>NC_136069.1:675426163-685426163 GCF_964261635.1 Lissotriton helveticus
GAGGTGGTGTCCAACCGGGGTACTAATTTCATATCGAGGTATATGAAATCGCTGTGGAAGCAGTACGGTGTAACCTATAAGTTCACCACCCCAGGGTAACGGTCTGCCTGAGAGATTTAACCGGAGCCTGAAGGGCATGATTGTGGGTCTTGAGGAACCCATGAGGTATAAGTGGGACATCCTCTTACCATGCCTGCTGTTTGCTTACACAGAGGTGCCACAGAAGTCCCTCGGATTCACCCCCTTTGAGCTACTGTATGAGACCCTGTAAGAGGACCCTTTAGTTTGGTGAAGGAGGGCTGGTAGAAGGCTCCTAGTAAACCCCCCCAGGATGTATATAGCTAAATGCTGGCCTTCAGGAACCGAACTAGACATTTCAGGCAACTCACCCAGGTGAATCTGGATACCAGCCAGAAAAGAAATGAAACAGTGATACGACCAGAATGCCACTCTGGTCGAGTTTCATCCTGAACTAAAAGTGTGGGTGATCGCGCCAGTGGAGCCTTGCATGCTCCAGGAAAAGTGGACGAATTGACCTACCTGCTTGACTTACGGTCTCCTAGGAACCCTTTGAATTTCCTCCATGTGAACCGCCTCAAACCACACTTTGATAGGTCTGATGTGACCATGCTCTTGGCTACAGATGAGGGGGTGGAAGAGGAGAGTGAACCTCTTCCTGACCTCCTGTCAGCCAAGGAGAAGGATGGGTCAGTGGATGGGGTGAATCTCTTGCCTACCCTGACCCCAGAACAGCAGAGGCACTGTCACCAGGTATTGGGTCATTTCGCCTCCCTGTTCTTCCTGACCCCAGGAATCACCAATTGGTGTGTCCATGATGTGGACACTGGAGACAGTCTGCCTGTAAAACAAAATATTTACAGGGTAGCTGATAAGGTCAGGGCCAGCATCAAGGAGGAGGTTTCCAAGATGCTGACGGTAGGGGTGATTGAGCCATCCAGCAGCCCCTGGGCTAGCCCAGTGGTCCTTGTGCCAAAAGCTGCTGCGCCTGGTGCCACCAAAGAACTCTGGTTCTGTGTGGATTACAGTGGGCTCAATGCGGTCACTAAGACTGACGCTCACCCCATCCCCAGAGCTGATGAGCTCGTGGATTGGCTTGGAGCTGCCCGGTACATCAGTACATTTGACTTAACGTCTGGGTACTAGCAGATTGCCTTGACCGAGGGGACCAAAGAGAGGTCAGCATTCTCAATGCCAGAGGGGCACTACCAGTTCAGGGTTATGCCCTTAGGGTTGAAGAATGCCCCTGCCACCTTCCAGAGACTGGTTAACCAGGTGCTGAGTGGGCTGGAGGAATTTAGTGCCACCTACCTAGATGACATTGCTGTGTTCAGCTCCATTTGGGAGGAACATTTGCGACACCTCTGCGAAGTGTTGAAGGCCTTGCAGAGGGCAGGTCTAACTATCGAAGCAAGGCAGTGCCAGATAGGGCAGGGTTCTGAGGTGTACTTAGGACACCTGGTAGGGAGCAGTCAGGTGGTCCCCCATACAGGCAAAAATGTATACCATTCTGGCTTGTGAACCCCTCAAAATCCAGACAGGAGTAAGGGCCTTTTAGGACTCACTGGGTATTAGAGACGGTTTGTGAAGGGCTATGGCACCATTGCTGCTCGCTTGACAGAACTGACATCAAAGAAATAGCCCAAGAAGGTGATCTGGACTGATGCCTGCTAGACCTCTTTGGATGCCCTGAAAACTGACATGTGCACGGCGCCTGTGCTCAAGGCGCCTGATTTCTCCAAAGAATTTGTAGTGCAGACAGATGCTTCAGAGCATGGTGTGGGAGCTGTACTCTCACAATTGAATGACGAGGGCTTGGACCAACCCGTAGCTTTCATTAGCAGGAGGGTACTTCCCAGGGAACAGAGGTAGAGTGCAATTGAAAGGGTAGCTTTTGCTTTGGTCTGGGTGCTGAAGAAGCTGAGGCCCTACTTGTTTGGGACTCACTTCCTGGTTCAGACCGATCACAGGCCCCTCAGATGATTGATGCAGATGAGGGGTGAGAACGCAAGTCTGTTGAGGTGGTCCATCTCCCTACAGGAAATAAACTTCATAGTGGAACACTGACCTGGCACAGAGCATGCCAATGCTGATACTCTGTCCAGAATTCCGCTTTAGTGATGAGAACTCTGATGAGGGTGGGTAGTTCTCCCCACTTTTCAGCTGGAGGGGAAAAGTGTTAGACCTGGCATTTCTTGGCGTGATTACCCCGGACTTAGAAGCAAGGGTCCCTATTTGGGGTAAGGTACCTACCTCAGCCAACTAGAGACCCCCAGTTCTAACAGGGAATACTATGAAGATTGTCTCAGTAAACCTGGTTTGAATCATTATTCTCTATTCCATGAGGATTAATCTCTAGTTGCACTGTTCTTTATTTTTGGAGGGTGTTATAGAGTTAAAACATGGATATAAACTTAATTAACAATGATGTTCATTTGCGTTAGCTATTAACATGAAAATGCACCTTAAAATGGTACGTAGTTGAAATGTGCAAAATGCACCAGGCACCCATATTCACTGATAGAATGCGGTTAGAATTTCCTTGAACAAACAGGGGTTTTAGAAATTGCTGAACTATTTAGAAACGTATTTGGTTGCTTGACCTTAATGTGACTTGCTTAGATTTTGGCATAGTTGCAGAATGTTCTGAGGGCCTCATTTTCAAGAAACTGACACATCAGCATTGATGTGTCAATGGCCTTGCACCTGCACCAAATGTCCTTGCGACACCATGGGTGTGCAGTATTTACAATACAGGGTTCCATGGCACAAGGATTTAAAAGATGGGTCAGAAATTTTGATGTATCAGTTGGCGCAAAAGTGACTCATTGCTGGAGTTGGTCGTAAAACTGATGCAACTCCAGCAGCGTGCCAGAATACCCAGACGAGTCTCATGTAACAGCCCTCCATCAATCCTTATGCCTGGCCTGAGCAGGTGTACGGATTTTGATGCAGTCAAGTCGTTCTACGTGCCTTTTATCTGTGGAAATGTCTTCCCAGCCTACATTATAACTGGTGCAGGTATATGTGGCACCGGGCTTCACAAACTGATGTATTGAAGCAAATACATCAGTCTATAGATATGGGGCAGTGTGATGCCCTGATTGTGCCGGCTCTGCATAAAAAAAAAAGTGATGCAGTGGCAGCGCAAGAAGTTTGTAAATAAGCCCCAGAGATTATAAAATGTATTCCTTTCTTAAGCTCCATATTCTAGATGTACCAAGCATGAACTTCCTATTTCCTGTTCATGTAATGCTAAATAGAGATTCGCAAATTTTAACAAAGATGCTTATTTGCATGAAAAATAAAAACCATTGCTCAACTAGAAATCAGCAAGCCATTATTTCTGTCTTTGGTGTTGTTCATTGTTACTCAGTGAAACATTGAATAAATAATAGAATAGACAATGCAATAAACTTACCTGGGAAACATGGTTAGATGTTTCTATCTATAAAAATGTTTAGTGGTATCTGTTACATATTCAATAGTAGACGTGGACTCCATGTGGTTTTTGTGGGAAAGGAAGAACGAAGCAGCTCACCATTAAAAGAGGTCTTCTCATTGCACTGGAGAGACCTGATCAACAACGTTGTTGTCCGCATGTTTTCTTGTCTTTTAAATTTGTGCGTGTTTTTAGTTAGTACACACATTCGTAGAGACTCTCACTCTCACTTTCCCATGCACCTAGAGCTTTTCCTTTATAGGATCTGTGATGTGCTGTAATTTACTCCTGACAGCGATTACTGTTGCCTGCCACTTTGGAGGTGGATACTACCTCATATTTTTCTATCCTGATGGATGTAGCTACTGCTGAGTCCGTTTCCCTTATTTCCTTGTGCTTATTTTTGCACAGTTTGCTAATTCAACTGTATGGTGATGCCTTTTGGAGATTGAGACCTGGCTGAGTTTCACAAACTACTCTTTATAGGAAGTTCAACTACTTAATTTTACTTCGAACTTGATGCTCCTTTGATCTTACTCTTTTTCTGAACTCTTTATGAGCTCCATTAGCCTTTGCTTCCATTAGTTAGAATAGGGACTTTCAGCCTGATTCATGTACGGGCCGTTTTGCGTGTCCCTAATAGCGAATCATAGCGATTCGCTATTGAGGACACGCAAAACGGCATTCATGTAGGAATTGCTACTTAAATAGCGATTCCTACATGTTCTTTATTTGCGAGTAGCAATTTGCTACTCGCAAATACTCCCCATTCATTCCTATGGGCCAAGAGGCCCATAGGAATGAATGGGGATTTGCGAGTAGCAATTTGCTACTCGCAACTAAGATAGCGATTTAAAGGATGCCAGGGGTGTCCAAAGGACACCCTGTAGCACCCCTAAAATGCACTTTTGGACAGGTGTTGCGCACACACATGTCCAAAGGACATGTGTGTGTGCAACATGCAACTTTGAAAAATGCTTTTAAAAGCATTTTTCTGAGTTTTTGCTATTTACCGACAGGTCTGACCTGTCGGTAAATAGCGGCCCCAAAAGTTCAAAATCGCTATTTCTTGATGTTTCATGAATAGCATTTGAGGAATCTCTATTAGAGATTCCTTAAATGCTATTCCTCGCATATTTGCGACTTCTTAAATAGCGATTTTTGCATTTGGTATCATGAATACCAAATGCAAAAATCGCACTCGCAAAGGGCCAGATTCTGAGAATCTGGCCCTTTGCGAGTGCAATTTACCTACATGAATCAGGCTGTTATTCCTTTATTGAACACGCTTGTCAATTTGCATTATTGATGACTCTAACCATATATTTGTTTGATAATTTCTGAAAACAGATTTATATGACTTACTAATTGAATAAGAATAATTTACTAATCTCTTTGGGAGACAAAAGGTTTTGAAATCAATTTAAATCTCTCATTATTGACTACACCTAAACTGTTTATTTTGTTGACTTGATTTGATTGAGCTTCCATTAAAAGATGGTGGCAAAGATCTTTCACCTAAAAGAAGAAGATTTTGTTTGTAGTTGGGGTCTATTCTTGTAAGTTATAGGATGAACTGGTACTGGAGAGTCAATTTTGGACTCTTTCCGTGTTATCAGGCATTGCCACATGGTAATGGTGATTTAGGGCCTCGTTTATTGCTTTTTGGCATATGGCAGCGCAGCAGGGCACCTACGCCAAAGTGAAAGGCCAGGAATGCACTGTATTTAAGCAATACAGTGCATTCCCGTCCCTTCTGGCTGTACTGATGCCCTTTTGGCAGCCCGTCCCCCACTTAGGCACCCTTGCACCCCTAAAACATGTATCTTCAAATTGGCTGCTCCTAATTGGCATATTTAACTTACCAGTAAGACAACTTTAGGTTAGTATAGAAAATGCACAAGTGACATAGAAGTTAAAATATCATGAGTGGGCTATTGGGTATTTACATTACTCACCTACATGATGGAAATGTAGGAGTCTAGATGGCAACATTGTGCTCTGACTGGGTTGCAGTTTATAAACACAGCAGTGACAAATCACAAAGACCAGTTCCTTACCATGTATGAAGCCTGCATTTATACATCAATTAAATCACACTCAAATGTGCCTTCTAATACCACATGAGTAGGTGCTTAATGTATCAGTGAGACATGGCAAATATTAATGAGCTATGGGACCTCACAGTGAGCAGTAGCAAGAAAGCTGTACATGTAGGTAAATCGTATTTCCATGAGCAGGATTGATTGTGAATAAACCAAAAATGACTTTCATGATTTAGTTTGGTAAATGTTAGAGAAATTTTACATGGTTAAGTTGAACTTGTTTTAAAAGTAGATTATAGTGGCCAAGCAACTTTAAAATAGTCAATTTGCCCAGCAGCCCTATTCCAGAGACTACAATACACATTCTAGACTAGGTGTCATTGACTGGATTTCTTGAGGACAATGGAATGATCCCTGGGAGCAGGGAGGCTGAAGTAGTTTCAACAGGGGCACTTGGCTGGTATTTGCCATCTTGGAGATGGACAGCAGCCGATGGCAACACAAAGTGATACATTAACAATTCTTCCTTTAAGAAGTATAGTACCAAAAGATGTTTTCAGGAACTGAGACCATTCGTTCCCAGAAGCAACCTACTCTTCCTACCTGCATTCTCAAAACAATGGAAAAATGAGTCAGAATACTGGGAGTGTGGAGGTTACCTCTATTCAGACGGTGTGTGCCTGAAATGAGAACCTGAGTTCTCGAGAGGGCGGAAGGGTAGAGCCACCATGAATGTTGGCCTATGACATGCTCAATGGTAAGAAGGGTAAGGAAGTGCCACAATGGGAGGGGTGTTATTTTCTGGAAACAGTGCCAGTACTGAATGTAGGAAATATTTCAACCACTATGTAGTGCACAGGACGACACAGGTACTTTCCTAGAGCTGGGAAGAGACATCTAGAATGATGAAGGGATGACTAACTACTAAGGAAATAAAGCTGAGTAACTACTACTGGCACTCATGCCTGGAACTGCTCTCCAATGATTTGGAGGTCAAACTAGTATTGCTGGCTGGGTCATAAAAGGCAAAATGGATACTTTTTCTGAAGAAGGCTTAGCTGACCACTTGGGACTGGACTATGAGAATTCCCTGCCTGGAGAGAAACCTGGTGCCAGAAGTCTGCCTGAGGATGAGGGTGCTGTAAGATAGAACAGGAGTGACTAATAGCAGCAAATTTTGTACAGAAGTTAAAAAAGAGAAACTAAATCTGAAGCTAAAATCCAGGACCGAAGTGAGGTGGCAGAGTTACCCCAGCTGAAAAAATTAATTCAATTTGTTCCACTCAAAGTTATTGGTGATAAAACTGAAGGCTTTGATGATAGCTTGACAGCAACATGTTAAGTATGAGAAACCATTGTAGGCCTCTTCATTCTGCTTTGAACCACTGGAGAATGTTGAGTACCAGAAGCACATATAAGACCCAATTTTAAATCTTTGACCAGTGCAACCTACACAACTTACCCAACACATGAACATTGAGGTCACCCTGAAATCGCTTTTGCTCCACAGTATACATTGACTGTCAAGGGGCACGTTGTGATTTCTTTGTGCTTTTTGTTATAACACTTTAAAAATTCTTATCTCTGGTTCCACTTTAATCATTGTGGTTTATTTTGACATATTACATTTTTTCATGATTTTTCAAAATAGAACTCTGAATTGTATTTTGTTATGTTCTTCACGTTCAAGTTGTTTGGTACTGCATTCACTAGATGCATCTCTCTTGGGTACTGCCAGAAGCTTGTGGCACAGCTGCCCAGGTTTAAGCAGAGATTGATTTAGAACCATCTGCTGACTTAATCAGATTGTGAATATTAAGTCGATAGAAGCACCCCACTCCAAAATTCGTAACTCAATTGGTGTTCAGTGGTGGAAAATAATTTTGTCTGCAGTGACAATTTAAATTTAACTGTTGAGTATAAAAAAACACTTTCCACATTTAAAGGCAACATTTGTTACCATTTTTCAATTGGCAAAAATTATTGTTATTCATATTTATTTAAGCTATACATTTTAGTTCCGTTTTAGTTCTGATTTATTTATAAGTCTATAAATGGCACTACATGTTCCCAGAGTCTGTAAATGCTGCTAACGGGCTGCAGCACTTATTGTGCCACCCACTAAAGTAGCACTGTAAAACATGTCTCAGGCCTGCCACTGTAGCCTGTATTCCAATTTTCAACTGACATTTTGAATTGGCAAAACAAACATTTTGCCAAGCCTCCACTCAAGCAAGGTGCATGGTTTTTAAAAAGTCGAATATGTGTATTGAAGTTTTACATTTCCAGACAATGAAAAAGTTCTAAAATTATATTTCACTGTTGTAAGGCTATCTCTCCCTTAGACCAACACTGTGTTCTTCTACTACACTTAACATCAGCTTGGGAACAGATAGGGAAATGCTTCCTCCACTCAAATTAATTAAAAAATTCTTTAATGGTAAAATCTAATTTTAAATTACTACTCTGAAAATGCAACTTTTAAAAAGTCAGAATTTTTCAGCCTACATAAAATGTGCCTTTGTGCCAATGTCCAGGGTCACATGACTGAAGAGCTCTCCTGTGGAGTTTTGGAAATTCCATCCAGACATGGGGACAAAGGGGCCTTGGGTGTGTGGCAGTGTGTTCCTCTCCTGACCTGTATGTCTTTGGGGTGTTGTACTCAGCCTTCTGGAACTTCAAGGGAAGCTTTAGGGTTATGTACACGACATTCCTGACATTTAAGGGCTGACTGCCCTATCATTAACAAATGCAGTTCACACCTAGTCCAGCCTTCCCTGATTACCCTAGATAGTTTGGAGCCAATCTCAGGAAAGGGGGAAAATGAGTTAAAAGGTGGCACCCCCCACCCACAGGTTGGCACTGTGGATACAAGTCACACTGTCAGGAACTGTCATCAGAACACTCCTGGACCTGTGGAAGATTCAGACGAAGGACTTTCCTGCTGCCTGAAATAGGGAAACTATACGTGCTTGCTTTGAACACAGGCTACATAGACGTGACTCCAAGCATCAGTTGCCTGGCCTCCTGTTTAAGCTACAGGTACAAGTTTCCAGAGGCCTCCCTGCATCTGCCCTGCTGCTGGCCTCTGCTGAAGTGAGTCCTGATCCTCAAAAGGTACCCCCACGTCCTAGACCTTTGGCTGGCATCAGAGTGCACTTCTCATGAATTTAATGTGGAAATCCAGAGGTTTTGGTCTCCTAGTGAGTGCAAAGCAAGCTCTTCATGATGAGCAATGACTGTCTGTGGCACCCGCTAAATTGAATCTCTGACAAGGACTGTTCTTTGCGTCAACCATGACACTCAGTGTCAGCAGCAACAGTCCGAGTTAACCAGCAACCAGAAGCTTCAGCGATGATTGACCCTTTGCCCACCAACAACTGACCTGCTCCTCATGCCCACAACCACCTCCTTGCAGCCCCCACCAACACGATCTTCCACCTGTAGCTCGTTGCATAGACTTGTACTAGAGAAGGTAAACTCTTAATGAGGGCAAAACTGACTCCTATATCTGAACTGCACTCCATCACAAATTTCCTGAACTTGTGACTTTTCCACGGTCCAACATGACCCCATAACTACAAATGATGCTTTGTGCTTTTTTGGCTCTATTTTCACCTCAAAAGTTTAACCATTCATACCCCTGGTCTTCTGAATGGGCTTTTGTTGTTTTATTTATTTAAGTTAACTCTATTTTTCAAAATTGGTTTAAGATTTGTGTTGTGTTTTCACTTTATTACTCATCGAGTGCTGCATAAATATTTTACACATTGTCTCTAAGTTAAGCCATACTGTTTTGTCACAAGCTACCACAGTGTTTAGCACAAATTTACTCAGTGACTTTTGCGGTTCACCCTACAAGGGCTGTGTTTATTACGTAAGTGGGGCTCTTACCCTTTTGAACTAATAAACCAGTTTCTTACAATGTTTAACTCCCATCTACTGCACGGCTATCCATCTGTCTTCTGATTCCTGTTAGCTTTCCAAAAGACATCACATGGGCTTCTCCTGGTCCCAGAAGATCTCTATCACTTATGGAGGCCCCATTAGTTCTATACTGACCCCGGTAATCTTCAGCCTCTTGATGGAGATGTTTGGTGCTCTTTTCACATATGACAGTCTCAAGTTTCACCAATAGGGCAATGATACACAACTCTATTTAAATGTCTCCTCCTGCTTCAGACATCCAAGGCCTCAAACAATGTCCTGCACATCATACAAACATGGAAGTGAAGAGCCTACTTGACACTCACCTCAAGCAAGGTCATATTCCCAATATTTGCCAAGAACAACAGCAAGAAAAAGCATAAACCTGTCTCAATCACATGACCCTAGATGGCAAACCCCAAATTTCACCAAATGCCAAAACCCTCACAACCACTCGGGACATGGACATCAACTTCACCCTCAAGGGACAAATTGGCAAGAAAATAAAGACAGCCTAATACCAGGTCTTTCCCCTAAAGAAAGTGAAGCTATTTATTACAGAAAGTAACTTCAGAACTGTTGTTCATTTCCTTGTACTCTTCCATTCAAACTTTAATAATTCCGAGATCCATGGCAATTCAGACTCCACACTGGTATCCCATAAGGACATCCTACACACTGCAGAGTGTCTCATCTAGGGCCTGAAGAAGTAAGGCCATGTTACCCTCATGCGGGTGAAACTCCATTAGCTACAATTGGTGGACTGAACCATCTTCAAAACCAGCTGCATCATTTGCAAAGCCATCAGGACCAGCAACCCCGCTTATCTTTGCTGAGAAGCTCACCATCTCTGGTGGCTCTTGACATGCCCACACCCATGATACATCAACCTGCTGTAAAAAAATACAAAAAGGAAAGAAAAAAAACAAGGCGGCAGGACTTTTCCATCTATGCACCCAGGATTTGGAACAGCATCTCCATATCCATCAAGACTACCCCAAAGCTGCTCCAATTTAGGGAAAAGATGACAATGCACCTCTTCAAAGATCATTACATCCCATTGCATTACAGTCTATAGGTCAACTACCTCTCCTATCACTCACTGGTTTGTCTTTGAACCTCTACAGCCCTCTGCTGTCTTTTGGCTTGGTTTGTGCTATAGTAATACCACAAATTACTTACATACATACATACATAAATACAAACATACATACATACAAACATACATACATACTAGAGAAAGACATTTCAGGTGATCGATTCATAGAGTCAGAGTGTCAGTGGCGCTGTAGGGTGCTACATAAAGGAGATGCTCTCCACATACATTTGGAACAAACCAAAGTTCCCTACTTCATTTTTGCATAATTTATGTGGCACTCTAAGCTTGAAATAGTATTGTTTTAACTTATACCGGGTGCTCCCGTCTGTCTAGATAAAGCTATGTCTCTTTGAAGAGCTCTAACTGGAGCAAAACATGTCAGGAGTTGATTTAATTCATTCCAGGTTGTCTCGGATAGTATTTTATCAATCCAAAGCTGTAATGCTATCCCAGGAGTGGTAAACTGTTTAGTCATCTTTCAGCTAGCCATGGAAGATAGCACCTGTAATCCTATCCTTAAAGACTTTGCTCTAAAAATGGTGAAAGGCTTTGAAACTCTGTAGCTTAGCTTGGATGGCACTGTACTGATCGGATGCGTAGAGAAACAAACATTTGTGTCTGAGCACTATCATGGAGGGAAGGACTTGTTGCAAATGAACTGGGGGCTATACTGGGCGATATCACTGTAGTAATTGAGCTATTAGGTGGTCTGTTCTTTGACTCTGATCTTTTCCTGAATCCCCAAGGGTGTTAATTACATCTGGGTAGTGGTTGTACGAGGCATATTTTGTAGGAGAGTCGTAAGGACAGTTGTGGGGAAAATGGGAAAAGGGTAGTTACCAGCAGAAACAAACCACCATGTGAACCCCCAACCACTGCGATAGACAAAATGCTCCAGAGGGCCATTGGGGTTGTGTCCACTCTAATAGAACGGACAGAAAGAAGGTTATTCCTTACACCGGATATTTCCCTGCATGAGTTGGAGGCAATCCCATCACCAACTACAATTGAAACATCACAGCACAGTCTATGGTCACTCCCCCCTTCTGGTCAACCTCCTATATTGACAATTGGGTCCCAAGATTAGCAAACAGATACCATGATGCCTTCGCCGCGACCTGTTCATACCAGGAAGCAACCACTTAGGGATAATTCACTTGCTAACTCAAACAAAGGGTAACGCAAAGCAGCATTCGGTACGGCGCCAAAAAATAAAAATCATGTGTGACCAACCAGGTTGACGCACCAAGACCTGTAGAATCTGAGCAGATAAAGGGCAAATCCCAAAGTGAAAACCCAGTAGCAGAACATCCATCGAGGGGAAATAATTTAATATCTGACCTTGTAATTAAATTAAGAGCTACTATTAAAGAAGAAATAGCTCCTCTAGTAGCCCATTTAGGGAGCCTGGAAAGAGTCTGGTAGCGCTCAGGAGCCATAGTGCAAACTGACTCTGCGACCAGGAAAGCAGGGGGAGGGTCTCATATTGAAAATCCAGAGGCTGCCCATGATCAACATACACACAAGGTGGGGAGGTCAACACAAAATAGATTCCTGTAACTAGTGGTCCACAAAGGGAAATGAGTATCAAAACCACAACAGCTACCCAAGAGCTCAGTCATAGGAGGAGCACAACGGAAGCAAGTGGAGGGGTTAAGGCTAAGGCCACAAACAGGGAGGTCATTAGTAATCAAGCACACAAACAATCCTTGGAGGCTTTTTCCTCTATCTAAGTGTGTAGCACTCTTAGAAAGAAGAAACAATGAGGAGAAATAAATATATTTCTCCTCATTTGGCTTTCATGGGAAGGTGCAGCATTTTGAGGCATTCCCACTTTTACCAGTTTTGGTAAATCTGGGAATGCCCCAAAATCCATGAGTGGATACATGGGAACACACACATTATACTCATGGAATGCCTTCTCAGGGATGAGTAATGCAAGGCAGCGACGTGCACTACCTTGCGTTCGTCTAGATTTGCCAGGCAACACAGGGCTACACAAGGTGGCCTTCCATTGCTTGGTAAATCTGAGTTGCCTTTGCAACATCATTCGTGACTCAAGGGCAATGCAATACAATGATACATCTGGCTCTGGATGTCTCAAATGGCAGCCTTTAAGTAATCAGCATGTAAGCTACAATACAGTGATAGCAATAATATAAACAAGAAGGTGAATGTAAGTGGTTTCCAGTGCTCGGCGCCAGCACTCAATTCGCAGCACCGGCGTTAATGACAGTTTGTCACATGGTGGCATTGTTGTCTGCTTTTGAGATGAGCACAAAAGCTTTTAGATCAGTCAATAAACATTACACATTAATATTACCTGCTTCCAACATCATTCTTATACCTTAGGGTGGCCGGTGTCGTCTAACTTGTCACATTTGTGGGAGTGTGGTGGTTACCAGTGGTGTTGGTGCTATCATTGGCAGCGCTGGCACAGGCAAGGTGTGGCATAAGTTACAGTGGCCACCTGAGAAGGGCCCTGGTACTTGCCTTTTCCAAATCCAACACTGAAATAGATCTAAATGGGCATGAATCAGATCTTACCACATGTGAGATAGTGACCCCCTGTGGGTGTAAAACAAGATAATAAAAATTCTAATACATTGCTAAGCTACCTGAAGGGAATTCGGATTTTCAAATATGTATCTCCTTTTTCATCGGACATAACTGCAGCATTGAAACAAAGCATGCTTTAACCATGCTGATGTAACACCCTTTGTTAAATCACTATAGTAAGCTATATATCCTGTCAAAATAAAATTTGACTTACTGAATCTACCACAACACGTATCATGTTACATTGAGATGAACTACCCAAATGGAATTGGGTCTTATGTATTTGGACCAGAAATGTAGGAACAGACTTGAAATCCAAATGCAACAATTAGTGTGATTACCAATTGGCGTGCCTTTTGTGAATAATTGTTGCTGCTGGGCCTGGCGTTCGCAATGTTCCAGAAAGCAATCAAGACAGAAGGGAGTGCATATTTTTCAATTCTCAACATGTAAACATGACTGAAAGGCACTTATTACCAGACCAGATTTATTCCAAATCAGTTGCAATAGAAACAAGGTTTGTGAGGTGCTAGACGCTGAACAAATGGACAATTCTGTATTTTTCACTGGCTGCCTTAATTTATGCCATTTGGATCCTATTTTTAAAGCTTCAGACATTGCACGATACACGTTATCTATGCTGTGTTACCTGGGCATGTCTTTAAGGTCTTTCATCCTTTTCAATGCTTGCTGGGGCTGCAGCCATCTTGCTGGAGCTCCGGTGATTTTCTAATTTCTTGCAGTGGTGTTTGAGGTTCAGTAGTTCGGGTGTGAACCAGGTGGTGTGTTTGGTGGTTTTGTTGCTGGTGGGGTTCTTCAAGGGGGCAATGGTGTCAGCGCTATGGACATCCAATTTGAGAAGTTCTGGATGCTGAGTTCGACTGTGCCAAAGAGGATGGGCCTAGTATCTCACAGTGCAGGGATCTAGAGTGGGGTCTGTGACTCTGCTCCAGGTTTGGCAGGGTGGGAGGTCTGGTCGGGGTTCGAGTGGGTCGATGAGGGTGAAGTGGACAATGCTATGTTCCATCTAGGTGAGTTTGGATATGTGTGAGAACTTGACTTTGTTGCTGGTGGTGAAGATAGGGTCCAGTATGTGTCCTGCGCTGTGCATAGGAGTGGAGACCAGCTAGAGAGACTGAAGTTGCTCATGTTCTCCAGGAGGGTGGATAAGTTGGCATCATTGGGTCTTCAAGGGGGAAGTTTAGGTCTCATAGGGAGATGTACTGATTGTATAATCTATTCAACCAATTCCGCAAATAAAATATTTAAATCATATAAAACTATTAATTGATTTTTAGGTAAAAACTGTTTCTAAAAACAAAGTGCATATACAACAGTGCAAGATGTAATACAGTAGACAAGGCCAGGGATAGGAGTTAGAGCTTAATCTTGGCCATAAGTACAAGTTCGGGCACAGGAAATAGATGTTACAGAAGAAGCCAAAAATAAATAAATTGCATCAGTACAGGGTATTACAGGCAATTAGAAAAGATAACCGAATCAAGTTCCTCCTTTCATTCATGCTTAGCTGTAACCCTTATTTATTGCTATGGCTTTGTTTATCTTTTAGGAAAGCTGTACGAGTGCACCACATAGAAAATAGGAAACCTACTATCAAATACACAAACGGGAGGCTAGTATCGTGTTTGAATATCCTAAAAGCCTCTCAGCAGCGTCTGATCCCTAAATTTCTACAGATCTGTGCCAACCACCGTTTTCTCACTTTGATATAGCCTGGACAGCTAAAGAATACATGGAGTTCTGATTCCATTGGGCAATCGCACGACGGGCACTCTAAGATTTGTAAGCCACCCCAATTGTTTGTGAAATAGAGGGGTGGCAAGACCCCGTATCTGAATTGCAGAAACAGCTTTCTTGCAAGTGCCGGCTTGATCTCGTCCAAGACTGGCACTAAGCTGTACCAATCTTTTACCTCTAGGAACAGTGTAGTCAGCTTACCCACTAAAGGGTTGCTTCGGAGTTCAACCAGTTTAAATTCCTCATAGCAATCCCTCAGCGCTTTCCTAGAGATTTTGGGACACGCAACTTCTGGGTCATCCCAGAGTTTGCCCCTACCCAAGGTCGCTAGCAAATGACGAACATATGCAAGCCAGGGTAATTTGCCTGCCCCTGGTAGGGACATCACCTCTCTCAGTTCATCCTTAAAGTCTACAAGTTCCGGAGTAGCCCAGAGACGACGCCAGAGTAGGAGGGGCTGAGATTGGATTCATCCATGATGGGACTTATCTCCAGATCCAGTCTTAGGGCTGTTAGTGGGGTACTCTGCGGGAGGCTAAACAGTTGCCTAAGAAAGGTGTTTTCTGTTCGTGTAAGTCTCTTGAAACTACGGTGTCCCCATAGTTCTGCCCCATACAGCACCCCTCCCCTAGCTTAGACCTTATAGATTTCTATGGCAGGACTCACTGGTTTATTGCTTGATTTTCGGTAAACCTTCATCAGTCCCCAGATGATTGTGCTAATCTAAGTCAGGATTTTTTATTTTAGTCCCCAAGTCCATAGAAACTGTGATGGTGATACCTAGGTAATCAAATGAGGGTACTCTTTCAAGGGGTTTGCCGCAGAGAGATTGGTAAGGTTGAGTGCTTTTAGGGGAATTAAACACAATGAACTTAGTTTTTGGGAGGTTGATTTCCAGCTCTCTTTCCCTGCAAAATGCATCAAACCTATTCAATACCCTCTGTATCCCCATGGACGATTTAGATACCAGCAGTGTATCATCGGCGAACATCATGGCAGGAATTTTTATTGAGGCCAACTTGGGGATTTCCAGTTCTTGCTCACTAAGCAAAAAGTCTACTAACCCATTTATATAAAGACTGAAAAGGGTCGGGCGAGTACACATCCCAGGCAGACGCCTCTATTTACTGGGATGGGAGGCTTAAGATTCCTCTCCTTTCCATATCTAATGTGGGCATAGTTTCCTTCATGAATCTGCTTTATGTCTTTGCACAAGTAGGATGGAACCCCTATCTCATGGACAACTGCCCACAACTTCCCTCTTGGGACCAAATCAAACGCGGACCTCAGGTCTACAAATATTATGTAGAGGCTGCCACCCTCCAAGCACACAAACTTACAATGTAATAATTGTAGCCTGAGGATTTGGTCCAGTGTGGACATTTTTTCTCTAAACACTGCCTGCAAGGGAGTGAGTATCTGGTGCTCCTCCATCCAGCTCTGCAGCCAGAGCAGCAACACACTTGCAAAAATGTTTTGTGTGACATCTATAAGGCTTATCGGCCTGTAGTTTAATGGCAACAACAGTCAGCCCTTTCCTTTTTATAGGGATTTTTTCTGCTCCAGCCTAGCTATCGGGGATCTTCATGCCTTGAAGTATAGCATCGAAGAGCACCCAGAGATATGGAGTCCAACCTGTGAGTTCACTTCGGAAAAGGTCCCCAGGGATTTTATCTAATCCGGGGGCTTTACATGATGCTATCTTGGAGAGGGCGCCAGTTAACTCGTTGAGAGATATCGTAGGGGTATGATCCAATGTTCTATAAGAGCATATTGACACATTTGGGGGGTCTACCCCACAGGGCAGACCTTGCCTACTGGTTCATTCAGAGTCCCCACCCCTGAGTATAGAGACCCAAAGTAGTCCTGCCATACACCTGCCTCCAGGTTTGGTTCTATAGGAGATTTGACCTCACTACTACCAGTGTTGACTATTTTCCAAAACGGCCTTATATCCCAGGTGACCAGAGAAGTTCGCAAGATGTGCCACTTGTCACTTTCCCACCCTTTTTTGCCTCATTGACACTGCCCTTATAGGCCACCCTCAATATTTTAATTAGGGGATGATCATTGGCCTTAAGAGAGGCAATAAGGGCTGTTTTGGCCTTACGACATTCCTCGTTGTACCAAGGGTGGGGAGGCTTCCTATTAGGCCTATTGTTTTTTACGGGGAAAAAAGTCCATCGTAATTGCCAGTAGCCTAGTGTGGTTCTGTGTGACCAACTGAAGATCAATTGATGCACTATTAGTGGGAATGGAATTAATTACAGTCATGAGCACCAGGATGAGGGCTTCATACAAAGGGCCTAGATTCGCCTGAGACTGGTTAAAATCTGCCCATCGTACTCTCCTCCTACAGTTAGAGAGAGTCAACCTATCATCAATAGGTGAATAAACACTTATTGCACCCCCGGGATTACGGTTGTTGAGTTCTAGCACAAGGGCGTTATGATCATTGTCTGATCGTGCCAAAACTTTGAAATCAATAACCCTATGCCAGAATTTGGAGTCTAGTAGGATGAAATCTAGTAAAGATCCTTGCCCATTTCTAGTAAAGGTGTAATTGCTAGTGGAATCAGATTTTGTTCTTCCATTGCGCGCCCTTTGCGAATGTTTTAAAACAAGGCAATTCATCTGTATCGCTAGAGGGGACCAAATTTTGACTGGAGGGCACAGAGACTCTGGGATAGCCCAGAATGTATCTTCTTCAGAGAGGGAGATCTTATGCAAGCCCTCCAGTGGCTCGAACTAGCAATTAAAATCCCCTCCGATGATCACCATATGATTGTCTGCGATGGTGGCTAGAAATGACATAAGTTCCTCAAGTGTTTTTGACTCCTGGTCCAGACTAACTCGTCTAGAGTAGACATTTAGGAGGGCAATAGAGATTTTGGGGGAAAAGTGCAGAAGGACACACAGAACATCATTTGAAGGTGATTCAATCCATTCTGCCGAATAACCTAGATGCACTGCCACCAAGGTGGTCAAGCCTCCTGAGGGTCTCCCTTTCCCACCTGATAATGCAGGAAAGTTGAATGTGGCATAGCCTGCCTTTAAAACATCCCCTCTTGCCCATGTCTCCTGGAACATGCAGATCTCATGTTGGTCAATAAAGTGGACCCATTCGGGGTCATCAATCTTGTTGTTCAGACCTGCTAGGTTCCAGGATAAAACATGTAGCCTTAGATGATCTAGACAGTAGATTTTTTTAACAACTGGTGGAGTAAGTTGCAAGGGAGGACCGCAAAGGCCAGTGTCACCTTTCGTAATAGTCCCGCTAGAACATGGGGGCAGCTCCTTACAGATCAGAGTCATGTTTGAGCCTTCAACAATGTTCCCTGGTGAGCCGCTCATGCTCACACAGGTTTCCCCATCCCCTGACATCATAGGATGCCCTACATTGTTCACACAGGACTCAGTTAACAGCAGCATTTCGCCCTGCTGCACTTCGGGGAAAATGGTTTGGGCCTCACGTCAATCTACTCCTTGTAGGCTACTAAATCTATTAGCTGTGGGAACATTGTACATTTTTTGCCTAGGCCAGTGACGATCTACGGCAACTTTGTTAAGGCTATATTTTTCGTGTCTCTTATCCCACCCCTGGTGCCTTGTGTCTTGCTGGGCCCTCTCTGGGGGATAAAAATAACCCAGTGGAAGGGCTAGAATAGAATCCATTTGTATCTCGGCCCCTCTATTTAAAATTTCTTGCACAATATAGGGGTTCCTAAAATTAATCACTATACAGTCACCCTCCTTTTCTTTGGCCCTCCATCCTAGCCATCCAAATCTGCGTGTAGTTAAAATTACTTCCGCATCTTCGTACATGAAATATCTGTGGTTCGCTAGCCAATGCATGCATTTATTTTTTAAGTCTTGGTGTGGCTCACGTGGACCCCTTCTCAACTCCGGTATGCCAGCCAGAATGAGAACATATGGGGTTGCAGCCGGTGGCAGGTTTATAACTGGGGGAGGAGAATTTTTGCTGTGAGCTTGCAAGCAAATTGGTGATTCGACCCCTGCCTTTTGATTAATCAGCAGCCTAGGCCTAGTAGGTTGATCAAGCAGGGGGGTGGGCTTGATCTACTAGTGGTAGCAATAGTTGCCCTCTTTATGTTGTTGTATCTCTGGATTTAATGCTTGGGTAACTGAGCTAATGCAAAACAAACAGTTGATGGACAGAATGCAGAACAATGTCATACATTCACCCCAGTACAGAGATCTGGTCCTAAATCCATCGTTTTTTTGCACTCCACACCACCCCAGTTCAGACATAGCCATATGCAAATCAGCCTTGACCCTGTGACTCATGGGAACAGTCCAGCCGAACTGCCAAGCCATGTCTTTCCTGGACCGGAATCAATCATCCTAGGACTGGTTTCTGGCTATCAGCCGTCTTCAGCCAGGATAGCTTGACTCCAGTGGTGTGGAGAGCATGGGACTCACGTCTGAGCATACCCATCCCACTCGGGGTGACAAATGCAAAACAACAGTTGATGGAGAGAATGCAGATCAATGTCATACATTCACCCCAGTACAGAGATCTGGGCCTAAATCCATCGGTTTTTTGCACTCCAAACTACCCCAGTTCAGAAATGGCCATATGCAAATCAGCCTTGACCCTGTGCCTCATGGGAACAGTCCAGCCCGAACTGCCAAGCCATGTCTTTCCTGGACCGGAATCAAGCATCCTAGGACCGGCATTATGTTTAGAGGGTAGGTTGGCCCTAATGGTGTACTCACTTGCCTGATCTTGAGGACTGATGTCCCTTCCAACAGTCCGGCCGGCTGCCCCCCTATTGCTTGTCCAGTTGTTAATGAGCAAGGTCAATTTGTCAACCCTTCCTATGAGTGGTTTAAGCTCGTCCTTAACTATGTCCCTCACTTGAATTTGAAGATCCACCACTAGCTTAGTAACCCAAATTGGCTGATCATTGGCTATTTCAGTACTGTTTGCTTGTCCTCCCATCCCGATGTTCCTATTATCTTTATTCTCTGCCATGGTCTTCTTCCTTTTTACTGCTGCTTTTACTGGTGGTTTAGGTCTCCCTTTTTTGACAGGTTGTATAGGAGATTCCACTCTCGTTTGGTCAGGAATACTACATACATCTATTGAAGTATGGGCCCTTTGTGCGTCGTTAATTGGGGATTCTGAGATTCCTCTTATTTGTGAGGCGTGAGGGTCTGTCATAGGGATTTCTAAGTTAGGAGTAAGGGATAAGTGTCTTTCTGTACGCTCAATTTCAGTGGCCACAGCTCCTAGAGCCTTTTCCAACATCCTATCTATGGAGGTTGGCTTGGTTTTGGATGGGGCATCGGAGGGGCCTTTGGTTTCTTTTCTGTGCATGCTTGTTTCCCCATTCTCTTTAAGTCGGGATGATTAACTATGTGTTTTGGCTGGCTTTGGTTTGTGGACTAGTGGTTAACTTTGAATTTGGGCTAGAATGCGGACTACTAGTCTACAGCTAGTTCGAGAAAGCAATAGTGCAAGTAACCAGTGTAGATAGAAAAGGCCCATACAATAGTCAACGCCAAGATTAATGGGGCTATCTGGTGAGAAAGCCTATAATAAAAGGTGCAACCTACCAGCTAATCGATGGAGGCGAGTGGGACTGCATTCAACTTTGTTTGGGTGTGTCTTAAAACTAGGATATACTATTCGGTAATAGCACCTGCCCTTGATCAGTTAAGTGTGACCACAGATGAGGTACAAGAAAAAATAAAATGAAATTGCCCCAGAGTCAAGCTTATGGAACAGTGAGCGTTCTAGGGCACAAAACTAATAGTGCAAGTTAAAATAGGTGGATTTTGTTGCACACTCTGTGTGGGTGGGTACAAAAGTTTTTATGGACTCTAATTATAGATATAAAAAAATGTAGATTATACATATAAATTGTAACATAAAAAGGGGGCTTAAAGTAGAATAGTTTGGCTGCGTTGTGCTTAAAGAGTACTAAATTACATGTGCTCTCAGTCCGAAACGGATGTACGTTGATACCACGCGATGTATTACATCGCGGTACATTACAACGCGTCTTTTACAACGCAAGTCGTTACCACGACTTGCGCTGTAGGGGTGCTGGACTTAGGAATAGTTACATTTGCTATTCCAACACCAGCCTACGTACAGTAGGGAAGGTGTTGGATAGTAAATCTACTATTCCTTATCCTCGAGCGCCCTCCAGCGCAAGTCGTGGTTACGACTTGCGTTGTAAAAGACGCATCGTAACTGCACTGCGGGGTAACATCCACGTTGTAAAGGATATTCCCCGTCCGACACCATGTCCTGCATGGGAGTACAAATAAAGAGGTCTGCACCACTATAGTAATTGATCATACGGTCACTTTGCTCAAAGAAAACCCAGAGTGGTCTTACCAGAGTCTCTCTGGGGCGAAGATGTGTAGGCCAAGGGGGAGGCCCTGCCCTGGCTCCTCCTTGGCCCAGGTGCACCGCGTGTTGTAAGCGGAGCTTTATTGGGGACAGGTGAGGACGCTCGTTCCACTACAGGGGGCGAAGAGCACGCTTTGCACTCTGGGACTTGGAGTCCCACCAGAGTGAGTACGTGCAACGGTGGCCAACACACAGGATCCAGTAGCGGTGAGCTTGTTCCCACGAGGAATGGTGAAGGCAGGAGGGGCTCATGAGAGTCAGCAGCCCCCTCTTGCAGCTCGCAGTTTCCCTGCCATTCTTTTCAGCGTCCCATTTGTTCTTGTTCCTTCCCCAGTGGTGGAGGGCAGGCTCCCGGAGCCTTCGCTGGTGTCAGACCTGCCCTGTTCATCGGCCCTCATGTTCCCCCCCCGGTCCCTGCCGCGCTCTCCTGCGCAGGTGTGTGTGATGCCTTGGCTCGGCTCTCCTGTGCCGGTGTATGTGGCTCGGCTCTCCTGTACCGCCGGATGCGAGACCTTAGTTGGGACTCCCCTGTACCGGTGTGCGAGGCCTTGGCTCGAGCACTCCTGTACTGGGTGTGAGGTCTTAGTTTGGAGTCCCCTGCGCAGGTGCGCGGGGCCTTGGCTCGGAGTAGAGGCCTCACCTGGAGCGAGCGCAGGTGTGAGATGGTTTCACATCTGCCTGTCCTAAATTTAAAACATAAAATCGTGGAACAGAGACAGAATGCCATGCTGCACAATAATTCCTCATTCCGTGTAAGGAGGAACAAGGACTTTTTGGTGGTGCACGCACTCTCGGGGTCCAGACAATGTAATAACATTAATAGCCTGTCTGTGAAGTTTATTACACTGTCATGTTTTCAGGCACAGTATTTACCTTGTTGCAGTTGTTTAATATCAAGGTAAATAGATGGCTTCTCTCCTCACAGTGCTCCAAAAAGCAACAGTCATTGGGGTTTTTGTGCCTGGGTAGCAGCGAATGAATGCTGATTCCGTTACGTTACGCAGGCAGAAAAAACCAGTCACATTTAGCATGTTTCGAAATTCAGGATATATTTCGTAGACCTCTAGTAGCGTAGTTAATCTATGTTGCAGTGTGGTCGGTCTTTGACCCTAGGAAGCTGTTCAGTGTGAAGTTGTGGTGCTTTTCCACATTTCCACATAGATTTAATGATATTTGTTTTTGGGGATATCTAACAAATCTGCCACTTATCTCCCCCCTCATGAACCTTCGCTGGATTCTCCAAATTTAATGGATGAATGAAACAAATTTCCAGCTTGGCAGTCAAGTTAAAAAAACAGTCAATTAATTCAGTAATATGGGCCAGGGATACGAATTAATTGACTAGAAAAGTTAGTGTTAAAGTTGGAAAATATAGTTTTAGGTTTAATTTTAAGCAGCACTGAACTAAACAAGTTGGAAAACTGCAGAACATGACTGCTAGAAAAAACATTTTCAGTTTTAACTGTTTTAGAGAACCGCTGTACATATGAAAATATATTTTCCTGTTAGAAAATAAAGGAATTTCGAGCAACATCATTCGATAGCCACAAGGTTTAGAATTTAATGAAAAATGCAAAACGGTACGCAAAACACTGATGAAAACCATAAGCCCTGCGGGCTGGCTCTAACAACGTTGCCGGAGGTATTGCCAGTCTCACTAGCACATTTTATCTGCCTTGAATTATGTGAACGCATAATAGTGATATCCGAGTAACTGTTTAAGAACAGCTTCAATTTTAATTCCCCTGGTCAATAGGTTGCATATTATACCACATAAATGGGCTCCATTCCACTGATAAGGCCCATATGTTGTGAGGTTGACTCTGTTTGAGCTTATGCTCTATCAATTGATTCCAGCATGTCTTTGTTGCATGCAAGCAAAATGACTTTCTCCAGAGGATGTTGCCTATAGATTCAGATTAGGATTATTCTCAACCTCCCCCTACCAGGCGAGCATGTTAAATTTCACATATATACTTTAAATATGTTAGTGTTCCCAAATAGGATTCCTTTAATTTCTACCACCCCTTCCCTCTGCACACTTTAGCTCCTCCCCTGCCACCCCACACAAAACCACAAATACAATCCGTCATATTGTGACCCTTTTTTCTGTTCTTAGATACTAAATTGAGTTGAAATATGCTTTATTCAAGCCCCCTCACTTTCAGGTGAAGTGCAGTAAATAATTTTTTTCAAAATGATAATTTAATTTAAGTTATAGTTAGAAATTGATAATGAAAAACTATCCCAGCATCAAAAAGTACAATTGCAAATCTTAATCATATCACTTGCTTAGGAAACAGTAATTAAGACAAGGCAGTGCTGGATGTTGCAAGTAACAGCAACTGCAGCTCGTTTTAATTCAGGGCATTGTGTTTGCGCTGCAACTGACTTGGCAAAGTCACTGATGATTTTTCTCTTAACCCCTTGAGTGCTTATGATGGAGCGATTCCGTCATGAGCCACGGTGGACTTGTGCTCATGACACAACCGCTCTGTTATGGCACCAACCCATGGGGGAAGCGCTGGCGCTCTCCCCATGAGCAGCTCATCCAGCCCCCACAAAGGGGGATGGCAGCAGAAGAGTTTCCGCTGCCAGTCCGAACCTCCCAGGCAATCCTATGACGGCAGCGCACACAGTGCGCGCCAACGTCATAAGGAGCAGCCAGATGCACTGGAAGCCATTTGCTTCCAGTGTGTCTTCAAGAAACAGGTAAGTTTTCTTGCTCCGGTGGGGGGTTGGGGGGAATTGAGATGCATTGATGCATTGAGGCATTGGGGGAGAGGAAAGAGTTTTTCCTCTCTCCTGATGTCTCAATGCAGGGCATTTCTGCTGCACGATCGCGCATGGATTCGCTATCGTGCAGCAGAAATGCCTCCACTAGGCACCAGAAATATTTGTCTTTTCTGTCTTTCTCAAGTAGGGTGCACCTTGTCCCTTTTTGTGAATGTTGTAATGTGTTGGTTTCATGCCTAGTGGTGTGAATAGTTTTGTATGTATCACACGTATAAAAGGAGTATGAATGGCCTGTAAAGATGTTGGTGCCTTGTCGTCGCTTTACAGCTCACAAGCTGTGAGTCAATGGTTCAGTTTCTTGTCCTTTCAAATATTAACAGTGCATTTCATTTTTGTGAAATCTCTGGTTAATACAACTGTATATACTGAACCATCACTCACCCTTGTGCCAAATCCAACCAGTATGTATGTGTGCTTGAGGAATAGGTGGTTATTCAGAAATATCTGTCTTTTATGTCTTTCTCAAGCAGGATTTACCTTGTCCCTTTTTGTAAATATTGTAATGTGTTGGTTTCGTGCCTGGTGGTGTGAATGGTCTTGTGTGTATCACGTATGAAAGGTGTGTGAATGGCCTGTTAAGCGGTTGGGGTCTTAATGTGGCTTTACAACTCACAACCTGGGAGTCACTGGTTCAGTGTTTTGTGCTTCCAATTATTTAAAGTGCATTTAATTTTTGTGAAATCTTTTGTTAATAAAATGTTATATACTGAACCATCACACGCCCTAATGCCAAATCCAACCAGTAAGTGTGTGTGCTTGAGGAATAGATGGCTGTGCAGTACTCTTTGTCTTTTATGTCTCTCTGCCAAGGTGTACATTCCATCTAAGAAAAACCTACCAACTGTAGTTATTGTCGTAAACTAAACACCCATGGGAGTACATGGTGATGTCTCTCTTGTGGATCCCAACAAGTTATCTTACCCACAATATCCTGCAAACCTCAAAATGTGACTGTTATTGTGCCAAAATGTTCACTCTGCAGAAAGAAACAACAAATTTCCTCCCCCCAGCATTTCTCCAAGTATCCCAATAGAAATGGTACCTCACTTGTGTGAGGTACCCGCTGCAGGGAAGGGCCCAAAACTTATTGAGATCAAAATTACCTGCTTTTGCAAGGGTGATCCCATCAGTTTTTGGCTCTGGACTTGGCGCCCATCTAGGGAAACCTACCAAAACACACATTTCTCAAAACAAGACACCCAAAGAAGTCCAGCGAGGTATGGCTTGCGTGGGTCCCCCACTATTCTCCTACCCAGAATCCCCTGCAAACCTCAAATTTAGCTGAAAAATCACTTTTTTCTCAAATTTCTGTGTGGGAAAATTCTGGAATCTGCGTGGATCCAAAAATTTCCTCCCACCCAGTGTTCCCCCAGGTCTCTCGATAAAAATAGTACATCGCTTGTGTGGCTAGGCATAGTGGCTGCAACAGGAAATGGCCCAAATCGTAGTGTGCAGATTTACCTATAACAAAACAGCCTGGTTTGGGGGGGGGGGTTCCTAAGGTTTTGGCCCGAGGCTCGTGGCCATCTTGGGAAACTACCAAACCCAAACATTTCTGGAAACTAGATACCCAGAGGAGTCTAATGAGGTATGGCTTGCGTAGATCACCAATATTTTCTGACCCAGAATGCCTTGCACACCTCAATTTTAGCTGAAAAAAACACATTTTCCACATAATTTTGTGTGGAATCACCGTGCCGGCACAAATGTCCTACCCCACAGCGTTCTCCTTAGTGTCCCAAATAAAATTATATCTCACAGCCGTCATAATTAGAAGAAGTTACAGGTGAAAACGTTAACAAAAATGCCTTTTTTTTCAACTAATTTTCAATTTTTCCTATGTTGAACTGTTAGTTTCTATAAAGAAACTTTGGAGAATCTACACAATGACCCCTTGCTGAATTCAGAATGTATTCTACTTTTCCAAAATGTATAGCTTTCCAGGATTCATTATTCTTTTCATACCCATTTCTACCATTAACTGGAAGTAGGTTGAAAGCACAAAAAAGCAAAAATAGGCTATGCCCCAGAAAAATTCCAAAACTGTGTAAAGAATGTTGGTTTTCTGGCAAAAGTCTGCTTGTACCTGAAAGCTGGGAAGATGGTAATTTCAGCACCACAACCCCTTTGTTGATACCATTTGCAGGGGAAAAAACAGACACTTTCAACTGTAGCCCTTTTTTCTCATTTTTCAAAAAGAAATTGCTGTATTTTGGCTAATTTCTCGGTCACCTCCAGAGGAATCTACAAACCCTGGGTACCTTTAGAATCTCCATGATGTTGGAAGAAAAGGATGCAAATTTGGCGTGGATACCTTATGTGGTACAAAAGCTACAGGGGCCTAAGTGCGAACTACCCCAAATATAAAAAAGAAGGCTTAGCACGGGGGGGGGATGCTTAGCAGCGAAAGGGTTCATTACGAGGAGCCTGTGCCAATGCAGAGCTGCATATTCCTAGTTGGCATTGACTGAACTCCTATTCAATCAAGAAACCAAAGTTTAAAGTGACATTATGGATAGGTGAATCCGTAAGTGTCAACATAACATTTTGAACTAAAAAACATAGGAATTCACTAGTTATATTTAACAGAGCTAAATTTAACGTGTTGCACCCGCCATGCACTACTTATGACCTCACACATTACATCACTCATAACATACCCTATGCCATCATTCATGAGATATCTGATGAGATCACTCATGATATCACAGATGAGATCATCCAAGCTTCTTTTGCACACATTGCTCTATAAACGTGTATGACATTAGAGCTATGGAAGTAAGTACAAAACAGGTCAGAATAATACGAAGCATCAATAATGCTATCATGCGTACAACCTCCGTAGGTGAAGCAAGCTTGTGTTATGTGCACCATTGACCCTATACCATACATTTAATGAGAAGCCGAGTTCATATTGACTAGTATCAACCACAGATAGAAGGGTAACCTCTGCACCGCAGATCTTTTTCAACGATCCAGAATTCAGACGTAGCTGGTCTCTCATAGCATGGAAATGCACAAGAGACTGGCTGGTCTTGATTATACAAACGGACGGCAAAAAGACTCTTCAATTCCCTGTTGGTCGAGATTGAAGAATGGGATGAAAATGCAAGTCACTATTGCCACCTTCAAGAAGAAGCTGGAAGAGAATGACAAAACCGTTAATGAGCACAAAGAATACCTCACACAGCTGAAAATATACAAATTCCAGAAAAACCTAAAACGGTTCACATTTGAAGGTACATTTCCATACTCCAGAGAAGATTATAGACCAAATAAAACAGACAAATCTGATTTCTCGGATACAGACAGCAATGGCTCGGGTAGATACTCCAGTGACTCCTCAGGAGAGGAACAACATAAAAAATGGAATATGAAGAGGAGAGGGGGATGCTCATGAAGAAACAGGGGCAATTTCCAACCTAAAGACCCCTTCCATCAACAACCATACGGGTGGGGACCCCACGTAGTGCCTCCTTTTCAACCCCCATAATACGGTTAACAATGGCAACCTTTCCAGGATCCTTTTTTAGGGAGAGGCCAAAACCAGGGGAGAGGAAAACGGAGAGGCCCAAGAGTCCAATGGCAACCCCAGCAAGAAGAACCAAGAAAGCAGGAAACACGACCAAGCACCAGCAGAAACCCTTGGAAATAATCAACCTGAGCGAGAGAACATTTACGAGTACACAGGAAGCAGTACTCAACAGAGTATTGGGCTTCGTCCCCACGGCAAAATCCAATCTATTGGACTTGAGAATCAAATTAGCGAATTTTTCAGGAGACTGTGACTTGCGGTCTTCTTTGCAGACCAAGAAACACTGCCGTTAGAAGAGGATGACAAGAACACTGGCCTAAGGAAAACATCCAACTTTTCTCCTCAGAACCGTACCATGACACCAGCATTACTGGCCTTTGAGAAAGCAGTAACCCTGGAAATCGACAAACTTAAAGAAAAGGACAGATGAGTGTTTAATAATCTATCAAGAGCTGAACGCAATGCCATCTCTGAAATTGATAATATGAAGGACATCATAATAAAGCCAGCTGATAAGGGTGGGGCAACAGTGATAATGACCCTTGAGATGTAGCAGAGTGAGTGCAAGAAACTCCTGGATGTCCCCAGCAACTACAAAGGATTACATTGAGATCCATCGAAAGTCACCGTGGAGTTAATACACGCAATGGTAAATGAGGACAAGGAAAGAGAGTGGATTACAACACAAGAAGCAGGTTTCCTGAAAGAAAAATACCCCAGTACACCTTACTTTTACATGCTATTGAAAGTTCATAAAAATAAAATCCCACCTGGTAGGCCAATCTTGTCAGGGATTGGTTCAGTTTTAGAACCTCTATCAAAATTCACGGATTACTTCTTGAGACCGATGGTGCAAAGGATATCTTCCACCTCAAGGATACCAGAAATATCATTATAAAACTCCAAACCTTGAGATTTAACAGAACTACCGTCATCTTCATCACACTAGATGTCGAGGCACTGTGCAACAGTATACCACAAAAATCATCACTACAGGTAATTGAAACATTACTGAGAAACTAGGAATGGGAATCCATTACACCCAATAGGTTTGTTCTTTACTGCGCCAGAATGGCCTTAACAAAAACCTTTTTTGAATTTGAAGGAGGACATTACTTGCAGACCCACGGAACTTCGATGGGCAGTACAATTGCGCCCAGCATCGACTGTCTATACGTCCATGATTTTGAGATGAAACACATCCATGGAAACAACAACCCCTTCGACACTAAGGTTTTGGTGTGGAAGAGGTTCATAGATTACATTTTCCTAATCTGGAGAGGCTCGGAAACAGAAGCCAGGGAATGTTTAACCTGGCTGAACACCAGAGACGAGTACCTCAACATCACTATGACTACAAGTAGGGGGTTCATTAACTTTCTGGAATTATAGATCTGATCTGAAAATACTGGGGTCGATTCACAGACTAATCTGAGACGAAATCCTAAATTTACTACTTTTTTCTTAAGTTAGGATTTTGTCTTAAATTAGAATTTTGTTTTAAGACCAAAACTTAAGACAAACTTAGAAGTTTGCTGCTTTGGGAGGAACATGGCGGCGGCAGGCTAGCGGCTGCTGCGAGGCTCTGCTCCAACATGCCCTAAAAGACGAGTCTAAAGTCGGTCTATCGGATCATGGCAGCAAATTGAACGGTGAGATGTAAGGTATTACCTGTTAAAAGGTTATTTTTGTCTTCTGAGTACTCTTTTCTTCGCTTTTATCCCGCTTTTCACCCTGAGTTCTGCAGCAACACGGACGCAGACGCGGATCAAACTCAGAGGCACTAGGACCCCCGCGTTGCACAGGGCGGGATCTGGAGATGCGAGAGTGCGTCCGGAGGTATACGGAGGAGCGGCTCACCGGGCAGCTGCATCGGATCCCGAGTGAGGAAACCGGCCGGTTTGCGAGGCCGGTCGAGAGAGGCTTCGTTGCAGGCTCTCATCAAGCGGGAGAAGAGACAGAAGCCTCCTGGTTGCGGGTAAGCTGCCATAGTATATGGCTTCGTTCAAGGGCTGCTTTCTGGTACCGAGCGGGTGTTCTTTCAAGGCAGGCTCACCCTGGGCTAAACTCCATTAACCAGGACCTTGTAGGTTGTATGGAGCCAGAAAAAGCTGTCTCTTTGGTGCAAAAGACTACCTTATTATCAGACAGCTCGCCCAGCACAGGGGGATCAGATAGGAGTCCTGTACTGGACGGTGTCTTGACTCCAGAGGGGCTTACTGTTGGCTTAACTGACTCTAAGATAGGAGGTCTAGCAAAGAACCGCTATCAGCTACGTTCCAGGCAGGAACTAAAGAAGAAAGGGGTTCTTAACCCTTTGGATTTAGTGGAAGGTGTAGGGAGCGGACCAATCCCTATTTCACCACTAAAGTTAAACAAGAGGGGGGCTACAAAAAGGGGGAGACCCAAGCAACCATTGGTGCCTAGAGGGACTCGAGGGACTCCATCCTTAACAAGCTATTTTAAGATCATGGAGCAAGCAGTAGCCACTAAAACAATTAATATCAGTGATGAAATAAACAATGGGGGAGCGGATAAAGGGCTACATGGAGCGGAGAAGCCCTCAAGAGAAACAGTTAACAAGTCAAACGTTATAGTTGATTCCCCCCTTCTTGCCACTTTCCCCCTGAGTAATAAGTATGCAAATTTGGGGGCAGCTAACCCACAGGATACTTTAGGGGAGGCAGTAAGGCATCTTCCTGATCAAATCCTTGAACAAAGTGGGATAATTTCATCAGACAGCATGCAGGATAATCAGACGGCCGTATCCGCATCCAAGAATTTTCCAATATCCCCACTATTTGGTCTGGAAAGCGGCACCTTTTCCACACAATTGAGTGGGGCAGCGGGAGCGGGAGACACTGGCGAGAATGGTTTAACAGATGATAGACTGGGCTCCTTGCTGCATTTACTCAGGACTGACTTACTAGCTGGATTTGATATCTCCGAAAAAAATCAGAGGGGTCTGCACGACAGATTCGACTTGTTGGAGGCTAAAATTGAAGGTATCAGCGCTAGGACTAGTAATTTGGAAGTGAAAGTAACATCTCTCACAGAGTCTTCAAAAGAGAATTCTAAAGGTATAGATGCCCTGAAAGCCCAGAACCGAACTCTAGCCATGGACTTAGAAAGGTTGGAAACACAGTGTCGGCGCAACAACTTGAGGATTCTTAAAATTCCGGAAGGCGCAGAAATAGAAGATATAAAAGGATTTGTCTGCAGACTCCTCCGAGAGGATATCCTGAAGGATCGCCCAGACATCAATTTGGAAGCTGAGATTCAGCGGGTCCATAGGGACCCGTTCAGGCTGCACCCAGAACGGAAGGCACCTAGGAAAATCCTTGTTTATTTTCAAACTTACAGTGTTAAGGAGCTTATTCTCACTAGATGTCTCTCACGTACTTCTCTGCATTTTCAAGCTAATCCCTATCAAGTAAGATCAGATATAGGTGGTAAAACAGCCCAAAGACAGTGGGAGCTTGGCTCCAGAATGCCAGAATTGCGTTCAATGGGGGCGCAAGTACAAATGAAATTTCCAGCCATCCTCAAAATAATGTGGAACAATAAAATGTTTACTTGTCATTTTCCGGAGGAAGTGGATGCGGTGTTAACTAAGATGAAGGAGAGGAAGGAGTAGATAATGTAACTGATCTGAGATCGAACTGTCATCCTAGTTCAATTTAGTATAGAATAGTATAGGACATTATGGGGTGGTGTTGGTAAAGGGAGAGTGTGTTTGTGTTTATTCTAGGGAGGTAAAAAAAAAAAATAAAAAAAAATAAAAAAAAATTAACAAATAAATAAGGATGGATCAAAAAAAAAAAAAAAATCGCTTTGGTTCGGGGGAAAAAAAAAAAAAAAAAAAAAAAAAAAAAAAAAAATATAATATAAGAAAAACAAAAAAAAAAAATATATACATATATATATAAATCTATAGCTTATAAGGGAAACTTGAGACTGACTTTTCTGTATATGTCTCATATATAGAGGTAGGGCAGAGGAGGTCCAGGGCCTTATAGGGCGTAATTTCGCCAATCAGCAGGGAGGGGTTCCTCACAGGGAGGGGGGTAAGGGTTCAGGGGGATGGGGGAGAAAATCAGAAAAAAAAGTCCTCATTTGTCACAAATCTTTATTTATTTCAAAAATTAAACGTTATAGCAGGCTACTATTTTTTTTTAGTTAACAACAGTAGGACAGTAAGATTACATGATGGCCCAATCAAGATCTACTAAAATTCTTTCATGGAACCTGAACGGGCTAGGGAGTCGCAAGAAGCAATTAAACATTTCTCATTATTTAAAAAATACTGGAGCATCCATTATCCTATTACAAGAAACACACTTGGAAGCGGATGAATGTAGGAAGATATTCATTAAACTTAACTGGGTACAGGAGATTCTCTGTTCAAAACAGACGGGCACAACGAGAGGGGTTGCAATAATACTTTGCGTCAATAAGGGTATTATACTGCATGACTGGGCCACAGACCAGTCAGGGAGGTGGTTGGCTGCGGTGATCTCAATAAGTTCAGTTAAATTCTTATGCGGGGTTTATTACGGTCCGAATGATGATAATCCTGTTTTTCTTCAGAGATTAGAAAAATATATGATCCAGTATACAATCCCAATTGTGCTAGGGGGGGATTTTAATTTGTTATTAGACCCAACATTAGATCGTACCTCTAAGTCTAGATACAATTGTCCAAAAAAATCTTTTTTGATCCTGAAGAACATTATGAAAGACTATACATTGTCAGACGCCTGGAGAGCTAAATATGGCACAAAAAAACAATATTCTTTTTACAGCAAAAAATACCACCAGTTCTCCAGAATAGATTTTTTTCTATTAGATCAATCGCTCTTAGCAACCACGGATTCTATCTTTCATATTCCGAACGGCCTGTCTGACCATTCAGTGGTTGAATTAAATATTAATATTCTGAAAAACTGCCCTGAATATAGGTGGACACTGGATAGGACTATCCTTTTAAATGAAGTATTTAATATCAAAGTCAAAGAAAAGTCCACAGAGTTCTTTGAATTTAATGATGAAACCGCTCCTGAGAATATTGTTTGGGATGCATTTAAGTCTTATCTAAGAGGAATATACAGTTCCCAGATGATCATAAATAGGAAGCTTAACAAGGAAATGAATATTAAAGAGCTAAGGTTAATTAAAATAAAAGAAGAACAGCTTCTCTCCGCTACTCTAGGCGACAGTACTGATGTACCAAAATTGGAAAAAGAATTAGTTGACTTACAATTGAATTTTAGATCGAGAACTGAAAAATTACTCAAGGATAAATGGGAAGTCAGTAAATTACGTAATTTTGAATATGGAGAGAAGTGTGGGTCCCTGCTTGCGTGGAAAGCTAGGTCGGACAGATCTAGAAACAACATCAAATTTCTGATACAACGTGGGTCTGGAGTTGTTTTGTCTGAAGATGACGAAATCAGGCAAGAAGCTAGAACATTCTACCAAGAGCTATATACGGAAAAAATTAACTGCTCAATGGACGAGCTGGATACTCTGCCACTCTGGGATGATTTACCACAATTAAAAGACTCAGACATAGCTCTTTTGGCAAAAAACATATCAGAAGGGGAGATTAGACTCCAACTAAAGAAGATGGCAAGGAATAAAGCTGCAGGTCCCGATGGCCTCCCAATAGAGACTTATAAAGCAAATATCGAAGAAATTCTAGTTCCAATTCAGAAACTATTCAATAGAATTTTCATTCAGGGAGAACAAATACCATCTTCATGGTTGGACGCTACAATTTCATTAATAGCTAAACCGAATAAAGATCCGGAAAAGATAGAATCTTATCGCCCCATCTCACTCTTGAACTCTGATCTAAAAATTTATTCTGGAATTTTAGCGACCAGACTGGCCAATGTCATAAAATCTATTATTCATCCTGATCAGAGGGGATTCATTCCTGGCCGTCAATTAAACGAGCTCACATTCCAAGTAATTGCTGCCATAGACTACGCCACAGAGAAAAAGAAGCCTCTTGCTATCGTCGCAATAGACGCTGCTAAAGCATTTGACCAGGTGAATTGGCTCTTTCTTTGGAAAGCGATGAGGAAGTTTGGTTTTCCAGAAGTCTTCATCAATGGAATTAGAACTTTATATGGGAGCCCGAGAGCCAGGATTCTGGTGAATGGTGGACTGTCAGACTGGTTAAATATTTACAGAGGGACGAGGCAAGGATGTCCTTTATCTCCGTTATTATTTGATGTATATATTGAGCCCTTTGTTTGTCTTTTAAGACAGGATCCTATAATTCACCCTTTTAAAATCGGAGATTTAACAGTTAAGACAGCTCTATACGCAGATGATCTCCTTTTGTACACTTCGAATCCACTAGATGCAATTCCAAGGTTATTCCAACTTGCTGAGGAGTTTGGTATTGCTTCTGGGTATGGTATTAATAAGTTAAAGACCGATATCATGTGTTGGAATATCGCAGTACCTATCACAGAAGCTAAAACCAAGATGAGATATCTGGGCATACAGCTCAATCATAAACTGGTAGAAACTCCTAAAACTAGTTGGGATGTGGTGATAAAGGAGGTTAGGAAACTTTTGACCAGATGGAACTCCTTGCCTTTAAATATCTACGGTAGAGTAAATTTGGTGAAGATGATCATCTTGCCAAAGGTGACCTTCCTTTTCAATTCCATTCCTCTAACATTCAATAAGAAAGATATTCTTAACTTACAGGGTAGGATAGGTTCCTTTATTTGGGCGACAAAATCTCCCAGGATAGCCTGGAGGAAGTTGAGGAGAGGACTAAAAATAGGTGGCCTTGCTCTCCCGGACTTACTTTTATACTGTTATGCTTTTCAATTTAAAAATTTTAGACTTCTAGCGAACAAATTAGATTCCACCTCTAATGGCATACTCTTCCGAGCCATGTTGTCTGATCTTCCATACGGGGTTGACTTCTTTACGTTTAAATTTGGAGACCAAAAATTCTTTAAAAAAGTACGACTGAAGCTTTTGAAGGCTGTTTTACATAACTGGCTACAAATAAGAGGGATGTTAGGCATACATTATTATCATACATATGCCCCGATATGGGATTCCCCTGGTACTCCGGAATGCTTGACAGATCAGTTAGCACTTCCGTTAAAGAGGGCGGGTCTCCTCAAATGGGGCGACCTTCTTGATACATCAAGAGCACTAAAATGGGAAACGCTGGTAGGTTTAACCGGGGGAACCCTCACGAGATTTAAGTTCTATCAATTATCGGCTTGGTGGGGAAGTCAAGCTTGGAATTCTGGTGATGAGAGCCTCCTTCTAGACCTAATTAGTAATAACACGATAAGAAAGGGGGAGACTGCCCAATGGTATAAAATCTTTATAAGCAATAAGGACAATCAAGAGGCGGAGATTATTAAGTTATGGGACCCCGCTATTTTTCAGGTTTCGGATAATCCTGTTAAACTATGGGCAGATTCTTTCTCTATGTCCCAAAAAATAATTAAACCTTCTAACTTGAGAAGAAATCATCTATATACTTTGTACAGGGTTTACTGGTCTCCTGCGAAACTTTCTAAGATCTCCGCACTTCAATATTCTTGTCCCAGATGTAAGTCACAAGAGGCAGATGACATACATATGTTTTTTGAATGTCCAAGCATTAACAACTTCTGGGGACAAGTCTGTGGGTTTTTGGAGGAGGTACTTTCATTTTCACCTATATATACTTTAAGTTTGGTTTTTTTTGGTCTCCAACCCGATTATGATATTAATAGCAACATATCACAGTTTATTTTTTATGCAATAGTGATTGCCCGAAGAGAGATCTGTAAAGAGTGGAAGTCTGCGCTTTCCCCGACATTCGCCAATTTCCTTAAAAACATCATGGCGGTGAGTAAATTGGATATTTTATGTGGTGGAGATGAGTCTGCTAAATTATGGTCAGCCTTGAATGCCTGGTGTGAGAAATAGTCCAATGATTATGCCAGAGGTTTTGTGGACTTGTCCTTTCTCAGTAGCAAGTATCAACACGAGAGGAAGTTGGACGAGTAATAACCTTACCTCTGGGCAATCTTCATCGGCTATCCACAAACAAGAGGGCTGGTAACGGGAGTTTGTGTTAGTGGCCTGAAGAGCGCCTATTTAGAGCAATTATCTACTGGTGGCATATATGAGGACAACTAAATAAAAAAAAAAAAAAAAAAAAAAAAACTTAAGACAAACTTAAGTTTAACTTAAGTTTAACTTAACACAAAATCCTAACTTAAGACAAAATCCTAATTGAAGACAAAATCCTAACTTTGCGACTACTAAAAAAATCCTCCCCAACAAACTGGTAAAAAAGGGCACCCAAGAGAGTAAAAACCAATCATAGGGAGGCACTGCTGGAAACATACGCTAAACCCAAAAACACCAGGTTAGTTTGTGTAACCACCTATGGCACAGAATCCAATGCAGTAAAAAGGATAATACTCCGCCAATGGAAAACTCTTAACTCTGGGCCACAGAGGATGGAAATGCCCATGTTTGCTTTCAAGAGAGGTAAATCCCTAAGTGACTCAGTGGTACACACCCGTCCACGAGTAAGAAATTAGGAGAACCGCACAATGCACAGGCAGTGGAACCTTCCAGAGATAGTAGGCCATTTCCCGTGCGGCAGCTGCAACGTCTGCCCATTGACAAAGGCTAGTACAGAGATTGACATGGGTCTGAGAACCCCATAGGAACAGAAAAATCATTCAAATTGCAATAGTAGTAATAGTAGTGGTATACGTCATCACCTGGAAGACCAACTGAGGTGCATAGAGATGACAAGACGCAAAATAAAAGTGCAGATCAATGATCATCGCAGCACATTCCGATGCGGCAAGAAAATCACCAAGATGATGTGCCATTTTAGAACATCAGGCCACAATGAAAATGATTTCTCCTGGACAGTGATAGAAATACTACTAACACCAGTCAGTGACAAGCAGTTATTGAAACTGGAATAGAGGTGGATTTATCCCCTCTCAGCTCTATAAATGGGTTAAATGAAGATGTACCTTGAACAACCCTATCCTAATAATTAGTATAAAAAGTATGATTTATCAACATTATTCGGTAAAGACGCAGTAAAGGATTTAAGTAGCATTTTGGTAACACTCTGACTTACATCATGTGATTGCCCTAGGAACTGAGTGGGTGTTTAATTGCCCAAGAATAGCACCCATACCCTTAGCAGACCGTTATGGTTTGAAAATGACACATAAAATCTGGTGAATATGGTTAGAAAACAGCCTATATGTACACCTTCGTAATCTCATTTGTTACTAGTGAATACTTGACACACATATTAGTGTCACAGTTTGTGTATTCTCCCATTAACTTACACACTGCTCAATATCTAACTGAAACAAACAGATAGACTGATATCTTCCATGCGCACTCACTGTACCTGTTTCTTTCATTCTTTTAGTTTTTTCAATTGAATACACATCTCTTTATTCATAAGCGGATAGTAAACCCCCGAAAATTGGGTCACAATTTGTGACTGATAGACAGGATATCAGTGAGTCAAGTGGTATCCGAAATGAACAATGATTCATAATATCACCCATGGATAAACAATGTAACATAATCCAAGTAAGAAAACTGATGCGCGTACAAACCAAACTCTCTGACGTTAATAAACTAACATTCCCAGAATGCACGCGGTCTATGGTAAACAGAAGGAACGTGTTTATCCATTTTGCTTTCAGTAATTGCAATAATCAAATATATGAAGGGTAGGCTAATCTTATGTTAATAAGGTGATGGCACGTGGCACGTGAACAGAGCCTTGGGTACAAACAGACCCGCCCGCCAGCCTCAGCACACGGCAGCAGACAGCGCGGGTCAGTAGAGGTATCCCGGTGGTGCTAGCACTTTGACAAAATAAGTGGTATGACTGGATGTGTGTTGAAATAATCGAGACATAGCCAATTTGTACACCGTCACTACGGAATGGAAGGAGCATGATGAGACCATGAGGACTGAGTGTGGCGCGGTCTCCCAAAGTAATTCAGCATGCAAGAAGGTGTTTGAGCCCGAGTCTGGCATGTAACATATGCCATGGCATATGCCACAGCATGTCACATATTTTGGATACGTTGTTTCAGGAATAACTGTGTTAGAACCCCCAGAAGTGGTAGTGGGTTATTTTAAAGATGTATCTTTTATCTGGGATGATTAAGAAAAAATGTATTTAAAAAATACAAAAACATACATTAATATTTATGTGGGGGGGCTTGAACCCTTGCCCTGACACATGATTATGTTTTATACTTACCACTACGTCACACACTGTGGCTAAACATTTTATGAGACTGTGCACAACACAGACCGTCTTCCATTTCCATGTCATTTTGCTTTCACATGCCACAAATCTACACTTGATTTTCCTTATTTATAAACAAATAGCCACTCTTTTCTTCCACTCTCAGACTTGCCCCATGCCTTTTTCTTTCTTACCTAATCATTCCCAAAGTCTCATTCCACAAATTAAGGGATTTCCTTAATAGCAACCCTTACCCCTCCTTCCAAATGCCACAGCATGCCACAAATGTCTCACATGCCCTGGCTTCACTAAAAAGGCCACACATCTCAAGACACTGCTAGGGGTGATTTACAATAGGGCATCTTTCATTTGGGTAAAATAGAAGAAACATTGAAAAAATTATAAAAATCTAATTTTCCTAGCTGGGGTTTGAACCCTTGTCAAAAAGCACTGAGAGCCCCTGTTAGTTCCCACTGGACCATCTGCTCTGCACAGAAACATTTCGTCCAAAGCTTTTGTGTCATTAAAAAAGAGTGCTGTCCTACTTCTATGTCCATATCCTTTTACTTTCACATGCCACAAATCTACACTTGATTTTCGTTATTTCTAAACAAATAGCCACTCTTTGCTTCCACTCTCAGACTTGCCTCATGCATTTCTCTTTCACACCTAACCATTCCCAAAGTCTCATTCCACAAATTAAGTGATTTCCTCAATAGCAAGCCTTGCCCCCTTCCACATGCCACAGCATGTCACAAATGTCTTACATGCCCTGGCTTCACTAAAAAAGCCACAAATCTCACAGACACTGCTAGGGGTGATTTACAATAGGACATCTTTCATATGGGCAAAATAGAAAAAATTATACAAATCGAATTTTTCTAGCTGGGGTTTGAACACTTGTCAAAAAAAACAGAGAGCCCCTGTTAATTACCACTAGACCGTCTGTTCTACAAAGTGACTGTGACCTCAGGCAATGTTTAATGGACAGGGGGCTCTGTTTACTCCATTGAGAGAGTTTACTCATTACCACACTGTTTGCAGAATGTGGACCTCTCATAAGAACTACACCACAGAGGATTAAAAAAGATCTACTAAGAACAATGTTCACTCTATGTATAATGTCTCCAAAGAGACACTATTCACTAAATCCCAAGGTTTGAAGGTGCTAAAGGTCATACTACCTTTAGCCTTCATGGTGTGGTAAAAACCTTTCAGATAGCCCATTTTCTGAAGCAAATCAAGGACATGGACATAGATTAATACCTGTTGTACACAGTCTTCTGTCTTATGTACACAATGTCATGCTGAGACAATTCTGTCTAAATACATGTGGCTGGTTACAATAATTAGTATCTACTACTTAGAATCTTTGCTCTGTTGGAAACTTTTTCTGCATAACCAAAAAAGTTGTGGGGAACATCCTGGACACAAGTCATCAATAGGGGTGGGCCAATCCCCGCGAGATTCAGCAAAGCTCCGCCAATTGGCGGTAATATGCACAGCGCTCTGCTTGCTCTGTTATTTAGCGCAGAGGACTTGGTGCATCACAAGTTGCTGATTAGAAAATAATTAGTGACAGCTGTTTATACAGGGATGACAGAATCTCATGTCTTATGTATCTATATATAGTATATGCATTTGAAAAATGCTTGGCCTCTTAATATGGATTATGTGTGGTGGGTGTCAGCTCTCTGTGAATAGTTGTCTACAGGACAGAGGCTGTGCATATTTCAGATTAAGTAAAGTGTAAAAAGGTGGTAATATTATGTGGTATGGATGGGAGGCAATACCATGTAATATTTACATGATACCCAAAAGTGGACCTGGGATTCACTCTAGTAATCCTTCTCTCAGTTTTGTAGAGTGGCATAAAGCAGGCAGGCTTTAATAGAGGAGCATATATAAAGCATTTTACAGTACCAATTTTGTCAAGAAGTTCTTGACACGACTCGAAAGAAATCCAACACCAATTTAATAAAAAGTAGCTTATTTTTATACAAACATAGACAACAACATGAAGTCAATAAAAGGCTCAAGAAATCAATATTTTGCAGAGCTGTGAAACTTTACCATTGGAGTCAGTGGGGAAAATCTCAGGTGGCACCCGGTGGGGTGTGTTCAACAGAACCCACTTAGAGTTAAGGTCTTGCATACCTACAGACCAAGCTTCAACAGTCAGAACAAGTTTACAATGCCCAGGGAGTCCAGGTGCATGGTGACATGGCTATCATTGGTGCGGAACAGGACCGGCAGGAGCTGAAAAAAAAACACTTGATAAAAAAGATACTTGCAAGTTACATTCAAAGGAACCCCTTGGGGGTGAAGCTTGGAGGGGGCCTGGACTAGAAATCACCAGGCAGAACAGCTCTCCATAGCTTGGGCATCTCTGGTGCAGAGGTGTACCGAGCTAAAGTAGTGCTGAATGGGGGTGCAGGTGCTGACTTTCTCAGGCATGCCAACAAAGCCTTATTTAGGTTGAAAGAACTCGACAACTGCACCACAGAAGTGAGCGCTGTGAAGTAGGGGCGTAAAGCAAAGCGGTTATTTGTTAGCTTGACCACCAACAAGCTTCAGTCCCTGAAAAGGTCATGGCTGGATCAATCTTCTTCCAGAGGTCCTAGGAAGGCTGTAGAGGGCTGAGACTCAGTGAGGTTCAGGACTATGCTTCGCAGAATAACCTGCCAGGTTAAAGCAGGTGGTCACGATGGGCCTGGTGATCTGTCCTTCTTGGATCTTGGAACAGTTTGCGCCTGTTGACTGCAGGGAACTAGTATCTCTATTCCTATAGAGTCCTTGTGAAGCTCACTGAGGGCTTCACCTTCTTTTTTGAACAGGTCTCTGGCCCTGGTCAAGTTGTAGTTTGGCGGGTGCAGGGGCTGCCACAGGTGCAGTACTTCACTTCTCTTCTTTGTGGAGTCCTGCCTTGTGCTGACATGGCTTCTACTCTGTCCTCTTTGTCTTCAGAGCAGATCTGGTTTTCTGGTGTCAGATGTGCCCCTTAAATCCAGGATTTGGGAGTGTGTATAGGGATGTGATGGCTGCAGCTAATCTGCCCCTGAGATGACCCCATCGAGGGGGTAGTATGTCACTAAACTACCCAGAACCCACTATTTTTAGGAATTTTCATGACGGTATGGGCCATCGTCAACTGTACATACCCATTAGCCCACTTTAGAGATGTGGCTAGCTTTGGGGGGGGGGTGTACACCTCCTGACTACCTAATTTTCCCACTTGCACACAACATGAGTGCCTGGGGGCCTTTGTCCCCACCTGGAGACAAATCACATGCATATATGAGATGGTGAAGCCTTTGAGGCTACCAACCCTGATGGGTCATTCACCAGTCATCCTGGAAGGTAGGAGATGTGACCTCCTTCTTGCCCAGGCCTTTTGTTTCATGTCCTTTGTGAGAGATAGCACTCAACAGCAGGAAGTCAGACTTCTATATTGGTGGCAATTGGCTCAGAAAGCTCCCCAATGCACAAAGGAACTCAGTATATCGGTTGGCAACCACTAAGAATGCCACTTAGTGCCTGCCACCTCACCCTCGACATAAGAATCATGTCAAGGTTGAAAAGCATAGTGTTTGATACCAAACTTGATTACATTTGGTTGCACCATTGTGGGGCTGGCTATCTCAGTTCTGTCTGGTGGCCAGTCCACGTTAACCTATGGACCTCTGTTTGCTTACAGTGAACTTGAATGGCAAGGTTACTGTAGAGCAGTCGTCTTCAAACTGTGGGTCGCACCCCTCTGGGGGGGGGGGCGCAGAGTCATCTCAAGGGGGGCGCCAGTCCACATCACCCCAGGGGCAAACAGAAGCCCCAGAATGCACTCACTAGTGGTTTTAATTAGTGCATTTTGTAACATGTTTCTGTGATTGTGCATTTTCAGCCTTATTTTTAAAGGCTGGTGGGTTTTTCCTGAGAATGGCTTGGACTCGTGTGAGGAAGAGCAGGAACAGCCTCAGAAATTTATAAGGCAGTGAAGAGCTGCCCAGGGTCACAGAGCACCTGTCCCTCACTTTGATTTGAAGTTGGCACATTGCCTGTGAATGTTTTACAATTCCAGCAAGGGTTTCTGTTCTATATTAGTAATACATGCTTGTTTAGTATTTTCAGTTTCATTAGCCACCATGTGGTATGGGACATTTTTTTGTTCGACCATTTGCCACCATCGGAGGACGTCGCTCTAAATGACACCAAGGACCAAGTTTTGGAGAGTCTTTTCAAGCGTTGGGCAAGCTATCTGAGTTTGGTGAGCATTTCTTCTGAGCATTTAGAGGTTTTTTGTCTGATTTAATAGACTGACTATCTCCCTTATGTTGTATATTATTGCGTTAGGGGTATGGAGTTGAGTTGGTCAATAAATACTATCCCTTAGACCCTTGTGTACATCCTTACATTTTCTGATTCTTTTCAAGCCCCAGGAAGATTTACTCTTCACTGGCGGAGGCCGCAGCCAGGTTAGAATTAATCATTTTTACCTCTGCCTTGTGTTGGAGGGCAGCATACAGACTGGTTTCCCAGGCAAGCATCTGTCTTTAAAAGGGGGCCACTTGTGTGTCCTGTAGTGGGCTTCGTTACTATCTGCTGTGTTGTACTTTTAAGCAGACAATAGGGTTACCACCTTTCCCAGGGAGAAGTAATGGTGATATTTTTAGGTTTCAAAATTCTGCAAAGGCCTGAACAGGATACCTAAATAAAACTTTACATATACTCATTTGTATACATTTTTACCATGACTTTTTAGCCTGTGTTTACTTTTTATTATCAGTCAGGTATTATTAAGAGAGCTCCAGAACGCATTTTAAAGTGCATTCTTCTTATAATTACTGTTTAAAGTATGTGCACATAGGGGGAAGAAGTACTGGTGTCTGGCAGTCATTAGGGGGTAGTAGGTTATTGACCTTCCATTGCAAATGTTTTTTAACAGTTTCTAGAACTTTTTAATGCTTCTCATTGCTTAAAAGTGTGCAATTTCTGACATCTAGCGATTTCCATGCCCTTCATTGCTTGTTTTTGGTCATGGGCAAGTCTTACTTCAAGTGTTGTACATTTGGTCATTGAATGTCACTCCTAAGCACACTGAAACCATGAGAATGTGACACATAAGCAGTCTAAAAACATGGCAACTATGGTCTGGGTGCAAGTGTGGTGGGCTTTCAGAATATGATGTTATAAGTACAGATCAGACTGGTGCTTTGCAGAGAAGATCTGAATGGGGCTTTGGTAAGAGGACCAACCTGGATGGGGCTTTTGCCCAGTGGAATTCTCAATATACTTATGATTTAGTTAGCCTTCTTACCCTTGTCTCGATCTACCCTTTTGTATGCTTGAGGGGGGCCCGACCCCTAAACATTTTGCTTAGGGGGGATTGACAGAACAAAGTTTGAAGACCACTGCTGTAGAGGGTTGTATGACGTTACAACACATACTTTTACAATGCATGCCTTTACAACGCATTTTTTATATCGCAACTTCCTTTACAACGCATTCCATTACATCGCATGACACAACATCACATTTTAAGAAACTACCTTTACAACGCATTCCATTACATCGCATACTACCTTTACAACGCATACCATTACAACGCATACCATTACATTGCATTTATAGGAAGTATTGGATAGTATAGGGGTAAAAATTACTATTCTAACTCCAGGGGGTGCAACAGTAGGGTAAGTATTGGATAGTGTAGGGGTAAAAATTACTATTCTAACTCCAGGGGGTGCAACAGTAGGGTAAGTGTTGGATAATGTAAGGGTACTATGCGTTGTATTGGTATGCGTTGTAATGATATGCGTTGTAATGACTGCGTTGTAATGACATGCGTTGTAATGGTATGCGATGTAGTGTCATGCAATGTAATGGTTGTTTTGTAATGGCATGCGATGTAAGGGATGTTGCAATGTAATGACTGCGTTGTAATGGTAGTGAGATGTAAAAGTTGCGTTGTAAAAGTTGTTTCCCCTGTAGAGGTATAAATGTCTGTACATATATACCTACGCCATTAGGATAATGCACCCTGCCTCCTGGGCTTACGGAGGACTATGTTGGGTTGACCTACATACCTTAAGACAGTGAGGGAACAAACAGGGAACAGGGCCCCTGCATCTGTATGTTCTCCTTCTCGGACAATGTGTGGATACTCAGTTTCTTGGGGCATATCTTGGGTCTCTGAATAATTAGGGTCTGATTCACAATGGTAAACTTACAATTTTGTGTAAGGTTAGGACTGTTTGCTTTTCACAAAGGAATTTTACTAGGACTATCTTTAAAACTGTGGGGTCTCCGCATCTAAAAAGAAAGGTCTGCCCTATCTTTTTATGTGCGGAGTCTGCAGTCATAAAGATACTACTAGTTAAAAACCTTTGCCAATAGTAAACAATCCTACATTTACAAAAAGTGTAGGTTTACTTTTGCAAATCAGACCCTTTGTGTCAATCTCAAACCCGGTCTCAAAATGTGAAAAAGCTTCATCCAGATTTTTTAAACCCCTAGGGGTGAATTCATGTTGTTAATATGGAGGATAAATGGTAGAGGGGTCAGGATTAAACCCTGTCATACTCCACGCTTAAGGGTGGGAGCATTCCCCATTTGGACCAGACCTAACGCTGGCAGACAAGTTGCTATGGAGGTCAGAAAGGAATTTAACCAGAGTCTCATTGATGCCCATCTCCAAGAGACGAGTCCACAATTTTGACTGATTAACACAGTGAAAAGCGCAAAAGAGAGCTATAAATATAAGGTACACTGAGCAGTACTTGACTAATGTATGTATACCTATAATAGGATGAGGAGTAAAGCACTGCTCCATTGTACCAAGTCACTTCATAAATACATACTGACAGGGATAGAGGTCTATTTCTCCTCATTGGCCCGTATAGTCCTAATTCTACTGAAGATGACTCTCTCAAGCACCTTAGCATTTGAATTGATAAGCAAATGGTCCTGTAACAGCGAGGTTCAAGTTCTTGCTCTTTTTAAAAATGGGAACTATTGTGGAATTAGACCACGAGGGGGGCAGATCTGCATACTATTAAAAGCATTAGTGAGCATTGGTGCCCATAATTAATGTTACACTTGAAAAGATCCAAAGGTACACCGACTGATCCCGGGTCCTGAAGAGACACACTGTAAAGCAAGAATTATTTAGTGAATTTCTATAGATAAGTTGGTAACAGTAATTGAAAAAATCAATTATCTTCTAACTGTGGGGAATTTCACTTTGATATCTTTTGTTGTGCAAGTTGTGAAACGTTACGCCCATTAGCACTAGAAAATTAGGTCTAGGTGTAGCTTGCTGAATACCTATATTTGAAAGCAGGGGACACCTATATAATCAATGGACCAACTATACATAGGGAAAAGAATATATTAGGTAATGGTCTATAGCTTGGTCAAAAGGCTGTTAATCATTAAAGAGAAAAAACAAAAACCTAATATCATACAACTATGGCCTAAACATACCATACTTGAAAGATCAAATTGTTGATCATATATACATTTATTATTGTGAACAAAAAATTAGGGAATTGTTAAAAATGTATATAATGATATTACTAAACAATTTTATCAGACATTATTTGTCATTGTTTGAAGCAAATATACAAAACTAAAACACAGTACAAACTAAAACTTAGACACAAATGATGATGGCAAGGCGGTAGTGAGACTACGCACATTTCGGCGAGATCGCCTTCATCAGGTCACCGTCTTAACGTACTGAAATCAAAACAACATAGGACATAGCTATTATTAATGAATATCTGAACGGTTAGTGTTTCATCAAACCTATCAGAACAGAAAATTATTGCTGAATACCTTCCAGTTTGAAAAGTGTATAGCAAAGTATCACATTCATCGGATGATGTTATCAGTGATATCATCAATAGTGGCAATTGAGGTGTCATTAGTGATGTCATCAACAATGTCATTTGATATGTCATGAGTGATGTAATATGTGAGGTCATAAGCAGTGCATGGTGGAGTTTCAAGATACAGTTAGCTCACTGAACTATAACTGGAAATAATAGTTTTTCATTTATTTCAACATCTAAATATAACATTACTTAAACCTTTGATTTTTGAATAATTTGTAGGGTTTCCTAGGGGTACGTTAAGATCTTATTACCATACCTATCAATAACATCATTTTCACCCTTGTTGTTTTCACTGAAAAAAAATATATACAGGCTGCATGGCCCCCCTCCTGTACCTAGTATGGCCCTGGGGTCCCCTTCCCCATGGCCATAAGTATGGTTTAAAGGGACGGGGGCAGTGTGCTCCCCTCCGCGAGCCGTGTTAGGCCCTGTGGACCCCATCCCCATGGTCCCTTTTTCATTAAGGGAAGGGATCCACATGGTATCCTTCTCGAAGCATTATTAGACCCTGGGACCCGATCAGACAGGGCTATTTGTTTATGAAAGGGTCAGCATGGCGCCCTCCCCTGAGTCTAATTAGGCCCTGGGTACCTCATCCCCATGGGCCTACTTGAAATAAATGGAAGGGTGAATGTGCTTTATTGGGACCTGGGGGAATGACCCCTTCCCCCCAGGCTTTTTTTATTGAGGGGAGAGGGGCATTTGGCCCACCTCTTCAAGCCTTTTAAGGCCCTGAGGACCCCATTCCCCAGGATATTTTTTTTGATTAAAGGGGAATGGGGGGCACGTGGCTCCCCTACCCAAACTTCATTAGGCCCAGTAGACCCCATCCACCAGGGCCACTACTTAAAATAAAGTGGAAGGGGGCTGCACAGCCCGACTCCTTGACACTTATTAGGCCCTGGGGATGGGGTCCCCAGGGCCCATGGCCTAACATTAAAATGTAGGATGCTACGTGGCACCCTTCCCTGAGCCATTATCAACCCTGGGGGACCCCATTGGCATTTAGATGGAATTATGTGATTCTCGATGTTCATTGCAAATGCCTAACAAAGTAGCTCATATGTAATGTAATGCATTAGATTTAAATGTGTACCATATTAAAGTCTGCACACGTAGAGATGATTGGTTGTGCCTTAAAATGTGATGAAATATAGTGCTTGCAGATGCAACATTTATAAATGTGTGTTTAATTCAATGTCAAAGGCCTAGATGGAGTATTTACTCTTTCATGCCATGAAAGGCCTATTTGTATTTCTTATGTTAGCTGGATTGTATTGGCCTGAAATACATTTTCCCCTGGTAAAGCTCTCATGTGGAGGCAGTCAGCTAAATTCATGTGCGTGCAAGGCTGTTCTGTTCTCATGTTTCTGTTGCAGGTGCAAGGATGTCTTCCTTGTTAGTTAGACTAACGCCTTTTTGTTGTAGGAGTTAGGTATGGAGGACAACTGTTACAAAGTATTCAGGAATGCCGATAATTTGGAGCCGATATTCTTTCTTGCTGGGGAAGCATGAGACCCAAGGACATGCCAACTGTTGCTGGACCGAATACAAGTTTTGGTGGAAAATTAACTACGAGAAGTGCCTGGCCAGAGGAAGTGTTTTGGGGGCGTGTTCTATCAATTGTGCATTTTTGTATTAGGGACAATGACCCGAGGGATGAGTTGGCAGAGAGCAGTTAGAGAGGCAGATAGAAGGGATGGACTCTTAGAAGGAAGACTAAGAACAAATTCTGTAGTTTTAGCTACTGACCCTTACAACGTGAGTGTACTTCTTAGGAAGTCTTCACGAGCTGACACCTTTTCTTGATCTTGCCTGGGAAATGCTAAGTAGGGATGCCACTTTAGGGATACTGTAGGGATAGATTAACGGATTTCTTTTACAGCCACTAATGAAGACTAACATAGATGTTGAGGCAGTTATTGCCTGTTTAGTATTTTTGGAGTTGCTCTTTCTTTCTATGCTGCACCGGAATAGACTGATTCGTGGGATGAACTTTGTATTTGTACCTATGTATTTTTACAACCTCGTCATGAGGTGCTTGTATGTTCAGTTATTTTTGGCTTTGTAATATAACCCCTAAATTGTAATTCGGAGTCATTGACCCTTCCCAAGTTTTACTTAATTGGTCCATGTTAGTTAGTCATGAATGTATTGTTTGTCCCCATTACAGTTTTCAGCAGGTAATATTAACTATCACAGGAATATTGTTTCTTGACATTCTGAAAGAATTTATTTAAAAAAGTGAAACAAGGCTTCTTCAAGCACCAAGACTCGGAAATCAGCACATAATAATCTCTGACTAAATATTAACCTTCACTATTTATAACACTACTTATTAAAAAAACTAAAAAGAACTCTCATCATACCCAACCGATCTACTATACCATCTACCATCCTTCATACACGCTTGTATCTTTCTTCTATTGTTGTATCTACTCTTTCATATAAAGCGTTTTGTGGGCTGTGAGGCTAGGTTTGAACTGAACATAATGCCTTCCACCTTGTATAATTTTTTACAGCTTGGGACAGCTTCCAACCACTGCAGAGACACAACATCTCAGATTAAGAAATCACAGCTTTGTTTTGTCATATAGAAAGTCCAATATACATTATTTTTGGAGTCAAATTTGTCAAACGCTGCCGTAAAAATTATTCAACAATGGGCCTAGGACCCAAGATTATGTCTCTGTATGTTGAAGTATGTTTCCATTGACTGAAATAGGATAAAATCTTTGTAGGGTGGCAAACAGGGGCGGCTCCTTCATTAGGGCGGAGGAGCATGGCTCACTGCTTTATCATAGTGCAAGAAGCAGAAACATAAAATGTTAAAACTACCAGTTTAGTGTTCTGCTAGGGTTTGGTTGGGGGCGGGTGGTTCGGCGGGTCTGCTCAAAAGCAGGGGAGGAGTCGCTTGCCCAATGCTGTGGACCCTGAATGTTTGGTTGAACCGCACCCCCCCCCCCCCCGCGCGACCCCCCACGTGACACCCCCACCTACAACTGGTGGCAAAATATATTTACTTATGGTATATGGTGTCATATTGGTTTTTAAAAAGACACCAAGCACGCAGCTTACCTTGCATACGGGCTTACAAAGTTAAACGCTTGAAATAAATACCTGTTTTTTTCACACAAAAGCAGTGCATTTTTAATCAGTGGCAACACTCACAGCATTTGCATCAATATATTTAAATTTGCGAAAGCGTCATTTATGACACTTACCAAATTAATCAGTAACTCTTTCTGCTTATTTTAATTTGTTTTAAGATTCATTTATTCATATTTCCTGTTTTAATAGACCTATTAGTGAACATTAGAACTCTTTAACAAGGTAAGCTAAAAGGCATCAAAGGCGAAATATGTATCTCGTGTTTCTCTGCGTACACATTTACAATATGCAATGTTACTAAAAAAACAAATATAATAATAATATTAATAATGCTATCTTTGTGCTTGAGTATGCATCTTGCAACATGTACTCTTCAAAATGAATTGACTTCGAGCCCAAAACCCGGACTCTGATGCAAAATGCTCAAGTAAATGTCTTTTTTATACCTCTCAATGTTAACTGCCACGTGCAAACAAGCTATGGAAATTCCAAGATCCTCAATGGAATAACATTTGCATTTAGCACGAAATTTGGCTGCTCTTATGCAAACCGTGAAACACGAATGCAACTAATGCATGCAAACGAGAGATTTGTTAAACAAAAACACACTGTGCTCACCTCTGAACCAGAGCACAACTTCAAGAGCAGTTAAGTGCATCATCACAGACTATGTGATGGAAACTTTTAACTTCTTCACTGAAGCACAATTTGACATAGATGTTTTAACACCAGTCTCAATGTATGCTGCTACCAATATAAACTCTGACACATACAGCTCCTCGCATCGTTGTGCGGTCGAAAAAATAAGACCGAGGAATTCTGAGTAAATTACTACTTCATCATTTGATTGAAAATGTAAATATTTGTGCACTGTAACATAACTAAGTGTAATTGTCTGCTATTAAAAAAAAGTGCAACGAATCAGTCTGCTGTCCATTCTTAATGTTGCGACCCCTGAGCCCCCTTTCATCTTGCCCATCCTAGTTCCTGTAAATCCGTCTGGACAGCTCCCCACACTCCATCTCGTTTTATGAAGAGCATCTCACAACTCATTGAATCCTCCTCCGCCATAGGATTTCATGTGCAAAGCCATTTTACAGGTTGAAAACGAGGCGGCTCACAATATCAGTGTTTGTGACTGCAACATTTTGATATGTATGTAACCCATTTTGTGAGTCGGAAAAGTATTTGACTCCTGCAAAATGGGCTTATCAAACCATGCAAAATTGCAAGTACAAAGGGGCGTTCTTTCCTAATTGCGATTCAGTATTCTATGTGTCAGTGGTTTGCAAACCATTACACTTTTATCGACTCTTTAAAGGAGGTATTCACTGATTTGTAAAGGAGAAAGTGTGACTTTGGAACACCTTCCCCTTTGACAATGGTGTCAGCAGCCTACTAGGACCACTGAGTGCTTCTCCCTAAGTTTTCACTGACCGGGAATTGCATTTTTTTTGTAGGCAGAGCAGCTTCTTTTAAGGAACCCTGTTTGGATTTAAAAAAAAAACTTTTTGTTTGGGAATGCAAAGGCAGGGATGGGGGTCTGCTTATCCTTGTGGGTCACCGTTTCTGTGTTTGCAGTCAGTTGAAGCGGTTCACAATTAGTGATCTGCCTCATTATTGTTCCTTAGGCAGGTCCTTCTGTGCCCTACTGCAACTGGAGATATTGTGATACAACATATTAATACATTTGACTCCTCAGTTGTAGATCTGCTCATACGTTTAGATGTAAACCTCATGGATGTAATTGTCATTTCCATGTGTAGATGCACATCTACGGTTAATCTTATGCTTCTCCACCCTGACAAACGAGAGGGGGGAGTCATTTCCACAGTAGATTTAGTATTAGTAGTTCTACTGATAGTAACTCTAATTATTATTTTTTTTCATTTTAACTTTCTTTCCTGAGAGAGACAGAAATGATACAAGGTATGAGCACAGATAACTCTGTGCAGAAGAACAAAAAGCGCGATCAGAAAAACAACAAGGTATGACAGAACAGCAATAGTAAGCACCTTGAAAGCCATGGGACTGGGCATGAGGGGAAGTCCAGCAGGGGCATCCTGCGCTAACGTTGGGATGGAGCATCAAGGACCAGGATGAAACTAGAATGGACCCGCCAAGCCCTTGGGTAACCAGGCTGGTAGGAGTTTCTGGCAGGGGTGAGAAGTGGGAAGGGAATGGGAGGTGGGGAAAGAGGTAGGGCTAACTTACAAGCATGTTTGGGGGTGGGGGCAAGGATCAGTACAACAATTATTTGTGGCTTCCAGATGAGGGAGGATGGAGGCCACAGGGGTGTAGCTGGAAAGAGCATGACTTCCACAACTAGATAATCCAAAGACAGGATGGGATAATAGGGAATACTGAAGAACCTATCAGGCAAACCAAGCGCTAGGCCTAAACTGGGTCAACACCTAGGGCTCCCACGGAAGAGGGGCAAGGAGATGCAATGGTAGATAGGGTGAGGTAGGGTTAGAGACATGGGGTTGGGCCATGGGCTGGGAGGCCACCGAACGTTCTGAGGTCGTGGTGAGCAGGCCTGGTAGGAAATCAGTCAGTAGAAGGGGCTTAAGTCAGGGATTAATGAGAAAGGCTCCTATTGGGGACTGTGTATCTTTATAATTAGGTCGATGTATCTTTAAGTTTCAGTGTTTACCTTTGAATGTTAGCACATGACTGCATTACCATTGTTCCATACTAGAATAGTCACATGCATAATGGTCAGAACAGCAGTTGTACTTTGATGTTGCTCTGGCTGTTCGTTTACTCTGGGCATCTCTTGTTACAAATAAAGAGATTTGAAATACCGGACAAAGCCTCCTCATCCTTTCAGCTCCCCATGCGTCCAAAAATCTATTGTGATGGTCAGTGAGCCTAGCAATGATCTGTCCATAAGCAGCCACCTGGAACAGTTAGGCAACTAGTCCTCTGGGGTTGGGCTTGTGGGCAGCATCCAGAGCCTCAGGATGCAGATTTTGTCGGTTGTCAAGGCCAGCCACCTGGACTGTTAATTCATGATGACAGGGCATTGGGTGGAGTCATGGAGGAGTACAGTCTGTACTTTCAGTGCCCCGGAGAGAGGCACTGTTTGTCTGCTGGTTGTGATGACAGAGGTCCAATAGGTCAACAGAATGGAGCAGTGAATGATGACCCCTTTCACAGATCCAAACCTCCAGCATGTGGAGGACAGGAGAAGGGAAGATCTATAAAGTTGGAGTGGCAACCAGTGCCAGTGATGCAGTACTTAAAATAGCTGAATTTGCCTCCCTGAGGCATTGATCGTGTTCGGTATGTAGAACCGGCTTTTCGGAGACCCTCCTCCACTAGGAGAGTCGAAGCCAGTGGCGCAGGGAGACGCCTTTAATCTATGTGTCCTTCTTGCATCAATCACACATTACCAAAGAGACCAGGACCACCAGCCGTGGAGGGAAGCAAGTAATTTATTAGCTCGAGCTAAGGACAGAGGTCCCAGAATGGTACAAAGACAATTCTACGGAGACTGCTGCTTTACTCCACAGCATTACACACATATATATAGTGCTAGCCACGCCCATTTAGACAATACAAGTTCTGCTTTCAAGTTCTTCTTTTGACATGTTCTTCGTCAGCCTCACATGGTGTGATCGTGCCGGGGGACATCTGTCCCTGTATACACAATGTCCTCAGCCTCGTGCAATCTTGCTCAACCAGCGGGATCAAGTGGCATGGCCTCGTGCTCTCTTGTTTCATTCGTCGTGATCATGAGGCATCGGCCTTGTTTCCCCTTTCTCGTTGTGGTCACTGGGCAGTTGGTTCGTGACTGGCTGAGTCACCAACTATGCACAGGACGTGACTAAGTCTTTTGACACCATTGGGGGTGGTGAAGTACACAGGCAGTTTCTGGGGATCGGTTTGAACACATAAGGAAACAAGGGTTTGTGCAAGAATCAACGGGTACTTGGAAGACGGGCCTTCATCAAGTTGCCGAGAGCATGGCAACACAAAATGGCGTCTCAAGGGTTTTTCGTTTACGGTTCAACAGACGCTCCTTTTGCCATGCCAAGGCAACAATCAGTCATCTCCTAGATCAATGTCCATCAATTCCTGGACCTCTTTCTTCACCATCATCATGGCATTGTGATGGCTTGACTTCATTTGCTTGGGTGCCAAAGAGGTGGCACAGAGCCCACACAGTGCGGGCATGCATTAAACACAAAGGCAGCAAGAGAACAGTCCAGCTGCAACGATGGCAATGAAGATTACTACTTCCATCGCCATTGAGAGATCAGGTTCCAAAACCAGCCGGCCAGGGACCATGAACCTTCATTCTAATGGATGTCGGAAGCAATCTTGTGAAGCTTCTGGATTGCTTGGTAGACTGTTGGTGCGTTGTCAGAGATGAAGATGCAACAACTTATTTTGATCAATGTACAAACCCCCCCACGGTCTGCCAGTACAATGTCAAGTGCTATTCGATTCTGCAAAGTCATGAGGCGGTCTGCTTGAAGTTCAGCCGTGATGTTACCAAGTGCGCCGGCAGTTGCCTTGATAGTGGCTTCTACCACTCTCGTGAGGTGTCGCAGATTGCGGCTGTTGATCATAGGGCCCCAGAAGGGGAGGAACCCTTTAGCAAAGTCCCCAAACTCTTGGCCAGCTGTGTCATCTACGTCATCCACACCTCTTTTCTGGATGTGGTGTGTTGCATCAGCTGTGTAGGTGGGAGGGAGTAGCCATGCAATGTAACAGGTGCCGGCCCAGGATTTTGGCAGTCTGGTGTAGGCCTTGTTCCCACACACAAAGTACGTGTTCAGTGAGGACACCAGAGCTGGGGAAGTTGAACCATTCAGCTGTAATGTGTAGGCGCAGTCACTTCGCCCTCCCACACTGTTCCATTGCCCTTTACACAGTACTTTCCGGGTTGTGGGTAGACAGGGAGATCTCTGATGGGTGACAGTTTTTTCTTTCCCCCACCATTGTATATGTTTGATGGGGAAAAGGACCCATGATGGTTTTCATACTCATTTTTGTCTGCTGAGTCTTTGTCCATGCCTGACCATTCTGCAGCCATGATGTGGCGAAAGGCTTGTCTGCTGCTTATCTTCCCCGCAGATCTCGTGATTGTGTCATCTGAATAGAATGCATCAAAGAACACAGTGTACCAGCTGTAGGCAGAGCCAGTTCGAGAGAATGGAGCAGGAATCAGGGCCATTCCGGTGCTTGCAGTATGTGGCAGCAGACCACATACCCAACAGTTTGTTTTGTTCATCACAAGCTGGTGCTGGTGCTGGTGTAGCATCTGGATGAAGGTTTTGTTGAAGAACCCTGTCCTTCTGTTTGTCTCATGGGTGGGTGGTGGTACATGCTGTGGAGGTAGGAGACTCAGGTGCTTTAGCATGTATCACCCACCCGATGCAGGCCACTACCAGCGATATAGTCAGTAGTACCATTAGACAGAGGGGGTACGGGCCACACATTGTCTTTATGCATTTCCGTTTTCTTGCTTCTTTGCTTTTTACTTCTTCGGTATTCATTTTCTTTGTCACCGTCTGCTTCACTTGGTCCTCTAGGGTGCTGCCTGGGATTGATGGTTGTTTCACCAGTCAGTGATTCCGGCAGCCCTGTTAGCCCGACCCGGTCCACTGTACTGGCTCCGGCTGAAAAAAAAAAAAAAAAACAAGATGCCGGTGTATCACAGCCCTGCAGCTATTTCTGGTCCAAGTCAAGCAGAGGGTAGAGACTTTTGTCTCTTCAGTCTTTATTTTTGGGTCGGAGGTTGTACCGTGTGGAACTGGGCTTTGTCTGATCGGAAAACAAATTCTCTGGCTGTGTGGTGCCTCGTAACCTTAGATGCGGAGGAATGGCAGATTGCAGGATGTCGTCGTCCTCTCTTTCGAATGAAGCCCAGGCAATGTTGGCGTCACTGAAAAGTGCAAAGCGGGGAACTTTTTCGCACTCGTCGTCTCCCAGGCCCTGCTTGACCCACTGGTCGTATGGTAGTGGTAGAGGCGCTTTCTTGCAGTGCACGCCGTGGACCCAGTTTTTTCTTCCTGCCACCGTCACTGCAGATCTGGTAGCCAGCAGCACCTGCTGGGGTGCTTTCCACCTCGGTTCCAAATTCTTCGTTCTCTGGAAGTTTCGGATGCAGACCCAATCCCCGGTTTGGATGGTGTGAACTGGGCCCTCTGGTTTGGGTGGCAGGATGTCTTGTACCTGACGATGAATGAGACATAAATTAGTGGTCAATTCATGCAAGTAATCAATCAACATCGGGTATTCAATGTCAGAGTATTTTTTCGGGCGTGGCACTCCCCAAACATTTGCTGGCCGACCAAACACTATTTTGTACTGAGATAGTCCTGTACGAGAATGTGCCGTGGCTCTGGTTGATAGGAGAGCGAGGGGCAAGGCATCCGGTCAGGGTAGTCTGGTGTCAGCTTGTATTTTTGCCATTTTCAATTTTAATGTACCGTTGCGGCGTTCAACTAAACCTGCTGACTGAGGATGATTGGCGGCGTTGAACTTTTGTCTGATCCCCATCCCTACACAGACTTTTTTCATTACTTCCCCTGTGAAGTGACTTCCGTTGTCGCTCCAGATAATTCTGGGCATTCCAAATCTTGGAAAGAACTCCTTCAACAGTGTCTTTGCGGTACTTATGGCAGTGTTGTCTTTCAGGGGGTAGGCCTCAATCCACTTGCTGAAAGCACACACAACCACCAGTACATATCGGAGATTATTGCACCTCTCATCTGTATATAGTCTATCTGGAGTACTTCGAAAGGATGAGATGGAGGTGCAAAATTTCCTGCGGGTGTTGGTATGCCTTTCCCTGGGTTGTGCATCAGACAAATCATGCAATTTCTGACTAATCTTTCAACGTTTTTTGGGATGTGTTTGTTTTGCCATACCGGAGCTAGTAATTTGCAGATACCTTTTGTGCTAATGTGGGCTGGGCCATGGGCCATAGTAACTACTGGTAAAACATAGGCATCTGGTAATAACCATCACTGTTGTTCAGATAAGTCCGTCCAACAGCCATCCTCATTCAACAGGCCTGTTTGTTCTTCCGAGAGGGCTTTTTCTTCTCTGGTTGCCTCTGCCTGTATCTCTTTCACATTTTCGATGGTGTCCTCATGCATTCCCTTCTCTGGCACCCAGTTTGAGGGGCCCGCTACATACATGCGGGTCGAGACATCTTTGGCTGTCTCTTTCGCAGTCTGGTCGGCGAATGCATTACCCCTTCCTATGTCATCGGTCACTTTCTTGTGAGCACTACATTTGATCACTGCTACCTTTGAAGGAAGAGTCAATGCTTCTAACAATCTGGTGACCAGATGACCATGCTGTATATTAGTACCGTGGGAAGTGAAAAATCCCCTTTCCGCCCAAAGGCGCCCAAAGTTATGGGCCACGCAAAAGGCGTACTGGCTGTCAGTGTAGATGTTGACGGCCATTTCTGCACTAAGTTCACACGCCCTTATTAGTGCCACCAACTCAGCGGCTTGTGCTGATTGGTAAGGTATTCTCTCACTCTCCACTACTGTCTGTAAAGTGGTGATAGCGTAGGCGGCAGTCGTGCTACCATTAGGGAGTTTAAAACAAGAACCATCCACATACAGGGTACCATCAGGGTCAATGAGGGGTATGTCAGTTAAATCCACACGCCCTTTTGTTTCTTCCTCCGTCCGGAGGACGCAATCATGTGGATCTGAATTAGTGTCACTATCAACAAAAGGTATCAATGTGGCTGGATTCAGTGTGATGCAGCGGTGGATGGTGATATGGCTGGCTAAGAGAGTTAGTACATATCCGGACAAACGTGCACTAGTGAGATGTTGGGTTTTCGTTCTGTTTAACAAAGTGTCAACTGCGTTTGGAACCATGACTGTAAGTGCGGTATCTAAGACCAGGCCAGCAGATTGGCGAATGGATATGGCAGCTGCAGCTGCTGCTCTCAAGCAACTGGGAAGTGCCCGGGCCACGGGATCTAGTACTGTAGAAAACTATGCACAGGGGCGTTGTTTGTCACCAAAATACTCTGTTAATACTGACAATGCGCAACCGTTGTGCTCGTGTACAAAAAGAATGAAGGGTTTCTGATAACTAGGGGTGCCTAGCACTGGGACCGAACACAAGGCTGTTTTCAGTTCTTCAAATGCATGCTTGCACTCGTTTGTCCAAGGGAGTGGGTTTAGAACGTCTTTAAGTGTGAGGCTCAATAAAGGTTTAATGAGTAAAGAAAAATTGGGTATCCATTGGCGGCAGTAGGAGGTGATACCAATAAAGGCACGTACCTCTTTCTGCGTTTTTGGTGTGGGCATTTTGCTGATTGTTTGTATATATCGGGGTGAGGCGGCGTCCCTCCTTCGACAAGAGATGACCTAAGTAGGTCATCTCATGTCGACAATATTGTAGTTTGGAGAGGGAAACCTTGTGATTGAACTGTGCCAGGTGTAGGAGCAACTTCATTGTGGCTTCTTTACATAATGCCTCTGTGTCTGCCACTATCAGCAAATCATTCACATACTGAAGTAATGCGGTGCCTTGGGGTAGGGTCAGGGAATCAAGTTGGCCCTTGAGGGCCTGACTGTAAATCGAGGGGCTCTCTGTATATCCTTGTGGAGCTCTGCAGAATCGAAAACTTCGCCCTGCTAATGAGAATCCAAAAAGATCTCTACTCTGTTCATGGACTGGTATGCTGAAAAAGGCATTTTTTTAGGTCTATGACAGAAAAGAAACATGCAGACAGGGGAACCATAGTAAGTAGGGTGGTGATATCTGGGACCACAGGGAACTGGGGAACTACTATTTTGTTTATCTCTCGTAAGTCGATGACGAAGCGATAAACAGGGGGCTTGGAAGGGTCGGAGCATTTTAGGACAGGCAGAATTGGACTATTGCACACATTCCCTCTTGTTTCCTCAACCACACCCTTACTGACAAGCTCGGAAATTATCTGGAGCAATGCCCTTTCTCCTTCTTTGGGTATTTTGTACTGTGGGAGTCGGGGAGGGCGAGCATTTTCTTTCAGAGTAACTGAAAATGGGGGTATTGACAAAAGGCCAACATCAGTATCATCTTGGGCCCAAAGGCTGGGAGGGACATTCTGGAGCTCTCTGGGTATTTGATTTGGGGCGGCTAGGTATACTGGATTAGTGGTAGGGGGACCCATAGTGACGTAAACCCCAACAGAGAACAGTATATGGTTGCATGCAATCTTTTTATTACATCTAAACCCAACACATTTTCACCACATGTGGAAGTAAATACTAAAGGGGAGTCAACTGTGTAGGGTCCTATCGTTAGTTCCAGTGGCTGTGAAATGGGGCTGAATACTGGGGTACCAGAGAATCCCACAGAAATATTATTTGTGCCAGAGATGGGGGCCCCAGGGACTTTAGACCTAGCAATAGAACTTTTTGTTGCACCAGTGTCGACCAAAAATTTCTCTGTGGAGCCCAATGTTGTAACATGGACATACGGTCCCTTCTGGTCAACAGGAATAGGCACAGGTCCCTTCTCTTGTCGTTGGCAATCCAAGCGGGACAGAAATCCCGTTCCCTCTTCAGGCTCGTAATCCTCAGTAAAGTCATTACGGCTTCCATTGTTAGCGGTATCAAATGTATTCTTTCGCATAAGTGTTCGCCTGTCTTGCTTTTGTGGCCTGGGTCCGTCTCGCCCTTGTCCTCTCTGGTGACGTTGGCCTTTGAAACTGTCTGTAGAGGCAGAGTTTTTTCTGGCAACAAGGGACACTCATCGCGCCAATGACCCTCCTGGCGACAATAAGCAGATTGGTTAGGTCCCAGCGGCGGGCGAGGAGTCACATTGGCATGTCTCTGAACTATTTGCTGAAACTTGGAGTTATCTCTGTTGTGGGTCGGGGTTGGGTATGCTCGTTGTAGTAAAACCTTTGTTTTTAAGTCTTTAGTCTTTCTGTCTGTTCTGTCTCGCTCTTCATTTTCCCTATTCTCATAGCACTGAGTCATTGTCAAAATGCCGGACGGGGTGGAGATGGGCCATGCACTTTCTGACATTTTTAGTTTAGTCCCAAGTTCCGGTAACAGATTTGACACAAATTTATCTACAAACAGTCGCTGTCCCCCCTCCGAAGTCATGTCCTGTCCACTATAGTCTGTGAAGGTACTCTCAAATCGTGTGAAAAAGTCAGATACACTTTCGTCTTTCTTTTGTTTGCAAGCTGCTAATCGGTCCCAATTAATACAGTGAGGTGTCAATATTTTCTTCATGGCAGTAAGTATCTGGACTGGAAGGGATAGAATCATGGGGTCAGGCTTCCCCCCACCAGTTCGAGCTCTGTCAGCTTCCTCAAGATCTTTCCATGTATGGCCAAATTCTGCCTGATCAGTATGGCGTATTTTTGACCATACCTCTGTCGGTACTACTTGTCCCATTAACATGTCTATGTCTGCTAAGGTCATTACGCAAGATTGGAGTGTCTGAGTTAATTCTTTGTAGTAACCTGCAGGATTTTTAGGCGGGTCAGGCAATTGGCTTTTAAGTTGGAGGACGTCAGACCTTTTCCAAGGGACATGAACCCACATTTGTCTAAAACCTGCCAGTATTTCAGGTTTGCCATCCGTGCCAACAACACGGTCCCTCCAAACGGGCTGTACCTCCCTCATGGGAAAACCTTTATTTAGCGCAACACCAGACAAGGAGTCTCTGTAGGCCACTAGTGTGATTAGGTCACATAATAGCGCTGGGCCCTGTATTTGCCACTTCTTAACCCTCTGACGAAGCTCAGACAGACTCTACAAGATCTTGTAGGTCATTACACAACATTGGAGTGTCTGAGTTAATTCTTTGTAGTAACCTGCAGGATTTTTACACGGGTCAGGCAATTGGCTTTTAAGTTGGAGGACGTCAGACCTTTTCCAAGGGACATGAACCCACATGTGTCTAAAACCTGCCGGTATTTCAGGTTGGCCATCCGGGCCAACAACACAGTCCCTCCAAACGGGCTGTACCTCCCTCATGGGAAAAACTTTATTTAGCGCAACACCAGACAAGGAGTCTCTGTAGGCCATTAGTGTGATTAGGTCGCATAATAGCGCTGGGCCCTGTATATCCCACTTCTTAACCCTCTGACGAAGCTCAGACAGATTTACAAGATCTTCCCACATTTTGATTAGTATATCGCACATTTCACAAAAGTTATCAATCTGTTGGATGCGTGTCCACTGATCCATCGTCATCCATATATCCTGGGCAGTGTATATAGCGTTATTCTCCATCCATCTATGGGCCTGTTGGCTCATAGCTAGTTGTTCTGGAGTATCCCCTACCAGGCTGCACAAAGTGCGTCGTCTGGGAGTGGGTGGCCTAGGTGGAGTTACATAAGGGATATAATCGTGGACTACTGACCACACATTCGCTATCATTATTGCACTGGGGGAAGGTGTCAGATGATTGCCAACAGGGAGAGTTTTAGTTGTGGCAGGAGCTGAAGGGGCATACACGGAATTGGTGGAAGGTGCGACAGGGAGAAGGTAAGGGTGTACTTGCATGGATACAGTGTCCTGAATAGTCGGGGCATCTGGAACAGATGGCTGGGGATTCGGGCAAACCAGGGCATGGGCAGGGGCAACAACTGGAGCAGTAGCAAGAGCAATTGTACAGGGTCAACGGCCTGGTATATGGCGGGGGTATAGGGCAGAGGGTTTCTTAGCATAGAAGACATAGGAGGGTCATCTTCCTTGTCCCGAGCCTTTTCGGGAACCTTCTTTGTAATATAACACCCATCTATCTGCATTCGGTACAATCTGTCACATATTACTATATCTTCTTCTATTCTCTGATTATCATGCGTCTGGGCTTTCTGGATCACATTCATACGCATTATTTTAGCTACATTCTTTTTGAGTTTGATTTATTTCTGCTTGGACTCCTTCCGCCAAACCCGAAAAGAATCAAACATAGCAGGTCTAGCTTTTCTCTGAAACAATTTTTCTTCTAAATTATCTAGCACAGAAGTTTCAAAACTACAGTATATGGGCCATTGTAACTCGGCATTACCTTTCGTGTATTTATGCCAAAGTGAGCAAAACATAATCGAGCCTACACCATGTTTAGCATATACTTCATGATTAGGGGTCCCCAAAGGGGAAATCGGACAAGATTCCTCCAATGCGGAGTCCTGCGAACAATAACAACAACACAATTTCCGGAACTTACTAAACCCAAGCATCTCTAGACCTGTATCCTGGTTTCAAACGTCAAAGGGAGAAATCTAATTGTTACAGCCTAGAACTGTAGTTACCCTTCGGCTTTTGAAAAAGTCGAATCACAATATCAAAAACAAAGATACCAATTCACCAAAGAAGTGGGCCACTCCCACTCTTACCTGACCATCAATCTTCTGTCGCACGGCAGGTGTCACAAGGAACCAGAACTGGAGCGTCAGTCGGGCCGCAGTCGGGTAGCCCACTGGAGGGAGTAGTCACGCAATCGGAGACCTCGGGACCACAATAACAATTTTCAGCCAATGCAGTGGCGCGCCTCCCTTAGCGTTCGATTATGGACTCCTCACGACCACCAGGCTCGATGACGACCACCGAAGACGCCCTACGTTGGGCGCCAAATTTTAGAACCGGCTTTTCGAAGACCCTCCCCCACTAGGAGAGTCGAAGCCGGTGGCGCAGGGAGACGCCTTAAATATACGGGTCCTGCTTGCATCAATCATACATTACCAAAGAGACCAGGACCACCAGCCGTGTAGGGAAGTAAGTAATTTATTAGCTCGCGATAAGGACAGAGGTCCCGGAATGGTACAAAGACAATTCTTCGGAGACTGCTGCTTTACTCCACAGCATTACACATATTTATAGAGCTAGCCACACCCATTTACACAATACAAGTTCTGCTTTCAAGTTCTTCTTTTGACATGTTCTTCGTCAGCCTCGCATGGTGTGATCGTGCCGGGGGACTTCCGTCCCTGTATACACAATGTCCTCAGTCTCGTGTTATCTTGCTCAACCAGCGGGATCAAGTGGCATGGCCTCGTGCTCTCTTACTTCATTCGGCGTGATATCAAGTTGCCGAGAGCATGGCAACACAAAATGACATCTCGAGGGTTTTTCGTTTACGGTTCAAAAGGTAAGCGCATCTCCCTAATTTGCCTCCGAGTATGTAATTTGCAACTTGTCCGCCCACCATTCCCGAAGGGAACGGGCCATTGGAACGGATTAGAGGCTGCCCACCAAAATTTGGTACAGCCTTGAAACAACCCCCAATAGGTAACCCACTTCCATAAGTAGTCCATCAACAGGTAGAAGGGCAGCTTCAGTTGGGAAGATCCCAGAACATGATGAAAATAGTCAAAAAAGAGGCTTGCAAGAAGGCCGTATTGTTCCCGCATTTCTGTAAAGGACTTATAGTCCCCGTCTTTAACCAAGTCATAAAGATGTTGGAACCCCATGGATTCAAATGTTGGCCCAAGGGGCGCAGACGCCCCTATTAGTAAAGAGTTGTTACACCACAGAGGGGCCTATGAATAGATGGTGGGGTGGATTTTCAGCAGCTGGTGTGCCTTAGAGCGTACCTGGAGCGTGGTAGCCAGAACGGGATAGGATGTGATCAGTTTGAGGGTGGCCCCAGTGTGTAAAACTTTGATGCCCCAGAGATGTCGCAGAAGAGTGGTTTCCAGATGCAACCAACTGCACGTGTCTAAAGAGCACTAACTGGGAAGTTAACCGGTAGCATTAGATACTCGGCAGGCGGAGGCCATCCTGTTCAATTGCCACATAGAGTTTCTCTTGTGAAGAAAAACAAGGAAGACCCTACTCACTTGGAACCAGGGTAAGTATTATATAAACAGAAACAATGGTTCCTGTGGAAAATGTAATTATTATTAATAGATAATATGGTGAATGGCAATAGGAATGGGTTATGTAGATGTCCAAAAGAGAAGAAAAAAAAACACACATACTACACAATTTGTGTATTCTCAACAGTTTTTATACATAAATCATCAAGTTTTAAAAAAAAGCAGTGCATGGTGTCTCCAGTGAACATGGAACCTACTCAAATTGTGACATATTGTGACATAGGAAAATGGTTTCCAACAATAATAAAGTCGACCATCAAAAGTAATGTACAATGAACACAGCCTCTTAATTTAATAGTAGGGACTGGTGAATGGTTTGCTTTAGGTTTTGTCGAGGGCACTTCGACCTCCCTAAAAATGAGGGGTCTCTAAAGGACCTAGGGCCAGATGTAGGAAGCCTAATACCGGTCGGTAACGGCCGAAATTACAGAATTTCGGCCGTTACCGACCGGTATTAGGCATTTGAGATGTAGGGGCCTAATTTAAGGATTCAGTAATTTACCAAATGGGTAATTTAAGCAATCGGTAAATTACCGAATTCTTAAATACCGATTCGGTAAATTACCGAATCCTTAATGTAGGAAGCACTGAAGTGAGTGCTTTTCACTTGTAAGGATTCGTTATTTACCACCAACAACAAGTTGGTGGCAAATAACGAAAACCGTTAAAAAAGCAATTTGTGCTTTTTTAACAGTGGCATGTGCAGACATACATGTATATGTGCCACATGTGCACCCATGCACTATTCAGAGGTGCAACAGGGTGTCAATGAGACACCCTGCCACCCTTGTAAGTCTACCCCCTATTACCGATTCGGTATTTACCGAATCAGTAATTCTCATTCATTCCTATGGGCCTTCAGGCCCTTAGGAATGAATAGGGAATACCGAATCAGTAAATACCGAATCTGTATTTACCGAATTTTACCGATTCGGCAAAAATTACCGAATCATTAGCTACATACTATTTACCGATTCTAAAATACTGAATCTGTAAAATTCGGTATTTTAGAATCGGTAAATGATATTTACCTACATCTGGCCCCTAGTGATGTAGGGACATCTGAGAAGGAGGTTGTCGTTATAAGAGTGACAATATTGCACCACAAGGAAGTGAAAAAGGTAGGAAGGGTACTCAGTGAGGGGGAAGACTGATAGCCTTGGTATATGCAATGATCTTTAAAACCCACTACAAAAAGTGTTTCGGGAAATCCAGACCGATGGATAGAAAGTACACGACAGTCCATGTAATTATGCAAGTCTCCGCAATCAAGTAATTTGGGCTTGGTACGAAGATTGGAAAGCCATCTCCTAGCACCAGTGGGGTGAACTGATATGTGTCAATAGACAGAAGTCCGAACAATGTGAAGGACTCATGTGCTTGAAATCAGCCATTAACATGTAAATCCGTGTTTCGTCAAACAAAATTAATCCGACTGGATACAGAGACCGAATACGCGTGCAGCCTCTATGCGTCAAAAATGAAGAACCGCCCAAGTTCGACTCCACTGTGAATTGTGATTGAGTTTCTCTAGCATCAGCTGTGGCTTCCTGCCACCCCACAGAAAGGTTTTTGGATTTTATCCACAGCGTCCATCAGGCGAGTTCAAATTTGTAGTAGGAACATATGAAACATATAATTCAAGCAAGGCATCACATTCATTTTCAGGACTTCTGTCCCTCCCCAAAGTGAGAAGTAGGGGTGGGTGGAATTTGTGTAGTCGCACTACACAAAGTTTGCGAAACTGTAAAAATTCTCTGCCAGTTTTTTCAGCATGTTCACGATGCGCTTTTCCTGTTTGGGGATGCTGTTTGAGTGCTCGGGGAGAAATATCTCGCAAACTTTTTCATGTGGTCGCCAATTGACACGGCCATCTTGCTTCACTTGTCCCGCCCGCTCGCAATGCATGTTTCCGATGGTACGTCTAAATGACGTGTACGCGATCGCACACTCCCACAGGATCACGCGGCCGGCTACCAAAATCTCGTGGCGCATACAAACAGATAGGAAAACTCAGCGATGAATGCAGGGATCCAGGTAAGTCGCTCCCGCGGAGAAATATCTTGCGAACACGCATTTTGAAAGTGCAAACAAGCAAAAAATTCCACATAGCCGCGGATCGCGGAAATTTTGACAATTCTGCTTTCTCTGCAGAACGCAAATTTACCCAAATTCTGCAAATTCCACAAGCAGAATAGAATTTACCGCCCAGGCCTAATGGTGATAGGACCCCAATGAACCTCAAAGGGAGCAGAGGCATGGCCGTGGGGTGGAAATACAGCCTCTGAATCTGGCTCAGGAACACTGGGCCCATCCCACAATGCTGCATCACTCAACAGAGTTAGCCTCAATTGACCCTGTCAAAAGTCTTATCGGCATCCAAGCACACAGCAAGCTTTTCATCTTCATCCTGCCAAACTCTCCAGAGGATGTGTGACAGAAAACAAAGATTGGATGCTGGGGTGCGATGGGGACAAACCCATCCTGGTCCCTTTGAATTAAAGAAGGGATTACTTAAGCCTGTTGACAAATACCTTAGCTGGTGTTTTTGTGTTAGGATTTAACAAAGAGATTGGATGATAGCTGGAACATCTCAAAAGGTCTTTTCCTGATTTTGGTATGAGAGCATTGATGCCCTGTTAGCTTCAGTGAGGACATGATGAGGCGGGCCACCTCATAGGACTTCTTGCAAAGCAGGGGAGCCAGAATTTCTCTTTGGATTTGTAGTACTCAGATGGATAACCATACAGCCCCAGGGCTTGTCACAAGACAGGCAATCAATCGCCACCAAGATCTTATCTGGGGTGATTTTGGTCTCCAGCATCAGTCTCTGGTTGGCCATGATGCCCGGGTCACCTTGTGGGACAGAAAGCCAGCATTGTCGTTGGGGGCACATATGCTGTCATAGGAATAGAGGATCTCATAATAGGTACAAAAGGATTCCAAGTTGTCTAGCGGGTGAGTGAGGAGCTGGCCATACTCCGACCACAAATTTGTTATAGCACATGAGGTGTAGGGCTACCTCAAATGCAGCACTAAAAGATGGCCTATCTTCTCACCTCACTCAAAAAGCTACTGCTTAAGGTGAAAAAGTGCAGTTTCGGCAAGAGAGGTGTAGAGTGTTTTGTCTTCATTTTTGCCTTGCAGTAGGGCCTGTGAGAGGGACGGGGATCATTGGGCAGTAAGAGAAGGAAGGGTAGATTCCAATTGGGTCTGTTGGTGCATGACCTTGTGCTTCTGCTGGGAGGTATCAATCATTAAATTCCCCCAAACCATATCGTTATTAGCTGCCCACAGGGTGCCTGGTGAGTCGAGTGTCCCCTCATTGATGTCTAGAAAGGAACACAGGTAAAAGCGCAAACTGTGTCTATCCTTTGGGGACCTGTAATACAAAATGTTGATGCACCACTTCAGGGGGGTTGTGAGACTGGTGTCCAAATCAAGACCGAGTTGTATTACGTTGAGATCCAATACCCCAGTGGGAATAATAGTAGCACCTACCAGATGGCCAACCAGTGCTGCATTGATTAGGGAGAAATCGATTCTAGACCGAGTGCAGTGCACTCTGGGGGTATGGATATAGTCTCTTGATTAAATATGGAGCAGCCTCATTGGATCACAGAGATGGCCTCTCTCCATGTTGTTGTGGGTAAGGGCTGTGTAGATTTGCCCTGGAAGCAGTTGGGAACCATTTTCCAGTCCTGCCCAAGAGAAGTTTTATTTTGAGCTGTTGTTAGAGGACACCAGTGATAGCAGCTTAGGTGGGTCTCATGGAAAGAATCAAGGTTTAAATTGACATAAGGGTTAGATAAACCTACATTAAACGGGCTGGAGGGGGTGGCCAGGATGCCAGGGCTGAGCAATAACGGCCTCCTGTATGTTAGGAGCATGGTGTGTAGTGTGGGGGGAGACTGCTGTGTCTCTTGGCCTACTGTGGGAGCACAAGAAGTGGGGAGGGGCCAGTAAGCAACCCTGCAAGGGCATGGCCAGTGGGATGGAGGGGGTGTGGTTCGGTGTATAGCAGATTGACCTGACCCAGCAAGGAATAAAAAGAATAAGTCTCTTTAGCAGAGGTTATGGATTTCAGGGGGGATTTCCAGCCCACCTACCATTGTCTGGTGACTTCAACCAGTCACTGGAATTCCTTGGTGCGTGACCCCAACTAGCTCACCTCCTGGGACAGGGGGAGAGCGTCATCAAGCCCATGGCGGCGCCCAAGTCCATGCCTTTGGCACAAGCTTGCAGGTGGAATGCATTTCCAGGGAAAAGTCTTGGGACGGGAAAATCCTGTGCCAATCATCAGGAAAAAACAATACTTTTTTGCTGCCTGGATGACTTGTCATGCCTGGTAATGCCTAAGTGAGCACCGGCCTTCATTGAGTAGTGGCTGGTGTTAAAGATTCTATGGATCCTCCGTAACTCCAAGAAAGGTCTAAAGGACAGGCCAGTCAGGGCGGGCAGGAAGCGGGCCAAGAATCCCATGATGCCATCTTCTTCCAGCTTTTCCGGCACCCCAGATAACTGAATGTTGATCCTAATGGACCAGTATTACAGCTCTACAGTTTTCTTCTGGAGGTGCCAATGATCTTGTTCCCTGATGATAGACACTGCAATCTTTTCATTGATTTGGTCCTGGCAGGATTCAGATTTTCCCCGTGGCATGGGACGCTTCTTGTTTAGACCGCTGCTGCTGCTCTACCTAACATGACATGGGCTGGGGGTCAACAAAACTAACCCCATTGGGCCGCACTTGAAGAGCGCAGAACTTTCCCTGCGGCATGGCACGCTCCTTTGTTTGGCCTGCTGCTGCTGCCGCTGCTCTGCCTAAAATGACCCAGGGCAGGTGGTCACCAACGCTCACCCCATCGGGCTGCACTTGAAAAGCGCAGGACTTTATCCACAGGAGGCTTCTTTATTTGGGCCACCGCTGCTGCCACTGCTCTGCCTAACGTGACCCAGGGCTGGGGGTCACCAACGCTGACACCACTGGGCCTTGCTTGAAAAGCGCAGGAATTTCCCCGCGGTACGGGATGCTTATTTGTTTGGGCCGCTGCTGCTCCCGCTGCTCTGCCTAACGTGACCCAGGGCTTGAGGGCACCAATGCTGCCGTGGAGAGGAAGTCTGCTCAAAATCAAAGAAAACAAAGAAGGGTATGAAACATGTGGGGGGAACTGTGTCCTAGACAGAATTCATAATTTAGTAACCAAATTAATGAAACTCCTGGATCCATCTGTGCCCCTGACACCACCAATTCCAGAACCTCCACGACTCCACTAAATCCAGTTACTCCCAAATTGCTTAAGCTTTTCCCCATTTCTTTAGAACAATGCACTAAATGCACTCCAAGGCTCGACTCCCCAAAATCCCCTGCCAATAAGGAGGAAGCTCAAGGTTATCTCAATACTGTGCGGTCGCAAGGTCTGTTGGGTCTGGACGTTATCTGTAGCAACAGGTTTGCCTCATTATCAGCCATTGAAGATAATCCACAAGTGGGAGAGGTAGGTGGAATTGGCGAGGAAGAGAGCATAAGGACTGGGGGTATGCATGGGCTCAGTAGTGAGCAGGCATTGCTCGATGCCAGTGCTCATACAATCATTAATGACCTAAGAGAGGAAGTTATGGTCTTAAATCTGCTGGTACAGGAACTTAAAGTTTAGGTGAACCTATTCCAGGTCACAAACTGGTTTTATGTAGTTCAACTGCCCCCTCAGCTCCACTGGCTGATATCATCTGAGATAAGGACCCTGCCATGCTCCCCGTGGACCCCCATGAGTGTTTAGCAAGTCCTTGGACTGAAGACCCCTTGCACAATTCTAGAGATATAGGTAGCAAGTTACAGGTCTTTCTCTGCCAGGTGGGGAGGTATCCCAAGCTTAACCAAGGGTTCTCTTGGCCATGGTGCTAGATCACATAGCAGTGCTACCCAGACTAGGAGCCTTGGTTGAACTACCCAATGAGCAAGGAGATAAATGTCCCTACAATCCCTAATAGGATCTACATGACAAATGTCCCCAAAAGCATCTCAAACCATAAGTGGGAACGTGAAGATTTGCTCAGGAATGAAGCCATTCACTGGATTAGACATGTCAGAGGATGTAGGTCAGTAATTAGGGAGGAGACTTGCGAGCCAGAAGGTTATTTCCTTCCCAGATTACTTCGGATGTTAAGGAACTGACACTGGTAGATGGTAGGATGGTTCACAACTTAGTTGCTTTGGAAGCTAGAACCTGTCCCATAGTGAGAACTTGTTGTGAGAAGTTGGCCTGGCATATGCTGTCCACTATTCTAGTGAGCACCTTGCACCAGTCTAAATTATCCTTATTGATGGTAGGTTTAAAGACAACCTATGTAGAAAGCTATCCTAGTGGTAGCTGTGGAGAGGATCCTTCAGGCTAAGTTTTGAAGGAATGTAAAGCAGCTTGGTTTACCAGTCTTTAATCTCATGAATGACCAAATGAAAAGAGAACCACACCAGGTATATATATATAAAATATATGTATTTATTCTAAACACATCTCTCTACTCCTAGGGGCGTACCAAACCATATAATAAGAAAGTGGTATAAGAACCACGACTGACATAGATACAAGGCCTAGAGCCTTTATAACCGCTGGGGACACCAGGAACCACCCAAGGTAGTGACACAGGGGACCCACGGGGGATGCATGCAGTGTATAAACACAGCTGCGAATCACCATTAACTTCTATGGGGAAAGTCGCTGTTGGAATTTTAAAGATTAAGGACACTTAGAAGAGGATTTGGAGCAAACCCCTTTAGAGTTAGGCAGTTCTAGAGTCAATACCCACGGGAGCACTGGAATACTTGAGTTACCTCACCCAGGGAAGCCGGGTGTATAGGTGTCTTTTGATGACGGGTTTCGTCATCGTTTTCAATGGAGATCTGCTGCAAAGCGCTGCTGGCGAACAAGTCGAAAGTGTCCGGGTGGATAGAAAATCTGAAGAACCTGAAAGCAGAGGTGATAGAGTCTGGGTCTCTAGCCAGTGACCAGGAAGGCGATGAGCAGATGCCCACTGATATCGGGTGATTTCAGGTGAAGAAGGTGAAGCTTGACTCTTCAGCCATCGACGATGACCAGGAGCTGGATTCGAGCTGCACTACAAAGGATGTCGAGTGCTACGGTGTTGGTATCCGGATTGGACCAAACAAGCCTTGGCAACAACAACCCACTCAGAAAGCAAAGATTGGCTTTGGTGCAGACCAGCAAGGAGTCAGGGCATATCTGGAGGGATCACTAACATAATATCGAGGGACATAATATCGACTATCAAAAATATCGGCGACAAAATATCGACAGACAGAATATCGACTTTGTATCTACAAACAGGTAAGTACAAAAATATCAAGTGAAAAATATCGTTTACAAAAATATCGTTTATAAAAATATCGACTTTATTAAAAACAATGTTAAATTAAATTAATATTAAAAATTACTTACTAAAATATACTAAAAAAACTTAAATTACCTTATAATAACTAAATAATTATTGAAAGTTATAAAAAAAATTACAATCATATTTGTTAAAACATATATATATATAGTAACATAATATATTAAATAATATGCAATATTATTACCGTAGGATAGCGGAAGTGTAAAAATTACTATTCCCACTCCAGAGAGTGCAACAGTAGGGAAAGCGTTGGATAGCGTAGGGGTACAAATGACTATTCCCACTCCAGAGAGTGAAACAGTAGGGAAAGCGTTGGATAGCGTAGGGGTAAAATTTACTATTCCCACTCCAGAGAGTGCAACAGTAGGGAAAGCGTTGGATAGCGTAGAGGTAAAATTTACTATTCCCACTCCAGAGAGTGCAACCGTAAGGAAAGCGTTGGATAGCATAGAGGTAACAATTACTATTCCCACTCCAGTGAGTGCAACAGTAGGGAAAGCGTTGGATAGTGTAGGGGTCAAAATTACTATTCCCACTCTAGTGAGTGCAACAGTAGGGAAAGTGTTGGATAGCGTAGGGGTAAAAATTACTATTCCCACTCCAGTGGGTGCAACAGTAGGGAAAGCGTTGGATAGCGTAGGGGTAACAATTACTATTCCCACTCCAGTGGGTGCAACAGTAGGGAAAGCGTTGGATAGCGTAGGGGTAAAAATTACTATTCCCACTTCAGTGAGTGCCACAGTAGGGAAAGTGTTGGATAGCGTAGAAGTAACAATTACTATTCCCACTCCAGTGGGTGTAACAGTAGGGAAAGCGTTCAATAGCGTAGGGGTAAAAATTACTATTCCCACTCCAAAGAGTGCAACAGTAGGGAAAGCGTTGGATAGCGTAGAAGTAACAATTACTATTCCCACTCCAGTGGGTGCAACAGTAGGGAAAGCGTTGGATAGCGTAGGGGTAAAAATTACTATTCCCACTCCAGTGAGTGCAACAGTAGGGAAAGCGTTGGATAGCGTAGGGGTAAAAATGACTATTCCCACTCCAAAGAGTGCAACAGTAGGGAAAGTGTTGGATAGCGTAGAAGTAACAATTACTATTCCCACTCCAGTGGGTGCAACAGTAGGGAAAGCGTTGGATAGAGTAGGGGTAAAAATTACTATTCCCACTCCAGTGAGTGCAACAGTAGGGAAAGCGCTGGATAGCGTAGAATTAACAATTACTATTCCCACTCCAGTGGGTGTAACAGTAGGGAAAGCGTTGGATAGCGTAGGGGTAAAAATTACTATTCCCACTCCGATGAGTGCAACAGTAGGGAAAGCGTTGGATAGCGTAGGGGTAAAAATTACTATTCCCACTCCAAAGAGTGCAACAGTAGGGAAAGTATTGGATAGCGTAGGGGTTAAAATTAGTATTCCCACTCCAGAGAGTTCAACAGTAGAGAAAGTAAATACTTCTTATATTATTTAAAAACAGTATAAATTAATGTCTATAAAAAATTAATTAAAAGTAATTACCAATTTATTATAATATACTAATTAATCAATTAAAATTACAAATTACAATTATTTTTTACTATTACTTACCTATTCAAATTATATACTAATTAACATTTAATTAATTAACAATTAAAATTTAATTAACAATTAATTAAAATTAAAAACAATTAAATAAATTGAATTATTTAATTAATTATGAATAAATTACTTCCCACCCTATTCCCCTATAAACTCACAACCGCTACAGAAAATAAATTAGTAAAATTAACATAATTAGCAATTAATCAATTAAATAAAATTAATTGGCAATTAAATTTTAATGAATTAGCCATAAAAAATTAATTAACAATTAATTCTTAAAAAATACCAATACATATTTTTACATATTTAATTAATAATAAATAAATTACTTCCCACCCAATTCCCCTATAAACCCACAACTCGCTACAGAAAATAAATGAGTAAAATTAACATAATTAGCAATTGATTAAAATTAATTGCCAATTAAAATTTAATTAATTACCAAATATAAATTAATTAACAATTAATTAAAAATGAATACCAATATATAATTTTAAATATTTAATTAATTATAATTAAATTACTTCCCACCCTATTCCCCTATAAACCCACAACCCGCTACAGAATTAAATTACGTAAAAATTAAAAAAAAAACATAATTTGTTAATTAAAATTAATTATAACATAAATACACACTTTTCACACATATAATAACATAACAAACACTATAAAAAATTCAATATTATAAAAAATTCGATAATTTTAATAACATACATTATATACTTCGATATTTTAACTTTCTATATTTTTAACCTTCGATATTACATTACTTACCTTTAAAACGATATTTTTTATGTCTATATTCTGTCCATTCGATATTTTGTCCAGCCTATATTTTGGACTCGATATTATGTCCATTCGATATTTTGTAGTCGATATTATGTCTGTTTACCATCTGGAGCAACCAGGCAAGCCCAAGAAACAGAATAATTACCTTCGTGGGGGCCCACCAGTTGACTGACCAGGGATCATAAAGGAGCCTCAAGCGAAAATGCTAGAAGCGGGCCTATGGAACACCCGTGGAGTGTAGGCCCACAATCTTGGGTACAAATGGTGCTCGGGGCTTGGAATACAAGTAGCCCAAGGCGCAACTTCGGAAATGCTCGGGAAGTTGAGGCACTTGCAAATGTGCACGGTGTCCAGGAGTTCTGGTTCCATGTCACTCGTGAGGGCTGTGGGTCTCGGCTTTGCTGGTATCTTGTGTCGGCCTCTGGGAAGTCTTGTAGTTAATATTCTGAGACACAAATCCATCGGGATCCGGCAGGAGCCTTGGAAATGCAGACTGGCAGGATGCTTCTTTGGTGCCTGTTTGAACAGGGGAATCATTTCTTGACCCCAAGGGAGATTCTTCCGTCTTTTAGTCGAGTAGAATGTCAAAGTTCCAGGATATATGTTACAGAGTTTCATCCAGATGTAATCTGAAGTCCTAAGGCCTGGGTTCCCATACTTATACTAAGTTAGGGAGTTGGACATACCGAGGACCCACCTATGGGAGGGTCAGGAAAGAGGGGTGGTTACACCCATTCACTTTGTCCAGTTTTGCGCCAGAGCAGGGGCTGAGTGCCCCTGCAACCGGTTTGAACTGGGGTATGCACAGGTACGTCAAAAACAAGGTTGGTGGAGGGTCTAAGGGGAAATTATTTAAAGACCAAAGGACAGACAAACCCCTTATTCACAGTATAACAATACAAAAGGACTGTCACTGGTCTGTACAACTAATACGGGCAAAGACAAATGTGACGGACTCTGTGTCTACCTGTAAAGTGTGTACAACAAAAAGGAAATGAATCCCATCAGCCCACCCATATGGCAGAGCTTCATCATCTGGGATAGAACCAATGATGGTCCGGTTAGGGAGCCACACACCTGTTGGAGTTATGTGCTTCTCCAAACCCAAGCAACCACCAGTGATGGATCATACCAAAAGTCAAATCAGTTTGGAATGGTGTGGGATGTTAAATTGCAGTGAGAAAAAATGTGAAGAAAAAGAATCAAAAAGTGAGATGTAAAATTGGCTACCATGATTTAAGGAAAACTTTATTAGGGAAAATCATGGTGCCAAAATTAAAATTAGTGTGAGACAGAGCAAAGATTAAGCTCAACTGTCACGCCTGTGAACTTCCCGGTAGCAACCCCTACATCATGGCTATCCAATTAAAGGACATGGCAGGCAGTAACCTTGACATTTATAATATCTATGCAAGAGGAACTAGGGGGGTAGAAGATTAACTACCCTTAGGACCTCGAGGAGCTTTTGGGAGCCAGACATTCCTTGCACCCGCAAATTTTAGCAGGTGATTTCAAGGTGACGTTTGAACTATTGGGGAAAGTGCCTGTTTGCGAGGAACGAGAAGAGGACGATCTTTGTTTAGTCCCCCAACTTGATTTGCCACCAATTTGCAAATGGTCTCAAGTGGCTCTTCAGCTAAACCCAATCAATTTGGGGTACGGGCTGAGGACAACCAATGGGCGGAACAAATCGGATAAAATGGGTGCCAATACCTTCAAAAGATCAAAGGATCAAAGGGTTTAAGCTGCATTGACTACCTTTTACTTGACCTAAGGCTATGGCCACTGTTAATAGACATGGTTGTAGGTTCAAGTGTTGATAGCAACCATAAACTTCTGTCTATGAGCCTCTCTTCACCTTGGGATGACACACTCAAATCGCCTTGAACCCCCACAGTGACTGGCAAACAATTTCCAATGACTGATAATCGCTGTCTAAAGTGGCAGCGGGTCTCTCACCCATGAATAAACCGTGTGCTTGGCAGACTTAAGAGCTTTGCTTGAGAAACCGGGGGTATTGGCAGATAGAACCCAATGACACTCCAGCTTTTTTTTAAAACTGACTGCCTTTTTTAAAGATCCTTTGCCAAATCGAAAGCCTAGTCTTCAGCTCCGATTGCGGGCGGCATGGTTTAACCATGAGTGTAGGCAGCTCAAACGGCAACTAGCATCCGCCCTTAGATTCCCTAATACCAATTCGATAAGATTCTTGAGAAGGGCCTATAAAGAAGCACAAGAAAGTGCCAAAAAGGTGTGAGAGGACAAAAGGTGGACGCTTATTGACGAGGCATGTGTAGGCAAAGATACCAAATTGTTCTGGCTCCTAGTAACCAAGGGTGATGTTGAGAGTCCCCCCAACCAGCTAGTATCTTCGCTATCTCCGTCTGGTACAATCACTTTAAGCAATTGTACGTTGGGCCTTCCTACACAGACATTGAACTATCTCAGTGTGAGCCTCCCCTGAAATTTTCTAAGGAGCTATTTTCTCTCTGCGAAATAAAGGCCTGCATCAATTCAATTGTTCAAGCAGAGGCCCCAAGTCCTGACAGCATTTCTGGTGACCTGTTTTTATACGACAAGAAAAACTGGGCAGCATATATTTTGACCTTGTCTAACGCAATTGCAGGGGGCGCCCCCGTACCTCAGTCATGGAAGGGTGCAGAGGTGGTTCCGATTTTTTTAAAAAGGCGACAGATCCTCTCTTAGCAACTATAGAACAATTAGTCTCATTGATTTCATTCAAAAAGTAGTCAGTCAAGCGATCTTGAATAAGATTCAGAAATAGATCAGTGAGAATGATATCTTATGCCCAATCCAGGTAGACTTTAGAACCAAGACTAGAACAATTGACCATTCTTGTTTACGCTTACTTTCTTGGAAAACTGAAGTCATTGGTCGACCTCAAAACCACGTTCAATCCCGTCCCTAGACATAAATTGTGCCAATGTTTAAGACATGGGGATGCCGTCGGATATCTTGTCCTTAGTAATTCGACTACATGATACGAATTTCGCTAAAATACGCTGGGGTGAACCAGGACAGCATACTAACCCTATAGATGGCAGCAGGGGTGTTCATCAAGGGTGTGTTTTGGCTCCCACTATTTTTTCTCTTTACATGAACAACGTGGTCCAGTACTTGCACCAAAATCCCTCTGATGCCCCAATGTTGGGGGGTGAAAGGATTGTTACGCTCTTGTTTGTAGATCACACCCTGCTGGTGTCAAAACCCCCAGGGGCGGCTTCAAAAGTCGCTTGCACAGTTTAAACATTTCTGTGGTACACGGGGGCTAGAAGTTAACACCTCAAAAATGAAATTGCTGATGATTAACCCTGGGCAACATTCAGCTGGACAGAGCACCCACTTTTGAATATCTGGGAATCTCTATAGCTGATAACATATTGGGAAAGACCCCAGTTGCTATATCTACTTTGAAACACTCTGGAGTAGCAGGGACATTGACTAAAGAACAGAGGACTTCGTATAGTAAACCAGTGATGGCCCATTGCAGATATACAATTCCAATATGCCACATATGGCACAGAGCTGTAGGGTTTTGACAGGTTGGATGAGCTCTATAGAGTTGAGAACACATTTTTGAGAAGATTAGTACTACTCCTTCTGAGTACCCCCTCCATCCATTGAGGCTAGACCTGGGTAGGAAATCAATAGTGGACAAGGCTAAGCTGCAACCATTGTTTTTCTGGCAGAGAATTTGGACAACTTCTGAGTTAAGCTCCCATGCCAAGGCCCTAGACTAAGTCATTTTCGTGGACATGCAGAACATGACTGGGCAGTTAAAGAACATCAAGCACTCATTATTTACTTTAGGGTTAGAGGACCTCTGTCTTAACAGGGAGCCAGACTCCTTTATGGCTAAAGACCAAATGAAATTGTGGTCCTGGGACTGGTTTACCCAGTTATCTGCTGCCAAGTCTCAGTTCAGACTTTACAGATTCTAAATCCCATCCCTTCAGAGAACCCTATCTTGATATCATTCAGTCTCCAATGGATAGGAAACTGTACATGCAATTTAGGTTTGTCACGCTTCCCCTTAATGCACACACTAGCTCATGGCGTAATGCCTCATCAGCTTCTCGATTATGCCCTTTTTGTACTGCATCTTCAGAAACACCTGCACACATTCTCGTTGCCTGCCCCACTTACTCCTGTCCCAGTGGAAAGTGGCTTACACGCTTATGTAAACAGCTGGAGACTCGAGAACACATTGAATCATTGTGTATCCTAAGGTCTAATTCCAGAACAGTGATAGATTGTGGAGATGCAAAATTCTTGGGTCATATGTGGGCACTAAGGAGGAAGCTGATGCTTAGTGGAGGTGAATCAATCTCAGTACTCCAATACGTGTTAAATATTTATGCACTAGTGTCATAGAGCGGCCTCTCCCAGGAACTCCTGCATTACGCTGGCTTGCATGGTGGGGGAAATACTCGATAGGGAGCTGCCCAGTAGGAGCCTAAAGCACCAAACGTTTATACTATTTATATCCTCTATCAATTATTTTAAATGGAAAGTTTGCAAATGTTAGTGTCATGAAATTACGTTTTAGACAAATAATCACCATCACATGTGCTAACTTGCTTTTCTAATTTTATAATCTAATGCTAGAAGAAAGTTTTTGCAAAGCACTTAGAATTCTATTAATTGTCTCCTGGTTGCTCTATGCATGTGAAAATGTTAAGTCCTTAGGCCGTATGCGGGACCCAAGACATAAAGGGAATTTAGCGAATTTTAGTAATCCCTTTGCTAGGGCATGTTGCTGTCAACCTGCACTTTATTGTCTGTTGTACTTCGGCCATCGCACTCTATATGTCTATGTTTTGTATAGTTAAAGATAACGTTATTCTGTACTATCATTGCTCGTGATTTTATGTCCTTTAGAGATTAACCTTCGAATATGTTTGCACTCTATTCGCGCATGATAGTAATATTTGGGCCTATGTAAAGTCGTTCTAATATCATGCTATCTAGTTTTAGCTTCTTTGTATCTTATGTATTGTGTATTGTACTGCTTTTAAGACATGAACTATTAAAATAAAGCTATCTTAACTCACTCATTCCATGGTCAGCCTGGCGTTAAAAGATTAAACTCCCTGACAATTACTCTGCATATCCGCTGAGGTTTTGGAGGTGTTTTCTGCCACTTCTGAGAGCATGGCATTAAGCATTCCTAGTTCCCTCAGAATGACATCCAAGACGGAGTCCGATGATGGGTCTACCTCCTTTCCTGGTTTAGACTTCTTCCCCATCACCGCCTCTGTGCACAGGAGCAGCCTAGTGGACTTCGACTTGGTGGTGGGAGATCAAGGTGAACAGAGGAAGTCCAGGAGCAGTACTCTGTGAAGAGGGAGACAGTAGGGACCCAGGGACCAACTGCAACCAAGTCTTAGAGGGATGATAGCATGATTGGGCTCTGCATCCAAGTGAGTCCAGCCAAGCGGTAGCCCAAGGGATCATCTTAGAAGGAGGGGTAGGCTCATCACCCTGTCAATGACAGTGAGCTGGCACCCCACAAGACCCAAGACAAGAGGGCATCAGCAAACCCCCAGTACTGGTGTGTCGACTGCACAGCTGCTTCAGGAGTGCTCATGAGTGGTGCAGTAATAGGTGATCAGGCCCACACAGGAGAAGGAAGGGCAGGCTGCAATGCACACAAGGCAGCACTCCACAGGAGACAGGGAACAGAAGCCTGTGAAATACCAAGATGTCTCAACAGGGGGGGAATTGAGGAGGGGGGGGCGGGCTTAAGAGTAACAGTCACTGTCCTTCTTCTCCAGCAGTGCAGAAGGAAGCAGAAAAAGTAGACCACAAGATAATGGGACATCAGGCCCCCTATCTGCAGAGAAGGAGGTGTGTGTGCTTCTATGGAGGCTGTTGGGGCAAAAAGATGTGTCCGGGGGAGATTTCACAGGCCACCACTCCCTACACTGTCACTGTGAATTGGTTATCATGGTCCGGCCCCTCGCAAGCCTTCACAGTGCCACCGCCATGTGCTGCGGCTTGGGACATAATGGTATGGGCATGTCTGGAGTAGTGTTGTCACCGCCCCGCCCCAGCAGTCCCAAGGCAGCAAATTATCTCTCCAACAGTCTTTGGGGGCCAGCCATTGTTCTATACGGTCCCCCTGGCAGCAGTGTCAGTGGTGAAGCCACACCCTGAAGGCAGCAGGTCCTAGCCTAAGCCCCGGAAGTCCTGAGAGTGCAGCACTGAGGCCCCTTCGACAACCCTTAGGGGTTGCATCCCAGATGGCAATATGGCATATACTTCCATACAAACTCAGGAGAGCAGAGAAGGCAGCCATGTAGCAGGAAGGTACTGACTCACTCAATGCATTAAGGAAGAAGACACCCACCATGAGAGACATTACGTGAGAACAAATAGCAGGATGACAGGAGGCAGGTGAAGGAGACGTTCTCCAGGGTTCAGGTGGTAAAGAGTATTTATGGAGATGAACTGTGATCCATTGCTTCATTTTACTACCTTGAGGTGCTTGTCGTTTCTCCCATGCATCCAGACCTGTTGTATGGTGTTGTATGGGCTGCTTGTTCCTGAGAACTCCAAAATCAGGCCAGATAAGAAATGTAATCACCTTTTTCCAAGCTAGTTCTCATTTACTGACTCATGCTACTTTATTATAACAACACCTTACGCAGAGACACACATATCACACCCATAAGGGCTTTTTTACAAGCCCATTGGGCTACTGGTGCATCACTTTTTTTGACGTACCGACAGCACAGTGTGCCTGCCCATATTTACCCTGCATGGCTTTTCATGGGCTTGTATACATGGCCCCCTTTCACGCATTGTGTGAAAGGGGCATTCCATGGTTGTTGCTTTTGGTATTACCCGGCAACATCCATTGAATCTGATGCATTCCCAGATTTATAAGGTTTTGTAAACCAGGTATTGCGTCAGATTCCTACACCCCCCTAGGGAAAGTGTAAGGGAGGTTCAACAAGGAGAAATTTCCTTGTTACTCCTTGTTTTTCCTTTTTCTATGTGTGCTGCATTCTACAGCATGCAAAGAAGGTGGAAAACACCTCCTGTGATTATTTTTGTGTAGGAAGGTGTCCCTTCCTGCACAAAAACAATCACCCTTATGGTGCAAGTGTGTCTGCATTGGCGCATGGCAGCCAATTTTGATGCATGGTAGTGCAGCAAGATTTCTTGGTGCACTGCCCTGCACCAAAACTTTGTAAATGAGACTCATAGTCTTCATACAAATGCAGTCAAGCCCCATTGTTAAAACAGTAAACTGTTATGTTAACTGTAATGCATTGCTTCTTTCTCTTATATAGACCCTGTTAAAAGGGCTTTGATTGGCCCCAGATGGGGAAGAAGAAGTTTAATCGAAGTCTGGACAACACATAGCGTGTGGTTCAAAACACATTCATTCAGCAAACACTGGAACTCATGTTGTATGGCAGTACTAAAATATGTTTCCTTTATCTTTTTGTAGGGTGTAAAATAATCTTTCAGGTTTTGTGTGGATGTTTTTAACCTTTGACAAATGCTTTAACTATAACTTAGTGTAAGTAACCTACATTTAAGTTCCTCTATTTTCTTCCCATCCATCGCCTTCCATTATATGTACTTCTGCTCCAAGAACTGGACCAACATGTTGACTGTATGAGAGAAACAAGGACCCCCTGAACCATGAATGGCACGATTCCTAGGACAGGGATAAAACGCTTGAAAAGTATCACTCCTAGGCAATCTAAGATTTGAATATCGATAAATAATTTTTAAATGTGGCACAATGCAAAGTGTGAAGAACTAACAACCAATGATTCAAAGAATATACCATTTTTAATAATTGTTAAAAAATCCCAATAGAGGAAGTTACACAATGCATACAATACAAAACATTAAAAAAATGGTGACAAGATCTTTAAATTTTATCTCAAAGACTTTAAAAGTGGCAAAATCTTTCAATTCTGTCTCGAAGCCCGTTTCGGCGTATTACATGCCTTCTTCAGGAATAGCCACAATACATTCTGTAGAACTTTTAAGAAGAAGGGTTCTCAACTGCTTTTGAGCAGGGGAAACAAAGTATGATTACGTCCACGTGAGGATCTGTCAGTTATAGATTAGAGTTGCGAGATATCTTGAGCTTGGAAATGGGCAACCGATATAAAAGGCTATATCTCTCTTCACAAGACGCGATAGGATACAACTGCAACTTATTATGCTTCCAAACATGTGGACTGGCCACAGACAGAAAGTGAGGGTAGAGAATGTTAAGTCTACTGCCTGCTTTTTCTGTTTGGTATAACCATATTTCTCTTTCTATGTGTTAAATTATGTATTTCTCATAATAATTAGAGCTGTGCAGAATGTGCATAGTATGCTTTTGAGTAATTACATGAAATTTCTACGAAATTAAGTGAAATTACATTCAATTACCTAAAATGCAAATCCATCATTTTGCACTGTATTTTTCTGAAAAAAAATGCAGCTGTGCATCAATTTGTAATATAAGGATATGTTTAATCCCTTCGCTGCTAGGCCTATATTGGGCTTGTAGACTCAACAAGAACCTGATGTACCCAGAGCCAATAACTGAGTTGCACCTTACAATGGTTTTTATTGTGTGCCGGGTACACAGCAATTAATTTAGTAAAAAATAAAGAGTGAAAAGAGGTATCAAGGAAACCTATATTTTTCCATAATGGGAACAAGATAAGGAGTTTAGAAGCAATAGTTATTCACACATCTGAATTTGTGGGTTCCTGTACTAGCATGTGAATTAGTAGGCATTTTTCAAAATGACACCTTTTTTGCACACTGTCTTACATTTGGAAGGCACAAATGCAGAGAAAGACAATTGGCAATAACTACTATTCTGTACATATCCTGGGCACATGTGTATATTTAAAAGTTGATACAAAGTTGAAAAAATTATACAATTGACACCGGTGGTTTTCTTAAGGGTTGTTTATGTAGAGATGTTCATGAGAAAAACAACTCCAGCCGACACGTGTTTCGTCAGGGTTTAAATCGCGTTGAAAAGGTGTCGAAGGACCGGTAATAATTCCACCCACTGTCCGGGCGCAGAAACAGCCGTGGTGTGGCCGTCAGGGAAGGGTTAGGTCAAAACAGGTGGGTACGACTGTGTAAGTGCAGACCCTGATAGTGCAGGGTCCAGCCGTTGCTCGTCTCGCCGAAGCAGTGAATCTGTGTACCCTTAAGTCTCTCAACAAAATTGGTACCTCACTTGGGTAGGTCTAGTGCCTGTGACAGGAAACGGCACAAAACGCAACATGGACACATCATATTTTTTCCACTAAAAACAGACCCTTTTTTTGCAATGTGCCTACCTGTGGGGTTTGGGCCCTCTTTCATCCGGCACCTAACTTAGCGAACCTGTATTTTTTTTAACTAGACATCCAGAATGGGGTGACTTGTATGGTTCTCAAAAGGTTCTGTTACCTAGAATCCCTGGCACACCTCAACATTTGTCTAAAAAACACAGTTTCCTCAAATTTCTGAGATGGAAAGTTCTGGAATCTGAGGAAAGCAACAACCTTCCTTCCACCTAGCATTCTCCCACAACGCTTGCTAAAAACTTGCACTTGATTTGTGTGGGTAAGCCAATTGCGCAAAACAAGAAATGACCCAAAATGCAACGTGGACACGTCACATTATTCCACTAAAAACTGACCCTATTTTTGCAATGTGCCTAGCTGTGGATTTTTGGTCCTAGCTCACCCGGCATCTAGGGAAACATAGCAAACCTGTAAATGTTTGAAAACTAGACACCTGAGGTTATCCAGGGTGGGCTGATATGCATGGCTCTTGTTGCGTTTTTTTACACATAATACCTTGCGAACCTTAAAATTTGAATTTAAAACAGATTTTCCTCACATTTCTGTGATGGAAAGTTCTGGAATCTGTGGGGAGCCACAAAATTCCATGCACTCCCAATAAACACTGTACCTCACTTGTGTGGGTAGGCATAGTGCCCGTAACAGAAAAAGGCCCAAAATGTATCTGTCATAAAACAGCATGGCTTTGCAAGGGGGTAACCTGCGTTTATTGTCCTAGGCTCGGCGGCCACTTAGGGAAACCTACCAAGTCCAGACATTTCTGAATACTAGACACCCAGGGGAGTCGAGGGAGGTGTGGTTTGCATGGATCCCCCAGCGTTTTATTACCTAGAATCCCTTGCAAACCTCAGATTTAGCTAAAACATACACATTTTGCTCACATTTCAGTGTGGGAAAGTTGTGAGATCACTGGGCTGGTCCAAATTTCCTACCACCCAGCATGCCCCCCGGACTCCTGAGAGAAATTCGACCTCACTTGTGTGGGTGGACCAATTGCTCACTATGAGGAAGGGCCCACATCGTATTGTGGAGGCATCAACATTATCATTGACAAAACAAGCTGGATTTGCAAGTGTGTGTATGGTCACGGGTTTGGTGACCATCTAGGGAAACCTACCAAACCATGACATTTCTGAAAACTAAACACCCTGGGTGGTCCAAGGAGGTGTGGCTTGTGTGGGTCCTAGAATCACCTGCAAACTTTGGGGCCCCAACAGTTATTTATACTATTAATTTTTAGACTTTACCTGTTGGAATTAAATATGTTATTTTTGCTTTATGCCTGTTCTTTATTATCTTGAACATAGACTTCCCTTGCTCTGAGATTGCTCTTAATGTTTCAGTGCTTCTAAAAAAACTTTAAATAAGTAAAAAATGTGGATATAATAGAGAACACTTTTGCCTGTAAAGGTAGCTTGGTGAACCAAGAGCAATTGAGATGTGGAAGGCAATGTTTAGAAAACATTCTGGGGCAGATTTGTTAACGATGTGCACCACCGCAAAGTCCCACAAAAGTGACTCAAAGCGGCACAAGGGTTGATAAAGAATTTATTTTCCAGTACACAACTTTTTACAATGGAAAGTTGCTCTGAAATTCGCGCAGATAGTGTGTTACACAGCTTTTTCCTTCTTACATCATTCCCTGGGTGATGTAAAGCCAGATCTTTAAAGATTATAAAACTGGCTTTGTGTCAAAATGACACCTCCTTCAAACAGACATTTTACACGAGAAATGTTTCCACTCCCCAAACATTTCAATCATTGGAGGTGTGCTTCACAGTACAGCACACATCCATAGTGTGAAATGGAAAAAAACGGATCTAAGCATAGGAACTTGTACAGGAAAGGTACTAGTCAGTACAAAATCTGTGCCAGCAGCACACACACACACCTTTGAATTATGCTGTAAAGGTGTGTGCCCGGCAATTGGCTACTTGCTTGTATACCAACAGGCCATATTTATTATTTATGGATCTGTTCTGCTCTCTCCCCTCAGCGTAACACCATACCCCTAGGACAAGATTAACACACTTTTTGTACTGGGTTGCATCACAAAGTGTGCAATCCTGCCCAAAAAATTGTTTTTTATTTACTTTCAAGTGCAAAATTGCTATGGAAAGTTCCCTTAAAGTAGGGCACTGTTTTGCATCACTCTGCATCAAGGGGGCGTGCTGTGGGTGGCACGTAGGCATTCCCATGCAAACACCGCTTTGAAGCAGGCATTAAAACAGCGAAATGCTAACTTTTCCCACTTTGCATGTGTGCTGCACTGAAAAGCACTCCAAGGAGGAAAAGCTAAAAAGTTAGTCTAAGCACAGTATTGTGTACTGGAATGGAACCTTTCCAGTATAAAACCTGTGCAAGACTCAAATGATGGCGCAAAGTTGTGTGTGTATGGCACTCAGCTGCCTAATTGTGTGCCAGCGCTAGGAAAATTATAGGATAGTGCCACGTATCTGTAAATGTGGCACTTTCCTGCTCTCTCCTTGTCATGCAATGCAGCGCAGCAACCTTTCTTGCTTCGCTGTGTTTAGTGATACTTTTGATAACCTGGGCTCAAGCTTGATTGTTGTGCTGGTTTTGCATACATTTTTGGTAAATCTTGCCTGCGTTTCTAGGTGTTATAAATACTGGTATATCCCAACCTGCATGTATAAAAACGCTCCTTTGCAAGTTGAACAAAGATCCTGGGAAGTAATGCTAGGTCATATAATAAACGGACCTTACTGATACTAGATAATGTAATTATTAGGAGGCCAATGATGACTTAGGCATTGAACTGAACCTTCAAATCATCAGGTGCCGCTCGTTAGTTCTTTGCATGTAAACTTTCTATTGCATATGCTACTTTTACACAGTTTCACTTTCTATTAGAATGAAAAGCGGGATGAAGCAAAGATAAGTAATACTACTATTTATCGATAAATGGAAGCAAGAAGCAATTAATGCTATTTTGCCGCCTATCTCATGGGCCATGGGTAGGATGGTTATTCTTGTAAACTCCCCCCCCCCCCCGCTGTGTGAGCATCCCATGGGTCCTCCAGTTGTTCACTTTTTCCAATCCATTATAGACACCAAGACCTTTGTGGTGTTAGAACGGCCAGTTTATTCACATTAACTGGTACATAAATCATCACAATTGCAATGGTCATTAGAATGGTCAGCTCTTCACGTATTCTCCATTACATATCAAGTATTTAGTTCATAGCTGGTGTTGTAGTGTATAATCTTATCTGTATTGCATATTAGTAACCTTCATTCTCATAACTTGCAATGCATCCTCCTTACAGTCATCATGTTTTTATTTAATGGTTGCCCTAAATCACTGTTTATCAACTTCCTTCAAGGCAATACTATTGCTGGTCACTTGGTCTGGTTGCCTATTGTCGCATTCATGGCCACACTCCTCTCTGGCCTGATTGGCCATTTAAATATTCACTTGTTGTGATCACTCTACCAACCACTCATTTGGCGCGCTTTTCACGCCTTGCCACTGCCGTGCCCCTTTGGGTGCCACCCACAGGGTGAGGAATAGCCACTGTCCCTCAGGGTTCAGCTGCACATCCCAGTCCAGTGGTACTTTCAGCAAATATGCTCTGGGCTCCTGAAAAAATGCAATGTCACTATGTTACGTGACACAACCAATATTAGTGTAACAAGTCATTTTTTATTTCATTTACATAGACTGAAAAATAATAATAATGCGCCAAACATACTAGGAAATGGCAGGACATGAAGCATTTTGTAGACTATATGTTTCAAAACGTTATTCTAACATGGCCTAAGAAGCTAGAATCTTACATCCAAAATGAAATACAATGGAACTGTTCTATTCTTTTATGCCATCATCTATTAAATAAATTGTGCAAACTTTTAGATTATGTTCCTCAAATGTATTGATTTCTTTATGTAAATAAACAATTCTAATATCATAGTAATTGACTTGAGTGCGATGATCCAGTTCAACTTTGCATTGTCAGGAGGATCTTGATCTAAATACAGCTGCAAACATGTTAATAGTATGCGGTTAAACAGCTCTGTGCCTTTTGCAACCTCTGAATGAGGAGTTTCATCTTATGTCTTTCAGAGTAGGCAGACAGCTCTCCTAAATTGTTTGGAGGACCTCTGTTTCAGTGCAGTCCATTCAGTACTCACACTGGTGTGTGCACCCAACCTCAACTCAAAGTGTGGCTGCATATGCTTTTATTAAAAAGATAGGCCCAAGGTTTCTGATTTTACTTCCTGGCAGAGGGTTGGTTGTCGAGCGAGGAGGTTGCTGATTGAAGGGGTTTGAATTTGTGGAATAACAAGATGGTTTATTGAATGTCCAAAACATTGCTGACTGAGGGTGTTGCTATAGGTAGACAATAACGGAAAAATCCATTAAAATGGCAGGTCTATGTGCACACTTGCAGTAACCCCACGCTTTTGTAGTACAGAGAAAGAGACACAGTGTAGGCAGAACTGATCCCATGTAGAATGACAGTGGATGGCCTAATTAATTATGAGTTGACAACATAGTGGTCTTTGATATAGAAAACGTGTAAGTGTGTATCACACGCTTGGAGACAACTCCCTTTGACTGGACTATATTGGTATGTGGTTCCTGAAATGTGGCCACCATTTTGGTGGTGTATCCTCAAGAAGTGCATGAGAGACAGGTCCATCATAACAGTATGGCACTGCACAACTGCTCCCACAGATTAGTTTTCCCGAGGAAGTGGCAACCCCCATGCACATGCAAGCTGGGGAATGTACGGCACAGCAGAGAGGGTACCTCGGGCACAACTATGGTCAGAGGACAAACTTTCAGTGGTTAAAGCACTAGGAGTGAGGTCAATTGCCTTCCCATACATCTCTGGAGAGGTATCCTGTAAAGCCTGCTTTCTGTGGGTGATAATTGACAAAGAAGGCACATTTGTTAAGTTCAACTGTTGGGATCAGCATGGCTAGCACTAGTTGTCACAGACTATGATTATCTGGCATTGCGAGTGAAAGTAGACCTGATCCTTTAGTGTGTGTTGAAGTTCCCAGATATGAGCACTCGCTCATACATTGCAAAAGAAAATTAATAGTATTTTACTGAAATATCTACTACTTCTCCTATTACCACTAATCAGTACATTTCGAACATCGGATATTGTGAGCTTTGCACACTACTTGTCCCCAAGCGAAAATAATTTGACTGTTGGAAGCAAATGTATAATGTCAAATGAAAGCTCACAATCACAGATGGGACAGTGATGGCTATGCTCAGGAGGAAGTGAATCCATAGACACTAGGATGTGTGCCTGGAAATATATCACCATGAGGTATAATTGTACTCATGTGGTATTTATAGCTGAGGGTGCAGACGCAATCAGACCACTGCAAGCAATTACGGGGCAGATTTAGAAGCCACTAGCACCACCGGTATGTCATGTTGCATGACACACCGGCAGCACAACCTGCTGAGTGATATTTACAAGCACACGTAAAGCCACCCTGCATGGCTTTACCTGTGCTTGAAAACATTACCCCTTTTCGTGTTAGGGGCATGAAATGGGTGTTGCTGCGGGTGTTCCCATGCAACACCCATGTCCACAGATACATTTCCAGATTTACGAACAATTGTAAATCTGGAAATGCGACAGAATGCTACGCCACCCTGGTGGCGTAGCGAGGTGCAACAAGGAGAAATGTTTTCATATCTCCACGTTTTTTTCTTTTTCAATGCTGCATTCTACAGCAAACATTGGAAAATAAAATCACCTCAAATTATTGTTTTTGTGCAGTAAGGTGCCCCTTCCTGCACAAAAACAATCTCCCCACGATGCAGGCATCCTTGCACCATGATCTCGAATTTTGGATAGTGCACCATCAAAAATATTATCCAAACTCAATAAGGATATGCGTGAAAAATAGGTATTCTTTTTAATTTCCTTCTTTATTTATTAATATCAGATTCTTGAAAAAATGCACAACATCCAGCAACTTGTTTTGTTCAGTTATAAACTTGAACTTCATCAGGGCTTAAACAATAATAACTCATTGGATAGTCCCAATTCCTCTCAACGATATTTTACTTACTTCACGTCCCAAGCTGGCAGATTTCAGAAAGAATCAGCCCATAATAAGGCCACGGGTATGATAGCCTGTCAAAACTGCCTGTGGTGATTTTCCCATCACATCCCCAATCGTATTGGTTTTTTGATCCGGTTGGGGATGTGATGGCTCTCATACCCGTGGCCTTATTATGGGCGAATTACTTTCTGAAATCTGCCATCTTGGGACATGAAGGAAGTACAATACCTTTGAAATAAACATACATGCCATACGTGATGGATGAAACATCTATGAGAGGAATTGGGACAATCCAATGAGTTATTATTGTTTAAGCCCTGATGAGGTTCAAGTTTATTACTGATCAAAACGCGTTCGCTGTATGTTGTGCATTTTTTCAAGAATCTAATGAATAAATAAAGAAGGACATTAAAAGGAATACCTGATTTCATACATATCCTTAAGTTTGGACAATAAGTTTGATGGTGCACTATTCCAAAATTAGAGATTTCTGTTCTGCGTCGCAGTTGCATCAAACGATGGCAAGTGCAGGTATTGTGCACATATGTAAATGTAAATGTAGTATACTTGTAAAGCGCACAGCTGCCCCAGCAACGGGGCGTCCCGGCACTGTATAACTCTGGGGAACCCGTCCTGGCTTTCCCTGTGGGATGGTCCCTTGCTGGGAGTCCCCAAGATGGAGCCAGGCATCCCCGGAATTGGTGGGGCCGTTGTGGAGATTAGGCAAGCTAATGCCCAGAGTTGCCGAGTGGAACCCCTGATTAGAGTAAGCACCGAAGCGAGAATTATCGAGTCCGCTGACCAAGGTCCACGACCCTGCCGCGTCGGGAATTGAACCCTGGTCCCAGGCTGACTTCTGCTCTCAGGCCTGCCGCCTCTAACCAGTGAGCCACACTACTCCACTAATGAAAAACATACAGTATATGGAAGAAAAAACAGAACAGTGAAGTGCAGCCTTGACAGTCTGCCATCATATGTGCTTTCTTACCCGTGCACCATGTTGCAAGGGTGAATGTGCCGGCGCATGGCAGCAGTATGTGTGCCAGTGCAGGGGGAAGCACAGAGATGCGACATATATGCTGCATCTCTGTGCTTCGAAACTAACGCAGCACGGCACCGCACAATGATTTGAGGCACCGCACTGCCTTGCAAATCTTCCCCAACGTTTTTAATTAAATTTAGAATGAGCTATCACTATCAAATATAGTCACAAACCATCAATGACTTAATAGATGAGTGTCGGAGTAATATATTACAGATAATCCAGTGATCAATCTGGAGGATTGATCTGTTGACCAGAACAAGGGGGAACGTTAGTAGAACTGGTGCCATGGAATATTATCATTCATCCCCAGTAAATGGGTTCCCAATCGATTGACCCATCGTTGTTCCCTTTCGAATAGTGTACGTTCAGCATCGGTGTGTTTTTCATGAAGTTTTTCCAACACTGTCCATCTGAGATCATCGCACGAATGGCCAGCTGTCACGAAATGTGTGCAGAGTTTGGTTGTACTTTTTTTAAGCCGTATGTTTCTCCTATGTTCTCCTATGCGAGTCTTGACTTTTCGACAGGTCATCCCTACATATTTTTGTTGACAAGGACATGTTATAAGGTACCCCACATGGGTGGAGTTACAGTTTGTGTGTTGCCTTTGTGTCCATAACAAGCTGTCAGTCAATTGCAGGGTCTTGGTGGGATTTGTGAATTTGCAGACTCCACAGGTACCACAGGGAAAATGGCCAGTTACTGGGGCCATATTGATGTTTGTTATGGTGGTCGTAGTTGGTCTTTTCCTGGGGCGAGTGTGTACTAACACATCTTTGAGATTTTTTGTCCTCCGGTTGGCAAATCTTGGCTTGGGCCAATCATAAGACCCTGAGGTCACTATTGGCCAATTTTTCCTTATAAGTTTTCGTACCTGATACGTGGCTGGGCAAAAGGTGGTCACACATTTTCACTGCTCCAATGTAGTGTAGTACCCTCAATGCGGTGCTTACATATGTACAAATGGAGTTTGATTTACTACTATCTCTTCTTTGTACCGGGCCACAAATTGAGACCCTTGTCCTGCATGCTATATGCTGTTAAACTATGTACTACCATTGTATTTGTTTCTTCCATACAGGAATCTGAGTGTGAAACTTTCATACTTCTAGTGAACACTACACGAATAGTGTGAGTATTCAGTTTTGTTCATTTGTATTGTCCTGACGAAAGCTCTACAGACCCGTTGGGCCCAATAGAGCTGAAACATGTCGACCTATTGATAGAGTTATATGGTAATCCTGTAACTCGATTACCAAATATACCACTATTTTTCCTTTTAAACTACAGTGTGCATCCTCTTTATAATAAAATTTTTTGGGTTCAACCCTGTTTTTAGATTTTTTGGCTTAGTAGCACTGTACCCTATTCCTCTGGACCAGCACATTTTTTATTTCTGGAGACTTCTACTCTTTCCAGAGGTTGCCTCGGGTGAGGCAGGCATATAGCACGTCGTTTGTCAACCCGATGAATATGCCATGACGCTAGAGAAGGGGCGGATAAAAGATACACCGCACTCATAACATCTCAGCGTCTATGAGGGTTTTCAACAAATAACCAATGGTTATTGTAGATACAAGTGTCCATTCCCTTGTATGATGTATGGGAGAAGCGACAAGCACCTCAAGGTAGTAAAATGAAGCAATGGATCACAGTTCATCTCCATAAATACTCTTTACCACCTTAACCGTGGAGAACGTCTCCTTCACCTGCCTCCTGTCATCCTGCCATTTGTTCTCACGTAATGTCTCTCATGGTTGGTGTCTTCTTCCTTAATGCATTGAGTGAGTCAGTACTTCCTGCTACATGGCTGCCTTCTCTGCTCTCCTGAGTTTGTATGGACGTTGATAGTTTTTGTTGCCATTAGGGCTTACCTAATCCTCAGTGAAGTTCCTGGCTCAGTGAGTAGGGCTGACTGCATCATGGAGTGCAGGGTTCTGATAGTGAGGCAGTCCAGGAGAATGAGTCAAAGCCTAGGAAGTAGAATGTTGTTGTGTGGTTGCTGTGTGAATTTTTGTCAGTTGTATGATTTACTTCAAGTGTACACTACTCCCTATTCACTTCCATTCAGAGATGTCCACTGATATGGTGGATAAATCCCCAAATAGGTGGATACTAAAATATTAAATACAGTACAGTTAGGGGAGGAGCTTGGCACCGGGCAAATGGAGGGTCACTAAATGAGTTCCTGCCGGCATGCAGTGAACGGGCATCCTCTCCCTGCAATCTGGGATGCAACCCCTAAGGGTTGTCGATGGGGCCTCAGCGCTGCACTCTCAGGACTTCCGGGGCTTAGTCTAGGACCTGCTGCCTTCCGGGTGTAGCTTCACCACTGACACTGCTTCCAGGGGACCAGATAGAACAATGGCTGGCCCCCAAAGACTGTTGGAGAGATAATTTGCTGCCTTGGGACTTCTGGGGTGGGGCGATGACAACACTACTCCAGACCTGCCCATACCATTATATCCCAAGCCGCAGCACATGGCGGTGGCACTGTGAAGGCTTGCGAAGGGCCGGGCCATGATAACCAATTCACAGTGACAGTTTAGGGAGTGGTTGCCTGTGAAATTTCCCCCAGACACATCTTTTTGCCCCAACAGCCTCCATAGAAGCACACACACCTCCTTCTCCTCAGATACGGAGCCTGATATTGAAGCTCTGATCCCATTATCTTGTGGTCTACTTTTTCTGCTTCCTTCTGCACTGCTTTCTTTTTGATGCATCAAAGTGAAATTTAGTCAGTTATTTGTGTTGCTCCTTAGTTTTCAAGTAATTCCTAATCATACCATGCCAGTTTGGATTTAGCATAAACATCAGCATTGCATTTATCTTCCTCCTTGTAAACCATCGATGGTGAAACACATTCTGCCATAAATTCACCAAAGCGTTCAACCTTACAAGTTTGTGCCTCAGCTGTACCTCAAATATACCATATAACTCTATCACTAGGAAATGGCAGGACATGAAGCATTTTGTAGACTATATGTTTCAAAACGTTATTCTAACATGGCCTAAGAAGCTAGAATCTTACATCCAAAATGAAATACAATGGAACTGTTCTATTCTTTTATGCCATCATCTATTAAATAAATTGTGCAAACTTTTAGATTATGTTCCTCAAATGTATTGATTTCTTTATGTAAATAAACAATTCTAATATCATAGTAATTGACTTGAGTGCGATGATCCAGTTCAACTTTGCATTGTCAGGAGGATCTTGATCTAAATACAGCTGCAAACATGTTAATAGTATGCGGTTAAACAGCTCTGTGCCTTTTGCAACCTCTGAATGAGGAGTTTCATCTTATGTCTTTCAGAGTAGGCAGACAGCTCTCCTAAATTGTTTGGAGGACCTCTGTTTCAGTGCAGTCCATTCAGTACTCACACTGGTGTGTGCACCCAACCTCAACTCAAAGTGTGGCTGCATATGCTTTTATTAAAAAGATAGGCCCAAGGTTTCTGATTTTACTTCCTGGCAGAGGGTTGGTTGTCGAGCGAGGAGGTTGCTGATTGAAGGGGTTTGAATTTGTGGAATAACAAGATGGTTTATTGAATGTCCAAAACATTGCTGACTGAGGGTGTTGCTATAGGTAGACAATAACGGAAAAATCCATTAAAATGGCAGGTCTATGTGCACACTTGCAGTAACCCCACGCTTTTGTAGTACAGAGAAAGAGACACAGTGTAGGCAGAACTGATCCCATGTAGAATGACAGTGGATGGCCTAATTAATTATGAGTTGACAACATAGTGGTCTTTGATATAGAAAACGTGTAAGTGTGTATCACACGCTTGGAGACAACTCCCTTTGACTGGACTATATTGGTATGTGGTTCCTGAAATGTGGCCACCATTTTGGTGGTGTATCCTCAAGAAGTGCATGAGAGACAGGTCCATCATAACAGTATGGCACTGCACAACTGCTCCCACAGATTAGTTTTCCCGAGGAAGTGGCAACCCCCATGCACATGCAAGCTGGGGAATGTACGGCACAGCAGAGAGGGTACCTCGGGCACAACTATGGTCAGAGGACAAACTTTCAGTGGTTAAAGCACTAGGAGTGAGGTCAATTGCCTTCCCATACATCTCTGGAGAGGTATCCTGTAAAGCCTGCTTTCTGTGGGTGATAATTGACAAAGAAGGCACATTTGTTAAGTTCAACTGTTGGGATCAGCATGGCTAGCACTAGTTGTCACAGACTATGATTATCTGGCATTGCGAGTGAAAGTAGACCTGATCCTTTAGTGTGTGTTGAAGTTCCCAGATATGAGCACTCGCTCATACATTGCAAAAGAAAATTAATAGTATTTTACTGAAATATCTACTACTTCTCCTATTACCACTAATCAGTACATTTCGAACATCGGATATTGTGAGCTTTGCACACTACTTGTCCCCAAGCGAAAATAATTTGACTGTTGGAAGCAAATGTATAATGTCAAATGAAAGCTCACAATCACAGATGGGACAGTGATGGCTATGCTCAGGAGGAAGTGAATCCATAGACACTAGGATGTGTGCCTGGAAATATATCACCATGAGGTATAATTGTACTCATGTGGTATTTATAGCTGAGGGTGCAGACGCAATCAGACCACTGCAAGCAATTACGGGGCAGATTTAGAAGCCACTAGCACCACCGGTATGTCATGTTGCATGACACACCGGCAGCACAACCTGCTGAGTGATATTTACAAGCACACGTAAAGCCACCCTGCATGGCTTTACCTGTGCTTGAAAACATTACCCCTTTTCGTGTTAGGGGCATGAAATGGGTGTTGCTGCGGGTGTTCCCATGCAACACCCATGTCCACAGATACATTTCCAGATTTACGAACAATTGTAAATCTGGAAATGCGACAGAATGCTACGCCACCCTGGTGGCGTAGCGAGGTGCAACAAGGAGAAATGTTTTCATATCTCCACGTTTTTTTCTTTTTCAATGCTGCATTCTACAGCAAACATTGGAAAATAAAATCACCTCAAATTATTGTTTTTGTGCAGTAAGGTGCCCCTTCCTGCACAAAAACAATCTCCCCACGATGCAGGCATCCTTGCACCATGATCTCGAATTTTGGATAGTGCACCATCAAAAATATTATCCAAACTCAATAAGGATATGCGTGAAAAATAGGTATTCTTTTTAATTTCCTTCTTTATTTATTAATATCAGATTCTTGAAAAAATGCACAACATCCAGCAACTTGTTTTGTTCAGTTATAAACTTGAACTTCATCAGGGCTTAAACAATAATAACTCATTGGATAGTCCCAATTCCTCTCAACGATATTTTACTTACTTCACGTCCCAAGCTGGCAGATTTCAGAAAGAATCAGCCCATAATAAGGCCACGGGTATGATAGCCTGTCAAAACTGCCTGTGGTGATTTTCCCATCACATCCCCAATCGTATTGGTTTTTTGATCCGGTTGGGGATGTGATGGCTCTCATACCCGTGGCCTTATTATGGGCGAATTACTTTCTGAAATCTGCCATCTTGGGACATGAAGGAAGTACAATACCTTTGAAATAAACATACATGCCATACGTGATGGATGAAACATCTATGAGAGGAATTGGGACAATCCAATGAGTTATTATTGTTTAAGCCCTGATGAGGTTCAAGTTTATTACTGATCAAAACGCGTTCGCTGTATGTTGTGCATTTTTTCAAGAATCTAATGAATAAATAAAGAAGGACATTAAAAGGAATACCTGATTTCATACATATCCTTAAGTTTGGACAATAAGTTTGATGGTGCACTATTCCAAAATTAGAGATTTCTGTTCTGCGTCGCAGTTGCATCAAACGATGGCAAGTGCAGGTATTGTGCACATATGTAAATGTAAATGTAGTATACTTGTAAAGCGCACAGCTGCCCCAGCAACGGGGCGTCCCGGCACTGTATAACTCTGGGGAACCCGTCCTGGCTTTCCCTGTGGGATGGTCCCTTGCTGGGAGTCCCCAAGATGGAGCCAGGCATCCCCGGAATTGGTGGGGCCGTTGTGGAGATTAGGCAAGCTAATGCCCAGAGTTGCCGAGTGGAACCCCTGATTAGAGTAAGCACCGAAGCGAGAATTATCGAGTCCGCTGACCAAGGTCCACGACCCTGCCGCGTCGGGAATTGAACCCTGGTCCCAGGCTGACTTCTGCTCTCAGGCCTGCCGCCTCTAACCAGTGAGCCACACTACTCCACTAATGAAAAACATACAGTATATGGAAGAAAAAACAGAACAGTGAAGTGCAGCCTTGACAGTCTGCCATCATATGTGCTTTCTTACCCGTGCACCACGTTGCAAGGGTGAATGTGCCGGCGCATGGCAGCAGTATGTGTGCCAGTGCAGGGGGAAGCACAGAGATGCGACATATATGCTGCATCTCTGTGCTTCGAAACTAACGCAGCACGGCACCGCACAATGATTTGAGGCACCGCACTGCCTTGCAAATCTTCCCCAACGTTTTTAATTAAATTTAGAATGAGCTATCACTATCAAATATAGTCACAAACCATCAATGACTTAATAGATGAGTGTCGGAGTAATATATTTGAGGTACAGCTGAGGCACAAACTTGTAAGGTTGAACGCTTTGGTGAATTTATGGCAGAATGTGTTTCACCATCGATGGTTTACAAGGAGGAAGATAAATGCAATGCTGATGTTTATGCTAAATCCAAACTGGCATGGTATGATTAGGAATTACTTGAAAACTAAGGAGCAACACAAATAACTGACTAAATTTCACTTTGATGCATCAAAAAGAAAGCAGTGCAGAAGGAAGCAGAAAAAGTAGACCACAAGATAATGGGATCAGAGCTTCAATATCAGGCTCCGTATCTGAGGAGAAGGAGGTGTGTGTGCTTCTATGGAGGCTGTTGGGGCAAAAAGATGTGTCTGGGGGAAATTTCACAGGCAACCACTCCCTAAACTGTCACTGTGAATTGGTTATCATGGCCCGGCCCTTCGCAAGCCTTCACAGTGCCACCGCCATGTGCTGCGGCTTGGGATATAATGGTATGGGCAGGTCTGGAGTAGTGTTGTCATCGCCCCACCCCAGAAGTCCCAAGGCAGCAAATTATCTCTCCAACAGTCTTTGGGGGCCAGCCATTGTTCTATCTGGTCCCCTGGAAGCAGTGTCAGTGGTGAAGCTACACCCGGAAGGCAGCAGGTCCTAGACTAAGCCCCGGAAGTCCTGAGAGTGCAGCGCTGAGGCCCCATCGACAACCCTTAGGGGTTGCATCCCAGATTGCAGGGAGAGGATGCCCGTTCACTGCATGCCGGCAGGAACTCATTTAGTGACCCTCCATTTGCCCGGTGCCAAGCTCCTCCCCTAACTGTACTGTATTTAATATTTTAGTATCCACCTATTTGGGGATTTATCCACCATATCAGTGGACATCTCTGAATGGAAGTGAATAGGGAGTAGTGTACACTTGAAGTAAATCATACAACTGACAAAAATTCACACAGCAACCACACAACAACATTCTACTTCCTAGGCTTTGACTCATTCTCCTGGACTGCCTCACTATCAGAACCCTGCACTCCATGATGCAGTCAGCCCTACTCACTGAGCCAGGAACTTCACTGAGGATTAGGTAAGCCCTAATGGCAACAAAAACTATCAACGTCCATACAAACTCAGGAGAGCAGAGAAGGCAGCCATGTAGCAGGAAGTACTGACTCACTCAATGCATTAAGGAAGAAGACACCAACCATGAGAGACATTACGTGAGAACAAATGGCAGGATGACAGGAGGCAGGTGAAGGAGACGTTCTCCACGGTTAAGGTGGTAAAGAGTATTTATGGAGATGAACTGTGATCCATTGCTTCATTTTACTACCTTGAGGTGCTTGTCGCTTCTCCCATACATCATACAAGGGAATGGACACTTGTATCTACAATAACCATTGGTTATTTGTTGAAAACCCTCATAGACGCTGAGATGTTATGAGTGCGGTGTATCTTTTATCCGCCCCTTCTCTAGCGTCATGGCATATTCATCGGGTTGACAAACGACGTGCTATATGCCTGCCTCACCCGAGGCAACCTCTGGAAAGAGTAGAAGTCTCCAGAAATAAAAAATGTGCTGGTCCAGAGGAATAGGGTACAGTGCTACTAAGCCAAAAAATCTAAAAACAGGGTTGAACCCAAAAAATGTTATTATAAAGAGGATGCACACTGTAGTTTAAAAGGAAAAATAGTGGTATATTTGGTAATCGAGTTACAGGATTACCATATAACTCTATCAATAGGTCGACATGTTTCAGCTCTATTGGGCCCAACGGGTCTGTAGAGCTTTCGTCAGGACAATACAAATGAACAAAACTGAATACTCACACTATTCGTGTAGTGTTCACTAGAAGTATGAAAGTTTCACACTCAGATTCCTGTATGGAAGAAACAAATACAATGGTAGTACATAGTTTAACAGCATATAGCATGCAGGACAAGGGTCTCAATTTGTGGCCCGGTACAAAGAAGAGATAGTAGTAAATCAAACTCCATTTGTACATATGTAAGCACCGCATTGAGGGTACTACACTACATTGGAGCAGTGAAAATGTGTGACCACCTTTTGCCCAGCCACGTATCAGGTACGAAAACTTATAAGGAAAAATTGGCCAATAGTGACCTCAGGGTCTTATGATTGGCCCAAGCCAAGATTTGCCAACCGGAGGACAAAAAATCTCAAAGATGTGTTAGTACACACTCGCCCCAGGAAAAGACCAACTACGACCACCATAACAAACATCAATATGGCCCCAGTAACTGGCCATTTTCCCTGTGGTACCTGTGGAGTCTGCAAATTCACAAATCCCACCAAGACCCTGCAATTGACTGACAGCTTGTTATGGACACAAAGGCAACACACAAACTGTAACTCCACCCATGTGGGGTACCTTATAACATGTCCTTGTCAACAAAAATATGTAGGGATGACCTGTCGAAAAGTCAAGACTCGCATAGGAGAACATAGGAGCAACATACGGCTTAAAAAAAGTACAACCAAACTCTGCACACATTTCGTGACAGCTGGCCATTCGTGCGATGATCTCAGATGGACAGTGTTGGAAAAACTTCATGAAAAACACACCGATGCTGAACGTACACTATTCGAAAGGGAACAACGATGGGTCAATCGATTGGGAACCCATTTACTGGGGATGAATGATAATATTCCATGGCACCAGTTCTACTAACGTTCCCCCTTGTTCTGGTCAACAGATCAATCCTCCAGATTGATCACTGGATTATCTGTATTTATTTACAATCCAATCTATTTGGGAACGATCTTATATAGTTATGACACTCCCACCATGTTATTAAGAGGCCCCGAATTTCTATAAACGTTGTATCCAAGCTTAACGTTAAGATTCTGGCTCTTTAAGACAATTAGTCATGTTATACACCTTTGGCCAGATAGAGTAGTGAGCACACAGCCTCCCTCTCCAGTTATCACGCCGTTTTTAGAACGACAACCAATATTGTCTCACTGCCACTTTAACACCTGGTGATAGCACAAGTCCTTCGTTGCTTCCTATAACTTTAAAAACGAACAAGGGAGTGTCCTCCCCCTTCCCAGGGGCAGAGTCAGCACAAGCAGCAATTGCGACTAACACGAGGGTAAGAATGGCGCTAGGCGAGCCTCTACCAAACAAAGTAAGTGATGGCTGTGCGCTTTAATCTATGCAATATCTTCACACAGGACTTATTGCTTTTATTATTCCAGCAAACGCCCTGTGTACAGCGACTCTATTAGCCTGTCTGATGCGGAGTGATTTCCTGACAAACAAGGTATTTATTTTGAAAAGCGGACGTTTAGTAACATACCGCGCGCTAGCTGAAATCCTAAACCTCCGTGCTTATAACCTTTAAAACGCAGTAGTGGGTTACACCTCTCACTAAGTCTCCTGATAACATGTACTAACACATAAATGTTCTATGCACATGATTCTTACCGATTTCATCGGCGACGGAGAGTTATTATGTAACTAACGTTGCCCTTTGTGAGATGCACCTTCAATCACCACATGCTAAACTAGTAGGTTTACAAGCGCGTAATTGAAGTTGATTGACCACACTGCATTATCCCATAGTTGCTCTTATAGGCAACCAGCAGCAATTTTCACATGTTATTCTGCACATTACCTATTCACAAAACGTCTAATATTTTTTAAAATAGAGTTCATTCTCAGCTCCAGTGTTATGATCCATTGCTCCACATTTTCACTGCTCCAATGTAGTGTAGTACCCTCAATGCGGTGCTTACATATGTACAAATGGAGTTTGATTTACTACTATCTCTTCTTTGTACCGGGCCACAAATTGAGACCCTTGTCCTGCATGCTATATGCTGTTAAACTATGTACTACCATTGTATTTGTTTCTTCCATACAGGAATCTGAGTGTGAAACTTTCATACTTCTAGTGAACACTACACGAATAGTGTGAGTATTCAGTTTTGTTCATTTGTATTGTCCTGACGAAAGCTCTACAGACCCGTTGGGCCCAATAGAGCTGAAACATGTCGACCTATTGATAGAGTTATATGGTAATCCTGTAACTCGATTACCAAATATACCACTATTTTTCCTTTTAAACTACAGTGTGCATCCTCTTTATAATAAATTTTTTTGGGTGCAACCCTGTTTTTAGATTTTTTGGCTTAGTAGAACTATACCCTATTCCTCTGGACCAGCACATTTTTTATTTCTGGACACTTCTACTCTTTCCAGAGGTTGCCTCGGGTGAGGCAGGCATATAGCACGTCGTTTATCAACCCGATGAATATGCCATGACGCTAGAGAAGGGGCGGATAAAAGATACACCGCACCCATAACATCTCAGCGTCTATGAGGGTTTTCAACAAATAACCAATGGTTATTGTAGATACAAGTGTCCATTCCCTTGTATGATGATTGAGGTACCTATTCAGGGGAACTGAATGGACACAAATTCCTCTTCCCTCTTATGATTACAATACAAGCTTCTCCCATACATTCAGACCTGTTGTATGGTGTTGTATGGGCTGCTTGTTCCTGAGAACTCCAAAATCAGGCCAGATAAGAAATTTAAACACCTTTTTCTAAGCTAGTTCTCATTTACCGACTCATGCTACTTTGTTATAACAACACCTTACGGAGATACACACATATCACACCCATAAGGGCTTTTTACAAGCCCATTGGGCTACTGGTGCATCACTTGTTTTGATGTACCGACAGCACAGTGTGCCTGCCCATATTTACCCTGCATGGCTTTTCATGGGCTTGTATACATGGCCCCCTTTCACGCATTGTTTGAAAGGGCCATTCCATGGTTGTTGCTATTGGTATTACCCGGCAACATCCATTGAATCTGATGCATACCCAGATTTAAAAAGGTTTTGTAAACCTGGTATTGCGTCAGATTCCTACACCTTCCTAGGGGAAGTGTTAGGGCGGTTCAATAAGGAGAAATTCCCTTGTTACTCCTTGTTTTTCCTTTTTCTATGTGTGCTGCATTCTACAGCATGCATAGAAAGTGGAAAACACCTCATGTGAATATGTTTGTGTAGGAAGGTGTCCCTTCCTGCACAAAAACAATCACCCTTATGGTGCAAGTGTGTCTGCATTGGCGCATGGCGGCCAATTGTGTGCGAAAGAGCAGAGGAAATACAGTAATGCACAGTATCCCGTAGATTAAGTGCATTCCTGCCCTTTTCTTTTGATGCATGGTAGTGCGGCAAGATTTCTTGGTGCACTGCCCTGCACCAAAACTTTGTAAATGAGACTCATAGTCTTCATACACATGCAGTCAAGCCCCATTGTTAAAACAGTAAACTGTTATATTAACTGTAATGCATTACTTCTTTCTCTTATATAGACCCTGTTAAAAGTGCTTTGATTGGCCCCAGATGGGGAAGAAGAAGTTTAATCGAAGTCTGGACAACACATAGGGTGTGGTTCAATACACATTCATACAGCAAGCACTGGAACTCATGTTGTATGGCAGTACTAAAATATGTTTCCTTTATCTTTTTGTAAGGTGTAAAATAAACTTTCAGGTTTTGTGTGGATGTTGTTAACCTTTGACAAATGCTTTAACTATAACTTAGTGTAAATAACCCACATTTAAGTTCCTCTATTTTCTTCTCATCCATCGCCTTCCATTATATGTACTTCTGCTCCAAGAACTGGACCAATATGTTGACTGTATGAGAGAAACAAGGACCCCCTGAACCATAAATGGCACGATTCCTATGACAGGGATAAAACGCTTGAAAAGTATCACTCCTAGGCGATCTAAGATTTGAATATCAATAAACAATTTTTAAATGTGGCACAATGTAAAGTGTGAAGAACTAACAACCAATGATTCAAAGAATATACAATTTTTAATAATTGTTAAAAAATCCCAATAGAGGAAGTTACACAATGCATACAATACAAAACATTAAAAAAAATGGTGACAAGATCTTTCAATTTTATCTCAAAGACTTTAAAAGTGGCAAAATCTTTCAATTCTGTCTCGACGCCTGTTTTGGCGTATTACACGCCTTCTTCAGGAATAGCCACAATACATTCTGTAGAACTTTTAAGAATCGAGAAGTTGCTAATCCCAGGGTTCTCAACTGCTTTTGAGCAAGGGAAACAAAGTATGATTACGTCCATGTGAGGATCTGTCAGTTATAAGTTAGAGTTGCGAGATATCTTGAGCTTGGAAATGGGCAACCGATATAAAAGGCTATATCTCTCTTCACAAGACGCGATAGGATACAACTGCAACTTATTATGCTTCCAAACATGTGGACTGGCCACAGACAGAAAGTGAGGGTAGAGAATGTTAAGTCTACTGCCTGCTTTTTCTGTTTGGTATAACCATATTTCTCTTTCTATGTGTTAAATTATGTATTTCTCATATTAATTAGAGCTGTGCAGAATGTGCATAGTATGCTTTTGAGTAATTACATGAAATTTCTACGAAATTATGTGAAATTACATTCAATTACCTAAAATGCAAATCCATCATTTTGCACTGTATTTTTCTGAAAAAATGCAGCTGTGCATCAATTTGTAATATAAGGATATGTTTAATCCCTTCGCTGCTAGGCCTATATTGGGCTTGTAGACTCACCAAGAACCTGATGTACCCAGAGCCAAAAAGTGAGTTGCACGTTACAATGTTTTTTTATTGTGTAGCGGGTACACAGCAATTCATTTAGTAAAAAATAAAGAGTGAAAAAGAGGTATCAAGGAAACTATATATTTCCATAATGGGAACAAGCTAAGGAGTTTAGAAGCAATAGTTATTCACACATCTAAATGTGTGGGTTCCCGTAATATCATGTGAATTAGTAGGCATTTTTCAAAATGACATCTTTTTTGCACACTGTCTTACATTTGGAAGACACAAATGCAGAGAAAGACAATTGGCAATAACTACTATTCTGTACATATCCTGGGCACATGTGTATATTTGAAAGTTGATACAAAGTTGAAAATATTATACAATTGACACCAGTGGTTTTCCTAAGGGTTGTTTATGTAGAGATGTTCATGAGAAAAACAACGCCAGCCGACACGTGTTTCGTCAGGGCTTAAATCGTGTTGAAAAGGTATCGAAGGACCGATGATAATTCCACCCACTGTCCGGGTGCAGAAACAGCCGTGGTGTGGCCATCAGGAAAGGGTTAGGTCAAAACAGGTGGGTACGACCATGTAAGTGCGGACCCTGATAGTGCCGTTGCTCAACTCGACGAAGGAGTGAATCTGTGTTCCCTTAAGTCTCTCAAGAAAATTGGTACCTCACTTGGGTAGGCCTAGTGCCTGTGACAGGAAACGGCACAATACGCAACATGGACACATCATATTTTTTCCACTAAAAACAGACCCTTTTTTGCAATGTGCTTACCTGTGGGATTTGGGCCCTCTTTCATCCAGGCACCTAACTTAGCGAACCTGTATTTTTTTAAACTAGACATCCAGAATGGGGTGACTTGTGTGGTTCTCAAAAGGTTCTGTTACCTAGAATCCCTGGCACACCTCAACATTTGTCTAAAAAACACAGTTTCCTCAAATTGCTGTGATGGAAAGTTCTGGAATCTGAGGAAAGCAACAACCTTCCTTCCACCTAGCATTCTCCCACAATGCCTGCTAAAAATTGTACTTGACGTGTGTGGGTAAGCCAATTGCGCACAACAGGAAATGACCCAAAATGCAACGTGGACACGTCACATTATTCCACTGAAAACTGACCCTATTTTTGCAATGTGCCTAGCTGTGGATTTTGGGCCCTAGCTCACCCGGCATCTAGGGAAACATAGCAAACCTACAAATGTTTGAAAACTAGACACCTGAAATTATCCAGGGTGGGCTGACATGCATGGCTCTTGTTGCGCTTTTTTACACAGAATACCTTGCGAACCTTAAAATTTGAATTAAAACAGATTTTCCTCACATTTCTGTGATGGAAAGTTCTGGAATCTGCGGGGAGTCACAAAATTCCATGCACTCAGCATTTTCACAAGCCTCCCAATAAACACTGTACCTCACTTGTGTGGGTAGGCATAGTGCCCGCAACAGAAAAAGGCCCAAAATGTATCTGTCATAAAACAACACGGCTTTGCAAGGGGGTAACCTGCGTTTATTGTCCTAGGCTCGGCGGCCACTTAGGGAAACCTACCAAGTCCAGACATTTCTGAATACTAGACACCCAGGGGATTCCAGGGAGGTGTGGTTTGCATGGACCCCCCAGCGTTGTATTAACTAGAATCCTTTGCAAACCTTAGATTTAGCTAAAACATACACATTTTGCTCACATTTCTGTGTGGGAAAGTTGTGAGATCACTGGGCTGGTCCAAATTTCCTACCACCCAGCATGCCCCTAGGACTCCTGCGAAAAATTCGACCTCACTTGTGTGGGTGGACCAATTGCTCACTATGAGGAAGGGCCCACATCGTATTGTGGAGGCATCAACATTATCATTGACAAAACAATCTGGATTTGCAAGTAGGTTACCTGTGTGTATGGTCACAGGTTTGGTGACCATCTAGGGAAACCTACCAAACCATGACATTTCTGAAAACTAAACACCCTGGGTGGTCCAAGGAGGTGTGGCTTGTGTGGGTCCCAGAATCACCTGCAAACATTGGGGCCCCAACAGCTATTTATACTATTAATTTTTAGACTCTATCTGTTGGAATTAAATATGTTATTTTTGCTTTATGCCTGTTTTTTATTATCTTGAACATAGATTTCCCTTTCTCTGAGACTGCTCTTGATGTTTGAGTGCTTCTAAAAAAACTTTAAATAAGTATAAAATATGTGGATATAATAGAGAACACTTTTGCCTGTAATGGTAGTTTGGTGAACCAAGAGCAATTGAGATGTGGAAGGCAATGTTAAGAAAACATTCTGGGGCAGATTTGTTAACGATGTGCACCACCGCAAAGTGCCACAAAAGTGACTCAAAGCGGCACAAGGGTTGATAATGAATTTATTTTCCAGTACACAACTTTTTACAATGGAAAGTTGCTCTTAAATTAGCACAGATAGTGTTTTACACAGCTTTTTGCTTCTTACATCATTCCCTGGGTGATGTAAAGCCAGATCTTTAAAGATTATAAAACTGGCTTTGTGTCAAAATGACACCTCCTTCAAACAGACATTTTACACGAGAAATGTTTAAATTTCCCCAAACATTTCAATCATTGGAGGTGTGCTTCACAGTACAGCACACATCCATAGTGTGAAATGATTAAAAACTGATCTAAGCATAGGAATTTGTACAGGAAAGGTACTAGTCAGTACAAAATCTGTGCTAGCAGCACACACACACACCTTTGAATTATGCTGTAAAGGTGTGTGCCCGGCAATTGGCTACTTGCTTGTATACCAGCAGGCCATATTAATAATTTATGGATCTGTTCTGCTCTCTCCCCTCAGCGTAACACCATACCCCTAGGAGAAGATTAACACACTTTTTGTACTGGGTTGCATCACAAAGTGTGCAATACTGCCCAAAAATGTGTTTTTTATTTACTTTCCAGTGCAAAATTGCTATGGAAAGAACCTTAAAGTAGGGCACTGTTTTGCATCACTCTGCATCAAGGGGGCGTGCGGTGGGTGGCACGTAGGCATTCCCATGCAAACAAATATAAAATCGCTCCTTTGCAAGTTAAACAAAGATCTTGGGAAGTAATGCTAGGTCATATAATAAATGGACTTTACTAATACTAGATAATGTAAATATTAGGAGGCCAATAAAGACTTAGGCATTGAACTGAACCTTGAAATCATTAGGTACCGCCCGTTAGTTCTTTGCATGTAAACTTTCTATTGCATATGCTACTTTTACACAGTTTCACTTTCTATTAGAATGCAAAGCGGGATGAAGCAAAGACAAGTAATACTACTATTTATCGATAAATGGAAGCAAGAAGCAATTAATGTTATTTTGCCGCCTATCTCATGAGCCATGGGTTGGATGGTTATTCTTGTAACCCCCCCGCCCCCACCCCCGGCTGTGTGAGCATCCCATGGGTCCTCCAGTGGTTCACTTTTCACTTTTCCCCATCCATTATAGACACCAAGACCTTTGTGGTGTTAGAACAGCCAGTTTATTCACATTAGCTGGTACATAAATCATCACTATTCCATCGGTCATTAGCATGGTCAGCTCTTCGCTTATTCTCCATTACATATCAAGTATTTAGTTCATAGCTGGTATTGTAGTGTATAATCTTATCTGTATTGAATATTAGTAACCTTTATTCTCATAACTTGCAATGCATCCTCCTTACAGTCATCATGTTTTTATATAATGGTTTCCCTAAATCACTGTTGATCAACTTCCTTCAAGTCAATACTATTGCTGGTCACTTGGTCTGGTCGCCTATTGTCGCACTCATTGCCACTCCCCTCTCTGATCGGATTGGCCATTTATATAATCACTTTTTGTGATCACTCTACCAACCACTCATTTGGCGCGCTTTTCGCGCCTTGCCACTGCCGTGCCCCTTTGGGTGCCACCCACAGGGTGAGGAATAGCCACTGTCCCTCAGGGTTCAGCTGCACATCCCAGTCCAGTGGAACTTTCAGCAAATATGCTCTGGGCTCCCGAAAAAATGCATTGTCACTATGTTATGTGACACAACCAATATTAGTGTAACAAATCATTTTTTATTTCATTTACACAGACTGAAAAATTATAATAATGCGCCAAACATACTAGGAAATGGCAGCACATCTACGAAGCATTTTGTAGACTATATGTTTCAAAACTTTATTCTAACATGGCCTAAGAAGCTAGAGTCTAACATCCAAAATGAAATCCAATGGAACTGTTCTAACATTTTATGCCATCATCTATAAAATACATTTTGCAAACCTTTAGATTATGTACCTCAAATGTATTGTATTCCTTATGTAAATAAACAATTCTAATACCATAGTAATTGACTTGAGTGCGATGATCCAGTTCAACTTTGCATTGTCAGGAGGATCTTGATCTAAATACAGCTGCAAACATGTTAATAGTATGCGGTTAAACAGCTCTGTGCCTTTTGCAACCTCTGAATGAGGAGTTTCATCTTATGTCTTTCAGAGTAGGCAGACAGCTCTCCTAAATTGTTTGGAGGACCTCTGTTTCAGTGCAGTCCATTCAGTACTCACACTGGTGTGTGCACCCAACCCCAACTCAAAGTGTGGCTGCATATGCTTTTATTAAAAAGATAGGCCCAAGGTTTCTGATTTTACTTCCTGGCAGAGGGTTGGTTGTGGAGCGAGGAGGTTGCTGATTGAAGGGGTTTGAATTTGTGGATTAACAAGATGGTTTATTGAGTGCCCAAAACATTGCTGACTGAGGGTGTTGCTTATAGGTAGACAATAACGGAAAAGTCCATTAAAATGGCAGGTCAATGTGCACACTTGCAGTAACCCCACACTTTTGTAGTACAGAGAAAGAGACACAGTGTAGGCAGACCTGATCCCATGACATTGGATGACCTACTTAATTATGAGTTGACAACATAGTGGTCTTTGATATAGAAAGCGTGTAAGTATGTGTCACACGGTTGGAGACAACTAACTTTGACTGGAGTATATTGGTAAGTGGTTCCTGAAATGTGGCCACCATTTTGGTGGTGTATCCTCAAGAAGTGCATGAGAGACAGGTCCATCATAACAGTATGGCACTGCACAACTGCTCCCACAGATTAGTTTTCCCGAGGAAGTGGCAACCCCCATGCACATGCAAGCTGGGGAATGTACGGCGCTGCAGAGAGGGTACCTCGGGCACAACTATGGTCAGAGGACAAACTTTCAGTGGTTAAAGCACTAGGAGTGAGGTCAATTGCCTTCCCATACATCTCTGGAGAGGTATCCTGTAAAGCCTGCTTTCTGTGGGTGATAATTGACAAAGAAGGCACATTTGTTAAGTTCAACTGTTGGGATCAGCATGGCTAGCACTAGTTGTCACAGACTATGATTATCTGGCATTGCGAGTGAAAGTAGACCAGATCCTTTAGTGTGTGTTGAAGTTCCCAGATATGAGCACTCACTCATACATTGCAAAAGAAAATTAATAGTATTTTACTGAAATATCTACTACTTCTCCTATTACCACTAATCAGTACATTTCGAACATCGGATATTGTGAGCTTTGCACACTACTTGTCCCCAAGCGAAAATAATTTGACTGTTGGAAGCAAATGTATAATGTCAAATGAAAGATCACAATCACAGATGGGACAGTGATGGCTATGCTCAGGAGGAAGTGAATCCATAGACACTAGGATGTGTGCCTGGAAATATATCACCATGAGGTATAATTGTACTCATGTGGTATTTATAGCTGAGGGTGCAGACGCAATCAGACCACTGCAAGCAATTACGGGGCAGATTTAGAAGCCACTAGCACCACCGGTATGTCATGTTGCATGACACACCGGCAGCACAACCTGCTGAGTGATATTTACAAGCACACGTAAAGCCACCCTGCATGGCTTTACCTGTGCTTGAAAACATTACCCCTTTTCGTGTTAGGGGCATGAAATGGGTGTTGCTGTGGGTGTTCCCATGCAACACCCATGTCCACAGATACATTTCCAGATTTACGAACAATTGTAAATCTGGAAATACGACAGAATGCTACGCCACCCTGGTGGCGTAGCGAGGTGCAACAAGGAGAAATGTTTTCATATCTCCACATTTTTTTTCTTTTTCAATGCTGCATTCTACAGCAAACATTGGAAAATAAAATCACCTCAAATTATTGTTTTTGTGCAGTAAGGTGCCCCTTCCTGCACAAAAACAATCTCCCCACGATGCAGGCATCCTTGCACCATGATCTCGAATTTTGGATAGTGCACCATCAAAAATATTATCCAAACTCAATAAGGATATGCGTGAAAAATAGGTATTCTTTTTAATTTCCTTCTTTATTTATTAATATCAGATTCTTGAAAAAATGCACAACATCCAGCAACTTGTTTTGTTCAGTTATAAACTTGAACTTCATCAGGGCTTAAACAATAATAACTCATTTGATAGTGCCAATTCCTCTCAACGATATTTTACTTACTTCACGTCCCAAGCTGGCAGATTTCAGAAAGAATCAGCCCATAATAAGGCCACGGGTATGATAGCCTGTCAAAACTGCCTGTGGTGATTTTCCCATCACATCCCCAATCGTATTGGTTTTTTGATCCGGTTGGGGATGTGACGGCTCTCATACCCGTGGCCTTATTATGGGCGGATTACTTTCTGAAATCTGCCATCTTGGGACATGAAGGAAGTACAATACCTTTGAAATAAACATACATGCCATACGTGATGGATGAAACATCTATGAGAGGAATTGGGACAATCCAATGAGTTATTATTGTTTAAGCCCTGATGAGGTTCAAGTTTATTACTGATCAAAACGCGTTCGCTGTATGTTGTGCATTTTTTCAAGAATCTAATGAATAAATAAAGAAGGAAATTAAAAGGAATACCTGATTTCATACATATCCTTAAGTTTGGACAATAAGTTTGATGGTGCACTATTCCAAAATTCGAGATTTCTGTTCTGCGTCGCAGTTGCATCAAACGATGGAAAGTGCAGGTATTGTGCACATATGTAAATGTATCTGCCCCCTCCAGAAACGGATTTTAGAACATATCCGAGCCATAGAAAACCGTGATATGAGCTATGCTATGGCAAAACACATGCTAACTCATGAAAAAGAAAAAAAGAACTGGAGAGATATGACATACAGTGGGTTGGCAACAATTCCGATAAAGGAAAGAGGGGGAAACAGACTGATGATGCTGCGGCGTTTGGAATCGAGGCTGATCATTCGCTTTAAAACTAAGACTCCCGGGGGCCTCAATGGAGACGAGGAACTTCATGTACATTTGTGAGAGGCTAAAAGATAGAAACACAAATAGATACTAACAATATGCAATGTCTGGGTAAATATAGGGTAAATATAGGGCACTTAGCCCTCAAATTGAAAACACATGAAAGTTTAAAAAAGCTTACTCATTATGATAGAGTGACAAATCAATGGTTCCTATATATATCCTATATCTGTATACAAGAAGGGCACTAAGTCCCTATATATATATACACAAAAAATACAGAGAGGTGGATAATATGAGCTTTCTAGTGTTTTAAAAAGAACACAGTGCTGAAACCATGACTTTATGAACAGTAACAAATTACCCAAAGAATTACATTTGCAAATCACCTGTACATGTAAATATGTGTAAATACATGCAAGTAAAAAACGTCATTTGTTTTGTTTAAAAAATAAACATGTAAATATCAAACTACCAGGACCACAATGCCTCATAAACAGGCGATTGTGAATACCTGGTATAAAAAGATGAAACTGAAAAGGGACCAATGTTTGGAACAGTGATCAAGCAGCGGATGCTGTGAAACGCGTTGGTTAAAGCTGAATAATTAAACCTGCATAACAATACCTCTGGTGGAGTGCGAGTATTTCTTTTGGTGGTAAATATGTAAATGTAAATGTAAATGTAGTATACTTGTAAAGCGCACAGCTGCCCCAGCAACGGGGCGTCCCGGCGCTGTATAACTCTGGGGAACCCGTCCTGGCTTTCCCTGTGGGATGGTCCCTTGCTGGGAGTCCCCAAGATGGAGCCAGGCATCCCCGGAATTGGTGGGGCCGTTGTGGAGATTAGGCAAGCTAATGCCCAGAGTTGCCGAGTGGAACCCCTGATTAGAGTAAGCACCGAAGCGAGAAATATCGAGTCCGCTGACCAAGGTCCACGACCCTGCCGCGTCGGAAATTGAACCCTGGTCCCAGGCTGACTTCTGCTCTCAGGCCTGCCGCCTCTAACCAGTGAGCCACACTACTCCACTAATGAAAAACATACAGTATATGGAAGAAAAAACAGAACAGTGAAGTGCAGCCTTGACAGTCTGCCATCATATGTGCTTTCTTACCCGTGCACCATAATGCAAGGGTGAATGTGCCGGCGCATGGCAGCAGTATGTGTGCCAGTGCAGGGGGAAGCACAGAGATGCGACATATTGTTGTAAATATGTTGCATCTCTGTGCTTCGAAACTAACGCAGCACGGCACCGCACAATGATTTGAGGCACCGCACTGCCTTGCAAATCTTCCCCAACGTTTTTAATCAAATTTAGAATGAGCTATCACTATCAAATATAGTCACAAACCATCAATGACTTAATAGATGAGTGTCGGAGTAATATATTTGAGGTACAGCTGAGGCACAAACTTGTAAGGTTGAACGCTTTGGTGAATTTATGGCAGAATGTGTTTCACCATCGATGGTTTACAAGGAGGAAGATAAATGCAATGCTGATGTTTATGCTAAATCCAAACTGGCATGGTATGATTAGGAATTACTTGAAAACTAAGGAGCAACACAAATAACTGACTAAATTTCACTTTGATGCATCAAAAAGAAAGCAGTGCAGAAGGAAGCAGAAAAAGTAGACCACAAGATAATGGGATCAGAGCTTCAATATCAGGCTCCGTATCTGAGGAGAAGGAGGTGTGTGTGCTTCTATGGAGGCTGTTGGGGCAAAAAGATGTGTCTGGGGGAGATTTCACAGGCCATCACTCCCTAAACTGTCACTGTGAATTGGTTATCATGGCCCGGCCCTTCGCAAGCCTTCACAGTGCCACCGCCATGTGCTGCGGCTTGGGATATAATGGTATGGGCAGGTCTGGAGTAGTGTTGTCATCGCCCCACCCCAGAAGTCCCAAGGCAGCAAATTCTCTCTCCAACAGTCTTTGGGGGCCAGCCAATGTTCTATCTGGTCCCCTGGAAGCAGTGTCAGTGGTGAAGCTACACCCTGAAGGCAGCAGGTCCTAGCCTAAGCCCCGGAAGTCCTGAGAGTGCAGCGCTGAGGCCCCATCGACAACCCTTAGGGGTTGCATCCCAGATTGCAGGGAGAGGATGCCCGTTCACCGCATGCCGCAGGAACTCATCTAGTGACCCTCCATTTGCCCGGTGCCAAGCTCCTCCCCTAACTGTACTGTATTTAATATTTTAGCATCCACCTATTTGGGGATTTATCCACCATATCAGTGGACATCTCTGAATGGAAGTGAATAGGGAGTAGTGTACACTTGAAGTAAATCATACAACTGACAAAAATTCACACAGCAACCACACAACAACATTCTACTTCCTAGGCTTTGACTCATTCTCCTGGACTGCCTCACTATCAGAACCCTGCACTCCATGATGCAGTCAGCCCTACTCACTGAGCCAAGAACTTCACTGAGGATTAGGTAAGCCCTAATGGCAACAAAAACTATCAACGTCCATACAAACTCAGGAGAGCAGAGAAGGCAGCCATGTAGCAGGAAGTACTGACTCACTCAATGCATTAAGGAAGAAGACACCAACCATGAGAGACATTACGTGAGAACAAATGGCAGGATGACAGGAGGCAGGTGAAGGAGACGTTCTCCACGGTTAAGGTGGTAAAGAGTATTTATGGAGATGAACTGTGATCCATTGCTTCATTTTACTACCTTGAGGTGCTTGTCGCTTCTCCCATACATCATACAAGGGAATGGACACTTGTATCTACAATAACCATTGGTTATTTGTTGAAAACCCTCATAGACGCTGAGATGTTATGAGTGCGGTGTATCTTTTATCCGCCCCTTCTCTAGCGTCATGGCATATTCATCGGGTTGACAAACGACGTGCTATATGCCTGCCTCACCCGAGGCAACCTCTGGAAAGAGTAGAAGTGTCCAGAAATAAAAAATGTGCTGGTCCAGAGGAATAGGGTACAGTGCTACTAAGCCAAAAAATCTAAAAACAGGGTTGCACCCAAAAATTTTTATTATAAAGAGGATGCACACTGTAGTTTAAAAGGAAAAATAGTGGTATATTTGGTAATCGAGTTACAGGATTACCATTTAACTCTATCAATAGGTCGACATGTTTCAGCTCTATTGGGCCCAACGGGTCTGTAGAGCTTTCGTCAGGACAATACAAATGAACAAAACTGAATACTCACACTATTCGTGTAGTGTTCACTAGAAGTATGAAAGTTTCACACTCAGATTCCTGTATGGAAGAAACAAATACAATGGTAGTACATAGTTTAACAGCATATAGCATGCAGGACAAGGGTCTCAATTTGTGGCCCGGTACAAAGAAGAGATAGTAGTAAATCAAACTCCATTTGTACATATGTAAGCACCGCATTGAGGGTACTACACTACATTGGAGCAGTGAAAATGTGTGACCACCTTTTGCCCAGCCACGTATCAGGTACGAAAACTTATAAGGAAAAATTGGCCAATAGTGACCTCAGGGTCTTATGATTGGCCCAAGCCAAGATTTGCCAACCGGAGGACAAAAAATCTCAAAGATGTGTTAGTACACACTCGCCCCAGGAAAAGACCAACTACGTCACCATAAGAAACATCAATATGGCCCCAGTAACTGGCCATTTTCCCTGTGGTACCTGTGGAGTCTGCAAATTCACAAATCCCACCAAGACCCTGCAATTGACTGACAGCTTGTTATGGACACAAAGGCAACACACAAACTGTAACTCCACCCATGTGGTGTACCTTATAACATGTCCTTGTCAACAAAAATATGTAGGGATGGCGTGTCGAAAAGTCAAGACTCGCATAGGAGAACATAGGAGCAACATACGGCTTAAAAAAAGTACAACCAAACTCTGCACACATTTCGTGACAGCTGGCCATTCGTGCGATGATCTCAGATGGACAGTGTTGGAAAAACTTCATGAAAAACACACCGATGCTGAACGTACACTATTCGAAAGGGAACAACGATGGGTCAATCGATTGGGATCCTATTTACTGGGGATGAATGATAATATTCCATGGCACCAGTTCTACTAACGTTCCCCCTTGTTCTGGTCAACAGATCAATCCTCCAGATTGATCACTGGATTATCTGTATTTATTTACAATCCAATCTATTTGGGAACAATCTTATATAGTTATGACACTCCCACCATGTTATTAAGAGGCCCCGAATTTCTATAAACGTTGTATCCAAGCTTAACGTTAAGATTCTGGCTCTTTAAGACAATTAGTCATGTTATACACCTTTGGCCAGATAGAGTAGTGAGCACACAGCCTCCCTCTCCAGTTATCACGCCGTTTTTAGAACGACAACCAATATTGTCTCACTGCCACTTTAACACCTGGTGATAGCACAAGTCCTTCGTTGCTTCCTATAACTTTAAAAACGAACAAGGGAGTGTCCTCCCCCTTCCCAGGGGCAGAGTCAGCACAAGCAGCAATTGCAACTAACACGAGGGTAAGAATGGCGCTAGGCGAGCCTCTACCAAACAAAGTAAGTGATGGCTGTGCGCTTTAATCTATGCAATATCTTCACACAGGACTTATTGCTTTTATTATTCCAGCAAACGCCCTGTGTACAACGACTCTATTAGCCTGTCTGATGTGGAGTGATTTCCTGACAAACAAGGTATTTATTTTGAAAAGCGCACGTTTAGTAACATACCGCGCGCTAGCTGAAATCCTAAACCTCCGTGCTTATAACCTTTAAAACGCAGTAGTGGGTTACACCTCTCACTAAATGTATTTCGATTTATATAGCGCACTAATCACCCAGGGGTCTCAAGGCGCTTGCTTAGGGAATCCGTCCTGGTATTTCCCTGTGAGATACCCCGGCAGGGTATTCACAAGGTGAAAGCCAGGCATCCCGCCACGAGGGGCCGTAGTGGAGATTAAGCAAGCTATTGCCCAGAGTTGCAGAGTGTGATCCCATGAGTCGAGTTGGCACCGGAGCGAGAATTGTCGAGTCCGTGGAATTTTTGAGCCCGAGACCGGGAACCGAACCCTGGTCCACAGCTGATCTCAGCTTCCGGGTCTGCTGCCTCTAACCACTGAGCCACGCTTCTCCACTAAGTCTCCTGATAACATGTACTAACACATAAATGTTCTATGCACATGATTCTTACCGATTTCATCGGCGACGGAGAGTTAATATGTAACTAACGTTGCCCTTTGTGAGATGCACCTTCAATCACCACATGCTAAACTAGTAGGTTTACAAGCGCGTAATTGAAGTTGATTGACCACACTGCATTATCCCATAGTTGCTCTTATAGGCAACCGGCAGCAATTTTCACATGTTATTCTGCACATTACCTATTCACAAAACGTCTAATATTTTTTAAAATAGAGTTCATTCTCAGCTCCAGTGTTATGATCCATTGCTCCACATTTTCACTGCTCCAATGTAGTGTAGTACCCTCAACGCGGTGCTTACATATGTACAAATGGAGTTTGATTTACTACTATCTCTTCTTTGTACCGGGCCACAAATTGAGACCCTTGTCCTGCATGCTATATGCTGTTAAACTATGTACTACCATTGTATTTGTTTCTTCCATACAGGAATCTGAGTGTGAAACTTTCATACTTCTAGTGAACACTACACGAATAGTGTGAGTATTCAGTTTTGTTCATTTGTATTGTCCTGACGAAAGCTCTACAGACCCGTTGGGCCCAATAGAGCTGAAACATGTCGACCTATTGATAGAGTTATATGGTAATCCTGTAACTCGATTACCAAATATACCACTATTTTTCCTTTTAAACTACAGTGTGCATCCTCTTTCTAATAATTTTTTTTGGGTGCAACCCTGTTTTTAGATTTTTTGGCTTAGTAGCACTGTACCCTATTCCTCTGGACCAGCACATTTTTTATTTCTGGACACTTCTACTCTTTCCAGAGGTTGCCTCGGGTGAGGCAGGCATATAGCACGTCGTTTGTCAACCCGATGAATATGCCATGACGCTAGAGAAGGGGCGGATAAAAGATACACCGCACTCATAACATCTCAGCGTCTATGAGGGTTTTCAACAAATAACCAATGGTTATTGTAGATACAAGTGTCCATTCCCTTGTATGATGATTGAGGTACCTATTCAGGGGAACTGAATAGACACAAATTCCTCTTCCCTCTTATGATTACAATACAAGCTTCTCCCATACATCCAGACCTGTTGTATGGTGTTGTATGGGCTGCTTGTTCCTGAGAACTCTAAAATCAGGCCAGATAAGAAATTTAAACACCTTTTTCTAAGCTAGTTCTCATTTACTGACTCATGCTACTTTGTTATAACAACACCTTACGGAGATACACACATATCACACCCATAAGGGCTTTTTACAAGCCCATTGGGCTACTGGTGCATCACTTGGTTTGATGTACCGACAGCACAGTGTGCCTGCCCATATTTACCCTGCAGGGCTTTTCATGGGCTTCTATACATGGCCCCCTTTCACGCATTGTGTGAAAGGGCCATTCCATGGTTGTTGCTATTGGTATTACCCGGCAACATCCATTGAATCTGATGCATTCCCAGATTTAAAAAGGTTTTGTAAACCTGGTATTGCGTCAGATTCCTACACCTTCCTAGGGGAAGTGTTAGGGCGGTTCAATAAGGAGAAATTCCCTTGTTACTCCTTGTTTTTCCTTTTTCTATGTGTGCTGCATTCTACAGCATGCATAGAAAGTGGAAAACACCTCATGTGATTATGTTTGTGTAGGAAGGTGTCCCTTCCTGCACAAAAACAATCCCCCTTATGGTGCAAGTGTGTCTGCATTGGCACATGGCGGCCAATTGTGTGCGAGAGAGCAGAGGAAATACAGTAATGCACAGTATCCCATAGATTAAGTGCATTCCTGCCCTTTTCTTTTGATGCATGGTAGTGCGGCAAGATTTCTTGGTGAACTGCCCTGCACCAAAACTTTGTAAATGAGACTCATAGTCTTCATACACATGCAGTCAAGCCCCATTGTTAAAACAGTAAACTGTTATATTAACTGTAATGCATTACTTCTTTCTCTTATATAGACCCTGTTAAAAGTGCTTTGATTGGCCCCAGATGGGGAAGAAGAAGTTTAATCGAAGTCTGGACAACACATAGGGTGTGGTTCAATACACATTCATACAGCAAGCACTGGAACTCATGTTGTATGGCAGTACTAAAATATGTTTCCTTTATCTTTTTGTAAGGTGTAAAATAAACTTTCAGGTTTTGTGTGGATGTTGTTAACCTTTGACAAATGCTTTAACTATAACTTAGTGTAAATAACCCACATTTAAGTTCCTCTATTTTCTTCTCATCCATCGCCTTCCATTATATGTACTTCTGCTCCAAGAACTGGACCAACATGTTGACTGTATGAGAGAAACAAGGACCCCCTGAACCATAAATGGCACGATTCCTATGACAGGGATAAAACGCTTGAAAAGTATCACTCCTAGGCAATCTAAGATTTGAATATCAATAAACAATTTTTAAATGTGGCACAATGTAAAGTGTGAAGAACTAACAACCAATGATTCAAAGAATATACAATTTTTAATAATTGTTAAAAAAATCCCAATAGAGGAAGTTACACAATGCATACAATACAAAACATTAAAAAAAATGGTGACAAGATCTTTCAATTTTATCTCAAAGACTTTAAAAGTGGCAAAATCTTTCAATTCTGTCTCGACGCCTGTTTCGGCGTATTACACGCCTTCTTCAGGAATAGCCACAATACATTCTGTAGAACTTTTAAGATTCGAAAAGTTGCTAATCCCAGGGTTCTCAACTGCTTTTGAGCAAGGGAAACAAAGTATGATTACGTCCATGTGAGGATCTGTCAGTTATAGGTTAGAGTTGCGAGATATCTTGAGCTTGGAAATGGGCAACCGATATAAAAGGCTATATGAATTGAATTGAAATTGCACTTGTATAGCGCCATCTACCCGGAGGCCTCGTAGCGCTTATGACTAAAGCTAGCTTCGCACAGGCTCGGGCAGATTAGCGGGATGTGGCAAACAAGTGGGTTTTCAGGGCTTTTCTAAAGGAAAGATGATCGGTGGTTCCTCGAAGGGAAAGGGGGAGGGTGTTCCAAAACTTGGCAGCAGTGTATGAAAAGGAACGGCCTCCCCAACGGGCTTTCCTCACTCTGATAGAGGAGGCCAGCTGGAGGGTACTAGAACGGAGGGAACGTGAGGGAACATAGGGGGTGATCAGGGGTTGCAGAATTGCAGGACCAAGGTGGTGGAAGGCTTTATGTAGAGTACACATAGCTTTAAATTGTACTCTGGCGGCTATGGGGAGCCAGTGAAGTTCCACGATGGCGGTCCTTGCTGACTCCCAGCGAGGGAGATTGTAGAGCAGACGGGCCGCACTGTTCTGGGTGACTTGAAGTTTCTGAATGACATAGGAAGGGGCTCCCATATAGAGGACATTACCATAGTCCAGGCGGGATAGTATAAGGGCCTGGACTAGAATCCTCCTGGCCTGGAATGGGAGCAGAGGGAGCACCTTCCGTAGCATCCTCATCAAGCCAAAACAGGTGGCTGCGGTCTTTGTGGCTTGGGCTGAGAAGTTCAATGCGGTGTCCAACCAAACCCCCAGGCTTTTTATTTGGGGTTTGGGAGCAGGAGGCGGGCCCAGACATGGAGGCCAGATGGATGAAAAGACAGAGGGCGAGGGGTTGCCCAATAAGATGACATCTGTCTTCTCCCCGTTAAGTTTTAAACGGGAGGATTGCATCCATCTGGCAACAGCCTCTAGACAGGGACCTAGGGTGTTGGACGATACCTCTGAGTGGTCCAAAGAGACCACCAGTTGGGTATCGTCCGCGTAGGTGACAATACGCACACCGAAGGGCTGGACAATCCTGTCTAGAGGTTCCATGTAGGCATTAAACAGGGTGGGGCTCAGGGAGGAGCCCTGAGGAACCCCACACCTAAGAGGATGTTTGGGTGACACCGCCTCGCCCTCAAAGACCTGAAAGAAACGGTCAGCCAGAAAGGATGTCAGCCAGTCCAGCGCCGGGCCCGACACGCCCATGTCTGCCAGACGTTGTAATAGCATGACATGGTTCACCGTGTCGAACGCGGCGCTGAGGTCTAACAGGATGATTGCCACTTTGCCGCCCCGGTCCAGCACTGCTCTAGCTTCCTCAGTTACGGCCAGAAGGGCTGTTTCGGTCCCATGTAGGGGCCGAAACCCAGTCTGGGAGGCACGTAGGAGACCATTTGACTCCAAAAAGTTCATCAAGATGTTGTTCACGTGCCTCTCGAGTAGTTTACTCAGCCAGGGAAGTAAGGAAATAGGACGATAATTCGCCAAGATGGATTGGTCAAGGTTGGGCTTCTTCAACAGGGCCCTCACCATTGCGCACTTCCAGGAGGGAGGTACGGTTCTTGAAGAGATGGAGGTGTTGAGAACGTCCAATATGACCGGGCGAATTATGTCTATTGCCTTAACAAGGGTCTGAGGGGGAGCTGGGTCATTAGGGGAACCTGTGGTGACTTTAGAGATGAGTCTGTCCAGTGCCAGAGTGTCCAGTGGGGGGATTGCATCAAGCATACACTGGACGGGGGCTTCGGAGGTGGCAGACATGGGAAGACCTAAATCACTGTCAGCATCCCCAAAAGAAGAGTATATAGTCTGAATTTTTTCAGAAAAGAAAACAGCTAGTTCATTGCAGCGGTCTTGGGCACTATCTGCAGAAGGGAGTTCAATGGGGGGTGAAATGAGTGTTTTAACAATTTTAAAAATTTCCCTTGGAGCATTGGCAGCTTCGTCGATTTTGCTGCAATAAAAGGAAGCTTGTGCCAATTTTATCTCCTGTTTATAGAGTCTAATGGCGGCTCTATAATCCTCCTTCTTAATTTCGGAATAGTCCTGTCTCCAGGCTCTTTCGTGTTTCCGACAGGTTAGTTTCATGGCCTTAAGGGCAGGGGTATACCAAGGAGCAGCTCTGGGTCGTTTCGTAGAGCTACTAGCCTGTACGGGGAGGACCATATTGAGTGTAGATGAGATCCAGTCATCAAAGTTGTTGGCTGCTGTGTTGGGGTTCATCACCTTCCTGGGTATATCTTTGGCCAGGGCAGTTTCCCAGGCAGGGAGGGGAAGCAAGGGCCATTTCCTACCTCGGTTTTTAATGAGGCCGCTAGTGGAGGGAGAAAGATTAGTGCACCAAGAGAAAGGAACCAAAAAATGGTCCGTCCAAGGTAGCGGAACCGGGGGTTTAACTATGAGATCATTAATGTTGCTGTAAATATGATCTAGCAGGTGGCCTCTATTGTGGGTTACATGAAACCCCTTCTGCTGTAGATCCAGTGCTTGAAAGTTAGAGCAAAGGGTAGTGGCTGCAGTATCGTGAGGGTCATCTAAATGTAGATTAAGGTCGCCCAACACGGTGAAGTTGGGAGAGGATAGCACGTTGCTTGCAGCGAGATCCGTAATTTTGCTAATAAAGTTATTAGGGGCACCTGGGGGGCGATAGGCTAGAATGCCAGAAAAAGTAGTGGTTGGTGACAACTCTAGCGAAAAGTGAAGACTTTCACAGGTTGGCGAGGTAGTAGGGGTGGTTCGGCATTTGTAACTGTCGCGGTAAACAATAGCCACTCCTCCACCCCTCCCAGTCTGGCGATCTAGTCTCTTTAAAGTGAATCCTTGGGGAATGGCCCAAACAATAGCTGGATCGTTATCCATATGGAGCCATGTTTCGGTTAGGAAAAGTGCGTGAGGATTGACGCGATACGTCACAAGACGCGATAGGATACAACTACAACTTATTATGCTTTCAAACATGTGGACTGGCCACAGACAGAAAGTGAGGGTAGAGAATGTTAAGTCTACTGCCTGCTTTTTCTGTTTGGTATAACCATATTTCTCTTTCTATGTGTTAAATTATGTATTTCTCATATTAATTAGAGCTGTGCAGAATGTGCATAGTATGCTTTTGAGTAATTACATGAAATTTCTACGAAATTATGTGAAATTACATTCAATTACCTAAAATGCAAATCCATCATTTTGCACTGTATTTTTCTGAAAAAATGCAGCTCTGCATCAATTTGTAATATAAGGATATGTTTAATCCCTTCGCTGCTAGGCCTATATTGGGCTTGTAGACTCACCAAGAACCTGATGTACCCAGAGCCAAAAACTGAGTTGCACGTTACAATGTTTTTTTATTGTGTAGCGGGTACATAGCAAAAAATAAAGAGTGAAAAAGAGGTATCAAGGAAACTATATATTTCCATAATGGGAATAAGATAAGGAGTTTAGAAGCAATAGTTATTCACACATCTAAATTTGTGGGTTCCCGTAATATCATGTGAATTAGTAGGCATTTTTCAAAATGACATCTTTTTTGCACAATGTCTTACATTTGGAAGACACAAATGCAGAGAAAGACAATTGGCAATAACTACTATTCTGTACATATCCTGGGCACATGTGTATATTTGAAAGTTGATACAAAGTTGAAAATATTATACAATTGACACCAGTGGTTTTCCTAAGGGTTGTTTATGTAGAGATGTTCATGAGAAAAACAACGCCAGCCGACACGTGTTTCGTCAGGGCTTAAATCGTGTTGAAAAGGTATCGAAGGACCGATGATAATTCCACCCACTGTCCGGGTGCAGAAACAGCCGTGGTGTGGCTATCAGGAAAGGGTTAGGTCAAAACAGGTGGGTACGACCATGTAAGTGCGGACCCTGATAGTGCCGTTGCTCGTCTCGACAAAGGAGTGAATCTGTGTTCCCTTAAGTCCCTCTAGAAAATTGGTACCTCACTTGGGTAGGCCTAGTGCCTGTGACAGGAAACGGCACAAAACGCAACATGGAAACATCATATTTTTTCCACTAAAAACAGGCCCTTTTTTGCAATGTGCTTACCTTTGGGATTTGGGCCCTCTTTCATCCAGGCACCTAACTTAGCGAACCTGTATTTTTTTAAACTAGACATCCAGAATGGGGTGACTTGTGTGGTTCTCAAAAGGTTCTGTTACCTAGAATCCCTGGCACACCTCAACATTTGTCTAAAAAACACAGTTTCCTCAAATTGCTGTGATGGAAAGTTCTGGAATCTGAGGAAAGCAACAACCTTCCTTCCACCTAGCATTCTCCCACAATGCCTGCTAAAAATTGTACTTGACTTGTGTGGGTAAGCCAATTGCGCACAACAGGAAATGACCCAAAATGCAACGGGGACACGTCACATTATTCCACTGAAAACTGACCCTATTTTTGCAATGTGCCTAGCTGTGGATTTTGGGCCCTAGCTCACCCGGCATCTAGGGAAACATAGCAAACCTGTAAATGTTTGAAAACTAGACACCTGAGATTATCCAGGATGGGCTGATATGCATGGCTCTTGTTGCGCTTTTTTACACAGAATACCTTGCGAACCTTAAAATTTGAATTAAAACAGATTTTCCTCACATTTCTGTGATGGAAAGTTCTGGAATCTGCGGGGAGTCACAAAATTCCATGCACTCAGCATTTTCACAAGCCTCCCAATAAACACTGTACCTCACTTGTGTGGGTAGGCATAGTGCCCGCAACAGAAAAAGGCCCAAAATGTATCTGTCATAAAACAACACGGCTTTGCAAGGGGGTAACCTGCGTTTATTGTCCTAGGCTCGGCGGCCACTTAGGGAAATCTACCAAGTCCAGACATTTCTGAATACTAGACACCCAGGGGATTCCAGGGAGGTGTGGTTTGCATGGACCCCCCAGCGTTGTATTAACTAGAATCCTTTGCAAACCTTAGATTTAGCTAAAACATACACATTTTGCTCACATTTCTGTGTGGGAAAGTTGTGAGATCACTGGGCTGGTCCAAATTTCCTACCACCCAGCATGCCCCTAGGACTCCTGCGAAAAATTCGACCTCACTTGTGTGGGTGGACCAATTGCTCACTATGAGGAAGGGCCCACATCGTATTGTGGAGGCATCAACATTATCATTGAAAAAACAATCTGGATTTGCAAGTAGGTTACCTGTGTGTATGGTCACAGGTTTGGTGACCATCTAGGGAAACCTACCAAACCATGACATTTCTGAAAACTAAACACCCTGGGTGGTCCAAGGAGGTGTGGCTTGTGTGGGTCCCAGAATCACCTGCAAACTTTGGGGCCCCAACAGCTATTTATACTATTAATTTTTAGACTCTATCTGTTGGAATTAAATATGTTATTTTTGCTTTATGCCTGTTTTTTATTATCTTGAACATAGATTTCCCTTTCTCTGAGACTGCTCTTGATGTTTGAGTGCTTCTGAAAAAAACTTTAAATAAGTAAAAAATATGGATATAATAGAGAACACTTTTGCCTGTAATGGTAGTTTGGTGAACCAAGAGCAATTGAGATGTCGAAGGCAATGTTAAGAAAACATTCTGGGGCAGATTTGTTAACGATGTGCACCACCGCAAAGTGCCACAAAAGTGACTCAAAGCGGCACAAGGGTTGATAATGAATTTATTTTCCAGTACACAACTTTTTACAATGGAAAGTTGCTCTTAAATTAGCACAGATAGTGTTTTACACAGCTTTTTGCTTCTTACATCATTCCCTGGGTGATGTAAAGCCAGATCTTTAAAGATTATAAAACTGGCTTTGTGTCAAAATGACACCTCCTTCAAACAGACATTTTACACGAGAAATGTTTAAATTTCCCCAAACATTTCAATCATTGGAGGTGTGCTTCACAGTACAGCACACATCCATAGTGTGAAATGATAAAAAACTGATCTAAGCATAGGAATTTGTACAGGAAAGGTACTAGTCAGTACAAAATCTGTGCCAGCAGCACACACACACACCTTTGAATTATGCTGTAAAGGTGTGTGCCCGGCAATTGGCTACTTGCTTGTATACCAGCAGGCCATATTTATTATTTATGGATCTGTTCTGCTCTCTCCCCTCAGCGTAACACCATACCCCTAGGAGAAGATTAACACACTTTTTGTACTGGGTTGCATCACAAAGTGTGCAATACTGCCCAAAAATGTGTTTTTTATTTACTTTCCAGTGCAAAATTGCTATGGAAAGAACCTTAAAGTAGGGCACTGTTTTGCATCACTCTGCATCAAGGTGGCGTGCGGTGGGTGGCACGTAGGCATTCCCATGCAAACAAATATAAAATCGCTCCTTTGCAAGTTAAAGAAAGATCTTGGGAAGTAATGCTAGGTCATATAATAAATGGACTTTACTAATACTAGATAATGTAAATATTAGGAGGCCAATAAAGACTTAGGCATTGAACTGAACCTTGAAATCATTAGGTACCGCCCGTTAGTTATTTGCATGTAAACTTTCTATTGCATATGCTACTTTTACACAGTTTCACTTTCTATTAGAATGCAAAGCGGGATGAAGCAAAGACAAGTAATACTACTATTTATCGATAAATGGAAGCAAGAAGCAATTAATGCTATTTTGCCGCCTATCTCATGAGCCATGGGTTGGATGGTTATTCTTGTAACCCCCCCGCCCTCACCCCCGGCTGTGTGAGCATCCCATGGGTCCTCCAGTGGTTCACTTTTCACTTTTCCCCATCCATTATAGACACCAAGACCTTTGTGGTGTTAGAACGGCCAGTTTATTCACATTAGCTGGTACATAAATCATCACTATTCCATCGGTCATTAGCATGGTCAGCTCTTCGCTTATTCTCCATTACATATCAAGTATTTAGTTCATAGCTGGTATTGTAGTGTATAATCTTATCTGTATTGAATATTAGTAACCTTTATTCTCATAACTTGCAATGCATCCTCCTTACAGTCATCATGTTTTTATATAATGGTTTCCCTAAATCACTGTTGATCAACTTCCTTCAAGTCAATACTATTGCTGGTCACTTGGTCTGGTCGCCTATTGTCGCACTCATTGCCACTCCCCTCTCTGGCCTGATTGGCCATTTAAATATTTACTTTTTGTGATCACTCTACCAACCACTCATTTGGCGCGCTTTTCGCGCCTTGCCACTGCCGTGCCCCTTTGGGTGCCACCCACAGGGTGAGGAATAGCCACTGTCCCTCAGGGTTCAGCTGCACATCCCAGTCCAGTGGAACTTTCAGCAAATATGCTCTGGGCTCCCGAAAAAATGCATTGTCACTATGTTATGTGACACAACCAATATTAGTGTAACAAGTCATTTTTTATTTCATTTACACAGACTGAAAAATTATAATAATGCGCCAAACATACTAGGAAATGGCAGGACATGAAGCATTTTGTAGACTATATGTTTCAAAACTTTATTCTAACATGGCCTAAGAAGCTAGAGTCTTACATCCAAAATGAAATCCAATGGAACTGTTCTAACATTTTATGCCATCATCTATTAAATACATTTTGCAAACCTTTAGATTATGTACCTCAAATGTATTGTATTCCTTATGTAAATAAACAATTCTAATACCATAGTAATTGACTTGAGTGCGATGATCCAGTTCAACTTTGCATTGTCAGGAGGATCTTGATCTAAATACAGCTGCAAACATGTTAATAGTATGCGGTTAAACAGCTCTGTGCCTTTTGCAACCTCTGAATGAGGAGTTTCATCTTATGTCTTTCAGAGTAGGCAGACAGCTCTCCTAAATTGTTTGGAGGACCTCTGTTTCAGTGCAGTCCATTCAGTACTCACACTGGTGTGTGCACCCAAACACAACTCAAAGTGTAGCTGCTATGCTTTCATTAAAAAGATAGGCCCAAGATTTCTGATTTTACTTCCTGGCAGAGGGTTGGTTGTGGAGCGAGGAGGTTGCTGATTGAAGGGGTTTGAATTTGTGGATTAACAAGATGGTTTATTGAGTGCCCAAAACATTGCTGACTGAGGGTGTTGCTTATAGGTAGACAATAACGGAAAAGTCCATTAAAATGGCAGGTCAATGTGCACACTTGCAGTAACCCCACACTTTTGTAGTACAGAGAAAGAGACACAGTGTAGGCAGACCTGATCCCATGACATTGGATGACCTACTTAATTATGAGTTGACAACATAGTGGTCTTTGATATAGAAAGCGTGTAAGAATGTGTCACACGGTTGGAGACAACTAACTTTGACTGGAGTATATTGGTAAGTGGTTCCTGAAATGTGGCCACCATTTTGGTGGTGTATCCTCAAGGAGTGCATGAGAGACAGGTCCATCATAACAGTATGGCACTGCACAACTGCTCCCACAGATTAGTTTTCCCGAGGAAGTGGCAACCCCCATGCACATGCAAGCTGGGGAATGTACGGCACTGCAGAGAGGGTACCTCGGGCACAACTATGGTCAGAGGACAAACTTTCAGTGGTTAAAGCACTAGCAGTGAGGTCAATTGCCTTCCCATACATCTCTGGAGAGGTATCCTGTCAAGCCTGCTTTCTGTGGGTGATAATTGACAAAGAAGGCACATTTGTTAAGTTCAACTGTTGACATCAGCATGGCTAGCACTAGTTGTCACAGACTATGATTATCTGGCATTGCGAGTGAAAGTAGACCTGATCCTTTAGTGTGTGTTGAAATTCCCAGATATGAGCACTCACTCATACATTGCAAAAGAAAATTAATAGTATTTTACTGAAATATCTACTACTTCTCCTATTACCACTAATCAGTACATTTCGAACATCGGATATTGTGAGCTTTGCACACTACTTGTCCCCAAGCGAAAATAATTTGACTGTTGGAAGCAAATGTATAATGTCAAATGAAAGCTCACAATCACAGATGGGACAGTGATGGCTATGCTCAGGAGGAAGTGAATCCATAGACACTAGGATGTGTGCCTGGAAATATATCACCATGAGGTATAATTGTACTCATGTGGTCTTTATAGCTGAGGGTGCAGACGCAATCAGACTACTGCAAGCAATTACGGGGCAGATTTAGAAGCCACTAGCACCACCAGTATATCACTTTGCATGACACACCGCCAGCACAACCTGCTGAGTGATATTTACAAGCACACGTGAAGCCACCCTGCATGGCTTTACCTGTGCTTGAAAAAATCACCCCTTTTCGTGTTAGGGGCATGACATGGGTGTTGCTGTGGGTGTTCCCATGCAACACCCATGTCCACAGATGCATTTCCAGATTTACGAACAATTGTAAATCTGGAAATGCGTCAGAATGCTACGCCACGCTGGTGGCGTAGCGAGGAGCAACAAGGAGAAATGTTTTCATTTCTCCGCGTTTTTTTTTCTTTTTCAATGCCTGCTGCATTCTGCAGCAAACATTGGAAAATAAAATCACCTCAAATTATTGTTTTTGTGCAGTAAGGTGCCCCTTTCAGCACAAAAACAATCTCCCCACGATGCAGGCATCCTTGCACCATGATCTCGAATTTTGGAATAGTGCACCATCAAAAATATTATCCAAACTCAATAAGGATATGCGTGAAAGATAGGTCTTCTTTTTAATTTCCTTCTTTATTTATTAATATCAGATTCTTGAAAAAAATGCACAACATCCAGCCAACTTGTTTCATTCAGTTATAAACTTGAACTTCATCAGGGCTTAAACAATAATAACTCATTGGATAGTCCCAATTGCTCTCAACGATATTTTACTTACTTCACGTCCAGATTTCAGAAAGAATCAGCCTATAATAAGGCCACGGGTATGATAGCCTGTCAAAACTGCCTGTGGTGATTTTCCCATCACATCCCCAATCGTATTGGTTTTTTGATCCGGTTGGGGATGTGACGGACAAATTGCCAAGTTACGGCAGTTTTGACGGGCTATCATACCTGTGGCCTTATTATGGGCGGATTACTTTCTGAAATCTGCCAACTTGGGACATGAAGGAAGTACAATACCTTTGAAATAAACATACATGTCATAGGTGACAGATGAAACATCTATGAGAGGAATTGGGACAATCCAATGAGTTATTATTGTTTAAGCCCTGATGAGGTTCAAGTTTATAACTGATCGGAACACGTTCGCTGGATGTTGTGCATTTTTTCATGAATCTGAAATGAATAAATAAAGAAGGAAATTAAAAGGAATACCTGATTTCATACATATCCTTATTGAGTTTGGACAATAAGTTTGATGTTGCACTATTCCAAAGTTCGAGATTTCTGTACTGCGTCGCAGTTGCATTGAACGATGGCAGGTGCAGGAATTGTTGTGCACATCTATATGAAAAACATACAGTATATGGAAGAAGAAACAGAACAGTGAAGTGCAGCCTTGACAGTCTGCCATCGTATGTGCTTTCATACCCTTGCACCATGATGCAAGGGTGACTGTGCCGGCGCATGGCAGCAGTATGTGTGCCAGTGCAGGGGGAAGCACAGAGATGCGACATATTGTTGTAAATATGTCGCATCTCTGTGCTTCGAAACTAACGCAGCATGGCACCGCAAAATGACATGAGGCACCGCACTGGGTTATTGTCTTGTAAATATGCCCCAACGCTTTAATCAAATTTAGAATGAGCTATCACTATCGAATATAGTCACAAACCATCAATGACTTAATAGATGAGTGTCGGAGTAATATCTTTGAGGTACAGCTGAGGCACAAGCTTGCAAGGTTGAACGCTTTGGTGAATTTATGGCAGAATGTGTTTCACCATCGATGATTTACAAGGAGGAAGATAAATGCAATGCTGATGTTTATGCTAAATCCAAACTGGCATGGTATGATTAGGAATTACTAAATCAAGGAGCAACACAAATAACTGGCTAAATGCAACTTTGATGCATCAAAAAGAAAGAACAAAGAACACAACTGTGTGTGCAAAAATACCATTGTAGCAGATGGCTCTGCTTCTGGCTAAACCCCAACACAGACTTCATTTTGTATTTCCATTTTGACAACAGCTACGACTCATGCACTTTTGGGAGTGCCCTCTATGTTCCAGTGAGAATTAAATGGTTCAGTTATGTTCTCCACTTCTTACGAGTGAAGAACTCGTATGGACAGACACTGCTGGTCGGGCTACATCGAAACTGTAATAGTGTTATAAAGTTAAAAATACATGAATATGTTTTGACATGTCCCTGTGCTGGCTTAAAATCAGCGTGTGACTTCCGCTTTAGGCAATGTTTATAAAACCTGACATTACACAAAAAACACTTGCCTCTTTCTAAAGTAATATGGCAGCTATGGATCTGTGAGAAACTGGATCAGAGATAGAGGTGTTATTAAAAATCATAATCACTGTCGGAAAAATTCTAAGAGACATTTTAAACGCTTGGCATTTGATAAATTAGTTATGTATTTTTCTTCAGCTTAAAAGTAAAGTTTGTTTTCTAGAGTACTCATGAATATACTGCAACAGGCAACAGCTTTCTATATCTTTTTGGGCTTCCAAGATGAAAATGCTTGCTGTTCTTGAGGGAGAAAAATCAATAACCTTTCCTCATAGGGCCTCATTACGATACGTTCTACAAGGGGTATGCAGTTCCTAGGATGACGGGGAAGACAAGTCTTTCTTTGTGATGCGCTCACAAACGCCGAAGGATGTCATGATTCATCATTGGGCTTTGCTCCTCGTCGGGCCGGTGCTGAAGTGCCCGACAGTCTCACCGTAAACGGGGCTCTTTGGCAGAGATCTTTTAGAAGAAGTTGTAGGGTGCGTGCGGGTTAGAGGGCAGTGGTAATGCACGGGTGGTGAATATTAAAATACGTCTGGAGTAGTCCTAGTAAAAAGGTTTAATGTTAAGGTAGTTCCAGCTTGGTTAAAAGTATGTGGATGCCCTATGTGAATGGAATGTTCATAGACGGCTATCGCTGTGAGGTGGGTCAACATTTTTCGTGCCTATATTGCTCCTAAAAAGTTGTGTGGCACTTCATCAGGACCTATGTGAATAACGTGGTGCACTACTAGAAGTCTGGTTCCAAAATTGTGGGGTGGTGACCAGACAACATAGAGTGGCGCTCTAATAGACCTAAATGGGCAGCAGAGAAAGACCTGTAGGGGGTGAAAAAGGAAAAGGACAGACAAACACAATGGCAATTAAAACCTGAATAAACAGAGGGTGTCTCTGTTGAGTCTGAGACCTGGCAAATAGCTGAGTGGTGCTGTAATTGAACATGCATGAGTTGTAGACGTTGTGGCGTGCAAGTAATGGAAAAGGACAGACAAACACAATGGCAATGAAAACCTGAGTAAACAGGGGGTGTCTCTGTTGAGTCTGAACCCTGGCGCATAGCTGAGTGGTGTTGTAATTGAACATGAACAAGTTGTAGACATCGTGGCGTACAGGTAATGGTACTTATGTGGTAAGAATGGCCATAGTGGTGGCCAGTGCTTATAACTTGTGCCGAGCGTCGTGTGGTAATGTCCAGAGAGGAGGGTGCCCAGGAGAATACGTAATTGGTTACGTTGACTTCCTGTGGGGATACAAGAACCCTCTTTAGCCAATATACGTTTTTTACTTTAATTGTATGTGTCAATCCACAGGTTGTGTGTCCGGGAGTGATCCCACGTAAAAGGTAAGACACCTAGTAACAGCAACTTTGATTGTGTGCCACCAAGGACGTGCCCCTACTTAGATCGGTGCTAGACCATGTTGTTCATGCATGTACGAACTTGTGTCGCTTGGGATATCACAGTAACTCCGTGTGAGAGCTGAGAGAAACACCAGTTATTTGCACGTTATGTGGCACCGCCGAATCGCAGTAGCTATACATAAAGGTTGCAAATACCGGGAATCCAATAACTTATTTACAAGTGGCTGTATCGGCACAACAAAAGGAGCCCCCTGGTAATTGCTAGTGCAATATACCGGGGGGTAGTCTAATTCCAATATCGGTTATGCCTATGAGTAGGGGCTAAATCTGGAGATGTGTCTTGTTCTATGGGTGTTGCGTGGGAACACCCACAAAAACACCTAAGGAACGCCCCTTCAACGCAAAGTTCTGTGTATGAAGGGGTCGTATTTACAAGGAGAGGAAAAACCACGCTGGGTGGCTTTTCCTCTCCTTGTAAATATGAAGGAGTGCCTGCGCCATCACTACGTTACAAAAAGTGACATACTTGACCTCTGTTTCTGGACCGTCATTGCCCGGATTTCTTTGTGGCCCCTGTTGCAGCATCCCACATCCGGCGTAACTGAAGATCGTCTGCAGCCCGTCAGCTCCTGCCCCCGTACCCGTTACGGACCGCGGCTGCCGCACTACAGTACCCAGGAGGCAGCGCGGCGTTGCACGCGAGAGGAGGAGGGGGGCAGGCACATAAAATCTACTGCGAGCTCCCGCGGCGCGGGATGCGCGGGGCCCGTCCTTGGCCGTCTGTGGCCGATTGAGGCTGGGCTGGGCCCCCCCACTAATGTCTGGGATCCTGACGGGACATCTCTTATCAAGGAACATTCCGGGTCTGTATGTCTATGGACTGTGAGTGTATTGGATTTTAATGGAGCCTAATAGAGTTTAATAGTGTCTGCCTTTGAATATACCCTATATCCAGCACAAATCAAGACAATTTCTGAATTTTTTAAAACATTTTGTTGTGAGTATTATGTTGTGGATAGACTGCTTTTTAAACTTGTTTTTTTTTCCTCTTCTTTTAGATAGCATCTATGACCATTTTTAACCATTTTACTGGCACTTTATCCCCTTCCCTCAACCTTAGCATAATTTGCACAACTCGTATTAGCCTAGCCTTTATCCCAGTGTATATTCTGGTATCTCGCGAGTGAAACTGTGGCACTTTATCCCCTGCCCTCAACCTTAGTATAATTTGCACAACTTGTACTATACTGATATATTGATGTAATATTTCCTAAAAATCCCTATTTTCGGTAAATTTTTGCACACTTTCCGTCCTATTCTTTACTCCAGCATATACACTGGTTTTTGTTGACTGGAATTGTGGCACTTTATCCCCTTCCCCGAACCTTAGCATAATTTGCACATACCTGTATTATACAATTGATATAATATAAGAATCTCTCATATTTAATCCTGCACCTTTTACTGTGTAATACCAAAGGCTTTCCTGGAAGCCATCCCCGTAGTACTGCTTCTGCATTGGAATAATTCCCCCTGGGGTACAAGATAGTATCAGCTTTACATCATTGGAAAAAGAAAGAATGTTTCCTCTACCGGTACCAATGCAGAAACGGGGGGTCGTGGCGTACAACAGTCACTGATGACATATTTAAAAGGAGCCATGGGAGCTCTCGAGGAACAAATAATATCTGTAGAGGAGACACTATCACAGGGTAGATCATCCCTACCTGTAGATTTAAGTGTAGGGGGAGAAACACAACAAAGCCAGGGTAATACTACTAATGTAGGAATGGCCAAGATTGACAAAATAAATGGGTGTGTTTTAGATATTTCAGACCAAATTCAGGCAACAGACTCCGAACAGGAGATCGAACCCCCACCAAAAAGTGCAAAAAATACCGCAATAAAACAAGGTAATAATGATGCGCCTAAAGACGGGAATACAAATCTGGCCAAAAACAGCAAAACCCCAGGTAGAAAAAGAAAGGCTGCTAACAAGTCCATCAAGCCAACCCAGAATAAGAAACATATGGGTGCTGGGACTGGAAATAACGGATACCCTACAGAGGAACTTAAGAAAGATCTGGATATTATCACAAAATCCCTAGACAAACTGTATTCCTTTCTAACAGGCACAATGGGAAATCTACCTCAAAAAGTGGAGGCTATTGAGACCCAATTAAAAAATGATTATCAGTTGAGGCACAATGCCCATAATAGTGATTCACCGGTACAGGGCAGGTCTATGCAGCCACTGACACCGGTAATTTCCTGGTGAATGACCCTACAAAGAATGATGCCCAGAGAAAGCCAGCTAACACTATCAATAGCAAGGTTATGGCAAACCAGGCCAACCTGAGTCAGACCCGTGATTCGCAAAACTCCAAGAGAGAAAGAGTCAAAGAATAGAGAGGCCCACACCCAAGATCTATAGAAATGATGGGAGCCATCTAGATTTACCGCTGGCTGCCTCTCCTTATGTTATTGTAATAGCAAATGTCCCGCCATTACCAGAAGCAGCTCATGAATCATGGGAAACCCTGCGCAACAAATCACTTTTATGGTTAGTGGAGTAGTGTGGCTCACTGGTTAGAGGCGGCAAGCCTGAGAGCAGAAGTCAGCCTGGGACCAGGGTTCAATTCCCGACGCGGCAGGGTCGTGGACCTTGGTCAGCGGACTCGATAATTCTCGCTTCGGTGCTTACTCTAATCAGGGGTTCCACTCGGCAACTCTGGGCATTAGCTTGCCTAATCTCCACAACGGCCCCACCAATTCCGGGGATGCCTGGCTCCACCTTGGGGACTCCCAGCAAGGGACCATCCCACAGGGAAAGCCAGGACGGGTTCCCCAGAGTTATACAGCGCCGGGACGCCCCGTTGCTGGGGCAGCTGTGCGCTTTACAAGTATACTACATTTACATTTACAAAACTGGTTTGGGAGAAGCTTTATTCATAAATTTCAAAATGGCCCGCCGTGTCAGCTGGGTGGGTAACAGAGGGAAAATGGCGGCTGAGGACTGTGTTGTTTTAATATTCAGAGATCCTAAACTCATTCATATATTACTGTCCAGGATAGGCAAAACAACAGATAAATGAAAAAGGTATGAGTGTACTCCCTTTAGGTTTTTTCTACAAACCCCTAAGTTTGGAAGGACATTTCATATCCTCGGGACAGTATCCCAGATCAAGAATCCTTTTAATGTGGCTACACAAAATAGATTTGAACCACTATCGACTCTGGGGAATGTGGACTGACCATTACCCGAAGACCTAATTACAGGCAGAAATGATTATATGTTAATTGATTGTACAGCTAGGGAGAATAGGGAGGAGAAAAGGTCATTAACCGTGACTATCGTACAGCCCGAGGTGGATGTTCTACCGGTTAATTACCTATTGACTGACCCTCAGCATTCCTACCATCAGGGAGGGGCAAAATTAGAAACTGCAGGCCATGTAATGGAACAACTTGATAAATGTATACCTAATGAGACTACAAATTTGACAAACCCAAAGTTAGCTGGGAGAACACAATCTTCACGGAATCAACATTGTAACATATTGTTCTGGAATATAGCTGGCTTGGCAGGAAAGAAACATGACCCAGCGAGGCTGGAGGTTGTGGAAGATCACCCGATAATCTGCTTACAAGAGACCTGGCAGATCAGTGAGCACCGCATGGAGGGTTATCGGACTTACCATACCCCAGCTTTACCTAGCAAATTTGGTAGACCTAAAGGTGGCCTTTGTATCTACATTTCAAATATGCTATATATGTGGAAAATTATGCTTGTAAGAGCTAATGATTTCTATCAGATCGTGGAACTACAAGGGAAGGAAGCAGGTAGCCTGATAATTGTAAACTTCTATAACAACATCCCCAAAAATGTGTTTTTTACTGTCTTGAGCCATTTACAAAGGGAACTGAGGAAACTCCATGAGAGACCAAATGGGAAACCGTCCTATATTTGGGGTGGGGATTTTAACTGTCATCTGCGTAGGTGTTATCAGAATGGAATATGTGGGTGGGGGGAGGAAATAGATGATGCTGCACCACATTTTAAACACTCAATTGTGGGTGATATGTTGAATGAAATCATGTCTGAGTTTAATCTAGACTTTGCCAATGAATTATGCATACCTCCAGTAGCTTTTAAGCCCACTTATATAGGGAGAGGTTGTAACACGACAATTGACTTTGTTTTGTCTTTGAAAAATAGGAAACTCACAAAGTTTTTAACCTATGTAACACTCCGTAATGCGCTGAGTGATCACTATCCCGTTAGTGCCTCCCTCTCATTTGAGAATGGTATCTGTCACAGTAAAGGTGATGTGGGATCTGCATATAAATATGACCTTAGCTTGTCAAGTAGAAATTGATACACCTTAAAATGGCAGAAGGTGGATCCAACCGCGTTTCTGGGGTAGCTTATACATGAAACTAAAGAAGATTTTAAATTGTGCCTAGCGGAGGCAAATGATGGATCAGACGTGATTAATGCCTTCGTGAACATCTCAGCTAAGATCAAGGAAATTCTTACTGTTCAACAAAAGATGGGTTTGTGTAAAAAAATGGGGGTGGTTTGACAATGAATGCACTAAAGCACATAAGAAGTTAAAAACAGTCTTAAAAAAGCTACCGAGGAATAATGAAGAGATAAGGAAAGCTAGATTATCTTATAAACAGGCCCAAAAGAACAGAAAGCAAAAACTAAAAGAGGAAGTGTGGCTAGTAGATTTACATGAGGCCTGTGTACAGAAAGACAATGTAAAGTTTTGGAAAATAGTGCACTCTCTACAATTAACGGCGAGGGATTGTGACAAGATAGATATAGCGATCCCAGAAGATATCAGGATTGGCTACTTCAGCGCCTTATACCGTACCGGCATTGAGCCGGGGAGGGACATACCAGAAAAAGGAAGCTATGGGATAGAGGATATAAATAGGACACAGAGAAGCCTAGCGGTATACCCCCTGGATATCAGCTTTACACTGGATGAGATAACTGGTGCAATACAAAAAAGTGCTCCAGGCAAAGCCTCCTGGCCGGATGGTGTACCAGTCGATGTTTACAGGTCTAATATAGATATTTGGGCTCCACTTTTACTGAATGTTTTATACAAGTGTTGCCAATCGGGTTTTATAAAGTCTTGGTCAGATGCAATTTTAATTCCTATTTTTAAGAAGGGAAACCGTGATGACCTCAAATGCTATCGACCTATATCACTTTTAGATTATTTTTTAAAAGTGGCTGGGAGGGTAATTTTAAATAAACTCCATTTATGGGCGGAAGAAAAGGGTTTTTTATCAAGGCTACAATATGGTTTTAAGTCTGGACTGGGCACAATAGAGCAAGGTCTAAATCTCAGTCTTATTATTGATAAATATACCATAGCCAAAAGTGGAAATGTGTTTTTAACATTTGTCGATCTATCCTCTGCGTTTGACTGTTATACACAATAAATTATGGGATATTTTATTGGAGATGGGTATTGAAAATGGTATTTTATTATTTATTAGAGAACTTTATCGAGAGGCGGGAGCTAGGGTGAGATATGGAAAAAATGGGGACTGTACGGCTAGCTTTGGCATTGGAAAGGGAGTGAGGCAGGGATGCGTCCTTGCCCCGTTCCTCTTCACATTATACATCAATAGCCTGGGTGACCAACTGGCCGAGCTCCCCTACGATTACCCGAACATTCATGGAAATCCAGTCCCAATTTTATTATAGTCGGATTACGCTATTTTAATGTGATGGACACCCATAGGTTTGCAGAGAACAGTCACTTACTTTGTTAATTACATGCAAGCGAGGGGGCTGCAAGTAAACATACGTAAAACGTTTAGCATGAAGTGTGGAAAAAGAACTGCAAAGAATTGTAATATCTCCATCAATGGCAAAAAAATTTAGTGTGTAAAAAACTTTGCCTATCTAGGGATACATTTTGATCAGAACCGCACTTGGCCAGCTGCTATATCTGCCCGTAAAAATATGTTTATAAGTGCCACAGGGGCACTTCTTAGTATGTCAAGACAACTGGGCTCTCGACCGGTCCCAGAATTGCTTGCAATATATAATACCAAATGTGTTACAACAGCTACCTATGGTGCGGGTATATGGGGAATTACCAACGCAAACTCCATACAGACCTGTGAAAATAATTTTTTGCGGTACCTACTAGCTGTACCTAAATCAACTGCCATACACATTTGTCATTCTGAGGTGGGTCTGAGTTATATTGTAGATATTATAAAATCTGGCCCTTTATTATTATGGCACAAGGTATGGAACTCACCTGAAGCCACTTTTTAACCGAGAGGTTGTTATGGATTGTCTAAAACTTGATAATGTATACTGTATCCCATGGCTAAGACATATTAAGGAAATGACAGATGAATTTGGTCGCCCAGAGATATTTATAAGTCCAAATTGTATGGAGATTACCTCCAGGAAGTCATTAAAAAAGTAAAATCTGTCTTACCTGAAGGACAAGCGGTGGCTCATGGAGAAAGTAAAACACTCTGTTATGGAAAATCACATCATGCTGGGTTGTATGGGAATTCAGCCATATCTGTTGTATGTTACACACCCCTTCGAACGCATGTTACTGACACGTTTCCGAATAGGTATTCTGCATAGATTTCTTACATTCCCAATAATGAACGACTGGTCACATACCTCAGCACTATGCCCCTGTGACGGTAACTCGACTCAATCAACATTGCATGTAAATTTATTTTGCAGGTTCTATGCGCTGCCAAGGAAGTTGTTCTTACTATCGATTTTAAAACAGCATGGAATAAGATGATGTAGAGGGGCATATTTAAAGTTACAATGTTTGGAAGATGCACTGACGATGGAATCTGTAGTAAGATATTTTAAAAATGTGATGAGGTTAAGAAAGACTATTAGACTGTAAAGTAAATGCACTTTCCTATTTATGGTCCTTGAATTGTATATTTATTTGTACTTTTATGTCTTTTAAATGAAATACGAATAAAGTAATTTTTGATTTGATTTGACATACTTGTGGCACAGGGTGCTTGTAAATCTGTCCCATAGGTGCTTAGGTATTGGCAGACTGATACAACAGGAACATAGTGCTGGATGGGTGATTGAAGAATTGCATGAGACTGACAGGAGGTATCCTACGCTGCATGAGTACTACTTCAGTATTTAATGAGGTGGACCAATAGTATGTATCTGCTTAGAGATTTGTTTGGATTATGCACAGAATATTTTATGTGTACTTGTGGCGGTGTCTAGGCCATTTTATGAGAATACCACTAGTAACTGGAATAATGCCAGTGCTGCAAACAGAGTGAACGCTTAATTTATAAGTGCTTACGTATTGGTGGAGTGATAGAATAAGTAGATAGTGGTATATAAGTGATTAAAGAAGTGCATGGGACTGACTAGACAATTCCTACACTGCATGAGTACTAATCTGGTATTTAGAAGAGTGTATCAATAGTATGTAGCTAGTTACATGTCTGCTTGGATAATGCCCAACATATTATAGCTGTACATGTGTTAGTAGCTGGGCCATTCCATAAGTTCATGACTAGTAACTAGAATAATTACAGTATTACAAACAGAGTGTATAGTGAATTTATAAGTGCTTAGATGTTGGTGGAGTAATATGATAAGTAGATAGTGCTGAAAGGGTGATTGGAGAAATGCATGGGACAGACAGAAGGATTCCTACACTGTATATGTACTAACTGGGTATTTAGAAGAGCATATCAATAGTTTGTAGCTGGTTAGAGGTCTGCATGCATAGTGTACAAAACATTGTACCTGCACTTGTGTTAGTGACTACCCCATTCCTTAAGTATACGACTAATAAGTGGAGTAATTTCAGTGTTGCAAAGAAAGTGCGTGCTGAATTTAAAAATGCTTAGGTATTGGTGGAGTGATAGGATATGTAGATAGTGCTGAATGGGAGAATGAGAAGTGCATAGGACAGACAGAAGGATTCCTAGACTGCATAGGTACTAATTGGGTATTTAGAAGAGCATATCAATAGTATGTAGATTAGAGGTCTGCAGGCATAGTGCACGGAATATTGTAGCTGTACTAGTATTGGTGTGTCTATGGTTTGGAAAACAGTATTCTGTATTTTAGGGTGTCAGGAGGTGCATCAGATGATCATGTGGATGATGTCATCAGTGTTGTCATTTGAGATGTCATCTGTAATGTCATCAGTGATGTCACTGACCATGTCATGAGTGATGTCCAACTAACTATGACGTCCATGAAACCTGTGTTTTTTTCAGTGAATTTCTGATGTTTTTTATATGCTAAATTCTAACTATAATGTCACTGAAACTTGTGTTTTTTTCAGTGAATTTTATATATATGTATTTATATATGTATTTAATCTCCTCTCACTGTTACAAGGAAGGAATCAGCACTCAGGTTGTAGTTTGGAAGTATTTAATCTGTAAAGGACGTGAGTCACACGTTTTGGCTCATCCGAACCTTGATAACGATACAAGACGTCGTAGCATCCCTATTTACATGTACAAATGCCTAAAGTTGCCAACATTAATAAAGTACTACATATTACTTTAATCCAAAAAGCTGGCGGCCATATTGACCTGGCCGCGATGTGAACATTCAGGATACAATAAAGAAAAGAAAACAAGTGTTAATATGGACACAATGTCATTTCAGCATATCTTGCCCTATGACTGCCATACCTGTATGTTCGTCAACGTGACTTATTCATAATAACACAAAACATACTTAGGATTGCAAACATCAACATAAACAATGGACTACACATTAGTGAAAGGCTATCGGCCATATTATTCTTGGTACGTTGCATATTATAATGGTTCTTACACGAAAAAAAAGAAAAAAAGGGGTGTTAATATACACACTATCCCTAAAAAAAGTTCTAGCGATTATAGTTCCATTCCATTCACAGCTCATTTGAGATGTCATCAGTGATGTCATGAGTTATGTAACTGACCATGTCTGAGGTCATTAGAAGTACATTGCGGGGCGTAAGTTATAGTTAGCTCAGGTAACTATAACTGCTGAATTTCCTGGTGTGTATGAGTGAACTCTGAATCTAACTATACCGTCCCTGTAATCTTTGGTTTTTTCAGCAAATTTCTAGTTTTTTTTAACGTTAAGTAAGATGCATATTATAATGGATGGTGGGGAGTGGGAAGCAGGGCCTGGCATTCTGCTGCCCCCACCCAAGCTTGCTGCTCCGGCCTTCCCTCCTCCTGGCCATCCATTGTCCAAGTCCATGTCCCTGCTCCCTTAATACAGCCCTGTGTGGCCGTTGTTTCGCCACTGGCCTTCCCGCCTTCTCTGAACAGATTGCTTGCTGCCCCATCCACCTCCTCCCTATCCTCTGTTGTCTGAATCCCTGGACTAGCCTCCTCCCTCCTGCCATGCATGGTCTGATATGCTGCCACTGCCCTCTATTAGCACGATGTAGCAGTCCACTCCTCCTGCCCTCCATTGCCCAATTCTATACCCCATCAATGACCTCCTGCTTAGCCTCAGTGCTTAGTTTGCTGCCCCTATCCTCCTTCCCCCTTCCCTCCGATGTCTGTGTGCATGCCCCTGCTCCATCCATTTTGCCCATCATGTTCCATGGACCTGGCACTCCTATCTACTCTGAGTGTTCTGGTAGGCTGCCACTCCCCTTTCACCTGCCTAGCATTGTCAGATGACTGTAACCTGTCCCTGCCATCTCCACCATGCCTGTCCACAATCCATGCCCCTATGCCCGTCCTCCTGTCTCCCAGGGTCCATTTTACTTCCACACCCATCTGCCCTCCCTGGTCTGTTGTACTGCAACTGCTCCTCCTGCCTGCCCTGAGTGGTCTGTAGTGAGGTCCCTTCCCCTGAACTCTCTTGTCTGTGCCCAGGTTCTGACCCTCCCTTCTATCCTCATGGTCCTTTGTGCATGCCCCTGCACCCTCCTTCTTGCCCATCATAGCCACTGTGCTGCCACTAACCCTCCCGCTTGCCATGCAAGCTGTCATCAGTGATGTCATCAGTGATGTCACTGACCATGTCATGAGTGATGTAATATGTGACATCATCACCAGTGCATTGCGGGCATGCAAGTTATAGTTAGCTCAACTAACTATAACAGGCGAATTTCTCTGGTTTTATATGAGTCAAATGCTCAACTAACTATAACGTCCCTGAAACCTATGTTTTTGTCAGTGAATTTTGAAGGTTTTTTAAATGCTAATTTCTAACTATAACATCTGTAACACCTATGGTTTTTTTCAGTGAATTTCAAAGGTTTTTTAAATGTTAATTTCATATTTTAATGTTTATAAAACCTGTATTTTTTCTATTATATTTTCAAATATTTTGGAACTCTATTATACTTCTTTTTTTAACTTTAAAAATTATGTAATATTTTATATCTTCCCCAAAAATATGTATCTCTCTTTTTGTTGTTGTTGAGAAAACTGCACTCCCATACCGGTAGCATACCAAGCTCCATTACCACGCAAATCCGATCCACCATATGGCTAAACTCGTAAATGATGTGCATTTCGTATCAGTCAGGCTCATGACACTGCGTCCCGTGGAACATCATATACGCATGAAGTTGCCCCAGCTGCTACTTTGGTATCCGACGTGTACGCAGCCACGTGTTACGTCATGTACATATGGCGTCGCACCCGCTGAGCGTTGCGTATGCGACGAGTGCACGCCGCCAGGCCCTGTGTTACATCACAGACATATGGTGTTGCTCCGGGCATGCCATTGTCTCTTTTTTTTGTCACAAAAGTATATCTAAATAACTTCAAATAGGATATGACAGCAAGCGATAAACTGAAATATTTTAAACATTTATATATTTTTAACTCTAATAAACTTATATTATGATAAATACATTTTCTGAAAATCGCATTGGGTGTGTCCTCCTTGGAGGCTCGATGCGTGATCGCCATGTGACTTTAAAAAAAGCATTTGATTGCTTCGTAACATTTCCCATTGTAACAGCTGGATGACCCCACCCATTTTAGTCATTCTCTCTACAGCGTTTAATGAGAGACACCACTTCACCTTAAACAGCTTTTTTAAAAGTTTTTTTTCTGTGTACACATATCTTATACTACACACAACATGCAGTGATCATCTTGATCAATATTCATGGTCTGTACATTAAGCCTTCCATGTGTGATAGCCATGCATCTGAAACGTTACATCAAAAAACAAATGTGTGTTACACAATGCCGCTGGGGTGTGTGTGTGTGTGTGTGTGTGCACAATTATTGTGCTGCCTTTCGGCCTGGGTATTGGTGGCTCTAAGGAGTATGATCAGCCACGAGCAGAGTGCACATCCTACATCACATGTGACAAACAGTAAACAGTAATGTGTAGATTTGCATTGCTGTACGCTCTGTTGTCAGGCTTTACCAATATAGTAGTGTGTTATATGTGAGCCGACGACCCTCGGATGATAGAAACAGCTACACGAAGAAAACAGGTCTTCAGCACAACGCAAGCAACTTTGAAGTATTGGTGAGTGCTGCCTTCTTTTTACCTTCTCCCGCTCATCACAAAATGTATGTAGTGAAGAGGCAGAGAGCAGTGGATCCGATAAGTAGATGTATTGCAGGAAAAAAAGACACCTTAAACACCCACCAAGGAGCACACAGCAAGGCAACCATCTTCTCCAGCACCATGTACAGACTCCCCAAGGTTCCCCTCAAGACAGTCCTACATTCTAACATTACATACTTACAGTCTAGTAGAATTACATACTAACATTATACTATGTCTTATACTGGAATACTACAGAGAGCACATGACTTTCCAGCAATGAGCTCATGGTTTCATCCAGGAGTCTTAAGACCGGTAGGGGTGAGTAGTTCACTTCCCATCCCTGTATTATATCAATGCAAACTAACACTACTTCCACAGGTATACTACAGCGCCCAGAGCACATCACTTTACAGCAATGAGCTCACAATTTAGGCTCACGGTATAATCCCTGCCGAGTCTGCAGACCAGTAGGAGAAAGTAATTCGCTACTCACTCCCTATATACTATAAACGCATACTAACACTACTTACACAGTTATTCTACAGCGGCTAGTATTCAACAGCAACCAGAGCCCATCACTTTACAGCAATCAGCTCGGTTTGATCCCAGAGTCTTCACACCGGTAGGCGTGAGTACTTCGCTTCCGGTATAGTATAAACACAGGGTAGCGGTCAGTAATTCGCTTCCCACTCCCTGTATATTATAAACGCCTACTAACACTACTTACACACATATACTACAGCGCCCAGAGCCCATCCTTTTACAGCAATCACCTCGGTTTGATCCCCAAGTCTTCACACCGGTGGGCTTGAGTACTTCGCTTCATGCTTCCGATATAGTATAAACCCACGATAGCGGTCAGTAGTTTGCTTCCCACTCCCTGTATGGTATAAACGCGTACTAACACAACTTGCACACGTATGCTACAAAGACCAGAGCACATCACTTTACAGCAATGAGCTCACGGTTTAGACTCTCTGTTTAATACCCGAGTGTAGCAGCATATCATCTCAGCACCATGTCACTTTGAGCAACACCGCACTTTCAGACCGGTAAGAGTGGCTACTTCGGTTCGCACTCCCCCACGGAGCTTACAGTGCTCCTACCTTCCTTTCCTACTTTTTTCGCCCTTTTTTCCCCTTACTCGCTTCAACAAATCACCAAATGGCGGCCAACACTTATATATCACGCAGTTTCCGTATCCAGAGCAGAAAACCACAATCCAAGTAATCAAAAAGATACGGACACGGACCACCATATTAGTGCTTCTTGTTTATTTCAGTGCTTGAGCGTCACGACGCGTTTCGGTCCCGCCTTGGACCTTGATCACATGACACATTGGTTTAAATACTTTACATGGCTTGATGACATCAGCAAAATTATGTTTTAAGTATAATCATAGACATGGAAGAGTTCCTTTAAACCACATCATAGTATTAAGTCCGTGACAATTTATTTTTTTCATTTAAAAACCAAATTGTCTTAATTGTCAATCATATAAAACCAATGTTTAAAATTTATTGAGTGTAGTGTTGTCAATTAAAAAAACAAAATAAAGTGCAAGTGCAAGTGCAAAACACATTTTCTCATTGTGCAGCGTAACAGTTAAGCATGATTGATCCCAATCTTAAACCCAAGCAGTTAAATGCAAGGCGCTGCAAAGTTAGAATGACGGTATGAATACCCGAGCATGTAACATCCCTCGAGATGCATATCCATTCGTAGTTTGGTTGGAGCCCCAATAAAAATAGACATTCAGTATACAATGAGGAATAACAGGCTATGATACATCGCTGTTATCAGAAGAGGAGAGCACACCATACCATATAGGTTGTTGAGTCTAGTGGCCTCAGAGACTTAACCAGATCAATTATTTTAACATCTAATGCAATATAATCCTATGTTGGCAAATCCGACTTGTATAGGTATATGGTTAATCGCAAACATCATAAATATAAATATTCAATGCAGTTATATGTATCCGTATTCAAAGTTAATAACACATAAATATATAGAAAAATATCAAATATCAGATAAAATTCATATTATACATCCTAAGATTCATATAAATATACATGTAAATATAAAAATAGATAGGATAAAGTACATACATATAAATAACCATAAATATATCATAAATACCAATACGGATTAGTGCCACATGGATAAAATATATATTAAAATATATTGGTTTCCCGGAGTAGTCACTCTGTGAGATGTATATTGGGTTCAATTAATAGGACCTGGTGAATAAAATACAGTTTAACCTCAAAGTTTAAAATTTAAAATGAGGAAAGCTAAAGGCATTTAGATAAATCCTCTGTCATATTTAAGCCGGTTGGTTGTTTAGTATTGAGCTCCAAGATATATCTAGTTTCTAATTGACGTAGCTTTTCTTCACGGTTTCCTCCCCTTCTACTTGCTGGTACCGAGTCAATTACATAGAATCTGAACTCCCGGCTGTTGGATTTATGTATGGATTTAAAATGCCTGGCTACTGGGTATGTGTTGTCCTGGTTGGATATTGCTCTTAGATGTTGTAATATACGTTTGTGTACCTGAGGTTTAGTACTTCCAACGTAAAGAAGGTTACAAGGACAGGACAACACATAAACAGCAAATTCAGTTTTGCAAGTTAACAACTGTTTAATTCTGTGTTCCTTTTGGTCAAAGGGTGAAACATAGGTTTTGGTGTTCACACCTTTTTTGCAGGCTTTGCATATTTTGCAATTATAAAATCCACTGTGATTTTTTAACCAATCTGTGGATTCAATTACCTCAGGGCTAGTTTTGATCAGCTCTTCCCTCATAGAACGGCCTCTACTGTAGGTGATCGACGGCCTCTTAGGTAGAGTATGGCCTATGACCGGATCACTCAATACCAGTGGCCAGTGTTTCTTTATTATGGATTCAATCTTCTTATGTTGTTGACTATACTGAAGCACTAGTCTGAAATAGTTATCCATTCTAGATGTCATACCTGCAGTAGTTTCAATGCTTTTAGCTGTTCCCAGATTGCCCTGATCGTTTTTGCCTGTTAGAAGCAAGGAGGAACGTTCTTTAATCATGGATTTTGTGATGGCTATATTGATGAGTTTTTCACTGTAGCCTCATTATAAAACTCTGTTAGTACTCTCTGCTTGTGCTTTCAGTAAGTCCTCATCCTTGCTGTGTATCCGCCTCAACCTAAGCATTTCCCCATATGGGATGCTAGTAATTAGATGGCGTACATGAGAGCTGGTGGCATGCAGTGTCGAGTTTCCTGCTGTGGTTTTTCGGTGTAATTTAGTTTCTATTCTGTTCTGTTTTATGTAAACCTCTGTGTCTAAGAATGTTATTGATGTAGAGCTTATGTTTGCCGTGAAGTGTAGATTTAATTCATTTGTGTTGATGCAATCCACAAATTCATTTGCCTTTTGCATATCACCATTCCAAACGCTATTACGTGGGTGGTCATTGCCTCCTGATGTTCCACCCGGAGAACCAGCTCCTCCCACCAGCCCATGTGTAAGCACGCGTAGCTGGGGGAGAAGCTGGCTCCCATGGCGACACCCCTAAGCTGTTTAAACAGTAGGTTATTAAACATAAATATATTGTTATTTAAACAGAACTCTACCATTTCAATAGGCATATTTTTATGTTTCTGCATATTACCCATCGATTGTTCCAAGTAGTAATCAAGTGCCTTCAGACCGTCAGTATGGATAATACTCGCATATAAGGAACTGACATCTAATGCCATTAACAAATATCCTGGTTCCCATTTGAGATCTTTAAGTTTCCGTAGAAAGTCACTAGTATCACCAATGTATGATGGTAAGGTCTTAACATGTCTCTGTAAAAAGAAGTCTACGTATTGAGACACATGTTCCAAACAACCCTTCCTGGCTGAAATAATTGGACGTCCTGGTGGGTTGTTGGGATCTTTGTGGAGTTTGGGTAAAAAGTATATGGTAGGCACCACAGGAAAGGTGTTTTTTAAAAATTTTAACTCTTGATTGGTTATAAGGCCATCAGATTTCCAATGTAAAAGTTTTTTATTAAATGTTTCATACATTTTTTTCAAGTCCATCGAGTTGCACCTCATATAACAATTTTTGTCATGGAGTTGGTTGAATGCTTCCTTTGTATACATTTCCTTGGATAGTAGCACAATGTTGCCACCTTTGTCTGATGGTCTCACAACGATCTTATTATTCTTTTTCAATTTGGACATGAGAGAAAAATATTCCATACGTTCTTTGTTGTATCTTTTTTCTTTTTGTTTATGTTAACATTTAAAGTTTTTATTTGTTCAGTGACTTGATCGTGAAAAAGGTCAATGGCGTCCTTCATCATAATGGGATTAAACGTTGATTTAGGTCGAAATGGAGTGAGAGGACCTCTGATGTTGATAGTCTCCATATTGGCAGACTCACTATTGTCTCTAGGGTCAAATACACTCCTTTCAGTTCCTGATGAATCGTCATCCCATAAATCCTGGATCTCATGTTGTAGACTACTCCCTATTTGATGTCGGTTTGGGAGATCGAGATGTCAGTACTGGTTGAGATCAAAATATTCAAGTCACTTTTTTTGTTTAAGATATGGTATTTTTGCAATTTCAGTTTCCTCGTGCCCTTAAATATATCAATGCGTGTTTTCGCGTAGTTGAAGTCATTAGCAGGGCAATATGTCAATCCCAGACCTAATATATTCTTTTCTTTATCGCTCAATGGAGTTTGGGATAGATTTACGATAGTTTTGTTATTACTCCCAGTCATTTCAGTGGTTACTTGGCCTTCCCTCTCCAGTTTCCTCTTTTGTTGTAACCTGTTTTTGTTGCGTTTGGCTTTGCGTCTTTCTTTGCGTTTCCAGTTTTTGTTTGGTCGTAGTTCACCCGTTTTGTGCGCGGTCTCAATGTTGATTTTCGGGCCTCGCATAAAAAGCCAACTCAGCATCAAGGGTGCGGATTGGGTCTGTTACCTCCACGTTATCCCTAGCTTCTGGGTCGCTTACAGCTCCTGAACTAAGGCTGGTAAATGAGGTGCTTGAAGACCCTGCTTCATCTCTTCCGGGTCTTGCAGTAACTTGAGTATCTTTTGTTGTTTTTTTGTTTTTTCTTAGCGCCTCATATTTGCGAGAAAAGGTAAATATTTGGCAGGTTTCATAATCGGTTTTATCCCGAAAGAATTTATATGTTTTGCGTTCCTTTATTTTTTCCTCTTCTTTTTTAAGTCTTGACTTCATTTCTGATCGTAATTTTGTTTCCTCATCAGGCTGGTTTAGGGCTTCGATTTCCTCATTTATTTTGTCAATTTCCTCCAGTAGTTTAGCACGGTCGATTTCTGCAAACTCTATTAGAATTTTCGTGAGACGTTTGGACGAGTCGAGGTTACATTCCGCCCAAGCACGCATCATTAGAGGGTTTGGATCCTCGTAGCTTGGCGCCAAAAGTATTCTAAGTCCCCGCGGGACTCTGTCCACATCTAAGTAAGTTTTAAGCGATCGTGCTTCCCACCATTTACTTTGCTCACTGCAGCTTTTTTCCTCCAATATTTTAAATTTTTCTTTCAAATTTGTATTTGTTGTTGATTCTGTAGTTGTCGGGTTTCCCCGTTTGCTGCGCACTGCTGGGTCTTGCTTAAACATTAGTAGCGCTGCCTGTTCTCTCTCATTCACTGTGTCAGACGCCATAGCACTGTCGATTAATCAATTACAAAACTCACGAAGTTTAATGGAGGTGGTCAGTACTCTCCCTTCCTTTGTTTGTTGCACTCCTTTCACCCCTTATTCCGCTAAGCAGTTCGTACCTGGGTCTCCTTTGGAAGTTCCAGATTCCTCCGAATCTGGTTCCCGCCAAGTCGTCCCACTGCACTCGCTGTTGTCCGCGGTTCACACGGGGGGCTGTTGCATTGCTCCTTCCGGAGTACAATCGAGGTTCCTCCCAAAAGGGAAGAGCAGGTTTCTTCTATTAGCAGCAGCCCAGATCGAAAGGGGGTCCGTGGATCGCCGTAGAGAAACTTCCGCCGGCTTTAGGATATCACGCAGTTTCCGTATCCAGAGCAGAAAACCACAATCCAAGTAATCAAAAAGATACGGACACGGACCACCATATTAGTGCTTCTTGTTTATTTCAGTGCTTGAGCGTCACGACGCGTTTCGGTCCCACCTTGGACCTTGATCACATGACACAGTGCAAACGTATACATTGGTTTAAATACTTTACATGGCTTGATGACATCAGCAAAATACGTTTTTAGTATAACCATAGACATGGAAGAGTTCCTTTAAACCACATCATAGTGTTAAGTCCGTGACAATTTATTTTTTCATTTAAAAACCAAATTGTTTTAATTGTCAACCATATACAACCAATGTTTAAAATGTATTAAGTGTAGTGTTGTCAATTAAAAAAACAAAATAAACTGCAAGTGCAAGTGCAAAACACATTTTCTCATTGTGCAGCATAACAGTTAAGCATGATTGATCCCAATCTTAAACCCAAGCAGTTAAATGCAAGGCGCTGCAAAGTTAGAATGACGGTATGAATACCCGAGCATGTAACATCCCTCGAGATGCACATCCATTCGTGGTTTGGTTGGAGCCCCAACAAAAATAGACATTCAGTATACAATGAGGAATAACAGGCTATGATACATCACTGTTATCAGAAGAGGAGAGCACACCATACCATATAGGTTGTTGAGTCTAGTGGCCTCAGAGACTTGATCCAGATCAATTATTTTATCGTCTAATGTAATATAATCCTATCTTGGTATATATATATATACATAGAGAGAGAGAGAGAGAGAGAGAGAGAGAGAGAGAGAGAGAGAGAGAGAGTCACTTTTCGGCAGTAAATTTGTTGACTTGAGCAACCTCCCCGAAGTCCATTTCACACTAACCCAGTGATGTACACCTGATTTTCACTGCCTATATACATTCTATTCAAAATAGGTGTCTCCTATATATTTCTGCGTCCTGATAATGATCCCGTTTCAAATAATCTAAGTCCTGGGGTCGAAACGTCAACAAAAACATTATATGTGGACTGTTTTTCAAGAAACTGATAGCGGCTATCAATACTCGTTTAGCTGGGTATGATCTCCAATACTCTATTATCCCTATCAGTCACATGTATATATTTCTGGTCATAGCACGTATGCAATTTATGCACTTATAGTCACATTCAATGTGCCATCACCCCCGGTTTTTTCGAGCACCTTGTGTTGGATCGAGCAAATATAAGTTTTACATCTCACTGTCAACAATCAAAGAAAAAGTTGCTAAAATAAAAATATAAATATGTAATGCTAAGTTTTTTTTTTTTTGTCAAACTCTTTATTCATGACTGTGTCAGTTGTTACATATTACATTTAATCAATTTACCTTCTATCAGTCTTTTCTCGTTTTCAAACATTAACTGTTGGCGAATTAACCAGCATTCTCTTTCTATTCTGTCTTGCAATTTGCAGTGTATCTTTCTATTATAGCAGTTGTCCTTTGCATTCATATTACATTATCGCCTGTTGACTTAACTTTATCCCGTTCAATTCCCCCCACCCGCCTTATCTCCTAGTTTTGCCCCTGTGTACACTCTGCAATTCTCCGTACATTGACTGTATTTTCTCCCAAAAAAAAAAAAACCTCATCAGTTGGCTGGTTTAACCTGTGTATTCGGCATTTATATCTTTCTCCGACAAATCCATTGCTCTGCACTCTGTGTGTGTAATCATGTGTTGTTTCCCTGTGAAAGTTCTAGGTCTATACCCTCTATCTCTATCAGCATTCGTTCCCAGTCTTGGGCTATGGGATGTTTGCGGAGCCCCTTCTCCTCTTCCCTACGCAGGGTCGCAGTTTCCGCTCTGCCCCAGTTTAACAAATCAGAGCGCCATATCTCTACACTCGGGGGTCTGGCCGATTTCCATCTCATAGTTATAACTCTGAGTGCCAACAAAAGGGCCAGGTCCAGGAGCTTCAGTTGTGCTTTGTGGGTCTTGGGTCTCTTCCTGTGTCCTATCAGGCAGGACAGCGCTTCCTCAGGGATTTGCAGGGTTGTGATAGTGTGTAGTGTGTGTCTTACCGTCTCCCAGTAGTTGCATATTCTCGGCATGTCCACAGCATATGGAGGATGTCAGCCTCGTCCGCCTGACATCTGGGGCAGTTAGGGGAGGAGTCAGGGAACATTCTATGGAGCCTTTGGGGGGTGAGATACGCCCTGTGTAATATCATAGCCTGTATGAATTTGAATTTGACGTTCCTGGACACTCTCCTGAGGTGTTCTAGGATAATCTTCCATTCCCCGTCCGTCATGGCCTCCCCTGTGTCCATTGCCCAGGCATCCCTGAGTGTGGAAAGGGGGCAGAGCAGCGTGTTCCCTAATGCCCACATAGAGCCATCTTACCAGGTGTCCCCCCATCCCCATATAGTGGAGGAGATGTACCAGTTCATGTTGTTCTGGTTTGGTGCGCTGCGGAGCCCATGTACGTCGTACATAATGAGTCACTGAGGCGTGTAGGAGGTACATTCGTAGTGGGGCTCCTGTGGACTGTGCGAAGGAGGCATGATCCATCAGTGTGTCATCCCCAAACAGGTCACCCACTCTATCCACTCCCGCCTCCATCCAGGGTTGCAACCTGTGTTGTGTCAGACTTCCCTGCAGTGTTGGGAGCCCTAATAGGGGAATGTTGTCTGCATAGGGAGTGGTCCCTGCTGTGTACGCCAGTGCCTTTCGCCAGCACCGCAAAGCAGTGAATAGCAGGGGGTGGCAGTCTCGGGGAATCTTGGCATTGGGCAACAGAAGGGAGTGTAGTTCCCCGCGCGCTAGCCGGTCCTGTGTAAAAGCGATCTCATGTAGATTCCTACCCGCAACCCAGCGTGTCAGCCATTGTATTTGGCTTGCGTAGTAATAACCTCGTAGGTCTGGCACACCTAGGCCTCCCTGTCTGTTGTTCAACTGTAGTTTTTTTAGACTTATTCGGCGCCTTCCCGGACCCCATATGAGGGCAACCAATAACGTGTTCAGCGTGGCAAATATTTGTTGTGGGAGAAGAACTGGTAGGTTTACAAAGTAGTACAGAATCCAGGGGAGTAGGACCATCTTTGAAATTGCCACTCTACCCATGACAGATAGGGGCAGGGACGTCCAAAAGTTCACACTACCTCGGAGACCATTGATTGCCCTCCGTACGTTACCCTCAATCTGGTTCTCCTGACTTCGATAAACATTAATGCCCGGGTATTTAAATGTGGTCGGTGCTATTTGGATCTCATAGGCACCAAGCTGTATATGAGAAGGTCGTTGTCCGTCCCGGAAGTAGAAGCCCAGGGATTTCAACGGGTTTATGGCCAGGCCAGAGACGGTCTCAAAACGGTCAAAGACGGTTGCTAATTGTGAGTGGTTTCCATTCAAGTCTCGGAGGTACACTAAGATATCGTCGGCATATATGGAGATCAAATTGTGTGTACCTCCAACGGAAATGCCCACCTCGGCCGCTCGAGTCCGGAGTGCAATTTCCAGAGGCTCGAGTGTGAGTACAAACAGTAGCGGCGACAACGGGCAGCCTTGTCAGGTGCCCCTGTAAACGTCATAACTATCCGAGGTATATCTGCCCGAAAGTGCTCTAGCCGTTGGGTTTGTATATAGCAATCAAATCCACTTTATCAGGGTGTCAGGGAAGCCGAAGCGTCTCATGACTTCGAACATAAAACTCCATGATATAGAATCGAATGCTTGCCGGAGGTCCAGGGCAATACAGCCGGCTTGGGGCAGATCTAGTGGCGTGACTGACATGAGGGCGTGAAGTCTCGTGTTCTGGGAGGTGCTCCTCCCCTGGAGGAAGCCACATTGGTCTGGGTGGATCAAGGCAGGGAGATGGGCTTGTATGCGCATAGCGATAGCTTTGCTAAGTATTTTATACTCCGTGGGGAGCATTGAGATGGGTCTGTAGTTACTAACGTCAAGGGTGTCCCTGCCAGGTTTTGGAATGAATATTACCGAAGCCTGCATGGTCGTGGCAGGTAGATGACCGACCTCATAGGCAGTCTTGTATATTTTCTCTAAGACGGGTACTAGCGTTTCAGAGTAAGTCTGATAAAATTCCGCAGGCAATCCGTCCATGCCAGGGGTTTTGCCCCGGTTAAGGGAGTGGATAGCTACTTTTATTTCCTGCTGTGTTATGGGTCCAGCTATTTCAGTCCGTACCTCTCGGGTCAGGGTTGGAAACGGCAGTACTCGCAGGAATTCCATCATGTCGTCTCCAGCACCCTCGGGGGAGGGGCATACAGCCGCTCCAGGTGAACCTTAAACACATTGTTAATTCCCGACTGTGTGTTCACCTCCCTGCCTGCTTCGTCTCTGATACTCGTAATCACGGAGATTTCGGGAGTATCCCGGATCAGGCGAGCCAGTAGGGCTCCAGATCTATCCGCTTCCGCCTGTTGGCGCCTCAAATAGTCTCCGTAATCCATAACCCTCAGGGTTTCCAGGAGTTCTGCATGTTCTATGTTGCATAATTGTAAATCCCTTTTACGCTCAGGGTCTATTCCCGCTGCCGTCTCCAGTTACCTCAGGCGGTCCTCAACCTCGCAGAGTTTCCCATGAATTTCTTGTCGGACACCCACTAGCTGGCCAATTGCATCTCCTCTTATCATGGCCTTCATAGCATCCCACACCACCAGGTTCGAGGACGTGGAGTCCCAGTTCTCCCTGAAATAATTAGTTAGAGTGTCAGATAGGTGTGAGCGGAATGGGGCATCCTCTAGTAGTGAGGGGTTGAGTCTCCAAGTAGGCACTGGTGAAGGTACCCTCCCCCAATGTAGGTCAAGTGTTAGTGGTCTGTGATCTGAAAATGTTTTGGCGAGATAGTCTGAGGACGTACACTTGGCCGTTAAGGAGTTGGTACACAAGAATCTGTCTAGGCGAGTATGTAGGTTATGCATTGGGGAGTAGTATGAGTACACTTTGTGTGTTGGATGCAATGCACGCCATACATCTGTCATTCCCCATCCCTGAAGCCACGTCCCAAATGAGTCGGTTATCCTGTGTACCCCCGTCATCTGGAGGGGGGGATGCGATCTGTCTAGGTCCACATCCAATACCATGTTCCAATCTCCCCCTAGTATCCAGGGAATATCTATCCAGTCAGTTAAAGCCCGCCCTACATTTGCAAGGAACCTGTCCTGATCAAAGTTCGGGGCGTAGATGCTTCCCAGGACTAGCATCGTACCGTCCAATGTGCCTCTCACCAGGATATATCGTCCCTGGTCGTCTACCTTCCTCTCTAGTTCCACGAAAGGGGTACGCTATCGCACCCATATGGTGGCACTACTAGAGAAAGCGGAGTACGTTGTGGAAAATATAGTGCCTCTCCACTTTTTCCTCAATATGTGTCCCTCGGACAGTGTTAGGTGGGATTCCTGTAGGAATACTATGTGCGCCTATTTACAAAGTAAAAAGACGTGTATTCTATGTCGCTTTTGTACTGCACCTAGCCCCCGTACATTCCAGGTAACCAGCCTATATTTCTCTTTCTTATCAGCCATGTCCAAGTACAGGTGTCACAAAGGGTATCTTTTCGTGTTGCAATGAGTGTATTATCAGTGCTAGCCAGGAGATGGCCCCCACCCTTTCCCAAACTCGAACTCTATAGCTGCAGCCTTGGAACCTTGCTGTGCCGAACCAAAAAATGTAAAACATAATCAAACAATCTACGGTGCATACGCCTTTGGGGGGTCGACTAAGCATAGGCCGTGTCCAGAAAGCCATACTTGTCTGCACTGCCGGCTCAACGGCACCACCGGGAGAGTTATTATGCAAACATCAGTTACTGGTAGCCTTTGGGGGCGGAATTTCCTCGCCTACATAATATTGTACCTTATTGCTACGCAGGAATGTAAGGTTTGAGGTCTCTCAGTCGCAGTCATCATACGATAAACATATCTTGGTTGCACCAAGCCTCAACATACAGCTATTTAAACAGATTCAGTTACTCCTGCCGTAGGTCCCCTCTCCCCCCCCTTAACCCGGCTTTTCAATCAGTATACAATAGAAAGGATATCAATAGGTCCTAAGGTCTCTGGTCTCATCCGTTTCAGTAGATACTCCTGGGCATTGTCTAGAAGTTCAGTCGTGAACAATACCATACTGTGCTCTGAGTCCAAGTGCATTGTACTGTCCTCAGTGTCTGTATTGATTGTCTCTCGCTCCTCTCGGAAGGAGCCCACCGTTGCGACAGCATCTTTCTGGCCTTTTTTCTGTTGGAAGGCAGTAGGTTTACGTCGTTTTGGTTCTGCGATCTGTGTGTTGGGCATGTCTCCCGTGTGATCTGATTCATCCTTGGAGCCGCTGGCCGATGATCTTTGAGTCGGTCCCAAGTTCTCCCCGATGTCCATCACCTCCAACCATTCTTCCACGTCCGTGGGGCTCTCAAAGAAGTGAGTTTTATTGTCATGGATCACCTTAAGGCGGGCAGGAAATAACAGGGCATAGCGGAGTTTGGCTTTCTGGAGTCTCTTTTTTATCTCGTAATAGGAGGACCGCTGTTTCTGCACCAGGTTGGTATAGTCCGGGTACAGTGAGATACGTTTATTTTCATATTCGATGAGGGACTTTATTCGGGCCTGTCGCAGCAGTACGTCCCTGTCTCGATAATTGAGAATTTTAACGATCAGCGGTCGTGGTGCCTGTCTCGGTCTCGGTTGTCCAGTGGGAATTCTGTGAGCCCTCTCCACACAGAAGAACGGTGACAGGCCCTCCGTGGCCACGTTGTCCCGAAACCACTGCTCCATGAATTCCGTCGCGTGGGCCCCCTCGCTTTGTTCCGGAAGCCCAATGACTTCGGGGTGAGGTCCGCCAGCGCTGTCCCTTGATCTTTAACTCTGTCCACCAACTTGTCGTGGTCGGCTTTTAACAGTGAAAGATTAGTGGTAAGGGTGCCCACTTGTGTCTCCATCGCGGTCCTGGAGTCCCTGATTTCTTTGAGTATCAGGTCTAATTTGTCCATTTGTTGTTCATCAGAGAGGGCAGGGTTCAGTGTCAGCGGTACGGATCCTCCCTGGCCAGTTTCTAGGCTATGTCCCGCAGGAGCCCCCTTCTTGCCATCCATAACTTTCACCCCCTTTCGGACCATGTTTCTCGTCTGTGGGCCCACGCAGTGTCCGGGACTGTGACGTAGGGCGGACGCTCTCCAACCCCTATGCCGCTTCCACTCGGGGTCCCGTCCCAACTCCGCGCTCCCCCAAGTCCTCGGCAGGCAGATGATCCCCCCAGCAGGGTCCGGCCAGGTCTCCTCCCCACGATGGTCCGCAGCCAGCACCCACCGCTCTCCACCCCGGCGAGGGCACGAGGAACTGACTCGCAAGGTGTGTCTCCGGCCGTCACCGTCTCCGCACCTTCAATGCGGCGGAACTCAGGTTCGGTGGCTTGTTCCCCTTGCCCAGGGCGGAAGCGATGATCTCCCTCGTGCCCGGCCCGCCACTCAGGTCTTGCTCACTTGTCCACGCAATGTGTGTGTCTGTCCGCCGCTGTCTCTTCACCCCTAGTGTGGTGGAACTCAGGTATGGCAGTTATTTTTCTCCCTTTCCCAAGGCGGCAGCGATGATCCCTTCGCGCCCAGGCCCTCCACTCAGGCCTCCCTTACTTGTCCTCCCAGGTTATCTCTGCCTCCATTTCTAGCAGCATGTCTGAATGAGGAACGCAGGAAAGCGCACATTTCCACCTCGGGGAAGTCCATTACCAACACAAGTCAGTGCCAACCCGTGTTGGTTGTCCGCGCTTGGATCATGAGTCCAGGCCAATGCAGCCATGTCCACTGTCGTCTTGGAACATGTGATCAGATTCACAACAGGCAACAGGCAACAGGCAACCAGGAAATTAAAGATTATCATTACTTAAATTATGTCTTCACTCCTCAACTTTTTAAATAATGGTCTGTCTTTTTAACACCCTTCTCCTAATACGCTCTTAGCTCAGTATATCTAGCATCCCAGTGGAACCAGTAGATCACAAGTTCATGGCACTTTCTAGAAGGAACACACTACCTCCAAATAGGATAGAGCAGATGTGTTTTACAGCACAGATTTAGATGCATATCCCTGTCTGTATTACATTCCTTTTTTTAAACAACAACCAATAATTGGACTTCTTATTAATGCAGCTAACCTGCTACCTAATTTTATTCACTTACTTACCAAGAGCATCCAAAGAAAGATATATTTTTTTTAAAAAAGAAAGCACCTCCATTTTAACTGCTTTTCATTTGGAAAACTGCCTCATTCAGCTCCAGCCTTCTCTGGACTGCTATTGCTCCTTCACTTCAAAATACTTAGAATGTGGATTGTTGGCCACAGCTATGTCTATTGGACTAAAGAAGCTGCAAAAAAGAAGGGTATTGACGGGGACTTGAGTTTGCTAAATGTGGAGAAAACTTGGTTTAAACAGAGAGGGTTAAAGGCTCCAGTTGATGGCTTTAGTGAAAACTATTGTGGTTTGTTGAGCTCCTCACCTCATGATTGTGCAGTGTGGTGGCAATGTCCTAGGCAAATTGATTAGGGTAGGTTGGACATTCTAATGAAAGATGCCTTTGCAGAACTGATGTCGCTTTTCCCTCACACTGTATTGGTGTACTCTAATATATGCCAAAGACAGACATGGAAGTGGCCAAATCAGTTCTGCCCACAGATTGACAAAGCCAGGAAGCATGTTAATAAAACAGTTTTTGCATTCCTTAGAGACCACGGCAAGAGCTGTATCTATAACAGCAACCTGCGTTTTGACATGAATGAAATGTATCGAAAGTATGGAGTGAACTTTATAGATGGGGTAACAGGGTGTTTCTAAAATTATACACTGCATCCTTATGTGTAACTGTGTTATAAACACAATTAACACAAAGGCTTTTGTTTATTCGCCTGTACCATAAAATGAAAAATACATATATGCACACATATTACAGTACTTTACACACTAGGGTTTTATTACTGTACACTTCAAACTCATGTTTTTCTAGTGTATTTCTAGAACCATCTCTAAACCCTATTTTCTGTTTTCGTGGTGAGGCAGGAGATTACAGTGACATAGGTAATTGCGATCCCCCCCGGATATGGCATGAAAGCGGAAAGCAAAAGCAGGAATTCAATGGCACCACCACATTCAAAATTGTAATTATATAATTGATTCTAACCATCACCCTAGATAAATCACTTTCTAAATATTTCTATAAAAACATTTTCAGAATCTCAATATCTATGTAACTTTGTGTATTAATGATTCACTGATATATATTTTTTATTTTTCCACCAATATTCTTGGTGTTGCAGCGATAGTCAATACGTCCCAATGATGGTACATGGGGAGGCACACTGGCGATTGCGTTACCGTCGCGAATATCGCACACGATTATCAAAGATCTTTTTCGGACATACAAGTGTGTGTCACTAAAACTTACATTTCTGAAACATGGGTTCAGAGTACCTCAACCTTGACCCCTTATGTTTGCTTTCACAGAAAATGTTCAGCCTCGGGAAAAATACTCTCGGTCAATAAAATGGAGGCCGCAACTTCTGTTCAGGTTACATCCAGCAAATCACAGCATTCCTGTTGGCACTGCATTCAAGATTTATTGTGAAATCGCATTGAAATATCCGCAGCCAGGTGTATATATCTATAAAATATGTCGTAAATTTTGCAAAAAGTATGGGCAAATAAAAAGCACAATCTGTGTATCAACGTCTACCCTTCTACCCATCTGCCAAATTTGGTGTAATTTCGTCCAGCAGTTCCAACAGCAGGTTTGACAACGCATTCCTATGGGAATTAACATTACAAATGCACCCTTATTTGGCACCTCTATTTCTTTTTGCCAACTGCACGGATCACCTCCACACTTTCCATGACACACAAGGCCTACTTTGACACTTTTTGGGAAACATTTTGTGCAGATTGGTCAAATGTCCCCATTGTTATAGGCAAGTAAAAAAATTCTAGGCAAAAGTCAGCAGTTGATATATATGGGGTGTGGGCTACACGGCTCCCCTCCCAGGCTGGTATTAGCAGTGGGAACCCCATTCCTCGGGCATGGCCAGCAAACTGTGGGCACCCAGGGCACCTACCACACTATCGCTGGGGGCTGCGAGAGGAGCCTCAGGCCTCTTATGCCCAATGGACTAACTCTTGTACGCGGTGGATGTATGGTTTTGGTGAAACAGAATTAGAGGGGAGATATAAGCAAGAAACGACGGAATCTAAGGCACCAATGAAGCTAAGCGAGACTCTGTTGTAATCTACGGCAGGCCGGTATATCTAAGGGGAAAAAGGGTTTGAGGAAGTACAAACAGAAGTCCTTTTGCAACACAGGTTACAACTGGCCCCTGACAGAGGGACATTGGGTCCCAAAATACATAGGGTGGACAACGACAGTCATCGAAAGAATTTACATTTTAATCTCTGGATAAAGTTCAATATGTAAACAAATGATGTTATGCTAATAAGCATGGTGGTGTAAATGCGTTAAATGTATGTCATATATATTACATGTATGATGTACGGAATGTAATGTTTCAATATTGATACAACTACAATGATAATGTAATAATCATTATATAAACAAAGTGAGAAGCAAAGGAGTACAGGTTAGTTTATGATAACACAATTGGTTGATATAATTGATTAGGAATCTTGTATGTTAAATACAACAAAGGCAGTGCACACAGGCAGTTTCAGGCTCCTTGGTTCCAAAACTCTTTCCCACCCAGGGCACCTACCACACTATTGCTGGGCCGTGGGAGTAACCTTCAGGCACCTTATGCCCAAGCCAACTCCTCAAAACCAGCAGGAGCCGGAATTGCTCCTGCCAACAGGGAGCAGCTAAAATGCTATTTTCTGTGTGTATTCTCTTCTGGCAACATTTATGAGCTGGTCTACAATGCTCTTGCACCACGCAACATGGTACAAGAGCAACAAAAATCTAAAGTCAGATTTATGAAGCCACGCAATGTCACTTTGTATGGTCTTGAGTAGCTCCATAAGGAGGCGGGGCACATCCCTACGTTTCCTCACTCTGCCCTGGGAAGGCATTGCATGAGTGTCCTTGCACAACTACCATGGATTTTGACGCATTCTCAGATTTACCAGAGTTGGTAAACCTGAGAATGCACCAAAAAGATACGTCTTCCAGGGAGGGATGTTACTTCCTCTTTCTATGCGTGCTGTATTCTGCAGAACATGTAAATAAAGAAATATGCCTCTCAGGATTGTTTTTGTGGAGGAAAGTGTCCCTACCCGCAGAACAGCAGTTCTGCATGCAACGGAGGCACCCTTGTATCATGGTGCATGGGTGCCTGCATTGGTGCTGGCCTGCCAAAAGGGTGTCAGCACAGAGGAAAAGGCACATTTCTGCCCTTTCCCTGTCATGCAGTGCAGCACAGCAAGGTGACTTACTGAGCTGCATGACTTTATCCTAAATACGCCCCTTAGTGTTTGATCCTGCTTGGAGGAAGCTTTGAAATTGCTCTTGCCAAGCAAGAGCAAACACAAGTTTCCCTGACGTTGTCAGTGCTGGCAGGAAAACTGCTGTCCCAGGGGTGGGTACCTTGGGACATAACAGGAGCTGGTTCTGGAGGATGGTGTCCCCAGGGCCACTAATGGCTCCGGGAGGTTGCCCCCCTTTTGAAATTGCAGCCATGCCTCGGAGAATTGGGTCCCAGAGCGGAAATTGGAATGGTTAGGCTGGCCACCCTCCCCGTTACTAAGTTGGCTGAACCCACAGGGATGGGGTCCATGTGCCCTCATTCCCCTTTTCAACAACGACCGGGCTCCAGGGATCAGATCCCCAGGGCCAAAATTGGCCTGGAGAGGAGGTCCATGCACTCCCACCTCCCCCAAGTGAAATAGCGCTTTTATGGGTTTTTTTGTTCCTTTTTTGGAAGTCAGGCTAAGTTACTAAATGACTGCCACAACTTCCTGGTTGAAGTGGTGGGAGCCAATCAGATCTCAGCATGAGCACAGTTGGCTCCATGGGCCCTCTGCATCCCTAGATGTATATACATTTTATTTCTATAATAACCTCAAATCTACTGAACAGATTTATACCAAATTACCAAAAGAGATCTTTCTGGACCAACATCTAGCTTTTCTCCAAATTTGGAGTAATTCCATTCAGCGTGTTTGGGCTGTATTCATGTCTAAATTCACTATGGAAAATTGCATAAGGAAAAAGTGTTTAGGGACCCCCCCTTTTTCTTGGTCCCACTTCACGAATCACCCCAAATTATGTCAGACAGCTGTTAAAGTGAATGGCAAATTCGTTTTGAAAATTTTGTGAAGATTCATCAAATAACACCCAAATTATTAGTGAAACAAAAAAATGCTTGCCCGCTGTAAGCAAGGTCTTAACTAGACCTACTGGCAACTGCCAGTGGGTTACATATATATAGTCAGTCTATTATCAACAGCATGCCCAAGCTTCCAGCAATGCATCCATTCGGCACTGAAAACAGAAGACGCCATTTCCAAACAGTTTCCTGGAACAAGTTTTATTTGTGCATTTCACCAACAGCAGAAGCAGCGGGACTTGCCTGTAAATTTGGAGCTATTTGACGAATCTTCACACAATTTTACCCAAAAACTGTTGTTAGGTCTTGTTGTGCATTGAAAGTTTCAGGGTGATTTGTCAACTGGGGGCAGAGAAAAAGGGGGTGTAAAAAAGAATGTGTTTCCCATATTATTTATAGGAGCTTTGAACACGACGACAGCCTGAACAGACTCCGACTCCTCAGAGATGACTGCGAACACCTGCTGCTCCAAGGGATTCTGCTCCTCTTGGGGTGCTGGACTACCTCCAATGCTGGCTTGAGATTGGTTTCCAGTTTCTCCTTTGTCCTGCACTTAAAATCATGCCAGCGCTTCTTATAGTCACTCACTGTCCTCTTGACTTCGACAGTGCTGTTTACCTTGTCCACCATGGACTGGCATATGGCCTTTTTCCTACCTAATGACACTTTGGAGCTGGTGAAAAGCGGGTGTTCGTGCTCCATCCCCTCTGTGATCAAGATCTCAATATCCTCCTGACTGAACTTGAACTTCCTCTGACCCAGGGACACTGGTTGGTCAACCTGGCTTTTAGTGGGGTTGCTGGGGTTGTAGTTCTGTGCTGTGCTCACTGCTGGCTGCTCCATTGCTGCTTTCAGGTAAGTGTATATATTTTTTTTTTTTTGCAAGTAGCCAGTTCTTGTAAATATACCCCACAGTTTACAAAAAGCCTGATTGGGTGCCATATCAGAAAAGTGATATAGTCACCTTGATGATGTCTTTCATTTTTCCAATCAAGTCCTTGCCATCTGGGACTAATCTGGCTGATTCTGTAGTGAACGGGTAGCCGAGGACTATGGATTCCTGCATGATCATTTATAGTTTCCAGAAATTAGCACTCCCCACACCTCACCATTGGCTAAAATGTTGAATCAGCCAGGCAGAACAATCCAACCTTGCAAGAAAACGATTAGAAAAATGCAATAAATGTTGCTCTGAATTTACCTCTAGGGGTGCTTCAGAATAGAGGCTTAGCTGTAGTACTCTTCTACAGTTCTTTAAAGTTTCTTAAAGATTGTAAAATAGCAGCATATTTAGATCAGTCAAATGTTGAAACTTTCTCACATTTCCCTGTTTTTAGATATTTTCAAAGTTTTCCAATCTATCCTGGGAGGTGGGGGGAATAAAACACCAGATTTGAAAAAAGAAATATGCAACGCAATTCTTTTGGTGACATTTATGATAGTTTCTTACAGCTAAGATGTCAAAAATACAATAATACTTACATGTCATTGTATGTATCGAGAGCCATTTATGACTGCAGTGCCACTTACTGTCTGGCTGAAAAGAATAATAACAAGCAGAAATGCTCCTGGTGAGCACTCAAAGTGAAACCCATTTAAAAGGGATGTTTTTAAGCTGTTGCTTCATTGTTATTGTAACAACCTTTCAATACTAATACACAATGATAAATCTGTAGACAATTACGTAGTTCTAAGAAGAGGAAAAAGAAATACACAAAAATAACTCTTGTTGAAGTTCTTCAAAATCAGTATCGCAAACCAACAAGTGTAAACAATCATTCAGCCATGCACCACAAGTAAAGTTGATGCCTTGTGTGAACGAGAAAGAGCAGAACAGCACCATAGCTACTAAGAGGTGGTGTTGTTCTGATCTCTCCCTGCGCTTGTGCACTTTTGGCTAGTTTGCTCCAATGCAGACTCTCTTCTGCTATAGTGTAAGGGTGTCGGTGCTTGGGTAGCATAGCTTTTGTACAGCAAGGAATCCCCTCCTAGGACAGAAGCTATCCTTCAGTGAGTTTAGCCTTTTTTATGTGTGCTGTAGAATGCAGCACACATGCAAAGATGTAAACACGAGAAGAAATGAAAACATTTCTCTAGGAGGCATAGGATTTAGGCACAAATACCTGTCTACAATTATTTGTGGATAGGGATTTGCGTCACAATCCATAGGTGGTTGCATGGGAACGTCCATACACACCCATGAAACACCTCCTTGATGCAAAGTAATGGAAGGCTGAGCATTACGCAGCTTTGTGTTACTTTCCATTACATTCTAACGCAATTTGCGATTTGTGTTCAATTGTAAACTCCACCACTACACTTTGTATCAGGTTTGCGTTAAAAAAGAATGCAACCTCGATCTAAAGTGTTTCTAAATCTGAGCTACTGTCTTCACATGTGTTTCCTTACATGTGCAGCTGCTGGGTAACACTCATCCCAGAGTAGGTTGCTTGCACTGATAATTTGCAATTTTTCTGATATTTTCAATTGATTTCGACTTTTCAAACTTCATTACAACGGTAGCAAATAAACTGTCTCAAGAAAACCTTTCATACCTTACTCCTAACCATTTTTATTCCCATCATATCCTAATGCTCCCATATAGCTGTCTCCCAAACTCAACTTAGGCTTCCTAAAGTACCCAACATTTCCCTGACCAATGATTTGTGTGATGTGCCCAAACGAGTTGTATGTGTAACAGCCTCAGTTTCAAATGTATCTGGAAGAGACTCTTGCCAGACTAGGCCTTGTGTAGTCCTTAAGCATCTTAGTACGGTGAGTATTCACATTCTTTCCTTTCAAGTAGGAAAAGCAATTCTATCCAATGTGTGTAGGAGGTCCCTGTTCCCAAAGAGTGTATCAAAAGGTGACATTGGTGCTGGTGACAGGTGATAAGTGCAGTGTCCATGCGCAATCTATCTTTGAAACCCATTCTGAAAGATAGGGTAGCTGGGACTCTTAGCCAAAGTTCTGAAGTCAGGGATATCTATTTCCTACTTCCTCAGAGCATTTACACTTTGGAGGACCTCTGCCCCGGGTCTTATGCTACTTGTAATAAAGCCAGTACAAACCTTCTGTATATGGTCAAAGACTATTTTGGTGATATACATGGGTAGACTCCTGAAAAGGAAGAGAACATTAGGAAGTACTGACATCTTAACCGTTGATTCCCATCCTTCCTAGGAAAGTGAAAGAGTATGCCATTGCTTCAGATAAGAAGAAACCTCTTTGATCAGCCCTGATTACATGGCTCCAGATAATCTCCAATAGAGTAAATCAGGTGTTCATCCACATAGTAAGTAATTATTCTGCTACAATTAAATGGTATATGTCTGTGATGGTAGGTAAAAAGACTATGATTTTGCCACAATGAACTCGAACCCTGACACTGTTGTCAGTTACTCTTACACAAAGATAACAGTATGGATGACTATGGGCCTTTTAGGTACACAAATGTATTGTCTTCAAACTTTGCTGATATGAAGTTGTCCCTCAAATTTACCACTCTTGATATCTCTATTATCTATAATATGTTGTCATAACGAAACAGTGATTAAGGGCAAGCGTGTCTTGTGCCTCTCTCTATCATACCTTTCAGATAGTTTTGCCATTCTCCATGTCATTAGTTTTGAGGGGGGACGTTTAAGTTTCATGACCATCCTGATAAACTTGCTCCTAGACCTCTGTGTATTCATGGCATCCTCTAGGATCACTAGTTCTATCCTCTTAAAGGCCTTTTTAAGTATCACGGTACAGGATGCTAGGCTAATTTTTCTCCTGTCAACTGTCTATTATTCATATATGTATGTATGTATGTATATGGTATTTCTGAAGTGTGAACCTAGTCAAAAGTCAGCGGTGATCTGAACATAGTCAATGATGAGCATAAAGTTACTAAGTAGTAGGAAGGAAAGTTGGGTTGTTGTCAGTTAATGCGCATATAAGATGCCCATTCAAAATTGCAAATCAGTATCAATTTCTGAACTCATCTCGCAATTCAGAAAACCTTTCCTGAATTAATAAGTAGGTTTTGTACATCTCCCCCAAAATATTTAATGTTTGCAAACTCTATTATTTAGCAAATCAGAGAATTAGTGTCTGTCATTAGAACATCTGGCCCTTAGTGTGCATTTTTCAACACTCCTCACACACCAGCATTTAGCGTTTCTTTAGCGCTTTGCGGATGTATCTTGTAGTCAGATATTCCAATCCTGGTCCTGCTGTCGAACCATTATAGTGAGTGTGCAGACACCCAGCCCTGTTGATGCACCCAAGTTAAATTTGCGCACCTCCATTTTGACTTTGAGTTACACACCAAGCATGAATTGAGTTGATGGGCAGATATAATACTAATGTCCCAGTTTTGATTTTGAAACAGTTAATCATGGAGTGTAATTAATGATTCAAGACAATCCATAGCTGTAAATCCAATTTTTTACTACTGTTACTAGAGTTTGGCCCTGTTACGACACTTGCGTAAACTCCAGCTTCAATATGTTTGCTCAGTCATTTTAACTAATCTGAGTATTCCTTAATATTGTTGTTTTACGTGTGTGAGTAACATAAATGCTGTTACTTAATGACACACAGCCAGGAAAGCCTGCGGATTGAATACCTCTATCTTGGCCTTCTGGAAGATGGATTGTGAGGACTATGGGCCCGATTCACAGAAGTAACTTAAGACAAAATCCTAAACTTACTACCATTTTGGTATTCACAGAAGGCACTTACTCATTTTGGTATTCACAGAAGGCGCTTACTCATTTCGGTATTCACAGAAGTTAGGAGTCCTAACTTTAGTACTCCTAAATGCCTTCTGTGAATACCAAAATGGTAGTAAGTTTAGGATTTTGTCTTAAGTTAGATCTGTGAATCGGGCCCTATGTTCTGAGACTGTGTTTCTCACATTACTGTAACTGGGTCAAATACAGCCACACAATGAATTAGGGATAAGGGAAACATGACTTTCACTGTTATTTTTGAGCCCTTTTGTTTTGCTTGGATATGTTCCATTTTCTTTCTGAGCACTGCCATTTCTGGATGTTATTGTTCGGTGAGTGAGATAGTGAGTTCTAATGTGCAAGTTGCAGAAACATGTGGTTGAGAGCTTTTACACTTTTCTAATTTTTTTTTCAGTTGTGCTGATAGTGGGCAGGTTAACAACCTATTTGTGCTTTGGTACTCCATGATTAAGAATGGTGGCATCCGTACTGCGGTAAACATCACTGTACTACAATATTTTTAGGGATAGCAGGTTGTTTTTTTTTGCAATATACTAAGTATCACAAACCCAAAATATATATGAAATATTTATTTTATTTATTGTGATTTATTTATTAGGTGGAGCTGTCACCTACCTAAAAGGCTCTTGGTGCTGACACGTGCAGGGCACGACTGACTTCATTGACTCACTTTAAAAGAATATAGCCAGGCCTTTAATGTTTTATGGAACAGTAACAGCTCTTGGATGGTGCGCAGCCCAGGCAGCAATTTGTTCCATAGGAGTGCAGCACGTTCAGTAAAAGATCTGTCTCCCATGCGGGAGCATTAAGCTTGCGAGCACAGGATTTGTTCTTGCAGATATAATAGACCAGTCTGGTGAATGGCCTGAAGCAATGTTAGACCTTGTATCTTTGGCGTGTTTTTCCTGTCTTCTTTTCGCTTCTGACCTATTGTTTGAGGACTCTGGGCACTTTACCACTGCTGAGAAGTCCTAATGTGCAAGTGTTCCCTGTTAAAATTATGTTGGTGATTGGATTATCCATGATTGCATATCTGATTTACTGATAAGTCCCTAGTAAAGTGCAAAGCATGTGCCCAGGCACTGTAACTCAAATGCTAATCGTGGGACCACAGCATAGATTGTGCCGCCCACACGAGTAACCCTGCAACCATGTCTCAGACTAGCCACTGCTGAGTCTGTGTGTGCAGTTCCAACCAGCCATATCGACCTTGCAAGTTCAACCACTTGCCAGGCCCAAACCTTCCTTTTTACCACATGTAAGCCACCCCAAAGGTAGGCCCACTGTGCCCAATAGGCAGTGGGCAGTTTATTGAAAAGGAAGGACATCGACTGGTGTGTCTTACTTGTCCTGAGAGTGAAATACTGCAAATTTTCCACTATTGCAGGGACAACCTCTCCCATAAGTTATCATTGGAGCTGCCTTGTACCCTCTTATGCGCGTAACTTCCAATCAGGAAGAGACAGTTGGAGTTTGGGTCCCTGAACTCACAATTTAAAAATACATCTTTTTGTGAAGTTGGTTTGAACTGCATGATTTAAAATGCCACTTTTAGAAAGTGGGCATTTTCTTGATTTACCACTCTGTGCTTCTGCCTACCTGTGGAATCCTTGTCTGAAGTAGGGTGACAGTTGGGCCGTTTGTGCATTCATTGTAGACAGTTACACAAAAAGAGCGGAGGTGCTCCCTGTATATCCTGATGGCCCATCACCAGGCTGATGGGTCTTCCTGTACTAGAGTGGTGGGAGGAGTTGTCACTAACACCTGGATAGGGCTGTGCTAGTCTTTGCACAAAGCTGTCCACAACCCACTGTAGTGAGTCTGGAGCCAGGTGAGGGAAAGGCAGGGTTTTGTGCACTATAAAGACTTTACTTACTTCAGAGACCAAACTGGTATAAGTACTCGAGCTGTGACACCATAACTTCGGAACACTTCGGGGTTAAGAGAACATTCTGCCAGGAAGAAGAGCTGGATGTTGTGGGAGGGACTAACACTCTGCTTTTTGCTTTTTTGTGCTGGCATTCTGCTTGCTGCTTCTGTCCTGGGAGTGAAAGGACTGGACTTTGCTTTTTACATCTTGCTTTTCAAGTTCATGTGCATGCGTGCCTCCTGTTATGAAGTCTCAGGCCCATCAAAGACTACACCTACAAGTGTGTGGGATCTTCTTCTGCGATTCCTATCTTTCCAAGTGGTGCCAAATCTAGCTCCTGGACCCTTGGAAGAAGACTCTGGTAACCGAAGAAGAAAATCCACACATTGACTCTCAGCACCTTAGGTGCAGCTGAAAGGCTACCACAACCCGAGTCCCGAGTACCGTGTCACTGGTGTCTGTGGCAGATGCTCCGACAAGGGTCCTGCTGTGTGGCTGAAGAATTGGTGCACCACCTGCTTTGTGGCTGCGAAATCACCACAGCACCTGCTCTGCATCGCCACAGCAACACAGCACACCTGGATTTTCAATGCATTATTTCTGGGCACAGAGTACATAATCAATGTAGCCCAGCAGTAAGGAACCGTGGCCGTGTGTCCAGAGATCAACGCCGCACCTCCCTGACAGTAAGGATCCAATGCCTCACCTCTTCTGACAGTAAGAAACCCATGCATTGCCTCCCCTGCACTGTTGTAAAGAACCAACGGATCACCTCTCCTGGCAGTAAGGAACCAATGTATTGCTTTGCTTTTATGGCGTGTCATCCCCCTGGACCTGTTTTACTCTTCAATTTTGATGCATCTAAGGTCCTTTTTGATAAAAGTGATGCATCAATAGTTTCCTATGGACTGAACCATTTGGAACCTTTTTAAATATATATCTTTAAATGTGTATGTTGGATTTTTGTTGTTTTGGGGATTGTTTGATTCAGATAAATATTGTTTTCTTTATCTAAACTGTTGTGGTGTACATTTGTAATGTTTTCACTGTATTACTATGTGTGTATGTACAAATGCTTTATACATTGCCTGACTGCTCATGCCAAGCACCAAGGAGGTGAGCAGTGGTTATTTTAGCTGTGTAGTCCCCGTAATCTGACTAGAATAAGTTTCCCTACTTAGACAGGGTACAAACCCCTGCCAACTAGAGACCCCCGTTTCTAACAAGCACTTTGAAGAGAGATTTAAAAATCACCTTTTTGGTACTGATAGCCAATGTAACTTCTCCAAGGTCATAGATGTCAATCACATGTGAGGCAGAGAGTAAGAGACAAACAAGCAGCAGCTATTTGCATTGTGGCAAGGCCCTTGAGCAAATAATTCTGGATTCCTAGAAACAATGAGGTGCTATAATCCTATTTTCTCAGTATAGTTGCTTGGACAACTATTGGCGTATATGTTGTGGAAGTAGGGATAGTATTTTGCGCAAAGTTCTAAGTACCGCAAAACAGGAAGAGGTCAATATTTTGACCTGAAAGGATAGAGACAAAATAAAGTCAAATTTAAACCCAACATTTCTCACTAATAAAACAGAGACTGGATGAGTCTACTCAGGCCAAGCCCAGAAATCATCTAATAGTCTTCTATGAATCATGCCTGTGGAACTGCACACTACTTCATCTTATCACCATAGAATTTTACAGAATTCAATTTTAGTCAGTTGTTAATGTTGAGCATGCATGTGTAATGCCTTGAATGATACAGGAGTGCATATGTCTACCACTATGAAAGTTGAGAATCATCTTCATTTTTCTTGGACTTTTTTCTCTTAAATCTTTAAAAAATCATATTTCCTGTTCCCTTTTTTGGATTGTTGGTGATTTAGTGTCATTTTACTTAGTAAACTATCTCTATTTTTGTAAAATTGGAGTGAGATTTTTATTGTGGTGTGTTTGAGATTTTTAACTGGTTTAACACTTTAACATTATTTGCAAATTTCTCTAAGTTAGGGTTGCTCTATCTGTGCCAGAGCAACCCGGGATTGAGCTCAAGTTTAGATTATTAAAAACTTTGCATAGCCATAACAGGTTAGTTACTTTATCACTTCTGGTGGAGTACCACCCACTGCAATTAATCATTTTTACTTTCTTACACTTGGTTTTCCTCCTAACTTGTAAAATATCTTTTCTAATCTCATTGTGTTTAGCCTGATTCTAACCCATCCGTATTTTAGTTTATTTCCCCAAAGGCTGTCTTTGCTGTTGCTCATAGCACCCATAGACTCAGTATCTACATTTGTGTAAATTCCTGAGTTACACCAGGCTTGTATGTTACATTACATGTCAACACTTTACAAACTAGGGAGGTATTACTTGAGAGTGCCCAGGATGGCGTCGTAGCCCCAGGTCTCCCAACTCCCACCTGAAGTGACGGCATACCCTAACCCTCCTCTCTTTTAACGGCACAGGCGCTGGATTATTTGGAGGAACTATAGGTGATTCCTATGATTTTCTCCTCAGTCCAGGGTCACCTTTTTCATTTGAAACGCACTACCTTTCGGTCTCACGTGCTATTGCCAATATTTTGTTGACTGACCCAAAGGTTGTTCTTCTCACAATGGCTGTGCGTTTGAAATGTGATATGGCAGCAGCTTAAACATCCAAAAAGAGGATTCCAGAACAGCAACAGCAATATTTTGACAGAAAATCTTTATTTAATAGAGGTATAACTAATTTTTATAACTCTTTAATTGAGATACAGTTGGTAGTCTATGTAAAGATAGCTGCTGACATTACTTGGGTCTAAGAATTCAAGCCGTTTTTGTCACAACAATTTTTTAAGACATCAATATAAACAAAGTGTTTTACGAGATTGCAACATATTTTTCTTAATGGGCAAATTGAAGTCACATAAGTGCCTAGATAGCCAACTTTCTACTAGTGAAAAACTGTTTGGAAAACCATTTGAGCATAAATAGTGGCATATAGGCAGAAGGTTCACCTCAGAAGGTAGATAGTCAAGTACCCACTCTTCTCATACCTGCTCTATCTACAAACATGCTTATGCCTTGCAAAGTATATCCATTGATGCTTGAATATTTAATGTAGCAAATTAAATATCATAAGCCTATTGTAATGGAAATTAATAATACCCTGAAAAGACTGGAAGGAAAGTGGTTTACTCCTGAGTCAAGGATTTTCTAAGTATTACGATGAATACATGATGCACAAGGTGTTTCTGACAAAGTGGATTCAATGTCCAAAGAACTTGCTCTTTTGATGTAACAATCTTTGAATATATGGTATCTCAAAAGAGCAGAAGTTTATGATATGGTTGTATTCCTGAGTCCCCAGTTCCTAAGTTGATTGGTCTGTCAGACAGTTTTGCTCTAAAAGTGCGCATCACATTAGACCTATATCTCCTAATCACCAAAGACTCAGATGCATTATATTCCTCTTCCTACAATTTACAGATCTTATGAAAGTGCTTACTGATGCAAAACATTTTGAACAAATATTATGGTCTGGTCAGTGAGTCTTATTTTCCCAAGATGTTTACAGATCTACAGAAAACAGGGGGAAAGGTATTTTTTTTTAATATGTGATGGGCTTTCAGATTAATGAATACCAGATTTGGTCTCATACATCCCTGTTTCTATAAAGTTAATTATAAAAGACAAACTGCCACTGTTAAAAATCCAGACCACTTGAAAGAATTTCCACATTTCCATAAAGGAGAAGCCATAGCTGTTGGCAAAATGTAACCTTTATGAATTATGTCATTCATGAAAGAATGTCTGTGTTTGATGTTTGTTTTATATTTCTCACATTTCAGGTCATGGTTGGCATGTTCGTTTTGTATTAGTTTTTGTTTTTTCTTTTTCTTTTAGAACATCCTTGTATTCTCTCAACTTGATTACCATCCCATACATTCTTTCTTCTTTTTGTGTATTTGTGGTCTCCTCACCATTGATGTCACTCTCTCACCTCATCCTTGTTGTGGTAAGTTTCAGTGATTGTGGTTTTCTGATGATATTGTTATCTATTCTGTTTTCTTTAACTAACAATTTATATTCATATTTTGACATCATATTTCCTTAAATCACTCTTTATGTTGTATTATTTTCCTTTATATCTCTTCTGTGTTCTGTTCCTGGAGGACAGATGACTCCAGAGTTAAACCAGACTTCCATTTGGCATTTCACCATCTTTTCCTGCACTAGTATAATTCTCTTTTTAACTACAATGATATGGTTAAAGTCCTTTTGACGTCTGAGCATCTACTTGTTCTCTATTTTTGGAGGTATCCGGTATTGGGTCCTATATCTTCATTTTCTCCTTGTCATTTTTATCTTCTTGCTTTGCAGTATTACTTGATACATCTTGTTACATTTCCTATTGTATATTTACATGTTGTAGCTTTGAAAATGCTGTTAAATTGATATTTGAGTCAATATTAATTGATATTTCTTCATATATGTTTTGAAAAAGATTCGCTATGTTCTGTGTCATGGAACGGGTATGCATAATCTGATTAAACACTAGACAGTCTAGATACATTTATCCAAGTTACAATGTAATGTTGGTATGTTGCAAGAAAATCATCATCTTGACAAAGATATCAATCTTTCAAAGGATAACTGGGTTGGTCAACTTTACAATTCCCCTGCTGTAGGGAAAAAGCATGGTGTCATTGTCCATTTTCATGAAAAACTTTAGTAAAATATAGAAATGTTGACTCTAATAATGAAGGTAGATTGATACGTTGGTTATGTCCTCCATTTATAAATATATGGCCCCAATGTGGTAGATGCGCAATTTTGGGAAAATCTCCCAGGTAAATTATTATCTTAAGTGCATATCAATTTTGTAGTGGGGGAGATTGTAATCAATTATTGGACAGATGTTCAATCTTGAAATATGTTCCTAACAAAACACAGAAAGTTTTTTCAAGGAATAATCACATTTAGAGGTGTAGTAGGCAGTTTGAGAGTATACGATCTAGAAACGATGCAATATACTTTTTATTCACTATCTCATCACAACAAAACTAGAGTTGATTATATATTGTTGGGCAAACACCTTAGCCAATCTTTGTTTAATGTCCATATAGGCTCAATTGTAATTTCTGGCCACGCCTCTGTTATAAGTGACTCAACCGTTGCTGGTTTAATGATTTTTTATTGAGGGGCAAAAAATGTATTGATCAATTTCAGGTATTCACCACAGATTCTATTTTTGATTAATAAACCTTGAGATTCCAAAATTCATTTTCTTTGGGATTCATTTAAAGCAATGGCTCAATGATTTATTATGTGATTAATAAGAAAAACAAATGCAAAAGATTTGTTCCAGTTTATTACAACAATTATAACCTGAATAGTTCTTGTCTAATTATAAAGCTACTTTTCATAGTCGTACTCAAGCTACATTGGAATATAATCGTACATCCATTGTAGATGCAAACTCTTCCCAATTTAAAGTACTATGGAGGCCAATATAAAACAAAGAAATTACTTGCTAATGATCTTTAGGTTAAAAAGCAAACATTTTATACTAATCACGGATTTCTGCGGCAGCAAATTTTAAGGGAATTCTGACATTTTACTTTGCTTTAAATAAGTAAATATTACATTATACTCTCCAGAACATTAATTTCACAGGGAGGATTCCAATAACTTTTTTTAGACCACCTATAAAAATGGAGGTGATTTGCCAGACCTGTCAGAATTGGCAAAAGATAATAGGGCACATTATCAAGCACAACGCTAAAGCGGCGATAATTGGCTTGATAATACACCATAGAGAATTTGCATAGAAGCCCATGTTCACATTAGAACATGGGCTTCTAAGGGAATTCACAAGGGCGTATTATCAAGCCCATTATTGCCGCGTTAGCGGCAGTTTTCTGCCGCTAAAGAGGCGATAATGTTAACGCGGTTTCTTGATAATATGCCCCAATATCATTAAAGAAATAACACTTTATCTGTCCTCCATAAAAATAAAGCTATAAAAGTAAATGGATTTTTATTTTTGCATATTATTGTTTCAAATTTCATATTACTTTTTTTCAATATATTCTGTCTATAATGGCGAAGTCTAGAGTTACCTTCTCTGAAGCCATGTTATACCTTACATCCAAAAAGTATAAAGATATTTAATTGTGTAAGAATTATTGACCAATCTCCTGATCAATACAGATTGCAACCTTTTTGCAAAAATGTTAGCTTTACTTATAAACAAAAATATTCCAGATTTAGGTAGATTAGAACAAACAGAGTTGGTCAAAGGAAGACACATTTCAGATAACTCAAGAGATATATTATTGAATATTACTGTTTGTTTCATCATATTGCAATTGTATCTCTAGATGCCAAGAGAGCTTTTGATTGTATTGACTGGGACTTTATGTTCAAGCTTTGAGATGGCAATAATTTGATCCAAAAATATTATGTTACATTAACATGCCTTATTCTTAAGTCCTCCATTTCTGTTAGTGACGTAAAATCCACTTACATTTCACTTAGATGTGGAATTCAACAAGGATGCCCTCTATCTCCTTTACTTACTACATTGTCTTTCTTGAAAAAATACCTAGACCTCCTGCTTTCGCTGGATACAACATAAAGCATTTAAATAAAATTCACATCGCATGCCAAAGATACCTTATTTTATATAGCTAATCCAACTTTCTTGAGTCCTGAGTTTTTTGAGATTTTATTTTCTTATTCTGCTATATTTGGTAACAAATGAAACATTAATAAATCTGCAATAATAATGCTTAATAAATATAGTTTTAAAGGACTACAGAATCATATCGGCTTTGCTTGAAGTCCAATTCAATTAAATGCCTATGTATCCTAGAATTGAAAGGCATCTTGAGAAGAGCAGGGCCCTTGGGAATTAAAGAAAGATAATTGCCCATTACAGCTGCCCCAGTTGCAGACTGCAGATAGTAGCAAAATACCTGCCGGGCTAGCATGCCTCCATTAATTTAGCACAAAAAGAATAGTTATACTGCCTAGTATATGATGCCTTACTCGTTAATGAGAGGTACTTTATTTGTCCTTTTTACACACAAAGGGGGCCATTTACAAGCCCCTTGCACTGCCGTTTCAACACTTTTTGTGACGCAATGGCACACAAACTACCAAATCATATTTATTAGGTAACACAAAACCACTTTGAATGGCTTTGAATGGCCTCATAGATGTGTAGTAAGGAAGGGCAGTGCAAATTGCTGTGTTGCCTTACTCTGCACTAAGGAAGCGTTACATGGGCATTGCGATAGGTGTTCCCACACAAAACCCATGGATTTTGATGCATCTCCAGATGTACAAGACCATGTAAACCTGGGGAAGCGCCAAAACCCTAAGCCTCACCAGAGGGACACAAGGAGGAAAAATTATTTTATTATTCTTCGTTTTTTTCTTTCTATGCATGCAGCATTCTGCATCAGTGATGTCACTAACCAAGCTATGTCATGTCATGGGTGATGTGTGAGGTCATAAGTAGTGGATTGCGGGAGCATAATTTATAGTTATCTCAGGTAACTATAACTGCTGAATTTCACAGGTTTTGTACGAGTGAAATGTGAGCCTATATATAATGTCCCTGCAACCTCTGCTTGTTTCAGTTTGTATATATATAAATATATATGCATGTATATATTCTATCCCCTGTGTATATACATAAATATATATATCCAATACACTTTACTCCATAAGCACGAGCCCCAGGTCCGGGGCTTGTGCTTATGAAGCAAAGTGTACTGGTTGAATTACATGAGCCTGACCCGTCTGCTTTTGCTGAGTAAAAGACAGGATATTTCCTAATGAAAATCGCGGTGAAGGTCAGCAAGGGACGCAAGATGGATGATTTCTACTTGCAGGCTGAGAGTCTGGATAACGCAACTGAGAGATGTAAAAGAGTTATAAAACAGGTTTGCAAACTTAAGATGGCACACTACACAGCATGAATTGAAATATGAAGACAGCAGCATTTGAGACATTGGTTTTTAAAGTGAAAATATGCTGCCTTCTAAAAGTGAAATTGTTATACTTCTATTTAAAGTGTGCACTTTGTGAAGTAATTCGACCAGCATCTTCAAAAACCACATGGGCATTTGAAAGACAGAGATACTTACACGTGATATATATTTATATTCACTGGAAAAAACAAAAGCTACAGGGATGCTATGCCTGGAGCCTGGCCTTTTTGTAAAGGGGTAGGATGTGGCGAGGGACCCCTTCCAGGGCCAATTTCAGCCCTGTGGACCCGATATGCAGGGGCCCATTCCATTTGTCCTGAGTGCCCCCAGGGCACCCACTCTGCACTATGATGCCCTGCTGTCCCTGCCAGCTACCCGCCTCCTGATGATCACACATCCACTCACTCACCCAGTCACTCACATACCCACTCACTTACCTATATACTCACGCATCCATTCATTTACTCATACAGATACTAACACATGTACTCGCTCACCTATTAGGTCACTGATACAAACACATACTCACCCATACAGCCACTCTCAAAGAAACTTACTCTCCATGCAGTCGCTCACACACACATCCATACACCACTTATGCACCCACTCACTCACCCATAGAACCACTCACATACCCAAATACTCACCTATAAAGCCTCTCACATGCCCACTTACTAACCCATATACCACTGACACTCACATACCTGTAGAGCCACTCAGAAACCTATTCACACATGTATACACACAGTCACACAGCCACTCACATAATATGTGTTACGAATTGTATTACTCTTTGGTAGATCACAAACCATACTTAGTTAAGTTTTGCAGTATTTTAGTATAGATCTTTAACACTCAGAAAACTTTAAAAAAAGACTCACACTCACTGGATGATGTCATCAATGATGTTCTTTGAGATGTCATCTGTGATGTTATGAGTGATGTCCCTGACCATGTCATGAGTGATGTAATATGTGAAGTCATAAGCAGTGCACTGCGGGGCTGTAAGTTACGGTCAGCTAAGGTAACTATAGCTGCTGAATTTCACTGGCTTTGTAGGAGTGAAATGTGAGCCTAAACATAATGCCCTTGTAACCTTTGGTTTTTTCAGTGAACTTCTAATGCTTTTTAGATTGTATTTCCTAACTATGACATCCCTGTAGCATTATTTTTTTCAGTGAATTTGTAAGGTTTTTTGATAACCAATTTTATTGAAAGTTTTGCAGGTAGACACATAATTTTCCACAAAAAACACAGAGATCACATATAGGCAATGAATTTGCAGGAACTAACATCAGTATAGCCAAACTGCATGGAATTACAATGACAGTCCATATTAGTTACACCATTTCCCCCATATTCTGTTGTGCTTTTGAGGACAGCCACAAGCTACAAATACTGGCTTTTCCTGATGAGCACACCAGTCCGTCCCCCTTATGCCAGCACCTGATGGTCTGTAGGGTGCGCAGCTTCCAGTCACGGGATATGTCCCTCTTGGAGATAAAACAAGTCACCCCCAAAAATGCCTGTTCTACCCGTGGGCCCCCAAAGTCTTCTACTAGGCCCAACAATAAATTACAAGGGGTGAGTTCCAATGTGCAGTCCAGGACAGAAAGAAAGTTTCTGACCTATTCCTTCCCAGTAGGGCCTCAGAGCTAGACAGTCCCATGCCATATGGAAAAAAATCAGCTGCCGGAAGCCCACACAGCTAGAGTGTTTGGGAAGAAGTGCTGCAAATGATGGGGGGGAGGGGGTGAGGAATGCGGTGTGTAAATAATTGAATTCGACCATAAACAGCTGCACTGAAATCTCCAACTCATAAGGTACCAGGCAAGCCTATCTCCATTCACCTTCAGCTAGGTCTCCCACCCATGCATCCCATCGCTGTCTAGCTCATTCTAGGCCATCAGGGGTGTAGATGCCCAGTGACCGATACATCTTTGAGATGGCTTCCCTACCCAGATCCACAAAGAAAATGTTTTCCTTAAGCTGACGGTGATCAGGTAGTGATGCGTTTGGGAGGGCACTGGCCTACAAGGCATGGTTTAGTTGGACATACCAAAAAAATGATTTGGAAAGAGAGTACTGAGACCTCAAATCCTGAAATGTCTCGAGGTGACCCCATCTAAAGACATCTCCCAGGTAAGAGATCCCAATCCGATGCCAGGGGGCACAGCCCTCCAGAGCTGTGCGATGACACAGCCATGTTCCTTGCCACAAAGGAGTCAATTTGGTGAACTGCCGGTACAAGCTGAAGAGCTGAAGAGGTGCCCTCCATCAGGTATGAGACACGTGTGTACAAGAGAACAGTGGGTTGGGCAGACGCGTGCCGTACAGGAGATCAAGCAAACCATTCAAGCTCAGTGAATAGATCTCTTGGCTTATGCCGGGTCATCCCAGCCACAAGTAAACCATTCATTAATCGGTACCAAGTGGACTGAGAGGTGATAGATGTATATGTCTGATAGACCCAGAACGCCATCAAAGGGGGGATAGTGCAGTGTCTGCATAGCCATGCTGTGTCTGCCACCCGTGAACACAGAGTTGCTGATCTTGGCATTCAGAGAGTAACACCATTTGTGAGGGATGGGTTGGTGACAGTGACCTAGGACATATAAATAGCGTGGCAAGCACACCATCTTAAAGAGGGCAGTACGCCCCATAGGATTCAACGGAAGAGTTGCCCAGCAGCCCAGGTTGTGCTCTAGTGTTCAAAATGTCACAGCCAGATTCGTCCTCAATCTCCCCTGCCTCAGTCACATCACCGAAAACCTTCGAGAACTCCACTGGCTTCCAGTTAACAAAAGAATCACTTTCAAGCTCTTCACACATGCCCACAAAGCCCTCCATGATGCCAGACCAGAATATCTGATCCACTGCCTCTCATTCCATGTACTCACCAGACACCTCTGCTCCGCCCAACTGGCCCTGGCCACCATCCCAGGAAACCAGAAGACCAGACCCAGAGGACGAACCTTCTCCTACTTAGTTGCCAAGACGTGGAACATCTTGCCTCGCCACCTCAGGAAATCCCTCTTGCTGACCCTGTTCTAGAAGGATCTAAAGACCTGAGTCTTCAGCTGAACAACGCACTCACCAGACACCTTCGCTCCACCCAACTGGCCCTGGCCACCGTCCCTCAGATCCACAAGACCAGAAAGGGAAGGAGATCCTTCTCCTATGTTGCCACCAAGATGTGGAACACCTTGCCTCTCCACATCAGGCAATCTCTGTTGTTGATTTAATTCCCTGATGGATCAGTAGCCCCCCCTCCAGCACCTTGAGGCCCTCAAGGGTGAGTAGCTGCACTTTATAAATAACTGATTGATTGCTTGATTGAGTATTTGGATCAGCCCCTGGAAATTAGGTTTCCACGCAGGTCTGGGAAGGGGGACATATGAATCTCTAAATATTTAAAAGAGTTATGCCAGATGGGATGTTGAGGCACCAAACCTCTCCTGAGCATCTTTTTGTTTTGTTTTATATAGAGCAAACTCGGAAAGTATCAAGTATCAGAGCACTTTATATGAGCACTAGTTGCATTAGGAGGAGAAGTGTGGCTCACTGGTTAGAGGCGGCAGACCCGTAAGCAGAGAACGGCCCGGGACCAGGGTTCAATTCCCGACGCGGCAGGGTCGTGGACCAGGGTCAGCGGACTCGATAATTCTCGCCTCGGTGCCTACTCTAGTCAGAAACCACACTCGGCAACTCTGGGCATCAGCTTGCCTCATCTTCACAATGGCCCCCCCAGACCGCCGGGGATGCTTGGTCGCACCTTAGAGATACCCATCAGGGACCATCTCTCAGGGTGAGCCAGGACGGGTTCCCCAGCGGTCGAAGCGTGGAGATACTCCTCCGGAAGTTGATTCCTAGCGCTATATAAACCCGCAATTAAATTAAATTAAAATTAAATTACACAAGGACGTATTCATTTTTGGTAGGCACAGGGAGATTAGTGTGATTTGCCAGGAATCACAGGATATTAAGCGCCGTTGTCGAGATTTAAATCCGGATCCCTAGATTTGAGGTCGACCGACCTAGCCGTTAGGCCACATCCTCCCCCCTCACCCCCACTAGCCTTGACTTGCCCTCATTAATCTAGAGGCCAGAGGCCTTGCCTTAAACCGATGGATGGACAGGCATCAGGGCCCAGAGTGCTGTGGATTTTGCAAAAACAAGGAAATATTTTCAGTGTACAATGCGATGTGGTCCCTGTAGCCACTCCCCTCCTGCCAACCCCAGATGTGTGCATCGCAGCAAATAAGCTCTGCCAGGGGTTCTATCACCAGGGTGAATAGCAGTGGAGAAAGTGTACAACCCTGTTGCGTGCCACGTTTGATGGGGAATAGGGAAGTAAGGACCCCGTTCACCTGAAAAAGAGTTGTTGGGGTGCTATAGAGAAGTTGCACCATAAGACAGAACACCTCCCATATCCAGCTTTCTGGAGGACCTGTCCAGAAAATCTCATGATACTGTGTCGGGGCCTCAGTAAAGTCAATAAACTGGAGAGCCAAGGAGCCTTTGTTGTCTTGCGACTGAGAAAGCGTGGCATAGACCCTCCTGACACAGTGCTGCGACCCTGTAAGTATCTATATTGATCTGGATTAATCAAATGTGGTACAACATGCACCAGCTGCGTCTCTAGGACTATTGTATAGAGCTTAATATCAGTATTAATGAGAGAGTTTGGATGATAGGTCAAACAGTGATCACAGGGAAGGACTCCTTAGGTAAGACAACAATTGTGGCTCAGTCTGAATCAGGTGGAAAGGATCCGTGGCACACCGCAGGTGTATAGAAATTCAAAAGATGGGGACATAGAATGTCCCCGAAGTGCTTATAGTATTCAACAGTGGGGCTGGCAATCTTTCTGGATTGCAGCACCATCACTGCTGCCTGCACCTCCTCAAGCTGCAGATCCTTATCCAGTTCCAGAGTCAAGGCCCCCAGTATAGATGGCAGCGGTATGTCATTCATAAGTGGGTTTGCAACTTCAGCAGGTGGCGGTGGGTGTCTTGAATACAACACCCGGTAGAAATCAACATAGGTCTGGGCTATGGAGCATGATTCCTCCAGGAGGTGCCCTGATGAGCCCCGAGTCACTGGTAACACCCTGTCAGAGATGCCACAGGTCATTAGCCAGTACAGTAGTTTGCCCAATTTCTCACAGCACACATATATAATCTGCATGGAGGCCAGCCAGCCATCAGTGCTTGGTCTCCTCATGAGAGACCTGTTGCAGTTCTGTGTGAGCTATGGCGAGGGAACGATGGATGTTATCGAAATCACTGCAATGCTAAGCAGCCTCCAGGTGTAGTGTTGGACCTGCAAGTTTGGTCACCTGCAACAGGCGCAGGGCCTCGGCCCAGCAGACATCCCTCTCAAGATGGCCAAGCAACAAGCTTACTAGCAGCCCACAGTGTCTCTGCGGAGGAAACCGATTCTACATTAAGCTTAAGAAACTCCTCTAAAACTTCTTCCACAAAGGCCATGCATTCAACACTTTGTAAATGCCAAGCACTAAATCTCCAAGCCAGGTGCAAGGCGGTCAGTTGGAGAATAGTTGGCAATGCCGTGTGGGAGAATATGCATGGATTGGACCGACAAGAGGTCTGCCACCTACAGCCACAGAAAATCCATGCTGGACTCCATGACATGTGTCGCTGAGCGGAGAATGTATGCACCCAGGGTAGGATGCCAAAAGAACCAAGCGTCACCAAGATGAGGAACAGGCCAACCGGGTGCCCCTAACAAAGTATGAGTCAGTGGAGGTATCAAGTTCCGGATCGGGGACCACGTTGAAGTCGCCCTCGACCACTGTATCCCCTTGAGGAAGACTCAAAAGAAAGGAATAGGGGTAGGGAGACATACCATGATACAAAATTGTTTTGCCTAGCCTCCATACAGCCTTCAACACACACGTAACACCCCTGTGAGTCTGGGTGCTGCCCAGTATCTGCCAGGGGGAAGGACTTGTGTATCAAGACCGTGACCCCTCTTGAGCCACAGACAAACCCAGAATGGTAGATCCCGTTGTATCCAGTGCAGCCTAAGAAGGTGCAGCACATACCTAATTAGTGAGTTTTGTGTAGGTGAACGACTGCCGGTTGGTGTGCCTAATATACCACAGGACTGCTGAGGGTTTAATCTGGTCCACTATGCTGTTAACGTTCCAGGAGAGAACCATTCATTTAGGGGGAACCCATGACATGTGCGGAGGACAGTAGGTGGTTTCTTTCGGAGAACAGGATCTAATGTGGTAACTGGGGGCACGCAGTGTGAAGCCGTACAAGTTCAAAAATGATCAAGATTATGTCTGCCAGTGACAACCTGCAAAGGAAATTAAAACACAAGAGAAACATTTTGAATCACCCACCCCCCAACTCCCTTGTTCCACACTTCACCCCAGGAAGCTTCTGTATCCGTTGACAAACTACCCACAACAAACTAACTCAGAGGTAACATCTGAAGCCAAAACTTGCCCATAGAGAAGGATACAGTGCCTGACAACAGAGAACCACATAGGTATAAACAATAACAGTTACAATACACACTAAGTTACGTTCAGTCACCTCCTGAGATCAGGAAAAGGCGATTTTAAGGAATGCAGTGCCAACCAGTCAAGACGGTATGGAAGGCTGGTACCAGGCATCCAGGTACATTTCTGTGGATTGGAATATCATGTCAAATAAGTAGCCATTCGATGTCTGTGAGGATGGGGGCGATGCAGTCTCCCCCAGGGCTGAGCCGGGACTCTCCGCAGCCATGTCCCACTCCGCCTGGAACCTCTGAGAGTGGGAACAATTTCCCCTCTGTCAACGACAAGACTGTGCGAGAGCATGTTCCACTGTGTCACCCAAGCACAGCTGCCCAGGAGAATGCCGCAGTAGCAGCTGCTGCTCCGTAGCCCATTCCCAAGCTTGGTCCAGAGTATCAAAAAAGAAAGTTTCACATTGAAAGATGAATTTAAGATGAGCATTGAAGAGGAAAATGTAATGCAGATTGAGTGCCATAGCTTTTTTTTCACTATTTAAACAAACAACAATGGTTCTGTCGGACAACACGATTCAATTGAAAATAGTACTTAATACATGGAAATAGCCATATATCCCATGAAGGATATATGCAATGATTACACACTGACCACAAACAAAAGGAAAAACATACGTCTTTAGTATTGCATAGTGGTTGGACAGCCTTATTATTGGGTATATGATTCATCTGGTATTCGTCTGGTCTTTTCCACTAACGACCCGACGCACTCAGAAGTACGTCTTGCACGCTAGAGCAATCTCCTGGCTGCGCAGACCCCTAAACACATTGCACCGGCTGGTGCAGAATAACCACCATGAAATAACAAGAACCAGTGAGTACCACAGGTGCTTGTCGGCTGACATGCACCATCTACATTAGAAGACCAGATGAATCATATACCCAATAATAAGGCTATCCAACCACTATCCAGTCCTGATGAAGACCCGCCTTAGACGCGCATAAATCAGCACATCGCCTCCAGGGTCAAAACGTTTAATGTTCTATGTCATATAGCCATTTGCACAAAGTCCCACTGAACAAAAAGAACAAGTTAAATCTCCTGTGACTATTGTGCCGTACAGTGGATATTCTGAAAAAGTTTTTTCTTTTATGTATTTATGTTTTGTCACCTGTAACACTCAGTCACCAGTCACGACCTAGACACTTTGTTTATTCACATCCCATGTATTCTATGTATATTGGACACCATATCTGATTCATTGCAGAAACAAAATGTTTGAAAAGATTGAATACTAAATACGCATGTTTTTCCTTTTGTTTGTGGTCAGTGTGTAATCATTGCATATATCCTTCATGGGATATATGGCTATATCCATGTATTAAGTACTATTTTCAATTGAATCGTGTTGTCCGACAGAACCATTGTTGTTTGTATAATTACCCGCCCAGGTTCTGATGTTTACAGGGTTACCCCATTACACGTAATAATTTTTTTCACTACAGCAAATGACCGTCAGCACTGTTGCACTGCCCTGTTGCAATCAGAAAAGTTAAGGACTCTAGAGGTGGAGAACTGAAAGTCTGATTTAGAGCAGGCCTCCTGCAGGATGGCATCCCGGTCCTTGAAGTTCAGAAGCTGTAGGCTGACAGGTCAAGAGGGAGCTCCAGGCGTGGGCCTCAGTCACAGGGAGCAATGCGCTCTGTCTATGAAAATGAAAGCGGAAAGTTTGTTTCTGGGGACCCATGTTTTAAACCTGTCTTCCAATGCCCAGGCAAGACCCTGCTGCCCCAGGGACTCCAGAAGGCCAACAAGTCTGATGTTATTGCTCTGTGACCTATTTTTTGCATCTTCTGCACAGTCCATGAGCGGTGACAGAGAGGCGGATATTTTAGACATCTGGGTCTTCAGAAATGTGATTTAATCTTGCGCGTTGGACATTCGAGTCTCAAGCTCCGTCATTCGGTCCACCATGTTACGCAGTTCCTGGAGCAGTATAAAGAGGTCTACATGAAGACCATCAAATGTACTTTCAACTGCCTCCCTCGAGTCTTGAATGGCCTTGATGATCATTCCCCGGTCTGCCGGCCCTTGCTGTATTGGAGCAGGCACTTCTGCCACCAGTTCAACTGCATACTGCCTGAGGTCAGGTGCTGGGACCGTATACTGGTCTATCTTGGTTTGGACAGGGTTCTCTGTGGTGGCACCTTCCCACGCCCCATTCCCCAGAGAGGCCACGGGACTGGCATAACATCAGGGGGACGGGAAGCCCGCTATTAACATGGGGGATTCCTAGGCACCACACAGGAAAACCACCGCTCACACTGTGACCCAATTGCCAAGCGGAGTCTCACTGGGCAGGAGAAAAAGGCCCAGGTGAGCAGTACCTCATGGCACACGGTTCAGGTAGCTGGAGGCAGGAACATTGAACACAAACATGCCTCACCTCAATCTCCGATCAGCCCTCCACCCGCTGGAGTGCCCTGTCACACCTGTGCACTATGAGATGAGGATCTCCACATCCCAGCCGGGCTCTAAATCTGACTCCACCTTTCCACATGAGCAGTAGTGTGACACTCGAAGCCCAGAGTCCGACATAGCGGATTCGGGTGGACCCGCCAAGGCACTGCACTCAAGGCCCCGGAGACAGCCGGGTCTCAACAGTGCCGGCATTGAAGCCCCAGAGCAAGCAGGTCCACCCCATCTCTCAGCCCCTCAGGAGTGCCTTTATGGACCTCACCATAGGTCACTCCACAGCCTCTCAAGTCAGGCTCTAGATTAGGGGCAGCATATAGGACCAGTCACCAGTTTAATGTTGTAGGCACTGGATATAACTGGGTAAGCTGCCGCCCGCCTCCCAGTGCTGGCTCCGACAGTGGGCTGCCACTTGCATCCCTGATGTTTGTCAGCACACCCCAGGTCAGGCGAGGGCTGCATGTGTCATCACTATGCCAGCTGCCAGGAAGTCTAATGTTGTGGGCCCCAGGGCACAAGCCACAGGGGCCGTCCTCCTCCTCACTGGCCCGACTGCTGTGGTGTAGCCCCACTTGGAGCACCCAGGGGTAAGGCCCCCATTGATCTGATTGTGCGTGTCTCCCTGCAAGTGCAAGATTCCCCACGGAGCCAGGCAGTGCTAATGAGGCAGGTCCCACTCAGTGGCCACTGACTGATCCCTAGCTGAGCAGCCCGTCCTCAGGTCACCTCAGCCCCAGGGCCTGCATCACAGTCAAGCTGAGCTACCAGGTCACCAAGCAGAGTATGTGTCTACTACTTTACTTACTGCCACCCTCTGCAAGGGGAAGGAGCACTCCACAGTACAACAGGAATGGCCCAGTGGCTCCGGCCCACACAGATTACCTGCAATGGTGAGCCACCCCACCGGTTGTTCTGTGGTACAGCAGGTTCCAATCAGGATATGGCCAGTTGGAAGGCATCCCACAGGGAACAGAACGGGTCTGATGAAGTAGAGAGGGACAGCAACACGCCCCTTTGCCCAGAACCCTGGGGGCCACTGTTATCAGGCAGGATGAGAAAGTATTATATGTGGGCAATTGGAGCTACACTAAGGCTCGATCACTATCTTGGCCACCATGGCCATGCCCCTGAATTTCAAAGGCTTCTTGAATTATAGTTCCCACCTCTAACCTGTAACCTTTGAAAATGAGTGTGTGAGTGGGTGCAAGAGTGCCTCAGTGTGTGTGTGACTGGGTATGTGAGCATATAAATGGGTGTGCACCTGGGTGTGTGTGTGTGTCTGAGTGGGTCTGGGACTACCTGCATAAGTGTCCCACTGAATGTGTGAGTGGGTGTATCTCTGTCTGAGTGAGTCTCTGACTGTTTGAGTAGATGTCTAAGTGTGTGATTGCGTATCTGAGTGAGTCAGTGACTAGGTGCATGAGTTTTTTTGACAGTTGAGAAAGACATTTGACATGCCAAGTGAAGTTGGCAGTGATAGCGCCAGTGCCAGGCAATGTTTAAGTAAATGTGCTGGTAAGTAACTGCCTGCTATAATACCTATATGCCTGTCTAAATCTGTATGCAAGTGGCTTCACTAATACTTCATTGACTTTGCTAGGCAATAGAGAGCTATGTAGGTGTCACTGCAACTACCTTTGTGTCTGCTGTATGCATAAATAGTTTCTGATGAGTGACTGAATATATACGTGCTTCTGTAGCTGAAACAGAGTCTCTATGCTTTTGCCAACATCTATGTCATTTGATTTCAGGATGGCATACTCTATGTAGTACTGTGCATAGAGGTCTGCAAGTGCACAAGTAACTTACTCAACTCAAAAGGACATCTGTCAATCTCTTAAGCACAAAACAGCCTCCTATATGTCGTACATACAACACATCTTAGAAGTGTGTTATGAGCACTTAAACGTGGGTTTGACGCTTAAGAAACACCTATAGCATGCCAAGTGAAGCTTGCCGTGACAGTGCCCAGACAGGGTCTGCACTAGTAGCCATCACTCATTTGAAATACTATTTCTATGCTTGGTTAATAAGGTTGTGTCATTATTTATCTACATATCTGAGAGAATGTAGAAGTATACCTCTTACAGTGCCATGAGACTTTTAACTAAACATGCTGTTATGTAGCTGCCTGCTATAATACCTCTATGGCTGTCTTAACATGTATGTAAGTGGCTGCAGAAATACTTCAGCACCTGTGTTAGGCACTACAGAGCTACATAGGTGTGACTGCAACTACCTTTGAGTCTGCTGCATGTATTAAGAATTCTGATGAGTGACAGAATCTTTACATCCTTCTGTAGCTGTCTCAGTAACTGAAATAGTGGCTTTTCTTATCTTATCTGTGTTATTGTGTTCAGTTTTTCTAAACACAGTAACATAATAATTTTGACTTTTGTAGTGAGAGCATAGATAACATATATAAACACACTCTAGCTTCTCTGAAGAGACCGTGTTAAACTTTGGAATCTCTTCTTGAAAGTTATCAACAGTAATATCTGTCTCCTGGTCTGTTTCACCAGCAGATATCAGATCTTTATTTTCCCTAACCTCCTCTTCAGGTCCAAAGAAACAAAACTGCTCATGATCACAATCCTGTTCTACCTCTGATACTGTACCAAAAGAGCTCTATTCATTTCTCCTGAACACAGTTTAGGAGTTTTCACATTGTAAAGCCCTCTAACTAAAGATCTCATTTTTATTGGTGTACAGCTAAAATTCTGAAATGAGGAACAGTGCTTTGGTACACTTTCTTTGATAGAAATGCTAGTGAGTTACCCTTTAAATAAGTATACTTTTTTACTTTGCATGGATCTAATCCTTGCAAAATTCTAATTTTATGTTTAGGCTTTTGCATGGAAAGATACATAGGAAACTTCTCAATATAGCAATAGATCCCTGCCCAACACTGAAAATACTGCTACAATCACATTTGTATACAGGGGCCTGTCTACACCTTCTGTGTACCTCTTCAGCTATCACTTCATCTACAAATCGAGCTACCATGACCTCTTTTAAGATAGAGGATCCATCCTTCAACTGATAACATCATGCAGATTCCTCAACCGAATGCACTAATGTGTTGTGTTGGAAATTGCTTTCTTCCTTAAAGAAATGCGCAAGGCTAGAAGTATGTCTCCATTTACCGCTGACATCTTTACAAGTCTTTTGTTTGGCTTCTTTTCCTCATACTCAAAACTATTTTATCCAGTGTCTTCATTCTGTTTAGAATCAAAATAAATAGCATCTTCATCAGAGCAAATGCTTTATCAACTACACCCTCAACACGTTCCTTTTGTCTTACAGTTTATCCAATTCTTTTATATTTCTTCCGATTTGTCAGTAGATTGTGACGCCCATGAAGCGTCCTTAGTTATGCCCCTCCTCCCCGCCTCGCTTCCAATCCAGTGCCTAGGACGTGATGCACAACACGTTCCAGGAAGCACCAAACACTTTTTAACGACCCCGCTCACCATACCACCACAAGATACCGGACAAACACCGCACACATCTGTGGCGGCCTGGGATTTATTCGCGGGATGGGTTGATTCCAACACACCTCATTCTCCAGCAAGCCGTGGTCCTTACCGCGCCTCGCTCCATTTTAACATTTTTGTCCCAGCGCCCAGACTCACTTATTGACCTCTAGCTTCTCAGGAAACCACCACCTGACATCGATACAGTGGATCAGGGCTCCGACCCTGCACCTTGAAATTCATTTCCCAACACCCACAGTGGGTGAATCCACCCATGCTACCTTCTCCCTCCCGCCCTCCCTCCCTTCCACACATGCTCTACAGTACGCCCATTTGCTGACCCCACTCTTTCCCTTCCTAGATGACTGCGCTGGTCCTTTGACCACACTCAGATGTTCCTTGACCCCAATTATTTCGCATAGGACCCTTACACCCACATGATCCATTTCTGGAAGCCACACCTTACGAGCTTCAGGTAGGCAGCACAGTCCTTTCTCCCCCTTTTTCTTTCTTCTCCACCCTCTTTTCCCCGCCCCATTCCCTTTTTATCCACCCCTTTTCCAATCCTTCCTGTTCCTTACCCCAGACCCCCACCACCCCCACACCCCCCTTGCCTGCTTCCTCCCCTTCCTCTTATTTCGTCCCTTCCCCCTCCCCCCATCTCCACTGGTCTCTCCCCTCTTCTCTCCTCTTCCCTCTACCCCATTTTCCCCCCGTCCTTCCTTTCATTGACCCAACCGACCCCCAGCTGCCCTGACCCTCTCCTTTCCTCCCCATACAGCACCCGCTATCTTGGTTACCCGATCCTGATGATGATCCTGATTTGCTAGGATCGAAATGCCGTTGACCATTGTTACAAGTGCAATTTGTGGTGCACATTCATCGTTGGTTCACCAAATCGTTAAAAAAACCTTGATTAATTGCCCTGAAATTGTGTTGAACCGACAACTATGTATATATTTTATGCCACTTTCTCACTTCACGCCTAGCGCTATGTTCTTCACTTGTCACTTGTACCGTCACCTTTGTCACAAGCACAATGTGCACTAAGTTCATTAGGGTTGCCTAAGCATTTATGCTAACAGTGCTGATATAACTGTGATGTATAAATTGAGTTTTAAATATATGATGCCATGAGCACATACAGCAAAATTACTTGGAGTCTCCCTCCTTTTCTTGTTGTCCTTCTCGTAATGTCTTGAACATACATATATATGAACAATCATTGAATACGGTTGAGACTTTTGTTGTTAGTTTTCATATATTCACCCTGATCTCTGCCCGGTCTATGGGTTATACTCCTGTGACTTTTTTCTGCTTTTTCCACCAAATCCACATTTTGCACCTTTTGTTTATCAGTTGTGAGGACTTAGTATCCTTGTCTCAGTTTCTATTTTTTCACACTTTTGGATGACATTGTAACTGTCTGTATTTACGTAGAAATTGATATCTGAAAAGATAAAAAATAACTATATTTAGGCTTTCATTATGTAGTATCAGATACTGAAGAACCAATGCAAGCAGTTATAATATTGTAATACCGCTAACATGATTATATTAATTTTCATATGTATGTCTCTGTGTCTTTTTCTGTATCACTGCATCTATTATTCTCTTACCAGGTATCCTATTATGCACACTACTGTGTTCCTGTGTCTCTGCCCTTGTTTAAATGAGTACTTGGCTACATATATGACTGGAGTGTCTCAGTACTCTGGTACATATCTCAAAGTCTTTATGACACCAGCAATAAGAGTGACATAATATGTCTAAATAAATGTGCCAGAATGCAACTCTCTGATTTAGTAGTTCTAAAGCTATCTAATTATGTAAATGTGTGGCAGAACCAATACCTCAGTGACAGGATTAGGATTTGGAGGAGTATGCAGGTGTCTGTCCAGCTTCCTTTCATACTTCTGGATACATTAATGGTTTCTGAGCATGTGAGCAAATGTAGAAGTGCATCGTTTGTTCTGAGAGTAGGTGAAAGAGAGGCTCTATGGTTTGTGAACATGTATGGCAGTACCTTTATGGGTGGTATTGTTTATGTAGTGCTTGGCATAGGGTTCTGTAACTGTGTGACTAAGCCACTAATACTCAAAAGGACATCTTTCAGTTTTTTAAGTATAAACACTGTCCTTTATGGTATACCTACAGTATATCTCAGAGGAGTCTTATGTGTATTAAAACTTGGGTTTAACACTTGAGAAACAGCTATTACTTGCCAAGTAATGCTTTCAGTGAAAGTGTGCAGACAGAGTCTGCACTACTAGGTATCACCCATGTTTGAAGGACTATTTCTCTGGCTGGAGGATACACTTGTGTCATTACTTGCCGGAGTGAGCGTTGGATTACGTTTGTAACTGTGCCATGTGATGTTTAAGTAAATATGTCGGCAGGTGACAGTGTGTTTCCATCCTATATGGCTGTCTAATTATGTATGTAAGTGGCTGTAGAAATACTTCAGTGCCTGTGTTAGGCAATACAGAGCTATGTAGGTATGACTGTAACTACCTTTGAGTCTGCTGCATGTGTTAAGAGTTCTGGTGAGTGACTGAATCTATACATGCTTCTGTAGCTGTCTCAATAGCTGAAATAGATACTTTATGTTTTTCTGAACTTGTATATCGGTTTCTTTAGGGATGGCATACTCTATGTAGTACTTGGCATAGGGGCATGCATGTTCACAAGTATCTTAGTGAACTAAAAAGAACATCACAACCACAAACCACCATGCTTATAGCACACCTACAGCATCACTCACATGTGACTTGCGCATACTGAAACTTGGATTTAGGACTTGACAAACAGCTTTTACATGGCAAATCGAGCTACAAGTAAATGTGCACACACAGGACCTGTACTACCAAGCATCATCCATGTTTGAAAGAGTAGTTCTCTACATGAATGAGAAGGTTGTGTAGGTACTTGCCAACATATCTGAAAAAATGAAGAAGTACACCTGTAGCACAGCCATGAGACATTTAAGTAAATGTTCTGGTATGTGATTGTCTATTTAAAAATCTCTATGATACTCTAACTATCTATGAAAGTGGCTAATAATAAAAAAACCTCAGTGCACATGTTACTGAAAACAGAGCAACATAGATGTGACTACAACTATTTTTGAATCAGCTGCATTCACCAGTAGTTTCTGGGTAAGTGCCTGAATGTATATGTGCCTCTGTAGCTGTCTGACAAAGCAGTGTAACAGAACTACAATACACATGATTCCAAGAAAAAATCTCTTTGAGAACAGCACAGCACATCATGTATATACATGTCAATATTTCCACATCTTCTACAGCCTTACTAACTAAAAGTGTAATCCTTCATCTACAGTTTATACCATGTAGTAAGCAGCACATATACAACATATTAATTCAAGGCAACAGATTATAAATTAACTTCCCACACAACTCGTGCTGTACTACAGAAGGTGTCCCAGTGGGGCCACTGGCATTTGCGCCCGCTGTGCGCGCCTCGGGGCACTTTTGTATTATAGTAGGGGGCATAGGCGCTAGTGCGTCCCCTTCTATAATACCAACAGCACTGGCGCACTAAAAGCGCCAGCACTATCAACAGAGGGTTTTCCCTTATTTACATAAGGATGTGCTCTATGAAAATGAGGGGTTCCTTTGACCCTGCGCCCTTGCCATATTACAGATGTGGGTGTAGTGTCAAATATGCCCTCACTGACAGTGCGCCATTTTAAAGGTGGCACATTGTAAGTGCGCCTCCTGACAGCAGCCCTCTGCAGGAGGTAATGGGGGTCCCATTGACCCCCCAGACATCCCCTTGCAGGCAGGTGTTGTCACTGACTGCACCCGCCTGCAAGGGGATCTCTAATTCTGTTTGAAAGTGCAGGCGGGTGCCGTCTGCACTGTAAAAACACAGAGCAGTTCCTCCGTGTTTTCACATGAATGCGCTGCCCTGGGACGCTTTATCACTATTTGCCCCCAGCGCACCTTTTGAAAGGGGCGCCGGGCGCACACAATGCTATTGTGTAATAGGGTCCCTAGTCTGCAAATCAGACACACTGTCACATTCTCATACACTTATCTGTTATTTAACATACAAATCCACTCACAAAACCACTCATACATGACCTCATATAGTTCTAAAATTTTCCAAACAAATATTTGATACTCGCTTATAACATTGTCCCATACACATATACCTTTTCAATAATTTTTCTTTCAAAATTAAATGCAATTCACGAACCTGAAAATTGAGTTTGTTGATCAAATACTATTTTTGGCCCTATAAGATAAATACAATACTGTCAGGAAATGTAAAAACTGAGCATAAGATTGGCACACCACTCCCTCACAAAGCAACCTGTAGTGTTCTGCTTGTCCTCCTGAACTCGAGCTTGTCAGGTCATCACGAGGACAAAGCAGGGCAGAGCAGTAAGCATTGTTGTTTACTTTTAAATGCTTTATCTTCGTGCGCACATGCTCGTGCTTGTGCGTACACCTTATGTTATTTACCAACTGTAGTGTATGGTTTTGAAGTCTCAACGTATTTGATGACAGTTATAACTGCGGTGCTTCAGAGCTGGACGCATGTATCTATGTCCGGTTAAGTATTTAATAAAGATACTTCAAAATCTCAAAGGAATGTAAGTGTATTCCCTACACCTACGAAATTGGCGACTTGGTGGTTAACCGGATCAACCCCACGTTATTTTCATCAGTTTCCAGATTTTCCGCGACCTCAAAAAACGTCAAGTGATCTCACCTCGGAAATTTACCCTGAAGTGGATTTCCTTTCAACTTTCTTCATTGCTGATCTTCACGGCGAGTTGTTCGTCTTCTGGCTTCCTGTTCCGCTTTTGCAAAAACCCACCCATCTAAATTTCTTCCGGGACTCATGCTCCCTATTGGTTCTCCTCAGATGCTGTGTTAAGTTCAGCTGTGCTTACCGCTTTGGACATGCCCTCATTCCTGTGGTGTTGCGGAATTGCGGTGATTCATAGCCAACCACAGCGGTAAGAGGAGTTTGGTTTGGTGCGGTTGCTTCATGTAGCGGATGGATTTTGCAACGTGAGGTGAGATTGTTATTGTGGCTGCATTTCCAGCTCTTCTGTTGGACTTGCTGTTGGTGCGTGGGGTGCCATTCAACTTTACTGTTCATTTTATGCTTGCCATTGCTCCAACTGCCTAATATAACTGTCAATTGGTGACTCTTTTGTGGCATCGCATTAATTTTTTTCTCCATACAAACTTAATTTCGCCCTCTTTATTGGCTAGTTGCATCACTGAATGTTACAATTTAAATATTTTTGTTCTTCGTTTTAAAGACTGGAACATTTTTTCCTACTTTACTTTACCACCTGTTGTTCCATACGGAGGAATTAAATTATTCTGCGTGCTTCTTCCACTGGCTCGCACAGTTGCATAGTGTCCATTTCCTAAGCGAGCTTCCCACACTGGCTCCCACAGTTTATGCTTCTTTCCTCATTGAGAGTAGCGAGTTTCTTCACACTGACTCGCTCAGTTCATACTTCTAAGTAACACTTGATTTAATATGTTATTCAACAGTTCTTCCACTGTATATTGATATATATTTTTTTCACTGTCGTAAAAAATAGAAGATAACCTTTGATGAAGCAAAGCTTCGCATATTTTGCGACTTGCTGTACTCATGAACCTCGTTTATGTATAACAAGGTAATAAGTGTACGTCTTACTAATGTTCATTTTATGTTTAAACGAGGTTTCCAGACGCTTGCCTATGTGTTTTACTAAAATAATTTACTCGAGTCATTTAAAATGTCTGCCGCTTGTATTTAGTTACTGCGCATGCGTCAGTTACACTCACGTGTCCTGACGCGTCTGCAGAGTTGGAGGGAAAATTATGCGCATGCGTAATACATAGCTTGGCCCATAATGTGGTACTGCTCGTGCCACTGCTCTTGTCACCATTTCTATGTAGCTAACATTTAAACTGCATAAGTATATTTGTAGTGATAAGTTGAAAGTTCAAACCCAAATGATGTGTTTTCATAACGTTATTTCTATGTATTAATTTGTTTTCGCTTACTTTTCATGTACCGCGGGGAATGGGGGTCTGTTTGTACCGATGAGCCATCTTGGAGGTCCCTTCTGCGCATGATCACTTTTCCAGGGACCTGACAACTTTGGCTGATGGAACTTAGCCAGCTGGCAGTGATGGGCAAGATGCTCCTGAGAACTGACCTGAAAGGCCCAGGAAAACAGAGACATTTGTCCTAGCTCGGCAACAATGTAAATTGTCACTCATGTTTCTGCACAATTTCTCATGGGAACCCCAATCTCGCTAGGCGGTACCCAAATATGTAAATGTAGCATCTAAATAGACTGATATGATTGGTGTGTTACCCAAAGCCTACCTTAGGACCAATCCAAATTGAAGGATTCTGACACTTTGCAACATTGGGGGGTGGTACACCGTCCCAAAAGAGTATATCTACCCTGGGTTCGCCTAGGGAAATTGTCCGACTTGTCTGGTTTAGCTGACCTGTCACTGACCCATCGTACTCAATAGGTGACTGAAGATACAGAGAGCTGCGGAGCACTCTGTCCGAAATTGACCATAGACTAAGGTTTTACTGAACCTTAAAGTGCTGGCGAAGCACTTTGCTGGGAGTTCGTTGACCCAATCGGGGTCTTGATCGATAGCTGCAGAGAGGGTGGAACGCAGGCGTTGCTTCCAAACTGCGGGTGCGGTCCTGTCCTGAGCGGTCCTGTCCTGAGGGTTTGCCGTCCTGTCCTGAGGTCCTGTCCTGATTCCTAATCTGAGGGTATCCTGTCCTGTCGGGGTGTCCATTCTGCACCTGCTGTCCTTTGAGGGGTATCCTTCCTTGAGGGTTTCCTGTCCTTAACTGACCCGTGGCCAGGGTTTGGTTTCCACACCAGTCTAGGTAAATACTGCTCTAAGTTCCTTAAACTTGCACCTTTCTATATTTCAGTCTTTTGCTTTAATAAAAGACATCTTGCACATGTTGATTTTTCCATGCTTTTTGTCGCAAACTATTGAAACGTAAAGTCATTTGCATAATTTTCTTGATATGTTCTCATGTTACCCTATCTTTTAGAAATCATATTTTGCATTGCAGTTTGTCATTTTCTGATATGGTCTAGAACGACCTTACTTAGATTTTCTAAAGAATTCCTGCCTTGAATGCATAGTATATTTCCTTTGCATCTCATTATTGCATTTTAATGATTTCCCTGACTTTATTTCTCTATAGTTATGTACTTTTCATTATCTTGATTATCGATTGCCTTATTCTTGTAAATCTCATGCTTTCAGAAAACGAACTTTAGATAAACATTTTAAAACTTCCAGTTGTCCGTGGTCATTTAAACAATATTGAATGTCATTTTGAAATTGCATTTGCTGCCTTTCCTTTTACAGCTAGGCCCCTGATCCATTGAAGTCATAGGTACCCGTGTCGGTGGATGGTAAGTCGGGTACACTAGGTAATAACAGTAGGGAACACACACAATTGGTAGCAGCCCGTGAAGTCGCCTGGTCAATGAATAGTGTGAATTGAAAGTATATGGGCCCTGAAGCCGGAAACGGCGAAATCATTGGCTGGGTGACCTCGCGCGCTCTATCAGTTTTCTGGTAGATCAGAGGATGGTTAGGGACTAGCTAAAGGTTAGGTAGAACTAGTTAGACTAGTTAAGTCGGAAGCTGCTAGTATAATAATGCTGCTAGAAGAGCGGCTGTTCGGAGAGAGCTGATCATTCTCTTGTGAATACGCTGCTGAAATTCATGAATTATTGTATTGTTATTATTCTTGTTCTTATATTGTTATATGTATTAATCCATGCATTTGTAAACCGTATTGTTTCTTGTTGTCCGAACTCCCCGGGGAATTGAAAGGGCAAGTGGTGAATAGAATCCATTGTCCTGAGGTCCCAGGCTTAAGGAAAGTTAGGTGCAGGTTAGGATAACCGGGAAGCACTAACTAGGGTTTTCTGAATACATGTGTGAATAAATGTCAGTAACGAGGTTCATTGGCAAAATTCCCATAGTGGCGTAACCTGGTAAGGGTCACATCGGAAAAGTAGCAGGTTCCTCGGAGCTTGGGTGAAAGCAGAGGGGTCCGCTGAGAAACCTTAGACTCAGATATATCCCGGAGAAGTGGATGAGTTTAAGGGAATAACAGGTTCACCAATGCTAGAGTGAAGGGTAGGCGGAAGGGATCTACCCGCAGCGTGTGAAAAGTAAATGGAAGTAGTTTACTTGCAGTAAAAGAAATCTGTTCTGTCTAGACACTTGAGCACTGTGGCGAATGTGTATTTGTTGTAAAATAACCAAGCACTGAGCACTTTAGAAAGAAAGAAAGTTTCCGTTACCTTGTGAAGGGAGGGAGTCAGCCGCGAAGCGCCTCTGACGTCACTCCGTGCCGCGCTGGGATTGGTAGAAGCAGCGGGCGGGTAGCGGGGCTGGAATTGTAAAGGAGGGGTGAAGCGCCGAGGAGTGAGAACTGTTTCACGAAGGGGCCGCGCACCCATTGGTCGAAATTATTTGAACGCGCGCACCTCATTGGTTGCACGGAATTACAAGACGCGTTCTAATTGGAGGTGATTTTGTAAACAGAATTAAGCGTAGAAATCGTATGTGGCACTCGTATTGTCCAGAGACTAGACCCGATCCAAGAAACCAAGGGTTTGAAAGGGATCAGTGGAAAGCTAATAGATACGATATTATGCACGGAGCTAAGAGAAAGATGTCCCTTGTAAGCAGGGTAAAGAATTTCTTCAAACCGGACAACCCGATTAAGTCTAGAGAGGGTGTTACTATCCCGCCACCAAATACTCCTGCCTCATTCATGATGTTTGACCGAGGGTACAACACCTGTGTGTGGTTGGAGAATTGGGTAAAGTACACAAAAGACGACGGAGTAGTAGCTTTTCCGTTAGACGGTACTTTTAATGGCAGAATTTTATTTAATTTGAGAACCCGCATGAATGAATTACATCCCAGACCGAGACTAACGCCGTATGAGGCATTAGAGGAATGGGAAATTGAGGCTTTTGAAAGAGAGAAACCCCTAATGGACAAAGGTCTGACTAAGTGGTACCCCAGGCTGAAACAAGAGACAAGGGACAAGAGGATGAAACAGTGGAGGCAGAGCATGATTGTTGAGGGTCTGTTTCCTATGATGCCAGCATGTACCCCGTCGGGGGGAGAAAAAAGGACAGAAAAGTGTAAACATTGGGGAGCTCTTGGAGAGTCAGATGATGAATTGTTAGATGACATCTTTACGAGAAGTCCGCCCCCTTATAATGAGGGAGCCCGACCTTCCAGTGCAGGAGAGAATCCCCAGCGTCCATCGATTAAGGAGGAGGACAGATCCCTATGTAGGGGGGGAGGGGGCCAGGTATTGCCCTATTTCGAGAAGCCCGAGCCCCCGGAGGTACGCAATATATATCCTAGAATGCCCGAGAGCTCAGAGGAAAAATATTCCCGTGAAAGAACATTTTACCCCAGACCTCTGTATGAAAACGAAGAAAAGCCAGTAGGTTCAGGGGTACCCTTTTTGCAGCCTCCATATGGGGAAGAGCGTAGGTCATTTGGCACAGGAACTTTGTTCCCAAAACCAAATTATGGTGGAGGGCCAAGTGAAACGCATCCTACTGCCCCGAGTTTTACGCCTCACCTGACCCCACAGATGATACCTGACCGAACTTTAGGAAGAGTATTAGATGAAAGGGAGCAAGAGGCCATAGCTAGACAGAGGTCAGAAATAATTCAGAAGATCTCCCAGTTAAATACCAGTCCTGAAGCTTTGACTATTCCGGTAACAATCGGACCCGTGGTTCCATTGTACGGGAATAGTCAAGGAGGTCCGAACCCTCCAGTTATGAACCCGATAATGGCCCCGCCGAGGCAAGAGCCCCTACTGATAGACGATCAGTCCAGTGAGTGCGAGTCTGAAGTCGTGTTCTTAGACCTGCCGAACAAACAAACAGGGAAGGGAGTGCAGAAGAGGCATAATCCTTTTGATGCGAAAGAAATTAAATTAGAATCAGCAACAGGGACTAGGAGTGTTTCCTTGGTAACGCCAGAAGAGATTGAAAATTGGAGTCGTGATTTAGAAAAACAGGCTCCGCAAACGAAACCTTTAGACCTCTATAAGCTGAGGGTAGAAATAGAGGAATTGATGGCAGGAAATGTGGGGTTAGACAGATTAAACACCTATTCTGAAGAAGAATTGCTGTTCATGTGTAAAAGCCTTACCAGAAGTACCAGGGTGCTCCACGAAAAACTGACCGACACTGCAGCTAGTATGGGGATAGATATATCGAGATCAAAGCCCTTGCAGAAACCATACCGAGCTGAGTTCTCAGATAAGGATTTAGAGAACTTGAATGTGTCAGGGAGGAAGTTGCAGATTAAAGAGTTGCTTGCAGTTTTGCAAAAATGGGGAGACGTGGAAAGGTGGAAAACGAGGTGGGTACGTAAGAAAGATGAGGCCCGATCAAGACAAGCTACCCCTGAGTTCCCTCTGAGAGAAGTAGACAAACCCGAAACATTATGCCCCATGCGGGAAGTACCAGGTGGGAGGTATGTGCACGTTCCATGGTCCAGACAGGATATCGTATTGTGTCCTTTACTAACGATTTCCCGAAACTGCGCGAGAAGCCGGTTGAATGGTACCGGCAAGTAGAAAGGTTCGTAAAGGTGCAGAAATGCCTGTGGAAAGACCTGGATGGGTTTTTCGACATTGTGGTCCCGGTAGATTTATGGACCGAGTGTAAGATAGCGATAGCATGGCCCAGTGAGGAGTACACAAGAGATAAAGAAACAGGGGAGCCATCGAAAGAAGTCATGAGAAAGTATGAACAAGTAATTCAGCACTTGAAACTAAAGGTGCCAGCTAAGGAAACTGATTGGACCAGGATAGATAGAACAACGCAGGAAAGAGAGGAGACAGTGCACTCCTATTATGAAAGGCTGTTGCAGGTGTTTAAAACGTACAGTGGTATAGATTACATCGAGATGAAGGACATGACGCACTTCATTTACAGGTTTGTAAACGGTTTAAGACCTGAAATTTGTCAGTGGATAAAAGATAACAAAATCTGTTGGCACTCCAAAAAGGTAGACGAGGTCCTGCGGTATGCAAAGTACTGCGAGGACGAGATGGCAGAAAAGAAAAAGGCTCTCAAGGAAAAAGTGATGTGGGCTCAGGTGAAGCTCGCAGAACAGCAGGAAAAGCAGTTGAGTAACATGGTCAAAAATGCTAAGAACGAAGGCCCTGGGGGAGGGGGAGGAGGCAAGCCCTGGCCCAAAATGAGCAGGGAGGAGGCTATGAAGAAATTTCCCTGCCATCGAAATTGGACACTGGCGTAACGAGTGTCCTTACTTGCCCGAAGATAACCCCAAAACTCCTGATTTAACTCCACAGACGCAGAAAGAGAGGCCAAGAAAGACTCAACCACAGGTAAAAACAGTTCAGGTGCCCCGAGCACCAAAGCAAGTATACAGGGGAAAACAGGCAGAGGGAGATGAAATAGAAGTCTGGGAAAGCAATGAGAACAGAAATGCAGCAACTTCGCAGTATCTTTTAAATGATACCTTCCTTTGTGATGACCAGTACTGACGGGGCCTGAGAGGGGAGGACGAGGAGTGCGTACTTGGCGCCTCCTTGCCGGTAGACCAGTCTGGACCATACATTGAAGGAAAGGTTGACGGGAATGATGTCACCTTTCTGTTGGACACTGGCGCTACCCGTTCTACTGTGAGAACAGTGGACGTTCCAAACCTACCCCTCTCGGGAGAAGCCATCCAAGTAGTGGGTGTATCTAATCAATTGATTAGTACTCCTGTTACCAAGCCCATGGTGATCTCAATCGGAAACTTTAAGGAAATGCATAGATTTGTCGTTTGCGACACCAGTCCAGTAAACTTACTGGGACGTGATTTGCTGTGCAAAATGAACTGTACCATCTTTTGCACACCAAAGGGTGTTGAAATTCAGACCCCAGATGAAGACGGCATTTATAAATTAATGTTAGTCAGACCTGACTCGGAAATTAAACGAATGACCATGCAGGATTTGCCCAAAGAACTCCAAGAAGCAGTAAAGCCAGAGGTGTGGGACTTTACCGGGAAAGATGTAGGGTTAATGAAAAATGTGGACCCCATACAGATAGCAATAAAAGACAATGCAGTATACCCCAATACTAAACCCTACAGGATGAATGCAGAAGTGAAAGCTGGTGTTGCTGTGGAAATAAAGAAATTGTTAGAAGGAAACATCATACAGGAGGTGATGAGTAGCCCATGTAACTCTCCGATTATGGGCATTAAGAAACCTAGTGGCAAGTACAGAGTAGTGCAGGATTTACGAAAAGTTAACAAGATAGTAGTTCCCTGTTGCCCTATTGTCCCGAACCCAGCAGTGATTCTGTATCAGATTCCCTGGGATGCTGAGTGGTTCACTGTGATAGACCTGTGTCATGCATTCTTTTCCATTCCTTTGCATCCAGATAGCAAATTTCTTTTCTCATTTGCCTTCGAAGGTCACGTGTATTGCTGGAACTGGGTCCCTCAAGGGTATACAGAGAGCCCCTCTATCTTTAATCAGATCTTGAAAAAATGTTTGGAAACTTTAGTCCTACCTGGGAATTCTGTCTTAGTGCAATACATAGACGACCTCTTGGTGGCGTCTAAAAGTCATAGGGATTGTGTGATTGACACCATTGCCCTACTGAATCACCTGTGTGAAAAGGGACATAAAGTGTCCCCTGACAAGTTACAGTTCTGTGCAAAATCGGTGAAATATCTGGGACATCAGATAGAAAAAGGTGTCAGAAAAGTGACATCGGAAAGAGTGAGGATAATTCAAAGGATGCAGCTACCCCGTACTCAAAAGGAGATCAGAATGTTCCTGGGTGTGATAGGATACTGCAGGCAGTGGATTCTGGGATTTGCAGTCCTAGCCAGGCCCTTGATAAAAATGACTAAGAGAGGAACACCAGAAATTGTAAAATGGGATGATGAAAGCTTAACAGCCTTCACCAAACTACGAGATTGTCTATGTACTGCTCCTGCACTGGGAATGCCAGACTACTCCAAAGAGTTTGCCCTATTCTGTGACACTCGCGATAATTGCGCATTGTCAGTCCTAACTCAAGAACATGGCACAACAAGAAGGCCTGTGGCATATTTCTCTGCCACCCTGGATCCAGTAGCTGCTGGATTACCAGGTTGTCTGAAAGCAGTAGCTGCTACCTGTGCCAGTTTAGAACAGAGTGAGTCAATTGTCATGGGACATCCAGTAACTGTGTATGTTCCACATGGAGTGGTAATTTTGTTGACCAGAACAAAAACTCAGTATCTCACCCCTAGTCGGCTGACTAAATATGAGAGGATTCTTGTGGGTGCTGCAAATGTAAACATTGTTAGGTGCAGTATTTTGAACCCAGCCACCTTACTCCCTGACCCAAAGGATATGGAAGGGGGGGTGGATGATGAACATGATTGTATTGATCTAACAGAATTCAATACCAAGCCACGCCCAGACATAAAAGAAACGCCATTGCCTGTGCATGATAGAGAACTATTTGTAGATGGTTCATGTCTAAGGCATGAACAAGGAGGCCTGAGTGCTGCCTATGCAGTAGTGTCCCTAGAGAAAATTGAGGAAGCAGGTTATCTATATCACATCAAGTCTGCACAAGTAGCCGAATTGATTGCTATGATAAAAGCTTGCCAAATTGGGAAGAACATACGCATAACAGTGTATACTGACAGTCAGTACTGTTATGGGGTCGTGCATGACTTTGGCCAGTTGTGGCTACAGAGGGAGTTCCTGACTTCATCAGGTACCCCTATTCAAAATGGAAAAGTTGTTCAAGACCTTTTAGAGGCAATCCAGTTACCAAAGGAACTGGCAGTGGTAAAATGTGCTGCTCATAAGAAGAGCATGGACAAGGTATCACTGGGAAACGATTATGCTGATCGAGTGGCCCAATGGTGCGCTACAGATCGGTATATCGTAAATCCGAAACGAGGGGGGCCAGGAACCAGCTGCCAACTTCAGGTGTTTGAAGAAGTGCCCACATGGGATGAAGTGAAAGAGTGGCAGCAGGCGGCACCTTGGCAAGAAAGAGAGAAGTGGAAGGACGATGGGTGTCGACCAAGGCGTGTGGATGGTGTCATCTTAGGTCCAACTGGTATGCCTGTGTTACCTAGACACTTACTTAGCACAATGGCGAGGTTGATACATGAAGGGTCACACATTGGTAGGGATGCCATGATTCTAGTGTTCCAACAGACTTGGTACAGTAAAAAGTTCAGGAAAGTAGCAGAATCCCTCTGCCAGAGGTGCCTGTCATGTCAAAAGATGAACCCAGGGAAGAAAACTTTGGTGGAACTGGGGAAAATTGGGAGGTCCGGGGGTCCCTTTGTAAGAATACAGGTTGATTTCATCACCATGCCCCGTTGTGAAGGGAAAAGATATGTCCTTGTCATGGTCTGTTTATTTTCCAAGTGGGTGGAAGCTTTCCCTACTCCCCAAAATGACGCAAAGACAGTAGCTAAGTGTTTACTAAAAGAACTGATACCTAGGTTCGGGGTGCCAGTCACTATTGAATCAGATCAAGGCTCAAATTTTCAGAATGCAGTGATCGACGAACTCTGTAAGGCCTTTGGAATTGCCCAAAAGCTTCACTGTGCCTACCGTCCAGAGGCTTCTGGAGTAGTGGAACAAATAAATGGAACTATCAAAAACAGACTAGCGAAACTGTGTGATGCATCTAAATTGACCTGGGTGAAGGCCCTGCCCCTGGTCCTGATGGGACTGAGAAGTGTTCCTGATCGCAAAACAGGCCTAAGTCCCCATGAAATCATTATGGGAAGAGTGATGAGACAAGCATGGGTGCCAGGAAGCAAACTGTTGAGTATTACTGATGATTTGGTGCTTGAATACTGCAAGAGATTGGGTGACCAAGTGCGTTCTATCTCTCGCCAGATCGGAGAAGACGCCATCCTCAATCCAACGACTCCTCTCCACAAACTGGTCCCAGGGGACTGGGTGAAGATAAAGAAGCATACTCGGAAGAGCTGCCTGGAGCCAAGGTGGGGAGAAAAATGTCAGGTGATCCTGGTAACTACCACAGCAGTAAAGTATGCAGGAGTTCCACGCTGGGTACACGCCAGCCACACCCAGAAGGTACCACCAGACGAAGTGCCTGAAGCAGAAGGACGTTCAGCAGAGGACTCTGAAGGAGCCAGACCGGAAGTAGCTGATGACGTACAGCCCAGTACCAGTCGAGCTGCAGAATCAGCATCCGTTGGCCCAAGGATAGTTGATGACGAACTACCAAGAGTCCAGCCTGCTGAAGGGGTCCAGGACGCTGAGCCAGAAGTAGCTGAAGACGAGCTGCCAAGCATATGGCCAGAAGAGTGGATTCCATTGATTGACCTCACTGAAGACCCTATTCGAACAAGTGAGAGACTTTGGGAAGGTAGAGAGTGGACTAGTCAGGAAAAGCAAGGCATAGGCGAAGAGCCTCAGAATCTTGAGATTCACATCAAAACTGAGGAAGGAGAAGGTCAGACAGGGACAGAGCACGTGGTTGATACAGAACAAGTGAATAAGACTGAACAAGTGCCCGATACTGAACAAGTGCAGGATACAGAGCAAGTGTTTGATACTCCTCCACTGACTCCTGATATCGGGAAGGGACAGACTAGATATAGTGTAATAGTTCGAGCAGAAGAAAATCAAGAGATCGAAGTGCTTGAACAGGATCAGATAGTGCCAGAAGAAAGTGTTCAGGAAACAGAATCAGAGACACTTGGAGAGCAAAATTTACCTGAACAAGGCCAGATTAGTAACCAGGCAGAAGAAATAGATGCGAGCCCTGGTGTTAGTCAGATAGGAGAAGAAGAAACTGAAACAGAATTACCAACAGTAAATGAGAACAAAAGGGCAAGAGAAGGAAACGAAGTCCAAGTACCAACTAAAAGACTTAAGAAAAGAAAGCATCTTGAGCCCAGGTTCGTAAAGAAGTTAAGACTAAGGATAAAGACGGTAGAAGAAAAACGTGCAGAAGAAAGGAGAAGTGCACGCATAGCTAAACAACAAGAGGATACTTCCAACAGAAGGAGTGATCGAATAAAAAGACAAAACAAAAAGTACAAGTCACCTGAATGGACACTTGTGTTGGAAGAACTTGAAGATCTTGATATAACTGACGTAAGCGACGGAGAGCCCGTCCCTGAGTACTCTGACGAAGAGGAAGAAGAGCCACCGTGAATTTGCACAAAGTAAGCTACTCGTGTAAAGTCACAAAGAGGGGTGGAGAAACTTCTTCTGAGCCAAAATGTCTGATTCAAACGTGAGTGGTAGACCTAGTCGCAGCTGTTGCAAAACATGCTGCAAGGTATGTGTCTGTAGTGTAGTTGTCCTGATATTACTTTGGATAGGACTAACAATTTTCATTCCCTTTGCTGTGAGTAAAGATACTAACATTGTCCCTACTGAAATTGTAAATACTGACAGTGAGGAGCTGACAACACAGAGTGTAGCAAGACATGAGAGAGCACTGAGACAAACAAAACAAGACTTAGAAGCATCAGATGAGGGAGGACTACATTATCATGGAGTTAAGAACAAGACACACTTAAATGTTTTCGCAAACTTGTTAATAAACTATGTAGAGACTATGGAAATTGAAGATTGCTATGTCTGCATGAAGCTACCTACTTCTGTAGCGGAAGGCGTGGCATACCATCACTTGCCGTTGACATATGGAATTTCCTGTAGCATTTTAGCTAGTTTATTTTACAAAAGAGGACCGTTACAGTACTATTACTCTAACAATGACGTGATCTTTTCTGAACTTCCTATACGTGGGAACCTGAATCCTGTACATACCAAAAGTGACGCAATACGATACATGGGAGATTATTTTCTGACTATAGGTAACATTGACATAGCTGATGCACACAGAGATAACTTGACTTGTTCTTTGCGTGAGCAGGAAAAGATGTTCCTGAACATGGCAGAGAAAAGGAGAATTAAAATACAAAAGAAGGCTAATGACGAAAGTCAGAAAAGGCCAAGGTGGGCAGAGAACATGGAAGGCACCTCAACTGGTGGGGCGGGTCCTGCTCTGTTGCTGGATTTTGAAAAGAAAGGCAAGCTATGTCTTCACCGCGAGAAGACTAGCTATTATAATAACATTTTCATTGGTTCCAGTGAATGCGAACATAATTATAAGGTAATTGGAGGTTGGGGTTTCAAAAATGGGTCAGAGCCTGTGTTTCCTGGAATCTATTATATTTGTGGGGACAAGGCTTATTTCAAATTGCCGGATCACTGGTATGGAAGTTGCTATTTTGGCATTGTCTTCCCGAAAATATACCATGTGAATGGAGTTGCTGGAAGCAGTGAAAATACTAATGGCTTAGTGCGTAGTAAAAGAGAAAGCATAGGTGAAATAATGGGTAGTATTTTCAGTGCACTGATACCTGGAGTGGGAGTGGTTCTGAACACTCACAGAATTTGTAAATTGTCCACTATAGTGGATGTATTGTCTACTGAGACAGCTCATGGATTTCTGCTGGTCAATACCGAAATGGTTGCGATCAGATCAATGGTTTTGCAGAATCGACTTGCTCTTGACACCTTATTAGCGTAAGAGGGCGGAGTCTGCCGGATGTTGAAGGCACAACATTGTTGCACTTATATTCCGGATAAAAGTGTACAGCTCAAAAGATACGTGAAAAACATTACTAATTTGACAAAGGAACTCAAACCACTCGAGGTTGATAGTGCCTGGAAAAGACTGGTAGATGGTCTATCAAATATAGGTCATTGGCTTGCTAGCGTAGGTAAAGGCTTATTGTTTAAGGTACTGATGCCAATTGGAATTATAGGTCTCATCCTATTTTTCATATTTGTCTGCTGCAAATGCCGCAAGCGCACCGGAAAGCATGAAGTGAATGCAAGAGGGGTGAAACGAAGTGTGGATGAGATTGAATTGGAGGAAGTGAATGATTAGATATACAAAAAGGTGAAGACTTCTCACCCTACCAAAACTGAAAGAGAAAAGTTGGAACGCTTGCTGGAAGAGATAGAATTGTATAAAGTGTGAAAGAAAGTTGGCATCTGGTTCCATTATATTTTGTGATGATAGTAAATATCATCAAAGAGGGGATTGATGAAGCAAAGCTTCGCATATTTTGCGACTTGCTGTACTCATGAACCTCGTTTATGTATAACAAGGTAATAAGTGTACGTCTTACTAATGTTCATTTTATGTTTAAACGAGGTTTCCAGACGCTTGCCTATGTGTTTTACTAAAATAATTTACTCGAGTCTTTTAAAATGTCTGCCGCTTGTATTTAGTTACTGCGCATGCGTCAGTTACACTCACGTGTCCTGATGCGTCTGCAGAGTTGGAGGGAAAATTATGCGCATGCGTAATACATAGCTTGGCCCATAATGTGGTACTGCTCGTGCCACTGCTCTTGTCACCGTTTCTATGTAGCTAACATTTAAACTGCATAAGTATATTTGTAGTGATAAGTTGAAAGTTCAAACCCAAATGATGTGTTTTCATAACGTTATTTCTATGTATTAATTTGTTTTCGCTTACTTTTCATGTACCGCGGGGAATGGGGGTCTGTTTGTACCGATGAGCCATCTTGGAGGTCCCTTCTGCGCATGATCACTTTTCCAGGGACCCGACAACTTTGGCTGATGGAACTTAGCCAGCTGGCAGTGATGGACAAGATGCTCCTGAGAACTGACCTGAAAGGCCCAGGAAAACAGAGACATTTGTCCTAGCTCGGCAACAATGTAAATTGTCACTCATGTTTCTGCACAATTTCTCATGGGAACCCCAATCTCGCTAGGCGGTACCCAAATATGTAAATGTAGCATCTAAATAGACTGATATGATTGGTGTGTTACCCAAAGCCTACCTTAGGACCAATCCAAATTGAGGGATTCTGACACTTTGCAACATTGGGGGGTGGTACACCGTCCCAAAAGAGTATATCTACCCTGGGTTCGCCTAGGGAAATTGTCCGACTTGTCTGGTTTAGCTGACCTGTCACTGACCCATCGTACTCAATAGGTGACTGAAGATACAGAGAGCTGCGGAGCACTCTGTCCGAAATTGACCATAGACTAAGGTTTTACTGAACCTTAAAGTGCTGGCGAAGCACTTTGCTGGGAGTTCGTTGACCCAATCGGGGTCTTGATCGATAGCTGCAGAGAGGGTGGAACGCAGGCGTTGCTTCCAAACTGCGGGTGCGGTCCTGTCCTGAGCGGTCCTGTCCTGGGGGTTTGCCGTCCTGTCCTGAGGTCCTGTCCTGATTCCTAATCTGAGGGTATCCTGTCCTGTCGGGGTGTCCATTCTGCACCTGCTGTCCTTTGAGGGGTATCCTTCCTTGAGGGTTTCCTGTCCTTAACTGACCCGTGGCCAGGGTTTGGTTTCCACACCAGTCTAGGTAAATACTGCTCTAAGTTCCTTAAACTTGCACCTTTCTATATTTCAGTCTTTTGCTTTAATAAAAGACATCTTGCACATGTTGATTTTTCCATGCTTTTTGCCGCAAACTATTGAAACGTAAAGTCATTTGCATAATTTTCTTGATATGTTCTCATGTTACCCTATCTTTTAGAAATCATATTTTGCATTGCAGTTTGTCATTTTCTGATATGGTCTAGAACGACCTTACTTAGATTTTCTAAAGAATTCCTGCCTTGAATGCATAGTATATTTCCTTTGCATCTCATTATTGCATTTTAATGATTTCCCTGACTTTATTTCTCTATAGTTATGTACTTTTCATTATCTTGATTATCGATTGCCTTATTCTTGTAAATCTCATGCTTTCAGAAAACGAACTTTAGATAAACATTTTAAAACTTCCAGTTGTCCGTGGTCATTTAAACAATATTGAATGTCATTTTGAAATTGCATTTGCTGCCTTTCCTTTTACAGCTAGGCCCCTGATCCATTGAAGTCATAGGTACCCGTGTCGGTGGATGGTAAGTCGGGTACACTAGGTAATAACAGTAGGGAACACACACAATTGGTAGCAGCCCGTGAAGTCGCCTGGTCAATGAATAGTGTGAATTGAAAGTATATGGGCCCTGAAGCCGGAAACGGCGAAATCATTGGCTGGGTGACCTCGCGCGCTCTATCACCTTTCCTTTACAGGTCTTCTTATTAAGTGTGTAGTGAAATTTACAGTTACCTATTCTCCACTTTTAATTATTTCATTATGGCTACACCTGTTACTAATATTACAGTTAATCCTCCAAAAGAATTTCTCTGTGTTTCTGGTGATCCCCCAGTTCCATGGTTGCAATGGAAAGAATATTTCCTTAACTATCTGTTCACCATTGGCCATGCAAACAAATTAGCTGCTGATAGAAAGAAAGGCTTATTGATGCATAGTTTAGGACCTGAAGGTCTGAGAGTGTATAACAAATTAAATAAAGATACGGTTTCATGTGATGATAAAGTTTTCAACCAAGCTATTAGGCAACTTGATAATTATTTCTCCCCAAAAGTATGTATGGGAGTCACCCGTTACAAATTTTTCAAAGGAAACAACTCAAGAATGAAACTTTTGACGACTTTGTAACTACCCTCCAAAAATTAGCCATAGATTGTAAATTTGGAACCTTGGAAGAGGAGTTAATTCAATATCAAGTGGTTATGCAGGCCTATGACTCTTCCATCCAAGATAGGTTGTGGATTAATGAGGACAATTCCTTAAAAGATGTCCTGGCTGTTGCAAGAAAAGCAGAACTTTCTGGTAGATGCGCTAAAGTACTTAAAAAAGAAATTTCCGATGTTAACCAACAGGATACTGTTGCAAGGGTTATGGTGAATCGCAGTAAAGATAGATTGTCCACGAATTCAACTAAGAAAAAAGTTGTCTATAATGAAAAAACCTTTAGATGTTTTCGTTGTGATAGCCAAAATCATTTAGCAAATGATAGACGTTGCCCTGCCATAAGACAAAGATGCTCTATTTATAAAAAAATAGGTCATTTTAGTAAAGTCTGTCACGCTAGGAATCTGAGAAAAGATAAGGTTAAATGCATTGAAGAAGGCTACATTTCTTCTAATAACGATGACAGTGGTGATGAAACTTACATCACATTGATTAAGGTTGTTCTTAACATATCACATGAACATGACTCTAGTAAGCCTATGTGCTTTATTTCTCTTGGTGGTGTTAACATTCATATAGCTGCAGACTCGGGTTCACCTTTCACCATTGTGAATGAGTCACTTTGGTCAGAGAAGTTTGTTATGAAGTTAGGTCAAGATTTATCTCAACCTGACATTGCGCCTTTGAGCTATAATGGTGAACCAATAGATCTTCTGGGTTAGAAGAATCTAATTTTTAGATTCAAGAATAGAAGTGCTCACTGTAAACTTTATGTCTCAAAAAAGGTCAATCAGTCCTGGGCTGGAAATACAAGGGGAAACTCAATATTGTTTTGGATCCAAAAGGCGCAGAGCAGGTTCTAGTGTTAGATGAAGGAGAGTCCTTAAACAACTTATTAAGTGTAAGGTTTACAAAAGTTTTTTCTGGTAAGTTAGGTCAAAGTGACGGGTTTGAACACCTTATACGTCTTAAACCCGATTCCTCTCCAAAGATTCATAAGTTGCGCAAAATACCTTTATCTGCAAGAGATGAGGTTGAAAAACACGTGTCCAATTTAGTTGAAAAGGGTGTCATTGAACCTACTGAGGCCTCACAATGGGTTTCTCCAATGGTCATACCAGAAAAGCTAATGGTAAACTCGGGTTGTGCATCGACTTAAGACATCTTAATGATAACATATTGATAGATCAATTTCCCCTACCTAAAATTAATGAGATGATTGCAAAAACAAAGGGTATGTACATTTTCTCAACAATTGATTTGTCCCAGGCTTACCATCAGATTCCTTTACCACAATCCTGTACACATTTAACAGCCTTTATATCACACATAGGTTTCTTTCAGTATGCTAGGATGCCTTTCGGCCTAGCTTCCGCTGCCGCGGTATTCTAATGATTAATGCACAACATTGTTGGTCATTTAAATTATGTTCTTATTTTTTAAGATGACATCCTTGTTATGGGGCAACACCGTGAAGATCATAGCGAAAAATTGTTACATGTTATGTCTGTGTTAGGTAAATTTGGTCTAACTATTGAGCCTACAAAATGTAAGTTTGATGCTGACACAGTAACTTATTTAGGCCATGAGATAAGTGCAATAGGTATCCTTCCCAAAACAAAATTAATTTTTTTCTATCACTGAAGCTCCAAGTCCTAAAAATAAAGAGGAAGTTAAATCCTTCTTAGGACTTGTAGAATTCTTTTCAAAGTTTTTACAAAACTTTTCAAGCAGAACATTTCGCATGAGGGAACTTCTTAAATCAAAATGTAAATTTTCATGGACAGATGTTTGTCAACAGGAATTTTCAGACATAAAAAATGCTATTGTTTCAGCACCTGCACTTCAAGGTTTTGACCCTCTTGGAAAAAACATAATCACCACTGATGCCAGTGGTACTGCCATGGGTGTGGTGTTTTCACAGATTGACGTAAATGGCAATGAATCTATTGTAGCATATGCTTCTAGATCTTTGTCCCCAGAGTCTCGCTATGCAGTTATTGAGCGCGAAGCTTTGGCGTGTGCCTGGACGTTAGAGCATTTTCGCACTTTTGTTTGGGGAAGGGAGGTTATAATCAGAAGTGACCACAAACCTCTTGTTAAAGTCCTTTCCAATGTAGGAATGGTTAATGTCTCAGCTAGATGTGCTTCGATTTCAATGAGGCGTCTCGATTTTATGTATAAAGTTGTTTACTTACCTGGCAGGAAAAACTCAGTAGCTAATTTTCTTTCTAGGTTGCCTGTCCAATTGGTTGAAAATCAAGATGATTTAATGGACAATGTTCATGTGGCATGGCTGTGGGACCATGGCATTGACTCCTTTAAAAACGATGAATGGAAAGACGCTATGACTACTGATGTTTGCTTAAACAAGGTTGTTGATTTTGTTAAAAATGGTTGGCCTCGTAAATTTGATATTGGTGACATTAAACCCTTTTGGGAAGTTAGGAATGAATTATCTGTGGTGGATGGAAATATCATGAGGGGAGAGAAAGTTGTTCCTCCTGCAGGGTTGAGAGATAAAATACCCGCTTTGTGTCATGAAGCATGAAGGCATCTAGGAATTTTCAAGACTAAGTCTATTGTGAAAAGCAGATACTGGTGGCCTGGATTGGACATTTCTGTTGAGAGGATGGTCAGGGATTGTAGCTTATTCTACACGGCTGACACAACCCTTAAAACCCTCGGGCCTCCCATGACTGATTGTTTGTGACCAAATTCTCTGTGGGAGTGTGTGGCAGTGGACATCATGGGTCCAGTTGGAAGTTCTGGGAAATATGTCATTTCAATGATGGATGTTTTTTCCAAATGGCCAGTCCTTAAAGTTATAAAGAAGTTGGACCCTGACACTGTTACTGCATTTTTTGATGAAGTGTTCACTTCAGAAGGTACCCCTGCTAATATAATAAGTGATAATGGTGTACAGTTTACATCCGATGCTATGGTTCACTATTTGTGTAAGTGCGGCGTTGTACACAAAACCACCTCCTTGTACAATCCCAGTGGGAACGGACTTATTGAGAGATATAACAGAGTATGGAAAGGTGCAATCCAATTGGCGTGTATAAACAGTGTTTCATGGGAAATTCAAATAATGAAAGCTTTGTGGGATTACACGGTTGCTTTATCTGATTCCACCAAGTTTTCTCCTTTCAAGCTAATGAGCGGGAGGAAACCCAGAGCCAAATGGTATCCTGGATGGCTTCATGGTCATGCTGAAACCTACGGGTCCTCTGCTGAAGTTAAAAACAACCTATCTTCTAAGCATGACAAGTATAAAAAATTCTATGACACTAAACATGGCACCAAGGAGGTTAAAATGTGTGTTGGCCAGTGGGTTAAATTAAAAAAATCTGGTTTTATTAAGAAAAGTAATAGTAGGTTCAGAGATCCTCAATGTATTACAGCATTAAAATAAATGCAGTTGTTTTAGAAGATGGTAAGTGTTGGAACCTTAAGAGAGTTGCTTTGTAAAGTGCTCCTACTTCTAACAGGGTCTTGGACAAACATTGTAATAATTGTAGCAAGAATGTTTCACAGCCTCATTATGCTGTAGAGGATAAATCTATAGTCCAAAATGGGTCATCCTCTAATACCATCTGTAAGAAAAGGATATCCAGACGTCCTACGGTATTGAATGATTATGTATGTGAATATTCTTTATTATTTGTGTAAGGGAGGAGATGTGTAGTGTTCTGCTTGTTCTAGTGAACTCAAGCTTGTCGGGTCATCACGAGGACAGAGCAGGACAGAGCAGTAAGCATTGTTGTTTACTTTTAAATGCTTTATCTTCATGCGGACATGCTCGTGCTTGTGCGTACACGTTATGTTATTTACCAACTGTAGTGTATGGTTTTGAAGTCTCAAAGTATTTTATGACAGTTATAACTGCGGTGCTTCAGAGCTGGACACATGTATCTATGTCCGGTTAAGTATTTAATAAAGATACTTCAAAATCTCAAAGGAATGTGAGTGTATTCACTACACAACCATTCATGGCAGCATTTTTAACTTTGCACCCTCTGATAATGCGGATGGCAGCAAATAAAAACAATGTTTTATTTTTTTTATTTTGTCACTCCATTCCTGTATGGTTGGTATGTATTAACCCTTTCATGCACTTTTACAAAAAAGAAGCTCAATATGTGTGGGTTTTTTGCACACTCCTGACATTGGACAATATTTAGGCTACATTAGCGTGATATTTGTGCTACATTTAGGTTCTTTTCACTCTGGTGACCATCGTGGGAGACCTATTTGTTATGAAGCTCCCTAACCTAATCATTTACTGCAGTAACCTCAGTGGAAAATGCTTTCAATTTTCCACTTTGATTCCATCAAAGTGGGAGTCAGATGTGCCACACTTTTAGCATAAATTTAGAATGTTAGCACTCTAGTTGCTTATCAGAACACTGTAGTAAATTGTTGATCACCAGGGAGTTAACTAGCAGTTTGCTGCTTGTGTTGAAAGTGCATGTTCAGTCTACATGTCAGAATATTTAATGAAATAGTAGAGGAAGATATTTGAGAACTCACAAAAAATGTGTTCTCATGTTTCTTTCTACAGCACTACCCACAAGTTCTATGACAAAATTATATTTTGTTTCTTTCTAACTTAAATGTTTTAACTTTACCAGTCTGATACAATCAAGATAGCTTCAGGTGTGCCATAATTTCATCATAATTAATACTGTTAGTACTCTAGTTGTTCTTTAGAATACGCTGGGAGGCTGCAGTAGAACACACAGGAATGCAGATTTTCCATAGTTTTAATGGGAAGGAAATCATGATTTTATTAAAGCCATAGAGCCTAACCTGTGTATGAGCTGCTGCAAAAGAAGGAAGATGGCTGTGCGATCAGTGAATAATTTACATGTTCTAAGGGTTATAGAGAGTTATTTTTGTTCTAATTCTATGTTTTGTTGCTGCTGTGTATGAAGTAATAACATAGATGGTGCATGATATTAGCCTCTGGGCCTTGCCATAAAATCAACTAACTGGCTGATCCTGTTGGAAGTACATGTTTTTCTGGGAATGTCAGACTTCATTCTCCTATGGCTGAGAAATATAGTGTGAATTTATAGAAAATGTTTTCTCATTTTCTCTCAAACATGATTGATCTACTCCCAGTAGAAGGCTTTTTCACTGGGTAAAATTACCTTAGAATGCGCCACAAATCCTAAAATTAGTATGAACACATCAACAAATGACTTCTGCATTTTGTGACCCTCAAAACCTGTCAATTACTACACCACATTCCAGTGGGGTGTTATCATGTATATTGGTCCCAAGGTCGCTGCCACCACTTTCTGGTTGTAGTGCTGAGAGCCAATCACATCTCACCATGCAATCTGTGCTTAGGCTCTGCCCCATTATCCCTATTTGTTTTCCCTTAAACTTCTGAACAACTACTGAACGGATTTACACTAAATAACTGAAAGCATGATCTGTGAACAAAAATGTACCTTCCTGCCAGATTTGGTGTAATTCTGTCCAGCTATTCGGGATGTAGTCATGTTCAAAGCTCCTATAGAAATTAACCTAGGAAATTGTATTTTTTTGCCCCCCCCCTTTTTCTCAGCCCCAGCTTGATCACCCTGAAACTTTCCATGCACAGCAAGGCTCACTATGAAACTTTTTTGGGAAAAGGTCATGAAGATTCGCCAAACGATGCCAAAGCTATAGACAAGTCAAAAACACTTTTTCTATAAAAACATGGTCCTTACTTTAAGTACCTACTGGTGACCACAAGTAGGTAATATACACAGTGCATTGTGGGGGCGTAAGTAATAGTCAGCTCAAGTAACTATAACTGCTGAATTTTTCTGGTTGTGTACAGGTGAAATATAAGCGTAAGTATATTGTCCCTGTAACCTTTTTTATCAATGAATTTCTAAAGTTTATTTATTTTTATTTTATTTCCTAACTGTAAGGTCCCTGTAACCTTTTGGTTTTTCAGTGAATTTCTAAGGTTTTTTAACGTTAATTCTTAACTATAACATCCCTGTATCTTTGCTTTTTCCGTTAATTTCTAAGGTTTTTTTCTTTCTATTTCCTAACTAGTGGAGAAAGGGGGCAGGGCCTCACACAGGCTGTCAGCAATCCCACTGTGTGGGATGTATTGGAGGTAACAGGAGGGGTTCTTGGCCCCCAAGGACCCTCAACATCCATGGGGAGTTCATCCCTCCATAAGGAGTGAACCAGGAGGCACATTTGCAGAGTGGTGGGGCCAGTCCTTTTTTTTAAAAATTATATTGAATTGGACTGGAGGCCAATTTTGGACCTGGGGACCTCATCTGCTAGGGCCCAACCATTACCAAATGGGGTAGCATGCCACGTGGACCACCTCCCCTGCTGATTTTGGCCCCAGGGACCCCATCCCATGGGACCTGGCCATTTAAAAAATATATGTATTACCTACTGTTGTTTGCCCGTAGGTAGTTACAGTTAGGACATAGTTTCCACACGATAAGCATTATTGTTTTGTTAATAAATTTGGTTTAATTTGATGAATCCTGGTGGAATTTTCAAATATAATATGATGCTCACTTCAGGTGCTGTTTTGAAATTTTTGTGGTGATCCGTCAAGCGGGGACCGAGAAATAAGGGGGGGTTCCAAAACTCATTTTCCCTGTGTTAATTCCCATAGAGACTTTAGACTTGACTACAGCCTGAACCACTGAATGGAATTACATCAAATTTGGCAGAAAGGAAGCTGTCGGTCCAGAAAGCACTCTTTTTATGAATTGGCATAAATCCATTCAGTAGTTTTTTAGACATTATGAAAAAAAACTATTTGTTACTAGGGATGTGAAGGATCTGCGAACCCTCCGATCTCGTGCTGAGATCTAATTGACTGCCTAAACTTCAACCAGGAAGTTTTGGCAGCCATCTTGTCACTCGACTTCTGCTGAGTCCAAAGAAAAAATGTAAATAAAAAAGAGAAGGGAGCAGTGTAAGAATACAGTGACCCCCTATGCCTTGGTTGGGGGGATGTCCCACAGAAACCCACCAAGGCAAACAATGCATTTTTAATGTTTCTTTTCAGCAGTGGTCACACTGGAACTGCAGCTTCCACCCAAAAATTATTTTAAAAAAATGAAATGTGAGGTCCTGCACTTCTGTAATGTTTAGCCCATAAGGAATTATAAATATACAGGGATGCCTGCGCTGCACTCCTCACACCCAGGGGACTGCCATCGCCACATGGCAAATGTTTATAAACAAATGCAGGGGTCCCCTTGCTGCCCCAGGAACTGCCACTTCCCCAGGGTTTTTGAAAAGATGTGTGTGCCCCGAGGACCACCACTTCTCAGCGGCTAAACACTAAGAGGCCGATTACGATGGTGGGCGGACAAAGTCCGTCCGCCATCTTGGTGCAAAAGGGACCACCCGCCATAGGTGAGGCGGTCCTGCAAAACGAATTAGGATTCGCCCGCCACACTGGTGGGCGCATCCTATATGTTTACATTGTGGCGGGTGGCAGCACCCGCCACAATGTAAAAATACATGTTTCACATTTGTGTGTACAACGTGGCAGGCACGGGCGGTGCCTGCCACCTTCTACATGCAAATGTAGAGGGGTACCATAGGTACCCCCCACGTGCAGCACCCCACCCCCCTGGGGGTCCGCAACGGCCCCCAAAGGCATTTATCGCCTATCTTTTTGTAGCGGAAACTCAGCCGCCAAAGACAGGCATCCTAGTACCCACGACGGTGCCTGCATGGCACCGCCTTCATTGCCCCATTGTACCTGGTCCCGCAAGGCTGGTGGAAAAGGCCCGCCTTGCGGGACCACGGCGGATGGTCTTTCCGTCCGCTGAGGTACCTTTCCCCTTCCCACCGCCATCCTAATTCGGTGGTGGGAATTTTAAGGGTGATAGCGGTATATCCGCGACCGCCAGTCCGGCGGTCCTCACCGCCGGCCCGGCGGTTGCGGATTTACCGCCATCGTAATTGGCCCCTAAGCTTCAATGAGGGGGGCCCAGGGGACTACCACCTCCTGGGGCTAAGTTCTACAATGGTAGGGGGCATGCAGCTCCCCTACTAAGGCCATTTATAGTCCTAGGGACCACCACCCCCCAGGCTGACTCCTGCTACCTCGCGAGTGGCCTTCTCTAGGGAGGTTGCTTGGTGGGAGCTGACAGCTCCCACCAAGAAAAAGAAATGATAACTCTGCTTTGTGCAAGTCGGAGCGGTCAAACAACTCCGGCTTGCAGAAATTGAAGTTTTCATCTATTTCCCTGCACACAAATATGCATGAAGGGAAACAGTCGAAAACATTGCTCTGACTGACAGGGATCTGCCTTTCAGCAACCCCCTGTCTGTCAGAGCAATGCTGACTCCTGCAGGAGGCAGGGAGTCAGATGGGACCACAGGGGCCTTGAGGCTTACCCAGCTGTCCCATTGCACAATGGGTACCCTATGGGTGCTCAGGTGACATGACTGGGCCCCAGGGATGGAGACATCGCAGCCAAAATCAGCCCAGGGAGGAAGTCCTCCTCCCTAGTTAAAATATATTTTTAAAACGTCATACCCCAGGGCTATGAATGTGCAAACAAGCAGAAACAGACAGAATAAAGGTCACAAGGGAGCAGAAAGAGGCGGAATAAAGGTAAGAGTGAGCAGAAAGAGGCAGAATAAAGATCAGAAATGAGAAGGAAGAGACAAAATAAAGGTCAGAAAAGAGTAGAAATGAGACAAAATAAAGGTTGGAAATGAGCAGAAAGAGGAGGCAAAATAAAGACCAGAAATTAAAAGAAAGATGCAAAATAAAGGTAAATGGGCAGAAAAAGGCAGAAAGCAAGCAGAGAACAAGCAGAACCCACTCAGGAATCCATACACCCATTTACAGAACAACTCAGAAACTCTCACAGCCACTCACAGACCCCTTCACACACTCATGCACCCACTCACAGATTAATTGAGACACGTAGAGACCCACTCACTATCCCAGTCAGACACTCATGCAGTCAATTACTTATACTCTCTCACCCACTCACAAACCCACTAAGACACTCACACAACCACTCACAGACTCACTTAGAGACTCGCGCACACCCTCAGACACTCTCTTACAGACCTAATCAGACACTCCCACACCCAGTGAGACACTTATGAAGGTATACCCAGACACACTAATTTTCAAAGGTTACAAGTTAGAGTTAGAAAATAGAATTTCAAAAACCTTAGCAATTCACTGAAATACCAAAGGTTACAGGGACTTTATAGTTAGGAAATAGAATAAATAAACCTTAGAAATTCACTACAAAAATGCCAAAGGTTACATAGACGTAGGCTCCCATTTGACTCATACAAAACCAGTGAAATGTAGCAGTTGTCGTTACCTGATCTAAATATATCTTACGCTCCAGCATTGCACTAGTTATGACCTCACATTGTGCATCACTCATGACATGGTCAATAGCAGCACTGATGACATCAGTGATGATATCATCCATAGAAGCACTCACATACCCTCTCACACCCCTATACAACCTCTCAGACACCCATTCACACACCCACACAACCACTCCCACACCCATTCACAGACCTATACAAGAACTCACAAAACCACTCACTAATTCATAGAGCCATTCAGATACTCACTGACTCCCTCATACAGGCACCCACATACCCATAAAGCCACTCATGCACTCCCATATTCACCTATACATCCACCTACACTGCCACTCACTCACCTATACAACCTCTCAACACAGCCAATCACTAGTCCATACAAGCACTCACACACTACCTCACACCAACACCCATATAGCCACTGACACAGCCAGTCACTAACTCAGACACCCACTTCCTCACTCACACATACAGTCACGTATACACCCTCACCTACACATACAGCCACTCACACAGCCGCTCACTCACCCATCCAGCCCCTGACACATCTACTAACTCACCAACATAGTTACTCACACAGCTACTTACATACCTATTTCTATACCCATATAGCCACTTACACACCCACTCACACACCCTACCAGCACTCAGACACCCCCTCACACAGATACATACAGTCAAACAGCCACTCACATAAACTATGTTAGAAATAGTATTACTCATTAGTCGTATACAAAGTATACTATTTTAATTTATGTAGTGCCTTGGTATACTTTTAGAAAGCATGCCCACTCACTGAATGTTGTCATCAGTGATGTAATCAGTGTTGTCACTGACCATGTCATGAGTGACGTAATATGTGAGGTCATAAGCAGTGCACTGCGGGGCATAAGTTATAGTTAGCTCAGGTAACTATAACTGCTGATTTTCACTGGGGTGACTGAAGCCTCAAAGTGATTAACATGATGTTCCATGAGCTTAAAAATGTCATGGCACAAGGTTTTTTGTAACAAAGCTTACTGCTCATTCTTACAGTTACGATACAGAAAAGGGGGTGGTGATGAACAGAGTGTCTGAATTAAGCAGACCACTCTTACCCAGTCCAAAGATCAGGGCTTGATCCATCACCATTATTTATCTCACTGCCCCATCCCAGCTCAGAACCTGGCTATATGCAAATTAGTCTGTCCCTGGCCCAGTGCATCATGGGAACAGGGCAGACCAAACTACCAAGCCAATTCTTCACCAGAAAGGAGACAAGCTACCGGGGACCGGTTTCTGGCATTTCAGCCTCTTCGGCCCGGCTTGCTTGAATCCTGATGGAGCAGTGAGAAAGGGACTCATGTCTGAGTATACCCTGCCACACCTATAGTGGCCAAAAACGATACAGAAAAGGGGGTGGTGATGAACAGAGTGTCTGAATTAAGCAGACCACTCTTACCCAGTCCAAAGATCAGGGCTTGATCCATCACCATTATTTATCTCACTGCCCCATCCCAGCTCAGAACCTGGCTATATGCAAATTAGTCTGTCCCTGGCCCAGTGCATCATGGGAACAGGGCAGACCAAACTACCAAGCCAATTCTTCACCAGAAAGGAGACAAGCTACCGGGGACCGGTTTCTGGCATTTCAGCCTCTTCGGCCCGGCTTGCTTGAATCCTGATGGAGCAGTGAGAAAGGGACTCATGTCTGAGTATACCCTGCCACACCTATAGTGGCCAAAAACGATACAGAAAAGGGGGTGGTGATGAACAGAGTGTCTGAATTAAGCAGACCACTCTTACCCAGTCCAAAGATCAGGGCTTGATCCATCACCATTATTTATCTCACTGCCCCATCCCAGCTCAGAACCTGGCTATATGCAAATTAGTCTGTCCCTGGCCCAGTGCATCATGGGAACAGGGCAGACCAAACTACCAAGCCAATTCTTCACCAGAAAGGAGACAAGCTACCGGGGACCGGTTTCTGGCATTTCAGCCTCTTCGGCCCGGCTTGCTTGAATCCTGATGGAGCAGTGAGAAAGGGACTCATGTCTGAGTATACCCTGCCACACCTATAGTGGCCAAAAACGATACAGAAAAGGGGGTGGTGATGAACAGAGTGTCTGAATTAAGCAGACCACTCTTACCCAGTCCAAAGATCAGGGCTTGATCCATCACCATTATTTATCTCACTGCCCCCATCCCAGCTCAGAACCTGGCTATATGCAAATTAGTCTGTCCCTGGCCCAGTGCATCATGGGAACAGGGCAGACCAAACTACCAAGCCAATTCTTCACCAGAAAGGAGACAAGCTACCGGGGACCGGTTTCTGGCATTTCAGCCTCTTCGGCCCGGCTTGCTTGAATCCTGATGGAGCAGTGAGAAAGGGACTCATGTCTGAGTATACCCTGCCACACCTATAGTGGCCAAAAACGATACAGAAAAGGGGGTGGTGATGAACAGAGTGTCTGAATTAAGCAGACCACTCTTACCCAGTCCAAAGATCAGGGCTTGATCCATCACCATTATTTATCTCACTGCCCCATCCCAGCTCAGAACCTGGCTATATGCAAATTAGTCTGTCCCTGGCCCAGTGCATCATGGGAACAGGGCAGACCAAACTACCAAGCCAATTCTTCACCAGAAAGGAGACAAGCTACCGGGGACCGGTTTCTGGCATGTCAGCCTCTTCGGCCCGGCTTGCTTGAATCCTGATGGAGCAGTGAGAAAGGGACTCATGTCTGAGTATACCCTGCCACACCTATAGTGGCCAAAAACGATACAGAAAAGGGGGTGGTGATGAACAGAGTGTCTGAATTAAGCAGACCACTCTTACCCAGTCCAAAGATCAGGGCTTGATCCATCACCATTATTTATCTCACTGCCCCATCCCAGCTCAGAACCTGGCTATATGCAAATTAGTCTGTCCCTGGCCCAGTGCATCATGGGAACAGGGCAGACCAAACTACCAAGCCAATTCTTCACCAGAAAGGAGACAAGCTACCGGGGACCGGTTTCTGGCATTTCAGCCTCTTCGGCCCGGCTTGCTTGAATCCTGATGGAGCAGTGAGAAAGGGACTCATGTCTGAGTATACCCTGCCACACCTATAGTGGCCAAAAACGATACAGAAAAGGGGGTGGTGATGAACAGAGTGTCTGAATTAAGCAGACCACTCTTACCCAGTCCAAAGATCAGGGCTTGATCCATCACCATTATTTATCTCACTGCCCCATCCCAGCTCAGAACCTGGCTATATGCAAATTAGTCTGTCCCTGGCCCAGTGCATCATGGGAACAGGGCAGACCAAACTACCAAGCCAATTCTTCACCAGAAAGGAGACAAGCTACCGGGGACCGGTTTCTGGCATTTCAGCCTCTTCGGCCCGGCTTGCTTGAATCCTGATGGAGCAGTGAGAAAGGGACTCATGTCTGAGTATACCCTGCCACACCTATAGTGGCCAAAAACGATACAGAAAAGGGGGTGGTGATGAACAGAGTGTCTGAATTAAGCAGACCACTCTTACCCAGTCCAAAGATCAGGGCTTGATCCATCACCATTATTTATCTCACTGCCCCATCCCAGCTCAGAACCTGGCTATATGCAAATTAGTCTGTCCCTGGCCCAGTGCATCATGGGAACAGGGCAGACCAAACTACCAAGCCAATTCTTCACCAGAAAGGAGACAAGCTACCGGGGACCGGTTTCTGGCATTTCAGCCTCTTCGGCCCGGCTTGCTTGAATCCTGATGGAGCAGTGAGAAAGGGACTCATGTCTGAGTATACCCTGCCACACCTATAGTGGCCAAAAACGATACAGAAAAGGGGGTGGTGATGAACAGAGTGTCTGAATTAAGCAGACCACTCTTACCCAGTCCAAAGATCAGGGCTTGATCCATCACCATTATTTATCTCACTGCCCCCATCCCAGCTCAGAACCTGGCTATATGCAAATTAGTCTGTCCCTGGCCCAGTGCATCATGGGAACAGGGCAGACCAAACTACCAAGCCAATTCTTCACCAGAAAGGAGACAAGCTACCGGGGACCGGTTTCTGGCATTTCAGCCTCTTCGGCCCGGCTTGCTTGAATCCTGATGGAGCAGTGAGAAAGGGACTCATGTCTGAGTATACCCTGCCACACCTATAGTGGCCAAAAACGATACAGAAAAGGGGGTGGTGATGAACAGAGTGTCTGAATTAAGCAGACCACTCTTACCCAGTCCAAAGATCAGGGCTTGATCCATCACCATTATTTATCTCACTGCCCCATCCCAGCTCAGAACCTGGCTATATGCAAATTAGTCTGTCCCTGGCCCAGTGCATCATGGGAACAGGGCAGACCAAACTACCAAGCCAATTCTTCACCAGAAAGGAGACAAGCTACCGGGGACCGGTTTCTGGCATGTCAGCCTCTTCGGCCCGGCTTGCTTGAATCCTGATGGAGCAGTGAGAAAGGGACTCATGTCTGAGTATACCCTGCCACACCTATAGTGGCCAAAAACGATACAGAAAAGGGGGTGGTGATGAACAGAGTGTCTGAATTAAGCAGACCACTCTTACCCAGTCCAAAGATCAGGGCTTGATCCATCACCATTATTTATCTCACTGCCCCATCCCAGCTCAGAACCTGGCTATATGCAAATTAGTCTGTCCCTGGCCCAGTGCATCATGGGAACAGGGCAGACCAAACTACCAAGCCAATTCTTCACCAGAAAGGAGACAAGCTACCGGGGACCGGTTTCTGGCATTTCAGCCTCTTCGGCCCGGCTTGCTTGAATCCTGATGGAGCAGTGAGAAAGGGACTCATGTCTGAGTATACCCTGCCACACCTATAGTGGCCAAAAACGATACAGAAAAGGGGGTGGTGATGAACAGAGTGTCTGAATTAAGCAGACCACTCTTACCCAGTCCAAAGATCAGGGCTTGATCCATCACCATTATTTATCTCACTGCCCCATCCCAGCTCAGAACCTGGCTATATGCAAATTAGTCTGTCCCTGGCCCAGTGCATCATGGGAACAGGGCAGACCAAACTACCAAGCCAATTCTTCACCAGAAAGGAGACAAGCTACCGGGGACCGGTTTCTGGCATTTCAGCCTCTTCGGCCCGGCTTGCTTGAATCCTGATGGAGCAGTGAGAAAGGGACTCATGTCTGAGTATACCCTGCCACACCTATAGTGGCCAAAAACGATACAGAAAAGGGGGTGGTGATGAACAGAGTGTCTGAATTAAGCAGACCACTCTTACCCAGTCCAAAGATCAGGGCTTGATCCATCACCATTATTTATCTCACTGCCCCATCCCAGCTCAGAACCTGGCTATATGCAAATTAGTCTGTCCCTGGCCCAGTGCATCATGGGAACAGGGCAGACCAAACTACCAAGCCAATTCTTCACCAGAAAGGAGACAAGCTACCGGGGACCGGTTTCTGGCATTTCAGCCTCTTCGGCCCGGCTTGCTTGAATCCTGATGGAGCAGTGAGAAAGGGACTCATGTCTGAGTATACCCTGCCACACCTATAGTGGCCAAAAACGATACAGAAAAGGGGGTGGTGATGAACAGAGTGTCTGAATTAAGCAGACCACTCTTACCCAGTCCAAAGATCAGGGCTTGATCCATCACCATTATTTATCTCACTGCCCCCATCCCAGCTCAGAACCTGGCTATATGCAAATTAGTCTGTCCCTGGCCCAGTGCATCATGGGAACAGGGCAGACCAAACTACCAAGCCAATTCTTCACCAGAAAGGAGACAAGCTACCGGGGACCGGTTTCTGGCATTTCAGCCTCTTCGGCCCGGCTTGCTTGAATCCTGATGGAGCAGTGAGAAAGGGACTCATGTCTGAGTATACCCTGCCACACCTATAGTGGCCAAAAACGATACAGAAAAGGGGGTGGTGATGAACAGAGTGTCTGAATTAAGCAGACCACTCTTACCCAGTCCAAAGATCAGGGCTTGATCCATCACCATTATTTATCTCACTGCCCCATCCCAGCTCAGAACCTGGCTATATGCAAATTAGTCTGTCCCTGGCCCAGTGCATCATGGGAACAGGGCAGACCAAACTACCAAGCCAATTCTTCACCAGAAAGGAGACAAGCTACCGGGGACCGGTTTCTGGCATGTCAGCCTCTTCGGCCCGGCTTGCTTGAATCCTGATGGAGCAGTGAGAAAGGGACTCATGTCTGAATATACCCTGCCACACCTATAGTGGCCAAAAACGATACAGAAAAGGGGGTGGTGATGAACAGAGTGTCTGAATTAAGCAGACCACTCTTACCCAGTCCAAAGATCAGGGCTTGATCCATCACCATTATTTATCTCACTGCCCCATCCCAGCTCAGAACCTGGCTATATGCAAATTAGTCTGTCCCTGGCCTAGTGCATCATGGGAACAGGGCAGACCAAACTACCAAGCCAATTCTTCACCAGAAAGGAGACAAGCTACCGGGGACCGGTTTCTGGCATTTCAGCCTCTTCGGCCCGGCTTGCTTGAATCCTGATGGAGCAGTGAGAAAGGGACTCATGTCTGAGTATACCCTGCCACACCTATAGTGGCCAAAAACGATACAGAAAAGGGGGTGGTGATGAACAGAGTGTCTGAATTAAGCAGACCACTCTTACCCAGTCCAAAGATCAGGGCTTGATCCATCACCATTATTTATCTCACTGCCCCATCCCAGCTCAGAACCTGGCTATATGCAAATTAGTCTGTCCCTGGCCCAGTGCATCATGGGAACAGGGCAGACCAAACTACCAAGCCAATTCTTCACCAGAAAGGAGACAAGCTACCGGGGACCGGTTTCTGGCATTTCAGCCTCTTCGGCCCGGCTTGCTTGAATCCTGATGGAGCAGTGAGAAAGGGACTCATGTCTGAGTATACCCTGCCACACCTATAGTGGCCAAAAACGATACAGAAAAGGGGGTGGTGATGAACAGAGTGTCTGAATTAAGCAGACCACTCTTACCCAGTCCAATGATCAGGGCTTGATCCATCACCATTATTTATCTCACTGCCCCATCCCAGCTCAGAACCTGGCTATATGCAAATTAGTCTGTCCCTGGCCCAGTGCATCATGGGAACAGGGCAGACCAAACTACCAAGCCAATTCTTCACCAGAAAGGAGACAAGCTACCGGGGACCGGTTTCTGGCATTTCAGCCTCTTCGGCCCGGCTTGCTTGAATCCTGATGGAGCAGTGAGAAAGGGACTCATGTCTGAGTATACCCTGCCACACCTATAGTGGCCAAAAACGATACAGAAAAGGGGGTGGTGATGAACAGAGTGTCTGAATTAAGCAGACCACTCTTACCCAGTCCAAAGATCAGGGCTTGATCCATCACCATTATTTATCTCACTGCCCCATCCCAGCTCAGAACCTGGCTATATGCAAATTAGTCTGTCCCTGGCCCAGTGCATCATGGGAACAGGGCAGACCAAACTACCAAGCCAATTCTTCACCAGAAAGGAGACAAGCTACCGGGGACCGGTTTCTGGCATTTCAGCCTCTTCGGCCCGGCTTGCTTGAATCCTGATGGAGCAGTGAGAAAGGGACTCATGTCTGAGTATACCCTGCCACACCTATAGTGGCCAAAAACGATACAGAAAAGGGGGTGGTGATGAACAGAGTGTCTGAATTAAGCAGACCACTCTTACCCAGTCCGAAGATCAGGGCTTGATCCATCACCATTATTTATCTCACTGCCCCATCCCAGCTCAGAACCTGGCTATATGCAAATTAGTCTGTCCCTGGCCCAGTGCATCATGGGAACAGGGCAGACCAAACTACCAAGCCAATTCTTCACCAGAAAGGAGACAAGCTACCGGGGACCGGTTTCTGGCATTTCAGCCTCTTCGGCCCGGCTTGCTTGAATCCTGATGGAGCAGTGAGAAAGGGACTCATGTCTGAGTATACCCTGCCACACCTATAGTGGCCAAAAACTATACAGAAAAGGGGGTGGTGATGAACAGAGTGTCTGAATTAAGCAGACCACTCTTACCCAGTCCAAAGATCAGGGCTTGATCCATCACCATTATTTATCTCACTGCCCCATCCCAGCTCAGAACCTGGCTATATGCAAATTAGTCTGTCCCTGGCCCAGTGCATCATGGGAACAGGGCAGACCAAACTACCAAGCCAATTCTTCACCAGAAAGGAGACAAGCTACCGGGGACCGGTTTCTGGCATTTCAGCCTCTTCGGCCCGGCTTGCTTGAATCCTGATGGAGCAGTGAGAAAGGGACTCATGTCTGAGTATACCCTGCCACACCTATAGTGGCCAAAAACGATACAGAAAAGGGGGTGGTGATGAACAGAGTGTCTGAATTAAGCAGACCACTCTTACCCAGTCCAAAGATCAGGGCTTGATCCATCACCATTATTTATCTCACTGCCCCATCCCAGCTCAGAACCTGGCTATATGCAAATTAGTCTGTCCCTGGCCCAGTGCATCATGGGAACAGGGCAGACCAAACTACCAAGCCAATTCTTCACCAGAAAGGAGACAAGCTACCGGGGACCGGTTTCTGGCATTTCAGCCTCTTCGGCCCGGCTTGCTTGAATCCTGATGGAGCAGTGAGAAAGGGACTCATGTCTGAGTATACCCTGCCACACCTATAGTGGCCAAAAACGATACAGAAAAGGGGGTGGTGATGAACAGAGTGTCTGAATTAAGCAGACCACTCTTACCCAGTCCAAAGATCAGGGCTTGATCCATCACCATTATTTATCTCACTGCCCCATCCCAGCTCAGAACCTGGCTATATGCAAATTAGTCTGTCCCTGGCCCAGTGCATCATGGGAACAGGGCAGACCAAACTACCAAGCCAATTCTTCACCAGAAAGGAGACAAGCTACCGGGGACCGGTTTCTGGCATTTCAGCCTCTTCGGCCCGGCTTGCTTGAATCCTGATGGAGCAGTGAGAAAGGGACTCATGTCTGAGTATACCCTGCCACACCTATAGTGGCCAAAAACGATACAGAAAAGGGGGTGGTGTTGAACAGAGTGTCTGAATTAAGCAGACCACTCTTACCCAGTCCAAAGATCAGGGCTTGATCCATCACCATTATTTATCTCACTGCCCCATCCCAGCTCAGAACCTGGCTATATGCAAATTAGTCTGTCCCTGGCCCAGTGCATCATGGGAACAGGGCAGACCAAACTACCAAGCCAATTCTTCACCAGAAAGGAGACAAGCTACCGGGGACCGGTTTCTGGCATTTCAGCCTCTTCGGCCCGGCTTGCTTGAATCCTGATGGAGCAGTGAGAAAGGGACTCATGTCTGAGTATACCCTGCCATACCTATAGTGGCCAAAAAGATACAGAAAAGGGGGTGGTGATGAACAGAGTGTCTGAATTAAGCAGACCACTCTTACCCAGTCCAAAGATCAGGGCTTGATCCATCACCATTATTTATCTCACTGCCCCATCCCAGCTCAGAACCTGGCTATATGCAAATTAGTCTGTCCCTGGCCCAGTGCATCATGGGAATTTGGCAGACCAAACTACCAAGCCAATTCTTCACCAGAAAGGAGACAAGCTACCGGGGACCGGTTTCTGGCATTTCAGCCTCTTCGGCCCGGCTTGCTTGAATCCTGATGGAGCAGTGAGAAAGGGACTCATGTCTGAGTATACCCTGCCACACCTATAGTGGCCAAAAACGATACAGAAAAGGGGGTGGTGATGAACAGAGTGTCTGAATTAAGCAGACCACTCTTACCCAGTCCAAAGATCAGGGCTTGATCCATCACCATTATTTATCTCACTGCCCCATCCCAGCTCAGAACCTGGCTATATGCAAATTAGTCTGTCCCTGGCCCAGTGCATCATGGGAACAGGGCAGACCAAACTACCAAGCCAATTCTTCACCAGAAAGGAGACAAGCTACCGGGGACCGGTTTCTGGCATTTCAGCCTCTTCGGCCCGGCTTGCTTGAATCCTGATGGAGCAGTGAGAAAGGGACTCATGTCTGAGTATACCCTGCCACACCTATAGTGGCCAAAAACGATACAGAAAAGGGGGTGGTGATGAATAGAGTGTCTGAATTAAGCAGACCACTCTTACCCAGTCCAAAGATCAGGGCTTGATCCATCACCATTATTTATCTCACTGCCCCATCCCAGCTCAGAACCTGGCTATATGCAAATTAGTCTGTCCCTGGCCCAGTGCATCATGGGAACAGGGCAGACCAAACTACCAAGCCAATTCTTCACCAGAAAGGAGACAAGCTACCGGGGACCGGTTTCTGGCATTTCAGCCTCTTCGGCCCGGCTTGCTTGAATCCTGATGGAGCAGTGAGAAAGGGACTCATGTCTGAGTATACCCTGCCACACCTAAAGTGGCCAAAAACGATACAGAAAAGGGGGTGGTGATGAACAGAGTGTCTGAATTAAGCAGACCATTCTTACCCAGTCCAAAGATCAGGGCTTGATCCATCACCATTATTTATCTCACTGCCCCATCCCAGCTCAGAACCTGGCTATATGCAAATTAGTCTGTCCCTGGCCCAGTGCATCATGGGAACAGGGCAGACCAAACTACCAAGCCAATTCTTCACCAGAAAGGAGACAAGCTACCGGGGACCGGTTTCTGGCATTTCAGCCTCTTCATCACCACCCCTTGTTGTAAATAATTTTGTCCACCCTAAGCGTGGAAGGTGTACTCAGATGTGAGTCCCTTGCTCATTGCACCATCAGGATTCAAGCAAGCCGGGCCGAAGACGCCTGAAATGGCAGAAACCGGTCCCCGGAAGCTTGTTTCCTTCCCAGTGTAAGAATTGGCTGTTGTAGTCTGGTCTGCCCTGTTCCCATGATGCACTGGGCCAGGGACAGACTAATTTGCATACAGCCAGGTTCTGAAACTGGGATGGTGCAATGAGCTAAAAAACGGTGTTGGATCTAGCCCTGATCTCTTGACTGGGTGAGAGTACTCTGCTTAATTCAGAGACTCTGTCCATCACCACCCCTTGTTGTAAATAATTTTGTCCACCCTAAGCGTGGAAGGGTATACTCAGATGTGAGTCCCTTGCTCATTGCACCATCAGGATTCAAGCAAGCCGGGCCGAAGACGCCTGAAATGGCAGAAACCGGTCCCCGGAAGCTTGTTTCCTTCCCAGTGTAAGAATTGGCTGTTGTAGTCTGGTCTGCCCTGTTCCCATGATGCACTGGGCCAGGGACAGACTAATTTGCATACAGCCAGGTTCTGAAACTGGGATGGTGCAATGAGCTAAAAAACGGTGTTGGATCTAGCCCTGATCTCTTGACTGGGTGAGAGTACTCTGCTTAATTCAGAGACTCTGTCCATCACCACCCCTTGTTGTAAATAATTTTGTCCACCCTAAGCGTGGAAGGGTATACTCAGATGTGAGTCCCTTGCTCATTGCACCATCAGGATTCAAGCAAGCCGGGCCGAAGACGCCTGAAATGGCAGAAACCGGTCCCCGGAAGCTTGTTTCCTTCCCAGTGTAAGAATTGGCTGTTGTAGTCTGGTCTGCCCTGTTCCCATGATGCACTGGGCCAGGGACAGACTAATTTGCATACAGCCAGGTTCTGAAACTGGGATGGTGCAATGAGCTAAAAAACGGTGTTGGATCTAGCCCTGATCTCTTGACTGGGTGAGAGTACTCTGCTTAATTCAGAGACTCTGTCCATCACCACCCCTTGTTGTAAATCATTCTTACAGTTAAGCTTTGAACTCTGTCCACTTATGTGCTTTTGTAATTTTTGTATGCCTTTAGGTGAACTTAAATGAAAAAGGCATAGCTTCCAAAAGCCACACAGAAATGCATTTAATAAGACTCCTGTAATTTTGAATACATAGATTGCTGTCATAGAGATGAGCTAAACCATTTGTATATGCTCTGAGGATTCAGATGATCTTTGCAAATAATTGTCATAGTGTTAGTGAATGATATGTTTCAGATCTTTTCCCAAGATTTCCTTTTTGCATTTTCTAAAAACAATTATGCTTTGTTTACTTCAAAATCAGTCTTGTGTAGGGCTTGTTCAATACACGAATGTTAAGTATTGCCTGAAATGTTTATGTCTGGCTTTGCTGTATAATGCTTTGTGTCTAGTGAGTAGATATGCAATAATTACTAGACTACAAATGTGCACCAGTGTTTGTAAACTGAAACAATGTATATGAGGCATGGAGACAAAATCAAGAAAACAGTCTCCCACGTTACTCCTAAGTTGTAAATATTTAGGCACTATATGGAAAAAATCCAAAAGTTTCTATTCTTTTAGTATTGGTGGCTGTTGATGGGCACAATTCATGGTTGGTGCAAAGTGAGATGGTGTCTATCATTAGAGAAAAGGGCTACATAAAGGGTGTCACTCTACAATCTTGATTGTACTACTAAATATTGAAATGAAGGAAACCAACAAGCAAGAATAACAAGGGATAAAATATTGAAAGGTAAGAGCATAGATGTAGAGGTATCGAATTACTATTTCTAACACCACATGTCAGTACTTTGAAGATATACGTACTGCAGAGCTACATATATGAAGAGTTAGGTATAGAAAATCTAGGGCAGTATTACATAAAGTGCCCCAGGTGTGCAACTGGCGTTTGCCCATGCCTCGAGTGCCCCTGGGGCACTTTGATATTTCATAAGGGGCTGAAGGCACTTGTGTAATACCAATAGCGCTGGCACACATAAAGCAGCAGTGCTATCTTCAAGGGGGCATTCCCTCATTCGCATGGAGGCATGCCCCAAGCAAATGAGGGAATCCCTTTGCCTCTGAGCCGGCACCATATTATAGACATGGGCGCAGATGCAAAGAAGCCCTTAGGAGGAGCACTCACAGTATGCTACTTCAAAGGTTGTGCACTGTCAGTGCGTCTCCTAAGAGCAGCCCACTACCATGGACCCCCAGACATCCCATTGCAGGCAGGTGCAGTCTCTGACTGCACCCTCCTGCAAGGGGATCTCTAGTCCCGTTTAAAAGTGCAGGCGGGTTGTGGCCTGCACAGTGAAACACAGAGCGGCGTCAAAGCAGCTGCTCCATATTTGACGTAAATGCTCTGCCCCCAAGGCAGCAAGAGTTTGCGGCTGTTCTGGGGGCAGCACATTCACCACAATGTGGCACACTTTCCTTCATTGTTCCGCATGCATCTTTTTAAAGGTGCCCCCGGCACAATGAAGGAAAGTGCACTGCATGTATAATGAGGACCCTAGAGTTACTTACCTGTCTGTATGTTTCCAATATTCTGTCCTCAGTATTTATTACTTTCGATATTCTGACTATGATATTAGGGGGTTCTTTACATGTAAAGTGGTACATGTGTGATGTAGGGCTCTCATATAGATTAATGTAGCCATTCAAAGCCAACCTGCATCGCTTTGAGGGCCTCATGAACATGTGGAAAACGACGCAGCCAAAATTGATGCGTCGCCTTACTATGTGTCCTCGATGCAATCCATGGGCTTTGCGGTGGGTTTTGCCATGCAACCCCTATGGAATTTGACAGTGCCCCAGATTTTCAACGTGATGTAAACCTGGGGTAGGGTCAAATCTGCACGCCTCCCGAGGTGAGGTGTAACAAGGAGAAATATGTTTTATTTTTCGTAGTTTTTTTCTTTTTTCCATTAGGAAACCCCCGTGTAGGATACTTTTTGTACAGGAAGGTGTCCCTTTCTGCACAAATACAATCCTGCCTGCAACTGAGTCACCCTTTTACCATTGTGCTAGGGTGCCCACATTGGCGGCAGGCTGCCACAACGGCGCCAGCCAGAAAGGTCAAGAATGTACTGTATCGCTTAAATACAGAGTATTCCTGCCTTTCACTTTGGTGTAGGGCAACAAAGCACCCTATGTCAAAATGGCATAACTGAGGCCTCAATATGCACACCTAAACTTTCTAAGCTTGTGCACTGTATTGTCTTGAGACTGGTTTTAATGAATTGTGTGAAGGAACACAACAGTTCAAAACAAGCTGCAACAGAATTCACTTTGTCTCGTCCTCGGCAGTATCACGTGCTGGAACTGATCCGAATTACCATACAATATGTCACTTGTGGAAGGATGCACACTGTATTAGATGTGGAATGATAGGGAATGCTTACCAGATGCCAGGAAATGAGGTCGAGCTTTTCGTGCGCTTTCAAACATCTGGAATTTGCATGTCTAATCATGCAAAAGAAGCCAGGCAATCGGTTTGACAATGAAAAAAAAAGACTCAGTGAACTTTTTGTCTTCTGTGCGTTTTCAAGAGCCTTCCATCTCAAGCATGACGTGAAAATAACTTGTGACAGTGCATTAGATGTGCACGCAGGGATCCTGAAGCTCCAAAATTAGCAAGCCCTCAGAACTGAAATTCAATGTTTCTAAGTGCCCTTGAAAAAAGTTGCATCGAATATAACTCATGCGCGCGCATTTAATCATTCGAATATCTGAATGAAACAAACCTTGCTTATAGTATTTGCACATGCATAAGGTTTGCATCATATTTTTTATAGCCGTCTGTCGTTTTATGAAACAGTTGAATAATGTTATAAAAGACTTGGGCATTATGTCCAATGCTATTTATTATGCAGCGGACAGGATATCCATCAGGTTAGTGACAGAGTAACTCTCAACCAAACATTGAGCAATTGCACGGGTGCAGAATTGCCCGACACGGATGCAGTCTTTTCATTTCACCCCTTTGTTTGAGCTGGTGCTAATGACAAACATCCCCAAAAAGTGCCACATGCCTCCTTTATTAAGAGTTCATTGCTCTCCGGTGCCACGAAACTCTAAGTAGCAAACAAGTGCAAGAAGTCAGACTTTGCAGTTCTTGATATCACAATAAAGAAAAAACAGGTGCATCACTTGCGTAAACAGAAAACTCTCTCGCTGAGGGTTAAGACTATATAGAGCACTTGTTGTGGATTAATCATATTTACATTTAACGATTTTTTGTTTTTGAAGAAGGGCGCGTGATTGGGACTGAATAGTGAGAATGCTGCAAGGAACCTCAATTCAGAAATTCAAATCATTCAATACAATTCTCTTCTAAATACACTGTCACCCATAATGCAAGAGTTTGGCTGCTTGGTGCAGTTGCGCTGTAGAAAACGGACGCATTCATATATTATTAAATATATAAACATTTGCTTGTGTGCATGACTGGATGATGTTTTTGCACAGACGAATTAAGACAAGGGTTCTATTGAAATTCAGAATAATCTTTCTCAATAATAAAGGAGTATTGTTTACTCTGTTGTATCTACAAAGATATATGTTAAGAAATATTTGTTACTCATTTGAATGCTTATACCTAATCACTACCCACAAAACAATGTTGCTTAAATGTGATATTCGATATGAGTCCAAGCAAACGTATTAGGCATGTTAGATTGAGTTACAAACAGTGGGATTGATTCTCAAATTGATATTGCGCATTTGTATTTAGTATTTAGTACCCTAGGTACAATACAAGAGTGTATGCTACACATCCTTAGTGCTGAAATGCTGATGTGCATCTTGGATTTGTGGGAAATATAAATCAGAATATCTTAGTGGGTGGATGAAAAATTGAGTAGTTATAGCACTTTATTTGCATTTAAATGGCAACTGTGGCAATTGCACAACCTCACACGAGGTCGCTCAGCTCTAACCACAGTTCTTTTATTGGCTTTAAGCTTTTTGAGTAACTTAAGCTCCTTGGGGCCGATTCACAGAACTAACCTGAGATAAAATCCTAAACTTACTACTTTTAGTATTCACAGAAGGCATTTAGTAGTAGTAAAGTTAGGACTCCTAACTTTATTACTACTAAACTGGGATACAATCCTAAACTTACTACTTTTGGCATCCGCAGAAGGCATTTAGTAGTAGTAAAGTTAGGACTCTTAAGTTTACTACTACTAAATCCCTTCTGTGAATACCAAAAGTAGTACGTTTAGGATTTTATCTCAGATTAGTTCTGTGAATCACCCTCCATGTCAGAAATCATGATCTGAGTACCTCGAAATACTCATTGTTTCTCAAGCCTACTTACACTTTCAGTCACCTGCCTCCTCAACCGTGTAGCACATCACGGTATCACGCTAAAGAAATCTGCATCAGGAAAGTCGAAGTTAATGTACGGGCAACCAATGGCAGTGCAACAAATGCAAGACAAACAACCAGAGAAGTGTGCAACGGGCAAGGAAACATCAAACTGGCTAATCAAGATAGCAAAAATACAAGCAATATACCTCAAGGATAGGAAACATCCAAGTGGAAGATGCCGATAGTCCAAAAAGCAATGCCCTGTTGACTGCATACCAGACATAGGGGCTGATTAGGATTGCGGTTTTTCCGCATTCTCCAAGCCGGCGGAAGTGTCCGCCGGACCGGAGGATGCGGAAAAACCGCTGCGGAGCCCTCAAAGACCCCCCGCCAGATTAGGATGACTGGGGGTCAGGAAGACCGTCCGCAGCTTTTCGGCCGTGGTCGCCTTCCGACCGTGGCGGAAAAGCTCTAACATGGCTGGCGGTGTCTATCAGACACCGCCAGGCATATTAGGATGTTGGTGGTCCTATGCCTTTCCACGGCGGCATTTTCGCTGTGGAAAGGCATATGGTCTTTTCTTTGGGGGCCCGTTGCGGGCCCCCAGGGGTGAAGGGGGGTGGGGGTGCACATGGGGGGTACCTATGGTACCCCCCTGCCTTTGCATGCACAAAGCGGCAGGCACCGCACGGTGCCTGCCGCTTTGTGCATGCAAATGCACTGCTTTCATTTTTAACATTGCGGCGGGTGCTGCTTCAAGCAGCACCCGCCACAATGTTAAAAATACAGGATGTGACCGCCAGGGTGGCGATCACATCCTAATTTGCACGGAGGGACCGCCGCTGCCCCTGCGGACGGTCCCTCCTGCTCTGGGCTGGCGGACGGACGCAGGTCCATCCGCCATCCTAATCGGCCTCATAGTTGGGTTTTCAAAAATGAAAAGGAGTAATCTGTTGAAAAATGTTTGTTTTAGTCCCTAAACAAGCTACGCAGTGGTAGACTGCTACTTGTTGGGCTCAACAATACTCTTAATAATGTTCCTTCTGGTAGTGGATGTAATCATAGTGTACTGTATTTTGGGTCGTGCATATGTAGTTTCAGAATGCATAGCAAGTACTTCGGTTTCATTTAGGTTAGAGCATCTCTGTAAATGGTTTGAAGAGAATATCCATGGCAGCTGTTATACACCAGTGCTGGTGAAGGAGAGGGTAAGCTGGGACTCCGTTGCATCCTCAAAAATCACATTTGGTGGTGTCTGAGGTCAAGTGTTACTAAATCTGGTATATCAACACGAAAACAACATTACATTCAAAAATAATTATGTTAAGCATCCCAAAACAATGTTATAGACACATGACTAAAATATAGTGATTAAAATGACCCAAAAATGATTAAGTGTTATTTAAATACAAATAAAATGTTCTCAAGGAAAATGGGAACATGGTTTTTATTGCATTTGATGGATTATATAGCTGACACTTTGGCAGCATCTCCTAACATCATAAAAATGTATGGTCAATAAAATGTTTCCAAAAAGTATCCTATCTATTCTTTGCCATGTGAAAGATATGTGAAAGATTATGTGAAAGATACAACACCTGTAACCAGAACGTATTGGGTAGGAGCCATTATTTCAAAGCATTTTTAACAGGTATTCTATTTAGAAATCCCTTACAAACAAGAAATAACAGTGTATCTTATTATTAACAATGGCGTCTATAGCTTGGTGAGATGCATTTGGAAAGTAGGGTCTTCTTTCTGGACTGCTCAAAAACGTCTATGATGATGCCAGTTTCTGTTAGGAAGGAAGATGAATTAACATGGCACTCCATGTAACATTAGTACATTGGTTTCCTTTCTTGTTTAGATAAGTTTATTTTCCTTCTTGCTTTAAATATTTTATCAGGGGATGTTATGTCCTCCTGGGACAAGGGAACCTTTTTTAACTAGCCCTTCCTGCCATCTGCCCGTAATTTCTCCCTTATACACTACTCCAAAATCAGACTGTCTGTACCCAGAATTAGATCTTCCGGAACTGTTGGAACCATGCTTACTCTAAGTACTAATTATTTTTTTTCTATCGATAGAGGAACAACAAATGTTTGAAACAGTTGTCAATTTCCATGTAGACAGATACAGAACACCAAGGGCAGAGCTCTTTCAGGTTACATGTATACCAGCACTAAAAGCAGCAAGAAAATCAGTGCCATCATCAAAGGTTTAACCTTGCCTCCTGCCACCTCCAGCAACATCACCTCCTCACAAGACCACTGCAACAAGCTATTCAATCATTCAGGGAATAGTAAGCAGGCTACTCACCCATAAGTAAAGTAAGTTACTTACTTACTTACCCATAAGGGTCCAAGGCGCTGGCGAGGGGGGAGGTTTGCAGCCCCGATCCGTTAAAGAGACAGGCTTGAGTGTCTGACTGAAGATGTTCAGGGTGGGGGCACTTCTGATGTCGATCGAGAGTTCATTCCAGCTCTTTGCCACGATGTAGGAAAAGGCCCTTCATCCTGTTCTGGTTTTGCGGATTTGCAGGTTTTCAGCGAGGGAGAGGTTGGCGGATCAGAGGTTTCTTTTGGGTGCGTGGAAGAAGATACTCTCGTTGAGGTATTTTGGTCCGGTGTTATGGAGGCATTAGTAGGCGTGGGTAAGTATCTTGAAGGTGACTCTTTCCTCTATGGGGAGCCAGTGATGGCTCCGCAGGTATTGGGTGATGTATTTGTGTCGAGGGATGAGTCTGGCTGCGGTGTTAGGGCTTAGGACGAGAAAGCAAAAGACACACAATTGATAGACGGAATGCAGAACAGATCAAAACATTCCCCCCCGTCAATAAATCTGGGTAAATCCATCTTTCTTTTGCTCACCATGCCACCTCAGTTTTGACCTGGCCATATGCAAATCAGTCTTGACCCTGTGCCTCATGGAAACAGTCCAGCCCGAACTGCCAAGCCAAACCCCGAAACCAGTCCTAGGATGCTTGTTTCCAGTCCAGGGGGGACCTGGCCAGGCAGTTCGGGCAGGACTGTTCCCATTGGGGGCAGGGTCATGACTGATTTGCATATGGCTGGTTCTAAACTGGAATCACATGGTGAGCAAAAAAACAATGGATTGAGGCCCAGATCTCGGTACTGGGGTAAATTTATGAAATTGTCCTGCATTCTGTCCATCAATTGTTCTTTTTGCATTAGCCACGTATTGCTGCCACAAGCTTGTCTGATGCAGTTGGCAGTTGAAGGGACCTCGTCGTCTGCAGATTTGCCATTAAATTCAGTTGTTTTAATGGAACCACAATAAAAGACAGTCATCTGTTTATTGTTCGGACAGTGGTGGTCATTTAGTAGTGGTTATACCTATCTAGACAGCATTCCATCACAAATCCATACCATTGAATTCCAGAGGAATCAATCATATTGCAAGAGACAAAAAAATATATATATAAGAAAATGGTTAATATTCCTCCTACTTGTTAGGTTTGTGCTTTAAATTACAGGGTGTAGTCCATGATCACTTTGAAAGTGTCTCTTTCGATGCTTTAAGGTGCTTTCTTAGAGAAGACCAAGGAAAGATATTTTGTTTTGTGCAGACAGCAGCCTATTACGAATATTATGCCGGATGTTCTAGTCGCTAAAGTGCAAACTTTGGTACCTGAGTCTTTCAGGTTCATGGCCTAGGAACGTGACTCCAACTTGAGTGATTATTAGCAAACCGCTTAATATCCCAACTCCAAAAATATAAATATGTAAAATCCAATGTAATTGTGAAATTTTAAGATGTAAATCTCCACTTGCTGTGGACTGTTTTCTATCTACACATTCCCCATTGTGTAGCGCTCTGCTGCCCCACAGCTTTGTATGTGCTATACAAATACCAATGCACAAATATGCAAGCTCTTTTGCTCCCCTTGTTTATTTCCTGAAGTGCTAACGCCGTCATGAAACGATCCAATGAGATAGTCTTTCCTCCTGGAATTAAGAAATTAGACAAATTGTGTCAGTGTGTCAATTGAACTTAACATAAGCTAATGTATACACATTTAAAGTCTTCGAACAATGCTAAGTAATTTTAAGTACATGTTTTGAACATGTAAGCACTTGGACCTAGCACTGGCCATTGGATCCCATTTTCAAAGGAGATTTCCATTTTATTTGCATTTACTCTTGAGCTCAAATATTACAATTAGTTTGCTCAAGAGGGCTTTTTCCGATAGGCCTGTGCAAACGTGTTGCATATATATATGCTACTGTCTCGCTCTCCCACACTGCTCAGCTTTTCTCTGTCAGTTATAGATTTGGCACAAGCTGTTCTTGCTTTCAATGACCCCTTTTGTTACAAATTGCCTGTTTTACCTTCACATCTTCAATCTCTGGCGCTCTAGTTCTTTGTGTTCATATATCCATCTTGACATGTTCCATTTTCAGTGTGACCTCCAAACTGTTATCAAATGTTTTCAAACGCTCAAAGAAATTCCTGAACATGTCACAAATGCTATATTCTACAAACCTATTGCAGCAGTAAAACATATTAGTAGAGAGAAAATTAGCAATATGTTTGAAATTCACAATCACATTTTCGTTGCTCAACATGCATGTTTGATGGCCCTGGTGGAATTTGTATTGCCAATTTTCTTTACTCTAGATTTCAATTTCAACACATTTCACCTTGAGAGATTACGGGAGCATCGAACTTCGGGGCATATTATCAAGACAGGAGATACAATTATCGCCGCTTTAGCGGCAGAAAACTACAGCTAAAATGGCGATAATGGGCTTGATAATATGCTCTATGGAATTCCAATTGAAGCCCATGTTAGATGTGAAGGGCATCTTACCTGAGATTCAATTGGAATACGATAGAGCATATTATCAAGCCCATTATCGCCGTTTTAGCGGCAGTTTTCTGCCGCTAAAGCGACGATAATTGTATTGCCTATCTTGATAATATGCCCCTTCCTTGATTCTTCTGATAAAATAGGAGAAACGTATGGCAAATCAGAAAATAAAAGCAGTTTATACTAGGACAATTTGAATGAAAATGTGCTGTGCGGTTCGAAAAACAGCCAATATATTCCTGTTTTGATGATGCTGGAGAAAAATTCAGAAACACTTCTTGTATGTTAGCTAGTACCCCACTTTAGCATGTATATCATTATCAATATCAACAATTTTGTATTGATTTCCATTGAGGATACACATATAACTGTAAAGGCAAGATGCACATTTTAAAACAACGAGCATAATATATATATCACCAGTGATGTCATTAAATGATGTCATTGAGATGTCATCAGTGATATAAATAATGTCAAAGAAAATGTCATGAGTGATGCTGTTAGATCTGGGGGTCTCTAGTTGGCAGAGGTAGGTACCACTGTCCAAATAGGGACCCTTGCTTCTAGTCAGGGCAAGGAGATAACCCTCTGAGATGACCCTTGCTCACCCTCTAGGTAGCTTGGCACGAGCAGTCTAGGCTAACCAGAGGCAATGCGTAAAGTATTTGTACCAACACTCACAGTAACACAGTGAAAACACCACAAACTGACTCCACAACAGTTTAGAAAAATAAAGGTATTTTTAATCTAAACTACACAAGACCAAAACGACAAAAATCCAACATACACAGTTCAAGATTATGGTTTCAAAAGGAGTTCTTAAGGTTGCGTTAGAATTCTCTACGTTGCGATAGAATTCTCTACTGATGCGTGAAAAGTTCACAGTTGCGTCACGTTTACTCACAGTACCTTTTAGTGGCAACAAAGGTCCAAAAGCAGAAGCTGGTGCGATGGAAAACAAGCGATGCGTTGCCCCTGAGACCCTGGGGAGGCGATGCGACAGCCCCGCTGCAGCAGCGGGCGTGTTGCGACGAATCCGGTCTGTATGGGCAGGAAGGCCACTTGTATGGATTCCGATGCGTAGGTTCCGTAGGAAGTCTGTTCTCGCAAAGGCACGATGCGACGATCTCGTAGGGGCTGCGACGATCTCCGGGGCGACGATGCGCAGTCCAGCGGGGATCCTCTCTCTCGCAGCTCCTCGATGCGTTGATTCTGCGACGATGCTCGCAGCGACGTGATGCGGTCCGCAAGCAAGCGGTGCGGCGTTCTCACCCAGCAACGACAGGCTCTGCAACGATACTCGCAGCGATGTTAGATTCTCCCGCACCGGTCTGGTGCGTTCCCGCAAACGAAGGATGCGACGTCTCTGGCAGCGGCGTCAGGCGCTGCGACGATCTCGACCTCCGTAGCGGCGGGAAACTTCTCGCACTGTCGGGGATGCGCTCCGCAAGCGAGCGATGCGACACTTTTCAGTTTCAAAAGTCACTGAAGCTTAGTTTCAAGCTTCCCAGCTCAGGTACAACTTCCAGAGGCCCCACAACTGGATCAAGCACTCTAGGAAGGACAGAACCCTCTCAGCAGAGTTCAGGGATGCTGGGGGTGAAGTCCTTTTGTTCCTGGGACTTCAAAACAGGGAGCCAGCTCTTCTCAGGCCCTTGGAGATTCCTTCAAGACCGGGGACACAGCTCAACAGCAAAGTCCTTCCCCTCTCCTTGGCAGCAAAGCAACAGGTCAGTCCAGCAGAGCAACAGCAGGACAATCTTCCTTCTTCAGTTTCAGCTTTCTCCTTGGCAGAGGTTCCTTCTTGATTTCCATGATGATCTAATTTTCTGTTGTCAGGGGTCCTGTACTTATACCCCTAAAGTCTTTGTTCTCTTGGTGCATGTGGGCCCTGAGCCCGGTCTGAACCAGTTCTGGGTGGATCCTGAGCACTTTGTTTTGCTGGCTGCATCTTTCCTTTCAGAGTGAGGGGCAGGGTCCTCAGCCGCCCAGCAGGGGGGTGGAGCCAGCATTGTGGAAGGCAGGCACAGCCCTATTCAGCCCAGGTGCTAACTCCTCCCACCACTCCAGTTGCAAATGCAGTCATTCAGCCTAGTGCTGACTCATCCATCCTGCTGGGGAATTCCCCAGCCCCTGTCACTCACAAACCAGACAGTCAATACACAAACAGGCCCAGGCACACAGAAGGGTCAGACAAGAGAACAGCAACTTTCTAAAAGTGCTGTTCTCAAACACAGGATTTAAAAACAACCTTTCCTAAAAGATGTGTTATTAAATTCTGAGTACAGGGATACTAGATACTTATGTCCTATCTTGTTCCTATGGGAAGAAATGCTGTTAACCACTGTAGCCAGCATCCCCCATGTTAACCTATGGAGCAAGATAGCCTTACAGTAGTGAAAAACGAAAATGGCTGCCATTCACTACCAGAGCATGTCACCTGCACTAGTACATGCTCTACCTTTTACATACACTGCACCCTGCCCAGGGGGGTACCTTGGGCCTTCCATAGGGGTGACTGATGTGCACACAAAGGGAAGGGTTAGGCCTGGTCAGTGGGGACACTGACCAGGAGGACATGGCAGTTCTAAACTGCCCATAGGCACTGCAGTGGCAGGCCTGAGACACCATTTTAGAGCTACTCCTGTGGGTGGCACAATCAGTGCTGCAGGCCCACTAGTAGCATTTGTCATCACCAGCCCTGGCACACCCAGTGCACTTTACTAGGGACTTCATGGTGATACAAATATGCCAACCAGGTATATTCAATCAGAATAACAATTTACACAGGGAGCACTTACACTCTGGCACTGATCAGCAGTGGCAGAGTGTCCAAAGCATCTAAACCAGCAAAAATTAAATCCAGCACAGCATCAAAAATACAGGAGGTAGAGGCAAAAAGATAGGGGGAAGCCACGCCAAAGATGCCAGGTCTAACACGTGTCCCCTCCAGCTGAAAGTGGGTAGAACTACCCACCCTCTTGGGAGTTCTCTTCACTAAGGCGGAAAAACCTGGACAGACCATCAGCGTTGGCGTGTTCTGTACCAGGGCGGTGTTCCACCGTAAAGTCCATTCCCTGTAGGGAGATGGACCACCTCAACAGCTTTGGATTCTCACCCCTCATCTGCATTAACCATCTGAGGGGCCTGTGGTCGGTCTGAACACGGAAGTGAGTCCCAAACAGGTAGGGCCTCAACTTTTTCAGAGCCCAGACCACAGCAAATGCTTCTCTCTCAATCGCACTCCACTTCTGTTCCCTGGGGAGTAGTCTCCTGCTAATGAAGGCTACCGGCTGGTCTCCTCCCTCCTCAGTGATTTGTGAGAGTACTGCTCCCACACCATGCTCTGAAGCGTCTGTCTGAACTATGAACTCACTGGAAAAGTCAGGTGCCTTGAGCACCGGCGCTGTGCACATAGCAGTTTTCAGGGTTTCAAAAGCAGTTTGGCATGCGTCATTCAGTCAACTCTTTTGGGCAACTTCTTGGAAGTGAGTTCTGTCAAGGGGGCGACAATGGTGCCATATCCCTTGACAAACCGTCGGTAATACCCGGTGAGTCCTAAAAAGGCCCTCACCTCTGTCTGGGTCTTGGGGGGCTGCCAAGCCAGAATGGTATCAATCTTGGCCTGTAGGGGCGCCACCTGGCCGCTCCCCACCTGGTGTCCCAAATACACTACAGATCCCTGCCCTATCTGGCACTTGCTGGCCTTGATAGTGAGGCCTGCCCTTTGCAGAGCCTTCAACACTTCGCAGAGGTGTTGCAGGTGTTCCTCCCACGTGGAGCTGAACACAGCAATGTCATCCAGGTATGCGGCACTGAATTCCTCCAGCCCGGTCAGTACCTGGTTAACCAGTCTCTGGAATGTGGCAGGGGCATTCTTCAACCCAAAGGGCATGACACGGTACTGGAAGTGCCCCTCTGGCGTTGAAAATGCAGACCTCTCTTTGGCCCCATCAGTTAAGGCAATCTGCCAGTACCCCGAAGTCAAATCAAATGTACTGAGGTACTGGGCAGCTCCCAACCGATCAACAAGCTCATCAGCTCTGGGGATGGGGTGTGCATCAGTCTTCGTGACCGCATTGAGCCCACGGTAGTCCACGCAAAACCGGAGTACTGGAGGGCCACTGGGGGTAGCAGCTTTCTTGGGTACCAAGACCACTGGGCTAGCCCAGGGGCTGCTGGAGGGCTCAATCACCCCTAGCGCCAACATCTTGGAAACCTCTTCCTTGATGCTGGCCCTGACCTTGTCAGCTACCCTGTAAAATTTCTGTTTCACAGGCAGACTGTCTCCAGTGTCCACATCATGGACGCACCAGTTGGTGACTCCTGGGGTCAGGGAGAACAGGGAGGAGAACTGACCCAACACTTGGCGACAGTCACTCTGCTGTTCTGGGGTCAGGGTGGGCGAGAGGACCACACCATCCACTGACCCATCTTGCTCCTTAACTGCCAGGAGGTCAGGGAGAGGATCACTATCCTCTTCCATTCCTGCATCTGTAGCCAGGAGCATGGTTACTTCAGACCTCTTAAAGTGCGGTTTGAGGCGGTTCACATGCAAGACTCTCAGGGGCTGCCTGGGAGTCTTCAGGTTAACCAGGTAGGTTACCTCACTCTTCCTTTCCACCACCTCATATGGCCCAGTCCACTTGTCTTGGAGCGCACAGGGCTCCACTGGCGCCATCACCCACATTTCCTGCCCAGGTTGAAATTCGACCAGAGTGGTATTCTGGTCGTACCATCTTTTCATTTCTTCCTGGCTTGCTTCCAGGTTCGCCTGAGCGAGCTTCCTGAAGCGTTGTGTCTGGTTGCGGATGGCCAGCACATAGCTGAACACATCCTGGGGGGTTTTCCCACAGGACTTTTCCCAACCCTCCTTCACCAGTGAGAGAGGTCCTCTAACAGGGTGGCCATACAGGAGTTCAAAGGGACTGAACCCTAAGGACTTCTGAGGCACCTCCGTGTAGGCAAACAACAGGCATGGTAACAAGACGTCCCACTTGCGTCTCATGCGCTCCGCTAGGCCCATAATCATACCTTTCAGGGTCCGGTTGAACCTTTCAACCAACCCATTTCCTTGAGGGTGGTAAGGAGTGGTGAACTTATAAGTTACCCCACACTCCTCCCACAGAGACTTCATGTACTTAGAGATGAAGTTGGTACCTCGGTCGGAGACCACCTCTCTGGGGAACCCCACACGGGAAAAGATCCCCATCAATGCACGGCCCACCAGGGGTGCTGTGATTGTCCTGAGAGGGACGGCTTCCGGGTACCGGGTGGCATGGTCCACCAAGACCAGGATGAACCTGTTGCCTAAGGCCGTCTTGGGGTCCAGGGGCCCTACAATGTCTATGCCCACCCGCTCGAAAGGGGTACTCACTACTGGGAAGGGTTGAAGGGGTGCCTTCAACTTTGTTCCAGTCTTGCCACTGGCTTGACAGGTGTGGCAAGATCTGCAAAAGGAACCAACGTGCTTTCTCATCTGGGGCCAGTGGACGTGGGTGACAAGCCGGTTTAGGGTCTTGTCTTGCCCCAGATGTCCTGCAAGAGGCACGTCATGAGCCGGGCCCATTAGGAAGTTTCTGAAGCGCTCGGGTACCACCAGCACACGGGCTGCACCGGGCTCAGCAAACTTAGGCTCGCTATATAACAAGTCATCTTCCCAGTAGATGAAGTGATCTCTGGCTGCTCCACCTGCTGCCTGATCTACAGCCTGTTGCCGCAGACCAATGAGGGAAGGGCACTCCTTCTGCGCCTTGCAGAATTCCTCCCTGGAGGGACCACCTTCCTGCTGCCAATGGGTCAGCTCAGGCAAGTCTCCCAATTCGGCTACCTGTTCCCATGTAGGTTCCAGGGCATCCCCCTCAGGTTCTGCTTCCTCCTGGACCGTGGGAACGGCTGGGGCTGGTTTCCCGCGCCCCCTGCCTCTTCCTCTCATGGCAGGTCTCTGGGACACTGTTTCAGGCTCAAGTTCTGCTGACTCCCCCCTACTGGCTGTCATAGCACGTGTGGACACACAGATCCACGCAGGCAAACCCAACATCTCCAATTGAGTTCTGTGTTCTACATCCTTCCATGGAGAACTCTCCAGGTCATTACCTAACAGACAGTCTACAGGCAAGGCATCACTGACAACTACCTCCAAAAGACCACAGACTCCCCCCCATTCAAAGGGAACACGTGCCAGCTTGCTGAAGTGCACTGAACTGTCAGCTGCCACTACAGGGCGGAGTACACCCGGGATGATTTGCTCTTCAGACACCCACTGACACCTCACGGATGTCACGCTGGCTCCTGTGTCTCTCAGAGCCTCAATCTCCCTCCCATTGATGGTCACCTTCTGCCCATATTTCTTAGTGTTAGAGGGCAGTAAGGTTTCCTGGACCACCTCTTGGTCTCCTAGAGAGATAAGGGTCATAACTGCTAGCTCCCCCCAATCACTAGAAACCAAATCCCCTCCCAAAGCTACATTAGCTAACGCTGGGGCGGGGGCACCAGTGGGTGCTTGCTTCTTCTTGGGACATTTTGGAGCTATGTGGCCCACCTCATTGCCGTGATAGCAGGTAGGTGGGCCCCTGTTGTCTTTATTGTCCCGCCTGCCCTTAGAGGGCCATGGCTGTTTAGGTTTGGGGGGGTTGGGATTCCTTTCCCTGGGAACTATTTTGGGGCCCTTCTGAGAACTCCTTTTGATTACCCTTGTCCCCCCCCACTGTTCTGCTGGGGACCCTGCCCACCTTTGGCTGTGGTACCCACAATTCCTCTGTGGACCCTGGTACTGGTCCAGCGGTCCGCCTCCTTAGCAAGCTCAATGGGGTCTGTCAGCTTGCTGTCTAAAAGATGCTGGTGCAGCTCTGGAACACAAAGACTACTCAAGCGCTCCCAACTGATTAAATGCAACAACCCCTTAAAATCAGTTACTTTACTGCCCTTCATCCAACCTTCCAGTGCACGCGAGTACAAATTCACACACTCCATCCAAGTCTCAGACTCTCTCTTCTTGGAGTTCCTAAACTGCAGTCTGTACTGCTCTGGGGTAAGGCCATACCTGAGAGATAAGGCCTCCTTCATATTGGGGTAGGTCATGGCACCTGCTAATTCTAAGGGCTCTAGAGCACTCCTCCCAGAAGCCTCAAAATGTTTCCACAGGCCCGCCCCCCAATGCTGATCAGGCACACCATTCATCTTCAATGCAATTTCATACGAAGTGAACCAGGCATAAATATCCTCACCCCTATGGTAATTCTGTACCAGGTCCTTGGGAATATATACTTTACCCCCATGCACTGGATGCGCGCTGCCACCATTTGAACTGGCATCCACCTCCTTGGCTTTAAGATCCAGTTCTTTCATGCTCAACTCATGAGCCAAAAGCAATTTCTTTTCCTCTAGGGCACGAGCCTATCTCTTGTCTTCCGCTGCCCTTTCTTTCTCCAATTCCAATTGCCTCAGTTTCATTTTCATGACTTCCAAGTCATATTCTCTCATTCTCTGATTTTCTTGTAACTCTTCTGGGGTGAGGCCCCTACCGGAGTGGTTGCTGCCAGCTCCTGAGCCTACTCTGCCCACTGGCAGATCTTTGGCTTGAAAACCATTCCCTCCATTTACATCATCATCTCCCTCTTGTGCCTCCCAATGGGCCTTCAAGATTCTCTGCAGCTCCTCCTTTCTGTAGGCGCTCTTTATGGGGCACTCAAACTCAAGGCAGAATTTCCTAAGTTGCTCAACTTTGTATGAATACAAATCTCCAATGGCAAACTCCAATTCTACTTCCGCCTCCTTACTGGGTGCTTTCCCATTCAAAGACATGATGCTTGGAAGAGTTACTCAAAAATAGAAAAATCAAAAACCAGTAGTATGCGGTGGCGTAGTGGTCTGCACTCACTAGTGATGTACACCAATTACTGTGGGTCAAGTATAAATACAAGTTCAAATCCCACCGCCTGACCACCAATGTTAGATCTGGGGGTCTCTAGTTGGCAGAGGTAGGTACCACTGTCCAAATAGGGACCCTTGCTTCTAGTCAGGGCAAGGAGATAACCCTCTGAGATGACCCCTGCTCACCCTCTAGGTAGCTTGGCACGAGCAGTCTAGGCTAACCAGAGGCAATGCGTAAAGTATTTGTACCAACACTCACAGTAACACAGTGAAAACACCACAAACTGACTCCACAACAGTTTAGAAAAATAAAGGTATTTTTAATCTAAACTACAAAAGACCAAAACGACAAAAATCCAACATACACAGTTCAAGAATATGGTTTCAAAAGGAGTTCTTAAGGTTGCGTTAGAATTCTCTACGTTGCGATAGAATTCTCTACTGATGCGTGAAAAGTTCACAGTTGCGTCACGTTTACTCACAGTACCTTTTAGTGGCAACAAAGTTCCAAAAGCAGAAGCTGGTGCGATGGAAAACAAGCGATGCGTTGCTCCTGAGACCCTGGGGAGGCGATGCGACAGCCCCGCTGCAGCAGCGGGCGTGTTGCGACGAATCCGGTCTGTATGGGGAGGAAGGCCACTTGTATGGATTCCGATGCGTAGGTTCCGTAGGAAGTCTGTTCTCGCAAAGGCACGATGCGACGATCTCGTAGGGGCTGCGACGATCTCCGGGGCGACGATGCGCGGTCCAGCGGGGATCCTCTCTCTCGCAGCTCCTCGATGCGTTGATTCTGCGACGATGCTCGCAGCGACGTGATGCGGTCCGCAAGCAAGCGGTGCGGCGTTCTCACCCAGCAACGACAGGCTCTGCGACGATACTCGCAGCGATGTTAGATTCTCCCGCACCGGTCTGGTGCGTTCCCGCAAACGAAGGATGCGACGTCTCTGGCAGCGGCGTCAGGCGCTGCGATGATCTCGACCTCCGTAGCGGCGGGAAACTTCTCGCACTGTCGGGGATGCGCTCCGCAATCGAGCGATGCGACACTTTTCAGTTTCAAAAGTCACTCAAGCTTAGTTTCAAGCTTCCCAGCTCAGGTACAACTTCCAGAGGCCCCACAACTGGATCAAGCACTCTAGGAAGGACAGAACTCTCTCAGCAGAGTTCAGGGAAGCTGGGGGTGAAGTCCTTTTGTTCCTGGGACTTCAAAACAGGGAGCCAGCTCTTCTCAGGCCCTTGGAAATTCCTTCAAGACAGGGGACACAGCTCAACAGCAAAGTCCTTCCCTTCTCCTTGGCAGCAAAGCAACAGGTCAGTCCAGCAGAGCAACACCAGGACAATCTTCCTTCTTCAGTTTCAGCTTTCTCCTTGGCAGAGGTTCCTTCTTGATTTCCAGGATGATCTAATTTTCTGTTGTCAGGGGTCCTGTACTTATACCCCTAAAGTCTTTGTTCTCTTGGTGCATGTGGGCCCTGAGCCCGGTCTGAACCAGTTCTGGGTGGATCCTGAGCACTTTGTTTTGCTGGCTGCATCTTTCCTTTCAGAGTGAGGGGCAGGGTCCTCAGCCGCCCAGCAGGGGGGTGGAGCCAGCATTGTGGAAGGCAGGCACAGCCCTATTCAGCCCAGGTGCTAACTCCTCCCACCACTCCAGTTGCAAATGCAGTCATTCAGCCTAGTGCTGACTCATCCATCCTGCTGGGGAATTCCCCAGCCCCTGTCACTCACAAACCAGACAGTCAATACACAAACAGGCCCAGGCACACAGAAGGGTCAGACAAGAGAACAGCAACTTTCTAAAAGTGCTGTTCTCAAACACAGGATTTAAAAACAACCTTTCCTAAAAGATGTGTTATTAAATTCTGAGTTCAGGGATACTAGATACTTATGTCCTATCTTGTTCCTATGGGAAGAAATGCTGTTAACCACTGTAGCCAGCATCCCCCATGTTAACCTATGGAGCAAGATAGCCTTACAGTAGTGAAAAACGAAAATGGCTGCCATTCACTACCAGATCATGTCACCTGCACTAGTACATGCTCTACCTTTTACATACACTGCACCCTGCCCAGGGGGGTACCTTGGGCCTTCCATAGGGGTGACTGATGTGCACACAAAGGGAAGGGTTAGGCCTGGTCAGTGGGGACACTGACCAGGAGCACATGGCAGTTCTAAACTGCCCATAGGCACTGCAGTGGCAGGCCTGAGACACCATTTTAGAGCTACTCCTGTGGGTGGCACAATCAGTGCTGCAGGCCCACTAGTAGCATTTGTCATCACCAGCCCTGGCACACCCAGTGCACTTTACTAGGGACTTCATGGTGATACAAATATGCCAACCAGGTATATTCAATCAGAATAACAATTTACACAGGGAGCACTTACACTCTGGCACTGATCAGCAGTGGCAGAGTGTCCAAAGCATCTAAACCAGCAAAAACGAAATCCAGCACAGCATCAAAAATACAGGAGGTAGAGGCAAAAAGATAGAGGGAAACCACGCCAAAGATGCCAGGTCTAACAGATGCAATATGTGAGATCATAGGTAGTGCATGACAGGGATGTAAGATATATTTATCGGGGTGAATTCTGTGTTTTTTTAGTTAAAAACATTAATGTTCTCACTGACATTCTCCTACAACATTACTTTAACCTTTGCTTTTTTCAATAAATTTCTACTTTTTTTTTAACAGATATTTTTATCGCACCTAGCTATAATAATACTTAAACCTTTGGTTTTCAGTGAATTTCTAGAGTTTTACTTAACATAAAATAATATTTTATGACCAAACATAAAGCTAACCCCGCTCAGTGCATGGTCTTCATCCATGCATGGCGGGGGTTGGCCGCAGGCCCTATCCTGTGTCCAGGCCCTGCAGCAAACCCCTGAAGGCAGCCAACCCCATTTGCGGTTGGCCTATGGCCAACCCACCCAGAAGCAGTCGACCCCGCTGTTAGCTGCCAACCTCAAAATGTGCACACCCTTATGTTGCTCATAGCGTGCAGTTGGCCTCAGGGCTTGGTATGCTTCCAGGGCCCGTGTCCAACTATCCGCAGACAGCTAACCCCAAGCTGCGCACAACCTTTGCTCATGCATGGTCTGGGGTTAGCCACAGAGGCTGTGTTGCAGTGATGCCCTGCTTCTAAACTCCCTGAAGACAACCAACCCCACATTGAGCGCAGCCTTTGGTCGTGTACAACAGAGGTTGATCACAGGGCTTGGCCTGCTGCCAAATCCTGTTGCTAAGCCCTCAGCACGTTGACAACTCCATGCCACACACTTGCACACTGCTTTGTAACCTTGTTTTTTTCTGTGAAGTTCTATGATCTTTAATGCTATTTCCTAACTATAACATCTCTGTACTATAGGTGTGAATGTGGGCGTGTGAGTGGCGATAATGGTGTGTAAGTGGGTGTGTCATTGCATGTGTAAGTGGGTGAGTGGGTGTATGAGTGGTCGTATGAGTGTGTACATGGGTGTGCAAATGCTTGGGTGTGTGAGTGCCTCTCTGAGTGGGTGTGCAAGTGGAATTCTGGGTCTCTGAGAGTGACTGTATGGGTGTGTGAGTGTTTGTGTGGGTGTGTAGGTGGATGTGTGCGTGTGACTGGCTGTGTTTATCTGTGAGTGAGTGAGTAAACTGTTTTGTGGGTCTCTGAATGGGTGTATGAGTGACTGTACAGGATTGTGAGTGCTTGTGTGGGTATGTATGTGGGTGTGTGATGGGGTTCTATGGGTCTCTGAGTGGTGGTGTGGGTGGCTATATGGGTGTGTGAGTGGGTGTGTGATTGGTTTTCTGGTTCTCTGAGTGGGTGTGTGAGTATTTTAGTAGCTGTATGGATGTGTGAGTGGGTGCATGAGTGGTTGTGTAAGTGGGTGTGTGAGTGTCTGAGTGGGTCTGTGAGTGGGTGTGTGAGTGGCTTCATGAGTCTGTGACTGCATCTCTTAGTGCCTGTGTGAGTGCTCAACAGAAATGGAGCTTTAAATGGGGCACCTGTTATGTTTATTTTTGTAAGTGCTTCCTGTAGAGGTTTAATTTCTGTGAAATGAGCACCAGCACCAAAATGGAACCTCATTTTTTCCAAGATGAGTCCACAGTTTTCCCAAAAATGTGTATCCATCTGGAGTACTTTCTACTAGGTAATTAGTAAGTGCTACCTCGTTGGGAAAATGTCTACTGCATATTCTACACTACAGCTGTGTAATTGACCACAAGGTAATATCTCCATTGACCTTGACCTTATGTGGATGTTATTTCATCAACAAACCATTGATAACATGAATCCCCATCTACAGAAAAGTATGAGATTACAAAAAGGTGAGTGTTTGAGCTAAAATGTGTGTCCATCAACTTGAAGGTAAAAAATAGCATTTTCTGTAATATCGAAGTCAGTAATATTGTTTGTAAAAATATTGTTGTTAAGAATATCAATATTTATATTAGTGTTCTGTATTTTAGTATGTATGTTAAAGGTATGTGTTCTCATTTTTTTCTATAAGTATAGCAGTTTTTTTTAATGTGCTTGTGAAATTTTAGAAGTTATTAATTGTATTGTTAATTACATTTTGGGTATTTTAGTTCTGTAACGGGTTGTGGGTTTATAGGGGAATAGGGTGGTAAGTAATTTTTTCAATTCAAAATTCTTTATTTCGGCTTGGTTGCCATAAAAGAAACAATGCATATACATTACATTTAAAAATAATAAAAGAAATAGAAACAATACAGCATGGAACTTTACAGCATAAAGCTTTAAAACCATTAGCTAAAAACAATTCAATTCATATTAGAGACAATCAATACACAGACAACAATAAAATTCTGTGATGGACCCCCCACTAATTAGTAAAGGGTAGACCAGTTCTATTTCTAGAGTTGACCCCAATTACAATTGGTGTCCCAGTTTTTTTCTTTGGAAAAAAATAGAATGTAAAAATCTACTAACACTAAATAATATTGATTGAGTTGTGTTAGTTGTGAGAATTCTCAAAGCCTGTGTGCATGATCTCATGCCTAGCAATAGGCATATAGGTTTAATCCATCTTTTCCTGTCCTGTGCATACACAGGACAAAAAAAGAGGATATGTTGCTCGTTTTCTATCTGGTGGCATTCGCACAAGGAGCAAAATTCATCTATCACTGTGGATGAAGTGTTTGAGCCCCTAGCCCAACGTGCCAAAGTTGTCTTTATTAAGAGATTTCCATATCTAAATTTTAAAAATAAAGTTTTGGCAAGAGGGGGCTCTATTTCATCCATAAAAGTCTCAAATAATGGTACATCCTTAAAAGTGAGAAATTTTGTTACTAAGGTCCCACCAGTTGGAGCGCTTATGGTCATGTTGACAATAAAAGTCCAAAAGGCCCTTTTTAAAATTAGTTTCGGGTTGGATGGTAGTTGGTCCGGGTTCTCCCAAAAATGTTTCAGACCTATTTTAATAAACCAAGTTTTAACATGTTTGAACCACGGGATGACTTTTAAATTATCAAGCTCCATAATTTCTTTTAGCCCGTCCCTGTAGTCTTGTAATTCAGGTACCCGCCATAATCTAACCCACAGCAACAATGGGCGTATTATAATTTGGTGATCAGTTCTTTTAATGTTTAGGTCAAGTTGAAGGGGCACTAGGGGAGTGCCTCTCGGGACCCTTACCAAACTTCTCATAAAATTATTGTCCAGGACACGTCCTTAGACCCAGGGCCCCAAATTTCTGCACCGTATAACACTGCTGGTTGTACTTTAAATTTAAAAAGTTCAATCGCCGGAGACACGGCTTTGCTAGTGCTCAGGCTTTGTTCCCTAAGAATAGGTTTTACATTCTGGAGAAATGTCAACTTACTTTTTTCCATCTGAGCTTTCCAAGAGAAATTGGAGTCTAATGTCACCCCTAGGTAAGAAAAATGGGGGACGGATTCTAGTTTTGCTCCTTTTAAGGTTAAACAGCCTTTATCAGATTTAGTTAGATTTAGGGCCATACATTTGGTCTTTTTCCCATTTATCTCCAGTCCCTTCTTACTACAATATTCACTGAAGGAGTTCAATAGTGCCTGGAGACCTCTTTTAGTTTGGGAAATCAAGATAGTATCATCAGCGAATAATAGGGATGTTACCTTTTCACCGTTCAGTTTTGGGGAATCGTTTTTACATCCCTCTAAATATGAGGGAATGACATTCACGAAAATAGAAAACAACGTAGGGGCCAGTACGCAACCTTGGCGAACACCACGCTCAATGGGAATTTTAGGGGTTAGTTCGCCATTTGGGCCCCATCGAATTCTCGCAAAGTTTCCTTCATGTAGCTCTTTAATCTGAACTAATAAATTATTAGGCAACCCTACTACACTCAGCGTTTTCCATAGGAAATTGCGAGGCACTAAATCAAATGCTGCCCTTAAATCAACAAAGGCAACATATAAATGACCCCTTTTGTTCTTTACATATTTCCAGTAAAGGCAGAAGAGTCTAAAGATCTGGTCTATTGTGCTAACTTTGGATCTAAATCCAGCTTTGTATCTAGTTAGAATTGTCTTTTCCTCCAGCCAATCACTGACACGGAATAAAATGTGTCGTGCATACATTTTCTGGAGTATGTCCATTAAGCTGATTGGCCGATAATTGGAGGGGTCCATCCTGTCTCCTTTTTTAAAAATTAAAACAATTTCGGCTCCCTTCCAACTTTCTGGGAAGTCTAGAGTACGGGATAGCTTATTGCACAGATAATTAATGTATGGTACCCATACTTTTAAATCGTGCTTATATAAGTCACCCGGAATCTTGTCTAGACCTGGGGCTTTGCCAGATTTTATTTGGCTTATTGCCAGCTCAGTTTTCCCTAAAGTAAAGTCCAGATACTCTATTGGGGGTTCATAGCTTGGGGCATTCATGTCTATGTGGGGATCATCATATTTTTTATAAAGTTTAGTAAAGTGGTTAATCCAGGTTTGTTCGTCCAAATAGACGTCCTTAACCACTCTCCCTACATGATTTCCATTAGCTACCAGCCTCCAGAATGCTACGTTATCATGTGATTTGGCGGCCAGCAGCATATCAGCCCATTTTTCTTCTTCCCAAGCTGTTTTTGAAGCCTTTTGTACAGTCTTATAATTGTTCCTAGCTGTTATGATATCTAAAGGTAACTTAGATTTAATCGCTAATAAAAGTGCCCTTTTGGACTCTCTGCAAGTTCTACCAAACAAGGGATTGCTGTGAGACAAATTCTGTGTCTTTGGTCGTGTACAACAGAGGTTTATCACAGGGCTTGGCCTGCTGCCAAATGCTGTAGCTAAGCCCTCAGCACGTTGACAACTCCATGCCACACACTTGCACACTGCTTTGTAACCTTGTTTTTTTCTGTGAAGTTCTATGTTCTTTAATGCTATTTCCTAACTATAACATCTCTGTACTATAGGTGTGAATGTGGGCGTGTGAGTGGCTGTAATGGTGTGTAAGTGGGTGTGTCATTGCATGTGTAAGTGGGTGAGTGGGTGTATGAGTGGTCGTATGAGTGTGTACATGGGTGTGCAAATGCTTGGGTGTGTGAGTGCCTCTCTGAGTGGGTGTGCAAGTGGAATTCTGGGTCTCTGAGAGTGACTGTATGGGTGTGTGAGTGTTTGTGTGGGTGTGTAGGTGGATGTGTGCGTGTGACTGGCTGTGTTTATCTGTGAGTGAGTGAGTAAACTGTTTTGTGGGTCTCTGAATGGGTGTATGAGTGACTGTACAGGATTGTGAGTGCTTGTGTGGGTATGTATGTGGGTGTGTGATGGGGTTCTATGGGTCTCTGAGTGGTGGTGTGGGTGGCTATATGGGTGTGTGAGTGGGTGTGTGATTGGTTTTCTGGTTCTCTGAGTGGGTGTGTGAGTATTTTAGTAGCTGTATGGATGTGTGAGTGGGTGCATGAGTGGTTGTGTAAGTGGGTCTGTGAGTGTCTGAGTGGGTCTGTGAGTGGGTGTGTGAGTGGCTTCATGAGTCTGTGACTGCATCTCTTAGTGCCTGTGTGAGTACTCAACAGAAATGGAGCTTTAAATGGGGCACCTGTTATGTTTATTTTTGTAAGTGCTTCCTGTTGAGGTTTAATTTCTGTGAAATGAGCACCAGCACCAAAATGGAACCTCATTTTTTCCAAGAGGAGTCCACAGTTTTCCCAAAAATGTGTATCCATCTGGAGTACTTTCTACTAGGTAATTAGTAAGTGCTACCTCGTTGGGAAAATGTCTACTGCATATTCTACACTACAGCTGTGTAATTGACCACAAGGTAATATCTCCATTGACCTTGACCTTATGTGGATGTTATTTCAGCACTGTGATTGTTCCTCGAGTGCCTTCATCAACAAACCATTGATAACATGAATCCCCATCTACAGAAAAGTATGAGATTACAAAAAGGTGAGTGTTTGAGCTAAAATGTGTGTCCATCAACTTGAAGGTAAAAAATAGCATTTTCTGTAATATCGAACTCAGTAATATTGTTTGTAAAAATATTGTTGTTAAGAATATCAATACTTATATTAGTGTTCTGTATTTTAGTATGTATGTTAAAGGTATGTGTTCTCATTTTTTTCTATAAGTATAGCAGTTTTTTTTAATGTGCTTGTGAAATTTTAGAAGTTATTAATTTTATTGTTAATTACATTTTGGGTATTTTAGTTCTGTAACGGGTTGTGGGTTTATAGGGGAATAGGGTGGTAAGTAATTTTTTCAATTCAAAATTCTTTATTTCGGCTTGGTTGCCATAAAAGAAACAATGCATATACATTACATTTAAAAATAACAAAAGAAATAGAAACAATACAACATGGAACTTTACAGCATAAAGCTTTAAAACCATTAGCTAAAAACAATTCAATTCATATTAGAGACAATCAATACACAGACAACAATAAAATTCTGTGATGGACCCCCCACTAATTAGTAAAGGGTAGACCAGTTCTATTTCTAGAGTTGACCCCAATTACAATTGGTGTCCCAGTTTTTTTCTTTGGAAAAAAATAGAATGTAAAAATCTACTAACACTAAATAATATTGATTGAGTTGTGTTAGTTGTGAGAATTCTCAAAGCCTGTGTGCATGATCTCACGCCTAGCAATAGGCATATAGGTTTAATCCATCTTTTCCTGTCCTGTGCATACACAGGACAAAAAAAGAGGATATGTTGCTCGTTTTCTATCTGGTGGCATTCGCACAAGGAGCAAAATTCATCTATCACTGTGGATGAAGTGTTTGAGCCCCTAGCCCAACGTGCCAAAGTTGTCTTTATTAAGAGATTTCCATATCTATATTTTAAAAATAAAGTTTTGGCAAGAGGGGGCTCTATTTCATCCATAAAAGTCTCAAATAATGGTACATCCTTAAAAGTGAGAAATGTTGTTACTAAGGTCCCACCAGTTGGAGCGCTTATGGTCATGTTGACAATAAAAGTCCAAAAGGCCCTTTTTAAAATTAGTTTCGGGTTGGATGGTAGTTGGTCCGGGTTTTCCCAAAAATGTTTCAGACCTATTTTAATAAACCAAGTTTTAACATGTTTGAACCACGGGATGACTTTTAAATTATCAAGCTCCATAATTTCTTTTAGCCCGTCCCTGTAGTCTTGTAATTCAGGTACCCGCCATAATCTAACCCACAGCAACAATGGGCGTATTATAATTTGGTGATCAGTTCTTTTAATGTTTAGGTCAAGTTGAAGGGGCACTAGGGGAGTGCCTCTCGGGACCCTTACCAAACTTCTCATAAAATTATTGTCCAGGACACGTCCTTAGACCCAGGGCCCCAAATTTCTGCACCGTATAACACTGCTGGTTGTACTTTAAATTTAAAAAGTTCAATCGCCGGAGACACAGCTTTGCTAGTGCTCAGGCTTTGTTCCCTAAGGATAGGTTTTACATTCTGGAGAAATGTCAACTTACTTTTTTCCATCTGAGCTTTCCAAGAGAAATTGGAGTCTAATGTCACCCCTAGGTAAGAAAAATGGGGGACGGATTCTAGTTTTGCTCCTTTTAAGGTTAAACAGCCTTTATCAGATTTAGTTAGATTTAGGGCCATACATTTGGTCTTTTTCCCATTTATCTCCAGTCCCTTCTTACTGCAATATTCACTGAAGGAGTTCAATAGTGCCTGGAGACCTCATTTAGTTTGGGAAATCAAGATAGTATCATCAGCGAATAATAGGGATGTTACCTTTTCACCGTTCAGTTTTGGGGAATCGTTTTTACATCCCTCTAAATATGAGGGAATGTCATTCATGAAAATAGAAAACAACGTAGGGGCCAGTACGCAACCTTGGCGAACACCACGCTCAATGGGAATTTTAGGGGTTAGTTCGCCATTTGGGCCCCATCGAATTCTCGCGAAGTTTCCTTCATGTAGCTCTTTAATCTGAACTAATAAATTATTAGGCAACCCTACTACACTCAGCGTTTTCCATAGGAAATTGCGAGGCACTAAATCAAATGCTGCCCTTAAATCAACAAAGGCAACATATAAATGACCCCTTTTGTTCTTTACATATTTCCAGTAAAGGCAGAAGAGTCTAAAGATCTGGTCTGATCTAGATACCAAGCTGGATCTAAATCCAGCTTGGTATCTAGTTAGAATTGTCTTTTCCTCCAGCCAATCACTGACACGGAATAAAATGTGTCGTGCATACATTTTCTGGAGTATGTCCATTAAGCTGATTGGCCGATAATTGGAGGGGTCCATCCTGTCATCTTTTTTAAAAATTAAAACAATTGCGGCTCCCTTCCAACTTTCTGGGAAGTCTAGAGTACGGGACAGCTTATTGCACAGATAATTAATGTATGGTACCCATACTTTTAAATCGTGCTTATATAAGTCACCCGGAATCTTGTCTAGACCTGGGGCTTTGCCAGATTTTATTTGGCTTATTGCCAGCTCAGTTTCCCCTAAAGTAAAGTCCAGATACTCTATTGGGGGTTCATAGCTTGGGGCATTCATGTCTATGTGGGGATCATCATATTTTTTATAAAGTTTAGTAAAGTGGTTAATCCAGGTTTGTTCGTCCAAATAGACGTCCTTAACCACTCTCCCTACATGATTTCCATTAGCTACCAGCCTCCAGAATGCTACGTTATCACGTGATTTGGCGGCCAGCAGCATATCAGCCCATTTTTCTTCTTCCCAAGCTGTTTTTGAAGCCTTTTGTACAGTCTTATAATTGTTCCTAGCTGTTATGATATCTAAAGGTAACTTAGATTTAATCGCTAATAAAAGTGCCCTTTTGGACTCTCTGCAAGTTCTACCAAACCAGGGTTTGCTGTGAGACAAATTCTGTGTCTTTTGCTGGTTCTTCTTAGGCATTTTAGTAACGAAAAGTTTTACAACATCAAAAAAATGTTGATGTAATGTTCTAAAATGAGTTTTGTTTTCCTCATCCAATGTTAAATCTAAATATGGTCCAAAGGAGCCTGCGAAAAGTGTGTATATTTCTGCAAGGATATCGCCATGGTCCAATATGAATGGCCATTTAAGTGATTGTCTATTATTGCTAATATGGATCTCAATATTGTCATCGTTACTTTCTTCTACTAGGGGAGAAGAAACTGTGTCTTCTAACAATGAGGCTTCCATTTTGAGATCTAAAGGTAAGTGGTCACTTTCTAGCCTCTCCTTTACCTCAAAATCAAGAAGATACGACCAAGTTCATATGGAAGCAATCACGAAATCTATATTACTTTTACAGTTCCTCCTAAAAAGGTAGGTTTCTTCAAACTATCAGACGGTAACCGTCCATTACAGGCCCTAAGACAGTGCTCTGTACATATTTTGTTCATTTGAGGAGCCAAGGTTGAACATTTGACTGATTTAACATTGTCAATGGCGGGGATTTTGTTAGCCTGATCTTCCTCTTCGAAAATGTCACTAAGACCCATGACTGGCTCATAGTTACAATTTAAATCGCCAGCCAGGATAATGAGATCCTCCCTGCCATCCAATTTACTTAGAAAGCAATCTAGTTTAGACAATGTTAAAGATTCACTTGATGAGGATGATGGCCTATTATAGATATTTATTAAAAATAGGTTTTTCCCTTCACGTACAGTAATTTTTAATGCTAGTATATCTAGGGAGTTTGTATCCACCACCTCAATACACGCCCTTAGATGTACTTTCACCCAAATTAATAATCCACCCGAGGGCCTTCCACTTCTAGATGGAATCGAACCATTTCCATAAGTCTTGTACCCTAGTCTGTGTGGTGTGTCAACTACCCAGGTTTCCTGTAGCATGCAGAAGTCAAAGGATTCAATGTAGCTAGCCCATTCTAGGTCCCTCAAATTTTTCGAGACTCCGGCTATGTTCCAGGAGATCAGTTTTACTGGCTCCCTTGTTACTGCTGTCATTTCGAGAACTACCTTTTGTACCTCCCTGCAGCTAGGGAGAACTTCAGGTTGTACTACCAAGGATACATCTTCAGGTATTATCATATTACTCAAACTGTTCTGAGGTACAACCGTAACATTTGGTTGTATACAACTCTCACCCAAGATAGATCTATCCCTAGTTACTAATTCAGCCAAAGATAAAGACCCAGGATTCACCAACACATCAGTTACGTTAACAACACCCTCAACACTGGGAATTCTTATTCCACTTCCCTCACCCCCCCCCATGTCATAAAACATCAATCACAGTTGTCTAGGCCACTTAATATGTCAAATCTATTTGTGGTCTCTAGTGGTGTGAATGGTTTTAGATGATCCATTCTTCTATTATTGGCATTGTAGGATCTAGCTGGCACATAGTTCCATCCATGGGAATCGGGGACTGGCACCGGATAGGGCAAATATTGTGGGTCCCTAACATTCTGTATAGTTGTCGGGTACAGAGCATGATGAGTGTTCCCAACACTCTGTGTGGTCAGAGGATAGCTGGTTGGGTGGATTTGTGTTGTTATATGCTGAGGTGGTTGGTGCTGTGATGGAAACACCACTGACCTTGGATAGAAATACGTCAGTGGTCTCGGGATTATACAGTTGTTAGTAATACCTGACGGCCAATTTAATATAAATTGGACAGCATTGGGATCCCTAAAATTCACTACCACCACGTCACCCTCGATGTCTTTGGGTCTACCCCCCAGCCATTGAAGACGGCGAACGTGAACAATTTCGCCACTAATATGATTTGCAATTGGCCTGAATAGACTTAGCCAATGCATAATCTTGTTCTTCAATTGGGCAAAACCCTCCCGCTTATTCGATTCCAGCACAGGGACCCCTGTTAGAACTACCACAAAGGGCACTGCCTGTGGCGGGAGTTCGGGTAATGGAGTCCGTTTGGGTCTCCCCCAGGTGTACTTAGAGCCCCCCGCCTCCCTTGTTGGTCTCTCCAGGAATGTGTTTGCCAAGCTAATAGAAGATTTATCGGCTAAAATAGCCGGTAACTGCTCTAGTTTTTTTTGTGGCTGTTTAGGTGGTGGGTTAGGTTGTGTGGTCGTTTTGTTCCCCATGTGCTTTGAAGTGGAAGGATTCGTAGTTGGAGTAGGAATTGGGACAGAGAGTGGGACAGTTAAAATGGATTGAGGTGGTAATGTGATGTTTTGCGGTACATTACTTGGAGCTGCGATGGTAACAGCTTCCTTACTTCCCAATGCCTGCTCAATTTTACATAATCTAAGTTCCACTTCGGTCAGCCTCTCAATAATTGACGCCGAGTAAGTTTTAATTAGACTCTCTAGAGTATCCAATGTAACAAGGCCTTGGATTGCTTGGGGCACGTTAACAGACATAGTAGTATCCAAACTAACCTTTTTGTCTGTAGACATGTTAGGTGAAAATGATGATGTAGTGTTAAATCTTTCTGTAGCTGCTAATGGGTTGTTGGTGTTTCTAACAATAGTGTTCGTCTTTTTCCCAAAGTCGGAGTGGCTCAATTTTGGTTGTTGTGAATCCCCCCTTTTCTGCCGTTTTTTATTTGGGGGTGGGCCATATATTCTAGGTGCTGGCGTGTTTTTTTTTGCCCTATTTCGCGTTGTTTCGTCTAGCATAGGGGTAAGTGCCTTCATTAAACTAGGAGTACTCATATGAGTTGTTAAAGGAAGGCCATTCATATCCAGCTCGGGGGAAGTAGTTGATATAGGCGTGGTATCACTCGCTTACAAAGGCTGGCTGTCCAATATATGTACAATATCATTGGCATTCTGAGTAGTCTCATTAGTAGAAGTAACCGGTAGCAGTAATGGTAAAAGTAATGGTGACACTACCCTATGCTTCATGCTTTCCACGGAACGACGGCGTTCAGCTCGTCGCTCCGCCAGTACAATTTCCTTGGGAGTGTCAAGGGTGGATTGTGTAAAATAATTGTCGAGGGTTTTGTTTAACAAACCCCCCTGTTTATAAGACATAATCGGCTCAAAACTGGCAATATCACAGAATACATAACAACAGACCGAAAATTATCCAATCAAGCCTATCTGATGTCTTCTTCGATAACAAGCAAATTAGAAATACCAAAAGGCAGCGCCCAGTCCTGTCTCCTCGGTTCTCTGAGGGTCTCAGAGGGTCCGCCCTTAGTCCGGGCTTTGTCCCGGGATATTGTCCCGCACACACGTCCCGCTCACGCGTTACTGCACCAGCTCATATACCGGAGGCCTGGTAAAGGGGAGGAGTCACGGGAAGAGGCGGCAGGTGTGCAAGGTGTTCCTGCGCACAGCCTGGTGGGTCTCGAAGTCCCGTTCCGATAACAGCAGGATTTCCCCAAACACGGCTCTCCTCTTTCACGGCAAGTTCCCAGCAAGGTTAGCAGAGCAAACAGTCCAAAATCTTCTGCGAGCGGCACCCCTGGTAAGTAATTTAATTATAATAAAGTAATTAATAATTGTATTTGTTAGTATTTATAGTAAAACAAATATTAATGAATTAATTGGTGATTATTTTCTATTAAATAATTAATTGATAAGTATGTTAATTGTGGTTTTTTTTAAGGAGTGAGTTGTGGATTTATAGGGGAAATGGGTGGGAAGTAATTTAATTATAATAAAGTAACTAATAATTTTTACTTATTGATATATATAATACATTTTTTATTAATTTATTTTTAATTGATTAGCGCATTTTGCAAAATAATGAATTGGTCATTATGTTAATTGTGTTATTTTTTTAGGAACAGTTTGTGGGTTTATAGGGGAATAGGGTGGGAAGTAATTTAATTATAGTGAAATAATTAATTTAAAAAAGTATCAGTATTTATATTTATTTTTTAAATAAATTAATTATTTGGTGAACAATTTTTATTAATTAATTAATTAAATGATAATTATGGTAATTGTGTTGTTCTTTTAGAAGTTGGTTGTACGTTTATAGGGAATAGTAGGTTGGGAAGCAATTTAATTTGAATAAAGTAAGTAAATACATTTTATTCATCAGTATTTATATTATATTTCGATTTTATATTAATTATTTTTTAATTATACATTTGTAAATAGCTTTATTTCGATATAGTTCATATCATAAAAAGCAATACATGTACATTAAAAAACAGTAAAAGCCAGTGCACAAGTAATAATATACAATTCAAACAACAATTTACATAAGAAGTTACATAAAAACAATCTGAAATACATATCAAGCAAGGTGCGAAAGCCTATTGAATCTAATACGCCATGCCCAGCCTAAAAATTTCGCCAGTCCACTTGCAAACAGGGGCCGAGGGTCCGTTTTTAAAATTCTTAGGGCCTCCTTATGGGATCTAGTTCCAAGTTCTCTACAGAGTGGTTTCAGCCATCTGCGGCGAGGGACTGCGTAGGGCATTCAAACAATAAATGTGAAACTGACTCTATTCTGTTCGAGCAACAAGGGCAAAAAGCAGTTGTCTGCGCCGGGACCTTCCAACTGGCAGTAAGTTTACCCACTGGAAGTACGCCTACCCTAAATTTGAAATATAGAGCCCTGTCCCATGTAGTTAGGATAGTATCCAGATATGGCTCACAGAAATGCACTTCCTTAACCAAAAGAAAATCCACCGTGGACCTGCACAAATTGGTATTACTATTTCTGCCATTGATCACCCAACTCCAATATAACTTCTTTAGAATTGACTTGGGCGGGGCAGTTCTAGTAATCCAGGCATCTTCAAGGCCCAGAACTATAAGAAGGCGCTTGACTTCCCTTATCCAATGGATCTTCGCCCAACCAGGCATTAGGAGGATCTCTTTTAAACCTTCTGCATAGCTGGACATTTCAGGGACTCTCCAAACACGTGCCCACAAAAGGAGTGGGCGCAACCTCGCATGATTACTAATGGGGCGGGTGCCCATATCTAGAAGAAGAGGAAGAGTTGGAGTGCTATGAGGAAGGCCCATTAGGTCCTTATGAAATTTACTTTCAGAGCGGGTCAACTGGTCCACGTTCTGTACACCCCAAAGTTCTGCCTCATAGAGAGCTGCACTGACACCTCGTGCCCTGTAACACTGACACCTCGTGCCCTGTAAATATCGAGAACCGGTGCTATTGGTTTGAGGGAAGAGGCACGTTGTTCCTTAAGGAGGGCCCCCACCACCCTCTTGTGGGTCAGCAGCATCTTTTGATGGTGGGATTTCCATCTCATAGAGTCGCAGAGACGAATGCCAAGGTAATCGAACTCCTTGACCCTCTCAAGTGGAACTGAATCTAGGGTAGGTGGTTTAACTGACTACTTCGGGGGATTTAAAACCAGGAACTTGGTCTACCCTGTGTTTATAACTAATCCCCTTGAGTCGCAGAAGGTCTTAAAGCTGCTTAGAAGACTCTGCAGATCCGCTGGTGACTTGGAGATCAGGAGGGTGTTGTCTGCAAATAAGAGGGTAGGTATTCTCCTGCCAGCCAGGGATGGTGCATCTGCAGGATGTTGCAGCAGGTGCTCCACCACTCCGTTGACATACAGTGAAAACAGAGTGGGGTCTAGCACACAACCCTGGCGGACACCTCTATTTACAGGTATTCGTGATGTTTTTTGTCCCTGATTAATAATAATAATAATAATAATAGGGGCATTTGTAAAGCGCTGAGTTACGCACACCGGCGTGTCCCCGCGCTAACGGTGGGAGGGCATAAGCAGAAAAGCTGGGGCTGCCACGCGGGCCTGCTATCTAACATAGAGGTGGGTTTTTAATTTGGCTCGGAACCTAGTTTCTACTCGTTCCAAGCGAAGAGCCACTGGCAGTTTGTTCCAATGGTTTGGTGCTAGGTGCCTGAAGGATCTGCCTCCCATGCGAGCCTTCTTCACCTTAGGGATCCTCAGCAGTCCCCCGCCCGCGGATCTAAGCGCTCTGGCAGGTTCATAAGCTTCGATCAGCCTCTGCAGAGGTCGAGGTGCCCTGCCATTCAGAATCCGATGGCAGGTGCAGAGGGCTTTATACTCGACTCTGCTCCTCACAGGCAGCCAGTGTAGTTTTTGCAATGCCTGCTTTGAAGGCGCTCTTTTAGGTAGCCTAAGGATCAAACGTGCTGCCGCATTCTGCAGCACTTGAAGACGGCCAACACTTTTACTCGGCGCTCCCAGATACAGCAGGTTCGCATAATCCAGCCTTGCGGTCACCAGAGCATGTACCAAAGTTTGGCGGGCTTCCAACGGCAGTAAGTCAAGGACTTTCCTCAGTCTTTTCAGGATCCCAAAACATACTCCGACCACACGATTGATCTGGGGCCCAAAGGTAAGACCTGCGTCAAACCATACGCCAAGGTTTTTTGCCTCCTGACAGGGGGTGGGTGTTGGCCCGAGACAGGATGGCCACCAGGCCGATGACCAGGCCGACTGGCGTCTCCCTACCACCAGCACCTCTGTCTTGCTGCCGTTGAGCTTCAAACAGTTCATGGCCATCCAGTCGGCAAGATCTTTCATGCACAAACGGAAGCCATCTGCAGCAAGACAGGGCGCGTGCGACAGGAAGATGACCAGTTGCGTATCATCTGCATATGATACCAATTGGAGGCCATGGCTCTCCACAATAGATGCCACAGGCGCCACATACAGGTTAAACAGGGTCAGGCTCAGGGACGAGCCCTGAGGCATGCCCTGGCCCAAAGGTACCCCACTGGAGTAACAATCACCCTGCCTCACCTGGAAACTCCTTCCCGTCAGGAATGCCTGAATCCACCTCAGCGCGGTGCCAGCGATGCCACCCTTGCTCAGACACTGTAGCAAGGTTGAATGTGCTACAGTGTCGAATGCCGCGCTGAGGTCGAGTAGGATTAAGGCCATGGTATGCCCCTCATCAACACCCTGTCTCAGATGTTCTGTTGCCATTAGAAGGGCCGACTCAGTGGAGTGACGTGGTCTAAACCCGAACTGCGTGTCGTGTAACAAACCCGCCTCCTCTACATGACTCATAATTTGAGTGTTTACCACCTTCTCAGCCACTTTGGACAGAAAAGGAAGTAGTGAGATGGGTCTCAGGTTTTCCAACACCTCAAAACCAATGTGAGCTTTCTTTCGGAGGGGGAGCACGACCGCCTGTTTCCACCCCTCGGGTAGCATTCCTGACTTAAAGGAGATATCCAGGACATGCCTTATGTAAGGCTCCAGGACTCCCAGGCTGTCCCCCAACCGCTTGGGAGACACCGGGTCCAAAGGGGAGCCAGATTTAACTGAAAGACATGTCCTGACTAGCTCCTCAGGAGGAGGAGTGATGAAATTTGTGAGGAGCCCCAAACTCACCATGCCATCTGATGTTACTTCAAGCTCAGTTCCCATGGAACGAGAAGTGGGGAAGGTCGAATAGATTTTCTCGACTTTGGTGGAGAAGTAATTGGCGATACGATCGCACGTTTCGATCGAACAGCTCTTCGGATCTGCAGAGGAGTCAATAGTAGTCAATGACTTGTAGATACAGAAGAGCTCTTTAGCAGAATTTTTCGCCCCTAAAATTTGCCCTGCATAAAAGGCCGCCTTCGACTTTTTAATCAGTCTGTGGTGCAGACTCCTTTTCTCTAGGAACCTTTCCCTGGCCTGAGTATCATAAGATACTCTCCAGGCTCGTTCAGCACGCTTACATTCTGCCTTAGTCCGCCGCAGCTCTCCGTTGAACCATGGTGCAGATCTTACCTTGCGGCCGGCCACAGATATATGGCAGAGTGGTGCTGTCTGATCTAACGCGTCTGTAATGCGCCCGTTCAAGTTGAGAACGGCCGATTCAATATCCTCACCTCCAGGCTGTCCTTCCCTTGTCAGTGCTTCATTGAAAGCCTCCAAGGAGAATTTTGCCCACTTCCTTTTTAGATAATTCAAAGGTGCCTGGTTATATTTTGTAGGTTTGATGCTATTAATAGCAAATACCACCAAAAAGTGATCTGTCCAGGGGATCGGCTCAACTTTGGAGACCTGAACCCCTCCCCAATTCGCAAATACCGGGTCCAGCAGATGACCTAGACGATGCGTGGGAGTTGAGAGCTTGAGTTCAAGCTGAAGGGCTTGAATGTCCCTGCAGAACTCCTCAGCTCCTTTATCCTCTGGACTGTTTAGGTGCAGATTCAGATCTCCCAATAAGAGAAATTTGTCTCTGCGTAGCGCTGCCTCAGTGACATTTTCTAGCAGACTCTCCCTAAACTTGATACAAGACCCAGGTGGTCTGTATATGAGCAAGCCTTTTATAGCCATCCCCCCGTTTATTTGAAGGGTGAATGCTCCGGTTTCGCTCTCCGCGACCGGGGTAGGCTCCAATGCGCATTCCAGACTTTTCTTAAAAAGGATTGCTATTCCCCCTCCCTTCCCCCCAGGTCTATCTTGCCTGACTATAGAGTAATTCGCAGGCATGGCCTCAATAGCCTCTGAGTCGGAAAACTGGTCTAGCCACGTTTCCGTGAGGAATAACAAATCGAATTTTCTCTCCGAGAGCAACTCGAATATGTCGAGTCTATGCTTCCGCAGTGATCTCACGTTGAGAAGCCCGCATACCAGCGCGGCATGTTCCCTGGTTGTTATCGACGAAGTGGTGAAGTGGTACCGACATTGGCCACATTCCTCGTCCTTACTTGACATGCAGTGCCTGCGGGAGCAGATGTTCTCCGGGCGAAGACTGAGAAGCTGCTCCCTGTCCCAGTAGATCTTACCCCCGGGAGCAGGGGTTGGCGCCCTAGGCCGCAATTGGCCGTGGACGGGCGCAGACGGGCTCGACTTTGGCGACACTTCGGCGCGCCTTCGTCGCGGCCGCTGCGCTCGTCCGCTGCGCTTCCGGGTAGACATCCTCCTTTTGTATCCCTCAGCCCGTCTGCCTCCCAGCCACTAGACCGCTAACCGGCCCCTCGCGCAGCAGAAGTGACTGCCTCTCACCTCCACGCCCTCCGCTCAACGGTGCTAGTCACCCTGTCGGACCGAGGCGTGGAGGAAGGATGGTCAAGGCAGCCGCCCCTAACTGCGTCAGGTGAGTCTGGGAAGTCCGGGGGGGGTAGAAGCCTCAACCGCGAGGGTATGGCCCCACCAGAGTGTTCCAACAAGTGCCCTACAGAAAAATAAGAATAAAATAGAATACGCTGGTATCCGGTTTTAAACAGCAAGTTGCACACGAACAGCAGTTAAAATAATCTGTACGCTGGCGCCACGCAAGCAGCTGCGAGCCCTGCCACTGCCCACTCACCGCCACGCGAGCCAAGCCTCCTGTGCCTTTTGTACCCCTCAGCCCGTCTGCCTCCCAGCCACTAGACCGCTAACCGGCCCCTCGCGCAGCGGAAGTGACTGCCTCTCACCTCCACGCCCTCCGCTCAACGGTGCTAGTCACCCTGTCGGACCGAGGCGTGGAGGAAGGATGGTCAAGGCAGCCGCCCCTAACTGCGTCAGGTGAGTCTGGGAAGTCCGGGGGGGGTAGAAGCCTCAACCGCGAGGGTATGGCCCCACCAGAGTGTTCCAACAAGTGCCCTACAGAAAAATAAGAATAAAATAGAATACGCTGGTATCCGGTTTTAAAAAGCAAGTTGCACACGAACAGCAGTTAAAATAATCTGTACGCTGGCGCCACGCAAGCAGCTGCGAGCCCTGCCACTGCCCACTCACCGCCACTTACCCCACCTGATCTGTGCAAAATTGTCTGCATGGAACTTTATCAGCATATCCAGTAAGTATGGGGGAATACCTAACGCATCGAGAACACTCCAGAGGTGGTTACGTGGGACCAGGTCAAAGGCAGTCCTTAGATCTATAAATGCAAGGTACAAACTGCCTTTGCCCAGTACAACCACTTTCCAAAAAAGCATCATCAACCGAAATGCTTGCTCGATCGTCCCCATGCCAGTTCTAAAGCCAGCCTGAAAGTCTGAAAAATATGGTTCTCCTCGACCCACTGCAAGACCCTTCCTAGAACCACTTTGCCTGCCACCTTCTGCGTGGAATCCAGTAGGCTTATTGGGCGGTAATTAGCAGGGTCATCCTGGCTCCCTTTCTTAAAGATCGGGACGACCTCTGCGCCCTTCCATGAGTCCGGGAGAGCCGCACCAGCCAAGCCAGCATTCATTAAGGAGGCAATAAGTCTCCCACACTCAACTGGGTTAACGCGCAGCAAGTCTCCCGGAAGGCCGTCAGGGCCCGCTGCCTTGTTAGGGACAAGGCACTTAAGCGCCCCTTCTACTTCCTTAGGTGTGAATAGGAATTCCTCACTGGGCTCTGTGCGAACCAACGGGTACTGTTCCATCGGGGTAGCCTCGGAGCCCGCAACCGTTGCATAAAGCTTGGAAAAATGATCAAACCACACTCCCTCGGTTATGTTGCATGTTATAAGGGAGTCCGCGGGTTTGTCCCTATTTCTTATTAGGTCCCAAAAACCCTTAGAGTCCTTCCTTGAGCTGGCCGCCTTCAAATCGTACCAAAACTGATTCTCATGCTCGGCCCTTGCTTTCGACAAAGTCCTTCTATAATTACGCCTAGCGAGACTAATCTGGCCCCCATCCTTTGCTTTCACTGCTTTAATTAGCTCCCTTTTGGCAACACGGCAGGCAGGGGAGAACCAGCCCGCATTACCCATGGGTCTGTCTCTTGCGTTGCCCTTGAGACTGAAGAGCGAGCCATAAATAGTTCGCCTAACCCGTTTGTGGTTTCGGCAAACAGAGTTGGAATCTCAAGCATGCTGGCTCCAAAAGATTCTAAACGCGACGCGGTGTTAGACATTATGGATTTAAGACCTAGGATTTTTGCCGCAATGGAATTCCATTTCAGGCGCCTGCCACAATTAGAGGGGATTACTTCATGCGTCGATTTCCATACATGTGGGGATTGGGCTGGGGTCGCGCCCGACCACAGGGAGGACAGGGACAGGAATAAAGGGTTATGATCGCTGACAGAAGACTGTAAGACCACCATATCTATCAGGTGGGCCCAAAGACTATAGTTTAAAAGAATGAAGTCAATTCGCGAGGAATGACCCACTCTGTTAAACGTATGTGCTCCTGTGGAATCTGAGTTAGATCTACCGTTGGTTGCCCTGAGGCCATGCTCCAAACAGAGAGCATTAAGGTCTATGGCATTTTGTGTCCAACTTCTGATAGGGGCCAATGTGAGAGAGGGGATACCTCTCCTAGCAGCATCCTCCCTAATGCCCAATATATCCTCCCTAGCCAGGGGTTCAAATGTGCTATTGAAGTCCCCGGCTAGTAAGACAAGGGAGTCAGAACCACAAGAACTAAGTCCCTCCTCGATGCCCGTAAGAGACAGTGTGGAGGACCCACCCCTTGTTCCTCTGACATAGATGTTAAATATTTCGAGCTTCCTCCCCCCACATGGCCCTCTAACTGAAACTCTCTGTAAGTCAGGCAATTTGGTGGCAATAGGCCTGATGGAGAGGCCCAGTGAAATGTTTGTCCAAATTAGTAGGCCGCCAGAGGGGCGGCCCTTCCCTCCGGGCGAATGCAACGCAGGCACAAAGTAGGTAGTGTAACCCACCTTGTGGCGTGGTTCCAAGCACCAGGTTTCCTGGAATAGGCAGATTCCGAAGGATTCTACAAATGAATTCCATTCCGGTATGTCAGTGTTCCGTGCAAGGCCTGCTATGTTCCAACTAAGCACCTTCAGCTCTTCGCCACCAGATCCCTCCTGACCCAGCACACAGACACTCGTAAGAGGGTTAGTGACAGTGCTAAGGGCCTCAGCCGGAGTCAAGGATGGGACTTCCCCCCAGGGACCACCACGGGGGACCGGGCAGGCTCCCACCCCAAAGCCAACTATAATAACCGATATAAGTGGGTCCGGAAAAGCCAACGCATCGTGGGGCAACCTACATATTTCATACGCCTCCATTTGCAAAGGGTTACCCTCCACTGGGACTACCAGGCCTATCTTATCGCTAGAGAGCTGGGGGACTGTATCCATATCTAGACAATTGAAAGCTCCCCCCCCCTGTGGTCAAAACCATACTAACAGGTAGATTACTATTTTCAGGGATTTTCAGGGATACGTGGGCTAAGCATGGGCTTAGGGCAGGATATAGAGAATGTATCATCAAAACAGGTTGTGCAAGCTACCCTTGGGGTGAGTCAATCAACTTCTTCAAGGCAGGCAAATCTGTTGTAGGTGGGTGCCCCATTCCACCAGCCTTGGCTGCCCTGCCAACCGTCTACAGTCCCACCCCGAGCATAGTTTCTAGCCGATGCCCAATTCCCCCCATAGTTAGAACGTATTCGCGGGGGATAAAAGAAAGTAAGTGGTCTAACTTCAATGGGCGAGTTCCCCCAATAGTTGTTCCATGTGCATATATGGTGTACTGTATTTGGGTCTTCAAATGAGACAATGATACAATCACCTGGAATAGATTTGTGTGAGGTCCCTATCCATGGTACACTTCGCACCATTAGAATTTTACTTCTCAGATGATTTCAGCCAATGTATTACCTTATTTCTCAATGACCCAAAGTTTTCCTGTTGGTGGTAGTCAATTTCCGGAACTCCTGTTAGCACCACTACATACGGCCTTACATCTGGGGGAAGATCTACAAAACCCCCACACTGTTTCTCACTAAATTTGACCCCCTGTGGGTTATGTTGATGTGTCTTAGATTCTTTAACCCTCCGGGCTGCCGTATCTTTCGGAGCTGTTGCAAATTGTGCAGACAGCTGTTTAGGTACCTCCGTTACTGTGTTGTTAACTTTGATTTCGAGAGGCTTAGACCGGGGTTTAGGTATGGGTTTGATCACAGGTGTTGTGGATGAAATAACGGCGGGTGCTGGAGTGGTTTTATTTCCACCAGTTATGCTGTTAGTTTTTTTTTCCACTATACTAAGGGTGGCTAGAGTTAGAATACTTTTTTCTGCCTCGAGCAGCTGATTTTCTATACAAGATAATCTGACTTCCAGAGGGGTTAGGAGTTTTTTCAACGTTTCCCAAGCAATTTTCAAAAATTCCACATCTCTTCCCTCTTCCACACATACAGATACCCCGTCAATCTCATCTTCAGTTACTAAGTCTTGCTCCCCTTCTGCTACAACCAGGCTAGACTCATCGGCGATCGGGCTATTTATTTCAGCAACTGGGGGTACATGAAGGGGTGTACCACCCCCTCCTACTACAGTAGGCTTCCCACCCTTGAAATACTGGGCCTTTGCTACTTTAGCCTTCTTCCTCGAGTAGGCAGATGTAGTCTTACGCTTCCTTTTGTGTATCGCACCTTCTTTAATATCACACAAATTCCTCCCACACGCCCCCTTCCCCTTGGGAGTTAACTCTAAAGGTGCCCCCCTTGCCGGATCCACCCCACCCACGGATAGACTCGGAATAATAGAGGGATGGGGTAATCCCAAGTTAGGGACTGGCAATGGGGAAGTTATGGCCAAAGTGTGATGGACATCCGCCTGCGTCATAATTGATACTGTGCCAGTCAGACGCTCCGGGGTTTTGACAGATGCAATATGACCTAGAGATGATTTCTTAGACCTTCCCAACTCCTGGGACATTCTTCTAGCTGCACCTAGGTCCATAGAAACTCTCTGTTGCGTTTTATTAATCTCTACATCTATAGCTGAGTTAGTCCTCGTTATGAAGTCATCGAGGGTCCCATTTAGCTGCTTCCCTTTGGCTGCCCTGGTTCTGCATTCACGCATGGACATTGTCCCTTGGTTCTCACCAAGGACTGGTAAAGTCAGGGCAATGGTGGTATTAGAGAACAAGAAGCCAAGAGGGGTGGCCCGGTCCGGTCTCACTCGGCCTCTAACGGCCACAAACGGCCCGCCCTTTGCCCGGGCTTCGCTCCGCGCTTCGCTCCGCGCTTCGTGCCGCGCGCGTCCCGCGTGCGCGGGTATGAGTCAGAATATAAACATGTGCGCTGGGGGCGTGGCTTCCGGGGAGAGCGGGCCAGGTGTCTCCAATTGGCCTCGCAGGGACTCCTGGTCAATGGAGTCTCTGCCCTTCACGCTCGCAGCCCCGTTGAGCCGCCCCAGCCCACGCTAGCTTCCCTCGTGAAGCGGGTCCGGCGAACAGTATCGGCAGATGACAGGTAGCGGAGAAGGTTGATGCAGGTCAGGGATGCCTTGCTCCTGATACCTTGTGCAAAGACAGGCGAGTCCCACCAGTTGGGCAAAGGAGGGCTGGTATTCACAGGTCCGGTGCGCTGGGGGCGTGGCTTCCGGGGAGAGCGGGCCAGGTGTCTCCAATTGGCCTCGCAGGGACTCCTGGTCAATGGAGTCCCTGCCCTTCACGCTCGCAGCCCCGTTGAGCCACCGCAGCCCACGCTAGCTTCCCTCGTGAAGGGGGACCCGCGGAGCGGGTCCGGCGAACAGTATCGGCAGATGACAGGAAGCGGAGAAGGTTGATGCAGGTCAGGGATGCCTTTCTCCTGATACCTTGTGCAAAGACAGGCGAGTCCCACCAGTTGGGCAAAGGAGGGCTGGTATTCACAGGTCCAGTGCGCTGGGGGCGTGGCATCGGGGGAGAGCGGGCCTGGTGTCTCCAATTGGCCTCGCAGGGACTCCTAGTCAATGGAGTCCCTGCCCTTCACGCTCGCAGCCCCGTTGAGCCGCCGCAGCCCACGCTAGCTTCCCTCGTGAAGCGGGACCCGCGGAGCGAGTCCGGCGAACAGTATCGGCAGATGACAGGAAGCGGAGAAGGTTGATGCAGGTCAGGGATGCCTTGCTCCTGATACCTTGTGCAAAGACAGGCGAGTCCCACCAGTTCGTAAAAGGAGGGCTGGTATTCACAGGTCCGGTGCGCTGGGGGCGTGGCTTCCGGGGAGAGCGGGCCAGGTGTCTCCAATTGGCCTCGCAGGGACTCCTAGTCAATGGAGTCCCTGCTCTTCACGCTCGCAGCCCCGTTGAGCCGCCGCAGCCCACGCTAGCTTCCCTCGTGAAGCGGGACCCGCGAAGCGGGTCCGGCGAACAGTATCGGCAGATGACCGGTAGATGACAGGTAGCGGAGAAGGTTGATGCAGGTCAGGGATGCCTTGCTCCTGATACCTTGTGCAAAGACAGGCGAGTTGTTAATTATGTTAATTGTGTCAATTATGTAGGAGTTGTTTGTGCATTTATAGGGGAATGTGATGTAATTTATTTAAAAATCATTCATAATTAATGTTTTGATTATAATTCATTTATATTAAATATAGGTATTTGTTTGTAAAATGTTTTTTTAACTTTTATAAATTAATGTTAATTTTGAGTGCTTTTTAACATTTAACGTTGGTATTTTGTTTCTTTTGTATTTATACTTATATTTTTGGGAAATATTAATTTTAACCCTCTGCTACCCAACACTTTCCCTACTGTTGCACTCTCTGGAGTGGGAATAGTAATTTTTACCCATCACTATCCAACACTTTCCCTACTGTTGTACTCACATGAGTGGGAATAGTCATTTTTCCCCTCTGCTATCCAACACTTTCCCTACTGTTGCATTCGCTTGAGTGGTAATAGTAATTTGAAGTCCTCCGTGATCCAACACTTTGTCTACTGTTGCACTCTCTGGAGTAGGAATAGTAATTTGTACCCTTTGCTATCCAACACTTTACCTACTGTTGCACTCACTGGAGTGGGAATAGTAATTTTTACACCTATGCTATCTAACACTTTCCCTACTGTTGCACTCACTGCAGTGGCAATAGTAAATGTTACACCTATACTATCTAACACTTTCCCTACTGTTGCACTCACTGGAGTGGGAATAGTAATTTTTCCCCTCTTCTATCCAATACTTTCCCTTCTGTTGCACTCACTGGAGTGGGAATAGTAATGTTTTCCCCTCCGCTATCCAACACTTTCTCTACTGTTGCACTCTCTGGAGTGGGAATAGTAATTTCTACACCTTCGCTATCCAACACTTTCCCTACCGTTACATTCATTGCAGTGGGAATCGTAATTTTTAACCCTCCGCTATCCAACACTATCCCTACTGTTGCACTCTCTGGAGTGGGAATAGTCATTTTTCCCCTCTGCTATCCAACACTTTCCCTACTATTGCACTCTCTGGAGTGGGAATAGTAATTAGAAGTGCTCCGCTAGCCAACACTTTCTCAAATGTTACTCTCTCTGGAGTGGGAAAAGTAATTTTTAGTCTTTGCCATTCAACACTTATCCAAACTGTTGCACTCACTGGAGTGGGGATAATAGTTTTTCCCCTCCGCTAGCCAACACTTTCCCTACTGTTGCACTCTCTGGAGTGGGAATAGTAATTTTTACACCAACACTATCCAACACTTTCCCTAGAGTTGCACTCACTGGAGTGGAAATAGTAATTTTTACCCGTACGATATCCAACACTTTCCATACTGTTGAGGTAATTGCAGTGAGAACAGTTAATTTTTACCCTTATAATATTCAACGATGTATCTACTGTTGCACTCAGTGTAGTGCAAAAGGTAAGTTTAAAAATCTATAAATATTTTAGTATTTTATTTTATAATATAATGTTTTTATTATTGTATTTTATGTTATAGGTGTATGTATGTATATATATTACCTACTGGCGGTCGCCAGTAGGTATATATAGTTAGGATTTTTTCTCTATGGGATTTTTGAAAATTCTATGTCTAATAACTTTGGCGTTTGTGGACGGAATTGGCTGAAATTTTCAGGAAAATGGCACATTTTGTTTCTGAGCAGCCCTTGAAAATTTGGGGGGGGTTCGTCAAGGGGGGGCTGAGAAAAAAGGGGGGTCCCAAAACGTGTTTTTAACATTGAGTTTTCCATAGGGCGGTTGACCTCACTTTTAGCCCGAACGGCTGAATGGATTTGCACGAAACTTGGCAAAATTGTAGGGACTGGTAGCCCGATGTGCCTTTTGTAGGTCTCAATATATGTGCTACAGTGGATTTTGAGAAATTAACGTTTAAAAAAAGATATATATCTGTAACAGCGGACCGGGCAGCGCTCCAGGACGCGTACTTTTCGCGCAACGGAGCTTTGTGAAGCGAAGCTGATTGGTTCTCCGGCGTCTGTCAACATTCCAAACAGTCCGTAGCGGCCGCCATCTTGTCTCTCGGTAGGATCGAGAGACAAGAGGAGGCCAAAGCGAAGGGGCAAATGACCATAAGGGGGAATAGTAGATCCTCGCTGACCCCCTAGGTTTGATGTGGAGGTTTTAAAAGGGCCCCGCGGGGCAAAAAAAAAATAATAATAATAATCGAACGGCTGAATGGATTTGCACGAAACTTGGCAAAATTGTAGGGACTGGTAGCCCGATGTGCCTTTGCTAGGTCTCAATATATGTGCTTCAGTGGATTTTGAGAAATGAACGTTCAAAAAAAGATATATATCTGTAACAGCGCACCGCTTCGCGTACTTTTCGCGTTACGGAGCTTTGCGAAACGAAGCTGATTGGCTCTCCGGTGTCTGTAAACATTCCAAACAGTCCGTAACGGCCGCCATCTTGTCTCTCGGTAGGATCGAGAGACAAGAGGAGGCCAAAGCGAAGGGGCAAATGACCATAAGGGGGCATAGTAGATCCTCGCTGACCCCCTAGGTTTGATGTGGAGGTTTTAAAAGGGCCCCGCGGGGCAAAAAAAAAAAATAATAATAATAATCGAACGGCTGAATGGATTTGCACGAAACTTGGTAAAATATTAGGGACTGGTAGCCCGATGTGCCTTTGCTAGGTCTCAATATATGTGCTTCAGTGCATTTTGAGAAATTAACGTTAAAAAACAAGATATATATCTGTAACAGCGCTCCGCTTCGCGGAGATAAAATTATATCTGTATTACCTAGCTGTTGCTAACACCAGTTAGCGACGGCTAGTAGGAGATAGCGACCATCTTGGGCCCCACTTTGCATGTGAGTGATATTTATCACTAATGACATGCAAAGTGGGCATGCCAAGATGTTAGCGACTGGAAACAGTCGCTAACATCGCTATCTCCTATTATCAACTTTTGGAAATATTCGAGATAAGCGCGAATATCTCCAAAAAGTAACAGCTGCCCTGAGCAGTTCATAGCCATGTTATCCAATGGGAGGTGGATAACATGGCTAAGAGCATTAGCTCGGTAATGCATGAATATCGCTGAGTTTTCAGCGATATTAATGCATTGCGGTCGTTTTTTATCGTATTTGCGATAAACCTTGATAATAGCAAGGTTTATCTGCGATAATTTCTGACGGTAAAAAAATCTTTGCAATGCATCGTTAGGGATAAATATCGCTTAACTTTGGTAATATGCCCCAACGTCTGTTAACGTTCGATTCGAAGGAAATCAGGAAGTGTTGAAAAACATTGTCTGCGCCATCTTGTCTTTTTTCAAATGCCACACTTTTGTCGTGCACGGCAGCCATTTTAGATGCCTTGACCAGACCCACTCTGTGCACGCTGTCGATCCTTAGCATGGCTCCCCACCCTCGCAAGCATCTCACCCAGGCAGTGGTCACCCCCGCTCTCTGTCTTATGCATGGGTAATAAACCTCCCCCCATCTGCGCTGCTCTTCCCTGAGAATCACACCCTGTGCCCGCCCGACACCTCCCTTTCGCCCTATTCACTACCGCACCCTCTGACACTCCTTTTCCTCTGTGTCCGATTGTCCAGGCCGGTCCTAGGCTATCAGCTAGCCCTGCAGATGTAGTTTATGGCCACAGCTGTAAAGAATCACCCCTCTTCAAAGGAGTTATAGTAGATCAAGGCCCACACTCGATGAGATCCGTCACAGCAGAAGCGTTGCTATTATCTGAAAACCATCCTGTATTGTGATTGGGGAGGGGACCGAGCGTGAAGCGGAAGATTCCAGGGATGACTCTTTGTACATCAAAGTTTTTACAATTATGTGTCACATTAAAAATATATAGCACTCCGACAAAGTAGTAAGATTATAAAACTTTAATAATTTATAAATATATACAAGAAAACAAAAATAGTAATAACATATAAACATTTTTAGGGAAAAACAACGAAGTAGCGGTCGGCTGTGCGAATAGTCCCAACGCAGCACAACGTCCAGATTTCCGGCGTGGGGCGTCGCGGGGGGTGGGTCATCAGTAGCAAACTGTTGTGCGAATAGTTCCAAGGCAGCAGAACGCGCCGAAATCTAGATGACACGAAAGTGATGTCTAGTAAGTTGCCACCCAGCAAATAACGGCGTGGGGCGTCGCGGGAGGTGGGTCATCAGTAGCAAACTGTTGTGCGAATAGTTCCAAGGCAGCAGAACGATGGCACCAAGGTGATGTCCAGTAAGTTGCCGCACTGGTTTTGGTATCCTACAATGCTGCTCCGAATAACGGCGTGGGGCGCCCCGGGGGAGGCGGCGTGAACGGGCCTCTCCAGGTGGAGTGTCATCTGTTGTAGTGGGGCGCCCCTTTACCGTTTCAGTTGCCATTCCGTCCGTTTTTGGTCCACTGTGTCAAAAGCCGCAATTCAGCTGAGTTGCGCCCACTCTTGCGGTGCAGCGATAGGCGGCTGTCACAGGACTCTCAAAATGGTGGCAGGCTCTTTCCTTTTTGGGCCTGGTCCACTGAAATGGCCCTGGGACACCTTGGAAATCGGACGCTTGTCTGCTAGGTCTTGGACCCCATTCTCGAAAGCGTCCCCTCCGCCTTGAGAATTCATCAAAAGTTTTGGGGGCCCCGACTCCTGCAGGCTTCTGGTGGGGAGCGGCTGCCATGATTGCTCGCGGAATGACCACGACGGAGCTACGAGATGGTGGTGCTCTCATGCTGACGCCAGTTTAGTCTGAAACATCCAGAAACAAGGTGGGGCTTTCATCGTTTGGGAAAAAAAAAAAGTTTTCATCCAATGAAAAGTGTTGTTCTTAGGTCATATGATCAAGCCTTCCATCATTAGGAAACCAAAAGTAAAATGAACCAATGAAAAGTTTTATAAACAAGTCACATGACCTGTTATGCGGCATAGGGTATAAAATGCGGAGAAAATACGTTGGCACGTGAGGCGGCGTCAGTAGCGGACCGATGTGCGAATAGGCCGAAGGCAATACAACGCGCCAAGATCCGGATGGCACCGAGGTGGTGTCCAGCAAGTTGCAGCACTGGTGTGGCCATCCTACAATGCTGAAAGTCGGCGTGGGGCGCCCCGTTGGCCTGTGAGTTTGCGTCAGTAGCGGACCGATGTGCGAATAGGCCGAAGGCAGCACAACGCGCCAAGATCCGGATGGCACCGAGGTGGTGTCTAGTAAGTTGCCGCACTGGTGTGGCCATCCAACAATGCTGAAAGTCGGCGTGGGGCGCCCCGTTGGCCTGTGAGTTTGCGTCAGTAGCGGACCGATGTGCGAATAGGCCGAAGGCAGCACAACGCGCCAAGATCCGGATGGCACCGAGGTGGTGTCTAGTAAGTTGCCGCACTGGTGTGGCCATCCAACAATGCTGAAAGTCGGCGTGGGGCGCCCCGTTGGCCTGTGAGATGGCGTCAGTAGCGGACCGATGTGCGAATGGGGCCAAAGGCAGCGCAACAATATTTTCTGATTTGAAGACACCACAAGGCGCTGAGATGCCAAGATCCGGATGGCACCGAGGTGGTGTCTAGCAAGTTGTGGCACTGGTGTGGCCATCGTACAATGGTAAAAGTCGGCGTGGGGCGCCCTGTTGGCCTGTGAGATGGTGTCAGTAGCGGACTGATGTGCGAATGGGGCCAAAGGCAGCGCAACAATATTTTCTGACTGACACCACAAGGCGCTGAGATGCCAAGATCCGGATGGCACCGAGGTGATGTCTAAGTTGCGGACTGATGTGCGAATGGGGCCAAAGGCAGCGTAACAATATTTTTTGTATGGAAGATACCACTAGGCGTTGAGATGCCAAGATTCGGATGGCACCGAGGTGATGTCTAGCAAGTTGCTGTACTGGTGTGGTCATCCTACAATGCTGAAACTCGGCGTGGGTCGCCCCATTAGCCTGTGAGATGGCGTCAGTAGCGGACCGATGTGCGAATAGGCCGAAGGCAGCACAACGCGCCAAGATCCGGATGTCACCGTGGTGGTTTCATAGTTGAGAGGCACTTCATCTGCAGTGGGGCGCCGAGATCCGGATGGCACCGAGGTGATGTCTAGCAAGTTGCTGTACTGGTGTGGTCATTCTACAATGCTGAAAGTCGGCGTGGGCGCCCCATTAGCCTGTGAGATGGCGTCAGTAGCGGACTGATGTGCGAATGGGGCCAAAGGCAGCGCAACAATATTTTCTGAAGAGAAGACACCAAAAGGTGCTGACATTCCAAGATCCGGATGGCACCGAGGTGGTGTCTAGCAAGCTATGCAGTTGAGTTGTGTGCGCACTTGCGGCGAATAGGTCGAAGGCAGCATAACAATGTTTTCTGAATAGAAGACACCACAAGGCGTTGAGATTCGGTTACCACCGAGGTGATGTCTAGCAAGTTGCTGCACTGGTGTGGCCATCCTACAATACTGCTCCGAATAACGGCATGGGGTGCCCGAAGGGGGGGGGAGCCGGCGTGAATGGGCCTTCCTAGGTGGAGGCTCGTCTGCTGTAGTGGGGCGCCCCTTTACCGTTTCAGTTGCCATTCAGCTGAGTTTCGGCTGCTCTTGATGCTACAGCGACAGGCGGCTGCAAGAGGACTCTCAAAATGGCGGCCTGTTCTTTGGATTTGGGCCTGGTCCACTAAAATGGCCCTGGGACACCTTAGAACTCGGACGCTCGATTTTTTTTCCTTTCCTGTACATGCAAAAAAAGGTAAATGCCCGGTACGTTACACGCTTCATCTGCCACGATGAACTCTCCAGAGGAACCGAAAAAAAATATAGCTGTGGTAACTATACCATGCATCGTCATATGGAGAGGTGGCACCAATTAATTATAGTGCTGCATAAAAGAGAGATTTGGAGGAGAACCCCTGACCTGCTAGTACATTCATCAAAGAAGTGGCACTGAGAGCTTCAGAGGCAAGGGAAACGGTCCCAAATATTTAGAAGAACTTTGGAAAGATTAAAATGACATGTTTAGATTGTGGCAAATTAATTTCATGTGGACAGATGAGTGTTACTCTAATAAATACAGCATATGAACATCATCATAGTCGATGGTTGGTAGAGACATTTTGACTATATCCTGGACCTGCCCGTCCTCGCCCAAAATGGCGCCGGAATAAATGGGACTCGTAACTCCTTGTTGTGTACTGGTTGCAGAACCTTGAACTCACGAGATACGTATGCAGTTTTGAAGCACATGGCGGGCGGGGACGAGAATTGATTGAATATTTCGACATCCCTATTGATATTAAGTTCTGATGTGTTATTGATTACTGTACTGTTGAAAGTTCGAATTAACGTCACCCATGGTACTTGCCCGCAAATGTATATCTAGATAATTTTATTGTAACTGGCCCTGTCGTATTTTAATTATAAAATGTACGTCCACCGATTCCGTAACTGTTAGACACCTTAGTTCTTGCAACCTAATGGCCCGCCCGTTACGTTCCTCTACAGTGTAAATGTCTATTCATCATATACGATTACAGTTTGCTCCGTGGCAGGCCCACGTGGTTATAGGCTCGTATTTGTATAATGAAATTTTCACAATAAAGGTTTTTAAAAGAAAACATGGTAGTAGTATATACATTGGTAAAGTTTTTAATAATAGTGACTGTTTTAGAATCATTAAAAGGCAAGTGAAATTAAGCAGACCAATTACATGAAGGGTAAAAGGTATAATACGAAGGAACGCAGTAAAGATAAATGGTCAAGGGCTGTTGTGTTTTCTATTCCTGCAACATAAAGTGATCGATAAGAATCTCATATTCAGGCGTATCGGCGACTAAGACAGCAGGTCGACCCTCTTTTGCTCAACGGCTCCGTCATGGGACGAAGAAACGCTCTTTTTCTCGAAAAAAGAATATATTTTACTTGCAGGGCAGTTGTAAAATTTCCGGGAAAGTACATTAGCCTGGAACATTATAACATATATTTAAGAAAAAATAATGTTCGGAAGTAATGAAAAGCGTAATTTTTAGGTCATATGACCAAGCCTTTCATCATTACAATAAGAAAAGTAAAATGAACCAATGAAAAGTTTTATTAACAAGTCACATGACTTGTTATGCTTACGTTACGCGCTGCGCGCCCCGGATGACTTCCGGATGCGCTAACGCGGCGCGTCATATGACGCATTACGCGACAACGCAGGTACAGAATATAGTCAAAATGTCTCCACCAACCAGCGGTCGGAACACAACCCCTTTCAGCAGGCTAAATAGTTCTGTTAAATGACAACAGAAGGGACAGGCAACAAGAACCATCAGTCAAAGAGGGGAGGGCTAGTTCTTCTCTACCGGGTTACATTGGGGCGCTACCGGAACTGATCGAATTGGTAGTCTACAGTGTTTCTGGATGTTTCAGACTGAAGCTGGGGTTAGCATGAGAGCAGCACCATTTCGTAGCTCCGTCGTGGCCATTCCGCAACCAATCATGGCAGCCGCTCTTTATCGTTATTTTGGGCGGGGTGGGTGGCGGAGCCGAGCTGTTTTGCAGCCATCATTGTGTGGAGTTCAGTTCATCTCACTAGTTTTGTATTTGTCATGAGGGGTTGTTCCTAATGTTTCTATTTTAGCGAGGTCAAAAAGAGATCCCATTAGTGGCCTACTGATTTTGCTCGATTCCTTTTCTTTTTTTTTACACGATTTTTCGTTATCTGCAAAGACTAAACAGAGTATTGCGACTCTGTGTTTGTTTGTAAATAGAGAATGAACCAAAGAGAACTAATTCTAAAACAGTAAATACTTGGATAACAATCAATCAAATGGAGAGAGAAGCAGGCACGACGGATTACAACGGGGGCAAAGGCCTGCGTTAACTACCTTTCACTATCTGCAAAGAGAGAGTACTCCTAATAGAAATGAGGGGGGGGGGGCACCATTCAAAGCAGATCAGTGTGCATAAACACGAAAATGTTTTCACTTACCACGTACTTGACATTCGACAGCTTATGATATTTGCTATTAAAAAAACATTGAAATTCACTGAAAAAACCATAGGTTATAGACCATATATAGTTAGGAATTAGCATTTACAAAACCTTGAAAATTCACTGAAAAAACCATAGGTTATAGACCATATATAGTTAGGAATTAGCATTTAAAAAACCTTATTTTACTCACACAAAACCATTGAAATTCCATATATAGTTAGTTGCACTAACTATATATCGCGCACCCGCAATCCACTGCTGATCATGTCACATATTACATCATTCATGACATGGTCAGTGACATCACTGATGACATCACTGATGACATCTCAAATGACATCACTGATGACATCACTGATGACATCTCAAATGACATCACTGATGACATCACTGATGACATCTCAAATGACATCACTGATGACATCTCATTTGACATTACTGATCACATCACTGATGACATCATTCATGTGATAATACGATGAACCTCTTCAGACTCTAATATAACCTTAGATACACTCAGTGTAAACAGACACTCATAGACTGTCACTCATCCATGGAGTTACTCAGACACTTAGTCAGTCATGCAAAGAATCAATCACACCTCCATTTCCTCAACTATACAGTTGTACACACCTTACTTATTCAAACATATACTAAAACATATTTACTCACTTATACAATCCTGGATACAAGTTCACAATGATCCATACAGCCACTCACACATTCACTGGCTCTTATGCACAGTTATTTATATATGTCAACTCTCACATGTACTGTGTTTTACATATGTACTTACTTTGACATGTAGCACTGAGATATCCATTCACTCACCAATACACTCATGCACACAGTCAACCGCCCATACAGCTGTTTCCACATGCACTTTTGAACCCATACATCTAGTCAATCAACTGCTCACACATCTATGCAGAGAGTCATACACCTCCCAGCCACCCAGACACACACTCAGTCTCCCATACAAATGCTTGGGCAACCAATCAATAACCCATACAGTTAATCATATAGCTAATGATCAACACATGCAGCAGTTTACAGAACAACAGACATAATGATGCACAAATTAAGACAGTTTAGTCACTAACCCATGCACTCAGTGAGACACATTTAATCAGTCACTCATACAATCAGCCATGCCCCTACTAAATCCTTCATCAAGACACTTATACATCCACTCATTCTTCAATATGTAAGACATATTTTAACTTTATAGAATTATACAGTCACTGGATGTAGTCATCAGTGATGTCATTTGAGATGTCATCAGTGATGTCATCAGTGATGTCATTTGAGATGTCATCAGTGATGTCATCAGTGATGTCATTTGAGATGTCATCAGTGATGTCATCAGTGATGTCACTGACCATGTCATGAATGATGTAATATGTGACATGATCAGCAGTGGATTGCGGGTGCGCGATATATAGTTAGTGCAACTAACTATATATGGAATTTCAATGGTTTTGTGTGAGTAAAATAAGGTTTTTTAAATGCTAATTCCTAACTACATATGGTCTATAACCTATGGTTTTTTCAGTGAATTTTCAAGGTTTTGTAAATGCTAATTCCTAACTATATATGGTCTATAACCTATGGTTTTTTCAGTGAATATATATATATATATATCATATATTTTATAGTTCATTTTTATATATTTTTAATATTGTAAAATAAATTAAAGTTATTAGTTTATTACTTATTTTAGAGTAAACATACATTTATATATTACATCTTATATATGTACTTTTACATTTTTTCAAATAAAATTTGTTTATTATATATTTTTAAATGTATATTATATCTAAGTTATTGTTTTTTTAGTTAGTTAAATAATATAATTGTTTTACCAATATTTTTTTAATATTAAAAAAATGATATTTTGGACATCAATATTTTTACATCTATAGTTTTTTTCACTATTTTTGTCATTTACATTTTAAAGATAGAAAGTCGTTATTTTGACATCCATATTTGTGTATGTAGATATTTTTGTCTTCGATATAATGTTAGTGATTCCATGACTGTATCTGAGAGGCAGAACGTCTATCTGTGTGTGCTAAGGTACAGGTTATGCTTCTAATCCCAGAGATCTTTGCTGTATAATCAGTTTGCTTCTGTAGAATGGGAGGGGGTTAGGCTAATCTATCCTATATTATGACAAGTCTTTTCATAGTATACGGTTTCCTGTCTATGCTGATGAAATTTTTGCTAGGCAGTTGTTTTCTGATTGTGACACGTATACTGCATTCTAGCGCATGATCGTTTTCATAAATATTTTAAACTTCCTTTGTGTCTCTGTTATGTCTTATTGCAGATGAGCATGAGTGTTTGAGCTAAAAGGTGTGTCCTGTCACCACAATCGCTGAGAGGGTTCGGAGTGTTGTGTTCTAGGGTGTCATCATTTCACTTGCTCCTCTGGGTATGGGCAGGAGGGCCAGTGAGACACTACATCTAGTTGGACTTGAGCTCAAGGTAGTGAGGTGATATGGTGACTCAGTCCCTATCTACTAATGTTCTATGGTTCCAAGCATAGTTCTGTTCCTGAGCAGAATTCCTGCAACAACATTTTCTAAAGCACTTGGGTCTCTTGGAGCTAGAATTAAGGATGATAACGCAAACATGTAAATTCAGAAACAAGGAGATTCTTCTGCCTCATCCACAAGTTGGTGTGGGAAGTGATTGATCTATCATTCAGTCACAAGTAGTTTTTATTATCATCATCATCATTTTTATTTGTTTTCTGCATTAAACCATAACAATTCCTACACATTCAGAATATAAAAACATATAAATGCATTACCTATACCAGGATTCTTTTCTTATACCAAAGCTCAAATATATATTCTAAAATCGGAATACGGAAGTATGCACAAAAATGCTTTGTGCACTGTATCCAGTATTTTAAAGGGATGTATGACATTACAACGCATGCTTTTACCACGCATGCCTTTACAACGCGGTATTTACAACGAATAACTTTACAATGCATAGTGCTTTGGGCCGCTGGAAAGTGAATAGTTTAATTTACTATTCCAACTCCAGTCCCCGTGGACAGTAGGGAAGGTGTTGGATAGTAAATTAAATCTATTCCCTATCCTAGAGCACCCCCCAGCGCAATGCGTTGTAATGGTTTGCGTTGTAAAAGTTGCGTCGTAAAGGCACTGCGTGGTAAAAGTTGCGTTGTAAAGGATGTTTCCCATTTTAAAGCATACTATGGAGTGAATAGGAAACCTGTCTAGTTGAGACTTTATAGGTTTAGCTTATGCAAAACAGGAGGCTGAAGGTATAAGCTTGGAAGCTTCATTTTGGACTGGAAGTTGTGGTAAGGTTTTGTTTCTACCTAAGCAGACACTATTGTACCAACCCATTCTGGAATACAACTGTGCAGAGACGTTTGGTCTTCACCCTTTGGGTGTATGAAAGGGAAAGATGTTTAAGGTTTTGCTTCTAAAAGGCACAGCAGGAGATTACTTGTGAGACTTCAGACTCTATCTTGCGCTGCAAGCCTGTTTCGATCTATGGGCTAATAATGGGTCACAAAAAACGGGCCAAAGTTGTGACAACAAGGTGGAGGGATTTCTTCACACAGCCAAGACCATAAAACTGTATTTTATCCATCATTCCTTAATTTTGCAAAAGCTCTCTTTTATGGTTGACGGAGAACCCCCTACACAAAACGTTTCATGCTTGTGATCTTCATAGGTATAGAATAAGACACTGAAACTACTAATCAAATCTGCAAGTGGTTAAAAACACATATGAAATAGACAGGGAGAATATATTGAGCCTTGTGGAACGCTGGTGGTTGCAGGTCGCAGACACAAGAGAGAGTGCGATACAAGCCAGTAGTGAGATACAAAGTAACACCCCCACCTCATTAAAACGCTGACAGTTCTATTTTTTGTTGCTACGTGGGATTTCAGTGCTCTGTTGGTATTTCACATGCAATAGCACCCCATACTTCATCAAAGTATTAAAGCAAGTAGTGTGTGCACTACTGTATCTAGTACCACTGTATGCCATCTGTCTGTCAAAGAGTAAATGCAGTGGAATCCACGCTTTTTGCCACTGATTCATTTCCTAAAGTGACTAGTGTCATGAACTGCACACTTGCGGCACTTGTACCACCCAGAACCACTGAACATATATACAAGAATTGGAAGCTACAGTACACCGTAAATATGCAAATGATGTGTGATTAGGATTTATTAATTACTCATTACTGTGTTGGCTTCCCTAATCTATGCATGATCCAGTGGTGCTCCATAACAGCAGTTCACCACATGACATAGCAATACACCATCCACAAATGAAAAGGTTCACAATTGTTAGGTGAGTATAAACACCCCTTTACATGAAATGTCCTTGCAATAATTCTGTCTTGACTGAACCCACATAGCAGTGTTCTAGATGCAGTTCTTGCATCTAAGAATCAAAGTCAAAGTCGAAGTCAAAAATGTATTGTTTCCAATTATTAAAAATTATTACAAAATTACAGTGCATTAGATAATCGTTGAAATTCGTTAAAAATTTGCTTATTTTGTACATGTTAAAAAAACATCTCTTATCTCTAAGAATCATAACAGTCTGACAAGACTACTCTATGTAACCAAGTTATGGCGGGAGGAGATGTTTCATGATATCTTCAACACAAGATAGCATTATCTCCCCAGTACTATCCTCTTTACTTGGCAATCAGATAGGCAGTCAAAATAACAGGTAGCTGCATGTATGCTGTGTGGATGAAAAAACTTAAACATGACTTACCTTTCAATGGCCTGTAGGTGAATCAGGGAATCCATTGCATGACTGGCTAATGACAACTATCCATGATCCAACCACTCCATCAGAACATGCCTCCAATGACGTACATTCAAGGAGATGGGATGTCTTCGAACATGCATTAGAAATGTTGGATGGTCACTTCAGGTGCCTGTACCAGAGTAGTGCACCTCTCTTATGCACCAGAAAAAATGTTTCAAATCATGCTTCAGCGCTGCACGAAGTGCCTATAATACGGCGTGTGCCCATGTCCAAGGATGAAAAACAGGCATGTGGTGGATGATAATGAAAATCACAAGAGTGAGAAGCCCAACAGTGACGGGATGGAAATTAGGCAGCCATCCCAGTTGAACTGATTCAAAATTATTTTTGAGTACCCTAATATGTGTTGAAACTAATTCCAAAGGGAAGACTCTTGTGCAGCGGGAGGGGAGTTGCTTCGTTTTTTTGTTTTTTTTCCTTCTTGTATTTTTTTGTGGTTTTTTTTTTCATTTGGATTGCTTACCATTTCTCCTGGATTATGTTATTGTAAAAGTCAAATTCATGCTGATGTAAGTTTATTATGCAGATGTCTCTGGGGTACAGAGCTCTGCTCTATATGTGTTGTGTTACAAAAAAACTCTGTTTAAAAAAAAAACTAATTCCAAAGAAGCAGTCATTTATATGCAACACACATTATAATGCTTACAAACCTCTCCAAACCGGTGTGATATCCACCAACCAGAATGTGGTATTCTCTAAAGAATTAATTATTAATGTAGATTGACAATATTTCTTCAGTGATGCATCATCACGTACACCAACACCATACCTGGAGTGTAGCACAATGTGCCAGAGCTATCGGCAGGTGTCCTCCTTCTCATATTTGCTGTGAGACCGCATTTAGCTAAAATGAAAAATAAATGAAGCAATGAAGATAATTATATTTTATTTCGATTATATAACTAATTTCTGGGACGCACCTTGCGCTCCTCTAATGCTTTCTGCCCATGATCCCTCTGATCAAAAGATCCTGAAAGGGAGGTCAATTATTTCGCTACAATGTAGCCAAATTGTGGAACACCCTCCCCACCTTCCTCAGGTTGACCTTAACGAGCTGAAAGTCACTCAAAATGTGGTAATTCCAGAATAGCCGCTGCATGGCACTAGCAGTGCTGGGGTGCATACGGATAGTTATGCGCTATATAAGTGCGAAAAGAATAGAATAAAATAGAATTGAATATAGTTCCATGCCTAATCCTTCATTTTCAAAAGCAGCACTATATTTCCTAAAATACATAGAGTGAAGTATTGCTGTGTGTGGGCGCTTTGAAATAAATCAAAATAGGCAAAGGAAAGAATGGGCCAAATCATTCAAAATCTAGGCAGCATGAATACAAACTTGTAGCCATCCATAAACATGTTGATTCTCTTTCATTGCGAGAAAACCTTTCTGCTCCTAGTTTTGAAAGCAGAAAAATCCTTTAAGTTTGTACATTGTGCAAATGTTTGTTTGTCCAGTAATCCGGTTCTTATTGTAGCATAGTCCCAATCACCCGCTTTGTTCTCCCAAGCCTTCGTAATTCTGTCTTTTCACAGAGACCTTGATGCAACTGTTTGCCAGACGGCAGGACACTGCCCTGAATAAATGCCCCCCAGTACAGCTTTCCCTTTGAAATTCTTTCCATTCCAAAAGCTGTGTTTGGGCTATTAACTCACAAGACTCAATAATGTTAGCTACAAAAGAGAATGAATTATGTTTGCAGAAATATTCTTTTTGTGTATGAATAAAAAGTGCCAACTTCAATCATACATATCTATAAATCAACAATTTTAAAGGAATTTCACCTTTTATGAACCAGCTTTTTTACATTTCCATTTTGCATTAAATTATCCTTCTTTCATTTGTACCATGTACATTCTGGCCTTTCAGAGCATTTATAAAAGAAATAGCAGGCTGCCGGGGAGAGCACTTACCTGAGTAAGCTGGGGGACAACACTTAGGGGCATATTTACAAGCCCCTTGTGCAGCAGGTGCACCACTTTCTATATGATAAAAAGTGAAGCACCGGTGGCGCAAGGGGCTTGTGAATAAGTCCCTCAATGTGACGAGGCAAGAAGTATCAGAAACTCACAAAGATGCAAATGAGTTGTTTCAACAAACTGTAGCCAAGCTTCCACTTAGACATGTTTTGTGTAATGAGCTCCATTCATTTAAGATGCGGAGGGGCCGAATGACAAGACAACTTCCTGGTATACCCATTCCACACACAATCCTCCCTTAGAAACTGCCTGTAATATACTCTCGCCAATGGTCAATGCATCAGAATCATAATCCGAAAGTCCTTAGTTGTAAACAAAAGTATATAGTGAAACGTATATTGTCTTTTTCTAGATATCGCCCTGGTCACTTTGTTAAAGATAGGGTTGTGCTCTTGTCGATTTTCCTCAAACACCTACTGGAAATGGCTCCACCCCCAGGAAGATATATACTAAAGAAGTAATAGAAAACATCTGTCTTCTTTTAGTTAAGTAATGATACCTTTTCTACCCTCGCCTTATGCTTAAGCAAAAATCAAAGGGTATTCAATATTCAAAAGTGCTGAGTCCTTTCATAGTAATCCAACGCCACTCCCTAAATCACGTCAATGTAAATGTTCTTCTTCTGCGGATAATTGATGGATGAAAAATGCATCCTACTGAAACATGCAACTAATGTAATGTTGGAAGAATAGAGTGTCTAAACAGTGCGTCTTGTCTCTAAACCAAATATTCTGGCTAATTAACCAAAAGGATATTCCTTCATTGAAGGCATACTGTTTCCCAGATATATCAAGCTGAAGTCACAGCTGTCACCAGTAGCTCAAAGCAATCGGGAATGATGCCCTCAAAAAGTCAAGTCCCAAAAAAGAATTAGTGGCCTGACCTCGTAAAGTAGATAATCAATGAAGCAGTCATCCCAGAAACACCAAACCAAGCCAAGACTTGTTCAGTGTCTTAATATTTGCATTTGCTGATGTAGGACACTGTGTCCATGTCTCTGGACTCCTTGGAATGGCCGAGCTTCCAATCAGGAAATGTTCAGTAGTAGCTGAACAAGCCAGAAGGCCAATGCAGGTAACTTCAAGTTTAGTCTTTGCACTCACCGCCACACTCTGGGATTCAGAACATGATTCATATCCCCCAAAAATGTTCACTGAACTGTGTGGCAGCGGCAGGATATATTGCCAAAGTCATGAAGTTGAGCAGTTCCTCGTTGCCATCACAGTTAGTTCATCACACAAGCCTCAATGGCCACCCGACTAGACTAGGTCTGAGTTTCTTCTACGAGGGTGCTGGGAAGTTCTCCTTGCCCAAGTGACTTCACTAATCACTCCTACATACAGATGACTAGGCCCGTCATTTGCTTAAACATTTTTAATAAAATGTATCCAGGTCGCTCGTTAACAAATAACAGTAAGGAAGTAGTAAGGAAGAAGTAGTAGAGTGTTGTCCATTGTAGACAGCATCATCCTACAGTTTCAAACTACGTTTTTACTCTGAAGTAAATGTTCAGAAATCATGACATCTAACCCAACAATAAGGACTAGCAATGTTTTCAAAGCCTTTATTATATGAACTCTTTCTAATGTTTGCAAAGGATGTGGCACTAATGCTTCCTGTATTGTTTGCAGATATTCAAAATTAGATATCAATACATTTCTTTATATACCCAATCCTGACATATATTTTTTTTTGTACAGAATTTGATGTTAGAAATATATATATAATTTTCAAGTGTAAATATTTCCTCACTGTTGTGCATTATAATGAGCAATCCTACTGATGTAAAACTGTCTTGCACCATTATTGTATGTCTTCCTGGCATTTATGATTCATCAAAATGGGCTTTATACATAAAAATCAATGTATCATATACAATTTCTTATATCATTGAACACATAGAGCCCTTGGGCCCGAGTCACGAAAGTAATCAGAGACAAAGTCCTAACTTTACGACTTTCGGTATTCACAAAAGGCATTTAGGAGTAGTAAAAGTAGGAATCCTAACTTTACTTTAGTTAGGATATGTTTGGTCAGAATGAGTCATAGGTTCCAAACCTTCCAGCGGTTTGTGGAAGTACTGAAACACAAGTGCAATCAAATTTGCCAAATCGAATTTTGGAACTGGCCATCAGCCTAGGCCACTTGAGCGCAGGACGGAAAAATAACAGTCCAACTGACAAATAGACTGGGTGAAGAAACTTCAGTTAACCGTGCAAAAGATAGCTGTCCATCTGTTGAGCAATGCAGTTGGGGCCGGCTAACAACAGTCTTAAGATCCAAGGACCAGATGCACCCCAAGCATCATTAAACAAAACAATAATAGGGTTTGATGCAGTATTAGTGTGATTAGTAGGAACGTTGTAGGTCTAGCTAGCCTCCTAGAGAAAAAAATGCCCTTAACTACCTGGGCAAAGGCGATGTTCTTTGCTTACAGGGAACTTGCTCTCCAAAATCAAAATAACTTGCTCTCTGTAATCATACTATTGCAAGCAGAAAGATTAGTCCAAAAGGGCATATTCCTTCATGCTGTTGGTGGTGATTGATGATTAATGTGACAATACAACAGTGCATGAGGTATTACTAACATCATATTTCTTTCATTAACTTTGCACCTTTGCATATTTTAGACATAGAAAGAAGAAATTATTTTCCCAAAATAAGTGTGCTATGAAAAGTAAAATGTTGCTGCTCTGTGCAATTCTGAGCAGAAATCATTTTAAGGTTGCTTTTACATCTCAATTTGTCAGGCAGTACATTTTATGTCCATGTCATTGTAATAACATTGTGAAACAAAGTGCAAGTCACTTTATGCTGTTATGTCCTTTATATACAGCCCCATGATTTTTAATCCCTGTGGGGCATATTTACAAGCCACTAGACCACTTTTGTCTCATTTATAACATGGGAAAAGCGACGTACGAGTGGCACAAGGGGCTTGTAAATAACCCCCTGTGTGCATTAGGCAAATATTAGTAATTTCTGTCTAGGTCTGGAAAAGATATCTCTAGATATCTACAATGCAGTGTTAATTTCAAGAAGACAGCAGCAGCTGTCAGAAAGAGAAATTAACTTTTATACATATCACGATTCCATGATTTGTTTTATGTAAGTGTCTTGTTTTGTGTTGTACTTTTATGATCTAAAGTGCTGGAAAAAAGTCCTTTGGTAGTTTGATAGCGAGATATTTGTTAAGTAAAGATTACTTTCTTATGGACCTTGCAAGTTCTTATGCATTGTGAGAACATTGTTTGTATTTTATGGTTGTATGATTTTTCTCACTTGTATTTTATACCATGTTATCTTTTGCTTGTATTGAGACAAACTTTTTTTATCAAGGAAACTAATTTTATATGTACATTTCCCCTAAGATCATTATACACAGGAATCTTTTCAACTGCTTTTATGACTTACACCAAATAAAGATTTTGAACCTGAACCTACTTAGCTCGTAATACACATTTTACGCAAAATACCAAATTTAAAAGTGGACTTATTTATTGTTGTAAAATGGCCCTCTCTGAAAGGTCACCAAAAAATTTTGCTTTCCTCCTCCTTTTTTCTGACATCCTTTCTGCTAGCTTTAGGACTCTGAGCACTTTACCACTTCTAACCAGTGCTAAAGTACGTGTCTTCTCCTCTTGACATAGTAATATTGGTTCATATGGAGCTGGCATATTTAATGTACTTATAATTACCTAGCACAGCACACTACATGTGCCCTGGGCCTATAAATTAATTGCTACTAGTGGGCATGCAGCACTGATTGTGCCACCCGCTTAAGCAGCCCCTTAACCATGTCTCAGGCATGCCACTGAAGAACCTCTGCCTGCTGTTTTTAATTGCCATGCCTAACTGGCACATTAAACCTCTTTCCAGGCCTAAACCTTCCTTTTTAATGCAAATAAGTGACATTGAAGATAGGTCCTGGACAGCCAAAGAGCAACATGTACTCTTATATTTTACATGTCCTGGTAGTGAAAAACCTTTTAATTCATTTCTAACTACAGCAAGACCTATGTCGTCCATAGGATAGCATTAGGATTACCTTATTACAACTTTTAAGTGTAATTTCCAATTGTGAAGAGATATACTTTTCAAGTTTGCTGTCACTTGATTCATAACTTAAAATCACAATTTATGGTGAAGTTGGACTTTAAGTATCAGTTTAGCAAAGGCCACTTTTAGAAAGTTAACATTTACTTACTTTATCCATTCTGTGCCTGTTACCTATCTCCCAATTCACGTCTGGGGTTGGTGACAGCTGAGCTTTGTGCATTCGGAAAGGCCATCTACATCCTGATGGGCATCCTGGACAGGATGGGGGGGTGATACTTACACCTGAATATGCTGGGTTCTGTCCCCACCAAAATGGCTGCATTCTACCTGTACGGAGTCTGGTGCCAGGGCAGGAAGGGAGGACCTCTGGGCACTTCAGGGATTTCTTTGAAGTCTCCCCCACTTCAAAGGCACAACTGGGTATTAGTACTGGACATCTGATTCCAGGACTTCAGTACATTTCTGGACCTGTGACCACTCTCCTCGGTAGAAGAGGATCTACTTAAGGACTGTCACTCAACTGGACCTGCTGGTTGTTGAAACTTTGCCTTGTGGTGCTGCCGTGCTGCCTGATGTTCTCTCTTTGCTTAGGTGAGAAGGACTGGACCTGCTTCATTTAAACCCAGAGTGACTCCAAGGGCTTGCTGACTTTCCTCCTGTTTTCTAGCTCTCAGACGGAAAAGGCTTACAACCCTCCTGTTCCAGCTCTTGAACTCTACTGCTTGTGAGACTGTCCTGCCAAGTGGTGCCACCCCACTCCTGGATCCTTTTAGTGGAGCATCCTCTGCTGAATGAGCAGAATCAACACGTCACCACAGTTGCGGGAATCAGATCGCTGCATCATTCTCAGAACCACCGCATCGCTCTCGGGACAACAGCCTCAGAACCAACGCATACCTGTCACTGCGTGGAGAAGATTAACACATTGCCTCTACAGTGTGGAGAAACCTGTTGCATTGTCTTCGGAACTGCTACACCTTGGACCCGGCGCTTTGCTCGTAGAACCACGCTGGTCAGTCTGAACTTTTGACTTTGTCCCGGTCCAGCATGACCAGATATCCCAATAGGTGCTCATTGCTTCTAAGCGCTATTTCTATATTTATTCTTTAAAAATTCATTTCTCGACTGATACAAATTTAAGTTGTGTGACTTTGGTTTTGTTGTTATTAAAACAATTATTCTTTATTTCTCTAAGTTTGTTTGGAGTATTTTGTGGTGTTTTCATTGTTTTACTGTTTGAAGTGTTGCACAAACACGTTACACATTGCCTCTTAAATTAAGCCTGACTGCTCTGTGCCAAGCTACTAGAGGGTGAGCACATACATTTAGATTGTGTTGTGACCTACCGTGACTAGCATTGTTGTTCCTGCTTGGACACAGTTTCTAACATTATACTTTGTACATCAGAGCTATGCTTTGTTTACATATATCCTGAATGCAGAGGCTTCTCGCATCAGGGCTATCCTCATGTTTACAAAGCTTCTGTAGTCAGATCCTCAGAAAGTAGGCCTACTCCTCTAGTTACACACACATTACTGGCTAAGGCGCAAGAATAATTTGATGTTAGTAGGGCAGAAGCAAAGGTAGGCATATCACAATTTATATGCCTAAAGGGATACATCAGTTAGCTGTGAAGCTATATGGGAATATATGCTTGCTATAGATGAATTGGAATGTTTTGCTTGTGTAATGGAGATGTCACATTTCTCACACATAGTTTCACTTGATCAAATGATTTTTTTTGTCCTCATACCACCATTGTTTGCAAAGCCAAGCCTGACATCCGACCTGTGCCACCCCAGGCTATTTGCAATTAAACATTTAGTGCTGCGATCCATCACATCCAGTTTCCGGGGTACTGGTTCCACGCAGGTATAATCAAAGGACACGAGGGATTAAGTTCTTATTATTCCGTTCCAATTCAAAAAACCATCCCACATTTTATTACGTGGTCCACTCTCGATTCCTATGTCCATTTTGCAAATAGTATTAACCGCATGAAGCCAATCAGAGCCATGAGGTGGTGCAGAGTCTATCCATTTTTTGCAGATCTCTCTTCTAGCAAGGAAAATCAAATAAAATAGTAGGTCCCGCCTATTTGCCAACCAAAAGCCAATACTCTTGTAACCGGGGGCATTCGAAAATTGTATGTCGGTCATCCGCACTTAACATACCACATCTATGGCATCTTGGGGCTGCTGCTGTTACAAATGTTGCCAGTTTCTGGGGTGTCCAATAGAGCCTATTAGCTGCAAAAAATGGTTTCTCTTCGGATTTGCTGGTTTGACCACCTTATAGAGTAGTTTGAAAGAAAGTTGGCACATTCTCGGTGGCACTGTCATTTGAATAGCACCATCCAAGATCTCATATGGTGCTTGGAACTTCTTGTCCTACTAGAGCCCCAGAGTCCAGTACCAGTCAGTGAAGTCCTGCCTTCTTGGGGCCTCATTCTGTAACTTATTTTCGAACTCCCAAACTCCATCGGTCTTGCTCCTTTTTGCCTACCCCCAAGATAACAACTGTAGGTTTTTAAATCTTGATAGGGAACCACCCGTCTTTGCCATCAAGATTTCCCATGGCACCACCTCCTTCATCACCAGGAGATACCCCCGCAGTTCGATTCCCGCCCTCCTTAATGGGATACTTAACTGGTCTTGCAGGCACTCTGGTTTACTGGTGAATCCCATATTGGTGCACCATCTGAAAAGTACCCCATTTCATGTGTATTCCTTATCCCTACCCATAAGGTGAGTGCAGCCTTAAGGGTCTTCAGTCTGACTTTTTAAAATACTTTCCTTGACTCAAATCTATAAAGGAACCCTTTTGAGCCCGCTACTTAACCATTTCTTCCAATAGCCCACCCCACTCCATAGGCCCGGTGTACCATAGAGAATTCTTCAATTTTTGCACTGAAAGGTAATGCAGTATAGTCTTAAATCCGGAAGTTCCAGCCCACCTTTTCTTAATTTATGCCTCAGTTATTTCGACAACAGCCTTGCTCCCCTGGCTGCTCAGATGAAGCTGTCCAATTTCCCCTGTAGTTTATCGATCTTGCTTTGGAGAAAGTAAGAGGGATACAATTAAAGAGAAATGTCAGCTTGGGGAGTAGCACCATTTTAATTAAGTTACTCTTCCTTATTATGACAAGGGCAAGATCGTCCATCTGGCAAGTGTTTTCTCGATATCCTTTGCTACCCTCTCTAAATTGAGCTGAGGGATTCCCTCTAATGAGTTGATAATACCTATTTCAAGGTACCTGATCTGGTCTGGGACATTCCAATACAGAATCCCGTTTTTTATGTTATTTACTGAATGACCTGAAAACGCTTGGAATTCTTTGGATAATAACTCAACCCTGGGTATTGTTACAGTCGGATTTGCTGTGTAGATTATAAGGTCATCCGCATATAACGCAATTTTCTTTTTATATGCACCTGTACAAAAGGCGATAGCCTGATCATCCTGGCGAAGCATCCGGGCAAATGGTTCGATATACATATTGATCAATAATGGTGAAATGGGGCACTCCTGTCACATCCCACTAAGAATCGAGAAACTCCTAGTGAGAGAGCCATTGAGGAGGATCCTAGCTGTAGTGCGATGATATATAGATTTTAGTATTGTTATAAAACATGGCCTAAACCCCATATCCTCCAATACTGCCCATAGATATTCCCAGCAAACACGATTGAAGGCCTTGGCAGCATTCAATGTAACTACCGCAAAGGGTACCGACTTTGATGTAGCTAAGTCAATACTTCCAATTAGCTGCTGGGTCAGTTTGTGCATCTGCCTCCCAGGGATGAGTCCCTTCTGGTCCTCATGGATGAGCTGAGGAGCTAGTTTAGCCAGCCTGCCCAGTAAAATGCTAACAAAGATTTTATATTCTGCATTTAGCAGGGGAATCAGTCAATACAACTCTCTCCATGATTCTGGAACCTGTGTCTCCCCCCTAGATGCCATATTAAACAGGTTTTCCCAGACAGGGAGAACATCCTCTATTAGAATTGTATATACTTCTGAGGGGACAGTATCTAAACCAGCAGCCTTCCCATTCTTAGCTCTTTTTATTGCTCCCCTAATCTCCTCCTGATTAATTGGAGCTTCCATCATCTTTGTCCCTTCCCCTTCGCCATTCAGTACAGGGAGTCCTAAGCCAACTTTTGAGCTTTTTGGGGCTCAGGGGACTGTCTTCTTTATAAAGCTGTGAAGAAAGTGCCACCACATGTTCCTGAATATCATCCCAGTTGTTGAGCACCTCCCCTCACAACTCCCTCAGCTCCTTTATCTAATTTCTGTTTCTTTCAACCCAAACTTCCAGGCCAGCAAAGCCCCTGCTTTCTCTCCATACTAAAATCCTTCACATTTGCAGCTTGCCACCTTGCCTTACTCTTTAGCTCCAACCTGATCTTATACTTTAGTTGGGCCTCTTCTAGCCTCCTTACCATCCTCTCCCTTTCTTCTCCCGCACTTATAGAATGCAAAGCTTCCTCAAGATTTCCCACTTCCCTTTCGATATTTATTAATTCTGCCCTTTCTTTGCTGCTTTTTGCACAGCCAAGGCTTTTTAACCCCCCGTACACATATACATTGAAGACTTCCCATACTATTCCATGGGTGGCAGTGTCTTTGTTATTAATGAATTATTCTGTTGCAGCCTTTTTCAAAGCGAGCGCCACCCCCTCATCTAAGAGAAGGGTGCGCTTTACTGTCCATCTCTTTCAGGGCTGCGTTCCTTGAGCTTGTAAAGTCATAATGACTGCTGAATGGTCCGAGATGTGGGCTGGAAGATGCTCAATCTTTTTAATATTGGTTGCAAAGCATCTATCGACCAAAAAGTAATCTAATCTTGAAAAATGATGGTATTTATTGCTATGGTAGGTATACCCTCTAACCTCCCTTCTCCAATGCCTCCGAAAATCTACTAAGCCTAGATCCTGTATCAAACCTTTCAAAGCATTCCTCATTCTGGTTACAGGGGCACTATCCCTTGATGTAGAACGATCCATTACAAGATCCAACAGTACATTAAAATCCCCACCCACAATCGCACGAGCTGAAATGTCCACCAATCTCAGTTCCAATTCTATAATGTGCTGTGGATCGTCCTCATTGAGTCCATAAAACCCAGCACATATAAAATCACTATCTGCCCATCTCATACAAGCTAGAACCCACCCACCAGAGCTGTTTGTACTTGACGACTTAAGAGCGATCCCACTGCCTCGTCTAATTAAGATTGCCACACCCTTGCAGCATTGTGCTTGATTGGAGGCTATGAAATTTTAGATCCAAGCAGACGTGCCAAATAACTCCTTGGTTTTGTTTGCTATCACGTGTGTCTCCTATAAAATCATAATTTGCGCCTGACTATGTTCCAAATACCTCAGCACTTTCCTCCGTCTGAGTCCATTCCGTGTGAATATATCAATACTTGGGAATCTAGCCATAGTTCTTCATCTCAAACTCCACCTCCTGATTCGTTACTAACTTATTAAGACTATCTCACATTAAAGGTTCTGTGGACTTTTTTGTTTTTTTAACCCACTGCTCCCCATCGGTGGCCATACCCCCCACCAGCATCCAACCTCTCCCCCCTTAGCCAACACCGGGGAGCCCTCCCTCTCTTTTTAAGCATAAGAATGTCTACTGGACGCACCATTAAGGAAATTTAGACTAATTCAAAATATAAAAGAGAGCAAACTGTCACAATAGTCCAATGTTGGTCACTTAGCGATATCTCTCTTCTTTTCAAGCATATCAATTAGTGACTCAAAATCTTCTACTGACCTAAAACTGTAAATTTGATTATCCCACATAATACACAGCATTGCAGGGAATTTTTGCTGAACCTTAGCTCCCAACTTCCGTTATTCCTCCATATTATTTCCTAGCTCCCACTGCCTCTGTTCTATGGATTTGCATAAGTCCGACCTAACTAGCAGTGAATAGCCATCTACTAAGTATGGACCATTTTTTAGGGCTCCACTAAGAATCTCCTCTTTGGTGGTATAAGAGAAAAAATTCACAATGATCTTCTTCGGTTTGACCCTTTGGGGGTTGCGACGGAAAGGCTCTCTATGCCCTCTTAGGATTTTGTACTAAATATTTATATCTTCCTTGCCCTTAAAGATCGTGTTCCATCGCAACTTAATGATAAAAGCCTTCATATCTGACCCCTCCTCGGTTTCCGGAACGTTCAGAAATCTCAAATTATTTCTTTGGGAATGATTTTCCACTCTCTCAAGATCTTCCCTTAAGGTTTGGTTTTGCCTGACTAACTTAGAGACCTTGAAAGTGTTCTTTATCACATCCTGCTTTACCATGACCACCTCTTCCTCTAATTTCTTTGTACGGAGGGTTACTTCATCCAGTTTTTGGTTTAAATCCAGGCAGGAGGCTTGTATGCCTAACTGGTTTGCTTCTGAGACCTCAAATCTGTGCTTAATTTCACTTTTCAAACCCAGTAAAATGCTTGCCAGCAAATCTTTTGAGTTTCCCTGGGTCGTTTTAGGAATTCCCACATTTGCACGGTTGTGTATAAATCCATTTTCAGCTTGTACGGAGGCTCCTGGGACATCAGATAATGCCAACACAGCACCTGCTACTCACGGTGTTTGTAATAGCTTCTTTTTGGGATGCCATGGAATTACAGCTAGGCTCATTTAATTTTGAGGAAACGTCGCCGCTATCTGCACCCTTTTTTATGCTTATTGCAATTTCCTCAGAATTAGCTCTAGTGCCTGGAGTAGACGCACTCATATTTGGGCCTGCTCTGTTTGTGCCATCTTTCCGCATACTTGGTAGCACGCGAAAAAATAATTTAAGTGAGGGAGTCATTTTTATTTTAGTGGCGCGTTCACAGTTTTATTTTTACTTTTATCCCCGCTGTTTTTTCCTGGTGATTTTCCTGCTCCCCTACTCTGGAGGCTCTCTCCTTCCTTGCCGACCTCGCCTCGCCTGAACAATGATTTTAGCTCCTTGCTCTGATCCTAGAAACAGGTCTGACGAAATGTGTACAAGATTTGTTTTACCTCCTCCAGTGTTCCTGGTCCTCAATGTGTACATGGAGGGTACGTCAACTTCCTTGGCAGTACCTGTCTCCATAAGCAAGAGGTACCCCGCTCTCTCACTCAGCTCTCCACTCTTCCAGGCTCCCAATGTGGTTCTCCAGCCATCTCCTCCACTTCCTCATAGGGTTGCTGGCAGGCTCAACTTGTTCTGTCTCTGCCCCCAGTCCTAATGCTGTCCTCCCAGGAACGTCGGTGCTCCGTTGCTGCCTCCTAGCATCGTGTCCCCGGGGATCCGCAAATCACACCCCGGCTCCAAGAATGCCCGTCTGTTGCCCGCGTCTGTGGCATCCCGCAAAGCCGTAAGTTTAAACTGTTATTTTCCGATCCGGGACCCGGCAGCGGCTCTCTTAACATAGTGCATTCTCCTAATGACGCCCGTGGCCGTGACCGTCTAGCTCACGGCAGCCGTGTTCCCTTGATCATCATCATGATTACATTTTACCTGGGCCTAATTTTGAAAGTATATTTTTTCGACAACATTAATTTTGTAGATGTTGATCAAATTATCTTCATCTACAAAATTAATGTTCTCAAAAAAATATACTTTCACAATTAGGCCCAGGTCAAATTCCATCACTCTGCTTTGCTCTTGAGTAAATTTAAGGAAATTCACAAATATTGTCTCTAATTTGTTGCTTGGAATTCTAGAAATGATCGCAGTAGGCCACATCGCATAATTGTGTGCAGTTTGTTGCAAAGATTTAGCATGAGTGCACAGGACCAAGGCATAACAACCAGATCAAGAGGAACTGATGTTTTGCCATGCTTGTGTATTTGTGCTGTTTTTGTGCATCAAAAATAGACATCAGGACATAATTCATACTAAAGTATAGCACCAAATGCTGATTTAGCATTTCCTGTGATTGAACAAAATTGTTCCAACTTTTCAAATAACTATGCCAAAGCAAATTACACAAATTTTATACATCCCCATTCAAGGTATGTCAGTGGGGACACGCCTGAGTCTTATCCCTCACCAGGATCTCACATGGTTAAATTGGTCATGAGTATGTGCATTTTCTACCTTTTACTAAGTCTACATTATTCAAATATATGGATACCAAATTTTTGTGCGTCAAGGCTCCAAAAAAGACATAAGATGATTTTTCTCATCTAAAAGGAATCGATGAGGATGAGGGCTAAAGAGACGGAAACTGATATGATGATTTTGGAGACTTGCATTGAGGAATGGAAGAAAATCATGTTTTATGTTACTACATAGATATAGGTACTCTTGTAGTGTTTGGCAGAGCAGAGGTCCCAGGAAGTTTGTGGTCTCCCACTCTGCCACAACTGAAGCTGAACTCGAAAAAGACAGAGGTCCTCATCCTTGGTTCCACCCCCTTGGCCTGGGATGACTCCTGGTGGCCGACTGCACTGGGAACAGCCCCAACACCCACCGACCATGCACGCAACCTAGGGGTCATCCTAGACTCCACCCTATCCATGTCTAAACAGGTCAACGCCGTCTCTTCCTCATGCTTCAACACTCTCCGCATACTTCACAGGATCTACAAGTGGATCCCCACCGAAACGAGAAGAACGGTCACCAAGGCCGTCATCAGCAGCAGACTGAACTACGGAAACGCCCTCTACGCAGGAGCCTCGGCCAAACTCCTGAGACTGCTGCAACTCATCCAGAACAACTCTGGATGCCTGATCCTTGACATCCCTCGCCGCAGCCACATGACACCCCACCTGAAAGACCTGCACTGGCTCCCCGTCAACAAAAGGATAACCTTCAAGCTCCTCACCCATGCACACAAAGCAATCCACAATACCGGACCAGCTTACCTCAACAGATGACTCAGCTTCTACACCCCCACCCACCAGCTCCACTCCGCTGACCTCGCCCTCGCCACAGTCCCCCGCATCCAAAGAGCGACCTCCGGTGGCGGATCGTTCTCCCACCTCAATGCCAAGACCTGGAACGCCCTCCCCGCCCACCTACGGCAGACCCAAGACCTGCTAACCTTTAGAAGAGTCCTCAAGACCTGGCTCTTCTAGCAGTACCGGCATCATTCTACCCCCAGCGCCTTGAGACCCTCACGGGTGTGTAGTGTACTTTACAAATATCATGATTGATTGATTGATTGATTGATTGAGAGCCACAATATAACCAAAACTGTTGCCTCAGCTTGCTCTGCCTTTCGAAACCTACAACCTTACACCCTATATACCACTGAGCCAACTAATCAAAATGTCAGGAGACACATCCTATTTGAGGCAGGCATCCCAGTGCCAATTTTCGCTATCCTAGATCCTGTCAGGAAAACTGATCATCTGCCATGCACTTGGAAAAACTCAATTTGCATCTGTGCCATTGATATTTGAATTTGCAGAAATAAACCACTGCATTGAGGGGATGTTTCAGCATAACCAAAAAATGCAGACTGGGTGCAATAATAAAGTGACAGGTAAACATGAACATTTTGATGAAAATATTTCCATGGTACACTTGGGAACACTTTCGCCAAGATAATCCACACTGTCACAGTCATGATATCTTAGTATAGCGAGCAATATTCTTCTGGGTGGGTAGAGGCAAGGGCCTCTGTTGCACCAGCATGCTGACGGGTCAACAGCCACGTAGTAAATCACCTTGTAATATGTTGAAGCAATTCTACCTTCCAAAAGCAAACAAAGGTATTTTCTGCATCAGTTTATCTGGTTATCGGACAATAAATTACGGGGCATATTTACGAGCCCCTTTGCATTGCTCTTGCACCACGCAACATGAGGCAAGATCGAAGCAACTCAAAAATGAGATTTATGAAAGGACACACAGCCACCTTGCGTGGCCCTGAGTGGCATCATAATTCCTGAGTAAAGTAATGCAGCTCAAATTGCTGCATTGCCTTACTGTGCACTAGGAAGGCGTTCCATAGGTTTTCACATGCAAGAGCCTTGAATTTTTGACACATTTCCAGATTTACCAGAAGTGGTATACCATGGGAATGTGCCAAAAAACCTACACCTCCCCAGGTGAAGCGTAACAAGGAGAAATATATTTATTTCTCCGTGGTTAATCCTCTTCCTATGTGTACTGCATCCTACATAGAAATTGGAAAAATCCTCAGGGGATTGTTTTTGTGCAGGAAGGTGATCTTTTTTGCACAAAAACGATAGAATAGTGCTTACAACGCAGGCATCCTTTCATCATGGTGCAATGGTACCTGCGTTGGTGCTAGGCAGACAATACGCTGCTGTATCATTTTAAATATGGCGCATTACTTCCCTTTCCCAGACACGCAATGTAGCTCAGCAAGATGACTTGCTGCACTACTTGCCAATTCTCATATATATGCCTATCTGTTTAGTGTGTGGCTGTGGGATGATATAGAGTAGCAGGGAAGGAATAAACTTAATATCATGTCTTGCTAGACAAAGCTATGAAGCAGTATTCCAAGTAAAAGAATCTGATCATGGATAGGGTAAAGAACATTCTAATTTTAGAGCATTGCCTGATATATCACTTAAGATGGCAAGAAACTGAGGGCCGTATTTTTATGTAGGCCTGCAACACATTTAGGGTGCCGTTACGTCACATTTTATTGCACTGCTACGGCATAAATATTGCACCAAGTTGCATCATATTTACAAAGTGACACATCTAAGCAGATGTGTCACTTTGTAAAGGTCTGCTCTACTTTATACCTGCGTCAGGTATAATGTATGCAGGGTGGGCATTCCCCCGCAATAAAGTGTCGTCGAAGTGGCACAGTGAAATCTATGAGATTTCACTTCAACACTTCTATGACGCTACTGCGTTAAAATCTTATACCTGCCTCACATTGCTGGAGTTGCATGTGTTTTAAGACACACCCCAGAAAGGTGTCACTTTTGCAGCAACAGATGCGTCAGTAATACTGACGTATCTGTAACTCCTTGCGACATGGTGTGCCACACATTAATACTGCGCATCAATGGTGTCGCAAGGAGGGCGCAGTGAAAACTGTTGCATCACAGTTTTCACGCAGCGATGCAACAGTATTCATAAATGAGGCCCTGAATGTTTAGAAATAGCATAGTTACCTCTCCATTCATCTTCCCCTGAAGTCGGTTTTTAAAATTCTGAATACTTAATTTGTAGTGATATCTTTCACTGTCCCTATAAACTGCAATAATCATTTTCGTGTAATTTTCTAAATTTTAAAGCGTACTACATGACAAGATCCAAAAAGTCTCTTCTGGAGACAATACAGCATGCTTGCTATTTGCTGAACAAAATAAAACTTGTGCATCTGAAAAGACATGATAAATGTATCTGTGCTTTGCAATGCCAGATAAGGAAATTCCCAACTGTCTGCACCCTGGTGCATAAGTTAATTAGATTTTGTTGTGTTTCAATGGAAGATAAAGCATGTTGAATGTCTCGTGCATATGGCGGTTTTAATTACAAAATTAGGTCCAAATAGCCTCCAGTGAATTGCAGCTAAGTGTTAATAATTTGGATTTTGTAATATGTATCACTTCAGTCTGCCGATATTCTTTCAGAATTGAAAAAATACCTATTTACCATTGCTTACATATACCAACACGTGGGATGGGGTTGCCCTCATAAATAACACATATGTTTACTTTCTTCTTCTATTCATTGAAGCATTTCTTTGCATAATTACACTACAGCTTTGATGACCTCTTTCTGGTGATAGGGCCTAATTACATTAAAAAGCCATCTCTACACGGAACCTGTTTGCGCAGGGACTTCAGTTATAAATAGTTCGCTGTTTATCGCAAATGGTAAATATCGGGGCGAGAAAGATCGCATCCCTAGTTACATTTTAGAACTTCAAACCTTTCAGAAAGGTGAAGTCCCATAATTTTACTGGGTCATGCTGATTTTTGTTCAATGAGCCGTCTCCTCCACCTGCTTCCTCTCTCTGCACATGCTGCAATCAATCTTCAAGTGGCTACCCCTACACAAGTGACACACCGTGGCACAAGACCACATCACCCGCTGACTGGACTGTGGCAATGTCCTTTATGTTGAAATCGACATCTACAGAGTTTTCAGACCATACAGAAGGCCGCAGCCAGACTCATCCTTGACCTTTCCAGACGAAAACATATCACACCCCAACTCAGGAAACTTCACTTGCTCGCCAGACAGAAGAAATGTCTACTCAAGCAGTTAAACCGCATACACAAGGATCTACACAACAAAGGACCCCCCTACATTAACCAATGCCTGAACTTCCACCAACCATTGAGAATACTAAGCTCCATATCCCTTTCACTTACTCATGCTCCCCACATCTACTGAAGCAGAAGTCAAGGACTCCTCTCATATCGCAGCAAAGGTCTTGAACTTCCTCCCCACACACCTCCAGATCATCACCTCATTTCCGGAATTCCGAATGGCCCTCAAGACCAAACTATTCTAATAAGACTCCGGGCCTGCAAGCACCTGTATACCCTATCGGGTGATTAGCCGCGCTTTATAAATCCTGATTTATTGATTGAGCTCCAAACTTTGCATGTTATTCCCTAAAAACTTAGAATAGGCAATAATTATTGCACCAGATGACTTCCAAACACGTCGGTATTGGATTTTATAGGATGCAAAAATGACCCCATATTACATGAGACAGATAATTTTAGTGTGATCACTTGCAATGAAAAGTTTGTTGCATACTGACACTGCCTCAATACACTGCTTACAGTCCTGCTGACTAACACCATGCCACAGCACGTCTATCACAGGGTACCAGCAATCTTCACAATATCATCCAGTGAAGAGCCCATATCACACCATGTACACAAGTCAAGTTGGAAACATCTACAGAGCAGATTTCCAGCTCCAGCATGGAGACTATGAATGATTCTTGGTCATTACTAGATTTACAATCTCTGCTGCTGCTACATATCAGAAGACTTTTGTTAATGTTTTTGACGCTGGAATTAATGACTGCTCTGGCCCATTCTCCATTGCTTCATTCTTTCCTTTGCCACTGAAAGACTGCTCAGGCTGTGATGGGTCAATGCCCGCGACTTCCTCTATGAGAAATGCACTCTAAGGCTTCTTCTTCTCTTGTCATACGCTCACATGGTGAGCATGGTTTCTAGGTTAAGAGGTGTCCCTCTAACTGTTCCTATTTAAGACCAGCTAGGTAATAGCAGGCCACAGGCATGTGGCAGTGTTATAATGCCCATTTGACAACTGCAGTCCGTTGACTTAACACCTTTTAAAAAATAATTAAGGTAGTCTTGTTATCACCCAACATAAAATTACGAAACAAGACACTGTCTAAGAATAAGTGCTGGTGCCCAAAACTCCCTCTCAGAAGCCCTTGGCGGTGCTGAAAGTTCTGCTCAGAAGACTTTGGCCGGTGCAATTAAATGTCAGAATGCTGAATAAAAAAGGAAAAGTAGTCTTAAATCCATCTCATGCCTCTTTAATCTACTCCTTTCCAGTATACCTCGCTCTTCTATCTTCCTGCTTTCTCCTTCTGTGACAGATTTTATGTCTTTATTTTTCCCTGTTTTTCTGCTTTCTGTATTTTTCTCTCTCTTGCTCTGAGTAAATATCTGCTGAAAAAATATGTGCCAGGCCCCAGAATGAGTGCTGGAGATCCACACCAGGAACCACCGACATAAATCAGCACTGCATGTACCTTCAATCTTCAGGGGACCAAAGGCACTACGCTGTTTAACTCCATGCCCTCTTAGCATTATTATGTGTACAGGCGAAGCATGGCCTAGTAGTCAAACTGCTCCTCCTGGCTGATTACCAACTAACCTCTTAATCGACCGCCATATAGGCAAACAAACCTATAACTACCAATGAATCCACTCTTATGGTGATACTTTAGGTAGAACACTTCAGGTGTATAACCTTATTCAATTTTCTGTTTAGGACAATTTAATATGATAGCAGTAATCAATTTCCTACATTGTGCAAGAGCTAGAGACATGTCACACAGCACATTACTAACCCCCAAACAGTATTTTAATAGTTGGTTAAGTGTATCAGCTTAGTGCTTATTTTCTCATCAGTTTTACTCGCCCTAAACTCTTTGATTGGATGTTAAACTGCACAAAGCTATCCATACACGCATTCACCTTAAGACTCCCACAAACGTGTTGTGACTTTTGAGCAGAAAATCTATTCCATCAGCTTAAAAAGGGTGATCTTGAAATGGCCCAGGACACACACCTCTCTTTAAAAGAAATATATGGTTGAGCAGATTATTTCCAGGTAGAGAGTGTTCTCCATTTATGCAGCATGAACAGACAGTACTGAACACACGTCTGGCAAAAGCAGCTCTGAAACTGGTGGACCTTGGAATTATATCTAACATCATTTTATTCCAGATCATAGTTAAATAACTCTGGTTTTGTTTATTGTTTTTTTAATCTCCAATCAGACATTTCGCAGCAATGAGGTGGAATCTAAACTACATTGAAAATGACGATGAGGTACCCCATGCCTGGGCTGTAAAGTTAAGCTTCACATCTCAGCCCGGAGATTATACCGAGTCTAGGCCGTCCACGAGTGGTGCATGCTTGAGGCGAGCGTGTAGGTTTGCAGCATACCTGATGAGCCGACAGAGTGCAGCTGTACCCAAAGAGTGCAAGGCATATAGTGTGAAAACACCCAACTCCTCACTTTCAGTGCCTGCAGAGAACTCCTGAAACCTGGGAGGGCGTGGACGCCAGCATCAGGGACTCATGGACCCCCATGTGGAAACCAGTGACTCTCAGGCTGCCAGTGAGATGCAGAGGAGCCTGCGGGAAAAAGTCCAAAAAACACCCAATCCCACTGCCAAAGTCTGAATGAGCATAGCAAGTGCAGGCAACCAGAGCTTGCTCCATGAGGCCGCACCACAACACCAAGAAGAACTAAGCAGCGGATTACCCTGTAGTCCCGTCCTTAAAAAACTGAGCAGAAGTGGCTCGCCACCAGACAACTGAAACCTATGGTAACGACTGTCCCCACAGTGTCCAGTGACTGTGAAACTATGGGCTCAATCAATCAACAACAATTTGTATAGCACGCTACTCACACAGTAGGGTGTCAAGGCGCTGGGGGGAGGGGTTCGGTACTGCTCAAAAAACCAGGTCTTGAGTTGTTTCCTGAAGGAGAGGTGGTCCTGGGTCAGCCGTAGGTGGATGGGGAGGGAGTTCCATGTCTTGGTCGCCAGGAAGGAGAAGGATCTTCCTCCAGCTGTGGCTCTGCGAATGCGTGGTACGGCGGCGAGGGCGAGGCTGGCCGATCGTAGCTGGCGGGTGGGTGTGTAGAAAGTGATGCGGCTGTTGAGGTACTTTGGGCCCATGTCGTGGAGAGCCTTGTGTGCGTGGGTGAGGAGTCGGAACGTGATCCTCTTGTTGACGGGGAGCCAGTGCAGGTCTCTCAGGTGGGTAGAGATGTGGTTGCGGCGAGGGATGTCCAGGATGAGTCGTGCGGAGGCGTTCTGTATGCGCTGGAGTCTTTTCTGTAGTTTGGCAGTCGTTCCCGCGTAGAGGGTGTTCCCGTAGTCCAGTCGGCTGGTGACGAGTGCCTGGGTGACTGTCTTCCTGGTTTCGGTGGGGGTGCACAACTCTGCTCCAAACTACCAACCTGCCAGCCTGTCTGCCTGATCCGAGCTGACATACACCAAACAAGAAACAAGCAGATGTCGCCCTATAGAAAGGCTAAAAGATGGGCAGGCAACGTACTGGAGCTGGCATGGCAGTCACACAAGGAACTACCAAGCAATCTGGTAAAGACCATGAAACATCAGATTGTCCTGGGTTCCTCATACTGGAACCAAGATAGGCACTGTACTGCCGGCAGTGGAAGAGATTGGAATCTCGCTGGCTCGCAGACTCGCACATCCCTGGAGGGTCATATAGATAAAATCACATGTGACTTTACAAGCGGACCATTGTAAGTTAGCAGAAAGGGTCAACGAGATGGAGGCAGAAATTGAGGAAGCCTTTACAGACAACCACTAAAGTGCAAGAACTCTCTGCGCAAATTCACACTCAGGAGTGCAGAATGGAAAAAACAGAGGGCCTCTACTATCGCAACAATGTCTGGGTTGTGGGCCTCCCTGTGGGGGCAGAGGGTCGTGATGCTGTGTCATACACAGAGCAGTGACTAAAGTCCTTGATGCTGGCTGATACACTTTCCACCTTCTTTGCGGTAGGAAGAGTCCACGGGGTGCCCTTGGGCTGCCTGTCACCAGGCACTGGACCCAACCCTTTCTGTTCTGCCTTCTCAATTTAAATGATAGCGACGCAGTCCTTTACAAAGTATGCAAGACGGAGGAGGTCAAGGTAGCTAATCCATTGGTCCTCTTTTTCCCAGACTGTGCCTAGGGTATGCAGAAATAAAGAAGCATATTCCTGGCGGTCAAGAAACGAATGCGAGAATTGGACATCTAATACTCTCTCGTTTGCCTGGCATGCCTACATGTGACCATAGATGGCTCCAATCACCACTTCAACACAGCCGAAGAGGCTTGGGACTTGCTGGAAGCAACAGGACACTATACATCACCGAACAGACGCATGAACAATCACAAAACTGCTCCAGGTACCAGTGGAAGTCAGAGAAGAAATCGCAGGCAGCCCAGTAGATCACCCACACAGCTCTGTGCTGTCCCAAACCTGGAATAAGTGTTACAGGAAAGACAAGAATCCCTGCAAATTGCAGCAATGATGCGGAGCCACTAAACTAAGGAAGACACAATACCTTTTCAAAGCGGTCCCTCAGTGAAGACAGTTCATCCACAGTATGGCCACCTCGTGAATATTTGCAGAAGTTCCTAACAGTGAGACCCCAAACAGCAGATGATTTAATGTGACACCCGACAGAGACTCTAAAACTTTTATATGAAAGGCTGCATAAGCAAATACACCACAGGCCACTACAACACAATCAAACATGGTACAGCATAGCACGCACCCCTACATCCCCAGCTATAAGCATGAGTCTCAGCAACGACGAGCATAGTCACAACACAATGCGTAATAGTTGACGATCAGTGCGTCCACTTAGGCACTGAATTAGGGCCCAAGCACATGCAAGTCTCATCTTCTCTTGTAGGTTCAAACCACCCACCCAGCTTGAACGCACAGACAGGCAGTTGCCACATGGCACCGTTAGTAGTTTGAGCAAACACACTTTGTATCTCTGCTCTATCCCAGTTAGATAGCAATATGTTTTCCTACCTGTTTGATGCCCCATGCATTGAAACTATATAACCAAAGATATCACAGATGCAGCTCCTGCCCGGCACACACAAACACTATCATGGACTCGTCCCCCGTGAACTGCACTTCCCACACCCACTAACGTCTTGCACGAATGACACATGCAGCCTACCATCTTAATCACCTGGAATGTAAGAGGCATGTAAATGGCAGCATGAAGATACAAAACCTACGCATTACTCAAGTGTCTTGTAAACCACATAGCGCTACTGCAAGAGACACATTTAGCACAACCTGAGATCCATAGGCTGCAACACAGCTGGAAGGGGCAAATATTCACCACAGGTTACTCTTCCTCTTCTAGAGCCATTATATATAGATCCGTTTGCGCTATCCCTTACACACCTGAAGAGACAGAGTTAGACAAATAAGCTTGCTTTGTGTTGATGAAAGGCAGACTGAACGGGAGGCAAATAGTGCTAGGATCCGTACATGCTCCAAAAACAGAACAGGTAACATTCTGGCATGTGTTATCTGGTAAATTATCCTACTGGTGCGATAACCCCTGGCTGTTGGGGGGAACTTCAACGTAGTAATTGACACGAATCTAGACAGGTCCTTTCCACCACTACATCAAGCCACTGCCACATCCAACGTTAAGGCCTTAGGGGTGTGGATGCGCCACTGGGATTTATTTGACACATGGAGGAAGCTACACCCACAAACATGACTCTACACTTACTACTCCCATCCACATGGGTTACATGTACGCATAGATCGTTTCGTCAGAAGCGTGACACTTCTTGCCAAATGCACTCAAACAGATTACTTAGACCACAATCCCCACACCATACAGCTACAAGGGGAGCATGCTGCGCAAACCACCTGCTTATGGAGGATGTATGACGTTATAACGCATACTATTACTCCGCAGACCATTACAACGCGACTTTTACTCCGCATACCGTTACAACGCATAGCGCCTTGGGGCGCTGGATAGTGGTAAGTATAATTTACTATTCTAACTCCAGTCCCCGTGGACCCTAGGGAAGGTGTTGGATAGTAAATTATACTTATTCCCTATCCTAGAGCGCCCCCCAGCGCAATGCGTTGTAATGGTATGCGGAGTCAAAGTCGCGTTGTAATGGTAGTGCGGAGTAAAAGATCCGTTGTAACGGGTGTATACCGCTTATGGAGGTTGTAACCCACAGCGTTAGACGACCCACCTTTCAGGGCATCATACGGTACAACTATAGAAACCTATTATGAAACAAATGCAATCTCAATCCCAGACGTAGGTGTAGTGTGGGACGCACGCAATGCAGTAGTTAGAGGGCAGTGTCTGTGGCTCAGCTGGTGCATACGCAGTCAGTTAGAATAAGAAGCAAAACGCATTGAAGATACGCTTATTAATCCAGAATCAGATGTAGCTTGTAACACTGACACTACACATGCTTTAGACAAGCTGAAGCACAAGCACACTAAAGTCATTGAAAGGCTAAGATGCCTAAGTTATGCTGCACACTCAGCGTGCACCCATGCAACAGCAGATAGGGTGGGTAGAATGCTAGCGAAACTGATCAGACAGGAATGCACACAGCAGCTGGTTCTCTCATTACGGTCTGCAACAGGGCATTTGCTAACTTGATAACATGACATTCACCAGGATTTTATTATATACATTATACTAGGGTGTATAAATCGGCTATCAAAGCAGAGCCCACAGCACTAGAGTCCTATTTTGTCCCACTGCCAATGCCATCAGTGTCCACGGCACAGAGGGCAGAACTCGATGAACTGATCAAACTCCTAGAGGTCCAGGCGGCCAAACAAGCACTGGCAACCGGTAAGGCACCTGACTCAGACCGTCTTCTGGATAAATATTATAAATAGGCTGTCCGGTCTTAGATTTAAACCTATAATGACTGATGAATCCCCGCTGAAAGATAAATGGCCCTCACCAGTGAAAACATATAAACACTGAAAAAACACCTGCACAACCACAAACTAAATGACATTCAAAGAAAGGAAAAGAGAGTGAAAGTGTCCTTTTTTTCTTCCTGAAGGGGCCAATACAATGTGACTTTGTTATACAAGCTAGCAGTAAGAAAGTCTGGGCTAACATTAATCTGCTTGAGTTTTGTTGTTTACGGATACTACTAAAATATTGTTTCTTCTTCCTTTTGCTTTTTTTTTCAGTTTTGTAGTCTTTGGTGTAAATATGCAGGGTTTAGAAGCATGTTTTAGGTCTTGTTTAATTCTTTTATAAAGTGTAGAGAATCAGTAAATATCAACATCATATTTGATATTTTGGCTGCGTTTGATTCTTTCACTGATAGGCAGAGTGGCAGGTTTCATACGAATATTTCGTAATACGTGTCATCACATTTACCCACAGAGAATGGGTAAACACCTTAATACATCAGCCCCCAGTTTCTAGTGAGACAGCATTGATAGTGGGCACATTGCCAACACGTCAGGCTTTAGAAAATTCAATGCAAGGGGATAGTGACAAGTATATGTAAAAAGAGCGCAATCACCAAGAATCTGGGTTAGTGGTTAAAACATGACATCAGACTTTTCGAAAACATGGAATGCAGTGTCACTTTGAATCCTCAGCAAAAAAGGTTCTTTCCAAGTTCAACAAAGATTGGAGTGATACTGTTTGTATTTGCAGTGATTCAACTACGTATCTGAAACAGTTGTGTGATGTCCTGTCAAAATTGATACCTGAGCTGAAGTGCTTCCCTGTAAGAGATCCTTACCACTAGTTAGATAGTATGCTGAAAGCATCTTTACAATCTTCAAAGTTAATGAGGAATGCTATTGACTTTATAGTCCATTCTGGTGCACTGTTTTCCTATGCACAAGAACTAAAAAACAAATATTTATCATTGTGTGCTTTGTGTGGCATCAAAGAAAGAGTCATAATTTATAAGGCATATCAGTCAGTCCTAGCCCCACGCCTGCTGTCATTATACCGTAGTTTGCAGGAGTCATCTACCCTCCTGGAGACACTCATTGAATCCCTGCTAGTCTTGCTGCTTAAACTGGATAGAGATCCAGAATCGTTAAGACCCTAACGTCCGTTAGCATTATTGAACACAGACTACAAGATACTATCAAAAATATTAGCAAGCAGGCCGGCCCCATTAGTGCTGCACATTGCTGAACTTACGACGCTTTTTCTGAGTAGTTCACTACTCGAGGGAGTGCTGGACACACTCATGTTGCCTAGTGCTCAATTTAGAGAAAGTGTTTGACACACTAGAGTGGGACTTTATTTCGCTGCTCTCAGCAAGTATTGACGAGGCACAAATTGCCTGGGCCTCGTTACACTAATATTCACACAACCTACAGCTAAAATTAAGACAGGCCCTCATGCTCGATCCCAATTGAGCGCTGTACTAGGCAAAGTTGCCTGCTCTTCCGGTTACAGTTTTCACTAGCCATCGAACTGTTGGCAAAATCCTTGCGCAAAACAAAGGAGGAATGAGGTATCCCTCTGGGAGATGGCACACACGCAGTTTCCCTATACTCGAACGACCTCCTAATATACCGTAGAGATATCCCTGAGCCATGTGAAGCAATAGAAAGGGCACTGTCGGAGTTCATCTCTTTATCAGTGCTTTGGATAAATTGGGGGAAGTCATGCCGGTAGCCGTCCACCGAGATAACCTCTGACCCAACAGTAGTGGTTGGCGGTCGGCCGGTGAACAGGCAGCAGTTGACATTTCGCCTCCTAGGCATCCGTATTTACTACAACCAGAGGATCTACTGGAAGGAAACCTCTTGCGTGCCATAACAGTGGTCAGGTCGCAGGTGTCATTTTGGCGCACCCTTTCACTGGTCACAATGGGTAGAATTGTACTCCTAAAAATGGTGGTGCTTCCAAAGCTACTTTACCACTTCCAAAACTTACCTCTATAAATTAAGCACTCGCTCTTTCACATGCTCGAGCGAGATATGAGGCAGCTCATATGGCACAGCACACGTAGCAGAGTAGAGCTGGCAAAACTCTACTGAACAACCGAGGAGGTTTAGCAGTGGCCAACATGAAGCACTACTATTTAGCGGCACAGCTGCAGTGCGTGGCTCACTGGGTTAGCGGCTTGCACTTAACAGACACTGCCACACAGCATCCAGGATACACCCACCCCCAAATCATAACTTTGCTCCACCCCAGCAGAAAAGGGGCAGCGCCTACCCAGCTGATGATGACAGTCGCTTACAACTGCTTCTGCCTCAGTCTAAGGCTCACAAAAGCAGTTGTATCACATGCTCCTTGCATGCCCATAATTAGCACGCCAAGACAGCATAATGCAGTCACTGCCACAGACCTCACTGCCTGGGTAAACGCCGGAATACAGACTCTGGGAGAACTATATTACGACAAACAACTGATGCCGTTTGGCACGCTAGCTGAGGAATGTGACCTACCGCAAGGTTAATTCCTACTGCACGCTTCGCTGGTGCAGATGCTGCAAACATTATGGGGAGACGTGACTCAAGAACTCACAACACACCTCACAATTCAATACCTGCATGTGATGGGTACTGGAAGGCGCCTTACAAAATGGTTCGCAGAATCACTATGGAAGCATGCAGCCCACCTACTGACATCACTTAGGCCCCACTGGGATGCATACTTATAGAGGCAAAGCACAGAATGCAAATCAATGGCCATCCTAGAAGGACTAACGCATAACACAAGGAATTCCAGGTGCTGTTTAACACAGTGCTTTATACTACGAAGGGCTTACATGACACTAGCTAGCATTAACCAATACTTTGGCTGTAATGATGCCAAATGCCCTAGATGTAGACTAGTAGAGGGAGACCTCTTACATATGTTGTAGACCTGCGTGGCATTTGTCTCTTATTGGGAAACAGTCAACATGCACTTAACACAATGCACTGGTCATACAGTAGAGTGTACCTGATAGGTCTGCCTCGTGGGCCTATACCCGAGGTCCAAAGAGCAAAAAATGACATCCGGATTCATAGATCTTGGGCTCATCGTAGCCAAGCACCTAATCACCAGGCGCTTGAAGTCTCTAGAACCGCGAGCTAACAAAGCCTGGTTTCAATCACTGGTATGTTGGGCCCAAGCGGAAAGTGTAGCGCAGATTCTAGAAGATTCCCTGGGGTGGTAACATTGCTGCTGGCAGTGGCATGGGTTGCAATTTTACTAGATCTCATCAACTCCTGGCAAGAGAGTCTGGAAACAACTGGGGCTTTCCAAGAAACAAATGAAACACAAGTACCCATAGCTACCATAGAGGAAGGCGGACACCGCTACACGACACAGAACCAGGGGATTTGCAGTACCTTAAACGTTGCACGCCTCACGTGTATATCCAGGACATTTCACGGTCCTTCAATAAGCCAAGACTAGCATCACGCACTCCTAACATATATTTAATACGCAGATGCAGAAGAAGCACACATCACTGGAGGGCAGCAGAACATCGAGTTAGGTGAATGTTGTCACCCCCACCAAGCAAGTTGTTTACCACAACCTTGCCCCTGTTCTTAATTCCCCTCTACTAATACTTTATTGCGCTCGGCGTCCTACATGTAGCACACAAACAGTCTGGCACACACAGGGGCGGCCTTAGGCATGTGCAAGCTATGCACCTGCACAGGGTCACCAAAGCCCAGGGGCCACCACGCCAATATATATCCTTAATGTAATATTCCTCTGAGGATGGATACATATTTGTGTGGCGGCCCCTGGCAGGGATTTGGCGGCCTCCGGCTCTGTTCCACTTCCAAGCGCCCTGACCCCCTCCCTCTTCACTGGCCTCCGCGCTCCTCCCCGCCCGGACCCCCTCTTCCGGGGCCTCCTACCTACGCTCCCTGCCCAGGTCCGCCATGAGCCTAGAGCCGCCCCTGGGCACACATGTATTAACTGTGAAGTAAAATGCAATGTATGCGTTTCTCCAGAAATGTATGCATGCATGTGATGCTTATGACGCCTGTTAAAGAAAATTAAAAAATGTAATAAACAAACTTAAACAAAAATAAGAGTGCAAGGTAAAAATATGAGGGTTATATACAATGAGTTGTGCAGACCCTTGTGTGCTGCTGTGCAATTTTGAGTTGCATTCAGAGGCTTTTGAAATACTAAGGAGTGAACAGATTGCTTTGCTTCGATTTGCATCACTTCACATCATATGAGCACCTGGGAAAACCTTTAAAAATTGATGTTGAACTGGGAATTTTCATGGATGCTTCCTTAATGTGAATAGATAATACTTAAAGGGAGCAGGGCATTGTGAGTCACTTTCACTCAGGTATAAAAACTTTTATTCGGTTACAGTTTTACATAACCATAAAAAGTACATACACTGGTTAAAAAGACTACGTTTCTGATTTTATCTTAGTTAATAAAAACACAATTCATTATATACATTTTTTTTTTTTAAAGATTAAAAAGTACTACGTTTAACAGATAACATACAATTAGAACTGGAAACTGGGCCTTAAGTTTTTCTACACCCTATCTTGGGCGCAATTCTAATATGTTCGTTACAGAGTTGACATTAAATTCAAGATCCATGAACAGCACTAAACAATACGGGTATAGTTTTGGCGCAGGTATCTAAACCACACAGACACTGCGCCGAGTGTTTAAACAAAGTTTTAGGAAGCTGGCTACACATTTTGCGTTATATACAGAGTCCAAGGACTGTAGTGCCAAGTAAGCGGGCCGACATGTTCTCAGGCCCATTTCACGCAGTACAGGCAGAATCCAGCGCTTACGTGGGGTCGTGTAGTATCTGCAAAACAATATTATATGGATTGTTGACTGGTCCGAGATCCCATCACAGGGACATTTCGTTAAATTATGTGACCAGTCTTGCTGCTTCGGATATGTGACTTGGCGATTAAATATATTAAATCTGAACCTGGTCAATAGATATTTATCGTAAGTACTTAAATAAAAGGTTAAATATGGCTGGATCCCCAAGGAAGTCTGAAGTGTTAAAATATGAGCATTTGAGGGTTTGCTTAATGCCTGTGTCAGACGTAATTCCCTAAGATGGGAAAGGCAGAGTTTTTTCAAGTCTTTCCTAGAAATGTTCATCAGCGCGGGTGGATCGCAAAAGTATACAATACGATCCAGGTCGCCTAGGAAGTTCTTTACATACTGGAGCCATGGAATTTTATGCCAATTAGCTAAGGCCAAACAGTCTGTTAGGAGTGAGCGGGTTAGGTGGCACTGCATTTTGGTCCAAACACGGTGCCACAAAAGGATCGGCTGGATCCTGATGTTGTCGATCAGATAATCGATTCCCAGCTCAATGTGGCAACCATACGTGGGGGCACTTTGAGGTACGGCCAGCAGATATTTTATAAACCCATTCTCGACTATTTGAAGGGCTTCAACTGGTGCGTACCCCCAGACCCCAGCACCGTAGGTCGCAATGCTATGGCATTTAGCGTCGTAGATTTTTAATAGTTCTGCTGCAGCAGGCTTACCCAATTTCCTTGAAAAGGAAACTAGGGCTGAGGATGCTCTCTGAAAGAGCAATTTTTTACTAACTAAGCCTTGCTTCCAGCTTAGTTTGTCATCCACTAGGATACCTAGGTATGGATAAACACTAATTCGTTCCAACCTGACATTATCAATAACTATTGGTTTGGTTTTCTTCGCCCTTGGTCCAATATGCATTACAAAAGTTTTGTTTTTGTTTACTTTTAAACCCAGGGAGGACATAAATCAGCAGTACTTGTTTAGTTGTAATTGGAGTTGGTTGAGTGTTCTTGCTAATATGACAGAGTCATCTGCATATAATAATGCAGGAATAGGGCGGTTCTTAATAGTTGGAAGGTCCTGGCTCCCTTCAAGCATGGCCACTTCTAGGCCATTTGTGTACAGATTAAATAGGAAGGGAGCCAGGACACAGCCCTGTCTACCCCCCCTATTGACGGCGAAAGATGGTGATAATTCTCCATTCACTCCATATCTGACGCAAGCGGAGGCCTAAGAATAAACTTCGTGGAGAAAATTAATAAGGGGGGGTCGACCCCTAGCTTGCCGAGTATTGACCACAGCTTTGAATGGATGACACAATCAAAAGCTGCGCTAAGGTTGACGTACACTAGGTATAAGTTAGCCCCTTTAACTCCTACATATTTGCCAATCAAGAGGGCTAAATTTAGAGCCTGCTCCACAGTGCCAAGGCCCTCCTGGAAATCGTATTGCAGGTCGGTCATGATGTTGTTCGTGGTTGCCCATTCCTGGAGACGCTCCTGGATTAACCGACCCGCCACTTTGCCCAAGGAATCCAGGAGGGGAATCGGCCTGTAGCAGGCTGGGTTATTACGCTCACCCTTCTTAAAGATAGGAAGGAGAATTGAGGTAGACCAAGAATCTATTTGACCTACGTTTGCAACAGCAGTCATAACCTGTGTGATAAGAGGTGTCCAAAGGTCTGGACAGTATGCAAAGATGTCCAGGGGTACCCCGTCCGGGCCTGGTGCCTTGCCAGTCTTAGAAGAAGATAGTGCGTTAATAACTTCCTCATGGCTAAACACTAGATCTATTGGATAGATCTGGTTTGTACTTCCGTTTCCATCCTCCCTACCTTCAGTGGTGGTCTGTGTAGATAGATCACCAAAAATTTTGGAAAAGTGTGCTACCCACTCTTCGGCCGATACCACCACATCAAGATGGTGGGCAGTGGCGGTATCAACCAAAAAGGGTGATTTAACCGTGCGCCAAAACAGGGAGCTGTCTTTTGTTAGACAACTCTTATGAAGTTGGGCCCACAGTTTTTTTCTTAATTTCCTTCCTGCGATTGTATAGAGCTAAGTTATAACCCTTTCTCAGTGTTTTAATTTCATCACAGTCTCTGACAAGTTTATGTAGGGCTGATTTTAAATTATTCAGGGCTTTACGACAATCTAAATTAAACCAGCCATTAGTTTTTAGTTTCTTGGACTTTTGGTTGCTATTCAGCTCTTCCCGTATTATTCTAACAATTTCCAGAAAACTGTCGATAATCAACTTTGGAGAAGAGTCTAGAGCCAGACAGGTATTCAACCAAGGTAGAGCTCTACTTACAACTTTACTAGATATTTCTGCTGGGTCGAGTTTAGCCCATTTTACTGAAAACCCATTTATTTTGTCCATAGTCAATGATTGCTGGTTCAATAGACTCGGCTTATCAGGTTGAGAAAGAACATTTCGAAGTATTAATGAAACGCTATTGGGAAAATGATCGCTACTGGAGTCAGAACCTGTGGTAAAATTAGTCAATTGGCCCTTTAAGCTTTGAGAACAAAGTATATAGTCAATTACACTTGACAAACCCCTCCCGTGAAATGTTGGCATAAAATCAACAGACGGTTCGACTAGACCGTTTGCAAAATCCATTTCTAGAGAAAATAAACAATCATTCAAACAGTTACCTTCCTTTGTGTGGTGGTAATGTGTTAGCGGAGAGCCATTAACATCCGTTAAACCACAATTACCGTTCTTACAGTTAGTAAATAATGACATGTTGAAATCCCCTGCCCATATCAAGTAGCATGTCTTGGTGCAGAGCTTGATCCGCTGTTCATTCAAAAGAAATGTTATTTCGGTTAGAGTATGTACACAGTCTGCCTGAGAGAGATTATTGTAGAAGTTAACAAAAAAGATCGTCGCACATTTTTTGAATGTAACCCTTAGAATTTGGTAGTTCTCATTACACTTCAGAATATTTGCTTCCATCATTGGAAGAGTATTTGCTACATAAAGTGCGAGTCCACCCTTAGGTCTGCCTGAGGTAGTGGGACTGGCAGGAACGTAATAGGTTTTAAAGCCTAGTAAGTGTACAGGCGTAGTGGACCATGTCTCCTGTAAACATAGTATCTGATGAGTTTGACTGTGGCTAACCGTGTCGGAAGATTGGTTTTCGTGCGAAGACCAGCTACATTCCAATAAAGAACAGAGAAAGTTAAATGAGGGTTTGGCTTGTCATTAGTTTTAAGGTGGACTATACTATCCTCCTGTGAATATGTATCTGTTGACAGTAAGCCTAGTGCTGGATCCTCTAAGTTATCAGGAGTAGCTTGACTGTGGATAGTCTCTTCAAGAGGCCCTAGATGTGGTAAGCTAGAGATTTCTACCACCCCCACATCTGCTAGTAGCTTGATTTCAGTAGTAACAGTAGTAGTAACAATAGTATCAGTAGTGGCAGGCCCTAAATGGTCAGTACTGATACCTGCTGACCCAAACTTTGGCATTGTTTCCAGGGGAGTATTCCTATTAGTTGAAACTATGTTTATTGGACCTGTGGGATCAGCCCAACCGGATGTCTGGCCAGGATGTGAAAGGTGTGGACGGCCCAGCCTGTTTTGTGGAGTACTCGGTGGTGGTCAATCGACCAGTTCTAGGCAGTCAAACCTGTTGGTAACTGGTGCGCCTCTCCAATCTAGATTGAATGGCCTGCCTCTGTCTCTGTTACCTGACCACTCTACCCAGTCCCTTCTCCTGTCCTATTTCCCTACTTGGGACCAGTCCCCAGCTTGACCTCCATAGCCTGACCAATCTACCCACTCCCTTCTGCTGTCCCCGTTCCCTACTTGGGTCCAGTCCCCACCTTGACCTCCCTTGAAGCAATTTATTGGGGGGTAGAAAAAAGCAAGTCTTTTAGTGTCAATTCCGTCGTACTTGACAGTCGGGCCCATGAACAAATGTGGTCAACAATGCGAGGATCGTCAAAGTTGACTATAACACAATCCCCCGGGATATTCTTCAACTCCTTGCCTATCCAGGGGACTCTACGAACCGTTGAGATTCTACTCGTACAGTGTGGAGGCAGTGGTCTATTTATATTGAACCAATGCTGTACCTTGTTTTTAAGGGACCAACTAGGTTCCATCGTATTGGGACTCAACTCTGGAACCCCTGTCATTATCACCACAAAAGGGCTACATTCCGGGGGCAGATGAACTGGGAGCCCTGTTCGCCCCCTATTCCTATCATTGGCAAATTGTACCCCTGCTGGTTTAGTTGGGGCTGCCTTCTGCGAATCTTGTGTAACAGGAGTTTTTTGGACCGCAGGAGCTTTTTTCACATCTGCTGGGGCGGGTTTCGTTTTTACATTGGTGGCCTGGACGGTGGCTTTGATTATTGGAGTGCCTACTGGGCCAATGTTCTTAATCGAGTCTTGGGCCCCTGTTGTGGTCACCCCTACCCCCTTGGGAACAGTTGCACGCACCTTTGGAGCGTTTACGGGTGCCTGTAAATCAGTCAGTTTCTTTTCCAGATTTGAAAGGGACTTTGCTATGGGGTGTATGTAAGATTTTATAAGTTCATCTAGTCTGATTAAAAGATAATTATTTAACCCACAGATCTTGCACCCACCCACCGGGCTGTTGGTGTCAATGGGATTTTCTGCGTTTAAGGAGGGAGTTACAATATCTATGTGATTAGTCTGTAACTCTTCCTGCCTTTAAGAATCTTGACCCTGGGCCTGTGTACAGGGTAAATCACTTAGTGCAGTATGAGCTTTCCCTTTTACATTTGATTTTGTTTTTGGTGGCCTCTTATTCTTGGGTATAGGACCCTCCCTTTTCCCCCTGGAGGTTTCCAAGGCAGGACTAACTCGCCTCGGGGTTACAAAAAGTTCAGGGGTTTTGTTCAGCGGCCGACTATGTTGTGAATCCGTTAGGGCCAAAGAGGCCGATAGGTCGACCACATTTGGGACAGTGTGGATGTCAACAAGTGTTTCAACTACGTGACTATTTGCCCGCGGAGTATTGGGTGTCCTTACTGACGCTATTAATCCCAATGAGGAGCGCTTAGCTGCTGCCAGATCTAATGAAACCCTGCGATCCAACAGGAGTATGCCTTGGTCTATGGCATCGTTGGCTCTGTTGATAAACTGGTCTATTGGGCCAATCACCTGTGCTGCTCCCTGTGCAGCTTTGCTCCTCAAACCTCTCGTCGTCATAGTAGAAGAAAAATAGCTAACACTTAGAACGATAGTTTACAACGTACGAGGGCTTAGCAAGATGTAATAAACAAAGTTAGATATATATAGTCCGCATAAGTGAAAAAAAACTTTTAGTTCAAATATAGGAGGGATGGCCCAGTCCAGTCTTACCCGGTTTTTAACGGGCTTAAACAGGCCCGCCCTTGGCCCGGGCTTCGCTCGGCATCCCGTTCGCGTCCCGCGTAGCGGTGGAGCCCGAGCTTTACGCGCCTCCGGGCGCCTTGGTTGACGTCCTCAGGTGGCGCCGCCGCAGGGGTCGCTGGGTAACCGAGTCCTCCGCTCGGCGGCCGCTGGGGATGGTGCACGCGGCAGCTGGAGGACTCGGGCAGGCAGGCAGAGAGACGATTCCAATCAGAGGGTCAGTAACGGGGCTCTGACAATACCCCCAGTGTCTTTACAAGCAGATTGCACCTCTATGCCGAGGGAGCCCGAGCTTTAAGCGCCTCCGTGCGCCTTGGTTGACGTCCTCAGGTGGGGCCGCCGCAGGGGTCGCTGGGTAACCGAGTCCTCCGCTCGGCGGCCGCTGGGGATGGTGCACGCGGCAGCGGGAGGACTCGGTCAGGCAGGCAGAGAGACGATTCCAATCAGAGGGTCAGTAACGGGGCTCTGACAATACCCCCAGTGTCTTTACAAGTCACTTTCACCCACCCACTCCCCACCCAACAACAACAGAACACAAAACCTCTGAGGCTGCCACCGATGTACTGAGGAGGGTTCATATCCACAATGCATAATGAACATGGCTGCGCAGAGCCTTCAAACAATTAGCTGGAAATCTTCTTGCTGCAGGGGTTTGTCTTTTAATTGTGTGCCTCTGTGACGGGGATGAGATCATGTGACACAGTACGAATTCATGTTATATGGAATGTGTGAGCGTCTGTATACAGTATTTCCTTTTTTTGATCATATAACTGTTGAGAGAGCCTACTAAAACAGAATGCTCCTATTGGATCATCAAATAGTCAACATTATTATTGTGAAATGGAACAAGGCGATCAACTCAAGAAATCAGACAGGGGAATAAAAATGGTAGCCCACACTTTGTATGGTTACTTCACCCCAAGATCAGAATTGTCTAGTAATTGTAGCACAGGTGTTATTAGATGTGACGCCTGAATGCCAAATCAACAATATTACAGAATATAGAAAATAAAATACTGACAGCTGAGTCTAGATTTTCTGTACCTCATTCCACATGTATGTACCTACTCTATACCTAATATATAGACAACATCCCTGAGCAGTTCTGAATACATGCAATAGTAAATATTTAATATATGTATGGGTCAATAGTATGAGACTTAAAAATTCAATAAATGTTATTATAGACTAGACTCTTTAAAACTCTAATATACAAAATACAACGATGAATTTACAATATAACATCAACTACTGATAAGATAACACACAACTATCCATTCAGTCACCAATTCATACAATACACCAACAGTGTACAGTGGTTTTTGGTATTTTCATATACCTCAATAAAATAAGATGATTAATGATGCATCTCAAAAAATACAAATAATGTCACAGAAAAATGATTACCATAGGACAGAGATACATTACTTTAGGTTATTGATGAATCTTCATCAGAACTAAGGAGCAGATTTACAAGAAAGTGACACATCTGTAGAGATGCCTCACTTTCACTGCGCCACCATGCAAAACCCTTACAGGTAGGTAGATGTGGAGTTAGGAACAGTACATTTATACTTCCCTATATACACTTACCCTTCAATATTGTGTCCCTTGATATGTTGGCTTCGATATTTATATGCCACAATTATGTTGGTGTCGATATTCAGTGCTGCTAAATTTCTCTTGTTAGAAAAGCTGAACTATCATCCCTCCTTCTCACCATTTATATTTTAGTACATCCGTGCAATCTCTAAATACTGCAACATAATACTGGTTTAGTGAAAACACTTTGGTAATTATATTCCAGATGGCTTTGCCAGAACATGAAAGAAAACCAGCCACGGCAGACCACATCACGTTTGAGTGTTTTACTCACTAATGAGAAACAATATCAGCTCAGCACTTTTTCTAAATATTTAAAGTTGCTTTTGGTGATATGCACATCAGATGAACATAGTTACAATGTTTAGTGCTCCTTAAAAAAGTAATTTTGATTTGTCTGGGGCAGAGGCTGCAGCAATATTATACAACTATTATCGTGTTCAACTCTTCCATTGCCAACAAGTATCCATAAAATGTTCAGCAAAGGCATTCAAAGAAAATGAATGTCTTTCACTTAAACTAAGCTGCTGATGATTCAATTAGAAAGCACAAGGCGACATATGGAATTAAGTCAAACGTAGCCGCTGGCAATTGCAAAGGGCTGCACTCTATTATGTTAGCTCTACTGTGTTTTGAGACAAGGAACAGCCACAGTCAAATTAATCTTGGCCCTGTACCAAGTGTCAGGGAGCAGTTCAAAATGATAAGCCACATCCTCTGAAAATAGAACACAATCAACCTTCGGCATGTTTCAGCCAGCTCAAGAGTCGTTGGTGTGCTAAGGCCTTAGAAACATTCACTTAGCAAAACATCCATGGATGTAAATACATTACGCAGTCTTATGATGTTCACTTTTTCTAGACAGCATTCCATTGTTCTATGCTTACCTACAATGCTAGTAGTAGGACCAAACACATGCAAATCAAACCTTGCCCTAATGAAAATTGACAATTTTGCCTAAATATCAAAGTGACATGCAACCCCATACAGGTAACCTCAAGTGTTGTCCATACCTGTCCCAAGCGTATGGTGCCACTGTGTCTCCAGCCATACCTCATCGACATGCAGTGCATTAAAGTGGGATAAAAAAGTAGGGTCCCTAAAAAGGCCCAGGCCATAGAAGTGTAACTAGAAATTATTTCCAAGAAGTGTGATCTAAGTAAGTAAGGGCATAGCTTAAAACATGTCAACCAAAATGCTGGGGCATATTTATTAATCTTTTATTCAACGTAGGGAAGAAAGCAAAGTTGCTGAGTTGTGTTGCCTGAAAGACAAAGGGAATACAGGGCATTTCTACTCTCTCTTTTTTTTGGCATGTTGTGTGCTGGCTAGTGCCAACACAACCACCCTTGAATCATAGTTCAAAGGTGCCTGCATTTGGAGCAGGAGTGTTTTGGTGCAGGAAGGGTTACCTTCCTAGACCAAAAAATCCTTAGAGGCATTTTCCTCTTCCTATGTGTGATGCCAAATGCATCACTGTTAGAAATTGGGTTTTGTAGTTGGCAGAGGTAAGCACCTTGCCCAAGCAGGAAATACAATTCTAGTCAGGGTAGGTCACAACACAAATTATATTATCCTGTGCTCACCTTCTGGTAGCTTGACACAGAGCAGTTAGGTTTAACTTAAGAGGCAATGTGTAAATTATTTGTGCAACACTTCATAAAACAACACAGTAAAAACACCACAAAAAGGCACTGTGGGGATATGTACAAGGAAGTGGAGGAGGAAGGCGTTAGCCTTCCTGGCTTAGCGCCGTGCTCCGCCCCTTCTGAAACACAAGGCTGCACCATGTATACAAGACTGTGGCCTTGTGTTTCACCCTGCGATGATGCTAAGTTTAGCAACTTACCGCCAATGCAGGCACCCTTGCCCCAGACTGTAAGGGTGTCTGCGTGCAGGGGAGGAGTGTTTATGTGTTGGAAGGCGTCCCTTCCTGCACATAAACAATCCTGGAAATGCCATTCTGTCCCTTTCATGCGTGATGCTTCATACAGTTCAAATGAAAGTTACAAAATGGCATTTTTTTAAAATGTTTGTTTGTATACAGGAAGGGACACCTTCCTGAACATAAACAAACAATGGCTTTTTGCTTTTTCAATGTGTGCTGCACAAGGTTGCGAGAAGCCACATTAAGTGGTTTAAAGCTGCCTTGTACATATGACGCAGCCCCTATTGCCACCACAACGTCACTATAGATGATGTGGTAGTGGCAATAGAGGCTTGTACATATGCCCCTGTGATTTATAAATAGAACAAGACCAAAACAAAAAAAATCGATCCAATAGAAGTTGCGATGTGAATTTTTAAAAATTGAATGCTAAATATTGACCTTAGAAGCAATTGGTGCCGAAAGAGTTAATTGGTCAAGCTGGACCAGGACAAAGTCAACAGTTCAGGCCAACTGCTATGGTGTGTGAGCTGAATTCAGGACCTACACAGGCCCGCTGTGCAAAAGTATCTTGGTCCAGGTCGCGACAGCAAGATGTGTTTGTGATACCCATGCAGTTGAGTTGTAGCGCCGAATTTCTCCATGCAAATGTGATGATGCATCAAATCTGTGAGCGAAGCATTTGTTCTAAAGTGTCTGTGGTCCTGAATGCGATGCACCAGGTTTCTCCAAGCTGTGGAGGCATTATGTCGATCTTCTCCACTCAGTGGCATTGATTCCAAAGTGGTGGTGCTGATTGCGATGCGGTGGTGCCGAGTGCGATGCACCAGTCCGGGTTCTCGCAACCGCGGCGATGCATTGAGTCTGCTCTTTCAGCAGATGATACATCAGTTCACTGGAGCAAACTCCCAGGTCCACTTCCAAGGGTCCAGAAATGGGGTGGCACCACTTCGCAAGACAGACTCACAAGCAAGGATTGTAAAATGGTGGTTTTGTGTCCCTGGGACTTAGGCAACCAAAGTCAAGCCAGCAAGCACTTGGAATCACTCTGGATTCAAGTGATGCAGGTCTAGTTCTTCTAACCCAGGCAGAGAGAAAGCAGACACCAGCAGGGTGACACAGCAAGGCAAGAGTTCATCAAACAGCAGTTCCAGCAGGCTGGCAATCCTTGAGCAGCACAGCAGCTCATCTTCCTGGTAGAGTACTCACGGGTCTAGTACTTATACCCAGTGGTGCCTTTGAAGTGAGGGAGACTTCAAAGAAAGCTTTGAAGTGCACAGAGGATGTCCCTTCCTTCCCTGAATTCAGAGACACTACTGTGGGTAATCAATTCTTTGTGTAGGGACAGTACACAGCACTTTCAGGTTTAAGTGTCAACTCCTCACTCCGGTCCTGCTCAGGATAGCCCATCTGCAAGTAGATGACCACTCAGGTACACCTATTCTTCCTTTGCCTGTGACAGCCTAGATGAAATGCACAAAACCAGCTGTCATCCACCTCAGACGTGTATTCCAGAAAAAAGCAGAAATCACCAAATGGCTAAAGTAGGTAAACTGTATCAACTCTATTGGAAGGCGGACCTGGGAGGCCGAGACTGTGGGCATCTATGATTTACCGCAACAATATTGACCCCAACTGATGGAAGTATTGCTAGTGTGGTAGTTAATTTCTGGATGTTCTTGGAGGGCTAGTAAGTCCCAAGTTCGATGTTCCAGATTAAGGATTTGATATTTTAATAAAGGTCACACCAGGGACCAGATGTAGGAGGCCAAATACCGGTCTGTAACGGCTGATTTCGGCCGTTACCGACCGGTATTTGGAGTTGCAGATGTAGGGGGCCTTAAATTTACCGATTCGGTATATTTACAGATTCGGTAAATTTACCGATTCTGTAAATTACCGAATCGGTAAATTTACCGAATCGCAAATTTGTGATGTAGGTGGCACTGAAAACAGTGCCACAGGACCTTAAGAATTTGTTATTTACCATGATATATTATGTCATAGTAAATAACGAATTCCTGTGTACATGCACATCTGTGCATGTACACCTGGGCCATGTGGCACACATACATGCCCCAAGGGCAGGTATGTGTGCCACATGGCACACAAGCCAGAATCGAGGGTGCAACAGGGTGTCAAAGTGACACCCTGTCCCCCTTGCAAATTCGGTAATTTTACCGAATCAGTATTTACCGATTCGGTAATTGACATTGATTCCTATGGGCCTCAAGGCCCATAGAAATCAATGGCAATTACCGAATCGGTAAATACCGATTCGGTAATTACCGAATCATACAGATTCGGTAAAAATTACCGAATTCTTTCCAACATCTGATTTACCGAATCTAGAATACCGAATCGGTAAAATTCGGTATTCTAGAGTCGGTAAATCAAATTTACCTACATCGGGTCCTTAGTGTTTTGAGTTACACCTGATAGCAGATTGATGTACCAACAGGAATGCGATTTTGAGTACATGAACATAGAGGTGTATGCCCATAAATAATCCAATCACGTAATTTTTACAGTTCATCGATGGCTAGTAGGACAGGCTTCTAGCACTACTCGGAGCATCCCAATAGATAAAATTTCCATATTTCTATTACCAAACCGGTGAATATGCCAATCAAGTATACATCAATGTCAATATATTTAGGGGAGAAGCACATGCACTTTAGCATTGGTTAGCAGTGATAGTGCTCAGATTCTTTCGGCCAACAAAAAGAATCAACACAAATGAGAGGCAAAAGACAAACACTGGGGGAAAGACCAGCCTGAGGATGACAGGTCTAACAGCTACCCAACCCCTTGGGATCTTTCTTCACTAAGGCGGAAGAATCTGCAGAGACCATCAGCATTGGCATCGTCTGTACCCAGGTGTTGTTCCACTGTAGCGAGATGGACCACCTCAACAGTTTGAGACTTTCACCCCACATCTGCATGAGGAGTCTGTGCTCTGTCTGAATAAGGAAGTGGGTCTCAAACATATATGGTCTCAACTTTTGGTACTCCACCTCTGTTCCTGTGGAAGCAGCCTAGTGCTAATGATGGCTATCAGTTGGTCTAGGCCCTCCTCATTCAGCTGTGATAACACTGCCCCTATGCCATGCTCTGCAGCATCTGTCTGTACAATTAATTCCTTTGTGGAAGTCAAGGGCCCTGAGCACAGGGGGATGTGCATATGGCTTCCTTGAGGGAGTCAAAGGCTTTCTGACAAGTTTTTGCTCAGATCACCAATCTGGCTGCTTCTTAGACGTCTCCTCAGTTAAGGGGGCAACAACGCTGCCATATCCCATAACACACCATCAGTAGTACTTGTTGAGGCCTAAGAAGACTCTGACTTCTGTTTGGGTTTTAGGTAGTTGCCAGGCCATGACAGTTTTAATCTTGGCTTAGAGGAGCTGAACTAAGCCTCCATTTACCAAGTGGCACTTGCTTGCCTTAATTGGGAGGCTTGCCTGTTGCAATGCCTGAAGCACCTCACGGAGGTGGATGCAGGTGTTCGTCCCAACTAGCACTGTAGACAGCAATGTTATCTAAGTAGGTGGCACAGAAAGCCTCCTTACCAGCCATGACCCTGATAACCAACTGTTAAAAGGCAGCAGGTACATTCTTCAATCTAAAGGACATCACATGGAATTTATAATGACCTACCAGGGTTGAGAATGCTGGCCTCTCTTTGGCCGCCTCAGTCAAAGCGATCGGCCAGTACCCTGATGTTAAATCAAAAGTTCTGAGGAATTTGGCAGAGTCCAGACAAATTAATTACCTCATTAGCTCACGGGATGGGGTGTGCATCAGTCCTGGTGACTGAGTTGAGTCCTCTGTAATCCATGCAGAACGAAGTTCTGATGTGGCAAACGGGGTGCCAGACTTTCGTAGCAATACTGCAGGGCTTGTCCAAGGACTACTAGAGGGCCCAATCACACCTAATGCCATCATCTTGAAAACTTCCTCCTTGATGCTGTCTCTCAACCTGTCAGACAATCTGTAAATTGTGTTTTTTCCATGGGGACTGTCCCCAGTTTCAACAAATTGGACGCACAGATATGAGTCCAGGGGTGAGGGAGGACAACAGGCCAAACTGTTCCAGTGAGTGTACTGTGGCCAGGGTGGCAGAGAGGAAGACACCCTCCACTGATCCATTGTGTTCCTGTGCAGAGAGGAGGTCAGGGAGAGGTTCACACTCCTCTTCCACTCCCTCATCTGTCACAAGGAGCATGCTCATTTTGGACCTCTAGAAGTAAGGCTTCAGTTGGTTGACATGGAGCACCGGCAGAGAGTGCCTAGGGTTATGGATGTCCACCAGGTATGTGCCCCCCCTTTCCACTCCTTTATCTCATATGGGCCATTCCTGTAGTGTTGGAGAGGTCTGGGTTCTACGATCAATACCTTTTGGCCAAGCTGAAACTCCACCAGTGTGGCCTTCTGGTCATATCAGAGTATCATTACCACTGGGCTGACTTCTAGGTTACTTTTTGCCTTATTCCAGAAGCTATGCAACTGGTTGCGGAGGGCCAGCATGTAACTGACCACATCTTGGGGGGTTTCATTGAAGCTTCCTTTCACCCCCCCTTGACAAATCTAAGGTACCATTTCTCTATCCCTCAGGAATACGGGGTTACCTCTATCTGTTCCCCAAAACCATGTGGGACTACCTCCTCCCCGAGCTCTGCACACACCAAAGCAGGTGTCTGCCCTCCAGTTGGGGTTGCTCTGCCCTCTTGGGACTTTTGGAGTCACCCTTAGAGTGACCATACTTATACACTATGTACATTGGGGTACAATCCTCCCTGGCTTAAGGTGAAAAAATCCTTTCTTCATTGGATCAGACTGGGACTGGTTAACACTACGCCCATGGGAATTATTTTGGGGGGTGATTGAAAACTTGTTTTTACATTTTTTCTCCAAATTGACCACCTTTGTGGGTGCTCCCCCAATACCATTTTGGATACTCTGGTGTCTGCCTCCTCATCAAGCTTCCTGGGGTCAGTCAGCTTACTGCGCTGGAGCAACTCTGTAAAACAGATGTTGAGCATGTGCTCTTTCACTATCAAATGATGCAACCCATTAAAATAATTTCTTTGCTGCCCCTCCCCCAGCCATTCAGTGCTTTAGTAGAGTAGTCAATAAATTCTACCGGTTGATGATCTTCTGGCTGTCCCTGAATATTTGGCGATAATTTTTGGGAGTCAGCCCAAATTTGGCAATCAAAATGGCATTCATAGGAGTGTACTTGGTTTGGTCCCAAACCTCTAATACCAGATGTGTGTCCCTCTCAAGTGTAGGCATGTATTTCCATAGACCACCCCTAGTGCTCCTCAGAAACCTTGTGTACTTTGAGTGCAACCTTATAAGCAGAAAACCCCTCATCAATGTAATCTCCCACCACTTAATTGGGCACCAAATACGTATATGGAACCTTTTGTCTCCTTCAGGTGCTGCATGTATGCTGCCACCATCACTAGATTCTGCCTGCCTGGACTTGATCTAGAGCTTTTTAGACTCAGTTCATGAGCCAGAATTAGTTTCTTCTCTGCTAAGGCTCTGTCAGTCCCAGTCCTCCTCTACACAGCTTCCATTTTCAATCAGCTTTTTGCATCTTGAATTCTCTCTCCTCCCTTCCATCCCTCAACTCCTCTGGGGATAAACCATTGGGTAAAGGTGCTGCTTCCTGCTCTCACACGGAGTTCAAATGTAGGGCTTTTCCCCTCAACTGTTGCAGGTGGCTGCTCAGAAGAGCCATTCTTAGGCTCCTTCAATCCATCATTCTCTTTGGAGCTGGCCACTGCCCAGGACCTCAGTGCCTTTTAAAAGTCCACTTTCTTTTTTTGGTGTTTGGGTAGGAACTCCCATCTCCTTGCAGAAGCTTTTCAACGGGGCCACTGTAAAATTTTTCAGCTTGGCCGGCTCAAGCTTCATTGTTGAATTTGTACAACCAACCAGAGACATGATGAAGAGGCTGACTGAAAAAATGCAGAGAAGAGTAAAATGAAAAGATATTCGAAATGGACTTGGATTATGATGGGTAGTGTACACCTGTCTTTTGTATGGCACTGCACAAACACAAGTCCTATCCCACTGCTGCCACCAATGTTAGAGTTCAGGGTTTATGGTTGGCAAAGGTATGCACCCTGTCCAAGCTGGAACCACAATCCTGATCAGTGTGAGTCACAACACAGCCTAAATTATCCTGTGCTCACCCTCTGGTAGCTTCGCAAAGAGCAGTCAGGCTTAAATTAAGCAGCAAGGAATTTATGCAACACTTAATAAAATAACACAGTAAAAATTTCACAAAAACACTCCACTCCAAGTTAGAAAAATAGATTGTGAATTTGTAAATAAATAAATAAAACAAGACCAAAATGAGAAAAATACATCCAGTAGAAGTCAATATATGATTGTTTGTTTAAAGATTAAATGCAAAATATAGTGCTTAGTAGCAAGTAGAGCCCAATGAGTTAATTGGTCATACTGGACTAGGGCAAAGTCAAGAATTCTAATCAACTGCGATGGACACCAGACCGGATAAAGGACCCACACTGGCCCTGCGGATCAAAAGTAACTTGATCTGGATCACAAAAGCGAAATGGGTGAATGAATCTCATGCAGTTGAGGTGTTGCGTCAAATTTCTCTTCGCAACTACGGTGACGCATCGGATCCATTAGCAAAGCGACAGTTAGGAAGTTTGGTGGTTAAAAATGCAATGCGAGGCACCACTTGAAAGGGTAGACTCACAAGCAGATGAGCCCAAGGTTTGGAAAAGAAGGGTGCTATGGCCCATGTGCAGGAAAGAAAGACTTAGCAATTTCTAAATAGCTAATTTGTTGAAATCATTATCATGGAATCGCAAAATGAGATGTATAAATGAGTGTATTTCACTAATAGCATTTTCTACAAATTCGCAATTGCAATTTGAAAATCACAAAATTGTGATTTCCAAATTGGAAATCACAATTTTGGAAAAGCTGCATTCTGGATGCTCTGTGCTGGACGATGGTAGCATTGCATGTTTGTGAAGGTACAGCTGGACTACTGGCTTCCCTATGATACATCCAGATACCTCTGGTGCTTTTGACCCCTTCTCCTCACCTGAATATTCCAACCCAAACTTTTCATTTATTTTTATGTATGTGTGCGCAACATGAAGCTTGTCTGTCTTCACAAAAGAATCAGACATGGTCGCCCATCCTATACTCATTCTTCAACATGAACCTGTGTCTGGAATTCACACGGGTTGCTACCAGAGGTGCTGTCCGTGAAATTTCACTAGCCTGGCTGCACATAGTCATAGAGAACAATTCAAACTCAGCAGGACAGAACAAACCTGCACATCTAGAAATATCATCTCTCCCTTTTAGCTGTTTTTCTGGCACGAGATGAAATGAACATCGGCCTGTCCAGAGAGAGAGAAAGCTCATCACAGACTCATTATTCAGCACAGGCTATGAAATAGCAAGGCAGTAAGCTGCTGGTTAATCTGCTAGCGACAGAACGCGAAATAAGATGCTCCTCCTCAGTGTGAGTCCTAAAAGCTCTGCCTCAGTGTCTTCCTGAACACTTGGAGCCAATATCCCGCTCAATCTTCAACTTGCTGTTCAGACTGCCTGCACCCTGGACATATATATGAATAGGAACCAATCAACCAGCCCAGGAGCTGACCCATCATGCCTGACTTGAAGACGCATCTCAGAAGAGATTGTGGAGCTGATAATCTTTCTTCAGTTGGAAATGAACTATCCCATGAGAGATTTCTCTGGCTGATGAGCAGACTCCTCTGCACCAAAATGTGCAAATTTGTTGCATGCTTGTGGAGACCCTCTGCAGCCTCTCCCGTACCCCACAGTTCGGCAAGTCGTCATACGTGGCCTGTGGGGATCCAAATTCCAATGGAGTCTCCTAAAAAGCACACTGTTACATACAAACAAAGCTTGGTATACTACAGGAACCCATCAGTGAACTGCAAACTAAGGGCTCACTTAAAATATTCTTTTTTCCCCAATTTCTTAATTTTGATTTTACAAGAGCAATGCAAACATAACAATAAACTTTAAATAAAGTAGTAGAAATCTCATTCCACCCAACTGGACTTTTGGTTCATTACTTTCTAGTTGTAAGAAATTACAGTATTATTTGCGGGCAGGTGACTATCCAACTCAAGTGATAACCACAACTCTTGTTGAGGTGAATCATTACAGGAAAGTCACTAAATTGACCGGAGCTCAACCCCCTGGTAGCTTTGGCATAGAGCAGACAGGCTCAACTTAGAGTCATTGTGTGAGGTTTTTATGCTGTACACAAACAGGAATAAAATTGAAATTCTATACAATAAAAAATTGCAAAAATAGAGTAAAGATTAATAAACAAAATGACAAAAATCCAATAAGTGGAACCGGAGATATGAATTTTCAAACTTTTAAGTAGAAATAGCTCCAAGAAGCTGTAATACATGCTTGTAGACTTCTTTGACAATACCATCTATATACACTTTGACCAACAACTAATCAGTGACAACTTCGACAAACTCCTCGACAAACTCCTCAACAACAGCGACTTAAACACTATAATCTCTATGTGGAATCAACTAACCACATAAACCACTACTACCATCATGAGCTCCACCAACTCAGGAGGACTCAGAGACCCCTGTCTCACCACATGTTCAACTTGGGGAGCAACTCCATCAGTAAGGAGCTCACCATCATTCTCAAATCATCCATCACCTCTCTCTCCTTCCCAGAAGAATGGAAACATGCAGAAATAAAACCTCTGCTAAAAAAGCCTACTGCTGACCTAGAAGAACTCAAGAACTATCGCCCCATCTCATAAAGTCCTGGAGAATGCAATAAACAGCCAACTCTCCAACCACCTAGAGATCAAGAACCTCCTGGATCCATCCCAATTGAGATTCTGCACTAATCACAGCACAGAAACTGCCATATTCGCAGCCCCAGATGACATCTGATCTTCCCTAGACTAGGGAGAGACCTCAGCCCTGATCTTCCTCAACTTCTCCACAGCCTTTGACACCATGTCACACTACACCCTCCTACATGGACTCCATCAGATGGAGATCCAAGGCAATGGCCTGAAACTGATTGCTTCCTTCCTCACCAGAATAACCCAGAGCGTATGCCTTCTGCCTTACACCTTATGCCCAAAGAACATTATCTGCAGCATTCCACAAGGCTCCTCACTGAGTCCAACCCTGTTCAACACAAACATGCCCCCCCTGGCCACACTGGTCGAATCCTATGGTATGAAAATTGTTAGATTCGGGGGTCTCTAGTTGGCACAGGTGGTACTTGTGACAAATAGGGACCCTCTCCTCCAGTCAGGACAAGGGGATTACACTCCTAAAATAACCTCTGCTCACCCCAAGGCTTATTTCAGAGGCGTTGTAAGTTAAGCAGTTGTGACCACATACAGTAACCCAGTGACAACACTACAAATGGACACCACACAGGTTTTATATAAAAAATAAGTAGACTTTATATAGAGTTATCACAAAACCATAAACGACAAAAATACACACTATGATTACTTTAAGATGGTAGATTTAAGCTTAGTTCAGTTCAAATCTTAGATGCGACACTCTGCGTCAATGTACCTTAAGTTGCGTTGCTCTTCCACTACAAGCAATGTCGCAGCGATGGGAAATGCAGCAAAGTTCAGATATAAAGAAATAAAGACATGAAGATCTTCCAGATGCGGCACGCTTCTCGAGGATGCGAGAATTCCTCGGTTCGATGCGTTGGATGCAGTGTCGACACCCTTACGATGCGACGGCAACAGCTCCAGCGGTGACGCTCTTCTCCACGATGCGTGAAGCTTACGCTCGATGCGACAACTACAGCGGCAACATCCAAGATGCGACGGCAGCAGCTCCGATGGTGGCGCGCTTCTCAGGGATGCGAGGTGCTCTTGGTCGATGCGGTGCAATGCGACAGTTCCAGCGGCGACACCCTCTGGCTTCGGATATCCGACGGCAGGCCCAGCGACGGCGACACGCTCCAACCTCGTTGCGAGATTCTTCTCCTGATGCAGTGCAGTGCGACAACCATGCAGCGACACCCTCCTTCTTCGTAGTTGCGATGGCAGCAGCAGCGACGGAGACATGCTTCCCCTTCGTTGCGGCACGCTTCTCTCTGATGCGGTGCAGTGCAACAGTTCCAGCGGCGACACCCTCCTTCAGAGTTGCGACGGCAGGCACAGCGACGGCCACCCGCTTCTTCTCGTTGAGTCGCGCTTCCAGCTCCTTGCGACACGCACTTCCTCAGAAGGCCCAAAACAGCAGCAGGCACTTCCACTAGTACTCTGGGGAGCTGGGGGTGATGTCTGTTGTCCCTGAGACTTCAGCAGGAGGCAAGCTCTTTTCCAAGCCCTTGGACATCCTTCACAAGTTGAAATCAAAGTGCACAAAGTTCCTTTCTCCTTCCTTTGGCAGTAAGGCAACCACTGCAGGCTAATCCCCCAAGCAGTACTTCTGAGGAGAGACTGGGAATAGTCTCTCCTCAGTTTCTTCAGATTCCTCTCCTCAGTAAAGTTTTCTTCTTGTAGTCCAAAGTGATCTAATTTCATTTATACCTCAAAATCCTTTGTTCTCTGAGGGGAGAGGGGCCTTTGACCAGTCCAAACCAGTCCTGAAGCACTCTGTTCACCAGACTTCTCCTTTCCTTTCACAGTGCAGGGCATGCACATCAGACGCCCCACAGAAGGTGGAGCCAGCATCGTAGAAGGCAAGTACAGTCCTGGAGCACTTTGTTTACAGGACTCCTTCTTTCCTTTCAGTGTGCAGGGCAGAGAGATCAGCCACTCCCCAGGGGGTGGAGCCAGCATTGTGGGCAACATGGCACCCCTATTCTGAGTTCAGGTGCACTCCTCCCTCCCATCTAGATGCAGATCTCTCTATTCACCACTGGGTGACTCAGCCTGTCTCCTAGAATTCCTCAGCCCTGTCACTCACAAAACCAGACATAGGAATACACAAACTAGCAGAGAAAGGTCTGAATGGTCAGACAAGGAAATACATCCTTTCTAAAAGTGGTATTTGCAAACACAGAATATTAAAATAAACTTTACTAAAAGATGTATTTTATTATTCTGAGTTCAGGCATACTAAACTCGAATTTCTGCCATGTTCTCTGAGACAGTAAGGATTATAAAGTGTAACAATTCTAACAGCCCATTCTGGCCTATGGAGAACATGTAGCCTTGCAATAGTGAACAACGAAAATGGTTGTAATTCAATATTAGGACATGCCACACAAATCAGGGCTTGTCCTACCTTATCCTTACAATGCACCCTGCCCTTCGGCCCACTATAGGGGTGACTGATATGAAGAAAAGGGAAGGTTTAGGGTCTGGGAAGTTGGTGCACTTGACAAGTCAGCATGACAGTACCAGACTGCACGAAGGCGCTGCAATGGCAGACCTTAGACACATTTTACAAGACTGCGTCTGTGGGTGGTACAACCAGTGCTGCAGGCCCACCTGCAGCATTTGGATTACACACCATGGCACACTCAGTGCACTAAACTAGAGTCTGACAAGTAAACCAAATAGCCAAACATGGAACCACTGATTCATACATCAATTTACAATAGGGAGCACTTGCACGGTGGCACTATATAGCAGTGGCACAGTGCCCAAAGCATCTAATACCAGCAAAAACACATGAGGCAACAGCAAAAATGGAAGGGAGACCCACACCAAAGGTTCCAGGTCTAACAAACATCATACCATACACTGACGACATTCAGCTCATTCTCTTCCTATCATTTAATCCCATTAATACCAAACCCAATTTCCATAGGTGCATGGCCAGCATAGCCAGCTGGATGCAAAACAAATGTCTCAAACTCACCACCCTTAATAATAATGGGGTAACCCTGTGTCCCTCAGAACCTGTGTATTAAACAGAAATACTACAAAAGGTTCTGTCGGATCGCGCAATTTCTTAGAATTACATAATTACTATGCACAAAGAAAGAAACACACCAAAAACAGTTATTGAATGATTCAAACAGTTGAGCTCTTATTTTTGTTTGTATGTATGGCTGTCACATGAGCATTTCAACAAATTGCAATCATAAGTGAGTGACTTTTTAGTGAGTAAGTGAACAAAGTAAACAAGTGATATTTTGCATAAAAATATGTACATAAAGAGAACAATGCTACAAACTAAAATGAACGACTCTACTGGGTCATTCACTGACAAGCGTACTACCAGATCGGTATCGGATGGTTTTGAATACACGAAGTATAAAGTATACCAAACGGCTGCATTCCTTTTTAGATTTTTGTTGAATATTAAACCAGCCTTGAATCACAACATAAACAAGGAAAACAGCCATAACATTGCATGCCTTACATCGCATGCCTTTACAACGCGGTCGTTACAGCGACTGCGCTGTTACAACGCGAAACATTACATCGCAAGTTGTTTCAATGACTTGCTGTTGGGGGCGCATTGGTATTGGATTTACAATCCAACACCTCCCTACTGTTGCACAAACTGGAGCAGGAATATTCCTAAGTCCAGCGTACTCCCTACAGCAAGTCGTTGAAACAATTGCGATGTAATAGTTTGCGTTGTAACAACACAGTCTTTGTAACTACTGCATTGTAAAGGCATGCGATGTAAGGCATGCAATGTAAAGGTATGTATTCCATAAACAATCACCTTAGAACTGAGATTACAATCCAAAAGAAGGAATCTTCCAATCAATTAAACTGCCTTGCCTAGTCCCCATGCACTTAGAGACTCGCCTCCAACACAAGTACCCAAACTTCTAAGAGTCCAACCTGGACGGTGATTCCCCATGTCATGACGATTCTCGCTGATAAAGGTCCACTACTGGGATACTGCAGTCCCTTGCTGCCCCTCCTCATCTCACCGTCCTAAAGAAGTCGCATTGTGACGTTTGTCCAATAACGCTCCACACCAATCCATGCCCTACAGTTTTGTCACCCCAAAAATGGAAATATGACGTTTGCCAGGGTGTTTGAAAATACTTGGAGAATAATCTATTTAGGATGAAGGTTTATTGAGTTGCTCATTTTACTTTGTTGCAATGTTCCCTTGTTGTACATATTTTACGCACAATATCACTTTATTCACTTACTCACTAAAAAGTCAATCACTTATGTTGCAATTTGTTGAAATGCTCATGTGACAGCTATACATAGTGAAAGTGCGCGCAGGTCACCCGACTATAAATTTACCAATACTCACCTGGGCCCATAATTCAATTCACCAAATATACTCAATCGGGTAACCTACACTCTACTACCAGTCTATTTTATTTCACTAATTCCTATACCATGGACTTACCAATCGTTGTCACTGGTACCTATGACCACAAAGAATCAGGGAGTTTAGAATAATAGGCAAGCAGTAAACAAAATACCATTACATTTGCATTCAATATAATAACCACAGACTCGAGGAAGTTTTACATTCTTTATCTAATCATCATCAAAAGTCATAAGCCACAAATTAAAAGCAATTAGACTATCGATAACCAAGATTAGGAACAGTGTATAACTATGCAAAAGATATATTATGCCAACCATTTAGCAAGTTTGAAATAAAGGGAAGAAAAACAATTTACATGCTATTTATCAAAACAGACTTTCACCATTAACTAAAGGTGGGTAAAGAAAAGGAACAAATACTAGGGCAACAACTTTCGTAATTAAGTGACAGTTTGAAAAAGGGAACCTAATATGCAGTATCGAAACTCAGTTTAGCACATAACTAAGGGAAGGTAAGAAAAGGAGCATACTAGTAAATCGAATTACCTTCAAGGGAGGGTAGAGAAATAGGACACAAATTTATGCAATCATTAGACGTTTAGCATTTAACTAAAAAGGAGGGTAAGAAAATGGAACACGCTAATAAACAGGAAAACACAAATTTTCATTTAGAAAGGAAGGATAAGAAAAGGAACATATATATATATAATCAAAGCTTTTGAAATTAGGGAGGTAAAGAAAAGGACGCAAATTATAATGACAATTACCCACACAGATTTATATTTACCTAGAATGGTGTGAAGACCAACCCTGGCCACGGGTCAGTTAAAGGACAGAAGGATCCCAAAGAATGCAGTCGCCAGTAGGCCAGCAGGTGCAGATTAGAAATCAGGACAGGGTAGACCAGATTTGGAACACGACAGGACCACCAAAGGTTAAGACCAGCACCCACAGTTCAGTTGCAATGCCTGCGCTACTCCCTCTCTGCAAGGAATCAGCCAGAACCCGACTGGGTTACAGCATGTACCAGCAAAGTGCTTCATCAGCACTTCACCTTCCCCAAACCCCAATTGGGTCAGCGAGTCTGTCTCTGCTCCGCAGCCCTCTGCTCTTAGTCACCTATTGAGTGCGTTGGGTCAGTGACAGGTCAGCTATTCGGACAAGTCGGACAATTTCTCTATCTAAACCTAGGCTAGTTATACTATTTTCCAGGTCAGTGTACCACCCACCAATGTTGCAAGTGTAAGAATCCCCAAATTCGATTGGCCAAGGAAGAGGAGAGGTCATCACACCACCTAATATATAGAATTTTGCCGTCTCCTATTCAAATTTATGTTCACGCCCATCAAATCCAGGTTCTCATGGCGTCTTCGTTCCATATAACAATGGATGTTCTATTCACAAATACAATGTATTTTTCCAGAGTTCATTAGGTGAGTTTCCCAGGAGCATCTTCTCAGTCAGTCAGCTCCTTGGCTAAAGTCCAAAGGTCACTGCTCTGGAGACTTGCGAATCTCGCGCAGTCGCAGTTTCAACCAAGATGGAGTACAGCGTTATATGAAAGGCCAAGTTTCAAAGTGCAACATGAAATGGAAAAGAAACAGTTTTAGAACATAGAATGAATGAAGTACACTGTATACCATGAATTTCTACACTATACCCATTACTTTATAATAAACTATAGCATTAGGATTAAGCAGAACGAACATCTTAGCAACAGCAGCGGTGCAAGCTTCTCACATGTGAGAACACAGAGCAGCCATATTAGCACTAGTGCGCAGAAGCAACAGATTCCCTCCAAATCTGCGAGTACGTCATGTCACGTGGGTATGACAGACGCATGAGCAGTAGAAATTCCCTCGTACCAGCAGCCATTTTTTTGCAAGCGTATTAGGATTAGAAAACACATAAGCAAGCTTCACTCGGATGCCCAATAATGAAGAAAAAGGGGAAAATTAGTAAGACAAACATATTGGTTAATTCGTTAACGTTATTCAAGGTTCTTGAATACAAGCAAGTCGCTTCACATGCGAATCCTTGCTCCATCAATAGAAACAAAAATAAGAGTTCAACTGTTCGAATCTTTCAATAACTGTTTTCGGTGTGTTTCTTTCTTTGTGCGTAGTAATTCTGTCTTGCTAAGAAAATGTGCTTTCCGACAGAACCATTTCCCACTGTACAGATGCACCACATTTTCAATGCACTTAAAATACAATTGACGATACTAGTGGGGAAGCAGCCTCAACTCAGATGGGTCACACTTACGCTTCTACATGTACAAGACAGGTTTGGTGCCCCAGACATGGAGCTTTATTATCTTTGCGTGCCGGTGCACTTCGAACATGATGGTTCCACAACCACCACCAGGACTCTCTGCAGCATTTAGCAAATGAGCATAAGGACACCCACCCCATCCCGTTTCTTAGTATCTTACCCCACACACGGGCATGTGTTATTAGGTCTGAATTTAACACCATCTATAATACCACGAGAGCCTGGCACCTGCTTGGAGCGTCGGCCAACAAGGTGCCCCTGTACTCACTGGTGCTTACTCTGCTCTTTCATCCTGCTATATCTGTTGCCTAAGAACCTCATTGGAAGGGTAGACCTGAAGACCAGTGGCAACATTTACAAAGGAGCGGCATTCATTACTCTGAACGATTTGTCAACACACAATGCCACACCCCCTTGCTGACGCTCAATGCCTCAGAGCGGCGCTGTGTGCACTGTCCACCAACCACTATGCTGAACCTCCCCCCTGCAGGCACTCACAATGCTGCTATACAGTCCCTCACGGAGGGGCCGTATCACTAACTATATGTTGCTGCTCAGGGAGACAGACACAAGGTCACAACCCCAGCACTGGCAAAATGGAATGCAGTACTGGACCAGCTGCTGAAGCCAGCTGAATGGGCATTTTGTTGTTCACAGATGTGCATGCTTACACCTATCTGTAACGGGAAACAACCTTTACAACGCAACTTTTACAACGCACTACCATTACAACGAAACTTTTACAACGCAAAAACTTTTACAACGCATACCATTACAACGCATGTTTTTACAACGCAAGTACTTTTACAACGCATGCCATTACAACGTAAGTATTGGTAAGTATATAATTATATTTAATATTTTATATGTTTGCTTTTTTTTTTACGTTTTCAGTTTTTGGGTAAAGGGGTATTTTTAGGGTTTAGGGTCAGTTTTCAGTTTTTGGGTAAAGGGGTATTTTTAGGGTTCAGGGTCAGTTTTCAGTTTTTGGGTAAAGGGGTATTTTTAGAGTTCAGGGTCAGTTTTCAGTTTTTGGGTAAAGGGGTATTTTTAGGGTTTAGGGTCAGTTTTCAGTTTTTGGGTAAAGGGGTATTTTTAGGGTTCAGGGTCAGTTTTCAGTTTTTGGGTAAAGGGGTATTTTTAGGGTTCAGGGTCAGTTTTCAGTTTTTGGGTACAGGGGTATTTTTAGGGTTCAGGGTCAGTTTTCAGTTTTTGGGATACAGGGGTATTTTTAGGGTTCAGGGACAGTTTTCAGTTTTTGGGGTACAGGGGTATTTTTAGGGTTCAGGGACAGTTTTGGGTTTTTGGGGTACAGGGGTATTTTTAGGGTTCTGGGTTAATTTGGGTTTTTGGGGTACAGGGGTACAGGGTAAAAAAAAATTAAATTAATTAAATTAAATTAAATTAAATTATATTAATTACAATTAATTTAAAAAAAATATATTATATACTTACCAATACTTACGTTGTAATGGCATGCGTTGTAAAAGTACTTGCGTTGTAAAAACATGCGTTGTAATGGTATGCGTTGTAAAAGTTTTTGCGTTGTAAAAAATTCGTTGTAACGGTATGCGTTGTAAAAGTATGCGTTGTAACGTCATACATCCATCTGTAACGTTCATATAAAGCATGTCAAGTACCTTCATCAAATGTATCACACCCTCTCTAAGCTATAATGGTTTGGTCTGCATGCGGATACGAATTGTGTGAGGTGTGGTGCTCCCGACACCTATTTCCTACACTGGGCATGGCTGTGCCCTCAGTTCTGGGTGCAGATTACGGATGTCCTTACCAAAATGGCTCTGGGGCCTGTGGATTGTCAACCTCACATGTGCGTCCTTGGCCTGGCTAAGGACCTACAGCCTATGACAGGCAGGCTGGTGACAGTAGCCTTGTTACCGACCAAGAGACGAGTTGCGGTGAACTAGGGAAAATGAAGAACCTGACCTGTCTTACTGCAAAGAACAATTGGAACTTTATGCTTATGAAATACCAATTTCCTCACGGCCCAACTACTTTTTGTGCCCCCTTACCACATATTTGCTAACTCTTCCACATCTTGTTTAGTAGCGATTGTATGTTACCATTCTTATGCTGGCTGTTGTATTTTCGGGCACTGTCAGGTACACTTAATGCACTTGTGACTGTAGTGCTAAATCTGTCATGTGCGGCACAGTTTTTTGGCGTTCAATTATCTGTGCACTTATTAAATAAATAACATTAAACGTTTTTTGTTTTTTTATGTTGCCATGCATGCATCTGGAAACATAGGTTCCCCTTAAAATATTATCTTTCCTCAAACTAGGCCTGTTGTGCATATGAGCACGGGCAAGATCATAAGCACGGGAGGTGGTTGAGAGCTTATTGGTTACTGACTGAAGGAAGTAAGTTTCACTTTTAGCATGCAACACTGAGTTGCCCAAGTGTGTGCTGTGATTGTGTGACCTGCTGGCTATTGCCCATTCCAGTTCATGTCTGCATACATTTGGCAGCTTAAGAATAGTGGATTGGGATTGTCACCGTAAAAAATATTTATGCTTTGTGTGGTTCACCTTTCTGGAGGCCTTGCTTTTTTTTCTAATCTGCTACTGCATTATAAAATGATAAAGATTTTTAAAAACACAAATAGATTAGTTGAATGAGTCTGCTTGCTGTGGATATTCACTCCTGTATCTCAGTATTTAAAATTCAAATCATGGGTCCACTCTAGTCAGTTTTCTTTATATTTACATATAAATGCCCATTCGTTTTTATTTCATTTAATTTTATTTGTTATTTCGGATACATCGGCCATTGACAAAGACATAACGGGCATTATAAAAACATTATTGAAATTACAGGAAACAAATAATCTAATCTAAAAATTCATTAAAAGCAGTTAAATTAAATAGGTCATATCATTTCCATTTCATAGCACTCTGCCAAACATCAGTTTATTGTAATTTGTTCTGGTAAAAAATGACAAGTAAAGGACCCCACTCCCGAACATGATTAAAGTGCAATCTTGCAAATGTCTAGTAATCACGTTAGAGGCTTTATATCGAGTGACTCAAGCATGGTATAAAAATGTGGCTACTGCAAAGACAACGGTAGTGGTGATATTGGTCTTACACATTCTTAATGCGACAAGATACTGTCTTAGCCACTTGGATCTTGCTCTACTATGTGCTGTGCAGATAAATAAAACATAACCTTCCGTCTCTTCATGGGACTTATAAGATGGTCAAGTGCTGGGGAGTTGACCATCAGCTTGCCAATAACTGCATATGGAAGCTGTTGGCAAAGTTCTCAACCTGAACTTTATTTAGAGGGTTCTAGCCAACCTTGGTTGAATATAATCTAGAAAAGTCTCAAATTTGTAGTCCCATTTAGTGAAGAGAAAATCAGAGTTCAAGCGACCTAGAGAAGATGAAGAAAGACATTTTTCATGATTCCAATGCCAAAATACATTCTTTACAACGTGTTTGGCATTAACAGGCAAAGAGACTATATGTAGCCAAAAGGCTGCAAGCCCTAACTCGATAAGGGACTTTTTTTTACATAACCTAACCAAGGAATTGTAGAAGCACTTGAGGTCTCCAAAACATATAATAAACTCTCTGTATAGGGTGAGAGATTTTCTACCATCCAAACTTAAACCCAGAACAAAATTTGTCACAATCTCATGTGATCTGCTATAGATTTCAAGTTGGCACCATAGGATAGATCTGGGGAGTGTCAATAGAGAGTGGATGAAGATATTTCCAACTTTTTCAAGTTTGTGGCTTTTTCAATTACCCCATATCTCTGCTAGCTGCTTGTGCTCTATATACCTCTAGGGCTCCTAGGGCTCCTGAGACAGGATGCTTGAGGGCTCTCTTAGCAGAAATATTATTAGCAAATGCCCTATGGTTAAGTAAAGCAATACTTTAATCAATTTGTTTCAACCTGGAGCCTTAGTCTCTCCACGGGACTCCCATCTAGAGTAATTTTTGGATTATACTTTTTATGTGAATTAAAAAACAAACATTTTGTTCTGTGTGTATATAACTAGCAACTATGAGCGGAAGAAAACACATAAGGCTGTCAAGCACAATCAGTAGACCTTTTTCAGTTTTTAAATCAGCAAAGTGTAGTCTGTGAAAAGTAGTGCTGGACTTTTATTTCCCATGAAGACAGGGACATTGTTCATACAGTATAGTAAGAAATCTATACGTCCATTAAAAAAAAATCATGTTAGAGCTTATAAAAGCCTTCTCCACTTAGCTGTTTAATTTGCATTTAGCTAAGTGATACATTTCTTATTGAGCTCTTCTGTAGATTTGTATAGACATACTGCTTATTAATATCAAATGATTTATTTTGTTTTATGAGTAAGATTAATAATGTTTTTCGCAGGTACTGATGAGCGAATACTAAGGCTAATCTTACTCTGATGTTTTTCCTAAAAGTATATGATATTTTTGCAGGTGCAAGTAGGTTGTTCACAGCTACTGTTTGTCTTTCTGCCCGTCCACTTAGGAATCCAGCATTGAAGGTAAGTGGGTAGATGTGGCATAAAATTAGAGCACCATGTTCTTTTTTCAATATTAATTTACTTTTAATAACTCTAAGATACAACCACCCACTTCTGTGTTTTCATTTGTGCTACCTTAGCTGTTGCCCAAATGCTATAGTCAGTACCCTCACACCACATTGTATGGAAAAGGAAGCTTTGAATATGTCTTGTTTAAGTATTAAATATAACATATCCTGCATTCATTCACTGCCAGAGCACCTTTTATTTTTTTACTAAAGTTTTGCATTTGTAACCCTCAAAATAAAGAAAGAATCCTTAGTGATTCACTTAAAACGGTTTGGGTCCAGTTGTCTTTAGCGGGTGATGCAGTCGGGACAACTGGCAGAGGGTCTCACCACTCCTTTTGAAGCTCACCAGATGATCCACAACTATTACCCAAGAATCGTGCGGTGAAGGCTTTAGTTATAACTCATAAACGGTCCACAGGATTTCCTTAGCAACTTCGAATGTGATGGTGACCAGTAGATGTTAAACTTTTCTACCACTTAAAATCATTCATATTCATAGCAAGCCTTATCTAAACCTCGGGTGTGTTCATGTGGCACAATCTCCCTGGTGGAGGTACATTTACACTAGTCCAGGCTCTGTCTTTTGAAAGTTCTCAAAGTACCAATCTGATGATTATTCATCTCTTGAGGTGCGATTAGAAGCTATATGCTAGACTTATTGATGCACAGTTGTTTGCCAAGTGTTGCTGAAATGTGAATTTATAGCATGTTCCAACAGTCTAGTTATCAAATTCACAAACCTGTGCTCAGCGCAATAGTGTACCCTCAGGAAGCCAGTTTTCTGATGAAGAATATTGGCTCAAACGTGGAACATTGACTCTTAAATGTAGCCAACAATTCAAGCAATCCTAATCTTTTGAGTGATCACTGACATTTACATCTAATATTGTCTTCCTTTAAAAAAAAATCGCAGGCCTCTTCAGAAAATAATTTTAGTTACAAATTCAATTGCTGTTTGTGGTCAGGGGTTAGAGGGATATCAGCTTTGGAACTCATTTTCTACTAGAATTTACAAAACCTGTAACAAACAAGCGCAGAACAAATTTGCTGCAGGTAAGTAACAAACTGCCAAGATTGGGTTCTGGAAAACATATTGTTCCTAATGGTAATGTGCTACGCAAAGTGAAGTTCAACCAAATCAGACCTGCTGTAGAAGGTTACATAGTCCCATACATTTATTATGGAACTTGAAGTGTACCATGGCACATAGGAAACTAATGGAACAAGACAAGTTAACCCGTGGTGACTGTGATTACTTGCTGGTCCTACAGATAATAGAGGGTGGACTATGGGGCAACAGATCCAGTCCTGAAGATTTCTGCACTAATGGGGAAAATTACTTTGAGAATTAATACTGCGACTAGGTCTTTTCTGTTGAACAAATACAAAAAGACACAAGCAAAGCTAGTTTCCTCAGGATTTTTTTTGACAAGAGTATTTAGGTTAAGAATTCCAGTGCAGCTCAGTGAGAGGTCAATCTGAAGCCCTGGCTCCCTCGCTTGATACCTGTTTGTGGCATGAACCTCTGACTTGAAAAGGTTCTTACGGCCACATGCATCAAACGATTTTGGAGTCGGAAACGGTGCGAATCGGAAAATTCGGCCGTTTGCGATTCCAAAATCATTTTTTGGTATGCATGAAACAATTTTCCAAAAACCACAATTTTTGGAATTCCTAAAAATGCGATTGCATTTAAGGAATCGCACTTGTGCGATTCCTTAAATGCAATGCATGATTTTTTTTTTAAAATGCGAATTTTCAAATAGGAGGTGCAAATTAACACGAGGTTGACCCTCGTGTTAATTTGCGAAATCCTCCAAAAAAGCTAAAAAATGCATTTTTTAAAGTGTCATGTTATACACACACATGTCCTTTGGACATGTGTGTGTGAAACTTGCACTTAAAAAAACATTTCAAGGGTGCAGGGGGGGGGGTCCTTTGGACCCCCCTCAGCACCCTTGCAATGCATCAACAAATTGCGAATCCTAAAAAAAAAATGCCAAACGGCATTGATTCCTATGGGCCTCTAGGCCCATAGGAATCAATGTAATGCCATTCCTTAATTGCGAATCGCAATTAAGGAATCGCAAATTCCGAAAATTAAGAAATCCCCCCAAAAATTCGGATTTGTGGATGCATAGGATTTTGCAATTCCTAAATTGCGATTCCTTAATTTTCGCAATTTAGGAAATGCAAAATCCTACAATGATGCATGTGGCCGAAAATGTTTTGCTTTCCAGAGAACCAACCAGGATAAAAGGTGCCAGAAGGCCCCAAAGACCTCACATCTAGTGCCATCTACCAGAACACACTTTGCTTTGTTTGGGCCCTTTGACCCCAGGTTTTTCAGAATACCGCCACCTCAGCACATCTGCCATATGTTGTTTTTTTAACAATCTTATTGACATTTTCATCAAAACAATGAGACATGACTTCTTGCAGCATAATGACAGGTTTAAACCAAAAGTAATGAATATAATATGACGTGTTACAATCAGTCATAGCCGTAATTAGCATGTATTAACCATTATCAGCATGTGCCTACAAAAGTTGCAACAGTTCAAGTGACCTGTAACATAGGGTAAATAAATCTTAGCAGGAGACATGAATTTTTAGTTCGTATTCTACCTATTCTCCGCCATATCGAGCAGTCTAGTAGTACTGTCTCCCATTGCACTTTTATCGTCCTTCTAGGGTTACTGCCCTGGCTTCTCCAAGCTTACTACGCCCACTCTGCCAGCTGTCTCACCTTTAGTCAGCAGGTATGTCTGGTATAATGGCCAGAAATATTTTGGCTGACTGAGCAGGGAGAAGCTTGCTATAGGTCTCTGGTTGCGTGCTGCAGCACACCATGTCCCTGCTCCAACCTCTAGTAGTAGGGGTCAGGCCCCGTAACTATCGCGTTGCCACACTACGACGTGCAATTAATAAACTCATATCCACTCATCTACGAATGGCCTTTGGGAGTGGTTTAGAGTACCCCAGTAGAGGCAGCATAGGATATAGCATAATTTGCATGTCAAAGGCAGCGCTCAATTCTTTAAACACCAGGGCCCAAACGTTGTTAATTCCTGGACATGCCCAGGCTAAGTGTAGAAAATCCGCCTTGGTTTCTGCACAGCGATCACATTTAGCTTTGTCTCGCAGCTCATATATACACAGTCTCTCTGGCGTGTAGTATACCGTAATTAGGAATTTAAAATGAATGAGCCTGTGTCTCCCATTAAGCGAGATCTGCTTCGAGTTTTCACAACAATATCTCCAAGTAACATCATCTAGCTCTTTACCTACATTCGTTTGCCAAGCTAGCCTCGCCTTGGTAGAGAAGTTTTCACTATATCCTTGTGTTCATTTATAAATTTTAGAGACCACTTTGGTAGGGGAGTCAGTTTTTATAATGTATGTAAGCGATATAACCTCATGTGGTACATCTAGGTCTCGGCCTTACCAGTGCATGTCTCATTCTGTGAAACTTAAATCTGTGTAGTTGGGTTACAGTGGTATGAAGGCTAGCAAATTGTTCCCAAGTTTTGGCTTTCCCTTCCAGGAACATATCCCCAATAGTCTTCGCTCCATAGCGCTAAGCGCTCTGGTCACTTCGATGTCTCTGCAGGAGGAAATCCAGTGGCACCACTCTAAAACAGCCAATGGGGAGGATTTTATTGCTCCTGCCTCTAAAAAGACTGCCAGTGCCTGTACTTCCTGTCTGGTGTGCTGTATTGCCCCAAAGACCGTTCTCAGGTTATATGTCAAGTTTCTACCTGGAATAAATCCTGCCTGTTCCGGAGACACAAGGTACAGAACTAACAGTGTCAGTCTGGTGGCAAAGATTTTAGCACAATGCTTTACGTCCACATTCAGTAATGACCGGGGTCGGTACGAGGGGCATTCATTTGGAGGTTTGTCCGGTTTTAATATCGCTACAATGACTGCCTCTCTCATTGACGGGGGCATGACACCGTCAGCCACCATGTCTTCTAACAGTGTGACCAAGTGTGGAATCAATAGGTTTTGAAATCTTTTGGAGAAGTTAACCGTGAGTCCATCTAGCCCTGGTGCACTACCGGATTTCATCCCAGCCAGTGCAGTGATAATTTCCTCTTTCTCAAGAGGGCGCATTAAGTACTCACGAAAATCTTTCATAAGGATGGGCAGTTTCACATGGTCCACCGCCTTAGGAGGGCAGGAGTGTTGGGAACAGCTCTAACATGGCTACAGTCCTTTCTTGAAGGTAGATCTTTCCAGGTCTTCCAAGACAACCATACCTCACAAACCATGCCATTATGGTGCGGAGTACCACAGGGCCCTTTTTGATGTATATATGGCCCATCTGGCAGAAATGGTGTCCCCATTCGGAATCCACGTCGTGACCTATGCTGACGGCACTCAACAGGTCGTAGCACCGAGCCACCCCTGCCAACAAGCTAAGGGCCTTCTACCATGCCTGGAGGAAGTAGTAAAGTGGATGAGTCTCTCCCACCTGAAACTTAATGGTGAGAAGACGGAACTCCTGATACTGGGCGACCATCCGAGCCCCGATCTAATTCCGCTCTGGCCACCCTCAATGGGATCACTGCCCACTCCCAAAACAGAAATAAAAAGACTAGGAATATGGCTAGACAAGAACCTCACCTTTAAAACGCAGGCAAGAAAGACAGCTGCCTCTTGCTATGGCTTGATCAGAATTATTTGGAAAGTCCTTCCCCTTCTACACCCTCTCGCAAAAAGATTAGTAACTCAGGCGCTTATCTTGTATAGACTGGACTATGGCAATGCCCTCTACTTAGGTGCCCCTAAAGAGGTCATCTCTAAGCTACAGGTCATACAGAACTGTGCTGCAAGGTTACTCACTGATACCTCCGTTCGCTGCTCAGCAAGACCAGCTCTGCACTCTCTTCATTGGCTCCTAGTACAGCAGAGAGTAAACTTCAAAGCCCTTTGCATAGCACACAAATCCCTAAACAATCACGGACAACTAATCAGCAGAGACATTATTCGCCCATATAGAGCAAACAGGGCACTTTGTTCAAATGAACTCCATCTTGCAACGATTCCCAGTATTAAAAAGGCCAGAAGCAGAGGCAGGATCTTCTCACTCAACGTCTCTAAATTATGGAATGCCCTCCCACTACACCTACGGAGGGAACTTAATCATCTGAAATTCTGTAAGCAATTGAAGACCTGTCTGTTCATGCAGATCCCTCTCTTTTCTTCCTTTCGTACCCACCCAGGGATGGGATGCCTGCGGGTAGCCATGCGCTCTACAAATGTCAAATACTTACATGCATACATTTATACATACATACATACATAGTCTAATATTTCCGATTCCACGCCTTCATTCCGGGAGTGGTACAATGTCAAATAATATTGAAGGAACCGTTCCAATATCTCAGAGTCTCCCGCTATTACCTCCCCTTGTGCACTCCTTATTTCCAAAAGCACCGTGGTTTCCCTGTGTTTTTTCAAGAGGGAGGCCAGGACTGGACCCGGGCGTTCCCCCTCTCCATACGTCCTTGCTGTCGCATATTTGCCCAGATGTTTAAGCTCCGCATCAGCAGTTTCATGATATTCGTCCAACATAGTTTTGAGCGTAGCTTTATTATCGTCAGACGTGCCAGTTATCAACCCCTGTTCTAACAACTTAGGGGAGCCCTCCAAGCCAGAGAGTCTCTTACAAAGTGCCCAAAGCACCCCAGAGTGTTTTGACATGGCTAACTCACAATGCAGACCATTGCAAATGACTCCACCAAGCCTTTATTGCAGGCGAAATAGGTGTCTATCGCTTCGGCGAGCTCGGACCTAAAAACGGAGTCTAGCAGGAAGTATGGGGGAAGCACCAAGTAAAAGAGGGGATCCTTTTTTCGGGGTGCTAACCACTAAGAGTATAGGAGAGTGATCCTAGTAAGTGCGTGGAAGCACAGTCAACTCCTTTACTCCCGTATTTAAATGATGAGAAACCAGCCAATATTCAATCCTTGCATGTAGGTCATGAAACGCAGAGTAATGAGTATACCCAACCTGAGCCTGGTTCGACTGTCGCCAAACCTCAGTAAGCTCTAATTGCGTCATTGTGCCGGCAATGGCGTGGGCCACAGCCGAAGTAAGCCTTTCTGGGCCTCCCGATCTGTCAAAGCTCGGGTTCAAGACACAATTAAAATCGACCCCCTAGAGCTGTGGTCTCCCTACGTAGTTGCACACTACGTCCATGAGGGATATGTAAAACCCCGGGTCATCATAGTTGGGGCCATAGGCGTTAACCAGAATCATGTCTAGGCCTTTTCCTGAGCAACGTGAAACAACATATCTACCCTCAGGGTCTGCATGTAAGGGGTCTAGTTTAAGGTGCGATTTGGGATTCACCCAAGTGATCATTCCTCTTGCATGGATGGTGTAGCCTGCACAGTGAGTGTACCCCTGTAAACTTCTATTGTGGATCATGATACTATTCAGGGGCAGGTGAGATTCCTGTAACAGGGCAATATCTATTCTATGTCTCGTCAAGTACGCAATGACCTTCCTCAATTTTCTATGGTCATTGAGGCCCCTGACATTCCAGGTCAGAGTCCTCAGCATATTATGTGCATCCGAAGCTCACTCACTACGGCTCATCTTCTGCATTAATAGACATCAATATGTGTCCTAAACAGTTATGCATGATCGATATCAAAGGAATCCTTGAGTGTCCAAACCTTGTATTTCTTAAAACTCTGCTAAGTGTCTGTCTCAGTTCCCTCCCTCCCCCCATCCACACCAAGCTATACCCAACTGTGCTTTGGCAAAATCCCCCCGCTATCCCCCTAATTATCATAACAAATTCACATCAAACAACTCTGTTATCGGAACATATGAGGTAATACACAAGATGTGGTGCACACACGAGGGCGGATGTTGCCTGCCATTGTAGTAATTAAACCACTGTAAAGAAACTAACATTTACCGTCAGCCATCAAAGCGATTGGTTGCGTATGGCATGCGATCACATATGCGTGTATCAAGAGAGAGAGAGAGGACTAGAAAGGTAGTCCGAGTCCCCATAGTTTATATGTGTTATCAAAAGAGACTAGCTTAAATATGACCAATATTGTTAGGACTCCGATTAGATTTGTCATGGGCACCTCGTTCGTGAGTTCATGAAGCCCTCACCCACCAACCTGGTTGGTGGCATGCTTCATCATCGGGCCCACCCAGTGACACCTAATGTGTCCCGGGTGTGCTGCGACGCCTGATTACAGCGGAGCTGGTATTTTTCTGAGAGTGCAGTGTGAGGTGGAAAATGAAGTGTGAGTTAAAACGGCTTGGCGAGGGTCCCAGTACCCGAGGGTAAATTACATTTTAATAACTGGGGCCCCGTCAGCGGTTAAAATAAGGCTTGGGGATGTTTAAGGGAGGCGAGTTACTACCTCCTACATCCATCAGTTGGTCGACATGTTTCAGCCAGTGCCTTAAACTAAATCTGGCTTTCCTCAGGACCTTTTTAAAATAGAGTGTAGTGCAGGTTAAAAAGGAGTGTAATCCAGGCTATGTGTTACACTCACTAAGTTGTTTCTCTAAGTGTGAGAGAGGGGATTCCCTTCTCATATATGCCTGCACCGACAACATTGAAGACATAGATAAAACATGTAAGAAGAGGAGAGTCAAATAGGCGTCTTCGCCACATAGTCATATACATAGAATGCCGAATCTACAGTGCTCAGTGGGTAGACTACAGTCGGCAAAAGTGTAATGGCACTGGTGGTACCATTATTGTGATTATCGCAAATAATTGGGGGTGGTGTCGCTAAAACACGGTATCACACATATGCATGAGATACAAAGTGTGATGGGGCGTAAGTAAACACTCTTACGCTTAGATTTTGCAGCCAATGCTTCCAGGGGTGAAGCGGTAAGGGGTTGACCCTGTAGGGAAATAATGTAGGCCACTGGGAGTTAGAGACCTGTAAGGAGGGAAAAGCGCTTACCCAGAGAATGTTGCTTGGAGGTTGTCATACTCACAGCTTTTCTGGTCAGAGCCTGCCTTGTACCTGTTGCACCGTCCTTGTACTTCGGTAGAAAGAGCTGGAGTTTCTTGTTCGTTTTTATATGCTTGCAAATTGGATTAACTATATGCACCTGTAGCTGGGAGTAAGAGTAGAAATAATACCCCGGGTGTGTTCCTAGCTGTCTGCTCATGGGCAGTGGAAAGAGACTAGTCTCTAGCACATGTGCGGTGCTGCTTGTGTCTATTGCGCATGAGCGGGGGTGAGACACTAGTTGGTGGAAAGACACTAGTCTCTAGCACATGCGCGGTGCTGCTTGTGTCTATTGTGAATGAGCGGGGTGAGACACTAGTTATTAGTGCAGGTGCGCGGTAGAGTATGCAATCTGCCACTATCAATAGTGCGGGCATGGAATTTCAAGGAGGTGCAATGAATCATCACTGGTTGCTGTAGGAGCGGGAGGCTATGGCTGGGTATGGCAACTTGTCACAACCCGATATGGGTTGAGCACGATTAGGGGTGGTAGCCTCAGTTGAGTGGGAGTTCATAGGTCCACTGGGTTGAATGGGTACTAGTAAAGACCTCTGTATAGAGGTTTACGTCAGCATGTGACTGAGTTCCAAGGGATCGCATCGTTCAGGCAATTGATGTGTGAGGAAAGGCGATAGATCCAACGCTGTTCTTTGCTCATCAGTCTTCTTTCGTTGTCTAATGCCTGCTCAGGAATTTGTTTGATGAATGTCCATGTGAGGTCATTGGGGGTATGGCCATGGGTGATGAAGTGGTTGGTTAATTTACTGATGTTTTTCTTACACCTAATGGTGCTTCTGTGCTCAGTGACCCTAGTGCGTATTTTGCGGGTGGTCATGCCGATATAGCGGAGACCACAGGAACAGGTGAGAAGGTAAATCACATTACGTGAATTACAGTTGGTGTGGCTGCGTTGTGTCCACACCTTGTTAGGTTCTAGGGTTAGAGTTTTGGTGTGGGTGATTAAGTGACACACACTGCAATCATTGCAGGGGTAGTGTCCAGTTACTTTTGGTAGGCCCCATGCATTCAGAATGGTGTTTGGTTCTTGTGTGTTATGCGTTTTGGGACGGGTGTTAACTAGTTGGTCCTTCAAGTTATTGCTTCTCTTGTAAGCAAAACGCGGTATGTCCAACTGCCTCTGAGCAGAATTCAAGATCTTCCAGTTCTTCTTCATGAGTTTGGCTACCTCATTGGAGGCTGTGTTGTACGTAGTGACGCAGGTGATAGGTTGTTCCTGCTCCTCTTTAGCTGTGGTTTCAAGGAGGGCCTCGCTATTCTGGTTCCTGGCCCTCTTCCTGGTTTTGGAGATGATGGCTGGTGGGTAGCCCCGGGCCTCCAGTTTCTTGGATAGTTCAGCGGACTGTTTTTTATAGTCTGCTATATCACTGCAATTCCTGCGTATACGTAAGAATTGCCCGAAGAGAAGGTTCTCCCTTAGCGGGCGTGGTTGGAAGCTTGTGAAGTGGAGTAAAGAGTTTCTTGCCGTGGGTTTATAGTAGGTTGTCGTGGTGAGTCTGCCATCTCTGATTGTTATATTTAGGTCCAGGAAAGCAAGTTGGTATGCACTGATAGTGCTGGTGAACTTCAAGTATGGGTCCCTGCCGTTGAGCCAGATGAGGAATTGATCCAGGGTTGTTTGTGGACCCTCCCATATCACAAGGATGTCGTCAATATAACGGCGCCATGCGAGGATGTGGTTGGCATAGGGGTTTGTGCTGTCAGCAATGTGCGTGCGTTCGAATTGGTGGAAGTAAACACCTGCTACGCTTGGGGCGAAAATGCTGCCCATGGATGTTCCATTGGTCTGGAGGTAGAGGGTTCCCTCATATTCAAAGTAATTTTCCTTTAGTGCCAGTGTGGCGCATTGGAGGGTGAATTCTCTGTGGGTGTGGTAGGGCCGTGGTGACTCCCTGAGGATGTCCCTGAGTACTTTTATTGTGGCTTCGGGCCAATCCCGCATTCTAATCTCATTGTACAGCATTCACCTCTGGACTAATTGTGCAATCCAGCCTCCATCTTTGCATAACCCAGCTGCCCCGGCATTCCAGCAAAGCTCAACACAGCATTCAGGAGCAGTCCCGCATTTTACCATACTACCACAACTTATTTATCCAGCCCCCTCAAAATGTTCCCATCTTATCTGGCAGAGAGAAGGGGATCCTCATTAGTTCTGTTCATCCAGACCTCTTGGAGCCACGCCCTACATCTCAGTGTGCTCCAGCAGCCGCGGCCGGTAGTGGGAGTAATGAATGGGCGGTGATGTGGAGAGGGGGAGGTGCAGGGTTGGGGAGTAGTAATGTATGGATTACGGAGTTTAACAGGTAAGTACAGATATACATAAATAAAACGAATTTCGTTGCGTGCACTGCATCTTCAAATGCGATGCAGTGCGCGCAACGAAATTTGTTTTATTTATTTATATGTTTACTTACCTGTTATACTCCGTAATCCATACATTACTACCCCCCACCCTGCCCCTCCCTCTCTCCACGTCACCGCCCGGCCGGTACTCCCACTACCGGCCGCAGCTGTGCTCCAGGCTCTGTCAACGTTCTTTTGCCCACTTCTTCAGAGCATTCTGTAGCTCCTTAGGATGAGTGAAGATCCAGGAATGACCCTGCCGGTTAACTCGCAGCCTTGCTGGATACAGCATTGCGTAGTCCACATTCTGGTCTCTCAATTGTTTCTTGAGTGGTGCAGATTGTTTGCGACCTTCGTGCTCTCGGGCTGTGAAGTCTGAATAAAGGAAGATCGTCGAACCATCAAACTGCAGAGACTCTTTCTCTATCACTAGTCTCAAAGCTGTGTCTCAGTCCCTGTAGTTCAGGAGCATTGCGATGATGGGTCTCGGTGGAGCACCCGGTGGGGCCTCAGGCACAACGAACGGGAGGGTCTCTCCACCACGAACATGGGAGAGAACGTGTCGGAGCCCAGTAAAGTGTGGAGCAGTTTTTCAACAAACAGCTCCATGTTTCCCTCCTGTGTGGATTCTGGTAGGCCTGTGATGCCGTTCTCCCGATAGACAGATGGCTTGGCGCCTGTCTAATGCAGTGCAGTGGGAGAGCACTACAGTCTATGTGTCTGTGTTGGTGGGCTCCCCCCTGTTGTGTGTCGACAACAGTCCACTGTCAATTATTATGCTTGAGTGGGTCGTGAACAAGGCCAGTATATCTTCTTGTGTGTGTGCACATACTTCAGAGGTCAACACCACATGCTCCTACACCCTGGGCGACTCGCCGCTCCGCGAGGAACCCCTGCCTCAGCTGGAGAGAGAAGCAGCCAATGCCCCATCTCCGCAGGTCCACCTCAAGGGCATACAGCTTCGTATGGGAGATGGGAGGTCCCGTATCTCCCTGTGTACTCGTGGTATTGCAATGACCCAGGGTAGGCTGCCGTATCAGTATCGACCATGTCAGGTCCCGACAAGCCAGGTGTGCACCGCCTCAACCCGCTTTTACTTGCAACTGGGGTCTGTAAGGGCTGGCATATCTTGTGTAGCCCCCAGGACATCAGGGGGATGTGGCGAAATGTCTGCCGCTCCAAAGCGCCGCCCCGCTCCGAGCCTTAGGGCCTTCCCCATCTGACTGGACTCTGGACGGAGGTGGAGCCCAGGCACCCAAGAGACAGTTGGTGTTGTCCCGAGGCGGTTCCGTCAAGCCTCAAATGCTCAGCACCAATCTCTCGTCAAGAAGAACTTAGTGTCGCAGCCTTCTCACCCCCAGGGACCGACATCGATCCCGGTTTTAGCACGCCGCCGCCAGTCCATCTCGCAGCAGCTCCGGGATTACATCTCAAGACTGGGCCTCTCCCCCAGCATCACTGCAGGCCTCTGTTTGCAGCCCCCTGTCTCAGCACGTCCACGATGAACCTCCGGTTTCCGGACATCCCCGCAGCTGGGAACACCTGTATGTGGGGACTGCCTTCTGACACACAGGGAAGGGTGTCTATGGCTACTAGTGCAGCTCCAACGCAGCATTCCTGATGGATTATAGGACAGCTTGACGGAGCACAAAGCTTAAGGCGGCCATCTTCATTGCAGGCAAGATCCACCCCCCCACATCTGCCATATATAGCCCTTGTCTGACAAAGCTATTTATCCTCCGGAAAACAGGTTAAAAAAATCATTGACAGTGAAAAACCTTCTAGTGCCATCCATGACAGTGTCGACACGTAGATCAACCTAAAAAATACCATTTATGCCCCAATCTCCTGTATCCCATAGACATACAATGAAATTCATTTTCATTTTTTTCCTATCAGATGGGTTTGGTTGCTTAATACCTTTTGAACCAAACAGTCTATTTTCTTCAATTTAGTACCTTTCAACTAGCCACAGTGTGGCAAATATTTAGAAAAATACGTTTTTACCATGGTTAACGGTACTTTTGCTTGGATTTATTTGTTGCATGCACCACTTCACACATTTTCTCCAGTGATTGCCTTCTGCCCAGCCAATTGCTATCAAGGAAAGCATAGGTCACTCCATCGACACAAGTCTATCTTTGTAGTATTTTTGTTTGGATAGTATGGGAACTCGATTACAGTTTATATAAAGACTGGCCTCTTTTGCAATAGTCTTGCAGCTTGATTTGTGAAACGTGGAATATTTTTTATTCACTGGTAACTTAATCCATAATGTTGCCACGTGACAATTTTCAAAAGTTTAGGTTTTTATTTAAAGGTTTACTTTTATTCAGACCATTGCACAGAAAATAAAAAAAATATACAAAAAGGCGTGCACAGACAAGTGAAGAGTAAAACGGGCTGTCTAAAAGAATTTAAAAGATATGGCTTGGTATGACAGATATAAACTATGCATTGAATCGACAATAAGAATACTGTATCAATATAATCAGAAGAAAGAGGATATTCGAAATAACTGTGAATATAATATTCAATGCTATTAAAATGAAATTAGGTTGAGATAAAGATCGGTGCTTGACGACTAATTTTGGATTAGTCCAAGCCAGAATGTTATTTGTAACGAAGATATTAAGGCACAGTTGAGTATTTTTAGCTAGTTAATACATAATTTTTTTATTGTGTGATAAAAGTAGATTATGTTTAATTTATTATAACTTAATGAACAGAAAGAAAATATGAACAGTATCTGAACACGTAGTCTGAAATGTTGATGGCAAAACCTTGTAAGGGATATTTCTGCTGAAATAGGTAGATGGTCCCTAAAATGTTGCTCAACCTGGTCTGAGCTTGGCACCAGAAAGTTTGTATCAACGAACATATAAGAACATATGCTTCTAAGTGGCCATTTAATTCTTACATTGTTGACAATAAGGGTTGGCGCCAGAACACCACAATGGATCTTGAAAGGTTTTCGTATAGCCTAAAATGGTAAAGTGATCTGCAAATGTTTACTCACCCCTCTAAAGAGTGCATATGTCTTTAAGCAGACCTGCATTAGTTCTTTATTGGTCCAACGTGTTCCCACAGCATACCACTATCCCTGTATCTCAGTAAACAGTTTCTCTACACTGAGATACAAGTGAAAAGTGGCAAAAATAGTAGATGCCTAAGCTCTTTCAAAATTAATACATATGCTACCTTTCCTTATTATGCACCTGCCACAAATGATGTTTGTCAAAAGCCGATTATTGATTACAGATAATTGAAAAACAAATGCCCAGATTGTACAATAAACTCTTCTCAAAAAAGGATTAATTCATGTCTCCTTTAAACCTTTAAAAGATCTCCAACTATTGTAAACAATGTATCATGCAAATCATACCAATCTAAGAAATGAAACCAGGAATAATTGGATTACGCCAGACCGGTGCCAACTCTCTACAATACAAGAATCTGGAGGACCCTAATGATTGTCAAAAATTTCCGCTACACAAAATCTAATAATTGTGAAGAATTTTGGGATTATCTAATTTAAAAAAAAATTCCTTAATACCAGAAGGACCTGACATCTCTTTAATTATGAATAATTCAAAACAGTTGATCCACTTAATGTTTATCAAACACCTTAATTATCCCAATGCCACAACAATATCATTTTCTGAAAATCAAGCAAAGCCCTTCCTCAGCATAATATGTTAAGGCACATCCTCTGTTCACTTACTAGTTTTCTCTTACGCACCAGTATATACTCTGAAAAATTAGGAAAAACGTTTGCCCAAGAAGCAATATATAGCTGGAGAAAGGAAGTGACACTTAAGCAGTATTGTAAGTTTTTACTAGGTAGACCATCCTAAACAACATGAGAGGTAGCTTATTCTAAGGCAACAATTCTTTTGTATCTGAGTCAAAAATGCAGATTAATTAAATTACAAACCTTAGCCAAGTAGGAATTTGCTCACATGCATAGATACCTTATTGGCTAAGCCCTAATAGAGACACAGAATTCAGAGGGCAGTACTTCTGGTTCTGCTCCCAAGAGGCCTAATTTTACACTGTTCATAGACGTTAGGCCATATGCTGAGAGCATCTAACCCCCATACAGTTTTATCGTAATTACATTACATCACCGGCACTTAATGGAATTAATTCCCGTTTTACCTCCTTCATTAAATCTTACAAAACCATAACCCCATTTGCAAATAGAGAGACTCGCTGATATCTTTCCAACACTTATTGTTAAAGTGCAAAAATATTCTCACAATGAAGTTACTCTTTCATCGTTATACTCTAGCAAATGGTTTAATATATGACACATATTATCTATAAAACATTAAAGAATGAAAAATGTTGATGCCGATCCTATATTCGCCTCTCAGTTCTACCGATTTCTACAATCTAGTTATTGACTTGATGCACGAACGTGTGGCTTCTTAGTTGTTACCTTCTTCAACATATATATATATAATTTCCGGAGTTTCTAAAATACACATCATTTACTTCCTAATATCTTCTTATGAGATGTACAGATTTTATGAAATAGAAGGGCCACTTTATCCTTTCTTTAATCAATATCTGGCTGTTAGGCTACCCGATTCATCATATCTCTTCTTGCATTCTTATTCTTAGGTTGCTAATCTAAAAGTCTCCCATCCTTGCTCCCTTATTCATATGCATTCTGCTTATTTTAAGAAGTGTGCACACTTTGTTGTTTTTCAAAAAGGGTTCACAATTCTAAACACATTCTTCTGCCTTTAAGCTGCTTCCACACCCTATTGTAGCATCAGCAACTATTCTCTTTATTGACCAGCCAATGTTGGAAAGACATCCCATAAGATGCGATCACCCCAAAGTATTGCTTTAAAACAATCTCCGACCATGGGCAGACTATCTCTATCAGCATTAGTCTCAAAATATCTAACAATACCTTTTTGGATTTAGGTAAGACAAAAGTTATTTTGTTTTAAAAGAGGGCATTTAAATCTCTTACAGAGAGTTTTTTTCAGACATGTCTGGCTGGTGTGCAGTCTTAATATCGAGTCCTTTATTTCGAATGGACATAATATCGACTCCAGAATATCGAGATGGCATTAATATCGAGGTAAGTAATATCGATGTATTTTTATCGATTTTTATGTATGTTAAAAAGTATCGATTGAAAAAATATCGAGTAAGTAATATCGTTAGAAAAAAATATCGATTTTTCTAGTAGTTTAAAAATATCGAAAGTTGTGTTATCGACAGTCATGATATCGACTGTCATGATATCGACTATTAATATCTATATAAATAATATCTAATAATTAAATGTACACTGTTTTAATGTTTTATTACTACATTTATTGTTAAAATATATGTTAATTTTGTATTTATTTATATTGAAATAATTTAAAAAATAAATAATGATTTAAAAAAATTATTCAAATACTATAATAATTTCTAGGAGCGGGTAGTGGGTTTTTAGGGGAATAGGGTGGGAAGTAATTTAAATATAATTAATTAAATATGTAAATGTATTAATTGGTATTAATTTTTAATTAATTGTTATTTAAAAATTTATTTTTTAATATAAGATATTTAATTGGTAATTAATTTAATTTAATACATTAATTGCTAATTATGCTCATTAAAATAATGTATGTCATGTAGCGGGTTGTGTGTTTATAGGGGAATAGGGTGGGAAGTAATTTAATTATAAATAATTAAATATGTAAATGTATTAATTGGTATTAATATTTAATTAATTGTTAATTATATAAAATATTTTAATTATATAAAATGTAATTGGTAATTATTTTAATTTAATTGAATAATTGCTAATAATGTAAATTTAAATAATTTATATCATGTAGCGGGTTGTGTGTTTATAAGGGAATAGGGTGGGAAGTAATTTAATTATAAATAATTAAATATGTAAATTTATTAATTGGTAGTAATATTTATATAATTGTTAATTAAATCATATATTTTAATTATATACAATTTAATTGGTAATTAATTTAATTTAATTTAAGAATTGCTAATTATGTTGATTTATAAAACTTTTGTCATGTAGCGGGTTGTGGGTTTATAGGGGAATAGGGTGGGAAGTATTTTTATTATAATTAATTAAAAAGGTAAATTTATTAATTGGTAGTAATATTTTAATAATTGTTAATTAAATAATGTATTTACATAATATAAAATTTAATTGGTAATTAATTTATTTTAATTGTTTAATTGCTAATTATGTTAATTTAAATAATTGATGTCATGTAGGGGGTTGTGGGTTTATAGGGGAATAGGGTTGGAAGTAATTTAATTATAATCAATTAAATATTTAAATTGATTAATTGGTAGTAATATTTCATTAATTGTTAATTAAAAAATTAATGTTGATTATTTAAAATATAATTGGTAAATAATTAAATGTAATTTATTATTTGCTAATTATGTAACTTAAAATTTTTACTTTTCTGTAGTGGGTTGTCTGTTTATAGGGGAATAGACTGGGAAGTAATTTAATAATAAATAATTAATTAATAATATTTATTTAAGGTATACAACGTTTAGCACACAACGTTTACAATGCACTACCTTTACAATGAAACTTTTACAATGCAAATACCATAGCAAGGCATGTATTTAGATCAAATGTTTTTACTATGCAGGTATTTTTACAACGCATACCATTACAACTTAAGTGTTGGTAAGTATATAATTATATTTAAAATGTTATAGGTTTGGATTGTTGGTTAAAGGGGTATTTTTAGGGTTCAGGGTCAGTTTTCAGTGTTTGGGTAAAGGGGTATTTTTAGGGTTCAGGGTCAGTTTTCAGTTTGTGGGTAAAGGGGTATTCTTAGTGTTCAGGGTCAGTTTTTAGTTTTATAGACACAAATTTCCATAACGGGAGTTTGTTTCTGAAAACAAAACAGTAATCATCCCCACAACTGAAAGTTTACCCCAGGGAGTCGAGGTCATTGTTATTTTTTCTGTACCTCGCAACCAGGTTTTTCCTGGCAGTGATGGACAGTAATAAATAGCCATTACACTGTCCCCTCTAGGTACTGTACTTCCTCTGATGGCCCCTACTCCATTGGGCCGTAGGAGGAAGTATGAGAACAACGGGGGCTCCGTCGACGTACTACTTAAAATTCAACCGTTTCTAAATGAGGAGGTGAACTTAGGGTTTGATGGGTATGGTATGAGGTACTCTCTCCCAAGCTCTAAGTCAGGCCCATACTCTTCAAAGAAATGGAAATTGTCTTCCATTTATAAATTGAAATTGAAATTGTGTGTCTTGTAAAGCGCACTGCTACCCGCACCGCAGGCCTCGTAGCGCTATAGACCGCTGGGGAACCCGTCCTGGCTTTCCCTGTGAGATAGTCCCTCCTGGGAGTCTCCAAGGTGAAACCAGGCATCCCCGGCGTTTGTGAGGGGCCGATGTGGAGATGAGGCAAGCTTAATGCCCAGAGTTGCCGAGTGTGATCCCTGGTTAGAGTAGGCACCGAGGCGAGAATTATCGAGTCCGCTGATCCTGGTCCAAGACCCTGCCGCGTCGGGAATCGAACCCTGGTCCCAGGCCGTTCTCTGCTCTCGGGTCTGCCGCCTCTAACGAGTGAGCCACACCACTCCACTAGTGGAAGCACCTTAAAAACTTCAGACAGAATAAGGCTCTTAGGGGCATATTACCAAGCAATAGCGATAATTATCGCTATTGCTTGGTTAGAGAGAAAAATTACCGCTGAGCTGCGGCGATTTTTATCGCAAATAAACCTTGGTATTACCAAGGTTTATCGCAAATGCGATAAAAAACTGCTGCAATGCATGAATATCGCTGAAAAGTCAGCGATATTCATGCATTACCGAGCTAATGCTCTTCGCCATGTTATCCACCTCCCATTGGATAACATGGCTAAAAACTGCTCAGGGCAGGTGTTAGCATTTGGAGATATTCGCGCTTAGAGCGAATATCTCCAAAAGTTGGTAATAGGAGATAGCGATGTTAGCGACTGTTTCCAGTCTCTAACATCTTGGCACGCCCACTTTGCATGTCATTAGTGATAATAATCACTGACATGCAAAGTGGGGCCCAAGATGGTCGCTATCTCCTAATAGCTGTCGCTAACTGGTGTTAGCGACAGCTAGGTAATAGGGAGATAATTTTATCTCTGCTTTCTTGGCTTTTAAAGCCAAAAAAGCGGAGATAAACCCCCTTGATAATATGCCCCTCAATCTTCATGAAATGAAATGTAAACCACGCCTCTGATTTGCCAATACTTTGATAGTAGCACATTTTCTTGTACATAAAAATAAACCCACAGGTATGCTCAATGTCATGGGTATCATTTTGAAAACAATATTATGTCTCTGTGGGAGATTACCTTGAATTAATAGAATTACGTGGGATACGTCATGCTTCCTCACATGTTCATTTCGGTATAAAAAGAAAATCCTTGTGCATTGAAAGGCTCACAAGACAAAATACTCCTTTCACAGGTTTCCACTTAAAATGCTGTTGATGCCGAATAGCCATTGTACAGTAACTTGCAAAAGTATGCAAAGCATTATAAACTCCACTCCTACGTTTCGAAAGCTCAAAATGTCATGGCAACTCTCCATCACATTGTGGCTAGTTACGTATTGTGGTTAAGGTGTCTTAATCATGTCTAGTCTTTGTCCTTCAAGGCAAATGGGCTCCTCTTTGTGAGTTTCTTGTATGCCTGTGTATTTGACATAACCTGTCACATTCTAGTGCACTTTTTTCTCTACAGATAAACATCATTTAACAAGGAATGAGCTGTTTTTTTTGCCTGCATACCAGACATCTGACATCGTTCTCCGACAGCAAATAGGTGCGAGGATGCTGAAATATTCCACAACAACCTAATTATAACAGCCGAACAATGGAAGGAGGAAATAATTGCAAAAAATGTAATGTTTCTAGTGTAATGTACGTGGTTAAAGAGAATTTTAAAATTTCTTCTTCTTTGGTAAATCATTCATTTTCGGCCACTGGTTTGTCTGCGTACAAGTCAATAAAAAATGCCTTTAAATATTTGAAAAAATTAAAGCGAAACTTAGGTGGTGTTCAAAAAATACTGGGGCATATTAGCAAGGGCTTTTTTGCCGCTTTAGCACCACTTTTTGCTGCTAAAGTGGCGATTTTTTTTATCGCCCTATCAGCAAGCTGTCGCTAACAGGCGTTAGCGACAGCTTTCTGGTGATAGCGGCCGGTTTTCCTATCGCCTTGCATGCCAGCAATGATTATCGCTAATGACATGCAAGGTAGGTGTTCCCAACTAGAAGCGACTGAGAACATTCGCTAACACTACTTCCCCCTATTACCAGCACAGGCGAAGTGATAAAAAAAAGTTGCGCTAAGCGCGATTATCGCAAGTACTTAACACCGACTGAAAACCTGACTTACCTGTATTCCTCAATGGGAGGTGGATCTTCAGCGTTTCCACCATGGCGTTTTTGTGTGAATATCGCTGGATTTCCAGCGATATTCAAACATTTCGCCGCAATCGCTGGATATTTTATCACAGTGTAGCTAAACGTTGCTAATAGCATGTTTTCTCTGCTTAAATATCCAGCGATAGGCAGCGATAATATTAAACGTGCTAATCACGTTTTGCGATAAATATCGCAACTTCTTGCTAATATTCCCCACAGGTATTTATTTCAGCAAAGGATTGGTCCCTTTGTCAATCAAGACCAAACTTCACAAAATTGTGCTCCTGTTTGCTTTAGAGGTTCTAGGACAAACTCAGAGTTGCTCCCCCCCAACCCATACTGTAGACATATGTGTACTGAGGGAAACCTGCGGGAATCTGGAGTTTTGACAAATTGAAATCTCGAAAAACTGTCTTTGGGTGCAACTTCCCTCAACCCTGTCCAATGTAGTAAACAGTGTATTTTAGGGTCTTTAGCTCACCTAGTTATTAGGTAGGTGCAGCGATGCGATCTCCATGAAATATGTGTCCAGAGTTAATGTAACATCAAAACAACAGCACAGATTGAAAGAACTAACTTAGAGTGTCAAACCAAATGTGGTCAATGGAATAATCCTTTACTAAGCAAACCAGTTTTAAAATGGTACAAAATAATCAGTGATAGCCCAACCATATCCTGATAAGAAACACAAATCAAAACTGGGAAAAAAATAAATCACAAAATAGTTCCTTAGTTTAACCAAAAATATAACTGCTCAACATCACGAAGCCCATTATACACCAAGGTGTAATGTAAAAATAAATATAGGGGTAGAACTGCCCACTATGGACTTGGATATGCCCCCACCTCACCAAAAAATATGTTGACAGTCTTTCGCCCCCCCCTCCCCAAGAGGGCATATGGGGTGACTATCCCGAATATACTCAGGTGGGGTGCAGAAAGTGCACTAGTCACCTGGGCTAAAAATAGGGTAGGGGGCTCCCTAATTTCCTACTTTTCAAAAATGTATGTGGTCTGTAGGTTTGCATGGGTAGCACTACAACACAGGCCCAAATACAGCAGCTATCTCGATTGCTTATCTTTCAATGTAACGCTTTAGGGCCATTTTGTGCCATGGTCTTATTGCACACTCACACAGGCGAGGTACAAATCTCATCTGTGGACTAGTGGGAAGTCAGGGTGGTAGAAAATATGTGACTCACTACACATTCTGAAACTTTTCATCACAGAAATGTGAGGAACGTGTTTTTTTTTGTTCTGTCAAAGTTTGGGGCTGACAAGGCATTCTGGGTTAACAAACCTAGTGAGATTCACACAAGTGATCCCAGCCTTGATTCCCTCATGAATCTAACTCAAACAAATTTATCCATGTTTAATAGGTTTCCCTACGTGCCGGCTGAGCTAGGGCTCAAAATCCACACCTACCCCCTTTGCAAAAAAAAGGGTCAGTTTGGGACACTTTCCTGTGAATGGCACTAGGCCCACCTTGTAATTGTAATTATGTCACAGAAATGTAAAGAAAATGTGTGTTTTAGTCAAACTTTGCATGGGATTGTGGGTTAAAAAAAAACTGTCGAGAGCCACAAGTTGGGGGATCCCTTCGCTTTTTCTTCCATATATGACCAACAGATTATCTTAGGTCAAGTAATAACAGACAAACAGATATTCTACATATTGCAGAAATATTTCACCTCAAGCGAAAGGCATCAACAAATTTCCAGATCGAACACCAAACTATTCTCCTGAAGAAGGCGGTTACTCGCTGAAACGCACATAGAGACTGATGACGACATTAAATGGACTTTATAGACATGACAATTTGTGTTTTTAACTATAGGAACATTGCTCAACAAATATAAATCTGCACTGTATTCTTTTTTTATTTTTTTTTGCAAAAACTTTTATTAAGAAACAAGGCATCACATACAGCCATCCGCCTACAACCCAGGGTGGGCCGGCAGCAAAGGAGAGTTAGCAGGTCAATATGTCTCACTGTGAATCTCACACAGCCGATGAGCCGACAACCCGGAGGTCCGGCGGCGGTGGGTAGGAAAAGACATGCAATATAAAAACAATAAACGAAGGAGGCTTCCGATGTTCCACAATACCTCTGTCCCACCCCAGCCCACCCATCATTCAAACAGTGCATTCACCCCCCCCCCCCTGAGCTACCGAAATGACCCCTCTCGGATGGGAACCAGGACAGTCAGCTTAGGATGCAGTAAAACAGATGCAGACCCCAACAGTCCCCCCACCCCCCAGCTCACAACCTACATACCTTCGTCCAGTCATTCAGTGACCACTCTATTATGTTATTGGTCTATTTCCGGGATGAGCCCGAGTCCCCGCTAAAGTCATTCGCTCCTGATGCACTTCAGAACCCACACAGAATGACATCCACTGCAGAGTGCCTGCCTCCTGGGTAGATGATCGAGATCCCCAATCCCACCCTCCGCGTATGTCCCCCCTCCCAGCTTCCACAGCGCCTTATTCTAGTTGTATAATGCACTAGGGTGCCTCAAGTGCCCCCTTCTCCATGCTCAGCGCCCTCCTCCAAACATTCCTGGCTCACATGCGTCTCGCTCAGTGCCGTTTGCTCACTGTCTCTATTGTGCAAATATGTCTGGTACAGTCCCCAAAAATTCTTAGGCCGGCTCATGGGTGGGAGTAACTCGCTATAAGTTTCTGATTGTGTGCAACAGTATAACATGTCCCTGACCCACCGAGCTTTGGTCGGAGGTGGGCCTCTCATCCAGCAACAGGCAACAACCCGTCTGGCAATCAGTAGACCCATATCTGTCAGCCGGCGCAAGGACACCGGCAGCGTCCTAGAATATCCCAACAGAGCTAGCGCAGGGTTAGGGGGTAGGTCTGTGTCCAGTATCTCACTCATTTCCGAAAACACCTCCTGTCAGAATTTGTTAATGCCCGGGCAACTCCATGCCATATTCATCAAATCTGCCATCTGCACGTGACACCGCTCACACTCTGCTGTTTGTCTGAGGCCATACCAAATGTAGCCTCTCTGGCGTGTAATATACTCGCTGGAGGAATTTGAAATGGATCAGTCTGTGTCTTCCGTTTAGAGACAGTTTCCTTGTGTTGGAGCAGCAATACTTCCACATGTCATCGTCAATCTGTATTTGCAGGTCATGCTGCCACGCCATTCTGGCTTTCGAGAGCTGATGTACCTTATGTGGGGTCCCTATCCTCACCAAATTTGTTACCAGCTTCTGGGGAGAAGCTGTTTTGATCACGTACGTAAGCTCCGGGGTTTCTGGGGGCTCCGCCATGTCCGGACCCAAAAGATCAGAGAGGGCACTACGAATCCTGTGGAACTGGAAGCGCTGCAGCAGCGTGGCCTCCACTCCCGTAGCAATGATCTGCTCCCAGGTTCTCACCACCCCGTCAATAAATAAGTCCTCCATCTTTGTGACACCTAACTTGTCCAGTGCTCGCACAACGCCTTTCTCCTCCAGCGGCGCTAGCCATAGCGCCCACCCTATCGGCATAAGAGGAGAGTATAGTAGCTCACAGTCCTGTGCCCGCGACAGGGCATGCCAGGCATGGTTCGTAGCCTTTATAGAGTCTAGCCTGCCAACCCTGCGATCCATCAGCCAGAATACTGTAGCCGGCAAAGGGGTTGGGTCTGCAAACAGACGCTCAAGAGTCACATGAGGAATATCCGGGTTCCCGTGGATCCATGTATGAAGATGTGAGGCCTGTGCAGCCCTGTAATATTGTTCCATGTCCGGTGCACCCAGCCCACCCATCTCATAGGGAAGCATCAAAACTTTCCATTGGACCCTGGGCTGTTTGCCTCCCCAGGCGAGTTTGATAAGCGTTTGTGTCAAAGTCTTGAAAAAGGCCTTAGACAGGCCCACCGGTAGATTGTTAAAAAGGAACAGAAATCTGGGCAAAACAACCATCTTTATAAGAGCTATCCGTCCCATTAAGGACAGGGGGAGCCTGCACCAGGTGTCCATGTCCTCGACCAATTTCGTGTAAGCTACTCCGTGAGAATGTCAGGATCTGTGTGTAGCTGAATGCCTAAATACCTGACCGGCTCCGACATCCATTGCAGTGGGTATTCCATCTCGAATTGCAGCGTCACCGGTGTTAACGGGAAGGCCACCGATTTGTTCCAGTTCACCTTCAGTCCTGAAAGTGCACCAAATCGCACTACCTCTCTTAGTACCGATGAGAGGTTCGTTTCCGGATCGCGGACGTACAGCAATGTGTCATCCGCGTAGGAGGAGATGCCAATCTTGTATGTTGGAAAGTTAATGCCTTCTAACCTATGGTATTCCCTGAGCACGCACGCTAATGGATCCGCAACCAGCGCATACAGCAAGGGCGACAGAGGACAGCCCTGTCTGGTACCTCTACTTATCTCAAAGGGGGCTGTGACACGGTCACCCATCCGCAGTCTCGCCGAGGGCCTATGGTACAAAGCTCCAATCATTTGAAGGAAGGGTTCGCCTAACCCCAGCTTCCGTAGGACTCTAATCATGAAGGGCCATTCAACGGAATCGAAGGCTTTCTCCATGTCGAGAAAGATCGCAATCGCTTTGTTCTCTTGGCGCACATGTTGCATGGTCCCTAGTACCGTCCGGATGTTATAGGTGAGGTTTCTGTTGGGTATAAAACCAGCTTGTTCCGGTGCAACCAGCTCCAGCGCAAGGAGCGCCAGACGAGTGGCCAACACCTTGGCGTACAATTTGGTGTCCACGTTGATGAGAGATAATGGCCTATACGAGCCACATTGGTTAGCCGGTTTCCCTGGCTTCAGAATTGTGATCAACAGGGCTTCCCTCATGGTGTCAGGCATGCTCCCCTCCACACAAATGTCATCAAAAAGAGCGGACAAGTGTGGTACAAGTCTATCTTTGAAAGCTTTATAAAAGGCCACAATTAGACCGTCTGCTCCGGGGGCACTACCAGACCGCATCCCCTCTAGCGCCTCTGTAATCTCCTTCCTTTGTATAGGCGACATCAAGAATTCCCTCTGCGCATTGGACAGAAAGGGCATTTTGATATAGCTCAGGTAATCGTCAATTTCCTCTTCTACTCGAGAGGACCTGGATTTGTACAGACTGGAGTAAAAGTCCCTGAACTCCTCAAGTATCTCTTCTTCCCCCTGGATTACTTCCCCCGTCGGGGTCACCAGCTCATTAATCACCAGCCGTCTTCTATCGTTGCGTATTATTCTAGCCAACAGAGAGCCAGGACGTCCCCCCTCCCCATAAGTGCGTGCAGTGGCGTATTTGCCCATATGCTGCACTTCCCTGTCCGCCTCCTCGTTATATTGCATACCGCAGCACGCTTGTTGTTGCTCGCTATATTTTTAAAACAAAAACGTTATACTTATCATTTCATTGCGCCACCTACTTACGTTTTAATTAAATCGCGCTGCTTACTTGCGCTTGTTGCAACTCATAGGAATGTCTGGGGCAACATCAAAGTAATTAGGTCTTACTTGCACGATAATTGTTGGGCTCACCCTGCACTTTGCAGGACTTAGGGCAGCTAGGCACCGACATTCTTCGCCTCACGGCGTTTTTGGCCGCCATCTTAGGAGAGGGCATCTGAGGCTGCCGAGTTACGGGCGCCATCTTTGTTGGGGGACTAGTTGCTTCCCTTACACTCCTCCCACGTATTGGAAGAGCTTGCTGGAGCCTATTTAAAGACTGGAATCGGCCGCTGACAGGTAGACTTGCATACCGCAGCGCGCTTGTTGTTGCTCGCTATATTTTTAAAACAAAAACGTTATTCTTATCATTTAATTGCGCCGCCTACTTACGTTTTTAATTAAATCGCGCTGCTTACTTGCGCTTGTTGCAACTCATAGGACTGTCTGGGGCAACATCAAAGTAATTAGGTCTTACTTGCACGATAATTGTTGGGCTCACCCTGCACTTTGCAGGACTTAGGGCAGCTAGGCACCGACATTCTTCGCCTCACGGCGTTTTTGGCCGCCATCTTAGGAGAGGGCATCTGAGGCTGCCGAGTTACGGGCGCCATCTTTGTTGGGGGACTAGTTGCTTCCCTTACACTCCTCCCACGTCTAAGGTTTATTTAAGATGAACAGGCAGTCGGCGCGCAGCGATGGCGCGCAGCGGGTGCGCGCCAGAAGTGCGCCAGAGGTAAGCCCGTTTGCGCCTGTTCGCGCACAGGACACGCCAGGCGCCAGTAGGTATGTTTCTCTGCGTCGTCCCGCTCCTATTTACTCTTGTGACGATCTTTTAAAACTCAACTCTGGCAACATTCCCAGACACCAACTCGCTACCATCAGCACACAGAGAGATTCACTATCCTGTGATTTACAAAATGTAAGATCTCTTAGTAAACACTCTGAAGAGATCACGCTACTCATTGAGTTTCATGAGTTAGACGTTCTCTTCATGACTGAAACATGGATCAATGCTAATAGCATGGTGGAGCTGGGACTAGCATGCCCGTCAGGCTATAAGATTAGACATATGCCTCGGGTAAGGGCCAGAGGAGGAGGAGTAGGGATGATCTTTAGGGAGACAATAGTTCTCTCCCAGCTTGATATTAAGACAATCCCAGGCTGTGAATTAATGGCCTTCTCAATTATTGGTCAGGGGGACGCACTCTATTCAGGTCTGTTGTGCTAATGAGCCCCAGCGTGCACCTCATCCGCTGTAACAGAGCTCATTAATATCATCTATGATTTGGCTAATTCGCACACGAGACTGATAGTGTTAGGAGATTTCAATTTATGGCCGGATGGCTCGACCGATTCTGCCTTTAAAGAGTTGATCCAAGCTAACTGTAATATTCAGTTACAGCAGCTAGTACTTGCTCCGACCCACGAAAAAGTTCACGCACTTGATCTCATCTTCGCCGATGCTGGCCAAGTGATCGTACGAAACATTCTTCCTCAGTGCTGGACGGACCATGCACTCATCCCTTTTGATCTCTCTCTTCCTGCCTTACCAACTAAGAAAGGCAGCTTAGGGGTTACTAAGGTAGGCAGACAATGGTCGAAGCTTTTAAAACATTCTCCTCCCCCCACTCTACTTCCAGACGGTTTCTCCCTGAGAGACAATGTAGACGCAAGTTATGAGAGTCTTAGCCAGCGAATCCTAGTGTCACTGGATTCACTGGCCCCTTTGCGAAAAACTAGAGTCAAAACAAAACATGCGACGCCATGGTTCTCAGAAGAACTCTATCAGCTCAAACTCCGGTGTAAACGAGTGGAGCGCAACTGGAGAAGGCGGTACCTTGAGGCAGACAGAGCTGCTTTTAAACAGGCACTGGTGATGTACAAAGCCCAGATTAAACATGCCAAGGCTATTTTTTTAGAGGAATCATTGCTGTCAGCAGTGAATAAATCTCAGGTCCTATTTAAGATCGTCAAAGACTTGGCATCTCCCGCTTGTACTACAAAGAACACTCTGCCCTCTCAAACTTTATGTGACTCATTGGCACAGGCCTTTGAGGACAATATCACTACGATTTTGAATAACCTTGCTACGCCGCCAGTTTCTACTTCTTACATCTCAGGCCATTGTATCACTGCTTCTAAGAAAGATGTCAGTCTGGCCCAATTGAACAGTTTTCCCCCACCGTCCTTTGAAGACTTCTGTGTACTGGCAGACGGGATATCCTCGGGCTCGCTATCTGACCCCCTTCCACCTAAATTTTGGAAACTATTTCGGGAAGAGATCTTCCCTCCCCTGGTCTCTATCTGCTGTCTGTCCCTTGAGTTGGCACGGGTTCCGGACTGCTGGAAACTGGCGGTGGTCTCCCCTCTTCTGAAAAAGGACACCTTGGATCCCACTTGTCCAGCAAATTACAGACCCATCTTGTTGCTCCCATTCCCAATTAAAATTCTGGAGAAACTGGTTACAAAACATCTTTCCTGTTTCATGGAGACTAACGCTTGCTTGGACGTGGCCCAATTTGGCTTTAGACCCGCCCATGGGACGGAATCTGCATTGATGACAGTGCTAGATGACCTGCGAACGCGTGTCGACCATGGTCGAGCTGCTTTCTTAGTATTGCTCGACATGTCGGCCGCGTTCGACACGGTCAACCACACGATACTGATTGGGAGACTGAAGGAAATAGGGGTGTCAGGATCGGCTCTGGATTGGCTGATGTCTTATCTTGACAACAGACATCAAATGGTAGCCCTGCCTCCTTTTAAATCTAACACCAGAAGGGTCGGACAGGGCGTGCCCCAGGGATCGGCCATCAGTCCGATCCTGTTCAATCTCTACCTCCGTCCCCTGATTCAGTTGATAAAATCTTTTGGCATAGCAGTCACCAACTATGCTGATGACACCCAACTAGTCTTCTTGTTTGAGGGCAAGGAGGCTGTGTCACAGGAGACATTTTCTCAGTGTATGTCTACCACGGCGGAATGGTTGAGTCTTAACTCCTTACAATTTAACGATTCCAAAACTGAGGTACTACACTGCTCACTGGATCGCACCCCTAGGCCTCTTCCATTGAACTTTTGGCCTCCGTCCTTTCGGGCTACTAGCCTACCGGCTGAGTCAGTTCGCAACCCGGGGTTGATGTTTGACTCCAGCCTACAGTTGGATGTGTCGATAAACAAAACAGTGGCCACTTGCATGACACTGCTGCGGATATTGCGGAAGATACTACCTATGCTCCCTGCACATTCCAGGCCAGAGGTAGTGCGGAGTATCATCCTAAGTAGACTTGACTACTGCAACGCACTACTTCTGGGGGCACCTTCTACCCTAGTAGGAAAACTGCAACGTGTTCAAAACTTCGCCACCAAGGCGGCCCTCTCGCGCCGCCGCTCTGACTCATCCACGAAAGCTCTCAGGGATCTCCACTGGCTGCCAATCCCTCAGAGGATTGATATTAAAGCTCTTTGTTTGGTACATAAAGCCCTTCATGGACAGGGCCCCTCTTCTTTGCAGAACTTGTTTTCTTGGTATGTACCTTCTAGATCCCTTCGCTCGGCCTCAGCCCATCTGGTGGTAGTCTCCAAGATTGTGAGGACCCGGATGGGAGGCCGCTCTTTTAGGTTTACTGCAGCGAGACTGTGGAACTCCCTACCACTAGGCCTGCGCAGCGTGGATGGTCTTACCCCTTTTAAGAAAGCCCTGAAAACTCATCTGTTTCCAAAAATTTTGTAAATTCTTTCTGTATGCTGTGCAACTGATCATACTCTGTATTGTAACATCTAAGTCAAAGCGCCAGGATACCCGTTGGGTGACAGTCATTGCGCTATATAAATGCACCAATACATACATACATACATATTCAGTAAGGAGTACTTTAATCTGCGATGACATGTCTGTTCCGAGAGAGTTTCGCTGCTGCACCTCGAGGGCAGCCAGCTGGGGTTCCAACGTCTTCAACCGCTGCCTAATAGATTTCAGCACACTAGAGTGCTTAGACATGACAATACCCCGTATATGCACTTTGAACATTTCCCACACCGTCTGGAAGCTATTGATGGTCCCCACATTGGTTGCAAAGAAGTTGTCTATTTCCTCTGCCAGCTCTCCTCTGAACTCATCGTCCAATAAGGAGTAAGGGGGGAAGCGCCATGTGAAGTGGGGAATTTTCTTAACCGGTGTCTATAATGCCAGTAAAAGCGGGGAGTGGTCCGAGAGGGTGCGTGGAAGTATCGTACATCCCGTAATGTGCCTGACAAGTGCCTGAGACACTAGCCAGTAATCAATCCGGGTGTGAATATTGTGATATGCTGAGTAATGGGTATAGCCGCCCTCGCGGGGTGTCTACTCCTCCAGACATCAACTAGATCAAGCTTCATTAACTCTGAGTGCATGAGTGAGGCCGCGGCCGATGGCCGATGGTCTGGGCCCGCAGACCTGTCCAGCCCTGGGTCAAGTACTAAATTGAAGTCGCCCCCCCAGATCATTCTGGAGCCAGCATAGGTTCTGCATTGCGCAGCCAGAGCATCATAGAAGTCTGGGGAGTCGTAGTTAGGACCGTAGATATTAACCACTATCAGGTCGTGCCCTCTTCCCACACATCTAGAAATTAAGTACCGGCCTGCAGGGTCCACTGTAAGCACCTTCAGTTGTAGTTTAGATTTAGGGTTAACCCATGTGATCACACCCCTGGCGTGTTTTGTGAACCCAGCAGCTATAGTGTTATCCCCAAGTCCCCTGGCAGTGAGCGTCCCACTGTCGAGAGGAAGGTGAGTCTCCTGTAGGAGTGCTAAATCTATGTGGTGTCTGTGCAGGTAACTCAAAACCTTTCTTAGTTTGCGATAGTCATTCAATTCTCTCACATTCCATGTCATCACTCTTAGCGACTCCCGAGCATCGTCCGTAGCCGTCATCCCAACATCAGCCATCCCATGAGTACATACACATAGCCAGCAAACACCATTTTCTGGTCCCTGAATACCAGAATCCGACGAGCATTCATCAACAAGTGCGATCCCTGACTAACAGGACCGGAAGGCATATCTCTCAGCAACAGTCCCCCCCCCCCAAAAAAACAACCCCACCGTCTCCTTCCCCCCTTCCACAGCCGACCACCCCCAACCTGGCCAGACAGTACACCGTCCCTCCCTCCCTCATTCCAAAATTCAAATCATCAAGAACAGTCCCCAAACAAGTCCCTCTAGGGACCTTTAGAGCAAAAAGCGCCAGGGCAGAGGTCACCAGGAAATGCAAGTAACAGAACTGCAGCATTCTTACCTTCCAATGCGCCCCAGCGCCAGTACCCCTGTAGTGTCCATCAACAGGAGCCCACCTCCCCACCCCACAGGGTTTCAACTGCGTTCTCCCTTAGTTCTTCATGGCACACATATCATGTCAAAAGCGCAACAAACACAGGCATTATGGTGTATCTTCAATCCGCCTTCAGAAACAGTCAGTTAGACTAACATGTCCGCAACCTGTAATAGGAATATCGGAAAGATCTCACCCCGCCGTAGCAACACATATCAGGCACAGGTCCCCTCTCTCCCGGCGGATCAAGGAGCCAGGGCTCGCCGGGTCGCTGCTGTAAGAGTCCAAGTACTTTACCCACCGACCAGCTCCCAGTGAGCAGTGCATTGGGAAGAGCTAGACAGTCCCAGACATACTATTCCTGTTCATCCAGGTGGCTATCCTCGTTCTGCTCTCCATGCTGATTCCGTGGGCTGCCCCTTCGCTCCTTGGACCATTCCTTTAACGATTTCTGGAGTTCTCTCGGGTCCGTGAAGAAGTGGGAGTGACCTTGTCTATTGATCCGCAGCTTCGCCGGGTACAGCATTGCATAGTCCAGGCCAAATTCACGAAGTTGCTTCTTGTGTGGCACGAAGCGCCGTCTTTCCTCCTGTACTTTCGCAGTGAAGTCCGGGTACAAGGAGATATCCATACCTTCGAACTGTAGTTTCCCTTTGTCCCTTGCCACCCTCAGCGCAGCGTCCCTGTCTCTGTAGTTCAACAGTTTGGCTATTATCGGCCTCGGGGGGCGCTCCTGTGCGCGGGCGGAGTCCAAGTGTGCGGTGAGCTCTCTCCAATATCAACATCGGGGAGAAGACATCGTCTCCCAGAAGAGTGACCAGGAGTTTCTCCACAAAGAGTTCCATCTTCCCAGTGTGTGTCGTCTCCGAGACCCCCGTAATGCGAATATTCGAGCACCTCGAGCAGGCCTCCAAATCCTCCGACTTATCCTGAATGACCTGAAGAAGCCTGCTAAACTGTTTGCGGTCTTTGTCCCATTCCATCTGTGCTTCTTCCACTTCCGTAAGCCGCCTCTCGGACATGTCAATCCTTTCCGCTTGTTTGTCTATTCGTTCTGACATTCGATCCATGTGGTACGTGAGGGCATCTATCTTCGAGTCAATTGAGGCCGTACTGTCCTGCAGACCTTTCTCCATGGTTGTCAGCATACCCTTAATCTCAGCACACAACGAACCCTCCGGGCTTCCGCCTCGCGGCGAAGGGTCTGGGACTTGTGATTCCGGCACCTTCGTACGCCGTTGGTCAAACATCAGTTTGGTCGGGGTTTTGTCTCCCTTGCCCATGGTGTAACAGCAGAATGCCGAGACTCCCAGTCCCTCTCGGTCAGCAACAGAGGTTGAGGCAGTACTTCAGTCGCCAGGTACGCCACAGCTTGCTCCTGCACCCTAGTGCGGTTACTGCCCAACCGGACACTCCAGGCCTCGCAACCGGCGCACGCCGTTCTATTCGTCCAGGCATATAACCGGCACTACGAACCCCCTAGGACTGAGTCGCTCTGCCCATTCGTGTAGTCGTCTCAGTGCTGCACGCTCTTCCAGCTGCCCCCGACTGACTGACGGTATGTCAGTATGTCATGTGGCAAGGCCTACATCAAATCGCAGGGGCCTCAGCTACGTTCCGTAGTCTCCGCACTAGCCGCTCCGCAGTAGCAGTGTTATAGAAGTGTTGGTACCGTTTGGCTCAGGGCCCGGATTGAGTACCCCCCCAGCTGCAGTAGTCAAAAGTGTTGAAAGGTTCGTGTAGGTCTCCCCTTGGCGTCGCTATTTCTAGTCAATGGCGCAGCTGCGGGGGTGAGGGCTAACGCAATGGAGTCTGTACCCAGCAGCAGCCCACTCACCGTTCCACTCCACCAGCACGCTAATTGTGATTCAGGCCACACCGCCAGTGACTTGTAGTGTTGCAGCACCGTAACTGACCTCTCTCGTGCTCACTTGACGTTCGCGGGCCCAGCGGTACTCGGCCCTCCACCGTATTGAGAGCCGCAGCGGCCAGGGAGCCTTCATTGCAATATGGCGGGGGGGGCCAGCAGGCCTCGCCACTCTTCCACAGGCACGTGGATTCTCCCCTCGTCCTCCTTTTATTGCCCGCTCCTGGAATCTCCCAGGCACCTGGATTCTCACCCCCCCCCGAGCCGCGAAACCAGCAGGGAGACAGGGGGTCACCCACAGCAGCGGTCCTCCACCCGCGGAGACTGGCGCACGTGGTCCCCTGTAATGTGCGCGCCTAACACGCCACCTCTCTGCAGTCAGCAGCCCCCCAAAGTAAGGGGGAATAACCGATTGCAATGTCTCTGATGACAGGGCAGCGTCAGTGCAGTGGGGCCGTCTATTCACTGGCCCGGCATAGAGAAAGTCCAGGCCCTTTGCAGGTGGTCAGATGGCAGGAGGGCCCCCCACTGGTCCCCCCGCAGCGTTTCTCACCCCTTATCGCCTCCGGGGGTCGATCTCATCCGCCGCGGCCTCTTCACAATTTTGTGCCCTTGAGGTCCGGGTCCACCTTCTCCGGCAAGCGGCACGCATTGCGACGCACACCGGGCCGCCCCTCAAGAGAGGCCGGGGATCGTGGCCCAGTCCGCGAGAGTGCTGCTCCCGACCGGAACTTCATCTCCGGGTGCCGCGGGAGGGCGAGAGTCGCCACCGGAGTGTCCGCCGGCCACTGATATAGAACACCCCTCGCGAGGGGGGCAAGGCTCCGTCGATTAAGGATCGGAATGCAGGATTTTTCGAGGTAATGGCGCGGAGCTCTGCTTCTACGCATCCACCATCAACGCTGGCAAGCTCCGCCCCCCCACTGTATTCTTTTTATGTTATTGTGTATATTCTAATTGTTTTTTAATATCTAATGAGTGATATTGTTTACTAAAGTGTCTTATTATAGGCTTGCTCCTTTTTTACGTTTTTTTCGATATATTATTTTTTGATGTACATGTTGTAATTCTGAATAAATATATATATATTTTTTTTTTTATCAAGTAATTGGTTGTGGTCACTACATTGAGGCTTCATTATATCCTTAGGGGCCAGATGTAGGTAGAATTGATTTACCGATTCTTAATTACCGAATTTTACCGATTCGGTAATTAAGAATCGGTAAATCAGAGGGGCTGATATGTAGGTATTCCAGATGTGCTGGAATATTGAATCGGAAAAAATCGGTATTTACCGATTCGGTAAATACCGAATCGGTAATGCCCATTCATTCCTATGGGCTTTGAAGCCCATAGGAATGAATGGGCATTACCGATTCGGTATTTACCGAATCGGTAAATACCGCATTTCACAAGGGTGCAGGGGGTGTCACTTTGACACCCTCTGGCCCCCCCAAAACAGGCTCGGTGCCATGTGGCAGGCATACATGCCCCAAGGGCAGGTCTGCTTGTCATATGGCAGAGGTGTGCATGCACACATGTGCATGCACACCGGAATCGGTATCTTACCATCGAATTGGATTTGATGGTAAAATACCGATTCAGTAAGGCTTGTGGGACTCAGAAGAGTCCCACCTACATCTCACATTTACCGAATCGGTAAAAATACCGATTCGGTATTTTACAGAATCAGTAAATTTACTGAATCGGTAAATTTACCGATTCTGTAAAAAAGGGCCCCTACATACCAATTCTTGATTACCGCTCGGTAACGCCCGAAAATACCGATTTTCGTCCGTTACCGACCGACCTACATCTGGCTCTTAGTTCTTTATTTAACCTAAATATTTGTAGGTAACGTGTTGCCTAGGAAATTTTTGTATAATCTGTATTTACCCTGTCCTAGGAACACTATGTGGAATCAGGGGGTCCTTGTTTTATGGTAACAAAAGCCACACAAGTCACCACACCCTGGATTCCCTCAAATATCTAATTTTCAGTAATGTTCACATTTGCTAGGTTTCCTTAGGTGCTGGCTGAACTAGGTTCCAAAATACACAGCTACCCACTTTGCAAAATAGGAACAGTTTTGAGTGGAAAAATGTATCCATGTTGCATTTTGGTTGGTTTCCGGTTGCACGCACTAGGACTACCCACACAAGTGAGGGACCATTTTAATCGGCAGACATGTGGAAGCATAGAATAGTAGAAACATTTTTCATTACCAATTGGATTTCGCTTTAATTGTGCCTTCCAAATTGCGCATTTAATCCAATATGTTAGAACGAAGGCATCTTGAAAAATCTCATCTAAATTGTATGCTAGTATGAGTACCCACAAATTCGGAGATGTACAAATAACCAGTGCTCCTTAACTCCAGTACAGAGCCTCATTTGCCCCCTCAGCCAGGGGATGCATGCAGGGGGACACAACATGTGCCCCTCTGTGTGCATGCAGCCATGTTTCTGTACAGCATAGACTATCAAATAAATGCCGTGCAGAAACCCTGCGTGGCATTCCCATTGCGGTGCCTCTTTCAGCGGCACTGCCGCCTTTAAATACATTCAGCAGCGAGACCACCACATCGCTCACCCACCAGACCACAATAGTGGTTGTAATCTGACAGGGAGGCGGCAGTGACTTTTGGCGGAGCAGTAGCATGCTGCCTAAAGTCGCAATTTGGCCCTAAAAGGAGATATAAAGAGAAAACAAAATATACATATAGGAATGAAAACAAGTGGTAGGATTCAAGTACATAAGTTTCCTCACTCCGATGCTGCAGGCATCTTCATATTTCTTTCGGTGAAAAAGTTGTTTTGATTACATTACTGGATGGCTCATGAAAATCTGAAATGCGTCTAGCATCTCATAACTTGACCAGAGAAAATGCAGTGACTTTGTTTTTGAATGCAAATCATGTAACACATTTACTTAAAAAGCATTACAGCATTTCATTACTCTGCTTTCAAGACATTGATGTTAGAAGGAATCAATCACACACAGCTATTTGACAGGATTTTTAATGCACTGTTACTTTGGTGAAATATTTGTTAATATCGCACGCTTCAAAAAAAGAGAGCGGATTAATTAAGTCATAAACTGTATAATCACAAACTAACACAAAATCTGATTTAATCTCTTTAATGAAGGATATGTGATGCTCATATCAATCACACTACCTTATTAATATATAACATAAATATCATAAATTATCTAGGGTTATATTATGGTATGGTATGCTATGTCAGGTTGGATTTGTGTAGCGCATAATCACTGGCAGGTCTCTTAGCGCTTTGAGAAAGTGGCCAAACCCACCAGCAGTTACAAACACAACACTTGGAGGGGTTTTATGCTGTGTCCAGAGCCTCCCTAAACAGAAGAGTCTTGAGTTGTCTCCTGAAAGGGAGGAATGCGGGTTTCTTGCGGAGTTTTTCAGGCAGACAGTTCCACAGTTGGGAAATTAAAAACAGAAAAGGCTCTAGCGCCTTTCGATGTGGTTTTGAACCGGGGATGGACCAGAAGGTTTGACTCGGATCACCGAAGTGTACATCCTGGCACGTAGTGCCCTTGGCGCTCCTTGATGTTAACTGGGGCCTGGCCGTGAACAGCTTTGTGGGAGATGCAGAGGCCTTTGAACTTTGCTCTCTATTAATTGGGAGCTAGTGCAGCTGTTGCAGCAGGGGGGTAGTGCAAGCTCGTCTGGGAAGCCTGAAGATCAGACAGGCTTCATCATTCATGGTCAGCTGCAGCTTTTTGATAAGTTTCTCTGGGAGACCAATATATATGGCATTGTCATAATCCAGTCTGAACACTATCATAGTCTACACAACCATCTGCAGTGTGACTGGTGAGAGGAATGGGGCAAGCCTCCGCAGCTGTCTCAATAAGCCCATAAATGTTTCAACCACAGCAGAGACTTGATTAGCCATAGAGAGGTTGGCATTAATCTTGATGCCTAAGCATTTTTACTATTTGAACTGGGGTGTGGGTGGTGCCCAGCTCATGTGGCCAGAAAAGTTAATTCCAGGGATTGTTTTTAGAGGAAATGACGAAGACCTCAGTTTTATCAGGGTTACATTTTTGTGATTTGGCTGTCATCCAATTGACCATGTGTCTGAATCTGTTTTGCACAAGGGCGTAGCCTTGAGGGGAGATATTGATCTGGAGAATCAATTGTGTGTCGTTCACATAGTTAAATACTTGGCAATCCATGTGCATCAGTGCGGCCACAAGTAGCTCGAGGTAGATGTTGAACAGGAGAGGTGACAGTGTTGAGTCCTGCGGGACACCACAGGTGAGTGTGCCAATGTTCGACACCTGCTAAAGCCAGCCTGCCGTACCTGCAGTAGCTGTTGTTCCTCAATAAACAAGAGTGTTTTGAGGAAATGTTAGTCCGCTACTTTCGCCATGAAAGGGAGCTGGGAGATGGGTCTGTAGTTCATCAAATTAGCTATATCTGCCCCTGGTATTTTTAGTAGGGGGATGATCCTGGCTTCCTTAAAGCTGGCGGGCATACAGCCTGTCACCAGGGAGTGATTGAACAGATCAAGGATCTCCCTCTCTATCCCGGAAAGAGCCATTCGAAATATCCTGGTAGGACAGGGGTCCGCCAGAGAGCCTGATTTAACACGGTTCATTAGGAGTGACAAGGAGGGTAGGTCTAAGCTAGGAAGAGAGATGAGTTGCTTGCCAGGGATCCCATTCCGGGGGCACTGGTGGGTTCGAATGTTGCCAATATCTTCTAGAAGGTCCTTGACTTTTTGAAGGAAGAAGGCCTGAAACTTGTTACGTCTGCCGGCTTGGGTATGGATTTGTGCTCTGATTTCTGGCTGAGTTCTTTCAGGATTCTGAAAGTTTCTTTCTGTTTATTTGTGGCATCTGTAATTCTTGTCTCATAGTATTCAGCCTTCCTGGTCATGATAGCTTTTTTGTAAGTGGCTAGCATAGTTTTGTAGCTTGCGAGCGCAGCTGGGTTATAAGATTTGCGCCAGAGCCTCTCAGATTGGCAAAGGGCTTGCTTCCTTCGCCTCAAGTCCTCATTAAACTAGGGGGCCCCTATGCCCTTGTTCTTGCCCTTGTTCCTGACTCTTTCCCTCCAAGCAGGTGCCACCTGATCTATGGCCTCTCTTAAGATATCAGTGAGTGCCTCGCTCTCCTGGTCGAGGATGCCTTTTATGTAATTTTTAGGAAGGATACTGAGCAGGGTACCCACTAGATTGCCTGCCTTGATTTTATTCCAGCCACGCACCACTCTGCACTTCGGGGTGGTTGTGTTGGTTGGCTGGCAAGCCGAACCCAGCAGCTGATAAGTGAGTGGTCCGACCAGGCGCAAGGGCTAATCTCTATTAGTTTGGCCAATGACTGAGTGGTCTAAATGAGGTTGAGGATATGCCACTTGATATGGGTAGGGGAGTCGACCAGCTGATGGAGTCCCATCAAGCTCATGCTTTCTCAAATTGACTGGCAAGCAATTCTCTTGGTGCTTTATCCCAGTGGTAATTAAAGTCCCCCACAACCAGGAGTCGCTGGTACCTCGAGCAGAGATCACTGATGTTTACCTTGTATAGCTCAATGAACCTGGGGGATGATCTTGGGGGGTGGTACGCCAATAGGAGTGTTAAGTAGGAGGATTTGGAGCCAATTTTGTACCCCAAAAATGTCAGCGTTATCAGGGCTCCCTGCTGCTATCTTATCTACAGCTAGTTGTTTGTTGTAGAATATAGCTACTCTCCCTCCTCTACTCTTTCATTGTCTGTTGTGCCATAGGACATCAAAATCCCCAGGGAGGGCAACCACGACATCCAGGATTGAGGTGTCCTCAAGCCAGGTTTCAGTAACTGCCAGGATGTCCATGACCCCATCCTGAAGGAACAAGATGATTTCAAGGCTATGTTTCTGCAGTGAGCGTGTATTTAAAACTGCCACCTTAAGTCCTGGCAGGTTACCAAAATCCGTATTTTTGTGGGGAAATGGTTGTGGGGCCAGGCATTCGCCACCCCCTTTGTTTCCCAGTATTTTTCTGACCTCAGAGTGTCTTCTAGCCTTTTGTCCAAGGTGTGGTTCCCAAACGCTAACGCCCATAAGTCTTCTGCTGAGTAGGTCAGCAATTGACCAGGGGTCCTGGCCCCTGGAACCTGTTGGGCGTGGATGGGTGCAGACGGGCTTGCCTTTGGCGTGCCGCCGGCACACCCTCTGCACGTGTCTGCTGTGCGCCGGTGCCATCAGCCGATTTTGCAGCTGGAGCTGACTAAATGGAGGGAGAACTAGAACGTTGCTCCTCCAATATGGCAGAGTTGGCGTGGCACACCGCCAGTGAGTTTACGGTGGAAAAGACCTCCTGTTCGGGACCTCCCTCCACTCAATCAGCAGTTAGCTGCTACGGTGAACCGGGGAGGAGGAAACAGCGTGATGCATGCAGCAAGGATAAGTGTTGCTTTGTTAAATAAAGCCCCAAATCAATGTTACCCCTGATTAAAAAATAGATTAAAATGCAAAGACTGGAAGATTGAATTGAAAACGGAGTACAGTTTAAAACAATAATACAAAGTGCGAAAGTGCAAGATTAGGGGGGAGTAAAGCAGCAGTTCATGCCAGAGACTACTTTAATGAGCCTCTGTGCTCACAATGGAATCTTCCACCATTTACATGGAAGTGCTTCCATGTCAGCCCCTAACCCCTCCCGTAGCTGATTGATAACATTAGTATGTCATAATTCCTCTAGACGATGTGACTGCTAGAGATTGGTAAGTCTCAAGGTCCGCCTTAGAGAGAAGATCTCCCCAACACACTCCAATGCACGAGAGAGGCATGGCTGGAAAAAGTCTCCATCTTTTTAATTATGCTTCTTCCTTCATGATTCTGCTCTGGGATCATGGCACTAGAGCCCCAAGGATTTTTTTTGGGGGGGGCTTTGCAATCCCTGGGCATAGGTACTTGCCCCCTGTTTGGGGGTGATTATAATTTAGAGTTTTTTTCCTTTCTCTAGGAGGCGATCAGGCCCCAACCCTCCCTGATCATCTCCTAGGGAATGTTCAATGGGGTGTACCATTTTGAATATTATTTAGTTTTTGACCAGGTTTTTTGTACCATCCCTATTTTCATATAAATAGACAGAAAGGGGCATGCAAAAGGGGGGAATCTTCCCTTTCCAATGGTGCCACTCTACAAAGGATTCCTGCTCGGGGATTGCAGCTAGGCCAGTGAACCCAGAGCAGAAATTCAACACTGCATACCAGACGCTGCACCTGGCCCTCTCTGCAAGGTCACTCCAAACATTTTCCCTTCACTCTCTTCCTTTGCTGGTCCGTTTTTTGTTGACTTTCAGGACTGTGTGCACTTTATTACTGCTAACCAGTGTTAAAGTGCTTGTGATCTCTCCCTAAAGATGGTAAAGATGGCCTACAACTGATTGGCACATTTAATTTACTTGTTAGTCCCTAGTATATCACAATATATGTACCCAGGGCCCAGTGACTCTAAGGGTCGATTGGCTGACCTTCTGTCTTAGCTACATGGACACAACAAGCTCCAGAGGCCTCCATGCAACTGCTTAGTTAACCTGCTGAGCTGGTCCTGCCTCCACCTGCCTGAGTCCTGTTGGCCTCTGATTGAGTGAGTTTCTGATCCCCAAGTGGTGCCTCACCAGATCTTAGAAGCGTGGCTGGCATCAGAATGCACTCCTCTTAAAACAAGGAAAAATCCTTAAGTTGTGGGCTCTTTGCGACTGCAAACAGGCCAGTTTGTGCTGAGATGATGCTGCCAGCAAAGATCAAGAGTACAAAGTTTCATTGATACCTGCTTTTCGCTCTACAATTACCACCAACGATGACTGGCAACTCAACAGACCATAGTAGCCACCAACGTGAAGCTCAAGGAACACCTGCCCATCATGGCTGACCGGATCTTCACACTACAGTGACAACCATCTTATAAGCTAGGCCTGGTCCTTGCGCTACAAACACAACCCTCTGAGATGTCCTCCCACCTCCTCACGTCCTCCTCTACCACAATAGGAACTCTTTGTGCCAGATTTTAAGAAGGTAACTTTTTCAGCTGGACTAACCTGGACCCCATGTTTGGCCTGTGCTCAATTGTGGTTTTGATAAACTTGTGACAAGATCACCATGAGTGGCGCTTTGTGCCTTTAGGTGCTATGTCTACTTACAACTTGAAAATTAAATATCTCTGTATGTACTGATTGGAGTTTTACTCTATGTTTCTAATTTGGTTTGGAATTTTTATTGTTGTGTCTTAACTTTATTACTATTTGTGTGCTAAATAAGTACTTTGCACATTTCTTGTAAGTTAAGTTTGACATCTTTGTGCCAAGCCACCAGAAGGATAAGCAAAGGTTAATTTGGTTACTGATGTGGTTCACGTTCACAAGGATAGTGGTTGTTGCCTGAGTGGGGAGTCCACATCCCTCAACCGATAACCCATTTTCTTACATCAGAGATCAGTTTTTTTGTTAAGAGGGATACCCACATGACATGAAGCTGGATCCCTTTAGGAAACATATTTTGTAAATGTTCCCCTCACTGTGGTGCCTAATATGTTTAGCACTCCCCAAACCATCCCTAGAGAGAAGGGAAGATGAAAGGAGCCATTTTGGATTGAGCCTCTCATCACCTCTGAGCAATATTAATTAATGCAGAGCTCTATTGGAAAGGGGCTAGTTTCACAAACTAACTAAATAATCAAACCATATAGAATAAGCTAAGTAAATTCAATGCTTTGTTGATAAGCATGTTACACAACAAATTATAAAAATAATAATACAAAGACTAATAACATGTCATATTTGAAAAACGTGCCCAAATTAAGGTGCGCCAGAGGTATCCTTGATATCATCCATGCCTTCAATGGAAAGTAAATCCAGAGTGGATTCCATCTCAGCAGATGATGACTCCAAAATTGCCCGGTTGAAATCTTCCAGGGAGCAGGAAAGGATTGGCATTACCGGCCAGTGCTGAGGAAGTATCCTGGCAACCTATATCTGTGTTGTTATAGCCGAAGTTCAATGTGTCACGTGCCGAGGTACTCAGGGAGGAGCTCATTCCTCGAATCGTGCAGCAACCACAAGCCCATGAGATAACTCTGAAAATAAATCCTTAGAGGACTCACCAACAGGTTCAGATCCACAGGAAATGGGGTTTTCAGAGTTATGCAAAAATTCAGTGCCCATTCGAAGGGGCAACAGAGGCAAAGTAACAATGATTGGACGCAGGCAAACCAGACAGGCTGGAATGTCAATAACCAGTCAAGGTCCAGTTCTAGAAGCAGTAAGATTCTGAAGAACCTTATCAAGCGCTCATGGCACACCTGGACCGATGGTGGTTCCTGTTGGCTTTAAGACAGAACAGCCTTTGCAAATGAGCAAAAATAGAATTAAAATGCTGCAAATGAGGAAAACACCAAATGTATGCCTCCGAATAGACAAAAAAAAAAAGGAAATGAATAAAAGCTGAAATTACTCCAAAGATTTTCTGGAAGGAACTGATTAAGCCAGAACCAATAACTTCGAAAAAGTGAGCAATGCCAGCAGTATTAGATGCATTAAAATTGCAAAGAACTAATTTGCCAAAATGTAATGGAAGATTGGTGTTTAAGAAGGACTGTATTTCACTCAATGTCCTTGCAATTAGCATGTCAAAAGTGTCCCGAACAGATGTTACTACTGCATTTATTTTTTAAATAATAGTGCTTTGAGTCAGCTTAGCTCATTAAAGTCTGCCTTCAAAGTTGGAATGGAACTGTCAAAACATATTTTAGTGGGAAGGAAGAGCACGTTGCTGCAGCAAGTCACTTTTTGGGAAACCACTAAAATATATGGGATTCCATCTTTCATTCTACAACAATCCTGAGCACTTAACATTAAATAGCTTCTGTATGAAAGAACTTGAATAAGGGGAACAATTGAAGGATCTGGCATTCCATTTATAAAACAGGTCAAATGAGCTTCAGACGTGTTACATGCGCCATGAATGGTAACGTGTTTACAAACAAGTGAATGTCCAGCAGAACAGTTGCATTCCTTTCCAGTATGGATGACCTCCTTGTTGGCTCATTCAAAATGATAAGAAAATCGAAGTGACTATAATTCATGAATAAAGTTGCCTCCTAGGGATTCATATCTACCGACAGGAAAAAATTTCATGCAAGCTGTGAACCGGAATGTTGAGATTAGCAAAGATATTATGCCATATATTAACCTGACAGCAGAAGGTGCGTCTGCTGTTGTGAGAGGGAGCTGTTCTAACTTCTAGAGATGTAGCATAGTGTCTGTAGCATATTTATTAAACATTAGTCATTGTTTATGTGTCAGATGATTGAATGGCAGGAATAGCTGGCTGGAAATGAAGTAATGCCACAGAACTAGACCATTTGTAAGGGTTTGAAGTGTTCAGGTAAACTGCATGATAGATCTAAACAGACTTTGCCCATGGTGCAATGTAGACATGCCACTTTGCATGATAACAATAACAGGTGATAAAATGTTATTCAAATAGTAAATGCGAGAAGACAATGTATTAATACTATTATCAACAACAGCAAGCACTTTTATCAAATTATCTTGATTAATTTGTCTTAAACATTGAGCAGCTTCAATTTGTGTCTGTTTCCAGATGTCATTATATGTGGCATGAATAAATATTTTAGAACATATAAACTTAGAACCCAACAAGTAGTCTGGGAGGTCATGTCATTCAAAAGAAGAGGAAGATGTTTTACTGAAGACAGCGTGGAATGTCCCAACCATTGTTGACTCAATTACCCCACTGAATAGCTGCTAACAATACCTGAATGCTGACAGTGGTAATCACAGGAGTCAGGACCGCTTGCTTTTAACCCCAGTATGGTATCCCCACGATCTTCTATACCTGTTTGGCCTCCATAAAGCTCTGCCACCTTCTCTGCATGCGGGTCCTGTAGTCAGAAAAAATGTGCCCTTGGTGTCCCCCAGGTGCCCAAGGTCCATGTGTCTGAGATCTCTTTATAATGTAATCTCTGTTTCAGTAGTTCAATAATCTGGCCAGCACTGGTTATGGGTGAGCACTTAGGGGTGAAGGGCAGGAAGGAACCCGATGTGCTCTTTCAATGGTGAAGAATTTAGATTAAGTTGCTGGAAGCACATTCTGGAGCAGCAATTTTTTCCAAAGGGTCCTCAATTCATTAGGGGATGTCAACCACTTTGATATTGTTTGGGCAAGACAACATCTGCATCATCGCTGACAAAAGATTACTAGGCACTGATGGGGCGGGAGAACATGGCGTCTGCTGGATGAGCAGCTGCGCGTGTCCGTATCTTTCTCCTTCAGGGTGTTGTAGCCTGATGTTACCTGCGCAGTCCTTGTAGGATTCTCTCAGTTTCTTTATTTCCCCTGAGGCTCCGGAGAGAAGAACTGAGTGATTTCCGATCACTGGGGCTGTACAGAGGGGTCGGATGACTTGGGAGCGGTCCGGCGCTCCCCGCCGCCCTGCCTCCCGCTCTGATGCACGGCTGCCCTGGAGTTGAGGTGCGGGTCAGTAGCGGCAGCACCAGCATCGGGCTCTTCTTTGGTGATGTAGGAGATAGCGCTGTGCTGGGGGGACACTGTTGGCTCCAGTCTCCAAGGCAGTTCATCTAGAAAAGAAGTCGGAGTTATTCCAGGTTGGCGAGCAGAATACTGCTGGTATTCACATTCTGGAGCCTTTAACCTTACCTGCAAAAGATATTGATCAAATCGAACTGGCCTGCCCATACATTCAAGAACGGTGCAGAGGGTAAGTCAAGATCCCCCAAAAAACGAGGTAATCCTACTGATAAGCCAGCAGAAAAAAAACTGTAAGAAAGCTGAAAAAGCAAGACTGAGAGTAAAAAAGGGAATAAAGAGAAGGGGGAAGTGAGGAGAGAGGAGAGTGCCCCAAGATCAGTTAAAAGAAGAGAAAACCCTGGGAGCCACAACCACAATAAATAGCCCCGCTATCCCTAATATTTCAAGTCTGCCTGGCGACAACTCTCCTTTCCATAACTACCAGGTTAAAGGAAGAGGAATAAAAAAGGGGAATAACAAGATTATATCTAGTAAAGTGAAGTTTACCCCCTCATTAAGGTCCTTTTTCATGGTGCAACCAGAGGTCTTGCTTATTACAAACCAGGGAGGAGAGTACAAAAACAAATACTGTACTATATTATGTGGGCGCTTAAGCCCTATAAACACATCGCAGGTCAGGATGCAGTTTATAGGAACGTCAGCGGTGGAGGTTGGGCCACTTATTGATCAAATAGAACCGGGGTCTCAACTAGGGTCCGAAATAGGACTTGCAGGGCATACAGAAATAGATCCTCAGAGTAACTCTACTATTGACATTGCTACTGATATGGCCACCACCTCTACCACTGCTACTGCTACTGCTGCAGCTACTGCTACAGATGCTAGTTACAGTATGAATGGGAGTGGGTCAGGATTAGGGTCAGGATTAGGTTCCCAAGAACAGCTCGGACCCCCCTTACTCTCAATGGAAGCCCTCTTTACATCATTAAAAGAAGATATTAAGCAAGGCTTTGCGGTATCAGCCGCTAACCAAGGGGAGATCAGAAACTCGTGTGAGATCCTAGTAAGGAAGGTAGATCTCCTAAATGCTAGAGCTGAATCCCTTGAGCATTCTGTAGAGGGGTTAAAGACCAATTTAGGGATTGCTGAGGCTAAAATATATGACCTACAAAAGGGGGAGGTTGTGCTGCAAGAAAGAATGGAAATGCTAGAAAACAACTCTCTCTGGAACAACCTTCGAGTTTTAAAAATTCTAGTGGGGAAAGAGGGGACAGATTTGAGGAATTGTATTGTAAATTTGCTTAAAGAGGTTCTGCACTTGATAAATGTGTGGAGTTCCTGACAAAGGACATACAAAGAATCCATAGGGATCCCTTCCGCTTAAATCCAAATAGAATTAAGCCAAGGAAGATTCTCATCAATTTCTTTACCTATGCTGTGAAAGAAAAAAAACTTGAATTTGCCATTAAAAGTAAAAACATTAAGAAGCAAAGATTTCACTTCTGAAGTTTGTTCAGACCTGTCAAGAGACACATTAGAAAGGCAGTGGGAGCTCGGGAGAAGGATGGACAACTTTAAGAAGATCGGAGCCACCGTGCAACTTGAATTTCTTGCCTTCTTGAAGGTTATGCACAATAATAAAATGCACACATCAGGTCTGTCCAAGAGGCAGATGATTTGCTGTATAGCATCACTAATGGGCCTCCTTAAGTAATCAAATATCAATTAAATACTAATCAAATATCCAAGGTATTCTGTAGGTATAGGGTGCTGTAGTAATAGCTTAAGATTTGGCACTATCATGGCGGGGAAAAAGAGATTAAAAAAAGAGTGAAGGAGAAAAAGGGCAGGCACAGAAGGGTAAAAAGGAGGGAGGAAAACAAGGAAAGAAAAAAAAGATATATAAATGAGTATGTTGATGTACGGTACATGTGTGGTACATGATGTATTTCCTTTCTGTTTTCTTTCTCTTGTGAGTAAAACTTAGGTGTGATTGAGGTAGAGGAGGAGGAGATACGGACACCATATCGGGACAACAACTAGTCCAGATAAGTGAGGAAGGGTTCTCCAAGGGTGGGGGAGGGAGGGAGGGAGCTAGGGGAGCACAGGGGAATAAAAAAATGTAAAACCTCATTCGCCTTAGTTTTATTATGCTGTTTAGATCTGACAATTTTAGTTAGGCTAGGACTGACTAGAGGGCTAAAATCAAGATGTTATTGCTGTTGTGTATTAAGGAGGGCATGGAGGGCGGAGTCTCCAATTAAATGAGTACTTTCCAGATATTGTCCGGGAATATGAATGGCCTGCGGGTGGGGTCACGTAGATGGAAAATCCTAAAATATCTGAGAGACTACTCAGCGCAGGTCTTGGTCATTCAGGAGACTCACCTTCTTAAAGCAGAAACAAAAGAAATATTAAGGTCACAGAAATGGGTGGATTATGTCGTATGTACTGATCAGACAGCAAGCATTAGAGAGGTGTGGATTCTTTTAAAAAACTAGCCAAAGCGCAGATTTTGCAATATAAGTGTGACCCAGGGGGGAGATGGCTGATATTGGAGGTCACTTTAAAAGGCTCTCTCTTTACATTAGCCGGCTATTATGGCCCGAATCAGGACGACCCCTCTAACCTCCAAACTATTTCTTGCACCTATTGGACTTCACAGAGCCTGTGATATGGGCAGGAGACTTAAATATCTTTCTCAATCCCTAAAAGCAGAGCAATCACCCCTTCAAGATCTAGGGTATCCCTTTTGGCAATAATGTCTTAATTGGGTCTCAGGAGAGAAAGGTCTGGGCAACAGTTGGGGGTATCTTATAGAAAATGTAAGTATAAATACAAGTCACAAATTGACTATATTCTGATCAGTTACAATCTCAGAGACAGAGTAAGGGACATAACATACCTGCCATCACATATGTTGGACCATTCTAGTATTCTACCGACTGTTCAATGCATACAGACTCAATAGGTCATAGCTTGGTCATTTGACCTCACCTTGCTACTCCAAGAGGATGAGACAAGTTTTGCCTCCAGGGAGACAAATCAATTCTTAGAGATCAATTTGGGAACTGCCAATGTCACTACAGTAAGGGATTCTCTTAAAGCTTTCTTAAGGGGTTTAATAACCAATCAGTTAAGTTATAGACATAAGAAATACAGAGAAGAGATCATAGCTTTGGAGGAAGAAATGAGGAAAGTGGAGGCCAAGTTAAACACTCAAGACGGAAATAGTCAGATACGAGATCTGGAGAAAAGTAGGAATTTGAAGGAGCAAATGGAGAGTGTTCTCTGGGCGCGACTTATCCTCAGATGGGAGGTGAGCAATATGGCCCATTTTGAGCATGGGGAAGTAGCTGGAAACTATTAGCTTGGAAAATCGAAGCAGATCAGCTCCGGAACCACATAAAAGAGATCTCCATGGGTAATAGGGAATCCCCCATTTCTATTGGAGAGGTTGTCCTGGATTACTTTCAGGAGATATATAAAGAGACCTCCACAGAAGATAATCTCAAGGCAAGATTATGGTTGGAGAATATCATCTTAACTCCTATTAGCTCCAACCAATAATTAGATCTTGGTCTGCCCATCCCACAAGAGGAAGTGAGGAAGGCACTGGTAAGTAGAAAAAGGGGTAAAGCGGCTGGTCCGGATGGACTCCCAATTGAATTATAAAGATCATTGTGGGAGAGTATAATTTCAACAATAACCCATCTTTTCAATAAAATCTTTATGGATGGGGTCAGCCCACCGGTAACATGGAACGACGCCACAGTAGTTCTCTTCTTGAAACCGGGCAAAAATCCCTCTAGGTGTGGGTCTTACTGGACCATTTCAGTTTTAAATGCCAATTACAAAGTCTTCTCAACCCTTCTGGCAACTAGATCGGGGGAGCAGGCCATAGCCATGCTCTACCCTGACTAAAGGGGGTTCATGAACGGGAGGCAGTTGGCAGATCTCACTCATGATCTGGTCGGCACGATAGATATCGCCTCCACCCATTCACTCCCTTTTGTAGCCTTGACCCTGGAGGCCACCAAGGCTTTCGACAGAGTGAACTGGATCTACCCGTCTGAAGTCATTGAAAAATTCAATTTGGGTGTTAAATTTTGCCGTGCCATACAGCTGCTATACAAATCCCCATCAGCTAAGCTATTGGTTAATGTTAGCCTTACAAAACCATTTGTTATAACCAGAGGAACCCGACAGGGCTGACCTTCTCCCTCTATTGTTCGATATGTATATTGAACCGTTTGCACAGAAACTTAGAGACAATCCAGACATCAAGTCCTTTAGACACAGGGATTGGGAGAGAAGGGTAGTGCTGTATGCGGACGATATTTTGATACTGTCAGCAGACCTTGGCAGAACTCTTCTGGTAGTAATCAAACTGGCAGAGGAGTTCGGGCAAGTCTCTGGATACAAAGTAAATGCTGGTAAAACAGAAGTTATGACCTGGTATTTTCCTTATACTGTCTATCAGACAAACTGTAGTATGTGTTACCTCGGGGTTACAATCACTCAAGACATCGACAAAATGGCAGATACCAACTTAGCGCGAGCCTTCTTTGACTGTCATAAACAAATGAAATCATGGGTACACCTCCCTTTATCTATTCTGGGGATGGTAAATCTTGTTATAATGTCTATAGTACCTAAGGCTACTTTCCTCTTTAATACACTCCCTCTCCATTTTGACAAACGAACTATAGATAAATTCCAACGAGAAATAAATTCCTTTATTTGGCCATATAGATCTACCAGAATATCATGGAAGAAACTAAGGCATTGGAGAGAGAAAGGAGGGCTTACGTTACCTGATCTACAATACTATGCTTGGGCATTCCAACTCACACACTCTCGGATGCTATTAAAGTTGCTGAGTGATACAGGAAGAGAAGTTGTGTTTTTGGCCATGTTGAAAGGAGCAGGGCTACCAGAAGAAGGTTTTATGTTTAAATTTGGTTAACAAAATAAAAAATACATTTACCTTAAGGTCCTGCAGGGGGCTGCCAGAATATGGGCAAGGCTAGGGAATTTGACTGGACTCAATTATTTCTCCAAAATATGACCACTCGGGGATTCCCCGGGCTCGCCAGATTGCATCCGAGACAGGCTGGCGACTCCACTTAGAGATGCTGGATTGAAAGTATGGGGTGACTTACTCAGCAGTGAAATATTTATTTCATGGGAGGATTTAAAGAAGAGAGTGGGAAAAGGCCTATCAAGATTTAAATATATACAGAGCTGGGTACAGTCCCAGTGTAGAAACAAAAATAGTATTGGTGAGGGGAGCAACCTAGAACAACAGCTAGTGGAAACGCCAATAGGCAAGAAGAAGGTGTCATACTGATATTGGGCCATAGAAGAGGAGGTGGATGGGGAATTTAAGCTAGCCGATGAGTTTTGGAGTGAACAGTTGCCTAATGAACAATGTGATCATCTGTGGCAGGAGACTTTCAAAATCCTCGTTAGCACAGGTAAACCAGCATGGCTAAGGAGGAACCACTTATTTACCGTCCATCGAGCACACCTATACCCCCTCAGGTTATCAAGAATTGTTAAAGGCTCTCAAATCAATTGTAAAAAATGTGGGCTGATAGAAGCCTCGGACTTACATATGTTTATAGACTGTCCCACCATAGGTGCATTCTGGGAAGTTATACTGAGAACAATAGAGAGTATCCTGGGAGCACCAATCCAATTGGACCTAAAGTTAATACTTTTTGGTCTAAATAGCCAGATATCAGGACCTCCTAGATCTCTTTTATTTTATTCAATCTTACTGGCAAGAAGACAAATCTGTAAACAATGGGTAGACCCTATCCCTCCCAAACATTCGGACTGGCTGACTTCTCTATATGAAACATCCAAGATGGATTTGGCCAGAGTGTGCAGCAGGAAAAAGATCGCATACTGGGACTTGCTGTTGCAGTGGAGATTAAGTTTTTTTTATTTTTTTTATTATTATTTTTTTTTTTGTGGGTCCAATGATTATGCCAACTGTACACTCCTTGGACCAAGTTGAATCTTCCCATGTGGGTATGGAGCATCTTGGGCCGGATTCACAGAACTTACTTAAGACAAAATTCTAAACTTACCAACATTTTGGTATTCACAGAAGGCACTTACTCATTTTGGTACTAGCTTACTTGTTGCCAATGTACACACCACTATTATGGATGACTGGTAGCAGGACTTTCCGTGGTCTTAAGACTGAAACTGTGGGTCTTTTTACTCTTAGTACTCTTAGGTACCAATAACTCATAATGGCGGACAGTGTGGAGATTGGATGGTTTCGTATATATTATGTGAGAGTATTTATCTCCTCTAGAAGATAGAGAGACAATGTCTTTTATGTAATTTTCACAAAGACCTGGATACTGCTTTTCAAGGGAAACAAACAAATTGTAATTGGTTACACGTTTGACACGCCGCTCAGACCATAAACACATTGTGGTCCCGAATGATCACAATAATTCAAGTAGGTGATAACAGCTCAAGAATACTGTGATAGATTGAGTGTATCTATAAGTGGATTTTGAAAGCAGACTGACTCAAATTGTGCTCTGCATTTGTTTACTATATTACAGAGATTGACTATTTGGAAGATCTAGGTATTTAAAATATGGTTACTTTCCCCTTTTGTCGCTTTACGGTGTTTCACGATCTTCACTTTTGCCGTTTTTGATTTAGAAACGGGAGGTGAACTTGCATACACAGTGTGTCTGAGACTTATTAAGTACCAATCTCGTCGGGAAAGATCGACCATTTTTAAGAACAAATAGGTGTCACCAATTTTATTGCACTTTTGGGCGATAAGGTTGAACTATGGCCTTTAACATGTGTCCGTGCGCCCCAATTTCTCTCTCCATCAAATTCGGGTTATAGTCCACCTCTTTTTGAGAGGTAATGATGTTGTACACTGAGCGCGAAATGTTGTGCAAGTCTTAACCAAAATTATTAATTGGTTAGTTCACCTTGTGTTAATCTCTTATTATTGTCACGATTTATATGCACGTTTTTCTTACATAATGCTTTCATGATGCAACGAGTACATAGGTATTTTGTATGTTTATACCTATACAGCCTTTATGAAGTCGCAGGACAACGCCCCTTACGCGACAAAACCCGTGTTGGCTGTTGAGAGCTGATGTGCAAGCCTACAAGAATAAAACGTGAAAGAGAAAAGACGAAACGTTTACAATTCACACTGTGTGATAACATTATTATGTGTTTGGTTTTGGTTACAATAGGGAAACCATATTGAAAGTTGACTTGTGCTGGGGAGTGAATTACATTTTGTGTAAAGCTGAGGCTTGGATTTGTGGAGTTTGGTGGTTCTCCACGCCCTGCAGCACCGTCTGTACAAATAGACAAAACTTAAATTAAATTGTGTGATTCTACCCAGTGGCGCCATATACCTATACTTAATTCACATTTCGGAGCCTTTCCATATTGGCTGAGGATTAAAAGGAGAAAGCACCGCCTTTCACTGAAAGGAAATTAGACATTTTAGCAGAGGGGGTACTTTCTAAATATCCTCAGCTATATGGGGGGCCAGAGGACCAGCTGAGCAATTCAGCACGGGCCATGCTATGGGCCACCAATGGAGAGGGCTGCAGTACAGTGGGTCTGTACACCCAGAAGGCCAGGGCATACTGCAAGCGCTGGGAGGACCTAACACACTGGGCCTGGCACAAGGCCGAAGACCTATTGGGCCAGTCCTCCCAGCCCCATGTGCATCAGCCCCACCTATCACCACTGTACAGGAGGATCCTGTGGGCAGCCTGGCCGACCCTCTATGCTCAGCTGGAGGAGCATGAGCAGCAGAGACCTGGTAGGTGCACTATCTGCAATATGTGTCTGAAAGTATGATGTGAGGAATAACAGAGCTGTACCATCATGTGTCCCATGCCTCCTTTTAGCTATTCTGTGCCTATGGAGCAGTCATCATGAAGTATAAGGCTCACTGTTTCACATAGAATGTACAGAGCAGACTGCATTCTGGGAGTGGTAGTTTTATTAGGACAACTGGCAAATAGAGCCACACACGTGCATATGTACAGAAATTTTCATTGCCAGCACCACTAAAAGTCAACCAACGGCATCATAACTGATGTGTGTATTGGATGAGGAATGGTACAGACAGTGTCCAGTGTTTGTATGAGAAGCCTATTGGTATTGGATGCTGTGACTTGCATTGCATTCAGTGAGTTTGTGTTCTGATTAAGACAGATCATCATGTGCCATTGAGTTAAGAAAGACACCTCATTCTTATGTGTTTCCAAATTCAATAAGTGGGTCCACGTACACATGTCTTACTTTCAGTGGTTTGTATGTCATTTTTCAAGTCCAGTTAGCTGTAACAACTAGCCCCTACTGTTCAACAGTGTACAGCACTACCTGATCAGTCATCAAAGCCAATATGTGGCACAGGGTTGTCAGCTTTTGTGAGGGAATATTAAAAGATTAGACTCACCACTTAGCAAACAGAATAGCCCAGACTCTATATGGATGTGTGACCCCTAATCAGCATTTGTGTTGTCTAATACAATGCTACACAGTAGATGACGTTTGTCCGAAAGTAAAAGCGCAGAGACTCCATATCACAGGTAAATTCCAATACCATCTGGACTCTCTCAAATCTCCTTTTGTAGACTGTGTTTGGAAGCTGCCTTTGTAGCAGTGACAGGTCACGGAGATCAAAAGAATGCCAAAGGTGGGGGTTGGCCAGTACAGAAGTGTAAGCCATCAAAATTCAAGTGAGATGTCCATATCTGAGTCAAATTGGGAGATCCCAGTGTACATACATGTAATGTAAGCTCTTAATCACTTATATCTGTAGATTGTGTTTAGAGGAGAAGAAAGTCTGCCCTTGGCTTAACTAGTTATGTGTCTTGTTCTGACGTGTACAACCACTACATTATGATTTGTCTTACATTTCAGTGGGCTCAGCTGGCCAAGAGGACCAACAGCAGGACACGGTTCAGAGACATCTTTGGTGCACCGGCAGCCATAACCTCTCTCAACAGGTGAGGAAGACAAGGAAGAGGTGGGACCTTCGACATCAGGAGGCAGGGGAACTGCAACCACCCGGACTGAGCAGGATGACACCTCTGGTGCTACGGACCAGGTGGAGGCTGAGGACATTGAAGGGTGGAACTGGACACCTCTGGCCAGGTGGAGGAGATCTACTCTTCCCTGGACCATTCACAACGTTTGTTTGGCAAGGTGTCGCCAGGGCAGGACACAACACAACCTGGGCTGCCCTCAACCCCTCCCTAACTCTAGAGGTCCCCATTTGATCAGGGCCTCCAGCTGCATCCCCTGCAACTAGTCCCCCTCAAAGTGGCTGCCAGGAAGACACCAACATTGGCTCCGAACCCAAGACACCATACCCCTCATGGTCTACCCAAACTCCCCCCTGTATTGTAACTCCTGTGGCTGCACCCCAGGATGTTATGGGGGCATGTGAGGGTCAGCCAGACATGTCCTCTCACATTATGCTACAGATGTGTACAGAGCTGCATCTGATGCTAGAGGAAAATGCACAGGACCTGGCCACCCTCACTGCCAGTGTCACTTCCTTGATGGAGGACATGTTGAAAGTCATCATCTTCATGGCCAAGGCATACTGTCTTGCACTCTCTCCCCTTTGGATGGATATCATGTCTTTGATACTCTTGGACTTGTCTTACCAAGATCTATCCTTTCTGTCCAAAACATGGGTCAGTCTGTCTACCACCTGAGGTATTTTCCGCATGTCCTGCAGGGCCTCAGACATGTCTGACAGGGTAGCCCCTATGGCATGAATGTCCTGCCTCAAATCTGCGTGCTATTGGAAGAAGTTCTACTCCCACTGCCAACCATGGCTAGCTTCAGGCCCTCTATGCAGGGTCGGCCATGGATGAGACCGCCAGATCCAACAGCAGGGGGAGGGTGGCAGGTGGAAGTCTGTGTACAGGAGATTGGTGTCCAGGTATACCTGCACCACAACAAGGTTGGTACTTCCCTCAGATGATGGAGAGAATGCCTGGGTTACACTGTATAGGGAGGGATTTGTAGGGGAACCAATACATCTGCTCTGGATGTGAGGGCTGTGAGGGCTGTGAGGGAGTGATGTCTGTGTTGGGGTATGTCCATCCTACTCATCATCATCATCACCTGGAACACAGAGGTTGCAACAGGATAAGTAATTGACCACTATAAGATGTGGTGCAACGCAAGGTTTGGGTCTACTGTACTTTGTATCAACAGATGAAGCACATGTGACCTGGTTTTGGTACCCCTACACGTGACAGTTCACACCATAGCACTGAGATGTTGAATGGAGATGTACAATGCACAAGCAAACTCACCAGCTCCAGCCACAGCTTTTTGTCCCTTTGCAGTCCCCCCTAATGTTAACTGCTGAACCTGGCTCCTCATATGTGGAGTTGATAAAGCGGTCCCCGATCCAGGAGCTGGAGAGGAAAGTGACACCATGATCAATGATCTGCATTACAAATTTACAAACAGGCACATGTGACACTTATAATTGTGATAAGGTATGTACGTAACTTTGTAAACACCAACTGCAGATTCTATGCAAAGGGGATGTAGATATTTGTAAAGATTTTGGAATCTATGATAGGGAAACACTTCACGGCACGCTTACCCGATGGACAGGTGTGAGAGGGTTTCACTGCTGCCGCCAGAATGTCTTGCATACACCGGGATGGTGTTATCCGCTGCATTGGTGTCATCCCTTCAGCAGCTGTAATGAGACATACATATCCATATTTCAGTACACCAGATGGCAGTTGTGAGCTAACATGTATGTGTCATTCTCATGGACCACTGATTTGGTATTCCTGGCCAATGTGCGGCATGTTTACCTCATGGACTTTACATGTTGGCCCCTGCTCACCTGCAGCAGTTGCCAGCTGTTACCTCCACACAGCACTGACATCAATTAGATAACATATCAATAGACAAACGTGTATGAGAAGGTTATTTATAATTGAAGGAAGGGGATAAATAATCAGGACGCCTCCGCCTTACATTGATTACGCCTTCACCGTTAAGACCATCATGCTTCATGAGTATAATGTTGTCTTTTGACAAGTCAAAAGGAGTGTAAATCACCAGACTGAACAGTTTCACATTTGCGCATCAGATTAAGCATTGCATTGCAGAGTTCATATGTTAGATGTACAATAGTCAGGTTCATTTTGTGGCTCATTTGTGTTTCCCTACCCATGAAGTCACAATGTTCATTTTGGACAGCAAGATCACACACTTGTTATGTCAATCCTTTGTGTGTCCTCTGTTCCCATAATCCATTTACAACATCATTTTAGCACTCAGCTGACAACGGGTGATGTCTTGTACAGCAGACATCGTAACCTCATATATTATACACTCACTTATATATGTGAATACAGTAGAAGAGGATGCAAGCAGAATGCAACATTTGACTAGGATCCCACATTCCGGGTAAGTTGAGAAGCTTAGATGGTTGCCGCCTACCCTGGTTTTGTTTTGTGCTTTTCAGGCAAGATATATGAAAATGTAACTTCCTCACCATTCACCTAAGCAGCCCATATATCCATCTCAAAAGAACACAGCTGGCATCAGTGCAACCCTCAACACCAATATGGTTTGTCCATTGGGATTTTGCTAGAGAGTTTTCATATCATTGAATTACAACCCAGTTGTGTCTAGTCCACTTCATATGACACAATGTACTATTTTATGTCCATTATACACTCATTTGGCATTCTACACTTGGCATACATTTTTTGTCATCCTTTCTCCAGGGAAGACATGTCTTGGCAGTTCGGGCTGAACTGTTCCCATGAGGCACAGGGCCAAGACTGATTTGCATATGGCCATGTCTGAACTGGGGTGGCTTGGTGAGCAAAATAACGATGGATTAAACCCAGATCTATGACTGGGGTGAATGTTTTGCCATTGTGCAACATTCCGTCCATCATCTTGTGTGTTATCCTTTCGCTAGCCACCATGGTGTGATCTGGGATGTGGTCAATGCCATATGTAGGCATATTGTTTTGCAGGAGATCAGTGATGTAGAAACCATACAATATACAGCGGAGATTAAAGGCAAATTTCATGAACATTCAGGTACATTATTCTTGGGTTTACTTACCATGGCCCCACATCTGTCCAGTGTGTGGTCCCTGACCAGATGTCACAGCCAACCTTGTAGCAGATGTCAATGGGGGTACTGGAATCCAGGAAGTCATCATTGGACCTACAATGATAAGTGTGTTTGCAAAATTCCAGCTGCCACGTGTGATGCACTCAATTTCAGACTCAAAGGATAAGCACAAGCAGTGTGGGACCTACCGTTGCAAAAGTGTGTTGCACTAAATATCATGAGTGATCCAACCTTCACATTATAATGGCCCCACTGCCTAGAAGCAACAACTATCACATTTACACCACAACAATTCTTAAAGTAAGGTCTACTATTGTGTTTTGTTTATAGCACAAATACATGCCATCCTCTGATACCAAATATAAACAGCTGGGTTGACTGGACATATTCATGTATTGAAAAAACAATATAAGATGGACACTGGACGCATTCTTAATACTCCTGACAATGGAATCTCATTTCTTGTTCATCATTGTTATATTTGTTAGCATTGGATTTCTAGATTATATTGGAGGGCCCTTTTTGACTTGTTGTAGCACTCGATTCCAGGGTTTAGTACACAGTTTTGAATCACAAATGTATAATGAGCCTAAATATCTAATTTTTCATCTTTTGCTATTCACAAATGTCATTTGGTAAAGGTAAATGTCCTTTAAGAACTCCACTAGTTGTAACGTTAGATTTTCATCTACGTTTACCTTTGAGATTCGGGCCCTATATGTTCCTCTGTTGTCTGCTGAAAATAGGGGATATTCTCAAGAACGTGCAATAATCATCACCATATAGGCTAACCCAATTTTTCATATCACCGTCTTTCACTGGAAAATAATGCTGTGTTAACACCGTATTCACAGCATGACGGTAAAATGCGATAGTTTCTCGATAACGTTTCAAATGTCATGACAACCGAAATAAAAACATCAGCGATAATCTGTGCCAGGCCTGCAATTCACACACGTCAAGCGGGAAAAATCACTATAAAAGCAGAAAAAAACCACAAACAAAACCAAAACAACTGCGAAGCACAATGCAGGTAGCCGGAGTAAGTATAGAGGACAACGAGAACATCACAAGCACCATGGAGGACCAGCCTGGGACCTCGGGCAAGGAGAAGAAGAAGAAGAAGAAGAAGAAGAAGAAGAAGAAGAAGAAGAAGAAGAAGAAGAAGAAGAGGAATGCAGGTTCAGTCTGCAGAAAAACAGGATCCTGATAAAGGAGGTGGTAGAACACCATCAACTACTGTTCACCTCCACTGTGTCATTGGCAACAGAAAATGGAATATGGTAGTCCATCGTAGACAAGGTGAATGCAGTCAGAGTGCTGAGGAGGACAATGGTAGAGGTCAAGACGTGCTAGAATGATGTGAAGCGCAAAACCAAGCAGAAACTCTGCAATAACCCGAAGGACAGCAATGCAGACTGGAGGTGGGAGTCCAGCGCTACAGGAGGAGCTGGATAAGATGGAGGAAATGGTGTCCACAGTCATCAGTGTGGAGACGGTGGCAGGAGTTGGGAACCGGACACAACAGCAACAGGGTGAGTAACGGCCAGGGACTGGTGGGACGAGGGGAAACGGGCACAATGGCACACATGCACAATTAAGAACAGCACAATGCACAACCACAAGGACTCAGGATCATGTCGCTGATCCCCTTGGCACACTACAGCATACCTAGAAACAGCAAGTAGGCCCCTGTCAACTAAGTGCCCAATTGGGGGCCCTTCCCACATATCACCAATCTCACAACCAACCCATGCACATGTGCCAAACCCAGCAACGCGGCGTGTCTGTGAGCCACACTGATGATGCAAGTGACACTGCATGACGAATAGCATGGCTGCAGTCAATATATCATGACAGGTTGCACGCCACGACACTGAGGTGGCTGAGTGTGGACCACATCCGTAAAGAAGTAGGTCACACTCTGACACATCTACGTGCACAAACAACCCATGATGTCAACAACACATCTGGGGACAAACCATGCCCAGAGTCCAAACTCCGACCAAGAACCCAATTTACCCAAGTATGCAACATCTCAGCACTGTATAAGCACAGACATCAAAGGCACACCGTCTTAATGGTCTATGGGGCAGCAAAATCAGAGCTGAAGGGGCGACTCTTCCAAAATGCAGCACACACACATAACATTCAGAGCACATCAACATTGACAACAATGTGGTACAGACTGCAACACGTTCACACCAGAACAGAGGACACAACTGGTGCTGCTTGTGTGTAGAAACTGGCCAATCACATTTGACATAGCAGGGAAATGTGAGTTGATAATGTACAAGTACAAACACACATCCGTGATGTTGAAATGTCCACTGTCCCACATAAAATAGGCAGCTCCTCCCAAACAGTCACAATATACATTGTCATGCAGTCTGTATGTAAACTTGTACAATGTGTCAACATACATGTGAACACAATGTTAAACTGCATCTCCCCTTCACACTGCAGAGGGAAAATCAATACCTCCTGCAGAGCAAACTAAACATCTCTTCACTGATGACGATGAGGACCTCCACACAAGATGATGGATGGAATGTTGCTCAATGGCAAAACATTCACCCCCGGTCACAGATCTGGGTTTAATCCATCGTTATTTTGCTCACCAAGCCACCCTAGTTCAGACATGGCAAATCCGTCTCGACCCTGTGCCTCATGGGAACAGTCCAGCCCGAACTGCCAAGCCATTTCTTCCCGGGACCGGAATCAAGTATCCTACGACTGGTTTCTGGCTATCAGCCGTCTTCAGCCAGGATAACTTGACTCCAGTGGCTTAGTGAGCAAGGGAACAACATCTGGACATACCCTTCCCACATAGGGAGAACAGTAAAAAAACACACAAGATGATGGACGGACTGTTGCGCAATGGCTAAACGTTCACCCCCAGTCACAGATCTGGGTTTAATCATCCATTGTTATTTTGCTCACCAAGCCATCCCAGTTCAGACATGGCCATATGCAAATCAGTCTTGATCCTGTGCCTCATGGGAACAGTGCAGGCCAAACTGCCAAGCCATGCCTTCCCTGGACTGGAATCAAGCATCCTTGGAATGGTTTCTGGCTATCAGCCGTCTTCAGCCAGGATAGCTTGACTCCAGTGGCTTAGTGAGCAAGGGACCCACGTCTGGGCATACCCTTCCCACAAAGGGTGAACAGCAAAACACACAAGATGATGGACGGAATGTTGCACAATGGCAAAACATTCACCCCCAGTCACAGATCTGGGTTTAATCCATTGTTATTTTGCTCAGCAAGTCACCCCAGTTCAGACTTGGCCAAGTCCATCATCTTGTGTGTTTTGAAGAGTACCTCCACATCATCGACCTGACTCCCTCCAACAGCTCATGGTCACCATCAGCACCCCACCTCCAGGAGCAGGGCAGCCCAGCTGCATGAAGGAGACCCCACCCCCTGCACAGACCACACGGCAGGATGCACCCACCACCACAGCTGTCACCCAGGACCTCCCAAACAACACATGGCCTTCTAATGACGTGTGTTGGGGTGCCAGGAGACGATGGGTGATCAGGTGCGCGTGGGGTTCGACCTCATGGCATCCAAACTAAATGCCATACGTGGGTGTCTAAGTCCCATCAGGGACCACACACAGTCCCTAATGGACACCTACAGTCCGCTCCATGCTCCCCAATGGTCCATGACTGACATCGCTGGAGTCGTCACTCTGAGACAAGAACAACTGTCTAGTCAGAGTAGCTCCAGCGCTATCAGCCTGGAGTTGGGACACATGTTGAGGATCATGGAAAACATGGAGCAGATGCAGGCGGAAAGAATGGCTGCCACGGCTGCACACCAACGAGCGGTAGCTGGGTTCTTCCATGCCCTGTAGACCCTCATCATGGCATTGCTGCCACAAGGCCTGGCGCGGTGAATGCAGCTGCTACTAGTCCATTCACATCTCTGCCTCCTGAAGTGTCAGTGACACACAGTGCTGCAGACAATCCACCTCCGGCCACTGATGTGTCACTGCCATACAGTGATGCAGACAAAACAACACCACACACATGTGAGGCACATGAAACATCAGAGGACGAAAATGCGGATGACTGTGCCTTACTGGTAAGAAGGTAGTAGTAGCATTCATCTCCGTCATATGGCCTGTTTCTGCTTGGTTCTGCCATATGCATCATCACCTTCCACTGTCCCCCGATACACTCTGCGACACTCACCTTGGACATCGAAATTGACTGCCATATTCTGTTTGGTTACCAAGGACACAGCAATCAGACTGCGGACTGAACTCTTCCTCTACCGATGAACTTGTCAATCCCTAAAGGACGCTGGCTGGCCCTCCAAGGGCAACAATGCAAAGTGGGGTTTGCATGGCCCTGTACTGCTCCAGCCTCAACATTCCACCAAATGTGAATAAAACATTCTAATTCACACAGATGTGTCATGTCTATGATCAATCAAGTCGAAAGTATGAATAAATGTGGGACAGTGATTCCCCCTCACGCCCATGTTGCTAATGTTGTGGGACTTGAGTCACAGGGTGCAACTCTCTGCATCATAGAGGTACATATTTGAGCCCAAATGACGCCCTGTTGTATTTTCCTGGTCACAAATGAAACATTTATGTCAGGAATTTGGGCACATCTGATACGCTGCTGAGTAGGATTACGTACTAACTTTGACACCCTGAAATGGTATTTTTAATATGTGACACCCTAAACAGGCTCTTACTAAAGAGGTGACCCTCATTTAATCGTCTCGCCCTTCTCTCCACTCTGGTCTCAAAAGTTAAGAACTTGAGGTGTTTTTAGATGCTTATTGTTCCTTTAGAGAGCAGATCAACAAGTTCAACAAACTCACCTCTGCTTGCTTCTTTCTCTCAAGCACTCTGAGAAATATTCTCTCTCTCTTTCTCTACAACCTATAGAAATCAGCGGTGATTGCATTGGTATTGTCCAGGCTGGACTATTGGAATGTCAGCGCATTCAACAACGCTTTTTAAATAAACTCCAGCTTTTGCAGAATGCAGCAGCTTGTCTCCTCATTACATACTGAAATATCAATCAGTTTCTCAGGCCTTGGTGGAGCTTCACTGGCTCCCTGTGAAGAAGCGAGTTGCCTTTAAGGCACTCTGCTCGTATATTTAAAACCCTTAACGGGACAGGCCCAGTACATCGGAGGAAAAAGTTAACTTGGTACATACACACCAAGGAGAACCTTGCGCTCAGCTGTATCTAAAACAGTTACTATTCCTAAATGCAACAAAGTATCTTGGGGTGGTGGGACTTTTGTTTACTCCACATTCAAGTTGTGGAATAAACTCCCCTGGGATCTCAAGATTCAGCAGAATCTCACCTGATTTAGAAAACAACTCAAGTCCTGGCTTTTTTTTTCTCCCTCCTTAATTTTTGTGGGTGCTTAAGCTCGATACATGCTGGCACCGAGATGTCTACGGGCATTTGTGCGCTTAATAAATATTTATCAATATCATTATCTCTACTCTTAAATTCTAAATATCTCTTTGATCACTGCGGTTCTGATCGCTTTTCCCTATCTCACTTCTCTCATATTTTTTTATCTCTTTTTTAAGTTCAAAGAAAATGTTATTGATCAAAAACAAGGTGTCAATACATAGCGCATGAGAGATGCAGGAGTAACAGAGAGAGAAATGAAAAAGAAAAAGAGAGTAAAAACAATCAAGAAATACATTGCAATAAAATCATTAACAATATTCACAATATTCATCATGGGCGAGAAAGTCAAATATAGAAAGTACAGGAACTACAAGACATGGTTGAATAATAAAGTATACATAGCAAATAAAAAGGTAGAAAAAGTGAAATGCAAAGGGCAGTCAGGGTGATTTAGGAACCTCCTGTTGAGCTGGGTGTGGGCGTGCTAATCTAGCGGCACATTTATCCAAATACAACGTAATGGGAAGCCATAAGTCAGCGCGCTTCGTTGCCATCTGAATGGGGAAAACAAAAGCAGTATCTAACCTATGGTTATGGCAAACGTTATACCACCATGCCTTAAGGGAGAGATTAGATGAGGCTTTCCAGTTGGTAGTAATTTGCTGGAACGCAACAGCAAGCAGTATGTCAACAATGTGAACGTCAGTCTCCACTTCCTCCCAACACGGAGAAAGGCTGCCAAGGAAAATGTGAGTAGGGGAGAAAGGAATGCGGGTATGGAAGATTACATTAACTTGTGCCCATACCTGTATCCAAAAATCATGTACAGATTGACAAAGGAACAACATATGAAACAAATTGGCATGTGGAGAGGAGCACGACCAGCAAGCATCTGTGACAGTGGAAAATCGCTTGTTTAGGGTAAGGGGCGTGTAAAGCAACCTATTATAAATGAAAAACATAGTTTGCGTAATAGACGCCGCTCAAGATGATTTGCGAACTTTGGTCCATATCTTATCCCAAACTGATATGGGCCATGATGTAGCAAAGTCGTGTTCCCTTGTTCTTCCACCTTAGACTTAGGTCTAGTGGAAGCAATGGTGTGGAGAAATTTGTAGATGGCAGAGGCTTTGGGCGTTGTGCGTAAAAAGGACTGAAGTCGTGAGGCTGGGGTGGGAAAGGGGGAAGAAATCTGTACTCGGGAGAGGTGATTATAAACCGTCATCACTGCATCTTTAAGTAGAGTATATTTAGGAGCGAAGGATGTAGGCATGTCAAAGGAAGAACATAAAGTAGAAAAGGGTAAAAAGGTCGACTCTGAAAATAACTGTGATATCCAGACCAGCCCCTTGCGTCTCCAATATTTCCAATAAAAGGGCGTGTTGTGGATTAGGAGATGTGCATTATGCCAAATAGCGGAAGATAAGAGATCAGCAATAGTAGCAGGAGGAAGTGGATTAGAAGATAAAAGGAGTTTTGTGGTATATTTATGGATAGGGGTAGGGATCAAAGAGGGCTTGCGCGAGAAAGAGATATATTCAGCAAAGGTGAAAGGGGATAGGAAAAGGGGCTCAACTGTGGCCCATAGGGGACAAGGGGAGGCAGGGTCCATTAACCAAAAGGAAGCTTGGGGCAGCAGGAAAGCTTTTTGGTAAGCCGGGAAAACAGGGAGGTTTACTCCGCCTTCCGACGCGGGGCGAATTAATCTGGCAAGGGACATCCTAGATTTTTTATTATTCCAAAGAAAGGAGGACAAAACCGAATTAATTTTCTTTAAAAATTTAGAGGGTATGGGGACGGGGATATTGGAAATGGTGTAAAGAATTATCGGGGACAGCATCATCTTAATTGTGTCAAGGCGACCCCACCAAGATAGGTAAAGAGGGTGCCACCTAGCTGTTAAGTCAGATATTTTCTGGGTACATTTATTCAGACAAAGAGAGACGGTGTCTGGGATAGAGGAAGTAACATGCAGACCCAGATATTTAATATGTGAGGGGCTCCAAGTAAAATTAGAGGCACCGAAGTCGGATTTAAAAGTGAACTTCGTCAGGGGTAGGATCTCGCACTTATCATTATTAAGTTTATATCCAGAGATCAGGGAATAGTTCCGTGCTTCCTCCCAAAAAATGGGAATCGAGGTTGTAGGATTGGAAATGAAGAGTAAAATATCATCTGCATAAGCAGCAAGTTTATTGTGGGAATGTGTTGTCTGAAAGCCATGGATGTTGGGATTCTGACGGAGTTTAGACAAAAAAGGCTCTAAAGCCAGGTTAAAAAGAAAGGGAGAGTGGACACCCCTGGCGAACACCTCTGCCAAGGTCAAAGTAAGAGGAAACCTGCCCATTCGCACAAACTGCAGCGCGAGGGCGTGAATACAACAGGGAGATCAGGGAAATAAACTTAGGACCGAAACCAAACCAGTTGAGAGTATGAAAGAGGTAGGTCCATTCGACCCTATCAAATGCCTTTTCAGCGTCTAAGGCAATCGCTGCAAGAGGATGTTGGAGACGTGAGGACTTTGATAGAATGTTAAATAAAAGCCTGGTGTTATCAGTGATGAAGCGACCCTTCACGAAGCCAGATTGCTCCTCACCTAACAGGTCAGGAAGCAAGATGTCTAATCGTGCCACTAGTGACTTAGCAAAAATGTTGTAGTTGATGTTTACTAGGGAAATAGGCCTATAATTCTTGCAATGTCTAGGATCCTTTCCTTCTTTGGTATCAGGCATATGTGGGCCTCGGAAAAGGATCATGAGGAACTACCAAGTGTGGCAAATGTGTCGAGAAGAGAATGGAGTTTAGGGATAAGTAACTTTGAAAAATGAAGGTAAAATTAGACGGTAAAACCGTCGGGCCAGGGGCTTTGTTCAGTTTAAGCTGTTTAAGTACTGTAAGTAGTTCCTTCTTAGTGAGGACAGATTCCAGATGAGAGAGATCAAGGGGAAAATGCTCGGGCTTCTGGATAGTAGAAAAGAATTGTGTCAGAGATTGAGGGGAAGGCTGGGTTTCGGAGGAGTAAAGAGTTTTGTAAAAAAGGGAAAATTCTTTGAGAATGTCGTCATCCTTGTGCCTGAGGACAGAGGTGGAGTCATAAACGGATTCAATGTTTAATTTGTTATGTCGTATTTTCAAATAGTTGGCGAGAATTTTTCCAGCCTTGTTCCTACCACCATAAAATTTAGCGCTAGATTTCAACAAATACAACAAAGCATCTTCTGTAGATTTCTCATTGAACTTTATCTTGGCATTAACAAGGGCCGTCAGGCTATCTTGCGAACGTGATGTAAAGTAGGCGTGTTCCAATCTCTTAATGTCACCGAGAAGGTTTTTAGTAAAAGTGCGTGCAGCCTTGCGTTTTTTTGCCACATAAGAAATAATAAAGTCTCAAGCTGCAGCCTTAAAAGCATCCCAGATAGTATGTTCTGGTATAGAGGGAGTATCATTAAACAAGAAAAACTCATCAAAAAAAGCGGTAAACTATACTACTGGGCGGCACAATTGATGGTAGTGAACCAGTGGATACATGCTCCACAACAGGACCCAGCCTTCCGCCTTGACAGGACTGTACTGCCCCCAGATCAGCTTCTAAAGGCGCTCTATACCAACAAACGATGCCACACGCTTACGGGCCCAACAGCCCACACGGTTAAGATATGGCACGCAGCGCAGAGGGCCCTGGGTTGGGAGGGAGTGCTCACACTGGCCACACCGCTTTGGGACACACGCCGTCTGGGTACCCTGGCAAACACTAAGGGTTTCCTGCAATGGAACCTTATTGGCATTTCTAAGATAATTGACTTGTGGGAAAGGGGTGCAGTCATCGCGTTCCCCACCCTTCAAGAACAATACGGGATGGCAGACACAGAGCAATATAGATACATGCAAGAATCCTCCCCCCTGGAGGACAGACTCCTCACGGACCACATAGACAAGAAAGCGATATCGCTCACATACCAGAAACTAATCAACAATCTCCGGGACCACACGGTAGTTCTCTGTAGCAAATGGGAGGTAGAATTGGGAGACATTGAGGATGAAGACTGGCTACATGCCCTAGCATCGGCCAGAGAGGCCTCCATACCGTCACGGCTTAAACTAGTCCAACTAAAAATAGTACACAGAATATACTATTCCCGCACACTCTTACATAAATTGGGCCGCACCTCAGACCCGAATTGCATGCGAGGATGTGACTCCCCTGGTACATTCTTTCATATCTTATGGGACTGTCCAAGGATACAGCGATACTGGGATCAAGTTCTGTCGGAAATTTCTGAGGCATCCGGGGTGGAACTGCAGAGAGAACCTAGATGTTGTTTGTTAAATATTTGGTCACCGACTGATATGAACCGAGGATTGCAGACGTTGGCTACACTGGGTCTCGCGCTGGCAAAGCGCAACATCGCCAGAAAGTGAGGTTCTGGAGGGGTACCCTCGCGGACACAGTGGGAGAACGACATGGACACAGCTATGGTTGCAGAAAGGGCTGTATATGTACATAGGGGTTGCCCCAAGAAATGGTCCAAGATCTGGGGGAAGTGGAACGGACACCGAGGACACATATGTGATCCCCCGCCAGAACTGTCGGAACCTGAAGCAAGTCCGTAAGGGGGGGGGGGCATAGAGTATTACGATTGTATTGAATATATGTGATTCTTGAAGGGGAATGAGAGGGCCTAATCTTGAACTGTTGATGTCAATGATTGAGGGGCGGACAGAATTTAGACCGGTAAGGCGAAGGGAACATCCGCGGGGGAACAGACATCTCCTCTGCGAGATAATTGGGGAACCAACTGTATCCGTGAAGACTCTGATAAACAAGATTGTGATACGTAAAATGCAATGAGAAGTTCATGAACGCACAAATGTATACCTATCCGAACTGTACTTCAATGTAATTGGTGTTGTATAATTTGAAGAAAAGCTCAATAAAATGTTAAATTAAAAAAAAAAAAGCGGTAAAAGAAGTAGTAAATTTGGGGTCTAAGAGGAGAGTATTATTGAAGCGAAAACGTTTGGGACCAACAGTTTTGGAGAATAAATCAAAACTTATTGAAACAGGAGCATGATCCCACAACAAAATCGGGCCAATGTTGGCTGCAGCAAGAGTTTGAGCAATACTATGCGAAACAAAAATGTAGTCAATCCATGACTGGGAATGATGGGAGGGAGAGTAAAAGGTGAATTCTTTGAGGGTCTGATTGCATAGTCGCCATGCATCTGTAAGCTTATGTTGGGAAATAGCCTGAGTAAATGGCTTGTGCGTTTTGTTGGGTACGTAATGGGCCTGAGAGTGTCTATCAACAAAAGGATCCATGGGCTGATTACAATCTCCAGTAAGAATGAAATTATCATCCATAAAACTGGTAATATGTTGAGAAAATGTAGCCCAAAAAAGGGGTACATCAGTAGTAGGAGCATAGACATTAAGGAGAGAGATTGGAACACCTCTAAAAGATAACCTGACATACGCCCACATACCATCAGTATCCGACTCTTGGGAAATAAGAGTGAAGGGAAGGGATTGGCACTGAATTGCCACAACATTTTGCTTACCATCACCCTGTGAGTAGAAAACCTCACCCACCCAGCCCCTTTTAAGCTTTGCAGACCCCGTTTCAGACATGTGAGTGTCCTGAAGAAACGCTACATCAACATTCACTTTGGCTAGGTGAGATAAGATTCTTTGACGTTTGATTGGAGAATGAATGCCCTTAACATTCCATGAAACTACATTCAATGACATATTATGTAAAGTAATACGTAATAATCACAATATGTTAAATCAAAGAAGAAACCCATGAGAGAAAATAGAGAGAGGGTATAAAAGGAAAGACCAAGAGGGAAGAAGAGGAAGGAGGTAGATAAAACACAGGTTATAGAGTAAAAAGAGAGAAGAAGAGACGAAATGAACAGAAGAAAAAGAAAGAGGAAGACAAATTTGAGGTAAGAGAGGGGGAAAAGAAGAGCAAAATCCGTATAAGAAAAAGTATCAGCCATGAGCAGACAAGGGAAGGGAGATAAAAGGGAAAAAAAAACAGGGTAGAACAAAAAGTAGAAAGAGAAGGTAAACGATAAACATACCTACAAAAGGAAAGAACGAGAAGGAACCGGGGAGGGTTAGGACCACACAGGTGAGGCAACACATCCAGGGTCAGCTCGACGAGGAACCAGGGAGACATCTTCGAGCAGGGAAAACATCCTGCATGGGTGAGGAAAGAGAACGAGAAGGTGAACTATGAACAAAAGTCGGAACGGAAATAGAAACAACAATAAAGATCAACGCAGTTTAAAGAAGGAACAATAAAGATAACAAGAGCTCATATAAGTGAAGGAGAAACAAAATACAGCAACGTTATTAAGAACAAGCAGAAGGGCATCTCAGCCTGGAGCAGAGGAAGAAGGACCAGAAGCATCCATGGCTGAAGTCTTATGAGCGTTAATAAAGCTCTGCAGGCATGCTGGATCTTCATAGGTGGTAGTTTTGTTATTGTAAGTGACTTTAAACAAACAGGGATGATAAAGGCCGTATCTTGCACCCATCGAACGTAGATCATCTCTCAAGTTCAGGAAGGCCATACGGCGATTTGCAGTGGCTTTCCCATAATCTTGGGCAAAAAATAAGGTGGATCCAGACCATGTTAACTTGGGGCAGATTTGGCAGCCGCCAGGTTCTTCAGAAGGTCAGTATACTCCAAAAAATAAAGGATAACGCCTCTCGGTCTTTGTGAGGAGGAAGTCAATGAGGGCAGACGCCCCAGCCGATGGGCACGTTGGATGTTGAGATTAGTGCCTTCTGGAAGACGAAGCAATTTAGGAAGAAAGGATTTAAAGAAGGCAAGTGGGTCTTAGCCCTCAAGACCCTCCACCAGGCTGTAGATGCGTAGATTGTTTCCTCTATTCCTGTTTTCTAACTCCTCCATCTGTCTTTGAAGAGTCGACACTTGGGAATTCAGATGAGTTACTGTGGAGCAGGTTTCCTGAAGAGACGTAACAGATTGTTCAACAGTGGAAACTCTTGTTTTGATCTGTGACCAGTTCTCAGTGAGCGTTTGAAGCTTGACACTGGTTTCCTCCATGAAGGGACGCAAAGTGCTAATTTCCTCCAGAAAAGGGCGGAAAGATCTGATCGCCTCGAACAAGAGTTTCATCGAGACAGCTACAGATTGTTTGAGTGGTGACGGAGGGTCCTTTTTTTGTCTTTTGATGTTAGTTTTCCCCTGGAGCCGGTTGAGAAGACTCCATTACTGTCCTCCCCATTACAGGGGAGTCCTCTAGTTTGGAAAAAGCTGAAAAGACTTTGGAATTCTTCACGTAGGCAGTCTTAGTAGTGGAGGGAATACGTAATGTGGGCTTCATCCTACCCATAAAGAAGATAATTGGGTGCAGCAATCACTAAAAATATCTCAAGTGCCCAAGAGGAAAATAAAAATAAAAAATGTCACTTAGAAAGCTTCTGCAGGTGCAAGAGGAGTTATTAAGTGCGTGAAGGATAGATCATACTTGTCATGAAATGCGGCCCGTTAAGAGAGGCTCCAAGCACACACGTACGCTAGGCAGCAGAGGAGATGAGGCTGAGATGCACAAAATAGAGTCGACGACATAACCCTGGGCCAGGCAGAGGCAAAGATGGGCGCATATGACAAAGTGTACAAACGAAATCAGTCACGGTGACAGGTACTCTGCAAAACATGTGTTTAGTGTACCTATAGTGCCCAAGACCGTGTGGAGCACAGAAGACTTAAATTACAGCACTGACCAAGCCAAGAGCATAAGAGGTTGTAGAAATAACCTCAGCAGCAACCAGCTCATTGGAATTAGGCTGAGGGATGTCCAAAATCGACGAAGAGCTGAAAATTCACATAATGTTGAAAAAACGATCATAATTCACCCTAGGCGCAGCAAGGTCAAGAACATTGCCAGTGTATTCAAAACAGGCGGTAAATTGCTTTTACACTCCTCAAAGCCTCACACGCCTCAACACATTGGAGAGTCAGGGGATTAACAGCACCTCAAAATGGCGGTTGAGGGTATCTGTGAGGCAATATCAGTGTGGGCGTTCAGGAGGTAGAGGAGAAATGAAAATTGCACACAGTATCATGGGTACAGAGTCTCATGCAAATGCGAGTAAAAATGAGGCAGGAAACGTGTGAAATCCCAACAGGAAGACCAAGTACCGGCATCTGATGAGAAGCGCAAGGAAGCTCACCGGGCACTTTAAATGGCGGCCGCCACTCTGCCAGATCGAGTCAACGTACTTCGGCAGAATTCTCCGTTACGAAGTCATGAAATGCATGCAGGAACGTCGCAGCGGTGGCCTGAAGTTCTCCAGCAGGTCGGCATACCGCTCATGCAGGGAAAGACGGTGTAAAAAACGCTACGGAGCTTCACCCAGGTGCCGCCATCACCGTCGGGCGCTAAGCCACGCCCCCTTTTTTTTATCTCTTTAACAATGTATTTTACACAGTGGAGCATTTTGTCTTACTAGAATGATTATGATGTACTTGAGTATATGAAGATAAGAGCACTAGTATTGCTCCGCCTTATGATAAGACATGTTCTTCTGTGCTATTGTCAACGCAGGGTGGTGATATTTCTTCAGTCCAAAACGAAGAGATATGTAAGTACCATCAAAGAAGCCACACACATAAAATGCGAGAAGTCAGCGGCCCATTTTGGCATGAATGGCTGGAAAACAGAAATTGCCAAAAGAGCACAACATGCATTTGCACCCATTTTTGGCAGAATGGTTAGTGAACATTTGTGTGCACCATCTATGATAACTGTGGTGTGGTTGTAGAGCTCCCTTTCATGGGCGTGTGAGCAGCTTCCCCTCATTTGCATGCCAGTGAGTCTCCATGAAAATGGGGGAAGATTTTAACAGAAGAGCCATATAGCCTCTAGAGACAAACCAGTGATAGATCTGCAGAATGACTGGCTATGCAGGTGTACCACACCCACAGACCCTGAGTGGGAGCCTGAAGGCGAAGGCACGTGCTAGTCAGTGCTCTCGCTTTGGGGGGCATCTGCACAGAAATATGAAACTACAGGAGAACAGCAGCCCTATTTTGAAGTGCTACCCCCTGCAGGGCATATGCTTACTTGCCAATTTAGTGTATTTGCTAAAGGAAGACCATTTAAAAAAAAATTAGATTCATTACCTCCTTCTGCACTGGGGTCTCAATTTATTAAGGGTACTTCAGTATCTTACACAGTGCCAGGCTATCTTGTGCTGTGCCTGCAGCATTTAATAATGGTTAGTAAATCAACGTAAACCTTGGTAACAAATTTCCCGGGTGTGTCAGTGTGCGCTCACAGGAGAACAACCCAAAGCGTTGCCATACTCTGATGCCAGGTGCTGAGGGTTAAAAGAGAGAAGAAATGCCGCCATATGTTAAAAAAAACCATTCACAAACATTTGACAGTACAGTGTCAGAGACTTGATTACAAGCGCTGTGTTTAAAGTAGAGTTAGAAGGATTCATCATAAAACAAACTGACCTATCAGGCCGGAGGATGACAGTTTCCCCGCTTCCTGTCTGCTCATTTCAATCAATTCAGGCAGCAGGTTTGACTAGTGTCACATTAAATCATAGCAGCAAAGCAAATAAACACACGTCTTGTAAAGAAATCTTTGCAAAAATAATAACTCGCTGAATATATTTAGACATAGCAACCATGTTGAATAAAAGCATCAATGTTATTACTAAATTTCTTGCCACAGATTTTGGGAAAGATGAAGAAAATATGTAAGGTGTAGGTATGTCACCCTGAATTACCTTAAGGATCCATGTGGCCCCCTCAAATCACCAGCACTAAGTAAATAACCACATGCCTTGTGCTGATGCTTTTCTGCTGCTCATGTGACAATGGTGCTCGCGGCAATATGTCCAACTGTGACAAAAACAATTTCTGTGACAAGGACATTCACATGGGCCTACAATTAATTCAACTACTGGCGTGCTGACCAGTGGATAGGGTACATGCGTATCACGGAGCGCCATTAAAAACCAAAAGACCCGGAAATATACCTGATTCAATTATGTGACCGACTGGCTGCATTGCACAGCCTGGTTTGCAAAACTCAGGATTAACCATAAAACTAATTCATGAATTAAATGGGCCATGCATAAATAATGTCAGTATAGCTCTGAGAACTCCAGCTGACTTCATCAAACAGAGAAATATTATAGGATGCTTCTTGCAGGTGATGGTTAGATATTCAGGACAGGGTAAAAAGAACTGCTTTTATCTGGACACTGAATGGCCTTTTTAAGCTTAAAAAGTTGAATGCCTTTCACGAATGATGGTAGAGGTTGTAATCAGCATGCAATGAACAGAAACGGTGTTTGCTCTGCCTAGTAATGTCTACGTTCGTATCCCCTAGTTTGCACATTGTTTGAACCTAACATTTAATGCTACTCTTTTATTTATGACTACTAGCTTCCTTTGGCATTTTAGCCGCTCTTTTAAAACATGGAAGACCTTTAATACATTTCTAAAGATTTATGATTTTCCTCAGAAGTCTGAAAAGGGACAAGGCAAACACTTTTATTTACCACTTTCCCAAAAAAATTCAGAAGCACTGGGGAAAGTACGTCAGTCTGTATCTCCCTTGAATATGCGAACTAGTGAGCTAATCAAAATGCAAGCTCTATTAGCCCAATTAGGCAACGACATGATGCGTGTTTTTTTGTTTTCATAAAATGTTGTCAGATTATACGTTTTATAGTACTTACCACCCCAACAGCATACATTAATTGGGTGTTGTTTTTATTTAAAGGCAGGAATAATGTGGAAAGGGTGACTGCCTGTTATCATTTATAGAAGCGCGTCAATGTGCCCAGGCTCTCCCTGTTGACATTGAAATGGCTAAATATTAATTCCGTATGGTAAACACCGGCGTAAACGTGACTCGCCATATATTTCTTTCGTGCTCTGCAGTTCCCTGTGATCGGCAAATTATGCTCCTGGTTAAAATACCGGGTTCATTTAGTCAAGTGATTTTTTCCCCTCTGATTTCTCAGGACTGCAAGTTGAGGATGATAAAGATTCTGAAAGATGGAAGAACTTGCATATTCCTGCCCCTGCGAAGATTATCACTAACTCTTAGTATCCACAGGCATCAGTTAATCAATCAATCAGTCAGGTTTTCTTACGCACGCTACTCACCTGTGAGGGTCTCAAGGCGCTGGGGTGGGGTGGTGCAGCTCGGGGTCAGACAAAAAGCCAGGTCTTGAGGCTCTTCCTGAAGGTGTACAGGGTAGGGGAGCGTCTGATGGTGGCTGGAAGTTTGCTCTAGGCTTTGGCTGTGACTTAGGAGAAGGCTCTTCCTCCAACTCTAGTTCTGCGGATGCACTGGTCGCTGCCAGGCGAGTTTGACAGAGGTTTCTTTTGGGTGCGTGGAAAGAGATTCCTTTGCTGAGGTATTTGGGACTGGTGTTATGGAGGAATTTGTAGGCGTGGGTGAGTAGTTTGAAAGTTGCTCTCTTCTCAACGGAGAATCAGTGGTGGTCTTGCAGGTGTTGGGTCATGTGCTTATGTTGTGGAGTGCCGAGGACTAGTCTGGCTGCGGAGTTCTGGATTTTGTGTAGCAGGGATTTGTTTATTCCCGCATAGAGGGCCTTTCTGTAATCAGTCTGCTAGTAATGAGTGCCTGGGCGATGGTCTTTCTGGCATTGGGGGAGATACACTTGAAGGACTTGCGGAGGACGTGGAGGGAATTGAAACAGGTGGAGGCGACAGCTTTGATCTGGTGAGTCATGGTGAATGAGGAGTCAAGAATGATGCTGTGGTTTTGGTCGTGGTCCTTTGAGGTGGGAGGGTTGCCGAGGGCAGAGGGCCACCAGGAGCTATCCCAAGTAGTAGGGGAGGGTCCCATGCCGAGGACCTCTCTCTTCCCTGAGTTCAGTTTTAGGCAACTGTTGCTTATCTAGTCTGCAACATCTTGTATTCCTTCCTGGAAGCTGAGTCTGGTGTCTTGAGGGTTCTTCGTGAGGGAGAGAATGAGTTGGGTGGCGTCGGCATAGGATCCTATGCTGAGTCCATGCTGTCTGACGATGGCAGCGAGGGGGGCCATGTATATGTTGACAAGGTTGGGGCTGAGCAATGGTCCTTGGAGTACTCCACAGTTGATCTCTGTGAGTTTGAAGAGGAGGTTTGGGAGTCTGATCCTATGGGTTCTGCCGGCGAGAAATGAGCGGATCCAGTTGAGGGCTGATCCCCATAAGCCAGCATTGTGCAGTCTGGCTGCAAGAGAGCGGTGGGAGACGGTGTCGAAGACTGGGAGAGGTCTAGTTAAGTCCAATGGTATCTCTGCAGAACCACTAGATTTAAGGTATAAGATAAATTATGGATTTTATTTATTACTGAAAGGGGTGAACTGATGATTGTGCCACATAATTTGAGGACCTTTTGCCCCCAAATTGAAAAATTGGAAGACAAGGCGACAAAGAGAGGCAGCGAGTTGAAGTAAGAGTAATTGAAAATGCTGATCTTGCAAAATGTCGTTCTCACAATCAATATCAAGGCGCATAGATTTTAAATTTTTTCATTTAACGGACGAACAATCATAATTTTTTTTAATATATCGCCCTCTACTACTTTCACCTTAATTTGTAAGTAGATTTGAAGACTTTATTTCACCCTTGTTGCTAAATTCAATTAATAAATGTTGTAGTGTGATTTAGATGCTTGAATAGAGGGCTGATGTAGCACCTCTGAACCCAATTACTTTTGATCTTAAGTTTATCTGGCACTACACCTCAAGTATCATTCTTTTGGTCTTCCAATGGATCTTGAACCTGTGAGAAGTTAGCCTGGCATATGATGTCCACTGGTTCTAGTAGGCACGCTGCACCAGTCTAATCGACCCTTATTGATGGTGGTTGTAAAGTCAACCTTATAGAAAGCTATCCTAGTGGTAGCATGAACCAGCAGTCTTCAGGCTAAGACTTCAGTAGGCGAGTTAAGCAAGTTGTTTTACCATATATAATCCCTTGAATACCAAATGAAAGGACAACCCACAAGGTATATATCAAATATATATGTATTTAATCTAAACACAACCCCTCTGCACTCTTTATGAGGTCAGAGGTAAAAATACAATACAAGTCACACAGTTAATATACGATAAGTTGCATAGTATACGTTATGCCCTAGGGGCCTCACAAACCATATACTAAGAAAGTGGTATAAGTACCACGTGAGAGTTAGAAAGCAAGCCGAGGGCCTGTAGAATCGCTGGGGCTAGACTAAACATCCAAAGGTTAGGAAGTAGGAGACCCACGGAAGCCGCGCGCAGTGTCTAAACACAGGCGTGGGTTCCCATTGACTTTCTAAGGAGATCAAAAAAGATACAAAGTAACAATTTAAGGACACTTCCGGATGGACTAGGATGGAACCCTTTTAAACTAGGACACTTCGAGAGTCAAGACCCATAGGAGCACCGGAGTACTCGTGTTACCTTACCCAGGGAAGCCGGGTGCATCGGTGTCTTTTCCTGTCGGGTTTCGTCGTCGTTTTCTGTGGAGATCTGCAAAGAAGTGCTGCAAGTGACCAGAGAAAAAGTGTCCGGGTGGATCCAAGGGTGGATCAGAGGTCTGAAGAACCTTAAAGCAGAGGGGACAGAGTCTGGGTCACTAGCCAGTGACCAGGAAGGTACCAGGAAGGAACCAGGCGATGTTGGGTGCTTGAAGGTGAAGAAGGTGAGTTTGTCTCTTCAGCCACCAGGTTCAGGAGGCATCAATGATGACCAGGAGCTGGATTTGAGCTGTCCCACAATAAATCTAGATGACTGCAATGTCAGTAGCCGGATTGGACCCAACAAGCCTTGGCAACCGCAACCCACGCAGGATGTCAAGATTGGCTCTGTTGCAGACCAGCAAAGTCTATGGCACTTCTCCTTTTTAGGGTAGCTGGAGCAAACCTGGAGCAACCAGGATTACAAGTTAAATTCAAGATGGCATATTCAGGGGGCACAGTAGCCAATGAGCAAGGAACCGGGAAGATGCGTCAAGCTCAAAGGCAAAGGCGGGGCCCACGGGACACTCGCGGAGTGTGGGGGCCTGGGCTTCAGAGCAAATGGTGCTCGAGGCTGGGACTTCTTGTACCCCACTGCACAACTTATTGAGGCTTCAGAAAAGGAGTGCAGGTAGCAAAATGCAGGACATCCAAGATGTCCGTTCCCACATCTCTCGTGTCTGCCACGGGTCTCAGCTTTGCTGTGGATGTGGATCGGGGTTAGCGAAGTATGGAAGTCCAGTTCTTGAGTCACAGAGTCTTTGGGTTCTGACGGGAGTCTTGAAACTGCAGACTGGCGAAGTTGCTGTTGGTGCCTGTTTGCACAAGGTGGTCACTCCTTCACCCACAAGGGAGATGTCTTCCATCTTCCAGCCATAATGGAATGTCGAAGGTCCAATATATGTCTTACAAAGATTCGCCCAGGATAATCCAAAGTTCTGGGGTCACAGCTCCTATACTTATACTAAGAAAGGGTGCTGGATTACCTGACTAGGTCCCTCCTATGGGTGGCCGTGAGAAGGGGGTGGTTACACCCCTTTCCCTTCATCCAGTTTTAGGCCAGGGCTGGGGCAGTAGTGCCCCAGCAACTGGTTTGAATCGGGCTATGCATGGAGCACCTTGTGTGCCCCAGGCAGTGTCTAGATGCATTCACTGAATGCAGCCCTCCCTGCCCCAATACACAAAACCTCTGTCTAGGGAGGTACTGGCACCTCCCTGGACAGGAAACCTATTGTCTAGGCCGCCCTTGCTGGACTTTTCCCCAGCAACAGGAGGGCATACTCGTGCCTGTGGCAGCAGCATCCATTTTGTGATGCTGAGGCTCTGTTTAACTTTAACCGGGAAAAGCAGTAACTTACATGTCCTTTCCCTCAAGAAGGGTGGAATGCTACCCCCGCTGCCAGAATTGGCGGGGGGGTAACATTACAAAGTGTTTGACACCTTACACGACATGTTTTGATAAAGCCAAACCAAAGTTAGCATTAACCGCGAGGATTATAATGCACTTAAGAGTATATGGTATAGCTATATCATAGAACAGCTAGAAGGAGATGATTCCGAAAGCTGCAGAGGGGCTCAGCTCATGCCAGATCACCCTCTCACATAAAACCAAGCACTCTGCCTTCAGGATTGTCGAGGCCTACCATAGTAGTGGATTATAGGTTTAAATGTGTCTATACATAAAGGTAGATATAGATATACTATATCTAAGTAAGGGCTGACTACACCACCTTACCCAGGCTGTGTGAACAGACCTGTGGTGTCAGTTTGGAAGGCAAACAGGGGTGGCACAATACATGCTGCAGCCCCTGGTAGGCCTAGGGTGCACCTATGCCCTGGGTACATATGGTACACTATACAGGGGCTCACAAGGGTGACCCAGTAAACAATCTGGTATGCACCTAAAGTGCATGGTATCAATTTAGAGAGAGACCAGCTGGGCTTTGGGTCTTATTAGCAGGCCCACAGCCACACTAAAGTCGAAAAACCAGAGAATCACAGCAAAAAGTGGGGGTGACCATAGGAAGCAGACCCTACTCTCCTACAGAACCGTGCAGAGAGGACTCAGATATTGGGAATCCAATCCAGCAATCCAATGAGGAACAGAAACTGGGAAACTGATTTATAAGCTAATAATTAGATTCATGTATGTGACTCTCAATACCACACTGTACAGGTACAGAATTATCACTACAAAACCAAATCTTCTGAAGAAATTTAGATTAGCTAGGATCATACAAACAAGTAGTGCGGTTAAAGCGATACAATATTTTAACATTAGGACGTGTTGACTAGAGACCTCGCTATTAGGAATCCGATCCCTCATTTAGATTATGGAAATGAACAATAGATTTTTGGAGACTAGACATAGAGAGACAGAAAAAAGCTGTATAAATGGCTTGATTTTATCAGTATTATTACCAAGTAAATCCACCAATATCAGGCATTGAGAGTTAAGAGTACAAAATAATCAAATTGATCACTTTGGGCCATCAATTACCAAAGTTGTAGAAGGAGCGTTCAGGAAAGGACTTGGATCATGTCAGCTGGAAGAGTCTCTCCCATGAGGGAAAGAAGTCCGGGAATAGTGCATATAGCCCATGCACCAGCCAGGAGAGTCATCGGGTTTGAGGTACTTTCTGATTTTGATTTCTCTGTCTATAAACCCGTTGAGTCTGTACCATGCCATCTCCCTGTGACTGTGCATTACCAACATTCTATACCTGTCCTCCATTTCCTTGATTAATCGGATTTAATCGACATGCGTGCTTCCAATGCCCCGACTTGCTTCAAACATGACACGGATTGGTCCTTTTCAAAGCTTCTATTGACCCCATTCCACACAACCCTTTTACACCAGTGGGTGGTAATGCTGAAACTCCTGATGTGGATAATCAGACAGGTTTGAACGCACCTGATGCCTTGACTGTTCCAGTCACTATAGGTCCTGATTTTCTCTTGGTTATATATATTTTAGCTCCCTCAGCTATATCTTTTCTCCAAGCACTCTGTTGAGCATCCCACCTAGCCTCAACATATTGGTTCAGAGTATTCATGTACCTCCCATGACCTTTCTGTTTAACCTTTTGATGAGCTATATGCTCCAATTCACTGAATACCTCAAACTGCATAGGTCTAGGAGTCAGATTGATCTTGTATAACTGTCTCCTCAGATGTTCAGGGATCCAGATATTAAATGATCTGTATTGTGAGAAAGATAATGGAAATTCTCAAGCCATATACATGTGTGATAGCCTCTTCTCTTTGGTAATACATAAGGCTGGGGTACCTCCGGGTGGTATATGTACAACTCCTTGTGTCGGTATCAGTCCATCCCTCTACATTAAACCTTTGAAGTGTATCAGAATCTTCATTTTTCCCTAAATTTAAATTCGTCCTTTACAAATATTTCTCTTCGATCAAATCCTTCTACACTTCCTTGTTTTTCTCCCATACAACCAATAACAGCTCAGCACACAACGATGTAGTCACATCATCACAGCGCGGCATTCCAACACCTGACCAATGCCAGCGTGACAATTCATGACGTTGATCTCAAACCATTCAGCACCTACCCCTCCTTTACAATCGTTCATGCATCTTCTCCCTAAGCAAAATCCTCATACAAAGCAAGCCTCTTACTTTGTCTGCTCCACTAACTAAATAACAGATTCTGTCAGACAAGAAACCTAACCTACATCAATGATACAACCTAATTTCCCTTACACTTCATGTGGAACCTCAACCAGCACGATCTCAATATAGCAGTTATAATATGATTCCTTGGCACTGGAAACAATCGTAACAACTGTAATACTCACTCATAAACAAAATATCCCTTCACTAAATGGTACTGCTGATGATGTCTCACAAACAGCACACTAAGACCACCGGTAGGTGTGTATACCAGGATCTTAGGTCACAACGGACCTAACAACAACTTCAACTCTTCTGCTCTAAATGCATCACTTAAACATGAATTCTAACCACTTTGCATAACCTCATACAGCCATTTCACAATACCGTAATCTAAGCTTTAAGCATTTGCAACGTGCAACGCTGTTAATACTCACGCCACTGCATTAAACAGTCTGTATCATACTCCTCCGTTGATACCAGCACTTGGTTTATTACGAATGGACAAAAACTTTGAGTTTGGGTTAGTATGGGTAATCATTAGGCAGGGAATTTTGAAATGGATCTCATTAGGGACTCCCTTATGTGTTAACTTCTACGGACAGATAAATAATATTCCTGCATTTGTAAAGTGCATAGCTACCCGTAGGTTTCCCGGTGCTGGGGGCCGTCGGGAAGATTAAGCAAGCTATTGCCCAGAGTCACATGGTGCTGGGCTGACCCCTGCTGCCGGTGCCGGGGATCGAACCGTGATCCCCAGCATCCGGCGTCAGTTGCCCTGGCCGCTGCGCCACACCTTTTCCACAACTCTTCAATAAATTATCTGACATGCTACCAGAACTACTGCTGTAGCACCACTCAGCCCATTTACTCTCGATCTTAAGTTTATCCACCACATCACCTCAGTATCATTTACTTAGTCCTTTGTTGGTTCTTGAACTATACCAAGAGGGTCAGACATAGGGAATCCATTCCAGCTAACTAATGAGAACCAGGAATTGAATAACTGACTTATAAGCTAATAATTAGATTCATATATATGACTCTTATACCACAGTATACAGGTACAGAATTATTACTGCTAAACCAAATATCCTGAAGAAATTTAGATGACCTAGGATCATACAAACAAGTAGCTTGGTTAAAGCTACACAAATATTAACATTAGGACTTGTTGACTAGAGACCTCTCTATTTGGAATCCCATCCCTCATGTATACTATAGAAATGCGCAATAAGTTATTGGAGACCAGATATAGAGAGACAGAAACAGGATTTATAAATGATTTGATTTTATCAGTATAATTACCAAGTAAATACACCAATATCAGGCATTAAGAGTTCAAAGTAAAAAATAATCAAATTGAGCATTTTGGGCCATCAATTACCAAAGTTCTTGAAGTAGAGTTCAGAAGAAGACATGGACCATGTCAGCTCAAAGATTCTCTCTCATGGAGGAAAGGAGAGTCTGCAAGTCTGAAAGTTGCCTCTCAGTCCGATAGGAAGCAATCCTCATGTGAAAAGTGACAAAAAGAATGTGGCCCATTAATTGGCAAAAAGGATGCCTCCGTATCCGTACATCAATCAAACAGATAATGTAATTTACTAATTCCGGGCTGGCACCTCCTGGGTCACCTCATCAGATTATCCCACGACTGTCATGTAGCATGAAGAAGACACATTTTATGACAAAAAGGTGGAAATGATCACATAAACTGTTGAAGTATTCAAATTGCATAATTAAGAACAATTAGTTTTCAGTAAAGGCATAAGAGTGAGCTAAAAAGGGCGATTTCTCATGACATCTTCCCATTGTGTCAACCTAGAAGTGAACAGTCCTGGAATGTGCATGGGAACTTGTCTTTAAAAACACAGTATCGTTCTGAAACTAAACAACAAACTCTTGGTAAACAGGTTTGAGATAGGGCGCTCTACCGTTAATTTGGGCACGTGAACGAATACTGAGTAATATGCAGTGCTTCTAAGGGGAGGAAAGAGGCTGGTTACCAGACAACCCCACAATACCCAGTGTTGGGCACTATCACAACAGAATGTAGTTCCTCCCTGAGCACTAATATAAATCAAATTCCAATAATTTATAATATGAACCTTATCAGTCAGTTATTTCACAAATATATACGGCCATGTAACAAGAACTTCATCAAATAATCGTTTTTGTATCACAGTTCAAAAAAGTGAATCCGTCTTCATATAACCAGTCTTTTCTTTCAATAGGCAAATGATCCAAACAGAACAGCCAGAAAAATCTTCTCAATTGTAACTGATCCAAATGTGCAGCCAACACGTGTTTCATCATGCACTAGTCAGTGCACACATGACTTCATCAGGTGTGCATCCCAAAGTAATTAATATCAACATAATACACTTAACGTATACAACCATATTTGCAAAAATTTACATTCTTATCTTGATCAAGAAACAAGCCATAAAGAAGGATGAAGAAGAAAGTCCCAAACCACCACCAGTAAAGGTGAACATAGATCTCGGGCCATTCCAAATCACAACATAGTGCAAACGCAGGCACACTTGCACCAGAGTGCAACGGTGTCTGCGAGCAGGGAGGTTTGTTTATGTACAGGAAGGTGCCCCTTTGTGCACAATAACAAACCTAAATTGCCAGTTTGTAACTTACATGTGTGCTTCTTCATGCAGCAAACATGTAAGTTACAAAATGGCATTTTAAAAAAAAGTTTGTTTATGTACAGAAAGTGACACCTTCCTGTACATAAACAAACCATGGAATTTCTCCTCTTTTTGCCATCTTAAGACCAGGATTTTCCTGGTCTTAAATTTTCGCTGCCACCTATTATCGCCACCCTTGATAATAGGTGGCAGCGTCAAATTCAACGCGTGTTGCTGTGGAACGCCCACCACAAAATCCACTGCGCGCCCCCTTTCACACTAAGTTTAGCGTCAAAGGGGCACTATTATCGAGACAGTGTTAAGCCACTTAATGTGGCTTTAAGCCACGTTAAGTGGCTTAATGCTGCCTTGATAATAGGGAGCTGACCCTATTCCCACCATAACGTCACAAAAAGTGATGTGGTGGTGATAGGGGCTTGATAATATGCCCCTAAATCTTTTCTTGTAATTCACATTAGTACATATATGAAGATCGTTCTCTGAAAGTGTCAGTGAAATCAGGATTAGCATTTACAGGCAACAGCATTTCTTTTTCTCGGTTGTTGCACACTTTACCATGAGCAAAAATAATAATAAAGCAAAATTGTATTAATCGTTCATAAAGTTATCGAATGTACATTTAGTTCTGTTAGTTTTTCACATATATACTATTATCCAAAGAAGTCTGATTAATAAACTTCCACAAGAGTTATCACTTTCACATTTCTATTTCACGTTAAAAGAATGCCATGGAGTCTTAGTAAGCATGCACCGATGTTATTCAAACGAGTAATTTACATCTATTCTACTCTTTTCCGCATGTTTTTAGGATGCACTAACTTAGTTTCTTTACAGTCTATATCTCAAGACTCTTCAAGTAAATGAGTAGCAATTGTGAACGTTTATCATTTTCTTTAAGAAGGTGTCAAAATGTGGTTTTACGTGACAAGGAAGGATTCAGCAGTTTTTCTGCTTCATCAGGGCCCAGCAAATGCTTTGGCCTAGAATCTTTGGAAAATAAATCTAAAGATTAAGATCTTATTCAAAGGGTATTTGATCCTTTGACCTTATTTTCAGTGGTTGGGTCAGAGTTACTTTAGACATACTGGAGGGATTTGGTGGCCAGCTGAGAGTCAAACCGTTGGTTAGCACTGTCGGAGTGGTGTAGCAAGATGACGTAACTGCAAGGGGAAGCGGCGCTATGCTCAGGCTCATGGCTACGTCTTGCCATGGTCTCTGTTTAGTCGCCAGCATTAACATGAGGGAAAGAAGGAAGTGATGTGAATACCTGGCCCTGGAGGTCCTTTTCTTGCCTTTCCACATTGAAGTCCATACCTGAGGTTTTGCCTTGTGCAGGGGCTCCTGTGCTGATCTTGCACTGGGAGTCATTTTGAGTATAGAAGAACAAGTCGTCAAGCAGTAGCCTCCTCAGTAACTCGTCTTGCACACCTTCCCCTCTCCTAACCAGAAGAAAGCCATTGACAGGGCACTGTGATGGGAGAACCAGGGGGACAGTAGGCCTGTTCCTGCAAGGTGAAAGAGTACTCTATGTGCATGCCAGAAGGGAGGAATCTAGCTTCTTCTACAGCAGGAAAATTGATTTAAGAAAGGAGTTACTTCTTGTGGACTGGGGAGGAGCAGTGCTATTGGGGGCTGTAAAACAAGGTGAGGCCCCCAGGTATACTGAGATAGCATTATCACCCCAACCAGCCAGACCATCAGTTACATCTCCTAAATCTCGAGCTAGAGAGCAACCTACCTCACACTACCTAGCTAAAACAGAGTCACCACTAGCCTAGAGTCAAAACAGTGGGAAGAAAGGGAATACAAATTTAAATCTCAGAGTTAAACATACACCTTCCCTCACCTCCTCTTTTTGAAGCATGGATCAAAGAAACATATTTACAGGAAGTGACTGAGCTAAAGTCATATTAGATCCAGTTGTTTTAGAGCAGGTCCTAGAACACATGCTGCACCACCCTCAAGGGCCCACACAAGAACAACAATGGGTGTATAAATGACTTGACTATCTCAGCCTACTGCCTACCCAGTGTGTATTAATATACGTTTAGCAAGAGACAGATGCTACAGAGTGAGAGATTAATCATTTTAGGCATGGCATACAGACACAAAACGGATATGAGGTGTTGGCAGAAAAGGCTGGGAAGAAGGTTGAGGGAAGTGTTGAGGTTGATAAAACATTTAACATATGCAGGGGGAATGGAGGGAACATGGGCAATAAAGAGATACCAGTGCGTAAACACTGCGAACCTGGAAAGCCTACTAGTGGGTTCACAGGGAGAAATGCAGAAAAGATTAGAGGTTCAGGAAATTAATCAGAAGGAGATTCTCACTATGTGTCAGAGTTTAGAGGCTAAGCTAAATGATGTCACGCTGCAAACCTCAGCCCTAGAGTTAAAGGTGGACAAGATGAGTAGCAAATTTAGAGATAATTTCTCTGATATTAAAGATTGAAAAGACAGAATCAGAGCCCTTTTGAGGATCTGGAAAGGTTGGAGAATCCTTCCCGTGGAAACAATCTAAGAATCCAAAATTTCCCAGAAGGGATGGAGAGAAATTACCTGAAAGGTTTTGGTGTTAAACGTCTAAGAGAAGGGTACCTTTGTGGCAATATAGAGATTGATTTAGCGAATGAGATCCAGAAGATGCAGAGACCCTTTCAGATTGAATGAAGGGTGAAAGAAACCTGGAAAATCTTACTGATTTTTTTGTCATACTCTGTAAAGGAGCAGATAATAAGACTCACACTGAAGTCCGAGAAAGTTATAAACTTTCCTGCTACTGATTTCTTCCCTTACCTGTCCTGGCCCTAGTCCCAACCCTGTATACCTGTGAATTTTCCTGCGTCATTTGAGAGCTAGCTATTCTGTTTGATGCCCGGTGGAGCTACCTGGTTAAGCTCTAGGGGAGCCAGGTCGGGGATTCCCTCCTTGGAATTCACCTACCCAGTCGGTCTTTAGCCAGACTTCCTTGCATCTCTCCTGTCGTCTCTTCCCGCTTCCTCCCTCTATTTATTATCTCTACTTCTCTCCTCTCTCAATGTATTGAGACTGAACTTTTCTGTCTGATGCCCGATGGAGCTACCTGGTTTAGCTATAGGGGAGATGGGCCGTGGACTCCCTCCTTGGTCGTCACCTACCAAGTCGGCCTTAAGACAGTTTTCATTTTGTCTCTCCTTGTTGTCTCTTCCCCTATTTTCCCTTTCTCACCTTCCCTGTCCCCTCCTCTCTATGCTCCATTTATTTTGCCATCCATGTTCCTTAAATTGTTTCTTATTGAGACCTAGCTATTTGGCCATTGCCCTGTGGAGATACCTGATAGCTATAGAGGAGATGGGTTTTTGGGACTTCCCCCTCAACCGTCACCTATCCAGCCGGTCTTTGGGCAGACTTTACTTTGTCTTTCTGCCGTATCCCCCTCCCATCCTGTTTTTCTGCGAACCTCTTCCCTCGACACCTGAGACCGAACTACTCTGTCTGATGCCCGATGGAGCTACCTGGTTTAGCTATAGGGGAGATGGACCGTGGATTCCCTCCTTGGTCGTCACCTACCCAGTCGGTCTTTAGACAGACTTCCTCTCGTCTCTACGGTTGTCTCTTCCCTTATCCTCACTTTCTCACCTCACCTACCCCCACTTCTTTTCTCTCTCCTTTCTCTCCTCTCCTAATGTATTGCTGACTGTTTGTTGTAAGGTATAATTGTTGATCTTGTTCCGTTATAATGTTGAACCTCCTGATGTCTCCTCCCGCATCCTCCCTCTTTTTATGTCTCTCCTTCTCCCTTCTCTCAATGTATTGAGACTGGACTTTTTTTGTCTGATGCCTGATGGAGCTGGTTTAGCTATAGGTGCGATGGGCTGTGGATTCTCTCCTTGGTCTTCATCTTACCCTGTAGGTCCTTAGACAGATCTATTTTCGTCTCTCCATATTGTCTCTTCCCTTATCCTCCCTTTCTCACCTCCCCTGCCCCCTCCACTACCTCTCTCTCTCTCTCCTTTCTCCCCTCTCCTAATTGTATTGCCTATTCTTTTTTTGGGATTTATTGTGTAATTGTTGAACTTTTTATAGTTAATGTGGAGAAAGGAGATGCACAGTGTTGGAAAGGAGTAAAAGGCTGAGAAACTCATAAAGAATATGCATGCAGCTGGACAGAAAAGTACTTAATATAATATTAACACTTTTATGCAACTTATGGTTGGGTATAGTCAGTAATATGATGTACAAAAGGACCCTCAACAAGCAAACACCCAAAAGAGGCAAATATGAACATGCCATTTAGTTGGGGGTGGGTTCTTCAGGAAAAGGAAAAGGGGGAGTGGGTTGGGGAGCACTGGGTGGGGAGCAGTAGAGAAAAACCTCAAAAAATACAGTCCTCTTTTCCGTTAAGCTATATATGCGGATAATAAATTGTATCTCCATGTTGTCAGATATGGGAAGGCATAGGGCATTTTAGATACAGCCTTTGTCTGCTTTTAAAAGCTATGATTGTAGCCCTCAGAGATAGGATGAGACAGATATAGATAATAACTTGGAATGTGTATGGGCTGTGAATAAAGCGCAAAAGAAATAATTCTGAAATATCAGTTTACAGTAGACACATCTTATGTTAGGTGCAAGTAAAGGGATATTTGAGAAGCAGAGATAGTTACAGCATATAGTTTACACCATTCAGCCAGTGAACTTCAAGTGTGTTTCACTACTGGTTAAGAAGAATTCTGAAATGAACCTATTAGAACATACGGTAGAAGCAGTAGGTAGGTAGGTAGGTAAGATGGGTAGTTGGGGGACTTTTGCCTGACTAACTTTACCTGTGCAGGGTTTTATGGGTAAAATTGTGATGATCGAGGACCACTTGAGGCACTCCGGCTGAATATAGCAGAACTCCCAGCACTGTTGGTTAAATGTTGGGATTTTATTGTCATCTTAGATAGGAGTATGGCTACGACCTCAGTGAGGAAAAAAGCGAACCTGATCAAGGTCACTAAAGCATTAAAGATTTTGATGCAAGACTATGGTTTGTACGATACATGGAGAGCAAAGGCAGGTTCAGATAAGGCGTACATGCTTTATCTTAAAACATACCAAACCCACACCAGAATAGATTTGGTTCTGGTTGATAATGCTCTCAAAGTTCAATTAGATGTACTCCATATTTGTCCACATTGCTTATATCATTCAGCGTTTTTTTTACATCATAGCTACAGGAAGTAACAGCAGAAGGAAGATGGACAGTAGATACCACACTTCAAACTGATGAAACAGTGGTACACGAGCTGACGGAGCATTGTAGGTTCTTTTCTTAGGGGAATAGGGCTGAGCATCTCCAGCTATGGTGTGATATGCCTTTAAACTTCTATGAGATGGACCATTTGTAAGGTAGGCTCTATTAAGGCAAGAACATGACGTCAGAAAGTTACTAGGATAGAAGAAAAGATTGCAGTCTTGGAGAAAGGCATTATAGGAACAGATTCTCCAGAGGAAGCCCACATTTATCAAGTTGAGTTTAGTCAGGAACAAGATTCCTTGAGGGGCTAAAAGAGGGTAGAATGACAGTCAAATGTCAAGCTTCCCAGTTGGCATGTTATGAGTGTGGCAAAACTAGTGGCCACTTGCTTGCTTGGAGGCAAGGGCAGACAGGGCCAAGGACCATGTTGGTAAATTGGTTATAGATAAGAGCGGGAATATCTCGGTCACCGCTGTTCAAACTAAGCATGCAATTAGAAGGTTTATGACACTTTATATACAGATACTAACAAACCAGATTAGGAGAGAGTAAGACAGTGGATAGGAGATAGGGAATTACCAGCCTTAAACCCAGGGGACAAGGAGGTAGTAAGTGCCGTAATAACAGTAGAGGAAGTATTTGAACTGATTAACCATTTGAGAGGTGGAAAGCTGCAGGCCTCGATTCAACTCCCAGAGGAGATCTACAAGGATTTGAAAGAGCAATTCTTAAATTGGTGAAATTGATTAACTTAATATATACAAATTAAGTAGAAGTCCCACCTAGTTGGAATGAGGTTAATATAAATTGTATACTAAATCCTAATAAAGGCTCAAAAAATGCAGAGTCCCAACATCCAATATATTTATAATTATGATTATAAAAAGGATTCATGGATATTGGCAAGAGGATTGGCAAAAGAAATCGGAAGGGTAATTCATCCAGACCAGAAAGGGTTTCTCCCTGGTTGACAAATGCACAATTTAACACACCTGTTCATTTCCACCATGGATTTCGCATTTACTAGGGGAGACACTTTAGTTATAGTCACAATTAATGTGGCTAAATATTTTGGTAGGGTATTATCCTCCGACCTTTCTGAAGTCCTGGAGGTATTTGGGCTCTCTCCATCGTTGATTGATGTCATCAAAAAGCTGTATAGGGCACCATCTGCACACATACTGGTTAATGGTAGCCTTACGGAGAGTTTTAAACTCACTCGAGGGACGCGTCAGGGTTGTCTTCTCTGTCCAGTCTTATTCGGGTTATACATATAAACTTTGGCTCAGGCTTTCAGGACAGACAGAGGAATTATCCTGTTTCAGTCCTTGAATTTTGAGAATAAGATAACCCTTTATGCCGATAATATTATATTATATACTAGAGACCATGCTCTGACTATTTCACAAATGAAAGAAATAAAAATATAGTTTGTGCCCTCTCAGGCTATTTGAGTAATAAAGCAAAACCAGAGGTGATGGGCTGGAACTTACCTAACTATACGGTTACAACACAATCTGTAATTAAATACTTGAGCATCATAGTCACCAATAAACGTAAGGACTTACCCCGTACCATCCTCAAAAGGAAGACAAGCTCAGAAATAGATGGTCAAACTAACACCTGACAATATATGGACATCGAAATTTGATTAAGATGGGGATACTGCCAAGACTGACATGTCTTTTTTATTAACATACCTCTGTCATTCCCAAAAGAAGGCATAGCAAAGCTACAGAGTATAAGAAAGTGTTCTTTTGACATGGTTATCCCCCACTTTTTGGCTAATATCTGATGCAATTTTGAACTGTAAGTGCACTGGGTCCCTAATAAAAATATTCCCAGTGCCAGATCTCTTTCCCAAATACTGTACCATAATGGGCACCAATTCAGTTACCCCTGTAATTCCCTAATAACTGCTACCCAATGTACTTGCAGCACTGGTTGCGCTACCCCAGGGACCCCTCACCAAGGCTATCCACTCTGCCATTGCAGGCTTCGTGTCTTGGTGCTGAAAAATCCAAAGTGTTCACATGGCACATAGCCCTGTGTTTCATGCCTCCCATACACCGCACTAGATATAGGTGAGTCACCCCTCCTGCAGGCCTTTAGCCCTAAGGCAGGGTACATTATAACCTATGTGTGGGCATATCAGCAAGAGCAGATACGTCCCTACAATGTCCAGTCCATTCTTAGATGTTATACGTGCACAGGGAAGGCATTTAGTAATAGTAACGTTAGGATTCCTAACTTTACTTATACTAAATGTCTGTTGTGAATACTGAAAGTCTCAAGTTAGGATTGTTCTCAGTTTAGTAGTAGTAAAGTTAGGAATCCTAACTTTACTATTACTAAATGCCTTTTTTGAATACCGAAAGTCGCAAAGTTAGGATTTTGTCTCAGATTACTTTTGTAAATCGGGCCCTACATGTTTATTATTAGGTGAAGGTGCCGTAGCTATGCTTTTAGCTAACTTGGGACTTGGGTCTCAAGAACGCCACTCGCAAACACCACCAGCTGATCCGCACCACCATAAGGACATCGTTCAAAGAACGGCTGGACAACAACACACACAACAGCAAGGAACTCTTCAGCATCGTAAAAGAGCTCTCCAACCCCAGCGCCAGCAACAACGACATCACTCCGTCACAAGACCTCTGCAACTCCCTCGCCACGTTCTTCTACCGCAAAATTGCCGATATACACGACAGCTTTGGCGCCCAAATTCCGCCGCCACTCACCAAACCAACGCCCCCGACCACCACCCTCAGCACCTGGACCCCCATCAGCACCGAAGACACGACCCAAGTCATGAACACCATCCACTGTGGCTCTCCCCCGGACCCATGCCCTTACCACATCTTCAATAAAGCCGACATCGCACCCCACCTCCGGAACGTCATAAACAACTCCTTCACGTTCGCCACCTTCCCAGAGAGCTGGAAGCACGCAGAGATCAACGCCCTGCTAAAGAAACCCACAGAGGACTCTAAGGACCTCAAGAACTTCCGCCCCATCTCTCTCCTTCCCTTCCTGGCAAAAGTCATCGAGAAGACCTTCAATAAACAGCTGACTACATTCCTCGAAACAAACAACTCCCTCTACCCATCCCAGTCTGGATTTCGAGCCAACCACAGCACCGAGACTGCCCTCATCGCAGCCACCAACGACATCAGGACCCTGCTTGACAATGGGGAAACAACCGCTCTCATCCTCCTAGACCTCTCAGCCGCCTTTGATACCGTCTGCCACCGCACCCTTATAACCCGCCTCCACGACACTGGGATTCAAGGAAAAGCCCTGGACTGGATCACCTCATTCCTCTCCAACAGAACCCAGAGAGTCCGCCTCCCTCCCTTCCGCTCCGCGGCAACCGACATCATATGGAGCGTACCCCAAGGCTCCTCGCTCAGCCCAACTCTCTTCAATATCTACATGAGCCCCCTCGCCACCATCGCACACAAACACAACCTCAACATCATCTCCTACGCTGACGACATCCAGCTGATACTCTCCCTCACCAGGGACCCAGTCACCGTGAAAGACGTTGCGGAATGGATGAAGCTCAGTCGTCTGAAACTGTACTCAGACAAGACTGAGGTCCTCATCCTCGGACAATCCCCATCCATCTGGGATGACGCCTGGTGGCCCACAGCATTGGGCACTGAACCGACACCCAGGGACCACGCACGCAACCTAGGATTCATCTTGGACTCTTCACTCTCAATGACCAAACAAGTTAACGCCATCTCATCATCATGATTCAACACCCTGCGCATGCTCCGAAAAATCTTCCAGGAGATCCCCACCAAAACCAGAAAGACGGTCACCCATGCCCTCGTCACCAGCTAACTGGACACGGGAACGCCCTATACGCAGGAACCACAGCCAAACTTCAGAAACAACTTCAGTGCATACAGAACGCCTCCGCACGACTCATCCTCGACATCCCTCGCACACAGCCACATACCTGCCCACCTGAGAAACCTGCACTGGCTCCCCATCAGCAAAAGGATCACGTTCAGGCTCCTCACCCAGGCACACAAAGTGCTCTACGACATGGGCCCCGAATACCTCAACAACCGCCTCACCTTCTACACTCTGACCCGCCAGCTCCGCTCCGCCAGCCTCGCCCTCGCCACCATTCCACGGATTTGCAGAACCACCACCGGAGGAAAATCGTTCTCCTACCTGGCCACCTAGACTTGGAACTCCCTCCCCGCCCACCTACGTATGACCCAGGACCACCTCACCTTCAGGAAACACCTCAAAACCTGGCTATTCGAGCAGTAGCAGCACCCCCCTCCCCTCTTCAGCGCCTTGAGACCCTCACCGGTGAGTAGCGCGATCTATAAATGCATTGATTGATTGATTCATTCATTCATTCATTCATTTAAAAGAAATTGTTAGTCTTAAAGATGAGACAGATGACACCCTAAATATGCACTGTTCCTTAATTAAAGTGAGCCCAAAGCTGTGCATTCTGTATAACACTAGCCATAAATGTTATCATGTTCCAACTTGTCAGCACCAGACACCCAGATGGCATCTTAGAAAAACAGGAATTTTTCAATCCCTCCTGTCGTTACCTTTTTTATTACTCTCTAAAAACATGCCTCTGCGGACGCCAAACCTAACAGCATTCAAAGAAATGCTCCCATTGGAGCAACAAAAGAATGTTGTGAATCAACATGGAAGGGATTTATTGAGATGCTGACAACAAGTACATTAGGCTAAACATTTTAGGTTGATCTTAACTTGCCAAGGACTCAGATATGTAAGGCAATGGTTGTCTTTCAACCCACATGTGCTTATTATGATCTCACAATTCTACACGCCATCTGATTTTTTACCTCCATCCGTAGGTGATAAAATCACAGGGGCAAGTCGTTCAGATGATTCAATGTCCTAAATTATCCCAGAATCCAATAATTTCTGCAGTTTTGTAATTTGTCCTTGAGTGGTTCTAGCACCATCTTCAGAATCTTTCTCACTGTGTGAACAGACAGAATAGCCTTTCTTTGTGTAGTTTGTGTTAGAAAAACATTTTAAGTTGCCCAAAGTGTCCTTGAAAACATCTGGAAAACCATGGAATATATCTGCATAATTTGCAGAATCAATAAGCAACAATACCTTCACTGCAGCATTAGTATTTAGTCTGATGCCCATATTTCCTTGATGACCCCACCCTATCAGATTATCCCATCCTTTAGCCACATACATATTCCCTACTGTTTCCCTCTCCAAAAATTGTATCCCGAACACTGCTTCCTAGTACATCACTATTGATTCCACAAAACCTTACTGGTAACAATTCAATGTTTTCTGAGCCAAATATTTCTGCCAATTTATTTCTCCAACCATTGTAAAGGGTGAACCAGAATCAGCTAAAACACTCACTTCTTTCCCACCAATCAAGATCTTAAACTTGAGCATTATAATAAGGTTGCTATTTAGACTACCATTGCTTTTGACTCTCAAGATTATTTCCATATCATTCTGAACCACTGCAACACCTTGAGTTTTCCTGCTTCTGCATACTCTGTCATAATTGCATTAGATCCCACTTTTCTTGAATATGGTTAACCAGGAAAAACATCCAGGGCTATTAGAAAGATGAGACTCACTGCCACACCTTAAACATTTGCCACAAAACTTCTTGCTACTCTTGCTTTCACCTGTTACGCACTGCACACTCCCATCCCCAACTTTAAAAAAAATATTTTCTAAAATGGAAGTATTCATAGCCTGAAATCCTTCACTTCCTTTAGTTTCTCACATCTACTGTACCCATGTGGTAGTATGATCCTCTCCCTCAATAATGGCAACAGATTCTTTAAGATCAGGACTCCTGTCCAGAAGTTTGTCTTGTACTCCTTGAGAACTGGCACATCCTACAAGTTGATCTCTAATCAAAGAATTAGACTAAGCCTCAAACTCACATGTGCATGCAGAGGTTTTCAAACCCGCTACATTGTTCACAACGTTCTCAGTCTTTCCTTGCACTCTCATGAAACATTTAAGTCTTTCCAACACACTGTTAATTTGAGAACCAAAATTGTGTTGAAGCATTAACACAGACATTTCACACATGTCCTCAGGTTCCCCATCAGCACTGCCCACATGTATCTAAACTAGACTCTTATAAATATTCCTTCTTTCCATGCCCAAAGGAAGTAACGCAGCTTTCTTCCTCACTGAAGAAATCTCTTCCTATGGCAGGCAAATAGGAATCAAATAATTTTTCCACTGTGTCCGTGCTAATAAGGGTTCTCCAGTGTCCAAAATAAATCGTGATGGTAGAGACATGTAGGCAGCAGCCATAATTGTTACCCAAAAAGAGCTGAAGATTTGTGAGAACAGATTAATTAGAATGAATGGTTGAGAAACAGTTGACACTATAGCCGTTATATAGACACACAGTAATGCATGGATCACTGAGATATGTGCAAGTACCACAACAACCCCAATCCAGAGTAGAGAATATAGTTGCATGAAGTAAGTCTAAAATGTAATCCAAAATGGCATGCCTATCACTGTTGACAAGCTAGGAGTAAAGTAAGTAGAACCTCACTTCAGTACTTCAAACACATGATATAACGTGAGACTACCACCACTTCCTGGGAGAGGGTAGTAACACTAGTTCCGAAATAGGGTGTCAGTAAACTCTATCTGACACAGGCTATGGCGGAGTCTCAACATTCTCACAACAATCACCATTGATGTTTCTCCCACCAGTGGAAGGTATTGAATATTGCTGTGTTTGAGATCACAATGAGGTCTCCTTCTAAGCAGGAAGACTGTTAGGTAAAACAACTACATGGAATCTTACAGTGGGTGAAACTTGTACACTAAACAATACCAAGGTTTCAAGATAGCAACCACAATTGAAAGCAGATTTTTACAGTCCTTAGTGCTTATATGTTATTCTTTCAATGCTTCTAAATGGCCACCAAATGCTCCTGACTTGTTTTCACAGTGAGTTGGGCTTTGAATGGAGTCCTTCTCAATTCTTCAAGATGGCTGGCAAATGTTCCATACTTGTTTCTATAGGTGTTAAAGCTCACATCTGCTTACAGTTGGGAGCCAAAACTCAGAAACAGTTCAGTTCAGCCCACAAATTCATCCAAAAATCGACGAGAAAAGTGGAAAAAAACCCTCACATAGTGATCATTGTTGAGTGGCCCAAAATCGTTGTGGGTTCTTTGAAACTGGTAGTTTCCATGCCTAAAGTTGTAGATGCTCATCATCAGTGTTAAGATTACAAACCACACGTGAACAGGTTAAAAACTGTAAGTGGTTTGATTTTGTTTTTTAGACTAGGAGAAATAAAACCACCACTCACCTTCAGCCCTCCAATTTCAACTGTCCTATTCAAAATCTTGATTCCCTATGACCTAAGTCATGAAGACATAGGTTCTGGCTGACATAGTTAACATTACAAAATGAGAGCAGGTAGATCATAAAACTTAGCCTCCTGTTAAGAGAGGGCCAGGCTGCTCCACTGGGGTCAGTTGTCGGCAGTGCACAGCTTTTGCCATCGGAAGCCATAGCAGAGATTACAATGAGAAATGTCTCAAGGTTTAAATACTTCCAGCTAAAATCTTTGTGGAATACAATATCAAGAACAGTTGATGATGAGTGGGAATTTGAGGATAGAGTACAGGACCACGCTCCTGTAAGGAAGGAGGTATTATTATGGTGCTGTGAGTTAATAAAAGCAGACAAAAGAAATATGAAAGCCTGCTTCAAACCTGGGAAGGATAGCTGCCAACACCAGAGCAACCACATGTATGGCAAGTATAATTAAACCTTATATATTCCAATGTCAAAGTTGTTACCTTAAAGAAGAAGAATTTCTATTCCATCCACAGGATCTGCTTGACAACAAGTAGAATGAGCAAGTTCTTTAAAAGCCCAGCTTCAAGTTGTGGGAGGTGTGGAGAAAAGAAAGCTGACGACATTCCATGCTTATGATGTGCCAGACAATCACCAATGTCTGGGTGGAAGTACGTGGTAACCATTCAGAAAGTTGGGTCAAGCAAATGGTAAGCATGTACCATATATTTTTCTGCACAGACCTCAAAGTGGTGTCACCCCTACCCAAGTTCAAGGTCAAGTTTTTGTTTATCATGATACTCCTTGCAAGGAGAGAGATATGTTGGAGGTAGATACAGTCCCACCCACCAGCACATCATGACTGGCTTAAAGCTGTGCTTGTGATAAGCAATTGTGTGCTACCTCCTAGTCTCACAGACAAGGTCCACAAATTGTGGTTTAAGTAGAAGTCAATGTAAACCAGACACAGGACTGATATACCATCGTCTACGTCTGCTACTGGAGCTAGGCACCTCAGCAAGTTTCTAAGATGGCTGTTAGTGCTCCTTTTGACAGTACAAAATGATACTGTTACACTAAAAGCTTTTTTTTTAAAGAGTTACTTTAGACATGCTTGTGGATCTTCCAAGGATTTATCACTATTTCATACTACTTGAAATTGCTTCCTGGAGAAGGATATACAAGTAAAGGCTAGGAGCCCAAACAATGCCCAAGTTAGGCTCACCGGAATACGGATCACGGTCAAGACGGGGGCTTCCTGGAGAATTTTCCCACAGAACGGTGTATCACGACCGACCTGTCAGGCTACCAATTTCAACATTCCTGCCCAGATAGTGCAAAGAGTTGGACACCTAGAGGACAGTATAAGTCAATACAGATTGTCTTGATCCTTTACAAACTCACTTTTACTTCGTGGCAAGACTCTCATCAGAGATTGCATATAACTCTAGGATTTCCGTATTACCCTCAGCACTCATCAAGACCAGACGTAGATTCATTCCTTTGGAGTCGTCTTAGAACATTTAGTTCATGCCCTAATCTTTTATGAGATAACATTTGGTGAAAGGAGCCGTATGGAATTTTTCCTTTGACGAATTACTTGGAAGCATTTTCTTCCAATTTACAAGCCCTGAAGAAGTCCCAATGGGACGAAACGCGTCGGCTGTGTGGTGCTTATTTTGAAAATAAAGTACTTTGAAAGACAGGAAAACGCCATCTCTCACGATTCATTATACTTACAATATTGTTGTTTGCAAAACTTTGTGGTGCACCTTTGCGTTTGTTTATTTTGAATCTAGTTCCCTAGGGAATAGGCACAGTTACGGTGGGTGCCAGTCAGTGTGCACACAAACCCCAATTGAAATCTTGGGGGAAGATAAATACTTGGGGAGATAGGTGGTTAGGTGCTGCCAGTAAGAAGGGTCCATCGTTAGGCTTCTGTTTTTAATGCCCATGTAAATGCTTGAATGAAACATAATGTATTGCTTGCCTCACCAATCATTTATCTAGTTTTCATAGTTGAGATTTCTTGAAAAGCCAACTTACCTTAATCTCTTTAGGTAAGCCAAAGCTGCTGTTCGAATTGAAATAGTTTCTTGTGAATGCAAGTCCTTTATGGCTAAACATTTTAATCTATGAATTGTATACATCTTCTTTGAAACATAATAATGTAGTATTGAAGAAATTTGAGAGGAAGCGGATAAAGCAAAAATATCTAAGTACTTTTGTATGCACATGACACTCATATCATCTTGTCTATTTTCAATTACCTGACTTCTGTAGCTGAGAAGTTTAATCACTGTATGTTTTACTAGCATTAGTAGGTGGATGAAAGACAAAACGCTTAAACTTACTGCTGACAAGACAGAGGTCTTGGTCTTTCACACTCAAGAGTCTGTTTGGTCTAAAATCTGGTGGCCGGTGGATTGTGAACTATTTCCCACCCCGGTCAGATTGGCCAAAAACCTGGGTGTTTTTTACAATAACTTGAGCTTTGAGTACATGCTTCCTCATTATAAGGACTCTGAGAACACGTTTTCCCTATATTCTAGTGGACGTGCTCTAATCAGTCATTATCGCCCTCATCACAGCTCGATTGGATTATGGCAACTCTCTGTACCTCAATATCAATGCTTCCTGTGTTTACAAACTGCAAGTTGCTCAGAACGTGGCTGTCCAACTTATTTTGAACTTCGCGAGACATCTTTTGGTAAGAGAAGGGATGCGGTCCCTTAAATAGCTTCCAGTGAAAAAAAAGTTTAAGTATCTTGTATTTTTTTTTTAGCTTTGGATCAGAAAGGCTCTTGCCAACTTGCCCCCAGATGCATCAAGAACCCATTTTGCAATTCCTTAATAGTGAAAAATAACGATTCGCTATTAAGGAATAGCAAAATGCAATGCATGAAGAAATCACTAGAAAAATAGCGATTTCTTAAAATTCCTTAATTGCAACTCGCAAATTGCGAGTCGCAATTAAGGAATACCTCCCCATTCAGTCCTATGGGCCTAGAGGCCCAAAGGAATGAATGAGAAGACATTCTTATATATTTTTTTCTTTCTTTTTATTTGAAAAAATATAAACAAGCAAGGCAGAAAAATTGTCATACAAAGTAACAGTTCCTACGAGGAAGGAAAAGACATCACAACAAAATCAGCAATCAATATAAGGAGAGGGGGGGGGACACGGGCCAACTCAATACACATGTATTGAAATAGCCAAAATGTGGGGTCGGGGGAGAATGGGGTATCAGTGTTATCTACTACAGGTGGTGTACATATATCCCCACGATAACTATTCCAAGGTCCCCACACTCTACACCATTTCCGGGGACGGCCCCGGGCCAAATACACAGTTTTTTCCCTGAACATACACCAATCCTTGTTTTCCTTCCATACTTCAACTGTAGGAGGCCTCTGGGACCCCCGCAGCTGAGCAATATCTCGCTTGGCAGTCATGGCCCCCAGAGTCGCCCACTGAGTCTGGGCTACATTATAATCAGTGGGTTCCCAGACATTAACAAGCAGCGCCTGGCTTCCGGCAAGAGAGAGACACCCGTCACTTCCTTCATTACCTCATACACCCCATTCCAGAAAGGACACTCCCAAATAATATGGAGAAATGTCCCTACCTGCCCACACCCCGGCTTACATAGGCCCTTCTCAGAAAAGCCCATTCGAACCAAACGGGGGCCCGTGACGTATATCCTGTGGAGGATTTTAAGTTGTACCAGTCGGAGTCGAGCTGGAATCGCGACCTCCTTGGGAGAGGAGATTGCAGACTGCCAGTCCTCATCATCTAACTCAAGACCATCACGGGTCCACAAGTCCCGGAGATGCAATAGGAGGTCTGACCTATTGTTAATTAATTTTTCGTAGACAAGGGAGATAGTGCTATCAGGTACGTGACCATCCAACAATCTAGCTTCAAGTGGGGACGATTCTGGAATTACACCCCCCACTGGGAGAACTGACATCAAGGCATGTCGGACTTGAACATAGCGGAAGTACTCTGTATCACCCATTTCAAACTCCGTCTTTAACATCTCAAACGAGTTCACTTGACCTTTGACCCAGAGGTCACCCACCTTACTAATATCAATGAGGTCCCACTTATCAAAACCCTTGGTATTCCACAATTTACCGAGCTTATCCGAGCCAAAGAGCGGGGTCGCTAGAGTCAAGCGGTCCTTCCACCCCATAGAACTAGTTGCGTCCTGCCATATACGTACTGCCGTCTTCGTGGACCCCGACAAAGCCTTAACCACCGATTTTGAATACAGTGCCCTAGAGTAATTACCCCCGGGCAATAGCCATCTATCCATGGCAAAAGCAGGGTTCAATTCGGAACCATACATACCATGATTAATGGCACCCAATTGAGACGTCCAATAATAACGTTTGATGTCAGGGAGAGCAATACCCCCGTCATACCACGGGAGCGTCAGTTTGGCAAGTGCAATACAGGGCCTACCGTCCCGTATCAACTTCCTTTGAAGACCCTCGACTGTACGAAAATAGCTAGCAGGAACTATATCAAGAGTATTCTGGAGGGCATACAGAAAATGAGGCAAAGACATCATTTTAAAGAGGGCAGCACGACTAAGCGACGAAAGCGGAAGCTTACGCCAATCCACGACGTGGGAAGACATTCTTAATTTGCGAATCGCAATTAGCGAATCACAAATTAAGAATGCGATTTCAAGGGTACAGGGGTGTTCAAAGGACACCCTGTTGCACCCCTGAAATTGATCTGTGCACATATGTTGCGCACACACATGCCCTTAGGGCATGTGTGTGCACAACATGAAACTTTGAAAAATGCACTTTAGTGCATTTTTCAAAGTTTTTGCAAATTACCATGAAGTTAAACTTCATGGTAATTTGCGATCCCTATTAGCGAAATCACTATTTTTTAAACTTTAATGCATTGCAATTAAGGAATCTCAATTTGAGATTCCTTAAATGCAAGTTATCGCAATTTTGCGATTTCTTAATTTGCGATAATTGCCTTTGGGATGATGCATCGCAAATGCAAAAATACCAGTCGCAAAGGGGCAGAGAGAATCTGCCCCTTTGCGAGCGGATTTTACCTTGATGCATCTATGCCTTAATTCCTTTTTTCAATGGTATTCTCCGAGTAGATCTCTTAGATATTTCTCTCTCAAACAGGTGCTAGATCCCTAATTTAGCATGACCAGATGGGTTTTTCGGTCCATCTGAGTGGCTGCCGCCAAACTGTGGAATACCCTGTTATCTACATCTCAGAAGCAAATTCTTGTACTTTGAGATGATTCATACAGACTGATGCATCAAGACTCGAGGGTATTGTTTATTAGAAATGCCAATAAACGAACGTTTCAACAGAAAAATATGGCTAAATGTGTACCCTTTGGTCATAAATAAAGAATGTCAGTGTTCTAGTTTTTCGTAATGACACTGTGAAATGCTACAGTTGAAAACTGGGAGTTAACTCCCAGACTGTCGCTCGTGTTGGAAGGACATGCTTCAGTCTGCATGTCAGAATGTTTTAATTTTTGTCCTCATTTTAGCTCTCTAGACTAGACATACAAATAACCGGCTGCACATGGCCAAAGGATGTGCACAGCAGGGGGCTGCCTGCTTGTTGGAGGTTATTGTGTGCATGACCTGGCCAGTGGCCAGGCTCTGCGATTCACCTTATTGTGCATGTGGCCGAAGGTCACATAGAAGAGGTAGGTTGCCCATGGTACATTGGGTGTAGGTCCTGGCTGGAGCTCAGGCTCTCCGACCAGCCTTCCGCTACACAACAGGCAGCTGGCTTCCCCCAGCAGGGATGGGTGCAGAGCTTTGCAGGGGGATCAAAAAATCTCAGAAATTCACTGACATACTCAGAACTTTACTGAGAAAACCGAAGGTTAAAGTGACATTATAGTATCATAATAAGATCCTAGCCATGGTTCAAAAACGCCTAGAAAATTACTGAAAAGCAAAGGTTAAATTATGTTATAGTAAGATGTTGAAATAGCACAATTACTAATGTTTTAAAATGACTGAAATTCAAAAGTTATAGTTCACTGAGCTTACTATAACTTGCAATCCCACTTTGCATTGTTTATGACATCCAATTTTACATCACTCATTTATTTATTTATTATTACAGAGTTTTATATAGCCAAAACTTGACCCGGTATCGGGTATCAGAGCGCTTTACATAGCACCAGTTGCATTACATGAGGACACTTTCCTTTTTGTTTGTCACAGGGAGCTTAAGTGATTTGCCCAGAATCACAGGATGTTCAGCTTCATTGCCGAGACTCAAACCTGGTTCCCCAGATTTGAGATCGACCCCCCTAGCCGTTAGGCCAACTCCTCTACTCATGATATGTTAAATGCCATCACTTTCTGACATCACTGATGACATCTCAAATGACAACATTTTGAGCAATGTAAATAAAAAATTCTAATAAGTAGCCATGCAGTGTTTTGCAACACCAAGCTGATGGTGAGAGAAGCACTTTCCTCATCATAAAACAGAAAGAAAGACTGTGTTTGAATATTTGTCTTCACCTAGATGCTAAATACCTTGAGACAGCACTCCATCAGAAGATATAAATGTATGTCATTGGATTAAATATAGAAAAACAATTTGTGTATGTGCATTACATGTCATTAATGTTGCAAGGGCTGATATGTTTTTTTTAGGAAGTGACGATTCAACAATATTATAGACCTGCCTTTTGACACAGTGCAGTTACCTTCATAGCAGAAAAGGATGATATGATAAGCAAAGTCATAGTCTAATTGTACAGTAAATTCTGTTCTAAATTCTGCTTGTTCCCAGCTGAAAAGTAACCATTGACCTAAACAGAGGACAAGCACACCAGTAAAGATTACAGGCTGTGAAATTCAAATTGAAAACAGGTTTGTGTACTGGTTTCATTAACCTACTGATCATCCTGAGGTAGCCACATTGATCAAACTTGACTATTCTTGTCTCATTCAAAATGTTTTCTCATTAACAAAAATAATTAAATACAACATTTGGCCAGTATTGGCAAGTATTTATAAAGCACACGTTCACCCTGAAGGGTATCTTTGTGTAGCACATTTTCTTTATTACCCTACTCATCCTTACTCATGTTATCAACCTCAGAAAAGTGAAAGGCTAAATGGGTCTGCTGGGATGCAGACCTCTGACAATGAGGTCAAACATAGTTCCCTGGAGGGGATTTATTAGCCCACTGAGCGTACTGTGCATATTTTGTAATGCATCATTATTCTATTTAATAAGTTCTTTACAGGCCCATTCCGCATGTAAGAAATAGTTACAGTCAAAAAAATATTTTTTTTTTAAAAGAATTTAAATGCAATTCATGATTTTAGCACTTCCCATTCTAATACAGTCACTGTTTGACATAGTCTAAGACCACCGCAAAAACTTCCATGTGTGCCAACACCCCTTATGTTTGAACCCAAGCATCTGTGTATACTCTTAAAGCAAACATGCTATGATTACATTGGAGTGAAGGAACATCAAAGAATAAAAAAAAATATAATTCAGTAAGTTAAATGTGCTTTATGTGTACATTACCTCAAGAAAATTACAGATATATACTGACAATAACCAGTGCCACATTAACCTTGGGAGAAGCTAGAAACAAAACTAAACAAGCAATTATACAAAAATATTTTTACGTTGTTTATTACTAAATGAAGGATTATAATGCCTCAATGTAGACAAAATAATTTGATTTGCATGACAGTGAAAGACTAGAATAATGTCAAATGTTTCTAAAAAATTGAGGAATTTGACATCATGGAAATGGCTTCATGTCTTTCCTGGGAAGGCAGAGGGGTCACAAAACAGCCATTCTATGCACTTCCAGGGAATTGTGTCAAAAGGTATGTATCCTTAGGCAGCCTAATAACTTAGCTTTCCAGTGATATTTCCCTTTCTATGCAAAGCACCGGGTGATCACAGTGGGATGTGATCACCTGGTGTTTCCACTAGACACAAAGCATTTTTTTCAGGGCAGAGCGGTCCCTTGGGCAAGAGCCCGTGCTCCCTCAACACCCTCATGCATTCAGTTTTTCTGTCTCTGTGATGGGGCAAATGGGGTGATTACATGGATAATTAGATTAAAAAATCAGAAGAGTGGGGGCAGCCCACCATGCACTTGGCCACGAGCCCACACCAAAACGAACATAACAGTCTTTTTGACCGCTTGGGGGGCAGATGAGGGTCCCCCCATATGCCCTCTCGGGCGGGCAGAAAGCCCATTAGACACCAGTGATAATTAAACAATATCAACTAAGGTGTGGTGGCAGTCTGCTATGCTCAGGGCAGTGCCTCAACACCCAAAAAGAGCATGACAGCCTTTCTGCACCACCAGGAACAATTAGGGGGTTGCCCTGAATATGCAGAAACCCAATTGAACACCTGATAAAATAGGAAAAACATAGAAAGGGTGGCCCACGATGCCAAGGGCCATGGCCACAAGTCGAAAGAGACTTACGGTCTTTCTGCTCAATCTGGGTGAAAGATTGGGCTGGTGGACTTGGGTTGGTTGACTTGGCCCGTTCTACAGGGTCATCCCCAAACCTTTTGCCTTCACACTTCTGTTTCCTGAACCTACTAGCTGAGAGATTTATTCTGACTTCAGGGGGCAAGGTGCCTCAAAAGCTTTTCAATGGAAAAGTCATATTTGTAATCACAATTCAGAAAATGCCACTTTTAAAAAGTTATTTACAACAAGGGGTGGTGATGGACAGAGTCTCTGAATTAAGCAGAGTACTCTCACCCAGTCAAGAGATCAGGGCTAGATCCAACACCGTTTTTTAGCTCATTGCACCATCCCAGTTTCAGAACCTGGCTGTATGCAAATTAGTCTGTCCCTGGCCCAGTGCATCATGGGAACAGGGCAGACCAGACTACAAAAGCCAATTCTTACACTGGGAAGGAAACAAGCTTCCGGGGACCGGTTTCTGCCATTTCAGGCGTCTTCGGCCCGGCTTGCTTGAATCCTGATGGTGCAATGAGCAAGGGACTCACATCTGAGTATACCCTTCCACGCTTAGGGTGGACAAAATAATTTACAACAAGGGGTGGTGATGGACAGAGTCTCTGAATTAAGCAGAGTACTCTCACCCAGTCAAGAGATCAGGGCTAGATCCAACACCGTTTTTTAGCTCATTGCACCATCCCAGTTTCAGAACCTGGCTGTATGCAAATTAGTCTGTCCCTGGCCCAGTGCATCATGGGAACAGGGCAGACCAGACTACAAAAGCCAATTCTTACACTGGGAAGGAAACAAGCTTCCGGGGACCGGTTTCTGCCATTTCAGGCGTCTTCGGCCCGGCTTGCTTGAATCCTGATGGTGCAATGAGCAAGGTTCTGATTAACTCAGATACTCTGTCCATCACCACCCCCTTTTTGTAATTATTTTGGCCACCATGAGTGTGGAAGGGTATGCTCAGACATGAGTCCCTTGCTCATTGCACCATCAGGATTCAAGCAAGCCGGGCCGAAGACGGCTGTAATGCCAGAAACCGGTCCCCGGAAGCTTGTTTCCTTTCCAGTGAAGAATTGGCTTGGTAGTTTGGTCTGCCCTGTTCCCATGATGCACTGGGCCAGGGACAGACTAATTTGCATATAGCCAGGTTCTGAACTGGGATGGTGCAGTGAGCTAAAAAACGGTGATGGATCAAGCCCTGATCTGTTGACTGGGTAGGAGTGTTCTGATTAACTCAGATACTCTGTCCATCACCACCCCCTTTTTGTAATTATTTTGGCCACCATGAGTGTGGAAGGGTATGCTCAGACATGAGTCCCTTGCTCATTGCACCATCAGGATTCAAGCAAGCCGGGCCGAAGACGGCTGTAATGCCAGAAACCGGTCCCCGGAAGCTTGTTTCCTTTCCAGTGAAGAATTGGCTTGGTAGTTTGGTCTGCCCTGTTCCCATGATGCACTGGGCCAGGGACAGACTAATTTGCATATAGCCAGGTTCTGAACTGGGATGGTGCAGTGAGCTAAAAAACGGTGATGGATCAAGCCCTGATCTGTTGACTGGGTAGGAGTGTTCTGATTAACTCAGATACTCTGTCCATCACCACCCCCTTTTTGTAATTATTTTGGCCACCATGAGTGTGGAAGCGTATGCTCAGACATGAGTCCCTTGCTCATTGCACCATCAGGATTCAAGCAAGCCGGGCCGAAGACGGCTGTAATGCCAGAAACCGGTCCCCGGAAGCTTGTTTCCTTTCCAGTGAAGAATTGGCTTGGTAGTTTGGTCTGCCCTGTTCCCATGATGCACTGGGCCAGGGACAGACTAATTTGCATATAGCCAGGTTCTGAACTGGGATGGTGCAGTGAGCTAAAAAACGGTGATGGATCAAGCCCTGATCTGTTGACTGGGTAGGAGTGTTCTGATTAACTCAGATACTCTGTCCATCACCACCCCCTTTTTGTAATTACTTTTAAAAAGTTGGCATTTTCTTGTTCTAACTATTTTATGCCTCTAACCTCTTCCTGCTCACATGATTAGTTGTCGCTGGCAGTCTGTCATTGTGTATAGCTTCCAGACAATGAGATAAAGGGAGGCCAGGTGTTGGCAGAATGGGCCACTCTGATTTACCTAGAAGAGGAACTGTCACCACCACACTTGCACATCACAAAGGCTCTGCCTGAGCCCTCTAACAAATGACAAGACAAACGACAATGGTCTTTTATGATGCCAGAAAAGCTGGGGGACAGGACAGAGAAGAATGGGATGCCTTACACCTCGGGCTGTAGACCTCTAGAAGATTCCGCTAATTCAAGGTGGGCACCAGGTACCAATTTTGGATACTTAGACCCAGATCCTCAGTATACTTCTGGACCTGTAGATTCTACCCAGAAGAAGGTTGGTTGAGCTGCTGAAAGGACTGTCACTCTGTTGGACTGCTACCCTGAAGAACTGCTGTCCCCCTATGCTGAACTACTGTCCTGCTACCCTCTTGCTTGGGTGAGAAAAACTGGACCTACATTTCTCAACCCAGGACCCCAGAGTGACTCCAAGGTCTAGTTGGCTGGCTTGTTGATCTCTGACCCTTGTGAGTCCTGCCCTCCCAACTGGTGCCACTCCAGTCATGGATCATTGGAAGTGGGCCTGAAGGTGCTCTGCCAACCTATCTGTCAATTCAGCAGAACTGATGTATCTCCTCTAAGGCTCATCTCCCGCAGAACCAGGTGCCAATGGAATTGTCTGAGAATTTTCAAAAATGCTGTAAATGGATGGCTACCACCTTTGCCAATAATAATGTGAATTCGTTCAATTGACCCTGGGTTCAACAAACAGATTACAAAGTTTCGATCAGTTTGAAACACAAAATCACAAATTGTATTTCCTACTGTCTCATATTTCACCCAGCATTTGCGCAATTCCATCACAAGTGGAACATTACTACCTTTCTGCATTTAGGGTTGAGGGGTAGAAAGAGAGGTATTCTTAGGTGAGATGATTCACAGGCAAGCTATTGAACTTTCACAGCCCTTCCCAGTGGATTTTCCCACTCAATTACGTACCTAAGGTTAGTGCCAGCAAAGTATAGCAGATGTGCGCATTTGGGTCTAATGGGCATCTAAGCACCCCATAAAGAGGTGTAAGAGAATTTTTTTTGCAAACTTGAATATGGTTCCCGGGAGGAGAAAACAAAATAGCAGGTTTATATGCGCACAGATAAAGTGCAATTCCCACTGACGAAAATTCCACCTGTCAAGGACTAGCTGCATGCTCGAAAATCAGTGAATGTTTGTGCCTGGCACTGCAACACGTCACATGCTGGTCCAAGCCATTCAGGACACTGACAGGTGCTGCTTTCCGAAACTCCCCCGCAAGACATTCCCACTTAGCACGTGCATTTATTGGAGCCCACAAATGCACATTTTGAATATGCAACTGCCGTGTTTTAGAACGGAGGCATACTGATACAACCTGCTCCCTTTCTCACATTCTCAAGAAGTGTGCGGCGCCCCTGACGAGTTCTTGTGGCACACCAGGGTGCCGCGGCGCACAGTTTGGGAACAAGTGCATTAAACCAATGCATCACCTCTGTTGTGCAGACTTTCTCGATGCATGGACTTTGCATCACCCATCACAACCCATGTGAACCACTATTAAATGAGCATCTTCATGCAAGAACAACGCCTTGCCTAACGCAGCCCATTGTAACCCCAATGATAGACGCATCTCCACACAAGTACATCGCGTTGCATTTTGCAGCTCTCTAGAACCACTGGTATGCGACACATCTCTTCCCCAGGATCTCATACTGTCTCTGCTGCACAACACATCCTCAAAGCAGGACTCTGCATCGCTTCACAACCAGGATTAAAGTACTGTGTGCAGCAGACTTAAATGGGTTCCTGCAGCCAGCCCTGGGCTTCATTGTGGTCGACCTGAACTTGTGACCTTGTCCCGGATTTGCACGGCGAGATATCTACAGTTGGCACTTTGTTCGTTTTGATGCTATTTCCACTGAAATCTTTAAATTTCATATCTCCGGTTCCACTGATTCAATTTCTGTTGTTTTGGTCACAATTTATTTATTTAAATGTATTCCATTTTTTCTAATTTGGAATTCTTCTTGTGTTATGTTTTCATGTTACTACTGTTTGAAGTGTTGCGCAAATACTTTGCACACACTAAGTTAAGCCTGGCTGCAATGTGCCAAGGTGCTAAAGAGTTAACCACATGTGAATTGTGGGTTTGCTTGTGACTTCACCCTGACAGGGACTGTGGTTGCTGCTTGAGCAGGGTTTCACCCCACAAAAGGGGTAACCCAATTTCTTACTCTGACCCCTTGGGGAAGTAGATAGGGGAATTGCCTCCAATCTGCCACCCTCTGAGGAACAGAAATCCATAAGGCACAATGGCAAATGGAAAAGAATGAAGGCGTGTGGCAGCCAACCATGCATTAGGCCGTGCTCCTCCTCAAAAGGGAGCAATACAGTCTTACAGCTTCCCCTTCTGGGCAGATTGAGGAGTTTGACCTAACCTACCTACGGGGAGGGAAGAAACCCACCAGATGCCAGGTATTGTGCTTATTGAAACACGAACAAAGAGATGAGGAAAGGACTTTGTGTATAGGGCTATGCCACACAATAGCAGAGGGAAATACATTGCTTTGGAAACCCTGGAAAGGCATAATATGTGATTGCCCCTCTCCAGGGGGACAGAAAAGTCCAATTTATCACCAGGGAATTTAAATTTGTGCAAAATAATAGGGTTTGGGCATCCCACTCTGGCATTGGGCAAAATACCGTCCCCAAAAAATGCAAACTAGTCTGTCTGCCCTCATAGAGGCAGACAAGGTTTTCCCCCCATGTTCCCCCAGGAGAATAGAGCCCAATAGAAACCAGCGATTTCTAAATGACAACAAAACCAAACAAAAGGATGAGGATGGCCTAATCTGCCATCAAGCCATACAGCCATACCAAAAGCTACAAAAGAGTCTTTCTCCCCTGCTGAGGACAGCTAATGGTGTCCCCAATTGCCAATATTGTCCCTCATCTGCTCCTTGGGGGGTAGAAGGCCCACTAGACACCAGGTTTATTTGGGCATATAAAATGGGTTTAAATGCCCCACCCTGGCATTAGATCCATCTTTCTGCCCGCCCAGGGGACAGAGATTGGGCTTGCCCCAATTTGCTCTTGGGCAATGGGGTGAGCTCTGGCCCATTCTGATATCAGCCCTACTACCACCTCTAAAGCCTATACAGCATTATTGCTCCTCTGGGTACATAAGTACCCCCACCCATGGTAATCATAAAATATTTACTGGCAGATGCATCAAAGTTATGTTTTGCGAGTCCTTAATAGCGAATTTTAAGGAATCGCTATTCAAGACTCGCAAAACGGGATGCATGTAGGAATCTCAATGTTATTAGTGATTCCTACAGATTCCTTATTAGCGATTCGGTAATAGCTAATCGCTAATAAGGAATGGCTTTCCCATTCATTCCTATGGGCCTAACGGCTAATGCTCCGCTATTTCAAGGGTGCCAGGGTGTCCAAAGGACACCCTGTTACACACCTGAAATGGACCTGTGCACAAATGTTACACACACATGCCCTAAGGGCATGTGTGTGCACATCATGTAACTTTGAAAAATGCACAAAAGTGCATTTTTCAAAGTTTTAGCAAATTACCACGAAGTTCAACTTCTTGGTAATTTGCTCCCCCTATTAGCGAATTCGCTATTTTTTAGGGTTACATGCATTGCATTTGAGGAATCTCATTTTGGTATTCCTTAAATGCAAGAGCAATTTAAGGAATCGCTATTTAGAGATTCCTTAAATTGCGATTTCTGCATTTGGGATGATGCATCCCAAATGCAAAAATACCGGGAGCAAACGGCTAGATTCTGAGATTCTGCCCGTTTGCTCCCGGTATTTTCTTTGATGCCTCTGCCTGTTAGTTATTTTGGGCTTTGTTTTTACATATGGGCCAATCTGATTGGAGTTAAATTGCAGTCTTGTCCCACTTGCCATGCTATGTGGCTGCAGTTTTCTGCCACCACTTGGGGAAGCCCATCCAACCTAGACATATATGAGAAACTTAACACGGAGAGTAGACCAGGTTGACATATCTCACACGGATCCCACGATGATTAACAAATAATAGTCTCCATCAAACTTTATCATCAACATCAAATAACTGTATGCGGTTTAAAGCAAGTTAAAGTCATAAAAGTCATAAAAGTCAATAAACACAGTTTAAACCATTTAAAAATCTTTTATTACTTATTTAACTGCACCACTTAAAGAACAAACAACATTAAAATAAATATTTACATCGTTTAACATCTGCAGGTACATCAATGCTGGTATAGATTTATTAAAATTAATTAAATTAATATCCATTAGTACAGGCTTCAGAAAACACTTATGCAAATGTTTATAGGGCGGACTAATCAGAAGAACATGCATAGTGTCCTGCAAGGACCGATAATCAAATTGACAGGGTGCATATTACTCCTCTCTTGACCAGCCCCTTGTCACATTCAACAAGTAGTGCAAGATATTAAATCTAAAACGGGTCAGCGAGAATCAATTAATATTAAACATATAAAGTAGAACATACGCTTCAATAGATGTGGTGGTCGGTGTCATAATGTAAAACCTAACGGATGATTTCAACAAGGCAGAAGATTTACACTCATTCTGCTTCAGTGGCATAAACATGTTTTTGACGCAAACTTTATCAGCCTTTACTTTGACATCAGGATTATAAAACAGATCAGGACGTCCTAGCATTTGAATGCCAGTCAGCACATATCTGAGCCAAGGTACTTGAGAAAGGCGATCAAGTACCAAACAATGCTTGATTACCATCCTATTAAGTTCTAGCTCTGGTGTTAGTCAAACTGACAACCACAACAACAATGGTGTCAGCTGAATGATATTCAGGACTTCAGGCCCCAATTCCTCATGAGCAATGAACATTGCTGGACCAATTAGGGAGCAAGAGTATGCGTTTATAAAACATACTTTATACAATCTGTAGATCGTTGACTTAGCAGACCCCCACACATCACTCCCATACACAGCCATGGGGACAAACGTTGTCTTATCGATTTCCAGCTTAGCTGCCACATCTTTACCCCCACCCTGTCTTGTAGCAAAATTGGAGACTGATGCAATACTTCTATTAAATGCCTTACTCTGATCTCTATCCAATGGCAAATAATTAAGGGATGAGTCAACTATGATTCCTAGATAGGGGGAGTCATTCAACCTGGTGATAACACTGTGCTTAACCCAATCGGTATGGATTTTAGTGGGTCCAGGATCTATTACCATAATTTGTGAATTGTAAATGCTGGTACTCAAATCAAAACTGCCCATGTACCTAATAAAGTTATCCATTAGCACATGCAATCCATGTGCTGCTCTGGAATCCAAATCAGCATTGTCTGCATAGAGGAGGCCCTGCACAAGTCATCCTCCTATGGTGCGCGTAACACGTCCCCCACTTACCAAGACTTGCTCCAGCTTATTAAAATATACAGTAAATAAGTAGGGTGCCAGGATTGAGCTTTGTCTGTCCCCCTCTTTAAAAGAAAATGCTTGGTACTTTTACCACTCTCCCCATATCATACTGAGGCTGACAAATTAGTGTGTAGAGGGGAGAGGTGTGGCGCCGCGGCCAGGGCGACTGACGCTGGAATCTGGGGATCAGGGTTCGATCCCCGGCTCCGGCGGCAGGTTAGCCCAGCACCATGTGACTCTGGGCAATAGCTTGCTTAATCTTCCCGACGGCCCCCAGCGCCTAGAGACCCTTACGGGTGATTGTGCGCTTTACAAGTGTGGATTATTATTATTATTATTGTAGATCACTTATGAAGAGAAAAATGATGTTGTCCATTTCCATATCCAACATAAGAGACCACAGCTTGTCCCTGTGAACCCTGCAAAAAGCAGAGCTTAAGCCCACAAAGGAAAGAAGTAAAGCTCCTTATTTTGCCACATGTATTTTTTGAATAGAAGGTAGAAGTTTAAACACTGATCTACCATCCCTCTACCCCTTTAGAGCCCATGATGTACATCCAAAAGAACTTGGTAGTCACTAACCCATGAACTCAGCCTTTCAAGCATCACACTCTCTATCATCTGTACAAATGAGTATATGAGAGAAAGGGGGTGATAGCACCTAGGATCATCACAATGACCCTTTTTAAAAAACAGAATTGGCCCTTTCTGCCAGTACCTTGTGTCTAAAGGCTGTTTTTACGTAGTTAGTAACAATTGGAGCCCATAATCGAATGTTGGACTTGAACATTCCAAGTGGAACCCCATCAGGGCCAGAAGCTTTATTTTTATAGAGCCTATCTACTGTATCGAGCAACTCATCCCAACATAACACAACTTAAACTTTAACTTGGTTTCTGAGGGGGGTGGCAATGGAAAGGGTGTCGAGCCAGGATCCCCATCAATAAGGCTAGTAGATGTCATATATTTAGTATCCATTATAAGAGACATCCTGAATGCAGCCAGTGGCAAGGCCCCAGGTCCTGATGGGGTCCCAAAAGATCTTTTTAACACCTTGGCTGCTAGGAAAATGTTCCTGCTGTGCTGCAGGTGGATTATTTCCATTGTTCATGACAAGGTCAGCTGGTCATTAGCACAGCTCCAGTGTACTGCATGACGAGCTGAGCTCGTCATGAGCATGGAAGGGGTTAAACATAATGTAGACTTTTGGGATGCTCTTTTAACTAACGTTTTAAGGGCAACAGTTAGGGCGTAACCAAATTGACTCCTGGAGAGGCTACCAAGGTACCAATTCATAAAGGGTGACCGGAACCTACCAGCATGTTACCACCCAAACTCATTAAGAGTTTGCACAGCAGAGATACCTGGGTGGGTCATTTTGGAAAAGTTGGAGCACTTGGCAGAAACCACCTCTTTCTTTGGCCATTTCAATATGGTTTCCGACCCTGTTTAGGGACTAGAGAGCAGCCTCTCAATTTAACCCTCATCTGTGGGAAATATGTCAAGGCCAGAAGAGGCACCCTTCACATGGTATTTATGGGCATCACCTGTGATTCGACTTAGCAGGAGGAAATTGTGGGAACTAAAGGAACAGGAGGGTGTTGATCACCTCTTGCTGGATCTTGTCAGGCGTCTGGACTGTGACACAACCAGGAAAGTGTGCTAAACACAATCTGGGCACTGCACAAAACCAATAACAGTTACTTCATTGGAGTATGGGAGGGGTGTATTTTAGCTCCTTTCCTATTTTTATTTTATAAAACAACTCCCAAGATGCCTTTTTAGGGTCATGTAGTAAATGGATCACTGAAAAAATATCGAGGGACATAATATCGAGATTAAAAAATATCGTTGACAAAATATCGACAGACAGAATATCGAGTTTGTATCTACAAACAGGTAAGTACAAAAATATCGACTACAAAATATCGTTTATAAAAATATAGTTAATTAAAATATCGACTTTATTAAAAAACAGTAAATTAAATTAATATTAAAAATTAATTTCTAAAATATACTTAAAAACTACTTAAATTACCTTATAATATTTGAATAATTATTAAAAGTTATAAAAAGAATGATTACAATCATATTTGTTAAAACATATATATATATTAACATAATATGATTAAATAATAATCAATATTATTACCGTAGGATAGCGTAAGTGTAAAAATTATTATTCCCACTCCAGAGAGTGCAACATTAGGGAAAGCGTTGGATAGCGTAGGGGTAAAAATTACTATTCCCACTCCAGTGAGTGCAACACTAGGGAAAGCATTGGATAGTGTAGGGGTTAAAATTACTATTCCCACTCCAAAGAGTGCAAAAGTAGGGAAAGCATTGGATAGCGTAGGGGTTAAAATTACTATTCCTACTCCAGTGAGTGCAACAGTAGGGAAAGCGTTGGATAGCGTAGAGGTAAAAATTACTATTCCCACTCCAGTGGGTGCAACAGTAGGGAAAGCGTTGGATAGCGTAGGGGTAAAAATTACTATTCCCCCTCCAGTGAGTGCAACAGTAGGGAAAGCGTTGGATAGCGTAGGGGTAAAAATTACTGTTTCCCCCTCCAAAGAGTGCAACAGTAGGGAAAGCGTTGGACAGCGTAGGGGTAAAAATTACTATTCCCACTCCAGTGGGTGCAACAGTAGGGAAAGCGTTGGATAGCGTAGAGGTAAAAATTACTATTCCCACTCCAGTGGGTGCAACAGTAGGGAAAGCGTTGGATAGCGTAGGGGTAAAAATTACTATTCCCACTCCAAAGAGTGCAACAGTAGGGAAAGCGTTGGATAGTGTAGGGGTTAAAATTACTATTCCCACTCCAAAGAGTGCAACAGTAGGGAAAGCATTGGATAGCGTAGGGGTAAAAATTACTATTCCCACTCCAATGAGTGCAACAGTAGGGAAAGCGTTGGATAGCGTAGGGGTAAAAATTACTATTCCCACTCCAGAGTGTGCAACAATAGGGAAATTAAATACTTCATATATTATTTAAAAAAATATAAATAATATCTATAACAAATCATTTTAAAGTATTTACCAATTTAATTTAATATAACAATTAATCAATTAAAATTATAAATTAAAATGAATTATTATTATTTCTTACCTACTAATCCAAATTAATTACAAATTAAAATGTATTTAATTAACAATTAAAACTTATTTATCTATTTTTTCTAATTATATACAATTAAATAAATTGAATTATTTAATTAATTATAAATACATTACTTCCCACCCTATTCCCCTATAAACCCTGAACCCGCTACTGAAAATAAATAAATAAAATTAACATAATTAGCAATTAATAAATTTAAAAAAAAATAATTGGCAATTAAAATTTTATTAATTACCCATACATTTTTAATTAACAATTTATTTTAACATATTTAATTAATTGTATTCAAATGACTTCCCACCCAATTCCCCTATAAACCCACAACCCGCTATGGAAAATAAATTAGTAAAATTAGCATAATTAGCAATTATTCAATTAATTAAAATTAATTGCCAATTAAAATGTAATTATTTAACAAAAAAAATAATACCAATAAACAAATGTACATATTTAATTAATTATAATAAAATTACTTCCCACCCTATTTCCCTATAAACCCACAACCCGCTACAGAATTTAATGACGCAATAAATAAAAAAACACATTTCATTTTTTAAAATTAATTATAACATAAATTCACAATTTTCACACATATAAGAACATTAAAAGCATTATAAAAAATTATATACTATTAAAAATTAGATATTTTTAATTACCTATATTATATACTTCGATATTTTAATTATCTATATTTTTAACATTCGATATTACATTACTTACCTTATATACGATATTTTTGATGTCTATATTCTGTCCAGTCGATATTTTGTCCAGTCTATATTTTGGACTCGATATTATGTCCAGTCGATATTTTGGAGTCGATATTATGTCTGTTTACCGTAGTAAATATATCCCACGAATTGGCACCCGTGCAATCCTGGTACTTTTATATGGAGACGCCGCAGTTTGTTTAGCATTAAGGGCAAATGGCCTCCAAAACCTCATAAATTGTTTTAATGATTTCATGATAAAACTACATTTTAAGGTGAATTACCAATAATCATGCATAATGTCTTGTGGTCCCAAACGTACTAGGACCAAATGTTTTGGTATTGCAGGGACCCCTGTAAAAACGGTACTGTCTGTTAACTATTTAGGCCTCCTGCTTGATGTTAATGGGTCATGGGAGAGGTTAATTAATCAGAGAATGCAAAAGATGGGAGCAGCCCGCAAAATGATATTCAGATTTGCCAAAAGGTTAGGCTATAAGCCAATCAAGGAGATGACCCAGCTTTATAGCAGCAAGTGTTTTTCCCTTGGTGTATATGTTGCAGGAGTGTGGGGATGTGCTGCTCCAGGGAAGTTACAGGTAGCAGAAAACACATTTTTGTGTGTACTCCTAGCGATACCAAAAACTACCACAAGTTTTATCACACACTTAGAATAGCGAACTGGATTTTTGAAGAGTTTCGTTGGTATAGCTCCTTTACTACTATGGGTGAAGATATGGAGCAACCCTAAGGCTGGCTTTTGTAGGGAAGTTTTGGAAGGATTACTTAGATCTCGACATAGCTGCAATTTCATGGTTGCTTATGTTAAAAATCCTTCCACAATCTAGGTTTGATTGTCCTTTTCGACTGTCCTGAAAGAATTGGCCCTCAAATAAAGAGAGGGTCAAAAAGACATTTACTTCATAGAGGGGCATATGTAGGTAATTCACATTTTGCGATACTCAAATAGCGATTTTTAAGGAATCGCTATTTGAGAATTACAAAATGGAATGAAGGTAAAAAATCACAATTTTTTTGCGAATCTCTAAAATTCCTTAATTGCGATTAGCAAATTGCGAATCACAATTAAGGAATGAGTGTCCCATTCATTCCTATGGGCCAAGAGGCCCATAGGAATGAATTGGGATACATTCTCAAATTGCGATTTTCTATGAGAAAATCATAATTTGAGAATCACAATTCCAAGGGTGCCAGAGTGTCCAAAGAACACCTGTTGCACCCCTGGAATGTGCCTGTAAGTACATGTGGCGCACATACATGCCCTAAGGGCATGTCTGTGCGCCACATGGCACTTTGAATTTCTAAAAAAAATGCATTGTGACAGTAAATCGCAAAATACCATCTACTTGGAGTAGGTGGTATTTTGCGATTCCTTAGGCCAAAATCGCAATGTCTAAGGCACCCCTACATAGCATTTAAGGAATTGCAAAATTGCGATTCCTTAAATGCTTGAGCAAAATAAGGAATCGCAATTTTTGCGATTCCTTATTTGGATATGTGGCACCTACATACCAAAAGGCCGTTTATGATTCGCAAACGCTGGAATTCTGCAAATTCCGGCGTTTGCTAATCGCAAACGCCTTCCTACATATGCACCATAATAAGGAAATCAGAGTTGAAAGGCCTCTTAGCATGAGCTCAATCATTAGCTATGCACAAATGTTAAATGTTCCAGGTATGAAATATTACTTAACCAGGCTTATTAATCCAGAGCACAGATTTTATCTGACAAGGTTAAGATGAAATATGGGTTATCATCTAGTTCCCATCCCTTTGGCTGAGTTGCCTTTCCTTCTCGTTGTATATGTAATGCCACCTTCTCTTAATCTACTGTGCACTTTATGCTATTTTGCACTTTGTACCGTTTGGTAAGAGCTGGGGTCCTCATTTGACGTTCTGTGGCATAGAAGCCTGTGTGATATTTATTAGGCAGCACTAAGCCACTTTTCTAGCTTAATGCTGCATGATAAATATCAGTCGCTTTAACGCAGTGTTATGTGGAAAGAGGGGTGTGCAATGGGTGTTGCTGGGGGCGTTCCCAGCAACATCCATGGCCTTTTGACAAAAACGTGGGCAGGCGTAAGGGAGGCGCATTCCTGCCCTTTTCTTATGCCATAGGTAAGTGCAACAGGAAGGCCTGCTGCGCTTCCCTGCAGCAAAACCTCATAAATAAGGCCCTCAGTTTTTACGTCCAATTCTTTTGCACAAGCACTTATTTACGTTAAGGAAAAATTATGAGTCTTAAATGATAACTTGTGGTGTCTCCTTTTGCTGTGTATTAAAGATGTTTAACTGATTGCATTGTTTATTTCTGCTATGATTGTGCAAATGATATGCATATATCTGCTGTGCTTTTATGGCCATCAATTTGTTCGAATAAAGAATAATGATGATGATGATGAAAGGGTCAAGGTAAACTATTTTGAAAACATGTACAGAATTAGCTCATACATCTTTTTGCAGAATATTTTTCGTATCTGTACGGTCACATTTTAAATGCCAGAGTGCTAAAAGATCAACTCAGATGTCAGACAGGATGGATAGTTAGAAAAGTCTCAAAGAGTTCCCTTTTGCAGAAATGTATTTTTGTTTTATCTCCTTCCAAACCTTTTTACGTTAGCATGTAAGCAGTTTATATTGTTCTTGGATTCTTTTTATTTGCACAGGGATCTTTTCTAGTCACGTCAAAATGTCATAGTGTTATACTAAATTCCAAATACTATTTTCCTTTCAGCATAGACATTGTGCATGTTAATCCCTCCGTATGCTGAGTAGGTGTAGAAAGGGGATCTGCCTGCTGCGAAGACTCATTCATTGATAATCGGCTTCTTTCCTTTGTATATTTTAGAAATGACTCAGAAAGTAAAGATTTTTGGTATAAAAAGGTGAAATATTAAAGCTTCAATTCTGATTGAAAAACTCTGTGTTCAGGGAAGGCAAAGGACGTTCTCTTTGAAAAATAATGGATGGGCTCGGGTTTCAAGACGAATAGATCTAAAAATATTGTTTGATGCTTTCAAAAGCTCATATTTTTTAGCATTGACTCGACGATCCTGTCATTTAATCGTTATTCAAATACTTTTTCGACCACAACTATGTAGGTGAATTTTGCTCACATCAGTTTACTCCGGTAAAAATAAATTCTGCAACAAGATTCTTCAAACAGTAAAACAAATGTTTTTCCCCCTCTAAATTGAAATGCATACATCAGAATATTCATAACGATTTCTAGTTTGAGTACAAATCCCATACATTTTAACATGATTTCCCTAAAGTTCGGAACCGGAAATTCCAATGTAATGTTTGTGTAAAATCCAGCTATTGTACAGACTCAATCAGAAATGCAGGCACAGGCCAAGGGGGTATTATTTGCACAAATGAAAGCCCACAGAGGTAAACAGAAGACCTTTTTTATTTATGATTCACATTTATAAGAGTAAACTTAAATAAATAACAATAAATCAGTTATACTTATATTTGCATCGGCTTTACAGATGCTGTGGTCAAAGCTGGAGAGGATGCCTGTACTAGAATCAGTGTGTTTGGGAAGTGAAAAGAACTGAGTAAAAAACAACTCAAACCCTTAGACGAAAATATTATGATCTATAGACCCTTTGACAGTGGTGAGTAATCCATACCCTGTTTATCATTTTATTTATTTACTCATTTATTTATGGGGTTGGTTTCTTATTGCATTGAACTTGTCACTTAAGGACCACTTCAGTATTCTTTATGTAAGGAGGTGAGAAAACTTTGTGGCTTCCCAGGTCAGTGGTTCTCAAAGAAGGTTATGTATGTTTATACATAGGCCATCAGTCACAGAACTGGACGACCACACAAACTGTGCCAGAGACGGAGCCAAATTTCTCTAAACTCTAAAATTATTGATATGTGGGTCCATACATTGAGTCTTTGTAGCAGAGTTACCTTTCCCGGTTGGTAACCTCCAATATTTGCCTTTTTCTGGACCCTATTCTTGCTAGTTTTAGTACTCTGTGCACTGTGACAATGCTATCCAGTGACATAGGGTTTGTCCTCTTGTGCTAAAATGGCGCTGCCTTTATTATTTTGGCCCAATGTGTCTGTTTAATATTCCGGTAAGAGGCAGAGAGATCATTAAATGTTATTATTTAGAAAAACAGCAGATTGCTTTGGTGATCTTCATGACCTGAATTACAAGTGAGTGCTGCACTTTATTTTAGCATCAATTTTACTGGACCCATAGTTGGTTCATAGACAATCTTGTCCTATCCTTAGCACAGTTATACATGAAATTACTTGACTACTCTACCAACTACTATTTGGGCACTATAATTAGCATTTAGGACACCCTATGATTAATGGAATAAAAAAAAAAATCTTAGTCACTCCTTCACACAGATTATGACTAATTTGAGCGTATTTATGATAACATGAGGTTTTTTGGTGTGATACGCGTCAGATTTCTAGGATTACATGTAGGCTGCTTTTCCATATGAACAATGAAACATCTCTATCTTTGAGCAGCAATTGTTAAGACTGGATATAGGCAGGGAGCATTTTTATTATAGGAGAACAATCTCATTTTTTAAAGAAATTGTCCAGATTAGAGGTATAATTACCTCATGTCCTTCTTATCATGTTCTTGTCTATCTGGCCTTTCTCATTGTATATTGTATAATATAGGTTTTTTCTCCCCAAAAACGTTTGAAGAGATATTTATATATATATATATGTGGGAGTGTCAAAGCGTCAGAAACTCAAGTCGAGCCTCTGAAGACGAGCGTAGGCTCAGAAACGCGACAGGCTTCCAAACGAGACATGAGAAGCTGCAGACTGGGGTGCGGTGATGTCTTTTACCCGCTTGAAACGAGGGCATCCTTACCTGTGGGTATCTTGGAGCTTTCATATAAATAAATATATATATATATATATATATAAATAAATACATATATATATATATATTCACTAAAAAACCATAGATTTCACAATCGTTATAGTTAGGGATTAGCATTTAAAGAACCTTTCAAATTCACTGAAAAAACCATAGGTTTCACACTCGTTATAGCTAGGAATTAGCATTTAAAAAACCTTTCAAATTCACTGAAAAAACCATAGGTTTCACACCAGTTATAGTTAGCTGAACATTTTACTCATACAAAACCATTGAAATTCCCACGTTATAGTTAGTTGGACTCACTATAACTCGCGCGCCCGCAATCCACTGCTGATGATGTCACATATTACATCATTCATGACATGGTCAGTGACATCACTGATGACATCACTGATGACATCTCAAATGACATCCCTGATGACATCACTAATGACATCTCAAATGACATCACTGATGACAGCCCTCCATTAGGCTCCCGGATGGGACGCTGCATGCCTAGCAACAAGAATCACGGTCTCTGACACGGCCCCTGACGAAGAAGCGAAGAGGCTTTGAAACGCGTTGGGCCAGAGACTTATAACGGGATGAGGGGCTGCATGTTTTCATGAAATAAAGTGGTGAATCTTACCTGCTGTGGAGTGCGGCTTCGTATCTGGGCAGAGTTTGGTGAAACACAATCACGGCGGTTCCAGGCCGTGGAAGCGACGCACCGCCGCATAATGGCGCAAGGGTCTGCGAGAGTGGAACAATTCATTTTTGCCTTTGGCGCAGCAGGAGAACTAATTAAGCATGCAGAGTCCCATCCGGGAGCCTAATGAAGGGCTGTAAAAATGTCTCGTAGTAAGTGTCAGAGACCCAACCCACTGGAGGGCGAAAGGATGCTATGGACTACATGTCCCAGTGTGCAGTGCGTAATGGACAGTTCCTTAACGGGCGCACCGGAAGCCTATGATTTCACAAGGCACACGAGGGGAGATGTAGCAACAAGAATCACGGTCTCTGACATGGCCCCTGATGAAGAAGCGACGAGGCTTTGAAACGCGTTGGGCCAGAGACTTATAACGGGATGAGAAGCTGCAGGTTTTCATGAAATAAAGTAGTGAATCTTACCTGCTGTGGAGTGCGGCTTCGTATCTGGGCAGAATATGGTGGAAATATATATATATATATATTTATATATATACTGCTCCAAACATCCTACAGGACTCGGCCTGTTTCAGATCAGCAGCACTCACAGGGGTGGGTTTTTCAAAGATTTTTATTACAAAAACCCTTTGCACATCAAAGACGCGTTTCGGCGCTTAGCCTTCATCAATTTGTTACACAGTTCGCGCCACGGCCATTCAAATATACATGTGTCACGTGATACTCTCATTAGTATAGAAAGAGGACTATTCTTTATCCCAATTTTGTGCCTCCATCTTGTAGATAGCCCATCCAGGGCTTAATAATGCTTCATAGTTAGACTATAATGGTCCATTTGTTAGCAATATATAATTGCGAGTGTTTACAATGTTTACAATGTGTATCGCGTATATAATGACACTTTGCATACTACAAGATGGAGGCACAACATTGGGATAAAGAATAGTCCTCTTTCTATACTAATGAGAGTATCACGTGACACATGTATATTTGAAAGGCCGTGGCGCGAACTGTGTAACAAATTGATGAAGGCTAAGCGCCAAAACGCGTCTTTGATGTGCAAAGGGTTTTTGTAAAAAAAATCTTTGAAAAACCCACCCCTGTGAGTGCTGCTGATCTGAAACAGGCCGAGTCCTGTAGGATGTTTGGAGCAGTATGTGTATGACGGGTACACCCCCGTCAAGCAGTGACTCAATCACTGTGTTCACAGTCCGACCCACAACAGCTACTAGTGTGATGCAGGATCCAGTTTTCTTTGTACCATTGAGAGAGTTAATACTAAAGTATTAACTCTGTCCCATGCACCAAACTGGGTCCTTGTGGTCTTACTAGATTTTGGGGCAAACACACAAGTTCAGGGTCTTCCTTTATCAAACTTTAATTGCCTAAGTCTCTCTGTGTGCATCTAGTTTGAAAATAGAACTCCCACAGTAAACCATTGCCTTCAAATATGGATATATTTGCTGCCTAATAGACAGGATCATTTTTCATCCATGCATTAGGACCCATGGCACCCTTCCAATATTAACTTCAATCATGGTCAAACTTTTCTGTTTCTTTATTTTATTTTCCAAATATTTCAAGTGAAGTGGGCCTTCTTGTGAGCTAAATTAGAATGCCTTTAAAATGTTACAGATTTGCTATTTAACCTATCACATATAGAACATTTGAAACTATTATTATTAGTAAGATATTCCTTAGCTGACTTTCACAGCATGACTAAGGAACTGTTTTAGAGTTTGGCAAATATGAATGTTATCACAGATGCCTTACTACTTGAGCATTATATGCTATGCAGTGTGAGGAGGTGGTTAGGATACCCATCAAATTTCTCCCATGACAGCAAACTCACATTCATTACCACAGGGAAGACATTTCTGAGACAGTGTCTTACATAAATCATATATCGATAGTCCTCCATCAGTTCTTCCTAGAGACCATTCTAATTGTTCTGAGCAGAAACAACAATGCATTTCCCCATTATGATTTATTTACATATGTGGTGATAACTCTCTAGATAAGCACAATTTTTTGATCAGCAAAACAAATTGACTGCGAAAACTAACTGCAAGCTTTAAAAGTTATATCATATCATATATTATATATAATATTATACCAATGCTTAAGGCAACATAGCTACTTCAAATCATGGAAGGTGAAACAATTTACAAAGTGTCCAAAGATTTGTTATAACTCTACTGGTTCCAATCAATTTGCAATCCGTAACAGCAATATTTCTCCTTTGAAGAAGTGTGAATCTTCTGAAATGTCATGTTTGAATGCGCAGTCGAAAATGAACCCCACAAAGCCAATTGCCATTTAATGACCAAAGATAATTGACATGAACTTCAATTAAACAAATTGCCAGGACTAGCACAAATGGCACCACACACACTTTGAACATCAATACAATCAAAGGGCCTTTCACTTTTCCTTCACTTTTTGCGCCTGATAGTCTATGGGAGAGTCAAATACTGCTTAGTGCAGAAATGTAAAAAACGTGTCTAAGAGCCATGACTAATTACTGTTCCTGATGTTGTCTTGTCCACTCACACCAGAGTATTCTGTTTGCAAGCTAGGACTGGCAGCTGCTCCACTGTCAGCATTGTGGGGTTCAAGAATATGAGCTGACTGACAAATGTGTTTACAAGTTTGGCCAGATTTAATAAGTAGGTAAGACTGAACACATAATCTGAGTCTAATTTACACAACAAGGGATGTGTATATTTGTGAATGACAAGACGTCACTTATGAGTGTGAAATATAAAGAAAACATTCACAATTATTTAAATATTAAGTGCCATCTAGCTGTTGTTCCACAAAAAATATCAGAGGAGTAGTCTACTATTGCAAAATAAACATCCAAGAGCTTAGTCACAAACTGAATTTAATAGTATGTTTAGTAGTACTACATTATTATTATTAAATTACTAGAAAATGCTATTCACAAACCTACAAGAGTAAATCTTCACTGGCACCCCTGATATGTTTTCTATGGGGAGATCCTTAAATGTGTAAGTTTACTACTTAGGGTTTGATTATGTGTTGTTTGTTATATTCTGACCGATGCATAACCCCCTGCTTATGCACAGGCCATAATTACAAGTTAAAAGGCATTTAAAACATACAATAATTGTGCTAAACACTTCAGAACAAACCTGCTCCAAATGTAACAGGGCAAATATGAATGGTATTTATCGTTTCATGCATATTTTGGTGTGCTAAACACCAAAATCTGCATGTTATTCTCCAATAATTCGTAATAGGTACTATTTATTATTCCTGCTAAATAATGACCCGCAGTGTCAGTATTTACCAGGTGGGATAAAGAACACCTTGACTTGTATTCAGGCCCTTGGAAGGAAATTTCTGAAGAACCACTGGACTGGTTTGAAAGTTGGGCACCCCTACTACTAAATGGGAGGTGTTTAGGGGGGAGTGAGGAGGGGTATATGGAGGGGCATGCAACCAATCACAAAAGAGTGAGACTGTTGCTATTTGTTAGGATGTACTTCTAAAGTTACTACAGCAAAAAAGGACCAAAAACAGTAGTAAAATTACTTAGCTTAGAGCTGGCATTTGTTTAGCACTGCACATGACAACCTCTGGTACTGCAACACCATCCCGCAGAACATAATGGTGGTGGGGGCTTTAAATTAAATGCCATAGAAAATAATCTTAGATGAAAATAAAATATGTAAAGTAGTTCAATGTTATCCTAAAAAAATATTCATTTTGTAATTATAAAATATTTTAACAACCATTTTTGAGTTTATAAATTGATGTAACTTTTAAGTTTATTATAATATACATACTTTATTTTTATTTATTTATATACATCACTTTAAATAGTTATTAATGCATAATCAAACATATGTTTTACTGTAAATTGAAATGTAGTTTTTAATTTAAACTAAAGTTTAAGTTAATAGTCTAGTGGCATTTTTTATTTTGGTTTACATTTAACATAAGTATATATAAAATTAATGGAAATTAATATTTAACATAAAAAAGTTAGAAAAATGTGGAGACTCCACATTTGGGGTGAAGATCTCCCTTTGGTAAAGCTTAGGTAACATGAAAAAAAGATGCATTAAACTTTATTGTTTACTTTCCAATAAATTAGTAAAAATATATGTATATGCTTTCAAAATATATATAAATATACTCTTACACTTGTTAGTAAATCACATGAGAAAGTTTACGTTTACACTTTTGTGCAATTTTTCTACTTTGACCCGTTCACAAACTCAACTGTCAAATTACTCAAAAGCGAAGATGCACATGTCTCCACCCCCTGAATTCAGGGAGGAAAGTCTGATGAACTGTAAAATACGACTGTATGTTTACTTCTAGTGCATTCAAAACTGTATTTTACATTCTAAACATTTTTTGGGATCTCAGTTTTCAGGAGAAAGCATCCCCATATGTTTCAAAATCTCCTCATCCGGGGCATCCGCATGAAAGGGAATGCAAGAATTACACACCAGTCCTAAATACCTGAAACCCATTCACTTCCAACAATGCATATGCTGGTCACACAAAATATTATTTATTTTTCCTTTTCATCTTCTTTACACATTGACTTCAAGTTTAGCCTATCTGCTTTTCTGTCAACCTGCCTGAGGGTTAAGCACAGGCTAATTTAGTGACTTTTGTGGTTCAGCCTGTCAAGGAATGTGTTTATTATTTGAGTGGGGCTTTCACCCCTCTCAACTAATAGCCCAATTTCTTATGGCTGGGAAGGAGTCATTGAACAACTGCAGGGCGACACACAGGGCAGGACTTGCAATGCATCCCATTTAAAGACATTGCTATATCCTTAGGTTTACAATCTTACAGACACACTTAATGCTATTTGTATAATCTGTTTGATTAAATCCTAAAAGTATATTTGATAATCCTTGTTCACTTTTTACATTGTATCCTAATGTAATTCCAACAATGTTACTGTTACACTGGTATAGTATCAGAAATTTCTTTTAAAATGTTTAAGGCTCTGTGATGTTGTCCAATCCACCATCCTACAACAATGACGTCTGCTCCTAGAAGCGCTCCAAAACCAGAACTGGAACCACACAGCAAACAAATGGTGGAGAGTAGTAAGTTGCGTGTCTACTCTTTTCCCTATGGATATAACCACTTTGTTTATTTTTTATTTTTTTTGTCCTCATCAAGCAGTATTTATTGAAAATTGGAGGCGTCAGAGGCCCCTTTATCCGTTCTATACCAAATACCCTGCAACCATACGGTGGCTCGTATCGGAAGAACTAGCCTTGTCCTCTGGGGCAACTTTTTGTCCATCTTCAGACACACAATTTTTGGGGGGGAAGAGCTAGTCATGCTGACTACTCAATTCAATGCGGTACAAAAGGGGGTGGTGATGGACGGAGCATCTGAACCAATCAAACACTCACACCCAGTCAAAAGATCTGGGTTTGATCCATCACCGTTCTTTAGCCCACTCTGCCACCCCAGTTCAGACATGGCTATATGCAAATCAGTCTGACCCTGTGCCTCATGGGAACAGTCCAGCCCGAACTGCCAAGCCATGCCTTCCCTGAACCGGAAACAAGCTTCCGAGGACCGGTTTCTGGCATTACAGCCGTCTTCAGCCCGGCTTGCTTGAATCCAGTGGCAAAGTGAGCAAGGGACTCACGTCTGAGCATACCCTGCCACACTTATGGCGGCGAAAGCGGTACAAAAGGGGGTGGTGATGGACGGAGCATCTGAACCAATCAAACACTCACACCCAGTCAAAAGATCTGGGTTTGATCCATCACCGTTCTTTAGCCCACTCTGCCACCCCAGTTCAGACATGGCTATATGCAAATAAGTCTGACCCTGTGCCTCATGGGAACAGTCCAGCCCGAACTGCCAAGCCATGCCTTCCCTGAACCGGAAACAAGCTTCCGAGGACCGGTTTCTGGCATTACAGCCGTCTTCAGCCCGGCTTGCTTGAATCCAGTGGCAAAGTGAGCAAGGGACTCACGTCTGAGCATACCCTGCCACACTTATGGCGGCCAAAGCGGTACAAAAGGGGGTGGTGATGGACGGAGCATCTGAACCAATCAAACACTCACACCCAGTAAAAAGATCTGGGTTTGATCCATCACCGTTCTTTAGCCCACTCTGCCACCCCAGTTCAGACATGGCTATATGCAAATCAGTCTGACCCTGTTCCTCATGGGAACAGTCCAGCCCGAACTGCCAAGCCATGCCTTCCCTGAACCGGAAACAAGCTTCCGAGGACCGGTTTCTGGCATTACAGCCGTCTTCAGCCCGGCTTGCTTGAATCCAGTGGCAAAGTGAGCATGGGACTCACGTCTGAGCATACCCTGCCACACTTATGGCGGCCAAAGCGGTACAAAAGGGGGTGGTGATGGACGGAGCATCCGAACCAATCAAACACTCACACCCAGTCAAAAGATCTGGGTTTGATCCATCACCGTTCTTTAGCCCACTCTGCCACCCCAGTTCAGACATGGCTATATGCAAATCAGTCTGACCCTGTGCCTCATGGGAACAGTCCAGCCCGAACTGCCAAGCCATGCCTTCCCTGAACCGGAAACAAGCTTCCAAGGACCGGTTTCTGGCATTACAGCCGTCTTCAGCCCATCTTGCTTGAATCCAGTGGCAAAGTGAGCAAGGGACTCACGTCTGAGCATACCCTGCCACACTTATGGCGGCCAAAGCGGTACAAAAGGGGGTTGTGATGGACGGAGCATCTGAACCAATCAAACACTCACACCCAGTCAAAAGATCTGGGTTTGATCCATCACCGTTCTTTACCCCACTCTGCCACCCCAGTTCAGACATGGCTATATGCAAATCAGTCTGACCCTGTGCCTCATGGGAACAGTCCAGCCCGAACTGCCAAGCCATGCCTTCCCTGAACCGGAAACAAGCTTCCGAGGACCGGTTTCTGGCATTACAGCCGTCTTCAGCCCGGCTTGCTTGAATCCAGTGGCAAAGTGAGCAAGGGTCTCACGTCTGAGCATACCCTGCCACACTTATGGCGGGCAAAGCGGTACAAAAGGGGGTGGTGATGGATGGAGCATCTGAACCAATCAAACACTCACACCCAGTCAAAAGATCTGGGTTTGATCCATCACCGTTCTTTAGCCCACTCTGCCACCCCAGTTCAGACATGGCTATATGTAAATCAGTCTGACCCTGTGCCTCATGGGAACAGTCAAGCCCGAACTGCCAAGCCATGCCTTCCCTGAACCGGAAACAAGCCTCCAAGGACCGGTTTCTGGCATTACAGCCGTCTTCAGCCCGGCTTGCTTAAATCCAGTGGCAAAGTGAGCAAGGGACTCACGTCTGAGCATACCCTGCCACACTTATGGCGGCCAAAGTGGTACAAAAGGGGGTGGTGATGGACGGAGCATCTGAACCAATCAAACACTCACACCCATTCAAAAGATCTGGGTTTGATCCATCACCGTTCTTTAGCCCACTCTGCCACCCCAGTTCAGACATGGCTATATGCAAATCAGTCTGACCCTGTGCCTCATGGGAACAGTCCAGCCCGAACTGCCAAGCCATGCCTTCCCTGAACCGGAAACAAGCTTCTGAGGACTGGTTTCTGGCATTACAGCCGTCTTCAGCCCGGCTTGCTTGAATCCAGTGGCAAAGTGAGCAAGGGACTCACGTCTGAGCATACCCTGCCACACTTATGGCGGCCAAAGCGGTACAAAAGGGGGTGGTGATGGACGGAGCATCTGAACCAATCAAACACTCACACCCAGTCAAAAGATCTGGGTTTGATCCATCACCGTTCTTTAGGCCACTCTGCCACCCCAGTTCAGACATGGCTATATGCAAATCAGTCTGACCCTGTGCCTCATGGGAACAGTCCAGCCCGAACTGCCAAGCCATGCCTTCCCTGAACCGGAAACAAGCTTCCGAGGACCGGTTTCTGGCATTACAGCCGTCTTCAGCCCGGCTTGCTTGAATCCAGTGGCAAAGTGAGCAAGGGACTCACGTCTGAGCATACCCTGCCACACTTATGGCGGCCAAAGCGGTACAAAAGGGGGTGGTGATGGACGGAGCATCTGAACCAATCAAACACCCACACCCAGTCAAAAGATCTGGGTTTGATCCATCACCGTTCTTTAGCCCACTCTGCCACCCCAGTTCAGACATGGCTATATGCAAATCAGTCTGACCCTGTGCCTCATGGGAACAGTCCAGCCCGAACTGCCAAGCCATGCCTTCCCTGAACCGGAAACAAGCTTCCGAGGACCGGTTTCTGGCATTACAGCCGTCTTCAGCCCGGCTAGCTTGAACCCAGTGGCAAAGTGATCAAGGGACTCACGTCTGAGCATACCCTGCCACACTTATGGCGGCCAAAGCGGTACAAAAGGGGGTGGTGATGGACGGAGCATCTGAACCAATCAAACACCCACACCCAGTCAAAAGATCTGGGTTTGATCCATCACCGTTCTTTAGCCCACTCTGCCACCCCAGTTCAGACATGGCTATATGCAAATCAGTCTGACCCTGTGCCTCATGGGAACAGTCCAGCCCGAACTGCCAAGCCATGCCTTCCCTGAACCGGAAACAAGCTTCCGAGGACCGGTTTCTGGCATTACAGCCGTCTTCAGCCCGGCTAGCTTGAACCCAGTGGCAAAGTGATCAAGGGACTCACGTCTGAGCATACCCTGCCACACTTATGGCGGCCAAAGCGGTACAAAAGGGGGTGGTGATGGACGGAGCATCTGAACCAATCAAACACTCACACCCAGTCAAAAGATCTGGGTTTGATCCATCACCGTTCTTTAGCCCACTCTGCCACCCCAGTTCAGACATGGCTATATGCAAATCAGTCTGACCCTGTGCCTCATGGGAACAGTCCAGCCCGAACTGCCAAGCCATGCCTTCCCTGAACCGGAAACAAGCTTCCGAGGACCGGTTTCTGGCATTACAGCCGTCTTCAGCCCGGCTTGCTTGAATCCAGTGGCAAAGTGAGCAAGGGACTCACGTCTGAGCATACCCTGCCACACTTATGGCGCTCCGTCCATCATCCCCTTTTGTATCGCTTTGTTCGCCCTAAGTGTGGCAGGGTATGCACAGACGTGAGTCCCTTGCTCACTTGGCCACTGGATTCAAGATAGCCTGGCTGATGAGGATTATGAATCCGAAACCGGTCCCAGGATGCTTGTTTCCGGTCCATGGAAGACGTGGCTTGGCAGTTCGGGCTGGACTGTGCCCATGAGGCACAGGGTCAGACTGATTTGCATATAGCCATGTCTGAAATGGGGTGGCTGAGTGGGCTAAAGAATGGTGATGGTTTAAACCCAGATCAGTTGACTGGGGGTGAGTGTTTGATTTGCTCAAACGCTCCGTCCATCATCCCCTTTTGTATCGCTTTGTTCGCCCTAAGTGTGGCAGGGTATGCTCAGACGTGAGTCCCTTGCTCACTTGGCCACTGGATTTAAGATAGCCTGGCTGATGAGGATTATGAATCCGAAACCGGTCCCAGGATGCTTGTTTCCTGTCCATGGAAGACATGGCTTGGCAGTTCGGGCTGGACTGTTCCCATGAGGCACAGGGTCAGACTGATTTGCATATAGCCATGTCTGAAATGGGGTGGCTGAGTGGGCTAAAGAATGGTGATGGATTAAACCCAGATCAGTTGACTGGGGGTGAGTGTTTGATTTGCTCAAACGCTCCGTCCATCATCCCCTTTTGTATCGACTACTCAATTCAAGGCACAGCTTGAAATAGTTGTTGCCTTTGCCTTAATCATTAGACGCCTTGACGTTCAAGTGGATGTATCTTCCCCAAATATTGCAACATTTGTTTTTCTTACTCTCCTACCCCTGCTTATCCTGTTTATAAAACCTTAGTATGGAGTTTAGCCATTCACTGTGTAATGGTGGTGAGGGTTTTATCCAATTGATACATATTTCCCTTCTGGCTGACAATGTTAGTAAGAAAGTGATGTTTTCCTGGTCCTTAGTCATTTTGGGAAGGTGTGTGTTATTGTAAATCCCAAAGATAACCCTTTCCATGCTTACCTCTATGGATTGTTCCAAAACATCCAAGAGGGTCTTACCAATCTGTTTCCAGAATTCCTCCAATTGGATGCAGTCCCGGAACATGTGCAGGTCATCTGCCTTTTCATCCCCACATTTAGGACACTTTTTTGCATTGTTGCTGTTGAACTTTGGTAATCTTTTTGGGGTCCAATACGATCTACGCACCATGAAAAGATGATTTTTCTTCAATGGGGCGGATTTTCCTACACGCCCAAAAATGTCCATTGAGGTTTGCCAGTAGTGTGAAATGTCTAGCCCTGGCATGGCTTTTCCCCAGATTTCATGTATGGCTTTATATTCTGTTTAGCCAGCTCTTATAAGGGCCCAGTATCAAGTTGAAATTTCCTTTAAAAGAAATGTTGTGTTCAATAGCCTTTGCTCAATGTCGTCATCCCCATGCAATTTTTCCTTTATGCCTTTTATCCAACTATTTAATTAGTAGTATTTGTATCTGGCTAGCGATCCCTAAGTCCGTTCGTTTAGGGTCTCCCATTCTATGATTTTGTTATTTTCTATCAACTGGCCCCAGTAGTTTATATTTTCATCCCTCAGGGGGGTCACTAGTCAGTCTTTTATGCAGTTGGGAGTGCCAAGGGAATCCCAGGTTGGTGCATACTTGTTGTAGTAGGGGATTTTTAAAGTCGTCCTTACCAGGATTTTGCTGCTGATTTAAAAGTCTTTAGTTTTATCTTTTTGAAGTATTTGGGGTGTCCAAATTTGTAGAGATAATGATCCCTGTCAGGGCCGATTAGTGATTTCAAGTATGTTGGCCATGTTTCCCATTTATCCAGAAATCTCCTTATGATTTTGAACTAGAAGGCTCTGCAGTACTCAAGTACATCTGGGCTGGCAATACCTCCCTGGGCCTTGTTTCTTCTAGGTTCTTTACAGCCGTTTCTTACCCCCTTGGCTGCCCAGATGAAGCTAGATAACTCCCCTTGGAGCTTTTTTATCTGCTCTGTCTTAAAATCTAACGGTATAGAACTAAATAGGTATGTCAATTTTGGCAGTATACTCATTTTGATTAAATTAGACTTCCCTAGAAAGATATTTGTAAACCTGACCAGGCCTTGAGAAGTTTCCTTGCATCCCTATGAATTCTAGCAAAGTTTATGCTGGCAATCTCTTCTATATCTTTTGTATACTATATTCCCAGGTACTTTATTTTATCCTTCACCAGAGGGTTTCCAGAGGGTTTCCAGAAAGTGTGTTCCACTGTAGTATTTCCGATTTTGTTTTGTTCACCAGATATCCAGAGACTACCACAAACTGGTCTATAATCTCCTCTATCTTTGGGAGTGAGCTGTTTAGTTTGCCAGTGAAAATCTTAAAGTCGTCCGCATACAAGGTGACTTTTTTCCCCAATCCTGGTGTTTAAAAGGTGCAATCCTCTCTTCCCTTCTCAAGAGACATGCTAAGGGCTCTATGTACAAATCAAAAAGGAGAGGGGAGAGGGGCACCCCTTCTTGCACCTCTCTTAATCTGTATGATGTGTAAGAGCGTCGTTGACCAAGATTCTGGCAACTGGATATTTACATATATTTATTATTGCTCTCTCAAAAATATCCCCAAGAATAAACTTGACTAGGGTGGCATTCGGGAAAGGCCAGCTAAATCTGTTGAATGTTTTTGCAGCCTCAAAAGTAATAACTATCAATGGTGTGAGATAGTGGGTTGCGATGTCTATGGTGCAAATGAGCTTGTGCAATAGTTCATATATTTGTCTGCCTTTAATGAAGCCTTTTTGATTCGAATGGATCAGGGACCCTGCCACTGCCCCTAATCTTTTGGCCAATACCTGTGTGTAGATCTTATAGTCTGAGTTTAAAAGAGAAATGGGCCTGTATGATTCACATTTGGCTGGGTCCTTTCCTGGTTTTAGTATAACACTCACTATTGCTTCATTCCACTAGTTTGGGAGATTTTTCTTTCCTATGAATACCTCATTTAAGAGATCTGTAAGGGGAGATAATAGTACTTCCCTTAAAGACAGATACATTTAAGTTGGTAGTGCATCTGGGCCTGCCACTTTTCCTCTCTTTAGGCTCTTTAGTGTGTCTTCTTTTGAGATCTCCTCGTTGAGTTCTACTTTCTGTCTCGGGGAGGCCGCAGGGATTGATGTTCTATCTAAAAAAATGTGTATTTGCTCTTTGGAGCAAAATACTTCTTCCGTTTACAGTTTGTTAAAACATTCTGTAAATTCTTGTCTGATTTTGGAATTTTCCAAGCAGTATCCAAGTTGGCCTTCCTTCTGTATCCTCGTGACCCTGTTCCGTGTTAGTTCGGTTTTTGTTTTCCATGTCAGGATCCTCCCACAACCCTCTCCGTACTCATATTGTGATAATTTACTGGCCTCCCTCTTGTCCTTAACTATTGTTTCAAGGAAGTTACTTAATTCTGCCTATTTTCCTTTCATTTTTTCCTCTATTTCCGCTCTTTCTAGTGGTGGTTACTTTCCTAAGATCTGCCTCCAAAGTCACAAGTTCTCTTTCAGCTTGTTCAATAAAGGTCTTTTTCTTCTTATTTTTGTGCCCCGCAATGTTTAAGATTCTCCCTCTGATGAAAGCTTTATACGTATCCCAGGCTATTTGTGTTTGTTGTCCCTTCTTTGTTCAATTGGAAGAACAGTTCTGTCTCTTCGGCTAACTTATCCGTGCAAGATGGGTATAGAAATATACTTTTATCCACTGTCCTCCGCTGAGAGGAGGGGGGCGTTTTTTAGGATCAGACTGAGTTGCACTGCTGAGTGGTCTGAGATGTCCTCTCGTATATGCTCGACTTGCTCTGTACATTCCACAAGGCATCTGCTTGGCAGAAAGAAGTCGATTCTGGATGCATGGCAAAGCCTTTCATTTTCAAAGATAAATCTGTGGTTTTTATTTCCTTTTTCCTTCCACACATCTACAATCCCCAGATCCTTAATGCACAACCAAACCCATTCTCTCATTCTTGGTGAATTTGGGAGGGTTTTTGCTGGGTGACGATCCTCTTTAGGATTTAATAAAATGTTAAAGTACCCACCCAATATTATTGGCACATGGGCTGTCAATAGATTAGAATATAGTTTTTGAAGTGGTTCAGGGTCATCCAGATTCAGGCCATAGTAGCCCGCCAATGTGTAGGAGATGTTGTACAACCTTGCTTTCACAATAACCCATCTTCCCTTTTTATCTATTTCTGTTTTTTCAATGACTGCTTTCAAGGACTTTTTAATATAATTGCCTCGCCTTTTACATTGCAGTGTTGATTTGTGCATATACAGTGTTCTATCCAGCTTTGATTTTTACAGATCATTCCCCATTCTTCATTTGTTAGGTGCGATTCTTGTACTATGATCATTTCACAATCAATGTTTTTTAAGTATTCCAGGATTTTTAGTCTCAGTTTTTTTTATTCTTAGCACATTTATATTCCACGTTAAGATGTTAAGCATCTTTTCTTTGGGCTCCTTACCAGAGGCTAGCATCTTTTTTTAATCCGTTGTGTTCCACTTGTGGGCCTTCTTCCGCTTAATTTTTCTTTTCCCCCCATTTTGCTCCCCACCCAGTACTGTGATTTTTGGTGAGCATTTTGTACAGTGTGCCTCTCCCCTCCCTGGAGCAGCCTCCTTTTCCTTCTTTCTACTGGGCAGATTTTCCACCCTTTTGAGCTCCTTGCCCTTCAGTTGGAATATGAGTTTTCCATCTATCACCGGCGTGGGCTCGCCTTATGCCTTGTGGGACTTATGTTAATGTCCTTAAGGGTTGTCTTTCTGATGCGTTTTAATTTGCTCAATGAGGCTTTTGACTTTCTTTGGGTCTCTCATATTAAGCATTTTATTGTTCCACATGTTTCTCAATTAAGCTGGGAAGCACATTTGAACATTACCACCCAGTGCCCTTAGTTGTTGCATATGCTGGGCCAGCTCCCATTGCCTATCTTGAGTCGTTCTTGATATATCTGACCTGATTCTGCAGGTCCAGTCATCTTTGGCAAAAGAGACAGCTTCAAGGCTGTCATTCAGAATTTTCTCCTTCAGGGAATAGGTCATAAAGTTGATCACACTTTTCCTAGGTTTCTTTCCAGACTTCCCTTTCCTGAAGGGGTCTCGGTGTACCCTCTGAATGTCCTCAGCGAGATTGGCAGATTTGGTCCAGTGGATTTTCTCCTCTAGTAGCTGGATCGTGAATCCCTTAATATCATCCCCTTCAATGCCTTCCGGCACATTTAGAATTTTGAGGTTATTCCTCCTAGCGTCGTTTTCCAGGGATTCCATTCTTTCACTAATCACTGTTTCTCTGGTCTTTAACCTGGTTATTTCCTTGTAATTTGCCTCCGTCTTCTTGCTCAGTGCCTCTACTTTGCCCTCCACGTGCATCACTCTGTCTGTGAGGGTGTTTATTTGTTGATCTAATGCCTCACAGGCTTCTTGTATCTTGGTCTGATTCCTTTCAGATATCACAAACTTGGCTCTTATCTCCTTCATCCTTTCTTCCAGGACTTTTTCTGCGTGTCGGCCACTGGATGGTATTGGCTCTTGCTAAGCACCTGGAGTGCTGTCTGCTATTCTGTCAGGGGTGGCACTCTCAGGGGCACACTCAGGGATTTTCCCTCCTATTTCCGCTTCTTGTGTAGAGAGAATTTTATATTTGTTACTCGTCGTCAGACCTGAGCCTCCATCCTTAGGTTTCTCTGCCATTCTTATGTCTTTTGGTTTTATGGTGCTTAACGGGAATGTAGTAGATGGCTGACGGTCTGCTTCCAAAGTGGCACCGCCACGAGACCCCTCCGGGGACTTTGGCTCACTCCTTCCCTTCCCTGTTTTGTGGTCCTTCTTCTGAACCTTAAAGAAGGATCTTAGTGATGGTGTGATTTTTTGAGTGCTGCTACGTCCTGGTGCTTTTAGGCTTGCGCGGCTTGCTCTAGATAACGGTGGTTGTGGCTGCCCTGAGATGTGCTTCTTGTTTTGCCTTTTTAGACCCTTGGGTGGCGAATTTACCAGTGGTTGAATTTTTCCTTTGGTGCTATTCATGGTGTTGATATCTGTGTATGTCTTGGGCTTGTGGTCAGCGCTCCCCTTCACCAGGAGGTACCTAATTCTGAGGCTGTACCCTGCTACTTCAGTGGCTTCGTCCCCGAAATTTCTGCTATCATTAGGGGCAGCCTTAGTGCTTTCCAGGTTCTTTTTTGCTACTACCCTTTGACTGACACGGGCCCTGGGCGCACTCCTCGTGGTATTTTCCCTTTACCTTTGCTTATAACAATTAGTCTCTCAAAAGTATCAGAACCAAGCCCCGGGCCGGAGACCCTCTCACTTACCAGCTCACGCTGTTCTGCACGCTCCTTCGGTCTCGCAGCAGCAGCACAACCAACTTCTTCTACCTTCACCCAGGCTGGGCTGCTGGTGTCGCAGAGACAGGAGCTACCCCTCCTCTCTCTCCTCTCAGAAGCTCACTCGTCCGCTGCCACCTCTCTCCCCCAAAAGTACACGCTGCACACAGCCTTCCTACTGTAGCAGCGTGCCCTGATTGCTTTCGCCCACACTCCGGGCAGGTACGGCGCCGCTTCCTCGAGCTCCACTGCCCTAGGCTCAGTTTTCCCCACTCTTCAACCCCTTGCCAAGATCCAGTGCTGGCAGCCTTCACAGAGACGCGCGACCACAACACAATCAGCCACAGCGCGGCCCAGCATGGCCCAGCACGGCCCAGCTTGCAAGCGCTCAGGTGAGAGATCTTTGGATTGTTAAACAGTTTTTTCCTGCTTGCTTCTGCAGCAACACATAGCCGCAGTGAGAGCAACCCCAGCCGCCACGGACTCCGTCTTCACCATTAGCCGCCGTATGAGCAGCAAGTCGCGAGCCGATACGATCACCGCTGATAGGATCCCCCCTCCGCTCGCTAATGGTTCCGGAAGGGGAAATCTCCCCTTCGATTTCCTCGCCTCATCGACCCTGGTCCTTGAACTTAATTCCTGAGTGCCTTCTCCTCCGGGGGTCACTTGTTATTGCGGCGGCGTTCCCATTCCGATGTAGACGGTTATTTTTACGCGTTCTTCATGCACCTCACGGCAAGGAGCTCCCGACCGAGCTCTTCAGTCGGCCGCCATCTTCTCCTTTGTTTATTATTGACAGGATACCAACATGTCTTTTGTCACAAATGCCTATTGGTACCATGCTCAATATATTTTGAGATTGTGTTAGTTATTGACTATTGTCTTATCAAGTGCCCCTATGACCTGTCAATGTATAGGTATCAAGATATCTATTAATCATTATCTTAAATTGCTAAAAAGCAGTTTTTCTAAGTTTTCTAGGTTTCCCAAATAGTAATTTGACTCTTTATAAAGGGTCTTCTTATATGTTTCTGGGTGTATCTATGTATCTCCTGTCAGCTTCCATCATACAACAGCTCTTTGTGGCCACCGTCATAAGCCCTCTATTATCTGTCAGTGAAGTAATCTTGGAACCTATGTACTTTCTTATCCTTAGTTCATTCAGTAGCTCACTGACCTTAATTGTGCCAATTTATAAACATAATAAAAGTATGTTTATTCATCTGGTTTGTTTTCTTGTATATGTCTATTATTTCTGCCTTTGTGCTTTTGATTAATGTTATTGAATGATATTAAATCATCAAACATAATTTATATCTCTCTAGCTACTGTTTCTGGAGATACTTTGGAAACAACAATTACAAGGACCCTTTGACAGCTGACCTCAAGGGAATCTCCAAAAGGCAAAATTGTGTGGCTAGGAATAGGTATGTTGAGCTATAAGAATTGTATTCCTTATTCAATCATTCAACCTTTATTTTTGTAGGTTATACGCTAACATAGTACTAACTTTATTATTTTTTGCAGAGCAATATTTATTACAGTGCTGTGGTGCAATATATACACACAAATGTGTTTGCTGTACTATGATTGTCATATTCTTCTTTTTCCTGGAACTAGGGACATAGTAGCTGCCGATGATGCTGAATCATCAACAAGAGGATTAACAGGCAATCCTAGGAGAAAATCCAATCCTCCTCCAAACAATAACATTTGCGGCCAGCACTGCTCATCAAGAAGAGGAAAAGGAGCAGGAGCTGGTCTAGGGGGAGAATGAAGAGGAGGAGAAAGAAGAGGAGGAGGAGGAGATTATTGCCTCCACACTGAACACAAAGAAGGGAAACTAACTGCCAGGCTGCAGAGTTACTCATCAATAACTCCTGGTGATTGCCAAGCTCCCATATTAGCTAGACAGCAACATATGCTTGTTCTCCCTATGTAAGACTCAACTGATATGATCCCCGCTCCGCTCGCTAATGGTTCCGGAAGGGGAAATCTCCCTTTCGATTTCCTTGCCTCATCGCCCCTGGTCCTTGAACTTAATTCCTGAGTCCCTGCTCCTCCGGGGGTCACTTGTTATTGCGGAGGCGTTCCCATTCCGATGTAGAAGGTTATTTTTACGCGTTCTTCATGCACCTCACGGCAAGGAGCTGCCGACCGAGCTCTTCAGTCGGCCGCCATCTTCTCCTTTGTTTATTATTGACAGGATACCAACATGTCTTTTGTCACAAATGCCTATTGGTACCATGCTCAATATATTTTGAGATTGTGTTAGTTATTGACTATTGTCTTATCAAGTGCCCCTATGACCTGTCAATTTATAGGTATCAAGATATCTATTAATCATTATCTTAAATTGCTAAAAAGCAGTTTTTCTAAGTTTTCTAGGTTTCCCAAATAGTAATTTGACTCTTTATAAAGGGTCTTCTTATATGTTTCTGGGTGTATCTATGTATCTCCTGTCAGCTTCCATCATACAACAGCTCTTTGTGGCCACCGTCATAAGCACTCTATTATCTGTCAGTGAAGTAATCTTGGAACCTATGTATTTTCTTATCCTTAGTTCATTCAGAAGCTCACTGACCTTAATTGTGCCAATTTATAAACATAATAAAAGTATGTTTATTCATCTGGTTTGTTTTCTTGATTATGTCTATTATTTCTGCCTTTGTGCTTTTGATTAATGTTATTGAATGATATTAAATCATCAAACATAATTTATATCTCTCTAGCTACTGTTTCTGGAGATACTTTGGAAACAACAATTACAAAGACCCTTTGACAGCTGACCTCAAGGGAATCTCCAAAAGGCAAAACTGTGTGGCTAGGAATAGGTATGTTGAGCTATAAGAATTGTGGGGCATATTACCAAGCAATTGATCGCTATTGCTCGGTTAGAGACAAAAATTTACCGCTGTGCTGCGGCGATTTTTATCGCAAATAAACCTTGGTATTACCAAGGTTTATCGCAAATGCGATAAAATTCAGCCGCAATGCATGAATATCGCTGAAAAGTCAGCGATATTCATGCATTACCGAGCTAATGCTCTTAGCCATGTTATCCACCTCCCATTGGATAACATGGCTAAGAACTGCTCAGGGCAGGTGTTAGCTTTTGGAGATATTCGCGCTTAGCGCGAATATCTCCATAAGTTGGGAATAGGAGATAGCGATGTTAGCAACTGTTTCCAGTCGCTAACATCTTGGCACGCCCACTTTGCATGTCATTAGTGATAAATATCACTGACATGCAAAGTGGGGCCCAAGATGGTCGCTATCTCCTAGTAGCTGTCGCTAACTGGTGTTAGCGACAGCTAGGTAATAGGGAGATAATTTTATCTCCGCTTTCTTGGCTTTTAAAGCCAAAAAAGCGGAGATAAACCCCCTTGATAATATGCCCCTGTATTCCTTATTCAATCATTCAACCTTTTTTTTTGGAGGTTATATGCTAACATAGTACTAACTTTATTATTTTTTGCAGAGCAATATTTATTACAGTGCTGTGGTGCAATATATACACACAAATGTGTTTGCTGTACTATGATTGTCATATTCTTCTTTTTCCTGGAACTAGGGACATAGTGACTGCCGATGATGCTGAATCATCAACAAGAGGATTGACAGGCAATCCTAGGAGAAAATCCAATCCTCCTCCAAACAACAACATTTGCGGCCAGCACTGCTCAGCAAGAAGAGGAAAAGGAGCAGGAGCTGGTCTAGGAGGAGAATGAAGAGGAGGAGGAAGAAGAGGAGGAGGAGGACATTATTGCTTCCACACTGAACACAAAGAAGGGAAACTAACTGCCAGGCTGCAGAGTTACTCATCAATCACTCCTGAGGATTGCCAAGCTCCCATATTAGCTAAGCAGCAACATATGCTTGTTCTCCCTATGTAAGACTCAACTCCACACAGTTCTCAACTAATAAGTACCTATGTACAATCTCCTACATACTCCTCCCATGAAGTTGCATCTCAAATGTTCTCTCAATCATCTGAGGGACATGACACCCCTGGTGAGAAGCAGCTATGCCTCAATCCTGAATTATCCTCCCCCACACACAAACCCCCGGATGGCAACCCCCTCCGTGATGGATAACCTGATGGCTATGTCAGATGATCATACATGCAGGAGGTGTTATAATGGACAACAGTTCAATGTGCAGGATGATATTCATGCTAACAGGGCTACTCTGAGTGAAATAGCTGCCTCCCTTAAAGGACACTCTCGGATTATGGACAGGCCTACCTGCATCTTTGATAACATCACAGAATGTTTCTAAGACATCAAAAAGATACAGCTTTAGAGAAGTTGATACACGACAATAGGCCTTGACCACGAAGATGATAAAGGGAAGAAGCAATAAATGAAAATGTCATTTGCTACAGCCAAGGCATGCAGCAGATTTTAGAGAGGGACCTCAATATATGACGGACTCACACCTCTACCACAAGTACTTCTGCAACAGCCAGCAACACCCCTCAATCTGCCCCACTTTGACCACCTCAAACTCCAACATGACCTAATCAACCCACACCAACACAAGCACAGTCACAGTCATTCTCAACATTCACAGTCACAGTCATTCTCTATACCAGAATTGTGTAGGTGGAGTTTTACTAGAACCCCCTCAAAATAACTGTGACACATCACAAATTTCTATCTCGTCACTAACACTTTCATTGTAAACATTTGCAATCTGCACTATTTGGATCACAGACCTGTGTGGAACTTTCATCTGTGTTGAATGTTAGATGTTGCATTAAGGATAGTGTTACGTATATTCTGTTCTTAGTTTACCTTCAAATTAATGTTTTTAAAATCAGCTTTATGTTATAGAGAGCATCTTCTAACTAACTATACATTTCCTTGTGCTGACATATAGTACATTATATAGTAAAAAATTCAAGAAAGAGGTTGTTGTTTGAATTGTAAATTCTGTTTACATACATAAAAGTTCATTTTTAGTAATAAATATTTTGAAGGAGAATGAAAATCTGTTCTTGGGAATGGGTCAAACTGAAGGAAAATTGATTCTTTAATCAGGGGAATTGCTATCTTGGAGGCTGGTGGGCAAATAATAAACCATGTCAGGAAACGTCAAAGGAAGAGGTCCATTTACAAATGGGAGAAAACAAAATACATAGTCCAAAAAAGCCTTCCATCAAGAGTCCACTGACCCAATTTTAAACAAAGGCAATCCTCTAAGCCAGAGATGGTTGTGGTAACATGTTCCTGGCTTGTAGTTGAAAATTCATGGTCATGCTAGCTTTCTTCTTTGACCAAAACACTGATGTCCCATTAAAATGGCAGGTGATCACAGGACCGAACCCTCCCAGGAAGTAAGACACACAGGAATAGCAAGGGTAATGGGGTCCAGACAAAGAGGGAGATGAGACAACAGGAGGTTTGTTGGGATGGGAAGGCAGATGTGATATTAGTCCTGCTACCTAGGAGGTCTTGAGGCCACATAATGTTCAGAAATGTCCAGTGACAATCACTTGGTATTTCCGAACCTTAACAACTGAGAACCCGATATGTACAGATTACTCCCTGAAGCTCTTCAATCAGCCTCAGGGCATCATTGAGAGGAGCCAAGGTCACCTAATCAGAGAAAAGCAAGTGGGCTGTATTGGGTGGGTTTGAGGTGTCGGTCAGGAATGTCTCTCAAGTGAGTTGTTCTGGGTGGCCACCGGAAGGAGAAGATGATTCCTGGGTGGGGTGGTGCAGCTGGAGGCTCTATTGGAATGGGAGCTCAGCAGTTACCACGGGCTGGGTGCAGGCCCAGATGCTGAGGAGGTCTGTTATTTTGACATAACAGGTGGTCAGGAGGAGACCCAATATATTTATTTTCTTAGCTGCTGGTGTTCACATCTCCTAATCCAGAAATAGCTCATCAGCTTCCACCTGGAGTCTCTTGATGATAGATCCTGTTACTGTCTGGGAGGATGCACTACCCTGCTTGTTGTTGCTGCCTCCTCCTCACTGATGGTAGAAAGGTAAAGTGCCTTCCTCCCTGTTGAGATTATCGCTTCATGCTGTGATCCCTCTGAATGTTCTTTGACCAGCCCCGACCATTGAAAAGTAACATAAAAAAAGAGCCATGTTAAATTAATTGGGACAATATTGTATAATACTTAACCTTTGATAAAATGAAAATGTTTTTTAAAATGCTGACATTGCAGAGTTTTTAACACTATCCTCTGCTTTCATTTTTATGTTAGTAATTCCAAATATATAAACAAGAAATTTCACAAAAGTTCTGTGGAGTCAACCATTCAAATGAGGAAGAAGGGTTGCATAATTCTGTAAATAATCTACTTTAAAATGTTTGTTGTCACCATGTTCTAAACAGTGCTAGACTGAGACGACGAAAGTTTTAAAATATGGCAACAAATCATTGCAAAGAATATTGAACTGATCAATATGTTTTGAAACACATTTTCATACATTATTAATTGTGTGGACCTGAAAGTAAAGGGTAAGTATTATATGTTGGTTAGGAAGTATGGTAAAGGTACACACTGTCTTCAACATGTACATTTAAATTTGTAAAGTGAAATGGTACTGTATTTCAAATCATAGTTCTATAAATGTATTTCCAAGATCAGATGATTAGTCAATCAAAACATACCCAACAGTAAACTTGCGCTTTAGAAAAGTTTAACTTTCAATACTTTCATACCAAAAATATAAACTTGTTATATATAACATGGAGAGTTATACCAAAGCTCACACTGAACACATGACAGGACTTTACTCTCAAAAATCCACATGCACTTAAGTGATTATTCATATTAAAAACTTGCTGTCTCTCTGTTGCACCAACTCTTACAGCTGAAGGTAGAGGGTCAGCCAGTGAACTCTCGTGACCCTCTAGTACAGTGATATCATGGAGAGGTGCAGAGAATGTGGCTTGGAGGACAAGCCAATCATTTCCTAGACCTTAACTCTGACCCATCAATGAAGATCCTCCCAGAACTCACGGCAGAGCTTCTACCACGAGGTGCGGACACCCACTACATTACAGTGGGTGGTGATGTCCTTGCATGTTTGTGCCCATGCTGCATTACTTAACTGGGTTATGGGATCCCAATAAAGCTGAGGGTACTTGTCCACCACACCCTGAATGATGACGTCTTATTCAGCCTCAGAGAAGGGAGAGGCCTTCTGTTCAACTACCTCATCCATGTTGGGAGCAATAATCAGGCAAGGAGCAGCAGGATAGAGTAGGATGTTGTTGTGGTAAAGAAAGGAAGCGCTGAATTATTACAAAATGACAGACTTCCTCTTCCTTTTTGTCATTTCCTGGTTGTTGCAAATGGCATAAATCTCCGCCCCAAGAGCCTATTTGTTTAGTGAATGTGAACAGGAGGGCACCCTTGGTACGTAGATTGGAGACTCTACCTGCAGGAGTTGACCTTCCTTGTGTGTGTAGAAAATACCACAACATGCAGGAGGGAGATCCCTACATGTAGCAAAATAACAAAGTTGTAAAAATATTAAAAACATAAAAGAAAATGACTGCTCCTAATATGTATGTGTTATTAGGGATTTGAGTATGTTTGCTGAACAACAAGACTATGGTCCCAAGAACATAGCATGTTAATTTCAGCATTATAGGAAATAATGAAAGTTGTCTCAGGATGGTATAAGTTAACAGTATGTTAGTAATCCACCATTGATCATTGACATGTGTTCTATTCTGTTGTGTTCTGTTTATTTAATTACTTGCTTTAGAAGCTATTTATATTGGAATGCCAACTGTAATCTGTTGCTATGGTGCGTGGAGGTTCTACATTCCAGATAGCAGAAGCTCAGGAGGTCTTGTCTAGAGTGGTTGGCATGTAGTGTGCTGAAACCTATTAAACTTAATTTTATATATTTCATGGATTTGGAGTTCACCTTTACAATTTTGGTGATGAGGATGAGATGACTGACAATGGTGTTTAATTAAAGTCACGTGAAATTGAGGATTTTCTGAAGATGTGTGGCATTAAACACATTACCACTGCAAAATAATGGTTCAACCGAGTCCTTAAAGACGGTGTGGAATGGGCCAAGAAATCTGGGAGAGATTGGAAGGCAGTGTTCAGGAAGAGACTTTGGATGTATCGGATTACCCCTCATTCTGTCTCAGAATTGAGTCCTTTCCGTCTCTTCAAAGGGAGAGAGCCTGTTTCCAAATTGTGTCCGGGGTGGATTAAGAAGATGACTGAAGTTTTGACTGATGATGTGCAATGTACTTCTCTTAATGTGAAACAGAAACAGGAGAAAATGAAAGAGAGTTATGATGCCAAATGGAAGGTGAGGGTACCCAACTTTGTGGTGGGTGATTGAATATAGCACTTAAATAGGCGATGTATTACAATGACCGGGTTGTTAGTATGCTATGCATTTACATCGTAAGTCTTTACAACGACTTCCACTAGGGGGCGCGCTGGACTTAGGAATTTTATTATTTACTATTCTTACTCCAGTTTGCTCAACAGTAGGGAAGGTGTTGGAATTAATTTCCAACACATCAGTGCCCCCTAGTGGAACTCGTTGTAAAGACTTGCGATGTAAATGCATTAATAGAGCAGAGAATACATCAACTGATTTTACCAATAAAAGAAATGATTTAGACTACTTTTACACAAACAATGACAAAGCAGGTGTTAAGTTCAACGTTATAAAAAATATGCAAATACTACAATTCAGATACTGCATCATGAAAGCATGCAGATGAAAAGATAGATATATTTGAGATATACTATATATTTAATTACTATAGATGTGACTATTGATTATAAAATACTATTTTTACTCATTTATATTTGTTAGAATAATGTAGGAAAGAAATCTCAATATATGGATTTGATTCAGGTGAAAAGTTGCAAAAAATGTTAGTTAATGTTATAATGTGTGAACCAAAAATGACAAAAGAAAAGTAGGTGTTACATGAATATATTTAAATGTGCCTTCATGAAACTCCAGACGCATGTATTCTATATATGTATTAGTGGGATAACTAATAAACAACAAAAATTAATATGAATATAATGATGACACAAACATTTTATGAGTGTCCTATACTTATATGTATTCAGTATGATCAGATTGAAATGTTTATCAATGTATTCTGAAGTTATATTCTAGTGTAACGGGGTCCCCCTGGCGCCCCCCCCCTTAGGGCGCGAACTGACCACTTGTGACCCCCCCCTTGTCTTTTCACAGCCCACGCAATACTCCGAGTGGACCAGGCCAAACACGTATAGCTGTGATGAAGAAGACGACTGGCCCTTTAACCCGTCAGGAGGCCGAGAAGAGGAGGAGTCCCGCAGGTGGATAAAGACAGAGAACGCCCAGCACCAGGTGTGTCTATACACCGGAGGAGCGGTCAGAGCGGAGAGGTGCGGAGAGGCGGGAAGCAGCGAGGAAGAGCAGAGAGAAGACGGACGGGAGAGCAGAGAAGCGAAGCGGAGAAGAGGAAGAAGCGGAGAAGGCGGTATCCAGCAGAGCGACGGTGTCAAAGGGTGCGGCGAGACCCGTTGGACGGAAGGAGAACAGCCGGACTGGGAGCGGAGCTGGGAGCAGATCAACGAGGACAGCGGGGACCGCGCACGGACAGCAGGAGAAGACGCCGAGAGAGCGGAGGAGGACAGGGGAACGCCTGGAGGCCACCAACACGCGCCGCCCAGCCGTACGCCAGGAGGGGTACGGCTCACTGAGGTGCGTGATCGCTTCCTGGGGTGGTTCACCACTAAGGCTAGAGGATTAACCGAGAGGGGGGGGAGGATTCTGAGGGACGACTCCCTGAAGCCTAGCACAAGCACTCGCCCTACTCGTTAAAGTAACATACCAGACTAGGAGCTTTTCACCGGGGGTTTTCCCCTCACTACCCTTCCCTGGGATTGACAACTGCCTCCCTGTTGTTCCATACTGATACGTGCCTCTCTTTCTTTTCCTTCCCTTCGGTGTCGGCGTGGGTGGCCAGCACGGAGCCTCCCGAACCCCCTAGACGGAGGAGCCCAGTCCTGAGAAAAGAAGAGGGAACTCGCCGAAAAGCGCGCGAGGAGAGAAGCCGGTCTCCACGGAGGACAGTTGTACGAAAAACCTGTACAGATGCCTTATATGACCAATTAAAATCAAGAGTCACAAAAACTCGTCTCCTACCCTTTTCTGGTCCCGCCGTTACATCTAGCTTTCTTATTAATGTGCGATTCACAATTTAACATGGTCATCCTCATATATTAGCCAAATTTCATGTGGGCCTATTATTTTACTTCCCCGGTCTAATGAAATCATGGACTGAATATTATAAAGCATATGGGAAGTTTTTTAAATATTGGCAAACTGTATTGAAGTGATAACTGTTTCCTTTGAAATCTCCCAAAATGAATACAGTATTTGCAACACATTTTGTTACACTCTGGAACAGCTGCATGAGAACGGAACTTTTTCAACCCTCATGTCATCATCTTAAATGTATTATTGTTCAGTTGTCTTTAACCTACATGGCATGAGGAACTGTGTAATTGACGTACTTATTTTTTCCGAATTTCTATCTTCTTTCCTGCTACATCACCATAATATTAATTTGGACGGACCAATGGAACTGAGTCGTCTGACAATTTGTTGATGCCAGAGGGTACCACCCTGGAAACTAGTTGAGTATAATTGCTCAACTTTGGGAGAAGTGTGCGAGACAGCCTTTTGAGACACGAGTCATCTGATCTTTGATTCAGATTTCATTTCTGCTATTGGGACTAGGACTTGTTGCTGATGATGGTGTCCTGACGCAGATTGAACCTTTTGGATGAAGGGTACGTATAATGCTGTTGTGACTCTTGTGATTACAGCGACAGACTGAGACAGGCTGCTGTGTTGACGAACTGAAACTGGCTATTTGGAACTTTGCTGAACTTTCCTGAGTCTATACAAGGCTCACCTGGCTTCCCATTCCTATCGAAATATTCACTGTGAGTCGAAATCTGCCTTGGATAAGGAAGATATACCTGTTTATCCATCAAATTCTCCCTGAATGTCAGAGGCTTGGTCTATTTTATTAAATCATTTACTAACTGATTTTTTGGGCTGTATGCTATTTTATTTCAATGCAAATGTTCTCTACCTATAGAATGAACAACTAAACTCTAAATTCTTAAATGAACTCTGCTGTTCTGACTCATCATTTCGTGAGAGTGATTTATTGGTTTTGAGTATCTTATGATAATAGTCACTTTGATAGCTTTATCGAATTGTAATGAATGTAAGTTGAGGATACAGTTACCCCATTCCGGGTCCTCATTGGGTAACTGTTCCTCCTCCGAATATCCAACCCCTTTCAGAACTGAGCAAGATCTATAGGAGGACCAACTGTATGAGCAAGGTAGCGAGAGGTTAACAGTATATTGCAATTTATTGCAAGGTCCCAGTAAATGGTACAGCATGGTCAAGGTCTAGCTGTGTCTTTTGTTGCATGGCAATGCTGTGCAACACTTAATAGGCTACAATAATCTTGCACACACCTTCTGGGAAGTACACTAGAACTCCCCTTACGGTAAAGACATCATAATCAATTCTTATGGGCACCTATAATGTGTTCTATAATGACTCATGTATGTTTGTGTGCCCTATTATACCACTGCTGAGGTACTGTGGCTGGACATCTGCAGGGTATGAGAGAATTGTGCCAGGATACTCTCCTGGGTGAGTTGTGTGCTATACAAATACAAATAGACATGTGAACAATTTTAAAAGGGCCTATATTTTACATACAATATATCATGTCTACAAACATGCAGTGGATGAGAGGGGCATGTGTGTGTATTATGTTGTTGTGATGTTTGAGTATGTTTTCAGATGGCAAGCTCAGATGCACATGTTGCTACTTAACAATTATTTACATCACTGAATTTACCAGAAATTAAGCAACATTCAAGAAGGGATTGTCTGGTGAAGTAGCTGTCATGTGTGCTTCCATGAAAGGCAGTGTACAAATCAGTGAAGCAGCCCGTGAATTGCAGACACTTTGCATGCAGTTGGAGTATCAGTGACAACCACGTTGGTGAGTCAGTGGCACCTACCACCTGAGGGACGTGGGCAATGGTATGGAATTCTCTTCTCACCCTTTGTTTTTCCACAAGTGAGTGTGGCATAAAGATAACTGATACATGTACATTAACTTTTAATTCTATGAAGAATACTCACCTAATAAGACTATTCTTATGGTGTTTGGTCTAGTAGGCCTGTTCTTTTTATCATCTACTAATTTTAACCATTAACGTTTTATTTGTAAATAGGACGTTGTAGGATGTTTTTACTTACATTGATTTGAACTGTGCATTTCGGTGATTGTAACTTTGTATTACCTTTAGTTGAAATAAAAGGTTTTGATGATGATAAACTAATATGCTGCTCTGATGATGCATCTTAGTACCTGATGCAAGTATCAAGACCAGCCTTCCTGTGACATGCCAACGTTGTCTAACATGAACATCTGGAATGATCCAGAGGGAAATGAGATAGAGTGCAGTGAGTTCTTTGACGTGGGCAGTGATAGCCTAGGAACTGACTGTAGGTACACCAAGCTCTTTTTTTACTCTTCAAGCAAGTAAAGGATTGAGGGCCAGATGTAGGTAGCCCTTTACCGGTCGGTATCGGCCGAAAATCGTTATTTTCGGCCGTTACCGACCGGTATTGAGCAATCGGTATGTAGGTGCCTGAAAATTGGCTAAATCGGTAAATTTACCGATTCGGAAAAGTTACCGAATCGGTAAAATACCGAATCGGAATATATATCGAATCGGTAAATTTACCGATTCGCAGCGGTTTGCGAATCGGTAAATTTACCGATTCTGTAAATTTACCGAATCTGTAAATTTACCGAATCGGTACATTTACTGAATCGGTAAATAAGAATTGGTAAAATGGAAGATTGAGATGTAGGTAAGCTCTGTAATACCGAATTTGCTTCAAATTCGGTATTTAAGAGTCGGTATTTACCATGGATTCAAATCAGGTGGTAACCAGGTGCAGCCTATAAAAAAGGACCCAAAATGCAATTCTTTTGGCACAATGGCGGCATTTTATGTCATTGCAAGACGGCTACGGCTACAGGAGGAAGGAGAGAGGGAATGGCTGAGACAGGAGCAGGTCTACAGGCAGAGGGTGACCCTGTTCATGCTCACAGAGGCAGAGATACTGCAGAGGTACAGGTTGGCTCCAGACACCATCTTGGAGCTCTGCAGGGACCTCCAACCACTGTTGCAGCACACTACCCCAAGGGCACATGCTATTCCACCCCATTTGCAGGTGCTGTGCAGCCTCCACCTGCTTGCGTCTGGGAGCTACCAGAGCGTGGTTGCTGCGGTGGGTGGGGTGGCCCAGAGCAGCCTCTCCAGGTTTTTCCACAAATTCCTTGACGCCATGTTACAGAGGATGGAGCATTACATTTCTTTTCCTGCTACCCATGCTGAACTGGTTCAAACCAAATCTGACTTCTACCAGATGGCTGGATTTCCCAATATAATTGGCTGCATTGATGGCACGCACATCCCCATTTGTCCCCCTGCTGCCATAGAATATATCTTCAGGAATAGGAAGTCCACCCACACCATCAATGTGCAGGTGATTTGCAATGCAAAGTTCGTCATCACTGACCTTGTGGCGAAATTCCCTGGGAGTACCCACGACTCCTATATTTTTCAAAACAGCTGCATCTATGCACAGCTGACTGCAGGGGAATTTGGTGAAGGATACCTCCTAGGTAAAACACAGTGTGCGACCCCTTTAACACCTATTGCAGTAATAATTACATGTATGCATGTGAGTAATGTATTCCCATTTCCCTTTTAGGAGACAGTGCATATGCCCTCCGCTCATTTATACTCACCCCCTACCTCAACCCCTCAACACCCAACCAAAGGAGGTATAACCGGGCCCACAAAAGCACACGGAATGTGGTTGAACGGACCTTTGGCATCTGGAAAAGCAGATTTAGATGCCTGCACAAGAGTGGAGGTGCAAGGCAGTATACCCCCATCACCTGCTGCAAGATAATTGCTGCCTGTGCCATGTTGCACAACCTGGCTGTGAAGAAGGATACTGAGGTGGAATTGTCAGACTACGAGGACCATGACGACGACACTGCTGTGCCTGCAACACAACCTGCTGGACTTCAAACACCAAGTGATGGCAGATATAGACGTGAGGAGATGACGCGCAACTATTTCTGAGTAAGTAATGAGACACAGACAGGTTGTGGGGGGGGACCACCATATTTTAATGTAGCCACAACGTTCAAGCACTTCAGTGCAACAAAATTAACATAATGAACGTGGGGACTGTATGTCCCGGGTTACTTCACCCATGACCGGCAATGTCACTTGCGCCCGCGCTTCCCTGAGCCACTGGGATGTTGTTCGCTGCTTTCAGCATGCCCTGCAGCCTCAGCTGGGCACCTGCTACTCCTACGTGGCTCCAATACAACGCTTGCCATGCTGCTGCGGCTACTACTGTCTTCTGCCTCTGCCACATCCAGGGCAGGATTCTGTGCAGTGTGTGAAATAAGCATAGCCTCTAGTGCACTTGTGATTCTGGCCATGCCCCTGGTGACCTCGGACGTGTTCTGTGTCAGGCTCTCCTGCATATTAATGCCCCTATGGCATAGCTGGGATGTGGCAGTGGCCAGACGATTGATGGCCATATTGTGGACACGGGCCTCCCTGCGCCTTGTGTGTTCCAGGCTGTCCAGTTTTGAGCAGAGCTGGCTAATCCCTGCAGCAATGTCCGCATTTGTTTTTGCAAGCTCCTTATTGGAATCAACAATGCCACTCATGCCCTTCTCCATGTCTCCTATTTTCTCATTCAGGATTCTGAATTGGCGATGGCAGGCCTGAATGGATTTTCCCTGCATCCGTTGTATGCGCACCATGCTCCCCTCCAGCCCACGGAACACAGTGCCATCTCCATGACCACCTGCACTGCTGGGTCTGCGTTGCCTTCTGCGCGAGGTGACTGGGTCATTGGTGGACTGCAGTGCAGCAGGACTCACATGTACATTGACTTGAGCCTCACCCTTTGCTGCCTCCATAGCTGGTAGTGGGGCCACGACACGCCTCCTGGCTGGTGGGCTTGCAGGAGCGGACAGGAACAGTGTTGGGGAGGTTTCTGGTGAGAAAACCAGTGAAGGGGAATGTGAGAGCTGTGGGGAGTGCATCATCTCTGGGGTCTGTACTGTCTCATCTTCATGGGAGATGCCAGTCGTGTCACCTTCCTCCTGCGAGGCTTGTACTTGGCTTGGCCCTGCTTCCTCGCTCTCCTCCCTCGCTGGTGCAGTCCCTTCTGTTTCTGTGGGTCTACTGGCTGCTTTTGCACCTAGGTGTAAATAAGCGTATATCAACTGTGTGCTACTGTGTCACAGTGACTACAATAAATTCTTCACACATTTCACTTTGATTTATCTGCATTACTTTCAGTGACTAGCTGATGTCTTCGCAGTTACACATGGTCTTACATTGGCTGACTACATTTCCCATAATGCATTGCTCCTTTATAGTGCTAGCAGTACTGGACTGGGGTTGGCTTGTCCACAAAGGGTAAAGGGAAGCAGGTTGTTATGGGGTGTCATGCTGCGCATGCGTCTTACCTTTTTTGTTGCAGATCGGGCTGAGCTGTCCACATCTCCGAGTCCCACGACGCTGTCTGCCTCAATGGTTGAGGCCACCAACTCCTCCAGGTCAGTCAGGGGGGGTGCTGGGTTCCTGCCTCCTCCGGTTAAGCCAGCCTGCTTGTGCATTTCAGACATCTTCTTTTTGGTGAGGCTCCTGATGTCATAGAATCTTTTTTTTAGATCCTCTGTATTCCTGGGTGTGACTCCCACTGCATTAACATTTTCTGCAATTGCCAGCCAGATTTTCCTTTTTGCAGACTCAGGGACAGTGAGGGAGTGCCTGCCAAATAGTTTGCTGTGCACTCTCACAACCTCCTCGACAAGTACCTGCAACTCCATGCTGCTGAACTTAATCTTCCTCTTCCTTTCAGCCTTCTGACTTTCACTGCTGCTTGCCATTTTTGTTTTAGTAAAGTTTCAACAAAACTATCCCTGCTGCTCTGTGTCTCTGCTCTGCTCTGACTGCCTCTCCAGAACCTTCTAATTAGTTGCAGCTGCCTGTGTAGCCACTTCCTGGTAGGGAGGGGGAGGGTGGTAGCACCTGATTGGCTGTTTTCTTAAGTTTCACTTTTGCTTGCTTGCCGATTCGGAATTTACCGAATCGGTATTTACCAAATCGGTATTTATCGATTCGGTATTTCCCATTCATTCCTATGGGCCTTTTGGCCCATTGGAATGAATGGGAAATACCGAATCGGTAGTTACCGAATCGGTAAATACCGATTCGGTAAATTCCGAAAGACGGATACCGATTTTTACCGATTCGGTAAAAAATACCGATATTTTCCCTACATCTCATTTACCGATTTTTGAATACCGAATCGGTAAAATTCGGTATTTAAGAATCGGTAGTTGACATTTACCTACATCTGGCCCCTAATCAGATGAGAATCGGTATTTGAAAGTGCCCCTGGTCATGCCAAAGACAATGATCATTTGACTGTAAATCCTCTCTCCCCTCTTCCTCGATCTCCTCCTCTTCTTCAACCATGGTGGACATTTCCCCATCATAAAGTTTAGGGAACTTTTCCATAAACTTTAACATGTGGAGCTCTCTTCCCAAATTGTGGAAGTTTCATATGATGAAGTGTGGGAAAAAGTAAGAAAAAAAATCATACTTGAAAAAGAATTATAAAAAAATATTTTTTCGATCAGGTATTCTTGTGAATTAATTTTATATTTATTTTAAATTGAGATCAAAAGAAGAAATGCTCCAACATACTAAAGTTGTTTAAATGTAAAATTCACTTAATTTAAATACATTTATTCAAATTGAAATTATTTTTCTGGTATGTAAATTAAAATAGAATTTGAACCAAAGTAAAAAAAAAAACATTGTGCTAATACTTAATAAAAATGATGCATAGAAATTATTAAAGCTAACATAATTAAGTTTTATTGAGGATTAATGTTACATTAATTTAGAAATTCAAAAAAGGTTATTAAAATATGTCAAATAAAAAAGAAATCTTTAATTTTAATATGCTTATTTTTACATTAAATTAGATGTATTATTTCCTATGGGGATCTATTTTAAGTCTCTACCTCCATTATATTCTTTGGAAAGGTGTTGCAGTAACAGTTAGCCATGTGTTGGTTCATAACTGGAGTACATTTAGAAATGTTTTTGGTCTTTTATGGCAGTAGTAAATTTGGAGGTGAAGTTTGTTAATAGCAACAGGCTTTTGAGGGTGGGTTTATGTCCTTTTCTGTACCCCTTACTAGGCCTCTCATAACCCCTTCTTACTCTTCACTAACCACTTCCCCATTTCATAAATATTCCCCATTTTCCAACCACTCCCTGTTCCCTCACACAGTTACTACTAAAACATATCCTTGTGTCTGCATAAACTATATGGTTGGGGCGGCGATCTCAGCACAGAAATAGACAGTAGAAGTGGATGTAAAACCTTCTGATGTATGTTTGGGAATAGCCTTTTGTACTACATTTGTACTACACTTGTAGAATTACCATTCAGGGACGGTAGTTTTTTAGCACAAAGTAGAGGAAACGTTTTTGTAAAATTAAAAAAAAGATTAGGAAATGTTGTTCCCCATAGATGTTGTCCACCTTGTCTGCTGTTTGTAAAAAAACTTACTAAGGGAGGAACTTGCAAAATTTATTTTCCAATAATACATCAATAGAATGCTTTTGGGTGGGGATACTTGAAATTGATAAATTTTTCCACACAAAAAACATTCATTGTTTTTTTATTTTTATTTTTTTTCAAATCGTTTTTATTGAGGTAAGAAACCAAAAGTAAAAGACAGTACAGTAAATCTTCCGTTACAAGTGATTCGATACAGGTATTGTTAGACAAGTACAGAAACTACAAATAATAAGAAAGAAAGAGAAAAATCCATTCTTGCTTGTCTCATTGATATAGATTAACATGCCGAACACTCAACGTGTGGATGAAGTGGGTATGACTCTAACATATGAACGCAGATGTACACTCATATATCACAAGTTACTATAACAAGAACGCACTACATCAAGGTGGATCAAAATGGAAGGAAGACATGTCTAACGATTTCCGCAACTTCTTATTGGATGAACACCACGTAGAAGACTGTTATGCCTGATTAGTAGCGCCTCTTAGGAAAGACATGACACACCAAATAAATATAGACGAAATCACTTCTATATTTTCAGAAGGACATGTCCAGCCGGACAGAGGTCTTCCAAGTTTACTTAATAAACACAATTCTCCAAAGAATAAATTGTCAAGAATACCTTCCACAATGCCCCTGTGTGGTGCACAAGCCTGTGCCCGACACTAACGGGGTGAACACAAGTGAAAATAGTAGAAAGGTTCAAGGCAAAACAAACGTTTTTCTGTTGACATATAAATTTGTACAGAAAATATCAAGCTGCACCATTACATAAAATCAAACAATCAGATTTGTATCGGGTGCATAAGCAAGTCGACGGCGTTTCGGTTTCATCAAGAAATCATAGAAACCATCATCAGGACAATTAAATACTTTGCCTTTACATTAAACCTCAATTTTGCCGAGGTACAGCGCGTGTGGGCTCAGATACCAATAATGTCAAAATGCCCGGACCAGCCACCCAAAATACAGCGTCTGGTAGCCCCGGTTTACACGATCGTAAACGGGCGACGCCAGGACATGCCGATAGCTTCGCCGAACATCTCTTCACCGAAGCTATCGGCATGTCCTGGCGTCGCCCGTTTACGATCGTGTAAACCGGGGCTACCAGACGCTGTATTTTGGGTGGCTGGTCCGGGCATTTTGACATTATTGGTATCTGAGCCCACACGCGCTGTACCTCGGCAAAATTGAGGTTTAATGTAAAGGCAAAGTATTTAATTGTCCTGATGATGGTTTCTATGATTTCTTGATGAAACCGAAACGCCGTCGACTTGCTTATGCACCCGATACAAATCTGATTGTTTGATTTTATGTAATGGTGCAGCTTGATATTTTCTGTACAAATTTATATGTCAACAGAAAAACGTTTGTTTTGCCTTGAACCTTTCTACTATTTTCACTTGTGTTCACCCCGTTAGTGTCGGGCACAGGCTTGTGCACCACACAGGGGCATTGTGGAAGGTATTCTTGACAATTTATTCTTTGGAGAATTGTGTTTATTAAGTAAACTTGGAAGACCTCTGTCCGGCTGGACATGTCCTTCTGAAAATATAGAAGTGATTTCGTCTATATTTATTTGGTGTGTTGTATCACATAAGCATGGGACTACTGTTGTTTCCATAAAACTGTTCCCCTAGGTCCCTGTTTGACTTGATTGGGGTCCCTTGTTGTTTAAAACTCTTAGGAAAGACAGCCATTCCTGCCAGACCTTGAAATTTACCTCATTAGCACATTTCCACTTGCATAAAACTACCTTACAAGCCAATGTTAACATTAAATCCAAAAGCTGGCGATCTTGCTCATTTGATAATGGTGGTTCCAGCCCCCCTAGAATGACATACACAAAGTCCTGTACAGGTTTTATCTTAAATACGTGATGAATGCATACAAATATTTTCTCCCAGTATTCTCTTAGTAAAGGACAGTTGAATAACATGTGAGCAAGATCACCAGACCCTGATTGGCAATTCCAGCATATCGGAGAGTCACGTAGTTTACATTTAAATAGCTTTTCCGGAGTCCAGAACGACCTATTTATGAGCATATACTTCGTCTGGAATAGGATGGGTGATACTTTGTGGACAAGTGCTGACTTATGAATCAAGTCCCAGTCAAAATTTATTCCTGTGGAATTCGGTTCCGCTTCCCATCTCGCTTCCACAGTTTTGTGAGATTTCCTGGGCAACGGTAGCAACAGTTTATACACCTTTCAAACGAAGTGACCTGCGTACATAATGCGTGGGAGATGCGTTGTCAGCCATGGAGTGTAGGGTGAGAAGTTGCGGTTAGTTAGTGTCGCTTTGATTTTTAGGAAATTATAGAAATCTATCGGAGGTAGATCAAACTTCTGCTGTAAGCTTGAGAACGGGATCGGGTCTCTATTGTCATACAAATCTCCCGCCGGGTTAATACCCTTTTCGGACCATGACTCCCAGAAGAGTTCCACACCCGCATGTTTAAGGTAGGGATTTCTCCATAGGGACATACATGATGATTTAGAAAACGTCAATTTGGTTTTGTGCGTTTGGTCAAGTCTAAGTAGGGCCCTTCTGGTATTTAGCATTATATATCTGGAGTGTGGCAGGTGCGACAGATCCATGGTGAGTAAGAACTCAAGAGGAGCGCGGCCCACTATTGATCTTTCAATGTCAATCCACACAGGAGTATAGCTTGGTGATTTTATTAACCATTGAGCACCTTGTTTACAAAGAAAGGCTGTCTGATAGTTCCTGAACGAAGGTAGACCCAGGCCGCCTTTATCTTTTGCCAATTGTAGCTTCTTCAGAGATATCCTGGCTTTCTTTCCCCGCCACAGGAAGTTACCAAACAGCTGGTCTATTTTAGAAACAAAATTATTCAAGAACGTCATAGGGAGCATACTGGCCAGGTAGTTAACTAAGGGAGTCGACATCATTTTGAGTGTTTCAGCCCTGCCCCACCAAGAGAGGAATTTTGGAGACCAACTTTCTAGTAGAGTAGATATTTTTTTCAAAGTCAATTCTTCATTTATTTTTAGAGTGGAGACTAAATCTTTATCGAAGTCCAACCCCAGGTACTTAAAGCATTTGGGCTGCCATGTAAGACCAGAGTCCCCTAAGATCCCCTTATCACCTATATTGTTTAGGAGTTTGACCTCTGTTTTGTCTTTATTGAGCTTGTAGCCCGAGACCGTAGAGAAATCTTCAATGTCCGACATGAGTGCAGATACTGCCTCCTCCGCTCGTTCAGAAAGAACAAGCACATCATCTGCATATGCTGTTAATTTGACCGTGCAGTCTCCAAATGGTATACCTGCGATTTTAGGGTCTTTCCTTATATGGTATAAGAACGGTTCGATTGCCAATAAAAATAACGAGGGCGATAGAGGGCACCCCTGCCTCGTACCTTGCTTTAAGCAAAATGAGGACGAAAACGATCCGCCCGCCCTAACTCTTGCCGAGGGGGAGCAATATAGGGACATTACCAGCCGTGTAAATGTTTCCCCCAAGTTAAATTTGTTAAGGACTGCTTCAAGGAAGGACCAATCGACCTTGTCGAAGGCCTTTTCGGCATCCAACGTTATTGCTACTGTAGGGGTGTCCAGAAGTTTAGCTTTTTCTAGCACATGTGCCAAGATCCTTGTGTTATCACTGGACAACCTATTTTTAAGAAAGCCCGCTTGAGATGGATGGACTAGCTGAGGAAGTACCTTCTGAAGACGGGCGGAAAGTATCATAGCCAGGATCTTACAGTCAATATTAATTAGCGAAATAGGCCTGTAATTTTTTGGGAGCGACGGGTCTTTCCCTTCCTTAGGAAGTACTGCGATTGTTGCCTCTGCTAGAGTACCTCTGACTTCACCAGAGCTATTTATCTCCTGGAACAGATTTAGTAAGGGTCCAGTTAATATAGTGGGGAATGTTTTGTAGAATTTTGCTGTAAAGCCATCCGGGCCTGGTGCCTTCCCTGATTTCAGTTTTTTAATTGCGCTTTCCACTTCTAGAGCACTCATCGGGCCATTTAGACCATCCTGATCCTCAGCAGACAACTGTGGAAGATCACACTCACCCAAATAATTCTTAATCTTATCCTCCTCCACCTTTGAATTCTTTGCATAAAGGTCTTCATAGAATACCCTGAACACCTCAGCTATCTTATCTGGCTCTGAGTGTGAGGTCCCAAAGGCATCTTTAAGGATGCTAATAGAAATCTTTTTAACCTTAAATTTCAAATATGAGGCTAGGCTTTTACCAGCTTTATTGGATTCACAAATTTTAAATCTCCGTCCTTTGTCGAGCCAAACTCCCGCCCTTTCACTTATCAATTTATTGTGTTCATATTTTTTATTCGCCAAAGCATAAAGAGTCATATCATCTCTAACCCTCAGATGCTTCCTTTCAAGATCTAAAATGTCACTCTCCAGGGACTCCAACTTCGCATTATAATTTTTATTCATGGCTGACCTAATCTTGATACATACCCCCCGTATGGTACTTTTCATGGCATCCCATCTATTAAGATCAGATGTGTCCCCTTCTTTATTAATCTGCAGGTAAGAAGCAATCGCAGCTTGTATTGTGGATCTGTGTTGAGCATCGCTTAGGATCTCGTCGTTCAGGCGCCAAGACGTCTGACGAGGGGAGGATTTGGCATTTGCGATGGATAAGGAGATGCAAGGGTGATCAGACATCACACGAGGCTCTATGGTGGTAGATTCTATTCTGGGAACCCCTGTTCTGTGTTATGAGGATGTAGTCGATCCGGGAGTACGAGTCGTGTGGTGTAGAATAAAAAGTATAATCCCTCCCTGTAGGGTTCTGAAGCCTCCATGCATCCACTAAATGAAAGCGTTGACACAGATTGATGAAGGCAGCATTCATTATTTTCAAATGTCTTGCAAGATACTGGCAGGAAAAACATTGTCTGAGCTGGCTGTGCTTTTACTGTTCTTGCAATAATTTTGGTCCTCAACCCAGTATCTCACAATTGACAGTTATGAGAAATATCAAATTTGCCAAATGGTAAACAAAATCACGATTTTCAAATAACTCAAAAGTTACTCAGAGTGCGGTAGATTGGAGTGTCATAGAGTAACATAGAGTGGAATGGTGTAAAGTGTTGTACAGTGGAGTGCCTTAGAGTGGAGTTACATAGAGTGGAGTGGTGTGGAGTGCAGTTTAGTGCAGTAGAGTGGAGTGGCAGAGAGTGGAGTGACAAAAAGTGGAGAAAAGTGGAACGAAGTGTAGTAGATTGGAGAGGCATGGCATGTCATTGAGCAGCATAGAGTGTCATAGTGGAGTGTCACAGAGTGAAGTAGAGTGGCCTAGAGCTGAGTGGCATAGGTTAGTGTTGAGTGTTGTAGGGTAGAGTGCCACAGGGTGGAGTAGAGTGTTGTAGAGTGGAGTGGTGTGGAGCAGAGTGTAGTGTAGTGTCATAGAGTGGATTGATGTAGAGTTAACTGTCATGGAGTTGCATGGCGCAGAGTGGGGTAAAGTGTTGTAAAGTGGATTAAAATGCTGTAGTTTAGAGTAGTGGGAGGTGACATAGAGTGGAGTGTCATAGAGTACTTTGGAGAGGCGAGGACTGGAGAAGGTGGAATGGCATAGTGTAAAGTGGAATAAAGTGTCATAATGAGGATTGGCACAGCGTGAAGTGTCATACAGGGCGCTGTAAAGTGTGTGGAGTGGTGTAGCAAAGAGTGGTGTAGAGTGGCTTAGATAGTCGCAGATTGGAGTTGTATAGAGTGGCAGAGAGTGAAATGGTGTATGGTGGAGTGTTGTAGAGTGGAGTAGAGTAGAGTGTCATCGAGTGGAGTGTTGTAGAGTGGCGTAGAGTGGTGTGTCATCAAGTAGAGAAGCTTAGAGTGAGTGGCGTAGAGAGGAGTGGAGTGAAGTGACATGGAGTGTACTACAGTGGAGTGGCATAGAGTGTTGTAGAGTGGCATAGAGTGGCGAAGATTGAAGTGTCTTAGAGTGGAATAGAGTAGAGTGGCATAGAGTGGAGTGTTGTTGAGTGGAGTGTCATAGAGTGGAGTGGTGTATGGTAGAGTGAAGTGTCAGAATGGAGTGGTGTAGTGTATTGTGGAGTGTTGTTGAGTGTTGTAGAGTGAAGTAAAATGGCATGGATAGACTAAAGAGGTGTGGAGTGTAGTAGAGTGGCAAGAATGCCCCCATAGGCAATAGCTGGTACTGCTGCCACAAATCAAATACACCATTGAATTGAAACACACTATTCGGTAACCTGATACCTGACTTGAGTGTCATTTCAAAGGGAAGCTAGTATGTATACCAACAGATATTTTCATCCTAATACAACAGTCATTTCAAAGTCATTTAAATTGAAATATCAATTAAGACATTGTATTGAATATTAACTTTCAATATCAACTTTCAATATTTTAAGAATGTTAAAGAAGCTTCGTACAGTTTACTATTCCAAATCCCAAAGCACTTCAAACAGCAGCATTGGACATATATAATAGCAGATAGCTAGGAAATGTTTGTGCATCAATATTTTTACAAAAGCAAGCTGCTGAAAGCATATCAGTGCATTAAAGCAATGTCAGACTGGTTGACATATAAAATACTCAGTCCCAGATATTTAAATATCTCATAGACTGCAGCACAACAGTCAAAGTTGTTGTACTGCATTGCATGAAATGGAGAGAGCAGGACCGCACCATATATGCAAAGACCGCACTGCCCTGCCTTCTTCCTAGCACTGACACATGAGTCTGCTGATCACTGGCACATACCTTTACACCATTGTACAAATATGTCCGTGCCATGTCTAGCAAAGGTTTTGTACTGGAAGGATACTCTTCTAGTACAAAATACTTTGCCTTGACAAACTTTAAAACTTTAAAAAATTTGGTAGTGTGCTGTACAGAGCAGCACACATGCCAAGTCAAAAATGTTTGGAGAAATAAAGGCATTTCAATGTTTTATGTCTGTCTCAAAGAGGCATTATTATTTGGCGCAAACCCATGTCTACTATTGTTAATAGATCAGGTTTGCATCAAAAACCGAAGATGGATGAATGGATTTGGGAAGGCCCATGTGCCACTTATGGAACACCCCTTCATACAAAAAAATATAGTGTGCTGCTTTGTGCTATTTTCAGGCAACAATCCAAAACATGTTTTGCACTGGAAAGTTAATGTAGAATGAACATTTTGCAATGTTCGTGTCACCTTTGTGATGCAAAACAGGCACAAAATCTGCCAGTGCCTTAATTTAAGCCAGTGGTTTCCGGTGCTCGGTACGTGCACTTAATTGTTAACACAGGCGCATGACAGTCTGCCACAAGGTGGCACTATCTGGCTAATTTAGAGATTACCACAACAACAAATAATTATTAATTCAATAGCCATTAAAAATGACGACTACATGCAGCTTGAGCCAGTCTTATAACTTTGGGGGCCTGAAATGGTCCGAACTGTCCAGGGCCGGACTGGTAACCGAAACCGGCCCTGGCAAACTGCTTGGCGGGCCCCTGGGGGGTGGCCAAACTGTTTGTTTGGGCCGTTTTTGGCCAATTTTGTTACAGGGGCCGATATTGCCGGCCCCTGGTAACAAAAACGGTCCCACGGGCCCCAAAAATCGGCCCCCACCCTGGCGGCCCACCGGGAAACACCCGGTGCCCGCTACATCCAGTCCGGCCCCGGGAACTGCCACACTTGTAAAAGTGTGATGGTTCATAGACTTGTTGTTCCTATCATTGGCAGCCTAGCAGGGGCAATGTGGGGTTAAGTTGCAGTGACCTTCTGACGAGAGCCCTGGCACTTATTGTTTTACAAATTAAGCACTGAAATCTGCCCCTTACCTTGTTTTATAGACTACATCAGTAGATGCAATTAATTGTATATGTTTTTGACTGTTGTCTAGGTGTTCAAATATTGGAAACACCTAATTTTGTTATGCAAAACAGATGCACATTCTTTCAAGAATAATCTTACTATATAAGGAAAACTATACACATCCAGGAGATGGCCTATCACAAGTTAAATAACAAGATGTATATTTGAAAAAATATGCATCTGATTTATTATGACAAATGCAATAGCATTTTTCAACTTATCTCCAAGAAGTGCATGTTAATTATTTATTTTATGTTATTTTGTAGACACTGTCTGGGAGTAGAAATATGCAAAAGAAAGTAAAATAAATATTGGTTAAATTGTGTATATTTGAATGTGTCATTCAGACATTCAGTGCATAGTAACAAAACCAGATGTCACGTGCTTGGGGTCGTTTTAAATGATGACTGTCCCCTCATAAAAACTATTTTGAGAAAATTCTGGTATAAAGATTCATCAAAGTATCTATCTTGCCAGGTCTTTGTTTTTACAGTTAACACTGGATCTTGCCCTTGCATAAATATGTTTTATTTTAGCATTTTGCTCTATTCCAATGCATTTAAACGTGCCCTTTTTCATTCATGTGTCACCTGAAACCAACGCAATTCCCCCGCAACAGAATAATTAATTCGCCCTGTGGAAAGACCGACACATTTTCAAAGTCTGAATGCAGCAATTAATTGGTGATGGGTGTGGGCAGAGAAGCTTGCATTATTCTTGAAGCTGCAATGAACGTCTCAGGCAGGTTATGCTTTTTAAACTTTTTAAACATTGAATTAGAAAGATATTTTTAGCTTAAACTAGTGAATACAGTGGAAGATCACACATCACCCAGTAAAAAGAGGAAACCCCTATTAAAAGCAGGTATATAGGTGTTGCAACAGTATTGTGACTTGCCATGACATTTTTGTGTTCTACTTACTTAACAGCTGCTCAGGTCACTATGTTTACAGTGGTGACTGGTAGGGAACGGTGGCAGGGGTGAGTGGAGTGCAGCAATAAAACAAATAGACAAAAAATATAAAAAACGTACCTGTTGCTTGTGCTGCCAGCTGCTGCTTCTCTGCAGCCTCTCCTCATCACAGGGAAAGCAGCCGGGCTCCAAGGTTCCCTAAGCCAATGACAATGCTGTAATGCAGCTTTGGGATTGGTTCTCTTAAGTTCCCCTAAGCCAATGTTGTGATTGGTCTGAGCGCCATGGTTCGCCGCTCAGATGGGTACACGGAGCTTGTGCATGTTCCCCACCAGGCTGTGTATTACAGCCTGGTGGGGAACAAGCAAAGTGCACATGAATGTTTGGCTGTCCCAAGACGGCCGGCCAAACATTCATGTCCACTTTGAGCGGGTAAACACTCCTACACTGGACCCTACTCTGGCCAGCCACACCACTCCCCACGCCTAGGAACTGAAAAATGGAAATGATAATAACGCGTTTCGTTATTATCATTTTTTTTTTCCTCGCCACTGCCTTAAAGCAGTGGGGTGACACTCCTCCGCAGTAGCGGAGGAGCCATCCCTGTATATTTATGCATTAGGTAATGATTGACCCGCAGCACAAGGCAGACTATAGGTTGCTCATGAATATACAACCCTTAAAGTTCAGCAATATCTAGAAATACCTTGGACAGTACAAACAAGGAATATATTTATGACCGTAAGATTTGGCAACCTGCCAGGACTAATGCATGCAAAGCCTTGGCTGAGACCAACTAAGCTGATCCCCTGTAGACTATACAATCAGTGGGAAGAAAATATTATACATTTGGTTTGCATTTGCACATCAATGGAGGATGAAAGAATGAGATATTTCAAGAACTGTTTTAATGATAGAGGTGTAAGATCATGTAAACAAACCTTGGTAGTTTTTTAACCCGACGGACTAAGTAATGAATGCAAATGTTACTCAATTTCTGATTCTTGCAAAAAATAAATTGGAAGTCAGTGATTTGAGCATAGTAAGATCAGAAGTTGCTGATAGCTAGAGAAGAACTTTGAATTGCACATGCAGATTTGCACAAAAGTAATGTACTTATAACTGTAAATTATTCCTATTTTAAGATTTGCCTTGTTGACTTGTAATAATGATTAACTAAATGAGTGTATATCGTATTCTCTATTACTCGCCGTGGAAATTGTTCGGCTAAGGGTTAGGATGGATTTCGTATTTAAAGATATGTTTTAATGGTCATGTATTGATGATTTTCTAATTGTAAGATTTTAGTTAATCAAGCAATAAAGTTATTATTAGATTGCTCATTTATCCTTGTTTCTCATATTATATTATTTGCTAGGACTAAAAATGTATTTTGTCTTGCCATCGGACTATGTGGTTGGCCTTTGAGGAACAGGCCTGGTGATTTTGCTGTGTGGTATACAATCAATTTATTCACAGTGTTTTAGAGAGTTGTAAACAGTGTTTAGTATGATCTCACAACCTAACTAGAAGACACACAGAAGGATATAATTTATAGAAAAGCAGGCTTAGATGTTTTCCTGTGACTGTCTGTTCGTACATGGGTCAGTGACTGTCAGTTTGAAAAATTGAGCTCTGCAGATAAGGCTCACTTATCCACCCAATTTTATGAACATATATTAGGATAAGGGGATACATATAGTGCCAACTAATAAGGTATGCAAGAATGAAGCTTGAGTGTTAACATTTTGGAACTATGATAGGAGACATTTTAAGCAGATACAAATGTTAAATCCATTTAACCTTTTATTTTCTCTAATAAAATCACCTTCCCTCTCCCACCCTCCTCACAACCCTCTCAGCACCAGCCACCTTGCACACAATTACCATTTGCTGAGTGTGTTAAAACTGCAAAGAATGGGGTATTCATTGCAAACATCTTTCCTGAAAATTTGGATCAACACAGTTATTCCCCATTCTAGGTGATTTAACTTGTAAATGTGTGGAAATATATGTAAGCTTTTCTAACAGACAAAGAGAGACAGCTGCATGTCTCAGAATCCAACTTCTCACGAACACAAGAAAGGTAGAGGAAGCAGCACACAATTCTCTACCATACAGGGCAAGAACAGGACAGCAACAGAGAAAAAATGAGGAGCACAGGCTTCAACACTAAACGCTCCCTCATATATAGTAAAAGCACATTGGCAAGAAACAAACTGCACTTGCACATAGGTTGAGTATCACCAAACAGGAGCAGTGCAACCTCACTTACTCATATATTAGAGAAACCACACTTATCACAGCAGCACCGGTTTATATCAGAGAAGGAACATGTAGTGGGCTTCCAGCAGCAAAGCAAACTTTCTTCATATTTGTGATGTAGTGAAAATCATATTTTATTTATAGGAGTGCATTATAATCACATGTTTAAAGCGCACCCACATATAATCTTTTGTTGTAGTACTATGCGTTAGAATATGAAATGCATTAACCTGAAACGTGATGTATCCTAGGCCATTCAAGGGTAACATGGAGAATCAAAGCAGAAAGTGAGTATAACTAACAGAAATCATTAACGTGAAGAACTTGTGTTATGGCACTGACAATCATTCATGTACTAAATGTGTTTATTAATTGTGTTGTTTCAATCTAGGGAGATGAAGCCACTGAAAGTGTCTTAGTTTCTTTGCAAATTCATAAAACCCATATTATGCTTTCTAAAGTTAGCTGAATTTCATAGGTCTGAAATTCAGCTCCCTGGAAACACTTGCTTTAGAATTTACAAGTTGAATTTCATGTGTGGAGTGGAATTTGTTCTTTCTCATGTTTTGTGTTGCAGATGAAAGAAGCACTCCTGTTAGCTACAATAATGTCTTTGTTTAAGTAGTCAGGTAAGGAGATAAAGAGTTATAATGGTGTGGCTTTAGTAAATAAAGAAAGGATGTTGTGCTTCACGCAGGAGAAGGCTTGGTAACTAGGGACAATATGTAGCGAGTAAAGAACACCGTTGTTCCATGGAAAAATACCTTTATGATTGTACTTAAAGCAGGAGACATCACCCGCAATGGATCTTGGGAATGTCACCTATGATTAATGTGTTGTTGGGATTAGGGAAATCACCCGCTCCTTCTTTTAACTTCAGAGAGGAGCACCTCAGAGCAAGCTCTGTCTCGGTAGCTTTATGCTACATCACCCATTGATGGTGGTGGAACTTCTTAAGAAGACTCCACATGCTGACACCTTTTTATCCTTCTTCCTGTTAATGTCTAGGTAGGGACATCATTTTAGCATTAGAGTAGAGATAGATTGAATGCTTGTATTCATCAATCCTCGAATCAGGGAAACTTGGATTCATGATTTCTGATGTTCTGCATTTTACTTTTGGAATTAATTGTATTGCTAATGCTGCATCATCAAAATTGTATACGCGTTATGCTGATATAAATGTATTTCTATACTCTCTTACTGAGGTGCCTGTATATTCAGTTGTTTTTTAGCTTTCTAACAAATGAAACTAACCTTACGTAGTTGTCGGTAGTTCCTATGGGGCCGATTCTGATCCGGTAAAATATTCTGCCGTACGAGTCGTATTCGTATCCGAACCCGTACGAATGGAAATTTACCGTCCGACCTGCGAATTCCGATTCATTTCCGACGATTTCCGTACGAATATCAGCGAAGCATACAAATCACAGTCGGTGAGCCGTACGAATAAGCATCGTGATTCCTACCGTACGAATCGTAACCAGGCCGTACAAACTCACTAGTACGATCCCGTAGGTAAATCCTGTCCGCGATTCGTACGGGCCAAAGTGTTCGCGCATGAAGATTGATTCGTACGGGATGATACGCCTCACAGCAAGCTGCATCAACACATACCACACGTGTACCCCTCGCTCAAGCCTACGCGATGCCCCCCACCCGCCAACGGCCCGTACAAGTCAACAGCACGCACAAGTACGACACACACACCCCCCCATCATGCCTACGCGAAGCCCCCCACCCGCCAACGGCCCGTACAAGTAAATTGCACGCACAAGTACGACACGCACACACCCCCATCAAGCGACCAAGAACACCCCCACCCGCCAACGGCCCGTACAAGTCAACAGCACGCCAAGTACGACACGCAAACCCCCCCATCAAGCCTACGCGAAGCCCCCCACCCGCCAACGGCCCGTAAAAGTCAATCACACGCACAAGTACGACACGCACACACCCCCATCAAGCGACCAAGAACACCCCCACCCGCCAACGGCCCGTACAAGTCAACAGCACGCCAAGTACGACACGCAAACCCCCCCATCAAGCCTACGCGAAGCCCCCCACCCGCCAACGGCCCGTACAAATCAATCGCACGCACAAGTACGACACGCACACCACCCCATCAAGCCTACGCGAAGCCCCCCACCCGCCAATGGCCCGTACAAGTCAACCGCACGCACAAGTACGACACGCACACACCCCCATCAAGCGACCAGGAACCCCCCCACCCGCCAACGGCCCGTACAAGTCAACAGCACGCACAAGTACGACAAGCACCCCCCCATCAAGCCTATGCGAAGCCCCCCACCCGCCAACGGCCCGTACAAGTCAACCGCACTCACAAGTACGACACGCACACACCCCCATCAAGCCTACGCGAAGCCCCCCACCCGCCAACGGCCCGTACAAGTAAACAGCAGGCACAAGTACGACACACACACCCCATCAAGTCTACGCGAAGCCCCCCACCCGCCAACGGCCCGTACAAGTCAACAGCACGCTCAAGTACGACACGCACACACCCCCATCAAGCCTACGCGAAGCCCCCCACCCGCCAACAGCCTGTACAAGTCAACAGCACGCACAAGTACGACATGCACACACCCCATCAAGCCTACGCGAAGCCCCCACCCGCCAACGGCCCGTACAAGTCAATCGCACGCACAAGTACAACACGCACACCCCCCATCAAGCCTACACGAAGCCCCCCACCCGCCAATGGCCCGTACAAGTCAATCGCACGCACAAGTACGACACGCACACACCCCCATCAAGCGACCAAGAACCCCCCCACCCGCCAACGGCCCGTACAAGTCAATCGCACGCACAAGTACGACACGCACACCCCCATCAAGCCTATGCGAAGCCCCCCACCCGACAACGGCCCGTAAAAGTCAACCGCACGCACAAGTACGACATGCACACACCCCCATCAAGCCTACGCGAAGGCCCCCCGCCAACGGCCCGTACAAGTCAATCGCACGGACAAGTACGACACGCATCCCCCCCATCAAGCGACCAAGAACCCCCCCACCCGCCAACGGCCCGTACAAGTCAACCGCACGCACAAGTACGACACGCACACCCCCCATCAAGCCTACGCGAAGCCACCCCACCCGCCATCGGCCCGTACAAGTCAATCGCACGCACAAGTACGACACGCACACCACCCCATCAAGCCTACGCGAAACCCCCCACCCGCCAACGGCCCGTACAAGTCAACCGCACGCACAAGTACGACACGCACACACCCCCATCAAGCGACCAAGAACCCCCCCACCCGCCAACGGCCCGTACAAGTCAACAGCACGCACATTTACGACACGCACCCCCCCATCAAGCCTACGCGAAGCCCCCCACCCGCCAACAGCCCGTACAAGTCAACCGCATACACAAGTACGACACTCTCACACCCCCATCAAGCCTACGCGAAGCCCCCCACCCGCCAACGGCCCGTACAACTCAATAGCACGCACAAGTACGACACGCACACCCCCCCATCAAGCCTACGCGAAGCCCCCCACCCACCAACGGCCCGTACAAGTCAACAGCACGCACAAGTACGACACGCACACCCCCCATCAAGCCTACGCGAAGCCCCCCACCCGCCAACGGCCCGTACAAGTCAACAGCACGCACAAGTACGACACGCACACCCCCCATCAAGCCTACGCGAAGCCCCCCACCTGCCAACGGCCCATACAAGTCAATCGCACGCACAAGTACGACACGCACACCCCCCCATCAAGTGACCAAGAACCCCCCACCCGCCAACGGCCCGTACAAGTCAACAGCACGCACAAGTACGACACGCACACCCCCTTATCAAGCCTACGTGACGCCCCCCACCCGCCAACGGCCCGTACAAGTCAATCGCACGCACAAGTACGACACGCACACCCCCCATCAAGCCTACGCGTATCCCCCACCCACCAACGGCCCATCCAAGTCAATCGCAGGCACAAGTACGACACGCACACACCCCCATCAAGCCTACGTGATGCCCCCCAACCGCCAACGGCCTGTACAAGTCAATCGCATGCACAAGTACGACACGCACACATAACGCCAACACCTAAACCAGCACAAGGACTTTGCTAACGAGTCGCACAAAAACACTGAACATGTCTCCTGTGTACATACCATTGAGAATCAATGTCCTGGTCACAGCCAAACAGCCAAACAGAGGTCAACACTAACACCCACCCCATATAACACCCACCCCACCAATTCAAATTAAGCCACACCCACTATTTGACCAATAAAAGGTTCCACACATACAACCCATCATCCTTTGCAACATACCCATTCTTGCGAAGACACAGACATCTCACCAACAATTGCTGCCACACACCTTCACACATACACCCTATTTCATCTATACCCACACCACCCCTTCACAATCAGACCCACACACCCTCATCCATACACACCATCACCCCCTCAAACACATACACCCCACACCATGAGCACACCCAAGAATCCAAAGTTCACTAAACCGGAGAATGAGATACTTACAGATGAAGTCATCAGAGTCGAGCCACAGCTGTTTGGCGCATTGGTCAGACAGACCAGCCTGGCAGAAAAAACACACCTGTGGGAGAGGATCGTAGACCGGGTCAATGCTGTTGCACCCATCAGGCGCACCAGGGGGGAATACCAGTCCAGGTGGTATGAGCAGCGGAGGATGGTGAAGAAGAAAATGGACCAGGACTATGCCAATGCACACTACACTGGAGGCGGTGGTCCCCGCAGACCTCCTGTATACCATCCCTGGGAGGAGAAAGTCATGGCCCTGCTGCCACCGGTGGGAGTACACTGATTTGAAGGAGCCATTGAGTCTGGTGAGTGTACAACAAAACACATGTTACATGGGTGGACTTACAACAGTGCCCTGCAGCATGGGGTGGGTGGCCATGAGTCCCAGCAGTACACAATCAAATGGGGGTAGTTGTGAAGGGGGAGGCACAAAGGGTGGAGTGTGTAGGGCAAGAGGCTGCTCCCATCCCATATGTTCCAGGGACATACCCAAGCACCATGCCCAATGCACAGGCATAGGGAAATATCACACAAGATAGTAGACCACAGCTCATAAACTATTACATGTTGCTGACACACCTTTCGGAGATGCATCATTTTGTGACACAGTAAGGCAGTGTAGCAAGCAAGCAAGCACTAACAACCTGTCTCTCTCCCTCCCTCCCTCTGACTCCTTCTCTCCCTCTGACTCCCTCCATCCCTGTCTCCATCCCTGTTGCCCTCCTCCCTCCCTCTGTCTCCCTCCCCTCCTCTGACTCCCTCCATCCCTGTCTCCATCCCTCTGTTGCCCTCCTCCCTCTGTCTGTCTCCCTCCCTCTGACTGTCTCCCTCCCTCTGACTGTCTCCCTCCCTCTGACTCCCTCCTTCCCTCTGACTCCCTCCATCCCTCTGACTCCCTCCATCCCTGTCTCCATCCCTCTGTTGCCCTCCTCCCTCTGTCTGTCTCCCTCCCTCTGACTGTCTCCCTCCCACTGACTCCCTCCATCCCTCTGACTCCCTCCATCCCTGTCTCCATTCCTCTGTTGCCCTTCTACCTCCCTCTGTCTCCCTCCCTTCCTCTGACTCCCTCCATCCCTGTCTCCATCCCTCTGTTGCCCTCCTCCCTCTGTCTGTCTCCCTCCCTCTGACTGTCTCCCTCCCTCTGACTGTCTCCCTCCCTCTGACTGTCTGCCTCTGTCTGTCACCCTCTGTCTCACTCCCTCTGGCTCCCTCCCTCTGTCTCCCTCCATCCCTCTGACTCCCTCCATCCCTCTGACTCCCTCCATCCCTCTGACTCCCTCCATCCCTGTCTTCATCCCTCTGTTGCCCTCCTCCCTCCCTCTGACTGTCTCCCTCCCTCTGACTGTCTCCCTCCCTCTGACTGTCTCCTCCCTCTGACTCCCTCCATCACTCTGACTGTCTCCCTCCCTCTGACTGTATCCCTCCCTCTGACTCCTTCCATCCCTCTGACTCCCTCCATCCCTGTCTCCATCCCTCTGTTGCCCTCCTCCCTCTGTATGTCTCCCTCCCTCTGACTGTCTCCCTCCCTCTGACTGTCTCCCTCCCTCTGACTGTCTGCCTCTGTCTGTCACCCTCTGTCTCACTCCCTCTGACTGTCTGCCTCTGTCTGTCACCCTCTGTCTCACTCCCTCTGGCTCCCTCCCTCTGACTGTCTCCCTCCCTCTGACTCCCTCCATCCCTGTCTTCATCCCTCTGTTGCCCTCCTCCCTCTGTCTGTCTCCCTCCCTCTGACTGTCTCCCTCCATCTGACTCCCTCCATCCCTCTGACTGTCTCCCTCCCTCTGACTGTCTCCCTCCCTCTGACTGTCTCCCTCCCTCTGACTGTCTCCCTCCCTCTGACTGTCTGCCTCTGTCTGTCACCCTCTGTCTCACTCCCTCTGGCTCCCTCCCTCTGACTGTCTCCCTCCCTCTGACTCCCTCCATCCCTGTCTTCATCCCTCTGTTGCCCTCCTCCCTCTGTCTGTCTCCCTCCCTCTGACTGTCTCCCTCCCTCTGACTCCCTCCATCCCTCTGACTGTCTCCCTCCCTCTGACTGTCTCCCTCCCTCTGACTGTCTCCCTCCCTCTGACTGTCTCCCTCCCTCTGACTGTCTGCCTCTGTCTGTCACCCTCTGTCTCACTCCCTCTGGCTCCCTCCCTCTGACTGTCTCCCTCCCTCTGACTCCCTCCATCCCTCTGACTCCCTCCATCCCTCTGACTCCCTCCATCCCTGTCTCCATCCCTCTGTTGCCCGCCTCCCTCCCTCTGTCTCCCTCCCTCCCTCTGTATCCATCCCTCAGTGTTCCTCCCTCTGTCACCTCACCCCAGCTCCCTGGGCACACACACAGTTGCACCCAAGCACTGCACAGGCCTTATAAAGACCATAGCGTAGAGTGTTTAGGGATGTCTCCTAATTACCAGCAGTCATCTACTAAGTGCCTGCAACACACCCACCATTTGCATGCGACACTGTACTATGTCAGGACACACAGTTGGAAAGCTCTGTAGTACACAGTGGGCACAGGTGTAGGCAGCACAAGTCCCTCCTGTGATCATTGCAAACACAAACACCAGGACACGGTCACACATCCTGTGCAGGAACACACAACCACGATTGCGCCAGCATGCTACATGAGGGGACAGCCAAATCATGAAGGATGGACTCTTGCAAATCACACGCAAACTACTAACATGGCCTGTCATACACCCCCCTTACAGAAAATCATCCCCTGGGGACAGGCAATGGAGTGCAACACTGTCCCAATTGTCATGTAGCACAACTAAACACTCACTCATATGAATACGCATACAACTTTTACATGCACATTGCAGATGCTCCTGTCCATTGTGCCTCTCACACAATGCACGTGCCCCATCTCATGAACGTTGTGGATGCACTTAAGTACCAACATGGACATGGGTATTGACAAGGTGATGCATCTTGGAGAAGTGCCACGTTCCAAAGCCATGATCTAGAAGTGTGTGTACAGGTCCAGGGGTGTTGGCATTGTTTGGCCATCGCGGAACAGCAACACCTATCCAAAGTAGAAGAATGTATCAAAAAGATTTATGCCCTGTCTCTTACATGGACATGCTGCATCTAAACTCTGTGCATGCTTGACGCAGACATAAGGATTTACACCGTATCCTGGATGTTGCGTGAACCCGAGCACTGCTGTATATGTGTAGTGCCGGCAAGACAAGACACGATTCAGAAAAAGGGGTGGTGATGAACAGAGTGTCTGAATTAAGCAGACCACTCTTACCCAGTCCAAAGATCAGAGCTTGATCCATCACCGTTATTTAGCTCACTGCCCCATCCCAGCTCAGAACCTGGCTATATGCAAATTAGTCTGTCCCTGGCCCAGTGCATCATGGGAACAGGGCAGACCAAACTACCAATCCAATTCTTCACCAGAAAGGAGACAAGCTTCCGGGGACCGGTTTCTGCCATTTCAGGCGTCGTCGGCCCGGCTTGCTTGAATCCTGATGGAGCAGTGAGCAAGGGACTCATGTCTGAGTATACCCTGCCACACCTATAGTGGCCAAAAACGATTCAGAAAAAGGGGTGGTGATGAACAGAGTGTCTGAATTAAGCAGACCACTCTTACCCAGTCCAAAGATCAGGGCTTGATCCATCACCGTTATTTAGCTCACTGCCCCATCCCAGCTCAGAACCTGGCTATGTGCAAATTAGTCTGTCCCTGACCCAGTGCATCATGGGAACAGGGCAGACCAAACTACCAAGCCAATTCTTCACCAGAAAGGAGACAAGCTTCCGGGGACCGGTTTCTGCCATTTCAGGCGTCGTCGGCCCGGCTTGCTTGAATCCTAATGGAGCAGTGAGCAAGGGACTCATGTCTGATATACCCTGCCACACCTATAGTGGCCAAAAACGATTCAGAAAAAGGGGTGGTGATGAACAGAGTGTCTGAATTAAGCAGACCACTCTTACCCAGTCCAAAGATCAGGGCTTGATCCATCACCGTTATTTAGCTCACTGCCCCATCCCAGCTCAGAACCTGGCTATATGCAAATTAGTCTGTCCCTGGCCCAGTGCATCATGGGAACAGGGCAGACCAAACTACCAAGCCAATTCTTCACCAGAAAGGAGACAAGCTTCTGGGGACCGGTTTCTGCCATTTCAGGCGTCGTCGGCCCGGCTTGCTTGAATCCTGATGGAGCAGTGAGCAAGGGACTCATGTCTGAGTATACCCTGCCACACCTATAGTGGCCAAAAACGATTCAGAAAAAGGGGTGGTGATGAACAGAGTGTCTGAATTAAGCAGACCACTCTTACCCAGTCCAAAGATCAGGGCTTGATCCATCACCGTTATTTAGCTCACTGCCCCATCCCAGCTCAGAACCTGGCTATATGCAAATTAGTCTGTCCCTGGCCCAGTGCATCATGGGAACAGGGCAGACCAAACTACCAAGCCAATTCTTCACCAGAAAGGAGACAAGCTTCCGGGGACCGGTTTCTGCCATTTCAGGCGTCGTCGGCCCGGCTTGCTTGAATCCTAATGGAGCAGTGAGCAAGGGACTCATGTCTGATATACCCTGCCACACCTATAGTGGCCAAAAACGATTCAGAAAAAGGGGTGGTGATGAACAGAGTGTCTGAATTAAGCAGACCACTCTTACCCAGTCCAAAGATCAGGGCTTGATCCATCACCGTCATTTAGCTCACTGCCCCATCCCAGCTCAGAACCTGGCTATATGCAAATTAGTCTGTCCCTGGCCCAGTGCATCATGGGAACAGGGCAGACCAAACTACCAAGCCAAATCTTCACCAGAAAGGAGACAAGCTTCTGGGGACCGGTTTCTGCCATTTCAGGCGTCGTCGGCCCGGCTTGCTTGAATCCTGATGGAGCAGTGAGCAAGGGACTCATGTCTGAGTATACCCTGCCACACCTATAGTGGCCAAAAACGATTCAGAAAAAGGGGTGGTGATGAACAGAGTGTCTTAATTAAGCAGACCACTCTTACCCAGTCCAAAGATCAGGGCTTGATCCATCACCATTGTTTAGCTCACTGCCCCATCCCAGCTCAGAACCTGGCTATATGCAAATTAGTCTGTCCCTGGCCCAGTGCATCATGGGAACAGGGCAGACCAAACTACCAAGCCAATTCTTCACCAGAAAGGAGACAAGCTTCCGGGGACCGGTTTCTGCCATTTCAGGCGTCGTCGGCCCGGCTTGCTTGAATCCTGATGGAGCAGTGAGCAAGGGATCCAGAACAACTACCCACGTCTGACAATTATCTACACCAGAACGTCCAAATCACACCACACCCAAGAGACGTGGTCATGGTGTGTGTCCCCTGTGGCTACTTGACTGACTGAGACGGCTATGTTGAAGTGGTGTGACCAGGTCGTGTACTGCCACGTGACTGTAAGGAAGCCAATTTTTCCTGCTGTGGTGTTGACTTGGTAACACTGTACAATATTATGCCTATAGAAGGTGTGTGTGTGCTGTACAAGGCACATGACCTGGTGGTACGTAGACACACTGTCATGTGGCTCAGCATAGTCTTGCCAGTATGTGTTGCACACACAGGCATAGAAGCTGTAATGGCTGAGTTTGAGGCGTCGTGATACCAGGAGGATGATTGTCTGGTGTTCTCTGTGTGTAGGGTGACAGGAGCAAGCTCTACAAATGGATAGAAGGAGGGGTATCCTGCAGGCGTGTGTGGTCCTGTATAGTGTGCGCTGCATTGTGGCTGTGTATGCAGCACCAGGAATGAGTGAAGACATGACGGCAGGAGGGGTGTGACAACTAGCTAAACAAGCACATACCACAAGGGCATTGGCAAGCCACAAAGTGACACGTGCATGTGAATGCAGGAGTGTCTGTTCACTCAGGGTCACAGCAAATAACATGGCACAGTAACCACCAAAGATCACGGTCACGGGATCAGGCCCCTTAGGGACAAGTGGGGTACAGGACACACAGCGTCAGCAGGTGTAGACTACAGCTAGTTTGTTCCAAGCTAACCAGCAGCTACACAGCCATCTACCTCACACACAATATAGTATTTTAGCCTTAACCAACACCATGCATATAGTCACTGTACATGTAAACACATAACAAGCATGAGCTTACGTCATGCCATATAGTATACATGCACATAAGTAGGACATGTGCGTTGACATCAAGGAGGCACAATATTCAGTCGAAATCACACGTCATGCACAACATGATGATTTACCTTGTGAGCCCATGAAGCATTATCAAACATACATGGTCATTGGCATTGGCAAAAAGACGAAAAAAGTCTATGAATGATGTCACCTGTGATGCAGCAGAACGATTAGCTACAAGCCTGCCAGGGACTGCCCGTACCTTGCTTCATCAGAGTGGTGTGATGCTCAAAGGGTTCCACCTCCAAATAGCCCCTTGGTCTGAGTGCAAATGACAGACACAAAAGGGTGATCAGGCGAGGGAAGGAGAGGATGGGAACTGCAGGGAGGGAGACCTGAAACAGAGGCAAATAACCATTAGGAGTAGTTTTTCAATCACTGACACTAAAAATACCTCATGAGATACACTGTAGCAGTCACACCTGTGAAGTGTAACGACTGTAGCCAATTAGAGATCAGTCATCATGCTTTCACATGAGATCCGATGCTGTAACACGGACACATAAAACCTAGGACAGCCTGTCATCTATTTGAGTCTTGTGTAACGCTCACAAGTCAGCTACCATGCAATGAGATCTATGTGGACAAAAAATATTTCACTGTCTCTGATGATGTGGACCCTACAAACAAATTAAAACATATGGCAATGCTACTTACACAAAGTGTAATCTCTGTATTTGGTTATGTGTACCCGTAAGGGCCATGTAGGCAAACTTGACAACACCCACAACAGCTGTAAGAATCACATATGATGAGGAAGCTAATGACCTACATGCAATGAAGGCACTCTGCAGCCAGTCTTTTGCTCTATCAACTTTGCATCTCTATGCTAAACATGACATGCAGGTAGAAAATACCTCAACAGCAAGTGATGTTGATCCAAGCCACATAATGATACCCTACCATTGCACAGAAATGCTGCACGGGACAAGAGATTCATGTGAATGACCGCACTTCACTGGCACAACACAATAATTCACATATGCATCAGCCCAACATTGTCATGTCTAATGCTAAACATACATGGCATCATGGGAATTAAAATAGAACTGCTACTCACTGTGAAGGCTGGCGTAGCAGAATTCTCAACCTGCACTGAGGTAACGACATGACAGTGACATGACATACTGCAACAAGGGGAAATGCATCCAGGCTAACAGAATCACAGGACAGTTGTCTTAACATGTGGAACATACACTGGGCCACACCTACACGACATGGTTTAGTGGTAAACAAAGTGGACTGGCCCACAAGGTGGAGGTGAGGAACCAGGCACATTGTAATGCACACAGTGACGCAGCAATCCCCCACAGAGTCCGTGGTTGTGACCTCTAACACAATGTCAAACCATGGTATATGTAATGTTACAGTGTCAATATCTAGACACATTGATGCATTCACCCGAGTCTAAACCTACAACAGATGACTGTCAGATGGGGTGACTATCCTGTCATGGGAGTGGGCATACATGTAATAAGAAACATTATGTTGTAGCATGTATGCATGGTCTCACTACATGCGCATGAACATGTACCACACATTTGAAACCATACCAACGCTAAACTGCCTCATATGAGTCCTTACCCAAAATGACTTCTCAACATTTCCATGCATGCTCCGTTGATTCGGCTGATGTTGCAATCATAATGAGCAATAGCAGGCTGACCACGATGACCCCAACGGACAACATGCAGGGCGACCTGGGGATGAGAGGCACACAAGGGGTCAAGTTCCGTATAATGTCATTCTGACATTGTCCTGTTGAATAGCCTGATGTAGTAGTACACCTGTACATTCCAAGTACACACATAGCACGTATGTTTGTTGCATTACATCTGCACCTGTGTGACACAGCACAACAAACATCCAAGTGACATTGCATACAGTCAGTTGCATACACAGCATGCTAGCCATGCAACTCTATAGTACATGTTTTACCAAAAAGCACCTATAACTCACCATTATGAAAAGAAGTTGCGGATGAGGTGACTCCGGATATCATCTTCAGCCTCCTCGTCACTGGCATCCTGGGCAAGGCCTTCATCCTCAACGGGCGGATGTTCCAGCTCATCAGGATCAAGGTAGAGTGGCACGGCCTTCTCCACTGCCATGTTGTGTAGCAAGCAGCACATGGTGAAGATGACACACACCTTGCGTGGGGTGTATTGGAGGGCTCCGCCTGTCTTGTCCAGGCACCTGAACCGGCTCTTTAGGAGTCCAAATGTTCGCTCAATCACCCGCCTGGTCTTCCCATGAGCATTGTTGTACCGCTGGTCTGCAGCTGTCCCGGAGTCATTAGCCACAGCATGTTTGGATATCCTGCATCTCCTGCAAATTGACATCATGGAAATGAGTGTGTAATATGATGCAGTCCATGAACTATTGACATACTGACATACATAGCTGACAGAGTTTACCCACCAACAAGACATGCCCGGTGGTTGTGCAGCTGCAGCATCATATGTGGTACCCTGCTACGCCTCATGATGAAAGCATCGTGGCACGATCCTGGAAAACGTGCAGAAACATGTGAGATAATCATGTTGGCAAGACACACCACCAGGGCATTTATCGAGTGGTAGTGTTTCCTGTTGCGGTACGCTTGCTCCTGAGCCTGTGGTGGCACCAGGGTAACATGTGTACCATCAATTGCATCAATTACATGTGGCATGCGTCCCAGGGCATAGAATTCCCCCTTGACATCTGTCAACTGTTCTGGAGTAGGGAATGTAATGAATTCATCGATGTGCAGCAACATTGCTGCCAATACATCGGACAATACACGGCTGAACATTGTCTGAGACATCCCTCCCACATCAGTTATGGTAAATTGGAACCTACCGGTGGCAAAGAAATGTAGGGCTGCCATCACCTTTACCTTGGGTGTCAGCGCAGTTGGATACCTATGTCGTGGTTGTAGATGAACCTCCAGCCTGTCCGTTAGGTCCTTGATCAACTGTCTGCCAAAGCGGTAACGCCGTATGCAATTACGTTCCCTCATGGCTTCCAAGTCTGGCAATGGCCTTTCCAGAGGAGGTGCCCTGCAAACCATATTTAGTAGAAAATGTGTACAACTGTCAGACAAATACAATAACAATGTACATGGCACAAGCAACACTGCTTCAACAAATCTAGACAATTTTGATTGTGGCGTGGGATACACACTGAGGAAACATGTGCCTGCTGCCAGCCACTACTCCGTGAAGAGTAAAAGACCTGTGGTCTGTGGAATGGATATGACATGCATACAAATGATCTAATGGGAAGGTCTGAGTGAGCATGAAGATGTATCATGTCAGTGACACACGTCACGTAAATTGCATTAGGAGGTTGTCTGCACATCCAGACAGCTGACAGCAATACACACATCCACATCACATGTGCCATCATTTGCACAGATCAGACATATTCCTATTGCGGTGTGATATTTCCACAACTATTACATGGACATCATCAGACAGCATAAATGTGAGATTTGTGACAAATGGTTTGTGATGCCATCATACATATGAGCGGTAATTTTGCACAAGTGGCATGGTGTGCGTACATTAGAAACCCTGTCATCACGGCAAGGACCCAACATAGATGCTCCTACAGCAGATATACTGAAGAGTATGAACTAGTTACTTACCTTTTGTAACGAAATATTTGTAAGGAACAGTAGTTAGTTCCATATTCCTAACTTGGAATACATACCAGGCTTTGCAACAAATTGCCTCCGTGGATGCCATCGCTCTGCCAAGTGAGTCGGTGCTATCCAGCCCACACCGGATCGAATACCGTGTCGCAAATCGGCATTCTACAAGGGCTTGGCCAAGTATTGCCCGTACCTACAACCCGCACTCTGGCTGCAGTTCCACAACCGTGTCCCACAGAGAGTGTGTGTAGCGGAAAAAGAGGCATGTGATGTTGGAAGACCTCAGTCCCATCTTTCCGTACTGCTCATACCTCTTGGATACCCTGTCCAGCCGAGCAAACGTGAATGCGGTATGTGATTTGGAGGCCTGGATGCCCATGCTCACTGGTGTGGGGTGGGAGGAGAGGAAACATGGGTTGTCCGGGAGGGGTGTGGGCGTCTGGCAACGTGCCTATCTACAGCCAAACCTGCAGTGGGCCTGGGCATGGTGGCCAATATGGCATCAGTCAATTCCTCATGAAACGGCTGCAGAGGCTCTGCAGAGCTTGACTGCAGTTTAAGGTGCTCAGTGAGGAGGTTGCTCCTCACGGCCGCAACGGGGAGATGAAGGAGCAAGGCTTTGGCCGCCCACTTAAACACAACACTGTACGTTGCCCGCTCATCCAAAGACACGTTTGGAGTAGAGACATTACCAGTGTCTGACGAGGTGTCCAGAACACTCACATCCCCCAGTCCACCTGTCCTGTCGTCTTGGGACTGACACTCACGTGTCAGTGGGTCTTCTGAACCCTCCCAATACTCCTTATCACCCATTCCCTGATAATCAGGGTTGTCTTAAGCTGTGCCCGGCTCGTTGAAGTTTACCTCCCCATGCAGCATTAAAAGTGGTGTTCTGCGGCACAGTTTCCATGCCAGAGCCGTATAGTGTGTGGTATCGGGGACAGCACCACCCGAGGACGGCGCCAAGGGTGACACCTGGGGGACTGTTGCCGGTGAGGTTGTGAGGTGAACCAGTGAGGACCAGGATCACCAATCGGATCCTGTCTGCCACACCTGGGGCATGCTGATGTAAGAATGCCATGCTGATGTATGCATCCACATCGTCAACATGAGTGTAGACTACATCCCTGCAATGTGATTTACTGGAGTCACTCTCCCAATGGTGACATGAAGGAGGTCAGGAACACAGCCTACACAAGCGTTCACTTGAGCATGTCTGACGCACTGTCCCCAATGGTACGTAAGTGTGTACGCCTCATTTCCTTATTTTATTTTAGTCATACTCGAGCACAGTGTACCCCAATGGTACGTGCGTGTGTATGCCTCGTTTCCCTATTGAATTTTAGCCATACGCGAGCACAGCATACCCCAATGGTACGTGCTTGTGTACGCCTCGTTTCCCTATTGAATTTTAGCCATACGTGAGCACAGCGTACCCCAATGATACGTGCGTGTGTACGCCTCGTTTCCCTATTGAATTTTAGCCATACGCGAGCACAGCGTACCCCAATGGTACATGCGTGTGTACGCCTCGTTTCCCTATTGAATTTTAGCCATACGCGAGCACAGCGTACCCCAATGGTACGTGCGTGTGTATGCCTCGTTTCCCTATTGAATTTTAACCATACGCGAGCACAGCGTACCCCAATGGTACGTGCGTGTGTACGCCTCGTTACATCATTGAATGGGTTGCATTTGCAATGGCAATGGCACAGTACTTGTGTGGGTATTCAAATAAATACATAGGGAACATCTAGGGGAACAGTGGAATGATCAGGATGCAACCAGGTTGTCATGGATACAGAGAGTTTTGAGCCTCCTACAGGTGTCCTAGAAAATTCAGTTGGGCAAAAGTATACAATGTTGCAAAAGTTGTTGTTCATCTCTGGCTCAGTTTTCATACCATGCATATGTGTGTCATGGCCTTATGTGTGATGTGATTGGATGAAACATAGGATGCAGACTATGGTGGCCTATCACACACTACTCCTTGGACTCACAGACCCTCTGCAGCACAGATATAAGGCAGCATGTGGCTGTGGGAGGGCACTTGACTGCACAACATTGGAGTGGTAACCACAGCTGCTGTCTCTGTATCCTCTGGACCCTGAATAGCTGAGCATGGAGAGGGCACATGCATTCACTGATGGTGAGAACAAGGCCCTGCTGGATGCCCTCCTGCCTAACTACAGCAAGCTTTATGGGAGACCAGAGGATCAGGTGAGTGATGTGTGCAATACCTTGGAGTGTGCACCTGTTGTGTGTGTGACATTTTAGCCACTGTGTATGTATAGTGGATAGCTGCAATGTTGTTGGGAGTGAGTGCCAGGGTGTACAGTGTTGTTTCAAGAGAGTTCTTTGTTGTAGTGGGGTGTGTGACAGCATGTCACGTGCTGCAGTGCACCCAGATGTAGCATATATTGCTCAGTGACTGCCATGCTCAAAGAGTGTTTTGAACCCCTCATGTGATCTGTAGGCTTTCAATGGCATGTAATGCAGTTGTGTTTGCTCACAGGCCACATACTCCTGGACAATGATGGAAATGTGTGGAGCATACGATGCCCTGTTGCCCTCAAGTATTTTGTGCACATATGTGTGTCTTTGGAACATGGACCAGGTGTACTGATGGTCTTTTACTTTACATTCGTGACAGGTATCTGCCTATGAGAAAGGTGAAATCTGGCTGGACATCGCCAGGGCTGTCAGGAGTGAGGGGGGCCTCGCAGGAGGCTCAGAAACATCAAGAAGAGGTCGCAGGACATCCGGTGCTGGAACCGCCGCATCGCCACAGTACAGCTGAAGCTGGAAGCTCCACGCCGGCATGGCGGCACCCACCACCTCACCCCCCACATGCTCCGGGTCCTTGAAGTGGTGTTCCCAGACCTCCATAGGCAGTTGCAGGAGGGACAGCAGCAAGAAGGGGGTAGGTACTGTCATATAGTTACTGCTTACCTATATACCGTGTTAAGTTAGCATGGGCTTATTAAATGTTTAAACGCCATTTTTCCTTTTTGCTGCTTCTGCACCCGGCACATAATTGTTGTTTTAGCTTTCAGCCTAGAAGAGCGTTGTGATTTACGTGAGAATAATATGTTATTGCTCTGATATCAGCTTTGCTTGGTAAACTATGTCTGTACAGTGAGTGCTGAAGCTTCAAGGATAACTCGACACAGTATTGTTGTGAGGTCTGATCTTCGCACCTTCATAGACATAACATAAGTGCAGCTTCTGCCAAATTCTGGCTTTAGGGCTTTTTATATTGCTTTGCTTAGAGCACAGACACACACTTGATGCTGTTCGTATGCAGAGAGCTGGTGGAAGCTGATGTGATCTCTTCACACTAGGATCTTGAGGTATGGGGCCGCCCTGCTAAAACCCAACGAGACCTTCTTAGATATTAATATAATATGCTAGTTAGGGAGGGTGAGAATTAGGCGTTGTTAACCCTTATTCGTTACAGGATCTTAGGATGCTGTCACCTTTTGCTATCTATGGACTAGTAACTAAGCTGATAACTTTGCTTCTGATAATGTTTCCTTGTATTATCTAAGATACTGCGTTTGAGAAAACGGCATTAGTAAATAAATATTTCAAATGTGCACGTGTCCTCATTTACTCCACGTTCGGGTTTGAAATGATTGTATAACGAAAGAGTGCTCATGTGTTCCACGTGACCTGAGGTATTGTAAGTTCATTTTCTGGTTTGTCTAAACATTGGGAGTTTGTAATGACCAATGAGACACTGTAGCTAGCTCGGTAAGGGGATTTTGGGTACTGAGGTTAGTTTTGGGCCACCCTAATTCACTGAGGTTCCAAATCTCTATGCCTATTTCTGTAGGAGAACGGAATCCCTGCGACATCCTTTTCCTGGGGACGCTTACCAATTACTGAATTGACCATCACAGGACTGAGCTCCAAACCGGCCTGTCCCGCTGGAAGAGGGAGTATCTAAGAAGGTCTCTTTGGGTTGTAGCAGGGTGGCCCCATACCTCAAGATCCTAGTGTGAAGAGATCACATCAGCTTCCACCAGCTCTCTGCATACGAACAGCGTCAATTGTCCAAGGCTTCCGTCGCGGCAATCCTTGAACAATTAGAATGTCAGGGAGTAATTGAAACGTGTGTGTCTCCAATGAATAACCCTCTTTTTACTGTGACCAAGCCAGACGGATCATATTGTTTGGTATTGGATTACTGGCATTTAAACTCGCATTGCCGTAACTGTGCAGCACAGAATACTCACGGCTCTGCCCTAGTGGATAGTCTTGTGCGTAAGCGTTTTAAGACCATGCTTGACATTTCCAACGGTTTTTATGCCCATAGATTGGATGGTCTAAGTTCCCAATGGACCAGCTTTACTTGCGCCGGTGTCCAAAAACAATTTCGGCGTCTCCCGATGGGCTACAAGAATAGTCCTGGGATTTTTACTGCCCGCATTATCTCTCTTTTAGAGAGAATTGACCCAGATGCTTGCTCTTATGTGGATGACATCTATCTCACAGACGACGAAATTTGGGAGCATCTGTGTCGAGTTAACAGCATTATTTGTAACTTTGCTGACATGGGTTACAAATTTAACTTTGCGAAATCGCACATTGCAGAGTACACAGTGTTGTTCCTTGGCTACGAGCTCAACAATGAAGGTAGAGGTTTGGCATCTCACTTCCTGGAGAAATGCGCTCAACTGCGCGCTCCGACAACACTGAAAAAATTGCAGTCTTTACTGGGTTTCTTAAATTTCGGAATATGCCCAGCGTATCAAACCTTTATATGCTTTGATACAACCAACTTTTTGCAAATCATGCTGGCTGCCTGAACACTCAGCCATTTTGCAATCCTTGCAGGCTGATCTGCTCACTTCAAAATTCTTACTGACTCGTGATAACCGCACTAACCTGGTGATAAGAATCATTCCTGGGACGGTGGGTTTCACGTACCTAACATTTAATGAGGGAGACACGGTACCAATTGCTTACAAATCAAACTTGTACACTTCGGCTGAAATGCGGTTTTCCACTGTGGAGAAAGTTTTAACGGCTGTGCAGATGGCGATTCTTAAGGAACGTGCTCTGTCACAGGGAAAACGCATGTTGGTAGTTACACCCTGTTCTCATTTGGAGGCAGTTACGAAAGCCAGTGTACCGAATTCTAAAGCTTTGCACCCTCAGTGGATACAATGGGCTGCTTCCTTGACGTCCACGGATGTCACGTTTATTTTTGACGCCTCATTACGATCGCAGGAGTACTTGCAGTATGAATTCGTTCATCCTGCGCCTCGGGCAATGCGACCTTTGGAGGACTTCCATTGCATCATTTACACTGATGGTTCGGCGCAGGTTGCGCACGGCTCTAAACATGCCTACGTTTCCGCATGCGCCATTGTGGTTGGTGCCATGGTGAACGATGAGTTCAAGTCCAGAGTAGTGCACACGCAGACTCTAGGGGACTGCACCGCACAATTGGCAGAGCTTCAAGCTCTTTTACTCGAGTTGGAGTACGCTGATCCTAGTGTGACGACTCTTATTGTGAGTGATTCTTACTACTGTGTCCAGTCTTACAACGAAAACTTGTTCTTTTGGATTCAGAATGAATTTCGTGATTCCAAGGGTAGCACAATAAAACACAAAATGATGTGGGTTCGAGTGGCTGAGCTTAAGGCTACTTTGCCACTCGTTTTTGTGATTCATACTCTCAGCCATCAGCGTGTGGGAGTTCACGCTGTCGGTAACTCGCTGGCTGATGAGGCGGCGAAATAAGCGGTATCTGCATATTTAGTTGCAGCAGTTACACGGTCCAAAAGTAAGATTGGTGATGTCATTTTGGCAGCTGTTGCTGCCACTGAGGAGGGAGGTAAACATCCTACGGGGTTCCCTTCGAAGTACACATACCACTTAAGTCCCGAAAAGGTTCCTTTTGTGAAAATTCCTGAAGTTGGAGGACGTTTGATTCCCAACTCGGATCGCAGGGGTAGCTTGATTACAGCGGCGCATGAAGGTGTGGCGTCTGCACATGTGGGCGTCTCGGCCACTGTAGCTCATTTACAACAACGTTTCTGGTGGTGGGGACTGTACAAACAGACGCGAGACTATGTCCTTCAATGTGACATTTGCCAGCAGATTAAACCTTCGACTGCTACGCGTCCGCCACAGACGCAGTTGTACATATCTAATAAACCGCTAGGTTGTGTTTATTTAGATCACTGCGGTCCTTTTTCTTCTGATACTGCGTATAAGTACATCTTAGTAGCATTTGATTCATGCACACGCTTTGTGTGGGTATGGCCCCATCGCAGCGCTGATTCACGGACTGTCATATGAGATTTGTGTGTCTTTGTAGGGATTTTTGCATGTGGTACCTTCCATTCGGATCAGGGTCCGGCTTTCGCCTCTAAGGCGTACAAGGATGCCATGACTTCGATGGGGGTCCAAGTCAAGTTTTCGTCTCCCTATAGACCTGAGGGTAATAGTGTAGTGGAGCGAATATACCGCGACTTAAAGCAATCATTGACAGCTCGAGTTATAGGCACTGGCAGAAACTGGCTGTCCCACCTCAATGGTGTGCAGCGTGCTCTTAACAATCTCCCTAGAAGGTCTCTGGGTGGGCGGACCCCATACGAAATGCTCTTTGGGATCAAGATGTACGTCCCTGACCTTGATGGTCTAGACTGCGTGGCTCGCGCCACAACCTTTGACGTAGATGAACATTGCAATGTTTTACAGAATCTACAAAAGACCAGAGACAGTCTTGCAACGGAACATATGTCCTCCACATCGGATGATGCCTTGCAGATCCCGGTAGTTGGCTGGCTACCCCAAGTTGGAGAACTGGTTCGAGAGAAGATCGATAACAAGAAATAATTTGGACCTTCCTATCGAGTTCCGGTTCCAGTCCTTGGAGTGAAGGGCACAAAAACAGTCATTTTACCACCGCTTCCAGGTCATAAGGAAAACAGGTTTATCTCAATTGACAATGTCAAGATACACAGAGTGGCCGATTCTTCTTAGTATGACACCGGCAGTTTCCTGTCCTTCCATTGTGAGAAATTCTGTTTTGGCCACTGCTTCTAATCCTGAACCAGACGTGGCCATCAAGTTGCCTGCAATTTCAAGTCCTTTATTAAGTACTTTGCCTGGTACAGACCATGATGACATTGATTACACTTACCCCACTGACTTATCTATGCCTGATCTGCAAACACGTTTGGCTACAGAATCCAGATTTTCTTTTGACACTGTTTCCAATACCTCAAAGAGGCCCTCACGGTTTGCAGTTTATGCCAGTTTATTTAAAAAAAAAAATTTGACCCCCCCTTGGACATATATTTGGCAGGTACTTTTTTCACTTTACCTTTTTATGTCAATTGGTTTTGTGTTTTATTTTTTTCGAATTATCAATGGACACTATGTCGAGGAAAGAACATGCATTCGACATCTCAATGGAACTTTGGCCCCACTTTCCTCATCGCATTCTGCACACAGACTGAAGAGAGACTTGACATTTGTAAACATTACTGCTTGGCCTGTCCTTGATGGGATTGTGTGGGATGCCGTTAGATTTCAAATCCATGGCCCTACTGAGGTTGTTAATGTTCCTAATGTGCTTAGAGTTAACATGGGGGATGTAGTGAAACAAAACATACGTTCTGATGATTGGGATGTTCAGGCCGTAGAGGCTTTGTTTTCTGATTTGAAATACTATGCTGCCTTTGATGCTGAGGATTTGTACTTGGAATCTGCTAATTATGGTGTTTTATTTTGTTTTCAACATTTTGGCAATCACGTCTTACATAAAACTACTTCCAGAAGGAATACTGTCAATTATACGCAATGGGAGCATTGGCCAGCTCCTATACAAGGCAGTTCGAGTACTTTTTTGAAAAAGTACACTTATTTTACCGACTTCAATCAGTCCAATCCTGAGTCTTTTTATTTTAAAATGACACAGAAGCTTATGTCCAAGGTTAGACTTACCGATACTAAATTATTGTATTAGAAGTCCTTTCTAGATCGGTTAGCTATTGGCGGCTACGAATTGTGGAAGGAAACTATTGACCTTAAATCAGTTTGGGGTTCTAAAAACTGGCAGGTACAAGGCACTGAGGCTTTGCACCGAGCATGTCTCATCCCAAATCATATGTTGTTTTTGAATTCTACTATTTCGCAGACAACATGCTTTGGATTGGCTACTTCTAAAAAATTAAATACACCTACCATCCCTGAGTTGGAAGAATATTCTGGCTGGAGTAATTTTACTGAGTTTACCATTAGGGAATTGCAGACCCTTTTGCAAAATTCATCCTTTAACATATCCAGTATGGATCCAAAAGGTTGGCTGATGTGGCACAGGAGTGCTGATTCCTGCCTGCATCGTTTTCTAGGTTTATCTGATGGCTTTACACAGGTTAGGCCTGATCCACGTTTTGAAACTGACCGTTCTGTCACGACTTATTCAGTGGGCAAGTTATGTCAAAATTGGCTGGAACATTCTACCTTGGCTGCGGTTAAACTGCATCTTTCCAAGCTGAATGATGATGTAGACCTAAATGATTTCATAAAAGGCCCGGCTAGTGGTAGATCAAAAAGATGGATATATGCGATTTACAATGAAATCTGGAAAACATCACAGATTGAGGCGGCGACACGCCTTAGGGCTATTGATCAAGGTAATCTAGAAAAAGTGCTTGCAGTGGTAGATAATAGTATTAATATGCTTTCTTCCCGCATTTACACGTTAGATAATATTGTGTCCTCTGTGGCAGATATTGTACAGGATGAAGTGTCTGTGTTATACCATGGTCAAAATCAGTTGCGTTCTATTATGCAGTTTGCGTGGACCCTGCAGACACTGAAGTCTGGCAAGGTGCCCTGGACCTACATGAATGTGTCCTCCCTCTTTGCCCCTTTTAATTTGACTGACAAGCAGCGCTTGCTTTCTATGCGAGATGCCTCTTTTTCCATGTTACATATTGAAAGGTTGGAATCCTTGCCTTTCTCTGTGGCAGAGGCCACTGCGGCAACGTGGCTTATCCACGGATTAATAACATTACCATTTGCTTTATATAAATTTACAAATTGTATGCGATATGTTGCTATAGGTCGATATGAACCATTGGGTAATGCATTTCTCCATGAAGTCTGGTCCCTCCCATTTACTTACAGATGTTTAAAAGACGGTCGAGAAGTGTATCTGAATGGTGAGGAGTGTACAGAGACACCAGATCACTCTTTAATGTGTAGACACATTCAATTGCACGGTTCTTGCAACCAGGAACGGCCTAATTTAGCCTGTGTTTTAAAAGGAACTCCAGTTCCCGCAATCGTCCCCACTTTTACGTTACTGGCAAACGGAAGTTATTTACTTTTAAATAATGAGGATTGTTGTGGGTTCATTAAAGGTGTTGCTTATGTGGTGACTGTATCTGAACGTGTGGTTTCCTGCAAAAATGTTCTGTATCCACCCCCGCAGGGAAAAGGGGATGTTTCCATCTGGCCGCACATCCCAACCTTGACGGCAGAGTTCAATGGCATGACTAGAATAAGAGCTCTTTTGTCCCAAAAAGAAGTGGCCTTGAGTTCGGCTCGAGAAACATTTGTGCTTCACATAGCTAACACCCGCACAGAGGTTCATGCCCTTTTAAATACTGATTTGCCATTGCATTTCAGCGAACTGGTTCATTCAATCTTTAACGCGTCCTCCACGACACGGCTCGCGCATTTTTTTAAGATAGTTAGCAGTGGTCTCGTGACTTCATTTGAAAAAATATTTGGGGTCATTCCTACTTTCTTCCATTCTATTTTTTTGAATCTGTTTGGTGGATTCCCGGTTTTGCTGGCACTGGCGGCAGGCGTTCTGGTGCTTTTTTTGCTTTATTAAAAATGGATGCCCTTCCTGTGCTAGACGCCGCGCAGCCCCTCCTCACACTGTTTTGCAACAGGATGCTTGAATACTATGGCATACTGCCGCTTGCGACTTTAAGCACGGCATATGAATTATCGTTTCGATTGTCCTATTTTACGTGTGTCCAGCCTGTGTTTCATTGCCTGAGCTGCGATTTCGACTGGGCCCTTGATTTGTGTCTCTGCATGATGGTGTCTCCCGACGTCGATTTTAATCATCTGATGAGTCCCGTAGTGATTCACGAGTTGGTTTGTTCTGGCGAAAGGATTATGGCCTTGGCAGCGATGCATGGACTAATGGGTAATTGGAACATACTCGCAGCAGCGCAAGATTTCTTATCACAGAGCTTTCTTGAGAACCCACCGAGTTGTCATCTGATGGTGATAGAGGCTGCGGTACTAGAAGAGCACGTATGTTCTTTCCCACTATTACATTGGATGGCTGAACTGTTTTCGGATGAAGATGGTGACTTCATGTTGGAGGCTGTGGCTGCATATTTTGCATATTCGGTCTTGCCCTAAATAGCTTTCCAGGTTTCTGATCATAACCCCTTTTTCTGTGACATAACTATTTGCAAATTGTGCTTACATTTTTCAACGCCCAGCCCTATCGGCTTGAGTAAAGGTGAACACTGTGTTGACACTTTCGATTTTTTTAAAATTGACTTATGAAGATTTTTCCATCTAATTTTAGGATTTTTGACATTGCTCATTGTTCTTGAACTCTGCCTTCATGAGGAACCCCTTATCTTATCTTATCTTATGCGTGCTCGGATAATGGGGGGTGTCAAATAGTTACTGCTTACCTATATACCGTGTTAAGTTAGCATGGGCTTATTAAATGTTTAAACGCCATTTTTCCTTTTTCCTGCTTCTGCACCCAGCACATAATTGTTGTTTTAGCTTTCAGCCTAGAAGAGCGTTGTGATTTACGTGAGAATAATATGTTATTGCTCTGATATCAGCTTTGCTTGGTAAACTATGTCTGTACAGTGAGTGCTGAAGCTTCAAGGATAATTCGACACAGTATTGTTGTGAGGTCTGATCTTCGCACCTTCATAGACATAACATAAGTGCAGCTTCTGCCAAATTCTGGCTTTAGGGCTTTTTATATTGCTTTGCTTAGAGCACAGACACACACTTGATGCTGTTCGTATGCAGAGAGCTGGTGGAAGCTGATGTGATCTCTTCACACTAGGATCTTGAGGTATGGGGCCGCCCTGCTAAAACCCAAAGAGACCTTCTTAGATATTAATATAATATGCTAGTTAGGGAGGGTGAGAATTAGGCGTTGTTAACCCTTATTCGTTACAGCATCTTAGCATGCTGTCACCTTTTGCTTTCTATGGACTAGTAACTATGCTGATAACTTTGCTTCTGATAATGTTTCCTTGTATTATCTAAGATACTGCGTTTGAGAAAACGGCATTAGTAAATAAATATTTCAAATGTGCACGTGTCCTCATTTACTCCACGTTCTGGTTTGAAATGATTGTATAACGAAAGAGTGCTCATGTGTTCCACGTGACCTGAGGTATTGTAAGTTCATGTTCTGGTTTGTCTAAACATCGCGAGTTTTTAATGACCAATGAGACACTGTAGCTAGCTCGGTAAGGGGATTTTGGGTACTGAGGTGAGTTTTAGGCCGCCCTAATTCACCGAGGTTCCAAATCTCTATGCACAGTTCTGTGGAAGAACGGAATCCCTGCGACAGTACATGTCTGTTTGTTGTCATGTGTGTCACATGCTACCTGCAGTGCTCCAAGGCATGGTAACACTCCCATAGTTTGAGTGGTGTGGTCAGACATGCACTTTATGCATTGGCATTAGAATGTCCCAGTTTCAGCTGCTGATTCTTTACATGCCTTGCCCTACTCCACATTTGACCTGCGCTTTGGCTAATGATTGTTTTTCACATGTACTCCTATGGGGCAATGTCTCAGTATGCATCTTCCTTTGCACATCATCATGTTGGAGGGGGGTCTGTGACACCTGTTGGTACCTTACATGTAGCACCACATGTGCACTGTGGCTGCCCTTCTTCATATTTTGGCACTGATCTTGAGTCTCAACATGTGTTTTCTGCACAAGTCAGCCTCAGTGGCCTTGTCCATGGTACACTTTCTAATTGTCATGTGTTAGCTACAGGTGCAAAATGTACATGTGCAATATTTTGGGCTTATGCATACTCACACTGGGCAGTGCGTTTGTGCATATTCTCAAAATATGTTGCATGTAGTTAGTAAATAATATTTATGGTCAGCCACACAATGTGGCTTTGGGTGTAGACAGCTGTGATGCCAGTGTGAGGTGATGGTTCAGGTCCCAGGATGGCATCACATGTCAGTTCAGGCAGGACTTTTCCCATGTGGCACAAGCTCAATGCAATACAAACATGACCAGGTCTGGGATTGGGTGGCAGGGTGGGAAAATGAACTGTGATGCATCATCAGCTATCCTGTTGTCAGGCAGTGGATCATCATTGTGTCTCTCATACAAGTTTTTGCCTTGCCTGTTGCTTGTATCCTACTATACGTTGAGCGTTGTGTCTCTCACAATTGCCCAAGACTAGACTTAGCATTGTGCAGAGTTCAGTGTCATGTGACTCATGATGCATGCCATGTTTAGAAATGTGCCCAAATGATTTGTAGCTGATATGTCTGATGTGTTCAGGTGACTGATATGTTTTTCTTATTCTCCTTGCCAACAGCATCAGCATCAGAATCTGGAGGAGACACAGGCGCGGACCAGGCACAGGGACCCAGCGACAGTGCCACCTGCTTTGAGGAGTCAGAGGGAGGCAGTGCCACGGAGGGTGAGGAGAGTCTGCAGGCCGGACAACATGTGACTGACACATCCTACCATGCATACGACTCCGAATCAGACTCTCAGGAGGAGGGGCAATATGCAGCAATGGTAACTTCTTCATCTTTGTCTGGCCTCCCCTCCTCCAGTATCATCTCCACCCTCCCAGTTGTTAGTGTCCCTAGGGTCCGTGCTAGCCCCTGTGTCTCCTTTGTTCCCAGCACCGCAGCCCCTGCCCCTGTGTCCCCTGCTGCCCTCAGTGCTGAGTCTGTGGACCTACTCCGGCAGATTGCAGTAGGTCAGACATCCATGTTGACTGTCCTCCATGGACATACACGACTCATTACACAGTTGGTGTCGTTCATGGAGGGCATGTCATCGGCCATGTCTGATCTACGTCGGAGTGTGGCTGCCATAGAGTCAACACTGACGGCAGCTCTGTACACCCAGCAGCATCTGTCCCCCCCATCCTTCAGACCCATCCACCTCTGCCTCTCCCATACCTACACAACATACACGCAGACGCCACAGGTCAGACACACCCAGCACACCCACACGGCAGAAAAAGATCAAAGCTCCACACACCCAATCTCAAGGGGATGTAGCCACACCCACAGGGAGAGGGGACACACCGCACACACGCATCCCCACACCCAGGAGAACAGACTCACAGCCCTCTACCTCCACCCCCAATGTGTCCCCGGGTTCAGGTGGTAGTTTTTCCGCACTGGCTGAGGTGTGCAGCCAGGTTTTTGAAGCAACTTTCAGCGATGCACCAACCAGTGTGGATGAATCCACTACACCTGCACCCACTCCACCTGTCATTCCCTCTCCTGTCCATGCGGTGCCGGAGGATTCCACAGATGGTGCCCCCGTAGTTTCCACTGCGGATTAAACTCCATGTGCAGGCAAGTTTGGGTGTGAGCACATCCATGGAGGCACACACCGTTAATCTGACTTTTTTGGACTGACCATTGGCCTTTTATGAGCAAGGACTCTTATTTGCGTTTTCAATTTTGAACCAGCTGAATAAAGCTATTTATTTCATTTTCTGAACTTTAGTTTGTCTGATAATGTCTGTGACTGCTGTGTGCCTGGGAGCTGGTGTTATGTTCAAATTTGGGTATGTTAACATGTATCTATTTCCTGATGGTAATGAGGTTAACATTGGTATGTTTTTGATTTAACGGCTGGGCACTGGTGGGCACTGGTGGGGGTCTTAGCCACACACACATCTGAGGCTGGGCACTGGTGGGCGCTGGTGGGAGTCTTAGCCACACACACACTCTGAGGCTGGGCACTGGTGGAGGTCTTAGCCACACACACACTCTGATGCTGGGCACTGGTGGGCACTGGTGGGGGTCTTAGCCACACACACCCTCTGAGGCTGGGCACTGGTGGGCACTGGTGGGGGTCTTAGCCACACACACACTCTGATGCTGGGCACTGGTGGGCACTGGTGGGAGTCTTAGCCACACACACACTCTGAGGCTGGGCACTGGTGGGGGTCTTAGCCACACACACACTCTGATGCTGGGCACTCCACACACACACTCTGATGCTGGGCACTGGTGGTCACTGGTGGGGGTCTTAGTCACACACACACTCTGATGCTGGGCACTGGTGGGCACTGGTGGGAGTCTTAGCCACACACACACTCTGAGGCTGGGCACTGGTGGGGGTCTTAGCCACACACACACTCTGATGCTGGGCACTGGTGGGCACTGGTGGGGGTCTTAGCCACACACACCCTCTGAGGCTGGGCACTGGTGGGCACTGGTGGGGGTCTTAGACACACACACACTCTGATGCTGGGCACTGGTGGGCACTGGTGGGAGTCTTAGCCACACACACACTCTGAGGCTGGGCACTGGTGGGGGTCTTAGCCACACACACACTCTGATGCTGGGCACTCCACACACACACTCTGATGCTGGGCACTGGTGGTCACTGGTGGGGGTCTTAGTCACACACACACTCTGATGCTGGGCACTGGTGGGCACTGGTGGGAGTCTTAGCCACACACACACTCTGAGGCTGGGCACTGGTGGGGGTCTTAGCCACACACACACTCTGAGGCTGGGCACTGGTGGGGGTCTTAGCCACACACACACTCTGATGCTGGGCACTCCACACACACACTCTGATGCTGGGCACTGGTGGTCACTGGTGGGGGTCTTAGTCACACACACACTCTGATGCTGGGCACTGGTGGGCACTGGTGGGAGTCTTAGCCACACACACACTCTGAGGCTGGGCACTGGTGGGGGTCTTAGCCACACACACACTCTGATGCTGGGCACTGGTGGGCACTGGTGGGGGTCTTAGCCACACACACCCTCTGAGGCTGGGCACTGGTGGGCACTGGTGGGGGTCTTAGCCACACACACACTCTGATGCTGGGCACTGGTGGGCACTGGTGGGAGTCTTAGCCACACACACACTCTGAGGCTGGGCACTGGTGGGGGTCTTAGCCACACACACACTCTGATGCTGGGCACTCCACACACACACTCTGATGCTGGGCACTGGTGGTCACTGGTGGGGGTCTTAGTCACACACACACTCTGATGCTGGGCACTGGTGGGCACTGGTGGGAGTCTTAGCCACACACACACTCTGAGGCTGGGCACTGGTGGGGGTCTTAGCCACACACACACTCTGATGCTGGGCACTGGTGGGGGTCTTAGCCACACACACACTCTGATGCTGGGCACTGGTGGGCACTGGTGGGAGTCTTAGCCACACATACACTCTGAGGCTGGGTACTGGTGGGGGTCTTAGCCACACACACACTCTGATGCTGGGCACTGGTGGGCACGGGTGGGGGTCTTAGCCACACACACACTCTGATGCTGGGCACTGGTGGGCACTGGTGGGAGTCTTAGCCACACACACACTCTGAGGCTGGGCACTGGTGGGGGTCTTAGCCACACACACACTCTGATGCTGGGCACTGGTGGGCACCGGTGGGGGTCTTAGCCACACACACACTCTGATGCTGGGCACTGGTGGGCACTGGTGGGGGTCTTAGCCACACACACACTCTGAGGCTGGGCACTGGGGGGCACTGGCGGGGGTCTTAGCCACACACACACTCTGAGGCTGGGCACTGGTAGGCACTGGTGGGGGTCTTAGCCACACACACACTCTGATGCTGGGCACTGGTGGGAGTCTTAGCCACACACACACACTCTGAGGCTGGGCACTGGTGGGGGTCTTAGCCACACACACACTCTGATGCTGGGCACTGGTGGGCACTGGTGGGGGTCTTAGCCACACACACACTCTGAGGCTGGGCACTGGTGGGCACTGGTGGGGGTCTTAGCCACACACACACTCTGATGCTGGGCACTGGTGGGCACTGGTGGGGGTCTTAGCCACACACAAACTCTGAGGCTGGGCACTGGTGGGCACTGGTGGGGGTCTACACACCTCTTACACTTACACTGACACGGCAGACGTATGTCCCACACGTCTCCGTATTACACTGGTGATGTGCGGTGACGTACCGTACCCCGAGGTCGATGACGTGGGTGCGGCACGTCTCCGTATTACACCGGTGATGTGCGGTGGCGTACCGTACCCCGCGGTCGATGACGTAGGTGCGGCACATCTCTGTATTACACTGGTGATGTGCGGTGGCGTACCGTACCCCGGGCTCGATGACGTAGGTGCAGCACGTCTCCGTATTACACCGATGATGTGCGGTGGCGTACTGTACCCCGCGGTCGATGATGTAGGTGCGGCACGTCTCCGTATTACACCGGTGATGTGCGGTGGCGTACCGTACCCCGCGGTCGATGACGTAGGTGCGGCACGTCTCCGTATTACACTGGTGATGTGCGGTGACGTACCGTACCCCGAGGTCGATGACGTAGGTGCGGCACGTCTCCGTATTACACTGGTGATATGCGGGAGTGTGTGGCGCAACGTACCCAGACATTACAGTCGTGCAATGGAGATGTGCGCGTGTGGCACCACGTACAGGTATTTTGGACTTCGTTGTACTCACCGTTTGCGCCATCGTCGGTTTCTATGTACGAGGTGGATGCCGTACAGGATTGGGATGAGACGGACGATGGCGTTCATGTCTTGTTTGTCGCGTACCGTGGTGCGGTTGTGCCGGAGTCTGGTTTCACGGTAGTTTTCAGCTCTCGTAGAAAAAGAGCCGTACGGAGTGTGTTCTACACAGATCGTACTTCCTGGTTCGGGAGACGCGGTCTATTTACGTTCGGACGTAGCGTGGAGCGTCATCTGACTTCAATTCGTATGGACTTTCGATTTGTACGGAGTTTTTTACGAGGCGTACGGAGTGACGCTTTTGGTTGGGATACTTGCTGGTTGGTACGGGGACGCATACGGGTACGATTCGTACGGAGACAAATGCCCCGAACGGCAATTCTGAGCGCTTTTTAACGGATCGGAATCGACCCCTATATGTGTCAAGTGGATTAGTGATCAATTGATTGACTCCCTAACAACTTTTCTCCCTTCCATGCTTTAATGCCGCTAAAAAGAAATCAAATTGTGTCTTTAGAACAGGTCCAGAACTTATGGGCCCAGCCTTTTCAGTTGCTTGCAGTGTAGGATGGTTCAATCAATCAATCAATCAATCATACCATTTGTATAGCGCACTACTCACCCGGGAGGGTCTCAAGGCGCTTGGGGGAAGTGGTATGCTACTGCTCGAACAGCCAGGTCTTGAGTTGTTTCCTGAAGGCGAGATGGTCCTGGGTCAGCCGAAGGTGGATGGGGAGGGAGTTCCATGTCTTGGCAGCCAGGTAAGAGAAGGATCTTCCTCCGGCGGTGGCTCTTCGGATGCGTGGTACGGCTTCGAGGGCGAGGCTGGTGGACCGTAGCTGGCGGGTGGGCGTGTAGAAGGTCAGGCGGTCGTTGAGGTACTTGGGGCCCAGGTCGTGGAGAGACTTGTGTGCGTGGGTGAGGAGCCGGAACGTGATCCTCTTGTCGACGGGGAGCCAGTGCAGGTTTCTCAGGTGGCTGGAGATGTGGCTGCGTCGGGGGACATCCAGGATGAGTCGGGCGGAGGCGTTCTGGATGCGCTGGTGTCTTTTCTGTAGCTTTGCTGTGGTTCCGGCGTAGAGGGCGTTTCCGTAGTCCAGTCGGCTGGTGACGAGTGCCTGGGTGACAGTCTTCCTGGTCTCGGTCGGGATCCAGCGGAAGATCTTGCGAAGCATACGCAGGGTGTTGAAGCACGTTGAGGAGACGGCGTTGACTTGTCTGGTCATCGAGAGAGAGGAGTCCAGGATGAAACCCAGGTTGCGTGCGTGGTCGGTTGGCTTGGGTGCGGTGCCCAGGGCTGGGGGCCACCAGGAGTCGTCCCAGGCGGAGGGCGAGGATCCCAGGATGAGGTCTTGTCCGAGTTCAGTTTCAGGCGGCTGTCCTTCATCCATTCGGCGACGTCTTTCATCCCTTCGTGTAGGCAGGTTCTGGCGGTGTCGGGGTCTCTGGTGAGGGAGAGGATCAGCTGGGTGTCGTCGGCGTAAGAGATGATGTTGAGGTTGTGCTGGTGTGCGATGGCTGCAAGAGGTTTCATGTAGACGTTGAAGAGGGTGGGGCTGAGTGAAGATCCTTGCGGGACGCCGCAGATGACTTCGGTGGCCTCGGAGCAAAACGGGGGGAGGCAGACTCTTTGTGTTCTTCCGGCGAGGAACTAGATGATCCACTCCAGTGCCTTCTCTTGGATACCGATGTTGCTGAGGCGCTGGACTAGGGTGCGGTGGCAGACAGTGTCGAACGCAGCGGAGAGGTCCAGGAGGATAAGGGCCACTGTTTCCCCCTTGTCGAGCAGGGTCCGGATGTCGTCGGTGGCTGCGATGAGGGCGGTCTCGGTGCTATGGTTGGCTCTGAAGCTGGACTGCGAGGGGTCGAGGGATCCGTTCGTCTAGAGGAAGGCGGTCAGCTGTCTGTTGACGATCTTCTCGATGACTTTAGCAGGAAAAGGGAGGAGCGAGATGGGGCGGAAGTTTTTGAGGTCGGTGGGGTCCGCTGTAGGTTTCTTCAGGAGGGCGCTGAGCTCGGCGTGCTTCCAGCTCTCCGGGAAGGTGGCGGTGTTGAAGGAGGTGTTGATGATGTTCCGGAGTTGGGGTGCGATGGTGGAGTCGGCCTTGTTGAAGACGTGGTGTGGGCAGGGGTCGGTCGGTGATCCGGAGTGGATGGTGTTCATCGTGCGGGCTGTGTCGTCGGTGGTCACCGTGGTCCAGGTGCGAAGGGTGACGGTGGGGGGCGTTGGTTCAACGGTTGGGTGCGTGGGTGGTGCGCCGAAGCTGTTGTGGATGTCGGCGATCTTGCGGTGGAAGAATGAGGCGAGGGAGTCGCAGAGGTCTTGTGACGGAGGGATGTCGTTGGTGCCAGTGCTGGGGTTGGAGAATTCCTTGACGATGCTGAAGAGTTCCTTGCTGTCGTGGGTATTGTTGTCCAGTCGTTCCTTCAGGGATTTCTTCTTGGTGGTGCGGATGAGCTGGTGGTGCTTGCGGGTAGCGTGTTTGAGGGCGGTCATGTTGCCGGTGGTCCGGTCGAGGAGCCAGGCTTTCTCGAGGGTGCGGCAGGTCTTCTTGGAGTCCTTGAGTTCGTCGGTGAACCAGGATGCCTTCTTGCTTCTGGGTCTGCTGGGAGGGTTCTTCAGTGGTGCGAGGTCGTCGGCGCAGGCGGACAGCCACTGTGTGAAGTTGCGGGCAGCTTCGTTGGGGTCCGTTGTGTTGGCGGGTGGGCTCTGGTTCAGGGAGGTGGTGACAAGAAGCACAAGAAGCGGGGGGAGAATCTAGATCTGGTTTAGAATGAGTGGAATCTAGAACCCCAAAGCCCTGAAATAGAGCCCAAGAACAAAAGGCAACGGAATCCGTCGGTAACTGACGGAGTTTGATGGTGCGGCGAGATCAGCAGCGAACCGAGAAGTGAGTATTAACAGGGCATATGTTGTTTGTTAAATTGCGGGAATGATTTAATTGTTTGATGTCTTGCAGAGTTGGTGTGAGAGTCGAGAGAATGTGGTTGCAGGCCGGACGTGGTCCAAGGATTGAGATTTGTGTTGCAGGTCCCGGGATATTTTAAAGGTGCAGAAGACACCGAGTTTGAGATTGTAATTGTCTGACTGAAGAATTGAGGTGATGTTGTGAGACGTCATCAGCAGTTCCACCTAATACAGGTAACTTTGTGTGAATGGGAAATATGGGAATTGTTTAGTGGACCTTGTGTACAGAGATGGGCTCTACGGATTCAGGTACCCAGAAAGTTGAGGGTTACTGTATGTGAATGTTCTTGAATGATTGAATTCTTTCAATCTTTTAGATAGAAGACAATTATAGATTTTGAGTGAACGTGTGCAGAAAAATTGTGAAGAAGGGTGAGCCGCTGTGAGGAGGCAAGGAGATGTCAGAGAGTGTTGTGCTGCAATAGGTCAGTTGGTGTATCGCCGTGCTAGGATTGGTTGGTAGTCATCGGGAAGTGTGTTTGGAAGAGGCTATTTCATAAATTGTTATTGGAATCAATCATGCAATGTTTTAGGGTGCTGGGAGATCTGTTCAGGGGTGATGAAGGGGTTGTTACTCGAGTGGGTGAAGAGGTGCCACCCGAGGATACTTTGGCACATTACATGGCAACAAAAGTTGGGCTCCATACTATAATTTGGAACTTTTCCTAGAACAACACTGTTTGAAGTGTTAGATGCCAGTATGCTAAACAGAGAGAGAAATACCAAGTGCGGATGAAGAAAACTTTGAGGTCATATCAAAACTTACAGTGGCATGCACAGTTTAAGAAATGGAGAGTGAATACTATAGAACAAGCAAGGTTATACCCGGTGCTGGTAGAAGAGGGCAGTCCCCAGGACAGGAGTAATAAAACCAATGGAAGAAGCAGTAGTGACAATGACGATAGCTTGTTGGACGGGTTGTTATCGTAGCGTCCTGCATTTTATAGTACACAGTCAGGGGGAGGGGCAATACTCTGGAAGTGCAGTAATCCTGGGAAGTGCAGTACCCCAAATGGGGCTTTGTTAAGGAGTTGTGGGAAGGATATCTGCAGGAGCAGGGGGGACAGGAGAGTGTACCTTGGAAGGTATTGAACAGAACAGAGCTAATACTGCTTCACGGATAACGGACGCTCCTACAGTACCAGTCACTATTAGTCCTATTGTCACTGTGTATGAGCCGAGCTCAGTGGGAAATCTAGGTCAGTGACAGTCCATACAGTTTGAAAGGACTTGATTGGGAAGAACAGGGAGCATGAGTGGGAATTGTCCATCCTTAGCACCTATGGAATCTATTACACCTTGTGCGACTACTGCAGATCCTTCCGCAGTATGCATTGGTTCCAGCACGATACAGTCTATAAGTATGGCAAGCACTATTTCAGACTTATGGATGTGAGAAACTCCAGTGAGAGAACCATGTGGAGTGACCTTAGAAACAATCTCAAGTCAGAGAGCTTCTGGAAGTCAGCATGTCCTAGATTATGCATATGTGTTGTTGGGTTTAGGGAAATCACCCACTTCTGGTTGAAAGACCATAATACAGCAAGGAGAGTCAGAGAAGTACATCAAGTCTGGTTACCATCATGGCCGCAGTGAAGGAAAAACAATTGGATGTGGTGAGGTTGAAGGCCGAGGTAGATGAGATGATCAATGGGAATTTAATCTTGGACAAAATCGAGACCTATGAGCCAGATGGCCTGATGTTTATAGAAAAGGATGTCACCCATAGGGCATGCCAGGCACATAAAAAGTTGTAAGAGTTAGCTCAGAGTTATGGAGTAGACTTGTCTCAATCTATAACCTTACAGTGAAATCAAAGGCTCACTTACAGCGACTAGGAGCTGGTGGAGAAGAGGGGGACTGGGTTGAAGATGCATATCCAAGAGCTGGTCATATGAATAAGGGCTTGGAGTATGCTGGATAAGTGGGAGGAAAAATGGTCAAAGAAGGAGAGTGCGAGAAAGGCAACATGCCAAACATCACCTCCCAGAAGTGGACACATGGAGTCGAAGAATACCTGTTAACTGATGTGCCTAGCTGAAGGTATGTGCATGTTCCTTGGAGTGGAGGTGACCAAGCTGCATTTACAAATGATTTTCCCAGGTTGAGAGAGAAACCTGCTGAGTGGTATAAGCAAGTCAATAACTTTGTTAAGAGTCCAAAGGTGTTATGGATTGACTTAAATACCTTGTTCGAAATTGTGCTTTGTTAGAAATGGGAGTCTCTAGTTGGCAGGTTGTTACACGGTCCAAGTAGGAGATCCTCACCTCACTTCCTGCACAACCCACTCCTCCTGTGGAAGCCCTTGTGTCCGGAGAAGGGTTGGCAGATTGCCGCCTCCTATGGGTCCTGTTGGATTTGGTTATAGCTGCTGAACTTCTGGCGCCCCACCCCTCTAGTGGCTAAGGGGTATTTACCGGTGTGGACTACCGGGGTCCCGGGGTACCGCCAAGCTCCGCTGAACTACTGCTCCTCCTCCCTCTGCTACTACTTGCTTCTGTTGTGGCTCAACCTGGACAAAGTTTGGCCGGTTGTGTTTGTAGGAGATCCATCTTCCTAGTCAGAATTAGAGGCATTCACTTCTAAAATAACCCCTTGGTAGCTTGGCACGAGCAGTCAGACTTATCTCAGAGGCAGTGTATAAAACATGTTCAAATACCCAGCAGTAATACAGTGAAAGCACTACAAAAGGACACCACACCAGTTTTAGAAAAATATCCAATAGTTTATCTGTGCAAAACAAGACCAAAAATGCTTAAAAAAATCCACAATACAGTTCTTAGAAATATCAATACGCACAAATAAACTTAAAATACACTCCCTTGAAGTTGATTGCTCAGTCTGGAGCTATCACGGCATCGTGAACAACAAATCCAAATGCTTCTGGCTGACCGCAGTGTCGCAGGCCTGCTAGGTTGTTGGGAAGACCTGAAAAAAAGTACCTTTAGAAATGCAGGGTGTTGGGGACCTCCCGGTGAGCTCCAATGAGCTGGCATCAGCAGACATCAGTTCTGGAGGTCAGTGTGGGAGTCGTCCAGCCCTTGAAGTCACACGCGTTGCAGATCGTACTCTGTGTGGTTGAAGTCGGGAGCACCGGCATTGGCGAGGTGTCAGGTATTCAGTGTGAAGTGCAGCAGTGCAGCGTCCAGTGCCCACAGGTTGCGGTGCAGGCAGCGGCTCAGTTGTTCAGTGGGGTCGGTGAGACCAGGGCTGCAGTGCAAAGTGGTGCGGTGCTCGTTGCGGTGCTGGCAGGTCACGGTGCAAACAGCTGTGTTGTCGTTGCTGAAATGCTGTTGTCAGCTGACGAACCAGAGTTGATGGCGCCGGCATTGGTAGGCCAAGGCTGCAGCATGGAATAGGGCAGTGCATTGTGTAACTTATGAGCAGTGCCCTCAAACCATGAAGAAAGCAGCAGTGTCGATGTCGGTGTGGATCAGCGTAATCGGGATTACCGAGCAGCAGTGTGAAGCGAGGCAAAGAGCGGTGCCCATAGGTCACGGTTCCAACAGTGGCGCAGCGTTAGGTGTTGTCATCTGTGAGGCCAGGGTTGCAGTGCAAAGTGTGGCAGTACCCTCTGTGGTGCCTTCAAGACACGGAGCCGACAGCAGCATCATTGACTTGGTCAGATTGCTTTTCTTCTGTTGCAGCGCAAAACACACAGTTCCCAGTGCTGGTAGCAGATTAAATTGAAGTCTTTTATGTTCTTTAGACTTCTTGAACAGGGGGCAAGCTCTACTTCAAGCCCTTGGAGAAACACAAACAAAGAAGTTGCAGAAAGTTCAATCCAGTCCTTTCTCTGCCCAAGACAGAAGCAGCCACTGCAGGCCAACACTCGAAAGCACATAGCAACGCGGTAGTTCCTCCTCTCAGCTTCTCCAGCTCTTCCTCTTGGCAGGTTCCTTGATCTAAAAGAGTTCTAAAGTCCTGGGGTCGGGGCCCCAATATTTATACCACATTTTGTCTCTGTTCTCTTGGTGGCAAGGTTATCTCAGCCCAGTCAAAATCAGTTCTATGCTCCCCAGCCAGCTTCACAGCATTATGCAGAGGAGACACTGGCTTCAGGTGCCAATTAACACTCTTCCTACCACTCTAAATGCAGACCAGGCTTATTCAGACCAACTACGAGTCACCCAGGAGAGGCAGGACACACCTCGACTCCCCTTATGGCTGTCTACACTGAATGTACATCCCCACCCTATGTCACACCAAAACCAAATGGTCAATACACAAACCAGCAGAGGCACACTTTGTATCGACATTCAATACATCCTCCCAACAAATAAGACGGAAGACTCTTAACTCTGGCAGTTTGGTTGTGGAAAAACCTCTGTTTTCATTCAGACGGAGCCAAAACCTCAAGGATCTATTGATTCACACTAGACCCAGGGTGGCACGTACACCAGGGAGATTGGCCACCATCACTGGTTTGCCGCCTGTAGTTGGGCACTTCAGATGCGGATCTTGTAGTGTTTGTCATCTCAGTACTAACACTAAGTGTATTGACCTGGGTCTACCCACCCCCTGGGAACAGAGAGCACACACCAATTACAATTCGCAGGGTGTGATCTATCTGATCATGTGCCCATGTGCTAAACAGTATGTGGGTATGACCAGCAGGAAGGTAAAGACCCGCATAATGGAACATCGCAGCACGATTGGATGTGGCAGATCTAAAGCGCAGCTGACGTCATACTTTATTGAGGCGGGTCATACCTCAGAAGATTTGAGATGGTCGGTCATAGAAAAGTCACACTTGGGGCCGCAGGGAATGGATGACAGCAGAGCCTTATTTCTGCGTGAACAGAAATGGGTATTCCGCCTCAAAAGTTATTTGTATGGACTCAACGTTGATATACCCTGGCACGCACTGAGTAGGTGATCTCATCAAGCTGTATATTCTGGGAATACACTTACTCCAGATAACCATCAATGAGACATGAACTTCAGTCCGAGACATCGGGCACTGGTCTGGAGGGTACGTGTATATTCATACATGTTGCTTCAGTCCCTTATTGGATTGGATAATTGGTGAACGTTGTTATAAGTTGAAATGTATCATTTCTTACCCCAAGACTTTTGTTATTTTTTGACCAGGGCTCATAATTTGACGGCTGCGTCCAGCATTTGCATCTTATGGGGTTCATTTGAAGTCAAGCTATAATGTCAAGAGGGTTGAATTACTTTGACTCCCTAACCAATGTGGGCATAGTTAAATCTATTTTTTCGAGTAGGTATACCCCCGCTTTACACTTGGTCTATTTGTTTTATATAAAAAACTATCCTGTTCCACTAGGCCTGGGAGATGAGTAAGGAAAGGATCTACCCCCGTTAATATCTGGCTATCAGGTTCTTGTGCCGGTTTGGGAGCTAGATTATTGCTGACAGTGTTATTCTTGCAGGGTACCGTGAATTACCAATGCCTATACTGTGTATCAACCCCTGTGAATATCTGGGTAATAGGCACTTGTGCCGTTTTTGTAGCTAGTTTACTGTTGTGAGTATTACCCTTCCAGGTGGCCGTGAATTGCCTATGCCTATGCTGTGCACCCTCAAGGCCACATGGTTTGTAGGTAGATATGATTCTCGTTACTCATGCTAGACGCCTGATTAATCATCGGAGGGCTTGACATATTGTTGTTACTACAATTCCCATGATTCTATCATGAGCGTCTGAATCGCGCAGGCACGCCGTGACGTAGAGGTGCCTGTGACGGTATTCAGACAGTTTGCTGTTGGCAATTTATTTATAATGGAGGCACAGGCCTTCCACAATTACCTTCGCGGCGCCACTGGAACGGGCACGAGAGGTGCCTGAGGCTACATCGGAACAGTAAGATTAGTTGGGGGTGTTGAGTGCTTGACTTTTTTGGCTGCGAGAGATCGCATTTCAAACAGCATGCAGAGACGCTTTATCGGGGGTAGAGCTCGCTTTTGCATACTATGGGGGTTAACACTCTAGGGTATGTATACTGTACTGTTAAGAAGGGGTATGCAGGATGAGATAAAGGGACACCTTGGAAAATAGGTGAATGCGCAGTGGTATATCTTTTTTGTGCATTTTATACATTTTCCCGACCACCCCCTTCTGGTCTTTGAACACAGGTTGTGTTCTTTAGAGCTCCTCCCGCCTGGCGCCATTTCGGGTTTAATCAATCAATAAACTCAGTGAGTGATGATGCTGGGTGATAAGGGCTTTTAATTATGGTTGTGAATATGGCTTATGCTTAATGCCATGCTTGACAGCGAGAGTTTTGAAACATATACTTGGGCAACATTAGTACAATCTAGGAAACACGTCTATTTTTAATGTTCGGAACCATAATGTGGCAAAGGGGTATTTTTAATTAATTAGATGCCAATGGGGTTACTCTAATACGTCTAATGCTTGGAGACAATACCTATATGGAGGGTATGATGATTCGAAATTCCAGTATATCAATAATGATAGGATACTTTTGGATCACATTTCTAGAACTGTTTTATATCTCTCCACAGTATTTAGATTCCATGTTGGCGGAATTTTCCTCCACATGGTCCAGATCGACTTGATCGTTTTTCACCTCTGTAGTGCCTGATTAAGGTAAGGGGTTAGATAAGACTGGGACTGATAGACGTCCTGAAGAAGACCAACGTGACCTGTTGAATGGTGGCACTGTATGGTCGAAACATGTTGACTACAGCATTTTAAGGAGGGGTGTTGTAGAATCCTGATTTCCTTCTTTAACACTACCATCCTTCATTCAATTTTTAATCCTGACCTTGGAACCTATGAATAAAGGCATGACAGGTATCCATGAGCCAGTTTTAACTTCAATTATCCTCACTGCACTTTGTTCTATCACTTTACCCGGTCTTGGGTTAACACTTTGTTGTGATCACTGTTTGTCACATCTGAGTTTGTCTCAGTTTTTGTGTTTTGTGTTCCCCCCCCCTATGCTCCGCCTTGTGCGTGGCTACGCCAGGACGTTTTGTAAGCAGACCCGATGATGAAGCACGTCACACATATTTGTGTGTGAGTGAGGGCAGTTTTCCAAAACACATAATTGTGCCACTGCTTTTTTCATCTCTCTCTTGGAGTCGTTCCCTCTCCACCCCTTTATGTGTGTATAGACAAGAAAGTACCCACTTTCTAAAAGTGGTATTTTCAAACATATAATATAAAAATAATCTTCACTAAAATATGTGTTTTAAAATCCTAAATTCAGGCATACTAATCTCTATTTCATGATCTTGTTCCAATGGAAAGTGAGGCTTGTAAGATGTTACAAAGTAACTCCCATATTAGATTATGGGACAGATAGCCTTTCAATAGTGGAAAACAAAAACTAAATTGCCAGTATTTCACTATCAGGACATGTCACACTCACCAGGACATGTCCTACCTTTCACATACACTGCACCCTGCCCAGGGGGGTACCATGAACCTACTTAAAGAGTCCCTGGCATGGCAGTAAAAATTGCATGCAGACACTCCAGTGGCAGGTCTGAGACACCTTTGAAAGGCTGCCTGTGTGGGTGACACAATCAGTGCTGCAGGCCCACTTGCAGCATTTGATTTACAGGCCCTGGGCACACATTTGAATTTTACTAGGGACTTAGGGCCAGATGTAGGAAGGCTATTACCGGTCAGTAACGGCCGAAATCGTCTGTTACCGACCGGTAATAGGCATTTCTGATGTAGGTGGCAAATTTACCGATTTGGTAAATACAGAATCGGTATTTACAGATTCGGTATTTACCGAATCATCATTTACCGATTCGGTATTTAACGAATCGGTAAATGGCATGTAGGAAGCACTTTAAAGAGTGCTCCTGTGCTTTAAGGATTTGTTACTTACCACCAACTATTAGTTGGTGGTAAATAACGAATACCTTTGAAAATGCTAATTTGTGCATTTTCAACTGTGCCATGTGACAGACATACATGCCCTTAGGGCATGTATGTGTGCCACATGTGCACACAGCGATACAAAAGGGGATGATGGACGGAGCGTTTGAGCAAATCAAACACTCATCCCCCAGTCAACTGATCTGGGTTTAATCCATCACCATTCTTTAGCCCACTCAGCCACCCCAGTTCAGACATGGCCATATGCAAATCAGTCTGACCCTGACATCACTTTTTTGGATGTCAGTGTTACAAGAGTTATGAATCATCTGGAAACGAACTTATACAGAAAAGCAACGGATAAAAACAACATCCTTCATTACAGATCATTTCACCAGAGGTCATTGAAGAATCATCTTCCATTTTCTCAACTTCTTCGAGTTAAACGGATCGTATCTGACACAACCAAATATGAGGGGCAGGCTACCAACATGATAAGACGCTTTGAACAAAGAGGCTACCCACAAACCATCTTGAGAAATGCTAAAGAACGATGTGATAAACTGAATCGTCAAGATATGTTGATACAGAAGAAGAGAGACAGTGTCAAGAGACCTGTGGTCGTATCGAAATATTCAGTGGCTTCAAAAGCATACAAAGCGTCCATATTAAGACATTGGTCCATCATCAGTACTGAACAAGACTTCAAGAACATCTTTTGCGACCAACCTTTATTTGCATACAAGAGGGGTAATAACTTGAAAGAAATTATAAAAAAAAAAATATATATATCTGCCATCACATTCAAAGGCAATCAACAATGTCTTAATTGCAAAAATTGCAACAACCTCATTAAAGGACCGATCATCAAACACCCAATGAAGGGCACAAACATTAATTTGAGATTCAACGCCACATGTGATACGGAGAACGTGATTTACATTATCAAATGCCCTTGTGGATTAGTATACACTGGAAAGACCTCACGGAAATTGAAAATAAGAATAAATGAACACAAAAGCAATATAAGGACTGAGAATATGAAATCGAATTTGGCAGCACACTTTAAAGACAATAGACACAATGTCAGTCAACTTAGATTTGCCGCTGTGGAGGTTGTGGCTAAGCGTGATGACGGGACAACAACAATTTCTTATTACAGCGTGAAAATCACTGGATAAAGTTTTTACAATCTTCCAAACCTTCTGATCTCAATGATCGTATGGAATTTACATGCTACCTGTAATTTAAGTTTTCCATGAACTTTATGCATTCTTTCAGATTTGTTCAGAATGGTCAAGTTTTTTTTATAAATGTAAAGCGTTTTGCATTAACATGATTTATTTTTCATTTTTCTTCTAATTTCACATTTAATCACCGACTTCTTCTTTAAGTTTCAGCTTGGGAATTCACCCTGTTTCTAGTTTCTTGACACTTTTTTATTTTCACAACATGGCCACCAACGAGGAGGTCCTCTTTCTATTTTCATGTTTAAGCTATGCCACTTCCGTATATACGGCACGCTTCAACATTCTCACAGAGCGAAGGGCGGACGAGTGAGACGCGGGGGCTCACACTGCTTTACGAGTAAGTTGACACACTGATACTTTAATTTGTTCACGTTTTTTTAAAAGAAAACGTAGCTGCACGTATGGGTTCACGATGGGGCTTGCACTGATGCATGTTCATCGAATCTTCCGCACGTCGTTTCTCACGTTGTTTTTTCACGGACGATGGTTTTTCAACTTTCCAAATATTCTAAAACACTTTTTCCTGCAGTTTGCACGACCCAAATGCTTTTTATTTTAGTTTTGCACGACCATAGGACACAAAACCATGTATTGTTTGACTAATGCACAGAACTACAATCTTCCATGACTTTAATAGAATGTGATACCCTCATAGAACATATATTAAGCATATGTGTAGCATGTATATAAATGAACTGATTTTCTTGGTGGATCATACATAGATTGTTTTCTATATTATTTCACAGAATACCCCTGATGAAGGACTGATTGTCCGAAATGCATTGGGTGATGAGGTTATGATGTGACACAATTTGTGATACTAGAAATGGATTATGGAATCTACAAATTTGAACCTCTTGAACAAACAATGCTCATGTGAAAAAAACATGAAATAAATAACAAGAAAACCCCACGCATTTTTGGTTTAACCTTTATTGAAACTGAATAGACTGGATAAAAACGTTATTTGTTTTCTTTAGGTTGTGCTCATAGAGTTGGCACTTATCCTAGGTGCCACGGACATTGTATCAAATTTATTTCTGCAACAGGTGTCAGCATTAAATGATGTAAGAGCATTGTGATGGGTCATCCTCTTACTATATATGTACTGTATTCAGTTGAGCTCCTGATGACGAGGACCAAAACACAGCATTTGACAAATAACAGTTTGACAAGATATGAGCAGGTGTTGCTCACTGCTGAGAATGTGACCCTGAGACGTTGTCTATCTTAAATTCTGCTACCTTGTTACCTGTTCCAAATGCTGATGGGGTAGATTATGGAGACCTTGACTGCCGAGACCTGACATTGTCGATGAACCATTGTCTGGTCTTGATCAAGTCATTTTTGTTGATAGTTCATGCCTAGGAGACAATGAAGGTTATTTGAAAGCAGTGTTTGCTGTCTGTACCATCTCTGGAGTGGTGAAAGCTGCTTGATTACAGAGAGTACACTCCACACAGGTAGCTGAAATCATTGCCCTGATGCGTGCATATCGAGTTTCTAAACAGAATCGAGTCACCATCTATACTGATAGCCAATAAATACAGTTTTGGTGTGGTTCATGACTTCGGAAAGTTATGGTCACAGAGAGGGTTCCTAATAGGAATGTATGTGAGACAACTGCTGGAACCATTGTAATTACCAATTAAAGTGGTTGTTGTTAAGTGTGCAGCGCATGGAAAAGGAGACAACCTTGTTACCATAGGGATCAGATATGCTGAGAAGTTGTTTGTTTTTTTATGCCACAAATGCATGTATTTTCAATGGGTAATATATTGGCGAGAGTACAGAGAAGACCAAACTCAGCATGATGCTAGCTTTTGCAGACCCATGGGATGAAGTCAGACTTTTGCAAATGGAAACCACAGACCAGGAACAAGCGGGTTGGTTCAGAGCAGGTTGTGAGAAAGGAGAAAATGACATATTGGTTTTAGTTGATGGTAGGGCAGTGGTGCCTGATTGCCTGATAAGCCCAACAGCAAGGCATATTTATGGAGCAGCTAACATAGGAAGCGACGCAATGGTGAGATAGTTCAGGCAGACTTGGTTCAATCTGAGGTTTCACATGGTTGCAGAAGCAGTATGTCATTGGAGTGTTATGTGCCTGCAAATGAATGCTGAAAAAAGACTGTTGTTGCTTTGAGCCACATTTCCAGATCAGGGGTCCATACAATCGGATCCAAATGAACTTTGTTGAGATGCCTTTGTGTAATGGGTTGAGATACATCTTGGTGGTTGTATGCATCTTTTCCTGATGGGTGGAAGCTTATCTAACTAGAGGGTGTGACAGTCTCACAGTGGCAAAGTTATTGCTAAAGGAACTCATTCTTAGATTCATATTTCCAACTACATTGGAGTCATATAAAGGAACGCACTTTCACAATGAATTTATGAAATTGTTTTGTACGGCCTTGAGTGTGATTCAAAGACTAAATTGTAGTTGCAGGCAGTAGGCATCTGACATGGTGGACCAGATCAATGGAACTTTAAAGGCGAGACTGGCTAAAGCGTATGCTTCAACATCTTTGAAATTGCCTCAAGCGTTACCTTTGGTTCCAATGAGTTTGCGCAGGAGAACTGGGTTATGGCCACATGAAATCTTAATGGGAAGATTGATGTGAGTAGTTCCAGCTGTGACCAAGGGGTCACTGGAGAGGGCAAGCCAAGCTGTGGAGGTCCCTGAAGAGGCTGGACACCCCCAGATCAGGCTGAAGGGGGTCAAGATATACAAGACCCTAGTAAAGACTCTGAGGGAGATGGTAACAGTGCAAGTGGTATAGAGTCAGACTGAGCAAATGAGACTGGTGTGCAAATTGGGCATGCACAGTTAAGGATGGAATATGTGGGAGATGAAACATAGCCTGTGAGACAGAGAAGGAGGAATTTGAGACTGGCATCTAAAAGATAACTTGCACCGATAAGTGAATCTTCGGAGTCTCATTTGAGTGAACCAGAGCAAGTCACGGGAAGTGCTAGGAGGTCCAGGAGAGCAGGAGTATCATAATAAGATATTCCTCTCCCGAGTTGACTCATCTGGTTACAAATGCCGGGGTGAGCGAGGTCTGAGATTTTTAATACTGATTGTAGAGATCTGGTTGAGAGTTCCTGGAATTGAGGCTAATGCACTTCTGTCATTGACTGTGCCTTTTCCACCAAGTTTGAGTGGCTTACGGAACCTGATTCTAGAAGATACTGAATTTCAACGCTTCAGAGCTCCACAGTCTCCTCAAGAGATAGCATCACTGAGAACTGAACAGTTACAACGAGTGATTGAGGAGATTGGCTCTGATCTCTTAAGGGATGTAAATGTATCTTTTTTTGAAATGTAATTAAGTTGCTTTGAAGAAGATAACCTAGGCCCAAGTAGAAAAAGAAGAAAAATAGTGACTTTCATCTAGAAGAAGAAAGAGGGCTAGGGAAGTCTTCCAAGCTGTGTATATACTGTGCAAAAGACTGTTAAAAAACGTTCCATGATTCAAAAGAAAGTGGGTTATGACTTTGTTACACATGAATAAGAGGCAGAGAAAAGACTATGTGCGTTGATCCTCTTTCAGCTGCTATCCGAGCCACTTTGGAAATGGAGTCTGGAAATTCAAATCGTAGGCACAAATGTATTATAGATACACTCATTGTAGGAGTAATCATAGTAATACCTGTAGTATTCACAGTCCATTTTAAGCACACACAACATTGAGGAACAGGGAGTGGGGATACATGGGACATCCACACTTATCATTGCTGCCTCAAAGAAGGAAACATTGGGATATGAAAAAGGCTTAATAGAGCAAACTAGTCACCTTCTTCATGTAGATTTGTCTAAAGGTGATTATACTCTGAACCTATGCTACATTGCTTTCTGACTACGTCAACACCATGGAAGTGGCAGATTGTTAAGTGTGTCTGCAATTGTCTGCTTTGGTCGAATAGGGGATTAGATACTGTTAGACATGGCATCTTTTGGCATGTTTACCCTGACTTTTTGCTTTCTGATCTCATATTTTTGACTCTGTTTTTGCTGGTTTAGTGTCTCTGCACACTTTCTCACTGCTGTCCAGTGTTAAAGTGCAAGTGCTCCTGTTGTAAATTGAATAATGGATTGGTGTTTCCATGATGGGCATATTTGATTTACTGGTAAGTCCCTAGTAAAGTGCACTGAGAGTGCCAGGGCATGTAACTTAAATGTTGCTAGTGGGCCTGCAGCACTGATTGTGCCACCTACGAGAGAGGCCTTTCAAAGGGTTCTCAAACCTGCCACTGTAGTGTCTGAACACAGTTTATACTGCTGTGTCGACTTTGCAAGTGCACCCACTTGCCAAGCCCTAATCTTCCATAATATTACATGTAAGTCTCCCCAAAGATGGACGCAATGTACTCTAAGGGCAGGGTGCCTGGGATGTGACAGATAGGACATGTACTGGTATGGGTGACATGTCCTAACAGTGTAATAAAGTGTATTTTGCTTTTCACCTTTGAAAGGCTATCTGTCCCATGGGATAGAATGGGCGTTTACGTATACCTTCTTATCAGTATATTTTCCCATTGGGACAAGATAGATAATTGAAGTTTAGTATGCTGAGCTCAGAATGTAGAGATGCATATTTTAGTAAAGATGATTTTGATGTTCTGTGTTTGAACATACCACTTTTAGAAAGTAGGTATTTTCTTCCCTAGCCATCCGGTGTGCCTCTGCTCGGTTGTGTATTGACTGTCTAGCTTTGAAGCGACAGGGGCTTCGGATGTGCATTCTCTTTCAGAACAGGCAGTGGGGAGGTTGTGGTGTGTCCTGCCTCTCGTGGATAAGTCTGGGCTGGGCACTTCGCTCCACAACCCTGGTCTCTCCAACGACTGCTACCGCCACTGAGCTGGTGTTTGCGCTGCGACCTGTGGGCGCCACACTCCACACCCCCTCACTTCACTTCACCACCGTGATCTGCACCATGGTGTGGGGGCACCACTCGTAAGCTACACTCACTACACGCAGCACCCCTTTCCCACACTTTAGCTGCAGCCCATCGATGTCAGCCCCATCAACCGCCAATCTTCGACAACCGATAAAGCCACCTTGACCATCAGCACCGCCACGCTTTGCACAACAGCCCTGGTCTCACCGACGCTGCTGGACAAATGGCACCAAGCCACTGGCTGCACCATCTTTTGGACAAGGTCTACTCTCATCCCCCTTTACTTGGTGGATCCTGAATTAGTAATTTGTTTACGCCGACGATCTTGTTTTATTCAGCCATAGGAGGGTCGGTTTACAGAGAATTCTTGACCAGCTGCTTTCTTTAACATCAAGAAACGCTCTGAAAATCTTTCAAAAACAAAAGCTATCACCTTCAGGAATCAAAAGCAGTAAACTGGTGGGTGGTTCTTCGATGGCAAAAAAATTTAAACTGTGACATCGTACAAATATCTGGGCATTCACATGGATTCCAAGAGTTCTTTTGTAAATCAGAAAGAAGCAGTGAAAGCAAAAGCATTGTCCCTTGAAGCAACAACAATGACATTTTCAACACAGCTATTTGGCCCAAGCTTATCCCCCCTTCTGACAGTCATGAAGGCAAAGGTTACAAACTGTTTAACCTATGGTCAAGAAATAGTGTTGGGGAGCAATTCGTCAATGCTGAATAAAACAACAACTAGAATCCACAAACGAGACTGGCACCTTCCGAAATTGGCATCTCCGGCTCAGATCAGGCTCAAGTTTGGCCTCCTGAACCATGAGGGTGTCGGAGCAGGTGCATTCATCAACCTGTGTCATAGACTGCGTAACTCAAGGGAAGGAAGCCCTGAGGCCAAGTTGTGGCAAGAAATAGCAGCAGGCCAATCCAGTCAAAAACACAGACGTTTCCTCAAACTCTCCTTGAAACTGCTCGATGTTGTGGATTATTGGGGTACTAATCCACCCCAGCAGGCACTAAAACTGTCCATTAAAAGAAGTGTTCGCCTCTGGTCTTTCCATCGGGACAGGGCACAATTTTCTAACACCCAGATCAGAGAACCCATATCTTTCAAGCACATATGCAGCTGTCTGGAAGAAAAGATTTATGGCACTGATGATGGGCGAATGGCCCTTTTTAAAACATTTGCCAGCATGGTGTTGCTCAAATGAGGACATTAATTTTAGGGGCTGTGGTCATCACTCAGAAACAATTGAGTACGTGGTGTGTGTTTGTCCTGCATTTCTCAAGGACAGAAGGCGGTTGTTGCGAGGTGAATGGATCAAGTACGGTGTTCGATTATGCCGGCAAGCCATAATATCAGCAATGAACCCCAATAACACGATTCCCAATGTTAGGTTTACCGAATTGCATCCAAACTGCAAAAAAACTGCAAAAAAACGTAACCATCACTACAATCATTAAATCTATGACCGATCTGGGATCCCCGTGTTCCATATCAAACCTCAAGACTCTTACTGGTGAAGGCTTTGCCTGTTTCACTGAAAGCTGGGGGTAGGTTTTACACCCATCAACAAGGTCACTATGTTTTAAAACATACTTTAACTTCTTCTTGCTCTTTACAAAAAAATATATATATTTATATATATATATATAATATATTATATATTTCACACCACTGTATCTTTTTAACAATGTTAACTTCTTCCTGTTGCATTCAAGATGAATTTTTTTTTCTGTTTTATTCTAAATTGTCATAATTTTAAGTAATCGAACAATAAACAATTAACGAGTGCGCTGCCTGCACCGGGACCGGGGGGCACCTAAAGCCACACCACTCCGCTCATATAGCAGCTGCGATGACCACAGCCAGTGGAACACACCACCGTAGAACAAAAAGGTACAATTTACATGTCCTCTGACACCGACGCCGGTCGGCACCGACACAGTCAACCGACCCGGTTGGATTTGATTGTTTTCAGCACCAGATGGAGCTATCAACTTCAAGGAACTGCGTTTTTAATGTTATTCTTGCCGAGAACATATTTTGATTATTGTATGCTAGACTTTTTATCATTTTAGTCTTTTTAGCACAGATATTGTTTTTTTTCTAAACCTGGTGTGGTGTCCTTTCTTAGTGTTCTAACTGTATTACTGTGTGTTACGTGCAAATGCTTTATACATTGTCTCTGAGATAAGCCTGACTGGTTGTGCCAAGCTACCAAGGGGGTGAGCAGGGATTATTTCAGTAGTGTATTCCCCTTATCGTGACTAGGAAGAAGTGTCCCTACTTGGAGAGGGAAACAACCTGCCAATTAGAGACCCCCATTTTTAACATTGGCTGTCAGTGGTGAGGATAAGACATGTGTTTTCACTCGACCTTCAGTGATTGGTGTACACTACTACCATACTGCAGACCACTAAGTACCACATACTGTTTCTTATTGGTCTTTTTTTGATCTTGGCATTTGTTGAGAACTTGAACTTGCTTTTGCATCATGTCTGAGTCAAGAGAATCATCTGTTGCATCCTTGAAAGTGACCTTTGAGGAGGAGGCAACATGAAGGATCTTGCATTTGTCAAGTTCAGAGTCGTTATGACACTGTATTTGTGGGATAAAGTGTGTGTGAACATACCTTTTTAGTCAATGGTCCTTGGAAAACGTTTCTGCAAGAATCCGTACAAGTGGTGGCAGGAGTATATTTTGTGTGTGGGAAGAATGCATATATTTGGTTTCTGAACAATTTGTATAGTAACTGTTATGCGGCGGTTGTGTTTCCAAAGATCTATCATATGAAAGATTTGGAAGGTTTGCAAGAAAAATCAAAACATGGAAAAAAACGTGGACTGAGTGCTAGTGAGATTATGGGAGAGATATTTGGAGCAATGATACCTCGTTTAGGAGTGGTACTGAACAACATCAAGCTCAGGAATTGTCGGTTAACACAGTTCAGTCGCTGCCAGTCATAGATGGGGAAATTGTTTTTATAAGGGCGGTTGTGATGCAAAACCATCTTGCATTAGACATGTTACTGGCAAAAGGAGGCAGAGTCTGTTGGATGCTGCAGGTCCAACAATACTGTACTTATATCCCTGATAGAAGAGAAGATCTAAAGGAACATATTAATACTATCACTGACATACATCATTAGATACATAAACTGGCAGCTGAGGGAGTATGAGATAAGATTGGAAAGGGTTTTGGTGCAGTTGGGAGTTGGTTTGTGTACCTAGGAAAGAGAATTCTTGAATACATCTTGAAGCAAATAATTATTGTTGCAGTATGTGTAATCATCTTCACATTTATAATAAGAGCATACACATGGCACAAGGCGAGGCAGGTGGAAAACTCCTTAAGGGAAAGGGAGAGAAAGGTGGAAAGACTGCAGGAAAGTCATTATGAGAATTTGAGACAGTTGGAGAAGTTCAGACAGAGGAGACTAGCTATGACATCTGTTTAGATCCGTCTACTTTACAGGGATTTTAGTGTTTTGTGATGACTCAACGTCATCAGAGGGGTTAACTGATGTTATTGAAATCACATTACCTCCCGTCCCTCCCTCGCCTTCCTTCTAAATGCATGAGGCCCTACCTCCCTCTAGACATACCCCAGCCTATGAAAAACTCTGCCCACCACCACATGTTCTTTTTTGTCTCCATAGGTAAGACTTACCTTTAGGTTTCTCTCTGTGGGGTTGTGGTAAATAAATAATTAATTACCGGTACTATTTTTCGGGATACTCATACAAATAGATAGCTCAATAAATAAGAGTCAAGATACGAGGTAGCTAGAGTTGACAGGCTTTAATTAAACATAAAGGACAAGAACAGGACAGCCTGTACGGGATCTGGGAAAGATGCGCATCTGGGGGCAGGAACAGGGAGCGGATAAGGGTAACTTTTAATAACAGAACATTAGTATATATAGTTAAACAAAATACATGGCATTCAATACAGTAGGCGTAGCAGTAAGCGGAGTCTGTAGCAGTCGCGAAAGATAAGGGCAGAAATGAGGTAACAAGAAGGCGTATACAGGGCGTATACATAGACATGTGATGCAAACGTAACAGAATATGTAATAAACGGGGCGGAAACATGGAGGGGGCTACCTGAGCAGCTGGGACCTCTAACCTAGTGGTGCGCGCAAACTGACAATGACGTGTTACTAGGGAGAACTGGGGGGCTATGACTTCTGCGCTAGAAGAGGAGACTAAAGTCTGGAGTGTCAGAGCGACATGTACCTATAGCCTATCTAGTATCTAGTGTTTAGAGAACATGTTGATAGAATCCAAAAGTTATCAGAGTAAAGGCTAACAGACATTAAGACTGGTGCATACATAATCCTACATGTAGTGCGTGTGCGGGGAAATATTCTATGAATATTAATACAGTATTTCTCTTACATGGAGACATAAAGGCTAGACCATGACGAAAACTATTGATGCGATTCAGTAGCTTAGGAATGCAGAGAAGGAGGGCTGGACTGATAACTAGAAACATAACATACTCTTGGCAGACTGAGAGGCAGAGCCAGGCCGAGCCGGGCACTGCGAGGCATGAAAGTAAGCTAAGGGTCAGGGATACAGGTGGGGGCTGTATCGCTCCTCGGAGAGGGTTCAGGAAACAAGAGCTGAATCTGAGTCCGGGCCCTTTTGAGGCCTAGAAACGGGGATATTTCAATGAATTAACGTGCACACTGTGAAACGTGGCAACGTAGCTTTACATAGGCCTGATATTCGTCGTATTCACGAAAACTGGAAACTGGCATACTAGAGATGGACACAACTGTAATTGCGCCTTTAATCGATCATGGGGGAATACATGCATATCGATCATGCACATATGACATAACATGGGGAACACGTAGGCACATATAACATGGCAAAATGTACTTTTCCACATTCCCTCCTTGTGCCCTACATTTCCATCAGGAAACATCTATATTCATGATACCATCTATCATTTCATACAGCATCATTTGCTCGTCTCGAATTGTCTTGGAACGGGACTTAGGACTAGGAATACAAGAGGTAGCACAAATGCCGCAAATCGCAGGGCCACATTGTATACAGAGGCAGCAACTGAATATGATCATTACTGCAGTACCTAGAAATGACAATACTTTCCATCCCCAGGCAGATATAATACTCCAGAGCCAACCGGACCATGTCCAGGTGCCTGTATTCTGGTGTAACTGATGGGCAATTTTATGAAGTCTGGTTATAGCTGAATAAACAGACGGCGCGTTATTAGGAATGAAAATGCAGCAACTAGATCCGATGACTCTACATGCTCCTCCTCTATCGGCCAGTATGACGTCAAGAACGAGACGATTTTGGAGCACGACAAATCTCATAGCAGATTGCTCTTCGGTTAAGTTACCTAGAGCAGAAGTAGTCTCATTCACTACTGCTTCAAGGGTTCTGGTTAATCTACGGATTGACTTACTATTCTGGACAGGGCCTATAAAGAAAAAGAAACCTCTATTGAAATCTGTATACTGTTCTAGAGCAGTTTCAGTTTGATCGACAATTGGGGACTCAATCTCCCTTCTATGTCTAACGTGTACTAGATGTGTGTTTCTGTGATAATCAGATGGGGCTAGAAAAACTGGTGGCAGTAGGAAGGCAATGTAACATGTTCCATCCCAATCGAGGGGCCGACGAACATATGCGGTCTGACCACAAACAAAATAAGAATGACGTGAAGCTTTGAAAATAGATTTCCCACTGTCACTATACTCAACAGTAGTAGTACAATCACTATGTCCTACATGTGCAGAACCATTATTTCGGACACATAATTCGCCTTTGACTGGTAGTACTGAAATAGCAGGTAAGTCTGGAGTAGTATCAGACTGAACATTCAGGACCATAAAATTCGAAGAATAATTACCTAAATTATAAACTTCATTTTCTAGATCTAACCCTGTTCTATGGGGGAGACCTTGCTTGTCTGGAAAACATGTTCTATTCAGAAGGGACATATCATTTGAAGATGACGTTAACATGGACCATGCTCCACACGAACCATTATGTGAAAACGGATAAGGAAAGAGTGGCAGAACTCCCTTCGGTGTCTGGAAAGGGGGGAGTCGACCACACACCCAACAATTGGTAGCATTGCTGGTCTGGTGTGAATAGTGTAACATTCTGATGAATGTATTATTACGCATAGCAAGACGATAGGATAACTCGTGAGGAGGCAGATCACTAAACGTGTGCTTTACTGTAGCATTAGAAAACTTATTTACATGAGAAATTGGAAAACATAAATGCAATGCATAACTTGTGCAGGTAATCATCAAACTTAGAAACAATAAGAAACCTAGAAAAACGATACATCGGACAGAGTTTTGACTAACTCTCTCACTATGGGGGTCTATCTCATACATGTCAGATACCTGTCTAACCGTTTCACCCGAGGGGGACTTAGACAATTAAACTGGCTGACTTATTTTACTAGACCGTAATTTCAACTTATACTCCTGCTGCGGAGTTGTCTCTAACAGAGGAACTTTCAGTTCGGGATTTAAATTAATGTCTGGTTTCAGGCAGTCTTTAGAAATGGAACAGTCTTTAGAAATGTCCTTTAGAAAAGTCTTTTTCCGGACTCCATGGAATTTCTTGATATGCGACAGATGGACCCAACCCTTGCGGCCTTCCAACTTCACGGCCGTACGGGTGGTCAGAAGGACAAGTCTCGGCTCCTTCCAGCGAGGCTCCAGCGGACTTGAACGATCAAAGTTCCTTACAAGTACAAGATCCCCTGGAATGACCTCGTGCGGTTTCACTTCAGTATTGTCTGGAAATGCGGCGGCAACCTGTGAACGACAAGAGTGTAGGGCAGACATCAAGGAAGCTAGGTAATCTGTCAACATATTACTGGAAACATCTGTAATACTACGGGGTCTAGGTGTACCCCACATATTTGGGGGGCGGCCGAATACGACCTCATAAGGGGACAGACCTGATCTGGAGTGTGCGACCATGCGCATAAAGAATAAAGCTACTGGCAGGGCAACTAGCCAGTCTACACCTTTCTCTTTACATATCTTGGCAATACGGATTTTCAGGGTCTGATTATGTCTCTCTACGAGACCGGCTGCTTCAGGATGGCGCACACAATGGAACTTCCACTGGTATCCTAACAAAAGGGAAACATGTTTCATGAGCTCGGATGAGAATGGCTGGCCGTTATCAGAATACACGACCCTAGGGAGTCCATAACGGGGGAAGAATTCACGAACCAACTGCTTGGCAGTGGTCGCTGCTGTGTAATCTGGAACTGGATATGCTTCTGTCCACCTGGACAAAGCGCATACAACTACAAGGACATACTTGAAACCTTGACATCGCTCCATCTGAATATAATCCATCTGGAGGACTTCAAAGGGGTGGTCAGGGGGCTGGAATCCACCTTGTTCCACCGGGACACTTTTACCTGGATTGAATTGACAACATATCATACAAGTACGGACTTTCTGCTTGGCTGCAGCTCGTAAATGCTTGTTAAACCAAAGGTTCTGAATACTGTCTAACATGGCTTTTTCTCCTAGGTGTGCTGGACTATGTGCGGTATTGATAATGACTTGAACCATAGAGTCGGGGAGAAACCATGTGGCTTTTCCCTTCGTCAACCATCCCTGATCTGTCTGGACCCCCCCTTGTTCGGACCATTTCTTGATTTCTTCAGGAGTAGCATGTAACTGTATGTCTATGACATCTTGTGTAGGGTCCTTAACTGTCATACATGTAGTCGGATCTGGAGTGGATGTCTGTGTCTTGTTAACTGGAATGTCTGGTGTCTGGGCTGTAAGCTTGGCTGTTCGATCTGCTAGATCATTACCTTGGGAAATAATGTCAGTAACTTTCGTATGTGCTTTGCACTTCATGATAGCGATAGCTGTCGGTAAATGTATTGCATCTAACAGAGCTTGAATGAGGAGACCATGCTGAATCTTGGTTCCATGAGAAGTCATGAAACCTCTCTCCTGCCAGAGCACTCCGAAGTCGTGTACAACTCCGAATGCGTAACGTGAATCTGTATATATGTTTACTTTCAGGTCCTTAGCACGTATGCAGGCTTGAGTCAGAGCAACTAGCTCTGCTGCTTGAGCAGACAGGGTGTCAATACGGTGTGTTTCAATAACTTCGGTGTCAGTAGTCACTGCATACGCGGCTACTAGTTCTCCTGTACTTGTTCTCATACATGAACCATCCACATAAAGTGTCAGGTCGGGATCAGGTAATGCAATGTCTGTCAGGTCTTGTCTTGGCTTAGTCATAGTGTTAATGACTTCCACACAGTCATGTGTGGCAGGATTTGAAGTAACTGACGGTAACAGAGTAGCAGGATTTAGAACGTTGCAGCGTCTGATTTCTATGTGTGGCTGGAACAATGTCAGTTCATAACCTGTTAAACGTGCAATGGTCAAGTGCTGAGTCTGTGTTCGGTTCAAAAGAACTTCCACGGAGTGTGGAACTTGTACTGTCAGGGAGTGTCCTAATACTATGGAATCACTTTGTCTGATTGCTAGAGCTGTGGCTGCAACTGACTTGAGGCACGCAGGCAAAGCCTGGGCTACTGGATCTAATGTGCTCGAAAAATAAGCACAAGGCTTGTACTGTCCGGCTTGATCTTGTGTGAGAACAGATAATGCAGTACCATCACGTTCTGTGACAAAAAGTGTAAAAGGCTTACTGTAGTTCGGTGTAGCTAGAACAGGTGCTTGGCATAAAGCTTTCTTTAACTCATTAAAACTAAGTGTATGTTCAGATGTCCAAGGGAGAACAGTCGATACGGCTGCCTCCTGTGTCGTTAACTGTATCAGTGGCTTTGCTAGAAATGCATACTGAGGAATCCATTGTCTGCAGTAAGAAGTAAGGCCAATAAAAGCACGTACCTCCTTCTGTGTCTTGGGCTGTGGAAGACTCGCTATTAACTGGATACGGTCTGGTGTCAACTGCCTACCCCACTTGGACAGTAAGTGGCCTAAGTAGATCACTTGCTGGACACAGAACTGGAGCTTCGAAGGGGACACCTTGTGCCCCATCTCGGCTAGGAAATACAGAACTGTAAGTGACGCTCGCTCGCAATCACGTTCAGAACGGGCTGTGATCAGTAGATCATCGACATACTGGAGCAGGGCAGTGTCAGCTGGCATGTGAATATTGTCTAGTTGTCTTTTAAGTGCTTGACTGTAAATGCTAGGACTTTCTGTGAAACCTTGAGGAGCTCGTGTGAATTTATAGCTCCTTCCATTTAAACAAAAACCGAAAAGGTACTGGCTATCTGGATGAATCGGAACACTGAAAAATGCATTCTTGAGGTCTATTACAGTAAAAAATATAGCTTCAGAATCAATAGCTGTCAATAGAGATGAAATATCTGGGACTACTGGATACTGGGGTATGATACATTTATTAAGTTCTCGAAGGTCAATCACTAATCGATATACTGGAGGTGCATTTGGATCAGTACGTTTCATGACTGGAATGATAGGAGAATTACATACATTGGAGTCAGTTTCTACAACCACTCCTTGGGCAATGAGCTCGTCAATAATTTTGGATAAGGCTGCTACAGCCTCAGGTGGCAATCTGTACTGTCTGATTCGTGGCAGGACTATACCTTGCTTGAGGGTCACACGATGGGGTGTGATTTGCATAAAACCTACATCAGTTGGACCTTGCGCCCATAAATGCTGCGGAACATTGGACAATCTTGGATCAAAATCTCGTAATACATAGTGACCTTTAAAGTCTCTTAAGAACAAACGTATTCCTTCTGGAGAACAGCAAATAACTGCACCTAATTCTTTCAATGTTTTAATGCCTAACAAATTTTCTGGACATGATTTCGTAAGTAACAAATCAGTAGTTCGGGACAATGGACCAACTTCTAGAGTAACCGGCTTTGATATCTCGTTTACAATAGGCTTTCCTGAAAATCCAAGGGAAACATTTCTAGAGCCTGAGAGCGGAGCCCCTGGAACCTCGTCATGACTGATAGTAGTCCTACTTGCCCCTGTATCAATCAAAAACTTTCTGTCTTTCCCCAATACTTGACTGTGTACATAGGGACCCTCTTGATCTACAGGTATTTCGATGAGAGGCAAGCCTACCTCCCTCTCTAGGCTGTTTCATGAATACGGTTGATACTCTGGATACTCTGTCTGAGCATACTGGTACATCTGCTGTGTAACATGCTGTGTTGCAGCAATAGGCTGCGGTGCTGGAACTATCTGTTGTGCATTCTGTGGTGGCTGAGAAGTCTGTGAAACTTGTTCTTGTCTAGGCGGACGTGGTCTTTCTTTAGTCTTACCAGTGGCTATGTTATGTTTCAGAACTGCACACTCGTTTATAAAATGACCTGGCTGTTTGCAATAATTGCATGTCCCTTTAACGGGAGCTGCAGGATGACTGGCTTGATTCGGACCCCTCTTCTGACTGTCTTGTGGAACAGATTGTGCAATTAGTACTTTCATTTTCGTGTCTTTCATACGTCTCCTTTCGTGTTCTTGCTCTTCCCTGATTCTATTCTGGTGATACTGGAGCATCTGTAACATCTGGGACGGGGTACTAGCTTGCCAAGTACTTTCGACTTTCAAAACTCGATTTTTAACTTGTGGGCTTGAATTCTCGACTAGTTTAGTAACAAAAAGATGAGGGTATGACTCGCTACCTGTCTTCAGACCACTGTTAATAATGAAACATTTTTCGAATCTAGAATAAAAATCACTAGTATCTTCATCCTGTTTCTGTTTGCATGCTGAGATTGCATCCCAATCTTCCTTTTTCGTGGCTAATAACCTTGGCAAAACTTGAATCAATAACTCTGGCAATTCTTTACATTTCTCTCCAAGACCGGTACCTGGTACTCGTATTTTATCTTCAGCTTCTAGAGCTGTCCAATCAATCTTTTTCTCTCCCACCTCCCATTCCTTTTCCTTGAGTTTTTCATATACCCCTGTGGGCAACAGGACCTTTAACATTTTAATAATATCTGGATACGTGTATTCTCCCATACGGAGCATGTCTTTTAATTCTCGATGGAACCCTGCTGGATCTTTGTCGTGACAGGGAATTAATTTCTTCATCTCTAAGAGTTCCATCTTGGTGACAGGGGTGTAAACAAATACTCAATGCATTTCACCATCCGGTGTCCTGACTGGGTGTACTTCTCGTAACGGATGCTGTCTGTCTATGTAAAATGGTTTACTTTCTGGAGGTGAGACGTGAACAAAATGCGGGTTCAGAAACGTTCCATATTTGTGGCGCTGTTCTAGAATGACACTAATTAAATCAGTACCTAAACCTTTCCATTTATACTGGAGTAACTCGTTCAGAACATCATGTAACGGACCTGGATCAGAATGCTGACCCTCATACAACATAATGAGGTGCTGGATCATATACATACCCACCAGTCGCTGCTCGGCTGGGGGCAGTTTCAGAAACATTTGTGCCACTATTTCGTCTGGAAAAGTGGTAGAATCAGTAATCCATCGGACTGCTGATCGGGCTAGTTCTTGTTCATGCATGGTACTAAGCTCACTATAACCGATTCGTGATTTCAGAATGTGATCGGTAGCTTGAAATACTTGTTCTAGAGAACCTTGTTCTGGTGCTGGAAGATGAAAGACTTTCTTGTGTTCTAGGCGTAAATGTCGGTCTGGAAATCTAGTTTTACCTACATACGCTATTCTGGCGGTATTCTCGTCTTCTACTTCTTCGGTATCATTGTTATCTTCTTTCTCGCTTACTTGTGCTGCTTTACGTTGTTCGTGTAACCTTATTATTTCCTTACGAATTTTCTTGTACATACTCTCTATACTACTGAGTGTCTTGTGTCTACCCTCGGCTATATTATCACTCCACCTTGTCAGAACTTTCATTTCGATCGGATCTTTAGTCGGATAATCTTGTTCCCTTACTAAACAATTGATTAGAAACTTTAATAGTATGAGCTGGGTCTCAGCTTTCCTTAGAGACATGATTTCGCCAATACTTTCTGGATCTTCTCCTGTACGGATGAAACGATACATTCTGTCTAGATCTTCTTTCATATTCGGTAGGGTGTCCAAATACTCGGTCACCCGTCTTATGCGCAATGAATATATAACCATATTGTCATCGCCTGGGACTGGATCATAACGGCATTCGGTAAGAGCTCGTCTGATTTCTGCGACGGACTGATATTTGGGCGTACGCTGTAACGCACGTTCATGTAATTCGACTAACGTTATACGTTTGTGTGGCGGCGGGGTACCAGGAGGACCTCCTCCTGCGGCCCGTAAACTGGAATCGTCGACTGATACTCTTCGTGCTGGCAGAGTGACCGATGTAGCGGGAACTTGTACTACGGGCTGGACCGGGGGTACCGTAACAGGTACTGTAACAGGTGCCCCGGTGGCTGGAGGAACAGGAATTACATTATTTACTGGAGCTGGCGGAGCAGGATTCGCATATTCTGGGACTGTGTCGTCCAAATAGGACGAGAGAAAAATATCAGCTGCGGTCGGTTTGTGACGTAGCTTAATCGGAACTAATGGCGGCCGAAAATTACATGGTGCTTCCGGGGTTGCTTTTGGCAATCCCTCGACAAGAAGAGGATACATACCCTTAATGAGGGCATTTCTCTGTCTGTCTGACTGTTCGGTTTTAACTCGTTCACCTACTTCAATTAGTTCCCTTTCTTGGGCTCTTTCTGAGGATTCTCTACTTAATTCTGACTTTCTGATTTCTTTTTCTGTTCTTTTATGAGATTCTTTGCGCCATAACTCGATGGCATCTTTCTGGGACTGTCTGGCTTTCTTTTTCCATAACACTTCTTCTACTCGCATGATGCACTCGGCATCCCACGTACCTGATACGGGCCATCTATACTTTTCCTCTAATTGTTTGGTGTACTCCACCCATAAATCTAGATATAATATGGCACTTATGCCATGCTTTTGATACATAAAATGACCTGGACTGTCCCTAGGCGGGACAGGAACTGCTTCCTCGAGCAGACCTTTTCTAGTTCTTAACTGACGTAACTTTGAGAACAGAGGCATAACTTAGACTGGAGTCTGGACACAATACAATACACAATAAACACAATAATAACTGAAACACGAATCATTCATACCACGACATTGAAAACACATAAAATAACATTTAGAATAACAGTTCGGACAAAATACTACCTGAAATACTGAGAACAGAACACATGAATTTCTTGAGAACAGAACTTACTAGAACAGAAACTTTACTAGAATGACTGGATGCACTGCTAAAACAGTACGAAACTTACCGGTCCCATAAAGAGACACGTCAGGACCCGCATCCACCTAAGTGGACACTTCGTGTTGGATCTGTGTACCCAAACCCACGGACCAGAGACAAATCAATTGACCCTGTCTAGATACTACCCCAGCAACGGTACTCACCGGGCAGCAAGAACGGAAGGCCTCGGACTGGACTGGACTGCTACGACGACGGACGGACGAACTTCGGACTTCAGTTACAGGTGGGCCTCCGGATACCTCGGACCTTGGACTCTCGGCTTGGGCTCTGGTCGGGACTCGCCGCGTTCCTCCACCGCCTCGTCTGGATGCTGGACCGCAACCTCCGTCTCCTCCGTGGGCCTGAGGGATACTTGAAGCAGAAATATCTGCACGTGCACGGTATGGTTCCGTCACGGCTGCAGAGGATCAGGGGGCCTGCGTGGCTTCTCCGGCGCGTGGGGAAAGGGCAAGTTCCTATTCGGGCGCCATTATGTGGTAAATAAATAATTAATTACCGGTACTATTTTTCGGGATACTCATACAAATAGATAGCTCAATAAATAAGAGTCAAGGTACGAGGTAGCTAGAGTTGACAGGCTTTAATTAAACATAAAGGACAAGAACAGGACAGCCTGTACGGGATCTGGGAAAGATGCGCATCTGGGGGCAGGAACAGGGAGCGGATAAGGGTAACTTTTAATAACAGAACATTAGTATATATAGTTAAACAAAATACATGGCATTCAATACAGTAGGCGTAGCAGTAGGCGGAGTCTGTAGCAGTCGCGAAAGATAAGGGCAGAAATGAGGTAACAAGAAGGCGTATACAGGGCGTATACATAGACATGTGATGCAAACGTAACAGAATATGTCATAAACGGGGCGGAAACATGGAGGGGGCTACCTGAGCAGCTGGGACCTCTAACCTAGTGGTGCGCGCAAACTGACAATGACTTGTTACTAGGGAGAACTGGGGGGCTATGACTTCTGCGCTAGAAGAGGAGACTAAAGTCTGGAGTGTCAGAGCGACATGTACCTAAAGCCTATCTAGTATCTAGTGTTTAGAGAACATGTTGATAGAATCCAAAAGTTATCAGAGTAAAGGCTAACAGACATTAAGACTGGTGCATACATAATCCTACATGTAGTGCGTGTGCGGGGAAATAGTCTATGAATATTAATACAGTATTTCTCTTACATGGAGACATAAAGGCTAGACCATGACGGAAACTATTGATGCGATTCAGTAGCTTAGGAATGCAGAGAAGGAGGGCTGGACTGATAACTAGAAACATAACATACTCTTGGCAGACTGAGAGGCAGAGCCAGGCCGAGCCGGGCACTGCGAGGCATGAAAGTAAGCTAAGGGTCAGGGATACAGGTGGGGGCTGTATCGCTCCTCGGAGAGGGTTCAGGAAACAAGAGCTGAATCTGAGTCCGGGCCCTTTTGAGGCCTAGAAACGGGGATATTTCAATGAATTAACGTGCACACTGTGAAACGTGGCAACGTAGCTTTACATAGGCCTGATATTCGTCGTATTCACGAAAACTGGAAACTGGCATACTAGAGATGGACACAACTGTAATTGCGCCTTTAATCGATCATAGGGGAATACATGCATATCGATCATGCACATATGACATAACATGGGGAACACGTAGGCACATATAACATGGCAAAATTTACTTTTCCACAGGGTGCCGGGGAGTCTTCGGTCTGGTTCTCTCCATCGGCGGTGCCCTCAACAGCATTCTCCCGGTGTGCTGTGTCGCCACGGTCTCCTCATGGTCGAGGGGCGGGCGTTGCACAGGATGACGCAACAGTGTCCAGCAGTCCTACTGTGGCTGGGGCTGGGGCTGTGTGTCCGGGTCGGGGACGCGAGGCAGCCTCTACGCCCGTGTCTGTGCACATCAATGAGACCTAGTAGGTTGGGTTTTTGACCCGTTATTTTATTTCTTTTAGGAAAAATGTATTTTCTACTGATTCGGGGCATTTTCGTGGCAGCTGTTTATGGATGCAGGGTTGTTTCTTGGCCATATAGTGCGGTTGCTGGGGAGTGGCTTCTCCAGTTTACTGCAGGCATGGGTCATAAGAGGTTGTTTAAAAGAAACAATCTGGTGTCCTCTTCTTCTTCATCTTCTGATCGGTCTCCGGTCCCCCTGAAGCACCCTAGAAGCCAGGGCTCAGTGGGGGGTGAAGTGACTCACATGTCTAAAGAGGAGGTGCAGGGCATGATTGAGGCAGCTGTGACCAGAACTCTGCAGGCACGTCCAGTGCCTTCTGTTTCATCCCGTCCTCATCCATTGGATCCTGGCCTGACACTTATCCCTATCAGATGGTGAGGATCCTTCTACCTCCTCTGACGGAAAGTATATCTCCAGGGAGGAAATGTGGGACATTCTGGCCCATGTACAGGACAATTTAGGGTTTACGCCATTCCAGCTAGGCATTGACTCTGGGACTCTTTTTCCTCCATTTGACAGGCCTGATGAAGGAGATGGTGCTGAGGGAATGGTGTGAGGTGGACAAATTGCAGGTTCCTGACTTCCTCCGGAAACTTTACTTGCTGGAGGGGGGCGATCCCTTGCCACACAATGTGATGTTCAACTCTATCCTGGCCATGCTGATTGTCAAGACTACTATTCAGCCTGAGGATTGTACCCCGACTGATGCTACTGGTAAGAAGGTGGACTCCCGCGCTGAGGGCTACCCTTTTCTCTGCTTATTCTGCGCAATTCTTGGTGCAGGATTTCGAGAAATTGGCAGTGGCCGTTCAGGACGGCTTGGAGTGTTCTAACCTTCTGGCCATGATGGAGCAGCAGGCTAAGCTATTGGCTGACATTTCCTCTGATGTTATTAAGTCATCTGCCCTGTCTACTGAGGCCTTGTGGCGGGGATACGTTCCCTATGGCTCCAACACTGGAAGGCTGATCCAGGGAAAAAGGATGCTTTTTTGAAATTGCAATTTGATGGCCAGGCTCTCTTTGGGGATCAGTTGCCAGCCATGATCTCTAAGGCGTTCCTGGAACTGAAGCATACCTTGACTTATACAGGGGGTTCAGCTTTGTCTGGTAAGCCTTGGAATAGGGCCTCTCCCCAAAGCGTGAGTCTTGTCAGTCTTTCCATAGGAGATGTTTTCAGACCGATTTTTCTCCCAAGCACGCTGCCTCCACGCCAAAGGGCCCCGCCAAGAAGGGTCCCTGACAACTACTGCCCGGGCAATCCTCTGCTGGTGGAGGGCCTGATCAGACATTTTCTTCCACTGTGGTGTCAGGACGTTTCAGATTGCTGGGTCCTGCACACTGTGATTCATTGTTACGTGATAGACTTTTGGCAGGTTCCTCCAGAAACTGCGGTTCGGATTACTCCTGTGCCAGTCTCCGGTCCGCGCAGAGTGGCTCTGCTGGAAGGGGTGTCCAGTTTGCTTGTCAAACGGGTCATCTGCCGGGTTTCGGTGGCAGACACTGGAGCGGAGGCCTATTCCATTCTGTTCCGGGTGCAGAAGGTGTCCGGCGGTTTTCGACCCATTCTGGATCTCAAATGGGTCTACTCTTGGGTTCGAACTGTTCACTTCTGCATGCTGACCGTTCAGATGATTATTTCTCTGGTTTGGCCAGGCAATTTTTTGGCCTCCTTGGATCTTGAGGAGGCCTATCTCCACGTCCCTGTCACCGCCTCTTCTCAGCATTTCCTGAGTTTCGCAGGGGGAGATGCCTATTTTCAATTTTGTGTTCTTCCCTTCGGCCTCAAGTCCTCTCCTAGGCTCTTCTCGAAAGCCCTGGCACCTCATATGGCCCTTCTCGATGCGGAAGGTGTGTTCATTCATTCTTATTTGGATGACCTCTTACTGCATGTTGCAGACGATTCTATTTTGCTTTATCATTCGGGAGGGCCTTGGAGGTTCATCAAGGTCACAGATTTTTGGTGAACTCGTGGCAAATCGTCTTTGTCACCCTCTCAGGACATGGTGTTCATCAGGGCTTGTTTTCAGACTCCAGTCGGCCATGTTACTTTGTCCGACAGGCACCTGGTGTTTCTTCAGTCGCAGGTTCGGCCCTTGATGTCCCTCGAGGCTCCTCCTGCAGTAGAGTGGTTAAAATTGCAGGGGCATTTGGCGTCTGTGGTGTTTCTGGTTCCCTGGGCTCATTTTTACCTTCTTCGCCTGGCAAATTGGATTCTATTGGGTTAGTCTCCAGGGGCTTAGAGTCTATCGTCTTCACTGCCAATGACTGTCCAGATCCGGGAGGAACTCTCTTGGTGGCTCTGCGGTGTCATCTTCTGGCTGGGATTTCCTTGTCTCCCCCAGTCCTGCTCGTGGTGACTTCGGATGCCAGCCAGTCCAGGTGGGGTGCTTGGTTGGGTCAGATCAGCTACAGGGCTGCTAGTCCTTGATGGATTCCCAAAGGTCTTTGAACTGGAGAGAGTTAAGGGCAATTTTGCTGGCCTTGATTCACTTCCAGGACTCTCTGCGGGGCCACTTGGTGTTGGATCAGATGGATATCTGGTGGTGAAGTCCTATGTTAACAGACTGGGGGGGACCAGGTCTAGGTCCTTGAACTTGACAGCCAGTGACATTTTTCTGTGGGCACAGGTTTGGGTGCTGGGTCTGTCTGCTCTCTATATTCGGGGCTGGAGAATGTGTGGGCCGATCACTTGAGCTGGGAGATTCCCTTGTCGAAGGATTTCTCCCTCCATCCCAGTTTGTTCGACCAGTTGGTGGGTCGATGGGGCTTCCCTATGGTGGACCTGTTTGCGGACCTGTTGAATGCCAAGTTCAGCCTGTTTTATTCTCTGAGTGTGTGTCCCAAGGCTCTGGGAGTCGACGGCTTGACATCACTGTGGCCTCGGGGTCTTCTGTATGACTTCCCCCCCTTTCCTGCTGCTCCAGGCCTTTCTGGTTCAGGTCCAGAGGGACCATGCTCAGGAGGTGTTGATTGTGCCCGTTGGTCTCGGACGAATTGGTTTCCTCTCTGAGAGCAGTTGTTTTGCAACCAGGAGTGTGTCCTTTGTGTGGTTCCCTCTCCTTTGATGTTTCCGCTCCTCCCCTTAAGCACCTTAAAGAAGTTACACTTGATAGCCTGGCAGTATCCCTTCTGCAAGATCTTTTCGGACCGGTTGGTTTTGGTGCTTATACCTTCCTTTGTCCCTAAGATTAATTCAGCATTTCATCTCAGTCAGGTAGTGATTTTACCAGAGTTTTGTCCTGATCCCTCCTCACTGAGGAATATCGTTTGCACTGTCTGGATGTGCGAAGGACATTGCTGTGGTACCTGCAGCTTGTGGAGTCTTTCTGGAAGGGGGTGCTTTGTTTGTTAACTTTGGTCCTGCTAAGAAGGGTGTGAAGCCTTCCATGGCTACGTTGAGTCAGTGGATTTCGTCCACTGTCTGTCTGGCTAACAAACTTAAAGGGGTGTATCCTCTGGTAGGGGTTCAGGGCTGTTCTACTCGCAGTATGGCTGCTACGGTCGCTGAGTTGCAGGGTACCTCTGTGGTGGAGATCTGTAGGGCTACAACCTGGTCTTCCCCTTCTATATGTGTCTGTCACTATCGAATTGCTGGTCTGGAACCTTTGGATAATGTTTGGGCCACAGGGTCTTCTTCTCTATGAGGGAATAGGGATGTTGTTGTACTGTGGTTGGGGCACGTTTTTAAATTGGTGTTCTTTATCACTCAGTTGTCATTCTCTGTTTTCTTCTGCTTGCTATGTCCTCATGCGTTAAGAAGGAAGGCAAGGGAGGGACAGGGGGTAATGTGTCCATTAGTATTGATAATGGCAATACTCCTAGTCCTACTCCCTCACCTTCCTTCTAGGACCCTCCCGGTGTGGTACATCTGAGTGCTAGCTCGGCTTGTTTACGTACAGGTGGAGGTGGGGGTGGGCAGTGTTTTTATAGGCTGGGGGTAGGTCTAGAGGGAGGCGGGGGACTCATGAGTTAAGAAGGCAGGTGAGGGGGCAGGACTAGGAGTAATGCCATTATCAATAGTTAATGAAACATTTTATGGGCAGGGGTGCATTGTAATCACACGTGTAGAGCACACCTGCATATAATCTTTTGTTGTTGTAACATGCTGGCTTAGAATTTGAAATGTATTAACCTGAAATGTGATGTATTCTAGGCCATTGAAGGGTAAGATGGAGAATCAATGTAGAAAGTTAGTGTAACTAGCAGAAACCATGAACGTGAAAAACTTGTATTTTGAAACTGACAATCATTCATGTATGAAATGTGTTTATTAATTGTGTTGTTTTACATGTAGGTAGATGTATTCATCAAAAATGTCTATGCAATTTCGTAAACCTCATATTATGCATAGGGACGGAGTCGGCCCTGCTGGCAGTCATGGAGGAAACAAGGGGCATCTTGGATCGGGGAGGATCGGTGGCAGTCATCCTCCTCGATCTAAGTGCCGCCTTTGACACTGTAAATCATACCATCTTACTACAGCGTCTCCGGGACATTGGGATTCAAGGAGGAGCGTTGGAATGGATTTGTTCATTCCTAACCAACAGAAACTTCCAAGTCTTTGAGGGTAACATCACCTCCACTAGCAGGCCCCTGGAGTGTGGCGTCCCGCAGGGTTCTTCACTCAGCTCGACGCTGTTTAATGTCTACATGAGGCCGCTGGCTGGGATCGTTCCCCCTTATGGTATCAAGATCGTGACCTATGCGGACGATACACAGCTGGTGGTCTCATTGGCGCGGGCTGAAGACCCTGCTGGCACAGTGGATCTGGCGGGCTGTTTGAGTGAAGTTAAGAGCTGGATGACCCTGTCTTGTCTCAAATTAAATGGGGACAAGACAGAGGTCATGGTGCTGGGTCACTCAGCACCCACTACCATCAACCAGATCTGGCCAGCCTGCTTGGGAACCGCCCCAGTCCCCAAGGAATCCATCAAGAGCTTGGGGATTTGGCTGGATAAGTCCTTGACGTTCGACCATCAGGCGGTTGTACTATCTGCCACTTGTTTTGGCCTCATCAGAATGCTGAGGAGGATTCTACCTTTGCTACCTTTTGAGGCAAGACAAATAGTGGTTCAAGGACTGATTCTTTCCAGGTTGGACTTTGGAAACGCACTGTACCTTGGGGCCCCAGAACTTACATTAAAAAAGTTGCAGGTGATTCAAAACTGTGCCGCCAGAACCTTGCTGCAGATTCCCCGCAGGACCTCTGTGAAACCGGTATTGGCAAGACTGCACTGGCTCCCGGTGAAAGACAGGATCAGCTTTAAATCTCTTTGTGTGGCACATCAGTCGTTTTGGGACACTGGACCAGTGATTAGTCGCCCTCTAATCACCCCTTACCTTCCTGGCAGACAGCTACGATCAACTAAAGCCTTGCGCGCTGTTGTGCCAAGGGTAAATAGGTCCAGATCAGGAGGTCGCTCTTTCTCCCTGAATGTGGCCAAACTATGGAACAGTCTACCTTTTCAGCTCCGATCTAATTCAAACCTCACTTCTTTCAGGAAACAGTTGAAAACTTTTTTGTTCAATAAATAGTTGTTTTCGTTCTGCTCACTATTCCAGCTGACAACACATGATCAGCAGTTAGCGCTTGGACGCCTCCGGGCAGCTATGTGCGCTTTATAAGACTCATTTTGATTTCATTTCATTTCATTTCATGCTTTCCATTGTTAGCTGTATTTCGTAGGCCTCAAATGCAGTTCCATGTGAACTCTTGCTTTAGAATTTACAGGTTACATTTCATGTGTGCTGTGGAATTTGTTCTTCCTCATGTTTTGTGTTGCTGATGAAAGAAGCACTCTTGTTAGCTAGAATAGTGTCTCTGTTTTAGTAGTTGAGCAAAGAGAAAAGAAGTTACAATTGTGTGACTTGAGTCAATAATGGAAGGTCATTGTGCTTCACACAGGAGAAGGCTTGGGAACCAAGGACAAATGTGGCAAGTAAAGAACACCATGGTCTCATGGAAAAATACCTTCAGTAGTGTACCCAAAGCAGATGCCCCACAATGGATCTTGGGATCTCACCTATGTATAATGTGTTGTTGGGACTAGGGAAAGTTCCCACATCTTTTTTTGCCTTTAGAGAGAGAGTACCTTAGAGCAAGCTCTGTCTCTGTAGCTTTACGCTAAATGACCCATTGATGGTGGAGGGGCGTCTTAGGAAGACTCCACATGCTGACACCTTTTTATCCTTCTTCCTGACAATTGTTTAAGTAGGGATTTCATCTTAGCTTTAGAGTATGAATAGATATAATGCTTCTATTCATCAACCCACAATGCAGGGAAACTTGGATTCATGCTTTCTGATCTTCTGCATTTAACTACTTGAATTAATTGTATTGCTGGTGATGCATCGTCTAAATTGGATACGCAGATTTGTCTTTTCGCTGATTCCGATGTATTTCTATACACTCATTTTAAGGTGTCTATGTTCAGTTGTTTTTGGCTGTAGTTACAATGTGTCAAGGGGAATATTGACCAATTGATAGGCTCCCCAATTACTTTTCTTCCCTCCACGCTTTCATGCTGTGAAAAAGAACCATCAAATTGTGTCTCTAGAACAGGCCCAGAACTTATGGGCCCGGTCCATTCATGTGTTAACTATATTAAAATATAAATATATATATATTTTTTTTATGTACAGAGGTTAAACTGTCACTCAAGTATACCATGGCACTAGGAATTGACAGACACAGCACTCTTGCAATGCACAGCACTGCTTTGTACTGCCAACCCCACCTCAAAACATTTTTGGGATGAAAGTTGCTCGACCGCTGCAGCAAAATCCCTTTCTACCCATGAGCACTAATCCTGAGTGATTTATGGAAAGGGTGCATAACGGGGCTGGAACAGTGCACACGTGCATAGCCTTTCATGCAAACCAGATCAATTAAAATAACATCAAATGAAACCAGATGTAAATGGAATCTTCAATGCTGTAGAGCATATTGAGGCCGGTGACTTAGAAGCAGCACATTAAACTTCAGTTTTCAAAGTAATACACATTTATTCATTAACCATGTCTCAAAATCATAGAAATTCCTAACAATAACCAGGAATGAAAGTACATATCCGGTGCAAAAGAGGGTCCCATATCTTTATTAATTTCTGCCTACTCGGATAGCTATGTAGAATAGATAATTAAGCTACACAAAATATAAATTTCTTCTACCAGGCTCTAGCAATGGGTTGTTTAACTTGTAGCCATAGGCTATAAAACACTCGAGATTTCCACAAAGTGGTGCTTGAGGTAAGACTCTGCTGTATCAGCTGTGGCTCTGGTGGCATCCCTTTCCTTTCCCTCTGGATCCCTAGAATGCGCAAATTGTTGCATCACATCCACTTTTCTAGCTACTCGATCTTAAGAGTTACCTTTGTAATTTTGGATTGATTTGCATATGCCTTCCCAATAACCATAAATCTGACATGATGCCTTAGAAGCAGAGCAGTGGGCCTCTCTGATCGTGATCACCAGTGCTCACAGCCAGGAAATTGTCCATTGTCTTTCTTGGTACAGTAGTCAGGTGTAAAGCAGGTTCTTTTGATGTAGGGGGCTCTGAAGGAGTCAGACCAGGATGCATGAAGGCTGTTTGCATTATCTGCAGCTAAGCTCGGGCATCCACCAAGTTATCCACGCCCTTGCATTTTTCCCCACAGTGCGAGCGTCTTTCCCTCCTCCAGCCATCAGGGAGAGTTGCTCAAGTCAGTGATCCAGCGCCCCTATGGAAAATATGTCATAAGCAACGCTACCCAACTCCACAATACCCCACCATTAATCACAAATCTCACACAAGGCCCATAAACCAATGTGACATATTTTGAGCAACTGAATCATGTGACCTAATTAATAATACCTATTCACAAATTATATACACATTTATATACGACTGCAGTATAATGATTTTACCATGGTTTTTGTAAACTTTGCATTTAATTAAGCCACTTAGGCAAATGGATCTGCTGATGGTAACAAGACTTACGAAATAAGAAGGCCAGCTTGTCTTTTCAAAAATCTTATTTATTAACTATTTATTCAAGGAAAGTGCATTTTATTAGAATCTTTTATTCAAGCAGCATTATTTGAGGATTAGCAAAAAGAACCAACAGTTTCAAGCAAAATCAATTAGCATGATTTAATGAAGAATAAACAGTTTTCCATCACCTAAACCCTAACTTCCCTGTCTAAAACTCACTTCACCTAAAGGAATAAAAGTAAAAGTCATTTAGCCCTATTGATCCTTACGTGTTCCAAAGAGAGTCCGACAGCACGTCACGCCTAACTGGAGTCAGGAGAAGATGAGCAGCAAGAGCCCCCTCCATCCCATGGGGACAGTTTTTATACCTTTTCTAACTAACTAAAGTATCTTTATCGGACATTTTATCTGTTATTCCAAGCTCTCCATTGGTTGAGCCACGTCAGTCCACTCTTAGGTCACACACTCATGACGAAGTCCGGGGCCTCATCATAGCCCTTATTGTTCTTAGATTCACCATCCTCTTTGCTTCCTCAAAACAATACTTTTGACGGGGAGAAACATTTACTTCCTAATCTTGGCAGGCCATTCAACGTCCTGTCCTTGGAAATGTCACCAAGAACACATTCAACTCGACCAGGATTTCTTCTGCATTAAACGTTGTCAGCTCAGCAAAATACTCTGCGCATGTGTGAAAGTTTCACTCTGGTCAAGTCTCGAAGGCTGCAGTACTGGCAGCCATTTTCTTTAGGCCCACTCGCAAAACTAATGTATAAACAAACACAAAACATTGATTAATGTGAGAAATAAAGTTTGTTCTGTTACCCACCCACCTTTGCTAATAATTAACCCATTAATCTATGTTACCTAGCAGAAGCAAATAAAGCAGCAAACAGATTTGTGCAACATTTAAGACAAGAAAGCAAAACATGAGCACACAGAAATAAGCACATGCTATTAATAAAACAGCCGCATTTAATTCTGACAAAGTCGATAGACAAAATTAGTTTATTATTTTCCACAAACATGCATTTGCGACATAAAGCACATATATGAGCACATATATTAGTTTCCCACGTGTAATAATCTGCAATTTACTCTAGGTTGGTTAATAATATTCACTCCAATCACATTAGTATAATTACTATATTATGGAAGTTTAACTTTGCGAGTTGAAATAAGTATATTTCTAAATCTCGCTCCATCATCAGCATATCACTCTGCATGGCCTGCCAGATGTCAATCTCCATATAGCAAGGAAACAGATCAGCTCCAAAGAAAATTAGTCTCCACAATCTCCAGAGCAGATAAGTAGAATCTGCAGGGTTCAGGTGTATATTTTTGCGGTAAAATGCTCCTCCTCTACGATGTTCAGTGCTCTCTCCCTCTCATGCTGTTTGAAATCTCAAAGCTCCTCTCAGAACGCCTGGCGACGCTCAGCTTTCCACCGCCATCTGGTAGTCTTGCTGGAACAATTTATTACGTGGGAAGGCTGCATTCAATGTTAATGTAAAAGGGGTTGTGAAAAATCAAAGCATTACACAAAGAAAAAGTGTAGGAAATGAGTCATGCTCATTCAGTAAGAAAATGGTGGGGGAGTAGCCTGTGTCCAGTGTCAAATCAGCAGCAAATTTTCACAAATATATTGCCAAAGAATAGTGTGGTACAGTACTACCTTTCACAGAGAACACATTTTTCACTGAAATGACCTCTTGAAAGGCCACTAAAATGAATTAGGTATGCAGTTTTTCTGCTAAATGTATATGGTGCACAAATGATAAAGTGGGATGTTTGTGCATGTTTATCATTTGAGCATCACACAATTTAAGTGTCTCGGTTTATTTTGATCACATTAAAATCTTTATCTCCATCACATGTCAGAATTACAATTAAATCAATGTGCCTCCTTTGTATTTTTGTTGTTGTTGATGATGCATTTTGAAATATTTGAAACATTCATTTACAACGATTTAAATGTTATTGTGTGTAAGAAAATGTCTGACAATTCCTGTACCCTTTACTTTCACTTCCTGTAGCAAGATTGCCATGTGGTCCACATTGAAACATCCGCTCACTTTCCAATCAGTAATAGAAAAAGAACCAATGTGTCTGAAGATGTTGACCTCTCATTGAACTCACAGCAAATGTGACAAGATAACACAATATTTAAAAGCCTGTTTGTAGCTCATTCTCCTTCTGAATTCCTGGAATGTTATTTTAGGGGAGCTGCCCATCCCTCCTTCCTGCATCACTGGGGCAGAGAAGCAAAAGCGTGAGTGGGTGCAACACAGACAAGCATTTGCAATGCAACAGGTCTCACATTTGTGAGAGTTTAAGGTATTGGCATTGTAAATGACAATGCATTTTACTTATGTGTTTGTTTTTAAAACATTTAAATAAATAAAAATTGGGCACGATTAATAAAAGTAATCTGAGACAAAATCCTAAACTTACTACTTTTGGTATTCACAGAAGGCATTTCGTGGTAGTAAAGTTAGGATTCCTTGCTTTACTACTACTAAATGCCTTCTGTGAATACCAAAATTAGTAAATTTAGGATTCTGTCTCGGATTAGCTCTGTGAATCGGCCCCATAGTTATTTTCAATGTCCAGAGGTTAAACTCCCGCAAATGCGAGACTTATTGCATTGCTTCCTGATGCAACAGTAGAGAGGGAGTGAACGAGGAGGAGGAATTGCCTTCATCAAATATACTTGAAATATCAAATATACGTGAAATACTAGTGGTGGCATTGCTTTGAAAGCCACCCACTGGCCAATGCTACAACCGTACCATCTACACCAATGTCATCTAACCTTCTGGTGAGATAAGAGAAAGAAGGCTGAGTGGTGCTGACAGGAAGGGATGTTTGCATATTCTCATGGGGAGTCTGTGAACTGCAGGATAAATGAATCTCACTCATATATTTAGCATCTCAGTTTGGAGGGAGCCTGTCCTTGGGTTCCAAGCATAAATATCCACGTTGCCAGCCTGGCTTATTGACATAACTCTATGTACCGTTTTTAAAGCTTGTGCTAAGACCTCAATTTAAATGAATGTGAGAACAGAAAACCTCTAAAATGCTTTATACTTTTATAAAATAATAATGACTCTTTCCTTACAACAGTTAATACAGAGACTACCATGCTTCTAAGTACGGCTATTCTGGATGGTACATTTATCTATTTGTATCGACTTCAGATGGAGGAATGGCCGAATCATCCCTTTCACAGTGTTTTGAGCTGCAGGCTGAATGCAGATCTCTGCAGCATACTTTAAACTACTTTCTGTTTCTTTAATATTAGTGTAGAAATATCTTCTGAAAGGATGTTAAAGCTCCCTGTGCTTTGAAACTGAATTTTATTTAAGCCATTATTTCAGTTCTATAAAAAACACAAAATTCAGTTTTATCTAACACCCAGTCTATAAAGTTCATGAAACCTAGCCACGTGAAGTGTAAAAGCTGTTGACAAATAGAATAAGGTAGTTACAAAACAAAAAAAAGAAGTGAATATAAAGCAGAGTCGTGCAAACAAGCATGAACACGTCACTCTGCTACCCAACACATCCCCTTCGTGAATCCCCCTTGTGAATCTGTATCCTTCTCAGACTTCATATTCTCTGAGGGAGAGCTTCTACTGATCAAGGTTGCTTCATTTAGGAGGGCCATGAATCAGGTTGCTCGTCATTAAAGATGGGCGTGAGTACCTATTCAACTGACAGCATTTGCAACTATCGCTTAACAGAATTAAAAGAATATGCTGAGTGCCAGCTCGCGTGGAGAGGGCTTATCTTTAAATCCCAGAATGTCCTCTTGGATAGTATATGTGTGTGTGACTGACTGAGCGATTGTATAGTACGAGTGAGTCCACATGTTGCTGGATTTAAAAAAACCTGTTGGGATTTGATCCTCCCAATAGGAAGCCTCTGTTTCAGCTCTATAAAACACCTCACACATGCATTCCAAGGCCAGAAGTGCACAATTTGCCCTCTGCAGGGATTTCCCATAGCTAAGTGGCGACATACCACCCTCTGGAAGTCAGCCCTCCATCAGCGGCAACGGGGGTGGGTGATACAAAATGTTTGCTCTGTGGCCACAGCACCGACACACGCTGAGCCCGCACTGCGAAAACAAAACAGGAATGGATGTCTGGATCAACACGCATTTCAAATGCAATAGGTGTCACATTTACAAGAGTTTGAGCTAATGGCATTGTAACTGCCAATAGCTCAAACCTTTGTAAATGCGAGACCTATGACATTTCAAAGAAGTGGCCGCCAGTGTCCCAGCTGCTTGGCAGGTGAAAAGTGGGCATGGTGCGTTAACTGTAAGGAAAGCATGTCTTGCATGTGTGGTTTGTAGCGCTCTGGTGATGGTGGCCACGTCACGGCTAGAGCATGCAGGGAACGACGGGCGGCCATGTTAGCGCTGCTGGAGAAAAGAGCAGTGTGCTCCCCGGCGTTCTCCTGTAGAGAAATCTTTCAATAAAGGTTACAGCGTGAAATATACCCCATGCCTCACTTCTTCATTGGGGGTACATTCACGCTCTACAAACTGGCGATGAGGACGGTAACGCCTTACACCCCTGCCGTCCAGCCCAGCGTGACGTCCACGCCATCAACCTTCCGCGCTCTGCCCGCGTCAGCAAGGCCTCGGGATAGAGCGCGGCAGCGGTATAACGGGACGCTCCAGGGCCCCATTAAATACAAGTGTGCCAGAACGTGGAAACACCGCCCGGGAGCCCAGACTTAAAGAGCTGCCCCACGGGGAGAAGAGCCTTACAGTCCCCTGCAGCATACTGGCTACCTGAAGCCAGTTACCAGCCTACACAGCCATTTACCAGCCTGTACCCTCGGAATAAGTGCCTGCAGCTGGGAGCCCAGACTTTGAGTGCTGCCCCACAGGGAGAAGAGCCTTACAGTCCCCTGAAGCAAGCTGGCTACCTACAGACAGTTACCAGACTACACAGCCATTTCCCACCCGGTGCCATCACAGTAAGTGCCTGCAGCGCTTGCCTACTAACAGCAGCAAGGTCCTTCCGCAGTGACACCCAGCCTGTCCTGCTACTCCATGCACTAGCCTCCAGCAGTGCCAGCAGACCTGCCCTGAGCACTAGGCAGTCCTGCACCGCCTACAGTGACCGCCCAGGTGTGCACCCCGTCTGGGCTTCACGTCTGATACCTTGCTGGTCCCAGGGACATCAAAGTGCACTGCGTCCTTGCCACACTGCCTCGATCACACCCTCAGGGGCCAGGCGGATACAGAAGGCTACTGCGTGCACCGTTCTACTGCGGCTTACCCACCCAGCTCACCACTGCCAAGCCTGGTCTGGTCAACACCGGTCAGTCCCCAGTTCACTAACCGGCTCGCATGTGTGTGCAAACCTTCTCCCTCACACATCCAGTTCCCATCTAGCCGAAGCCAGGGGAACAAGCCATGAAGTGGGAGGACTGAAAAGGGTACTTCCTATATTACTTGTCTGCCCTAGAGGAGGAAGGGGAGGAAGAATTTTCGAGCAAACAGAGGAAAAAAATACTCCTGCACACCCTGGGTTCAGAGGGCTGCGAGTGTATGAACACATGGTGAAAAAAACTAGATCCCCCACCGACACAGATGTTTTTCAACATGCACTGGAGGACCTAGACAGTCACTACCAGCCAGTGGTCTGCACAGCCATCGACCGTTATAACTTCTTTCAAAGGAAACAGAAAGACACCGAGTCTGTAGAAGACTACGTAGTTGCGCTGAAACAGTTGGCAGTCACTTGCAAGTTGCGGCACCTCCGCAACGAACTTGTACGTGACCAGATAATAATGCACATACAGGAAAAGTTGTGGGTCAGTGGAGATGCACCACTCAACGAGATCATCGCCATGGTTAAGAAGGCAGAATTGTCCAAGAGGTGCGCAGTAGAGGAGAGAAAGGACAGTGCCGTCAGAGCCACAGTGTGCAAAGTGACAGAGGCGAAACCCCAGGAAAAGAAACTTCTGGCATATGCAGGGGCAAAGTGCGGTAGGAAGCCCACACCCAGGACTGGACCCCAGACTGCATCCGGCGACATCAAGAACAGTTGTTACAGATGCAGCAGCCTGGTGCATGTGCCTAATGACAGACAATGCCCTGCCTTCCGAGTTAAATGCACCTTTTGTGAAGTTGTGGGCCTCTTTGCCAAAGTGTGTCGGCGCAAGCCTAGCCACGCCGCAGTCAAATGTGTCATACAAGAATCCGACACGGACTGGGTAGAAGGTGAGGCCATGGATGATTGCGTTTTATGTACCAATGATCAAATTATAGGTATTGATTGCTCATGCACCAAGAAACACTCATTCGTATTGTTCATAGGAGGAATACAAGTCTCCATGGTAGCCGACTCTGGGTCCTCGTACACCATAATTCAGCGCCATATATGGGAAAGGGACTACGTCTGCACCTTAGGCACCCACCTCTCCCCACAGTTGTACAACCCATCACCTACACCGGAGATAGAGTCCCCATGGTAGGCTTCCGCCCCCTCCAATTTGAGTTCAAGGGATTGACATCAGAGGGCAAACTGTATATAGCCGGAAAAGGTCCCTCAGTGTTCGGGTGGGTGGACCAAGGAGCACTAGGGATCCAACTTAACCCGGGAGGCACCACACAAGTACTACTGAACGACAGCCCGCACACCAGAGAAGACACTAAGTGGAAGGAAGATTGTCTGTCTTTGGCAGCTCCATTGGCAAACTCACAAAATTCACGCACAAAATCTGTCTCAAAGAGGGAGCTGTTACAGTAAGCCGCAAAGTAAGGAGTATCCCCTTCAACTGCAGGGAGGTGGTACAAGCCGAATTACAACACCTGGAAGACAGCAGGGTGATTGAACCAATTGAGAGTGTGAATCAGTTGGCGCCCTTGGTCGTCGCACGCAAGCCCAACGGCAAAGTGCGCCTGTGCATCGACCTTCGAGAAATCAACAAAAATATCGTAGTGGATAAATTCCCCTTACCAAAAATAAACGAGATGTTGGCTCAAACCAAGGGATCAAATGGTTCTCAACAATCAACCTTACAGTGGCGTATCACCAAATCGCACTACACCCCTCCAGCAGAAAACTTACATTGTTCATCACACCTTTTGGCTGCTACCGGTTCCGACGCATGCCCTTAGGTCTTGCATCCGCTGCGGCTGTTTTCCAAAAACTAATGCACAGACTATTAAAAGACATAAAAGACATGCAATACTTCCAAGATGACATCCTTATAATGGGAAAGTCTCGACAAGATCACGACGAGAAACCCTTGACGGTGTTACGAATCCTGTCCCACAATGGCCTCACAGCAGAGTGGGAAAAATGCAAATTTGGCCTGCTCATGGTCACCTACTTGGGACACGAAATATGTGACCAAGGTGTCTCTCTCAAACGAGCTAACGTAGAGGCCATCATGTCGGCACCCACATCCAGGAACAAAGAAGTACGATCCTTCCTCAGACTAGCTGAGTTCTACAGCAAGTTTGTTCAACACTTCGCCACCAAGACACACCATCTACGTCAAATACTGAAAGAATAAACAGCATTCCAATGGACAGATGACGCCAATGAGGAATTTCCCTGAATCAAAATAGACATTTGCGACGCTGTGCCTCTAGACAAATTCAACCACAATTCTCTCTCCATCCTCACCACAGATGCTAGCAACAAAGGACTGGGAGCTGTCCTGTCACAGAGATCGGAAGACAGCACAATCACCACCATCAGTTTTGTGTCCCACTTCCTTGACCCCAATGAGGAGAAGTTTAGTGTTATTGAAAAGGAAATGCTGGCAGCCATCTGGGCGATGGAGAAATTCCGTCAATTCCTCTGGGGCTCCAAGTTCTTGCTCCGGACAGATCACAAGCCCCTGGTCAAAGTGCTTACTTCAAGCGGACGTGTCAACACCACCCCACCCATTGCCAAAATTACCCTCAGGCTACTGGACATTTCCTATGAAGTGGAATACATCCCGTGCAACAAAAACTAAGTAGCGGACTACCTTAGCAGAGCAGTGGCAATGGAAGGGGCACTTGCTAAAACAGAATGGGATAAGTACACGGTTGCCTTTGCTCATGACCAGGAGGAAGTCATAAGTGCACAAGAGTGGAAGGCAGCGTATGAGGCAGATCCCCACATCGAGACCATAAAACAGTATGTCATGCAGGGGTGGCCAGATAAGAAACATTTGGACGCCGACCTCCGGAAATTCTGGGAAGTGAGAGAAGAACTCTCCATCGGAAAGAACGCAATATTCCTCTTACGAGGAGACAAAGTGATTCCTCCACGACAGTTAGTATACCGCCTCCTCACAAAAATACATGAATGCCATTTAGGCATTGTGAAAACTACTAACCATGTAAAAAATCTTATTGGTGGCCCGCCATGGAAGGCCAGGTGGAGAAGCACGTGAGGGCATGCCCACAGTGCAGCAATGCAGACAAGTCACAAACCACGCTACGACCACCCTTGAAGAAGTTCACCAACCCCGCCAACCCGTGGGAGGAATTAGCAGTTGACATTCTGGGTCCCATTCTGGGCGTACCCAAATATGCCATAGTGTTGGTGGACTGGTACTCCAGAGGACCTGAAGTCGAACTGTGTGAATCGGCTGATGTGGAGAAGGTGGTATTGTTCCTTTCTGACCCATTCTTGAGGAAAAGTATTCTGAAGGTCATCACATGTTACAATGGCCCCCAGTTCACATCTGATAAATGGACTGCATTCATGATCTGGAAGGGCATCACAACCAAACATACCCCGGTGTATCACCCAGCTGGCAATGGCCTCGCAGAACGGTTCAACCGTTTACTTATGGGATCTGTGCAAGCAGCCATCTGCGCAGGAAAATATTGGGAAAAGGAGATCAAGAACACAGTCTGGGCTTATCGCATTACGCCCACGTCCACGGGATACAGCCCATTCAAGATCCTGAGAGGTCGTGGCCCGTTCACACGAGACAATGCAGCATGGTTGAACCTGACACTCCAAAGCAAATGGTCCCCAGCAGTAGTCCGTAGCAATTTGGAGAAGACCCTGAAAATGTACACAGACTGTTACAACAAGAAACATGGTGTACGAGAAGTCATATTAGAAAGAGGGGAATGGGTCAGAGTGAAGCTGGCACAATTGCAGCTAAAAGGAGACTGCAAGTTCAGTCGACCCCTACAAGCCAAGGAAACCTATGCCTGCTCTGCCCTACTAAGTGATGGCAAAGTATGGTCCCGCGACAGAATGGCCAAGTGCAACAAAGTAATAGGATGGGACAAACGAGAGATGGCATCGAGCACCAGAAACACTGCATGGGAGTTGGAGGATGAGGAGTATGAACGAGACACAAACACACCCAGAAACAGAGCCACAAGAGACAATAGAGATGGAAGCGGAGACGCACAGGAGCAGAGGGGTCAGGAGGATACACGATTACTCAGACCACAAGAAGACCATAATGGACAAGAACCTAACACCAGACCATTGAGCACCACAGCTACCAACAAAGATCAGCAGGGGAGCATAAGAAAAGCCAGAGCAAGCACGAGGGAGATACTTGTTACTCAAGTACCCACTGCATGCACCCGCACTGGTAGAGCAGTAGTGTTACCCAAGAGATACAAAGATTAAAAGATTATGATAAGTAACCTGAAGCACTTCCTGCCTGACCCCCCCTCCTCCCCTTGTTGTTAGATGTAGTTATTATTTATTATTTATTTTATTTATTGCATTTGTTATGCGCGACAGCTACCCACAAATGGTTTCCCGGCGCGAAATTTGTAGGATGTCTGAGCCAAAGGATGGAAAGGGCCTAGATGTTAAAAAACCAGGTTTTTAAGATTTTGCGGAATTTAAGATAGTTATCTTCATTGCGTAGTGAGAGAGGCAAGGAGTTCCATAGTACAGGCCCTTGATAGCGGAAAGATTTGCCTCCCATGCGGGACATCTTGATTTTAGGAATAATACATTTTCTTTGTGTGGAGGAGCGTAGAGAGCGAGATGGGCAATAAGGAAGGGTCAGCGACAGAAGGTATTTCTGGGCTTTAGCAGAGTTAATTTTATGCATAAAGCATAACGCCTTAAATTTGATTCGGTTTTCAACCTTCAACCAGTGAAGATCCCGAAGATACTGAGTAGTAGGGGTGTGTCTAAGAATACTACATATTAATCTAGCCGCTGAGTTTTGAATTGTTTGTAATTTACGGATGGTTGCTTTATTTGAGCCTAAATATAGGACATTCCCGTAGTCAACCCTTGAAGTGATCAAGGCATTGACCACGGTTTTCCTTGCTGGCTCCGGCAGCATCCAGCATATCTTTCTCAACCTTTTTAAGATGGCAAAGCAGGTTGTTGCAGTTTTTTCAGCTTGTTTGTGCATCTTGAGAGAGTCATCAATGATGACAGCTAAATTGCGTGCTTGTGCTACTGGAACAGGGAGCTTACCCATTTCATTTGGCCAATGTTGAGGGCCCCACAGGTTTTTATTTTTACCTAAGATGATAACTTCCGTTTTTTCCCCATTTAATTGGAGAAAATTGTCCTGCATCCAGCTAGCTATTTTTGTTAATCCGCGTTTGAGAGTCGATGCCGCGTCTGTATTCTCAGATGTGAGAGAGAAAATTAATTGTGAATCATCCGCATATGAATACATTAATAGACCTGCTTCTTCTACTACCTTAGCCAGAGGGCTCATGTACAAATTAAATGGAAGGGGACTTAGTATAGAGCCCTGAGGTACACCATGTTCAAAGACATGAGTGTCTGAGCATGCTGTTTGAGAGAAGATCTGGAATGTCCTTCCGGTTAGGAAGGAAATAAGCCACTCCAGTGCTGGGCCACAGATACCAAGGGAGCGAAGCGTGTTAATTAAGACAATGTGTGATACAGAATCAAAGGCGGCACTTAAATCTAGCAGTATAAGGGCCACCGTCTCTCCCTTGTCCACAAGGCCCCGGATATTTTCTGTAACTCCTAACAGCGTAGTTTCCGTTGAGAAGCCCGCTCTGAACCCAGATTGACAAGGGGGTAGTAAATCTTGGGTGGTAACAAATTCAGTTAAGGTTTGATTCACATGTTTCTCTAGAATCTTAGAAAAGATGGATAGTAGAGAAATAGGCCAGAAGTTGGAGGGCTGATTAGGATCGGTTCCAGCCTTCTTCAGTAAAGGGTGAATCATGGCATGTTTCCATTCAGACGGTACAGTGTTTTCTTGTAAAGAAGTGTTAAGTAAATTTGTGATGATGTAAAGTGATTATGGGCCAAGTATCATACAGGGTAGAGGATCTTTTGGTGACCTTGTTTTGATGGTACTAAGCAATTCAATTAGAGTCTCAGTATTTAGTCTCGGCCAATTGTCCAAGATACTTCCTGGATTCCAGAACCTGTCTATGTCAGATCTACTGGAATTATTGTGAACAGAAGGACACAAAAGTGTTGTGTCAGGAGAGACACCACTATTCTGGGCTAACGTAATTCCTTGGTAGATTTTGTCCCCCTTTTGTATAAAAAAAGACGCTAAAGTTTTGCATTGTAATTTATTTAGGTCTGGAGGCATCGCTGTAGTTTTAGATCCAGCCAGTTCTTTTACCAACTTAAATAAGGTTTGGGAGCGATTTAAGGCATCCGCAATAGTGGTGGATACATAGTCTGCTCGTGCCTTTTTACAGAGGGACCAATATTTATTTAAGCTACTTTTGTACTCTTTTTTCATATCCAAGGAATAGTTTTTCCTCCATCTGCGTTCTAAGGTTTTACATTCAGATTTTTCCTTTTCTAGTGTCTCGGTAAACCAGGGGGCAGGAGGTCGTTTGCCCTTGCATTTCACCCTAGACAATGGGAGGCAGGCGTCTATTGGCGTCCAGAGCCAACTCTGAACTGCTACAGACATTGACTGTACAGATTGTTTTGAACAGGGATGGTGAGAGTCTAGGAAGGAGTTCAACGCTTCCACATCCAATTGTTTCCAATTTCTAGTCTGTCTTGGTTGATGCAAGGGGACATTATATTTCTGAGAGGCTACTTGGAGTGAAAATCTGATCAAATAATGGTCTGACCATCTAAGTGGTAGTGCCGGAAGCACCTTAACTGCATTAAGGTTGGAAAAGATGGAGTCAAGTAAGTGACCTGCAGTATGAGTTGGTCCTGAGTTTAACAATGTTAGATTCAAAGCGGCTAGATCAGATATAAACTCTGAGGTGGTAATACAGACTAAATTCTCTAGATATATATTAAAATCACCAATAAGAGAGAAGTTGGCGGCGGTCAAAGCTAAGGGACTTATAGTTTCCGGTAGAGCAATCGTCCAGGCTGTGGCAGATCCTGGTGGACGGTAGATCAATAAACCAGAGAACGTGAAATTAGGGGTAATATCGAGTTTGAAGACTGCTGCTTCACCATTGATATTGGGTAGACTGATAAAGTCACAGTTATATTCTTTTTTAAAAAGAACAGCTATGCCGCCTCCTGTTCTGTTGGGGTGGTCAAACCTCTCAATCGCATAGTTGTCCGGCACAGCCACTGCGATGTCCGGTCCTGAGCTCTCATGGAGCCATGTTTCGGTTAAGAAGAGGGCATCCGGTTTCTCATCTACTAGTAAGTTGAAAATGTCATACTTATGTTTGGGGAGTGACCTACAATTAAGGCTCAAGAAGGAGAATGTTTCACAACTAGGTTGCCAGTGATTAATCTTGTGGCTCTTCCTGTCCTTAATTAAGTTATGCCTGATTGTAATTGATAAACCACAATTCAAACAGGTAGTCGTTTCGCCGTTCAAATGTAGTTTAGTACAATTCTGCTCTATCGGGGTCCTTAGGGCCATAAGCTGCTTGGAGCTATATCTTAAATAGGGGAGATCACTCTTGCTGGGAGTGCTAGTGGCCTGAGTTACGGCCTCAGGCAGATGGTTAAGTCTATTCATTTGCGTGGGAGTAAAACCAGGACTCCTGGTCCTAGGCCCGACCCTGGCGCGGACGGGTGCAGATGGGCTTGCCCCTGGCGCGCCCGCTGCACACGTCTGCTGCGCCTCCGTATAGGTGGTATAATTTATTACTTGAGAGGGCGGGAGGGCAGGGCAGCTAGACCGCTAACCTTGAGCCTCCAGCAAGATGGCGGCCAAAGAGAAGATCGTCGGTTCGAGCCCACTATCCAGCACCTAATCGGCTTTAAGTGGGGGCGAACGCGCTAGTAAGTGCAAGAAGCAAACTTATGGTGTAAAGTAGTAAAGTATTAAAACAGCGTTACAATGTTTAAAAGCAAATAGCACAACAGCTTCCCGGCTTCCGCCTCAGGAAGTTACAATCCTTTACAAATCCTTAAGTTGCACCGCGGTGCCAGGGACATTAGCGGGCACCCCGAAGAACAAATTCTTTCTTGTTAAAGTGTTGTAAAAGGCGGGAGATATGCGGTGTGTAGCGCTCTAGTGATTGTGGCCACGTCACGGCTAGAGCATGCTGGGAACGACGTGTGACCATGTTAGATCTGCCGGAGAAAAGAGCAGTGCTGTCCCCCGCGCTCTCCCGTAGGGAATTCTTTCAATAAAGGTTACAGCGTGAAATATACCCCGTGCCTCACTTCTTCATTGGGGTACATTCACGATCTACAGCCTGGATTGGGGCAAGACCCAAAAAAAAATAGTGCTTACAGGATAAATAAAACAGCTTGTCTCGCAATTGAAGTAAAAGGGCCATTCGCCATGGGAGGTTTCAATTGTTCAAAAGGCTGTACTAAGGAGGGACTAAAAAGCCTAATAATGAATCAGAAGCCAGCATTTACAAAGGACAACAAAACAAGCCAATGAAAAATATGGGCAGAGAGTGGGTGGAGCTTCAAATCCCTAACTCAATACAGCATGCCTCTCAGAGCAGCGAATGCACTGCCCAGGCTCAACCTAATAAATGGGGAGAGAAAAACACATGAGAGTGGAGCATTGGGAGAGCACATTTGTGAGAAAGAGCATCATGACCCCGCAGTGGGAGAGAAGGAATACAAATGAAAGCAAGAACACCTTGAGTGTGGTTTAAGAGAAACAGACAGTTGAAAGAGAGCAGCCTGAAGTATGCAGGAGAGAAGCACGTCAAGAAGACAGCTGGAAAACACACGCACTCGCATGGAGTGTTTATATTAAAAGAAAACAAATGTCTGCTAAACGTCAACCTCTATCTGGCTGCTTACCCTTGCCTGTCCCGCTAGTCGGACAGTCGAAGTGGTTCTGCAGGGTCTTGGCCAGCAACGGTCCTGGCTATCCCCCGACCAGCACAGCATCTCGCCAGTGCAGCGAGTCCCTCTCTTGGGGTGCCATAAGCATTTTGGAGTCCCTAGATCCAGCGGTAAGAGTAATGTTCTTGTGGACCAGGAAAATAGGAGTTGCTATGTGATTCGTACCTTTGAGCATGGATCTGGTCAGTGGAATTTGAAGGCTTGCAGGTGGTGGTGACCAAAACAATTTTATTAGAAGCACTTAGTAATGCTGTGAACTGTATTAATGCCCTGATGTGCCTCTAGCCTTGATCTACAGTTATCTATTGAATTCTGGTGTTTCTTAAGTTTATTGGAAAGATGTTTTAATACCCTGCTACTTGAGAGGCATTAACATTGTTAATATTTGAGATTTTACTCCTAAAAATTACAATAAAAAACAAGATTCTTGTGTTATAATCCCCAGCCACTAACAGATGGTTTTGTATAAGCTGAAGGCTAATATACCGAATAATTCAGGGGGCGTGTATGTCCAGTTTCTAAAAGGATCAGAGCTTGTAGGCATGCATTCTAGAGAGAGTGCTCACCCAATGCCCATTAACTAATTAGTAATGAGTTTGTTGCTAGTCTGGCTAGTGATGAAATGGGCGTTGTTACTGTTCCCCCTTCAAGGAATAAAAGGAAGAGTTTGGCAAGTAATCATGGCTTGCTCCAGTTACCCGAGGTTTTGTCACAAGAGGGCAAAGATGATGACCAAGTATGAGCTGTTTTGTCACCCAAAAGGTGACTGCCAATTTCAATTCAATATGGTGCCCCATATGAGATAAGATAGGGGACAAGTTGACATCTATAAAGCCCCTTACATCTTCTCCTTTCTGGTGACTGAATATACTCTCCCATATGTGCCCATTGTTTACGAAGACCGATGATTTTAGCAAGCTTGCTGCAAGGGCTCTAATATTTTCATTATTCTTTCAAATAACTCCCCGGGAAGGGGTGGTCTACAAGAAGAGGTCAACGAGTTGACCCTCAGCCTTGGACTGTCCATTACTCAATTGATTCAGAATCTGATGATATTGCCTCTGATGGCTTCCCTTGTTGGTGGGTTATATTATTTGTGAATCCTTATTGGTCCTTCAAATGATACTGTCTTCCATCTTAGCCTTGTTGGAGAAATTTGTAACAGGCTCAGTCACTGCCTTGCTGATCTAATCTGAAATATTACAATTTTTGACTGGTGAAGTAAACCAGAATTTGCGACAGGCTTTCTTCCTTCCTTTCTTTCTTTCTTTCTTTCTTTCTTTCTTTCTTTCTTTCTTTCTTTCTTTCTTTCTTTCTTGAGATGAAGCGACCTAGACAGATGGATTTACCATTCCTTTTACTAAAGCTCATAGGTTTAAATCTTCAAATAAAACCCCAAGCATGGTGCCAGTGCTCGAGGATTCTGGTGACGAAGTGCCCTCAATCGTGGAGAAGGAGTATATTGGAAAACCCATCTATGATGGGTGAAGCTTTGGAACATCCTGAAAGGCCCCCTATTGGAACCAAAAGTAGAAACAGAAGAAATAGGATGGGGATGATGTAGTTTATTCCCTAAAGCAATTATTTAAAGAAGAGGGCGATGTGATGTGATGTGTGGAACAGGGTGTGAGGATCCAAGGGGGAAGTAGCTTCTACGGCAACTACCAGTGCTCTATTGGATGCCCCTCCAGGTGACATATTTCCTATATTTGTCTGGGGGAAAACCCCCACTTGCGGATTTAAAAGCATCTCCAGTGAACTAGGTGCGTGCTGCTCTTGGGTTGATGCTAGTGGATGCTCCGTATATTGTTTTAATAGTACATCCAATGAGCTGATCCTCTTTGGTTAACAATATAAAGTGGTCCTGTTTTGATTTAACAATAGATAGGTCCCCATGTTTCTACAGGGTTGATGTAATATACTAATCATTTTGTGAGTTACCAGCACCTCCAATGCACTGGTTCTCTGACGCTCTTCAGTAGAATCTATTTAGCACTAGTTTGGTGGTTTAATTGTACATCCAATGAGTTAGCCCTCTGTCACTCTTTTATTACTCCATATAATGCTCTCTTGATGGTTCGACAGCACCTTCAATTGGGGAAGCCATCTAATTCATCTGAGTGAGCTCCATATAGCACTCCTGAGTTGGCTTACAGTGCCTCCAACAGGTTGGTCTTTCGATGCTGCTTGTTGGACTCCATAAACACGAATGAACCTAATTAATGACCATCAAAGGCAGGCTCTACATTTGAAACTGTCCACACTAAATTTAGTGAGCCCTTGCATGCATGACGTCATCTGTCCTCACACTCCCCCCTTCGGTCCAAGCTTATGCGCAGCAACATAGGGACTCAGGGCCATATTACCAAGGTGAAGTATCGGCGCTTTTTGTGCCGAGAAAGCGGGGATACTTCTAGCGCCCTATTAACTAGGGCATGCTAATGCCTGCCTCAAGCCCACTTTGCATGTCAGCGAGAAACATCAGTAATGACATGCAAAGTGGGCGTTCCCACTTCCAACCACATGTAAAATGTGGTTGGAGGTGGTAACACCCTATTACCAAGCCAGGCGTTGGGAGAAGGAGACTCGTTTATCGCAGGTCTCCCAACGCCTGCTCTGATCAGGTGTTAGGCATTGATAACATGGGGGTGTGGATCATAAAGCTGAATCCACCCCCCCATATTATCAAGGCACACATTAGCGCGTGACAACAACGCTTGTTTTCAAGCGCTAATGTTCCCTATCGCCGGCTATCGCCGGATTTAATATCGCCTACTTGTTGCGCGTTGATAAAGACGCTCTAACACGGCGATAAAATCCGGCGATAGGGAAATGTGCGATGTGCGTTTTTTAACGCACATCTTGGTAATAATATGGCCCTCAGTGCTGCCAGCATGTTGCTTCACCCTCTCAAATATCAAAGCATGTTTCTTGTAGGCCAATCTACAACACACTTTCAACCATGCTCTCCGAAGGGCACAGAGAAAACCGCTACAAATTAGAACCTTGTCGCACGAATGAAGCCCCATATAAATAAAATCGAACCACCCATAACGCGCATTTGGACTTGCAGAGGTCATGGAAAGTGCTGTATCAATACCAATACAGTGCCTCACTGTGCTAAAGGAATACATTTCTGGTTTCATTTTTCTAACGAATGGCAAATATCGGGACCTTGAATGACCTTGCAACACATTTATTTAGTTTTGTTTTTTCAAGTAGTAAGGGCTTTGTCTGAAGAATTATTGTATTTCCTCTTCACATTTTTCTTATGAGCTGCTTAGCAGTGAGTGTTTTTTGCCAGCACTGGACACGTGGTTGTCTTTTGCTTAAATTCCTGATGGATTTTGAGGTTTATGACGTTCAGCGTTGTTTAAAATGCGGAAATGCATTTCTGACGAAGCTTTTCCATTAAATTGATGTTTCTTCTCAATTGACACACTTTCTCCCGAGAATTCGATTGTTTACATCGTTCTCTAATATAGATGTTTTGCACATTATGTTTAAATCTGTTTCCAGGCAGTTGTTCATAAGCAAGACCTATCGCATCGCCCGTTAATAGGGTACATTATGTCATACTGTTGATTTTGAATTTTCAGGTGAATCAAACTGAAGTGAAACTACGAATAAGAAAATGAACATAACAAAGAAATATTCACGCGATTGTCCCTCTCTTTAAATGTGGAAAGAGTTCACAGATGTCAAATAATATAAATGACTGGTTCACTAAAAAATAAAAAGCTATACAATTTATTTAACACTATTTAGCCCTCTTCTATCCCTCCGCTATCCTTCTCAATCCAAATGACTGACTAACATATCCACCACTCAAATTACTTTCATATTTCACTATACTCATTCACCACTAATACTTTAAGGGTTCCGAAGTAGCGTGCTACTCGCCGAAAAAGCGCTTTAACACCCCATCAGGGGTAGCAAGCGCTATATAAATGCAAACCTTTTTCCGTCTTCTATCACTCCACTATCCTTCTGAATCCAAATAACTGCCTAACATATCCATCACTCATATTACTTTCATATTTCACTATAGTATTTCACCACTGATCCGGAGTTCCGGAGTAGTGTGCTACTCGCCCGAAGAGCACTTTAACACCCCATCGCGGTAGCAGGTGCTATATAAATGCAAACCTTTGTCCCTCTTCTATCCCTCCACTAGCCTTCTCAATCCAAGTAACTGACTAACGTATCCACCACTAAAAATACTTTCATATTTCACTATACTAATTCACCACTAATCCTTTATGGGTTCCAGAGTACCGTGCTACTCTCCGAAAAAACGCGTTGACGCCTCGTCAGGGGTAGTAAGCACTATATAAATGCAATTACAATACAAAACAATGGTTAAAATGAGCTTAAAACTCCCCTTCAAAGATGGCCTTGAGAACTCCAGGGGGCATATTCTCACAGACTTATCACTGAGTTATCGGCACTTTAGCGCAGCAAAAATAGAGAAAGAATTATTGCCCCATTCTCAAGCTGGTGCAAAATGCCAATATTGCCAGTTTTCCAGTGATACGTTCCGCAAAAAACATCGCCACGGATGAGACCGACAAGTAACGCTAATGATCTGCAGAGTAGGCGTTCCTTTGCAAAATCACACGAAAACACCACTTTTGCGATATTCTCAGCAACCAGCCAGAATTGCGATGCGATCCATAAACAGGCGATAAAGCGCGTTAGCAGCAGGGATTTAACACCTGTCTTTTACTGGTGTTAAGCAGCTGACAACCTGCAGTATGAAAGGGAGCCCAGCCCAGAGCCACATCTGAAGACCAACAGATGCCATGGAGCCAATGATCATGCAGCTTTGAGACCCAAGAGGGCCACAACATCCACCGCCACCACCCCCACCCCCACACCCACCCCTAGGACCCCCCCCCAGACTACCACCGAGGCTGCACAGAACAAGACAGCGGACTGTACGAAAACGCACCAGCCTCAGAGACTAAATGCCAGAGAATCTCATTGCCCACTACAGGCTCAAAAGGGCAAACATCCTCCGCATGCTGGCTCACATTGCCCACAGGCTGATGGTACCAACACAGCGGCCAACCAACATTCCTCCGCAGACAAAGCTGCTGGCTGTGCTGCACATATTGGCCTCTGGTACCTTCCAACCAACAACAGCCAGAGTCAGAGGAGTCTCACAGCCAGCCCAATCAAACTTCCTCACACATGTCTTGGATGCACGTCCACAAAAGCAACGGCAGACCCCTGTATCCGCACCACACGCTAGTCCAGATTCGTAGTGTTCCTGCACAGCCAACCCCAGCCGTTGCCTGGTCCCTCTGTTCTCCAGATCCCAGATTGTGGTTTCTGAAATGGGTGTGCGCCAGGTCATGAAGTCCAGTAGAAAACAGTAGTGGAAAAACAGTTCTTTATTACAAAAACATAAATTAATAACACGAAAACATCAGCCAACGGGTTCCATTCCCAACGGGGAACTTCATCATGGCAACTTGTTGATCCAATTACCTGCATACCGTCTGGGAAATCCCCCATACAATTCCGTATTCCGAAAGTCCGTATTCAGGAACCTGTTGGATAAATGGTGACAATGGACAAGTGTCCGTATGGTCACAAACGTAATCTGGTACAGTTTATTGCACTTGGACGAACCAGAATGCTTACTGGTATGACCAATCCTGCACAAAAAGACCGTAACAAAAGTTTGTGTGACCGCAACCTTCGTAGGATAGAAAAGGAAGGTTATGACTACACACACTTTTGTTATGGTCTCATTAGGCAGGGTTTATCATACCTGTAAGAATCGCGGTTTGTAATAGCTTGATACCTCTGCCCCTTCACTTCCCCCACACTGCACAGGAACAGCTGGTGACCAGGCAAGGGAACAATGCCATAGCAGGCTTCCCGCACATGTTAGGGGCCATTGACCGCACACATGTACTACTTGTGCCCCCTGCCGAAACTGAACACAATCACCACAAAGAAACCACATGCATCCCATCAATGTGCAGTCAAAACTGGACCACAGGGGACCGTTCACCAATATCGTCGCAAGCTTCCCAGGCAGTGTGCATGATTCCTACATCTCCCACAAGCACCCCAGCCCTGGTCCCCATACTGGTCCACCGCCCAGCGATGACTGCCCGACCCTGCGCACCCAGGCCTCACTGCTCACCTGCCGCCACTGGAGTGTCTCCAAGAGGGCCCACCATGTGCTGGTGCAACTTCCTCAGCCGTCACTGAATTTCACGGCACAGGCCTCCAGCGCAACCTGCTGCACGGCGCAGTCATGTCTTTGCAGCCTGCTGCCTTCGGCCCACACTGCAGTCCAGCTGGGCTCACAATTCAAATCGAACCTTGATTGGCAGGATGGCGTATCGAGGCCTACGCATCATCGCAGGCTGCACACCCACTCAGCCTGGTGCCACTAACTCAGTGCACCACAAGTTACTGTCTCGTGGCGGTAGGTCCGTGTAGGCCAAAGTGCCTCGGCTGCCACCAACTCGGTGCACCGCAAGTCTACGTCTCGTGGCGGTAGGTTTGTGCCGGCCAAAGTGCCTCGGCTGCCACCAATTCTGTGCTCTGTAAGTCATGGGCCCTTTATGATTCGTGGTCTTGTGGTGCAGACGCCATCATGTCACCTCCGGCAGTGGGGGATGTGATGTGGCAGGGCTCTATAGACCCTCATGCATAAATAATGACCACACGGACACACTCAGAAAGATAGTGGAAATGGCTTCGAGCACCTGCGCCCGGCCTGTGTCGGGCAAAGGGCCTCAGCTGCCACCAACTCTGTGTACTTCAAGTCATGGGAGAGAATGGAAATGGCCTCCAGCACGTGTGCCCGGCCCTTTTTATTGGCAGGGTCACATGTTCTGTGCTGCATGGGTGTGATGTGGGTGTAAACCAGCCATGAGGGAGTGACTGTGGCATGCTGACAACTAGACCTGTCATCAGCAGATCACTAGAGGGAAGACCTGGGACATGCAGCATGGCGTCCCCCTGTAAGCGTAAGCGAAGTGGGCTGGCCTGGCGTAAGCTAGTCCAGCTTAGGGGTGTGAACAATGGCTCTGGGGCTCTGGGCGTGGTTTCGTTCTGGGCTGGACAAGGAAGTAACTATTGCATGTGTCTCTGTTGTAGTGTTGGCGCCAAATGAACCGCAATCGGTAATGTTGCACCCCGTGACTCAAGCAACATGGACGTGAGGGGGAATCACTGACCCTACATTCATCCATACTTCCACACTTGGATGATCATACACATGACACATCTGTGTGAATTTGAATGTTTAATGCACATTCAGTGGAGTGTTCTAGCTGGAGCAGTACAGGGCCATGCAAACCCCACTTTACATTGTTGCCCTGTGGAGGGCCAGCCAGAGTCCTTTAGGGAATGACAAGTTAATTGGAAGAGAAGGAGTTCAGTCCGCAGCCTGATTGCTGTGTCATAGGTAACCAAACAGAATATGGCAGTCCATGTCGAGGTCCAAGGTGAGTGTTGCAGAGTGTATTGGGGGACAGTGGAAGGTGATTGATGCAGAGGGCAGAACCATGCAGAAACAGGCCATATGGCGGAGCTAAATGCTTTTCACCTGCGTCCACTCCATGTTCTGAAGAAAAAAGGGTAGGAAGGGGTCTAAGGGTAAGTTTAACGACCTAAATATCTCATAACCCAATAGTAACTACAAAAATACTTACAGGAGATACTAAGTCAAAACACTTGTGTAATGTACTAATTTTAAAGCTAAACGGAAAAATGGGACACACCAGAAATTACAAGTGGCTGAAAAACTCCCATCAGACCACCATAATGGTGGGGTATCGTCACTTGGGATACGGATGGTAGATCCAATCTTACCCAACCCATCAGGTGATGGTGTAAAGATGGATTCAAAAGTAACCCTCTAGCCAAATGTATTTCAATGTGGTGGTAATGGTGTACAAAGTGAAAAAAATGTGAGATAAAAATAACTACCGTAACAGAAAATATGTTTAATGGGCACTGTTACAGTTTTAAGATTAAATTGACGCTACATAGTGTGAAACTATAACTATCTAAAGGGGTGGTGCAGAATGGTCGACATGTTTCAGCTAAGGATACACTATATACAGCTTTCTTCAAGACCGTGATGTTAACTACACTGCAGAAGGTCAGTGAAAACTAAATACTAAAAAAGTGAGGCAAGCAAAATATCAAGACAGGAATACTCCTACCAGGAACTTGGATCCCCAATGTTGTCTGGTGGAAAAACCAATAGATTATCCTCCCTGTGGAAGAAGTAATACACCAAATATGTGATATTGACATGTGTTACCAATCGTCACAATATAGCAAAGAAGAAAAGTACAAATAACACAAAATACAAATCAGAGCTGATAAGTCTCATTCTGTTTGTCAGAGGCAATAGTCCTCCTGAATTTTCAAAAAATTAGTTATTGTCATATTGCAGTTTACAGTTTAGTACTCACCCAGCTTTGTGTGGGAAGTGACCCCACCTCACCCGGCACCCGCTCGGGAAAAATGAGGCCCCGCTCTGTTAAAAACATGGAAGAAAAATAAAATATATCCCATCGCAATATAAATTAATTGCGATGTATCTCTTCAACTTCCAGAATATTTTAACAATCCCCAGTTGTTCCTAGCATTGACACCCCTCTCCCCTAGACCAAGTAGCTAGAGAAACCTGCTCCAGACAAGAGACAATACAGCACACCCAGTTAGTTAAAAGGGTTAAGCTGGCAAGCTCTAACTAAAGAGAGGGCGCAGTTTCGAGATTTTAAAGAAAGAGTAGTAGCAGGTTGTTGGTAATCAAGAGGGACCCATCTAAAGGCAGAAGAGCCCTGTAGTGCTTACCTATCCGTCGGTACCTCTCGCCTGCTTCCAAGTGGGAGTGGAGGTACCGAACGGAAGGAAGCGCGTCTATTTATGCAGACGATAATTGTCTTCACCATGCGTGAGTTAGTAGTATCATCAACTCTGCGCTTGCGCACATGTATATGGGGCCACTGATGATTACTGCTACGAGGATGCGCAATAGAATATCGGCATTTTGCCGATTCAGCCACGCTGATTGCGCACAGGTGAAGACAATTATCGTCTGCATAAATAGACGCGCTTCCTTCCGTTCGGTACCTCCACTCCCACTTGGAAGCAGGCGAGAGGTACCGACGGATAGGTAAGCACTACAGGGCTCTTCTGCCTTTAGATGGGTCCCTCTTGATTACCAACAACTTGCTACTACTCTTTCTTTAAAATCTCGAAACTGAGCCCTCTCTTTAGTTAGAGCTTGCCAGCTTAACCCTTTTAACTAACTGGGTGTGCTGTATTATCTCTTGTCTGGAGCAGGTTTCTCTAGCTACTTGGTCTAGGGGAGAGGGGTGTCAATGCTAGGAACAACTGGGGATTGTTAAAATATTCTGGAAGTTGAAGAGATACATCGCAATTAATTTATATTGCGATGGGATATATTTTATTTTTCTTCCATGTTTTTAACAGAGCGGGGCCTCATTTTTCCCGAGCGGGTGCCGGGTGAGGTGGGGTCACTTCCCACACAAAGCTGGGTGAGTACTAAACTGTAAACTGCAATATGACAATAACTAATTTTTAGCAAATTCAGGAGGACTATTGGTTCTGACAAAGAGAATGAGACTTATCAGCTCTGATTTGTATTTTGTGTTATTTGCACTTTTCTTCTTTGCTATATTGTGACGATTGGTAACACATGTCAATATCACATATTTGGTGTATTACTTCTTCCACAGGGAGGATAATCTATTGGTTCTTCCACCAGACAACATTGGGGATCCAAGTTCCTGGTAGGATTATTCCTGTCTTGATATTTTGCTTGCCTCACTTTTTTAGTATTTAGTTTTCACTGACCTTCTGCAGTGTATTTAACATCACGGTCCTGAAGAAAGCTGGATATAGTGTATCCTTAGCTGAAACATGTCGACCATTCTGCACCACGCCTTTACATAGTTATAGTTTCACACTATGTAGCGTCATTTTAATCTTAACACTGTAACAGTGCCCATTAAACATATTTTCTGTTACGGTAGTTATTTTTATCTCACATTTTTTTCACTTTGTACACCATTACCACCACAGGGTTACTTTTGAATCCATCTTTACACCATCACCTGATGGGTTGGGTAAGATTGGATCTACCATCCGCATCCCAAGTGCTTTAAGATTAGTACCTTACACAAGTGTTTTGACTTAGTATCTCCTGTAAGTATTTTTGTAGTCCACTCCATGTTCTCCATGATTCTCCGCATGTGTTCCAACTCCCGGCTGACATCGCTGGAGCCACTCTGACTAGACAGTTGACCTTGCCTCCGAGTCATGACTCCAGCAATGTCAGCCATGGATCGTTGGAGACCATGGAGCGGACTGTGGGTGTCCGTTGGGGATTGTTAGTGGTGCCTGATGGGACTTAGACACTCACATATGCCATTTAGTTTGGACACCATGAGGTCGAACCCCACCCGCACCTGTTCAGCCATCTTCTCTTGGCACCCCAACACATGGCGTTGGAAGGCCATTCGTTGTTCGTGGGGGTCATGGGAGACAGCTGTGGTGGTTGGCACTTCCAACTGTATGGTCTGTACAGGGGGTGGAGTCTCCTCGATTCAGCCGGTCTGCCCTGCTCCTGGAGGTGGGGTGCCGAAGCTGTTCATGAGCTGTTGGAGAGCGTCGGTGTCGAGGATGGGGAGGTCCTCTTCGTCATCAGTGAAGAGTTGTTGGGTCTGCTTCTCAGGAGGTGTTGATCTCCCTCTGCAATGTGAAGGGGAGATGCAGTTTAACATTGTGTTCACATGTTGGTTGATACATTGTACATGTTTACATACAGACTGCATGACAGTGTGCATTGTGACTGTTTGGGAGGACCTGCCTCTTTTATGCGGGACAGTGGACATTTCAACAACATCTCGGATGTGTGTTTTTACTTGTACATTATCACCTCACATTTCCCTGCTATGTCAAATGTGATTGGCGAGTTTCTACACACAAGTGGCAGCAGTTGTGTCCTCTGTTCAGTTGTGAACTTGATGCAGGTTGTACCACATTTTTTCAATGTTTATGTGCTCTGAATGTTATGTGTGTGTGTTGCATTTTGCGAGAGTCACCCCTGCAGCTCTGATTTTGCTGCCTCTTATCCCTTTCATGCGGTGTGCCTTTGACTTCTGTGCTTATATAGTGCTGAGATGGGAGTCTGGGGCATGGTTTGTCCGCAGATGTGTTGTTGACGTCAGGGCTTCTTTGTGCAAGTGGATGTGTTGGAGTGTGACCTGCTTCTTTATGGATGTGGTCCACACTCAGCCACCGCAGTGTCATGGCATGCAACATTTCATGGTATATTGACTGCAGCAATGTTTTTCGTCATGCAGTGTCACTTGCATTGTCAGTGTTGCTCACAGACATGCCGCTTTGCTGGGTTAGGCATATGTGCATGGGCTGATTGTGAGATTGGTGGTATGTGGTAAGGGCTCCCTCTGGGCACATAGTCGACGGGGGCCTATTTGCTGTTTCTAGGTGTGCTGCAGTGTGCCAAGGGGGTCAGGGACATGATCCTGAGTCATTGTGGGTGTGCAATGTGCTATTCCTAATTGTGCATATGTGCCATTGTGCCCATCTCCCCCCGTCCCCCAGTCCCTGGCCAATACTAACCATCTTGCTGTTGTGTCAGGTCATGTTGAGCAGTGTCCGGACGCCCAACTCCTGCCACCGTCTCCCCACTGATGACTGTGGACACCATTTCCTCCATCTCATCCAGCTCCTCCGGTGGCGCTGGAATCCCACCTCCAGTCTGCATTGCAGCCTTCTGGTTGTTGCTGAGTTTCTGCTTGGTTTTGTGCTTTACATCATTCTAGCGCCTCTTGACCTCTTCCATTGCCCTCCTCAGCACTCCGACTGCATTCACCTTCTCCACGATGGACAGCCATATTCTATTTTTTGTTGCCAATGACACAGTGGAGGTGACAAACAGTAGTTGATGGTGTTCTATCACCTCTGTTATCAGGATCCTGTTTTCCTGCGGACTGAAATGCGTCTTCCTCTTCTTCTTCTCCTTGTCCTTCCCTGACCCCGAGGTCTCAGGATGGTCCTCCGTGGGGCTTGTGGGGTTCTGGTTGCCCTCTGTACTTGCTCCGGCTACCTCCATTGTGCTTCCCTATTGTTTTGGTTTGGTTTGTGTTTTTTTTGCTACTTGTATAGTGATTTTTCCCGCCTGACATGAGTGAATTGCAGGCCTGGCAAAGATTATCGCTGATTTTATTATCGTGGCTGAGCCCATGGCAACTTTTTCACGTTCAGGTTTAGATTTTTATCGCCCTCCCGGTGACTTTATCGTGGACATATGACCTGTTATCGGGAAACTATTGCATGTTACCGCCATGTTGTGAATAGGACGTTAACACAGAGTTACTTTTTCCATGATAGACGGCGATATGAAACATTGCCTTAACCGATTTTGGCGATGTTTATCGCACGTTCTTGAGAATATCCCCCCCAGGTTTCTTCTTTTGTTGTTACTGTATTTGATATTAAGTAGAAAATATTGTGCCTGTGTATCCCTCACAGCATGTAGTGATCCTCCTTAACAAAGCCAGTGTCAGAGTGCTGAACCTGACAAGGGCTGCTTTAGACAGTCTCCCCCCATACCTATTTGGAAAAGGCCCCATCCCCCAAATCCGATGTCCGTGATTTTTTGCTTTGTTTTGAGCATGAAAGGGCCTCTACCAGAAAGGTAAATTGTGAGCAACATGGAGAAGTCTGGTAAATGTGTATTTAGCAAGGAAATATCAGCGAGCCACTAGTCAGCCATCAACACAGATTACAAATGTATAACAGGATTCACAATACCTTGTGACATTTTAATTCAAGTAATAAGCAAACTGCTCAGAATGCGTGACTGAACGTCATTCAGAACTATATGTAAAGTTCAGAGAAACAGAATGTCACGGTATTTTAGCTGGGTTTTAATATGATTTTTTTTGCAAGCTTCAGGTGAACTTAAAATGGCTAATGTAGTTAGATGTCAGCAGACTGAGGGGCATATTATCAAGGGGGTTTATATCCTCTTTTTTGGCTTTAAAAGCCAAGAAAGCGGAGATAAAATTATCTCCCTATTACCTAGTTGTCGCTAACACCAGTTAGCGACAGCTAGTAGGAGATAGCGACCATCTTGGGCCCACTTTGCATGTCAGTGATATTTATCACTAAAGATGTCAGCAGACTGAGGGGCATATTATCAAGGGGGTTTATATCCTCTTTTTTGGCTTTAAAAGCCAAGAAAGCGGAGATAAAATTATCTCCCTATTACCTAGTTGTCGCTAACACCAGTTAGCGACAGCTAGTAGGAGATAGCGACCATCTTGGGCCCACTTTGCATGTCAGTGATATTTATCACTAATGACATGCAAAGTGGGCGTGCCAAGATGTTAGCGATTGGAAACAGTCGCTAACATCGCTATCTCCTATTACCAACTTTTGGAGATATTCGTGCTAAGCGCGAATATCTCCAAAAGCTAACACCTGCCCTGAGCAGTTCTTAGCCATGTTATCCAATGGGAGGTGGATAACATGGCTAAGAGCATTAGCTCAGTAATGCATGAATATCGCGGACTTTTCAGCGATATTCATGCATTGCGGCCGTTTTTTATCGCATTTGCGATAAACCTTGGTAATACCAAGGTTTATCTGCGATAAAAATCGCCACTGCTCAGCGGTAAATTTTTGTCTCTAACCATGCAATAGCGATAATTATCGCTATTGCTTGGTAATATGCCCCTGTGTTTGAAATTATTTACGCGTGCCCATATTAATTTAAAGGGGGCACTAAGAGTTATTAGTCACAATTTAGTAGAAGGACTATAAACTGAAACATTCAGAGATGGGAGTTTATTTTTGTTTTTATAATCACGCGCCACTTTACCCATGACATTACTATCAATATTCGGTTGAAAAGTGAAAGTCACACAAATGCCCAATAAAATTATATTTGAAGTGACTTACATTGGATTTACCATCCAGCATTTCACAGCAATGCCTAGCTGGCAAGTGTTTACAAGTCATATTTGATTTTGTCAACTATGTTATTAATAGGAGACAATAAAGGTTAGCATGTTTTATATTTTCTGGAGTCAGGGTATACTTGGTAAGCCGGCCATCGGGGTTTAAAATTAGGCCCGGGCACAGGGTAAATTACGCTGACATACTTCACGTAATTTCAGTATTTTTGTTTCATGCTTGTTACATGAAATTCCAGACATATATGTCCATGAGCCAAAAAAACATTTCTCGCAAAAATATAGTGCTAAGAGATGCATTCCCATTTTACATAATTTTACCTACATTTCACGCAATTAGGCAAAAGTAAAGTCAAGTTTAAAAACATTTATGAACCTAGCACTGGGTTCATGTAGACAAAGCACGTTTACCCATATGCCAGAATGTCAACTTGTGTCAAAAAGTGGCTTTCTTTAGACCAATACAAATGTACTTGATGTGTTCACAAGTTTTTCCTTTATTGCTAGTAGTGCTTGATTTTAGTAGGAACCCTTGAAAGTATCTCAACATCTCTTTCGGGTTGTAAATGCTACAAAAATCCACTTGCACTATAATATGATCAACACACAGTGGAAAATGAAAATGTTAACAATTCTAATGAATCTTGTCCAAGAGACAAACACCAACACTTATGCTCCACAGAAATGTCACTTTTTTTACATTTCGGTGGTGCAATGTGCCATGGCATATTTATAAGTCCTCGTAAAGCTTCTTTAGGTGGCTTTTCATGGTCTATAAATATGTTCTCCTTACACGCAGAAAACTGCGTGAAAGGGGCGTTCCATTGGTGTTGCTGTGGGTATTCACAGCAACACCCATGGAACCTGACACATTTCCAGATTTACGAGAAATCGTAAACCTGGGGATGCGTCAGAACCTAACGCTGGAGGCCCGACGAGAATTTTTTTTTTAATTTCTCCTGGTTCTTTCCTTTTTCTGTCATAAAAAAAAAGGAATTTGCCTGAATGTATTGATTTTGCGCAGGAAGGTGTCCCTAACCTGCACAAAATAAATCAGCCTCTCAACGCAGGCACCCTTGCCCAATGGTGCAAGGGTGTCTGCGTTTGCGCATGCCAGCCCATTGTGCACCAGCGCTGAGGAAAAGGACAGGAATGCACCGTATCACATAGATACGGAGCATTCCTGCCCTTTTGATTTGACGTATGGCAGCACAGCATGATTCCTTGTCATGCTGCCCTATGACAAAACCTCATAAACCTCATAATATTTAATTGGGGTGGGGTACCTAATGAACATCAAATGTAATATTTTGGATGGCAGAGCACATTTTAAATCAATCTTTAGAGATTCTTTTTTTATGTTTCACTTGTTTATAATAACTTTTTTTTGCCTGGTCAGGAAATTTAATATGATTTATATATTTTGGTGTGAAGCTATTTTTCATTATTAAGTGACTAATAAACATGAAAGGTAAAGTCTGTTAAAATACAACATTAGAAAACAACTGAATCCTGTTGAAAGTATTTCGAACTCAGCAGATGAACACATTTTTTATGGCGGGCAGGATCCTAGGGTGTTAAAGTCCTACAGGTATAATAGACAACAGAGTACAACTGCACATTTTGTAAGTATTTTTGTCAAGGGCTTGGGTTCAGTTTTGACACATATAGCATAAATGCACATGTGAATATTGCTATTCTTTAAGGGTCCACTAAGTGTGCAGATGTGAGGATGATAAAATTGATTGATTTACTGGAAAAAGGTAGAACTTTTTTGGTCACAGCACTTTGTTTAAAATCCTCTGTGCCTCTTTATGTTGTGAGTGAGTTTGAGATCAGGCAGCTAAGGTGTTACTGTGCTTCTGTCACAGGAGGAAGCACTGATCATATTCATAACAAAGCCAAATTCACAGTTTATAACCTGGCAGCAGCTGCTTTAGAGAGCCTTTCTCCTGAAATAGTACACACACATCGCCTAGAGGACTGCATCCTGCAGTGCGGCCAGGGCCGTAGCAATGGGGGCCTCAGCAGGGCCTGGCCAGGCCTTATTGTGCTCTGCACCCCCACAACTGAAAGGCCTGGGCCTTTGAGATTCTTGCATTTAAATATTAAGTTAACGTTGACATCTGAAAGAGTGCATGTGATCTGCTGCCTGGACCCTGCTTCATTACTAATTGTGAGAGAGCACAAGTTTGAAAAATTTTTATAAGTACGCCATATTTACAAGCACGTAGTTAGTTAACATGTACTTTGCACCAGAGTGTTTATATTTAGAAGTGAAATACACCGAGTGTCTTATATTCAGTGGTGAAATGCATAGAATGTTTAAAGTAGAGTAACGATAATCATAACTGTGTGAGACTAATGTAGAAATGTTTGGGATGAATATGAAAACCTCATGTTCTCATGTTAAAGGAATAATGTAAGAGTTGAATGTAACAAAAACCCAGTATTTTGTGTAGGCCTCATGGCAATTCACAAGCAAATCTAAACGTGCTGCTAAAATAATGTGAGACAAGGTTGACATGGTTCTTTCAAAATGTACTATTGAACTTAGGGTTAAAAGTATATGCTTTATAGATGTGTTATTTTAGAAACGTATGCTAGTTAAGAATGTTTGCTGTTTAAATCAAGTTAACGTTTTAAGAGTGCAGGAACCTGCTGCATGTAAATCAAGTAGGCCAGAGCCGATAATGTCATGTAGTTTAAATCGTCATGTGCTCGTTAGAGGAGAGGTCGTGAGGTGTCCAGTATGAAGCTCTGAGAGTGTTTTATGGCCTAAGATATGGTGAAGTCTGGAATTTGAGGCCCACTGCAGGAAGAGCTGTATGCAGGTGCGAGGGTCCTAATCAGCTCGAATGAAAGGGACTTTGTTCAGTGGCGCCTTGCGCAGGCCTGTAGGAGTTTCCAGGAATTTCAGGGGGTATCAGCGCACTGAAGAAGAAGCCCGGGAACCAAGGTCAACTTTAACGAGGGTCTTCAAGAGTACCATCATGGAGTTTGCCGCGGAAAGATGTACCACGTGAGGGGCGTCCCAAGGGGCGTTTCTATTGGAAATGTGATTTGGTATTAGGGAAAGTGACCCGGGAGGAGAGCAGAGCAGATGATTTTGGGAGCCTAAGGAAGCGGATGGGTAGGCAGATAGGCTGATCAGGAGAGACCCATTATCAGAGAAGAGACAAAGAGAAGTGCGTGATCTTCTTAGGAAGTCACCACGGCTGACACCTAGAGGGTTAAGATCTTGTTAAGTAGGGATGTCATTTAGTATAGTGTAGGGACAGACTAACTTTAATTTTCTTTTCTGTAATGACTTTGAGGTTGCAACTTGTATCCATTTTAGCAACCCTGATGGTATTCGAACTTGTACTTATTATTTTGTTCTTCAGACTCAGACTATTCAAGAAGTTCATGTTCATAGTGATTCCGATATACCTTTTGAATCTCATTTTGAGAAGTTTGTATCTTCAGTTATCTTTGACTTTATATTAAATCTTTAAAACTTAATTTTGGTCAGTGGTCATTTAGAGTGGTGTAAGTTCTTAAATTGATTGTTTACCTCGAGATTACCTTTTACTCAAGACAGGTACCAACGATTCAGTCGACAGGAAGAAGGGATTTGGCAAGATAATTAGTAACCAGTAATCCCGCGTTAGCAGTTGGTAGCAGAGTGAGGATGGTTATCTTCTTGAGGAAGGTAATCTAGAGAGGTTAGTTTACCCCAAGGCCCGAGACGTCGAGAGACGAGCAGCGGAAGAATCGTGTGCCGAAAGGTGCAGACGGTGCGAGAAAAGCAGCAGTATCGGAGAGTGAGTATAAAAAGGGTCATGCGTGAACAGATTGCGGTGTTTTGTGTTGTATTTGTATTGTAATGTCTTGCGGAGTTGAATGCCTGTAGTGTGAATGAGAGAAGGTTGTGAGCGCGCGCAACCTGGTAAACTGGTAACCTGGTAAACGGGTGTACTGGTGAAATCTTAAGTTCAGGCCAGAGCTTAAGTGGTTTTGGGTGTATCGAACATCCAGGGTAGTTGTCGACCATAGTACGGAGGTCACGAGGTACCATTGACCGCCGTGGATCCAAGATAGGGGGAGTGTAAGAGTGAGTGTATGAGTAACGGACGCTGGTCGAAAGTTACTGCGTGTGAGTAACCTATCGGAGAAGGCGATTGTCTGGAAGTAAACGGAAAGACATCTCGCCAAGTTAGGGTGACAACTACAGAAAGACTGTGGGCGTACAGTCAAAGAAAGGTGATCGCTTGGACGGAAGTAATCATTTTTCAGTGTATGAATGGGATGCGTGCATGACCGAGGAGACGAGCTGAGAAAGGAGGGGAACTGCTGCGAAGGGGGACGGGTGACGTCGGCTAGAGCCGCGCTGTGATTGAGCGGTTGGTGTGACGTTAGCTAGAGCCGCGCTCTGGTTGGGCGGCTAGAGTGACGTCGGAGGAAAGCCGCGTACGGATAGGCCAGTTAGTGAGAACGGCGCCGAGATTGGTGGAATATCATCAGGAAGTAAACAAACGCGGAGAAAAGAGAAATCATGAAGTGTTTTAAGTGTTTGAAAGGGATTTTTAAACGTAAACGAAGTGAACATTATTACGGGGAAGAGGCTCCCCCAGAGGGTACGCCAGCTCATTATATGGCAACGAATGTGGGGCTGCATACGATATTATGGATTGGGGCTTGGAATAAGCTTACGGAAGGAAATGAGGAAATGCAGTTCCCAAAGTACGGAACGTTTAAGTTAGAGGTGTTACATCGGCTAAAAGCAACCATGTCCTCATTGAAACCTTCACCTAGACCAACACAGTTTGAGGCTCTTAATGCATGGATTAAGGCTGCACACGACCGAAATTTGAACAGGCGTCAACAAAGGCTGACGCGATCGGTAAGGGCAGTGCGAGATTCCAAATGGGATGAGGAGGAAAAGCGTTGGAGGGTACAGGCTATTGAGGTGGAGAAAATGTATCCGATGAGGGAAGTGTCAGGAGGAGGAAACCTCATGGAAGAAGACGAGGAAAGCGAGTCGGAGGACAATCTGATAAACAGATTGTTAATGGATAGACCACCTCCGAGAGTGGGATTGATAGAAGATAGAGGGCTCGCAAGGGAAGATGGGAATGAGATAGAGGGGTATACACCACTCCCTATATCGGAATGGACACCTAGCAAAGGCGGAGAAACACCTCCAAACAACACTGTACAGAGTGTAGTGGGAAGGTTTGTGGTGCAGAAAACGCCAACCACAGAAAGGGTTGAGTCTGTGGGATTGCCAGACGCTCTTCAAGTGCCTGTTACCATAGGACCCATAGTTTCGATCTATAATTCTGAGAGAGATAGAGGGGAACAACAAAGGCAATTGGATAGGGAAAGGATTGAGATGGAAAGGAGGAATAATGTGACGAATGCATGGAAACAATTACCAGGTTCGGTAACGTGGAACACCCCATTAGACACAACTGTCGGTCCCAATTCAGAACAGGGAGGTCCGAGAGGACCAATGGATCTAAGGGGACCGCGGCCAAGATCTTTTTCAGAGTTAAGAGCTGATTTGAGGGAATGGGACGGGTCCATAGTATCTCCGAGTAACAGGACAAGAACGGAACCAGAGTGGGAAAGCAGGGGTAACGGGACTGTATCTCATTGTGGGGCCAGCGAAAGCAGTCAGGGCCGGGAAGGCCAAAGTCAAGAGAATAGAGGGGATGCAGGTCCTACAAATCAGAGAGAACAGTCGGAACAAAATACTAGGATTGTAGAATGTGAGGAAATGTCCCGTCTTTGGGGGAACGGAGGAGATGAGGCGGTACGGAATTTTCAGAATAGGTTTAGGTGCCTTCATCATACGCTTGGGGAAGACGTTCAACATTGGAGAAAGGAGAACAGCGATAGGTCCCGCCACGCCTCGAATACTCAGGAAGCACAGGGAAGTAGGGAAGAAAGAGGGAGTAAGAGAACCTCTTATCCTCAATCCCGTGAAACTAGCCAGGATGGAGAGAGAGAGGCTGGGAGGCATGAAGGAGTGTTTCACCACCCACCCCGAGAAGACGGAAAGGCATGGGACTTAGAGAGATGGGAACAGGGGAGGACTCCCTATAATTCACCAATACCTAAACGTAGATCTCGGAGCTGGGATGGGAGAGATGCGGATGGAGGAGCTAAATTGAGTGTCTTGAAAGCTGAAATAAAGGCAAAAAGGCTTGATGTTACCAGTTTAAAGTCAGATGTAGATGAGATAATAGATGGAACATTGCCTTTGGAGAGGATAGAATTGTATGAACAGGATGAGTTATTGTTCATGGCAAAGGATATTACTAGGAAAGCTAGAGCGGTTCATGAAAAACTGACCGATTTGGCAGACAAGTATGCCGTGGATTTGTCTAGGACAAGGGCATTACAGAGTAACCACAGATTACAGTACGCAGACCAAGATCTAGATGAGAAGAGAACTGCTGGATTAAAAACACACATAAGAGAGCTGGTAACAGGGATAAGAGTGTGGAGAGAACTGGATAAATGGGAAGAAAGGTGGTCGAAAAAGGGCACAGTTAGGCGAAGTACAAATGTGATGACCCCTGAGGGAAGGGTAATGCAGATGGAGGCATTCCCTTTGCGAGAAATATCAAATGGAAATTATGTACATGTGCCCTGGAGTAGAGGAGACTTAGCCGCATTTACCAACTCATTCCCGAAGTTGCGGGACAACCCAGTCGAGTGGTATAAGCAGGTAGAGAGGTTTGTTAAAATTTCGAAAGTATTGTGGATAGATTTGAACACGTTGTTTGACATTGTGGTCCCATCTGATTTGTGGACCCCTTGTAAGACTAGTGTCGAATGGCCAAATGCTGAACCATTGAGAGATGTTCGAACTAATGGACCAGCTGAGATAGTCATGCGAAAGTATGAAAGGGTAATAGCATGGCTGAAAGATAAGGTACCACCACAGGATATAGATTGGGTAAAAATAGACCGAACAAGGCAGGAACCCAAGGAGACAGTTCACGAGTTTTATGAAAGATTGTTGAAAACATTCAAGCAATACAGTGGACTAGATGTAATGGATCCCAAAGACATAGGGCAGTTCGTGTCAAAGTTTGTCTTGGGGTTGAGACCTGATATTTGTTTGATGATACAGCAACATTTAATCTGTTGGCAGAACAAACCACTAGATGAGATTTTACGATATGCGAGGTACTGCAGTGACGAGATAGATTCTAAAGCCAAGAATCTAAAGGAGAAATTGATGGTGGTGCAAATGCAGTCCGCTGGGAAGGGTGGCCAGCAGAAGCAGGGGATGGGACGAAAACCAAATGGTCAGAACAAAGATAATGAAGAAGGGCAGAGACCTAGGATAGACTTTGCCACTTTAAAGAAAACGACAAAGTGTCATCTGTGTCACCAGGTGGGGCATTGGCGACGCGAGTGTCCCTTTAACCCTGAAAACGGAGAGCAAGAAGTAGAAGAGCAGGTCCAAGAAGACCCAGTGCAAAAAGTGACAGTCCCAAGCAGTAAGGTGGCCAAAGGGGGGACTTCGGCTCCACGGGCCCAATTCCCACAGCCACCGAAGATAGCAGCTGGAGGAAAGGTCTTTAAACAAATGCCTCTGTTTATCGAGGAAGAAAAATATTATTACATTGATCCATTGACAGGACAACGGGTGAGCAGTGGAGAGGACTGTACCCTCGGGGCAGTTCTAGAAGTGGATCAGAGAGGGCCATTTGTTGAGGCAGAAGTGGCAGGGTGTCCCACTACGTTCTTAGTGGATACTGGGGCTACTCGTTCGACTCTGAGATCAGCGGTGGTTCCAGACTTGCCGATGTCAGGGGAAACAATTCAGGTGGTAGGAGTCGCAAATAAAAGAATGACTAGTCCCTTGACAGAACCAGTGTCTGTGAAAATTGGAAACCACATGAACGAACATCAGTTTGTGGTTTGTGACTCGAGTCCGGTATGTCTGTTAGGTAGGGATTTGTTGTGCAAATTGAACTGCACCATATACTGCACCCCACAAGGAGTGGAGGTACAGACTACCGACGATGATGCTACCTTTAAGGTGGCCAATTCAAAATTCTGTGTAGAACTATATCCTACTCTGACTGTAGAAGATCTTCCACAAGACTTAAGAGATGTAGTGGCGTCAGAGGTGTGGGATTTCACAGGAGAAGATATAGGATTGATTAAAGGGGTAGAACCGGTAAAAATTCTGGTAAAACCAAATGTTGAGTTTCCAAGAACGCCTCAATACAAATTGTCCCAGGAAACGATTGCAGGAATAAAGCCTGTGATCGAGTCAATGATACAGCAGGGAATACTGAAGGAAATCGTGGGCAGTCCTTGTAACTCCCCGATTATGGGTTTGCAGAAACCTAGTGGGAAGTTTAGGATAGTTCAGGATTTACGAAAGATTAACAACATAGTCGTTTCATGTTGTCCCGTGGTACCGAATCCATCAGTGATATTGTTTCAAATACCATGTCAAGCAGAATGGTTCACAGTGATAGATCTTTGTCAGGCTTTCTTTTCAATCCCATTGGATGAAGAGAGCAGGTACCTTTTTGCGTTTAAAATGGAAGATCGCGTTTTAACATGGTGTCGAATTCCACAAGGATTCACAGACAGTCCATCCATCTTTAATCAGTTGTTGAAAAAGAATCTTGAGAATCTAGTACTGCCACAGAACTCGGTTCTGGTACAGTACATAGATGACCTACTTGTTGCGTCAGAAACAGAGGAAGCTTGTAAAGTAGATTCAATTGCCTTACTGAATCATTTAGCTGAAAATGGACATAAGGTATCTCCGAGCAAGTTACAGTATTGTCTGACAGAAGTACAGTATCTAGGGCACAGGTTAGAAAAAGGGAAACGTAAGGTGTCCCCAGAGAGGATTGAGGCGATAATGAAAATGAATGCGCCTACAACTCAGAGAGAGGTTAGAATGTTCCTAGGAATGGTGGGTTACTGCCGACAGTGGATAGTTAACTTTTCACTGAAAGCAAAGCCCTTACAGAAACTGACGCACAAGGAGGTGAGTGATCCGGTACCATGGGATGAAGAATGTCTGGTGGCGTTTTTACAGCTGAGGGACGATTTATGTCGTGCTCCGGCTCTGGGAATGCCAGATTATGAAAAGTCGTTTTCACTCTATTGCTGTGAGAGAGAGGGATGTGCTTTGTCAGTCTTGGCACAGACCCACGGTAATGCCCGTAGACCAGTTGCATATTTTTCGGCTACATTAGATCCAGTAGCCGCAGCGTTGCCCGGATGTCTCAAATCCGTTGCTGCAACGGGTGTCAGCATTGAAAGGAGCGAAAGTATTGTAATGGGACATCCAGTAGTAGTGTATGTACCGCATTCAGTTGAATTGTTAATGACCAGGACGAAGACGCAGCATCTGACCAATAGTAGGCTCACGCGTTATGAGCAAGTTATACTTGCCGCAGAAAACGTGACTCTCAGGAGATGCTCTGTCTTGAATCCCGCTACTTTGATGCCATTACCTACTGTAATAGAAGGCGAAGGATGTGAAGACCACGATTGCCTTGATGTGACTGAACTATGCACGAAACCCAGACCAGATATTGTGGATGAGCCATTGTCAGACCCCGATGAAATTTACTTTGTTGATGGCTCATGTTTAAGAGACGATACTGGTCGGTTGAGAGCAGCTTATGCTGTTTGTACCATTACTGGAGTTGTGGAAGCCGCTTGCCTGGAAGGAGTACATTCCGCACAGGTAGCAGAGATTATTGCCCTAACTCGTGCCTGCATAGCAGGAAATGGAAAGAGAGTCACCATCTACACGGACAGCCAATATGGTTTCGGTGTGGTTCATGATTTCGGGCAGTTGTGGTCTCAGAGGGGTTACATGACCTCCTCTGGTTCGCCCATTCGAAATGGAGAATTTGTGAGATTGCTGATAGAAGCATTACAAGGTCCTGTTGATATTGCAGTGGTGAAGTGTGTAGCTCATACTAAGAATACAGATTTTGTGTCACAAGGTAATAGATATGCTGATGAAGTCGCACGCTATTGTGCGGAACAAAGTTATTCTTTCTCAAAGGTGGAAATAGAAGGTGCAGAAGAAAAGACTGAATTAAGTATGATGTTAGAAACTGTAGACACTTGGGAGGATTTAAGAATAATGCAGGAGAACGCACCTGAAAAAGAGAAAAAGGCATGGGAAATAGCAGGCTGTGTGCGAAGTGAAATGGATTTTTGGGTTTCAGCAGATGGGAGAGCTGTGTTACCTGAAGAATTAGCTAATCCCATGGCGAGAGAAATACATGGTCCAGTACATCTAGGAAGGGATGCTATGATGAGAGTTTTTAGGCAGACTTGGTATTGCCCGAAATTCAGAATAGCAGCAGAATCAGTATGTAAGCGATGTGTTACCTGCCAACAACTGAACGTAGGCAAACGAACACCAGTCACACTGAGTCACATTGGGAGGTCAGGGGGGCCTTTCAATAGAATGCAACTAGACTTCATCGAAATGCCAAGAGTCAATCGCCTTCGGTATGTGTTGGTGATTGTATGCGTATTTTCCAGATGGGTTGAGGCATACCCTACACGTAGGTGCGATACACTCACAGTGGCTAAATTGTTGCTCAGGGAGTTGATACCGCGCTTCGGGGTGCCTGCCTCTTTGGAATCGGACAGAGGAAAACATTTTAACAGCGAAATAGTGAAGATGTTGTGCTCCACGCTGAATATCGATCAAAAGCTGCATTGTAGTTATCGACCAGAGGCTTCAGGAATTGTGGAACAAGTGAATGGCACTTTGAAGAATAGATTGGCTAAAGTAGTGGCATCCACATCTTTGAGTTGGCCAGATGCTCTTCCATTGGTGCTCATGAGCATGCGCAGCACGCCTGATAGGAGGACAGGTCTTTCTCCCCACGAGATCCTGATGGGGAGGGCCATGAGACTTCCTACAGTTCCAACTACTGCTCTATTGAATATTACAGATGATCTGATCTTGGATTATTGTAAAGGACTGTCTGACGCCATCCATTCTGTGTCCCTTCAGGTGCATGCGGCTGAAGTTCCAACAGCGAGGAACCTGTGTCATGACCTGAACCCAGGGGACTGGGTCCTGGTTAAAAAACACGTCCGGAAGAACTGCCTAGATGTTCGCTGGCGTGGGCCCTTTCAGGTAATCCTGATCACGAACACCGCGGTGAAGTGCGGGGGGCTGCCAAATTGGATCCATGCATCCCATACTAGAAGAGTTCCAGCACCTCTAGAAGGAACAGCTCCCATCCCAGACGAAAGCCCGGAAGTGGAAGAAGAGTCGCAAGAAGGGATTGAGGCAGCTGAGGAGGTGTCGGAAGAAGTTGGGAACGCATCGGATTCAGAAGAAGAGCGAAGGCAGGACGGCAGTGAGACAGAAGACGCAACTGAAGGAGAGAGCAGAAGTGAATACGACTCAGACTCAGATCCGTATCGGAGCGATCAAGAACCAAGTGGGAGGACAAGGAATAGGAGAATAAGGCTTGGAGCTGCCACTTGGCCAACAAGAAGAAGAAGGCTAAGTTTGAGGTCGGCCCAAGAAGAAACGCTTACTCCTATATCCGAAGACTCAGATCCAGAAGAAGATATCCAGGATCAAGCCGAGGAGGGTCTTAGAAGATCAAGTAGAGTGCGAGTGCCTAGCAGAAGATACTCTACTCCCGACTGGACCTACCTTGTTGCAGATGTCTGGGAGACACAGAACAGGGAGGATCAGGGAAGTGGAACTGATCAGAACTGACCCGATCATCACAGTGCAAATAAAGTTTCTACTGCCAGGAGCGGAGACCGAAAGGTTGCTGACACTCAACATCGTTCATCCTGCTCTCCTGAGTGGAATAAGAAAATTGCTTTTAGAGACAGTTGAGTTTCCAGTTTGCTGTTCACGATATCCAATATTGGAGGGAACTCTTCTTCGTTTGGAAATGCTTGAACGAGTAGTAGAATTGCTAGGAGTGCTTATTGTTGTGGACTAAAACCATACTACGAATGTCTTCAAAGGGGTGCAGATCTGGAAAAGTGAAGAAAGTGATCTTGATTAGAACGGACCCCTTTGTAATTGTGGATATAGAACTGATAGTACCAGGATTAGAAATTGAAAAAACGCTAACTCTCAATTTCGTCCGTCCACTTGTCTTGAGCGAAATAAGGAGAATAATCCTAGAAAAGGTTGACTTTCCATGGTGTGGTACGAACTGTCCAGAACCTGAGGGAATGATACTTCGGATGGACATTTATGAAGAAGTAGTGTTACTCCTTGAGTCATACATAACTTCAGACGAAAATAAGACTTTTGAAAAGAAATTGTAAACTTGTTGCAAGATAACCTAGCGCCGAGTGGAAGAAGAAAAGTGATAGGGGTTTCATTTTAGTGGATGGAGAAGGGCTAGGGTTGTCTATTTTCTACTGGACTTTGAACTGTTTTGCGGAAACAAATTGTCAAGCTTCCAAGTGTTTCAAGAAAGACATTGCAAGAGAGAAAGACTTTGTTTGAAAAGAAGAGGAAGTGAATGCTGGAAGATAGTCGAAAACTACACTGTTTGAGAACATGGAGGCTGGCAACCCGAACCGCAGGGCAAAATGTATAGCTGTTACATTTTTAGGAGTAGTGGTTTCTCTTATAATTTTAGTGGTAACTGTTTCATTCCTAGCGGGACACGAAGGGGATGGAACCACAGTTAAGGAGGATAGGGGAGTGTCAACACCGAGAACTACCACAGTTAAGGAGAAGGGAAACATCAATGAGAAAGACAAAGCGTTGTTAGATGCAGAAGTAAAAAGGTTACACATGGATGAATCACAGGGGAATTACAAGTCAAATGCTTATGCTAAGTTGCTTTATGAATATGTTGATGCCATGGAGGTAAAGGACTGCTATGTATGTATGCAGTTACCAATTTCGGTGGAGGAGGGTATCAAATACCATCATCTCCCGTTGACATATGGAATAACGTGCAGTTTATTGTTAAGTATGTTTTATGGACGAGACGGATTTGAGTATTACTTCTCGAATTTCGACTCGACATTGCCAGAGGTTCCGAATTTCAAGCATTTGAACAAATGGGACTACTACAAAAGCGAAGACAGGTTACACAAATGGTTTATTCCATGGAGAACGTTAGATACTTCACATGCTCGAAACAACAATCTGACTTGTCAAATATCAGAAGTTGAGAAAAAGTTTATAGCTCAGGTAGATACTAGATACAGAAAGCAGAAGGCATTGAAGGCATCAGGACAAGGAGAAACAGATTGGACCAAGGAAGAAAGGGCACAACAACGAAAAGGTAGTATTGGTCCAATTGCTTTGGATAAGGAGAAACGGGGGAAACTGTGCATTCACAGGAGTTACTCCTACTATGAAAACGTTTATGTAGGACAAGTCAATTGCGAACATGCTTTTCAATTGGAGTACTACTCTAAGAACTTCATGAAAGGGATGCAAGCAATACCAAATGTATATTTTGTATGTGGAAGATATGCCTATGTGAAGTTACCAGATAATTGGTACGGATCATGCTATCTGGCTGTTGTCTTCCCTAAAATATATCATGTTGAGAATTTAGACACGCCTAAGAAAGAAATATCAACTAGATGGAAGCGAGGGCTGGGTGCAGCAGAAGTAGTTGGAGATGTAATAGGTGCTGCATTCCCTTTCTTAGGATTGATAATGAATGACATTAAGATCAGGAGGTTAGCTACAGTCGTAGATAGACTGTCTGCCAGTACTGCAAGATCCTTGATGCTGATAGAGGGAGAGATGCAATCGATTAGGGCAATGGTTCTTCAGAACCGACTTGCTTTAGATGTTCTGTTAGCAAAAGAGGGAGGAGTCTGTAGGGCCTTGAAGGTCCAGGAATGTTGTACTTACATTCCAGACAATTCAAAGCCTCTAGAGAAGTATATACAAAACATCACTGCCATACACTACGAAATTGAGGACCTGGCAAAGGTAAATGTGTGGGAAAAAGTAGGCCATGGAATGGGTAAAGTTGGAAGTTGGTTTGCCAACTTAGGAAAGGGTATCGTTTGGTACATATTGAAGCCCATCATCATAGTAGTGATTTGTGTAATCACTTTGTGGGGATTGGTGCGTTTGTATCAATGGTATAGAGCAAATAGGTTACAGAGAGCTATGAAGAAACAGGAAGAAGAGTTGACAGCGATGCAGGACACTCAATATAAGAGTCTGAAAGCATTAGAGAGTATGAAAAGAAGTGGTACTGTCCTGACTTCACTTTGAAGGTTCTACATTTTTAGTGTCATGGTGATGATGACCCCTGAAGGTCATCAAAGGGGGGACTGAGAGAGCACAAGTTTGAAATTTTTTTATAAGTACGCCATATTTACAAGCACGTAGTTAGTTAACATGTACTTTGCACCAGAGTGTTTATATTTAGAAGTGAAATACACCGAGTGTCTTATATTCAGTGGTGAAATGCATAGAATGTTTAAAGTAGAGTAACGATAATCATAACTGTGTGAGACTAATGTAGAAATGTTTGGGATGAATATGAAAACCTCATGTTCTCATGTTAAAGGAATAATGTAAGAGTTGAATGTAACAAAAACCCAGTATTTTGTGTAGGCCTCATGGCAATTCACAAGCAAATCTAAACGTGCTGCTAAAATAATGTGAGACAAGGTTGACATGGTTCTTTCAAAATGTACTATTGAACTTAGGGTTAAAAGTATATGCTTTATAGATGTGTTATTTTAGAAACGTATGCTAGTTAAGAATGTTTGCTGTTTAAATCAAGTTAACGTTTTAAGAGTGCAGGAACCTGCTGCATGTAAATCAAGTAGGCCAGAGCCGATAATGTCATGTAGTTTAAATCGTCATGTGCTCGTTAGAGGAGAGGTCGTGAGGTGTCCAGTATGAAGCTCTGAGAGTGTTTTATGGCCTAAGATATGGTGAAGTCTGGAATTTGAGGCCCACTGCAGGAAGAGCTGTATGCAGGTGCGAGGGTCCTAATCAGCTCGAATGAAAGGGACTTTGTTCAGTGGCGCCTTGCGCAGGCCTGTAGGAGTTTCCAGGAATTTCAGGGGGTATCAGCGCACTGAAGAAGAAGCCCGGGAACCAAGGTCAACTTTAACGAGGGTCTTCAAGAGTACCATCATGGAGTTTGCCGCGGAAAGATGTACCACGTGAGGGGCGTCCCAAGGGGCGTTTCTATTGGAAATGTGATTTGGTATTAGGGAAAGTGACCCGGGAGGAGAGCAGAGCAGATGATTTTGGGAGCCTAAGGAAGCGGATGGGTAGGCAGATAGGCTGATCAGGAGAGACCCATTATCAGAGAAGAGACAAAGAGAAGTGCGTGATCTTCTTAGGAAGTCACCACGGCTGACACCTAGAGGGTTAAGATCTTGTTAAGTAGGGATGTCATTTAGTATAGTGTAGGGACAGACTAACTTTAATTTTCTTTTCTGTAATGACTTTGAGGTTGCAACTTGTATCCATTTTAGCAACCCTGATGGTATTCGAACTTGTACTTATTATTTTGTTCTTCAGACTCAGACTATTCAAGAAGTTCATGTTCATAGTGATTCCGATATACCTTTTGAATCTCATTTTGAGAAGTTTGTATCTTCAGTTATCTTTGACTTTATATTAAATCTTTAAAACTTAATTTTGGTCAGTGGTCATTTAGAGTGGTGTAAGTTCTTAAATTGATTGTTTACCTCGAGATTACCTTTTACTCAAGACAGGTACCAACGATTCAGTCGACAGGAAGAAGGGATTTGGCAAGATAATTAGTAACCAGTAATCCCGCGTTAGCAATTGTGAAACTGAAAGAATCTTTGATCCTCTCCAGAGAGAGAGAAGAGAAGGAAGCAGGGAGCCAGATAGCCAGAGGAAGGGGGCTGGGCTGAGCTGAAGTGGCCGTGACCATGTGGGTGCACTAAAAAATACTAATATGAAACTCCAGTACCTGGGGTCGGAATAGATAGCTGAATGCTGGAGCCTCGCTACTCTCAATAGGGGCCCTGCAGCATGTTGTATATTATTTACTTCCACAACTCTGTGGTTTTATTCTCCATGCCCTATGCTGTATTCTACATTCTAGATGGCTCTGACTCAACTAGAATCTTGTGAGAGTCAGTTTGTGCCTGGCCAGCTAGCGTTAGGGATACTGCTACTTGTGCTCCATTAAACTACAGCTTTACCTATACTGTAGTGTTCTGTAGTTAATTACAACACAGCACAATGATATGAAGCGTGAACACACTGCTCTGGGCTTTCCTCAAGCTTACAGAAGTACTGACTGCAGAGGCACGCATGATGGGTGAGTCAGAGACGTTATAAAGCATCTGCAAAATGGGGCCTTGCCCAGAGCCCACACCTTCACAGGGCACCTGAGTCCCACAGCACCAGTTTTTTATTTACCAGCTCTGTTTAAAAAAAAAGCAAAAAAAATTGCTTTCAAAACCAAATAAATAATTAAACAAAATACTGTCACTGATAGTCGCAGCCTTAACCTTACTTTGTTGCAAGAGTGTTGTAAGAGTTAACAGGTTGGGCTGGGCATGTGCACTATGCTTCTATTAGTATAGTTTTGACTGCCCTACCATTAGATAGTGAGGCAGGGCATCGTGGGTAGGGGCCAAGGCCTCAGTTTGTTATGCTATGCCAGTTTAATAAAGAGCTGCACCTGACATCTCTAAATCTACGGACTTATCTAGCATGGAGCCTTCGTAAACATTTGGCGCGCAGTCTGTCTGCAGGTGATCATTTAAAGAATGATATTCAGGAAGAATTTATCACTCTGTGAGTCGGCCTTCTCTCTTAATCTCTCTGTGTTCCCAACATATCCTGATTCACTTTCCATATTGCTTTTCCTGAAACTTCCTCCACCCCATTTTGTTCAGCCTGCAGCCTCCTATCCCAGGATAAATTCAGGCCTTGTTGAAATCATGAAAAGTGAGTGTACCATGAACATAGCTTTTGCAGTAATGTTTTTTAAATGTGTAAGAAAGGAGAGCCAAGGATAAACCAGTTGCACCTGTTCTCTCCCCATAACAAAATAGCTTGACAAAGCCACGAGGCCCAGCTTGTACAACACATTTACATAGTAAAACACAGCATATGGGAACCCATACACATATAGAGCTCGCAAAACTGCATACAGACTACATCTCGAGAGACACGAGTTAATACAACACTCACACACACAGAAAAACAGACATATGGGCAACCATGCACACAGGCATACAGACACCCATCCAGAGAGAACAGTAAAAACAAAGGTATCAATGCACGTAGCCCTACATGCAGTATACATAGTCACCATTACCAGCCATGCAGACAGACTAACATATACAGGTCCCCGGGTACATCTGCTTACAATGTTATCAATGAGTGACTTTATGGCTCCATGCATGTGCCTCTGTTAGTAATCCCTATACAAAGTAAATTATTTCTGGAGTTGGAAGTGGTATTTTCAAACCTTTACTAGTTGTAGTTTTGAAAGAATTCCCAACTGGTATAGGGAAGTGTAATTTTACAGTTAGAGCTCTCTCCTCCCATCTATATATTTCGATCTCACAAACACCTAGAGCAAAATCTTCTTCTCTGTTAAAATCTAACAAAAGTTATGGCTGGGTGGTGCAGACTTTGCTGTCAATGGGAGGGGTTTATAATGCTTGATGTTGATTAACAAACATACAAACACTCCCACACAAAGACAAACAGTCCTGCCCAACCTTACCCCTCATGCTCTGAGGCATTTCGTAGCAAATACATTAAAATCACCTCACCTCTTCTGTCTCATTACTCTTTCTTCACCTCTCTACCAATCTCTACAACTTCATGTACAACCTTGGCCAATTCCCGGTGGAGCTGTCCTATGCAGCTATAGAGGAATTTGGCCCTGGTTCACCCCTTCGGCCGTCACCTACCCAGCCAGACATCTGACATTCTTTTCCTCGCCTCCCCATTATGTTTCCCTTTCTCTTATGTCTATACTTGGAATCTGTAACTGAAGTAATTATGTAATCTTTAACTTGCTGATCCTCATGTAAAGCGCTCCGATACCTATGGGTCTAGCCAGCGCGATATAAAACTTTGCAAATAAATAAAATAAATATGTGTCGCAGTGCTCACTCTACTTCAACTCTCCCCCTCACCTAGATTTACCCAATATCACTATCAATACATCTGTCTCCCCCACGTCTACCTCTCTCTTTTGACCTCACCTCGATCTCTCCACCAATCGTTATCCCTATCTTTACATCTCAATCACCTTACCCATCTGTCTTACTCAACTGTCTATCTCAACTCGCTCTCTGCACATACTTAACTGTTTCCTTCTCACATCCTGTGGCTCTCCTCTCAACCGTCTCATTCTCTTTACCTTACATTTGCCGCTCTCTCAGTCTCTAAATATGAAACCTCTTTTGACATCACTCTTAACCCTCTAACTTTTCCACCCCTTTGACTCTACCTTATTTCTCTCTGTCCCACATCCCTCTCATCATCTCAAATATCTCTGTATAAATGTCGACTGTCTTTCTCTACCAAATGTCTCACCATTTGTTTGCTACCCAATGTTTCCATCTCTTTTCTCTCTCTCTCTTTCTAGTCCTGCTCCTTCAATAATTTACTCTTTCTTTCCTTCTCTCTGCTTCATCTGTGTCTACACCTCTTCTCTTTTTCAGTTTACATTCCCTACCTCACCACACCTCACTCTCTCTACCACCTTCTTTGAACATTGCTATTTCTCACATCTGTCTTGTTGGAACTGGCCCATCTTGCCGGGTCATCCCCAAACTTTTTGCTTCTTCCTCCTTTATTTTTTCTGACCTGTGGCTGTTGGCAATAGGACTCTGCGCACTTTACCACTGCTGATCAGTGCTAAAGTGCATATGCTCTCTGTGTAAATTGTTATTATGATTGGATATACATGATTGGCATATTTGTATCACCAGGAAGTCCCTAGTAAAGTGCACTGAGTGTGCCTGGGCTGGTGATGACAAAGGCTACTAGTGGGCCTGCAGCACTGATTGTGCCACCCACATGAGTATCCCCAAAATAGTGTCTCAGGCCTGCCACCGCAGTGCCTGTGTGCAATCTGTGAACTGCCATGTCCTCATGGTCAGTGTCCCCACTGACCAGGCCTAACCCTTCCCTTTTTGTGCACATTGGTCACCCCTATGGAAGGCCTGAGGTACCCCCTGGGGCAGGGTGCAGTGTATGTGAAATGTAGAGCATGTACTTGTGCAGGTGACATGCTCTGGTAGTGAATTACAGCCATTTTCGTTTTTCACTATTGTAAGGCTATCCTGCTCCATAGGTTAACATGGGGGATGCTGGCTACAGTGGCTACCAACATTTCGTCCCATAGGAACAAAATAGGACATGAGAGTCTAGTATCCCTGAACTCAGAATTTAATAACACATCTTTTAGGAAAGGTTGTTTTTAAATCCTGTGTTTGAGAACAGCACTTTTAGATAGTGGCTGTTCTCTTGTCTGACCTTCCTGTGTGCCTTGGACTGTTTGTGTATTGACTGTCTGGTTTGAGAGTGACAGGGGCGTGGGATTCCCCAGGAGGCTGGCTGAGTCAGCCCCAGGCTGAATGACTGCATTTTTAACTTGAGTGGTGGGAGGAGATAGCACCTGGGCCTGAATAGGGCTGTGCCTGCCTTCCACAATGCTGGCTCCACCTGCTGCTGGGCAGCTGACGACCCTGCCCCTCACTCTGAAAGGAAAGGAGAAGCCAGGAAAACAAAGTGCTCAAGAAACACCCAGAACTGGTTCAGACCAGGCTCAGGGCCCACTTGTAAAAATACTTTTAGGGGTATAAGTACAGGACCCCTGACAACAGAAATCTAGATCATCCTGGAATCAAGAAGGAACCTCTGCCAAGGAGAAATCTGAGACTGAAGAAGGAAGACTGTCCTACTGTTGCTCAGCTGGACTGAACTGCTGTTGCTTTGCTGCCAAGGAGAGGGGAAGTACTTTGCTGTTGTGCTGTGTCCCCTGTCTTGAAGGAATCTCCAAGGGCCTGAGAAGAGCTGGCTCCCTGTTCTGAAGTCCCAGGAACAAAAGGACTTCCCCTCCAGCTTCCCTGAACTCTGCTGAGAGAGTTCTGTCCTTCCTAGAGTGCTTGATCCAGTTGTGGGGCCTCTGGAAGTTGTACCTGGGCTGGGAAGCTTGAAACTAAGCTTGAGAGACTTTTTGCAATTGAAAAGTTATCACTTCGCCTGCTGTGGAGCGCATCCCCGACAGTGCGAGGAAATTCCCGCCGCTACGAAGGCCGAGATCGTCGCAGCGCCTATTGCCGCTGCCAGAGCCGTCACATTCTTCGTTTGCGGGACGCACCAAACTTGTGCGGGAAAGTCTAACATCGCTGCGAGTGTCGTCGCAGAGCCTGTCTCCACTGGGTGAGATCGCCGCACCGCTTGCTTGCGGACCGCATCACATCGTCACCCCGGAGATCGTCGCAGTCCCTACGAGACTGTCGCATCGTGCCTTTGCGAGAACAATCTTCCCAAGGAACCTACACACCGGAATCCATACAAGTGGCCTTCCTCCCCATACAGACCGGATTCGACGGAACACGCCCGCTGCTGCAGCGGGGTTGTCGCATCGCCTCCCCACGGTCTCAGGAGCAACGCATCGCTTGTTTTCTACCGCACCAGCATCTGCTTTTGGAACTTTGTCGCAACTAAAGATACTGTTGGCTAAACGTGACGCAATTGTGAACCTTTCACGCATCTGTGGATTATTTCATCGCAACCTTAAGAACTCTTTTGAAACCATATTCTTGAACTGTGTATGTTGGATTTTTGTCGTTTTGGTCTTGTATAGTTTAGATTAAATACCTTTATTTTTCTAAACTGTTGTGGAGTCAGTTTGTGGTGTTTTCACTGTGTTACTGTGAGTATTGGTACAAATACTTTACACATTGCCTCTGGTTAGCCTAGACTGCTCGTGCCAAGCTACCTAGAGGGTGAGCAGGGGTTATCTCAGAGGGTTTCCTCCTTACCCTGACTAGAAGCAAGGGTCCCTATTTGGACAGTGGTACCTACCTCTGCCAACTAGAGACCCCCAGTTCTAACATGTCTCTATTTCTTTCTTTATCACACAACATGGTCTAATTCTCACCCTCTATTTCTCTCACTCGCTCTTCCTGTCACAGTATCAACCTCTGCACTCTTTCTGTGCCTCACCCATCTCTCTGATTTAACTCTTCTTTATGTCAACAGCTCATCTCACTCTCTACCCTTCACACTTTTCCTTTCTTCTGCTCCCTCTCTCACTTCTCTCTTTACCTGACCTGTCTTTCTTTTTGCCTCTTCTCATTTGCTCTTCTCTTTTTCTTACAGCTCTCTCTACCTTGCATCTCTTTATATATCTCTCACTACCTCAACTGTTTTAGTGGGGGTGTTGGTTGTCATAACTTTGTAAACGATGCAGCTAGTTATAAATATAATGCAGGTCCACAAATGGAGCAAAAGCAGTATCATCATGTTGTAGGTGATATGATCATATTTCTTCAGGCTGTGTATGAGATGTGCTGCAGAATGCAGTAATTCATGGAAGGAGTGGAAGTGTGGGATCTTGGAGGCAAAGGAACAGGATATTACTATTGTCCAGATGAGTTCGCTTTCTGGAAGAAGCAGCTTCACTTCTTCAGATGCAAGCGCTGGTACCAGCTTGTCTTGTTTTTTTTACAATGTGCTATCCAAACCTGTAAGAGCTCTGTAAATTAGTAGCACTGTGTATGAACCTGTTAAACATGTGGCTCTGCTTTGTATGTTGTGTATGTATGAAATTGTGAAATGCCTGACATTTGTAATTTCCCACTCTGCAGAGACATTATCTAGCATAACCCCTCAACTCTCCAAACACTATGGAGAGAGTGAAGTTTGCAGACTTTGTTTGCTTGCCTAGTGCAATGTTCTGCACTTTAAAACATCACCAAGCACCACTGTTCTGATTTTAAACATTTGCTGTTTTCACTGCTCTCATAAAGACTTCCTCCCTCTGTTCTATCCCACGCCATTTGCATTGAAGTCTGTTCGTTATATCTAGAGCACAAAGGAATGTGTTTGGGGGGAGTACTTTTTTGTGATCTTTCAAATCTGCAAGAGCATCAGTGAGCTAAAAATAAGTGGTCTGAAAGCATATACATAATCAGCCCACAATGTCTGCCCACTTCAGTACCGTGCATGTGTGTTGTAAATTCAGGGTTGTTATGTATTGATAAGGTACGTACATGTTTTCAGGTTTATACCTTTGGTAATTGGAACATATTGGTATTGATTTGTGGAGCTGATTGAGGACTCAAATAATTGGTAATGGTCGGATTTTCAGAGGATTATTGGTGGACACCTATAGAGTATTAGCATATCCACTAGGCCCCACAGGGATGATACCAATATGTATCAGTTGGAAACATTTATGTTTATTATGTTTAATCGTTTTCTTGTGTTAACATTAAAATCTCATCATAATACACTGATGCCTTTGATCAGAAAAGCTTTAAAAAATACTACTCCCATTCTTCAGAGAGATTAGCTGGCATAACCCAGATTATGGCTTAGTCGACCAACAGCAACCCTACCTATGAAGTTATGTTTAATAAACTCCTAAAATCATATATATTTAAACCACGTGCCATTTGCCATTATTTCTCAAAAATATTAATGGAAATTACCCCACATCTACAATAAAGCATATTTAAATTAGATCCCCTGTTGATTAATGTGATCACTCTAATATGTTTTATGCAACTTGTGTGGGACCCTCAATTCTCCATTAAACTGACTTTAAATCGTATTCTGTTTTATGTAAGGTTGTAAGCTAATGTGCTTAAGGTGTAAGATTAGGCACAAATATTTTCAGTAATCTTACTGAATGTGTCACTCACATCCTCCAAACGCCCTCTGCTTCATACTGTAGCTAAATATATATAGAATGAAAATAAAATGTCTGCTTTCAAATAACACCAAAATTAAAGATTTTTTAAAACCAGATTCTACAGATAGAACCCGTTACTTCCTGCCAGAACCACATCTTGTTATTATGTGGGGACATGCTGCCCCAAACATATACTTCTGGCTATGGGCCTGAGAGCAGCCCCTGAGTTTACCAGCATTCACACCAAAAGAAAGGCTTTAAAAAGAAGTGATTACTTTTAGATTTCTTATCCCCGGGAGGTGAATTTGTGGTAATAGAGAGGTCTCACAGGTGTGTGTTTTCGACCAGAGGGGTGTTGTCTCCTACAAGCTTTTACACTGTTTAGAATTAAGAGTTAAATTACAACTTTAGTAATCTCTGCATGATATGAACAGTTAAGACTGTGTGCCTCAATATTATTCAGGCCTTAGTGTATAGTTGGCATGGGAGAGCATGTCACAGCAAATACGGTGTCTGTCATGGTTCAATTTCATATTAGTATTTTTTTTAAATGGACATATATATTGGGGTGACATTATAATGGCTTGTTTGGCAAAATAGGTCACCCCACTAAAATTTAAATTACCCAATTTTGCACTTACCAAGTATAGAGGGCAGTACGCGTTATCTGTAGTCCGAGCAGTACAGAAATATTCTGATATTTGAGCATATTTTGGGTAGTTGTGATCATAAACAAGCTTTTTGCATCATATTGCCATAAGCCTTGAGTTGAGACAGGATGGTGGCACACACTCACTTCAAGTAAATACCTCCTAAGAGTCCCTCTTTCTATGGATATAGCCAGCATTACACACTAATTCCCTCATTAAAGACATATGGGCATATTTATTAGAAAGTCACACAGTGCAGCACAACAAGTCACCTTGCTGTGCTGCGTGACAAGGAAATAGCAGGAATGTGCTGTATTTAAAATAATATGGCACATTCCTGTCTTTGTTCTTGCTCTGGCACCGTTTTTGCTGTCTAGAGCCAACACAGCCAGCCTTGCACCATTGTGCAAGGGTGCCTATGTTGCATGCAGGATTGTTTTTGTACAGGAAGATTCCCCTTCCTGTACAAAAACAATCTTGAGAGGCATATACCTCTTTCTACGTGTGCTGCTGAATGCACACATAGAAAGAGGAAGTAACAAAGAGAAATTAAGATATTTCTCCTAGTTATGCTACCCCTGAGAAGGCCTATCTTATTAGCGCATTCTCAGGTCTACTACTTTTGGTAAACCTGGGAATGTGCCTAAACCCATGGGAGTTGTGTGGGAACACCCACGCAATGTCCATGGAACTTCTTCCCAGTACAGAGTAATGAAACACAGTGGTTTGTGCTACATCTACATTGCGTTACACCTGATTTATTGAGCCACTCAGGGCCATGCGTGGCTTCACAAATCACATTTTGGATCTGTGTCGCCTTTGCACCACGTTAAATGGTGCAAGAGATATGCAGCTCCTCTAATAAATATGCCTCTTATTTTATATTCCTCTAGTCTACAAACGTACAACACCGGGTGTGAGGATTAAGTCAACCAATTCTACCTGATTGAAACCAACACTTTCCCCTTTTTTTAACCAAACAAATGTGTGAATACTTAAAAAAGGGTGTGGTTAATACCAAATTTGTCCTTGATTACATCAAAAGAGAGGATCCCTCCTTCATGTACCAGGTCGGCGATAACCCTCACCCCCCTGTGAGCCCAGTGCGCCATGTAACCATCTTTAAAAATATCTGGTAGTAGGGGATTGTCAACTTGCGGGGAATATCTGTTTATCCTACCAATACCATACTTCTTTTGGACAACAGTCCATATCTTGTATGCTACTATAATAACCTTGAATCTAACCCTTTTAAAATATCCATATTCGATCTGATGAACAAAACTACCTCGGGCCTCAGTACCCTTAGCCAATTCATAAATAGATACCAGATCTTCTTCCTCTGAATCAGTTCTCACAGAGGTTAAGAGTATTGCCATCTGTTGGAGCATTGCTGCCCAATAGTATAATTGGAAGTTAGGGACTGCCCAGCCCCCTCGTTCTCTTGGCAAAGTCAGGAATTTTAAAGCTCTTTGTGGGCGGTGCCCAGCCCATAAAAACCATGACACCAACTGGTTTAGAGATTTAAACCAGCGGCTTTCTACTTCCAGAGGGCTAGGCCTGAAGAAATATAACATTCTGGGAAGAAACAACATCACGTCACTTCTTCCTATTAATGTGAGCATGAGATTATGTCAGTTTTGGACACCCATATTAATGGGCCTAGATTAAGATCGAAAATGTTCCCGACGTCTGCCGATATCACCACCCCTAAGTGTTCCGCCTTGGGAACCACCCGAAAGTCATCTAACTGGACAGATCCATTTATTACCACCAAAGTTTTACTTTGATTTAGCAAATATCCAGTAAGTCGACCAAAGCTGGCCGCTTGACTTTCAATTTCTCCAAGGGCATCCGATGGATTAGGAATGGTAATGGCCAGATCAGCAACGTAAGGGAGGATCTTAGTATCTCCCCCCTTATTATGCACAGCAATAATAGACATATTAAGCTCAATCTTTCTAATGAGGGGGTCAATATATAGCGCGTAAATGAGAGGTGAACATGGACACCCTAGACGGGTTCCACGACAGATTGAAACTGGCTCAGACAAATCTCCCATTACGGCCACTCGGGCAACTGGATTGCGATACATTATCTGTACAGCCTTGATAAAGCCATTGTCTAGACAATTTCTATCTAGTATGGCCCATAACAATGGCCAGGAGACCGTATCAATACTAAAATCATTTCCATATGAATTAATTTCATGGAAACCAAGTCTAAACTCTGCTCTTCAATGTCATCAGTAATTATCTTTTCTTTATCTCCCGCCTGGTGGCCATCCGATTTGGGATGAGCACCTTTACCTGTCTCCTTATTTGGGAATCTTGCATTTATGATCGGCCAAGATCTTTCAGTAGTCAGAAGTTACTCAAGAGCTTAACACTTGCTTTAACCTTCTGACATTTCTTTGGGAAACATTCAACATTCTCCTACTCTTTAGTCAGAAGCCAGATACCCAAGCTATCATCCGGACTTTAGGAATTGATTGTATTTGGGTATCTCGGCATCTCTCCTCTACAGGCTTCAAATTTCTCAAAACTCTGCATCTTATTTTGAACCTCTCTACCAAGGTAGGCTTTACTACACATCTTCTTCATCTACTTTGGCTCTCGATTAATTTAAAAGTTTTCTGCTTTGGCTTCAATACTCTGAATGATCGGGGTTCTTTGTATCTCAAATAACCTGCTAAAATAGTATGCCTCCTGTCCTCTCCAACCTTTATGGTCTGCCCTGGCAGTTGTCCCACACATATATTGAATATATTTGCATGATGCACATTTGCATAGTAGCTAAAAACTGAAACTAATCCCTCCTTACAAAAACACTCTAATTACACTCTCCAGAGGTAAAGGCTTTGTACCTGGTTAGTCCGGCAACCCTAACTTTAGGCTTTCTTGTGCTTCTTTTCTGTGTGCCTCTCTGCCTCTTTATGTCATTGTGCCTTGTCTTGGGCACAACATGCACTATATAAATGACCTAACATAGTAGTACTCTGAAACTGAAGGTAGTTTTCCTTAAGTGTAACTGTGGCATTTGCATTGATGAATGGGAGAGGTGTGAAGCAGTCCCATCCTCTGTTATATAAGAGATTGTCTTTCACCTATAGAGTGACATCCTATGTGTGTAAAGGGTTCATCCTGTTGTCTTCTCCCACTATTAGAATGTTCCAGTTCCTTTCTATGCAATATCTATAACATGGTAGAGTTACTCAAGGCCTAAATGTACTCTTTATTAGCCGTAACTGTTCATGAAAAAAAATGAAAAACTTTCAAATTTAAAAGTCACTTACTTTTCAGTATTGAATGATTATGAATAGTAATTTGGCACATTCACTGTTCGGCATGGTCCTACTATTATGCTTTGTTTATTGTGAGATATAGTTTATACAAAATGAAATTCTTTTGAGTATTTTTGGTCAACTTTCCTTTCTCTTCATGCATTTGAGTTATTATTACTTCCGCATCTAGGGGCCCATTAGGATGTCGGGTGGATTGCCTCCGCCAGGGTGGCAGTGGCCACCGCCACCCTGGCGGAGGCAATCCGCCCGACATCCATGCCTGAATTCCCCCCCGCCAGATTAGGATGGCGGTGGGGACAGCGGTGGATGGAAAGACCATCCGCCGATTTACCGCCGCGGTCGCAAAAATAGAATAATATGGTGGCGGTGTCCTATGGACACCGCCAGCCATATTACAATGTCCACATTAAGGGGCCTTTCCGCGGCGGCAATGCTGCCACGGAAAGGCAGGCGGTGTTTGCTGCGGGGGCCCCCTGCGAGGCCCCCAGGTGACACCAGCTTAGGGGGAGTACAGGGGGGTACCTATGGTACCCCCCACATTTGCATATGCAAAGCAGCAGGCACCACGCGGTGCCTTCCGCTTTGCATATGCAAATGCATTCTCTTATGTTTTGCATTGTGGCGGGCGGTGCAGAGAGCACCGCCCGCCACAATGCAAAACATATAGAATGTGCCCGCCACTGTGGCAGGCACATCCTAATTACCCCTACGGGACCCCCCCCCTTATGGCGGGCGGTCCCGTTCTCCGTTTGGGTGGCAGGCGGACTTTGTCCTAATGAGCCCCTATGTGCGGATTACGGCTAAATAAAAAGCTCAGCTCAAAAGATTTATTAAGTCCCTCTCGACCAGATAGTCTTGGAGGGTTGGGGCATGACTTGAAAACATTTTGATTGAGGGGCCTCAGCAGAAAAGTTAATCTCTCCTACATTAGATGAACACAGATCACCAACTAGAAGGATGAGCACTTTATCAAATGTCGTGACTAATAAAGATTGTAAACATATTCTAGACAATTATGTGTCTCTTTTCCTAATGCAATGAAGAGCAGCTATTCCTTACAACATCAACTGCACTATATGTACAGTCTATTTTGGATATGCTTAAGGCTTTGCTGTAAAAAGAAGGCCTGGCCTGCCTCTATGTGGGCGAGTTTGAAGATCGTCATATTTATAATGAACTTGCTCCGTTCTACGAGAATGTGTTAGAATCGCATCGATTTATCGATGATGTTTTCTTTATCTGGGACGGACCTATCAATCGTCTCAGTGAATTTTTGGCTTGGCTTAACCTTGGGGATAGCAACCTTAAGTTCACTGCACATCAGAGCAACACAAGTGTTTATTATTTAGATATAACCATCAAAGCTGTGGAAGGACAATTAGCATTTGAATTATTCACCAAACCTATGGCAAAAAATACATTGCTCCATTTTTCGAGCTTTCATCCGAAAGCACAGAAATAAAATATACCTTTTAGCCAGTTCCTTCGCTTGAGGAGGAACTGTACAGATTTGCAAGATTTTTATAACCATTCTAAAACAGAAATTGAAGGAGAGGGGATATCCTAAAAAATAAATATCCCATTCCTTTAAGCGGGCACGTTTTTATGACTGTGATGCGATGTTAAATAGGCCTAAAAAATCCCAAGAACAACAGAGAATTGTATTTGTGAGCCCGTTTAGTTTTATACTTAATACATTAAAAAGCATAGTAAATAGAAACTGGAACATCTTGAATGACGAGGAGGATGTAAAATTAGAAAGACCTCTTTTTGCGTTTAAAAAAACAACAATCTACGCAGTCAGTTGTTGCACACATATAGGGACATGCCGCAAAGAAGACAAAGAACTCTTGATCATACTATTGCGAAAGGAAATGTCCCTTGTGGTAACTGTACGATGTGTAGTCAATGCATCAACTCTAAAACACTGCAACATAATGGCAGGATTATAGAGGCACATACTTTGAACAATTGCAGGAGTCAGAGTATTATATATTTCCTGCGTTGCCCATGTGGATTAGCCTACGTGGGAGAAACCAGTCGTGAATTAAGAACTAGAATCAGCAATAAAGCAGCAATAAAGACTAAAAAGTTGAATGCACCTTTAGTAACACATTTCTTAGAGAAGGAACATAAGGAAACTGATTTTAATTGGTTTATCTTAGAGAAGGTGATTTTAAATAAAAGAGGTGATAATATGGAAGATAAACGCAAAATGCGTGAGCAGTGGTACATTTCAATTCTTAACACTGTAAGACAAGGGTTGAATGTAAGACAAGAATGGGAAAAATAGATAAAGTGAAATTAGAGATATATATTTGCTTGAGAAGAAACCTTACTGGGAGAGATGAGCTGAATAAATGATTGATTTTAGTCGGTTTTTCATACTTAATATATAGAGTGGCCCTATTGGGAACTAATCTTTGTAAGACATGATAGTGAGGCCTTTTGGTATGGTTTCTAATTAAAATAATGCCTTTATAATAATATAAAATTAGAAAAATATCTAGCTGGCGATAGAGTATTGTCTTCCCTTTGTAAAAATTAAGGGTCCTTAGAACGCAGAGTGAGTCTCCAGTAATGTTGGAACATCTCATTATAGAACGTCTAGAACTGATGAAAATGCCATGACTAATAAAGACTTGAAAGAGAGAAAACGTTTTTTCAATAATATTGTTTCCTCCGTTTGTTAAAACTACGGCTCCGCAAAGGCGGAGTAAACTTTTAACAATGTAGGAAAATCCCATTATAAGAGCACTTAGCATTGCCAACAATGTCGTGACTAATAAAGATTGTAAAAAATGTTTTGCTAATAAACACCACTTCAAAATGGCGTCAATAACATAGCCTCGATATTAGTCCGTCATCGCTGATAGTGAACCTAGTGGCGATGACATATGCCTTTGCTTAATCAACATTAGCATAAAAGAGGTTAGTAATGCGCACGTCTATAGATGACTGTGGCATTCGAAGCAGGAGATTTTTGAATCCCGGTAAGTAACAACTATGCGCTACTAGATAAGCTATACGTGAGGTATTTTATTAATTGGCCCAGAGATTGTCTTAGACTGTTGTTCATACTTGGCTTCAGTCATACGGATAAATTCGGTTTTAGCAAATATGGGTAAAAAATTTAGAACATCGTTCCAAGATGGCGGTGACGAATTGGCATTGGGACGTGTCTAGTTTATCGTCGCCTGGTGCAAAAACTTAGTTTGTGGCGCGAGTCCTGCCTATTTAGTATGAATACAAAAAGTGGCTGGTACAGCGAAAGATTTATGGAGGATTGTGGAGCATAAAACAGGAACATCTGAACGCCTGGCAAGAAGCCATTGAGCGCGCCAATAGAAATAATTTTCAGCGTGGCGGCCTATCTTAAATGGCCCCACGATGTATTCGTAGGCTGTTTAAAGTTTTTAATCTGTGCCTGGTCTGAAGACATCGTTGGGTAAGAAGTATATTTGCTGAAAGTAAAATGACGCTCTATGATGTTACACGAACTGGACATTTTGGCAGCCAACGCTCCATGACCAACTGAGATATTAGTGGTAATGCGGCATATAATCGGCCGCTCGTATGTATAATAACTACGATAGTTAGGTCCAGATGTAGAAGTTGCTAGACAATTGAGGCTAACTGAAATCCAAATGTAAATATGTTGGGGGGTAACCAATGGATGACAGGCTTGGTTTACACATAATCGTATAAGGGGCAGTATAGTAGCAAAAAAAAAAAAACCTCTGTTACAATTTGGTTTTAACTTAAATGGGTGAGATTAAGCATCAAAATATTTTGATGTTATCGTTTTTAGGCTGGATTGCTAGATGCCTTGGTTACAATAGAAAAATACAGAAAGGAATTCAGAAGAAAGATGGTGTGATGAACATAAGATACTTACAGGTAATTTATATCTACATTCTGTATAAATATGGGAGCCTGGTCTATATAATCACACCACATTATTAATTGGGGTGTGATCTCTGTTTTAGGATTGGTTGCCTACCATTGGTGAAAATTGAAAAATCCCCTCTAAAGTTTGCCAGAATCTTATTGGCTGTGGTAGGTATTTGAAAATGAATTGAATGAGCAAACTGAATAATTCTTAATACAACTTGAGGTATTCACCTTGAGCTCATATCCTTATGATACAAGCAATCGTAAAGAAGTGTCCCTACAACATATTCTGGAGGCATTAAGCTGAGAGCCCCTGAAGATTGTTGGGATAACCTGTGCCAAATATGGTGGGTATCCGTGGCATCATATGTATGTGTTTATATAACGAAGGAGGTTGTCAAACCCCTTATATCCATATAATTTGTCCCTTAAATAGATGTGAAACTTATCAGGAATACCAACTCACTAATGTAAATAAACAAGTGAGTTGGGATAATTAAGGTGTTACATATAGAGCTTTCCAAGCCAATATAATCTATATAGCTGAATGTGTCATTTGAGTGATTGTGGAGTATTGTGGGGTTTTTTGTCAGTAATACCAGCAACTCAAATAATAGTATAGATTTGCGAGTTTAACTAAGTCTACACACCTACCATAAACTTCCTTCATATGAAGTAATTATGTATATTGTTTACGTTATGTATAATATACTATATAAAATATTTCTTTGTATGTATATTTATATAGAGGCACAGTGTTGGAATACATTTATAGCAAGCCTGAAGAAGGAGGTGGGACCCATATAATCCTCCGAAACGCGTCGCTGTCTTTTGCTCACATATGAAAAAATGTATTTGTACACTATTTTGTAACATATGCAAATAACGATATAGGAATGTGTAGGTTGTCGTTATAATTATTTTGTATTTTTGTGACTTGGTTTCTCTTATGTTTTTATTGTGCATATTGATGTGCTACTTTTTAACGATTTTATATGAATTAGTCAAATACATTTTTCCAACGGGAAATCCTTTTTTATTGTTTACATTTTGACTTTCTGGTAACTGATGGTACTGACCCACTGTATGCTTAACAAAATTGTTGAACAGTGAAGTATGAATGTGTACTGAAGTGTTGTATGTATAAATTATATGCTAATAGAATATCCCAAAGGGAATCTTTTTTAGACTTAAGCGTCTTTGGCGGTGTCCTGTCCCTTTGGGTTGTTGGACCCCTGTCTTGTTTTTGAGAGAACACTAGGCACCTCCATATTGTTTTGGGATCAGTTTGGCCCATATCATTTTGGAACAGCTGTATAATTGAAATACCTCCTCTACCAATGTCATTGTAATGAGGAAAGCATTACTCTGGTGGCAGGGTCATCCAGGCCCGGTAAATTGGAACATGGTGTTAGAAGCATAAGTGATAACATGTCATGAAAGACACTGAGAATATGAAATAAGGAATCTATCTGTCATCTATTCAGAATCTCGGAGATAGAGACACTAATTAGATTAGATAGAGAGGCTGATTACGATGTCAAGCGGACGTAACTATTGCAGATTGAAACTGCCCAATCATACGTCTGCGGATCTGACCACACAATTTGGATTCAATCACTGTATGGGCAGCAGGAAACATCATTTTTTTATGGCAGGTAGTGTGGCAGGAGGAAAAGCCCTGCAGCCCAAGCTGCCATTGAAAAATGGATGTGTGTAAACATTCCTACACCAAGTGGCAGGCACCCTGCGGTGCGTGCCACACATTGCATGGATGTTTAGGGGGGCACCGTACCCCAGTCTCCATAGCGGAGGCCATGGAGGGATGGGGGCACTGCTAGGGGCCCCAAAAGTCACTATCCGAAAACCTGTCAATGTCGGAAAGGCCGACATGGAAAGACTGTCAGAAAGTTTTTAACTGGCCCCCGTACCAGCGGTCCCTCCTCCGGATGCCTCTACCTGCCACATCATAATACAGCGTAATACAGCAGGCGGACTGCAGGAGCAGAGGTTAGGTGGACTGCAACTGATGGTTGGTCGGTTGCGGTCCGCCTGACAACCAGGGCCGAACTGACTACCAGGCGTTTTGGAATGCTGCAGAGCTGGGGGCTGATTTCACTGCGGTGGGGGCTGATTTTGTTGATGGAAACCTGCGTGTGCTTTGAAATAATTAAAGCAAAACTAATTTCATTCAGTACACGCAGGTCCCCATCAACTAAATCAGCCCCCAGCTCAGCAGCATTCCAAAACACCTGGTAGCCAGTCCGGCCCTGTTGACATCATAATCGGGCCCTCATTTTTTTTTTATTGCCTTTAATGTTGCTCTATATTTGTACTCATTATATCAACCATTTTCATAGTGCACATCACCCTATGAGTTTTCTATTGGAGTTCTTAATTTGGCAGCGCTTAAGATTAGAAGGTATTAATTTTGATAACAATATTCAGTAGCAATATTATAATCTACAGCAAAATCAATAACTGCTAAAATATAAACCATTTTGAATTGTATCACAAACATATTATTATAATTTAAAACATGTAATTTTGAATTAATTACATGCTAGTGCAAAGTGTTGATCTGCTCTTGCTTTGGCTCTAAGATCAAGCAAGGTCACTAGCTCCACTGTGCCCCAGCTCTCCCTCTGTATGTTTATTGTGTCTAACTCTATGGAGGAACATATGCCTAATCGACCTGCTGAATTACCTCCACTGTGCTATCCACATGATGGCTGAATTTCTACCAATGTATTGTCTGCCTTTTTATCCTATGTTCTGCAAACTAGTGGATTTTCTGTTCGCAACAATCTCTGAACAGATGTGCTTTCCGATTGTGGCTTGGCAGTTCGGGCTGGACTGTTCCCATGAGGCACAGGGTCAAGGCTGATTTGCATATGGCCATGTCTGAACTGGGGTGGTGTGGAGTGCAAAAAAATGATGAATTTTGGCCCAGATCTCTGTACTTGGGTGAATGTCTGACATTGTTCTGCATTCTGTCCATCAACTCCTGTTTTTGCATTTGTCACCCCGAGTGGGACGGGTATGCTAAGACGTGAGTCCCGTGCTCTCCACACCACTGGAGTCAAGCTATCCTGGGTGATGACGGCTGATAGCCAGAAACCGGTCCTAGGATGCTTGATTCGGGTCCAGGGAAGACATGGCTTGGCAGTTTGGGCTGGACTGTTCCCATGAGGCACAGGGTCAAGGCTGATTTGCATATGGCCACGTCTGAACTGGGGTGGTGTGGAGTGCAAAACAACAATGGATTTAGGCCGAGATCTCTGTACTGGAGTGAATGTATGACATTGTTCTGCATTCTGTCAATCAACTGTTGTTTTTGCATTCGTCACCCCGAGTGGGACGGGTATGCTCAGACCTGAGTCCAGTGCTCTCCACACCACTGGAGTCAAGCTATCCTGGCTGATGACGGATGATAGCCAGAAACCGGTCCTAGGATGCTTGATTCCGGTCCAGGGAAGGCATGGCATGGCAGTTCGGGCTGGACTGTTCCCATGAGGCAAAGGGTCAAGGCTGATTTGCAGAAAAACAGCAATGGACCGCACACCGCTAGCCCCTCCTCCAGGTCGCCTCTAAGCACTCTGATATGTGTAGTGCTTGAAGTTCGTAGAATTACTGATAGTTCGTAAGTGGTTCACCTATGTAGGTGCAAGTAGATACTTGTTGTTACCCCGATCTCTAGACCCGGGACATGGCCCGGGTTTCGGGATATCTTCCCTCATCAGTAGAGAAAGTCAATAGGGGTGGAAAAGAAGGCCGCCTCGTAACCGTCACGGGCCTCGTTGCCCAGCACGCAGGTGCGTCGTCCAGGAGCTCGTCAGCTTGGGAGGCTCAAGGGAGCCCTTATGTAAAAAAACAGCAATGGACCGCACACCGCTAGGCCCTCCTCCGGGTTGCCCCTAAGCACTCTGGTATGTGTAGTGCCTGAAGTTCGAAGAATTACTGAAAGTTCGTAAGTGGTTCACCTATGTAGGTGCAAGTAGATACTTGTTGTTACCCCGATTAGAGTGCGACCTATGGACTTTCAAGAATGATTTGCATATGGCCATGTCTGAACTGGGGTGGTGTGGAGTGCAAAACAACGATGGATTTAGGCCCAGATCTCAGTACTGGGGTGAATGTATGACGTTGTTCTGCATTCTGTCCATCAACTGTTGTTTTTGCATTGGTCACCCCGAGTGGGACGGGTATGCTCAGACGTGAGTCCCGTGCTCTCCACACCACTGGAGTCAAGCTATCCTGGCTGATGACGGCTGACAGCCAGAAACCGGTCCTAGGATGCTTGATTCCGGTCCAGGGAAGACATGGCTTGGCAGTTCAGACTGGACTGTTCCCATGAGGCACAGGGTCAAGGCTGATTTGCATATGGCCATGTCTGAACTGGGGTGGTGTGGAGTGTAAAAAAACGATGGATTTAGGCCCAGATCTCTGGGGTGAATGTATGACATTGTTCTGCATTCTGTCCATCAACTGTTGTTTTTGCATTTGACATTCCGATTATGGCACACACAAAATGAATGCAATATGAGATAGTATCCAAAGAGAGTGTTTTTACAACGTATGGTCCATCTTTTAGTCAACTTTCCAAATATACCAATCTCAGAGATTTGACCCAAACAATTTCCAAATATTTGTCAAGATCTATTTTCAGTTACTTGTTATTTTGCATTCTTGTAATACAGCAGTGTGTGTGTATTTCTCCATGACATCAGATGTCAATCATGTGCAGTAGTCTGTACCCAATAATTCTGACATTGACTAAGTATTGTTGGTCTATCAATAGAACTGTGACATTTTTTTTCAGTAAAAAAGTAACATCCAAAACATGTTCATTTTTAACTTGCAGTTTTACTTCTAGATCTGGCACTTATTCACTAGCCCCTTAGGACCGCCTTACTAATAGTTTTCTTTACCCATTCCTTAAATGTAGGTGTCAGTGAAGACTTCCAGTTGCTCGTAATAATAGGGCCAGCTCCCAGAATATAAATGTAAATACACGTGCACCCTGTTCTCCAGCCTGTGAAGGAAGGGTGAGACAGAATAGAATAGTGCTGGATGTGGGTTTGACCTCATAACCCAGCTTGAGTGAGAGATATTCAAGTATCTTCAGCCAGAACCTGGAAATGACTTTACAAGTCCTAAAGATATGTCCCTGATACCCCACACCTTTGCATCTAGGACACCTTTTGTGGCAGTATGAAACATAATATTCAGATTTTCTGGGGTATAATAGAATCTCCAGGCATCAAAGTATCATCCTATGAAAATTAGCCCCTCCACAACAATGTAAAACCATACTCAAAGTACTTAGTCCAGCTCTCTGCATTGATCTCAATCTGAGACCTTACAACAATTTATTACAGATTTTGGGGGTGGGCAGGGGAATTGTCTGGATGAAATTTGTTATACCTGAAACTCACCGAATGGGTCACATTCCCCGGCCAGAGAAATTTCCCAGCCAACCCTGCCAAGCAATAGATGTCAAACAATGGGAGACTACTAAGAACAGAGACCAATTAAAAAAGCTGCTAGAGAAGGACTACGAGAGGATAGACCTCTGCCAGCATCTTTACTCTATCATCGGTCAAAAATTCCCAATCTTATCAATATTAAGCCTTGGCCATTTTTTTAATAACCGCTGGCTGCAAATCAAGGGGTCTGTAGATAACACCAAGACAAAGGGGTAGCAGAATGAATAGTGAGTATATCAAACTTACGAAAAAAGCATTGCTTCATAGCCCTGACGATAAACAAAAGTATCTGACTTTTAGCAATTTAGGATTGTGAATAACATTTGGAATACTTGCTATTTTGTAATGATCTAACTAATATATCACCTGTGAATTGTCAAACTGAGACCCCTGCAAAGAAAACCAACACAGCTGTAAGGCAATGAATGCAAGATAGTAAATCCTCAGACAGGGATGGCCTAAGGTTCCCTCTGTCTTGGGAAGTTGGGGTATTTTTAAGCTGACCCTGGAGGATTTATTTTTCTATATAAATGATGACAACATCTACTCTCCAGCTTGTGGAAAAAAAATTCTGTTAATTTGCAGGGAGCATGTATCAATGGAAACAATGAAGTTGTGATCATCGAAATGGGAAGTGATTTACGAAGAGCAAATTAAAAGCCGATCTTGGACATAAGGGGTGCAAAATTTAAACAATAACTATCCAAAACTATATCGGAATTAAATATCCCCAAGTATATTTTTGGATGCAAATTATAATTTTGCCTAACCACTGGGGGTAATATCTCAGCCGAGGTGTTAAACAGCAGTGACTCAGTTTTTGCTAAATGTATATCAGTCTCCCAGACTGGTATACCTAAGAATAGCATCACTATATTCAATCTATCTGGGTGCAAGTATGGGGTACTACGATCCACATATAATTGTATTTTTGTCGCACACGGAAAAAGTGGAGTAGATGTCGCCATGTGATATTAAGCCAGGCACTCTATAAATAAGGTGAATACAGTTGGAGAAAGTGGACAATCTTGGGGAACACCATCCCCACACTGGCATTATAGATTATTGGGCAGACATACCCGTACACAGCCATTTATTGACTCCGAGAGATGTGGTAGAAAAGTACGTTTCCGCAAGATTTTAAAGAAAAACTCCCAGCTCAAGAAATCAAGTGGCATATTACCAACAAGTAGCGATATTTATCACTAAATAGGCTTAGCGACAATTTATTTATCCATGAGCATCGCCGTAATTTATCGCTGAGATAATGTGCTATTAGCAATGTTTATCTCCAGAGCGATACATTTTCCGGCAATAGCGGCGAAATGCGTGAATATCGCTGAGAATACAACGATATTCACGCATTAGCGATGAAATGCTCTTAGCCATGTTATCCACCTCCCATTGGATAACATGGCTAAGAACTGGTCTGGGCAGGTGTTAGTATTTGGAGATATTCACGCTTAGCGCGAATATTTCCATTGCTACGCCTGCCTTGCTAATAGGCGATAGCGATGTTAGCGACTGTTTTCAGTCGCTAACAGTTTGGGTACGCCCACTTTAGATAAATATCACTAACATGCAAAGCGGGCCCCAAACCGCTTGCTATCACCTAAAAGCTGTCACTAACTGCTGTTATCGACAGCTTGCTAATAGGGCGATAGAATTATCGCCGCTTATCGGCCGAAAACGGATGCATCGCTGCAAAGGCCATAATCCCTCCGCCAGAACAAAGCAAATAATGAGCAACTAAGGGGCTCATAAGCTGATCATAATTCGCATTGGGAGACACTGTATTGCAAAGACACAAATCCAGGGCCCAGTCGAAATCGCAACTCAGGCAATGAAAGACAGGCTGGACATATGTGAAAAAGGAAAATCGAAACGATAATCCATGTGCTGCACTGAAAGTAGCAAAAGGCAGCGCTCCATAATATTCAAGCATTCGGCTGTGGAGCAGCAGCAGTCGTGAAAGATCTTCTTGCAATACAGGACGTGCATCCATTTTGAAATAAACAAAACAGCAGAAGTACGCCTGCAACCAGAGCCTGCATTAAGGGAAATCCACCAAACAGACTGGAAAAAATCGAATGAAAAAATGCTGGGTACACACCAAATATAGTTTGGAAAGAAGACACAAGGCCACTGCTAACAACTTTAAAAAAAGTGAGCCAGCCCTGTGGTGGAGGATGCATTAAAGATAGTGTGAATTAATTCACCGAAATGCAAGGGCAAATCCGTATTTAATAAAGCATGCACTTCTGTGCGGGTGTTTGCCACTTGAAGGACAAATGTTTTACAAGCAGATGTGAGGGCAACTTCTTTCTGGCACAATAGAGCTATTATACCACTCATCTTGTTGAACTCTGCTTTCAAGGTCAGACTCGTCGGCCAGATGAAAACATCAAGCTTCCCATGCGGAGGAGGAAACATTAAATTTTTACAGCAAACCACACGCTCACTGACGGTAACCACGTAAGGAATTCCTGCTACCATCCCACAACAATCTTCATTATTTAAAAGTAAATAACTCCTGTTTGCCAGTAATGTGAATGTCGGTATGATAGCAGGTGCTGGTGTACCTTTCAAAATACAGGCAAATTTGGCCTGTTCTGGTTACAAGAGCCATGTAATTGGATATTCCTACACATTAATGAGTGATCTGGTGTTGTAGTGCAATCTTCACCATTCAAATAAACCTCGTTTCCCTCCCTAAGGCATCTATAGGTAAATGGTAGCGACCAAGCTTCATGGAGATAAGCGGTGCCCAGAGGTTCATATCTGCCAATTGCATAGTACTTCATGCAGGCTTTGAATTTCAAAAGGGGAAAAGGTAGAGTTATTAACCTGTGGATAAGCCACGTTGCCGAATTGGTCTCAGCCACAGAAAATGGTAACGGTTCTAACTTTTCAATGTGTAACATAGAAAAAGTTGCATCTTTCATTGACATAAAACGTTGCTTTTCAGTCAAATTAAATGAGGCAAATAATGATGACATATTCATGTAGTGCCATAGCACTTTTCCAGCTTTCAGAGTTTGCAAAGTCCATGCAAACTGCATACTAGAAAGCAATTGATTTTGACCATGGTACAAAACAGACACCTCATCTTGCACAATGTCAACAACAGATGACACAATATTATCTAACGTGTAAATGCGAGAAGAAAGCGTATTAATGCTGTTATCTACAACTGCTAGCACTTTTTCTAAATTTGCTTGATCTATAGCTCTAATGCGGGAAGCCGCGACAATTTGGGACAGTTTACAAACTTCGTTCTAAATAGCATATATCCATCTTTTAGATCTGCTTGAAGCCGGGCCTTTCACAAAATCATTCAGATCAACATCGTCAGTCAATTTGGATAAATGCAATATTAACTGACGCAAAAGTGGAATGTTTTAGCCAACTCTGACATAATTTGCCCACAGAATAGGTAGTCACAGAATGGCCACTTTCAAAACAGGGATCCACACTGACCTGTGTGTAGCCTGGAGCTAAACCCAGAAAATGATGCTGGCAAGAATCAGCACTTCTGTGCCACAGCAACCAACCCTTAGGATCCAAACTGGATATGTTAAAGGAAGAATTCAGTAACAGAGTCTGTAATTCTCTGATGGAAATCTTGGTATTATCCTTCCAACCGGAATATTCCTCTACTTCAGGAAAAGAAGGTGCATTTAATTTTTTTGTAGTAGCCAATACAAAGCAAGTTGTTTGTGAGATAGTAGTAGAATTCAAAAACAACATATGGTTCGGGATGAGGCATGCACGATGCAAAGCCTCAGTGCCTTGCACTTGCCAACTTTTAGAACCCCACAACAGAATTAAGGTCAATAGTATCTTTCCACAGCTCGTAGCCCCCAACAGCCAATTGGTCTAAACAGGACTTTGAATACAATATTTTTGTGTGGGTAAGTCAATCCTTGGAAGTGGGCTTTTCAGTCATTTTAAAATAAAATGCATTGGGATTTGACTGATTAAAATCAGTAAAATAAGTGAACCTCTTTGAAAAATAAGTAGAATGGCCTTGTACAGGAGCGGGACAATGTTCCCACTGTGTATAGTTAACAGTATTCCTCCTGGTATTTGCGTTATGCAGGTAGTGATTGCAAAATGATGATAACAAAACAAATCACCATAATTTGCGGAATCTAGATACAAATCTTCAGCATCAAAGGCAGCATAATATTTCAAATCAGAAACCAAAGCGTCTACGGCCTGAACATCCCAATCATCAGAACCTATATTTTATTTAATTACATCCACCATAGAAACCCTTAGGACATTTGGGACATGTATAACCTCAGTGGGCCCATGGATTTGAAATCTAATAGCATCCCACACAATCCCATCTAAGACGGGCCAAGCAGTGATATTAACACCAGCCAGGTCCCTCTAGAATCTGTGTGATGAGGAATGGGGAGCCAATGTTCCATTAATGTGTCGAATGCATGTTCTTTCTTCAACATAGTGTCCGTTGACAAGGCGGAAAAAACTACACCACAAATCCAATAGACATGAACAGGAAAATTGAAAAAAGCACCAACCAAATGTAGGTCCAAGGAGGAATCAAAAAATGGTTTTTAAACAATGTTGCAAGAACAGAAATCTTGGAAGGGGTCTTCGATGTGTGAGAGTCAGTGTCAAATAAAAATCTGGATTCTGTAGCCAAACAAGTTTGCAAATCAGGCATCGATAAGTCAGTGGGGTAAGTATATTCAGTCTCCTCAAGGTGAGCACGAAGTAGTGAACTCAAAAAAGGAATAGAAACTGCAGGCATCTCGAGGGCAACATCAGGCCTGGGACTAGGAGCAGGGACCAAAACAGAATTTCTCAAAATTGAAGGACATGAGACTGCTGGAGTCATACTAAGAAGAATCGGCCACTCTGTGTAGTTTGACACTGTCAATTGAGATATATCTTTTATCTTTATGACATGGAAGTGGTGGTAAAATTACTGTTCTTGTGCCCTTCACACAAAGCACTGGAACCAGAGCTCAATATGAGGGACCAAACTCCTTCTTATTTTCGATCTTCTCTCGAACCAGTTCTCCAACTTGGGGTAGCCAGCCAACTACGGGAATCTGCAACGCAGCTTCAATTGTGGAGGACAAGTGTTCCTTTGCAAGACTGTCTCTCGTCATTTGTAGGTCCTGTAAAACATTGCAATGTTCATCTACGTCAAAGGAGGCAGCAACTGCCGCCTGGTCTAGACCGTCAAGGTCCGGGACAAACATCTTGATAACAAAGAGCATTTTGTATGGGGTCAGCCCACCCAGAGACTCTCTAGGGAGATTATTAAGGGCACGCTGCATGCTATTGAGGTGGGCCAGCCAGTTCCTGCCAGTACCTATAACCCTAGATTTCAAAGACTGCTTTAAATCTCTGTTCATTCGTTCCACAACACTATCACCCTCAGGTCTGTATGGAGACAAAAACTTGACTTGGACCCCCAACGAAGTCATGTTGTTGTAACTGAGATACAGTAGCCGAAACGCCTGCATGTGCAGTGCAACACCTTCATGGGCAGCTGTAATCGGTGTGGACCTGCAGTCCGCGTTGGGAATTAACCTTTCACCAACGTCCGGTATTTTGACATAAGGAACTTTATCAGGACTTAAGTGGTATGAATACTTTGAAGGGAACCCCTTAGGATATTTACTTGCCTTCTCAGTCGCGGCTACTTCCGCCAAGATATTATCATCAATTTTATTTTTGGAGCGTGTAACTGCTGCAACCAAATATGTCGATACTGCTGATTTTGCGGCCTCATCGGCTAAACTATTGCCAATAGCGTGAACTCCCACGTGCTGCTGACCGAGAGTGTGAATTACATACACCAGTGGCAACTGTTCTTTAAGCTCAGCCACTCTGACCCAGATCATTTTACGTTTTATTGTGCTACCTTTGGAGTCACAAAAATCATTCTGAATTCAAAAGAACAGGGGGCAGATTTACAAGCTCCTTGCGCCACTTTTGCGTCACTTTTAACATTGCAAAAGTGGCGCAAGAGGCTTGTAAATCTGCCCCCAGGTTTTCATTGTAAGACTGGACACAGTAATAAGAATCACTCACAACAAGAGTCGTCACACTAGGATCAGCGTACTCCAATGCAAGCATCAGAGCACGGAGCTCTGCCAATTGTGCGGTACAGTCCCCTAAAGTCTGTGTGTACACGACGTTGGACTTGATTTCATCATTCACCATGGTACCTACCACGGAAACGTATGCGTGCTTAGACCCATGGGCAACATGCGCTGAACCATCAATATAAATGATACAATGAAAATCCTCCAAAGGTCGCATAGTCAATGGCGCAGGATGAACAAATTCATACTGCAAAACACTCTTGTGACTGTAAAGAGGCATCAAAAATAAATGTGACATCCGGGCACATCAAAGATGCTGCCCATTGTATCCACTGTGGGTGCAAAGCTTTAGAATTTGGTACACTGGCCTTCGTCACTGCCTCCATTGCAGGATACGGGGTAGCAAAAAACATGCGTTTTCCCAGCGACAGTGCACGTTCCTTGAGAATCGCCATTTGCACTGCTGTCAAAACTTTCTCCATAGTGGAAAACCGCATTTCAGCAGAAGTGTACAAGTGTGACTTGTAAGCAATAGGTACTGTGTCTCCTTCGTTAAAAGTAAGGTAAGTGAAACCCACCGCCCCAGGGATGATTCTTATCACTAGGTTAGTGTGGTTATCACGAGTCAGTAAGAATTTAGATTCTAGAAGATCAGCCTCCAAAGATTGCAAAATGGCTGAATGTTCAGGCAGCCAGCATGATTTGGTAAAAGTAGGTTGTATCAAAGCATACAAAGGCTTGAAACGCTGGCCATATTCGGGAATGTAAGTACGCTCGGAAAAAAAAAAAACAGCAAGGACTGTAATTTTTTCAAAGTTGTAGGAGCGCGCAGCTGTGCGCATTTCTCCAAGAAGTGAGGAGCCAATCCTCGACCTTCATTGCTGAGCTCGTAGCCCAGGAACAACACTGTGTACTCTGCAATGTGTGACTTTGCAAAGTTGAATTTGTAACCGGAGTCTGCACGGTTACAAATGATGCGGTCAACGCGACACAGAAGCGCCCAAATTTCGTCGTCTGTGAGATAAATGTCATCCACGTACGAACACGCATCTGGGTCAACTCTCTCCAAGAGAGAGATGATGCGGGCAGCAAACACACCTGGACTATTCTTATAGCCCATGGCCAGGCATTTAAATTGGCCTTGTTTGCCGCACAGGTAAAACTGGTTCATTGGGAACTTAGACCATCCAAAGTGTGGGCAAAAAAAATGTTGGGTGTGTCAAGTGTGGTCTTAAACCTTTTTCGCACAAGACCATCCACTAAAGCAGAGCCGTGGGTATTTTGGACTGCACAAGTACGGCAATGCGAGTTTAAATGCTGATAATCCAATACCAAATGGTACGAACCGTGTGGCTTGGACACAGTAAAAATAGGGTTAGTCATCGGTGAGACGCAAGTTTCAATTACACCTTGATATTCCAATTGTTCAAGGATTTCTGCAACGGAAGCCTAGTTTCACATCGGATGGGATATTGAGGTCGAGGCTGTGGCATAGACTGTAAGGGAATCTCATGGTGTGGGGAAAATTTATCCCAACCCCAGTGAGACTGGTACAGAACCGGCGCAAGGGCTGTAGCCCACTCTTCTGCAAAATTCAGCGCATGCTCTTTCCAGACCGTGTGCGCGAAACTAGGGAGGATCACCTCCTCCCCTCTTGGAGCTGTGAGAACAAAAGGTGGAGGCCAGTCAGCCTCCGCTAATTAAATGTCATAGGTAGTTGTAAGATATTCCCAAAAATACCCCTTTTATGGTACGTTGTATGTCACCTTCAATTAAAAAGACTATTTCATAAAGTCTATCAGGGGAGCTACTCTGGTATCAGCTGTCTCTACAACAACATATCGGTCAGTCGCTGTCACCTTCAGTAGTGGATGCAGGGCCTCTAGCACTATGGTAATCTCCGCTGCGCTGTCCAACAATGTCAGCGCCCATGTCTGATTCTGAAGCTGCGTTCTCACTATCTGTGGCATATCTCGCTGTTAAAGCGTCAAGTTTCTTTTTCTGAAACTGGGGTCTTTTCTGTGAAGAATGCTCCTGCTTGCCTTTTCCGTCTTTTGGGCGGGGCTGGTCGCGACTCTGCTGGCCACCCCGACCTCTGCCGCCGCCTCCACCACCAGACGATGAGGCTGATGTGTCTTGTAAAGAACAAGCAGTGCGTTGATCAGGAACCTGAAATCCATCAGGCGACCTAATCGTAGTGTGGTCGCGCAAATCATAAACGCGCTCAGGAGACGCAGGCACGGGTGAAGGGGGACGGGACTCCTGTTTCTGTTGTTGTTTTTCCAGTTTTTTATCTCTGTTCCAATTTTTCTTTGGAGCTGTGGGATGAATGTCTGTTTCAGACTTCGCACCCTGGGTTTGCTTTTTATCTTTAGAAGTAAAGGGCTTGACACCTAAACTATTGCGGCCAATGGTTTTATATGCAGCCGTAATAATTCTCGGTAACTGTCAGGGTTTGTTGGCATCGGAGACATCGCGTAAGGCATTAGCCACTTGAAAATTCACCGCATCTCCCTTTACATTAGAAAGGACGAGATGGGCTACTACATCAAACGTGCCAATGAGTCTCATTCCCAATTCAACCGCAGCCTCAGGTCTGTGTTCGTCCTGAACACGTTTAATGACCGTCGGAAAAACACACATTGACGGAGTGCCGAAGCACCTCGTGTACACTGCCGCAAGCTGGTCAAATTTCTCGGCAAGCTAAAAAGGCATATCATCCTTATCTTGGGGACGCTTGCCCATTACTGCATTGACCATCACAGGACTAAGCTTCATTCCGCTTGGTCCTGCTGGAAGGGCCGCAACATCAGGGGCCACCCTTGAAATTGCAGGTAATATATTGAACTAGGGCCCGAATAACACTAATAGAAGAGTTATAAAGGATCCATAATTCAGCAACGGTAACTTGCCCCGAACGAGGATGCGGGGTGAATCCAGCCAAAACCGACCAAGAAGCGCCTGGAATGGACAAAGGACCCAATCTAGCCACCGTCTCAGTGTGGGGAAGGGCACCATCAAACAAAACACGGTGCTGCCATGCAGAAATCGGAATCTGCTGTGTCCTATAAGGAACATATTCGGCGGGCATGGCTGAGTGAGTGTAATTGTGAAAACCCTGCATAGACGCCTCCACTGCAGGAAACGTCACCCAAGAGTAGAACATCTCAAACGGGGAAGCAACCTCAGCATTTATGACCAAAATCACTGCCATGCCCTCCAAACCAACATTATAACCTTGCAAATAATTGCGAACTGCATTGTGACTATGTTGCGGTATAGCATTGTCAGCCATAGTGATACAGAGAAGAAAAAGCTACAATGTGAAAACTTAGTAGCACAACTGGGTAGTAATTCAAAAGGAAACCGTTTGAAAAGATTCAAGCTTAAAAAGACCTATGTAACTATAGGTAGGGTTGTCCAACGCTACTATTATCCGGAAACAATAGCGAAGGGGTTAAGGACTGAATAAAGTACTACTCAAGCGCCATGTAATAAGACCACCAGAGTTGGGCGCCATGTAGCAGGGATTCTGCTCATATACAGAACTGTGCACAGAGACTTGGAACCTCAGAGAATTAGGGTGTACCAAAAATCACCTTAGTAGCCAAAATCCCCTACCAGAGTAGCAATCAGTGTCTCATTGGTTTTTCCATACCCCCAACGATTAGACAACCCAGAACATGGAACTTAGAACACCTCAGGCAATGTGGAACACGTGAACACTCTTTCGTTATGCTCTCATACCAGTCCAAAACTGGGAGCAAATGAAGACATATTATGTTGTAAATGAAGAAATATTTATTTCTAATGCCGTGTTATCAGGTGCAGTATTTTAGCTAATACAAGCAGACATATTATAAGCAACAAGATTATCAGCATAGTTACTATTCCATAAAATACAAAAGGAGAAAGCATGTTAAAATGCTAAATGGAAATAGGCTAGATTACACCTAGATTTCACCCTCCCTTGCTAGTATGTTATTTTATATCTACAGAAGGTGTCTTGGGTTTACAAAGGCGGCCCCATACCTCTGGTCCTAGTAGAAATGGATCACATCATTTTCTACACCAGCTCTCTGCATGCGAATGTTCTCCAAGTGTGTTTGCATGCCTGCACAGTGCATTATTAAACGCGCCAAAATCAGAGGTGGCCACAGCTGCATGTATGTTATGTCTAGAACGTGCGCTGATCAGACCGAACAACAACCACTGTGTTGAAATAACCTTGAAGGCCTCGGCACTCACTGTTCAGACAAAGCTTACCAAGCAAAGCTGCTTCTAGAGGAAAACATATTATTGTTTGTGAAGCAAAACTGTCTGCTAGACACAAAACATTTATAATAATGTGTGCCGTGTGCAAAGGCAGCAGAGAGGAAAAATGGTGTTTAAACTTCTAATAAGCTCATGCTAACTTAACACAGTGTAAATGCAAGGCTCATCCCCATGACAATAGCTTTACACAAATTAGGCGCAAACGGTAAATTCGATGGATCATTGGAGGTAATGCATACGTGACCAGTTCATGCTTGGTTGCAACGTTGAAAAATCTAAAATGAACTGTGGCAAAAAGACGATCCAAAACTTGATGAGGTCATTGTTCATGCCAAAAGGTTTGAACATTCTTTAGCTTGTGTGGAGGTAATAAAAAAGGAGAATGGGGCTTCATAAGAGAAGGTTCACGCTGTTACCAACAACCCTGTGAAACCTTTTTGGAAATCAAGTGAACCTGTTTGGAAGCCGCGCACACCTAACAGCATCTCTTCCAACTCCAGATCAAAAGAGAATGTCAGAGTAAAGTGTTTCGATTGTGACCTGTTTGGTTACCTTGCTAATGACAAGTCATGCCCAGCACTCACTTCCAAGAGCCACAACTGTGGGAAAGTTGGACACACAGCCAAGGCTTGCAGAGCCAAGAAAATTAAGTCAAGCAGGCGTGTCAAAGAAGTTTTCTTTAAGACCGATGACTCTGACTATGATCAAGATGACTTGCAGTGTGGGAAGATTATGACACTGACGTTGAAAAAAACAATTGTAAAGGTCCCATTGATGCAGTTATAGTGAATTACTGCAATATAAGAATGCTCTTTGATTCTGGTGCAAATATTTCTCTTATTCCCAAGGACTTCTTTGATTTGAAACTGCATGGGAAGGTAAAAATGTACAAGCCAGACATTAAACCATTAGCATATGGCACCCAGCCCATAAAGCTCTTTAGGTATTTCCTTGGCAATATTGAATGTAAAGGAATACTACCTGCTGGGAAGATTTATGTATCATGCAGAGGCGACAGCATAATAAGCTGGTTTCACCAGGCTGATTTGGGGGTGTCTTTGGTTCCTGGTGGTGACCCCTGAATTGTTCTGAGAAATATCATCTCCCATTCTCTTCCCATAAATCATACCTTATGTGACAAAGTTATCAATGATGCTTCAAGTGTGGGTCATTTCAGCTCTGCACTACAAGCTGAATTCAAGGAAGTTTTTAGTGAAAGGTTAGGTTGCCTTTCAGAATATATTCACAAAATAACTTTAAAACCAGATATTGTTCCTGTCACGTGTAAGGTGCGGAATGTGCCTTTGGCCATGAAAGAGTCCATGCGTGCAGAGCTTGAGAAACTAAAGGGTGATGGGATTATCATTGAGACCGACGCCAGTCAGTGGTTGGCCCCAGTTGTTCTTGCACACAAGGCCTCAGGTGAGGTGCGCTTATCTGTGGACCTGCGCGCCCTCAATCGTGCAGTTGTTGTGGACAGGTACCCTCTCCCTAACAATACTGAAATGCTAGCACAATTGAGGGATTCACGCATTTTCACCAACCTGGACCTATGTGCTGCATATCACCAGGTCAAGATAGATGATAGTTCCATGGATATGACTGCCTTCATTACCCCTTGTGGGACTTTCAAGTTCACAAGGCTCCCTTTTGGGTTAGTCTCTGGAGCCTCTGTTTTTTAGAGGGCAATGGAAGACATGTTGAGGGGTATGGAGGGAGTCAATATCTATCAAGACGATGTGCTGATCCATGGTTCTTCGCAAGCTGAACATGATGCGAGACTGAGGTGTGTGCTTCAATGTTTTCGTTCGAGAAGCTTAACTCTCCGTGAAAATAAATGCAAGTTTAATCTTCCCAAAATCGATTACCTGGGCCATTGCTTGACCTGTGATGGGTTCGCTTAGTAAAAACAATAGATGAACTTCCAGTTCCTCTATCCAGGGACGAACTGGTAACCTTCTTGGGTATGGCTGAATACTATAATAAGTTTGTGCCATGCTTCACCTGCCATACTCATGCACTTAGGTCTCTTCTAAAGGAAAAGGAGGGTGTAAAGTTTTCATGGTCACCCCAGTGTCAGTTGGAGTTTGAAGGAGTCAAGAAAGCTCTTGGTTCTGCTCCGTCCTTACAGAGCTTCAACACTTCCTCAGGCTCCATCCACGTCACTGACGCGAGATCAAAAGGTTTAGTAGCTGTTCTTAAACAAATAAAGGATGGAAAGGAAGAAACTATTATGTTTCTTTCAAGAGCTCTCATTGGTCCAGAATTGCAGTACTCCGTGATTGAAAAGGAAGCACTTTGCATTTTCTGGGACATCAAGAAGCTCAAGAAATTCCTCTTGGGCATTTCCTTTGTCGTCCATTCGGACCACACACCGCTTAATGACCTGTTTTGCTAGAAGGAGCTGGTTGAAGTCTCTTCCAGGATTTGCAAATGGGTTTGAGTTTGAGTTTGAGTTTTAAAATATTTATAGAGCGCTCATACACCTGCGGTTTCTTGGCGCTAGAACTAACAGGGTCCAGGGCTAAAAAGACGGGGAGAGCTGATGAGGATTTAGTCGAAAGACTTAGCGAACAGATGGGTCTTGAGATGTTTACGAAATTGAGAGTAGAGGGTGATGGTGCGGAGTTCTAGGGGGAGGGAATTCCAGAGTGTAGGGGCAAGGGTGGCAAATTTCGAACCTCCCCACTTCTTTGTCCGGTAGCGTGGGATGGTGAGGAGGGACTGAGAGGACAAACGGAGTTCCCTGGTGGGTACATAGTGGGTGATCTCGGAGGAGATGAATGCTGGTGCCAGGCCCAATCGGGCCAAAAAGGTGATGGAGGCGAGCTTGAATTGGATCCGGGCTCGCACAGGGAGCCAGTGTAGGGTTTTCAGGAGGGGGGAGGAACGGTGAAATTTAGGAAGATTGAATACCAGGCGGGCCACCTGGTTTTGTATCTGCTGCAGACGCCGTAAGCTGTATGCAGGGATACCTGCATAAAGGGCGTTGCCGTAGTCCAGGCGGGACACCACCATGGCTAAGATGATGAGTTTAAGGGCAGAAAAAGTGAAGAAATGGGACACCCTGAGTATAGTGCACAGTGAAAGAAAAGAGGAAGATACCACAGAGCTAACCTGGGAGTGGAGGGTGAGTTGAGAGTTAAGTTTTATGCCAAGGGTTTTGACAGAGGAAGTGGGTTCGGGAGAGGGACCAAGAGAGGTGGGCCAGAAAAGGGAGGACCAGGGGCTGGATGAACCACCCGTCAACACCAGCTCGGTCTTATCGGGGTTGAGTTTAAGATGGTTGTGGTTCATCCAGTCCCGGATATGGAGCATGACAGTTTGGAAGTTAAGAACAGAAGAGGGAGAAGAGGAGATGTTGAAAACAAGCTGGAGGTCATCCGCATAATTAAATGCGGCGACCTCCATTTGTTGAAGAGAAAAAATAAGAGGGGCGACATAGAGATTAAACAGGAGGGGGGAAAGAGAGGAGCCTTGGGGGACCCCGCACTGAACTTTTCGGACGTCCGCTGTGAAATCACCCAGGCGGACGGCCTGGGTGCGGTCACTCAGGAAGGAGGATAGCCAGACCAGAGCAGTCCCCCCGATCCCCGCCGCCCTGACACGGGAAAGCAAGATGGAATGATCCACCGTGTCAAAGGCGGCTGAGAGATCGAGGAGCACTAAGGCCTGGCGCTGGTTCGTATCCATACCCTCCCTGAGGTTGTCTAAGACCGAGAGGACAACGGACTCCGTGGAGTGTGCGGGCGAAAACCGGCCTGGCGAGGAGCGAGAGCTCCATGAGTCTCTACAAAGGAGCTCAGAGCGCCGGTGACATGGCGCTCGAGCACCTTTGCCAGGAACGGTAGAAGCGAAATGGGGCGGAAATTGGCAGGGACAGAGGGGTCTGCCCCAGGTTTTTTCAGAATCGGTACAATAACCGCGGACTTCAACTGAGGTGGAACAACACCTTGAGTGAGTGAACTGTTGAGGAGATGAAGGGGGGGGGGTCTTGACAGGTAACAAAGATGTGGCGAAGAATGTGAGCGGGACAAGGGTCAAGTGGAGAGCCAGATTTAACCAGGGGTACTAGGGAGGACAGGGCTTCCCTAGATATGGGGGGGAGGGTAGTGAGTTGTCCTTTGGGAGGGGGAAATTGGGGGTCTACAAAGGAAGGAGAGGAGGGCGGGATGTTAGCTTTAATGGTCTCAATTTTGTTGATGAAGTAGTTGTTGAGGGAATGGCAAAGTTCCTCGGAGGGGGCGAGCTTAAGTGATGTCCTGTCCGAGAAAGCCAGGTTGTGGACAATCGTAAAGATCTCCTTAGGCTGGTTCTCTGCGGCAAGGATTTTGGAGGAGAAATAGGCGGTTTTGGCCTCCAAGATGTCTTTTTTATACTGGGTAAGGATGTTAGTATACTCCAGTCTTAGAGTGGGGCAGTAATTTCTCCTCCAAGCCCGCTCCGCGCGACGCACAGTAAGTTTGGTGGCTTTAAGCTCTACGTTAAACCACCGGTTGGCGTCTTTATCACGCTTAGAGGTAATACGTTTGAGCGGGGCAACAGAGTCGCTCCCAGCGGAGAGCCATTGGTCTATGGCCTCAACCTGGGAAAGGGTGGAAAGGCCCTGTAGGGAGGGGAGGGAAGTGTTGAGAAGGGAAGAAAAGTCTTCCGGAATGACCCGGCCCCATGCTCGGACCCAGGTGTTTTTGGGGCGAGGGGGCTTAGCTGGGGGGTGAATAGGGAGGGAGAAGGATATCAGGTGGTGGTCGGACCACGTACAGGGCAAAATAGAGAGGGGTTCCACCGGGCAATTCAGGGACCAGATCTGATCTAGTATGTGACCTTTGATGTGGGTAGGGGAGTGGACATGGGGGGTAAAGTTAAGGGATTGGAGAGTTTCAGAGAATTCCTTTGAGGACGAGCATTCGGCTGGGTCGGAGGGCCAGAAATTAAAGTCGCCGAGGAGTAGGATAGAGGAATTATTGATTGTGATGGTGGCCAGGACTTCCAAGAAGTCTGAGAGAAACTGTAAAGGGGATTGAGGAGGACGGTAAGTGAGAAAACAGGTCAGAGGAGGGGTGACGGAGGTAGTGCGGATGACCAGGTATTCGGAGGTCGCAATGTTAGGCAGGGACAAAGTTTGAAAAGGAAGGTCGGTACGTGCGATGACCGCCACGCCGCCCCCAGCTCTGCCAGAAGGGCGGTCAGCCCGAAGGGCATAGTAAGAGGTCGGTAAGGAGGCTAGCAGGGCGGGGAGGGAGTCTTCGCCAAACCAGGTCTCCGTTAGAAAAAGAAGATCTGGAGCATGGAGATCCAGCAAGACCGATAGTTCGTGTGTGTGAGCGACCGCTGATCGGGTGTTGAGATAGAAGGCAGTGAGGGTTTTGGGGTTAGTAGGAGGGGTAATGCTACAGGGTGAGAGACAGGGGCCAACCGTAGGGGGGGGAATAGGAGGGAAAGCTGCAGGGGAGAGACCTAGGGAGACAATGCGAGAGCAAATGGAGGCTGAAATGGGCCAGGGTCCCTGGAGGATGCGTAGCTGGTCCGGGGTGTAGGTGATAAGTGGGGCAGAGTGGCGTGCCCCTAGCCCCGAACAGTCGCGGACGAGCGCAGACGAGCTTGCCTTAAGCGCGCCTTCGGCGCGCAATCGTCGCGCCCGCTGCGCTCGTCCGCTGCGCTTCCTACCAAGACACATGATTTATTTCGATTAGGGGGGGCGTAGGAGGGGGCGTGGCCAACCGAGGGGGCGTGTCTGGTGGTGCGCCTCGCCCTCGGGAAAGGAGAACAGGGTGAAAGTAGTCGTTGCAGCGTGAGCCCGCTGTTCAAAGAGATGTCAGGTCAGTTTCAAGAGCGCAATATCACACAATGTTAAAAAGCACAATATCACACAAATTTTTAAAATGCTAAAATTCCGCGCTCCCGGCTTTCCGCCTCAGGAGTCCTTCGTTAGTGTCGCGCCATAGGATCTGCGCGCACTAAATAAGCATCTGGTGAGGGGGCGTGGCCAACCGAGGGGGCGTGTCTGGTGGCGCGCCTCGCCCTCGGGAAAGGAGAACAGGGTGAAAGTAGTCGTTGCAGCGTGAGCCCGCTGTTCAAGGAGATGTCAGGTCAGTTTCAAGAGCGCAATATCACACAATGTTAAAAAGCACAATATCACACAAATTTTTAAAATGCTAAAATTCCGCGCTCCCGGCTTTCCGCCTCAGGAGTCCTTCGTTAGTGTCGCGCCATAGGATCTGCGCGCACTAAATAAGCATCTGGTGAGGGGGCGTGGCCAACCGAGGGGGCGTGTCTGGTGGCGCGCCTCGCCCTCGGGAAAGGAGAACAGGGAAATGGGTTATATCACTCCAAGAATTCGATTTTGTAGTGGAGTATAGACCGGGTGTGGACAACAATGTTGCAGATTGCCTCTGCCGCTTAGTACCAAAACATTCTGCTGATCTCGACCCTGAAGACAAGTGGGAAATCGCTGGCTTCAAAGTGTGCGAGGTTGTTGAAGGTGTCATCTCCGAGATGGAATGGAGAGATCCTTTGAAAAGCGACAGTGTCTTGCTCAAAGTATGCAAGTTCGTGTCTGATGGGTGGACGGGTATCAAGACCCTGTCTGAAGGTGCAAAACAATTTTGGAATGTGAGGCATGAATTTTTGCTGTGTAATGATCTCTTGTGGAGAGGAACGCGCCTTGTCCGTTCGTCCTCTCCCTGGGAGAAGATTGTCCATTTGGCACACAATGTTCACCAGGGAATCTCCAAATCCAAGGAGAGGGTCCGTTTGCATTTATGGTGGCCTGGGGTGGACATTCTTGTTGAACCATTGGTTAGAGATTGCTCGGAGTGTAGAATGTGTGACAAAGTTTGCAAAACTAGGACCCAACCCATGATAATATGTGAGTCTCCCACTAGATGTTGGCAGCATGTTGCTATTGATCTTCTAGGTCCTGTCTCTTCCAAGACAGGCCAATCCTACGTCCTGGTACTAATAGATATGTGCTCTAGGTGGCAGGATGTCAAGGTTACACAGAGTGTCAAAACCAGAGATGATATACATTTTTCGGAGGACATCTTCTACAGGGAGGGTCTTCCTGAACCTCTCTTGACCAACAAAGGTGTACAACTTGTGTCAAGAGTGATGGAGGATTTTCTTGGTAGGAAAGGAATTGCTCATAAACGATGTCCTCTTTACCACTCAGAATGTTTAAGGAATGGTAAAGAGAATAAACCGTGTCCTAAAAGAATCAATTCAGCTAGCCAAGGAGCAAGGACGTGACTGGAGGACTGTAATACTTGAGAGGGTTATGACTTACTGTTTGACTCCCCACTCCACCACCGACAAAGTTCCCTTTGAGTTGTTTAGGGGGCGAACTGCCAACACCCATTTGTTTCAATCTTGGATGAGAGGGAAAGGGGCTGAAATTGAGGTTCCCGAGGATCCTCAGTGGATGGCCCCGCAGGATCTCAAGTCAGCAAAAAGGAAAGCCAACTTTGATGTGAGGCATTGTGTTGCTCATACCTTAGTTAACATAGGTGATTGTGTGAGAATACGATTTCTGCAGAAGACTAGAGGTACAAAGTTGTCTACTCCTCGTAAGATAATCAAACTGTTTCTTAATGCTGGAAAACTTGATGATGGGCGCATTTGGAACTTGAGTAGACTTGCTCTTGTCTGTTCCTCTGCTTCCTCTTATCATCATACTCAACCTATGTCTTCCAAGTTTGTTTCTCCTCTGTGTAGGAGTACCTGCATATGTAAAGCTCCTGTAAGACTCCATGAATATGCCTTTAACTAAACATTTCATTCCTCATTCACCATCTTTGTGTTGGGAGAAGGTGTGTGGTATTTACCTATTTTATTGCCTTGTATGCTTCTGCTGTCTCCTATCTATTGAATGGAGAACACCCATGCATGCAGCTGTAGAATGTATAATATGCTTGGTGCCTAGCTACCAAGTCCTGTGTGTCACTTGCTGCTGGGTGTCCTGTGGGTAGGACGCTGCTGTATGATGATCCTAAAATAAAGAAGATCTTCCTGTCATCTTCCTGTCTCCCTGTACGTCTTCAAATACTTCTTCTTAGCAAGGGGTGGGAGGTTAGGCACTATAGCCTTTTCTCTATTGTCTTTCTTTGATGACATCTCCCTTCATGATATATGGACTAGCTGCTATGCTGACTATATTTGTACTATGCATTTTCCTGCTTGTCATGGCACATATGCTGCATGTTAGGGCACGTTATTTAAAATCAATATTTTGAACTGTTTCGTGTCTCTGTCAGATCTTGTTATGGACAAGTACAAGAGTGCGAGCGAAAGGGTGTGTCTTGTTACCGTGATTCCTGAGAGATCTGAGAGTGCTGTGTTCTGGGTTGTCTAATCATTTGTTTCTCTGTGAGTGAGTATGAGAGCAAGTGAGACACTATAGCTAGTCGGTCCTGGGCTCATGGGTACTAAGGTGGTAGGAAGACTCAGTCCCTATACACCAAGGTCCTATAATCCTGCGCATAGTTCTGTGTATTTTCAGATGCATTATTAAAATAATCCATCTATTGTGTACCTCTAGGAGACATGCAGCCTTTTCACTGTGAATAGATGATGATGTTATTTGAGCATACTGCTGATAAAATAAACATTTATCCAAGTGCCCTTGACTATATTCAATCACACATTATAATTATTGAGTAAGTCCCCGCCAAGATCGTAACACATGTTCAGGTCCCCACAATAACAACATATTTGCAGTTTTTAAGCAGGATCGCGTATTATGAGTTTCTTCTTAACATTTTTCTATTATTGGTATATTGGTATATTTTTTAAACATTTTAGAAAAGTTAGTTATGAAGAATGTGTAATGCTGAGTGTATTTATGTGTTATGATGTGATAGGGAGTGTACGTGCTGTTTAAAGTTGAATGTAAAAGATTGATCATGTCTGTGTCTCAAAATGAGAACAACGTGTAGGACTTGACAGATCAAGTGACTTTGAAAGCTGTGCATAGCAGCAGCAGTTGTACAGCAAGCCCCAAGCCTTTGCTTCTTGCTCCAGCATTCTTTATTAGAAGCATCCTAAACACCATGAAATATACTGTTGCCATGGATACATTTATTTAGACTCTCATGGCAAGAAAATAAATTCAAAGACATGTAGGAGGAACATCAGATGGAAAAGTTCACTTGAGCACAGACCCCCGGGCATTGTGACCAGAAGTACATAGGCACATCTAGACCCCATATTCTCTTGCCATCATGTCTCAATTTGCCTCGCATTTTACCCTTCCTTTGCAAGAGTGCTTTTTTGATTCTGTCAAAAAATCTCCCTGAAAAAAACCAATACAACATAATTTACGTCCTTTCTATCTACAAACAGCAAAACTATGATTTGGGGTGTAAAGTACACTCATATCTATAACATATGAGCCATTCCTTCTCTACAGATCAGTGGTTGCCACCAGGATGTCGCCACAATAACAAGTACAGAAACAATGCCCCTGTACAACAGTAATAAAAAACTGTGATGTAAAAGCAACAATCTATTGGAAAATCTCAAAACGAGTTCTGCAGGCAGCACTTGCCTTGTTGATTTCTCCTTAACTTATTCAACATCAGTTGTGTTTTCAAATTTCAAGCTCAGTCATTGGAGAAAAGGGGTATATACATTTCCTGCACTCTAACTTCAAAAACAACAAGGTGATGGCTATGATGTGTGAATTAATCTCAGCTACTGGCAATCGCGCGGGTCGCATTGTGGTCAACAAATTTTCACCAACTATCTCAATCTAGACAAAGGCCAACCTTATGCAAATCATAATCGACCCTTCTCATCATGGGAACAGTCTGTCTCAAACTGCCTGGCAATGTCCCCTTCAGAAGAAACAGCAAGCAACCCCAGACCAGTTCCGACCAGCTTCGGTCTCATCAGTTAGGTATAGCTTGAGTTCTAGGGTGCAGTGAGCATGGGAACCACATCAGAGAATACCTGTTACACTTAGAGTGTATGGCGCAACAACAACAAGGTGATGGGTGGAATGATTACATTAATATCAGCACCTGATAATCTCTTTAGGCTGCATTCCAGTTAATTTTTATGTACTTTAGTGCATTCTAACTTCTACACTTTGCCTCCAGCCAGATTGGCTTCCGGTGGCTCCTCATTCACGGATTGCATCTATCAAAGGCACAAAGTTGTGCTAGTGGCAGGTGTGCTTGAGCAACACCTGTACACCACTGGAGTGATCCGAAAGGTAGGGGTATCAGTCCCTGTATGGGACAGGCAGGAAAGGGCTGCCAACTTTCACAAGAAAACTTTAAATAAAGCATATTAAAAAAAACATATGAAACTCATAAAAAGAGGCAGTCAGCTTTATATTTCAGACTGCGAACAGAAGCAGCTCCATTTTGAGAATGCCCAAGCAGGAGAGACATACAAGAGATTCGCAAGGTACTCAAATAGAACAAAGACTTGACTAGGGGAGTGTTGTATTGGTAACAAGAGGTCTTTATACATTCAGGTACAATATAGACTGACTTAACTTATAGTTCAAGGTTACATACAAGGTTCAAGCACCTAGGTTATACTAAACCCCACCAGGAGCTACTAAAGTTACCACCTCTCTCGCCCTTCCTACAGGCACTAGCAGAATAAAGAAAAGGGACCATTTTACACACAGACAACATTCCATGCCCAAGAACAATCAGCCAGTGCAGAGACAGGATACTACACACCTCCCTTTCACACATGTGAAAACAAGAAAATCCAGACGTGCTTGAGGGAGAAGCAAAACCAACAATACTCACGTATCAGTTAAACAAACCCTAGTTACCCAACAACAAACTTTACAACAACAATTTCAAAGCTTTATTCGACAGTATGTCATAAAAGCAAAACATGCATCCCATTACACTCATTATGAATACTACATTACAAATACAATGTTTAAAAAGCTATTAAATCTAGGTTACTGTCGTTTACAGAATAAAAAAATTAAAACAAAGTATTTTAGATCAACTAAGATAATACATAAAATGAAGACCATTCTTACTTTTTCAGATGTCTTAGGGTTCTTTAGCTAGCTTCTAGAGACTGTAAAGTGCGAGTGCGTATGATCCAAGCCCACCTTAAAAATTTGGCAACAGCAATCGCTATACAGGGTGAACAGTCTGACTCTAAAATGCTTATAGCCTTAATGTACCTCCTGATGCCCAAGTTGGTACACGTTGGTTTTAGCCACTTACGACGAGGGCTTGCATAAAGGGGACATACAAACAATATATGGCCTATGTTCTCAGTCAAATCTTTACAGTTATGACACTTATCATCCCAGGTTACTGACCATTTACAGGTGAAAGCTTTTACAGGAAGAGTCCCAATTCTGAACTGAAAATATAATTTACGGTCAAACGGACCCTCTATGATATCCCAATAAGCCTCACAAAGTGGGCGAGGTTTAAATTCAAGAAAACGGTCTGTTAGATTGGTATTTACACAAGTACTATGAGCGGACATCCAGATCATTTCCCAATAAATTTTTTTCAGGTTTGTTTTTGATGGAAGCCTTGAGAAGTCTGAGTCTTCCCATAGGTGGCCAAGTTCCAGTTTTGTTAATAACCCACTTATCTCTTTAAGCCATGGGATAGAATGGAAACAATCTGCCCTAATAATATCCATTAATGCAAGGGCATAGTGGGCTAATTCTGGGGTTGTCCATATGTGTCTCCAATATAATAGAGGCCGTAACCGTGCTATATCCTCAATATTTTTCCTGCGAAGATCATATAAAAGCGGAACAGTAGGAGTGCTTTGGGGAACCCCAGCTAAACAGCGTAGAAATTTATTCTCTGCCTTTTTTAGTTGGTTCAAATAGTTAAATCCCCAAAGTTCTGAGCCATACAAAGTGGCACTTATAACCTTCATGTTGTAGATCTCTAGGGCAGGTGTGATTGGCTTGGTGAAAGAAGCTTTATGCTTGATGGATAAGGCACCCGCAAGCTGGTGAAATCTTAAAACAGCCATATCAATGTGACTTTTCCAGCCCATATTACTCTGGAGGGATATTCCTAAATACGTAAATGCCTCTACCTGCTCAAATGGAGTTCCATTTAGATACATTTTACCTTTGAAGATTTTCCGCTGGTTCAGGGACATGAACTTGGTTTTTGAGGTGTTTATCTCAAGTCCGCGCAGTTGACAAAACTCTCCAAAAGCATTCACAGCCTTCTGGAGCCCACTTGGGGTCCGGGAAACAATCAACGTATCGTCCGCGAACATGAGGACAGGTACGCGGGCCCCGGCTAAAACGGGAGCATCAGTGGGGGAATGGCTAAGATGGTCCACTATGCTGTTGATGTACATGAAAACAGCGTGGGGGCCAGAACACACCCCTGCTGAACACCAAACTTGACAGGGAATGAGTCGGTCACCTATCCCTGCACCCCCCATCTGATTCTGGCGTAGTTGTTCTCATGCAGGCGGACAAGAAAAGTCAATAGTTCCGGAGACATCCCTGCTTCAGCGAGAACCCTCCAAAGTTTGGAGCGGGGGACTAAATCGAAGGCCGATTTCAGGTCTACAAAGACTGCATAGAGTGTCCCATTGGTTAAGGCCACATTCCTCCAATAGAGTGCTATTAAGTAAAAGACCTCGTCAATTGAACTAGTGCATGGACGAAAGCCAGCTTGATATGTCGACAAGATATTATGTTCTTCTATCCATGTTTGCAATTTATTTTGCACTAAACGACCTATACGTTTTTGGGCTGAGTCTATAAGGCTGATAGGTCTATAATTACTGGGTAGAGATTTGTCGCCTTTTTAAAAAAACGGAATTATTACAGCACCTTTCCATGAAGATGGAATTGCCCACCCCTAGCCACAGAGTTAGCTAAAAACTGAAAGTACTGGCACCAAGACGATCTATCACTTAAAAACACGTCGGCTCGGATGCCGTCCATGCCTGGAGCTCTTCCCCCAGTCACGCAGTCTAACGCAATGCTTACATCTTTAATTGTAAAAAGCTGACTTTGATGAAAAATTGTTGGGGGTAGCGGACACTCTTCTTCAGCTGGGTTACGAGCATATTGTGGTCTAAAAAAGTCTACCCATTGTTGTTTGGCAACATTGTTTTGGGGAGGTTCAGCTACACCTCCTCTATCCCACTTAATAATAGCCCAAAATTGTTTTGAGTCCTTTGTTTCACAGGCTGATTTCAGATCACGCCACTGATCCTCGTCCCACTGTTTTTTTTGCTGCTTTCTGCACTTGTCTATATGTCTTCCTTGCCTCTCTCACTCCTGAAGGATTCCTAGATCTTATTTCTGTGCTCAGTTTTTGACGGGCTAATTTACAAACATTATTATACCACCCCACCTTGGGTTGTTTTTTGTTTCCCTTGTCTGGTTTTATAGTCTTCCTAAAGATCGAATGAAGTTTTGTAAAAAAGTGGGTATGTGCCTCAAGCATTATTTGGGGAAAATCATGCTTGCTAATGTGAGTATTTAGATTAGCCACTTCTTCAACGACCATATTTTTAAGAATCTCCAATCTCTCAGGGCTCTCAATAAATCTGCCCCATTTAATGTGGCGCATGTTATTAGAGGTAACAATATCTAAAGTAACTTTACAAAGAGTTGCCTCTCTGAGCATCGAAATGACGGGCCATCTTAGAGTGGAGCACATTTACTAGTTCTTGATATTTAAACATTTTGCAAAGAAAATGTTGCAGGTTTGGATGTAATGGCCAATTAAACAGCTAGGAAAAACATATAGGTTGTACATGCTGGTAGACCAAATAACATTGGTGGCGATCAATTGATTTGATGAAATGTGAATCCGCTCATGTAAGATATACACCATCAGCTCATATGGCAACCATCTCACATGAGGGAAATCCACTCGCAGTTATCAGTGCTCCTTTTGTATCACTTCCTGCCACTTTTCTGAAAAGCTCACCAAACATGGTTAATGTAAGAGTGTTTTTTCCGACTAGTTTTTGCTCGAGCTAACTAAGGAGAGCATTGCTGCTCTCAGTGAGATAGACTACCTTGCCCACAACTGAAACTAATAGCTAAATTGAAACATCCATGAAATCTAATGGTCTACACTTCCTCCAAAATATGAATAACTACCCAGATAGCCAATGGCTGTAGAGGGCTCCCCAAATAAACCAAAGTAACTTTACAAAGAGTTGCCTCTCTGAGCATCGAAATGACGGGCCATCTTAGAGTGGGGCACATTTACTAGTTCTTGATATTTAAACATGTTGCAAAGAAAATGTTGCAGGTTTGGATGTAATGGCCAATTAAACAGCTAGGAAAAACGTATAGGTTGTACATGCTGGTAGACCAAATAACATTGGTGGCGATCAATTGATTTGATGAAATGTGAATCCGCTCATGTAAGATATACACCATCAGCTCATATGGCAACCATCTCACATGAGGGCAATCCACTCGCAGTTATCAGTGCTCCTTTTGTATCACTTCCTGCCACTTTTCTGAAAAGCTCACCAAACATGGTTAATGTAAGAGTGTTTTTTCCGACTAGTTCTTGCTCGAGCTAACTAAGGAGAGCATTGCTGCTCTCAGTGAGATAGACTACCTTGCCCACAACTGAAACTAATAGCTAAATTGAAACATCCATGAAATCTAATGGTCTACACTTCCTCCAAAATATGAATGACTACCCAGATAGCCAATGGCTGTAGAGGGCTCCCCAAATAAACCAATCGGTGACGGGAGCTGACACAAAATTCATCTCTGGTATATATTGACACTAGACTTAAAATAGGGTTTTGCACAAGGTTTCATCAGGATAGAGCAGGTTGAATAAATGGTCAACATGGAGCTTAGCAGAGGAAACGTATAGAAAACGTATGATGAAAGAGCAATACTGGATAGGTTTATTGCTATTAAGATGGCATCTATCGTGTTCACTAAAACATTATTATAAATCTTCTCTGCATGGTTTAGAAAATGTTCAGATAATTTACCTCTGTGATTGGCCCAAGATGCGGTGGTGCAAGGTATATCCTGGCGAAGAAAGGTTATGTTGCTTTTAGCTAATATAAACACAGAAAACAACTGCCAGGCAATACTGGTTCCAAAATTATTACCAACATTTAATGTTATCATATTAATGGCGCCAAGGAGTCATTAAGCGCCCTAGCTCCCCAATAGCAATGGTACTCGATGTACCCATCAACATTGGCATCATATCCTCCAATGTCAAAACATACGGCTTAAAATGGCTTCTGGTCTTTATATAGAATACACACATTTTTTCCATACACAGGGTAGGTAAGCTGACTTCCTGAAACAAATGAATGCCTGCCACTGACAGATGTCGAAAATAAATAGCTAATCATCCTGCTGCCGCAGTAACTGGCAGGATACATGGCAATTAGGTAAGAATTGTTAAGAAAAGTCAAATCGTATTCAATTATTAAAATCTTCTGACCGTTCGGGAAGGTACAAATAGCCTCAATTGGTCTTATGCTCTGCTTTGGTGCAAATTAGGTCACAGAAGAGAAATAGGAATGTAAGAAAATGTGTGGGAAAATTTACAAGAAACTATTTTGAGCCGTGCTTGCTCCTCATGACGTGATCTGACCTGACACCTTCCCTATTCCTGCACATCACCAGGTGACAAATTATAAGTGACAAATTCTTATTACATGGACCTATGAGAAACTGGGATTGTATTGTTGATTTGTCACAAGCAGGCAATGTACTTCATTCTGCTGAGGATAGCCAGAAACCATTGCCACTTCTCATCTATGTAGATTCTTGGGTTAGATCATGCATCTGACGCAGAGATGTCTTATCAAGCTACCTGTAAAAATGCACCTGTCCCAAAAACTCACTGGCCTGATTTTTCTTTTTTTTTTTACATTTGCCATAGAATGACAATCATCCCTAATATCCTGGTGAAACAATTATTAGCGACAGGTAAACATTTTAATTTATTACAGCTCATTTGAAAATAGAGTACAGTTCTCACCTGATTCATGTCGAAGTTTACATAGACTGGATAACATAAATTATCCCTGACGTTTAGAAAAAAGTTTTTCAGTGTATCTTAAGAATGATAACTCTAATACTATCTAGTAAATTGCTTGGATAGGTATATGCGGCAAGTTATAGATGTCTAGCCTTAAGATCAAATGTAATCCTGCTATACAGCACGGGTATTTTTATTAGTATTTCACACAATGCGGTGCAGCAAGGGAACTTGCTGTGCTGCTTAGAGTGATAGGGAGAGAGCATAAATGCTTCTGTATTAATTGCGTTCTGCCAGCAGCACAGCATGCACCCCTGCACAATTGTGTAAGGGTGCCTGCATTACAGACAGGATGTCTTTTGTGCAGGAAGGAATACTTTAACCCCTTGCGTGCGTCGGTCGGCCGGCAGCCGTCCGACGTCACGGTGGGCGTGTGCGGACGACGGCCGGGGGCCGTCCAAACCACGCCCAGGCTATAAATCACCCGCATCGCGGCGGAATTTCCGCCACGGTGAAAGGGTTAATGCACAAAAACAATTCTTAGACGCATGTTCTTCCACATAGAAAGAAAAAGCAATGAGGAGGAATAAAGATATTTCTCCTTGTTCCACCTCTTTTTGGGTAGACACACCATTTTGGTGCAAACCCAGGTTTACAAGTCTTTGTAAATCTGGGGGCCTGATTGACAAGGGGCCTCCTCACTTGTGGGGGAGGCCCGCTGTCGTGAGTGAGTCTCCGCACTTGGTACAGAATCTTTGGAATGAGAATTTGTATTGTGTCGATCCCATCCCAAGTGCGGAGAGTCTCCTATGCCTGTGGGGCCTCCGCCATGAGTGAGTAGGCCCTTTGGAAATCAGGCCCTGGGTTTGCAGCAAAATACATGGGTAGCTGCATGGGAACGGCCATGCTCCACCCATGTTATGCGCACCCGCTAGGCAGCTCTATTCTCTGCATTGTGTTCCTCTGTATTTACTAAACCACGCAGGGCCACGCAAAGTAATGTTGCATGGATCAGTAGATGTCATACATTATTCTGTATCAGGGTTGCATCACTTTTGTGGTGCAGCACGGCACAACATCATAGTAAATCTGGGCAGACAGTTATGCCATCTCTTTAAATCTTGCTACAATCCGTTGGAAGTTAGACTATATTTATTTCAGGCTTCCTTCTGTTTTTAGTTTTTATATTATTCTTATTGACGAGAGAAACAGCAGGAATTCAAGTTGCATTATAACCTAATATCACATGTTAAGGGAAACTTAAAAAGGCCCGACTCATTTCGCCTTCATCCAAAGAGCAAAGAAGTTGTACAATACTCTGTAAAAAAAAGTTATTTGCATTCAAGCAATACTTAAAATTTTCTTTTAAGATGCTCCAGGTGGGAAAAGTGAAAATGTTGTAGTGCACATAATAGGTGATCAGACTAAAAAGACGTTTTATATGTGAGTATAGGCATCAAAGAAGCAATGTGGCTAATGGTCACTTATGCATAGAAAAATCAGTTCATTTCTTATAATAATCCCATTAGAACCACACGTAGTAAAAAAATGGCAATCCATGGTAAGATAGATCACTGAACCCATCAACATATGTGATTTGACCAGGATCTTCTTTAGGACAGTGGAGATTTAACCCTAGAGATAATGAGATGTCGGACTGGGTCAATAGTTGACTAATGGTGATCATGATTGCGAGTGCCATCGCAGGAACAACTTTCCCACCTCAATTACAACTAAAACGTGCATTGAATTTATTGAGAAAAGGAGTAAAAAATAAAATGTAACAAGGACTGCATGCCAAATTAGACACAGGTATACGTTGTTTTCTGAAAGATATCTTACCCAAGGAGTAAAATATAAATTATATTTCTACCTAGAATAAAAAGGAAGAACCAAAACCCCTTTAAAGGCTAATGTAACCAGGGCTGTTGAGGTGCATGCATACATTTGAATGCAATCACCCAACAGTACGATTCATGGGGTCCATAGATCCCCAGAAGCTGTGAAAAAATATGCATAGAAACAGAAAAGATAAACATTCCAATTTGAAAATTGGGGTCAAAATTCGGTCATAGGCCAAACTTACCCAGCACTTGCCATTGAGCATATGCTCATTGGGCTTGTATAGACCCTGAGCATGGACCACATAAACATATAAGCCAGGTTTCAGGGTTATGCACTGGCCCGCAATGCAAAATAGTCATGAAATATTCTGAAAAACATCTCAGGGTGGGGATATATCAGCAACAAAATAAACTAGCCCAGTTATCTATCAAAGACTGAACTAAAACAATAGTTGGGAAAAAAGACTAGACAAAGTTGAATGCAGTGAATTGTACCATTGCATAACTGTAACAAGAGGAAATAATCTCCAGATAACGCAAAGTAAAAATACAGGCTTGTCCACAATTATTGCTGTTTACACAAACAGAGATATAGGAAAGTATTTCACACCAAAGAATAGTCAATTAAGGTACTGTCCAAATTAGTTGCGAAGGGTTGTCACTTAGACTACAGCATGCCTCATCTTTATTCAGTCCATTTGCAATTGTGTCCAAGGTTCCAATTCATTTACATTTGTGGATGCTCTAGATCTAAGACATGTCACCTCCTCTGGGGTTAGGGAAGAGTTTCTATTCCACACGCTAGTGTCTAACATCTAGGGTGTTGCTGTGGAGCTTGAAATGTTCTACCAAAATTTCTTCTGCACAGCTACAGTAAATCTTGCTCTTGTGGTGTAGGATCCTGGTATTTACCTCTGTTTTGTCTGTCATACATACAGCAAACTGAAGAGATAGCAGATCTCATATACAACATTCATAGTGTTACAATTTGTAATTCCTTTGAGTGTGAATTTCTTATCATGATACTCAAACATCTTGGTCTGTATGTAGAGAGAGTACATGCTTTACATCTTCAACATGTAATATGTCTCATGGGGAGTGAAACCCGATTGGAGATGATAGTGGGTAGAGCATGGAAAGTTAACATGCCTCACCACACAGTTTCTGTTATTCCTACCTCTCTTGTAAGGAAAATGGGGTTTGTTGGATAAACCCAATTTCTCTATCATATTCCACTAGTTTCTGATGATCCTTTAAATTTCATTACAAAATGTGGCTTTGCATATCATATTGGGGCGATCCCTCATTCTGTTCCTGAGTGTCGAGAGAGTTTTTCCAGGGCATTACCAGGCCTGCATCTTAAATTTGTTTAGAGGTTTTGAGGTGTAACCTCGTTCTAACAGTTTGGTAATGAATATTTCAGATTTTTTTTAAATAGTCCTTTCTCGGAGGAATTTCTCAAATGGTAAATTATCTTGCAGGTTATGGGAATGATGACAAAAATAATGCAACAGGGTATTAAGTTTGGTTTGTTTTTGAAAGATAGTGGTATAAATATAATAATATGGAATTGAACAAATCATGAGAATTTTTTTAAAATTGTACGAAGTTTTATGTCCATGCAAACAAGCTCAAGTTGTCATGAATCATCAGCTGAATGGTGTGAGCTGCGGGCACATCCAAGACAGCCTCTTTTCTAGCAGATGGCCAAAGGGTGTCTGTCTAGATAGTTTCTATGCAAGTTATCCTCTGAATTCCATAGGGTCTCTTTCCAAATGTGATCCTATCTCTCTGGATGATTCTTTGATGGTTATTCAAAGCCTTAAGTTGGGTTCTACGACGGACCCTTGCCCCCCTTAAAGTACTGGCACTTGGTACCAGAGTGATGAACCCTTTAGCCAATATACTCTTGAATGAAGCACTGTCATCAGCAGTGGTTCCCCAGGCCTGGAAGCAGGCTAAGAGCCGGCTTCTGTTGAAAAAAGCACAGTCCGACCCTGCTGAATTATCTAATTACAGACCCATTTCTTTGCTCCCAGCTTTATCAAATGTTTTGGAATAACATGTCAACTCTCTGCTCTCCCAATACCTGTGAACCAACAATTTATTACACCCCAATCAGTCTGGCTCCGGCCCATGTTTCAGTACTGAGATGGCGCTAGAGGAGGTGGTAGATTAGATCAGGAGTAGGGGAAGGCATTGCTAATAATGTTAGATCTTTCAGTGGACTTCAATACACTTCCCTGCTCCGATGTACTGGCCTGTCTCAAAGACATTGGACTTGGGGATACAAACTTCAACTGGCTGTCATCATTCCTTGAAGGATGTGGGCAAGAGGTCTGGATCCCTCCCTTCTCGTCAGGATGCATGGTTTGCAAGTTAGAGTAACGCAGGGACCGGCTTTGAGCCCTACATTATTCAACATCCACCTTACTCCCCTTGCGCTTCCTGTAGAGACCTGAGGAGCAAAACAAATTGATATGCCGATTACACACAGCTACTGTTATTAGAACTTGCCTGGCAGTGGTCTTCAAGTGGCTAACTTCCCATCAGCTCAAATGGAATGCATATAAGACAGAGCTGTTATTTTTTGGAACTAAGACCCAGGAAATATGGCAATCCTTCTGGCCAGTGGATATTCCCTTTCTAGAGACTCGAGCAAACCCAGTGAAGAACTTAGATATTAAAATCGATGAAGGCCTCACATTCTCATCGCAGATGAACACTATAGTAGGGTCCGGCTTCGGTCTACTACGTATCTTAAGAAACTGTCTTCCTTTTTTGTTTTTCTCAGGCAGGAAACAGGTGATGCAGGCATTGATGTCATCTAGGCTGGATTATTGCAATGCCTTGTATCTGGGACTGCCTTATAACAAACTGCAGGTGGTCCAAAATGTGGCAGCATGTACTCTCCTCGGTTTGCTTATGAAAGCACACATGCCGCCACATCTAAAGAAATTACATTGGCTCCCTATAAAAAAGTGAATCTTATTTAAGACTCTTGTCCTGGTTCATAAAGCCCTTATTCTAAAGGGCGCTAAATATCTTTGGACACACACTCATTTTTATGCTCCCTCCAGATTGCTTCAGTCAGCTAAAGCCTTCATAACCAAAGCGCCTCAGATTAGGTGCACTAGGACTGGTGGCAGATAATTTTTCTTCTTAGGTCTGTCAGCTTAGAACAAACATCCCTCTGAGATTTGTAGCATTACATATATGTCTCAATACAGGAAAAGATTGAAGATTTGGTTGTTTAAGAAAGCCTAAATTAATTAGGCCTTCTAGATGTGGGCAGAGGTGCAGAGTGCCAGGAAACTCATTGTAGGAACGGTGTGCTTTACAAATGCCCATTCATTCCTTTAATATATAATTATTTTATCCTTAACTTTAATGGTTACATCTAGGAAGTAGATTCTGTAAGGCTATGGCACATAGAGAACTGGCATTCCTGAGATCTAATATTGAGGCGAGAATTTAAATGTTTCTAGTGTTGAGAATTCCCCAGTCTACGCTAGCAGCACATCACCTGTGTACCTGTACCAGATAATAAAACATCTATCTGTATGGGTTTATCTTAATGTATTTGAGCAGCCCCTGAAACGGGACTATTTAGCCATGTGGAGGTTTGCCACATCTGTGGCAAAACTAACACCCATTGCAAACCCCTTAACTATATTTCTGTGTGAAAACTACTTTTGGAGTTATTTCCAGAAATTTCCTGATTAAGTAAATTGGTACTAAATAGGGAGAATCCGTTCTATCGAATATCACATAACATTCAGGGCATCTAGCTGGGGGATATTAGTGGAGAGGGACTGTATATCCACAGTCATCAACAATTGTAACTCAGAATGTGGCCAGGGTTACATTTGAATTACACTGGAGAAATAGGAGCAATTTTGGTATTTTGATGTTACTCTTTAGAGTACACGATTACACGTACTGGTTAGCATCGGCAAACTGCACAAAGTGCACAGCGTCCTAAAGCCAACCAAAACAATTTCAACAAACAGTATGAGCGAAGGCAAATGTTTGTGGGAAATATGACTCCTATTTGCATAATTATGAGTCATTTAGCACACTCAAACTATTGCAAGAGCACAGAAACAACACATTTAGTGACAACGAGTCACTGCTGGCTACTGCTGTTCATGCTCTGGTGCATTCAGTGCTATTTTCTCAGCTCAAAATGAATACTCAGGTTCATTTTGGCTATAAAAAAGCATTTTGCACTTAGAAAATAGCTCTAAATGCTGGGCTATGCCCCTCACATAATTTTGCATAATTTTTTGTATTTTTGCTGTCTTTTCATGTAGTATTTCTACCGCAAAATATGCATATTATACACACTTCTACTCAAGATCAAAGGGAAAATCCTCGATGGTTCTGAAAATGTCCTTGCTGTCTTTAATTAATTTCCTTAGTTTTGGGGGAATTGGTTTCAGAAAGTCAACTATATATGTTTCTAGTATCGAAATACACACGGAGATAATGCTTCGCTGGCTTTAGGACTTTGCAATGCTAACTAGTGCTTAAGTGCTTGTGCTCTCTTCTTCATACATGGTAAAATAGCCTACACCCAGTTGGCACACTTAACTTTCTTGTAAGACCCTCATAGATGGTACAACATGTACACAGAGTCTGTAAACTAAATGCTAACAGTGGACAAGTAGCACTTCTTGTACCACCCATTTAAATAGCATTTTAAAACAAGGCTCAGGCTTGAACCTTGAAAAAAAAAAAAAAAGACACTTGAACCATGTCGGGGCTACTTAAGTGCGTGACACAATTAGTGCTACAGGTCTACTAGTATTATTTAATTTACATGCCCTGGGCACACGTAGTGACACTTTACTAGGGTCTTAAAAGTAAATGTTTGTGTCAAAAAGATATTCATTTTTAGATAATTGGCCCTTCCAAATATAGAAAGATGTAAATTATCCACTCTGCTAAGATCATCTTTTATTTTATTAATCAAGGGAGTGTAAGTGAGATGGTTGATTTCGTTCACATCAGAGGACATACAAACACCTAAGTAAGTTGCCTGTTTCACTTTATAGGGGCTCTCAAATACAGTATTATTTGTACACAGGACCGTTGTTTTATCTCTGTTAAGGGAATAGCCTGAGTAAGCTCCAAAGGTATGGGTGACTAATTCAATTTCCTGGGTTGCCTCGGTTGGATTTGTTGTTAAGACAGCCACGTCATCGGCATAAGCCAAAATTTTCGTTGAAAACATGCCCACCGTGACAGGTTGAATAACGGGTGAAGAAAGTAACTTTAAAATTAGGGGAATGATATAAAGGGCAAATAAGATCGGGGAGCAGGGACAACCCTGCCTCGTGCCTCTTTGTATCTCAATAGACTCCGACTCAGAACCACAGATGGAAAGTTTCGCCTTTGGATCTACATACAAGGCCTTTATGGCTTTGATGAACTTATGCCCAAAATTATTAAGTTCCAAGATGTTCCACAAATATTGCCAAGAGACATGGTTGAATGCCTTCTCGGCATCGAGAAGGATCATCGACATCTCGCCCCCCGTGGCACCCATGATGTCAAAAAGGGTAATGGCTCTACGGGTATGATCTATAGTACCCTTTCCGGGAATAAAGCCATGCTGCCACGGGGAGACAAGATGCTCGACAACCCGACTCAGCCGATTAGCTAAGACCTTGGCGTATAGTTTTGAGTCGGAGTTTATAGGAGATATGGGCCTATATGAGGATGGAAGCTGGGGCGGCTTAGCTTTTTTAGAAAAAATCGCTATATTGGTATGTTTCCAGGACTCAGGCAGTATTGCATGATATTGGACCCCCAGAAACAGATCCAATAAATAAGGAAGTATTTGTTTACGCAGTACCTTATACAGGTCCAGTGGGATTTTATCAGGACCTGCGGCTTTACCATTTGCGAGCTCAGACAGTGCAAGCTCTAGCTCCGTAATTGAGATTTCCCTTTCAAGTTCTTCTTTGACTGATTCCTCAATCAATAGATTGGGGTCTATCTCTGACATCCAGTTGTTAAGGAAAGTTTTTAAATCTCTACCGGAATATAGATCTTCACTTTGGTATAGCTTTTGATAATACTTCCGGAAAGCCTATGCAATATCCTGTGAGGAGGTGTATTGCTGGCCCTCATACTCAATCAGCTTTTTATTATTATAAGATTGTTTTTGGCGTGTTCGGAGGGCTAGCTGCCTACCTACATTTTCTCCAGATTCATATAGACTGCTTTTGTTTGCTTGATAGGTTTCCGCAGCTTTCCGAATTAAAGAGCTATTAATTTCAGTCTTCAAGACTAATATTTTATGAAGAGTGTCAGAGGATAAGTCTTCTTGGTGGATCTGGGTGGCATGATGAGCCTCAAGATTAGATAATTCCCGCTTAAGCTCAAGGTTGATGTTATCCTCTATCTTTTTACTCTTGACAACAAATGATATAGTTTCGCCCCTTAATGCTGCATTGAAACAGTCCCAGACAATCAGTCTGGGTGCGCTATATTGATTGCAATCAAAGAACCCCTGGGCCCAAGATGTTATATGGGTTATATATTCCAAGTTAACAAGTAGCTTTGTATCAAAGGACCATTGTGGCTTAGGACTAATAAAACTGGGCAAATCAAAAATAAGGGTAAGTGCGTTATGATCAGAGATTGTTTTAGGAGACTTGATTATATCGAATAGATCCAAGTCCGCCAAAGATGTCATAATGTAATCAATTCGGACATATTTGTTATGTGGATATGAAAAAAAGGTAAATCCGGAATCGTTGTTTTTCCTCAGGTCCCAGACATCCTGTAGGTTGTGGCTATCCATCAATTGGCGTAACGCCCTATATACCTTAGGCTTACGTCCATTGTATTTCTGAGGTAATCGGTTATCTACAAAGGTCCCTAAAGAAATGTTAAAATCTCCACATAGGATGAGAGGACCAGGCCAAGAGGCCAACTCTATGTCTAGATCGCTAAACAATAAGGGACCATCTAAATTTGATCCATATATTGTACATATAGTAGGACCTGATTCTAATTGAGCTATAGCCCATCTGCCATGTTTGTCGGCCAGTTTGCGTCTAGGATCACCAAGTGCAGGTCTTGCTAAAATAGCAACCCCCCTTATTTTAGATGTTTGGGAAGTGGCTACGATCACATTGTACCCTGGGATCTTTAACAATTCTTTATCACATTCTGTAATATGGGTCTCCTGTAAGCATAGAATATCAACAGGATCATGTCGCAATAGTTGATATATTTGCGCCCTTTTATTTCTATCGTTAAGACCTGCGATATTCCAGCTGCAGAGTTTTATTCTCCCCATCTAGGATGGTAGATCCCAGACCTAGCCTTTAAAACACAGTAAAACATGTAACCACAGATAGCAAGCCACCGGTTCATAATCTGATTTCTCCTTATTACCACCATTTGATCCCATACACAAAGAAATACTTGACATTGTCTTAGTTGAGTGAAGTTGCTCATTTTTTATAGATTTTCCCCTCCCCCTACCCACCCCACCCTCCCCCCGCACACCAACCACCAAGGCATTAGACTCTAATAGAGTCTGTGGTGATGGTGAGACGTTCCCTGACCAGTACCACTAGCATAAAACGTATGTGCTCAAAAACCAATAGAATTGAGAAAGTGCAAAAATAGTAAATCAGAAAAATCGGAATAATAAAGAGAAAAACAAAAATCAAAGAGAAATTCGAGAAGAAGAGAAAAGGATAATGTAATACGTAGAAAGAAGGGAGAGACCGCGAGAAAGTAAATACCAAACAAGAAGGTGAGTAAGAATGCGAAATAATTATTTTAGCGTCCACAGTCCTAATGACATGATTATATCTGCATATCTAACTGACATATGCCAGATAACTAACTACTTCACTGTGAACACTCCATCGCTACTCAGTCTCAGGATACTCTACACCTTCAATTACTCGACTGTTACAAAAAATGTCAAACTCAGGTCAAACTATCTAAGAACTCCTTAGCTTTTATCTCTGAGGTGAAGAATTTAACCTGGCCATTATAAATAACCTTCAGCTTAGCAGGGTTGTTAAGAAACGCCCAAAAGGGTTTGATCAGCTGGCAAAGGCGCCATCTTCTCTCCACAGTAGTGTGGCAAAAGTCAGGCCTAACAAAATAAGAAATAGAATCTCTGGTGCGCCGAGCTTCGGGCTTCGCTTTGTCAGCAATGGCCTGGCGGAGAAGAAAGTTTCCGAAATATACCAGCACTGCTCGGGGATATCTCCCCTGCGGTGAAGAGGCCTTCAAGGTAAATGGGACTCTATGGACTCGTTGCACTTCCATATCCCAATTCCAAGAGGCGAACTCCGGGAGTGTATCTTTAAATAGCTGGATAATGAAAGTACGTATATCCTCGCCTTCACTTTTTTCAGGAATTCCAAGGACGCGAAGATTATTGCGTCGAAGACGATTTTCCATGTCCTACAACTTCCATCTAACATCCTTTAATTCCTCCTCGTGGGTTTCCACTCGCTCCTGAGTAACTGTGGCTTCTGCTTCGTTACTCACTATACGATCTTCCATCTCCGTCATTCTTACATTAGAAGCCGCAAGAGATTTTGAAAGTTTTCGGACTACGCCCTGTACCTTATGTAGCGCTAGTTGTGCCCTTCGACCATCCCTCGAGGTCTGCTCCCGATGGGAGGCGATTACTTGGAGAACTGTATCCATTACAGTAGTCAGTGTAGCGCTTTGCTGATCTAAAAAGACGGATGACTCAGGATGAGATATGGAAGCAGATATGGAAGCATGCTCCTGAGAATTAAGGGCTGGTGCTGGTGCTGGAGAGTAATCCCACACTAGTCCTGATGCACCATGGTGGGTCCTTTTCTTCCTCCGTACAGTTCTCCTACCTCCCCTAGATTCACCCTGGGCTGGGTCATGGTCACTCTCTGTTGCGCTGGTATCAGAGCCAGTATCAATCTCTGATTCTAAGTCTGACTCATGTGACCACCTGAGATCTTCAAGACCCTCAGATATTGAGTAAAAATCAGACGGGTCTCTATCTGTGTCCAGCGAGTCAGAAAAAGTACAGTCCTTGCTTGCCTTACATGCCTTCCCCCTAGGATCCGGACATTCTATACTTTGCACTATAGATTGAGTGACCGCTTCAACATTAACTTCAGTTTCAGGTTCAAGTTCAGGTTCATTAATCAGTGTCAGTGTGTTTATTGGGGGTGGTAATGAACCGAGCTCAAAACAGGTACAGAGATAGAAACAATAGCCACAGGGGTGGGGATAGGAGCAGAGAGAGCACGAGCTGATGCCCGTAAATCAGTACCTTCACGGCCCTCAGGCAGCTGTTTCTCAGTAACCTGCAGGTGATTAGTCATATTTGTTGCTGAGATAATCGAATCTCCACTTACAGATACAGCATCAGGCTTCCTTGTCACCCCCCCCCTCTTGATCAAGCATGAGAGCACCATCTCCTGGCAGCATTCTCCCGGGCTCACCTACAGTCTCCAGTCCGGAGGGGGAGGGGCCCGCCATCAAGGGTCGATCCACCGCAGTCGACGCTGTGTTTGTTGACAGGTGAGGGGGAAGAGAAGCGGGCGTCTTCCGAAGGAGTTCAACAACCGAGGGACCTGGTCCAGGTGTGGACGGCAGTTGTTTCGAGGATTTAGTTTGTTTCCCCGGGGCTGGAGCTTGAATGATGTCAGAGCCGGGGGTTTCCTCAGAGCTTAGCGCTCCACCTCGTTTCAGCGCTAGCTCTCGATCTCGGAGAGCCTGCTTCGCCGCTCGGGTTTTAGAAGCGGCAGCGGCAGCCGTAGCAGCAGCGTTCTTTGGAGCTATTTCGTTTGTACTGACTTGAAGAACAGAAACAACCCCGGGAAAGCAGGCAGAGTCAATCACGGCCACAGGGCTAGTTTGCGAGTTATCAGTATTGTGGTGATTAGCGGTGATTTTAACAAGCCGGGCACGTCCAGCGAATCTCAGCACAGCGAAACCAATGAGTGAAGATAAGAAAGACAGGCGAGATCGCAGTGCCAAGACCGCCGTTATATCGACTTAATCTTCAGTATGGAGCCCCTCCATCCGGTTCACAGACAATCATAAAGTAAGTTTTGAGCGTTGCGTTATTACATTACTTTGCGTTAAGTTTAAGTTTTAGCAACGTCCTCCGATTTGTTTTCCTCCGAACTTCACAACCGGCACCTCTCACATCGTTGCAAAGGGGGTACTGGTCAGCGGAGCTTCTCGCAGCGGTCTAGAGCGCCGCCGCCATCTTGCCCCCTGGCCCACCCTTTTCCTTTAGAGATTTTTTGTCCATAACTCACAAATCTTTAACCTTGTCTCTCTTCATATTAAAACATGCATGTAAGCTACTTAACCCTAGTTTTCATGCCCATTAAACTACTAAGGAACAATTTCTACATTCATCAGTTTGGCATAATAAACATTAAAATAGGTAACAAACAATTTTTTTTAAAACATGGCACATAAAAGGGCTAAGATGGATTTATAACTCTTTCATAATGATCCTTGCCATCCCTTTACAGTAACTCAAACACACTTCTCACTCCTTCCCTCATATAAGGTTAAATATACATCTTTAATCTCTTTGATCCAAGCTACATAATATACATTTCTGCATAATCGTATCCCTACTCCTCAGGTTCCTATCAAAGCACCCTTAGTATATACCTCTCCCTCGGCATCCCAAAAATATTCTAACCACTCCTTTTGGAGGTCAAGTTAAAGCAGAGATGGAATTGCAATGGGAAACTGACCCACAGACTACTTTTTCAGTTACCATCTGGATCTAAATTTTAACTAAAATATGGAAATCCTGTAGAGCAGCTAATTCCATCCAAACATTATTTTTATTATACAATAGACTGTTGATCACTCCAGTCAAGCTACATAAATTTAATGCTACACTCCCCTCCCAGTTGGTCCTGTAATAACACTTCATCTGACCTCATATATATGTGTTTTGATTGTCCCGCTACTTATCAGTTTTGGTTACAAGTCTGGAGACAGACAAATAATATCTTTCCCACTGATATACCATTTACAATTACAAGGCTTTTTCTGGGCAGTATTTTGGAGGATTGGTCCTCTCAATCAGCTAATGTTCATGTACTTGATTTACTTCTTGTAGTTGCCTTTCAGTAGATTATTAAATCATGGAAAGACTCTACTAATGTATCTTTTAAAGCTTGGTGGTATGGTGGTTGCTACAATCATAGACTTAATAGAGCATATGTCAATCCATTGCTCTTGCTTTCAAAAGAGATCTTGTTTGTTGCCTGCAGTGAATTTCCTGGACTCCTCTGCAGCACGTACCTGCCTTCATGACCCTTGATATGAAGGGATATACCTAAAGCTCCATGACTGTGGATATTAGCAGTATGGATAATAGGTATAACCTGCTGTTTATTGCCTCACTTTGAGGCTTATATTTAGTAATGAGACTGCACATTTGTAATATCTTCCTGATAAGATACAGTTATGTTGCTTCTCTCTCTTTCCTTCTTTTTCTTTCCATAACTTCTTTCTAGAATTTACTAAGATATTTCATATTCTATACATATTGTATTTATTTGCTTGTATTGCTGTTGAATGTGTAACTTCAACTACCAAATAAACGTTATCTCTTAAACTTAAAAAGGCATAATTTTCTCTGTAGCATGAATGTGCACTCCTTAGATAGTTCAATACCATGATGAAGCCCTTAAAGACAAGGTGTTGTGTGTGAAAACCCACTGCAACACCCATGGCATGCCTCCTGCTGCAGTGTAAGGCAACAAAGCAACTTGCGCTGTGTTGCCTTACAGGCTTACACCATATCTACCAGGCTATGAAAAGCCAGGTAAAGTAGCATTTTAGGGCCTCGTAGACATGTGTCTGCACTCTGAGCTACCGGAGCGTCATTAAAAGTGATGCACCGAAGTCGCAAGGGACTTGTAAAGCCTGTTAGTATCCACTTCAGTATATATTTTAGCAGTTATTTTGAGTAGTGCATAGACTGTCTATGACTTTATGAGGAAGCAACCACATATTAAGTGCACAAGCCCTTCTATGTTCGACCTTTGTCAACTATTTTGCAGAAACAGTACTGAACCTCATTAGTTGCCAGATGACCTTATTGTGAGTCATTTCACAAGGTGCCACCTATGAGTCTCTTTTGCAATTTGGTTACCATTAGCAGAGACAGAGCAAGGACATTTTCCATTTTAATTAATGGAACACTTTTGTGTAGGTGGCAATCCTATACAAATCAGTACATCATAAAAACATTTACTATGCTTGTGGCCAGTGAATTTTATGTAATATTAATATACAGAATTGGTACTAACTTCCAACAAGTTCATAATGATGACTGCTTTTGTTCACTGCTTAATAAATACCCAACCTCCTGAAGATGAGCCTTAGGCTTCAAATGCATTTAGTCAAATGATACACATTTTTCACTAATATAAACTCCTAAAATGGACTAAATGTACATATCAACTATGTTATTTGGAATCCAAGTAAAATATTGAGAAAAAAGAGTAAAACATCTGAACTAATATTTTCCTTATCTGGGAACTATTATACGTAATTTAACCTCCAGTGGTGAGCCACATTTTAGTTTACCCAGCCTTTGCCACAGAGGTTGCTACTCACATTCATGATCCTTGAAAGCCTAGTAAAATATTTTTGCTCAAAGAATGCAGTTCTGCCAATACCTCAAGTGGTACTTGTTTGCTTAGGGGAACTTTTGCAAATGGGAGAGTTTACTATGTTAAGCAGTACTTTCGGTATCCTTGACAACTGCACTGTTCAGACAAGTTGTTGCCCCAATGGTTGATAGTGGGAGGCAAATTGCTCGAGTCTAGTGGCATCCACGAGCTCGACTTCCGAAAGCAGAAAAATTGATAACTATCAATAACTATCTCTGACAGCACAAGCTATTTTGCTGTGGGCCGTGTGGGCGGGGACTAGACCTCATATCAGTATTAGGCATTTCTCTGAGAGGTCATTTAGGTAATGAACTCACCAGTGTAGTGCAGAGGACATTGTCTCAGTGTCCTTAGCACTTGAGAGAATAAACATCCACACAATATGTCTTTACTCTGCCCATGAAATAGCGGTATATTAATTTTTCTAGTTCGCACAAAACAAATTTTGAAAAATAAATACATGTTGGCAGTAATTTTATTCCACCCACTTTAACTCTTTACGCTGCTCCATGAGGTGATGAAACTTTGTTTTTGATCAAGGTATTCGTATTCTCTTATATTTAAGGCTCGAATGCAAATCTTGTCATTATTATGTGAATCGCATTGTGACTTTACCTGCAAACTTTGTATATTCTTCCTCTCATGAGGAATTTCTATTTTTCCTTCTATAAAGTTTGAGGTATCCAAGAGGACATGCACCCCCCAAAAGTGTTTTTCGTCCTACATTTTGTGCAGGGTCTGCTACCAGCCAGTCATTCGTCAACATACATTGATGACAAGTTGTTCTTAGAGTTTGAATATATTTAGGGCCTGATTTATGAGGCTGTGCATCACTTTTACACCGCCTGTGTGCCACTTTTTGTGATGCACCAGTGGCGTAAAAAATGCGCCTTGTTGCGCCATATTTACAAATTGACACATCTAGGTAGATGTGTCACTTTGTAAACCCCTGCGCCACATTATACCTGTGCCAGGTATAATGTATGCAAGGGGGGGGGGGGGGCGTTTTGATGCAAGAAAGGGACACAAATGCGTCAATTTCTTACGCCTGCCTCACAGCAGGCGTAAGACTGATGCAGGCCCTTTCACATGGGGCTTGCCCATTAGACATAAATATCCTGAGGAGAATGATATGGTGATTTTATATCCAAGTTTGTTTTAGGGTGGAAGCCAAAGATTTGTTCACACATAATTCAAAGCGTGATCTGCTGGCAAAATAAATCACTCAATGAAATTTTGAGATACGGAAAATATTGCAGTGAGTAATTGGACATGAAGCAGAAGATAAAAGAGAAATGTATGTTAGCACAGATGAAATTAGCTCAGAACGTTTTTCAGAAACCTTCTTTTTCAGGATTTCAAGAAAATATGTAAAACAGAATGCAAAGTATAAAATGTACCGCGTTAGCATTAAGATAAAATAATACTGTAATAGCATGTCTTGTATCTATGACATATATTCATAAAAATACATACATAAATAACACAGGTTAAAATACTCAACTGGTACTTCTAAAATAATCCTACCCCAGTACCTAACCAAAGTGCAGTACGAGGGAAGAAGTAGGTGCTGTCTTAGTCTGGTTTAGTGATGCCAAGAGTTGCCAAATGTTTCTCTAGGTTCTAATCAGTTACATGTCTTAGAAGAGAGAGGTTGGTATCTCTTTCCCTCGACTCGATCTCTAACACCCCGCAAGGGGAGTCAGAAGCACTGGAGCTGGATTCTCTGCGAGGAGGATGGCAGCATCTGGTCAGTGCGTCAGTTGGGAACTTGACTTCCTTCAGGACTTGCTGTGATGAGCTGCGTCATGAAAGTAGGTAGCCGAACCAGCATCATGCCTTCCCATAGCAAGTGAAGGAATATTTATACCTTGAAGGTGTTTAGGAATGCCAGTATTGACGTTAAAAGTCGGGCATCAGAACGTCATGAATGAACCCCTAAGGAATAGATGTGCATGCATCATAAATGAGTTCTTGGAGAAATCAATCTCCAAGCAAGTGGAAGTCCTAAAGGCTTAAGAGTCTGGTTTTCCAAGAACTGGTTGTGACAGAGAGGATCGGATGTAGTTGACCATGCCTGTATTTGGTTAGCATAAACAATGCCTAAATAAGGACTGGATTTCTATGCTTAAATAAGGGCAATGTGGTTTATACCTATATAAGGGCATGAATCGGTAAATCTAGATACGGCATCTAAATCGACACACAACAATAAAAATGGTGTCATGTCTCACTAGGGTATACAGAGATTTCATCCATTTTCAAACAAATCCTGAAAAGGAATCTCAAAACCTTGAAAATGCCAGGAAGGTCAATCTTTGTGCAATACATAGATGACCTGCTTGTGGCATTGGAAATGTGAAATTCATGTAAACATAACACCATTGCACTCTTGAACCACTTGGCTAAGAAGGTACACAAGGGCCTCATTACGATGCCGCTTGGACAAGCGTCCAACCGGCATTGTGTCGGAATTGAAAGCGACCGACTAGTAGTCGGCGGTCCAATCCGACGAATTTGGATTTGAACACCCATGAGGCGGTTGTAAACATCCATTATCCTAATGTAGCTTGTGCAGAGGGTGGGAAAGGGCCACTGCACAACCAACATTAGGAAAATGGATGTTTATAAACATCCATGCACCGTGAACCAGGCACAATGTGGTGCCTAGCAAGCAGGGGATCAATGTTGGGAAGTACCACAGGTGCCCCCCAAGTCTCTCAGCAGAGGCTGCAAACTGAAGGGCGTTACTTCTAGGAGCCTCCAAAGTCCGCTTCTGACAACCTTTCAATGTCAGTTGAAAGCCTGCCTGAAATGTGCATCGTAATCCCTTACCGGGTCCCTGAAAAGACACAGTCCCATTGTAGGGGATTACTTTCTGCCTGCTGCCGTCATGGGCTCCTTCAGCCTGTCGGATAGGCAGCAGTCTGTCCTTCTACCCCCTGCATCCATGCGGTGGCTGGTATGCATGCAAAGCTGTTGGTTGGGTCACAATTAACAGGCCATCGGTTGCGATCCGACCTGCATAGTTATTGGACCCAAAATGTCTCCTGGAAAACGGCAGTATTTTAAGAGGATCAATATCCCGGACACATTATTGTGAAAGGAGCTAGGTATGAGTCACTAGATAAAATTGAAGTATTCTTGACAGATGAATCTACCACAAACTCAGAAAGAAATCAGAATGTCTTTGGGAATGAGTGACTACTGTAGACAGTGGATACTAAACTAATCCTTGGTGGCCAAGCCTCTATTAAGACTGACAGACAGAGACGTGTCTGATCCGATTCCATGGGACAACAAACATACAAGAGAATTCCTAGAGTAGAAAGAGAAATTGTGCATTGCCTCAGCACTAGAAATGCTAAATTGAACAAAAGAATTCACAAGTTTTGCAGCGAGAGATATGGGTGGCTGTCTCATTTTTGACACAAACACATGGAGGTTCTTAAAAGCCAATTTCCTATTTTCTACCTCACTTGACCCTGTAGCTGCTGGTCTTCCCACTTGCCTTAAAGCTGTGGTGAGCACAAATTAGGAAAAGTGTAAAAACATTAACTGTCATGGTCGCGCACTCTGTGGAGCTACTGTTAACAAGAACAGACACAATATATGACTCACAATAGGATAAAATATTACAAGAAAAATATACTCTCTTCGGACAGTATTGTTTTGAAACGGTGCACAGTGCTGACCCCTTCATCACTGTTACCTATCAATAATGATAATTGTGATCAAAGTGAACATGATTGTCTAGATGTCATGGAATTGGGCACCAAACTATGCGCTGATATTAAGGATGAACCGCTGATTGAGCCTAAACATGTATTATTAGTAGATGGCTCATATTTGAGAGAAAATGATGGCACACTGAGAGCAGCCACGAATAATGTCATCATATTCGCTGACAGCCTGTATAGGTAAGGTGTTGTCACAATTATTGTCACAGAGGAGCTTTCTTTCATCAACGGGTACCTCAATCAAAAATGGAACCTATGTCAAGGACCTGTTGGATGCTCTGCAATTACCAGGAGAATTAAATGCGGTGAAGGAGGTAGCTGATACTATACCTTTAATGGAAATTTCACATGAGTCCGAAGATGAGGGTTCTTTTGCAATGTTGATGAAAGTTAATGTCACATGGGATTACTATAAGGGGTACAGGAAAATGTGTCGAAGGCAAAACAAAATGATTGGGTGAAAGCAGGATGTGAGAAAAATGCAAACAATATTTGAGTGTTGGCAGATGGGAGACCAATGTTACCAGATAGCTTGTTCTTGCAATGACACAATACTACTATGGCTACACACATCTAGGGAGAGATGCAATGGTGAGACATTTCAGGCACAGTTGGTACAACCTCAGATTCGGAATGTTGGGAGAAAATATTGCCCTTAGTGTGTATCTTATGAACAATTAAAAGTAAGGAAACAAACATGTCACTCTAACACACCTCAGGAGATCGGTGGCCCATTCAGCAGGATACAGATGGATTTTATAAGGATGCCTGTACATTACACGCTGAGATATATCCTAGTGATTGTTTGTGTCTTCTCAAGATGGGTGGAAGTCTACCCAACTAGAAGAAGCAACAGTCTTACTGTAGCTAAGCTGATAACCTGTTAAGTCAAACCAAGTTTTTCTCGATATTTCTGTAATCAGATTTTCCCGACTAACTGAAATAAAAGACAACAAAAAACAGGCTCATCTTTAAAGAGAAAATAAACCTTTTAAAACTTCACCAAACCTCTCTTTATTGACTGAACATTAAATACTGTAAATTGATGATTATTTTATAAATGTATTTGTGCTACACTCCAGTGGCAAAGATACATTGACCTGATCTAGAGATTGGCAGTGAAAGTAGAGGTTCACTTTGCCATTTTCAAAGTGGAACTGCTTATTAAATGTTTTGGTGATTTCCGTGCTCACAAGACCAACAGCTGTTTTGTGCTTTTTGATACTGGTTGCTTATTTGCTCTGTGTTGTGATGTCTCTTTAACAACTGCTGATTCTGTGGCAAACAAAGAAATGAGTAAATACTATGAACCCCCTTGTCTTTGATCAAATGTAGATTTTTTGGACCCAACAAAGAACAAATTCCAATTATTCTGAGTTACTCGAGGATGCTGAAGACTTGTCTGTCCAATTCATACAGCTGTCTTTGGTTGGGAGAAGCTGGTTGGGATGAATGGTGTACAACAATTACTGGTAGGACATTCAGTTTCTCGTTTATAGGTTTAATTTCCAGGTACCACTTCAGAGCATATTTCAAATGGATTCCAAAGTAAAAATCTATAATACATTAACAAGCATATTTCAGTGACATGAGGTCCCTCACAGACCTGTTCTTAATCATCATCATATGTCTGTCTATAACTGGTGCTTGATCATTTAAATATTTTTATTGTAATTTATCAACATTCAATATGTTCGGTATTCCAAGAGTTTTATCGTAGCTATAATTACACGTTTGACATATGGCACAGATAAGCGATCTGAGCATTTAGAGAACTTATCAGAATGAAGTCAAAACATAACATACCATGAAAAGGAAACCTATCATGGCCCCTCCCTCCACCTCCCACCCCATTCCTTGTCCACCAAATGAACGATCATAAGCCTGAGTCCCGCTATCTGAACGTGGGCATTACTTCCCTGCCAGTTGTGGGTCAGTAAGTCGTATAGATACTTGGGACAGGTGATTTCCTTAAATTTGGAGGAAAGAAGGGACAAAAATTGTTGCCAGAGCTCATTAAACATGGATCCCCTCCCTGCTAGTGTCAAGGTCAATTTCTCCATCCCCAGGATGTGCCACAGACGGTATTGCCAATCTGTGAGGGTAGGAATTTGTGAGCTGTGCCAGTTTGTTAGTATGTTTTGCACTGCAGAACGCAGAGCTATTGCCAATAGCCGACCTCTACGGGATCTGAGCAGGTAGGTCAAAGGGTTCGACAGGCCCAGGAAGACATATGCAGGGAATCACAGTATTTGTGTGTCTAAATGTTTGTCCACTTCATCAAGTATTTGAGTCCAGCATGTCTGGAGATGTGTGCATTCCCACAACAGATGTACTAGGGTGCCTACGGTCCCGCATCCTCGCCAGCAGTTTTCCCTCGGAGTGGGATCTATTGAGTGAAGGCTCTCAGGAGTATGGTACCAATAAGTAACTTGTTTGGTGAGGGTTTCGGTTAGTCCCCTGTGGTATGCTGAGTGGCGAGCTCTATAGTATACCCCCTCCCATTCCTTATGACTGAGTGTTCTGCCCAGTTCCCTTTTCCATCTCGTGCAGCCAGCCATGTACATATGCATATTTCTGGCTAGTAGCATTTTCTACAAGTCCAAAATAAGTTTTTTATCTGATGTGCGAGTGAGAAGCAACTTCTCATAAGCGGAGAGGTGATTACAGGCAGATGGCTTAACTTGGGTATGTAGAGCCCAGCGTCTGATCTGGAAATACCGGAGCCTTTCAGTTTTAGGTAGCCCGTAGTCCAGTTTGAGCTGGTGGAATGGTATAATCCCATCTACATCAAAGAGATGGCCCAGAGAGCGGCACTCTGAGGATCTCCACTGTGTGAAAGCTGCCGCCTCCATACCGGGCTGGAATTCAGGGTTATCAATCAACGGAGTGAGTGGTGAGGGAGAGGTAGTGAGATTGTGTTTGACACGGGTTATATGGGACTCGTATAAGTTGGGTGGTCTATGCATCCTCCGAAGGAAGGGGATTCCCTTTAGGGGTCTGGCAGCCACCGCCTGGTCTTGAAACAGCCAGTGCTTCTCCGATTCCAACTGGATCCACTCAACCAGATGGTGCAATTGAGTTGCTTGGAAATAGAGGTGGAGATTGGGGATACCGAGGCCCCCCTCTCCAGTGGATGCTTCTCCAGTGCCTGCTTCATCCTTTGCTTGCGGCCATTCCATATGAAATGTGCAAGTTCGAATTGAGTCTGTCATATCCACCCCTTAGGGCACAGTTCTTCAATTTTTGGGGCGTGACACCATCTCGGGGGGCACGCACTCCTCACTAAGATCTTATCTTTGTTGGTCTTTTACTGTCCCGAGGCGTCACAAGTCTTTACCCATTGCAAATGGGAACTTTTTATTGGCAAGCTCCGGTAAGAAAGGGTTGGAGGGGGGGAAGGAGGGGAAATAGATGAGGCATGACTTGCGATTTTGTCATGTTAAGAGCTAACAGTTAACCTTCCCAGGAGGGGGTTAATTGCTAGAGCTGAAATGCTTCAACCGCAATGGGAGGCAGTGTCTCCTCTGCTAAACCGAAAGTAAACAAACAGACAGTCCTGTTCCTTCACATTCGATTTCATAGCAGAGGAGACTCCTTTTGTCTCACAGCAGCTGAAATGACTGCCTGTTCCTTTCTTTCAGTTTTAGCAAAGGAGACAGCCTGCCTCCCATTGCAGCTGAAGCATTTCAGCTCTATGAGTTTAACCCCGTCATGGGAGGGTTAGCTCTTAGCAGAAAGGAGACAAAGGGCCCGATTCTCAGAACTAACTTAAGGAAAAATCCTAAACTTACTACCATTTTCGTATTCACAGAAGGCACTTACTCATTTTGGTATTCACAGAAGACACTTACTCATTTCGGTATTCACAGAAGTTAGGAGTCCTAACTTTAGGACTCTTAAATGCCTTCTGTGAATACCGAAAGTCCTAAAGTTAGGATTTTTCTCAGTTTAGGAGTAGTAAAGTTAGGACTCCTAACTTTAGGACTCCTAAATGCCTTCTGTGAATACCGAAAGTCTTACAATTAGGATTTTTCTCAATTTAGTAGTAGTAAAGTTAGGCCTCCTAACTTTTGGACTCCTAAATGCCTTCTGTGAATACCTAAAGTATTTAAATTAGGTTTTTTCTCAGTTAAGTAGTAGTAAAGTTGAGGAAAATCCAAATTTTAAGACTTTTGGTATTCACAGAAGGAATTTAGTAGTCCAAAAGTTAGGAGTCCTAACTTTACTACTACTAAATTGATAAAAATCCTAATTTTAAGACTTTCAGTATTCACAGCAGGCATTTAGGAGTTCTAAAGTAAGGAGTCCTAACTTTACTACTACTAAACTGTGAAAAAAAAAACATTATAAGACTTTCGGTATTCACAGAAGGCATTTAGGAGTCCAAAAGTTAGGAGTCCTAACTTTACTACTACTAAATTGAGAAAAATCCTAATTTTCAGACTTTCAGTATTCACAGCAGGCATTTAGGAGTTCTAAAGTAAGGAGTCCTAACTTTACTACTACTAAACTGTGAAAAAAAAACATTTTAAGACTTTCGGTATTCACAGAAGGCATTTAGGAGTCCAAAAGTTAGGAGTCCTAACTTTACTACTACTAAATTGAGAAAAATCCTAATTTTAAGACTTTCGGTATTCACAGAAGGCATTTAGGAGTCCTAAAGTTAGGAGTCCTAACTTTACTACTACTAAATTGAGAAAAATCCTAACTTTAAGACTTTCGGTATTCACAGAAGGCAATTAAGAGTCCTAAAGTTAGGACTCCTAACTTCTGTGAATACCGAAATGAGTAAGTGCCTTCTGTGAATACCAAAATGAGTAAGTGCCTTCTGTGAATACCAAAATGGTAGTAAGTTTAGGATTTTGTCTTAAGTTAGTTCTGTGAATCGGGCCCACTGTTTCTTTTAAATTTACACAGGCAGGCGCCATAATGCCCACAGGGCTTCAAGTTACCAAAAGAAAAATGCCAGCCAGCCATGTGTTTTTTAAACAGCCTGCAAATTGCTTGTCTTGACACTAAATCTGCTTAGAAATAAACAAGTATGTATACATTTGTAATGTGACTTTTCTGTCTTTGTTCCATTTTATTATCAGTCATGGACCATTCAGGCTGCCCTAGAACACAATCAAAAGTGCTACTATGTATATTTTCTGTTCAAAGTATGCACAGACAAGTGCTGATAATGCAGCTTTAGATGACTGTTTATTTTTGTACTGCATGGGAAATCAAAATAATGAGCTGGCTTCCCTAATCATAAAACTGGAAGTTTGTTGGAAGATCAGCACATTTATTTCCTCCACCCTGATCCCTGGTTAATGCCATAATATCAATAGCTTAACATATCTGAAACCCTACGCTGCTGTTAATAACCTGCTGAGTTACTTCAAGTGTCTGGGAATGCACCCTGTATGCAGACAACTCACTCCTCATTCTCGCTCTTCAGTTTCATGCTCACCCTGCACCCACAGCGATCACAATGCACTCACACTGATCACCATGCACTCACACTGATCACCCGCTCACCCTGAACTCACCGTGATCACTCTGCACTCACAATGCACTTGTGCTGTTCACCCTGTACCTCACCCTGCACTCATGCAACACTTCACTCACATATCCCCCTTACTGCTCAATGTGCAAACTCACTCAAATAAGACCATCACTAAACATGCATTAATGTGTCCCACTCTGCACTTACATCTGCACCCAAATTCATATGGTCACTTCACCCACCCTGCAGTCACTCCTCTTACCCTACTCTCTCACACTGTTGCATGGCTCACCCTGCACTCACATGGGTACTCCTGCCACCCACACAGTGCAAAGTTTAATGTGCCTGCTACAAAGAATGTGTACATACACTGCAATCCAGCCTTTCAGGGGGCTACTTGATAGAGGCAGCTCTGTTTTTGCCCTGATGGCCTGGATTAATTCCTAAACAGATTCTTGTAAATACTGTTTTGTTTCATTTCTTTTTAATGTGATTGATATGAGGGGGCCTATTACTATTTGCTGAGAAATGTTTTTGTTTCATGCAACAACCATAAAAAAGTTTATTTTAGATCAAAACGGGTCCACACATATGAGAAATTGGAGGATATCCCAGACATTATTCACTGCAAAATTAGTGGGCTGCTGCTTTGTTCCAACAGAGAAAACGCAGATCACTATCTCTGAATATTAGATGTAAACTCTTTTCGAATTTCGACCATAGCACCTGTGTACCGTTAGTAGCCTGGCTAAAGAGGGTATGGCAGAGCTGAAAGTGAATCATTTCATCTCAAAGCTGTTCTGAACAGGGGCCCCCAAAATAGTATCGGCCCAGGGCACCCAAACTCCTTAACATGTCCCTGCCACCACAAAGTCTGTCAGAGAACATTGTGGCATATTATCAAGGGGGTTTCTCTCTGCTTTTTTGGCTTTAAAAGCCAAGAAAGCGGAGATAAAATTATCTCCCTATTACCTAGCTGTCGCTAACACCAGTTAGCGACAGCTAGTAGGAGATAGCGACCATCTTGGGCCCCACTTTGCATGTCAGAGCAATTTATCACTAATGACATGCAAAGTGGGCGTGCCCAGATGTTAGCGACTGGAAACAGTCGCTAACATCGCTATCTCCTATTACCAACTTTTGGAGATATTCGCGCTAAGCGGAATATCTCCAAAAGCTAACACCTGCCCTGAGCAGTTCTTAGCCATGTTATCCAATGGGAGGTGGATAACATGGCTAAAAGCATTAGCTCAGTAATGCCTGAATTTCGCTGACTTTTCAGCGATATTCATGCATTGCGGCCGATTTTTAGCGCATTTGCGATAAACCTTGGTAATACCAAGGTTTATCTGCGATAAAAATCGCCGCAGGTCGGTGATACATTTTTGTCTCTAACCAAGCAATAGGGATAATTATCGCTATTGCTTGGTAATATGCCCCATTGCTCTGAAGTAAAGTAGGTAACATCATTAATTTATTATCAGTTCTATTTTTTTCCCAAACATAACTGCTTCAGGCAAGCAACTTATCGTACCACTAAGCAATTCTCAATTAGGTGTTCTTTCAGCGCTCTCTCTGTGGACTTTCACCTTTCTCTTTGGGTCCATAATTGGTTGGTGGGCAATTATCCCAATATAATGCTGCCTAAAACATGTGTTAATGGTTTCTAAAGAAGAATTGTTTCTCATGTACCAACTCTGAGCTAGGGAGTGCTCAAAAACATCTGATTACACTGTCTCCCTTACAGTCACTGTTTTGGCTGAAAATGTCTGCAGAATATTCAGCATTGAGAGAAACTGCTATCAAAACTCTCTTACCTTTCAACTCGTCCTATTCCTGTGAGATTGGGTTCTCAGCACTTGCGGTATTAAAGACGAAGTATCGTTCAAGACTGGATGTGGAGCACCGGCTGAGGGTGGCAGTAGCAAAAATCCATCCCAGATTGACAGTATATGTGACTAAAAACCGGCACCCCCGTCATATTTATGTTGATGATGTTATTATTAATTTATGTCATGTGTGAAACAAAACATCCAAGTAAAAAGAATTTGCGAACATTTTATCTTGGAAAATTGTGTTTTGAGCTGTGTAACAAGCCTCTGTCATTTCACCACACCCATTCACAAACCTGCAGTTTACTAAACACTCTTATTGTGTTGAACATTATTTACCGGATATGGCCCGTAATATGCGTGTGGCAGTCGATTATGTAGTGTTCCAGATTCCAGAAAGTTCTGTCGGGTGGTGGGGGGCCCAAATTCTAAAATAATTCAGCTGGGGGGGGGCTCAACCTACAAATGTTTGAAGACCTGTGCCTTAGTGGGTCAGAGAGGAAAGGTTTGAAATACATATAAGATCAGGGGCAAGATGGTCATTTTGACTGCTGCTATTTTACTGAGCCAGGAAAGTGTGTAGTGCTTCCATTGGCGCAGCTGTAGCTGTGCTTAGTTAGTGGCTACGATGCCACTTAAGGAGAGAGCTAGTTGGATCCCTGGATAGGGAATTGCGTCTGCTGCCCACTGAATGGGATGTAGGTCCTGAAGGTGTGCGCGGGTGGAGGACGTTAAGGAGAGGTTAAGTGCTACCGACTTATCCTTATCCATATTCACCTTAAACCCCGAGGCTTGCGTGAAGGCCTCTAGTTCCGCGTGGCACGCCGGCAGTGCGAGAGTCGGATTCGACAATGAGATTAGGACGTTATCAGCGTACAGGCTAATCTTGTGGGTATAGCCTCCAAATGTAATCCCGATGATCGCTGGGTTATGTCGGGTACGGTGGGACAAAGGTTACACATAAAACGCAAAAAGAAGGGGAGGCAAGGGGCACCCATGTCTCGTGCCTCTTTCCATGGGGAATCAGGAAGACTAGTAGCCATTTATTCAAACTGTGGCTGTTGGGAACCTATAGCAGTTTAAGATGTATGTTCGAAACTTCTCTCCCATCCCCACTCGTTCGAGAACCTGTTGTAAGTATAGCCAGTGGACTCTATTGAAGGCCTTCTCGGCGTTGAAAGTGAGCATCGTATACTCCCCTTGTGTCCATGAAACTTTCTCAATTGGATGAAGGGCACGTTTTGTATTGTTGCTTGTTTGGCACTGGGGGATAAAGCCTGCCTGGTCCCGATCGATCAGACCAGCATGTGGGGCACAAGATGAGCCGCCAATATCCCAGTGTAAAGCTTGAGATCGATGTTGAGAAGAGATATGGGGCGATAAGCTCCCCATGTGGTCTTGTCCTTTCCCGGTTTCGAGATGACCACTATGGAAGCCTCGAGCATATCTACTGGTATCACTCCAGGTTCAGCTAATGAGTTAAACCGCTTAGTTAGGACAGGGGCCACCAAAGTACAAAATATTTTTACAAATTGGCAGAGAAGCCATCCGGGCCGGGGGCTTGGCAGGTTTAAGACGTGAAATGGCTGCAATGACTTGTTCTATTCTAATGTCCCGGTCCATGTGATCGGCCTGAGCTTTAGTCAACGCTGGCAAGCCAGCAGATTCGAGAAAGGCAGCTCTGTCCGCGTTAGACAGTGGTGAGCTGGCATAAAGACTGGCATAAAAATCAAGGAACGTCTCAGCGATCTCGGAATCCTCGGAAACTCACCTACCATCTCCCTGTTGAATCTCCCAGACCCCCTGCCTATGTTGGGTCTCTCACAATTTATGGGCGAGGAGGTGATCACATCTGTCTCCTCCGGTGTAGTATGCATGTCGCAGCCGGAGGACCGCAAACTCCGCTCTGTCTTAGTCCAGCGCCAGTTGTACCCGCGTAGCTTTCAGTTGGCGCCAAGCCTGTGATGCCCCTGTTCGTTGATGCATCTGTTCTAGCTCCTTTGTTTTTTGGGTAAGGTAGTTCCTTTTGCGCCTGTGCTCTGCATTCTCTGCCGCCGATATGGCTATCAACTCCCCGCTTATAACCGCTTTAAGCGCTGTCCACTGTGTAGAGAGGGAGGTGTCATTATTAGCATTATGGGAGAGGTAGTCTTTTATGGAGCGCTGTATCTGTTCTACTACTGCTGCACGATGTAAGAGAGTGTCTCGGAGGTGCCACAGTCGAGAGCGTCACTGCATGGGTAAGGGTTGCGGTGACTGTTGCGTGATCAGACAGAGAAGCTACACCTATCTCTACTTCAGTCGTTAATGCATGCAGAGGTGTCGATGCCTGCAGGTAGTCAAGTCTAGCATATCTTTTATGCGCATTGGAGTAATAGGAGTGTTCACGACTATGGGGGTGGAAGCATCGCCACAGTCGTGCAATCGAGCTAAACCTGCTGTCGACAATGCGCCTGTCTGATTGGTGGGTTGGCATGATCTGTCTGCGTCGTTATCGAAGACTAGATTTAAGTCGCCACCCAAAAGGATCCTGCACTCTGTTGTGGCAGTCGCTTCGGTGAGCACTGTGTGTAGAAACGTTTCTTGTCTCCCATTAGGGGCGGATACTTAGCCTATGGTGAATGTTAAGTCTCCTAAAGTGATACGATAGGTTAGGAGCCTTCCCTTAATTTCAGCTTCCTTGTGGAGGACCTCCCCCTGAAACGCCAGATGATTTGGTGGGGTCTGACAAAAACAGTTGAGTCGGGAACATGCGGGATTTGAGGCAGTGGCAATCTTTTGATAATAAATGCATTTCCTGGAATAGGCATGTGTCTGCGTTGGTGTTTTCCAAAAATGATAAAACTGCTTTACACTTAACAGGATTGTTAATGCCCCTCACATTCAGGGTGAGTATTTTAAGTGTGGTGGGAGTCATTTAACCATTTGAGGAAGGTTGGGAGCAGGATGAGGATCTGGGATCCATTGCCGTGTAAGTAGTGAGCGAGTGATTATGCTGGAGGACACTTCCTTTGTGGACCTAGGCGACTAATTAAGATGGGTGGACAAGGAACCCCAAAACCCCTGAAATATAACCCCAAACAAATGTCCATTTGAAATCCTTCTGCAAAGAGCAGAAAAAAAAGGAAAATAATGAGAGATTTAACGTAGTCTATCATCCTCGGATAATCGGATGAGAGTTTCCATGGGGGACATATCGTGGCCAAGGATGTACCTCCACGCTCCCGCCAGCCACCCCCTAATTGGAGAGACACATTATAGAGGTTCATAGGTCATGTGGATATCAGCCAGGCTGTGTCTTTGCCAGTTCTGCAGGCAGAGTCTCGAGGGCTGCTTTCTGTCCTTTTGAAATTTCAGCGGGGTTGGTTGTTTAGGCTGGCACCGTCATCTCTGTTGCCTCCAACGTGGTTTTGTATCTTCTACGCCGGGTGCATGGCCTTTGTCGCCGCTCTCCTCCGCCATGGGATCAATTCCTAGCAGGAGGCAGGCCTCCGAGAAAGAATGAAGCTGGAAAATGTTGCCATCCATGCGGAAGTCCAGATGAAATGGGTGGCCCCAGCTATAGGAAATGTTGCGTTGGCGAAGGTGTGAGGTGATGGGTCTGAAGGTTCTCCTCTTTTGTAGAGTGAGTGCTGCTAAGTTTTAGTATAGGACAGGAGTCTGTCGCAGAATGTCAGGGGGTGCATCTGTTGGGCTTTCTGTAAGATTTCTTCTTTTGTTCGGAAGTCTTGAACACAGACCAGAATGTCGGATGGCAGAGCTGTGGCAGGACGCGGTGGTCCCACTCTGTGCGCCCTGTCTAATTTGAGGTCGGTGTCTAGAGGGTTGCCCAGAATATGGTTAAAGAGGTCCTTGGTGTATTTAAAGATGTCACCTGCTTCCTCATCGGTCTTTACCCCCATATCCTGATGTTATGGCTGGGAGAGCGATTATTCAAATCTTTGAGGTGGGACTGTAGGTCCACTGGCTGATCGTGATTTCGAATGACTTCTTGTTGAAGTATCGCCAGCTCCCCATCTCTCTCGTCACTTTTCTCTTCCAGCTCACCGACCCTCTCACCTTCGCTGTCCATGTCTCTGCGGACATCTTTGATTTCAGCTGTGAGGTCTGGCTTAAGTGTTTGCAGGTCCTCCCACAGTGCCACAAACAGGGATTCCAGGAAGGGTTTTGTTATCGGCACCCCACCTTCTCTGCTCATTTGGGCAGCCAGTTTGGTGCTTGCTGGTGCATCGCCTATTTGTTGAACACCTTGGGCCTTCTAAGTAAGTCCTTGAGGGTTTTTTCTCTCCGTCTTTGGGAGGAGGGCATGCTGTACCTCAACAGGTGACCAGAGCGGGCACTGGCGGGCCTCGTGTGAATGTAGGCGGGGAGGAATGTAGTAGTATTGGACCCTAGCGTCGTCCCAGCACCCCTGGTCGCACATGGAGGCTTGAAGTGGAGCATCCCGGGGTCAGCCTGTTCCCCTTCACCAATTGTCTGGGCAGGCCGCCCCATGGTCAACTGTGTTCGGCCTGGTCCCCAATATCCAGCATGGCCCACGGATACAATCCTTGTGGGCTAGGCACCGACCATTATGCCTCCATGTCGCTGCTGTGTCCCATGCCCCAGTTGGGTCGCCATGCTGTACCTCAACAGGTGACCAGAGCGGGCACTGGCGGGCCTCGTGTGAATGTATGCGGGGAGGAATGTAGTAGTATTGGACCCTAGCGTCATCCCTCGGCCCCTTCACATTGGCACAGTGCGTCAATTCAGTTTTACACTGTCCGCGGGCCGGCGATGCACTGCTTCTGAGTAGCTATGGTGAGGCTCAGAGAGGTCCTTTCCCCTTCCCTAGAGGAGCCCGCAGGCCCCGCTCCCCAGCTGTTTCAATATTTTATTTCCAGAGCGTCTTGTTCCTAATCTCCCTGCCGGTATTGGGTCTGTGCCGTATGGGAAGCTTTGGTGGTCTCAGCACCCCTGGTCGCACATGGAGGCTTGAAGTGGAGCGTCCCGGGGTCAGCCTGTTCCCCTTCACCAATTGTCTGGGCAGGCCGCCCCATGGTCGACGGTGTTCGGCCTGGTCCCCAATATCCGGCGTGGCCCACGGACACAATCCTTGTGGGCTAGGCACCGACCATTACGCCTCCATGTCGCTGCTGTTTCCCATGCCCCAGTTGGGTCGCCAGGTCGTTGCAAGGGCTATCCCAGGCGGGACCGTTGTACCCCCCCAGGCCATGATTCGTATGCTTCAGGGCGCCAAGCATACCTCAGTGGAGCCCCGGGCCTCCCAGTGTCATCTGCCACCTCCCTCCTCTCGTTCCCAGTGTAGAGTGCACACTGCAACTATCCCCCCTAGATCGTCACTTGCCTGCTGTATGAAAGGATGGATGTTGCTCCGGAGGCCCGCGGCACCTGCGACCGGCTCCAGAATCGCTAAACTACTGCTGGGCTTCGTCTCAAGATGAGGGCCTACCACTAAACTGCTACATGTTCTGCCACAACAGGAGCCTCCCCCAGGGTGCTAGGCATTCACAGGTCACTTACCGTTCTATGATGCAGTCGGGCGCCGGCTCGGTCTGCTTCTCCTGCCTCGCTCTCGCGGTCTCTGTCGGGTCCAGGTCGCTCCTGGATCCCGTCTTTCGGCTGCCGCCGCACCAGTGCAAGGTCGTCTCCAAGCTAGGGCGCATCTCCGCAGGATCGCTCCCAAGTGTGTCTGCTTTGAGGACAGAATTGTTTTTGTGCAGGAATGCAGTACACATCAAAGAGGGAAAACAAAGAGAAATATAGATATTTCTCCTCATTATGCCTCCCCCCAGGATGCATCGTATTTTGACACATTCCCAAAACTACCAGTAATGATAAATCTGGGAATGTACCATAATCTATGGGTGGATGTATGGGAATACCCATGCCACATCCATGGAACATCCGTAATTCTAGATTTATCAAGCCACACATGGCCAAGCAAGGTGGCATTGCATGATGTAATACATCTAACTTTATTGATGCATTGACCTTGCGCCCCATTGCATGGTGCAATAGTGATGACACTATGATAAATGTCCCCCTTAATTGACAGGGCCAACTATATCCCTACATGTCTCTTGCCTCTGCATTAATGCTAGACCGTGTATATTAGGGTGTTCAACACGGAGAGTTCAGGATGACTGACCAGTGATGGCTCCTCCACTAAGGCAGAGGAGCATCGCCCCACTACTCAAATGTAAAAATAAAATGATAATAATGTCTAGTTATTATCTTTTTTTTCCCCTATTGCAGTGAAGTACTAGAAAAAATATGCCATAGAGCTATACTTACCAATAGCCCATATACCTTATTTACCAATAATAAGTCAGTCGGCAATGGAGAAGGTTCAATCGTTTATTTTGCAAAGTACCCTATATAGGGGAGCCTCTCTCTCGTCTTCACCCTCAAAGGTGCGGAGAGGAGACTGCTGGATTACATTCAAAGCAGTGCATATATACTTTCAGCATACCTCATGAAAACCCCGTACATGGAAAAGTACCACATCTCGTGAAGCCAACAGGAAAACCCATATAAGGCACAATTGATTGATTCGAAACTCAGCTCAAACTATTTCGGGGGTAGATCAGTAAAGGCGCCTCCCTTTCGTTCTCGGGCACGGGAGTACAGGCACGGCGTCTGCAAGAATGTGCTCATCCCACAAGAAAGGCAGATGTGACCTTGAGTTTCCTAAGTTAGAATCAATGGTCCCTTCATAGCCCAGGCCGACCTCTCAGGCTCGCTCTCTACACAGTAGCAGGTCACGTGTTTTCCTAGCAAGAGCAAGAGGTACAGGGAAATGAAATCAACATGGCGTTTTTTCAGTCGAGGCCCGACTCTTAATGTATGCATGATTTGAGTATATATTTACAAGGGGCTGTTTTCTAAAGACGGTATGCTAATATATTGGATACATTAGGCCAATATTATATAATATCGATTTATATTTCTTCAGGCCGCCCTTTTGGCGTGATGTAGCCAATATACATACAAAGAAATAACAGGTTTTAATCCAAAAACACACCTTCATCTATTTGTATTAGATCTGTAACTTCCTTCTGCACTAGCTGTTTCTCTATTTTCGCCTGGCACGAAACTGTCAATGAGGAAGATAGCTTGACAGCGCAATAATAGCAACATGCTAGCCCACAATGCAGGCGCAGGCAACAAGTAAATACCTCCCCAATTACTTCAGCTAGGATCATAAAGATCTTCCAACCCCAAGTGGACAAGAGGTTCCAGAACCACCCTGTTAAGGACCAAGTACCAGTGTCAGCATGAACTTCCGCAGCCAAGCGATGAAGTTTCTGAATGGCTAAGTGTATAGTTGGAGCAGAATCAGGGATATACACACAACAGGAGCTGCCAATCACGCGGCATGCTCCTCCTTGATCAGCTAGGATGACGTCAAGCACCATCCGATTTTGAAGCGAAACGAGTCTCGTAGCCTGAAGCTCTACCGTCAAATTAGTCAAAATTCCAGCATTGGTTTGAACTACATTTTCCACCACTCTGGAGCGACATCTAACATCTCTGCTAGTAAAAAATGGGACCCCATATAGGAAAGAGACCCTTTGCTATGTCCACAAAAATTCTGTGATGCGGTGTCAGTCTGATCAGTATCGATACTTTTACTAGCTCGGGAGAGATCTGAATTTCGTTTAATCAGCTGATGATTCTTATGATAATTAGAAGGGGCTATATATACTGGAGGATAAAGAAAAGACAGGTAACACTGCCCTGCCCATCCTCGGGGAAGCCAAGTATAAGCGTTTTCGCCGCATACGAAATACAAATTAGGCGGAGTTATCAAGGGCGGGGTGCTGTTGGTATGTAAAGTGTAGGTGAAGTTACATCTACTGTCTCCTACCTTAACATGACCTTTACCTTGAATACAAAAGGAAGCAGTACTATTTAAAATGGGAACTGGCATTGCTTTATCATCTGTGACATTACGATCTTGGAAATACTGAAAATATTGCGTGGTGTTAAAGTGCTCAAAATCCATCATTTCTTCCTTCAACCATGTAGCATTCTCATAAGTGGTATACATATTCATACAGGCATCTGGGTCTAAAGATCCCTCTTCTTGGTTTCCCAATGCATCAAATCCCTGATGTTGTTCTATATACCTTAAAACAGCTTCATAATCCTTTTCAGTATATCTTTTGGGGTCGGCTACATAATGTAGATACATAAGGGATAGCAACTGAAACCAGGCCTCACAGCTCGCTATGTGTGATAATGGCAGAGAAATGAATAAATCATGACGATGCATTACAGATGGCAAAAGACCACATACCCAACAGTTTGTCTTATTTGTAGTGCTATGAGCTTCATGTAACATTTCAATGAACACATTTTTAGCATACGTTTCTCGATGTCTTTCCTTATGGGGAGGCAAAGTATAAAAGAAATGTTCAGGCGGAGCTATTGTAGTACCTAATACCTGCTGCATAGGATATTTAAATTCTAAATATACAAACACACTCATTAATATTATCATGATTACTGCAATAATTATTACAAAGGCTACCTTCACTCTGGTAGCCCAACCGGAAAACATGGGAATATTCAGAGAAAGGTCGGGGGCAAGGGGTCGCTCGTCTTCAAGGGCAAATCGGGCAAAGGGGTACATCTAACTAAAATTCCAAACTAAACTCGGAAAAGGGTGCAAGCCAACTGCCAGAGGGTTTCTTCTCCCTGTGTCCATCTAGAGCCTCACAGGCAGGCTCCTATTGTTCATCAAAAAGGAACAACTTCACTTTAATTTCACCGTTGCAATTTTTAGGCCCTTAATGTAACACAGTCTTTCTTTCTGAACAGAGCAATGTGACAGTTCCAAGCTCTCAATGGGTTCAGTCCAGTGTCTTGCTCAGTACCCCAGTGAAGAGCTATTTCCAACCCTACAGCTCAAGTCTTTTTCTATCTCCTATAATCCGAAACTGGGGTACCGCGTTGTTTTCGGGGCCGTAAATTGTATCTAAAATGGCCAGGATGTTCCTGGTCATGAAACAACACAGCAGCAGGGACGTTCGGTGCAACAAGATTTTCAGAAACCACTGAGGAATCAGCCTTACCAAAAGATTCAGGGACTGGGGCCGATTCATCTCCTTGTGGTATCAACAATCCTTCCTCTTGCCCGATTTCAAGGGCATCTGAGAAAGGCACAAAACTCAACCTCCGCTCTGCCTCTTGCGTTAGAACTCCGTCTCGGTTTTGCTGATCAAAAGGGACCAGAAGGGGCAATTTCTTCACGTGGGAGACATGAATCCAGTGTTTCTTCCCGTCCACTTTCACTGCTGTCCGCGTTGTCAAAAGGATCCGGTAGGGACGGCTCCACCTTGGTTCCAAACTAGATTTCCGCTGATAATTTCGAATGAGGACCCACTGTCTTGGCTCCAAACGATGTCCGGGACCCTCTGGCAGCGGCTGCAATACAGCTGATATCTGTTGATGAATGGAACGCAAATCTTTAGATAAAGCGTACAGATAATCTGTCATCATAGGGTAGTCAATATCACGGAAGGACCTAGGTCTTGGGACACCCCACACACTAGCAGGCCGTCCAAAAACGACCCCATAAGGTGACAGCCCGGCTCTTGAATGGGGGGTTACTCTCAATGACATTAACGCTATGGGTAAAGCATCAGGCCAGCTCAAGCCCGTGCTTTCTTGAATTTTTGCCATCTTTAATTTCAGTATACCATTATATTTCTCAACCAGTCCTGCAGACTGCGGATGTCGTGCTGCATTAAATTTCTGTTTTTATCTGTAAACAATTACAAATATGTTTGACAAGTTCTGCATTAAAGTGTACCCCGTTGTCGGTCCAAATGACTCGAGGCAAACTGAATCGGGGCAGGAACTCTTTGATTAGTGCTTTTGCAGTGTCCATAACGGTGTTATCTCTAGTAGGATATGCTCCAACCCATTTACTAAAAGCACATACCACCACCAGCACATATTTGAGCTTATTCACCCTTTCGAGTTGAATATAATCCATTTGAATTACTTCAAACGGTAAAGAAGGAGGCGCAAAATTCCCACTAAGGACTATTTCCCTCCCTCCTGAGTTATGCTGCAAACAGACCATGCAATATCTAACCACCTGGGCAGCAATTTGTGGAATATTCGGGTCATTCCACACAGGGTCTAATAATGCACAAATACCTTTTGCACCAATGTGAGCGGGACCATGAGCCATCACAACTCCTGCATACACCAGTGCATTGGGCAAAAGCCATTGCTGTTTTTCAGTCAAATCAGTCCAACAATTGTTTTTATCCAATTTCCCTATTTCCTGTTCCCATTTCATTATTTCATCAGGAGTAGCTTCTTTCTGTAGTTCTTTAACACTTTCAATAGTATTGTCAAACACTGTGGTCTCCGCCACCCATCTGGCTGATACACTGGTGAACATAGCAGACATTTTAGTTTGCGCTGTTTCTTTTGCTACCTGATCGGCAAAGGCATTTCCCTCCCCTGTGGTATCAATAATTTTCTTGTGGGTGCTACACTTGATAATGGCCACTTTCTCTGGTAAGGTTAAAGCATTCAACAGTCTTTCAATCAAAGGGCCATGTTGTATCCTCTGACCTTGGGAGGTAAGAAATCCTCGTTCCCTCCACAGCTGCCCAAAACTATGACCTACGCCAAAGGCGTACTGGCTGTCTGTAAAAATATTTACTCTTAAACCTTCGCTCAGTTCACATGCTCTTAATAATGCAATTAGTTCAGCTGCATGCGCTGAGTGATGGGAAACCCGAGCGGTTATAGCATAAGCAGCTGTTGTTGTGCCATTTGGTAACTTAAAACATGAGCCATCCACATACAACTCCCCTTGAGGTTCAGATAAAGGGGTGTCAGTGAGGTCTACTCGTCCCTTCGTTTCTTCTTCAGTCCGAAATATACAATCATGGACATCGTCCTTTTGATCACTCGAAGGGAGGGGTAGTAACGTGGCTGGATTCAGAGTGGCACATCGTTTTAATAATTATATGGGGTGTAAATAGAGTTCATTCGTAACCAGTCATTCGTGCACTCGTAAGGTGCTGGGTTTTTGTTCGATTCTATAGTATATCCACAGCATGCGGTACCATTACTGTGAGATGAGTATTCAAAACAATCCCCTCCGACTGTCGAATGGGCACCGGCACAGCAGCAGTAGCCCTTAAACAGCTAGGAAGGGCTCTGGCAACATTATCCAATACTGCCGAAAAATATGCGCAAGGTCGTTGCTTTCCGCCAAAACCTTGTGTTAACACTAAAAGTGAACAACCGTCCACCTCATGTACGTAAAGTACAAAAGGTTTTCGGTAGTCCGGAGTACCCAAGACAGGTGCAGAGCAAAGAGCAGATTTCAAAGAATTATAAGCATCCTGACATTCATCCGTCCAGGGCAAAGGTTCATGCACATCTTTGGTAATCAAATGCAACAAAGGTTTAGCCAAAAGAGAAAAATTAGGAATCCATTGGCGACAGTAAGAGGTTATGCCAAGAAAAGCTTGAACATCACGTTGAGTACGGGGCACAGACATGTTAGTAATAACAGTTATTCGTTCAGGAGTTAGTCTTCTTCCCGCTTTGGACAGTAAATGACCAAGATAGGTCACTTCCTGTTAACAATATTGAAATTTGGATAAGGATACCTTATTACCGTTAGCTGCTAAATGGGTCAATAATTTAACAGTGGCCTCTTTGCAACCTTCTGCTGTGTCTGACGCCACCAGTATATCATCCACATATTGGATGAGAACATTACCAGGAGGTAGGACTAATTAATCTAATACTGCTTTTAGTGCCTGGTTATAAATACTAGGACTCTCAGTATAGCCTTGAGGTGTGCGACAAAATCTACAACTGCGGCCAGATAATGAGAATCAAAAAATATGACAGCTGTCAGGGTGGATTGGAATGCTAAATAAAGCATTCTTCAAATCTATCACTGAGAAATATTGAGCAGTAGGGGGAATCATAGTAAGAATTGCAGTGATATCCGGAACCACAGGATATTGGGGAATCACTATTTTATTAACCTCTCTGAGGTCAATCAGAAAATGAAATGTATCTTTACAGTCAGGGTCACCGTCCAGTGGGGCCTTTTTCAAAATCGGTAAAATGGGGCTATCACAAACATTAGCAGCTGTTTCCTCTACCACTCTTCCTAATCAAGTCATGAATAATTTGTATTTAAGGCCCGTTCGCCTTCTGGCGAAATTCAATATTGTGGGATACTTGGCAAATGTGCATTCGGTTTTAAGGTAATAGATACAGGGGGTATTTTTAACAATCCCACATCTGTGTCCCCCGTTGCCCAGTGGGTCTGGGGAATCTGGGAAAATACAGGTGGAAGATGTTCATTTTTGGCAAAACATTGCATTTAGCAGGAGGGTGCATGGTTAAATAAACACCATCAGGAGAACGGTAAATGCAAGCATGCAATTTCTTTAATATATCTAATCCTAAAAAATTCTCGCCACAACTAGAAGTAAGCAAAAATGGGGAGTCTACAGTAATCGGGCCGATCGTGAATGGCAGTGGCTTCGAAATGAGGTTTACTACTGGGATTCCTGAGAAACCCACTGATACGTTATTTTGCCCAGACAGAGCAGCCCCCGGGACCAGTGAATGAGCAACAGAACTATTCATTGCTCCAGTATCCACCAAAAACTTTTCAGATGTCCCCATCAATTGCCCCTTTACATAAGGCCCCTGTTGGTCAACTGGTACTGATATGTGGCCCCTGCTCTCTCCGTGGCTGTCTCATACATAACCATTTCCCTCATGTCCGTCCTCCCGATAATCCTCATTGTAATATTGTCTCCCTTGAGGATCATCAAAATAATTCCTTCCTGACTCACTACCGGACATGTCCCCGCGTCTCATACTATTCTGATCATTACCCCCTCGTCCTCTTCCCCTGTTGAAGCCACCCCGTCCATATAATAATGGACACTGAGCTCGCCAGTGTCCCTCTTGTCTACAATTGGAACACTGATTTATTCCTATATCAGGAACCGGACCCCCTCCTCCCCTTCCCCTCATCATTGCTCCTCTTGGAAAGGAACCTCTTCCTCCTCTCCTAGCACTTTGTCCTCTACTAACCTGTTGCAACAGCACTCGGGTTTTCAACTCTAACCTTTTTATCTAACTTATCCTTGCTCTCATTTTCCCGATGTTCATAATACTGGGCCATACTGAGAATAACTGAAGGGGTCGAAGTGGTCCATGTACTTTCAGCAGCCTGTAAGCGGGCCATTACTTCAGGCAACAAATTAGTGATAAATCTACTCACAAATAATCGTATGCCACCTTCCATGGACAAGTCTTGTCCACTAAAGTCAATAAATACTTTCTCAAACCGGGTGAAGAAATCAGATACACTTTCATCCTTTTTCTGTTTACAAGCCGTTAATTTATCCCAATCCACTTTTCGTGGGGGAATAAGAGTTTGCATGTATATGATGATTCGAGCGGGTATTGCTAAAACCTCATCTTTAGGTTTATCACCCGGCTTCCGATTTTTATCCCATACTTTAATCTGATCCCAGGTCCCTCCAAGTTCTGCTGCATGATCTGAGTCATGTACCTGTCTCCATATAGCTACCCGGATCAAGAGGCTGAAAAATAGCTCAATATCAGCTAAAGTCATAACGGCCGAATTTGCGGCTTTGGTTAATTCTTTGTAATAGGCTGTAGGATTTTTACGTGGGTCAGGGAGTTGGGCTTTCAATGTAAGAACCTCACTTCGCTTCCAAGGGCTATAAACCCACTGCTCTTGGAAAAGTGCCTCTACACGATTTCTGGTCACTGTTCCACCTCCATCACTTACTTCAGGAATCTCCGGATGGAAAAGAGGATGCACTTCTCTCATGGGATGTTGTGCCCCCCAGTCTGGACATTTCCTATGTATTTGTTCTCGGTATTGTATCAGGGTCTCAAAATTCTGGAATACTTCTTCGATTTGCAATTAAAACTTAAAAGCTTGATCCCTGATATCACATAATATCTGAGGAGCCAACCCCTCCTCAAAACACTGTTCCCATAAGGAAATTAATCGGATTGCCATGTGTTCTAATGCCAATTGTTGCGTAACTGGTTCAAAATCTTACATAGTGCTCCAAATATCTTCCAAAGTATAAATCAGATTCCGCATCCACTGGGATGCCTGAATCACAATGGCCCGTCTTTCTTCAAATCCTAAGGACGATCGAGTAAAAACTCGTCGGCCTTCCAAACCCCCTACGGGATACACCTGGTGGAACATCTGAAGAGTCAGTGGTCATTCTCCTAGGGCAGACCGCTGGTCCTACGGCTGGGGGTGTTAAAATTACCTGGGGCAAGGGAGAAGCAGCAACCGGCCCAGGTCGTAAAGTAATCAAATCTGAGGTAGTTGGGCGAAGGGTAGGAGGAGAAAACAATGGAGCCAGAGGGGGCACAGCTACTGGTGCGGTAGCAACTGAGGGCACCGCTGCGGGAAATGGAGCTCCAGCCGTCCCTGTCCTAGCTATTGGGACCTTGAGGGGCATATGGAGGTGCGGGACGGGCTTCTAATAATTTCTCTATTTCATCTTCTGCCTCAGTCCGTGTCATATAACTCTTATCTGTCTGTAATCGAAATTGTCTATCCATTTGTTCAATATTTTTCTCTACCTTTTCTTTTTCATATGCCACTGCCTTTTGGGTAACAGACTGTCCAGCTTTAATTTTTCCCAATTTTTCTTCTCTTATTCGCCGTCGTTTCGCCTCCCTTAACCACAGGTTCAGGGACTCGAACATAGTTTGACGGCTTTTCTTCATAAGCAATTTGTTTTGCAAATAATTAATTTTTCTTTCATCAAAAGACCCCGTTATTAAAGACCATTGTAGTTCTGAATTATCGTTAGTATATTTGTTCCTTAGTATATTAAACAAAATGGGAGAAATACCATGTTTTACATACATATCAAAACTGGGACTGCCTTCCAGGAGAAGACTGTCTTTCTTCCAGCCATGCACTCCTACGACGGCAGCATCCAAAACACAATTTACTAAAACACAACATGTTTATAAATTCATTAACTCATACCATTTCAACCAGACTTACTCTCATGGACGCGTCCGTTCATCACATACCATTTCACTCCTAAATCGTACAATCTCAATTGCTATCCATACCTAAAGTGCATACATTTCGATGGATAGAAACGATTCGGTCATGAATTAAAAATACAAAATGACATGTCTTTCAAATCGAACAGAGCCCGTCGACTCCTGTTCGGGGAATCGATCATGCCGGATTCCAGACCACAAAAAAGAATTCACAAAAGAGCCAGTCCAAAGACTGCCCTGGGATCATCAGACAGGCGAACCGAGAACCCTCTTACAGACCATCCCATAGTCCTGTGCTGGTTGGGCAGGGGCGACTGGGCACGCAGCTCCAGGCCCCAATCTTACCCAGTTGCTCCTAGGGCTTTTCCGAAGAGAATCCGGCCGAGTGAGCACCCCCTTGTGCAACACTAAGGCGTCCGACGTTGTCCCAACTAATCACCGAACAAGTCTGTGGGGCATCTGCCGTGCAGTCACTCCACTGCCACGTCAGACCCCCAGATTCCCTGTGGTTCACTAACCACCAATTCCTTATACAGTTAACTGTTTCTTTAAGCCACTTCTCCAAAGTGCTTATTCCAAAGTCATCAAAGGACTAACAATACAATTCATTCACCTGGTGCACTCAGGTCTGATTGCGTGTTCTCCACTGCCGACTCCTTTATAGACCAACACGGTCAGCTGTTCCGGGTTAAGCCCGAAGGACTCTGGCGAAGGGTTATTTAGCAGCTGGGAAGGTCACTGGGCTCGAGAGTGGAATTTCCTTTTCTACCACAAACTGGTTTCTCAATTAGGATCCTTTTTCAATCCACCCACTCGACCAGAACCCCTCCCCGTCCCTCTTCTCCTGTTTACAGGAGGGGAAATCCCTATTGCGGAGTCCCGGCGGAGTCGCCAACTGAAGAACAAGAAAAAATATACCATAGAGCTATACTTACCAATAGCCCATATACCTTATTTACCAATAATAAGTCAGTCGGCAATGGAGAAGATTCAATCGTTTATTTTGCAAAGTACCCTATATAGGGGATCCTCTCTCTCGTCTTCACCCTCAAAGGTGCACAGAGGAGACTGCTGGATTACATTAAAAGCAGTGCATATATACTTTCAGAATACCTCATGAAAACCCCGTACATGGAAAAGTACCACTTCTCGTGAAGCCAACAGGAAAACCCATATAAGGCACAATTGATTGATTCGAAACTCAGCTCAAACTATTTAGGGGGTAGGTCAGTAAAGGTGCCTCCCTTTCGTTCTCGGGCATGGGAGTACAGGCACGGCGTCTACAAGAATGTGGTCATCCCACAAGAAAGACAGATGCGACCTTGAGTTTCCTAAGTTAGAATCAATGGTCTGTTCATAGCCCAGGCCGACCTCTCAGGCTTGCTCTCTACACAGTAGCAGGTCAAGTGTTTTCTTAGCAAGAGCAAGAGGTACAGGGAAATGAAACCAACAGAGCGTTTGTTTAGTCGAGGCCCGATTCTTAATGTATGCATGATTTAAGTATATTCACAAGGGGGGAGGGGGTTCTAAAGACGGTATGCTAATATATTGGATACATTAGGCCAATATTATATAATATCGATTTCTATTTCTTCAGCAGTCAATGTTGGGGCAGGTGGGCAGGTGAGAGCAGGGGAGAAGTAGTGTAAACTTCCCAAGTGACCATGAACTGTTTGGCCGGCTCTCCGAGGCCGGTTAAACAGTTCATACACACTTTGCGTGGTCCTACAAGGCTGCATTACACCGTGGGGTCAGGAACCTTCACAGGCTTCCTGTTCCAGTCTGAGTGCCACGTTATGATTAGTTTAGGGAAGCCTGTCTGCCTGGGTGCTTCTTGCTGCCGCTGGGAGATGAAGATGAGGGGACAAGGATGGAGGAGAGGTGGTGGCAGGCCGTTAAATGTAAGTCTTTTTTTATTATATTCATCACCCGTGCCCCATCACCCCCGTCCAGTAGCAGCCGCTACTGTGATCAACCTATATCAGATTTACAGGTGAGTCACTGATTGTATAAATAAGTTTCAATAGGATTCGTGCTCAACTCTACTCACCCCTGTGTGTAGAAACAAGATGCTCTTTAACTACCATAGCTCAAAAGTAGTTTGTGCCAAAACATTTTCAGGTTGCAGTTTGGTCAGGGCAGTTCGTTCCCTGCCAATAAGCACAATAGGTTACATATTTTTCGATTTTTTTACTATCCACATAGGCTGGTCCATGAATTACTCAGAATGGTTGACCACTTTGAAAAAGAAAACAAGTTATATTAGTATATTATATAAAACGCCGTCTAATTTCAAATCCAAGCAGAAAGAAGTCTCTTATTGAATAATAGAGCATTACACATATAAAGCATCAGAAACAAGGAAGTAGTCACCAAGATAAAAAAAAAACTTCTTTGATAGGTATTCCGAATAGTATTGTGTAAACAAAGTGAGTATGAGAAGCAAGTGACACCAAACTTCCCTATAAGGATTTCTTGTTTTGTTTCCAGCTTTTTTTTTTGTCTCACTTTCTCATGCTTATTGCCCCCTTATTTCATAAATCTTTACATCATTCTTTTTCATTTTCCATCTTTCTTTCCTTTGTCCAATCTTTCTAAATAACTTTCTTTCCCTCGATCTTTCCATTTTTTTGTTTCATTCTGTTTCTTTGATTAAATTTTTCTCCTCACATTCCTTTTGACTTTCCTTCCATATTTCATTGTTTCTTTCATCTTTTTCTTTTTTTTTGGAAGATTTTTTTCTTTGCTTATTATTTTCTTCTTTCATGCTGCTTTTGTTTACTTTCTGTTTTGTTGTTTTATACTTCTTTAATTGTATTTATGACTGGTCTTTTCTTCTTTCTTTCTTCTTTTCACTCATCCATTCCATTTTTCTTATAGTTCCTTATTTTCAATTTACATCTTTTTAGGTCTAGCATTCGAGACCTCTTGTATATACTTTAGTATATACTTTAGTATATATACTTTAGTATATACTTATATGTGTATGTACTTTGTGGGCTCTGGAGGTCAGCCCTAGGACTTGTCTGCTTCTGCTTAGGGAATTTTTTTCTATTCAACTGCCTCTATTTAACTGTCTCGATAGAAAACGACCAGCAGAGATCAGTATAATACCGAATTGTTTTCTGCTGAGGGACTTCCTTTTTTAAATTTTTCTGGCAGCTGCCACTATTTATCTTTCTTGATAGAAAACGACCAGCAGGGGTCAGTAGAATTACCAGAATCACTTTAGCATTCTCTAGATTCCAGTCCATACACTTTGTCTGTCCTCCATGAGCACCCGTAAACAATAATATTTTTATGCAAATCTTGTATTTTCAGTGAAATGACCACCGAAGACCCTGCTTTTATATTAAAAACAGTGGTTTGAACTATACAATTTCCAGCTGAAAGGCAATATTTCTCTCCATGTGTTCCCATACCTGGCGTGTCACACACTTTGGTGCTTACTTTCCCTTCATGTTAAAGAACAGTAGATGTTTCAGCACCCAGGCTAATGTGCTGCAAAGCTAAATACATACACGGTCCCAAAGGCCAGACTGATTGCATTACAAATGCTTGTTTCTGCTGATGTCTCTCCTTTTCTTCCTCTTTATCTCTAACAGTTTCTCTACATCTTCCTCTCAAACTTCCCAATTTCCATTTTTTGTCTCTCTCTCTCTCTCTCTCTCTCTCTCTCTCTCTCTCTCTCAGTTACTGCGATTGACTTCTTTGGAACAAATCCTCCTCACCGCAGTCCTTCCAGGCTTTTCTCATTCAGGTTATTTATGAGATCCTGAGTGGGAGCTGGGCAGCAGGATGAAGGAACCAAACAAGTTTGTAGATAAGGCTCAGTTAAAATTCCCAGCTATGCTCAGCATATGTGGAATAATCAAATGTATACTCATTAAGGTTTGGGGAAGGTGGATTCCATTAAGAAAAGTGTTACACGTTGAAAGGATGAGCATCAAGAAACAAGGAGTACCGCATAGCAAGGTGGATTACTGTTTGGAAGGGGTATGAGGAAGGGGCCCACACTGAATATCATTTTATCTTTTCTTTTACGCCTTTAGTATTGTGTCCATATGGTAGTGAATAATGCGACACTAATGGGAGGGTTTTCCAAGGGAGGGGTATGGGTTGGGCACAGGGCAGGGAGCAGAGGGAGAAAATTCCCCCAAAAATGTTTTTGTCATCATAATCACTGATGTTTCGGCCAACACAAAGATGACAAGCACCGTAGACACCATCATTTTAAGCTGTAGTGTGAGCTTGAGTTCATAAATAAGGGCTAAATTCAATGAAGATGTGTAAAGCGTTCAAATTCATCACCTCGAATGTTAACAGGCTCAAGTCAAGGGGAGGCAGACCATGATCCTACAATTGCTAGAGGACAACGTAGCTCGTATAATGATTCTACAAGAGACACATCTGACTGCAATGGAGACAAGGCTTGTGTTTTCAAAGCAGAAGTGGGAGGGGTGCTTTGATCTATCAGATCAGGCTAAATATTCCACGGAGGATGCTTTTATTCAAAGAAAGGGGGTAGTAATAGATTTGGTAGGTTCTAAAACGGACTCTACAGGCAGACGGGTCGTTGGGCGGATGAGATGTTCAAATTATACCTTTTATTATGTGGCTTTTTATGGCCCCAGCTCAGATGACCCCTCTCATTGTTGACCTTGGAGTGGAATCTATTATACTCACCAATTCCAATTATCCTTGGTGGGATTTTAATACCTTACTTAATATCATTTTAGATAGATCTACTAGGAGAGATGGCATGATTGAAAGGGTGAGCAAAAAGGATACATATATATATATATATGGGCACTTCTCTAGGCTAGATTAGGGTTTTTTCATTAACACCTAGGCTAAAGCAGTTAGAGAAATTGAACAACTGCCAGGATATCTGTCCAACCATTCTGCAGTGATGGTACTGGTAGAACTACCCGCCCCTCAGGGGAGCTTTGGTGGACAGTTAACCATGCGCTCCTCTCGGATGTAGGAATGGGGCAGTACTTGGAGAAGGCCAGTCAGGATTCATTCCTCAATAACATAGGGTCAGCCTCTTTAGCTATGGTCTGGGACACTCATTAGGCCTACATTTGTGCGGGGGCTGTGGTGCCAGGCATTTCATAATAACAAGCTGAGAAGAGAAGAGTTGGGCATCCTGGAACAGCAGATGGCCGAATTTAAGGCAACTCTTCATGGGCAGAACCTGAGGGTAGATGAGGAGATAATATCTAAAAAGCTGGAAGCTGCAGAAATACGTTATAAAATTGAGCTTGAAGGAAAGTGTAGAAAAAGGTGGCAGGTGAATAATGCAAGACTGTTTGAATATGGTGAGAGAAGTGGGACTGTATTGGCAGGGAAAGTGAGAGCAGAGAGAATCAGAAATATTATTAAGGAGTTGGTTGTTAATTCCCAAGGAGAATTCACCAATGGGATGGAGTTGACGGAAGAACATCTATTGACCTTATTTTCATCCCTCTATGAAGAGGAGGTCATGTCTGATTTAGTACAGCTTAGGCGATGGTTCAGGAAGAGGAACTTTCCCAGGCTTACAGACTCTGCACAGATTTTTTTGGTGGAAAGGATTACTGAGGCATGAAATCTGAGAACAATTGAGCCATGCAAAAAAATCAGAGGGCCCAGATGCCATTCTTTCTGAGCAATTTTCCTTGAGGGATCAGAAATCCCTACATCTTGGAAAGAAGCCACTTAGGTGTTAATATTGAAACCAGCTAAGGACCCCAGGAAGACAAATTCATACCGACCTGTTTCACTACTAAGCACAGACTATAAAGTATTCCATAACATCCTGACAGGTACATTTGCATCTCTTGCCCCATCCACCCATAGCAGAAGGGCTTTGTTCCCAAATGTGGGATCCATGAGTTCACACAGCCGCTCATTGGTACAACAGATCTAGCTATCGCCTATTCAGGGACCCTGGCCATGTTCACACTGGATGCAGTTAAAACTATTGATAGAGTCTGCGGGGGATATCTGTGGGGGGTCCTGAATGCCATGAATTTTAGCTCAAACTACATTTCCACTCTGCAAAAGCTATATGCCTCTCCATCTGCCGAAATTCTATTAAACTGGGCGTTGCCTAGGAGCTTCAGCATCTCCAGAGGTACTGGGCAGGGCTGCCCTCCTCCCTTTCTTTTTGGTATATATTTAGTGCCTTTGCCTAGATGCTCCGGGGGCGATAAGTTAGTAATCCTGTTTGAATCACAGGATTCAGATCTGAGATAGCCCTATATGCTGATGATGTGATTATTTACATGGCAGACCCAGATACGACTAACCCTAGAGTAGAGGAGTTAGCCGAAGAGTTTGGCACCTTTAAATCAGCAAAGATAGAACAGAAATTATGGGCTGGAAAATAGTAGACCTGAAGGGGAGGGAAAAGTCAGAGTTTAAGGATTTGGGTATATCAAGGCTCATAATTTGCAAAGAGTTGCTAGAGAAGTGCACAGGTTGCTCGTTAAGTAGAGGAATGTCCCGCTACTATTTATGGGCGGGTGAATCTGATCAAAATGAGCATCCTGCCTAGGCTCACATACCTTTTTAACTGTATTCTACAATCGCAAAATTTCAGGGGAACATAAAACCTTTATATGGGCTGAGGGGGCAGTTAGACTGGCATGGCAGGTGCATTCCTCAACAGGAAAGCGCAAGAGCAGGCTCCCGCGTATGCGCAGTTTCAAAGAAGAAGCCGCGATCGGGAAGTTTGCAGTTCAATAATAAGGTACGTTTTATTTAACTTTATTTCCAGCCTGTAAATAATTAATAAGGCAGGCGGGAAGGCGGGCAGGAAGCGGGAGGCCGGCGGGAGGCCGGCGGGAGGCGGGAGTCTGGCGTGCTGGCTCTGCAAAACGGAAATATCGCGGAGAGGCACGGAGATTTGTTCAATCTCTGTGCCTCTCCGCGAAAGTCCATTCCGCAAATTCCGCCCACCCCTACTAGATACCCACAGGTAACGTATTGTATTAAATGTTTTTACAGTTTTATAGGTTGTTCTATTGTATTGCAATGGTTTTCAGTAGCTATGCAAATGATTTAAACTTAAACCAGTCTGAGTATGAGTGAGTGGCGTCAGACAAAATATATTTTGAAATAGAGAAATTGCGGGAAGTCTATGTATACATATGACATAGAAACATTGAAACAAATTTTTAGGGAAGGTGAGGTGGTGGAAGAGAGTTTCCAGAGAACATCACATATGTTATATTGCATATATAAAGTCATAATTTGTCAATGCTTATGTGGAGTAAAATAGATACTAAAGGTCAATGTGTGCTAAAGCTACGTAGAACAGATAATTATTACCCATCTACTTTGGAGTGAAATGTAATGAAGTATTTCTACATAGTTGAATCTACATCTAAATACAAGAAATTGGTCAAGTTTGCAGCTTGTATAGTCTAATCTGCAGTAAGAGATTCACAAACTAGTCCAGCCATTAAATAGAATAATCATGCCTCCATGCCCATTGATGTTTTGACACAGTCAAATGGCTGTGAGATTTTGTTTGCGTTCAGTTAATTAATCGTGAAGACAAGTTGTCAGGAGCAATACACAAATGCACTGCAACCTTTAAAGTCATTTGTGAAGTCTTTGGTTGCTTTTTTGTGGGTTTTATTACGGGAATCAATTACGCGCCTTCGAGATACTAAATCTTAGTAGTCAGTACATAAAGAAAAGGACACATTTTCAGACTGCTAGTCATTAATGTGGAAGCAGCCAGAGTCACCGCAATTGCCTCAGTAAAAAAGACGGACCATATGCAGTTTCACGAAGAAACTGCATTTTTTCCAAAAGACAAGCCACAGTATGCCTAAAACCATAAGGAAAAAATACCTATATTCATTTATTCAGACATTAAGTTGCAGGGGACAAAACATACAGTATCTAATTTAGTTATCTTTAAAACCATGAGCTTCATCTGGTGTGAATCTCTGTTTGACCTTCGGGTTTGGATTTTCGTTTCAAAAATGTTTAAAAACAAATTAATGCACAGTCATAAAGAATGAATACAATTAGGGGTATATTCACAAATCCTGTGAAATTACCGCAAGAGCAGCGTGCCGCAACTTTCAACATCACAGTCTATTTCGCGGGAAAATAACCCTGTAGCAACGTGAAATTCGCAACGCGGCCGTAGCATGCGATTGTCTGCCGAATCCGCAGACAATGTCCGCAATACAACCACCTCAATAGAGTCCAAAACACAAACCACAAAACCAAAAAACTTGCGATGGGCCAAAGCGTGATGAGGAAATCAGCAATAAGACGCGCCAGGCAAACTGACCAACACCCAAGCACCATGGCGTCAGCCAGAGCAGGCGCAGAGGACGAACGCAACCCCACAAGCAACCCGGACGACCAACCTGGGAGCTCGGGGACAGGGAAGGGCAAGGACAAGAAGAACAGGAAGACAAAGTTCAGACCGCAGGCAAACAGGATCATAGTCACGGAGGTGATGAACCATCATCAACAACTGTTCGTCACCTTCAGTATGTCAATGGGCATCAAAAATGGAATCTGGCGGGACAATGTGGACAAGGTGAATGCCGTCAGGGTCGCACAAGAGAACAATGGAAGAGGTCAAGAGTCGTTGGAATGACATCAAGCGGAGTACCAAGGAGAAACTCTCCGCCAACCAGAAGGCAGCAATGCACACATGCACAATCAAGGAAAGCACAGTGCACACCCACAATGACTATGGGTCCTAGCCCAGATCTACAGACTGTCACAATGTACAATGCCATGCTGTTAGATTGTCAACGAGTACCATGCGGCCACACACATGTGGACACATTGTAATACACCATCTCCCCTTCACATTGCAGGGGTACCTTCAACACCTCATGCAGAGCAGTCTCAATCACTCTTCACTGATGACAAGGAGGACAACACCAGCATCGATACCCAAACCATCCAAGACATCATTGACCTCATCCGCCACTCACCTCCAGGATCAGGGCAGCCCAGCTACATTGAGGAGACCCCACCCACTACCCAAAGCACGGAGCAGCTGGCCCCCACAACCCCGGCACTCCCCAAAGACCCCCAGGAACAACACATGGCCTTCCAGCTCCGTGTGCTGGACTGCCAGAGGGAGACAGCGGAGCAAGTTCAGTTTGGCTTTGGCATCAAGGCAGCCAAACTTGACGCCATCCTTGGGTGTGTAGGCCCGCTCCATGGTCTCCAACGAGCCCTGACTGACATTGCTGGAGTCATGATGCGGAGAGGAGAACAATTGTCTGCTCAGAGTGGCTCCAGCAATACCAGCTGTGAGCTGGCACACATGCGGAGGCACATAGAGGACATGGTGCAGATGGAGGCGGAAAGGATCACAGCCACCGCTGCACATCAGTAGAATGTAGCTGGGATCTACTATGCCCTGCAGATCCTCATCATGGCATTGCTGCCACAAGGTGTGGCGATGATGCATGCTGCTGCCCCCACACCATCCACATCTCCGCCCCCTGGTGTGTCTCTGCCTCCGAGTGCAGCAGGCCTATCCACTCCGGCACCTCATGTGTCAGTGGCACACAGTGCGGCCGACAATCTACTTCCGCCCCTGATGTGCCAGTGGCACACAGTGCCGCTGCTGGTACAGCAACACCCCCAGGTGGGGCAGAGCACACATCCGAGGACAAAGACGTGGATGTGCCTGTGATCAGAAGGACTCAGTAGCATTCATTTCCACCACCTGGCCTGTTTCTGCTTGGCCCCGCACATGACCTCATGACCTTCCACTGACCCCCACTCACACAGATGCACTCACCTTGGACTACGGCATGGACTGCCACATCCTGTTTGATGACCAATGACACGTCAACCAGACTGCAAACTGCACCCCTCCTCTTCTGCAGTATTTGTCATCCCCAGATGGACTCTGCCTGGCCCTCCACCGTCCCGTTTTGTGTAGTGTGTTCGGCATTGTCCTGTACCGCTCCTGCGCAGAACTGCACTGCATGTGCAATAAACATCCTGTGACGCACTGCTGTGTCATATCTGCCATCATTCATGTACGTATGTGTGGATGAATGTAGGGTCAGTGATTTCCCTTACGTCAATGATGCACATCCTGTGGGATGCCAGTCAGAGGGTGCTACATATCAATTTGTGTTACGGATCCCATAGACACCCCAACAGGGACACACGCATCAGCCACTTTCTTGTCCGGACATGGACTGAATCACGCCCAGAGCCCCCGAGTCATTCTTGCAGGCCCTGTGCTGGTACTGCATATGCCAGGCCAGACCACTCAACTTATGCTCTAAGGGGGGGCCTCATTGCTACCCATCACAAGAGTACTCGGTGGTGTGCAGGTCACTGGTCTAGCTGTCAGCATGTCACAGCCACGGTAATGTCCGTACCGGCGGTCTGGACTGCCCAGGATTTTTGTGCCTTGCTGGACCGCAATATAGGCTGAGCCAGCGGGCTGCACGGGCCTAATGCCATGTGGCCTCGCTTCCGGGATCACAGAGTTAGTGGTACCTATTGGTCCGAGCAGCTGTGCAGGCTGCAATGTTGCCGGTTGCCCTGGTTTGTCCTATGCCATGGTGTAATCGAGACCCAGCACCAGACGTGGGACCTGGTGGCCTGCAAAGCGTGACATTAAGGTGTGGAGTGTTCCGCAGTCCCCGGGCTTGTGGCTTGCAGCGGTACGTGGTGGTACCTGCTCTCAACACTCTGGTGGCAGCAGGTGAGCAGTAAGGCTCAGGTGTGCATGGGCTGGCATGCTCTGATGGGCGGCAGGAGGGACTAGTGTGCCTCTACCTCGGTGTGCATGGACGGGCGGGCGACGTTGTCTTGTGCAAGTGTGTGTACCATGCCAGTCATGTATCTGGACTCAGATGACGGCTCTGAATCTGATGTGTGACCTGGTGCACTGACATACATATGCAAGTGATTGGGGACACACCGGTGGCAGCAGGCGAGCAGTGTGGCCTGGGTGCACAGGAGGGGGCACTCTCTCTCTCTCTCCCCCTCTCTTCTTCTTTCTCTCTCTCTCACCCTCTCTTCTTCTCTCTCTCCCCTTCACTCTGTCTCTGGCCTTTGATGTGCACAGGGCACACCTCCACATTATGTTTTTTGTCTAGCTGGATGTGGCCTACAGATTGCCCCGAGGGTAGCTGCCATTTTTCTTCATTTCATTGTCGGTGTTGATTTCACTAAATGTCATTGGTTGCTTCGAAAGTGAATGTGTGATGCTCATTTCTGTGGGACACATGCATGTCACCAGTTGTGATTGTACGACATCAGGCAGAATGTTTCGTACATGTTTAGGTGTAGCTGATGTGGCATGTCTTTGGTCAGGGTGCCAGGGAGGGGTGGACCTGGGTGTAGTGTCATTGGGTGTTGTGCCCCTCTTGGGTGTCTGTGCTGCATGTCCAGTTGCTCCATGGCATCTGTTTGTCTTCATGTGTGGCTGTGGGCTGAGGTCCCTTTTGTGGTGCGGGATGTGGTCCGACTTTACACCAAGTCAGAGCAGGTGTTAATTTCCAGCTGCTAATGAACCCTATTGTGTGTTTTGTGTTCTCATCGCCAATGTGGCTGGTCGGTGTGAATGTTGAGGTGTCGTGTTGTTGCGGGTTTTTGCACGGGAACGCCTACTCTGCATCTCATTAGGGAAAGTTGCGGTGGTCCTTTGTGGTGATGTTTTGTGCGGCTGCTATCGCGGGAAAACTGGTGCTGTAGGCTGTTAGCACCAGCTTGTGAATGGGGTGGTACATTTATTACGACTTTGGCTGTGATGAAGTGCCGTTAATTCGGCGATAGCTCCTTGTGAATATGCCCCTTAGATTCATCAGTTTACCTAATGCAATGCTCTTTACCCTCTACTGAAACTTAAAAACAGGCACACGCATTAATAAGGCGCGGTCTGAGTCAAGAGAAATAGCAAATTGCAATTATCACGTAATGAGCCATTGTAGTTACCACCTATGGGTTCATAGACACCTGCTTGCGAATTTCTGTGAACTTCCTGAGTTAATAGCTCAACAGGGCTGAACAGATATTATACACTATTGCAATGGTAACAGTGGTATAGGTAAAAAGCACCCCCCTATTAGTCAGTGGCTAATATTCATAGAGTGCTAAGTTTCTAAGTCAGTAAAGAAAAATGTAAAGCTAGTGTTACAACAGACTACACTCTTGCTACCAGAAGCTGTAAGAACAGTGAATGCAAGAAAATCATCTATATAACATAACAAATGCCTGGAGTTCGGTTTGTCTCCGTATAGTACAGAAAGTACTACAGTTTTGACGTGGTGCTTCTTTAGAACAGGGATCTCCAATCTCTTCTGTAATAAGAGCTTCTTACATTCAATGAAAATCATCCTGCGATACTAATATAATTAGTGATGTAACAGTGACCACATCAGAGAAGATTGTCAGTGCCCACCCTGTGTAAAATTACTCACAGTGGTCACCTCAGTTCATCAGACAGGATTGCAAGCAGACATGTTAAAAGCCTTTGCCAATTTGAAATACCTTTACTTAGGTAATACATAACAGCCATAGCTTAAATGTCCCTGGCACGCAGCAAATAATATTAGAAATAAACCTCCCTAAACACCACATGATGTATCACTTAAATATCAGCTTTAAATAGATTTTGGAAATTCCAACACCAGCCTATCGGTTCTGAAAATACAAATATTTTCATCCCAAATACACAGTTTTTTATATTGGCATACATATAGTCAGCCAAGTAAAAGCTTCTAATTTAATAGATTGAACTGGACACAGGAGAGCTACTTAAAGGTAACTGGAGAGCTACCAGTGGCTCACGAGCTACTCATTGGAGAAGTCTGCTTGAGACAAATGATAGTAGTTTATTTAGTATGCTATCCATAAAAATGTATCAATGTAGCTCTTTGTAGAATAAATAATAGGCTACACTTGTTATAGTAGTGAAAAACTAATTTAAGAGTTTTTCACTATCAGGACATATAAACTTTTAAAGTACATGGCCATCTGCTTAAATACACTGCAGCCTGCCCTATGGGCTGTATAGAACCTACCCTAGGGTTGACCTATGAGTGTTAAAAAGGAAGGTTTAAGCCTGGCAAAAGGTTTACTTTCCCAGAACGAAATAGCAGATTAAACTGCATGCACAGACTGCATTGGTAGGCCTACCCGAGGCGGTACACAGACATAATATCGAGTTTTTTATTTTGACCTACAAAAATTTTGAGTTTTAAATATCGTAGGGACAGAATATTGACATAAAGAATATCGGTGACCAGAATATCGACCTGAAGGTAAGAAATATTGTTTTTGTTAATATCGAAGTAAGTAATATCGATAGCAAAAATATTGATATTAATAATATCGATGTTCATGTTAGTGTTATGTATTTTAGTATGTATTTTATATGTATGTGTTCCACAAGTTTTGTTATGTTTTGAATTTTTTTTTAAAATATATGTATTAATTGTTTAGAAGTTAGTAATTTTTTATAGTAAATTTTGCATTTTAGTACCTTAGCGGGTTGTGGGTTTATAGGGGAATAGGGTGGGAAGTAATTTATTTATAGTAAATTAAAATATTATTTTTAGAAAATATTAATTATTTTTAATGAAATTTTGCATTTTAGTCCAGTAGCAGGTTGTGGGTTCATAGGGAAATAGGGTGTGAAGTAATTTAATCGTAATTAAGTAATTAATCATTTTTATTTTTTGGGATTGATAACTAATTTATTGTTAAATGGTAATTAATTTTTATTAATTGAATAATTGATCAATATATTAATGTGTACATTTTTTATTGGAGCGTGTTGTGGGTTTATAGGGGAAGAGGGTGGGAAGTAAATAATTATAACTAATTAATTAATGATTAGATTGTTTGGGTTTTGATCATTAATTTACTGTTTATTAATTATTAAGTGGTAATACATTTTTATTAATTGATCAATATACTATTTGTGCTAATTTAGTTTAGGAGCGGGGTGGGTGTTTATAGGGGAATAGTGTGGAAGTAATTTATTATAATTAAGTAATTATTGATTAATATTTATTGGTATTTATAATTAATTTATTGTTAATGTATTATTTATTCATTAAAAAAATATTTATGTGATACGTATGTTGTAACCCCAATGCTAGACAACACTTTCCCTGCAGTTGCACTCTCTGGAGTGGGAATAGTAATGTTCACCCCTACGCTATCCAACACTTTCCCTGCTGTTGCACTCACTGGAGAGGGAATAGTAATTTTTACCCCTACTCTATCGAACACTTTCCCTACTGTTGCACTCTCTGGAGTGGGAATAGTAAATGTGACCCCTACGCTATCCAACACTTTCCCTCCTGTTGCACTCACTGGAGTGGGAATAGTACATTTTTTACCCCTATGCTATCCAACACTTTCCCTACTGTTGCACTCTCTGGAGTGGGAATAGTAATTGTAACCCCTTACCTATCCAAAACGTTCCCTACTATTGCAATGATTGGAGTGGGAATAGTAATTTTAACGTATTTGCTATCCAACACTTTCCCTACTGTTGCACTCACTGGAGTGGCAACAGTAATTTTAAATCCCTACACTATCCAACACTTTACCTACTGTTGCACTCTCTGGAGTGGGAATAGTAATTTGTACCCCTATGCTATCCAACACTTTCCCTACTGTTGCACTCTCTGGAGTGGGAATAGTAATTTTTACCCCTATGCTATCGAACAGTTTCCCTACAGTTGCACTCTCTGGAGTTCAATTAGTAATTTTTACTCCTACACTATCCAACACTTTCCCTACTGTACCACTCTGTGGAGTGGGAATAGTAATTGTTACCTCTGTGCTATCCAACACTTTCCCTACTGTTGCACTCACTGGAGTGGGAATAGTAATGTTTACCCCTATGATATCCAACACTTTCCTTACTGTTACACTCTATGGAGTTTGAATAGTAATTTTATTCCCTTTGCTATCCAATATATTTCTGTATTGTTTCAGTTAATGTTGTGTATAATATATTTTAAAAAAGATAAAACATATTTTCGTTTTTTAATTTGTTATATATGTTTTTTATTTGTATTTATATTAGTTTTGTATATATGCATTTATAATTTGTAAAATGTTTTTAACTATTTATAAATTATTCAAATAATTATTTACAAATATTAAGTTAGTGTATATATATATATATATATATATATATATATATATATATATATATATATCCAAAACACTTCAAACGATTTTTGAAGACAACAGGACACCCGCAGTTCAGATATTCAAGATTTTATTCGGCAGATGAAAAAATCACGACGGAGCGTGATCAAGCCGTAATGGGGAAAATAAAACCTACCTGACTGCAGTCTGGGGTCCGTGTTTTCTGTTGCTGTGGCTGAATGTTCGCAGTGCTGAGGACTTGGCGTTTATATATATATATATATATATATATATATATATATATATATATATATATATATATATCCAAAACACTTCAAACGATTTTTTAAGACAACAGGACACCCGCAGTTCAGATATTCAAGATTTTATTCGGCAGATGAAAAAATCACGACGGAGCGTGATCAAGCCGTAATGGCGAAACGCGTCGTGATTTTTTCATCTGCCGAATAAAATCTTGAAAATCTGAACTGCGGGTGTCCTGTTGTCTTCAAAAATCGTTTGAAGTGTTTTGGATATATTTACGAGCTGGCTGGCAGCTATTGCAGGACCGCCCGTGACAGCCTGACCCCTTTACCAGCAGTAGTGGAGCGCATATATATATATATATATATCTTATATTTTATATGTATATGTGTAATGTATTTTAACATTATGGGGCCGATTCCGATTCGGTAAAATCCCGTACCAATAGCCGTACGGAGTATTTTTCCAGTACGAATCGTATCCTCGAACGTCCCCGTATGTACGATGTAGTACGATGCGTACCCAAAGCAGTTCTCTGTTCAAATCATACCTACGCCCGTACGACTGAATAATCCGTATGAATCTCATTCGGAACGCGCAGTACGCGATGTCTGTACCGATCGAAGCATACTTTTTCGACCCAGCAAGTACGATTCATCCAGTCAACACTCTGTACGACTCTTTTTTTTACGAGAGCTCAAAACGTACGGAAAAGCAGAATTCGACTCGAAATGCGTGCAAAACAGACCCCCGGTACGTTTCGTACCCCATGATCTTAGGGGTACGAACCGTACACCCCATGATCGTAGGGTTAGGAACCGGGATACTCATTCCCCGGTCCGGATCGTACTTGTCGGGTCACACCGCATGTTTACGATTGGTACGGTTCACTTTCAGGGTCCGTATCGTACAGATTTTGCCTTGCTTTTCGTACCGTTTGCAAAGATTCGTACGTATTTTTGGGCTACAGGTCGTACTACGCAATTTGTACGGATTTGTACGATTTGTACGGAAACGGCTACGAATTCGAATCGTCGTACGGATTAGTTTCCCGAATCGGAATCGACCCCTATATGTATTAGCTATGATTTTTAAACATTTGAAATTATTTTTTACTATCTTTCTTTTAATTATATGTATTATTTAATTTAAAAAAATTATATTTTTAACAACAATATTTTAGACATCAATATTTTATTTTGATATTTTTGTACTTACCATGATGTCGATAGGATGTCATATTCTTGACTTCATTATTTTTGTCACAATATTTTTGGTCCTCGATATTGTGGTAGTCTTCACGAGAGGAAATACAACTCCTTACCACAACACCCTCCAGATAATCCAAAATCTCTTACAAAAGCCGGAAGGACACAGAGAGTCCGCCTCCCCCCGTTCAGCTCGGAGACCACCGAAGTCATCTGCGGCGTTCCTCAAGGCTCCTCGCTCAGCCCAACACTCTTCAACGTCTACATGAGCCCCCTCGCAGCCATCGCACGCCAGCACAACCTCAACATCATCTCCTACGCCGACGACACCCAGCTGATCCTCTCCCTCACCAACGACCCCGCCACCGCCAGAGCCAACCTGCACGAAGGGATGACAGACGTAGCCAAATGGATGTCGAGCAGCCGCCTGAAACTGAACTCGGACAAGACGGAAGTCCTCATCCTAGGATCATCACCCTCTGCCTGGGACGACTCCTGGTGGCCCCCCGCCCTGGGCAGCGCACCCAAACCCACAGACCACGCACACAACCTGGGCTTCATCTTGGACTCCTCCCTCTCCATGACCAGACAAGTCAACGCCGTCTCCTCGTCGTGCTTCAACATCCTTCGCATGCTACGTAAGATCTTCCGATGGATCCCCACCGAGACCAGGAAGACGGTCACCCAAGCCCTCGTCACCAGCCGCCTGGACTACGGCAACTCCCTCTACGCCGGAACCACCGCCAAACTCCAGAAGAGACTCCAGCGGATCCAGAACACCTCAGCACGACTCATCCTGGACATCCCCCGCCACAGCAACATCTCCGGACACCTGAGAGACCTGCACTGGCTCCCGGTCAACAAGAGAATCACCTTCCGGCTCCTCACCCACGCACACAAATCCCTACACAACCAAGGCCCAGGATACCTCAACAGTCGCCTCAACTTCTACGCTCCCAAACGCCAGCTTCGATCGACCAGCCACGCCCTCGCCGCCGTCCCCCGCATCCGAAGAGCCACCACGGGAGGAAGGTCCTTCTCCTACCTGGCCGCCAAGACTTGGAACTCCCTTCCGACCCATCTCCGCCTGACCCAAGACCACCTGGCCTTCAGGAAGCAGCTCAAGACCTGGCTGTTCGAGCAGTAGCGGACCTCCCCCCCAGCGCCTTGAGACCCCCCGGGTGAGTAGTGCGCTATTCAAATGATTTGATTGATTGATTGATTGACGTGAAGGGGGATTTGTAGTACAGAAGTAGGCTGGCGTCTAGGCCCTAGTACATAAACTCTTTGTGAGATCCCTTTTAACATGGATTTCAATATCTCTATAGATTAAAAGCAGCATTGATATCCTCCCTTCACCTGTCAACCAACAAATTTCCATCTTTGAACTAGCTACCTAAATGATTTTCCTGAAGAAACTGGTAATGATCCTCAAATGCTTTTGTTGGTCACATTTAGGGGAATATTTACAAGGAAGTGGCAGAGTGAGGCGTTAGTCGTCACCGCTTAATGCCTCACTACGCCACTTCTGAAATACAAGGTGGCACCATTTTACATGAACATGGTGCAGCCTTGTGTTTCCCCCTGCGCTGGTTCTACACTTAGCAGTGTAGCGCCAATGCAGGTACCATTGCACCATAGTGCAAGGGTGTCTGCGTGCAGGGAGGCATTGTTAATGTGTAGGAAGATCCCCCTTCCTGCATGTAAACAGTCCTAAAATGACATTTTTTCACTTTTATGTGTGCCGCTTCAAGCAGCAAACATGTAAGTCACAAAATGTCATTTTTTTACAGATTATGTATGTGCAGGAAGGGGGACCTTCCTGTAAATAAATAATCCATGGCAATTTGCTTTTTCCATGTGTTCTGCACAAGGCAGCCCACTTGGAAAAAGCAAAAATGAGGTGAAATGCATTTCACCAAGTTAAGACCAGGTTTTCCCTGGTCTTAGTTTTGGCACTGCCTCCTATGTACGCCACCTTTGTACATAGGGGGCAGTGTCAAAAACAATAGGTGTAGCGGTGAAACGCCCACCGAAACACCCACTGCTCAACCCTTTCAAGCTAACCATAGCGTCAAAGGGGGCCTTATTTGCAAGGCAGCGTTAAGCCACATTAGGTGGCTTAAAGCTGCCTGGTAAATAAGGCTAAGCCCCCATCGCCATCAAAACGTCAGTAAAAGAGATGCTGTGGTGGCAATAAGGGCTTGTACATATGTCCCCCAGTGTCCAAAGCAAGATATCCTGCAGTGGTGAAATCATGTTTTTTTCTGAGTATCCCAAATTTGCATATTCACGCTCAGAGGTTCCAAAGATAAAAACATCTTCATGAGAATCTCAAAACCCTTTTTATTAAAACAAATAAAGCTTTGATGGATATCTCTGCCATTTTTAGATAGTTAGCTCTTCTTTGTTTCATAATTACTACCCTGCACTGTCACCAGCAATAACTATTTTTCTTTCAATTGAGAGTGTTTAGAAGAGTAAACTGCTGGCTGTGCGATGGGTCTACTGCTCTCCCTCTGTCATGCATACAAGTAAAAGAGCAGCACAGCAGTTACAGTCTCACGCTGAGCGTGTGTGGGAGGACACCGGGAAACATCCTTTACAATGCAACTTTTACCACGCAATGCCTTTACGACGCAACTTTTACAACGCAAACCATTACAACGCATTGCGCTGGGGGTCGATCTAGGATAGGGAATAGGTTTAATTTACTATCCAACACCTTCCCTACTATCCTCGGGGACTGGAGTTGGAATAGTAAATTGAACTATTCACTATCCAGCGCCCCAAAGCACTATGCGTTGTAAAGGCATGCGTTGTAAAAACAGCGTTGTAAAGGCATGCGTGGTAAAAGCATGCGTTGTAATGTCATACATCCGAGGACACCTTCAATTTCACCTCAATCTTACATGAACAGTTTATGATTCTGTGTATGTGTGCATGTGTGAGGAAACAGTGATGGGAAAAATGCACATTTAAAAGGGACAAATTGTCCAGGGCTCATTGTACATTATTAGTAGGCCAAGGGGTCTGATTCAAGGTGAGACCCATCTCCTAGTTTTGACCTCATTCTATCATCAATTCAGACAGTCAGCCTTTAAAGGAGGAGGTACAGGATTGAGGGTCTGCAATGAAGGCAGCCAGTCCTGAATGTGACCATTCCTGCTCTAACTGTGTCAGCATATCCTTCACTGCTGCTGCCCCTCTACCTCTGAATCTGTTGGCCTCAGACTCTCTGATAAGCCATGTTCCACTCAGTGTCAGTAATTTGCCTTCTTAGGGAAAAAGAGATGCAGCCAGCAGCTCCATCTTTGAGTCCTGCTAAACCTGTGTATTACAAGGCTGCTCTGTCTGAAACCATTTCTCCTCCTTCTTCTCAGCTGCACTGCCAACTGCTCTACAAAGAACCACACCAAAACGTGCCATATGTTTTAACAAGGAACCCAAATACACTTTCATTGACAATGAGGAAATTAAGGATGGTTGAGAACAGGCTGTAGGCAAGAGACACAAATGTCTTTGAGCATGTTTGCACGTGAACACATATAAGTGTGATGGTGCTTAATGAGCAATTAGAACCCAATTTGGGCAAAAGTATTTTTTCACTGCTTGGGGATTTTAATTTAATTTGGTCCATGTTGTAGACTATCTAAACTAGTCCTGGCACCTACTCACAAAGTGGGCCACACTTTGGATAATATCTTTACCAATGATGCTCAGCTTAAAGTTGACCATACTTTCCCCCTCATCTGGACTGATCACTATGCTGTCCCTTTTTCCCTTTTCTTACCTTTTTGCCATGAAACACGTACTGGTGACAATGATGGCGTGCGGGACTACCAGCTCAATTTACCATACTCACCTGGACCCTTAAACATTCACACTTTGAACTGTTAATCCTGCTTCTATTTACAGCCTATCCATTCCATAATTCCTTTTAGGACTTACACCTGTACACCATGACTTACCAATCCTTGTCACCTATGTTATAAGTCCTAGGGATCGAAGAAGGGAGTTAGCATAATAGGTAGCATTTAGTAATTTACCTTTCCTAAAATGACCACAGACTCGGGAGAAGTTTTAACGCTTTATCTAAACAAAAATTGATGATTTCAGAAGAAATCACATTAAAATCTTTGGTACCTGGGAAGGGTGAGAAAGGGAAATAGCACAAGTCCATACCACATGAAATATATTTGCCTAGAATGGTGTGAGGACCAACCCTGGCCACGGGCTGGGTCAAAGATAGTGCTCCCGACTAATCAGTTGTCAACAGGACAGGTGCAGAACAGGACAGGTAACCTCCACTAGTGCAACACCAGCTCCCAGGTACCCCAACTGGGAATCGATAATAATCCCTCAGCAACACCCCGATTCTTCTGACAGAGTGCTCCACCAGTACCTCTGCTCTCGATCTCCTACGGCATACTTTGGGTCAGTGCCAGGTCAGATAATCGGACAAGTCGGACAATTCTCTAACTAAACCTACCTTAGTTATACCATTTTCCAGGGCAATGTACCACCGTTAAATGTTGCAAATCTATGTGTTCCCCTTCAGAGATTGGTCAGAAAGGGGAGGAGATGTCATCACACCATACTAAGATGAGATCATTTCAATTTAATATAGTTGATCAATGTTCCCGCCCATAATTAACTTTCCCATGCACTTTTATTCCACCCAGCAATATTGGTTTAAAATTGTACGCGGCAGTTTGTTGGGTCAAACTTACCTCTGTTTGTGCTCCCTTCCCGCAAGAGGGGCGATGTCACCAGCAAGCCGGGTCTCAAATTGAGCAGGGAGCTCCCACGGTGAGGGAGGCGCGTGGGATGAGCGTGGGCGTGCCTGGGCCAAGGGCAGGCCCATCCGCGCCCATCGTAGCCAGGAGGAGGCTGGGTTGGGTCACCACCCGAACATCTCTACAATTGTAAGGACATTATTCTGTCTGATTCTCGCTCTGCTTTCTGAGTCAGAATAGTTTGGTAACGTTACACAGTGTAGTACACAGGATTAATGGCGGCACATGCAGGGAAAGGGAGGAGGGTAGTGACGGGGGGAGTCTTACTGGGACATTAGACCAATTTATAACCAGGGCTTCATCAGTATTAGAACACGAAATAGCTCTGACAGAACGTCGCCTCTCAATAGAACCCATGTACTCGAGACGATCATCCTTGGGAGGTTTAATGTCGGCCATTTTGCCAGAACAACCAGAAAGGAAATGCATAATAATTTCATTAATGCGGAAGACAGTAATGACCATCAGACAGAGGGGCTGCCCAATCTAGCCTTGACAAAAGAAGCTAGTCTTATTGCCTTAACTAATGATCGCATTTTGGATGATACATCTAATGAGGCTGCCCGCGCTCTTCCACAAGGTCTACATCTAAATCCAACTCTAATTGTCTACTTCTAAAACAATCACTAGGCTCAGGACCCACTGCTAAGAGGAAACGTGGAGGGGGTCCCCATAAGGGAAGGTGCCCAAAGATAACAAAAACGACTAGAGTAACCAAGAATGGCACATTTGCGACCTCGGTTCCACAAGTCATCATACTCAATCAACTGTAAAGCCGGCCGATCCTCCCCTGCCATCTTTACAAATTGCTGAGGGATTTATGGAGAATGTTGAGCAATTGATCAAGTCCTTAATGCTACCCTTGTTAGAGAGGACAAAAATGATTAGTGAAAGACTGGGAAAACTTGAACAGGCAACTACAGATAATTTTGATATATTAAAAAATCTGTCGAGTGCATACCAAAGCAAAGTGCAGTGGGAAATAATCTAACACGGGAACCCACAAGCATAATTGCCCCATTGCCCATTCCGACTGTAACTAATACCCCTCCCCTGTCATTAAACGGAACTAGTCAAGCTGATACAACTACAGAAAGTAGGATATTGATTTCAAAAAGAGAGGAACGACAAGGGGTGAGGAGTGGGGGTTGGCACAGGAACTCGGGGATGTGGGACAGGCCAAAAGAATCACATGTGTAGCTAAGGAAACACCAAACCCTGTAAAACAAAAGAGCACTTTCCCATGCATTGATTTACCACCAGATTCATTCCCATATGCTGTTGTACTGACTGGGGTTCCTGAGTTGGATATTGATAAAATAGAAACGTATCCCGAACAAAAAACAAGGTAACCTTTTGGCTAAATAGGAATAGACCCCTCCCGATTCATATACATGGTGAAAACCTGTATGCTCGAAGAGCAAGTTGGGTGGGTCACAGATCAAAGGACCGAGTTTGTGATTGTATCATTGTTAACTTTAGGGATAGACGGGTGGTTGGCCATATTTGTGAACGGTACCACCAAAGAGAAGAGAGTGGTATACAAACTTTTGATCTAAGCTATTTTTATCGTCCCACCTTTACTGCACCACCAAACTTGTATCCCTTTGGGGTACAATGAGGAGGTCCCTTTGTTGAGCACAAAAATCAATTTAACATCCCTACGTTTAATCGCTTTGACATGTTATATGGGCTTGAAGGAGTAGATTGACTGAGAACTGAGACAACCAGTACATCTTCAGGCCCTGAAATTGAGGACGGCAAAGTAGTAGGCGTGAATAATGTTGGAACCTTAAAAGATCTTACTGTGTTAGGAACTCTGAGTACTAACAACAGGATCCTAGAGGCGCCTCCCAAAGTCCACATAGAGGCCTCGTCCTTTAATTCCACTAACACTGAGATTGTGACCGATCTCAGGACTTGTGGCAGAGGTCATGCATATCCAATAGCCCACAATCAGGGTGATAAAGCTATAGGACACCTTAATATAAATAATGACCTGCGTAATAATATGGAGTCCATACAGTTAGGGGAAATCGACAATACAAGGATAAATGGTAATATACCTGATGAAGGCTGTAAACTTAATATGAAGTTAATGTCTTGGAATATAGCTGGTAGTAGAAAAAACTTAAGCGACCCTATGTGGCAGGAGTACATTGATTGCAGTGAAGTTCTGCTATTTCAGGAAACATGGGCTGTTGAAAGTCCTTTCAAAGTAAGTTACAAAACTTTTAGCATACCTGCCAACACTCTAACCAAAGTAAGACCCTCAGGAGGTCTTGCTATTTGGACGAAAATTACGCTAGTAGTTGATTTTAGGCAAATTGATACCTACAGCGAAGATATACTAGGAGTTAAGTTTGTAGGACTTAACAAAAGGGAGGTATATATCCTGAATGCATATAGTAGGCCAAATGTCGCCAATAAAGAAGTGGAAGTCATTGAGCAATTACACTACATCATATCTACGCTCAACCAGAGAGCCTTGATAATTATTGGGGGGGATTTTAAGTGCAAATTGGAACCGTAGCAGGGGAGACAGCCATTACAATGCGGGCTTTACACCGCGCTACCATTACGACTCAGCCATCACAACGCATGTCGTTACAACGACTTGCGCTGGATGGCACTATATACTATGGAATAGTATGGTTTCCTATTCCAACACCTTCCCTACTGTTACGTAGGCTGGAGTTGGAATAGTAAACCATACTATTCCTAAATCCAGCGCCTCCAGTGCAAGTTGTTGTAACAACTTGCGTTGTGATGGCTGCATCGTAATGGTAGCGCGGTGTAAAGCCTACGTTGTAATGACATACATCCGGTAGCAGGGCTTGAAAATATTTTTGAGGTGGGGATAGTGCAAATAGCATCTCTGTAATAGAGAGTTGCCCTGTAGTACAATGCACACATGCTGTAGCGCAGTTATTGAGGTTGATTGCAGACCATGATCTACGTGCCTGTAATGGGCGCCTACCCTCTGACAGTCCAAGCCAGCCAACCTTTAAGCAGGGTAGTTGTAATAGCTATATAGACTATGTAATGGTCTCAATCCCACTTTGGCCCATGGTAAGTGATCTTGTAGTTGAAGACCGTATAGAGAGCAATCACTACCCCTTGTGTCTGACGCTATGCGCTTCTTTATTTCAGCTAACCGCCCAGAGAAAAATAGCTCTATATATACCCAATTTGAGCCTGTGGTGTCAAACAATCGTAGAGCACTTAAATGGCCTGTAGTATTAGGGAATGAAGACACTGTTAAGAAGATCTACAAGATATACGTAGAAATAGTCTCCCCACATATCAATCTGCCAGTAAAGGAGATCCCGATCATGCGGATGCATGAGAATATGGTAGAGGGACTTGAACAAATATTAACTAAAATTCCAAAGCCTTCTAAAAAGGGGTCATTAGACTCATTGTCTAAGGGCTATTCATGGTATAACAAAGAGTACCGTAATGCCAAAAAATAACTTAAAGAGGCAGTTAAAAGCAATGATATCTTAGTCTTAAGGGATAAAAGGAGGTGCTACAAGGATGTAGTGCTTAAGGCAAAGAAATGTTGGGATGAGAACATCTGGTCCGAGTTGCTAGACGCGTGTAAAGCAAATGACCAAGCTATGTTCAGGCGCTTGGTCTCCAAGGGTAATAGAAATGGGACTTGCTTTAGGGATTTATTCCTTGATGCCAATACTTGGCTATCCCATTTTCTCCCTTGTACTCAGCCCCTAACAATGAGGTTATCCTCGGTAGCGATGATCTAATTCTCAATCCAAGCGAGATACCTCTGTCCTTTAGCATGCTAGAAACCATGGAAGCAATAAATGCAATAAAACAAGGGAAGGCACCTGGGCCAGATAGGATCCCTATGGATTTATGGAGACACGAGAAAGAGATATGGGCCCCATATATCAAACTTTTGCGCAGTGCTATTGCAAAGGGTGCTCCTATCCCTGACACATGGCGGGGCACAGAGATTGTAGCTATTTTTAAGAAGGGGGACCGTATGAACCCGGCGCATTATAGACCGATTAGTCTAATCAATGTCTTGGATTGGGGAAAATAGTATCCTAACCAAGTACCAGGCAGGTTTTAGGGAAAAAATTAGCACAATCTATCAGGTGTTTAGATTCCTTTGTATTATCTGGAAGTATATTAAAATAAAAAAGGTGCATCTGTACATTGCCTTTGACCTGGTTCCCAGAAACGCCCTGTGGACAAGACTAAGGGATCAGGGTGTCCCGGGGGAAATTTTAGCACAGATTATTGGGCTGCATGAGGCTAACTTTTCCAGGGTCAGATGGGGTCCAAATGGTGAATTGATAGATCGTATATATATAAATAGGGGTGTAAGACAAGGGTGCGTGCTGGCCCCCACACTGTTCTCTTTGTATGTGAACGATATTCCAGACTCCCTCTTGGGCTGCGAACATGATTCTCCCAAATTGGGGGGGGGGGGCTCATGTACCTGCACTCTTGTTTGCAGATGATACCATTTTAATATCCCAGACACCAAAAAGACTACAAAATCTACTTAATACTTTTAGAATCTATTGTGAAACCAAAGGACTGGAGATGAACTCATCTAAAACCAAATATATGGCAGTCAATCCGCACAAAACTTTAAAAAAAACTTTGACTGTTAAAACAAAAAGGATTGAATATGTGCATAATTTTAATTACCTAGGCATTACTCTAGATACTAAACTAGATTGGAAACCCCGCTGGACAAAAGTAAAACAATTTTTATTCAGAACTTAGTTCCAATAGCGAGGACACACAAGAGTAGCCAATCAAAAGCTGTCTCCCCAGTATTGGAGCTATATAAATACAAGGCACAATCTGCTTCCCTCTATGGGGCAGAATTATGGGATTAAGCAGTAAAATATACCTTTATGGCACAAGAGAATATACTTTTTTGGGAAACTATTAAGTATTCCAAGGCGCACACCTTTATTCCCTCTTGTAATGGACCTACACATCCATCGTATTGATGACCACGCAGCTCCACGGCCTTTATTGTGTTGGGTCCGCTTGTGGTCTACAGACGAACTTGCCCATTACAGAGAAGCACTACAGGAAATTCTGAGAATAAAAAACAACACGAGGTTGGCATGGTTGACCCATATCGAGGACTGGTTTACTAAATTGAGGCTGAGACACTTTTGGGAAGACACAGAAGGCCTGACTTTGAGCTGTAAAAAAGTGTTAACATTAAGCTACTGGGCGATTATTCAAAACTCCCAGTTAGACAACCCCAAACTAGGCACCCTATCCTTGAGGTATCTTTCTATGAAACCAAGCAGTAAATTTGAGTCCTTTATGGATGAAATTTTACCAGGTCTTGCCAAATCCCTGTATTCAAAATTTTGTTATGGCAGTTTGCAATTTAGAGCAAACACCACCAAATGGGTGTGTAACATAGAAAAGGAAAATGATGGTAGTTGTAAACTTTGCAATATAGGCGCCAAAGAGGATGAAGCACACATACTATTCTTCTGCCCTGCTTATATCCATGCTAGGAGAAAATGGATTAAAACAATTTGTCGCCTTTTGGGATTTAGACGCTGAAGTGAGGCGGAAAGAATATTGCAAACTGATACTACCCAATCTATTGTGTTTAGTATAAGCAGATAACTTTTTTGTGTAGATCTAATAAGGAGGAGAAGGGGTTTTAAGTTTTAGCTGCTTCTGTGATTAATCTTGTGCAAAGGAAATATTAATAACTTTTAAAAGGTATTGGCATGGACCCTTGTACGTAATGCCGATAGTCTTAAATATATTTTAAGAAGGAAACAACATCATGCAAAAATTGTGTTTAAATGAATTGATAGTACTGTAATTTTGCAAAAATTACATTTTTGATGGGTGTTCCATGATTTTAGATTCTAAAACCGTATTTATTGTTATAACTACTAGTAAAAACCTCCATTGGGACTTCGATGAGTACTTTTAATTATATCGGAATGGATGGGCGAGGGATTGAAAGATTTGTCTTATGATTGTTTTATATTGTATGTAATCTTTTATGTTTTTTTACAATCGAAATAAAGATTATTGAATTGAATTGGTTTCAAATGTTATACATTGTATTTGATGCAGTTCATTTTCCTTCCTCTCCTGGGGTCAAATGTTCAGTTTCCCAGCAACATCGTGGGTAAGATGGGTCTTTGGCAACCATTCAATGATAATAACGTCAGGGATTTCTGAGATCGCCTGCGCAGACGCAGCCTTTTCAAAATGGAGTTTGCGATACTTTTCAGGCCCAAATACGAGCTAATAATAAAGTCAAAGAGAGACACATTAGAATACAAAAATAAATGAATGCACTGTATACCACTTATTTCTATTCTACCCCCATTACTTTATTTATACTATAGCATTAATAGTTAAGCAGAACACACAAGTTTTAGTACAAGCAGGGGCATGTGCTTTAGTATGAGTAAGCATGAAGCAGCAATCTTGGCATTAGTGCGCAGAAGAAAGGAGTTCCCACCAAAAGCGAAAGGTGTCATACCACGTAGATGTGGCAGACGCATGCGCAAAAGAGTTCCTGCGTTTTCGGCGTCCATTTTAGGACACTCGAGTTACTGTTAGTAAAAGCTCATCTGCAAGCTCCCCATCTTACTATATATGTTGTGAAATGCAAATATTAATATGACAAAACATGTTGATTAATTAGTTACATGTTATTTCAAGGGAAATTAACTCAAGCAAGTTTCTATACGTATGAAACCATGCTCAATCAGCAAGAAAACCTCTTTCAAAAGGGACTGGAAAGAGCTTACCGAAGAAACCCTATCCCAGGCTCTGACTAACTGTAAATGGACAACCCATGAGGATGCAGAATCAGCAGCCACAGAATGTTCCTCATGGCTTACTGCATCCATTAATAGTGTGGCTCCACTCAAGGAAATTCAAATTAGAAGAAAGACGCCCACAGCACCTTGGTTTACAGAGAGGTTATGATTACTTAGGCAGGCCTGTCGCCGCCAAGAGGGGGCATTGTGGGAATGGTACCAACCTCCTGATAAAATTGCCGATAAGGCTATGCTGGCTGAATACAACTTGGACATCAAGGAGGAAAAGTATTTGAACTGTACTGATGAGGTTGCTTCAACTAAATCTTATGGTGATCTTTTTAAACTTATTAATTCTCTATCTACCCCCCAGGGCCTTCTAGCATAGAGGTATTGCAGGATTTGTGCGATTGAGTGACCACATTTTTCTACCCTAAAGTTGTTGACATATGTAAAGCTCTTGATCAATGCAATTCTGAGTTGTCTAAGCCCTCTGAACTCGAGTCTCAGGCTGTGATGAGGGGACAAAAAACAGACAGCCCAAATTCCTGTCTATTGGTTTTTACCTTGTTGAAACAGGAACCGACAGAATCCTACCTCCTTGATGTCAAATCAAGATCACTATATGAACCCTGCTCTCCTATTGTCTTGCGATTACGACCTAGGATCATAGTGCCTCACCTCACTGAAACTTTGAATAAAGCCATCACAAGTGGGAGCCTTCTTCATCTTGGAAAAGAGCAATGGTTAAGCCTTTGCTCAAAAAGCCCAATGTAGACCCTGTCGGACCAAAAAAATATTGGCCCATCTCCTTGTTTCAGCTCCCCTCTAAAATCCTGGAAAAACATCATAATGTCCAGTTGATTAATTTCTTAGAACAATTTCAACTGCTGGACCTGTTACAATTTAGGTTTAGGAGTAACCATAGGACTGAGACTGCATTAGTAGGTGCAGTTAACAACATCCGTTCCATGGTTGATGTGGGGAGGCTGCAGCGTTGGCCCTCCTGGACCTATCTGCAGCCTTCGATACCATCTCCTCAACCCGGCTTGTTGAACGGCTCCAGGTTCAGGGTATTACAGACTTGGCACTCAAACATATGGCATCTTGTCTGAGCTTCAAGTCTCAGATGGTTATGATGGACCAGTTTAGCTTGGAGCCCATAACTTTGCTGTGTGGGTTACCTCTGGATTCCTCCCTGAGCCCTACACTATTCAACTTGTATGTTTCCCCACTGGCGAAGCTCATACGATCTTTGGGCTGCAAGCATTGTACTATGAGGATGACACCCAAATCATCGTATCTATCTCTAGGGACATGGATGCAACGACCACCAATTTTAAAAACTGCATGCAGGCTGGGCCACATGGATGGGAAAAAACTACCTAGAACTGGAGACAAGATGGAAGTCTTGATCTTTAGCGGTCAACCATTCAGCTGGTCAAATCTGTGGTGGCCTGATAGGCTGACAGCCTTACCCCTTCCTACTGACTCCACTAAAAATCTCAGAGAACTGGTTGACAAAAATCTTCAATCTCCAGGTCCAGCACGGAAGCTAGTGGTTGTGGCACTTATTATGTCCAGGCTTGATTATTTGAATGCTCTTTACCTGGATATTAATCAGGCTTCACTTGCCAAATTGCAGCTGGTTCAAAATGCTGTAGCCAGAGTAACTATTGATGTCAGTAATAACAACAAGAGAGAGAGGGCATGAATCGGCACTCCTATACCCCAGTCAATTTAATAAGCAACAACAAAGGAGTGACTAAGTGAAAAATTAAATAAACCAACTGGTGATCAAAACAAAAATATTGTGATGTCCATCAATATTACTCCATACTAGGCATATGGCAGCGTGCATAGAAATCATACACACAACCACAAATACCTGCCTGGAGTATTTTATAGCTGTCGCCCCGTGAATACCCCGAGTCCCCCTTCACAGGAGGACACCTCCTATGGGAAATACTAGCCCAAGAATATCATAGGAGGGAAGAGAAAGATCCCTTCTTTTTATGAAGGACCCTCACTCACCACTAATTGGTGACATGCTTCATCATTGGGTCCCCGCTGGGGTGACCGAATGCCCCCCCCAGCGTGCTACAACGCCTGATTACAGCGGGTGAGTGTAACAGTGCCCAAATTAGAGTGTGATAATAACTATGTGCAAGGTATTAAAAAATGCAACGGTTGTAGCCTTTACAAAAATCTTTAATAATGGCCAACCTGCATTAGATTAAAAACAAGGTGAACGGACTGTCAAGGTTCTAAGCTACGGAACCTGAGTTCTGTTAGATATCAAAAATCGGTCAACATGTTTCTGCTGCTTTAAGTGCAATTTGCTCAGCATTCATCAGGACCTACAAAATAAGTCCTCCGGTGGTGTGCGCGCGCTAAGGCGTACCCTCCCGTGAGGCTCTATGTGTAAAAATATATAAAAAAGGTATCCGTAGTTATTCACTGCGATTAGCAGGAATATACAACAAACCTGTGGGGAGAAAAAAGACAAACGATAACACATAAGTGGACCTAAAGTAATAAGTCCAGAGATGAGATGCGTTATTTCTAAATAATTGCCTTGAAAGTCCGAAGAATATCGGAGATAAGTGCCCCCATAGCGTCGATTTTACAATGGGAGGCCCTCCAACCAATGAGGGGTGCTATCAAAGATTATTGAGTACCCCACCATGGCCTGAATAATAATATCCGACCCTGGAGGTAAGGAAAAGCAACTAGCGCTAATGTTCAAGCTACTACTGCCTAATGCGTCATAGTTCAATGCGAGCCTAAATACTATTCAACTCGTCATTTTGAATAGAAGCAACATCATGTTTGTAGATTATCATCGTACGTGGTGGCATACTAAAATCAAAACAATGGAGGGAGAGGAAACCCGCCTCTAATATCTAGGGAAATTAGTGGTGGTATGGCTAAAGGTCATAAATGGCTCACTTAGTGGATGGCATCAACTTGCCCCTTCGGTGTGGACAGCGCGGGTTAACTTCACGCGGTGTCTCTCTAAAGAGAAAAAAGGGCAAATAAAATTTCATAGAGAGAGTCAGTCAATGCCTGTGCTGTCGGTTGTTATTTATAAGAACAAAAAATGCTTACTTCAGCACACGCGGCTCCCCGCGGTATACCTGCTCTCTCGGCTGTTGTCTCCCGGAAATGCAGAGAGATGGGTGGAGTAGGCTTTAATTGTGTGCTTCTGCGATTTGTCAATACTGGTCATGTGGGTAGCGTTACGCCACCTCGCTGCCGTACAGTCTAATACCTTAAAGTGGCAGTGTTACAAAAAAGGATTCGGTACAAGGGTTTGAATCCCGGTGTTAACCAGGTCACAACTTCTTTTTCACGGAAGATAATTTTTATAGTCGTGATCCGCGGGTTCGTATTACACATGGGGGAATAGGAAATAAACGCCCAGGAACTGCCAGCAGAATCAGATGACGCTCCTCACACTGGCGACCCTCCCTCAATACTCCACGCAAAATGGGTGAGCCCTCGACTATAGTTGGTGACTGTAACTAATTAAAGCCCTTTCATGAGTGACCCAGTGTCTAAATACGTTCATACAACCAGAATGAACTATTTGACCAGGGTAGCAAATGGGCCAGGCTTGAAAAAGGATAATATTGATGAAAACAAAAACAGAAACAAAAATAGGGAGAGCAAAGGGGGGGTCCACTGTGGAAAAGGACGGCAGGGAATACTATAAGGACATAGATGTAATCTAATGAACAATGAAAGCAACAGAGTACATAAGGTAACGCAGTCTCTGTCACTAATTTGGGATGAATTATCGTCTTAGCACACTGCCCCAAGGTATGTCATCATTTAAACCGGTTTTATTGGTGCCGAGACGGTAGACCCAACGTTGTTCTTTTTCAAACAACCTGGTTTCCAAACCGCTTTCCAAATGCTCCAATACTGTCCATTGTAGATCATTCGGTGTGTGATTCAGTTGTAAAAAATGTGTTGTCAATTTAGTTGTTGCTTTTTTACAACGTATGTTACTCCGATGTTCACATATCCTGGTTTTGATGCGTCTAGATGTCATCCCTATATACTGTAGACTACATCTGCAGGTGATCAAATACACAACGTTGGTGGTATTCCAATTTGTGTGACTGCGTTGCTCCCAACGTGTGCCATCCGTCAGATCCAAGAATTTTTTATTGGAAGTGAGGTGGCAAACATTGCAGTTACCACACGGGTAGTGTCCTGTAACTGGAGGTAACCTCCAAGCATTAAGAACACTCGATACATGGTTACTTGTTACCACCTCCCTTGGTCGTGTATGAAGTAAAGAGTCTTTAAGACTGGAGGCTCTTTTATAAGAGAAAAGGGGTTTCTTCCAATTAGTCTTATTGCTGGTGATGATTCTCCAATTTTTTGTGATGCATTTACTTACTGCGTTTGACAGTGAATTAAAAGTTGTCACGCATGTCAAAGGGATCTCATCACTACCTGTTTTGGGGTTGTCATCCAACAACACATCTCTTTGTTGATTTCTAGCCCTCTTTTGACTCTTTTCTATTATACCCTTGGGGTACCCTCTGCTTGTCAGCTTGGTAGTCAGTTCATTCGCCTGCTGCTTGTAGTCGGAGAGGTTGCTGCAATTCCGGCGTATACTGAGATACTGCCCATACGGGAGATTCTCCCGTAGGGCCCGAGGATGGTAGCTGGTAAAGTGCAGCAAATTATTCTTGGCAGTCGGTTTGTAAAAGGTCTTGGTCTCAAGCTGATTGTCCTTCCTACTTATGCTGACATCCAAAAAGGTTATTTTATCACGGGCATGGTCATGCGTGAATTTTAGATGGTTATCGCACGTGTTAACCCAAGTGAAGAAATTGAATAACGTAGTCTCATTGCCCTGCCAAATCATGAGCACGTCATCTATATAGCGTTGCCATAAGATGATGTTCATGCCATATGGGTTTGCAGGACTCAGGATGTAATTGGATTCAAAGTTAAACACGTAAAGGCCCGCCACCGAAGGGGCAAAGGTGCTGCCCATGGATGTCCCTGTAGCTTGCAGGTAGATCTTTCCTTCATGTTCAAAATAGTTGCGTTTTAAGGCGAGGGTGGCACAGTCTACTACAAAATCACGTGTTGTGTTGATGTCCCAGGGAGCTCTATCCAGAGCTTCCTTCACCACCTTGATGGTCTCATCCTGCGGAATGCAAGTATATAAGCTCCCGATGTCCATCGTGACAAGGAAGCAAGGATCGTCAGGTAAGGTGATCGTCCTGAGCAAGGAGAGGAGACTTTTCGTATCTTTTAAATAAGTGCTAGTAGACTGAATAATGGGACTCAAAAAATAGTCACAATATTTTGAGAGGGGCTCAAGAAGTGAACCCAAACTCGAGACGAAGGGTCTCCCGGGGGGAGGTAGCACATTCTTGTGGGTTTTTGGCAGTATGTAAAAATAAGGAACCCGTCCCTCCGATGTGGTAAAAAAATCAGCCTCTTTCTTTGTGATCAAGCCATCTCTTTCTGCTGTTGACACAGGTTCGCAGATTTCATCTTTCAAATCAAAGGTTGGATCCACGTTTAAAGGTACATAATTGGTGGCGCTGCTCAATAGACGCTGACACTCAGTGTCATAATCTGTCTTATTCAAAACTACAACGCAACCCCCTTTGTCCGCACTCTTTATAATGATATCCTTGTTCCTTTTCAAGGATTGGATGGCCTTAAATTCATCTGCGGTCAAGTTCTTGTATGAGTTCGGTTCCTGCATTATCTCAACTTCCTTAAACACAGCCTGCTCAAAAGCCAGGATTTCTGGTGTAACTGTGTGTGGAGGAGGTGTAAAAGTCGATTTCAGTTTGAATTCAGTGTCACTTTTGGCCCCGTCTACTTGATCATTCTCTGCAGACTCAAAAAAGTTCCTCAATCGGAGTTTTCTGAAGAATTGACTCAATTCACAGTGAAGTTTGAAACGGTCTAGCCGAGGGGTAGGTATGAAACCTAACCCTTTCTCCAAAACCTCTGTTTCAGCTGTGGACAGGTTATGGGAGGATAGATTAACAATTAGGGTTTCACGCTGCTGGGACCCGGTCACTGCTCCCCTGCTATCTTCCTGGTGACATCCCCTGCTACCTCCGGCTGTTCCCAATGGACAGAGACTGTGTTACCTTATATACTCTGTTGCTTTCATTGTTCATTAGATTACATCTATGTCCTTATAGTATTCCCTGCCGTCCTTTTCCACAGTGGACCCCCCTTTGCTCTCCCTATTTTTGTTTCTGTTTTTGTTTTCATCAATATTATCCCTTTTCAAGGCTGGCCCATTTGCTACCCTGGTCAAATAGTTCATTCTGGTTGTATGAACGTATTTAGACACCGGGTCACTTATGAAAGGGCTATAATTAGTTACAGTCACCAACTATAGTCGAGGGCTCACGCATTTTGCGTGGAGTATTGAGGGAGGGTCGCCAGTGTGAGGAGCGTCATCTGATTCTGCTGGCAGTTCCTGGGCGTTTATTTCCTATTCCTCCATGTGCATTGTAATACGAACCCGCGGATCACGACTATAAAAATTATCTTCCGTGAAAAAGAAGTTGTGACCTGGTTAACACCGGGATTCGAACCCTTGTACCGAATCCTTTTTTGTTACACTGCCACTTTAAGGTATTAGACTGTACGGCAGCGAGGTGGCATAACGCTACCCACATGACCAGTATCGACAAATCGCAGAAGCACACAATAAAAGCCTACTCCACCCCTCTCTCGGCATTTCCGGGAGACAGCAGCCGAGAGAGCAGGTATACCGCGGGGAGCCGCGTGTGCTGAAGTAAGCGTTTTTTGTTCTTATAAATAACAACTGACAGCACGGGCGTTGACTCTCTCTATGACATTTTATTTGCCCTTTTTTCTCTTTAGAGAGACACCGCGTGAAGTTAACCCGCGCTGTCCTCACCGAAGGGGCAAGTCGATGCCATCCGCTAAGTGAGTCATTTATGACCTTTTGCCATACCACCACTAATTTCCCTAGATATTAGAGGCGGGTTTCCTCTCCCTCCATTGTTTTGATTTTAGTATGCCACCACGTACGATGATAATCTACAAACATGATATTGCTTCTATTCAAAATGACGAGTTGAATAGTATTTAGGCTGGCATTGAACTATGACGCATTAGGCAGTAGTAGCTTGAACATTAGCGCTAGTTGCTTTTCCTTACCTCCAGGGTCGGATATTATTATTCAGGCCATGGTGGGGTACTTAATAATCTTTGATAGCACCCCTCATTGGTTGGAGGGCCACCCATTGTAAAATCGACGCTATGGGGGCACTTATCTCCGATATTCTTCGGACTTTCAAGGCAATTATTTAGAAATAACGCATCTCATCTCTGTACTTATTACTTTAGGTCCACTTATGTGTCATCGTTTGTCTTTTTTCTCCCCACAGGTTTGTTGTATATTCCTGCTAATCGCAGTGAATAACTACGGATACCTTTTTTATATATTTTTACACATAGAGCCTCACGGGAGGGTACGCCTTAGCGCGCGCACACAACCGGAGGACTTATTTGGTAGGTCCTGATGAATGCTGAGCAAATTGCACTTCAAGCAGCAGAAACATGTTGACCGATTTTTGATATCTAACAGGACTCAGGTTCCGTAGCTTAGAACCTTGACAGTCCGTTCACCTTGTTTTTAATCTAATGCAGGTTGGCCATTATTAAAGATTTTTGTAAAGGCTACAACCGTTGCATTTTTTAAATACCTTGCACATAGTTATTAATCACACTCTAATTTGGGCACTGTTACACTCACCACATCCCGCTCCGCTGTAATCAGGCGTTGTAGCACGCTGGGGGGGCATTCGGTCACCCCAGCGGGGACCCAATGATGAAGCATGTCACCAATTAGTGGTGAGTGAGGGTCCTTCATAAAAAGAAGGGATCTTTCTCTTCCCTCCTATGATATTCTTGGGCTAGTATTTCCCATAGGAGGTGTCCTCCTGTGAAGGGGGACTCTGGGTATTCACGGGGAGACAGCTATAAAATACTCCAGGCAGGTATTTGTGGTTGTGTGTATGATTTCTATGCACGCTGCCATATGCCTAGTATGGAGTAATATTGATGGACATCACAATATTTTTGTTTTGATCACCATTTGGTTTATTTAATTTTTCACTTAGTCACTCCTTTGTTGTAATTATTGATGTCCCCAGATCTCAATCAGTTCCTGAGGGGATTCATAAACTTGGTTACCCGTGAGCAAATGTCTTACATTCAAGGCTCTTTGCATTGCCCGTAAGGCCTTTTTACAACACTTCCCAGTAGAACTTGGGAACGGATTCCAATGTTACACTCCCCCAGGCCACTGAGATCCATAGGTAGAAATTGTTTAATTGTTCCTAAGCAAAGACAATCAAGATGGGGAGGTAGAGCCTTCTCAGTGGCTCCATCCAAGTTGTGGAATTTGCTCCCTCACTCCATCTACAATCCCATATTCTTTTTCATAAGGCCCTCAAAACATGGCTTATCAGTCCTTAAGGGCAGGAGTAGGTTTAATATGCATTTCTATTTCTTCTTTATCTTCCTAGACTAACTGCTGCTAGCGCCTTGACACCTTCAAGCAATTACTGTGCTTTAAAAATCTTTTTTAATTCATTCATTTTTTAACACAGTTATATGCCCTGGCCTTTTATTACCTTAATAAAAAAGGAGCAGTTCTGTATCTTATAAATAAATAAGGCCCCAAAATTTGACCGAGTAGCTATCGCCTAATTGCCTAGTTGAATGCAAATGGAAAATCATTTCCTAAACACCTTCCATCAAACCTACAGTTATGGGTTGAAAAATCAAAAAGATTGGGTTTTCATTTGTCAGGCTTCCGCTCTAATTGCAGAACGTTAGACAATATCATAGTTTTGACTACAATCATCCAGACAGCCCACATCCAGAAACAGACACTTTTTGTCTGCTTCCTAGACTTTTCAACTGTTTTCAACAGGGTGAATCAAACTAGGCTGTGGAAGAAGTTTCAGGATTGTTTTATCCCCCCAGGTATTTGGCATTGGATAGTAGAGTCCCACAGCAACACCTGGATTCGTGTCAAGATGTCCGATGGTTACAGTCTATCTCCCAAATTTACTACTCATGATGATCTAAAACAAGGGTATATTTTAGGCCCATTTCCTTTTAACTTGTACATATCGGACCTAGCAGACATACTAATATATAGGTTAGGCGGTGCTCAGAGGCTTGGACAAACTAAAGTCCCCTTTTTAGTTATGCTGATGATCTGGTCGTCTTGGTGTCAACCAAGAGTGGCCTCAAAGGCAACTCAATCAAATATAGTTGTACAATCAAGAAAATAACCTTCTTATTAATATCAATAAAACCAAGGTACTGTCATTTGGCCAAAACAATTAGAAGTTAATTTGGAAGATTGAAAGCATTAAAATAGAGGATGTCCAGGAGTTCCCATATTTGGGGTTTGACGTAGGTACAAATCTCTTCAAATGTCGTGCTGAGAACTTACAAAAACTATTTTGCTTAAAGCATTTGACCCCTTTATACCACATAAGATTGAAAATCGGTTTGACTCTGTTATTTGCTTTGGCTAACACTAATCAAATCACTTACTTCATAGAAGCGAAGGAGTCAGGAACTAACACCGTAAGAATATTTTTTTTCCAAAGTATTAACCCATAATAGACCAACTTACAACTAACTAGGTTGTGCTCTGCCTTCACACAAAGGGCTTGTCACCTCCAAATTGTCTCTGCAGCCAGCTTAGAGTAAGGGCAGAGGAGTCAGGAAATTCCAAGCACTTCGAAAAGAAATCTCTAGAAATTTCTCCCAACTTCAAAGGAGACATCAGATATGAAAATAGGGGCCACAGACCCAATCATCAGTTCACTTTATGGACCTGTGGAAGAAGTCACAGAGGACCGTCTGCTGTGAACTGCTGCGCACTCTGCAAGAATTTTTTTCTGTACCTGGAAGCACTGTTTTGCTGCCTGGAGCACACATTGAACCCTCAGAGTCCAGCCCTGCTGTTTGAGTCCTGCAACCTCATTGGGGCCCAGGACTACCTGAATGAGTACAAGGGCTAATTTACTGGCCACCTGTTCAGAGCCACAGGTACATAAAAGGCTCCCACCATCTTGAACCCACAGCTGGACCTAGCCTGAGTGAGTCCCAAATCCCCAAATGGTGCCCCAACAGTTCTGACCCTTGGTGGTGGTGCTAAACGTGCAGAGCGGAGACCAGGACCAACTTGCTCATCGATCCACCAAGATGCATTGCTGGTCTGACTTTGCAGCTGCCACTGCATCATTCTTCTCCACAGCAACAAGTCCTGTTCATTAGCCTTCATCAACGGAGTATTGGATCTCCTGGAACTTTGACTACACCCTCCTGCCTCATCCCAATGGAGACTTTTGACGTTCTTAACAGTCTGAACATGGAACATGGACTTAATTTAGAGGCTCTCCTATGACGACAGACCCTCCACAGAAACTGCCTGCAGCCTTGCCCTGCTGAAATTTGACTTCTGAGAACATTTGTCTTGAAAATTCTTCTATGTCCAAAGGTTAGCGCCGACCAGGCCCAATCCACTTTTTGTATCTAAACCGCGCTCCACCGGGGTCGGCTATATTTTTCAACTTTGACCTGATCTTTTGTGATTAGATGTCTGGCTTTGCCGCTTTGATGTTTTAGGGCTTGATATTGCTGAAAACATTAACAATTCTTAACGTTGGTACTACTGAATGGATGTTTTTCGTTTTGGTGTCAAATAATTTATTAAAATACACTCTATTTTTCTAAATTGGTTTCTTGAGAGTGTATAAGGTGTATTGAGAGTCTGTATAAGGTAGTTACAGTTAACACTGTTTGCAGAGTTTCAGGTTACTTAGAAACACCCTGTTCCCTTTATCTGTAAAGTGAACTTCATCACTTCTATAGATTTCATGAATGTTAAAATGCAGGTTGTTTTTGTAGGTAGAGTCCATGTTATGGTCTCTAAGCAAAGCTGAAACAGTTGTATTAACATGTTTCCTGGATTTGTCAATCAGTGGACAGAATAGATTAGACCACTTTCATTTCTGTCTTTGGCATATGTTAAAGTACACCCACACAGTGTGATCAAAAACCATGGAAATTAACTTAAAAAAACAAACATTACAGGGACATTATAGTTAGGAAATAGATTTAAAAAAAACCTTAGCAATTCACAGGAAAAGACAAAGGTTACATTGACTTTATAGTTAGGCTGAGATTTCACTCATACAAAACCAGAGAAATTAAGCAGCTATGGTTATCTGAGCTAACTATAACATATATGCACCCCTGCAATGCATTTTGTTCTAAAGGCATGGTAAAGACCTGTGTGGTAAAGGCAATGCGTGGTAAATGCATTGCGTGGTAAAGGATGGATGGTTAAGGCATTGCATGGCAAATGATGCATTGTAAAGGCTGTTTGTATTGTTCTAAAAGCAACTATGAGAAGGCAACACACATTTGAAATTCAGAATTAGGCAGTTTATTTACTAATCTCCTAATATTAGCGCATCACCTAAACTTAGCATACGGATAGTATTAAGATTGCAATGTATTGTAATTGCATTTATATAGCGCTTACTAACCCTGACAAGGCATTGAAGCGCTTTTTCGGTGAGTAGCACTCTACTACGGTAGCCAAAAAAGAACAGTGGTGAATTAGTGTAGTGAAATATGAAAGTAATTTGAGTGGTGGCTATGTTAGTTAGTTATTTGGATTGAGAAGGATAGTGGAGGGATAGAAGAGGGAAAAATTTTGCATTTCTATAGCGCTTGTTGCCCCTGATGGGGTGCTGAAGCACTTTTTTAGTGAGTAGCATGCTACTCAGGAACCCATAAAGGATTACTGGTGAATTAATATAGTGAAATATGAAAATTATTTGAGTGGTGGATAAATTAGTCAGTTATTTGGATTGAGAAGGATAGTGGATGGAAGGGAAAAAGCTGTGCATTTATATAGTGCCTGCTATCCCTAATGGCGTTTTAAACCGCTTTTTCGGCGAGTAGCACGCTAGTGCAGAATCCATAAAGTATTAGTGGGGAATTAGTATAGTGAAATATGAAAGTAATTTGAGTGGTGAATATGTTACTCAGTTATTTGGATTGAAAAGGATAGAGGAGGGATGGAAGAAGGGAAAGAGGTTTGCATTTAGATAGCTCTTGCTAAACCTGATGAGGTGTTGAAGTGCTTTTTCGGTGAGTAGCACACTACTCCAGAACCCAAAAAGGATTAGTGGTGAATTAGTATAGTGGAATCTGAAAATAATTTGAGTGGTGGACTTGTTACTTTGTTATTTGGATTGAGAAGGATAGTGTAGAGATAGAAGAGAGGAGGATTTAGATTTTTTTTGTTTTGGAGCTCATCGCAGTCAGAGATGGCTTCGGATGAGTAAAAGGGAGGTGGAGGGGGAAGAGTCAGAAGGAAGGGTTTAGAAAGACTTGTTATTTGGGATCAGAATAGTAAAAGAGGTATGAGATGATGCAAGGAGGGGTAGAGTAGAAAAGAGTCTAGAAAGGGAATTTTTTGGGATCATAGTAGTGGTATTGGGTTTAGGATGAATGAGAGAGTTGTGGAAGAGGATATATCAATAGAGGGATAAGGTGAGAAATAGGGTGGTGCATTGGAAAGAGTAGTAGAAAGAGGTTTAGGATGAGTTGGAGAGTTGAGGTAGAGGATCTATTGAGAGTGGTACAGGGTGAGAAATAGGGTATTGCATTGGATATGCTGAGTTAGAAGAAAATTAATAAATATATAGATTCATAAGTACATGGAATGTATAGAGATGCATAAAGGAAGGTAGCATATTTAGACTAAATAAACTCCGGCTTTCGAATGTTGTTGTACTTTAAATTAATATATATTTATGTATATTTGTAAATCAATAGTGAAGTCAAGAGGGAGGACTAGGGCTGCGAGCTACCAGACGAGCAGCATCGAGCCTCTGCTGTACCAGCGATAGCATTGTGATTTTAGATCGTGTTTTGTGACTGCTACAAATTTTATCTGAGGGGGGCTTCTATTCCTAGAATAAAGTGGGAATTGTTTTTGAGGCACTCTGACACCCCTACACACGCTACTCTCGTCGCTGACAGCCTCGCCCAGCCGTTTTTTACTCCCGGTTGAGGCGGCGGCGGGCGCCATCTTGGGTGTGGGCAGGGGCTGCGCTCTAGTCGCGCCGGCCTCCCACCCTCCTCATCACCTATAAAATGTGCGTAGGGTTCAGACGGCGCAGCGGGCTGGCGCAGTGGGCGCGCCGGACGCGCACCGAAGCCGCGCCTAAGCCAAGCCCGTCTGCGCCCGTCTGTGACCGACCGGGGCTAGGGGCCCAAACCCCTATATCTCGCGCGTGCCGCAGTCAGTCCTACACAAGTAAGAGGCTGAGAGACCTCTGCCCCGTTTTATCTACCCTATGTCGCCACGCGATGGAGCCACTGGACCTAGGTCCTTGTCCTCACTGTTCATTCAGAGGAAGATGTTTAGCGCCCGATGTCCCTGACCCTGAAGCGATTATTGCCAAAGGGGGTCTTTTAAACTGTAGATCCGTCAGCAAACATGCCCTCCAGCTGTGGGATCTCTTATTGGATGAGGACATGCATATATTATTTTTAACTGAAACCTGGTTAGGAGAAAACTCTGATCCAGAGATAGTGGATACTATTCCGCCAGGCTACACCCTCCACAGACTTGATAGAGAAAAAGGAAGGGGAGGTGGCATCGCCATCATTGTCAAACACCCTTTTGAGTGTGTTTTAAAACCAGTAAAAATTGATGACAGCGAAGCAGGTGAATTTAGTATTAAATTGACTCAACACGAGACAATAGCGGGCATCCTAATATACAGACCTCCTGGCTCTCTGGGCAACTTCCGTAGTAGTTTACTAGAAGGGGTTGCTCAGACTGCGATTAAACACAATAAAGTATTGGTGTTGGGTGACCTGAACCTACACCTAGAGGACCCCTTACAGAAGGAGGCAGAGGATGTTCGTCTTGTCCTACAAGAAATACAGCTTAACCTGCTAAGTGTTGCAGCTACACATCAGAGGGGTCACTGCTTGGACCCGATTTTCGCCAGTTGGGACATGATAAAAGCACTTACTCCTTGTCAGCTCCCCTGGACCGACCACTTCTTGGTCCCTTTCCAATGTTTTTACCAGCCTGTTAGGGCTATTGAGAATGGGATGGGAAATATTATGAGACGTAAATGGAGACAGTACTCCCAGGAAAACTTCATAGGTGCCATCCAGAAAGCACAACCATTGTGTGCCACGGACAGTGATCAGGCGAACAAGGAATTTAATCTACTTGTGACTGCCACCTTGGATGAGATAGCTCCCATGAGCAAGGGTAAAGCTAGAGAAGGCAGACAACGTACTGCCCCTTGGTTCACTCCTGAACTCCAGCAAATCAAGTCTAATTGTAAAAAACTTGAAAGGAGCTGGAGAAAGAACCCGAGTGAACAAGCAAAAAACAGTTATAGCTCAGCTCACCGAAGCTATCAGTATGCGGTGCGCAGAGCTAAAGCCAAATACTTCCATACACGCATTGAGGCTGCCGAGAGCTCCTCGCGTGAACTGTTCAAAATATACAAAGAAATATCTTCAGTCTCTAGCTCTAACACCCCCACAAAGGCCTCTAAGGAGGGATGTAATAGAGTCGCTGACTTTTTCTCTAACAAAGTTAAAGCGATTTATGCCTCCTTCTCCCAACAACCAGATAAGGGCATAGATTTTATAGCAGGTACCTCACCTGCAGCCCCTGATTCCTCATTACTAACCTTCGAGGTTCCCGCAGCTGACAAGCTAATAAAGATCTGTCGAAGCGTGAAGTCCGGTTCCCCCAACGATCCGGCTCCGGCCTGGGTCATCTCAGAAGGCCTGACAGCCCTGGAACCCCACATCAGACACGTCTTACAAACCTCCTTTTCCACTCAACAAGTCCCTATGGAGTGGAAGAAGGCCATAGTACTGCCAATAAGGAAAAAAACGCATGTAAGCATGGAGGTGCTGGAAAACCTCAGACCTATTTCCTTATTGCCGTACGTGGCGAAGGTGGCTGAGAAGGTGGTCAACGCTCAGCTTACGGAGCACCTGGAGAGATGGAATCTATTTCATCCCTCACAATCAGGATTTAGGGCGGGCTACTCTACGGAGACGGCTCTCCTTCGAGCCACTGAGACCTTAAGAGCAGGGGCAGATGCAGGTCATACAATGGCCCTGATCATGCTCGACTTAAGCGCGGCTTTTGACACCGTAGCGCACTCCATCCTGATACGGTGTCTGAGCGAAGCCGGGGTCGTCGGTCCTGCGCTGTGCTGGCTACAGTCGTTCCTCATGGAAAGATGTTTCCAGGTACAGCAAGGGACATGTCGCTCAGTTGAGATGCCATTAGATCAGGGAGTGCCTCAGGGCTCAGCTCTGAGCCCCACTCTTTTTAATCTTTATATGGCCTCCCTGGCGAAAGTTGTACAATCATTTGGGGTGGAATTGGTGTCGTACGCCGACGACACCCAGCTGCTGATCTCCTTATCGCAGAACACCTCTAACACCCCTACCAACTTTAAATCCTGTATGCAGGCACTAGCTGAGTGGATGGACTCCCATTGCTTAAAGCTCAATGGCTCCAAAACAGAGGTGTTGGTGGTGGGGGGAAAAAGCGAAAACTGGTCAGCTGAGTGGTGGCCTTCATGCCTGGGCCCTACTCCTATACCGTGTGAGGAGGCTAAGAATTTAGGAATCTGGATGAACCCCTCTCTCTCATATGATGGCCACATAAGGCGTCTTTTGGGCAAATGTTTTGGAATACTAAAGACCCTAAATAAAACCTTAGACCTCCTACCCTTAGCGGCCAGAAGGACACTAACACAGGCACTGGTGACCTCGCGGTTGGACTATGGAAACATTTTGTTCCTAGGGGCAACCGAGGGCAGCCTAGGCCGCCTACAAGTCATACAGAACTCCGCCGCCAGACTGGTGTTAAGAAGACCTAGGAGAGCTAACTCGCAAAAGGTGCTGGATGCGCTTCATTGGCTGCCTGTTAAGAAACGTGTGCTGTTTAAGTGCCTCCTTTTCTGTCACCGAATTGTCTGGGACAGGCCGCCCGCATACCTAAAGGATTTAGTCAGCCGATATGAACCAACTAGGACCCTCCGTTCGGAGGGTGCCGGACTGCTGACAGTCCCCAGGATAAGGAAGGCTAGATTAGGTGGACGATCCTTTGCGCTCCAAGCAGCTCAACAATGGAATAAACTTCCCCCTGCTCTGAGGAACAACAGGAAGGTTTTTAAACAGTTGAAGTTGGGTGCACTGCCAGTTTATACGCATTTATTTCTGCTCCTTAAAAGTCTATGGTGCTTCACGGCGAGTGGACAAACCTAAACCACTCTCTGGAGTAGAGCAAACTACTGCTAATTGCTTTGTGGATTGCCGAAGCACTCACATATGAGTAATCAATGTCCAGTTACAATTTAACAAATTTACAAACACCAAGTATGACAGAAGTGACAAGATATCCAAAAGATGAGTGAATCTTGGAGTCTTTAATGAAGATTACAGCCAGCCGACACGTGTTTCATCGCCTTCGCGATTCATCAGGGCTAGAAGGCCGTATCGATGTCAGAAGGTCGCTCAGCTGGTGATAATTCCGACCCAGCCGGGCCCGTGACTAATACTACTGGCGGTGATTCATCCAGCAGTGATCAATACTTCTGTATCTTTCATTTAGTACTTGTAGTGAATGCGAGTCATTTTTCATTTGCACTTGACAACTATCTACTTCACCTGGCGCTCTGCATCGCGGAACTGTTTCAGAAAAATGCAGGGAGACATTTGTAACTTTTTTTATCCCAGCACGAGTTATACTGTTGCCCAGCCATTTGTGAAAACATCAAAGGGCATGCCTGTATCGCTTTGCAGATTTCTTTAATCTTGTGTGTTTCAAGATCAAAACGGGCCCTTTTGCTTGAGTACCGCCACAGCCTAGATCCCGATAAAATCAAGATGGCCTCTGAGACTGGAGAGCAGTGAAGCGAGGTTTAGGGCCATGCTTAAAACACTACTATACACTGCGTAGATCATAGGCTCTTATGTCATGCTGTTTCACTGATAGCTTCAGCGCGGGGACACGCCGCGATGGCGTTACTGAGCGCTCTATAAGCTCTTTTATTATTATTATTATAGTTGTGATAGAGGTTTCTCACTTTCTTTGTTACATTAGGTGGTGTTCCCTCAAGCCACACGGTGAGCGGTTCATAATGTTTCCAATCGCCACATGTGAGTATTTCTGTTTTGGAAGCATTCAATTTGAGATGGCTCGACGTCATCCATTGATCCACAACTCTGAGACAACTCAAAATGTACAAGTTTCCAATGTCTTTGTGGCATTCCAGTTGAAGGACTATTTGCGTGGCATCTGCATAGTTATAGCACGTGAGGTGAAACTGATTAATCAGTGTCGGTAATGACTTTATGTAGATGATGAAAACAATGGGTGAGATGATAGAGCCTTGATGGACCCCTGCTTTTGTGATATATGGTTTGGATGAGAAAGGTGGGGTATGGATAAAATTAGTTCTGTAACAAATGTGCCACAACCATTTTAGAATTTTCGTATGGTCTTTATCTATACTACTATTATAAAGAGAGAACGGTGTCCTTTGAGCCAGGTAAACTCGAAAATTACACCACCAATCGCAACACCCAATACAGCGTTGGAAAGAGGGGGTCCAGTAGATGGACATAGGCTATAAAAAAATAACAATACATGGTATTTAAAAAATAAACAATAAAAAAAGTAGTCCCTAAGAAGTAGCGCCGGCCGTGTGTGCTAACAACGTGCTTGCTGACATCATCGGAGGACAGGAACGCAAGGAGAAGCGGACAACAGCGCAGGGAGGAGCGGAAAACTTAGCCAGACTGGAGGGAATGAGGTACGTGAACCGCGGGTAAGAGCGGTGAAGTAAGGCGGACTGGAGCGGAATGGAGGACAACAGCGCATGGAGGAGCGGAGAACGTAGCAAGACTGCAGCGCCATGAGGTATGTGAAACATGGGGAGGAGCGGTGAAGTACGCGGGGAGGAGCGGTAAGTGAGGCGGAATGGAGCAGGATAGCGTACTGCAGCGGGGTGTGTAGACTGGCTTGGTGTAGTGGGGGTGGTGAAGTGAGGCGGACTGAAGCGGGATAGCAAAATAAATGATAGGTTTTAAAACGGCTTTCACATTTGGTGCAGACATTTAAGTGAGAGTAGTGGGGGCGGTGAAGTGAGGCGGACTGGAGCGGGGGCCTGGGTTTGTGCGACAGGGAGCAAGCTCTGAGGTAAGGTGCACGCAAGCCTGAAATGCTGCCCCCAGCCCCCTTCTGCCCCGGGCAACGCTGGGGTGGGCTGCTAGTTACTTATAAATTGCTCTGCTGCATTATTGGTGATTTTCTATGCTGATACAATTCATACTGTATGCCCACGGTAGGATTTTGGTATACATATTTTTAATGCTCGTTCTATTTCCTAGTGTCTTTTGAGTATGTTATGTGAAGTCTGTTGCCGGTGGTGGTGCTAGACTACAGGCCCCAGTCCTCCTTGTGGCAGGAAGCCATCAATGTGGTTTCAAGCACCTGGACACGCCAACTTAACCCCCGTAGAATTCCTGCCCTGTGGGAAGTGAAGTCTGTTGCCTGTGGTGGGGCTGGACTTCAGGCCCCAGTCCTCCTTGCAGCAGGAAACTGCCAACGTGGTTGCAAACACCTGGAGGCACCTTCCTAACCCCCACAGGACTCCTTCAGCATGGGAAGTGAAGTCTGTTGCTGTGGTGGGAGCTGAACTTCAGGGCCCAGTCCTCCTTGAGGGAGTAAGCCACCAGCATGGTTGCAGGCACCTGGAGGCATTTAGTTGGATGTATGACATCACAACGCATACTTTCACAACGCATGCCATTACGACGCAACTTTTACAACGCATACCATTACAACGCATAGTGCTTTGGGGTGCTGGATAGTGAATAGTTTAATTTACCATTCCAACTCCAGTCCCCGTGGATAGTAGGGAAGGTGTTGGATAGTAAATTAAACCTATTCCCTATCCTAGAGTGCCCCCCAGCGCAATGCGTTGTAATGGTTTGCGTTGTAAAAGTTGCGTCGTAATGGCACTGCGTAGTAAAAGTTGCGTTGTAAAGGTTGTCTCCCCATTTAGTTAACCCTGTGAGACTCCCGCAGCATGGGACACCCCCTGCCTCATGCCCGAACAAAGACCAGGCCAACAGCAGGCCCATCTGAGCCCGTCCACGGCGGGACACAGCTGGGCTGGGCCCTCTCTCTTGGCCCCTTGATTGTGAGAAAGTGATGTACCTCTGCAGTAGCACTATGACTCCTAGAGTGGTGTCGGTCTACGTAGAAAATCAGTGTGTGAAATGACTGTTCCCTCTGGTACTATTTGAACAATTGGGAAAAGGAAAGCTGAGACAGCCACATTGTCTGTGACTATTGACTCTTTTTTAGGAAAAGTGATGGGGCCATATCAAAGGAAATTGACTGCACAGAAAGGAGCCTATCCCTGGGTCTTGGCGGCCCCTATCTTCCAATGACCATTCAGGTCTTGCAGGTGGCTGTCCCATTCACTGAGGACACTGCACCTCTTGTTCCCCCGTCAAACTCAGATGGCCTTGTATCTAACCCTGCTGATGTGGTTCCTGTTTCAGGCAATCCTAATTGCAGGGTTTCTCATATTCCCTTTCTGACCACTGATATGATGCATTTCCGCGCCCCCAAATAGAAACATAACATCAAAAGGCCTGTTGAATTCCTGGTTGCACCAAGGGGCACACTGGGGCAATATGTTTGTAACCTCATTGAGCCATCAGAGAATTTTTGGGCACCAGTGTTACAGAAACTAATGGACTCTCTTACATACCTATTGACCCCTTTTCTGGAGAAACTGGAGAAATTGGTAGTAGACACTAGGGAAATGTTAAACAGTTTTGAGAAAAAATTGACTTTTGTTGGCACTGAATCATCACCCATGAATTACTCTGCTTCAAAATAGGCTCTATTCCCAGTGTTAACTTAAGGCCCAGTGTATCTCACATTTGTCCATCCACATTATCAGGCCAAGAGGATATGACTGTTGTTGCTCAGCATTAAGGCATCGCTTCTTCCAGCTACGAACCTCCCCCTTGCATAACGCACCACCCATGCCCCCCCTGCCTTAGCAGGCTCCACTCCTTGCAACCCTGATAATGGTGCCCTGTTACCAGTAGTTTACATTCTCTGGCTTGTTGCCCATATACTGTGGTTCAGTCTGGGGTCCTGTTAATCTCCGTCTCTAACCAAGAATTTACTGGCCAACTGAGTAACAAGGTATCCCACTGGCTTGCAAAATATTCCAGATTTAACATCTCGTATTACAAGAATATTCTAATGGCCCAGCGGGTATCATGGATTGGGTCCTCACGGAAATCAATTGTGAGAGAATCTGTGATTGTCAATGTCAGATATCCAGAAATTCCATGTAACATTCTGATTGGGTTTTGTGAGTTTCTTTCTCTGAAAAATAGTATAGGACCCTTGCCCCTGGGTTTCTATTACGGACTCCTTACTGACGTACTGAAATTTTCGTTCTCAGGGAATACTTACTAATATAACAAAGAACTTGGCACAGAAGCTGAAAATATGAAAAGACATCTTTATTAAATTTAATAAGTGAGGCCACGTCACACAGAAGCCGAAGCAACTGGATGAGGCAGTCTGAGGAATACAGAGGACAGAGGCCTTTTATATGTTTTAGCGTTACATGACTCAGTACAAAAGTAAGGGGCAGTCCTAGCTTTTGCAAGCATGCAAAAACCCAACATTCCTTCTTACACAAGCTGAACAAACCCATAATAAAAACAGGCACATCCCCATCGTAAACAGGCCATCAAGAACGGAGCAGAGACAGGTGTGAGTAAGATAAGACATAGTTGTGTCCAATAAAGGTTTATGATGTCCTGTGCCTTGATGCTTAATCTTGATCAGCTACTGGGAAAAGAACTGGCCTAACAGGTTTTGGCTTCAGGCAGGAGGGTCCCTTCGCTCGGGTCATTCAGAAGTCAGCTATAGTGTAAGACTTGTTCAGCCGTGGTCATTGGCCTATGTGAGGGCAACCACAAAATGGCTGCCGTACTCAAAATGGAACCCGAGGGTTCAGAACGGAATCCCTGATTACATGGTGATCTTGTCACTCGAATACGCAGAAAATACTCGTATATAGCATACTCGTCATTTTCGGTCTGCTGATACCAAAATCGTCATGCTACGATGATGTTTATGACGTGGGTTCAAAATCCACGGAACCACATTACCTTTGTTCCAAGTTTGACCAGCCTACATGTCCTGGGGTGCTGATAGAATTACTGCTTGCCAACTGGCTCACCCAAATCAGTTTGCCCCTCTTGTGGATCTTAATTACCTAGACTGAGTCCCTGATTATGCTATTAAGACTCCATTCCAGAGTTCCCCCCCAGGGTCTCCCATCCAACCTATGGAAACACATGCTGTACTGATTTCTACCTGCACTATATACTAGGGTACAATCATGCGTCAGGCTCCTCCTCTCAAGGATGTACTCCGCAGGGTTTACCTTGCCTATAGCATGGTCCTTTAACCCTCTCGCATGTCCTGTATCTGGCTCCTGGAGTGACTTATGGCTTGTGTCATGGAATATCGTGTGCCTATCCGCAAAATTCTCAGTTGAGAGGTCGATTTTGTTTGTTAAGTCTTTTAGTATCATATATTTACAGGAAACATGGGAAATCAATTATAATTTTTTTCTTGAGGGGTATAAAACTTTTTCCGTCCCACAGTGGAGTCAATCTCTGGGCGGGCCATAGGGGTCTAGTCATTGTTGTTGCTTTAGAACTCTGTGAGTCCATCAAAGATCTTAACTGGGACTCTCAAGTTTTCAGGGTCTTAAAATGCATGCCGGGAGACTCAATTCCGTTGTCTTGATCAATTTTTATAATGCAAAAAAGGGAACTCAAGGCTCGTCTAAACTTGCAGCCTTATGTAGCGCCATTGATTCACTTTCGCGGGAGTCTTGAACAGGATAAGCTTGTCTTAGTAGGGGGTCTTTAATTGCTATCTGTCTTCTAACCCTTCAAATCCCATCTTATCTAACTGCACAATTTTAGAGGGTCCCCACAGGGAATATACACGCAGTTTCTGAACTAAACAGTTTTTTACATACTCATCATTTGGCTTTTACCTTTGAACAGCTGACAAAATTGTCAGGCTAGCAATTCCTGCCTACTTTCAAAGGGAGGGGTTGTGCCAAAGTCATTGATTTGATCTTTGTCTCTGCTCCCCTGAAATGCTCCTCTATAATCTTTAACATTACTCATGGCCCTTTTAGCTACCATAACCCCTTATCCATGGTAGTTGAGAGGGTGTGGCATGGGCTGGGTTCCACATGTAAATCGTCAGGTTCACTTAGTCTTATCAATCAGGGGAGATGGCAGGGGTGGTTCCAGGTAGATTCCAAAGCCTTTACTTACTACATTTTTTCAGCATGTCACAAGGAGATAGCCACCTGTCTGGACCCTTTAGTCTCGGGGAGAGAGACTTTAACTTCTTTCACAAAAATTGCACGAATATCCCAGGATTGTTCACAGCCCCCATGGATAGGGATTGCTCTGATAATCCTAAATGGTTTGATAGTGAGTGCTCAAGGGCCCTTCACCACTTGAAGGCAGCTCTTCAGTAGTCACCTCGCAACAAAGAGCTTGTGGCCAATTGCCATATACACTACAAGGGGACATTAAAGAAACAAAAGCAAATCTTACAGACTCTGGCCTGGAATGAGCTCTTTGAAGCGAGTGACTTTTGGGATAGAGCACTCTTCTGTTGAGTAATAAATAGGCGTTGCTTCTCAGAGACCATAGGGCCAGCATTACGTCATCACATTACTGCTGCTCAACAATGGGTAGACCATATTAAGACTGTAACTTTGGACTTCCCGAAAAAAGGTAGAGGAGGAGACAGATCAGACACTCTGGAAAACTAATGTTACTTTTTCTCTTGAAGAGGTATGCAAGGGAATCCAGGCCCTATCCTGCAATAAGGCTCCAGGGACCAATAGTATTTCTCTGTAACTTTTTCGTGACAACATTAAGGTTTGGGGCTTAGTTATGACTCTGGTTTTGAATGCAGCAATAATGGAGGGTGTCCTGCCTTCCCGGTCTTCTACCATTATACTACCTGTCTTCAAGAAAGGTGGCAAAGACAAAACCACAGTGTTATGGTCCCATTTCTCTCATTGATGCGTATGTTCATGTCCATGGCAAGGTCTTTCTAGATAGACTGTCTTTATGGGCGGACACAAATTAGATATTAACAGAGGGTCAGTATGGTTTTTGTCTGGGTAAATCAATGACTTTCCAGTGTTTAAACCTCTATCAAATAAATAAGAAATATACTGTGGCCCAGCCTGGTGTTTTGTTTTTAGCCTTTATGAACCTTACGTCCGCTTTTGATAGGGTAAATCAAAAGAAGCTTTAGGACGTCCTCCTCTCTTTAGGAGCTGACCCAGATATTGTAACCTTGCTAAAAAAAACTTTTTGTCCACACTACAGCAGCGGTGAGACATTCTCAGGTGGTGGGCCTTACAGATCAGTTTAATTGCGTAAGGGATGATTGTCAAGGGAACATACTTGCGCTCTTCCTGTTCACCCTGTACATTAATGGTTTAGAACATGCTCCCTCCTCAGTACAGTCCAACTGCCCTACAGTTGGTACAAAATGATTGCCAGTCTGATTGTACGCAGACAATACGGTACTCATGGCCCTCACAGGAGTGAGTTTGCAGGTTTTAATAGACAGGCTTGTTTCTTATATGGACAGATTGGACCTGATGGTCAACTTCACAAGACCTTACATTCTAGAAGTTGGCCATCGGTTGACTAGGTCAAAAACCTATAGGGCGAGGAGCTATATATTTGCCAAGGTCCTGGTTTTCTCTTACTTGGGCATGCTGTTCGATGCTAAATTGAATTAGAAGCCCCTGGTTGAGGGAAAGGTGTGCTAGATGAATAATTCATTAGGCGTCTTAGCTACTTATGCCCAGTGTGCTATGAAAGCTTTATTATTCTAAATGTGTTTCTATGGTCCTATATGGCAGCAAACTGTGGTGGCATACTTCCGTGCTTAAAATACAGCTTGCATAAAAAAAATTTTAAGATGGATCCTGAGAGTGCTCCAGACCACTCCATGCGTCTCTGTACAAGGAGAGTTGGGTGCTAAATACATTCCTGACTTGGTAGATGTAAAGCCCCTGTTGTGTTGGGTCAAGATGTGGTCCAGGTAGGGTGCCCAGTTAAAATATCTGATTTATTTTTGAGTTTAGAGAGCTTTATTGAATCAAATAAAAACAAAGTTACAATATTATACCAATATTGTAACTTTGTTTTTAATCAAATAAAAACAAAGTTACAATATTATACCAACAATTAGAGAAGATTTACAAAAAATATCAAATGGTATATATAGGCATGGAAAAATGGAAACTTAATACAACTACCACTGTCAGAAAGCAAAACCAAAGGCTAAGGGCAAAAATGAGGAGTTATGTACCATAGCAAACTAGCAAGTTTTATGGGGAAATAAAGAAAAGAAAGATAGGAAGAAAAAGAGAGAGAAAGAAATCAACAGAAAATCAACATCCTTACCAAGTATACTAAGTAAGAACATCCAATGGTGAGCACCATATGTTTACAAATAACAAAGTGGTAACAATACATTATCATATATGAGCGGTATAAGAAAGATTTATCATAATACTCATGGTGGTTTAAATACTAAAGGTACTGTCCTTGTTGCATTATGCAGAGGAGGAGAAATAATTATTGGGTGGAGACGAAAAAGGCTTCTTTTCGAAGGAAAAGCTGAGAAGTAGTGGTAGAAGCTCTATCTAGCCTGTTGTGATAGCAGATAAGGTTTTACCAAGCAGAGAAGGTGACCTTCGTGGCATCGTTCCAGTTGGAAGTAATAACCTGAAAAGCAATAGAAAGTAACAAATCCACAAAAGTTCTCATTTTGTGAGCACCAAACCAATGTACAGAGTTACCGCCCGGAAATATGGAGTGATATCAAAAGGAAAATTGTGAGAGCAAATGCAGATGATTAATTTACATAACTTAGTCCAAAAAAAGGAGATACTAGGACAAAGGAAAAAGGAGTGTAAATACTTTCCAGGAGTGTTGCTACATGACCAACAATTATGGGATAAGTCAGAACTAAATTTGGAGATAGATAATGGGGTTAAAAACAACCTCTGATCAAAATAGTTAAGAGTTTGAGTGGTGCTAGCATTACAGGAAGTGTGATGAAGTCATGTCCAGATAGAAATCCAAGTGTGTACAGAGATGCTACATTGCAAATCTAATTCTCATTAAAGTTCAGTTTTACTCTTGGGATGATCCGGAAGAGAAAAATGAAGAAATTTGTAGATAAGAGAGGCCCGAAGTAAAGGGGAAGTAGATAACGGTTCAAATGATGTGTCTGATGAAGAGGAGGGTGATCAAGAAAGAAGAGAAAACCGTTGAGTTATAAGCAATCTTAAAGATTCGTACTTGAGAAGTGAAGTGACAGGCAGTCAGAATTTAGATTGTACTTCCTGAGGAGATCAAAAATGCATACCATGAACTAAGTGTTTAACCTGGATGATCCCTTTGGTCACCTAATCTTTCCAGAAAATGGTAGGATTTGCAAGTTTAATGGACTTGTTATGCCATATAGAAGAATCCAGGAACATTTGTGGAGATGAAAGGGATTTGTTAAGGACTGGGTTAAAAGTCAATAAAAATTGTGAGATAGCTGGGGACTTAAATGAGCGAGGAGGATGAGTAAAATTAGCTAACAAAGAGTAGGGAAACGGGTGAATCCCCGATCACTCCAAACTATGCCATACCGATACGGGGGTTCGTCCGAAGAAGACAAATAGGGTAAAACTTGACAAAATAAAAAAGTGGAGTGGTACTGACGAAAGTTGTGAAAATTGACACCACCCCGATCCTTAGGAGCAAATAGAGAGGATAAAGATATACGAGCTTTCCGGTTGTTCCAGAGAGTTCTACTAATGGCCCTCTTAAGGGTTTTAAAATGTTTTAATGGAAGTCTCACTGGTAACATGAACAGATTAAAATTAATAATAGGGAGCATCATCATTTTAATTGTGTCCAATCTGTCCCACCATGACAAAAATAGGGAGACCATTTCTCTGCCATGCCCGAAACCATTAATAAAACATCCTCCAAATTAAGCTGAACCGTTCTAACGACTGAAGAGGAGTATTTGACCCCCAGGCAAGTAATATATTTGGTGTTCCATTTGAAATCCGTTCCTTCAAACATACTTCTTAAGCAATGCTTATTCAATGGAAGCACTTCAGATTTGGAAAATTTTAATTTATAACCTGACAGGGTGGAATATGAAGACAAAAGATATGTGAATGCAGGCAAGGAGATAAGGGGATTGGAGATATATAACAGAATGCCATCTGCGTAAGCAATTAACTTAATTTCAATTTTATTTGTGTGTAAAACCCGAAATGTGGAGGAATGTCGTAGAGAGTGAAGACAAGGTTCAAGAGCTAAGATAAAGAGCAAAGGTGAAAGAGGACAGCCTTGACGAGTGCCCCTTTGGAGGGTAAAGTAGGAAGATTGAAATCCATTAACAAAAACCAAAGTGGTTGGAGAAGAATATAACAAACTTATAAGAGACAAAATAACAGGACCAAAACCATGCCACTAAGTGCGTGCACCACAAAAAGCCAATGAATGCGATCAAAGCCTTTCTCAGCGTCTAGTATAAAGGCTGCAACAGGGGAGGAACTCTTAGATGCGAGAGAAATGATATTGAAAAAAGTTCTTGAATTGTCTGCCAGCGTTCTCCCTTTAACAAACCATGTCTGTTCAGAGCCAATCAAATCAGGAGTTACATTATTGATACAAAGGTCCAACACCTTAGCAAAAATTTTTAAATCTGAATGGATTAAAGAAATAGGGCGATAGTTAGCACAGGATGATGGATCGTTACCCTTCTTTGGGATTAAACAAATCATGGCTGTAAGAAAAGAGCCACGAGCCTCATTGTGAGAAATGAAGTGCTGGAAAATAGATAAAGGATAGGGAAGAAGAGTCTGTGAGAAACTGGATTAGAATTCAGGGGCCTTGTCCTTAGGTAACTGGGCTAAGGCTGACTTAATTTCTGAGAGGGACAGGTCTTTATCTAAAAAAGAGCAATCAGGGAAGGAGGAGGAACAAGGAGGCAATGAATCAAAAAATGCCTCCAAAGCAGTGTCCGATGGAGAAGATTCAAGAGTATATAAGGTTTATACAAATCTGTAAAGCATTTTAATAACTCCTCATCTTGGAAATGATTAACACCGCTATCATCAAGGATATTAACTATTTTGAATCTTTGAGATTTAACTTTCAAATAGTTCGCTAGCAGTTTACCGGCTCTATTACGACCATCGTGGAATTTTATGCTAATTTTTAGCAGTGCCCGGAGGCTTCCTCGGTCAATTTCCTCATAAAGTTCAATTTTGCTTGTATTAGTTTTTTAAGTGTATCATCATTATTAGAAGAAAAATAGGTATGCTCAAGTTGTTTAATGGAAGATAGTATGGAAGCTGATTCCTTGAGAAGTTGTTTCTTCTTCACAGCCACGTAATTGATGATAAATCCTCTGGCTGTTGCCTTGAAAGTGTCGCAGATGGTGTGAAAGGGTATATCAGGGCTAGCATTAATAAGAAAACATTCTGACAAAAAATCCTCGAAGCGTCCAATAAAAGTAGGATCTTTAAGTAAATAATTAGTAAAGTGCCATATACAGGGTTTGGAGAGTTCAGAAGGAAGATCTAAATTAATAAAGACAAGAGCATGATCTGAGATAAGTATGGATCCAATTTCAGCATGGAATAGATTAGAGAGAAGGTGAGGACTCAAAAAAATGTAATGAATTCTAGATGTGGAATTATGTGTGGATGAGTAAAAAGTGAATTCCAAACTATCCGGATTATATATCCTTCAAGCATCTACCAAACCTCTTGAATGAATAGTGTTCATAAGGGGTTTTTGCATTTTATTAGGACTATATCTGGAGGAGGATTTCCTGTCAGTATAGGGATCGATAACCTGATTGCAGTCCACACTCACTAAGAGGTTAGACTCAGAACAAGAGTGGAGGGTGTGTGACATGGACTGCCAAAACTGTGAATCAATACCAGTGGGACCAGAGATGTGAAGGAGACGGATGAAGGAACCATTAATAACTGAGTGAAGAAGAAGCCATCTGCCACCAGCATCCTTTTCCTCCTTTTCTATAGTAAGAGAAAGGGACTTAGGAAATAGTGTCACCACTCCATTGTTCCTGTCTTTAGCTGGCGAACAATACAGATGACCCACCCATTGCTTTTTAAGAGAGCTAATATCATTTTTAGTAAGATGTGTTTCCTGTAGCTTCACAATTTTACAATATAATCTAGATAGGTGAGTAAGCACCCTTTTTTTACAGGATTACACAACCCCTTCACTTTTCAGGATACTATGCAAACCTTATCATCCATAATGAGAAGGGAGAAACAATAAGCAACACCATGAGCATTCTAAACATGGTAATACTAAGAGCATACAGTCTACCAACAACCCGTTTGGCAGAAACATTTCGTACTGGAAACGGTACATTGATGACGTGCTGCTCATTTGGAAGGGCAGCATGGAACGACTAACGGAATTCTTTTGCTGGATTAACACCCTCAACAGGTACTTGAAATTTACCCATACAGTGAGCACCACGGAGGTGGTGTTTCTTGATGTGGTAATCACAAACAGTGGAACAACTCTGACTACCAAGACCCACTATAAGGCCACAGCCAAAAATAACTTGTTACAGTTCTCTAGCTTTCACCCTCGCCCGTTAAGGGAGAATCTCCCGTACGGACAATATTTACGTATCCGCAGGAACTGCAGCAATATAGTTGATTTTAAACGTCAATCAACTGATCTAACGACCAAGCTGGCACAAAGAGGTTACCCAAGTCACCTGCTCAACAAAGGTTTCAAACGGGCACGGAACCAACCACGGGAAGCCCTCTTAGAACCCATCATAAAAACAACAACGGAAGTCCCCTTAACTTGTGTAACCACTTACAGTGCATTATCCAATCAAATGAAGAAATCAATAAACAAGAATTGGAAAATTATCACAAGCAGCAAGAAGGATTGGCAGAAACCACTGTTTTCTTTTAAGAAAGGGCACAGCCTCAGAGATGCCTTGGTCCACACCAGACCCAAAGAACTACACGCAACCCCTATGAGGAGTGTCACTGATGCATGGAACCTACCCAAAGTGACAGGCCACTTCCCCTGCTCAAACTGTTCTGTCTGTCACCTGACAGCCCCTACAAAATCTTTGACTCTTGAACCCGGGAAAATATGGTGGCAAAAAGCACATACTAACTGCAATTCCATAAATGTTGTGTACCTTGTCACATGTCCATGCTCACTTCGGTATGTGGGCATGACAACCAGAAAAATTAAACAACGAATATGTGAGCATAGAAGCAACATTAGGTGCAAAAAAGCGACGACAAGAATGAGTGATCACTTTCTCCAAACCAATCACACCACCAACGATCTAAAATGGACTGTGATTGAACAAATCCTTGGGGGCACCAACATCTCTGAGAGATTGTTTGAAAAGGAACAACGTTGGGTATACCGCCTGGGCACTCATATCAATGGCCTCAATGACGATATACCTTGGGGCTCTGTCCTCAAATAATGCCAAAAAAAACCCCAGACTCGTATCTGTTCCGAATAACTCCCTCTGTCTGTGGTGATTGTGTCTTACAATTATCCAACTAATATAAGTTAGACCTATAAGATTAATATCCAACTCATTTCATATGGGCTATCTTGTAAACCCCTTCGTTACTGCATTTCTAACCCATGGGCCATTTCTGCCTTATTCCGAATCTATGGGTACTCCCTATGCGCACCACAACAAACTCCACTTTGTTTACTTCTCCCCGCATTGGCCCACAACTCCGGCGCATGCGCACAAAAATCACCACTAACCAAGTTCAATTGCTTCGGCCAGGAGAGCCGAGCAGGCACGCATGCGCGTCAAACAGCGCCTCCGTTCCGGAAGTGAGTATCCTCTACCGGAAGAGGTTCCCGGTCTAGTCCTCTGCCACTTTTTTCACGCATGCGCAGTACGCACGCTTCCCTTCCCGGAAGCGCGAACGCGGGTTTCCTTACCGGAGGCTCATAAAACCGCTCACACTCTCCAAATCCGGATCGACGAGACCCGGTCCCGAGGGCTGAATAGGTGTACCTGCAGGAGACGGGCGTCGTGGGCGTGAGTACTACTCTGGGTGCAAAGGACCATTTAAGCTAAGTACTGTTACTGCTTGCTGACTGGGTTTTGTCCCTCTTTCCTCTCCATTTTATGCTTCCCTTTTAGGATGTGCCAAATGCGCCGTCCCCTCCCTCCCGCGGTCTATGGGGTGGATTTTCATCCCTGTGAAGTGAGAACCTACCTTTTCTCACCTCTTTTGCTGCTTTTTTGTTGATTGGTCACTGGCCATTTGGCCCATTGATCGCAGAGTGATTTAGTGTTGCTTGAATGTTCTCACTGCCATTCGCCTCCTTTTTCACCTATCTTACCCCCCCTGCGCACTCACACCGCTAGATTCTGCAACTTGGCAATCTACCATGAGAGTGTCACTGTATAAACTATACTACCTACCGTTTAATCTCAGCCACAGGCAGAGCCACGCACCTCTGCTATTATGTATGAGTTGTGCACCCTGGCACCTTGAGCACAAGTAATTAGCTTGAATCGGCTAAATCTATCGACAAAATATTCTAATTGTTTGTTTGTCTTGTTTTGTTTGTCTGTTTTTAATTCCCGCAGGTGCTTTTTATTTTTTGTCTCTAAACTTTAGAGACAGGAGGTGTGTGCGTCCTACCTTCGGGTGGTGAAGCCCGCCCCCCCTTGTTTTTTGCACTTCACAGACTTTTTAACTTTCAAGTCCTCTGGTTGGGTGGGCCTTAGAGTGCCCATACCGCCGAGGTTTACACTCTAGGTCCTGACGAATGCCAGGTTAATTATACCACACCGGCTGAAACATGTTCATGTTGACCATTCACGTTGTCACTTAATGTTAGTGGGAGTAGACCATTCAATTAGTTGGCCCTACTCACCATCACATTTTTTAACTTTGTCCTTGATGATCTTTGATTAAATTAATTTTTTGATACATACAAGGCAATTTTAAGTCACCACTTCACACTATTCACGTAATTTTTCACATAGCCCTCCCACCCTCACAAGACCAGCTCCGCAGTAATTCTGGCGTCGCAGCACACCGGGGTGACATTCGGTCACACCCGGTGGGGCCCGATGATGAAGCAAGTCACCGACCAGGTCGGTGAGTGAGGGCTTTCCTAACAAACTAAATGGGCTTTGTTGGTTCCTTGTGCTCTGTGCTTTTTTCCACCTCAAACAGAACAGGTACACTCTTTTGTTGTTGATGTCTAATATAGTTTGGGGACTAAGAGTGTCCATGACTCTCCCTATCTCTCTTGTTGTTTATGAATACTAAGAGTTCAACATGAGAACTTTTTGAACCAACAAATAAGAAATTGTACAATAAGAACAAAAAAAGAAAAAGGATGTTAAAATGGTAAAAAAAAGAAAAGAAGAAGAGACGAAAAAGGTTAAAAATGATATATTGAGGAAAGAAGAAGGTTGCCATGAATCAAAAAAAGGACAGGAAAACAGAAGCAAGAATAGAATAGAAAAAGAAAAAAGAAAGAAAGAAGGGTATAGATGATGAAAAGAGAGAAGCTGACAAGAAACCAGGAGACTTCAGCCAAGGTGAGCAGAATACACTTCCAGGTTGAACGGGACAGCATGAGAAAGCGGGGAGCCGCAAAAGGGAGACAGACAACAGAGACAATGAGGTTAACGAGAGATGACGAGGACAGCAAAATAAGTGAGCAGAAAAAGGAGAATATAATAAGGAGCAGCAGCTAGCAAAGTATAGTAATCAAACTTGACATATGGAGCTAAAAAGTAAAGACAAGCAAACACATAGAACAGGCATATTTATTGGAGGGAGTAACACTTATCACACTCAAGGAAGAACTGTGAACACTCAGGTTGGGAAGGGAGGAACGGGAAGGAGGAAACATCTAGAAGTGGTGTCTGTATCAGACGAGAGACATCTATGAAGAGAAACCACATAGTTAATAGAGAAAGCCTCTGTTCTGAGAAGGCAAACATATAACAACCATGAGTGAAATAGATGGATAGCAACAAGAAAGGCCAGAACTGTCAACAATCTGTAAAATTAAGAAAGGTTAAGGCAAAAAGGAACTAAAACCCATGTGAAAAAAATCAATATTCAAGTCTACACAAAACCCAATTCTGGCGGAAATCAACAAAGTCTATAGATTCAATGTTCATGTTTTCCCAAAGTCCATTTCTTCTCCTTTGTGTTGAATAATAAACTGACGTAAATTCTCAAGGCAGTCAAATGAATGAGTCCTTTCCTTATAGGTTATTCTTTGACTCCTGAGGCGTGAGCCGGGAGGTTGCTTTTAAAAACCTTTGTTTTAATTTTCTGAACATTTTCCCCGTGTGTCCTTCCCCCCTCCCCCTGGCATTAGCGCTTTATACTTAGTGCTGCAAACATCGTGGCTGGGACTGATCTCGCACCAACTTAGGGTGCTGGGCAAGGCGTGCTAAGATCATACCTGCATTTTCCCTGACTGCATTGGCAGACTACTTGCCTACCCCCCTTAGTGAGTGGCCGATTGTAGGGCCGTCATCTTCGGGGACCGGCAGGGAAAATAGTGGCGGCCATCTTAGTGAGGGCTCGCCTCTTACGTCGCACGGACGACGGTATAAAAACAGCAGAAGCACCGCGGTAAGGAGACTGCTATTCATTGACTCCTGAGGCGTGAGCCGGGAGGTTGCTTTTAAAAACCTTTGTTTTAATTTTCTGAACATTTTCCCCGTGTGTCCTTCCCCCCTCCCCCTGGCATTAGCGCTTTATACTTAGTGCTGCAAACATCGTGGCTGGGACTGATCTCGCACCGACTTAGGGTGCTGGGCAAGGCGTGCTAAGATCATACCTGCATTTTCCCTGACTGCATTGGCAGACTACTTGCCTACCCCCCTTAGTGAGTGGCCGATTGTAGGGCCGTCATCTTCGGGGACCTGCAGAGAAAATAGTGGCGGCCATTTAGTGAGGGCTCGCCTCTTACGTCGTACGGACGACGGTATAAAAACAGCAGAAGCGCCGAGGTAAGGAGACTGCTATTCATTGACTCCTGAGGCGTGAGCCGGGAGGTTGCTTTTAAAAACCTTTGTTTTAATTTTCTGAACATTTTCCCCGTGTGTCCTTCCCCCCCTCCCCCTGGCATTAGCGCTTTATACTTAGTGCTGCAAACATCGTGGCCTGGACTTATCTCGCACCGACTTAGGGTGCTGGGCAAGGTGTGCTAAGATCATACCTGCATTTTCCCTGACTGCATTGGCAGACTACTTGCCTACCCCCCCTTAGTGAGTGGCCGATTGTAGGGCCGTCATCTTCGGGGACCGGCAGGGAAAATAGTGGCGGCCATCTTAGTGAGGGCTCGCCTCTTACGTCGCACGGACGACGGTATAAAAACATATGGCTATGGCTCCGCGCAGCGGACGTGCATTGCGGGCGCGCCGGTCGCGCGCCAGAGTCAAGCCAGAGTCCTGCCCGTCTGCGCCCGTCCGCGATCGATCGGGGCGCGGGGCAGGACCACCTGGCCCCACCAATTCAGCGGGTGCCCCAAGCAGCACTAGCTCCCGAATACATTATCCTAAAGCTGATCTACTATCGATTGGTCAGATGCCGACTCATAGTTGTTTACATACTTTAGGGCCTGAGTACCTACCTTCCCTCTGTAAGATATGTAATCAGGCGCTTCCTACGGTAAGCAAAATACCAAGAGAAGAAGCTAAGCTTAAGATGATATTGCTGAATTGTAGGTCCATGATTAAACATAAAACAGAGATATACGATTTATTGGCAAATAGAGACCTGGATGCCATGTTTCTTACCGAGACATGGCTAGAAGATACATCCTCCCTGGATATTCTTGAAACAATTCCCCCCAGCTATAGTCTATTGAGACTTGATAGACAAAAACAACGAGGAGGAGGGCTAGCATTAATTTATAAATCAGAACTAGAATGCACTCTACTTAAATCTACCCTACCCAATAGTGAATGTGGCCTATTTACCATAAAAATTAACCCCAAAAATGCGATCACTGGAATATTGATATATCGCCCTCCAGTAGCTGCTGCACAGTTTGGCAGCCAACTCATTGAATCGGCTACCCAGCTAGCTGTTAGATATAAAAAGCTTATCATTTTAAGCGATTTAAATCTTCACTTTGAAGATATAAACTCCAGGGAGGCACAAATCGTAGCTGCCACACTAAATTCTGTGGGTATTAGACTTCTCTCTACAGCCCCCACACACCAGCTGGGCCATCTTTTGGACCCTATTTTTGTGAATTGGGAAGGCATTAAGGCCCTACCCCCGATCCCATTGATCTGGTCAGATCACAGCATTGTTCCATTTGAGATACAAAAGGAACCCTCAGGAACCATACCCATAAAACATCCTTCTCAGAAACGTCGTATTTGGAAAAAATTTACTCCTGAACTATTTACTAGTATTTTAGCAGAGCATCCCCCGACATTAGGTAACACCTTACAGGAGGTATGGGATAGCTATGAGTCGTGGATGTCGAAAGCACTGGACAAGGTTGCCCCCAGGATATCCAAACCACTGGTAAGACAATCTAGAGCTGCTCCGTGGTTTTCGGAGAAACTTAGAATGGCTAAAGCTCAATGCAAATCCATAGAACGGAGATGGAGAAAGAGCTATGCTCCTGAACTTAAATTATGTTACAAAACTGAGCTAAAAAAGTATCAGAAATTGGTCAGACTGGAGAAAAGTCTCCTTTTTAAAAATAGAATTTAGCAAGCAGACAAGCCCACCAAAGAATTATTTAGTATCTACAAAGAACTCACAATTCCATCGAGACTAGAAACTCAAGACACATACTCAGCTGAGACGTGTGACTTGATAGCTGACTTCTTTGTAGACAAGGTGGATAAAATTCATGCCACCTTTGTAGACAATAAAATTCTTTTAAATATCAATGCGGATACTAGACCTATACTAACACACAAATCCCCTCTGACTAGCTTTAAAACCCCGGACAAACAGGAACTTTTAGGTATTATCAATGGTATACAGTCCGGCTCCCCCACTGACGCCTTCCCACCGGACCGGTGCAAGGGAGTTATGGAAAGTAAATTAATTGACTATATCAGTCATATGGTTACACTATCTTTTCAGGAATGCTATGTTCCGGAGGTATGGAAAACTGCTCAAGTTATACCATTAAAGAAAAAGCCTAACATTCCCATTTCCGAGCTCCAAAATCTCTGCCCCATCTCCCTTTTCCCATTCTGCGCTAAAATAATAGAAAAAATTGTGAACAGACAGCTCATGGAGTACTTGGAAGCAGAAGCTCTCCTCCACCCCTCTCAGTCGGGCTTTAGAACAGGCTACTCCACGGAGTCGGCGGTCCTATACTCGACTGAGCGTCTTCGGAAGATAGTGGACGAAGGCGAGACGGCGGAGTTGGTCCTGTTGGACCTTAGTGCAGCATTTGATACCGTGCTGCACTCAACGCTGCTGTCTCGTCTTTCGGACATGGGGGTAACGGGTCCAGCAGTTTCGTGGCTGCGTTCCTTTCTGGCCGACAGAAGCTTCCAGCTACACTGCCCACCCTTCAGATCATCCCCTCGGAAGGTGAGCCATGGCGTTCCACAGGGCTCAAGTCTGAGCCCTACGTTATTTAACATCTATATGGAACCCCTGGCTCACATTGTAGAGGGCTTTGGGGTGGGCATTGTCAGCTACGCTGACGACACCCAGCTGGTGTGTCAGCTAACCCCTGACCGAATAGAAGATGCCACCAATTTCTCGGATTGCATGTCTGCAGTAGCGGGCTGGATGAACAACAACTGCCTTCGTCTAAATGGCGAAAAGACCGAACTACTGGTGATTGGGAGAGCAACTTCTGCTTGGTCTCGATCATGGTGGCCTATCGAATTGGGTAACCTGCCCATTCCCGTGGAGTCGGTAAGAAATCTAGGTGTTATGCTGGACTCAGACCTCTCTGGCAAGACCCACGTAAGCAGGGTAACATGAAGGTGTTATGGTATACTAAAGGTGCTTCGAAAGGTGCTGGATCTCCTTCCTATTGGAGCCAGAAAAACCATTGTCCACGCACTAGTGACTCCCCATTTGGACTATGGGAATGCCCTCCTGATTGGGCTCAGTCAGAAGGGTTTACATCAACTGCAATGTGTGCAGAACACTGCCGCACGCCTTGTGCTCGGACTCTCACGCAGAACTTCCGCAAAAACTGCCTTGGTCAAACTCCACTTGCTTCCGGTTAGGGAGAGGATCAAATTTAAGACCCTTTGCTATGCTCACCGCATCGCTCAGGACAAAGGTCCTGAATACTTAAAAAATCTCCTCACTATACATCGCCCTATCCGGAACCTAAGATCATCTGGTATGTTGCTATTTAAACTCCCTTGAATCTTCAGGGCTAAAATGGGAGGGAGCTCCTTTAGGTACCTAGCCTCCAAACACTGGAATGCGCTCCCGCTCCACTTGCGGATGGAGCCATCTGAAATGAGATTTCGGGGAAAATTGAAAACCTTTCTGTTCCCCAACATGTAACCTCTCCTGAGGTTTTTTTTTCACAGCTGCTTTTGGATTTCTTTATTGTATCAGCAGTTAGCGCGGGGACACACAGCTTTGTGTAGCCAGGCGCTTTACAAATGATTTATTATTATTATTATTATTATTATTATTATTATTATTATAGGTGACTTTAAAGTAAGAAGGGATGTACAAGACTGTTGAACTTGGCCCTTTTTGCAGGATCATCCCTTAACTTTTTGCCTTTCTCCCCACCGTATTTCTGACATCGTGTCAGTGGTTTTAGGCCACCGGGCACTTTAGCACTGCTGTCCAGTGTAAGTGCGTGCACTCTCTGTGTTACATTTGGTAAGATTGGCCTGCCCTCCTATAGGAATGCATTGGGGATTCCCTGATCAGTGTGTCACTGGTAATTCCTGATATGGGAGGAGCAGCATGGTCGAGTTTAGTATATTAGAAATTGTGATAATAAATGCTGCACAATGGTGTGCGCAGCTTTATTATGACTATTTGGGAGATACCACTTTTAGAAGTTGGCATTTCTGTGTGCTATGTGTCTGCCTGCCTGATGTGAATTACATGTGTGGCTTGTGAGTGACAGGGGCTGGGAGGTGTGTGTGGTTCCAGGAGCGGATGGGTGAGTCAGCACTAGGCTGAATGGGACATCTGCATTGGGAGTAGTGGGAGGAGTAATCCCCTGACCCTGAATAGGTCTGTGCCTACCCTGGAAAATGATGGCTCCGCCCCCTGTGGTGTACCTGACAAAGGAGAAGAGGAGCTTGGAAAACAAAGTGCTCCATATCCCCCTGGACCAGTTGCATCTGATTCTGCTGGTGCTGGTGCTGTTCTTAACCTTGCTGGGGAGTGCTGCTGCTGGGGCCCAGGAGGAACTGCCATGAGAACTTGCCTCCCTGGGCCCAGCATTGCTCCCTTGGCCTCTAAGGACTTTTTGGGACCCCTTGCACCCTGTGAGTGGTGTTCATTTAATTGTCCAGGGACATAAGGGCTCCTAGAGCCAGGGGAGCACTATATTCTCATTTTCCCAAAGAAAAGGAGCATGAGGGCTCCGCAGTGTTGAGCTGCGATCTTTGCCGTGGGGATTCCCCCTAATGGAGGGGAGAGAAGCGTAAGCCCACCCCGCAATTTGCCTGCTTAGCGGGAGCCTACCCCGCTTGATGGATATTTGAGAATTGCGGGTGCCCACACCGCCAATACTTTGATTTTTGCGGGTGCCCACACCACATCTTGGTAAAATCACCGCTGTGGCCTGAGCCGCTGAAGAAATCCTCTCCGGGTGGCTATCACCGTGACCCGGAAGTTAAGCAAGCTGCCTGGTTGCGGGTGGGGCCAGTTGCGTGTCGCCAGAAAGGAGGAGAAGTGCTGAGGTAGGCCAGCGGGGCTCCTGTGGCAAACGGAGAGCCCCGCGTGTAGCAGAAGCCAGGAGGGAGCCCACCCCGCACTGGTGAACCAAAAAGGAGGAGAAGTAGTGAGGGCATGCCTAATAGGGCCACGTGTGAGCTAGTGAAAGCCCCGCGTGAAGTAGACCACAGGCGGGAGCCCACCCCGCACTAGCAATCATCCCAGAAGAACAGCACCAGAGAGCCCGGTGAGTGAGGGCTTCCCTTTTGTTGGTGCCTTGTTTTCAGAGCAGACCCCTGGGAGAGCGGGCCGCTCAGGCGTCAGCAGGGAAAGCAAATTGATTACAGGAGCCCCAGAGCGGGACTCCAGAGCACATTTTCTTGCCACAGCTGTGCACAGTGTTGGTGCCTGAGCTGTCCCACCGTTGCAGGCCACTCTAACGTTGGGGACAATTTTGGTTAATTGAGCCCCAGAGCGGGGTTCCACAGCACCATGCCATTTGTTTCTGCACAGCTGCACCACCGTAGCGGGCAGCTGCAATGAAGGGGGTAGTTTTGTTCAGAGAGACCCAATGAGGTTTGGAATGGGACAATGGTGCCTCCTTATTCCCAGCTGCGCCTCACCAGAGCGGGCAGTTGCAAAGTTTTCCGCAAATTTATCTTACAGAGTCCCAGTGGGGACCCACCCAGAGTGGACAGTGAGTGCCCATGCTCACATTTGATTTTTACAGCTGCACGGCAATTAGCAGCAGCTGCAACGTTTAGGCTATCATTTCTTTGGGAGCATTTTTAGTGAGACAGGAGTGAGATACATTCCTCTGCCCCAGCACAATTGCGCACTGTTGATGTTGCTGAATTGGCAGGCCCCATGACTTTATGGACATAGGGCATTTGAGCCCTCTGAGAAGGCCAGGGGGACTTTTAGGTTGATGGTGTTCCAGGCCATAATGTGATTTATGTGGTGCGCAGGAAATATGATTTATGTACTGTGATTTATGCACTGTGATTTATGCCTCTGATGTGGTTTTTGTTTATGAGGTTATTTGCATACTGTGGTTTATGCGTGTGCGGTTATTCTCTTCTGCGATTTATGCCTGTAATGTGATTTGTGATTAGGAGGTTATGGTCTAATTTGTTTAGGCTTATGAGGTTGGCTCATGATGTGATGCTGATTGCATACTATGATTTATGTTGCAGGATAATAATGAGTACAGTGTTTTCCAGTAATTACTTGTTGTGTTTAACATTCATTATTAGTTCTACATTTACTATTTTCACTTTGTGATGGTTCTGACAGTGGCCCAATTGGCCCTGTCATGTGAATATAATCCCCTGTAAATATTGCCTAGTTCCAGTTGGCACAGTGTATATTGTGTGATTGCCATTCTAATGTGTTTATGATAATACAAAGGCTAATTTTATATATAACCTTGAGTGGAGTTCCTTTTGTTGTGTGCCTAGTATGTTGCTGCTGTTTGTGTGTTGCCCAAACGCTTTACACATTGTCTCTGGGATGAGCCTGACTGCTCGTGCCAAGCTACCAAGGGGGTGAGAAGGGGTTATCTTCAGCGCATAACTCCCTTGCCCTGACTAGAGTGGTGGTTTATGCCTGGCTTAGGCGCAAGCCCTAGCCAAACAGAAATCCCATTTCTAACAAAGACCATATCTGGCAATCATAGAACGAAGAGCAGGCCGATAGGAAAGGAACTCCTTACAATGAGTGGTAGTGGCACGAACAACATCCTGAGAAATAAAAACTTTTTGGGCGATCAAAGCATTTGTTTCCTCTGCTTTGCAGCCGACAAAACCATTAACAAGTCAGTATATTCCAAAGAAGGGACAATTATCCCTCTGGGTGACTGACTGACAACGTAGATGAGGAACCCACAGACCTGGGTCCAATACGATGTGCTCGTTGTAGGTTAAGGTATGGTTCCTTCCTTGAGACCAACTATTTCATCAATATGATTTTTAAGAAAGTCAAGCATGTCAGACCCCTCCTCCCCCTCAGGAATTCTGTAAATTCTGAGGTTGTTGCGCCTGTTGAGGATTTCCAAGTCCTCCGTTTGTTGTTTGGGAAGAGCTAATTCTATGGAAATAGCTTCAACTTTAGGGATCACATCCTGAAGTCACTGATCCTCTGCTCCACCATCGAAACTCTTGACTTCAAATTTGACCATTTCTCCTCTAGTCTCTGAAGAGTAGCCTTAGAGTCAATAATGAAGGATTTCATAAGCTTTATTTCCTCCATTAGATCATCCAAAGTTATGGGCAGAGGAGATTTTGTGGGAGAACCAGGGTCCTTCTTCTGGTGTCTAGAGGCAGCAGTGGTGGAATCTTTGTAGAGGGAAGACATGGTAGCCGCAGCGCCATTCTGGGTAGAGGGGGTAGGAAGATCAATTTATAGACAGGAGACTATATTACGCAGCCTCAGAAGACACTAGGATAATACTTGTTATGCTCCTGCAGAGTCGAGAACTTGGGAGTCAAAAAACCAAACCTCTCCTTTATCTCCTCCCCTTAATCTCCTGTACAAACAAGGGAAAGACTGAGGGGAACATACGAAAGCCACTAGGGTAGGTTGCCGGTATTCCAATACAGACAGAAGGCTTTAAATGAATGGTAAAAAGGCCAATATAATCAAAAGGATTCCAATATTAATCTGGACCCCCCTGTTTGTAGGGTTATATAGAATGTCAGAATGGTTAAATGGCAGCCATTCACCGCCGCCTCCCGCTGAATTCAAAATAGTGGCCGCAGTGAAGAACCTGAGGAAAAGTGCAACGCAGGGAAACAGGGTAGAAAAACTGCATATAGAGGTAAAAAAGTGTCAGCTACCTGTGCCCCCGCATCCCGCAGCCCTCACCACATGGTGCCCAAAAATGAGTGCAGCCGCTCTGAGGAAAGAAACAGTCCCGGTCAAAGCGCTGAGCCTCAAATAGTCATGGCCATCTTGAGGCGACTCAAGCCACGCCCCCCAAATCGTATGATTTTGACCTACTGTCACTTGAAAACGCACATAAAATCTCTTGGATTTCTTATGTTAAGGAGTCTTTCACTAGTTTAGGTAGGGCATATATCTTATACAACCATGACTCTCTGAGTTCTTGTGAGCTTAGGAAAGTAAAGACTGTTCTTTAAGCATGCCCTTTCTCAACATGAAAGTGTTAAGTTAGTGAAGCCTGCAGTGAGGGAGTATCTGTCACTTACAACTGTGCAGGATATGGAGAGTTACCTTTCTATCCTTACTAGTGAAAGGGAGACGTTCTTGGTGGTCCAGTTTAGGTTTAACCAGATCCACCACCATTTGGCTCCCCATCTGGCTGGTGTCAATCAAATATTAGAGGGCCCTGTGGCTGCGACCATAGATCTCCACAGGACACTCTGCATTCTGTGCTTCTGTGCAAATATTTTAGTCGGCCCAGGAAGCAGTTTCTGCGGCCCCTCCTGAAAAGACCTGAATTTTACTCAAGCCTGTGTGGCGCTTATGCACCTGCAGCTTTTGACAAAATGAGTGCACCCTCTCTGCAGTATCTCCTTTCTTCAGGCAGTTGGAGGTCAAAAACATTGAGACCCGATTGATATTTTATGGATATGTCTTACTGTATATTGTTTTAAATGTGATTTTATTCAGTCTTTTTATTGATATTATATATGATATTGTATTTAATGTATGTGCTCTGGGATTTTATCTTTCATGGTTGCGATTTCGTCCGAAAAAAGGGCCTCATTAGGATGACGGGCGGACTTTGCCCGCCCGTCATCCCATCGTAGATCGGGACCGCCCGCCATAAGGGCGGGGGTCCCGGGGGTGCTATTAGCATGTGCCCGCCACAGTGGCGGGCACATCCTGTATTTTCAGCATTGTGGCAGGCGGTGCTCTCTGCACTTTCACATTGTCATTTACAAAGAGGCAGGCACCGCGCGGTGCCTGCCGCTTTGTAAATGACAATGAAGGGGGGTACCACAGGTACCTCCCATGTGCACCCCCCACCTGTACTCCACTCTGGGGGCCCGCCACGGAAAGGCACTGAAAACCAGACATCATAATATGGCTGGCGGTGTCTGTTAGACACCGCCACCATATTATTCCTTTTCCGCCCCGGCCGCAAGGCGACCGGGCGGAAAAGCGGCGGACGGTCTTTCTGTCCGCCGTGGTCCCCCCACCATCCTAATATGGCTGGGGGAAATCTGCTTATGATATCGGGCAGATTGCCTCCGCCAGGCTGGCGGTGGCTACCGCCAGCCTGGCGGAGGCAATCCGCCCGATATCATAATGGACCCCAAAGATTGATCTGATTTGGAGTATGTTATTCCTTTCCTAATAAATGTTTTTGTGTCCACTAAATGTCTCTGACCTATCTTATAACACTGATTGTTAACAGAAACACTTGTTATGCAAACATTGCTCAGTGGGTTGTGTATTTTTTGCTGTTTAACAGTTTTTCTGATTCCTATTGGACAAAGTCCATAGTGCCAGGGATCAGAGATCTGAACCCTGCGTCTCCAGGCGGGACTTGAAGAATATATCAACATGACTGCTCAAGCCCTGGAGATCGGTTAAACTTTACTGTCTATTTATAGCCTGTTAGTGAAATGTGTATAAAAGTTCCGTTTGTTACCTTCCTGAGTCTATAAACATGTTGTAATTTAGCACTAGCAATTTTGCAAGGAACTGTGTAATTTGTCTAACTCTGCTGTTTATGGCCTGTGGCATTGTCATTGGTATAGATTTTGTTTTTTCCAACCTGCTTCTTTCAAGATGATTATCTATCATAGCACCTGACTGGGCATCTACTTGGAAGAGGGAAGATGGAAAAATAAGTGAACAAAAATGCTGTTTAAACTTTGAACTATGATAGGGCAAGTGACAGTGTATACCAAGAATTTGATACATATTCTCCAATACATTTATAGTTTAGCCAGTCAAGGGAAATATGCAAGAAAAAAACAGTTTTACCAATAATTTCGAAAGTTCTGGTGGGAAGGATGAACCTCATCACTCTACTGGCTTTTACACCTAAAAAGGTTTTGGAATATTTCAGTGACGCCAAATCACACCATCTATTTATTCAACAATTTGTTCAACAGCTATGCTAAAAAATGCACTATTTAGTCACTTTGTTGAAACTTTTCGTGAGGGAAAAAACCTTCTCACCAGTCCCCTGATAGGAAGCTGTTCACTTCAGTCATTTGCTTCATAACATTTGAGGCATGCATTTATGCAGCATAACTTTCAAAGTTCACACACCCACACTGCTCGGATGTGATAATGACCTAATTGGATTGAGTACCCAGGCTGTCCTGTCCCTGTAAAACAAGGGACCAGTGAGTGCTCTTGCACCAGTGTTTAAGTGTATTCATGCCCTTGTCCTGATGAAGCCCATAGAAACGAGTGGCTGAAACGCGACCGCGACTGCGTCGACACTCTAAGAAGGAGTCCGCCTTAAAGTTTAGTTGGTTTACACTCCAATATAAGCGCCTTTACAAATAATCAGTAAGGGATGATATACCTCTGATGCTGCTTAGGACTTCCTAGAAGTGTATCACTTTGATGTAAGAGTGTACACAGTGATATTGTCTTATATTCGTTTAGGGTATATATGTTCTGTCGATATTGTAAATGTGATGTATATATTTTGTATACTGTATTGTATATAGAGATGAATGCAAACAAAGGTGTTTCATTGTTGTATAGTCTTGTGTTGATATTTCTTTTGAGCCCCACCTTGTCCTTTGATACGTATATATGTTATTGTGATTTGTGAATATAATTTTTTCTAAAAATCATTTTGAAACATCAGGGTTATTAGTTTATCCCTGTATGAAAATAAATATTGAATCGATCCCTCTGTACTGTTTCTTGTTTATACACATCTTCTGATGTATTTTAATCATGTATAGGATGGTAATTTGGGCATAACCCCTGTATTTTGTCCTAGCATTCATACCAAGTAAACCGGATATCAAAACAATCCATTGCCAAAAGAATGAGCAACAGCTCAAATAAACATAGATGGGTTCAAATTTACATTGAAAAAAACCTCTAATTTCCATGCATGAGGTTTAGTGGTAAATTATCGAAGGGCATTGCAAACATCCTACATCTTTTTCACAAAAAAAGAGTCAGGCATAGCTTTGCACTGAAACTCGTTTACATGATTTCTTGACCACTCATACTTGTCCTTTACCCATATTGACAAGATCCCTGTGACATCATTACATTGCCAGCAACACTGAACTGCTGAGAACAACGAGTGATTGCACGTGAAATGTACTTTACTTGGGTTTCAACTAAGAGACTAGCAGGGTGTTCCCACGTTTCTGCAAAACATGTAATTTCCACACTGTGCTATCTCATTAGATGATGTTGATCTGCGTGCCTGGCTTCGTCTGAATAACATATGTCACGGTTCTCAGCTTCCTATCCATATTTCAAAAATGCATACCTATATTAGGAGTCCATGTTGGATTTTGTTCTTGCAATGTGTAAAGCGCTCTGCGGCTGACAGTGATGCGGCCCATGTTACGTGAAACCTCAATTAACTAAATAAATGGACACACTCAGTGACCCGCGTTAACCTTTTCCTTAATGTGTGAATGTTTCTTATGACTAACCATTCCGAATGATGCAATTGCTAATTCATCCACATACCCAAGAAGAAATATAATTGGCAATGAAAAAATAAAAAGTTGTCATCCCATTGCTATCACACTGAAAATTAGAATGCAGGGATTTGGTTTTAAAAATTCTCTCGAGCATGCAGCCTAAGTAACCATACATTTGCAAAACAAATGTCTAATTATAAATGTGATTCATACTTAGGTAAAGTAACTTCGGTCGTGTTTTGAGTGGGGAAGGAAGCATAGGGTTTCCCTCACATGAAAGTGCAAGGAGTGACCAAGAGCTGTTCCTGTCTTCAGCTGATGAACTCGTTTGCTCCTCACTGACACCACGGCAGGTTGGGCTAAGGTGAAAAAACTAGGGGCCATATATACAAGCCCCTATGTCACCACAACGTCAGTTTCACGTTGTGATGGCCATAGGGGCCTCGCCTTATTCACAATGCAGCTTGGCTTAACACTGCCTTGTAAATTAGACACCCTTTCACGCTGTATTTTGCGTGAAAGGGGAGGGCAATGGGTGTTCCACCGCAACACACATTGATTTTTATTTATTTATTTACTTGTATAGCGCAATTAATACCCTAAGGTGTGTTGATGCCTAAGGCATTTTGATGCTGCCCCTTATTTACAAGAAAGAAGGAGGCAGCGCTAAAATTAACACCAGGGAAAACTTGGGGGCATATTGTCAAGGGGGTTTATCTCCGCTTTTTTGGCTTTAAAAGCCAAGAAAGCGGAGATAAAATTATCTCCCTATTACCTAGCTGTCGCTAACACCAGTTAGCGACAGCTAGTAGGAGATAGCGACCATCTTGGGCCCCACTTTGCATGTCAGTGATATTTATCACTAATGACATGCAAAGTGGGCGTGCCAAGATGTTAGCGACTGGAAACAGTCGCTAACATCGCTATCTCCTATTACCAACTTTTGGAGATATTCGCGCTAAGCGCGAATATCTCCAAAAGCCAACACCTGCCCTGAGCAGTTCTTAGCCATGTTATCCAATGGGAGGTGGATAACATGGCTAAGAGCATTATCTCGGTAATGCATGAATATCGCTGACTTTTCAGCGATATTCATGCATTGCGGCCGTTTTTTATCGCATTTGCGATAAACCTTGGTAATACCAAGGTTTATCTGCGATAAAAATCGCCGCAGCTCAGCGGTAAATTTTTGTCTCTAACCGAGCAATAGCGATAATTATCGCTATTGCTTGGTAATATGCCCCTTGGTCTTAAACAGGCCAATGGGAGAAAACATTTCTCCTTGTTTTTGCTGTTAGCACAGGTAGAAGTTACAAAACCGCATTTAAAGATTGTTTATATGCAAGAATGGGGACCTTCCTGCACATAAACAAACTTCCCCCAATGCAGACGCCCTTGCACTATGGTGCAAGGGCGCTGCGTTGGCGCTAGGCAGCTGAACTCAGCGCCCGCGCTAAGGGAAACACAGGTGTGCACCGCATTCTTGTGCATACAGCACATCCCTGCGTTTTCAGAATGGAGAAGCGTGGAATTAGCAATGTTTGCTTAACACTACGCTTCTCCATTCTGCTGTAAATATGCCCTTAGATTTCACAGATGAATAGGTTGCCCGACCATCACTGACAGCAACCACTGTCCCCGACCACCCAACTCTTCACCTCCTGAGCAGCGCATAACTTCGTATTTGGCAAATGTGAATTTCTGAAGCTGTAAAATTGAATACAGAGCTGACGAAACGAGCACTGGGTTACAAACAGAAAGGTACTGGTTTACCTGGGCGCGACGAAAGATGAATAATGCAGATAGAAAGGATTACATTTAACAAACATCGGCAATACTAATCAGTCTTGGCTGTAAAGCAACGTAACCATTTGGGAATATAGTAATGGTGCAAATTGTATGCACTGTACGGACATTTTACTGAACTAGTAAGTAAAGACGTTGAAGTGTTTAATATGGGCACGGCAATAAAATACATAAATGCAGCAATTAAAGTACCGGCGGGAGCAGCTTTAAAATCAACATAAAAATAAAACAAATTGTAAAAAACTCACTCCATAAAGAAGTATGTAAGTGCACCGGGTACTGGGCACAACAAAAAAAGCCAATTGATCGAACCTTGGAAAGGCGTTTTCCAAACGTCTGGCTTTGCCTGTGCTTGTTGCCAGTTGAGGTTGAGTCCCATCCACAGCGCAACTGTTGCCTTTGGTCCCCACTGTGTAGTTTTCTACTAAGTTTCATGTGAGGATACCGGTTTGTGTTTACAGAAACTGCAGCCTGTGCACTCTACTTCTGCTGTCTCGTTGGTTCAATTGTAAATTCTGGCTTCACTATAAATACCCGTCCATTAACACTGTCTGTAACAGACAAAGCTGGAGCTGTCGGTGGCAAGAATGTAAACATTCACAGCTACTTTCAAATGGCACCTGGTGTCAAAAACGCCCATGAGCACTTAAAAAGGTTTTAGATTGCTATGACTCAGTAAATGGAAAGGGGCTCCTCTGCTTCAGTTTTAGTTATAAGTGTAGTGGGCATACTATATAAAGCGAGCTTTTAAAAAACAGATACATTTGTGTTACGGATGAGAGTGTCTTGACATTTGAAAGGTGAATTTGTTTCTGTAGCAGTGTGGATAGACGAGTGGGTGATGCAAGCTTCAACCAATGGATGGATAAATTGATGCTTTCAATAATGCCCCCATCCATCCTTCCTTCTATCCATTCATCCATTTCTGCACTCAGTCTCTCATCATCTATGCAGTCATGCATCAATTCACCCACCCATTGCCTTATTCTTGCATGCAACACTCGCCAATCCTTAACACTATACACACAAACTCACCAATCCACAAAGAATAACTTTTAATGTGAGACGAGACTTACAATTTTTGCCAGAGCTTACAGAATTTACTGATCGAAAATCTATCTTTTGCTGTGATGCCCAACATAATTCTTCAGTTCCGTGCATTTCAATACAAAAACTTCAAGATAGACAAGCATTTTATTTTCACTTGATCCCAAATACAGTTTTTGAAAGATTGAATGCTATGCATAATGTGTTATATTCACAGAACGTCTTAACAGAAAAAATTACTTCCTGTGGGTGAGACACTTCAACGAAAGCCAATGGAAAGGTTTGATGTTTTAGGATTGCCAGATTAAATGTGGGAGCTTGAGTTTTCTAGGCTTAAACCTGACGCAAACTACCTGCTGGCTGATGACGGTTAGCAGTCACAAGACAGGACAATAAAGACAATAAGGCTGGGTGAGGTCCTCCATCTCAGTGGCTATGCACCTGTACCATATATATACTAGATGGTGGGAATCTTGGCAGGACTCCGTCCGACAGCAGCTTCTTCCTCTGACTCAAAGCCGGACTGGCTGGAGGGGGCACCGGCATGTCCCCGGTGGGCCGCAGGATGGTGGCTGGTTTTAGGCCCTTGGGGGCCGTTTTTGTTAGCGGAGGCCAGCAAAATCAGCCCCCTGTAACAAAATAAGCCGAAATCGGCCCTAGCACACCGCTCGGCCACACCCCCCCCACCTCCTCCCCAGGGGGGCCGGCCGGGCAGTTTGCCAGGGCCGGTTTCGGTTTCCAGTTCTGCCCTACCCTGACACTGTTGAAGCATGAGAAAGATTCTGAGGGAAGCAGCGGGACTGTGTCGGTCTTCTCTCCAGTGTCCAGCCAGCATTTAAATCAAGCAGTCGGACCTACAAGGAGATGGGCGGGAAGACCGCTGAAAATGCGACAACAGGACCAGTCCCACCAAGATGTAAATCAGGCCTTTAGTCACTGGGATAAGTCTGATTTATTCTTCATTTTTTTTTGTTTTAGGTATTTAGTATCCCACATGTTTAACTACAAATAGTAGCAGAGCACTTTTCAGACAACATTTCTCTTATATTTATGTTACTCTTTGTAGAATAATATGTTCATATGCATTTGCATGTACTTGGGTGTGACACTTTGTGTTTATGTAGTATAGTGTATTCAATATTATGAAAGTCAATGTGTGGTGGAGAGGGTGTGTCAGACATGGAATTGCTACATCAACGGATACTGACTGAACATTGTTTCTGATTCACTCAACATAATTAGGGCTATGTGTACTAATATAAGGTTGCAAAATACTGGTTGCAATTTCGACCAGTATTTGTGCGGCTAGTAAATATGTCCATGTATCGACTTATGTACAATCGTACCTGAATTGTAGCTGGAAGGAATCTGACCCCCCTCATGAGTATTATCGATGTATTATTGAGCCTGGGACTCATTCATGCACCTCTCACATCTACAGTAGATAGCTTATAAATCACACAATTGTGTGCAGACGATGTAGTGTTCAGACTGTCAATAAGAATGCATATAACAACATAAAGTAAGAGACTGAAGATATACAAGGGTTGCATTTGATTTTTTTTTTTAATATGTAGATATACAGGATTTCATGGCTAACTCTAACATGCAACCTATGGAGCGGATGCTGACATTTCAACCAATGGCTATTTATAGGGTCTGATCAGGACAAGTGCAATTTGACTAATGTGGATCTGGGGACCCCTAACAGATCATCGACATGAAGTCACACAAAGTAACTGTCTCAAAACATAACTATTAATAATGAGCCACAATATCACTTTTACGGTCCCGTTCTTAATAACAACATTATCATGGAGAAATTTTGAGGTAGGTCACAAATTAGGATTATTTGAAATCACAGGGATCGGATTCCGTTGGGATCAGCAGACGACCATAAGTGAAATTAATTTTAAATGAAGCAAAACATCTTTTTTTTGCAGCTCATTTTCCCTAAAGAAAAAGGGGATGCGTTTACAAAAAGAAAAACATGAAAAGTTACACAAACTTAAGTAAGCAGTTGTTCCATGGACTCCTTCCTACTCTTAAATAATATTTTTTTTCAACATTCACAATGGAGATGGGGCACTTAGGGAATCTATGGATTACAGGTCACTGCTACTTTTGCGATTTCATTTGCTGAACACTAATACATACCATATTTGTAAGACATTTGACTATTAGTTAACAGGGATTAGAAACCACCCCAAATAATCATCACAATCCTTGTCAGGGTGAACTACAAAATTCACTAAATAAACCTATGCTTGACCCTCTAGTAGCTTGGCACAAAGCAGTCAGGCTTAACTTAGAGACACTGGGTAAAGTATGTGTGCAGTTCGGAAACACTAATTAAGTGAAAATCCAAAACAAGCACAATCCCAACCAATTTAGAAATATAGAGAATATTTTAGTAAATACAGTTACATCAAAATGACAAAATCCAACCAATAGAACTGGAGTTTAGTGTGTATAAAATGTTAAGGTGATAATAGACCAAGAATGCATGAAGCACCATGTAACGGTGATCTAGTCGCGCAGGACAGGGACAAATTTCAAAGTTCAGACTGACCGAGATGGAGCGGCAGTCGAGTACAGGACCAGGTGTGAAACCTATACTTTTAAGTTTTACACGTACTGGTAGTGAAAAGCTTTCAAATTCATTTTTCACCACTGCAAGGCTTATATCTCCCATTGGATAACATTAGGTTTGCCTCATTACATTTTATATGTCTAATTTCCAAATGGGTAAAAATATGACTGATCCAAGTTTGGTGTCTCTGGAATCACAGTTTAAAATCCAAACTGATGGTGAAGCCAGTTTTAAATTGCAATTCTGAAAATGAAACTTTTAGAAAGATGGAATTTTTTTTCTTTTGTTTGGTGCCTGTAGCCTGATCACAGGACTGGGTGCAGCTGGCAGTTGGGATTTGTGTGCTGATACTCTGCCAGGAAGAAGGACTGGTACTCTTCTGCACTCCTGCTTTGCTGTACTAACCTGCTGTCTTTTTGCCTGGGTGAGAAGGGCTGAACCTGCATCTCTTGCACTCAGAACACAGAGTGACTCCAAGGGTTGGTTGGCTGGCCTCCTCATATTAAGCCTCAGTGATATAACAGACTTCCCACAACCTTGCTTCTGCATCTGGACTCTGCCATCTGAGAGTCTACCCTGCCAAGGGGTGCCATCCCAGTCCTGGATCTAAGGTAATTACCAGCAAAATGAATGCCTCTTCTCTTCTGAGCAATGCATCCCCAGCCGAACTGTCACATCTCCTCAGCTGAATGGTGCATCCTCAAGCAGAAACAATTCATCAGTGCTGCTGCATGTTGTGGACCCAATAAGTATACAAAACAGTGATGGATGGAATGCTTGAATTAATCTCAGCCACAGGTAATCATTCTGGCAGCAAACCAATCAAGTGTTATTGTGCACATCATGCCACCTCAGTTTCGACCCAGATTTGTTCAAATCAGTACTGGCCCTGCTTCAATAGGAACAGTACAGCCCAAACTGTCAAACAAGTTCCTCCCTAAAATGTAACACAAGCAAGGCAGAACCAGTTTTGCCCTAGTTATTGGCTTATCAGCCTGGTATAGCTTGGTTCCAGTGACAAAATGTGCAAGGGACCCACGTCTGGTCATACCCATGCCACTTAGGGCGACACAATAAGCATACAAATCTCTGATGGATGGAATGCTTGAATTAATCTCAGCCACTGGTAATCACTCATGCTGCATCACAATACATTGTTATTTTGCACACCATGCGACCTCAGTTTGGAGCTATATGCTATATGCACATCAATTGAGACTCAGCTATAATTGGAACAATCCAGCCCGAGCAGCCAAGCAAGACCCTTCCTGAACCAGAACACAAGCAACTCCGAACCAATTGTACCGTAGTTATGGGTTCATCAGCCGGGTTCAGGTTGGTTCCAGTGACAGAATGTGCACAGGACACAGGTCTTGGCATGGCCCCTTAAGACAACACAATAAGACAACACAATAGGAACACAAAACAGTAATGAATGAAATGCTTGAATTCATCTCAGCGACTAGTAATCACTCTGGCCACATGCCTATACATTGTTATTTTGCACACCATACCACATCAGTTTGGACCTAGCTGCATGCAAAGCAGTCTTCACCCTGCTTAGTTAGGACCAGTCCAGCCCAAATTGCCAAGCCGGGACCTCCCTGAATCAGAACACAAGCCAAAACCCAGAACCAGTTTTGCCTTAGTTATGGGCAAGAAAGCAAAAGACACACAGATGATGGACAGAATGCAGACCAAATCAAACATTCCCCCCAAGTCAAAAGATATGGGCTAAATCCATTGTTCTTTTGCTTACAATGCCACCCTTGTTTAGACCCAGCCATATGCGAATCAGTCTTGCGCCTGTGCCTCATGGGAACAGTTCAGATGGAACTGCCAAGCCAGGTCCTACCTGGACCGGAAACAAGCATCCCAGGACCGGTTTCGGGGCATCATCCCTCATCAGCCAGACTAGCTTGAATCCAGTGGCACAGTGAGCCCGGGAGCCACGTCTAGGCATACCAGCGCACTTAGTGTGAGAAAGCAAAAGACACAAAGATGATTGCCGGAATGTAGACCAAATCAAACATTTTTCCCCAGTAAAAAGATCGGGGTTAAATCCATTGTTCTTTTGCTCACCATGCCACCTCAGTTTAGACCCAGCCACATGCAAATCAGTCTTGACCCTGTGCCTCTTGGGAACAGTCCAGACCTGGACCGGAAACAAGCTGGGTCTGAACTGGGTTAGGTAAATGTGCTAAAGTACGATGATGGATTCAACCGATATCTGTGACTGGGGGTGAATGTCTGAAAAGTATCAGTGCTCCATCCATCATCTCCTTGTATTTGCTTAGTTTTGGGCTTGTCAGCTGGGTACAACATGGTTCCAGTGACACAGTGTGCATCGGACCCACATCAGGGCATACCCATCTCACTTAGGGTGACACAATAAGTATACAAAACAGTGATGGATGGAATGCTTGAATTAATCAGCCACTGTTAATCGCTCAAGCTGCATCCCTATACATAGTTATTTTGCACACCATGCCACCTCAGTTTGGACTCAGCTACATGCAAATCAGTATTGATCCTGTTCCAATAGGAACAGTTCAGCCTGAACTGCCACCCCCGGTCCTCCCTGAACCAAAACACAAGCAACCCAGGACCAGTTCCATCCTAGTCACAGGCTCATCAGCTGGGTACAACTTGGTTCCAGTGACAGTGTGCTCGTACCCCACATATGGGCATACCCATCCCACTTGGGTGACACAATATGTATGCAAAACAGTCATTGATGTAATTTTTGAAGTAATATCAGTTACTGGTAATCACGTGGGCCACATCCCAATCCATTAGTATTTTGCACACATGCCACTTCAGATTGGAACCAAATTTCTGCAAATCAGAATTGAACCTGCTCTAATAGGAACAGTCCAGCTCAAGCTGCCAAGCCAGGTCCTACCTGAACCAGAACACAAGCACTGGTTTTGTCCTAGTTATGGGCTCATCAGCACGGTACCGCTTGTTTCCACTGACACAGTGTGCTAGGGAACCCACATCTGTTATAACTGTCCCATTTTGAGGGGACATAGTAAGTATACAAAACAATGATGAATGGAATGATTGAATTAATCTCGGCCACTGGTAATCATTCAGGCCACATCCCAGTCAATTGTTATTTTACACATCATGCCACCTCAGTTGGACCCAGCTGTATGAAAATCAGTTTGACTCTGATCCAATAGATACAGTCCAGCCTGAACTGCCAAGCCAGGTCCAGTTTCACACAAGTTATTGGCTCATCATTCTGTGTATGCCTTGGTTCCAGTGACAGTGTATGCACTGGACCCACATCTGGGCATACAAGCCCCACTTAGGGCAACATGATAAGTATGCAAAACAGTGATGGATGGAATGCTTGAATTCATCTCAGCGACTAGTAATCACTCTGGCCACATCCCTATACATTGTTATTTTGCACACCATACCACATCAGTTTGGACCTAGCTGCATGCAAAGCAGTCTTCACCCTGCTTAGTTAGGACCAGTCCAGACCAAATTGCCAAGCCGGGACCTCCCTGAATCAGAACACAAGCCAAAACCCAGAACCAGTTTTGCCTTAGTTATGGGCAAGAAAGCAAAAGACACACAGATGATGGACAGAATGCAGACCAAATCAAACATTCACCCCAAGTCAAAAGATCTGGGCTAAATCCATTGTTCTTTTGCTTACAATGCCACCCTTGTTTAGACCCAGCCATATGCGAATCAGTCTTGCGCCTGTGCCTCATGGGAACAGTTCAGATGGAACTGCCAAGCCAGGTCCTACCTGGACCGGAAACAAGCATCCCAGGACCGGTTTCGGGGCATCATCCCTCATCAGCCAGACTAGCTTGAATCCAGTGGCACAGTGAGCCCGGGAGCCACGTCTAGGCATACCAGCGCACTTAGTGTGAGAAAGCAAAAGACACAAAGATGATTGCCGGAATGTAGACCAAATCAAACATTTTTCCCCAGTAAAAAGATCGGGGTTAAATCCATTGTTCTTTTGCTCACCATGCCACCTCAGTTTAGACCCAGCCACATGCAAATCAGTCTTGACCCTGTGCCTCTTGGGAACAGTCCAGACCTGGACCGGAAACAAGCTGGGTCTGAACTGAGTTAGGTAAATGTGCTAAAGTACAATGATGGATTCAATCGATATCTGTGACTGGGGGTGAATGTCTGAAAATTATCAGTGCGCCATCCATCATCTCCTTGTTTTTGCTTAGTTTTGGGCTTGTCAGCTGGGTACAACATGGTTCCAGTGACACAGTGTGCATCGGACCTACATCAGGGCATACCCATCTCACTTAGGGTGACACAATAAGTATACAAAACAGTGATGGATGGAATGCTTGAATTAATCAGCCACTGTTAATCGCTCAAGCTGCATCCCTATACATTGTTATTTTGCACACCATGCCACCTCAGTTTGGACTCAGCTACATGCAAATCAGTATTGATCCTGTTCCAATAGGAACAGTTCAGCCTGAACTGCCACCCCCGGTCCTCCCTGAACCAAAACACAAGCAACCCAGGACCAGTTCCATCCTAGTCACAGGCTCATCAGCTGGGTACAACTTGGTTCCAGTGACAGTGTGCTCGGACCCCACATATGGGCATACCCATCCCACTTGGGTGACACAATATGTATGCAAAACAGTCATTGATGTAATTTTTGAAGTAATATCAGTTACTGGTAATCACGTGGGCCACATCCCAATCCATTAGTATTTTGCACACATGCCACTTCAGATTGGAACCAAATTTCTGCAAATCAGAATTGAACCTGCTCTAATAGGAACAGTCCAGCTCAAGCTGCCAAGCCAGGTCCTACCTGAACCAGAACACAAGCACTGGTTTTGTCCTAGTTATGGGCTCATCAGCACGGTACAGCTTGTTTCCACTGACACAGTGTGCTAGGGAACCCACATCTGTTATAACTGTCCCATTTTGAGGGGACATAGTAAGTATACAAAACAATGATGAATGGAATGATTGAATTAATCTCGGCCACTGGTAATCATTCAGGCCACATCCCAGTCAATTGTTATTTTACACATCATGCCACCTCAGTTGGACCCAGCTGTATGAAAATCAGTTTGACTCTGATCCAATAGATACAGTCCAGCCTGAACTGCCAAGCCAGGTCCAGTTTCACACAAGTTATTGGCTCATCATTCTGGGTATGCCTTGGTTCCAGTGACAGTGTATGCACTGGACCCACATCTGGACATACAAGCCCCACTTAGGGCAACATGATAAGTATGCAAAACAGTGATGGATGGAATGCTTGAAATAATCTTAGCCACTGGTATTCATTCAAACCGCTTCCCAGTCCATCATTATTTTGCACACCATGCCACCTCAGGTTGGAACCAGCTATATGCAAATCATTGTTTACCCTGCTCTAATAGGAACAGTCTAGCCTGGACTGCCAAGCCAGGTCCTCCATGAATCAGAACACATGCAGCCAGGACTGTTTCGCCCTAGTTATGGGATTATCAGCCAGGTATTCCTTGGTTCCAGTGACACAGTTTGCACGAGACCCATGTTTGCGCATACCCTTCCCACATAGGGCGGCACAATAAGTATACCAAACAGTGATGGATGGAATGCTTGAATTAATCTCAGCTACTGGTAATCACTCTGGTTGCAACTCAATCCATTGGTATTTTGAAACATCAAGCCATCTCAGATTGGACCCAGCGCAGAATGCCTGCACCACTCTCGCAGTCCTCGGAATTGATGCATCACTGAAGGCGTGGTGCATCTCCAGCCCAGGTCCTCACATCTGTCGTCAATGGCAGCCTCAACCATGATGCTGGACTAAGCATTGCAGCCTTGCAGCTCTTCCAAACTGTTGCATTGCCAGCTGCACGCCATATTACCAATGCCAGGACTTCACATCGCAATGCCCATCAATAGGATCCTTAACAGTGACACAAGAGGACCTTGCAACCCACGTCGGAACTGACGCTTCACCTAGACTGCACAACACTTCTTTGACCCAGTTCCATGCAAAGCTCCTCAATCAGGATTTGGGGTACTTTGTTCAGCGGGCCTATCTGGTCCCAGTAGATGGCCTGCACCACATCATGGCCGGCCTGTGCTTGTGACCTTGTCCCAGTCCAATGTGACCAGATATGGTGGAGCTTTATCCTTTTTGTTGCTTTTCAATTAAAAAAATGTAATTCAGTATCTCCTGTTTTACTAATTGGATTTTTTGTTATTTTGGACTTGTTTTACTTATTAGATCAGTATCTATTTTTCTAACCTATTGTGAGGTTCCTTTTGTGCGGTGTTTTTCAGTGTTTTACTATTTGAAGTGTTGCATAAATACTTTGGACATTGCCTTCAAGTTGAGCCTGAATGCTCCGAGGCAAGTTACCATAGGGTGAGCACAGGTTAGCTTTGGGTTTGCTATTGCCTTACACTGACTAGGATTGTGGTTGCTGCTGGACTAGAGCTCACACCTCAGTCAACCATAAACCCAATTTCCAACTTTGGTGATCAGTGGCAAGGACTGGACTTTTTGTGTTTGTATTTGTGATTCGGTGTACACTACCCTCCTATGTATAAGACCAATTCTAATTAAAATTCTCCCTAATTTGCCTTCTTGCTTGTTCCAAATGCTCTCTATGACTGTTGTGCCTCTGACCTCACCTGGCCTGGAGTTTTGTCAGGAAAGCTGCTAACAGGAGCATTCAAAAGACAGAGCTCCAGAAGGCCTTGAGGACATAAGCAGAGACCCACCAGTCAACCACAGATTGTGAGGAGGATGAGAAAGGATCAGAACAAGATCCACCGGAGGGTCTTGGACTGCAACCTGTTGAGGAGAGAGACAACATACTCCTGGGATTGGAGATCCCTTCACATGCAAGGATATGTGTGTCCTCCCACAATCTGTCCCCAGAAGTGCTGGCAGAAAGGAAGGCTAGAAACGGCTAAGCTCAAAATGGAAGAAAATAAACTGGCCATGGAGGAGAGCATTACCTTGGAGCTTTTGGCTCATAAGAGGACCCTTAGGGAGCTGGACATCAAGGTGAGACAAGCAGATTCCAGCAGTGATGGTGGCAGCATTCCTTCAGTGAACTCTGGAGACAAGAAGGTGACACCTCCTTAAAGGACTGGTGCCTGGCTTTGTTTTGGTAAACAATATTGATAAGCGATTTGAGGCTTATGAGATTGACTTACAGATGAACAAGATCTTTGAGGAGGCTTCTTCATCTGTATGTGGGTCTTTGATTTCGCTAGCGAGAGGAGGGGAAACGACTGGCCCTAGAGAAGGAAGACAGAATACTGTATTCCCCCATGAAGCAAGCCCTTTTTTTCAGGAAATATGGTCGGACCCCAGAAAAGTATAGGCAAAAAATCAGGGATAGTCAGAAACTTGCCCAATAGACCTGGGTGGATTGTGTTGATTCCTTCTGCAAGGCACTGAATGGTTGGGTGAAGGGCAGTGAAGTAAATGATTATCAGGAGCTGTACAATTTGATTGCAAAGGAGCATATTTTCAGTCTTTGTTATGCAGGTCTTCACCAACACCTGATTGACAGTATGCTCTCTGACCCCAGGGAGCTTGCTATGAAGGTGGCCCGCTGGGTCACCAGGGCCCATAAGGGTGGGTAGGATCCCCAACAGAAGAAGTAGGGTGGTTCTTAGAAGGGCTAAAAACTAGTTCCTTGGGTGAGCACTCCCATCCCCCAGCTGAGAAGAAGAGATGGTTCTCTGGCAGTAAGTCTTCAGGGAAGGCACACACTAAGTCCTATGAGTGGCATCAGTAAGGGCCCTTCAAGGGGGGTGCCAAGTGTCCCAAGCAGGCACAGGACCCCACCCATGGGAGTCAATGGGGTTGGCTAGTGTAGCGATTTAGAGAGTTTATTGTCCCAGATAGTGTGGTGGACAGAGTAGAGGTTACCCTAGTGTCCCTGGGAAAAATGGTGCAGAGGACTCCTATGTCTAGTAATACTGGGAAATAAAGGCAGTGAGTCATCATCAATAGCCAGAGGGTGGGGGCTCTGAGGTACACTGTGGCCAGCCTGACAACCGTCACATATCATCTTGGGACCTAAGAGAAGGTAGCCCCTAATGCATTTCACCAAGTTGTTAAAGCTAACAATCATGAGAGTCACAATACAGTGGCTCTGGTTCAATTGAAATGGGTGGGCCTCAGTTTCCTTGAGGGTAGCTGTAAGCCTGTCTATGTATGTAGATTGTCTACTTGGCTGGTGCATGCCACCTAGAAGGAGGTGGAGCTCAGGTCCCACTTGGAGATATTAGGGGTGCCTGAGTGGGTGTACCTGACCACACGGTCAGCCCAAGAGGGTAGTCAGGAGGACATGAAGCCTGGTAAAGTGGCTCAGGAGTCTGCCAAGAAGAAAAAGGGAAAGTGGTGTGTGAATCCCACTCCTGAATCTCCCACTGTCCTGGAGGAGGGTGAAGTTGCGGCAGGTGCCTCAGACCCTAAAGGGGAGGATGTTGCTGAACTGGGGAAACAGCCTTTGCTGACTAATTGGAAGCAGGAAATTGTTCCCACCAAGGAGGAGTTCTGCAAGGCGCAGAGGGACTACCCTGCTCTTGTGGGTCTATGGCAGCAGGACGAGACCCAGACAGCTGGTGAAACCTCTGGTGATCACCTGATTTAGTAGGAGAATTGTCACCTATTTAGTGAGCTTAAGGTTCCTGAGCCTGGTTCAACCCCTGTGTTAGTGCTCCCCCACTCCTTCAGGGCCTTCCTACAGGAGCTGAGTCATGATGTACCCCTGGGAGGTCATTTGGGGCAGAAAAAGATCTTTCACAGACTTGTTACCCAATTTAACTGGCCTCAAATGAGGAAAGCGTCAAATGCGTTCTACATGTTCTGTCCTACCTCTCAGGCCAGTGGCAAGTCAGGAGGGAAGCGTAAGGTTCCCCTGCAACCTTTTCCTGTCATTTGCACCCCCTTTGAAATGGTGGGCATCTAGAACATAGGGTCTCCGTATTCCAAGGCAGCCATGGGCAACAGGTTCACTCTGGCCTTGGTAGACTTTGCTACCTGGTACCTGGAGGCCAATCCACTGAGGACAGTGCTTGCGCCTGCAGTAGTCAGGGCACCAATGGGGATCTTTACCCGTGCGGGCTTACCAAAGGAAGCGGTATCCAACCGCAGTACCAATTTCATGTCAGCGTACTTCAAGACCATGTGGAAGGAGTGTGGGGTAACCTACACTAAAAGTTCTACACTTCTTACCATCCACAAACCAACGGACTTGGTGAAAGGTTTAAAAAGCCACAAAAGAAAGAGCATGATTATTGGCCTATCAGCACCCATGATGCAGAAGTGTGAAGTCCTACTGTCATGCCTTTTGTTTTCCTACAGGGATGTACCACAGAAGGGGGGAAGCTTCAGCCCCTTTGAAATTCTGGATGGGCATTCTGCGAGAGAACCTCTCTGTTTGATGAAGGAGGGCTTGTATCAAGCTCCCAGTATAGACCCCCATATGTGGTTAGCTACATGTTGGTACTCTGTAACCAGACAAAACACTTCCAGTAGCTAGTGCTGGAAAATCTTTAAGACAGTCAAGAAGACATGAAATGACATCATGACCAGAATGCTACTCTGGTTGAATTCCAGCATGGTCAAAAAATTTGGGTGATGGAGCCCATGAAGGCCAGGGCCCTACACGACTGTTGGTCTGGGCTTTATGAGGTAAAAGAGCGCAAGAGTGATGTACCTACTTGGTGGGCCACAAGACTCTCTGGAACCCTTTAAGGGTCCTATATGTCAATCCCCTCAAGTCCCACTCTGAGAGGTCTGAGCTTACCATGATCCCATTAACTGATGATGAGATGGAAGAGGAGTGTGAACTTCTCCCTGACTTCCTTTCTTCTAAGGAGCAGGATGGATAAGTGGAAGGTGTCTGCCTCTCCCCTACACTGACCCTAAAACAGCAGAGGGACCACTTTGAGTTGCAGAGTTAGTTTGCCCCTCTCTTCTCTTTTACCCCAAGACTCTCTCCATGGTGTGCACATAATATTGATGCTAGGGACAGCATGCCTGTGAAAAACAAAATATACATGTTATTTAACAAGGTGAGAGCCAGCATCAAAGATAAGGTCTCTAAAATGCAGGAGCCAGTGGTTATTGAGCCCTCAAACATCAATTGATCCAGCCTAGTGGTGTTGGTCCACAAAGATTCCCCTCCAGGTGTCACTTCAGAATTTATGTTCTGTATGAATCACCGTGGGCTTGATGCGATCACCAAGAATGATGTGCAGCCCTTCCCAGGGCTAATGAACTCATAGATCAACACATGTGACTTAATGGCTGGGTACTGGCAGACTGCAGTGACCAAGAGGGCTAAAGACGGGTCTGCGTTTTCCACGCCAGAAGGGTACTTTCAGTTCCGGGCATGCCTTTTGGGTTGAAGAATGCCCCTGCCACCTTCAAGAGGTTGGTCAACCAGGTCCTTTCTAGGGTGGAAAACTTCAGTGCCACCTAGCTAGATGTCATTGCTGTCTTCCGTTGTAGATGGAAGGACCACTTTTGGCACCTGCAGGAAGTGCTTCAGGCTCTGCAGGGTGCAGGCCTGACTATCAAGGCCAGATAGGGCAGGGTTCAGTGGTCTACTTGGGACACCAAGTAGGGGCTGGCAGGGTGCAGCCACTCCAGCCACAAATTGAAACCATTCAGGCCAAGACCCAGCAATAAGTGAGAACCTTCTAGGCCTCACTGGTTATTACAGGAAATTTGTCAAAGGGCAGGGCACGATTGTTGGCCCCTTGACAAAGCTGACTTTCAAGAAGCAGCCAAGTAAGGTGTTCTGGACAGAGGTGTGTCAGAAAGCTTTCGACACCCTGAAGGAGGTCATGTGCCCAGCACCTGTGCTCAAGGCCTTTGACTTCTCCTAAGAATTCGTAGAAAAGACAGACACCTCAGAGCATGGCATTGGGTATATGCTCTCACAGGTAAATGAAGAATCCCTGAATCAACCTGTATCCAGGGAACAGTATTGAAGCACAATAGAGAGGGAAGCATTTGATGTGGCCTGGGCACAGAAGAAGCTAAAGCCATATCTGTTTGGTGCTGACTTCTGGGTTCAGGCAGACCACTGACCCCTCAGATGATTAATGCAAAACAGGGAGGTGGTGGTGTTGAGGTGGTCCATTTCCCTACAGGTATTGCACTTTACAGTGGAACATCATCCTGGAACAGACCATGCCAATGCTGATAGTCTCTCCAGGCTCTTCTGCCTTAGTGAAGAGAACTCCCATGGGGTCCAGTAGCTCTCCCCACTTTCCGCTGGAGAGCAACGTGTTAGACCTGACATCCTTGATGTGGATTGCCCTAACTTTTTGCTTTCTGACCTCCTATTTTTGACCATTTAGGCTGACTTTGTTTTGCCGGCTTTAGGAATCTGGGCACTTTACCACTGCGAACCTGTGCTAAAGTGCATGTGCTCTATACGTAAAACATGGTAATATTGGCTTATCGACAATTGCCATAAATAATTTAAGTCCCTAGTAAATTGCACTACATATGCCATCACTGATTGTGCCACCCACTTAAGTAGCCCTTTAAACATGTCTCAAGTCTGACAGTCCAGAGCCTTTGTGTGCAGTTTTAAACTGTCATGTTGACCTGGCAAGTTACCCTACTTGCCAGGCCCAAACCTTCCTTTTATTAAATGTAGGTCAACCCTAAGGTAGGCTCTGGGCAGCCCATGGCAGGGTGCTGTGTATTTAAAAAGTAGGACATATGTTTTCAAGTTTCTCATGTCCTGGTAGTAAGTAAGTAAGTAATCTTTATTGCTTGATTAATTAAAATCTTAGCAGTCCAGGCAGCTATAAAAAACACATATGTTACACAATTTCATATTTCCTTAAAACAGGGTTACTATGTTCTAAAATCAAAAGTTTGGCTGATTAAAAATGCATACGATAAAATTGTGATAAAACTTCATAGTTCGGGTGAATGCTATGAGTGAGTCCCGAGCTTGGGGGATGTACGTTGTTACAACGCATGCGTTTACCACGCATGCTTTTACAACGCAGGTTTTTCAACGCAAGTCGTTACAACGACCTGCGTTGGGGGGTGCTGGATAGTAAATAGTTTAATTTACTATTCCAACTCCAGTCCCCGTGGATATTAGGGAAGGTGTTGGATAGTAAATTAAACTATTACCTATCCTAGAGGGCCCCCCAGCGCAATTCGTTGTAATGACTTGCGTTGAAAAACTTGCGTTGTAAAGGCACTGCGTGGTAAAAGTTGCGTCGTAAAGGATGTTTCCCGAGCTTGGGGCAACGCCTGTGTCCATATATTTAATGGTCCGTTGTTAGATCGTCATCCACTGGACTTAGTGTCGGTGCACGGGGGGGTCATGGACAGTCACCAGACAAAGGGGCCTGGGCGTGGGAGATTATGCTCAGGTTGCTGCGCATAGTTTTGTTTGTGCGACTGTCATGAAGCGGACGAAACTTCAAGTTAGCCTGATGTTGGCCACGTCGAAGCACGCCTTCACTGCCTGTCTGCATGACCGGATCTGAATGTAATTTATGTGCAGGTTTAACAGCTCTCTCAATCAATCAATCAATCATAGCATTTGTATAGCGCACTACTCTCCCGGGCAGGTCTCAAGGCGCTGGGGGAGGGGGGTCCGTTTATTGCTCGAAAAGCCAGGTCTTGAGCTGCTTCCGGAGGGCGAGGTGGTCCTGGGTTTGTCAAAGGTGGGTGGGGAGGGAGTTCCATGACTTGGCTGCCAGGTAGGAGAAGGATCTTCTTCCGGCGGTGGCTCTGCGGATGCGTGGAACGGTGGCGAGGGCGAGGTTGGTAGATCGCAGCTGGTTGTTGGGCGTGTAGAAGGTCAGTCGGTTGTTGAGGTACTTGGGGCCCAGGTTGTGGAGGGCTTTTTGTGCGTGGGTGAGGAGACTGAACGTGATCCTTTTGCTGACGAGGAGCCAGTGTAGGTCTTTCAGGTGGCCGGAGATGCGGCTGTGTCGGGGGATGTCCAGGACGAGTCATGCGGAGGCGTTCTGGATGCGTTGGAGCCCTTTCTGGAGTTTGGCTGTGGTTCCGGCGTAGAGGACGTTTCCGTAGTCCAGGCGGCTGGTGACGAGTGCCTGGGCGACCGTCTTCCTGGTTTCGGTGGGGATCCATCGGAAGGTCTTGCGGAGCATGCGCAGGGTGTTGAAGCATGATGAGGACACGGGGTTGACCTGTCTGGTCATCGAGAGGGAGGAGTCCAGGATGAAGCCCAGGTTGCGTGCGTGATCCGTTGGCTTGGGAGTGGTGCCCAGGGCAGGAGGCCACCAGGAGTCATCCCAGGCGGAGGGCGATGATCCCAGGATGAGGACTTCCGTCTTGTCTGAATTCAGTGTCAGGCGGCTGTTCTTCATCCATTCGGCGACATCTTTCATCCCTTCGTGTAGGTTGGTTCTGGCGGTGGTGGGGTCGTTGGTGAGGGAGAGGATCAGCTGGGTGTCGTCGGCGTAGGAGATGATGTTGAGGTTGTGTTGGCGTGCGATGGCTGTGAGGGGGCTCATGTAGATATTGAAGAGGGTGGGGCTGAGTGATGATCGTTGTGGTACGCCGCAGATGACTTTGGTGGCCTCTGATCTATACGGGGGGAGGCGGACTCTCTGGGTTCTTCCGGTGAGGAACGAGATGATCCATTCCAGTGCCTTACTTTGGATTCCGATGTTGCGTAGGCGCTGCACAAGGGTGGCCGAATGCTGCGGAGAGGTCCAGGAGGATGAGGGCCGCTGTTTCCCCGTTGTCGAGCAGGGATCTGATGTCGTCTGTGGCTGCGATGAGGGCGGTCTCGGTGCTGTGGTTGACTCGGAAACCGGACTGTGAGTGGTCGAGGGATCCATTCGTCTCGAGGAAGGCGGCGAGCTGTCTGTTGACGGTCTTTTCTATGACCTTGGCCGGGAACGGGAGAAGCGAGATGGGGCGGACGTTCTTGAGGTCGGTGGGGTCAGCTGTTGGTTTTTTCAGGAGAGGGCTGATTTCGGCGTGCTTCCAGCTCTCCGGGAAGGTGGCGGTGTCGAGGGAGGTGTTGATGATGTCCTTGAGTTTGGGTGCGATGGTGGAGTCGGCCTTGTTGAAAACGTGGTGGGGCAGGGGTCGGTCGTGGATCCGGAGTGGATGGTGTTCATCGTGCTGATGGTGTCTTCGGTGCTGACCGGGGTCCAGGCATGGCGGGTGATGGTGGGGGGGCGTTGGTTCGGTGGTGGGGTGCGTGGTTGGTGCGCTCTCCTCTCCCGGTCTAGAGACTTGCATATACACAGAAGATGTAACTTGTCTTCTTTGGTTTCACCACATAATCTGCAGAGGGTGGTTGGAAATGTACATTTCAAAGGGGGCATGTGAGATTTGGCAGGTAAAATCCCCATCCTCAATGCTAGGAAGCTTTCCTTTAGTGATCCAGAGAAGCTGATACCGAGGTACGATTGGGGGGAGCATTTTGAGTAACTTTGAATCACGAACCAGCTATGGGCCCTCTTATTTAAGCAATCTTGATCGCTTTTGATAGAAACAAGCTTTGTTGACTTGTTAACCAGATCTGTGACGTTGTTAAACGGAAGTCCAGACTCCCAGATGTTCCCCAGGGCTAACACGCTAATCCCTGATTGAAGGTAAGCCTTAGCGGGGGAGTTGTTTTTCCTTGATATTTCCTTCCATAGGAAAGAGTTCAGCGAACCCGCCGCGGCGCTCTATATTTAATACCAGCTTTTTACATGCGTGCCCTTCCTGCTTATTGTCTTGTTTGGTAATCCAAATTCGAGCCTTAGTTGCGCTGGAGATGTATATTTTGGAATCTTGAATATTATTCTTAGCTCTTTGGCGACCGTTTGTCCAGGGTTGTTTCGTCCATCCCTCGCATGGCCCCACTGCCGTAAGTTATCTTTGGAAGCAGCTTTGATTGAAGCACATCGAGCAGCGGGAGCAGGTTTGGTCCAGTAATTTTATTTTTAAGATTTTTTTGAGTGATTGCTAGGAGGGTCCCTCGCCTTTGAATTGGTAGTGAAATACTCTTTAATTATTGCCTTATTACATTCATTTCATAAGTGTAATTTCCAATTAGGAAGAGATGGGACCCTCACATTTGATGTCTCTGGAATCAAAGTCTAAAAACACAACTCATGGGGGAGTTGATTAAATCGCAATTCTGAAGACGCCACTTTTAGTAAGTTGGCCTTTTCTTACTGTAACCATTTGGTGCTTTATGTCTGTCTCTGTAATACACATCTGGGATCGGTGACAGCTGGCTTCCTGCATTCCCTCCATACAGCTTCACACCAAGGAAGGGTAGGTATGACTAAATAGCCAGCTGCGTGCTGACCATCCATTCTGAGCAGGATGGGAAGGAGGAGCTGGCACTTACACTTGAAAGAGCTGTGTCCTTTCCGCACACAAAAGGTTTTATACCACTCCCTGTAATGAGTATAGAGCCAGAGCAGGATAGAAAGGTACTCTGTGCACTTCAAATATTCTCGTTGATGTCTCCTCTACTTCAAAGGCCCAACTGGGTATAAGTACTGGACTTCTGACACCACCAACTTAGAACACTTTGAGGACATTCCACCAGGAAGAAAGACTGCTGGGCTGCTAGATGGACTGCCACTTTGCTGAACTGTTTTGCTATGTTTTCCTGCTGCCAGATGCTTCTTCCCTGGAAGTGGGAAGGACTGGACCATCATCACCACTTGCCAGAACCAAGGTATTTCCAAGGGCTTGTTGGCTTACCTCCTGATTCTGAAGTGTCAGGGATATCAAAGATTTCTCTGTTCAACCTGTTAATTGCACTCAGACGTTGTCTGCTGTGAAACCTGCTCTGTCAAGTGATGCCTGTTAGAATTGGGGGTCCTAGTTGGCAGAAGTAGGTACCCTTGACCAAATAGCGACCCTTTCTTCTAGTCAGGGTAAGGGGGAGACACACTTCAGATAACTCCTGTTCACCCCCTTGGTACCTTGGCACAAGCAGACAGGCCTGTCCCAAAGGCAATGTGTAAAGTATTTGCACCAACACTCGCAGTAACAGTGAAAATACCACAAATGGACATCACACCAGTCTAGAAAAATAAAATACCGTTATCTAAAGTAAACAAGACCAAAACGACAAAAATCCAACATGCAGATACTCAGTAGAATGTCTTTAAAAAGGGTTGTTGCAAAAACAAACTTGTAGATGATAAATGCAACACTTTAGTCTCAAAGTACCTGGGATGCGTAACACAAAACAAACAAAAGGGGTGCAGAGAAGGTGATGCGTCGATTCTTCCTGCGCTCTGGTTCCGATGCGACAAGATGGCGCCTCGATGCGTTGCGGCGATCCGGTGCAATGTGACAAAATGGCATCTCTGTTGCGATGCGACAATGTGGAGGCGTTGCATGCATGACCGAAGGCCGTGCGGCGTACTCGTGGCTTTCTGAGCTGTGACAGGCCCTGCTACACACTTCTCCGGTGATGCGACGACCCCCCTCCGTGACGGCGACATGCTCCTCTGGTGTTGCCGCAGCGATCAGTGGCGGCCTGCTTCTTCAGCGATGTGACGGCCCTGCTACATGCTTCTCCGGTGATGCGATGGCACCCTCTGTGTCGGCGACCTGACGAACAGGAGCGGCCACATGCTTCCTCGATGATTCAACAGCCGCTGCTGCAGCGGTTTCATGCCTCTCTCATGTTGCATCGCTCTTCCAGCTCCCCACAGCAAAAAGGCCTCCTGCAGTTACAGGTCCTTCTGGCAGACTGGAACTCCCAGTGAGGAAGTTCAGGGAAGCTGGCGGTGAAGTCCTTTTGTGCCTGGGACTTCAGAAACAGAACGCCAGCTCTTCTGAGGCCCTTGTAGGCTTTTTTCAGATGGACCCAGCACACAGCAAAGTCCTTCTTCAAGCAGGGGACACAGCACACAATAAAGTCCCTTGGTCCTCTACTCAGCAGAAAACTCAAACTGCAGGCCAACCTCAGACACACAGCAAAGGCAGTACTTCTCATCAGTCTCTTCAGCTGATCTTCTTTGGCAGGGATTCCTCTTGATCACAAAGTAGTCTAATGTTCAGGGGTTTCAGCTCTCATATTTATACCCAAAAGTCTTTGTTCTCTCTGTGTGAGGGGTCCTGGAACCAGTCCAAAACAGTTCTGGGTGCATTCTGTCAGTGCACAAATTCTTCCTTTGTCAGTGTGGGCCAGGGTCATCATATGCACCACAGGAGGTGGAGCCAGCATTGTGGAAGGCAGGCAAAGCCCTATTCAGGCCCAGGTGCTACTCCTCCCACAAGAAAATAGCCAATTTCTAAAAGTGCTATTTTCAAATACACAATTTTAAAACCATCCTTTCTAAAAGATGTGTTATTAAATTCTGAGTTCAGGGATACCAGATTCCAAATGTATATCTTGCTCCTATGGGAAGATATGCAGGTAAACATGTTATTCAGCATTCCCCATTCTGTCCTATCGGTAAGATAGCCTTTCAATAGTGAAAAACGAAATTGGCAGTATTTCACTATCAGGACATGTTACCCACACCAGTACATGTCCTACATTTCACATACACTCCACCCTGCCCGGGGGATACCTTGGGCTTACCATAGGGGTATCCAATGTGTAAGAAAAGGGAAGGGTCAGGCCTGGCAAGTGGGTACATTGGCCAGGTCAACAGGGCAGTTAACAAAATGTGCAAAGTGTGGTGGCAGGCCTGAGACACAGGCACAGGCACCTCTTTTCATCGCTACTCATGTGGGTGGCACTATCAGTGCTGCAAGCCCACTAGTAGCATTTGAATTACCAGCCCTGGCACACTCAGTGCACTTACTAGGGACCTTGTGATAAAACAAATATGCCAATCATGGATAACCAATCACAATAACAATTTACACAGAGAGCACTTGCACTTTGGCACTGATCAGCAGTGGCAGAGTGCCCAAGCATTGAAACCAGCAAAAACGAAATCCAGCACAGTGTCCAAAATACAGGCGGTAGAGGTAAAAAGTCAGAGGAAACAACGCCAAGGATGTCAGGTCTAGGATGTGTCTCCTACAGCTGAAAAGTGGGGAGAACTACCCACCCTCTTGGGTGTTCTCATCACTAAGGCGGAAGAACCTGGACAGACCATCAGCATTGGCGTGTTCTGTACCAGGGCAGTGTTCCACCGTAAAGTCCATTCCCTGGAGGGAGATGGACCACCTCAACACTTCTGCATTAACCATCTGAAGGGCCTGTGGTCTGTCTGAACCCGGAAGTGAGTCCCAAACAAGTAGGGACTTAGCTTCTTCAGTGCCCAGACCACAGCAAAACTTCCCTTTCAATTGCAGTCCACTTCTGTTCCCTGGGAAATAGCCTCCTGCTAATGAAAGCTACGGGTTGGTCCAATCCCTCGTCGTTCAATTGTGAGAGTACTGCTCCCACTCCATGTTCTGAAGCATCTGTCTGCACGACAAACTCTTTGGAGAAATCAGGCTCCTTGAGCATGGGTGCCGTGCACATGGCAGCTTTCAGGGCATTGGTCCAGATCACTTTCCTAGGCTGCTTCCATGAAATCAGCTCTGTCAAGGGGGCAACAATTGTGGCATACCCCTTGACAAACTGTCTGTAATACCCGCTGAGACCTAAGAAGGCTCTCACCTCTGTCTGGGTCTTGGGGACTCCCAAGCCAGAATGGTATCAATCTTTGCTTGTAGGGGTGCTACCTGGCTGCTCCCTACCTAGTGTCCCAAGTACACCACTGCTCCCTTCCCTATCTGGCTCATACTGGCCATGATATTGAGGCCCGCACTTTGCAGAGCCTTCAACACTTCACAGAGGTTTTGCAAATGTTCTATCCCAACTGGAGCTGAACACAGCAATGTCATCCAGGTAGGCGGCGCTGAATTCCTCCAGCCCAGACAGTGCCTGGTTGACCAGTCTCTGGAATGTGGCAGGGGCGTTCTTCCACCCAAAGGGCATTACACAGAACTGGAAGTGCTCCTCTGGTGTTGAAAATGCAGCCCTCTCTTTTGCCCCCTCAGTTAAGGCACTCTGCCAGTACCCAGATGTTAAATCAAACGTACTGAGGTACTTGGCAGCGCCCAACCAATCCACAAGCTCATCAGCTCTGGGGATGAGGTGTGCGTCAGTCTTGGTGACCGCATTGAGTCCACGGTAGTGCACACAAAACCGGAGTTCTGGAATGGCATCAGGTGAAGCAGCTTTAGGTACTAAGACCACTGGGCTAGCCCATGGTCTGCTGGTGGGTTCAATTACCCCTAGCGCCAACATCTTGAAAACTTCTTCCATGAGGCTAGACCTGACCTTGTCAGCTGCTCTGTAATATTTCTGTTTCACAGGTAGACTGTCTCCAGTGTCCACATAATAGATGCACCAATCGGTGATTCCTGGTGTCAGGGAAAACAGGGATGTGAACTGACCCAACATATGGCGACAGTCCCTCTGTTGTTCTGAGGGCTGGGTAGGCGAGAGGTGCACCCCATCCACTGACCCATCCTGCTCTTCTGCTGAGGTGAGGAAAATGGTCACTTTCCTCCTCCATCCTAACATCTGTAGCAAGGAGCATTGTCACACCAGACCTCTCAAAGTGTGGCTTGAGGCGGTTCACTTGTAGGACCCTTAAAGTGTTCCTGGGAGACTGCAAGTCAACTAGATATGTTACATTGCTCTTGCACAGCACCCCCTCATACGGCCCAGTCCACTTGTCTTGGAGCGCGCAAGGCTCCACTGGCACCATCACCCACACTTTCTCCCCAGGTTCAAATTCAACCAGAGCGGCATTCTGGTCGTACCATCTTTTCATTTCTTCCTGGTTAGCTTCCAGGTTTGCCTGAACAAGTTTCCTGAAGCGTTGAGTCTGGTTGTTGAAGGCCAGCATATAGCTGAACACATCCTGAGGGGTCTTACCAGGGGACTTTTTCCAACTCTCCTTCACCAGACTCAGAGGTCCTCTCACAGGGTGGCCGTACAGGAGTTCAAAGGGACTGAACCCTAAGGACTTCTGAGGTACCTCCCTGTAGGCAAACAACAGGCATACCAAAAAGACATCCCACTTCCATCTCATGGGCTCCACAACGCCCATTATCATGCCTTTCAGTGTTCAGTTGAATCTCTCAACCAACCCATTTCCTTGAGGATGGTAAGGAATGGTGAACTTGTAAGTTAACCCACACTCCTCCCACAAAGACTACATTTACTTCGAGATTAAGTTGGTACCCCGGTCGGAGACCACCTCTCTGGGGAACCACACACGGGAAAAGACCCCTTTCAATGCATAGCCCACCACAGGGGCTTTGATTGTCAGGAGAGGGACAGCTTCCGGGTACCTAGTGGCATGGTCCACCAAGAGTAAGATAAACTTGTTGCCTAAGGCTGTCTTGGGTTCCAGTGGCCCCATAATATCAATGCCCACCCGCTCAAAAGGGGTGCTCGCCACGGGTTGGAAATAAGCCTTACACTTCCTACACTTACTCCACTCTTGCCCCTTGCCTGGCAAGTCTGGCAAATCCTGCAGTGTGTACGGACATGCATCCTTATTTGGCGCCTCAAAAAGTGGGTGGCAAGCCTAAGAAAGGTTGTGTCGCACCCCAAATGTCCTGTGAGAGGCACGTCATGAGCCAGACCCAGTAGGAAGGCCCTGAAGCGCTCGGGTACCACCAGCATACAGGCTACACTGGGCTCAGCGGCCTTAGGCTCACTATAGAGTAATCCATTGTTAGATCTGACATCATTGGCGTGGATCTCCCTTCCCCTTTTACTCTTCCTGTCTTGTATGTTGGCTGGATGTAGATGTTCTGTGCGCCATGCCATTGCTAATCAGTGCCGCAGCGCAAATGCTCCCTGTATATAAATGACTGTGTAAATAAGGATAACTCTAATGCTTACATCTGTGTAGCCTGTTTGTTAAGGATTACTTTCTATCACCCTATCTGGCCCTAGGAACCCACTAGGAACTTCGAATTTGATATGTTTATGCTCAGGCTAGTGACGGCCACCTTTTAGTAAGGACCGTTTAGGTATCACATGTTGGAAAATGCCTTTCCTGATAACGCGGTAGTTTCTTGCCTAAAGCTTAGCTGCAGGCTGTTGCAAGTATGTGTATTGTTGTCTGGTTTTGGAGCAGCAGGGCCAGCTGGGTCAGACCTGGCTGGAGAGAGGGATCGGTATTTAGAGCGTAGGGAGGGGTGACTCTGTGATACGAGGAGGACAGTGCCTGGCAAGGTGAATGTTTGCTCCACCTCCCACTGGGTGTCTGATAGCAGGCCCCCTCATTCCGAAAGGGCAGAATGTTGCCTCATAAACCAAGTGCTCTAAAACCCCACCGAACTGGTTCTGACTGGAGTCGGTGATTTGCGACCTTTGAGAAAAAAGACTTTTTTGGTATAAAATGTTGCCCTGGAACTTTGGCCAAGTGAGTGTTCCTTCTGGTTGTCAAGACGAAAGTCTCTCCAATTGAACAGAGGAAAGGACTTTGAAACTTTCACCAAGCTTACCAAAGAAACTACCCGAGGGCCTAAATGGAGAGAGCCTCCTGCAGAAGTCTCATGGACATTAGACTTCAACCCTTCAGCCATCGGAATTCCTGTGCGAGATATTCTACTTGCAGGTGAGGCCTCCTTCGAGTAATCTAGAGCCTCTAGTCCTACTGCGAGGACTGCGGCCTGGGCCACTTTGAATCTTTTGCTAAACCTGTTTTCAGATGCTGAAGATAGTAGAGAGTTGCCATCGTTGAGAGCCCGCCTAACGCTGAATCTATGAACCCTTTGCTAAACCTGTGTGGGCCACTGCAGCTAGATGAGAGTTGCCGCCGCCGAGAGCCCGCCTAACGGTGAACCTTTGAATCCTTTGCTAGACCTGTGCAGGCCACTGGAGCTAAGAACGAGTTGCTGCCGCTGAGAGCCTGCCTAACTGTGAACCTTTGAATCTGTTGCAAACCCTGTGTGGGCAGCTGCAGCTCAGAGCGAGTTGCCGCCTCTTAGAGCCCGCCTAACTGTGAACATTTGAACCTTTTGCTAAACCTGTGGGGGCCGCTGCAGCGCAGAGAGAGTTGCCGCCGCTGAGAGCCCATCGGAATCTGCACCTTCGAGTCCTTCACTGAACCCGGGGGGACCGTTGCAACTAAGGGAGAGCTGTAGCCACTGAGCGTCCACCATTGAATTGTCCTGTGGGCCGCCGCAGCCAAGAGAGAGCTGTAGCCATTGAGTGCCCGCACCCTGTGCTACTTTGCATCATCGTAAATTGTCCTGTGGGCTGCCGCAGCCAAGAGAGAGCTGTTGCCGTTGAGTGCCCGCACACTTGGGTACTTTGCATCATCATGATTTGGCCCGTGGGCCGCCGTAGTTAAGAGAGAGCTGTAGCCGCTGCGTGCCCATACCTGGGGCCACGTTGCATCCTTGGACTTTATCCTGTGGGCCTCCGCAGCTGAGGAAGAGCTGTTTCTGGGTGCCCGCACCTTGTCACCCCTATCGACGATTGTCACTGTCGGCCTGTGGGCTGCTGCGGCGAAGAGAGAGCTGCTGCTGCTGTGAGCCCATCACGGAGCTGTACGACTATAGTCATCACCCCCACCAGCCCTGGTGGCCGCAGCTGCGTGTTGCTGCCGCTGAGCGCCCACCTGTCCCCGAGTGCCCAGATCATTGTGAGTGCACGCTGCGGACCTCAGCCTCCGAGACTTGTGGTCGCTAGGAGTCCGCCTGTCACCGTCTCCGCTTCTTCGAGAAGGTGCATGCTGTGCCCCCACTCAATGATAAGTATCTGGTGTGCACCGGGTTGTGTAGGCCCCATCCCTGAACTCCGTCAGTGTCATGCTTGAGTGAATACGCTATTGTCTTTTTGAGTCCCTACAGGTTGACGTGAATTGTAGTTGTTGAAGCGCTTTGAGAGTTTTCAGTTAAACTGTTAGATATAGATATTATTTTTCCATACCTACCTGAGTTGTGTCCTTTTGTGGTGTCATTGCTGTTTTATTCTACGTGGTCATAAACGCTTCACACACTGCCTCTGAGATAGGCCTAACTGCCCATGCTACGTTACCACAGGGTTGAGCAGGGGTTGTCAAAGGAGGTGACCCACTTGCCCAGCCTTAGGAAGAAGGGTCCCTATTTGGACAGTGGCATCAGCCAGTGCCAACTAGAGGCCCACATTTCTAACATCCATCTTCCCAGTAAATGAGATGAGTCTTGGACTCACCACCTGCCGCCTGGTCTGCAGCCTGATGCCGCATACCACTGAGAAAAGGGCATTCCATCTGTGCCTTGCATAACTCCTCCCTGGAGGAACCTCCTTCCTGCTGCCAATGGAACAGCTCAGGCAGGTCTCCCAGTTCGTCTATCTGTTCCCCTGTGGGTTCCAGGGCATCCCCTTCAGGTTCTGCTTTCTCCTGGACCGTGGGAATGGCTGGGGCTGGTTTCCCATGCCCCCTGCCACTTTTCTTCCTGGCAGGCACCTGGGCCACTGTTTCAGGCTCCAGGTCCGCTAGATTATCCCTACTGGCTGCCATTGACCGAGTGGTCACACAAACCCACTCAGGCAGACCCAACATCTCCTAATGAGCCTGGCGTTACATCTCCCTCCATGGGGAATTCTCCAGGCCATTACCAAGCAGGCAGTCTACAGTCATGGATGGATTAACCACAACCTTCAAGGAACCTGAGACGCCCCCCACTCAAAGGGAACTAGCACCACCTTGTAGAGGCACACTGCGTTGTCCGCTGTAACTACAGGGTGAAGTGCATTCGAAATGACTTGCCCATCAGACACCCACTGACACCTAACAGATGTCACACTGGCTCTTGTGTCTCTCAGAGCCTCCAACCTCCTCCCTTTGATGGTCACCCACTGCCTGTATTTTTTAGTGTTTTCAGGCAGGTAGGTCTCCTGGACCATCTCTCTGTCTCCTAAAGAGACAAGGGTCATACCTGCTTGCTCCTCCCCCTCACTGGAAACTAATTTCTCTCCCAAAGCTACACTCACTAAATCCAGTGTCTGAGCACCAGTGGGTTCTTGGGATTTCTTGGGGCACCTAGGGGCAATGTGGCCCTACTCACCACAATTGTAACACTTGGGGGGACCCTGGACGTTATGCGCGCCCTTAGGGGGCTGCGACGTCTTAGGCTGGGGTGCTGAGAATCCTTTCCTTCGGAACTGTTTTGGGGCCCTTTAGAGAACTCCTTTTGGTTACTTTTGTCCCCCCCACTCTAATGCTGGGGACCCTGCCCACCCTTGGGTGTGGCACCAACAATCCCCTTGTGGACCCTGGTGCTGGTCCAGCGGTCTGCCTCCTTCGCACGCTCACTGGGATCATTTAACTTACTGTCCAAAAAAAGATGCTGGCGCAGCTCTGGAACACATAGACTGCTCAAGTGCTCCCAACTAATTAGATGGTACAACCCCTCATAATGAGTAACTTTGCTGCCCTTTATCCAACCTTCCAGTGCACAACTGTACACCCTTACACATTCAACCCAAGTGTCTGAATCCTGCTTCTTGAAGTTCCTTACCCTCACTCTGTACTGTTCTGGGGTGAGCCCATACTTGAGGCATAAGGCCTCCTTCATATTAGCGTAGGTCAGGGTACCCACCTTCTCTAAAGGTGGTAAAACAGCCCTCTCAGAAGCCTGCATAAATATCGTCTCCATTCTGGAAATTCTGCACTAAATCATTGGGTATGTACACCTTACCCCCATGCAATGGCTGTGCACTGCCACCATTTGAACTGGACTCCAGTTGCTTGGCTTTGATGTCCAGTTACCTCATGCTCAACTTATGAGCCAAAAGCAATTTCCTTTCTTCCAAGGCCAATCCCTTTCCTCTGCCCTTCTCCTTGTGCCTTGTCATCTCCAGCTCATGCTCTCTGATCCTCTGGTTCTCCTCTCGCTCCTCTCAGGAAAGACTTCCTGCGGAATGGATGCTGCTGGCCCTTGAGGCTGCCCTTGGCACAGGCAGATCCTGTGACCTGAAACCATCCCCTTGTGCATCCTCATCCACTTCTGCAATCTCTGTCTCCTCAGCTTCTTTGGTCTGCCACCAGGCTTTTAAGGCCCTCTGCAGAACATCCTTTTTGGAGCTGCTCCTCATGGGACATCCCAATTATTTGTAAAATTGCTTGGATTTATCTACTTTGTAGGAATACAAATCCTCAATGTGAAAGTCCAATTCTGCCTTCTCACTTGCTGCTTTACCATTTTGAAACATGATGCTTGGTTGACACACAAATCGATAAAAATGGAAAAAAGAAAACAGTATGTGGTTGCGTAGTGGTCTTCACTAATATATTGATGTACACCAATCACTGTGGGTCAAGTATAAATACAAGTTCAAATCCTCTCCGTTGACCACCAATGTTAGAACTGGGGGTTCCTAGTTGGCTGAGGTAGGTACCTTTGACCAAATAGGGACCCTTGCTTCTAGTCAGGGTAAGGGGGATACACACTTTAGATAACCCTGCTCACCCCCTTGGTAGTTTGGCACGAGCAGACAGGCTTATCCCAAAGGCAATGTTTAAAGTATTTGAACCAACACTCACAGTAACACAGTGAAAACACCGCAAATGGACACCAGAGGATAAATGCAACACTTTAGTCTCAAACTTATGACGCCACGCCCACGCGCAGTGTTGACGCGCAGCGGGCGCGCCGATTGTGCGCCGAAGGCGCGCCAAAGGTAAGCCCGTCTGCGCCCGTCCGCGCCTGGACCGCGCCCAGCGCCAGGAACCCTGGCCACCGAAGATGGCATCCCACCCGCCAGACCTATGACGCCGCCACCCTCAACGCACTCAACTCCGGCCGGATCCCCGGTTGCTACCGGGCCACCCCGAGACGCTCCCACGGACCCTTCACCTGCCAAGCCTGCAAGTTCACCTGCCTCCGGACCTGCACTACACCCACCAAGCCGAGCCCCAGCAGCAACCACCTGAAATGCATCCTTCTCAACACCCGCTCCGTCCACAGACACGCCGTGGAACTCTGGAACCTGCTCGACACAACATCACCAGACGTCGCCTTCCTCACGGAAACCTGGATCAACGCCTCCTCAGCACCCGACATCGCCATCGCCATCCCGGACGGACACAAGATCACCCGGAGGGACCGCGTCAACCAGACGGGAGGAGGCATCGCCATCGTCCACAAGAACACCATCCGCCTCACAACCAACTCCGACGACTCCCTCACTGCCGCCGAACGCGTGCACTTCCAGATACACACCAACCCCAAGACCACCCTCAGAGGCACCCTCATCTACAGACCCCCGGGACCACGCACACAATTCAGCGAAGACATCGCAGACTTCATCAGCCCACATGCCCTCCCCTCCGCTGACTACATCCTCCTGGGTAACCTCAACCTCTACCTGGAGAACCACAACGACAACAACACCACCACCCTGCTGGACAACTTCGCCAACCTCGGTCTCAAGCAACTGGTGAACACCCCCACCCACTACGCCGGACACACGCTGGACCCAGTCTTCTCCTCCAGCAAAGACATCTCCTTCAGCCACGCCACCGGACTTCACTGGACGGACCACAGCTGCGTCCACTTCAGCTTCCAAAGAACCACGACCCACCACCACCCGCAGCAGGTTCCCCGCAGGAGCTGAAACAAGATCACCACCGACCAGCTCACCACATCTCTGAGCCAGAACCCTCCCGCCAGCTCAACGGATCCCAGCCAAGCTGCCAAAAACCTCACACAGTGGATCTCCAACTGCGCTCCACTGAAGACCCCTCCCAGCAGACCCAGCAGCAAGAAAGCCCCCTGGTTCACTGACGAACTCAAGAGCTCCAAGAAGAACTGCCGTACACTCGAGAAAGCCTGGCGCAAAGACCCGACTACAGACAACATGACCACCCTCAAGCACGCCACCCGAAAACACCACCAGCTGATCCACACCACCAAGAAAACCGCATTCAAGGAACAACTAGACAACAACGCCCACAACAGCAAGGAACTCTTCAACATCGTCAAAGAGCTCTCCAACCCCAGCGCCGGAAACAACGACATCTCCCCCTTGCAAGACCTCTGCAACTCGCTCGCCTTGTTCTTCCACAGCAAGATCGCAGACATACACAACAGCTTTGGCGCAAAGACCACGCACCCAACCACAGAACCAACGCCCCCGACCACCACCCTCCGCGCCTGGACCCCGGTCAGCACCGAAGACACCATCCACACGATGAACACCATCCACTCCAGATCACCAACCGACCCCTGCCCCCACCACGTTTTCAACAAGGCCGACTCCGTCATCGCACCCCATCTCCGGGACATCATCAACACCTCCTTCGACACCGCCACCTTCCCGGAGAGCTGGAAGCACGCCGAGCTCAGCGCCCTACTGAAGAAACCATCAGCGGACCCCACCGACCTCAAAAACTACCGGCCCATCTCGCTCCTCCCGTTTCCTGCCAAAGTCATCGAGAAGACCGTCAACAGCCTTCCTTGAGATGAATGGATCCCTCGACCACTCGCAGTCCGGCTTCCGAGCCAACCACAGCACCGAGACCGCCCTCATCGCAGCCACCGACGACATCCGAGCCCTGCTCGACAACGGGGAAACAGCGGCCCTCATCCTCCTGGACTTCAACACTGTCTGCCACCGCACCCTAAGGCAGCGCCTCAACAACGTCGGAATCCAGGAGAAGGCACTGGAGTGGATCATCTCATTCCTCGCCGGAAGAACACAGAGAGTCCGTCTCCCCCCGTTCAGATCCGAGGCCACCGAAGTCATCTGCGGCGTACCACAAGGATCATCTCTCAACCCCACCCTCTTCAACGTCTACATGAGCCCACTCGCAGACATCGCTCGCCAACACAACCTCAACATCATCTCCTACGCCGACGACACCCAGCTGATCCTCTCCCTCACCAACGACCCCGCCAACGGATCACGCACGCAACCTGGGCTTCATCCTGGACTCCTCCCTCTCGATGACCAGACAGGTCAACCCCGTGTCCTCATCATGCTTCAACACCCTGCGCATGCTCCGCAAGACCTTCCGATGGATCCCCACCGAAACCAGGAAGACGGTCACCCAGGCACTCGTCACCAGCCGCCTGGACTACGGTAACACCCTCTACGCCGGAACCACAGCCAAACTGCAGAAACGACTCCAACGCATCCAGAACGCCTCCGCATGACTCATCCTGGACATCCCCCAACACGACCACATCTCCGGACACCTGAGAGACCTGCACTGGCTCCCCGTCAGCAAGAGAATCACGTTCCGACTCCTCACCCACGCACACAAAGCCCTCCACAACCAGGGCCCCAGATACCTCATCAGCCGCCTGACCTTCTACACCACCACCCGCCAGCTTCGATCAACCAGCCACGCCCTCGCCTTCGTTCCGCGCATCCAAAGAGCCACCACGGGAGGAAGATCCTTCTCCTACCTAGCTGCCAAGACTTGGAACTTCCTCCCCATCCACCTCCGCCTGACCCAAGACCACCTCTCCTTCAGGAAGCAGCTCAAGACCTGGCTGTTCGAGCAGTAGCGGACCCCCCCACCCCCAAGCGCCTTGAGACCCTCCGGGTGAGTAGCGTGCTATACAAATGCTATGATTGATTGATTGATTGAAGTACCTGGGATGCGTAACGCAAGCAAACAAAAGAGGCACAGAGTAGGCGATGCGTTGATTCTTCCTGCGCTCCGGTTCCGATGCGACAAGATGGCACCTCGATGCGTTGCGGCCATCCGGTGTGATGAGACGAAATGGCGTCTCTGTTGTGATGCGACAATGTGGAGGCAATGTGTGCATGCCCGACGACCGTGCGGTGAACTCTGTGGTTTTCTGAGCCACGACAGGCTCTGCGTCACGCTTCTCTGTTGATACGACGACACCCTCCATGATGCCGACACGCTCCTCTGCTGTTGCGGCAGCAATCAGAGGTGGCACGCTTCTTCAGCAATGCAACGGCCCTGGGACACGTTTTTCAGGTGACACGCTTCCTTGATGATGCGACATCGGCGGCGGCAGAAGCAAAGTCCTTCTTCCGGCAGGGGACACTGCACACAGCAAAATCCATTGGTCCTCTCTTCAGTAGAAACAGCAAACTGCAGGCCAACCCCAGACACACAGCAAGGGCAGTCCTTCTCCCCAGTCTCTTCAGCTGATCTTCTTTGACAGGGATTCCTCTTTATCACGAAGTAGTCTAAAGTTCAGAGGTTTCAGCTCTCATATTTATACCCCAAAAGTCTTTGTTCTCTGTGTGTGAGGGGTCCTGGACCCAGTCCAAACCAGTTCTGGGTGCACTCTGCCAATGCACAACTTCTTCCTTTGTCAGTGTGGGCCAGGGTCATCAGAATCACCACAGGAGGTGGAGCCAGCATTGTTGAAGGCAGGCACAGCCCAATTCAGGCCCAGGTGCTATTCCTCCCACCACTCCAAATGCAGATAGGTCTATTTAGCCTAGGGCTGACTCACCCAGACTCTTGGAGCCACCCAAGCCCCTCTCACTCTCAAACCAGACAGTCAATCCACAACCAGGGGACACTCTATAAACTCTGCTACAGACTTCACTCCTGTGGGTGCATAGGAACTGCCACCCAGAAGTACATCAGCCTATTTGCTTCACCCGGGGTTCCGTTTTACCGCTCGCCGGACCCGCTTCGCGGGTCCCGCTTTGCGGCACCGAGGCGTGAGGAGGAGGAACCGCTCTTTGGCAATCAAGCGTGAGGGGCGAGGACTTGCCCTGCAGCGGGGCTGCGAGTGTGTTACAGGGACTCCAAATCCCAGGAGTCCCTGCGTGACCTGTTTCCACACCTGGTCCACTCTCCCTGCTGCTTGCCACGCCCCCCAGTAGCAGCGTTGTTAAAATCGGAGTAGTTGGTGCCTAACGCGGGACACTCTATAAACTCTGCTACAGACTTCACTCCTGTGGGTGCATAGGAACTGCCGCCCAGAAGTACATCAGCCTATTTGCTTCACCCGGGGTTCCGTTTTACCGCTCGCCGGACCCGCTTCGCGGGTCCCGCTTCGCGGCACCGAGGCGTGAGGAGGAGGAACCGCTCTGTGGCAATCAAGCGTGAGGGGTGAGGGGCGAGGACTTGCCCTGCAGCGGGGCTGCGAGTGTGTTACAGGGACTCCAAATCCCAGGAGTCCCTGCGTGACCTGTTTCCACACCTGGTCCACTCTCCCTGCTGCTTGCCACGCCCCCCAGTATCAGCGTTGTTAAAATCGGAGTAGTTGGTGCCTAACGCAGGACACTCTATAAACTCTGCTACAGACTTCACTCCTGTGGGTGCATAGGAACTGCCGCCCAGAAGTACATCAACCTATTTGCTTCACCCGGGGTTCCGTTTTACCGCTCGCCGGACCCGCTTCGTGGGTCCCGCTTTGCGGCACCGAGGCGTGAGGAGGAGGAACCGCTCTTTGGCAATCAAGCGTGAGGGGCGAGGACTTGCCCTGCAGCGGGGCTGCGAGTGTGTTACAGGGACTCCAAATCCCAGGAGTCCCTGCGTGACCTGTTTCCACACCTGGTCCACTCTCCCTGCTGCTTGCCACGCCCCCCAGTATCAGCATTGTTAAAATCGGAGTAGTTGGTGCCTAACGCAGGACACTCTATAAACTCTGCTGCAGACTTCACTCCTGTGGGTGCATAGGAACTGCCGCCCAGAAGTACATCAGCCTATTTGCTTCACCCGGGGTTCCGTTTTACCGCTCGCCGGACCCGCTTCGCGGATCCCGCTTCGCAGCACCGAGGCGTGAGGAGGAGGAACCGCTCTTTGGCAATCAAGCGTGAGGGGTGAGGACTTGCCCTGCAGCGGGGCTGCGAGTGTGTTACAGGGACTCCAAATCCCAGGAGTCCCTGCGTGACCTGTTTCCACACCTGGTCCACTCTCCCTGCTGCTTGCCACGCCCCCCAGTATCAGCGTTGTTAAAATCGGAGTAGTTAGTGCCTAACGCGGGACACTGTATAAACTCTGCTACAGACTTCACTCCTGTGGGTGCATAGGAACTGCCGCCCAGAAGTACATCAGCCTATTTGCTTCACCCGGGGTTCCGTTTTACCGCTCGCCGGACCCGCTTCGCGGGTCCCGCTTCGCGGCACCGAGGCGTGAGGAGGAGAAACCGCTCTTTGGCAATCAAGCGTGAGGAGCGAGGACTTGCCCTGCAGCGGGGCTGCGAGTGTGTTACAGGGACTCCAAATCCCAGGAGTCCCTGCGTGACCTGTTTCCACACCTGGTCCACTCTCCCTGCTGCTTGCCACGCCCCCCAGTATCAGCGTTGTTAAAATCGGAGTAGTTGGTGCCTAACGCGGGACACTCTATAAACTCTGCTACAGACTTTACTCCTGTGGGTGCATAGGAACTGCCGCCCAGAAGTACATCAGCCTATTTGCTTCACCCGGGGTTCCGTTTTACCGCTCGCCGGACCCGCTTCGCGGGTCCCGCTTCGCGGCACCGAGGCGTGAGGAGGAGGAACCGCTCTTTGGCAATCAAGCGTGAGGGGCGAGGACTTGCCCTGCAGCGGGGCTGCGAGTGTGTTACAGAAACTCCAAATCCCAGGAGTCCCTGCGTGACCTGTTTCCACACCTGGTCCACTCTCCCTGCTGCTTGCCACGCCCCCCAGTATCAGCGTTGTTAAAATCGGAGTAGTTGGTGCCTAACGCGGGACACTCTATAAACTCTGCTACAGACTTCACTCCTGTGGGTGCATAGGAACTGCCGCCCAGAAGTACATCAGCCTATTTGCTTCACCCGGGGTTCCGTTTTACCGCTCGCCGGACCCGCTTCGCGGGTCCCGCTTCGCGGCACCGAGGCGTGAGGAGGAGGAACCGCTCTTTGGCAATCAAGCGTGAGGGGCGAGGACTTGCCCTGCAGCGGGGCTGCGAGTGTGTTACAGGGACTCCAAATCCCAGGAGTCCCTGCGTGACCTGTTTCCACACCTGGTCCACTCTCCCTGCTGCTTGCCACGCCCCCCAGTATCAGCGTTGTTAAAATCGGAGTAGTTGGTGCCTAACGCAGGACACTCTATAAACTCTGCTACAGACTTCACTCCTGTGGGTGCATAGGAACTGCCGCCCAGAAGTACATCAACCTATTTGCTTCACCCGGGGTTCCGTTTTACCGCTCGCCGGACCCGCTTCGTGGGTCCCGCTTTGCGGCACCGAGGCGTGAGGAGGAGGAACCGCTCTTTGGCAATCAAGCATGAGGGGCGAGGACTTGCCCTGCAGCGGGGCTGCGAGTGTGTTACAGGGACTCCAAATCCCAGGAGTCCCTGCGTGACCTGTTTCCACACCTGGTCCACTCTCCCTGCTGCTTGCCACGCCCCCCAGTATCAGCGTTGTTAAAATCGGAGTAGTTGGTGCCTAACGCGGGACACTGTATAAACTCTGCTACAGACTTCACTCCTGTGGGTGCATAGGAACTGCCGCCCAGAAGTACATCAGCCTATTTGCTTCACCCGGGGTTCCGTTTTACCGCTCGCCGGACCCGCTTCGCGGGTCCCGCTTCGCGGCACCGAGGCGTGAGGAGGAGGAACCGCTCTTTGGCAATCAAGCGTGAGGAGCGAGGACTTGCCCTGCAGCGGGGCTGCGAGTGTGTTACAGGGACTCCAAATCCCAGGAGTCCCTGCGTGACCTGTTTCCACACCTGGTCCACTCTCCCTGCTGCTTGCCACGCCCCCCAGTATCAGCGTTGTTTAAATCGGAGTAGTTGGTGCCTAACGCGGGACACTCTATAAACTCTGCTACAGACTTTACTCCTGTGGGTGCATAGGAACTGCCGCCCAGAAGTGCATCAGCCTATTTGCTTCACCCGGGGTTCCGTTTTACCGCTCGCCGGACCCGCTTCGCGGGTCCCGCTTCGCGGCACCGAGGCGTGAGGAGGAGGAACCGCTCTTTGGCAATCAAGCGTGAGGGGCGAGGACTTGCCCTGCAGCGGGGCTGCGAGTGTGTTACAGGGACTCCAAATCCCAGGAGTCCCTGCGTGACCTGTTTCCACACCTGGTCCACTCTCCCTGCTGCTTGCCACGCCCCCCAGTATCAGCGTTGTTAAAATCGGAGTAGTTGGTGCCTAACGCGGGACACTCTATAAACTCTGCTACAGACTTCACTCCTGTGGGTGCATAGGAACTGCCGCCCAGAAGTACATCAGCTTATTTGCTTCACCGGGTCCCGCTTCGCGGCACCGAGGCGTGAGGAGGAGGAACCGCTCTTTGGCAATCAAGCGTGAGGGGCGAGGACTTGCCCTGCAGCGGGGCTGCGAGTGTGTTACAGGGTCTCCAAATCACAGGAGTCCCTGCGTGACCTGTTTCCACATCTGGTCCACTCTCCCTGCTGCTTGCCACGCCCCCTAGAACCTCCATCAACGTATATAACAGGATTAGCACTCCGCTGCGCGGGAGCTCGCAGGAGAAGTCCGGGACAAGGGCGGGACCGTCTGTGGCCGTCAGTGGCCGAAGGTGGCTGGGCTGGGCCCCCCCCTCTGACTACCACTGTTTTTATGTTTTTATCTTTTTGCACGGGTCCGCTGTCCTCATCATCTTGATCTATTTGTGTTAGTAAGCCATGATAAATTAATATTAACTGTTTTTAGTGCGTTTAACCTGGCTCTCACTTGTATTACTCCCTCATTGTTTGGCTTTTTTAATTATTCCATTTTTTAACTAAGGATGTCTAGTCCTGTTTTAAATTCTCTTCCTAATTGTGTAGGCGTATCCATACTTGGCCCACTCGATAAATACTTTGCTAGAGCCACTAAAGATATTGATAGGGAGATAGCCCTAGCAGAGAGGCGGGCTGAGCGCCACCTCTCTATTGAGCTTCTTAAGAAACAGGTACCCCTCAATCCCGAGAAGGTTGCTATGAGCATATCAGCACATGACACCACGCACCCCGATACCGATGCGGAATTGTTTAATACTGAAAACATTCCATTAATTTTTCAAGATATCCCGCCACTATTAGAAGATTTGGAAGTAATCGTGGACGGTAACAGTAATGTGTCCACAGCTGCATCTAATAACCTCATAGATCTTAATACCCCTTTATCTTCAGACTTAGCCCCCCACCCTATTAGCAACATTTCACCTTCAGTCCCGAAGACCCAAACTGAGGTAGTCATGTTGCTGGATTCTCAACCTACTGCTAAAATTAGCAGAGCACGTGATAATCCGTCAAGTAAAGGGAATAGAGGAGCAGCATGCTCCCCAGTAAGGAAAAGAAGGAGGAAGGGAGGGCTAAAAAATGGGGCTAGAAACCCATGGAAGGCTCCGCACGTAGCAGAACCTAAACAAATTTCACCAAATGTAGTGGGGAAGGAGGGAAAAACAGGGCAATCTACCTCAGATTGCAAATCTTTTTCTAATGAAGGGCTTTTGGAGGTAGTTGAAAGTCTTTTAAAGGCTCTCATTCTTCCACTTACTGAGAGGCTTAAAAGGCTAGGCGACAAATTGGATTGACTTCTGACGGAGTCTACTCCGTCAGAGAATTCCAATTTAACTATTCCAACTATCCCAACTGAAACCCGACCTATAACTAAACAACGTACTAATAACCAACGTAGGCAACATACACCTATTCTAAGACCTAATAATATGCCCTCTGATATAAACTCCACCAAGTCAGTAGGCACATTAGACACTGCAGTTACAAAGGTCACAAGCAGAGTAAAGACTCAATCAGCGGTACCAAAACTTGTCCACACCAGCAGTTTACCCCCCACTAAGACAAGTTATACGACCAGAGAAAAACTTAACTCCAAAAACATAGTAGACCTGCCCCTGGAGTCGTCCAATTTTGTTATTATCCTAACAGGTGTCCCTGCCGTACCAGAGGGAAACGTGGAATCAAACATTAGTTTGAAAAACAAAGTTATCCACTGGTTACGCATAAATAGACCGTTACCTTTACACCTGAATGGAGATATTGTCTCAGTGAGAAGGTGCTACTGGATGGGCTTACGCCCAAAAGATATAGAAGACGATTTGATCATTGTAAATTTTAGGGACCATAGGGTGGTCACTTATATTAGTGACTGGTTCCCGGGTAGAAGTAATGGAGGAGTATCATCCCGAAACTTGACTTACTTTTACCCAGAAACTATGATGTTGCCCCCCTATAAACCTCTACGTTCTACGGTTTTGACGTCCCTTACCATTCGAAACAAATCTCGAATTCTGTCATCCCTACCTATTACAATAGAAATGCTATCCCTTTTTTCCCGCTCAATTATCCAAATAGGTACCCAATCCCAACTGATAATAACTATCCTCCCACAGACCCAAAGGAATATTGGAACATTCCCTTATATAATATGTTTCATCCCTTAACTGGCATGGACGCAAACGATTGACTGAATCCAACTGCCCCACAAAAGAGACCTGTCCGTGAATACTTGTCAATACCTCCTTTTCCAGTCGAGAAGGGTATGTCTGTACCGGTGATTCACTATTAACTTACTCAGGGGGATGTTTTGGAGAAAAGACAGCATGAAGTAGTGGGTTCTCGGGCTAGCAATATAACCCGAACCCTTGATGAGCCAAATACTAAACCGGCAGCCCATAGTGGAAATAAGGACGATGTTACTCACGTGAATATGGGATCTGCAGGCAAAGTAATTCTTAACTCTGTTTTAAATCAGCAGAGTAGAGAAAACCCCAATAATATTAGAAGTACAAACTCCCCCTATGCGGATGTAGCAAATAATGTTATAGAAACAATAGTGGGTGAGAGTGATATTGTTCACCTTAATGGAAAATCACCACGGGGTAAAGAGGGTAACCGGGCAGAGGACAGCTGCTTTTGTTTGATTTCCTGGAATATAGCTGGCCTTTGGCGGAGGCTAGAGGATCCAGCCTGGTTAAAATTCATCGAATCCTTTGACATTGTCTGCCTTCAGGAGACATGGAGTATTATGGACCATAGCCTGGATGGTTACCAAATGTTTAATGTTTTTGCTGAGCCTGCACAAGCAGGGAGAGCTAAAGGTGGGCTTGTGACAGCTATCTCTGTAAAGTATAATCTAACACATGTGGTTCGAGTGGCGGAATCTCCTTGGTACCAATTACTTATGATCAAGGACTTATTTCCAGTAACCCTTCTTCTTCTAAACTGGTATTATAATATATTTGATCCCCATGCAACCTCAGTTATTGAAAAATTACAGGAGGAAATTGTTAAGGTTACAAACAGGGTTTTCCCTCTTTTTATTATATGGTTAGGCGATTTTAATTGTTTGTTGTGCAAATTTAGTGAGTCTAGAGTGTGTGGATTGGTGGATTCAAGTGACCAGCCTACGGCTCATTTTACCCATTCGAAACAGGGGGATGCTTTGAATAGTATTGTTATGAATAATGATTTATGTATCCTGGATATGCCTAGCTTTTCCCGCTCATTGAGTATACCCACCTTCCATGGTACAGGGGGCCGAGTGAGTACAATTGACTTTGCTATGGTATCTATGGGTTTTGCCCATCTTGTAAAGGACTTTAAGATTGAGGCTAATCCCGCCAGCGACCACAACCCCCTAATCTTGAGTTTTAACCCTGTCCCTGAGAAAACCCAGACCTCGGAACAACCGATAAAATATAGTCAAAATCAGGGGGTCACCTTAAGGTGGGACAAGGTAGATGTGAGGCAATTGGAGGCGGACATCTTCAAGAAAAACAAGGCTGGGATAGAAATGTGTTTGACGCCTATGTCCGATCCAGACTTTATAATCAAGAATTTTGAATCACTGCTAGGAAATGTGGCTTCACACCTTGTAAAAACAGGGGGGAGGAAACTAGATAGGGGACCCAAATGGTTTGACGAAGAATGTTCTGCTGCTCAAACAAGTTTAACAAAGGCTTTACGCCAAGTACCACGTGATCGAGATTTGGTCAGATCAGCTAGGAAAAGGTATAGAGACGCAATCAGTAGACGGAAAAATGAGTTAAGGATTAAGGCATGGGAAGATCTGGAAAAAGCGGCCGAACTGAGGGACACTAGGCTTTTTTGGGAGGTAATAAACCGACCATTTTTAAGAACTGGAGAAAAGGGTACCATGCAAGCGCACATACCAGAAGACTCCTGGGTAGCTCACTATAGTAAAATCTTTAATCCAAATGAGGTATTGCTAACTACTACTGTGGGAGTTGGCGACTTCAATATGGAGTCAGCAAAATTATTTAGTGCCTCATTAACGCTTTCAGAGGTAAAGATTGCCCTGAGTAAGGGTACTGCATTAAAGGCCCCAGGGCCAGATGCAGTACCCTTGGATCTTTTTAAACATAACTTAGAGGTCTGGTCACCACTACTATTAACTGTATTTAAGGCAATAGTGGTGGGGTCTATTCCAATTTCCTGGAAAGAGGCTGTTGTGGTACCTATTTTCAAAAAGGGTGATAAGTCTGACCCGTGCTGCTACAGGCCGATATCACTAATAGATGCGTCCTGCAAACTAATGGGCAGAGTGATATTGGCACGCCTAGAAACATGGGCGAAGTCAGTATGCATTATTGTGGACTCCCAATATGGGTTTAGAAGAGGTAAAGGAACCACCGAGCAGTGTCTCAATTTGGCACTAATTATGGGCAAGTACATGGGTGCCAAGAATAGTTCCATCTACTTGGCATTCATGGACTTGTCCAGTGCCTTTGACACTGTATGCAGGGGTAAGCTGTGGCAGATGATGGAGTCCATGGGGTTTGAGGAACCATTGGTTACCTTGCTTCGCAGGCTCCATGCCGCCACAACAGTGAGAATTAGATATGGCCCTGGTGGGGAGAAGACTAGACCCATATTGTCCACTGAAGGTGTCCGCCAGGGATGCATTTTAGCTCCCTTTTTATTTTTGGTTTATACCAATGGATTAGAAAGTTTTTTGCTGGAATCTGGCGCTGACTTTCCACAGGCTAATGGTAAAAGGATACCAATGTTTTCATACGCAGACGACACTGTTTTAATGACCCTTACTCCCAATAGCATGCAGATTTGTCTGAATGCTTTTGATACATTTATGGAAAGCTTAGATCTTAGGGTCAATTTCACTAAATCCTTTGCCATGACTTGCGGCCCGAAAAGTGTAAAAACCCGCAGGTATATGGTTAAGGATTCAATTATAGTGAAAGTTGACAACTTTAATTACCTGGGTAACCTATTTAACAAGAAACTGAATTGGGACCCTTTGATATCAGCTCGGGTCCAAAAGGTTACACAATCAATTGAAGCCCTTTTTTATTTTGCCAGTAAACTAGGTCAAAGGCGAATAGCAGAAACAATATCCCTATATAAAGCCAAGTGTGTCTCAGTTGCAACTTTCGGCGCTGGAGTCTGGGGGTCACAAAATAGTGAAAAGTTACAGGTTATGGAGAACAAATTTATAAAGCGTCTCCTATCTGTCCCATCAGGTACGTCAAACAGTTTTTGTCATGGGGAGGTGGGTATGGAGTTTGTAAGTGACATTATACATGTAGCGCCACTATTGTTATGGCCTAAAGTTTGGCAATCTGAAGAACTGAAACTGACAAAGGATATTTTACAAGATTGCCTTAAACTTGACCACTCTATGGAGATTCCATGGCTCCTGTATGTTAGGGATACCTTTTACAAGATTGGGTTAGGTAATATGTTTGAAAACCCTGATATGATTGGCAAGGATTCTAAGTTAACTATCAAAAATGCCTACTGTTCTAATTTGGGTACCTTAAGGAATAGTGAGCATGCACTGTAAGTTAGGGGCAAATTGCAGCAGCCTTTTTACTTATCGTATATCATCCATACGCAATGGCGTTTTTATTTGACAAGGTTTCACCTTAGTACATTACACTTCCTTTTTGTCTTCCCAAAGCAAGGGGGGTGGTGTGAGAGTCTACCTCCTTGCCCCTGTAATGATAGGGTTTCGCAAAGTACTTTGCACCTTATCTTTTTCTGTGCTTTGTATAAGGTCCCAAGAAACACATTCATTAGACCTGTTTTATTATCTTTTGGATCATGCTATTACAAAGAGGGTTATGAACATTTATTGTCCTTGTCAACTCCAACTATTTGTAATGCTGTACTTAGTTTTATTAGATCGGCCTTTGCTATTAGAAATCGATATTGAAATAAGTTATTGGTGGAAATTTCCATAAATGTTTCTTCTGTTGGCCTGTTAATGAAATCCACTTAGCACTTTATGTCCTGTCCATATATATGATCAAGGTTATTTTCTAATGCATTGTAAAATCTAAATATGTATCGTGGACTTTTATGACAAATTATGTACTTTTATATTGGTGTATACTTTTATGACTCCTTTTCGTTGCCGACCTTGAGCGAAGCACCTCTCACCCGAGTGAGGAAGCCAGTGACCTTGCTGCAGCCGCCACGCCTCGCCGGACCCGCTGCGCGGGTCCCGCTTCGCGGCGTGCGGCACTTTCTTCATTTGCTAAGGGGCATTGTTTCTGACCAACCGGCAGGGCTGCGAGCACAGCGGTGGACTCCGAGGACCAGGAGTCCCCGCGAGCCCCCACTCCAGCTGGGCTGCTCTCCCTGCCGGCCACGCCCCCACCTTCCAACGGTTTAAATCGCTGCCTCACCTGGTCCTCTGTGGATTTCGTTGCCGACCTTGAGCGAAGCACCTCTCACCCGAGTGAGGAAGCCAGTGACCTTGCTGCAGCCGCCACGCCTCGCCGGACCCGCTGCGCGGGTCCCGCTTCGCGGCGTGCGGCACTTTCTTCATTTGCTAAGGGGCATTGTTTCTGACCAACCGGCAGGGCTGCGAGCACAGCGGTGGACTCCGAGGACCAGGAGTCCCCGCGAGCCCCCACTCCAGCTGGGCTGCTCTCCCTGCCGGCCACGCCCTCCTGGTAGCCAATTGGACAGCTATATTAAGGGACCATCACTCCCACGGCGCGGGAGCGCGCAGGAGGGCGCCGGGAGAAGCCCGGGACAAGGGCGGGACCGTCTGTGGCTGGGCTGGCCCAGGTCATTTTTATTTTTTGCACTTGAGTACTGTGTTGTGATCACCCTAACGTTTAACTATTTGTTATTGGGTTTCGAATATCTAATCAGTCAGATCTGTCATGAGTCACTCCGCCCCTCCTGGTGCAGGCACCTCTGTCTGTGGTCCATTGGACAAATTTTTTACAAAAACTATTAAGGACTTAGACAGGGACCTACTCCTAGCAGAGAGAAGAGCAGAGCGTCGACGATCTGTTGAGCAGCTAAAGAAAATCTCACTGCAGTCACATACAGTTTCAAACTCTATTCAGGATATGGTTGCCCAAGGCCTGAGTTCAATTGAGGCCGATACCACTGACATTAATGAAACCCCAAGAATATTTAGATTTCCAACTATCTCCCCGCCCTGTGTTGATGCTACCAGCGGAGTTCACCTGGGTTGTCCGCCAGTGGATCACTCCAGCTTCTTGGGAACAAATATCCCATCTAACAATATTATTGATTTAGACCCTTGTCCTATATTGCCCAACCTCTCATTGGCAGGTATAGACCCAGGCGAGTCTATATTCTCAATGAGTAAACATAATAGTAGATCTAAGCCTGATGAGGCCAAAAGGGTTGTGCATTCTCCACCAAGGAAAAGAAGGAGGAAGGGCGGGGTAAAAAGGAAAGGACATAACGGCCAGCTATCTTCACCAGATCAGTCCAAGTCTAACACTGAGCCGGGGTTACCATCTATTGTAGTACCACTGGTCTCAGACATACAGGTGATGGAAATCCCGGAGTTAGCGAGTGAAGAGGCCCATGAGGTGTCCTTCGCTAACATAGAGAAGCTTATTAAATCGTACATGCTTCCTGTGTTGGAACGTGTTAGGACACTGGGTGATAAACTTGACCGCCTGTTGGCAAACATCAAACCTATACAGGCTCTTAGCGTGGATAAGGTTAAAGGTCCATTGAATATACCTTCCGGTCCACCCCAGGGTAGTGGTATTAAAAGTTCTTCTATTAGTAAAGCCACCAAAAGTGTTGTTAACACTGCTATGGTTACTAATAATAAAGCACCGGTTATAGCAGCTAATCCCCCCACAGCGGCAATTAATGCTAAAGCAAATCCCAGTGTGACAGCAAACAAACCTCCTGGGAAGGGTGTTGTGCCCCAGTCAAGGAAGGGGATGGGTAAAACAGCTAACCCCTCTGGCACTACTAATAGACCCCCTCCTCATAAGATTAATGTAGATTTGCCTCCGGATTCCACAAATTATGTTATTGTTATGACGGGTGTGCCACCAGTTGCGGAAGGGGACAGGGAAAACAACGAAAGCTTAAAAAACAAAGTCATCTTCTGGCTGAAAACAAATAGGCCCCTTCCTTCACATCTTAACGGGGACATAGTTACAGTCAGGAGATGTCGGTGGGTAGGGGTTTGCCCCAAGGACATAGAGGGGGACATAGTCATCATTAATTTCAGGGACCACAAAGTAGTATCCCATCTTTCCGATTGGTATGTGGGAAGTAATGAGGGAGGGATTTCTACGAGGAATCTTACATACTTTTATCCCGAAACCCTGATCAATCCATCGGATCAACCTCCTGCAAATAACTATAATAACACAAAAAGCCTCCTTAAATGGACTAATTTTTCCACTAACTATCATGGATTTCAATTTAATCCTGAGGCGCAGTATCGTTCCTACATTCAATCTAACTATAATTGTCCCGTACAGACGCCGGGCTGGGCCAAGATCAATACCCAGCTCAAGGGCCCCCCAGTTCTATTTGATCAACCATTCCCTAATAACCCTCAGCATCCATCGGTTCCCATGCCACCAGCTTTTACTAAGACCCAACAGTTCCCATGTTCATTATCTGATTACCCCCTTCCAAATAGGCCTACCCGGCCCCAAGAGCTTTGGAATATCCCCTTGAGGAACTTGTATGACCCACTATCTTGGTTGGCGACGAATGATTGACCAGCACGCTCGTCTTGGGTTGATGTGCTCAACTATGAGAGTCCGAGGGGGGGGTTGCTCCGGGTATCCCTATGAATGAGCCTGGAAGTTTGGAAATCCAACTTTATCATCCTGTGGAGAGCTGTCTTGCCTACAGAGGAGAGCCTGAGACATCTATTCTGGAATCTACCCATTTGGTTATTAATGATGTTGATATTGTAGGAGCAAGCTCTGAGTCAATGAGCCAGGCAGGGTCAAAGGGTCTGTTATCGGATGGTCCGGCTACAGATGTAGTGGGGCATGTTGCATCTACCCACCTGCCCAATGTATCATATTCTAATGTTGTAACCAATATGTGTGATCATTTATGTAAAAAGGGCACCACCTTGGGATGTTGGAATGTCGCAGGAATTGATTCTTGTATTTGTATTCCCGATTGGGCTGTTTTTATTCAACAGGGTGATATTTGGTCGTTCCAGGAGACCTGGGCGACCAAACCAGTGTACTTTCCAGGCTTCCTGAATTTTAATAAACCAGCAGTTAGAGGCCACAGAGGTAGGGCGATGGGCGGCCTTATCATATGGGTTCGCCAGGTAGCAGGTGTGTCTGTGAAGGAAGTTTTTATAGACTGCCCTGATATATTGATAATTAGTGTAAAAACTAGTAGTGGGTTGAGCTTACTGCTTATCAATGTATATATAAGAGGTATTTCGGGTGGTCGTGTGTCATCCACCCTCACTTGTTTGGATGACTTCCTGGGTTCCACTCAATTGTCTGGTCACGTGGTTGTTATGGGGGATTTCAATACATGCTTTGAACCCCTAGGTGTAGAGGATGGACTACTAACCGAGGAGGAGGATTTGACTTGGGGGATTCCTCAACTCGACTTACCCCCGATCACTAAGTGGTCCCAGGCAGCCACATTTACAAAAGGTCTTTGTTTAAACTGGGGGCTGCGTGCACTTAATGGACGCGTAGTCTCTGACAGGGTGGGTAACAATACGTTTTTTAATGGTAGACATAGCAGTCGTATCGACTACATTCTGGTTGATATCAAAATGTGGCATTTAGTTCAGGACATGTCAGTTAAGCCACGTCCAGAAAGTGACCACGAACCACTTATAGCGGAATTGATGGATTCCAGCTTTGCAGGGCCGACTGACCCTCAGCCTAACCCCGTACAAGAAGCCGTGGTTTTAACAAATGATATGAGGAGGGTGCGTTGGCCAAAGGTTGCTGTGGATACTGAAGCACGATTGAAAATTAGAACTCTAGTATCAAACTCCTTAACGGAGATTGACAACTGTGACAACCGGGGAACTACAATCTCAAAGATCACAGATATCCATGCTGGCCTGTTTCAATCCCTAAAAACGCTGTTTGTTAAATTTGTTGTTGTCAACAGGGGTAGGGGGAAGGGTAAGAGGCCAGTAAACTGGTATAATGAAGCCTGTCGAGAGTCCCAGCTGTCTCTGTTTAAGGCTTTGAAATCAAAGAACCCAGCCATGATCAAAAATTGTAGGAAGGCATATAAAGTAGCTAAATTCCGGGCAAAAGCTACATGGGACGAGGAGCGCTGGAGCCTCTTAGCTGAGGCCTGTGGCGCTAGGAACCTCCAACATTTTTGGCATCTCCTTAGGTGGGGTCAGTCCCAGGATGATCGCCCTACCCCGGCATCTATTGAACAAAAGAAATGGGTGACATACTTTGAAGAACAATTTAGGTGTCTTGGCAGTTCGCAAGACTCTATTAGTTGGCCAATCACTATCGATACACTTGTGTTTACAGCAAAAGAGGTAGAATCGGTTTTGAAAACCATCCCAAGGGGTAAAGCGCCCGGTCCAGATTGTATCCCAGCGGACCTATTCCAACAAGATCAAGACTTATGGGTACCGTACTTAGTACGTTTGGCAAATGCGTTGGCTATGGGCGCCAGGATCCCTGACTCATGGGCAGGCGCTGAAATACTGCCCATTTTTAAGAAGGGAGATCGGTCGGTTCCTTCGAATTACCGGCCGATCAGTTTAATCGACGCAGTCCAGAAGATCATCAGTCGTCTTGTTCTGTTAAGGGTTCAGGCTTGGATTGAGGAATTTAACATTCTTACTCCCCTCCAAGCTGGGTTTAGACCTCGTGTGAGTACCCTGGACCAGGCGTTCCGTTTCATGCTTCTGCACTGGAAGACGGTTACCTTGGGTAAAGGCAATCTTTATGCCGCCTTCGTGGACCTTCGGTCAGCGTTCGACCTTGTCCCGAGGGCTGGGCTTTGGAACTGCCTATTAGATATGGGCATGCCTCCCACTTTGGTGCGTCTTATAGTGAACCTTCATGCTGAGACATTTGCATTTGTGCGATGGGGCAAACCGGGTGAGGTGACAGAGAACTTTTCTGTGGCAAAGGGTGTCAGGCAAGGTTGTGTCTTGGCACCAACCTTGTTTTCTCTATATATCAACAGAGTCATTAAATACTACGACAACTTTTCCACGGATGCTCCAACCCTGGCAGGCATGAGAATCCCCCTGCTCATGTTCGCTGATGACACTCTCTTGATTTCAAGAACCAGACAGGGCCTGCAACGTGCACTGTCAAGGTTCGAGAGTTTCTGCAGCGATCATGAGCTGGAGGTGAATGTCTCCAAGACCAAATTTATGGTTTTAAGGGGGCGCAAACAAGTAAATGCAAGGGTTTCCATGGGTGATATCCCCCTGGAGCAAACCAAACACTTCACCTATCTAGGTGTCACCTTCAGTGACACCTTGAGCTGGACCCATCAGATTGAGCTTATGACCCTGAAACATCAACAGTTGGGCGGAGCACTAATTAAAGAACACAAAGGGTCATTTACGAGGCCAATGTCTCCACTTATTAAGATCTATGGCGGTAAGGTTCTCTCAGCCATCCTGTATGGTGCGGAACTATGGGGTGGCAGTAATTTGAACTCATTAAAACTTGCCCAAAACAAATTTCTAAGACTGTCCACAGGTCTTCCTCTGTCGACTCCAATAACTCCCCTGCTTTTTGATCTAGGGTGTCAATCTGTGGAGGCTCAAGCTAGATTCCGCCCTCTTGCATTCTGGCGTCGTTTGTGGACAACGCCAGAACTCCACCATTATGCAGAAGCCTGTCTGGAGGTCAAAAATAGTCCTGGTGCCACAAACATAGGATGGTTCAGTGACCTTAAGACTACTCTAACAGTCTTGGGCCATGGCGATTTGTGGTCTTCGCCAGAGATAGCCAACTTCCCCTCGAAAAAGGATTTGAAAAGCTGTTATTGGGACTGGGTGACCCACAATATGTACTTGAAAACTAATCCTAGTAGCCTCACTGGATTGTTCATTGTACACAAGGACATACCCAAGTTAGAGGGGTTTTGGGACACCATAACAAAACCCCTGGACCGCAAACTATTTTTTCAATTTAGATGCGGTTCACTTCCCATTGGGGAGTTTACTAAAAAATGGGGAACTGAAAGGTCGGGTTCTTGTCCTAATTGTAAAGACATTGGGGAAAGCCTGGATCATTTGTTGTATGTGTGCCCGTTATACTCTGCCCCAAGGTCCAAATGGCTAAAACCTGTATGTCGGCAGCTTGGAACCAGATTGGCTGCAGAAGCAACCAGACTGTTAACAACTAACCTGGATTCGCTTATTGTTGTGGGGGTCGCCAAATTCCTCGGGTGGGCCTGGGTGCTTAGAAGCAGGTTCATTAACAATAACAAACAGGTGACTGTCCAGTATCCTTCAACTTGATGATGCAATGTCTCCTATATGTTTATATGTAAAGTTTTTGTATATATGCACAAGAAGCTGATTAGCTTGTCAAACGATTTAATAATTGTATTATCTGTTTTACGTATATATTGTATTTTATGTCTTTTATGATGAACTAATCGAATAAAGACTTCTTGAACTTGACTTTTTGGAATCGAAATAAAGTTATTTGAATGAGAAAAATGAAATCCACAACCAGACAGAGGCCCACAGAAAGGTTGAACAAGAAAATAGCCACTTTCTAAAAGTGCTACTTTCAAACACAGCATTTAAAAACCATCCCTCCTAAAAGATGTGTTATTAACTTTTGAGTTCAGGGATACCAGATTCCAAATTTCCATCTTGCTCCTATGGGAAGATATGCAGGTAAGCATATTACACAGCATTCCCAAGATAGCCTTTCAATAGTGAAAAACGAAATTGGCAGTATTTTACTATCAGGACATATTACCCACACTAGTACATGTCCTACCTTTCACATACACTACACCCTGCCCGGGGGGTACCTTGGGCTTACCATGGGGTGTCCAATGTGTAAGAAAAGGGAAGGGTCAGGCCTGGGAAGTGGGTCCACTGGTCAGGTCAACAGGACAGTTAACAAACTGCACACAGGCACCTCTTTTCAGCGCTACTCATGTGGGTGGCACAATTAGTGCTGTAAGCCCACTAATAGCATTTGAATTACCAGCCCTGGCACACTCAGAGCACTTAACTAAGGACCTACTGGTAAAACAAAGAAGCCAATCATGGATAACCAATCACAATAACAATTTACACAGGGAGCACTTGCACTTTGGCACTGATCAGCAGTGGCAAATTGCCCAAAGCATCTAAACCAGCAAAAACGAAGTCCAGCACAGTGTCAAAAATACAGGAGGTAGAGGTAAAAAGTCTGGGGAAACCAAGCCAATGATGCCAGGTCTAACAATGCAATCCAGTCCTGGGCCCTTAGAAGTGAGCTCAAAGTGCTGTACCTGCCAGAATCCACTCATTGACTGTGTTGCACCTTTCAGAACCGACACATCCCTGTTGTTGAAGGAACCAGATTGATGCATCACCATTGGTACTCCTGCATCGCCTCCGGAACCACCACATCAGAACCGATGCATCGCTGCCACTGTGTGAAGAAGATCCTCACATCACCTCTACAACATGGAGAAACCCAGCTCATCACATTAAGAACTGACGCACCTCAAAACTGGCACATCACTCAGTGACCCGATGCATCAACAAGTGGAGAAATCTGACATATCATCTCAACTGTGTGGAGATCACCATTGCATCTTGTTGCTGGCGACCAGGAGCAATATACTTATATCACTATCTGAAATATTGCACTGAAAGGCAGTTTATGCCAGTAGAGAAGAAATAGCACCAACTTTTTTACATATTGATATTAAACCTAAGTAAATAATTATACATAATTGTAAACATTTCATAAAATAAAAATATCATAAACATAGGCTTTGTTGTGTTTGTACGAATGTCAAGCAGCATATATTTTTACTCATAGACTTTAACATGTATGAATCTGTTTTTTCAAGTTGTTTAACAATATGGGGCATCTTTACAAAAAGTCACACAAAGCAACACAGCAACCAACTTGCTGCACCGTGCTACATGAAAGGGAGAGGTCAGGCATGCCCCATTACTAGATAAATATGGGACATTCCAGTCCTCCCTCTTTCACGCAGTGCAGTACAGCAAACTGTCTTGCTCCATTGTGCTGCATGAAAGTGTGTTAAGTCTGGCCTTCAATGTACGAAGGCTCAAAGTCCCTTTATTAAGTCAGTCTCTGGTCCAATATAAAAATTGATGTGTGAAGCAGAATTTAACATGCATGATTAGTGGCAGTACTTTGCTGGAACAAAAGTAGCAGCTGATACTAACACAGCGCTTGGGAGACATCTGGCTCAGGTTTTGAAGTCAGAGGCGAAACTGATTGACGCTATATAATCTTTATTGTGTATGTTTAGTTAAAACATTTATGCCCACATGCATCATTGTTACATTTTGCACTTCCTAATTTGCGAAAAATAAGGAATCGCAAATTAAGAAGTGCAAAATGCTATGCATCATTATTTTCGGTATTCATTTGTGATTCGGTAAAAATCGCAATTTTTACCGAATCCCAAATGAATACCGAATTCTTAAGTTAATTTTCGCAATTCCCATTGATTCCTATGGGCCAAAAGGCCCATAGGAGTGAATGGGAAGGCATCAGCAAATTGCGAGTGGCACTTTGAAAATTTCATGGGTGCAGGGGGGGGGGTCCAAAGGACCCCCCCATGCACCCCTGAAATGTATTTTTCGCATCATGTTTCACACACACATGTCCTAAGGACATGTGTGTGTGAAACATGAATGTTGAAAAAAATACATTTTCAGCATTTTAAACACTTTTTCCAAATTTACCGAGTGGTTTAACCACTCGGTAAATTTGGCACCCTAATTGCGAATTTGCACTTCTAAAAGTAATGATGCATTGCTTTTAAGAAATCGCACATCTGCGACTTCTTAAAAGCACCCGCAATTTTAGAACTCGCAAAAATGTTACGAATTCTAAAATTGCTTCATGCATCCCAAAAAGCACTTTTGCATTCGCAAACGGCCGATTTTAAGGAATCGCACCGTTTGCGACTACAAAAATGCTTGATGCATGTGGGCCTTACAATATACAATGCGATAAAAACCAATCTATGTTATAAAAGTAGTCAAATCTTCCATAGTATTAAGTAGGTTAATAAATGCATAGCATACAAAATTGATTTCCAAGTCCCTTCAAATACTAGCAACAACCTAATTACATCTAACAGCTGTAAGAAGGAGCAGGAGCTTAAATGTATCAGCTAATTGTTCATTGATCATAAGGACTGTACCTTTATTGTGGAGGCAATATGTCAGTTGGAAAAACTGCAGGGATGCATTGGTGCAGATCAATAAAAACCACACATTACACCTTCCCGTGCATGCTAGACTGAGCAATGTAAGGAGGCTCAGAGGGCCATATGAAAACATACTAAAGTGCATCTGTTGCATTGTACGTAAATGTAAGACAAGGAAGAAGGTTGCAAAGCATCACTTTACTGTAGACATATAGAGATGTGTATTGTGTGAAGCATGGATGTTAACATGCAAGCACAAATGTTTGTGGACATATAGAAACCATTACAAATAACGATTAATTTGGGTGTGAAGACAAATGTACACATTTACAAGTTATGTGTAAAGTGGACTATACATTGATGGTGTCTGTTTAATGACTGCTTTGCACGTGTGCTGCATAAGGCATTCGGAGAGGGGTCATTTGGTAAATTACATTAATGTTGTGATGGTAGTTGTTCTTTCCAGTTAATGTCGCCCTAGCCATGTGACACAACGATTCCTAAGTTGATTCAACAGAAAACGTATTGTAATCCCAGTATGAGGAACCTAAAATGTTATATAGTTGTAAACATGTTGTAGTTGCGCATTGTCTTTGTGACACAACACTGTGCACAATGAAGCAGTGAAGAGTTACCTAATGTAACTTCTGAATATGAAGTCTGTAAAGTATATGTGCTGTCCTGTGGTCTGTCCATGCTTCAATCACATACCAGTGTGTCACAAATATTTATTGGGTGCTGCTTGTCTGTGAATAATAGAAATGTTAAAGTATTGTAAAGCTATATGTGACCTCTGTGTGGCCATATAGTATGTAGTGTATCAAAAAATGCTTTTCAATATCCGTGCATGGACAAATGGCACAGGGTGTAGTGTATGAAATGCTTTGCGAGGCCCTTGCATTAAAAAAGGCCCAGCGCATAGCGCAAACATGTCTTGCATAGCCCAAGCAACGGGAAATATGATGCAACTTTACGCAAATCAGGTGGATACACCCAGGAAATTACGCAACAGGTGTGCAGCATACTAGGTAGAGTCTGAAATATGGTTTCACTTTCTCATAGTGTTTGGTACTGGCTGGTTGTGGATTTTGGAGAGCTTTGTGGAGGTTGTGCCTTGTCAGTTGTGCGCAGTATTGCCCAGATGCATCAACGTTTCAATTTGCGATTCCTTATTTGCGAAAAATAAGGAATCGCAAATAAGGAATCGCAAATGGCTATGCATCATTTTTTTCGCAAATTTATTGCGAATCGGTAAAAATCGCAATTTTTACCGAATCGCATTACATTTGCGATTCTTTAATTGCGAAATCGCAATTTGCGATATCGCAAATTGCGATTTTACACACATGATGCATCTCATTGACTCAACTGCCAGAAAGCCAGTTCAGCAATCAGGCGCAGCTGCTCCCTAGTTTGAATGTGTGGTCTGGCAGTTTGCTGTGTGAGCCTTGCCTGAAGGTTGCTGCTGCAGTCTGTGCCTTTCTTCAGTCTTTGAAAATGGAAAATGAGAATGCAGTTGAAGAGGGGCCATGTAGAAAGAGAAAAATTAAATTTTCAGATAAAGAATTGGAAATACTCATTGAGGAGGTGACTGCAAGACAGGAGCAGCTTTTTGGTAAGCTGTCTCTCAAGGTCCCTGAGGCTGTGAAAAGGAACCTATGGATTGCCATACAATCAAAAGTCAATGCAGTAGGAGTTGCACATCGCAATATTAATAATCTCCAGAAAAGGTGGTATGACCTGCGCAGCCGTGCAAAAGAGAAGCTTGCAAAGAGAATGAAATCTGCTAAGCTAACTGGAGGTGGAACACCCAGGGATACACCCAGCACTCCCCTGGAAGAAATGGTGGAAAGCACACTTTTGTCTGAGGCTGTAGTTGGAGTTACAAACATTGATACATCTGAGATTCCAACTCCTACTGAAGGTAAGTGAATTGTATGTGGTTCAAAAAGTGTGAATGGAGACCATTAATTCGAAAGTGTTGATGTGTGTTCCACATTTTTGAATAACTTTGATAACAAATGATGTGACAGAGTCACATTCATCCTCCTAGTACTGTTAATGAACTCAAAGCAGTGCATTGTGGTAGTTGTAGTTCTTTATACATAGTACACATAGGATAACATTTGCATTATACCAAAACAAATTGATTCAAGCAAATCGAAAAAATGAGACTAGATAATTTCAAGTGAAATCATTTTTACACTTTAATACATATTGCAAGGGTAGTGCAAACCAAAAGTAACAATATTTTTAATGTTTTTTTAAATCATAGAGCAACTCCAAGAGTTAATTGAGCAGGACTTAAGGGATTTGCACACCCAAGATGTATCTCAAAATCAAATGGAAAATGCTCCCAGTACTTCTACTGCCAATTCACAGCCATGTGAAAGACAAAGGGTGCGACAACTGCTCCAGACAGATTCAGAAACAGAGCAGAATGTCAATGTAACTCCAAGCCAGCCTCAAAGTACTCCTACAGTCACTAATTCAACGATGAGTAGGCGAAGGAGTCTGCAGCAGTTTACTATGCGTAGAACTACTGTGCGTGAAAGTGGTCAGGATGGAGAGGGTACCTTCACTGGCAATCATGTAGAGGACAACATTTTGAAGGTGCAGCGTCTGCAAGGGAAAGACATTAGGATTATAAAATGCAAAATGGGGCACATCAGCAAACAAATGGGTACTTTGACAAGCAGTATGAATACAATGATCAATGTGATGAAAACTGGCCATGATTCAAATGCAATGAAGCTTGACCGTATTGCAAACTCGTTGGAGACAATGTGCACATTGATGCAGAAACATCAAAAGATCAGTGTTAAAAGGCAGGTTAAAGTCCAGAACAACATGCAGGCCCATAACAGGGAGATGACTTCCCTTACAAATTGTATCCGTGCCCTCTGCAAGCAAACCCTGTCAACACAGGTACTACTGATGAAAACTTTTAAACACATTCAAAAAGGTGTGGAGTCTACCTTAGACCCATCTGACAAAATCACAGTCCATGGCATCCCCTGAAAAGCTAATGGCAATGGAGGAGCAATTCCATAACAGTGCTGAAAGTGGCACATCTGAGCATTGCTTGACTGGCACACGGAGAAGTATTAGGAAGCAGAATGATGCGACAAATGCCAACATGCACACTGGAAAAAGTCCTGGGAAGGCATCAGGAGTGCGTGGCCATAAAAAATCACATTTCAATGCATCTTGCAGGGTATTCATGATTATAATTTGTTTGTAATTCACTGCTTTTCATTTCTACATGCCTGATTTGAAAGGCCTCAATTAAGTTTTTAGTACTGTGTAATTTCTAAAAAAATAGATATTTATTTTCATATTCAATTAAATTTCACATTGCTTGCAAACAAATTACTTTCTCAGAGTTTTTCTTACCTCATTTAGAAGTAATGCTGTGTGATGTCTGCCCTTCTCCTTCTGCCCTCTGCTGCCTCTGGTCCTTGTGCTCTTGGTTGTGGTTGTGGAGGCTGAATTATATTTGGAGGTAACACATCGTCCTCATCAAGTTCTATTCCTCTTTCAGTTGCTAGATTATGTAGCATTGCACATGCTGCTACAATTTTACAACAAATGTCTGGTTGGTACTGCAATGCTCCTCCAGTTTTATGAAGAATCCTGAAGCGTGATTTCATCACTCCAAAGGTCCGCTCTATGACATTCCTTGTTGATATGTGCGCCTGGTTGTAGTGCTGCTCTTTCCTTGTACTTGGATTAAGGTATGGAGTTAAGATGTAAGACCTCACTGCATAGGCACTATCTCCTGCAATGGAAATAAATTTAAATGTAATGTAAGCATACATGTGTGCAGTTCAATTATAAGTTTGTTGAGTGGAATGAAACATTTACCTAGTAGGTATCCATCTTCAAATTCACCAGCTAGCAGTCTACCATGAATGCCACTATGTCTAAAAATGTAGGAGTCATGGGCACTTCCAGGGTAACTAGCAACTAGGTCTGTAATTATGGTTTAGCATTACAAACAGCTTGAATATTAAGAGAATGGAAGCATTTTCTATTGCGATAAATATATTCATTTTCTGAGGACAGATGGGGACATGGGTACCATCTACACAGCCAATAACATGAGGAAATTGTGCCATGTTGTAGAAATCCTGTTTGGTCTTCATTAAATCCTGTTGTGTGCTTGGAAATTGGATATGAAACCTTATTCTATGTAACATGGCATTTAAAAATGCATTAAAAAATCTGGAAAGGGAACTCTGGGACACACCACCAGCAATGGCCACTACACCCTGAAATGACCCAGATGCAAGGAGGTGCAATGAACACAATACCTGCACATGGGTAGGTATGGCTTGTGTCCTGCTGTTTGCCTCTGCAGGATTGGGTCCAATTCCTGGATTAAATCTAATATTAAATTGGCATCCAGCCTATATTTCTTATATATCTCAGCCTCAGTCTGCCCCAATAAGGTTATGCGCACTCTGAAGATTCTCTCCTCTATGAGCCTTCTCCTCCAACCTGCAGCTACTCTCAGCCTCTGCCTGCATGCCAAAAAGTAAAGTGCAGCCATCTTGAAAGACTGGGTCAAGGTCTGAGAGGTCCTTATATACTGTACAGGTGATTGACAGATCCATTTATACCACTTACTGAAATTAGCACCAGGTTCAAGTTCTTCTTATTTTAGGAATTCCAAATAGCGAATTCTAATAAAATAGCTAATTGCAAATTTTGATGCATTGCATTTTTTTGCAATTTTTTAAGGAATCGCAATTTTTGCGACTTTTTTAGAGAATCGCAAAATAAATAGCGATTCCAAAATATGCGAAAACAGGAAAAAAATGATGCATTCCAAACACATGAATTGCATTCGCAAACGGCCGAATTTACTGATTCGCACCGTTTGCGAATGCAATTTTCTTTGATGCATCTGGGCATATGTCTCTTATTTGTGTATTTTTGTTGCCTTTGTCTTATTTGTGTGGCAATAATTGTGTCATTTTGTGCAGTTTGTATTTGTCTGTCTGTTTGTGGGGATTCGGGTGTTAATTATTGTAGATGTGTTCAGGGGCGTAAGGGGTTGTTTACTTTTATTGGTCATTCGTTTTTGGGTGTGTGCTGGGTTATATCTAGGAAAGGAAGAGGGAGCAATTTTGAGAAGAGGGAGGTAGGAGCATTAATCTGGCTTCTCGTCCACTACCTCTCTCAAATGTTTGGGGCTGGAGGTCGAGTGAGTATAAACTATAGTCTAGAAGAGAGACGTGTAAAATGAGAGTGAATTCGCAATCCGTGCTACATCGGTGGAGTGCAGTATTGACCAGGTGCAGCACGATGGGCAGATGCTGTTCACAGGGAAGAATACCTTTTGGACTACTATGCCCTTGAAATTGGTGGATATGCAGGGTGTATGAGTTTTATCACAATATAACATAATTGTTTATATCAGAAATATTTGGTTTATTACTTATATGATATGCTCTTACATTACACTTTACACTTTACAGTTAACTGATGGTACTACAGTGAGGTAGTGAATGACTCCAAGAGATGTTCACTACAATGTGCCTTGGGGGTACGAAGAATGTGTGTGGCATCTTGTTAAAACCCCTTGCCACAAAGGTATTACTGAAGGGAGTGCAGATGCGTGTACAACCCCTTATTTAATCATTACATTTGTGTAAATATTTGTGCATCATCCCTATACTGAGGGAGACTTGCCTCAATCCCACATGTGCTAGGTCCCAGGAGAATGAAGGAATCACATTGACTATGCACCTGAGATGTATTATGGAACTGTGCTCAGTCAAACATGACTTCAGGATGCACACTAAAAGTAAAACTGCTAACATCTCCTGCACTTTGCATGTGCGTTCTTCAGGCAGACCTCTGGTGTGCTGAAAGGGGTCCTGAGGGTCCTTTTAAGAGGTGTTTTTATTTATTTATTTAAGTGTTTTATAGAGAGCGAACTTGACCCGTGAGGGTATCAGAGCGCTTTACTAGGTTTAAAGAGGAGAAACAAACAAAAAGGCATACAAAAGGCATATCTGTACAGCAGCATACAAAATAAATATATTGGAGAGGTGCAGTGGTCCTGGACCGATGTGGAGTTAAAGAAACACACGTGGATGGTTATGTTAACAGTTAGAGACCATAAAACCCCCACCGGCTCACTTTATGACATATCATAAGTGGGGAAAGTCCGATGGGATAAAGTGCGAAAGTAGATTTGGTTGTTCACGAAATTGTATGATAGAACTCAATTGAAAAGTTGGTTTAAAAGTAGCAAATCTATAAATACCACTTTTTTAATGGAACATTATGTTGTCCTGACCAATGTTGCCTGTTTCTTGAGTCACAAACCAACTGTAGCTTTGTGTTTGTCTTTGTGTATTGTTCTCAGACATTGGGACAAAGGGCCATTGATGTTGGCATGATGGACCAGCTCAGACTTCATAAGGGGGAGGATGTGTCACCTGACACATTTGACACCACATACACTTTTATTGAGCTTATTCACAAAGGATTTGAGAACAGTGTTTTGTCACCCCAGGCAAGCTGGTTCCAGGGCAGCCAGGCAAAATAAACACAACACTTGGGTGGGAGGGATGGAGCCAACTCAAGTACCTTATCCTATTACAGTGGGCACCAGGGTCATGATTATATGTACCTCATACCCAACAATTTCAAATTTTGGAGCTGTGGAAGACTCAAGACTCAGAAATACTGTTGTGGTACTCTGCAAGATGGATGGGTACACTGGTGTCCAGCTGATAAGCTGCCAGGTTGAAAGTAGTGTACATAGTTTTTCAACCCTGGACCAACAGAGAGTCCTCAAAGGTTAGCTTGATTGCCTCTTGATCAAGGCCTCAGTGACGGACATGTCTCAAACCACATTTCTCCAAGTACTTGGCCTGTGCCTACTGTGAGGCATAGCCCTGAAGTGGTGCCATCACAATCCTGGACCTTGGGAAGTGGCCCTGCATGTGCTCTTAAAGGCCACCTATGGTCCTGTGCAGCGGAACCTACTCAGCTCAACACATCTCCTCACGTCCACATCTGAAAAACTGCAGCACAACACACACTCAACACAGGGACTCCCTACACTCGTGAATACTTGCAGCTGTGCAGGCCTACATTTCTGCCTGTATTGGGCCCACAAGCCATTCTAGTTGTCCTATATTTCTGATGTGGTCATAATCTGTCTCAATAAGATGACCACAGTCATTATGTTTTTTTCTTTTCCACTTTGTTGCGTTTTACTTTTTTACAGTTTGAATTACTGCATAAATACCTTACACCTTGTTTCTAATTCAAGCCTAATTGCTTTCTGGCACAGGTCTGTTACTTATTTAACAAGCCTTACTTCCATTACATGAACTTTTTATGCATGTGCCCCTATGTTTGTAATCCATATCAAATTGTGACAATAGTTGACGAGAAATCAGTTCAGACTCACCCTGTAGTGTAGTTCCTATATTCTCAATAGGCTCTGCGCATTGGAATAATATATTCTATAGATATGACATAGGACTTAGGTCAGTAGGTCTCTTTCGCATATACTAAACTTAATTGTGAGTGCCAGCTAGCTCAGAGGTCACTAAAAACTTTCTTGAATTCACAAGCAGGGATTAGTTTCTGACAACCGCATAAACATGACAACTTTGTTTCCATAGGACTGAAATTACGATCTCCAGAGTTGTGGAAACAATAGATGAGTATTTCACTCAGTCAATCGTGCATGCTTTGTTTCTACAGAGTTTGCAGAGAAATAGTGAGACTGGCGTTTTCAATAAAAGGTTTATTGAACAGTCTTCTTTCTCATGTAAGAGAGGTGAACTGCTACAATCGTTAGACAGAATGCAAAGTATAACGTGTACAGCGAGAATAGTATTATAAAATAATACTGTCATAGCATTGTATGGTTTGTAAGCCATATAAAAATACATACATAAAAAACATAGACTAAAATACTCAACTGGGGCTTCTAAAATGCGCCTACCCCAGTATACCTAACCTAGGTCTAGAACGAGGGAAGTAGTCAGTATGGTCTTTAGCATAGGTTTAGTTTTTTGCAAAGAATCTACCAAAGGTTTCTCTGGGTTCTAATCAGCTCCATACCTTAGAGTGAAGGAGGTCTGTATCTCTGTCTCGGGACTCGATTTCCCAACACCCTGCAAGGGGAGAGAAACACTGGAGCAAGATTTCACAGCTGCGTCGGGCAAGTAGGTTGTCGAACTGCTCCGAACCACCGTGCTTTGCCATAGCAAGTGAAGGTATATTTATACCTTGACGGTGTTTAGGAATGCCATGTTTACGGTAATGTCGGGCATATGAACATCATGAATGAACCCCTAAGGAATAGATGTTCATTGTAAAACTAACTGAGTTCTTGGAGAAATCAATATTCAAGCAGAGGGAAGTCCCTGACGGCTTAAGCTGGTTTTCCAAGAAATCGTTGTGACGTTTGGTGAATGGATGGAAGTAACCATGCCTGTATTTGGGTTGCATGCGCTATGCCTAAATAAGGGCTCAATTTCTATGCTTATATAAGGGCAACGTGAATTGTACCTATATAAGGGCATGGATCGAGAAAATCCATTCGGAATCTAAAACGCCATACAACAATCCTGTGCATTTTGTTGGTTTTCTTTGTCAACACTGTCCTGGCCCTCAACTCCAGCAAACAATTCCATTGGAATGACGGATGCGGCATGCTCTTCTGATGTATCCTTCGGCCACCAGCAGGTCTATCCGAGGTTCAAGACCCGACCAACCACTACTTCCATTGAATGAACAAAGTCTTAGATAAGGTCACCCCCCTTCAGCTGAACAGGGTCACCATAAAAGATTTAAAGCCCCGGTAAGATGGAAGACTCAATGAGGAGAGACGATCCCTTAGATTAATTGAACGAAGATGGAGATCTGAACCATCCACCAACCTCCTCAAGCTGCTAAGATCGAAAAGAAATGCCTATTACAGAAAGATCAGAAGAGTTAAAGCTGACTTTTTCAGTAATCAATTAGACCAAGCTAGGAATCGTCCCAAAAAACGATTTGATTTAATCAAAACCCAGTCTAAGGGGGCACCTCACACCTCACATGCCAAAGCAGGTCTACTCCTCAATTGTGAAGCGTTTGCCTTCTTCTTCATCCTGAAAACAGAAAACATAAAGAAGGACCTTCTCAATGACTTAATTACAGTTACATATACACAAATTCACACTTCATCATCTCTACATGGAGTCCCACTCCGAAGCTCATCAGTTTGACCTAAAAAATAATACCTCCTGGTCCTCCTTCAATACTTACAGTGAAGAAGCTATACTCAAAATGCTCAAGGTCCTAAATCCCGCGAACCACTTCACATACCCTCTTCCTGCAAAAGGCTTTAAAGACTTCATTCCACTGCTACTGCCTATATGGACCTCGATTATAAATACGTCTCTCCTTCAAGGAAGCATCCCTGAAATCCTCAAATCCAGGCAAGTATCCCTCATCCTAAAAAAAAACATTGGCTGACCCCGCAGACTCAAACAATTACCGCCCAATAGCCAGCATCCCGACCCTGGCCAAACTCTTCGATAAATATGTACACAGTCAGCTTGGCAAACATAAAGACCACTTCAACCTTCTTAACCATTACCAGTCCGGCTTCCAGGCAGAGCATGGTACGGAGTCAGCCATGACCCACATAATAGATGATGCTCTACAAATCCTTGACCAAAACGAAGCCTGTCTGTTAATCTTGCTCGAACTATCTTTGGCCTTTGACACAGTCAAACACGACAACCTGTTAGACCTACTGAAACACAGAATGGGATTATCTGTGCTAAATTGGTTCAACTCATTCCTCCAAAATAGATCTCAACGAGTCAAGGTCAATCAAGCTTTGTCCTAACCCGTCCAAGTCACTTTGGTAATCCCACAGGGCTCATCCCTCTCGCCTACACTTTTTAGCTTATTAATTGACCCACTCAACGAGATTCTTAATGCTTCAAATGTACAGTTTCATATGTACGCAGATGATACACAACTATATTTAAAGATCCAATGAATAGAAAACATTAAATCGCTCAACTCAACGCTAGAAAAAACTCAGACCTGGTTGGTCGAAACCATCCAAACCTAAACACCCTCAAAACAGAATTCTTCCTAATCTCTCCTCCCTCCCAAGTATCCATAATTCAAGACTGGCTGAAACATCTAACAGCACTCAACTGCCAACCTCTGATCATTGACTCTGCGAAATCGCTGGAAATAACTCTGGACAGAAACCTTAATATGCAGAAACACATGAGTGGCGCAACAAAAGGAGCAAACTATCAGCTGAACTCCGAGAAAACTTAAACCCTTCCTGCCTGCAAAGGACTTCAAACTGGCAGTACATGCTCTAGTCATACCAAAAGCGGAATATGGAAGTGTCTCTCTATGCGGTCTTACCAGATCCTCAAGGGCCCCGTTAAGAGCGCGATCAACGCTGCAGCTAGACTCATTACTGGCTCCAAAAGAAACTCTTACATCTCCCCGTATCTCAGATCCATTAACTGGCTACCTTTTGAAGCCAGAATTCAACAAAAAATCGCATGTATGACGCATAAAGCCAGAAATCATATCACTCCTAGCAATCTGGCACATAAATTGGTGCCTTCCTGTGGCAACAGATCCTCCAGAATTGCTAGCAATCGCTTACTGAAACCACAAAGATTCAACAAGAAGAAAATGTACAACCAAACCTTCTCGGAGCTAGCACCAAAGATCTGGAATGCCTTCCCCCCAGAAACTAGACTGAATCCCTCTATGGCATCTTTCAAACAAGCATTTACAATGCAAGGGTCTCGGCATTATTAAAGGTAGAGCTATTGGCATTGCTCATGACATTGCTTTTTTTTTCTTTAAATCATAAATAAAAGGCATTGTCATTCATATTGCCAATAGCTTAATCGCTTGCATATGCGAGACCTATTGCATTAGCACCCACACACAAAGTAGTAGAGTAGCAGAGTGAGTAGTTGATAGAGAGTAGGAGAGAGTTATTAGTAAAGAGAGTATTGGAGAGCGAGTAGTAAAAAGTGAAAGAGTGAGTATTAAATAGTGAGAGAGTGAGTAGTAAAGAGTCCTAGAGCCACACAGATTTACATGCACAGCCACACCCTTACATATACAAAGTGTATTTTTAGTTTCAGTAGTTAAGAGTGAGTAGTATAGAGTGACTAATTATGAGTGAGTAATGCTGAGTAGTAGAGAGTGTGAGAGAGAGAGAGAGAGAGAGAGAGAGAGTATGAGAGAGAGAGAGTGTGTGTGTGAAAGAGAGAGTGTGTGTGTGTGAGAAAGAGAGAGAGAGAGTGTGTGAGAGAGAGAGTGTGTGTGTGAGAGAGAGAGAGAGAGAGAGAGAGAGTGAGAGAGAGTGTGAGAGAGAGTGTGAGAGTGTGAGAGAGAGTGTGAGAGAGAGTGTGAGAGAGACTACATGTTTTCCCCCCACTTTCACAAACAAAAAACAAAGAGAATGTTTCGAGCAGATTGTGCATCCCAGCTTGAAATGGACATCCCCATATTGTAAACGAACCTCTGCTCTTTAACGTGATGGAAAACTGGCTCAGTGTTTAGCAGCGAGATACACAAACACTTTAAGGGCATTTTTTTCTTTATTTCTAACACTGGCTACTTCATAGTATTTTTTTGTTTACTTTCAGCCATGTAGTCCAACGACTGTGCAACACTGCTAAAAAACAGTGACATATAAAAAATAGATTTACACTAGGCAATAACTAGTGGTTTTGCTCATGCTGGTTTACATTACTGCTGGCAAGTGCGGCTAATGCACTGAGGTCAACACTGCTGGCAATCTTGGATTGGGTGGACGGTAATGCAATCTTGTTTGATGTGGCCCCTATGACCTCACTAGTAACATTGGAATATCAGGTGATTTTCACTGAACATTGGAAGCTCTCATTATTGAAAAGGTGGCAGACCCCTGTGGTTTCCAGGACAAAGAATAGTTAACCATGGGCTACTAAGTGCGCATACTGCACAAGAGGTTGAAGGCTGCCGTCCGGTTCGAAAAAAAAGGCTGAATTTCTAAAGGCAGGATTACAGAAGTTATACATAGAAGGGGCAAATATCCATTTAAAGAGCCATGTAAACCAACATTCCTCCCTATCAGGGCCCTGGCAACTATACTAGTTACCCGTTTATTTTAAGCGGCACCTTTCTATGCTCTGGTAAAATGATACAGGTCCTTCCCACCCTGTGTACACATTAAAACTCTCTAGTCATGCGTCCGCATAGTAACATGAAATAAAGTGGCGACTGATCATACTTTGGAAGGCATGTTCCCTATAATGCCCTTGAGAAGCTAACATGAAGGGGGGAGTGGGGGGGGGGTAAGGTAGACATCACTCCATTACTGTCCCCACATGACCAACATTAGATAAATGACGTAACCTACATTGGGAATAGCACAAAGGGGCTTTCTATAACGACCTAGTAACCAGAAACAGAAAAGACCAAACAGGTGTAATGGTGGCTCATCCACATTCATTTGTCCTCTGAGAGAACCAGATTCTCTAATCGTTTTTGAAAACTCGGGAAAATCCTTTAAACACTACATGCCAAACCTCTTGAATCGCACTCCTAAAAACACAAATTAACTGACTAAAAAAAGTTCCACAGTGAGTTAAACCCGCATGCAAAGTAACTAAAACGCACCTTAGAGATCAAAGCCTCAATGCAGAAAATGCTAAGTCATGCATACAGTGGGTCGCCATGTTATGTCAGGATGCTGCTTTCAAAGTACAAGTATCGGAGTAGAAACAACATTTGCATGGAGAACTAAAGACGCCACAAACGATCCACCATTTAAGCTAACGTTGCACGAAGTTTAATTAAAACTAGTCTGCAACGGGGGGCGTGGCCAAGATGGCGGCGGGCCTTTCATAGCTTTGTTACGCACTTGTGCCGGGCTCTTCCACGGGCCCCCAGACACACCTGTAGCCTCTGGGGGTCGTGCCCAACAGTCGGAGCCCAGCTGATTGCTGAGGCACCCCGGGAAAGACGCTGCATCTGTAGCGGGCGTGCAGCGTGGTCTGGCGGTAGATCGTGGGCCTGGGGAACTGTGGACTTGACGGAGAGTGCTGAGGGCCGTGGCGGCTCTGGGGGGCCGAGAGAGAATACCCGGAGTTCCGGGTGGGGTCCCGATCGCTCCCTTCAGTGGACCACTGCAGTGGCTGTAGACGGCGGAGGAGCAGTGAAGCTTGGTCTGCTGGGGAGTTGTGCCTTCCGGCCAGCGGGGTACGCTACCCCGGGGATTGCGGCCTGGGCGCGGAGAAGACCGGCCGTACGGGAGGCGAGAGGACAAGCGCCTGCCTGCCCGGTGAGGCGGAGACTTGACTTGGTCATAGCGGCGGCTCCTGGCTGGAGCGCGGGGGGCAGGGCCCGGAACGGTGCGGTCCGGCCTCCCGGTAGCCCGGACTACGCAAGGCCGGGGATTGTGGCCTGATCATCGCGAGGGGGCGGAACGGCCGCTGCAACCCGCACTCTGAGCGTAGAGAGAGTCATCGGTGAGAGCGGGCACTCAGCGGCCTGGTCGGCCATCCCGGAGTACGCCTTACCGTCCCCCCCTGCTGTGTGAAGACGGGAGGCTTGGACTTTGGGAACATGGCGCACTGGAGGTGAGGCTGCGGCTGGATGGCATTGCGCGGAGAGGGCTCATTGCTTGGACTTCGGAGCTGGGCCCGAGTCGTGCGGTGGTTGAACTTTGATCTGGTGCTACCACAGGGAGTGGAGAACGTCTCTTGTGGTGCTCTTCCTTTCATAGAAGTGCAGCGGGCTTGAGGGTGACCAAGCAGTGGTAGGGGCCTGACCTGGTGGCCCCGGGTGGCGTGGAGGGTCTTCGAACATTGTGTCTCTCCTAGCGCTACCGACTAGACCGCTGAGATCTGGGACTGTTGACCGGAGGCGGGGGACTACCTTCTCCCGGCCAGGACCGATTGGGCGTCCATTGAAGGGATCCAGCGAACGACGGGGTGCCCCCCCTCTGCGGCGGCGGTCAGGGCGGCGGCCGCCGGCGTAGGAGCGGAGGCGGGGCCCTGGCAACACGGGGCTTGAGCTGGTGGCCCCGGGTGGAGCGGAGGGTCTTTGCCCACTGAATAGCACCCTGCATCGACGCTTTGTGTCCGCCTAGCTGGCTGTGCGGCTGAAACCTGGGAATCGTGAGTGGAGACGGGGATCTGTCTTCTCCGGGGTCCGGCCAGACTACGTACTGGGGTCACGGAGTGGTGACGCCATATACCGCTTCGATCCTCCACGTCTATTACAGGGTCGTTAGCATAACCTGTGGACACTGGGGCGGCGTCCTCGCTTCACACGGACTACGGTCATATCGAGGGAGCTCCGTCCTGCTCGTCGGTGGCCTCCCTCCTTGCCCTCCGGTCGGAGTGGAGCGGCAGCGATGTCCTCCACGCAGCGCAAAGGGAAGCCCGGTAAAGATGGTCCGTCCAAGGGTTCCCAGCCACCAGCGTCTCCTGGCCCTAGTGCTTCACCCGGGCAGAAAGATGATGAGGCCCCTGCAACCAAGGCCTTCATGACGGAACTCTTTGCATCTATAAAGGAGGATATCTCTGAGCTCCGCGCTCAACTGGCGTCGGATCTCCGCGAGGTACGAAGAGATGTAGACGGAATCGGAGAACGTGTGGCTACCTTGGAGGATCACGACCTGAGTATGGCGAACGATGTCCACCAACTGCAGCAAGATGTGCTTCGGCTTACGGAGCAGAACTTAGACCTACAGGCCCACGCGGAAGATCTGGAGAACCGTTCCCGTAGGAACAACATCCGCATACGGGCGGTGCCATGGGACGGCGAGGCGGGCGATCTCCGAGGCTATGTGCAGGTACTTTTCTTGCAGATACTGGACGAGGAAGACCTGCAAGAAATCAGGATGGACAGAGTCCACAGGGTGGGGCTGCCCACACGAGGCGGAGGGCCGCCCCCAGACATACTAGTCTGCGTGCATGATTTGCAGCTGAAGGAGCGTATCCTGAGAAAGGCACGGGACATTCCATCCCTGCAGTTCCGCGAGCACCGTCCTCAACTTTACCAGGATCTGGCAGCAACGACGCTCCAAAAGAGACACGAGTTCCGTCCAGTGACCGCCTACCTGCGAGAGCATAGCATTTCCCACTCATGGGGTCATCCCTTTCGCATTTTCTTTAGGTGGCAAAATAGGCTAGCGCAGATCCGTTCTCTCCAGGAGGCGAAAGAGCTTTTGGGCATTGATGACACGACTCCTGCTCCTGAAGCTGGCAGCCGGCCCTCGCGAAGACGGCGACGATCCTCCTCCTGGCACAGAGTGGGCTCGGAGACGAGCCGCAGACGACCTGACCGCACGACTAGCCTACAGGAGAGAGGGGACGCGGTGGCGTCAGTGGCTTCAGCGACGTTGATGTCTTCCCAGCAGAGCTCCAGGGCAGCCTGATCCTCGGGCTGCTGGCCATATGGTGCCGGAGGGGCACGTGAACTCAGGTACCGAGGGTATGATTGTACTTTTTGAGAAGACACCCCGGTCCTTGGCCCTGGGTGACCCTATGATAGGTTTCCAACCCCAGCCCATGAGAAGTTCTACGTACTACTACACTCAGGGATTGTTTTCTCTGGGACTGTTTTGTTTCGTTCTATGGGGTTCTTGCATGTTGGGGTGGGAGGGGGAGGGAGGGACTGAGGGGGGATTTGGGAGGGGGGGTGCTTGGGGTGTGGGGCGGGGGGGTTGTGTGGTGGTGGTGACCGCTGGATGCTTGTTGCAAGTCTTGCTTCCCCTGGGGGAACGACTCACTGGCGTTTGAATCATGGGTTCCTTCCTCATAACACTCTAGGGTGTGGTAACCTGAGTGAGACCTCCCCCTTTCTGCTGTGGGTCCGGGGCTGTTGGATTCATGGGACCGGGAGCGGGAGAGGGCGGGGACTAGCCGGGTGCATGCGAGGAGGGCCTGGTAGTGGAGGGGGGGAATGGATGTTTGCGGTGTGGAGGGGGCGGAGGTGTGTTGATTTAGCGACTGTGAAGCGGTGGGACCTGAAGTTTTCTCATGCCTCTTAGCATTGGCACGTGGAACATGAAGGGCCTCAACTCCCCGCATAAACGCCAAAAGGTTTGGAAATACTTGTTAGACCATCACCTAGATGTGGTGGGTCTCCAGGAGACCCACCTGGCGCGCAGGGATGAGCTCCGGCTCCGACACAGGCAATTTCCCCTCATCTATAGATCTTCTGCCTCTACCAAGCACAGGGGGGTAGCTCTTCTTTTCTGGGCGTCCCTCCAATTCCACCCTATGGGGATGAGTTGTGATAAGGAAGGCCGGTGGTTGATGGTCAAGGGGTTGCTTTATGGCCGTTTGTGCACGTTTGTGGTGGTGTATGTTCCCAACGCTCAGCAGAACAGCTTCCTTCAGGCCTTGTTAGATATGGTGGGGGACTTTGTGGAGGGACACTTGTTTATCTTGGGTGATTTCAACATGGTCTGGGACAAAGCCTTAGACAGCTCCCGTGCCCAGAGAGCGGACTCCGGTGTCTTCTCCACTGAAACAAAAGATGGGATGGGCGAATTGGGGCTGATTGATGGCTGGCGCACCGTACACACCCAGGCCCGAGATTATACATTCTTCTCCCACGTTCACCAGTCCTACTCACGCATAGACTATATTTTTTTGAGCCAGGCACTCAAGGGGGATGTCCGTGATTCCAAGGTTTTCCCGCTCTCTGTCTCAGATCATAGCCTACTGGTCCAAATGCTGCAGTGGGCGGTGAGGGGTGACGGCTTTCGGAAATGGTATTTCCCGGCGGCGCTTATCAGGGATAATACCTCCTGTAGGGAGCTAAGAAAGGCTATCAAGGAGTTCCTGACTCTAAACCCGGCTTCGGACACGTCTGTGTTCAATACATGGGACGCTTGCAAGGCCTCACTGAGGGGCACTTGCATAGCCCTCAATGCGAACCTTAATCGTTTAAGGAGGGAGGAGCGGGAGACACTGGAGGCAGAACTTGCCAGCTTAGAATGGGCACACAAGTTGAACCCATCCTGAGCAACCCTCCGACCGCTGACGGCTGTCAGGGGGAAATTAAAGGCCCATTACGCCAATCGCGCTGAGTTCACCCTCCTGAGGTTAAGGCGCGTGTCATACTCGCAAGGGAACAAGGTAGGAAGACATTTGGCCCGTCAACTTCGTGAAAAAAGAGAAAAGGAATATATTGGGGGGATCCAGGATCCGGGGGGGTCCATGCGACATCAGGACGAGGACAAAGCGGACGTCTTTGGACGGTTCTATGCTGCACTGTACGAGGGTGACTCCCTGGATCAAGGGGCCCAGGAAGCGTTCCTAACAGACCTCCCCATACCGCAGGTCTCTGGAGAGTGGAATGAGCGGTTAACTGCCCCTTTTTCCAGAGCAGAGGTACTAGAGGCTATTAAGGCCCTGAAGCCTAACAAGGCCCCTGGCCCGGACGGCTATACTGCTCTTTTCTACCAATCATTTGCGACTGAACTGGTTGACTGCCTGGTCTCCCTTTTCAACGAAATGGCGACCACTGGGAAGACCTCTGGGACTATGGCCGAGGCCATGATAACCGTGGTCCCCAAACAAGGGAAGGACCCCTCCATGTGCGCGTCGTACCGCCCGATAGCCCTTCTGAATGTGGATGCTAAATTGTACTCCTCTATTGTTGCCCGCCGGCTTCAGGATTTAATGCCGGCCATTATCCATCCGGACCAGTCCGGGTTCATTAAGGGACGGCAAACACATGACAACTTGCGGCGGGTGATGCATTTGATAGAGAAGGCCACCAGGTTTCGCATCCCGGCGCTACTGGTGGGGTTGGATGCGGAGAAAGCGTTCGATCGTATCGATTGGGGGGTTCATGTTTCGCACCCTGACCGCTTTTGGCTTTTCGCACCAGTTCCTCACAATGGTTCGAGCTAATTACGGAAGCCCTAGCTCGAGGGTGCTGATTAACGGACATCGGTCTGCTTGCTTCCCTCACTCCCGAGGTACGAGGCAGGGTTGTCCCCTCTCTCCTCTCCTCTTTGCCATGAGTATCGAGCCCCTGGCGCTTGCGATACGGGAGAGGGAACAGATCAAGGGCCTTCCCTTTACGGGTGAGCAGCACAAAATTTCCCTCTTTGCGGACGATGTGCTGTTGTCTTTGGGGGACCCGGCCCATTCTTTGCCGCATGTTCAGGAGGTGCTTTCCCACTTTGAGGCGGTAGCAGGATTCAAGGTCAACTTTGACAAGTCGTACATTCTAAACCTGACTCTCCCCCCAGCGGAAGTGGAGCGGATACGCTTGCTCACAGCTTTACCGTGGGCGTCTGCCTCCTTGTTATACCTGGGAGTACGCTTGACCCCTACAATAGGGTCCCTATTCGCGGCTAACTTCCCCCCAATGCTAGCTGCGATCCGGGTGGACCTGGACCGATGGAAACTGAAATTCCTATCATGGCTTGGCAGGATCCATGCCCTTAAGATGGTCCTCCTGCCTAAGTTCCTTTATCTCTTCCAGGCCCTTCCCATTCCTATAGAGATGGACTTTTTTCGGCGCTTAAAAACTTTGATGCTTAGATTTGTCTGGCAGGCTGGACGGGCACGTATCCCCCTCACGACGCTGCGACGACCGAGAAAGGCGGGCGGAGTAGGGTTCCCTGACATGCTCTTATATTATAAGGCCGCGCAGCTACGTGTGATTGTGGAATGGTCCCAGCAGCTTTCAGAGAAGCACTGGCTACATATGGATAGGAGTTTGGCTGGGAGGTCGATCTGGGACCTGATCTGGAAACCCAAAGTAGACCGGCCTAAGAATGCCTACATTAGCACTCCTACTAGCAGAGTCCTGAAAGTGTGGGACATGGTCACCAGCGACGACCCCTGGACCACGTTTCCGTCCCCCTTCACCCCCATTCACTTCAACCCGGCCTTTCCACCGGCGCTGCAGGAGGGACCCTTCAGACTGTGGAGAGAGGGAGGCTGTAGGGTGCTCACGCATCTGTTCCACGGGGTGGCTCCACTCACGTTCCACAATTGCATGTGTGACTATGGGATTCCGGTCACTGAGCGCTTTCGCCACAACCAACTTCTCCACTGGGCTACTTCATCGGGTGTAAGCGAGGCAGCTACCCGGCCGCTTTCTCCATTCGAGTCCTTTCTTCTCCGCACCTCCAATATGAAGGGGACGATCTCTTTCTTATACGGGCTGCTGCTGGCCACTACGGACACTCCACGCCCCCGCTACATGGAACACTGGGAGGCCCTTCTGGGCCGTGATGTCTCTGATGACGAATGGAAACACCTTTGGAGTGACATCATGACGCACAATCATTCGGTGAATCTTAGGGAGGCCCACTTAAAAACCATGCACGATTGGTATCTTTACCCGTCCAAGCTCCACCGAATTTTTCCGGCCTCTTCGGATAGGTGTTGGCCTACTGGGGGATTTCCGCCACATCTGGTGGGACTGCCCGATCATTCGCCCCTTCTGGGCTGAAATTCTTTCCCACATCAAGGACATCTTGCGATATCCGGTCTCGGACTCAATGGCTCATGTCCTGTTGGGACTCCGTGATCCGCTGTTAGAACATCAAACTAAAGCAGATAAACGTATCTTGTGGCTCTGCTTGAGGGCCGCCAAACTTATGTTGGCGGCAGCATGGAAGAAGCCACATGCCCCAGCCCCATCACTGTGGCATGCGAGACTTTGGGGTCTACTGAGCATGGAGAGAATGGCGGACATCTTCCTGAGCAACTTTAAAAACTTTCTGTTCCGATGGGGTCCTCTGGTCCGCTTCTTGTCACGTGGCCTACCATCTGCGGTTTGCCCACCCACGTTCCGCGCACTTCACCTGTTCCAGGTTTAATCAAATTACGCAACTGTGAGCTATGTATTGCGCGAGAGTGTTGTTGTTGCCACCACCAGGGGGGGGGGAGGGGGGGAACTAGTTGGGAATGGGGTTTGTTAATTGTTGCGACGCTACTTAGCCCATGGGGGTTGTTAGACTTCTGACCTATATGCAGCACTCTTTCCTTTGCCAATCACCAGGCCACGCACGGATTTACGCCTAGAACTCCTTGGCATGCACTGGACTTACGAACTGAACTCTGTTATCATGTCATGCCACCCCACCCTGCAACCTCCCATTTGTTTCTTTGAGTGCTCCCTACAGCGTCCCCTGTGAGGGGCTTCTGGCGGAAATGTCGCTTGTATAACTCTTTTTTCTTTTCTTTCACTTTCCTCTCTTTTCCTTTTCCTGCAAATTCTGAATAAAAATAACTTTTACAAAAAAACTAGTCTGCAACAGCTCGAAAAGCACAGTGTAGGTCTCTCGTTGGGAATGGGTCTCCTAGATCCCTTACTACTGCGGCTTTTATTTTAGTGTGCAGTGCACAATCAGGACAAGGCTGTTGTATGCTCAGCCTACCCATAGCCCAGACAGCCAGAACACAGCGTAAGAAGTCATCTTTACCTTCTGCGGGAACTCCTCAAATTCGTCTTCCTCCTCCAGCAAACCCAGACCCACTGTCTGCTTTTTATCCAACATTTCTGCGTCGCCTCCGGTTTGTGTGCTTTGGAGTTCACCATTTGACAGTGTCTTCGACAAAAACAAGAACCCGAACGTCTACCTCTAACCAAGTCAACAGGCTTAGAATGCAACATTTGTAACATCTGTAATTTATTCTGTAAAAAATCTTGAGCAACAACTTAAACTCGCTGTGAAAGTTGTGATGCTTTTATGTGGAGACCAATCTGACTGGTCTGATGCACTTAAACATTTAATGAACTCTAATTTGGTCTGAAAAATACAGTTAATGTTGTTTACTGTACGAACAGTAACGGGAACGCCCACAAATTATTTTGGCTCGGCCTGTGATTGTGGCCCCCCCCCCCATTATGCAAATTGTTAAACTCCCCTCCCCGGCCCATCGAAGTACGGAGCTGATGGCGCCCCTGTATATACACCCACACACGCACGCGAGCTATCGATGTTACTCAGGGCTCCTTCTATGAGCTACTCCCCCCTCACCCCATCCGACATTCCACCTAAAGTCCATTGTATATTACTCCCAGCATGAGTGGGCTTCGGCTGCCTCCACCCCCCACCAACCGTGATTCCTCCATCAGTATTTAAAGCCCCCGAGGCTCGGGTTGCAGTTACCTGGTACCACTGGACGGTGAACCGAGATGACCTTTCCTTCCCAGGCAGCTACAGGCAGAGGGAGGAGGGTTGTGGTTTATCACCCAGAGCTTCAACCTTGAGAGCGAGCGTCGAATCCCGGCATCGGTTCAACACCCTGTGATCCTGAGCGAATCCCTGCGCCTCATAACATGAGATGTGGCACATAGGGAGGATAGCGCGATTCCTTCCCATAGAAACTGCAGAAAGTCGAATACAGATGTTGCAGTAGAATTCCTTCCCCTCTTGACGGTTCTCCGCCTCCAAGGCTGGGGAGAAGGTCCCCTCTTAACATTCTTACAAAGAAATCACGGAATATCCGCCCCAAGCCCCGCAGCTTTAACAAACACTTACGGGCAGTAGTTGCTTCTCTGACACAGGCGGCTCTGATGAGCTCCTCTTCAGCGCAGGTACACTCGCTCTTTTGGAAGCAGCTACGCTGATTTTATTTATTCTGTTCGGATTTTATATAGCATGGACGTGTTCTAGGTCCATCAGAGCGATTTACCAACAGTCGCAACACCAACCATCTTTCTCTGAGGCGAGGCAGAAATGCCTCGGAGAAAGCATAGTCTTTTTCAGATTCGGGGGCGTGGTTTTCTTTCTCTCCTCTTCCCATTGGCTGGAAGGTAAAATTCCAGCCAATGGGAAGAGGAGAGAAAGTAAATAGAAAGAAACTTAAAGAAAAACGCCCCCGAATCCGAAAAAGATGGGGCTTGAAGCGAGTAACGCCCCTCTCCTCCAATGGCTGGCCAGCATTTACTAGGCCAGCCAATGGAGAAGAGGGGCGGGTTCCAAGCCCCCTCTAAGAATCAATAAATCTTCAGGCTACGCAGTGCGACGGTCCCTCGACCTAAAAAGAAGTGAAATCGCTCCTCATGGCTAAATTTACATGAGCTATCTTTATAAGTGTTTATACAACACTTTATTTACTTTATACCTGTTTTTTTCCCTATACGTACCCTGTAAAGTGCTCTGATACCCGCAAGGGTCTTGATCGCGCTATATAAAACCTTCAAAATAAATGAAAAATAAAAATAAATAAATGTATCCAACTCCTCCTGGACATACTGTCCTCCTACAACCCTCATTGCAGCTTTAAGGTTCCAGGGCAGTTTTTCTTTGGTCCTGCATTTGTGGTAATACCAACGCATTTTACATTCCACAACAGTCCTTCTTGTTGATGCCACACAGTTGATATTGTCAACATTTGTTTGTCACAAGGAAACCCTTTTTGCTAATGGGAATTTTGAGGTGACAAATAATAAATGCTCATTTTTGGTAACCTCACTTATGAGTATTATACTCTCTTCCTCAGTGAAGTTGGACTTTACTATTATTTTGCCAACTACTTCTGGTACATCTTGTGGATTAGAGGTCTCCTGGCTTCCTGTTGCTCCCTCCATGTTGCAAAATGTAGATTAGTTCTACAGAGATTTGGACACTGTGACTTTTTGTAACTTTCAGTGATCCATTGCTCACCTCTGTGACACAATGATGTTTTGCAGCACATAAAGGTGTCTTACGGCACTCAATTCAATGTTGTGTCGTGTAGGTTGAAGTTGCGTTTCCGCACATTACACCGAAACAACAACTTAACATCACACTGTGTGACACATCTCTGGTCCTTGCCATGGTGTGCCGTATTGTAAATACTGCACATCCATGACACAGGATTCTGATGGAACATGACACAACGCGTTTGAACACAATGCGGTAGAAAGCAGCATTGCATGATGAATGATAAATCTGGGCCATAGTCCCTTCACTAATTCAGGTTAGATACAGCGGGCCTGACGGTCTCATAGGATAGAGTGAAACCCCTGACCTCAACAATCCTCATGGGAATTCAGAGGTCTCCTTCATGCGCTTAGCATTCTTGGTTTAGTGGCAGTCTGTTGGACCTTGGATGCACTGTCTTCCACTATTTGCGGGAAAACTAGCCTTGATTTGCGAGGGCAGTGTTTGGCTACATGCCTAGAGAGGGGCACCCTGGATATACTATGGTTCTCTTCTTTCCCAATATTGAAATCCTGTCAAGAAATCCAAAGATATGCACAACGTATTGGAGGACCTATTTTATGTTAACAGCAGCTTTGACCTACTATTTGTTCACTAAGGGGACATTCGTTCCCCCAGTGAAATTCAATCATTTTTGTGGGAAATGTCCTCGTGTAAAGCACACCAAGGACATCACCCTTACAAACCATTTGAACATTTTAGAATGTGCTTGAGATTTTTGGAAAGGTAGATTTGAACACTTTTGCCCGTAATGAACTATTTGCGCTACCAAAATATTTTGCACACAACCGGTCTTAATTATTATTAGAATGATGTATATTATACTGATCTTTGGTAAGGATTTTTGCCAAATTGAAATATATTGTAAAAAGGAAGTGTAATCATATCTGACAACATGCATTTCACAAAATGCCCTCTAAGCAATATATGGATGACTCTGTGGGCATATCATATTTGATGCAGCTAAATTGGGAAATAATTTACTCAGTGACAATTTAAACTGAGGAGAGTTTTTGAAATACTTGAAAATGTATGGTGTCAAAGTAGGTATGCATTTTCGAATTACACAACAACGCTCCAGTATTAACTGACTGTGAAAATCATAATTCGTATTTCACCCTAGTTCTTAAGCATGATTTCTGGCTCCTTCTCAAAACATACAGGCTTGACAAGTAATGGAACTGAGACTTATTAAAATTAAGTAATTTGCCCAGGTGTACACATCACGGCCATTTACATGGATTAATGGATTAAAGGATCAGAATTTTAGTTCTCCGACTTTGGAGTCAGACTCTTAATCACTAGTCAAATAATCTCCATTATGCCGAAATAAACACCATGTAATATCATGAATATTCAGTAGAATGGTGTTAAATATGGGTGGGATTATGTGAACACAATTTGGAAGAAATATTTTCTCACATTCAGTCTGTTCCATACAGATAAAAATAATTGAAGGAAAATATGCGTTAACTTTTTTCGAACGTTTAGTTGTACTTTATTCATGAGCTGAAGAGGATAGGAAGGAAGCTAAATGGAAATTCCAGTTGCTTGTAAAAATTTGTTTCTTCTTTATTTGGGTTTTTAGGCATGTACAAAGACTCTTTGATGGCAAGTCTACTTCATTCGAGTGGCCCATTGGAATTGTATTTTTGGATCCATTTTCTTTAACCTCGAGAGACTCCTGAGTTTGTCAATTTGCCCTACTTTACCTATTGCACAAAAGCGCAATGCTGCAACCTGATCTCCTAGAAAATATTAGTAGTTAATCAATTGACATGGTCAGCAGGAGAGAAAGGCAATTAGAAGTAAATACTTTCTTCTAAATGAATTTGTTCTTGTAACCTGTTGCAAGAAAGTTATGAAACACCTCCGAGAAGACACCATTCCAGATTCAGCAACCCTGGCAAACTAACACCGTATTTAAAAATCATGTGAATAAGAAATTGTTTTACCTCCTCGTTAGACACAACTGCCTTAGGGTGGTCTTCCCCCCTACTTTTTGCCTGCCTCCCTCCATTTTCTGACTTTGTTTTTACTGGCTATAGGACTTTGTGCACTTTACCACAGCTAACCAGTGCTAAAGCGCTTGCACTCTATCCCCTACACAAGAATGGTAATTATGTCAAAACACCCAACTTTCAGATGTCGTCCTTTGGGAAATCCTGATGGCTCTTGAAAAGGTTGACAGACCTTTGCCACCATTTTAGAACAGAACTAGAACAAGGGTATAAACTTTGCATACATCATCAACAGTTAGATTAATGTTCAGACAATAATGAGAGGTTGCTGGAGTTTTCAACACCTTTATTTATCTTAAAGGATTAGTGTGTTTTTGAAGTCTTTTTTCGGGTTAGTTGGTTAACAGAAATGCCAATAAAAGTTTGATTAGTGACAGCATAAATCAATACAGAGAGTTACAAAACGGAAATTGTTACTAAACTAGCTAAGGAGCATAATCTTCCCTAAATAAAGCCCATGAAGAATTATTTCTGGAAAAGAGCAAGATTTAGAATAAGAAAAGAACTACCCATTAAGAGCGGATATAGATACTTAGCTGAGTAATCAATCAATCAAACAATCAAGAGTATTTGTAAAGCGCTCTACTCACCCGCTAGGGTCTCAAGGTGCTGGGGGAGGGGGGTGGCTGCTACTTCTCGAAAAACCAGGTCTTGAGTTGCCTCCTGAAGGAGAGATGGTCCTGGGTGAGTCATAGGTGGGTGGGGAGGGTGTTCCAGGTCTTGACCGCCAGGTAGGTGAAGGATCTTCCTCCGGTGGTGGTTCTGCGGATCCGTGGGACGGTGGCGAGGGTGAGGCTGGCGGAGCGGAGCTGGCGGGTTGGCGTGTAGAACGTGAGGCGGTTGTTGAGGTATTCGGGGCCCAAGTCGTGGAGAGCCTTGTGTGCGTGGGTGAGGAGTCTGAACGTGATCCTCTTGCTGACGGGGAGCCATTGCAGGTCCCTCAGGTGGGCGGAGATGTGGCTGTGTCGGGGATGTCCAAGACGAGTCGTGCTGAGGCGCTCTGGATCGGCTGGAGTCTTTTCTGTAGTTTGGCGGTGGTCCCAGCGTAGAGGGCGTTCCTGTAGTCCAGACGGCTGGTGACGAGGGCCTGGATGACCGTTTTCCTGGTTCCAGTGGGGATCCAGCGGAAGATCTTATGGAGCATGCGGAGCAAGTTGAAGCAGGAGGAGGTAACGGCGTTAACTTGCCTGGCCATCGTGAGGGAGGAGTCAAGGATGAAGCCCAGGTTGCGTGCGTGGTCCGTGGGCTTGGGTGGGGGGCCCAGAGCAGGGGGCCACCAGGAGTCGTTCCAGGCGGAGATGGAGGGCCGAGGATGAGGACTTCCGTCTTGTCTGATTTCAGTTTCAGGCAGCTGAGCTTCATCCAGTCTGCGATGTCTTTCATTCCGTCCTGGAAGCTGGCTCTGGCGGAGGTGGGGTCGTTGGTGAGGGAGAGGATCAGTTGGCTATCGTCGGCGTAGGAGATGATGTTGAGGTTGTGCTTGCATGCGATGGCTGCGAGGGGGCTCATGTAGACATTGAAGAGGGTGGGGCTGAGCGAGGAGCCTTGAGGTACGCCGCAGATGATCTTGGTGGCTTCTGCGAAGAAGGGTGGGAGACGGACTCTTTGGGTTCTGTCGGAGAGGAAGGAGGTGATCCATTCCAGGGCCTTTCCTTGGATCCTGATGTGGCGGAGGTGAGTTGTCAGGGTGCGGTGGCAGACCGTGTCGAACGCAGCCGAAAGGTCGAGCAGGATGAGGGCGGCAGTTTCTCCGTTGTCCAGCAGGGTCCGGATGTCGTCGGTGGCCGCGATGAGGGCGGTCTCGGTGCTGTGGTTCGCTCGGAATCCGGACTGCGATGGGTCGAGGGAGCCATTCGTCTCCAGGAAGGTTTTCAGCTGTTTGTTCACGGTTTTCTCGATGACTTTTGCAGGGAAGGGGAGGAGCGAGATGGGGCGGAAGTTCTTGAGGTCTGAGGGGTTTGCGGTGGGTTTCTTCAGGAAGGCGCTGATCTCTGCGTGCTTCCAGCTCTCCGGGAAGGTGGTGGATATGAAGGAGTTGTTGATGATGTCCCGAAGTTTGGGTGCGATGATGGAGTCGGCTTTGTTCAAGATGTGGTGTGGGCAGGGATCGGCTGGGGAGCCCGAGTGGATGGTGTTCATCGTGTGGGTGGTATATTCCGTGCTGACCTGAGTCCAGGCGCACAGGGTGGTGGTGGGGGGTGTAGGTTCGGTGGTGGGGTACGAGTTCTGAGCGCCGAAGCTGTCGTGTATGTCGACGATCTTACGGTGAAAAAAGGTGGCCAGAGAGTTGCAGAGGTCTTGAGAAGGCGTGATGTCGTTGTTGCTGGCGTTGGGGTTGGAGAGCTCTTTCACGACGTTGAAGAGTTCCTTGCTGTTGTGGGTGTTGTTGTCCAGTCGTTCTCTGAAGGATGACCTTTTGGTGGTGTGGATCAGCTGGTGGTGTTTGCGGGTGGCGTTCTTGAGGGCTGTCAAGTTATCCGTTGACTGGTTGTGGCGCCAGGCTTTCTCGAAGTCACAGGAGGATTTCTTGGAGTCTTTGAGATCGTTGGTGAACCACGCGGCTTTCTTGCTGTTGAGGTTGCTGGGAGAGTTTTTCAGTGGAGCAAGGGTGTCGGCGCAGTTGGTGATCCACTGTGTGAGGTTGTGGGCTCCTTCGTTGGGGTCCGTGGTGTTGGTGGGAGGGTTTAGGCTCAAGGAGGTGGTGAGTCGGTCGTTGGTGATCTTACTCCAGCATCTTCGGGGGGTTTGTTGAGGGCGGTGGTGGGTCGTTGTTTTCCTGAAGTTGAAGTGTACGCAGCTGTGGTCGGTCCAGTGGAGATCGGTGGTGTGGCTGAAGGAGATGTGGTTACTGGAGGAGAAGACGGGGTCGAGCGTGTGGCCGGCGTAATGGGTGGGGGTGTTGACCAGTTGCTTGAATCCGAGGTTGGCGAGGGTGTCTAGTAGGGCGGTGGTGTTGCTGTCCTGGTCGTTCTCCAGGTGGAAGTTGAGGTCTCCTAGGAGGATGTAGTCGGGGGAGGCGAGGGCGAGCGGGCTGATGAAGTCTGCGATGGCCTCGCTGAAGTGTGAGCGTGGTCCCGGGGGTCTGTAGATGAGGGTTCCTCTGAGGGTGGTCTTGGGGTCGGTGTGAATCTGGAAGTGCAGGTGCTCTGCGGTGGCGAGGGTGTCATCAGTGTTGGTCGTGATGCGGATAGTGTTTCTGTGGGCGATGGCGATGCCTCCTCCAGTCTGGTTGACGCGGTCCCTTCCGGATGATCTTGTAGCCGTCCAGGATGGCAATGGCGATGTCGGGGGCTGAGGAGGCGTTCATCCAGGTTTCCGTGAAGAAGGCGACGTCTGGTGCCGTTTTGTCCAGAAGGTCCCATAGTTCGACGGCGTGCCTGTGGATGGAGCGGGTGTTGAGCAGGATGCACTTGAGGTGGTTGTTGTTGGCGGCTGTTTTGGCTGGCGCGGTGCAGGACAGAGTGCAGGTGAAGTAGCAGGCGTGGCAGGTGAAGGCTCCGTGGGTGCGTTTTGGGGTGGCTTGGTAGCAGGCTGGATGTCGGCCGGTGTTGAGTGCGTGGAGGGGTGGCGGCGGCGTAGGTCAGTCGGGTTTGCTGGCTCTGGTGGGCTCCAGGGGTTCTGGCGCTGGGCGCGGTCCAGGCATGGACAGGCGTAGACGGGCTTGCCTTTGGGGCGCCTTCGGCACGCATTCGGCCCCCGCCATTTATGGCGAAGTGGGAGGGAGGAGCAGCTGGGAGGCGGAAGCGGGGCGGCGAATGGGGAGCGGGAGACAGGAGAAGGGGGCGGGGCCGCAGGAGAGCAGCAGTGGGGAGCAGAGGGGGGGTTGGAAAGAGCGGGAAAGCGGAGCGGGGGAGAGCAATGGCAAGCCTGGGCAAGCCTGGAGAGCGAGGGCAAGCCTGGGAAAGCCTGGAGAGCGAGGGCAAGCCTGGGCAAGCCTGGAGAGTGAGGGCAAGCCTGGAGAGCAGGGGCCCTCAGGAGAGGCGGCAGCAAGAGGGCCAAGCAGGCAGCGGCAGCAGAATCCAGGCACACGGGGGCCGTGCGGTAGTAAAGAAGCAACTCTTCAATAGAAGAGTGGCACAGGCAGGACAAAGAGATCTGGGTCTGAGTTTTCTTCTCATCCGATTCGTCTTCTACCCTAACTAGGTAAGAACACTCATTAATAAAAAAACCACATAATAATGTATCGATAATGGTTAGGTATTAACTCTCTTCCTCCAATGGAAACCGCTCGTTCGATGGTGTCGTCAACTTCCAATGCTTCTCCTCTCGATTTCCATGGTAAACATTCTTGTCGATATAATGTAAAACAGTTTTTCAAGACTTTGAACCTTCTTACCTAAGCTAAAAGATGTGCTGCATGTCCATTGTGAATACAAAGCAAGTCGAATATGATGAAGCAAAACTAGCAATAATATTCTGTAAGGCAGTCATAACATATATCTAAATCATTATTTATTCAAGTAGTCACAGCAGCTCAGTTTATTAATAAGTGACCTAATCATGCTGTGGGAAAGCTAAAGGAACAGGGATTTGAAATCAGCACTTTCTTAAGGAAGATGCAGGTGCTAGGAAAAATGATCTAAATAATGTGTATTAAGCTATGAGCAAGAGTTAAAAGGAAAGGCCTTCTTCTATATTATTTCACATATGTTTAAGTACTATACATTTTCCCTACATATGATTAGTCTAGGAATCATTTGCTAAATTAAAAATACATTTGAATATGATTCTTCCATGTAATAAAAGAGGCACAATTTACTGCTTGTCATTTTCTATGAGAAAACATTTCTACGTCAGTTTAAAAGCATTCTAAAGTGCAATTCATCAATGGTCTGTGAGTCAAGTTTTTTATTTTTAAAGCAAATTCCCTTACTTGGTAACCTTGACTCTAACCCAGTTGGCATATTTAAGTTACTTACAAGTTCCTAATAAAGTGCACTACATGAGCCCAGGTTCTGTAAATTAAATGCTACTAGTGGGTCTGCAGCACTTATTGTGCCACACCTTTTATTGTCCCTTTAACCATGGCTCAGCCCTGCCATTGCAGAGCCTGAATGTGCAGTTTACACTGCCACTTTGATCTGGCAAGATAAGCCTCTTGTGCCCACTAGAAGTGGTAGAATGCACTCCAAGTTACTCGTCTGTACCTTTTATGCGTACAACGTCATTAAAGGCTTGCAACCATGATGCAAACTCCGTTTGTGTGCGTTTCTGTATGTGTCACAAGTGGAAGTCTCATCAGGTCCCCCAAACAAGAAGAAAAGCCACATGTGTGATTGAATCCAAAATCTTCAGTTTATTTTATTTTTATTTTTATTTCAAAAGTCTCTTTTGTAATCACAATGTTTTTAGATCCAGGCTTTTCTCAGCAGAACAAGTGGGTATACTAGTCCTCATGAAACAGCGTTTAAAAAATGCATTTTGGGATGATTCCTTCCTCAAGGGTAACCAAAGTACAAGATGGTAAAAAAGGACACATCAGCTCGACCAATAAATAATAAGCTAAATAAAAATGTTAGTGCTTCATACCACAATAGCACCTAATGCAGAGTAGAAGTACAACCCTGCCTGCGACCACTCATTTGTGACGCACACCAAAATCTACAGTTTCAGTGGGGAACCCTTATTAAAACAACCCAAAAGTGCATGTATAACTCCTCAAATAGAAGTGACACAGCAGAGTGAAACCCACTGAAATAAAATGCAACCTTATCTACGTGTTATGTAAACAAAAACATATACATGAAACCTGTGACAACTAAAGACTAAATTGCAGGCTTTCAAATGAAACACTGCTCAAACAAGAACAAACAATTAGATATTGCAATGTAACAAAATATGATTGCCAAATATTCAGAACAGAATGCGCCTATGGCTCATGAGACAACCGGTACCCCTATTCCGCATTTGAGTGGTCCGAGACCACCTATTAAAGCCACCATGTATCACACTGTCTATTAACCGACCGCTGACACACATCCCCACTTGGAGAGATATCCAAATGAGACCAGGTGAAAATCAGTATCTTTAAATATCCCATGCAAATAAATACCTTCACAAGCTCCAGCCAGCCCATTCTTTCGAGAAAAATAGACAAAAGACTATAAGCATGCTGCACGCTGAGTGCCGTGAACAGTGAAAACCTCCCCCGGAGAAACTTCTTGCCAGGCCTAAACCTTCCCTGTTTATACATATAAGTCAACCCTAAGGTAAGCCCTGTATAGCCCACAGGGCAGGGTGCAATGTATTTAAAAGGCAGGACATGTACTTTTATATTTGACGTGTGTTGGTAGTGAAAGATTCCATATTTAATTTTTCACTACTACAAGACCTATCTCTCCCATTGGATAATATTTGGATGACCTTATTACATCTTTTAAGTGTAATTCCCAATTGTGAAGAGATATACTTTCCAAGTTCAAGGTTTAAAGTTTAGGGTCACTGGACAAAAACTACTTTCAGATAATTGGCATTTACTTAATTTAGTCATCTGCTGTCTATCTCTGTTCAGTCTAGGATAGGTGACAGCTGGACTTTGTGTATTCCATCTAGACAGCCACACACAAGGGAGCTGAGGCTTGTCTTAATGGGCCTTCCTGGGAGATGGGAGGGGGACGCTGGGCACAGCATTACACTTACACTTGAATAGGTTGTCTCCTGTCCACAAACAAAGGGCTGCATAACGCCTGTAGTGAGTATGGAGCCAGGGCAAGAAGGGAGGGCCTCTGTGCACTTCAAAGCTTTCTTTGAAGGCTCCACCACTTCAAAGGCACAACTGGGTATAACTACTAGACCTCTGGCACCATACATTCAGTACACTTCTAGACCTGTGACTCCTCTGCAAGGAAGAAGAATTGATGTGCTGCTGAAAAAACTTCCTCTCTGCAGGACAGCTGCTTTGCTGGACTTCTTCCTTGTTGTGGTCTTGCCATGATGAGCTGGCCTACTGCCTCCTGTTTGCCTGCGAGGGTGAAAGAGACTGGACATTCATCACTTGAACCTAGGGTGAGTCACAGGGCATGCTGGCTTGCCTCCTGATGTAAGCCTCAGGGATATGAAAGACTTCAACTACCTGCATCTGCATCCGGACTCTACAAGCTGTGAGTTTATCCTTCCAAGTGGTGCCACACCAGACCTGGACCCTTGGAAGTGAGGTCTAAGGTGCTTCTGCATCTAAAACCCACTGAAGCATCCTCATCAGAACTAGTTCATCTTCACCTTTGCGTAGTCAGAACAGGTACATCCTCGTCATTGCATGGGGCTGAACCGTCGCATCACCATGGAACCAGGGCATCGCCTTTGGAATCGACACATCGCTTACTGAGGGAGCAGCATCCGTGCATCACATTCAGAACCAGCACTTTGCACTTGGAACTGATGCATTGCAGCAGTTGCATGGAGAAAATCGACACATCTCATACACCTCGTGCTCAACACTGATGCATCACTTTGGCTGCACCTTGCATCCTCTTTGAAGATGATGCATCCCGGATTACGGTACTTTGGTTCAGCATGCCGAAGTGGTTCCCCGTATCTGGCCTGGGTTCCATTGCACTCGTTGTGCAATACCCTCACCTGGTCCCAAGCGTGGAGATGATATTGTAGCCAATGCTGGACATCCTATCCCTCCAGAGGACAGCAAATGCCTAGGAACCAAAACCTTACAACATGCACTGTCCTCGAGGGACAAAAGTGGTTGGGATAAAATAAGAAACAAGAGACTTGCAGTATTGAATCTGCTCTGTGACTGGGCAACGCCGCTTAACAGGATTTACCACTTCTGAGAACTTCTACATTTGCGAGGTAGATGTGCCCAGGACCAGAACCTCTGTTTTTGTGAGGACACAATGCACTGGAAATAACAAGAGGAGGCAGTTACCCTAACAGGACTCTATATACAGTGACTATACATTTACTTCAGTGGCATGCACTTACAGATTTCATCAGCAGTACGCCATGAGAGCAGAATAACCAAAATCACAGATTGGAGTTTGGAGTTTGGAACACACCCAAGGATTACACTTGGAACACAGATTTCAATGCAAAGTTCATACATTTAACAAATACAATGAAGTGCTTTCTCTAGGCAGCACTGCTCATCAGAGGAAAACAGAGCTCAAGTTTTTAATCCTTGCATGATACAGTTCTAGCACCAAGGTTGCAGGAAAGGTCTCGAGTATAAACACACAAGAAGCGCTGGAGTAAACTACAGAGAAGATATGGAGGAAAAGTCTATAGTCTTTGTAGACAGGGATACTAAGTCCTGTTTACTACTATAAAAGATTTAGGGGCAAATTTACAAGCCCCATACCCCACATTTGCGCCTTCGTTGCGTCACTTTTGTGATGCAGCATCGGAGCAAAGCCAGTGCCATGCTGCGGGAAATTTACAATGTGACGCATTATAGGGAGATGCTTCGCGGTGTAAAGCCCTGCGCCACATGTGGGCGTTCCGGCTAGGAACGCCTCGGAAAAGTGGCTGAGTGAAATCTACAAGATTTCACTCAGACACTTTTATGGCCATGCTGCGTCAAAACCCCGTGCCTGCTTGAAGCAGGCGTAAGGATTGAGGCAGCATGTTAGGCAAAGGGGCACCCCGAGCCTTCCTGGAGCTGCGTTGTGCATGCGACACGATTCCAGCAATGTGCTACCTTTCTGCCGCGGAATGCGACACGCACCTGCCCATCTGTGCGCCACGGTGGTGGTGCACGGGTGGTTTGGTGTATCGCAACTGTTCTGGCACATCCCTGCTGATTAGCAGAGATGCGCTAGAAGTTGTAAATCTGCCCCTTAATGTGAACCGGATATCAAGTACTTAGCCTAGTTCTTCCACTTGACTGAAGTTCAAAGAAAAATCGGGGGTTCCAGGGAGCGAGGAGGAAAATTTCAAGGGGTCTAGTACCACAGGAACTACAGATTTGGATGAATTTGAAGGAGAATGGAGCACTTCTCGGTTCCCGCAGGATTCTTCACGTGAGTGGGAAGGGTAAAGCTTGTTCCACATGTAGCCAGCTCAATAGAAAGTTTTTGTTGGGCGTGGGTTATATACAGAGATTCAATGGATGTAGCTAGATCGTGTGTTGCACATGTCCATCTTGAAGGTTTACAATCTTTGGAGAAAACAGTAGTACTCTCTCAATAATTGTGCCTCCGCTGATTGAATACATTTTCTATTTAGGGAGTTTTGTAAAGCGCTTGATGACGCACAACGGCGTGTCTCCGCGCTAAGGAGAGAAATGTACTGGGATCTACTGAGCGGCCTACCTTACTGAGCGAATAGTATAGTTTTAAGCTTGGCTCTGAAAATTAGCTCAGATGGTTCTAATCGCAGTGCCATCGGTAGTTTGTTCCATCTGGAGGCTGCAAGGTACCTAAAGGACCTTCCACCCATCCGCACTCTAGACACCTTGGGAACAACCAGGAGTCCAGAGCCGGCGGATCTCAGAGTCCGGGACGGCTCATAAGACGTTAGTAGTCCCTGCAAAGGGAGAGGAGACCGCCCGTTGATGATCCGGTGGCACGTGCATAGTGCTTTGAATTCTACCCTACTTCTGACCGGGAGCCAGTGCAGCGACCGGAGGGCAGCAGCGGAAGCGGCTCTTCTGGGTAGTTTAAGCACCAATCGTGCGGCGGCATTCTGCAGAACCTGTAGGCGGCTGAGATTCTTCTCCAAGGTCCCTAAATAGAGGAGATTGCCGTAGTCCATCTTTGATGTAACTAATGCATGCACCAAAGTTTGTCGGGCTTTTAAGGGTAAAAACTTCAGAGTCTTCCTAAGACTTTTAAGGGTCCCAAAACAGGATCCGACCACCTGGTTAATCTGGGGGCCAAAAGTGAGGTCAGCATCAAACCAGATGCCCAGGTTCTTAGCTTTCTGGCACGGGATGGGTGTTGGACCACGGCAGGATGGCCACCATGCCGACGTCCACGCTGAATGGCATCCCCCCACGACCAGCACCTCGGTCTTGCCCCCGTTGAGCTTGAGACAATTGGCGGACATCCAGGCTGCAAGATCTTGCATGCAAGCTCTGAAGATGTCCGCTGAAAGACCGGGTGCACGCGACAGGGAGATAACCAGCTGCGTGTCGTCGGCATACGATACTAGTCGGAGGCCGTAGCTCTCTACTAAGGTGGCGATCGGGGCAACATAAAGATTAAAAAGTGTTGGACTCAGGGACAAACCTTGCGGCACTCCCTGGGACTCAGGGACGAACCTTGCGACATGTCCTTGCCTACCACATTAGTTTGTCATCCACTTGAGAAAGTATAGAGAGTTAATCAAATGATTTTCATTTTGAACAGAGGTTCAGTTTTTCATCATGTTCTTTCCTCTGTCAAATTTGATTATTTTTCTTTTGTTCCTTTTATCCCACTTCACCGCTCTTTACAGTTATGAGTTTGTGACTGATTCAATTCCCATAGTCCTGGTAAGCAATTTTAATGCCAATGTTTTTTCTGCCTATCTCTACTCCACCTAGGAGATTGTGTTCAGGTGTTAAAATTGGTAGCCTTTCCTCAGTTTTTATTATTTTTTTATTCACTGTCTTTTTATATTTTAAGTCTATTCTCAGGAGTATTATTTTTTTTTCTCTGAACATTTATCTATATTTTCTTTTTTCATATTTTGTCACACTACTAGTGTTAGAGGGTTTGGGGGTATTTAGCAGTCATTTTGATTTATTGAGGCTCAATGTACCTTTTATTTCTAGACATCAAAGTTATCTTGCGGTTTTCTGATGAAGGCACCAAGTTTGCCCAAACGCGCTTAGACACATTGAAGAACCACCATCAATTGATCTTATAAACCACCCCTCTGTAGTGTTTAATTTTGAGAATATTTCATTGTCATTGTGTTTGGATTTCATATTTTGTGATGTTATGCACACTTTACATGACTATTCTATCATGGTAAACAATTTGATTCATTTGCTTTGTCTCCTGTGTAGTTATTGTATTCTAAATATTTATTTATATAAAATCTTATTAATGATTTGCTCTATAGGTATTTTATCTTTAACAACTTTGTAACAATAAAATAAATTTTCTATAGTTATTTGTGGTACATTGAGTCTATTGTTATCACCCTAGATTTATGGTCTTGAACAGTCTCTGAGACCAACCAGTTGCCTAGAGATTCTTTTCTGTATGATTGCATTTTACCTATCCTATGAACTACTATAAGTAGCAGGGGGCCCTTATATTTACATTGGAGTACTGTTTCTTTGACCTTACAGAATAGGCAGGTGCAACTTGTGGATCAGAACCAAATATCATGAAGCAAATCTATTGTTTTTGCACTTAAACGTGCATATTGGAAAACAACACCATGCCCCCAGTACCAGTGAGAGCAAGGTTTGTCCTTGGCTCAATGAGATTCTGGGGGAAGCTTGTAGGGATTCAATTAAAAACACACAAAGGCCCTAGTAACAGCGAGAATAATTAATCCATTGGTTCACAGAATTTGAGAAATTCTTGCAGGGATTCAAGCGCAATGAAATTTCAGGTTCTGGGGAAGCATCGGTCATGAAGCTTCTGGGGAGCATCAGTCATGAGTGTGTTTGAGGAACATGAGTTACGAGGGTGCGGGGGGAACATCGATCATGAGGATGCTGGAGGAGCATCTGTTATGGTATCATAGCATACCATACAGCTCCACAGGGGTAAAGCAACCTGAGCCCTGTATGCTAGGCCCCCTACACAGAGGGCACATGAGGGTGTTGTGACAGCTTAACCCCCGGAAGGAATGACATACAGGGCATGGTTTTCTCGGTGACAGGCATGGAAGGAACAAACCAGGTGAGTGGCATGAACATTGATGGCTGGTTCCTAAGACTTCTCTTCAGGACCATATTCTTTTCAAGCAATCAAGTAAAACAAGAATCTAACTGCACACTTAGAATCAAGGATTTCTTGTACTTCAAATTCCAAATGACCAACCAGTGTTAAGGGTGATGGAGGGGGAGAAGGACTGGTCTGGGCATAACATACCAAATGTTGTCTCCAACCTTGTAGTCTGGCTGTTGTTGTAGATGTCTGTTTGCATATTTTTCCATACTCAACTTTACGTGAATGTGGTAACACTTGCTGTTCTGAATCAGCCAGATGTTTTACAAAGGGACATTTTCTGAGTGCATTCTAAAATGTTCGGGCAACATATGAAGATGAGTACATGTTACACAATAGAAAGGGGAAACCCCAGTGGCTGAATTCTGTGAGTATTTGTAGGCAAATATCAGCGAAAGGCAACAAAGATGTCAATCACTTAGGAGTAGAGGTCAATAGACATTGCAGTGTCCGTTTTAAAACCTGGTTTACCCACTTCATCTGTCCATCAATTTGTGGGTGATAGGCATAGGAGAGTTGGACATCAATGTCCAATGATGTGCAAAGACTGCGACAAAATTGGAAAATATATTGCGGGTCTCTATCAGAACTGATGACCGATGGAAGTCTGTGCACTCAGATGATTTATTACATAAACAGCATGCCGAGGGTCTGGGCATTGGGTGTTTCTTTTAGGGCAATAAAGTTCACCATCTTGGCAAAAAGATCTACTACCACCCAAATGGTTGTATAACTATTGGAGTAAGGGAAGTCAGTAATAAAGCTCACGCTTATGAAATGCCAGGGATATTGGGGCACTGGGAAGGTTTGTAAATATTCTGATGGGGCGGAATGGGATGCCTTGTGTTGAGAACATATTGGCCTGATTTGAACCTAGTCATGCACATCCTTGGACAATGTGGGCCACAAAACCAAAGCTAACAGTTTGCTAAGGTCTTTCGGATTCATGGATGACCTGCTAACAAAGAATCATGACACCAGGTTAAGGTTTCATGTCTTAATTCTTTCGTGGAGGCTTTTTAGGTGGTACTATGAGAAGGAAGCTCATTGTGTACATGATTATCTTTTTCAGTCACCAAAATGTTTATTTCTTCTTGACTTCCTCCACCTGACTTTACTCAAGAAAGGTTCCTGATTGCAGAGTCCTACAATGTGTTTGTGGTGTCTGTCCCTGAGCGTTCTGATTTGTGTAACCCATCTCAATAGTAGATTGGCCTTAATCTGTTGTGTGACTGACCAACAGGTGATAATAAAATTAAATTCACTAAAGAAAAATAACCACCTTACTTGTCTAGGGGTGTAAGCTTTCAAAAACCTGAGGCATTGAGATTCTTATGATCAGTGTAAATGGTAGCAATATACTATGTCCCTAATAGGTAGTGTTGCTACTCTTGACAGCATAGTGTAATTACCAATACCTCTCATTTGGCAATTGTGTAATCCTATTCCAGTGGCAATAACATTTTAGGAAAAAAGGCAACTGGGTGCATGTGTCCTGTTGTGTTGTGATAAAATACCTCCCGCAGCCAATTGGGAGGTATCCTCCTCCACAAATGAAGGCTTTGTGGGATCTGGATATCTGAGTACTGGGCCGGTTGTACATGTCTCCTTAAGTAATTTAAAGGCATCATTGGCCTCCTGGGCCCACTCAAAAGATACCTTCTTATGAATAGGCCAATCAAGGGGCTTATAATGTCAGAAAAATGGGTAATAATTTGTCTGTAAAAGTTTGGAAAACCAAGGAAGCCCTGTACTTCCTTCACCGTGGTCGGGGATGGCCAATTTAAGATTGCCTTGAATTTTTTTCTGTTCATGGTCACAACCTCTGGGGACAATAAATATCCCAGGAACGCATCCGATTGGGTATGGAATGTGTATTTATTCAACTTGGCAAAAAAGGGCATGTTCTTGGGGTTGCTGCAAGACTGTCCTAACATGGTCTCTGTGTTCAGTCATGTTTTGTGAATGGATCAGGATGTCAGAGATGTATACAACAATAAAGATGTCCGGCAAATCTTGCAGAACCTCAGTAATGAAGTACTAGAAGGCAGCTGGGGTATTACATAACCCAAATGGCATAAGAGGGTATTAAAAAAGTCTGTACTTTTTCGGAAAGGTGGTGTTGCATTTGTAACCCTCTTTTACAAGAACAAGGTGGTATGCACCAAATAAGTCCAGTTTGGTGTACACTGTGAATTTCAGAACCTGATCTAACAAGTCTCGAATTAATGGCAAAGGTTATCTGTTTTTTATGGTCACTTTATTCAGTGCTCTGTAGTCTATGCACACCTGAACACTGCTGCCCCTCTTCGAAAGGGAGAAGAGCGTTGATGGTGCAGGAGAAATGCAATGTCTTACAAAACCTAAGGATAGCATGTCATCTAGGCATGTTTTTAAGTGTTCTGCCTCTGGTCCTGAGAGACTCAAACATGTCATTAGGGTAGTGCAATGCCCAGAATTAAGTCTACATAACAGTCAAATTCTCTCTGGGGAGGCAGTTGTGTAGCCCTCTGTTCATCCAAGATGTCTTAAAAGTCCAGGTATTCTACTGGAAGCTGCTTCAAAGGACCTGGTTTTGAGGCTTCACAAATCAAGGGAGACGGCACTCCGTGTGCTTTATTATAGCAATCAGTTTGATAGTAACGGGATTCCAAGGTGACAAGTTGGATGGACCAGTCAGTGACAGGGTTGTGAAGTGAAGCCAAGGGATCTCTATAATCGCTCCAAAGGTAGGTGTGTCTATGATATCAAAGGTGAAGTTCTCACTTTGCCCATTCTCACATATACAATGATCTCAGAAGAGAGCTCAGAGCCACCCACAGCTATAACATGCTCTGGTTCATATTTCCTAACCCGTGGGATATGTAAAGAACTGGCCAAGACCAGAACAAAGAAGTTTCCAGTAGCCCCGGAATCTATGAGCATTGGTAGAATCTACCTCTGTTGGGGTGAAATGATAAAGGTGACTGGTATTGTTACTTGTTGTGGAACCTTATTTGAAGTATTTGCCATGTAATGGAGGGTGGCCAAGAACCACATCTGACTGATTGACCCCCTATACGAGCCGGACTCTCTAGTATTCCTGCACCATGTCAGATGTCAAGGCCTTCAGTTTGGCGGAGCATTCTCGTGCAAAATGCTCTTCTTTACAGCAATACAAAAAAGGTTTAATTTCTTTCTATATTCTTTTTCCTTGAAAAAGTCAGAAGACCGCACAAGTCCCCGATTTGCATAGGTTCTGTAGTATTCTGATTCTTAGACTCTGTCTCTTTCCACTCAGACTGCACAACTAGCAGTCTGGGTTCCCCTCTGGGACATTTCCCCTTTCATTAATTTAACTTATGTTCAAGTCTGACAAGTAAATCAATGAACTCAGAACAATCAAATGGTAAATCTACAATTGTGGCAGGAAATATTTTAAATCTTCTCTTAACCCTCTATAAAAAGGGAGGTTCTTTTTTCCTCTGGCTACTGGGTTTCCATAATTAATTTACCAAATAGCAGTAATGTATGTAAGACGATCCTAATTGCCCTGACGTAAGTTTAACAACTCATTATCACTTTCATGGACAATAGTGTTCTTAGCAAAGACATGGCGCTTCATCTCTTAAACCTTCCAAAATCATGTAAAACTAAGTAATTATTTTCTATGAGTTGAATAACTCAATTAGCAACTGATAAGATATCATCAGTCATGAAGGTGCTGGGGTAACGTCAGTTATGAGTGTGCTAGGGGAACATCGTTCATGAGGATGCTGTGGGAGCATCGCTCATGGTATCATAGCGCCCCTTAAAGTGGCACAGGGGTAAAGTAACATGAGCCCTGCACACTAGCCCACAACACAGAGGGCGCATGAGGGGGTTGTGATAATCAGCCTGAAGTTTTGACTTTGCCCCAGTCTAGCCTGACCAGATAACTCATTTAAGCATTCATTGCTTCTAAGCAAAATTTTACCTTTATTCTTAAAAAAATCATATCTTGACTTCTACTTGTTGGATTTTTGCCGTTTTGGTCTTGGTTTATTTATCAAATTAATCTCTAGACTTCTATCATGATGAAGAGTCCTTTTGTGGTGCTTTCACTATGTTCCTGTTTGAAGTGTTGAAAAAATACTTTACACATTGCCTCTTAAGTAAGTATCTGCGCAAAATCCGTTCCGCTGGCGGAATGTGAGGATTTTTGGCAATTTTGCGATCCGCGAATCTCGCGAAATTGCTTGTGGGCGGATTTATTTGTACATGCCCGAGTTGAAGCTAAAGTAATCAGCCCAAACAACTAGTGAGCACAGTCTAGGCTAGACAACTGTGCTTCCTCCCTATATCTACCACCTACAATTAGATATAATCCTTGATGGAGGTCTTTGCATCCACGAGTTTCTCGAGCGCAATCCCCGTGTACTTCCTGTGACCAGGAGGCTGCTTTCTTCTCATCTGCTGCTCTGATCGGCCTCTGACCCTTTATAAACAAGAGGCATGTGAACTCGCGTAGAACCCCGCCCGTTTGGCCCCGCCACACACACACACTAGGGTATGCAACGTCTTCCCGCACTTTCCTCACTATGATGGACAACTCACTCCAGGGACCTCGGCGCCTGTCGGCGTGGTGGCAAAGTTACAGAGACACGTGGTCACTGGAGACAACTCTTCTGGGCCTTTGCGCAGCTGTAGTGTAGCAAAAGCACTTTACATTTACCCAACGAGGTAGCACTTACTGTTTAGCCGGTAGAAAGTACTCCAGTTGAGTAGAGTTATGGCACACCCGGTGGCATCATCGTGGATAAATATGCAGGCAGGATTCATTCTGGCACAATGCTTCTGTCACAAAAATTAAACCTCAACAGGAAGCACTTACAGATATAAGCAGGTGCCCGAGTTGAAGCTCAAATTCAGTCGCGCATTAAAATCAGCCCAAACAACTAGTGAGCACGGTCCAGGTGTGCTTCCTCCCCATATCTACCGCCTACAATTAGATGTAATCCTTGATGGAGGTCTTTGCATCCACGAGTTTCTCGAGTGCAATCCCCGTATATTTACTGTGACCAGGAGGCTGCTTTCTTCTCATCTGCTGCTCTGATCGGTCTCTGACCCTTTATAAACAAGAGGCATGTGAACTCGCATAGAAGCCCCGCCCCTTTGGCCCCGCCACACACACACGAGGGTATGCAACGTCTTCCTGCCCTTTCCTCACTATTATGGACAGCTCACTCGAGGGACCTCGGCGCCTGTCGGTGCGGTGACAAAGTTACAGACACACGTGGTCACTGGAGACAACTCTTCTGGACCTTTACGGAGCTGTAGTGTAGCAAATGCACTATACCTTTACCCAATGAGATAGCACTTAATGATTAGCCAGTAGAAAGTACTCCAGTTGAGTAGAGGTATGGCACAATTGGTGACATCATCGTGGATAAATATACAGGCAGGATTCATTCTGACACGATGCTTCTGTCCCAAAATTAAACCTCAACAGGAAGCACTTACAGATATAAGCAGGTGCCCGACTTGAAGCTCAAATTCAGTCGCGCATTATAATTAGCCCAAACAACTAGTTAGCACTAACCCTGGGCGTAGTGTGCGGAGTGGGGCTCCGCGGAGCTACGGGAAGTGGGCACAGAACTACGCCCACCCGCGCACTCCGCGTAGCCCCACTACGCGCCGCCCGCCTCCCTCCCGCCCTCCCTAAATACTTAAATAAAAGGATAGAAAGCTTTTAAAAACACTTACCTTGTCTGCCACGTCCCCGGGGCTCCCTCTCGCCGTCCCGCGATTCGCGCCGCCACCGATTCAGATACTAATGCGCATGCGCTTGCGCCCGCGCATTTCTCATGAGAAATGCGCATGCGCGGCCGCCCGCGAATGCGCATTAGTATCTGAAATGGCGGCGCGAATCGCGGGACGGCGAGAGGGAGCCCCGGGGACGCGGCAGACAAGGTAAGTGTTTTTAAAAGCTTACTGTCCTTTTATTTAAGTATTTAGAGAGGGCGGGAGGGAGGCGGGTGGCGGCCGGCTACGCACCGTCTGCGGAGCGCGCGTAGTGCCGCCTGGCTACTCCCGCTATGCAAAATGCGTAGGAGACGGCACTACGTGCACTCCGTGCACGGAGCGTAGCTGGCCGCCCACCCTTAGTTAGCACGGTCCAGGTGTGCTTCCTACCCATATCTACCGCCTACAATTAGATGTAATCCTTGAAGGAGGTCTTTGCATCCACGAGTTTCTCGAGCACAATCCCCGTGTATTTACTGTGACCAGGAGGCTGCTTTCTTCTCTGATCGGTCTCTGACCCTTTATAAACAAGAGGCATGTGAACTCGCATAGAAGCCCCGCCCGTTTGGCCCCACCACACACACACTAGGGTATGCAATGTCTTCCCGCCCTTTCCTCACTATGATGGACAGCTCACTCGAGGGACCTCGGCACCTTTCGGCGCGGTGGCAAAGTTACAGACACACGTTTGTGCAAATCTGCGAGTTCGCGGATTTTCCCGCGAACTCGCGGATTTTTTTGCCATTTCGCGTAAATTCGCGTACCGCGAATCCGCAAAATTTGCCCGTACTTACTTTTAAGTTAAGCCTGACTGCTCTGTGCCAACCTACCAGAGTGTGAGCAAGAATAATGTAATGTGTGTTTTGACTTAGCCTAATGAGAATTGTGGTTCCTGCTAGGACAGAGTGCATACCTCTACCAACGAGAAACCCACTTTTTAACACACCTTAACTATCTTCACTCACCATGCTTGTTTGAATTGTTGAGTACAAAATGCATGCATACATAGTACAGACATCCTCATTTGCTTCTGCCATGTCCCTGTGCAAATAAGGGAATACATTCTTTTGCATGATACATTTTGTGTGAGTGGATGCACATTCCATAGAATTGTAGTAGCTTCATGGTGCCTTCTTTAAAATATGAAAATATGTTCTACTGCTGGGCAATAAGCCAAAAGCAGTGTTGCACTGACCTCTCAGGCACCCTGTGTAGGAAGCTGGCTCTGTATATACTATACCAAAATGAGGTATAGTGTGCACAGAGTCCAGTGGAACCCCAATGGTAGGCAGAGGTAAAAGTAGATAGCACCTTACTCTCAATTTGTGGTAATGTGGGCAAACAGTCAGGCTTCATCAGAGAGTAGTGTTAAGATTTGTTGTACACACTCAATCAACAAATGATGTCAAACACTCAAAGACCACTCAGACCAATTTGATTTGTATAAAAATATAATTTTAGTTGTATTTATTTCCTAGAACCAAGCAAGCCTGGCACAGGTAAGTGTATAGGATATTTTTCAAGGCAGGTCCAACAAATCAAGCAAGCTAATTGAAAATGAATTTGCTTTCAATACAGTGGAAATTACTGTTAGACGGCCCTTGATTACTGTACAGAATACTTTTTGGATTATCACACTGGGACATTTCCTAGAGCAAAGGTAAGTAAGCAATTTATAGTTATTTGCAGTTTTTCAAAGTTCAATACAAAATCAACTTCAAACTTAGAAAATGTTTTCAAGGAAAAACAGTCAAACTATTCCTGTGGAGAGAAATTAAGTTATTGATTAACAGGTAAGTACTCTGATGTGGGAGTTGGTATCCTGGGGTTAGCACCAAGGTTCCCCCAGGGTCAAGGATGCACTCTCAAAACACCGTCAGAGGCACTATGGCGACTGGGTGCCCAATGTTATCCAATGGGGATAGGGGGGCCTCGGGTTGGTGGCTACTCATGAGCAGTTAAGTACAGGGGTGTGCAGTTCCTGAAATATAGGAAGGTGATCAGATCAGTGGAATAGCCTCCAATTGGAGTAAGTGCCGTCACACACCCTAAGAGGTGTCATGCTTCATCATCTGGGCGTGCTCCTCATCGGGCCGTTGCTGCAATGACAGACGGGCACCCACGAAGGGGCTTTCTTTGATAACGCTGTTGGGTGAGTGAGGGTATGTGGACTGTGATGAGTAGTGTAGTGAAGTGAAGTGATGAAGGTGGTTAAAAAAGTTTTTTGATGCTCTGCGTTACTAAACTTTATTGGTGGGGCTCACTAACTTAAATAAAATCAGTGTAACTTATGTGGGATATAATGATCCCATAGAGCATTTGTGCTGGGAAAATGCTTGGTAAACATGGTTCTTGCCTCATCCAGCCCCTATGGGGTCTAATGGCAATTCATCAAGACCAAGAGAGAATTTTTATTTGTATCTTAAACTACTGCAAGGCTTGTTCTTCCAGTAGTACAGTTAGATTGAGTTTCTAGTCCTGCTATGTCTAACAAGGTTTTGATTTACCTTGTTTCTTGGAACAATCTGAAAGAGAGGGAAAAGTTGGGGAATAAAAGTGACAGCATAGCACATAGAACAGATAGGTATTATTTATAAAAAAAATAGTAAACCGTATTTTGCTTTTTTTACCACATAGAAATTGTTTCTCACACAAGTACTCTCATTTCATTATTGTAATGTGCATTCGGCAATCATAAGTCGCCCCTTTCAATATGTGGCCATCTTATCTGAGAAGGTCTAACCTGTAAAGGGAGGGCAGTATCAATGTGTAAAAGCCAAAGAGGCTCGATGTTGCTTCTCTAGGCAATGTTTTTTTATAATAAATTAACAATACTTTTATTATTGGAAAAACCTTCACTGTTTCAAAAGCTAGTATTTGGTGATATTTCACAAATGTACTAAATGTTGGTATCATGAAAAGGCCAGTGAAATCATTGTATTACGAGATATTCTTTTTTGCAAATATCGAGAAGAACACTCACCCGCTATGTAGGATCAAACAGTAGCTTACCACTGGGTCTTGGGTGCGGTCCTAGTGATCAATACTCACTGGTTCAGGCATGGTGAACAGCCTATCACCTACCCCGGATTTGTCTCCCGTAAATGAGGCAAGCCGAGAGATCTGTTTTTTACACATTCTCATACTTCCTATAAGCTTTGAGGAAGACTAGAATGAGCAGGCCACAAGGTTGTGGGAGCAAAGCACCTGGGGTTTAGCTGAGGGCAAAGGGGGATCTGATTTGGCACACAAAGTACACCCGCAGCTGCACTGGGGCGGCTGGGTGCAGGGTGCTGTTTTGGCGTCGGGTGTCCTGTTGATTTCAATGGGGATTCTCTGGATTCAACAAAGACTGCAGGCTTGGGGACAAAGATCTTCTGGAGGTGACCACAGGTTGGAGAGCTAAGTTGGGATGACTGGAGATGCTGGGACACTGTCGGTTGTGCCACCCAAGGCTGTGAGACTTTGGATGCAGGGGTGTCTTTAGGCATTGGGTTTTCTTACCATCTCCGGTCGGAGGGATCCTCCAGAAAGAGGCTGCAGGCTTCACTGGTAGACTCGAGGCAGGCCAGAGATCACCAGATCTCTGGTCAGGATTGCTGCGGAGACCTCCTCCTGGATTTGGGCCACTCGAACTCGGGCTGTGGACATCGGGTGCACAGTGGTGCTGACTCGCGTATTTGGCCAGAGCCAAAGTCTGTGGATGAGCAAATCCGGTGCTCACAGTATTTTCTGTGGAAGGCTGGGCAGGTCCTCTGGGTTCTTGAGGTTGCTGACTGCAGGACACAACAGGATTTTGCCTATGCAGTTTCAAGGTGGGGACAGGCGGTAGGGCTTGGGCCAAATAAGTGGGCGTCCTCCTCTTCTTAGCTTCAGCACAGCTCTTTGGTCCTTCTTCTTTTCCTCTTGGCCGTTTTTTTGTCTGTGGAGGCAAGATTCGGTGTTGCTACTAAATACTAAATTTCGGGTGTTACAGGTACGTAAAGGGGAGAAGATGTGGTCTAAAGGCTGGACAACTGGCTTTGGAACTGGGAAACCAAGGTTCGAATCTCGGGGTCGACTCCACATCCTGTGATTCTGGGCAAAAAAACGACGTGTCCCCGGGCCTACCAAAAAAAATAAATGTGTCCTAGTGTAACGTAACTGGTGCTCCTGTAAAGCACTCCAATACCTTTGGGTTGAGTTTGCGCAATATAAATCTGCAACAAAAAAAAGTAAATGTTGGGACCAAATGTTGGGACCAATGGGTCCCTTCCTTGGGGTGGGGTGAGAGCCTCACTCTGGTTATCTGGGTCCCCATTTGCAAGATGGCGGGGACTGACAGTTGTGCTTCACCTCACCTCCCCCACCCGCAGGGTGTGTTGGCAAAGATGGGCACACTTCCCTTCCTCACTTGGTTTTCCAGCTGACTCTCCTGCCCAAAGTGGGGTCATAACCGGTGGGGGGCAGTTGCTAGAAGCAGCAAAAGGCCTGGGGAAGCTCATAAAGGTGGCAAGCCTTTGAAGTTTCTCCTTTGTGGACCCTGCCTGTCCTCGGGGAGGAGGCTTGGCCCCTAGTCCCAGGATGTGGATTTTTTCAGACTGGCATCATTGTGGGTTTAATATGTTGAGAAGTTTGATACCAAACTTCCCAGATTTAATTAAAGCCATTATGGTACTGTGGAGTTCGTAATAACAAAATACCAGCACCATATACTCTTAATGGCAATACTGCACTTACAATGTCTAATAATTGACTTAGACACTGTAGGGATACAGGGATCATGCACCTGTACCCCCACCACTGGTATAGTGCGCCCAGCTAGAGGGGTGGCTGACCTACGCCAGGGCAGTGGTTTGTAGGCACAGGGATGTGTGCCATGTCAACTCTTCACTTTGTTCTGCACCATAACACGCAGCTGCAATGGCAGTGTCTGTGTGTGTAAATGGTGGCACAATAAGTGCTGCAGCCCTTAGAGGCCTTCCCTGGCCTTGGTCCCCTTCAGATCTGTGGTACCATTTACAAGGGACTGACCTGTGGCCATAGAGTACCAATTGGGTTTTGTTTTCAATGCTGTTTCTTGAAATAACATAGTCCCTGGGTACCTGTTTGGCAGGAACCCAGGGCACACTCAGTCAAAGCACATCAGCAGTTCAGCAAAACGTGGGGGCAACCTTGCAAAAAGAGGGCACTTTCTTACACCCTGGCATTGCCAGATCATCCAAATTGAAAAAGGCAATATGGAGGTTAAGTTTCCATCCCTGCACAGGGGATCAAAAAAATAAAAACGTCACACTGTCCCTTTTAGACCAGCTCATGTGGCAGTTCCAGAGTGCCTGATTGTCCGACGGGTCAGCCTACGACTGCACATTTGAGGGTGCATAATTCTGATGATCTATGCAACTGTTTCCCAAACTGTGGGTAGCAACACACTGGTGAATTATGAGTTGATTTATGGTGGGGACTTCTTTATTGTCACATTTGCAGTGCTTCAAAGGTCAGAGGTCAAATGTTGGGCTATGTCTTCTGACAAATTGCTGCTTCTTTTTTTAACATGGGGATAGGTGTCTACAAACTCCTCTTACTTTGCAGTCAGAGAAAAAAAGTAGAGTGAATAATTGGACAATCTTGAAACTACAGGGAGAGTAAAAGGAAAGACTGTCAGGTGGCATTTTTTGTAGCATGTAAAATAATTGAAATACCTGTAAATGAACTGCACACATTCAGCAGTTATGAAACATAAAACACTGAAGCGCATGTTTTTGTAATTCTGAAATGTGATGGAAAACAAAGATTTGAATAGAATCAAAACAAAACAATACACTTTTCTTAATGATGCACAAATGATGAATATTCACTGTAACTCGTTTTCCACACATCATCGTTTGTGTGTGATATAGTTTTAGCAGTAAAACTGTCTACCTGTGCAAATTCAGTTGTCAGTTCAATTGTAAATGTAATGTCTGTTAATGACAGCGTGCTACCACACAAAGCTTTAGTAACATTACAGAAAATCACCTACGTTGTGTCCATTAAAGCTAGGTGGGCTGAAAAAGATTTGTCGTTCTAAAAATTGGGTTGGGATCCTGAAAACTTTGGAAGCACTAATCTATCCCAAAGATACACTTCCAAATTTGCACTAACAACATTCACTTTCAATTCTGGTTGGAGCATGAGCCAGGAAGCATGGTATATCTCCCTGCATGTCTCAGTAAAAAAATTGAACTTTCCTCTACGGGAACAGAGTCAATACGGAAATCTGGTTCTAGGATAAGCAAAGCATGAAATGGTGCTATGAGAACCTCTTTCGGAGGGCCACATGATAAGAAGGAGCTACTGGGCCCAACTCCTAATACCCCGGGTCCAACTTAATATGGGTCCTGAGTAACTGGGCCAAGTACTACCCCTTCAGTAATTACTCTAAGTGGTAGCACGGGTCGATCAGTCCAAGGATTCTCGGGTGCGGCGGGTGTTAGATGCAAGGTGTACACAGACTCAGGATTCAAAACATGCTCAGCAACCTACAATAAATTAATGACCAGCCAGAAACCTGCTTTTATGAAAAAGTAGCATTTATATATGAATGCAACTTGGAATACGGCACACAATAAATACAACAACTAGCACTCTACCATTGCTTGGGTACGTCCCAGAGTCCGACTCCCTTATCTTCGAATGGTGGTTAGTCACCCTTCATGTGAGTTAGTCATTCAGGTTAGGCCTCACTAGAAATAACAAGTCTTGAAAGTTTGTTGATGGCTTCTTAAAAGTCAAAGTGTACCAGCGCAGTCCGGTTTTTATTCAGAGCATGAGCCAGGAAGCATGGTATATCTCCCTGCATGTCTCAGTAAAAAAATTTAACTTTCCTCGACGGGAACGGAGTCAATACGGAAATCTGGTTCTAGGATAAGCAAAGCATGAAATGGTGCTATGAGAACCTCTTTCGGAGGGCCACATGATAAGCAGGAGCTACTGGGCCCAACTCCTAATACCCCGGGTCCAACGTAATATGGGTCCTGAGTAACTGGGCCAAGTACTACCCCTTCAGTAATTACTCTAAGTGGTAGCACGGGTCAATCAGTCCAAGGATTCTCGGGTGCGACGGGTGTTAGATGCAAGGTGTACACAGACTCAGGATTCAAAACATGCTCAGCAACCCACAATAAATTAATGACCAGCCAGAAACCTGCTTTTATGAAAAAGTAGCATTTATATATGAATGCAACTTGGAATACGGCACACAATAAATACAACAACTAGCACTCTACCATTGCCTGGGTACGTCCCAGAATCCGACTCCCTTATCTTCGAATGGTGGTTAGTCACCATTCATGTGAGTTAGTCATTCAGGTTAGGCCTCACTAGAAATAACAAGTCTTGAAAGTTTGTTGATGGCTTCTTAAAAGTCAAAGTGTACCAGCGCAGTCAGGTTTTTATTCAGAGCATGAGCCAGGAAGCATGGTATATCTCCCTGCATGCCTCAGTAAAAAAATTGAACTTTCCTCTACGGGAATGGAGTCAATACGGAAATCTGGTTCTAGGATTAGCAAAGCATGAAATGGTGCTATGAGAACCTCTTTCGGAGGGCCACTTGATAAGCAGGAGCTACTGGGCCCAACTCCTAATTACTCTAAGTGGTAGCACGGGTCGATCAGTCCAAGGATTCTGTGGTCCGGCGGGTGTTAGATGCGAGGTGTACACAGACTCAGGATTCAAAACATGCTTAGCAACCCACAATAAATTAATGACCAGCCAGAAACCTGCTTTTATGAAAAAGTAGCATTTATATATGAATGCAACTTAGAATACGGCACACAATAAATACAACAACTAGCACTCTACCATTGCCTGGGTACGTCCCAGAGTCCGACTCCCTTATCTTCGAATGGTGGTTAGTCACCATTCATGTGAGTCAGTCATTCAGGTTAGGCCTCACTCGAAATAACAATTCTTGAAAGTTTGTTGATGGCTTCTTAAAAGTCAAAGTGTACCAGCGCAGTCAGGTTTTTATTCAGAGCAAGTTCCCCTAAGGCTTGATGGCTCAACTATCAGTCTTATCCACTTGTCACCAGCCCAGTAGTGAGCAGAAGTTTGAATGTCTCAGGCATAGATGACGCTCCTACATTCGTACAGTAAGTGTGCCTGAGTTTTGTGACTAATCTCCGATCATGGGTTCAAATGAAGGAATCAGTGCTCTTCTCCTATGGGCCAAAACCTGCTACACTGCTCTGGTACATGCTGCTCTAGGACAAAGGCTGTCTTCTTCACCGTACCCTCTGTTCCGTTGACAGGGGTCACAAACAACACTCTCCAGGTGATGGCCCCTTTGGGTCACAACACTGCCAGAGGAGCAATGGTCTTTTTGCTTTTCACAACACTTTACTAGGGTGACATCTCTTATCTTAACTGCAGCCCTCATCTAGCAACGAGGTTGCAAATAACTGGCTGCAAGTAATGGCTACTTTGGGTCACAACCCTGCACAGGCTCAATTATAAAATCAGTTATCTCAAATCTTGGTATGCAGTTCTTAACTCCATGATGTGCCAATTCCTTCCAAACAAACTTGTTAAAGCCACCCACCAATTTCATATTACCATGGAAGGACTATTTGAATTTCTCCCATTAGTCATTGATATGCAGGGACAGAAGTCTTGCAGGCATTCCTTACTCGATTTTTTTTTTAGCGTAATATTGCATGTGTGGTGTTTCAAAGTAGGGAAGAAGTAGTTTAAAATAAACATAAGACTCCAGAATTTCTATGTCAAATTTCCTAGAAAATGTCACAACTTGTCTTTTTCGGATGGTCTTTAATACCAAATACCAGAAGTCGTTACATCAGAGAATTTCCACATTTAAATTTAATTCATTGATAGCGTGCCTATGTATTTATCCGGATCCTTATTCAATGCCTTGAGTATTTCTTGTAGCACCAAGTTCAGCGACCCATCTTTTGCATGCATTAGCTTCAAATAGTGTTTAATAAAATATGACTTGTATTTTAAGCCCTGCTTCAACAAACCAAGGGGCATATGTACTAGGAAATTGCTCAGTGCGGTGCTACAAGCAATTTTGCAGCACCGCATTGCCTAATTTCAAAACCGCAGGGATGCGCCATATTTACACGAATGTGGTGCACCCTCTGTTTTCCGTTGTGCTGGTGCTTAAAATAGCTGCCTAGCGCCAACCTAGACATCCTTGCACCATAGTGCGAGGGGGCCTGCTTTGCAGGGATGATTTCCTGCAACAGAAACAATCTGCAGCATAGTGCAAGGGTGCCTGCATTACAGGAACTCACCCTTGCAATACAGGCACCCTAGCACTGGGGTGCAACAGGGACGTAACACAGGCCCCCGCAGCCCACGCGGTGCGGGGGGCCCCTAGCTCCCAGGGGGCCCCTCGGCACTGCACTCTGGCCGGAGAGCTGCTGATTGAGCCAGGAGGGGGCCCCCCTAAGTACCGTGCAGGGAGGCCCCCTCACTTTTCGTTACGCCAGTTGGGTGCAAGGGTGTCTGTGTTAATGTGAATGATTATTTATGTGCAGGAAGAGACACCGTCCTGCACATAAGCAATCTTTAATGGCCATTTGCTCTTGCAGCACACATAGAAATAGCAAAATTGAGTAGAAATACAAGTATTTCTGCTTGTTGCAACAATCTAACTCATGCTTTTGAATGACGTTAGTTTTTGGCACAGCCTCAGATTTGCCCATCCTTGTAAATCTGGGACAGCGTCAAAAAGCAATAGGTGTTGTGTTAGAATACCCACAGCAACACCCAGTACACGCCCCTTTTACGCAGATATCTGCGTTAAAGTGTACCATATTTACAAAGCAGTATTAACGCCTCTTTGTAAATATGGAGCAGGGCATTGTGCCACCAGAACATCAGAAAAAGCGCATTCCCCATGTAAATATGCCCCCAAGTTCCAATTGTGTCTGAGAGGGATGAGTATACTGAAGCAAGTGAAAAATGTGTCTACATGTAATACAATGCAACTTTTTTAATGTTCTGAAAATTTTAACTGGAAAGGTTTGATGACCATAAGAAACTGTAGGTATAAGCTCTGCTGTCACAATTCTTCTGAGAGCTTCTGGGGAGGAAATATATAGGTTTGAGTTTAAGCCACACAGGTTAAAGGTTAAATTGCTAGTTTTTTTTCTTACTAGCTGTTAAGTGAATACCCGGTTTGCACATGTCCGGAAGTCAAACCCCAAATTATTATATGAGATTGTTTAGATGACCTGGGCCCTTTTATAGGACAGCTTTGGTTTATTCTTGTGCTCCCCAAAAACCATAACTTTGGTTTCATTTGCATTTGCCACCAGCTTATTGACTAATTTGCTTTTTTGTTGTTCTTCCTGTGATCACTGCAGACCTATTTTTGTTTAGTCTAAAATAACGAGATCATCTGTGTATTGGAAGATAAGAATAATATGAAGACCTATTTTTGGTGGGAATGCCTTTGCCTTTTAGTGCACTTTCAAGTTCAGCAGTGTACAGATTGAACAGCAATTGGGCCAGAACACAACCTTGTTCAAAACCCCTATTCCTATGAATCTTTTCTGAGACTTTATCTCTATAGCCTAGTTTGATGCACACTCTTGTGTCAGAGTCTATTATTGCTTTGAGTAGATGTTGGGTTCTGCTTTATGATTGTAATGCACATGCCACTATGAAAATGGTTTCTAAGTTGGAATGGTGGCATGTGGAATGGTCAGGGGCTTTGGTTGTTGGTGTTCGCTGCCTGCTCGCCCGGTCCTTTACTTCGATACTCAATAAAGGAAGGATTTCCTTACCTGGATTGTCCACCGTCTCTTCCTTTCAGTGGTGACGATCGGATCTGGACAGTGGACCGGCAGAGCAGGAGCTTTCTTCACGGTGTCTGCAAACGCAGCGGAGCAGGAACTGTTCTTGTTTTCAGCCCAGCAGGAACTGTGACCAGCATGTTCCTGGCACTTAATGTCTGCATCCTTTGTCTGCATCAATCTGGATACGATTCTTTAGTATCCATATTTTGGGTGTTTGAGGACCATGATGACGTCACCTCCGTCGTGACTGTTGCGTCTGCATCAGTTACGCTCTTGCATCTGTAGCCTAGCAACCAACATCCAGCTGCTTCCCCTTGACTAGGGTGGCTGCGTCAGTTACACTCTGGCATCTGCAGCCTAGCAACCATCATCCAGCTACAAGTGGGATTCCGGCAACAGTTTCTTCATGCCGATTCAACCTTCCCGCTGACTCTTTTCAGACGTGTCAGCCTATTCACGTGTCAGCCTATTCTCTGACATCTGTATCATGGCAACAGCAACGTCCTGCCGCAACCAGGATTCTTCAGGTTTGCTTCTGTCTTAAGCTTTTTCAGTGTATCAGTGATACGCACAGCCTCATTGTTGGCCTCAGATCCCTAGGTTGGATCTCCACACTGAGCTTCACCTTCCTTATGCAGCGTGTGTTAGTGACACAAGAGATGAGGGAGCAACTAATCCAAGGGTGTAAATCATCCAACCTTAGTAAGCTGATACTATGCCAACCTAGCATCATGTTAGATGACTTTCTATTACTGGTGGGATCTCTCGAACTGTCAGACAGCTGAGCCGGCACTATGGAGTTGGTGTTCGCTCACAGTTTAACCATACCAGCAGTAGCCAAGGGTAAGGATGAACAAGTAGAGACCATCAGATGGCACCCCCCAGAGACAAGAGGTAATGCTATTCCCAAAATGACCTAAAGTCATGTGGAAGTTGCAGGATGATCAGCCACCCGCCACGTAGGTGCCTGGCCCAAGGCAAGGTGTGTCTGGAATGTGGTGGATCTAACCATTTCACAAAAGTCTGTCGCACATCCAATGCTCGAGTGGATGCAACACCAGACAGAGGAAGGAGCTGAACATAAAACATCTATCACTAGAAGACTGTGAGGGGGACACAGCCCCTCATAAAAGAATCAAAGAGGGCCAGCTAGAGGATGATAAACAATAAGATGTAAGGAATCTGAAGCAAAAGTGCCTTTCAAAACAGACATAAGTAATTAAATAGTCGGTTCATAATTCGTACCGAACTTCAAACCGTAAGGGATCCTGTGATTTTATTCATCTTCACGAAAACGAGGACTACACCTCCCATGAAGCAAAGGGAGTTCTTGTAGTTCTGATGCAACATTTTCTGGACTTAAAAAAGGGACATTGCATGTTGGCGAGCGTGTGTAATTCAAACGATTCGGTTACTACGGAATAAACTCTGAATGATTTATTCAAGAGCCAAAACTTTATTGGCTGCTCATTTCTCTGAAGTGCAGTTTTAAAAAAAGTTTTTGAAGGCATCTAGGTTCTTTAATTTCAACTTTTTTATTCCTGGGGTATTTAACAAAAGGCATGCCGGAATGTTTTCATTTGTTTTTTAGTTATGCCATTCTATGAAGTATTTAATGCCTCTCTGTTTCCAGGTTTTGAAGGAATGAGGAAGTAGATTTGGAAAATCATTCACTGTATGTACGATATGGGATACAATTTTATTTTATGAGGTAATGGAGTTTCCATTCAGTAGCGAGACTTTATGAGAGTAGTCATAATCTTGTTGGTAATTATTCTTTTTCTTCTTTCAGGTATTATTCCGCCTTCCTCGCTGTTTCCTTCCTAATCCCTTTCCCCCCGCTTGATCACCATTTTTAGTATACGAAATTGGGGGTATCAAGACTTGGACCTATTTCTGCATCGTTCGAATCCTGGGGAGTACTCTTCCATGCACATCGCAAGGAAGCCTGACAGAAGACGTGTTCACCATGTCGTTCACTATGTGCAACAATCAGAAAAGAAGGTCACCACCCATGGGCCATGTCAGTGTAAATGGAGTGCCCATTTTATCCCTTATCAACACAGTAGCATCAGTCAATGTTATTGACTCCAAAGTCCCAGAAGCTGAATCCACAACCAGCGATTCTCCTGACAACTAACTCGATATATACAAATGGAAGCACGGATCCCACTCTGCTACGAGGAGTCATGAAGTGGAAGTGTCCAGTGGGGATATGAGGTTGAGGACCAAATTTCATGTGACGCAGGAGTTCATGAGTCTCATATGGACAGTATACTCTCTAAATTCCCACAACTATTTCAAGGGCTGGGGTGGCTGAAGGGGGTGCAAGTGAAACTTCACATCAACAACACTTTGAGGCTGGTTGCTTTACATCATCGACAAGCACCTTTTCATTCAAGGCCCCAAGTGGAGAATAAGTTGGACCGTCTAGAAAAAGAGGGTGTAATTGAAAAGGTAACAGCCCGACACTCTGGGTATCGCAAATGGTTATTGCCTTAAAATCCAAACAGCCAGGGGCTATAGGACTTTGCATTGGTATGAGACTCCCCAACAAGGTCATTTGCCGAGAAAAGGCACATAACACCTACCATCGATGAGATCATGGCTGATTTAAATGGTGCCAAGTGGTTCTCCAAGTTAGATCTAAACTCTGGATATCACCAACTTTCATTGGAGGAGTGTTGGACCCGTCTGCTTCTGAGAGTCCCCTCACCACTATAATTTCTTTTGTTCCCCTGTACCTCCCAAAATTTGTCGCTTTTCATTTGTCTACCAGGACCTTTTTGTGTGTTGTTTCATGGGGCTAGGTGTTCCTTGACACCCAGTTGCTCACAAGGTTTCTGGCACCTATGTACAAGGCGCCTGGAGAAACCTGTGGCCATTAATACTGAGGTTGGCAACCTGTGTGTGTTTAACCTTAAAATGGTGGACACATATTTTCCTCATGAGAGTGACTCCCATTGGAGCCTCCTTGAACCCTGACCTTCTGAGGTTTTGGCGCCCTTTGTGGTTGGCGCGCTTTCCTGACAGATTTCTTCAGGTACACAAAATGGCCGCTCCAGGGCCCCAGTACGGTGGCTGTGAGTGACCATAAGACACCTCAGAATGTGTCAACCCATTGACACAGCCAGGGAAGGTTCTAGAACCTTCTGGCTGGTGCCAGTACCTCAGGGCTCTGGCTATATAAAGCCCAGACCCTGGTGGCCATTTTATTGAAGAGAGAGGGGAGTTGATTAGACTACTACACCTAGATGCTGATAGCTGCTGAAGAGGTGTGACCCCTATTCCTGACTTGACACCAGAGAAGACACCTGCCCTGCTTACCCTTGAGGTGGCTGAGAGAACAGGCAGTAGTGTGGCAAGGGTTAGTATTGTGGATACTGGCTGGCGTTCCAGTCAGGCGTAATTTTGAACCCTTGCGCCTACAGCGCCTGCCCAGCTAGCACCTCTGTGCCCCAGAAGACTGTGGCCGAGTTTGTGTGCCTCCCCGCCCCCCCCCCCCGGTGGCGTCAGACTGAGGAAGAAGTCGGGTCGCGAGGCGTGTGCCCGATCGCCGTGACCGTGACCTCATCCTGTGCCCCCTTCACGTGTAGCGCCAAGCGCGGGGGACTCGGACGTCTCCGAGCCCCACCGGCGTTGCGCGCTTCCTGGTTGGTGCCCAAAGTGAGAAGGTGAGGTGGTGCGCCGGGGCGGGGAGAGGCCGGCCTTTACTGGGCGGGATCTGCGTCCCTGCCCTTTCCGAGACCCGGGAAACTGTTGCCGTGGGCGGGACCAGCCCCAGTGTGAGGAAGTTGGAGGGAGGTCCCGGGAGCCCGTGAATTCCCTGATGCTGGCGTAGGAGAATACTGTGCCCGACTGCATCGCTAATCAATCAAGCCGTTGTGAGGAAATCTGATTCCCCTGTTGGTGCGCCGTGGTAAAGTGGAACTGTGCCCGACCTTGAGTTAAGTGAGCGCTGAAGGCAAGAACCCCTGTGTGCGGCCGTTCGTCCATCCAGCGACGTCGAACTGAGCCGCCTAGGAGCCCGCAGTAGCACTGCAGGCTCGAGTCAACCCCCACCGGCAGCGGACATCCTTCCCCGGTGGCCGCGTAGGGCCGAATGAAGGACTTACTGGGTTTCCTTGTTTTTCCAGTCATACGCACATAGTTCCTGAGTGAACTAAAAGGAGTCCCCGCTCACCGTGTGACCACAGGCAGTCCTCAGAACTCAACAAGTACTGTAAACAACCATTTACTAAAAGTGTGTTACTTACCAGAGTCAACTGCATGACTTTCTCTAATTGGTGGCAGCGTTATTAAAATGGAAATGTGGCTTTGAAGAGTAAATGAACTAGAAAGTAATGCGCTATGTACAAGTGGTATTTAATTCATGTAATGGTGACAGTTGAGCCTGCTATTTAATCTATTTATTGAACAGAGCTAATCTCAATATTTATGCAATACCAGTATTCCTGAATTCCTATGTATTGTATTTATTCCCTGTATTTATTCTTAACCTGAATCCCAGAGTTTTGTGAAAAGTGAAATGTAACTGTGCTTTCCAATTGAACCCTATTCACAAGCAGAGAACTTTTACATAAATGAATCGTATTTTTCTACAGCAGTGGTGTGGTGTCCTTCTTTTTAGTGTGACTGTGCAGGGGGTTATTATTGGGTCAGAGCCGGCTTAGCACTACAGCCTTCACTGCCTTGACTCTTGAGCCAAGCTACCCCACTTTGTGCTGGGCTTGCCCATCGCAGGTCCAACATAAAATTGGTGCTCAGCGGGTGGGATTGCGAGCCGTGCTTGTTCTGTACCCCATAATAATTCAGTGTGCGTCACAGGTACACACCCGGAGTTTTCTCCCAGCGGCCCTCTGATTTAACATTTTGTTTTTTTCAAATTCTCTTCTGGAGGTGGGTGGAGGTGACCCTCAGAGTCTCATATCCTTATAACCTACTTCGGGGTGGTTGTCCACACTTTTCACTGACAAGATGGAATTCGAAATGTCAGAGCTGGATACCTATACTGTGGCACAGCTCAAGGATTTCTGTCAGGAAAGGGGAGTGTTCGTTAGGCGAGGGGCCAAAAGAGAGGAGCTGCGTACTAGTCTGCGAGCCTGGGTGGAAGCACATCCGGAGGGAACGGTAGAGGAGGAGGAGTCAGACAGAGGTACTGTCTTTGAGGTAACTGCAGAATGTCCCCGGGGGTGGGTGAGATGTCAATCAGTCAATTTGTCAGGGAGCCCAGGCCCAGGCCTCATTTACCCAAGGATGTGGTCGCCAGTTATACCGCTGGAGACGACATAGCCAAGTGGCTGACAGCCTATGAGGTCTCCTTAAGAGCCCATGGGATCCATGAGAAGCATTGGGGTGGTGGATTGTACCGCTACATGCCTCCGACAGGTAGGGATGCCCTATTGGCCCTAGACCGGGAGGAGCAGGTAGATTACCCCGCCATGAAGGTGGCGCTCATCAGAAAGTTTGGGTTGACCCCAGAGAAATACCGGCAGAGGTTTAGGGGCAGCCACAAACTGAGCTCACAGAATTGGGTTGACTTCCTGGATTATGCCAAGAAAGCCCTAGATGGGTGGGTCCAAGGTAGTGAGGTGGAAGACTATCGAGGGTTGTACGACCTAATACTCAAGGAACATCTACTCGAGAAATGTCTTCCCGAGCTGAGGCAACACCTGGTAGACAGCAAACTTACTTGCCCCCCTAAGCTTGCTGAGGAGGCGGACATTTGGACAAGTACGCGAGTGTCCACCAGGGGGACGGGAGGAGATTCTCAGAAGTCCGGACAGGGCGCTCCCCAGAAGAAAGAGGGGGGAGATAATAGGAAAAAGGAGTTCTCCAAAGGCCCCCAAGATAACTTTAAGGGGAAAAGTTCCTTCTCCAACTTTAAGGCTAACCCGCAGAAGCACCCTAATCCTGGCCAGAGTCAGCAGCCAAGGGTTGTCCATTGCTTTGAGTGCGGTGGTGTTGGACATTATAAGGGAGACGTGAAATGCCCAAAGAGACCACCCCCTCCCACTGGAGGAAAGGCCCCGGGAGTTGCTAGTGTAGTGCTCGGGGAGGAGATGCCCTTAGTTAAGGGGAGGGAGTGGGCGGGTGTCACCTTAGTGTCCCTGGGTGATCGGGAGATGGTTCCAAAGATCCAGGTGCCCTCAAATACTACCAAGTATGGGCAGTGGGTCACCATCAATGGCCATAGAGGGGAAGCTCTGAGAGATACAGGAGCCAGTATGACTATGGTAAGGGGTCATCTGGTGTCCTCAGAGCAGGTAATTCCAGGCATACTTCATCCAGCCGCGATGGCTGACGGCAGAATGGGCCACTATCCTGTGGCCGAGGTTCCCTTTGAGTGGGGAGGGGTTGCAGGTTCACTTGGAGTTGCCGTAAGCCCCGCCGTGCCAGTTGATTGTCTGCTGGGCAATGATATGGAGCACAATGCTTGGAAGGAGGTGGAATACTGGACTCATTCTGAGATGCTGGGTACACCTGATTGGGCCTGTGTGAGTACCAGGTCTGCGGCTGCTCGGGAGGAGAAGTCGAATGGGTTGGAGCCTGGAACAATGGCCCGCCCAGCTGCTGATGAGGGAGCATCTCGAGGACAGGAGGAGCCTGCCTCGATGTCTGTGCCCCGTGAGACGGATAGGCCACCTGTGGAGGTGGACCCGGAGTCCGCGGAGGAGGACATGGTTCTGATGGAGGACCTACCTATCCCTGCTGAGTGGCGAGTGGAGGGAGGACCGTCCAGGGAGAAACTAAGCAAGGGACAGAGGGAATGTCCCACCCTCGAGGGTCTAAGGCAACAGGCTGAAGCCCAGGCAGCAGGTAACGAGTCTGGGAACTATCGTGTTTACTGGGAGGAAGGTCTCCTCTACAGTGAACCCAGGGCGCCAGTGCACGGACTGTCACGGGCCCTGGTAGTCCCACAGTGTTACCGAGCCTTCCTATTAGAGTTGGCTCATGAGATTCCCTTGGCAGGACACTTGGGTCAGGACAAGACCTTTGCCCGGATTGTCCCCCACTTTTATTGGCCTCAAAGGAGGGTGGTGTCCGACACATACTGTCGGTCGTGCGTGTCATGCCAAGCCAGTGGGAAAACAGGGATGAAGCTGAAGGCTCCCCTGGACCCACTTCCCGTCATTGGCACCCCCTTTGAAAGGGTGGGCATCGACATTGCTGGGCCCCTAGATCCACCGACATCATCCGGTCACAGGTTTATCCTGGTACTGGTGGATCACGCCACAAGGTATCCAGAGGCAGTTCCTCTGAGAACCATTATTGCACCGGTAGTGGCGAAGGCCCTGATGGGGATCTTTACCCGAGTGGGATTCCCCAAAGAAGTTGTGTCTGACAGGGGGACCAACTTCATGTCAGCGTATATGCGGGCAATGTGGAAGGAGTGTGGAGTGACCTACCGGTTCACCACTCCTTATCACCCACAGGCCAATGGCCTCGTGGAGAGGTTCAACCAAACCTTAAAGGGTATGATCAGAAGTGTACCCGAAAGCCTGCTGAGGAAATGGGACGTCCTCCTACCCTGTTTGCTCTTTTCCTACAGGGAAGTGCCACAGAAGGGAGTGGGCTTCAGCCCCTTCGAGCTTTTGTACGGGCACCCTGTACGTGGACCTCTCAGCCTGGTGAGGGACTCCTGGGAAAAGTCTCCCTGGAAATTTCCCTAGGATATGGTGAGCTACATGCTGGCCTTCCGGAGCCAAATGGCTAAGTTGTGGAAGCAAGCTTCTGACAACTTGGAAGCCAGTCAAGCAGTCATGAAAGCGTAGTATGACCACAATGCTCACCCAGTAGAGTTGGAGCCTGGACAGAAGGTGTGGGTGATGGAGCCGGGGGAGCTGAGTGCTCTCCAGGACCGTTGGACAGGCCCCTATGAGGTATTGGAGAAGATGGGCAAGTCTACCTATCTGGTGGACGTAAGGACCCCTCGGCATCCGCATTGGGTGTTACATGCCAATCGCCTCAAGCCCCACTATGAGAGGCCGAAGTCATGCTGATGATGGTGACTGACGGATCGGAGGAAGAGGACGCTGAGCCTCTCCCCGACCTCTTTGTGTCTCAGGAAAAGGATGGGTCAGTGGAGGGAGTAAAACTCTCACCATCCCTGACTCCTGAGCAGCAGGGGGAATGTCACCAGGTCCTGGGGACATTCGCTCCGCTGTTCTCCCTTGTCCCGGGTAATACCCATCTGTGTACCCACGATGTGGACACAGGAGACAGCCCACCTGTGAAGTCAAAGTCTTATCGGCTGTCTGACAAGGTGAAGGCCAGTATCCGAAGCGAGGTAGCTAAGATGCTGGAGCTAGGAGTCATTGAACCTTCAAGCAGCCCTTGGTCCAGCCCGGTGGTTTTGGTACCCAAAGCTGTCCCACCTGGCACCACACCAGAATTACGATTCTGTGTGGATTACCAAGGACTCAATTCAGTAACGAAAACCGATGCTCATCCAATCCCTCGGGCGGATGAATTGATTGACCGGTTGGGAGCTGCCCAATATCTCAGTACCATTGACCTCACTGCAGGGTACTGGCAGATTCCCATGACTGATGGAGCCAAGGAAAGGTCAGCCTTCTCCACACCTGAGACTTCCAGTTCTGCGTTATGCCTTTCGGGCTCAAGAACGCTCCTGCCACTTTCCAGCAGCTGGTGAACACGATCCTCACCGGGATGGAGTCATTCTCTGCTGCTTACTTGGATGACATAGCTGTCTTCAGTAGCAGTTGGGAGGATCACTTGCAGCACTTGCAAGCCATTCTCCAGGCCCTGGAACGGGCTGGCTTGACGATCAAGGCCAGCAAATGTCAGATTGGACAGGGGTCGGTAGTGTACTTCGGTCACTTGGTGGGCCGGGGAACGGTGCAGCCCCTTCAGGCGAAGATTGAGGCAATCATGGCCTGGAAACCCCCCAAGACCCAGACTGAGGTCCGAGCCTTCCTGGGCCTCACAGGTTACTACAGACGGTTCGTGAAGGGGTATGGCACTATCGTGGCCCCCCTTACAGAACTCACAGCCAAAAAGCAACCCAGGAGAGTCATCTGGACGGAGGCTTGCCAGCGAGCCTTCGACACTCTGAAACAAGCATTGTGTAAAGCTCCAGTCCAGAAGGCTCCAGATTTTTCGAAAGAGTTCATTGTCCAGACAGATGCATCCGATATTGGCATTGGGGCGGTGCTATCGCAACTCAATGAAGAGGGTCTGGATCAACCCGTGGTCTTTCTGTCACGGAGACTGCTTCCCCGGGAACAGAGGTGGAGTACCATTGAGCGGGAAGCCTTTGCGGTGGTCTGGGCACTGAAGAAGCTGCGACCATACCTGTTTGGTTCGCACTTCCTTGTTCAGACGGACCACCGACCCCTTCGCTGGCTCATGCAGATGAAGGGGGAAAACCCCAAACTGTTGAGGTGGTCTATCTCCCTACAGGGAATGGACTTTCGGGTGGAACATCGGCCCGGAGTTGACCACGCCAATGCAGACGGTCTCTCCAGGTATTTCCGCCTTAGTGTTGAGAACTCCCAAGGGGTTGGGTAGCTCTCCCCACTTTCAGCTGGGGGGGACGCGTGTTGGACCCGTCTGCTTCTGAGAGTCCCCTCACCACTATAATTTCTTTTGTTCCCCTGTACCTCCCAAAATTTGTCGCTTTTCATTTGTCTACCAGGACCTTTTTGTGTGTTGTTTCATGGGGCTAGGTGTTCCTTGACACCCAGTTGCTCACAAGGTTTCTGGCACCTATGTACAAGGCGCCTGGAGAAACCTGTGGCCATTAAAACTGAGGTTGGCAACCTGTGTGTGTTTAACCTTAAAATGGTGGACACATATTTTCCTCATGAGAGTGACTCCCATTGGAGCCTCCTTGAACCCTGACCTTCTGAGGTTTTGGCGCCCTTTGTTGTTGGCGCGCTTTCCTGACAGGAATTCTTAAGATTTCTTCAGGTACACAAAATGGCCGCTCCAGAGCCCCAGTACGGTGGCTGTGAGTGACCATAAGACACCTCAGAATGTGTCAACCCATTGACACAGCCAGGGAAGGTTCTAGAACCTTCTGGCTGGTGCCAGTACCTCAGGGCTCTGGCTATATAAAGCCCAGACCCTGGCGGCCATTTTATTGAAGAGAGAGGGGAGTTGATTAGACTACTACACCTAGATGCTGATAGCTGCTGAAGAGGTGTGACCCCTATTCCTGACTTGACACCAGAGAAGACACCTGCCCTGCTTACCCTTGAGGTGGCTGAGAGAACAGGCAGTAGTGTGGCAAGGGTTAATATTGTGGATACTGACTGGCGTTCCAGTCAGGCGTAATTTTGAACCCTTGCGCCTACAGCGCCTGCCCAGCTAGCACCTCTGTGCCCCAGAAGACTGTGGCCGAGTTTGTGTGCTTCTCCGCCCCCCCCCCCGGTGGCGTCAGACTGAGGAAGAAGTCGGGTCGTGAGGCGTGTGCCCGATCGCCGTGACCTCATCCTGTGCCCCCTTCACGTGTAGCGCCAAGCGCGGGGGACTCGGACGTCTCCGAGCCCCACCGGCGTTGCGCGCTTCCTGGTTGGTGCTCAAGGTGAGAAGGTGAGGTGGTGCGCCAGGGCGGGGAGAGGCCGGCCTTTACTGGAAGGGATCTGCGTCCCTGCCCTTTCCGAGACCCGGGAAACTGTTGCCGTAGGCGGGACCAGCCCCCGTGTGAGGAAGTTGGAGGGAGGTCCCGGGAGCCCGTGAATTCCCTGATGCTGGCGTAGGAGAATACTGTGCCCGACTGAATCGCTAATCGATCCAGCCGTTGTGAAAAAATCTGATTCCCCTGTTGGTGCGCCGTGGTAAAGTGGAACTGTGCCCGACATTGAGTTAAGTGAGCGCTGAAGGCAAGAACCCCTGTGTGCGGCCGTTCGTCCATCCAGCGACGTCGAACTGAGCCACCTAGGAGCACGCAGTAGCACTGCAGGCTCGAGTCAACCCCCACCGGCAGCGGACATCCTTCCCCGGTGGCCGCGTAGGGCCGAATGAAGGACTTACTGGGTTTCCTTGTTTTTCCAGTCATACGCGCATAGTTCCCAAGTGAACTAAAAGGAGTCCCCGCTCACCGTGTGACCGCAGGCAGTCCTCAGAACTCAACAAGTACTGTAAACAACCATTTACTAAAAGTGTGTTACTTACCAGAGTCAACTGCATGACTTTCTCTAATTGGTGGCAGCGTTATTAACATGGAAATGTGGCTTTGAAGACTAAATGAACTAGAAAGTAATGCGCTATGTACAAGTGGTATTTAATTCATGTAATGGTGACAGTTGAGCCTGCTATTTAATCTATTTATTGAACAGAGCTAATCTCAATATTTATGCAATACCAGTATTCCTGAATTCCTATGTATTGTATTTATTTCCTGTATTTATTCTTAACCTGAATCCCAGAGTTTTGTGAAAAGTGAAATGTAACTGTGCTTTCCAATTGAACCCTATTCACAAGCAGAGAACTTTTACATAAATGAATCGTATTTTTCTACAGCAGTGGTGTGGTGTCCTTCTTTTTAGTGTGACTGTGCAGGGGGTTATTATTGGGTCAGAGCCGGCTTAGCACTACAGCCTTCACTGCCTTGACACTTGAGCCAAGCTACCCCCCTTTGTGCTGGGCTTGCCCATCGCAGGTCCAACAAGGAGTCAAGCTGATACATAATGACTTTTATCTTCAAATGTAGGGCTCCGTCAGTTCAAGCAACTCAGCTTCAGAGTGTCCTCAGCAGCCGAAGTACTTCAGGACAATTATCAGAGAATCACTATCTAGCTTGGTGGGTGTGATCAATGTCAGTGATGACATTCTCATCTTCTCCATCACCCTACAAGATCATCACACACATCTCAGGGCTATTTTGCGCTATGTGGCGGATTGTGGACTGACCCTCCATAGGTGCAAATGACTGTTCTACACTAACGAAATTGAATTCTTTGGCAAAAGGTTCTTGACATAAGGACTCCAAGTAGATCCCAGCAAAATAGAGTCATCAAGACCTCTGCTATCCCCGGAAATTACTCGTAAGTGCAGTTTTCCGGGGATGGGCAATTATTGCAGCTGCCTCATTCAACTGCTCGACATGCTCTCAGTGCCTCTGAGAGCACTCACAAAAAAAGATGTCCAATGGGAATAGAATAGCAAAGTTGCAAAAGCATTCTGTGATGTCAAGGAAGCTCTTCTACACAACGCCACCATGGCATACTTTCTTCTGGCCAGAAGAGCTGAGGTGATAGTGGATGCGAGGTCTGTGAAGTTAGGGGCAGTACTCTTACAGATGAAAAAGGAAGGCAAGTGGTTCTTGATAGCATACACGAGCAGGGACCTGATGGATGGGGAGGCTCACTAAGCACAAATTGAGCGGGAAGTTCTAGCCTTTAGTTGGGCTTGCAAACATTTCCACCTCTATCTCTATAGGCAAAAGTTCCAAGTAGTAAGAGATCACAAGCCTCCAGACCCGTTGTTTGCTGGAACTGCCTCTGAGAATAACGATTACAATAATACTCCTTCAAGGTGACCTACCGCCCTGGAATCAACAACACAACAGATTTCAATCAGAACAAGAGTTTCACTTGGGGACTGCAGATTTTGTGAAGATGGTCACATGGTCCTGCTTGTCCCCGTGCAATCTCATTGTCCAAAATAGCTGAATATACTGAGGCCGACAGGTGTCTAAAGAAGGTGAAGGTGGCTCTCAAAGGACACTGTTGGAGGAACTTTCTTGATGGAGTATGGGCTGACACTCGAGGAACAAGACAAGAGGCGAAAACACAACTGTGGCAATGTCAAGTGGAGCTCCTTAGGAACGAGGGAGGACTTGTGTTGCGGGGCATCACATTGTCATTCCTCGTAAGAAGCTAAGAATCAAGGTATTGTTCTTGAGCATGGACTAGCTGGTTGAAGAGAAAGTCAGGAACTGTCATTCATGCATCATCACAGGGAGAGGATCTCCTCTAACCCCCCCTTATGACTGAGGAAGCCAGTAACCAGCCCTGGGTTTTACTCAGTATGGACTTCTGCAATTTTCCTGATGAATTGATGACATTGGTCTTAATGGATAGTTACTCAAAATTTTCTGCCGTAGAGGTGGTTAACTCAATGGTGTGTAACTGTGTTTGACCTTCTCTAGAGAAAATATTTGCCATACTAGGGCTGCTTGAAGAGATCAAGACAGACAATGGCGGTACTTTCCAAGGTCAAAAGTTTCGTGATTACCTTTACCAGCTTAACATCAGGCACCACCGCATAACTCAGTCTGGCGGCAGGCAAAAGGAGAGGTGGAGCATTTAATTAGAAGCCTCAATATAGCGTTGTGGATAGGAATAAAATGGGATGCAGACCCAGAGTGTAATCTACACCAATTTCTACGTGCCTATCAACAAACGCCCCCGCAGCACTACCTGGTGTGCACCTAGCGAACTACTAATGAAACAAGCATTTACATTGCAGTAGGTCTCGCAAGCACATTATTTTGAGCTATTAACATTGTAAATAGCAATGCCTTTAAAAAAGTTAAAAGGCATTGTTATTTACAATACCAAAGCAATACCTATTGCATTGCACATCGCGGTATTTGTGAAGATGGCGCGGCGCTTATTAAAGTTAAAAAAAAAGAGTGTTGGGGGCACGAAGAAAGGAACCCTTTTCTTACCATTGCATGAAAATACATTTTGGTATATAAAAAGTGAGTAGCTTTCTGTGAGCTCTAAGAAATTGCATGTAAACGAAGTGAAAATCGTTGTAAAAATAGATCACAAACATTACCTGAATCAAGGTCTAGATTTTGATTAAGCCCAAATTGTTCTTCATATTGGAGGCAAATGCATAACTTATTCAAAGAACGCCATATAGGGAAACATCAAGAGGCATCCTTCCCACATAACACCATAGCACAGACAACCAACACTATTGTTTCTTAGACTTGCTTTACCTCACAGATAAATAATACTTTGCAACAATTCCACATGGCTGTATAATTGTAATCTTTCCATACAAACTCAGTGCAACATCATATGTTCGATATGCTGGAGAAATCCTTTGCTTTACACCCTTGCAAGCTCTCTGGTGAGCTTGCTAGTGATTTAGCGAGTTTCCAGTCCTGGTTCACGCAGCGTCTCGACGAGATAGCACCTCTTTCCACCCAGTTAAAACAAAGCTTGCGTGCGACGGCACCTTGGTTCACCCCTGCGCTCCATGAGAGCAGAAGGCTCTGTAAGAAAGCCGAGAGAATATGGTGAAAAGGCTATGATATCCTGTCAAAAGAGACATACAAGGAGCTTATTAAAGGATATCATAAGGCTATTGTCATAGAGAAAAAGTCTCACTTCTCAAAAAGAATTGAATCTGCAGCTAATATAAGCAAGGAAATTTTTGCCATAGTCAAAGAATTTACTTCCCCGGCCTCTCTAACTTCCAAATTTTCACCTACAGAGTTATGGGTCAATCAAATGGCTAGTTTCTTTGCTAATAAGATTATAAATATTCAGGCTTCTTTCATGCCTACTAATTCCATGAGAGATTTTGGCTCAACCCCCCCCTGTGATCCATTCCATTCCAGAGAGTGAGGTGCTTTCTTTTTTTCCTCCTTTATTTCCACAGAGGTCACTAGAGCTATTATCTAATTTAAAGTCCGGTTCCCCATCAGATCCTTGCCCAGCTAAATTCCTGGCCAAGATGGCACCTGTTATTAATCCCATTGTCAATCCAATCCTTAATCTCTCTCTCGAAACCGGCATTGTTCCCAGTACATGGAAAATAGCGCACATCCTTCCGTTATTGAAAAAACCTAATGCTGACCCCCTTGTGCACTCCAATTACAGACCGATTTCGCTACTCCCTGCTTTTGCTAAAATCGTAGAAAAACATGTCCACTCCACTCTCTCTAACTTCCTCGAACTCCGAGATATACTCCATCATACCCAATCCGGTTTTCGTTCCAATCTAAGTACAGAGACTGCTTCATTGGAAGTTACTGAGTCAATAAGAGAGGTTCTGGACAGTGGAGGGAAGGCGATGTTGGTTTTACTTGATCTTTCTGCGGCCTTTGATACCGTCCCTCACAGCCGTCTTCTTTTTAGATTCCAGGAGATTGGTGTGAGAGGGACGGTATTCAACTGGTTTGAGTCTTTTCTATCCGGCCGCCGTCAATCGATTTGGGACCCCCCTTTTGCTGCTCCAGTTACTCTGCTGGATGTGGGAGTTCCGCAGGGTTCGGTATTGAGCCCCACTCTTTTCAATATTTATCTGTCTCCCTTGGCTGATTTGGTGGAATCTCATGGAGCCCGGATTATATCCTATGCCGATGATACGCAGCTCCTTTTCACCTGCGATAAGAACTCTGACTTCGCTGGTGATACCATCAGGAGCTGCCTCGAGGCGGTATTTTCCTGGTTCCAATTGAACAAACTACGATGTAACTCTGACAAGTTAGAGATTCTCTTTTTTGGCTGTTCCCCTGATGCCCAATGGAAATCGTGGTGGCCTACCAATATGTTTCCCTCATCATCTGCCACCCAATGGCAAAAAATCTGGGTGTTAAAATTGACAGCGGTCTGTCTTTTAAACCACAGATTCTCAGTGTAGTCGGCCAGTGTTTCTGCCTTTTACGTACTCTCCGGAAATTTCTTCCCTTTCTCTCTCAGGCTCATAGGAGGATAACGGTACAGGCACTGATTGGCTCGAGGCTGGACTATGCCAATATACTCTATTTAGGCCTCCCAGAATATCTTCTTACCCGCCTCCAATTTGTTCAGAATGCGGCGGTGAGGGCCATTTTTGGTCTCAGCCGTAGAACCCACACCTCCGCCCTTCTGAAATTGCTTCACTGGCTGCCGGTGCGCAAGCGCATTCATTTTAAAACTCTCACTATGGCCTTCAAATCTCTGCACGGCACTGGCGCTGTCTACTTAAGGAAAAGTGTGAGGTTCTATTTCCCTTCTAGATCTTTGCGCTCCGCCTCTCTAGCATTGGCCATTGTTCCTGCAACCAAACGAGCGCGCATTGGTGGACGCTCTTACAGACTGTTGGCACCTCAACTTTGGAACAAACTGCCCATCTCTCTCAGGAAATTAGACAATCTGTTGTCGTTCAGGAAGGGGCTCAAGACTTGGTTGTTTGGACAGTAGTCTCGCCTGCGTCTTATTGGCTGCACCTCTACAGATCTGTTTAGCGCCGGGACACTCTGCCCGAGTAGCCGAGTGCTCTATAAGACTTCTCTAATGTTGGAACTGGCCCTTCTTGCAGGGTCATCCTCAAACTTTTTGCTTCTTCCCCCCTTATTTTTCCTGACCCGTGGCTGTTGGCAATAGGACTCTGCGCACTTTACCACTGCTGATCAGTGCTAAAGTGCATATGCTCTCTATGTAAATTGTTATTCTGATTGAATATACATGTTTGGCATATTTGTATCGATTGATTGAAAAAGCTTTATTCGAGTTATACACTCATAAAAGCACACACATAAAAGTTTACACATTTAAAACTCTAACATACATTGACGATAAATTTCAGATTAAAATACACAGTATACATACATAAAATATTCACCAATGGTAATTAATATAAGCTTTCTCATAATATACAGAAACTAAATGCAAGTTAAAATACAAAATCACCCTCTTTGTGGACCATAACCAAAAATGTACAGTCAAAGCTCTTTGCGTACATTTTAGCAACATGTTATAGCTAAAATTCATAATTCTCTCGCACGGGATACGAGGAATGCAATTCATACAAGCAAGAAAACGGGATTCAAAGCCTATTCGGAGATAGAGCCCTCCGCCTTATGGACCAAGCCCACCCCAGGTATTTTGCCGTTCCTACTACTATAGGCAATTCGGTTGAGGAACAAATAATTTTCAGCCCCTCGACACCACTTAAGACACCAAGGTTCCTACAAACAGGTGCCAACCACAATTTTCTTGGTTTTACATAGGCCTCAAACAGGAAATAAAAATGTGCTATACTTTCGTTGGGGGCGCCACATGTCGGGCAACACCATGAAGTCCCTAGTAAAGTGCACTAGGTGTGCCAGGGCTGGTGATGACAAATGCTACTAGTGGGCCTGCAGCACTGATTGTGCCACCCACAGGAGTAGCTCTAAAATGGTGTCTCAGGCCTGCCACTGCAGTGCCTATGGGCAGTTTAGAACTGCCATGTCCTCCTGGTCAGTGTCCCCACTGACCAGGCCTAACCCTTCCCTTTTTGTGCACATCAGCCACCCCTATGGAAGGCCCAAGGTACCCCCCTGGGCAGGGTGCAGTATATATGAAAGGTAGAGCATGTACTGGTGCAGGTAACATGTTCTGGTAGTGAATTACAGCCATTTTCGTTTTTCACTATTGTAAGGCTATTTTGCTCCATAGGTTAACATGGGGGATGCTGGCTACAGTGGTTAACAGCATTTCTTCCCATAGGAACAAGATAGGACATAAGTATCTAGTATCCCTGAACTCAGAATTTAATAACACATCTTTTAGGAAAGGTTGTTTTTAAATCCTGGGTTTGAGAACAGCACTTTTAGAAAGTTGCTGTTCTCTTGTCTGACGTTCTGTGTGCCTGGGTCTGTTTGTGTATTGACTGTCTGGTTTGTGAGTGACAGGGGCTGGGGAATTCCCCAGCAGGATGGATGAGTCAGCACTAGTCTGAATGACTGCAATTGCAACTGGAGTGGTGGGAGGAGTTAGCACCTGGGCTGAATAGGGCTGTGCCTGCCTTCCACAATGCTGGCTCCACCCCCCTGCTGGGCGGCTGAGGACCCTGCCCCTCACTCTGAAAGGAAAGATGCAGCCAGCAAAACAAAGTGCTCAGGATCCACCCAGAACTGGTTCAGACCGGGCTCAGGGCCCACATGCACCAAGAGAACAAAGACTTTAGGGGTATAAGTACAGGACCCCTGACAACAGAAAATTAGATCATCCTGGAAATCAAGAAGGGACCTCTGCCAAGGAGAAAGCTGAAACTGAAGAAGGAAGATTGTCCTGCAGTTGCTCTGCTGGACTGACCTGTTGCTTTGCTGCCAAGGAGAGGGGAAGGACTTTGCTGCTGAGCTGTGTCCCCTGTCTTGAAGGAATCTCCAAGGGCCTGAGAAGAGCTGGCTCCCTGTTTTGAAGTCCCAGGAACAAATGGACTTCACCCCCAGCTTCCCTGAACTCTGCTGAGAGAGTTCTGTCCCTCCTAGAGTGCTTGATCCAGTTGTGGGGCCTCTGGAGGTTGGACCTGTGCTGGGAAGCTTGAAACTAAGCTTGAGTGACTTTTGAACTTGAAAAGTGTTGCATCGCTCGCTTGCGGAGCGCATCCCCGACAGTGCGAGAAGTTTCCCGCCGCTACGGAGGTCGAGATCGTCGCAGCGCCTGTCGCCGCTGCCAGAGACGTCGCATCCTTCGTTTGCGGGACGCACCAGACCGGTACGAGAGAATCGAACATCGCTGCGAGTATCGTCGCAGAGCCTGTCGTCGCTGGGTGAGAACGCCGCACCGCTTGCTTGCGGACCGCATCACGTCGCTGCAAGCTTCGTCGCAGAATCAACGCATCGAGGAGCTGCGAGAGAGAGGATCCCCGCTGGACCGCGCATCGTCGCCCCGGAGATCGTCGCAGCCCCTACGAGATCGTCGCATCGTGCCTTTGCGAGAACAGACTTCCTACGGAACCTACGCACCGGAATCAATACAAGTGGCCTTCCTCCCCATACAGACCGGATTCGTCGCAACACACCCGCTGCTGCAGCGGGGCTGTCGCATCGCCTCCCCAGGGTCTCAGGAGCAACGCATCGCTTGTTTTCCACCGCACCAGCTTCTGCTTTTGGAACTTTGTTGCAACTAAAAGGTACTGTGAGTAAACGTGACGCCACTGTGAACTTTTCACGCATCAGTAGAGAATTCTATCGCAACGTAGAGAATTCTAACGCAACCTTAGGAACTCTTTTTGAAACCATATTCTTGAACTGTGTATGTTGGATTTTTGTCGTTTTGGTCTTGTGTAGTTTAGATTAAAAATACCTTTATTTTTCTAAACTGTTGTGGAGTCAGTTTGTGGTGTTTTCACTGTGTTACTGTGAGTGTTGGTACAAATACTTTACGCATTGCCTCTGGTTAGCCTAGACTGCTCGTGCCAAGCTGCCTAGAGGGTGAGCAGGGGTTATCTCAGAGGGTTATCTCCTTGCCCTGACTAGAAGCAAGGGTCCCTATTTGGACAGTGGTACCTACCTCTGCCAACTAGAGACCCCCAGTTCTAACATTGGTGGTCAGGCGGTGGGATTTGAACTTGTATTTGTACTAGACCCACAGTAATTGGTGTACATCACTAGTGAGTGCAGACCACTACGCCACCGCATACTACATTTTTTATTTTTTGGTTCTATTTTTGATCGTAACCCTGAAAGAATCCAAGCATCATGTCTCAGAATGGTAAACCAGCAAGTGATGTTGCAGAACTGGAGTTTGATATTGAAATGTTAAGTGATTACAAAGTAGGTCAACTCAGGCAGTTCTGCAGGAACTTTGGATGCCCCATGAAGCGCTGCTCCAAGAAGGAGGAGCTAGAGGAGGCCTTAACGGCCTGGTGGGAGACCAAAGAGGCTGGGGAGACAGATGATGCAGAAGTGGATGAGGATGCACAAAGGGATGGTTTCAGGCCACAGGATCTGCCTGTGTCCAGAGCAGCCTCAAGGGCTGGCAGAAACCATTCAGCTGAAAGTTTTTCCCCAGAGGAGTTGGAGGAAAACCAAAGGGCTAGAGATCATAAGTTAGAAATGTTGAGGCTTGAAATGGAGCTGAAGCAATTGGAAATGGATAAAGAGAGAGAAAGGGCGGCGGAGGAGAGCAAAAATGCCCGTGCCCTGGAAGAATTGAAATTGACCTTGGCCCATGAATTAAGAATGAGGAAGCTTGAGTTGGAGCTCAAGAGGCGTGAGGCCATGAGGGTCTCAGCTGAAGAAGAAACATGGGTAGCTCAAGAGGTGAGCTTTGCTGAGTTGGAGGTGGAGTCCAGCTCAGATGGTGGCAGCATGATTATGATATCTAGTGTGTAAAGAAAGGTACAAACACCCAGAGATGTGGCGCCTGACTTGAGGGAGGGGGTCGACATACACCAGGGGGTTCAGGTTTATGATGTAGTTCCAGTGAAGTGCAGTGTCCCTGAAGTAGATCGGGGGACTGGCACAGGGGACCATATTCCTAGTGGTGGGAGGGGCACTCTACTGACTCTAGATGCGAGGTACAGGGAGAGGGGTTCCCCCATGGTAGAAGCCTTGGTGTGTGTGTGTGGAGACCAGCCAGAAGAGTGTGGGTTGTGTGACAGAGACAGTCAGATACTGTCTTGCCAGTCTCAGGAGAGTGGTGTGGGGTACTTGTGTGAGGCACTGGAGGGTGAGGCAAAGGGTAGCTTGGTTAACAACTGTGGGGGGCTGTGTGATTCATTTGTGGGAGAGCATATTTTAAGTCCCTGTTTTTCAGAGCTATGCCAACACCCGGTGGAGTGTGAGTTCTCTGATCCCAGAGAGCTTGCGTTGGAGGCAGACCTCTTGGTGAATTCCAGAGAGTCTGAGGAGGCATTGGGGAGTGATCCCAAAAGGAGTGGCTCAGATATCTTCCAGACCTGTGAGGTGGAAGAGGTTCAGTGTAGCCCAGTTAGGTCCCAGTGTAGTGGGAGGGGAAGGGGCTCATGTCTGGTCTCAGTGGAGAAGGAATGAGTGTGGGACGGTGTGTCTCACGGTGCCCGAAACCCAGTCTCAGGGCCTGGAGGGTTCCTTAAGGGAACACCAGGTTGGGGACCTAGACTGTACTGGTAGGCCATTTGAGGAGGATCTCCTAGTGTCTGGTGAACGGGGAGTACCTGTAACCAGGCCTCCATCAGTTCTGATGTCTGGCAGTGCCGCTCCACTTGGGAGGGTACAGAAGTCCAGACTGAGGGGTGAGAGGGGGAAGGAGTCCCCAGTGGGTGAACCAGTGGGTCAGGGACCAGTCGGAAGGGCTGAGTCCCCAGTGAGTGACCATGGTGACCTCACTTCTGTCCTGGGGGATCTTCCCGCACTGTCAGGTGGACAGGGGTCGGGAGATCTGCACCAGGCAGACTGTCACAGGACACATGAGTTGTGTGTCACCCTCAAGGGGGTACTATGGGAGTCCCCAGAAGTCCTGGCGTGCCAGGCAAGTGCACAACCGCAGGTATTGTTCCCTGGGTTGGGAGACCAGGTTCAGGATTTGCCTGACCTGGAAGGAAGGACATCTGTAACCAGTGTCCTGACCAATATGGTTCCCAGGGGTACCCCTCCAGTAGGGAGGGTGCAGCACTCTGTAAGGGGGTGCAGAGGGAGGGAGTCCTCGCCCCTGACCCCGGTACAACCTGAGGGGTTAAACGCTAGGTTGGGAGACCAGTTGCTGGAGGGAGGTCCTGAACTGGTAGGAAAGTTGTGTTCTTGGTTGTCTTGGTGGACAGGGTTGCCCCTGGAAGGAGGGCAGGAGTCTCACCCTGGGGGTGGACTGGGCCACACCGTTGTGTTGGCCAAGTGGGAACTGTCTACCAGTATAGGCACCTCAGTGAGTGAAGTCCTGGTGCGCCAGGCAAGTGTTCCACTGCAGGGGTTAGTCCCTGGGTGGGGAAGCCAGGTTCAGGTGCTGTCTGACCTGGTGGCTTTGGAGCCTAGGTTTGAGGGCCAGGTCTGGGGTGTCCCCCCTGACCTGGAATACCAGTTGCAGGATAGCACCCCTGAACTGGTGGGTGAATGGTGCAGGACACCTGCCACAGGTGCCCTGGCTATTCTAGAAGGGGGTACCGCTCCAGGTGGGAGGGTACAGAGCCCCAAGGAAGAGGAGGACCTGGTGTGGGGAAGCCCACCACAGCCTCCTGTCCAGCCGCTGGATACAGGTCCAGAACTGGTGGGTCAGTGCCAGAGTGTCAGACCTGACCTGACAAGAGAGGGAGTGGACAAAGGGTGCCAAGCACCAGGGGCTACTGCCCCCCACCCTCTGACGCCACAGAGGTTTGAGCGCCCTGAGAGGCATGAGGCCTGGGTCTCATCCCTGATCACTGTTGGTGGTCACTGTGGCTTGCTGTCGGTCTGTTGGGACACACCTGTGAGGAAATTCAGGTTAGGTGCTGCACAGGTGGTGTCCACAGGTGAGGAGAAGGGTTCCACATGGATTGGCATGGTGGACCCTGAGAGTATGGATAGAGTGATCCAACTGGGTTTTGGACCGCGTAGAACAGGACTGCCCTGCTGTGTGGGCCAGTTTCCGTGTTCTATCGCCTTAAGCAGGGAATACCATCGAGGTATCGTTTGGTCTACCCTGGCTTTAGGCTGGAAGGGGGTTGTGTTGGAACTGGCCCTTCTTGCAGGGTCATCCTCAAACTGTTTGCTTCTTCCCCCCTTATTTTTCCTGACCCGTGGCTGTTGGCAATAGGACTCTGCGCACTTTACCACTGCTGATCAGTGCTAACGTGCATATGCTCTCTATGTAAATTGTTATTCTGATTGAATATACATGTTTGGCATATTTGTATCACCATGAAGTCCCTAGTAAAGTGCACTAGGTGTGCCAGGGCTGGTGATGACAAATGCTACTAGTGGGCCTGCAGCACTGATTGTGCCACCCACAGGAGTAGCTCTAAAATGGTGTCTCAGGCCTGCCACTGCAGTGCCTATGGGCAGTTTAGAACTGCCATGTCCTCCTGGTCAGTGTCCCCACTGACCAGGCCTAACCCTTCCCTTTTTGTGCACATCAGCCACCCCTATGGAAGGCCCAAGGTACCCCCCTGGGCAGGGTGCAGTATATATGAAAGGTAGAGCATGTACTGGTGCAGGTAACATGTTCTGGTAGTGAATTACAGCCATTTTCGTTTTTCACTATTGTAAGGCTATTTTGCTCCATAGGTTAACATGGGGGACGCTGGCTACAGTGGTTAACAGCATTTCTTCCCATAGGAACAAGATAGGACATAAGTATCTAGTATCCCTGAACTCAGAATTTAATAACACATCTTTTAGGAAAGGTTGTTTTTAAATCCTGGGTTTGAGAACAGCACTTTTAGAAAGTTGGTGTTCTCTTGTCTGACGTTCTGTGTGCCTGGGTCTGTTTGTGTATTGACTGTCTGGTTTGTGAGTGACAGGGGCTGGGGAATTCCCCAGCAGGATGGATGAGTCAGCACTAGTCTGAATGACTGCAATTGCAACTGGAGTGGTGGGAGGAGTTAGCACCTGGGCTGAATAGGGCTGTGCCTGCCTTCCACAATGCTGGCTCCACCCCCCTGCTGGGCGGCTGAGGACCCTGCCCCTCACTCTGAAAGGAAAGATGCAGCCAGCAAAACAAAGTGCTCAGGATCCACCCAGAACTGGTTCAGACCGGGCTCAGGGCCCACATGCACCAAGAGAACAAAGACTTTAGGGGTATAAGTACAGGACCCCTGACAACAGAAAATTAGATCATCCTGGAAATCAAGAAGGAACCTCTGCCAAGGAGAAAGCTGAAACTGAAGAAGGAAGATTGTCCTGCAGTTGCTCTGCTGGACTGACCTGTTGCTTTGCTGCCAAGGAGAGGGGAAGGACTTTGCTGCTGAGCTGTGTCCCCTGTCTTGAAGGAATCTCCAAGGGCCTGAGAAGAGCTGGCTCCCTGTTTTGAAGTCCCAGGAACAAATGGACTTCACCCCCAGCTTCCCTGAACTCTGCTGAGAGAGTTCTGTCCCTCCTAGAGTGCTTGATCCAGTTGTGGGGCCTCTGGAGGTTGGACCTGTGCTGGGAAGCTTGAAACTAAGCTTGAGTGACTTTTGAACTTGAAAAGTGTTGCATCGCTCGCTTGCGGAGCGCATCCCCGACAGTGCGAGAAGTTTCCCGCCGCTACGGAGGTCGAGATCGTCGCAGCGCCTGTCGCCGCTGCCAGAGACGTCGCATCCTTCGTTTGCGGGACGCACCAGACCGGTACGGGAGAATCGAACATCGCTGCGAGTATCGTCGCAGAGCCTGTCGTCGCTGGGTGAGAACGCCGCACCGCTTGCTTGCGGACCGCATCACGTCGCTGCGAGCTTCGTCGCAGAATCAACGCATCGAGGAGCTGCGAGAGAGAGGATCCCCGCTGGACCGCGCATCGTCGCCCCGGAGATCGTCGCAGCCCCTACGAGATCGTCGCATCGTGCCTTTGCGAGAACAGACTTCCTACGGAACCTACGCACCGGAATCCATACAAGTGGCCTTCCTCCCCATACAGACCGGATTCGTCGCAACACACCCGCTGCTGCAGCGGGGCTGTCGCATCGCCTCCCCAGGGTCTCAGGAGCAACGCATCGCTTGTTTTCCACCGCACCAGCTTCTGCTTTTGGAACTTTGTTGCAACTAAAAGGTACTGTGAGTAAACGTGTCGCAACTGTGAACTTTTCACGCATCAGTAGAGAATTCTATCGCAACGTAGAGAATTCTAACGCAACCTTAGGAACTCTTTTTGAAACCATATTCTTGAACTGTGTATGTTGGATTTTTGTCGTTTTGGTCTTGTGTAGTTTAGATTAAAAATACCTTTATTTTTCTAAACTGTTGTGGAGTCAGTTTGTGGTGTTTTCGCTGTGTTACTGTGAGTGTTGGTACAAATACTTTACGCATTGCCTCTGGTTAGCCTAGAGTGCTCGTGCCAAGCTACCTAGAGGGTGAGCAGGGGTTATCTCAGAGGGTTATCTCCTTGCCCTGACTAGAAGCAAGGGTCCCTATTTGGACAGTGGTACCTACCTCTGCCAACTAGAGACCCCCAGTTCTAACATCTAACATAACATAACATAACATAAAAGAAACTAGTAATGCTAGAATACAGTACAAATTGCTGGATTTAGGTTTTGGCAGCTATCCTTCAGCAGAACCAAGTTCCAGCCCTCTGCACATATCACCTATCTTCTTTCACAGTGCAGTGCTATCACTGGCACAAAAAGAGCAACACCAGCACACATTCCATGTCCTTTGTAGTTAGGAGTTACAGATGCCTTCTATTTCAATGTCTCGCGTTGACAGGTGTGTGATGCCTCCCTAAAACGGGCAATCCTATTCCTTGTGTGTCCAACTGGTGTACTGGCTAGGGGGTCCACTGGCACCTTTTTTTTGGACCTACGCTTAGCTTTCCTCATCAGATATTTTCCATGAGCAACATGGGGTAAAACTCAGTGAAAAGGCCAAGGAGGAGAAAAAAGGGCAAACTGTAACAGATTAAGAATGAGGGAAAGCAGTGTCTGGTAGTGGATAGAGAGACCGAAGTGAGTTCAGATTTGCATTGATTTTCACAGTTATTCTGATGGTGTGTCCCACTCCTCTATTAAAGATGCAACATTTAAACACAAAGAGTGCCATGCATATTTTAAACAACCACACACTTACAAGAAAATTTAAGAAAGAGTGCCAATCAGGGAAGCTGGAAACCAAGGTTTTTCCCATCGAAGCACTCTATCAGAAACCAGGATCACTTCTCTCCATTCTTGAAGCTGCTCCTCAATCCTTAAACATTTGCCCCAGTGAGCCCAGAGCATGAAAACCTCTTCCCACCTACTCCCCAAAGCCCCTTTCTTAATAGAACAGTCCACTTCTCCTTAACCCAATGCCCCATTGAGTAGGTACCCCTTTGTAGCGCAGAAAGCCTTCTATTACAATTGCAGTCAGTCTCCTTATAGCCTTTGCCGTACCGATTCTCCAAGAGCCACAAAGTTCGGATCCCTTCACGGACTTCACCGAGTCAGTAACCTCGGAGACTACATTGTGCCCATCTCCTTACACAGATCCACGTATAGTTACAGAATATCAGCCTGTGTTCATAGCACTCAGAATCAGAATCAGAAAATTGCTTTATTCGATTTTAGCATAGAAATAAAATCATTAAAGCAGCATTTAAAAATCATACTGATCACATTTTAAAAGTTATTCCATACATTAATAGTACATTTCCCCTCCACGATAGCTAGGTTAAAGTGTTCCGTTTCCTCATAATACACGTTAAGAAAGCAATCATGATTGCAATACAATATTCATTACCCAATAGTTGCAAGAATAAAAAAGCTGGGCAGAATTGCCGCCATACAGCCTGTTTCAAAAATGGCTTAATCCATCTTCTGCGTTCCCTTGCATAGTATTTGCAAAATATTACCACGTGTATGGTAGTTTTCAGGGAGAGATTATCACATGGGCATAGCACCAGGTTTCTCAACCAATCGTTTATGTTTGGCAATGTTACCAGGCGATGGACGTTCTCAAATCTAAACCTGATCAAAACATATCTATCAAAGCCCCTTGAACAAAAAGCCAGATAGAGTTGGATGGTATAACACGATAAGGTCATTTGGTGCTGTTTTCTTATTAATTTCCCCAGAAAATCTAAGCAGTTTGAAATGATTAATACATAGTGTTTTCAGTTCTTTTCTGGATAAAGAGGAAATCGACTCAGTTTTTTCATAGAATTCTGGTCTATTTAGATCGTTTACCAAGTTTTTTACATAATTTAACCATGGAATGTTTCTTGCATGATCCAGAGATACTATATCCTTAATAATATCTCGGTTTAGGCCCAAAGTGGGCGAAGACCAAACTCTGTGCCAGAGTATGATAAGTTGTATTTTAATGAGGTCTGTAATGAACTCAATACCCAGTACGCTATGGCAGTTAAAAACTGAAGTACTCTGAGGGACCCCTAAAATAAACATTAAAAAGGCGTTTTCAACAACTTGTAAAGGACCTATGTTATAAAAACCCCAAATACCTGCTCCATAGATTGCTATGCTTCTACATTTTGCTATGTAAATTTTAAGTAGGATCTCAGGAGGTCTTTTTCCGAGCTTCTGAGCAAAATTCATTAACGCAGCGGTTGATCGTTTAAACAAAAGAGTCCTGCTTTTGACAGCGGGGCCCCACGTTCCTGATTCCTCTATAAGTATTCCAAGATAAGTGAATGTTTTAGTGGATCCATTTCTGTCATCCCCTACTACCAGATATTTACATTTATTTCCGCCTTTTCCCGCACGTCATCACAACGGTTTTCTTAGCGTTGTGTTTTAGGCCCCTGCTAGCCATAAACTCTATATAGGTAGAAAGTGCTCTCTGTAATCCTATCTTGGTTCTGGCCATTAGCACCGCGTCATCCGCGTAGAGAAGGGAGACAATTTGCTTATCTATGGCTCCATCTATGCAGAATACCAAGCCCCGTGCTTGTTATTCTGCATAGATGGAGCCGTAGATTCTTTCACCCTCAGACATAAACGCGCTTTTATCCTGTATCCGCTGCGCGCAGCACTCCTTACACAAGGATTTAAATGCCTTTGTGCTAACATCTTTTTCCCAGGAAAGTTTCTCATCAGGACCTGCACAGTTGGGCGTTGCTTTGAAGCGAAATCGTGTTGCATAGACAGTCGACTCTCTTTCCATTTTTTATATTGGCAAAGCTTTACAGTATCCTTGTGCCTGATTGTCGGAATACGTGGCATCCTTGTTCGTCCTTTTAGGTCTGAATTAATTTTTCCATATAATAGGATTTCCAATGAAATTACAGTATGTTAAGACGGCGACCTGATGAAGGCGATCTCGCCGAAACACGCGTAGTCTTACTACCGCCTTGCCATCATCATTTGTGTCTAAGTTTTAGTTTGTACTGTGTCTTAGTTTTGTACATTTGCTTCAATCTATGGAAAAATAATGCCTAACAAAACTGTTTAGTAATATTATTATACTAAGTTTTAACAATTCCCCCATGTTTCTGTTGACAATAATAAATTTCAATATGAATTACAATTTGATCTCCTAAGTACGTTATGTTTAGGCCATAGCTGTATGACATTAGTTTTTTGGTTTTTTCTTTAATGATTTACAGCCGTCTGACCGACCATTTGGTAATAGGCAGTACTATGTTCATAGCACTCAATTCCCCCTTTCTTCTAAGAGCCCTACCATGAGCCCTTGTTCTCTTATCACAAAGCCCGCCTCCCCTCTTGTAGCACTGGAAGCATCTAAAGTACCAGCCCAGAAAATAGCTTACTCACCCTTACAGTTACTGAACTCTTAAGGCAATCTACGTATCGGATCATTATAGGATTATTTTCGCTTTGTGGCTCCGTGCTGAGTTACAAAATAAACTAGGGGCCTCATCTCTCCCCTTCGGGCCATGAGAGAGCCCACATCTTGACTTTTGGTTTCACCTTACCTTCAACTCCGCAAGCTCCACCATCTTGTGACATTGTCGGAGAGACCGGTACGGCGCTTAGGCAGCGAGGCTTCTCTCCCCCAATCAGCGGCGTGCAGGAAGGGACAGCAGAGGCCCAGGGCTCCAAGGACCACTCGCGGGCTCCAAGAGTCAACGATGCCCGGGAGAGCTCCGGCGGAGCGAGAGGGAGGGAGGGAGTAAAGTGACGGATGGGGCACCTTGTGCCTGCCTGCAGCCCTGCCTCCTTTTATGACGGCCCATCCGGACTGGATCACAGCTTGTTTATATAACACACCTCGTGAAGATAAGAAAGTGCTTCACGACAGCCGTGAAGCAACTGATCCAGTCCACAGGGGCCGTCCCAAAAGGAGAAAGGGCAGTGGCCAAGAAGCATCATCTGACATGACCCAATGAAAATGATAGGCGGGGCTTTGAGCCCCCTTCTAAAATCTCCTCTCTCACTTTAGGTCTCGCTGAGCGTGCAGTGCCTCGCTGAGCGTGCAGTGCATGTGCTGCAATCCTAGGCAAGACCTAAAAACTGGTGCAAGACATTTTGCCTGCTGGGCCTCTTTGGCAACCCATGGCTCTTGACGAGCGAGCAGCTCAAGAGCAAAGAAAGGCTAACAATGAGAGGTTGAGCCGTGATCGGGGAGCAGTGAGTCCTTACCTGCAAGTTGGTGAATGTGTGATAATAAAGATCACCACAGTGTTTGGTAGTTCAGAACCCCATTCAAAAGAGAGGCATCAGAAGTGGTGATAATAAAGGGAGCAATGGTGACAGCAAAAAGGGCAAGCATGGAAGTGTCCAGGAATGTGTCCTCGGTCCGGAAAGGGACTGGCATTACATCAGATGAGTCCAAGATGAACCTGAGTAGGAAGCGGACAAAAGTATAGAGACTCCCAGTCACGTGATGCCATTAAGTTGTGATATAATTAACTCAGTGGCATTTTAAACTAATAGAATTTAAAATATTGGAAAAATGCATGAGGTTAAAATTAATATGCATTTTTGTATTACACATTAAGGCTCCAGTATTAACTGACTGTGAGAACCATAATTCATGTTTTTCTTTAGTTGTTAACCCTGCTGTCTAGCTTGTTCTCAGAGCATACAGGGTTGGCAAGTAAGGGAGCTGAGACTCATTAAAGTCCAGTAATTTGTCCAGGTGTAAGCACCGTGGTTAATTGCATGGATTAAGGGATTTAGAGTCAGAAACTCATCATTAGTGAAATAATTTCCATTATATAGAAATAAACACCATGTAATGTCATGAATATGCAATGCAGTGGTGTTAGATATGAGTGGGATTGTGTGAACACAATTTTAAAGAAAGATTTTGTCATGTTCAGTAGGTTCAAAAAAGATAAAAAATAATTGAAGGCAAATTGCTTTCCCTTTTTTCAAAAGTTTATTTGAGTTTTGCATATGAAAAACTTCAGAGGCAAGGAAAGTAACTATGTGTAGGATCCAGTTGCTAGCAAAACAGTATTTTTTTGGATATGGGTGTTTGGGCATCTACACAGCAGCTGTGAAGAAAATTTCACTTCAATTCAGTGGCACCTTGAAATTGTGATTGTTGGATAAATTGGTACTTTTATTTAACCTGGAGATACGCCTGTGTTTCTCCAGTATACGTACATGACACAGTATGCAAAAACATACACTTGCAACTTGGTCCCTTAGAACATATTTGTAGTTAATCAGCTGTCATGCTCAACAGGAGAGAAAGACAATTACCCCCTTCACAATCCTCAGTCACCATGCTTGTTTGCATTTTTTAATACCACATGCGTGCCCACATGATATGGCTATGTCCTCATTAGCTTGTGCCATGCCACATGCAAATAAGGAAAGGCATTTTTTGCATGATACTTTTTGCATGAATGGACACACATTCCACACTATTTAAGTAGCCTTCTAGCCCCTTCACTAATATGATAATGTATTCTGCTGTTCTCCTGCTGGTCAATGGGCCAAAAGCAGTATTGCACTGTCTTCTCGGGCATCTGTTACTGTGGCGTATCCGAGGATCAGCTTGAGAGAGACAATATGCAGCCAATTTCCTAGATTCATCACGGCCTAGTAGACCATAAAAAAATGACACATTGACCATTTTAAGTGGGCTCATTTGGCAGTGCCGGAGTGCTTGAGTACCCTACAGGTCTATCAAACACTGCCTAGAAAGCCACTAGATCAGGCTGCCTAATTCAAATTATTTATGACAAATATTCACTTCCGAATTTAATCAGATAACATTTAGTTTCACTTCTGTTGGAGCATGAGCTAGTTGAACATGGTATATATCTCCCCACAAGTCTCATTATATGAATGAGACTTTGCACTGTGTGAATGGAGTCAGTACTGAAACTCTACTTGTAGGGGAACCACAGTCCGACAGGTTACACTTGGATTGACTTCTAAAATTGCAATTCCCTCAGCCACTGTTATCAAAGTTGCACATGTTAGGTTCTTAATCGACGTGGTCTTGGGGTATCTCCGCAACCGAACACAATAGTGTCAAACGGATGTATGACATTACAACGCATGCTTTTACATCGCATGCTTTTACAACGCTGTTTTTACAACGCATACCATTACAACGCATAGTGCTTTTAGGCGCTGGATAGTGAATTGTTTAATTTACTATTCCAACTCCAGTCCCCGTGGATAGTAGGGAAGTTGTTGGATAGTACGTTAAACACATTCCCTATCCTAGAGCGCCCCCCAGCGCAATGCGTTGTAATGGTTTGCGTTGTAAAAGTTGCGTTGTAAAGGATGTTTCCCGTGTCAAACTGCAGATAATTTTTCTATTTCTTTGTATCATCACATGGAGCTGATGAAAGTCTTGGTAATGACATCCTTGGGCTCTTGTGATAATATTTACAGTAGGCTCCCATAGAAACTCATTGACAGGATGCAAAGGTTACAGAGGAAAATGTCCACACCATGACTCAACCTATAAGGCTCACCACAGGAAACCTAATCTGGAAATGCTCCACTTGGTCTTGCTACAGGGGAAGGTCTAGTTGAAATCTCTCTGCACCACAAAGATCCTTTGGACTCAGGATACAAAATGTTCTCAATCTCATCCTGTGGAACGAACTTCATGCTGTTCAGATTTACCGCCAGCTGAGTACATGGAAACACAAGGGTAGCAACTGAAGACTATCAGGCAGATGCACTCACTATCCATCTGATTGAAATCTAACTTCACTTTTTTCATAAAAGTGATGTACTCCTGTTAGACTTTGGGTTAGTCTTCCTCCAAACTTTTTGTCTTCTTCCCTCCTGTATGGTGAAATTCGTTTTAATTGGTATTAGTACTTCGTGCATTTTACCTCTGCTAAACAGTACTAAAGTTATTGTGCTCACTCCTTAAAACATGGCAACATTGGCTTACATCCAATTGGCATATTAAGTTTAATTCTAAGTCCTTAATCAAGTGGTACTACATGTACCAGGGCCTGCAAAGGGAATACTACTAATGGTCCTGCAGCATGTATTGTGCCACCCATTTAAGTAGCCCTTTAAGATATGTCTCAAGCCTGCTACTGCAGCCTGTGTGCAGTCTTTAACTTGCCATTTTGACCTGGCAAAGTAAACCTTTTCTGGCCTAAACCTTCTATTTTGATACATATGTCCTCCTAAGGTATGCCCTAAACAGCTCATAGAGTAGGGTGCAGTGTATTTAAAAAGTTGGACATGTACTTTGAGGTTGTACATGTCCTGGTAATGAAAAACTCTGAAAGTCATTATTTACTACTGCAAAGCTTACCTCTACAATAGGAGCTATCAAGCGGTCGTTTTTTTAGAGCGTGGCAAATCACCCTTGAAGGTCTCAAGGCACTGGATCTGTTCACTGCTGTGTGGAGGTTGTTTATTCAAACAACCAGGTCTTTAGATCTTTTCTGAATTGTTGGAGTGATGGTGCGGTTCTTAGGTGCAGATAGAGGTTCTTACAAGCATTGGCTGCCTAGTGGGAGAAAAAGTGTTTTCCACTGTTGGCTTGGCGGATCCATGGGGTGTCTGCGATGGAGAGGGAGGATGAATGGAGGTGTCTGGATCATTGGTAGAAGGTTAGACACTTGTTGATATAAGCTGGGACTTCGTTGTGGAGGGCCTGGTTTGCATTGGTCAGCATCTTGAACTGGTATCCCCTCTGTATCGGGAGCCAGTGTCGTTTCTTGAGATAGGGTGTGATATGAGTTCTTCTTGGGATGTCGAGTATGAGTCTTGTCGTTGAATTCTCTTTTGTTTGGAGTCTCTTCAGGAGGCATGCAGTTATTCTTACATAGAGCGTGTTTCAGTAGTATAGTCTGCTGGTGATGAGGCTATCTGCAACAGTCCTTCTGGTGTTTACTGGGAGCCTTAAACACTTAGCAGCAGTAGAGGATCTCCTGGACCCAGAAGGTTAGTTTTAATCTTTCCCATCTCCCCCCCCCACAAATAAAGAGATACCTTGTGGTGGATGAGGAATTTTATCTGATAGTATATAACCCCCAAAAAACAAATAATTCTTCAAAGAGCTACTTGGAGTTTGGTCAAGCCCACCTTGACCTTTAGGGGTCAGGGTGCACCCAATGATGAAGCATGCCACTACTATAGTGTGTGAGGTTGTATAAAAAAGTTTCCCCTTTTTTCCACCCCGGAGTGTAGTGGAGTAGAGGTGTAGTATATTCTCCTTACCACACTGCCACATTTTTAGAGGAGGATACCACATTGGATGTTGCTTACTGGGCCACCAGAAGATCTTTTGGAGCATGCAAAGGGTGTGGAAGCAGGCATAAGAGACTGTGTAGACTTGTTTATTCATGGATAGCTTGTTATCCAGGATGGTGCTGAGGGTACAGGTTTGGTCTGTTGGATCCGGGGGAGTGCTCAGCATCATGAGTCATTCCATGGCGACATGTTGTTCCCAAAGATGAGGACTTCTGTTTTCTCCCAGTTGCATTTGAGACAGTTATCCTTCATCCAGTCTGCAATGTTTATCATTCACCTGTGGAAGTTAACTCTTGTGGCAGAGGGATCTTCGACAGAGAGAGGACGAGCTGTGTGTCTTCATGGGAGATGTGGATGAGCCCATGTTATCTGACGGTGTAGGCTAGGGGGGTCATGTAGGTGTTTAAGAGCGACCGTTGAGGAATGAAACTGGGGGATTCCACAGACTATCTTCTTGGGCTCTGAGGTGAGCAGTGGGAAGACAGATCTCTTGGGTTCTGCTGGTGCTTTACTGTTGTGTAGGTTCCACTTCACAGTAGGACAGCATAAATGTTGGAATGGTACCAGACTGATTCTTTGCACCTCCTCAGGATATGTTGTCTTATAGAACAGCTAGCTCACAGTGCCAGCATAAGCCCTCATAAACCTAGTTGGGTACCAAATGGTGCCTGAAACCATTGAACATGACAACATGACAATCCTGGTACCCCAGGAAGCGGGGTAACAGATCTAGGACCATTTTGCTCAGTCACTCATGTGCCTTTACTCCCAGAGAAATATACAAGAAATACAAAAAGAGACACTTTAAATATTTTATTAAACCAGTTGATTCTTGTATAGAATATATGGTCTGCAATGATCAATAGACAATAGACAGAAGCAAATGAAAGTTACTAAGAGCACCAGAATGGTGAACAGAATAAAATGCTCTACCATGGTGATAAAACAATGTATATATGTAGGCATACATTCCAATATAGAGAATTGGTCGTACTCCTCCTATGCAGTCCCTAACCTAAGTGTCTAGTGTGAGTTTGTGTGAGTTTGTGTGTACGGCCAAGAATCCCCGTACTGGATGATCTAACCTCGGTTACATGAGTGGAAAGTATGTAAGTCCCCGTCTTCGTCACAAAATGGACGCCCTTGCCTGAAGAAGTCAGCAAGCTGCTGGGCCAAAGCTTTAGCATGTAGAGACCTTTCCAATATCAGCAACATGCTCCTCCAACTAAACCCTAGAAATGATTGATTATTTATAAAGAAAAGCATCCTTGCATGTCCTGTGCAAGCCATCATTGTTTTGGTCTATAGATAGCCATGTTGTCCCCTTGGATGGAAAATAAAACAACATTTGCCTAATGTATGTCGTGACCTTGTATGTGGTGTTCAAGGAATCATGATAATGTTAGGTAAAGCAGAATCTGTAAGCAAATCAGTTTCAGAGAAATTAGTTAAACATTGTCATGCACGTAAATGTGTGTTAAAGCTTATTGTATGAAAGGAAAGGCAGCCTAAGAAAATGTGTCATGATAAAAGATGGTGTTGGTTTTTTGTGGGCCTACACAACAGCCACTCTTCTGACAAATGGACGATCCAGAAGCTATCTAAAAGGTTTAAAACACTATAAAAACCATGGCATATAAAAAGGTCCATTATGTGAAAGAATTTAAATCTAACCTTAAAAAAAGTTTTAAAAAAACATGTAAGTTTTAAAACTCAAAGCACACAGAAAGCCAGTCACATAAAACGTTTAAAATTAAAGGAAATTTAAAAATCAGTTTGTAAAAATCAGGCCAAATTAAAATGTTTTTAAAATGTTCCCACCAAATGGAAGAGCCAATTGTTTAAGTATTCTGAGCGGTAGATGAAACATTTCTTGTTCCTGGAACCGAAGATGATGTTCCCAGAGGCATGCTTCGAAGCACTTTTTTGGAGCTAATGTCTTCCCATCCAGCCCCAACAGCAGCCGCTGAGGGAGTAACCACAATCCGTAGACAGTCTGTAGACCCTAGATCCATTTCACTAGGAGCGTATGCATCCCAGGTCATCTAAAAAAATGTGTTAAGTATCAATGGGGTATGCTGGGTACAACAATACAAAAGGGCCTTTAAGGGGTCCACCAGTACTTGTATGTCTTACGGTTCAACCAATTGTGATCTGAGGGAGAAATCAAGGGCACAGCAGACAGCAGAATACAGATTGAACCTAGTGCAGCGAGACAGGCCGGAAGGACAAGAATCAATGCTCATTCAGTTCTTGAAGAAGAATTGTGCAGAAGCAATGTACCATGCATTCATGGAACAACAGCACACATGGAAGGGCTCATTCCATGATGTTTTGAGCTACGACATACATTGCAGAACAGAAAGACTAAAATCACAGTCCCGACAATCAGCAGCAGGACAAGAGGAAGTCCTCCAAAAATACTTCAGAGTATCGAGTGCATGAAAGATAGAATGACCCCAAAAAGTGTCTGGAAGTTAGTAACCAACCCAGAACCTATATATTTAAAAAAGTGCACCATTTCTCTTGTATCAGACAAGCTAAAATGACAATCGACCAGATCCCCAAAAGACAGTGCGAAGTTAGTATGCAGTAGCACCAGTATCTCTGAAGAGTACCTTTGCAACCTGGAGATGTAACATCTCTTCAGCGTATGCCAAGGCCACACATTTTTGAAACAGCATGGCTTTCTCAGAGCATCAAAGCATGTGTTGGAATGGCTTACAGAAGGCCACAGCGTTGGCTCCCTAACTGTGTGGGCAGGTAGAAACAGAACTTTAGTACAGCAAGTAAATACGGAATTTGCTATCACCAGATAGGCGATGCTGGGTTTCATCCCACAACAGCCTTGACTGTTAAGCATAAAATAGCTCCCATTAAAGAGCAATCTGAAAGCCGGGGGAATCACAGCTGCTGGGGAGCCTTTCATATAAAAAGACCGGTTTGCCAATGAGGCATTACAAGGCTTGTGGAGCGAAATGGCCTTTCAGACTAGGGACCCACTTAAAGTGTTCTCACAGTCAGAACCCCTGAGAAAGCCTCCCCATTTCTACATCACTTACTTCAAAGGTAGTTCTAAGTACTCATGTACGTACCATTCCACTAACACTTCATAACTGCCTACTTGATGGTGTTGCAGACAATATTGGAAATGGAATGTTGAAATTGTCTAAGTAATATACCCATGGATTATCCAATCTGAGGATGGTGTTTCCGCAAAAGGTGTATTATCCAATCTGAGGATGGTGTTTCCTTAAGTGTGAAGGTCATTTGCCTAGCTTTTCAATGTGTGACATGGTGTACCTAGCATCTTTCCATGCCATGAGGATCTGTTAGTTGAGGTGAAAACAGACTAGTGGTGTTAATATGTCGCCATAGCATGTGTCCAGAATATAATGTTTGAAGAGTCCAGCTCAATTGCATAATTGGCCTTAAGCTGTGACTGCCCATGTTGTAATGGGAACATGTCCTGCTGTATAGTATCCATTGCAGATGACACTATGTTGCACAAAGAGGATATTCTAGAGAATAAGATGGTCATATCATTGTCTATCACTGCCAAAACCTATTCTAAATTAACCCTGTCACTTTCGTGCAGTCTTTCAGCAGCATCCTGCTGTTCGACCTTCCATATCTTATTGCATATTGCATACAAGAAATGCTGTTGACATGGCTTCCGGGGACCTAATAAAAAGTCTCTGAGATCCAGGTCATCAGACAAAAGGGACAGGTGTTTTTTCACCTGTGATAGTGTCAAGGTTTTAGCCAATCAAGGCGCAACTTCCCAATACATAGTGCATGCCAGGTCTATTTGTTTTGAAACTCTTGGTGGTACCTAGGAATGGTGCCTGACAGCAGTTACGGCCCAGGGGCCAAACCAACCATTCCTTCAAATTGGCATCAGATGAATTGTACATACCATTATGTAGTATGTCCAGATGTGGGTCTCCATGCCACTGGAGTCAAGCTATCCAGGCTGATGAGGGTTGAAAGCCCGAATCTGGTCCTAGGATGCTTGCTTCCAGTCCAGGGAGGATCTTGCCTGGCAGTTCGGGTTGGACTGTTCCCATTGGGAATAGGGTCAAGGCTGATTTTCATATGGCTGGCTCCAAACTAGAATGGCCTGGTGAGCAAACAGCGATGGATTTAGGCCCAGATCTCTGTACTGGGGTGAATATATGACATTGTTCTGCATTCTGTTCATTAATTGCTCCTTTTGCATTATGTAGTATGGTATCCAATGTATCCTCCTCACCATAGTGTTTAACTTGTTGCCAATTGTCAAAACCCTACGAATGTGGGAATGTGTGGTGTGTTCATGTCTTTCATTTTAGCTATTACAAGACATGATTTTTGTTGCACAGTCTCGTTCAGGAAAATCATTTGTTTTGGTGTGAGGCATGCTCTAAACATAGCTTCAGTTCCCTGAACCTGTCAGTCTCTTTTTCCCCCAAATAGATATTACTTATATAGTGTCCCTCCAAAAGACAAAACCCTGTACAGACAACTGGGAAAAAAAGAAGCAGAATATATCAGCTTGGAGTCAGTCAGCACATTTTTCTTTGCAGGCGTTGGTATGAGTCTATAACAATATACGGCCTGGGTGGTAAATTCCCCAGACTTCCTGGAGTTTGTGAGTTTTGCACACTCCACAGAGCATGTAGAGTTTTGAAAAAATCTGCTCAGTGAATCCAATGCTGGACCACCTCCCAGCGAGATTTCTCCATGTTGGCAGTTGCAGATAGTTGCAACTGCTTGCGTTGAGAAATTATCCATTTTCAAGTAGAGCATCCACTGAAGAGGCAGAAAGAAGCAGCGCCATCTTGCGCTGCGCATGGTGTCCTTCGCACTGATTCTCCAGCTCTGGACAAACACTTGGTGCTAAAAATCAGCACAAACAGTGCAACCTAACGCACTCTGCAGCTTGGAGAACTCCATGTGGCGCTGCAACGTTTTTTGGTCACTTTGCAGATTTTCCCGTAGCAGAACTCTGCAAACTCCACCCAGGCCTAAATAATATGAGGCTGGGTCAGATGTGTCGTAACCAGTAAAATAAGAAAACTTCTGTGCAAATGTTTTTGAACTACCCAGAGGTGGTGGAGGGCAATGTTCCCAATGACTACAATTATACAACGCAAGAGGAACACCAGCTTTATGCAGAAAATGATGTCCATAAAGTTGAAAACAAAACATGTCACATCATAATTAGATGTACCATCATACAATTCATTAGAGGAAACACAAGTTGAATGCTCTAAGTCTACTAGCAATTCATGACTGTATTACTATCCTAATCATCAGAAACAGTAATAGGGGTAATTACATCATTTAAAGAAATTATGAAATTTGTAGTAGTTCAGTGGGGTCATATATATCATACAATACCCTATCCCATGCAGTTCCCTCTGGAACTGGAACTGCTGTAATGTTCACCACAGAAAGGTCTCTCCATTCACGGTGCATGTGGTTTGAGTACCAATTTCACCAGTTGTACTGCAGAGTGTTCTGGAAGGTAATGTCCATTTAAAAGCAGAAAATAGACAGTTACCAAACCAATCCAGAAGACCAGAAAAAGTAACCCACTTGTAATCCAAAGATGTGACCAAGGACAACCAAAATATGTCCTTATCAGCCAAAGATAAAAAACACACATTTTCAACCTGAAAGGGAGAGTTGAATTCGTTGAGAAACCATCAAAGTCGATGAAGTAGCCAGAAGCCATTTGATTTATTTCTGGCAGCTGAGCTGGGTTTGTAGAACTGGGAGATGACCTGGTTTGTGGTACGTTTATATAGACTTTATTCTTTCCAGGTTTCTGGATCGAAATCTGTGTTTTTGTGCTAGTTGACAGTACAGTTGTTGTAGTTTCAACAGTTAGAAGATACACTTTGTTGTTGTTTGTAGATGTATCTTGTGTGAGAGAAGGTGCATATTGAGATATCAAGGCTTCCATCTGAATTTCCTGAATGATAGTGAGCAGAGACAGGTAGCTACCCAGGAGCCCACATGGCTTACTGTTGAGAATCAACTGCATGGTGTGCTTTGATCAGATTAATGGAGACAAATAGCTTGTCTTTGTGACCAGCAAGAGGCAGAAGAAGAACAGTTCCTTTACCTTCAACTGCCAGGACAGGCACAGGCACTCTATAAGATGCTTCTCTTATCTAGTGGTGGTGCATTTTATTGGACGTTGCTTTGTTAGATCCGGAAATCGATCAACTCCTGTAAAACATTTAAACGTTCATTGATGTCAAATGGTGTTTCTGAAACCAACTGTGATGAGATATTCTAGTCTGGGACTCACATCTTAACCTCAAAAAGGATCTCATAGGGAGTTAGACCACCCAGGAATTCTCTTGGCATGGTATTTAAAGCCCTCTGGACCTCATTTAGGTGATAGATAGACCTGTGACACAAGCTTAGTACCCTCGCTGTTAAAGATTACTCTAAGTCACGTTTTTTCCTATCCACTACCAAATTACCCTCTGGATAATAGGGTAAGGAATAGCGCAAGCTCAAACCCAAACTTCCCATGGCTTTTTTCTAAGTCTGATAGCTAAATGCCAGACACTTGTCAGAGTGTAATGTGCCAATTGCATATCTCCCAATAAAGACTTGCAGATCCTTTATAACAGTTCAGGCGTCAGCCGACCGCTGAGGCCATACCCATAGTATTTAAGAGCAGGAATCCACTGCCACCAAGATATACTTCTAGGCCCCATCTTATTGTAGGGATCGAAGGGATCCAAATTGACAAAAGTCAATGGCTTGTTTAAACTCAGTAGAGCTGTCTGTGGTGGACACGCTACATTAGAGCCCATCATCTGCTGGCAGTTTCGCATTTAATGACAAAGTCCTTGGTCTGTTTGTAGAGACCGGGCCACCAATAGCGCTGTTGTAGTTAGGAAATTGTAGCCCCACCCCGTGTGTGCAGAAGCCAGACCTTCATGTGCAGGTAGTATTAACCACAGTTTGCAATCAATGGGCCCAATTCACAAAGGTAAACTGAGGCCAAAGTCTAGCTTTATGACTTTTGGTATTCACAAAGGGCATTTCCAAGTGGTAACGTTAGTCTTTTGTCTCTGTTTTGGTCTCAGTTAAACTTAAGACTAAAACTTAGGTTTAACTGACACAAAAGTCTAACTTTACTACTCGTAAATGCCCTTTGTGAATACCGGAAGTCATAAAGTTAGACTTTTATATCAGTTTACCTTTGCATATTGGGCCCTTTGTGAATTGTACCCCTTATTAGGAAATGTTTCATGGGGTTATCCTGAATAGATTAACTGTTCAAAATTACACCTACAGTGGTCCTGTACTGTCACTGAATGCAAATTCAATGCCCAATTGTAATATGGCAAGAGTTTCTGAATTACTCAGGTAGGGTCTTTTTTATTGCTTTCCAATTTATATGGAATTATTTCCCACGTATTCTCTCTAAAGAAGGGAACCTGCTTATACAGCAACAGTTTCACTCATCTAGTTAATATTTTATACATCTATGGGTGTTTGGGTGGGAGTACACATTAATTTAATTTTGAGTGCATTTAAAATGGATTATTTTAATATTGCTAGCACCAAGGGTTGAATATAGGAGTGCCCTAATAAATATAATATGTTGCAGTGTAGTAATTTCCTTCTGTATAGTGTTTTTCCCTTCGTTCATTTTGAATATCTGAAATTACAACATTTCCTTTGGACTGGGGCCCAGATGTGGGTAATAGCAATGTACCGAATGGTAAATACCGAATTTTACCGATTCGGTATTTACACTTCGGTAATTGCTATGTGGGTAAATAATTCGGTAATTACCGAATCGGTATTTGCCATTGATTCCTATGGGCCTTGAAGCCCATAGGATTCAATAGCAAATGCCGATTTGGTAATTACCGAATCAGTAAAATTACCGATTTTACAAGGGGGACAGGGTGTCACTTTGACACCCTGTTGCACCCCTGTTTCGGGCTTGTGTGCCATGTGACACACATACATGCCCTTAGGGCATGTCTGTGTGCCACATGGCACAGGTGTACATGCGCAGATGTGCATGTACACTGGAATTCGTTATTTACCATGGAATAGTATTCCATGGTAAATTACGATTCGGTAAGGGCCTGTGGCACTGATTACAGTGCCACCTACATATTGATTTACAGAATCGGTAAATTTAACGATTCAGTATTTTACCGATTCTGTAAATTTACCGAATCTGTAAATATACCGATTCTGTAAATAAAATGCCCCCTACATGTCAATTCCCAAATACCGGTAATTGACGAGCTAAATCTGGCCCTTAATCCTTTTCAACAGGTCTAAGTCACACAAGTTTTAACGATTAAGTTTGCCTTTACTTTCTTAATACACTTTCTGGTATTGTTGGACAGATTTGACTTGCATATAAAGACCTCCAACTGTTAATACTGTGTACTGACATTTGCCCATTAATCATCAGCATTGAAGCATTAAAATATATATCTTTAATCTGTTTATAAAGCATAGTTTAATTTCCTTGCTAACCAATGGTATGCACATCTTATAATAGAAAAAAATCAAGTAGGTTTCTTGACAGACATTTTGGTGATGAGGACAAAGTACTTTTGAATCTAAGCTGGCCTGATTTCAAGTTAAGAGAGAATTGTGAATTTCAGGCCTGGGGATCACAATATTTAGGTAGCGAAAAGCATAGGGCGGATTTACAAAGGTAAACTGAGACAAAAGTCTAACTTTATGACTTTTGGTATTCCCAAAGGGAATTTACAAGTAGTAAAGTTAGACTTTTGTCTAAGCTTACCTTAATTTTTGGTCTTAAGTTTAACTGAGACTACAAGACTGGTCTCAGTTAAACTTAAGACCAAAGCGTTTAACTGAGACAAAAGTCTAACTTTACTACATGTAATTGCCCTTTGGGAATACTGAAAGTTGTAAAGTTAGACTTTTGTCTCAGGTTACCTCTGTGAATCTGGCCTTCTGTTTGGTATTACTCTATCCCCCACTGCAGGAATGTGAGCAAATGGTATGTTTTGTGCATCTCACTTGTAGGAGTACTTGAGTGGAAAGCCCTTCAGCAGATAAATGTCTTCCCGTTCAGTATTGACAGCCACCATGATGTCTCTGTCTATCCTCGTATTAGAACAAGTGATTGCAGCAACTGTAGCAACTGAAGCACTGCAATCTGTTGCTTTTGTGGCTTTCTCAACCATGGAATTCCCTATATTGTGAATGCCAACACACTGATGTCTCAATGTATGAATTGCATGAGTCCATGGCAAGAAATCTTTCAGCTTTGCCACCATCTCCCAAAGCAACATGTGATTAATTGTGCACCGCTTTGAGTCTCTGAAACCATTCAGGCTCCCGTGGTGTAGGTATTGGACTGGACACTACAGTAATATGAATCACACACTGCCCGAATTACAAGCACCTGTTAAAAGTTATGGCGGCCCAAATTTTACCCACCCTCTCCTACGGTCTGGTTACTTGGTGTGGCAAGGAAGCCAACCTATTAAATGATCTACAAATCAAAACCTACAAAGCTGTTTTTAACCTTCCAAAATCTGCCTCAGCGTCGCAAGTCAGGCTCGAATTTGGACTGCAAAATCAGAAATTCCGGAGCAAGAGCGGCTTCGTGAAACTCTGTCACAAACTTAGATCTGCAGACCCAGATACAATGGATTGGCTAAACTGGGAAGAAATTAAAAATCAGGGGGACCCCGGAAGCCCGTGCACCTGGGGAAAGTATTTGAAATCCTGTTTGAAAGAGTTGGAGCTGGAATCAGCATGGGAATCCGGGATGGACAAAGCAGGCCTAAGTAGATCGGCCAACGTGGCAGCAAAAAGGAAATCCTTTCAAGAAGATAAATACATACTTACAAAACGTCTGCATGGCTGGACCGTTATCAACTCTTTTATAGCAGGAAAACCACTCCCATTTCAGCGAGTATCTAAAAACAGCATTTACAGATTACCGGATGGGTATGCACATCTCGAAGGATCTACTACCATCCTGGAAAGGCACCCATCAGGCGGAGCAATGTCGTCTATGTGGTTACAAAACAGAAACCTTAGCCCATTTTCTTTTTGTATGTCCGGCATTCATGGCACAGAGGCAACGACTTCTGAAATCCATCTTTAACGAGCTAAAGATCCGTTCCTGCAGACAAGCCGTAACAAGTTGGTTGGGAGGAAGTTCTATAATTCTGGCATGCCGGGGAATCAAATTCCTGGCAGGGGTGAAAAAACCTCTGGGTCAAACCGAACAGGGGGAAGGCCAAGGAGGCGGGACATTATGGCCACCCTAACTCCAGGGATTGTCAAGGAAATCATAACCTGTGAAACCAGACTTTTCTCAGGATGGAGCATGCACCCCATTGAGGATTGTGCATGGCGCCGAGTGTTGATACTTGTTTCCGGCAGGCTTGGTAGATCTATCAGTATATATGATGTAGTCATGGGGGGCGTGGCTTGGCCACCAACAGGAATGGACGCGTGAGCACGAAGCTCCGTGCTCACCCTCCGTTTTATCCTGTTTCATTTGTCCCTGTTGTCCCTGGAGGGCAGACAGTCATCACCTCGGGCTGCGCGGGCCCTGGGGAGCCGTCCTGAGTGGCGAGGGCCGACCTACAGCCGAGCGGCGCTGAATTGCCCCGGAGTCCTTCCGTCCGGCGCCGGCCATCTTGTGCGGCCTTCTTCAGAGAGCTCATCCCCGGCCTCGAGTAGCTGGCTGGCCGGGCCGGAGTGCGTGGGGGTCGGCCCCACTTCACAGTGTCGGCCGGTGCACCGGCGAACATCGGAGTGAGGTAACCGGAGGAGCGGCGAGCCTCAGGGCAGCTGGGGGATCCCGGCAGTGCCCTGCAGTGGCACTGGCGAGCAGAGGAGGCGCTATATTCTGGCGCTGCTTGGCCCTTGTGGTGAGGTTGCGAGGTGACCGGCTGGGCCCTGATACCTGCGGACACTGCCATCGGCCGGTCGGCCCCTGGGCCCAGAACAGGCATCACCGTGGGGGAGCCTGGAAACAATCTGGGGGGGCCCCAATTGATGCCTCCATGGGACTGCGCCACGTACCCACGTGAGCTGGAGCTCTTGGCTTAGGCCTAATTGACTGTGTTGGTCAGTGGCTCCGATTCTCCCTACTGACCCAAAGTGCCGGTAATAATTGGATGTTCCGCCTCGCCATCCGTGTGGTGACCCTGCGGCCCGAGGAGGGGAGTTGGTCAACCTGGCGGTGACCTTTGACGATCCACGCATCAACGGCGAGGGACCCGGGGACACTGACGGAGGCCCACCTCTCCTGCCGAGGGGCATTGTTACTGGGAGGCACTCTCTGGGGCCCTGCACACGGGCAGACATTGGGGTTGTGTGGGCTGGGACCCCGACTGCATAAGGCAGACCGCCCTGCGCGGTTGGAGGATTGCCTGTGGCTCGCCATCGTGTCGGCGTTGCGACGCTGCTACTGGATTGCAACTGGCTCACCCTCGGGCACATCGGGATCGTCTTGGCTTTTGTTCCTGGTGGCACTGCGGGTCATCTGGGACCTGAGGTGGTCCGGCGGCTCCCCGGGACGCCTGACGGCGGGGCCGGTTGGGGCCATCTTGGTGCCCGGACGGACTTCTAGCGCCCTATCGCCTCCGTGCTCATAGGTATACCTTTTCATTATAGAGGGGTGCTCCTGGCGAACCGGCCTTGGGGGTTTGTTTGCAGACAAGGGCCCAGTGCACTGCTTGGATGGTGGTACGATGGTAAAACCACGCCCGAAACCGGGCGCGATGCCCCCTGACCCTGCGGCGGACCTCTCCGGAGATCGGGACCCGGGCCTGACCGGGGACCCTGTGGCGGGACTACAGCAGAGCCAGATGGAACAAATCCTGAAGGCCATTGCGGACACGAGGGAGACCCTTCATCATGACATCGCCCAGGTGGCCACGGGATTGGGGCTCCTGCGAGCTGACCACGGGAAGTTAGTAGACCGCTTCACGCAAGCCGAAGCTACGCTGGACTCGCTGGCACCAGCTCAAAAAGCGACGGATGCCGCCCTGGGGGACCTTCAGAGGAGGGTGCAGATGCTAGAGAAGAGGGCTGAGGACGCGGAGGGACGCAACCGGCACAACAACATACGCGTAGTCGGTTTGCCGGAAAAAACAGAGGGGGATGACATGGTGAGCTACCTGGAGACTTGGTTACGTGAGGTGGTTGCTCCTGAGGGGCTGACTCAATTCTACATGCTGGAGCGGGCTCACCGGGTCCCGGTCGTCCCCCGGCACCTGGGCGACCCCCCCGGCCGGTTGTGGCACGCCTTCTGCACTACAGAGATAGAGACTTGATCTTGCGGAGAGCTCAGGCGATGGGGCCTTATCAAGTAGACAATGCACGTGTTTCCATCTACCCTGACTACTCCTTTGAGGTACAACGCCACCGCTCCTCTTTCCTAACAGTGAAGAAAGCTCTTCGATAGGAGGGTATTAGATACTCACTCTTGTTTCCAACCTGGCTGCGGAAAATGATGGATGGCAAATCCTCCTTCTATGACACTTCCGAGGAGGTGTGGGCCTGGTTGGAGTTGTATAGGACTGGGGCGGATGCTCACATGGCGCCTGGGGAGTTGCGGACCACTGCACCTAAACCTAGGCGGAGCCGACGGAACAGGGGACGACTGGCGCGGCGGCCCTCTAAGTCGCAAACGGAAGTGGAACGCAAGGAGGCCCTCAGAGCAGTTTCCATTATTTCCAAGGCGGTGACATCTGCTTCGGCGGTGGACTCCGGATCTCGGATGGGCTCGGAGGACGCAACATCTGAGGGTTCGGGCGGGGGTGACCAGACAATGCCCCATGTCACACCGCGAACTGCCGATGGCCTCTTGGACGAGTAACCCCCGTACCCCCCCTTATTATGGTACAGTAAGAATTTGTGTTCAAGGGCCTACAGCAGGGGGATGTCAGGGTGGCTTGGGGGGGTTGTAGATTTGAAGTGATGATGGCAAGGTTGCGTTAAATGACTTTACAATGGCTGCCACTGTCTAAGGGACAACAGTGGACCTATGTAGGAGGGTGGGTCACCAGACCACGAGAGATTCGGTGTCCATGATACTGTGGTGCCAGACCCCCTAGCTCTCACACCTGCTGTGAGACTCTGGTGGCTACCAGAGGTTTTCTTTAATTGGGGATTTTGACTTTGGATGGGTTCCTGCAGTTTAGTGCCTGTTCTGGGGGTGGGTGGGAAGGGGGTTTGTTGGGCTGTTTTGGGGTTTCTTGGGACTGTCAGTGCGCCCGGAGATTTGACGAAGAGACGATTTATGTATGTTCCTTTGCATGGGGACCCTACCTGAACTGAAATGTTTAACTTGGAATGTGAGGGGATTGAACTCCATGGTAAAGCGCCACAAAGTGCATGCCTATTTGGTGCGCAGGGGGATCCAGGTGGCCTTCGTGCAGGAAACGCATCTTGATCAAACTGAGGGGCGGGCCCTGCAGCGCAGGTGGCGGGGCCAATTGTTTTATACTACCTTTTCCGCTTTTGCACGGGGGTTCTGATACAGGTGAGAGCGGGTGTTCCATTCCAGCCTCTAACTACAATAGTAGATCCTGAAGGACGGTTTGTGGCAGTGCAGGGCCGCCTAGATGGGAGGGACTTGACGCTGTGTAGTGTTTACGCCCCGAATGTAGAGAAGGTTGCCTTGTTTGTCCGCCTGTCTGGCAAGTTGGCGACGGTCTTAGCTGGCAAGGTCCTGCTCGGGGGGGACTTTAACTCTGTTGTTGATGTGGGACTAGATAGGTCACACCCACCACTAGCTCAGTCGCCAGTGCGTAGGATAGCGAAGGGAAGACGAGATTGGCAAGACACGTGGGGTCTGGTCGACACTTGGCGGACACACCACCCAGCGGAGAGGGACTATTCCTTTTATTCCACTACACATGACTTGCATGTTCGGCTAAACAGTATTTTATGTTCCCCAGATGTTCAGGGTTTGGCCCGCCATAGCGAGTACCTGGCGAGAACGATCTCCGATCATAATCCCTCTCTGGTGGCAATCCAATGGACTAGACAGCGTCAGGCGATTCCCACCTGGCATTTGAACCCGCTGGCATTAGAAGACTCAGTTTTTAAAACAGGCGTGCAGGAAGGTAGAGAGAGTTATTTTATCGAAAATGAGGGGACAGCAAGAAGTAGGGCCCTCGAATGGGATGCCTTTAAGGCGGTAATTCGGGGGGGGTGTACATCCTCCACAGTGGGGGCTCGCAGAACTCTGCTACAGGATCTTGCGAAGAGCGAAGATCGGTTATGTCAGGCAGAGCGGACCAGCCACACAGATTCGGGGCCTCATGCAACGGTCTGGGCAGCGCGCGAGGAAGTCGCAGCGCAAATGGAGAGACTCCGCTGTTTTGACCACAAGGAATACCTCATTCGGGCTCATGCAGAACGGGATAAAGTGGGCTCTCTGCTGTCCTGGTTGGCGAATCCTGCCACCCGTGGCACCCCGATTTTGTCCCTGTCTACTATGGAGGGCTGCTTGGTGTACTCCCAGATGGAAATTAATGACCAATTCTGTAGTGTAGCTCCTATTTTCCCAATAGGCTCTGCGCATTGGAATAGTACCTACAGCAGTAAAGGCCTAGGCCAGACGTTAACTAGGTCTACTACTGTCGATACTAGACTTAATTTTTGGGTTTGCCAGCTAAGCTCAGAGTTCGCTAGAAACTTTCTCGAATGTTCAAGGAAGGATTAACTTCCCTGATTAGACAAGAAGGGATTTAGTTTCTGACAACCATAGAACATGACAACTTTGCTCTCCCCTAATCAAGAGTCAATCTCAAGAGTCGTGTGAGCACAAGGCAATTATTTTACTCAGTCAGTACGTGCATTCTTAGTCTCATCAGAATGTAGAGAAAAGGAAGAGACGGGCGTGTTCAATAAAAGATGTTATTTATTGATCAGTCTCTTTTCTCGTACAAGAGAAATGGATCGATATTATTGCGATACTTATAGTTAAGTAAAGTGCATACGTTAAAAGCAATAGTACAAAATAATACTGTAAAAACATTGATATGGTTTCTGAGCCATATGATGTTTAAAATGATTAAAATATATTTACATATACATTTGACTAAACGTACTCAACTGGTGTTTCTAAATACGCCTACCCCGTGTACCTGACCTAAGTCTAATGCGTGGGCGGGAATAGAAAGTTACAGTTTAAGTTAAGTTTGTTTTTGCCAAGTGAATAACTAAAGAATTCTCTAGGAGGGGTTATTCAGTTCTGTACCTGGAATTTAGGATGAATGAGGAATGGTATCTCTTTCTCTGCTCTCGATATTCCAGGCTGCCTGCGAGGGCTACCCGGAAGCGCCGGTGCTGGGTCTCTCGGCTTGAGATAGCAGCGCGTCTCTCAGCGCGTCAGGAAGGCGGGGCTGCTGCCTGCGGGGTCTGCTTCTGCTCTCTGCTTCGGCAAGTATGGCTGCTCCGTCTTGTCACCACGCGTGTGTTTTGCATAGGGCAAGGTCGGCAATATTTATACCTTAAAGGTGCCGGGATTGACGTAAGGATGGACATAGGTACGTCAATAAAGATGTCATACGACTTGCTCGTTAGCACATTCTTTACTAAAGTTCTCTGTGAAATCAAAACAATGGCCGCACGGATTATCCAGGTTGTCATAGGTTTGATTTGTTATGAGAACGTCGTATGCCTTATCAGGGGCTGGAGGAATGTCGCTTGTCTAATTAGATCTCAAGCGTTATGACCTAATCAGATAACACGTTCCTGTGCCGTAGTGTGACTGCGTCAGATAACGGTATCTGCATCATGGGGGTTTTCTTGCCTCATGGGCTGACTGTTAGTTAACTAGCTAGTAAGTTTAACCAGAATAGGGTCAGGAATAGGGGGATCGATTCAGAACCTATAGAAATACACGACACCCACTCCACGCTAACTATGGTCATATCTACTAATCTATGCATAGTATAACATAGTACAACATACTATAGAGTATAGTGTATACCTTACCACCCCAAAATACATAAATGCATTTCGAAATTTTCAAATATACTGAAAAATTGCAGTCATATATATTGTATGCACTTAAGCTATGAATTAAATGCAAAAGTAAACACGCATTGTTATGCATTATTGCTTGTTGGTATATGAGAAATACACATGAAATGGCTCTTAATATGGCTATACAGAAAAAAAGTCGAAACCATTTCATCACATAATATATTTTGTGAACATACCAGCGGGCAGCTAAAGTCTATATAAAGTCTTTAAAGTATCTAAAAAAATAGAAATCTTAGTTCTCTAGGAATAGTTTCTTACTTTAAGCAGAAGATCAGTGTCCCGGGAAAAAATATATAGAAAAATATTTTAGGGGCTTGCTGAAAAAAGTTGCTGTCCGTGAACTGGATTGTAATTGTTCATGTGACTTTATTTTTAAAGTTGAAGGCCGAATTCAGGGAACACCGTGTGCGAGTTTACTCAAAAGTCTCTATTTCTGTTCCGGAGAGAACATCATATCATTCAGGCTTTCGAAAAAACTGTCAACAGCTTCATGGGAAAGTTCATCTAAGTCGGAAATAGGGGTAACCATGCATTCGTGCGCATGATTGTCTCCATTGACATTCTGATTTGCATTGCTGACAGAAGGTCGTACCTGTTCGATGCTGCTTTCATCTTGAACTTCACTACTCTTCAATCGCAGTGGTGAAGATTCCAGGAATGCCGTCATCAGAATTGGCAGCCTTTGAGGGCAGCACAGTGCGTGAACCTTGGTAGGAACCAACAGTGTATCTGCATCCACCGGCGCATCCGATTGTAGCGTCAGACAGGTGTCTAACACGCATTCTTCTCCGCATAGCAGACACCTTAGTACAGGTAAAACACACCTTTGCCACATTGGTCGAAATGATAGAAACCAAGTCATGTTTAGGTCTCTAAGCCGGGAGAGTCCCAGGATTTTTGATATCCGGTCCCGGTATCCAATGGCTAGGATCGTATCTTCCATTGTCGCGAGAGTTTGATCTGTGACATGGGTTGCCATAACAAAAAATAAGGACCAGGAATAGGATTCCTGCAATTAGTCCTAGGATCAGGGGAAGTCCGCCAAAAATCGAATGGACGAAATCTGGAAAAATACCCAGTATGGCTTTGAATGGTGTTAATGCCATCGAAAATACTGTCTTAAATACCTTTGAGACCCCAGTGGTATCAGAAATATTTAAGATTTCGCTCAGGATTTCCGCGAAATGTACGGGGGAATTGGTTGATAATAATGTATGTATCTCTGCAGTCGTCCTTGCGACTTGTAGATCATACGTTTCTTTAGATGACGTGAGCCTTGTAGGCGTCTGAAGAAGCACTGTTTTCATTCTGCTTAAAGTGTCTATTCGAATAGAAGTAATTTTCAGACCGGGCCATGCCCTTGCCTCCCTGTCTGGAAAGGAGCTGGGGAACAAAGAACGTCCACAGCACTTGACCTTCGCCGTCGTAGTGACGAGATAAGGAGTCCCGGGCATAAGACTACAACATCTGCGGTCTACAATAAGAATGTAACTCCCATTATAGAGTCTTTGAAAGAATGGTTCTATTTCAGTTGCAGGTGCGCCTTGCTGGTGACATGAAAGGTTGTATGAATTCCCTTCACAGGCTCCGTGCAAACTAATACCGTTACACAGAAGCGTGCCACTTAGTGACATAGCACAATTGTTGCCACTAAGAAACACTTTCTGTCCTTTGTTACTGACACATGCATGTGAATAGGGCAGGTTCCAAGTTGTTTTAAGGTACCCCTTTCCCAATTTCTCGTACATGCCAGCCTGTATATATTTTTGGCAGTATTGAAACCTGAAGGTTGAGATTGGAATATTTATGATTCCGTGGATTATCCATTCACTGACAGGTCGTTCTGACATTGTCAACGGTAATCTTTCTAGTTTTTCAATGCTCAAGATTGTATAATCAGCACCCTTCTGCGCCATACCGATTTGTCTATCAGTAAGGTTAAAGATTTGGAATAGTGACGTTGTGTTGATTAAACGCCAAGGCACATAGCCAGAACGCAGATTTTGTAACATCCAGCCAAGCTGTACAATAGAACGCAATTGTGACTGACCATGTTGTAATAACAGTAAGTCTTGCGATAATATATCGATTGCTGAAGACACAATGCTGTCCAATGAAAAAATTCTGGAGGACAGAGTCATTAACCCATTGTCCACTACAGAAAGTGATTTTTCCAAATTAATACGGTCAATTTCCCGTATTCTTTCTGCTGTTTCAATTTGAGTAACCTTCCAGGCCTCATTGTATGCTGCATATACAGAGGCTGCTATGAAACGCTTATGACGCTGTTTGCGTGGTCCCAGTATGAAATCACGCAAGTCAGCACCATCAGTAAGTAAAGTTAGGTGTTGCTTAATTTCAGGCAGTGTGGAAGTTTGTAGCCATTGAAGGCATAATTTGCCCACACTGTAGGTTGTTATTATCCCTGGGTGATGTCTTTGGGGATATCTAGGGTCTGGCCTGGTCATTTTGAAACCCTGTGTTTTATTCAGGAATCTATCTTGACAGTTATTTGTATCTGTGGGCCAGATCAACCATTGTTTCCAATCAGGATGTGTTCTGTTTTGGTTAAGTATATGGTTTATGTCTATTTCTTCATCTGTATCAGAGTTATTGCTAAACATTGTTGGCTTTGGAATAGACAGGTTATTTAAATCTTTGATTTTGGCTAAGCCAAGACAGGTGGTTTGTTGAACAGTGTCATTTAAAAATATTATTTGTTCTGGGATCATGCAGGCTCTAAACAAAGCTTCTATACCCTGTACTTGCCATTCTTTTGTACCCCAAACACTTTTCAAATCAACATTTTTGTCCCAATAATTAAATCCAAAAGTATTCATTTGTTCAAAGAATAAGTCAGAATAAATCAATTTTGTGTTGGTTATCATGGTTTTGGTCCCTGTCTTGTTTGACAATTTAAAATAAAATGTTTCCGCATTACTTGTGTTAAAACCTGAAAAATATGAATATTTGCCATACACGGTTCTTGAGCTCCCTTTTGGAGGTGTAGCACAATGTTCCCATTGATTAAAATTTTAAAAATTTCTAGGTTGTGCAGATTTATGCAAGAAATGGTTACCATAATGGTTATAGCAGTACATGCTGTCATAATTTGTAGAACCCTGCAAATAATCATGTTTTGTAAATTTAGCAGACATTACTAAGTCAGACATCATATTGTTAATACTTTCAAAGTCCCAATCATCAGCAAATGAGTTTGGTTTTGCAAAGTCACTCAAGGAGATCTTGATTTGGTGTGGATATTTCAGGATCTCGACCGGACCATAAATTTCATAGTCAGTGTTGTCCCAGGCTACCCCACCAGGTATTGGAATTGCTGTGAAGTTGGCTGAAGAAAGTTCTGAAGAAAGTTCTCGTTTCTCGACGTGTGAAGATGTGTGTGGTTTGAGGACCAAGTTGATGTTCTGACTTGCTGTGTCCATTTTAGCATATTTTCCCTCAATGAAGCGTCCCAAGGTAAATACCATGATGAGCCAAAGTATGAGGATAAATGCACCAAAACCCACCCAAAATTCAATCCATGGAGAAATCAGATATGTTTCTTTTAGTTGTTTCAAAAGTTCCTTCGCTTTGTCTTTAAAGGATTTTGATGATGGCTGTGTCTTTTGTTCGCTGAAACCGTCAGAGGAATCATCGAAGTTGATGAAGTAACCGGATGCAGTTCTGTCAATTGTTCCAATTGGTTCAGGATTTTTGTTTCTTGCATTTTCACTTGGTACTTCTGTATAGATTGGTGTGTCTCTGCTAAATGTCTTTATTTGGGTTTTCAGAGGTCTTAGTTCTATTGCATTGTTGCATAGTCCTTGTTGTTCTTCTGTAGGCGTTTCGAATGTGATGAGCCTCTTTGATAGGACCTCTGTACTGGTAGCAAACCTTGGTGTTCTGCTACTTATTGGGAGTCCACTTGGCCTACCGTTGGTTATCGGCCACATGTTGTGGTTTTACCAGGTCGATGGATACAACTCGGTTCTCCTTTTTTCCAGCAAGTGGCGGTAGTACAACTGATCTTGTCCCGTTGACAGACAAGACAGGAACTGCTTTTCTGTAAGAAGGCCCAAATTCCTTCTTTACCGCGATCTTCTCTCTGACTAGATCCCCGACTTTTGGAATCCAGACAGGTCTTGCTGGGACAGGTGGTGATTCTTCAGTGGTTGTTGGCTGTTCTTTCAACTGTATGTTGCTCAGGTCTTTTCTTGTTTTGTTTAAGTCCTGCAAAATAGCCAAACGGTCTTTGACATCAAAGCTTTTTTCTGTTACCACTGAAGTCTGACTATCAAGGTCAGAGATCAACATCCTAGTTCCGAATAATAATTTGTACGGACTGAATCCCTTCAGAGAATTTCTTGGCAAGTTATTTAGACTACGTTGGACACTTATTAGATGTTTGACCCACCCAGCTCCCGAACCTAATACCTTTGCCGTTATAGATTGCTTTATGTCACGGTTTTTTCTTTCAACAATTCCGTTCCCCTCAGGGTGAAATGGACAAGAGTACCGCAATTGCACGCCCATGCTGACCATGGCCTCCTTATAAGCCCGAGAGCTAAAAGCAGGACCATTGTCCGAATGCAGAATGCCAATTGCGTATGTGCCGATAAAGACCCGCAAATCTTTTATAACAGTTCTGGCGTCAGCCGTTCGCTGGGGCCACATCCATATGAATCTCGTGCATGAGTCCACTGCGACCAAGATATATTTATAGTTACCGTCCCTTTGTAAGGGACCACAGTGGTCTAGATAAACACAGGCTAATGGTTTATCCGAGATTAGAAGGGGCGTCTGTGCTGGACGTCTCACAGTTGATACTTTCATTTTTTGACATATTTCACATGCTAGAACATAGTTCCTTGTTTGTCTTCTCATTTGCGGCCACCAGTATCTCTGTTTTAATAATGATACTGTGGCTGAGACGCCAGCATGGGTAGAAGCAAGCCCTTCGTGTGCCGCTATTATTAGTCCTAATCTGTGTTCCATGTTTGGAATTGCCCTATCCCCCACTCCAGGGATTTGAGCAAAAGGAACATTGTTTTCATCTGTTATGTATGAGTACTTTAATGGAAAGCCTTTAGGGAGTGGTTCTATCGAATCCTTTTCAGAAGCGCTGACAGCTTGTAATATTTCGCTGTCTATTTTTGTTTTTGACCGGGTGATGGCAGCTACGGAAGCCGTTTGCACAGCTGCCTTCGCGGCCTCATCAGCCAATGAATTCCCTGCAACGTGAACGCCATCACGTTGATGACTCAGTGTATGTATCACGTGAGTCTTTGGTAGTTCTTTTTGTAAAAGAGCTACTTGTTCCCATAGCATTTTATGCTTGATTGTGCCTCCTTTCGCATCCTTGAAACCATTTTGAAGCCAGATCTGCAAGTATTCATTATAAGATTGAAGGCAATAATACGAATCGCACACTATGAGTGTGGGGAATTCTCGATCGGTATTTTCAAGCGCCATCTTGAATGCTAGTAATTCAGCTCGCTGAGCTGTGCAATCTCCTAGAGATTGGGTCTTAGTTAGGGTTGGTTTAAATTTCCCTTCGTGCCAACGACCTTTAACAATCGCGCACGCAGCACTGTAAGCTTGTTTACCCCCTACTGCGGGTTGTGCTGATCCGTCTGTATATATTATACAGCCGTATTGGTCTAGAGGCAGAATTTCGGTTGGCAGAGGACATTCGAATTCATATTGTAGAAATTCTTGTGTTTTTAAGTAAGGATCAAATTCGTACACCACGTCTGTTGCAGCAAGAGAGTTAGCCCATTGTATCCATCTCGGATGGAGTGCTTTCGCATTTGGAATGCTTGCCTTTGTTACCGCCTCTAAGGCTGGTATTGGTGTCACGATTATTATTCGTTTACCTTGTGCCAGGGCTCGTTCTTTTGCTATAGCTGTCTGTGTTGCTGTAAGAATTTTTTCCGTTGGGCTAAATTTCATTTCAGCCTTAGTGTACAAGTGCGATTTAAATGCAATTGGTACCTTATCTCCCTCATTAGAGGTTAGGTATGTGAATCCGCATCTCCCTGGGATGACTCGGATCACAAGGTTGCGTGTATTATTACGGGTTTCTAATTTTGTTTTAATTAGCATGTCTGTTTGTAAGGATCTCAAAATTTCTGTGTGTGCTTGAGTCCAACTGGATCTTTTAAAGTCTGGTTTAATTAGATCATAAAGGGGTTTGACCCTTTCTGCGTAATTTGCAATATATGTTCTTCCGAAATTTAGGAAGCCTAGAATTGACTGTAGGTTTTTTAGTGTTTTAGGAGCTTGGATTACGGCACATTTCTCTAGGAAATTGTCTGCCAGGCTTTTGCCTTCACTTGATAACTCATATCCTAAGAATAGGACCGTCAGATGGGCAATTCTGGACTTTTTGAAGTTGAATTTGTAACCCTCTGCAGCGAAACCAAGTATTATGGTGTTCACTCTTTTCAAGTGAGTCTCCAAGTCATCATCTGTTAAGTAAATGTCATCGACATAAGATAATGCTTCATCATCATATAGTTGTAGTAATTCTGTTACTCTCGCTGAGAATACCCCCGGGCTGTTCTTGTACCCCTGGGCTAACCGACAGAATTGTTTTTGAGTGCCATTTACTGAGAATGCAGTTAAATATCTGCTCTCTGGTGCTATGTTTTGACAAAAGAATCCGTTGGAGATGTCCAAGGTTGTTTTGTATTTTTTGCGCACTATGTTATTCATTAGTGCAGCACTGTGTGAGTTTTGTACTGCAAAAGTTTTGCAACATGTGTTAAGGTGTCGGTAATCCAAAACTAGACGGTACGAATTGTCTGGTTTGGAGACCGGAAACAAAGGATTGTTCATTTGTGAGGTGCAAGTTTCAATCACCCCCTGGTATTCTAGCTGATCTAGTATTTCATTTACTTGTTTTTTAGCTTCTTGCTTAATTGGGTACTGCCTTTGTGCAGTAGGTTGTGATTTTAACTGGATTTTGTGAGGAGGAGAATCCTCATCCCATCCTACATGATTTTTATATAAAGCAGGTGCTAAGGCCACTGCCCACTTTCTAGCAAGTGTATATTTTTTATGAATCGGTATTTGATTCGAGAAGGCAGGCATAATTACTTCTTCGCCATGAGGGCACTCCCTGACAAACTCTGGTGGCCAGTCTTTTTCAGCTAGAAGGATGTCATAGCCTTTGGATAGGTTATCCCAAAATAGTCCCCTTATTTTCCTAGTCTTATCTCCCTCTATACGTAATGTTATCTCGTATATTTTGTGGGGCTTGCTAACTCTGGTATCTGCAGTTTCCACTTGAAGGTATTCATTCGTGTCCACTGTCTCCAGATGATCCATAAGGACTTTGCGAGCTATGCTCACCTCTGCTGCGCTGTCTAGCATTGTCTGAGCCCATTCTCCGTTTTTCAGTTGTGTCCTCAGTATTCTCGGCATTGTTAACTACCTTGATACTGGCTACCTTCTTTTTTGGAAATTGTGATTTCTTTTTCAGTTGAGCAGGTTCCTTGTCTTTGGACTTGGCGTGCTCTTCTGATCGTCCTCTTCTTTCCGATTTCTGCGAGGAATTCTGAAAAGATTGAGAGGGACGTGTATCAATGTCTTGATATCTATCAGGTTTGTTAATATTATCCCTATTTCTAAGGTTATATCTATTCCCAGAGGGTTCACTCTGAGGTGACCTTTGTCTCGGGTTTGGAGATTTCTCTCTTCGCCTAGGAGACCTTCCTCTGGACTGGAATTTCTTTTCTTTTGGATTGGATTGTTTGTTTCCATCCCAGTTCTTTTTTTGTGAATTATTATTATTATTAAAAAACATTTTTTCTGGACTTGTAGTCAGTTGCGGTTTTACTGGTATTCCACCTAGACTATCTCTGCCTAGTTCTTCATAGGATTTTTCTATGATTCTGGCAATTTCAGCTGGTTGGTCTGCTATATCTGTCTCTTTTAACCTCTGGCGGATCGCCACGTTTGCTGCTTCACCCTTTATGTTGGCTAGTAATATAGCCGAGACCTGCTTGAAGTCTTTTAGTAATTTCATACCAAGAGTTAAAGCAGGTTCTGGACCATATTCATCTTGAATTTGTTTTAGCACATCTGGTATTACCGAAATGGATGGAACACCGTGCGTTTTTGTGTAGATGGAAGCAAAGACTGTACCCCAAGTGTCACAGTCCTCAATGTGTGGTGCGATTCCCATTGGGAGACATATAGTCAGAATTCTGTGTTTTTCTAATGGGGTGGTGTCAGGAAACACCGCCTCTATTTGGGTAATTTTCTGTGCCAACCAGAATGGTATCTGTTCCCGTTTAGCTGGAACTTTACCTAGGCAGGATTGGATGTTCTGTGGTGTAATTTTATTTGTGTTCCCCTGGTGAGGGGTCAGCTGTGGAAGTTTAATCGCTGGCTGAATTGTTGAAGTCCGCATTACATACTGAACTAATTGTCTGTGTATTTTTAGTAGTTGTTTTAGCTGTATTAACAGCTCTGCTGCAGGCATTCTTTCGATGTCTGGATATGGTGTGTATCCGGCTAAGACCGGCCACGTTGCTCCTGGTCTTCCTAAAGGACCGAGCCTTGTAATGTGATTATTATGTTTTAGGGCGCCATCAAATAAGAGCAAATGCTCTTGGAATTTGAGTGGTACTTCCACCTCCTCGAAAGGAGTGTACTCATTAGGAGGTTCCTCTACTTTGTAATAGTGGAAGTACTTTGTTATAGTATAAGCTGCTGGAAAATGTATCCATGTATAGTATACCTCTGTCTGCCGATATTCGTGTGCCTCGATTACGAATATGACTGTGCCACCTCTAGGTGTCAGTCCATTTTCTATAAGTTTTAAGGTTATAGATCTCCTTTTGGCGACCGGAATGAGTATTATATCCGCGTCTGCTGCTTGCATGGTAGCATCAGCATCTGCTATTTCAGTAGCTAATCTAGTAACCTCTCGTTCTTCATCGCTGTCCATTTTGCTGACAGGATGGTATTATGTTTATTTGCAGATCAGGTTTCTTTATGGAAACAGAGATTAGATGCACAATATTTTGGAACTGTTTTATTCTTCAACGTTGACTAGACCAAGAACCATACATAGGAGTTTCCTCCTGCGAGGTTTTGGAGGATATAATAACCTTTCACCCACTCCAGACGTCTTTGGAGTATTTGGAAAAAGGGGTCTGAGTGAGAAAGCACGACTGAGTTACTCTAAATGTCTTACGTTAGTTTTATCGCCCTTTCCAAACGCGTTGGGCGCCATGTAGTGTAGCTCCTATTTTCCCAATAGGCTCTGCGCATTGGAATAGTACCTACAGCAGTAAAGGCCTAGGCCAGACGTTAACTAGGTCTACTACTGTCGATACTAGACTTAATTTTTGGGTTTGCCAGCTAAGCTCAGAGTTCGCTAGAAACTTTCTCGAATGTTCAAGGAAGGATTAACTTCCCTGATTAGACAAGAAGGGATTTAGTTTCTGACAACCATAGAACATGACAACTTTGCTCTCCCCTAATCAAGAGTCAATCTCAAGAGTCGTGTGAGCACAAGGCAATTATTTTACTCAGTCAGTACGTGCATTCTTAGTCTCATCAGAATGTAGAGAAAAGGAAGAGACGGGCGTGTTCAATAAAAGATGTTATTTATTGATCAGTCTCTTTTCTCGTACAAGAGAAATGGATCGATATTATTGCGATACTTATAGTTAAGTAAAGTGCATACGTTAAAAGCAATAGTACAAAATAATACTGTAAAAACATTGATATGGTTTCTGAGCCATATGATGTTTAAAATGATTAAAATATATTTACATACACATATACATTTGACTAAACGTACTCAACTGGTGTTTCTAAATACGCCTACCCCGTGTACCTGACCTAAGTCTAATGCGTGGGCGGGAATAGAAAGTTACAGTTTAAGTTAAGTTTGTTTTTGCCAAGTGAATAACTAAAGAATTCTCTAGGAGGGGTTATTCAGTTCTGTACCTGGAATTTAGGATGAATGAGGAATGGTATCTCTTTCTCTGCTCTCGATATTCCAGGCTGCCTGCGAGGGCTACCCGGAAGCGCCGGTGCTGGGTCTCTCGGCTTGAGATAGCAGCGCGTCTCTCAGCGCGTCAGGAAGGCGGGGCTGCTGCCTGCGGGGTCTGCTTCTGCTCTCTGCTTCGGCAAGTATGGCTGCTCCGTCTTGTCACCACGCGTGTGTTTTGCATAGGGTAAGGTCGGCAATATTTATACCTTAAAGGTGCCGGGATTGACGTAAGGATGGACATAGGTACGTCAATAAAGATGTCATACGACTTGCTCGTTAGCACATTCTTTACTAAAGTTCTCTGTGAAATCAAAACAATGGCCGCACGGATTATCCAGGTTGTCATAGGTTTGATTTGTTATGAGAACGTCGTATGCCTTATCAGGGGCTGGAGGAATGTCGCTTGTCTAATTAGATCTCAAGCGTTATGACCTAATCAGATAACACGTTCCTGTGCCGTAGTGTGACTGCGTCAGATAATGGTATCTGCATCATGGGGGTTTTCTTGCCTCATGGGCTGACTGTTAGTTAACTAGCTAGTAAGTTTAACCAGAATAGGGTCAGGAATAGGGGGATCGATTCAGAACCTATAGAAATACACGACAATTCTTTGTCTATTATGAACACCTTTATAGAAGTGCGATGCCGGATGTACTGGGAGACCTTGATGGTTTCCTAATTGCGGCCCATCTACCGCGCCTAGATCCAGCACAGGCAGATAGCTTTGGAGGAGAGATCTCAGAGGGCGAGATTCGTACAGCAATAAAACATATGGCTCGCCGTAAAACCCCTGGTAAGGATGGTTTACCAATCGAGTTTTATGCAGCATACGCAGACATACTTGCCCCAAGATCGCGGACTGTCTACAGGGAAGCATGGGACACCGGGATATTGCCTGCGACTGCCCGGGAGGCCCTTATAATCCCGTTATTGAATCATGGGGGGGATGCCAGCTCTCGCTCAGCTTATCAACCATTATCCATGCTTACGGTCGACTATAAAATCTTGTGCAAGATTCTAGCGACTCGACTCCTAACACACATGAGAGCGCTAATTCATCCGGATCAAGCGGGTTTCATTCCCCAGCGCACCACGGCGACATGTATACGCCGGCTCATTCGGCTAATGGGGGAGAATTTCGAAGGGCTCCCAGAGGCTGCTGTGCTTTCAATCGACATTGAAAAGGCATTTGACAGTGTTGAGTGGCCCTACTTGTTTCGAGTTCTGAAAGCATTCAGATTGGGCGACCGGTTTGTCCAATGGACTACGTTGCTCTATAATGCAGCTACGGCTAGGGTGAAAACGGGCGCCACAATATCAGCTGCATATCAGGTGGGCCGTGGGACGTGCCTGGGGTGCTCACTGTCCCCCCTTTTGTTTGCGCTGGCCATTGAGCCCTTAGCTTCTCATGCTCGGCTAGGGCAGGCGTACGAGGGTTTGATGCTGAGGAGCGAGACCCAGTATATCTCTTTGTACGCTGACGATTTACTGATGTTCCTAGCGGATAAACGCGACTCCCTACACAGGGCCGAACTCCTGCTTCATAATTTTGGCCACCTCTCGGGACTGAAGGTCAATTCGGGAAAGTCTTGTCTCTTCCTCATGACCCCCAGAGAAAATACACCCCTGATCACCGGTAACCTTCGCTGGGAGCATCACTGTCTCCCGTATCTACCATTCACAACTAGATCTGTTGGAGGGCAATGTGCACAGGGAGATCAGGAACCTACAGAGTAGCATGGGGTTTTGGCGTACCCTGCCTCTCTCGGTAGCGGGAAGGGTGGCCCTGTTGAAAATGGTGACGCTCCCTCGCCTACTGTATTTTTTTCGCACGTTGCCGATATGGATCCCAGCGTCAGTTTTTCGGAAACTTCGTTGATTGAACACAGGCTTCCTCTGGGGTTCAGGCAGACGACGAGTCGCTTTGACCACCCTGTTGCGTCCCAGAGCTGAGGGATGCCTTGCAGTCCCTGATTTTGAATGGCACTATCTGGCGGCACAATTACAATGGTTTACGCAGGCAGTGGCTTGGGAGTTCAGGGGACCGGAAGGTCCGCAGGGCAGACTGATTCCCAGACACGTACTCTCTTTTATAGTATTACGCCAGAGGATTGACTTAGATCAACTCACACTGGAGGAACGCACCATTCGTCTCTGTTGGAATCGGAGTCATAAACGATCGGGTACCACTCATCCGTATGCACCGGAGATTCCTCTAGGAATGTGTACGGCTCTCCCGCACGGTGGCAACTGGTCGGCACTGGCAGGTTGGGAAGACCTTGGGCTACATATGATTGGCGATTTCTATAAGGATGGGGCCCTACTGACTTTCCAAGAGTTGCAGACTGCTTACGGGCTCCAGAGGGGAGATTATTTGCTTCATGCTGCGTTGATCGCTGGCATCCAGAAACATTGGAGTATTGGCCTCTCAGAGCTGCCAATACATGGTTATGGCCGCTGGTACTTACAAAGCTGTGACGTGCCTCTATAGGAGGCTCTCAACGGAGATTTTGTTGGCACTCGAGGGATTGCGAAGTAGGTGGGAAGTGGATATCGGAAGACCCATTCCTGAGTCGACATGGCCCCAGTTGATCCGACGCGCCTGGAAGGGTACTCGGAATGTTAGATTCCAATTAGTACAGTTCTTTACCTTGCATCGGGCATACCTGACTCCGATTAAGATCTCACAGTATTTTAATGGCGCTCCTTCGGAATGCTTGAGGTGCAAAGTCGATGGGGCTGATTTCTCCCACATGTTTGGTCATGTCCACACCTGGCAGGTTACTGTGCGGCGGTGGTGGATTGTTTAAATATTGTCACAGGCCGGCAGCTTGAGGCGGACATGGGAACCCTGTCTATTATTGTGGTTCCCGCATACATCCCGGACAAAAGTTTCTAGTAAGTTTTACGACCTGGGTCTGATTCTGGCCAAAAGAGAAATCACCATGCATTGAAAATCGAACATAGGCCCTAGTTATCTGAGGTGGAAGGCGAATCTACTGCGCTGGGCGCAAGCTGAGGGAACGCTCCGGCTGCAGCAAGCCAGACGACTAGATAATGATAAATCCCTAGCTGTGGCCAGAGCTTGGGAGGCTCGGGTGACAGCGCTACAGACCCCTGCAGAGGGTTCCAGTGAAGGAGAGGAAGATGGAGATTAGGGATGCATTGCCCACTGGACCTGTACCTGGCGTAGGAGGAGTCGGTGGGGTTTTCCCCTACCAGATTAGCTGCAGAGACATCCCCTTTGCATCACACAATGAGGAGAATTCTTGATGTACGGTGGTAACCCGTGTAGGTTATACTTTTAGGTTATTGGTCGCAGGCTCACTGACCGAGGGTGGGGGGTCTGACGGGGGGAGGGAGGTAGGATTGCTTTGGCGGACTCACATTGTCATTTATTGCTGAGTGCTATGTCGATACAACGACCTATTGTGTTCTTAAATATGGTGCTCATTTTGGTTGTAAATGCCAATAAAATTTATTTACAAAAAAAAATATATGATGTAGTCATAGCAATCTAGAGGACTTATTTCATTGGGTAGAGGCTATTCTGGTTCATAATGCAAAAAGACTTGTGTTTGAAGTTTAAAATCACATCTCTAATCTAAGTCTGATGCAGTGAGAGAGTTAGCCCATTGAATCCAACATGGATGTAAAACCTTAGCATTTGGGATGCTTGCTTTGGTGACGGCCTATAAAGTTGGCACCGGGGTCACAACAATTATGCATTTATCCTGAGCCAGGGCTCTCTCTCTCCCTACAGCATTCGGTACTGCTGTCAGTATATTTTCAGTAGGTGCAAACGCATTTCCGCATTGGTGTATAGATGCGATTTATATGGAATTGGTACTGTGTCACCTTCACTGAATGTGAAATATGTACATCCTGATGTCCCTGTGATGATGCGGATTACCAGGTTCGTTGTGTTCAGAAGTGTGTGTGAGGGTTTGGAAACTATAATGTCCGCTTGTATGGAAGGTAAAATGTTTGTATGTTCCTGTGTCCAATGTCTACTTGAAAAGTCAGGTTGTATTAAGTTGAAGAACAGTTAAACACATTTTGCCCACTCTGGAATGTATGGTCTGCCAACATTTTGAAATCCCAAAACTAATTGTAGTCTTTTCAGTGTTGTTGGTGGTTGAAGAAGAGCACATTTTTCTAGGAAGTGTTTGCCTTGATTTGACAACTCATATCTCATAAAAAGGACATTGAGGAGGGTATTTTTTTTTTATTTCAAACACATGTGAGAAAATCCCAAATATTATGTGATCCACTTTTGTCAACTGTTCCATAAGGTCATCATCCTTCAGATAAATGTCATCAACACAGGACAATACCTGGTAGTCAACATTTGATCATCCACAATAAGGAGCTCAAGAGGGAAACAGCCAGTTGGGTCGGCCTCCACTCACAAGCAATAAAAAACACAATAGATCTGACTGTGAAGGACATAATCCGATTTCTTATATAGAGCCGGTGGCAGGGGACTGCTTCCTCAACCCAACCGCTGGTCTTATCGAGTACTAAATGTCCCAAATATTATTTTTTTATAACAACACACGTTTATCAGCCCACTCCATGTAGCTATATCCCCTCATGAAAGGTGTATATAAACAAAAAAATGTGTGAGGTTGAGAAAGTACCTCACGTAAGCTACACCAGCGAAGCTACTTTTAGGTTCTCACCAGTTTTCCCACATTTCTCATCATAGGTAACTTTCTCATCCGTGAGAAGAAAGAAGAAAGTATCAAGTATAAAATGTAGAAGGTGAAAAACAATAATGTGTTTATGTCAAACAAGACCCCGTAATGTGAAAAAGAGTAATACTTTACTCCAACTAAAATTGAGATATGACTCACGTCTGCAAGATCCTGGTTTGATTCAAAGCTGGGAGCCTGCTCAAGCTTAAAAGAAAACTGCATGTTGCAGACCACTTTAGGATGGGCCAACATGTTTCATTGCCTGTCTTCTGCTGCAGCAATTGCGTCAGGGCTCGATGTCAAACCTCACCTCACTGAACTAAAGGGTGACTGATAAACACAAACAAAGCACACAATCAAAACTCCCAACCAGTCAGGACATCCTCCATAGCCTCTATGTCAAAAGGTGACTTTTATGACAAAGATTTCAACATATATCTACCACGTGGTAGCCAACGACAATCATACCAGCCACCCACAATGTAAGGGGGTTTTCTTCAACCATAAGTCACCCGGCGGCACCGTCCGTTGCCGTTAGTATACCTGTGGACATATGCAATCAGTTTTCATTATATTTCTTAGGTCAATGAATGTCAATTTACTTCAATGCACATACAGGCGCATTAGTCCCTACGAGCTCAAGTTAAACACGGGGAAATCGACTATTCCCAAACTTACAAAATTGCCGTCCCAACTGTGATGATATTTATTTAACCCAGCAAAGGTCAAAATTTGATAACAGTTCTGTCACTCTGGCTGAAAACAGCTTGGTTCTATTCGTATACGCCTGTGTTAATTGTCAGAATTGCCTCTGGGAGAAAAGTGCACTAAAGGCGGTCAAATATTTCCTCGTAGACAAAATATTCTGGCAGAAAAATCAATGTGAGATATCTAGTGTTGTTTTGTATTTCTTTTGCACAATGTTGTTCATTGGTATAGCGCTATGTGCGTTTTGTACTTCAAACGCGCGTGTAGCTTTGTTTAAAAGTCTGAAATCTAATGCCAGGCAATATGAACGGTCCATTTCATTGAAAACAATGGATTGTTCATGTTTGAGGTGCAAGTTTCTGTTATACCTTGATATTCAAGTTGTCTTCGAGTTTGTGGGTTTGTCCTCAATGGTATTTTATGAAATGGAGAACAGCCTGGAAGGGTACTCGGAATGTTAGATTCCAATTAGTACAGTTCTTTACCTTGCATCGGGCATACCTGACTCCGATTAAGATCTCACAGTATTTTAATGGCGCTCCTTCGGAATGCTTGAGGTGCAAAGTCGATGGGGGTGATTTCTCCCACATGTTTGGTCATGTCCACACCTGGCAGGTTACTGTGCGGCGGTGGTGGATTGTTTAAATATTGTCACAGGCCGGCAGCTTGAGGCGGACATGGGAACCTGTCTATTATTGTGGTTCCCGCATACATCCCGGACAAAAGTTTCTAGTAAGTTTTACGACCTGGGTCTGATTCTGGCCAAAAGAGAAATCACCATGCATTGGAAATCGAACATAGGCCCTAGTTATCTGAGGTGGAAGGCGAATCTACTGCGCTGGGCGCAAGCTGAGGGAACGCTCCGGCTGCAGCAAGCCAGACGACTAGATAATGATAAATCCCTAGCTGTGGCCAGAGCTTGGGAGGCTCGGGTGACAGCGCTACAGACCCCTGCAGAGGGTTCCAGTGAAGGAGAGGAAGATGGAGATTAGGGATGCATTGCCCACTGGACCTGTACCTGGCGTAGGAGGAGTCGGTGGGGTTTTCCCCTACCAGATTAGCTGCAGAGACATCCCCTTTGCATCACACAATGTGGAGAATTCTTGATGTACGGTGGTAACCCGTGTAGGTTATACTTTTAGGTTATTGGTCGCAGGCTCACTGACCGAGGGTGGGGGGTCTGACGGGGGGAGGGAGGTAGGATTGCTTTGGCGGGCTCACATTGTCATTTATTGCTGAGTGCTATGTCGATACAACGACCTATTGTGTTCTTAAATATGGTGCTCATTTTGGTTGTAAATGCCAATAAAATTTATTTACAAAAAAATATATATGATGTAGTCATAGCAATCTAGAGGACTTATTTCATTGGGTAGAGGCTATTCTGGTTCATAATGCAAAAAGACTTGTGTTTGAAGTTTAAAATCAAATCTCTAATCTAAGTCTGATGCAGTGAGAGAGTTAGCCCATTGAATCCAACATGGATGTAAAACCTTAGCATTTGGGATGCTTGCTTTGGTAACGGCCTATAAAGTTGGCACCGGGGTCACAACAATTATGCATTTATCCTGAGCCAGGGCTCTCTCTCTCCCTACAGCATTCGGTACTGCTGTCAGTATATTTTCAGTAGGTGCAAACGCATTTCCGCATTGGTGTATAGATGCGATTTATATGGAATTGGTACTGTGTCACCTTCACTGAATGTGAAATATGTACATCCTGATGTCCCTGTGATGATGCGGATTACCAGGTTCGTTGTGTTCAGAAGTGTGTGTGAGGGTTTGGAAACTATAATGTCCGCTTGTATGGAAGGTAAAATGTTTGTATGTTCCTGTGTCCAATGTCTACTTGAAAAGTCAGGTTGTATTAAGTTGAAGAACAGTTAAACACATTTTGCCCACTCTGGAATGTATGGTCTGCCAACATTTTGAAATCTCAAAACTAATTGTAGTCTTTTCAGTGTTGTTGGTGGTTGAAGAAGAGCACATTTTTCTAGGAAGTGTTTGCCTTGATTTGACAACTCATATCTCATAAAAAGGACATTGAGGAGGGTATTTTTTTTTTATTTCAAACACATGTGAGAAAATCCCAAATATTATGTGATCCACTTTTGTCAACTGTTCCATAAGGTCATCATCCTTCAGATAAATGTCATCAACACAGGACAATACCTGGTAGTCAACATTTGATCATCCACAATAAGGAGCTCAAGAGGGAAACAGCCAGTTGGGTCGGCCTCCACTCACAAGCAATAAAAAACACAATAGATCTGACTGTGAAGGACATAATCCGATTTCTTATATAGAGCCGGTGGCAGGGGACTGCTTCCTCAACCCAACCGCTGGTCTTATCGAGTACTAAATGTCCCAAATATTATTTTTTATAACAACACACGTTTATCAGCCCACTCCATGTAGCTATATCCCCTCATGAAAGGTGTATATAAACAAAAAAATGTGTGAGGTTGAGAAAGTACCTCACGTAAGCTACACCAGCGAAGCTACTTTTAGGTTCTCACCAGTTTTCCCACATTTCTCATCATAGGTAACTTTCTCATCCGTGAGAAGAAAGAAGAAAGTATCAAGTATAAAATGTAGAAGGTGAAAAACAATAATGTGTTTATGTCAAACAAGACCCCGTAATGTGAAAAAGAGTAATACTTTACTCCAACTAAAATTGAGATATGACTCACGTCTGCAAGATCCTGGTTTGATTCAAAGCTGGGAGCCTGCTCAAGCTTAAAAGAAAACTGCATGTTGCAGACCACTTTAGGATGGGCCAACATGTTTCATTGCCTGTCTTCTGCTGCAGCAATTGCGTCAGGGCTCGATGTCAAACTTCACCTCACTGAACTAAAGGGTGACTGATAAACACAAACAAAGCACACAATCAAAACTCCCAACCAGTCAGGACATCCTCCATAGCCTCTATGTCAAAAGGTGACTTTTATGACAAAGATTTCAACATATATCTACCAGGTGGTAGCCAACGACAATCATACCAGCCACCCACAATGTAAGAGGGTTTTCTTCAACCATAAGTCACCCGGCGGCACCGTCCGTTGCCGTTAGTATACCTGTGGACATATGCAATCAGTTTTCATTATATTTCTTAGGTCAATGAATGTCAATTTACTTCAATGCACATACAGGCGCATTAGTCCCCACGAGCTCAAGTTAAACACGGGGAAATCGACTATTCCCAAACTTACAAAATTGCCGTCCCAACTGTGATGATATTTATTTAACCCAGCAAAGGTCAAAATTTGATAACAGTTCTGTCACTCTGGCTGAAAACAGCTTGGTTCTATTCGTATACGCCTGTGTTAATTGTCAGAATTGCCTCTGGGAGAAAAGTGCACTAAAGGCGGTCAAATATTTCCTCGTAGACAAAATATTCTGGCAGAAAAATCAATGTGAGATATCTAGTGTTGTTTTGTATTTCTTTTGCACAATGTTGTTCATTGGTATAGCGCTATGTGCGTTTTGTACTTCAAACGCGCGTGTAGCTTTGTTTAAAAGTCTGAAATCTAATGCCAGGCAATATGAACGGTCCATTTCATTGAAAACAATGGATTGTTCATGTTTGAGGTGCAAGTTTCTGTTATACCTTGATATTCAAGTTGTCTTCGAGTTTGTGGGTTTGTCCTCAATGGTATTTTATGAAATGGAGAACAGCCCTCCCACCCCCCACAGTTACGGTATAATGCAGGAGCTAGCGCTAGCGCCCACTCATTGGCACATTAATATTTTACTGATTCTGGATGAGGTCAGAGAAAGCAGGTTGAATTACAGTTTCCCCGTTTGGGCAATCCATTATGAAATCCGGTGCCAATCCTATTCAGCAGAAGAATATCTTAACCGTATGTCCTTCCAAAAGGGAACATTAATTAATCTGGGCAAGTACCCTTCCAACTGTAGTTGTATTTTTTATAAACGATGGGGGAGACTCACCCTTGTATCAGGTGTTCCCACCTTTATATACTCACTCAATGCTACGCCCAACAGACAGTACTTCAGGTTCTGGCGAACTATCAGGATTTCTGCGGTGCTGTCTAGCATTGTCGCAGCTCATTCACCACTCAGATGCAGAGTCCTAAATATCAGGGGCATGCCTGACCCTCAGTCCGGCTACCTTCTTCATTTTAAATTTGGGCTAAGAAGGTTTCTGTCTAACTTCCTGTTTTATTATGTAGTTAGAGGAGCAATGTGAGTCCTTGTTTTCTTTCTTTGCTCCTCCGATCTCACTCTGACTGTCTACCTCTCTCCAAATATTTATTGGATGACTCCTAAAAGGAACGAGATGAACGTGTTTCAGTATCGTGCTACGTGTCAGGCAGGCTAATGTTATCACAGCTGTGGAGATTATAACGTTTTTCATGGCTTCTTGTTGACTAAACCCACCACACTATTTTATCAAGTGTTTATTTTTTTTTTGCGTAGTGTCCCACTTCTACTTCAGTGGTTTACCAGGTCTGGCTACCAAATTATCTCTACCAAGTGTAGCATAAGTGTCTTCGATAATTTTAGGTAATTCACACTCATGCTGTGCAAGAGTCAAATCCTTTGTTCATTGGCACATAGCCAATGCTGCTGCTTCCCCTTTTATGTTATTTAACATAGTGGCGGATACTGCAGAATAATTGCCCATCTGTTTCATTCGCAAGTCCAGGGCAGGGGCTGCCCCGTACTCATTCTGAAGCTTTTTCAGCACCTCAGGCAAAATGACCAGACAAGAAGTCCCATGTGTTCTGGTACATATTGCAGCAACGACTGTACCCTAAGTGATGCAATCTTGAACCAGGGGAGCCATCCCCATTGGCAAGCCCATTGTCTGTATTCCGTCTTTTTCCTACAGGTACGTATGGGGAAAAACTGCTTCATGCTGTCTTGTTTTTTATGCAGTCCAGGACAGAATCTCTTCTCACCTGATGGGAACTTTCCCCACAACTGCATTCAGCATTTGTTGGCTAAAGCTCGAGGTAGCCAATGGTGGTTGTGCAGCTTGAGCAGCCTGCACAGGGTTAAGTGTCAATGTCTGCATAATGAACTATGTAAGACTTCTGCATATTGCAGGTAAGGTCCTGATTCTGAGTTTGGTGGGATGGGAGTGGGGCAGTATGCCACCACCCCGCTCCCACACCACCAAAGCTCACTGCCCTCTGCCTGCCTCCTAGTTTATGAGTTTTCTTGTTGTCTGGCAGGTGCTCCTTTTGCCTTCTCATGGCAGTGCCTATTAAAAAAGGCACCGCAGTTGGAAAGCGAAAGAAAGTTCCTGCATGGAATGGACTGTTAAGTCCATGTCGTGCAGGAACTAGGCATGCATGCCGACAGGGGGCACACCATGTACCCCCTTGCATGCATCCCATTGGCCCGGAGGCACTAGGTGGCCCTGTGGGGCCCCCTTAGTTTCCTGCCCAACACAGTTTTCATGGCAGTTTCACCACCATAAAAACTGTGGCAGTGAGGAAACTCTTATTAAGATTGCTGGTGCAGCAACTGTACCAGTAGCATATTATGCCCTCATGGATCCCAAGCAGTTGCAGCACTCCAATGGACGTCTGACCATCAAAATCAGAATATGGTGGTCAAACTACCGGGACGCACCTCCATCACTGCGTCACCCAGGGTTTGGCGGTCCATGGACCGCCAAACTCAGAATCCACCCCTAAGTCAATTCAATTCAGTTGAATAACCTTTATTAGGTTTAAAAAACCATAAAAAATAGAAAGTAAAAAATAAATTAATACCTATTGATGAAAAACACATCTTGAAACACAAATTAGGTGGGTGCCAATCTCGAATTGCATCTTTGGGCATTTGCAGGAGTCTTTAGATGTTACATTTGCGTTGAAATAATAAAAATACCAGCCAATCAATAGGACTGGTCCAGTACAATAAAAGTGCTAAGCTTACTATTCGAAACAGTTAAAACATAAAGAAAATTCATAAAATTTTGGAGCTTCCTACATGGATTAAGATCAACAGATAAAGTGCAAATGCTAACCTAATACATATAGGTGCTTGGAGCTGCATTTAATTCAAAGTAAAGTGCAAATGCTATAGTAATGCATATGGATACTTGAAACAGAACATTGCTTATCCAAAGAAGCTACATATCAGTATTGAGTGCTTTCTATTTTAGTGCAGGGCAGGTATAAAGTGCAAGTGGATGAAAGTGCGTGTATACTTTAAAACAACAGATGGATGTATGACATTACAACGCATGCTTTTACATCGCATGCCTTTACAACGCAAGTATTACAACGCAGTCCATTACAACGCAGAGTGCTTTGGGGTGCTGGATAGTGAATAGTTTAATTTACTATTCCAACTCCAGTCCCCGTGGACACTAGGGAAGGTTATTGGATAGTAAATTAACCTATTCCCTATCCTAGTGCGCCCCCCAGAGCAATGCGTTGTAATAGTTTGTGTTGTAATGGTTGCGTGGTAAAGGCTCTGCGATGTAAAAGTTGCGTTGTAAAGGTTGTTTACCACAACAGATATAAAAAATACAGACCTTTTATAATTTCAAGCCTTTTTTATCGTTCAAAAAGTTGATAGAAAACAGGTATCTACTAACACTAAAAACTATTTTCTGTGAAGTATTGTTTTTTAGCATTCTAGTCGCATCAATAGAAGAGCTGATTTCCAAGTTGCGACAGATAGGTTTAATGCATTTTTGCCTTGGAATGTCATATGCTGGACAAAAAAATAGTATAGGTGATCATTTTCTTGCATATTGTGTTGGCATTGTAAACAGTGATCATCGTTATTGTCACCATTTTTCCAAACCCTTTTTACTGTATTGGATTTCACTTGCAGTACACCTTAGCGAAACCTCATGTACATTGTTTTTGCCAACTGAGGATGAATTTCATCCAGAAATTGCTCAAAGGACGGAAGGTATTTTGTAAGAAGGAACTGAGATGTCAGTCTACCATTATCAGAATTGTGGGAGACACTGTTGTGCATATACGCCCAAAATGTTGTTTTCAATATTTTCTTGGAGCGCAGTGTCAATAATGCGGGCGTTTCCCAGCAATGGTTCAACCCAAGTTTATAGAACCATGTTCGCACATGCTTAATCCACTGGAGACTTTCACATTCATTGAGTCTTAGTATCTCTTCTAACCCTTCTTTGTGACTTGCAAGTTCTGCAGTAGTCCACAGTCGCACCCAAAATGACAGTGGTCTCCATATAGCCTGATACGTTTTATATTCAAATCCATAACGATGGGGATAATTGGTGTGTGTACTGAAAGGCGTAGCAGCGTCCTAAAGAACATATTTTCTTCCACCCCAAACGTATTTCTGCAGGTGGCCTCCCAAAGTTCAGCTCCATAAAAGGTTGCTGATTGTGCCCTATATTTGTACACTTCTAGTGCAGGTGACACTGCCTTAGTTATACTATTCTGATGTTTTTTAGTATAGGCACTGAATTTTGGAGCAAAATGGTCTTGCTTTTTTGCAATTGCAGGTGCCATGTCAATTTGGTGTCAAGTGTGATACCTAGTTAACTAAGGTTCAACACATATTCTAGCTTCTGCTTTTAAACAAAAATGTTCTTCTTAAATGATTTGTGCGGTTTGACTGCCATATATTTTGTTTTACTAGAATTTATTTCAAAGCCTTTTTTATCTTAATATTCACTAAATGAGTTTAAAAGATTTTGAGTCCCTTCTGCGTTTGAGATATAGAATAGTGTCATGCTCAAATAAAAGGGATAGATGTTTTGGGGCGTCATTAACATATAAAGAAAAGAGGGTGGGTTCCAGTACACATCCTTGTCTTACACTCCTCCTTATGGGGATTGCCTCAGTGAGTTCTCCCCTGGGCCCCCATCTGACTTTCGCATAATTGTCTTCGTGTAGTCTTACTACCTGCATAAGATGTTCCTCTGGTACACCTTGGTTTTTTAGGGAGCACCAGAGTAAATCTCTTGGTATAAAATTGAAAGAGGCCTTCAAATCTATACACGCTAGAAACAGGTGACCTTCTTTTAAAATTATATAGTTCCACCCCATGCAAAGAAGTCTAAAAACCTGTTTGATTGTACTTGTTTTTGCTCTTAACCCTGCCTGATACTGTGATAAAACATTATTTGCCTCTGCCTACTCATTTAATTTCATTAAAATCTGCTTGGCATAAATCTTTTGTAGAGTATCAATAAGGCTTATTGGCTGGTAATTTTCAGGACCCTAAAGATTTCCTTTTTAAATTATTTTTATAATTTCTGCCCCTTTCCACGATTCTGATACTAGGGCGCCTGCTGCCACAGCATTGCAGGGTAGATTAATATATGGTCCCCAAACAGCTTTATCATGCTTCAACAGATCACCTGGTATTTTATCAGAACCTGGGGCTTTTCCGGGCTTGATTGCGACAATTGCTGCCAAGGTTTCCTCTATACTTAAATATGGAGTATAGCTTTGATCCATATTATTGGATGCTACACGGTTTGGTGCTTCACATTTCTTAATATTTATTGGTTCCATGGTAATCTCTGAATACAATTTTGAAAAATGGTTGACCCAAGTACCTGGGTCCAAAAAAGATCCATGCTACTTCTCCCCATTTTATTACCCTTGGCTATCAGTTTCCAAAAACCCGCATGATCCTTAATTATGGCAGCAATTGTCAATTCTGTCCAGACACTCTCATCCCAAACTCTCTTTTTTTGCATTAGTAAGTTTTTATATGTGTCCCTTTTGTCTCTTAATGCTATGATGTCATTTGATTTTGCTGCCATTATGAGCTCACTCTTTACTTTACGACACTCACTATTATACCACTGGTTAGCTGAGGTGTTCTCTCTGGTGGTCTTACTCAGAATCAGTTTTAGTTTTTCAAACATTTTGTGGTGAATCTGTACTATGGGAATCTCTGTAATAGGCAATTCAGTATAGGGTGAGATGATGTATGCAAAAGTGTTGTAGATCCTTGTCATGGCCTCATCTTTGCCCACTATTGATAGCCATTTCAAGGCTCTTCGGTTGTTACTAACTATTGGATGGATTTGAATTGGGTAACTGTCCTTATTCATCCTGTTTGTGAGATGGAAGAGGGAACCTACTAGTGGTAAACTTAGGGGGTAATGATCGCTATCTCCTCTGACTTCAACTTTTAGACCATGAATGTTGGACCATGAATTAGCCCAAACCATTATATAGTCAAAGCTACTCTTGGTAGTGCCCCTGCTAAGTGTAGGTGCTCTCGGTCTATCTGACGGCAATCTACCACTGCAGGCCCTGCCGTGTAACTAGTTGATTAAGTTGTGATGCTGCAACTGTCCAGGGCACTGCAGGACCATCTTCAAGAGGGGGGATGTTATTAGCCTAATCCTCCTCTTCCAAAATGTTTTCTAGTCCAACTATAGGTTCATATTTACAGTTGAAGTCCCCCCCTACAATTACCATTCCACTCGAGTCAATTGTGCTAAAAAATGTATCTAACAGTTTACTGGGGATTCCTGGCTGGAAGGACTAGGTTTATTGTAAACATTTATTATGGAAATTTCAGTTTTGCTAAGTGCCATTATCTTTATCCCCATTATATCTAAAACTGGAAATTTAAGTCAAGATATATACACACTTAGGGTAATTTTTACCCAAGGAACAAGACTACCCGATGGTCTACCTCTTACTGAGGGGGTGGCACTAGCACTGAATGTTTTGTACCTGAGCTTATAGGGTGTCTCCAGTGCCCAGGTTCCTTGTAACAGTCAAATTTCACTGTGATTAATATACTCCTACCATTCACCATCTTTTAATTTACGTTTCAACCCTGCTATGTTCCAGGATATCAAACGCAATTCTGATTGCTCGATTGGTTCACTCATTAGATATGGGTTGACTAGCACAAAATGAGCTCCTATTTCTCCCCTGACTGCTTGATTGACGTGATACCTAACAATGGGGTCAGATAGAATTAACTCTTCGTTGAAAGTTATATGTAACCTCATGCATTGTTCAAGTGTAGGGGGCAGAATTAGCTGCCAATCAACTGCCTCCAAATTGTTTTTTAAAGCATCAGAACTTGGTTGTGGTCTAGGATTAGCAGATTCTTGATGGTTCCTATTTATAATATCATGGGTATTATATAATCTAAATCTCACCGGGGTACTGGAGAGTGGAACTGTTCTCAGATCAAGGGCTACTTGTACATCAGCTATATTTTTTGTATTTAATGTTAGGAGTATGGTATCAAGGGCTGAATTTTAGGTAGTTAAACATTCCACCTCAAGTAGGTCAGAACGTATTATTTTGTTTTTCAAGGACTCCTCATCCTCCCTATATGAAAAGAGATTGAGTTTTTGAATGTTTGTCATAGCCACTTTCCAACCCATTTGCTTGGGGATAATAGTTTCCCTATGAGTATTAAGAATCTGCCTGTCTACGTTTTGTACAGCGGGTTGATGTCCCATATACTGTGTAGCATGTTGGTTCCATTCCCGTGCTATGCTTTCCCCATCTATTCCATGCCAATTGGTATAATCCTCTCTGATTGTATTAGGTTGTATTTTTTTTGAGGGAGCCAGACCTCTGCACTCCCCTAATCCTCTCGTCCCCAATCACAGATCTTTGTTTTCCCTGACTGTAGATCAATCTGTGTTCCCCATCGTGCCTATTCTCTGAATCTTTACAACGTGGTTCAACTCTTGAGCCCTCGGGTTCCGTGACAGATTTTTGATCCTCCAATTTTTTATCTCCTTTCACTATACCTTTTGTGTTTATGTTGTTTTTTGTTGGTGCTTGGAGGTCAGTCTGACTCCTCTTGCGGCATGCACAGCATTAGTTTTGAACGGGTTCCCTGGCTCACCCATCATGAATAGTTAGGTTACCTATTATTACCTTTAAGTCAGCGACCTCTTTTGTTAGTATATCTAATTTCTGAATAAGGTTGCCTATCAAAGGTGGGGTTTCGCTAGTTTGTGAACTACTGGCCTGTAGAACTACCTTTTCTGCTTGCTCATGGATTTCACAATGTTTTCCTTGCATATTAGCATGTTGTTGCTGTTCCTGCATATATGGATTGGATGGCTGCATGTGTATTACCATGCTAGAGATATCTAGACCTGATTCTGGAGCTAGAGCGGAATACCTATTAGTACAGACAATCAGTATAAATGGTACTCCCTCTCTTGGTGCTCCATTTGGTGTAGCTAGTGCACAACCGTTTACCTCCTGATGAACATGGGGGTAGTTTTGACTGTTGTAGTGTGTTCGGGAGAAATAATACTGGGGGTCTTTTGCAGGGTCTCATTTGTTACCATTGTCAACTCCTTTGTTATAGAGCTCTCTGTTTGAGAGCTTGGATGGGGTTATGTATAGAAAGTGGTAGTAATTTTTGCTTTATTCTTGCTAATTGTGTTATATTTAGTATTTAGCATGGACTCCACTTCTTCAATTAAATTATCTATTTCCTCAATAGAGCAATTTTCACCTGCGCTCTACCTTATTGTTGAGGATTTGCCCTTAACCTGGCCACCAAGGGCCTTTCATTTGCCCATTCTGTCTGAGCAACTTCCGTGGGTTAGGGTTAGCAAAAACATACACCCACACAAGTTTCCTTAGGGATCCCCCTTTCCTTATTGATGATAATAAGCTAATATAAAACTTCACTCAGTGTAAGGTAAATAAATAACTATAGGGCACCAAAGAAAATGAGAAAGCTACTGTCCAATGGTCCAATGTACACAAAAAAAACACAATTCACACTTCACCCCTCCAACGCAATACCTAAGAAACAAATGTTTGTGACTTGTGTGAACCACTCCTCTATGTTGTTGGTATTCGAAGTTGAATATACTCCCAAGTTATTTTATAGTAGAAAAAAATTCAATTGTCTCACTTACAACGTCACTGTTGCCAATAAAAGTTTAAACGGCTTACCTAAAATCAATATTATAAAACACCAAAGGCAAGGGGGGGTAGCCCTGTCCTGTCTCCTCCTGGCGCAGACAGGCACAGAGAGGCCCGCCCTTTGCCTGGGCGCGCCCCTGGCACGCCCTTGCACGTCCCACGCTGAGGGAGCTTAAGTCCGCCTTTAAGCACCTCCTGGCGTGAGATTGCGTTTTGGCGCCTCCTGGCCCTAGGTGCTTGTGGGGAATAGAGTACCCAGACTGAAACAGCAGGGCGCAGCAGGAAAAACAGGTCACAAAACACAGACCCTGTAGAACCGACGCAGGCTTTAAACATAGCTCCGACCTGCTAAAGTCAGCACAGCATTGCCGAAGGCAGTTTTCGAAGGTGATCCTTCTGCGCAATCAGCCCCTAAGTCTTTATATAATGTTGCACTTCTGCTGCTGGTAAATTATCAACGTTGGGGTGCAGTGTCTATGCGGCTAAGAACAGCCATGTAGCTCCTTCATTACTGTATGAAAAAAGGCATCAAAATTAATATCACCAGGGAGAAAACGACATATGAAAGGCGCAACAATCAATTAAAAGGTACAAAATTGTGCTTTTTTATTAAGGATGTATACTCAGAATAAAAACATTTAAATTCAAAAACATAACCAAATCATACACTTGACCTATGATAAAAAACACAATAATTGGCATACAGAATAAAAATATCAATAACACAAATAATTATAAATTCATAAAACAGTGGCAGACAATTATAATCTTCGACGCGCGTTTCGGCGTTTTAACAAGAACGCCTTCTTCAGGAGCCACATATAAAATCTGAAAGACATATATAGAGCAAATTAAAATCATCACTAGGAGAGAAACACTTGCCTCTCAACAAAATCTTATTACATATACATATAACAATATTATAAGCTGCCTTACATAACGAAGAACCTCCCTACTTGTGTAGCCAAACTATAGCGCTACATAAGGTACAAACTATAAATTATTATATTTGAGCAGTAGTGTAGTTATGAGATATTAGGGTCCTGTAAGATAGACGGACCTTTTACTAAATTCTATTGCCTTATAAACGTACCCAATAAGTCAGAGGCATGCTATTCCAAACCGGATTTCTTTGACAGTATCTAAGCAGTAAATGAGTAATTATTGGCACAATGTCCTTCATTACTGAGCATACAACCTTTAATGTTCGCTGTAGTGCATGGGAGGGCTCCTTTAAACCAAGTCATGTGTTCTTGGTAAGTTAGAGGTACTTCGATTTCCTCGTATGGAGTGTATTCTTCTAATATTTCATCCTCAGTGCAATTGGAAATAGCTGTGTGGCATTGTCTGCAGCTGGGTACAAATACCAAGAACAGAACGCCTCTGTCCTAAATGTTTTGTGCACCTCAACCATGAAGGTAATATCTCCACCCCTTGCTGAGATGCAATTTTGTAATAGTTTCAGAGAATCAGCATGTCTGCAGTTCTCAGATTTTCTAAATGCCTGGGTATTTTCACTTACCGACATGATAGGTAATGACTTACAGAGAGGGTGACACAACGGGATTAATAATTCCTTTCAAGCTTGACTTACCTACAGCCAATACTCGCCTGAGGCGGATGTTCCCTACCATCATGGACGTCTCCGGTTAGGAGGTAAGCAGGGATCTCTGAGAAGGCACAATTGAACTACTGGCGACCCATTAAATAAGAACCTAACCAACGTGGGTGGCACCATGTTGTGTAGATTTCACCTCATGGTAGGAACTGTGCATTTGTGGCCAGAATAAATGTTGGTATGGTGCCAGACTGATTCTATGCATCCCCTCAGCATATGTTGTCCTATAGATCAGCTAGCTTACAGTGCCACCCAAAGCCCCCCTACACTTTGTTGGGTAACAAATGGTTCCTGGCAACCACTGAACATGCCAACCTAGGTACCCCAAGAAGCCTGGCAACACATCCATAACCCTTTTGCTTAGTCACTCGTGTGCTTGTACTCCCAGAGAAATGTATAAGAAATACACAAAGGGACGCTTTCCAGTGTGATTCTTGTATAGAATATATGTGCTGCAATGATCAACAGAGGAAGACGCAATTATCAGACTTTCTCTGATTCCTCTTATAGTTCAGAGGGAGAACAGGATCAGGCGGGTCCCAGTAATTATCAGAATTATCACGATTACGGGTACCAACAACACCAGTACAATCCTTGTTTAGGACAACGCCAAGCTCCATGGCGCCCACCCCGTGGCAGGGGCAACAACTGGGGCAGGGGCCAACAGCGCGGCCCTGGACAGAACTTGACCAACTGGGATGGTGGCAGAGGTCAGGCGCCCAAGCAAGTTCACTTCCAGTCAGAACAGCACGGGGAGAGAACCACCCGCAACAAGACCTACCGATGGTAATTCTTCCAGAGACCTTGAATCCCGTAATCAACATATCTCAACACAACTTGGATACAAATGAAATGAAGGTTCTAAGTAAAGGATTGTCGTATGTTCCGACCAATCGACCCGACAACTTCACGATACGCACTGAACTCTTCAAGTTCTTTCGCAAAATACGGTTGAAATACTTTTTCCGTGCGTCGGCAACACAGTCCAACCCTTCACTCACGGGACTACGAACACCCTCAACCTTTGTTCCGCATTCTGGTGCTATGTCATCCAAAATATTAGCCTATGAGGCAGTGGTTTGGAGAGATGTGCAGCAAATATTGGACACCAAATCTTTCACCAAGCACAACATCAGCAAAGTTGAAAGGACAGCTTTGCAGTCACTCGCCCGCAATAATAAAGTTGTGATCAAGCCAGCGGATAAAGGCGGTGCAATAGTGATTCAGGACATGCTTGATTATGAATCCGAAATCCTCCGCCAACTTAATGATGGGGCAAGCTATCAACTATTAAGATCGGACCCAACCAAAGCTATCGCTACCGAGATTCAACTACTGACACAAGCTGGTCTGGACCAGGGTTTCTTGTCTGAAAACGAGTGCTCATATCTGAATCAGAAACATCCTCGACTTGCAACTATTTATACCATACCGAAAATACATAAAAGCATGATCAAACCACCTGGACGCCCCATCGTTTTGGGATGCGGTTCGATATTGGAACCACTTGGGAAGTATATCGATTTCTTCATCAAACCCTTGGCAGAGTCTTGTCAATCATACCTACGAGACACCATGCATACTATCACGATCATCGAGAATCGACCTTTTGATCCACAGCGCCAAATATTGGCCACATGTGATGTGGTATCCCTCTACACCTGCATTCCTCAACAAGAAGCACTAGCAGTGATAACTAGATGTCTGAATCAACGACCAGCCCCGGTACAAGTTCCAACTGAATTTATCGTAGCTCTACTGACGATAGCTATGACCAAAAACTTTTCAAAAATAAATTTTACCTTCAGATCTCCGGAGTAGCTATGGGGGCCCCATTTGCTCCGGACGTGGCAATTTTGTATATGGCGGCATTTGAGAACGACACTGTGCTGAACAACTTGAATCCATTCAGAGACCAACTCAGTCTCTGGATGCGATATATAGATGACATCCTGCTTATCTGGAACAGCAACTCGGACGAACTATCAGCATTCTTTATGTGGTTGAATCAACAATCACCACATTTAAAATTTACCAGTCAATCAGACAACAAGAAGATTAACTTTTTAGATATCACCATTTACGAAGAATCTGGAATCCTATTGACCACATTGTATCGCAAACCGGCTGAGAGGAATTCACTGTTACAATACAGCAGCCATCATCCCCGTGCCCTTCGCAATAATTTACCATTCGGACAGTTTCTTCGGATCCGAAGGAACACCTCCAATAAAGAACACTACCTCCAGGAATCAGAAGATCTGGCTAACCGTCTTCAACAACGAGGATATCCGAAAAGATTGGTGAAGAAATCAAGGAAGCGTGCCTGGTTCTACCCTAGAGAAGAACTACTCATTCCAAAAGATAAGAAAGCGGTCAATGAGGAAAGGATAGTATGTGTAACCACGTATTCCACCAAAAGTAATCAAATCAAACGTATTATCAACCAGCATTGGCAATTGATATCTGATGATCTTAATCTAAGAGGATCTCCTCTACATGCATTTAAAAGAGCTAAGAGTGTGAAAGACCATGTTGTGCGTTCCTTTCTATCTGGCCCCGAAGACCCGACAATCACTTCATTATGGAATCTTCCACCTGTTTTTGGCCACTTCAGGTGTGGGAAATGCAAGGCGTGCAACACAACTATTCAAACTAAAGAATTCGCACATCTTCAACATAGAATCCCACTCAAATTCCATAGTAACTGCAATACGTCCAACATCATTTACGCCATTGTCTGTCCATGCGGACTGATATACATTGGTCAAACCCAACAAAAGGCCAAAGTACGAATTCTCCAGCACATGAGCAGGATAAGATGCGAGGTGCAGGGGGCACCTCTAGTTGACCACTTCAAGCTCGCCACCCATTCCCCTGAGAGCCTAAGATGGGTGATACTAGAGAAGGCAGTGCTGGGACCACGGGGTGGCAATATCTCTAATATTCTGAATATCCGTGAAATAAAATGGATGCTTCGCTTTGATTCAATTCAGAACGGACTCAATGAATATGACAGCTCCTTTTCACAGTTAGCGATATTACCTTAATATGTACCTTTATAACGCAGTGCACACAATTACAGGTTACAATTATTTCAACTGGCCTTTACCCTCATGTGAGAGGTACGCCTCATAATTGTGTCTAATGGCCTTACCAGACTGTATACCTGTTCCACACCAATGTTTATAATGACAATGATTTCTTTAATTTCCTTAATGTTTTCCTAGTTTTGGAACTATTCCATTTGACAATTATAACTATCATATAATCGTATGGGACTTTACCCTCATGAGAGAGGTACGCCCGAATAACATGCACGAAGCGTACACCAATGCACTCTATTGAAGTATGAATTGTACATTTTTGGGTGTTGTACTGACCTAGACAATACGCTACTCATACTGAAATTATTGCAAACTTTGGTGTTGTTTCACTTTGCTTATTTTTACTTGTGATTTAACTCCAATTTTTCAATTATGCTATTACATAACTTCGTGTGAATCTACTTTGCCCATGAAATGTCCTTTTTATACAAGTCTTTTTTCACTGTCCATTAGATTGTTCCCATGGTTACCCCCATACAACAGCCCCATCTTCTCCGGATACTGAGCTTGACAGTATGCATATGACCCTGGGACACACATTTAGATAACACCCAATCTGTATTGTCTTGGTGTCAATCGTCCCGAACAATACCCACGTCACCGTTGTCATTCACTCTGACGCGGGTCTGTCTTCAATGTCTATTTCGACTGAGACAATCACGTGCCCTCGCTTCCATGGTTACATACCTAACCAGGAAGTCTACCTCGCCACGTCAGATGCGAGCGGATTTTGATGCTTGATCCGGTCGGCACTCGGTAAGCCTCTTCCCATGTTCCGCTATTTCACCATTTGCAAACCGTCGTGGCCACATTCTTTGCTTCCCATTTGAAATGTTTTAAACTTAATGGCCCTTTATGATGTTGATTCCTAGGTCAACATACAAATCGATGTTGGAACCGCATATTTTTGAACCATCGCCGATCCTCTTGGACGACGCTGGTAAGCCTCCATGAGCCCGCAATGTGTAATAACCTGTTACAGTATAGATTGATTGCATATTTTGAAGTCAGACCATTATCGCTTTTCAGATATCGACTTGCACGCCGCCACATATCTTTCAACCATCGCCGATCCTTCTGGACGACGCTGGTAAGCCTGCCCTCCCTCCTTGAGCCCGTAATGTTCAATAACCTGTTACAGTATAGATTGATTGCATATCCTAAAGTCAGACCATTATTGCTTTTCAGATATCGACTGGTACGCCGCCACAGGGCCGGCCTCTTCCTCCGCCTCTCTCTTTTTCACCTTCACTAAAGTAAGGATCAATTCATAATTGTTTAGATCACTTTGATTCAGATTGACTTAACTCCTCTCTCCGATTTTAATGCCCAACAACTCTTGATTTCTCCTTTACCCCTAGCTATGATAATATTCTTCATGACGCAAGCTGTGAAAAGATAGAGCGATAATCATAACGGTATGCTCTTTGTTGTGTGCTACATTACTTGAATCAATTCGGTCACTTGTAATGGACACTTTCGGCTAATTGATTAAACAATCCCTCTATATACATATTCATTAGGTTGCCTGCCCAGTTCCTTGTCCTGATGAAGACCCCGCTGCAAGGGCTCGACTAACCCTGCGATTATTTGAGGGTCGAAACGTCGACAACGTCTCCCTTTACGTCAACTCCATACACATATCTGACATTGGTTGCATTATTGGAGGATGACAAGTGTATATATCGTTATAGTGAACCACCAGTCCATTGCTCCTTTTTGTATTGTAATTGAAACACGAATGTATTTTTTGATATTGTCTTGATTTTATTGTCATAATCCTGTACCACACCATCCTCACACAACCACCTTCCCCCCCTTTTTTCCCCTTTCTGGGCACTGTTCAACCTACTAAATGCTCTGATGAAGTGTTAGTATATTTGCTATATTGCTCCTCATTGTGAATTAAAACAATGTCGGCTTCATTCATTGTTGTTTGATGAATTCCTTCTAAAGTAAATCAGTACAATTATTGTTCTCACACTGAGACCCCTTCCTCTCAGTACTTTAATTACCCAGGTCTCAGTGACTAGTGTTTGGGTCAACCCCCTATATATACCCTGCAATGATCAACAGACAGAAGCAAATGAAAGTTACTAACAGCACCAGAATGGTGAACAGAATAAAATGCTCCATCATGGTGGTAAACAATATATATATGCATTCATAAAATACAACATAGAGGATTGGTCATACTACTGCTATGCAGTCACTAACCTAAGTGTCTAGGGAGGGTGTGTGTGTGTCTTCAGCCAAGAATCCACATACTGGATGATCCATCCCCACTTACCTGATTGGAAAGAATGTAAGTCCCCGTCTTGGTCATGAGCTGGACACCCTTGCATGGAGAAGTCAGCAAGCTGGAGGGCCACAGCTTCAGTGTGTAGAGACTTTGCCAATATCAGCAAAGCACTCCTCTAACTAAACCCCTGAAATGCTTGTTTATTTGTAATGAAAATCATCCTTGTGTGTCCTGTGCATGCCATTATTGTTTTGATCTATAGTTATTTTGGTCTATAGATAGCCATGTCGCCCTGTGGATGAAAAATAGAATGACATTTGCACAATGTGTGTGGAGACTTGGTAAGTAGTGTTAAAGGAATCGTGAAAATGTTAAGTGAAGCAAAATCTGTAAGCGAAGCAGTTTAAGAGGAACTAATCCAGCATTGGTACACTCAAATGTGTGTAAAAGGTTATTGTGTGAAAGGAAAGGCAACCTAAGAAAACGTGTCCATGATAAAAGATAGTGTTGGTTTTGTGTGGGCCTACCACACACACATAACAGTGCGAGGTGAACCATTTGAGAGTGTTTCCTTGAATTCTGATGTGGTGGAATCTGTCGATCAGGATGAGGTGGGAGACGGTGTCAAACAGACAGGTCCAGGAGGATGAGGGCTACTGTTTCCCAGTGGTCCACGGGACTCTAATGTCATTGGTGGCTGCAATCAAGGCTGTCTCAGTGCTGTAGTTAGTGCAAAAGTTTGATTCGAAGGGGTCCAAGTGTTTGGTGAGTAGCTGATTGATCGCTTTCTTGAGGACATTGGCTGGGTAGGGGAGCAGTGAGATAGGTCAGTAGTTCTTCAAACTGACAGGGTTGATGGAAAGTTTTTTAGGAGGGGCCTTACTTTGGTGTGATTCCAGTCATCAGGGAAGGAGGTCATAGTGAGCCATACTAAGCTTGTTGCAGATAACTTGTTTCTGTGGTTGAAGAGGAGGTGAAGGCATGGGTCTGTGGGTATGCCTGAATGCACAGAGTTCTTGATGGAGATAGTGTCTGCATGGTGAGGAATTCCCAGTGAGTGAGTGGGCGTTCAGTGTTTGTGTTCATGGGTGTGGGCTGGTTGATGCTGTCTGTGGTGGAGGGTTGGTGTTTGAAGTTTTCATAGATGGCTGAGGTCTTGTCGTGGAAGAAGTTTGCAAGGTTGTCACACAGTCCCTGGGAGGGAATGATTATTTTTCTCGATCGCTGTGAGATTGGTGAACTCTTTCACAATGTCGTAAAAGTTCTTTGCGATGGTTTGCACTAGATTCAATGCTGTCTGCTAGGGCATTCTTCGTGGTTTCTTTCAGGAGGTGGTGTGTCCATTGAGAGGGGTCCTGTAGCGCTGAGGTCTTCTGTTCTTTTGCCATTGAGCCACTTCCTTTCGAGTTGTTGGCAGTCGCATTTGTTGGAGTTCAGTTTCTTGGTAAACCAGCTTCCTCTTTTGCTTTGTTCTTTGGGCTTGGTTATCTTGGTGGAGGCGATGGTGTTGGCAAATTCTGTGGTCCACTGGGTGAAGATCTTTACTGCTTGTTCTGGGTTGTGTGTAGGGTTTGGTAGGTGGGTGCGGAGCGTGTCATTCCACTGCTCTTCTTATACTTTTTTCCAGTTTCTGCGCATGGATCTGAGGGGCTTGGGGCTGGTGTGGCTGGGTCCTGTGATGTTGAAGTGTACGCTGTGGTGGTTAGAACAGGTGAGTGGACTGGTGTGGATGTACCTGACTCTGTCGCTGGAGGTGTGGATGGGGTCGAGCGTGTTTCCTGTGATGTGGGTGAGGTCAGTGACAAGCTACATGAGTCCCATGCTGCTCATGCTTTTCAGGAGGTCAGTGGAGTTGGCGTCACTGGGGTTGTCGAGGTGGACGTGAAGGTCCCCTAGGAAAATAAGTACTTGGAGTTGATTGAGAGCGGGGCTTTGATTTCCAGGAGGTGTTGCAGAAGCTAGGCGTGATCCTGGTTGTCTATAGGCAAGGGTACCTCTGATGGTCCTTTTTCCTTCTCTGTTGAGTTTGAAGTTGAGTTGTTCCTTTACTGGTGTAGGGTCTTCGGGGGGATGTTGTGCAATGCATGGTGTCCCTATAGGTGATGATGATTTCACCGCCGTGCTTGTTGGGTCAGTCCCGGTGCATTGTGTTGTAGCCTTCAGGGATGGTGGTGGTGATGTCTGGTGCAGACACAGGGTGAAGCCAGGTTTCTGTTAGGAAGATGATGTCCAGGGTGAGAGAAGATATTGTGTTCCAGATCACTGTGGCATCTTTCCAGAGAGAACATGCATTGAGTAGCATGCACTGAAGTGTTGTTGTGGGTGTCTAAGTGGACGTAGTGGGTGCAGCCACTTTGGTAGTGCTGCTGGTGTCTTTGGGTGTTTTCAGGCGGAAGGTGATGCACCAATATCAGCAGGAGAGTGGTACTTTGGTGGTCCATGGGGATCTTCAGCTGCAGAAATTGTTGGTGCATCCAGGTTCCAGAGCTTAAAGGTCTGTGGCGGTGTATCTATGTTCAGTGGTCCCTAGCACTGGCCAGGCGCGGACGGCACAGAGAGGTTTGCCTTTGGTGTGCATTTGGCCATAAGTAGTTCTGGGAGGTGGGAGAGGCAAGCAGAGAGGGGGGAGGGTGGGAGTGGGAGAGGGGAGAAAAAGCAGGAAAAACTTCATACAACGGTTCAAATAATGACAATCAGGCAAAATAAAAAATAGAATTAAGGCAAAACTACTAACAATATAATTAGGGCAACGCAACCAACAAGCGATAAATTACCACTATCCAGAAAGTAAATAATACAGGCAGTCAAGGTCCCCCAGTAGGATCAAGCCAGGATATTAAAGGACTGTGGTGCAGTCACTACTTCCAGGAAGCCAAAGCAGATGTGAGTGGCAGCAGCAGAGAGGCACTTGGGACCTTGGAGATCAAGGGCTGATCACCGGAGCCACACAGCAGCCTTGCCCCATGTGAAAGGACGCATTGCTGGAGTTGCGTCACTTCTGTGACACACTCCAGCAATGCGTCACTTTTGCGCTTACAGATACGTCAGTAATACTGACGTACCTGTAACTCCTTGCGACATGATGCATCATACATTAAATATGACGCATCAGGAATGTCGCAAGGAGTGCGCACCGAGAAGTGACGCATCGCTGCTTTCACGCAGCGATGCGTCATTTCTCATAAATGAGGCACCATGTTCTGGACCCTTGTTTGGCAACAGAGTACAAAGGTAAAATTCCTGAAGTTTTGGGCTCTTCAGGATCGTGAATGGGCTAATTCGCACTGAGGACTTGCTGCCTGCAAAGATCGCCAATGTGAAGCTCCCATGAACCAGACTCTTGGTACTACAGCAACTGCCAGCGAAGATTTGCAAAGCGAGATTTACACTTGTGGTACAGCAATGAAAGCCCACATTGACCACAAATGGGAAACTCCAGCAACAACCATCCGCGATGCCCAGCAGGATCTTCATGCTACAACGACTGTCTGGAATGTCTGGCTATTCTTAGCCCTACAGGGACAACCATCCATGATGCTCTCCTTCCTCCTTGTGGCCTTCTCCACTGCAAACTATGGGGGATATTTACAAGAAAATGCCGGAGCGCAATGTTACACCAAATCTGGCAATGCCACGCTCTGAAATCTTGAAAACAAAGGGATGCGCCGTAGTTAAAGAAATAAGGACTCATCCCTGCGTTACCCCAAGTGCTGTCACTTTAAAATCTGCCTAGCGCCAGTACAGGCACCCTTGTGCCATGTTGCAAGGGTACCTGCGCTGCAGGGGTGATTGTTTATGTGCAGGAAGGGACACCTTCCTGCACATAAACAATCAATAATGGTGATATGCTCTTTCTATGCTATGTGTGCTGCAGAATGCAGCACACTTAGAAAGAGTTCAAAACGAGGAGAAATTAATAATTTCTTCTAATATCGGCATTCTAAGACCAGGTATTACCTGACCTTAGTTTTTGGCACTGCCCCACCCTTGTAAATCTGTGGCAGTGTCAAAAAGCGAAGGGTGTTGGGGTGGAAAGCCCACTATACCCATTGCTCGCCCCTTTGCTGCAGCAGACTGCGGCGGAAATGGTAATTTTTACAAGGTGCCATTAAGCCATGTTAAGTGGCTTAGCGTCACCTTGTAAATATCTGGAATGGTGCGACGTCACCTGAGCATCAAAAAAAGTGACTCTCCGGTGGCATTAGGGGCTTGCAAATATGCACCTATATTTTTCATGACGGACTTTGAGAAGTTACCTTCTTTAGCATGATTAACCAAGTCCCTCCATCTGGCCCACACTCCATCATCATTGGCCTAAACTTGTGGCATTCCCCTGGTCTAGCATGGCCAGATGACCCTGAGTGCTGCTTTGTGCTTTTAGGCACTGCACTTATGTAAATCTTTGAAATTGCATAGCTCTGGTTTTACTGAATGGATTTTTGTTGTTTGGGTATCAAATAATTGAATTTAGTTACTTTTTGTCATTTACTCTGACAAGGATTGTAGTTGTTGCTTGAGAAGAGTTTACACCCCCTCAATCAAAAACCCAATTCCTAACAACTCCCCAGCACAGTTGATAAAAAGTAACACATAGGACTTTAAAAAAGTTCCAAATAAGTAAATGATAAAAAGAGAGATGCACAGATAGGGCGAGATTTACTAAATAATTGCAATGTTGTTGTGTCATGCAAGGAGGCACAAGAGCAACATAGTCCTTCAATCAGATGTATCAAGTCCCGTAGGTGGCTTGGTAAATCCAAAGTGACTCAATGCAGTGCAAGTCTCTGTCTTGCATTTCTCTGCCCTGAGCAGGTGTTACAAAGGTGGAGAGTGGGTGTTCTCATGCATCCATGCATGTTTTTTTTGCTGCATTCCTCTATTTAGTAAGTTTAGTAAAGCTGGGGATGCGTCAAAAGTATACCCTTGTGATAAAGGTGCAACAAGTAGAAATATCTTCATTTCTCCTCGTTGTTACCTCTTTCTAAGTGTGCTGCATTCCACAGCACCCTTAGAAAGAGGAAAAACACTTTAAGGATTGTTTTTATGCAGGATGGTGCCCCGGCCTACACATAAACAAACATGCCTGCAACACAGGCACCCTTGCACCATGGAGCAAGGTTGCCTGTGTTGGCGTTAGGCAGCACATAGTGCACTAGTGCATTGAGAGAGCCAGTGTGCGGCAAATGTTAGTAGATATGGCTAATTTCTGCCCTCCCCATCTGATAGAACACAGTGTCAAATGTTAGTAAATGTGGCCACGTATTAAATGGCAACGGAACAGCATCACTGATTATTAAAAAGGTTTTAAAACGGTTCTTTTTCTCGTTTTCCTCTGCCACATAGACTTTTTCCCACAGTAATTGTTTTTGAGATCTGCTTTTTAAATTACCGAGCTATCTGATAGTAATATTTTGTGGGCTGCAGGAAATATACAAACCACTTCAAACAGATTGTTTAAGTAGCTTTAAATAGTTACAGCCAAATACGTTGTTAAGAACGGATGCGCACACGAGCCCTAGACACTTAAGAGTCACCCCGGTCCCGTTTGTTGTGGGTTCTCTTTTGGGAATTAATAATATGTCCCTTCTGCTTCCTGGTTGTGAGCCAATAAACCAAAATGTAAATTTACAGACATTATAAAGACTCCAAGTGAACAGTGAGTGACGCACCACAAGTCCTCTGTAAATGAGCAGTGACCTGCTGCCCACATCCCTTGGAACCCCGGAGATGCCCTCTGGCAATCAAGGGGAGTGCCCTAAAAATACAAAAGATACAACAAAACAATAAAATAGATGTCTGAGCGCAACCATGCATAAAATACGCAATAAAATGATCCTTATACAATCCAACCTCAGAAGTTTCCAGTTTGACCCACGTGTTTCACAGTTAATAGAAAAGTCAGGTCCAGATATTGCGTATGTTAAATAGCATCCTCTTTGTGACTCATTGTCGTCCACTGTAGTCTTGGGTTGCAGCAAAAAAAAAAATCTGCTTTACAATGTAACAGACATGACATGATATTTCCTACTACAGCATGTCCTATCAGGTGGAAATAAAACACTATTTCCCACTTCAGTACCAGTTGTCTGTTGCCCCCGAGGATATTTTGCATTCTATTACAGTCAGCTGTGAAATGATACACCGTTTCTCCTTCAATTTTTAGCAGGGAAATAGCTGAATGTTTTAAGGACTGTCTGCTGACATTTATTTAAGACCTGCAATACACTGTGTGCATCAGCTTAAATGTTACACCCTTCTGATGCCATTAAGTTTAATATTAATGATCGGCGCACTAGTATTGTCTGTCTTTTACGGTAATACAAAATGATAGAATTCCTTGGTAGGTGCGGAAGTGTGTGTTAGCTAACTGTGGATCCTGGTGCTGTGGTATTCAAATTTTGCATTTGACTATGCTAGATTGATTCTTAGCCACTTCACTTCACTGTACCTCAAATGTTTAGCTTTTGTAATGTAGCTAAAGAAACGTATCTATTGTATGTTGTTCTTTTCCAGAGGTGAGGTTAATTCCCTACCACTTAGTATCTCTTCAAGTATCCTGATAAAAATGGTACCTCACTTGTGTGGATAAGCCAAAAGACTTTGACACAACAGGTCCCAAAGTGCTAAGTGGAAAGATCAGCAATAGGGGTATCCGCAGGATTTTGCTTCTTGCTCGGCCGCCACTAATTGAAACCTACCAACCACAGACATTTTTTAAAAGTAGACAACCAGGGGATTGCAGGGTGGTGTGCCTATTGTGAATCCTATTAGGTTTACTTACCCACAATGGCACAAAACATCAAACTCAGCCTGTAATCATGCATTTTCCCTACATTTCTGTGATGGAAAATTCCGTATTCTGCAGGAATGTTCACAAGACCCCACACAAGGGCTTCTATTGTTCTTGCTATGATCCATTCCTGTTGTGGGTGCTGGTCCCAACCACACAAGTGAAACAGCGTTTTTATCCACACAAGTGGGGCAATGCTGGGTGGTAAGAATTTTGCAGATTGCTGCAGATTCTGTAAATTTTCATTAGAGAAATGTAAGGAAAAAGCGTGATTTCAGGCAAACTTTGAAGTTTGCAGAGCATTGTTGGTAAAAAAAAACCTCCTGGGATCCATGCAAATCACCCCATCCTTGATTCTCCTAGGTGTCTAGTTTTAAGAAATGTACAGATTTGCTAGGTTTCCCTAGGTTCTGGCTGAGCTAGGGCCCAAAATCCACAGCCAGGCAAATTGTTAAAAAAAGGGTCAGTTTTAAGTGTAAAAATGTGATCTAACCATGTTGCATTTCAGCCAGTTTCTTATCCCAAGCACCAGACATACTCACACAAACATTTGTATCAAAAGTCTTAGGGGAATGCTGGGTGGAAGGACGTTTGTGGCTTCCCAAATGTTTCAGAGCTTTCCATTACAGAAATGTTAGGAAAGTGTGATATTTTAGTCAAAGTTTGAGGTTGGCAAGGGATTCTCTGTAAAAGAACCTCGTAAGAGTCATGCAAGTCACCCCATTCTGGATTCCCCAAGGTGACTAGTTTTCTAAAACGTAGAGGTTGGCTAGGTTTCCCTAGGTCCTGACTGATCTAGGGCCAGAATCAATAGCTAGGCTCATTGCACAAAATAGGGTGAATTGTCTGTGGAAAAACTTGATGCACCCATGTTGCGTTCTTCTGTCTTTCCTGTCATGGGTACTAGCCCTACCAACACATGTGTGGCACCATTTTTATCAGGAGACATAGGGGAACACAGAATAGTAGAACAAGTGTTATTACTAATTGTATTTCTCTGCATTTGTGCCTTCCAAATGTAAGCCAGTGTGTAAGAAAGAAAATATTTTGAGAAATGCCCTCTAATTCACATGCTAAAATAGGTACCCACAAATTTGGAGATGTGCAAATAACCAATGCTTCTAAACTTCATATCATGTGCACATTTCGAAAACAAATAGGTTTCCTTGATACCTATTGATTACTGTTCATATTTTACCATATGAATTGCTCTATACCCGGGACAAAAGAAAAAAACATTGCAAGGTGCAGCTCAGTTATTGGCTCTGGGTACCTTGAGTTCTTGAAAAACCTACATACCCTATATATCCCTACAACCCGAAGATTCTAGCAGACGTAATGGTATATTGCTTTTGTAAATTTGCGATTGTGATGAGAAGTTACAAATGAAAAGGTTATCTCAAAGGTCTGTTTTTTCCTACTAATTAAAAAAAAAATTCAACACATAGGGCCTCATTTACATGAAGCCTGTGTTGCCAAATCACCACTTTTTATGATGCTCTGTTGGCACAGGTCTCTCAATCACATCTAGGAGGTGATGCAAAGCTGCCATGGAGTATGGAGTAAGGCAGGGTAGCACAAAGCTCTGTGTTGCCTTACTCTCTGTCAAGGAGGCATTCCATGGGCATTGTGGGGTTTTTTCACACACATCACCAATGGGTTTTGACACATTCCCAGATTTACAGGGATCTGTAAACATGGGAATACATCAAAATGGTGCTCCTCCCCAGGTGCACCATAACAAGGAGAAATAACTTTCTTTCTCCTTGTTTTTTCCTCTTACTATGTGTGCTGCAATCTGCAGCACTTACAGAAAGAGGAAAATGCCTTTATTGACTGATTTTTTTGCAGCAAGGTCTCCCTTTCTGCACAAAGCCTAACGTGCTAACAACACAGACAACCTTGCACAAAGGTGCAAGGCTGCCTGCGTTAGCACTAGGCACCAATTTGTGTGCAGGTACAGGCATAAAGGAGAGGAATGTACCATATTTCATTAACACTGCACATTCATTGCCCTTGCCTTTTGATGCAGGGCTGCGCCGCAGGAAGCCTTACAGCACTAACCTGTGCTAAAAAGTTGTAAATGAGGCCCTCAGTTTGATTGGGAATACCTTGAAGGATCCACACCCCTTGATGAATTCACAATTCTCTCCAGTTTTAAGAAATGTATCACTTTCTGGGATCCAGCAGGTGTTCCAGACCCACTCCCATCACAAACTGTAAGGAGGTTAAAAGCACTAAAAATAGGAAAAATGGGCTTGCTCCCATTTTGATTCACTGAATCAAGTCTGCCTGTTTCTGAGACTGGGAAGATTGTGATTTTAGCACCACAAACCTTTAGTTGATACCATCCGCAGGAGAAAAAAAACAGACATTTTCTTCTGCAGCACTTTTAATCCCATTTTTTCTCCAAAAAACCAAAACGTTTTGCTGTATTTTGGCTAATGTCTTACTGGCAGATGCATCAACGTAGCCTTTTGCTATTCCTAAATAGCGATTTTTAAGGAATCGCTATTTAGGAATAGCAAAAGCCTATGCATGTAGGAATCGCTATTAAAATACCGATTCCTTAACATTCCTTAATTGCTACTCGCAAATTGCTAGTCGCAATTAAGGAATGCTGTCCCATTCATTCCTATGGGCCTACAGGCCCATAGGAATGTATTGGAGATTGCATGAGCAATTAGCGAGTACCAGTAGGTACTCGCAAATTGCTCATGCAATTTCAAGGGTGCAAGGGTGTCAAAATGACACCCTGTTGCACCCCTGAAATTGATCTATGCACATATGTTGCACACACACATGCCCTAAGGGCATGTGTGTGCGCAACATGGAGCTTTGAAAAATGCACAAAAGTGCAAACTTCATGGTAATTTGCTCCCCCTATTGGCGAATTCGCTATTTTTTTCACTTTCATGCCTTGCATTTAAGGAATCTCAATTTAGAGATTCCTTAACTTGCGATTTTTGCATTTGGGATGATGCATCCCAAATACAAAAATACCGGGAGCAAAGGTGCAGATTCTGAGAATCTGCCCATTTGCTCCCGGTATTTACTTTGATGCATCTGCCAGTTTGTCCCCTACAGAAGACATCCACAAACACTGGGTGCCTTTAGAATCTCCAGGATGTTGGAAAAAAAGGCCGCAAAGTTGATGTGGATAGCTTATGTGGACAAAAAGTTCTGGAGGCCGAAGCACAAACTACCTCAAACAGTCAAAAACAAAGATAAAGCCAGGGGTGGGAGTGGCACATATCAGGGACATGGCTAATTATAGAAGAAAAACAGATGTTATATTAAACAAAGGAGGTGGATTAAATGTGCAAGTAGGGATCTTTTTATAAAAATTCTTGTCTGTCGACCTGAGGGTAGACATACAGGAAGGGAAGCTGATCGCATCCCTTTTCGGTAAACCAACGGCCGGCAATTCCACCTTACATGCGGCCAGCAGTCATCCAACGGGTCTGGAAAACAGCATTCCCTATGGAGAATTATTGAGGCTGAAACAGAATTGCTCAAGAGAGTGTGATTTCAAAGTGGCAGCCAGGGAGAGCATTGACAGGTTCATGGCAAGGGGATATGACACTTATCTGTTAGAAGAAACCTTAAACAGAGTGAACAACATCCAAAGGGACAGACTAGCGAACACTCAGAGAAACGTTGTAAATGAGAAGACTGATGGCAAATTCTAGTTGATAACAACTTACTCGGAAGATGCAGAGTCACTTAGAAATATCTTACGCATGAACTGGCATGTATTAAGAACAGACATGATTATAGGGATGGACATCCCTCCAGGTCCACAAATCACGTATAGGAAGGCTAGATCCCTTAGAGAAAAATTGGTCCATAGTCACCTTGAAGTTACACCCAAAAAACAAGGGACTTTGAGGGAGATGAAAGGATTTTAGCCCTGTGGGAGATTCAAAGCTTGCATCAACAGCAAGAGAGTGAGATCAAAGGGTATAATAAATGCAAAACGATCACGAAATTAATGATATGCCAGACAACTCACTCTGTCTATTGCCTGATATGCCCGTGTGGCCTCAGGTACATAGGCAGCACCATACACAGTGTAAAGATACGCATATTGGAACATATGCATGCTATTGCTCATAAATATTTAAGTTACCCTGTTGCCCGACATTTTGCTATCAAGCATAAGAGCAACAGGGATTTACTACAGTTTTTTAGCATTGACCATGTCCCGATCCACAGCAGAGGAGGAGACAGAGTATTGAGATTAAGGAGATTGGAATCCTGATATATTATTGACCTACAAACAAAGAGTCCTAAAGATCTTAATAGTGGGGAGCAATTGGTGGTACTTTTGGGTACCATATGATGACAAGTCAAACCTGTATGAAATGTTTCAGTCCTAATAGTTGAGCAATTTGCATAGATACAAACGGGCATAAGCCGAGACACGGCGAAAGGTTATTATAAATATTCCCCAGGTGCTCTTGAATTTTGTGTGCCAAAACACGGCGTGATGTGTTTTTATATTACAAAGCATGACATGACAAATTATAGTAGTCACCGGTTTAATATGTGCCTTGGATTATATAATGAAGGGACACATGAATCAGGTACAGTTGTACTGCTTCAAGATGGCGCTGATTCTCGGATTCATTGCTTTTTGTGTTCACATCAAGGATACCTTTGTGAGAACATAATAAACCGGGATGCCGATTTTCAGCTTGATTCTTAACACCTAGAAGGATCAAATCCAGTACGTTTGAAATGAAATGCCATAGTTTTGAGGTCAATCGTAATAATAACAATACTGTTGTTTTATTGCTGACAGAACAGGAAACTAATGCGAGTGATAAATGTTTTGAAATAACATGTATGCCGATACTCTAAGAAAGCACTGGGGACAGACAGTAGATGAGAAATCGGTATGACAATAATAATGTATAAGATCTCAAGATGGCGCTGATTAGTGTCAATATTGTGTTTGCCCATTTTTGCTTGCAATGCTCAAGATCAGATTTAAGTGTGACACCTTCCAGTGCGACCTGTAAACACTGAGGAAGGTCTGTTTCGAAACGCGTCTGTTTATTATGAAATAAATGTTAGTAAGGGACCCTGCGAGTTTGGTTACTCTCTGTTGGAGTGTGGATGAGAGTTTGGAGCGTCACATATATATATATATATATATATATATATATATATATATATATATATATATATATATATATATATATATATATATATACAGGTAAGTCTCTCCCCAACAGAAAAGAGAAGCAGCAGCCACGAGGGGAAATGTAAGGAGGGGCTTTATTAGAAGAGAAAACAGCATTCTGGTGGCGGCGAATGCATTTCGGCGCATTGGCCTTCCTCAGCGCCCAACACCTGACAAAGTCTCGAACAGCCAACCTGCCGCTCGTTGTTAAAGGCGCCACTCCGCTCCTCCCCCATGCGATTCCGCTCACCTGTTGCGGTACGACTCATGTCTGCGCACCACAACCCCCAGAATGCAACATGTTTATGCACTCCAGGCTGGTGTTGTGGGGAAGGGTAAAGATTGTTCCAAAGTGGTAAAATTGATCGGAGGCGAGGAAAAAAGCAGCTGGGTTTTTGAAGGCTGATGCGGGATTGTTTCATTCGAACAAAGTCTCTCCTTAGGCCCCCTCAAACTGTCAGTCCTTCAGGCAGGTCGAAAATAGAGCAGGGGCATGATGCCCTGAAAGAGGTATATTTCGACCTCAACCACTCCGATCATCCTGCGAGAGGGACGGGTTCCGGATGAATCCATAACTGGAACTGTAGCACGGAGCTGTGGAGCTGACCAGAGAAATCCAGACCCTTGACGACAGGGGCTTGCTGCATGCACTTCTGGCTGTGTGCAGAACATATACAGGTAAGTCTCTCCCCAACAGAAAAGAGAAGCAGCAGCCACGAGGGGAAATGTAAGGAGGGGCTTTATTAGAAGAGAAACAGCAGTCTGGTGGCGGCGAATGCATTTCGGCGCATTGGCCTTCCTCAGCGCCCAACACCTGACAAAGTCTCGAACAGCCAACCTGCCGCTCGTTGTTAAAGGCGCCACTCCGCACCTCCCCCATGCGATTCCGCTCACCTATTGCGGTACGACTCATGTCTGCGCACCACAACCCCCAGAATGCAACATGTTTATGCACTCCAGGCTGGTGTTGTGGGGAAGGGTAAAGATTGTTCCAAAGTGGTAAAATTGATCGGAGGCAAGGAAAAAAGCAGCTGGGTTTTTGAAGGCTGATGCGGGATTGTTTCATTCGAACAAAGTCTCTCCTTAGGCCCCCTCAAACTGTCAGTCCTTCAGGCAGGTCGAAAATAGAGCAGGGGCATGATGCCCTGAAAGAGGTATATTTCGACCTCAACCACTCCGATCATCCTGCGAGAGGGACGGGTTCCGGATGGATCCATAACTGGAACTGTAGCACGGAGCTGTGGAGCTGACCAGAGAAATCACACAAGTATGGTGGAGAGACAGTGTTTAAAAGAAACTGAACCGGTGTTTCAGGTCCGGAGGCTCACTGGAGAGCATCATTTTAGCAGGAAAGATTTGAGACATTGGCAGCAACCACCAAAGGTTTCAATTGATGTGAGTACTGCAAGTCCCAGAAATCTGTGGGAACTATTTGCGACACCGAAGGGCGGGCCCACCAGAGGGCGATAAATGTAAACTTGCACTCTCACATTTGACTGCCAAATCACATGCGCCCGTGAACAAGGAGCAGTGAAGCTCTGAAACGCCTAGGGAATTAATTTTTTTCGAACAAGAAATGGCTGGTTCTTCTAAATAAACGAATTCTGCTACAACTTGCGGGATTCCGCTGCCTCTGAGTGCATCCTTGCAGGGGGACACCTGGCGTGAAGTGATTTAATACGGCCCGTCCCGGCCGGGAGGATTGCACCGCCACGAAAAAGAAAGGAAAGCGTGGTTTGCCTTGAACAGACTGTCTGTACAAGTATGGCGGAGAGACAGTGTTTAAAAGAAACTGAACCGGTGTTTCAGGTCCGGAGGCTCACTGGAGAGCACCATTTTAGCAGGAAAGATTTGTGACATTGGCAGCAACCACCAAAGGTTTCAATTGATGTGAGTACTGCAAGTCCCATAAATCTGTGAGAACTATTTGCGACACCGAAGGGCGGGCCCACCAGAGGGCGATAAATGTAAACTTGCACTCTCACATTTGACTGCCAAATCACATGCGCCCGTGAACAAGGAGCAGTGAAGCTCTGAAACGCGTAGGGAATTAATTTTTTTCGAACAAGAAAAGGCTGGTTCTTCTGAATAAACGAATTCTGCTAAAACTTGCGGGATTCCGCTGCCTCTGAGTGCATCCTTGCAGGGGGACACCTGGAGTGAAGTAATTTAATACGGCCCGTCCCGGCCGGGAGGATTGCACCGCCACGAAAAAGAAAGGAAAGCGTGGTTTGCCTTGAACAGACTGTCTCTACAAGTATGGCGGAGAGACAGTGTTTAAAAGAAACTGAACCGGTGTTTTAGGTCCGGAGGCTCACTGGAGAGCATCATTTTAGCAGGAAAGATTTGTGACATTGGCAGCAACCACCAAAGGTTTCAATTGATGTGAGTACTGCAAGTCCCAGAAATCTGTGAGAACTATTTGCGACACCAAAGGGCGGGTCCACCAAGGCGATAAATGTAAACTTGCACTCTCACATTTGACTGCCAAATCACATGCGCCCGTTAACAAAGAGCAGTGAAGCTCTGAAACGCGTAGGGCAATTAATTTTTTTCGAACAAGAAATGGCTGGTTCTTCTGAATAAACAAATTCTGCTACAACTTGCGGGATTCCGCTGCCTCTGAGTGCATCCTTGCAGGGGGACACCTGGAGTGAAGTGATTTAATATGGCCCGTCCCGGCCGGGAGGATTGCACCACCACGAAAAAGAAAGGAAAGCGTGGTTTGCCTTGAACAGACTGTCTGTACAAGTATGGTGGAGAGACAGTGTTTAAAAGAAACTGAACCGGTGTTTCAGGTCCGGAGTCTCACTGGAGAGCATCATTTTAGCAGGAAAGATTTGTGACATTGGCAGCAACCACCAAAGGTTTCAATTGATGTGAGTACTGCAAGTCCCAGAAATCTGTGGGAACTATTTGCGACACCGAAGGGCGGGCCCACCAGAGGGCGATAAATGTAAACTTGCACTCTCACATTTGACTGCCAAATCACATGCGCCCGTGAACAAGGCGCAGTGAAGCTCTGAAACGCCTAGGGAATTAATTTTTTTCGAACAAGAAATGGCTGGTTCTTCTAAATAAACGAATTCTGCTACAACTTGCGGGATTCCGCTGCCTCTGAGTGCATCCTTGCAGGGGGACACCTGGAGTGAAGTGATTTAATACGGCCCGTCCCGGCCGGGAGGATTGCACCGCCACGAAAAAGAAAGGAAAGCGTGGTTTGCCTTGAACAGACTGTCTGTACAAGTATGGCGGAGAGACAGTGTTTAAAAGAAACTGAACCGGTGTTTCAGGTCCGGAGGCTCACTGGAGAGCACCATTTTAGCAGGAAAGATTTGTGACATTGGCAGCAACCACCAAAGGTTTCAATTGATGTGAGTACTGCAAGTCCCAGAAATCTGTGAGAACTATTTGCGACACCGAAGGGCTGGCCCACCAGAGGGCGATAAATGTAAACTTGCACTCTCACATTTGACTGCCAAATCACATGCGCCCGCGAACAAGGAGCAGTGAAGCTCTGAAACGCGTAGGGAATTAATTTTTTTCGAACAAGAAAAGGCTGGTTCTTCTGAATAAACGAATTCTGCTACAACTTGCGGGATTCCGCTGCCTCTGAGTGCATCCTTGCAGGGGGACACCTGGAGTGAAGTAATTCAATACGGCCCGTCCCGGCCGGGAGGATTGCACCTCCACGAAAAAGAAAGGAAAGCGTGGTTTGCCTTGAACAGACTGTCTGTACAAGTATGGCAGAGAGACAGTGTTTAAAAGAAACTGAACCGGTGTTTCAGGTCCGGAGGCTCACTGGAGAGCATCATTTTAGCAGGAAAGATTTGTGACATTGGCAGCAACCACCGAAGGTTTCAATTGATGTGAGTACTGCAAGTCCCAGAAATCTGTGAGAACTATTTGCGACACCAAAGGGCGGGTCCACCAAGGCGATAAATGTAAACTTGCACTCTCACATTTGACTGCCAAATCACATGCGCCCGTTAACAAAGAGCAGTGAAGCTCTGAAACGCGTAGGGCAATTAATTTTTTTCGAACAAGAAATGGCTGGTTCTTCTGAATAAACAAATTCTGCTACAACTTGCGGGATTCCGCTGCCTCTGAGTGCATCCTTGCAGGGGGACACCTGGAGTGAAGTGATTTAATATGGCCCGTCCCGGCCGGGAGGATTGCACCGCCACGAAAAAGAAAGGAAAGCGTGGTTTGCCTTGAACAGACTGTCTGTACAAGTATGGTGGAGAGACAGTGTTTAAAAGAAACTGAACCGGTGTTTCAGGTCCGGAGGCTCACTGGAGAGCATCATTTTAGCAGGAAAGATTTGTGACATTGGCAGCAACCACCAAAGGTTTCAATTGATGTGAGTACTGCAAGTCCCAGAAATCTGTGGGAACTATTTGCGCAACCGAAGGGCGGGCCCACCAGAGGGCGATAAATGTAAACTTGCACTCTCACATTTGACTGCCAAATCACATGCGCCCGTGAACAAGGCGCAGTGAAGCTCTGAAACGCCTAGGGAATTAATTTTTTTCGAACAAGAAATGGCTGGTTCTTCTAAATAAACGAATTCTGCTACAACTTGCTGGATTCCGCTGCCTCTGAGTGCATCCTTGCAGGGGGACACCTGGAGTGAAGTGATTTAATACGGCCCGTCCCGGCCGGGAGGATTGCACCGCCACGAAAAAGAAAGGAAAGCGTGGTTTGCCTTGAACAGACTGTCTGTACAAGTATGGCGGAGAGACAGTGTTTAAAAGAAACTGAACCGGTGTTTCAGGTCCGGAGGCTCACTGGAGAGCACCATTTTAGCAGGAAAGATTTGTGACATTGGCAGCAACCACCAAAGGTTTCAATTGATGTGAGTACTGCAAGTCCCAGAAATCTGTGAGAACTATTTGCGACACCGAAGGGCTGGCCCACCAGAGGGCGATAAATGTAAACTTGCACTCTCACATTTGACTGCCAAATCACATGCGCCCGCGAACAAGGAGCAGTGAAGCTCTGAAACGCGTAGGGAATTAATTTTTTTCGAACAAGAAAAGGCTGGTTCTTCTGAATAAACGAATTCTGCTACAACTTGCGGGATTCCGCTGCCTCTGAGTGCATCCTTGCAGGGGGACACCTGGAGTGAAGTAATTCAATACGGCCCGTCCCGGCCGGGAGGATTGCACCTCCACGAAAAAGAAAGGAAAGCGTGGTTTGCCTTGAACAGACTGTCTGTACAAGTATGGCGGAGAGACAGTGTTTAAAAGAAACTGAACCGGTGTTTCAGGTCCGGAGGCTCACTGGAGAGCATCATTTTAGCAGGAAAGATTTGTGACATTGGCAGCAACCACCGAAGGTTTCAATTGATGTGAGTACTGCAAGTCCCAGAAATCTGTGAGAACTATTTGCGACACCGAAGGGCGGGCCCACCAGAGGGCGATAAATGTAAACTTGCACTCTCACATTTGACTGCCAAATCACATGCGCCCGTGAACAAGGAGCAGTGAAGCTCTGAAACGCGTAGGGCAATTAATTTTTTTCGAACAAGAAATGGCTGGTTCTTCTGAATAAACAAATTCTGCTACAACTTGCGGGATTCCGCTGCCTCTGAGTGCATCCTTGCAGGGGGAAACCTGGAGTGAAGTGATTTAATATGGCCCGTCCCGGCCGGGAGGATTGCACCGCCACGAAAAAGAAAGGAAAGCGTGGTTTGCCTTGAACAGACTGTCTGTACAAGTATGGTGGAGAGACAGTGTTTAAAAGAAACTGAACCGGTGTTTCAGGTCCGGAGGCTCACTGGAGAGCATCATTTTAGCAGGAAAGATTTGTGACATTGGCAGCAACCACCGAAGGTTTCAATTGATGTGAGTACTGCAAGTTCCAGAAATCTGTGAGAACTATTTGCGACACCGAAGGGCGGGCCCACCAGAGGGCGATAAATGTAAACTTGCACTCTCACATTTGACTGCCAAATCACATGCGCCCGTGAACAAGGAGCAGTGAAGCTCTGAAACGCGTAGGGCAATTAATTTTTTCGAACAAGAAATGGCTGGTTCTTCTGAATAGACGAATTTTGCAACAACTTGCGGGATTCCGCTGCCTCTGAGTGCATCCTTGCAGGGGGACACCTGGAGTGTAGTGATTTAATACGGCCCGTCCCGGCCGGGAGGATTGCACCACCACGAAAAAGAAAGGAATGCGTGGTTTGCCTTGAACAGACCGTCTGTACAAGTATGGCGGAGAGACAGTGTTTAAAAGAAACTGAACTGGTTTTTCAGGTCCGGAGGCTCACTGGAGAGCATCATTTTAGCAGGAAAGATTTGTGACATTGGCAGCAACCACCGAAGGTTTCAATTGATGTGAGTACTGCAAGTCCCAGAAATCTGTGAGAACTATTTGCGACACCGAAGGGCGGGCCCACCAGAGGGCGATAAATGTAAACTTGCACTCTCACATTTGACTGCCAAATCACATGCGCCCGTGAACAAGGAGCAGTGAAGCTCTGAAACGCATAGGGCAATTAATTTTTTTCGAACAAGAAATGGCTGGTTCTTCTGAATAAACAAATTCTGCTACAACTTGCGGGATTCCGCTGCCTCTGAGTGCATCCTTGCAGGGGGACACCTGGAGTGAAGTGATTTAATACGGCCCGTCCCGGCCGGGAGGATTGCACCGCCACGAAAAAGAAAGGAAAGCATGGTTTGCCTTGAACAGACTGTCTGTACAAGTATGGCGGAGAGACAGTGTTTAAAAGAAACTGAACCGGTGTTTCAGGTCCGGAGGCTCACTGGAGAGCATCATTTTAGCAGGAAAGATTTGTGACATTGGCAGCAACCACCGAAGGTTTCAATTGATGTGAGTACTGCAAGTCCCAGAAATCTGTGAGAACTATTTGCGACACCGAAGGGCGGGCCCACCAGAGGGCGATAAATGTAAACTTGCACTCTCACATTTGACTGCCAAATCACATGCGCCCGTGAACAAGGAGCAGTGAAGCTCTGAAACACGTAGGGCAATTAATTTTTTTCGAACAAGAAATGGCTGGTTCTTCTGAATAAACAAATTCTGCTACAACTTGCGGGATTCCGCTGCCTCTGAGTGCATCCTTGCAGGGGGACACCTGGAGTGATATATATATATATATATATATATATATATATATATATATATATATATATATATATATATATATCGGCGAAGAGTTTCTCGATAGATTCAAACGAGGAACAAGCAGACTCGCACTCCAGTGATCCGTGTAGACACAAGTGTTTATTGGCAACGCGTTTTGGCCAGGCGGTCTTTTTCGTTAGCCAAAGGCGTACATATGACAACACCATTTTGAAGTGCATAAAAAGTAGAAATTGTGGTAGGACCAAGGTACGGGGGGACAGAATCGCAATGGAGCTGGTAAACAGACTATCAGGTTACACTGTTACCATTACACATGCTATTAAGCGTCATAGCTGCCAATACATAAAAAACAATACTGATAATGATTAATATTATTGCATAATTCACGGATCTGTGCATGCATGTGATGAGATGGAAATTCAGTAATGAGATAACCATGTCCATATGATAATTAGGGATCAATGAGAAAAACACATAAGGCTTCCTGGCCAAGTGGCCTTGTGCATTCTGTCCAAGAAAACATTGTGTGGAAATTGATTGCAATCTGGTCCAAGTGGCCTAATCACGTAAATCGTTCAATATGTAAACATACTTCATACAGGTTAAAAAAGCTGTACAATTTTTGCAAGGCATTACATGAAGAAGAAAATTCATACACAAGAGTCAATGTGGGTATGCAATCATAGGAATCAAAACACAATATACATTTGGATGGTCCTTTAGAAAAATCGATACTGGTCCAAGCCTGGAACCAAAGTCGAAATAGTGCAATGAAGTGACCCTATACTTAAAATATACAAAGCTAAAGTTCAACAAAAAGGTGACAGGGCAATGTGGTGAGTGGAAGTGAGATGTGCAAAAACTATAAAAATTTACAAGAACGCACAAAAGGAGAGAATAACCCAGAGTAAATTGGGATACATAGAATTCTTAGAGTTACAGATAACTGTTGTAAAGAAATTATAAAAGCATCATAGGTGTAAAGATGTATTACTGGGAACGGATCGTGGCCCGTAGTCCAGCGATGGTAATCACGCTAGAGTATTTAAGGCTATTCTGTGAAATTTCAATGTCCTATCTGTTGAGACAAAGAAGAGAGCCCTCTTCCAAGTTACAGTGTGGTCATAGAAATTGGCTATCACAACAGCAGAAATTCCAGGTTAGAAGCAGGCAGTACAGAAACATTGAGCTCATGTGCAGAGTGCTTATCCAATATGAACATGTAACTCCTCATCCTCATTCAGGCCAAAGGGGTTCTTGGAATCGAGATGAACGATGTAACGTGATTCAAGGATTCTCAATTGTTTAACTCTGTCACCGCCTCTGGGATTAGGTGGTACTCTGTCAATTCCCAAAAATGAGAGACAAATAACATCATTGTTGTGATACCGCAACCAGTGGCGCGCAGTAGCATAGCTTATATCCCCATTCTAGATTGCCCTTATATGCTCAAGGATGCGCTTTTTGATGGGGATGATCGTGCTCCCTACGTAAAACTTTTCGCATGGGCATGCAATGACATAGACACAAAAATCAGTATTGCATTTCATGAATTTGCCAATGAGTTTAGTTTTACCCGTCGGCACACGGTAAGATTTCACATTTTTGCTTGTCCCACACGCCTTGCATTTTCCACACTTGAAAAAGCCCTTCTGTTCCTTCAGCCAGGACCGTTTCTTGGGGGCCCCCATGTAGCTGCTGACTAACATATCTTTAAGAGAGCGTGCCTTCCTGTAGGTAACTTGTGGTTGTCTGCTGACTTCGCTCCCTATCACAGGATCGTTTTTCACAATGTGCCAGTGTTGCTTTAAGTTGTCACAGACTTTATGTGCTTCCACATTGTATGTGGTTATCATCCTGACATTGTTAGTGGGTCTAGGCTCTTTAGTTTTCTTAACAAGGAGTTCTGTTCTGTCTCTGGACTTGGCTTTTTCTGTGGCTGCTTTCAGTACTTTGTCGCGGGAACCCCTGGCCCTGAATCTTTCGGGCATGGATGTACGTTCTCTCTCAAAGGCTGTCTGGGAACTGCAATTACGCTTAGCTCTAAGGAGCTCCCCGTACGGGATGCTGTTCTTAAGGCTGACAGGGTGATGACTACTAGCGTGTAAAACGCTGTTGCCCGATGTGGGCTTCCTGTAAAGGCTGGTGTGTAACTTCCTGTCCTCAACCTTGACTGTTATATCCCAAAAATCCATTTCCACCTGATCTTGTTTGTTGGTAAATCTGAGATTTATGTTGTTCTTAATCAATGAGTAGAGGAACCTATCCAGATCTTTTTTAGGGCCCCCCCAGATCATGAAGATGTCATCTATGTAACGGGTATAGAAGGCAATGTGGCATTTGCTCCTCCCACCACCCTGTGTGGAGGAATGTGGCTCAATGGTTAGAGCGGCAGACCCTGATGCAGAGTTCTGGCCAGGGACCAGGGTTCGATTCCCGCCTCGGTGGGGTCTCGGGCTCAATTTCCTTGGACCTGTTAATTCTCGCCTCGGTGGCTATTCTAATCACAGGCCCCACGCTGCAACTCTGGGCAATAGCTTGCTTAGCCTCCACACCGGCCGCAACAGCGCTAAGAATGCCTGGCTTCACCCTAGGGGTGCCCAGGAGTGGACACTTCACCGGGAAAGCCAGGAGGGGTTCCACAGTGGTATGAGTATCAGCGCCAGGAAGCCGAATAGGCGACACCGCAAGGTGACCGTCTGGTGACAGTGCGCTCTATAAGTACCATGACATTAACATTTACATTTACATTTCACCCCATTAGCATACACGCGTAACTAGGCGCAAAGCAGCTTCCGATCGCAGTACCCACCTCCCGTTTAAACCACCTGTCATCAAATAGAAAAAAATTGTTAAGTAGACAAAGTTCTAACATTTCAAGTAACATCTCAGTTTGTTTTAGAAGGAAAATGGATCTGTCCCTAAAGAAGTGCTTGCAGGCATTTATGCCATCATGGTGCCTGATGCATGTGTAAAGGGAAATTACATCAATCGTGACAAGCCAGACATTTTCTTCCCATGTAATTCCCTCTAGCCTGTACTGTCTATATATATATATATATATATATTCACTGAAAAAAACATAAGTTTCACACCAGTTATAGTTAGGAATTAGTATTTAAAAAACCTATTAAATTCACTTAAAAAACCATAGGTTTCACACCAGTTATAGTTAGCTGGAAATTTTACTCGCATAAAACCATTGAAATTCCCACGTTATAGTTAGTTGGACTCACTATAACTTGCGCGCCTGCAATGCACTGCTGATGACATCACATATTACATCACTCATGACATGGTCAGTGACATCACTCATGACATCACTGATGACACCATCCAGTGAATGTGTGTCTTTCTGAAAAATAAATATTAGTGAGTAATGTTTAAATATTTAAATATATGTATTATTGTTTCAATTTCTGTATAAGTGGCTGCATGGGTTGGTGAGTAGGTACATGTGTTTTTTATATGGGTTATTAGATGTTTTTCTTAGTATCAGTATGAGTGTTTGTATGGTTTGGTGGGGGTATTACTTAGCACATAGATGCATGAATGACTGACTCTCTCTTTGTATGTGTTTTGAAGACAGCATATGTGCAGGACTGTATGGGTGGATGAGTGTGTATATATGTGTGTTAGTGAGTGAATGACTAGCTCACTAGTGTCTTTATCAGTAACTATATATGTTTTAATCTAGTATATGTGAATATTGATGTATATAAGTGAGTATATGTGAGAGTGAGGGATTTTAAGAGTTCCTGTTTAAATTAGTATGTGCTTCTATAAGTGATTGTTTGAGAGAGTAAGTACGTGTACGTTTCCTTAGAAGTAAAGTGGTAGTGTGTGTATGGCTGTATATGAAAATAAATGGATGTTCAATAGTTTATTTGCATGTGTGAGTATGTGTCAGAGTATCTTTTAGATGACTGTCGGGGTGTATCAGGATGTATAGGTGTATCACTACATATGATGAGTGAGTATATGTATGAGTGACTATATAGAACTGTTGGTGAATAAGTGGATGTGTATATAGATGGTGGAATTATTGAATTGGTTGTTGTTACTGGTATGAGTATCTCAATTTTTTGAAAATTTTAGTTTCTATTATTGAATATGTGCTTCAAGGGTTACATTACAGTGAAAGGAGGTCTGTCACTCTGTCACAACGATGGTGTCATCAGTGATGTCATGAGTTATTGTAGTGTAGCTCCTATCTTCCCAATAGGCTCTGCGCATTGGAATAGTACCTACAGCAGTAAAGGCCTAGGCCAGACGTTAACTAGGTCTACTACTGTCGATGCTAGACTTAATTTTTGGGTTTGCCAGCTAAGCTCAGAGTTCGCTAGAAACTTTCTCGAATGTTCAAGGAAGGGATTAACTCCCCTGATTAGACAAGAAGGGATTTAGTTTCTGACAACCATAGAACATGACAACTTTGCTCTCCCCTAATCAAGAGTCAATCTCGAGAGTCGTGTGAGCACAAGGCAATTATTTTACTCAGTCAGTACGTGCATTCTTAGTCTCATCAGAATGTAGAGAAAAGGAAGAGACGGGCGTGTTCAATAAAAGATGTTATTTATTGATCAGTCTCTTTTCTCGTACAAGAGAAATGGATCGATATTATTGCAATACTTATAGTTAAGTAAAGTGCATACATTAGAAGCAATAGTATAAAATAATACTGTAAAAACATTGATATGGTTTCTGAGCCATATGATGTTTAAAATGATTAAAATATATTTACATACACATATACATTTGACTAACGTACTCAACTGGTGTTTCTAAATACGCCTACCCCGTGTACCTGACCTAAGTCTAATGCGTGGGCGGGAATAGAAAGTTACAGTTTAAGTTACGTTTGTTTTTGCCAAGTGAATAACTAAAGAATTCTCTGTGAGGGGTTATTCAGTTCTGTACCTGGAAGTTAGGATGAATGAGGAATGGTATCTCTTTCTCTGCTCTCGATATTCCAGGCTGCCTGCGAGGGCTGCCCGAAAGCGCCGGTGCTGGGTCTCTCGGCTTGAGATAGCAGCGCGTCTCTCAGCGCGTCAGGAAGGCGGGGCTGCTGCCAGCGGGGTCTGCTTCTGCTCTCGGCTTCGGCAAGTATGGCTGCTCCGTCTTGTCACCACGCGTGTGTTTGCATAGGGCAAGGTCGGCAATATTTATACCTTAAAGGTGCCGAGATTGACGTAAGGATGGACATAGGTACGTCAATAAAGATGTCATACGACTTGCTCGTTAGCACATTCTTTTGCAAAAGTTCTCTGTGAAATCAAAACAATGGCCGCACGGATTTTCCAGGTTGTCATAGGTTTGATTTGTTATGAGAACGTCGTATGCCTTATCAGGGGCTGGAGGAATGTCGCTTGTCTAATTAGATCTCAAGCGTTATGACCTAATCAGATAACACGTTCCTGTGCCGTAGTGTGACTGCGTCAGATAATGGTATCTGCATCATGGGGGATTTCTTGCCTCATGGGCTGACTGTTAGTTAACTTGATAGTTAGTTTAACCAGAATAGGGTCAGGAATAGGGGGATCGATTCAGAACCTATAGAAATACACGACACCCACTCCACGCTAACTATGGTCATATCTACTAATCTATGCATAATATAACATAGTACAACATACTATAGAGTATAGTGTATACCTTACCACCCCAAAATACATAAATGCATTTTGAAATTTTCAAATATACTGAAAAATTGCAGTCATATATATTGTATGCACTTAAGCTATGAATTAAACGCAAAAGTAAACACGCATTGTTATGCATTATTGCTTATTGGTATATGAGAAATACACATGAAATGGCTCTTAATATGGCTATACAGAAAGGAAGTTCGAGACCATTTCATCACATAATAAAATATTTGTGAACCTACCAGCGGGCAGCTAAAGTCTATATAAAGTATCTAAAAATAGAAATCTTAGTTCTCTAGGAATAGTTTCTTACTTTAAGCAGAAGATCAGTGTCCCGGGAAAAAATATGTAGAAAAATATTTTAAGGGGCATGCTGAAAAATTTGCTGTCCGTGAACTGGATTGTAATTGTTCATGTGACTTTATTTTTAAAGTTGAAGGCCGAATTCAGGGAACGCCGTGTGCGAGTTTACTCAAAAGTCTCTATTTCTGTTCCGGAGAGAACATCATATCATTCAGGCTTTCGAAAAAACTGTCAACAGCTTCATGGGAAAGCTCCACTAAGTCGGAAATAGGGGTAACCATGCATTCGTGCGCATGATTTTCTCCATTGACATTCTGATTCGCATTGCTGACAGAAGGTCGTACCTGTTCGATGTTGCTTTCATCTTGAACTTCACTACTCTTCAATCGTAGTGGTGAAGATTCCAGGAATGCCGTCATCAGGATTGGCAGCCTTTGAGGGCAGCACAAAGCGTGAACCTTGGTAGGAACCAACAGTGTATCTGCATCCACTGGCGCATCCGATTGTAGCGTCAGACAGGTGTCTAACACGCATTCTTCTCCGCATAGCAGACACCTTAGTACAGGTAAAACACACCTTTGCCACATTGGTCGAAATGATAGAAACCAAGTCATGTTTAGGTCTCTAAGCCGGGAGAGTCCCAGGATTTTTGATATCCGGTCCCGGTATCCAATGGCTAGGATCGTATCTTCCATTGTCGCGAGAGTTTGATCTGTGACATGGGTTGCCATAACGAAAAATAAGGACTAGGAATAGGATTCCTGCAATTAGTCCCAGGATCAGGGGAAGTCCGCCAAAAATCGAATGGACGAAATCTGGAAAAATACCCAGTATGGCTTTGAATGGTGTTAATGCCATCGAAAATACTGTCTTAAATACCTTTGAGACCCCAGTGGTATCAGAAATATTTAAGATTTCGCTCAGGATTTCCGCGAAATGTACGGGGGAATTAGTTGATAATAATGTATGTATCTCTGCAGTCGTCCTTGCGACTTGTAGATCATACGTTTCTTTTGATGACGTGAGCCTTGTAGGCGTCTGAAGAAGCACTGTTTTCATTCTGCTTAAAGTGTCTATTCGAATAGAAGTAATTTTCAAACTGGGCCATGCCCTTGCCTCCCTGTCTGGAAAGGAGCTGGGGAATAAAGAACGTCCACAGCACTTGACCTTCGCCGTTGTAGTTACTAGATAAGGAGTCCCGGGCATAAGACTGCAACATCTGCGGTCTACAATAAGAATGTAACTCCCATTATAGAGTCTTTGAAAGAATGGTTCTATTTCAGTTGCAGGTGCGCCTTGCTGGTGACATGAAAGGTTGTATGAATTCCCTTCACAGGCTCCATGCAAACTAATTCCGTTACACAGAAGCATGCCGCTTAGTGACATAGCACAATTGTTGCCACTAAGAAACACTTTCTGTCCTTTATTACTGACACATGCATGTGAATAGGGCAGGTTCCAAGTTGTTTTAAGGTTCCCCTTTCCCAATTTCTCGTACATGCCAGCCTGTATATATTTTTGGCAGTATTGAAACCTGAAGGTTGAGATTGGAATATTTATGATTCCGTGGATTATCCATTCACTGACAGGTCGTTCTGACATTGTCATTGGTAATCTTTCTAGTTTTTCAATGCTCAAGATTGTATAATCAGCACCCTTTTGCGCCATACCGATTTGTCTATCAGTAAGGTTAAAGATTTGGAATAGTGACGTTGTGTTGATTAAACGCCAAGGCACATATCCTGAATGCAGATTTTGTAACGTCCAGCCAAGCTGTACAATGGAACGCAATTGTGACTGTCCATGTTGTAATAACAGTAAGTCTTGCGATAATATATCGATTGCTGAAGACACAATGCTGTCCAATGAAAAAATTCTGGAGGACAGAGTCATTAACCCATTGTCCACTACAGAAAGTGATTTTTCCAAATTGATACGGTCAATTTCCCGTATTCTTTCTGCTGTCTCAATTTGAGTAACCTTCCAGGCCTCATTGTATGCTGCATATACAGAGGCTGCTATGAAACGCTTTTGACGCTGTTTGCGTGGTCCCAGTATGAAATCACGCAAGTCAGCACCATCAGTAAGTAAAGTTAGGTGTTGCTTAATTTCAGGCAGTGTGGAAGTCTGTAGCCATTGAAGGCATAATTTGCCCACACTGTAGGTTGTTATTATCCCTGGGTGATGTCTTTGGGGATATCTAGGGTCTGGCCTGGTCATTTTGAAACCCTGTGTTTTATTCAGGAATCTATCTTGACAGTTATTAGTATCTGTGGGCCAGATCAACCATTGTTTCCAATCAGGATGTGTTCTGTTTTGGTTTAATATATGGTTTACGTCTATCTCTTCATCTGTATCAGAGCTATTGCTAAACATTGTTGGCTTTGGAATAGACGGTTTAATTAAATCTTTGATTTTGGCTAAGCCAAGACAGGTGGTTTGTTGAACAGTGTCATTTAAAAATATCATTTGTTCTGGGATCATGCAGGCTCTAAACAAAGCTTCTAAACCCTGTACTTGCCATTCTTTTGTACCCCAAACACTTTTCAAATCAACATTTTTGTCCCAATAATCAAATCCAAAAGTATTCATTTTTTCAAAGAATGAATCTGAATATATCAATTTTGTGTTGGTTATCATGGTTTTCATCCCTGTCTTGTTTGACAATTTAAAATAAAATGTTTCAGCATTACTTGTGTTAAAACCTGAAAAATATGAATATTTGTCGTAAACGGTTCTAGAGCTTCCTTTTGGAGGCGTAGCACAATGTTCCCATTGATTATAATTTAAAACATTTCTAGGTTGTGCAGATTTATGCAGAAAATGGTTACCATAATGGTTATAGCAATACATACTATCATAATTTGTAGAACCTTGCAAATAATCACGTTTTGTAAATTTAGCAGACATTACTAAGTCAGACATCATATTGTTAATACTTTCAAAGTCCCAATCATCAGTAAATGAGTTTTGTTTTGCAAAGTCACTCAAAGAGATCTTGACTTGGTGTGGATATTTCAGGATCTCGACCGGACCATAAATTTCATAGTCAGTGTTGTCCCAGGCTACCCCACCAGGTATAGGATTGGCTGTGAAGTTGGCTGAAGAAAGTTCTGGAGAAAGTTCTCTTTTCTCGACGTGTGAAGATGTGTGTGGTTTGAGGACCAAGTTGATGTTCTGACTTGCTGTGTCCATTTTAGCATATTTTCCCTCAATGAAGCGTCCCAAAGTAAATACCATGATGAGCCAAAGTATGAGGATAAATGCACCAAAACCCACCCAAAATTCAATCCATGGAGAAACCAGATATGTTTCTTTCAGTTGTTTCAAAAGTTCCTTAGCTTTGTCTTTAAAGGATTTTGATGATGGCTGTGTCTTTGGTTCACTGAAGCCTTCAGAGGAATCATCGAAGTTGATGAAGTAACCAGATGCAGTTCTGTCAATTGTTCCAATTGGTTCAGGATTTTTGTTTTTTGCATTGTCACTTGGTACTTCAGTATAGATTGGTGTGTCTCTGCTAAATGTTTTTATTTGGGTTTTCAGAGGTCTGAGTTCTATTGCATTGTTGCATAGTCCTTCTTGTTCTTCTTTAGGCGTTTCGAATGTGATGAGCCTTTTTGTTAGGACCTCTGTGCTGGTAGCAAACCTTGGTGTTCTGCTACTTATTGGGAGTCCACTTGGCCTACTGTTTGTTATTGGCCACATGTTGTGGTTTTACCAGGTCGATGGATACAACTCGGTTCTCCTTTTTTCCAGCAAGTGGCGGTAGTACAACTGATCTTGTCCCGTTGACAGACAAGACAGGAACTGCTTTTCTGTAAGAAGGCCCAAATTCCTTCTTTACCGCGATCTTCTCCCTGACTAGATCCCCGACTTTTGGAATCCAGACAGGTCTTGCTGGGACAGGTGGTGATTCTTCAGTGGTCGTTGGCTGTTGTTTCAACTGTATGTTGCTCAGGTCTTTTCTTGTTTTGTTTAAGTCCTGCAAAATAGCCAAACGGTCTTTGACATCAAAGGTTTTTTCTATTACCACTGAAGTCTGACTATCAAGGTCAGAGATCAACATCCTAGTTCCGAATAATAATTCGTACGGACTGAATCCCTTCAGAGAATTTCTTGGCAAGTTATTTAGACTACGTTGGACACTTATTAGATGTTTGACCCACCCAGCTCCCGAACCTAATACCTTTGCCGTTATAGATTGCTTTATGTCACGGTTTTTTCTTTCAACAATTCCGTTCCCCTCAGGGTGAAATGGACAAGAGTACCGCAATTGCACGCCCATGCTGACCATGGCCTCCTTATAAGCCCGAGAGCTAAAAGCAGGACCATTGTCTGAATGCAGAATGCCAATTGCGTATGTGCCGATGAAGACCCGCAAATCTTTTATAACAGTTCTGGCGTCAGCCGTTCGCTGGGGCCACATCCATATGAATCTCGTGCATGAGTCCACTGCGACCAAGATATATTTATAGTTACCATCCCTTTGTAAGGGACCGCAGTGGTCTAGATAAACACAGGCTAATGGTTTATCCGAGATTAGAAGGGGCGTCTGCGCTGGACGTCTCACCGTTGATACTTTCATTTTTTGACATATTTCACATGCTAGAACATAGTTCCTTGTTTGTCTTCTCATCTGCGGCCACCAGTATCTCTGTTTTAATAATGATACTGTGGCTGAGACGCCAGCATGAATAGAAGCAAGCCCTTCGTGTGCCGCTATTATTAGTCCTGACCTATGTTCCATGTTTGGAATTGCCCTATCCCCCACTCCAGGGATTCGAGCAAAAGGAACATTGTTTGCATCAGTTATGTATGAGTATTTTACTGGAAAGCCTTTAGGGAGTGGTTCTATCGAATCCTTTTCTGAAGCGCTGACAGCTTGTAATATTTCGCTGTCTATTTTTGTTTTTGACCGGGTGACGGCAGCTACGGAAGCCGTTTGCACAGCTGCTTTCGCGGCCTCATCAGCCAATGAATTCCCTGCAACGTGAACGCCATCACGTTGATGACTCAGTGTATGTATCACGTGAGTCTTTGGTAGTTCTTTTTGTAAAAGAGCTACTTGTTCCCAGAGCATTTTATGCTTGATTGTGCCACCCTTTGCATCCTTGAAACCGTTCTGAAGCCAGATCTGCAAGTATTCATTATAAGACTGAACGCAATAATACGAATCGCACACTATAAGTGTGGGGAATTCTCAATCAGTATTTTCAAGCGCCATCTTGAATGCTAGTAGTTCAGCTCGCTGAGCTGTGCAATCTCCTAGAGATTGTGTTTTAGTGAGGGTTGGTTTAAATTTCCCTTCGTGCCAACGACCTTTAACGATCGCGCACGCAGCACTGTAAGCTTGTTTACCCCCTACTGCGGGTTGTGCTGATCCGTCTGTATATATTATACAGCCGTATTGGTCTAGAGGCAGAATTTCGGTCGGCGGAGGACATTCAAATTCATATTGGAGAAGTTCTTGTGTTTTTAAGTAAGGATCAAATTCGTACACCACGTCTGTTGCAGCAAGAGAGTTAGCCCATTGTATCCATCTCGGATGGAGTGCTTTAGCATTTGGAATGCTTGCCTTTGTTACCGCCTCTAGGGCTGGTATCGGTGTCACGATTATTATTCGTTTACCTTGTGCCAGGGCTCGTTCTTTTGCTATAGCTGTCTGTGTCGCTGTAAGAATTTTTTCCGTTGGGCTAAATTTCATTTCAGCCTTAGTGTACAAGTGTGATTTGAATGCAATTGGTACCTTTTCTCCCTCATTAGAGGTCAGGTATGTGAATCCGCATCTCCCTGGGATGACTCGGATCACAAGATTGCGTGTGTTATCACGTGTTTCTAATTTTGTTTTAATTAGCATGTCTGTTTGTAAGGATCTCAAAATTTCTGTGTGTGTTTGAGTCCAACTGGATCTTTTAAAGTCTGGTTTAATTAGATCGTAAAGGGGTTTGACCCTTTCTGCGTAATTTGCAATGTAAGTTCTTCCGAAATTTAGGAAGCCTAGAATTGACTGTAGGTTTTTTAGTGTTTTAGGAGCTTGGATTACGGCACATTTCTCTAGGAAATTGTCTGCCAGGCTTTTGCCTTCACTTGATAACTCATATCCTAAGAATAGGACCGTCAGATGGGCAATTCTGGACTTTTTGAAGTTGAATTTGTAACCCTCTGCAGCGAACCCAAGTATTATGGTGTTCACTCTTTTCAAGTGAGTCTCCAAGTCATCATCTGTTAAGTAAATGTCATCGACATAAGATAATGCTTCATCATCATATAGTTGTAGTAATTCTGTTACTCTCGCTGAGAATACCCCCGGGCTGTTCTTGTACCCCTGGGCTAACCGACAGAATTGTTTTTGAGTGCCATTTACTGAGAATGCAGTTAAAGATCTGCTCTCTGGTGCTATGTTTTGACAAAAGAATCCATTGGAGATGTCCAAGGTTGTTTTGTATTTTTTGCGCACTATGTTATTCATTAGTGCAGCACTGTGTGAGTTTTGCACTGCAAAGGTTTTGCAACATGTGTTAAGGTGTCGGTAATCCAAAACTAGACGGTACGAATTGTCTGGTTTGGAGACCGGAAACAAAGGATTGTTCATTTGTGAGGTGCAAGTTTCAATCACCCCCTGGTATTCTAGCTGATCTAGTATTTCATTTACTTGTTTTTTAGCTTCTTGCTTAATTGGGTACTGCCTTTGTGCAGTTGGCTGGGATTTTAACTGGATTTTGTGAGGAGGAGAATCCTCATCCCATCCTACATGATTTTTATATAAAGCAGGTGCTAAGGCCACTGCCCACTTTCTAGCAAGTGTGTATTTTTTATGAATCGGTATTTGATTCGAGAAGGCAGGCATAATTACTTCTTCGCCATGAGGGCACTCCCTGACAAACTCTGGTGGCCAGTCTTTTTCAGCTAGAAGGATGTCATAGCCTTTGGAGAGGTTATCCCAAAATAGTCCCCTTATTTTCCTAGTCTTATCTCCCTCTATACGTAATGTTATCTCGTATATCTTGTGGGGCTTGCTAACTCTGGTGTCTGCAGTTTCCACTTGAAGGTATTCATCCGTGTCCACTGTCTCCAGATGATTCATAAGGACTTTGCGAGCTATGCTCACCTCTGCTGCGCTGTCTAGCATTGTCTGAGCCCATACTCCGTTTTTCAGTTGTGTCCTCAGTATTCTCGGCATTTTTAACTACCTTGATACTGGCTACCTTCTTTTTTGGAAATTGTAATTTCTTTTTAAGTTGAGCAGGTTCCTTGTCTTTGGACTTGGCGTGCTCTTCTGATCGTCCTCTTCTTTCCGATTTCTGCGAGGAAGTCTGAAAAGATTGAGAGGGACGTGTATCAATGTCTTGATATCTATCAGGTTTTTTAATATTATCCCTATTTCTAAGGTTATATCTATTCCCAGAGGGGTCACTCTGCGGTGACCTCTGTCTTTGGTTTGGAGATTTCTCTCTTCGCCTAGGAGACCTTCCTCTGGACTGGAATTTCTTTTCTTTAGGATTGGATTGTTTATTTCCATCCCAGTTCTTTTTTGGTGAATTATTATTATTAAAAAATATTTTTTCTGGACTTGTAGTCAGTTGCGGTTTTACTGGTATTCCACCTAGACTATCTCTGCCTAGTTCTTCATAGGATTTTTCTATGATTCTGGCAATTTCAGCTGGTTGGTCTGCTATATCTGTCTCTTTTAACCTCTGGCGGATCGCTACGTTTGCTGCTTCACCTTTTATGTTGGCTAGTAATATAGCCGAGACCTGCTTGAAGTCTTTCAGTAATTTCATACCAAGAGTTAAAGCAGGTTCTGGACCGTATTCATCTTGAATTTGTTTTAGCACATCTGGTATTACCGAAATGGATGGAACACCGTGCGTTTTTGTGTAGATGGAAGCAAAGACTGTACCCCAAGTGTCACAGTCCTCAATGTGTGGTGCGATTCCCATTGGGGGACATATAGTCAGAATCCTGTGTTTTTCCAGCGGGGTGGTGTCAGGAAACACCGCCTCTATTTGGGTGATTTTCTGTGCCAACCAGAATGGTATTTGTTCCCGTTTAGCTGGAACTTTACCTAGGCAGGATTGGATGTTCTGTGGTGTAATTTTATTTGTGTTCCCCTGGTGAGGGGTCAGCTGTGGAAGTTTAATCGCTGGCTGAATTGTTGAAGTCCGCATTACATACTGAACTAATTGTCTATGAATTTTTAGTAGTTGTTTTAGCTGTATTAACAGCTCTGCTGCAGGCATTCTTTCGATGTCTGGATGTGGTGTGTATCCGGCTAAGACCGGCCACGTTGCTCCTGGTCTTCCTAAAGGACCGAGCCTTGTAATGTGATTGTTATGTTTTAGGGCGCCATCAAATAAGAGCAAATGCTCTTGGAATTTGAGTGGTACTTCCACCTCCTCGAAAGGAGTGTACGTTTCAGGAGGTTCCTCTACTTTGTAATAGTGGAAGTACTTTGTTACAGCATTTGCTGCTGGAAAATGTATCCATGAATAGTATACCTCTGTCTGCCGATATTCGTGTGCCTCAATTACGAATATGACTGTGCCACCTCTAGGTGTCAGTCCATTTTCTATAAGTTTTAAGGTTATAGATCTCCTTTTAATGACCGGAATGAGTATTATATCCGCGTCTGCTGCTTGCATGGTAGCATCAGCATCTGCGAGTTCAGTTGCTAATCTAACTGCCTCTCTTTCTTCATCACTTTCTGACATTTTACTGTCAGGATGGTATTATGTTTGTTTGCAGATCAGGTTTCTTTATGGAACAAAGATAAGATGCACAATATTTCGGAACTGTTTTATCCTTCAACGTTGACTTGACCAAGAACCATACATCGGAGTTCCCTCCTGCGAGGTTTTGGAGGATATAACCTTTCACCCACTCCAGACGTCTTTGGAGTATTCGGGAAAAGGGGTCTGAGTGAGAAAGCACGACTGAGTTACTCTAAATGTCTTACGTTAGTTTTATCGCCCTTTCCAAACGCGTTGGGCGCCATGTAGTGTAGCTCCTATCTTCCCAATAGGCTCTGCGCATTGGAATAGTACCTACAGCAGTAAAGGCCTAGGCCAGACGTTAACTAGGTCTACTACTGTCGATGCTAGACTTAATTTTTGGGTTTGCCAGCTAAGCTCAGAGTTCGCTAGAAACTTTCTCGAATGTTCAAGGAAGGGATTAACTCCCCTGATTAGACAAGAAGGGATTTAGTTTCTGACAACCATAGAACATGACAACTTTGCTCTCCCCTAATCAAGAGTCAATCTCGAGAGTCGTGTGAGCACAAGGCAATTATTTTACTCAGTCAGTACGTGCATTCTTAGTCTCATCAGAATGTAGAGAAAAGGAAGAGACGGGCGTGTTCAATAAAAGATGTTATTTATTGATCAGTCTCTTTTCTCGTACAAGATAAATGGATCGATATTATTGCAATACTTATAGTTAAGTAAAGTGCATACATTAGAAGCAATAGTATAAAATAATACTGTAAAAACATTGATATGGTTTCTGAGCCATATGATGTTTAAAATGATTAAAATATATTTACATACACATATACATTTGACTAACGTACTCAACTGGTGTTTCTAAATACGCCTACCCCGTGTACCTGACCTAAGTCTAATGCGTGGGCGGGAATAGAAAGTTACAGTTTAAGTTACGTTTGTTTTTGCCAAGTGAATAACTAAAGAATTCTCTGTGAGGGGTTATTCAGTTCTGTACCTGGAAGTTAGGATGAATGAGGAATGGTATCTCTTTCTCTGCTCTCGATATTCCAGGCTGCCTGCGAGGGCTGCCCGAAAGCGCCGGTGCTGGGTCTCTCGGCTTGAGATAGCAGCGCGTCTCTCAGCGCGTCAGGAAGGCGGGGCTGCTGCCAGCGGGGTCTGCTTCTGCTCTCGGCTTCGGCAAGTATGGCTGCTCCGTCTTGTCACCACGCGTGTGTTTGCATAGGGCAAGGTCGGCAATATTTATACCTTAAAGGTGCCGAGATTGACGTAAGGATGGACATAGGTACGTCAATAAAGATGTCATACGACTTGCTCGTTAGCACATTCTTTTGCAAAAGTTCTCTGTGAAATCAAAACAATGGCCGCACGGATTTTCCAGGTTGTCATAGGTTTGATTTGTTATGAGAACGTCGTATGCCTTATCAGGGGCTGGAGGAATGTCGCTTGTCTAATTAGATCTCAAGCGTTATGACCTAATCAGATAACACGTTCCTGTGCCGTAGTGTGACTGCGTCAGATAACGGTATCTGCATCATGGGGGATTTCTTGCCTCATGGGCTGACTGTTAGTTAACTTGATAGTTAGTTTAACCAGAATAGGGTCAGGAATAGGGGGATCGATTCAGAACCTATAGAAATACACGACATTATGTCACTGACCATGTCATGAGTGATGTAATATGTGATGTCATCAGCAGTGCATTGCAGGCGCGCAAGTTATAGTGAGTCCAACTAACTATAACGTGGAAATTTCAATGGTTTTATGCGAGTAAAATTTCCAGCTAACTATAACTGGTGTGAAACCTATGGTTTTTTCAGTGAATTTAATAGGTTTTTTAAATACTAATTCCTAACTATAACTGGTGTGAAACCTATGGTTTTTTCAGTGAATTTCAATGGTTTTTTAATAGCAAATCTCTATAGGTATAAAAAGTAAAAAAAATTATAACGAATTTTATATTGTATAATTATGTTTTTTTGGGGGGGGGTTTTGCCCTGGGGCGCTCCCAGGGCGCGTACCGGTGAACTCACGTGTAAGCGCAATGTTACGGCGCGCCCCGGGGCGCGTATCGGGAAGCGTCCCGTTAGCGCTATTCTCACGAACGAAAACAACATTGTGATGTTTCGCGTAACCGCGTGTTGCGTCATATGACGCACTGCGTAAGCGCACCCGGAAGCACGCGAGCGCATACGATCGCGCAACGTCCTGACGCGCTTACGCTACATGCCCCCGGGCGCGTAGCGTAAGCGCGTCGGGTCATGTGATCTGAAAATAATACTTTTCATTGGTGCAGAACAGTTTTGGTTTCCAAATGATGAAAGCCCGGGTCATGTGACTTGAAAATAACACTTCTTATTGGTTCAGGACAGTTTTTTTTTTCCAAATGATGAAAGACCCCACCTTTTTTCCTTATTCTGACTTTGTCCTTTGACTGAGGAAGACCTGTTTCAACAATAAAGAGAATTATTTTGTACTTTCAAATGGCTACTGTAGCAGCAACAGCTGGGGCATCTGCACCACCACCACCACCACCACCACCACCACCAAGAGGACCACCACAACAGTACATTGGTGGTCAAGAAGAGGAGGAGGAGGAAGAGGAAGAGGAGGAGGGGAGAAGATGGCTGCCTGAAGACAATACCCCATACAAGCCAAGGCCACACATTATATGGGAGTTTTTTTCAATCCCAGAGGGCAAGAAAAAAGTCAATGCGGCCAAGGTAACTTGCCTAATCTGTGGCATGGAACTCTCAAGGGGCAACCCAAACAAAAAATATTCTTTTGGTAATAATACCATGATTAGACATATGACCCGCAAGCATCCAAACAACTATGCTCGTGCAGAGATGAGGGAACTGGCCAGTAACCTCCCCCAGTCTTCAAGGACCACCTCCAAAAGAAAGCAACCCACTCCATCGGGACCAGAAATAACGGAGATGATGCCTTGCATTCAACAACGATTTGAAGATTTTAGAGTCACATGTATTTATTGTGGCAAACTCATCTCCTATGGTGAAAAGAGCGTAAAGCTCATTGTCCTTGCTGGTGACAATCACAATTGCCCCAAAAAACCCTAATTTTTTCTGTTTTTTGTGTTTTGCTCCAGTTGAGCCATTTTCAATTCCCTTTTTTTTGTTTCTCCCCATAAAAAATACAAAAAAATATAAAACTGTTTTGAAAAACCAAAAAAAGTACAAAATGTTCAAAAAAACTAAAAAAATATAAAACAACAAAAAGAAGAAAAAAACAGTTCTTTTTAGAACTACCTTTAATTTATAAAAATAAACCTATATTTTTAAAGAATCTCTGTTCATTTTTTTTCCTTAGGGTACGCGTACCGGGGCGCGCACCCAAAAAAAATAAAAAAAAAATAATGAAGGAGTTAGCATGAGGGAAGAACACAAACAGAGTAATGTTAAGAGAAAGAGAGCTACAGGGAGAAACACAGAGGGATTCTTTATTACATAGTAAAAAACAGAGAAGGTGTAAGAGGGTGAAAGTGAGAAAAGTAAAATGACTAAAGGAGCGAAAGAAAGGAAGAGAGAAGAAGAAGACTAAAGTAGAGATAGTGGGAGAATGTGAGTGGGTGTTGAAATAAAAAGAAAGGACAGTAAAAAATGGAGAATGAAGGGTAGTGGCGGAACCGGGATAAATAAAGAACGGTGAAGGAGGGTGAGAAAAGACCAGTTAGTGTAAGTAAAGAGGGGTGAAAGAGGGTGAAAAATTGAATTAAGATAAGACACGGGGAGTGACAAAGAGAAAGGACAAAGACAGTAAAGGAAACAGTGCCTGAATGGGTTTGAGTGAAACAGCAAAGAAAGGTAAGTAATGCAGTGTGTGTGACTTATAGGGAGTCAGTGGGTGTAGGTCGGGGTGTGGGTGTGTAAGGTGTGTCTGTGGGTGTGGGTGTGTGGGGTGTTTCGGTGTGGGTGGAGGTGAGGGTGTGTGAAATATGTGTGAGGGGTGTATGGGTGTGGGGTGTATATGTGTTGGATGTATGTGTGTGTATGGAATGTGTGTGTGTGTGTGAGGAGTGTGTGTGGGGGGATTTTTTGTATATATGAGGTGTGTGTGTGGTGTGTGTGTGGGGTGTATGTTAGAGGTGTGTGTATGTGTTGGGAGGGGGATGAGGTGTGTGTGTAGGAGTAAGGTAAATAATTAAGAAAAACAGAATGAGTGAAGAAGCAAAGGAAGGGAACAGAGGGTAAGTGAAGTAAAGAATAGGGACTGAAAGAAGTTGAATATGAGAGGGGAAATAGGGAAATTGGAGTAAACATGGAGAATAAGAATAAGTGAGGGAAGCAGAGTAAAGAAATAGGAGTGAGGTTGGTTGAGAAATTATTAGTGAGCTTAAAGCAAAGGGTGATGACAAACTACATTTTTTTAGTCACACTTACCATATAATAAATGTAACTTTAATTACATTTTTTTACTACACTTTGTTTCTGTGAAAGAGAGAAGAAAAAATAAGTTATAATTAGTAAAATGTGTATTTTAAATTAAAAGATACAAATGAAGAGGTTAAAAAGCATAACAGTGTATTTAGAAATAAAGTAAGAGTGAAGGACATAGAAAGGGAAATAAAGTAAGGTAGAAGGACAAAAAGAGAGAAAAAGAAATAGAAGGAGAGCAAATTAGTAAGAGTAAGGCATATAGATTCACTGACAGAGAGGAAGAGAAGAACAGAGAAATGAACTGTAGGTAAGAAAGATACTAAAAGAATACTGGAGAAGTGTGGCTCACTGGTTAGAGGAGGCAGACCTGGAAGCAGAGGTCAGCCCGGGACCAGGGTTCAATTCCCGGCTCGGCGGGGTCTTGAGTCCTAAAATGTCCATGGACTCGACAATTCTCGCTCCGGTGCCTACTTGATTCATGGGTTCACACTCTGCGACTCTGGGCAATAGCGTGCTTAATCTCCACAACGGCCCCTCGCGGTGGGATGCCTGGCTTTCACCTTGCAGATACCCTGCCAGGGTTATCTCACAGGGGAATATCAGGACGGGTTCCCTAAGCAAGCGCTTAGAGACCGCTTGGTGATTTGCGCTATATAAATTCCTGTACATTTACATTTACATTTAAAACAATGTGAGTTAGCAAAACTAAGTCAGGAAACGGTAGTAAGTAAAAAGATAATGACAGAGACGGAAAAGAGTCTAATTAAGGATGCATTTAGAAGAATGAGGAATAGAAGATAACTGAGAGTAAGTGAACAACAGTCATAGAGTGAAGGGATGAAGGGAGAGAGGATAATATACAATGATTGAGGGAAATGGAGTGAGGAAGTTAGTAGACAGACACACTAAGAAAAACTGAGTGAGGTGGAGTACAATGAGTAAGCAAAGGAAATGAGTAAGGGAGCAAAAAAGGAAACAGAGGAGAAGACGACTAAAACAGTGGTACTGAGAAAAAATAATTTGGTGATGAAAGTTTAGAGAAGGACATTGAAAGAAAGGAAAAGAGGGATAGTAATGGAACCAGACTAAAAGAAATGGGATGAAGAACGATGAGAGAGGAGCAGTGAAGTTGTTATAAAAGAAATGATAGAAGGTAGATAAACACAAGTGAACATAACACAAGGAGAGTGAGGCACTGAGGACATAGAGGTAGTGAACGAAAAATAGAGAGAAGAGGTCAAAAGAAAAAAGCAAACAAAGATAAGCGAAAGAGAATGGGTGATTTATAGTGATAGAGTGCGACAATACTGCTGAGTGAGTAAAGAGGAATTGCTAAAAGAGCAAAGGAGGAAAATACGGAAAAGAGAAGTAAAGCAGAGAGACTGAAAGCTGAAAAGTTATGCAAGGGAGAGAGGGGATGCAGACAGTTGAAATGAGAATGAGGGGTTGTGAAAGAATTGGAGTAAAGGAACGGGGGTTACAGAAAGTGAGAGAAAGACATTATAAGTGAGTAAAAAGAGCTGAAAGAGGATAGAAAAAGGAAAGTGAGTGTCAGACAATGGGAATACAATTTAATTTACACAATCCAAAGTATAGAATAACTTGTACAACATGTTACATGGTTTATTTTTGCTGTTCTCAGAATATATTGAATTTCTCTTAAAACAGTGAGTTCAAATTACTCATCATATGACAGCGGGAAAAAAAACACAATCTAAAAGATTGTGTTTTAAAAAAAAACTTAGATACTGACAAATGACAAATATACACTAATCTTTGATTCACTTACTTTTCCTTTAGGCCAAATAGTATATCATGAAGGTCCTTTTCTCGTTGGAAAGTACTCTGCTGTTCACTAAAAAATCCATTTCATCAACTTTCTAGAAGAAAAGCTCCAAGAACATCTGAAATATTTTCATTATTTTCAAATACTCCTTTTTTCAGTCATGACTCTTTACTCATTCCTTCACCATTCCTTAAGGCCAAATAGTGTCAGATGTATCAGTATATTTTCAAATTACTTAAAACAAACTCTAAAATTACCGTTTTTCCGACGTTCTGAAAGAAAGACTCAAACAACATTTTCACAATATTTAAATTTTCGTAATTCTATCTCTGACTCACTCATGTTCATCATTTCCTATAATACTGATATCACTTACTATGAGATCCACTTACAGTACCTATATGACAACTCAATTTTTTATATTATCTTGATCACTTTTACTCAGAATATAATTTTAAACAGCAAACTAACCTTTATTAACTGCTCCCGTCTTCATAGGCCAATTACCTTTACTTAATTTTTGGTTGTAAAAACACTAGATCTGAATTTTTTAAGTCAAAAGGCAAACATTGTTTTAAAGTCAAATGAGTGTCATTACCAAGGGTCCAACCTTTACAACTTTTTAAATAGCATGTGTAATGCCCTGGTGTTGTTGAAGGACCGTCATGATAAATAATAGCTACAGTTGCAAACGTTCTTCCTGAAATTGATAATTGAGAAGCCACAACATTTTTAATAGAAGTTGTCAATTTCGTTCCATCAGGTCTACATCGTTGGAACATTAAAATGACATAGTGACCATAACTTCGTAGAAATAATGTGGACAGCATTGCAGACTTACATTGGGTACACACCATATTGTGATCAGCTGCTTTAACGAGATTATTAAAAGGCACTGATTTGCAGTCTGGTAAACTCAAATATATAAATCTTTCAGTGTCTATTCTAGTACTACTTGATAAAGTACAGTTATCACAGTCATGCTGCCATTGATAAGAAAGGTTAAAAAGATTTTTTATATCTACTCCTTCATCTTCCAATACATCAAACATATACATTAAAAATTCCTGACAATCCTGCTGAATTATCTGTGAAAATTGATTTTGACCAGAACATATGTCTAGAAGATTTCTAATTTCTGAAACACTTTCTATTTTTGCTCTATCACTGCTACATTTCTCAAACACAGAATTCAATAAACAGCAGAATGTTTGATCCCGATTTTCAACAATCTGTTCTTGTAAATTTTGAAGAAAAAAAACAACATTAACTACTACATTAGCATAGCAGTTGACACCAGAACTGTTTTCAAACTGAAATCCAACAAGATCTTCAACAGAATCCTTTTTCTTTCTCCTTACAATTACAGTTTCATCTACTTTTTGTCTTTTTGCTAGTACCTCACTGCAATTATTCTCATTTCTTCTTTTTCGGCGTACCACACGTTTTTCAAACACAGGATATTGAGGCAAATGTGGAGCATACTCTCTTCTTAACCTATTGTATTCTTTAACACAATCTAGATCAGCACAAATCTTTGTTTCATCACACTCAATCAAGTACAATCCTGATAAAGTTCTGACTCGTGATGATGCCACATATGCCATACCCTCTTTAAACACAGAACTTCCAATGTTCACCAAAGCACTATCTACACTTAAACCTTGAGATTTATGAATTATCACTACATATGCCAAACAAACATGAAACTGTTTTCGGCGAACATATAAGTCTTTCACAAGCAAAAATCTAGCTGAACAACAACAAATTTGTTCTATTTCGTCAATGCCATCAAATTTAATTTTTAAAATTTCAATTCCATCTCTATTTTTGTAATTCACAAAACCAACAACATGACCCATTGCTCCATTTACCAGACCTCTTTCAACATTTAAATTCCTTCTCAAAATGATACGACAATTTAAACACACATTCAGAGTCTTTTCAAAACCAGCAGTTTTAGATATAGTCTTCTCTAATGAATCCAATTTTGATTTCAGATTTTCTGACAAAATAATTGTTGCTCCCATATGCTCTATTTTATCTATAGCTTCCAGTTTCACTATCGCTTCGTTTTCTAACTTTAACATTTTGTTGTTGAACATGGAACATTCTTTCAGAGTAGGCATCAAACATATGCCAGATTTCTTCTCGTTAATTTTCTTAAAAATATTCTCTGGAAGAATGTTTTCATTTGGGTACAAATTTGAAATTAATCGTCCATGTAAAGCTTCTTTCCCATGCTGACTTATTTTTCCGATTCTTACATCTTGTAGAATATTTTTATAATCTTCATCCTTTGCCTGCCGAATATTTTGGAGTAGTTCTGCATATTTGAAATTTAACCATATATTAACGTTTCCAATGCTTCCTAGGCACTTCCTGGTATCTTCATGCGTGACCATTTAAAACACTGGCTGTCCTTTCACTGGAGTTAGTTGCAGTAGATCTCCAAAAACATTGATGTGTTTGCCTCCAAATAACACATCATAGTCTGTTTTAAGAATTTCTTGCATTCTCAAATGCACAAAAGCAAGCATTAGATTTGAGACCATGCTTACTTCATCAATGATAAGAAGTTTCATTTTCTTCAGGACTCTGGAAACTTCAGAACACGCATCTCCAGAAAGCTTGTGGTATTGCAATTTGTTATCATGCTCCACTGGCAGCATCAGTAAATGATGTAAAGTAATCCCTTTAATATTATGTACTGCCAGCCCAGTTGGAGCGGTAACAACACAAGACAGCGGTGAATCAGTCCTTTTCTGCAGATAAGTTGCAATTGCTTTAATCAGAAAACTTTTTCCAGTTCCCGCTTCTCCACTCACGTACAGTCGGACAGGCTTAAATGATGTACATGAGCATTCTTTCTTCTCATGACTCAATCCATGTTCAACCTGTTCTGTGACTTTGTCATATATCTGTTTCTGCTCAAGGTTTAATTGTTTCACCAAATCTTCTAAATTAATAACATCCTCTTGAGCTTGCTCCATAGCTCTTTCCACCTCATCCATGGCAGTGGCAGCTTCATTTTGGATAATTGGTCCTCCTAGTGGATCCTGACTCAATGAAGCAGAACTCTGACTGTCTTGAGAACTGTCTCTTGCAATCTCTGCAGCAATTGTTGCTTCTTGCTCTATTTCTTCATTCAACATTTGCAGATAATTTGGAAAAACAGTACATTCTATGGTATCCTTTGTTGCATTAAAAGAGTCTTCATAACAGAGAAAATCTCCAAGTAGTTCCTCTTCTGTACGCTATGGTTTAAAGAGTTGTAAAAGAGCCAAATAGTAAAATTCTCTTTTGTCTGGATTTTCACAACTCAATTTTCGATGATTAATCAAATGACCTTTTCTCTGTTTCACTAGACATCCTTCACATCCAATGACAGCATATATTCCATTATTGATATCTTCTCTGATGTTCCTCTTATAAATATAGCTTTGAAGAACTTCATAGAGACAAACGTTCTCAAGGTGAGGACTTCTATTTGGATAGTATGTATCCAACATGTTTGTCTTCAAAATATCTGTACTTTCTGGTTCTTTCTCCGCCAAATACTTTATCTCTTGCACAGATTTCAAAACTCGGTTTCGTGTTGCAGCAAGACCTAGACTTATCCAAATGATGGTTCTAGATTTGGCATAGAGACTTGCTGATGACAATCGATCAGAACATTCATATGCTCCAATTTCTCGATCCGACAACATCTTCAGACTGTAACTGTATAATTTCTTGCTTAGACTCTTTTCATGTGAAATGTCCTCCCACATTTCCTTCAGTTCTGTTTTTTCTTTTTTTGTTATGTAAGACGTCACATATCGAGCCAGAGCAATAGAGTTGTCAGCAACGAACTGAATATCCATGTTAGCATTCCACATGGACAAAATCACTGGGTTGAAGTCGTTGATGTACTTGGACTCTTCGTTTCTTTTTAAATTGTATGTATTTTTGGGTGATTTCCTCGTCACAGTATGTCGTAGAGAAGACATCAAAATATTTACTCTTCCTTTAGAAATCACTGGTTGTGGAAATCCGAAACGACATTTTGTGTAGAACTTGTCCTTGTTTCTGAATTTTCGACGACAGTACTTTCTACAACGATGGGATTGAAAACGTAAAACTTGTTGCCTTAAACTGTTTTCTTCGGTAGTTTTCGGAACAGCACATGTTGAATACTCTTCAATGAAGCTCATCACTGTCTCATCTGAATCTGTTCCAAATTTGGGTGCATCTTTAATCCACAACAACATATGTATATGAGGAACACCTCTGGCTTGATACTCCTTTCTCCAAAAGAAATCCAAAACCTCTCCAAGGGGAGGATTTTTTTTGTTGGTAATAAAAGACATCATAGCTTCAAATCTATGATTAAAATATCTGCATACATTCACTGGATCCAAAGAACACAGTTCGTTCTCCAGGTGTTTTGAATTCTATATTTTGTATATTTGCATTTGTCTCTCGTAGAATTTGAAGTAAGTCGTCCCATGCATACTCGGCACAGCTAAGAGTGAGGAACCATGTAGGAGTTCCTAAGTTTCTTAGCATACATTTCAATTCCCCATGACGACGGTACCAATACTCGTTTGTACCACGCTGACATGCCATGAGATTGATTAAATGAGATTCCAAAATATTATCTTGCAGATTCACTTTCTCCATAAAGTCCCTCGCCGAAACATTTTGCAGATGTGCTCCACTTTTCAGTATATGGTTTACTGCATAAGAAAGCCCAGACAAGTCACTTTCATACAGTAAATGAAACAAATAGGGAATGCATTGACGAAACCTTGGATCTTCAGCATATAATCTTACAGTTCGATATTCAGATGCAGGAATTTGAAGTGGTCGATCATCATATCGTCCACCTCGACCTGTTGGAAATAGCTGTGGAAAACAACGAGCTTCCAAACTTTCTTCCCATACACTAATGGGACTTCCTTTTGCTTCTTTCATTTGAAACAATTTAATTGCATTCCCCATTACTTCTTTGGAATGCAAAGGATGAACAGTATAATTTTCATATATTTCTTCACTTCTAGACACATCAACTTTTTCAATTTGGCCGCCTGAACAATCACTGTCTTCATCTGCAGCTGTTTCCTCTGCTGCAACACATACATCTTTGTAATACTCATTGTTTTTGACTAAATACAACGTTGCCTTTTTGACTTTCCTAACATCCACTAAATCTTGCCAGATTTTCTTACTCTTTGTCGGAACCCCATTATCTAGAATAACTAAAGGTTCCTCTTCTACTTTTTCTATACCAATTGTATCAATATTTTTTTTGACATCTAGAGGCAAATAAACAACTCTTCCCTTTAATCCTCTCTGAAAATCTGTAGGAGGCAATTTCCCTATCTTAGGCTCCATGCGAACAATTGCCTGAAAAGGATGGACACATTGAATCAAAATAGACTCATATGTATTTAAATCCATCAATTCACGGGGAATGTCTACCAACTCCAGATTATTATGAACAGCTCTAGCAGGCATCCTGTTTTGATTTAATTTATCATAACAATATTTACAAATACGCTGATCAGAACTCAAATCAAAACAATTCTCCACCCACAAGTAAGTTGCAAAATCCTTCCACTCATAATTATTTATCTTTTCACTTTTTACGTATAAATCAACTAAACTAGTTTGATGCTTATAATGACTTCGTCGACAACACACACAAGTAAAATTCGGCCTTTCACTTGATTTCACCTTAAACCTGGTAATTTCCTGGTCAAACTTTTCTGTACTTGAAATCTGTACATTGTCTTCCACATTACCTTGAATTGCAGTGTCAATTTTTACACTGTCCTCTTTTTCACCAAAATAACAAATCTCAATTTCTTCACAAATCTTCCTCACATCTAATTCAGTTCCATGGAAAAGAGCACTGTTTAATTGTTTAAGCTTAAGTGCTGGACTTTTTGCATAATACAACATTCTCACTAATTTCCTCATTTTGGTATGATGCACTGCTAACATCCTAAAATGATGAAAAACACTCTGACAGACTTTTCTAGAAAGACAAGCCAGTGAATGCCCTTGCAAACCTGTGTTTTCTCTCACTCTGCAAGGATCTAAGTCTTGCAACAACTTCACTTTCTCCTTTAGACTTTTCTTACTATATGTACGTAAGAAATTACAAAACAAATCAATTGATTCCTGTCGCACACTACAAATACGACTACACTTCCAAGTGTACACTGGACCCTTAGTACGTCTCCCTAAAACTTCATCAGTTAACATCTCTTCTGGTTCTCTAGGCACAAGTTTCTCATTTTCAATCGGACAATCGTCTTTCACCTCATAAACTCGACCACTGGTGTCAACTGAATGCACTAAATCATTCTCCTCATTAAAAAATGGCTCACAACTTGAACTGTGCATCCATTCTCCTGAAAAAACGTTACAAAAATTAGTCTGATTAATTACTCTTTTCCATCTACTGTTTGATTTGAAAACATCAATTGTCTTGTTAAGTGTCCTAATTCTATTGATTATTAAAATAAATCATTTTTTCTTAACTTCAAAAACCTGATCAACAATCTTCTCTACACTTTTCTTTTTCTTATAAAAAGCAGCTCTCTGTTTACCTTTCCTAATGTTTTTTAACAAATTTAAAACCACCCTATTGCGAAACATTCGTTTACGAATGTCTCTAAACTGATTCTGCCTTCTATTCCTATACATATTATTCTCTCCAGCTCCAGTTGTAAGATTTTTTGAGGGTCTCTCCTTCCTTTTCAAATTTACTCTCTCATTCTCTTTTTCTACATGCTGTCCAACATTTTTTTTTGATCTACATATGTTCCTGTTTTTTGAAGTATTTGTTGTGGAATAGTGCTGTAATTCCGTTCCTGTTTTTGTTTTTTTGCGGTTATCATGTTTTCTTCTCCTTTGCCTTGAGGGCATCTTTCCTTACTCTTGAAATCTTGATTTCAATCTGTGTTAAAGAAATAAATAGCACATTATAGACCAGTATTACCAAACAACAAAGCAATGACAAAAAGCAAACGGTCTATTCAGGGTTACAGATCAGGTGAGGATTCTCCAGGGGTGCAGAAGAGGTGAGGCCTGTATTGAAGAGTGTAGTGGTAAAGAGCTCTGTCCACAGGTACAAAGAAGATGAGATCTGTGTCTAAGAGTGCAGTAGGGGATAGGCTTCATGAAGTCTAGTCCACTGCACTCTTACACACAGGCTTCACCACCTATGCTTCCCAGGAAAGGCCTCTCTCCCACTACAGTCTTGAACATAGGCCTCACCTCCTCTGTCCCTCTGGACATGCCTCACCTCATCTGCACAATCAACTTCCTAATCTGAAGTAGCACAGGTGACATTATTGTGAAAGAATGAAATATATGTATTTAATCATGCAGACACTATTTATTCCTTCTTAAAAATCTAAAACTCATTCATTTGCACCAAAATCGTTTTTTAAATAACATTTTAGACAACACTGCAGGTCCTATGTATAAGCATTCAGTGTCCATGAGTACAGTGGAGAGGACTGACCTCCTCTCACCCTTGGACAAGCCTTACCTCATCTGTGTCCTCTGGACAGGCCTCAATGTATTGAGTATAATTGATGGTAACTGGGTGCAGATGAGGTGACGCATGTCGTCCAAGGGTGTAAATAAGCTGAGGCCTGTCTAAGGATACAGATTAGTTAAAGTCTATTCAGGGTTGCAGATGAGGTGAGGATTGTCTAGGGGTGCAGAAGATGTGAGGCCTGTATTGAAGAGTGTAGTGGAAGAGAGGTCTGTCCACGGGTACAAAGAAGGTGAGACCTGTGTCTAGGAGTGCAGTGGGGGACAGGCTTCATAAAGCCTAGTCCACTGCACTCTTAGACACAGGCCTCACCACCTACGCTCTCCAGAAAAGGCCTCTCTCCCACTACAGTCTTGAACACAGGCCTCACCTCCTCTGTCCCTCTGGACATTCCTCACCTCATCTGCACAATCTACTTCCTAATCTCAGGTAACACAGGTCACATTATTGTGAAAGGATGAACTATATGTATTTAATCATGCAGACACTATTTATTCCTTCTCAAAAATCTAAAACTCATTGATTTGCACCAAAATCGTTTTTTAAATAACATTTTAGACACACACTGCAGGTCCTATGTACAAGCATTCAGTGTCCATGAGTACAGTGGAGAGGACTGACCTCCTCTGACCCTTGGACAAGCCTTACCACATCTGTGTCCTCTGGACAGGCCTCAATGTATTGAGTATAAATTATGGCAACTGGGTGCAGATGAGGTGACGCATGTCCAAGGGTGTAAATAAGCTGAGGCCTGTCTAAGGATACAGATTAGTTGAAGTCTATTCAGGGTTGCAGATAAGGTGAGGATTGTCTAGGGGTGCAGGAGAGGTGAGGTCTGTATTGAAGAGTGTAGTAGAAGAGAGGTCTGTCCACAGGTACAAAGAAGGTGAGACCTGTGTTTAAGAGTGCAGTGGGGGATAGGCTTCATAAAGTCTAGTCCACTGCACTCTTAAACACAGGCCTCACCACCTATACTCCCCAGGAAAGGCCTCTCTCCCACTACAGTCTTGAACACAGACCTCACCTCATCTGTCCCTCTGGACATGCCTCACCCCAACTGCACAATCTACTTCCTAATCTAAGGTACCACAGGTGACATTATTGTGAAAGGTTGAAATATATTTATTTAATCATGCAGACACTATTTATTCCTTCTCAAAAATCTAAATGCCATTCATTTCCCCCAAAATCGTTTTTGACATCACATTTAAGAAACACAGCACAGCACCTATGTACAAGCATTCCATGTCACTACTAAAACTTCACAATTTTACAAAATACATTTCCTCTATGCAACGAAACTCAATGTGCTTCCTACACTGAGTTAACACAGGTAACATCATTCTGAAAAGGTCAAATTTATTTCTTTCAGCACGCAAACACTATTTATTCCATCTCAAAAATGTAAAAGCCATTCATTTTCCCCAAAATCGTTTTTGGCTTCACATTTAAGAAACACAGCACAGGTCCTATGTACAAGCATTCCATGTCATTACTGAAACCTCACTATTTTACAAAATACAATTCCTCTATGCAAACAAACTCAATGTGCTTCTTACACTGAGTTAACACAGGTAACATCATTGTAAAGAGTCAAATTGACGCCTGTGTCTAAGAGTGCAGTCGGGGATAGCCTTCATGAAGCCTAGTCCACTGCACTCTTAGACACAAGCCTCACCACCTATGCTCCCCAGGAAAGCCCTCTCTCCCACTACAGTCTTGAACAAAGGCCTCACCTCCACTGTACCTCTGGACATGCCTCACCTCATCTGCACAATCTACTTCCTAATCTGAGGTAACACATGTGACATCATTGTGAAAGGGGCAAATGTATTTCTTTAAGCATGCAGACACTCTTTATTCCTTCTCAAAAATGTAAAAGCCATTCATTTTCCCCAAAATCGTTTTTGACATCACATTTAAGAAACACAGCACAGGTCCTATCAACAAGCATTCCATGTCACTACTGAAACTTCACAATTTTACAAAATACAATTCGTTTATGCAAAGAAACTCAATGTGCTTCCTACACTGAGTTAACACAGGTAACATTATTGTGAAAAGGTCAAATTTATTTCTTTAAGCATGCAGACACTATTTATTCCTACTCAAAAATGTAAAAGCCATTCATTTTCCCCAAAATCGTTTTTGACATCACATTTAAGAAACACAGCACAGGTCCTATGTACAAGCATTCCATGTCACTACTGAAACTTCACAATTTTACAAAATACAATTCCTCTATGCAAAGAAGCTCAATGTGCTTCCTACACTGAGTTAACACAGGTAACATCATTGTGAAAGGGTCACATTTATTTCTTTAAGCATGCACACATTATTTATTCCTACTCAAATATGTAAAAGCCATTCATTTTCCCCAAAATCGTTTTTGACATCACATTGAAGAAACACAGCACAGGTCCTATGTACAAGCATTCAATTTCACTACTGAAATTCAACCATTATAAAAAAAAATGACACAAACCAACAGCAAAGAAACTCAATGTGCTTCCTACTCTGAGTTAACACAGGTAACATCATTGTGAAAGGGTCAAATGTTTTCTTTAAGCATGCAGACACTCTTTATTGCTTCTCAAAAATGTAAAAGCCATTCATTTTCCCCAAAATCGTTTTTGACATCACATTTAAGAAACACAGCACAGGTCCTATGTACAAGCATTCCATGTCACTACTGAAACTTCACAATTTTACAAAATACAATTCCTCTATGCAAAGAAACTCAATGTGCTTCCTACACTGAGTTAACACAGGTATCATCATTGTGAAAGGGTCACATTTATTTCTTTAAGCATGCACACATTATTTATTCCTTCTAAAAAATGTAAAAGCCATTCATTTTCCCCAAAATCGTTTTTGACATCACATTTAAGAAACACAGCACAGGTCCTATGTACAAGAATTCCATGTCACTACTGAAACTTCACAATTTTAAAAAATACAATTCCTCTATGCAGTAAAAACTTTTTACCAAGCATCATCAAAAAGCATGACACAAAGCAACAATAAAAAACCACAATTTGCTTCCAAATATTTTCCATAGAGTATACAAGTCTCTATGTATATTAAATGAATCATTACTCACCTTTACAAATGCTTTAGGAGATTGAGAACAGTGTCAGACACACACACCAATATTTCTTTAGCAGAGCAAAAGGTATGTACTCCAGGCACTGCAACCATGAATGGCACAGAGAACCTCTAATTCTACACACATATTGCACATGGTAACCAATCAAAACTCTTCCCTCTCTATTTTCAAACCAACACCCTTCCCCCCTCAGCCTTTTCTACCTGTTACCATAGCAACTCCCTCCTCACTGAGCTCTCAGGGTTAAAAGTTTATTCTACAATGTTGCAAATGAACTAAGCAAGGATGTTTGACCTCTCAATACACCAGCTTATCCACTGCAATCTTTCTTTAAATGACTTTTTCTTAACCATTCAAATTGCTTCTTTCACAGAACAGAACCATGCACCCTAACTTCCAGTTTTCAACTATCTGAATCCATCAATCATTGCTTGTGATTAAGAGCACTGAAACTCCACAGTTTTTTTTTGCAAACTCATACTGTTCCAACTGCCATTTCATTCCCACACTTCATCTGACTGCACCAGAACCTCCTCTTACCATGTATTCTGTCTGGATTATTGGACATAGCTACATCCACTGGGCTCAAAGGTATGCAGCTACCAGAAATTTTCACAACCTTGACTTACCAAATGTAGACATAAAATGGATTGGCCAAAGAGGATTGAGACGTCATCAATTGATACCTTTGGTGAAAACCTTTTTGCATCTGCCACACCCTAACCTCATAATTCTGCACTGTTGCGGAAATGACTTAGGCACTTTGACTGGGGTAGGTCTGGAAATGCTTTTAAAGGACACCTTTGAGCAATTGATGGCACTTTTTCCTCAAACTGCCTTGGTATATTCCAATATATGCCAAAGACAGAAATGGAAGTGGTCCAACCAATTTTGTCCACAATTTGAGAAAGCACGGAAACATGTGAATAAATCTGTTTCTGCTTACATGAGAGACTATGGAATGGGTTCAATATACAACAACAACTTGCGTTACAACATGCAAGATATCTACAGAGGAGATGGTGTGCACTTCTCAGATGAGGGGAATAGAATATTCCTCCTGAATATAAGACTGTGCATTGGAACCTACTTGTAGGTACCTAAATCAGCCACAGAACCCAAAAGCTCTTTTCAGAGCTACCCTACCTCAGATCACTCAAAATGATTATTTTACTCTAACTTTTTTCACTGTTTTTTACCAAAGTACGCTCCCCGGTACGCTTCCCGGTGCGCGTACCGGGCGCTCCCCCGCGAAAATTAAAACAAAATTGGGTTTTTTGGGCCTATATGGGCCTCCTAAGCCCCCCTCAGAAAACCTAGGGGATCAGGGAGTGTCTACCGTGCCTCCTTTTACCCATTCCCAACCTTGTTTGTCCTCCATCTTGTGTCTCAAATCTACCGAAACACAAGATGGAGGACTCCAGTAGCGCTGCCGGTACGCGTACCGGGGCGCGCACCGGAAAGCGCTCCCCAAAAATTTTAAAAGTTAATTTACATAAAAACCACTGGAGACACTTTCACCAAATATAGAATAGGCCGTACTACATACCAATCCCTACCATTTTCCCAAATTTGGTGGAATTCCATTGAGCCATTTCAGCTGTAGCATTGTCTAAATATCCTGAGGTAAATTACATGACAAAAACACATTTGAAGTGTTAGAATTTACAACCAATTAAAATGTTACTTTTATTTTCTACTTTTTGTTCCTGACATTTGATTGGTTATGTACATGAATATAAATGAAAAATGAGAGGGAAACACGGCCATTTTGACTACAACTACCTGAGGTACATCTTGAAAGGATTTTCGCATTTTGTCTTCTTCACCTCTCTGTAAAGTAAGTTGATAATTTGTAAGGGGCACTTTAAGTTAATTTGTAAAAACGTTTTCTGATAGTTATTTACTGTCCCTCTGCTATAGTTATACATAGAGATAGGCTCCTCTGTTATATTTATGGATTGACTTAGGCTTCTCTGCTATAATTATGAATTTACTTACGCTTCTTCACAGGAACTTTTTTATATTTCTACTTCCTGCCTGTTACCATACACTGCCCAAAGTTAACTTCACTGTTAAAAAATCAGAACTTAAACCCAACAGTGCCCTAACTCTACTGATATAGTTAGTTTGTATGCAATTTACAGCAAAAAAATGGAAGGGGAGCAAGAAAACATCAATGTTTCCTTCGAGATTACATATGAGGAGATTCTTAATGAAGATTTTGTTGAACAAGATTTTATGGATCAGTCTTTGGATCAACAATTTATTGAATGTTTACAAGATATAGAAACATGCATTTTTGAGGAGATTCCAGATGATCTAATGCTGGAAGTTTTATTGAACTATGAAAATTCTAACCAATAAATTTTTATTTAATAATTAAAAATTGTTTGAGACATTATTCATTTTTATATCTAATTCATGAAGTACTACCAAAATGATTGTGTTTATATTATAGTATAAAGTGAAACTTACAGTATACTGTGCAATTTTAAAACATCATAAGGGTGCAGAGTAGACTACCCATGATCCCCTAGGTCTTCTCAGGGAGTACTTAAAGGATTTATGTTTATATTATAGTATAAAGTGAAACTTACAGTATACTGTGCAATTTTAAAACATCATAAAGGAGCAGGGTAGACTACACATGATCCCCTAGGTCTGCTCAGGGAGTACTTAAAGGATCTGTTTCTGCTTTCCTGACAGACTGTGGTATGGATTCCATATACCACAATAACTTCTGTAACAACATGCAGGATATCTACAGAAAAAAAGGTGTACATTGAATTTAAGACTCTGCATTGGTACCTACATGTTGGTACTTAAATCACCCACACAACACAACAACTCTATTCAGAGCTACCCTACCTCTAACACTTTAAATTATTATTTTACTGTTTCACTGAGTTTTCCCCATGTGTGGCAGTGGGGGAGGTGTGTGTGGGGGATGGTGGGGTGTGTCTGTGAGGTGTGTGTGTGTGTGTGTCTGGGGGGGTGAGGTGTATAGGTGTGTGTAGGTGTGTGGGGTATGTGGATGTGGGTGGGGGTGTGGGTGTGTAAGGTGTATGTGTGGGTGTGGGTGTGTGGGGTGTATGAGTGTAGGTGGAGGTGTGGGTGTGTGTGGTGTGTGTGGGAGGTGTGTGGGTGTGGGGGGTATGTGTGTAGGATGTGTGTGTGGGGGATGTGTGGGTGTGTCTGTGAGGTGTGTGTGTGTGGGGGGGGAGGGAGGTGTGTGGGGGGATGTGTGGGGTGTGTCTGTGAGGTATCTGTGTGTGCGTGTGTATGTGTTGGGGGGAGTGTGAGGTGTGTGTGTGGGTATGTGGGGTGTGTGGGTGTGGGTGTTGATGTGTAAGATGTCGGTGTGGGAGTGTGTGGCTGTGGGGGTGTGGGGTTGTGTGCGTGTGGGTGTGTATGGGACGTACTTGTAGGTACCTAAAACAGCCACAGAACCCAAAAGCTCTTTTCAGAGCTACCCTACCTCTAATCACTCAAAATGATTTTTTTACACTACTATTTTCACTATTTTCCACCAACGTACGCTCCCTGGTACGCTCCCCGGTGCGCGTACCGGGCGCTCACCCCGCGAAAATCGAAAAAAAGTTTAACAAAAAATTCACCCGCGGGACCATTTTATGGCCCCCACATCAAACCTAGGGGGTCAGGGGGGGTCTACCCTGCCCCCTTTTGGTTATTTCCCCCTTTGTTTTTGTCACCTCTTGTGTCTCAATCCTACCGAGACACAAGATGGCGGCCGCTCCGGACTGTTTGGAATGTTGACAGACACCCGAGAGCCAATCAGCTTTCCGTGCGCAAGTCGCGTCGCGCGCCCGGAGCGCTCCCCGGTGCGCGTACCGGGGCGCGGCTATAGATATATATATTTTTTTGACCTAAATTACTCAAAATCCACTGGAGCACATATCTTGAGACATAGCAAAGGCACATCGGGCTACCAGTACCTACAATTTTGCCAAGTTTCGTGGGAATCCATTCAGCCGCTCGGGTTAAAAGTGAGTCCAACCGCCCTATGGAAATTAACATGGGGAAAACACGTTTTGGGACCCCCCTTTTATCTCGTCCCCCACTTGACGAATCCCCCCCCCCAAAACTTTCAGGGAAGGAGCGGAGAGCCGCGAGGCAAAGTTAAGGAAAATTTCAGGCAGATTCCTCAACCGGCGCCAAAGTTATTCCCAATAGAATGTTGCGATTTCCCTATGGAAAACAATCCTAACTATAACTACCTACTGGCGACCGCCAGTAGGTAATATATATATATATATATATATATATACGCGGCCACATGCCGCCATATGTTTATAAATGTGATCATTTTTAAATTGTGACCTCAGCGCCAATGTATTCAACACACATCAGTTGACACATTAGCCTTTAATCAGGGCTTCATGTACTCACCCGGGCAGCAGGTATTAATTGGGGAAGTCTTGTATCCAGTAGCCTTGTGTGCATTCAGCAGCATGCTTATGGCCATCACTGGCTCTAACTTACTTGTTTGTTTCATATAGTCTTTTCACACTGTCTAGGCACACTGTAGTAAATCTGTGTAGTAAAATCTATGATGTTATCCGGTTGTTTTACCACACGTTACAAATTAGTTGAGTCACTATGATGAACATTGTAGAAACACTGCCACTCACACCACTGTATATATATATATATATATATATATATATTCATCCCAAAAAGCCCCGCGCTTCTAGAGACGCACTCCACGAGGAAGAGTTCAACTGAACCTTTTATTCATAGAGGCAGCAGTTACAACCTGATTGGTTACAGTCCCTGACGCGTTTCGATGCCGACGGCATCTTAATCATAGGGCGGGTCCTTGGAAATTCAGATACGGACTGCTGCTCATTATCCATAACACGCATTCTCCAGTGAATTGCATGCTAGTTGCAGTAGTCCCAATTCCTCCCCTTCGGTGGGGTCCGTTTTTTCCAATAATGTTTTCCTCCCAATTTCAATATATATATATCACCCTTTCACCATTTCTAGCGCGATGTGATCAAGTATGCACCAGGGAGCTGTGTTGCAGAGAGGTGTTTAGAGGCCACGCCCCTTTTTACAACACTCTGCAACACAGCTCCTTGGTGCTTAGTGGAGGTACCTGGTGGGCTAGTTGATCCCCAGGGGACCTCTGGATTGAAGAGGAATTAATTCCCCAACTTAAAATGCGCCACAGGGCATATTTGCACATATATCACCTCAGGCCCTGCCCCCTACCTTCACCACTGTGCAAACGAGCCCCGTGGCACTTTTTAAGTTGGGGGATTAAGTCCCCTTGAATCCTGAGGTCCCCTGGCGGCCAACTAGCCCACCAGGTACCTCCAGTAATCGCCACAGAGCTGTTTTGCAGAGAGGTGTAAAAAGGGGCGTGGCCTCAGAACACCTCTCTGCAACAAAGCCCCCTGGCGAATACTGGAGGTTTCTGATGGGCTAGTTGGCCCCTAGGGACCCCCAGTATTCAAGGGGTGTTCTTTCCCACTTTGCATACGCGCCAGGGGGCGTGTTTGCAGAGTGGTGCAAGCAGGGGGTGGGGCCTTGGGACGATTGCGTATTTTTTTCCAAATAAAAAATATATATACATTTGGGCCCTGGGTGGTCCTTGTGGGACCCCCTGAGCAGGCCTAGGGGGTCAGGCTGTGTCTACCCTGCCACCTTTTCGCGTTTTGCAACATTTGTTTTGTTTTTTTTGTGCCTCGATTCTACCGAGGGACAAGATGGCTGCCAACACTTTCTGATTTTGACTGTTGACAGCCAATCAGCATGCAGTTCGTGCACTGCAGGGTGTGTGCAGGCTGTGCTTTGGGTACGCGAAAAGATACGCGGATCCACCGCACCCATAAATATATAAATGACTTTAACCGTCATTTTCTCAGGAACTACTGAACAGATTGACACCATATAAGCATTTCTCTTACATACTTAAACCATTTTATGTTGGCCACACCATCAAGCAGGAGACAATCTTTAATAACGTCTCTGTTCAGGCTCATCTCAGGTTTTACCCATACATTGTGCCACAATAATATGGGGGAAGATTTAATGGTGTCGGAAATATATGGGAGGCCTAGTTCATTGTGAGCAACGTATGTGGCTGTGCATTTGGGGGCTGCTAATAGATAACGAATAAAATGAATCTCAAGGAGTTGGATGCATTCTGCGTGCTCAATCCCCCAGAGGCCTACTCCATAAGTACTGGTGGATATGCATTTTGATTTATAGATCTGTAAGAGTTCACCAACCGGTCTCCCTCCCAGTTTTTTGGCAAAGTTAGTCATTGCGCCCGTGGCCCTGGAGAAAGCTAAATGCCTTGCTGTTGCAGCTGCCTGCCATGTGCCCCTTCTGTCGAAATTAATACCTAGATAGGAGAACCTATCAGTGCTCTCGACTTTTCTCCCATCCAGAAAGATTGGGCATGGTGTCCTTCTGGTCCCGGTTCCACAGGACATAGTATATGTTTTGGAGACATTTACTTTTAGGCCTCTGCTTCTCATAAAATCAGTGAATTTCCCTACTGCCCTTTGCAGTCCAACCCTTGTCCGGGACATTATTGCGGCGTCATCCACGTACAAAAGTATTGGTATTGATGACCTGCTTATTGTTGGATAGTCATGGTACGATTCACTGAGATGTTGACCAATCGCGTTGATGTATAGGGTGAAAAGCAGGGGTGCTAAAATGCACCCCTGGCTCACGCCTCTGCGTATCTCGAACTTCTCAGAGCACTCACCCCTCCTCCCATATTGGACTCTGGCACCTGCCCCCCTATAAAGTTCTTTGATGAACAAGAGATTTGTTTATCTATACCAATCTCGGTGAGTATCGACCAAAGCATCTCATGATCCACACAGTCGAATGCGGAACTTAAGTCCAAAAAAGTGACAAAAAGATTTCCCTTTTTGGCCTGGGTATATTTTGCTATTATTAATGCCAAGTTGAGGCCCTGTTCTATGGTGCCTTTACCTGCCTGGAAACCATATTGTAGGTTTGAGATGACATCATGTTCCTCCGTCCAATCCTGGATCTTATTTAAGATAATCCTCCCGGCAACTTTCATCAAGGCATCAGGTAGCGAAATCGGGCGGAAACAGGCGGGATCATTCCTGTCCCCTTTTTTAAAGATCGGTACCACAATTGCGTCCTTGCCAGGTTGGGATGAATCCAGAGATATTTGAGGAGTTAAGCACGTTAGTGAGCAAGGGGACCCATAGGTCAATCTCAGCTTCGTAGACATCTATGGGGACACAGTCCGAACCAGGTGCCTTCCATGAGGGGCTTTCTTTTAATGCCCTGACGACTTCCTCACATTCAACGTGATGCCCAAAGTGAAAGCATTAGGTAGGTTGTGCCCCACAGATGCGCCAAGATCGTTTCCATGTAAGGATCTGGGCTCCACAGCATCTGCCTCATCATATAAGCCTTTAAAATGTGTAACCCAGGTTTCACCCGGGATTTCGAGGTCAATTAGGTCCGCCTGTTTACTTTGCAGAAATGGGGCATTTACTGCATTCCAAAAGGCTATATTACTTTTTCTTTCGGATGCTTCATGGAGTGCCAGCCATGCATCTTTCTTTAGTTGTTTTTCCTGCTGATTATGGCGGCACGATAAGATTGTCTAGCTCTCCGAATTGTTTCACGGGATCTTGGGGTGGCATGTAAGGCATTCTTTAGGATGGTAAGTGCCTTGGTGCAGCCCTCATCGAACCATCCTTGTCCCTTCTTCGAGACGTGGATACCCTAGTTAGAAGTCTTTTTGATTCCGCTAAGATTTTAATAAAGGAATCAATAACTATGTGGGGTTCATCCTTGTTTGAGAGGCAGATTTGGATATCTTCATAAGTGTTTTTAACTAAGTTTTGAAGGAAAGCCACAGGCTCCACCTTATCCCATTTGATACAGTACCTGTTACTGCTGGCTAGCCTTATTGATGGATTATATGAAGGGTTATCCAGCGATTTTTGCTCGATACCCTTAGGTTTTATAGTGATCGAGATTGGATAATGATCACTAAGGATGGTGTCAAGTATTTCCCAGCTTAGTACTGACCCTGAGTATCTTGAGGATAAGAGGGTGAAATTGATGGTTGAATTACACCCTCTCCCATTAAAAAGTGGGCCGAAAGGGTTTAGTGGGAGAACATAGTTTGTTAACATGTGACAAGGTGAAATAAGAAGTCAAGTTGTTTAGTAGGTCCCCCAGCTTGGAGTGATTAAAGTGAGTAGGAGCATCTCCCTTGTTGTCGCCCAAGCCGCAAATACCTGCGGCACCACGAGGGCATAAGGTGCAGTTGAAATTGCCTACCCATAACAGGGCCATGTCTCCGGCCATCTGTTCCTCTAATTTTAATAGATTGGACATTAGGTTATTTACAACATTTTCCAGCAATTGTGTTGGAATGTTGTTGTAAAAGTTGACTAGTGTCATGTTTTTTAGATCTCCCCAAGGGGTTACTATGATTTGGTAGTACTCTGTTGACAAGAACTTAACTACTTTGGATCCCCCTGTAGTCGAGATATATGTACATAGCCCCCCCTTGTGTCTGACCTGTATACTGGCAGTAGCTGGTGTATGAAAAGTTTGGTAGCCCATAATGTGTAGCTCATTTATGGTCCATGTTTCCTGTAGACAGAAAATACTATGCTTGGTTACAATTTCCAGCCATGGGGGGTAAGTTATTTTATCTGTCAGTCCTGCAACGTTCCAACATAAGATGTTGTTAGTAGATTTCATCTCTGTGGTGGAAACACTATTGTCAACCTCTGCGCGTGGGCCATCTGTAATACTCGCGGTTGGCAATGAACTTATTCTCATTAGGGGTTCTGCCTCTTGTCTACGAGCTTTGCTTGTGAGTGTACTATCAAAAGACATGTTATGCTGATCAGTAAGCTCGATAGTTTCATGTAGGACGTTGTCCATCATAATTGTCTGTGGGATACTGACGGAGCCCTGTCCCTGTTGCTCATATTGTTCTATCAATGGCAGGCTGGATAGCTTGTGGAGTTGCTCCCCCTTTCTGATCTTCCCATGTCAATCCTGGTCGTCCATGCCTGATAGGGCCTCATAAGGATTATGTAGAGGGATACTCCACTTTGATGTGCGGGTAGCCTGATATGTTCTTCCTTACTGGTATTTAGGGGTCCTGCCTGTAAGTTGATGGGGGGGATAGAAAGCCCCCAATGAGTTGATACTTATAGAATTATGGTATATGGAAGATTGTCTAGTGCGAAGTAGAATTTCATGGACAAGTCTAGGATCGCTAAAGGTCAAGGTGATGCAATCGCCGGGGGAGATCTTGTTCAGCCTTCCCACCCACGACACCCTTCTTGCCATTTTAAAGCAACTAAACAATTTGCTGCTTAGCCCGGTTTGTTTACCCAGCCAATATAGGGATTTATTTCTAAGTTCCAGCCAACTTTCGTGCTTTCCTTGAGCCAATGTAGGCGCATTGGCCAGACCACCACATATGGGGTGGCTGCAGGGGGTAAATCTAAGCGATCCCTCGTGTCCATGGCGTTCTGGTTGGTTTGGCCACTTGAACCAGGGACACATCTTTCAGGCTTATGCTGGCCCAATCCCATATTTGAGAGATTTTTTGGGTAAGTGTGTGATAAAGGCGGTACACAGACATAATATCGACTCCAAAATATCGTTTGGACAGAATATCGAGTTTTAAATATCGTTTGGAGAAAATATCGACAGGACAGAATATCGACAGCCAAAATATCGTTTTTAAGGTAAGTGAAGTAATATCGACTGTAATAATATCGAAAGTAAAAAATATCGTTTTTTATATAATATGTAATTATTTATAGTGTTTTTATGTTATAATATGTGTGAAAAGTGTCATTTTATGTTATAATTATTTTTAATTAATGATTTTTTTTTTAATTATTGTGTAATTTTATTCTGTAGCGGGTTGTGGGTTTATAGGGGAATAGGGTGGGAAGTAATTTAATTATAATTAATTAAATATGTAAATGTATTAATTGGTAGTAATAATTAATTAATTGGTAATTAAATAATAAATTAATTAATTGGTAATTGAATAATATATGGTATTGGTAATTAAATAATATATGTTAATTGGTAATTAAATAATATATGTTAATTATTTAAAATTTAATTGGTAATTAATTTAATTTAATTTATTAATTGCTAATTATGTAAATTAAAATAATGTATTTCCTGTAGCGGGTTGTGGGTTTATAGGGGAATAGGGTGGGAAGTAATTTAATTATTATTTATTAAATATGTAAATGTATTAATTGGTAGTAATATTTAATTAATTGGTAATTAAATAATATTTGTTAATTAATTAAAATGTAATTGGTAATTATTTTAATTTAATTGATTAATTGCTAATTATGTTAAATTAAAGGGGTATTTTTAGGGTTCAGGGTCAGTTTTTAGTTTTTGGGTAAAGGGGTATTTTTAGGGTTCAGGGTCAGTTTGTAGTTTTTGGGTAAAGGGGTATTTTTAGGGTTCAGGGTCAGTTTTTAGTTTTTGGGTAAAGGGGTATTTTTAGGGTTCAGGGTCAGTTTTGAGTTTTTGGGTAAAGGGGTATTTTTAGGGTTCAGGGTCAGTTTGGGGTTTTTGGGTAAAGGGTTTTTTTAGGGTTCAGGGTCAGTTTTGGGGTACAGGGGTACAGGGGTACAGTGTAAAATAAAGTAACATTAAATTTACATTTTTTTAATTTAATGAAATTAAATTAAATTATATTTAAATAATTTTAAATAATTTAAATTTAAAAAAAATATTATATACTTACCAATACTTACGTTGTAATGGTAGTGCGTTGTAAAAGTTGCGTTGTAACGTCATATATCCACTGTTGCACTCTTTGCAGTGGGAATAGTAATTTTTACTCTTTTGTATTTGTACGTTAATAATATTGGCTATTATTTAATTAAATTTTGTTACTATATATATATATATGTTTTAAGAAATATGATTAAAAAAATATTATTTTTTTACTTTCATTAATTATTTAATTATTAAAAGTTAATTTAAGTATTGGTAATTATATTTTAGTAATTAATTTTTTATAATAATGTAATTAAACATTGTTTTTATTAAAGTCGATATTTTTTACAACTATATTTTTGTAAACGATATTTTGTACTCGATATTTTTGTACTTACCTGTTTGTACATACAAACTCGATATTTTGGTTGTAGATATTTTTTCCTCGATATTTTGGGTAGTCGATATTTTGGTAGTCGATATTATTTCAGTGATCCGATAAAGGCATATCTCTATTGCTCTTTAAGGTAGGATTTGTTTGTGAGCAATCACATGGGGGTAATATGCGATTTCCCATGGGTGGATCAGTAGTTGGATGTGAATCGTATGCGTTAATCCTATGTATGCCTAACTGGGTCTGCTTGGCTTTATCTGTGTTTGTTATATGTTTACTTACACTGACCATTTCCTCCAAACTAGCTACTCTGTTAGTCAATATCTGTAGGGCCTCAACGAATGTGCTGCGTAAGCAGCCTATTTCCTTCGTGAAATTTTCAATCGCTAAGGTGTTTCGCTCTTTTTGTGTAGCATGGTAAATTTTAGCAGAACTTTTATTGTTCCTACGGGGGCCATTTGTACAACAGATTTTTTCACTTTGGGCCTTTTTTTGTTAGAGAGCGTCTTATGAGGGCTTATATAGATGGTGCTAGTATTGGTGATTTGATTGTTAGTGTCCCCCTCCATATTTACAGGGTTCTTGGGGCGTTTGTTCGGGGGTTGTGTCTCTGCTTCTTCGTCAGAGGTGCTTTGTTCAATCTCCAATGGTGAGTGTTGTATGCAACCGTTTTTTGATTTATCCTGAGCATTACTATCTCTCAGGGGTGTGAGCTGGGATAAGATGTGTGTTGTAGCTTCTACACTATGATTCCCAGGCTCTTTCCCTAGTGTCACTTCCATGTTAGTGATCTGTTTTTCCAACACACCCATGGCTCCCACCAAATATGAAAGCAGTGTTGACTGACCCCCGGTTTGTGGTTCATGTAGGCCTTTGCCCTCAGCGTGACATTTCTTTCTTTTACTCATGATTTCAACTGTGTCCCATGCGGCATTTGCCCAATATGTCCAATGATCGTTGCCTCAGGCCAACATCCCCAGTGTTACCAATATAAATTTTAAACAGTACAGTACCAGGTCTGGCGGTAGATGTTAAGGAATATGCCCGGCCTCCCTCGGGCTCCAACGGGTGCGGACGGGCCCGCCCTTGGCCTGCGCCGCGGGAGGCGCCCTGGTCTTTTACGCGCCTCCAGGCGCTTGGCTGTAACGTCAGGCAGGTGCGCGGCCCCAATGCACTCTGGGGAGTGTAGTTCTAAACTCCCGGTGCGGCGTGGGCGGCGGTTCCCCAGGCAACACAGCCGGTCCTGTGGTGAGGCTTCTGTTGTTCCCGACAAAGGTAGGGACAAAGGAATAATCCGAGAGGATTTCCCCCACCACAGGAGGCTCCCTGGTCTTTTTAGCACCCCCGGGTGCTTGGCTGTAACGTCAGGCAGATGCGCGGCCCCAATGCACCCTGGGGAGTGTAGTTCTAAACTCCCGGTGCAGCGTGGGCGACGCGTCCCCAGGCAACACAGCCGGTCCTGCGGCGAGGCTTCTGAAATGGGGAGAGGGTGGCTTGGTAAACTTGCAGATCAAGAGATTAGCGTGGTATATATATCCTAATATGATTTAATTTTCTACACAGACAAGGACCCCCTGAGTAGGTGTTGCAGACTCAGAATGAAACGCAAACCACAGGTTAAGAACCACTGCCGTAGCCTATACTGCACAGGAATTACGGAGGATGGGATATCCACCACATTTGTGATTGAGTGTCCAATTTCTTACATTCTAAATAGGGCCCATCAGTTTTTCTTTGTTTACAGAAATTAGAAGAAAGGTGCATGTACACTAAGAGGAAATGAAATTTGAATTGGCATTTAGGAATTTGCATTGATTAAAACAACACAATGCCAGTGTAACATTTGCCATACCTGTCGACGACCATCTCATGGTTTAAATGACCCATGAGATGGCCATCGACAGGTATTGCAAATATTACACTGACGTTTTGTTTTGACAGAAGTTAAGAACCCCTGGCCTATGGCATTCGTAATGAAGTGGGTGGGATATCACCCACATTTAACATTAACAGAGTATCCATTCTGCCAACCTCTAACTAAGGGTGTGTGTCTTCTCGTCCTCTTGTCTTGAAATAGCCAAAAATAATGAGCACCATTCCCTATAATGATGTAAACTCTGATGCTGCACACAACGGGTCCGACTTTCAGAGTGCTTCTCTTGGCGCGGCCCGTTGGAGAACTCAATAGCCTGGGTCTTTTATATCGGAATATTGAAAATTCCTCTGGAAACCTGAAGACACTTGTCTGTTTTAGGAGGAGGAAAAGATCTGTGGGTGTTCACTGGAGTATAAAAGCACGTGCTACACTGCTGCACCCCCACGCCGTACAATCTGTCGGATGTAAAGACTGATGCATGGGACAGTTTGGCGGGATATACATCTCCCGGCCACGCCCTCAGACGCCATATCTCTGAACGCAAGTGAAAATAAGTTCAAGAAAACATCCGTAACCTGTAGGTTTTTAATTTTTTAGAATATTAAAGGAAGTTTTATTTTTTGTTTTAAAAAGTAACAGGTGCCAATGAAGAGAGTATATTAAAATACTGGGAACAGTTTACGGAGTTGAAGACCTATCTTATGTTTAGGATGTGAACCGGGATAACAAACCCATTGCTAATGAATGGAGTGCTCAAAGGGAAATTTTCAATGAAACATAAAAGAAGAAAGTTTGCTTGGGATTTTAGTGAATGTTTAGCGAAGCAACCTACAGCTGAATAAATCAAAACAAAGACGTCGCCATTGAATGAGGATTCCTTGTGACAATACACGGGGCAAGCTGGGAATTCAAAGTAAATTGACGGTTCTTAGGGGCGGGCGTTTTTTGTTTGAGTGCAACAATAAACACGCAGAAATATGTTTATTCTGAATATATACCATGCATTTAACGTTTTATCAGCAGGAACGCGAGTTCGGTTAAACACGAAAGGAAATTAAGTCGAGGAGGTTTTCCTAAGAATCAAGTATAATTGTTCAAATGCTTCAGTGGGGGTGAACATGTCTTTTGTCTAATAATGCACGTTATACCTTGCTGTGTGCTTGAATCCTTTGAAAACTTGAAGATGGTGCTTAGTCAGTGGTGACAGTGGAACATTTCCAGGCAATTGGTTTAAAGTGCGTTGGAATGTAAAATGTAGGGTTAGATAATTAGAAAACAAAAGTATGTTTTTCACACAAAAGCTACCGCTATTGAATTGCAAAAGGATGATTCACCGCTGGACTGTTTGAAGTGGGCTTTCTTTTGAGACTCGATAATGCATGCCATGGTATCTATTTCCTCCTGCTAACTGGTCAGTCTATCACCTACAAGCTGCTACATTTCAAGACCATTCATCCCGCCTCCTCAAGGTCTATTGCTTTACTGAGTTATTTTCGAGACAACATGCGTTTTGCTTCCTTTCAAAATATTGTTCTTATCTGATTGTGAGAGTCTGAATTTGTGATATATTGTTACATTTAAAGATCTTATCTTCTTTCTCCATAAAAAGAAAAAGTTGGAATCGTATGCAGCTTTTTTCCATTGTTTTACAAAGAAACGCTTGTCAGCAATTAAATACATTTTTATTTGTGTAATTTCTATAACTTGAGGCCATTACAGAAACCAATTTGTTCGGCTCCACGATAATGAGTTTCAAAATGCCTGATTTCAAATAGTGCCAATCAATGTTGAAAGAAAGCGAATATTCAAAAAACCCTGTCATTAATAAAAAACGTGTTGTAGTTTGTGCCTCGCAGAAACAAGGACCTGGATTACATGCTCAGACAAATGTTTGTGCAATGTAGAAATTTAATATTAGACCATTTTTGTGCAGCATTGAAATAGTGTGCAAGGTTTGCCTGACCGAACAAATACTAGCTTTTTGAACTAAGCAACTCAATGGATGTAGGAGCCCAAATACCGGTCGGTAACGGCCGAATTCAGCCGTTACTGACCGGTATTTGGTGATTGAGATGAAGGGGCATCATTTTACAGATTCGGTAAATTTACCGAATCGGTAAATTTACCGAATCTGTAAAATACCGAATCGGTATTTTTACCGATTCAGTAATTTCCAGATGTAGGTGGGACTCTTCTGAGTCCCAAAGGCCTTTCAGAATCAGTATTTTACCACCCAATCCAATTGGGTGGTAAAATAGCGAATCCAGGTGTGCATGCACATGTGTGCATGCACACCTATGCCATGCGACAGACAGACATGCCCTTAGGGCATGCCTGTGTGCCACATGGCACACATGCCTGTATTTGGGGTGCTAGAGGGTGTCAAAGTGACACCCCCTGCACCCTTGCTGAAATCGGTATTTACCGAATCTGTAAATACCGATTCGGTAATGCCCATTGATTCCTATGGGGTTCAATGCCCATAGGAATCAATGGGCATTACCGAATTGGTATTTACAGAATCGGTAAATACCGAATCTTAACGATTCGGTATTTACCGAGTCTGTATTACCTACATCCCCCCCCTCCATTTTACCACTTCTTAAATAACGAATCGGTATGATTCGGTATTTAAGAAGTGGTAAAATAGATTTACCTACATCTGGCCCTAAATGTGCTATTTCAAGCTGAAGTTGACCTTTTTTCGGTTAAATGTGTACAACAGTTAAATTTTTGGCAGACACAGCATAAATTGAATCTCTCTTTGTACAAAATGAACCCTGAAAAACTAACATTTTCCACCAATGACTTTGTGTCGTAATTTAGAATTACTTGTTTTTCAGTCTTACGCTCGTAAACAGCATCACTTTTGTATTAAAATTAAGATTGGGAAACTATCAGGTAACTCATTAAAACTTGTCGATGTCAGAATAAGAAAGAAAATTGAAAATGGCTTTTGATGATCAAAATACAGTAATGCATCCAAGCTTCGAGATCCATCAATTAAAATAATCTTTATTTGACTAAGGGATAGTGATCAAAGTACACAACTATTAATGGATACAAAGTAAAAACTCTTAAAACGCGTTTAAAAAATATACATAAAATTACAATATATAGTTGTTGAACTTGGCACTTTTTGCAGGGTCATCCCTAAACTTTTTGACTTTCTCCTAGCCTTTTTTCTGACATGGTATTGGTGGTTTTAGGCCTCTGGGCACTTTAGCACTGCTGTCCAGTGTAACATGCTTGTACTATCTGTGTTAAATATGGTAGGATTAGTCTATACCTGTTTTGGCCTATTTAATGTACTTGTCAGTCCCTTGTAAAGTGGTATCTTATCTACCCAGGGCTGGTAAATTAAAGGCTACTGGTGGGCTTGCAGTTCTGATTGCACCACCCACCAAAGTAGCCTTTTAAACCTATCTCAGGCCTCTGCCATTGCAGGGCCTGTGTGCGCAGTGTTACTGCGGCTGTGATGTGGCATCTAAAGTGTGTGCCATGTCCTTAACCCTCCTTTTACTACATGTAAGTCACCCCTATGGTAGACCCTAGCTAGCCCTATGGGCAGGGTGAATTGTAGGTAAAAGATAGGACATGTACCTTAAGTGTGTGGCATGTCCTGGTAGTGAAAAACAGCCATTTTTGGTTTCTCACTACTGTGGGGTTGCCCTCCCATAGGAATGCATTGAGAATTCCCTGATAAGTGCTTCAGTGGTAATTCCTGATATGAGAGGAGCAGCGCAGTCAAGTTTGGTATGTTTGAAATAGTAATAATAAATGCTACGCAATGGCGTGCGCATATTTATTACAACTATTTTAGAAATGCCACTTTTAAACGTTGGGATTTCTATGTGCTATGTGTCTGCCTGCCTGATGTGAATTGCATGTCTAGCTTTTGAGTGACAGGGGCTGGTGAGGTGTGTGTGGCTCCAGGAGGGGCAGGGTGAGTCAGCGCTAGGCTGAAAGGGACATGTACATTTTGAGTAGTGGGAGGGGAAGTCCCTGGTCCCTGAATAGGATTGTGCCTGCCCTAGTGAATGCTGTATCTGCCCCCCTGTGGTGTGTCTGATGACGAGCTCCCACCTAACAATAGGGAAGAGGAGCCTGATAAACAGAGTGCTCCAATTACCCCCTGAATCAGTTTCTGCTGGTTCTCCAAGCTCTGTGCTGGTGCAGATAAAGGGAAGAAGTAGTATAACGATATGGGCTGTGACCCCATGAGGTGTGCTTTCTTGTGCTTGGGTGCTTACTTGAAGCTGGTAGGCTGCTGGTCTACCAGGCGGAAACAACAACTTGACTGTGCCTTGGGTGTGCTGGACTCCTGTTGAGGGCCTCAGGGACGCAAAGGACTTAAGGGGGAAAGACCCTTACTGGGTCTGGCTGTGGCTAACTATCCCCCTTCCTTGGATCCTCCAAGGCACCGTGGAGGAGTACTTGGGGGGGCTTCCCTCGCTAATTCTGCAGCCTTGGAACCCAGGGTGCGTGTGGAGCGCTTGCTGTGTTTTGCAGCGCGTGAGCGTTTTTGTGCTGCAACCAAGTCGCACTTTTCTGCTGAGAGACGGGAGGGGAGAGTTAAGGCGGGAGAATCGCTCTCCCTGTCCCTGGCGGTCGGTGCAGGCTAGCGCAGTGACCGGCAGCCACTGATACCACTGCAACCTGGGGGAAGCTTCCCCCACCATACCGTTGTCTTGTCCTGCCACTGGGTAGCCTGGGACCACCCATGTCATACAGCAAAGACCTGAGGCTGTGAAGAAAGGGAGAGCCCTACCGGCTGCAAAACCAGGAAGCGAGAGCAGAAGCCAGGCAACAACAAAGCCTGGTTGTGGGCAGGCTGTTTTATGCAGAAGGAGCAGATGGAGACCGTTCTCCATGTCCGACTCCAGCCGCAGCCGATAGAGGAAAGCAGGACAGAGGCAGCACCTGAGTCAACCCGGCCCCACAGGATGGGGTCGGTGCCCCACCAGTGACCGCTGTTGGATGCGGACGGCAGCACCTTTTTTCGCTCAGCCCCCAAGGAGTGGTGAGTGGGGCTGAGCCTCTTTAGCCTTGTTGTGTCTGACTGGGCCCGCAGTGGTGAAATACACAGCATTGTGGCAACTGCACCCTGACCAGATTCTTGGGGGCACTCGCCGTGGGCAGAAACAAAGTGTATTTTTGCCCCCACTCCGGATTTGGTGTTCGGGGCACCCAGGTCATTTCCTCAGGATTAGGTCAGAATGGAGACCTCAGTAGTCCACACTGACTGGAGGGGCACGGCCTCAGGAGGGGATCAGGGCCTTTCGGGTGAGCTGTAGGCACTACACCTGGGTGTGCTCCAGGAAGTCTGTGGGCACAAGAGTTCCTGACAGTAGTGTGGGTTATGCTCAGGGTGAACCCTACTAAGAGGCCTCTGCAGAGGAAATGTAATGTGCTATTGGGCAGTGTTGCTGATTATGTTTAATTTTTTATAAAATGTGGTGATCCTTTTCTAGTAGTGATTCTCCAGTACCGTGTGCACTCAGCTAGTAGTTCCTAATGTGCACTACTAAAGAGGTTTAGGCATGATGTGTTGTACTAGGGGCAATCCTAACTAGCAGTTACTGGGTACCCTTATTGTGATTATCATGATTTATGCCTAATGTGATGTGATGTATGCCTAAAACTAATACCAGTAGTTACTGGTTGCGTTTTAGATTTACTTACCTGATCTAATGGTTCTGATATTGGCCCGATCGGCCCTGTCCTGTATATAATCCTCTGTGAATATTGCCTAGTGCCAGTTGGCACAGTGTAAATGTGTGATTATGTCTCTAATGTGTTTATGATAATACAAAGGCTACTTTTTTATATAACCTTGTCTGGAGTTTCTTTTGTGGTGTGCCTAGTTTCTTGCTGCTGCGTGTGTGTGTTGCGCAAATGATTTACACATTGCCTCTGGGATAAGTTTGACTTCTCTAGCCAAGCTACAAAGGGCGAGAGTAGGGGTTATCTTTAGCGTGTAGCTACCGTGCCCTGACTAGAGTGGTGGTTTCTGACTGGCTTTGGCGCAAGCCTTAGCCAACCAGAAATCCCATTTCTAGCAGTAGTAAAATGTCAACTTAATTTGCCAGTCCATTTTTAACAGCAATAGTCTGAACAGAACTATTTTCTGATTATCAGGGCAGTGCGGATACATTTAATTATGACTAGACAAAGAGATTCAGTAGTTAGCTGCTGCTAAACAATCAGAGCAGGCTTGCATTGAATTGAAACCACTTCCTGGGGCAGAGTAAAGTTTACAAAACATCATAAAGTGGAAATTGCATTGAATTGATTGGCCAAGCAGGCACATTTTGTAAGGTCTTTGAACAAAGTCCTGCATTTAGGAAATGAGACAAGAAATACAGAATATTTAGTCTCAAGCTGGTCAAATAGAATATATACAGTGAATTCTTCACCAAACCAAAATAGGGCTCAACTCCACTGAATGTCAGCAATAAAACAATATGGCATAACACAATATGGCTTACCACTGAGGCTTTAACTGCTTCTTTCATGGCTCTAACTTTCTCAATGTAATTGAAAAACAAACCTTTCTTTTGTTGATGCGATCAAACAGTCTGGGTTAGGGATACATTCAGAAACTCCCAAAATTATGAATGCATATTTTATGTATAACAGCCAAGGTATAGATGACATTTTGTCCAGGCACATGCAATCCATTATTATTACCACAACCCTCAAGCAGCTTGTCTCAGGCTTCTCCCATATCGAAATTCGCAATAGAAGGGGACTCATTTTAATTAAATCCATCAGATTACGAGGGACCCCCTCTAAGTAAGTAAGCCTGCAGTTGACGGCAGAAGCGGACGGCTTGCCCTATGCTTCGCGCGCTGCTAGTGTGTGTGTGATTGCTACCAATTTTTAAAAAACGGATTTTAATACTTGTTAGGTCTGTTGCACCATTGTATTGGGATCATTTGATGTTGCATGAACTCTAATCATTTTTTTTTAGTGTGTTCACTTACCTGCTGTGTAGTTGGGTGAAGCAGCCTTTGCACCTCCCCGGTCCACCGCAGCCATTAGCGGGCTGATTGTTGTGGAGGGAGCACTGCTCTGACCCGGCCTGTGGGGTCTTTGTTCTCTTCCGGTTTTCCATCCCATGGCCGCCATCTTGTAAGGGAGGCGGGCTAGTCTTTTCCTCTCCAGGTTTCAAAACTCCCTATTTAGACTGTCACGGCACGGGAGCTCGCACAGTAAGCCTGAAGTTGACGGCAGAAGCGGACCGCTTGCCCTATGCTTCGCGCGCTGCTAGTGTGTGTGTGATTGCTACCAATTTTAAAAAAACGGATTTTAATACTTGTTAGGTCTGTTGCACCATTGTATTGGGATCATTTGATGTTGCATGAACTCTAATCATTTTTTTTTAGTGTGTTCACTTACATGCTGTGTAGTTGGGTGAAGCAGCCTTTGCACCTCCCCGGTCCACCGCAGCCATTAGCGGGCTGATTGTTGTGGAGGGAGCACTGCCCTGGCCCGGCCTGTGGGGTCTTTGTTCTCTTTCGGTTTGCCATCCCATGGCCGCCATCTTGTAAGGGAGGCTGGCTAGTCTTTTCCTCTCCCGGTTTCAAGACTTCCTATTTAACCCTTCTATGGCGCGGGAGCGCAGCAGACGCGTGCAGCGGGCGTGCCGGCGGCGCACCAAAAGCGAGCCCGTCTGCGCCCGCCCGCTCCTCGATGCCACCAGACGTCACACACGCTGGTGGTTCCCAGTCAGGGGTGCTGAGTTACACCTGGGTACACTTGATGTCCATTGGTCTGCGCAGCAGATCCAGCGGTTTGCATCAGTGGGTTGTAGAGGTTGGCCCTTTTTGCTGTCCAAAATGTGGCTATAGTGTCCGCTCCCCAGCGTCCACCACCTCTCTCAGACCTACCGTGAAAATTCTACATCTGAATGTTCGTTCGCTGGTAAAACCCTATATGGAGGTCTATGACCTTATTGAAGACGAGTCGCCTGATGTGCTTTTTATCACCGAAACTTGGCTGACTGATGCCTCAGTGGCTGAGCCGGGTCTTGCCCATCCCCTGGGGTTTGGTATCCTAACCCTTAATAGAGAGCCCAGAGGCGGGGGTATAGCAGTGATTTTTAAAACCTGTTACAGCTGCACTTTCGATGAGGAGGAGGTGGCTGGGTGCAAATGCACCCGCTTCGCTATCTCCTCTAATGCTAACTCATCCATCTCTGGCCTGCTATTTTATCGCCCCCCAGGAGCCATTTCTGACCTCAAAGCAGCTATTATCGATGCCGCCGGCTCACTGGTGCCAAAGGCGTCGAACTTCTGCCTGATCGGGGACCTTAATCTTCATTTTGATCACCCCAATGACCCCGAAATCAGCAGCTTGTTTGCTGATTTTGCTGCTTGCCAATTAAAGCAGTCGGTAGTGGGCCCCACCCACTCAGCCGGGCATTTACTTGATCCGGTATTTTCCAACATCCCTTCTCTTGTGGTCAAGACTCCTAGCCCGATGTGCTGGACTGATCATTTCTTAGTTACTCTCTTTGTCCCCCTTTCCACGGTCATACCCAGAACTAACCTCAAGGCTACTCTCAGACGTTGCTGGCATAAACTCAATATAAAAGATCTGTGCTCCACCCTGTCATCCTCCTGCCCTGTTTTAGGCACTGACACAGAGCAAGCCTACAATACATTCTGTGACTGGATACTCCATGCTCTAGACTCCTTGATTCCAGCCAAATGGTCTAAGGGCCTTTGTTTGAAGTCTAATCCCTGGTTTGATGACTCCTTGGCTGCTTCACGCAGCTTTTTTAAAAAGCTGGAATGCGCTTGGAGAAAGGCTTACGACCCTGGGGCTAAAAAGCTCTATTAGGAAGCAATTAAACGCTATCACAAGGCCATACATCAGGCTCGCTCGGCCTTTCTCACCAATGAGATTAAGGCCAACAACAATCCTGTCAAAAGCATTTTTAAAATACTCCATGATTTTAAAACCAGGAAAGATCCCTCTAGGGCATGTATCACTCCTGAACAACAATGCGAGGATCTAGCCACTTTCTTTGTTCAAAAGGTTGAAACTATTTATAAATCCTTTGCCACTGTTCCTACGGACCCTACTCTCACTACTATTCTTCGGCCCACTACTATCCTAGCAGCCATCCTCCCTATATCCCACAACGAATTCCTTACGTTAAGTAAGATGGTCAAATCTGGTTCCCCTACGGATCCTATTAAACCTGTCCAATTAAGAGAGGCTCTATCTGTGTTATTGACACCTATATGTCAGATCATAAATTCTTCTTTTTCCACGGCAGTAGTGCCCACGCCTTGAAAAAACAGCGAGGGTAGTCCCCTTGCTAAAAAAAAACATTCTGGACCCAGCTAAACCGGAAAACTTTCGTTCCATATCCCTGCTACCCTGGGTCACAAAAATTGCTGAAGCCCACGCTAACAACATTCTTTCTGGTCACCTGAGAAACACTGGTGCCTTAGATCGCTCCCAGAATGGGTTCCGCCCGGGCCATAGCACCGAGACCGCGCTTGAAGCAGTGTGTGAACATCTACGTACTATCCTGGATGAGGGACAGACTGCGGCTCTCATCCTACTCGCCCTCAGCGCAGCGTTCGACACGGTCTCCCATAAGATCCCCTTGCATCCCTTGAAGGAGGTGGGGGTGGTAGGTCCGGCCCTGGAGGGGTTCTGTTCTTTTCTATCCGACAGATCATTTCAGGTTGCGGCTCCCCCCTTCCTCTCCCATGCTCATGCCATCAAGCAGGGGGTTCCTCAGGGCTCGGCATTAAGCCCGGTCCTGTTTAACCTCTATGTTCAACCACTGACGGCGATAGCAAGAGACCATGGTCTGACCATGATTTCGTACGCCGATGATACGCAGCTCGTGGTGGCCCTCTCTGAAGACCATGCTCAGGGTGCCGCTCATTTTCAGGCTGGCCTTGCAGCAGTCGCGCAGTGGATGACCACCAATTGCTTGCAAATTAATGCCATCAAATCAGAGGTGCTACTGGTGGGGAAAGACAAAGGACTCTGGAGCAAATTTTGGTGGCCGGATTCTATGGGTAGTGCCCCCACCACTAAGTCAGCTGCAAAAAACTTAGGGGTTTGGTTCGATGCCAAGCTAGATTTCCAAGAGCATACCAAGGAGATCGCTGGCACCTGCTTCGGTCCCCTCCGGGGTCTGCGACCTATGCTTGGCTTCTTTAACCCTCCCACCCGCCATCTGATAGTCCAAGCAACTATTCTGTCTAGGTTGGACAACGCTAATTCACTTCTATTGGGAGCCAATAAAGCGGAAGTCACGCGCCTTTTAAGGGTCCAGAATGCAGCTGCCCGAGTCCTTCTGCGGCTCCCTAGAAGGTGCTCTGCAACGGTCGCTTTGCGGCGCCTGCACTGGCTGCCTGTGCCTCAAAGGATCCAATTTAAGGCACTCTGTGTGTCCTTCAAAATTCTAAAAGGGTCCTCTCCTGAGATTTTGTCTAATCTGCTGATCCCCTATGTACCTACACACCAGCTGCGCTCGGCCGAGCATTTCCTTGCCACAGTTCCCTGGGTGAAGCGTCTTAGAGCAGGGGGTCGGCCCTTTCAGTACCTTGCTGCTAAACTATGGAACTCCCTCCCTGTGCAGATCCGCCATCTAAACGGCCTTCTGTCCTTCCGTAAAGCAATTAAAACTCTCTTATTTTCTAGGGCCTAGCTTCCACTACTAGGGTCTAGCTTCTGCTCTCTGTGGGCATGGCTATAAGCGCCGGAACGGCTCTTTGCTGAAGCATCTTTCGTGCTAGACAACATTTCCAAATAAATAAATTTGACAAACATGTGGCCTGATTTAGATCTTGGCGAATGGGTTACGCCGTTACAACAGTGAGGGATATCTCATCCACCTAAATATGAATCCCAAAGGATATAATGGGATTTATATTTCAGCAAACAGGACATCCTTCACCGTTGTGACGGAGTAACCTAGCCACTTAAATCTAAATCAGGCCCATCATTTGGCCAGGTGTGGAAGAGAACTAAAAGTCTGTACAGAAAATAGTTCTCAGACTCTTGCATTAAGCCAGAATCTGTGTTGGTCCCAATCTCCAGCACCATATCCACTGCTATGCATTTATTTTTATAACTTGTTAGGATTTTGTTTATTGATTTGAGGCCCAATTTAGCTGTATAGCTGTATATCTGTAAGAAGCCTCAAAAGATCTTAGTAACTGCTGCTTTTTTACAACGCATGCAATTACAACACGGTTGTTACAACAACTGCGTTGTTACATCGCAGTACATTACAATGCAAGTCAATACAACGACTTTCTCTAGATGTCGCGCTGGACTTAGGAGTAGTATAATTTACTATTCCCACTCCAGTGTGTGCAACAGTAGGGAAAGGGTTGGAATAGTAAATTATACTATTCCTTAGTTTAGAGCGCCATCTAGAGCAAGTCGTTGTAATGACTTGCATTGAAATGTACTGCAATGTAACAACGCAGTTGTTGTAGCGACCACGTTGTAAAGGTAACTCGATGTAATGACCATGTTGCTAAGGTTGTTTCCCATTATAAACATAAACCGATCTTAGTCATGAGTCAAATGGAACCCCCTAGGTAAGTAAAAGACTTTAGTCTACACACAGTTGTCTCACCAATGAAATGTCGGCACTTTTTTATATTCTTAAGTCCACATAATGTTGTGTAAGACATAGTAAGGTTTGTGTTTAGATGCAAGTCCTTCATTAAACAGGTGACCCCTGGAGTCTGTTTGCAATTTTTGATGTCAGGACTGCATCATTCTCATATAGCAGCATTGGCCGTTTTCTCACCTGGGGGATATCATTTCCCTTCTTCACTAGGTGTCCAATACTATATCAAACTGTTGTATAAATATCAGCAAATCAGAGCTGGTCAGCTTATTTAGCACACCTGTAATGTTCAATGATACTACCCTAACAAATTGTCCTTTAAAGTTGCTTGGCAGTACTAGAATGTTATCAGTATCTCTATAAGGAGACTATTTTGTCCGCCACTTTATCCTGTGCACTGTCATTATTACTTATATTATTTTTGGCTGATATGCCAGAGTAGAAGTAAATAATTTTCATCAAGGAAGCAACGCATTTCAAAAGCATTACTAACATCGACAATGTAATGCCCCTGCAGGTCTTAGTTAGGGGGAATATTCAGTATAATAAGCTCTTGATGCTGACAATCTGCTGCTCTATAAAAATAACCCAAACAGAGGGCCTTATTTCTACTATCTGCCTTCTCCAAGTATTTCAGTCTACATAACAAACTGCCCGTAAAGGATGGGGTTTTAAAGTTGATTACTATACAATCTCCTGGGCAGTGTTCATGACAAGTACCAGCCAATGATACCCTCCGGACCACAATCATTTCTTCAAAACGATCTTGGGGCAGATTTACAAGCCCCTTGCGCCCCTTTTACGCCGCCGTTTCGTCACTTTTGTGACGCAGTGGCGGCGCAAAAGATGCGCCATGGTGCGGGGTACTTACAACGTGACGCATCTGGGAGATACATCACGTTGTAAATCCCTGCGCCAGAAGGAGGCGTTCCTGCGTAGGGGGGGTGAGTTCTGGTGCAGGAACGCCTCCTAAAAGTGGCTGAGTGAAATCTACAAGATTTTACTCAGTCACTTTGGGGCCCATGCTGCGTCAAAACCCTGCGCCTGCTTGAACCAGGCGTAAGGATTGACGCAGCATTAAGAAGATAGGGCCCCCCAGAGCCTTGCTGGATCTGCGTCGCACTTGCGACGCAACTCCAGCAATGCGCCGCCTTTACGGCACAGATGCGCCACGCATCTGTGCCGTTTTTGCCCATTGGTGCGCCGCATTTACAATGCGGCGCATCAATGGTGGCGAAGGCATGGCGCACAATAAGTGGCGCATCCCTGCTGATATGCAGGGATGTGCCAGTTATTCTAAATCTGCTCCCTTGTGTATACCAAGAGTGTTTCTGCATCCAGTAAGCAACTTATTTTAGCTAAAACAAATCTCTCCTTTGAGATGTCTACAAAACTGGGACATCGTTGAGAACAGTTTATTCTGGAGGAATTGAAGATGAACTGAGTTGCCCAGCATGCTTGTTGGCTGCAAAGAAGATGTGTGTATTATTGTTTTCTAAATTAGCTATAATCGCTCCTTTTATGTTGTGGACCATGTCGCAACCGACAGGTGCTGAATAACCCTTATTGCCCAATCAGCTGCAGGAAAGTTTTGCAGCATTTAATACATGAGCATCCAACAAGTCCTTTACTAGCATTCCTCGTCTTGTGAGGGGTTGTAATTTCATCAGGGGTGATAGAGGCAATAGACTCCTTTTGGGAAGGGATACTAATATCATTTGTCACCAAATCCTGTAGATTATTTAACTTAAATAATATTGAGACACAAAATTACTTCATTGACCCTGCCATTCTCACTATACAGTTAGAAATATACCCAGGACTTGCTGCATAGCTTTTGTAATTTTTCAGTTCAGAGTAGATAGCACTAACTAATCCTGTGCTTAAAGACTGGCAAAGGACTTTGGGGCATATTACCAACCAATAGAGATAATTTTTGTCTCTAACTTATTTAGAGACAAAAATTATCGCCGCAAATCGGCGATTTTTATCGCAGATAAACCTTGCTATTAGCAAGGTTTATCGCAAATGCGATAAAAAACGGCCGCAATGCATGAATATCGCTGAAAAGTCAGCGATATTCATGCATTATCGAGCAAATGCTCTCAGCCATGTTATCCACCTCCCATTGGATAACATGGCTAAGAACTGCTCCTGGGCAAGTGTTAGCTTTTGGAGATATTCGCGCTTAGCGCGAATATCTCCAAAAGTTGGTAATAGGAGATAGCGATGTTAGCGACTGTTTTCAGTCGCTAACATCTTGGCACGCCCACTTTGCATGTCATTAGTGATAAATATCACTGACATGCAAAGCGGGGCCCAAGATGGTCACTATCTCCTATTAGCTGTCGCTAACTGGTGTTAGCGACAGCTTGGTAATAGGGAGATCATTTTATCTCCGCTTTCTTGGCTTTTAAAGCCAAAAAAGCGGAGATAAAGCCCCTTGATAATATGCCCCTTTGTCACAGTTTCAGCTTGGCGTGGATGACACTGTGCTAATCCTATGCTCAAAAACTCTGCTGGAAAAACAGATATTTGAGGTTAGCATTTGCATAGTGTCGGTAGTGCGTTAGAGTGTTCCATATAAAGGAGCTGCTCTCCACTTAAAACATTTGGGAACAACCCAGAGTTCCCCATTTCTTTTTTATTGTGTATAACAGAAAAAGTATATACAACTAATGGAGCTTCCTCCATGAAATACAAAACGAGAATGTGTATGTAGAATGCTGGGAATGTTTAGTGAAGTGATCAACAGTAAAAGAAATTAAACAAGCATTTGAGTCATTGTTAAATGACAATCCCCTGTCACAATGAGGAATACAAGGAGGAGAGTTCAAGCAAATGATGATTAAAGGAGAATGTATATTATTATACAATACATTTGTATATGTACATAGATACAAACACACAGATACAAACACACGCACACATGATTCAAAACTTCTGATGCAAGACAACCTTTTTGTATGCAGGAATCTGTATTCTGTTAAGCATGATGGTAATTTATGAGATGAGTAATTTTCCTAAGAAGGAAATTACATAATTACTCAAATGTCAACTCGCGGATCGATACCCTTTGTGTCTAATAGTTACTCATTCTCATGCACCTTCTTTTCAAATCTCAAGAAAATCTTAGTTCACTTTTTCACATTTGATGAACAAATACTTCCAACTGCTTGATTTAAAGTGTCTTGTGTTGAGAAACCCATTCTTTTTCACTTATAAACATGTGTTTTCTCTTAGTAAATGGTGACCGCTGTAGGCCTACAGCACATGGCTCCTAAACTGTATGATGTGGTTTTCATTTTGGAAACCAGTAATATCCGGACTTCTGTTTCCTCATGGCCACTGTGGTCAGTCTATAACCTCAATGTGACACTTTATGATCATTAAGAAGCACTCTTGCTTTGCTGATTTAGTACAATACAAATTACATTGACATTCTTTAAAAATGTTCAATCTCATGACATTTTTATATTATGAATATGGCATTTGCTCAAGAAATTGTTTTACTTCATGAATACATAGGAAAATGCCAGAGTTGCATGCAGCTTTTCTTTGCTTTGCCTGGGGATACTTTACACTGAATTTGCACGCACACTTTATTATCTTGTGATCAAAGCACTTTAGGCGTCTTTAGGTCTATGCGCTATAATGTCATGGAACATCCACCGACCATAAACTAAGGGAGGGGTGATCGATATAGCCCTCTGTCATAAAAACCAAACTCCAGGGCGCCATTGTTAAAATCAGTTGTAGGATATACTGGTTCCTTGTGTATACAAAAGAAATCAGTGAAAAGGGAAAATTCCCATTCGTCATTCAAAGGAATTTTATTCTCGCAAACTGAATTGGGTTAGCTGGAAATTACACTAATATGGTCAAATCTGTATCTAGAAGCACCTTAGTGGGTCTTTCTGGATGGGTCCAAGGTTGGATGGGAACGCCCCCTCCGCTGCTCAGTGGACCCCTTGCAAGTTTCTGTATGCTTTTGATTTCCCCCCAATCCACAAAGGACAAAGATCCATGTACAATGAAGGCTTTTGGGATAGAGTGACACCAGACTCTAAGGAGACCTCTGTGGTCTGGATTGGTGCAATAATTGTCTACACTATTGTTGAGAATGGCTAAAGTCCTCTTGCCTGATTGAGGAACACTGGACGTGGTAGTTATGATTGACAATAGATTTCAAACCAGGCCTTTTTATGGTCTCTGCATTCGGAGAGTGGCCTTGGCTTTATATGGCCGGGAGCCGCTTTGTGGATTGCTGGTGGACGTCTGGACCTGCGAGTGACTCCAAGTCCCAGGAACCTGATTCTAATCGCCCACACCTGTGCCTGTAGCAGCGAGTGGGGGCTACATTACTGCTCGCTGCTTCCGCTTCGCGTAATGCGGGCCGGGCGAGCCCATCGGAGTCCGGAAGAGGTCGGGCTGGGCCCCCCTCTAAGCTCGACTTCACCCCAAGGTCAGTCCTCCTAAATACTGCCTATACATCTTTTAAAACTTGTGGATACAGTGATTGTGTTGGGCTGTGATACTATCAACAAGATGACTAAGTCAGCGTGAAGGGAAGAGGATTGGTGCGCTTAATGGTAGCAGCGTGGCTGGGATGCTAGATCAATTTATATTAAGGGCAAGGTCCGTTTTGGAAAAAGAGATAGCGAAAACAGAGCGTCGCTTTTCCTTGGATCCGCAACAAACTGAAAGATCTTCCCTAGGCTTAATTGCTACAGTTTGTTATCCAGTCCACTCTGCTGCTAATCTCAACATGCCCATGATTATTAATGAGGGGAGTGGCTGTTTGACCTCCCCATCTGGGCCTCTGGAGGACACCGCAAAATCACCAGTAGCTGCATTCAAAACTGCTTCTAGTGTGCCCCCGCGAACATCGACCAGATCTTTACCCAAAAATAAAAATACTGCTAATCAATCCACCAGCCGACCCAGCAGTAAAAAGGAAAAAGGGAGGTGACCCACAGAGGCCTGCCATTGCAAAAGCGCCAAGGACAAAAAAAAACGGAGGACGTATCTCTGCAGACGAGTGCAGCACACAAGACAATACTGCTACCGGTTGCTCGGATTTTAATTTTGCTTTCATGGGTAGCTTAAGCTTGAACTCTAATGAGGAAATGTGGAGAAGTCTAGCAAACGTATTAGCAACCTTATTAACTCCAATTACATACAGACAGAGTTGGATTGAGGAACGCCTAACCAACTCTGAAACACAAGTTAAGACAGGTTTTTCTGCCATAGAGGGCCTTCTTGTTCAACCTAATCCTACTGTTGTGAATATACTGAGTAACATATCTAGGAACCTGGGGAACATGGTGCAAGCCTCGGCTACAGCCAAAACCAAGTCTCCATGTTCACAAGTAATGAAACAAGCTGCTCCCAGGACGTCTGCAGATGTAGCCTTAGCACCACAACATAAGCCAGCTCTTTCACACAGGGGTGATGCTGACCCAGGGAATCTATCAAGTGAATTTGCCCAATCAATTACGAGTACCCCTGGTGATGGAAGATTGGTAACTGTAATAGCACCAACTGAGAACATCAATTGTAAAAACTGTCCTTTGGTCAGACGAGCTAGTACATCTAGTGGACAACATGGAATCAGGGAACCGAAATATAATGCTGTTCAATTGAATCCCATGGCCCTTCATCTTCCTCCAGCAGCTGCCCCTCTTGTGGTTGTTTTGATGAATGTTCCACCCCTGCGGGCAACACAGATGGAAACCACCAACCAATTATTATTTAAAGCGCTCCATTGGTTCAATACTCAACTTAAGGATGTTGGGATTTGGGAGGAGGGTGTCAAAATGCATATGATTATGGCTAGACGAACATCGTGGATAGGCCCTGCTAGGAAAGAAGGGAATGGTGATTGTGTAGTCATCAATTTTAACAATGTTCCCATAACAAGATTTCTGCTGGATAATTTGGGAGGGATGCCGGGCAGACACAACGATAGAGTGACTATTCTACCACTAGGGTATTTTTACAAACGAGTGCCCCGCCCCTCTAATATGCTGAAATATCAAGGGATGGATAGGCAAATACGGACACCCTTCAGATTAGCACAAAGACCAACAGAGATCTCTTTGTCAAATAGATTTGCCTCACTATCCGACTTAGATCTTTGTGATTGACTACATCCACCTATCCCGATTCGGGTAGACCAGTATGTTAGCTGCCCTTGCTTTCTCCAAAGCCCTAAAAAGGGTTTACTCCATAAGGAGGAAAAGAGTCGGGCTCCCATGAAGGTTTTATCACTTTCCGCAAATTCCAAGGGTATTCACCCCTCCCCAATTTCCGTGCTATCTTGGAATATTGCCGGATTACTTACTAAAACTTTGTGTTCTGATTGGTCAAGTTTTATTGAGGGGGTAAGATTTTATTGCCTTCCAGTAGACTTGGTTGGTAGATATGATCTGCTGTCCAGGCTACTTGGCTTTTGGTAAATTGGCAATTGCAAACACCAGGGGAAGGCCTAGTGGGGGATTGTTAAATTGGGTCAAGCAACAGACATCGCTCCAAATAGAGGAATTATCAATAGACTGCCCTGACATTCTTACCATCAAGGTCCGCTCAGAGGGAGACCCAGATTTTATACTATTCAATGTGTATGCAAGAGGGATTGCGGGTGGGAAGGCCTCACTGACTATTGCCCTCTTGGACACATTTATTAATGATCTAGATGGCTTCAATGTCTTGGTCATCGCAGGTGACCTCAACTGCACATTTGAGCCTCTGGGCCTTGAGGACTATAGCCTCAGTATGGAGGAAGATAAGAACTGGGGGATACCGTCTCTATCGCTGCCACCAATCAATAAATGGTCGGATGCGGAGCTGCAGCTAAAAAGTTTAACCCTGGGGAGGGGGCTTAGGGTTGCCAACGGGAGATCTCCCTCAGACATGGAAGGTACTAATACCTTTTCTAATGGGACTAGAAGTAGTAGAATTGATTACTTTCTCCTTAGTTTGGAGCTATGGCCCAGATTCGAGGACATGCTGGTCCATCACAGACCGGAGAGTGACCATGATCCACTTCTACTAACTATAGCTAGGAGGGGACAGGATCACCCTAAGGCAGGTTTGGAAACCGCAATAGGAGAAATAATCATGTCCCAAGATTGCCGTCGGTTGAAATGGGCTGTAGTCTCAGAAGATGAAGGCGCCCTAAAGCAGATTAAGTCAACCATTGAAGAAACTATAAAACTACTTGGTTCAATAGATATCTACGATAATCCTCTTTTAGATCTCCTGAAAGTTCACAAGGATATGTTTGCTAAATTAAAGTCCCTGTTTATAAAAAATAGAAGACCATATAGGCAAACCATAAAAAAAATCAGCCAAATGGTACGATGAGGCATGTGGAGTCGCATTCAAGCATCTCTCAAATGCAATCAAGTCAGGAGCACCTCATGAGGTTAAAATAGCAAGGGCAAATTATAAAAAAGTATAAATGCAGGCAAAAAAGGTCTTTGATGAGGACAGATGGATAAGTCTAACCAATCTCTGTAGGCGATCCCTAAACATAAGGATCGGCCCTCTGAGCACAGCAGTGCAATTTGCTATGCGCGATTGTAAAGTAATTTGATCCGTTATTCCTTCAAATATTGCACCACAATGTTCGTTGTCGAATTGTGCTTTTATTCAGCTCGTAAATTTATGAATTCATTCATAATCCATTGTTCACCATCGTCACTTTTGTGAACTACATGTTCAAAAATAATTCAAACTGATTAGAGATCAAATCCCAATGCATTTTGTGCACTTATGTGCACTTCTTCAGGGGATCTAGGTTAAACCAAAATAATAAACAAAATGAGTTCCACTCCGTGTACATTAAATCATTATTAAGCCAAATATCATCATTTATCACATTATTTACCATATGAGCAAACTGATCATTCATTGTTTGTTAAAACGGGTTCAGTCAATAGATAACATATGCATATATCATCAATATCCAATTGACCTTGCCATAAGGCAAAAATTTTACAATATTTGAAGGAATAAAGGATCAAATTACTTTACAATCGTGCATAGCGAATTGCACTGCTGGGCTCAGAGGGCCGATCACTACACTTAGGGATCGCCTACAGAGTTTAAAACAGACAACACTCTTGAAGTCAGAGAGTGATACCGTTGAAGCATGCAACAAAATCATTAAACATCTACATCAAAGACAGCTTGTGCACAGTCCAAATCACCAGTATTCTTCATTAAGTCTAACCAATGCCAGCAAGGGGAAGAACTGGATTAAATTCTGGCAATTAGTTAAATGGGGCAGCGGAGTGATTGACTCTACACCAGTTAATAATCTACCTCCGGAACTTTGGGTGGAGCATTATCAAGCTCAATTCGCATCCCTGCTCAGTAATGTGACAGTCTATCCTGAGGTTACTACCGAGGATGTGCTAACATTTAACAAGGGGGAGATAGAAAGGATCCTGAATGGGGTTCCAGCAGGGAGGGGCCCCGGCCCGGACTTTATACCGGCCGATATTTATAAGTTTGATAGGAAGAACTGGACAGAATATATTTTTATCAATATAAATGCTATTGCTAGAGGTGCGCCAATTGCAGACACTTGGGGTGGGGCCAAAATTATTCCCATATATAAAAAGGGTGACAGTCCTAGCAACTATAGGCTGATAAGCCTAATGGACACTTTACAGAAAATAGTGGCTAGACTTGTGATAGGTAGGGTTAACGAATGGGTAGTAGACCAGAATGTATTATCTACATATCAAGCTGACTGTAGACCGCATGTCAGCAAAATTGATCAAGTTTTTAGATTTATGATGATTTACTGGAGTAAAGTGATCCTAGCAGGGGGAACCCTCTATGCAGCTTTTGTTGATTTAAAATCAGCATTCGATCTAGTGCCCCGCCATAAGCTATGGAACTCAATAAACGAGGCAGGGATGCCTCTAGAAATCCTAGGTTTTATTATTAAATTGCATGAGGCGAATTACTCCCAGGTAAGGTGGGGACAGCAGGGAGAACTAACTGATCGGTTCCCAGTTAATAAGGGAGTGCTTCAAGGGTGTGTCCTTGCCCCTACCCTATTCTCCCTGTTTATAAACAAGGTAATCTCCTATTACACTAACTTTCCAATCTATGCTCCAACTCTTGCCAGCTCAAGGGTGTCTCTTTTAATGTTTTCAGACGATACTTTAATTTTATCTAAAACTCAATCTGGTCTGCAACGCGCCCTTGACAGATTTACAGACTTTTGCAACGACCATGATCTCTCCATGAACGACAACAACTGGGTCAGTATTTGAGTCTGGCCATGGAGGACTGTCAGCATTGATGTCTGACCAACCTGAATCTGGCGGAGTAGGTCCACAGACTCCGCACTGAGGGCAGCAGGGGAGACAGGGGCAGGGGGTGCAGTGCCTGGGCCGAAGGAGACATGGGGGGCTGCAGGGACAGGAGGGACCAGAGCAACTGGGAGGGTGGAGATGGTACTGGAGGAGGCAGGGACAGACACAATGCTGCTGTCGGGTGTTGCGGCGTATTCCCCCTCCTCCAGGGAGTCAGAGGTAGACCCATCAGCGTGGTAGGAAGTGTCGCCTTCCAAAAGGTCCGCAGGCCGACTCCCCTCACCCTCCATGCCACTGGCTCCCTCCGACTCCACAGCGATGGTGGCACTGTGGCTGGGTCCCTCCTCTTGGTCCGTGCATGTGTCTCCTTCTGTCTCTGTTGATGATGCTGTGGGCAAGTAGAAGAAACAGAAAGGCATCAGTCACCTGCATACATCTGACACATGAGCACAAAAACAGCAGGTCACACTGCAAATCATGGCATGCATCATGAGTAACAGCCATATAGCCCTGCACATATTTGAGACTTGTACTGCTCAGTTGGTATGGACACAATGGTACTTGGACACAAGGATCAAAAGAACACACCAGGCCACAACTTGAATGACAATTACACAGAGAGGATACTGTTTGTTTACAGGAGAGCTGATCTATACAATGAAGTGATGCCATCTCAAATACACAAAAAAGTAACAGTAGTGGGGACCCTCAGGAAACAATAACCCACCTCACTCCCCAATGTGATACAACACTCAGAGTCCTGTAGGTACATTGTTTAAAAAATCAATTTAAAGAAATGTTAGCATCTTGAGACTCACCACACTTTACACAATCGACATGTATTGAATGTGGTAATTCACCATCTTGTGAAGGCAACACGTATGTGCCTGCATGACAGATGTCTCACAATGAAATGCACACAAAAAACATGTACACATTCTTTGAAACAGCTGGCACCCTTTAAGTTAAAACACAGTTTGAAACAAATGGCATTGCAGATTTGCCACATACATGTTCCAACGGAGTTCTGGATGTCTTGACACTCATTACTTTGTACAATTGACAACAAATGAGTTTCAAGACCTCAAGACCACTGTGGGGACATGTATATGGAGATCAAGGCACACCATTAATCACTAACACTGGACTCTTTGAAAATCTGCCTGCTTCTTTGACGAAAGTGGAAATGTTGTTTTGTGTGCATTACCTTGTGAGACAACTATCATGCAGGCACATAAGTATCATTTACACAATTCATCATATTGACACATTCAAAACATGAAGGAAATCAAAAAAGGGGGGAAGGAAGAGGTGGTGCTGGTTTTTCACCGAGGTGGGCTCGTCCTCCTCTTGTCAAGATATTGGTAATCAAAAAGGTCCACCTCCGAGAAGGTTAGTGTGTATCCTGTTGTTGTTGGAATACACTAGATGTGTTAAGATACCCCTCACACACCAAAAGGGCCCTTGGTGTCATGCTTCATCATCGGGGTCTTCCCGCCCGGCTGCCGGACGGGGCAGTGCTGCAACAAGCGACTACGCCGGAGCACCTTTTTAATGTGGGTGCTATGTGAGTGAATGGGAGTGAGTGTCAGTAGGGTCGGGGGTGATAAGTGATATTAAAAAATACCTGGCCTAGTGGAGAAAACATTTTTTAATAGGCACTGGCTGGTATTATTAAAAAAAGTGATATCGGAAAGGTTAAGCTAGTTAGTGGGCTCACTTTCCTGTGTGGGTCAACATGTTTCGGGGCGTGATGCCCCTTTGTCAGGACCGGGGTCAGATCCCCCTGTCACTCACTAAATGTTGTTTCCACAGTGTGTGTGTATACCTTACAATGTGAAGTACTATTTTATCAATGTGTATTGGACATATATTTTATGTAAATACACTGCCCTTGCTAATGCTAGTATGCTTGGTTGTATGCCTGAAAAAGAACAAGAACCAGGAGTTATAGTGCGCGTATCCCAAAGCGCTTCGCTCTTAGGTACCTGTGAAAAAAGGTGAAGAAAAGACTAACACATAAAACACATACAGATATTGCTGGATGCCCTGTGTAAAGTACAGAATTCAGCGTTGAATTGGTGGCCAAATATTGTTGTACACGTGACCACAACTGAAGAACACACACAGTCAATCACACACTACAACAGTACTATTAGGTAAGGTATGTACAAGTTGGTAGATACATACTTTGCAAGGAGGGGTTCAATGCCCCATGAGCCAAAACAGGACAGATGGGTAATATTGGGTCCAGCTGCAAGTTTTTGAAAACAAATGGGTAGAAAGAACAAAAAGGGGAAGGAAAACCAGTTGATTTTCAATGGCTGCTTCGTGATGGAGAGAAAAAAAGGATAAAGGACTGATGCTAGTCTTGGAACCGGCTATGCCGTACTTACTAAACCCTAAGCCTCGTGGTGCTTCCTCCTCTGTCCGTGGCTTCCGTGATTATGAGAGAGGAAGGTTCGGCGGGGGCTTATATAGTGAAACTAATTGGGTTAATTGTTTTGCTAGATTGGTTAATCGTTCTCTAGAAGGGGACACGTGTGGTAATAAACACGAGTCAGTCAGGACGGTAAGCGCGGTGGCCATTTTTAACTAGTCAAATTATGGCTAAGGTATCCGAATTATGGAGGATAACTGTGTTCATTATCCACGTTCAATCATGAATTAATAGCGGACATAGTGGGGGAAGGAACAGTTGCGGCTCAGGTAAAGCAGATGCTGTTAGGTAGCGCGCATGCGCAGTTGAAAGAACGCCGATCGCGCATGCGCGACAAAAGGGTTCCGTCACCGCGCATGCGCGGTAGGCGAACCGACCGGCAAACAGTGTAATGGCTAAAGTCATGGGAAGAAAAGGGTATGGAAAAAAACCCTGACTCATGTGAACAGGGACAGATAAAAAAGTGTGTCCAGATGGGCAGATTGTTTCCAAAACAGGACAGCAGATAGTTCTTTTGGGATGGAATTTAGGAGGGGTTAGATTATTAAGTGATACTGACATTTTTTTAAAAATAGTGATACAGGAGACATTCACCATGAAATCACTAGCTGGATGTATTATCAGGAGATGGTCTAGACATTGCGCATGTGGTTCAGTTCTTAGTTAAGTTGGGACCAAGGTATGTCATCATTGAGGCCTGTGTGGTGGGTGCCCAGCCGGTACACCCAACGTTGTTCCTTTATTAAAAGGTTTTTATCACTGTTGAAGGCTTCGATGACTGTCCATTTTAGGTCATGGACACAATGTCCCATGGTTAGGTAATGGGTAGACATTTTTGTGGTAGACTTCTTGCATCGTATATTGCTGCGATGTTCCCCCATTCGAATCTTTACTGGTCTGCTGGTCATTCCTACATACTCCTTACCACATGGGCAGGTGATTAAATAGACAACGTTGCGACTATTGCAGTTAGTAAACAGGCGTTGTTCCCATATTGTTTGGTTGGAGAATGTAATGGTTTGGCTTTTCCGCGTGTACTGACAGGATATACAAGTGCCACATGGATGGTGGCCTCCGACTGACGTAAGACTGGTAGGTGCAACAGGCCCTACATTTTTAGGTCTAGTGTGGACCAACAGATCTTTTAGATTTTTGCCTCGTCTGTGCGACAACATTGGTTTTGGGAGGTCAAGTTTACCACAGTCTAGGATGCTCCAGTGTTTATTTACAATCTTGGTAATGCGGTTGGAGTTGGTGTTATATGTTGTTACACAGATTGGTCTTTTCTTCGTTTCTTTTTCCTCTGTGTCCTCAAGTAGGGCTTCACGGTTGTTATTACGGGCTCTCTTTTTACATCTCTTCACAATTGTGCTGGGGTAGTTCCTATTCAGTAGTTTGTGTTCCAAGTCCCCTGCTTGGGACTTAAAATCATCAATGTTACTACAATTGCGTCGTAGCCTCAAGAACTGCCCGTAGGGTAAGTTCTCCCGGAGGTGGGCGGATGGAAGCTATCAAACAATAGCAGACTGTTTTTTGCAGTGGGTTTGAAATGGGTACTGGTCTCAAGTCCCCCATCTACTGGATAGATATTAAGATCTAAAAACACAAGGTTCTCTTTTGAAACAGTGTGAGTAAACTTGAGGAATTGATCCTGTTGATTTAGCCATGACATAAACTGGTTAACCGAATCCTGATTGCCCCTCCAGATGACCAATACATCATCGATGTATCTCTTCCATGTTACTACGTGGTTTTTAAAGGGGTTGTGATCGCTGAGGATCTTGGTCGACTCGAGGTGGTGTACATACAGTCCGGCTAGACTAGGGGCACATGTGCTCCCCATACTCGTGCCGTGCCTCTGTAAGTAATAGGTATCTTCGTATTGGAAATAGTTTCTTTTGATGTCAGGGAAATGCATTCCAGTACCACTTGTCTAGGTGTGTGGTACTTCCATGGTGTACTGAAGAGAACCTCCTCTATGATCTCGAGAGTTTCTTGGTGGGGGAGGCTCGTGTAGAGGCTCTCTACATCCAGACCCATGAGAAGGTCTTGTTCTGGGTCAAAAGTTATTTCTCTCATCAATTGTAGAACGGCTTTTGTGTCTCTCAAGTACGTGCTAGTTGCTTGCACTAGGGGTCTAAGAAACGCATCCGCGAATTTAGACAGCGGCTCTAAGATTGACTCGATACCAGAGACTATGGGGCTCTAAAAAAGAGACTGGAGGAACTAAATCAGGAGATGACTGATTTTGAGGTCACCCTAAAAAGGAACAAGTATAAGAAACACAAAAAAGATACAGAGGGTTTCACTCAAGAAAAGATCTACCCCTATATCAAAAAAGATCATGTCCCCAACAATCAAAACAATGATCAGGGCACTGACTACTCAGATACCAGCTCTAATAGCTCTGGCTCAAGTGGCAACAGCTACCAGGGTGCAAAAGGCGGTGCACCATCCCACAGGAGACCATACCAACAAGGCGGGAGAGGTTGGGCACCTTACCATGGGCCACCAGGATACATGCAGTATCTTCCTGCACCACCCTACATGGACAATCAGTTCCAACCCTGGAACCAACAGGCACCCCCATTTAATTACTATGGCCAACCTCCTTTTTTAGGCCAGCGCCAAGGCCCGCGAAGAGGAAGAAACCGAAAAGGCACGCGGGTACATTGGAACCAACAACCAGTGGCACCCCTAGGAGTGTCAACCAGGAGCCAAACACCATCAACCAGTCGGGGAACCTAGTGGTGAATTTATCTGATTTGCAACTAACAGCATCCCAAGAGAGTGTATTATCTAAAGAGCTTGGCTTTGTCCCAACCAACAAAATGGACAGATTAAAAATCTGCCAAGAAATGAAAGAGTTCATGAGAAAGCTGAAACTAAGGGTCTTCTTTCAGAACTCCGATAATGAGAGAACTGACCAATCAGACACGGGTCTCAAAAGAAAATCAACCTTCACCCCTCTAGACTCCACCATACCAGTTGAACTTCTAACGTTTGAGAAAGCAGTAATGAAGGATCTAGAGGAGTTACCAATAGATGTCAACACAACTTTCCAAAATATTTCAAAAGTAGAAAGAGCAGCCTTGCATGAACTTGCCAACAACCACGACATTGTGATCAAGCCGGCCGATAAAGGCGGAGCTACTGTGATACAAACTTATCAGAACTATGACAGAGAATGTAAAAAGTTGTTAGAAGATAAACGCAACTACCAAATATTGAGAGAAGACCCCACAGAAGAGGTCAGGATCAGTATCTTGATAATGGTTGAGGAAGCTATGGCACATGACTGGCTCTCCAAAAAAGAGAGTGAATTCTTAATTCAGGAAAATCCAAAAACTCCATATTTTTGCACAATACCCAAAATTCATAAGGAGGCTCATTATCCACCTGGACGCCCCATAGTCTCTGGTATCGAGTCAATCTTAGAGCCGCTGTCTAAATTCGCGGATGCGTTTCTTAGACCCCTAGTGCAAGCAACTACCACGTACTTGAGAGACACAAAAGCCGTTCTACAATTGATGAGAGAAATAACTTTTGACCCAGAACAAGACCTTCTCATGGGTCTGGATGTAGAGAGCCTCTACACGAGCCTCCCCCACCAAGAAACTCTCGAGATCATAGAGGAGGTTCTCTTCAGTACACCATGGAAGTACCACACACCTAGACAAGTGGTACTGGAATGCATTTCCCTGACACTCAAAAGAAACTATTTCCAATACGAAGATACCTATTACTTACAGAGGCACGGCACGAGTATGGGGAGCACATGTGCCCCTAGTCTAGCCGGACTGTATGTACACCACCTCGAGTCGACCAAGATCCTCAGCGATCACAACCCCTTTAAAAACCACGTAGTAACGTGGAAGAGATACATCGATGATGTATTGGTCATCTGGAGGGGCAATCAGGATTCGGTTAACCAGTTTATGTCATGGCTAAATCAACAGGATCAATTCCTCAAGTTTACTCACACTGTTTCAAAAGAGAACCTTGTGTTTTTAGATCTTAATATCTATCCAGTAGATGGGGGACTTGAGACCAGTACCCATTTCAAACCCACTGCAAAAAACAGTCTGCCATTGTTTGATAGCTTCCACCCGCGCCACCTCTGGGAGAACTTACCCTACGGGCAGTTCTTGAGGCTACGACGCAATTGTAGTAACATTGATGATTTTAAGTCCCAAGCAGGGGACTTGGAACAAAAACTACTGAATAGGAACTACCCCAGCACAATTGTGAAGAGATGTAAAAAGAGAGCCCGTAATAACAACCGTGAAGCCCTACTTGAGGACACAGAGGAAAAAGAAACGGAGAAAAGACCAATCTGTGTAACAACATATAACACCAACTCCAACCGCATTACCAAGATTGTAAATAAACACTGGAGCATCCTAGACTGTGGTAAACTTGACCTCCCAAAACCAATGTTCTCGCACAGACGAGGCAAAAATCTAAAAGAACTGTTGGTCCACACTAGACCTAAAAATGTAGGGCCTGTTGCACCTACCAGACTTACGTCAGTCGGAGGCCACCATCCATGTGGCACTTGTATATCCTGTCAGTACACGCGGAAAAGCCAAACCATTACATTCTCCAACCAAACAATATGGGAACAACGCCTGTTTACTAACTGCAATAGTCGCAACGTTGTCTATTTAATCACCTGCCCATGTGGTAAGGAGTATGTAGGAATGACCAGCAGACCAGTAAAGATTCGAATGGGGGAACATCGCAGCAATATACGATGCAAGAAGTCTACCACAAAAATGTCTACCCATTACCTAACCATGGGACATAGCGTCCATGACCTAAAATGGACAGTCATCGAAGCCTTCAACAGTGATAAAAACCTTTTAATAAAGGAACAACGTTGGGTGTACCGGCTGGGCACCCACCACACAGGCCTCAATGATGACATACCTTGGTCCCAACTTAACTAAGAACTGAACCACATGCGCAATGACTAGACCATCTCCTGATAATACATCCAGCTAGTGATTTCATGGTGAATGTCTCCTGTATCACTATTTTAAAAAAAATGTCAGTATCACTTAATAACCTAACCCCTCCTAAATTCCATCCCAAAAGAACTATCTGCTGTCCTGTTTTGGAAACAATCTGCCCATCTGGACACACTTTTTTATCTGTCCCTGTTCACATGAGTCAGGGGTTTTTTCCATACCCTTTTCTTCCCATGACTTTAGCCATTACACTGTTTGCCGGTCGGTTCGCCTACCGCGCATGCGCGGTGACGGAACCCTTTTGTCGCGCATGCGCGATCGGCGTTCTTTCAACTGCGCATGCGCGCTACCTAACAGCATCGGCTTTACCGGAGCCGCAACTGTTCCTTCCCCCACTATGTCCGCTATTAATTCATGATTGAACGTGGATAATGAACACAGTTATCCTCCATAATTCGGATACCTTAGCCATAATTTGACTAGTTAAAAATGGCCACCGCGCTTAACGTCCTGACTGACTCGTGTTTATTACCACACGTGTCCCCTTCTAGAGAACGATTAACCAATCTAGCAAAACAATTAACCCAATTAGTTTCACTATATAAGCCCCCGCCGAACCTTCCTCTCTCATAATCACGGAAGCCACGGACAGAGGAGGAAGCACCACGAGGCTTAGGGTTTAGTAAGTACGGCATAGCCGGTTCCAAGACTAGCATCAGTCCTTTATCATTTTTTTCTCTCCATCACGAAGCAGCCATTGAAAATCAACTGGTTTTCCTTCCCCATTTTGTTCTTTCTCCCCATTTGTTTTCAAAAACTTGCAGCTGGACCCAATATTACCCATCTGTCCTGTTTTGGCTCATGGGGCATTGAACCCCTCCTTGCAAAGTATGTATCTACCAACTTGTACATACCTTACCTAATAGTACTGTTGTAGTGTGTGATTGACTGTGTGTGTTCTTCAGTTGTGGTCACGTGTACAACAATATTTGGCCACCAATTCAACGCTGAATTCTGTACTTTACACAGGGCATCCAGCAAAATCTGTATGTGTTTTATGTGTTAGTCTTTTCTTCACCTTCTTTCACAGGTACCTAAGAGCGAAGCGCTTTGGGATACGCGCACTTATAACTCCTGGTTCTTGTTCTTTTTCAGGCATACAACCAAGCATACTAGCATTAGCAAGGGCAGTGTATTTACATAAAATATATGTCCAATACACATTGATAAAATAGTACTTCACATTGTAAGGTATACACACACACTGTGGAAACAACATTTAGTGAGTGACAGGGGGATCTGACCCCGGTCCTGACGAAGGGGCATCACGCCCGAAACATGTTGACCCACACAGGAAAGTGAGCCCACTAACTAGCTTAACCTTTCCGATATCACTTTTTTTAATAATACCAGCCAGTGCCTATTAAAAAAAAAATTCTCCACTAGGCCAGGTATTTTTTAATATCACTTATCACCCCCGACCCTACTGACACTCACTCCCATTCACTCACATAGCACCCACATTAAAAAGGTGCTCCGGCGTAGTCGCTTGTTGCAGCACTGCCCCGTCCGGCAGCCGGGCGGGAAGACCCCGATGATGAAGCATGACACCAAGGGCCCTTTTGGTGTGTGAGGGGTATCTTAACACATCTAGTGTATTCCAACAACAACAGGATACACACTAACCTTCTCGGAGGTGGACCTTTTTGATTACCAACATTCAAAACATGAACAACTTTTAACAAGTCTTGTGAGTGCGAAGGTACAATCATTTATGTGACACTACTCCAAATCTGACAGTCCCCACATGGGCATCCATTCCCTGATGACACAGTTGCTTGCAAATAAGACCTACTGGTTGTCATGTGAAGTGGCACACTTGTCCCAACTCAGGACAATTCTTCAGCTAATGGGCCTGCAATTGTGATGAACAAAATCATTGCTGCATTGTGGACAAATCGTTATCTCCAGGCAAAATGTCAACGCAGAAGTGTGCACACTAACACAATACACTGTAGCATCTGAACGACATACATGTGGCGAAATTGTATGAGGCACAATCATGTCTGTAACCAAATGACATCGGCTGCCAAGCCCCAAATGAAATCACTGGCCAACATCACAGGGGCAGTGCATGGTGAAACATTGATCAGCCATTTCACACCCACAGGTCAGAACTGGCAAGGCTACATCAGGCAAGCCAATGTAGACCTTTCCTGCACAACACCCCCATACCTCAGTCAATGTGACTGATACAGCTCAAGAAGTGAGACCTCAGAATCAGGGTAACAACAACTGTGCAGCAACAATTCCAAAAGTAACAGCAGCTCAACTTGTAGGGCTGGCAATACATATTACTCACAAACAACCAACAACAGATTGTTGTGAATAGGCACACAGGCACTGCTCAGTGTTAGTATGCACAAGCCAAATCTTGTACCCATGTCCAGTGGACACATGCAGCAAACACAGGAAAAATACAAATTATGCCAGGGAACAATACCACTGAGGCAGACCCATGCTGAAGCCACATAGAATGGGCACAGTGTTGGATGACACACATGATTAGGAGGCCAGGGTATCTCAGGGAACTGTAGTGGGCACACTGATCCGTGGGTCTGGAATGAGCTGACTGTACCATGAGTAACCGTCATGGCACTATGCATATCTGACACTGATGTACATCATGTCTGAGAACACAACATGGGTCTTGCATGCTGCAAGGGTGTGCAGTAGAAACCTCACACTCCTATGTTGAGGCTCATCATCAGTGCAAACAAATATGAAGCCAAAACACAGTGCACAGGTCATGGCACAGGCAAGCTCACAACCCATGTCACAGACCACCCTCCCACATGAAGCGGAAATCAATATGCAGTCTTATTTTCTTGCACTCTAGATGAGCATGATGCACATGTGATTACACACAGACCAGGTGACACATGTGAAGGAGTGGAAGGATGAAAATGAGTACCAGGTGACTATGGTGAACGGAAAAGACACTGCACATATAACCTGTCTGACCAGACACCACAACTGTGGGACTGTAGTCAGGCTTCAGATCACATCAAAAAGCAGGTGACACACAACACAACAAACAGCCATGTACCTACCCCCTCCTTGCTGCTGTCTCTCCTGCAACAGCCTATCTAGGTCTAAAAATATGACTGCCAGGACCCGGAGCATGTGGGGGGTGAGGTGACGGCTTCCACCATGTTGGCATGGGGGCTCCAGGTCCAGCTGGACATGGGCGATACGCCGGGTCCAGCACCGGATGTCCTGCCACCGCTTCTTGATGTTGTGCAGCCGCCGGCGATGACCCCCCGCAGACCTGACGGCCCTGACAATCTCCAACCATATTTCCCCCTTCTATTAGGCAGTTACCTGTCAGGAAGACAAAGTGAAACAACATCACTACACCTGCTCCATGTCCCCGACACACACACATGCACACCATTGATAACGTGAACAGGGCATAGGATGGTGGCAGGACTTGCATCATTGTCCATGTGAATTAGGCCTGTGTGCAAGCCACAATGCACTACATGGCATTGAAAGCAAACAGACGGTGTAACGGGTGCAACAGTCTCACAGATCATGGCACACACTGGGCAACACATGCAACTGCAGGGCTAGTGACAGCACGTGACACGCACTCACACATCTCCACTCCACTTGAGAACCCTCAGCAGTCCAGACAGACACACCCTGGCACAGATCACTCGCCTGTCCCTGACAACAGCGGAAACAACCCTCACTTTGCACATGTGCCAGTTGACAATGGGGTGTCACTGGTGTTGTGCTAGTTTTGCAAGTCAGGCACACAGCACAGATGGCAGAGCAGCTGCATACGCCATGCAGCAGTGGTGCAAGACATCACATACACACTCACCCAGATGACAAGGAACATTCGCACACTTCAATGACCATGAGGTCTAACACATAATTTGGACAATCTCACCACATGTCCCCTCAAGTCATAAACATCTGTGAGTACAGTCACCTATCACTCCTGAGGGAACATTGTTCCACCTCAGGACATTTGAGAATTAAGCCACCAAGGTCTGGCATGGCTGAAAGTGTCATTCACTATGCAGTGAAGGTCACAGTAATCACAATGCAAGTGAGGAGTGAACACACATGAACTACATCATGCTCTGCATGACCGACACCACCATGTACACCCCCGGGACTCACTTACAACCACATTGCATGTCTGGCCCACCAATACACAATGCCTGTTGTGACACACACACAACAGGTGCACACTCAAAGGTAGTACAGTCAGCACTCACCTGCTCCTCTGGTCTCCCATACAGCTTGCTGTACTGTGGTGGAAAGGCATCCAGCAGGGCCTGGTTTTCCTCCTCGCTGAAGGCTGGGGCCCTATCCACAGCACGAACCATCATGATATGCCAGAGGATGCAGAGACAGCAGCAGTGTGGTCCACTCCAATGTACTGCAGGCAATTGCCCTCTCTGGGCTTCATGCAGCCTTAAATCAGTGCTGCTGAGGGGCTTTCGGTTTGAGGAGTACAGAGTGATAGGTCAGATTTGTTTGCATCGTACGTTTCCTCCAATCCCTCTAAACATACGGCTCTGACATGCATTCGCATCGTTCAAAATTTGAGCTTCAGCTCCACAATCATTTTGCAACATTGTATATTTTTGACCAACTGACTTTTGCAGGGCACCTGTAGCACACATTCAAATCTCAGTATCCATGACAACCAGGATGCATTCAGGGCCTACTACTTGTCCCCTAGGTGTCCCCTAACTCTTTTTTGACATACACACACGTGTGCAGTGCGTTTCACGCGCTCGCGTACGGCACGATTACAATAGTGATACGATGAGCACACACGCACGGAATGTAGGGGTACGGTGCGATCGCGTAGGCACGATTACAATAGTGATACGATGTGCACACACGCACAGAATACAGGAGTTCGTGCGTTTCAGACAGTACGTTTCACACGCTGTAGTGAATACAGGGGTACGGTGCATTTCAGGCAGTAAGTTTCACACGCTGTAGTGAATGCAGGGGTACGGTGCATTTCAGATGGTACGTTTCACACACTGTAGTGAATGCAGGGGTATGGTGCGTTTCAGACGGTATGTTTCGCACGCTGTAGTGAATGCAGGGGTATGGTGCGTTTCAGATGGTACGTTTCCCCCGCTGTAGTGAATGCAGGGGTACTGTGCATTTCAGATGGTACGTTTCACACACTGTAGTGAATGCAGGGGTATGGTGCGTTTCAGACGGTATGTTTCACACGCTGTTGTGAATGCAGGGGTATGGTGCGTTTCAGATGGTACGTTTCCCCCGCTGTAGTGAATGCAGGGGTATGGTGTGTTTCAGACGGTACGTTTCACACGCTGTAGTGAATGCAGGGGTATGGTGCGTTTCAGACGGTACGTTTCACACGCTGTAGTGAATGCAGGGGTACGGTGCGTTTCACAGGGTACGTTTCACACGCTCACGTATGGCACCATTACAATAGTTATGCGAGGCGCACACATGACAGGGATGTAGGGGTACGTTTCAAACAAGGATGTCTATCAAGTTCTTGTCATTGCATACTTACATGAGCAGGCCCTAGGTGTGGCAGGCAGTGATATAGCACAGAGCATCTGATCTTGTTGCACAATCGATGTGTGTTGACCTGTTGACACATGTCATGTGTGATGGGGCACTATGTGGTACACATCACCTTTACACTTGTTCCATATGTATCATTATGCAGAAGTTGTCATGCACATCAACACCGGGATGCCACATTCATCACTACCTGCACCTGTCTCATGATGCCAGGGACCGGGGCACTTTGTCACTTGACATTTCACGCTCAGCATGATCCTATAAGACTATGTCCGGTGTGTGTCATGTTAAAGATAGAGCTTGCTGTTTGTGTTCCGCAAACTGCATCTGCTGTTGGTGCATCTAACATGGGTCTGTTTTGAGATGGGAATGGTTTCACATGTACGCACACCATGCCACATGTGCATTCTCACGACTTTTGGGTCTGATGGCATCAGACATCATTTTTCCCCAGGCATACATGTCTGCATCGTGACAATGGCTGTGTTTTTTTGTTGTCACATGCACACCTTAATCGCAATGTGTTTGATATGTACATTTGACATTCCATGCGCCCTGTGCATGTGCCTTGCAGTCAGCTGTCTGGATTGGATGACAACCTTCCACTGCAGGTATCGTGACGTGTGTCACTCCCGTGATATCTTGGGCTGTTCACTCAGACCAGCCCAGCAGCTCATTTGAGGGCATGTAATGTTTATTTATAAATCAACAGGTGTATCTGGGTTGTCGTAGGAGTGCCAGCAAGCTGGCATATGTGTCCTGGATGTATTGCACACGCCAGACTCCATAGTGACCTGATGTGTACTAGCAGTTTTGCATGTGCTATGTACATTGATATCGATGTTGGCTGACAGTTATTCTCCATTCTTTCCAAATATGTCCTGCAGGGCACCGCCTCTACCAAGGCCATTTCCAGACTTGGCTACCATGAGGGAACGTGACTGCATCCGACGTTACAGATTCACTCAACAGTTGATTCAGGACTTGCGCGACACAGGTATCCTACTGCGCTGAGCCCAAGCTAAAGGTGATGGCAGCCCTCCATTTTTTTGCAACAGGTATGTTTCAATTAACCAAAGGGAATGTCGAGGGAATGTCCCAAACAATGTTCAGCCATGTCCTGCGTGATGTTTTAGCAGCCATGTTGGAGCACATTGATGAATTCATCTGATTTCCAACTTCGAAAGAGTTGACAGATGTCAAGGGTGAATTCTATGCCCTGGGAAGGATGCCACATGTCATTGGGTCCATTGATGGGACACATGTGGCTTTAGTGCCACCACAGGCTCAGGAGCAGGCTTACCGCAACAGGAAACATTATCATTCAATAAATGCCCTGGTGGTGTTGTAGTGTGTTTATCTAGGAACCTGAATCGATATTCCTATTTTACGCCCTTGTCTGGTTATAAATCAATAATATCACTACATCGGCATAAAAACCCTATTCACAATTCAGTCGTAGCACATGCTGTCACATTAAGCAAGCCTACTCCTCCAGCCCCCTAGAAAGCACACCGAGTTCTTAAACAAAACCAAGCCTCCAGCAGCCTGGGAAATCCCCGCTGCCTTTGTTTTGATTTCGTCCAAGAACTCCTGTAAAGCACTGTAAGAGCGACCAGTTCTTAGTGACATCTTTATTGACATCTTATGTCCAGCCTTACGTCAAACCCGGCACCTTTCAGGTATAAATATACCAATGCTGCCTTAAGCAAAGACACGGTGGTGGTGAATCTGGAGCAGCTACTACTTGCCCGAGAGCCCAGCTGATGCGAGAGCCCACGGACGCTGCCCCTCCCTTTTGACGCGCTGAGAAAGACGCTGTCTTTTCTACTGCCGAGAAAATCCAGCCTCCGGCGTTTCCAGCTTACCCTTGCGGGTGACTGGGATATCGAGTCCTGTGAGAGAGATACCAGCCCTCCTGCCTTCTAATACCCAGGTACTGAACTGACTAAACCCTTACAGAGAATTCTTGAGTCAGATTCTTGGCAAAACAAACTTAACTTAAACTGCTACTTACTTACTCCTTCCCACGTATTAGGCTTAGGTCAGGTACACCGGGGTAGGCGTAGTTAGAAGCACCAGTTGAGTACGATTAGTCAATGTATATATGTATGTATCTATTTTATCCATTTTAAAGTATCATATGGCTAAGAAACCATATCAATGCTTTTACAGTATTATTTTATAATCCTGCTTTTACTATATGCACTTTACTTTACTATAAGTATTGCAATTGTAGCAATTCATTTCTCTTGTATGAGGAAGGAGACTGCTCAATAAATAATACATTTTTATTGAAAACGGCCGTCTCTCTTTTCTCTGCAAATCTGGTGAAACTAAGTACGCACCTTATGACTGAGTGAAATAATTGTCTTTTGTTTTCACACGACTCTAGAGATATACTCTTAATCAGGGAGAGCAAAGTTGTCATGTTTTATGGTTGTCAGAAACTAAATCCCTTCTTGTCTATCCAGGGAGGTTAAACTCCTCCTCGCTTATTTGAGAAAGTTTCTAGTGAACTCTGAGCTAGCTGGCAAAAACTTGAGTCTAATATAGTCAGTAGAGACCTAGTTAACCTCAGTCCTACGTCTACACTACTGAAGATATTATTCCAATGCGCAGAGCCTATTGGGACTATAGGAACTACACTACATGGCTCCCAACGTTCGGTAAGGCGATAAATCTAACGCAAGACGTTAGAGTAACTCAGTCGTGCTCTTTCACACAGACCCTTTCTCCCGTAAATACTCCAAAGACGTCTGGAGTGGGTCAAAGGTTAAAATCCGCCGGAACTTAGTAGGAAGAGATTCCTATGTATGGTTTTTGGTTTATTCAACGTTGAAGGATACAGTGTTCCAAAATATTGTGCACCTAATCTTTGTTTCCTTGGAAACCTGCTCTGCAAACTTTCATTAAAACAATGTCAACTAACGGCGACAGCAACGAAACCGGTGAAACTGCAGTAGATGCAAATCAACGGGGTTTCGATGTTACAGGGTTTAATGAAAATGAACCGGGTGCAATTATCATCCCGGTCAACATAAGAAAAACTATATCTCTTAAACTTATAGAAAATGGACTAACATCGAGAGGTGGTACAGTCATATTCGTAATTGAGGCACACGAATATCGGCAGACAGAGGTATTCTATTCATGGATAAACTTTCCAGCAGCAAACGCTGTCACACACGATTTCCACTATTACAAAATAGAGGAACCTCCGGATGAGTACACTCCTTTCGAGGAGGTGGAAATCCCATTAAAATACCAAGAGCACCTGCTCTGGTTTAAAGGCGCCCTAAAACATAATAATCACATCACCAGGCTCGGCCACTAGGTAGATCAGGAGCAACGTGGCCGGTTCTAGCCAGCTACACACCACATCCTGACATTAATAAAATGTAAAGCAAAGAACTCTTAGTTAAAATAAATGAATTAACAAAGGCATATAGAGAGTTAATTCAATTGGCAACAGAGGATATAACTTTCCTCCAGAAATTGAAAGAAACAGATATAGCAGAACAGCCATTTGAACTTGCCAGAATCATAGAAAAATCCTATGAAGAACTAGGAAGAGATAGTTTGGGTGGAAAACCAGTAAAACCCCAACTAACTGAAAAACCTTGAAAAGAATATTTATTAAGAATAATCTAAACACTCCAAAAAAGAGCTGGAATGGAAATAAACAATCCACTCCCAAAGAAAAAAGATTCCAGTCCAGAGGAAGGTCTCCTCGGCGGAGAGAAAGATCTCCGGACCAAGGACACAAGTCTCCCCAGAGGGAGCCCTCTGAGAAAAGATACAACCTTAGAAATAGGGATAATTTGAAGAAACCTGATAGATATCAAGATATTGATACACGTCCCTCTTGATCTTTTCAGACTTCCTCGCAGAAATCGGAAAGAAGAGGACGGTCAGAACAAAGGGAAGAGCACGTCAAGTCCAAAGACAAGGAACCTGCTCATCAAAGTAAAAAATTACAATTTCCAAAAAAGAAGGTAGCCAGTATTAAAGTAATCCAACATGCCGAGGATCCTGAGGACACAGCTGAAAAACGGAGAGTGGGCTCAGACAATGCTAGACAGCGCAGTAGAAGTGAGCATAGCTCGCAAGATCCTGATGAATCATCTGGAGACAGTGGACACGAATGAATACATTCAAGTGGAAACTGCAGATACCAGAGTTAGCAAACCTCATAAAATATACAAAATAACATTACGTATAGAGGGAGATAAGACTAGGAAAATAAGGGGTCTATTTTGGGATAACCTCTCCAAAGGCTATGACATCCTTTTAGCTGAAAAAGACTGGCCACCAGAGTTTGTCAGGGAGTGCCCTCATGGCGAAGAAATGATTATGCCTGCCTTCTCAAATCATATTCCAATTCATAAAAAATATACACTTGCAAGAAAATGGGCAGTAGCCCAAGCTCCTGCATTATATAAAAACCATGTTGGATGGGATGAGGACTCTCCTCCTCACAAAATCCAGATAAAAAGTCAACCAACTGCACAGAGGCAGCACCCAATTAAGCAAGAAGCTAAAAAAGAGGTCAGGGAGATCTTAGATCAACTTGAATACCAAGGGGTGATTGAAACTTGCATCTCACAAATGAACAATCCTTTGTTTCCTGTCTCCAAGCCAGACGATTCATATCGTCTAGTTTTGGACTACAGACATCTAAACTCATGTTGCAAAACTTTTGCAGTACAAAACTCACACAGTGCAGCACTAATGAATAACATAGTGCGCAAAAAATACAAAACAACATTAGACAGCTCTAATGGATTCTTTTGTCAAAACATAGCACCTGAAAGCAGATATTTGACCGCTTTCTCAATAATGGGCTCGCTGGAAAATTCTGTCGACTCCCACAGGGGTTCAAGAACAGCCCAGCATTATTCTCAGCAAGAGTAACAGAGTTACTACAAATGTATGATGATGAGGCATTATCTTATGTGGATGACATCTATCTCACAGATGATGACTTGGATACTCACTTGAAAAGAGTGAACACCATAATACATGGGTTCGCAGCAGAGGGTTACAAATTCAACTTTAAAAAGTCACGAATTGCCCATCTAACTGTCCTGTTTTTAGGATATGAATTATCAAGTGAAGGCAAAAGCCTGGCAGACAATTTCTTAGAGAAATGCGCTGTAATCCAAGCACCAGGAACGCTGAAAATCTTACAATCAATTCTAGGTTTCCTGAATTTCGGAAGAACTTACATTCTAAATTATGCAGAGAAGGTTAAACCTCTCTATGAACTAATAAAACCAGATTTTAAAACAATCAATTGGACTCAAAAACACACAGAAATTTTGAGATCATTGCAAACAGACATGTTAGCTAAAACAAAATTGCGAACACGCGATAACACACGCAACCTTGTGATCCGAGTCATCCCAGGAAGATGCAGATTCACATACCAAACCTCTAATGAGGGAGAAACGGTACCATTAGCATACATATCACATTTGTACACAGAAGCTGAAAAAAACATTCAGTATTGCGGAAAACATTGTACATGTGGTTCAAACAGCTGTAGCAAAAGAAAGAGCCCAAGCCCAAGGCTGTTGGCTGTTGTCTGTTTTAACATCAGAATCAGCCTTTGAGGCATTAACAAGCCCATGTAATTTAACTACCGTGGCATTAAATCGAAAATCGATACAATGGGAAAATTCTCTTGCTACAGACAAAGTGAAATACTATTTTGATCCGAACATGAAAAGATTAAAAAATCTAGAATATGAAAAAGAATATCCTCTGCCAATCGACATTCTGCCCATACAACAGTATGCCTGTATAATATATACAGATAGATCAGCACAGCCCGCAGTTGGGGATAAACAAGCTTACAGTGCTGCGTGCGCGATTGTTAAAGGTCGTTGGCACGAAGGAAAATTTAGACCACTGATCACTAAAACGCAATCTCTAGGAGATTGTACAGCTCAGCGAGCTGAATTACTAGCATTTAACATGGCACTTGAAAATACCGATCGCGAATTCCCCACACTCATAGTGTGCGATTCATATTACTGCGTTCAGTCTTATAATGAATACTTGCAGAACTGGGTTCTAAATGGTTTCAAAGATGCAAAGGGTGGCACAATCAAGCATAAAACGCTTTGGGAACAAGTAGTTCTTTTACAGAAAGAACTACAAAAGACTCACGTGATACATACACTGAGTCATCAACGTGATGGCGTTCACGTTGCAGGGAATTCATTGGCTGATGAGGCCGCGAAGGCAGCTGTGCAAACGGCTTCCGTAGCTGCTATCACCCGGTCAAAAACAAAAATAGACAGCGAGATATTGCAAGCTGTCAGCGCTACAGTAAAAAATGCGATAAAATCACTCCCGAAAGGCTTTCCAGTAAAGTACTCATACATAACTGATGCGAATAACGTTCCATTTGCTCGAATCCCTGGAGTGGGGGATAGGGCAATTCCAAACATGGAACATAGGTTAGGACTAATTATAGCGGCACATGAAGGGCTTGCTTCTGCACATGCTGGTGTTTCGGCCAGCGTATCATTATTAAAACAGAGATACTAGTGGCCACAAATGAGAAAACAAACTAGGAACTATGTTCTAGAATGTGAAATATGCCAAAAGATGAACGTTTCGACAGTGAAATGACCAGCACAGACGCCCCTTCTGATCTCAGATAAACCATTAGCGTGTGTTTACCTGGACCACTGTGGTCCCTTACAAAGGGATGGCAACTATAAATATATCATGGTCGCAGTGGATTCCTGCACGAGATTCATTTGGATGTGGCCCCAGAGCTCGGCTGACGCCAGAACGGTTATAAAAGATTTGCGAGTCTTTATCGGCACATACGCAATTGGCATGCTACATTCTGACCAGGGTCCTGCTTTTAGCTCTCGAGCTTATAAGGAGGCCATGACCAGCATGGGCATTGCATTGCGGTATTCTTGTCCCTTCCATCCTGTGGGAAACGGGATTGTGGAAAGAAAAAACCGAGACATAAAGCAATCTATAACGGCAAAGGTATTAGGTTCGGGTGTTGGGTGGGTCAAACATTTAACAAGTGTCCAACGTAGTCTTAATAATCTGCCAAGAAATTCTCTAAAAGGTTTCAGTCCGTACGAACTATTGTTCGGGACTAGAATGCACATCCAGGACCTTGATAGTCAGACTTCAGTGGTAGAAGGAAAATGCTTTGATATCAAAGATCGTTTGGCTATTTTACAGGACTTAAATGAAACGAGAAAAGACCTGAGCAACATAAAGTTGAAACAGCAGCCAACAGCCACTGAAGAGAAACCACCTGTCCCAGCAAGGCCTGTCTGGATTCCAAAGATTGGGGATCTGGTCAGAGAGAAAATTGCGGTGAAGAAGGAATTTGGGCCTTCTTACAGAAAAGCAGTACCTATCTTAGATATCAACGGAGCAAGATCAGTTGTACTACCACCCCTTGCTGGTAAAAAGGAGAACCGAGTTGTATCCATCGACCTGGTTAAACCACAATCATGTGGCCAATAATAAGTAGTAGGCCAAGTGGACTCCCAAGAAATAGCAGAACACCAAAGTTTGCTACAATACAAGAGGTTCAAACTGAGAGACTAATCACATTTGATAAACCTACAGTGAATCAACAAGGACTATGCAACAAAGCCATGGAACTTATGCCTCTTAAAACCCAAATTGCAACAGTTTGTCAAGAAACACCTGTCTACAACGATGTAGCCACAGACTATGCTAATGAAACATAGAAAATTCCAAAAGCAAATGAAAATCCGGAAGCATTTCCAACAATTGACAGAACTGCATCAGGCTACTTCATCAATTTCGATGACTTTTCTGAGGATCCAAGCGAACCTGAGGAACCGCCAGCTACAACAAAGACTTTTAAAGACAAAGCAAAAGAACTCTATCATCAACTCAAAGAAACTTATCTGATTTCTCCATGGATTGAATTTTGGATTGTGTTAGGTGTACTTTTCCTCCTGCTTTGGCTCATCATGGTACTGTGCTAGGGACATTTCATTGAGGGAACATATAGTGCAATTGACACAGCAAGTCAGAACATCAACTTGGTCCTAAAGCCACACAAGTCTTCACACATCGAGAAAAGAGAACTATCATCAGTAAATTTCACAGCCAATCCAATACCCGGTGGGGTAGCTTGGGACAAAACAGATTACGAAATATATGGCCCGGTCAAGCTCTTGAAGTATCCACATCAATTTAAGGTTTCATTAAGTGACTTTGTAAAACCGAGCACATTCTCTGATGATTGGGACTTTGAAAGTATTAATGATATGATGTCAGACTTAGTTATGTCAGCAAAATTTACAGAACATGATTATTTACAGGGTTCATCAAATTATGAACAGATGTACTGCTACAATCACAATGCTAACCATTATTTGCATAAATCTGCTCAGCCTAGAAATGTTTTTAATTATAATCAATGGGAACATTGTGCAACTCCACCAAAGGGTAGTTTTAAAACATTTTATGATAAATTCCCATACTTCTCAGGGTTTAACACAAGTGATGCAGAAACGTTTTATTTCGAACAGTTAAATAAGACAGGAATGAAAACCATGCTGACAAACACTAAATTAATCTATTCTGAATCATTTTTTGAAAAAATGAATACATTTGTTTTTGATTTTTGGAAAAATAACATTGAAACAAAAACCATCTGGGGTACCAGAGATTGGCAGGTCCAAGGTATAGAATCATTGTTTAGAGCCTGCATGATCCCAGAACAAATTATATTCTTGAATGACACAATTCAACAGACAACCTGTCTTGGCCTAGCCAAAATTAAAGACTTAAGCAAACCGTCTATTCCAAAGCCAACACCTGACAGTAATAGCACTACAGATGTTGAGATAGACATATCCCATATTTTTAACCAAAACAGAACACATCCTGATTGGAAAAAATGGTTGTTCTGGCCCACAGACACAAATAACTGTCAAGATAGATTCCTGAACAAAATACAGGGGTTCAAATTGACAAGGCCAGACCCTAGATACTCCCAGAGACAACATCCAGGGATAGTTACAACATACAGTGTAGGAAAACTCTGCCTCGAATGGCTACAGACATCCACACTGGCAGAATTTAAGCAACACTTGACTTTACTTAATGAAGGTGCTGACTTGCGTGATTTCATACTGGAACCACGCAAACAGCGTCAAAAACGTTTCATAGCGGCCTTTATATATGCGGCAGACAACGAAGCTTGGAAAGAAACACAAATTGAAACAGCAGACAAAAATACGGGAAACTGACCGTATAAATTTGGAAAAATTACTTTCTGTTGTGGACAATGGGTTAATGACTCTGTCTTCCAGAATATATTCACTGGACAGTATTGTATCATCTGCAATTGATATAATAGAGCAGGACTTACTAATGTTACAACATGGTCAGTCCCAATTACGTTCTATTGTACAGCTTGGCTGGACGTTACAAAATCTGCGTTCAGGCTACGTGCCCTGGCGTTTAATCAACACAACGTCATTATTCTCTATCTTTAACGTTACTGATACACAAATCAGCTTGGCATAAAAAGGAGCGGAATATACAATTCTGAGCATTGAAAAACTTGAGAGATTACCATTGACAATGTCAGAACGACCTGTCATTGAATGGATAATACACGGAATCATAACTATTCCGATAACAACTTTCCAATTTTGATACTGCCAAAAGTATATACAGGCAGGCCAGTATGAAAGGTTGGGTAAAGGATACATTAAGTCATCATGGAAATTACCTTACACACACACATGTTATAGTGAAAAAGGACAGAGTGTATTTCTTAGTGGTAATAATTGTAAAAGATCACTTAGTGGTATACTTCTGTGTCAGGGTATAAATCTACATGGGGCCTGTGAGGGGACTTCAAATAACCTTTCATGCCACCAGCTTGGCACACCTGCAACTCGAATCGAGCCATTCTTTAGACGGCTTTCTAACAGGAGCTACATTCTAATAGTGGACCACAGATGTTGTGGCTTGGTGCCAGGAAAAGCTTATCTTGTAAGCGTTTCGTCCATGGTCACTTGTTGTGTGCAAGTATTGTACCCGAACAACACTTCAGACAGGGAGGAAAAATGTTGCCCATTTTGAATATCTCTTCTATTCGAATTGATACTTTAAGCAGAATGAAGTCTGTTCTTCTACAGACGCCTGTGCCCTTGACGTCATCGAAAGAAACGTATGATCTCCAAGTTGCAAGGACAACGACAGAGATACATGCGCTATTATCAACAAATTGCCCCTTACATTTCGCGGAAATGCTAAGCCAAATCTTGAACATGTCAGATACGAATGGTATCCCACATGTATTTAAGACAATTTTTTCGGGACTGTTGACACCCTTCAAAGCAGTCCTGGGCATCTTTCCTAATTTTGTCCATTCGATCTTTGGCGGCCTTCCACTCCTGTTGGGACTCGTAGCAGGCATTTTATTTTTGATCCTCCTGCTTCGTTATGGCAAGCCATGTCACAGACAAGACTCCAGCAACAATGGAAGAAACGATCCTAGCTATACGCTATCGGGACCGCATAACTAAAGTCCTTGGATTTGCCCGGCTAAGAGATGTAAATGTAAATGTAAATGTAAATGTAAATGTAAATGTAAATGTAAATGTAAATGTAAATGTAAATGTAAATGTACAGGAATTTATATAGCGCAAATCACCGAGCGGTTTCTAAGCGCTTGCTTAGGGAACCCGTCCTGGTATTCCCCTGTGAGATAACCCCGGCAGGGTATCCACAAGGTGAAAGCCAGGCATCCCGCCGCGAGGGGCCGTTGTGGAGATTAAGCAAGCTATTGCCCAGAGTCGCAGAGTGTGAACCCGTGAATTGAGTAGGCACCGGAGCGAGAATTGTCGAGTCCATGGACATTTTAGGACTCAAGACCCCGCCGAGCTGGGAATTGAACCCTGGTCCCGGGCTGACCTCTGCTTCCAGGTCTGCCTCCTCTAACCAGTGAGCCACACTTCTCCAGAGAGATCTAAATATGACCTGGTTTCTTTCATTCAGACCCATCGGGCAGGATTGTATCTTACCTGTGTTAAGATGTATGCTGTGCAGGGAAGAATGCGTGTTGGACATCTGTCTCACACTACTTTCAGAAGTACCATTGGATACAGATACTTTGCTAAGTCCTGTGACGGCTCATGCATTGTGTTGTCCCCAGCGGTTACCTATCCTGATGACGGCATTCGTGGAAACTTCACCACAGCGATTAAAGGGTAGTGAAGTACAAGATGAGAGCAGCATCAACCAGGTACGACCTTCTGTAAGCAATGCTGATCAATACATCGATGAAAGCAATCATGCTCAAGACTGCATGGTAGCGACATTTCCAACTTGTTCGAACTTTCACCTGAAGCAGTAAACTGCTTTTTTGAAAGTCTGTCTGAAATGATGTTAGAATAACTTTAAAGCAAACGAGCACACAGCGTTCCCTGAACTCTGAATTCGGCCTTCGGCTTCGATAAACAAAAGCTACTGAAACTATTTGGAACTATTTTTTCTTCTTCCCATGAAAACCGATATTATTTTTTTTATCGATTCCAAAATATTTACCTTTTTTTGGCACATTGTACTCTGCTTAAAGTAGAACTATTCTTAGAGAACAGAGCTTCTATTTTTAGGAACTCTAGAGACAATACATTACCTCAGCCTCTAGCATATTTACAAATACCTGTATGTATATGTGATGAAATGGTCTTGCACTTTTTTTCTGTATTAAGGGCCATTTCATGTGTCATTTTCGCAAAATCATTCCGCTGATATATATGCATCCTTTTTTATGAATGATTAATCTGCTTGAAAAAACGTACAGTACCTATATTCATTTTTCATGTATTTCGCATACGCCATTTCAAATGCAAAAAAATTATTTTGGGGTGGATCGGTATACACATGCACCGTTAGATATGTTTACTATTGCTTAGTTTTAGTAATTATGGACATGAATTCGTGGAGTGGGTGTAGTGTGTTTATCTAGGAACCTGAATCGATATTCCTATTTTACGCCCTTGTCCGGTTATAAATCAATAATATCACTACAACGGCATAAAAACCCTATTCACAATTCAGTCGTAGCACATGCTGTCACATTAAGCAAGCCTACTCCTCCAGCCCCCTAGAAAGCACACCGAGTTCTTAAACAAAACCAAGCCTCCAGCAACCTGGGAAATCCCCGCTGCCTTTGTTTTGATTTCGTCCAAGAACTCCTGTAAAGCACTGTAAGAATGAGCAGTTCTTAGTGACATCTTTATTGACGTCTTATGTCCAGCCTTACGTCAAACCCGGCACCTTTCAGGTATCAATATACCAACGCTGCCTTAAGCAAAGACACGGTGGTGGTGAATCTGGAGCAGCTACTACTTGCCCGAGAGCCCTGCTGATGCGAGAGCCCACGGACGCTGCCCCTCCCTTTTGACGCGCTGAGAAAGACACTGTCTTTTCTCCTGCCGAGAAAATCCAGCCTCCGGCGTTTCCAGCTTACCCTTGCGGGTGACTGGGATATCGAGTCCTGAGAGAGAGATACCAGCCCTCCTGCCTTCTAATACCCAGGTACTGAACTGACTAAACCCTTACAGAGAATTCTTGAGTCAGATTCTTGGCAAAACAAACTTAACTTAAACTGCTACTTACTTACTCCTTCCCACATATTAGGCTTAGGTCAGGTACACCGGGGTAGGCGTTGAGTACGACTAGTCAATGTATATATGTATGTATCTATTATATCCATTTTAAAGTATCATATGGCTAAGAAACCATATCAATGCTTTTACAGTATTATTTTATAATCCTGCTTTTACTATATGCACTTTACTTTACTATAAGTATTGCAATTGTAGCAATTCATTTCTCTTGTATGAGGAAGGAGACTGCTCAATAAATAATACCTTTTTATTGAAAACGCCTGTCTCTCTTTTCTCTGCAAATCTGGTGAAACTAAGTACGCACCTTATGACTGAGTGAAATAACTGTCTTTTGTTTTCACACGACTCTAGAGATATAGGGCCATATGTATCATTGTACCGTTTTGCGAATTTTAAATAGCGAATCTTAAGGAATCGCTATTTAGAATTCTCAAAACGGTATGTATGTAGGTAATCTAGGAATTTTAGCGATTCCTTACTATTCCTTATTTGCGAATTCCCAAATTGCAAATTCGCAAATAATGAATACTTTCCTCTTGGCCCATAGAAATTAAAGGGAAAATAGCGAATCGCAATTTCAAAATCGCAAAATGTGCGAATTTTCAAGGGTGCAGGGGTGTCTCAAGAACACCCTGCTGCACCCCTGAAAATTACATGTGTGTGCATATGGCGCACATACATGCCCAATGGGCACTTATGTGCGTCATATGCCACCCTCACAAATGCACGATTGTGCATATTTACAAGGAATCGCAAATTGGTGGTAATTTGCGATTCCTTAAGCTATATTTCCAATAGGAAAATGCTTCTTACATAGCATTTAAGGAATCGCAAAATTGCGATTCCTTAAATGCTATAGCAAAATAAGGAATCGCAAAATTTTGCAATTCCTTATTTTGCTATTTTTTCATACATAGCAAATATGCTAAAAAGGCCGTTTCCGATTCGCAAAGGCCGAAATTCGGCGAATTTCGGCCTTTGCGAATCGAAAAAACCTTCATACATATGGCCCATACTCTTAATCAGGGAGAGCAAAGTTGTCATGTTTTATGGTTGTCAGAAACTAAATCCCTTCTTGTCTATCCAGGGAGGTTAAACTCCTCCTTGCTTATTTGAGAAAGTTTCTAGTGAACTCTGAGCTAGCTGGCAAAAACTTAAGTCTAATATAGTCAGTAGAGACCTAGTTAACCTCAGTCCTACGTCTACACTACTGAAGATATTATTCCAATGCGCAGAGCCTATTGGGACTATAGGAACTACACTACAGTGTGTCTTGCTAATATGCTGATTTCCCATGATTGTATATGTTTTCCAGGAGCGTGCCATGATGCATTCATCATGAGGCATAGTAGGGTGCCACGAATGATGCTGCCGCTGCGCAACGATCGGGCATGTCTTGTTGGTGGATAAACTCTGTTCGTCCTCTGTGTCTCAGTATCTTTTGCTCTGAAGGCATCTCCTGAACCGGATGTATGACGTTACAACGCATACTTTTACATCGCATGCCTTTACAACGTGGTATTTACAACGAATACCTTTACAACGCATAGTGCTTTGGGGTGCTGGATAGTGAATAGTTTAATTTACTATTCCAACTCCAGTCCCCGTGGACACTAGGGAAGGTGTTAGACAGTAAATTAAACTTATTCCCTAACCTAGAGCGCCCCCCAGCGCAATGCGTTGTAATGGTTTGCGTTGTGAAAGTTGCGTCGTAAAGGCACTGCGTGGTAAAAGTTGCGTTGTAAAGGATGTTTCCCTCCTGAACCACGTATTTACATGATGTATATTTGTAGGTGACGCTAGATATCCCAACATGCCATGGCTAATGACACCTCTCCGCAACCCAAGAACAGCTGCAGATCAGCGGTACAATAATGCACACGGGCAGACCAGGCGAGTGATTGAGCGGACATTTGGCCTCCTGAAGAGCCGATTTCGGTGCCTCGATAAGACCGGCGGATCCCTCCCATATGCCCTGGCCAAGGTCTGTAATATCGCCATTGTGTGCTGCATGCTGCACAACATGGCAGTTGAGAATGCAGTGCCACTCATCCTGGATCCTGAGGAGCAGGAACATCCACCTGTTGAGGATGAAGGGCTTGGTCACGATGCAAGTGATGAGGAGGAGGATGATATCCGGAGTCAGTTCACACGCAACTTCTTCTCATAATGGTGAGTCACTGGGAATGAGTGTGCAAGCTTGTAGCATTGAGTGGCATGTGTTGCAAAGTGTGGGTCCAGCTGACTGTATGCAATGTAACTTTGATGTGTGTGTTCTGATGTGTCACGCAAGTGCTGATGTCATTCCACACTGAAATGCGCAATGACTGAGCTAGAAATTTACTTGTGTAGTACATTGTTCCAGTTTTTTACATGCCCATGTCTTTGGCAAAGAATTTAAAAGGTGAACCCTTCTGTGTCTGTCATTGCCAGGTTGCTGTGCCTGTTGTCTGTTCGTGTCATCTTCATCCTCCTGCTATTCCTCATGATGATTGCAACGAGGTCAGAATCAGTGTTCCATGCACAGACATGTGTAAATGTCAGTTCGGGTAAGAGATACAAACAGGCTGTTTGTGGTTGGTATGGTTTGAGAATGTGTGGGAACTGTTTCTGTGCATGTTGTAGAACCATACATACATGTCTCATCACCATGGATCAAATTTCATGTTGCACTACTCCCATGACAAGACAGTCACCCTTCTTGACAGTCATCTGCTGTGGAGGTTTGTACTCTGGTGAATGCATCAATGTGTGTAAACCTTGACACTGACACATTGCGGATACCACCGGTTGACATTGTGTGGGACATCACAACCACAGGCTCTATGGGGAATTGCAGCATCACTGTGTGCAGCAGGATGTGTTTGGCTCATCCACTTAATCTTGTGTGCCAGTACAATTGGATTTCCAATCAAACATGTTGTGAAGGTGTGGGCCAGCGTATGTCCCACATGTTCTATCAAATGTCCGGTGGGTATGTTTGTATGGATGCATTGCCCCTTGTGCCAGTATGTCATGTCACTGTCACGTCGCAACCTCAGGGCCGGTGTAGAACACTGCTTTGCAAGCCTTCTGGGTAAGTTGATGTTAGCTTTCTATTCCCATGATGCCAGGAATGTTGCGCTGATCACGTCACATCGTTGTGCTGTAGCAAATGTAAAAGCTTCCATGGCACCAGTCAGGTGACGTCAATCCCAGGACTCTCTTGTTGCGTGCTGCATATCCTGGTCACGGTAGGAGTGGTTTTGTGCCATTGTTCCTCATTACTCTGTGTTGTGTTCCGGACCAGCAGCTTGTTATGTTAGGCATTTTAAAGCCCAGTTGGACGAGTAAATGACTGGCTCTTGCAGGGCTTCCTTGTGTCTAACTAATTCCCTCCTTAATTGGATGAGCTTCTTAAGGCTCATGCGGGTGATGTGTCATTTCCCTTCTTGACCCTCACTGATTCCCAGGGGTAACTACAGAATGTTGCATTTCTGTGAGTAGCACTGCAGCACATTACAATTTCTGTTTTTTGGAGTCGGATTCATACACTGTGATTCCTTGATATCCGCATGGCTCTAATTGCATTGAAGCAGCCTGCAGAGCGTTATCCCCCTTCATTTAGCTGCCAAACTCTGCTACCTTTTTTGTGTCCGTGTGCAATCCTCAGATCTGCTATCATTATTATTACTGTGATCCCAAGTAGGATACAGTGGCTGTTGTTTTCCTTTACAGGTGTTACTGTTACAGTATAGGTCCTGAGGAATTCTGTGATTCAGTGACAAGAAGTGTTGAATCCTTATGCTTGTTTAGCTTTGTTTCAGATCTCCCTCCATGCTGTACCCTTCCTTTCCTTCCTTCGCCTGATCACCCTTTTGAGTCAGTCATTTATACTCAGACCAAGGGGCTATCGGGAAATGGCCCACTTTGCGCTGCACACGTTTCTGAGGATTCAAGGATCCGACAGTCCCAGGCAGTCGTGTGCAGATTGTTTCTGCAGCATTACAGGTAACCTCATTGCATGACTGTTATTTTCATCAGAGAAATGCCACTGGCCATGGGCATTGGCTATAGCAGCATGGCCTCAACACAAACTTGATCCATTGGTGTAGTAAATGTGTTCCCCACAGTACAATGTGTTTCATTACTGCCACCACAGATCTCTTACCAGTTTGCATGCGTCATCTATGGCATACCTTACGATGATATGTACATATGGGAGTATGTGTACAGTGTCAACATGCATGCAGTTTATCATGGCTAATGATCCATAATGTGCATGAGGTACATGTTTGTGTATGTATTTGTGCAGCTTGCAACCACAACCGGCAGGCAACACCAGCTGACGCTGTGTGTCCTGGGCGCAGCTTGGCCTTTTGATGCCTGATACTGTGCCCGTCATATTTGGTGATTGATCATCCATTTTCATTCAGTGACCCATGAGTAACCAGACACTCCTTCCTTTCCATACACCTATTACATTGTGCCTTTCAAACCTCCTTGTCTTTGTGTGCTACTTTCTGCATGGTGTCTCACCCCTTCCGCCATCATGTGTTCACTCATTCCTGCTGCTGGCTCCCATGCGGCACCGACCACCAAGTGCCCTGATTCTGCAACACACACGCCTCCCAGATGCTCCTCCCTTCCTCCACCCATTCTAAATGCAGGCAGCAGCTTGTCAGTGCCACTGTTGCGTCACCTCTGTGCCAAAGGTAGGACCGTCAGCGCCTGCAACGTGTACAGTGCACCACACTCTGGTCCTTCCATGACGCAGGTAACACAACAGACTCATTCTCCAGCCACCCTCCAAACAGTGAACACCAGACAATCATCCACCCCTAAGCGCACCCATGACAGCTTTGCAGGCTGTGTGTGCAACTCCTAATGCCAACACCGCGCTGCCACGCATGACAGACCATGTCCGTACAACCAGGTCATTTGCCTACTACTGCACACCCGCTACATCCACCAGCACACCATTGGGCTCTGTTACCTCCTCAACACAACAGCCCCACACATCACCTTCATTACAGTAACCTGGTTGAAGACATCCTCTGCACACTACTTCACCATTGCCATCACAGACGGATACTAGATCACCCACAGGGACCGCAACAATAATCCAGGAGGAGGATTTGCAATTCTTTCTGAAGTACACCCTCAGAGTCACATACAACACGAAGGGCACACTTAGCATCGTCAAACATCTGCACTTCAGGTTTCACACCCACCCCCTGACCACCCTCAGTCTAACTATCATCTACAGATCTCCAGGCCTACACCCACAATTCTGCTAAGCCATCTACAATTATATTAATAGTAATTTATTGAGCACACATCTAACCCAACAGGGTGTCCCAGCGCTGTAGTGTGCAGAAAATGAGGCAACATACAGAGGAGCAACTAATCAAGCAGGCTAAATAAGCAGGTTTCAAGGGCTTTGCAAGACTCACATTCAGACAGAATCATACGCAGCAGAAGAGGTGGCTTAGTCCAACATTGGGTGGTTCCTACCTGAAAGGTTTGACCTCCTGATCTAGGTTTTGCAAACCAAGGACCAATGAGCAAGTGGTTGTCATTGGAACGTAGAGATCGTGATTGACAATAGGGACAGAGGCTCCTCCTAAGGTAGCCTGGACCACGGCCTTGTCCTGCCCTGAAGGCAAGTGTCAGCGCATTGAAATCTATTTGTGGAGACATGGGCAGCCAATGTTGTAGTATAATACACGGGGATATATGTTGTCAAAGTGAGACTCCACATAACAGGCGGGCAGCAGCGTTTTGGACCATTTGCAATATACGGAGCAAGCCTAATGTGAGACCCACGTATGAGCCTTTTGCGTTGTCTGAATGGGAAGTGATCAGTGCGTGAACCACCGTTTTCCGGGTTACATTGTGCAGATAGTTAAAAAATGTCTTGATGATTTTAATCTTGCCAAAACAGCGGCACACACTTCTTGTACCTGTGTGGCAAGGGATAGTTGATTGTCACATCTAACTCCCAGATTCATGACCAAGTCCTTGTGTGCCGGAGCAATGGCAGTTCATCTGGCCACCACATATTTGAAGAGAGAGGAGAGGGTAGGTTGAAAAACAGGATCTAGGTGTTATCTGGATTAACTTTCAAGACATTGTGGTCCTTCCAGGCCACAGAAATCTTGAGACAACTTTCAAGTGGGTCCAAATTTGCGGCACACACAGCATTTTAGGTGAATAGAATCTGAAGCTCATCAGCAAATGATATGATTTTGAGTTCAGACATGGCAATCGATTCAGCCAGCAGGGTTAAGTAAATATTAAAAGTCAGAGGGCTCAGAGCACAGCCCTGCGGCATGCCCCACTTCAATGGTTTGACTGGGGAGATGAATGGATGAGTCCCGAGCTGCTGTATGCAGTCAGATAGTAAGGACAATATCCAGTTCAGCACTGAGCCCCCCACGCCTATGGCCTTAAGGTGGTTCTGAAGAATGGGATGGTCGACGGAGTCAAATGCTGTAGACAAGTCTAACAGCACCAACACCGCCTTGGAGCCTCCGTCGACCGCCCAGCGTATAGAGTCTGCCATTTCAATGAGGTCCGACGCAGTACTATAGCCGGGATAGAAGCTGGATTGAGAGTCGTGAAGGAAGCTATTATCTTCAACAAAGGCTATCAGTTTCTGCCAGAATGAATTTCACTAAAATATTGTCCGTAGCTGGTAAAAGAGAGTTAGGTCTATGATTGCAAGGAGATACAGGATCTGCGTTGCCTTTCATTAAGATGGGCAGGAGGAACGCATGTTTCCAGCAGCCGGATTAGAGCCCAATCTGAGGGACAGTTACCAGATGGTGTTTAAATTTTGATTGGGAATCTTAGCAAGGATGTTGTTTTGCTAGCCGGGCAAGGGGTCAGTAGGGGAACTGGATTTACACATCTGCAATTCGAGCAGAGAGGCTTCCTATGAAATTGTTGCAAAATCAGAGACCACTGAGCTGGGAAACGGGTTTACTGATTGGTCCTCAGATATTGGACAACTACATCAGCATGCAGGCCCTCACCTACACAGACTACATGGGTCAGGGGGACAGCAACTCCTGGCTGGAGGACAACCACACCACCATCCTGCATTGGTACATCAAAGCTTGCATACAGTTGTCCAAAAAACAGCACACTGCACCACACTCCGCTTAAGATCCACCAAAAAAGCTCTACCTGAGTCAACACAAACAAGCTGTGTGGCACCCTCACACAGGACACTCCAACCAACGACACCGCCACACCCTGCAACCGCACACACTGGATCTGCGAGTGATACAACACTCTTGCCACATTGGCAGACTTTCCTGTGAAGCACAACAACAGCTAAGCCACCAGGGACAAGGCAGACCTACTGGACTCATAGAGGTCTAGCCGGAATCATGTCCAAATGTTGTAAAGCAAACAATCATCAGTTACCTTTCAGCCCTGAAATCCACAACACACAGACATCACCATATCATCAGCACAGACAAGAGGACAACCTTCAAGTATGGCCTAGACACCAACACACACAACATGAATGACCTCATTGGCATTGTGAGTGAACTAAGTAACCCCAGCTCTCCATCCAAAAGACATCCCACCCTTGCAAGGCCAAGGGGCTCACTTGCAACTTACTACCACTCCAAGCTCGTGGACGTACACGACAGCCTCGCCACACAGAGGCAGATAGCGCTTTTTTCCAGAGAACATACCCCCCAGGTCCTGGAACCCCATCAGCAGCAAAGACACCAGCCGGCTCATGTACACCATCCACTCCAGCTCTCCATCAGGACCCTTCCCACACAACATCTCAATCACAAGATACACCATCCTTGAAGCCCACCTCCGGCACATCATGAACGTCTCCTTTGAGTATGCCACTTTCCATGTGAGCTGGAGGCATGCAGAAACCCGGGCCCTTCCTTGACAACGGACGTCAGTACCACAGGATATCCTGGAACATCACCCTGCTTGCCTACCCGGCAAATGTCAGCAAGAAGACAGTCAAGGAGCAACTGACCATCTCCCTCCAAGGATACATCTCCTGGAAACCAGCCCCAGACCATCTTCCACAGTATTCACCCCACTGCAACAGCCCTCATTGCAACCACCAAATACATCTTGGACCCTGCTCAACAATGGTGAGAGCACCACCCTCACCCCATCGACAGCTCAAAGGCATTCAACACCATGTGCTACCACACTGTCAGATCACACATCTCCAACACTGGGATCCACAGGAAGACCCAAGATGAAATTGCCAGGTACCGCCCCAGCAAGGCCCAGGGAGTCTGCATCCCCCCTTCGTCACGTAGTACACTGGGGTCATCGGACCCATGCCCCAGGCCTCATCTCTCAGCGTGACAATCTACAATGTCTCCATGACCTCCCTCTCCACCATCACATGCGCACACGACCTCATCATCATGTACTATGCCATTGACACCCAGCGGCTCCTCACCCTCACCAAAGACCCAGCCACTCCCAGATGCAACCTTCAAGAAGGCATGAGGTGCGTTGACAAATGGATGAACATCAGCCACATGAGGCTGGAGTTGGACAAGACTGAGCTCATCATCTGAGGTATGTCCCCTTATGGCTGGGACAGCTCCCTTTGTCACACCGGCCTGGGCAGCGCACAAACACACAGTGGCCCCACACACAAGCAGGTGCTCATCGTACACTCATCGCTCACAATGACCATGCAAGTCAACACCATCACTACCTGATGCTGCAAGTCCCTCCCATGCCGCAAATGATCTTCAGATAGCTCCACTCCTAGTCAAGACAGACAGTCACCCAGGTCCACGACACCAGCCAGCTAAACTACGGCAACGCCCTCTACGCAGGAACAAGAGCCAGACTCCAGGAGGACTTGTGCACATCCAGGGTGCATGCGCACACCTCTTCCTCAACATCCCGTGCTACAGCCACATGACCGTTCACCTGAGATACCTACAATATTCTCACTGTCAACTGCAGGATCACCTTCATACTCCTCAGCCACACTCAGGAGGCACTCCACAACCCCAGCCCCAAAGACGAACATGGACGTCTCCCATCCAACAGCCCGTTGCCCCAACTCTGTGCAGCCACCCTTGCCATGGGCACCATTCATCACATCCACAGCACAACTGCTTGAGGGAGATATTTCTACCACATCACCAAACAGACCTGGTACTCCCTCCCTGGGCACCTCCACATGATCCATGACCTCTACACCTTCATGAAACTCTTCCTAACCTGTCTGTCCGAGCAGTATGGCAAGCCCCCCCCCAGCAGATTTGAACCATCACAGGTGATTATTTTGTTTCATGTATGTATTTGATGATAAATTGTGACCTATGTGTGTCCTCAACCGGACTCAGATCCCAGTGTATGAATGGCTTGAGTGTGTTCCACACTCTGGCATACTTTGACATATCCCCACACGTATGTTGTTGACTCATGTAAAAAGACAGCAACATCCAATTCTATTGTGTTTGTTTTGTTTATTTATCAATCTTGTGCGGGAAACGTGAGTTAGTGATGAGTGCTGTACAAAAAGGGGGGAATCCAAATTTCACAGAGGGAGATGTGATGCCTTGCAGTTTGAGTCAGCAGAGGCCAGACCACAGTGCTTGGCATCATTGTTCAGACTTCGACCAGCAAGTCCATGTGGGAGAGTAGGACAGCCAATAAGGTGATCCTGTTGCACAAAGGCAAGATGCCAGACCAGGTGACCTGGTAGATGTGCATGGCCCACTGCCTCTCACTGTCTTTTCCGTGGATGACCCACCTTCCTTGGGGGACCCTCATATGGAGGCCTTGACGATGCATGGGAAGCTCCGTCGGACACTTCCTCCTCCTCCTCCCTCTCTCTGCCTGTTGGCAGTCTTGGCCTTGATGTTCCTTGCCTGGTGACATGGGGAGGGTGCTGCATCTTGTCAGCGATCCAACGGAGTGAATGGCTTATGTCCCTCTGCACCGCCAGGAGCTCATCCAGTCTTGCCTCCATCCGTCCTTGGTGTTCTCGTTGACTGGCGTGTTGCTCGGTCTGCAGGTTTTTTATCTCTGTGAGGGCCCCCACTACCTGGCTGAACTCCCCGGTGTCCCGCGGGTATGCCTCCATGATGTTTCATAGTTCTGACATACCGGGCCCTGCAGCTGGCTGGTCAGGTTCTCGCCTCCGCCTGGTGCCACCCCCACCACCCCTGCCCACATGAGCCTGGCCTGCCATTGTGGGCACATCGGGTTCGACGGGACCCCTGAGGGATGGCAGCGGTGGTGTTGTCTGCCACCTCCTGGGTGCCAGGCGAACCTTGACCCTCATTGTCAGACTGGCTCAGTTGTGGAGTGTGGGCAGAGCTCCAAGCTGTCTGCTGGGATGTGGCAGGAATAGGTGTGGTGGCGCAGATGTCCCTGATCCAGCTGCTGCACGGGTTTGGGCTCCAGAGGTGCCAGGTTGGTCGGGGTCATCGACGGAGTAGTGAGAGGCTTCGCAGTCGGTGGGATGAGGGTCCTGCGTAGCCTGGGACTGTGATTGTTCACAATGTTCACTTGTGGATTGGTATGTTGTGGGGTCAGATTGATCTGTGCTCAGGAGCCATTGACATGTCAGTGACTATTTACAATGACTGGCACAGCCATGCATATCAGCAGCAGTTTTGCCAGTCATTGTGCACCAGAGCTATGCCAGCATGGATGCAACACATTTACACTGTGGATCACCATGGTGGAAAAACTGCACAGCTGCGTCACGCATCTGTGCCATAGAAGTGGAACATTGCTGGAGTTGTGTCACCGGCGCAATGCAGAACCAGCAATGCTCTGTGTGGCCCTATCTGCACAATGCTGCGTCAATCCTTACACCTGCTTCAAGCATGCACAGGGTTTTGAGGCAGCATGTGCATGAAAGTGACTGTGTGAAATCTTTAAGATTTCACTTAGCCACTTTTGGGAGGTGTTGCTGAGCTGTGACGGCCACCCACTGCCCCCCCCGGACCAGGACACCTACTTCTGGCGCAGGGCTTTAAAACGTGGCACATCTCCCAGATGCATCACCTTGTAAATACCCAGCACCATGGCGCAACTTTTGTGCGTCCACTGCGTCACAAAGGTGAAGCAATGGCGTTGTGAAAATAATGCAAGGGACTTGTGAATCAGCACCGTGTATTTTTTGCTTGGATGCTTCATCAGATCTGTATTTGTTTTGTTGTGTTACATGACGATCGTGACAGTGGGGCACTCCATTGCCTGTCCCAGGAGGCTATGTGTATGTAAGGTGTGTGTATGACAGGCCGTGCTGGTAGTTGGAGTCTGATTTGGAACTGGGCGTCCCTCGTGGTGTGGCTGTCCCCCCATGGAGCATGCTGCCATGATAGTGTTTGTGGGTTCCTGTCCAAGATATCTGACCTTGTTGTCCTGGTGTTAGTGTTTGCACTGGTCCCAGGAGGGCCTTGTGCTGCCTACACCAGGACCCAGTGTCAGCTATCTTGTCAGTACTTTCCCACTCCCTGTCCATTGAGCATGGTGCATGGGTGCGTAACTGGGCCATATGGGATGAGTGCAATTGGCCATGGGCGCACACAGAAATGTTGATAGGGGTGGCCACATTTTTAGCTTCATCACTATCCCCCTTGCACCCTCCTCCCCTCTGCCTTGCACCCTTCTGGCCATCTCCCTTGCACCCTCCTCCCCTCTGCCTTGCACCCTTCTGGCACTCCCCCTTGCACCCTTCTCACCCTCCCCCTTGCACCCTTCTCCCCTCCACTTTGTACCCTGCTTCCCCACCACCTTGTACCCTGCTCCACCTCCACCTTGCACCCTTCTCTACCTTGCACCCTTCTCCACTCTGCCAAGCACCCTTCTCCTCTCCGCCTTGCACCCTTCTGGCCCTCCCCCTTGCACCCTTCTGTTTCAGTTTCGCTTAATCTTCTGGTTTTTAGTCTTACCCTTCCCCCATTCTCTCCTCTCTTTTCTCCACTTTCTTGTCTTTTTCCCCATCTTGTCCCCTCTTGTCCTCTCCTTTATCATGCCAAAGCACCTTAACCACTACTAAACTTGCGGTATCAACGGAATTATCATGAACACCTTCCCTTGCCATCACCAAACACTTGGTGGAAGTCCTGACTGTCCGAGTGGTGGTCCTCCAGTCCTGGACCCTTGCAAATGGTGCTGAATGTGCCTAGATAACCCAAATCCAAAACTTGGAACTTAGAGAATTTCAACCAAAAAGGTCTATGAGACCAAGGAGGAGACCAGGACCTACCCTATAGCCAATCTGCCCATGGTGTATCTCTAATCAGCCACCCTTTACGGTAGCTCCCATTACATTTTTCTCTGCAGCAGCAAATCCTGTTGAGCGGCTCCTTGCAGAAGAGGTATCTGGCATCGTGGAGTCCTGGTCAGCTGCAGCCTGCAACTGCAGATTTTCAACTTCCAAGAAATTGACTAATTCCAAAAATAGAAATCTTCACTGTGACTTTGTCCAGTGGTTACCGGATGCTTCTTCCTCATTCTCCACTGGCAGCCTTGCCCCATTGTACTTTATCTTTTCAGACACTTTTCTTCAAAATGTCTGCTAAGTCCGAAGTTAAGCATAGACTGCTTCCAATCCACATTGTATACCTGAACCATGGCCATAACTTTCAATTTTTGCCTGGTTTTGAGAGTCTAGATATCTGCCACTGGTGCTTTGATCTTCTACGTGCCAGTTTTCACTTTAACATTTTTAAATTCATAATTCCAGTTATACTGAATTCATTTTTGTCATCTTGTTGTCAAATAATGTATTAGAATGTTCTCTATATTTCTAAACTGTTGAGAGACTTTTTACTTGTTTTCGTACTGCATACATACTTTACACATTGCCTCTAAGTTAGGCCGGAGTGCTTTTGTGCCAAGCTACCAGAGGGTTAATCAAAAGTTAATTTGGTGACTTTTATGTAGTTCACACTGATAGTGATTGCAGCTGTTGTCTCTGCCAACAACCTAATTTCTAACATAAACCTTGTGACCAATTTCATATTCTTCCTATTTATATTATTTGTTTTCCTCTTTCAATGATTAATTTCTTTTGAAAGCTATACACAAGCTACAAAAACAATAGTTTAACAAAAAATGAGTAGTTTTACTATAGGTTTCACACCTATTTCTCACATAGGCTGTAAGTAGGATGAAAGTGCAAAAATGGATAATATTGCCCATGTCTTCAAATATTGCAAAAGTAGAGGTGAAAAAAATGATTTTGTCCTCTATGCCTGTTTCAGAATCTGTTTCCAGGTACATTCTAGCAACTTTTGTTGACATGATTTAAAAAAAAATATGAACAACAGTAGTATTAAACTTTCCAACTTATTTTCTAGGCTATGCCTGGGCAAAGTGCAAACCATGGCCTCTTTTGCAATTCCAACATGTGGGTAGGAAGATGTACATTTGATCAGGATGCAATTTCTGGAAAAATGGTTATGAAGGGTGAAGCATGAACTTACCCAGTTGCTGAAAAACAGCTCAGCTGTTGGGTAATGTGGGCCAGGGAATTTTCAGCACTTACAGGGTTGACAGATAATATATGCAGTAGTTAGTCCGCTCAGTTTCCTTTAAAGAGATTGGAAATACTGGCAGACCAATGCCTCTCACTATGGCTTTCCTCTAATAACCTTCAAATTCTGCTCCGATCCGGCTCATGTACGCTACAATCCACAGAAAAATCACTTCCCAAGTATCACAATTGTCTTTCTGATTCAACCTTCTTCTGTCATCATAATTGTGGGCTTATCCATAGCCTGCAACACAGTTGACCACCCTCTATTCCTCTCTAGAGTTACTAGGCATTAATGGCCAGGCCCACAAGTAGCTCACCTCTTTTTTCTCAGTGTTCTCAGTTGCCTGAGTCTCAAAGACATCAACATCCCCATATTTGTACATATCACTCAAGAATATGTCATTGGCCCTCTCCTTTTCTCACTCTACATTTCACCCCTCAGCGGCGCAGTCTCCTATTTTTATTTTTCTGATTGCTTTTACACTGAGGACAAGCCCATCTTTTTTTCATTTGCAAATCCACCTATAGTCACATATCACCAAGTGCTGTACTGTTGCTGAGATTTTGCATAGCATTATGGTCGCTCACAGTGAGCTCCTTCCTCCCTTTGTCTTATCAATAGGTACAGCAGCTTTTGGAGTTATATTTTTCCACTGGTGTTGACGATGTTGACAAATTTTACTGTTAGAGTGTTGGAAGGTAGATTATTAGTAGGGGTAAGTTTGAACCTACTACTAGCAATCAGGGGCACCAACTAAATATAGGGCCCAGAGAAGGTATCAATTAATTATTCCCTTGCTCAACCCTTGGTAGCTGGCAATGAGCAGGCAGGCTTAACTTAGGAGACAGGTGTGTAAAGAATTTAAAACAACAATACTTTAAATAAGTAAGACAAAACACACAAAAAAATTCCACACCAGTTAATAAAAATAGGAAATATTGTTAACTTTGAAATTACACCAAAATTACAAAATTACAAGATAGAGAACCAGAAATAATAATTTTCACAGCTTAATAACTTTATAGTCCTTACAAAAAAACAGTGTCAACTTGGGAAAACTGGTTGCACTTAACTGGGACAAAGTCAAAGTTTGAGACCGACCACGATGGAGCCCTCTTCGGAAACCCTAAGCAGGAGGCCTCGGTCAAAATTTTACCTTCTGGCTTAGAAACTTTCCTGAAGGATTTTCTCTCAACATCGTGCGATTTCCTCCAGCAGGCTGATTTCAATGTAATGTCATCTGATTGCTTCTCTTCGAGGCCTCAGTCCTATCCTAGAAGTCTGGAGCTCCAGAGCTTTCAGCTGGACCAACCTGAAATCCAAGACGGGTTGTGGTTGAAGGTAGTCAGCTTGACTCCCATTGCTGAGTCGGTCCAGTTTTAGAGCTTTTTCCCAAAGTTGCTCCAAACTTTTCCAAACATCTGGAACTTGTTCCTGAAGTTCCACTTGAGGGTTCGAAGTGTCCAAACACAAATCCAAGGGTCTAGAAGTTCTGAGATGGTCATTGGAAGGCTGGGACTACAATTCGCACAATGCAGGATGCATGACGTTACAACGCATACTTTTACAACGCATACCTTTACAATGCATTTTTTACAACGCAACATCCATTACAACGCATTTTTAAAAACTACCTTTACAACGCATTCCATTACAACGCATACTACCTTTACAACGCATACCATTACAACACATAACATTACATTGCATGTATGTTAAGTATTGGATAGTGTAGGGGTAAAAATTACTATTCTAACTCCAGGGGGTGCAACAGTAGGGTAAGTGTTGGCCAATCAGGTGAGGCTGTGTGAAAGCTTGATTTTGACTCACAGAATAGGAACTTCCATAACTTCTTTTCTGTACACGTTACGATAACGTCAACAGTGGCAAGTTATTGGATTTATCATTGCTGATCTTGCAAGTCATTGAATGACATTTTTGAATGCCTTCATAACAATGTTTATATTTAAATAAAATATTCCAATGTTAGCCTATGAATCTAACACTCTGCAGTGGGGGGGGGGCTAAATTGGCAGTTTTTCCCTCACCAGGGCTCATAAAACATTTGTTGTAAAATCCCAGGTTATAGTTACAAGGCACTCCACCCATGTGGTACTTTAGGAGTGAATTATATGTAACAAATAAGGTAGATTACTACTATGGAGGTACCTTGAATTCTAAAGTCAATTTTGCATAGATTTTACTTTTAAAGACAGTCTGCAAAGCAGGGCTGCCTTTAAAAATGATAGCAAGCAACAGAGTAGTGCCCACTCCAGTGCAGGAAATCTACTGGGCCTCTAATCCCCATGCCTATTATATACTAGGGACTTATAGGTAGTTTATTTCCCCCTTGTCTTAGTATATATTAGGAACTTAGAGGGGTCTGTCATTGTCAATTGTAATTATATCTAATTGCCATGTACCGTTTTCATCACATCATTGGCTCTGGCCAGGCTAGCAGAGTCAGAGTCTGTTACCAACAGTATCAGTCATAAAATGGGGTTGATCAGGGCCAAAATGGATGAGTTTATTACATACAGTGTATTTGTTTTAACCAGCTTTTGCAAGCTTATTAATTTATTAGTATTCTATTGTGTTGTATTGCTTATTGAAGCTAGTTAGAGTCCTTGTGCTTTGTCTGTGCTCTAAACAAATAATCAATGTGAATGCCTCAGAGATAACAAATGAGGCCGTACCCACGATCACAATAAAAATGTGTTTTATTAGTGCATCTGCTTGGCGGAGAGTTTGTGTCGCTTTTCAACCCACACAGAGAGTGTCCTTGTGGGTTTCGTAAATATCAAAAGTACCTTACCGATATGTGCTATTAAATCAGACGTAGATAAATAGCAATACATTCTCTGATTTGCAAAATGTAGTCACTGAGTCATTGGTTGCTACGCTACCATACGCTTCAGTAGTTTAAAAACCCATCAAGATATAACCTGGGGACACAAACTGCATTGGTGTAAAAATGTCTGTGCTTTTATGGTAAGAAATACACAATTAAGAGAAAAATTGCGAATGCAGAAATAATATTCAATCTGTATTAATCAATCTTCCAACTTGTCACATAGATAACGCTTTTAAATTATCCAGAATACATGTTTCCTTATGTGTCTATCACATGAGTGTGCTCTTTGTTACATCATGAAGCAGCAATAATATATAGTAAGATACACAGTCACCTCAAAATCATTAAGTACATTTTAGAATCTCATCTGACAACATGTTTCTACAATTTAAAAAGCAAAAGATCCAAATATGGCACAGAACTCCCAGGGCTGGTAAAATGTGTTTTTTGGCTATGATATTATTACTCTCTGTAAAGTAATGTGAACTGAAAATGACTTGTTTGGTTAAACAAACTACATTCTACATCCAATCGCATTCTTACCACCCATTAATATTTCAGATTCTTAACCCCATGTTTAATCGTATTAGCCTATCACTGAATGCCCAAAATTGCATGTTCTATTTATATGCCAAGGACAGAATATAGTGAATTCTTCCACAATATGTACATGTATAATGTTTAAATTAGGCGCTTAAAAGAGTGCCTCCAGCAGGGGTTAGGCTAAATTTTCATTAGAAAGACCTTTTTGGTCAGAATTTCTGGCGTTCCGAAGCAGAGATGTGCATATATCATAGCCTTAGAGCCGAACGTGGCGGCTTTACTGGCCAATAAAAACCACTCCAGTGTTAAAGGCCCGAGCAGAAGCCGAGGTCCTTTAACAAGGGAGCATGCCTCCAATGGCCAGTTTGAACTCGCTACGGAGGGCTCTATGGCTATTGGAACATTCTTCCTCTAGAGTGTTCTAATTTGTAAAAACAAAGGCCTCTTGAGCTCGTGGGTGTTTAAATCCCCTCGGGCTTTGAGAGGCCTTTGTTCACAGCAACAGCTGTGAAATGAAAAAACATTGGAATATTGCTCTCTGGGCTACAACCAGCTATTAGTAGCTCAGAGCACTCCTCTGTTTTCACTTGAGGGCGCAACATTCCAATGTTCTAATTAAGATTGGAGGTCTTCAGGTATCCTGGAACTAAAATTGAATGAAGATGTAGGTTAAAAATATAGGTTAAGCATGGACAACAATCCAAAGCTCCATGAACGAATTTCAAGCTAGTTTGAGTCCACTACAGGTAGTTCACATGCTGTACCAACTCACACCAAATTGCGGGCAGTGCTTAATCTGTTGGCACCAGGCTCCTTGTGGGACACATGACGACTGACTTGGGTGTGTATCTGCAGTATTGGCACATGTGACAAAGGATATCCCATCCATCACGACCCAGCACCTAAGATTCCCTAAGCCAGGATTTAATCAGCGACAAATCAAGGTAGTCATCTACGCAATTGCAGACTTCACAATACTAGGTACCATTGTTTTCATGTTTCTCACATTGGTGCAAACTGCTGACATGACACACGTATATAGAACAAGTAATCACACACAGTTATTAACTGTTTAGAAAATCTGTGTTGTCAAAGATTGCTTCACTAATGTTGTAGGTCAGTAACTGTATATGTAGAGACAAGGGCTACTAAAGGGAACATATCACACATGGGCATTAGCACGCATGTGTGGAGGCAGTTCAAAGTCAGCATATACAATCCATCCTCATTCCTCTACCATAGGGGACCATAATTAAGATTAAGATCATGTCTTACAACACCCACTAGTAATCCCTGCACAGCTGTTGAGGAAGGCTACAGCCAGTACATAGAAGACCCATGGCATTATTGAATAGTTTTTCTGAAACGCATTAATGCAGGTTTGGATGCCTAGACTAACCCTGGGCGTAGGACTACGCTACGCTCACGGAGTGTGCGTAGTTTGCACAACTACGCGCTATGCGAATTGCACTTAGCACAGTGCAAAAACCATAGCGTAGCGGGCATTTTTTGCTTGCTCACGGTCCTCAACGTCAAGTTGGCGACTGCAAGCAAGCAAAATAAGATCTCGGCTGGACTTTTTCTTCGTTCGCGATCAGCAACATCAAGTTGCCGATCGCAAACGTGGAAAATAAACCTCCCGGCGAGAATCTCAAAGGTCAGGTTTCTCATTGCAAGTGGTCGCATCTGCTCGCAACCGCTCGCGATGAGAAACTACCAGTCCGCGTTGAGAAAGCTGCCGCTCGAGTACAAATCTACTTGAGCGGCAGAAAGCGACCGCTTGCACTGTGCAAGATGCGGTTTGCACTGATTGCACAGTGCGAAGAGCATTCTGCACAGTGCACTACGCAGTTCGCGTAGCTATGCTTAGCTTGCGTAGTGCAAATTGCACTTCGCGTAGCTACGCGTAGCGCTACTGCGCGTAACACGCCCATGGTTAGCCTAGACCAGTCTGATGGTACACTTTTTGACTACCCCAAGATTGTATATGACACAATTCTAGAATGGTTCGCATTGCATAATCTAGCATGCATTATTAAATGCCTTTTGAGGATGCTCCTAATAGAAATGTGCAATCACATGAGAGAAAACCAACATTGGCACGTACGGTGACAACCACTGAAGGGATGAATGGGTGGGGATACAGGAAACTGTGCAAAACTTCTTTATTTGTAACTGGTATAAATACTGACACCTTCCCAGCATGCATCATAGTGAAGCAATGCTCTTGCTAGATAATGCCACATATTGTTATATCCAAAGACATTAAAGTGACATTAAACACAATTAAATGAAGCTATCAATTACAAAATCTCATGTGACCAATGTGTTTTGCTTTACAGGATTGAGGATATTAATTGCATCAAATACAGAGGCATAGAGCAGCCTCCCCCCAACCCCCGCTGCTCCCTGCCCCTCACCAGCCCGAGATCCGGCGTGGGTGACTGTATCGAGTCAGGCACATTTGCAAATCCATGTTGGAAGGGAGCTGGATTCACATGAAATGTTGTCAACTGTTTGCCAATGGATGAACCCTGCTGAAATATTACATCAATTACGAAAGTCGAAATAGCAGTCTTGCCATCGAGTGCGCCAACGGGCAGACTCGTGAGATCTAACAGTGCCTGTCTACTTTACTTATGTTCAGTTTATAATGTTCATTTGGGATTACAAATATTCCAAAAAACATACAGTATAATAGCGAATTAATCCATAATAAAACAAACAAATGACATAAAACAGTGCACGTGAATTTACAGTAAAACAGCACAATGATAGGTAAAAGTAAAGACGTTCATTAAATCTATTTATAGAGGTTAAATAAAACTTACTTTAAATGCAAATGTCACTCCGTCCTTCTTCGTTACCAAGTCTTGAAGAAAAATGTAACAGTACAAAATTAAATAAATCCATTGTCAGTGCACATACATATTGTCAAAACCTCCATGTCTGTTCTTACTCCATCGATTCTTAGAAAAGTCTTAAACCGATATTATCTCCCTTCGTTAGACAGGGTATAAAAATACGTTTTAAAACCTTTATCTTCAACTTGCTCCGAATAACAAAATGCACATTTCAGCCGAGGGCATGGACCATCTAGCCATAAAAATATTGGCTAATGAAATATTTTTGAAAATACATCCTCGTACCCAAAGAGGATTTATTGCAAAAATAATCAAAGCCTAAGGATGATTTATACATTACATTAAGGTCCTCAACAGACATCTGCTCCCAAAATCTGCGCTTGACTACCTATAAGGTCTCCTTCCTTATACACCCTGGGTCTCTCCATATTTCATTAATTTCTAGGGCAAGTAAAGAACTCTGATCAAAGGTCACCCAGAGTAACTTTAATGTACAGTCACGTCTCAAATGATCGTTTAAGGACTAAAGAAGAGCATCGTCCTTGGGTTTTCCGAAAGTTTAATCCAAAATAGAGGTGTTATGCCCACCCTGTAGGGAATATTTTTATTATGTTAACTCAATATGTACCAAGGAACATGAGAGATCATGAGAAATGTTTATTTTTTCCCTTACTTGTTGTGGATATTGCATTTATGTTCCTTCCTTCCATTCATATTGTAAAGCTCTCTGATATCCCTCGGAATCTTGTTCACGCTATATAAAACTTTATAAATAAATAAAAATGAATAAATAAATCAAATGAATAAATCAGCTTGGAAAATCTACGAGCCCTCAGAAAGTCATAGTGGGACAACAGCAAAATAAGGCACTGACAGATGTTTGTCTCCTTTTTTTGAAAAATAGAACAGTAATCAGGCAAGAAAAATAGGCACCAAAAGTGCCAGGAGAATTACATAAAATATGAAGGCAAGAGGTTTATTCCATAGCTATAGATTGACTGTAAAATGTAATCATCCTTAATGGAGCTGTTCAGACTACCAGAAAGTTTGGAGGCCATTCTTATATGCATGAGACGTCCTTCCATTGCCACCAGAGAGGAGTTCATGCTGCTGTAATGGTGTTGAAAGGCACTCAATGGCTGCGCTTTCCAGCAGGACAACATCAATTGATACCTGATGCTAGGCCATTCTCAATTAATGTTAATGTCTGTGTTTGACTGTTAATGATCTTCTGAAAAATGTGGATGATCTCCTTGTCTTTTTCTACAGCACCACTACTGCCTATAGCTTTAGGTTGTGGTTTGATGTTGAAGGATTAGTCATGCCTATTGACACTGATACACCAGTCATGCTGTCTTCAGTTTACTGTGCCACATTCTTCAGCAAAAGCATTAGGATTGAATCATTTAGCAAGAGTTTGTATCTGCAGCAGCATTCCTTTGTTGATGTGCCTTCACCTACTGTGGTGAAAGAAAAAAAAAATGTAATGCTTGAATGAATCTATTTTAATACAAAGGGACATATTCTAGTCTATCTTCCTTTGAAGGCTCTGGGCCCAAAAACTCCTCTGAAAGGTAATGGACATGCACCCTTGCCCTGAGTTCTAAATTGTACTGAAGTCTGGATCCCTAATGCTGATTTTTTGTTGTCATAGGCAAACGCAGATCATGCTTGTGCGCCATCACTTAAGCTTGTCTCATGCATTGCAGTCTTGATGGACCGGGAGGGGTGCCCAGAGTTCTACCCTCATAGTGGTGGAAGGTTACTGCCTTCAACAGGAGTTAAGAAGCATGAGTGTGATGGTGGCAGCAAATCATTTAGTCATCAGTAGAAGTGAACAGGTCTTTTTTAACCTGCACCACTGGAGTGAGGCCCACAGGTTCGTACATGTTATAGTTCAGCTGCTGTGCTTCACTCACCCCTTGGCCCACATCAGTTTTGTTTGTAGTGCCGCACTTGGGTTGTGCTGGATATCAAGTTAAGGGGATGATTCAATTATGGGGAACAGAGGCCAGAATCAAAAATCAAAGCCTTTAACAACAGTTTTGCCTCTGATATCATAAATCACGCAAAGTTGTTTAGACACAGATGTCCCTTTTATTGACTCTGTGATTCTGCTTCTTCCTCTTTTTCCTTTAACAAAGCTTTCTAAAATGTTGGGAAACCCTACATCTAATACATAATGATCTCAACAGTGTTTCATGTCACAGAAATGCACAACATGTATACAAAACATAGACATTACTGAATTGGAAGAAGTTATCAACAAATGTGTACACAATCAAAAATGCATACACAGAAAAAATCAAATATTCAAAGACAATGTGTTCACCCAGCATTCTTTTGAGTCTTACTATTTTTCTGCCTGAACCGAACTTTTTTTTGTTTGATGGCACTTTATATCTTTGAGGTCCTATTAGGGGACAGAGATGGTTATGGGATTTACTAGGGTGAGCCCAAACAATCTGGCACTACCCACTGAGTCAAACATTATCCCTTATTTGTTGTTCCAATTTTAATCCACTAAAAATGATGCAACGTGTTTCGTCCTTGTGTATTCGGCACCATCACTTTATGAAAGGTCTTCATCAGGGCGAGATAGATATGAGGTAGGACAGTGTTCAATCTGTGTAAAGAATAATAGCTAGTTTTAGTGTATAGACTTATAAATACTATGGTGTGCAAGCTGGTTAATTCATCTCTTACGTACCGACTTTTCTGACATGAAGCTCTGGGTTGGGGTTTAGTGCCTGTATCTAATAAAGTTAAAAAAAGACAAATAGGTTGTCTTGTTCCTTACTGTTCATGAGCCTTAACTGGTCACAGATCTTTATATTATGGACCTACCAGTATAGCTCTTGAGTATCGCTAGAGGGCGCCTGTTGTTTTCTTTTCTCTTTTCTCTTTTATGATGTATCCAGGCTTATTTAATATGCATTCATCTAGTGGAAAAAACTATTCTAGGTTACCATTTGTAACTGAGGATTTGAAATGCACAGCATTAGGCATGTTTTGTTTTCCACTACTGTGTGATTTATAAAATAATGCCTCATGGGTTCTTGCATGATAGAATGCTGTATCGTCTGAATACAATAACTGTGTATTCTTGTGAAAGTTGACTGGTTCTAATGGTGCCCCGTGAGTTCCGCACTGCGGGATGGATTGTCAAGTGCATGCAGTAACCCTGCTTTCCCATGTGAGTAAATGGTATAAGAATGTGGAGCGTAGTGTGCCTTTATCGATTCAATCGACTTGCGCTCTCTCGTGGGTTTACTCGTACAACCCGTGTCTGTTAGTTGGTCATGCCCTGTAAGGTTAGTCTGTAAGTCAGTGAAATTGGTTTTCTGAAGCTCTATCACGGTTAAGGTACCTCGTTTGCATGATCTTTCTGCTGTCTCAAAGGTGATCTTCTAATGGAAACGCGTCCGTCTTGCCGGTTCTTCGCGTTTGAGTTTTTCCGCGGCTTTCTTTAATGTAGCGTGTGACGTCTTGTTAATGCGCGGTGTTCATGGAAACGTTTCCATTGTCTTTCGGCATCGTTCTCATTCTAGCGCAAGCGTGTTGCGCCAAGTTTCTTTGTAGTTTCTCTTTGTCCACATCGTTACCATAGCAACACTTCCTGTTCCTCGATGTTCACATTACTTATTACGTATACATGTTGCAGTCTCATTCGTGGCGTTTTAGCCTGAAACGGAGATTTCGTGTATTTATATAGTTTTCTTCTTTAAGATAGATGTTGGAACTCGCTTGTGGTGCTACTCCATTATGCAATATGTTTTTATTTCTGAAATGTCGGGGGATCAACAAATAAATATACACCCAATATTTGTGTTTTATTGTTTTCATCTCTTTCTTATAAGTGACCCTTCATGGTGTTTTGGGTTCAATAGTGTTCTCATTTATATTAGTCCTTTGAAGTATATCTTTGCAAATGTCATTACGCTGTTATCTAGCATGTATGTGATTCTTCAAGAAGAAAAGAGCGGGAATCTAGGAGTAAATATGCATCTTTGTTCTATTTCCTATTTTCCTAGCTCGTTAATATCAATTACCTGAATCTGGAGTTATCCACAGTTGGTAATTTCGGACATTTCATTCAAACCATTGTCTTTTGTGCCCAGAAACAGTATGGTTTTAGCTTCTATTTTAGATAACATGTTCTCAATATCATTCCCTGTTATCTTTCTCAGCACAGTCCATTTCATTTCTGTTGCATTGGGACTCTTTTCAATACAATGAGAGACTAGAGGGGCATTTGGCGTTTTACATTTAATTCGTGACTGGTATTGTGTGATCCGTTTTCTTATTGGTTGACTTGTTTTTCCAATATATGCTTTTGCGCAGGGGCATATAATGCAGTAGACTACATTTGTCATGTTTTATGTACTTTTTCCCCATAGATGAATTTGTTTCCTTCAATCGTACTGTCGCATGAGGCGCAATTTCCACATTTCCTGTGCCCTTTAATCATGGGAAGTGAAAGCATTGTTCTTAGTGAGGTTTCTTGTTTTCGCATTTTTGTGTTAGCAAGTTTATCTCTAATGCTGTTGTTTTTCTTCAGAGCAAAAATGGGAACCTGCCTAAACGGTTCCAGACTTTTGATTGTATTCCGGTTTCTTCGGACAATCTTTTGGACCTCATTGGTGATTCCTGAAAATGTAGTTACACATACCAGGGGACTATTCTCACTCTTGAGTCTTGGAGTCAGCAAGGAGTCTTGTGGAGTATACCAGGCTCTTATCATTGCCTTTTTCAACAGCTTTTTTGGGTAGTTCCTCTTTAGTAACTTCGTTAAAAGTACGGCCGCATTCTCAAAAGAATCTGCCTTTCTGGTGCAGATGCGCCAAATTCTCAGGAACTGACTTAACGGCAAACATTTGCAGAGCGCCTGAATAATAGGAATCCAGACATCCAATTCACCCTTAACAGCAGCAATCAGGAGATGAATTTCTTGGACCTGATGATGAAACACGAAGATGTGCGTCTTTACACCACACTATATACCAAAAAACTGACAGCAATACATTTCTTTATTTCGAGAGTTTTCATCAGCGGAATCTACGGGAAAATCTCCAGTTAAGTCCGTTCCTGACAATTCGGTAAAACTGCTGTTAAAGCAGTTGTGCATCACAGCTGGGTGTATGTGTACCTGGGAAGGGTAAAATATATTTTTATTTTTTTATTTTTATAAAACGCAACATTTGCCTGAAGGCGTCTTGGGGCTAGCCTCTATTCTAAAGAGATAGAGATGAAAAAGAAAAACATCTGCAAGAGAGCCTATTGGTTTCTATGTGGAGTGTGGGAATAGCCTGGTTATGAGCTGTTTCTAAAAATCAGCAAGTTTGATTGGCTTTTTAAGTGCCAAGGGAGCATATTCCAGAATTTGCAAGTGGAATGTACAAAACATCTGCAAGTATGAATTCTCTGTATCCTGGTATTTTTGGAGGTTTCCGAGCAGAGGCATCTACATGGACCTTACCAGGAAATTGTTTTCTTCAGATATTCAAGACCTAAACTGTGTAGAGCTTTGTGTGCTGTGCACAGCGCTTTAAACATCAATCTTTGTTTATCGAGTACCAGTGCAAATCCTCCAGGGCCTTAGAGACTGAATCAAATTTTGGGATGTTTTAAATCAGCCTGGCCACTGCATTCTGTACTCCCTGCAATTTCTTAAGTGATATTTGCTGGAAGCCCTAGTACAATGCATTATAGTAATCTAGTTGTGATAAGACCATAGAAATGACAACGATCTTCCATAAGATTTGTAGCTGGTAATAGCAGGTAGAGGTGAGTTTGTTTGTTTGGAAATTGAGAGCTTGGAATCAAAAGTTATTTCAAGATTTCTCACCTTAGAAACATGGATCGGAAGAGGTCCCAGTGTCTATGGCCACCAGATATCTCTCCAAAAGGAGGTGTCACTCCCAAAGAGAAGCACTTCAGTTTTATCTGAATGCAGCTTGAGACAGTGGTTGCTCATCCAGCTTCCCACTGCTCACATACAGTTGTTAAACCTATGTGCCACTCCTTGATGTTACTTGTGATGGACACTACAATTTGTGTGTCATCGGCGTAGGAGATGGTTGAGAAGCTGAAAGATCTTATAAGCTTGGCAAGAGGGGACAAATATATATTAAATAAGGTGGGATTAACCGATGATCCTTGTGGAATGCCACAAGGCTGAGACAAAGGAGTAGATACAGAGTCTCCTCACATGACTGTTTGCTGTCTAGCCGAGAGGAAGAAGTGCAGGAGATCTGATGCTGGTGCAGCGATTCCAATTTCCTTTATCCTTTGCATGAGGACCTGATGCTTCACTGTGTCTAAAGCTGCATATAGGTCCAATAGTATGAGTGCAGCTTTGCCTCCATTATCTATAGTGTCCCTAATTTCTACTGAGGCCACTATGAGTGCTGATTCGGTATAGTGCGCCTTTCTGAAGCCAAATGGGGCATCATTGAGGATCACATTTTAGGCAAGGTAGTTCGCTATAATGATGTTCATATGTTTTTCTAAAGGTTTTGCTGAGAAAGGAAGACATGATACTGCCCGGTAGTTCTTTTCCTCGTGAGGATCAAGAGAAGGTTTTTAGAGAAGAGGCAAAATGCAGACTTTTTTTCACTCTGTTGGAAAGGAGCTTGGTTGTTAATATGATTTAGTAGTGTGGTAAGATGGGGCCACAGTGCCTGCAATCTCGTGAGGTATTGTAGGAGAGCAAGGATGAGATGGAGCACCGGATTTGGTTTATTTGATCAGGTCCAATACTCTTTCTGTAGAGAGGCAGGTAAAATTAAGGAGCTTAGGATGGTGAGGTTCCACCAACTCATTTTTATAACAGGGAGTGCTGGTATTAGTGTTACACTATATGAAGGATGTAGTGCTGAGCAGTGTGTGCATGTTAAGTATTTCCCCTGGGTGTATGTTTACCTATGAGTGGTACGGTACAGTGCTGTGCAGTGCATGTATGCTGTATACATCCACTGGGTGTATGTGTGTCTGCAAATGGAGTAATGCATGGAGGATCCTGGCTTCCATTTTGGGACATCCAGGCCTGCATTGTGAAACATAAGGAGAGGAGGTAGAGGAATCTCTGGGTATTGCTGCATTCTTGTAAGTTGGGTGGGACACACACTGAAGAGGGTGTGAGACAGGCTTCTTTCTCTCTTGTACTTCAAACTGTGCTCTTTGATTCAGTGAAAGGTCACAAGGAAGGCACATGGGCAAATCTCAGGAAGGCGATGAGGCTTATAAGAGAATTATAAAGAGCAGGGCTGGGGGCCTGGGCTAACCTTTTGATGAAGCCCATGTGGAAATATAATTATGCAGGTTTAATCGTAGTAATTCTGGTAATTCTGTGTCACTATTTGACACGGATTTATAGATAATAACAAGATCATGCCTGCTCACATAATCAAAAATAATTTGTGGGACAACGATCCTACCACAAGAGCGAGCGTGTGTGGCTACTCATGTTTGCAATTAATATTCTGTTGCATTTAGCACTACTTCTTAGCACAAAATTTATTCTCGCACCAATTTTAGATGTGAGGGGGCATTTTTGCGTTAAGCAAAAGAGCTAAATGCAGAATTACTCTTCTCGCATAATTATGTGTAATCGTGTGGAATTTATAGGCAACTCCATGTGAATATGCAACACTGAATTGAACAAGTTCCGCCCTCCCCTACTTTTGATGCACACTGTGCCTGACATCCAGGTCTGAACTCTAGTCACTTCCATAGCATGTGTCGTGGGGCTATCACCTTTGGAGTCGCTCCTGATGTGACAGACTTCTTTCAAAAGAGGGCAAAGGAGCAGGCACTTCAAAAAGAAGCAGACCCCAACATAAAATTGAAAGACGCAGGGCCCAGTTCACAAAGATAAAGTTAGATTTTAGTCTAAGCTAACTACTTTTTGGTATTCATGAAGAGTAAGAGTAGTTTCTTTATGACTGCAGTGTCCCTGCACTCAGGGAAAAGTCTCTACACTCAGGGAGGAGGATTCGCACTCTGGGCACAATCTCCACACTCGGGCAGAGACTCCGTTCTCGGGACGGAGAACGTGAGAACTACACATGACATGAAATAGTAAGCACATACACCTCAAATCAATTCATTTCAACTGAAACTCATTACATTCAAAGCACATAAAGGCATCCCAAATCCAAGACTCTTTTTCAACCAAAACCATAGAAATACTTGTAAATCCCTGTGTGACCAGGAAACTGCTTGCCCTACCTGTCTGCTGCCTTCAAGTTACACACCCAAGATTCTGCCTGATCTGAGGAGGAAGCACAACTTAATTGAAAAGGAGAAAGAAGATATTGTGCACTTTGCAGTTCAACACTACAAATAATTACATGGCCAGTCCCAATTTTTAACTTGTGTGACACAGAAGGCAGAACTGTTGCAGCAGTTGGCAAATGGAATCACTGCATTGGGGAGGATGTCTGAACAATATGTGCATTAAAGAAAAGTGGCGCGATGAGAGGAGACAGATGAAGGAGAAGTTCACTAGGATAGACATGACTAGAGCTGCAACTGGTTGACAAACTAGAATCTGTCTCTCTCGCACCCCACTTGAGAATGCTGTCCTCTCCACTATGCACCCCTACCTGCTGTATGGGCTGCCTGTAATAGATGACCGTAATGTGGTGCCAGGTAATACATTAAGCACAAGAGCCATTTCATATGTAAATAAGTGCTTTTTCATTAGCAGTTTTAGCTATGGAAGGCACTCCATGTTTGTACTCTAACTAATAGTGATTTGTACTCATATATGTTTTATTTTCTCAATTACACACCAAATCCCAATATCCTATGTAAAGCAAAATGAAAGTTCCATTATCAACTCAAGTATAAATTTTCAATCCTCTACCTGATACTTGATATATGATTTATTACTGGCTCATGGAAGTCACTTTGTTTGTGTTTCTATCATACCTACAATGTACATTGTACTACGTAGATATGTACACAGATTAAAATATGCATCATTTGTTCTATTTGTGTGTAATATGCTTTATTTCATTTCAACATACAGCCAGAGTAAACCCTTCCAGTGAGGCCAAAGTCCATAAACCTGCAGGAGGTTGATGTCGTGGGCCAGGTCAACCACAACTACTTGTAAGAACTGATAGTACATTTGCCAACAAGAAGTCTGTTACATGTCAACCTGAAATAAATTAAAATCATAGGATATGTTTTGTAAGGTCCATTACTTAGTTTTCACATGTAAAATGAACTGGTGTATGTTTGTATGACATTTTGAATATTGCATATCATTAGAAATGCACTCATATTGTTATATGCCTGTGACATTGGCCTAGTCCCAATCTCATGAAAAAATTATTCTGCTCCGTGTGCTGATTTCACAACTGGTCAGGCATCGCACCATGGGAAGCTGGTAGACACCGGTAAGTTCACTTACGTATAACCACGCAAAATACTCATGTTCTGTTTCAATGTATGACACATTAGCAGTATGTGGTTTGTCAAACATCCCTCTTGTCACCCAGCTCCATATGCAAAAATATGGTTCAAAAGATTAGAAAACTTCATAACATGCTATGTAATATGAGGTCATGACCCAACATTTCTATTATAAAAATGTATTCCCAAAATAAGTCATACTGTCTGTTCAAAAGAAGAGTAGCTCTAACTGTTTAAAAAGTGTATTTGAATAATAAATGCACGTATTATAAAACTTTTGTGTATTTTCTCAACTATGTATGTGTTGTCATCATTACAGCTGCTGTCAGAACCACGTCAGCCATCAACAGCACACAATTATCCTAACTATATCTCAGGGATTAATAGACATACTTCCAGCACAATTAGACCAATTATCTATCTGCCCTTCAGGTAAGTGTGTCCAATTTTGATGGAAAATAATAATTTGCATACATTTCACCATGACTAACTCTTATAGAAGTGAGCTTGAGATATGAGGAACCTATTTCAAAGCTTACAATGATGGTGTGTGATTTCCAGACATTTTTCAGTACTGTTCATGCTTTGGTGTTCATGTTCACTTATTACAAATGCTGAAAATTAATGAAGGTGAAGGTGCTAGATCAAGGTACTCGTCCTCAATCCAAGACTCAAGGAGCCAGATTCAGCAGCTGACCTCACATGGAAAATCTAAACCATACAGATCTGTGGATGGAGTAGGTGAGGAACAAATATCCTCTATTAATGAATCTCATCCCCATAACTACCCACTGGTCACCCGTCTCCATGCTGGTTGACCCAATAGTCATATCAGTGAGTGTCTTATTTGGAGGATAGCAGCTGCCCATGATGGCCAGTTGGAGGAAGATATTTTTCAACAGCAGTCCTACGTGCTGCAGGATATTTGTTCACTAGGGGCTAGTCTGTCTGATATTTCAGGTTCACTACAAGGACTCCCTCAGATATTTGACAGGCAGACCTGTGTCTTGGAGAATGTGAGAAGAGGAACTTGGCCATTTTTTATGGAACCATTCTTTTTATTGTGAAGTCCGAGAGATAAACACAGCATTATGCCTACAACCCTGGGCCTGGCTGCTTGTCAACTTTAACTGGAATACACAGCTTTAGTGCCAACAACCCAGGGGGCAGGCAGTGATCAGGAGTCTCGTAGGACCAATATAACAAGTTAGAAAAGCAAACAAAAGAAAACCCGAAACTAGTTGTGGAAGAAGAACATAGAAAAAAGGAAAAGGGGAATAACTCCCTCCCGCGACCCCCCTATCCCCTCCCTCTGTACTGTAGCGAAGCACTAACCCTTGGGTGTGTCTGTCCCCTACCCACAGCCTGTATAGGCCTGCAGGCTATGCAATTTGTTGGTTAGCAAATCAGTAGACTGAGTTAGCTTGGGATATCTTTAGATATTGCGGGAAAGTGACCTACCGCAGTTCAACTGAGAGGATCTGAATGAATGGGGCCAATAGGCCACTATAGGATTCCACTTTGTGGTCTGGCACCAGAGACAGATGCTCCATAGCTAAGGTTAGCCATAGTTTATGTTGCCAGTGTGCAGATTACCTGACGCGCAGGTAGTAGAGCAAGGGCGATTTAGTGCCCTCTCAAGGTGCACAGAGGGGCGACCCGGAGGAGGGGCTAGCGGAGTGCGATCCATTGCAGAATTCTACTTATCGCTCCCTTGAGCGCCAAGCTGACGAGCTTCTGGAGACGCCCTGCGAGCCAGAGAGGCATCGAGGCCTGTGACGGTTGCTTGGCAGCCTTCTCATCCACCCCATACTTGTTCTCTACTGATGAGGGAAACTATCCCGAAACCCGAGCCATGTCTTGGGTCTAGAGATTTTGGGAACAACGAGTACCTACTCGCACCAACTTTGGTGAACCACTTATGAACTTGACTTTTATTCTTCGAACTACACGCACTTCAAATACCAGAGTGCTTAGGGGCGACCCGGAGGAGGGGCTAGCGGAGTGCGATCCATTGCAGAATTCTACTTATCGCTCCCTTGAGCGCCAAGCTGACGAGCTTCTGGAGACGCCCTGCGAGCCAGAGAGGCATCGAGGCCTGTGACGGTTGCTTGGCGGCCTTCTCATCCACCCCATGCTTGTTCTCTACTGGTGAGGGAAACTATCCCGAAACCCGAGCCATGTCTTGGGTCTAGAGATTTTGGGAACAACGAGTACCTACTCGCACCAACTTTGGTGAACCACTTATGAACTTGACTTTTATTCTTCGAACTACACGCACTTCAAATACCAGAGTGCTTAGGGGCGACCCGGAGGAGGGGCTAGCGGAGTGCGATCCATTGCAGAATTCTACTTATCGCTCCCTTGAGCGCCAAGCTGACGAGCTTCTGGAGACGCCCTGCGAGCCAGAGAGGCATCGAGGCCTGTGACGGTTGATTGGCGGCCTTCTCATCCACCCCATACTTGTTCTCTACTGATGAGGGAAACTATCCCGAAACCCGAGCCATGTCTTGGGTCTAGAGATTTTGGGAACAACGAGTACCTACTCGCACCAACTTTGGTGAACCACTTATGAACTTGACTTTTATTCTTCTAACTACACGCACTTCAAATACCAGAGTGCTTAGGGGCGACCCGGAGGAGGGGCTAGCGGAGTGCGATCCATTGCAGAATTCTACTTATCGCTCCCTTGAGCGCCAAGCTGACGAGCTTCTGGAGACGCCCTGCGAGCCAGAGAGGCATCGAGGCCTGTGACGGTTGCTTGGCGGCCTTCTCATCCACCCCATACTTGTTCTCTACTGATGAGGGAAACTATCCCGAAACCCGAGCCATGTCTTGGGTCTAGAGATTTTGGGAACAACGAGTACCTACTCGCACCAACTTTGGTGAACCACTTATGAACTTGACTTTTATTCTTTGAACTACACGCACTTCAAATACCAGAGTGCTTAGGGGCGACCCAGAGGAGGGGCTAGCGGAGTGCGATCCATTGCAGAATTCTACTTATCTCTCCCTTGAGCGCCAAGCTGACGAGCTTCTGGAGACGCCCTGCGAGCCAGAGAGGCATCGAGGCCTGTGACGGTTGCTTGGCGGCCTTCTCATCCACCCCATACTTGTTCTCTACTGATGAGGGAAACTATCCCGAAACCCGAGCAATGTCTTGGGTCTAGAGATTTTGGGAACAACGAGTACCTACTCGCACCAACTTTGGTGAACCACTTATGAACTTGACTTTTATTCTTCGAACTACACGCACTTCAAATACCAGAGTGCTTAGGGGCGACCCGGAGGAGGGGCTAGCGGAGTGCGATCCATTGCAGAATTCTACTTATCGCTCCCTTGAGCGCCAAGCTGACGAGCTTCTGGAGACGCCCTGCGAGCCAGAGAGGCATCGAGGCCTGTGACGGTTGCTTGGCGGCCTTCTCATCCACCCCATACTTGTTCTCTACTGATGAGGGAAACTATCCCGAAACCCGAGCCATGTCTTGGGTCTAGAGATTTTGGGAACAACGAGTACCTACTCGCACCAACTTTGGTGAACCACTTATGAACTTGACTTTTATTCTTTGAACTACACGCACTTCAAATACCAGAGTGCTTAGGGGCGACCCGGAGGAGGGGCTAGCGGAGTGCGATCCATTGCAGAATTCTACTTATCGCTCCCTTGAGCGCCAAGCTGACGAGCTTCTGGAGACGCCCTGCGAGCCAGAGAGGCATCGAGGCCTGTGACGGTTGCTTGGCGGCCTTCTCATCCACCCCATACTTGTTCTCTACTGATGAGGGAAACTATCCCGAAACCCGAGCCATGTCTTGGGTCTAGAGATTTTGGGAACAACGAGTACCTACTCGCACCAACTTTGGTGAACCACTTATGAACTTGACTTTTATTCTTCGAACTACACGCACTTCAAATACCAGAGTGCTTAGGGGCGACCCGGAGGAGGGGCTAGCGGAGTGCGATCCATTGCAGAATTCTACTTATCGCTCCCTTGAGCGCCAAGCTGACGAGCTTCTGGAGACGCCCTGCGAGCCAGAGAGGCATCGAGGCCTGTGACGGTTGCTTGGCGGCCTTCTCATCCACCCCATACTTGTTCTCTACTGATGAGGGAAACTATCCCGAAACCCGAGCCATGTCTTGGGTCTAGAGATTTTGGGAACAACGAGTACCTACTCGCACCAACTTTGGTGAACCACTTATGAACTTGACTTTTATTCTCCGAACTACACGCACTTCAAATACCAGAGTGCTTAGGGGCGACCCGGAGGAGGGGCTAGCGGAGTGGGATCCATTGCAGAATTCTACTTATCGCTCCCTTGAGCGCCAAGCTGACGAGCTTCTGGAGACGCCCTGCGAGCCAGAGAGGCATCGAGGCCTGTGACGGTTGCTTGGCGGCCTTCTCATCCACCCCATACTTGTTCTCTACTGATGAGGGAAACTATCCCGAAACCCGAGCCATGTCTTGGGTCTAGAGATTTTGGGAACAACGAGTATCTACTCGCACCAACTTTGGTGAACCACTTATGAACTTGACTTTTATTCTTCGAACTACACGCACTTCAAATACCAGAGTGCTTAGGGGCGACCCGGAGGAGGGGCTAGCGGAGTGCGATCCATTGCAGAATTCTACTTATCGCTCCCTTGAGCGCCAAGCTGACGAGCTTCTGGAGACGCCCTGCGAGCCAGAGAGGCATCGAGGCTTGTGACGGTTGCTTGGCGGCCTTCTCATCCACCCCATACTTGTTCTCTACTGATGAGGGAAACTATCCCGAAACCCGAGCCATGTCTTGGGTCTAGAGATTTTGGGAACAACGAGTACCTACTCGCACCAACTTTGGTGAACCACTTATTAACTTGACTTTTATTCTCCGAACTACACGCACTTCAAATACCAGAGTGCTTAGGGGCGACCCGGAGGAGGGGCTAGCGGAGTGCGATCCATTGCAGAATTCTACTTATCGCTCCCTTGAGCGCCAAGCTGACGAGCTTCTGGAGACGCCCTGCGAGCCAGAGAGGCATCGAGGCCTGTGACGGTTGCTTGGCGGCCTTCTCATCCACCCCATACTTGTTCTCTACTGATGAGGGAAACTATCCCGAAACCCGAGCCATGTCTTGGGTCTAGAGATTTTGGGAACAACGAGTACCTACTCGCACCAACTTTGGTGAACCACTTATGAACTTGACTTTTATTCTTCGAACTACACGCACTTCAAATACCAGAGTGCTTAGGGGCGACCCGGAGGAGGGGCTAGCGGAGTGCGATCCATTGCAGAATTCTACTTATCGCTCCCTTGAGCGCCAAGCTGATGAGCTTCTGGAGACGCCCTGCGAGCCAGAGAGGCATCGAGGCCTGTGACGGTTGCTTGGCGGCCTTCTCATCCACCCCATACTTGTTCTCTACTGATGAGGGAAACTATCCCGAAACCCGAGCCATGTCTTGGGTCTAGAGATTTTGGGAACAACGAGTACCTACTCGCACCAACTTTGGTGAACCACTTATGAACTTGACTTTTATTCTTTAAACTACACGCGCTTCAAATACCAGAGTGCTTAGGGGCGACCCGGAGGAGGGGCTAGCGGAGTGCGATCCATTGCAGAATTCTACTTATCGCTCCCTTGAGCGCCAAGCTGACGAGCTTCTGGAGACGCCCTGCGAGCCAGAGAGGCATCGAGGCCTGTGACGGTTGCTTGGCGGCCTTCTCATCCACCCCATACTTGTTCTCTACTGATGAGGGAAACTATCCCGAAACCCGAGCCATGTCTTGGGTCTAGAGATTTTGGGAACAACGAGTACCTACTCGCACCAACTTTGGTGAACCACTTATGAACTTGACTTTTATTCTTCGAACTACACGCACTTCAAATACCAGAGTGCTTAGGGGCGACCCGGAGGAGGGGCTAGCGGAGTGCGATCCATTGCAGAATTCTACTTATCGCTCCCTTGAGCGCCAAGCTGACGAGCTTCTGGAGACGCCCTGCGAGCCAGAGAGGCATCGAGGCCTGTGACGGTTGCTTGGCGGCCTTCTCATCCACCCCATACTTGTTCTCTACTGATGAGGGAAACTATCCCGAAACCCGAGCCATGTCTTGGGTCTAGAGATTTTGGGAACAACGAGTACCTACTCGCACCAACTTTGGTGAACCACTTATGAACTTGACTTTTATTCTTCGAACTACACACACTTCAAATACCAGAGTGCTTAGGGGCGACCCGGAGGAGGGGCTAGCGGAGTGCGATCCATTGCAGAATTCTACTTATCGCTCCCTTGAGCGCCAAGGTGACGAGCTTCTGGAGACGCCCTGCGAGCCAGAGAGGCATCGAGGCCTGTGACGGTTGCTTGGCGGCCTTCTCATCCACCCCATACTTGTTCTCTACTGATGAGGGAAACTATCCCGAAACCCGAGCCATGTCTTGGGTCTAGAGATTTTGGGAACAACGAGTACCTACTCGCACCAACTTTGGTGAACCACTTATGAACTTGACTTTTATTCTTCGAACTACACGCACTTCAAATACCAGAGTGCTTAGGGGCGACCCGGAGGAGGGGCTAGCGGAGTGCGATCCATTGCAGAATTCTACTTATCGCTCCCTTGAGCGCCAAGCTGACGAGCTTCTGGAGACGCCCTGCGAGCCAGAGAGGCATCGAGGCCTGTGACGGTTGCTTGGCGGCCTTCTCATCCACCCCATACTTGTTCTCTACTGATGAGGGAAACTATCCCGAAACCCGAGCCATGTCTTGGGTCTAGAGATTTTGGGAACAACGAGTACCTACTCGCACCAACTTTGGTGAACCACTTATGAACTTGACTTTTATTCTTCGAACTACACGCACTTCAAATACCAGAGTGCTTAGGGGCGACCCGGAGGAGGGGCTAGCGGAGTGCGATCCATTGCAGAATTCTACTTATCGCTCCCTTGAGCGCCAAGCTGACGAGCTTCTGGAGACGCCCTGCTAGCCAGAGAGGCATCGAGGCCTGTGACGGTTGCTTGGCGGCCTTCTCATCCACCCCATACTTGTTCTCTACTGATGAGGGAAACTATCCCGAAACCCGAGCCATGTCTTGGGTCTAGAGATTTTGGGAACAACGAGTACCTACTCGCACCAACTTTGGTGAACCACTTATGAACTTGACTTTTATTCTTCGAACTACACGCACTTCAAATACCAGAGTGCTTAGGGGCGACCCGGAGGAGGGGCTAGCGGAGTGCGATCCATTGCAGAATTCTACTTATCGCTCCCTTGAGCGCCAAGCTGACGAGCTTCTGGAGACGCCCTGCGAGCCAGAGAGGCATCGAGGCCTGTGACAGTTGCTTGGCGGCCTTCTCATCCACCCCATACTTGTTCTCTACTGATGAGGGAAACTATCCCGAAACCCGAGCCATGTCTTGGGTCTAGAGATTTTGGGAACAACGAGTACCTACTCGCACCAACTTTGGTGAACCACTTATGAACTTGACTTTTATTCTTCGAACTACACGCACTTCAAATACCAGAGTGCTTAGGGGCGACCCGGAGGAGGGGCTAGCGGAGTGCGATCCATTGCAGAATTCTACTTATCGCTCCCTTGAGCGCCAAGCTGACGAGCTTCTGGAGACGCCCTGCGAGCCAGAGAGGCATCGAGGCCTGTGACGGTTGCTTGGCGGCCTTCTCATCCACCCCATACTTGTTCTCTACTGATGAGGGAAACTATCCCGAAACCCGAGCCATGTCTTGGGTCTAGAGATTTTGGGAACAACGAGTACCTACTCGCACCAACTTTGGTGAACCACTTATGAACTTGACTTTTATTCTTTGAACTACACGCACTTCAAATACCAGAGTGCTTAGGGGCGACCCGGAGGAGGGGCTAGCGGACTGCGATCCATTGCAGAATTCTACTTATCGCTCCCTTGAGCGCCAAGCTGACGAGCTTCTGGAGACGCCCTGCGAGCCAGAGAGGCATCGAGGCCTGTGACGGTTGCTTGGCGGCCTTCTCATCCACCCCATACTTGTTCTCTACTGATGAGGGAAACTATCCCGAAACCCGAGCCATGTCTTGGGTCTAGAGATTTTGGGAACAACGAGTACCTACTCGCACCAACTTTGGTGAACCACTTATGAACTTGACTTTTATTCTTCGAACTACACGCACTTCAAATACCAGAGTGCTTAGGGGCGACCCGGAGGAGGGGCTAGCGGAGTGCGATCCATTGCAGAATTCTACTTATCGCTCCCTTGAGCGCCAAGCTGACGAGCTTCTGGAGACGCCCTGCGAGCCCGAGAGGCATCGAGGCCTGTGACGGTTGCTTGGCGGCCTTCTCATCCACCCCATACTTGTTCTCTACTGATGAGGGAAACTATCCCGAAACCCGAGCCATGTCTTGGGTCTAGAGATTTTGGGAACAACGAGTACCTACTCGCACCAACTTTGGTGAACCACTTATGAACTTGACTTTTATTCTTCGAACTACACGCGCTTCAAATACCAGAGTGCTTAGGGGCGACCCGGAGGAGGGGCTAGCGGAGTGCGATCCATTGCAGAATTCTACTTATCGCTGCCTTGAGCGCCAAGCTGACGAGCTTCTGGAGACGCCCTGCGAGCCAGAGAGGCATCGAGGCCTGTGACGGTTGCTTGGCGGCCTTCTCATCCACCCCATACTTGTTCTCTACTGATGAGGGAAACTATCCCGAAACCCGAGCCATGTCTTGGGTCTAGAGATTTTGGGAACAACGAGTACCTACTCGCACCAACTTTGGTGAACCACTTATGAACTTGACTTTTATTCTTCGAACTACACGCACTTCAAATACCAGAGTGCTTAGGGGCGACCCGGAGGAGGGGCTAGCGGAGTGCGATCCATTGCAGAATTCCGCAGAGGGAATATTAGTGGGTTCGGCAAACCCAAGAGTGTGTAAACTGAAAGGTACGGGGTGGTAGTATTGAAGGCTCTGTCGATATTGTCCAGAACCGTCGCCCAGAAGCGTTCCAGCTTAGGGCAATGCCAAATCAAGTGGACGAGTAAACCCTTTCTGCCAGCATTTCTCAGACCTGCTCTTATCCCAACTGGGAATGCGTGCTGGGGTGAGATACCAATATGAGAGTACTTTGTACTTGGACTCTGCTCCTGTGGTGTTATGCGTTGTATGTGTGGCTCTGTAGTGAATTTCCTCCCATTCTTTGTCCGCGAGAGTCCTCCCCAGTTTTTCCTCCCACCGCTACTGATCTTTAGTGCGACCTACTTCCACACGTTTTGTTATCATTGAGTATAGTTCCGATATAAGGTGTTTATCATCTGATTTGCATACTAGTCATTTTTCAAATATCGTCAACTTTCGCGATGCTGCCTCTCGATAGACGGGCCTTGTAACCCAGTGACGTAGCTGTCGGTATTGGAAGGCATATGCCTGAGAGAGTCCATTGTCCTGTTTCAATTGATCAAAGGGATTTATGCCGTCTGGGTCAAAGAGTGAACCAATTCGTTTACAGCCCTGCTCTTGCCACCTATCACAAATCATAGAGTTGCGTCCCGGCGGAAAATCAGGGTTCCCGGTGATTGGGGTCATTGGTGAGGGAAATGTGGTCAGAGATTTGGCACACAAAACACTGTCCCAAATTGTCATTGTGTGTGCCGTCACTGGGTAGGAATTAGGCCCCCAGGCTCTATACTTACGAGGAAGTCATATTTCCCCCCAAATGTTGACCGCTGCTACTGTTTGATCCATGAATAGCCAATACTTTTTGGAAAGGTGCTTGGCCATTTTTTGAATCAGTCTGTGACATCCTCGTCTCAGAAAAAGCATCTTCCTTCATATTGCTACTCTGTGCATCTATCTTGCCCTCAATATGATTGAGGATCTAGATGAGAAGGCACCCCCTTCACCAAGAGTGAATTCAACATCATAAATGAGTGGGTGTTTGCAATGTGCCATCAGCAATATGGGAGCGGCACATCCCAGCTGAGCAATGCAGAGCATGTCCAAACCTTGCAGGACATTGTGCTCTGCCTGTGGAAGATAAATGTTGTCCATGGAAAAATATGCTTATGTTTACTTATCTATCAATATCAAGCAGTTTGGGCATGATTCAGGAAGGTAAAATTACACTTTTATTATATTATATATATAAAAGTGTTAGTATACTTTTTTTCTATGTTCACAAAACTACAAGTTACTTGTAAGTTTCCACTGCAGAGACTCACCAGCTGGGGTGGAAAACTCTGCACATAAATAGATAGGACAACCCTTTCATTTTGTGTTTGATTTTTCTGCCCCAATTGCCGAGTTTCCACTTTCGGAAACTTACCAGTATGTTGCAATTTTGTGAATACAGAAATTGAGTCAACTTAAACAAACACATAGGTTTATCTTTGTGAATCAGACCCCATGTGTTTTGAGAATAGAAATTGTTCTGGAAACCAATTCATATCCACATTCATAAGTTACATGTGTTATGCTTGTATTGGCAATGCAAGGCAACACAAAGCCGACATTTTGGTTGCAATGCCACACAGGGGAATATTTTCATCGCCTGGAATGTCAATATAACAAAATAACATTTGAAAAGGGCAGCATATAACCCTGCCTTGCCTTGTCTTACACCAGCCACTCCGTCCATGGTTGGAGAGGAGTGGCTAACATTTGGCCAGCATCCCAGAATGTGGTATATGTCTATCTGGCTTGTCAGCAAGGAGGATGTGACAAATATTGCATACACTTTACTTATTATTTATATGTGTGATGCATTCTGTAGCAAACATACGAATACTACCATCCTTATAATATTTTGCAGGAAGGAGTCCCTTCAGACACAATCCTGGTCCTGACATAGGAACAAACACTTTCTCCATGGTAAAATTTTGCCAGCATAGTAGCTACACTGCCACAAGAGCAGTAGCACACAGAATCAGCATATATGTTAGCTATCCCATACAAATATGTTTCTTCTGGTTCTAGTCCTTTCACACACCTCAGCACAGCAAGTTACCTTGCTGCATTCAGTTCTGTTAGGGTTTCTTACATACGACCCATAGAGTTTGAGAGAGAGGGTAGTTTGTAACAACTGCATCATACTACCCTTCTTACTACCCTCTCCAAAAAAGCAGAGGTTCATGCCCCCCCATGTTTACTCATCTATAGCCTTACTAGTTTGTGGCAGTGACTATTTCGTCTCCACAGCTGAAATTAAAAACCAATAGATTACACCAGCAAGTCCTATGTGAGATTTTGTTGTTTGTTAGATGTACAATCTAGAGTCATTGGACCAATGTGAGGTGTTCACAACATATCGTATATACAGGGTGTATGACATCTCTCCTATACCTTTTTGACTTTGGAGGACTTGTGAGCTGCATATGCAATTCCATCAGGAATATGAAGTCTACCTATCCATGTGCTTGAGAAAGCAAGTTTGTAATGTAATCCACTGCTTATCTGTGATTGACAGATCTTCTAGGTCTGCAAAATATGAGCATTAAAGTCAGCAGACCACCTCAGGGCAATCACTGCATCCACTTGTTCCTTTAATGTAGTGAGATGTTCCAGGACCCGCCGCTAGTGACATGGCTCTCTTTAACTTCCTAACATATTTACTTTGTGCATTCTGTTAGAAATTTGGTCTCTAGTTGGCAGAGGTATGCACCCTGTCCAAGATGGTACAACAATCCTAGTCAGGGTAATCTAGGTACACTCTAAACAATAGTCTGTGCTCAGACTCTGGTAGCTTTTCATAGAGCAGACAGGCTTATCAAAAGAGGCAATGTGTAAATTATTTGAGCAACGCACACACACACACACACACACTTAGATAAAGAAAACACCACACAAATACTCCACACATAAATAGAACATGAGACAGATTTTATGAGTTAAACAAAACCCACTAAAATCCAATAACTTCCAAACTTTCAAGGACCATCATGGAGATTCCAGACCCTTGCACTGTGTTTCAGACACTTCGGGACACCAAAAGGAACTTAAAGAAGAAAACCCAGAAGTTTGAGAAGTTTGGAGCAACTTTGGAAAAAAGCTCCATAAGTGGACCAACTCGACCTGGCCAGCCAAGCCGGCGACAATAGTGAGCTTGCTTGCCCTCTAAGTTTGTCCCACTGAAAAGCTCCAGAGGTCCAGCTTCCAGAGTTTGACTGGGAGCTGGTCGAAAGCCAAGCCAGTGAATCCTCACCAAAGCCTGCCTGGTAAAGAGCATCGAGGGACTCCAGGAGAAAAAACGCTGTAAAACTTTCTTACTCCAAATGTAAACGACTTGACTGGCTACAACTGCGAGAGTCAAGCCACCAACCATCAACCGCAGAAAAAGCTCTAGCAAAGTTTCTAAGTCAGATAGTATAAACTTTGACCACGGTCTTCCGCAAAAGGTAGCTGCACAGAGCTCCATCACAGTCAGCCTGAAACTTTAACTTTGTCCCGGTCTAGAGAGACCAGATGTCCCAATAGGCACTTTAGGTTTCTATGTACCATATAGTGTTATATCTTTAAAAAATCCTATCTTTGGTTCTCTATATTGGACTATTTTAATTTTGGTGTTATTTTAAAGATTAAAATATCTCCTGCTTTTTATTAATTGGTGTTGGATTTTTATTGTGTGCTGTACCTTGAATATTTATTGAATTGGTGTTTTTAAATGCTTTACATACCTGTCTCTGAAGTTAAGCCTGCCTGCTCGTGGAGAAGCTACCAAGGGTTGAGCATGGGAATCATTTTCTGAGACCTATTCTGAGCCCTAGACTGTGTCAGTGGCCTTATTGTCAGTGTTAAATGCATATTTACCATTCCACTTTCCAACATTTAGTCTTCAGAGGAGTGAATAAGGTCTTGTGTTTAAAAATTATACCTTTCAGTAAAGTAAATTAATAATTTAAAAATCCTCTAAATTGTCTCAGAAAAAAACTTTTAAGTTTGATTTTGGGAATTTGGAGTAAACCGGTTTTTATCTATTGTTTAGATTTTTCCTAAATTGTTCTAAGTTTGTATTGCTAAAGGTTGTGACCCCAAACTAGGCAGCTATGGAGCTAGACCTAGCTAAATTGCCTAAACTCAAGATGGCAGAACTTAGGGTGCAGTGTAGGCTTAGGGGGCTGCCTTCTTCCAACAAGATTAAGAAGGCAGGGTTGCTTAAGTCCCTGAAGGCCTGGGCTGGGTTGGCTGAGGAGATTCAAAGGGGGTGAGGGCTGTCCCCCCCAATATCACCAAGGAGGAGTGGGACAATGAGGCCTCCTCCCTGGGTTTCAGAGGTAGATATGTGTTTCCAGATGGTGGGAAGGGGCGCAGGGTCCCCAAACAGGAACCACCATTGTCCCTTGCTGAGTGATAGCTTGAGGTCCAACTAACTTTGATAGATTTGGGGCAGAGGAAACTGGAACTCACTGAGAAGAAGTGGGAGAGGGAGGAGGTGTGAAAAATAAATGATGGCAGCGAAAATGATGGAGAGGTTGAGATGTCCAAGGGTGGGGGATTTGACCACAAACTTCCCAGGGGTATAGTACCTAAGTACAAAGAAGAGGATGGCATTGATAAGTGACAAGCAACCTTTGAGGGGACCCTTGGGATAGGTTCCACTCTAAGTATTGGGTTCACTCCTGTGGGAGTTGATTCCAGTAGCTGGGAGGGATAGGCTCCTGACCCTGAGAGAGGAGAATACGGAATCATACCAGCAGGTGAAAGCATGCTTGGTCAAGAGATTTAGTCTGACTCCAGAGCAGAACAGGGTGGGGTTCAGAGACACCCAGAAAGTGAGCACACAGTCCTGGGTGAACTTTGTGGATATTTCAGTGAAGGCAAAATGAGGCTGTATTGTTGGTATCAAATTAGACATATATGAGGGATAGCATAATTTGTTTTTTAAGGGACACATTTTGACTCATTGTGCTGAAGAGTAGTTACACCAGTATCTAGTGGACTCTAAGTTGACAGGTCCCAGAGAGCTGAGGGAAGCAGTTAAGTGGGTGAAAACCCGGGTGTCCAATCAGCACCAGGGGGTGATCAGAAGAAGGTTGGACAGGTCCTCGCCAGGGCAAAGCCCAGGGAAAAGAAAGTCTAAAACAGAAGGTGTCCTCAAATGACCCACAATACCTAAACACGGAGGGGGGTCCAAGGCAATCCAAATTCAAAGGGAGGTGGTATATGGGAAAGAATGGTAAGTTATTTGATCCCTCCAAGGTGGGTAAGTGCTATTACCTCAATCAGCCAGGGCAAAAAGTGAGATACTGTCTGCACCAAGAAGCCTCCCACTAAGATACCATCCCCAAGGATGTTCAGTGTAAATGTGGGGGTGGACAGTACCCCTTAGAGGGGCAGGCAGGTGGTGGAAGCAACTTTAGTGTCCCTGGGTGAGGTAAATATTGCAACTCTGGCTGCCTTACCTCCAAACATAGATAAGTACAGGCAGAGGCCTAACGTTAATGAGACTGAGGTTGGGGCTATCAGATACACAGGGGCTAGTGTAACTATAGTCCTGGACAAGCTGGTGCCTCAAGAGAGGTTGCTAACTTGTGAGTTTCACAAAGTGGCCTTGTAGACAGCATTACCAAACTCCATCCTATGTTTATGGTGGATTTGGAATGGGGAGGTGTGGCAGGCTCAATGAAGGTAGATGTGTCTCTTGTGCTCCAAGTACAGTGTTTACTGGGCAATGACCTTGAAGCATCTGAGTACCAGTCAGCCCCCCAAAAAATGGCGGTGCCCAGGGCACAGGATGACTTTGCAACAGTAGCTACTCTGATTATTTGTGTGAAATTCAATGTCACATCCGTGTAGTACAATTCAGTTATATAATGGAGCCTTTTTGCTTGATTATACCGAGCCACAATCTTTTTCCACAAAAGAGAGGCTTTTCTTCTTATCTCCTACTTGACCTAATTCATCTATTATTTTATAAGTACTAGTCTAATCTAACATCACTGGTTTCTTTTAAACCACCAGTCTTACAGAGAATATTTTCATCTGAGATATTCAAAAGGGTATACACCTGTTACAACGCAATTTTTACTCCGCACTACCACTACAACGCGACCATTACTCCGCATACTATTACAACGCATTGCGCTGGGGGGCGCTCTAGGATAGGGAATAAGTTTAATTTTCTATCCAACACCTTCCCTAGTGTCCACGGGGACTGGAGTTGGAATAGAAAATTATACTTACCACTATCCAGCACCTCTAAGCGCTATGCGTTGTAACGGTATTCGTTGTAAAAACCGCGTTGTAATGGTATGCGGAGTAAAAGTATGCGTTGTAACGTCATACATCCATTCAAAAGTAAAGGATCTATTGCAATGTGGCATGAATGTGTGTATTTTAGTTTAGCTCATTTATCCTATTTGAATGTCACAGACAGATTGGAAACAATTGCTGATGATTCTAATGGGTAGGTAGCACAGATAAGCCAAATCAAATAACTTGGAAAGGCCAAACAATATTTTCAGCAATTTGGTATGCTATATTTAAGTGGTAAACTACTTTCAAGAGAAACTAGATAACGTGATGCACATACCTCCCTGACTGGTCCACTGAGTGTTGCACTCAACACTTAAATTGAAGGCTACAGCATGTTTACCACTATTAATGAAAGATATTTACCACTCTTTCAAAAGTATTGTGAAGGTCACGTAATTATTAAACAAGCACAGATATCTACTACCTGAAGATATGATTAGTACCACAAGGACAAACTAATATGGCGTACCTACAATCAATCTGAGAACAACCATAATGCTATTTTTGACATACAAACGATCTTTGGATTGAAAAAGCCCCAAGCTTGCACACCGTTGAGGGTCAAAACATGATTCAAAACACGTGTTGGGTGGCCTAAGTTTTCTGCTGCCTCACATTTAAATAAAAAAAGAACAGGTGATTTACGGAATGCTGAACAAATCAATCATTCACTTCCAGTCACTGTTCTGGGTTAAATCCATCATCTGTTTGCTCTCTACTCCATCCCAGTTTGGACCCAGCCATGTGCAAAGCAGTCTTGACCCTGCTCCCCATGAGAAAACTTCAGTCCAAACCACCAGGCCTTGTCCTCACTGGACCAGAAACAAGCAACCTGGGACCGATTTCGGGGTATAACCCCTCAACAGCCAGGCTATCTTGAATCCAGGGTCAGAGGGAGCACGGGACCCAGGTCTGAGAATACCCTTCCCACTTAGGGCAACTAATGCAAAAAGAAGAGATGATGGATGGAATGCTGAACAAATCAAACATTCAACCCTACTCACAGATCTGGGTTAAATCCATCGATTATTTGGCCAACAAGCCATTCCAGTTTGGACTAATCCATAAGCAAATCAATCTTGATCCTGCTCCCCATGGGAACAGAACAGTCTGAACTGCCAGGCCATGCTTCCATGGACCAGAAACTAACTACCTGGGAAATGTTTCAGGGTACCACCCCTGATTAGCCGGACTAGCTTGAGTCCAGTGGCATAGTGGGCACGGGACCTATGTCTAGTCAGACCCTTCCCAGTGAGGGCAACAAATGCAAAAAGAAGAGATGATGGGCGGAATGCTAAACAAATCAAAACATTCACCCCCAGTCAGAGATCTGGTTTGAATCCATCTTTTTTTTTGCTAACCACGCCATTCCAGTTTGGACCCAGCCATTTGCAAATCAGTCTTGATCATAGTCGCCATGGGAACAGTCCAGTGACAGAGGAGGAATGCGCCGTACCGTTTAGATATGGCGCATTCCTGCCCTTTACCTTTGATGCAGGGCAGCACAGCAAAGTGACTTACTGTGCTACATCAAAATCTTATAAATGAGGCCCCAAGTCTGTATATATTTATTATGCCACTCCATCTGCATGATGGAGCTATTTCTGTTTTTTCAGAAGAAGAAGCACAGACCTGACTACTTCTGAGGCTCTGGTATTCTGCTAAGTCTTTAAAGATAAGGGAGGGATACAAATAAAAAATAATTGAACACTACCACTGTAATCGAATTTGAATTTAATTATAGATTATACACAAACCTCAGCGCCCGAACAAGCCATAAGGCATTCCATTAAGGATGTTGTGAAGAGCAGGAGACGTTACTCAGGGACCTTGATGACAAAACAAGTGTTGAACCATAAGAATAACTAACATTATTCTAATATTTTTTGTGGTGGCACGAAAAAGAGGGTGATACGCAGCATTTGATTGTGCAACCCCAATTTATTCAGCTACCTTTTAAAGAAGCAGTTGGGTGGGCATCACTAGCGCTTTCTCTTTTTGTGCATCACATCAGTGCATTTAGTTCAGTATTAATACACAACTATGGTGCACCATTTTCACGCCATCCTTCACATAAGTAAATAACAATTCTGTCAGGTGAATTTCACCAACCGTGATTTTTGCGCATCCCACAAAAGTGTTCAATAAATATTACATATGGTAAATATTGCACACATTAAAAATCGCATGGTATATTATTATTATACAGCTTATAGAGCGCCTGGTTACTCCAAAGGAGTGTCCCCGCACGGTATATATACAACCTGCAGTATTTATCACTGCTATTTATTTCATAAGCGCATGATGTGTTTTTTTTTTAGGAAAACAAACACAACACAAGGCTATATTGCTATATCGGTCTCCTACAGCACATCAGCAGCTGGCGTCACAATACTCATTTTATCCCCTACAGACATTCATAAGGAGGCGCCAATTCTTCAAAGAAGCTAATACAACCCGCTACCAGCCATTACCTTCCATGCAGTGAGCTCCCACGCAGTTTTACTTATATCATCATGCATCAAGTAGTTACTGACCCAGAATAAGAGATTCTAACAGAGCACGCTGTAAAACATTATGACCATTTAATGTTGTCATATAATGCTGAAACCATCTCCTAAAACTCTTACAGACTGTGGGAGAAAATTGCTTTGAAGGTGATTGCTGTGTCATTTACACAGTACACAGAAGATGTCAGGAAAAGATTCCATTCACTTGAGTGCAGGGTTTGTGAAATTATTTGAAATCACCAAAAATATTCACTTGCCACAGGAGAGGGGCCTGCATTACATATGTATTCGAAGCTGTGGGAGGAAATAGTTTATGGGATCCTGTACCTATCACGGATTCAAGGGATTGCCACAGGATTGGAGTATAGAGGAAGGTAGGAGGAAACAGGTAAGTGGACATTATACTTTAGAAGATGCAAAATATGTAGGGGCATATTTACAATAAGTGGCGCATCCCTGCATATCAGCAAGGATGCGCCACTTATTGTGCGCCATGCCTCCGCCACCATGGATCCGCCTAATTTACAATGCGGCGCACCATGGGGCAAATACGGCACAGATGCAATGCTCTGGGGGGCCCTATCTTGTTAATGCTGCGTCAATCCTTACACCTGCTTCAAACAGGCGCAGGGTTTTGACGCAGAATGGTCCCCAAAGTGACTGAATGAAATCTTGTAGATTTCACTCAGCCACTTTTAGGAGACGTTCCTGCGCCAGAACGCCCGCCCTGCGCAGAAACGCCTCCTTCTGGTGCAGGGCTTTACAAAGTGATGCATCTCCCAGATGCTTCACGTTGTAAATACCCCGCACCATGGAGCATCTTTTGCACCACCGCTGCGTCACAAAAGTGATGCAACGGCGGCGTAAAAGAGGCGCAAGGGGCTTGGAAATCTGCCCTTAGAGTGCTATGTTTTTTTTAGGGAGGTTGAAACATAATTCATGAGATTGTCTGAGGGAGGGTGTTCAATGCCAGGATATATATTATATAATATTGCAGTATGGTCTTTGTCCCGGTGCTCAAGGGTTGTGACCGGCCTACATCTCCCTAGTTACTGCCAGTAGTTATTTAAAAATCAAGGGGCATATTATCAAGGGGCCACAATAAAATTATCGCCGCTTTAGCGTCCGTTTTTCGGGGGAAAAGCAGCCATAATTTTATCACTCTATTAACAAGGACATGCTAGCGCGAGTTTCCTTGCCTTAGAGTCCGGTTTCTTTCCGCCTCGCTAATGAGATGCAAGGTAGGCGTGCCTCGTAAAACTTCATTGTAAAATTTCGCTAACAGGGATTTGCAATATTTACAAGGAGGCCCCGTCCGGTGTAGCGCAAATCTTTTTCGTGCTAACTCTGCATTAACGCAGGAATTTAACGTCTGTCAAATTCCTGACTAAGGCATACCTGACATGGAGGTGGCTTGTGGGGCTAAGGCAGCAGGGCTCTATCATCAAGCATATCGCCGATTTCCATGGAACATCGCTGGAAAACCAGCGTTGTTCCATGGAAAAGGGCGACATGCCCGCTATCACTGGAATTTTTATCGCCTCTGTGATATGCGTTTTTAATAATGCGCTAACCGGGCAATAAATTCCAGCGATAGAAGGCGATCAATAAAAAAGCGCTAAGCGAGCTTTGCAATATTTATCGCTGTCTATTGATAATATGGCCCCAAGTTTTAGGAACTAGAGTTAACTACCTTTTCTACCTTACATAAGCTCTCCTACCACTCTTAGATCTAACTCATGTTCAAACAAGGATGTGCCTATAAGAATTTTAAAATTTGGCCCACTTACAGTCACGGTCTATGTGATATATTCTTTAGAACGGATTTTAAAAATGTAGAGACACACATATAAGAAAGTCACTTCAAAGTTACCTAAAGCACAATCTGTGATAAGAGATGCTTTATTATAAAGTTTAACATAGATGATATCACTACAATGTGAGCAAAGTTTATTCCCGATTCAAAACAAGTGAGTAAGCAGAATTAAATAAGTGTTAAGGTTTGTAATTCGAGATCACTACTTTCAGTGGCAGGTACCCCATCATAACCCTCTGACCAGGCAAATATGCAATTGCTGTAACAAGTGTCTCAGAGTCATTGGCTGCACCTGCAACATCTATGAAAATGTGCTGCTAGTGCTAGCACACTTAGGGCCAGATGTAGGTGGCCGTTTCAGGCCATTTACCGACCGGTAACGGCCGATTTTGGCCGTTACCGATCGGTAAATGGGTGACAGGTATGTAGGGGGCATTTTTTTACCGAATCGGTAAAATTACCGAATCGGTAATTTTACCGATTCGGTAAAATAAAAAATCGGTAAATGTACCGAATCTGAGGCACCCAGATGTAGGTGGGACTCTTCTGAGTCCCAGAGGCCTTACCGAATCGGTATTTTACCATCAAATCCAATTTGATGGTAAAATACCGATTCCGGTGTGCATGCACATGTGTGCATGCACACCTATGCCATGTGACAGGCAGACCTGCCCTTAGGGCATGTATGCCTGCCACATGGCACCCGAGCCTGTTTTGGGGGGGCCAGAGGGTGTCAAAGTGACACCCCCTGCACCCTTGTGAAAATCGGTATTTACCGATTCGGTAAATACCAAATCGGTAATGCCCATTCATTCCTATGGGCTTCAAAGCCCATAGGAATAAATGGGCATTACCGATTCGGTATTTACCGAATCGGTAAATACCGAATTTTTCCGATTCGTTATTCCAGCACATCTGGAATACCTACATATCCACCCCTCAGATTTACCGATTCTTAATTACCGAATCGGTAAAATTCGGTAATTTTCGGTAATTAAGAATCGGTAAATCTATTCTACCTACATCTGGCCCTAAGGGGCTTACTTCCAAGCCCATTCCGCCGCCACTGCATCACTTTTTTTGAGGCAACTGCTGCGCTTCATTTGCTCCATATTTACATGGATGCAGATGCGTCACTTTTTCTGCAAGTGGGGTTGGTTTTTACCTGAGTCCGATTCGGCTGCGCCAAGGTCAATTTTAATTTATGCAAGGTAGGCGTTCCGTCATAAATGCCTACCGTAAAACTGCTGCAGTGGTATTCACTACTTTTTTCCTGCTTTTTCCTGCTTCGAGCCACTACGCTGCCAATGCGTCACTATCCCTATGCTTGCTAAAACCCAGGTGTAGGGATTATGCCTTGGCGGCGCCCTATGGACCACACCAGTAGTAGTGACTGATAGTAGGGAATATTCAATCAAGTCACGAGGTAAATGGGCCACAGAAGGTAGGTATGTGCATGTTATGTCCCAATTTATGACATTGCTTGCTGATTTCACACATACAAGTGGGCACTATGTCCACTTGTATGCTTCACATCCAGGACCAATATGTTTGAGCGCAAGGTGAATTTGTCACATTTTCACGCTCAAACACATTGGTCCCCATTTAATAGGCGATGGCCAGTGTAAACTGACGCATCACCTCTGTATTATGACACATTGCTGTAGTTGCATTGGTTTTCCCACCCACTCTAGCAAGGCACCAAAAAAACCTGTGCCATGGTGCGCTCTATTGTAAATACAGCGCAGCTATGGTGGCGCAAGTTTCTGCTGCAGCTGCAAGTAAACTGGTGCATCGCTTCTTTAATGCAGCAATGCATCATTTTCTTGTAAATGAGGCCCATAGTGTACAATGTAAATCAACTGTGGTCGAGAAACAAGGTGCAGACAGGGAAACCTTAAAGTCAGTAACACATTTGACAAACAATACAGCAACAGATTACATGGCTGGCGAAGGACAAACTCCCTTGGCAACTAAATTACTGGCAAGCTTGGCTAGCAAAGTCATTGTGCTCATAGGTGAGAAGGACCACACCAATGGTATAAAAGCAGCTTCTGCATCAATCTAAAAAAAAAAGTACCACTGTCATCTTCAGCAGGCACGCAGCACCAACGCAACAGACATCATTTAGAACCTTTTCAATTGAATAAGATAAGACATTGAAATTCATTTTGTTCCTACTGCTGACACAGCTCCATGTAATGCAGGAAGACTTGGTAACAAAACAACCACAAATGTTTATGTAGAACAACAGGGTGCTGACAATGTCTTTAGCCCTCATGCAGTCATGCATCTTTCATCACCATCAGTGGCCACAAAAAGATGAATGTCCTACATAGAGCCAACATTCATTGCAGCAGATGCTGTGGAAGATGAACATACAGAACACTAGAATACATTTGAGAGACCCCCCCCATCCCACATCTGATGAAGGTGGAGATTCCCCATTAGAGACTTGTGTGTATCCGTTGGGGCACACTGCAGTGATAGATGAACAAATATCCTTCCCATAGGGGCAGGCTAGCACGCTTGCAAAGTTTTCTAAAACCTCACATGCAATGTCTATACTCCTTGCCATAAAGAACATTAGGAAGCAGCAGCTAGACTTCATGAAGCAGGGGGAACCATACTGCCCACCTAGTACAAGAACAAAATAGACATCAGGTAAGATCAAACACCAGTGTACTCAATGATCTGAGTACCTCCACTCTTATTATCTCTTGCCAAAATGTCAGTGGTGAATTAGAATGCAATGAATACCTTAGGATATTGTTGAAGGATCAGGAAATGACAATTCCTGAAGGCTCGATTTGCTTCAGGGGACAGCACTATATCCTCTTCAGTTTCCTCAATGTCTTTACTATCCTTGTCCTCCTAGGCACCGCCACAAAAGGCAAAAAAGAAGGCTGGCTAGAACTGCTTATCTGCATTCTGACGTCGGAGATATTGCAAATTGAAACAATGTGTAATTCTATTGCTTTTTTTTTTACAGCTAAATATGTTATTCTTTATTACATGGGCATTGACTTTAACTCTGTTGAGTAAACATCTCTTCAAACATATTATTGATGGGAGTCTTTTATTTTAAATCTACTTAATGTTGGAATATTTTTTCTATTAAAAAGTATTCTGTAATCAGCATCTTCTATGGCACTGGCATTCCTATCCAATTGCAGCCTCAGCTTGCAAACTGATGTTTCTTCCTCATCATCCTCCTCCACAGGCATCAGTGCAGGTCGTGTAACTGCAATATTGTGCAGCATACTGAAGATTACAATGAAGCCACACACACTCTGTCAGGCTGATATTTCAAGACACCTCCACCTTGATGCAGACATCTGAATTAGGCCTTAGAATTCCAAACGACTTTTCCATGGTGCTCCAATTGTATATTTGAGCTCTATTGCATGCTTGCTCCTGTACAGTACCTGGATTACACTCTAGACCTAGGAGCCACAGCACCAAGGGGTAAATTGCATCACGTATATGATAAGAAAATGTGAAATATGTACACTAAAACAAGTATAATGCACCATGTTTGCTCTATTTTAAGTAGAGTGAATGTAATGTTCTTTGCCGTTAGAAAGGAGCGATTCTGCTTATTAAGCAGCCATGTTCTCTGGGTTTGATGGGTTTGCATTTTGTGGGGTATTCAGCTTCTCCAGAGAGACATGCATTTCACAATGATATCTTTCACAACAATCCATACAAAAAGATCTTGTTTTGTGTCATGGGGGGTCACCAAGACTACCTGGCCACAGTCTGTGGCATCTGTCACACTTGGAAATCCTGCAAAACCATAAAACGTAGCCTTACTGTAATTTGTTGTTTCTGTATCTGTTGGAAGAACAATTTGTTGAAGGCAAATATTAAGCCAAGCATATATAATTTGCTTTATTAATTTTCATAATCAATCAATCATAGCTTTAGAGGGTGGTTAACCACTTGTGAGGTTATCTGGTACTGCGGATCTTGCTGTTGTTGCTCAGTTGAACAGACAGGTCTTGAGTCTCTTCTTGAATTCCAGTAGTGAGGGTGAGGTCTAGAGGTGAAGAGGGAGGACATTCCAGGACTTGGCTGCAAGGTAGTGGAAGGAACGACCATTGATGCAGCTCCGATGGATGCAAGGGTGTAAGTGAGATGGAGGAAGGCAGAGCGAAGTTGTCTAGAGGGTTGGTGGAAGTTCAGGCAATGGTTGATGTATGCTGGTTCTTTATTATGCATGGCTCTCTATGTGTGGATCTATATCTTGAAATGGCATCTATTCTGAATAGGTGGCGGTGATGTGGGTCCGCTTGGGGAGGTCAAGGATGAGTCTGGCTGCAGAATTCTGTATGGTCTGTAGCCTCGTGAGGAGGAGCGAGTTGAATCCGGCGCACAATGTGTTGCTGTAGTCCAGCCGTCTGGTGACAAGGGCTTGGGTGACGTTTTTGTCTGGTGTTGACCAGGTGCCATTTGGGGATCTTGCAGAGCATTCAAAGAGTGAGGAAGCAGGCAGAGGAGACTGCGTTGATTTGGTTTTTAATGGTAAGTTGGCTGTCCAGGATGATACCGAGGTTGCAGGCATGATCTGTTGGCATGGATGAAAGACCCACTTTGGAAACCACCTGGAGTTTTTCCATCGGGAGGTGTTGTTCCAGAAGATCAGTACTTTTGTTTTCTCTGTATCAGTTTCAGGCAGTTGTGTTTCTTTCAATTTGTAATGCTCGTCATGCACCTCTGGAAGTTGGCCCTCATGGAGAAAAGCTCTTCTATTAGTGAGAGGATGAGCTGGGTGTCTTCGGTGTAGGATATGTTTAGTCCATGGTTTTTGACAATTTCCGCCATGGGGGTCATGTAAGGATGCCTGTGCTTTACCATGCACTGTACAGATTATGTGCTGAATGGAGCCAGTAGTTACAATGTCAAGCACAAGAGGAACTTTCAGGAGGGGAGGAATGGGAGTTTGTATGTCTAAGTTAGACTTTAAAATATCACCAAGTGATGTTACAATGTCATGTGAAGTGATCAGGTCAAACATTTTAAAGACATATAGGTAATACGTCTTTAAAAATATCCAGCTCATTGGATTGTCATTGTACGATGAAACTGTTCAGCCTGGCATCTTTTGTACTGCATGCTGTAGAAGCGCAGGGAGTTGGTGAAGCTGAATTAAGTGTCCAAGCAGTGCTAGTGGTGTTCAGTAGTGTGTGACTATTAGTAATTTAAAAGTCGATGTTCAGACCTTTGTCTTTGTTTAATTCAGGTGTGTCTCCTTGGAGCTGAGGCTCCTTGTTTTTTTAAAAAAAACTGATTCTGCTTTTATTGCTCATAAAGCAACTAGGACATTAACAATTTTTATTAGCACTTCAAAATTTACCACCGCCTTTGAGCAGATGATGTTTTTTGGTGCAAACTAAATTATGTTGTACTTCCGTGGTCAAGATGATTATTACTTTTTAAATTATTGCTTGTGTTTTTTTAATGCATGCAGTAAATAACACCTATAGGTATTTACCATGTGCAATAAAATATGCATTTTGTAAATATTACCTATCAGTATTTGCCGCATTTGATAAGTACACTCAGAAACATACATATGCTTCAAAGGGAGTCCGAAATATACGAGGCATGGGATAACCGCATTACTTCAGACGTATAATCAGGGCCTGAGCTCAATTAATTGCCATCAGATGGTTTAACATCGCCCTGATTATGAGTGTGTGATAGGAGTTGTTGTAAGGCATTACAACGCGGGCTTTTACCACGCGTGCCATTACAACGCTGTTTTTACAACGCAAGTCGTTACAACGATTTGAGCTGTAAGCGCTGGATAGTGGAATAGTTTAATTTCCTATTCCAACTCCAGCCCACGTTATAGCACGCAAGGTGTTGGAATAGAAAATTAAACTATTCCCTATCCAACAGCGCCCTCCAGCGCAAGTCGTTGTAATGACTTGCGTTGTAATAGCAGCGTTGTAATGGTAGCGTGTGGTAATACCCGTGTTGTAAAGGATGTTCCCCGATAGGAGTAGGTGCTACTTACAACACCTAGTGAAATCTGATACCCCTGGGATTGGAAGGAATTGGGTGGGATAAATAGTACCTATTTTGAATTGTTGGTGAATAACATGGATGTTGCTGCTTACTGCACCAACAATCTGCAAATCACTGTAAATACATACAGTTTTTCCTAGTTAACTTTTAGCAGGTCCGAATTTAAACTTGGGGTCAGGTATTTAAATTACTGGGAGTGATAAATATACAACAACACAGAATTCCGCCCTCTTCACAAATAGGGGTTTCCAAAGCAGTCGGAAAACATCAACCCACTCATATCAGGATGTAGGCATAGCAAACATTAAGCTCAAGTATGGTGACGTACCTTAATTTGAAGGCTCTGAATGTGCATCCTTGTTATTAAAATCTGTATAATAATTCATTTTACACATTTTTCATTTACATTTTGGCTATACTGACCCAACTGCGACAGGATTAGGACTTGGAATTTAGCAAGAAAACTTCAATAGAATGTCAACAAGTAGCCAGTTGTAGAAGAAAAGCCCGAGGGTAAAGCATGCCACCATATGTGGGTTGCAGCATATATTCTTTTGACCAGATTTAAAAAGGTTCTGCTTGGGTTTTATTACTTTTTTAAAGCAGACGTGATGCAAAATATTTCTTGGCATTTACAAACCAATGCAAATTGGTATTTGCGTTGGTTTGTTAGAAAAAGTAACATAAATCAGCACGAGGGGCCACAAGCTCGTCCAAGCATCTGGACCTTAGTAAGAGTTCAAAAGGTGACGGGAGTCCTGTTGGCGCTATTGTCCGTTGGTCTTGCATCATTATTGGGCATGTCTGTAAAACAGTAGCCCAATAGTATAGTCTTAGATTTAGAAGTGCCCAGTCCCCTCTTTCCCGAGGAAGAGATGAAAATGTGAACACTCTCCTTGGGATGGGAGTATGCCCATATAAACTGAGAGAACAACTGATCAAATCTTAAAAGCATTGTACTGGTGAATTCCAAGGGGATAGTTCTAAAGAAATAAAGGGCCTCATTTATGAAAAGTGACGCATCGCTGCGTGAAAACAGCGATGCGTCACTTTTCATTGCACCCTCCTTGCGACACCAATGTTGCGTCATATTTACAGTATGATGCATCATTGCGCAAGGAGTTACAGCTACGTCAGTATTCTAGACGTATCTACAGGCGCAAAAGTGACGCATTGCTGGAGTGTGTCACAAAAGTGATGCAAATCCAGCAATGTGTCCTTTGGGGCCTGCGTCAGTCTTACGCCTGCTGTGAGGCAGGCGTAAGAAATCGACGCATTTGCGTTCTAGAAGTGGGGCAGTGAAATCTTATAGCTTTCAGTGCGTCACTTCTATGACCTTTTCTTGCGTCAGAACGCCCCCCCTGCATACATTATACCTGGCGCAGGTATAATGTAGCGCAGGGGTTTACAAAGTGAAGCATCTACCTAGATGGTGGAGAAGCGTGGCTCAGTGGTTAGAGGCGGCAGACCCAGAAGCTGAGATCGGCCGTGGACCAGGGTTCAATTCCCCGCCTCGGCGGGTCTCGGGCTCAAAAATTCCACAGACTCGACAATTCTCGCTCCGGTGCCTACTCAACTCACGGGGTCACACTCTGCGACTCTGGGCAATAGCTTGCTTAATCTCCACTACGGCCCCTCGCAGCGGGATGCCTGGCTTTCACCTTGTGGATACCCTGCCGGGGTATCTCACAGGGGAATACCAGGACGGGTTCCTTAAGCAAGCGCTTAGATACCGTGTCGGTGATTTGCGCTATATAAATACATTTACATTTACATTTAGATGCGTCACTTTGTAAATATGGTGCAACAGGCACAATTTTTCCGGTGCTGATGCGTCACAAAAAGTGACGCACCGCGGCGCAAAAGTGACGCAGAGTGATAGTCATCCGGATGTTCTCTGTAGTCCCTCTGTTGGGGATAAACCCACACTGCCACCTAGACACAAGACTCTCGATTTTAGCTGAAAGTCGGGAAGCAAATATTTTGGAATACATTTTATGTTCTCTTTTGATGAGCATAATTGGGCGATACGAGCCCAGTTATAGTGGAGACTAATCTTTTTTGGAAAGACGATAATCTTGGCTGCTGCCCACGATTGGGGTGGGGTCCCACCATTAAAAATTTGGGTCACCAAGGATTTAAAAATATCTTTCATTTGAGAAGAGAAAACGTTTTAAAATTCAACTGGTATGCAATCAGTGCCTGCCACCTTGCCATCTGTTAGGTTAGCCAGAGCCATGGCAATTTCATCCCAAGAGGGAGAATATTCCAGCTCTCCCTGATCCTCCCTGCCAAAGCGTGATAACAAAATAGGATCAAGGAAATTGTCGATCTCTAGCAGTCTATTGCCTTGTGAGCTAATACCCTCTTCAGAATGTAGGCCATGGTAGAATTCGCAGAAAGATGTTTGTATTACATCCGGATTGTTGGTAATTATCCCTGCCGAAGTCTTAATAGAGTGTATCCCATTAGGGGTAGTCTGTTGTCTGGTTTTCATGGCCAGCGGGGGGCAAATCAGCTTGCTGAACTCATGAATCTTTTTCGAGCAGCAGCCAACTTGGCAGCAGCTTTCTCGGCCAAAATAGAGCTTTATCTGCTTTGATAGCAGCTAAAGCGAGTTATACAGGCTCTATCTCTGCCCCAATCTGGACTGCAACAATACAATTTTCCTCGGCCTTTGCTATTTTCTTTTTCTAATTCTATAATCCGAGCTTTCTCCTGCTTGTTTTTTCTAAGTGAGAATTGCAAGGCATCCCACAAATGCAAGCTTTTAGAGAGTCCCACACCACCATAGTTGGGGCAGAGCCGATGTTGGTGTCTAGGAAATCTTGGATCCAGCTTTTCATCTGATTTTGGTATCCTACATCAAATAGTAGTGCTCTCTCAAAACTCCAGGGCGAGACTTCTTTGGGAGTAGCCAGGCCCCATATATTAAGAATTAGAGGATTGTGGGCTGATAAAATTCGAGGAAGAATATCAATACTGCTATTATGGATCGGAGAAGGTGAAGCCAAAAAATAACTCAACCGTGCTAAGGAATGATGAGGTGCAGAATAATATGTGTACCCTGACTGATTTGGTTTCAGACAGGACCAGACATCCACAAGCCCATGTTTATGTAGAGGGTTTTTAAAAGGATTGCAGAACGTTATGTTTCCAATTTGTATACCCCTGTGGATCATTAGTTCCCCAGTTGCTGGGCAAGATAATATTAAGGTCCCCAAATACAATAACAGGCAGAGCCTAGGGTGCTCAAAGCGATACAAAAGGGGGTTGTGATGGACAGAGCATCTGAACCAATCTCACACCCAGTCAACAGATCTGGGTTTAATCCATCACCGTTCTTTAGCCCACTCTGCCACCCCAGTTCAGACATGGCCATATGCAAATCAGTCTGACCCTGTGCCTCATAAGAACATTCCAGCCCGAACTGCCAAGCCATGCCTTCCCTGGACCGGAAACAAGCTTCCTAGGACCGGTTTCTGGCATTTCAGCCATCTTCAGCCAATCTTGCTTGAATCCAGTGGCAAAGTGAGCAAGGGAATCACGCCTGTGCATACCCTGTCGACACATGCGAACAAAGCGGTACAAAAGGGGGTGGTGATGGACGGAGCATCTGAACCAATAAAAAACTCACACCCAGTCAACAGATCTGGGTTTAATCCATCACCGTTCTTTAGCCCACTCTGCCACCCCAGTTCAGACATGGCCATATGCAAATCAGTCTGACCATGTGCCTCATGGGAACAGTCCAGCCCGAACTGCCAAGCCATGCCTCCCCTGGACCGGAAACAAGCTTCTTAGGACCAGTTTCTGGCATTTCAGCCGTCTTCAGCCAGGCTTGCTTGAATCCAGTGGCAAAGTGAGCAAGGGACTCATGTCTGAGCATACCCTGCCAACTTATGGCAAACAAAGCAGTACAAAAGGGGGTGGTGATGGACGGAGCATCTGAACCAATCAAACACTCACACCCAGTCAACGTATCTGGGTTTAATCCATCACCGTTCTTTAGCCTACTCTGCCACCCCAGTTCAGACATGGCCAAATGCAAATCAGTCTGACCCTGTGCCTCATGGGAACAGTCCAGCCCGAACTGCCAATCCATGCCTTCACTGGACCGGAAACAAGCTTCCTAGGACCTGTTTCTGGCATTTCAGCTGTCTTCAGCCAGGCTTGCTTGAATCCAGTGGCAAAGTGAGCAAGGGACTCACGTCTGAGCATACCCTGCCAACTTATGGCGAACAAAGCGGTACAAAAGGGGGTGGTGATGGACGGAGCATCTAAACCAATCAAACACTCACACCCAGTCAACAGATCTGGGTTTAATCCATCATCGTTCTTTAGCCCACTCTGCCACCCTAGTTCACACATGGCCATATGCAAATCAGTCTGACCCTGTGCCTCATGGGAACAGTCCAGCCCGAACTGCCAATCCATGCCTTCACTGGACCGGAAACAAGCTTCCTAGGACCTGTTTCTGGCATTTCAGCTGTCTTCAGCCAGGCTTGCTTGAATCCAGTGGCAAAGTGAGCAAGGGACTCACGTCTGAGCATACCCTGCCAACTTATGGCGAACAAAGCGGTACAAAAGGGGGTGGTGATGGACGGAGCATCTAAACCAATCAAACACTCACACCCAGTCAACAGATCTGGGTTTAATCCATCATCGTTCTTTAGCCCACTCTGCCACCCTAGTTCACACATGGCCATATGCAAATCAGTCTGACCCTGTGCCTCATGGGAACAGTCCAGCCTGAACTGTCAAGCCATGCCTCCCCTGGACCAGAAACAAGCTTCCTAGGACCGGTTTCTGGCATTTCAGCCGTCTTCAAGCCAGGCTTGCTTGAATCCAGTGGCAAAGTGACCAAGGGACTCATGTCTGAGCATACCCTGCCAACTTATGGCGAACAAAGCGGTACAAAAGGGGGTGGTGATGGACGGATCATCTGAACCAATCAAACACTCACACCCAGTCAACGTATCTGGGTTTAATCCATCACCGTTCTTTAGCCCACTCTGCCACCCCAGTTCAGACATGGCCATATGCAAATCAGTCTGACCCTGTGCCTCATGAGAACAGTCCAGCCCGAACTGCCAAGATATGCCTTCCCTGGACCGGAAACAAGCTTCCTAGGACCGGTTTCTGGCATTTCAGCCGTCTTTAGCCAGACTTGCTTGAATCCAGTGGCAAAGTGAGCAAGGGACTCACGTCTGAGCATACCCTGCCAACTTATGGCGAACAAAGTGGTACCAAAGGGGGTGGTAATGGACGGAGCATCTGAACCAATCAAACACTCACACCCAGTCAACAGATCTGGGTTTAATCCATCACCGTTCTTTAGCCCACTCTGCCAACCCAGTTCAGACATGGCCATATGCAAATCAGTCTGACCCTGTGCCTCATGGGAACAGTCGAGCCCGAACTGCCAAGCCATGCCTTGCCTGGACCGGAAACAAGCTTCCTAGATACGGTTTCTGGCATTTCACCTTTCTTCAGCCAGGCTTGCTTGAATCCAGTGGAAAAGTGAGCAAGGGACTCACGTCTGAGCATACCCTGCCAACTTATGGCGAACAAAGTGGTACCAAAGGGGGTGGTGATGGACGGAGCAAATGAACCAATCAAACACTCACACCCAGTCAACAGATCTGGGTTTAATCCATCGCCGTTCTTTAGCCCACTCTGCCAACCCAGTTCAGACATGGCCATATGCAAATCAGTCTGACCCTGTGCCTCATGGGAACAGTCCAGCCCGAACTGCCAAGCCATGCCTTCCCTGTACCGGAAACAAGCTTCCTAGGACCGGTTTCTGGCATTTCAGCCGTCTTCAGCCAGGCTTGCTTGAATCCAGTAGCAAAGTGAGCAAGGGAGTCACGTCTGAGCATACCCTGCCAACATATGGAGAACAAAGCGGTACAAAAGGCGGTGGTGATGGACGGAACATCTGAACCAATCAAACACTCACACCCAGTCAACAGATCTGGGTTTAATCCATCACCGTTCTTTAGCCCACTCTGCCACCCCATTTCAGACATTGCCATATGCAAATCAGTCTGACCCTGTGCCTCATGGGAACAGCCCAGCCCGAACTGCCAAGCCATGCCTTCCCTGGACCGGAAACAAGCTTCTTAGGACCAGTTTCTGGCATTTCAGCCGTCTTCAGCCAGGCTTGCTTGAATCCAGTGGCAAAGTGAGCAAGGGACTCATGTCTGAGCATACCCTGCCAACTTATGGCGAACAAAGCAGTACAAAAGGGGGTGGTGATGGACGGAGCATCTGAACCAATCAAACACTCACACCCAGTCAACGTATCTGGGTTTAATCCATCACCGTTCTTTAGCTTACTCTGCCACCCCAGTTCAGACATGGCCAAATGCAAATAAGTCTGACCCTGTGCCTCATGGGAACAGTCCAGCCCGAACTGCCAATCCATGCCTTCACTGGACCGGAAACAAGCTTCCTAGGACCTGTTTCTGGCATTTCAGCCGACTTCAGCCAGGCTTGCTTGAATCCAGTAGCAAAGTGAGCAAGGGACTCACGTCTGAGCATACCCTGCCAACTTATGGCGAACAAAGCGGTACAAAAGAGGGTGGTGATGGACAGAGCATCTGAACCGATCAAACACTCACACCCAGTCAACAGATCTGGGTTTAATCCATCACCGTTCTTTAGCCCACTCTGCCACCCCAGTTCAGACATGGCCCTATGCAAATCAGTCTGACCCTGTGCCTCATGGGAACAGTCGTGCCCGAACTGCCAAGCCATGCCTTGCCTGGACCGGAAACAAGCTTCCTAGGAACGGTTTCTGGCATTTCACCCGTCTTCAGCCAGGCTTGCTTGAATCCAGTGGCAAAGTGAGCAAGGGAGTCACGTCTGAGCATACCCTGCCAACCTATGGAGAACAAAGAGGTACAAAAGGCGGTGGTGATGGACGGAGCATCTGAACCAATCAAACACTCAAACCCAGTCAACAGATCTGGGTTTAATCCATCACCGTTCTTTAGCCCACTCTGCCACCCCATTTCAGACATGGCCATATGCAAATCAGTCTGACCCTGTGCCTCATGGGAACAGTCCAGCCCGAACTGCCAAGCCATGCCTTCCCTGGACCGGAAACAAGCTTCTTAGGACCGGTTTCTGGCATTTCAGCCGTCTTCAGCCAGGCTTGCTTGAATCCAGTGGCAAAATGAGCAAGGGACTCACGTCTGAGCATACCCTGCCAACTTATGGCAAACAAAGCGGTACAAAAGGGGGTGGTGATGGACGGAGTATCTGAACCAATCAAACACTCACACCCAGTCAACAGATCTGGGTTTAATCCATCATCGTTCTTTAGCCCACTCTGCCACCCCAGTTCAGACATGGCCATATGCAAATCAGTCTGACCCTGTGGTTCATGGGAACAGTCCAGCCCGAACTGCCAAGCCATGCCTTCCCTGGACCAGAAACAAGCTTCCTAGGAACGGTTTCTGGCATTTCACCCGTCTTCAGCCAGGCTTGCTTGAATCCAGTGGCAAAGTGAGCAAGGGAGTCACGTCTGAGCATACCCTGCCAACCTATGGAGAACAAAGCGGTACAAAAGGCGGTGGTGATGGACGGAGCATCTGAACCAATCAAACACTCAAACCCAGTCAACAGATCTGGGTTTAATCCATCACCGTTCTTTAGCCCACTCTGCCACCCCATTTCAGACATGGCCATATGCAAATCAGTCTGACCCTGTGCCTCATGGGAACAGTCCAGCCCGAACTGCCAAGCCATGCCTTCCCTGGACCGGAAACAAGCTTCTTAGGACCGGTTTCTGGCATTTCAGCCGTTTTCAGCCAGGCTTGCTTGAATCCAGTGGCAAAGTGAGCAAGGGACTCACGTCTGAGCATACCCTGCCAACTTATGGCGTACAAAGCAGTACAAAAGGGGGTGGTGATGGACGGAGCATCTGAACCAATCAAACACTCACACCCAGTCAACGTATCTGGGTTTAATCCATCACCGTTCTTTAGCCTACTCTGCCACCCCAGTTCAGACATGGCCAAATGCAAATCAGTCTGACCCTGTACCTCATGGGAACAGTCCAGCCCGAACTGCCAATCCATGCCTACACTGGACCGGAAACAAGCTTCCTAGGATCTGTTTCTGGCATTTCAGCCGTCTTCAGCCAGGCTTGCTTGAGTCCAGTGGCAAAGTGAGCAAGGGACTCACGTCTGAGCATACCCTGCCAACTTATGGCAAACAAAGAGGTAAAAAAGGGGGTGGTGATGGACGGAGCATCTAAACCAATCAAACACTCACACCCAGTCAACAGATCTGGGATTAATCCATCACCGTTCTTTAGCCCACTCTGCCACCCCAGTTCACACATGGCCATATGCAAATCAGTCTGACCCTGTGCCTCATGGGAACCGTCCAGCCTGAACTGTCAAGCCATGCCTCCCCTGGACCAGAAACAAGCTTCCTAGGACCGGTTTCTGGCATTTCAGCCGTCTTCAAGCCAGGCTTGCTTGAATCCAGTGGCAAAGTGACCAAGGGACTCACGTCTGAGCATACCCTGCCAACTTATGGCGAACAAAGCGGTACAAAAGGGGGTGGTGATGGACGGATCATCTGAACCAATAAAACACTCACACCCAGTCAACGTATCTGGGTTTAATCCATCACCGTTCTTTATCCCACTCTGCCACCCCAGTTCAGACATGGCCATATGCAAATCAGTATGACCCTGTGCCTCATGGGAACAGTCCAGCCCGAACTGCCAAGATATGCCTTCCCTGGACCGGAAACAAGCTTCCTAGGACCGGTTTCTGGCATTTCAGCCGTCTTCAGCCAGGCTTGCTTGAATCCAGTGGCAAAGTGAGCAAGGGACTCACGTCTGAGCATACCCTGCCAACTTATGGCGAACAAAGCGGTACAAAAGAGGGTGGTGATGGACAGAGCATCTGAACCTATCAAACACTCACACCCAGTCAACAGATCTGGGTTTAATCCATCACCGTTCTTTAGCCCACTCTGCCACCCTAGTTCAGACATGGCCCTATGTAAATCAGTCTGACCCTGTGCCTCATGGGAACAGTCGAGCCCGAACTGCCAAGCCATGCCTTGCCTGGACCGGAAATAAGCTTCCTAGGAACGGTTTCTGGCATTTCACCTTTCTTCAGCCAGGCTTGCTTGAATCCAGTGGAAAAGTGAGCAAGGGACTCACGTCTGAGCATACCCTGCCAACTTATGGCGGACAAAGTGGTACCAAAGGGGGTGGTGATGGACGGAGCATCTGAACCAATCAAACACTCACACCGAGTCAACAGATCTGGGTTTAATCCATCACCGTTCTTTAGCCCACTCTGCCAACCCAGTTCAGACATGGCCATATGCAAATCAGTCTGACCCTGTGCCTCATGGGAAAAGTCCAGCCCGAACTGCCAAGCCATGCCTTCCCTGGACCGGAAACAAGCTTCTTAGGACTGGTTTCTGACATTTCAGCCGTCTTCAGCCAGGCTTGCTTGAATCCAGTGGCAAAGTGAGCAAGGGACTCACGTCTGAGCATACCCTGCCAACTTATGGCAAACAAAGCGGTACAAAAGGGGGTGGTGATGGACGGAGTATCTGAACCAATCAAACACTCACACCCAGTCAACAGATCTGGGTTTAATCCATCACCGTTCTTTAGCCCACTCTGCCACCCCAGTTCAGACATGGCCATATGCAAATCAGTCTGACCCTGTGGTTCATGGGAACAGTCCAGCCCGAACTGCCAAGCCATGCCTTCCCTGGACCAGAAACAAGCTTCCTAGGACCGGGTTCTGGCATTTCAGCCGTCTTCAGCCAGGCTTGCTTGAATTTAGTGGCAAAGTGAGCAAGGGACTCACCTCTGAGCATACCCTCCCAACTTATGGAGAACAAAGCGTTACAAAAGGGGCTGGTCAGTGCTTTAAATGGGCAGGTACTCACAGGTACTGAGTACCGGCACTTCTGAATATTTGTGCTGTCAGTACCAGCACTTTTTCTGTAGACCAGGAGGGTACCGGTACCATGACGGCAGGCTCAGGTTATGCATCTCCTGCACCTCAGGGCAAGGCCATCTCCTCCAGGGCTTCCGAGCAGCTTGCAAGTAAATGAGGCGTGAAGTAGCCGCCCTTTTGCAGAGTTGCTGCTGCTGAAGATTAGCAGCGCCCATTTCATTGTTCCCAAACTGCAGGGGTTTGAGTGGGCACTTGTCACACTGTGATTAACAGGGCAGGGTCTCTAAACAGACCCTGCACTGTCAATCTGGTGTGCAGCGATGAAAGTGCTTTAGCGCCCCTACCCCCACCCGATCTGGGTTCAATGCCATGGCTCCTTGCTTGGGAGGTAGTCTCTCGCAGCTCACTTCTTTGGATGCCCTCTCAGCTCCTTATGTGCTTTAAAAGCAGATCAATGAAAACGCCAGGATTTGCATACATATTGAATCGGATTACTGATACGGATCTAAAAGTACCTAAAAGGAGCTTTCCTTTAAGAAAGATAAACATTATATTTATAGTGCGACCAACTAATTACAATGATTATTTACAAAGTTAAAACCCTGTAAATTTTATTTCTTTGGTACAAACAATGTGAAACGAAAATTAATTTATGGTCCATATTTATTTAATCTCTTTCTGTATTCCTGTCCTGATCAGGGGAGAGGCTGCAAAGGAAAGAACCTGCTGCCCTAAGGAAACTTGCATGCCGCATTTGTTTACTTTCACAGGCGTAGGATTCTGGACCATGGATAATTGTAAATCTAAAGAGAAAGAGTTCATTTGGGAACCAGCTTGATTAGTATTCTGCCCAACAGAGTCCCGGCGCTCAGTGGCGTCACTAGGGGGGTGCAGACCGCACGGGTGACACCATGAGTTACAGCACTGGGTGACACCAACCCTATTGACGCTGCTGCCCACCCCACCAGAAAATACCTCAAAACAAGGAAATGTTAACATATCACTGTTTGGCTGTCATTTTGTGTAATGAGGTAATCTGTTTTGTGGACAAACACATTTCTCATGTGTTTTGATATATGCTGCAACTCGCACAGAAGTCATGATGTATGATCATATCTTCCCGTAGTCCCGCCCCTAACCCCGCCCACTTGCCACGCCTCTAGCTCATTTAAATGAGTACCTGCACTTTTTTTTCCATTTAAAGCACTGGGGGTGGTGATGGACGGAGCATCTGAACCAATCAAACACTCACACCCAGTCAACAGATCTGGGTTTAATCCATCACCGTTCCTTAGCCCACTCTGCCACCCCAGTTCAGACATGGCCATATGCAAATCAGTCTGACCCTGTGCCTCATGGGAACAGTCAAGCCCAAACTGCCAAACTATGCCTTCCCTGGACCGGAAACAAGCTTCCTAGGACCGGTTTCTGGCATTTCAGCCGTCTTCAGCGAGGCTTGCTTGAATCCAGTGGCAAAGTGAGCAAGGGACTCACGTCTGAGCATACCCTGCCAACTTATGGCACACAAAGTGGTACAAAAGGGGGTGATGATGGACGGAGCATCTGAACCAATCAAATACTCACACACAGTCAACAGATCTGGGTTTAATCCATCACCGTTCTTTAGCCCATTCTGCCACCCCAGTTCAGACATGGCCCTATGCAAATCAGTCTGACACTGTGCTAGCTTCCCAGAGACCCAATTGATCACTCCGGGGTCAACCACTATGCTCCCGTATATGGAGCATTGAGTCACAGAGTATACAGGAGTTAACTGACGTTCTGCTAGAGCCCATCTTCCTTGAGGATCTACCTTAGCCAGAATAGGTTGTAGCAAATGCTTGTGTTATGCTAAATTGGCAACTCCCCTTGTGTGTGTGCCCTGCATCATTCCCCCAAAGAGGCTGTATCCCATAGTTTTTAGTAGATGTGTCTGGGAGCCCTCTATATGTGTTTCCTGGAGGCAGACTAAGTCAGCCCCCATCAAGCGTAGTCCCTGGGCTACCCTCTTTCTTTTACGAGTATCGTTCAACCCGCAGATGTTCAAGGAAACAATTTTAAACTGTGTGGAATTTGTCATGTGTGTCTGTTACAGTGTTACTGAGTAAGTTACAAACACGAGGACAGGAATCAATGGCCTAAAAACCCAGATTCATAAACATATTAAAGAAATCTGCCCCTCATGATGAAATAGAGTGACCCATCCACATTGTTGCTCATTCTATGGTTTCAAAAGCGAAGTTCCAGCACAGAAACATAACCAAATTGGCACATGAACAGAAAACGAATAAGACTCGTAAAGGCTCAGCCCCCTCCCACTCCTCGGCCTGCCTCAATCCTCAGGACCCCCCACCCACCCCCCAAAAGTGAGCAATCAGGTAACACCTGAATGATGCATACCTGCAATAACACTCTGCCACCCGACCCCGCAGTGTTAAAAAACGGTGCATAAACGCTTAATAGGCCAATAAGTAAAAGGAAGCAAAATACTAGGATAGAACAGTTTAGAAAGGACGGGAAAGAAGAATTGAAAAAAAGAAAAAAGAGGTGCCATCCAAAGCCTGCCCCACATCTGTCCTTGTCAAAAAACATAAAGACAAGAAGAGTGTCTAGCATGCAACAATTTTAGAGCAATTGTCCTTAATGATCCATAGTTATGTCCTTTTCTAGCCTTAATTTCAGGGAGATATTCTTGGGCTTTAATCTCAGAGAGAAAAGTACGTGAGGAGCCGTTCACGATGACTTTTAATTTGGCAGGGTTCATTAGAAAAACATGAGCCCCTAGATGCCGAAATGGGGTAAATAACTGGCGGAGATGCCATCTTCGTTCCACTGTAGAGTGGCAAAAGTCAGGCTTTGCGAAAAAGGATACCCCTTCAAAGCACTTCTGGGAATTCTGTCGGGCCTGCTCAAAAACCATCTGCCTAAGTAGAAAGTTCCCGTAAAACACCAAAAAGGCTTGAGGTTTTTCTTCCTCAATGGTGTTAGCCTGTTGTTTCTTCCTTGTAAGGGGAAAGTGGTGGGCCCGCTCAACATTGTGCTCCAAGTTCCACTCTGTGTGCTCTGGAAACGTCCCCTTCAGAAGTTTCACGATTTAGCGCCGGGGTCTCCCACCCACCCTCTTCGGGACTCCCTAGTAGGCAGAGGTTTTTCAACGCCGTCTGTTCTCCTGTTCCTTCATCTTCCACATGACGTCTGTCATGCAGTCGCTTTGGGTGGAGCATTGACATTTTTCAGGGTGGAGACTCCAGTTTCATGGCTTTCCTGCTGCCTTCAATCATGGTAACTCCTCCCTGATGTTTGAGCAGATTTTATTTAGTTTTCTAAGTCCCTCTTGCAGTTTTCTCACAGCGCCTTTGGCATGTTGATTATCGATGCATACTTCTTTCTGGAAATGTTTGATATAGGATAGTATAGCAGTCAAAGAGGGCTCCTCTTGTTGATCTAGTGTGACTTTGATGCTCTCTGTTCCCGAGATCTTGTCAGGCTTGTTGCCATAGAGAAATGTAAGTTGAGACCCCAAATAGTCCCATTTTAGAGGCCTCCCCGTACAGCGCAGATGCCAGACTGGGGTACCGACGGATAGAGCGGTGCCCCTATTTCCTGAGCTGTGGCCAGGCGAGGTGTGGCGCCGGTTTCTCACACTCTAGCTTCTACTAAACAGGAGCATTGAGAATACCGTTTCAAGTGATATCATAACATTTGTATTATTTTTATTATGCACACACACACGTTTTTTAAGCAGTAGCGAAATATAACTTTGGTCCTGAAGAAGCAGGTGATACAAGTAGTATCAGTAACTGCAGAAACATGTCGACCTTACTATACATGCAGTAGATATTTGTTTAAACTACTGATATTTTACACTCTATGGTTTTTTTTTATCTTGGAAGTGGATTGCGTCTCATTAATGTATTTTTTGCACCCACTATCCATTTTTAATCACTCACTACCACGTATTATTCTTTATGCACTGCTTTTCAGTTACCAACATTCGTGTGCACTGATGGCACGTTGTGGATGTACCACTTGGTGAGATTGGCCCAAATGATGACCAACAGGGCGGTCTAGAAAACTTAACTGATGGGTATCCATACCACGTAGTGATGGGTCCTAGCGTTTCATGTAGTGGACTAGACACACTTTGAACACAGAGTTTTGAGTTTCCTGAGACCCACAGTTATTATTGTATAGAGTGGCCTGCCCTCCCATAGGAATGCATGGGGAATATGTGGGTCCATGGTAGTTCCTGATGTGTGGGGAGTACAGGGTCGAGTTTGGTATGTGCGAACTCGTGTGATTAAATGCTGCGCGATGATGTGCGCAGATTTATTGTGTCTGGTGTGGAAGTACCACTTCTAGAAGTTGGCATGTCTGTGCAGTGAATGTGAATTGGCTGTCTGGCTTGTGATTGACTGGAGCTGGCTGGTGTGCCTGGCTCCAGGAGTCAGGATGGGTCTGCCCCGGTGGTGAATGGAGAGATCTGCATGTTGATGTGAGGGAGGGGTGCACCTGGGACCTGAATAGGGCTGGGCCTTCCCTACACAATGCTGGCTCCACCCCCTGTGGTGCGACTGATGACCCTAGCCTGTCCTGCGAATAGTTGTAACTGGTTCTCCCCCTGCCCTGCAGCCTGAGACAAGGGATTTTGTGTATAAAAGAGGGGCTGTAACTACATCAAAAAGGTTCTTGTCCTGTACTTGAATCCACCAGGGGCGTGCTCCTGCTGGGGCACAGCGGAAGGCTTGCCTCTCTGGGCCCTGCCCAGCCCCTGGATGCTGGAGGAATTTCCTTGTTGGGAGCTTCTTGCTCCACCTTGCCTCCAGAACCCTTTTCTTTGGACCCTGTGCTGTAGCTTGATTGTTTCCTGGACCTTAGAGAGACTTTGGGGCTGCCCCAGCACCTTGGGAGTGCTGGCTTCGTTTCTTTGGATGCCCCTAGTTCTCCCTGCGCTGACTTTCTACCTTGGGAGCACTGGGAGTTGTGACCTGCTGAAGTGGCGCTTCGTTTTTTGTGGCAGGGCACTTTCCTTGTGGCCCCTGGCCCCTCCCTTGCAGCCTGCACTGAAGGCCACTTAATTATTATTTAATGCAGGTGCCCACCCTGCCTTATGGCCACTGGCATTGTATCTGAATATGCCCCGTGTGCAGGTGCCCACCCTGCGTCTTCGTTGCGGAATTATAAATACTGTGGGTGCCCACCCCGCTTATTGGAGTCCCAGCGGGTGCCTTCCCCGCCTCTTAGCTTTATTTTTGAGCTCAAGGGAGCCTACCCCTTGTTGTACCCCGATAGAGTCACCGCCGTGGCCGGGCAGATAAACAGGAAGTCAGGCAGCCATCTGCCTGGTGGCGGGCGGGACTTCCGGTTTCATAGAGGAAGTCCCGCGCACGCTCGGCAGGAGAGGAGGCCTTCGAGTGCCGGTTAGGAGCCCCGGTCCCGAGATGGGGGACCGGGTGAAGGGGCCAGTGTGAGCATGTGGGCGCGGGGCTCCCATGCGAAATGGAGAGCCCCGCGAATGCTGCCAGATGGAAGAGCAAAAAACACAGTTGATGGACAGAATGTAGAACAATGTCATACATTCACCCCAGTACAAGGATCTGGGCCTAAATCCATCGTTTTTTTGCACTCCACACCACCCTGGGTTAGACACTGGCTATATGCAAATCAGCTCTGACCCTGTGCCTCATGGGAACAGTCCAGTCCGAACTACCAAGCCATGTCTTTCCCAGACCGGAATCAAGCATCCAAGGACCGGTTTCTGGCTATCAGCCTTCATCAGCCTGGATAGCTTGACTCCAGTGGTGTGGAGAGCCTGGGACTCACGTCTGAGCATCCCCAGCACACTCAGGGTGAAATTGCAAAAAACACAGTTGATGGACAGAATGTAGAACAATGTCATACATTCACCCCAGTACAAGGATCTGGGCCTAAATCCATCGTTTTTTTGCACTCCACACCACCCTGGGTTAGACACTGGCTATATGCAAATCAGCTCTGACCCTGTGCCTCATGGGAACAGTCCAGTCCGAACTACCAAGCCAAGTCTTTCCCAGACCGGAATCAAGCATCCAAGGACCGGTTTCTGGCTATCAGCCTTCATTCAGCCTGGATAGCTTGACTCCAGTGGTGTGGAGAGCCTGGGACTCACGCCTGAGCATCCCCAGCCCACTGGGGGTGAAAATTGCAAAAAACACAGTTGATGGACAGAATGTAGAACAATGTCATACATTCACCCCAGTACAAGGATCTGGGCCTAAATCCATCATTTTTTTGCACTCCACACCACCCTGGGTTAGACACTGGCTATATGCAAATCAGCTCTGACCCTGTGCCTCATGGGAAAAGTCCAGTCCGAACTACCAAGCCATGTCTTTCCCAGACCGGAATCAAGCATCCAAGGACCGGTTTCTGGCTATCAGCCTTCATCAGCCTGGATAGCTTGACTCCAGTGGTGTGGAGAGCCTGGGACTTTCGTCTGAGCATCCCCAGCACACTCAGGGTGAAATTTCAAAAAACACAGTTGATGGACAGAATGTAGAACAATGTCATACATTCACCCCAGTACAAGGATCTGGGCCTAAAGCCATCGTTTTTTTGCACTCCACACCACCCTGGGTTAGACACTGGCTATATGCAAATCAGCTCTGACCCTGTGTCTCATGGGAACAGTCCAGTCCGAGCTACCAAGCCATGCCTTTCCCAGACTGGAATCAAGCATCCAAGGACCGGTTTCTGGCTATCAGCCTTCATCAGCCTGGATAGCTTGACTCCAGTGGTGTGGAGAGCCTGGGACTCACGTCTGAGCATCCCCAGCACACTCAGGGTGAAATTGCAAAAAACACAGTTGATGGACAGAATGTAGAACAATGTCATACATTCACCCCAGTACAAGGATCTGGGCCTAAATCCATCGTTTTTTTGCACTCCACACCACCCTGGGTTAGACACTGGCTATATGCAAATCAGCTCTGACCCTGTGCCTCATGGGAACAGTCCAGTCCGAACTACCAAGCCATGTCTTTCCCAGACCGGAATCAAGCATCCAAACTGTGTTTTTTGCAATTGCCAGATGGAAGAGAGCCAGAGTCCCAGATGGAGGAGACCCGGGTGAATACGGAGGTAGCGTGGCCGATGCAGTGCGGGGCTCCCAGGAGTCCAGGGAAGCCCCGCAGGAGAAGTGTGGACGAGCCGGTGAGTACAGCCGGCTGGGGGGGTGAAGTCAAGGCACCACGCCGGTGCCTCGCTCAGAGCAGCCCCGCTTGGCAGAGGGCTGCTCCAACGATTTGCCCCATAAGATTCTTTTTCCTTAGAGCCTCGAGGGCTCCCATGTTTAGTGAATCAGTGATGGAGCCAGCGTGCTCCAGAGTGGCAAGTTTAGTTTGATCGCCAGTGCTCGCCCCTGGGGCCATTTCGTGGTGCATTGTCGGCACCTGGGCGGCCCCCACTTGCGAGAGGGCCACTCCGACGTCAGGGGGCATTGTTGTTTAAAGAGCCTGTGTGGCTATCCCCTGGCCTTATTTATTTAAATTGCTATTGTTTGGGGACATATTTACTTAAAGGGCCCTGTGGGGTCCTCAGGGGTCAGTGATACCCCCAGTTGGGCATATTTGACTTTCCAGAGCTAGAGGGCTCCCAAGGATGGGCATGTTTGTTTTCAGAGCCTTGGTGGCTCCACCAGTGGCCTAAGTTATTTCAGAGCCTAGAGGGCTCCAACGTTTGGCGCAGTTTGCTCAGAGGGCCAGTGAGGGCCCATGCCGCAGGTTTACTTCCCAGCTGCCCAGCAAGTAGTGGGCAGCTGCTCCGTTTAGGCGCAATTCTGAGTACAAGTCCCTGGGAGGGACAAAAGTGACACAGAGGTGCCAGGCCTTCCACAGCTGCGCAGCACTTAGTGCCAGCTGCAGCGTTTAGGCCCTGTTCTTGTTCCCAGCTGCCCAGCAAGTAGTGGGCAGCTGCAACGTTTAGGTTTGCGCTGGTGGCGCACCCCTGACTGGCGCTGCATTGGCAGCGCACCCTGACATTCTGGATACAGGGCATTTGAGCCCCTTCTTGAGATGGCCAGTTGGCCAGGGGGGCTGGTTTGTGGATAGGGCGCAAGGCCCTAAATGTGATATGTGCTTTAAATGTGGTGCTAGGAAATGTAATGCATCTAGTATGTTTTACGCACCCTGTGTTGATACCTCTAGAGATGGTTTTACCTATGGAGGTTTGTGTTAGTGAGATTGTGCTTCACTGTGATTTACGGCCCTAAATGTGAATTATGCTTAGGGGGTAGGGTCTAATGTGTTTAGACTAGTGAAGAGATTGCCTACTGTATTTATACTGGTTAGGCCTTATGTGATGTATGCGTAATGTGCAATGCCTTTATGCCTGTGATACCTCTAAATGTGTTTTCATGCTTAGGAGGTTGTTTTTGCCTAGTATAGTTTATACTAGTGAGTTTATGTGTCCCTGCGAGATCAATGCCTATGGTTATTAGTATTGCGTAGTGTGTACTTACCAGTGGTTACTGGTTGTGGTCTATAATTGTTATTTGGTCTTACAGTTACACTAAGTGCTAGTTCTACTAAGGGCTGATCCTGACTGTGGCCCACGTGGCCCTGTCCGGTTTAAATAATCCCTTGTGAATATTGCCCGTGCCAGTTGGCACAATGTATATTGCGTGATTAATATCTGATGTGTTTTGACAATACAAAAGTTATTTTTATATAACCTTGTGTGGAGTTCCTTTTGTAGTGTGCCTGGGATGTTGTTGCTGTGTGCGTGCGCAAAGGCTTTACACATTGCGTCCGAGATAAGCCTGCCTGCTCGTGCCAAGCTACCAATGGGGTGAGCAGGGGTTATCTTTGGTGTGTAACTCACCTGCCCTGACTAGAGTGGTGGTTTCTGCCTGGCTTTGGCGCAAGCCTTAGCCAACCAGAAATCCCATTTGTAACACCTCCCCTTAAAAAATGAAACAGAAAGTTACATTTTTATTTTTTAAATGCATCCCGTTTTCGTTTAAGAAAAAAGGGCTGCATTTAAAAAATAAAATAAAACAATTTTATTGACAAAGCAGTCCCTGACATGGTGGTCTGCTGACCCCAGCAGGCCACCATCCCTGGGAGTGCCAGCCATTCCAAATGGGGTCGCAAATTGCGACAGCCTCATTAATATTCATAAGGCATGCAATTTGCGACCCCATTGGGAATTGCAAACAGTGTTTGAGACACTGTTGTACATTGGATTTTCTGACTCGCAAATTTGCGATTCGCAATTTGTAGCAAATTGCGAGTCGCAAAATCCAATGGTCCTACATCTGGCCCTTAATGTATTTGGGATAGAATATCTCATGTTCTGTTCCAGAAGTCTATTTAAGTCACCACAGATGCTGCCTAGAGCTCAGTCATCCCTGAGGTTAGGCATATCACCCCTGGATTGTACTTCTCTCTCAGTGATATCATTAGCGGTGTTGCAGCGGAAGCATGGTAAAATTGTATTTGCTTACTCTCCATAGTTCTCTGACCGTACTGTGCCATTTATGATTAGACAATCTGCAGCATCTTCATTTATCTCAGAGGCAATGATCCCCTGACAAATCTCTCTGCTCCGAAGAAGGGGTGGAAATTAGCACAGCCAAACACCTTGTTAGCTGTCCACAGAGGACCATTAATTGACTGCTAACTCGCAAATTTGAGACCAGATTTAGGTATACCACTCTCAAAACCATACTGTAAAAGTAAAGAAAAAATGAAGAAGTTATGTTGAGTTACGATTATGCAGACCGAATGCTCTGCAACAGAAATGCAATACAAAAGAGGTAACACCTGATGTTCTGACAGATCGCGCTGTTTCTCTCTATAACACATTTAAGTCATTAGTAAACAGTTTCCAACAGGACTTAATTATAGACTCAGACAAATATTAGATGAATTTGGTTATTTTATTAAAGATTCAAAGTTAATTGTCACAAGCAATCTCTTGAGAAATCAGTTAAGAATATCACAGCTTGTATAAAAGCGCCAAACATTTAGGCAAACTTTATCGGATGCTTTCTATAATAATCTGTTGACAGAGTTACAAAGTCCCACAACCATTAAGGCAGAAGGACAGTTTGTTGTCTAACAGCTCTAATCCTACGAAGAAAAGGAAAGGTTTCAAATTTACAGTCAACTTAAGGGCAAGTCCATTAGCAATTTGGAATATTTCAGCAAAGAAGATTTCAGTTCATCAGCTACGAACTGTAGCATCAGCAAAGTAGTCCAATAAAAATATAGCTCTCAAAAATCGATCAGCATAGTGTCCTTTTCGAAGAGGAATGGAAATGGGCCCTAAATGCATTGTGGAGGCATTAAAATTATCGATCACAAAACGACCTTGTTTTGCAAGGGGGTCACCTACGTTTTTGGTCCCAGACTTGGCAGTCATCTAGGGAAACCTACTAAACCCAGAGACTTCTTAAAAGTAGACTCCTGGCGGAGTCCAGGTAGGTGTGGCTTGCATGGATCCCCCAAAGTGTTCTAAGCCAGAATCCCCTGCAAACCTCAAATTTAGCTACAAATCTAATTTTACTCACATTTCTGTCTGGTATCACCATGTCGGCACAAATTTCCTACCACCCAGCATTCTCCCGCATTTCCCGATAAAAATGATCTTGATATAAATGACATTGGCTCAGAAACAAAGACTCCCACACATACATTCCACGTGACTCAGTGTGTGTGTGCCTTGGGTGAAGTCATACAAAAGGGGGTGGTGATGGACGGAGCATCAGAACCAATCAAACACTCACACCCAGTCAAAAGATCTGGGTTTGATCCATCACCGTTCTTTAGCCTACTCTGCCACCCCAGTTCAGACATGGCTATATGCAAATCAGTCTGACCCTGTGCCTCATGGGAACAGTCCAGCCCGAACTGCCAAGCCATGCCTTCCCTGGACCGGAAACAAGCTTCTGAGGACCAGTTTCTGGCATTCCAGCCGTCTTCAGCCCGGCTTGCTTGAATTTAGTGGCAAAGTGAGCAAGGGACTCACCTCTGAGCATACCCTCCCAACTTATGGAGAACAAAGCGTTACAAAAGGGGCTGGTCAGTGCTTTAAATGGCACTCTGTTCATCACCACCCCCTTTTCTGAATCATTTTGTCCACCATAAGCGTGGAAGGGTATACTCAGATGTGAGTCCCTTGCTCATTGCACCATCACGATTCAAGCAAGCCGGGCCGACGACGCCTGAAATGGCAGAAACCGGTCCCCGGAAGCTTGTTTCCTTCCCAGTACATGAATTGGCTTGGTAGTTTGGTTTGCCCTGTTCCCATCATGCACTGGGACAGGAACAGACTAATTTGCATATAGCCAAGTTCTGAGCTGGGATGGTGCAGTGAGCTAAAAAACGGTGATGGATCAAGCCCTGATCTTTGGACTGGGTAAGAGTGGTCTGCTTAATTCAGGCACTCTGTTCATCACCACCCCCTTTTCTGAATCTGCTTGAATCCAGTGGCAGAGTGAGCAAGGGACTCACGTCTGAGCATACCCTGCCACACTTATGGCGGCCAAAAGCGGTGCAAAAGGGGATGGTGATGGACGGAGCATCAGAACCAATCAAACACTCACACCCAGTCAAAAGATCTGGGTTTGATCCATCACCGTTCTTTAGCCCACTCTGCCACCCAAGTTCAGACATGGCTATATGCAAATCAGTCTGACCCTGTGCCTCATGGGAACAGTCCAGCCCGAACTGCCAAGCCATGCCTTCCCTGGACCAGAAACAAGATTCCGAGCACCGGTTTCTGGCATTCCAGCCGTCTTCAACCCGGCTTGCTTGAATCCAGTGGCAAAGTGAGCAAGGGACTCACGTCTGAGCATACCCTGCCACACTTATGGCGGCCAAAAGCGGTACAAAAGGGGGTGGTGATGGACAGAGCATCAGAACCAATCAAACACTCACACCCAGTCAAAAGATCTGGGTTTGATCCATCACCGTTCTTTAGCCCACTCTGCCACCCCAGTTCAGACAAGGCTACATGCAAATCAGTCTGATCCTGTGCCTCATGGGAACAGTCCAGCCCGAACTGCCAAGCCATGCCTTCCCTGGACCGGAAACAAGCTTCCGAGGACCGGTTTCTGGCATTCCAGCCTTCTTCAGCCCGGCTTGCTTGAATCCAGTGGCAAAGTGAGCAAGGGACTCACGTCTGAGCATACCTTGCCACACTTATGGCGGTCAAAAGTGGTACAAAAGGGGGTGGTGATGGACGGAGCATCAAAACCAATCATACACTCACACCCAGTCAAAAGATCTGGGTTTGATCCATCACCGTTCTTTAGCCCACTCTGCCACCCCAGTTCAGACATGGCTATAAGCAAATCAGTCTGACCCTGTGCCTCATGGGAACAGTCCAGCCCGAACTGCCAAGCCATGCCTTCCCTGGACCGGAAACAAGCTTCCGAGGACCGGTTTCTGGCATTCCAGCCGTCTTCAGCCCGGCTTGCTTGAATCCAGTGGCAAAGTGAGCAAGGGACTAACGTCTGAGCATACCCTGCCACACTTATGGCGGCCAAAAGCGGTACAAAAGGGGGTGGTGATGGACGGAGCATCAGAACCAATCAAACACTCACACCCAGTCAAAAGATCTGGGTTTGATCCATCACCGTTCTTTAGCCCACTCTGCCACCCCAGTTCAGACATGGCTATATGCAAATCAGTCTGACCCTGTGCCTCATGGGAACAGTCCAGCCCGAACTGCCAAGCCATGCCTTCCCTGGACCGGAAACAAGCTTCCGAGAACCGGTTTCTGGCATTCCAGCCGTCTTCAGCCCGGCTTGCTTGAATCCAGTGGCAAAGTGAGCAAGGGACTCACGTCTGAGCATACCCTGCCACACTTATGGTGGCCAAAAGTGGTACAAAAGGGGGTGGCGATGGACGGAGCATCAGAACCAATCAAACACTCACAACCAGTCAAAAGATCTGGGTTTGATCCATCACCGTTCTTTAGCCCACTCTGCCACCCCAGTTCAGACATGGCTATATGCAAATTAGTCTGACCCTGTGCCTCATGGGAACAGTCCAGCCCAAACTGCCAAGCCATGCCTTCCCTGGACCAGAAACAAGATTCCGAGGACCGGTTTCTGGCATTCCAGCCTTCTTCAACCCGGCTTGCTTGAATCCAGTGGCAAAGTGAGCAAGGGACTCACGTCTGAGCATACCCTGCCACACTTATGGCGGCCAAAAGCGGTACAAAAGGGGGTGGTGATGGACGGAGCATCAGAACCAATCAAACACTCACACCCAGTCAAAAGATTTGGGTTTGATCCATCACCGTTCTTTAGCCCACTCTGCCACCCCAGTTCAGACATGGCTATATGCAAATCAGTCTGACCCTGTGCCTCATGGGAACAGTCCAGCCCAAACTGCCAAGCCATGCCTTCCCTGGACCAGAAACAAGATTCCGAGAACCGGTTTCTGGCATTCCAGCCGTCTTCAGCCCGGCTTGCTTGAATCCAGTGGCAAAGTGAGCAAGGGACTCACGTCTGAGCATACCCTGCCCCACTCATGGCGGCCAAAAGCGGTACAAAAGGGGGTGGTGATGGACGGAGCATCAGAACCAATCAAACACTCACAACCAGTCAAAAGATCTGGGTTTGATCCATCACCGTTCTTTAGCCCACTCTGCCACCCCAGTTCAGACATGGCTATATGCAAATCAGTCTGACCCTATGCCTCATGGGAACAGTCCAGCCCGAACTGCCAAGCCATGCCTTCCCTGGACCGGAAACAAGCTTCCGAGGACCGGTTTCTGGCATTCCAGCCGTCTTCAACCCGGCTCGCTTGAATCCAGTGGCAAAGTGAGCAAGGGACTCACGTCTGAGCATGGCCTGCCACACTTATGGCGGCCAAAAGCGGTACAAAAGGGGGTGGTGATGAACGGAGCATCAGAACCAATCAAACACTCACACCCAGTCAAAAGATCTGGGTTTGATCCATCACCGTTCTTTAGCCCACTCTGCCACCCCAGTTCAGACATGGCTATATGCAAATCAGTCTGACCCTGTGCCTCATGGGAACAGTCCAGCCCGAACTGCCAAGCCATGCCTCCCTGGACCAGAAACAAGCTTCCGAGGACCGGTTTCTGGCATTCAAGCTGTCTTCAGCCCGGCTTGCTCGAATCCAGTGGCAAAGTGAGCAAGGGACTCACGTCTGAGCATACCCTGCCACACTTATGGCGGCCAAAAGCGGTACAAAAGGGGGTGGTGATGGACGGAGCATCAGAACCAATCAAACACTCACACCCAGTCAAAAGATCTGGGTTTGATCCATCCAACAATAACAATATAGGAGTTTGACTGCTGGGAGTCAGTGGTGAGAACTGGACAGATGTGGTAGTAGACTGAGTTGGTAATAAGTAACAACAGTGGTGCCAGTTTGCCATTGCTAGGCATTGCAGAGGACATGCAATGTGTCAATCCTGGGCAGCATAGTATGAGCTTGTATTTACCAGTGTCATATTTCCGCCTCTGGTTTAAACAAATGGGTTGCTGGTACGTATATGGCTTGATCCTAGCATTTTGGGGTGTGTGGGGAGAGATGTTTTCAAGTTTTCTCTGTCATTAGTACAGGTACCAAACTCTAATACGGACAGCATGACATGAGGAGCTTTCGAATATGCCAGAAGCTGTTTGTCTTCCTTCATTTAGTTGGGCAAATTTGAGGTGTAATGCTGCCAAGTTTGTTTGCTCAGCTTTTAACAAACCCTTTGAATTATTATAAATATTTTAGGGCAATTGATTACGTTTTGTATCTTGGAAGCTTTTTATTACAGAGTGCATGGGTTCAGACAGGAATGACAATTAACTATCATGGAGGATATGTACTAGGAAGTAGCGGAGCGTTTCTTTAGCCTCCTTGGCTTAACGACATGGCCTGCCACTTCTGAAACGTAAGGCTGCACCATATTTACAAGAATGTGGTGCAGCCTTACATTTCCCCCTGTGATGGCGCTAACACAGGCACCCTTGCACCAGAGTTCCATAGTGTCTGCGTGCAGGGGAGGATTGTTTATGTGTAGGAAGGTGTCCCTTCCTGCACATAAACAATCCTAAAATGCCATTCTGTCACTTTCATGCATGCTGCTTCATGCAGCACATATGAAAGTGGTAAAATGGCATTTTTTAAAAAGGTTTGTTTATGTACAGGAAGGGGTACCTTCCTATACATAAACGAGCCATGGCATTTTGCTTTTTCCATGTGTGCTGCACAAGGCAGCACACATGGAAAAAGCAAAACGGGGAAAAACATGCATTTCTCCTCGTTTCGCCAACTCAAGACCAGGGTTTTCCTGGTCTTAATTTTGGCGCTATCTCCTATGTATGCCACCCTTGTACATAGGGGGAAGCATCAAATACAATGGAAGTTGCAGTGAAACGCCCACCACAACACCCACTGCTTTCCTCCTTTCACGCTATAGTGTGAAAGGGTGCCTTATGTACAAGGCAGCGTTAAGCCACATTCAGTGGCTTATTGCTGCCTTGTACATAAGGTGCAGCCCCTATTTCTACCACAACGTCCCTAAAAGTGACGTTGTGGTGGCGATAGGGGCTTGTACCAATGCCCCCTTGTTTAAGTGTGAACTGCATCTATTTTAAAAGTATTGTTTACTGATTAAACTAATTCACTGGCCACCTGCATATCAAAAGGTTGCAGGGTGAAATAAAACAGGACCACTTCACTTCCATTATGTACAAGAAAAAAATATCTTTATTATTGTGCATTCGTGTTTAGTACACTGGCATGCGAAAAAATGTAAGCATGCAATTTGACTGTGGATCAGGAGCAAGGAGTTAGGTAGAAGCTTAAAAACAATTTATAACAATGTGCGTGTTCTTGCTGGTGTATGAGACCTTATAATATGACAATGATTTGAATGTGCCCCAACCTATGAGAGACACTGCCAGAAAAGTGAAATTAATGAGCTTTCAAGCTTTACAGGAAAGATATATTTGCCCTGAGCACATCAATTTAGATATTTTCAAATTAATAACGAGCTGAACCATTCTAATCCAAAAATACCCCAGTCAGATGAAGAGGGGTTGCCAACTCTTTTATTAAAATTCAAGGATAACCCTAAAGCCTTGACCTATAGAATTTAAGTAGCAGGTTTAGTGAATAATGAATGCAGAACGGATCCACCTCGAATGCCACAGTGCTCTGAGCCTTGTCATATAGCATTGAAAACTGAAAGCAAGTAAAAAGAAATGTTATTCATTTATGCAATGTAGTTTAAGGGAATGAAATCTCTCTCTCTCTCTCTCTCTCTCTCTCTCTGTCTCTCTGTCTCTTTCTCGCTGCAATGAAATGATTTTTATGAAATGATTTTTTTATTTTTGCAGATTAATTAAAATCTTTAAAAAAATGTTAGGCCATACAGAAATGTTGAGAAACACACATAGACACCCCCACACACACACACCCTCTTTTTATCTCTCTCTGTCCCTCTATCTCTCTCTCTCTCACACACACACACATTCTCGCTTTCTCTAAGAAACACAACACATTTGTGACTGGCACTAATACATTTCCTTAGTGTTTGCAGTGAATGTTGCAAACAGCTTTCAACATCGTATTATCAAAGCAGAATCATGGAGGTGGTAATGTGTGACCAGAATGTTCATGCCCATTTGTATTGTTACAAATTTTTTATGTGGCGATGTGCTTTGTTGTTTTTATGCTATTTGTGTGCTGTAATTGTGTATTGTGCTGTTGCTGTGTGTTACTCTGGTTGTTGTGTTGCATTCTTATTTGGTCCGCTTTGGTATGGTGCACCATGTGCTGCTTTTGTTGTGCTGTTATTTTACTTTGTGGTACGTCCATGTTCTTTGTTTGGTATAGAAATGTCAGTAAATGCCACATTTCTAGATTAAAACAGTGTTATTTTACAGTTCCAGTGACGGACAACAATTCCACACTGTCTTGGGCGATAAAATATCAGTGCCAGAGCTCTTCAGATACTTAAAACACTATCCAGCCCAACACAGTCTGTCTTAAATTGCACTTCAGTCCTCACTCTATATCATACTGCCCGAGTACTAAACAAAGCAATTTAAAAAGTATTAAGTTTAATCATGTTTATTTTGTGTACACTTCTCTTTGTCTCCCTTCTTTACTGTAGTTATGAAGCTTTTCTTACGTGCTGCCCTAATCATTTGCAGCATTATTTATTTTCTTATTGTATACTGTATTTATATTCATATATTTTTAATTAGGGCCTGATTTAGATCTCAGCAGACGGATTACTCCGTCACAACAGTGACGAATATCCCATAATGGGATTTATATTTCGGCGGACAAGAAATCCATCACGGTTGTAACGGAGTAACCCGTCCGCCAAGATCTAAATCAGGCCCTCAGGGCCTGATTCATAGAATGAACTTAAGACTAAATCCTAAACGTACTACTATTTGGTATTCACAGAATGCACTTACTACTTTCGGGATTCACAGAGTGAACTTACTACTTTCGGGATAAACAGAATGAACTTACTACTTTCGATATTCACAGAATAGATTTAAGACTACTAACTTTACGTCCACACTCGGGCCAGAAATTCCGGCCCGGAGGCGGAGCTTCCAGCTTGGGGGCGGAGCTTGCCACCCAGAAGCGGAGCTTGTGGGTTGGAGGCGGAGCTTCCAGCTCGGAGGTGGGGATTTAGCCTTGGCTGAAATCTCAACCTCTGTGCCGCAAGCTCCACCTCCGGCCCGGAAGCTCCGCCTCCGAGTGCGGACGTAAAGTTAGTAGTCTTAAATCTATTCTGTGAATACCGAAAGTAGTAAGTTCATTCTGTGAATCCCGAAAGTAGTAAGTTCACTCTGTGAATCCCGAAAGTAGTAAGTGCATTCTGTGAATACCAAATAGTAGTAAGTTTAGAATTTAGTCTTAAGTTCATTCTGTAAATCGGGCCCTCAGTGTTCAGTATACTCTGTCATATACACATCACATGTTGATGTCTTATCACTTAATTGTTATCATTGCAAACCAGTGGTGGATATTGGAAATGAGTAGTTATAGTTAGCGCTGCTTTTCCATAGACAAGACTTTATTTTGTTTTGCTAATAACTTTTGAAAAATCTTCACAAAGGTTTAAAAAAAAAAATCCTCAGCTCCTTCCTGGAATGTTTTGGGGTGGTCCTTCAAGCTGGGGCTCAGGAAAAAGAGAGGGGAAAAAAGCAAATTTCTTCAAACATTTTCTATAGACTTCTTTAGGCAACTCTACCACAAAAACTGCTGAACAGAATTACACCACATTTGGCAGGAAGCTAGATCTTGGTTTGCAGAGTATGCTGTTTTGATTTGTAAATCTGTTCAGTATTGTTTGAGAAATGAAAGTTAAAATATGACACATGGTTCACAGTAAATCTGTACCATTTACCGCTAAAACCATCTAATCTGTTGTTACTTCACAGTTCCCTAACTATTCAGAACCCAAAAAAAACCCCAGTGATTTAAAGTCAGGCTTCAGCTCGAAGAGGATTACTGAAATACCACAGAGAACATCAGAAAAGAAGTGCTGCCTGCTTGGAATCAGAATTAGGCCTGGGCACATTTTTTATTATGCTGGAGTAATCAGAGGATTTCACTAATTACCCATTATTCTTGTGTGAAGAAATGACCGAAATTATGAAAAAGCACCAGCTTGAGTAATTAACAGTAATTTGGGGCAAAAATCCTACCAGAGGAGCACAGGAATAAAGAACTAAGGGGTTTATTACAATGTCCCTCCTAGCAGGATGGAATCTGCCTGATTATTAGTCAACAGTTCCACCCACTGAATTAGGATGCAACCACCATACGGGTGATTGGAAACATCAATTTTTCCATTGCAGCTTGTGCTGCGGCCAGAAAAGGGCCACAGCACAAGCTGCAATAGAAAAATGGATGTTTTCAAACATCCATACACCTCGTGCCAGGCACCATGCGCGCCTGCCACACGATGCATGGATGTTTTGAGGGGTGCCCCCCAGGCCTCAAGGAGAAGGCTGCAGGGGGACGGGGCCCTGCTATTGGTTACCAACAGCCTTTCTATGGCGGTCCGACTGTCATTGAAAGGCTGTGGGAAATGTGCTTCGTAATCCCTACGGTAATAATAATGTTTATTGATTGATTATTTAAAATCTTTGCCAAAAGAGAATGCACAATATAACAATTCAATTATAATAATACAATAAAAGGGTCAATGACTTTAACAATTAAGCGGTAATTTAGTAATTTTTAAAAATGTAGAAATACAAACAGTGTAATAGTTAATGTTTTTAAAAATTCCAGTTTTTCCATGCATTTATTAAGAATTTTGAGAGAGCAGAGTTAATATGTATATCTTCCAGGCAAAGACACTGGATTAGCGCTTGTCTACATGTCCTTATTGATCTTTTATTGAAGTGCCTTTTTAAAAGTGTTATTCTTTCCTTTTTTAGTTCTGGGCAGAGGCACAACAGATGTATGATATTTTCCTCTCCAGTGTTACACAGCCGACATGATATATTATTTTCAAGCTTTTTCCATGGCAGTGCATGAGACTCTCCGGGCAGGATTCCGAACCGGGCTTTAATGAATATATTTTTATATTTCCAAGTCCAAGCTGTATTAAAATATTGTTGCGGACTCTTTTTTTTTTGTAACTGTTTATTATAGACCAAGCATGTTTCCTTTTGACCAGGCACTCTTTGTCCCTTATCATAGATAGGATATCAGTTGTCTTATTTAAAAAAAAATGTAAAAGATTCCTGAGAAATAGTGGTCATCCAAATCTCCTTAAGCCCAAATTCATCCAAAGCCTTCTCGAGATACTTCCAAACAGAAAATTTATTATTGCCCTCTACTTCTTTCCATAAAAGCTCTGAGATTAAATTGTCCTTGTCATTTTTTATCCTATACCATACTTTAATTCTGTTACCCATCCGAGCATGTTGTTGATTGTTCAGGCCAAATTCTAGTCTAATTTGGGACTGTGAGGCATGTTTAGGTAAACAGAAAAGGGATCGAAAATGTTTCGAAATTTCTTTGTTTATTGTTATAGCATCCTTTCTGTTCAATGCTTCACTGCCATAGGTTAGGGAAGGTAACAGTTTTGCAGATATGACTTTGAGTAGTGGCTGGTAGGTTAAGTTGCTGGTGGATTTTTTTATCATACCAAATGCACCTGTTAGGGAGTTCGCCTTTCGAGCAATGTCCAATTTCTGAGGTTTAAAGCTACCATTGTCATCAAAAACCAGTCCTAAGTATCTATAGGTTTTAGTTTGTTCCAGTTTTTCCTTACCTAAGAACCATTTCATATTGTATTTCCTTCTTGGATTTTTTGAGACAACCATAACTTTAGATTTGGATTCATTTATTACCATTTCGTTTTTTATTGCGTACTCCTGTACATATGTAATTAACCTTTGCAAGCCTACCTTTGTTCTGCTTAAAAGAATAACATCATCTGCATATAGCAAATTTGATATGTGCTTATCTGCAAGTTTCCCTACGGCAGTGCCTGAGCAGGCACCGACTCCTTTGTGGGGATTACAATCCACACTCCACTCTAATAATGGGCTCTGTGAGCCCATCGGAAGCAGAGCGGACTACCCCCGTGGGTTTCCCTGTGACAGCCAGTATCATAATACAGATGTCAGACAGAAACCTTTGATGTCAAGCAGAAAGTCTACAACGAGTTGTCGGATGAGTTTCTGCTAAGCCTGGGTGGAGTTCCCAGAGTTCCGCTATGCAGAACTCCATGAAGTGCAAAAAAAACTCTGATGCACTACGCGGAGCTTCGCACGCAGCGAAGTGCATTAAATGAATGCTGTTTGTGCAGATTTTTAGTGCCAGGTGCTTGTCCGCACTGTGCAATCACCGCGAACGGCACCATGCACAGCGCAACCGGACGCTGCTTCCTTTCTGCTGCTCAGCGCGAACAGACAGTTTCTCAATGCGAGCGGTCATGAGCATACGCAACTACTCGCAATGAGAAATCTGACCACTTGCATTGAGAAATCTCGCCGGGAGGTTGACTTTCCACGCTCTCGCTCACCAACTTGATGGTGAACATTGCGAACGAGGAAAAATCTCGCTGGCAAGTGGATTTTCCTTGCTCAGGCTCACCAACATAATGTTAACGAACAAGAGGGAGAAAAAACTTTTCAGATAACTGCGAGCGCCGCATAATGCGGAGTGCGGAAAACACCACAAATTACGCGAGCAGAGCGGAGTTCACTGCCCAGACTTACTTTCCGCCCAACATCATAATGAGGCCCTAGGAGAGAGTGAACAGCTGCTTGCTATTGCCATTTGTGTCCTTTAGCATTTAGTTATTTTTTCTTAAAGCAAAATGTATCCTGGGTCCCATTTTGGGCACAAGGGTTAACATTGCACTGAGAATGTATGGCTAAATGCTGGATTATGCTTCTCACACAATTAGGCATAATTAAAAGTCATTTTGCATTAGTTACAAGAAAATACTCTAGAGAAAATGATGCCACTTATGTCCATCCCCAATCAGGATTGGGATTCGACCCTGATCCCCCTCTGAATTTTAATGTAGTATTCCCAAACTTTCTTTAAACTGACCAGCAAGGCATGTTCAGCATTGTGGGATCTGTTCTCCAGTGGTTCAGATCATTCTGCTAAAAGAGTACTCAGTAAATAAATCTTAGACGAGTGTTCTCTAAACCTCCACACTGACTCGAAGAACATTTCAAAGTTCTGTCTTTTTACCAGCTCTCTTCAATACCTAAACAGCTTCCTCTAAGACCATTAGGAACAGCTATAACATTTGCAGTAACATATAATACAATGACAACTAGATGCACATCCGAATTCTGAAAGATCTAGAAAACCATTGCTCCTTTACAAATGAATACTAGATTGACTCACATATAGTGATTCATGAATACTTAAAAATAGTGAGCATTACTCTCTGGCGCAAAAGAGAATGGGGACTGTTATTTGGCCTGTCCCCAATGCTATTAGTGTTCCTTACACTCCCAATGCTGGTCAGAAATCCCAATGCTATCTTTGATTCAGAATTATCATTAACAATTGACGTTAAAAAGTTGATCAAAAACATGGTTTTCTACCTTTCTTTCCTCTATGAGGTTCACCACTTTGGAAATCTCATGACCAAATCACTATTGTCCCTAGAGTATCCCTTTCACACATAAACTACTGCAGTGTTTTTGGCCTGTTCAGTCTAGCTCTTGTGTATTCCCTTGGAGAATGTCTGAATTATGTGGATGTAATTGTGTCTATAATTCTATCAATCAGTGCCCAACCTTTGTTAGAGGGGGTGAGAAAGCTCTACTGATTTATGGCAATGACCAAGAACTATACGGCCCTGGTTCAGGATTTAAAAATGATACCAAATTGTTCAAGTGATCATAATCCGCTCATAGCCACTCTTATCATAAATACACGAATGGGGACCACTGAAGAACCTGTGATCAAGTATAATCCCATTCAGGGTACCAGGTTGAAATGGGACCAGGTGGGCCCCCAAAGATATTAGCATGAAATCATCTCAGGCAACCGTAGTCTTATAGATGGGTGTTTTTAAAGGTAGACTCTACCTTGTTTGAAATAGTTCGGGACTAAGAGGCCCTTTGCTCCGAAATCTCCCTGAGGTGGTGAAGAAGATCCCTCAAAAGCAAGTTCTTTTGGTGCACTAGTTCAATAACGAATGTACTAAAGTGCACAAGGAGCTAAAAGGGGACCTACATACAATCCCCTGTGACAGAGAGTGAGTAAAAACTTGAGGGGCAAATATATAATGGTGATCGAACAGTGGAAAAGGTAATTGTTGAAGGAGGCGTGCGAGGACTTTAGCATATGCAGGATCCCTTAAGGATTAAAAACAATTAGGGAAATTATAAACTGCCCAATGTTTACAGAAGATGTGAGACAGATGGACTCACTGATCCTAGGCGAAGCCTGAGAAGCTCACTTCACCTGCATCTTTAACACCTTACATAGATTGTTAAATGCAGCAGCACAGGAAATGTCCCATGAAACAACCCAAGTTTTAGAGCGAATTTCTTCCATCTCAGTTCAAAAAGTAGCGGCGACTATCTCACAGGACATTTGTTTGAAGGCCCCCAGCCCACAAAGTGTGCCCCTCGATCTTTTTAAGAGAAATCCCAGTTTGTGGGCACAATTATTAACTAACATCTTTAAATCAACCATTATCGGCCCACTGCCGGGGTCGTGGAAAGAGGCAATGGTAGTCCCTGTTTTTAAAAAGGTAGGATGGAATGACTCTGCATGTTACAGACCCATATCATTGATTGATGCCATATCCTTGATTGACGCAGCAGTAAAGGTCCTGGGTAGGGTCCTCCTTGTGCTTTTAGAAGAGGGGTCCTGTAAAGCACACAATACAGCTTTAGAAGGGACATGGACACGACTGAACAATCCCTCAAACTGTCCCTCATTGTCAGTAAGCACATGAAGTCCACAAAGAGCTTTATACATCTGGCCTTCATGGACTTATCCGGTGCCTTTGACACTGTCAATCAGGGCAAGTTGTGGGCTGTGATGGAAGATATCGGTGTTGAAAACGCATTAGTAGTCCTTCTACGAGGCTTCACTCAAACACATCGGTTACTGTAAAATATGGCAGCAAAGGGGAAAAACACAATCTATCATCTCCACTGAGGGGGTTCGACAAGGATGTATTTTAGCCCTCTTTTTATTTGTTATTCATATAAATGAGCTTGAGGCCTTTCTATTAAGAAGAGGGTTTGATTTCCCAAGAATTCATAGGAAATTTGTCCCTCTGCTATCACATGCAGATGCCAGTCTTGCTGGCAAGGACAGCTATGGGTCTGCAGAAATCCAATGACGTTTTTACAGAATTTATGACATCCCTTGGTTTACAAGATAATTTCAATTAATCATACAACATGGTATGTGGCCTTCGGTCTACAAAAAACAAATCTTTTGTGATGCAGGGAAAGGTGATAGAAAAAGTTAGCAATTGTTCATACTTGGGCAACTTATTTAATACTCAGAGGTAATGGGCCCCCTCCTGACCGTCAGAGCACAGCAGATAAACCGAGCTGCGGATGCGCTATTTCGGTTTGCATCTAAGTTGGGGCAAAAACCAGTAAAAGAACTACTTACTCTCTAAAGTGCTAAATGACTCCCTATCACCACTTATGGGGCAGGGGTATAATAGATGCCAACAGCTCCAAGTAGTAGAGAAAAACCTTATTACATATGTTTACATTTTTTTTTTATTTAAGTTTTGTATAGCGCTAGCTACAAACATTTCTTCATGCAGAACTGGGCCTAGAACTCTTAGAGGACCGTATTGGTCTTGCACTGTTGTGTCTATGGGTTAAGTTCTGGCGAATGGAGGACTTATCGTTCTCGAGAGACATCATTATGGATTGTCTTACCGCTCTCAGTGTTGATAAGATCCCCTGGCTTCACCTTTTGAAAGATAGGTTTAATGGGCTAGACTAAGGTCACTTTTTTGAATACCCATATAATATTCCCCTAAATGCCAAATATACTATCAAAAAGGCTTCCTTTGTTAGGGGCAATATGCGTAATTGTCAGCCTTCAGTCCATAGGGGAGCTTACCCACCCCATCCCCCCATTATGGTCATACCACAGTTTTACCTAACGTTCAGCACAAATCTCCAGACCAGATTTTATTTCACTAGGTTTCGGGCAGGCACTGTGCACTTTTTGGTAGCTTTCCCTTGCCAAGGAGGATGGTTGGACAAGCTCACGCCATGCCCCTGTGACAACTTATCTAAGCAAAGCACGATGCACTTTGTACTATTTTGTGCACTTTATAAGCCACTGAGAGACAGATTTCTGCTCTCATTATTATGAAAGCTTTGACCGTGCACATATAGCAATAGCTTTAGCTTTCTCCACTCATTGGTTTCTACTGACGTTTGTATTGCGGTAGCAAACTTCTTCAGGGTGCTGCTATGATTAGAAAGCGATATGAGTAAAATCTGCTCTAGATTGCCAGGGAACGACCCCGCTTAGCCATGCTGGCTTTTTATTAATGGGGGCGCAAGCCAGTATGAACCAGTAATGGGCCCGCTCACAGCTTAATCCTTAATAGCCCCAATTATATCCTTTTAACATACCTTGTATTAGGCACCTAATGATTCCAAGGTCACTTATAAATTCCTTTTGTAGGTATACATTTCCATTTCTTTAAATTATGATGCGCCAACATACACGTAGGGATAGAGTGAGTGACATGGACTGTTCTAGTCGTTCTGATATTTATTGATGGTTTTAAGGTCTCCTTGGGCCAGGCGCACTATTGAATTTATTTACTTATTTTATTTATCTTAATGACCTCCCAGATCCACTGTAGTCCAGAAACAAGTTAGTAACCTGGGCGACATGGCGGACCCTTAATGGTCCCTTTTTTGGGGGCTTTTATTTGAAGTTTTTGTCACCTAGGTCCTGATTATAGTCTTAGGGCCTCATCCTATATTGCAAACAAGATGCACTTTATAGATCATGATATTTAACCTGGTATGGAATATCATTATGTTCTGATGAAGTTTTAATGTATTGTAAATTGTATAGTGTTCACTTTTATGGTTCACTGAACCGAAATACAGTTTATTTGATGATGATGATGATGAAGTTGATGCTCTTTAGACAGTTCAGTGTCTTTAAAGCAGCACTGCTCTGCTGTACACCAGTGCACTTGTTCATCATAGGACCTATAGTGTTCGCCTGATATATCTGCAGATCAAGGTAGTGTAAAAGTAAACACATTGAAAATGTTGGCAATATCCCAAAACATAGAATATCATAAATATTTCAAAACATTTACATTAGCAGATGTATTTATTTATTCTTTGCACAATGCAGTACACAACCATGTTCATTAAAAATGGCCTGTTGCTTCTGTCATCCCATCTGCTGGAGAACAAGCAGTCTGCTTAGTGCCACACACTACCTTTGTACCATGCTGCAGGAGTGGAGTGTAATGTCTGGCATAGGATTTGTACTGGAAGCATACCCTTCCGCTACAAAGTCATATGCTTAGACAAATTCGAATACATTCCACACATTGGATGTGTGCTCTACGGTGCAGCACTCATGTAATGATTAGAACTTTTGGAGAAATAAAAGATGTAACCATATTTGTACCTCCTTCAGGGACGCCTACTTTTTTGACATAACCCAGCCTCGCTGTTTTAGCAGAACATGCTTTTTGTCAAAACTATTGGTGTTTGCAGTAATCTGCCCATTTCACACCTAGGTAATTCCCCCTTGACCTAAAGTGATGAAAAGCGCTATTTGCACTGAGGAAGGGGCAGCTTTCAGTGCACAATACCTTTCCTGCTGGAAAGTAAATATTCTTCCAAGACTTTACACTGCGTTGTGTAGTTTAACACTGGTGCAAAGTCTTAATATATCTGCCACTCACTTTTTTCCATGCTTGAAAAATAAAACATAACCTCACACCTAAAAAGGGAAGCATATGTATTTTATTCAGGGTGAAAGACGACATGGAACACCCTCATATTTTAAAGCAGAGATTTCACTACATAGATAAAACCTGCCAAGTTGAGAAAACAAGAGGAAATAAATGGGCATTTACACTCTGTGTCTGGATTTTAAACCATGTGGGCAATCTTTAGTAGAAGAAATAGTTTGATTGACAAACAACGTTGAAATTGTGATTTCACTCAAGTATATTTCTGTCACTTTCCTCAAATATATAAAATAAGTCAAACAGAGTTGCATTCTTATAATTTCACAGTATTCATAATTTTGTGAGTCGCTTCATTAGCCTCCACATTCCTCGTTCTCCAAGAGGGCAACTGATTCTTTATTGCATTAGGAAGGTTCCCAGACACATCTAACCTCATGAGCCCATTATCAAATATATTTAAATATCATAATAGGGGAAGCACACTCATGCTGGGATGACACGCCTCATCTACTTTTTACATCTCTTGGAGATGTTTAAGTCCTTCAATTTCTCTTACAAAGTTTCTGATTCACATTATGCATCATGGGGTGACCTTTTATGAGTTGTCTCTAATTGCTAAACCCCATAGAAAATGAACAATGTGCAAAATTAAAAAGGAAACAAATTAGGTTACAGAGGTGAGTACTATTAACGACATTTTGACAACATATTACAGCTTCAGATTACGTACTCCAACACCAGTTCTTTGCAAAAAATATAGGTGCATATTATCAAGGAACAGTGTTAAAATTATCGCCATTTTATCGGCAGGAAACTGCTGATAAAACGGTGATAATGGGCTGATAATACGCCCTTGTTAATTCCCATAGAAGCCCATGATAACACCAGAACATGGGCTTCTGTTGGTATTAACAAGGGCGTATTATCAAGCCCATTATCGCTGTTTTATCTGAAGTTTCCTGCCGACAAAAAGTATAATAATTTTAACACTGGTCCTTGATAATATGCCCCATAAAGTTATTTATCGCACAAAACTCAAAAAGTGCAAAAAAATTAGAAAGGACGCATAGCAGTGATTGAGTGACAAGCATCCACGAGCCAACGTTTCTACAGGGTCTGTGAGCTTCGTCAAAGTTCAATCATGGGGTTTGTTTCATAATATCATACCCAAACACATTTAGGTGTCATACATAAATGTGCAAATCATAGCTATTGAACGCATTTTGGAGAAATTGAGTTACTTGCATGACCCGAAGTGAAATGTGATTACTTACCAGTGGTCTTCATTACTCTGACAATCCTTTTTCTTTCACCAGCGCTGGATACTATGGGCCTCATTTATGAGGCCTTGCGTGAGTTGTGCGCTTCCGATGCATCACTTTTTGTGACGCATCAGCGGCGTAAAACTTGCCTCCTGATGCGCACTATTTACAAAATGACGCATCTAAGCAGATGCGTCACTTTGTAAACTCCTGCGCTACATTATACCTGCGTCAAGTAGAATGTATGCAGAGGGGGCGTTCACCCGCAAAAAGCCTCGTAATAGTGACGCAGTGAAATCTATGAGATTTCACTGCGTCACTTTTAGGACGCTGTTGCGTCAAAATCTTGCGCCTGCCTCACAGCAGGCGTAAGACTGACGCAAGCCCTTTCACATGGGGCTTTCCCCATGTGAAAGGAAGCATTGCTGGAGTTGCGTCACTTTTGTGACACACTCCAGCAATGCGTCACTTTTGCGCCTCCTTGCAACATGATGCGTCCTATTATAAATATGACGCATCAATCTTGTCGCAAGGAGAGCGCAGTGAAAAGTGACGCATCGCTGTTTTCACGCAGCGATGCGTCACTTTTCATAAATGAGGCCCTATGAGATGCCCCGCCTGCCCCAGGCACCGAGTGACCCAGCATTATTTACATCTGTGTTAGAGCGCTCCTCCTCATGTTCAAGGTAACAAAGCAAAATCATTTCAGAATAAACTGTGTTGTCCACTTTGCCTGAGGAAACAAGATCGCAAGCCTTCATTGAGAGCAGCACTCCTGTTGATGAGGATGATCTTATACACTGACCTGACAACCATGGTTTGTATGGCCAGCCCCTAGGCCACTCCCTCTCCCTGAGAATAAAAGATCAACAACATCCAGCAGTGTCTTGGCCCCATTACCTAAATCAGCGCCCTCACAAGCCCCCTGTGTCTCCAAACCACCAGCCTCGCCTGGCTCCTGTGAAAATTGCAATCATAACATCGCAAGACTGTTTGTAAAGGGCTGCGGCGGGACCTGCTATGGGAATGAAGGCTCAGGATGCAGTCACCAATATTAACACCATGAGAAGAAACGTGTTTGGTGCAGCTATACAGCAGGAGGATCAGCTAAGCTAGATTATTGACCTCCTGAACTCCCAGAGCACTCTCATAAAGTCCCAGAATGATTTAAAGGACCAAAGGTAACTCCTGGAGCATCATCTGAGTGTCCTTCCTCTACATTCTAGGGTGTGGAAAGGATGCCTTCAGAACATTTACTGCAGTAGTGTCTGATTTAGCTGCCACTTTCTGTGGTGCAGCACCATCTGCTATCAGCTCGGTCACAGAAACATGTACAGCTGGAAACTCCATGGAAAGTAGGGCATTACTGACCACAGAGTTACCTATCATCACTTACCCCTGTTAACACTCAGGCTGCTTCAGTGGCCCATAGCAGCAGTCTGTAATCTATCCTGATTGAGAACAACAACAAAGAACTACTCCTGATTGAAATTTACATTCCATCAGGGTATTTTGCATAATTCCAGGAATATTGTGTTACGCGTGTTACATGAAGTTCCTAAAATTACACTATTATGCCACTTTGTGTAATAACACACTATTTGCAGAAAAAGATGACTGCAAATGAATGAGAACAGAACATGAGTGGCTATTGTGTGTGCTGCCCTTTTTTAAATGCACCATCATGCAAAAATCATTTGTGAGGTCGCATTTTGTGCCATATTGTAGCATACAATTAGTTCCATTTGGTGTAATTTATGTACTTTCTCATTGTTTTGTAGACATTTCGCATAATTATGCAAAACCGCATTACTCAAATTTTGCACACCTCTGCAAAGAATTTACCCCCAAGAAACTCAAAAAGTGATGTCCTAATGTGAACATCTGGACTATCCTCTATACACATCTGTTGTTAACACATTTCCCATTTGCTCACTGACTGATGTCTTAAAAAGAACTCAAGGACTGTTGCCTTATCTTTAATTTAGCTTATTTTCTGAGAATCCTAATGGGTATCAAATTATGGTACAAATTATTTTTGCCATGACAAATAAATACATGAGTGAATAAAATGCATGTGTGAAATGAGTTATTTCTGATACATTGTTTTATAATTGAAATAGTTTTGTTCGAAACACATACACAGTTCACTTAACAATTGCTATAATCGCTACACATTTAGTCTATTTACAGAATACAAATTTGAAAAAGCAGCAACATTTTACTTAACCGCATCGCTGCGGCGGCTATTCCCGCTCTGCGTGGTAATTTTAAAAATACCGCGTTACATGACGAGCTCAGCTCGTCATGAGCGCACGGCAGATTACGCTCATGACGAGCTGAGCCTGGAAGGGGTTAAAAAATCTCTGTATGTTCAACAACATCAAATGTAGTTTGACAAACTTAAGTTTGTATGAAAGAATTAGACATCCAAACGCCCAACATGGGAGAAGGACACATCAACAATGAGTACGAACACGTGTCTACCAACAGAGATGGGCCTCATTTAAGTGGATTTTCCCTGGCTTTGTTGGGTTTCTCTGAGTTGGTAAAAGTCAGATACGACTTGGATGACAAAAGTCCTCAACAATCACGAAATCAAACATACATGAAATTATCCCAAAATGATAGGAAATAGAGAAAAGCCTTGTGTTCCTGCCCAAAACTTCCCCAATACCCTCTTATGTCAGTCATTATGGAAACTTACAAAAACAAATGGGTAACCTCATACATTTTATCTTTAACAGATCATAATTATTCACAGAAGTCCAATTCCTTCCTTTTCTTCTACGATCTTTATTCAAGTTTCCAAATGTTCAAATCTTTTCTATTCTCAATGTCATCATGTAGTTTGTTCAAATAATACAGTGATATATCAATAAATGCAACCAACACATGTTTCACAGTCACCTGCTTCCTCCAAGCTTACAGAATACGCATTGCAGTTCCTTTAGGTTTTATAAATATCATCATGTCATTTTAAGATGTAGATTTCATATACTATCCATTTCTGTATTGTTAAATTAGTGTCTCTGCTTGAATATTAGAATCCACTTTTTTTCATCAGCAAATAACCTTGCATTTATTTCCTAAGGAAATCACCTTGATAATTTTGGATGACAAATCATGCTTTAAAACTCATCAAGAGGGTTCCCTTAGGAAATAAAAGCAAGTATGCTTTCAGAATGGACTGTAAGAATATTATTTATGAGGTTGCCCATTTGTGTTATTAAGTGAAAGCATGTTTGGATGGCCCAAATGTCCAAAATAAATTGCATAATCATAATGTTTTAACTATAACAACAAAGCTGGTCCTCATCAATGCAAGGACTGTTATCTGTTGTGGTACTCAGGTACAGCGTAACACTACAGAGTCATGGGTAAATGCTGGAAATCTTGCACAAATCCTGGTGATATCGAGGTCTGCTATGCAAACCACCTGCACATTGATTGTGAGAAAATGCTTCCTATTTCAGTACACTTGGTCTCAGTCATGAGGTGGCATCAATGCAATGTGGATTCCATCTATGGCACCAAACAAATGTGGCATGCCTCTCAATCCTTAGGACGCAGCCTTGATATTGTTCAGTGTATGGTATCAATTGGAAATTGGAAGTAGCCATTCATATACCTGGGCCTAACATCCAGGTCCTGCTTGAAGACAGCTGAAAAAGTTGGCCGAGACATGAGAATGGAGTCAATAACTAATTATACATACATACGTTATAAATATTTATGTAATCTATTGTCCCTCATGCAAACATCCGTTGACTGAAAATCTGTCATGTTGGCACACTTGTGTTTTAGCTCACAAGGTCACTTGCCTGCTAACCACCATCTGTAGCAGAGCTCCTCCACTGTTACTGCTCTATAGCTTCTGATGCAACCCACCATGGATCTACATATAGGTGATAGAGCCCTCAACTTCAATCCTGAGGAGTTGGACATCCTTGTGGCAAAAGCTCTGATGAACTACAGCCAGTAATATGGATTAGCAGGGCGCAGGTATTTTACATACATAAATATAATTGAAAGTTATGTATAATTTGTTATTAATAATACAGTGGGTGAATGGACACTCTGACACTAAAGTATAAAATGTCACTTTCGCTATGCAAACCCTATGATTCTGCTTTGCACACAAGATAATGGAAGACAACATTATTGTTGCCCCTTGCTTGTCTAGTAAAGAGATGTGTCACTTTCTTTTCATTTTGGTTAGCCTTGGAATATTCAAAACAGAGATCCTATTATGAGTTCCCAGCTTTCACAAGTAAAATCCAGTGCCCGACCAAGAACATATGCATAAATTGTTCAGGTGGTACTGATCTTTCATGGACACTAACCTGATATTGGTTTATATTGTTCAAACAGTCGTATATCAGGATTTGGAAAGTAATGTAGCTTTTAACCATTACTGATTGAACAACAGATGTAAAACTAAAAATAAGACCAACGGTAAGTAACCAGCCAGATAGGTTGACAAAAAATGGATTCTACTAGATGTTGGTCAGGCCCTGCAGGGTCTCCCCTTTGGCATGAGTACGCATTTTGGTCATACACTAATAGGTTCTAGTGGGACTGTTTAAGTGATGAGCTATGTATCTATCCCCAAAACAGTCCAAAGCACACAAAAAAGCACAAGGTCTAGTAAACCAATCGTATTATATCACATATAAGTATGCTGTCTCTGTAATTCTGACAGATTACTGTGTGTAGGACGAGAACCTGCACCCACCTTTAGGTGGCATGCTTCATCATATGGTCCCTTCACACAGCAGCCACCGAAGTTACTGGTGTACCGGTGTGTGTTACAATGCCATTCCATGGGGGAAGAGCACCAGGAGTGATTTTGAAATATGTTTTGCCCTATAGGAGCTATACATTTGGCTGGAGAATGCAGAGTGTGAAGAAGTGAGTTGTGAAAGTAAAACTACCTCTTGGTGCACTGAACAATGGCTACATTCCGGTGTTCCTAATGAATAGATTAGGGCTAAGGGAGTGATACTTCGACCCAGTAACAGTGAGGGAGCAACACGTTTCTGCCCAGCTTCTGACCTTAAGAGGAGATTTTGGGCATTCTTCAGGAAAAATATCTTGAATAGTCACTCTGCCATATGATTGGGCATAAAGTGGTTATGAAATATGTAAAACAATATGTGAAAAAAGTAAATACAGACAGTGACCCCTGGTGGTGGTGTTTTTACACTGTCATTGTGACCCACAGTAATTAGGTAGTAGGCCTAAACTCAAACCTTCTTTAACAAACCAAAGCAGGGCTTCTGTGGTCCACTATTGCTCCTTGGCGGGTCATCAAGGGGTTTTCCTGTTTTTTAACTGGTGGCTTGTTATTGTTGTATGGGCATTATGTTCCTGATACAACTGTGCCACTTAAAATGGTTTGAGAACTGCAACAACATTCTTCCTCTCACAGAGTTCGAGGAGACCTCTATGCTGCAAACATTACTGCCTACCCTGTTTTGGGAAAGGGTTCCATGTCAGATAATAGTACAGAGTTTTTGCAGTTGCTGTTTATGTTAATAAATTCAATGTCTGAGATAATTATTCCTGGTTCCTTTTCAGATGATCTGGACATAAAGGCTATTCAAATATGATGTCTGATTTGCACAGTCCTTGATAATGAGGATCCTTATTTAAATGCTAGGTATATAAAGAAACGTATTATTTTCTTCACTATGCACACCGATATATACAAAAAACTAGTTAGCCATGATAAATATGCAATTACACACAATGTGAAAAATGCTGTGCCCTGCTTTTAAATAGCCATTGGAATTTCTTGACCAAATTTCCCTATTTAAATAGTGATGATAAGTCAGAGCCTTCAGCGTTTTATTATTCACAAAACCCAGAACATTTAAAAACGAACCTGATCACCAATAATAATTTATTCTTGTGTGTCTACTAAGAACTGCGCCATACAAGACTATCAGTATAGGAAAAAATATATACATGAAAATGATTGGGTAAGAATATTGTGGCAAGTACAAGGTAACGAAGCCCTGTTTAAAGCATGTACACTGTCAAGGGAATTTATTTTCCCAAATAAAACTATCCAACAGACAACTTGCACGGGGTTTGGAAGTGAAAAAGATTTAAAATCAGCATCAATGGCAAAAGTCAATTTAACGCTATTGCCGAATAGGCAAATGAAAAAAAACATGACTAAACAATTTGATCCAGAATTGAACTTGTACCTCCATTACGTTATATCCTGAAAGAATAGTCTTATGCCTATTGATGCACGCACATGCATGCACCTATCTCTTTCCAACAATCCTGGTCCAACAACTAGAACAACATATAGGGGCCCATTAGCATGTCGGGCTGATCGCCACTGCCCGCATGGGGGTGGCGATCCGCTCGACATTTGTGCCCGCCCGCATGCTGCCAAGGAAAGGCAGGCGGTCCTCGCCATTGGGGGCCCATAGTAGGCACCCAGGGATTCTGGGGGTGGGGGGTGCACATGTGGGGTACCTACGGTACCTTCTGCATTTGCCAGTTCAACGTGGCAGACAACGCACGGTGCCTGTAATGTTGTGCTGGCAAATGCACAACTTGCATTTCTGGCATTGCCTACCGCAATGTCAGGAAAGCGGGATGCGCCCGCCAGTATGGCGGGCGCATCCTAATGGATTGTGCGTGACCACCGCACCCTTAGCGGGCGGTCCCATTTCCCGGGAGTATGGCGGGCGGACAAAGTCTGTGCACCATACTAATGAGCCCCATAGTGTGGGGAAGCTGTGCCAACATTGGTTAGCATGTTCTGACTAATGGTTTTGAAGGAGCATTTTTCCATAATTAGTGAAAATATGCATTTTTCTGATTTCTTTCTAGGACCACACCCAACTAAAATGAACATTTCATATATGCAGCAGTCTATGCAGTTTATCTTGAATGGCATAAATATTCAGGAAATTAAGCTGCTGAAGGAATTAGACACCTGACAAAGAAATTCTGCAAATTACATTCAGATACCTAAATATTGCTATGCAAACATACTCCAAAACAGTGTATTTCTTAAATAGCATAGTGTCCTCAGGCCTTGACATTATAAAAGGGGACTCAGGGGGTGATTATGAGTTTGTCAGTCCTCGGTGGCTTGGCGGCTTCTGCCACACCGGTGGTTCGACTGCCCTATTCTGAGTTTAGCGGTCGGAATGCTGCAGCCCTTTTGCAACCCCAGTTCCCCTGCAGTTTTATAGCGGTGTGAGGTACTAATATTCTGGAAGGCCGTTGAGGCACTGCCAAGAATATTATGAGTTTTTTCAATGCCAGCCTTTTCATGTCAGTGAGCCTGACATGAAAAGGTTGGCGGTCAGGAAACTTTGGGGGCCTCAGCCATGTGGATACATTCAAGGGGGCACGGTTGTGCCCTACTGTGTGTATACACCCCAGAATCCATGTTGTGCAGTAACAGGCTTTGGCATTCCCATTGCGGTGCCTTTTTCAAAGACACTGCTGTGGAAACACCAGAGGACCGCCCAACAGACAACAAGAAAACTCGTAATCTGGCCGGCAGCTGGCAGTGAGCTTTGTTGGTGTAGGAGCCGGGCAGTGGCGGGTCGGCCAGCTCCCACACCACCAAATTCAGAATCAAGCCCAAAGTCTTTTCAAACATGGACAGACTCAGATGTGAGCATTTTTTTTAGCTAAAATGGGCATTACAGATATCAAGATGGAAAAATACCATAGCATCTCTTGGACTAAAGTGCTGTTTTTGATCCTTATAATTTGACTCACCTCAAAAGAAGCCACTTTCACCTTATTAAGTATAGAACAAATGTAAGAAACACATGTATTAGCTGAAAATCCACGTAGCTCACAGGGGTCCTGCAAGGACTAGTTTTCCTTCACATTACAACCTTCCATTTTGGCAAGTGGCAGAAGTATTAGTCCTAGGGCTGGTATGACAAAATGCACAATTCTTTCCTGCAAAACACGTGGGAATTACCCTTTGAGTTCTTATGCCTAACTTAAGACAATCCTACATTCATAAGGTTATGTGCATGCACAAACCCTCTAGGCCATCCACCATTCTGTAATTAGATTATTTTACATAGAATTTGAGCTAGGTCTCAGTTACACATTATCAGTTGCACGTGTTCCATCCATCCTGACTCATCATACACTCATGAATGATGGTTCATATTTAATGTTAACAACTGATTGCTGCAGAATGGCACACAGCCAAGCCTATTGACCAACTGTATCAATAGAGATAAAATATTGATGAATAACCTTGTATACCCCAACTCACAGTGTGCTTGAAAATGTCTCTTAGCTAAACCTGGGTTTAAAACTCCACTCCACTCATGTAGTCTAAGGAGTTTTGGCAACACCTAGTTCCACGTATAATGCCGAAAAACTCTGCACTCCGCAACTGAGCTGACGTTCTTTTTCTTTGGGATCCCGAAATGCGTTTTTGCGCGTGCAGGAGTGACTTACCGGGTGCCTGTGACTACAGACGTGATTTCCCGAGCCATTTCCGAGCGCCACAAGATTTTGTAGGTCAACTGCATGGTCCCATGAGAGTTTGGGAATGCGAACACGTCATTCAGACGCGCCATCGGACTTCCGGCAGATGTTTTCCGAAGACCGCAATCCTGAAAACACAGAATCTGCAATCTGGAGAAGGTTCTCTCCCAAGCAGCATCTAAACCTTCTCAAAATGGTGATTTGTATTAAAAAAAACTCATCAGATTGACATTTGGCTGTACTTTTTTGTGCAAGGAGTCCTTTTTCTTTTTATACTTTTTAAAATGTATTTTATTTTTTATTATCAGAGTTTTATATAGCGCTGGTTAGACCCGGAGGTATCAGAGCACTTTACAAGAGGTTCTAAAAAATTAGAAGATTACATCAGTTCCAATTTACATCAGTTGCTAGACAAACAATTACAAGAGCTTAGAAAGCAACATAATTGAAGTGTAGAGGGGAAGGGGGTAAGGATAAAGGGGTGGGAGGTAGATACGGCAGAAAGACGAAGGAAAGTCTGCCCAAAGTCCGGCTGGGTAGGTGACGGTCAAGGGGGAAGTCCCAAAACCCATCTCCTCTATAGCTATCAGGTAGCTCCACCGGGCTTTGACCAAATAGCTAGGTCTTAATGGGAAAACATTTAAAGAGCATGGAGGGCAAAACAAGTGGAGCGTAGAGGGTAGGGGGCAGGGAAGGTGAGAAAGGGAAGATAGGGGAAGAGACAACAAGGAGAGACAAAATGAAGTCTGTCTAAAGGCCTACTGGGTAGGTGACGACCAAGGAGGGAGTCCACGGCCCATTCCCCCATAGCTAAACCAGGTAGCTCCATCGAGCATCAGACAAAATAGTTCAGTCTCAATACAGAGAGGAGAGAAGGAGAGACATAAATAGAGGGAGGATGCGGGAAGAGACGACAGGAGAGACAAAAGGAAGACAGGCTAAAGACCGACTGGGTAGGTGACGTCCTGGGAGGGAATCCCCGACCTGTCTCCCCTATAGCTAAACCAGGTAGCTCCATCGGACATCAGAAAAATAGCTAGATTTCAAGTGATGAGGGAAAATTCACAGGTAAACAGGGTGGGAACTAAGGGCCAGGACAGGTGAGGGCAGAGGTCAGTAGCAGGAAAGGCGAGAGGAGTAGAGCGGGGAGGGGTAGGGGTTAGGTAGTTTGGTAAAAGTTCCCATGGATCTGCTTCGAGTCATTCAAAAAGTAGGTCTGTTCCTTCTCAGGCGCCATCTTGAGGTTAAAACGCCGGGTGAGATTTTCGCCAGTATCCTTGTGTTGCTATAACCGGTTGGAACGGCAGCCACAGCGTCAGACGCTCTCGACCATCCGATGTTCGGAGATGGTTGAAACAGTTGTTTAGGTGGGGTATTAACACGTTTGTTGCTTTGAACGTTCTGCGCCAGTGCTGAACGTTCGAAGAAACGGGTGAGGCCGCATCGGCCAACGGACGTGCGCAGCACTGGCAAGGTAGTGCTCGCGACGACCGTTGGCCGACGGCAGCACTAAAGGGGTTAAGCACCCCACTTAGTTGATGAAAGCGGGGCTCCAGCGGAACAGAGGCTCCGAGCAGCCAAGTTGGATCCTGGCTCCTCCTCCTCTCCCCTCAGGTGACACCCCAGAATGCAGCATTGAAGCATGGCCCTGATATTTAAGGTGAGACGTCTCTAAGTTAAATATACTGGCAGAGGAAGGAAACAAGCAAAACCTTACTGTGCCTTCAGGTGTGTGAGGCACCCAAAATGTGGTATTGCGTGTCACAGGTGGTGTGGCAGGAGAGATTAGTAGCAAGGGTGTCCCAGGCGCTTGTCTGCTACTGCTTGGGCGGAATGTCGGTGCTTTCACTGGTGATAATGCCTTCTGGTGGCCACCATTTTAGGGTCAGGCAATGGCAGTCACTGCGACCAGCCCGCAGTTAGGCACTGCAGCGAGTGGGGGGAGTTAGCAGAGCCGGGTTTTTGTGCAGCTGAATCAGGCTCCCGACCCTCTCACCTCCTTTGTTGCGGCTTGTGAGTCCACTGGTGGAGATCTGCCTAATGGGCCGAGCGTTTCATCTCCTCTGCGCCATTTTGAGGTCAGACAAATGTGGTGCAAAGTAGCAGCCTCCTCAGGATATGCCGGAGAGAGGGGGGGTTGGCACCAGCGATGCGCCCGTGTACTGGTGCCAGTGGCTGCCCCCCAACGCTTACTGAATTGTGGGGTTTAGTACCTGTGTGGGGATCACGCAGCAGCATCCCCACCCGCCCTCGGTGTCTCCTGCGGCTCCAAGAAATTCGCGACGGTCAGCACCCCCATCCCAGTGGGTACTCAGTGTGCGTGGGGGAGTGTGCCTTGGGAACTCAGTCCATATGATAGGTTCTGGGAGACCTCACTTCAAAAATATCAGTTGGGGTTGGGGGGTGGGAGGGAAGGAGGCTGGATCAAGATGGGTGCTGAGAAGGCAGCCAGGCAACCATCTTAAAGTCAGGCAACTACCGTCTGCAGTGCCTCTGACCAGTCCATGTCCGTGTATGGGGGCGGGGGGAGTTCGTACTGGGAACTGCAGGCGGTTCAAGGGGTCTCAAAGCCTACATCACGCACTCCGCTGTGGTGTGCTGTATCCCCTCTCCCGGTACGTTTTAGCTGTGAAGGCTCTTGGGCGCCGTTTTAAGTCCAGGCAGCCCCGGTTACAATCCGCGTCCAAATTGCTGCCGTGGCCGCGGGGTGAAATTGCGCTCCCCGATACAGGGTGCCATGAGTAATCAGCAATTGTCCGTGTATTGCCAGCTTGCAGGGACCTGATCTGGCCCTGGAAGGTGCCGCTATGGAGGTGGAATTGGAGGCAGCTTCGGATCTCTGTCCTGATCCCTGGTGCTTCCCTCAGGCTCACGGCGGCCTCCTGCACAGTTTTATGCCCTGATTGTTGCCCCCTCAATCCTCTGCTCCTTGTTTCCTGCGTCATGGGCTAAGTCGCGGAAGCCAGACGTGCGGCGCTGGCCTGACCATTTCGGAGACAGGGTCAGAGACTGGTAGGCGCCATTTTGATTCGGGGTGCGGAGCCCATAAAGCCGATAAAGTCTGATTGTCCGCCAGATTTGCTCCTCTATCGGCCATAGAGAACCCCGCTCGGTGCTCCTCATATTCCGACACCTGAATATCGGTGTCCCAGCCGGGTTAAAAGTGATAAAGCGGGCAAGATGCTTGCCCGATCATGGCGCGTGAGAGTCTCCAACTTCCTGTTCCTGTCCAGCAGGCTCATCCCAGTGCTTTATCCATCTCCTGTTCACTTTTTATTTGGACTTGGAGCTGAAAGGAGCATTCTTTGTGTCTGCTGCATAATATATAATTGGATTTGAGGACTTTTGAATTTGAGATTTCACAAGTAGGTTGGAAAATGGGTGTAGTTTGATTGAGACATGCATCTACATTTTTTTGTACTTTTCATTGTTTCAAAAAACATTATTGTGGTGGGTGGACTGTAGTTTCAGTGGGGTTTAGTTGTTTCTTTGTAGGTAATTATTCTTTGTTTATAAAGGAAACATGCTTCACAGTTCACTACATTTTCTCCAACTTTTGAAATCAATTTGCAATATTTATTTAATTCACTGTGTAGCCCAGTAGTTTGCCAATATGCCTTTCTGCCTGTAGGCCCAAAGCTACTCATGGGTGCGCAAAACAACTGTTTCTGTGGTGTCTGTTGAATTTTAACATCATTTAGGGCATGGATGGCATTAGATTGAAATGCAAACTTTTTTTGTTATTTCACTTTTTTCATGTGTGTTAAATAAATGCCTTTGTTGGATGTGTGTGGTTGTTGTAACTTGCAAACATTTTTTAGCCCTGTGGATTTTCTTTTTTGGCATTGTTGCATTAAAACCGTGTTGTTTAGCAGGCCTCCTTTGTATGGCCAGTGTGTGAGTGTGTTTGTAATAGTGGGCCAGCATTTGCCTTGGCTGAGCCTCCCCTGGTGGCCAGGTGCCATTATGTAAAGTCTGTGTCAATATAGGCCTGCCTGAGTTCATTGTTTTCCAGGCCTCCTGCTTGTTGTTGTAGTAAGTGTGACTTATGAATGACCATGTGGCTGGTGACCATTTGTGGTGGCAGTTTGTGTGCCTTTGCCATAGGCCTGCATGTCTTTCCTTTGTTCCTCTTGGCTTATTGCTTCTTGTTCTGTGTTCTGGTAGCCTGGCCATGTGGCTGGCGGCCATTTTGCGAAGGCAGTCAGTGTGCGTTTGCCATGGGGCTGCATTGTCTTTCTTCCCTTGCTTGTTGTTGTGGCCTGGCCATCCCTTTCTTGTTGTTGAGGCCTGGTCATGTGGCTGGCAGCCATTTTGTGAAGCGGCAGCCAATGTGCTTCTGCACTAGGCCTGCAAACCTTCTTTGTGGTGGCCATGCCTTCTTGCTGGTTGTGGTTTTGCATGCAATTTTTCTTCTGTTATCCAGCAACAAAATGTAGCACAGTTCACTACATTTTCTAATAAAGTTGCAATGGTATTGATTTGAATTGATTCACTATGTGGCCTAGTCTGCCAATGGGTTTTTCAACCAATAGGCCCAGAGATACTCACGGGTGCATGAAACAACTGTTTCTGTGGTGTCATTTAGGGCATGTATGGGATGGATTGAAATGCAAAAAATTTGTTTTTTGTATTTCACATTTTCATGTGTATTAATAAATGCCTTTGGATGTGTGTGGTTGTAACTTGAAAACCTTTTTAGACCTGTGGATTTTCATTTTTAGCATTGTTGCATTAAAGCTGTGTTATTTAGCATGCCTCCTTTGTCTGGCAAGTGTGTGGGTTTGTGATAGTAGGCCAGCTTTTGCCTTGGCTGAGCCTCCCCATGGGACCAGGGGCCATTTTATAAAGTCTGTGTCCATATAGGCCTGCTTGAGTTCATTTTTTTCCAGGCCTCCTGCTACTTATTGTTGTGAATTGTGTGACCATGTGGCTAGTGGCCATTTTGTGGTGGCAGTTAGTGGGCATTACTGCTTTGCCATAGTCCTACATGTTTTTCCTTTGTTCCTCTTGGCTTATTGCTTGCATCCATTGTCAGCTGCAGCTCCCTGAATGATGCATCCCACATGCACAATGCCAAACCATTACATTTGTATTTTTGTTGTTGTTCTTCTTTCCAATCCTTCCTGAGTGTACTGTACAGTACACCATAAAAGCCCTTGTTATCAAAGTCTCACAAACGGCTACATTGTATTGTTAATTATTTTTCTGATAATCTTGGTAAAAAATGTAATAATATTAATAACACTAACAAGTGTGAACATATTCTAAGTTATATATGAAATGTGTGTATACTAGTAGCAATTGAACCACAACAATGAATGCCACATTTCACTGATGTTCGTCTTGCTTCTTTGCTTTTAGGTGCACAAAAGAGGAGACAACATCACCCATTGTACTGCCAGACAGAAGTTCTGCTGCGCACAACATCATGTGATGTGTGACCACAGACATCTCTTCTACTTGTGCCACTGGGTGCTGCTGACGTCTTCAAGATGGCCCCAAAGAAAGGTACCAGGTCCAATACCAAGAAAGTTGCCAGTGAGAAGAAGGCACTGCCACTTACCAAGACCGGTATGTTGCCCAAGATTTTTTTGGGGAAACCAAGAATTGCGCCTACAGCAGCGGTGTTCGGGGAGCAAGCTGGAGCAGCATCCCACATCAGTGGACCCACCGCACCAACTTAGGCCCCCGCCCATGTCTGTCACAGAGGCAGCCTGTCTAATCATGAGTCCAACACCAACGAGCAGTGATGTAGAAATTGTATTATCGTTATCGCAAAGTAGTACCCAATCAATGCAGGAAACCCAAATGAGTGGGTAAGAACAGCGTCAACCACCCCAATAGTAGTTGTTCCTCCCGAAGTAGGCGCAGTTCACGAGATCAAGCTTTCTGCAGAGGAAGAAGAAGAGCAAGCCACTCTTTCAGAAGATCCATTGTCTTCCAGATCCCCAGCAAGTAAAAGGAGGGTTAGTCCATCAACTTCTTCTGCAAACCCCCCTTCTGATGATATGGACACCACTTGGAAGCCACCGCAGTCTGAGAGTGAGACACGCCAGGCGATGCTAGGGAAAAGGAAGTTTCCAGAAAGCCTTAGAGTTATGGAGGTAGATGTAGAAGAGGAGGATGATGATGACAATCCAGTCATCATGGATATTAGCCCCGCGTCAGTGGAGACCGACATTATCCCATCCCAAATTGCTGTGAGTGATGTGGCACGGATACCACCTACATAGAGACCACTAACAAAACCTACAGCTGCCATATTTACAAAGTCCTGGCAGCAACCTATATCCACCACAACAACCGTCTCAGAAGTAGGTACTGCAGAGAGTCAAACGTCACGCCCACCTACCAGTTCATCTGACATTGCAAGTGACTCCAGGAGCGCCAGAAAGTTCACCTCCCCAGTTTGGGATTTCTTTTTGATTAGCAGGAAGGAGGTGAACATCGCCATATGCTCCTTTTGAAGAGCAGGTGTTAGTTGGGGTAAGCCTGGTACAAACTATGGACAAGGAACTCGCTTCCTCCGTTACTCCATACCACCACCTCTACTCAGACCTTCAAAACTGACCTCAAATCTCTTCTCTTCCAAAGACACTTCCAGAACTAATACACCCCTCTTCAAGTACCTCATGAAATGTCTTTCTTTATTGTAAATTTGTAATCTATGCCTGTTCAATTGTCATCCTAGTGTGTTTTTGCTTTGTTTATTTTTGAGTGACTGCCATCTATTGCTTTATTTTACCTCTTCTTGTTTCTCGTTTGTTTCTGTAACATGTACATTTTGTAACACTCTCCCCATGTAAAGTACTTGGTTTTATTGTGAAGCACTCTGACACTTTTGGGTAAAGTCTGCGCTATATGAAAATGCATTAAATAAATAAATATGGTACAGAGGCCAAACTACTCATCTAAGTAAACACCACTTGATCCAGTGGGAGGCGCACCTTAGCCGCCAAAAAGCTGCAAGTGTTGTTGGTGGAGGGGATGACGAAGAAGATCCGAATATGGTGAAATGTGAACAAGAGGGAGACATTTTCTCTGGTACACAAAGCAGCCCTGTCCCCAGCAGTGCAGTGGTACCATCAACATCATCATCATCAGCATGGCAATGGCACAAGAGTCAAGCTGAGACACCAAGGGTGTCCAAGGTAAAAGAGTACAGCAATGAAAAAATGTGCACTGAGCCTAACATTCTCAGCATGTTTAGGTCAGAGGGGCAGTATGAACACAACCACCCAATGGCTTGTTTGTACAATGTGAAGCTGGCTAAAATGTTAGCTCTGGACCTCCTCCCTTTTTCTTTTGTGGAAGGGGTGGTTTTTCTTGAGTTTGTGTCAGCCATCTGCCCGAAATGGAAGGTTCCCTGCCAGTCCTATTTTGCCAGAGTTGCTGTTCCAGCACAACATCACGACATGCTGGAATTTCTTGACAAGCTTTGCAGCAGAGTGCTGTTCACACCATCCACCTAACAACAGACATGTGGACCAGTTGCCAAGCCACTGATTCCATGTACATCACTCCACACTGGATGTCTTTTGTGGGGTTTAGAGAAGAGCTATCTGCAGGTGTGCACACTGCTGAGATTTTTTTTTTTACTGCTGAGATTTTTAATGCTGCTCGGAAACATGCAACTGTAGCCATGTTTGCCATGGAGAAATTTCATACTGCTGCAAACATTTTGGCAGACTATGACAACAAGGTCTTTAAATGGCTGTGACCAAGAGGGCTTAACATTGGTTTTGTTGCAATGGCAGTAATATAACTTTATATAACATTTCATATGATATAACATATAATATAACATTTCATAACCATTGCTCAATACTTTCTCAAAAAAGAAGACAAGGTCATCAACTTACTGACCACTTGCAGAAGAATCTGCACACATTGAAGCCATTCTTTTAAAGCCCAAAATCAGCTGTGGATCATTCAACATGGTAATAGAATGTCGGTTAAAGCACTCATCCAGGAGGTGTCAACACGTTGTAACTCAACTTATTAGATGCTTGAACGCCTGATCGCCTGTTTGAGTAGTAAAGACCAATCAATAAATGTCATGCAAAGAGGGGATGCTACTGTGAAAGGCATGATCATTGAGATTGACCAATGGGGCCTAGTTAAATGCCTGACAGAGATGCAACTTCCTTTCAAGGTCTTCACACTTGAAGTCAGCAACGAGAACTGTACTATGAGCCAAGCTATCACATTTTTGTACATGCTAGGAACAGCTGAAGGGGTGTCTGCAATCTACGCAGGTGTGGAGAAAAAAAAGAAGCATATGAGTTGGTGGAGAGCGTAACTCTTCGCTTATCTGAAAATACAAGGGTGCAAAGAGGCATTGTGTCATCGAACCATTACATGTCTGCCAAAATGCTTGATCCATGGTACAAAACATTACTGCACACTTTCATTCCTTTTTCAGATGGGGATGTTGCCAGCTACAAAACTTGGATAGCTGTGCAAGCCAGTCAGCTAGAAAAAGAACAGCTGGGAATTAAAGGCCCCCTCCTCCAGGGCACAACAAGTAATGCAGGGCAGCCTGCATCTAGTTCAACTTTAGATCCTGAAGAGATTGTGGTTGGCACACAGCAGCCAGAAAAACACCCTCAAAACACCAAGAACAACATCAACAACAAGAAGAGGAGCATCGGCCTCAAAATCAGCACAGGAATGGTTTCTACAATCAGGGCTTAAGTCCATGCTGAGGCAAAGGCAACAGAGGCTGAGCAAAGTGGATCACTCATGAACATTGAGAGGATGGGTCAGGCCTAGCTGGATGACCCAACAGAGGGCTACTTTGAGAAAAAGCCATTGCTGTATTGGTAAGGGAAAAGGCGCCAATGGCCAGGGCTCAGCATGCTGCCAATAAACTATCTGGCTTGCTCTGTTTCAAGTGTCTTTGCTGAGCATGTTTTCAGTGCTGCTGGTGCTGTTCTGATTGTGAGAAGGACCAGTCTCTCACCCCAAAACGTGAAAAAATAACCATGATCAAAATAAATCAACACTTTATACCACCAGATTACACCATCCCTAGCAAGTAGCACAGCAGGAAGATGATGACGGCGACTCAGGTCATGGAAGTAGTGTGTTAGGTGACCTACTTCTGTGTGAACGACCAGAATTTGGGGACAAGCTCTACTTCCCTGCCAACTAGGCTTTCGACTTACTTTCTTTCGTCATTTGACGCACAAAATAAAGCCCCCAAAAAAGATATTGCTTAGGAATATTATTTACTTTATTATTTGTGTGTTTCACTGTCTTTCTGGTTCGTGTGACAGCAAATCCATCACCACCGACTTACTCTTTAATTGCCGGATTGGAGTTGCAACTGTGTGAAGTCAGTGAAGAAGTAAGTCTACTCCTCCTGAGTAGTCCTGAATCACCCGAAATCCATTTCCCTCAAGAAAGACATTGGATGGAAAATGCGTACAAAAAATGTGAAATGCGTTCCTGCCTCGAGTCCAAAGTCCAAACCTGACTATATATCTATCCTTTCAGAACCTACAGGAACTGCCCCAGAAGAAGAGGTAAATGATGGCATGCATTGCACACTGAGTGATTGGTGTTTGTTGTGCATGATGATTGTATGCAAGTATGCTAGGTATAAAAAAAGTGACTCAAGTCAATATTTCCCTTCTTGTTGTTCAATAATAAATTTGTACTACTGCAGGCGGATCCATTGCATTTTGAGTCTGGACGAGTCTGGACTCACTTGGGAAACTTTTGGTACCAAGTTGGACACCATGACCATACTTTACTCACATTCAGAGTCAGTATGATCGGACATGATTGATGGAATAACTCGGGTTGTGAAGTGGCTTAAAAGGTAAACAACACCAGACCTACATGTCTGTGTAGTGGTGGGGGCAGGTGTGGTGCAGTGACTGATAGCAGTGCATTGATTTTGTTACTTAATTTGGAAAATGCTATGTTGCTTCATGTGTATGTGTGCTCAGTGCTGTCTGGCTGAAATTCAAAGGTAAGTGGAGGTTGGTTGGGTAGCCTGCTCCTATTGTTGGAGCTAACTGCTGGACACAGACATGATTTATCCATGCCACCTCTGAAAGTCTTCTTGTAGTGCTCCTCCTTCATTATGCAGTTTAATTTTTCACCTTGATTTTTCAATTTTTTTTTGTATTTTTCCATCTACAGGCTGGCCTTTAGCCTGGGCTATACAAGGAAAAGCAACTCACACTTGCCATACCAAACCGCATCCGCCAGGCACCCAAGATTGACGGACAGACAGTCCAAGGAAGGACCCAGAGGAATTTGGAGATGCAACTCCTAATTTGGCAATAATTAGAGTATCATTTGATTTGATTTATTTTTTCTCTTCATTCATTGCGATTGAGTGTGTTGTTTTTGTTTGCTTATATTTGACTCCTACAGATATTTTTTACTTTTATTTGCTATATCTCAAAGGAAGCACGGTTCAACAGAACATAAAGGGTATGTAACTTGGGTCTCTCTGGGGGCAGACAGGCAAGGCAATTGCATAATTAATAATATACTGCCCGGGTACTAGGCTAATACTGCTCATCAAGTTATCATCATGTATGCATTTCCTTTTTCTCCGTAACAGATTTCTGATGGTCAGCTCGTCTAACAAGATGAATGTGTGTTGTCCATGTGTAGTGTTTGTCTTTCTCAAACCTTTGCCTCAAATCCCCCTTCCCAACTACTCATCAAACCCTAACTCTCTCCCCCTGGGCTGTGTGATTTATAGTGAGGTGTGACTAAGTTAAATGTACACCGATAATTGATCACAAACTTGCTGGGGTAGATGTGGTGACAGCAACACTAACTCAAGGCATGGTGTGGTTCTTGTTCTGCTATATCCCACACTGGCAATATAGATTAGATTGCCCGCCCATGCACAGTATTCAATATACATTTTTTTTCTAGAGGAACATAATCCATCATTGATTCATCATCCTAGTGTTCTAACACTAAAGGTTGTGCCGCCACTTGTCCACTTCATAGTTCGAGTCGAATTTATTTTGTAACTTGTACTAGGCTAGCCCTCAATTCTGGTTTATTTTACTTTAGCATTGCTTACCATTATGGTATCTTCTTGTGTACTGTACTTCTACTACTCATTCCTAGTCTCCCTCAGGTGACTGACTGTCTCATTTCCTTTTTTTTTGCAAATGCTACTGTTGGTGTCTAGTACTACTACTATGTACTTCTCCCACCACCATGGCATGGGACCTTGGGAAACCAAACTTTTACCATGTAACCATTGCTTTTCCTATAAAGTATAAGTAACAATCACAGGTAAGAAAAGAAGTGTGGATAGGTATAATGTAAGTACTATGGAAATTAATTAATACACACACCCTTCCGAGTCCATAGTTAGTTGCAGACTGCATAGACTAGGAGGAGAGACTGACAGGACTATTAGGACAAGTGAGGGTACCGCATCTATCTGCTGGTGTGTTACACTATCAGTAGATTTAAATCAAAAACTGGCTGTGGCCCTGCAGCAAAGGAAACAGTGCAAAGTAAAAGAGTAATCCCCCACAAAAGATGTACATCATATCATATGTAAAGTATAAACAATGTATTCCCCTAACAAATAAACTAGAATGAAAAACCCCTCAAAACCTGACCCACCCCTCTCCCTAACCCCAACCAGTGTCCAGCAGTAAGTACAATTGTGCACCATAAATAAAAAAGTCTAAATATCCATTTAAAAAACCCAAGTTTTCCGCAACGCCCAATACTCACTCACCCAAATTTTTTTTAAAAAGGGGCAAGGGTCAAGACAGAGTCCAGCGGGGGCTCTCCGGATCTTCGCTCCATAGTGTTTAATCACTCCTCGATCTATCTGGAGGGGCATGCAATGCTGAAATATTTGCCTGAACAACAGGGGTGTGAAGCAGTGCTTGAAGTGTGGCTGGCAGCTGCCAGACCATGGCTCTGTACCACTGGAGGCACTTGAGGAGCCTGGCTGGGGCCCGGGGTACTGGAGGAGGTTACAGCTGCTGCCACCTCCTCCTCCGCCAGAACCACCAGCCGCCGATATTCATCACAGATGGCCTCCAGCTTCTGTTGCCGGGCCCTGGCTGCTAACTCCTGCCTGTTGGGTTGTTATTGTGGTTGGATAGGAGTAGCTATATCAAGAAAGAAAAAGACAATTGTAACCAATACTCTTAGTAAAACACTAACACAAAATTATACACATGAAATTATAGTGGAACAGTAGCACTAGCAAGCACAGTATATAACATTTGTGGTATCCTCCCACTTCCTTAGCCCCTAAAATTTGTGTGATTAGAGTTTCAGGCATTAGTAGGCACAATGGAGTAGACATGTCTTCATCTTCTCTCTCTTGTTTAGCTAAATTTATTTATTTATTTATTTATTTATTTATTTATTTTTTGCAATTTTTAAAGCGCTGCAATTACCCATGGGTGTCTCGGCGCTAAGAACTAAAATCTAATTAGCCAGTGATTAAACGTTGAGACAATGAATAAAAGTGATGTATAAAAGATGTCATTGGGAAAACAGCCAAGTCTTTAGCTGCTTTCTGAAGACAATCAATGATGGACTAATCTTTATATTAAGGGGAAGGGAGTTCCACAATTTCGCAGCTGCTATGGTGAAACATCTATCTCCCCAAGTCACTTTCCTTGTTCTAGGAATCTGAAGCATGTGAGCCGTGTTAGAGCGTAACGTTCTAGGGGTTGCCAAAGGTTTAAAGGAACTCCTCAGAAATCTAGGGCCCGTGTTGTTTATTGCCTTATAGACAATGCAAAGGGTCTTAAACTTCGTACGACTTCTGACTGGAAGCCAGTGCAGTTGGTCTAGGTGTCGAGAAACAGAGCTGTATTTGGGAATGCCCAATAGCACTCTGGCGGAGGCATTTTGTACTAGTTGCAGTTTGGAAATAACCTTTTTTTGAGCATTGAGGAAGAGGGCATTGCAGTAGTCAGTGCGAGAGAACACCAGTGTGGAAATAAGTGTTTTTCCCAAAGCTATGGGAAGATACGGTAAAAGTTTCTTTATTTTCCTTAAGATGTTAAAGGAAGATGAAACTACCGCATTCGCATGATGATGGAACAGGAGCTTGTTGTCAAATATCACTCCCAAATTTCTGACTTTACTAGCAGGTTGAGGTGGAGTTCCCAGTTCCTCAGGCCACCATGAAGGGGACCACAAAGGTTGAATATTTCCAAACAGCATAACCTCCGTCTTGGATGAATTAAGTTTTAAGCAGTTGGAAGCCATCCAACTGCTAATGGCCCTCATACCATTCTTAAAATTTGCTGCGACCGTGGGTCCGTCTTTGTGTATAGATAACACCAACTGAGTATCGTCAGCATATGTTGTCAAATTGATGTTATACTCTTTTATTACCCTCGCTAAGTCCGAAACATAGATATTGAAAAGGGTCGGACTTAGCGAGGAACCCTGAGGCACTCCACAGGGAAGGCTGAAGGTAGGTGAAGTAAAAGTGCCCAACTTGACAGCTTGTCTACGATCAGCCAAGAATGATGCAATGAGGTCCCTAGCTCTATGTTTAATGCCGATGGCCTCGACACGGCCGATCAGAGTTACATGATCGACCGTGTCGAAAGCCGCCGACAGGTCCAACAGAATCAAGACAGCCTGTCCACCCTTATCCATTTTAACCTTATAGGCATGCCAGTTCAGTCATCTTGCACCCTAGACAGATATACTTGTGTCACAGTCGCACACTCACGTTACTTTACTGAGAATAAAAAGCCTCGATTACTTAGCGCAATACCACAACACATAATAATCCTAAACGGACTTAATGGTGTAAAGGGCACAAGCTTTATTGTCATTATGAAGCCGCTTGCAAGCAAAAAAATAGTTTCAAGTATCGCACCAGTGAATAGCCCCACCAGCACGTCTCTATTTATGTTACTCTCTTACTCTGTGTTCAGGTGTCTTACTCTTCTTCAACCATTGTTCACAACAAATTAATCTCTCTCAACAGTACAGTGTACACCCTTTCAGCAAGTGTATTGTCAATAAGAAAGGAATATAACTTACCACCACCCGCCACTGCTGCTGGCTCACCCCCTGCAGTTGCTGCATCTTTTGCTCCCTACTTACTGGCATTGCCTTTGCTACTGGCCCCGGCACTGGTGGTCGGTACGCCTAGAGTAAACATTTCACATTTATTAGATGCCATACGCCTCCCCCTATTCTTATTTTCACAAGCAAGTGTGCAAATACAGTGCATACATACACTATACACATCACTAGTACAATTCGGGTACTAGAGTAGAGTTGACAGTAAGTCCTATCCTATCAAAAATAATAAAATAATAAAATATCTGGTTGGGCAACCATTTAGTTTGTGGAAATTTTCAATAAGTTTCTCAAGAAGAGGACAACCAAAAGGACTGAACTCAGTGGCTAGAGCTATTGGTGAATCTGAGTTTTTAAAAAGAAAGAGTGGCCAACTAGGAGGACAATCGGACATGATGTCTCTCTTGGTTGGAAAATATAATGGTGCTCTCCTCCTCATACTTCCTTTCAGCCATGGTGCACAGTAATCAGTTGATCAATGTCCCCTGTCAACTGTTGCTAATAAAAATAGTACTAGACCTAGATGAGAACAATTAAAATTCACCACTTCGAGGTGTCCACCGTGACCATTATTTTATTTACTGATTAAGCATGAGAAAGAAAGTAAAAGAATGCCTTCTTCTAATCTCAACAAACATGCATAGTTGGGCATGCAATCTGCACAGCAGAGTAGTAGTACTAGTAGTAGTAAAGACTCTGTAGTAGTAGTAGTAAGAGTCTTACAGTAATACCACCATCACTAGGCAGCCCACACAATATAGGGGAAGAGGGAAAGCTGACTGAAAAGCCAGAATAAAGCAAGCTACAGACTGACTAATTGTAGTACAGAGTCAGAGACAGTTGGTTTTGATGTAAAAAAAAAAACAGACACAAGAAATATAAATAACTAAGTTGGTAGGTAATGCATGGATAACAAGAACATAGAAACAGACAGATTGAAGAAGATTTGGTAAAAAATTGAATTAGGAAACAGAAATAATAGTTCGAAAAAAGTAAGGTACAGTAAAAGTTAGGGAAATATATAGAACAACTGGAGGACATACTGGTGCCAGCAGAGCCATCTTCAGAGGAGCGATCCTGGGAGGCACCTGCAGCTCCCGCCTTGGCAGACCCCGTCTTTTTCTTACCCATGGATGTTGATCATGCCAGACATAATTAAAGAGACAAACATTGAGTGGTATGAAATAAATATAAAAAACTCGCTCCAAAAACATTTTTTGACAGGAAACGACAATTGCAATAAAATTGACCTACCTAATCAGATCAACTAGTAGAAGTCGCTGTCGCGGACCGTCCTTTCTTTAATATTTCTACAGTTCCATTATGATTCCAGAACCCTAAACCTAAGTACCACCTAGGCCGCCTATTCCAAAGTCTTTGGAATGAATTGCCCAAAAATTATATTTGCTTATTCTGAGTTCCAATCTCATTTGCAATCATCAACCCCTTTGACAGGCCAATTCACTAAGCCTGCATTTCTTTTAGTCCTCATAAAGGCATAGATGGACACATGCATATTCAATACACCAAAATTGTTTGGTTGCTGAGTTGCTATATTAGTCACTCGCTAACGATCTACAAAAGGTTCTACAAAGGAGTCAGCACAGCAAGTGAGAGGAGAACGCGTCACGTGGACAGCAAAAAAATGACTAACACTAACTAACTAAGTAACTACCTACCACTACCATAGTGACAGGACAAAGGAAAGGAGTCTCACTAGTCTGTATTACTTAACTTAAGTTCTCTAACCTGTCTTACATAATCATCCAAAGCGAGCGCAAAGTTGCAAACAAGTAAGATTAGTAGCGCTGAGCACCTGTCTAGAAGAATAACAATCGCATAATATGAGATTTGTAAATGTAACTTACATGCATGTAAGCAGCAGCATTCTTGCTATTTTGGAAACAAGTAAGATTCACAATAACACAGAACAGAACACACAATAGTAATATAATTACTACTCGCCAAGCCCCAAGACCTCAACACCTACTAGGACCTGCAGGTCCTGCTCCCGGTTCAGGATGTAGGACAACTGGTGTGTCAGTTGGTTATGGGAGCACCGGACCTCAGAGCAGCAAAACACTGCCCAGAGCACCCTCGCCCACCTGCGGTGGCGCTCCTGAATCCCGTACCCAGAACCAGGCCAGCTGCCTACTGCCAGGGTTAAGGGGAGGTGGCACTGCACAAAACAAATGATTGCAGCCACCTCCACCTCTGAGAATAGGGCCTGAGGATTCACCCCTTCCGGGAGCTGCCTTCCGCAAGGAGGGCGGCCCCATCTGTTTTCCCGGGAACTGGAGGAAGCCGAAGCACTCTCGTTGTTCTTGGCCATGGTTCTGGGGGGCGGGGGTCATAAAAGAAAATATAGGAGCAAAAAATTAATTCAGATGAAAAAGAAAGGGAAAAAAAGCAAGTAATAGAAAAACAGTACAAAACGCCGGATAAACACACAAACAGTAGGTAACACCTGATAAATATAGATCTGGGAAGAGAGAGGGACAGATATTAAATAAAAAAGATAAGAGTGGAAAGATTTGGGGAAGATTGAAAAACAGGCCCCAGAACCATAACCAGACAAGAAAAAAAAGATGGCTGCACCCATGTACAACCACATGGTGAAGTTTGCACAATATTTCCCCCCAAACACGCAATCCACATTGCCGCGTGTCAGAAACTTCTCGCGAGCATGCTGGATCATGCGAAACAAGCAACTCCGCATGCTCGTGGCGTTGCAGAGTATTTTTTACCACTTTGAGGAGTTTCATGTAGATCCGCTACGTGAACTCCACCCAGACTCACTTTTAGCCTTGAAGAGAAGCAGCTAATATGTGATTTGATAAAGTAAGTATCTTTGTTGCTATTTTGATGCAAAAAAAGGTCCGTTAGTCCTCAACTGTAGAAACATTAGACTTATAGACAGCCTTGTCATTGTCATTTGTTTTAAGATTAATTTGTTGTTTATAACCTCTTTCTATACTGAGAAAATTCCAAGTGTCAACAAAAGGATTGAGACTTACCTCTAGGGTATTTCTACAAGCCAATTGTCTATTTTTCAACTCCATTCAGCAAAGGAAATCTGAGTCCTATTAAACCACCTTCTTCGACATTTTCCATTTTAGTGTCCAATAATTTTGCTGGTTTATCCCAACCAGATCTTCTAGATTGACTGAGTAATAATGCCAGAGAGTCACGCATTATCAGTGCATATGAGAGAGGCATTTACCTAACTTCTTCCCAAACCCATCTTCCCCTCCAACAACTCCCGAATTATCTAATTTGAGTCCTATCCATAATACACATTTATCTCTTAATATTTTAGATGCTCAACCAGCAAAATAACCTATCATTCTTTCTTCTCCGAGCTGCTTTAAATCTGACCTCATTGTGTCTAATTTCTCCTCTGGCGAAATTATTCATTACTTCTGTACAAACACCCCCTTCTTATATTTGAATGTAGCAGAGCTTCAGTCAAATACAATAGATCGTGCTTGAAATAAATTCATGTTTTCATTCCATGTGTGTCCACTTCAAGAAACATGGGCAACGTCCCCAGAACACAGGCCAGGATTTTTTACATTTATTCTAGTAGCCATTCTGTCAAGGGTCGGTAATTTTCTCAGGAGGGTTAATAATATGGTTAAGAATTTCACTATTCTGTTCAATCAAAATACTACATATTCCTTAACTTGACAATCATGGCCTAAGCATTAGGACACCTAAGGGGCTTTTGTTCAACATTTTTAATGTTTACAATTGCCTGGTTCCTAATAAGAAAAGAGTCCTTAACTCTAAACATTTTGGACAGATATCTAGCCTAGGTAACAAATTGTCCCATAATACTTCTTTCCGGGAACTGTAACTCTATCTATGAACCTTTGACTTGTATGTTCAATTTAACAGAATGAGAGGACAAAAGCTTAGGCATTCCTACTTGCTGCTACTTTACAATTGACCTCTTTAACCTTGTCCTATGTCTGTGGGTATGTAATGGAAGATTAGTTTCTGACACAACTAGACAGTACACCTTTAGGAGAGCCAAATACAAAAGTGGAATTGACTGCTTCATCATTGACAATTCCCTTTGGGCAAATCTGATCGATTTTGAGGTTGTCCCCATATCAGATAGCAAACATAATGCACTAGATTTACTTTTAAATGTAGATGTTCTGCTTAACCTAGGCAAAGATCTGGGAGAGGCCACATTGGAGCCTGAAACTTCTAATATTAGTAGAGTTGTCAGATGGCCAAATAAACAGTCTAGTTTTTCCACCATGACAAAAATATATGATACCTTTTCTGCTACTACTTTCACCCCTGCGGAGCTTAAGTCTGGGACAGAAACACTAATAACGGAACTCTATGACAAATCCCTTACTGCCCATAAAGGTTTTATTTATATATACTAAAGCTTTAGTTTCAAAGGGCAAGTCAAAGGCAGCTCTTTGGAATGGCATCAAGGTTTGAAGGGTTAAAACTAAACTTAATTGAACCATCAATTTACAATCTTTTGATGGGATTAGGGTAGCTAGATCTGATTACCAGTTTCTGTTGACTAATAAAAAGAAAGAATGGGAGAAAAGAACTGCAGGAACCACTGTAGGTGTCTTGCACTAATCAAAAAACAGCTTTCAGGTAAATAATACCCCATGACAGCTTATCCCTACACAAATTTATAGATCACTATTTACAACCAAGTGTGTGGGTCAATAATTGTTCTGAGCTCTATACAAGTGAGGATCCTCTGGACCCTGAACTACACAAAAGTGCACATGATTGTGGCAAAATAGTTTTGTCTGACCAAGATCATACTTTTTCCTCCTTGTCAGGCAGAATTAGTGCCAGCGAGGCCCCTAGTCCCCATATGATTCTGAAGGACCTATATTAGTCAGAAATTGCAATTTTGGGCCCATACATTCATACATTATCTAATGCCTTTCTTGAAGGTGCTCATTTACTTGCTACAGGGGGTGCACACATTATTTCAATTTATAAAAAGGGATACTGAGCGTCTACATGGAACTATAGGCCTATAAGCCTTCTTGACAACTTACAGGTCAAACTTCAAGACTGGGTAGAAGGTGCCCAGATTTGACCCCTTTACCAGGCGGGGTTTTGTGCCAAAATCAGGACTATTGGCCAAGCCTTCTGTTTTTTATTATTAATATGGAAATGTGCCTATCCTTAAAAAAAATGTGTGTGGTGTTTGTAGCCTCAGGGCTGCATTTAACCTGGTTCCTATGAAACAAGTTTGGGGGGCTCTTGGCTCTATGGGTGTTCCATTACATATATTAAACACATTATTTTGGCTACTTGAATCAAAGTATGCTAAGATCAGGAGAGGCAGAGGAGGGAGGGAGCTGACAAATCCTATCCGTATTAACAGGAGAGTACATCTGGGCTCTTTACTAGCTCCCACTTTTTTTCTGTATATTAATGGAGCGCTACATAACTGAGGGGCATTATTTAAAAAGAGTTAACACCACCAGAACGTCACGTTTTCCAACATTCTGGTGGTGTTAACTCATTTGCCTTATTTACAAGGCGGCATTAAGCTGCTTAACGTGGCTTAACAATGCCTTACAAATAATGCCCCTATTTATGGAACACTTAGCCTGAAAGTGGTGTGCAATGGGTGTGCCTTTCTGCAAGTAAACGATTGCCCCTGCGATGCAAGCACCCTAGCAAGATGGCGCTAGTGTGCCTGCACTGGCGCCAGGCAGCTTTTTTAGCACCAGCTCTAGGGGTATTTCAGGGGTGCACCCATACTTGCGATTACGGTACATACCTGCGTTTTGAAGTTGGCAGAGCACGGCGTTACCAATTATGGCGTAACATCGTGCTCCTCCAGTTTCTTGTAAATATGCCCTTGAGAGTGGAGTTGTGAGGACTAGTGTATGTGGCATTAGCAGAGAGAAATTGTGTCACTACTGTATGAAGCTGGCTCTGCATATACTATGCCAAAGTAAGGTATAGTATGCATAGTGTCCAGAGAGTCCCCAGAGGTATAGCAGAGGCTAAATAGGTAAGTACTAACAGGTCTCATTCTGGTAGTGTGGACAAGCAGTTAGGATTATACAGAGGGTGTGTTAAGCATTTATTGTATTCACTTAATCAAGACTGATACACACGCTCAGAGACTGAATGCAGACCAATTGGGTAAGTATGAAAAAGCTATACTTGTATTTTATTTCTAGAACCAAGCAGGACAACAAGTAGGTAAAATATACTTTCAATTGTAAACCTTTACACAGATTTACAACAGGTTAGTATCACTTTAAAAAGCAGTTTGTATTACACAGCAATTGCATTTAGAATACTTTTTGGTTACTTTTAGATTACATTTGAGTACTGGGGGTGGTATGTCTAGATCTTACATCTAAGGATCTCTCAATACAAGGTAAGTAAGACTTTTCTTGGCTTTGAGGTAAATTATCTGTTTTCCCATACAAAACAATTGTTCAACACTTAGAACATTTTAGGCCCAAAGTCTCATAACATGGGTTCCTATGGGAAAAATTGCTTATCCCACAAGTGGGAGTTTTGGAGGATAGGACCAAGGTTCCCCAAGTTCTAGCTAGACACTTGAGTTGCAGAGCCAGCGGCACTTGAATGACCGGGTGCAGAGTGCAGGGGCCCAATGTTAGCCAAAGGGGCCAAGGGGGCCTTCTGTTAGGGACTGCTTACGAGCAGGCCAATCAGGTATGAGAGCAAAGCTCCTTTGGTTAAGGTCAGCACTTCAGGGGAAAACAACCAGCACAGGAGCTGCACCACAGGTGGCACTGGGATGGCTGGGAGCAGGGTGCCAAGGAGATGTTGGGGCTTTTTGCTTTTCAATGGAGACCTTCGGTTTGGCAAAATTGATGCAGGCTCAGGCAGGGAGACATCCTGAAGGTGACCACCTGCTGGAGAGGTAAGTTGGGTTCTTGGGGATGCCTGGACACCGTCAGTTGGGCCACCCAACTCCGTGGGCCATCGGGTGTACGGGTGTCTTCTGGCATTGTTTTTTTTTACCAGTTTGGTTTGCAGTCGGGGGTCTCTTCAGGTTGAGGCTGCTGGCATCGTCTTACGGCTTGAGGGAAGTAGGGGATCACCAGTTCCCAGGTCAGGATCACTGGGGAGACCTCCTCATGGTGTTGGGCCACTCGAACTCGGGCCAGAGTGGTGCAGAATTACGGTTTCGCCAGAATCCGGATTCTGGTCTTAGAGTCTGTGTTGAGCAAATACAGTGCTCATGGGAGACACAGTCTGTAAGGTGAGTGCAGGGCCGTTCCTCCAGGCTCTGGGGAGCTGCTGGCTGCTGTATATGATGGTTTGTTCACTGTAGGCATGTTGTAGGCAAAAATGCCAAGTAGGGCTGGGGCCAAAGCAGTAGTTGTCCTCTTCTTCCAGGGCCAGCTCGGCTCTTTGGTTCTTCTTCTTTCTTCCTCAAATCTGAGGAGGCAAAGTTCAGAGTTGCTCCTAAGTGCTAGATTTAGGTGAATTTAAAGGATTGTGCAGGACGGGAACAATGGGTTAATTCCTTGGGGTGAGTACACCACCTATTATGCCACCCTCCAATGGGAGGGGGCATGAGCCTCTCCCTAATTGGCTGAGCACCCTCATCTTCAAGATGGAGGGGACTGAGCTGTGTGCTTCACCTTGCCTCCCCTACCTGAGGGGTCTGATTAGCAAAGATGAACACACCTCGCTTCCTAGTTTGCTTTTCCCGCTGATTCTCCCACCAAAGCAGGCCTTTGAAGCTTCCCTTTCCTGGACCTAGCCCATCCGGGGGAGGAGGCATGACACCTCTTCCCAGGATGGGCTTTGTCTCTGGACCCAGAGAGCTGAGGCCTCTCCCCGTGGTCCAGAAACCTGTCTCATGGTGGCAAATGTGGGCAGCCATTCAGGAACCATGCGGGGGCTGTTTGTTTCTATGGGGACATCCCTAAGATCCCCTCCGAGTGCATTCTATTTCAAACACCACAATGGCATCAATGTTGGTTTAATGTGCTGAGAGGTTTGCTACCAAACTTCTCAGGTTTCAGTAAAGTCGTTATGGAGCTGTGGAGTTTGTAATGGCCAACTCCCAGCCCATATACTGTTTATGGCTTTACTACACTTACAATCTCTAAGAACAGACTTAGACACTGCAGGGGTACAGGGCTCATGCCACTGTGCCCTCACCTGAGGGCTGGTGCACACAGGGATGTCTGCCATGTTGACTCTTCACTTTTCTTTGCACCAAAACATGCAGCCTGCAATGGCAGTGTGTGGATGTTAAGGTGCAGGACCACTAAGGATGGCACAATAGGTGCTGCAGCCCTTAGAGGCCTTCCCTGGTCACAGTATCCTTGGTACCCATAGTACATTTTACAAGGAACTTACCTGTGGCCAGAGATGTGCCACTTGTGGGCAAAAAGGTACAGGTTGGGAAAGAACACAGGCCCTGGAAACCTGATTGGAACAGACTCAGGACACATCAGGTCAAGTTGCACAATCGATGCTGCAGGCCCACTAGCAACATTTGATTTACATGTCCTGGCACTCTCAGTGCACTTTACTAGGGACTTACCAGTAAATCAAATATGCCAACTATGGAAACACCAATCCATATTCTAATTTACAATAGGAGCAATTGCACTTTAACATTGGACAGCAGTGAGAAAGTGCGCAGAGACACTAAACCAGCAAAAACAATAGGTCGGAAAGCAAAAAGACAGGGGAAAAACTCCAAAAGATGCCAGGTCTAACAATTATGTTTCTGTTAAAGTGCAGGGATTCCTTCAGATATTGAGTTTCAGTTAGAGTACATGCCACGCATTATGTATGTTTATACCTAGTTTGAGTATATGAGTGCATTGTCTAACATGTGAGTGTGTGTCCTGCCCTTGATATTATGTGCAAGATTTGAAGATGTAACATAAGAATGATTGGGTTGTGGAAATACATACTTGGGGTACATGCTTGTGTCATATTATTGTGGATTGCGTGGTAAGCAGGTAAACTGGTATCAAGTCTAGGCTCAGAAATGTGCAATTTGTTTATCAAAAATTCAGTTTAGAATTATTGCTAGGATGCATATGATTTTTTAGGAGCATTATATGTCTGAGCATGTAAATGTTTAGGAAATGTGCCTTTTCTTACTGATTTTAGATATGAGGGATACTAACATTCTATTAGGGGAGTATTTTATTTGACTATTAGCTTACCCGTCGTGTGTTGGTGCGATCTCCGAAGAAAGGAAATTCAAGGAAACTCGTTATGATAACATTCAATTTACATTGTGTCATTTTTATTGAAACGTATTCATTTTAAGTGTTGTTTTAATTCTATTTATTTATTTCAGTGCTTGTGGATACACAATTTTTTGTTTTTCTGCCTGGTGCATACATGTTATGTTAGGTTAGTCTGAATTTGTAGAGCGCACGTTCACCGCATGGTTTCTTGGCGCTGTGTGCCGCTGGGGAACCCGTCCTGGCTTTCCCTGTGAGATGGTCCCTGTTGGGCATCCCCAAGGTGAAGCCAGGCATCCCCAGCAGCGAGGGGGCTGTTGTGGAGATTAAGCAAGCTATTGCCCAGAGTTGCAGCATGGGACCCATGGTTAAAAAGGCACCGAGGCGAGATTTTATCGAGCCCGCTGACATTGGTTCCGTACCCTGCCGCGTCGGGAATTGAACCCTGGTCCCGGGCCGACCTCTGCTTCTGGGTCTGCCGCCTCTAACCGGTGAGCCACACTTCATACATCAGTATTCAAAAGATTATGAGGGCCCTGGGGGCCGATATTTCAAAAAAATGTATTCCAGAAACCTTCGGGGGAGTGTACTCAACAACTTACCAAAGTTTCCTGGCGATCGGATGAATGCTGTTTTAATTCTATTTATTTATTCTAGTGCTTGTGGACACACAATTTTTTGGTTTTCCATCTTGAGCGTACATCAGTATTTGAAAGATTATGAGGGCCCTGGGGGGCAGATATTTAAAAAAAATTAGGCCAGAAACCTTTGCGGGAGTGTACTCAACAACTTCCCAAAGTTTCATGGCGATCGGATGAATGGTGTTTTAATTCTATTTATTTATTCAAGTGCTTGTGGATACACGATTTGTTGTTTTTCCGTCTAGTGCGTACATCAGTATTCTAAAGATTATGAGGGCCGTGCGGGGCCGATATTTAAAACATTGTTACGCCAGAAACCTTTTTGGGAGTGTACTCAACAACTTCCCAAAGTTTCATGGCGATCGGATGAATGGTGTTTTAATTCTATTTATTTATTCGAGTGCCTGTGGATACACAATATGTTGTTTTTCCATCTGGTGCGTACAATTTGAAAGATTATGAGGGCCCTGGAGGGCCGATGTTTAAAAAAAATGTATGCCAGAAACCTTTGCGGGAGTGTACTCAACAACTTCCCAAAGTTTCATGGCGATCGGATGAATGGCGTAGTAATGCATAAAGGACAAACAGACAGACATACATTCGTTTTTATATTTATATAGATAGATATATGAGTATTGGCTACCATATATGTGGCCAGACAGGTAGATAAGGTAAATTGATGTCAGATAGGGTTTTGTATGCATACACTTTGGTTTTGTGACATTAGTGGTTAACAACGTTGATTCAAAATAGTTAAAATAATTGTGCTTGCCTTCTGTTTTGATGTACAAGATGGTATTGTTCCTCTACCACTGTTAGGTAGTGCCCATTGTTTGGAGTAGCAGGGACATGTTTATTGGTTGTATTTTGTCCCAGTATGGTGATTTAGGCTCTTTTTCCTCCAACAAAGGTGTTGATCATGAACCACCATGTTTCTGTCAATAGAAATTGTATTCTACATATGGTGAAAGGAGAACTTGCTCTCTGTTGCTCCATCTGTTGTGTTTTTGGTATGCCGCTGTTAACAGAGTAAGAAAAATACAGCAGAGAAGGCAGACAGATGATGGAGTTTTGTCTTTCATATCACCATGTTTTAAATAGGATGCATGAACAGACCTTCATGCCATTGGACGAGTAAACAGCTGCTTTTTGACGGCCTGTCTACACCGGCCAAAACCTAAATTGGGCTTGCTGTATAACACCTTGTCTACAACTGTTCATGCCCAGCACATGCAAAGTACCATAATTCTAATACAAAGTGATGCCACAAACACCCTGACTTCTTTCAAGCCCACTCCAGTGAGGGTATTTTAGTAAGCTTAATATGATAAATACTCGAGTGTATATTGATGACTGACAACTATCACTAACCAGTTGCAAATTGCTGTTGAAGTGGAATGCTCTCTATTTGATTTTCCATGGGCAGTTGGCATTTCATACATTTTATGCTAACCCCTTAGCTATCTAGCTTTCTGTAACCACCTGTCCCTCTACTCTACTGTATAGGAGGGACGGATCCCCACAATCAAAGCTGCCTTTGCTAAGTGGAAAGCATGCAGAGGACTCCACAATGTCCCTGAGGATTTTAGGAGACAAAATGGCATTACAGTCAGGTCTTATCCACCTGGCAGATTGGAGTATACAGTGTGATGACTAAGGATTATGAGTATTTGACAGCTCTGAATAAGCCTCAGTGATCCATTGAGAGACTCACACATACCTAAAAAAGCTAATTGATGTGCCAGTTGATATTTGTATAGATGTAGCTAAGACTTGAAATGTAGGACCTCTGGGAGAATGTGGCTGTATAATCATGGCTCTGCATTGGAGCCAGAAACTATGATACAAGATACTCCAGAAGGTCCAAATACTACATGCTCTCTTCCAAATAATTTTTAGTATGTGTACCCTTTATCTGTACTTAGGATTATAGTGCATCCCAAAAACAATTGATGTGCCTCTCAGGTCTCCTACATGGCAAATGCAATGACATTCAAAATGAGACCACTAGTCGCCCTTCTCTTGGGAGCTGAGGTCTCCCGAACTCACGACCTACACGTCCATTCATTTTTGTGTTTTCAGTTGACTTCCGAAACACCGAGGAAGGCAGAATTGTACCCTTCCTTTTTTGTGAAATTGCTCGACGAACCCGTGTCTTTACTGGGTTGGAAATATCACCGGTATTGCGACTCAAACAGCACTGATTTTTCCAAACGTCAGCCCTGAAGAGTCACAATTGTACCGCGTTGTGACGAAACACGTGTCGGTTGGTCTTTCCTATTCTATATTGATTTGGTTTGATATATAAATATCTTCACAAAGATTCACCTGATGCCAACCTGTAACTTATTTGTACAAAGAGTACTGGTATAGCGGTTTCTGCACTGAAACTCTCAATCTGAAACATGTGCATAGGACTTGGTTCTAAATGAAATGGTGTTTAGGTGGTTGTGGGGCATAATTTTATTTGAGAAAGACCACAGCATGATTTTTTGCATGGTCTGTGGCAATCATCTGCTGAAGTCAATATTATGTTCGTTGACTCATTCTTGAAATAGGGACCCTGTCTTCAGCAGATGCACTTAGCTCCTTCAGAATTATTAAAGTAGGCACAATAATTATTATTTTGTAATCTACGTTATTACAGTACTTTACACAAAGTGCGTCTTTAAGCTGTGTTCCCTTTTTAGACGATTCAGGCATTTCCATTCATCTTTTTTTCATGTTTGTTTATTTTTACTTCATTACATATAGATAATAGAGATTTGTAGGAAGTTTTGTTTTGATGAAAAAGGTGAGTAATGCCCAATGAAGGCAAGTGCTGCTATGAAAATGAAGAATACAAAAAAGTGATGGATGGAATGCTTGAATTAATCTCAGTCACTGGTGGATTCACATGGTTGTGAGAAAGTGGATTATTAGTTGGAGTGGGTGGTAGTCTGCCACAAGTAATAATGTCACTATTTTTGTTGGATCCCGTATAGAATTCAGTCATTTAAACCTGAGCTCAACTTCAGGTAGCTATGTCACAGAGCAGAAAGGCTCAATTTAAGAAATGGTGTAAAGGTACAACACAGTTACAAAGTCAAGAACACACACAATCCAAATCCCACTCCAATAAAAAAAAAAGAATGGTTAAACTTTTTTTTTAAAGTCTTCATATTTGACAAAGGGAAGGAGCAAGATCTAGCCAAAGGTTTGAAGGATCTGCATGCCAAACACCTTCCGAGATCTATGGAACCCGGGCGCCAGCCTTTTCCCACCCACAGTTGATGAGAGGTCTAATGGCAAACTACCATTAATCTCGTCAATTTATTGAGCATTGTCTAATCTATGGACTTCCTAGAAATAATCCAAATACCTGGCACAATGTAGTTCTGCCACCCCCTAGGACAGAAAAAAAGGATAATTTTCACTGCGGTCGAGTCAAGGATCGAAAGCTATAAAGGGAGCCCACATTCTCGCCTTTTTATAGGAGCCCATCTGGCAGTCAAGTCTGGCTATGTGTCTTGAAAGCTTAACCATCCCGTCGAAGTAAGAGGGAGTTCAGAGACCCATTTTAAACAAATTTCCCTACGAGCAGTACCTATTAAGATAAAAAGAAGAGACATGTCATTTTTCCCAAAGACTGTATTGTCTACTTCCCATACCCTGAATATCACCAAGGAAAGGCTTACCTCGATGTACCTACCCAGGACTTTTTTCAATACTTTACCCACTTCTCGCCAGAAGAACTGGATAGGTGGACACTGCCACACTGGATGCACATCATCCACTTTTTCCAGTTGATATTTCGGACAGCATCTTCTTTTATTTCCTTCCATTTTAGCAAGCTTCTTAGGCGACCAATATGCCCTGTGTATGGTAAACAAATGATTCCTCCTGAGTGACGCTGAGGTCACTGATGCCCACCGTGTAGCAGCGGATACTTGCCATATGTTTTGGATGTCACAGCCAGGCATGTCCAGCATCCAGATTTCGTCTGTCGTGTCCTTCCTCTATCATCTCCTTGTACTAATGCCCAGTACCATTTTGAGATTTCCTTCCCATAGGCTTGTATCTTCACTAAGTCCTCCTCGACTTCCGACTCCACCCCAAGATTTATCTAGGATGGTGACCAGCTGGCCAGCTGGCCAGCTGATAGTATTTGAATCTTGATATGTTGAAGTCTGTATTTAGGTTTAGAGCGTCCCATGTTAATAACCTGCCTTCCTCCGCAAGTTGACTCCATCTTAGTAAACCAGCATTCACCAGTGGCAAGGCTAAACTATCCTTCAATCAGATGGGGGTTCCTGGAGAGTTCCAAATTGGCGCCATGCAGCTATAGTATGAAATCTCTAGAAACTTTTCGACCTGAATCCAAATTCTGCATGCAGGGATTAGAGTCTTAAATTTAATGTTTTTGAAAAATGTAGTGTGGCCAAATTTAAATAGAAAGCCTCTGCCTCCTTCTCCCGAGTTACATATTAGAGCCTTATATCTCATCAGCATATCCTGGGGGTCTAACAGCAATTGCCTAGACTTTTTCATAAAAAACGGCCTGTAATATAGTTGAAAGTCCGGAAGAGCTACTCCATCAGCTTTTTCTTCCTAAGTTTTCTCCAGGAAATTCTCACATTCTTATCCCTCCATATATTTAAAACTACTAAGTTGCCCCTGAAGTTTCCTAAAACAAACCGGCCTAAAAAACAAAGGGAGAGTGTTGAAAATAAAAGTTAACTTAGAGAGAGTTGTCATTTTAATTAGGTTAGCCCTCCCTACGATGGAAATTGGGAGGGCCGCCCAACTTTGCAAACGTCTTTTAGTCTCTTGCATAAGTCTAGCAAAGTTTATTTCGCCCATTTTGTCCAAGTCTTTTGTTACTCCTAATCCTAAATATCTAATCTCCGTCTTATCCAGATGTTTAAGGTGGTTGGGTACGAAGTTGTTCCATGACAAAGTTTCAATCTTATCTCCATTGACTTTACGCCCAAAGCTGTTTGCTATTTCACGGACTATGCGTAAGGATGCCTACAAGATAGCTTTATATACTACCAAGTCATATGCATACAGGGCCTCTTTCCTGTACCAGTTCCCATACTGGAAAGTGGGAATTATTTGACCCTCTCTTATTCTTCTTGCAAGTTGCTCCAAATTGAGATTGAACAGCAGTGGTGAAAGTGGACATTCTTGCCGGGTTCCCCTATTTATCCGAAAGCTAGTAGTTAGCGAGCTGTTAATCAATATCTTTGCTGTAGGGGTGGCATATATACCTTGGATAGCATGGAGGAAGTTACCACCAAGACCATTTTTCTCTGCCACTTCGTACAGATAGGGCAACTAACTTTGGCGGCTTCAACCAAAATAACCGACATGGGGGGGGCCCCGTCACGCAGCTACGTCCATCGCACCCACCAGATCTTGTGTTAAGTCAGAAAGCTGCCTCCCCTTCATAAAACCCTTCTGGTTTATACCTATTAAGTCTCCTAGGACCTTATCCAGTTGTCTGGCCAGAACTTGTGAGTACATTTTATAGTCTGCATTTAGCAGAGAGATTGGCAGATAAGAGTCAACATTTTTTGTGTCATTATCAGGTTTAAGTATTAACGTAATCACTGCTTTACTCCATGTATTGGGGAGGGGTGCTTGCTGTGTATAAATGACGTTCCGCATCTCCACCAGGTGGGGGGTAATTTACTCTTCCAAAATGTTGTATATCTCCTTAAGATGGCTATCAGGCCCGGAGCTTTCCTGTTCTTTACATTTTTGATAATTATGTCTTTCTCTGCCTTGGAGATCTCTTGGTTGAGAGCTGCCCGCTGAATAATATTTAGGCAGGGAATTTTGTCCTGATTTAGCCACTCTCTTATCTCCAATTGTGTCCCTTTCACATCATCAGTGTATAACTCCTGGAAGAAGCTCTCAAAAGCCTCCCCAATTGCTTTTTGTTCCATATACTTCCTTCCTGTTTTATTATTTATCAGTTCCTTAATATCGTTTCTAATCAGGTTTTGTCTTGCTTTCCAAGCTAGCATTTTCCCACACCCCTCCCCATATTCATGATTTGCCAACCTGCTAGCTTCCAATTTATGTTTCACTGGTCCCTCCAAATGATCAGACAATTTCCCTTTAGCTTCTAACAATTTACTTTGTAGTTGAGACTTGAGCAGACTCACTCTTTGTTCATTTTCCCTGTAGCTCATCAATAGCGTATTCATAATCCCTTACTCTGTTCTTCTCCACCTTGTTCTTATAGGCAGCTATATTTCTTAATTTCCCCCAGAGAAATGCTTTGTAAGCATCCCAGACATTATGTGGTTGAGCGGTATGAGCGTTTTGTTTAAAAAAGAAAACTGTTTCCTCTTTCAACGATCTTACCACTTCAGCATCCCCTAATAAGGTTCTATCTAAAGTTCACTTTATCTGTGTTGACATTGGTTTAACGTGAACCTCTAATTTAACCGCTGCGTGGTCGGATAAATGTGACGGTTGATGAGTTACCTTAAGAATGCTGTTATTTAGTTTCTGGTCAGTCAGAAAGAAGTCAATTCTGGATGAATGGGCCAGCTTTTTGTTTTGAAAAGTATACCCTCACTCCTGTCCTGCTTTCATTCTCCAGGTATCCACCAACACTAGATTTTTTTAACAGGTGGTGCACAAAGTCCCTCATTTTAGGAGCGTTTACTGCTGGCCTGGTGGTAGATTTATCCAAGACTGGGTTTAGCAATATATTAAAATCCCCCCCAAAATAATATGATATTTTCTGGCAAGAAGCTCTAGGTATAGTTCTCTAAGTGGGGAAGGGTCATCAATATTTGGTCCGTAATAGGTCACAAAAGCATAGCCTGTATTATGAATCTTAACATAACTTATTTCTGATCCACCCCTAATGTCAGTCATGGAGCCCTCCAGCTTTGCCTGAGATGATTTTTTTATAGGACTGCCACCCCCTCACATTCCAAAACTGTTTTGTGCACACAAAAGAGAAATCTATCTATTCTTTTTAATGACTTCTAGCCATTCTTCCTGACACAAATGAGTTTCCTGTAAAAGATCACATCGCTATCAGAAAGTCTTGTTACTCCAGAATCTTCCTTCGTTTAGAAATTACCCTTAGACCACTTACATTCCATGACATTTGTTTAAGATTACTGTTAGACCTGGCACCAATGGCGTGGGTCTCCCTTCCGTTTTTGCTGTTGCCTCATGTATTTTTGCTGGTGTTAGTTGCTTTGGACACTGTGCCACTGCTGTCCAGTGCAACAGTGCAAGTGTTCCCTATTATAAATTGATGTATTAATCAGTGATTCCATGTTTGGCTATTTGGTTTACCTGTCAGACCCTAGTCTAGTGCATTGAGTGTGCCCAGGGCGTGTAAATCCAAATGCTGCAGGTGGGTTTGCAAAAACAACAATTGATGGACAGAATGCAGAACAATGTCATACATTCACCCCAGTACAGAGATCTGGCCCTAAATCCATCGTTTTTTTGCACTCCTCACCACCCCAGGTCAGACATGGCTATATGCAAATCAGCCTCGACCCTGTGCCTCATGGGAACAGTCCAGCCCGAACTGCCAAGCCATGTCTTTCCTGGACCGGAATCAAGCATCCAAGGACCGGTTTCTGGCTATCAGCCTTCATCAGCCTGGATAGCTTGACTCCAGTGGTGTGGAGAGCATGGGACTCACGTCTGAGCATACCCATCCCACTCGGGGTGACGAATGCAAAAACAACAATTGATGGACAGAACGCAGAACAATGTCATACATTCACCCCAGTACAGAGATCTGGGCCTAAATCCATCGTTTTTTTGCACTCCACACCACCCCAGGTCAGACATGGCTATATGCAAATCAGCCTCGACCCTGTGCCTCATGGGAACAGTCCAGCCCAAACTGCCAAGCCATGTCTTTCCTGGACCGGAATCAAGCATCCAAGGACCGGTTTCTGGCTATCAGCCTTCATCAGCCTAGATAGCTTGACTCCAGTGGTGTGGAGAGCATGGGACTCACGTCTGAGCATACCCATCCCACTCGAGGTGACGAATGCAAAAACAACAATTGATGGACAGAATGCAGAACAATGTCATACATTCACCCCAGTACAGAGATCTGGGCCTAAATCCATCGTTTTTTTGCACTCCACACCACCCCAGGTCAGACATGGCTATATGCAAATCAGCCTCTACCCTGTGCCTCATGGGAACAGTCCAGCCCGAACTGCCAAGCCATGTCTTTCCTGGACCGGAATCAAGCATCCAAGGACCGGTTTCTGGCTATCAGCCTTCATCAGCCTGGATAGCTTGACTCCAGTGGTGTGGAGAGCATGGGACTCACGTCTGAGCATACCCATCCCACTCGGGGTGACGAATGCAAAAACAACAATTGATGGACAGAATGCAGAACAATGTCATACATTCACCCCAGTACAGAGATCTGGGCCTAAATCCATTGTGGGTTTGCAGCACTGGTTGTGCCACTCACAGAAGCAGCCTTGTAAAATGTGTTTAAGGTCTGGCATTGCAGAGCCTGCGTGCAGTCTGGTACTGTCATGCTGACTGGGCAGGTGCACCCACTTGCCAGTCCCTAAACCTTCCCTTTTCTTCATATGAGACACCCCTATGGTAGGCCCAAGGGCAGGGTGCATTGTAATTATAAGGTAGGACATGCCCTTGTGCGTGTGGCATGTCCTAATAGTGAATTGCTGCCATTTTCGTTTTTCACAATTGCAAGGTTACCTGTTCTCCATAGGCCAGAATGGTTTGTTAGAATTGTTACATTTTAAAATTCTAACTGACATGGTAGAAATTCGAGTTTAGTATGCCTGAACTCAGAATATTTAAATGCATCTTTTAGTGAAGTAGGTTTTAACATTCTGTGTTTGCAAATACCACTTTTAGAAAGTAGGTATTTGCTGGGGGTGAATGTTTTGCCATTGTGCAACATTCCGTCCATCATCTTGTGTGTTTCGCTGTTCACCCTATGTGGGAAGGGTATGCCCAGACGTGGGTCCCGTGTTCACTAGGCCACTGGAGTCAAGCTATCCTGGCTGAAAATGGCTGATAGCTAGAAAGCGGTCCTAGGATGCTTGATTTCGGTCCAGGAAAGAAATGGCTTGGCAGTTCGGTCTGGACTGTTCCCATGAGGCACAGGGTCAAGACTGATTTGCATACGGCCATGTCTGAACTGGGGTGGCTTGGTGAGCAAAATAACGATGGATTAAACCCAGATCTGTGACTGGGGGTGAATGTTTTGCCATTGTGCAACATCCCCTCCATCATCTTGTGTGTTTTGGTATTTGCTTGTCTAACCTTTCAAACCTGCCTATGCTAAGGTTGTGCATTCCTTTATCTGGTTTTGTGAGTGACAGGGCTGGGGGATTCCAAGAGACAGGATGAGTCAGCCCAGTGGTGAATAGAGAGATCTGCATCTAGATGGGAGGGAGGAGGTGCACCTGAACCTTGAATAGGGCTGTGCCTGCCTTCCACAATGCTGGTTTCACCTCCTGGGGAGCGGCTGGTGTCTCTGCCCTGCACACTGAAAGAAGAGAAGGAGTCCTGTCAACAAAGTGCTCCAGGACTGTACTTGCCTTCCACAATGATGGCTGCACTTCCTGTGGGGCGTCTGATGTTTCTGCCCTGCAATGTGAAAGGAAAGGAGAAGTCTGGTAAACAGAGTGCTTCAGAACTGGTTTGGACTGGGCAAAGGCCCCTCTCTCCTCAGAGAACAAAGGATTTTGGGGTATAAATATTGGCACCCTGATCCCATGAAATGAGATCACTTTTGGACTAGAGGAAGAAACCTTTACTAAGGAGAGGAACCTGAAGAAACTGAGGAGAGACTATTCCCAAGCTGAAGTGCTGCTTGTGGGATTGGCCGGCAGTGGTTGCCTTACTGCCAAAGGAAGGCGAAAGGAACTTTGTGTACTTTGCTTTCAACTTGTGAAGGATCTCCAAGGATTTGGAAAAGAGCTTTCCTCCTGCTGAAGTCTCTGGCCCAACAGACTTCAACCCCCAGCTCCCCAGAGTCCTTGTGTAAGTCCCTGCTGCTGTTTTGGGCCTTCTGAGGGACTGGGTGTCGCAAGGAGCTGGAAGCGCGACTCAACAAAAACAAAACGTGTCGCCATCGCTGCTGCTGCTGTCGCACTTCTGAACACGGGTGTCGTTGCTGGAGTTGTCGCACTGCACCGCATCAAGAGAAGCGTGCCGCAACGAAGAGGAAACATGTCGCCGTCGTTGCTGCCTGCTGTCGCACTTCTGAAGAAAGGTGTTGCCGCTGGAGTTGTCGCACTGCACCGCATCGAGAGAAGAGTCTCGCAATGAGGTAAAAGCGTGTTGCCGTCATTGTGCCTGCCGTTGCACTTCTGAACAAGGGTGTCGCCGTTGGAGCTCTCGCATTGCACCACATCGAGGAAAGCGCCTCGCATCCCCGAGAAGCGCGCAGCCATCGGAGCTGCTGCCGTCCCATTTCTGAACAAGGATGTCGCCGCTGTAGTTGTCGCATTGAGCAGAAACTTCAGGCATCGTGGGAGAAGAGTGTCGCAGTTGGAGCTGTTGCGGTTGCCCTTCTGAACAAGGGTGTCGCCACTGCAGTCCACGCATCAAACCGAGAAATTCTCGCATCCCCGGAGAAATGTCCCGCATCTGGAAGATCTTCACGTCTTTATTTCTTTGTACCTGAACTTTGCCGCATTTCCCTCGCTGCCACATTGCTTGTTGTGGAAGCGCAACGCATCGCAAGGTACATTGACGCAAAGTGTCGCATCTTAAGAACTGAACTAAACTAAGCTAAAACTACCATCCTAAAGTAACAGTATTGTGTTGTTTTAGGAGTGCAATCCCCTTATCCTGGCTAGAGGCAAGGGTCCCTATTTGTCACAAGTATCTACCTGTGCCAACTAGAGACCCCCAAATCTAACAGTTACTCATCATTCCTTCCTTTCCTTTTAAAGCTATAGTCTATAGTCAGGCAGCCTTCTCACTCACTTCCAGTGCTCTATCTCTTTGTGTTAATGAGGACCATATTTTACATTTTTTTCCCTAAATGATCCCCACCCTGTGCTCAAACGAACTAAAAATTGTGAAAGGATCTGTATCGCTTCCCTCCCTCCCACCTTGGGGAGCCCTCACTGTATCCTGCCTGGGTGTTCCAACATACCATATTTGACCTCCAATCCTCCACCCTACAGAATAATTTCAAAATTATTTAAGGAACTTCATGAGACTTAATCTTAACAATCAGATTTTCCACCTTGGATATCTCTTTCACATTGTACATCTTATTGTTCCACATTATTCTACGGGTCGCAGGAAATTTCAGCTGCGCTGTCGCCCCTAAAGCCTTCAAGTACTGGATGTATTTTCCTAATTCCCACTGGCGTAATTGAGTAGCCTTGGAGATATCTCATCTGATTGTGAAAGACCAGTCCTGTTTTTTAAGCTGTTTACCTCTAAGAGCCACAGAGAGAATTAGTTCCTTAATCGTATAAGTACGGAAGTTTATCAGAATTTTCCTAGGCTTTCCTTTGTCTGGGGATTTCCTAAAAGGATCACGATGTACTCTCTGGATGTCATTTTCTAAATCAAATTTTGCTGCTTCTGGAAAGAATTCTGTCAACAAGTCGACCACAAATCTCTTTATATTTCCTCCATCACTGCCTTCTGGAATGCCCAGGAACCTTAAATTATTCCTTCTTGAGTTATTTTCCAAAATTTCCAATGCATCCCTCAGCTCTTTCTCTCCTGCTTTCAGCACCATTATCTCCTTCTGGTTAGTTTTAACCTCCTCTTGTAATGATCCCAGAGAGGTTCCCATAACAAGAAGTCTGTCTGTGATGTCGACCAGTTTCGCCTCCAACCTCGCACACGCCATTTGAATTTTAGCTTGATTCTCAGAGACAGCAAATCTTTCTTTTAGTAACATTTGATAAGGAGAGGAGAATCTGTGAAACATCCATCCCTGGTAGATCTTGTCCCTTCCCTGATATGCATGAAACCTCTGTACTCTCTGCACTCTAAACCTTCTCCACTCTTCCCTCCGAATTTTTATTATGCGTGAGAGTCTGAGATGTATCTACTCTTATCTGGGGGATGGTGCCAAAATGTTCTCGGTGGGGCCACTAGACAGTTCATCATTCAGTAGGGGAGAAAGCGATTTTCAGAAAGTAGGATGTGGTCCACTTTTGGATACCTGCGGAGGAGGTTCCATTAAACAGGTCCTAGTCCGATTAGACTGATTAGGCTGAGACTGGTTGGACTGAGACCCTTCGCTGTTATCTTAATCTTCAGAAAAGATCTCAATGAGGGTGTGATTTTAATTCTCTCTCCTGAGCTACTAACAGATGGTATCTTGGGCTTTGGTCCCTTTTTGGTAACTTTACAAGAGGGAACTTGTCTAGGTATTTGTGTTTGCGCTCCCCCAAAATTGCCCTCAGAAGCTGTAGTTGCACTATCTGGGATCTGGGTCACTCTGCTTCCCTGTAGCTCGCTCCCCCCAAATTTTGTATTCCTCAGCGTGTACCTATTTTTTCCTTCAGAATGATTTAATGAACAAAAAGACATAAATACAATAAGGGGAACAGGAGATATGATTTTTGAATTTTTTTTATTAAAAATTGCTCCAAAAAGATTTAAGTGCCAATTGCGGTCATCGGGTTATGTTGGACCGGTACCTGTGTGCTATTTAAGGCCAAACAAGATGGAGTGTAGGTCAAATATAGAAAACAGGTTTGTCCCGATCAGAAGTTTTACAGTCTGACTTAGGTCCTGATTATGAGTTTGGAGGTGTGGGAGCAGGGCGGCACACCACCGCCCCACGCCTACACCAGCAATCTCCACTGTTGACCACCCGCCTGCCGATTTACAAATTGTACTCTGGGAAGGTCATCCTGGGGCGGCTAGCTCTGCCTTTCAAAGGCTCATAGGAGAGCCTTAAAAAGGCAGCGCCATGGGGCCGACACAGCATGTTCCTGCATGGAATGGACTGTAATGTCCATGCCATGCAGGAACTGGGGGTGCAGACAGACAGAGGGGCACACCATGCACCCCCTTATTTCCTCACTGCCACCCTTTTTATGGCCGGCTCACTACTATGAAAAGGAGGCCAGTGAAGAATCTCTTAATATGCTTGGTGGTTCAGCAGCTGAACCGCAAGCATATTGTGGCCTCAGACCACTGAAATACTGCCAGGGATCGCACATTCCTGGTGATAGCAGCGGTCCTATGGCAGTCCAACTGCCAAAGTAAGAATACAGCAGTGGTTGCTGCACCGCCACTGTGAGTTTGGCTGTCTATTGGAATGCCAAACTGATAATCAGGCCCTTGGTCTCTGGAATGAAAGTCAAAAATCCTTAGCTGGACAAGGCAGCAGGCTGAGACTAAGATGGGCCCTCTGATTCCTGATAGCAGTCAACAAGGTGAATCAATTGACTCATATTTGGAGAATTCCAAATTTGTGCAGAAGGAAGGTTCCTCGGTGGCCAGATACTGTTGGCACCTTCACCCAGTGAAAGTTTCTATGTTTAGATGTACTCACTCTTTTGAACCTCGAATTCCACCAGCAGCGCAAGGTTGAAAGCTGTAGCCAAATGGGGCTCCAAGGGGTCAGACATCCTCTCTACGTGGTCCCACTGAATTTTATATACTGCTACGGAGCAGCACCACCCAGAATCTTGGCCCAGCTGCATTGCACCTTTGTCGGATTGACATGGCAGTTTGGCCACAGCCCAGATCTTCCAGAGGTCTTTGGAACTAAAAGGTTTCTCAGTTCCAGGTTTTTCAGGATGTCAGGAGGAGTACATTTTGACACAGCCATCTTTCCCATTACCTCAGGAACAGCACTTGGTGGTTAAGACTCACTATAGCAAAAACCCATCATCAGGGTAAAAGGCAGGTCCAGTTGGAAATGGTAAGCTGGGCTCCCAAAGAAAAGTGCTTCTAGCAGGTTCTTATATCCCTGTACCTTACCAAGAGGTCAACCAACTGACCTTTGGAGCCCACTTCTTTGTCATGAGTACCTGTGGGAGCAGATCCAGTTTTTCAGGTCTCAACAGCACATGCTGTCCTTCTTCTGTCTCCTACAGTATAGTAATGTTCTGACTATGGTCCCCAGGGATGACACATGTATGCCTGGCACATGCCAGTGGATGGGGTGACTCCTAGCTCCTCTCTAACCAATGTGGAATATACTTTCCCGGGGTAAACCTACCCACTTTTGCAGCAGTTCCTTTATGCCTGTAATCCCACAACTTTCCAGAGCGGATTTCCAATATGGCACCCAGGATGAGGCTCAAGGAAAGTGAGGGTAGCACTCTAGACATGGCCTGGGATGTGACACGGATGAGTCAAGAGGCGGCATCTGGTGGAGGTGGAGAGAGAGCACGGGGAGTGGAGGAACGAGAGGAGATCATGGAATCCAGTGCCAGAGTGACGAGACACGTGGACCAGCTGGGGAGACTCCTGCCCTCAAGGAGATAGGATGCTTGCCTGTGGAGCAACAGGAAGACGCAGAGCAGGAGGAAGCAGCGGAGCGACGAGATCTCCCACCTAGAGGGAACGCCAAACAGTCAAACCAACCCGGAAAAGAAGAGGGTGATGACACTCTATTTGTCATGACCCTGGAGGGCCGTGCCTTACGGCAAGTACCCTTTTATAACTTCTTCACATTTGGCAGGTGCCGGTTGGGACACAAATGGCTTTAACCTAAACGTTGTTGTTCTAGTCACACTTTCACACTAAAAGCACTACCCTATCCTGGGGTGAAGGTAACGGTACAAATATCTCTGATTAAGGACTAACAAACCTGATGCTTGTTTACTTTACCCAGAGGGACACACCAAACCCCCCCCGCTCTTCCTGACGAGACCTGAAGAAGAAGCGGAGACGAACAGAGCACAAGACCAAGACCCCCGGTCAAGAGAGAGAGACGCCGGATGTGCAGTGAATAAACTGGCGCTATTGAGGCTGTCCATCCCTTGTTTTTTTCAGTTTCTAACCCCACAGAGCTACTATTCACCTAAATCCAAAATGGCAGAAACTTTCTTCCTCTGTGCAGAGCTCCTGTGCCCTCCCAAGGAATGTGGCTAAGAAAATGAGCATCCCCTCTACTGTCGTCACTTAATGTTGGTTCTGAGACCAGCACCTCTCTCACTGGGATTGGTGTGTGTCTGACTAGGAGGGCAAAGGATTAGGCAGGGTAGGCCGCTTTGAAGTCAATTAAGTTCTTGGGCAGCGCCAATATGGTCAGCCTGTCAGAGGAACATGATACCTCCCCATACACAAGGCCAGCCTATGCTCTGGGAGCAAGTTTAAACCTTATCAAGGGGCTCTTCATCTCCTGGGTGACATTTGGAAAATCATGCAAATGGGATTTTAGAGGCTTTAGGCAGGTAAAAGATGATGATTTGAAAATACATTTTTCTAAATATTTATTACAAATCGAACTTTACCAGTGAATTGAACTTGTGATAAATATATTAAAAATGTAAAGAAATAACTTTTTAGCTGTTTTCTCAGCAAAGATAACATTATTAAATGTAATATTGTATCCTAATGCTTTCCAATGAAACAGATAACCCTGGTTCAGTGAAAATATATTTTGGGTCATTTTCACTAGGCCCAGGCGGAATTTTAATCCGGCTAACGGAATAGGCGGAATTAAGTAACTCTGTGTTTCTCTTGTAACGCAGAGTTCCTACCAAATTCTAATTGCTGCGTGGTGGGATTTTGCTTTCATTCGAGCAATGAAATGACAATGGGAAAAACACAAGGCTGCATCATGCAAGGTTGCGGACACGAGTGAGATTGGGGAACCCCTGTCACGATTTCCAGTCCCCAAGGAGCCTTCTGTGCCATTTTGTAAATGCTAGCAGTTGCAAGAAGTTGGGGCTGTTTCTCAAATAGATTTTCTACTCGAAAAGCTGCTAAATCAACTTGAAAATACCTTTTCGAGTAAATATTCTAACCAAGCGGATGGTTAAGGTATTTTTTTTAGCACAATACGCACTACATTTTACTCTACTTTTCATTAACAGGAAGGAAGTGCCACATAGACTCCAACTTCCTCTTTCTGTCCAGAATGCTCTTTCCAGTACTTTGTCCATCACTTGGTCAGTTTTCATTTGGATTTGGAGGTGATAGGATCACCGTCTTTGTCTGTTGAGCAAACCCGTCACACATGAGCCAAATGGTAGTGCCATGACGAGCATGGGGAGGAAATAAAATGCCAGGGACCCATATCTCTTGGTTCAGAAAACCACAGTACTTTGAGTCAGTGTACTTGATGAGTGTGAGTTTTATTTTCCCCAACCATGAACCCTGCTCTGGTCCCACTGCTCATATGCAATGCATGGCACCTGTTTGGGGCTGACTGTTGTGTCACCTGCCTGCTTGCCAGCCGCTGGTGAGCGTTTGACGCCGCTCCTGTCTTCATGGCTCACAAGACTAAGCTGCTGCTCATGCCCCTTGTGGTGGGCTGCTTGACCCTGCCTCTAGCTCTTCTCCGGCTTGTCTGTTTATCCTGTTGGCCCACCCAAGACACTCCTACTGCCTGCATTTGCCATGGTCATGCAAATGCTTGTGCCTTTTGAGGCGGGCTGGTTGACCTAGCATCAGGCCCTTCCGAGGGCATCTGGAATTCATGTTAGCCCAGCCACAGAGCTCACACCGACTCCATTTCGCTCCGTGCCATAGGGCATGCTGAAGCTGCTTTCTTTTCTTCCTCTGGAGGGGGATTTTATTCAAGAACGTGCAAGTCACTCTGCCTGTCATGACTTAGGACTGCATGTAGCATTGTTCTGCCCAGTATGTCACCTGCTCCGATAATACCCTTCTTCCACCTGCTCCTTGAGGTGGGTGAGAATCTCCCTGGTGCCTGCTGTAATGCCTGCTGCCAAGAGGAAAGCATGAAGGGTGGCTCCTGGTAACCGTGGGCAGGGTCCAACTCACTGCCCAAGGCGTGTGCTCTCTGCCTGGTGGTTAACTTTCCCATCACTGCTTACCTGGCTGGTGAGTTCACTGCACTGTTTTTCTTCCTGCTCCTCGGCTACCTGTTTGACCTGTGGTGGCTTCAGTACCAGCCCTTGAACTTCTTTCATGGAGGGCCCACCCCACCTGCGCAGACGACGTGGTGGAAAGACTCGGTGGAGAGACTCAAGAACTACTTTGCTTTGGGGGCCTTAGGAAATGATAGATATCGCCCTATGCTCCTGCACTTAGGGGTGCTACCATTCACAGCCTGGTGAAGTCTGTATTTGTGTTGATATGCGCTTATCCAATACAGCCATCTGGCATGAATTCCACCTGAGGCCTACCATGAAATGAAATGAAATGAAATGAAAAACAAATTTAATAAAGCGCACTGCGGCCAAGCGGCTTCCTGGCGCTGAGGACTCATCAGTATCTACAGAGGGACCCAAGAGGATTAGCGGGGGAATGCCTGAGAGAAAAGAAAAGTTTTAAGGGCCTTACGAAAATGGGAGAAAATAGGAATGGAGCGAATGGAGAGAGGAAGGCTGTTCCAGAACTGGGGGGCCAAAACTGAGAATCGGGTGCCCCCAGTGCGTGATTTACGGAATCGAGGGACGTGAAGGAGAGAAAGTGATGAAGAACGAAGGGTGCGACTTGGGACGTGGGAGGTGATGAGGGAATTGATGAAGTGCGGGGCGGAGCGAGCATACGCCCGAAAGGCCAAGCAGGCTAATTTAAAGTAAGATCTGAGATAGACCGGAAGCCAGTGGAGGGACTTGAGGACAGGAGTGATGTGAGAGGATTTAGGAAGGCGAAAGATAAGGCGGGCCACCTGGTTTTGGATAGCCTGAAGACGACGAATTTCGTAGGCAGGAATGCCTACGTACAAGCCATTCCCGTAATCCAGGCGGGAGGTGATAAGAGCCGTAATGATGGTTTTGAGAGCGTCAACAGAAAAGAACCGGGAGATCTTGCGGATTAAACGAAGAGAAGAAAAACAAGAGGACACAACGGAACTAATTTGGGCATGCATGGACAGATCATTGCTGACCTTGATGCCCAAAGTCCAAACAGAGGAAACTGGTGAGGGGGGAGGACCAAAAGAGAGGGGCCAGTGAGCTGGGGACCAAGGGTTGGAAGAGCCTCCAGTGAGGACGAGCTCTGTCTTGTCCGGGTTGAGCTTCAAATGATTGAAGCTCATCCACTGGGAGATAAAAACAAGAGTGGAACAGAACTTGGGGAGGGAGTCAGCAGGGGATGAAAGATCGAAGACGAGCTGGAGGTCATCTGCGTAGTTGTACACAGAGACCCCCAGCTCAAGAAGGGAAAAAATGAGAGAACGGATATAAAGGTTAAAGAGAAGTGGTGAGAGGGAAGAGCCTTGGGGGACCCCACAGGTGACAGGGCGGGGGGGAGCAGAAAAGCCAGAGAGGTGAACTGCCTGCGATCTTCCTTGAAGGAAGGACGCGATCCAGGAAAAGGCAGTGCCTTGGATGCCCGCTGCGCTGACACGGTCGAGAAGAATGGCATGATCGACCGTGTCAAACGCAGTGGACAGATCGAGAAGGACCAAGGCCTGGGGGAGATTACTATCGGCTTTCCTCTTGAGTTCATCCAGGACCGCAAGGACCACACCCTCAGTGGAGTGGCCGGGGCGAAAGCCCGCCTGGTGGGAGGCCAAAAGATGGTTCTCCTCGATATAAGTGGAGAGGCAGGAAGTTACATGGCTTTCAAGGATCTTCCCTAGATAGGGGAGTAAAGAGATCGGCCTGAAATTGGATGGAAGAGTCGAGGCCAGGTTTTTTCAAAATGGAAAAAACTATAGCGGATTTAAAAAGAGAAGGGACAGAACCCGAAACCAGAGAAGCATTGAGGAAGGTAGGGGGAGGGACAGGGCAACTATTGTAGAGAGTTCTGAGAATCCGTGCAGGAGCACAGTCCGCAGATGAACCAGACTTGACCTTGACAAGCAGGTCAAGGAAGAGCTCAGGTGAAATAGGTTGAAATTGATCCAGAACGGGAGGGGACAGGGAAAGGTAACCCGGGAGTTCAGGTTGAGACACAGTAGGAATGTTGGCCTTGATGTTAATGATCTTATCGATGAAATAATCATTCAGTGAGAGGCAGAGAGACTGGGATGGAACAGGCGGGGGGCAGGTGCGATCAGAGGTAGCAAGACTGTGAACTAATGAAAAAATCTCTCGGGATTTGTTGGCAGAGAGGGCCACTCTCTCAGTAAAATATTTAGTTTTTACCGCTAGAATTGCTTTTTTGTAAACATGGAGGAGGGCCTTGTATTTAGAGCGGAGGATAGGGCAGTAGTTACTTCTCCAGTGACATTCCGAGGGCCTGAGATCTAATTTAAGGGATTTGAGGTCGCTGGTAAACCACTTATGCGCGTCATAGGGATGGACAGATTTGACCTTTTTAAGTGGAGCGACCTGGTCGCAGGCAGAAGGGAGCCAAGTACTGATGACGTCCGCCTGACTTTCCAAGGACAGGTCAGTCAGGTCAGGGGCAGATGAGGTCAAGGAAGAGGAGAGGGCGTTAAGGTCGGTCTGGTTCCAACTACGCGCCATGATGTTTTTAGGCAAGAGGGCTTTCTCAACTTGACCCAGATGGATGGAAAAGGAGATCATGGAATGGTCCGACCAGACGCAGGGGAGAATGGAAGTGGGTGAGAGGTTGCAACGTAAAGACCAAATTTGGTCTAAGGTGTGACCCTGAATGTGGGTAGGGGCCAAAACGTGAGATGAAAAATTAAGACACTGAAGTGTAGCAGAGAAGTCGTTAGATGAGGAGTCCTCCCTCGGGTCGCCCGGCCAAAAATTGAAGTCGCCAAGCAGTAGCAGCGAAGAATTATTAACCGCCAAAGTGGCCAGGAGATCCTGCAGGGTGGACACAAACAATGGCATAGTTGGAGGGGGGCGGTACATAAGAACCACAGTAAGAGGTGAGGGGAGATTTAGAGAGCGGGCCACCAGGAAGTCAACATTGGATATGCGGGGGTGAGGGAGAAGTTGGAATTTCATAGAGGAATTAATTATCATCGCCACACCCCTTCCAATCTTGCCGTCAGGGCGTTCAGCTCGAAGGGCATAGTGGGTGTTTGGAAGGATAGCCAAGAGATCAGGGAGAGAATCCGAGGAGAACCAGGTTTCAGTGAGAAATAGAAAATCAGGGGAATCAGTGTTGAGGAGATTAAAAAGAGCAGTTTGATTTTTGGCAGCAGAGCGGGTATTAAGTAGAATAGCAGAGGCTGCTGAGGAGCCAGAAGAAGGGCAAGTGAAGGAAGATGTACAGGTCTTAGAGGGGATAGGTGGGACAGGGGGAGTGGGGGGCATGGATACCATGCGTAATTAAGTGCTGGACTAGAGAAGGGGAAAGCGGGGCAGAGACTGAGAAGGATAATAATTGTGCAGAGGTGTACACCAGAGGAAGGGCAGGGTCTATGGCCCCTGGTCCCGGCCCGTCGCGGACGGGCGCAGACGGGCTTAACTTAGGCGCAACTTCGGCGCGCCCGCTGCACACGTCCGCTGCGCCGCCTGGACTGGCCAACCAATATGTAGGGGCACATCGGAGGGAGTGGCAGGGGGGGGAGGGGCCCAAACACTGCAGCGCTGACCCAGAGCCGCCCAAGATGGAGGACTCGTCCGTCTCAGGAGGAGACGATCAGCGGGAGGCTGGATGATATTGTGACGGAAGTGAGTGGTTCAAGATGGTTCTCAAAGATGGATATCCAAGCAGGATACCATCAACTGCTGGTGGCTCGGGAATCAAGGGCCATGACTACTTTCTCCCCCTCTGTGGACCTAAGGAGATACACAAGCCTCAGTTTCAGGGTGTCAAGCAGGGCTGAGGTTTTTCAAGGTACCATCAGGGGTATTTTTGCTGGTCTTGAGGGGACATTAGCATCAGTGATGACATCCTGGTGCATGCCCCTGCCATCAAACAACATCTTGACATTCTGAGGGCAACATTCAAACGTTTGCAGGACAGTGGTCTCACCCTACACGATGAGAAGTGTGCATTTCTCCAAAATGAGATAGTGTTCTTTGGATTTGGTTTACTGAAATTGGGGTCATGCCAGATCCCAAAAACGTATGACATATCCAATCAGTCCTGGCACCAACTAGCGTTACAGGAGTCTGAAGTTTCCTGGAGATGGCAACATACTGTGGCCGATTCATTCAAAACATGGCTACTGTTATTGCCCCACTTCAACAACTGATCAAAACTTATTTGGTCTGGGAAAGGGGCCTCACACAAGAGGAGGCTTTTCAAGTGACATAGAAAGCTCTATCTGCACAAACCACAGTGGCTTATTTTGACCCTTGCCGTGAGTGGGGGTTGTCTGTCGACACAAATCCTTCTAACCTAGGTGCAGTGCTTTCCCAAAAACAGGACAATGGGGAATGGGCTCCTGTGGCACATGCCAGTTGGGCTCTCATAAATGCTGAGCAGCATGAATACACCCCGATGAGTGATCATGCAATGCAACATATTAAATTTAACCTTAATACGGAAAGAATGCAACCTTCGTATATATTAGAGGGTCATCTATGCTCAGCTAATCTAAAACTTATAAACTGGTCCAACTCAAATGAAATTGATTGGTTCAGGACAAGAAAGGATACGTTGAATTGTCTAGGGGATGCACCAATGAATATGATTCAAGCATGGTCTCTCTTTTTGGAGAAATTAAAATTAAAAATGAAGTTACCCGTGATGAAAATAAATACTGACGACTCGAAGAGAAAACTTTCGAAAGAACTTCAAGAGCTACGAAGGATTCTGGGAATTTAAAAAGAGGATTAACGAGAGCTTTTGGTCCAAACTGCTTTTTAGTTAAAAACTCCAGAACTCAAATTCATTTTGGAAAATAGTAAATCAGTTAATAAGACCCTGTAACGCACTTACATCGAATGTTCAGGAATCTGAGTGGTCCACGTTTCTAGCGACAAAATTCACTGATACCTCCACAAAAATTCCAGGTATTGATCCTTATCCAGAAAATCATATTACAATGTCCATAGTTAATGAACAAGGGAGTCAGCCCCCTACCAGTAATCTGTGCAATGCATTAAGAACAGATCTTTCGATTATTCCATATACAACAGAAGAGATAATCAAAATATTTAAAAAGGGCATATCTAACGGGGCGCCAGGCCCGAATGGCCTCCCTCAAGCAGTTTATAAATATGCACCAGAATTTTGGGGCCCACGCCTAGCGAAACTGTTTTCAGATGTGCAAAGTTGCAATCAAGTCCCCGAAAGTTGGCAAGGATCTATAGTTATGCCAATGTACAAAGGCGGTGAAAGATCAAATCCGACCAACTATATATTAATTGCACCTCAGGACGTAGAGGCAAAATATTTTGCATCGCTACTTTTAAACGATTTGGTAACTTGGACAGATGAAAGAGAGTTGATCCCTATTAATCAAACAGGCTTCAGAAAAGGGATTGGTACAACATCAAATATCCTATCCCTCAGCATAATAGCGGAAAAATGCTTGAGTAGTAGAGAGGACCTGAACTTGTGTTTTATAGATCTACAAGCGGCCTTTGACAGTGTAGACCAAAGCCTGTTATGGTCCAAATTAAGAGCATGGTCTATACCAGAGAACATCTTAAGGGGCCTGTTGCTATTCTATTCCGACACCTGGTCACAAGTCAAAATAGGGGATGGATCCCGGCTATCGAGAAAAGTGTTTAAATCGATTGGCCTAAAACAAGGGTGTGTCCTTGCGCCTCACCTATTCAACCTTTTCATCTCAGACCTCTCCGGGAAATTGAACAACTGTCGGGCACATCCTCCGAAATTAGGCGATTTGCAGCTTACACATTTCGCATATGCCGATAATATCGTCCTTATGAGTCTAACGCAGGTGGGACTAATTAGACTAGTAACAGAACTTTCAGCTTTTCTGTCGGCAAACAAGTTGGCTTTAAATGTTATAAAAAGCAAAACAATGTTAATAACCAACCGCCGTGTATCACAACTCTCTATCCGGTTAGAACGTAAACCGTTGGAGAAAGTCTCTAATTATAAATATCTGGGCTACTATATCGACGATAAGCTGAACTTAATGGACAAGAAAAAATATCTGACGCAAAGAGCGGGAGCTTTAATATTCGGGCTAAGCACTCTGTCAAAGAAACTTGAAGGACCATCATTAAAACCACTATTAACTGTGATGGCGAATAAGGTTCTTCCCACGCTGACATATGCAAGTGTAGCAATGTACGGAAAGGATGCTGTCCTATTAAACAGCTTAATAACTAAAATTTATAAAAAGTTACTCCGACTACGTAACATGGCTTCACCTGCGCAAATGCGCCTCGAATTTGGCCTAAAAAACGAAACATTGGGAAGACTATATTCGTATATCAAGGTGTGGTACCAGATTATGAAAAAAGCAACTGTCAATAATCTTAATACTTTTCTTTGGCAGGAGCTGAAAACACATAAAAACTCAAAAGCAAGGCAATTTTTAACGCATGCATTGGAGGCAACATGCTCCACAAATCTTTGGGAAAAAAACTTGCCATTTGCTGCATTAAAACAGGCTCTAAATAAAGTGACAAAATTTCACTCTTTGGTTACGGACAAAGACATCTTTTCACACCTGCTCCCACTCTTGGGCCGTGATAAACGGTTATAAGACACTTACCCCTGTACTTGGAAACAACCTATTTGATCTTTATTAAGAAAAAGCTGATGGCATTGAGATTTGGTAAATTTCCAACCTTAGCTGAGGAGCCCGACTGGAAGCAGCATGAAGCTGTCATCTGCCGTTTGTGTGGTAGTCCCAAAGAAGATCTAATTCATATCATCTGTCATTGCAAAATGTTATGTAAGGAACGGTTATACTTTTTAAAGCATACCTTTCGGATTAACAGGGTACGGACATGTAGATCTGCCATTATTGGAGGTTCGGACTCAACCGCCCCTCTAATACACTGCAAGCTGGTAAAGTTCTTGCAGAGATTCGAGAATCGCCTTAAAATTGCTGGATGTCTTTAAATTGCTGATGGTTAATTCCTCACGCTTCATTTTTGTTTTAATTACTAACAGTTTTTAATGTGATTGTCTTTTGTTTTAATGAATATTTCAAAAGTTTTCTTTTTTTTTATTACTTGATTGTCCGTTGCTAAAGAAATTGTTATGGTTTTAATTAACTAAACAATAAAGTTTAAATTTCAAATTTCAAATTTTGCTGAGCAGCAATATGCTCACATTGAGAAAGAAGCATTGTTGATGTTGCCATTTTCATCTTTATGGCCAACTGTACATCACATGGACCACAAACCACTTATACCCTTGATCACGGGATCCTCATCAACACCACCTCCAAGGATTGAGAAGTGTATCCTTCAGTTACAGGAATACCGTTTCACAGTAGTATAATGACCAGGGTCACAAAATCCAGCGGCCCATTGCTCCAGGCATGCCTGCCCACCACTGTCAGTGAAGAGTCAGACATTGAGGATGTGGAGGAGTATGTGGCGCTTATTGTAGAATGGTCAAGGCATTTGCCTATTTCTTCGGAGGACATTGTAGCCGCTACACAGACAGATGATTGTCTTCAGTTAACGATATGATATGAGAGTCGCTAAATGATCAGTTAAGGCATCCTTAATCGATTGGGTCTTAGAATCGTCTGCCGAAACCACAGGCCATTTGAGTCGACGCTTATCATTTGTGGGGATTAGAGCCTTTGTACCTAATGATATTGGGGGCTCACTCCCGATATCTCCCCAGAGGTCATTAATAGACAGAATAAAGGGGTTGTGGTCACTATCACAGGATGGCACTATAACCATGTCCTGTACCAAGGGCCAAAGTGTAAAATCCACCAGTAAGTAGTCAATACTACTTGACCCATTTGGTCCAGTGAATGTCATTCCTCCTCCTTTGTCTGAGATGGTTCTACCGTTAGTGGCCCTTAACCTATATTCTTGAGATATCGCATTCAACTGGAGAGTAGGTTACGGCCATTTTTTAATCGGAGTAAGCTCCAGAGGAGGTACCTTCCAGACTTTGTCCTCCTAGTTCCCATCATTGGCCTCAGCCAGGTCGAATGGCTCAAATGTTACGTTGAAGTCACCACCAACGATTAGTGGATGACTTTCCTGCCTGGCTTCCAAAAATTGATCCAGAACCTGGAGGGTTGGAGAACTACCCCCTCTAGTGCTCCTAGCATATACGTTATATATATCGGCCGTCTACCCCTTGCCATTGGTTAACCTAATCCCAAGAATATCCGGGCTATTGGTAACCAACTCTTTGCTTCACAATTTAGTGTATGGTTTACAAGTGTAAGCAGCGCTCCTAAAGACCGACCATGTTTGCATGGTATTGCTGGTCTATGAAAAGACATAAAACCTGAATGAATGTAGGGGTCAAACTCCAGGTTTCTTACTGAGTCCATTTCCCCAGTTCCTTGGTAACGAGTGAGTGCTGACTTTGGAAGTCTACCTTATGGCTGACATATGTTGGTGATAATAGACCCTTTTTTTAAAGTTTCTGGAGGTTGTGATAATTGAGTCAATGACTGCTGGCCAGAGCATACCTCGGTTAGAGAAGGCAGTGAGAAGGTAGTGGCAACTCATGGCAACTCATGGTCTGGTGAATGAACTCAGGACTCACAACTGTCTGCCTTTTTCTAGTCAGGATTCTGCTGAGTACCTCAACTCATGAGGCGTTTACCATCAGAAGATCACTCTGGCCGCAATGCAATGGTGAAGCAGAACACTTCATGCAAACTTTAAATAAAGTCCTGAGAATCACGCTTGGCAACAGTCAGAACATGGAGTGCTCGCTGTATACCTTACTTCGTGAATGCTGTCTCACACCGCATGTCATGACCAGAGTGTCCCTCAGCACTATTTGTATGAATCAGATAGTGGGAGACACCATTCTTCATGTTGACAAACCTTCTGCAATCAGAGAAGAAGCTGCAGGAGCCTTGCAGCAGCGCCAGACACAGAATGACAGCATGTCAAGGAGAAGAAGGGCCAAGTGGTGTCATTTTCAAGCTGGCGATTTGGTGCTTGTGAAGAACCGTGTCTGGGAAGGAAGTTTCTGTTGCTGTTTGAGGTTGAGCCATGGAGTGTGAGTGTTGTGAAGGGACTACTGACTGGAAACATGGAGAAACAGTCAAGAGCAATGTATCCTTTTTTTAACTATACCGGCAGCCGGAGTCTGAACCAGAGAGCCCTAGCTGTACATAACCAGTGGCTGAATTGAGAGGTGATGATGACAATGTGGGACTCCTACAAAGTGGTGTTTGCTCCTCCCCTCTGTCATCTGGGAACTTCGATGGTCACCATAATCTGATAGATTCTTCTGAATCTCAGGAGAATAGTGGGAGAAGTCCCAGTGGTGCAGACCCTTGTGTGGGGGTCCCTAAACATCAAGATGAGATGGAAGGCAGTGTGCCTGGTCATAGTCTTCAAGGGATGGGGAGATATGACCTACATCCTTGAACCATGACCACAAAGAAGTTGAAGGATTTTGTGTTGATATAAACATAAAACGTTTCAGTTTAACCCCTGCCGCGATTCCCCCGTGTGCGGCAGCCGCACGAACAATGCGGGGCCGTGACGAACCCCAGCCGTCATCAGCACACGAGTACCGTGGAGCGTGACGGTTGGGGTTCGTCACCAGCATGGAGGGGGTTAATGTGAAAATGCACTGTTGTATCTGAGTATGTTTCCCACAGTTATTCTGCATGATGACTGAATAATTTTCAGAAGTGTTTTGTGCATGTTTGCAAATGTTTTGTGTACATGCTAGATACAGCATATATAGTTTGTTTTGGCTTATTTGGGTTGTTTGTTTGGGTAAAGGAGGAATGCTGTGATGGGGTTGTGGAATATCCCATTTGATAATTAAAGTGAGGGGAGCCCGTTGAGCAACCTTGTCACGCATGAGCTGAATGCTAGTGGCCATGACGTGTATGGGGAGGAAATAAAAGGCCCCGGGCACAACCTCGTGGTCAGAAAACCATTGGGGCATATTAGCAACACTTTGCGATACATATCGCAAAGTGCGCTTAGTGCACTTTTTTCTATAGCCAGGTATCGCTGGATTTTATCGCAGAGATAGCGAACTATTAGCAACGCGTATCTCAAATGCGATACTTAATCTAGCGATTGTGGCAAAATACCTGTTCATCGCATGGAATCCAGCGCAAATAGGCCAGCAATAGGGAAATGCTTGCGGATATGCCGTGGTGGATTCAGTCCCACAATCCACCTCCCATTGTTTAGATAGGTCTGTAGTGTTCTGAGCAGGTGTAAAAATTCCAGCGATGAATGCGGTTAGCGTGACTTTTGTCATCGCTAACCGGGTCTGGGGCCTCATTGCTAATAGGGGGTAGGTCTGTTAGCGGCCGTTTTTGTAGACTTTTGGTTGGGAAAGCCTACTTTACATGTCATTAGCGATAAATATCGCTGACATGCAAAGCGGCACCCAAAACGCTTGCTTTTGCCATGAAGCTGTCGCTAACAGTTGTTAGCGACAGCTTGCTGATAGGGCGATAAAAATGTCGCTGCTTTAGCGGCAAACAGTGCTGCTAAAGCGACGATACTGCCCTTGCTAATATACCCCATAGTATTTTGTGTCAGTGTACTTCATTATATGCTCTGCGTTTGCTGACTGTGCCGTGAGTTCCAACATAACATCTCCCGCACTACTGACTGCTGCCGCACTACATTGTCGATAAACATGCATTTTTTTGCCCTGGTAATTTGAACTGCAGCGCCTTCCTTCCAGAACAAATAAATCCATCTGTGATAGCTCTTCCTGAGCTGAGACCAGCTGCAGCTACTGTGTGATGATGGCTCCTAAATAAGCAGCACAACTTCCCTATGTATAGAAAGTGTTCTTGGCACCCAAATGGTAAAGCCCTTTGGCGAACTGTTCAGCACGTTGGCTGCATTTGGTGTTTCATGATTAATCACTCAAGTAAATATTTCCATGTTAATTACTTTAATCGTTTTTGGGTGTGTTTTTTATTTCCTTGTTATTATCAGTATGTGGTACCTTCACAACTGGTACAAGAATCGTAATTTGGCCCATGTTTTTCCTTTAATTTGTTTGATACTGAGCAGCTGCTGTTCTTGTAGAAACAGTCGATATCACTACAGCCTAAAATGTTTCCAAGAGAAACACTGCACGTTTAACAGCTGTGTAAAGCCACATTTCTGAATAAAAATAGAAACATTTTTCAAATATCGATTCTTAAAAAAATCTCAGCATGATGACACGCAGCCCGATTTACCACCCAAAAAGCAAACATATTAGACTGACTTTTCAAAAGGCAGGCCTGACAATCTTTAATGTTGTTGTTGGGGTGTCTCCCATTTCCATGGCTGTTAAACACTCTCAAAAAGAAATATTTGAAACGATGGTCTCAGGGTTAGCATCCGCAACGGGGCAGAGTTAAAAGCTACAATATGAATATTTTAAAAATATAATTGCTATATTCCCAACAATTACGATATAGCTTCAGTAGGTGAAAAGACGAATTAAAAGACACAACATGAATTGTAAGGAAGGTCATACCTCATCAAGCTCAAACCAATGTGTTTGCAGTCGGTAGAAATAGTCATATTTAAGGCATTGTATATTTGTTAACATTCGGGAAATGATTCACATTAATAAAATATTAGGCCTCTCTATGGGAAGAGATTGAGCACGTAACAATTTGATTGGTCGGCAACATTGACCACCCGGAGACCTACATCTATGCCATACTAGTCTAGATTTCTGAAGCAAAACCGATGAAAAATGAGTTCTTTGTTGTTGCCACTAAGAACAGTAAAGCTCTAATACAAGAATTGCAGTTTATCCAGGAAATTTAACACATCCGTCTTTAACTTTCATATAAAGTATCTGGGACGCCACATCAAATGATGCTCAAGCCACGTTTACTAGGAAGACTTTACAAACATGATAACGTCTCTTCCTTCCCATCAAGGAAAGGAATTCATATTTTAAGCTCAAGTCCAGAAGGGCAATTTAAGCACTTGTCCTATCCATCTAGCATAAGGGTACGCTGTGCTTGCCAGCTTCTCAGATACCTATGTGTCACGTTTAAAGAGCATCTCTAAGGTGCTGATAATATATGATCTCATTCAACATGATTAGTACGTCATGAGTAGGATTAATGGCAAGCATGTCTCATTCATCCACCCTTGCAAGGACCCATAAACTAAATGTCAATAAACTGCTAAAGAGTAAGGGCAAGAGTGCAGTCACCTTCTGGTTAGTGAACTCCAACAGGCAAATCTACCTACAAATAGGATTAAAATATCCAGCTGCCAACAGGCCACACAATGTAATGCAATTACCACACTTGAGACCAAGAAGTGTAATAAGGAGACCTCTGGAATACCAAGGGGCATATTTACAAGGGCTTATTGCCACCAGAACGTCACTTTTTGTGACAGTCAAGGGGCAATATCCCCTTTGCCTTATTTACAAAACGGTGTTAAGCCACCTAATATGCCTTAACACCACCTTGTAAATAATGCCTCTTTCAAGCAGTATTATTGTGAAAGGGGTGTGCTATGGGTGTTGCAGTGGGCGTTCTGCAGCAACACCCTTTGCTTTTTGACAGAGCCCCTCATTTATAAGGGTGGTGTAAATAAGGGGCAGTGCCAAAAATAAGACCAGGGAAAACCTGGTCTTAACCTGATGAAATGAGGAGAAATTATACATTTGTTCTCGTTTTAGAGCAAATCGTCAGTAGTGATTGTTCTTGTGAAGGAAGGTGTCCCTTCCTGCACCTAAACAATCATTAGAAGATGAGGAGTTGCAACTACTATGTGTGCTGCATTCTGCAACACCCATAGGATTTACAAATCACCATTATTGATTGTTTGTGTGCAGGAATGACTGTTTTACTTGAATAATGGTTCTCGATTCTGAAGTTTACAGATTTCTAAACATAAAGTGGGTTAACGCACAGAACACATGGACAATGTTTGTTTAACACCTTTCTGACATTGGTAATCTTCATTCTCCTCCATCTTGTGAGTTGCAGCCTACCTGAGCCCCAGATTGCAGTGACAGAGTCCAGGTAGTGGTAAGGAGGTAGACTACTGCTGTCTTTTTCCTAAAAAAGTTGAAAAAACGATTTTCCCTTCCTGTGATTGCATCATCTTATTTTTTTCTTTTTACATTTCTTTAACTGTCTTTGCCTGTGGTTGTTATTATAGTTTAAAATTGCAGTTTTAACCTGCCAGTGATTGCATAATATATCCCATGTTTTTGTGTTTAAACTTGTGGTTTTTCCTGCCTGTGACTGCTTCCATTTAACCTGTTGAATTGTGGGATTTGCAGTCCAAACTCTGTATTTTTTGCCTCTCATTCCCCGTGACTATCAGTTTTTCCCTCCAAATGTCTCCCTTGCTCTGTGCTAAGACCTGTATGCTAAGCAGTGCACCCCCAGGGACCATTATGTGTTAGCAAATCAGTGAAACCAGCCCCCCTTCCCCCCTGAGACAGCAGTAATCTGCTGTAAGCTGTTTAAACTGTGTTTAATAGGGACTGTGCACTTCGTTTTTTGGCCAGGAGATGGAGTAAAGTTTTATACAAATAGTGTTGTTAGAGGACAAGTTTATTGGGGCCTTTCCTGCAGAAATCCAAAGTGTGGATTGAGCCGGTCTGCCTCCTAGGAGATTTCTGAATAGAAGAGCATTTTCCAACTCCCTGGCCAGCAAACCTTGTCTGAGGTAGCTGGGACCTTACATAGTCTGATACTGTTTGATACATGTGAATACTGATTGGTGGTTGTATCTGATGTTTCTATTGGATTAAGATTAGTGTCCTCATTGGTTGGGTATTTGAGGGTTCTGATTGGTTTCTGTGTCTGTGATTCAATCAATGTAGGGTGGGACTAGGGCTAGGGTTAGCGTTTCTATTGGAAGTAGGGACTAGGGCTTCCTGTGTTATTGGATGTTGAGACTAGGGCTAGGGTTAGGCCTTTAATTGGAAGTAGCGATTAGGCCTTAATCAATCAATCAATCATGGACATTTGTATAGCGCGCTACTCACCCGGTAGGGTCTCAAGGCGCTGGGGGGGAGGGGTCCGTTACTGCTCGAAGAGCCAGGTCTTGAGGAGCTTCCTGAAGGAGAGGTGATCCTGGGGCAGCCGAAGGTGGATGGGGAGGGAGTTCCATGTCTTGGCTGCCAGGTAGGAGAAGGATCTTCCTCCGGTGGTGGCTTTGCGGATGCGTGGTAAGGTGGCAAGGGCGAGGCTGGTTGATCGTAGCTGGCGGGTGGGCGCGTAGAAGGTCAGGTGGTTGTTGAAGTACTTGGGGCCCAGGTTGTGGAGGGCCTTGTGTGCATGGGTGAGGAGCCTGAACGTGATCCTCTTGCTGACTGGGAGCCAGTGCAGGTCTCTCAGGTGGCCGGAGATGTGGCTGTGTCGGGGGATGTCCAGGACGAGTCGTAAGGAGGCGTTCTGGATGCGCTGGAGTCTTTTCTGAAGTTTGGCTGTGGTTCCAGTGTAGAGGGTGCTTCCGTAGTCCAGTTGGCTGGTGACGAGTGCCTGGGTGACCGTCTTCCTGGTTTCGGTGGGGATCCATCGGAAAATCTTACAGAGCATGCGCAGGGTGTTGAAGCATGATGATGAGACGGCGTTGACTTGTCTGGTCATCAAGAGGACGGAGTCCAGGATGGAGCCCAGGTTGCGTGCGTGGTCCGTTGGCTTGGGAGTGGTGCCCAGGGCAGGGGGCCACCAGGAGTCGTCCCAGGCGGATGGGGATGATCCCAGGATGAGGACTTCCGTCTTGTCTGAGTTCAGTTTCAGGCGGCTTTTCTCCATCCATTCGGCGACGTCTTTCATCCCTTCATGTAGGCTGGTTCTGGTGGTGGCGGGGTCGTTGGTGAGGGAGAGGATCAGCTGGGTGTCGTCGGCGTAGGAGATGATGTTGAGGTTGTGTTTGCGTGCGATGGCTGCGAGAGGGATCATGTAGACGTTGAAGAGGGTTGGGCTGAGTGATGATCCTTGTGGTATGCCGCAAATCACTTCGGTGGCCTCGGATCTGAATGGGGGAGGCGGACTCTCTGTGTTCTTCCGGCGAGGAACGAGGTGATCCACTCCAGTGCCTTCTCTTGGATTCCGATGTTGCTGAGGCGCTGCACTTGGGTGCGGTGGCAGACAGTGTTGAACGCTGCAGAGAGGTCCAGGAGGATGAGCGCCGCTGTTTTCCCGTTGTCAAGCAGGGATCTGATGTCGTCAGTGGCTGCGATGAGGGCGGTCTCGGTGCTGTGGTTGGCTTGGAAACCGGACTGCGAGGGGTCGAGGGATCCGTTCATCTCGAGGAAGGCGGCAAGCTGTCTGTTGACGGTCTTCTTGATGACTTTGGCAGGAAAAGGGAGGAGTGAGATGGGGCGGTAGTTCTTGAGGTCGGTGGGGTCCGCTGTTGGTTTCTTCAGGAGGGCGCTGAGCTCGGCGTGCTTCCAGATCTCCGGGAAGGTGGCTGTGTTGAAGGAGGTGTTGATGATGTCCCGGAGTTGGTGTGATTGGTTGCTGGACTAGGTGTGGGACTAAGAGTAGGGTTAGGCTTTCTATTGGTAGTAGGGACTCGGGCTTCCTGTGCCAGTGGTTGCTAGGACTAGGGTTGAGACTACTGGTAGGGCTAGGGCCTCTATTGGTGATGGAGCGAGATTCAGAAATGTTTTCATTTCAACTCATGAAATCACACTTCCATAACAAGAGTTATTAATATTAATGAAAGTTTGTGTGTGTGTATTAATTCAACCTAGTTTAAAGTTACATTCACGAATATACATAAGGGTTATTAACATGTGTGCTCATAAATGTGCTCTATGTTGCTTTCCCATGTATGTGGAAAATAATAAAATTAATTTTGTCTATCGTTGTGTCATGACTAATTGCAGCTGTTTTTAATAATGGCATGTGCTTATTTTGCTTTCTTGTCTATGTGGTGTCACTTTACTCTTTACAGGTGCATAAAGAATCCTGTTGGAATGGTAAATATAAATGCTGCTTTAATTGTACGCTTCAGCTAGGTAATTTAGACTAATGGGTTAATCATTAGCTATGGTGGGTGGCAACAGAATGAATTTTATTTCTCACATTAATTATTGTTCTTGTGTTTGTTTATATAATAGTTCACGAAAAGAGGCTTTGGGCCTAGTGCATTTATGTTTGCTAAAATTCTGCTCGGAGCAAAGGAAAGTCCATGACAGATGAATTCCTGCTGCCTGAAACATTTTGTTGAAATGAGCTGACTGTTCCTTAGTCTAGCAAGGCCAAGGCCAGGAACCGGCAAAAGAACGTGCGACAAATTTGATATCCGAGGAAGCAAAATGACTTTACTTGGTTAAATGTTGCAAACTGGAGGAAGCCTCGTTGTTCGAAAACTAAAGACAATGGACTCTAAGAAAGTGACGGAACTGATGTTCTAAAAAGTGGAATGACACGATGGCGTCACTTTTTAGCCAATGGGACTCTGATTTCAGCAGAAAAGTTATACTTTTGCTTAGATTAGCTTAGTGCAGAAAGGTATAACAACTCTTCCCCGTGGAAGAGGAGCGTTGCTTCTTGCTGACCTTTGATGAGAGCGTTATGCTGATGAACTTTCCTTGGAGCACGTAAGGGCCTTCAAAGATTTTACTCCTTTATTCTTTATTATAGTTAGCTATGTTAGGGACTTAGGTTTTGAAAAATGCTAAATTGATCATTTTCATTTGCAATAATATTTTGATTTACATAAAACTGTCATAACTATTTGCAATGATTCTAATAAAATTACTTTAATAACATTTCTAATGCAAATTCCAAATAAGTAACTAATAAAAATCTTACTTTGGAAAACAAGCTGGTCTTGTTATTTCATGAGTTTAGGTTACCATTAGCAAGATTTTATCGCCACAGTGGCTTAATTAATTTGTAGGGTTTTGTAAAATATGATGAATTCATTTACCGCGGTTGTATATAAATGTATATAATTTGTGAATAGGTTAATTAGGTCACATGATTCAGTTGGTCATAATATATCATGTTAGTTCATGGGCCTTGTGATTGACTTATGTTTAATGGTGAATATAGTGAAGTTGGGTAGTGTAGTCTATGATATATTTCCTATAGACCGCTGGATCATTGGATGTAGAGATCAGGGTTTTTTAAACTGATTGGGTGCTTGGAATTGGGCTGAGATTAGCTGTAAGGTCCTTGTCTCCTATTGGTTCTAGATTTTAGGGCCAGTGCTGTGATTGGATCGTGTTAGGGCTAGGGTTCCTATTGGCTGAAGGGGTCACCTGACTTCTAGGGCTATAAACGGCCAAGGCTTAGGGCTTCTCAGCCCGAACATCGAGGCTCAGGGTGGAGAGGACAAGGGTGAGTGCCTGTTTGAGCCTGTTAAGGGTGGAGAGAACAAGGGTGAGTGCCTGTATGAGCCTGTTAAGGGTGGAGAGGATAAGGGTGAGTGCCTGTTTGAGCCTGTTCGAGACTTGTAGGGACCAGGGCCAGGAATGCTGCCCATTTTCCCATTCATTAATACCCACCCTATGTATTTGTCCCTTACTATATAAGCATTTATTTTCACTATAGATATGTGCCTACATGTGTGTATTGCTTTGTATAAACATGTACAATAATTATGTTGTTATCAAAACAAAAACAAAAGAAAAAAATCATCTTTGGTCTACATGTACTTGCTTCCATTGTGCATCTATGTACCTCCATGTACTTGGATCTGTGTGTTTGTCATTTTTTGCCCGAAAAAGTATTTCCAATACACTACCCTAGTTCTCATCCGCTACCTCGATCAATATCTTTAATCTGCATATACTTACCTCCTTTATGAATCTGTATACTTTATATGTACTTATGGAGCTATATATTTATCACTTTCTTCTAATTTAGCATTTCCAATGCACTACCCTATTTCTCAGCCTATACTTCTCTCAATATATCTTCTAGCCCAACTTTCTGACACATCTTAAACTTCTTTCTACTACTCTTTCCAATTCATTACCCTATCTCTCACCCTATACATGTATCATCATATCCTCTACACCCACTCGCTCATTTATCCCAAAGCCCATGCCACTACTATGTTCCCCAAAATAACCCTTTTTTGACTCTCTCCTACTCTACCCCTCCTTGCATCATCTGACACCTCTTTTACTATACCGATCCCCCAAAACAAACCTTTCTAACTCTTCCCTCTGACTCTTCCCCTCCAAAAACCCTTTTTACTCTCCAAAAGCCTCCTCGTACTGCAATGACCTAAAAAGGGAATCCTTCACTCTTCTATCCCTCCACTATCCTTTTCTATCAAAATAACAGACAAGCATGTTCACTTTTCTAATTCCATATTCCACTATATTAATTCACCACTAATCATTTCTGGGTTCCAGAGTAGCGTGCTACTCGCCAACAAAGCTTTTCAACACCTCATCAGGGTTGCAAGCGCTATATCAATGCAAACCTTTTTTATCTCTCCCCAGCCCTTCTCAATCCAAATAACTGACTAACATGTCCACCACTCAAATTACTTCTTATTTCACTATACTAATTTTCAACACTAATCCTTTATGGGTTCCAGAGTAGCCTGCTACACACCAGAAAAGCCCTTCAACACCCCATCAGGGGTAACAGGCGCTATATGAATGCAAACCTTTCTTTCCCTTCTATCCCTCCTCTATCCTTCTAACTCCAAATAACTGACTAATATCCACCACTCAAATTACTTTCATATTTCACCACTAGTCCTTTATGGATTTCCAGAGCAGCATGCTACTCGCCAAAAAAAGCATTTCAGCACCCCATCAGGGGTTAGAAGCGCTATATAAATACAAACTTTCTTTCCTTTTCTATCCTTCTGCTATCCTTCCGAATCCAAATAACTGACTAACATATTCACCACTTAAAATTTACTTGCATATTTCACTACACTAATTCAACACTAATCCTCTGTGGGTCCCGAAGTAGCATGCTACTCGCCGAAAAAGCGCTTCAACGCCTCATAAGGGGTAGTAAGCGCTATACAAATGCAATTATAATACAATACAATAGAATATAATGCAATCTGTAGAGCTAATGGGAAGCAAAACACACTGGAATTGTAAATACATGTTCATTTGAGTCAGTTTCTTGAGACCATCCTAACCACAGATATTGTAGAAATACTTCACGGAGAAAAGTTTACAAACAAAAATGAAAAACGTGAAATTAATGAAAGAACATATTAGGGAGAGCTATGGTAGTCATATATGATGATAACAAAAAACATCGTTGGAGATGCACACACTGAACTGAGGATGACATCTAGAGTGATGGTGTGTGCTGCAAGAATGGAACGTCACAATATCAATGATTGAAGGGGGAACTTTCTAAAGATAATCTCTAGAATACATAGAGGGGTGGGACTTTGCTGTATACCTGTCATAATTCTCAAAAGAATAAACAGCCATATAGGATCTCCTTAAAGATACCAAACTGTACTTGTGGTGGTAAACTATAGACATGTGATTATGTAGACAACGGTATCAATATTAAAAGCAAAATAACGTTTTGCAATAAAGACAATAATATTATTGTAATCTAAGGATCAATGAAAAAATACAAGAGTGTATTAAATTTAACATGCGCAGGAATTAAGGGAAGTAGCATAGCATTAGTAAAATAAACATTGGAATAAACATCATCCACAGCACACTAACTGACCAGGGAAGAAGCAGAAGAACCTCTTCATCAATTATCAGCTTTCCCAGAAGTACGTCCTTTTAATGCTTATCAGTAAATGACCACTATTAAGTTGACCTTCCTATTTGCAGCATACCTTTAATTCCCTGAATTGTACTGCCTGTCTTTTTCATGGGAAAGGTTGTTGCGTTATGTTGCGATTGGAACTATATTGTTTCGAAGACATACAAAACATACTTGGGATACTGATGAAAGAAAACATGCTTATAGAGCCTACATCGAAGACTGTATAAATCTGTGCTGTAGAGTTAACTAGCACAAACACCTTACGCTTGTCTGTTTTAATTAACCTGATTATTGCTGCCAGGTGTATGTGGATTCATCATGCTACAGTTGCGTAGAAGGCTGACAGGTACTATTCTTGAGAAACAGAGGGGAAACCTTCAAGATTGAGACACTGCTTAGGGATTTCCTGTCATTTATACTTTGTAACAACCTTCTGATGACCTGGAGGGATTTTCCCGTGGTCAGTGGAGAGAGCCAACCATCTATTAAAGTTTGAAAAGTTATTTGGACCAACACAGCACTTCCATGCTTCTTGACGCCTCTTGAGATGGGATTATGTCTAGAATTTTGTAAACTGTATGAAGATATGTTCATTGTCTACAATAAACTAGCAAATATCTCCTTGTGGCTTCTTAAGATGGGACTGTGTCTGGATCTCTGTCATTAGTACAAAGATAGGGTCTCCGGACACAATATTCTAACACATACACAAACACAACCTTCAAAGCTCACAGGTTTAACCATGACCATGAGTAAAGCATTCTGCTGAAAGAGCAAGACAGAGGCACTCTGTAGCTCTTAGTGAAACAAAAACATAAAAATGTCAATGACATAGAGCCTCAAATACGCGTGGGTTTCATTTGTGGCGATGTATGCAGGTGCTCGGCTGTCACTTAATTCTAAACATTAGCACTTATTTTTAACAGAACACCACATGCTGGTACTGCCTATTTGTTTGTAGAGTACATCAGAAAGTTGTCTGACAATTGAATCTACTTTAAAAACAATAATACAAGTGTGCATATGCCATTCTTTCATCTGTGGGTAAACTGGAATAGTCAAAATGTTTGTTTTTTAGGAGTGTGATTGTTAGTTGGTAGTGTTTGTACAGGCATGTGGCAGCTCTGGCAGACAAGTGGCTTCCCCAAAAAAAAAAAATACCTTGGGCCCCAACATTATTAATATTATTATGATTTTTACAAATTATGCACCTACAAAAAAAATATAGGAGCAGATTTACAAGAAACTGACACATCTGTAGAGATGCATCAGTATCCCTGCGCCAGCCTGCGATACCCTTGCGCCACAATGGATCTGCCGTATTTACAATAAGGTGCGTCATGGCGCTAGGATTGACAGGTGCATCAGAAATTCTGATGCATCTGTTGGCCCACAAGTCACGCATCGCTGGAGTAGTGTCACAAGCACGGCGCAGCTCCAGCAATTAATGTTGAGGACTATACTTATTGTACTGCGTCACTCCTATTGTCTGCTTCAAGCAGGTGTAAGGTTTTGACACAGTGGCATCCTAGAAGTGGTGCAGTGAAATCACGGCATCACTTCTACAAGGTTTTCCTCGTGGGAACCCCCACCCTGCATGTATTATACCTGACGCAGGTGTAATGTGACGCAGGGCTTTACAACGTGACGCATCTCCCTAAATGTGTCACGTTCTAAATTAGCTGCATTGTTTACGCCGCCCCTGCGTCATAAAATTGAAGCAACGGTGGAGCAAGTGTCGCAAGGGGCTTGTAAATATGCCCCAGAATGCCTACGCTGTTGTTCTATTTAACGTGGACTGGTAAATCCTCGACAAACCATTAAATAAAAGGCTGTCTGCCTTTCTTTCCAACAGAAGTACCCTCTCTTGAGAAAAATATACAGCTTAAAAATTTGCATGAGGGCTGGTTGATTTCAGCAAATGGTTTTTAAAAGACTATTAGGTCAGACAGTGGTTCAGTAACAGAACGACTCCTTTAAACAATACATACAACATTGTGAGCTAACTAGCTATGGGTTCCTGCAGTTTCAACATTGACGCTTGCTCGTTTGGAAGTATGTCCCGGTTACTAGTCCGGAGCAACACAAGTGACGAGAGAACAGTTATAAAAGCGCTTCTCTAATTGATTTGTGTTAGGTCTAAATTTCTATGCACGGTTTGCAGTCAGCCAGGGCTGGATATGGCTGCCAGAGGCAGACGAATGTGCGCTAAAGAGGTAATGTTAGAACTGAGGATAATTCTCCTAAGTGGTCTATATTTGAGACCAAAGACGAATAGAGGCTTTCCAGCTCGACATATTAATAAATGCACTGTCATGATTTAACTAGTAAAACATTGAACAACTATTAGCGATACATTTTATTGGTTTGAAATAACTAACTACTTTTCTGTAAATGATGGGTTTCTTTCTATATGTTACTAGCTTACCCGTCGCGCGTTGCTGCGATCTCCGAAGAAAGGAAATTCAAGGAAACTCGTTATGATAACGTTCAATTTACATTGTGTCATTTTTATTGAAACTTATTCATTTTAATATGGAAAACATTAAAAAGTGTTGTTTTAATTCTATTTATTTATTCGAGTGCTTGTGGATACACGATTTTTTGTTTTTCCGTCTGGTGCGTACATCAGTATTCAAAAGATTATAAGGGCCCTGGGGGGCCGATATTTCAAAAAATGTTATGCCAGAATCCTTCGCGGGAGTGTACTTCACAACTTCCTAAAGTTTCATGATGATAGGATGAATGGTGTAGTAATGCATAAAGGACAAATAGACAGACAGACAGACAGACAGATAGACAGACAGACATACATTCGTTTTTATATATATAGATTGTATACTAAAACAGCGGTATGCTTTTTCCTTAAAAATCGAGGTACATTGTTGTCTTTTTACACTTTAATAGCTTTCACATCAGAACTATTATTTTACAGTTCTTTGTCTTCCTCCAAGAGCAGGGATGAGAATTTGTTTTGATCCAAGTTACCCTAGCTATTATTCACTCAAAATATGTGCTTTTCATGGTTTGCAAATATATTCAAATATGCGCTTTGTGTACAGTAATGAATTCTCCTCTATAAGTTCACGAATATCGCGTTTGCCTCTCTCTGCCCATTATTCAGAAACGTTTAAAGTTTCAGTGAATGTGTCTTACACTGTTAGCACCAACAACAGATGGTTGCTTTTGGATTTCTGCAAATACATATGGAAACACTTTTGACAAGTTGAATGTATAAACAATAAATCCACCTGCAATTTCAACCTATTTGTGCAGCACAGAAAAATGGGTGTATATTTTAATATGTGTTTTTATGCTGCAGCTTAACAAAGAAAGGAAGAAAGGAAAACAAGGAACGGAAAGGAAGGGAGGGAGGGAGGACTCTGCTAGAAGAAAATTATAAATTCGTTGGTGCATGAATACAATCGAAAAGGAAGATGGAAACAGAGGAGAAGAGAGACGGTAACAGAGATATTACTGTAAATATGAAAGCCTTCTATACAAATGCTTTGCATACATTCTGTACTGGTTCTAGCAGGGGGAAATGAATGAATAATTTACATGGATAGAATGAGTATAGTGATGTGCACACCATTCTAAGTCCAACCTCTGTGTAATCATACAAATTGCCAAGTCATGCAGAAAAGCATGTGATTTTTATAAAAGAAATACAGCACTTCTGATCTATAGTACCTGTTCCTAAAGAGATTAAACTTTTTATAGTTGATGCAATGATATCTGTTTTTCTTTTCTTTTCTTTTCATCATGTGTATTAAATGCCATGCACAAAAAAGCAGAATTAATTTTCTGCGGCTGTTCTCTGTTAATCTCCACTTGGTGTGCATTCAATCTTTCTTAAAGATTCATTTGGCTTTATTTTCTTTGTAAGGTCATGTGAGATGAGTTTTAGGGTGAACAGGACAAACAGCGTTTGCTCAACAAACCTACCTTAACTGCATTGAAGGAGACAATGTCTCATTTCTGCAAATGTCTATTTGTTTCAAAATATTTGATATGCCTTACAATATTAATAGCCCAGCAATTTCAGTGCTTTTCGCAGGTCATTATGTTTTAGGTTTTCATTACTATTATATATAGGGCCGGCTCTAGAGTGGTGCGACTAGTGCAACCCCACTAGGCACTTACTTTGGGTGGGTGCATTGTGGTTTAAGTATATCATGATTTTAAAAGCATCTGCTGCTGTGTTTTTGGCCTCCAGCAATGTTCAGGCAAAAAGAAAAATGTCAAGCTAACTCCGGTGACTAATGTTCTTCCTAAAAAAAGATAGAAGTTTTTCTAGTGGATGTTTTGACTCATGCTGAGGTAGCGCAGAGGGTTAATATGCCTGCTGCAAAAAGCGTGTACCATTCAGATCACAATGTGCATACAATGTAAATAGGTCAGTGGGTTACTGCTTTTCTCCAAGAGAACCTTTTTTACTGGCAGTTTATAAATTATAATCCTAACATAGAACAGTGAGCTCTTAATTGTCGTCAAAGAGCTGCATGCAAACTGCAAGGTACAAATTAGAGCGTTATGATTCTCCTCCCGTCCCCTTGTCTCTTTTTATCCTAATGTTAGTGTGGAAAATTAGTACGTTTTGGTGAACATTATCTGCGCCATCTTGCCCCTTCCCCTAATGCCACACTTTCGTCGTGCGCGCCCGCCATTTTAAGATGCCCCGATCAGAACAAACCCTTTTGCATGCCGCTGGCCCCTGACATAGCCCTTTGCCTTCGCTAAGCCTGCACGCTGACCACCCCCTGCTTGCACCTGCCTTGAGTCATAAACCCCTCTTCGGCGCTGCTCTGCCCCAGGCCCTCATCCTGTTCCCAGCGCGACACCTCCCCGCCTCCCTTTCATGATCTCCGGCCCTTAGATGCAAACCCCCTTTTTCCCTGTGTGCCCGTTTTGTCTTCCCCGTTCCCAGGCCGACACCCAGCTCTGCCGATACCATTCCTTGCCCCTCCCCGTACAATAGGAAGCTTCCCCCATCAAAGGATCCCCGGGTTGATCAAAGCCCCCACTCCATGAGATCCGATCAAACCCCCCACATTCCGTGAATCGGCGGAATATCCAGCTGCGTGATACTCATCACCTGTTGTGACTAGGGTGGGGACTTCAACTGTAAATGTGTGTGGGAACGGGCCCCAAAGGGGGATTCCGGGTATGTCTTTCCGTATATCAAAGCTTTGTCACATGCATGTAAACTGTAATAAAAACCATAAACACTGTATATAAGGGGCCAGGCCTCAAACGTAAGTTAGAGCACCTCAGAACGATACCTTCTGTCCGTTTCGTTGTGTTCTCCTCCGGAGAGAATAAAAAAACCCTTGTTTCCTGCTTTCCAGTCTCCAGCGCCTGCCTCTTCATTGATTTAAATAACTAGGGGGTCACAGAGGCAATACCGCCGGGCAAATATCGATTGTCCCCGACCCGATTGAACTTTTTACAATTGGCGTCCCAAGCGTGGGGCCCATCAGCGACTCGTGGATCCAGTGGGAGAGGTCCCGACGACAGAGTGAACGACTGCAACGATCGGGAGAGCTCTTGCCCAATAGACCCTCGTCTGGCAGCCGATCATCCGAACTTCACTAGTTCCGAACAGACCTCTCTCGAGTGATCTACGGTCCTGACTGGGAACCATCAGGAGTGCCGTGAGAAATACGAGAAAAAGAGGACGATCGGGCGCTGGATTCGGAAGACAAGAAACTGTCCACATGGTCCGGGTAAGGTCGTGTTGCCACGACAAGTTGCGAAAAAATTTGTTTGATTGCTTGATTGTTCAAAAATACTAGTATTGCTCTGTTTATTTTTATTTGGAGATTCACTGTCTGCAAACGGAGAAACAACAGGCTCTCTCTCTCTTTGCAAACAGTGGAGGATAGGTAGGGTAGCAGCCGTGCCTATTTTTTTTCTCCCCCACTCAATAATTGCTTGAAACTGAACTGTTGTTCGCAAACTATTGTTTCCTGGAGATTCCCTGTCTGCAAGCAGGGAAGAGACCACCCTTTTTGCAGATAGTGAAAAGGGTAGGTAACGCAGATCTTTGCGGACCTACTCATTCTCCCCATTGTTATTTATTGGTCGTTTGGTTTTATATGTTTTTTTTGATCCATGAGGTATTCACTGCCTGCAAACAACGTAGAATAGAAATATTCTGTCTAGTCTTTGCACCTAGTGATAAGATAGGCAGTGCTGACTTTTTTAGTCCCTCGTTACGAGCCGTCATGTCTGTCTTCTCCCCACTGATAAATAGCCTGTTTAGCCCGGACCGGGTGTTAGAGGTGGACCATATAGCTCCACTAGAAGGCACCCCTAATAAGGACATGTTCATAAACTATGGGTTAGTCACCATAGCTTATAATAAATTATGGCACAGGTATACCGAAGAGAGTCAAGACAAACAGTGGCCACTGGCAGGATCCTTTGACCTTGATAAAATAGAAACGTTAGAAATAGCCCTTCGAAATAATAAGACAACGCCAATTATGCTCGACAGTCTCGGTATGTGGCGCAGAGAGGCTACGAAACGACAGAGAAAAGACGAGGACAAACCAAGTAGAGAAATATACCGACAGGACAACCCCAGGACACCGCTACCCACAACTTATCCCCCGACACTATGCAAAGGACGACCAGACTTAGGGTCAGACCAATGCGCTTTTTGTAGGTATGTCGGACACTGGAAAGCCCAATGCCCGACTCTACTGAGCGTGAGTAAAGGCAAAGGGCCGACAAGAACGACAGACCAACAGTACGAGAAAAGGCGCGAGACAAAGAAGAACCCGACTTACGTAGACAGACCAGACAGAACCACCACGTTTGATTATGCCCGATGGCACAGATTTCGCCAGGAAAATCTCAGCGGCATGCTCAAGTTCTCCTAGGTCGGGCAATGTCAAGATGGGAACCCAGCCTCGTTTAAAATTCACAGACGGAAAGAGATAATTATGACCAATAACTGTTTTTATATTTGTCTTGGGTCTTTGTATGTCGTACTTGTACTGTCCCCCGTCTGAGTTTGTGTGTATGTAATGTACAAATCTGCGTCATCCCTCTACACGTGTTTCCGTGTTACTCGACCCCTGTTAGCAGAAACTTAGCATAAAAGCAACCTGGAAAGAAAGAAATGGTGAAACAAAATCCGTAGACCATTAATGAACTTGAACTTTTAATTTAACACAACAAACAAGGAATAATAACGATAAACTGTAGAAAATGAAAGTCAAACAGAACATTCGCCCCCCCCCCATTCTGGAACCTTCCAAAGTAGGGCAGGGTTACGGCTACGCCCAACCAACGGCAACCCATATAAGGCGAGCCCGGCCGCCAACTCTTGGTCAGGAAATCTTAACGTATGGGGGAGCCGGAGGAGAGGCAGGAGCCCGCAGCCTGGGCATTTGCAGGTAGTCCCGCCACATGTCTCCTTGGCCGGCCGCAACGGGCCTGGAAAGACTAAGGTAGTCCCGCCACGTGTCCAGAGGAGAACGAGGCACCTCTTCCTTTTCTCTTCCGTCACAGCCGCAGCAGTCCTGGACGGCGGGATGTCCTGCACGTACCTCCACAACAATTTGTCCAAGTTGGGCTGGGAGGGAGAGGCGACGCGGACGAGCCTCTCCCACCTCCACCGGTAGGAGGTTTCCCAGCCCCCAGCCCGACGCCGAACACCCCCAGTCAGGCGATGGTGCCCATACTTCCACAGCACCGAACACACCATGGTGGCACCCCAGTACTTGCGCAGCACCGAACGTACAATGGTGGCACCCCAGTACTTGCGCAGCACCGAACGTACAATGGTGGCACTTGGGGAACACCGGATGTGGAGAGACCTTCATGCGGGGCGATGAAAAGGAGCGGCATGGAGTGCACCGGGAGAAGGAGACGATGTGAACGAGTCTCCCTCGCCCCCCCCAGGTGGGGGCATCACAGCTGCACCCCAGCTGAACGTCCCGCTCTCACAAAACAGGGACCTCTTCCTTTCACTCCGAAGGGTCTCTTCCATTCTTGCAAACTCGACGAGAGTGGCCCCTGTAGGGCCTCAAAATGGCGTCTGGATCCGCTGGAAGGCGGGCCCCGGCCACTAGAGTAACTTTGGCCAGCCATATAACTCGAACATTTGTCCCATGGAGCACGAGCCCCCATCTCCGACAGCATCTCCGCAGCCTTGAAGATCATACAAAGGTCCCCGGCGGAACCTTCGGCCTTTGCAGGTTTCCGGTAAGGGACGGCTGCCTTGATCGCCAACGAAACAAACATGACATTGCCACACCTTCTGTTAGCGTGAATTCTAGAACTGCCGAAAAGGACTCTGGTCCAAACTGCCAGTAATGGAAACATTTCCCCCTGATGCTGCTTCCGGACTGAGCCGGCCCCGCCCAAAATGGCGCTGGTATCAATCGGAACTTACGAACACCTCGTGGTGTTCCTTCGCACTAATATAAACTTGATGTTCTGAGATTTTATATGATCCTTTGTACACTTGGCTAGAAAAGACAAGGAGAACTTACTCGACGAACAGTATGAAAAGATCCCCGTTACAAATGTTGATTACGAATGTACAATGTATTATATTTTTATAACTGATGTAAACCCCATTTACGACGCACACGTACGGTATGCATATAGGAAATCTGATTACAACTGTTATGATTATGCTTCTAAATTATGAAACTATATGCCCCCGAACCCCCAGCCAATTAATAGACGTTTTAGTCTCTTACAAATGAATGAGTAAAACTTTCCGATGTTTTTATTGCTGCAAACGACACCCCCCACTGTACGCACTTTAGCCATTGCCACGACCGGCCAAATACGACCGCACCCTCATAATCCATATGCTGAAATGATTTTGCAAAATAAAGTCTTTGAAACTATGGACGGGTATTGCATGCTTTATTTTAAAACAATATGGGATGGGTGGGAAAGTTCTTTTCTGTGCACCCTACTCTGCTCTCTCTTTAAGGTTAAAAGAAGATGGTTGCCCAGCCCTGGAGGACGGATCGGATCGACAACACGACACTCCGCCTTCAAAGTACGCGACTGACTCGTGAACTCTCGCGTAGAGGAAGACCTTGACTTCCAAGGATGGGTAAAACGAACGGTGTAAATGAGGGAATGTAAAAGGAGGGTGAAATGAAATAATGTAAATGTTAGACAGTACAACGTTCCAAAGTATCAGGGAACGGAGCTGACCCAAGAACCGAAGAACCTTAGAACGCCACAGCGTTGAAAGAGGTTTAAGGACCCCGATAGTGAGATACATCCTTTGACTAGATACCTCGCACTAGGCACCTCTGGTTTCCTTTTTATGTTTCCCCGCACACGCCCTACATGAACACACTACCCCCCCTCGACTCCGGAAACCATATCCCCGGGGACCCTGCCCCAAGGAGGAAAGACGAGTAAGAGGTAAGTAAAGGACTTATGAATCCATGTATTTGAATGCGCGCGAATGCTGTCTCCCCCACCCCCCCCCCTTTTTTCCTCCTTCTGCAGGTTACATCAGAGATTACAGCCGAGGTGTGGCGAAGATCTGAAGCCTTGCCATGTCTAAATACACGAAACGGACTAGCGCCGCAGGGTGGTGTCTAAGCACGCCTGCAAACTACTCACGTATCGAACAAACCCGAAAAATTAGCACAACCTGATAAAAAGTGATCACCCTTAAACCAGACCGGACGAATGAACCCATGTCACGTATGATGCGAAACTGTGAGGGAATGTGTGTGTGTGTGACTGAGGCGTTGACCCAACTGGTCAAAGGACCGAGAATGCGAGAAAGTGCGACAAAATGGTACCTCCTTTCTTCTTTCCTTTTTTCTCAAAGCATGTCCCCTCTACCCTGTCTAATGCTCAAACTGCATGATTACAAGATCCTAACGCAGACCCGTGAATGCCCTTTACTGTGTAATGCACTAAATAGCCTTTCTTGAATACACTGCCACCCTCTCTGTTGCACGTGTACTATTTAGCCTGCCGTTGCACTCTCTCTCTCTCTCTCTCTCTCTCTCTCTCTCTCTCTCTCTCTCTCTCTCTCTCTCTCTCTCTCTCTCTCTCTCTCTCTCTCTCTCTCTCTCTCTCTCTCTATTTCTGCACTCCCACTCTTCCGAGTGGTTAGCCCCGAAATTGGCAGATTGCCACCCCTAGCACACCACCTAATTGGCTTCAAATACCGTCAGTATTTGCACAAACACTTGTCTTTAATACAATCACCCTGAGGCCGCGTCATTACCTCTCCTTTTTCCGCTAGAAGTCAATGAACCCAGGTTGGGCCGTAAGGGAAAGGACAGGTAAGACGACAGAGGTTCCCTAATCTGACCCGAAATAAGGGAACTACATGTCAACGGCTCCTATGGTATAAAACAAGGACCTCAGAATACGCGACCCTCCCCTCCCCGAATTGTCGCAATACCCAAACCGGAAAAGTGATCACCCCCGTTACCTCCCCTGTATATGTCCCTGGTTGTTTCCCATAAAACCCCTGTCCTTCCTAGTTAAGTAACCGGGCTGTAAAAGGTTACGTAGGACCCAAAATGATGTTTTACAAGGTTAACAGACTAGACCAAGGTAAAGAAATCATCAAAATGAACCCCGCAGTAGTTGAAAAGCAGGATGCACCGATAGAAAGGAAATGTTTAGCCATGTTCGTCTCTCAGCAAAATACCTGTGTAGTACCATGTTGACGACTCACTGTACCCTTTTGTAAATGTAAAACTCTAGAGAACGGCATATCTTTGCCAGATTTGTCTCCCGAAGGTGGGTTACCATCAGATGAACTGTCATGCCTGTAATAAATAATTATGAAGGAAAGTCATAGTAAATCCAACAGGTCCGTCACCGGTCATTCATATGCCAGTTGTGAACATTAAATATAACGGACATTTTCATTCTTTGCCTGGAGCTGGGAGAGAAATAGACTTTTTGATTATCTCCATCTGCAAATTTTCTAAAGACTGTCTTTTCAAACTTGTTTAAGGGTACTGCTGTTGGAGGAGAGAAGGACCGGATGTGGGAGCACGAGGCCTGACTGCAGACTAAGGAACACCTGCGACATTAGCCAAGGCGAGACCACGACAGAAAAGAGCTGCAGGACGAGGCACTGTTTTCGACAGCATGAAAAGAAAGGGTCGACCTGATGCCCCTGCTCGACGTCCAGTGCCTGTCGACAAGTCCCCGCTCTCTGAATTCCGTCACACGCCCGCCTATTTGAAGTCTCTCGTTCCCCTAGTTTGTTCCCAATTTGGCCTTGCTCCATCCCCCTTTTTCCTCTGACCTACCCTATGGACTGTTTTGAACGCTCTTCTTCCATCGGAACTTTCTGACAATCACCTCAAAGGACACAGGGCGAAAAGGACCTTACCGACCAGAAACGCGAGGAAAGGGTCGTGCCCTGCAACGCAGAACTTAGAACAGAGCTGGACTCGTAGCTCCACCGCCGGTGCTCAACAGCGCCAACGAAAGACCACAAAGAACAATGAGAACTCATAAAACTTCGAACATTTGACATCCTCAAGCACCGTTTTTTCATGCCTCATTTCTCTCCCAGCCGCCATTGTATTGATCCTGCTCCAATCCGAATCTGAAATATGTATTAACCTGCCAGTTCACGTTATGATATGTACTTGCTGCTCGCCGTTTTTGTATTACATTCCTATGACTTTCCTGCTGAACAAATTTATCAAAGTTTATCAAATAGGTGCACCTCCTAAAAACTAGAAATCTCAAAATGTATTGTTTACAACTCTTTTTCATCTAGGGTTCTTACCGTTTCTCTCTCATGCTCACCACAGTAGAACCGAATAGAAAATGAACCAGCAAGATGTCTTGAATATGTTAAAGGGAGGACTGTGGAAAATTAGTACGTTTTGGTGAACATTATCTGCGCCATCTTGCCCCTTCCCCTAATGCCACACTTTCGTCGTGCGCGCCCGCCATTTTAAGATGCCCCGATCAGAACAAACCCTTTTGCATGCCGCTGGCCCCTGACATAGCCCTTTGCCTTCGCTAAGCCTGCACGCTGACCACCCCCTGCTTGCACCTGCCTTGAGTCATAAACCCCTCTTCGGCGCTGCTCTGCCCCAGGCCCTCATCCTGTTCCCAGCGCGACACCTCCCCGCCTCCCTTTCATGATCTCCGGCCCTTAGATGCAAACCCCCTTTTTCCCTGTGTGCCCGTTTTGTCTTCCCCGTTCCCAGGCCGACACCCAGCTCTGCCGATACCATTCCTTGCCCCTCCCCGTACAATAGGAAGCTTCCCCCATCAAAGGATCCCCGGGTTGATCAAAGCCCCCACTCCATGAGATCCGATCAAACCCCCCACATTCCGTGAATCGGCGGAATATCCAGCTGCGTGATACTCATCACCTGTTGTGACTAGGGTGGGGACTTCAACTGTAAATGTGTGTGGGAACGGGCCCCAAAGGGGGTTTCCGGGTATGTCTTTCCGTATATCAAAGCTTTGTCACATGCATGTAAACTGTAATAAAAACCATAAACACTGTATATAAGGGGCCAGGCCTCAAACGTAAGTTAGAGCACCTCAGAACGATACCTTCTGTCCGTTTCGTTGTGTTCTCCTCCGGAGAGAATAAAAAAACCCTTGTTTCCTGCTTTCCAGTCTCCAGCGCCTGCCTCTTCATTGATTTAAATAACTAGGGGGTCACAGAGGCAATACCGCCGGGCAAATATCGATTGTCCCCGACCCGATTGAACTTTTTACATTAGAAAAAGAGTTTATTTGGATAGAAATCAATTCTGAATATTAAAGAGAATCCCCATCCATGGAGTTATGTTTTAAATTCTTAGTTTGTGCTTCTGCAGACCAAACTCTTAAACTATCCTGCCTACCAGTATGGATGACATGTGAATCTTAGTAATGATAAATAAAGGTACCTCCCAAAAAATAATTTTAGGTCTAGAGGAGGGGGAAAAACAAGAATAAGCAAAAAGGAACCTCTGAACTGACCTTTCAAAAAATGTTTTTAACATGTGAATGAATCAATCTAAATTCTCTAAAAATGCTGCACACATATCATGTAATAAGCAAAAAAGTTAAATTCATATTGTGTATTGTTTTTCAAATATTATTTTCTTCTATTTGCAGTATATCATTCCAAAAACATTTTTTTTAATTTTTTACAATTCATTTTTTTGATTGATAGATAAACAATTTGTGACACAGTACTTGCAAATCCAATAACTTATAATCCCCCAAAAAGAGCAATTATAAAACATTGTTAAACATTTTCTACATTTCTATACATTTTCTACAATGGCCAAACATTCTCAACTATCTCACCATCCATTCAGCTCATACATACCCACTCACATACTGTGCAAAGATTTAAAAAACACAACAAACAGACAATACAACTGAAATGCAAGGACCGAAAGTGACAGAGTTCAGTATTATCTGTATTGCATGTATCCCATATATTGTTATCCTCTTAATTAATCTTAATTTTCCTTGGTCCTCCTTGGTGAAGATCTCAGGTGTGTGAGGCCTACGTACGTTTCGGTGACCAGTGATTTATACCACCTTCGTCAGGGCCGACATAAACATATAAATAATCATAAAAACTGGGGGATCTTCATATCTATATCGCTGGTGACATACGTTCGAAGTCTGTGCTACCTCTTCTTGGGTCCAAGTCACAGATTTTTAGAAGGAATGTTTATGCATCCTTCTTGGGGAGATTGCGAGAGTTCATTGTATTCTGTTAGTGGACCAGGTGGTTTCCCATTCCAAACGTATTTCACTAAAGGAGTGGAATTCCATCTATTGCCTGTAATGTTGAGGTTCCTGTCTTGAGACGACGCCTCCTTCTTTGTATGGCGTGTCCCTCCGATAAGTGGGGTTCTGAGTCAGCCAGAAAAGATTACTGAGACTCAGAGCCAACTTCCCAAAATGTAAAATCTATTCCTGAATATGAGTCGACATGTTGTACTTTCCACACATAGCGAGCCAGCTGTCTACAAATGTTTTTAATGAATGTGAATTATGTTATCATCTATTGGTCAACTGTGCCTTATATATGTTAAATAGTATTAATACAAATATTACTGCAAGCAAGGTACTTATTGGACTTAACACTCTCTGCTGGATAACCCCCAAACTTTTTGCCTTCAGCCCTCCTGCTTTCTCAACACTTTTTGTTGGCTTGTAGGACTCTGTGCACGTTACCACTGCTAACCAGTACTAAAGCTCCTGTACTCTCTCTCCTTTAAACATGGGGAAATTGCTTACACTTAATTGGCACATTTAATTTACTTGTAAGTCCCTAGTAAAGAGGTACTACAGCTATCCAGGGCGTGCCTGTAAACTAAATACTACTAGTAGGATTGCAGCACTCATAGTGCCTGTGTGTGCAGTTCTAAACTGCCATTTCGACATGGCAAAATAAACAGTTTGCCAGGCCTAAACCTTCCCTTTTAAAACATATAAACCACCCCTAGGCTAGGCTATAAATAGCCCACCGGGCAGGGTGCATTGCAGGGTACATGTCCAAAAAGTTGGACATGTACTTTTATGTCTTACCTAAATTTGTTTTTCACCACTGCAAAGCCTACTTCTCCCATATCCATAACATTGGTTAACTTTATTACATTGAAGAAGTGATGAATTTCAATTATGAGCAGCTTGACATGTAGAGTATAGTGTCTATAGAAATGTAATTGAAAGACTTATTTTCATGATACAATTCAGAAGATGTCAATATTGGAAAATTAGAATATTTCGGTCCCAACCATTTGGTACCTGCTGCCTATATCCTGGTTCACATGACTAAGTGTATTTGGCAGTTGGTCATTGTGTTTCACTCCCAGACAGTGAGATAAAGAGATGATTGGTATTGGCAGGATGATCAACTTTGAGTTAATGAGGGGGAGGTGCTGTCATCTACCACACTTGCACATTACAAAGGCTCTGCCTGAGCACTTTCACAAAGGGTTTGTCTCTAGTCTTTTGTGATCCCAGACAAGCTGGGGCCAGGACAAGGAGGAAGGGAATTCCTTACACCTCAGAGGGATTGAATCCTCTAGAAGCTTCCTCCACTTCAAAGTGGGCAACCTGTATGAATATTGGACCTCAGACACCAAGTATTCAGTACACTTATGGTTTTGTAGACTCTGCCTGTAACAAGGGCCACTGTGTTGCTGAAAGGACTACCACTCTGCTGGACTCCTGTTCTGAAGGACTGCTGCCCTGCTGTGCTGACCTTCTGCCCTGCTGCCCTCTTTCCTGGGTGAGACAGACTGGACCTGCATCTCTAAACCCAGGATCTCAGTATGACTCCGAGGGCTAGTTGGCTGGCCTCCTGATCAGAAGCCTCAGGGACATTATAGACTTTCAACAACCTTGAAGCCAGCACCTGGACTCTGCAATCCTGACCTCGCAAGTGGTGCCACCCCAGTCATGGGAACATGGAAGTGGTCCTGAATGTGCCCTGCCAGCCCATCTGTATATTCACAGAAACGATGGATCTCCTCTGCAGTGCATCACCTCTGCTGCTCGACGCATCACCCTGAGAGCTGACAGATCACCTCTACTGTGTGGATTTCACTGACCTAAGGATTCCTCATCACCTATTGCAGGCCATCAGAACCGCTGCTGTGCAGCGCATCTTCATCCAACAACATCGCTTCACCCAACGCAGCAGGTTGAAATTCCATGATACATCTCTACACAAGGACATCACTTCACACTTTGTAGCTCGCCAGAACCACTGCTGTGTGAATCATCTCTTCGCCCAGACCTTGTATCGTCTCTGCTTCACAGTGGATCCTTGAAGCGGGGCTTTACATCTCTTCTCAGCCAGGATTAAGGTACTGTGTTCATGTGGCCAAAGTGTGCCTCTGTCACCAGTCCATTCTGCATTGTGTTTGCCTTGTACTTGTGACTTTGATCCCGGTCTAGCGTGACCAGATAACCACAATTGGTGCTTTGTGATTTTTGTTACTATTTTCACTTAAATCTTTGAAATTGCATATCTTTGGCTCTACTGATTAGTTTCTTGTCATTTTGGTCTTGTTTTATTCATTAAAGCTGAATCTTTTATTCTCTATTGTCATGGGATTGTTTTTGGTAGTGTTCTAACTATTTTACTGTTTGAAGTGCCGCATAAATACTTTCCACATTGTCTCTAAGTTAAGCCTGACTGTTCTGTGCCAAGTTGGCAGAGCGTTGTGCACAGGTTAATTTGGAATTTGCTTGTAAAATTGCCTTAACAGAGAATTTTAGTTGCTGCTTGCATAGTGTTTCACCCCTTTCAATCACTAACCCAATTTCCTACACTGGCAATATGTGTTTTTAGAGGTTTGCTTGTGGTGTGTTTGTATGCAAGCTAATTGATGACTGGATGAGAGGTAGTTTGATTGAGGATTCTGCCCTGTACCTCATGAATGTGATGGTCCCTTTGTAGTGTAGTTCCTATATTCCCAATAGGCTCTGAGCATTGGAATAATATATCCTATAGATTTGACATAGGACTGAGGTCGACTAGGTCAACTAGGTCTCTATTGAATATATTAAACTTAATTGTGAGTGCCAACTAGGTCAGAGGTCACTAGAAACGTTCTTGAATAAACAAGAAGGGATTACTTTCTGACAACCGCATAAATATGACAAATTTGTTTCCCCAAGATTAAACATATCTTCAGAGTCATGGAAACAATAGATAGATATTTTACTCGATTCATCAGAGGTGCAGAGAAATAGAGAGACCGGCGTTTTCAATAAAAGGATTTATTGAACATTCTCCTTTCTCATGCAAGTAAAGTAATACTGGCTGCAAAGTATAATGCGTACAGCAAGAAGAATATTATAAAATAATACTGTAAAAGCATTGTATGGTTTGTAAACCATCGATAAATATATACATAAATAACAAAGGCTAAAAGTACTCAACTGGTGCTTCTAAAATACACCTACACCAATGTACCTAACCTAAGTCTAGTATGAGGGAAGAAGTAAGTGTGGTGTAGCATAGTTTATTTTATTTTTTTGCAAAGAATCTTTCCAAGATTTCTCTTAGGGTATAATCAGCTCCGGACCTTGGTTTTAGAATGAAGGAGGTCTGGTATCTCTGTCTCGGGACTCGATTTCCCAACACCCCATTAGGGAAGCTTGGAAACACTGGAGCTGGAGTCACAGCGAGAGAAAGGACAGCTTCTTGATCAGTGTGTCAGCTGGAGAGTCGGCTTCCTTCGGCACTTGCTGTAGCGAGCTGCGCCAGGCAAGTAGATAGTCGAGCTGCTCCGAACCACCGAGTGTTTGCTAGGGCAAGTGTAGGCATATTTATACCTTGAAGGTACCTAGTTTGACGTAAAGTTGGGCATAATAACGCCATCAAAGAACATCAAGGGAATGGTAGTTCTTTGAAAACTCCATGAGTTCTTGGACAAATCAATATTGAAGCAAGGGGATGTCCCTGACTGCTGAAGCCGATTTTTCCAATAAATCGTTGTGGCTTTTTGGAACGGGTGGAAGTAGCTATGCCTGTATTTAGACTACATGGGTTATGTCTAAACAAGGTTATGCTTTCTATGCCTATATAAGGGCAATGTGAATTGTACCTAAATAAGGGCATGAATCGGGAAATTTAGCTCGGATCCAAAAACGCCATACAACACCCACTCCACTTTATTATGTTCCACATTACTAAATTCGAAGCATTTAAAACATATCTAAAGCATGAAGTGTAAAATCCCTCCCAAAATACATAAAATGCATTTGAAATGGTTATAGATGAAAATGAGCATTTGTGCTGTACGCATTTTAAAAGCAATGTTTTCATTCAAAGCATATAGTATAACATTGGAAATGTTAGCCGAATGTATCATGAAAGTACATTTATGAAATGGCTCTTAAATACAGAAATAAAATCGAGACCATTCCAGGACACAATAGATAAATTGTTTTGGTTGTGGACAAGGTGAAATGTTGTCTCTTGGAAGTATTCAAAGAATTCTTGTTCTCTATGAATAGTTCCACTTTAAGCAGATTACTTTGTGCCAAAAAAGAGTTCTAATATGGATGAAAGTCAAATTATAGAATAATAGAGTTCTAAAGTTCGAAGTTTTCTTTTGAAAAGTGAAGGTCGAATACAGAGTCCATAGAACGCTGTGTGCTAATTTCAAAATTCATTCTCGTTGTTTGGAGAAAACATTAAATCTTCAAAGCTGGTAAAGAATTTGTCTACCACAGTAGGTGAAAGTTGGACCACTTCGTTAAGTAGACCGATTGCACAAAAATGTGAAGCATCGCCATCAGCGTTAGCCGCGTTAGCAATGTTCGAAGGAGATGGAGATGGTACCTGTGTGCCTGTCGATCCACGTATATCACCGTCAGCAGTTTGCGTCTGTGAGATCTCAATGAATGTCGTCATCAGGATTGGTAGCCGCTGGGGACAACACAATGCATGAGCAGTTACCGAAACAAGCAAAGTATCAACATCCGTTGGCAGTGCTGATGGGAGAGTCAGACAGATGTCTAACACGCATTCTTCTCCACATATCAGGCATCGTAGAACAGGTAAGATGCAATCTTGCTACATTGGTCGGAATGATAGAAACCATGTGGTATTCAGATCTCTTAAATGAGCCAAGCCCAGAATCTGTATCATGCGCTCACGACACTACATTGCCAGGAGAGTGTTCTCTAAGGTAATCTGGGTTTAGCTGGTGACTGAACTTGCCATATCGGAGCAGAAGGAACTAAAATACTATTCCTGCTACGAGTCCCAAAATGAGAGGCAGGCCGCCAAACAGAGTGCACAAAGTTTGGAAATATGCAGAGGACTGCTTCAAAAGGTGCTAACAGTCCAGAAAAAACTGTCCTAAATACATGTACAATACCACTGGTATCAGACATGTTTAAGATACGACCTAACACTTCTACGAAATGTACAGGGCAGTTTGTCGATAAAAGGGCATGTGTCTCTGCCAAGGACCTTGCAACTGTAGTTCATACGTCTCTTTGGATGAGGTCAGTGGCACAGTTTTTTGTAAAAGAATGGCTTTCATTCTACTTAAAGTATCAATTCGTATAGAAGAGATGTTCAGTGAAGGCCATAACGGCGACTCTCCATCTGTCTTAGTTTTGGGAAACAATACTTGCATACAACAAGTGACCCTGGCTGACACAGCTACGAGATAGGCTATTCCTAACAACATTCCACAGCAGCTGTGATCATTCAACATTATATAGCTCCCATTAGAAAGCTGCCTAAAAATTGAATCCATGACTGCAGCTGGAAAACCTTACAGGTGACAGGATAAGTTGGTCAAAGACCCGTCACAGGCTCCGTGTAAGTTAATACCCGGACATAAAAGAGTACAGCTTAGTGCGCTTTTGCAGTTTGTACCACTAAGAAATACTTCTTTTCCCCCACTCCAACATCTTTGTGTATATGGTAATTCCCAGGTTGACTTAATGTATTCTTTAACCAACCTTTCATACGCGCCAGCTGGTATATGTTAGAAACAAAATTGAAAATGTAAAAATGTGACAGGCAGAGTGATTGTCTCATGCATTAGCCATTCTGTTGCAGGTTTTTCCGAAACAGTTAATGGTAATCTTTCCAGTTTTTCAATGCTCAGCACCTTATAGTCAGCTCCTGTTTGTGCCAAAGTGATTTGTTTATTTGTAAGGTTAAATATAGAAAACAATGACGTGGTGTTGATTAGACACCATGGCACATATCCAGAATGAAGATCTTGTAACGTCCAGCCTTAAAGCATTATAGAACGCAATTGTGGCTGTCCATGCTGTAGCATGAGCAAGTCCTGTTCCATTTTGTCCATGGCAGAGGATACTATGCTGTCCAAAGAATAGATTCTAGATGACAGAGTCGTTAACCCATTGTCAACTACAGAGAGAGCTTTCTCTAAATTAATACGATCAATTTCTCGTATTTGTTCTGCAGATTCTGCTTGTGTGACTTTCCGAGCTTCATTATAAATGGCATATATACCAGCATATATAAAACGTTTATGACGCCATTTCGCAGGACCTTGTAAGAAGTCCCTTAAATCAACGCCATCTTTAAGTAAAGATAAATGTTGTTTTACCTCTGTCAGTGTGGATTTTTGTAGCCAATCAAGGCACAGTTTCCCTACACTGTATGTTGTTACTATCCCTGGATGTTGTCTCTGGACATATCTTGGATCTGGCCTGGTGTATGTGAACCCTTGTGTTGTGTTCAGGAATCTATCTTGACAGTGGATGTATGTCATTACAACGCATGCTTTTTCCACGCATGCCTTTACAAGGCAGGTTTTACAACGCAAGTCGTTACAACGACTTGCGTTGGGTGGCACTGGATGGTGAATAGTTTAATTTACTATTCCAACTCCAGTCCCCGTGGATAGTAGGGAAGGTTTTGGATAGTAAATTAAACTATTCCCTATCCTACAGCACCCTCCAGCGCAAGTCGTTGTAACGACTTGCGTTGTAATACCTGCGTTGTAAAGGTACTGCGTGGAAAAAGTTTTGTTGTAAAGGATGTTTCCCTTGACAGTTGTTTGTGTCTGTGGGCCAGATTAACCATTTCTTCCAATCAGTTCTGTGTTTAAGTAAAATAGTTGACCCCTTCTTATGAAGTGTTTTTTCTATCAGGTGTAGGTGTAGGTATAGACGGTTTGTTCAAATCTTTTATCTTGGATAGACCAAAACAGGATATCTGTTGCACAGTTTCGTTCAAAAACAATCAATGATCAAGGATAATGCAGGCTCGAAATAAAGCTTCTATTCCCTGCACCTGCCACTCTTTTGTGCACCAGACAGTTTTTGTTTCAATGTTGTCACTCCAAAAGTCAAAACCTAATGAGCACACCTGGGCATTAAAGACTGCAGAATACATTTCTTAGTATTAGTCAACATACTTTTCATTCCTGTCTTATTAACATTTTTAAACTAAAAAGTTTCTACATTTGAGACATTAAAACCTGAGAAGTATGGACATTTTTCATAGAATGTTTTTGAACTGCCTTTTGGTGGCGTAGGACAATGTTCCCATTGATTGAAAGTATACATAATTCTAGGGTTTGCAGATTTGTGCAAATAATGATGACCATAGTGATTTTATAACAGTACATTTGTTCATAATTTGATGAACCTTCTAAGTACTCATGTTTTGTAAATTTTGCAGACATCTCTAAGTCTGACATCATATTATTAACAGTCTCAAAGTCCCAATCATCACAAAAGGTGCTGGGTGAAACAAAGTCACTCAAGGAAACCTTGAATTGATGTAGAATCTTCAACAGCTCTGCAGGGCCAAATATGTCATAATCAGTTCTGTCCCATGCTATACCACCAGATATAGGAACGGCTGTGATGTTCACTTATGTCAAGTCTCTTTGTTCATGATGAGATGATTTGTGTGGCTTGAGGAGCAAGTTGATGTTCTTACTTGCGGTGTCCATGTTGCTATATCTTACATTTATCAGCATTCCCAAAATTAATACAAGAATTAGCCAAAGTAGGAGAAAAAGTACGCCTAGCACAATCTAAAATTTAACCCACGGTGAAACAAGATATGTTTTTTCAAGTTGCTGAAAAAGTTCTGTTACTTGTTCTTTACAAGATCTTTTTGTTGGCGTTGTTTCAGGCTCAATCGGATCCTTGGAAAACATCAAAGTTAATGAAATAGCCAGATGCAGTTCTGTCAATTGTAGGTATTGCATCAGGATTACTTGAAATCACTGGAGCTACGGGATCCCTTGTCATGTTAGTATTGTCAGATGCTATATCATTGTAGACAGGTGTTTCTTGACAAACTGTTATTTGGGTCTCAAGAGGCACAAGTTCCATGGCTTTATTGCTTAGTCCTTCTTTTTGCACTGCAGATTCCTCAAAGGTGATAAGTCTCTCAGTTTGAACCTCTTGGATAGTAGCAAGATTTGGCCGTCTGCTACATCTTTGGAGTCCACTGAGCCTACTACTTATGATTGGCCACTTGATGTGGTTTTACCAGGTCAATAGACATGAACCTGTTCTCCTTTCTTCCAGCAAGGGGCGGCAGTAACACTGTTCTTGATCCGTGGATTGCTAGCACAGGTACTGGTTTTCTGTAAGAAGGCCCAAATTCCTTCTTATCCGCCATCTTTTCTCTGACTAGATCCCCAATCTTTGGAATCCAGACAGGCCTTGCTGGGACGGGTGGTTCCCCTTCAGTGGTCGTTGGCTTCTGCAATGTGTTGCTTTGACTTCTCCTTGTTTCATTTAAGTCCTGCAAAACAGCCAAACCGTCTTTGAATTCAAAAGCTTTTTGTTCTACCACTGAAGTGTGATGATCAAGGTTCTGGACAAGCAACTAGTACCAAAAAGGAGTTGGTATGGAGTGATTCCACCCAGAGAATTTATTGGCAGATTATTTAGACCATGTTGGACACTTATTAGATGTTTGACCCACCCGTCACCCGAGCCTAATACCCTAGCTGTTATAGATTGCTTTATGTCCCGTTTTTTTTTCCCACTACAGAATTTCCCTCAGGAAGGAATGGACTAGAATACCGCAATGCAACGCCCAGATTGGCCATGGCCTCTTTGTAAGCTTTGGAGCTAAATGCAGGCCTCTGGTTAGAATGTAGTGTGCTGACTGCGTATGTGCCAATAAAGACTCGCAAATCTTTTATAACAGTTCGGGTGTCAGCCGAGCGCTGAGGACACATCCAATGAATCTGTCCGAATAGTTGTGGGACCGCATTTGTCCATAGCGATGTCTGAGTGTAGATAGTCTAATGCTGTCCAACAACGGTGTCTGTACTGCGCTGATTACACTGTAGTCATGTATCTGGCGGCGTTCTCTGCTGCGATCTCTGTTGCAGTTATGGCAATTAATTGCAAATCCGTGAATGTGAGCATTCATCCCTGGCCACCAGTACGTCTCCTTTAATTCTAGTACAGTTTTAGAGATCCCTTGATGTATCAGACCCTCTCCTAAGTATGCTTCGCGTATCAAAGCTACTCTGCATTTTCTGTTTGGAATTACTTTATCCCCCACTCTAGGAATTCGAGCAAAAGGAACGGAGTTGGCATCAATTATGTATGAATATTCGAGTGGATAGTTTAGAGGTAACGCTGCACCGCTGCCTTTGCTTGTGGTAGTGACAGCTAGCATTATTTCGCTGTCTATTTTTGTTTTAGAACAAGTGATTGCAGCTATGGAAGCCGTTTGCACGGCTGCCTTTGCAGCTTCATCAGCCAATGAATTCCCTTCAACGTGAACGCCATCATGCTGATGACTCAGTGTATGGATCACGTGAGTCTTATGTATTTTATATGTAATTGAACTACTTGTTCCCAAAGCAACTTATGCTTGATTGTGCCACCTTTTGTGTCTTTGAAACCGTTTTGAATCCAGTTCTGCAAGTATTCATTGTAAGATTGAACGCAGTAATACGAATCGTACACTATGAGTGTGGGGAATTCGGGATCAGAATTTTCAAGCGCTATCTTGAGTGCTTGTAGTTCAGCTTGCTGGGCTGTACAATCTCTGAGAGATTGTGTTTCAGTAACAATAGGTCGGAATTTACCATTGTGCCAGCGACCTTTGACAATTGCGCACGCAGCACTATATGCTTATTTACCCCCAATTGCGGGCTCTGCTGATCCGTTCCTATTAATTATACATTTGTATTGTTCTAGAGGCAGAATCTCAGTGGGCAGAGGACATTCTTGTTCGTATTGTAGAAATTATTGTGTTTTCAAATATGGGTCAAAAACGTATTCAGCGTCTGTTGCAGCAAAAGAGTTAACCCATTGTATCCATCTTGGATGTAAAGCCTTTGCATTCGGAATGCTTGCTTTCATCACTGCCTCTAAGGCAGGTAAAGAAGTAACAACCATGATGCGTTTACCCTGTGCAAGAGCTCTCTCCTTTGCTACTGCAGTTTGAACCACTGTCAGAATTTTTTCTGTTGAAGTGAATTTCCATTTCAGCTTGTGTGTACAAGTGTGATTTATAAGCAATTGGTACTTTTTCACCTTCATTAAAGGTTAAGTACGTGAATCCGCATCTTCCTGGGATGATTGCGTACGTTTACGCATGTCTGTAAATGTGTTGTTACTAACATATCTGTTTGCACTGAACACAACATTTCTGTGCGTTTTTGAGTCCAATTAGTTGTTTTGAAATCAGGTTTGATTAATTCGTAGAGAGGTTTAATCCTTTTGGCGTAGTTTAGAATGTAAGTTCTTCCGAAATTCAGGAAACCTAGAATTGACTGTAAGTTTTCAGCGTTTTTGGAGGTTGGAGCAGTGCACACTTTTCTAAAAAGTTGTCTGCCAGGCTTTTGCCTTCACTTGATAACTCGTATCCTAGAAAAGGGATGTTGAGGTGGGCAATTCTTGATTTCTTAAAGTTGAATTTATACCCTTCATAGGCGAATCCAAGTATAATGGTATTCACTCTGTTCAAGTGCCTGTCCAAGTCATCGTCTGTTAGATAGATGTCATCGACATAAGATAATGCCTCATCATCATGCATTTGTAGTAACTCAGTCACTCTAGCTGAAAATAACCCCGGACTATTCTTGAATCCCTCGGGGAGACAACAGAAGTGACGCTGTGTCCCCATAAATGAGAAAGCGGTCAGGTACCTGCTTTCAGGTGCAATGTTTTGACAGAAGAAACGGTTAGAAATATCTAATGTTGTTTTATATTTTTTACACACAATGTTATTCATTAGTGCTGCACTGTGTGCATTTTGTACTGCACAAGTTTTGCAACAAGAGTTTAAATGTCTGTAATCCAAAACTAGACAATATGTTTTTTCTGGTTTGGAGACAGGAAACAAAGGATTGTTCAATTGTTCTTTCTTTCTTTCTTTCCTTCTTTCTTTCTTTCTTTCTTGTTTTTTTCCTTCTTTCTATGACAGGTGAAAAGCAACAAATTTACAGAAACATATTAGTCCTGCTTCAACAGCCTTTTGACATGTACCCAGCAGATCTCTTTTGACCACTGTTTCACTGCATACACTGAGCTCTGGCTCTCTCTGTGCGGCTGTCAAACTCTGTTGGAGCTTCATAGGCTCTCTTCACTTCTAACTAGTTCAGGCTTGGGCTGTGTATATAGTACAACACCTAGTATCGGGCTGGCATAGCAGCAGTGCCAGCCAGCAGAGGTGAGAGGGTGTAAGTTGACAGGATAGGTAAAATTAAATAAATAAATAAATAGAACTATTTACCTTGCGCTCGACTCGGCAATGCAGTGAACGCGAGGTAAGTGGTTTTATTATTTATTTATTTAATTTTATCTATCCTGTCGTCTGTCTATTCCCCCACTCTACACTACCACAGCCTTGCCCCACCGCTCCACAGCTCTTACCTGTGCTGGCCACCACTGCGTAGTAGTACATGGCATTATAGCTTGTTTTAATTTAGAAGCCCACCGACCACATTCTAATTAGAAGCTTGTTGCATGATTTACTTGCAAATATTTCCATGGTGCAAATCGTGCATAGGCTTTTAGAGCCAAGCCAGTCCATTGGCTACTCTCCGGCTCGCCCTGTTAATTTGTTGGCTCACCCATCTCTATGTGCAATAAATGTTGATCTTCCATCTTTCTGGTGCGTTGCATTTTGGGAGACGTTTTCTACATACCTCCTGCTTATTTTTTCTGGGTTTCTGTCACTGGGCATGCTGAGAAAAAATCACAGGGTAGACGCAAAGTGGCTTGCAACAATTTCCCAGCCTTACTACAGCCCTTTGTGTGATCCTTACAGAAGTGATGGAATTGAAACAACTTTACTCTGGGAACTCATAAATTGAGCGTCATGGTATGGCATGAAAAGGGAGAGGACTCTTGTGGGCAGAGCCATGGAAAGCAGTCTGACCATCAACTAATACATTTATTTAACAAAAAATCTGCCACAAAAGAAATTGTCAACACGGATGAACAAATCTGTTCCGACGTAACTGGCTGCAAAGGCTGTATTTTAAAATATCTTATTAGGTTAAGCCAGCTGCAGAAGAGACCTGTGGCCAGTAAATCTCAGGTAAGAATAATAGTGGTAAGATAACTATGGCAGATAATGCATTTGCTGGAGAGATCTGTATGTTGGATTAGTTACAGTTTTGACTTAAAGTGTCACAAAGGGTTAATGTGTTGCCTGGGAAGGACATCATGTAACATACATGGCAGATTTTTTTTATGAAGGTAGGTAAGTTATAAAGTGTAGTCTTTAAAATGTAGAATTGTGAGCGATAAAGGATGATATGTGACTTCTACACTTGTAATCATCATTAGGGCCACAGGAATAATTCGATTTTGCAGCAGGTGTATTTTCTGCATAATGATGAATTTGCTACATTTGCCACATTATTGATCATCTGCTACTTAATCTGAAGATTTCAACAAAAAAATGTTCTAGCTTAAACAGATCAACAGTTACTAAAATCTTCGAAGACAAGGCCCATTACAAAGGTTGACTATTCACCTTTCTGTTGCTTATTTCTGTATTTGGGTGTCAAAGGGGTACTACAGAGATGAACCTGTTGCCTGGATAGTGTTAACATCTACAAATTCCAAAATAATTAGGTAATACTAAAAATAAAGGTTACACATAACACCGCACAATTTGCTAATTCTTGTTGCAAAGTTTACAGAACCAGCTCTATTGCATCACTTGATCCCCGCCTGGCACAGAATTCCAGTTGCCCTGCTCTCAATGGTTTATGTAAGTCATCTTCTACAATGACTTACACACTTGCATTATTTATTGTCAATGCATAATGTGTGCAAGTGATGTAAAGCTCTTTGTCACCGTATATTGGAATGAGTAGCGCTATAAAAGAAGTTTTTTAAAAAGTTATTTAAATTGTAAATACATGTTCCCTTCACTCCACAGAAACTGTCTTGCACCAATTTATGTCTCGCTTTTTGTTTGATTGAATATGTTTTCCTAGCTTAAAATTTTATCCCAACAGGAACATTTTGTTCATTACACAAACCACAACATGGACACATAACATTTTTCCACTGAAAACTGACCCTTTTTTGCATACCCACTCACTACTCATTCACAGACCAATACAACTGCTGACACACACACTCATGCACAGCCACTCAAAGACCCATACAGCAAGTCGCATATCCACAAAACCAGTCCCACTCCCAGACCCACACAGCCACTTACATACTCACTCACATACCCATACAACCACTCACTTACCTATTCGTACACCCACACAGCCACTCATACAACTACTCACTCCCCCATTCAGTCACTCCTACAGCCACTCATTCAGCCATACAGCTATTAACAAAAACAGCTATCTCAATACAGTTACTCACACACCCACTCACTTACCCATACACCAGGTCAAACAGCCACACACCTATGCATCCAATTCCAAACCTGTTCACTCATCCATAGAACCATTCACAAAGTCCTACACCCACTCACATGTGCAGATTCATCCACCCATGGAGCTGCTCACACAGCGACCACATTCACTGATACAGCCACTCTCACACACACTCGCCCAAACATGCAGCCACTCACTCACCCATACAGTAACACACACACCCATGCGTTAACTCATACAGCCACTCACACATCTAAACAGCCAAAGCTACAAGATGCAAACTTCAGACCATTTGTGACCACCTGAATGTGAAAATAGATTCGAAGACACCGCAAATCAATGTAACAAAAAGTGTACTTAAAATGCAGGGTAAAGAACTGTTGCGAGCAACAGACAGAGAGCATTTGAGTAAGAAAGATTCTGTAGAATTTATGAGTAACAGCTGGGAGAAAGATATAAGCTATCCCTACTTAGACACACTACCGAATTGTTGGTTAAGAACAAATGTACTAAGAATTAGAATCGGTAGTAACCCTGCCATAATAAATAGTGCAATAAAATCTGCCATAATTCAAAATGATGGCAAATGTATGTGTAATATAGGAATGAAATGTAAAATTTTTACACATTTTATTGGACTGCTGGAAATTTTTACCTTTACGTAAATTACTACTTCGTCCGATTTTTTTAAAGTATGATGTTAGGGCGCGTTCACAAGCATGGAAGCTTCTTGCTGATATGGAACATCTAGACATTGCGATAGCCATTGGGAAATTTATGCAGGGTGTTTATAGGTACCCTGGTCCTACCGAGGCTTAAGAGAAGCAAGGTGCCTCACAATTCAAAATGAAAATAGTAGTTTCAAAATTGGTAGGCAGGAAGTTTTAAGGAAATTTTGATATTATCTGTTTACGAAAGTGATTTTGTAATGTGTAGACTTTTTAAATTATAAGGGATGTGCTCTGGTTTAAAGACCAAATGGTTTAAATAAACTTTATTTTGACTTGAACTTGACTTAAAAAGCCACTCATTCACCCACTCCCACACAGACAGTCACAGTGCCACTCAGATGCCATACATTAGACATTGGACTGCCACCTCTCCGGTGCTGAAGACGGAGGAAATGCGTGGGCCATGTGCCCCCGGCAGCCCCAGGGCCTGCCACCTCCCTGGGGCTATATTAAAAAATTATGCATGGGGGCTACAGACCCTCCACGCACCCTCAGAAACTTCCATCTCCCTGGGGCTAACTCACGCAAATGCGGAGCTGCCATATGGCCCAAAACCCTGAAGACAGCCACCTCCTCAGGGCAATATTAAAAAATTATGTGTGAAGAGCTCTGGCCCCCCCTGCAGCCACAGGGACAACCACCTCCCTGGGGCTTAATCATGGCAGCCCTGAATCCCGAAAATACTGCCTTAAATATAAAATTCACCAATTTTATCCAGCACGTATACCGTAACTTTAAGAGGCTTGGTTAAACGCGCCCTCTTATCAAATTCCTAGATAAGGGAGGATGAAATGTTAAGATTAGTAGGCCCAGGAATGTTGGTTGTCTTTTTTGTATGTATATTTTATTGACAACAAGGGCAACATAACAATGTGGAAGAGAAGAGTTCGAATGTGTAATACGTTTTATAATCATCTCCTGTTTTTATGATTACCAACTTGTATTCCTAATTTTTTTTTTTTAAATACTACGGAACAAGGAGGTTTCTAGACAACCCCTACTTGATGGTTAATTGACTGTTGCTTTGGTTGTCTCTCTTTTTTTTTTTTTTTTTTGCTTCGCTTTTAACAGTTGATACTCAATGTGTTCATTGTTATCTTCTTTTAAAGATATATGTTCTATATCTAAATAAAGAATTTATTTGACCTCCCTGGGGCTTAATGAATTTTAAGGCCTGACCCCATTGTGGAGCCGTAGATGGCATAGGGACCGCCACCACTCAGGGCCAGCTCCAGCAATGTCTGTGGTGCTAATCCCAGGATTTTGCAATGGCTTGGCAGGAGCACCACTCCTGCCAAGCCATAGCAAACACTCTTCTGCTTCATGGAAGTGAGAGCATTAAAAATGCTCTTGCTTCCATGAAGTGGAGCAGAATTGTTTTTGGACAAAGGAATCTGCATGTCAGCAGCTCCCTATGTCCAAAAGCAATGCTGGCTCTGCAGGAGGCGGGGAGCCAGCAGGGTCCGTGGGGGCCTTCAGGCTCTCCCCATGTTCCCCAACAAGATGGGCATGCCTTTTTACAACAAATCTTTTATATTAAATATCTCTGGCAAGTCGCTGGAGGCCATGCCCCCTTCACCAGTACTCTCCAAATGTACCTCCTGGTGGTTGGGAATAAAATCCCCTTGAATGCTGAGGGTCTTTGGGGGCAGCAAGCCGTCTTGCTACCTCCAGTAAGTCCCAGACAGCGGTATTGCTGAGAGGACTTGAAGGCCACACCCCCTTTCTCCATCACTCTGCAAACACACCTTATTGTTGGGGAATGAATTCCACTTTACTCCTGAGGGCCTCAGGACTAAAGTGGACCACTTCCCCCAACCAGTAGTGCATCAGGAGGTTTGGGTGCAGAGTGGTGGAGAAAGGGGGCAAGGCCTCTGACAACCTCTCAGCAAACCAGCTGTGTGGGTGTTATTGGAGGCTGCAGGAGCAGTAGTTGGCCCCCAGGAGCCAATGGGCCTTCATCCCCCTAGTAGTAGTGCACCAGGACCTGCGTTTGCACAGTGGTGAAGAAAGGGAGTGTGACCTCCGACAACCTCTTAGCAATTCCGCTGTGTGGGGCTTACTGGAGGTACCTACCCCTGCTGTTACCTTCAGTAAGTCCCACACACAGGGATTGCTAAGAGGTCTTTGGAGGCCATGCCCTCTTTCTCCAACACTCTGTAATGTGGCTTGGCTTGTGGTGTACTACTTGTTGGGGGATGAAGCACACTTTACTCCTAAGGGACCTTAGGGGCCAAGAAGCCCTCCTGCTACCTCCTGTAAGTCCTACACAGTGGGATTCCTGAGAGCTGGTCGGAGGCCTATCCCCCTTTCTCCACCACTCTGCAAACATGATTAATAGTTAAAAAAACGATAGAAATTCACTGAGAAAAACAAAGGTTACAAGGATGTTATAGTTAGGATTTAGATTTTTAATTTCTTTTAGAAATTCAGTTAAAAACCCAACAGCTAACAAATAGAATTAAAAAAACTTAGAAATTCACTGAAAAAACAAAGGTTATGAGGACATTATAGTTAGGCTGACATCTCCTCATACAAAACAAAAGAAATTCAGCAGTTATAGTTAGCTGAGCTAATTATAACTGGCGCCCCCACAATGCACTACTTATAACCTCACATATTATATTCCTCATTACATGGTCCGTGATATCCTTGATGACATCACTGATGACATCTCAAATGACAGTATTAGCAATAAAGCATTATGCCAATGAATAGGAACACCGTCGAAACATATAGCTTTACTTGCAAATATTGAACAACCTGATATTAAGGCAAGAAATGTTATTATTAATTGTAATAATTGTAAAACCCAGAGTAAAACAACCCAATCGAAGGTCAGCATTTCTTATAGTGAAACACTAAATAGCTCTGGTGGCGCCAATGTAGCTCCGGCCCCCTTTGAATGCGCATCACAATCTGGTCCTAGACTGAAATAAATAGAGATCCTGTTCTGGAATGTGGCAGGCCTTAAAAGTAAACTGTCAAACCCTGCCTGGCTGGAGTTTATCTATAATTTTGGCATTAAATGTATTCAAGAAACTTGGTCTGATAACATCTTACATATTAATGGCTTTAAGACATTCTCCAGTCCAGCGGTGCCATCAAGTAAGGGAAGGAATAAGGGTGGCCTTTGCATTTATGTGTCCCATAGGTTAAATGCTCATAAGATAGATCTCATTAAGTCTAAAACCTATTATCAGGTGTTAAAAATCAACTTAGACAATATGTATTATTTAGTCTTGTCAAATTTTCATAATAATATACCAATTGCGGACACCCGACAAATCTTAATGCATTTGCAGAGAGATTTGGACAGGACCCAAAGAAGTTCTGGTAAAGACTATTGTATAATTTGGGGCGGGGATTTTAATTGTGGACCCTGCCCACATTCCGTGGGAGATGTTTGTGGTGTAGATCCAGATGATGTAAATGATTTGTCCCATTTTCTGCATACTACTCCTGCAGATTTATTTAATTTGTTAAAATATTCTAAGGACTTGGGATTTGCAAACACTGTCTGTTTGCCCCCAACTCCTTTTAATAGTACCTTTAATGGACGTGGCTTGTTTTCAGCCATAGACCATATACTGGTATCAAATAGATATGCGGACAGAATACACAATTTTAAAGTACATCCTGTTGTTTTTAGTGATCATTATCCGATCAGTGTCCTTTTAAAACTCCCTGCCAAAGTATTAACAAGTAATACATCGGTAAATCACCTGGTGAGAGATATTGCTATCAATAGACAAAATGGTTACACAGTCAAATGGGCGGGTGTAAATCAACTTAAACTTTGAAAGCACCTTTTGACTGTTTGCAAAGATTACTTTATAGCCTGTCTCGATGAAAATACAAATAAAATAGATATCCTTAGTTCTTTTGGGAAAATAACTCAGTCTATACAAAACAGACTATGAGCAAAAAGCAAGAAAGGGGCTGATAAGAGAAGCGGTTGTTTTGATTCCAAATGCTCTCAAACCCATACAGCTTTGATAACCGCCTTACACAAGCCCATAAAAGATCGAGCAGACATAAAAAGGTCAATATTAGCCTATAAGACGTACGTCTCTTAAGGAACGCAAGGCGATCATAAAGTCTGAACTATGGCAAGATCTAAAACAAGCATCAGCCTTGAAAGATATGAAAGGTTTCTGGAAGGCAGAGAATGCCCCTTTCCTCACCCCAGGTAACCAGCCTAGTATCGAAATAGCAGTAGGGGAGAATAAATGGGTGTCCCATTTTTCTGGACTTTATAATAATCAGGTGGCCCCCCAAAATGAGTTGGCCATATGCTTAAATCCTCCAAACCATCTTCTTATTGAAATTGACTTTGACGTCCAGGAAGTGATTTTGGCCATTAATGAAAGTAAGGGGGGGTAAAGCCCCGGGCCCCGACAGCATACCAGTGGACTTATTTAAATCAGATCAGTTGCTATGGGGACCCCTGCTAGCCCTGGTTTTAAAAGCCTGTTTCTCCCTGGGATTCACAGCCACTTGGACGGAATCGATACTTGTCCCTATTGACAAGAAGGGTAATCAGGACGATCTGTCCTGCTACAGACCAATATCATTATTAGATTATTTTACAAAGGTGGCTGGGTGCATCGTTTAAACCGCCTCCAGTTATGGGCAGACGAAAACGGTATAATTTCTGAATTACAGTATGGCTTCCGCCATGGTGTGGGAACTATTGAACAATGTCTGAATCTGAACTTACTGGTAGGAAAGTATTTAACGGCTAAAAAGGGGAATTTATTTTTATGTTTTGTTGATTTGATTTCAGCCTTTGACTGTGTAAACCATCAAAAGCTATGGAGCATTTTAGATATCATGGGGGTTGATCCACCCATTCTTAATTTTTCAAAACAGTCTTATTTAGATGCTAGGGCCCGGGTGCGCTATGGAAGGGGTGGTGAACTCAGTAAGACCCTACCGGTAAAGAAGGGGGTGAGGCAGGGGTGCATGTTGGCACCCCTCTTGTTCACTCTTTATATTATTAGCCTGGGAGAAATATTAGGCAATAATTGTCAAGATTTACCATGCATAAATGGACGGCCAATAGGAGCTTTATTATATGCTGATGATGCCGTCCTATTGGCTCGTACCCGCATTGGCCGATAAAATGTTATTACCAGCTTCTTTGCCAATATGCTAGATCTTGATCTTCGTGTTAATATAACCAACACATTTACAATTAAATGTTGTAAGCCCAGTATAAAGTGCAGAGAATTCGTCATCGAAAATAGGAAACTCGAACTCACAGCTCATTTTCTTACTTGGGCATTGTATTTGAAAAAAGTGATCTATGGGCTAAAGCTATTGAATCCAGAAAATTATTATTTTGTAAAGCCACTGGTGCTATAATCAATTTTGCAAGGAAATTGGGGAGGCGCCCTGTTGAAGGCTTAATAACAATCTATAAAGTGAAATGTATTCCTGTTGCTATGTATGGAGCAGGCATCTGGGGTTATGCCAATGCCAAGTGCCTGCAAATAGTTGAAAACAGGTTCCTGAGATATCTTTTTGTAGTGTAGTTCCTATATTCCCAATAGGCTCTGCGCATTGGAATAATATATTCAGCAGTGTAGACGTAGGACTGAGGTTATCTAGGTCTCTATTGACTATATTAGACTTAAGGTTTGCCAGCTAGCTCAGAGGTCACTAGAAACTTACTCGAATAAAACGAGGAGGAGTTTAACATCCCTGGATAGACAAGAAGGGATTAGCTTCTGACAACCATAAAACATGACAACTTTGCTCTCCCTGAATAAGAGTGTATCTCTAGAGTCGTGTGAAAACAATAGACAGCTATTTCACTCAGTCAAATGTGCGTACTTACTTTCACCAGAATGCAGAGAAAAGAGAGACGGGCGTTTTCAATAAAAGGTGTTATTTATTGAGCAGTCTTCTTCCTCATACAAGAGAAATGAATTGCCACGATTGTAATACTCATGGTAAAGTAAAGTGCGTACACTAAAAGGAGGATTATAAAATAATACTGTAAAAGCATGTATATGGTTTCTTAGCCATATGATACTTTAAAATAGATAAAATATATACATACAGATATACATTGACTAATCGTACTCAACTGGTGCTTCTAAATACGCCTACCCCGGTGTACCTGACCTAAGCCTAATACGTGGGAAGGAGTAAGTAAGTAGCAGTTTAAGTTAAGTTTGTTTTGCCTAGAATCTGACTCAAGAATTCTCTGTAAGGGTTTAGTCAGTTCCGTACCTGGGTAATAGAAAGCAGGAGGTCTTGTATCTCTTTCTCAGGACTCGATATCCTAGTAACCCGTGAAGGTATCTGGAAACACCGGAGCTGGATTTCTCGGCAGGAGAAAAGACAGCGTCTCTCTCAGTGCGTCAAAGGGGAGGGGCAGCGTCCGTGGGCTCTCGCATTAGCTGGGCTCTCGGGCAAGTAGATAGCTGCTCTGCTCCAGAATCACCACCGTGCGTTTGCTTAAGGCAACGTTGGTATATTTATACCTGAAAGGTGCCTGGGTTTGACGTAAGGTTGGACATAAGACGTCAATAAAGATGTCACTAAGAACTGGCCGTTCTCACAGTGCTTTACAGGAGTTCTAGGACGAAATCAAAACAAAAGCAAGGGGGATTTCCCAGGTTGCTGGAGGCTTGGTTTTGTTTAGAGAACTCGGTGTGCTTACTAGGGGGCCGGAGAAGTAGCCTTGCTTAATGTGACTGCATGTGCTACGACTGAATTATGGATATGATTATTATGCCGTTGTATGGATAGTATTGATTATAACCGGACAAGGGAATAAAATAGGAATATCGATTCAGGTTCCTAGATAAAACACTACACCCACTCCACGAATTAATCTCCATCATTACTAAAACTTAAGCAATAGTAAACATAAAAGGTGCATGTGTATACCAACCCACCCCAAAATACAGTTTTGCATTTGAAATGGTGTATGGGAAATACATGAAAATGATTATAGGTATTGTACGCTTTTCAAGCAGTGTAATCATTCATTAAAAAGGATGCATATATATATCAGCATGAATGATTTGCGAAATTTACACATAAAATGGCTCTTAATACAGAAAAAAGGGTCGAGACCATTCCATCACATATAAATACAGTTGCTGTAAATGTGCTAGAGGCTGACGTGATATATTGTCTTTAAGAGTTCCTAAAATAGAAGCTCTGTTCTCTAAGAATAGTTCTACTTCAAGCAGAGTACATGTGCCAGAAAAAAGGTAAATATTTTGGAATCTGGAAAAAAAATAATTTCGCTTTCAGAGGAGAGAGAAAAAATATAGTTCCAAATATGTTCAGTAGCTTTTGTTTATCAAAGCCGATGGCCGAATTCAGAGTTCAGGGAACGCTGTGTACTGGTTTGCTTAAAAGTTATTCTTTTTGTTCGGGGGAAAACATCATTTCAGACAGACTTTCAAAAAAGTGGTTTACCGCTTTAGGTGAAAGTTCGACCAAGTTGGAAAATGCCGCAACTGTGCAGTCGTGAGAATGATTGCTATCATCGATGTCAGGATCAGCAATGCTCACAGAAGGTCGTACCTGGGTGATGTTGCTCTCATCTCTTACTTCACTACCCTTTAATCGCAGTGGTGAAGTCTCAACGAATGCCGTCATCAGGATTGGTAACCGCTGGGGACAACACGATGCATGAGCCGTTACAGGACTTAGCAAAGTATCTGTATCCAATGGTACTGCTGATTGTAGTGTAAGACAGACGTCCAACACGCATTCTTCTCCGCATAGCGTTCATCGAAGCACAGGTAAGATACAATTCTGCCAGATTGGTCTGAATGAAAGAAACCAAGTCATATTCAGATCTCTTAGCCGGGCTAATCCAAGGACTTTAGTTATGCGGTCCCGATAGCGTATAGCTAGGATCGTTTCTTCCATCGTGGCTGGAGTTTTGTCTGCTTTTTGGCTCGCCATAACGAAGCAGAAGTATCAAAAATAAAATGCCTGCTACGAGTCCCAACAGGAGTGGTAGGCCGCCAAAGACAGAATGGACAAAATTAGGAAAAATGTCCAGAACTGTTGTGAAGGGTGTTAACAGTCCCGGAAAAATTGTCTTAAATACATGTGGGATACCGCTCGTATCAGACATATTTAGGATTTGGCTTAACATTTCTGCGAAATGTAGGGGGCAATTTGTTGATAAAAGGCTATGTATCTCTGCCGTTGTCCTTGCGACTTGCAGATCATACGTTTTTTTTTCATGACGTCAAGGGCACAGTCGTCTGTAAAAGAACAGACTTCATTCTGCTTAAAGTATCAATTCGAATAGAAGAGATATTCAAAAATGGCCACATTTTTGCCTCCCTGTCTGGAGTGTTGTTTGGAAACAATACTTGCATACAGCAAGTGACCATGGAACTAACGCTCATGAGATAAGCTTTTCCTGGCACCATGCCACAACATCTGTGGTCCACAATTAGAATATAGCTCCCGTTAGAAAGCCGTCTAAAGAATGGCTCTATTCGAGTTGCAGCAGGTGTGCCATGCTGGTGACATGAAAGGTTATTTGAAGTCCCCTCACAGCCCCCATGCAGGTTAATACCTTGACACAGAAGTATACCACTTAGTAACCTTTTACAATTATTACCACTAAGAAATACATTCTGTTCATTTTCTCTATAACATGTGTGTGTGTAAGGTAATTTCCATGATGACTTAATGTACCCTTTACCCAACCTTTCATACTGGGCTGCTGGTATATACTCTTGACAGAATTTAAATTGGAAAGTTGTTATTGGAATAGTTATTATTCCGTGTATTATCCATTCAATGACAGGTCGTTCTGACATTGTCAATGGTAATCTCTCAAGTTTTTCAATGCTCAGAATTGTATATTCTGCTCCTTTCTGTGCCAAGCTGATTTGTGTACCAGTAAGGTTAAAGATAGAGAATAATGACGTTGTGTTGATTAAACGCAATTTTGTAACGTCCAGCCAAGCTGTACAATAGAACGTAATTGGGACTGACCGTGTTGGAACATAAGCAAGTCCTGCTCGATTATATCTATAGCAGATGATACAATACTGTCCAGTGAATATATTCTGGAAGACAGAGTCATTAACCCATTGTCCACAAAAGAAAGTGATTTTTCCAAATGAATACGGTCAATTTCCCGTATTTTTTCTGCTGTTTCAATTTGCGTTTCTTTCCAAGCTTCGCTGTAAGCTGCATATATACCGGCCGCTATGAAACGTTTTTGACGCTGTTTGCGTGGTCCCATTATGAAATCACGCAAGTCAGCATCGTCTTTAAGTAAAGTCAAGTGTTGCTTAATTTCTGCCAGTGTGGATGTGTGTAGCCATTCGAGGCAGAGTTTTCCTACACTGTATGTTGTAACTATCCCTGGATGTTGTCTCTGGGAGTATCAATTTGAACCCCTGTATTTTGTTCAGGAATCTATCTTGACAGTTATTTGTGTCTGTGGGCCAGATCAACCATTTTTTCCAATCAGGATGTGTTCGGTTTTGGTTAAAAATATGGGATTCGTCTATCTCAACATCTGTAGTGCTATTACTGTCAGGTGTTGGCTTTGGAATAGACGGTTTGTTCAAGTCTTTAATTTTGGCTACGCCAAGACAGGTTGTCTGTTGAATGGTATTATTCAAGAATATAATTTGTTCTGGGATCATGCAGGCTCTAAATAATGATTCTATACCTTGGACCTGCCAATCTTTGGTACCCCAGATGGTTTTTGTTTCAATATTATTTTTCCAAAAATCAAAACCAAATGTAGTTATTTGTTCATAAAATGCTTCTGAATAGATTAATTTAGTGCTTGTCAGCATTGTTTTCATTCCTGTCTTATTTAACATTTTGAAATAAAAGGCTTCTGCTTCACTTGTATTAAACCCTGAGAAGTATGGGAATTTCTCATAAAATGTTTTAGAACTGCCTTTTGGTGGAGTTGCACAATGTTCCCATTGATTATAACTTAAAACATTTCTAGGTTGAGCAGATTTATGCAAATAGTGATGTGCAAAGTGGTTGTAGCAGTACAATTCTTTATAATTAGATGAACCCTGCAAGTAATCATGTTCTGTAAATTTTGCTGACATTACTAAATCTGACATCATATCATTAATACTTTCAAAGTCCCAATCATCAGAGAATGTGCTCGGTTTTACAAAGTCACTCAATGAAATCTTAAACTGGTGTGGATACTTCAAGAGCTCGACCGGGCCATTAATGTCATAATCTGTTTTGTCCCAAGCTACCCCTCCGGGTATTGGATTGGCTGTGATATTCACGGATGATAGTTCTCTTTTCTCGATGTGAGATGACTTGTGTGGCTTTATGCCCAAGTTGATGTTCTGACTTGCTGTGTCCATTGTACTATATGTTCCCTCAATGAATTTTCCCAAACAAAGAACCATGATGAGCCAAAGCAGGAGGAAAAGTACACCTAACACAATCCAAAATTCAATCCATGGAGGAATCAGATAGGTTTCTTTGAGTTGATGAAAGAGTTCTGTTACTTTGTTTTTTTAAAAGATTTAGTTGTTGGCTGTTCTTCAGGCTCGCTTGGATCCTCAGAAAAGTCATCGAAATTGATGAAGTAGCCAGATGCAGTTCTGTCAATTGTTGGAATCGATTCCGGATTTTTATTTGCTTTTGCAATTTTCTTTGTTTCATTAGCATAGTCTGTGGCTACATCGTTGTAGACAGGCGTTTCTTGATGAACTGTTGCGATTTGGGTTTCAAGAGGCACAAGTTCCATGGCATTATTGCATAGTCCTTTTTTAATCACTGCAGGTTTATCAAATGTGATTAGTCTCTCAGTTTGAACCTCTTGTATTTTAGCAAACTTTGGTGTTCTGCTATTTTTTGGGAGTCCACTGGGCCTACTACTTATTATCGGCCACATGATTGTGGTTTTACCAGGTCGATGGATACAACTCGGTTCTCCTTTTTACCAGCAAGGGGCGGTAGTACAACTGATCATGTTCCGTTGACAGCTAAGACAGGTACTGCTTTTCTGTAAGAAGGCCCAAATTCCTTCTTAACCGCGATCTTCTCTCTGACCAGATCCCCAATCTTTGGAATCCAGACAGGCCTTGCTGGGACAGGTGGTTTCTCTTCAGTGGCTGTTGGCTGCTGTTTTAGCTTTATGTTGCTCAGGTCTTTTCTTGTTTCATTTAAGTCCTGTAAAATAGCCAAACGATCTTTGATTCTTGATATCAAAGCATTTTTCTTCTACCACTGAAGTCTGACTATCGAGGTCCTGAATGTGCATTCTAGTCCCGAACAATAGTTCATACGGACTGAAACCTTTTAGAGAATTTCTTGGCAGAATTTTAAGACTACGTTGGACACTTGTTAAATGTTGGACCCACCCAGTACCCGTACCTAATAGCCTCGCCGTTATAGATTGCTTTATGTCTCGGTTTTTTCTTTCCACAATCCCGTTTCCCTCAGGATGGAAGGGACAAGAGTACCGCAATACAATGCCCATGCTGGTCATGGCCTCCTTATAAGCTCGAGAGCTAAAAGCAGGACCCTGGTCAGAATGTAGCATGCCAATTGCGTATGTGCCGATATGGACTCGCAAATATTTTATAACAGTTCTGGCGTCAGCCGAGCACTAGTGTTCTAGATTTTAAGTGAATCTAGTCTTAAATAATATACATTGGGACGCATGTTTCCTGTTTAATCATGCGTATAGATCGCCTTATGCTTTCTATTAGGTGTTCTGGCACTACTTCGGCCGGTTCGCCACTGCGATCTCTGTTGCAGTTTTCACAATTTTTTGCAAATTTGTGAATATCCAAGCTCATTCCCAGCCACCAGTATTCTGATTGTAATTCTGTCAGAGATTCCTTGATCATCTGATGCCTTAGACCTAATCCCATATGTGCTTCTTGTGTTAAGAAGATTCTCCTGTTTGTGTTTGGAATTACTCTATCCCCCACTCCAGGGATTCGAGCAAAAGGAACGGAGTTTGCATCGATTATGTATGTATAATTGAGTGGATAGTTCATGGGTAATGCTGCACAGTCGCCTTTTGAGGATGTTTTTACCGCCAGCATGGTTTCCCCGTCTATGTATTTTTCTGAACGCTTTTTTGTGGCTACGGAAGCCGGTTTAGTTGCTTCCGCTGTGGCTGTCTCAGCCAATGAATTCCCTGCAGCGTGAACGCCATCACGCTGATGACTCAGTGTATGTATCACGTGAGTCTTTTGTAGTTCTTTCTGCAAAAGAACTATCTGTTCCCAAAGCTTTTTATGCTTTATTGTGGCACCTGTGTCATCTTTGTAACCATTTTGAACCCATTTCTGCAAGTCATTATTGTATGATTTGACCCAGGAATGCGAATCGCACACTATTAGTGTCGGGAATTCACGATCGGCAATGTCGAGCGCCATTTTTAAAGATATTAATTCAGTTTGTTGACCTGAATTGTCTTTTACAGATTGTGACATTGTTACCAGTGGTCTCAATTTACCTCCGTGACACCGGCATTTGACAACCTCGCACGTAGCGTTATAAGCTTGTTTTCCCCAAACTGAGGGTTGTGCATATCCGTCTGTATATATTACACAGGCGTAAAGTTGTATGGGCAGAATTTCGATTGGCAGAGGATATTCTCTTTCATATGTTAGATCTTTCAGTTTTTTCATTTCCCGGTCAAAATAGTATTTCACTTTTTCTGTAGCAAGAGAATGTTCCCATTGTATCCATTTTGGATCTAATGACACGGTAGTTAAATTGCGTGGACTTGTTAATGACTCAAAGGCTGATTCTGCTGTTAAAACAGTTATCCATTTGCCTTCGGCTTGGGCTCTTTCTTTTGCTACAGCTGTTTGAACCGCATTTACAATGTTTTCTGTAATACTGAATGGTTTTTCAGCTTGTGAGTACAAGTGTGATTTGTATGCTATTAGTACCTTTTCTCCCTCATTAGAGGTCAGGTAAGTGAATCCGCATCTTCCTGGGATGACTCGGATTACAAGGTTGCGTGTATTATCGCGAGTTTGCAATTTTGTTTTTGCTAACATTTCCGTTTGCAATGATCTCAAAATTTCTGTGTGTTTTTGAGTCCAATTGATTGGTTTAAAATCAGGTTTTATTAATTCATAGAGAGGTTTAACCCTCTCTGCATAATTTAGAATGTAAGTTCTTCCGAAGTTCAGGAAACCTAGTATTGATTGTAAGTTCCTCAGTGTTTTTGGAGCTTGGAGTACAGCACACGAGAAATTGTCTGCTAGGCTTTTGCCTTCACTTGATGTTATTCATTAGTGCTGCGCTATGTGAGTTTTGTACTGCAAATGTTTTGCAACATGAGTTAAGGTGTCTGTAGTCCAAAACTAGACGATATGAATCATCTTGCTTGGAGACAGGAAACAAAGGATTGTTCATTTGTGAGGTGCATGTTTCAATCACCCCCTGGTATTCAAGTTGATCTCCCTGACCTGTTTTTTAGCTTCTTGTTTAACTGGGTACTGCCTTTGTGCAGTGGGTTGACATTTTAACTGGATTTTGTGAGGAGGAGAGTCCTCATCCCATCCTACATGATTTTTATATAATGCAGGAGCTTGGGCTACTGCCCACTTTCTTGCAAGTGTATATTTTTTATGAATTGGAATGTGATTTGAGAAGGCAGGCATAATCATTTCTTTGCCATGAGGGCATTCCCTGACAAACTTTGGTGGCCAGTCTTTTTCAGCTAAAAGGATGTCATAGCCTTTGGAAAGGTTATCCCAAAATAGACCCCTTACTTTCCTAGTCTTATCTCCCTCTATACGTAGTGTTATCTCGTATATTTTATGAGGTTTGCTAACTCTGCTGTCTGCAGTTTCCACTTGAATGTATTCATTCGTGTCCACTGTCTCCAGATGATTCATCAGGATCTTGCGAGCTATGGTCACTTCTGCTGCGCTGTCTAGCACTGTCTGGGCCCACTCTCCGTTTTTCAGCTGTGTCCTCAGTATCCTCGGCATGTTTGACTATTTTAATGCTGGCTACCTTCTTTCTTGGAAATTGTAATTTTTTACTTTGCTGAGCAGGTTCTTTGTCTTTGGACTTGACGTGCCCTTCCCTTTGTTCTGATCGTCCTCTTCTTTCCGATTTCTGCAAGGAAGTCTGAAAAGATCGAGAGGGACGTGTATCAATATCTTGATATCTATCAGGTTTCTTTAGATTATCCCTATTTCTAAGGTTGTATCTTTTCTCAGAGGGCTCCCTCTGGGGAGACTTGTGTCCTTGGTCCGGAGATCTTTCTCTCCGCCAAAGAGACCTTCCTCTGGACTGGAATCTTTTTTCTTTGGGAGTGGATTGTTTATTTCCATCCCAGCTCTTTTTTGGAGTGTTTAGATTATTTGTAATGAATATTTTTTCAGGATTTTCAATTAGTTGGGGTTTTACTGGTTTCCCACCCAAACTATCTCTTCCCTTTTCTTCATAGGATTTTTCTATGATTCTGGCAAGTTCAAATGGTTGTTCTGTTATATCTGTCTCTTTCAATTTCTGGAGGTAAGTTATATCCTCCGTTGCCATTTGAACTAACTCTCTATAGGCCTTTGTTAATTCTTTTATTTTAACTAAGAGTTCTTCGCTTGACATTTTATCAATGTCTGGATGTGGTGTGTAGCTGGCTAAAACCGGCCACGTTGCTCCTGGTCTACCTAGTGGACCGAGCCTGGTGATGTGATCATTATGTTTTAGGGCGCCTTTAAACCAGAGCAGGTGCTCTTGGTATTTTAATGGGATTTCCACCTCCTCGAAAGGAGTGTATTCATCCGGAGGTTCCTCTATTTTGTAATAGTGGAATTCGTGTGTGACAGCGTTTGCTGCTGGAAAGTTTATCCATGAATAGAATACCTCTGTCTGCCGATATTCATGTGCCTCAATTACGAATATGACTGTACCACCTCTCGATGTTAGTCCATTTGCTATAAGTTTAAGAGTTATAGTTTTTCTTATGTTGACCGGAAAGAGTATTGCATTCGGGTCCTTCTGTAGGAGACTTGTGTCATCCTCTAGGAGTTGAGCTGCTATTCTAGCTGTCTCCTTCTCTTCTTCAGTTTCTGACATTTTTACTGACAGAAAGGTTTTTGTTGCAGATCAAGTTTCAAGGAAACAAAGATTAGGTGCACAATATTTTTGGAACACTGTATCCTTCAACGTTGACTAAACCAAAAACTATACATAGAAATCTCCTTCTACTAAGTTCTGGCGGATTTTTAACCTTTTACCCACTCTAGACGTCTTTTGGAGTATTTACGGGAAAAAGGGGTCTGTGTGAAAAAGCACGACTGAGTTACTCTAACGTCTTGCGTTAGATTTATCGCCTTACCAAACGTTGGGCGCCATGTAGTGTAGTTCCTATATTCCCAATAGGCTCTGCGCATTGGAATAATATATTCAGCAGTGTAGACGTAGGACTGAGGTTATCTAGGTCTCTACTGACTATATTAGACTTAAGGTTTGCCAGCTAGCTCAGAGGTCACTGGAAACTTTCTCGAATAAAACGAGGAGGAGTTTACCCTCCCTGGATAGACAAGAAGGGATTAGCTTCTGACAACCATAAAACATGACAACTTTGCTCTCCCTGAATAAGAGTGTATCTCTAGAGTCGTGTGAAAACAATACACAGCTATTTCACTCAGTCAAATGTGCGTACTTAGTTTCACCAGAATGCAGAGAAAAGAGAGACAGGCGTTTTCAATAAAAGGTGTTATTTATTGAGCAATCTTCTTCCTCATACAAGAGAAATGAATTGCCACGATTGTAATACTCATGGTAAAGTAAAGTGCGTACAGTAAAAAGAGGATTATAAAATAATACTGTAAAAGCATGGATATGGTTTCTTAGCCGTATGATACTTTAAAATAGATAAAATATATACATACATATATATATTGAATAATCGTACTCAACTGGTGCTTCTAAATACGCCTACCCCGGTGTACCTGACCTAAGCCTAATACGTGGGAAGGAGTAAGTAAGTAGCAGTTTAAGTTAAGTTTGTTTTGCCAAGAACCTGACTCAAGAATTCTCTGCAAGGGTTTAGTCAGTTCCGAACCTGGGTAATAGAAAGCAGGTGGTCTTGTATCTCTTTCTCAGGACTCGATATCCCAGTAACCCGCGAAGGTATCTGGAAACACCGGAGCTGGATTTCTCGGCAGGAGAAAAGACAGCGTCTCTCTCAGTGCGTCAAAGGGGAGGGGCAGCGTCCGTGGGCTCTCGCATCAGCTGGGCTCTCGGGCAAGTAGATAGCTGCTCTGCTCCAGAATCACCACCGTGTGTTTGCTTAAGGCAACGTTGGTATATTTGTACCTGAAAGGTGCCTGGGTTTGACGTAAGGTTGGACATAAGACGTCAATAAAGATGTCACTAAGAACTGGCCGTTCTCACAGTGCTTTACAGGAGTTCTAGGACGAAATCAAAACAAAAGCAAGGGGGATTTCCCAGGTTGCTGGAGGCTTGGTTTTGTTTAGAGAACTCGGTGTGCTTACTAGGGGGCTGGAGAAGTAGCCTTGCTTAATGTGACAGCATGTGCTACGACTGAATTATGGATATGATTATTATGCCGTTGTATGGATAGTATTGATTATAACCGGACAAGGGCATAAAATAGGAATATCGATTCAGGTTCCTAGATAAAACACTACATTTTAGCTGTACCCCGTAGCACAGCTGCATTCATATGCCACTCTGAGTTGGGGATGCCTTATCTTCTAGACTTGATTAAATTACAGCCCATCTTGCTGTGGCATAAAGTTTGGACTGGTATCTCTACTGGTTTGAACAGGGACCTGATTAATGATTGTTTGTCCCTTGATGGGGTTGACCGTATTTCCTGGTTGACTTATGTCAAACAATTTTTAGATAGTTTAGAACACCCAGAATATTTCTCTAATCCTGAGAGTTTGAACAATGTTACCAGAAATAATTTAAAATCATTATGTTTGGACTATTTGGAGTCCATTAACCTATCCAGTAACATTGTAAAACCGTCAGTGAGTACACACTAGCTACTCTTGACTCAACCAGGGATACAACCATACTTACTGGACACTGCAGGAGCCTATGATAGTTTGTTATTGAGCCGCCTACGTCTTGCCATTTTTCACACCAGGGTTACCTTCTCAAAAATCAATGACTGGTCCCGCACCTTATGTTTATGCCCTTGAGACAATGTTTCTGTTCAGTCGACAATCCATGTTATGTTTTTTTGCAAGTTTTATTATATGCCCAGGAAAAAATGGATATTACCAATTTTAATGAGTTATGGCTTGAGACAATGTCACCCCGGTTTTCTAAAGCTGCAATATCTGAATGACAGATCCGTGACTGATCACATTGTTAAATACTTGAAAGGGGTGGTCAGACAATGGCTGTCAATGGATGGTCCTATTTTTTGCTAAAATATCGCTTTTATTTTGTATATATACATGAAATGTATGTTTTTATTCTTTATTATGTTTTGTGCTTTTATGGTTTACCAATTTTTAAATTAAATTGAATAAAGCGTATTCTGATCTGACATCACTGATGACACCCACAGAATCTCTGACACATCTAATTAAACCCAAATATAACCATCCATACACCGATACCAACTTCCACACTACCATTCAAGAAACCATTGACACACCTATACCAGTACTTACACACCCACTCACTGATTCATAGGTCTATACACACATCAATTCAGTCAGTCAGTCAGTCAAAACAAGCTTTATTCGACAGTCATAAAAGGGAAATACAAAAGGTGTTACTAAAAAAGATAAATCAATATCAATATACACAGTAGTTAAACATGATTGAAAGACTTGTTTAGAAATACAATTAGATCTTCATGACATTATTTTAAAAGCCATAAAATAATGATAAAAAAGCGTTGATAGCTTTCACTAAGAACAACCATTAAAAGCAAGAACCAATAAAAATCTCTGCTGCAAAGTATTAAGCTTTTGTCTTAGCATCTGGGGCCAACCTTGCAGAGCTAGATACATTTTGGTCAAAGTGCAGTTATGGAACTCCATATACAGGTGCGAAAATAGCATTCGTTAGGTGGAAAGAGAGTGTCACCTTATGGCCCATGACCAACCTAAACATTTTGCTACAGCTGTAATAATTGGGATAGAAGTATTCGTACGTAAAATTCTTCCTGCTTCTTCGCTCCTTCTGGTTCCAAGTAGTTTACAAATTGGCACAAGCCATACCCGACGAGGAGAGTCGTAAGCTGGGCAAATGTGCCACCGACTCCTCTTGGGTCTGACATAGAGGACACATATTGCCACATGATTTAGACCACCTAGCTGTAAAAGCTCTAGTGTGCAGTAAACCCACCCTGAACTAAAAAAATAATTTCCTGTCATGTGGTTTAGCTATTATGTCCCAAAATGATTCTAGGCGCGGGGTCAGTTTGGCTTCCAGAATGTACCTGTTAGAGTCAATTTAATTCAATATATACTTTATTCATTTTTTGAACTAAAAAACCATAAAAGCAATATTACCACAGTCATATAATACATGGGTAAAACGTGAAATTTAAACAGAAAAAGAGAAAGAAAAAAAGCTGTGCATTTAAAAACATTCCATATAAAAAGCTTTAAAATATGTTTAACAGCCATTAAAAGACAAATATGGAAATAACATGTAATTAAGTCACCCTACTGTTTCTAAATTTTAAGGCTGATTTTAAAAAGCCAATCAAGAATAAAGTGCTTTCAGGCTTCAACATTTGTAGATAACAGAGGGCTGGGTGCACCTGGGTAAAGTTCTGTACTTTAAAAAGGTGCTTTAGGAAAAACCTCAGTGGTACCTCATAAAGGGGGCAAACAAATAAAAAGTGTACCAGGTCCTGCGGAGAATCATTGTCGCAGCCGCAGGACGGTAACACTTGGCCTCTGTGACAACCCCTCGGGACAGCTAATAAAAGATGGTAATAGTCCAATCGGAACCTTATCAACAAAAATCGCTCATATCCCGATATGGACCATGTGAGATAAGACTCCAGTGAGGGTGTAATTTTCAACATGATATATTTACAGACTCTGGGTTTAATCAATTCCACCTTATCACGATTCAATTGCTTTAGAGAGGTAAAAGTTTTCTTCACAAATTCCACATCGGTAAGGGCAATCGATTCTGGATTCAAAAAAAGGTCCGGACGCCCCAATGCAGAAAAACAATCTTTTAGATATTTTAACCATGGAATTTTGAGCATATAATCCATGGTCAGAACATCTTTTAAAAGCAAGTGATTTAGGACCAGGTCTTTATTAAGCCAGCACTTTAGCCAAAATACTAAAGGCCGGAGTGCTACGATATCATTAATAAACGAAGAACCAGTTTCCTCGCGGACTATTTGATTAGGGGTTCCTTTTGGTACCCCCAAAAGCTGTTTTAGAAAGTTATTCTCAACCACCCCTATACCATCAGCCGCCACATACCCCCAGAGTTCACTACCGTAGCTGCCTATTGCGACACTTTTTGCCTGGTAGATTTTTAGTAAAGCTGCAGTTGGGCGTTTGCCCATTTTCTGAGCAAAATTTAAAATAGCAGTGTTAACCCGTATGATTTCTCACCTTTTCCTCTGCAGCAGCGGTCCCCATTTTAACTGGTCGTCAAATAAGACTCCCAGGTAGGAGAATGTCTTGGTCCTAGGTACCTTCTCTGTATTGACCATAAAAGGGTACTGTTTCTTGGTGTGCTGCCCCACCTGCATGATGTAAGATTTGCTATTATTAATGGATAAATCACGGGCAGCCATTAAGCTATGGAAGGCACTTAATAAGGACTGGAGATCTCTAGCAGTTCTTGCTAGGAAGACGGCGTCGTCCGCATATAGCAGAACTGGTAGACCCCTTTCGCCAACATAAGGGTAATCAACTCCGGTGCTAACCAGGCACTCTTCTAAATCGTTAATATATAGTTTAAAAAGAAAGGGGGCCAGGATGCACCACTGCCTTACACCTCTATCAACACCAAAATCCCTAGATACCTTAAGGTCCTGTGAGTATCTTACGTTGGCCTTTGTGTCCCAGTGCAGGTCCCTCAGGAAGTTAACCAGTGCCGGCTCGACACCCATGGCGCCAATGGACTCCCACAATTTCCCCCGGTTGACACAGTCAAACGCGGAGGAAAGATCCATGAACGCCATGTAAACAGTGCCCCGCCTTGCTATAGTGTACTTCCCCAGGACTGTATACAGATTGAGACATTGTGCCAATGTATAATGTCCTGGCCGGAACCCATAGTGTGTTCTGGAGATGACCCTGTTTGCATCGGCCCATGATGTCAGTTTGTTCAAGATTATACCTCCCACGACCTTGACCACAAAATCAATAAGGGATATCTGCCTGTAACAGGTTGTACTGTTACGGTCTCCTTTCTAGAATATTGGCACAATTGTAGAAACACCCCAGGACCTTGGGCAACCGTGTTCAGCAGCTGCGTTAAACACAGTGGTCAGAACTGGCGCCCATAACGATACTTTAGATTTAAAAAGATCAGGGGGCATGCCATCAGGGCCAGGAGCTTTATTACTTGTCAGCCCTATGATGCCTTTCTCAACCTCATTCGGTGTAAAATGGGGGAAGATTTGAGCCTGGCTACCGCTCTGAGATTCTGACTGTGGGGTATTACTACTAAAAATGGAAGTAAAATGGGACACCCAGTCATCTTCAGTGATGTTAGTATCTACTGCCTGCTCCCCTACCCTATCAAACAGTGGTCTATTAATGATTCCCCAGAAACTCTCACTGTTACCCAGAATGTTTGGGTCTAGAAGTTCTTGCCAGACTCTGTCCTTTATATCTGTTTTTTGCTTTGCCAGGACCTGTTTATAGGTCTGGCGTAATGAGCGGATCTCTAGGGCTAATATTCAATGCTGCCTTTAGCGCTTGGGCAGCTTTTGAACAGGTATGATCAAATCATTTTGGGTCTTTGTGCAAAGGCCCGGATAACGGGATAGTTAGCATGGATCCTACTTTAGTGGTAATCCCCTCAAAAGCTAACAAAATGTCAGGTGGGAGGGATGTGGGAGACACACACAATATTAACTCTGGGTCACTTTGTGGATCCTATCATATAATTGGTCAGAGTTCACATTCGACCATTTAAGTCGGCGCCTTCCATCTGTGCTTTTCAGGACTCCCCGGGTGAACAGCTTTTCCCGTAGGTTTAAAAGATTACCATCAAAGAAGATACAGACTGGATTATGGTCACTATATATACTTTCTTCAATTTTGAAACCCGATATAGTGGACTGAAGGCCATTAGAGAACAGGATGTGATCAATAAAAGACCCCCCGGAGCAACCTTTAAATGTTGGGACAAACTGGTGACTACAAATGTCCACAACGGACATGGCTGAAACCAAGTCAAATTCATTAAGTAGATGGTTCAGCATGTCTCCCCTGCCTGAATGCTCAAAATGAAGTCCCTCCATCCTATGGCATCCCAGTACTCCCATAGCTGTATGCATTGGATTCCCGCATGGATGCACGTTGAAGTCCCCCATAATCAAAAGCCGGTGGAAATCCCTAGCGCAATTTAATCTGATGAAGTTGCCCAGTTCATTAATCCTGCATTCACCTCTGGCATTTACAGCATTGTAGAAGTTAATCAGGAGCACCATTGCATTCCCTCTTTTTAGGGTAACAGCTTGGATGTTAGTGTTGTCAGATGACACACTATTGCTAAATGTTTTGTGCGTGATCATCTCCCAATATTTTTCTTTCCGGATCTTTTTTGAAGGGAAGCTGGCTATGTCTGGGTCTTCCCATAATTTCCTAATACCTATACTCACTAGGGCATCTCTAGTTTCTCTCAACCATCTTATTTTGTGAAATGTGTCAACCCTTATTATGTCCACGAAGCCCGCAGCATGGTGATTTAATTCTGGTGTGGTCCAAAGCCTGTGCCAGTATAATAAGGGGCGTAGTTCGGCCACCTCAGCCGGAGGCCTTCTTCCTAGATCATACAGTAGAGGATACACTGGTGTACTTTGGGGGAGCAAAGTGATGTTGCGCATAAACCTATTTTCAGCAGTCGTAAGATTGGACAGGTTTTCATACCCCCAGAGCTCTGCTCCATAAAGTGCAGTGTTAACCACCTTCATATTGTATACCTGGAGCACTGGGCTAATTGGTTTAGTCAGTGAGGTATTAAACTCCCTGTTTAAAACTCTAGACAATTGTCGGTGCTTGAGTGTTGCCAGGTCAATTTGCTGCTTCCATTTTAGATCACTTTGGATGATGACCCCTAGATAAGTAAATGCTTTTTCTTGCTCCAGTGGATGGTTGTTCATTACTATTTTACTTTTAAAAGTTATATGGGGGTTAAAAGACGTGAATTTAGTTTTTGACACGTTGACTTCCAGACTGCGATTGGTACAAAACTCTTCAAAATTTTGCAGGACCCTCTGCAGGCCACTCGCGGTCTTTGAAATAATCAATTTGTTGTCCGCGAACATTAAAATCAGAATTATATTGCCAGCAAGTGATCGGGCATCGGTGGGCTCAACTTCCATGTAATTTACAATAACATTGATGATTAGGGAGAATAGGGTCGGTGCCAGCATGCAACTCTGGCATACACCTCTCTCTACTCGAAATGGGCCAGAAACCATGCCCTGGGAACTCCAACAAACTTTAGCATAGTTGTCTTCATGCAATCTCACAAGTAATGTGAGTAAGTTAGGAGGACTGTCTTTTCTCCTGCCCATAGTTTGCAACTTGGAACAAGATCAAATGCTGATTTTAAATCAACAAAGGCGGCGTACAGTCTGCCATTGGCCAGGGCCACCGTTTTCCAATACAACAATGTGAAGCGGAACACCTGGTAAATGGTGCTGGTGTATGCTCAAAAACCTGCCTGCAGGGGATATAAAATGCACTTCTCATCAATCCACTCCTGGATCTTGTTAAGAATTAACCTACCCATGATTTTTTGTAGGGCGTCTATCAGGCTGATGGGCCTATAATTGCCTGGTTGTGTTTTGTCTCCCTCCTTGTAAATGGGGATTATTTCTGCCCTTTCCACAAATCTGTTAAGGGGGCTCCTTTCGCAACCGAGTTGGCAGGCAACAAAATGTACCTTCTCCATCTTGGTTTGTCATGTAGGAACATATATGCGGGGATGCCATCAGGGCCAGGCGCCCTCCCCTCTACTACTGAACCCAATGCTACATTGACATTGGTACTATTGAATGCGTCTTCTTTGTATTGTACATGGATGGGGTCCTTCAAATTTGTCTCACTGTCAGAGCGGGCATACTGTGGTTTAAAGAATTTAACCTAATCATCCTGTGCAACGTGGTTGTGTGGGTGTTCCGGCTCGCCTCCTCTATCCCACTTAATTATGCTCCAAAATGTTTTACTATCCTTCCGGGGGTATGCCTCCCTGAGATCCAGCCATCTTGCCTCATCCCATGATTTTTTGGCCTTTTTCTGGGTGCTCTTATACACCTGTCTGGCTACTCGGACTGCAGCGGGCTCCCCCTTTTTCATTGCCTCCCCAAGTAATTCTCTAGCCTTTCTACATTCCTTATTAAACAGGAACTGTCTTTCTTCTTTGTTGTTTTATTTGGTTTGCAGTGCTTCATAAAATGTATGCACAAATGATTTAAAAATTAATTATGGATCTTGGTGGTGAGCTCTAGTTCTGCAATCGTTACTGTAGGAGACTCTAGCTCTATCACGGCATTATCTAATTCCTTAGTAATGTTAGCTATTGATTCAGGCTTTTCTACTAATCTTGCCCACTTTAGATACCTCATGTTGTTGATAGTGGCTACATCATGAGGATAAAGGTCGTACCTATTCTTTGTGGATATCCACTGCCATCACAAGCCCAAGGTTGATCACACTGGATTTTGGTCGCTCTCCAGCCGATCCTGGATATCACCAAGTGAGTGCCATAGATTCAGACTAATCAATATGTAGTCTATATGGCTGGCCATTATTCCATTACTAAAGGTGTTTGCCCCTAGTCTGTCCAGTTGGGTCCTGCCATTTGCAGCGTGAAAGCCCTTTCTTAGGCAGATAGAATTAATCTGTATGCCACGTCTGTCCATTTTTTTATGGGTACGAGGTCCAATTTCGGTATGGCCCACAGCGCATATTCTTCCTCTAGGATATTACTTTTCCCATTATCAAGGGGGTCAAAAGTGCTATTAAAATCCCCAGCAATGATAGCATTAGAATCTTCTGAATATTTATCAAGGAGGTCATGGAGCGCCGCTATTACTTCCAACTTCCCCCCTCTAATACCTCTCGCACATACATTATAAATATCTACATGCTCCATGGGGTCAAGTTTCAGGCGTATAGCATGGATGTCATTATTCATATAGGGGAGCTCCTCAAGTATGATACCTGGATGCTGTCGTACCCAGAGTGTTAAACCCCCTGAGGGGTTTCCTTTCAATTAATCAGTCATTTGTAAAGCGCACTACATACCCACGAGGGTCTCAAGGTGCTGGGGGGGGTGCTACTGATCGAACAGCCAGGTCTTGAGTATCCTCCTGAAGGTCAGCAGGTCTTGGGTCTGTTGTAGGCTCAGTGGGAGGATGTTCCATGTCTTGGCAGTGAGGTGGGAGAAGGATCTCCCACTGGTGGTTGTTCTTCGGATGCGTGGGACGGTGAGAGGTCGGCAGAGCGTAGCTGGCGGTAGGGGATGTAGAAGGAGAGCCGTCTGTTGAGGTAGGCTGGGCCAGTCTTGTGGAGCGCCTTGTGTGCGTGGGTGAGAAGCTTGAAGGATATCCTCTTGTTGACGGGGAGCCAGTGCAGTTTTCTCAAGTGGGGGGTGATGTGGCCGTGGTGTGGTACATCGAGGATCAGTCGTGCGGAGGCATTTTGGATGCATTGTAGTCGTTTGATGAGCTTGATCGGGGTTCCCGCGTAGAGGGCATTTCCGTAGTTGAGTCTGCTGCTGACGAGGGCCTGGGTGACTGTCTTTCTTGTATCTGTCTGGATCCATCTGTAGATCTTGCAGAGCATGCCGAGGGTGTTGAAGCAGGAGGAGGAGACGGCGTTGACTTGCTTGGTCATTGAGAGCGTTGAGTCGAAGATGATTCCCAGGTTGCGCACATGGTCGGTGGGTGTCGGGCTGCCCCCAGTGCCGTAGATCACCAGGAGTCGTCCTAGGCTGAAGGGTTGGAGCCGAGGATTAGGACCTCTGTCTTGTCCGAGTTCAGCTTCAGACGGCTGGTCTTCATCCAGTCAGTGATAGCCTTCATTCCTTTGTGGAGGTTGGCTTTGGCTGTGATGGGGTCCTTGATGAGGGAGAGGATCAGCTGAGTGTCATCGGTGTAGGAGATTATGTTGAGGTTGTGCTGTCGGGCTACGTGTGAGAGCGGAGCCATGTAAATGTTGAACAGCATCGGGCTGAGGGAGGATCCCTGGGGTACACCGCAGATGATCTCGGAGGCCTTGGAACGGAATGGGGGAGGCGGACGCTCTGGGTTCTGCCGGAGAGGAAGGAGGTGGTCCAATCCATAGCCTTGTCTCGCATCCCTTTTTTCCCTCTCATGGCTGGAATGTGATAGTTTAAATATCCTACACATAATTGTGGGGCTGTGAGCCAAGTTTCTTAGAAAAGGCAAATGTCATAGCCTTCAATTAAGACATGCCACTCCGGGGAAGATAAGGTTGAGCCCAACCCTGCTATGTTCCACAATAGAAGTGTACCCCATTTGAAAGTAATTCAAGACAGCAATGGGCCTTCTGGGATCACGGGATACATGCAACTGGGTTCCCTGTAGCTCTCCATTGGTGATGGAGATTTGTTGTTCCTTCCTAAAAACCCAGCGTGCCCATCGCAGTCAGTGCCAAGATGGTAAGTAGATTGCAGCCCCTTATGATTGGAAAATCACCCGTATCACCTACGCTTGTTAAAGGCAAGCCTCCTAGTCAGTCAATGTTCTCTAATGAGGAACAACACACTCGCTTTGTTGGCAACTGGCCCACAGGGTCCCTAGGCTGGGTGTCCAAAGGAGCCTGTCGAAACTGTATGATTGATGAATCGGGGGAGGCAAGTACAGAACTCTAGGGCAAAGAGATTGGCAACTAAATCTTTTCTGGTGAGGTCAATGCAGTCTATCGATTGGTTGGGAAAAGAAAGTCTGCGCACCCTGATAATATCCTCCCTATTCACAGAGAGGCAGCCCCTAACGTGCCTAATCCAATGTATGGCTTTGTTTGTTAGAGAATCCGTGTGTTCCATATTTCTACTGGTAACTAGCGTAGGAACATTTACCATGTAGATTTTGTGGGTGCTATGTGCTGTGTCAGCCTTCTGTCCCCCCATCCCATGTAGGTGCTACTCTGCTGTGTTTGACGCTGGAGTGGGTGAATCCCTCTACCACCCAAATGATGATTTTTTTATTCTCCAATGGTGTTTGGGTTTACAGAATTGTGGACTGGAGTGTTTGTGTTAGCATTATGCACCTGCCTGGGGATAGGTAGTGGAGTAGGTAATAGTGGTGTCGGTTTTTTGGGCTTCGCCACCACAGAATACAGCCGTTCAACTTTGTTCGGACCACCTTTTTTGAAGCGTAACATTTTTTACCTTTACGTCAGGTGTTTGGCTAGGTGGTAAGGGATTATTAGGTCGGGTGCTGGTGCATTTAGGGCAGCAAGGGTTCCTTTTTGTTCACAGTCCAACCATTAGAGATAGATCCTCAATCACCGCTTTCGTGACCCCTATTTCAGCCCTTAGCGATTGCACCAGAACGATTACTTCCTGGTTGTCTGGAGCGGGAGTCTTACTGAATTAGCTTGGAGTGCCTCAGGTTACTGGGGTGTCGCTTTCTCTAAGTTGTTGGATAACACCGCATACCTATTTGTACATATAATTGGGTTGGGGGTTAATGTCTTCCGTTGCATCGTGAGGGCTGGGGAGATTAGTATCTTTTGCTGTTATTGAGAAGCTGGGGCGGGGTTTGCAGGTAGAGAGATCGCCCATCTGTCCCTGATTCTGTTCCAGCTTGCCTTTTTTGAAGCAGGCCTTTTTTGTGTGTTTTAAGGAACATATCCGGGATAGCAACATGTTGGTTAGGGCATTCGCCATTAGTTTGTATAGGTCTAAATATGGTTTTATTCCGACCTGCTCTCACGTTTGATTCAGCTGCTAGTATATCCTCACATTCCTCAATGAGTGTGTAAATTCTGTCCATTACACAGTTGTTTCCAACTTGTTCGGATACCTTTCTAACTTTTCTTTCCTTGCGCTGTCTACCGTTATTGCCCTCTTCGCCTCCACCCCTACTGCCTTCCATGGTCTTTCTTTTTCCCATAGTTCGAGTGTGTAGCACATGAGGAAAAAGCAGTAAAGTAAATAGACAGATAAAAAATTAAAAACAGACACCAGGGCTAGGACAAAGTCTTTCACCAAAGACTAGCCACTGTACAATGCGTCAGACCATACACAGAAAAGAAAACACCATACGATGCTTAGCAGTACATAGGAATAGCGTTCAATTTAGACAAACAAGATCCTGCTCAGTCCATCACACAGAAGCAAATGAGGGGGGCATAAACAGAAGATGCACAGTACCTCTATGACAGGAGGGGTGTCACCGATGTAGATCAGAGTCGGGGGGCAGATGACAGGCAAGGACGGGCCCGCTCTTGGCCCGGGGTTCAACCGCGAGCTGCGTGTGTGTGTCCTGCACTGTGGGAGACCACTGGAAGTTTTAAGTAAGCGCCTCCTGGTGCTTGTCTGTGACGGGGGTGCAGTGGTGCACGCAATGACAGGAGCGCGAGGCACACTGGGGCAGTGAGTCCAGGCCCCCTCCGGTTGAGAAGAACAGAAGCTGATGGGCGTCCCGCGCTGTGGGAACCCGCTGGAAGTTTTAAGCAAGCGCCTCCTGATGCTTGTCAGTGACGGTGGTGTGCGTGATGACAGGAGCGCGAGGCACACTGGGGCAATGAGTCTAGGCCCTCTCCAGTTGGGAAGAAGAGAAGCTGATGGCATCTTAAATGACATCACTGATGACATCCACACAATCTCTGACACATCCAGTTAAACCCCAATAAAACCTTCCATACACCCACTCCAACTTCCACACTACCATTCTAGAAACCATCGACACACCTATACCAGTACTTACACACCTACTCACCGATTCATAGGTCTATACACACATCCGCTCAGTCACCCAGACAGCCACTCATGCACCTACTCACTCACTAATACAGCCACTGATATAGCCAATCATACACCCATACAGTAACTCACACACTGTAAGTCAACCATAGAGCTATTCACACACCTACTCAGTCCCCATAGTCAATCACACAACCTCTTCCTTACCTATACAGTCATACACACATCCACTCACTTGTTCATACAGATACTAACACATACTCACTCACCTATGCTGTCAGTGACACAAGCACACACTCACCCATACAGCTGTTCTTACAATCACTCACTCAAACAGGCAGTCACTCATATACTCCAACACTCACCTATACTGCCTCCCACATATGCAGTTACCCACCCATAGAGCCACTGACTCACCCATTCACTCACCCATGCAGGCAGTCACACACACCCTCATTGACATACATTCATACGCCCATACAGATACTGAGACAACCAATCAATAACCCATACAGCTATTTATGTACCCACTCACCAACCCATACAGCCGCTTAGACACCAACTGATAGACTGATACAGACATTCACACAGCCTAGTCACTCACCCATGCATTCACTGAGACAGCAAATCACTGAGTCATACAGTCAGTCACCCACTGAACAACCCATACACTGATTCATCAATACACCTTGGTATATATATTTAAAATTCATAAACCTTTTAAAAACACTCACAGTCAGTGGATGATGTTATCAGTGATGTCATCAATAATGTCATTTGAGATTTCATCAGTGATATCATCAGTGATGTCACTTACGATGCCATGAATGATTTAATATGTGAGGTCATAAGCAGTGCATTGCAGGGGCACGAGTTATAGTTAGCTCAGTGGTGGAGAACTAACTATAACTACTGAATTTCTCTGGCTTTGTACGAGTGAAATGTCAATCTGATTTTTGCAATGAATTTCTATGTTTTAAAAAAATTGTATTTCCTAACTATAACGTCTCTGTAACCTTTCGTTTTTTCGGTGAAAGTATATATATATTGGTTTATATATATGTATAGAGCTCCTGAATGTGCATTGTCGTGCCCCCCAAAAAAATGAGCTGAGCAAGGACGGAGGCAAAGTGGAAATAGTAAACCTCTTTTACATGAGGAGCAAAGGCCACTATCTGTGGAAAAGAGCTAAGCTTTTCCAGGATGAGCCAGGATACATTTTCTCAACCTGAAAATAGTGGAAATCTATTGTCAAGCATTCATTCTGGTTTGAAGTCAGTAGGGTGTCTATACTGAGTGAAGATTGGACCCCATATGGCTGTGAAATGAATAGGCACCACCTTGAAATGTGACACCTACATTGGGTTTATGGGATGCAGCCATCAAGGAAATATCTTCCCCTCTTCTCAGTACCTGGTTTCGAAACTTTACATATGGGCGAGCTTGGAATGTTTTAAAGTGGTTGTTTGCACAGGTATTGTGGAGAATCAACCCTTATTTACTCATTCTACGAGCTGTGACTTGTTGAGACGCGGCCTGAATATGGGAAACGGCCACTACAACGAGGCCGTTTCAACGAAAACTTTAACCACGCATGCATTACAACGCATGCGTGGTTACAACGACAGCCTTTACCACGCATACTTTTACTACGAGGTACGTAGTAAAGGCATGTGTGGTAAAGGGTACATATAAAAAAGGGGGGTTGGGGAGGCTTCCCCCCCCAAAAAAAACACTCACCTTTAGACGTGATAATCGGCATCGCAGAGGAAGGAAACGGCCGTTTTTTTTTTACTTATGACGTCACCACGCTAAAATACGTGGAAAAAGATAGGCGTGTAAATAGTATTCCGTTGTAACGCATGCGTGGTAAAGGCATGCGTTACAACGGAGTTCGTTGAAAAAACATACAACCCCTGAATATGAGTAAGGCTTTTGTACATTATCCCTAGAGTTAAAAAAAATAATTATTTACAACCTGCAGAGATTTGAGCAGAGAATGCACATAAAAGTCTTTAACTCTGGGCCTCTACTGGTCACCTAAGTGAGAACTGTAATGCTACCCTCTCCTTTGACTTTTATCACCGTTATTTTTATCAAATGTATTTCGTACTTCAGGGAAAGCACCAAAGCAAAGCATATTATTACCACCCATGTTGTAAATGGATCTATACAAAATGTGAATGATTCAATAAATATATTAAACAAAATGCAATAGATCTGCACCTCAAGGTGAGCTAGAAATGGAATTTGGCTGGGACAATAATTTCAAAATTACGGTAAGTGCTGGCATCACTGTGCAAAGCTGGAGGCTTTTTGTAATTCTGATGCGGGGCTTTGGATGTGCTACTTTCAGAATCCACAATGTGCTGATTAACCTTTCTCACAGTAGCAAACCTTAAGTGGTATAACCAGGTCACCCACAATCTGGGCAATCTGCAGTACCATGGGGTGCCAAACAGAACACTGCTGGTATTAATTGCCTTTGAATGAAAAATGGTTCTGTCTGAATGTAAAAAGGTATTGATGTCTGGTCTTTCTATAGCATAAACATTTTCAACAGGCGACAGAGCTCCGTAAAGAATCAAAGGCTAAGATTTAATCAACAAGTGTGTCCTCATTGCCAGTAAATGCACACCACACATTGTGATTGTTTGGTGGCTTTCCATGGCAATGGCGTGATAAGCTGTTCACCTTATCCTGAGCCCCTAATAGAATAACAATATGCTTAAAGTGGATGAATGAATTGCACTGTGCGTCTTTCAGGCCAAACCAAAAAAAGAATAATCTCAAATTGTAATAGCTTATCGGAGCAGAAATAAACTGCACTGCGTCCAGGCTGCCCAGAACACTAGGGAGCAATAAGAGAAGCAATAAGAGAAACATAGGTAAATGTGTTTCAAAATGAGGAAAATCAAATACGTTTGGAATTGAAACAAACTATTAACGCGAGTGTTGCAGCCATCAGCGTTTAAAGTACAATGTCAATCCATATTTGCCACCAGGGTCCAACCTGAAGTTGAGCAAAACAGAAGGTGTTTGTATTTAAAGTTGTTCTTTGAATCACGTCCATGAAGCTCAGTGGGCTGTCACTTGTGCTTATCCCAACCTTTGCTTCTTTGAAAGTCAAACCTTTGCAATCTAACTCTACCTAAACCATCCTAGCTCATCTATAGATCCCACCAACTATTTGCACAAACCTCAAAGTCTAAAGTCCCACAATGAAACTGGTGTGAAGGCATGCAGTGGTTTGCTTGAGCATACTAGACTAGTCCCAATAACCAACAATAGCAAACAATACCCAATGACACTAGATTTACCGCTAAACTTGGGATCCCGAGTAGCGTGCTGCCCATCGTAATGCGCTTCAACAGCTCATCAGGCGTAGTAAGCACTACATAAATGCAATTACAAACAATATTAAGCAATACTATTATGGTAAGAGGAAGCATTACTAGAGTTGTGGCTATATTAGTCCCATGCTTACGAAGGTCAATGTATATGCTTAGCATTTCAGATCAATTGATGTGTATATTACTCAAGCTAAACATTTTGACTTCTTGGCTAACATTATATCTGAAAATATTTTTTTTTCAGTATGATGGCAAGTGAGATGGTGAAACGGCAATAACTAAGTCAGTCAATTCAATTCAATTCCTTTATTCGGTTTTCATGAAGTATAGAAAAACCATAAAAGTACAATATAAAAATACAGATTACATTTCAAATTTACATTTCATTCACTTTTTACAAAAAATTATTTAAAATTTCTACTCATTCAGTAATTGAAATACATTGTGCCATTAAAAAGAAAAAAGAAAAACGAAGTTAAAAAATCTGTAATTGAGACCTTGTGGGAGCTAATTCCAAACATATGCAACGAGAACATTAAACACATTCAGGATATACTGAGTTAATCTCTATTCTAAGTTGTTCCTATGCCTAATATAGATTTTCAAGAATTGTGCAATATTTTTCGCAAAACACTCTGTTTCCAGACATTGCAGGGCAATAAATGCTGGGCGACATGATTTCAGACCAAACATTTTTTAAATTGGTTTTATCCATTTTCCCCTCCACTCTTTATAGAATTTGCAAAACAGCACCACATGCAGTCACTTCAAGTATCTATTTTTGTATTACCATTTAAAGTAAAAGCACAATAACAGTTATGTTATATACTGTGAGAAAAGACGAGGCAGATGTTCGAATGTTTGATTGCAAAATACTGCAACTATTATTTTTACAACAGGGAAAAACTTTTAAGAACCTATCTATGAATTAGTGGGTTGGTTCTTAAACTTCCACCTCATAGTGGGTCACAATGCGACCTACCTCAGAAATATTAAAGAGTAGGTCGGAAATTGTGACTCACATTTATTGGAGTCCTTTGCTGGGATCGTGGTCGGCTAGGATCAGCAGACCACCATGTCTAATACTGCTTTTTAATAAAGCAAACTTTTTTCAACGCAATCGGCTGTATGATCATGGCCATATAGACTTTGACCTGGTCTTGCATGACTAGATGCCAGCAATTAGCACTTTCAACTTTAAGGCGCTAGATTTTACCTTAATTTTAAAAATGCATAACTCTTGTTCTACTTATTGGATTTTTGTTGTTTTGGTGTCACATATCTTATTAAAATGCACTCTATTTTACTAAATTGGGGTGGGGTTTTCTTTATGTAGTGCTGTCACTTTATTTCTGTTTGTGTTCAGCATACATATTTGCACATTGCCTCTAATACAAGCCTGACTTCTTTTGTGCCTAAGAAGCAGAGGGTGATTCAATCTTACAGGGATTATGGATATTGCTTGATCAGGGTTAGCTCCCCACTCAACCAACAACCCAATTTCTCACAGAAGGTGGCACAAGGCAATACAAGACCTTTAGGGGATTTACTTAGCCATACTAAGCTACTTTGCGTTGCTTTGAAAGGCTTAGTAAATTCAGAGAAACGCAAGGTAAAGCAAATCACTGCCGTGCTTTACTCTGCGGTAGAAAGGCATTCCATGGGTGGGGCATGGTCGTTCCTATGTATTCACTCCTGAGTTTTGATGCAATCCTAGATTTTTTAAGGGTAGTTAACGTGGAATTGGGTCAAAATGGTTTGCCTCCCCAACAGAGGCCTAACAAGGAGAACAATCTTTAGCCTTGTTATTTCCTCTTCTTGCGTTTGCTGCATTCTGCTTCACATGTAGAAAGAGGAAAATGTTCGAAGGATTGGTTTTGTGCAGGAAGGTGTCTGTCCCTTCCTGTACAAAAACAATCATGCCTGTAACGATGACACCATTGCACCATGGTGCATAAGTGCCTGTGTTAGTGCTAGGCAACACTTAGTGCACAAGTGCAGGGAGAGAGTGGGAATGTGTCCCATCTTAGTAGATAATTTCACACAATACAGCACAGAAAGTTGTCTTGCTTCATTGCATTGAGTGATTTCTTGATAAATCCACCCCTTAGTCTTCCACTCTATTTAATATGGTGGAGGTACTCCTCTGATTGCTTCTCCGTTGATCGTAGTCTTGAGTTACATGCCTCCTCACCTACCTGTGGACACATTTAAGAGATAGGGAGTGAAATACATTAGTTTCTTATTTTCGTGCTAGTGGCCAACCAGTTGTTTATGTCACCCTGAGTCCTAGAATCTGAACTGAATGGAGTTACATGCCATTATGTCCAAACCTAAAAAAGTCTGGGTTGTGTACTGTTGTCTTTGGAGGTGGAATTGATGGCTGACCACTTGGCTTTTTTAAAGCCCAAGAACACTTTCTTGCATCCCATGGGTGTTTGCACTTTTGAATTAAACTGACTTTTGAAAAGCTCAAAGGTAGGGCATTGGCCCCATCCTAATATTCCAGGCCACGCATCATTTAATTGTTTCAGTACACCAAGGTGTCCTTTACATTGAAGTTACCAGGTGTAGTGCTTTGTGTCCAATAAATCTAAGTGAACACCTTCATTTTGGATGTTATGGACATGCTGTATGCACTAGCAGATAGTTCAATTAAAATTGATCAAATGTCTGCATCTCTAAGCTATGATGGTGCTGCCTTTCTAGTGCTTGGCCCGAGAGTAAAAGCTTAAAGCAGTTTTGAGTTACAACTATATTTTAAGAGTCCGATATTGTCTGTTGACGCAGAAAATGCCTTATTACTACAAATGGAAGTCTGTAATAGTTCATGGTTGAGGGAGTCAGTAGGTATTTAAAGGAGCAGAAGTCATAGTGATCCAGGTTAATAGGGTTGGCACCTATTGTGGGGGATAGATTTTACAAGTTCTGAAATCAAAGTTGCATTTTTGCATTAAAGGTTCTGTATTCATAATATTTAAATATCATCAGCAATTTCCTTGAAAATTCCATTCTCAAATGTCTTCAAAATTCCTTTGAACATCATTACCTCTACCAACCTCACAATGTCAGATATGAATGTGAGTCCTACTATGCCTCTGGACATCAACTCATTTTCCTAAACAAGACGCACTCTAACAATGGAGTTGTCCACTAGTCAATTCTGGTTGGCCAGAGATGGAACCTCTCTTCAGCTCTCTTGCAACTCCTGAAACTTAAAGGGTCTGGCCTTATGTCCTCAAAGAGTTGCATACAGTGTGTTCTAATAATGGCCTCCTTTCACCCTACCTGGGAGTTGCTGCAGAGTTCTTGCCACATCGTCTCTTGCCACTACGCCACGCCTCGCGGCCCCCGCTGCGCGGGCGCCGCTCGTGTGTTAAAGACCTTGCTGGGGATATCGCCATTGGACCTTGCCTGGCCATTGTAGGAGCCACGACCTCGCTGCTGACCCTCTGCCCCACACACACGGCCGGAGGCGGGACTGCGAGGACCAGCCTGCTCAGCGGCGCTGATCGGCCGCAGCTGGTCCTCTTCCCGCCCCTTCCTGCTGATAAGACCCTGAGGAGCGTGTGTTTGTTGGGAGCCTCCTTTCACCCTACCTGGGAGTTGCTGCAGAGTTCTTGCCACATCGTCTCTTGCCACTACGCCACGCCTCGCGGCCCCCGCTGCGCGGGCGCCGCTCGTGGGTTAAAGACCTTGCTGGGGATATCGCCATTGGACCTTGCCTGGCCATTGTAGGAGCCACGACCTCGCTGCTGACCCTCTGCCCCACACACACGGCCGGAGGCGGGACAGCGAGGACCAGCCTGCTCAGCGGCGCTGATCGGCCGCAGCTGGTCCTCTTCCCGCCCCTTCCAGCTCCTCCCCTTGATAACGCATCATAACCGCGCGCACGCGGGACGCGCGCGGGACTAAGGCCGGGGCGAAGACCGGGCAAAGAGCGGGCCGTTTGAGGCCGTTCGAGATCTGAGAGGTCTGGTCTGGGCCCCTTCTCTTTCGCCCTAGCTCTGCCTAATATAATTTTGTATTGTTTTATCCCATTGCTCATGCAAGATGTCTACATCCTTAAATATGTGTACACGAGCCACTCGTAGCATGGCTGCTAAGGGGGGGTTGGTTCGCAATGGTCCTATGGATGATTTTATCACACGCACAAATATTGCCATAGACCAAGAGATTACCAAATTGCAAACTCGAGTTTCCCTTGACTTGGCGGCTGCTAGGAAACTGTCGCTAGAATTTGCCAACTCTAAGAAATCGTCTCTAGGGCACATAGCATCAGCCATTACTCCGAAGCGTTTGGATATTCCACACTGTGTAACAACGCTGGCGGATGTTCATGACTCCCTGGTTTTGCCCATCCCCCCACCATCCTTGTGTCCCCTGCCTTTCTCTAGAAGCCCGTTTCCATCTGGGGCTAGCCCCTCTCACCAACATGCCCCCACTCCTCCTTCTCCAGATATCTCTGATGCGTCCACCTGTTATGGCACTCTTAATAGTATTACTGACAACCCGCTTAAAAGAAAGCGTACCCCATGGTCGGCTTCCTTATGTAAGAAGGCTAAAAATGTCAGGGCACACCTATCTAATGTTGCCAACATCATTGTGAAGGACGCTTCAGGAGGGCATGTCTCCTCGTTACAGGCTTCTTGGTGCACTGATAAAGATGGCACAGCACCTGCAGCCACTAATGGTAACACCCCTGAGGAGAAAATAGATTCATATTTAAAGGACCAGGAGGGGAGGGAAGGGGAATTTATAGGAGTAGTCTGGGAAACTTTAAAAAGACTCCTCTCTCCCTTGGATTTAAGACTCTCTCGAATTGAGAACCATCTACTAGAGATGGAAAAAAGTATTATAGCCTTGGCTACTCTTGGCTTACGAGGGTTTGAAAACCAAGGTGTGTTAGAGAATAATATAGTCCCCCAGACTCTAAACCCTTCTCCCACAGCCCAGCAGAGCCTTACCCCTCACCTCACTGTGTCAAACTCCACTCAGCCTATCCCTAAACCGCGCACTAAGAGAGTCGATATTAAAAACCCTGTACACCCGTCTGGAGCTAACAACCCAAAGGCACCCACCTTACAAACTCATACCCGCACCAATATGATAGCCCCTAGGAAGCAGAACACTAGCAGCACTTCTCACCGTCCTACTCAGGGCCCACAGAATAATTCTACCTTCCGTCCTATCTTGGGCTCACATAACAAGAGCAACTTTCGAGGGGGGTACATTGATCTCCCTCCAGAAGCCAATGACTACGTGGTGGTATTGACAGGTGTGCCGGAGGCAGCGAATGGCCACCAGGAAAATCATTGGTCCTTAAGGAATAAGGTCATGCACTGGCTTAACACGCACAGACCGATTCCTAATGGCCGGATAAGTAGAGTTAAAATGGTGCGTAGAGTTCCCTGGGTGGGTTCCTCACGAAAATGTATTTCAGGTGACTGCATAGTCGTGACGTTTGAAGACGCTCACACGGCTAATTATATCTGTTCATGGGTCACTGAGGATGAGGGTTTGTCTGTTGCCCCGAGGCCTCTGTCCTTTTTCTATCCACCTCGAGATGTTCATGCCCACGGGGGAAATTGGACCATGGTTCACCATCAGCACAGAAGGGGGTATCATACTAAAGAGCACAACCAAACTAGAAGTTTGTAGTGTAGTTCCTATCATCCCAATAGGCTCTGCGCATTGGAATAATACCTACAGCAGTAAAGGCCTAGGCCAGACGTTAACTAGGTCTACTACTGTCGATACTAGACTTAAAGTTTTGGGTTTGCCAGCTTAGCTCAGAGTTCACTAGAAACTTTCTCGAATGTTCAAGGAGGACTTAACTTCCCTGATTAGACAAGAAGGGATTTAGTTTCTGACAACCATAGAACATGACAACTTTGCTCTCCCCTAATCAAGAGTAAATCTCGAGAGTCGTGTGAACAAAAGGCAATTTATTTTACTCAGTCAGTACGTGCATTCTTAGTCTCATCAGAATGTAGAGAAAAGGAAGAGACGGGTGTGTTCAATAAAAAGGTGTTATTTATTGATCAGTCTCTTTTCTCATACAAGAGAAATGGATCGATATTATTGCAATACTTATAGCTAAGTAAAGTGCATACATTAAAAGCAATAGTATAAAATAATACTGTAAAAACATTGATATGGTTTCTAAGCCATAAGATGTTTTAAAATGAATAAAATATATTACATACACATATACATTTGACTAAACGTACTCAACTGGTGTTTCTAGATACGCCTACCCCGTGTACCTGACCTAAGTCTAATACGTGGGCGGGAATAGAAAGTTACAGTTTAAGTTAAGTTTGTTTTTGCCAAGTGAATAACTAAAGAATTCTCTGTGAGGGGTCATTCAGTTCTGTACCTGGAAGTTAGGATGAATGAGGAATGGTATCTCTCTCTCTGGTCTCGATATTCCAGGCTGCCTGCGAGGGCTACCCAGAAACGCCGGTGCTGGATTCTCGGCAGGAGAAAGCAGCGCGTCTCTCAGCGCGTCAGGAAGGCGGGGCTGCTGCCAGCGGGGTCTGCTCTGCTCTTGGCTTCGGCAAGTATGGCTGCTCCGTCTCGTCACCACGCGTGTGTTTGCATAGGGCAAGATCGGTAATATTTATACCTTTAAGGTGCCGAGATTGACGTAAGGATGGACATAGATACGTCAATAAGGATGTCATACGACTTGCTCGTTAGCACATTCTTTTACTGAAGTTCTCTGTGAAATCAAAACAATGGCCGCAGGGTTTTGCCCAGGTTGTCATAGGTTTGATTTGTTATGAGAACTCCGTATGCCTTATCAGGGGCTGGAGGAATATCGCTTGTCTAATTAGATCGCAAGCATTATGACCTAATCAGATAACACGTTCCTGTGCCGTAGTGTGACTGCGTCAGATAACGGTATCTGCATCATGGGGGTTTTCTGCCTCATGGGCTGACTGCTAGTTAACTTGTTGGTTTGTTTAACTAGAATAGGGTCAGGAATAGGGGGATCGATTCAGAACCTATAGGAATACATGACACCCACTCCACGCTAACTATGGACATATTTACTAATCTAGGCATAGTATAACATAGTACAACATACTATAGAGTAGTGTGTATACCTTACCACCCCAAAATACATAAATGCATTTTGAAATTCTTCAAATATACGGAAAATTTGCAGACATATATATTGTATGCACTCAAGCTATGGAATAATGCCAAAGTAATCACGCATTTGTATACATTATTGCTTATTTGGTATATGAGAATTTACACATGAAATGGTTTCTTAAATACAGAAAAAAGTTTCGAGACCATTCCATCACAGAATAAAATATTTGTGAACATACCAGCGGGCAGCTAAAGTCTATAAAGTATCTAAAAATAGAAATCTTAGTTCTTTAGGAATAGTTTCTTACTTTAAGCAGAAGATAAGTGTCCCGAAAAACCGAAAAAACAAATTGGGGCTTCTGAAAGAGTTGCTGTCCGTGAACTGGAGTGAAAAATAGTTCATGTGACTTTATTATTTAAAGTTGAAGGCCGAATTCAGGGAACGCCATGTGCGAGCTTGCTCAAAAGTCTCTATTTCTGTTCGGGTGAGAACATCATATCATTTAGGCTTTCGAAAAAACTGTCAACAGCTTCCTGGGAAAGTTCCACTAACTCGGAAATAGGTGTAATCATGCATTCTTGTGCATGATTGTCTCTATTGACATTCTGATTCGCATTGCTGACAGAAGGTCGTACCTGTTCGATGCTGCTTTCATCTTGAACTTCACTACCCATCAATCGTAGTGGTGAAGCTTCCACGAATGCCGTCATCAGGATTGGTAGCCTTTGAGGGCAGCACAAAGCATGAACCTTGATCGGGCTCAACAATGTTTCTGCATCCATCGGCGCATCCGATTGTAGCGTCAGACAGGTGTCTAACACGCATTCTTCTCCGCATAGCAGACACCTTAATACAGGTAAAACACATCTTTGCCACATTGGTCGAAATGATAGAAACCAAGTCATGTTCAGGTCTCTAAGCCGGGAGAGTCCCAGGATTTTTGATATCCGGTCCCGGTATCCAATGGCTAGGATTGTTTCTTCCCTTGTCGCAAGAGTTTTGTCTGTGACATGGGTTGCCATAACGAAAAATAAGAACTAAGAATAGGATTCCTGCAATTAGTCCCAAGATCAGGGGAAGTCCGCCAAAAATCGAATGGACGAAATCTGGAAAAATACCCAGTATGGCTTTGAATGGTGTTAATGCCATCGAAAATACTGTCTTAAATACCTTTGAGACCCCATTGGTATCAGAAATATTTAAGATTTCATTCAGGATTTCCGCGAAATGTACGGGGGAATTAGTTGATAATAATGTATGTATCTCTGCAGTCGTCCTTGCGACTTGTAGATCATACGTTTCTTTTGATGACGAGAGCCTGGTAGGCGTCTGAAGAAGCACTGTTTTCATTCTGCTTAAAGTATCTATTCGAATAGAAGTAATTTTCAAATCGGGCCATGCCCTTGCCTCCCTGTCTGGGAAGGAGCTGGGGAACAATGAGCGTCCACAGCACTTGACCTTCGCAGTCGTAGTTACTAGATAAGGAGTCCCGGGCATAAGACTACAACATCTGCGGTCTACAATAAGAATGTAACTCCCATTATAGAGTCTTTGAAAGAATGGTTCTATTTCTGTTGCAGGTGCGCCTTGCTGGTGACATGAAAGGTTGTATGAATTCCCTTCACAGGCTCCATGCAAACTAATTCCGTTACACAGAAGTGTGCCACTTAGTGACATCGCACAATTATTGCCACTAAGAAACACTTTCTGTCCTTTATTACTGACACATGCATGTGAATAGGGCAGGTTCCATGTTGTTTTAAGGTACCCCTTTCCCAATTTCTCGTACATGCCAGCCTGTATATATTTTTGGCAGTATTGAAACCTGAAGGTTGAGATTGGAATATTTATTATCCCATGTATTATCCATTCACTGACAGGTCGTTCTGACATTGTCACTGGTAATCTTTCGAGTTTTTCAATGCTCAAGATTGTATAATCAGCACCCTTTTGTGCCATACTGATTTGTCTATCAGTAAGGTTAAAGATTTGGAATAGTGACGTTGTGTTGATTAAACGCCAAGGCACATAGCCTGAACGCAGATTTTGTAACGTCCAGCCAAGCTGTACAATAGAACGCAATTGTGACTGACCGTGTTGTAATAACAGTAAGTCTTGCGATAATATATCGATTGCTGAAGACACAATGCTGTCCAAAGAAAAAATTCTGGAGGACAGAGTCATTAACCCATTGTCCACTACAGAAAGTGATTTTTCCAAATTAATACGGTCAATTTCCCGTATTCTCTCTGCTGTTTCAATTTGAGTAACCTTCCAGGCCTCATTGTATGCTGCATATACAGAGGCTGCTACGAAACGCTTTTGACGCTGTTTGCGTGGTCCCATAGTGAAATCACGCAAGTCAGCACCATCAGTAAGTAAAGTTAGGTGTTGTTTAATTTCTGCCAGTGTGGAAGTTTGTAGCCACTGAAGGCATAATTTGCCCACACTGTAGGTTGTTATTATCCCTGGGTGATGTCTTTGGGGATATCTAGGGTCTGGCCTGGTCATTTTGAACCCCTGCGTTTTGTTCAGGAATCTATCTTGACAGTTATTTGTATCTGTGGGCCAGATCAACCACTGTTTCCAATCAGGATGTGTTCTGTTTTGGTTTAATATATGGTTTACGTCTATCTCTTCATCTGTATCAGAGTTATTGCTAAACATTGTTGGCTTTGGAATAGACGGTTTATTTAAATCTTTGATTTTGGCTAAGCCAAGACAGGTGGTCTGTTGAACAGTGTCATTTAAAAATATCATTTGTTCTGGGATCATGCAGGCTCTAAACAAAGCTTCTATACCCTGTACTTGCCATTCTTTTGTACCCCAAACACTTTTCAATTCAACATTTTTGTCCCAATAATCAAATCCAAAAGTATTCATTTTTTCAAAGAATGAGTCTGAATATAACAATTTTGTGTTGGTTATCATGGTCTTGGTCCCTGTCTTATTTGACAATTTAAAATAAAATGTTTCAGCATTACTTGTTTTAAAACCTGAAAAATATGAATATTTGTCGTAAACGGTTCTTGAGCTCCCTTTTGGAGGTGTTGCACAATGTTCCCATTGATTATAATTTAAAACATTTCTAGGTTGTGCAGATCTATGTAAAAAATGGTTACCATAGTGGTTATAACAGTACATACTATCATAATTGGTAGAACCCTGCAAATAATCATGTTTGGTAAATTTAGCAGACATTACTAAACCAGACATCATATTATTAAGGCTTTCGAAGTCCCAATCATCAGCAAATGAGTTTGGTTTTACAAAGTCACTCAAGGAGATCTTAATTTGGTGTGGATATTTCAGGATCTCGACCGGACCATAAATTTCATAGTCAGTGTTGTCCCAGGCTACCCCACCAGGTATCGGATTGGCTGTGAAGTTGGCTGAAGAAAGTTCTCTTTTCTCGACGTGTGAAGATGTGTGTGGTTTGAGGATCAAGTTGATTTTCTGACTTGCTGTGTCCATTTTAGCATATTTTCCCTCAATGAAGCGTCCTAAAGTAAGTACCATGATGAGCCAAAGTATGAGGATAAATGCACCAAAACCCACCCAAAATTCAATCCATGGAGAAATCAGATATGTTTCTTTCAGTTGTTTCAAAAGTTCTTTAGCTTTATCTTTAAAGGTTTTTGATGATGGCTGTGTCTTTGATTCAGTGAAGCCTTCAGAGGAATCATCGAAGTTTATGAAGTAGCCGGATGCTGTTCTGTCAATTGTTCCAATTGGTTCAGGTTGCATTTTCACTTGGTACTTCATTATAGATTGGTGTGTCTCTGCTAAATGTTTTTATTTGGGTTTTCAGAGGTCTGAGTTCTATTGCATTGTTGCATAGTCCTTGTTGTTCTTCTGTAGGCGTTTCGAATGTGATGAGCCTCTTCGTAAGAACCTCTGTACTGGTAGCAAACCTTGGTGTTCTGCTACTTATTGGGAGTCCACTTGGCCTACTGTTTGTTATCGGCCACATGTTGTGGTTTTACCAGGTCGATGGATACAACTCGGTTCTCCTTTTTACCAGCAAGTGGCGGTAGTACAACTGATCTTGTCCCGTTGACAGACAAGACAGGAACTGCTTTTCTGTAAGAAGGCCCAAATTCCTTCTTTATCGCGATCTTCTCCCTGACTAGATCTCCGACTTTAGGAATCCAGACAGGTCTTGCTGGGACAGGTGGTGGTTCTTCAGTGGTTGTTGGCTGTTGTTTCAACTTTATGTTGCTCAGGTCTTTTCTTGTTTTGTTTAAGTCCTGCAAAATAGCCAAACGGTCTTTGATATCAAAGCTTTTTTCTTTCACCACTGAAGTCTGACTGTCAAGGTCAGAGATAATCATCCTAGTTCCGAATAATAATTCGTACGGACTGAATCCCTTCAGAGAATTTCTTGGCAAGTTATTGAGACTACGTTGGACACTTATTAGATGTTTGACCCACCCAGCTCCCGTACCTAATACCTTTGCCGTTATAGATTGCTTTATGTCACGGTTTTTTCTTTCAACAATTCCGTTCCCCTCAGGGTGAAATGGACAAGAGTACCGCAAATTCACGCCCATTCCGACCATGGCCTCCTTATAAGCTCTAGAGCTAAAAGCAGGACCATTGTCCGAATGCAGCATGCCAATTGCGTATGTGCCGATAAAGACTCGCAAATCTTTTATAACAGTTCTGGCGTCAGCCGTTCGCTGGGGCCACATCCATATGAATCTCGTGCATGAATCCACTGCGACCAAGATATATTTATAGTTACCATCCCTTTGTAAGGGACCGCAGTGGTCTAGATAAACACATGCTAATGGTTTATCCGAGATTAGAAGGGGCGTCTGAGCTGGACGTCTCACCGTTGATACTTTCATTCTTTGACATATTTCACATTCTAGAACATAGTTCCTTGTTTGTCTTCTCATTTGTGGCCACCAGTATCTCTGTTTTAATAATGATACTGTGGCTGAGACGCCAGCATGTATAGAAGCAAGCCCTTCGTGTGCCGCTATTATTAGTCCTAACCTATGTTCCATGTTTGGAATTGCCCTATCCCCCACTCCAGGGATTCGAGCAAAAGGAACATTGTTTGCATCAGTTATGTATGAGTATTTTACTGGAAAGCCTTTAGGGAGTGGTTCTATCGAATCCTTTTCTGAAGCGCTGACAGCTTGTAATATTTCGCTGTCTATTTTTGTTTTTGACCGGGTGACGGCAGCTACGGAAGCCGTTTGCACAGCTGCCTTCGCGGCCTCATCAGCCAATGAATTCCCTGCAACGTGAACGCCATCACGTTGATGACTCAGCGTATGTATCACGTGAGTCTTTGGTAGTTCTTTTTGTAATAGAACTACTTGTTCCCAGAGCATTTTATGCTTGATTGTGCCACCTTTCGCATCCTTGAAGCCATTCTGAAGCCAGATCTGCAAGTATTCATTATAAGACTGAACGCAATAATACGAATCGCACACTATGAGTGTGGGGAATTCTCGATCGGTATTTTCAAGCGCCATCTTGAACGCCAGTAGTTCAGCTCGCTGAGCTGTACAATCTCCTAGAGATTGTGTGTTAGTGAGGGTTGGTTTAAATTTTCCTTCGTGCCAGCGACCTTTGACAATCGCGCACGCAGCACTGTAAGCTTGTTTACCCCCTACTGCGGGTTGTGCTGATCCGTCTGTATATATTATACAGCCGTATTGTTCTAGAGGCAGAATTTCGGTCGGCAGAGGACATTCAAATTCATATTGCAGAAATTCTTGTGTTTTTAAGTTGGGATCAAATTCGTATGCTACGTCTGTTGCAGCAAGAGAGTTAGCCCATTGTATCCATCTTGGATGGAGTGCTTTAGCATTCGGAATGCTTGCTTTTGTTACAGCCTCTAAGGCTGGTATCGGTGTCACGATTATTATTTGTTTACCTTGTGCCAGGGCTCGTTCTTTTGCTATAGCTGTCTGTGTTGCAGTTAGAATTTTTTCCGTAGGGCTAAATTTCATTTCAGCCTTAGTGTACAAGTGTGATTTGAATGCAATTGGTACCTTTTCTCCCTCATTAGAGGTCAGGTATGTGAATCCGCATCTCCCTGGGATGACTCGAATCACAAGATTGCGTGTGTTATCACGTGTTTCTAATTTTGTTTTAATTAGCATGTCTGTTTGTAGGGATCTCAAAATTTCTGTGTGTATTTGAGTCCAATTGGATCTTTTAAAATCAGGTTTTATTAGATCATAAAGGGGTTTGACCCTTTCTGCGTAATTTGCAATGTATGTTCTTCCGAAATTTAGGAAGCCTAGAATCGACTGTAAGTTTTTTAGTGTTCTAGGTGCTTGGAGTACGGCACATTTCTCTAGGAAATTGTCAGCCAGGCTTTTGCCTTCACTTGATAACTCATATCCTAAGAATAGGACTGTCAGATGGGCAATTCTGGATTTTTTAAAGTTGAATTTGTAACCCTCTGCTGCGAACCCAAGTATTATGGTGTTCACTCTCTTCAAGTGAGTCTCCAAGTCATCATCTGTTAAGTAAATGTCATCGACATAAGATAATGCTTCATCATCATATAGTTGTAGTAATTCTGTTACTCTCGCTGAGAATACCCCCGGGCTGTTCTTGTACCCCTGGGCTAACTGACAGAATTGTTTTTGAGTGCCATTTATTGAGAATGCAGTTAAATATCTGCTCTCTGGTGCTATGTTTTGACAAAAGAATCCATTAGAGATGTCCAAGGTTGTTTTGTATTTTTTGCGCACTATGTTATTCATTAGTGCAGCACTGTGTGAGTTTTGCACTGCAAAAGTTTTGCAACATGTGTTAAGGTGTCGGTAATCCAAAACTAGACGATATGAATTGTCTGGTTTGGAGACCGGAAACAAAGGGTTGTTCATTTGTGAGGTGCAAGTTTCAATCACCCCATGGTATTCTAGCTGATCTAGTATTTCATTTACCTGTTTTTTAGCTTCTTGCTTAATTGGGTACTGCCTTTGTGCAGTTGGTTGTGATTTTAACTGGATTTTGTGAGGAGGAGAGTCCTCATCCCATCCTACATGATTTTTATATAAGGCAGGAGCTAAAGCCACTGCCCATTTTCTGGCAAGTGTGTATTTTTTATGAATCGGGATATGATTCGAGAAGGCAGGCATAATTATTTCTTCGCCATGAGGGCACTCCCTAACAAACTCTGGTGGCCAGTCTTTTTCAGCTAGAAGGATGTCATAGCCCTCGGATAGGTTATCCCAAAATAGTCCCCTTATTTTCCTAGTCTTATCTCCCTCTATACGTAATGTTATCTCGTATATCTTGTGAGGTTTGCTAACTCTGGTGTCCGCAGTTTCCACTTGAAGATATTCATTCGTGTCCACTGTCTCCAGATGATTCATAAGGACTTTGCGAGCTATGCTCACTTCTGCTGCACTGTCTAGCATTGTCTGAGCCCACTCTCCGTTTTTCAGTTGTGTCCTCAGTATTCTCGGCATTGTTAACTACCTTGATACTGGCTACCTTCTTTTTTGGAAATTGTAATTTCTTTTTTAGCTGAGCAGGTTCCTTGTCTTTGGACTTGGTGTGCTCTTCTCTTTGTTCTGATCGTCCTCTTCTTTCCGATTTCTGCGAGGAAGTCTGAAAAGATTGAGAGGGATGTGTATCAATGTCTTGCTATCTATCAGGCTTTTTTATATTATCCCTATTTCTAAGGTTATATCTTTTCCCAGAGGGGTCACTCTGGGGTGACCTGTGTCTTTGGTTCGGAGATTTCTCTCTTCGCCTAGGAGACCTTCCTCTGGACTGGAATTTCTTTTCTTTAGGATTGGATTGTTTGTTTCCATCCCAGTTCTTTTTGGTGAATTATTATTAAAAAATATTTTTTCTGGACTTTCAGTCAGTTGTGGTTTTACTGGTATTCCACCTAAACTATCTCTACCTAGTTCCTCATAGGATTTTTCTATGATTCTGGCAATTTCAGCTGGTTGGTCTGCTATATCTGTCTCTTTTAACCTCTGGCGGATCGCCACGTTTGCTGCTTCTCCCTTTATGTTGGCTAATAATATAGCCGAGACCTGCTTGAAGTCTTTTAGTAATTTCATACCAAGAGTTAAAGCGGGTTCAGGACCATATTCATCTTGAATTTGTTTTAGCACATCTGGTATTACCGAAATGGATGGAACACCGTGCGTTTTTGTGTAGATGGAAGCAAAGACTGTACCCCAAGTGTCACAGTCCTCTATGTGTGGTGCGATTCCCATTGGGAGACAGATAGTCAGAATCCTGTGCTTTTCTAGCGGGGTGGTGTCAGGAAACACCGCCTCTATTTGGGTAATTTTCTGTGCCAACCAGAATGGTATTTGTTCCCGTTTAGCCGGTACTTTACCTAGGCAGGATTGGATGTTCTGTGGTGTAATTTTATTTGTGTTCCCCTGGTGAGGGGTCAGCTGTGGAAGTTTAATCGCTGGCTGAATTGTTGAAGTCCGCATCACATACTGAACTAATTGTCTATGAATTTTTATTAATTGTTTTAGCTGTGTTAACAGCTCTGCTACAGACATCCCATTGATGTCTGGATGTTGTGTGTATCCGGCTAGGACCGGCCACGTTGCTCCTGGTCTACCTAAAGGACCGAGCCTGGTGATGTGATTGTTATGTTTTAGGGCGCCATCAAATAAGAGCAAATGCTCTTGAAATTTGAGTGGTACTTCCACCTCCTCGAAAGGAGTGTACTCATTAGGAGGTTCCTCTATTTTGTAATAGTGGAAGTACTTTGTTACAGCATTTGCTGCTGGAAAATGTATCCATGAATAGTATACCTCTGTCTGCCGATATTCGTGTGCCTCAATTACGAATATGACTGTGCCACCTCTAGGTGTCAGTCCATTTTCTATAAGTTTCAGGGTTATAGATCTCCTTTTGATGACCGGGATGAGTATTATATCCCCGTCCGCATCTAGTGCTGCAGCATCAGCCGCTGCGAGTTCAGCTGCTAATCTAACTGCCTCTCTTTCTTCTTCATTGTCTGACATTTTACTGTCCTGAAGGTTATTTCTTTTGTTTGCAGATCAGGTTTCTTATGGAAACAAAGATTAGATGCACAATATTTTGGAACTGTTTATCCTTCAACGTTGACTATACCAAGAACCATACATAGGAGTTCCCTCCTGCCAGGTCTGGCGGATATAACCTTTCACCCACTCCAGACGTCTTTGGAGTATTTGGGAAAAGGGGTCTGAGTGAGAAAGCACGACTGAGTTACTCTAAATGTCTTACGTTAGTTTTATCGCCCTTTCCAAACGCGTTGGGCGCCATGTAGTGTAGTTCCTATCATCCCAATAGGCTCTGCGCATTGGAATAATACCTACAGCAGTAAAGGCCTAGGCCAGACGTTAACTAGGTCTACTACTGTCGATACTAGACTTAACGTTTTGGGTTTGCCAGCTTAGCTCAGAGTTCACTAGAAACTTTCTCGAATGTTCAAGGAGGACTTAACTTCCCTGATTAGACAAGAAGGGATTTAGTTTCTGACAACCATAGAACATGACAACTTTGCTCTCCCCTAATCAAGAGTAAATCTCGAGAGTCGTGTGAACAAAAGGCAATTTATTTTACTCAGTCAGTACGTGCATTCTTAGTCTCATCAGAATGTAGAGAAAAGGAAGAGACGGGCGTGTTCAATAAAAAGGTGTTTTTTATTGATCAGTCTCTTTTCTCATACAAGAGAAATGGATCGATATTATTGCAATACTTATAGCTAAGTAAAGTGCATACATTAAAAGCAATAGTATAAAATAATACTGTAAAAACATTGATATGGTTTCTAAGCCATAAGATGTTTTAAAATGAATAAAATATATTACATACACATATACATTTGACTAAACGTACTCAACTGGTGTTTCTAGATACGCCTACCCCGTGTACCTGACCTAAGTCTAATACGTGGGCGGGAATAGAAAGTTACAGTTTAAGTTAAGTTTGTTTTTGCCAAGTGAATAACTAAAGAATTCTCTGTGAGGGGTCATTCAGTTCTGTACCTGGAAGTTAGGATGAATGAGGAATGGTATCTCTCTCTCTGGTCTCGATATTCCAGGCTGCCTGCGAGGGCTACCCAGAAACGCCGGTGCTGGATTCTCGGCAGGAGAAAGCAGCGCGTCTCTCAGCGCGTCAGGAAGGCGGGGCTGCTGCCAGCGGGGTCTGCTCTGCTCTTGGCTTCGGCAAGTATGGCTGCTCCGTCTCGTCACCACGCGTGTGTTTGCATAGGGCAAGATCGGTAATATTTATACCTTTAAGGTGCCGAGATTGACGTAAGGATGGACATAGATACGTCAATAAGGATGTCATACGACTTGCTCGTTAGCACATTCTTTTACTGAAGTTCTCTGTGAAATCAAAACAATGGCCGCAGGGTTTTGCCCAGGTTGTCATAGGTTTGATTTGTTATGAGAACTCCGTATGCCTTATCAGGGGCTGGAGGAATATCGCTTGTCTAATTAGATCGCAAGCGTTATGACCTAATCAGATAACACGTTCCTGTGCCGTAGTGTGACTGCGTCAGATAACGGTATCTGCATCATGGGGGTTTTCTGCCTCATGGGCTGACTGCTAGTTAACTTGTTGGTTTGTTTAACTAGAATAGGGTCAGGAATAGGGGGATCGATTCAGAACCTATAGGAATACATGACAAGTTGGTTTGGGATACCAACCTCGAACAGGTTCAACTGTCTCGAGGATGTGGATTGACTGCCCAAGCCCCCTGTTCCGGCATTACCTCCTTTGATATCGATTTCTGTACCCCAGGTGGAAGTCGGCTTCCTTCCCTTATTGACTACAGTTGTTGTGACTAAGCCTCCCACTTCTACCGAACCTAGGGAACAGGCCCTGTCAGTAGAGGGTGCGCTTCACTCTCTCAACACCAATACTACTAATGCAATTGTGTGCGAGACAGTCCCTGTCTTGACGTCTCCCACACTTCCTTCCCAGCGGTCCCTGCCTGTCGGCTTTAACCTTGACCTACCTGTCCTGGCCCCTTCGACCTGTCAGAGTTCCATAGATAATTTCTTGTTGAACATCTTAAGTTGGAATGTGGCAGGGCTCGCACGTAACATCGTTAAGCCTGATTGGAATTCTTTTGTTGACCCGTTTGGGATCTGCCTCCTACAAGAAACTTGGTGCTTGGAGCCCCTCCACAGGGTAGGTTTCACGACCTACTATGTACCAGCATCCAAACCACAGGGCAGTAAAGGCCGCCCATCGGGTGGCCTTCTTATTTGGGTCAGTATTGCACTAGGATTATCCATAAGGCACATCAACACCCAATCTCCTGACCTCTTGAGACTCACTATACAGTGTCCCGGGGGCAGGAAGTTGGAAGTGTTTAACCTGTATTTAAGGGGTGCTAGGGGGGGGGAATTCGTTGCTATCCTCAACTGGTGTAGAAGAGGAGCTCAGAGCCTGCAACATTGACTCCCTTGTTATCCTGGCTGGTGACCTCAACAGTTGCTTTGAACCGTTGGCCAGCGAGGACATCCTGAGCATCTGGGAAGATGACGCTAAGAGAGGCATCCCTTTGCTCGCTCTGGATCCGATTAAAAAATGGACCCAGAATGTCATTGATCTCAACTCACTTTGTTTAGAACATGACCTTGGAGCCACCAATGGTCGATCGAAGTCAGACTCTAGGGGAGCGCACACCTTTAACAGGGTGGACCATACCTCTAGAATCGATTACATATTGTTAAACCATAACCTATGGCAGTACTTCCGTGATATGGAAGTCCTGCAAACATCCGATAGCGACCATAATCCCTTGGCCCTAACCCTTACCCTTCCGTGGGAAGTTGGGAATCCATCTTTGTCTCGACCCATCTGGAAATCGTCCCACGATGTTGTTCCATCTAATTGTGGTAGGCGGTTAAAATGGGCTAAGGTTGTTGCAGACGACGTTGTGATTTGTTTGTGGTTCACCCTGCCGTGGATTGTGGTTGTTGTTTGACCAGTTCTCCCTTCCGAGTCAACCAACAACCCAATTAATCTCACTAAATTTTACCACAATGAGAGTTTCAACAGTGCTTTTCTGCTCATAATCACTGGCTGGCTAAGACTGAGGATATCGATGGGTCCTCCATTATTTACCTAGGATACCAAAGGCAGGTACTGATGACGACCATAAAAAATACCATAGGGATCTATACTTACCAATAGCCCCAATTCCAATTACCAAATAGGCAGTCAGTCGGCAGTGAAAAAAGTTCAATCGTTTATTAGGCAAAATACTCTATAGAGGAGCCTCTCCCATCCTCACCCCTCAAGGTGTGTGGAAAAGACTGCTGGCTTACATAAAAAACAGCACATATATACTTTCAGTAAGGTACGTGAAGTCACCGTAAATGGAAAAACACTACTTGGCTCTTGGTCCTCAAGGAAGGACCATATATGGCACACATGATTAGTTCGAAGCTCTGCTTGGTTATTATTGGCGAGGTCAGAAGGGGCGACTCCCTTTCGTCACGGTGCCTGGGAGTGCAGGCACGGCACCTTCAGGAATGTGCTTATCGCACCCGAAGCCAGATGCAACCTTGTGTCCCAGGGCAGAGAAAGAATAGCATGCATTCAGATGCCTTCAGTAATTTAACTGAGCCAAGGCCTGACAACTAATGGGAGGTAACACGTGATTATTGCTTGTGTCTAACATGGCAGGGAAGATGGCGACAGTATGGTTTTCAGCCTACTCGAAGTAAACAGCACACACGAACAGTGTATACCCTTCCCTACTAGCTAAATCAGATATAAATTTAACTTAAGGCATACTCATATAGAAGAGTATATAGATACATCATGCTAACACAAGATGTATGTATATGTCTAATACCACCGATATAGGGGAAATCGGATTTTATCCCTCACTGAAAACTCTTATGTCTCACTCAAGATGAACACCTACTAGCAGCTTACAGTACTGTACCTTTATGTGAGAATAGTCAAGAAATTGTGCCTCACGTAATAGGCACACAGAAATGGCTTGTATTATTTTTTAGTTGCAAATAGATAAAAAGCTCATGTACAGAATAAAGGCATATTCCTTGTGCCAGTGACTGAAAGAAACTGAAAAAGATCTTTAAATATTAGGGTGCCTTCAACTTCTTCTTTCGAAATATACCCCCATGTGCAATTTGAGCAACTGTAATGAGGATCATAATCATAACCTGATATCAGCATATTTATTTAACTCCTAGTAAAAAATCAACAATAAAGTAGCAAAGGTAAATATGCACATTTCTTGCTGAAGCCAACACATATGGCCGTATTTGCTCAAAGTTATAGTTGGGCTTTTTTCCACAATCCCATTCCACATACATCAAAGGCGAAGTTCCTGAGTGTATGTTCTGTTCATAAATTTCATGCATCCTGAGATTGAAAGGTTACTGATATTATTTTATTGGGGACACCTTAAGGAGCACAAAAAACATGTGTCCGACTCAAGAGTGACATCTACCACCAGCCTGCATTGCTACAGTTTTGTGTAAGAACCTTCAAGCAGTTGTGCCTGACTGAAGAGGAACATCTAGTATTAGATTGTGGTACTAAACTTTTGTTGAATAATCTTTAAGCACTTCTGTTTTTCTCAAGAGGCTCATTTAATATTGAGTGGTATACTGATGTACATGCAAGCTTTGCACCAGTCTGAAATCCTCCCCAAATACTGAAAATAAATCAATTGTTCCTGATATGTTTATGCCTAAACAGTAGAAAGTTAAGTTCTGTGCTCAACACGTAAAACGCTGTTCCAGTCTGATTGAAGGTCATGCCAGTCTCTGAAACGCATTGAACCAGTTGTGTGGTTATCATGAATTAATGACTAGCTCCCTGATGTAATTTATCATGGAATTGCTGTGCATCATCAAGGTGAACTCTCTTTTATGTGCTCCAATGATTTATTGTGCTTATCCATGCAAACAGTATGTGTGTCTGTCTGTGGCTTTATTGTCAAGCACTTTAAAAGCAGGACTTTAGTTTTGCCAGTGCTTGTTATTTCTTGCAACCTCACCTGTAGTTTATGTACCTTTTGTGAATACTCATGAGCTGTGTTGCTTCGAAGTAGTTGTGAAACCTCGTGTTATCTCTAAAAATCTTAACTGAAAAGCTCAACTTTACATGACACTGAAGAAAAACCTAAGTAGAAAATCACTAAAAGGTAAAGAAAAGGCTTTAGCAACTATTGGTTCAAGACGAGAACAAAGGGAAGTCCCAGTAAACAGGGATTAAATTACAAGAACTTCTGGAAAAAAAGACATGTAAAATTTAAGGCACAAGAACATGGGCATAAATGCAAAAACTCATAAATATTTGCAAATATGTCAGCAGAACAGGGGGCCTAGAAACAAGGATATGGGGTTTACTGTGGCTCTTTATCTAGAGGGATATTTACAATAATGAAATAAATAGGTCCAAAAGATGTAGCAGGGAAATGTGTAAAAAGTGCAGAAAAACATGTCTAGCAGGTAAATTCAGGAGACGGAGGAAGAAATTTCAGTAGAACAGATGGCAAGACAAAAGAGTAGGAGCATAGGAGGTATGTGATCTGAGCACTGTAAACAGTCAGCAAGAGCATGTGAGGCAGACAATAGTGACAGGAGGCAGCCATAGAAGCATTGTAAACTGGAACCAGAGGCTAGAGCACTGGAGAAAGGAAGTGGATGGGTTGAAAGCAGAAGCAAACACTGCAGATGTGAAATGCAGCATTTGCAACCAGGAAACAAGAAAAAGGCCCTCTTAAGGAGCTCAGAAATTCCGGTATTTGCTGAAAGCAACTCCCTACCTGGAAGAAAATAAGATAAAAGAATACACCAAAGCCCTGATTGGAAATCAGAGGAGTGAAACTACCATATGCAATACCCCTCCGCTGCATTCTGAGTGGACTCGCGCTCCTGCACCGTTTTCCTGCCTTTGAAACATTTGGTCTGATTTCACAGAAAGTATTGCGTGAGTTTTTGGCTACAGTCACAGTCAATCCTCTTGCCCCATTTTCTTTCACTGTCAGAACTGAGTTTTAGGACAGGTAAATTGATTCCAACTGTGATTCCCCATTCAATCGGTTTAACTCATAATTGCTTACTAGTGACACAGTGTTACCAAGCAGTGAGATTTATTTTGAGTGTGGATTTTCCACCCCGCCAGTACTATGGAATTTATAATCAGTGAATCATACCAATTACTTTTCTAGCCTTTGAACATTGTTAACAGCTACATGGAAGTCGTAACCTCTGTTGGCACTTTCTAGGTAATGTTTTCAAAAAAAATATTTTATTCAACATTTTATTGTTATATGCCTTATATTTCCCAAATTTTAATTTTAGTTAATGCGTTTTTGCAGGAACGCGCGTCAGTTCTCCTTATGAAAATCGGACTGCAAAATAAAGTATACCTAATCACTAATTACTACTGATCTATTTTAGCATTGTTGGCTACCATGTTAAGTGTCATCTCTAATTAATACAATACACATCCGAATACAATACACTTTGCGCCAGATTTACAAAGGGCTTGCATTGCCCTTCCATCACACAAGGCAGAGCAAGGTAACTCAAGTCCTTAAGTGAGAATTACGAAGCCACCTTGCGTGTCTCTCAGTGGCTTAGTAAATCCAGTGTATTCACTTGACTGCCTTGCATTACCTTCTGGAAGTTAGGAGTTGTAAACCCTGGGAATGTGTCAAAATGGTAATCCTCCCAAACAAAGGCGTAACAAGGAGAAATAGCTATATTTCTCCTTGTGATGTCCTTTTGCTACATATGCTGCATTCCGCATCCACATAGAAAAACTAAAATGCCTTTAAGGGTTGTTTTTGTGCAGTAATGTCTCCCTTGCTGCACAAAAGCAATCCTGTTCCTAATGCAGGAACCATTGCCCCATGGTGTAAGGTTGCCTGCATTGGTGCTAGTCAGCCCACAGTGCGTCAGCGCAGGGAGGCATCAGAAATGCCCGTTACTCACTGCTAATCTTTATTACTATGAGTCCTGTTCTTCCCGCTCCATTCCTTAACAATGACCAGCTCGTCTGCTCTGCAGAATCCTATCACCTAGCAGAGGTTGAACAATTCCACTAATATAGCCCTGTCTGCCTGGCATGCATACAGGGGGAAGTGCATCATCATGACAACCTGAGAATACCAAAGAAACCCAAGGAAAAGAAATGCACAAAACAATCACATAAACAGGAGGAAGGGATGGGCTCCAGAATGCAACTGGAAGACCAGGACTTGGAGTAATGAAGATTACTGGTGTCATTAGACCCTCATCCTTCTTCCCGTTCCATTCCTTGACAATGAGCCCATACCCAAGCACATGTTGATTGAACTACAGAGACTAGAAGGGTGCAGTAAAAACAAACAGGTCAGTTTAATGACAAAAGAAAACAGTGCACATCACAAACAGCAGACAAAACAAGAGTGCCAAAAGCAGCAAAAGCTGCCATCCGCACCTGATCACGTAAGGAGGCACCCTTAAAAATGGCCCAAGATGTGGAAAACACACATTTCACCCATTGTGTTAAAGTGGACAAAGTAGGTTTGAGACCCATCCCAGAGAGAACATAGGTAACAAACAAGGAATCCACCTTCCTAACGTCGTGGGTACGAACCAGGTAAATGTGAAGGGCCCTCAAGACATCCAGAGAATGGAGAACCTACTCTTTGGGAGAAGACTAGTCAGGAACAAAGACAGAAAGGCCAAAATCCTTGGGAAGAAACAACTGACTAGGGCAAAAAATCATCTTGTCAGGCCAAAACGTAAGGGGAAGAAGTCAACAAAGCCCTAAGCTCACCAACCTGTCGACCAGAAGAAATTGCCACCAAAAAAAGAAGCTTAGCTGAAAGAAACTTAAGATCCGCAGAAAGCAGGGGTTCTAATCAATCAATCAATCAATCAATCAATCAATCAATCAGCAATTTGTATAGCGTGCTACTCACCCAATAGGATCTCAAGGCGCTGGGGGGGGGTTCGTTACTGCTCGAAGAGCCAGGTCTTGAGTTGTTTCCCGAAGGAGAGGTGGTCCTGGGTCAGCCGTAGGTGGATGGGGAGGGAGTTCCATGTCTTGGCCGCCAGGTAGGAGAAGGATCTTCCTCCAGCGAATGCGTGGCACGGTGGCGAGGGCGAGGCTTGCCAATCGTAGCTGGCAGGTGGGTGTGTAGAAAGTGAGGCGTCTGTTGAGGTACTTCGGGCCCACGTCGTGGAGAGCCTTGTGTGCGTGGGTGAGGAGTCTGAACGGGATCCTCTTGTTGACGGGGAGCCAGTGCAGGTCTCCCAGGTGGGTAGAGATGTGGCTGCAGCGAGGGATGTCCAGGATGAGTCGAGCAGAGGCGTTCTGTATGCGCTGGAGTCTTTTCTGTAGTTTGGCAGTGGTTCCCGCGTAGAGGGTGTTCCCGTAGTCCAGTCGGCTGGTGACGAGTGCCTAGGTGACTGTCTTCCTGGTTTCGGTGGGGATCCATCGGAAGATCTTGTGGAGCATGCGCAGGGTGTTGAAGCACGATGACGAAACGGCGTTGACTTGTCTGGTCATCGAGAGGGAGGAGTCCCGGATGAAGCCGAGGTTTCGTGCGTGGTCTGTTGGCTTGGGGGTGGTGCCCAGGGCAGGGGGCCACCAGGAGTCGTCCCAGGCGGAGGGTGATGATCCTAGGATGAGGACTTCCGTCTTGTCTGAGTTCTGTTTCAGGCGGCTGTTCTTCATCCACTCGGCGACGTCTTTCATCCCTTGTTGTAGGCTGGCTCTGGCGGTGGTGGGGTCGTTGGTGAGGGAGAGGATCAGCTGGGTGTCGTCAGCGTAGGAGATGATGTTAAGGTTGTGTTGGCGTGTGATGGCTGCGAGGGGGCTCATGTAGACGTTGAAGAGGGTGGGGCTGAGTGAGGATCCTTGTGGTACGCCGCAGATGACTTTGGTGGCCTTGGATCTGAACGGGGGGAGGCGGATTCTCTTGGTTCTTCTGGCGAGGAACGAGATGATCCACTCCAGTGCCTTCTCTTGGATTCCGATGTTGCTGAGGCGCTGTACTAGGGTGCGGTGGCAGACAGTGTCGAATACTGCAGAGAGGTCCAGGAGGATGAGGGCCGCTGTTTCCCCATTGTCGAGCAGGGACCTGATGTCGCCGGTGGCTGCAATGAGGGCGGTCTCGGTGCTGTGGTTGGCTCGGAAGCCGGACTGCGAAGGGCCGAGGGATCCGTTTGTCTCGAGGAAGGCGGCGAGCTGTTTGTTGACGGTCTTCTTGATGTCTTTGGCAGGAAAAGGGAGGAGCAAGATGGGGCGGAAGTTCTTGAGGTCGGTGGGGTCCGCTGTTGGTTTCTTCAGGAGGGCGGTGAGTTCGGCATGCTTTCAGCTCTCCGGGAAGGTGGCGGTGTTGAAGGAGAGGTTGTTGATGTCCCGGAGTTGGGGTGCGATGATGGAGTCGGCCTTATTGAAGATGTGATGGAGCAGGGGTCGGTTGGTGATCCGGAGTGGATGGTGTTCATCGTGCGGGTGGTGTCTTCGGTGCTGACCGGGGTCCAGTTGCAGAGGGTGGTGGTGGGGGGCGTTGGTTTGGTGTTTGGGTGCGTGGTGTGTGCGCCGAAGCTGTTGTGTATGTCGGCGATTTTGCGATGGAAGAAGGTGGCGAGTGAGTCGCAGAGGTCTTGCGAGGGTGTGATGTCGTTGTTTCCGGCGTTGGAGTTGGAGAACTCTTTGACGATGCTGAAGAGTTCCTTGCTGTTGTGGTGTTGTTGTCTATTCGTTCTTTGAATGTTGTCCTTTTGGTGGTGCGGATCAGCTGGTGGTGTTTGCGGGTGGCGTTCTTGAGGGCAGTCATGTTTTCTGTGGTCTGGTCGTGGCGCCAGGCTTTTTCAAGGGTGTGGCAGTTTTTCTTGGATGTTTTGAGTTCGTCGGTGAACCAGGAGGCTTTCTTGCTGCCGGGTCTGCTGGGGGGGTTCTTCAGTGGTGCGAGGTCGTCGGCACAGTTGGTGAGCCGGTGCAGGTTGCTTCGTTGGGGTCCGTTGCGCTGGCGGGAGGGTTCTAGCTGAGGGAGGTGGTGAGCTGGTCGGCGGTGATCTTGCTACAGCTTCTGCGAGTAACCTGTTGCGGGAGGTGGTGGGTCGTGGTTCTTCTGAAGCTGAAGTGGACGCAGCTGTGATCCGTCCAATGAAGTTCGGTGGAGTGGCTGAAGGAGATGTGCTTGCTGGAGGAGAAGACGGGGTCAAGTGTGTGGCCGGCGTAGTGGGTGGGGGTGTCTACCAGTTGCTTGAGTCCGAGGTTGCCGAGGTTATCCAGCAGGGCGGTGGTGTTGCAGTCCTTGTTGTTCTCCAGGTAGAAATTGAGGTCCCCTAGGAGGATGTAGTCTGAGGAGGTGAGGGCGTGCGGGCTAATGAAGTCTGCGATGTCTTCACTGAATTGTGTGCGTGGTCCTGGGGGTCTGTAGATGAGGGTGCCTCTGAGGGTGGTCTTGGGGTCGGTGTGTATCTGGAAGTGGAGGTGCTCGGCGGCGGTGAAGGTGTCGTCGGAGTTGGTCGTGATGCGGATGGTGTTCCTGTGGACGATGGCGAGACCTCCTCCGGTCTGGTTGACGCGGTCCCTCCGGGTGATCTTGTATCCATCCGGGATTGCTATGGCGATGTCGGGGGCTGAGGAGGCGTTCATCCAGGTTTCCGCGAGGAAGGCGACGTCCGGCGCTGTTGTGTCGAGCAGGTTCCAGAGTTCGACGGCGTGTCTGTGGACGGAGCGGGTGTTGAGCAGGATGCACTTGAGGTGGTTGTAGCTGGTGCCAGGCCTTTTGGGTGCGGTGCAGGTCCGGAGGCAGGTGAACTTGCAGGCTTGGCAGGTGAAGGGTCCGTGGGTGCGTTTTGGGGTGGCTCGGTAGCAGGTGGGATTCCGGTCGGGTTTGAGCGCGTTGGGGGTGGCGGCGGCGTAAGTCCGTCGTGGTGGCTGGCATCGCCGGGGGCCAAGGGTCCTAGCGCTGGGCACACCCGCTGCGCGTGACCGCTGCGCGTACGATCGGGCTCCATATGAGGCCAAGTGGGAGGGAGGAGCAGCTGGGAGGCGGGAGCGGGCGGCCAATGGGGTTCCGAGGAGAAAAGGGGGTAGGGCTGCGAGGGATCAGCGGCGGGAAACGGTGGCGGGAACGGGTGGGGGCACACGAACCAGGAAGCTAATCACAGGAGAGGTAGAGTGATAGAAACACGAAGGTGGCAAGAAACACAAAAGGCAGCAGAGGGCACAGCGGAATCACAACCAGGAAGCAGTCGCAGGAGAAGGAGATTGAAAGACAGGAAGGTGACAAGAGCGCAAGGCAGCAAGGGCACAACGGGGATCACGAGGGCAGTAGCGGGGAGAGGACGAGCAGCAGCTAGGGGTACCAGGCAAGGACGCGCTACAGCAGGAGAGCCGTGCGGCGTGGGGGGGTGTCCTGGGAACAGGTCACACTCGCCTACGCCGCGCTGGCTCCATATGAGGCCAAATGGGAGGGAGGAGCAGCTGGGAGGCGGGAGCAGGGCGGCCAATGGGGTTCCGAGGAGAAAAGGGGGCGGGGCTGCGAGGGATCGGAGGCGGGAAACGGTGGCGGGAACGGGTGGGGGCACACGAACCAGGAAGCTAATCACAGGAGAGGGAGAGTGATAGAAACACGAAGGTGGCAAGAAACACAAAAGGCAGCAGAGGGCAAAGCGGAATCACAACCAGGAAGCAGTCGCAGGAGAAGGAGAGTGAACTACAGGAAGGTGACAAGAGCACAAGGCAGCAAGGGCACAACGGGGATCATGAGGGCAGTAGCGAGGAGAGGACGAGCAGCAGCTAGGGGTACCAGGCAAGGACGCGCTACAGCAGGAGAGCCGTGCGGCATGGGGGTTGTCCTGGGAACAGGTCGAGGACCAGTCAATGCCTGAAGCACCAAGGATCGATCCCAAGCAGGAATCGGAGAGCAGCAGACAGGACAATGAAGCAAAAAACTTTGCAAAAGGCGAGACAACAAGGGAGACACAGCAGTCACAGCAGAACACCGAAAGGCAAGAATGGCAGCTCACTGGGCATGGAGAGAAGATATAGCCAGCCCCATGACAAAACCATCCCTTAAAAAAGTCCTACAGCAGAAACCCAAAAGGCAAGAATGGCAGCCCACACAGCACGGAGAGTAGATACAGCCAGACCCATGACAAAACCATCCCTTAAACATTCCAATTCCTTGAAATGGTCACAGGAAGAAGAAGACAGACCCTTCCCATTACCCCAGTAGTCAGAATGCTTCCAATGCCGACCATAAGGCTTCAGGGTCGAAGGTATGTGAGACAACTGGATGCTCTGATCCGCTTTAAGCGAACAACCCTGATCCACTAAATTCATCCTCTTAAGTGCCAAACCCCCAGCCAGAGGCGAAAGAAAGAGGACAAGCTGAGAATAGGATCAAGCAGCGGAGATGTGTACAGGGGAAGTTGCTATTGGGGACACACTGCCAACTCCAGGAGAAGGGAGAACCAGGGCCTCCGGGACAACTCCCGAACAACCAGAAGAACCTCTGCCCGATCCAGCGTAATCTTTCTGAGGAATGGCAAATCAAGGGAAAAGGGGGGAAAGCAAACAGGAACCCCTAGGATCACGGGATGGAGAAAGCGTCAATCGCCGGGCAAACCTCAAGGGAACCAGGCTGCAAGAAGAGCTGACTCCCCTCAGGCAAACAGATCCAGCCAGAGAAGGCTCTGGAAATGCAGCCGAAAAAGAAAAGGAGACAGACACATGGTCACTGAAACACCTGACTCAACGAATCTGGAGGCCCATTCTCCCTCCCCGGAAGATGAACTGCATAGAGAGGAAGAAGATTCTGCTCAGCCCACAGGCCTATCCTCCGGGAAAGGGGAAACAGAGACATGCGTATCCCCCGTCTATTGACATAGGCACGAATGACCTAGATGTCAGTCTGAATGCAAACAGCCTGATCCTGCAGGAAGGGAGCAAACCAAATAAGGGCCCACCAAACCGCCATCAATTCTCACCAGTTTGAAGACAGGAGAACCTCAAGATGGGCCCACTGGCCCTGGGCCTTGGAATCCCCCAGAACTGCACCCCACCCCGTGGCACGGGCATCAGTCGACAAGACCAGCAAGAAAGGAGGAGGAAGGAGATCGAAATCCATGGAAAGTTTGTGAGGAGACAACCACTATTGAAGAGACTCCTGAATTTCCGGAGACACAGGAATGAGAGCCCATACAGCCTGAGAAGCAGGATCCTAGTGGCACAGAATGTGAAGCAAGAGGGGATACATGTGGGGAAGGGCTCAGGGGATGACTTGCAGTGTGGAGGCAAATCCCCCTGGCTCCTCAGCCAGAGCCGGGCCGACACCTGACACTGGGACAGGACCTAAAAGAGATGCTGGACCAGAGTCAATTGTCTTTCAGGAGACAGGCACACCCTCCCCAGATCCATCTGAAAGAGGACCTAAGGAACTTCAGAGACTGGGAGGATTGAAGGGAGGACGTCCTATGGTTGATGAGGAAACCAAAAGAATCCACCAGAAAACAGACCGGACGAACATCTTCCATGGCCCGAGAGAAAGAAGGACAGACAATCAGCCAATTATCAAGGTAAGGAAAAACCTGAATGCCTGTGAATAGAGTATAACCACCAGGGGGGCCAAGAGCTTCGTAAAAGAAACAACTTCAGCTGATCCTACAGACTCCTGTGAATACCTCGCACTCTCCATTTGCAACAACAACAACAACCAACTGTGCAGACTACATATCTTTTACCACCCCCAGGCAAGAATGAAACCTTCACTGACCACCTCATGGAAATCATCACAGCCAAGGCTTCCCCTAACTCTAATGACATTTTCCTTGGTGATTATACCTTGCACTGGAACAACCACAAAGACCCGCAGGTCAATGCCATCAGAGGCTTCCTGGCCGACCAAGCCCTTACCCAAGCCTGCACACTCCATACTCACACGAAAGGCGCCACTCTAGACTGGATCACCACCAAGGAATCAGCGGTCAAACTTATGTCTATAGACCCATGTGACTGGTCCGACCACCACGCTATTTCTTTGCTTCTGCCCGGGACCCACAAGACATGGACACCACAACCCCAAATCCCCAAACGATGGGGTAGAGACACCAAGAACCTAGATCACGGAAAATTGGCTGCGCGCTGTGAGACTGACCTCCCACCCCCCCTCATCTCACCTCGGTCAACAGCCTCACTGAACATAACTCCTCTACTATATCCAACATTCTCGGTGAACTTGCTCCACTAAAACTCAAAAGAACCCAGATCAAAGACAGGAATCCCTGGTTCAACGAATCCCTCAACAAGGAGAGGAGATCCCTTTGGCAGACAGAATGTAACTGGAAACAGCATCCATCAGCAGCCCACCTAAAGCTTTTCAGACAGGCCAGAAATTCCTACAATAGGAAAATCCTCAACTCGAAAAAAGAATTCTTCAGAACAGAACTAGAGAACGCCAAAAATAGACCTCGCAAGTTATTCGACTTGGTTAAACACCATTCCAACAAACTAGCAAAAACCTCCAAAGAAACCCCTAAACCGCTAATATCTTGCAAAGAATTCTCCTCCTACTTCTGCAACAAAATCTCTGCCCTAGGAATCAAACTTAATTCTGCAACTCTCTCCCGAACTCCGTTGGCTCTTCCTCCTCTCTCCGCGCTGCCCTCCCAGATATCACCCAAAAATCAAGCACATTGGTCCAGCTTTAAAGTCTATGACGACCACTCTGTCTCGAAAATTCTATCCTCCCTAAACCCGAACAATCACTTCAATGATCCTCTCCCCTCTAACTGCCTAGCTGCTGCCTCTTAGGCTATCATCCCTTCCTGGACTGCAATAATCAACGCCTCCCTCCTACAGGGATCGATACCTGACTCTCTTAAAGCTGGCCAAGTCGCCCCCAATTAAAAAAAAGCTACGCTGGATCCTACCTCCCCTGACAACTATAGACCTATATCCAGCAACCCACTCCTAGGCAAAGTTCTAGAAAAATGTGTGCAACAGCAGCTGAGTCTACACATCACTAACTTCCACTTACTGGACGACATCCATTCCATGTTCGCACCTGGACACAGCACCGAAACCACCCTCCTCCACATTGTGGATGCTGCCCTTCAAGCCCTGGACCAAGTCAATACCTGTCTCCTTATCCTCCTAGATCTATCTTCGGCTTTCGATACGGTCAACCACGAAACACTCCTTGAACGCCTCAAACTCAGGATGGGTTTGGATGGCACCATTTTGAATGGTTTAGGTCTTTCCTCCAGAATCGCTCACAGAGAATCCTAATTAACGGCAACCTATCAGCTCCCTCTCCAATCACGGTGGGAGTCCCTCAAGGCTCAACCCTGTCCCCTACCCTTTTCAATCTTTACCTGGAAATACTCGCAGAGGTTCTACGCACCACCAATATCTCCTGCCACATGTAAGCTGACAACACACAGATCTACATAAAAATCTCTTCTCCTATAGACATTCTCCCTCATCTACCGACCCCCTGGACCCCGCAGACCCTTCGCCAACTCCATCACGGACATTATCTCCCTGCAGGCCATCGCATCCACCAAGTACACCCTGCTGGGAGACCTCAACTTCCACCTCGACAATCAACTGGACCCCAACACCACATCCCTCCTGGACAACCTCCACAACATTGGACTCCGCCAGATCGTGACCGAGCCCACGCACTCAGCAGGACACACCCTCGACCCCCTCTTCACTACAGGAAACTCCATCACCTTCAGCCACACCACCGAACTCCCATGGACCGACCATCGTTGCGTCCACTTCACCTTCAGAACACCCACCATCCACAGACACCAGCACCTACTTCCACAAAGAAACTGGACCAAAATCACCGATGACCAGCTCACCTCCTCACTCAACAACTCCACCCCAACCATCGCGGAAAACGACGACCCCAACACCGCAGCCCGAACCCTGCACAGATGGATCTCGGACAGCACCAACACCATAGCCCCCCTCAAGAAAAACAACAATACCCGTGCCAAGAAAGCCAGATGGTTTACCACCAAACTTCGAGAGTCCAGGCGCACATGCCGCCGCCTCGAAAAGGCCTGGAGAAACACCAAATCCACAGAAGCCCACAACAACTTCAGAGCCGCCACCAACGCCCACCATCAGCTCATCAGAGAAACAAGGAAAAAAGCGATTGAAGACAGAATCTCCACCCACGCACACAACAGCAAGGAACTCTTCAGCATCATCAAGGAGTTGGCCCAACCCACCAGCGAGTCTACCGACATCCCTCCCTCACAAGACCTCTGCGACAAACTCAGCATCTTTTCCCACCACAAAATCAAGAGCATCTACGACAACTTCGACGAAGACAACCAACACACTGAACCCTCACCAACCACCCCCGACACCCGGAAACCAGCGATTGATGACTGGACAGCCCTCACCAACGAAGACACACTGAAGACAATGAAGTCAATCCACTCAGGGGCCCCCACGGACCCCTGCCCCCACCACATCTTCAACAGAGCCGCCAACACCATCGCACCCATGCTCCGCCAAACCATCAACCGCTCCCTGGCGACCGCCTCATTCCCCGACGACTGGAAACACGCCGAGGTCAACCCCCTCCTAAAGAAACCCTCAGCGGACCCCACCGACCTCAAAAACTACAGACCCATCTCCCTGCTCCCGTTCCCAGCGAAAGTCATCGAGAAAGCCATTAACAGCCAACTCGCCACATTCATTGAAGAACACAACATCCTCGACTCCTCCCAATCCGGCTTCAGAAAAAACCACAGTACGGAAACCGCCCTCCTCGCCGCAACAGACGACATCCGCACCTTACTGGACAAAGGAGAAACAGTAGCCCTCATCCTCCTCGACCTATCAGCGGCGTTCGACACAGTCTCCCACCGCACCCTAATACGCAGACTCTACGATGCAGGAATCCAGGACAAGGCCCTCGACTGGATCTGCTCCTTCCTCTCCAGCAGGACGCAGCGGGTCAGACTCCCCCCTTTCCTCTCGGACCCCACATCTATCACCTGCGGAGTCCCCCAGGGCTCCTCCCGCAGCCCGACGCTCTTCAACGTCTACATGGCTCCACTTGCCCCCATCGTCAGAACCTACGGACTCAACATCGTGTCATATGCAGACGACACTCAGCTCATCCTCTCCCTATCCAACGAGCCCAACACCGCCAGACGCAACTTTCGAGAAGGCATGGAAGCCGTCGCCAAATGGATGAAAAACAGCTGCCTACAACTAAACACCAACAAAACAGAAGTACTCATCATGGGCCCAAACCCCGACGCCTGGAGTGACACCTTGTGGCCCACCGCCCTCGGAAACCCGCCAACCCCCACAGACCACGCACGCAACCTGAGAATCATCCTGGACTCCGAGCTCAAAATGGACCGCCAGATCAACTCTGTCTCATCTTCCTGCTTCCACACCCTCCGCCTCCTTCGTAAGACCTTCAAATGGATCCCCCTCGAATACCGAAAGACAGTCACTCACGCCCTGGTCACCAGCAGACTCGACTATGGCAACGCACTCTACGTCGGAATAAACAAAAACCTCATCCGCAAGCTACAGAACATCCAGAACGCCGCCGCAAGACTGGTCCTCAACCTGCCAAAACACTGCCACATCTCCCAGCACCTGCGCACACTCCACTGGCTCCCCGTCGAGTCGAGAATCACCTTTAAGATGCTCACCCACGCACACAAGGCCCTCCACGGCACCGGACCAGCATACCTGAACAGCCGACTCAAATTCCACGCACCCCAAAGGACCCTACGATCAGCCCAGCTTTCCTACGCTGTGGTCCCCCGCACCAGAAAGACCAGATCGGGAGGCCGCTCCTTCTCCTTCCTCGCAGCCAAGGCATGGAACGCCCTTCCGCTCCACCTCAGACAGACAACATCGCTCCCATCTTCGCAAGAAACCTCCAAACCTGGCTCTTCGACAGACCCCCTCCTTGATGGAATGGAACCTGCACCCCCCCCAACTCCCCCCCCACCCCTAGCGCCTTGAGACCCTTACGGGTGAGTAGTCGCGCTTTAACAAACTCCTGATTGATTGATTCTCTCCCTGAATGAGGCCTTGAAGCTGACTGTCCAGTGGCTCACCTCTAACCAGCTCAAACTTAATGCAAAAAACCCTGAATTTCTTCCTATCCCCCCACCAAAACTAATCCAGACAACGAAGTGAGGATCAAGGCTATCACAGCTTTAAACTGCTCTCCTACCATTGTGGACTCTGCTAAATCCCTGGGAATAACTCTAGACGGCAGCTTGACCATGCATGACCATATCAATTCGATGGCCAAAGCTGCCAGATTTCACCTGAGTTACCTAAGAAACCTAAAACTCTTCCTCGACACTCCCGATCTAAAAATGGCAACCCAGGCGCTAGTCATCTCCAGACTAGAATACGGTTGCTCTACTCTTGCAGGTCTACCTAAGAACTCGCTGGCCCCACTGAAAGCCTGCCTCAACGCCGCCGCCAGACTCCTAACCGGTTCAAGGAAATTCGACCACATCTCTCCCCACCTGAAAGCCCTGAATTGGCTGCCTCTCGAGGCCAGAATCCAACTTAAGATGGCGTACATTACTCACAATGCTCTATGTTCTCATTCCCCTGCATTCCTTGCCCAGAAACTCGTGATATCCGGAGGGGCCAGAAACACCCTGTCTACCAGAGACCTTTTGCTCCAACTAGCTTGTTTCCGGAAAAAAAAAACTACAATTGGGCCTTCTCTGGGGCCACTCCAAGAATATGGAACTGTCTCCCGCCCACCATCAGAATACCGCCATCTTTTGCACACTTCAAAAAGGAGACCAAAATTTTCGTTATGGGCAAATTCCTCGCCTAACGATCGCATTACAATCTCCTCTACAACCTTGTACCACCCTCCATTACTGCATTATGCTTGACTTTCCCAGATGATACCTCCAGGCCCTTCTGGGCTTCCCACCCGGGAGCTGAGACTACCTATTTTCTTGTATAATGACTCTACCTGTTTTTATCCCAAATTTATCCGGATCTTGAGACTGCCTGTTTTGCCTGCAAAATATACATTACCCTTTTAATCCCTTTGATATCCTCCCCTCAAATACCCTTTGTATACCCCCCTTCAATCCTGTAAAGCGCTCTGATACCCTCACAGGTCCGGTTCGTGCTCTACAAAACCTTAAAATAAATAAATTAATTAATTAAAAAAGCTCTTGGTGCCGATCATAGGCCAAAAGGAAGCGGCCAGAACTGGACATGCCCAGAGCCCACAACAAAACGCAGAAACTGTTGATCCACCGGATGGATGCGGACATGCAGGTAGGCATCCATCAGGTCGAATTAGGCGAGGAAGCTGCCTGGTGCACCAACTGAAGGATCGATGGCAGAGTCATCATCTTGAAATGACGATGAGGAATGTAGAGATTCACCCCCTTCAGATCCAACACGGGGCGCAAGTCCCTGGTATCCTTCTTGGATACCAGAAAAGGATGGAATAAGACCCCAGGCCCCATTCTTGGGGAGGAAACTCCAGAATTGCAGCCTTCTCCAAGTGAAACTGAATGCCTTCCAGTAAGGCTGTCCTCCTCAGGGGATAATATAGCAGAGGGGTGTCTCTGAATACCGGAGCAAGGTGAGATCAAAATTCAATACAATATTCCGAGGTCAATATCTGAACCGCCCAAGCATCGGAAAGACCCTGCCAGGCCTGACCAAAGAATCAAAATTGACCTCCTACTGGAAAAGGTGGATAGTCGCTGATTGAGGAAGGGACTTGTCACCTCCAGGGGCCACCTTGCCATGATCCCCTGCCATAAAAGGGCTGTTGAGCAACCCTGGCCTGCGATAAGGCAAAAGCACAGCGATAACCAATAACATGACCCCGAGAGGAACGGCGAACGGGAGCCGCCAGCTTCTGGTTCTCCGCCGACTGACCAGTTCCTCCAGCTTGGGGCCAAACACCTTAGAACCCTCAAATGGCAATTTGAGAAGGACAGACTTCTGTAATCTTCCAATACCTTATCCAGATATGGCAATGAGCAGCAGTGGAAGCCCCTGAGGCAGCCGCACACAAGTTATCGAAGGAGATGTTGGACAGGTAACAAACTTATAGTTCCATGAGAGCCAACAGAGAGGTAGCATTACCTCTCTCACAACTGAAGAGCCAAAGCCTGGCAATTCTTCAAGAGCGACTGAACCATATAAGTGGTATAGGCTGTAGCCTGAGTGGAAAAATTAGAAGTGGCATAAGACCTCTTCACAGCACCCTCCATCTTCTTATCTATAAGGTTGGAAGGAAGGGCGTCATTGGAAAGAAGCATGTCCTATCAAAAAAGGCTAGGCATCAAATTATCTACCTTGACGGACTGAGGGAACTCCTCCAAAAATCCCTTCAAATTGTAATGTGTACCTAAAAAGCGCAGAAAAGCAGATTTATCCACGTCTTGCCATTCATCTGCCAACAACTTGCGTACTGCATTGTGCAAAGGCAAAGAGTCATGATCAGGATAGTGATACCGGGCATAGAAATTATCCTCCAAATCATTAACCACAGGCGGAGGAAAACCCAAATTATTCCTGACAACGGTAAACAAGTAAGAGAGCTCAGATCCCTGCACCAAGTAACCCCTCATGTAATCTTCCTCATTAGAATCATCATCATCAGAGGAGAAGTGTGGCTCACTGGTTAGAGCGGCAGATTCTGATGCAAAGGTCTGGCCCAGGACCAGGGTTCAATTCCTGTCGCGGCAGGGTCTTGGGCTCAATGTCCTCGGACCCGATAATTCTCTCGCCTCGGTGCCTACTCTAATCAAGGGTCCCACTCTGCAACTCTGGGCAATAGCTTGCTTAATCTCCACACCGTTCCTAACGCTAGGATGCCTGGCTTCACCTTGAGGTGCCCAGGAGTGGTCACCTCACAGGAGCAGGCCAGGATGGGTTCCTCAGCGGCACAGCGCGGGACACACTGGCTACGTGTAACCAGGCGCTTTATAAGCTCAGGATTATTATTATTATTATTTATTATCAGCCTGGGGAGCAGGGCGAGGAACCTTAGCAGGAGGGCCATCAGCTTCCCATGCCTCGAATGAAGCCTCAACAGCTTCAATTATCAGGAGGAGCAGTGCATCCACAAGGAGAACCTTTGCAGAGCCAGAAGCAACCGGCTCCATCACTGCAAGCACCAAAGTGGAGACGGGCACTTCCTGCAGCAGGCCATATCTATTGAAATGAAGTCTCGCGGCCCCTGACCTTATGCTGGAGGCTCTGACATGCAGGAATCACCAGTAAACATAAAAATAGCCCATAAGGGTGGGCGCCACAACTTAGCAATACGTTTGTTTAAATTAAACAAGGGAACCCAATGGATACCTTCGGACCATGGGAAACAATTATTATCAAAAACAGAGGTCCTAAGGCTAGCTTGCTTAGACAAGGAAAGGAAGTTATAGACTTAGATCAGTACTATATCTGTAATTCCTGTACCCAGCCGGGTCAGGAGATTTTTATTCAAAAGATCCAAAAATAGATGACCTTAAGAAGGGCCAAATTTAAACAATTGATAGGGTACAAGCCTGTACCTATCTTAGAGTGAAACAACATACAGTGTAAAGAAAAGTAGAGATAAAAGAGACAAACAATAACAGGCAAAAAACATTGGAGCCAACTGTCCCTTGCAAATAGTTAAATAATAAAGCAAGATTAGACAAACAGTAAATGCAATAGACATAAACTCAATGGATGCATTGCAGAACTGTTATAACTGTCAAAGACGTTTCGATCCCCTGGCTCCTAATGAACCGGGATCATCATCAGGACTTTGTAATTAGTTGCCTGTATTAAGTTAACACGCCTGGCAAGGTCCAGGGGTACACCAGGCCTTTTCGGGATATTTCAGGAAGCTGCTTGTTAGAAGCGACTCGAGTTAGCCCCTTAATTTATGGTTTCTATGTAAAAATGTTAAGATCTGACTCCGGAGGAAATCCTCTTGATAAGCGGAGTTTTTTCTTTTTGAAGTTTGGTTTCCACTTGATTACAGAACCCACTGGTAGGCGGCGATAAACTAACACGGTTAAATAGCGTGGCCAAAGGCAAACTCCACAATCGGACGAATTGCCGGGCGTTGGTGGACATGATGGTCCGCCGCCCAGGTATCACGTTGCCCAGGCTCGAACGGAATCCTGTGATACCTGGGCGACGGACCATTGTGTCCACCAACGCCCGGCAATTCGTCCGATTGTGGAGTTTATGGAAAATGACAATGTATATGTACATAAGCGGCGTTCATTTGTGTTCACCATACCCCTCGCTGTAAGCAGAACGAATACCACGAAGCATTGACCGCATCATCTCGCCAATATAGGCCCATGCACGCACGTACACAACAGCCATTTTAGGCACCAAGGCCTCTCTGCCCACTCCCGATAGCCAGCGCCTCTCTCTCCCCCTCACTCCCCAGCCTCGCAAGCATCCCCGACAGCCCCCAGTCTCTCATGCATAGGCCATAAACCCTCTCCCTCTGCGCGACCCCGCTCTAAAAGTGACACCCCTGCCTGACCGACACCCCCTGCATTCCTCCCAGGAACACCCTTCCCCTCTTCTGATGACCCCCCCCCCCCGGCTACACCTGGCCTCTCGACCCGGTCCCAAGTCATAAAACAAAGCCTCATGGATGTACCCCCCCCTGGCTCCGCATAGCAAAACGTGTTACACCAACCGAAGTGCCCGATCTTATCGCCTGCCCAACCTTAGATCTGACCACCCCCCCCTTTTTGCCCTCGTGTCCCGTTGGAATGTCCGGCTGCAAGATTACAATCACATGTTACATTTGGGAGGGGAAACGACATCCGAACTACGGGTGTGGGAATAGGCCTGAAGCTGGGATTCCAAACATGCCTTTTCGTACTTCAAAGTTTCTTTATTGCAGTAAGGAATGTTTGTGCATCATAAACCTGTGTATAAAAGACGGAGCCTCAGAAAAACTTGTTAGAGCACCTCCTGAAGACATTGTGCGTATGTCCGAAATGACAGGCTCTCCTCATGAGAAATAAAAACTCTGTTCTTGCACTCCCGCTTCCAGCGCCCGTCTCTTTATTTGGTAACTGATCAAGATGGGAACTAAGAGGCGTCTTGTGCCAGCAGCCTGGGCATCGGTTGTAAATTGGGCTGTTTTTCCTCAATTGGCGTCCCAACGCGGGGCCCATCAGCGACATAAGGTCCGGTAAGAGAGGTCCAGACGATGGGGTGAACATCTGAACGATTGGAGTATACCTGCCTTGAGAGGGCCCTCGTCCGGCTGCCGATTGAATGAACTTCACCGATTCCGAACGGACCTCTCTCAAGTGACCTACTGTCCTGACTGGGATCCCACAGGAATGCTGCGGTAAAAACATGGAGTAAGAGAACGATCGGGCGCTGGAAAGGGAAGGCGAAGAACTGTCCACGCGGTCCGGTCCGGGTAAGGTTAAGTAGGACGTCTTTACGTCTGATTGATTGTTTATATTGGAATCGGTATTTAAATACTGGTATTGTTCATTGATTGGTTCATTTAGCCTTGGTTGCTACTTGAAGTATTGGTTCTCTTTGAGACATTCTCTGTTTGCAAACAGCGACGAATAGGAACGTTCCTCTCTCTTTGCAAATAGTGAAGGATAGGTAATGCGGACTTTTGTCCCCCGTTGTAATCCATCATGCCTATTTTTCTCCCCACTGATTGATTGGTTGCTCTGTTGCTCTTTGAGACATTCGCTGTCTACAAACGTGGAATAATAGGAATATTCTGTCTCCCTTTGCAGATAGTGAAGGGTAGGTAATGCAGACTTTTGTCCCCATTGTAATCCGTCATGCCTATTTTTCTCCCCACTGATTGTTTGTTATCGATTTTTATCGATTATCGCTCTTTTGAGATATTCCCTGTCTACAAACAGAGAAGAATAGGAATATTCTGTCTCCCTTTGCAGATAGCGAAGGATAGGTAATGCGGACTTTTGTCCCCCGTCGTAATCCGTCATGCCTGTTTTTCTCCCCACTGATTGATTGATTGTCTGGACATTTATTGTTCAAGGAATAGTTCTTTTGAGGTATTCTCTGTTTGCAAATAACGTGGAATAGAAATATTCTGTCTAGTCTTTGCAAGTAGTGAAGGGTAGGTAATGCGGACCTTTGTCCCCGTTGTAATCTGTCATGCCTACCTACTCCCCACTGATTGGTAAACTAGTTCCACCCGGACCATTTATTAGAGGTAGATCATCTGGCTCATCCGGAGGGCGCCCCTAATAAAAAGGACATATGTAAAATACGAAGTAACCACCGTATCCTGTTAACAGAATCTTTAGCACAAAAACACACTAGAAAAGGAAGGAAAAAGAAATCGAGCAAAATCAGTAGGCCACTGATGAGTTTTTTGACTTCACTAGAAATAAGAAACGTTAGAAACAGCCCGCAATAAGAAACATGAAAGTGGTGAGAGAAGCCAAGCTTGACATCATGGCAGCCACGAGGTAGCTAGGCTCCGCCGCCCCTCACTGCTCCAAACATATCTGTCCCACCGCCCGCCACTCCCAATAACGGTAACGTAAGATAGATACAAGTCAGTAGATACCTACCCCCATTCCGGAAGCTCCCGAAGTGCAACAGGTCCACGGTCATGCCCATCCGGAAGACGAGGCCTCGACACGTGCAGGGCGGGGCCCGGCTGGCCGCCATCGGCCGGAGAGGTCGTGGGGTGGATGGCCCGGAATGTACTGGTCTTCCCATCCTCTTCTTCTAGCGCCTTGCAGGCCACGGGGGGGATGTCTTGCTTATGCCTCCGACCCCCCCCCTCTCTCATCGCCTGGCCCGACCATCACGAATGTCAGCGGCCGGAGAGGTCGTGGGGTGGATGGGCCGGAATGTACTGGTATTCCCATCCTCCTCTTCTGGCGCCTTGCAGGCCACGGGGGGGGGATGTCTTGCTTATGCCTCCGACCCCCCCCCCTCTCTCATCGCCTGGTCCGGCCATCACGAATGTCAACGCCAGAAGACGGCGTGGGGTGCACTGGGAGGGAGAGGCGGCGCGGACGAGCCTCTCCCACCTCCCCAGGTGGAGGCCCCTCAGCTACACCCCCAACGCTCCACTCACCCGACAAGGGTTCATCCACTCTTGCGGTGCAACGCCACGCCCGACAGGCTGGAGTCCGTCTGCCCTTGCGATCCAACGACTGCCGGTTGCCGCAGAACTCGTAAAATGACGGTCGACTCTGCAAGATTGGACCTGGCGTGCAAAGATGGCCACGTGGCTTGCCAGCTAGAAAATGAGCCCCCCCGTCCAGAAGCGTTCTCTTCAGCTTTGAAGATTCTATGAGAGCAGCAGGGGCCCCCGACCCCCGCGGGCCCCCCGATGGGGAATGACTGCCATGATTGCCCGCGGAACGACCAAGACGTAGCCACGAGACGTCGGCGCTCTCATGCTGGCGCCAGCCTCAGTTTGAATGACCAAAATCCTGCAGACTACCAATTTGATCAGTTCCGGTGGAACACCAGTATGACCCGGTAGGAGAGATTGTTGCCTCCTTCCCCCCTTTGACTGATGGTTCTTATCGACGACCCCTTCTGTTGCCCTTTAACGAAACTTTTGTACTGCCGAAAAGAGGCTCTGGTCCAACCACGAGTTGGCGGAGACATTTTGACTATACTTGGACTTGCCTGACCTCACCCAAAATGGTGCCGGTACAAATGAAACTCGCAACTCCCTGTTGTGTTCCGGTTGCTCAGCCTTGATATCATGAGATATGTATGCAATGTTTGAAGCGCATGGTGGGAGGGGATGGGTACTGATCGAACATTCGGACAATGAATTGATATTAAGTTCTGACGCGTCACTGTTTACCGTATTATTGAAAGTTCGAATTTTCGACACTTATGGTACTTGCCCACAATGAATTTTCGATATGATTTCTATTGCACTTGTCGCACCTTTATGAAATTAACGACCACCGACTCCGTTACGTTTTCCTCATATAAATATCCCCTCATGTACAGTTCCAGTCTACTCCGTGGCTGGCCCACGTGGTTGTAGACCCGTATTTGTGCGCCAACATTTTTAAATAAAGGTTTTTGAAAAGCAAACATAGTTGTAGCGCTTAGATTGGTAAGTTTCGAATAAATGGCCACTGTTTCCGATATAAGTAAAATACAGGTGAAATGAAGCAACTCGATTACTTAAAGGTTATAAAGCAAAGTACACAGAAATATTGCAAATGTGAATGGTCCAGGTTTGTTGTGTGTGTGTGTGTTTATATATATATATTTTTTTGTGCAACGTAAAGCAATCGATAAAGGTTCCGGTATTTAGCCTTTACTTTATGTGCCACATGTATCAGGGAAATTGTTTCAGATGCCCCTAAGCCACTCCGAAGGAATGCCACCTAGCCCCTCTAGTTTCCGTGCCTGATGAACAAAAACGACCCTGTACCACTGTAGACCTTCCCTCCTCCCCGAAGGAGAGCACGAGTTCACCCCCACTTTACACTGACTGCCCTTCGTTTTGACCCTTCCCTACACACGATCCGTAATACCACACTTGGGCGATCTATGCAAATACACAGTCCATCAATGATTATCTCTCCCGCACTACCGGTCCCTCTGGGCTTAAACGCCGAGATGAAAGGGACTGCATCCCGTAAAGATAGGTCGAGTATGTGGTAAGTAAAAGCATTTTCGGGTTTATGCGCGCTGATGTGTTTTAAAACGCTGCCCCCACCCCTTCTTTTTCCCTTCTTTTCTGCAGGTCACATCGGAACGTCAACTAAAGTGTGGAGAAGACCTAAGCAACACGCCATGGTTCCGCACGAAAAAACAAATTGTATATTGTCTATGGGGACTGCCCCTGAGAATGTGACGAATTTGTGTGATATGAATGCACGCGTGTATGCCCTGATGTGTATAGCTCGACTGAATATACGTTGCACACGTTTGGATTGATGAGAGAAATGTTTTATGCATGACTTAAGTGATGATCGAACGGCCGATGGAATGGGGAAAAGGGGTCTGAACATGGTGCCTATACACGACGAACAAACAAAGATATAGCACTCCCTTACTTAGAAACGACTGTCTCTCTCTCTCTCTGAACCCAGCGACTGGGAGGGTGGCCTGAAGCAGAAACTTGATGGGTTATTGCAGTATGACAAAATATGACTCCAACCGGCGCCCCAAATAATGCAACCAAGAATGACGTGCACCCATGAATAAATTGATACGGTAACTAAATAGGGAGAGGTTCAGGAATATTCCGGGGTAAGGTTTACCCAAGTACCCTCCTCCTGGAAGACTAGGAATATTGTCAAATGTTTAAGATTTACCACTTCCTTCTTGCACCCTCATAGACATAAAACTCAAAGCTGACCCATTGTTCTCCCGACTGACACCCTCTGTTGCCTCAGCCTGGATACCCATTCGCTAAAAATGATTTGAAGATCCCACCGTGAGTATTAGACCCGACCAGGTTAGTTCCCGAACAATTGACAAAGGTATAAGTATTTGCAACCGAGGCCTCCAGCAAAGGCAGCCAGATGAATTAAGTAGGATACTAAGGATGCGCAGCATGCAGGAAGAAATCTTTTTGGCCAAGTACTGTTCTATGTTTTGTCTTGGATTCTTTTATATAATACATGTACTATTCCCCCCCGCCTGAATTCATGTGTATGTATGGATCTACGTCGTCCCTCAGCCTGTGTTTCTATATAACTTGACCCCTGCTGTTCTGTGTTGTGTGCGCACTAAATGGCCTATTATTGTACACGTTTCTCTCTCTCTCTTTCTCTCTCTCTCCATGTCGTACGTGTACCGAATAGTTCGTTTAGAATGCGGACGACTCTCTCTCTCTCTGAGGGTCCCCCTGTTCCCTCTTCCTTTGTGTGGTAACATTGTGACCCGCCGGCACAAGCCTAATTGGTTTTCGAACACAAAGGTGTTCGGCAAAATTGACAGAAACTAAAACAATTGTAATTTGCCATATTACTACCTCTCCTTTCTGTAAAATGATGAAACTTGAATTGGCTAAGGAGGAAAGGACAGGTAAGACGACTGATGTCCCCTAATCTGGCCTTTTTTTTAGGGGGACTATATGTCAGTGGCCTCCTGTTCTCAGTTCGTTAGAAACACAATCCCCAATGCCCAGATTGCCCCACCTCTCTGCACCCAAGTACGGATGTCCAAAGCGTCCTCGTTTCTCCCGATTGACCCCAGCTCCATATCCCGAAGTATAACTGATGACCCGGATTAACCGTTGCTCCCCGTGAAAAGAATGTTTAGCCTCTGTCCCTCTCTCATGATAATAGAAGATTGCCAGGGCTTGGGTTAGAAAGACGAGTCTCTGCCATAGGATCCGATTTCGAGTTTGATGGAAATACGCAGTAGATAGGAGTCTGACTCCTCGTCATATACGTCATGAATGAACGCCAAATAGACTTAGTACAAACTCAGTAGAAATGCCCGCATACATACTCCATAGTGATAACTTCTGACCGTGACCGATGAACGTATCCCCAACTACTTAAGATTGGGGGCGGAATTGAAATGTATAAATGTCTTCTCCTGCCAGTTCTCTAAAGCTTGTTTTGTACCCATTCAAAGATACACAATCACCGGAGGAGAGGGGCCGGACGTGACGCACAGCCTAGCCGCAGATCATGAAGCACATGTTACCTCGACCAAAGGTGGAGCCGCAGAGCAACGAGACCCGGGACGAGGCACCACTCTCAAACACGGAAAATGAAAGGATGGAGGCTGCCTTGAAGCCCTCTGCTTGCTGACCCACGCGTGCCAGAAGTCCCCGCCCCTTTGAGCCCGATTGATGGGCCTGCCTGCTCGTTATCCTTTGCTCCCTTGGTTTGTCTCAAAGATCTGATCCCACTCCGCCCTCTCTTCCCTCGATTATCCGACAACACCCCCTTTTTTTTTTTCACATGGACTTTGACTCTGAGAAGAAGAACAGCATTTAGGTAGAATAGGGTTTGCCACGAAAGGAGAAAGAAATGCAGGTGCCCAGCATGAGGCACCCTTAAAAAGATTAGTTAGGAAACAGGACTGTGGTCTAACAGCAGAGGACAGATCGCACCCTGCGACGTGTAAGGATGGATCCGAGCTGGACCTATAGCTCCACCGCCGGTGCTCAACAGCGCCAACGGAAGAAAACAAACTACTAGAGCATACCAGTGATGGCTCACTGCCAAAAAGACACTGTGACGAAGACCACCCCCTCCCCTTTCTGAACTTTCTACCCCCCCCCTGACTACTTGCTTGTATTGAACTGAATTCCTCCCTCAACCACTTTGTATTGCTTTCAAAATGTTTCATCGGTCACTTTTGACTGTACATTGATGCCGCCGGAGAAAGAGTCAGAACATGGTTCCATAATGTGTATATAACACGACAAATGTAAATTCATCTGTATTGCACCTCGTCTATCGCATCGACTGCACATGGTTATATGCAATCCGCCAGTATTGACAAACGCTATTTCATTGACCACACATGGCTATATGTACACCCCGTCAGTTATGATAAACACGGAAATGAACTAACTTATGTTAAAAAGTGGCGACTGTGGAAAATGACAATGTATATGTACATAAGCGGCGTTCATTTGTGTTCACCATACCCCTCGCTGTAAGCAGAACGAATACCACGAAGCATTGACCGCATCATCTCGCCAATATAGGCCCATGCACGCACGTACACGACAGCCATTTTAGGCACCAAGGCCTCTCTGCCCACTCCCGATAGCCAGCGCCTCTCTCTCCCCCTCACTCCCCAGCCTCGCAAGCATCCCCGACAGCCCCCGGTCTCTCATGCATAGGCCATAAACCCTCTCCCTCTGCGCGACCCCGCTCTAAAAGTGACACCCCTGCCTGACCGACACCCCCTGCATTCCTCCCAGGAACACCCTTCCCCTCTTCTGATGACCCCCCCCCCCGGCTACACCTGGCCTCTCGACCGGTCCCAAGTCATAAAACAAAGCCTCATGGATGTACCCCCCCCCCTGGCCCCGCATAGCAAAACGTGTTACACCAACCGAAGTGCCCGATCTTATCGCCTGCCCAACCTTAGATTTGACCACCCCCCCCTTTTTGCCCTCGTGTCCCGTTGGAATGTCCGGCTGCAAGATTACAATCACATGTTACATTTGGGAGGGGAAATGACATCCGAACTACGGGTGTGGGAATAGGCCTGAAGCTGGGATTCCAAACATGCCTTTTCGTACTTCAAAGTTTCTTTATTGCAATAAGGAATGTTTGTGCATCATAAACCTGTGTATAAAAGACGGAGCCTCAGAAAAACTTGTTAGAGCACCTCCTGAAGACATTGTGCGTATGTCCGAAATGACAGGCTCTCCTCATGAGAAATAAAAACTCTGTTCTTGCACTCCCGCTTCCAGCGCCCGTCTCTTTATTTGGTAACTGATCAAGATGGGAACTAAGAGGCGTCTTATGCCAGCAGCCTGGGCATCGGTTGTAAATTGGGCTGTTTTTCCTCAAGTTTGCCTTTGGCCACGCTATTTAACCGTGTTAGTTTATCGCCGCCTACCAGTGGGTTCTGTAATCAAGTGGAAACCAGACTTCAAAAAGAAAAAACTCCGCTTATCAAGAGGATTTCCTCCGGAGTCAGATCTTAACATTTTGACATAGAAACCCTAAATTAAGGGGCTAACTCGAGTTGCTTCTAACAAGCAGCTTCCTTAAATATCCCGAAAAGGCCTGGTGTACCCCTGGACCTTGCCAGGCGTGTTAACTTAATACAGGCAACTAATTACAAAGTCCTGATGAGGATCCCTGTTCATTAGGAGCAAGGGGATCGAAACGTCGTCGACAGTTATAACAGTTCTACAATGCATCCATTGAGTTTATGTCTATTGCATTTACTGTTTGTCTAATCTTGCTTTATTATTTAACTATTTGCAAGGGACAGTTGGCTCCAATGTTTTTTGCCTGTTATTGTTTGTCTCTTTTATCTCTACTTTTCTTTACACTGGATGTTGTTTCACTCTAAGATAGGTACAGGCTTGTACCCTATCAATTGTTTAAAGTTGGCTCTTCTTAAGGTCATCTATTTTTGGATATATTGAATAAAAATCTCCTGACCCGGCTGGGTACAGGAATTACAGATATAGTACTGATCTAAGTCTATAACTTCATTTCCTTGTCTAAGCAAGCTAGCCTTAGGACCTCTGTTTTTGATAACAACTTAGGAATACAGCAGGGGCCAGAAATGGGCCTCAGGGCGCTCTGTGCCATGGTTCAAAGAGAAGACCAATGCCCGCTGAGTAGGGCGGCAGGCTAAATAAAGCAGTGCAACTGCTACAGCAAGTCACGAAAAGCAAGAAATAAAAAGTAAGGAAAACACAACTTACCCAACCATGCTAGGTAACCGGCACAGCAACGCTGAAAAAAGAACAGGTAGTCATGATGACTCTCTTCCCCCTAAATGCAATCCGAGTAAATAGCGCCATATTGAGGGAAGTGTACGACCTCTGCAGAGCACACGAGCTGCTCATTTTTAAGGAATAGAATGGGAAGACAGACAAGGAGGTAATGCACCATATCTTAGTAACTATGGCGCATTTCTGATGCCTCTCTATCATGCAACGCAGAGCAGCAAATTGCCTTGATGCACTGCGTTGCATGAACTGTTAGTACATCTACCCTTGAGACTCCATTTAATAAGTACCTAGACCCATAAACGGAACCCAGACTCTGAAAACTCTACTGGGTGAAAGCAATGGTAGTACAGTGCTATAAAAATGAACATAACATGGCTTAACATGCCACTTAACATAACTGGTTATCCACGAAGCATGCTCAGACAACACACTCGGATCACTGGCACTTTCTACTATGATAGTTATACTTCTTTGATTTAAAGATGGAAGGCAGCTCTTGATGGCCATCTGCAATCATTAACTTCTCAGTTTGTACAACAAGACTACTTCCTTATTGATATAATTTCACTCTATATGTACAGATGAGAACAATTTGTAGAGACCATGGCTGCCACGCTGCACAGAATGTGAACACTGCCTCCCGAGCACTCCATTTAAAAGCCGACAATAGATAAACAGGAAAGGATAGATTACGCGGAGTTTGTTTATGTTGATTGCAAACACACTGCAGCTGCACGGACTTGACCTTAAATCGACCAGGATTTGAAGAAGGGCTGAAACTCAGACCCTACAAGCAACCGCCAATTAGCAGCGTGCAGTGAAAATACAAGCAAAATACACAATGGAGAGGTTTACAGTGAAAGCAAACAACAAAATCCTAAATTACATGTCTGAACTCGGTTTTGAGAAGCCCACTTTCAGATAATACAGGTGCCCCGATAACAAACCACCCTTGACAGAGAGAAATAATCTTCTGAAGAATTTGTAATACTTTGTTTAATGTTTGAGAAAGACTTTCATGTGCTAAATTTCGAAATAATATAGTTAACCCTTTGGTGACCTATTTTGAGTGCTAAAGTTGTGAAATTTGACAATTGCAAACGTAATGAATACTTTGTGAAAGTTTATCTGTTACTTTACCTAGATGAAAGCGTTTTACAACGTTATGCGTCTATTGATTTTTTTCTTCCTTGGTGTTGTTTGTAGATCATAAGGATTTTTAACAGGGACGTGTAATGACGCTGAACACTTTTAGGTGACCAAACTTTATTAAAATCTGGCTTTAGAAAGATGAAACAGTTTGAAGGTGGGAAAGAACATGATACGTTTCTTCACGAAAGGAAAGTAGTCCCCAAGGACAATGTGGTGTAAAACACTACTGCATTTCGAAACTAGAAAAAAAACGATCACAGCCCAGGATAATTGAAGTAAACAATAAGTGAGACAGTCACTTCAAAGCGACCAGGATGTGTTGTCAGCTCCTTTTTTATCAGGCACGTAATAAACTTTAAAGCTACTAGATAATTCACATGAATTGCAATCTGTGGCTAGATTTATGCGGTACTTTTTGAGCAGATTGGACTGGGCGTGATGACTCAGCCTTACCAAAGTAGGCAAGCATAATGTGTTTAATGCAACTTTTATATTTAACAGTAACAGTTTGAAGTTATTTGTGCTCCCTCACAAGTTTGGAAGACAGTATGCAATTGTTTATTAAATGAACAGTTGTTCTTGATTCAAGGTTTATAGGGCAACAACACATACATGCATAGTAAACTGAATGCAATTCACAGAAAATTGGGGGAAAGTTTCACATTTTTATGGATAACACTTTAGGCAGAAAGATTAGTTTGTTATGATTTCTGTACCCATTGAGGGTCTCATTACGAGGTCCCAGCAAATCCAGATTAACCAGGTAACAGGAGTTAGTGTCTGAATTTAGTTACAAGATTACAAGTAGCTCTGCAGATCTATTGTGTTTCACTAAGAGACTCCAACTGTTGTCAGAAATGAGGAATTATTGGAGAAATGAGAACCTGAATTCCCACTTCGCAGCTTATTTCTCATGTCGTAGGAGACCTTTAGGGTCCTAATTGTAAATGAAGGTAACTCTGCCCCTCTGGAGATATTGATGACCAGCTGTCAGTGACTCTACTGGCTGTAGTAACGTGAACTTGATAACGAGACCCTAAAAGCACTCATTTTTAGGTTTCGTCCTGGCCGTAGCAACTGCGTAGCAGTTGCTCCGCCCAGTGTGAAATCTAATGTTATCTCAATAGTGGGGACTTGAAACCGCCCCTTCTTCCATTGGCTAGCTCCATAAATGGAGGCTAGCCATTGGAAGACACGGTTGTCCATCACTTTTTCCCGGTCAGAACGCGAATCGTGGACGTTTCTGACTCTTTTTTTAAGTCCCACCCCTTTTTGCCGTGTGTCCCGGGCCGCGCTGTGATTGGCTGCCGGCCCGGGACACCCCCGTGACGTCATTCCCCGGGCCGCGCTGTGATTGGCTGCCGGCCCGGGACACCCCCGTGACGTCATTCCCCGGGCCGCGCTGTGATTGGCTGCCGGCCCGGGACCTGACTTGTTTACTCTGGATTTTAGCTCTAGTGTTCGGAAAAAGAATGAGGTCGCAGGCAGTCCATAGGTTCCTTATTTGTCTTCATCTGGACCCAGCAATGATCGCTGGTGCTTGCGGGGCATGTATCTGAAGCCATGTACTCCTTGTCCAGTTCTCAGTTCTAGCTGTAGACAGGGGAGTCGAGAACACTGGGTTCTGCGAGGGAACGGCAGCGGGACAACACGAAGGCAGGAGTGGCATTGAAGGAACTGTCCCGCAGAATTCCACGTACCGAGGGCAGCGCAGAGGCTGCAGTACACTCCCCCGCCCCCCACCCCAGGATTAGAGCTGTGGGCATCCCATCCCAGAGGCTGCAGCGCTCCATTGCAAGCAAGTAACCTCCAAGGTTTAGGGAACTGGTCTTAAAGGGAATTTTTGTTCATAGTAGGGGCCTCTCTTTCGAGAACTCAGAAAAACGCTTATTTGAACGTGAAGCCCAGTCTTGTCTAACTGACTTCAGTCCAGTGACCATCCATGCAGGCATTAGGCCTCTTGTTAAAAGAGAAGCATAACCTCTTGAGCCTGGTCTGCGTCTGCATGCGCACACCAGTCTTAATATTCGAGCCAGTTTAGATAATCTGCTAAAGCACTGCATCCATCCACTGTGCTCCACTCCGCTTTGCATGCACCGTGTGGTCTTGACCTTTGTCGAGGATTGTTGGCACCGAGCTGCTCCGCTGCCACGCTGATGCTTAGTGTTCGGCTGATTTAATTAAGCTGTGCAATGACGGTTGGGATTGTAGATTGCATCAGCAGCGTCCGGTGCGAACTCTTAGATAAGAAAGCGCCACTTGTGCTGAAAGCACGGATTTCCGCATCATGTATGTCAGATGTCAGCTCTGGCTCCTTGAGAAACTAGTGGCCAATTGTCACCACCCGATTAAAAATAGACTTGTATCTCAGCCTTGCACGATTTATATTTAAAAAGGCACGCATAGCTCAGCGGGTTGATTACATTACAGCAGCATTGTATGAAACTGCACAAGGCGGGCTTGGAAACCTCCCCGGCCCGCCATGGAATCCATTCATATTTTCATTTTCCAAGGTCGGTACTAAATACGTGCCGTAACGGTATTCGTTTTATTCATAGCGTTTCGTTATCCCTTTAAGCAGTGCTGTACGTGTCAGACGGACTGCACTCAAGAACAAGGTGTTGCAGGCGTGCAACAGAGAGGAGCGGTTTTATGATTATATTTATGTAGCACTTTCTAAACCTGATGATGAGGCTTTACAGCGATTAGCATGCTACTCCAGAATCCCAAAATGGTGGGTACTCTAGCGGTTATTGTCGGATATTGTTATTACTCGTGCTTTCAAAGAAACATTTCATGGCATGCGTTTAGTCCCGTTTCTTGTGGTAGATTACATTAAAAGGAGTTAGATGTGATAATTAGCAGGGGGCTATGTAGGTTCTTGTAAGTAATTGGTGAGATGGATAGATAGGCTGGCAGAGTTCCGGTATTGTTAGGTTGCAGTGATAGGGTGTTAAAGGAGAGGTTGTGATCTAGGAAGTGATATGTGCGCCATTTGCAGAAGCACAGAAACCGAGATCAAGACAGACGGGCATCCAAGAGAATGCTGTACTCCAAGAGGAAGCTTGCAAAGGATGTAAGGTGAGGGTTACCAAGGAAAGAAGGGAGATGAATTAAGAGTTGTAATTCAAATTTTCATGAAGGGTTTAGGATTCCAGCTGGAAGAGGCTTCCTTACATGGATAGCATGCACTCTGAGGGTGTAAAGCTATAGAACAAAGCATAATGTTATGTTCTGTGTACAGAGAAGAATGTGAAAACATTTGAGCCAGGTTTGCAGATCATTTAAACATTACGAGGCAGAGCCTGCAGTGTCCCAAGCAGAGGGCAACCTTTTAAACAGTTCAGAGTATCCCAAGCTTGGTATATGATCTTTACACTGCAGGAGGGAAGGTGGCACAGCCTCCTTCGTTAGGGAAAACAACCTTCCCTCTGGGGTAGACATCATTTGATGTCAGCAAACATGGGGTCAAGCTTGAAATGACGGATGAAGAGGGTCATGATGTGAGAGTAGAATAGGCCATGATGCGAAAGGTTCCAAAAGGAAGTTTTCCTCGCCTCATGATCTGGGTGATGATGGAAAGCACTGGTACCGAAAAGCTTGTTAACTTAGACTGTCCCATCTGGAAGCATAAATATCCACCTGCGTGCGTCTATTGCCACTTTTTTTAAAGCCTATCTTACCATCTCTAAAATCCTGCTTCTCAAACATTTTGCAGTAGTGGGCCCTCTCTGTTCCTTCATGGTTGTGTTCATGATGTTAAGCTCTGAAGCGTTTCAGTGATAAGGGTTTCTTCTTCTTTAGAAAAATTAGGGCTGTCTATGAAAGTTCTAAAATCCCACTTTTCACTGTTCTGGTGCTTCCTTCCCCACATATATCGTAAATTTTCCTGGTACCTTTCTTGATGTAAGCTCTTGATTAACAAAGCTAATGACAGGGTCACCTAATGATTTCTCTCGGACAACTGTGCTACTGAATTTGGCTCCAACCATCATTCCACAACTGCAGAATTGTATTAACTCTTCATTAGCTGATGGTCTGATGCCAGATCTCAAAGAGAATACCATGTATAGTCAACCCTTTTGAAGAACTTTTGTGGATCTTGAAGGAAGTAGGGCGATACGCCTGTAATTTTTCAAATTCCCTAAGCCAGGGAAACTGAAAAATCGGACCTATAAACTCACTTTCATCATTTCCTATAATTACGGTACCTCATTTAGCCAAATGGCTTTCTGGTATATCAAACTCTAGTGTCTTAAAAGGATGCATGCAAGTGTTGAGCTAAGGTATAGCACAAAACCACTGTACTTTGGCACCTCTTGGTGAGCTCAATCAATCAATCAATCAATGACACTTGTAGAGCGCGCTACATACCCGTAGGGTCTCAAGGCGCTGGGGGGGGGGGGGGGTGCCGCTACTGCTCGAACAGCCAGGTCTTCAGCTTCCTCCTGAAGGAGAGGTGGTCTTGGGTCAGGCGCAGGTCGGTCGGGAGGGAGTTCCAGGTCTTGGCAGCCAGGTAGGAGAAGGACCTTCCTCCTGTAGTCGCTCTTCGGATGCGGGGGACGGCGGCGAGGGCGTGGTTGGCTGATCGAAGGTGGCGTTTGGGAGCGTAGAAGTTGACTCGGCTGTTGAGGTAGCTCGGGCCTTGGTCGTGTAGGGCTTTGTGTGCGTGGGTGAGGAGGCGGAAGGTGATTCTTTTGCTGACGGGGAGCCAGTGAAGGTCTCTGAGATGTCCGGAGATGTGACTGGTTCGTGGGATGTCGAGGATGAGTCTGGCTGAGGCGTTCTGGATCCGCTGGAGTCTCTTCTGGAGCTTGGCGGTGGTACCGGCGTAGAGGGCGTTGCCGTAGTCCAGTCGGCTGGTGACGAGGGCCTGGGTGACGGTCCTCCTGGTCTCGGTGGGGATCCACCAGAAGATCTTCCGTAGCATGCGTAGGGTGTTGAAGCACGCCGAGGAGACGTTGTTGACTTGCCTGGTCATGGAGAGGGAGGAGTCCAGGATGAAGCCCAGGTTGCGTGCATGGTCTGTTGGTTTGGGTGCGGAGCCCAGGGCGGGAGGCCACCAGGAGTCGTCCCAGGCGGAGGGTGAGGGTCCCAGGATGAGGACCTCCGTCTTGTCCGAGTTCAGTTTTAGGCGGCTGGTCGTCATCCAATTGGCTACCTCCTTCATCCCTTCGTGCAGGTTGGCTCTGGCGGCGGCGGGGTTGTTGGTCAGGGAGAGGATCAGCTGGGTGTCGTCGGCGTAGGAGATTATGCTGAGGTTGTGTTTGCGTACGATGGCCGCGAGGGGGCTCATGTAGACGTTGAAGAGGGTGGGGCTCAGAGATGATCCTTGAGGGACGCCGCAGATGACTTCGGAGGCCTCTGACTTGTACGGTGGTAGGTGGACTCTCTGTGTTCTTCCGTCGAGGAAGGAGATGATCCATTCCAGCGCCTTGTCCTGGATTCCGATGTTGCTGAGGCGCCGTACTAGGGTGCGGTGGCAGATCGTGTCGAATGCCGCGGAGAGGTCTAGGAGGATGAGGGCCGCTGTTTCTCCATTGTCCATCAGGGCTCGGATGTCATCGGTGGCGGCGATGAGGGCGGTCTCGGTGCTGTGGTTGGCTCGGAAGCCGGACTGTGAGGGGTCGAGGGATCCGTTCGTCTCGAGGAAGGTGGCCATCTGCTTGTTGACGGTCTTCTCGATGACTTTGGCTGGAAACGGGAGGAGCGAGATGGGGCGGTATTTACCAGAGACTACAGTCTTCTCACTGACCTGCTGCTGCCCCTCTGCACCTTTCAACAAGCCGTTCCTTCTTGTTTACAGATATCGTGATATTAATGCTCTGCACTTGCCGGAATGAGTGCTCAGTGGAAAGGCTTTTTCAAACACTCAACTTCCTTTTTATCTGAAGGTTTTGCTTTTAGCAGAAATGCCAATATGACACTAAGTTATAGATATTTTCTATCAGCTGTGCAACGCCTTTCTTCAACCCTTAGAAGGATGAACGGCAGCATTGGCCCTGCTGGGCCACGATTCTGTGCTCTGAGGATTGCACACTGACCTCTGAAGCGCGCTCTCAACCCACCGAGCCTCTGCAAGGGAGCACTCTTGCTAGAAATTCGGGTCACATCGTCTTTATGTTGCTACCACTGGTTCTCCAGAGATTATACATGAGTTTGTGAAGTGCAATGAAAAGTAAACGATAATCAGTTACTTGATGGACTCAGAAGTAATGTTTCATTCACAGGCAGGGTGGAAAAATAAGATTAAATGACATTTAGTGTAATTTAAAAAATGTTAACCTCGGACAGCCAGTTAGTGATATTACGCAGAGTGAGTGTGCAGAGTGAGTGTGCAGAGTGAGTGTGCAGAGTGAGTGTGCAGAGTGAGTGTGCAGAGTGTAGAGTGAGTGCGTAGAGTGAGTGTGCAGAGTAGTGAGTGCAGAGTGTGTGTGTAGTGTGAGTGTGCAGTGTAGTGAGGGCAGAGTGCAGAGTAGTGAGTGCAGAGTGCAGAGTAGTGAGTGTGCAGAGTAGTGAGTGCACAGTAGTGAGTGTGCAGACTAGTGAGTGCACAGTAGTGAGTGTGCAGACTAGTGAGTGCAGAGCGTGAGTGCAGAGTGCAAAGTGAGTGTGCAGAGTAGTGAGTGTGCAGAGTAGTGAGTGTGCAGAGTAGTGAGTGTGCAGAGTAGAGAGTGCAGAGTAGAGAGTGCAGAGTAGAGAGTGCAGAGTAGAGAGTGCAGAGTAGAGAGTGCAGAGTGCAGAGTAGAGAGTGCAGAGTGACTAGGGAGTGTAGAGTGACTAGGGAGTGTAGAGTGACTAGGGAGTGTAGAGTGACTAGGGAGTGTAGAGTGACTGCAGAGTGCTAGGGAGTGCAGAGTGACTAGGGAGTGCTAGGGAGTGCAGAGTGACTAGGGAGTGTAGAGTGACTACAGAGTGCTAGGGAGTGCAGAGTGACTAGAGAGTGTAGAGTGACTGCAGAGTGCTAGGGAGTGCTAGGGAGTGCAGAGTGACTAGGGAGTATAGAATGACTGCAGAGTGCTAGGGAGTGTAGAGTGACTAGGGAGTGTAGAGTGACTGCAGAGTGCTAGGGAGTGCAGGTTGACTAGAGAGTGCTAGGGAGAGCAGAGTGACTAGGGAGTGCTAGGGAGTGCAGAGTGACTAGGGAGTGCTAGGGAGTGCAGAGTGCATAGGGAGTGCAGAGTGCATAGGGAGTGCAGAGTGCATAGGGAGTGCAGAGTGAGTGCATAGGGAGTGCAGAGTGCATAGGGAGTGCAGAGTGCATAGGGAGTGCAGAGTGCATAGGGAGTTCAGAGTGCAGAGTGCATAGGGAGTGCAGAGTGCATAGGGAGTGCAGAGTGCATAGGGAGTGCAGAGTGCATAGGGAGTGCAGAGTGCATAGTGCAGAGTGCAGAGTGCAGAGTGCAGAGTGCATAGGGAGTGCAGAGTGCATAGGGAGTGCAGAGTGCATAGGGAGTGCAGAGTGCATAGGGAGTGCATAGGGAGTGCAGAGTGCATAGGGAGTGCAGAGTGCATAGGGAGTGCTGAGTGCAGAGTGCATAGGGAGTGCATAGGGAGTGCAGAGTGCATAGGGAGTACAGAGTGCATAGGGAGTGCAGAGTGCATAGGGAGTGCAGAGTGCATAGGGAGTGCAGAGTGCATAGGGAGTGCAGAGTGCATAGGGAGTGCAGAGTGAGTAGGGAGTGCTAGAGAGTGCAGAGTGAGTAGGGAGTGCTAGGGAGTGCTAGAGAGTGCAGAGTGAGTAGGGAGTTCTAGGGAGTGCTAGAGAGTGCAGAGTGAGTAGGGTGTGCTAGAGAGTGCAGAGTGACTGCAGAGATTAAGCTAATGGCAATGTAAATGACAAAGCCATTTATTTATCTGTTTTCAAAACCAACACATAAATACAAATTTTGTCATTTACAATGCCAATAACTCTAACTTTTCCAAAGGCGAAACCATTGCATTGTAAATGCTTGTTTATTAAAGACACTCACTAATACTCACAATGTGATGCAGTATTATCGACCTCGAACTGCTTCCTCACATCCAGAAAACATAGCACTTCAGCTTCAGGAGACATTAGTGCAGCATGTGCTATAAAAATGTAATCATATGTAATCAGAAAGCCTAGCTATTCTGCTAATCAGCTTGACTCAACCTGTGCCTGAATAGTCACGTATTAGAAATGGGGATCTCTAGTTGTCCAAGTAGGGACCCTTCCTCCTAGTTAGGCTAGTTAGGGTGAGGGAATTACACTCCTAAACTAACCCCTTCTCACCCTCTTGGTAGCTTGACACGAGCAGTCAGGCTTATCTCAGAGGCAGTGTGTAAAGCCTTTGCGCATAACCAACAGTAATACAGTGAAAACCCTACAAAAGGACACCACACCAGTTGAGAAATATATCCAATATTTTTATATGCCCAAAACAAGACCAAAACGATAAGAATCCAACATACAGTACTTAAAAATATATACTTTGCAAGATATCCTTTAAAATTGCAGATATAGCTCAAAAACACAGTTTTTCCGAGTCGATTGCTCCATCCAGGGCTACCGCGATACTGAAAACAACATAATTCAACAGTACAGTCGGACTGCTTCGGTCGGGGGTGTCGGCAGACTTGTAAACAGTACCTTTTGCGTTGCAGCCAACACGTTGGTAAGGGCCAGTTATGGCAACCGTCACGATTGCCAAATGAAGTGGAGCAGTGCAGCATGCAGTGCCCTCAAGGCACGATGCAGGCAGCGGCTCAGTGACTGTCATCCAGCGGAGTCGGTGAGACCAGGGCTACGATGCAGAGTGAGGTAGTGCTCGTTATGGTGCTGGAATGTCACGGTGCAAGTGACAGACCCGGTTAGCGGGAGTTGGCATCTGTCGGCCCAGACTGCAATGTGGGAAGAGGCTGTGCATCGTGAAACTTACAAGTGGTGCCCCCAGTCACAATGTGGTCACAGGTGTCAACCTGAGCAGGTAATGCTGGTGAGACCAGGGCGGTGAAATGAAGTGAGGCGGTGCAGGGTGCGGTGCCCACAGGTCAGGATGCTAGCAGCGGCTCGGTGGAGGTGGCGCTGGTCGTCGTCATCGGTGAGACCAGGGTTGCGATACCAGATGAGGCGGTGCCTTTTGCGGTGCCTTCAGGACACAGAGCCAACAGAGGAGTTGATTGCTTTTCCCTTCTCTGTGGCAACTGAAACAATAGTTCCAAAAGTGGTAACCAGAGGTTGGTGATGTCTTTGCAGTCCCTGAGACTTCAAAACGGGAGCCATCCTCTACTTCAAGCCCTTGGAGATACTCAGCAACAAGTTGTGAAAGTTCAGTCCAGTGCTTTTACTGCCCAAGGCAGAAGCAGCAACTGCAGCCCAACTCAACAAAGCAACAACACAGCAGAGGGGCAGTAGTTCTCCTGGCAGCTCTTCCTGCTCTTATTCTTGGCAGGTTCCGTGATTCCAGCGAGTTCTAAAGTTCTGGGGTCTGGGCCCCAATATTTATACTCAAAATTACTTTGTTTTCTCAGGCAGAGAGTGTCTGTGCTTAGTCCAAATCAGTTTGATCCTCTCTGGCCTAGCTTCCCAGCAGGAGGTGGAGACAGCATTTTCTAAAGCAGACCAGGCTTGTTCAGGTGCAAGGAAATCTCCTCCCACTACTCTAAAAGCAGCCCAGGTCTATTCAGACCAGTTATGACTCCAGGAAAGGCCGGACACACCTCGACCCCCACAGTGGCTGTCTGAAGAGAATGCATATCCCCAGCCCCTGTGTGGAGATTTGGCAGAGATCACTGTTAGCATTTAGCTGAAGCCATCTTGCTTCCGGCGCCCACCTTACTGGCCATGTGCTCGCTATGTGCTTTTTCCTTCTTCACTGTTGCTTGCCCTTGTTGTCAGGATTCGCGATCCTGAGCGCCTACCTGGCTATTAGAACTACAACTCCCATGATTCCGGTAATATGGGAGGTACTTAACGGTGAGACGGCCAAGGCGGATGCGCGTAATTCTGTTTCCTGATTCCAGTCCCGGCGTCCTGGATTCCTTGATCCCTCGTTGTGCTGTTCCTCTGCTCCTACCTTGATACAGCTTAGTGGAACCTTGCGATAGCTTCTTGTCATCTGTGCGGTGAGTCCTGGTTGCGCGGCTGCGCTTCCTGAGTTGAGCAGAACGCGTTACCGTTCTTTCTACTTGCCTGCTTCCTGTTTCAATTGCAGGGCGTGGTGGTGCTTGCCACACGCCGTCGTAGTTACTACCCGATATCTGTTAATACATTCAGCGGAGCACTGTGTGTCAGGTGGCCATTCGTTGCCGTGTTTCCTGCATTTCATTTGATTTACTAACAAGGTTACCTGTACGGCGGAGTTCAGTAGTGAGTTAACTACGGATTACCAATTTGCGAATTGTTTTTTTTTTGCGTGTTCGCGGGGCTTTTTGCGTGTTCGCGGGGCTTTTTGCGTGTTCGCGGGATTTTTTCAGCGCGGCTACCGCTAGGTTACCCGTGCGGTCGTACATGGGCTAGTTGCATGCTCGCGTTGTGCAATTGCGTGTTCGCGTCCATTTTTGCATGCTCGCGGACAAAAAGTCTTGTGACGAAGCAAAAAAATCCGCAAGCTTGCGAATTGCGAATATTTTGACAAATTCGCGCGATTCGCGGAACGCGAATTTGTCAAAAATTCGCAAATTCCGCGAGCGGAATGGATTTTACGCCCATGCTTAGCTGACATGACAAACCTTTCCCTAAGACTTGATGGGAGACTGACTGAACGGGGAGGAGAGCGACGTAAGGTAGAGAGGGGAACTACCGGTCTGATTACCCTCCACGTAAAGTTGGTAACTCGACAGAAGCAGGTAGTGAACCAATGGAGATAGGAGCAGTTAGAGCTCCACTATCCAGGGCAGAACGTGAAAGTCGGTAGACTTTAGGGTTGTGCATGTATTGTGGGAAGAAGGGACATTTTGTAGAAGAATGTCCTGTGAAACCCAGGAACACGGGGAGTTGGTCCAGGAACAAGAGAGTGGCTGTGTCAACCACCTTATCTGAGGAAACACCTCCAGTAGTAGAGGCAGACAGGAATTGGAAACTCCCTTCACTCTCAGCCTTAGCCATACAGGACAACGAATCACACATAGTGCTCCCTATGACCTTAGAGATCCAAGACCAAGTCCATCAAGTAATGGTTATGGTCGATTCTGGGGCCAGGGGAAACTTCGTTGATAGCGGTTTGGTTTCTACATTGGCTCTAAGTAGGGTACTTAGGGATAACCCTGAAGAAGTGTGGGCAGTGGATGGAAAACCGTTAAAGTCAGGTCTTATAACCGAACAAACAGAAAGATTGGTCCTGTCTGTGCCTGTGTGTGGAGGTATACATCGGGAAGAGCTAATATTGAACATCATAGAGGCTCCCCAGTATGAAGTTATTTTGGGTATGCCGTGGTTGTGCCCTCACAATCCCACTGTACAATGGAGGAACAAGACCGTACATTTCTTAGACCCTGACTGTCAGAGCCACATAATACAGAAACAAGACACACAAGTGATTGCTTTGTTGAACTCGTACAGTATAGCTACTGCAGCAGAAAAGGAGGTGGTTCTACCCCGTGTTATCAGGAATACAGTGATGTATTTAGCGAAATCATGGCGGAACAGTTACCTCCTCACAGGGAATATAATTGTCGCATTGATTTAGTAGACGGGGCTATCGTAACTACTTGTCGAGTGTATGCCTTTGCAGTCCCTGAGACTAAACACCTGAAAGACTATCTGGAACACTACGTAAACATAGGTTTCATAAGACCATCTCGTTCTCCAGCAGCCTCATCTTTGTTTTTCATCGCAAAGACAAATGGTGAATTGAGGGCTTGCGTGGATTACCGCAGGTTGAATAAGATTACTATTCGAAATAGGTACCCCTTACCCCTCATTACAGTCTTGCTGGACCAGGTCCGAAATGCCAAGATATACACTTGACTTGATCTACAAGGGGCTTACCACTTGGTTCGCATTGGGGCAGGGGACGAATGGAAGACCGCATTTAAGACCCATTATGGCTTGTACGAATATCTAGTAATGCCATTTGGGCTTTGCAATGGCCCTGCTGCTTTCCAATTCTTTCTGAATGACGTGTTGAGAGAGTATGTGGATGTCTGTGCAGTGGTGTACATTGACGACATCTTGATATATTCAGAGGAGGTAGAAACACACACATCTTAGGTCATTCGTGTGCTCCAGAAGTTGAGGTAACACAATTTGTATTGTAAGCTGAGTAAGTGTGAAGTTGGGGTGACTGCTGTTGAGTTCCTGGGGGATATGCTTCACCCTGATGGGTTACGTAAGTCGGATCGTAAGCTGTTGGCAGTGCAGAAATGGCCCACTCCCAAGTCTACGAAAGAAATTCTGTGCTTTTTAGGGTTCGCTAACTACTACAGGCGATTCATTTTACATTTCTCACAGTTAGCAGTGCCTCTAACTCGCTTGCTCCGAAAAGGAGCGGTTTTACTTTGGTCACCAGAAGCAAACAACACCTTTGAATACCTGAAAGAGGCGTTCACCTCTGCTCCCGTTCTGGCCCACCCTAAACCAGAGTTGCCCTTTATTGTAGAAGCTGATGCATCTGATGAAGCAATAGGAGCAATTTTATCACAAAGAGATCAGAACACTGGACAACTGCATCCAGTGGCCTACCTGTCCAAGAAGTTGAGTTCAGCTGAAAAGAACTACACTATTTCAGAAAAAGAGTTGCTAGCTATTAAAAAGGCCTTCCAGGAATGGAGACAATACCTCTGGGGGGCTGTTTACCCCATCACAGTCTACTCAGATCATCGCAATCTTCAGTTTATGAAGACTGCCAGGCACATTACCCAGCGTCAGATGATATAGATGCTGTTCTTTGCGGAGTATGACTTTGTAATAACCTTTAGGCCTGGGAGTGAGAACAGGAAAGCTGACGCCTTATCCAGGCAAGAGGAGGAGAATCCCTCAATACTTCCAGCTCTGGAATCGATTATAGAACCCTCTAAGGTGGTTTGTGCCTTAAGCGCTGAGAACTTCCTAACCAAGATAAGGAACGCAAAGACCGCAGCCAACTAGGGATCTTGGGCTGCAATGGAAGGAACAAGAACCATAAAACAGGGTTTCCTTTTGTGAACAATCAGCTGGTTTTGCCCTCAAGCGTGTTACAGAAGGAGGCGTTCCAATGGTGTCATGTGTCTCCTTTGGCAGGACATTAGGGTGCGCTAAAAACCATGCATTTGACACAAAGACACTTTTGGCACATTACCCAGCGTCAGATGATATAGATGCTGTTCTTTGCGGAGTATGACTTTGTAATAACCTTTAGGCCTGGGAGTGAGAACAGGAAAGCTGACGCCTTATCCAGGCAAGAGGAGGAGAATCCCTCAATACTTCCAGCTCTGGAATCGATTATAGAACCCTCTAAGGTGGTTTGTGCCTTAAGCGCTGAGAACTTCCTAACCAAGATAAGGAACGCAAAGACCGCAGCCAACTAGGGATCGTGGGCTGCAATGGAAGGAACAAGAACCATAAAACAGGGTTTCCTTTTGTGAACAATCAGCTGGTTTTGCCCTCAAGCGTGTTACAGAAGGAGGGGTTCCAATGGTGTCATGTGTCTCCTTTGGCAGGACATTAGGGTGCGCTAAAAACCATGCATTTGACACAAAGACACTTTTGGTGGAAAATGCTGAAAAAAGACGTCATCTCTTGGGTAGCGCAATGTGATGTTTGTGCCCAGTCCAAGAATGACAGTGACAGGAAGAAAGGGAAGTTGATGGCAATGCCAACCCCTCGTAAAACGTGGCAAACTATCAGCTTAGACTTTGTTACTGGGTTACCACCTGATCAAGGCAAAACCGCTATCCTGGTAGTGGTTGATAGCCTTACCAAATTAGGTCACTTCATACCTTGTATCAACCTTCCTACGGCGGGGCAAACTGCGCAATTGCTTTTCTCAGAGGTCATTCGGCTGCATGGAGTGCCTGAAGTGATTGTTTCAGATAGGGGCCCCCAGTTCATTGCGAGATTCTGGAAGCACTGGTGCCAGGCCTTACAGATAAAGTCCTCTCTGTCCACGAGCTTCCATCCGCAGACGGATGGCCAAACTGAAAGGCTAAACCAGACTCTGAAAAAATACCTCAGTTGCTGCCTCAGCTCAGGACTCCTGGGTATCTTTGTTGTGGATGGCAGAACTGGCCTATAAAAACGCCTGGCATTGTTCTGTGGGAGTGTCCCCTTTTTATGCAACATACGGAATTGATGCTAGTATCCTTCCTGTTTGTATACCTGAGAGCGTGTCCGAACAACCAACAGTGTACAGCAGAATGAAGAAGTTGCACGCAGTACAGCGCCAACTTACCAAACATTTGGTCAAGGCCAGGAGCGAGTACAAATGTTGGGCGGATGCGCATCGTTGTGATGGTCCGGATTATCAGGTGGAATACAGGGTGTGGCTTTCGACAAAGAATATCCGGTTCAAGCTGCGTAGTGTCTTTCATCCCCGTTTTATCGGGCCTTATGTAATTGTGAGGAAGGTAAACCCTGTGGCTTTCAAACTAAAGTTGCCTGCATCTCTTAGGATTCACCCTGTCTTCCATTGTAGTCTATTGAAACCTGCCTTATCTTCCGTGCGTAGTGCTGCTCCTCCGGTTGTCGTTGATGGTGGTTATGAATACGTCGTGAATGGGAATTCAGGACTCTAAATGGAGGCAGGGTGTCCTATGGTACCTGGTCGCTTGGAAAGGGTATTCAGCTGAGGATGACTCTTGGGAGCCGTGTGGCAATGTTCATGCACCTGCTGCGGTGCAACGCTTTCATGCGAGGTTCCCTGCCAAGCCTGGCCCTAGGAGGCGCTGAGAAGGGGGGCCTACTGTCAGGATTCGCGATCCTGAGCGCCTACCTGGCTATTAGAACTACAACTCCCATGATTCCCGGTAATATGGGAGGTACTTAACGGTGAGACGCGCCGAGGCGGATGCGCGTAATTCTGTTTCCTGATTCCAGTCCCAGCGTCCTGGATTCCTTGATCCCTCGTTGTGCTGTTCCGCTGCCCCAACCTTGATACAGCTTGGTGGAACCTTGCGATAGCTTCTTGTCATCTGTGCGGTGAGTCCTGGTTGCGCGGCTGCGCTTCCTGGGTTGAGCAGAACGCGTTACCGTTCTTTCTACTTGCCTGCTTCCTGTTTCAATTGCGGAGCGTGGTGGTGCTTGCCACACGCCGCCGTAGTTACTACCCGATATCTGCCAATACATTCAGCGGAGTGCGGTGTGTCAGGTGGCAACGCGCTACCGTTGTTAGTTGTTTTCTTTTCATTTGGCATTGTGCAGTCCTTTATGCGGAGCGAGGTGTGTCTGGAGGCCACTCGTTGCCGTGTTTCTTGCATTTCATTTGATTTACGAACAAGGTTACCTGTACGGCGGAGTTCAGTAGTGAGTTAACTACGGACTACCGAGTGTACAATTTCTAAGACTGATGCACTGCAGTGTTTTATCTAAACTTTTCAGACTTTGTATTTTTGAGGAATCTGAGGATTTATGATGCGCAATAATCTTGGAGCCTGATAAAGACTTGGGGAACCTTGGGAACAACGGAAAAAAAACGTTCTCATTTATTTCTTTGTTTTGAACTTTGAACTGCCTAACTCTAGGTATATACCAATGCCTATGATTCCTAGTTGACCTTTTAATCTGGTTATCTGATGTGATTGGTTCTGAGTTCTGCATCTGTTTAGCTTACTCTGAAGTTGAAGAGTACTTTTGTTCCCTGCAGGTACAACTCCTTTTAGTGAGACTATATGAGAGTAGCATTACAGTGGGAGTGGTGTATAACCGTGTTTTTGCTTGTGTCATTCCAGAGCCTTTTTCCCTGCAGTTCCATCCCCTTCCTTCCCTCGCCTGATGGTCCGAACTCCCTGTATTTACAGTCAAGGAGTTGGTAACATCTGGAGGTGGACCCCTATGAGCAACGACCGGATCCTGCGGAGCATAACCCTGACACTTGTGCTGTGCTCAAGAACTGACTATACTTAGCCCCTGCTACTCTGCACATGCTCAGAAGAGTCTGTAGCTGCACATGCACCTGCTCTAGTCTGTAACTGTCAGGTTGTTTTTACCAAAGTCAGCAACTGTTGGCTCCTCCTTTACTTATTTATAGAGTTTTATATAGCGCTGGCTAGACCCGAAGGTATAAGAGCACTTTACCGGAGGTTCCACATAGTTCCAAAATTACATCAGGTCACAGGTTACATCAGTTACCAGTAAAACATTTCAAGAGTATAGAAAATGAGATAAATGGAGAGTAGAAGGGTATGGGGGTAGGATGAAGGGGTATATAAAACTAGTATCAAAGTGAGCATTTAGTGGATCAGTGTGTGATTTAGAATAATGTTTATTACTTAGCGGGAAGAGTGGGGAGGGGGGCCCCATAAACAATCTGCCAGCGGCGCACTATCTAAAACAGTATTGAGAGGCTTTCTTACCACCACCAACTTGCGGTATTGGTAGGAGGGTGAGGGATACCATGCAAGAAGTTAATAGGTAGGTATTGCTCTCTTCTTTGTTTGTTACTCTCTCATTAGCTTCTCCCCCAGTAAACTCCTCTGACACTCCACACTATGTGTTTTTCTCTCCATTGGGTGCGTGAGGTGCGTCCCCCACCCTAGTTTAGCTCTCTGTCGTGACTGATTTTCCATACACCTTCCAACCCATTCCTCCTTCGCCTTCCGGACCTGCTGTGGTTTTTTTTATGTGCTTTTGTACAAAAACATATTCTTTTATTTTCTGACCTAAGTGACATCTGCCATCTTGGATTGGTATATTAAAAAATAAGGAAGAAAACAGTTGCTTCATCGCGCCTTTTTTCTTTTTTTGTGCTTTTCGCATCACCAAATTGCATTGGCAAAGCCAGTACCTGTACCTCCAAAAGGTGAGACCTAAATAATTTAAATCGGTATGCAGTTAGCGGTGAAAGTTAGTCAAGCCGCATTTCGTACCTTCGTTACAGTCTTTTGTGGCGATGCTGCCATGTTGGATCTTACTAATAACAGTATCTTCTAAAAAATAAAAAAACACTGCTCCTAATGCTGAAGGCAGAGGACGAGCCCAGTGCACTTTTTCTGCGTAATGTTAAAGGGTTTCTGGTTTCAGCCCCTGACTGATTTAAAACGGTATCTCCAAGATTTCCTTTATCCTCTCACAACCCTCTCCTTCTCCACATGCCTCCTCTTGCCTTGCTCTGTCTTTTCTCACTCACCTTTTCTGTTCTCGTTTTTCCTTTCCCCTCATACATATTGCAGTCCGCGGCCTTTTCTGTTCACCTCAGCACTCTCTCTCTCCCTCTCACTCCCTCCCTCTCTCTCCACCACTCACGCCTCATCCCTTGCCACATTCATCCTCCTTGTCACCTTTCTCTCTCCAGCGCTCTTCACCCAGTTGCCCCGAGTACAGCCTGCGTTTTACTGCACCCCCTCCCCCTCTCCTCTGAGTGAATCATTTATAAAGCATTTTGTCTTGCTGTTCTCATTATGCTCTGACGAGGGATGGCTGAGCCCATGATGTGCCTGGGCGGGAAGTGATGGGAAGCATATGCTCTAAGACTGTCCACACAGCCCGAAGACCAGACTGTACAGCTCTCAATCTTGGTTATTTCAGCACATCAGTGCCTGCAGTGCTTCCATGCAGTACTGCCCTGCATTGCTGTACTGTAATGTGCTGCAGTGTTTTCATGCAGAGCAGCACTTCCATAAATCACCGTGGTTTATACTGTGGCCATTTTACCCCACATATGTCCCTAGTGACAGGGTCTAGTTGTAGGCCGGCAGAGGATCAAACAGGAAAGGCCTATTGGAATCTAGATAATAAGGTCATGGCAGAGGGAATCTTTTATTTCCTTAAGAGTTACCTTGGCTTGGAGTCACAGTTGTTTGGATCCATTGTACATGAATTTTTATCTTGGAACATGAACACATTTTCAAATGGTTGTCTTTGGTCCAGTGTTCTAATATCGTTTCAGAAGGTACTCTGAGTGTAGTTCAGCACACTGTGACGTCTCCAGCACGCAAGCCTCAGTGGGACATAAACTTCCAGTATTGTCAACGACCTCCTGGTAATCGGGAGTCTAAGAGGTTTATATCTTGAACATCTGGGTAACTTTCATCATCAGAGACTGCACATCCAATGCATATTCTCCACCACTCTGTAGAGAGGATTCATTTTCTGTGCCAGCCTTCAAGAGATCGGTTGCACGTTTAGATGTGGGCTCAAATGAGCTTTCCGTTGACACCAGGATCCACTTTTCACACTGCTAATAACCTGTTTTTTTTATTTCTTGACATTTCATCCTCAGATCTTCCAAAGCAACTTCTTGATCACCAAGACCTTTCAGCGTGACATGGAAAGACAGAGATTGTACTATTGTGGTTTCATCGATCTCCTCCCTGTCATGAATGTCACACGACATTTCAGCCATGATGGAGTCCAGTTCAGGAAATGTTTCAACTTTAGTCTTTACTTCATTCATGGTCGCTCTGCCACTGACCCCTTTAGCAAGGATCACTGAAACAATATTGACAGACCGAATATCGACTACCCAAAATATCGAAGTAAATTTATCGACTACAAAAATATCGACTACCAATACTTAAACAAGTAACTACACAAATATCGACTCCACAATATCGCAACAAAAGAAATCGACAACAACATTATCGAACCTAAAAAATATCTCTAACAATATATATTGACTTTCAACACATATAAAGACATAAGCTAAAATATAGAAAAAAATATATAGAGCACTAAAATATCGAAAAAACATTTTATAGACTTCTCTATACATCATAAAAAACACAATATATAATGAAAAAAACATGGTAAATGGTAACATAACTCACCATAATTATATAAAATTAAGCATACTACAATTACTGAATAATTAACATAATAAAAATATAAAAAGTAACATTTCGAATATACAATACATTCACATCATATTAATATATAAAACATTATACATCTCACACTATAAAAGAATTATAAAAAAAAGATAGAAAAAAAGGTTCCACAATAAAAAATACAATAATTGGCATCTTCCATATAAACCACATAACTCCCAAAAAATTCAAACACTCTCAAGCAACCAATAAAAAACAGCAAATAATTAAGCAGACCAATGAAAACAACCAGCACATTATAGAAACACTATAAAAATAAAGCAAACACACAACTAGATAACACTTTGCACCACAAAACGTGAAGAAGGGGAAACTCTGCCAGATTTTCACCAGAAGAGAAACCTGCTACATTCAAAAAAATGATACACAAAAGAAAAGTAAGTGCCACTGCCTTATAATAGCTACTAAACTTAGCACTTAAAACAAAAAATAAAAAATTAAACAACAAAAACTGAAACATTTTCTTTCCTTCTTACCATGTCTTGCAGATATCTCAAAATTACCGAAAAAAGCCCAACTTTTACAACTCTATCAACTAAGTATGGGCGGAAAATTCGCTCCGCTCGCGGAATTTGCGGATTTTCCGCGATTTCGCGATCCGCGAATCGCACGAAAGCGCGTCAAAATCTGCGAATTTGCGAGCGGGACGAATTTTGCTCAGGAAGCACTTACAGGGTTACAGCAGGTGCCCAAGTTGAAGCTAATTTCTTGGTAACCATTAACAAAATGGTAACAAAGAAATTAACTTCAACTTGGGCACCTGCTGTAACCCTGTAAGTGCTTCCTGAGTGCGCCTCGTTGTCTACTTGCAACTATTCTCTGACCCTTCTCTGACCCTCGAAGCATGGTCAGAGAATAGTTACAAGTAAACAGCGAGGCTCCATGAACCGGAAGTACTTTAAGATAAAGCAGGTGCCCGAGTTGAAGGTCAAATTCAGTACCTCCTTAATCAGCCCCAAAAAATTCACTGGAGCTTCATTCTCCCCATCTACTGCTTTGATCGGTCTCTGACCTTTTATACACACAAGAGGCATGTGAACTCGCGTGGAAGCTTCACCCGTTTGGCCCCGCCCACACACTAGCGGTGTGCACCGTCTTCCCGCCATTTACCCACTAATGTAGACAGCTCACTCAAGGGACCCCTGCGCCCTTCGGCGCGATGGCATAGTAACACAAACATGGTCACTGGAGCTTCTTTCTCTCTATCCGCTGCTCTGATCGGTCTCTGACTTTTTATGCACACAAGAGGCATGTGAACTCGCATGGAAGCTTTGCCCGTTTGACCCCGCCCACACACTACTGGTGTGCACCGTCTTCCCACCATTTACCCACTAATATGGACAGCTCACTCAAGGGACCCCTGCGCCCTTGGGCGCGATGGCATAGTACCACACACATGGTCCCTGGAGCTTCTTTCTCCTCATCTGCTGCTCTGATCGGTCTCTGACTTTTTATGCACACAAGAGGCATATGAACTCGCATGGAAGCTTTGACCATTTGGCCCCGCCCACACACTAGCGGTGTGCACCGTCTTCCCGCTATTTACCCACTAATGTGGACAGCTCACTCAAGGGACCCCTGCGCCCTTCGGCGCGATGGCATAGTAACACACACATGGTCACTGGAGACAACTCTTCTGGCACTTTAGGCAGCTGTAGTGCGGGAAAAGCACTATACATTTACCCAACGAGGTAGCACTTACTGATTAGCCAGCAGAAAGTACTCCAGTTAAGTATGGTGCAAAATCGCAAAAAAATCCACGATTTTGCGGGGAAATTCGTGAATTCGCAGATTTTTGGGCGATTTTGCAAACCGCTCGTTCGCAAAATTCACCCATGCACTCTAAAACAAAAGTAAGTATATAAACTAAAATAACAGAGACAACTTTTAAAAGGAAAACTATCAAGAAAACGTCCTTAGGCAAAGAAATCCAGTAATATAAAATAAAACATATACAATAAGTCTCATTTTCTTTTTCCAACAGAATCACCGACAAAATAAAGAGAAGTAAAGCATCCAAACACACAGCACAGCCCTCCAAACAACTAAGAAACAGGTAAATATATAGTGAAAATTTTATAAATGCAAATGATGAGCCTAGAAACCATACTAAATATCTCGATGCAACATTTATTTACTGTAGAAAGAAAAAAGAAAAATGACTGAAGGAGCCTAATTTATAACTTCACAGAAAGGCAAAATGCCTTTATGTTATATGGGCTATACATATACACAAGAAAAACAGCATGAAATGAAAGTGTTTTGGAAATGCAGCAAATATTACAGTAACAATTGTTATGGTCGAGCTATAACACAGGAAACAACTATAACCAATACAACAGAACATAACCACCCTCCCAACGTGACAGAAATAGAAATTAGACAAATGCTTGACTCACTAAAAGAAGCAAGTAGCACAGACATCCCTTCTACAACTATCCTTAAAGAACACTTAAAAGTTCTCCCCCAACATGCATCAAGCCAACTACCTTCCATTGAATCTCTAAAAAGGACAAAAGCTAGGCAAAAAAGAACAACTGCAGCAACTCCACCTGCCCCAAAAACCTTTGAGCAAGTCCAAATTCCCCCTGAACTGAGAATAACTCATAATGACGAACCTTTCATCCTATACGACAATGCATCTAATGAAAAAAGAATCATAATGTTTGCTACAGCAGACAATATGGTGAAATTACACCAATGCGAAACATGGATGATGGATGGTACATTCTCAGTATGCCCAAAACCTTTCTATCAATTATACACCATCCATGGACACTATCAGAATTGCAATATTCCCTTCATATATAGCCTACTACCCAACAAACAGCAAAAAACCTATGTTGACCTACTAAATAAAATAAAAGAACAAACAAATAATTACTTCCCCCCAAAAATTATCATTGACTTTGAGAAAGTAATGATAAATTCAATTCTAAAAACCTACCCTCACACAGCAATCCAAGGTTGCTACTACCATTTTAACCAATGTATATGGAAACATATACAAAAATCTGCCCTAAGCTCCCAATACTGCAATGACAGCACTTTTGCCAACCAGGTAAGAAAAATAATTGCGCTAGCCTACGTTCCTGTTACCGACGTAGCAGAACATTACAACCTACTAATAGACAGCCCCTATTATAAAAAATACGAAACAAAATTAAGCCATCTATTAGATTACTTTGAAGACACATGGGTAGGAAGGCTACACAGATCAGGACACAGAAGGCAACCAAAATTTCAAATTCCCTGGTGGAACGTCTACCTAAGTACCCTAAATAAACAGGCTAAAAGTAACAACGCTGTCGAAGGATGGCACAATGCTTTCAAGCAACTACAGGCAGAGGTACCCCCACACTACATAAACTACTCCAATCATTACAAAAGGAGCAAAGTTACCAAGAACTTCGAATGGAGCAATCTGTAACACTAATTGGCCCTAAGCTGACTAAACAAACTAAAAAAATTACACTACCTTACAAGACCGCTATACCCAACCATCAGAGGCCTACAATATCTGTCTATGATAGCAAAAATAATTCTTGAAACATACCTGTACTGAGCAAATATTAAACGTAAAATATATATATTAGATACATGTTAGAAACTGTAACACAATTGTCAAATATATTTAATAAAATGTATTTAAATATATCTGAACAGTTTTCTTATAATTTCTAACATACAACATAAAATAATTAAACAAATAAAATGACAATCCCACCCAAAAATAGAAATAAATATAACTTACTCACTTTGTTGCTGAAGACAAACTTTGTAACGAAAGAAATCCTTCCATACCAGTAATCCATCCAAACAATCCAAAGGAACCCATGAAAAAATGCAAACAAATCCAAAAACTTTCTTCTCCAATACCATCCAGTCGAAAACCCTTAAAAACACGAAAATATTTATCAAAAATTAAAAAAAAGCTCCAAGGAAACCAAATGTAAAAATTAAAAATAAAAACACATCCATAACGAATCTTCTCCAAGATCGATCCAACATTAAACCATTAAAAACCCGAAAATAGTTTAAAAATTAAAGAAACGCTCCTTGAAAACGCGAAAATCTAAGAAAGTGTGTTTAAAAAAGAATAAATAATATTCTACACACTTCTTACAAAAAAAACCGCAATCTTCTCCCAAAAACGACATCCACGCGAAGTACCTGAAAAATAGAAAAAAACATATCCACCCACACACAATACACCCAAACATACATTTTCAAACATTATTAAACATTATACATGTCATTTAATTAACATTTCTAACTCTATTCCTACCTCAACATAGTATGCCCAAAACGAGTAAACCGGACCCAAAACGAAAACCGTAACTACCGCCTAAAACACACACATCCTACAACTACCGAATACTAGAAAACCTATACACACTCCACAAACACTCAAACTACATATCTAACAAATAAAATACTTAAAATTAAACTTGTCTGTCCGCAAGCGAAGCAGCCTCCAACCGCGAGCTCTTCCACGTCGAAAGGACCCAAAATAACATAAGGCGGTTACAAAATAAACCCTAACAAACAAATAGTCCCATTCATATTAATATTAAATAACATTCTAAAATTATTTAATAAATGTGTCAGTCAATATTATCTAACTATTGTATTTTTTTTTATAAAAAAAATGTAAGAATGTTATAAAAATGATTTACAATGTCCTATTTGTTATTTTCAATTACTTTATATTAATTAAACAAAAATTGACTTTAATAAAAAATACTTACATGACTGTATGAATATGAAATACTGTAATACATGTTACTATTATTTACTCTTTATAAATAAAAATAATGTACCTAAAAATATTACCTGTGTAACAATTCTTTACCCAGGGCCGGACTGGCTACCGGGCAGTTAGGAATCCTGCTGAACTTGGGGGTGATTTCATTAATGGGGACCTACATGAGCTAAACGAAATTCGTTTTGCATTCAGTATTTCACAGGACACGCAGGTCTCCATGGACGAAATCAGCCTCCACTGCAGTAAAATCAGGCAGCAGCTCGGCGGCATTCCTGACTGCCCGGTAGCCAGTCCGGCCCTGTCTTTACCTCTGTAAAAATTATTATTATTAATATTTTATGTATTAATAATAATTTCTTCCAAAAAATAAAATTGTAAATATATATCAATGTCAACAAAACCTACTATTTTTTGCTGATATATATAAATATGTTTGCTTCAAAAAATGTTTAAATATACAAACACTGTATTATAAAATTATTTTAAAAAAAATTCTATATGACTTATAAAATAAATCTTTATTTTTACAATAATAAATGTGAAATAAAAAAACAAATGTACACTGAATAAATGTCACTTTTCTTAGAAATGATTGTAATAAAAATGTGTTTACAATACAAATTTTTTTTGACCGTTATACGACTATGACTATAATGTAAATATGTTATTAAACTATATATCATCAAAATGAAAATGTGTAATAAAATCTTTAAAACATGCTGTGAGTCTAATTAATTTATTTTCACTTACTGTCAATTATAAAAATCAATTAATAATTTTATATAAATGTTACTGTATAATATGTATTTAAATACTGTAAATATCTTTCTATATACTCTAACAAAATGCTGGACAGTCAACCCATATAAATTACTATTCCCACTCGACCTAATATAAAGTCAGGGAAGGTGCTGGACACTAAACCCATAAAATGTATTATTCCCACTCCACCAAGTATAAAATCAGGGAAGGTGCTGGACATTCAACCCATATAATTTACTATTCCCACTCCACCAAGTATAAAGTCAGGGAAGGTGCTGGACAGTCAACCTATATAATTTACTATTACCACTCCACCAAGTATAAAGTCAGGGAAGGTGCTGGACACTAAACCCATATAATTTACTATTCCCACTCCACCAAGTATAAAGTCAGGGAAGGTGCGGGACAGTCAACCCATATAATTTACTATTCCCACTCCACCAAGTATACAGTCAGGGAAGGTGCTGGACAGTCAACCCATATAATTTACTATTCCCACTCCACCAAGTATAAATTCAGGGAAGGTGCTGGACACTAAACCAATATAATTTACTATTTCCACTCCACCAAGTATACAATCAGGGAAGGTGCTGGGCACTAAACCCATATAATTTACTATTACCACTCCACCAAGTATAAAGTCAGGGAAGGTGCTGGACAGTCAACCCATATAATTTACTATTACCACTCCACCAAGTATACAGTCAGGGAAGGTGCTGGACAGTCAACCCATATAATTTACTATTCCCACTCCACCAAGTATACAGTCAGGGAAGGTGCTGGACACTAAACCCATATAATTAACTATTCCCACTCCACCAAGTATAAAGTCAGGGAAGGTGCTGGACAGTCAACCCATATAATTTACTATTCCCACTCCACCAACTAAAAAGTCAGGGAAGGTGCTGGACTGTCAAACCATATAATTTACTATTCCCACTCCACCAAGTATAAAGTCAGGGAAGGTGCTGGACACTAAACCCATATAATTTACTATTCCCACTCCACCAAGTATACAGTCAGGGAAGGTGCTGGACACTAAACCCATATAATTTACTATTCCCACTCCACCAAGTAAAAAGTCAGGGAAGGTTCTGGACACTCAACCCATAAAATTTACTATTCCCGCTCCACCAAATATAAAGTCAAGGAAGGTGCTGGACACTAAACCCATATAATTTACTATTCCCACTCCACCAAATATAAAGCCAGGGAAGGTGCTGGACAGTCAACCCATATAATTGACTATTCCCACTCCACCAACTATAAAGTCAGGGAAGGTGCTGAAAAGTTAACCCATATAATTAACTATTCTTAATCCAACAAGTATAAACTCTGTAAAGGTACTAAATAATAATAATAATAAATAATCCACATTTGTATAGCGCACAATCCCCGTTAGGGTCTCTAGGCGCTGGGGGCCGTCGGGAAGATTAAGCAAGCTATTGCCCAGAGTCGCATGGTGCTGGGCTAACCTGCCGCCGGGGATCGAACCGTGATCCCCAGATTCCAGCGTCAGTCGCCCTGGCCGCGGCGCCACACCTCTCTACTAAATAGTAAACAAATATAAATTAATATTTCCACTCCAAAAACTATATACTCTAAAAAGCTGCTAAACAGTAAAACCAAATAATTTACTATTCTCAACTCCACCAAGTATATACTCTGAGAATGTGCAGAACAATATACCCATATAATGAACTTTCATAAATAATACATATCTCTTACATCACCATTTAAAAAAAATATTAAACATAATCAAAATTATCAATTAAAAATAAATATTAACAATATTCTTCTAATTTTGTATCATTATTATTAATTTTTAAATTTAAAAAAAATATTTTTCTAAAACAATTAAATATTTTTTAAATACTTTGTACCTTTTTACTTAATTTCAAACAATATTATAAAATGTGTTTAAATTAAAAATACATAATAACATTATTTTTCTCAAAACTTATCCAAAAAATAAATATGTTAAAATATTCTAAATCATAACACAATTCTTAAAAACATAATACTTTATTTACACTAAAATGAATTTGTAGATTTCATAATTGAAAATTTAAAAATTTTGTAAAAATAAATTATATTTTTAAATTAAAATAATTAAATGTAAAAATGTAATTTTAAAAAAACACCATTACACAAAAAACACACAAAACCCCCAAAATAAATGTCAACATTTAATATTTTACATTATTTTCTATAAATATTTCCTAAAAGAAACTTTATTTATGATTAAAATTCACATTTCCGAAACGAAAATGTCTAAATAAAATTTTGTTAAAAAAAAGTTTACATTAAATTTCAAATTCTAATAAAATACACACCCTACACACCTAAAAACATAAATAATGCACCAAAAACAAAAACAAATCTCACTTTTTTATAAAAATTATAAATTACATTTTTTTTAAAAATCACATAGTTTAACACACTCCCCACCCATTTCCTTTAAAAACACACATCCCACTCCTAAAATGTATTATACATTTTATTAAAATAATTAAAAATGTAAAATATTCATAAAAATAAAAATATTTTTTTTTTCAAATTCACATTTTTAAAACACTCCCCACCCTATTCCCTTAAAAGCCCACATCCCACTCCTAAAATGTATTAAACATTTTTTTAAATAATTAAAACATTTAAAAAAATGTATTTATTTAAATAAAAAACAAAATTCAAATTCACATTATTAAAACACTCCCCACCCTATTCCCCTAAAAAACCACAACCCACCCCTAAAACGTGAAATGTATAAAAAAACAAAATATATATATATATATATATATATATATATATTCACAGAAAAAACCATAGGTTATAGACCATATATAGTTAGGAATTAGCATTTACAAAACCTTGAAAATTCACTGAAAAAACCATAGGTTATAGACCATATATAGTTAGGAAATAGCATTTAGAAAACCTTATTTTACTCACACAAAACCATTGAAATTCCATATATAGTTAGTTGCACTAACTATATATCGCGCACCTGCAATCCACTGCTGATGATGTCACATATTACATCATTCATGACATGGTCAGTGACATCACTGATGACATCACTGATGACATCTCAAATGACATCACTGATGACATCACTGATGACATCTCATTTGACATTACTGATCACATCACTGCTGACATCATTCATGTGATGATACAATGAACCTCTTCAGACTCTAATATAACCTTAGATACACTCAGTGTAAACAGACACTCACAGACTGTCACTCATCCATGGAGTTACTCACACACCTAGTCAGTCTTGCAAAGAATCAATCACACCTCGATTTCCTCAACTATATAGTTATACACACCTTACTTATTGGAACATATAATAACACATATTTACTCTGTTATACAATCCCTGATACAAGTTCACAATAATCCATACAGCCACTCACACATTCACTGGCTCTTATGCACAGTTATTTATATATGTCAACTATCACATGTACTGTGTTTTACATATGTACTTACTTTGACATGTAGCACTGAGATATCCATTCACTCACCAATACACTCATGCACACAGTCAACCGCCCATACAGATGTTTCCACATGCACTTTTGAACCCATACATCTAGTGAATCAACTGCTCACACATCTATGCACAGAGTCATACACCTCCCAGACACCCACACACACACTCAGTCTCCCATACAAATACTTGGGCAACTAATCAATAACCCATATAGTTAGTCATATAGCTAATGATCAACACATGCATCAGATTACAAAACAACAGACACAATGATGCACAATTTAAAACAGTTTAGTCACTAACCCATGCACTCAGTGAGACACATTTAATCACTCACTTATACAGTCAGTCATGCACCTACTAAATCCTTCATCCAGACACTTATACATCCACTCATTCTTCAATATGTAAGACATATTTTAACTTTACAGAAGCATACAGTCACTGGATGTTGTCATCAGTGATGTCATCAGTGATGTCATTTGAGATGTCATCAGTGATGTCATCAGTGATGTCACTGACCATGTCATGAATGATGTAATATGTGACATCATCAGCAGTGGATTGCAGGTGCGCGATATATAGTTAGTGCAACTAACTATATATGGAATTTCAATGGTTTTGTGTGAGTAAAATAAGGTTTTCTAAATGCTATTTCCTAACTATATATGGTCTATAACCTATGGTTTTTTCAGTGAATTTTCAAGGTTTTGTAAATGCTAATTCCTAACTATATATGGTCTATAACCTATGGTTTTTTCTGTGAATTTCATTGGTTTTTTAACAGCTAATATCTGTAGCTGTAAAATGTATTCTTCTTTAAATCCAAAAATATATTTTATATGTTTATGAATAATTTTTTTTTAAAATATTTTTTTTTCTTCGTTCCCGCTTCGCGAATCGGGAAGCTTCCCGTTAGCTGACCTTGATGCCGCGAAATAGACCGCGAGCCGGTAAACGTTTCTTTACCGCAAGTGCCGCGTTAGAAAACAACATCGTGACGCCTCCCGTCCGCATGACGTTCCACGTTGTCGCTTGATACGTCATATGACGTGCTACGTTAGCAAACTGGTACGCGAAGCGAGTGCCAAAGCGCAGGTTTCTGGAAGCAAACCGGGAGGCCCTGCAAAGCGCTTAACGTAAACACAGCAAGTCATGTGACTTGGTAATAACACTTTTCATTGGTTCATTTCACTTTTGGTTTCCTAATGATGTAAGACTAGGTCATATAATCTAAAATGAACACTTTTGATTGGTTGAGAACTCTTGTTTTTCCCAAATGATGAAAATCCCTCCTTCTTTCCTCACTCTGACTTTCATCATTGTGAGAGAAAGACCCTTTGTGATCACTGAGCAATGGCTTCTTTAGTAGCTTCAGCTGGTGCTTCCCCACCACCTCCACCACATCCAAGGAAGAGTGGACCACCTGCTCAAGTTGTAATTCAACAAGAAGAAGAAGAAGAGGAACAGGAGGACGAGCACGAAGAGAGGCAGTTTTTGCCTGAGCAGCCCAAGACGTCTCACCGGAAAGAAAACTTCATTTGGCAATTTTTTAAAATTCCCAAAGGTCAGAAAAAAGTAAATGCAAGATACGTAACTTGCCTTATATGTCAAGATAGACTGTCCAGAGGGACCGACAAAAAATACAGTTTCGGAAACTACACAATGCATCGCCATATGACTAGGTGGCATCCTAACAACTACAGTGCTGCACAGTTTCGGAACGACCTAGATAATCTCCCTATTATGGCCAGAAGATCTGTTGTACCGGAAGTAACGGGACCAGAGGGCAGGGAGATGGTGCCAAATATACAAATGAGATTTGGTGAAGTAAAACACACCTGCGTATTTTGCGATGGATTCATTTCCTACGGAGAAAGAAGCATCACTCTGATCAACAGAGCTATTGACTATCATATGCAAGTTTGTCCGAAACGCCCAAAATAATAAATACTTCTTTTTTTTGTTTTGTTGCTCCTGTTGAGCCCTTTACAATGAATCGTTTTCATTGCCCCCTCCAAGAAAAACCCAAAAAAATATAAAACTGTTCCGAAAAATTCAAAAACAGTAAAAAAATGTTCAGAAAAATAAAAAAAAAAGTTCTTTTCAGAACTACCTCCCCGTTATTAAAAAATTGGTACAATATTTGGAACTGTGCCAACCTCTATTTCTCTTAGTTCGCTTCCTAGTTCGCTCGCTGGTACGCGAACTGGAAGCGAACCAAAAACAGTAAGTATAAGGGAAGGAAACACACACTTATGTTAAAAGAAAGACAGCTATAGGGGAGTAAACTAGAGATACTATTACCCATAATCCACTACTGATGATGTCACATATTACATCATTCATGACATGCTCAGTGACATCATCAGCAGAGGATTGCGGGTTTTTTGGCAACATGCCTTATCCACGGTTTAATAACGCTGCCTTTTGCTTTATATAAGTTTTCAAATTGTATGAAATATATACCAATAGGTCTTTATGAACCATTAGGTAGTGCTTTTGATCATGAGGTCTGGTCGCTTCCATACACATACAGATGTTTCAAAGATGATCAAGAAGTTTATCTGAATGGAGAGGAATGCACTGAGACGCCAGATCATTCACTAATGTGTAGGCACATACAGTTACACGATTCATGCAACAAACACCGACCAAATATGGCTTGCGTGTTGCAAGGCACGCCAGTTCCTGCTATCATCCCCACGTTCAAGTTGTTGGAAAATGGTAGTTATTTGATGCTCAATAATGAAGATTGTTCTGAGTTAATTAAAAAGTATTCCTTTTATCGTAACAGTAAGTGAACGGGTTATTTGCTGCAGAAATGTTCTATTTCCTCCCACACATGAACATAGGGAGTTTTCAATCTGGCCACAAATACCAACCTTGGGACACGTTTCAACGGCATGACAAGAATAAGAGCTCTTTTGTCTCAGAGAGAGGTGGCCTTGAGTTCGGCCCGTGAAACTTTCGTACTTCACATAGCGAACACCCGTACACAGGTTTGCCTTTCAATTTCAGCAACATGTTTCCGACTATCTTTAACGCATCCTCCACAAAATCCCTGGCACACTTTTTTAAAGTTGTTACCAGTGGTCTCGTGACTTCATTTGAGAAAATCTTTGGAGTCATCCCTGCTCCCTTTCATTCCATTTTCTCCACTCTGGTTCGTGGATTGCATTTTTACTTGCATTACCAGCGGACGCTCTTGTGCTTTTTTACATTTTTAAATATGGATGTCCCTCCTATGCAACCTCCGACCCTGCAGCTGCTGACACTGTTCCGCAATCGCATGCTAGAATATTATGGCACAATGCCGTTGGCGATATTAAGCACGGCATATGGATTATCTTTTCGGTTCTCCTACTTCACCTGTGTCCAGCCTGTATTTCACTGCCTGACCTGTGATTTCGATTGGGCCATTGATTTGTGTCTCTGCGGACCGGTTTCTCCTGACGTCGACTTTAATCAGCTGATGACTCCTATCATTACTCACGAGTTGATTTGTCCTGGCGAAAGGATTATGGCTGTGGCATTGATGCATGGACTACTTGGTCCCTGGAATTTACTGGCGGCAGCACAGTCTTTCTTGGAACACAGCTTTCTTGAAAACCCACCGAGCTGTCCTCTGATGGTGATAGAGGATCCGGTGCTGGGAGAGCACGTATGTTCTTTTCCGCTTTTAAATTGGATGGCTGAACTGTTTTCGGATGAAGACGGTGACTTCCTATTGGAGGCTGTTGCAGCTTATTTTGCATACACAGTTATGTCATAGACCTTTTTCATGTTTGATATGCTGAGTACTAGCATTTCATTGACAATTCATTGACTTATTTGTCAAGTTTTTATTATTTACCTTGCCTATTGGCTTAAGACTCGATAAAGTACTTGGCTGTTTTATTTTTCTTTAGCATTGAATTTTCCTAGTTTTTAATGCTTTACCTTGCGGACCGTCCACATATAAACTTGCAATCTGCTCTCATGAGATGGCACTTCTATTATCTTATTCAGTTCGTTTCCGGATCATGAGGAGGTGTCATCTAGGTCCTGGATATCTTTACACCGTGTTAAGTTAGCATGGGCTCATTACCGGTTTAAACGCCATTTTTCCTTTTTTGCAACTTCTGCACACGACACTTAGTTGTTGCTTTAGCTTTCCACCTAGTAGTTCATCGTGGTTTACATGAGAATAATATGTTATTGGTCTACTATCTGCTTTACTTGTTAAACTATATCTGTACAGCGAGTGCTAAAGTTTCAAGAACAACACGATACAGAATTGTTATGAGGTCTGATCTCCACGACTTCATACTCATAACATAAGTGCAACTTCTGCCAATTCTGGGCATGAGGCGGGTTTTATATTGCTTTGCCGAACACACATACACAACAGTTGATGCGGTTCACATGAAGAGAGAGCTGGTGTATGCTGATGTGATTCCTTCAAATCTAAGACACTAAAGTATGGACACGCCCTAAACCAACACAAAGAGACCTTCTTAGCAAATAATATAATATGTGTATTAGGGAGGGTGAGATATAAGCAGCCGCGGGCCGTGGAGGGAGTTACGATGGGGCAGGGAGGCGGGGAGGGGGAGAAGCAGGGTGGAGCCCTCTCTACCTTGCCCCTCCCCCTCCCCGCCTCCCTGCCCCACCGTAACTCCCTCCACGGCCCGCGGCTGCTTATAAGTGTTGCTAACTCTTATTCATTTACAGCATGTTAACATACTGTCACCATTCGCTTTTTATGTACTAGTAACTATGCTGGTAATTTTGCTACTGATAATATGTGTACTTGTATTCTCCACCCTGCTTCTCCCCCTCCCCGCCTCCCTGCCTCACCGTAACTCCCTCCACGGCCCGCGGCTGCTTATAAGTGTTGCTAACTCTTATTCATTTACAGCATGTTAACATACTATCACCATTCACTTTTTATGTACTAGTAACTATGCTGGTAATTTTGCTACTGATAATATGTGTACTTTTATTATCTAAGGTACTACGCCTGAGAAGACGGCATTAGTAAATAAACATTTCAAATACACATGTGTTCTTCTTAACTCCATGTTCTGGTTTCTAAGAAATATATAACGACCGACTGTTCATGAGTTCCACGTATCCTGAGGTACTATAAGTTCATATTCTGGATTGTCTAAACATTGAGAGTTTGTTATATCCAATGTGACACTGTACCTAGCTTGCTAAATAGTTTTTGATTACTAACGTGAGTTTTGGGACACCCTAATTCGCCGAGGTTCCAATCCTCTGTCCACAGTTCTGTGTGAGAACAGAAACCCTGCGACAGGGGCACCCCCGACCCTTGCTGGAGCTTCATCACACTTGCGATACAACTCCAGCAATGCGCCACCTTTACGGCACAGATACATCACGCATCTGTGCTGTTTTTGCCCCATGATGCGCCGCATTGTAAATGCAGCACACCATAGGTGACGGAACAGCGGCACAGAATGACTAACACATCCCTGGTGATGCGCCAGTCATCATAAATCTATCCCTATGCTTCTTATCTTGTTAGAGATGAACCGCCATATGTATCATAAAAGTTATTTGCATTTCCTAAATAGCGAACTTTAAGGAATAAATAGCGATTCTTTACCATTCCTAGTTTGCGATGAGCTATTTGCTAATTAGCCGAATGTAGCCCAATGAAGCCCAATGTAGCCCAATGTAGCCCAAAGATGGCCGCCAGACACACAAAAAAACAAATGTAGCCCAAATATCAGCCAGATGTAGCCCAACTATAGCCCAGTGACAGAATGACCAATCAGCTTCGCAAACCTCCGTTACGCGAAGCGGAGCGCTGTTACAGATATATATCTTTTTTTGAACGTTAATTTCTCAAAATCCACTGGAGCACATATATTGAGACCTAGCAAAGGCACATCGGGCTACCAGTCCTTAATATTTTGCCAAGTTTCGTGCAAATCCATTCAGCCGTTCAATTATTATTTTTATTATTTTTTTTTGCCCCGCGGGGCCCTTTTAAAACCTCCACATCAAACCTAGGGGGTCAGCGAGGATCTACTATGCCCCCTTATAGTTATTTCCCCCTTTGTTTTGACCTCCTCTTGTCTCTCGATCCTACCGAGAGACAAGATGGCGGCCGCTACGGACTGTTTGGAATGTTGACAGACGCCGGAGAACCAATCAGCTTCGCTTCACAAAGCTCCGTTGCGCGAAAAGTCCGCGAACCAGAGCGCTAACCGGTCCGCTGTTACAGATATATATCTTTTTTTAAACGTTAATTTCTCAAAATCCACTGGAGCACATATATTGAGACCTACAAAAGGCACATCGGGCTACCAGTCCCTACAATTTTGCCAAGTTTCGTGCAAATCCATTCAGCCGTTCGGGCTAAAAGTGAGGCCAACCGCCCTATGGAAAACTCAATGTTAAAAACACGTTTTGGGACCCCCCTTTTTTCTCGGCCCCCACTGGACGAACCCCCCCCAAATTTTCAAGGGCTGCTCAGAAACAAAATGTGCCATTTTCCTGAAAATTTCAGCCGATTCCGTCCACAAACGCCAAAGTTATTAGACATAGAATTTTCAAAAAACCCATAGAGAAAAAATCCTAACTATATATACCTACTGGCGACCGCCAGTAGGTAATATATATATATATATATATATATATTTATTCAAATATATATATTTTAATTCACTCCCTACCCTATTCCCCTAAAATCCCACATCCCACTCCTAAAATCAATTATAATTTAAAAAAAATAATAAATGTTTTAAAAATATTTATAGAAATGTAATACAAAAATATATCTATATATATACAAACCAAAGTATGTCCGTTTGTCCTTTATGCATTATTACACCATTCATCCGATCGGCATCAAACTTTGGGAAGTTGTTGAGTACGCTCCCGCGAAGGTTTCAGGCTAAAAAAAATATACATTTTTTTTTTTAAGTTGTTGAGTACACTCCCGCGAAGGCCACCCAGGGCCCTCATTATCCTTCCAATACTGAACGTTTACACTTTCTGGTGCGACTCGCTTTTGCACTGACCATCAACAAAGGACAAGGACAATCGTTGCAAGTGTGTGGACTAGATTTGGAGAATCCGTGCTTCTCACATGGACAACTGTATGTGGCGAGCTTTCTGATTTATTCGTCTACGCACCAGACGGAAAACCAAAAAATGTTGTGTATCGAATAAAAAAACAATATTAAAACAACACTTTGAAATGTCTTCCATATTAAAATGAATAAGTTTCAATAAAAATGACACAATGTAAATTGAATGTTATCATAACAAGTTTCCTTAAATTTCCTTTCTTCATGAGATCGCAGCAACGCGCGATGGGTAAGCTAGTATACTATATTTAGGGCTCCCGGTTTTCCGTTTTTACGGATTTATACATATAAATACAGACGGAAAACTATATTTCCTTTGTCTGTATTTATATTTAGAAACGGCAAAATACTAGCACATTTTGCCGGGCTTCAGTGCAGAAGACAGTGTACATCACGTGCGATGCCAGACACAATCAATCAAGCATTTGGAAATGCGCACAATGCTGCGATGCTGGTCTTTAACAAAATCATCCCGGAGCGTGCTCTGAAGGTAAGTAAATTAACAAACATACATTTTTTTTTTTTACAAACACCTAACTTTTTCGACATTATCAACAGTCTATATTTCAAACATCGATATTATTACACTCTATATTTTGACTTTCGATATTCTAACACTCTATATTTTACGTTTCGATATTTTTAACTAACAAAATATAACGATATTTTAAAACATCGATATTAACTACTCGATATTTCTAACTTCGATATTATTTATTTTTTAAATTCGATAAAACATACATCGATAATACTTACCTCGATATTACTGGCATCTCAATATCACTCATTCGATATTCCGTCCACTCGATAAAAATGACTCGCTATTTAGACTGCACACCCTTTAGCAACAATTAGACACAACGCAGCATTTTGTCCAGTTTTATTAAGTCTTATTCTGTTCAATGGTTCCTCACATTCTTTAATAGCAGATGGTGAGTTGCTAGTAGCCAAGTACGAGCTGGAGCAAGAACTGACCACACCAAAAGTGTGGGTCTTTTTCAAGTGCTCTGAAGCACTTTGGACATTCTCAACAATAGTAAATGCTGGTCCCTTTAATACACCGTGGAGGTTTTCAGTTTATACAATTGCTCTTTTCAGTTCCGTCTCCTGAGAGTTAGAGTGAAGATTGCAATCAGCTTTCAAGCTGCTGCTTTGAGAATGACGATTCTCCAATTAATATGAAGAGAGAATCTTGATTTCATTAAAGACATACGGAGGCTAACATTATGCAAATACTTTTATTTGCTGCCCAAACATGCAGCCCTTTAAAGAATATCATTATATCACAATAAAATAGTACTTTAACAACATAACAACTCCGTTGAGCAGGCTCCTATCTTCCTCGTGGGCTGCGATGACACAGGAGAACAGTGAAGAAATTTCATCAAAAAGTTATTCCTTAGGATTATTATCTGAGAAGGAACAAGAAAATGCCATATGGTAAAAAAGGCAACAGATAATAATTACATTTTTCAGATATTAAAAGAAAAACATTTGACATCAATCAACCCAAACCTCTCAGGGAGAGGAGGGTGGGATAATGTTAGCCTCCGTATGCCTTTAATGAAATCAAGATTCTCTCTTCATATTAATTGGAGAATCGTCATTTCATTACAAGACCGGAGGCTACCATTATGCATGTTTAAAGCCATGCAAAGCTGCACCGCTAACATGTTCTATCGGTCTCAAGTAAAACTTCGAGAAGGTACTTGCATTAGACCAATCTGCAGCTTTAAGTATTTCGGGCAGAAAACGCCCAGCCCAAAATACTTTGCTTGCCATTGCAACTCTAGAAGAGTGAGCACCAAACCTAGATAGATCCACACCTGCTTCATGCATAATCAGACGGATCCATCTCGCTAAAGTAGCTGATGATACAGGCCTAAAAGGTCTAACATTAGATAAAAGAAGTTGATCACAGCCAGCAGGTCTAAAAAATGAAATCTTATTTTCATAACACTTCATGCAATTAACAACACATAATTTTTCACATTCATGAAAAAAGGGATAGAAAATAGATTCTGACATTGTTTTAGTTCTTTTCCAGATATCGAAATGAACACCTTCAGAAGAATGAAATCTATAGGAAAGTTCAAGAGCTTTATTATCAGACACCCTCCTGAAGGATATTAAACATAATAAGGTTGCTAGTTTCATTGAAATCTTTTTAAGGGAAAGTAATTCATTGACAGGCCAGGACATGAAGAGATTAAAGATAAGATTAACATCCCAAAGAGATTCTTAACGAGCCCTAGGAGGTCTCCATAGTCTAATACCCTTCATGACCCTTTTGATAAGTGGATTACTACCGATGGCAAAGTTATTAATTAAACAATGACCTGAAGAGATAGCTGATCTGTAGCAGTTGATGGTTCTAAAAGAAAGACCTGACTCAAAAAGATGTGCGAGGTAATTAGCTACGAAAGGTAAAGGACATTGAACGGGATCCAAATCCCTTTCAAGGCACCAACCAGACCATTTCTTCCATATTCCGCTGTATCTCTTTCTTGTCCCAGGGGCCCATGATTCTTCCAGTAAGCTTTTAGCTTCTCCCGAAAGTTCAGAATATCTCCCTGAATCCCTGATATCCTCCAGACAAGAAGGTTCATTTTGCCCTCCAAGACTAAAGGATGTTCTTCTCTGTCTGGGCCTCGTAGTAGGCCCAAACATGATGGGATCAACCATGGGAAGTCTACCGCCAATTCCATTACACCGGGAAACCATACTTGGGATTTCCAGAAAGGAGTCACCAGAATTATGTTGCATGATTCGAGTCTCACTTTCCACAATAATCTCTGAATCATTGAGAAGGGAGGGAAGGCGTAGCCCTTCGTTCCTTCCCAAGGTTGGAGAAAGGCATCTACTCCTGACGCATTTGGGTCTGGCCTCCAACTGAAGTATTTCAGAACTTGGTTCGTCAATCGGCTGGCAAACAGATCTATCAGAATTGGACCCCAAACTTCCTGAATTAGATGAAAGAATTTGGGATTCAGCATCCAATCGCTGGAATCGTGAAGAAAACGTGAATTCCAGTCTGCCCTCAGATTTAACGAACCGGGAATATAATCTGCTCTTTTTGTGTTCCCAACAGAAATACCATATTTTCTTCGCGATATCAGAGAGATTTTTGGATTTCGCGCCACCCAATCGATTTATGTAAGAGACGGCTGAAAAATTGTCCAGACGGATTAAAGTATTGGAATTCTTCAGAACTTCTCTGAAGCTCATAAGGGCATTTAAGGCTGCTAGCATTTCCAAAGAGTTTATGTGGAGGGATTGTTCTGAAAAAGACCATCTCCAACCAGTTTCTAAGTTGTTCAGAAGAGCACCCCAACCACGGTTGCTCGCATCTGATTCTAGGATAAAGTCTGGTACATTTCCGAGTATAGCTTTTCCATTCCAAGCTTGGAGATTGTTTAACCACCAATGTAGGTCTTCTCGAGCGTCTTCTGAAAGGGTAAGGGAATCTTCGTACCAGAGACCCTTCCTCAGGCCTTGAGCTTTTAATCTCTGCAAGCCCCTGTAGTGAAGTGGGCCCGGATAAATTGCTTGTATAGAGGATGAAAGGAGACCCAAAACCCTGGCTAGGTCTTTCAGACATATAATATCTTTTGAAAGGACTTAGGAAACGTATTTCCTGATCTTGGTAACCTTTTGGTGGGGAAGGATTAGGTTGGATAGAATAGTATGGACTTTGAAACCCAAGAATTATATTTCCTGAGTTGGGGTTAAAATAGATTTTTCCAAATTTATGATAAAACCCAAGTCCCGAAGGAGGTTCATAGTGATATCTAAGTGTTCCAAAAATTCTGTCTTGTCTTGAGACATGATGAGGATATCGTCTAAATAAATTATAAGACGAATCCCCCTTTCCCTTAGGTAACTGACCACCGGACGAAGAACCTTGGTGAAACACCAAGGGGCCAAAGATAGACCGAAGAGGAGACATTGGAACTGATAAAGAATTCCTTTCCAAGTAAATCGGAGATATTTGCGGCATTCCTCGTGCATGGGAATGGTGAAATAGGCATGTTTCAGATCCAGTTTCATTAGCCAGTCTTTGGTCTGAAGGATGTCCCTCAAAAGATGGATACCCTCCATCTTGAAATGTCTGTAGATTAGAAAATTGTTTAAATTTTTTAAATTTATAACAGGTCACCAACCCTTGTCTTTCTTTTTGACTAAGAAGATAGAACTTAGAAAGCTTTTTGTTAACTCTGAAAGTGGAATTTTTATAATAGCTCCTTTCTCTAACATTTGGGAGATCTCTGTCTCTATTAATTTAGAATTTTCCAAGTCTAAAATGAGTTCTCTGGAAGTTCTTTCCTGAAAGGGTTCTTCCCAAAATTCTATTTTGAATCCCACAACAGTCTCCAAAACCCATGGATCTTGAGTGACTCGAAGCCAATTCTTTTCGAAGTGCTTACCGTAGTTTCCCTGATTGGATGATCGAGGTCTGCCACCACGGGATCTTGAGCCCCTTCCTCTTTGTGGATAGAAGTTTGAGTTTCCACGGAAACCTCCATAGGGATGATAGCCTCTGTTGTCTTGATAAGACTGGGACCGGGATGAGGTGCGGCTGACAGGTTGTCCCCTTCTGTCAGCCCTTCCAAAAAGTGATTGAGTGCTAAAGACTCTACGCATATTTGACTGTGCCCTACTAAAGGCATTAAAGGTGGAGACATACTTCCCGAGTGTTTTAACGAAGTTATCTCCGAATAAGAGTCCTTTTGTGTTGGACATATCTTCACTAGCTGAGAGATCCGCTAGTTTCGGGTTCGTCCTTAGGAGAACAGCCTTTCTACGTTCAGTGATTAGATTCGCGTTAGCATTGCCGATAAGGCAAAGAGCACGTTGTGACCATCCTCGAAGCACCTCTATGTCTATAGGTGAGTCATTAGCTTTAGCCTCCTCGGTAATATCCAAAGTTTTTGAGAGTGGTCCCATTACATCAAGGAGTTTATCTTGAGCTTGTTTAAGGCACCTTTTGATTCCTTTTCTAGGATCCCTTCCAGATTTGAACAGAAAGGTAATTAGGTCAGGATCAAGATTAGGGCGTCGATTCCGATCCGGTAAAATAATCCGACGTACGAATCGTATTCGTAGCCGATTCCGTACGAATGGGAAACTACCGTCCGACCTGCGAATTCCGATCCGTTTCCGTTGATTTCCGTACGATTTTCTACGACCCGTACGAATGACATTCGTTTACCCGTACGAATAAGCCTCGTGCAGACCACCGTACGATTCGTAATCAGGCCGTACAAACTCACTATTCCGATTCGGAACGAAAGGCCTGAGCGAGATACGTACGGGCCAAAGTATTCACGCTTCAACATTGATTCGTAGGAACATTCGCCTCACTGCAAGCTCCACCAATACATACTACACGCACACCCCTCGGCCAAGCCTACGCGAACCCCCCCACCCGCCAACGGCCCGTACCACTCACACGCACTCACAAGTACGACACGCACCCCCCCCAACAAGCCTACACGAACCCACCCACCCGCCAACGGCCCGTACTACTCACTCGCACGCACAAGTATGACACGCACCCCCCCAACAAGCCTACGCGAACCCCCCCACCCGCCACCGGCCCGTACCACTCACTCGCACGCACAAGTACGACATGCACCCCCCCAACAAGCGTACGCGAACACCCCCACCCGCCAACGGCCCGTACTACTCAAACGCACGCACAAGTACCACACGCACACCCCTCGGCCAAGCCTACGCGAACCCCCCACCCGCCAACGGCCCGTACCACTCACTCGCACGCACAAGTACGACACGCACCCCCCCAACAAGCCAACGCGAACCCCCCCACCCGCCAATGGCCCGTACCACTCACTCGCACGCACAAGTACGACACGCACCCCCCCCAACAAGCCTACGCGAACCCCCCCACCCGCCAACGGCCCGTACCACTCATTCGCATGCACAAGTACGACACGCACCCCCCCCAACAAGCCTACGCGAACCCCCCCACCCGCCAACGGCCTGTACTACTCAAACGCACGCACAAGTACCACACGCACACCCCTCGGCCAAGCCTACGCGAACCCCCCCACCCGCCAACGGCCCGTACTACTCACTCGCACGCACAAGTACGACACGCACCCCCCCCAACAAGCCTACGCGAACACCCCCACCCGCCAACGGCCCGTACCACTCACTCGCACGCACAAGTACGACACGCACCCTCCCCCAACAAGCGTACGCGAACACCCCCACCCGCCAACGGCCCGTACCACTCACACGCACGCACAAGTACGACATGCACACCCCTCGGCCAAGCCTACGCGAACCCCCCCACCCGCCAACGGCCCGTACTACTCACTCGCACGCTCAAGTATGACACGCACCCCCCCCAACAAGCCTACGCGAACCCCCCCACCCGCCACCGGCCCGTACCACTCACTCGCACGCACAAGTACGACACGCACCCCCCCAACAAGCGTACGCGAACACCCCCACCCGCCAACGGCCCGTACTACTCAAACGCACGCACAAGTACCACACGCACACCCCTCGGCCAAGCCTACGCGAACCCGCCAACGGCCCGTACCACTCACTCGCACGCACAAGTACGACACGCACCCCCCCAACAAGCCAACGCGAACCCCCCCACCCGCCAACGGCCCGTACCACTCACTCGCACGCACAAGTACGACACGCATCCCCCCAACAAGCCTACGCGAACCCCCCCACCCGCCAACGGCCCGTACCACTCACTCGCATGCACAAGTACGACACGCACCCCCCCCAACAAGCCTACGCGAACCCCCCCACTCGGCAACGGCCCGTACTACTCACTCGCACGCACAAGTACGACACGCACACCCCCCAACAAGCCTACGCGAACACCCCTACCCGCCAACGGCCCGTACCACTCACTCGCACGCACAAGTACGACACACACCCCCCCAACAAGCCAACACAAACCCCCCCACCCGCCAACGGCCCGTACCACTCACTCGCACGCACAAGTACGACACGCACCCCCCCAACAAGCCTACGCGAACCCCCCCATCCGCCAACGGCCCGTACTACTCACTCGCACGCACAAGTACGACACGCACACCCCCCAACAAGCCTACGCGAACACCCCCACAAGCCAACGGCCCGTACCACTCACTCGCACGCACAAGTACGACCCCCCCCCGACAAGCATACGCGAACACCCCCACCCGCCAACGGCCCGTACTACTCAAATGCACGCACAAGTACCACACGCACACCCCTCGGCCAAGCCTACGTGAACCCCCCCACCCGCCAACGGCCCGTACTACTCACTCGCACGCACAAGTACGACACGCACACCCCCCAACAAGCCTACGCGAACACCCCCACCCGCCAACGGCCCGTACCACTCACTCGCACGCACAAGTACGACACGCACCCCCCCCCCAACAAGCGTACGCGAACACCCCCACCCGCCAACGGCCCGTACTACTCACTCGCACGCACAAGTACGACACGCACCCCCCCAACAAGCCTACGCGAACACCCCCACCCGCCAACGGCCCGTACCACTCACTCGCACGCACAAGTACCACACGCACACCCCTCGGCCAAGCCTACGCGAACCCCCCCACCCGCCAACGGCCCGTACTACTCAAACGCACGCACAAGTACCGCACGCACACATAACGCCAACACCAAAACGACCACAAGGACCTTGCTAACGAGTCGCACTACCACACTGAACATGTCTCCTGTGTACACACCTTTGACAATCAATGTCCTGGTCACAGCCAAACAGCCAAACAGAGGACAACACCAACACCCACCCCATATAACACCCACCCCAACAATTCAAAATAAGCCACACCCACCATTTGATCAATAAAAGGGACCACACATACAACCCATCATCCTTTGCAACATACCCATTCTTGCGAGGAAACTGAGAGCACACAAACTATTGCCGACACATACCTTCACACATACACCCTATCTCATCTACACCCACACCACCCCCTTCACATTCTGACCCAAACACCCTCATTCATACACACCATCAACCCATCAATCACATACACTACACACCATGACCACACACAAGAATCCAAAATTCACTAACCCGGAGATGGTTCAATGCTGTTGCACCCATCAGGCGCACCAGGGATGAATGCCAGGCCAGGTGGTACGATCTGCGGAGGATGGTGAAGAAGATGGCACAGGATTACGCCAATGCACACCACACTGGAGGCGGTGGTCCCCGCAGACCTCCTGTATACCAGCTCTGGGAGGAGAAGGTCATGGTCCTACTGCCAGCGGTGGGAGTACATGGAATAGAAGGAGCCGATGAGTCTGGGGAGTGTACAAAAAACACAAGTTACATGGGTAGACTAACAACAGTGCCCAGCAGCATGGGGTGGGTGGCCATGAGTCCAAGCAGTACACTACCAAATGGTGGTAGTTGCAAGGGGGAGGCACATAGGGTGCAATGTGTAGGGTAAGAGGCTGCTCTCATGCCATATGTCCAAGGGACACACGCAAGCATAATGACCAATGCACAGGGATAGGTAAAGATCACACAAGATACTAGACCACAGCTTCTAAATATTTACTATTTGCTGACACACCTTACAGAGATGCATCATTTTGTGACAAAGTAAGGCAGTGTAGCAAGAGAGCAAGCACAATCTACCTGTCTCCATCCCTGTCTCACCCTCTCCCTCTGTCTCCCTCCCCCTCTGTCTCCCTCTCCCTCTGTCTCCCTCTGTCTCCCTCTCCCTCTGTCTCCCTCTGTCTCCCTCTCCCTCGGTTGCCCTCTCCCTCTGTCTCCCTCTGTCTCTGTCTCCCTCTCCCTCAGTCGCCCTCTCCCTCTGTCGCCCTCTCCCTCTGTCTCCCTCTCCCTCTGTCTCCCTCTGTCTCCCTCTCCCTCGGTTGCCCTCTCCCTCTGTTGCCCTCTGTCTCTGTCTCCCTCTCCCTCGGTCGCCCCCTCCCTCTGTCGGCCTCTGTCTCTGTCTCCCTCTCCCTCAGTCGCCCTCTCCCTCTGTCGGCCTCTGTCTCTGTCTCCCTCTCCCAGAGTCACCCTCTCCCTCTGTCTCCCTCTCCCTCTGTCTCCCTCTGTCTTCCTCTCCCTCGGTTGCCCTCTCCCTCTGTCTCCCTCTGTCTCTGTCTCCCTCTCCCTCGGTCGCCCTCTCCCTCTGTCGGCCTCTGTCTCTGTCTCCCTCTCCTTCTGTCACCCTCTCCCTCTGTCGGCCTCTGTCTCTGTCTCCCTCTCCCTCAGTCGCCCTCTCCCTTTGTCTCCCTCTGTCTCTGTCTCCCTCTCCCTCGGTTGCCCTCTCCCTCTGTCTCCCTCTGTCTCTGTCTCCCTCTCCCTCTGTCGCCCTCTGTCTCTGTCTCCCTCTGTCTCCCTCTCCCTCTGTCTCCATCAGTCAGTGTTCGTCCCTCTGTCACCTCAACGCACCTCCCTGGGGCACACACACAGTTGCACACAAGCACTGCACAGGCCTCACAAACTCCATAGAGCAGAATGTTAAGGGATGTCTCACAAGTACCAGCAAACATCAGCTATGTGCCTGTAAGACACCCACCATTTGCTGTCAACACTGTACTGTGTCAGGACACACATCTCAGAAAGCTCTGTAGTACACAGTGGGCACAGGTGTAGGCAGCACAAGTCCCTCCTGTGCTCATTGCAAACACAAACACCAGGACAAGGTCACACATCGTGTGCACCAACACAAATCCACGATTATGGCAGCATGCCACATGAGGGGACAGCCAAATCATGAACAATGGACGCTTGCAATTCACAAACAAAGTAATAGCATGGCCTGTTGTACACACCCCTTACAGAAACTCATCCCCGGGGGACAGGCGTTGGATTGCAACACTGTCCCAATTGCCATGTACCACAACAAAACACGTGAATATGCATACAACTCATACATGCACATAGCAGAAGCTCCAGTCCATTGTGCCTCTCTAAAAAAGCACGTGCCCCATCTCATTACCTTTGTGGATGCACATAAGTACCAACATGGACAAGGGTATTGACAAGGTGATGCGTCTTAGAGAAGTGCCAAGTTCTAAAGCCATGATCTAGAAGTGGGTGTACAGGTCCAGCGGTGTTGGCATTGTTTGGCCAGCATGGAACAGCAAAAGACATCCAAAGTAGTAGCTGACATGCTAAATAATGATGCTCTGTCTCTTACATCAACATGCTGCATCTAAACTCTGTGCATGCTTGACGCACACATAAGAATTTTCACCGTATCCAGGATGTTGCGTGAAACTTACCAATGCTTTACACGTGTGGTGCCGGCAACACAAGACACAGCAATGGCTGTGTCAGTCATTGTCAAGAGATTGGAAGAATATAAATACCCCATCGTACAATTGTTTTTTCTACCACTAAATACACAACTGTACAATGTCAACAATGTATAGCTTGTGGAACAGTGATGCTGATAATGGATAACCAAGCCACATGTCACTTGATATTGCCTTAACAGTGTCTGTCTCTCCCACACACAGGGCAACGTGCGGATCTCCCCCCCAGCCAGGGGGGCCAAGGATCCCAGTCCCAGGCTCAGCAGGACCCAGACCCCACCGGCAGCGCCATCCCTCAACGCACTGTGGATGACCCCAACCAACCTGGCTCCTCTGGATCCCAAACCCCTGCAGCAACTGTACCAGCTACATCTCTGCCAACCACCGGACCTATTCCCACCACATCCCAGCAGACAGGTCAGAGCCCTGCCCATGATTCACAAGAGAGCCAGTCTGAAAATAAGGGACACCCTTTGTCGGGCGCCCCTGAGGTTGGTGACAACCTCCACCCTCCCAGCACTCGGGGGCCCGTCGATCGGATGTGCCCACAAGCGCAGTCCGTGCTCATGTGGGTCAGGGTGGTGGGAGTGGCGCAAGGCGGAGGCGAGAATCTGGCCAGTCAGCTGCAGGGCCCGGTATGCCTGAACTCACTAACATCCTTGAGGCATACCGGCGGGACACCAGGGAGGTAAGCCAGCTTGCGGAGACCCTCAACCAGCTCAGAGAACAGCAGGCAGAGCAAATAGCCAGGCAAGACCTGCATTATGGACGGGTGGAGGCACACCAGGCTCAGCTCTTGATGGTGCATAGGGACATTTTCCATGTGCTACGTCAGATGGCTGCCAACATGCAGCCCACTCCCTGTGTCACAAGGCCAGCAACATCACGGCAAAGTGCAACACCAGCCACAGGGAGGGAGGAGAGGGAGGAGGAGGAGGAACCCTCTGACGTAGCGTCCCATGCACCGTCCATGCCTGCACATGAGGGTCCCCCAAGGAAGGTGGGTCGTCCACGGCGAAGACGTTGAGGGCCTGTGGCCCATGGACTTCTCCCAGGACACTGGACCTGGCATATTGCCCCTGGGTGCAACAGCATCCCCTATGAGACTCTCCCACATGGACTTGCTGGTCACAGTCTGCCCAATGATGTCAGGCACTGTGGCCTGGACTCTGTTGACTGAAACTGTAAGGCATCTCATCTCCAGCTGTGAATTTTGGATTCCACCCCTTTCTGTACAGCACCTATTCACGTTTCATGCACAAGATCACCCAATAAATAATCTAAACATCATACGCATTTGGTGAGTAATCTTTGAAACAGCATACATGTATATGTATCTGCAAATGTCAAAAATGCAAGGTATACAACAAACAGCAGTCATCCACACACTTGGATCAGAATCTGAGTGAGGACACACATTGGTCAGAAATTTCCACTAACTACATACATGGATGGTAAGACACACCTGTGTGGGACAGTCAATGCTGGAGGGGGGATTGAATCCCAATACTGCTAGCACAGGCAGGCCCAGGAGAGTCACTTTGAGGAGTACATGTCAGTGTCACAAAAGTAGTAGTCCGTGTAGGGAGTACCTACAACTGTGTCCTCAGGTATGTGAGCTACCATCAGCATGATGCATTACTGTGTATGTGATTAATGCCGCACAGGATAACGGTGGCAGGACAGACTGTGGGCAATGGGCTGGAGCACTCTAGACAAGCACACCTGATTAGGTGACCTACCCCTATGGAGCTACAAGTACTATACTACTGTAATGGGAGCAACGCATACAGAACAACGACACACATCAGACAAATACCTACCCCAGAACGGCCAAATCACACCACACCCAAGAGACAGGGTCATGGTGTGTGTCCCATGTGCCAACTTGACTGACTGTGACAGCAATGTTGAAGTGGTGTGAGCATGTTGTGTTCTGGCACGTGACTGTAAGCTAACAGTTTTCTGATCTAGTGGTGTTGACAAGCTAACACTGTACAATATTGTGCCTATGTAAGGTGTGTGTGTGTGTTGGACACGGCACATGACCTGGTGGTACGTAGACCCAATGTCATGTGAATCTGCATACTCGTGCCAGTATGTGTTGCACACACACGCATAGCAGTACAAAGCATTTTTATAGCACGAGGGTGAATGTCTGGTGTTGTCCGTGTGTAGGGTGGCAGGAGCATGCTCTATTAATGGATGGAAGGAGGGTCATTTTGTAGGTGTCTGTGTTCCTGGATAGTGTGCGCTGCATGGTGGCTGTGTATGCAGCTGCAGCAATGAGTGAAGACATGACGGCAGGAGGGGTGTGACTAATTGCTAAACAAACACATAACACAAGGGCACCCGCAATGCACAAAGTGACATGTGGATGTGAAGGCAGGAGTGTCTGCCTCACTCAGGATCACTGACAACAAAATGCCACAGTAATCACCACAGATCACAGTCACTGGATCAGGGCCCTTACGGTCAAGTGGGGCACAAGACACACAGCGTCAGCAGGTGTATACAAGAGCTAGTGTGTTCAAATCCAAACTGCACCAACAAAGACATCTACCTCACACACAACATAGTATTCTAGCCTTCACCCACCCCATGCGTGTGGTCAATATACAGTTACACACATAACAAGCATGAGGTAACTACGTTCAAAATAGTATATGTGCACATTAGAAGGACATGTGTGTTGAGCCCCAAGCAGGCACTATATTCTGTAGGAGTCAGACGTCATGCACAACATGATAATTTACATTGTGAGCCCATGGAGCTTTCACAAACATACATGTGCATTGTCAATAATTCCAATTTACACTAATCATGATGTCACCTGTAATGCCGCATTACGAATACCTACAAGGCTGTCAACGACTGGCCGTACCTTTCTTCATCAGAGTGGTGTGATGCTCTAAGGGTTCCACCTCCAAATAGCCCATTGGTCTGAGTACAAACTACAGACACAAAAGGGTGATCAGGCGAGGGAAGGAGAGGATGGGAACTGCTGGGAGGGAGACCTGAAACAGAGGCAAATAAGCATTAGGACAACATTCTCATGTCACAGACACTTCAAAAACCTCATTAGCTACACTGTACCAGTCAAACCTGTGAAGTGTACTGACTGGTGAAAAATAATGATGATTAATCATGCCATCACATGAGATACGATGCTGTGACACAGACACATAAAAACTGGGACAGTCTGTCATCCATTAGAGTCATGTGTAACGCTCACAAGTGAGCACCCATGCAAAAAGATCTATGTAGTATAAACACATTCCCAGGCACAGATGAGGTGGACCTCAGTAACAAATGGAAACATATGGAAATCCAACTACCGCTAACTCTAAAGTCTGTATCTGATATTGGTTAGCCATAAGGGCCATGTAGGCTAACTTGAGCAAATCCACAACAGCTGTTAGTATCACATATGATGAGGAAGCTAATGATCGACATGCAATGAAGGCACTCTGTAGCCAGTCTTTTGGTGTGTCAAGTATGCATCACAATGCTAAACATGATATGCAGGTACAATAAATATTAAGTGCAAGTGATGTCCATCCAAGCTACATAATCAGACCCTACCATAGCACAGTAATGGTGCCGGCGACCAGAGATTCATGTGAATGACCGCACTCCACTGGTGCAACACAAAAAAAAACAATTTGCATCTTTCACACTTTTTACTTAGTCATGCTAAACATACATGGCATCATGTGCATCTAAACATCACTGCTACTCACTGTGAAGGCTGGCGTAGCAGTATTCTCAACCTGCACTGAGGTAACAACATGACAGTGACATGATATACTGCTGCAAGGGGCAATGCATCCATGTTAACTGATTCACAGGACAGTTGTCTTAAGATGTGGAACATACACTGGGCAACACCGACACCACATGGTTTCATGGTAATCACACTGGACTGGCCCACAAGCTGGAGGTGAGGATCCAGTCACATTCTAATGCACACAGTGAGGCTGCAATCCCCCACAGAGTCCGTGGTTGTGACCTCTGACACAATATCATGCCATGGTATGTGCAATGTTGCTGTGGCAATGTCTACACACATTGATGCATTCACCAGAGTATCAAAGTACAACAGATGACAGAAGGGGTGACTATCCTGTCATGGGAGTGGCCATACATGTCATAAGGTACATAATGGAGTAGCATGTATGCAAGGTGACACTACATGCACATGAACATGTACCACACGTTTCTACACATACCAACGCTAAACAGCCTCATATGAGTCCTTACCCAAATTGACTTCTCCACATGTCCAAGCATGCTCCGTTGATGTGGCTGACGTTGCAATCATAATGAGCAGTAGCAGGATGACCACGATGTACCCCAACGGACAACAGGCAGGGCGAGCTGTGGATGAGAGTGGCACACAGGGGGTCAAGTTCTGTATAATGTCATTTTGTCAATGTCTGTTGAATAGCCAGATGTAGTATGACACCTGTACATTCCAAGTGCACACATAGCACGAATGTGTGTAGCATTACAACTGAACGTGTGACACAGCACAACACACATCCAAGTGATCTTGCTTACAGTCTGTTGCATACACAGCATGCTACCCATGCAACTCTATAGTCCATCTTTTACATAAAAGATAAAATGACTCACCATCATGAAAAGAAGTTGCGGATGAGGTGACCGCGGATATCATCTTCACCCTCCTCGTCACTGGCATCCTGGCCAAGGCCTTCATCCTCAACGGGCGGATGTTCCAGCTCATCAGGATCCAGGTAGAGTGGCACAGCCTTCTCCACTGCCATGTTGTGTAGCATGCAGCACACGGTGAAGATGTCACACACCTTGCGTGGGCTGTATTGGAGGGCTCCGCCTGTCTTGTCCAGGCACCTGAACCGGCTCTTCAGGAGTCCAAAGGTCCGTTCGATCACCTGCCTGGTCTTCACATGAGCATTGTTGTAACACTGGTCTGCAGCTGTCCTGGGGTTGTGTAGCGGAGTCATTAGCCACGGCATGTTTGGATATCCAGCGTCTCCTGCAAATTGACATCATGTACAAGAGTGAATCATATGATGCAGATCATGAAGTTGTGACATACTGACATACAGAGCTCACAGTGTATACTCACCAACTAGACATGCCCGGTGGTTGTGCAGCTGCAGCATCATCTGTGGTACCCTGCTACGCCTCATGATGAAAGCATCGTGGCACGATCCTGGATAACGTGCACAAACATGTGAGATAATCATGTTGGCAAGACACACCACCAGGGCATTTATCGAGTGGTAGTGTTTCCTGTTGCGATACGCTTGCTCCTGAGCCTGTGGTGGGACAAGAGTAACATGTGTACCATCAATTGCACCAATTACATGTGGCATGCGGCCCAGGGCATAGAATTCCCCCTTGACATCTGTCAACTCTTCTGGAGTAGGGAATGTAATGAATTCATCAAGGTGGAGCAACATTGCTCCCAAAACATCACCCAATACCCGGCTAAACATGGTCTGAGACATCCCTCCCACATCAGCTATGGTAAATTGGAATGTACCTGTGGCAAAGAAATAGAGGGCTGCCATCACCTTTACCTTGGGTGTCAGTGCAGTTGGATACCTGTGGCGTGGTTGTAGGTGAGCCTCAAGCTTGTCCGTCAGGTCTTTGATCAACTGTCTGCCGAACCGATATCGACGGATGCAATTGCGCTCCCTCATGGCTTCCAAGTCAGGCAACGGCCTTTCCAGAGGGGGTGCCCTGCAAGACACAATTGTAAGGAAATGTATTCGACTGTCTGACTAAGACTATAACTATGTACATGGCACAAGCAACACTGCTTCAAATAATGTAGACAATTTGGAGTGTGACGTGGGATACACACTGATGCCAGCTCCCACACACTCCTCCGTGGAGAAGGAAAATACCTGTAGTGTGTGGAATGGATGTGACATGCATACAAACAATCAGATGGAAAGGTCTTAGTGAGCATGACAATGTATCATGTCAGTGAGACACGTCATGTCAATGTCAGTAGGAGGTTGTCTGCACATCCAGACGGCTGACTGCAATACACACACACACCACATGTGCCATCATTTGCACTGTTCAGCCTTAGTCATGTTGCGGTGTGTACTTTCAGTTACAATTACATGACCATCATCATACAGCATGATAATTACATTTGTCACTGATGGTCTGTGATGCCATCACACATGTGAACGGGTCATTAACACACGTGGCATGGTGTGTGTACATTAGTCACCCTGCCATCACAGCAAGGACACAACATAGATGCTCCTACAGCAGATGCACAGAACTTTCAAGGACTAGTTACTTACCTTTTGTAAACCAATAGCTGTAAGGAACAGTAGGCAGTAGCAAAGTGTCACATTTCAATACATACATAGCTTAGCACTAATTAGCCTCCCTGGGTAACATCAATCTGACCAGTGAGTGGTGGCTATCCAGGCCACACCAGAACAAAACCAGTGTTGTAGATTGGCATCCGACAAGGGCGTGGCCACGTTTTGCCCGTACCTACAATGCATACACTGGCAGCTGTTACACAAACATATCCCACAGAGAGTGTGGGTAGCAGGCAAAGATGGATGTCAAGTAGCTAAACATCACTCCCAGAGTCAGGGAGGATGATGACATCTTTGCGTAGTGCCTGTACCTCTTGGATACCCTCTACAGCGTAGCTAACAGGAATGTGTTCTGTGGTTTTGAGGCCTGGATGCAGATGCTTCCTGGGATGGGGTGGTAGGACAGGGAACATGGTCAGTCCGGGTAGGGCAGTGGGGGTCTGACAACGTGCCTATCTACAGACAAACATGCTGCGTGGCTGTACATGCTTGCCAATATACATACAGTACTTTCATCAAGATAGGCCTGCAGAGGCTCAGCGTAGCGTTAGTGTAGTTGAAGGACCTCAGTGACAAGGTGGTCCTCACCGCAGCAACAGGGAGATGAAGGGCCATGGTTCCAACCGCCCACATAAACACAACACTGTACGTTGCCCAATCATCCAAATACATCTTTTGAGTTGAGACATCACCAGTGTCTGGCTAGGTGTCCACAACACTCGCATCCCCCAGTCCACCTGTCCTGTGGTCTTGGGACTGACACTCACGTGCCAGTGGGTCTTCATGACCCTCCCAATACTCATTAGCGCCAATTGTAATGAGGTGTGGCCAGCTCATTGATGTTTACATTCCCATGCAGCATTAAGAGCGGTGTTCTGCCACACAGTTACCACAGCGGAGCCGTACAGTGTGTGGTATCGGGGCCAGCACCACCCTAGAATGGCGCCACGGCTGACACCTGGGGGAGATCTGGCAGTGAGGTTGTGAGTTGAACCAGCGGGGACCAGGATGAACATTCCGATCATGTCGGTCACAGCGGTTCTGGGACGTATGCACCGCCTGCGTCCGTCACTCAGCGAGTGATGGCGTCAGGGGCATATCAACAGAGGCGCTACTGTCCCCAGACGGGTACGGTGGGCCAGAAGCTGACGCTGAGTCAGTGGGCGGGGTGAGGGACATCATGGACATGAGGAAGTGCACTTACTCCTCCTGTGTCACATGCAGGGCTGGGACCGTAGGTCGTGGTGCTTGCTACGACGGCTGCAATTCTGATGGAGCCGTGTGGTCGCTGTCACCCTAATCCCATGCAGCATTGCACTTGCATCGTGGTTATTTGTTAATGCAATTACACATCTCTGACTTCTTTTGTTTACCTGACGAGTTTGGCCTGGGGAATGATGTACTAATAAGGGGCTCACATGTCTCCACACCCACACACATGCACTCGTCCTACATCCTAACCATGAGCTATTGTGGTGCTGTGCCAACTGCTGGAGTCTGAGTGGCTTGTGGGACAAATCACACCTGGATTCATATGTCTGGTCCCCGCAATTGGAGCAGCTCTTGTTGTTGTGCCTGACGTGAAAACTGTGGAGACACAGACGGTGAGGGTCACTCACCAACATTAGGCGTTTTCATTCCTCACAGGCTTTGTAAGTGACATCCCTATTGGCACGGTCTTGAGTATGACAATAAAAGGTAAATGCTCAGAAGTGTTAGTACAATGATTTAGGGTACAAAATGTGTAAGCTTTAACTTAGACCGGACCTGCGCTGGTGTTGAGAAACAAACAGAGGACCTGACGTGTGCACGCAGAGGTGACATATGACTACTCAGATAACGTCATCAGGGCACACACAACGCCAAGGACACTTGCAGAGCCAGAGGATTTACACACCAACACACAAGTGTACGGTATTACGGAAATTGCCATGTCCAGGATGACATGTGGGGATATTCTGAGGTGAGTAATACGTTACTGACCTGTTCATCGCATATGCTAACAGCATGCACAATGTTGCACATGGCACACACATGACGTGGTCACACAGGGTCATGCTGTGCGGCTATGACACCTCTGTGACAGTGGGCATGTTCCTGTCATCATGTGCCAGTTCCCTGTACTGAATTGTGGGCCATTCGAGTGTTCATGTGCCTCGCAACATGTTGCTGACGTTAATCGGGTGGAAATTGTTGAATGCATGTGATGCACATGTGCATCATGATTGATGACATGTTGTGCAAGCTATTCACACATCAACTGAGGCACAGGGTCACAATCCCTGTGCTTCTTCAATGTCTGCCACACCTGGCACATCCTGATGTATGTGTGCCATGCTGATGTATGCATCCACATCGTTGACATGAGTGTAGACTACATCCCTGCTGTGTGATTTCCTGGTGTAACTCTCCCAATGGTGACATGAAGGTGAACAGGGACGCAGCCTACACAATCGTTCACTTGACCATGTCTGACGCAATGTACCCCAATGGTACGTGCGTGTGTACGCATTGTTTCCCTATCGCATTTCGGCTCTACGCGAGCTAAGCGTACCCCAATGGTACGTGCATGTGTACGCATCGTTTCCCTATCGCATTTCGGCTCTACGCGACCTAAGCGTACCCCAATGGTACGTGCATGTGTCGGCCTCGTTTCCCTATCGCATTTCGGCTCTACGCGAGCTAAGCGTACCCAAATGGTACGTGCGTGTGTCGACCTCGTTTCCCTATTGCATTTCGGCTCTACGCGACCTAAGCGTACCCCAATGGTACGTGCATGTGTCGGCCTCGTTTCCCTATCGCATTTCGGCTCTACGCAAGCTAAGCGTACCCCAATGGTACGTGCGTGTGTCGGCCTCGTTTCCCTATCGCATTTCGGCTCTACGCGACCTAAGCGTACCCCAATGGTACGTGCGTGTGTACGCATCGTTTCCCTATCGCATTTCGGCTCTACGCAAGCTAAGCGTACCCCAATGGTACGTGCGTGTGTCGGCCTCATTTCCCTATCGCATTTCGGCTCTACGTGACCTAAGCGTACCCCAATGGTACGTGCGTGTGTACGCATCGTTTCCCTATCGCATTTCGGCTCTACGCGAGCTAAGCGTACCCCAATGGTACGTGCATGTGTCGGCCTCGTTTCCCTATCGCATTTTGGCTCTACGCGACCTAAGCGTACCCCAATGGTACGTGCGTGTGTACGCATCGTTTCCCTATCGCATTTCGGCTCTACGCGAGCTAAGCGTACCCCAATGGTATGTGCGTGTGTACGCATCGTTTCCCTATCGCATTTCGGCTCTACGCGAGCTAAGCGTACCCCAATGGTACGTGCATGTGTCGGCCTCGTTTCCCTATCGCATTTCGGCTCTACGCGACCTAAGCGTACCCCAATGGTACGTGCGTGTGTACGCATCGTTACACCATTCAATGTGTAGCATTGGCAATGGCAATGTCACCGTACTTGGGTGTGAATTTTAAAAAATGCATAGGGAACAACTAGGGGAACAGTGTACTGTTGAAAATGCAACCAGGTTGTCATGGATACAGAGTTTTTTTAAACTCCTACAGGTGTCCTGGAAGAATCAGCTAGGAAAAAGTATACAATGTTGCGAAAGTTGTTGTTCAGCTCTGGCTCTATTTTCAAACCATGCACATGTGTGTCATGGGCTTAGGTGTGATGTGATTGGATGGAACATAGGATGCAAATTATGGTGGCCTATCACACACTACTCCTTGGACTCACAGACCCTCTGCAGCACAGATATAAGGCAGCATGTGGCTGTGGGAGGGCACTTGCCTGCACAACATTGGTGTGGTAACCACAGCTGCTGTCTCTGAATCCTCTGGACCCTGATTAGCTGAACATGGAGAGGGCACCCGCATTCACTGATGGTGAGAACAAGGCCCTGCTGGATGCCCTCCTGCCAAACTTCAGCAAGCTGTATGGGAGACCAGAGGATCAGGTGAGTGATGTGTGCAATACCTTGGAGTGTGCACCTGTTGTGTGTGTGACATCATAGCCACTGTGTAGTAATAGTGGATAGATGCAATGTTGTTGTGAGTGAGTGCCAGGGTGCACAGTGTTGTTACAAGAGAGTTATTTGTTGTAGTGTGGTGTGTGACAGCATGTCACGTGCTGCATTGCACCCAGATATAGCATATATTGTTCAGTGAGTGCCATGCTCAAAGAGTGTTTTGCAGCCCTCATGTCATCTGTAGAATTTCAATGTCATGCAAAGCAGTTGTGTTTGCACACAGGCCACATACTCCTGGACAATGATGCAAATGTGTGTGGCATACGATGCCCTGTTGTCCTCATGTATTTTGTGCACATATGGGTGTCTTGGGAACATGGACCAGGTATACTGATGTTCTGTAACTTTACATTTGTGACAGGTATCTGCCTATGAGAAGGGTGAAATCTGGGTGGGCATCGCCAGGGCTGTCCGGAGAGAGGGGGGGCCTCGCAGGAGGCTTCGAAACATAAAGAAGAGGTGGCAGGACATCCGGTGCTGGAGCCGCTGCATCGCCCGAGTCCAGCTGAAGCTGGAAGCTCCACGCCGGCATGGCGGCAGCCGCCACCTCACCCCCAACATGCTCCGGGTCCTGGAAGTGGTGTTCCCAGACCTCCATAGGCAGTTGCAGGAGGGACAGCAGCACGAAGGGGGTAGGTACATGTCTGTTTGTAGTCATGTGTGTGTGAAATGGTACCTGAAGAGCTCAAAGGCATGGTCACACTCCCATAGTTTGAGTGGTGTGGTCAGACAGGCAGTTCATGCATTGGCATTTGATTGTCCCTCTGTCAGCAGCTGCTTCTTTACATGCCTTGCCCTACTCCACATTAGAGGTTTGCTTTGGCTAATGCTTGTTTTTGACATGTACTCCTATGGTGCAGTGTCTCAGGTTGCATCTTCATTTGCACATCATCATGTTGTAGGGGGGTATGTGACACCTGTTGGTACCTTAAATGTAGCACCACATGTGCACTATGTCTGCCCTTCTTCATATTGTGGCACTGTTCTTGAGTCTCAACAAGTGTTTTATGCACAAGTCAGCCTCAGTGGCCTTTGTCCATGGTACACTTTCTAATTATCTTGTGTTAGCTACAGGTGCACAATGTACATGTGCTATATTTTGGGCTTCTGCATACTCACACTGGGCAGTGCGTGTGTGCATATTCTCAACATCTGTTGCATGTTCTTTGTACATAGTATTGATGGTCTGCCACACAATGTGACTTTGGATGTACAAAGCTGTGATGGCAGTGTGAGGTGATGGAACACTTGTTTCAGGTCCCAGGATGGCATCACATGGCAGTTCGCCCAGGACTTTTCTAATGTGGCACAGAGTCAAAGCGAATCAAACATGACCAGGTCTTGATTTGGGTGGCAGGGTTGGCTAATGAACTGTTATGCATCATCAGCTATCCTGTTGTCAGGCAGTGGATCATGATTGTGTCTCTCATACAAGTATTTTCCTTGCCTATACCTTGTCTCCTACCTTACATTGAGCGTTGTGTCTCTGACATTTGTCCACAAGTAGACTTGTCATTATGCAGAGTTCTGTGTCATGTGACTCATGATGCATGCCATGTTGAGGAATGAGGCCAAATTATTTGCAGCTGATATGTCTGATGTGTACAGGTGACTGATATGTTTTCATTCTTCTCCTTGCTCACAGCATCATCATCTGAATCTGGAGGAGACACGGGCGCGGATCAGGCAGAGGGACACACCGACAGTGCCACCTGCTTTGAGGTATCAGAGGGAGGCAGTGGCACAGAGTGTAAGGAGAGTCTGCAGGCCGGACGACATGTGACTGACACATCTTACCATGCCGACGACTCCGAGTCAGACTCTCAGGAGGGGGTGGAATATGCAGCAATGGTCACTCATTCATCTTTGGCTGCCCTCCCCTCCTCCAGTCCCATCTCCAACCTCCCAGTCCTTGGTGTGCCTAGGGTCTGTGCTAGCCCCCGTGTCTCCTTTGTTCCCGGCACCGCAGCCCCTGCCCCTGTGTCCCCTGCTGCCCTCAGTGCTGAGACTGTGGACCTACTCCGGCAGATTGCAGTAGGTCAGACATCCATGCTGTCTGTCCTCCATGGACATACACAACTGATGACACAGGTGGTGTCGTTCATGGAGGGCATGTCATCAGCCATGTCTGACCTGCACCCACTCCACCTGTCCTTCCCTCTCCTGTCCATGCGGTGCCGGAGGATTCCACAGATGGTGCCCCCATAGTCAGCACAGCTGATTAAACGCTATGTGCAGGCAGGTTTGGGTGAGATGACACCCATGGAGGCACAAACTGTTGCAGAGACTCTATTGGACTGGCCATTGGCCTTTAATGAGCGAGGACTCTCATGTGCTTTTCTTTTGTGATTCCGCTGAATAAAGCTAATTTTTTCCTTTTCAGATTTGTAGTTTGTGTGATGATGTCTGTGACTGCTGGGTGCCTGGGAGCTGGTGTGATGTTCACATTTAGGTCTGCTAAAATGTGTCTATCTCCTGAGGGTAATGAGGTTGACAATGGTATGTTTTTGATGGAGAAGTGTGGCTCACTGGTTAGAGGAGGCAGACCTGGAAGCAGAGGTCAGCCCGGGACCAGGGTTCAATTCCCGGCTCTGCGGGGTCTTGAGTCCTAAAATGTCCATGGACTCGACAATTCTCGCTCCGGTGCCTACTCGATTCACGGGTTCACACTCTGCGACTCCAGGCAATAGCTTGCTTAATCTCCACAACGGCCCCTCGCGGCGGGATGCCTGGCTTTCACCTTGCGGATACCCTGCCGGGGTTATCTCACAGGGGAATACCAGGACGGGTTCCCTAAGCAAGCGCTTAGAAACCGCTTGGTGATTTGCGCTATATAAATTCCTGTACATTTACATTTACATTTGATGTACGAGCTGGGCAGTGGTGGGCACTCTGATCCTGGGCAGTGGTGGGAAGTGGTGGGCACTCTGATGCTGGGAAGTGGTGGGCACTCTGATGCTGGGCAGTGGTGGGCACTCTGATGCTGGGCAGTGGTGGGCACTCTGATGCTGGGCAGTGGTGGGCACTCTGATGCTGGGCAGTGGTGGGCACTCTGATGCTGGGCAGTGGTGGGCACTCTGATGCTGGGAAGTGGTGGGCACTCTGATGCTGGGAAGTGGTGGGAAGTGGTGGGCACTCTGATGCTGGGCAGTGGTGGGCACTCTGATGCTGGGCATTGGTGGGCACTCTGATGCTGGGAAGTGGTGGGCACTCTGATGCTGGGCAGTGGTGGGAAGTGGTGGGCACTCTGATGCTGGGCAGTGGTGGGCACTCTGATGCTGGGCAGTGGTGGGCACTCTGATGCCTGGAAGTGGTGGGCACTCTGATGCTGGGCAGTGGTGGGCACTCTGATGCTGGGCAGTGGTGGGCACTCTGATGCTGGGCAGTGGTGGGCACTCTGATGCTGGGCAGTGGTGGGCACTCTGATGCTGGGAAGTGGTGGGCACTCTGATGCTGGGAAGTGGTGGGAAGTGGTGGGCACTCTGATGCTGGGCAGTGGTGGGCACTCTGATGCTGGGCAGTGGTGGGCACTCTGATGCTGGGAAGTGGTGGGCACTCTGATGCTGGGCAGTGGTGGGAAGTGGTGGGCACTCTGATGCTGGGCAGTGGTGGGCACTCTGATGCTGGGCAGTGGTGGGCACTCTGATGCTGGGAAGTGGTGGGCACTCTGATGCTGGGGGGCAGTGGTGGGCACTCTGATGCTGGGCAGTGGTGGGAAGTGGTGGGCACTCTGATGCTGGGCAGTGGTGGGCACTCTGATGCTGGGCAGTGGTGGGAAGTGGTGGGCACTCTGATGCTGGGCAGTGGTGGGCACTCTGATGCTGGGCAGTGGTGGGCACTCTGATGCTGGGCAGTGGTGGGCACTCTGATGCTGGGCAGTGGTGGGCACTCTGATGCTGGGAAGTGGTGGGCACTCTGATGCTGGGCAGTGGTGGGCACTCTGATGCTGGGCAGTGGTGGGCACTCTGATGCTGGGCAGTGGTGGGCACTCTGATGCTGGGAAGTTGTGGGCACTCTGATGCTGGGAAGTGGTGGGCACTCTGATGCTGGGAAGTGGTGGGCACTCTGATGCTGGGCAGTGGTGGGCACTCTGATGCTGGGCAGTGGTGGGCACTCTGATGCTGGGCAGTGATGGGCACTCTGATGCTGGGAAGTGGTGGGCACTCTGATGCTGGGAAGTGGTGGGCACTCTGATGCTGGGAAGTGGTGGGAAGTGGTGGGCACTCTGATGCTGGGCAGTGGTGGGAAGTGGTGGGCACTCTGATGCTGGGCAGTGGTGGGCACTCTGATGCTGGGCAGTGGTGGGCACTCTGATGCTGGGAAGTGGTGGGCACTCTGATGCTGGGCAGTGGTGGGCACTCTGATGCTGGGCAGTGGTGGGCACTCTGATGCTGGGCAGTGGTGGGCACTCTGATGCTGGGAAGTGGTGGGCACTCTGATGCTGGGAAGTGGTGGGAAGTGGTGGGCACTCAGATGCTGGGCAGTGGTGGGCACTCTGATGCTGGGCAGTGGTGGGCACTCTGATGCTGGGCAGTGGTGGGCACTCTGATGCTGGGAAGTGGTGGGCACTCTGATGCTGGGCAGTGGTGGGAAGTGGTGGACACTCTGATGCTGGGCAGTGGTGGGCACTCTGATGCTGGGCAGTGGTGGGCACTCTGATGCTGGGAAGTGGTGGGCACTCTGATGCTGGGCAGTGGTGGGCACTCTGATGCTGGGCAGTGGTGGGCACTCTGATGCTGGGAAGTGGTGGGCACTCTGATGCTGGGCAGTGGTGGAAAGTGGTGGGCACTCTGATGCTGGGCAGTGGTGGGTACTCTGATGCTGGGAAGTGGTGGGCACTCTGATGCTGGGCAGTGGTGGGCACTCTGATGCTGGGCAGTGGTGGGAAGTGGTGGGCACTCTGATGCTGGGAAGTGGTGGGCACTCTGATGCTGGGAAGTGGTGGGAAGTGGTGGGCACTCTGATGCTGGGCAGTGGTGGGAAGTGGTGGGCACTCTGATGCTGGGCAGTGGTGGGCACTCTGATGCTGGGAAGTGGTGGGCACTCTGATGCTGGGAAGTGGTGGGAAGTGGTGGGCACTCTGATGCTGGGCAGTGGTGGGAAGTGGTGGATGTATTTACTATACCCCAGTTAGACAAACGTTGATATAGCAGTCGTATGTCCCATACATCTATTGCACTGGTGATGTGTGGTGACTTACCATACCCCGTGGTCGATGACGTAGGTTCGCCATGTCACCGTATTGCTCTACTGATGTGCGGTGACGTTCCGTACCCCGTGGTCGATGACGTAGGTGCGGCCTGTCACCATATTACACTAGTGATGTGCGGTGACGTTCCGTACCCCGTGGTCGATGACGTAGGTTCGCCATGTCACCGGATTGCTCTACTGATGTGCGATGACGTTCCGTACCCCGTGGTCGATGACGTAGGTGCGGCCTGTCACCGTATTACACTAGTGATGTGCGGTGACGTTTGGTACCCCGTGGTCGATGACGTAGGTTCGCCATGTCACCGTATTGCTCTACTGATGTGCGGTGACGTTCCGTACCCCGTGGTCGATGACGTAGGTGCGGCCTGTCACCGTATTACACTGGTGATGTGCGGTGACGTTCCGTACCCCGTGGTCGATGACGTAGGTTCGCCATGTCACCGTATTGCTCTACTGATGTGCGGTGACGTTCCGTACCCCGTGGTCGATGACGTAGGTGCGGCCTGTCACCGTATTACACTAGTGATGTGCGGTGACGTTCGGTACCCCGTGGTCGATGACGTAGGTTCGCCATGTCACCGTATTGCTCTACTGATGTGCGGTGACGTTCCGTACCCCGTGGTCGATGACGTAGGTGCGGCCTGTCACCGTATTACACTAGTGATGTGCGGTGACGTTCCGTACCCCGTGGTCGATGACGTAGGTTCGCCATGTCACCGTATTGCTCTACTGATGTGCGATGACGTTCCGTACCCCCTGGTCGATGACGTAGGTGCGGCCTGTCACCGTATTACACTAGTGATGTGCGGTGACGTTCGGTACCCCGTGGTCGATGACGTAGGTTCGCCATGTCACCGTATTGCTCTACTGATGTGCGGTGACGTTCCGTACCCCGTGGTCGATGACGTAGGTGCGGCCTGTCACCGTATTACACTAGTGATGTGCGGTAACGTTCCGTACCCCGTGGTCGATGACGTAGGTTCGCCATGTCACCGTATTGCTCTACTGATGTGCGGTGACGTTCCGTACCCCGTGGTCGATGATGTAGGTGCGGCCTGTCACCGTATTACACTAGTGATGTGCGGTGACGTTCGGTACCCCGTGGTCGATGATGTAGGTTCGCCATGTCACCGTATTGCTCTACTGATGTGCGGTGACGTTCCGTACCCCGTGGTCAATGACGTAGGTGCGGCCTGTCATAGTATTACACTAGTGATGTGCGGTGACGTTCCGTACCCCGTGGTCGATGACGTAGGTTCGCCATGTCACCGTATTGCTCTACTGATGTGCGGTGACGTTCCATACCCCGTGGTCGATGACGTAGGTGCGGCCTGTCACCGTATTACACTAGTGATGTGCGGTGACGTTCCGTACCCCGTGGTCGATGACGTAGGTTCGCCATGTCACCGTATTGCTCTGCTGATGTGCGGTGACGTTCCGTACCCCGTGGTCGATGACGTAGGTGCAGCCTGTCACCGTATTACACTAGTGATGTGCGGTGACGTTCCGTACCCCGTGGTCGATGACGTAGGTTCGCCATGTCACCGTATTGCTCTACTGTTGTGCGGTGACGTACCGTACCCCGTGATCAATGACGAACATACGGCCTCCCTCCGTATTTCACTAGTGATGTGCGGGAGTGTGTGGCGCAACATACCCAGACATTACAATCGTGCAATGGCGATGTGGCCGTCTGGCTACACGTACAGGTATGTTGGACTTCGTTGTGCTCACCTTCTGCGCCGTCGTCGGTTTCTAAGTACGAGGTGGTGGGCGTACAGGATAGGGATGAGACGGACAATGGCGTTCATGTCCTGCTTGTCGTGTACCGGGTGCCGGTTTTGCCGGAGTGTGGGTTTACGGTAGTTTAGAGCTCTCGTAGCAAAAGAGCCGTACGGAGTGTGTTCAACACGGATCGTACTTCCTGGTTCGGAAGGCGCGGTCTATTTATGTACGGACGCTGCGTGGTGCGTCAGCCGACTGCAATTCGTATGGATTTTCGATTTGTACGGTCTTTTTTACGAGTCGTACGGAGTGACGCTTTAATTTGTGATCGTACTTGCTGAATCGTACGAGGACGCCTACAGGTGCGATTCGTACGGGGAAAAACGCTCCGAACAGCAATTCGGAGCGCTTTTTACCGGATCGGAATCGACCCCTAGGAGTATTACAAATCTTGTCCTCTGAAGAGGGACGAGGGCACTCGTTCCTTAAGAGATTACGAGTATTGATATCAAGGGGTTTTCTAACCCATTGTGATAGATATTTACCAACATGATCCATAGGCCACCATTCGGTGCTACGGGGGTGACGGATTGTAGTGGGATTAAACATTTCCCCACCAAATGGATCTTTGACTGAGGTGGAAGTAGAAGGAGTTTCTAGATCTTCATCAATATCATCAAATGAATCTTGAGGATCAAATATAAATTCGTCAGAATTATCATAGTCTGTTGGTTGACTTTCGAAATAATCATTAAAATCATTTGTCCCGTAGAGGGTACCGCCTTCTATTGTGCCGCTAGGGACACCTCTTCTCCCTGCCTCAAGTAATTGAGGTCTATCTATTGTGCTGCAAGGAGCACCAATAAATCTTGTGGCGCGAGGGCCACCAATCTCGTATGCATTGTTGCATGATTCAATAGAATAATTTTTACTTTGGAGTACCTTTCCTTTTTTCTGCCCTGCAGATGTTGAAGGAGATTCCCCATCCGAGAGTGAAAAGTAATTCTCCTACGTAGGTGAAACTCTCTTTCTTTTTGCAAAAGCAGCGTCAACAGCTTCTCTAATAGAAGATCTAAATTCCTCTCTAAAGAGGTTTTTAATGTTGTCAGGCAAAGGTTCCTTAGGGGAAGTATTTGCATCATTGATGTTGTCTTCCATGACAATATAGGTAAATTATAATAAAAATGTATTTGTAGATAGTATTTTAAGTTTAAATGAACTTCTCAAAGGTTAATTATAGGGAAGAATCCTTGAAACGATTTTAAGAAAAAGACTCTCTTATAAAAGCGAGTTCTTCACTTATCTCAAAGAAGAAACTCTTATGCCGATTCTGGTAGAAGCCAGTAGGTGGCGATCTTCTTTCAGTTTTAATCCTTTATAAATATTATTATTATTTTCGGTTAGTTTGAATTCAGGCTTTGTAAGAGCTCCGTACCCTCCGTCTCCGTTACACTCTCGTTAGAAAGCTGTAACCATGGAGACCAGGAGAGTATTTCAACAAATCTCCGCCGCGCATTGAAGCGCGAGGCTGTTCTGAGCTACCACGTCTCCGCGTCTACCAGCTAGTTGCTAGGAGACGCGTGAGGCTTTCAGGGGAGCATAATGGGCATGCGCAGGGCCCGACGTAAAGCTGGCAAGTACCCGTGTCTCTACGTTGCTAAGAGACGCGGGGAATCAAAAATATATGTCAGCGTTTCCGTTCTTCTCTCTTTTTTTTTTTTTTTTTTAATAAAACAAACGATGCGCTTTAAATCACCTAGCGGTCCTCACTCATTCAGGTATAAAGAGTTCAGAAAAACAGATTGTACATATTTCCTCATCGTTACAAAGTACTCGAATACCTACCACCAACTAATTTCTATCGATCGAAGGGAAACAGAAATGAGAAGTCTAATCCCGACCGTAAATTGGACTGGGAAATGTTAACATCTAAGAAGATAATTGTATTTAAAAAACGAGTTAATCAAACAATATTAAAGCAGACTCAATAATTGAATAAATAAGTAAACATTAGTTATTTAGTAACAGTAGAGTCGTAAAATCCATCTAAAACATACCAAAATTCCTATAAATAAGTCAAGATGGTATGCTAGAAAAAGTAGTACTTATCTGTGTCAGAGCAGCGAACAAAAGAGGAAGATAGGAGCCTGCTCAACGGAGTTGTTATGTTGTTAAAGTTCTATTTTATTGTGATGTAATAATATTCTTTAAAGGGCTGCATGTTTGGGCAGCAAATAAAAGTATTTGCATAGGGGCGTGGCTTGGCGCCCGGCGAGGACGGCGGCGCAGATGTAAGCGCTCCCGGTCGCTCGGGGATTCCGCCGCTTTCCTCACACCACTTCTGCCTGCAAACCCGATTTCACGGAAGCGGAGACTGCAGCCTACAAAGCGGTTCCGAGTTCAGGCTTCGCTGAGCGCCGGAATGGTGGTTTTCGGCGATATCTCGGCGGACGCGGCTGAGTGATAGTCGCGCCCGCCATTTTGTTTCTTGTCGGAGCGGACTTCGGCGCTCCTGTTGCTCGACCATGCGAGCTTGCTCACGAGACCTGGGACTTGCTAACTTTCTCTGGTGAGGTTTCTTTCTCCATTTTTGTCTCACCGCTGCCCTAATTTCATATAAGCTGCTCTTCAATGAAGTTAAACGAGTTTCTCCAGAGTTCTGCGTGTCCTGGGCGGCCATTTTACGCAAATGGACTTTCCTTTTTTCAAATATCCTGCTGATGCCATCACTTTAAGTCAACCCTTTGCTGGGGGCGCTGTTTTCTCTAACGCTCCTACATTTAACGCTATCTGCATTTCGAAGCAGCTTTGAGCATGGCTCCTGTATGCCCTCCTTACCTGCTATCTATATCTTTTTGACGTCCTCCACCTGAGGGACCTTCTCTGTTCTACAAAGCGAATTGGTTGCGGCTCTACCCATCTTTTTGACTCTTTGGCATTCTTATATTCAGTGCAGTTTTCTAGTCAAGAATTAGAGCTTATTGTTGGACTATCTCTTTATTTTCGCCTCACCAACGACTTCCTTCAACTTCATTTTTATGGAAAGGAAGACGTTCCCTCGGACCCCCAAAAATCCACGTCGTGTCTTCATCAAAAACTCCAGAGTCTTCTCTGCATTGGCACACCTTGAGGCCTCTCAAACTCTCGTTACTCAAATGTCACAGTCATCTGCGGAGCGACCTATCCAGTCTTCAGGAACAGTCACGACGAAACGTCTTAAAAAACACCCTCCATCGCCAACGGGGTCCACATCGGCTGTCTCTATGGAGCTGTTATTGGAAGAGATCCGTGCTCTCAAGCCCTTCATGGAAGAAACCAATTCTAAGTTGCAGGTCCTTACCGACAACTGGTCCCAAATGGATGCCAGAGTGACTACAGTGGAACACTCTATAACTTCTCTCCAAGAGTCTTCCTCCAAGGTATCGCACATGCAGTCTCAAATTTCCTCTCTCCAAAAGCAAGTTGAGGAATTGGAAAATCGAAATAGGCGCAACAATCTTCGTCTCTACGGCCTGGCGGAGAATTGTGAGGGGGGTGACCCTATTGCCTTCTTCAAATCATTTCTGCCCAAACTTCTTCATTTGCCTGAAGACACTCAGCTCAACATCCAACGTGCACATAGATTGGGTCGGCTCCCTTCTACTTCCTCTCCCTCTTCACGACCAAGAGGTGTCATCATGTACTTTTTAGAATATACTGACCTCCTCAAGGTTATTTCAGCAGCTCGTGCCTCACCTCGCTTACAATGGTCAGGCTCCAATCTTTTCTTTGCGCAGGATTATGCAAGAGCCACAGCTAGTCGTCGCAAGGCCTTCTTGGACATGCGACCAGAACTTCGTGCAATTGGAGCTAGATATGGCCTTTTCCACCCTTGCCTATTCAGAGTGACCCACAACAACAAGACCACGACATATGAGGATCCTGTTCGACTCCGCAGCTTCTTGAATGCAACCCAAGCATCTGACATGGACTTTTCCAGCTCTTCGTCATCTTTCCCGCCATGATTCCAGCGTGATGCAGCACCGGAATATCAATTAATTTGCACGCTTATTGTGCATTGTTGAATGTGTTACTGTTGGTTTGTGCCACGTTTCTTGATGACTCCGGTTTTCTTGTTATCTCCCCCACCTTTCGTCATTTTTTCTTGTATTCCAGTTCGTTAATTAATATTGTTCGCCACTATTTCTTCACGCACCCTTGTGTTATTTCCTGTTGTTTTGTTCCCATTTTCTCTTAATTGTCTCGCTCACTACTGGTTTTCTTCCCTTTTCCTTGCAGGTTTTTACATTTTATATGGTGTCTCCCCCTCGACCTGTCGGTCCGCTTGCATTGGACGCTTGCTTCCTTTGCCTGGTGCTCCCCCCTCATTCATCTCCTCGTGTATCCTTCCCCTGATGATCGATCCTCCCCATCTCTACCCTTCGTAAGTATGTTTTCCTTCTCCTCCTGGATGTTCATTTCCCTTCTTGTTTCTTTTTCACTTTTAAGGTCACCAATTTCCTTCTGTTCACAGGTGTCTCTCCTTTTTGTTTCTCAAATTTTCTTCGTTCATCATCTTCTTCCTATTATTCTACTTCCCTCCTGGACTACCTTCACATTTTCTCCACAGCGACTGCTTTTACTCTCCTTTTCTTCACCTTATTTTCTCTTTCCTCGTTCTTTTACTCATTATCACACTGTTTTGACTTTCATCGACTTTCTTATTTTCCATGATTTTCTCATTCTTCTGGATCTTCTTTCCACCTTTTTCCTTTTCTCTGCTTTCTTCCTCTTCTCTGAAATGATATGTCTCTCAAGGTAATCACATGGAATGTTAAGGGCGTCAACTCCCCTATCAAACGTCAAAGAATTTTATCTCACCTCTCGCGTTTGAATGTGGACATTGCTTTTTTGCAAGAGACCCATTTATCTGATGAAGAATCTGTTAAATTGAAGAGAAGTTGGGTGGGTGATGTTTATTATTCTCCTGGGGATGGTAAACGTAATGGCGTTGCTATTTTATGTCACAAAGCTCTCTCTCACTCCCTGCTTGCTCAGGAATCGGATGCTGAGGGTCGATGGATATATGCCAAACTTTCTGTCAAGAATGTTCCAATTTCTCTCCTGAACGTTTATGCCCCTACCACTGGTGATCCCACCTTCTGGCACTCATTTTCCCAGCACATCACCAGATTTATAGATGATAATTTTATACTGGCAGGAGACTGCAATCAACCCTTAGATCCCTTTCTAGATAGAAACTCCAAAGCACACTTCATTCCTAACAAAGCACATAAATCCTTCTCCCAAGCTATCTCTCAACACAAACTCACTGATGCTTGGCGCCTATGCAACCCAGAACTTCAGGAATTTACTTTTTATTCTCCATGTCACCATTCCCAATCTCGAATTGATTACATTTTTGTCACTCACAACATCGCCCAAACTCTTACTCATGCGGAAATTGGCCCAATTTTACTTTCTGACCATGCCCCCACATTAGTCCAATTGGACGTTTTACCCAGATCAACAGGCCCTAAACGCTGGCGTTTCAACAACTCTCTCCTCCTGGACCCTAAATTTACTACTTCCTTCACTTCCTTCTCCCATGAATTTTTCTCCCTAAATGATACCTCTCCTGTCCCCAAACACACCATTTGGGACGCTTTTAAAGCGGCAGCCAGAGACTTCATCATTGGCTTTGTTGCTAAAAAAACGTATAGCTGCTCGGGATTTTACTAAGGCTATTCTCCTGGATATTAAGAAATTGGAGCATTCTTACTTCACTTCTCGTTCACAGCATACTCTACATGCCTTGGTGAGCGCTAAGATGAAATTCAACAAAAAATCTACGGATGACGCATCTCTGTATTTATTAAAATCTAGTGCCAAGTTTTATGGAGGCAAAAATAAGGCTGGCAAGATTTTAGCTAATTATCTCAAGGTGAAACACAATAAATTAAACATTGACTCAATTTACGACACCAACTCAAATCTCAAACACACAGATGCAGATATCCTCACTGAATTCTCTACTTTCTACAAGACTCTATACTCTTCTGAAACTCAGCCTTCTTCTCATTCCCTCCACACATTTTTCTCCTCCATTCAAAAACCATCTCACTTCCCACTTGATCTCTCCCATCTGGAACTTGATATATCCCAGCAAGAACTCCTTAAAGCGCTCAACACTCTTCAAAAGGACAAGGCCCCCGGGCCGGACGGCTTCACAGTAGAATTCTTTCTCCACTTTTCAAAACTCCTCATCCCCAGACTCCATTCCCTTATTGGCTCCTTCCTTTCCTTGGGTTCCTCATCAGGTTCTTTCTCAGACGCCCATATTTGCCTTATACCCAAGGAGGGAAAGGACCCTCAACACTGCAAAAACTATAGACCAATTTCTCTGGTCAATATTGATTATAAAATTTTTGCAAAGTCTCTTGCGGCACGTCTCGACCTTCTTCTTCCAGACCTACTGGGTGCGGAACAGTCGGGTTTTGTCAAAGGCCGTTTTATCACCGATAACACCAGGCTCCTCTTTAACGTTCTTTCTAAATCCCGCCTTTTACCCCACTCCCTTGCGGCCATTGCCTTAGACGCCGAAAAGGCATTTGATAGGGTTGAATGGACTTACCTATTTCACACCCTCCGGTGGTTTGGTTTTGGTCCTGTTTTTATATCCTTGATTTCACTACTTTATTCTAATCCCCGCGCTGCTGTTTGTGCCAATGGTCAAATATCTTCCTTTTTTGATTTAAAAAGAGGTGTTCGTCAAGGTTGTCCCTTATCTCCCTTTCTCTTTAATTTGGCCTTAGAACCCTTCCTCTCCAAACTCCGTCAAAACCCCTCCATCCATGGTTTCCAGACGTCGGACTTCCACATTAAGCTAGCCGCTTATGCAGATGATATTTTGCTCTTTGTCTCTAACCCCTCCGTTTCCATTCCTGCCTTTCTCACTGAAGTCCACACTTATTCCCAAATATCGGGCTATAAACTTAATAACGATAAGTGTGAGATCCTCCCCTTAACTAAATTCACATTCAGACCTGATTTTGCCGCCTCTGGCTTTACATGGAAACCTTCCAATATTAAATACCTCGGAATGCATGTTACCCCTACCATCTCAGACACTGTTTCCCTGTGCCTCTCCAAATGTACTCAAAAATTAACAGATCTCACATCCAAGTGGCATCCCCTTTACTTATCCTGGTGGGGCCGCCTTGACACTATTAAAATGATGTGTTCCCCCATTGTTCTCTATACCCTCTCTAATATTCCGGTCCCTATCCCTTCCAAATTTTTCAAAAAGATCAACTCTATTCTCATGTCTTTTCTTTGGAATAAAAAGAAACCACGAATGTCTCTAGCACGTCTGATTCGTCCTAAATCAGAGGGTGGGACTAACTTTCCTGATTTCCCAGCTTACCACAAGGCATTCCAGTTGAGGCAAGCCTCTTTTTGGCTACAAGACCCTGACACCCAATCTCCTCTATGGACCAAATTTGAACGCCTCCTTCTATCTCCCTTTTCCTTTGCTGAATACCTCTCCTTCTCCCGCAAACCCGTTTCAATCTCCACTCCAATTCATAAGTTTACCACTAAATTACTCTTCTCTCTCACTCACGTGCCTCCTACCACCACTGCTGATTTCCTCTCCTCCCCCATATGGCACAACACATCCTTACTCATACGTGATAGACCCTTTTTTTGGAGCACCTGGCATGCTCGAGGTTTGCAATGGGTCTCCCAACTTTTCTCTCGTTCCTCTTTCTTACCTTTTGACACCCTTCGTTCCCTCTATGACCTACCCACTTCCTTTGCGCGCAAATACCAACTGCTTAAAAACACAGTTCTAACGAAATACATTGACCTCTCTCAGCCCCGCCCTTCTTCTCCTGCTCCCTCCACTCCCACCTCCGCACTTCATTCCTTTTTACGTACTACACCAAAAGCCTCTGCCATTTACAAGTACCTTCACGCTGGTGAGACTCCGAGACCCAAATCTAAAGTGGAAGAGTCTTGGGAGCTTGACTTGTCTGTCTCTTGGTCGGTCTCTTTCTGGGACAAAATCTGGACCAAATTACGCAAGTCCTCCAGAGCAGCGACCCTCACTCAGACTTTGTTTTTCATTTACAACAGACTTCTTTTCACACCCTCTACCCTTCACAAACGCTTTCCTAACACCCCCCACACATGCTGGTCCTGTTCATCACCACAAGCTGATTTGTTTCATATGTTATTTCTATGCACTCATGTTCGTAATTTTTGGCTGCAGGTGTGGGCTCAACTTAATTTAATCTTCCACACTACTATCCCACTTTCTTACACACACATTTTTATGGGCAGTCTCTCCCCTTGCTGGGATGCTGTTGATCTCAAACCTCAAATTGTAGACCTATTACTTGCCGCCGCCTTCCAACAGATAACGGTTAACTGGAAGGATTTCTCCAAGATTTCATTCAAAGCGTGGTGGTTTAATGTATGCCATAACCATAGACTTGACACCGCTCATGTCTTCCCGGCGAGTATGGCTACTAAACGCATGGACTTATGGACTCCCGTCACACTTTATCTGGACTCATGTAGTAAACGCTTGTTTCACCCTCCGCCTCTGCAACAGGAAGTCGCTAAACCTCCTTAAGCGCCCGATACATTCTATTTATTCTCCATTGTACCATTATTCTTTTAATTCTTTCTGATGTTTTCATGGTTTTCATATTTTATGCTTAGTATATTTTCCCTTTACCTCTTTCCTTTCTCTTATCTTGTACCCAGATTTCTTTCATTATAAGGATTGCATTTGTATAATTGCATTGTTCTGCTCAGAGTTTTTTCCTTGATATCATATTGTATTTTGCTTTGACACCTGGCTTTATTTCTTATTAATTTCAATAAAAATGTTCTTGAACTTAAAAAAAAAAAAAAAAAAGTATTTGCATAATGGTAGCCTCCGGTCTTGTAGTGAAATACAAAGCTGTGTCCTGGATGCCAATCACCGGAGGAGAAACTTTGGTATGTAGAAGTGATCCTTCAGAGGATGGAGCACCCAGCTGATTGCTGACAGTCATAGCGTGTAAACCTAGGTCGATTTTGAAGTCAAGATGGAATTCAGAATTAATTTTTTAAAAGGTCAGAGTCCTGTTTTAGCGACAAGTTAAATTCTTGCTCATAACAACATTTGAGATATTCATTGGCTGACGAGCTGATAGCAACTGGCTTAAGAGTATCAAGATTATTTACATCTAGCCTACTGGAGAAGAATAGTTGTGTTCGTTGAGAATTTGACGCCCTATTTCTACAAGTTTGCTTTGATGCCCTTGTGTAGTAACTGGCCTCTCTCCCTCCCTTTTTTTTGTCAGGCCCTCTGCCCCCTCCGGGCCCACCACCACCACCGATGGCAGTGCGAGCAGCCTCTCTCTGGGCACGGGCACGAAGAACATGGGTCTTAATGTTGGCATTGTTCCTGAACCCAGACCTGCCCCGCCTGGGAGGCTCAAAACTTGGGATATCCTGGGAACAAATCTTGTATGTTGGCTGACCGTTAACCACCCAGGGTGGTTTGATCCGTAAAAGATGAATCCGGATAGGTGGGATTTGGGCTCCTCTTTAGTGGGCTGTGGCTTTTCGGTGCTAACACACTCAATTGTGTTACGAAAGGACTGGCGATCATCAAGCCGGGGCTTCTTTTCAGAGAAGGAGCTAGAGGCTGAGACCTCTTCAATGCACTTTTGCTTCTGGTCCTTCAGTTCTTGGTCTGTCCAGTCTTGTGGCAGGAATTAAACCCTTCCATCAGATATATTTAAAGAGGGCAGCGTTTCTGAACTACTGGGAAGGGTGGAGGGTGAGGAGGTTGATTCACTTTGTGCAGCAGGTGTAGCAGCCAGGCGACAATATCTTTCTCCTTCTTCCAGGACCCTCTCCAGATTTCTCTCACTGTCAATAGATGACTTTGGATCTCTTTCTGTCTCTTCAACACTAGGGGATGTTTCAGTCTTTGATTCTTTGCAACTGCTCTTAGGTCTGCTTCTTGGCGCTGGTCGAGAACGTTTCATGCAATGTAGGTCTCTCAATCTCCTGGATGCTCTGAATACTTTCACCGGAGAACGCAGCTCTAACTGGGTTGTTGCAAGCAAATTTGCTCAGTTTGCTCTCTAGTCAACCCCAACCTTTGTCCATAATAGTCTTCAAAGAAATTTTCCTTCCGCTGCTCTAACTTCTTCTCCTTCTCTATTTCCTCTCTTCTGCAAGTCTGCATTTCTGGAGTAAACTCACCATCTGCCAAGTGCTCACGCCAGCTCTGGGAACCATGGGCAAAGAACTCGTCGTTCAATGCAGTACTGCCAAGTCCCACCTGACCATCAGTTCCAACCTGTCTGTCCACCTCCGGAAAAAACGCCAGTAGCTTCTGCTGGAAATGATGAGGTAGTGCATTGACAGTCCGCACATTAATTAATGCACGGAGATTTGGGTTTACAAGAATAGAATCCGGTGTTTCACAATCTATCTCTCCAGCTCTGTTTCACTTTGCTGGATCTGGAATGGATTTCACGATGTTTTGCAAATTTTGTACAGGGTTTCTGCATAGTTCAGCTGTGCTTGACCCAGTCAGTGTAAAAAAGCAGCTGCTTGAAGAACTACTGGTTTCACCATCACGTGGGCCTGTGAAAGCAGACGAGGACTCCAAGCAAGCACCATTCACTTTCAGAGGTGTCAATGCAACATGAGGAAGTAGCATACCTGCCCTTTTCTTCTGATTTATCTCCTGTAAGGGAATTCTGCAGCTCTCCCTGGTGACAGCTGTTGACTGTGCATTCTTTGTATGACCATTTATGTTTGTAACTCTTCTATGTGTGCTTGTACCGCCTTCTTTTGAGCTCCTGTGTGAGTATAAAAGACCCACAGTTCTTCTACTCCTTGTGCTACTTCATACACTACCGAAGGGTGTTGTGTGAATGTAGTACCACCTCATGAGGTTAATAAAATATCTTTTTACTATTTTAACTTCTATTTTCTGGTCTGAGGACTTGTGTGCAGAGAAGGGTGAACCCCTAGCACTGGTAGGCCTTGCAGAGGTCCACCTCACAGATTGGCGCCCAACCAGTGGGGCTCATCGGCGACTCGGATGCCTGAAGGAGTGGTCAAAACGGAGGATTAGAATTTCGCTATGGACGATCACTGCCCGAGGAGACCGGCGTCTTGACACCCTCTGCGTTTTTCCTCTCTTCCTGATCTGACCCTCCAGGCGGTGCCGGTCCTCGACTGAGATCCCTTCCGGTGTTTGCTGTGCAGAGGCCATTTGGTCTATTCAGAACTTGGCACTTGGAATCTGGAGACTTTTGGCTTGGTAAGGTAGTTTGATGCGACAATTTGTCTATGTAAATTGGCCAATATTTGGAATTTGTTTGTATATATATAAATTGCAATTTATGTAGGCAGGTAATGAGGGGATTTTTCTTCAACCTTTGAATAATTCGTAACGGCACATGTTGTGTTAAGTGCCACTGCTGTATAGTATTGTATATGCTACAATATTTTTGGCATGCCTGTTTCAAGCACACTTTGTAGAATGTGTTGCTTCTTTGGAGGTACCAATGTGAATATCGGGCGGAATCAGCTGGCTCCCCCCGAGGGCATACCTAATAGGGACATATATATTAAAAATGGTATTTCTTCCATAATGTACAGCACATTATGGAATAAATATACTAGCAAGGATCCTGAGTTGCTGTGGCCTATACATGGGTCATTTGATCTTAGAAATTCAGTATGTTTAAGCGCAAAAGTAGACAAGATATGTTTGACTGTGTACGAATGTGGGAGAAATAAGCGTGTGAATGAGCGAGAAGAGAGCAAGCTTTGACAGAAAAAGAACAACGCAAAAATATCCATGCAAAAGCGCTGGAATAAAAAAATTAAGAAATGAAGGAGTGATAGAATTCGGGTCTCTTATTGGCACAGGTAGGTACTGTGGCCTCTAGTCAGGGTAAGGGAGATACACTCTTTAGATAACCCCTGCTCACCGCCTTGGCAGCTTGGTACTAGCAGACAGGCTTATCACAGGCAATGTGTAAAGTATTTGTACCAACACTTACAGTAACACAGTGAAAACACCACAAATGGACTCCACACCAGTTTAGAAAAATAAACGTATTTAATCTAAACAAAACAAGACCAAAACAACAAAAATCCAACATACACAGTACAAGAATATGATTTAAAAAGAGTTCTTAAGGTTGCGTTAAAATAATCCAGAGTTGCGTCATGTTTTAGCCAACAAGACCTTTAGATGAGACAAAAGTTCCAAGTGAAAGCTACAGTGTTGAAAAACAAGCTATACGTCACTCCTGAGACCCTGGGGAGGCCATGCGACAACCCCGCTGGACGTAGCGGGCGTGTTGCTGTGACTCCGGTCTGTATGGGGAGGGATGCGATACCTTGTATGGATTCTGGTGCGCAGGTTTCTTAGGAAGTGTCTCGCAAAGGTATGATGTGTCGATCTTCGGGATGGAGACGATCTCAGCGACATGATGCGTTCTGCAAGCAAGGAGTGCGACGATCTCACCCAGTGACGAAAGGCTCTGCGACAATACTCGCAGCGATGGTACTTTTCCCGCACCGGAGCGATGTGTTCCGCAAGCGAAGGATGCATCTTTTCTTGCAGCGGCAACAGGCGCTGCTATGATCTTCGCGGCAGCGGGAATTTCCTCACACTGATGGGGATGCGCTCCGCAAGCGAGCGATGCATGAATCTTGGTAGAAAACTCAGTTTCTTCTTGTCCAGCTTCCCAGCCAACAGGTACAACTTCCAGAGGCACCACAACTGGCCCAAGCACTCTAGGAAGGACAGAACTCTCTCAATAGAGTTCAGGGGGGAAGCTGGGGGTGAAGTCCTTTTGTTCGTGGGACTTCTTAACAGGGAGCCAGCTCAACTCAGGCCCTTGGCGATCTCTTCAAGCAAGGGGACACAGCACAAAGCAAAGTCCTTCCCCTCTCCTTGGCAGCAAAGCAACTGCAGGTCAGCCCACAGACACCCAGCAGGACAGTCCTTCCTCTTCAGTCTTCCAGCTTTCTCCTTAGCAGAGGTTCCTTCTTGATTCCAGGATGATCTAATTTTCTGTAGTCTGGGGTCCTATACTTATACCCCTAAAAGTCTTTGTTCCCTTTGTGCAGATGGGCTCTGAGCCCGGTCTGAGCAAGTTCTGGGTGTTCCTTGAGCACTTTTGTTTTCCTGGCCTCTCCTTTCCTTGCAGAGAGAGGGGCAGGGTTGTCAGCTGCCCAGCAGGAGGTGGAGCCAGCATTGTGGCAGGCAAGCACAGCCCTATTGAGGTCCAGGTGCTACCCCCTCCCACCACTCTAGATGCAGATGGAGCTATTCAGCCCAGGGATGGCCACTCAGCCTCTGGGAGCCACCCATTCCCTGCCACTCACAAACCAGACAGTCAGTTAACAAACAGGCCAAGGCACACAGAAAGGTCAGACAAGAGAACAGCAGCTTTCTAAAAGTGCTGTTCTCAAACACAGGATTTAAAAAACACCTTTCCTAAAAGATGTGTTATTAAATTCTGAGTTCAGGGATACTACACGTTTATGTCCTATCTTGCTCCTATGGGAATATATGCAGGTAAACACTGTACACAGCATTCCCCAAGATAGCCATGGGAAAGATAGCCTTACAATAGTGAAAAACGAAAATGGCTGTAATTCACTACCAGAGCATGTCAGCTGCACTAGTACATGCTCTACCTTTCACATACACTGCACCCTGCCCGGGGGATACCTTGGGCCTTCCATAGGGGTGTCCACTGTGTAGAGAAAGGGAAGGGTTAGGCCTGTGGGGACACAGGCCAGGCTGACTTGGCAGTCCACAGACTGCACACAGGCACTGCGGTGGCAGGCCTGAGACACCATTTTAGGGCTACTCATGTGGGTGGCACAATCAGTGCTGGAGGCCCACTGGTGGTACAAAAGGGGGTGGTGATGGACGGAGCATCTGAACCAATCAAACACTCACACCCAGTCAAAATATCTGGGTTTGACCAATCACCGTTCTTTAGCCCACTCTGCCACCCCAGTTCAGACATGGCTATATGCAAATCAGTCTGACCCTGTGCCTCATGGGAACAGCCCAGCTCGAACTGCCAAGCCATGCCTTCCCTGGACCGGAAACAAGCTTCCGAGGACCGGTTTCTGGCATTACAGCCGTCTTCAGCCCAGCTTGCTTGAATCCAGTGGCAAAGTGAGCAAGGGACTCTTGTCTGAGCATACCCTGCCACACTTATGGCAGCCAAAAGCGGTACAAAAGGGGGTGGTGATGGACGAAGCATCTGAACCAATCAAGCACTCACACCCAGTCGAAAGATCTGGGTTTTACCCATCACCGTTCTTTAGCCCACTCTGCCACCCCAGTTCAGACATGGCTACATGCAAATCAGTCCGACCCTGTGCCTCATGGGAACAGTCCAGCCCGAACTGCCAAGCCATGCCTTCCCTGGACCGGAAACAAGCTTCCGAGGACCGGTTTCTGGCATTACAGCCGTCTTCAGCCCGGCTTGCTTGAATCCAGTGGCAAAGTGAGCAAGGGACTCACGTCTGAGCATACCCTGCCACACTTATGGTGGCCAAATGCGGTACAAAAGGGGGTGGTGATGGACGAGCATCTGAACCAATCAAACACTCACACCCAGTCAAAAGATCTGGGTTTGACCCATCACCGTTCTTTAGCCCACTCTGCCACCCCAGTTCAGACATGGCTATATGCAAATCAGTCTGACCCTGTGCCTCATGGGAGCAGTCCAGCCCGAACTGCCAAGCCATGCCTTCCCTGGACCGGAAACAAGCTTCCGAGGCCCACTGTTAGCATTTTAATCACCAACCCTGGCACACTTAGTGCACTTTACTAGGGACTTCTTGGTGATAGAAATATGCTAATTATGGATAACCAATTAGACTTACAATTTACTCAGGGAGCACTTTGAAACTGATCAGCAGTGGCAAAGTGCCTAAAGCATCGAAACCAGCAGAAACGAAATCCAGCACAGCATCAAAAATACAGGAGGTAGAGGCAAAAGACAAGGGAAACAATGCCAAAGATGCCAGGTCCAACACTGAGATAGAAGAGAGAGAGGATAGAGAGCGTTGTTTACAGGTAAATTGCCAATCCCCTATCTGACACCCCCTTCACCCTCAGGATGATTCAATTTTGTTAGATCGTTCCCCGCATCCATATACTTTTCCCTCTGCCTCTGAAGTTGATTCTGATGATGATACTTCTCCTTCGGATCAGGATAAGTTAGTATTGAATGCTCAGCGAGAGACTCATTCTTTTCTGACGGCTGATCGTGCAGCTACACTTAGATCTGCTGCTCATAAAGACGCCCGTGATAATAATTCTGCTTCAGATCTTGTAGCCGATGTACAACAATGGCAGGATAGAGAGCAGTTGTATTTTGTAGAAATGTTTGCCACAGAAGTAATTGAACGGTTCAGAAAGCATCCACAGAGTTAGAGCCTGCTGATATAGCAAATGATTATAAACAATTGCGTGACAGTCTTTTTCTCCCCTCACATGTGGCTGACATAATTAGACGCGTGGTGAAACTACGAGCTGATGCACTGTTTGCGGGAGGAGAAAAAGGCAGCTGTTGCAGCTGAACAAACTATTCAGACCACCGTCCCGCAGGATGATGCTTCAGAGACAGATAAGAATATTGTGGTTCATGTGAAACCCATGCAGGAAGCCGCGCCTTTGTATGTCCCTCTTAGGGGTATGGGAACAGATGATAATAAAAATTCCACTGATGCGAAGGGTTATTTTATTTATAATTGGGTCTATACTCCTTGGAGTTGAGCAGATGTTATGGATCTTAAAGCTGCTTTGCCTGACCAGCGCAAAATGCCGGCCGTAATTATGAAGGAGTTGAAGTAGCCATTAGTTCTTGTACCATGATTTTATCTGATATTGATATGTGTTTTTTCGTCTTATTTTTTCGGGGCTGTTTGGAGGGATTGATGTGGATAGGGAAGCCACACAGAAACCACAACAAGAAATTTTAGACCTTCCAAAAGCTATACTAGTTAAATTGAAAAAACACATTCCTTCTAAAAAGATAGATTGGACTGCATTAGCATTCTGCAAGTAAAAGGCAGATGAATCGGTCACTGATTTCTTCACACGTTTTGAGGAGGCATTCCACGAATTTAGTGGCCAGTCATTGACAGATGACACAGGCAGGCATCTGTTTGTCGATAAATTTGTTGCAAACATGTTGCCAGGAATAGCTAGTCGCCTAAAATCCAGCGAGAGTTCATGGACCACGTCTTCCTCAGTCTCTCTTTTCACTATGGCCCAGTATCATGAACGTCAGGAATTAGAAGCTAAGGGCAATGAGGATAAAAACAATAAGGAGCTGAAAACAAAGGTTATGATTGCTCAGGTTTATGGCCCATCTTATGGAAGAGGTGGTAGAGGCGGACGTGCACTGTATCGCCCAGGCACACCCTCTTTTTCCCGAGCTACTTTGTCTGCTGATTAGTGCACTTACTGCAGGGAGGCTGGACATTGGGTTTTTGAATGTCCTTGTTTGCATACTCAGCAGTATCAGCGTGGTCGGGGACAATTGAGAAGCCGCCCGGGGAATCCAGGACATAGGGGAGATATGGATGATCGGGAGGGTTTTGAGACTGTTGGGCATCTTCCGAATTCTTTGAATACATTTGATAAGCATAACCAATATCAAATATCTAATTATTTTAATTCGGATTTGAAGGACTCTGCTTATGCATAGGAATGCCTAGGATGGGGTAAGGAATTAGTTGAAGTCCAAGTAGATGAGAAGGGTCACTATGTTTAAACACATGTTTTGGGTTCTACCGATCGGTTTCTGGTTGATATATAAGCTACTCGTAGCGCCTTATCTAAACAACTGGTTCCAAGGGCTCCCCTGTCTGGCTTAACCATTACATCGATAGGTTTCGATGGAACACCATAGCCCACTGTCACAACCACTTGCATTCCATGTTGATACATTTATTGCTCCATGTCCATTTTTGCTTTCCCCTAACACACCGGAAAATATTGTGGGTCTTGTTATGCTCAAGTATTTTAGGGCTACAATACGTTGTTCCCCAGAAGGTGTGCATGTTATTTTGAATGATAACTATCCGGTGCCTGAGAGCTCCTGTCTCAATCGAGAGGATATTGCTTTGGCTTTACTCCCTAGCACTTTGTGGGCTACTTCAGATACTGATGTGGGAAAAATGGTTATTCCACCAGTGCATATTCGTGTAAAGGAGGGAGCTTCTTTGCCTTGATTGCCTCAATACAAAATTTCTCGAGAAGGTGAAGAAGCACTTGTACGCATTGTTCATGATCTAATTGAAGTGGGGGATGTGGAAGAAGTCCCTTACAATATTTGCAATAGCCCTTTCCTTCCTATTATGAAGAAAGACACTGATACTAAAATCTACAGGTTTATTATTGATTTACAAGAAGTTAACAAGATTGTGGTGCCTCAATATCCGGTAGTCTCTGACATCACGACACTCCTTACCTTCGTTCCTCCCACTGCTACCACATTAACTTGATTGATTTGAAGAATGCTTTCTTTTCCATCCCTATTCATCCTGACAGCCGATATTTGTTTGGCTTCACTTCAATAGCCGATCCTTTATATTCTGTAGAGTTCTCCAAGGGTATACAGAAAGTCCTAGTATTTACAGCCAAGCATTGAAAAGACAGCTTGATTCTTTTCCTGTGCCGACTGGGGTGGCTCTCATACAATATGTCGATGATATCTTGGTGGCAGCTGATACACCTGAATAGTGTGAACAAGGAACACTGTCATTGCTTTCATTTCTTGCATCACACCATCACAAAGATTCACGGAAGAAATTGCAGTATTGTAGACAAAAGGTTACCTATTTAGGTCACCTCCTGTCTAAGGAGGGACGTGCACTTACACACGAATGCATTCAAGCTATTTTAGACACACCAGTGCCCTGTACTCAGAAAGATGTTTGTGCATTCATTGATCTTACTTTCTTTTGTAGGCAATGGATTTTAGGCTTCTCACACATTGGTGAACCTCTGTTGGCTCTTCTGACTAAAGACACTCCAATGCCCCTAACATGGACAACTGAATGCCAGAATGCTTTTCAACTGTTGCGACAAGCTCTCTTTTCTCCACTAGTATTAGGCACCCCAGACTACATTAAGGCTTTCACAATCTATGTACACGAGAGGGATGGTTGTGCGCTTTCAGTTTTAGTACAGATACACGTGATAAGCAGCATCCTTGTGCATATTTTTCAGCTGTTCTTGATCCAGTCACTCGTGCGTTGCCTGGGTGTTTCCGTTGTGTCGCAGCCGCAGCTGTTTCTATACGTCAGAGTGAAGGGATAGTCGTGTCACATAAACTGTTGGTGTTAGTACCCCATGCAGTTGATTCCCTTTTGAACCAAACTAAAACACAGCATTTAACTAGTGCTAGGTTGACAGGATAGGAATTGACACTCTAGGCCCCTCATATCACCTTGAAACGATGTTCAACCCTGAATACAGCTACTTTGTTGCCATATCCAGTTAGTCAGTCCCAGTCACAAGAGCCTTATGATTGTAATTTCTTTACTGAGGAACTGACAAAGGGTTGTGTCGACTTACAAGATACGCCCCTCTGAAATGTTGATAGAGAACTGTGGGTAGATGGGTCCTGTTTGAAGTTACCAGATGGCAAAACATCAGCTGCATATGCAATCACAACACTTCAGATGGTAGTTGAGACAACTCGTATTCCACAGAAGTCGGCTCAGGCAGCTGAGCTAATAGCTTTGACAAGAGCGTGTGAACTTAGTACTGACTTGTCTGTGAACATCTATACTGATAGTCGCTATGCTTTTGGAGTGGCTCATGATTTTGGGTTACTCTGGAAGGAAAGAGGCTTTCTTACATCCCACGGGATGCAAATAATGCATGGAGAATTGGTACACAATCTTCTGACTGCCTTGACATACCCGAAGAAAATAGCGATTGTTAAATGTAGCGCTCACAAGAAAGTGACAGTTAAAATAGGACAAGGCAATGCCTTCGCAGATCACACAGCCCGTGAAACTGCAATGCAGTGAAGCACCACATCATTGTACGTAGTGAAGTCACAGGCTGAACGTTGGCATTATGTTAGGCAGGGAGTGCTAGACATGCAGAGATCTGCTTCTGCAGAAGAACTTGAGCAATGGTCTAAGGAGGGAACTTTGGATGAAGAGGGCTGTTGGAGAAATAAAGACATGACCAAGTGGAGACTACCCACAGCCTATTTATATCCTATGAGTCATATGGCACATGGGCTGGCACATCTTTGAACCTCCTCAATAACGAAAATGCTTACGCAAGTTTGGGAGCACCCAGAAATTGCCGGCACAACTAAAAAGATAGTGCAGTCCTGCTTGATTTGCCTTCAGTGCAATCCTGGAAAAGGGACACAAACTCCTACAGGAGGGTATGCTACACCAACAGCACCTTTTTTAAGTTTTACAAATGGATTACATCCAGCTTGAATACTGTAATAATCTAAAATATGTCCTAACAAACCTCTCCCTATCTCAATTCTGCGATAACCCTACTCACAACTTAGGCTAGACATTGGATCTAATAATTACCAACCCCAACACCATTCATCTTGAATCTATTCTTCCCTGTGAATGGTCGGACCATCATTATATCAACTTCCATATCCTTGAATGCTGGATACCCAACAGATCACAACCACTAAAATTAAAACACTGGAAAAGATTGCTTCTCAACACTAGCGCTAATGAGCTCATAGCGCACTGCAATGACTCCCTGCCACCACCTGCAAACATGAGCGAAGTGCACGACCTCACTGTGCACTATAACAATGCCATGATCAAGGCGCTGAATGCTGCGGCCCCTCTACAACTAAAAAGAATGCCTGCCAAGGATTCCAAACCTTGGCTCAACGACAACATAAACACGGACAGACTTAGCCTCAGACTAGCTGAACGCTTTTGGAGATCCACTCTCTCCACTGAGCTGCTAAAACTCATTAGACTCAAAATAAGTAGATATAACAAACTCATTAGAACCACAAAACTCTCCTTCTTCAAAGCCCAACTTGACAAAGCAAGAAATTGCCCGGTACACCTATTTGAGCTGATTAAAAAAACAATCCAACAATGCACCCACCCAATCTCAACAAGCTGCTCGTTCACAGCCTAATTGCGAAGTGGTTGCTGACTTATTGCTAGGAAAGTCGAAAAAGATCCAATCTAACCTAAGGTTGGCTGCACTCTTACTCTCACCCCTTCCTGCCTCCTCCCTCTCCACGCCATCACTCAGTCAGTCTGTTATCTCTCTCAAAAACAATGCCTCTTGGAGCCTTTTTACACCCCTCGATGACATTACCATCCTCAACACTCTCTCGACCATTAAACCTTCAAACCACTTCAATGACCCCCTCCCCCCCAACTTCTTTAAAGAAATGATAGGCTCATTAGCACCGCTCTGGTCCAAGATTATCAACACCTCTCTCCGCCAAGGTGAGATCCTGGACTGCCTGAAGGAGGGCCTAGTGCTACCCATACTAAAAAAAACCTCGGCTGACCCTGAAGACCTGAATAATTACAGACCAATCACAAACATTCCTACCCTGGCTAAACTACTGGAGAAATGTGTTCATGGGCAACTGCGTAGACACATTGAACAATTCCAGCTCCTCGTCCAATTCCAATCGCGTTTCCGCACTGGCCACAGCACCAAAACAGCCATCACTCACATAGTGGATGACGCTCTCACTTTACTGGACCAGAATGAAGCCTGCCTAATAATTCTTCTCGATCTCTCATCTGCATTCGACACTGTCAAGCATGACAATCTTCTCCACCTCCTTTAGTGCAGAATGGGTCCATCTGGCAGGGTCCTTAAATGGTTTGCCTCTTACCTCAACAATAGAACTCAAAGAATCAAATTCAATCAGTCTCTATCTAACCCCAGTCCCTGCATGCTGGGTGTTCCACAAGGGTCCTCACTCACCCCTACGCTCTTTAACCTCTTCCTGGAACCACTGACAGTAATTCTTAAAGCCTCCAACATCCAATATCACATGTAGGCCAATGACACCCAACTATACATGAAAATATCCTCCCCCAAAGACACCAATGCTCTCAACGGAACCCTGCTCAAAACCCTAAACTGGCTTACCTCCAACCACCTCAAACTAAACGCCCTCACAACGGAATTCCTCCTTATTGTACCGGCTAGGCAAACCCCCACTGTTGTGAAATATCTCTAATCTCACCGAGCTAAACTGCACACCTAATTGACTCCACAAAATCACTTGGAATTCTGCTTGATAAAAACCTAAACATGCAAGAGCACATCAGAGCATCTACCAAAGGAGCGAATTTCCAGCTGTGCATCCTAAGAAAACTCAAACTCTACCTACCCCATGAGACTTCAAATCGGCAGTGCAAGCACTGGTCATCTCCAGACTAGAATATGGCAGTGCTACTTTATGCGTACTGCCGACACTCAGTTTAGCCCCTTTCAGAACTTTGCTAAATGCGGCTACGAGACTCATCACAGGTTCCTAGAAAACCAACCACATCTCGCCGGACCTGAAATCACTCAACTGTCTACACTTTGTGGCAAGGATCCAATTAAAGATTGCTTGTATGACCCATAGAGCTCTTCACTTCAATACCCCACTCTACCTGGCAAATAAACTGGAACTTTCTGGGGGTCCCGGGCCTAGAGGAGTACCGGCACCTCACTGCTCAAGCCAAAAAAATTCAATAAGCGTAAAACCTACAACCGTACATTCTCAGGCATTGCCCCGAGAATCTGGAACACCCTTCCAGTGGAGACAAGCCTTATTCCATCCACCTTTGCTTTCAAAAGGGAAATGAAAGAACTACTAATGAACAATGCGCTGATCTAGAAACCTTGCTACTTAAACCTCGAGACTTTTTGGTTATCCTATCTATAACATGTCATATGTTGCGACCTATTGTTGCCTGCCATAATGTCCCTTTTGTTCTTGATGTATATGCTGCTATAGCCTGCTACCTATTTCCCTCAACTATGTAATTGTTACTCTTGTGACACATTGACCCACTTGTAACTTGGTGTGTCTCTTTGAACTATGTTCCTTTCTCTTAGTCTTTCTTATGTAAAGCACTCTGATACCCACTTGGGTCATGTTCACGCTATACAAAACTTACAAAATAAATAAATAAACAAACAGGAGTGGTATCTACCTTCAGAAAATAGATAGAGGCGTACCCGACGAAAGGGAATATATAGCTCTCACTACAGCAAAGGTGCTTTTTAAAGGAATTCTTCCCCAGATTTGGTGTTTACAAACTTTTGTGGAGTGATAACAGACACCATTTTATTGGGCAAGTTGTCGAGTACATCCTGAAAGGATTAGGGATTGAGCAGAAGTTTTATGCTGCCTTCCATCCACAATCAGCAGGACTAGTGGAGAGATACAATGCTACTCTCAAGCTGAAGCTAGCTAAAATCAAGGTTTCTACATCTTTGAAATGGCCTGATGCACTACCCTTGGCATGTTGTCCATTAGATCAGTGGCACATTCACGATCTGGCCTTACACCACATGAGGTGGTATTTGGAAGGCCTATGAATATTTGGGGAATTCTTATGCCACGCCCCATACATGATGTACCATGTGTCTTGATGAGTGACTACCTATCACAGTTGTTTGACAGTTTGAATTCTATTCATCAACAGGTTCGAGAAGCTCTTCCTGACAGGTCTGAGGGTGAAGGCCATGGACTACGGCCCGGCGACCATGTCATGGTCCGATCCTTCCAGAGGTCGAGCAGCTTGGAGCCTAGGTGGCGCGGCCCAGAGCAAGTTCTCCTAGCGACGAGAATTGCGGTCCGAGTGATGAACAAGAGGAACTGTGTGCATTCTACCCATTGTAAAAGAATACAGTCTACCCTGGTGGAACCTGCTGCCCTGAGTGACCATCAAGACATCCTGGACATGGAGAAAAGCCAAGCCATATCACCTGAAGAACCTGAGGAAGTCTTCCTGGACCATACAATTCCTGGTGTATCCCGATATCAACTGCGGCCCGGGAAAGAAACTTCATTGTTGAAAAAGACTGGTTAAGCCACCGTCCTGGGTTAGTAAGAAAGTGAGCTGAAGGGGGGGATCTTTTGTGTAGTGACAACTGTCTTAACCCTCAGTGAAGAAACCAACAGCTGCCCAGGACTTTAGAGCTCCAACGGTTTTGTTACTTCAACAACGAGATGAATATGCCTGTGGAGAAAACATCAACTGCTGTGAGGATCTGTGGCAAGAAGATAATGTGGATTGTTGGATTTATTGTCACTGTTGTCGCTATGGTAGTGATAACTTGGGTTGTAGAGGCAGTGGCTCCTGCTCGACAAATACTGCCTGCCACTACTCCAACACCCTTTGAACACCACTATTTTACTCTCCCTTATCATGAGTAAAAGCTTAGACAGTCTTATCTGAAGAACACGTTCACCCAGATGTTGCACCACACGCACAATGCTACGAACATTACTGACTGTTGGGAGTGTGGAATGATGCCAGCTCATCAGAAAAAGGGAAGAACACCTTTCATTCCTCTTCCCTTCTCCCATAAAGGTTCTTGTCAAGCCTGGTTTGCACTGTTATTGGCTTCTCAAGTGGCTAATATTACTAATATGGGTGTAGGGAGATTAAACTACTATCTTAATAAAACATGTTCTCCAGATGGAGAAGGTGATCCGCAAGCTGCAGGGACTATATGGGAGATGGAGGAGTACCGAAAAGGAAATGCTTCTGCACATTATGTTCACTCAAATACTCGCACTGCAAAGGGTAATGGACCTCCTGTTATACCTGTCACTAGAGCCCGAGCAGATTTATGTGTGAGTAGTGTGGGAAAAATTCCAGTGGGAAGAAGCAAATGTACCTTGATTTGGAAAATTGCTGGCACCAACAACAGTAGTTTCACGTCTTCACATAACACATATTTTATCTGTGGAAATGAGAGATGCTACCATCTACCTGTTGGATGGGCTGGAGTCTGCTATGTGTTCTTTTTATTGCCACCTGTATTTCTGGCACCTGCATCATTTCACAAGGACTATCAACTGTTTAATGACATTTTCAAGAACAGATACAAAAGAACAATAAGTAATGATGAGATGGATCAGACTGACACCGCACTCCAACAAAATGTTGATTTTAATTTGGGCTGTTCTTCTTTGTTGGTGCTTCTTTGAACAGTAGGAAAATCAGACGTTTGACTCGTGTCCTGGAAGCTGTAACCAACCAGCCAGCTATGGCACTTGGAAACATCACCGAGGAACTACAGATTGCGATGATTGTGGCGCTCTAAAACTGTATGGTCCTGGACATGGTTCTGGCTGATCGAGGTGGTGCATGTCGTATCATCGGAAGTAGTTGTTGCGCGTACATTCCAGACCATGCCCCTTTCGATTTTTGATGCAATATCCAAGCTACACAAAATAGCTGCTGAGATTCACCCTGATACTGGCACATGGACTTTGGCCAGCTGGTTTTGGACATTAATCTCTACCTGGGCCTGGAAACTATTGACAGTGCTGTGCATATTACGTGCAATTCTACTGACATTCTGTATCACTGCTTGTACACCTATCAGACGTGATGTTAGGCAAATGAGTACCTAGCGTGTACTAGATAAATCGGTTGATGAAATGATGAGAATCAACATACATGATGTATACTTAGAGTCTTCTAGATTATAGATGTCTTCAGCTAACGCCAAAAGGGTCTTCTGTGGAAATTTGGCAGAGATCGCTGTTAGCGTTTAGCTGAAACCATCTTGCTTCCGGCGGCCATCTTACTGGCCATGTGCTCGCCATGTGCTTTTTCCTACTTGACTGTTGCTTGCCCTTGTGCTGTGCTCAAGAACTGACTATATTTAGCCCCTGCTACTCTGCACATGCTCAGAAGACTCTGTAGCTGCCCACGCACCTGCTCTAGTCCCTAACTGTCAGGTTGTTTTTACCAAAGTCAGCAACTGTTGGCTCCTCCTTTACTGTTGACTGTGCAATCTTTGCATGACCATTTATGTATGTAACTCTCTTATGTGTGCTTGTACCGCCTTCTTTTTAGCTCCTGTGTGGGTATGAAAGACCCACAGGTCTTCTACTCCTTGTGCTACTTCATACACTACTGAAGGGTGTTGTGTGAATGTAGTTCCACCTCATGAGGTTAATAAAATATCTTTTTACTATTTCAGCTTCTGTGCCAACTTCTATTTTCTGGTCTGAGGACTTTTGTGCAGAGAAGGGTCTACCCCTAGCACTGGTAGGCCTTGCTTGGATGCATGGTGCAAGATAATATTCACAAGGCACATGCAAAAGATAAAATATAATATCAGGTAGAAGCTGTAGGCATATTGATAAATACAAACAAAATGAAATTTGTTTTATAAGGAACAGTAAAGCCGGATCTGATCCGCTGAGACTTGACAAAGTTATTAATAGATTAGTTGAGGATAATACAAAGACTTCTTCAGTCTTCTTTCTTACATTGGAAGAGCTGAGTGGATCATAGTGTCTGGCTTTATAAAGTTTTTATTCACTGTAGTGAATTTTACAGTTATCACTCAAAGGCCATATATTGTTTAAGATTTCTGGGCTTACCTGCATTCCGTGAGGAGTCAGACTTGTGCTGTGTGTTTCCCTGCTTCCAGCCATCTGCATTAACTGTTCGCGACACCCGCTTCGCGGGTGCCGCTCACCGCCTCTTTTGCCCCGTCCTCCCTGGTGTGAGCGGATCCACAGTCCGTGGTGAGTAACGCGCTCCCAGGTTGAGGATTACAACAACTGTTTGTGCGTGGAGCCTACCGGGGGACTGCGAGGTCCAGCAGCCTCAGCTGCACACAGCTGCTGCCTCTTCCCCCGGCGGCCACGCCCCCAGCCTCCGCATTTAACACCGCTTGGATTCCTGGTTCACTGGCGCTTTCTGGGCTTACCTGCATTCCGTGAGGAGTCAGACTTGTGCTGTGTGTTTCCCTGCTTCCAGCCATCTGCATTAACTGTTCGCGACACCCGCTTCGCGGGTGCCGCTCACCGCCTCTTTTGCCCCGTCCTCCCTGGTGTGAGCGGATCCACAGTCCGTGGTGAGTAACGCGCTCCCAGGTTGAGGATTACAACAACTGTTTGTGCGTGGAGCCTACCGGGGGACTGCGAGGTCCAGCAGCCTCAGCTGCACACAGCTGCTGCCTCTTCCCCCGGCGGCCACGCCCCCAGCCTCCGCATTTAACACCGCTTGGATTCCTGGTTCACTGGCGCTTTCTGGGCTTACCTGCATTCCGTGAGGAGTCAGACTTGTGCTGTGTGTTTCCCTGCTTCCAGCCATCTGCATTAACTGTTCGCGACACCCGCTTCGCGGGTGCCGCTCACCGCCTCTTTTGCCCCGTCCTCCCTGGTGTGAGCGGATCCACAGTCCGTGGTGAGTAACGCGCTCCCAGGTTGAGGATTACAACAACTGTTTGTGCGTGGAGCCTACCGGGGGACTGCGAGGTCCAGCAGCCTCAGCTGCACACAGCTGCTGCCTCTTCCCCCGGCGGCCACGCCCCCAGCCTTCCCCTTCATTACTGACTTCAGTTCTACCGCGACGCGGGACGCGCGCGGGGCGACTACCGGGGCGAAGACCGGGCAAAGAGCGGGCCGTTTAAGGCCGTTCAAGGACGGCAGAGGACGGCCCTGGCCCAGAACTTTTGTGTCTTCACCCTTGATAACCATATCCGTCTAAAATGTCGACCATGCGTAGCAGAACTCGAAGTTGCGCAAAAAAAGCTACGGCGGTAGCTCAGGTGACAGGACCTATTGATCTTTTTATTTCACGCGTGCACGAGACAATTGACCAAAGTATTGTATTATTGGAAAAAAGAGTCTCTATGGACCTTGCTAATGCTAGGCGCTCATCCTTGGGCCCTTTGGCAAAGGTTAAATCCCCTGTTATGCAGAGTCTGAATAATAATTGCTCCTTACCTATAACCATGCCCACCAACAGTGTTCCGACTGTACCGAATACTGTTGATTTATCGGTTGCCCAATCAGACTCGGATCCATCTTTCGAAGACCTGGAGGGTACACCAGATCTAGAATTATGTCAGTCGCCTGACAAAGAGGACTCGAGTCTGAGTGGGTCCAATGATGTGGAAACAGCCCCTGTACCCATTGTTCCCCGGAAAAGGGCTCCTAACCCTCCTAAGGTTACATCGAAGGGCAAAAGTAAAGCAAAAGCACCAGCTAGGAATCACAATTTGATTTCCCCTACCCCACAAATGATATCAGGTATCCCGTGCTGGGTGCAAAATATGGTTACAGATTTAAAACTGGACCTTGAAGCCACTTTAGCAGCACAAATCAAACCTTTAATTTCTAAAGTGGACAGGCTTACTTCGTTAATACATTCCAAATGGCCACAAAAAAAGCAAGGACAAGGGCATGTTCACTTGCAAGGGACTACAGATTTAGTCTCTGAATGCTTAACGAGCATCAAGTCCCCTAAAGACGCTTTAAATAAGGTCCAAGGTAGCGTAGCCCTTGGGAACTCTGTATCTCTTGAGTCGCAAACAGCGAACAACTCCGTCCAACCAATAACTGTACCAAAGGGGAATGTCCCTGTACAGGCGACTCAACACTCTGATGTTGCTAATATTGCCACCACATCTATTCAAGCTAAAGAAGTAGCAGGGAAACCCAATCTAACTACCGCACCTCTTTCTATAAATAAACCTGAAGGGACCAAACCGAAGCAGGCACGTTTCAGGTCCATCAATCTACCACCAGAGGTTTCTCCTTTTGTTGTTGTGTTGACAGCAGTTCCCCCATTGAAAGAGGGAGTAAAAGAAACGTTTACTGAGCTTAGAAACAAATGTGCTCAATGGCTCCATCTACATAAACCCCTACCTAATAGCATGAACGGCGAAATTCTTACCGTCCGGAGAGGGGATTGGGTGGGCAGAAGTAAGAAATCAATAGAAGGGGACGTAATAACTGTCAATTTTAGGGATGTAGGGGCAGCTAGTTATGTATGTAATGCACCCAATAGTGGTCCTGCGACTCAAATTAAACCACTTCCTTTGTCACATTTTTTATCAAAACCCGCACGTCCTAACCCCCCCTGTCCCACTTTTCAAAGTAACAGTGGACCAGGGTTTTTTCCACAGCAAGCCGTCAAACCTTGGCCCCAACCACCTTATCCGCCCCCTCCTTTTCCACACTATGTTAATTTACAGCAGCAGTTACCAAATGCCTCATCTTTTCCTATGCAGCAAGTTAAAGTACATTGGCAACACCCTTTTCATCTTCCGCCACCTTTATATCAGCCTGCTTATCAATGGCAGCAACCTTTCCAGCCACCGCAATTAGACAAACATCCGTGGCAACAAATGTGGCAGGACCCGCCCCACTCCCAAAACCCAATGTCCTCACAATTCGCCCACCCAAACAGATATGTCATGTTAGATGAGGTAGACTGACTTAGCCCCCTAGATGCACTGGACCTAAACATTCCTAAGCCCTTTCTTGATATGGAGCGTTCTTCTTCTTCCTTTGTCACACCCCTTACTGTACCTCACGAAGTCACTACATCGGCACTACCAATACCTCCCCAGTACATATGTAATCAGGGTAGCTCTGATATATGTATAACTACCACTAGTCCGAGCCTGAGTCTAGTTACCATCATTCGGGAAGAGGGTCTTGCCTTTTTCCCACCAGCAAATCAGTTGGAGATATCTGATGGTGGTAATCTTGGTAAACCAGCAGGAATTTCTCTTATTTCTTGGAACATCGCTGGTCTTACCGGCAAATTAGGTACACCCTTTTGGACCAGTTTTTTGGGTGAGGGTTTTGATTTAATCCTACTTCAAGAAACTTGGTGTCCAGACCCCATCAACATTGAAGGGTATGTATCCTTCTGCCTTAGAGCAACTAAATCTAGCTCGGGTAGGGCTAAGGGGGGCCTTTTATTGTTAATGTCAACCAAGCTGTGTGAATGTACGGTTAAATACAGTACAACCGTGGGGACATACAGCCAAGTTATTAGGGTGGAGTGCAGGAAGAACATTGATTTAGTTATTGTTAATTTTTATAATAATAATTTTGGTGCTACTAGGGGGGATATTTTACTGCCTCTAGAAAGGGAAATCAAAAAGGCTCTTGATATCTCGAAAAGAAAGGCTGAGGTGGTTTGGGCTGGTGATTTTAACTTGCAGCCCTGCCATCTGTCCAATGGGAATAACTGTGGTTTCGATGCAGCATTAAATAGCCATTGGGGAGATCAGGGGGGGAGGGAGGACTCTCCCCACTTTCAACACTGCAGTTATGGTTCCACTTTAAATAATATGCTAGCCATGCTAGATCTGACCCTGTTAAATTGCAATGTTAATAATCAGGCAATTATATGCCCTACATTTACAGGCAGGGGTGCAGGTTCATTTATTGATCATATTTTGATGTCTAGCAGTGGAGCCTACACGGATTTGTATGTGAATGAAGAAAGTCTCAGTGACCACAATAGCCTACGAGTCACCCTCTTGGGGCATGGTACTTCATTAGTTCCAGATGGTAAATGTATAACTGATATAGTGCCTGTTAGACCAAAGGGCCTGAGGGTCAAATGGACTGGTCTAAACTCCAAAACCAAGCAGAAGGAGGTCGTTATGCTTTGCAAGAACCAAATTAGTTATTGCTTGGATGATGACAGTGATTCTGGCTGCCTAACAGATTATTTTGTATCTATGAATAGCTGTATTGATGGTATTTTTACTAAAACCCCGTCAGCTAATAGTGGTCCAAAACAGGGGTGGTTTGATAAGACATGTATAGTCGCCCTCCGTGACCTAAAGAATGCACTAGGCACTAAACCACGTGTTAAGACGGACATACAATATCTCAGGGCCTGCTATAAAACAGCTATTAATAAAAGGAAAAGGGTTTTGCAGTCCGAGGCGTGGGATAAGTTGAGGGAGGCGGCTGAGACCAAAAATAGTAAACTCTATTGGGAAACAATTAACAGCTCGTTTCTCAATAAAGAAAATGTCCCAGAACTGACCTCATACGTGGCATGTAGCGATTGGGTTAACCATTTTTCTAAAATATTTAATCCAGAAAGGTCAACCTCTGAGTTATCACCACCAGTTATAAACCCATGGTTACCCCTTCCGTTGGCTATAACACTAGAAGAATGTCAGGAAGCTATCTCTTTAAGTAAAGGAGGAAAGGCCCCTGGCCCCGATGGGGTTCCGCTGGATTTATACAAGGACGAAACAGCGTTATGGGCTCCCATTTTGGTGAGGGTTTTCAATTGTGCGGCCGAAAGTGAATTTCCCTCTACTTGGGGTCAATCGATTATCATTCCCTTACACAAGAAAGGTGACAAGGCAGAGGCTTCTAATTATCGTCCTATTTCAATATTGGACGCCTCTGTAAAGGTGATGAGTAGGATCTTGCTGAAGAGGCTAGAAGACTGGGCAACGGATTTTAACATTCTAACTAGAGTCCAATATGGCTTTCGCAAAGGCCTGGGTACACTGGACCAATGCGTAAATCTGGACCTTTTAATCAGTAAATATACTGTGGCCAAAAGTGGCAACCTCTTTTTATGTTTTGCTGATCTGAGCAGCGCCTTTGATTTGGTTAACCATAACATTCTCTGGGAGGTTCTGCTTGACGCCGGGGCACCTAGGGAAATAGTGTACTTTTTAGCTAGATTGTACGAAAAACTCTCATGTAAAGTCCGCTATGGCACCCTTGGCGAATGTACCCCGTTTTTTAGAGTGTCACGGGGCATACGTCAGGGTTGTGTTTTAGCCCCGCTTTTATTTTCCCTTTTTATTAATGGTGTCGACCGATCATTGACTGACATACCAGCTGATGCCCCTTTGATTGATGGTAAACCTGTTCCGCTGTTACTTTATGCGGATGACGCTGTTCTTTTATCGCGAACACAGTTGGGCCTACAGCGCCTAATTGATAATTTTATGCAGTTCATTCAAGCTAGGCGGCTTCGTGTGAATAAAACTAAGACATATGTAATGTCTTGTGGTCAGGCAGCCAAGCAGGTAAAGCACACTTTCTTCCTTGATAAGGAAAAGCTAACTTCTGTAAAGTCCTTTTGTTATCTGGGAATAACATATAATAATAGAGGGTCTTGGAATGCGGAATTTGAGGCCGTAAAAACAAAAATGCTACGGTCTACCAGTAGCATATTTCGTTTTGCCTCTAAACTCGGCTCACGAAGTATTTTTGATATGATGAACATCTATAATGTATGCTGTGTTTCCTCTGCTCTGTACGGGGCAGGGGTATGGGGTCACTGTGAGGGTATTTCTTTGCAGAAGGAGGAAAACAAGTTCTTAAGGAGGTTGTTATGTGTTCCCCCTTCTGCCTCCATCCAGTTGATCCATGAAGAAGTTGGGATCGAGTATATTTCTGACTTAGCAGCAGTTCGGCCACTCTTATTGTGGCGTTCTATTTGGGCTAAGCCAGAGACTCGATTCACCAAGGACATTATCCTTGACTGTATAGGCTTGGATCACTCCTCACGCGTATCATGGTTAAGATACATTCATCGTTGGTATCTACTTCTTTTTAATATTGATGTGTTTCGTGAGCCTGAAAAGGTTGTCTCCATTTCAAAAAAAGAAATCAAGATAACGTTTCTTAATTTTCGTAAGGCTGAACGAGACAAAGCCGTTGGCAATCTTGTTACTATAAAATTTTATAAAGACCTAAATCTAGTTCCCGGACTACAATCTTACCTTGTATTTGTGACTCGCCCTTCTCACCAGTACGTTTTAACACGGGTCAGATTGGGCATAGTACACCACTTGGTTGCTTTTCCAAATACAAAGACTAGTTCAAACATCCCCTGTCCATGCGATAGCACCTCTAGGCAGAGTAGTTGCCATTTTTTGCTTTTTTGCAAATTTTATCAGTGCTTTAGGCTAAAATACCTTAAACCTATTTTTATTAAATATAACATTTGCACTACACAAACAGCATTGATATTTTTATCTTCATTAGAGAACGAGGAGACTTGTTTTTTTTTAGCTACTTTTATTTTAAAATGTACAGCTGCCAGGAAAAGTATTGTATTATAATGTTGTTTACTTACCTGTCTGTACTCATGCTCTACAGCTGCCAGGATCTGTTTATGATGATATTACTGTTTAACGCTCCTGTCTGTATAGATATGCTTCCACTTTTAAATTTTATATCAATTTCTGTAATTAAGGTATTGCTAAACATGAAGTTGACCACAGTATTGATTGATTATATTAATTTTTAATGTACAGTTCCCCATGAAAAGTCTAGTGAGTAACTCCTACTGATCCCCAGCTAATTTATGTAAGAATGTTTGTATTTTATAATGATGCTGGCCTATAGAGGAGGGATCACTTCTAATCTGATGCACTTTAGCCTTCTTTTCCTTTTGGAATAATTATATGGTGATTTTTTTTTTTTTTTATATTTCAATCATGTATTTTTGCTTGTATGATTTGTATGTACAAATCGAATAAAAGCTTTTGAATTGAATTGAATTGAATTGTTTAAGATTGGCCATTAATACAACTCTAGCCTTTTAGGCTGTACTGTCAGACCGTCAACCTGTAGAGCTTAATTTGAAAATCAGTAATGAGTTCACGGAATATGTAAGGAGCCTGCTGCTGACACTGTTGAATGCTGAAAAACAGCATTCCATATCATGCCTTCTCTCATCTCCCGACACTCTCTCAGGTTTAATTTCAGCACTGCTTTTTCCATTTGTCACAATTTTGCTATCATTATCTTACTCTTCTTTCCCCTTTTCTTCTTTTCTGTTTCTTGTACTTGGTGAAATTCTCTCACCCGTACCTGCTATCATGGCACAAAATAGGCAGTTCTTTCAAATACTGAGTGGTATTGAATGAATTTAGAAAGGAAAAACCTACTTTGACTAAGCACATCAAATATTTTGTAGGTATGCAGTGATGTGAAGTACATATGGAATTGTTTCCAAATGGTCAGAGACACTCCTGTATCTCATGTGCATTTAATTTTTTTTTTTATTGTGTTTTTGTTTTGTTCCTGGTTTCCCCAAGATCTAATTGTTTTTACCCAAATGACTTAGGCTTTAGTTAGCTAGATTTCGATTTCGATGTCGGTTACCAACAAGTTGGAATTTCGATTTCTGGCTATTCTTCCTGGACCAAAATATGGCAATTAAGGACCTGTTCGAGGCAATCATAATGTTGGTAAAAGTTTTTTCTTCAACCTTTTTGAATTTAGCACATGTTGTCATGTATTCCTATAGGTTCTGAATCGATCCCCCTATTCCTGACCCTATTCTAGTTAAACAAACCAACAAGTTAACTAGCAGTCAGCCCATGAGGCAGAAAACCCCCATGATGCAGATACCGTTATCTGACGCAGTCACACTACGGCACAGGAACGTGTTATCTGATTAGGTCATAACGCTTGCGATCTAATTAGACAAGCGATATTCCTCCAGCCCCTGATAAGGCATACGGAGTTCTCATAACAAATCAAACCTATGACAACCTGGGCAAAACCCTGCGGCCATTGTTTTGATTTCACCGAGAACTTCAGTAAAAGAATGTGCTAACGAGCAAGTCGTATGACATCCTTATTGACGTATCTATGTCCATCCTTACGTCAATCTCGGCACCTTAAAGGTATAAATATTACCGATCTTGCCCTATGCAAACACACGCGTGGTGACGAGACGGAGCAGCCATACTTGCCGAAGCCAAGAGCAGAGCAGACCCCGCTGGCAGCAGCCCCGCCTTCCTGACGCGCTGAGAGACGCGCTGCTTTCTCCTGCCGAGAATCCAGCACCGGCGTTTCTGGGTAGCCCTCGCAGGCAGCCTGGAATATCGAGACCAGAGAGAGAGATACCATTCCTCATTCATCCTAACTTCCAGGTACAGAACTGAATAACCCCTCACAGAGAATTCTTTAGTTATTCACTTGGCAAAAACAAACTTAACTTAAACTGTAACTTTCTATTCCCGCCCTCGTATTAGTTTGGAAAGGGCGATAAAACTAACGTAAGACATTTAGAGTAACTCAGTCGTGCTTTCTCACTCAGACCCCTTTCCCAAATACTCCAAAGACGTCTGGAGTGGGTGAAAGGTTATATCCGCCAGACCTCGCAGGAGGGAACTCCTATGTATGGGTCTTGGTATAGTCAACGTTGAAGGATACACTGTTCCAAAATATTGTGCATCTAATCTTTGTTTCCATAAGAAACCTGATCTGCAAACAAAAGAAATAACCTTCAGGACAGTAAAATGTCAGACAATGAAGAAGAAAGAGAGGCAGTTAGATTCGCAGCTGAACTCGCAGCAGCTGATGCTGCAGCACTAGATGCGGACGGGGATATAATACTCATCCCGGTCATCAAAAGGAGATCTATAACCCTGAAACTTATAGAAAATGGACTGACACCTAGAGGTGGCACAGTCATATCCGTAATTGAGGCACACGAATATCGGCAGACAGAGGTATACTATTCATGGATACATTTTCCAGCAGCAAATGCTGTAACAAAGTACTTCCACTATTACAAAATAGAGGAACCTCCTAATGAGTACACTCCTTTCGAGGAGGTGGAAGTACCACTCAAATTTAAAGAGCATTTGCTCTTATTTGATGGCGCCCTAAAACATAACAATCACATCACCAGGCTCGGTCCTTTAGGTAGACCAGGAGCAACGTGGCCGGTCCTAGCCGGATACACACCACATCCAGACATCAATGGGATGTCTGCAGCAGAGCTGTTAACACAGCTAAAACAATTAATAAAAATTCATAGACAATTAGTTCAGTATGTGATGCGGACATCAACAATTCAGCCAGCGATTAAACTTCCACAGCTGACCCCTCACCAGGGGAACACAAATAAAATTACACCACAGAACATCCAATCCTGCCTAGGTAAAGTACCGGCTAAACGGGAACAAATACCATTCTGGCTAGCGCAAAAAATCACCCAAATAGAGGCGGTGTTTCCTGACACCACCCCGCTAGAAAAGCACAGGATTCTGACTATCTGCCTTCCAATGGGAATCGCACCACACATTGAGGACTGTGACACTTGGGGTACAGTCTTTGCTTCCATCTACACAAAAACGCACGGTGTTCCATCCATTTCGGTAATACCAGATGTGCTAAAACAAATTCAAGATGAATATGGTCCAGAACCCGCTTTAACTCTTGGTATGAAATTACTAAAAGACTTCAAGCAGGTCTCGGCTATATTATTAGCCAACATAAAGGGAGAAGCAGCAAATGTGGCGATCCGCCAGAGGTTAAAAGAGACAGATATAGCAGACCAACCAGCTGAAATTGCCAGAATCATAGAAAAATCCTATGAGGAACTAGGTAGAGATAGTTTAGGTGGAATACCAGTAAAACCACAACTGACTGAAAGTCCAGAAAAAATATTTTTTAATAATAATTCACCAAAAAAGAACTGGGATGGAAACAAACAATACAATCCTAAAGAAAAGAAATTCCAGTCCAGAGAAAGGTCTCCTAGGCGAAGAGAGAAATCTCCGAACCAAAGACAAAGGTCACCCCAGAGTGACCCCTCTGGGAAAAGATATAACCTTAGAAATAGGGATAATATAAAAAAGCCTGATAGATATCAAGACATTGATACACGTCCCTCTCAATCTTTTCAGACTTCCTCGCAGAAATCGGAAAGAAGAGGACGATCAGAACAAAGAGAAGAGCACGCCAAGTCCAAAGACAAGGAACCTGCTCAACTAAAAAAGAAATTACAATTTCCAAAAAAGAAGGTAGCCAGTATCAAGGTAGTTAACAATGCCGAGAATACTGAGGACACAACTGAAAAACGGAGAGTGGGCTCAGACAATGCTAGACAGCGCAGCAGAAGTGAGCATAGCTCGCAAAGTCCTTATGAATCATCTGGAGACAGTGGACACGAATGAATATCTTCAAGTGGAAACTGCGGACACTAGAGTTAGCAAACCTCACAAAATATACGAAATAACATTGCGTATAGAGGGGGATAAGACTAGGAAAATAAGGGGACTATTTTGGGATAATCTCTCCAAGGGCTATGATATCCTTCTAGCTGAAAAAGACTGGCCACCAGAGTTTGTCAGGGAGTGCCCTCATGGCGAAGAAGTAATAATGCCTGCCTTCTCAAATCAAATTCCAATTCATAAAAAATACACACTTGCCAGAAAATGGGCAGTGGCTCTAGCTCCTGCCTTATATAAAAATCATGTAGGATGGGATGAGGACTCTCCTCCTCACAAAATCCAGTTAAAATCACAACCAACTGCACAAAGGCAGTACCCAATTAAGCAAGAAGCTAAAAAACAGGTAAATGAAATACTAGATCAGCTAGAATACCAGGGGGTGATTGAAACTTGCACCTCACAAATGAACAACCCTTTGTTTCCGGTCTCCAAACCAGACAATTCATATCGTCTAGTTTTGGATTACCGACACCTTAACACATGTTGCAAAACTTTTGCAGTGCAAAACTCACACAGTGCTGCACTAATGAATAACATAGTGCGCAAAAAATACAAAACAACCTTGGACATCTCTAATGGATTCTTTTGTCAAAACATAGCACCAGAGAGCAGATATTTAACTGCATTCTCAATAAATGGCACTCAAAAACAATTCTGTCGGTTAGCCCAGGGGTACAAGAACAGCCCGGGGGTATTCTCAGCGAGAGTAACAGAATTACTACAACTATATGATGATGAAGCATTATCTTATGTCGATGACATTTACTTAACAGATGATGACTTGGAAACTCACTTGAAGAGAGTGAACACCATTATACTTGGGTTCGCAGCAGAGGGTTACAAATTCAATTTTAAAAAATCCAGAATTGCCCATCTAACAGTCTTGTACGTAGGATATGAATTATCAAGTATAGCCTGGTTGACAATTTTCTAAGAACTAGAAGAATTGAAAAAACTAGAAATATGAAGAAACATATCCTCTGCCAATCGATATTCTGCCTTTACGACATTACGCCTGTGTAATTTATACAGACGGACATGCTCAACCTCCCGTTTGGGGAGAACAAGCATACAACCCCACATGTGGGATTACAAAAGAAGTGTGGCGCGGAGGTAAACTAAAACCTCTATTAACAAAAACACACTCAGTAGAAACTAATTCTGAACAACAAACAGAAATAATAGCATTGAAAATGGCGCTAGATAATGCGGATCGCGAATTCCCGACACTTATAGTGTCAGATTCATATTACTGCGTCAAATCATATAACAAGGATTTGCAGACATGGATTCAAAACGGTTACAAAGATGACACAGATGCACCAATAAAGCAGAAACTGCTCTGGGAACAAATAGCTCTTTTACAAAAAGAACTACCAAAGACTCACGTGACACACTCACTGAGTCATCAGCGTGATGGCGTTCACGTTGCAGGGAATTCATTGGCTGAAACAGCCACAGCGGCAGCAACTAAAACGGCTCCCGTAGATCAAAAAAAGCGTACATTAAAATACATTGACGGTGAAACAGTGCTGGCAGTGAAAACGTCATCAAAAGGCGACTGCTCAGCGTTACTGATCAACTATCCACTCAATTATACATACATAATCGATGCAAACTCCGTCCCTTTTGCTCGAATCCCTGGAGTGGGGGATAGAGTGATTCCAAACATGGACAGGAGAAACTTGTTAATCGCAGACGCACATATGGGCGAGGGTCTCAGACACCTCAAACTAAAAGATTCTCTGGAAGAATTACAATCGCGGTACTGGTGGCCAGGCATGAGCCTGCGTCACACCATGTTTGTAAAAAACTGCCCAAACTGCAACAGAGATCGCAGTGGGGAGAGAAACAGTTTAATACCTCGTCGGTTTACTCCAGGAAAAAGCAGGAGTAAAAAGGAAGGGTTGCGATTAACTTATACAGGCTAGTTCCACTTATAATGTAGATCACCAGCACTCGGCTGACGTCCGGACTGTTATACAAAGATTTGCGAGTCTAAATGGCATATACGCTAAGAGCATGCTATGTTTGACCATTGTCTCCACTCTAGCCCTCAAGCATGGGGGGAAACATGGCCAAATGAGCATAGCCCAGCGGGAATCTTCTCACTTCCTTCCTGAGGGTACGGGATGGTGTAAAGAAAAAACCAAGGCATAAAGCAATCTATAACGGAAAGGATATTAGGTACGGGAGCTGGGTGGGTCAAACATCTAATAAGTGTCCAACGTAGTCTCAATAACTTGCCAAGAAATTCTCTGAAGGGATTCAGTCCGTACGAATTATTATTCGGAACTAGGATGATTATCTCTGACCTTGACAGTCAGACTTCAGTGGTGAAAGAAAAAAGCTTTGATATCAAAGACCGTTTGGCTATTTTGCAGGACTTAAACAAAACAAGAAAAGACCTGAGCAACATAAAATTGAAACAACAGCCAACAACCACTGAAGAACCACCACCTGTCCCAGCAAGACCTGTCTGGATTCCTAAAGTCGGGGATCTAGTCAGGGAGAAGATCGCGGTAAAGAAGGAATTTGGGCCTTCTTACAGAAAAGCAGTTCCTGTCTTGTCTGTCAACGGGACAAGATCAGTTGTACTACCGCCACTTGCTGGTAAAAAGGAGAACCGAGTTGTATCCATCGACCTGGTAAAACCACAACATGTGGCCGATAACAAACAGTAGGCCAAGTGGACTCCCAATAAGTAGCAGAACACCAAGGTTTGCTACCAGTACAGAGGTCCTAACGAAGAGGCTCATCACATTCGAAACGCCTACAAAAGAACAACAAGGACTATGCAACAATGCAATAGAACTCAGACCTCTGAAAACCCAAATAAAAACATTTAGCAGAGACACACCAATCTATAATGAAGTACCAAGTGAAAATGCAAGAAACAATAATCCTGAAGCAATTGGAACAATTGACAGAACAGCATCTGGCTACTTCATAAACTTCGATGATTCCTCTGAAGGCTTCAGTGAATCAAAGACACAGCCATCATCAAAAACCTTTAAAGATAAAGCCAAAGAACTTTTGAAACAACTGAAAGAAACATATCTGATTTCTCCATGGATTGAATTTTGGGTGGGTTTTGGTGCATTTATCCTCATACTTTGGCTCATCATGATACTAACATTGGGACGCTTTATTGAGGGAAAATATGCAAAAATGGACACAGCAAGTCAGAAAATCAACTTGATCCTCAAACCACACACGTCGAGAAAAGAGAACTCTCTTCAGCCAACTTCACAGCCAATCCGGTACCTGGTGGGGTAGCCTGGGACAACACTGACTATGAAATTTATGGTCCGGTCGAGATCCTGAAATATCCACACCAAATTAAGATCTCCTTGAGTGACTTTGTAAAACCAAACTCATTTGCTGATGATTGGGACTTCGAAAGCATTAATAATATGATGTCTGATTTAGTAATGTCTGCTAAATTTACCAAACATGATTATTTGCAGGGTTCTACCAATTATGATAGTATGTACTGTTATAACCACTATGGTAACCATTTTTTACATAGATCTGCACAACCTAGAAATGTTTTAAACTATAATCAATGGGAACATTGTGCAACACCTCCAAAAGGGAGCTCAAGAACCGTTTACGACAAATATTCATATTTTTCAGGTTTTAACACAAGTAATGCTGAAGCATTTTATTTTAAATTATCAAATAAGACAGGGCCAAGACCATGATAACCAACACAAAATTGTTATATTCAGACTCATTCTTTGAAAAAATGAATACCTTTGGATTTGATTATTGGGACAAAAATGTTGAATTGAAAAGTGTTTGGGGTACAAAAGATTGGCAAGTACAGGGTATAGAAGCTTTGTTTAGAGCCTGCATGATCCCAGAACAAATGATATTTTTAAATGAGACTGTTCAACAGACCACCTGTCTTGGCTTAGCCAAAATCAAAGATTTAAATAAACCGTCTATTCCAAAGCCAACAATATTTAGCAATAACTCTGATACAGATGATGAGATAGACGTAAACCATATATTAAACCAAAACAGAACACATCCTGATTGGAAACAGTGGTTGATCTGGCCCACAGATACTAATAACTGTCAAGACAGATTCCTGAACAAAACGCAGGGGTTCAAAATGACCAGGCCAGACCCTAGATATCCTCAAAGACATCACCCAGGGATAATAACCACCTACAGTGTGGGCAAATTATGCCTTCAATGGCTACAAACTTCCACACTGGCAGAAATTAAGCAACACCTAACTTTACTTACTGATGGTGCTGACTTGCGTGATTTCACTATGGGACCACGCAAACAGCGTCAAAAGTGTTTCATAGCAGCCTCTGTATATGCAGCATACAATGAGGCCTGGAAGGTTACTCAAATTGAAACAGCAGAGAGAATACGGGAAATTGACCGTATTAATTTGGAAAAATCACTTTCTGTAGTGGACAATGGGTTAATGACTCTGTCCTCCAGAATTTTTTCTTTGGACAGCATTGTGTCTTCAGCAATCGATATATCATCGCAAGACTTACTGTTATTACAACACGGTCAGTCACAATTGCGTTCTATTGTACAGCTTGGCTGGACGTTACAAAATCTGCGTTCAGGCTATGTGCCTTGGCGTCTAATCAACACAACGTCATTATTCCAAATCTTTAACCTTACTGATAGACAAATCAGTATGGCACAAAAGGGTGCTGATTATACAATCTTGAGCATTGAAAAACTCGAAAGATTACCAGTGACAATGTCAGAACGACCTGTCAGTGAATGGATTATACATGGGATAATAAATATTCCAATCTCAACCTTCAGGTTTCAATACTGCCAAAAATATATACAGGCTGGCATGTACGAGAAATTGGGAAAGGGGTACCTTAAAACAACATGGAACCTGCCCTATTCACATGCATGTGTCAGTAATAAAGGACAGAAAGTGTTTCTTAGTGGCAACAATTGTGCGATGTCACTAAGTGGCACACTTCTGTGTAACGGAATTAGTTTGCATGGAGCCTGTGAAGGGAATTCATACAACCTTTCATGTCACCAGCAAGGCGCACCTGCAACAGAAATAGAGACTTTTGAGCAAGCTCGCACACGGCGTTCCCTGAATTCGGCCTTCAACTTTAAATAATAAAGTCACATGAACTATTTTTCACTCCGGTTCACGGACAGCAACTCTTTCAGAAGCCCCAATTCATTTTTTCGGTTTTTCGGGACACTTATCTTCTGCTTAAAGTAAGAAACTATTCCTAAAGAACTAAGATTTCTATTTTTAGATACTTTATAGACTTTAGCTGCCCGCTGGTATGTTCACAAATATTTTATTCTGTGATGGAATGGTCTCAAAACTTTTTTCTGTATTTAAGAAACCATTTCATGTGTAATTCTCATATACCAAATAAGCAATAATGTATACAAATGCGTGATTACTTTAGCATTATTCCATAGCTTGAGTGCATACAATATATATGTCTGCAAATTTTCCGTATATTTGAAGAATTTCAAAATGCATTTATGTATTTTGGGGTGGTACGGTATACACACTACTCTATAGTATGTTGTACTATGTTATACTATGCCTAGATTAGTAAATATGTCCATAGTTAGCGTGGAGTGGGTGTCATGTATTCCTATAGGTTCTGAATCGATCCCCCTATTCCTGACCCTATTCTAGTTAAACAAACCAACAAGTTAACTAGCAGTCAGCCCATGAGGCAGAAAACCCCCATGATGCAGATACCGTTATCTGACGCAGTCACACTACGGCACAGGAACGTGTTATCTGATTAGGTCATAACGCTTGCGATCTAATTAGACAAGCGATATTCCTCCAGCCCCTGATAAGGCATACAGAGTTCTCATAACAAATCAAACCTATGACAACCTGGGCAAAACCCTGCGGCCATTGTTTTGATTTCACCGAGAACTTCAGTAAAAGAATGTGCTAACGAGCAAGTCGTATGACATCCTTATTGACGTATCTATGTCCATCCTTACGTCAATCTCGGCACCTTAAAGGTATAAAAATTACCGATCTTGCCCTATGCAAACACACGCGTGGTGACGAGACGGAGCAGCCATACTTGCCGAAGCCAAGAGCAGAGCAGACCCCGCTGGCAGCAGCCCCGCCTTCCTGACGCGCTGAGAGACGCGCTGCTTTCTCCTGCCGAGAATCCAGCACCGGCGTTTCTGGGTAGCCCTCACAGGCAGCCTGGAATATCGAGACCAGAGAGAGAGATACCATTCCTCATTCATCCTAACTTCCAGGTACAGAACTGAATAACCCCTCACAGAGAAATCTTTAGTTATTCACTTGGCAAAAACAAACTTAACTTAAACTGTAACTTTCTATTCCCGCCCTCGTATTAGACTTAGGTCAGGTACACGGGGTAGGCGTATCTAGAAACACCAGTTGAGCACGTTTAGTCAAATGTATATGTGTATGTAATATATTTTATTCATTTTAAAACATCTTATGGCTTAGAAACCATATCAATGTTTTTACAGTATTATTTTATACTATTGCTTTTAATGTATGCACTTTACTTAGCTATAAGTATTGCAATAATATCGATCCATTTCTCTTGTATGAGAAAAGAGACTGATCAATAAATAACACCTTTTTATTGAACACGCCCGTCTCTTCCTTTTCTCTACATTCTGATGAGACTAAGAATGCACGTACTGACTGAGTAAAATAAATTGCCTTTTGTTCACACGACTCTCGAGATTTACTCTTGATTAGGGGAGAGCAAAGTTGTCATGTTCTATGGTTGTCAGAAACTAAATCCCTTCTTGTCTAATCAGGGAAGTTAAGTCCTCCTTGAACATTCGAGAAAGTTTCTAGTGAACTCTGAGCTAAGCTGGCAAACCCAAAACTTTAAGTCTAGTATCGACAGTAGTAGACCTAGTTAACGTCTGGCCTAGGCCTTTACTGCTGTAGGTATTATTCCAATGCGCAGAGCCTATTGGGATGATAGGAACTACACTACAATGTGTGATACTGGTCAGCACACATTTCGGTAATGTTTTAAACTATGTGTAAGCAAACACGTTTTTGTACTACCTTTCCAGTATAAAACCTATGCAAAACACCATATGGTCACACTGAAGTGCATAATTTCTGGCAAAATCATGCAGATATCACACTGTCCTCCTCTCTACCTTTCATGCAATGTAGTGCAGCAACTTTGTTTCTGGAGAAAAATCCCATGTTATGTTCCACCATCTCAGGGAGATGTCAGTGGAGGGCTAGTGGGGTTCGGTTTTGGGGTCGGAGATCTGTGGGGTGAGTGAAGGTTACTGCATGGTTGAGGTAGGTCAGCAAGAACTCTATCTACTTCCTGCTTCCTCTTCATCCTTCCAATAATCTCTGTCATTGACCCTGAAGCAATTTGTACCATTTGAAACCCATCTCAAAGTCTCCGGCCCCAGAATTATTAAGTTTGAAGACACTTGTCTACCACTAATGGCTTAGAGCTGTTCCCACACAGACTAGAAATTGATGGTGGAATATTGCAACTTTCACTAAGGGCAAATGACTACCTGGAAGTTTCACCGTAACACACAGATAACATTTTTGCCCTATTCAGACAGTTGTGAAAACAAGTCAGCACAACGTTTGCATGAGACTAGGTTCAAAAGCAGACAACGGTACTTCCTTAAGATCAGTATGATATGATCTAATTGTCTATTGTAGATATCAAATGGACTTCAGAACACAGTACATACTTCAAGATTCCAATATAGGTTTTAAGAGAAACATCACACGTTTTCATACTGTTTGGAAGAGACTCAAAAAGCGAGTTCCACAATGATATTTGCTTGACCATCATATTCAGTATCATTTTCTGGCGGTTAGACCTACAGGAATTGACCATATACCCAAAATAAGTTTTTAAATAGGATACCTAAATAATTCCTTGTTTGGCCTGGCCTTAACAGTTGGGTCACCCCAGATTTTTGCCCTCCTTTACATAATCTGTTTTTTGTTGGCTTTTTGGACTATGTGAACTTTTTCCCTGGTAAACAGAGGTAAGGCGCTTGAGCTCTCCCTTAAAAGCAGGGTAAAATTGGCTTACCTCTGATCTGTACATTACATTTACTTGTAAGTACTGCATGTACCCAGGACCTGTATCTGTTATTGTACTAGTTGGCTGCAGCACTCATTGTGCTACCCACTAACGTAGCACTATAAAACATGTCTCAGGCCTGCCACAGCAGCCTGTATGCAGTTTTAAACTGACATGTTAATTTGCCAAAAGAAACCTTTTACCACACTTAAAACTTCCTTTTTTAATACTTATAAGTCGTCATTAGGTTGGGCATAAAGGCTCCAATTGCAGGGTGCATGGTATTTAAAAAGCTGGACATGTGTGTTTAGGTTTTATATTTCCTGGCTGGGAAAAACTCCCATGTCGTTTTTCACTGCTGTAAAGCTATCTCTACCATAGACTAGAACTAGGTTACCTTATAACATGTAATAAGTGATTAAAATAGGGAAAAGAGAAATGCTGTTTTAGTTAATATTCTGTTTAGGAAAGCTAGCATTTTTCTGCCCTAAAACAAATGTGCCTTTCACCCTGTGTCCTGGGTCACATAACTGTGAATGGCTCTCTTGTGGTGTTTTGTATATTGTTTTCAGACATAGATACAAAAGAGTCCTGGGTGTAGAGTGACAGAGTCATCCTGATAGGATGGCTGGGGTGGTGTTATGCCCTGCACTGATTACAATTCAAAGGACCCTGCCTGCACCACACACAAAGGAAACTCACATCAGGCCTGACCGTATATTTTTCAACCAAGACAGTTTGGGGCCAATCCCAGGGGAAGTGGAAGAACTGACCAGAGGCAGTTTGAGTGCTAGGCCAGGGGATTCCTTCATACAAAGGTTGGCATCCAATAAAACAGTGACACTACAGAGCCTCTCACCAACGTGTGGAAGATTCAGAAGAAGGACTGCCCTGCTGCATGAAAGAGGAAGAATTGCATCTGCTTGCATTGAACCCAGGCTTCCCGGAAGTGACTTTAAGGGTCAGTTGGCTGACCTCCATTTAGAGCTATAAGGAGACAACAAGATTCCAGGGGCCTCCCTGCAACTGTTCAGCTGGCCAGCACCAGCTGGACCTGCCTAAACCTGACTTAGACAGACTGCTGACCTCTGCAGGAGTGCATACTGATAATTGAGAGGTGCCCTCCAGGGCATAACATTTCGGCTGCTATCAGAGCTACTGCTCCTGAAGAAAAGGTGAAAATAAGGAACATTTTGGTTCCTGTCGACTGTGAAGTGAGCTCCTTATGCCACGAATTGACTGCCAACACAAAACTCCAGCAGGATCTTTTATTTGAGCCAACTGTGATCATCAATGACGATCGCCAATGCAAGGCTTCAGGGAGACTTGAACTTTGCACCAGTAGCAACAGCCCTCAAGGACCGCCAATGCAAAGCTCCTACAATGACTGGCTCTTTGCTCTACAACAGCCACTGTAAAGCGACTGTCAGCAGCTCCGCTTCCACCACCTCAGATGACAACCCAACCACCACCGCCAGTTCCCTACACAAATGGATCACCGATGGTGCCAACACCATCTCCCCCACCAAGCAAACTTCCAACCCGCACGCCAAGAAAGCCAGCTGGTCCTCCACCGAACTCTGAGAATTTAGATGAACCTGCAGATGCCTCTAAAAGTTATGGAGGACCTCCAAAACCACAGAGGGTGCAGCAGTAGGGAAAGTGTTGGATAGACTAGGGATTAAAGTTACTATTCCAACTCCAGAGGGTGCATCAGTAGGGAAAGTGTTGGATAGCGTTGGGGTTAAAATTACTATTGCAACTCCAGAGGGTGCAACAGTAGGGAAAGTGTTAGATAGCGTAAGGGTAAAAATTACTATTCCAACTCCAGAGTGTGCAACAGTAGAGAAAGTTTTGGATAGCGTAGGGGGAAAAAATGCTATTTCAACGCCAGAAGGTGCAACAGTAGGGAAAGTGTTGGATAGCGTAGGGGTTACAATTACTATTCCAACTCCAGAGGGTGCAACAGCAGGGAAAGTGTTGGATAGTGTAGGGGTTAAAATTACTATTCCGACTCCAGAGGGTGCAACAGTAGGTAAAGTGTTGGATAGTGTAGTGGTTAAAATTACAATTCCAACTCCAAAGGGTGCAACAGTAGGGAATGTGTTGGATAACATAGGGGTCAAAACAACTTACTAAAAATTAAAATAATATTTGTTTTGTAAAAATTAACAATTTAATTATTAATTTACAACAAATTAATTAACCATACCAAGAAATAATTAAAAAAAATAATTACCAATTAATAATTAATCTACAATTAAAATAAATATAATGGAATAATAATTATTAAAAATATCTTAACAAATAAAACTTAAATACATTTAAAAAAAATCAATAGCAAAAAACAATAATTATTAAATAACATTTAGCAATTAATAATTAATTTACAATAATTTATTGATTAACAGAAATACATTCAAAAAAATCAAATTCAATTACCAATTAATAATTAATTACCAATTCATTAAAAAATTTAATAATTATTAAACATGTATTACCAATCAATAATTGATTAACAATAATTTAATTATAAATACTCAACACTGATTTTTTTTTACTTAATTACAATTAAATTTAATTACTTCCCACCCTATTACCCTATAACCTCACAACACACATCATTGATAAATTAATACACTTAATATAATTACCAATTAATAAAATTAATTTCCAATTAATACAAATTATTGCCAATTAATAAAAATTAATTACCAATTAATCAAAATTAATTACTAATTTATAATTAAATAACCCAACAATATTTATCCATACCAATAAATAAAAATGACATATTTACCTAATTACAATTAAATTACTTCCCACCCTATTCCCCTGTAAACCCACAACTCGCTATAGAACTAAAACGCAAAATGTAATTAAAAATATTTAATAATTCCCAAAAAATAGTTAATTAATTTAGTATTATTAAATTACTTCCCACCCTATTCCCCTATAAACCCACAACCCACTACGAAACAAAAACACATAATTCACTAAAATAAAATATTACTAATTTCTAAAAATGTAATACATATATTTTAAAATTAGTCCAATAATTAGCAAAAATTATAAAAACAAACATCAAATAAAATACACAACACTGATATTAATATCGATATTAGTAACATCGATATTAGTAACATCGATATTTTTGCTATTGATATTACTAACTTCGATATTGACAAAAACAATATTTCTTCCTTTCAGGTCGATATTCTGGTCGTCGATATTCTTGATGTCGATATTCTGTCCCTCCAAATCCCAAAATGTATCGATATTTAGACTGTTTACCAATGCTCACACTCCCTTAACCAAGAGCAGCTGGGGTCAAGTTGACTTTGTTTGACCCATCAGTGTTTTATTTCTTCTTCTCTGCTCAAGTGGCTGGCCACACTCACCTGCCTACTTTATCCTGATGTGCCAGACATTTATAATAGGCCGAATGCCTTAGTTAATTGACTGATAAAACCAGCTCTGGCTTTGACATATAAATTCTGCTTTTAATTTCTTTTATACCATTTTCTCTTTTATGTTTAACTCCTGGTACTTTCACAGTAGACTAAAAGATCAATCAATCAATCAATCACAAGAATTTGTATAGCGCGCTACTCACCCGTAAGGGTCTCAAGGCGCTGGGGGGGGGGGGGAGTCGCTATTGCTCGAACAGCCAGGTCTTGAGTTGTTTCCTGAAGGAGAGGTGATCCAGGGTCAGCTGTAGGATGAGTGGGGAGGGAGTTCCATGTCTTGGCTGCCAGGTAGGAGAAGGATCTTCCTCCAACGGTGGATTTCCGAATTCGTGGGTCGGAGGCGAGGGCGAGGCTGGCGGATCAGAGCTGATGGGTGGGTGTGTAGAAAGTGAGGCGGCTGTTGAGGTACTTCGGGCCCATGTCGTGAAGAGCCTTGTGTGCGTGGGTGAGGAGTCTGAATGTGATCCTCTTGTTGACGGGGAGCCAGTGCAGGTCTCTCAGGTGGGTAGAGATGTGGCTGCGGCGAGTGATGTCCAGGATGAGTCGCGCTGAGGCGTTCTGAATGCGCTGGAGTCTTTTCTGGAGTTTGGCTGTGGTTCCAGCGTAGAGGGTGTTCCCGTAGTCCAGACGGCTGGTGATGAGTCCCTGGGTGACCGTCTTCCTGGTTTCTGGGGGGATCCATCGGAAGATCTTTCGGAGCATGCGCAGAGTGTTGAAGCAGGATGATGAGACTGCGTTCACTTGCTTGGTCACCATGAGGGAGGAGCCCAGGATGAAGCCCAGGTTGCGTGCGTGGTCCGTTGGTTTGGGTGCGCTGCCCAGGGCAGGGGGCCACCAGGAGTCGTCCCATGCGGAGGGAGATGGTCTGAGGATGAGGACTTCCGTCTTGTCTGAGTTCAGTTTCAGGCGGCTGATCTTCATCCATTCTGCAACGTCTCTCATTCCTTCCTGGAGGTTGGCTTTGGCGATGGTGGAGTCGTTGGTGAGGGAGAGGATCAGCTTGGTGTCGTCGGCGTAGGAGATGATGTTGAGGTTGTGTCAGCGGGCGATGGCTGCGAGAGGGCTCATGTAGACTTTGAAGAGGTTTGGGCTGAGTGAGGATCCTTGCGGGACGCCGCAGAGGACTTTGGGTGCCGTGGATCAGAACGGGGGGAGGTGGACTCTCTGGGTTCTTCCCGCGAGGAATGAGATGATCCACTCCAGGGCTGGTCCTTGGATTCCGGTGTTGCTGAGGCGCTGTATCAGGGTGCGGTGGCAGACGGTGTCGAAGGCTGCTGAGAGGTCCAGGAGGATGAGGGCAGCCGTTTCCCCGTTGTCGATCAGGGACCTGATGTCATCGGTGGCTGCGATGAGGGCGGTCTCAGTGCTGTGGTTTGCTCGGAAGCCGGACTGTGATGGGTCGAGGGATCCGTTGGTCTCGAGGAAGGCGGAGAGTTGTCTGTTGACGGTCTTCTCGATGACTTTGGCTGGAAAGGGGATGAGCGAGATGGGGCGGAAGTTCTTCAGGTCCGTGGGGTCCGCGGTGGGTTTCTTGAGGAGGGCGCTCAGCTCGGCGTGTTTCCAGCTCTCCGGGAAGGTGACGGATGCGAAGGAGCAGTTGATGATGTTCCGGAGTTGGGGTGCGATGATGGAGTCAGCTTTGTTGAAGACGTGGTGAGGGCAGGGGTCGGTTGGGGAGCCGGAGTGGATGGAGTTCATCGTGCGGATGGTGTCTTCGGTGCTGACTGGGGTCCAGTTGCAGAGGGTGGTGGTAGGGGGCGCTTGTTCGGTGGTTGGGTGCGTGGTTAGTGCGCCGAAGCTGTTGTGAATGTCAGCAATCTTGTGGTGGAAGCACTAGGCGAGGGAGCCGCAGAGGTCTTGCGAGGGAGTGATGTCGATGTTGCAGGCGCTGGGATTTGATAGCTCTTTGACAATGCTGAAGAGCTCCTTGCTGTTGTGGGTGTTGTTGTCCAGTCTTTCTTTGAATGCTGTCTTCTTGGTTGTGCGGATCAGCTGGTGGTGTTTGCGGGTGGCGTTTTTGAGGGCGGTCATGTATTCTGTTGTCTGGTTGTGGCGCCAGGCTTTCTCGAGGGTGTGACAGGTTTTCTTGGAGTTTTTGAGGTCGGTGGTAAACCACGAGGCTTTCCTGCTGCCGGGTCTGCTGGGGGGTTCTTCAGTGGTGCGAGTTCGTCGGCGCAGTCGGTGAGCCACAGTGTGAGGTTGCGGGCTGCTTCGTCGGGGTCCGTCGTGTTGGTGGGTGGGTTCTGGCTGAGGGTGGTGGTGACTCTGAGCTGGTCGGCGGTGATCTTGCTCCAGCTTCTGCGGGGAACTTGTTGCGAGTGGTGGTGGGTCGTGGTTCTCCTGAAGTTGAAGTGGACGCAGCTGTGGTCTGTCCAGTGTAGTCCGGTGGAGTGGCTGAAGGAGATGTGCTTGCTGGAGGAGAAGACGGGGTCAAGCGTGTGGCTGGCGTAGTGGGTGGGGGTGTTCACCAGTTGCTTGAGTCCGAGGTTGTCGAGGTTGTCCAGCAGGGCGGTGGTTTTGCAGTCCTTGTTGTTCTCCAGGTGGAAGTTGAGGTCCCCTAGGAGGATGTAGTCTGAGGAGGTGAGGGCGTGCGGGCTGATGAAGCTGCGATGGCTTCGCTGAATTGAGTGCGTAGTCCCGTGGGTCTGTAGATGAGAGTGCCTCTGAGGTTGGTCTTGGGGTCGGTGCAGATCTGGAAGTGAAGGTGTTTAGCGGCGTTGAGGGTGTCGTTGGAGTTGGTCATGATGCGGATGGTGTTTCTGTGGACGATGGCGATGCCTCCTCCGGTTTGGTTGACGCGGTCCCTCCGGGTGATTTTGTAGCCGTCCGGGATGGCTATGGCGATGTCGGGGGCTGAGGAGGCGTTCATCCAGGTTTCTGTGAGGAAGGTGACGTCTGGTGATGTTGTGTCGAGGAGGTTCCAGAGTTCCACGGTGTGCCTGTGGACGGAGCGGGTGTTGAGCAAGATGCACTTGAGGAGGTTGTTGTTGGTGCTCGGCTTGGCGGGCGCGTTGCAGGTTCGGAGGCAGGTGAATCGGCAGGCTTGGCAGGTGAAGGGTCCGTGGGTGCGTCTCGGGGTGGCTTGGTAGCAGGCGGGGTTCCGGCTGGCGTTGAGTGCGTGGAGGGTGGCGGAGAGAACTGCTTTCAAGGTACAACTGGACAACAACGCACACAACAGCAAGGAACTCTTCACCATCGTCAAAGAGCTCTCCAACCCGAGCGCCGGAAACAACGACATCACCCCATCGCAAGACCTATGCAACTCCTTCGCCTCCTACTTCCACAACAAGATCGCAGACATACACAACAGCTTCAGCACACTACCGGCGCACCCCACAACAGCACCGAGGCCCCCCACCACCACCATCCGCGCCTGGACCCCGATCACCACCGAAGACACCATCAGGACGATGAACTCCATCCACTCCGGATCCCCAACCGACCCCTGCCCTCACCACGTCTTCAACAAGGCCGACTCCATCATCGCACCCCATCTACCAGACATCATCAACACCTCCTTTGACACAGCCACCTTCCCGGAGAGCTGGAAGCACGCCGAACTCAGCGCTCTACTGAAGAAACCATCAGCAGACCCCACCGAACTCAAAAACTAACGCCCCATCTCGCTCCTCCAGTTCCCGGCCAAAGTCATCGAGAAGACCGTCAACAAGCAGCTGGCCGCCTTCCTCGAGACGAACGGATCCCTCGACCTCTCGCAGTCTGGCTTCCGGGCCAACCACAGCACCGAGACCGCCCTCATCGCAGCCACCGACGACATCCGAGCCCTGCTCGACAACGGAGAAACAGCGGCCCTCATCCTCCTGGACCTCTCCGCGGCGTTCGACACTGTCTGCCACCGCACCCTAGTGCAGCGTCTCAGCAACGTTGGAATCCAGGAGAAGGCACTAGAATGGATCATCTCCTTCCTCGCCGGAAGAACACAGAGAGTCCGCCTACCACCATTCAGATCAGAAGCCACCGAAGTCATCTGCGGCATCCCACAGGGCTCCTCGCTCAGCCCCACCCTCTTAAATGTATACATGAGCCCCCTTGCGGCCATCGCACGCCAACACAACCTCAACATCATCTCCTACGCCGACGACACCCAGCTGATCCTCTCGCTCACCAACGACCCCGCCACCGCCAGAACCAACCTACACGAAGGGATGAAAGACGTAGCCGAGTGGATGATGAACAGCCGCCTGAAACTGAACTCAGATAAGACGGGCCACCAGGAGTCGTCCGCCTGGGACGACTCCTGGTGGCCCCCCGCCCTGGCAGCGCACCCAAACCAACGGACCACGCACGGAACCTGGGCTTCATCTTGGACTCCTCCCTCTCCATGGCTAAACAAGTCAACGCCGTCTCCTCGTCATGCTTCAACATCCTGCGCATGCTACGTAAGATCTTCCGCTGGATCCCCACCGAGACCAGGAAGATAGTCACCCAGGCCCTCGTCACCAGCCGACTGGACTACGGCAACGCCCTCTATGCCGGAAGCACCGCCAAGCTCCAGAAGAGACTCCAGCGGATCCAGAACGCCTCAGCAAGACCCATCCTCGACGTCCCCCGACACGGCCACCTCTCCGGACACCTGAGAGACCTGCACTGGCTCCCGGTCAACAAGAGAATCACCTTCCGCCTCCTCACCCACGCACACAAAGCCCTACACAACCAAGGCCCAAGATACCTCAACAGCCGCCTCAACTTCTACACCCCCACTCGTCAGCTCCGATCAACCAGCAATGCCCTCGCTGCCATCCCTCGCATCCGAAGAGCCACCACAGGAGGAAGATCCTTCTCCTACCTGGCCGCCAAGACCTGGAACACCCTCCCGACCCACCTCCGCTTGACCCAAGACCACCTCGCCTTCAGAAAGCAGCTCAAGACCTGGCTGTTCGAGCAGTAGCGGACCCCCCCCAGCGCCTTGAGACCCTCCGGGTGAGTAGTGCGCTATATAAATGTGCTGATTGATTGATTAGGTCCGTCGGGTGCGTGGCATCGTCGGGGGCCAGGGGTCATGGCGCTGGGCTTGGTCCAGGCGCGGACGGGCGTAGTTGGGCTTGCCTTCAGCGCGCCCGCTGCGGGTACGCGCAGGCTCTATATGAGGCTAAGTGGGAGGGAGGAGCAGCTGGGAGGCGGGAGCGGGGTGGGGGTACAGAAGAGAAAAAGGGGGCGGGTCCGCAAGGGAGCAGCGGCGGGAAGCGGGGAGCGGGGGGAACACCAGAAGGGACAATTAACAATAAGCACAATATCACTATCAGCACAGCAGGCACAGTATCACATTACCAGCAGAGAGGAAGTACAATCATGAGGGGCACGAAAATGAGGACAGGAGCAGCGTAGAAGAACGAGCAGCAGCGAGGGGGCACCGGGGTCACAGCTGGCGAGCAGTGCGGCGTGGGGGTGTCCCACACTTCAGCAGAAGTGGCTCCGCTCGGTTTGCTAATATTATCATCAAACAGTTTTAATATTATTTTCTCTACACAGTATAAGGAATGGCCTAGCTAACCTACCTCATTTTGCCTGGCTTTCGAAAATTCTGTGACTGCTACAGGGGCATCAGAGGCTCGGGTGACGGGGAGGCGCCCTCTGACGATGCCTCCTCCTCGAAAACAGTCTGCAAACAGTTGCCTTTTTATCCATTCCCCTGTCCCTCCTTTACTTTCAGACCCCGATTCCGGAACACTTTCCCTTTAATTTCCCACGGCAACCCGACCACCAAAGCGGTCATGTGACAGTGTCAGCTGACTCTCCTGCCTACAAAACGGAAGAGACCCTGAAGGAAGGTTGTTCGTGGTGGAGCCCAGCCGAAGTAGTAGCAGAGGCGTCAGGAGGAGAACCCGATGTGCAGACCTTCTTCATGGAACCTGGACTCACGGACTCCTGGATTCCGACCATTGCAAAGACCGAAGCAGACCCGCAACCAGCCGACGCCCGACGGAGGAAGGGACCAACAAGAAGGAACCGGACCTTAACCGGCAACATGCTGAGTCCAGCCACGGCCATGGAGGGTCGTGGCTGCAGAAGGTACGGGGACAGCTGGGGGCCGTTTTTTGTAGGGGGAGGTTGGGAGGTGAGGGCGGGCCCGTCCGCATACCGCCTGGGGCTGAGCTCGGGGCACAAAGACTGAGTGCCATAGAGCGAAATAGTTTCTAGACTACAGTCGATTCACTGGCGTCGGGTGGTGTTCATATCCCCCACTTCCCTAATCCCTTTTTCACTCGTGTAGAGCCACGAGAAGTTTCCTTATCAGCGTTTTCTTTCTTTTTTTGTTTGTTTATTTGTTGAGTGCTGCTGAATCCTTGCGGGTCATGCCCCTTCATACTGAGCTAAAAATGAGCTAAAAAGGGGCGATGGATCAAGCCCTGATCTTTGGACTGGGTAAGAGTGGTCTGCTTAATTCAGGCACTCTGTTCATCACCAACCCCTTTTCTGAATCATTTTGTCCACCATTAGCGTGGAAGGGTATACTCAGATGTGAGTCCCTTGCTCATTGCACCATCTGGATTCAAGCAAGCCGGGCCGACGACGCCTGAAATGGCAGAAACCGGTCCCCGGAAGCTTGTTTCCTTCCCAGTATAAGAATTGGCTTGGTAGTTTGGTTTGCCCTGTTCCCATCATGCACTGGGACAGGAACCGACTAATTTGCATATAGCCAAGTTCTGAGCTGGGATGGTGCAGTGAGCTAAAAAACGGTGATGGATCAAGCCCTGATCTTTGGACTGGGTAAGAGTGGTCTGCTGAATTCAGGCACTCTGTTCATCACCACCCCCTTTTCTGAATCATTTTGTCCACCATAAGCGTGGAAGGGTATACTCAGATGTGAGTCCCTTGCTCATTGCACCATCTGGATTCAAGCAAGCCGGGCCGACGACGCCTGTAATGGCAGAAACTGGTCCCCGGAAGCTTGTTTCCTTCCCAGTATAAGAATTGGCTTGGTAGTTTGGTTTGCCCTGTACCCATCATGCACTGGGACAGGAACAGACTAATTTGCATATAGCCATGTTCTGAGCTGGGATGGTGCAGTGAGCTAAAAAACGGTGATGGATCAAGCCCTGATCTTTGGACTGGGTAAGAGTGGTCTGCTTAATTCAGGCACTCTGTTCATCACCACCCCCTTTTCTGAATCATTTTGTCCACCATAAGCGTGGAAGGGTATACTCAGATGTGAGTCCCTTGCTCATTGCACCATCTGGATTCAAGCAAGCCGGGCCGACGACGCCTGAAATGGCAGAAACCGGTCCCCGGAAGCTTGTTTCCTTCCCAGTATAAGAATTGGCTTGGTAGTTTGGTTTGCCCTGTTCCCATCATGCACTGGGACAGGAACAGACTAATTTGCATATAGCCAAGTTCTGAGCTGGGATGGTGCAGTGAGCTAAAAAACGGTGATGGATCAAGCCCTGATCTTTGGACTGGGTAAGAGTGGTCTGCTTAATTCAGGCACTCTGTTCATCACCACCCCCTTTTCTGAATCATTTTGTCCACCATAAGCGTGGAAGGGTATACTCAGATGTGAGTCCCTTGCTCATTGCACCATCTGGATTCAAGCAAGCCGGGCCGACGACGCCTGAAATGGCAGAAACCGGTCCCCGGAAGCTTGTTTCCTTCCCAGTATAAGAATTGGCTTGGTAGTTTGGTTTGCCCTGTTCCCATCATGCACTGGGACAGGAACAGACTAATTTGCATATAGCCAAGTTCTGAGCTGGGATGGTGCAGTGAGCTAAAAAACGGTGATGGATCAAGCCCTGACCTTTGGACTGGGTAAGAGTGGTCTGCTTAATTCAGGCACTCTGTTCATCACCACCCCATTTTCTGAATCATTTTGTCCACCATAAGCGTGGAAGGGTATACTCAGATGTGAGTCCCTTGCTCATTGCACCATCTGGATTCAAGCAAGCCGGGCCGACGACGCCTGAAATGGCAGAAACCGGTCCCCGGAAGCTTGTTTCCTTCCCAGTATAAGAATTGGCTTGGTAGTTTGGTTTGCCCTGTTCCCATCATGCACTGGGACAGGAACAGACTAATTTGCATATAGCCAAGTTCTGAGCTGGGATGGTGCAGTGAGCTAAAAACGGTGATGGATCAAGCCCTGATCTTTGGACTGGGTAAGAGTGGTCTGCTTAATTCAGGCACTCTGTTCATCACCACCCCCTTTTCTGAATCCTTCATACTCTGGCATCCAGCAGACCTAGGACACAGCTCTCGGAGGCAAGAAGAACAAAGACTAATCCTAAGAAGGAACTTCTTCATTTGTTGGAACAGTCACTTATTGTTATCTTTTGTTTGATTGAAGAAAGCCATTAATAAAATCTTGAACGTTAAGCACTCCCTGTTTTCCTGTCTCCTTCTCCACCTCGTAACAGCTTGCTAAAGCCAAGCCCATCTGCACCTGTCCACACATAACTCATGCACTGCTAGATCAGCTATTCACACTCCTCATTATTAACTCTGAAGCTCAACAAGGTATTTACCATTTAATATTTACGACCCTTTCACCATGATACTGCTACATGAGGGTGAACCTCATTGTTTTTTACATTTGTCTTTGTATTGATTTTTTAATTTAGTATTCTTAGTTTGTGATTTTGGTCAGAAACAGGCTAGCACACATTGCACTTTAGCCCTGCCTTTAAAGCCTGAGGGGCAGATTTACAAGGCCCTTGCTCCACTGGTGCGTCCCTTATTGTGTCATACCGGTGGCACATTTTACTGCTCCATATTTACAAGGACAGGAAAAGCCACCCTGTGTGACTTTTCCTGTCCTTGTAACTTTGGCCCCTTTGCACACAGCACTTTTTGTGAAAGGGGTGTTCCATGAGTGTTGCTGTGGGTGTTCCCAAGTAACACCAAGGAACCAGACACATTTCCAGATTTACGAGGGATCATAAATCTGGAAATGCGTGTGAGTGCTATGCCTCCCCAGGGGAGGCATAGGGAGGCACAATGAAGAGAAATGTATTCATTCCTCCTCATTTTCTTTTTCTCTATGTGTGCTGCATTCTGAAAGAGGAAATCCCATCTAATGGTTGTTTTTGTTCAGGAAGGGTTTGCTTCCTGCACAGAAACAATCATTGAAACAATGATGTTTTTCAACTGCTATGTGTGCTAATGCAGCATGCATAGTAGTTGAAAAACGGCATTTCAGACAGTTTTTGTGCAACATAAACAATCTCCCTACGGTGCAGGCATCCTTGCACCATGGTGCAAGGGTGCCTGCGCCAGCTCATGGCAGCAATTTGTTTGCCAGCGTGGGGGGAAGCACAGAGATGCAACATATTGTGTAAATATGTTGCATCCCTGTGCTTTGAAAGTGAATCAGTGTGGCGCAGCCAAATGGCTTGCCGAACTTTCTTTTAAATCTGACCCCGAGTGTTCTGGTGGTATTGAACGGGTCAGGTTTTCTTTTCCCGAGCCTTTTCACATTATTTTGTGACTCTTTCTTCGGTCTCTTGTGTCTGCCATCCTAGGTTGCGCTCTTGCACTTCCTATCATTGAGGTCTAGATTTTGCCAGCATAATAGATTGTTTGCACAGAGGAGAGAGGACACGAGAATAAGTCGTTCAAGTTCCCATGGTGCTACCCTTAATTCATTTATAAGTCAGGATACAAATGAGTAAAAATGCACTCCAGCTGTCGGTGAAGGTCCTTTTTCTCGTTCTAATTGTCGGTGCTCATGCCTCCAGGGCACTATTTTGGACTTAGTAGATACGGTTATAAGGGACTCAAGCAAAATAGTTATCTTCGAGCTCACACCTTTCCAGGAAAGGATTGCCCATTTAGATATTCCGTCCTCTGAGACAATCATAAACTGTGTCTAGCTTAATGCTTGTTCTCATCCCAAGAATAGCATTCAGTTTCGGGATACTATCCAAAGCCTGTCACCGGATATTTGTTTTATCACGGAAAGTTGGTTAAACACCATGAAAAATCCAGAAATAGCGATCTCTGGCCTCCAAAATTATAACACAAAACTTGATAGTCTAAACATGACTGGCAGATGTGTCGCTATAATTTTTAATCAAAAATATACTTGAAATATTTTGAACCATTTTTTTAACTGACAATTATAAGATTCTTGTCTTTTTTATTTCTCTTAATCCTTTATTCTCCAGTAAGGAAATGCCTCTTTTTGCATGTTCACCCCCACGTTTCTAACTGATGCTGCTGTTTTTTGACTCTGAGAGTGCACTGAGGATTACTAACCAGACCTCAGTGTCAGTGATCTGAACCCTTACCAAAATATATCCTGAATTGGCTATACCCAATTGGCAAGTGCTCACTTACTAATATGTCCTTGGCATATGGTACACAGGGCATAAAAGACATAGGGGGTCATTAGGATGACGGGCGGACTTTGTCCGCCTGCCATCCTGTCGGTATTCGAGACCGCCCGCCATAAGAGCGGGGGTCCCGTGGGGGTATTAGTATGTGCCCGCCACAGTAGCGGGCACATCCTGTATTTTTAGCATTGTGGCGGGCGGTGCTCTCTCTACCGCCCGCCACAATGCTAAAAATGCATTTCAGCATTTGCATATACAAAGCGGCAGGCATCGCCCGGTGCCTGACGCTTTGTAAAGCAAATGAAGGGGGGTACCACAGGTACCCCCCTGTGTGCACCCCCTACCTCTCCTTCACTCTGGGGGCCCGCAGGGGGCCCTCAGAGTGAAGACCGCATGCCTTTCCGTGGCGGCATCACCGCCGCGGAAAGGCACCTTAAAACGACCATCATAATATGGCTGGCAGTGTCTGATAGACACCGCCACCATATTATTCCTTTTCCGCCCCGGCCGCAAGGCGACCGGGGTTGAAAAGCAGAGGACGGGCTTTCCGTCTGCCGAGGTCCCCCCCGCCATACTAATATGGCGGGGGCAAAACGAGTGTGGATGTCGGGCGGATTGCCCCCACCAGGCTGGCGGTGGCTACCGCCAGCCTGGCGGGGGCAATCCGCCCGACATCCTAATGGGCCCCGGAGTGTCTACCCAGAGCAGCAGAACTGTTTGTAGCACCATGAGTGTGACAAAGGGCAACATGGCTTCCAGCCTGCCACAGCAGACTGGAAGAGCAGTGTGTCCACTGCTAGTTCAACTTTACCATTAAAAACAGTGCAAAACCACCATGGTCTTAACCGAGTACGGAAGTCTCCCCTAAGGAAGGCCTATGGAGCCCTACGGCAGGGAGATATATATTGTTAAGAAAGACAAATATTTAGCATATGTCTTAACAGCAACACTTTGAAATTGTTGTTTTGCTGGGGAAAATTTTGTAGTCTCATTGGCTAGCACTTGTTTACCGGCTGGTACACCAGCATGGCTAACATCTGAATGAGAATACCTAACTGAGTACTCTAAGGTATCAAATTAATTGCGACAGTGAACATGACCTGATGCCCAGGTCGAATTTGCTGTCATAATTAAAGTTCTGCAACTTTTAGAAAAATGCCACAAAGGCCTTAGCACACAACAGCTTTCTGCCCACCTGGGGAGATGTGTGAATGACTCCCAAGCTTAGAAACAAAGGCAGTGGCAGCGGAGGGAGGTGTTACCTCTTTTCCTAGGACGGTCACTTTGGTTGTTAGCCCAAAACCCGAGCATCAAAGGGGAGCCTCCTTTGAAGGGCCACCTGTGACAACACCCAAGCATAATGCCTTTTGTTCCTGCAGAGAAGTGGAGACAGGGACAGAGAGGAAAAACCCATCCTTACAGGTATCCACATCTCTAGGGTGAGCGTCCAAGCTCCTGATGACCAAGGAAGGCTCCAGACATTTTACAAGTGGCTAGAAAACTGCACTCTGTGACAGCTGGATGACAAACATTGAAGGAATGATATCACCAGAAGAGATGGGGCCCAGTAGCCCATTGGCTAGTGACTACGTGGTCCCCTCAGGGCACGTTCCTGGGATAAATATGGCACCCCTGGCACCCTGCTCACCAGATTATATTTAATTTGAAGAAAGGACTGACAAAGGACTGCCATGCTGCCCTTGAAACTGCACGGAGAGAGGTTGCACCATGGGAGGGACTGCACCTGCTGAACTTTGGGCTAATAAAGTTTGGACTGTGCCTGTGGCTCCTGGTCAGGGGAAAAGTTGATTTTTGTCTCCAGATCAAAGCAGTCACTCCAAGAATCCGTCGGCTGATTCCCTGAAACCAGGTCCAAGGAAACAAGAGCTGAAGAAGCCCAAACCGGCAAGTTGGTAGCCACTGTGGATGTTTTGCAGCTACCTGCCACCAGGCATACAAAGTGACCATTCCTTGATGGCCAAAAGTTGCACCGAGTCTGCTGGACCTAGGAGTGTTATGAAAGTCCAGATTTGTTAACCACGAGGGTCACTAGCACCCACCAAAGGAATTTACCTCCAACCGCATTGCAAGCAGGCCAGTAGCTTACAATCGGCTAACCAGCTACTGCAATCTAGAGGAATTCGAGGTACCTTGACCTCTGTGGCCAAAGTTGCCCCACACCACTCATCGACTGAGGACTTACCACAAAGGCACCTTCATTGACCACAGTTCAACTGTAGCATCCTTAAGCATCTTTTCACCTGCATCCTCAGCATCAGGACCACTCCCTTATAGTCTATGGCAGTCGTCCTGTAAAGATTGGAACTTGGTTAAATATACTCTGGTGCCCAGTTAACTGTCCAAACTATCCTCTCTGCCCCACTAGATCTCCAATCTGTCAGGATTTGTTTCCTAAGTTGGGACAGAGTTGTCAAACTAACTCTTTCCAAGTTTTGAAAAGTTTACAAACCTTTTGTTGACCGAAGCTTGTTTTCGGTTGCAATTAAAAGTATTTATAGCTTCATAAATCTGCATCTCTGGAACCCTCCAGAAGATTTTGATCATCAATGTCTCTAAACATTCATTAAACATATGCTCTATTTTTATAAATTTTTCTTGTGCCTCTTATGTTGTGTGTGACTTTCTTATTTTGTTGTTTGATGCTGTTAAATGCTTTACTCAAACTTCCTTGGTCAAGCTTTGCTGCTCAAAAACACACCTATCCAGGGTTGAGCAAAGGTGATACAAATGAGCCTAACTGAATCCAAGATCGTTTTTGTGAGTTTATTCCATGGTAAGGCCCAAAACCCATATAAAAAAAAATCACCCAAATACTCATATGGACCTGTAAACTACATACCTTCCAAACTCCTAAAAATAGTGGTGCCTGTCAACACGAACAGTTTACAAAGAATTGCACTCAGCTTTATTACCTTTCCAAAAAACACCCAGATTCCAATTTTCAAGGGTGAATGATGCAGCAGAGATTGCACAGAAAGGATGTTTTCCCTCCACAATCAAAATCCACAATAACCAATGGCTGGAAAAAGCACAGGGAGGAGTCGTCAAAACACGACATGGAAGTTGATACAATACCCTCACTTTTTGTGGCACTTCTCCAGTGGAAAACAAATAAAAAGATGAATGTCATGCTCATATTCTACTGAAATGACCTGCTCAATCAAAAAAACTTAAGGTAAAATGACTTTTCAAGTTGTTTCACCAGTGCTTGCATGAAATAAACTTCAATTATGTTTTGGTCTATTGCATTGTTGCCACACATCGATTGCATTGTTCGTGTACTCATGTGATAGCTGTTTTTTCCTAAGTGGACATCTCATTCATGCAAAATGGATTAATGGAGTAAACTCATGTTCACATGCACTCTTTGCAACATGAAATTCCTAAGACTACACTAAATTACCCTGGTGTAACAATTATTATGCCCAGCCCCAAACAAATTCCTTTCATGATTGGCCATCAAGAACAGTTACTTCTCTTATTTTAGCTTTGAAAGTGTCCCAATTATTAGAAGAGAAGGGGCCTGTTGGACTTGGCTTCTTCAGTGGGTTTACCCCCAGACCTTTTGCTTTTTGGACTCCTATTTTTGACCGTATTTTTGTTGGTTTTAGGACTCTGGGCACTTTGCCACTGCTATTCAGTGCTAAAATGCATATGCTCTCCTTGTAAATTATGTTAATGGATTGGTGTTTCCATAATTGGCATGTTTTGTTTACTGGTAAGTCCCTAGGAAAGTGCATTGAGAGTGTCAGGGCCTGTAAATCAAATGCTACTAGTGGGCCTGCAGCACTGATTGTGCCACCCGGAAAAGTAACCCTGTAAAAGTATCTCAGACCCGCCACTGCAGTGTCTGCGTGCAGCTTGAACTGCCATGTTGACTTGGCAGGTGCACCAACTTGCCAGCCCTTACCTTCCCTTATACTACATGTAAGTGACCCCTAATGTAGGCCCAAAGTACCCCTAAGGGCAGGGTGCATTGTATGTGAAAGGTAGGACAGGTACTGCTGTATGTAACATGTCCTGTTAGTGAAATATAGTGACATTTGTGTTTCACTAGTGAAAGGATAGAGTAGGGAACACTTTATAACATCTTACAAGAATAACTTCCCATGGCGACAAGAGAGAAAGTTGGAAAACACGAATCCCCTGCACACGCTGAGAGTATACATACAATTAACAATAATATAAACAACAGTCGTCTTCTTAGGTTCTGTGGTTGTTTTATTTTCTTAGCTTCAGTGGACGGTGTCTTTATACACCCCAGTCAGATTCTTGCATTCCAAGCCAGCATGTGTTTTATTGCTTTACAAAGGATGAACCAGTGGCTTCTTCAGGGAGGTATACAAAAACGGGGGATGTGGTATCTATAATGATAATGCGTACATATGTGTGCAACCTAGTGATTTGGTGTCATAAAAATTACGTACCCAATTCATAGTGTACTTTGGGGAAACCCATGCGTACATATGTCAAGATATTAAAACAGTATTATACTTGGATATTGGTGGATTTAAGAACATATCGTAATCTCTTTGGGATATTCTTAGCCCACCTTCTGATAGATCTGTTTTGTTTAAAAATTACACGTGAAATGGAATATTACATTTCACGCATAATCCTAGTATGTACTAGATTGTTTCACTGATTAGGGCAGGTTGCCCTCATGCTGCCAAGGTTGTGACCCTAATGCGCATATATGTAAGGTGCGCCCCTGTGATAAGGATAAGAGTGAGTATAGTAGACAAAAGAATACTATACCTATTCAGTTGTCTTGTGGATCCCTACAGGCAGAAAGGAAAAAAAATACTTCACCATGAATAATTAGTATGATCAATGGTCCTTTGTAGAAGAGGATAGTAACTTGAAAAGGTCTGGCATACCTTAATTTCAGTGATACTTCACACCCGAAAAAAACTAAAAATTCTCTTTGCTTGTATATTAAACAATAGTCATATTATTTTGTCATCCAAATACGAGCTTTCCAAAAACCTGTGGAGCTGCAATCTGGTACCCGATCCTTAAAGTAAAATGCAAAACACTATTGTGATGTAATCTCTATATCATGGAACTGTTACTAAGATAACACTTGCAATGAAACCTGTGACCAGGAAACTGACCAGCTTACAGGCACGATTCTTGGCCTAGAGAATGCTTCCACAATCCGCGAGTACACTGTGGGGCATAGTCTCAATGAGCTATCGCTGAATTATCGTCACTTTATCGCAGCCAAAGTCACAATAAATGCATTGCCCCATTCACAAGCTGGTGCTGACAGCCCATATCACCATATTACCTACGATAGCAGCCGCAAAAAACATCGCCATAGATGACCCCGGCAACTATCGCTAATGAGATGCAGAGTTGGCGTTCCCATGTAAAAAACACTGACAACACCACTCCGCAGCATTCTCAACTACCAGCCAGTTTGGCAATAGGATCCCAAAACAGGCAATAAGGCGCATTAGCAGCAGGGATTTAACACCTGTTCTGACCTGGTGTAAAGTCGGACAACAACCTGCAACAGAAAAGGGAGCCCAGCCCAGAGCCACACCTGAAAAACAACAGATGCCATGGACCTACTGATCATGCAGCTCGAAGCCCCAAGAGGGCCACAACACCCACCGCCACCACCCCCAGGCCTACTACTCCCCTGCTCCCCCTCCGGACCACCACAGAGGCAGCGCAGACACAGACCACGGACCTTCAGAAAATGCTCCAGCCTCACAGACTTAACACCAGAGTATGTCATTGCCTATTACAGGTCAAAAGGACAGCAAAACACACAAGATGATGGACGGAATGTTGCACAATGACAAAACATTCACCACCAGTCACAGATCTGGGTTTAATCCATTGTTATTTTGCTCACCAAGCAACCACAGTTCAGACATGGCCATATGCAAATAAGTCTTGACCCTGGGACTCATGGGAACAGTCCAGACTGAACTGCCAAACCATGTCTTCCCTGGACCGGAATCAAGCACCCTAGGACCGGTTTCTGGCTCTCAGCCATCTTTAGCCAGGATAGCTTGACTCCAATGGCGCAGTGAGCATGGGACCCAAGTCTGGGCATACCCTTCCCAAATAGGGTGAACAGCAAAACACACAAGATGATGGACGGAATGTTGTACAATGACAAAACATTCACCCCCAGTCACAGATCTGGGTTTAATCCATTGTTATTTTGCTCACCAAGCCACCCCTGTTCAGTCATGGCCATATGCGAATCAGTCTTGACCCTGTGCCTCATGGGAACAGTCCAGACCGAACTGCCAAGCCATGTCTTCCCTGGTCCGGAATCAAGCATACTAGGACCGGTTTCTTGCTATCAGCCATCTTCAGCCAGGATAGCTTGACTCCAGTGGCGTAGTGAGCACGGGACCCACGTCTGGGCATGCCCTTCCCACATAGGGTGAACAGCAAAACACACAAGATGATGGACGGAATGTTGTACAATGACAAAACATTCACCCCCAGTCACAGATCTGAGTTTAATCCATTGTTATTTTGCTCCCCAAGCCACCCCAGTTCAGACATGGCCATTTGCGAATCAGTCTTGACCCAGTGCCTCATGGGAACAGTCCAGACCGAACTGCCAAAAGGACAACCATCCTCCACATTCTGAACATCATAGCCCACAGGCTCACGGTACCAAGACAATGGACAACCAAGATACCTCCGCACACAAAGCTGCTGGCTGTGCTGCATCTGTTGGCCTCTGGTACCTTCCAAACAACAAGCGCCAGAGTCAGAGGAGTCTCACAGCCAGCGGGTGGGTGTACCGGCCGGGCGATGATGTGGGGAGGGGGAGGGGCAGGGTGGGCGGTAGTCATGTATGGAATCTGGACCTTAACAGGTAAGTAAACATAAAAATAAATACAATTTTCGTTGCGTGCAATGAATTAAATTTGGTGATGCAGTGCGTCCAACGAAATTCGATTTATTTATTTTTATGTTTACTTACCTGTTACGGTCCAGATTCCATACATTACTACCCCCCACCCCCCACCCTGCCCCTCCCCCTCCCCACTTCACCGCCTGGCCGGTACTCCCACTATCGGCCGCGGCTGCTCACAGCCCGCCCTATCAAAGTTCCTCAAACCTGTCCTGGATGCTATCATCAGCTTGGTACCCCAGTACCTGTACTTCCCCTACACTGCATAGCAATAGCTGGAGACCATGCAAGGCTTCTACGACATAGCTGGTTTCCCGCATGTGTTGGGGGCAATTGACTGCACACATGTACAACTTGTTCCCCCTGCCTACACTGCACACAATTACCACAACAGAAAGCACACGCATTCCATCAATGTGCAGGCAATAGTGGACCACTGGGGACTCTTCACCAATGTCGCCGCCAACTTCCCAGGCAGTGTGCATGATTCATACATCTTTCGACAGTCCATCATCAACCAGCGCTTCCAGATGGCTCCTATGGAAATGCACTGCTCGTTGGTGAGTACCAAATGAACACACCACATACCTAAAATACACAATCATGCAATTCACAACTCTGGGAATGCACACGTTACAAAGTCACATACAACATGCCAAACAACATACCCAACCACCAGAAACGAGAGCACAACTCACAGTGGGAATCTGGGCTAGCCATGTACATGAGCCATCAATGACATGGCACCTCAGCCACACATTAGCTGAATGTGGGGAGTGGTGGGAACCAGGCATGTGCAAAGGAGGCAAGTGAACGATGTATGAGACTGCACACAATGCCAAGTGTGGTGTGGATGTGTTGGACAGACTGCAGTATGCTGAGTAACACATATCCATGGCGACATACACTGCTGATGTTTGGAGTGTAGTGGACAGGGGACGCAAACATGTCACCCCAGCCAGTGGGGAAGATTGTGGAAATGTAGCTTGTTACGCCCCCCCAGTAAGCGTGTGTGGAGTGGGCTGGCCCGGCGCATGCCAGGCTAGTGAAGGGGTGTGAATAAAAAGCATGTAGCCCTGGGCGTGGTTCACTTCCGGAATGGCCATAGTCCCTGCCAGGGCGGTGCCTCTCACCCCGCCACAAGGCTGACACCGTGAGAGGTGGTGCCGGCGATCCTGTGTGCCTGCTGCATCCCAGACCACTGGTTCCCGGAACCGTCTTCCCCTCCCCTGCGCATCCAGGCATCACTGTTCACCTGCCGACACCGACGTGTGTCAAAGAAGGCCCACTACATGCCGATGCAAGCTCCAAGCCCGAGGACCGTGAACCTTGCAACCAGCTACGACTATCACGGCCTCTGCGACACAGGACCGCAGGACACCTTTCTCGTTGACGAACTCCACCGGCATACACAGCGGACAAGTAGGTTACACATTTGGAACTGAGTCTTGATTACACCATGGCAGAGAACATTATTTATGGCTGAGTTTAAGTCACTATACTCCCTTCGAATGTGGTGCCGCCAAGTGCGTGCATAGGACTCCAACCAAACATGTCTGTGGGCCATTGCTGACTGCGGCCTGCGGCCTACACAGCAGTCCTGCAGGTCTCACACCAATCCAATGCAGTCCGTATCAGGCAGGACACGGCATCGTCGCAGGCTGAACACTCGCTCAGCTCTGGTGCCACTACCTCCGTCAGCCACAAATCTAATCCACATGCCATTCCAACGTCATGTGTTTGAGATCCAGGAGGAGATGGCTGGACAGCGGTTAACCTGCGCTGACCGCTGCCTCTGGCCAACACTGCAGCCAACTAGGTCCCACTTTTCAAACTGAGTCTTGATTTCTTCATGGCAGTGTTCATGTCACAGTACACAAGGAGAGGAGTAAGAGGAAGATGCGCTTCAGTCCGGATGTGAAAAGGCTCTCTGTTACGGAAGTGATGGGTCACTACCAACAACCTCACTGCTGCCACTGACTCTGTGCAGAGCAGGCCTACCACAACTGGATGAGGGCCACTGCTGACTGCTGCCTCCGGCACATGCTGCGGTGTAGTAGTTCACACAATTTGAACTGAGTACTGCTCTCCTCATGGCAGTGTTCATGTCATTGTACAGGCCTCATCGTAAACTGCATCGCCGTTCAGCTATCGTGCCACTAAGCATGTGTCCCGAAATCCATGTGCACTCTCTGGTTGAACTTTGGTGGCATCTGAGTCTGTAGGCTGGGTGTTGTCTTCATCATAATGTAGCTGATACTGACATGGTGGAAAAGAGGAGTCTGTAGCATTTAACTCCGCCAATTGCCTGTTTCTGCTTGCTTCTTCCCTCTGCATTATGGCCTTAAAGGACCCCTTCCACTGTCCCCCACAACCCTCCATGACATTCTCCTTGGACAACGTTTAGGACCCGCTCAGTTCGCGTGGCCCTACCTCAGTGCACCACAAGGAACGGTCCCGTGGCTGTGTGTCTGTGCTGGCTGCAGTACATCTGGGGCCACTAACTCTGTGCTGCTAGAGTCAGGGACCCCTGCTGTTTACTGTACTGCTGATTGTCTGATCACTGTTGTGGTTTATGCCAGCACCAACCAACCCCTGAGGGGTGGCTTACACTACCCAACACCCACCCAGCACAGGCATCACTGGACATGTGACCCTGGCAATAAAAGGGGCCGGGCGCACGTGCCCATAGCCAGTTCCACAAACTCACTCAGTGTGTCTGTGTGGTCATTATGTATGCATGAGGGACCGGGGCCATTCCACATTACCATGTGCTGTGCACAGCGTGCACAATGTTGTCAGCTCAGGCAGTGGGGTAGACCTGGGACATGTAACTATGTCGTATCTCCCTGTGAGGATAAGCGGGGTAGACAGGCGTACAAAAGTACTGCTTAGGGGTGTGGCTCCTCCACATGTGGACCTGGGCGTGGTTAGGTGTAGGCCTTAGCCAAGGATGTGGCTGATGCGTGTGTCTCTGTTGTAGTGTCCGCGCCACCCGTCACGCAATAAACAATGTTGCTATGTGGCATGCCCCCGGTGTGTGTGCTCAGCTTAACGGGTACATGGGGGAGGGCATGCCAGCTCGGGGTTAGGGATCACACATTGTTGTGTGTGTCGCTATTAGCGCAGCATGACCCAAAGTTCTGCCCTCAACTGCATGTCAAGCTCAGCCAGGCAGGTGCTCTACATCTGTCTCAGCCCTGTTCTTACAATGGACCTACACACACGTGGCCGGCCACCTTCTGTGTACTTCATCACTGTGACGTAGTCAGGCTTGTTGATAGGCGCAGACAGGCATGACAATGGTGTGCCGTTGAGGTGCAAGTTATGCAACCACGCTGGGCACATTAGTGACTATGCCTGGGGGGAGGGAAGGTGCATCAGTGAGGCTACTTAAGACACATTGATGATGCTCATTTGCAACAAACCATTCATGTAATACAGGAATCACTAAGTCACACATATCACACACCAATGAACCAGTGAGTCTGCCAACACATCATGCAGTACATAGTCTTGATTCATGCCTCTCCGCACTGTCACAAGGATATACAGTCTGCGCTTGGATGATAACACCCCTCCGAGCCCTGAACACACAGGCCCAGAGGCAGTACAATTTGGCCCACAAACGCACCAGGAAACATCGTGGAACGCACATTTGGTGTGTTGAAGTCACGTTTCAGGTGCCTGGACGTCAAGGGTGGAAGGCTCCTGTACAGCCCAGACATTGTGTGCAAGATGATCATTGCATGTTGTGTGTTGCACAACATATGTGTACGCAGCAAAGCCCCATGGATACGAGTGTCAGATGCACTGGACAATGATGGTGAAGATGAGGCAGGTGTACCACACCCCACTGCACCTTCAGCAGGAATAGCCAGTAGGGACTACATCATTGACAATTTCTCCTCTGGTTGACGTCACATTGTGACAGTTCTTAGCAATATTCGGACAGTGCGATGACTGACCACAAGCACGGCATGTGCAAATAAATGCATTCTGAAACACATTCCCTGCATGCATGTCATTCACCTGTACAGGCACTTCACTCAGACTAAATGTGGGTGTAACATGTAGTGCTGAGAATTTTTGAACTTGTTAATGGATGGTAGGTGTGTCACCTCTGTGCAGTGAGTCGGTCACGTATTCGACCTGCCAGCTCGGTGTGTCACAGTTGGTACGGTTTCCCACTCTTCGGCGTTTCATATGTGTCCCAATTCATTCCATTATGACTGTCATTTGTGGCGTAGAGGTGACAACAGGGCTCATTTTGGGCTCTGATATGTGCCACCATGATGCTGGGACTCACCCTGTGTCTCAAGTCCCATGACTTGGGCGACATGTATGTAAGGGGGAGTCACTGCCCCTACATTAGTCCAGGCTTTCATTCTTGTTTGATCATGGACATGGCACGTCGGTGTGCCGGGGGTGTTGATTGTCCCTCCGCAATGTGAAGAGGAGATGCGGTTTTCACAGTGCGTTCCATGTATGTTTCCGCATTGGCGCAGGTCACATACTGAATGCATGTCAATGTGCATTGTGGCTGTTTGTGTGGAGATGCCTAGCTGATGTGGGACAATGGTAATTTGTTCTGCGTCACAGCTGTGGGGTTGTGCTCGTACGTTGTCATCTCTCCGTATCTTCACTCTGCTTTTATGGGGCATTTTCCCAACTGCCGCGTGGGATTTGCAGGACTGTTGTTGGTTTTCGCAGCGTTTTGCATCACGTTTGGCCTCATCGCAGCTTTTTTGCGTTCGTGTTTTGCATTTTTGCGGCGTCGCGTTGGTTTTAAGGCTGTCATTTGGCGCGTTATTGTGTGACTATCGCATGGTACAGCCGTGTTGTGAATACTTGGTTAACACAGAGTAATTTTCCCGCGATGGACTACAATGTTGAAAGTTGCGTTAAGCTATGTTTGCAATAGTTATCACATGTTCATTAGAATATCCCCCTGTGTGTGGCCGAGGAGCAACCAGATGTTCCATACCCTAACTTTATAGGCTATTGAAATGAGGGACAGAGTACAGGAATTCTTCTGAATACTACTTGCAGGGTTCCGCCATCTTGAAGCAGTATAGCTGTGTAAGTTTGTTTTGTTAAAAATGTGGAACTCTGTTGATCCTTCAATGAGGGCATTATTAGTATGGCTGTACAATGACATGTTCATTCGTCAATCGGCAAAATCAAAGTATAAGGGGTGAAGTAAAGGCAAAACGCTGTATCGTACATACCAACAATATTTTCAGTGAGCACATCGTTAGTGTCCCCAATATCCATTTCCCTTTTGGCAACATTAGGGTAGCTCAAGATTTACATTGAGTATTGGAGTGAAGAAAGCCCCTTACCTCCATTAAAAGTGTTGTAGAAAATACCTGCAACTCTGTGAGGTATTATTATAGTGGATTCAATGTCCAAACATAGGACAAGCATACAGTGTAATACAAAGCACCAGCGCTATCGGTGTTACTGAAGGGGACGGACCAGCATCTCCACCCCCTTCTGTAATACCACAGTAATACCACAGTGGCCCAGGGGTACACAAAGCGGGTGCAAATGTCCATTGTGCCCCCCTGGGCACTTATTGTAATACGGCCCCAGATGAAAAGTGTTGCAGAAAGTACCTGCAACCCTGTGAGTTATTATTAGAGTGGTTTCAATGTCCAAACATAGGACAGGCGTACAGTGTAATACAAAGCGCCAGCTTTATCGGTATTACTGAAGGGGAGGCACAGGCATCTCCACCCCCTTCTGTAATACCACAGTAATACCATAGTGCCCCAGGGGCACTCTAAGCGGGTGCAAATGTCCGTTGCGCCCCTTGGGCACTTATTGTAATATGGCCCCAGATGTCTTTCATCCTGTTCTCCTCAAAAAGAATTTCAATCTCTTCTTCTGTGTACATGGCAAAATAATGCAGCCGTATTAAAAGATCATTGGGCTCAACGTTCAACTGAAAGTGTTCTCACCAACAGGGCCGGGGCACCATGGGCAAAAATAAAATGCCAACAGCCACTGTGTCATATGGGGCAGTTACATTACTTTTAGAAAGCAGCAACAAATCTCAAGAGTGTTACATTATTTCTGAAATGTAAACATCAATGACCCTTACAAGAAGGGAGTTTTCTTCCTGTACTAGAGGGGCATTGATGAGTTTTCCTGACCAAGACTACTGTACCATGCTTTTTAGCCCTGGGCAGGACAAATGAGTAGCGGAAGGCCTACCCTAAAGAGGACAGGCCTTCTGATCTATTGACCCAGATGGCTCACAGGTAGAAGGTGTTCTGGGAAGAGGTTTAAGATGGTGGAGCCAGATCAACCTCTGCCATAAGAAACCAGACAGCTTCACACCTGTTACTAAGTTAGAAAATCCTTTAACTTGGCTGGGTTAGTGAACCACTGAATGATAGAGGTTAATTCATGTTCTTATTGGCCATTTCAGTCTATTTTCACCCTTCACCTGCCATCCATCTGAACAAATTTCAGGAGACTAAGTACAATCTTTTGTACATGTATATGGGCTTCAAAAAAAGGTGAACTCTTTTTGGCTGAGAAAGACAAGACCTAAATTCCTGTCTGGTAGTGCATAAGCCACTAAATTAAAATCACCACCAATGGCTAAGGCTGAAATACTGAGGTCTTGGAACAATTTCCAAAAGCTAAATTTATGCGATTTGTGCAATGCAAAGTTGTGCAAAGATCGGCTGCATGTTTTTCATGAAAGGGCAAAAGTTGTCTAGCATCACATTTACAGCACAATCTATGCTGACGTTGTAATTGGAATCATACATCTAAACAACCACATGCTCTTGAGGATCCATGAGCATGTTGCACTCCTTAACTTTCACATCTCATACAATTTTGGGGGATTTCAACTATGCAACACAATGCCGGCAGTGCAAAATAAATTGCATGCATAATTGATTAGCACAATTGTTTGTATCACATACTAACTCCTGCAAGACCTTATTTTTTCAAGCTTGTGCCAAGAAACAGAGAGTTCAACAGTGAGTCCATCAGCATTTTTGAATCTCTATATCTGCTTGTAGCCATTAACCTTCATCGTCAGTTCTAGTACCACAGCTGATTTAATTTGGTCATGTATATATGGATGTTCACCCCTACAGCAATGGTGGTTTTACACAGCATAATGAATGAACCTGAACACAACCAAAAAATTAGGAAGAAATTGAAGATGAGAGACAAAGCAGCCAACTTTGTCAAAATACAGTATGAGAAAATGGGTTGTTGGTTGAGGCGGTAGGTGCCTTTCTCAAGCAACAGCCACAATACTTGTCACGGTGAACCACAAAAGTCACTAAATTAACATGTGCTCAACCCGCTGGTCACGTGGCACAAAAGTGTTCAGGTTTAACTTAGAGTCACTATGTAGCGTGTTTACACAGCACTCAAACAATATTAAAATGAAAAAACAACACAAGAAAAGGCCCAAACCAATTTTGAGAAATAGAGTAAAACCTAATAAATCATTTAATATATAAATGACAAAAATCCAGTCAGTAGAACTGGAGTCATTAATAAAAATAAAAAAATTGCAATTTAATGCCTAAAGGTTTAAAGCACCAACTGCGGACATCTAGGCGCGCAAGACCGGGGCAAAATTGGAAGTTCAGTTACAAGAAGTGGCTTGGTCCTGGTCTTGTCTTAACTTCAGACATTAGAAAAAATTCTAAAAAAATATCTAAGAAGGTAAAGTTCACCACTGCAAGGTAGCCGTCGGTGTCTGAGGAGGAGGTATCATCGTATGGGAGCAACTGGACAAAGTCATGATGAAGATTTCTTCGTGCAGACTTAGTTTCTTTTTTGGAACTCCAAGATTTCCAGCAGGACCAAGATACAGGCTGTATCCAATGAGGGCTTCAGGAGGTCAAATACCCTTCCAGAGACAAGCCACCGAACACGATTTGCTGCTGCAGAGAAGAATGTAGGGGAATCAACCGTGAAGTCAGACCTCCCGGTGATGCACCTTTGGTGGATCGGTGAGCAGGTAGGTCCTGGTCTCCTCTCTGCTCCCAGAGCCCTTTATGGCAGAATATTTTCTAAGTTGCAAGTTTTGGATTTTGGCTGTGTAGGCAAGCGTACAACCACTTACAAAGGTCTAGGCCTGGGGGGGGGGGGCACCACTTGAGGGGCAGGACTCACTTCAGGCTGGATCAAAGTTCACTTTGAAAGCTGTTGGAGCTTTTTGTATCCCTGTAGCTCTGACCAAGTGGCCAGCAAACTAGCCTTTGGAGTCAGTCTGGTGGTCCTGGGTTCAGGCAGAAAATCAGGTCTCAAGCAGCAGGGCTGTCCTCTGATGGTACAGGGCAAGCTTCAGGACACAGAGCGACCCTCTGAAGTACAGAGAAGCACTTAGACAATAGGGCAGTCATCAGAGAGTCCTTCACAGTTCCAGAATTGAACTGCAGAGTATGTTTGAGTGTCCTATTTTTATTTTTGAAACCACTTTTGAAGTGGACGAAACTTCTGGACTTTTTCCCCACAGATGGTTCTGGAACTTCTTGCCTCTCTGCCCAGGGTCCAAAGGGCCTGGAGTCACAGAGGCTCAGAGTGAAGTTCTTTGTGTGTATGCTGAGGAAGCTCCTTTGAAATGTAAGTGGGAATGTTCACAGCTCTGTCTTCCCATACTATCAGGATGGCCAATCAGCAAACACTCAGCCCCCTTTTGTGTCATTGTCTGGGAGGAACAAACAAAGGCTAACTACATCTAGTAATGTTACCTGGGTTACAGGCTCCAGGCACCAAATGGTTATGACAATAACATTTCAACTTTCTAAAAGTGGCATTTATAGAATTGTGCCTTATAATCTGACTTTGCCATGAAAGAGTATTTTAAATTACAATTATTTAGACACCATACATGTCATTTCTACCTGTTCCCAAAATAATGTTATCTCTTAACTAATGTAATACGGTAGCCCAATGTTTTCCTACTGGAGATGTGGGCTTCACACAGTACCAGGTCATGTTAAACTTAAAAGTATTTGTCTCAGTTTCCAAACACAATGCACTTTGCTCCATGGGATGTTTAGGGCCTACCCTAGGGGTGACATATGTATTAAAAAGGGAGTTTTAGCCTCAGCAATATGTTTATTTTGCCAAGTCAAATTGGTAGTTTAAAACAGCACACAGGCTGCAATGGCAGCCTTGAGGCATGCTTTAAAGGGTGGTATTACATTTACTGGCCCAGGTATATGGTATACCACTTTACATGGGGTGAATGAGTAAATGTACTATGCCAAACCTGTGTAAGCCAATTTTACAATGCTTTAGGAAGTGAGCACAAGCACCTTAGCACTGTTCAGCAGTGATAAAGTGCACAGAGTCCAAATGTCAACAAAAACAAATTCAGCAAAACAGTAGGGGAGAAGGCATATAGTTTGAGCAAAGACCACTCTAAAGCTTACAGTTCTAGCATATGTTTTTACGGGTTTCTGGATATTTAAATAAAGACACTTGGATCAGAAGGTAATTACAGAGCACAGGGCCCACATTTCCTAGAGAAGAAAACGCACCTGTGTGAGGGTGTTAACCCCTTCCCCGCGGGGCTAATTCCCCCGTGGTGCGGGGGTAAGGGGCCGCGAGTGGCACCACGGTGTTTGTGACGAGCTCAGCTCGTCACGCTGCACAGTGGAGCTGTGCTCATGACTAGCTGAGCTTGTCACGACTCCGCCCACTCAATGGAACGTCCCGCTCAGGAGGGGAAACATCCTCGTGTGGGTGTTCCGCGGCGGTTATGACGAGCTCAGCTCGTCATGAGTGTTGAACAGGTTAATGCTGAAGAAGTTTTGGTAAGAGAAATGAGCCTGATCACAGAGCTCTTGAAGTCTTGTGAAGTGGGAGATACTAGAATAGACAACAGCCGCATATTCATATTTAACTTTGTACATGAAGTATTAGTTCTTGAAAGTGACCGCTTGCCTCAGCAATAACCTGTCCAAGGCTATTCATGCCAAAGATAACCATCCAAACTCGTGGCCACAAGGTTTTTGAGCCTATAAATCATTAAAAATACAGTGTCTGAAGGCCGAAGTGAAGAATACATTAATACTAGATAAAAAAGGAACAAATGTAAACATCAATCCTGTGTAAAATCATGTCTGTGCAAAGAGAAGAGTCTTTTCCAAAACATGAAGTGCAAAGAATCAGGAAGGAGAGTGGAATGAACTTTTGCTTCAAAATCGAATACTTTACTTATGGGGACTCCTGAGTGCTAGAATCGAAGGGGTGCCCAGCAAGGGAGGCCAAAAATGCCAATGGTGGTTCCAATTACCAACCAACAAAAAATCAGTGTTGTTGTTTAATAAAAATAGCATATGTATCCATTGTTGAAAGCCTTTAAGGTACACGCTCAAGGTATATGTAGAGTTAAGTGCTAGGTGGCCTAGTCACAAAATCTGCGTAGGAAAAATTATGAATATTATACACAATGAAATATTTGTACGTTTATGTGGAGCGAAATTGAATTCGATGAAATTACTTATTCTCTGAAGCATTAGGTTTCAATTGTGCACATAAAAAAGAGAAAACGAAAACCAGATTGCTCAGTGTTAACCGAAAATATATTAAATAGAAAGCAAAATCAATAGTTAGCGTCTGAAGGAATTTAGAACGCTCAGAAGAAACATAGTAAAGGTTGCTTGTATCGATAAATGGTTTTAAAAACACCAGTCTTAAAAAACGTAATCCAGCGGATTCAAAGGACATTTATACTCTCGAGAATAAATGACAAAATTCCCATTCGCAGCAATGCATAACAGCTGTAAATAGTTTCAGTGCTATAAAATTAGAGTTGAATCATTTATTAAGAATCTGCATTTAAATTCAGTTATGCGCCCACTCGAGGGCAATGTGGCTTCTTTGTGATATGAAAATAATGAAACTTATTTTGATATGAAGCCACACAATAGAAGATATGCTGTGGGTAGCAAGAGGGGGCCTGAGGGGACTCGCACGCAAACAAATGATCTAGAACCAGAAAAAGCCCACAAGTGATATCCTCTGCTCGTTTTCTAGTCTGAAAATTTTGATGCATAACATAGACTGACGTGAAATAATTTCAAAGTTTTCACCACCTTGGGGTTACATTTTCCGAACTGCAAAGAGGGAATTGCTCTCACAACTGCTATTAAAAATGCAGGAAGTCGTTGGCTAACTCCCTATGCACTTTGCTCAGTACACAAAGAACCCTAGAATACACTTATCAAAGTACATTCATAAAATCTTAATCTCACTCTTACAGGAAAAGTGATGAAGACATGTAGGCAGCGATCGTTACATGCCAATGGTGCATTTTAGTGCTCCATGCCCTGACCATATGACGCTTCGACTACTGATTACTGAAGGTGCATGTCTGGGAAAAGTGCAACATTCTGACCTCAAACTAACGCATGGCTACAAAGACCCATTGAAGGCTTTGTAAAGTGAGCTTTTGGAACATGTATGCTAATTTTCTATGTAATTTGTAAAATTACAAGCAACTAATTGTGCCCTAAAATTCTGAAAAAAGATAAATGTTTTATATTTTAAAATATTGCTACCATAAAATATGTAAGAGCATTACGATTGTGTTGTAAATTTGAATATTTCCTACTTTGTCGGATGCATGGTTGTCTCTGCTTTAGGATGATATTTCATCCTATTATTGTTTTATGTACGTTTTTTTTTAAAGTTTCTCATGTCATGTTGTGCTTTATTAAATGTTATACTTTTAAGCTAAGTTAAAGGATCCTGTCAGGAGTATGCTGTTCACTGCTCTATTTTCTTCTGTTGGAGAACGAGGAATATAACATTTGTACATCAAACTTTTATAGGTGGTACTGTGATCTGACATAAATAATGTGTCCTAAACGTTGTCTAGAAACATACCTGGTAGAATTTTGATTATTAACTCCAGTGTGCCGTATGTTTTTGTAAACGATTCTTAGAATACAATATTTATACATAGCGATATTCTGACAACAATATTCCGATGCCATACCGTTTATGTATAGGGTTGAGCAGGGACTAAATGAGCACCAATGCGCTGCATATCTCAAGTGTAGAATACAAAGCAATGTACAGTTTGCAGTGTGAAAGAAATGGTGTAGAAATTGAGAGAAAAAACCACATTTAGCAAATGTTCACTTAGCGCAACACAGCAATCCACCTTGCCGTGCTGCGTAAAATCGAAAGAATCGGAATGCACAGTATTTAACATCATACAGAGCATTCCTTGCTCTCTGATGTGTTGGCACACTCTTGGCTGCCTCGCGCCAACGCAGGCCCTCTTGCACCATGGTGCAATGAGGACTGCATTGTAAGCAGAATTAGTTTTGTGTAGAAAGGGACACCTTCCTGCACTAAAACAATTCTCTGAGCTTTTTCCTCTTTCTTTGTTTGCTAAACAATGCAGCAGCCGCGGGCCGTGGAGGGAGTTACGGTGGGGCAGGGAGGTGGGGAGGGGGAGGGGCGGGGTGGAGGGTGCTAAAAACAGGCATATGGATCATTGCAGGTAAGTACACACTTTAATTAATAAAACGAAATTCGTAGCGTGCACTGCATGGCAAAAAGCAATGCTGTGCGCACTACGAATTTCGTTTTATTAATTAAATTGTGTACTTACCTGCAATGATCCATATGCCTGTTCTTAGCACCCTCCACCCTGCCCCTCCCCCTCCCCGCCTCCCTGCCCCACCGTAACTCCCTCCACGGCCCGCGGCTGCAATGCAGCAGACCTAGAAAAGGAAACAACAAGGAGAAATAAAGATATTTATCTTTGCTGGCCTCACCAGGAGAGGCGTAGCATTTTGCACATTCCAGGGTCGATCAGTGTTGGTAAAACTGGGAATGCACCAAAATCCGTGGGTTGATATGTGCGAACACCCAGGCATCACCCCATGGAACGCCTCCCTGGAGCAGAGTAATGCAATTCACAATTTGCACTGCGTTGCTCCAGATTTATCAAGCCCTGCAGGTCCATTCAAGGTGGCCTTGCGTGGCTTCATAAATCATACTTTAGTTGGGTGTCGCTCTTGCGCACCTCTAGCTTGGCTCCAGGCTGTCGCAAAGTATTGATAAATATGCCCTATTATCCTTTGGAAGCAGAGTGTCTATTCCAATTGTGAGTCCTTGTGGCACACATCAAAAAGTCAGGAGGCAGAAAGCTGTAAGAAGAGATGAGTACAGGCATAGACTCACTAGATGCAGTGGCAGAGCCTTCTTCTATATGGCCCTGGTATACTGGAGTAATTTACCACTTCATCTTCAGCTTTGTACACACTACAAGCGTTCAGGGAAATGCTTAGACTGCACTAGCATATGCATATGCCCCTTCCCGGGTGATTCGAGTTCTTTATTAAATTAAAATAAGATAACATAGGAGAACAAAGGAAAATTAAACTGGGGAAGGCCGAGAAAGGGAGGAGCAAGTTGTGATGTGGGATGTGATTTTGGAAGTGTCGTGGGCAGCCGCGGCCCGTGGAGGGAGTTGCGGTGGGGCAGGCAGGCGGGGCGGGGTGATAAACACCGGAATCTGGATGATTGCAGGTAAGTAAACAATTAAATTATTAAAACGAATTTCGTTCCATGCCCTGCATCACAAAATGCAATGCAGGGCGCGCTTTGAAATTTGTTTTATTAATTTAATTGTTGACCTACCTGCAATTATCCAGATTCCGTTGTTTATCACCCCCTACCCTGCAGCTCCCCCGCCCCGCCTGCCAGCCCCACCGCAACTCCCTCCACGGGCCGCGGCTGGTCGTGGGTCGTACTGCTAGAGGCACCTGAGGACTGAAGTTTCTCGAAGTTTGACAACTTGCTTAATTGTGGGCCATACTTAGCAATTTCTTTTCACCGACAGTAGCAGAATTAAAAAAGTGACATCAAATGCTGTTTAATTGTGAAAGCATCACTGGAAGTTACATCACGCACGTTTTGAGCCAGCAGATGCAGTGTGGGAATTCTAAAACATTTTTATTGAAAATCTCAATAACCAGATTACGATTAATCCGAATTAAGAATAGACTTTAACAATCATTATGAACTTTTAATATTCAAATGAGGGCTAATGTTGAAAGACACTTACCTAGATATGAAATTAAAAGTGCCGTGCTGAAGAACATTTTGGCAAAGAAATACCAGCATGTTCATTGTATTTTTATTTAAAACATTTAAAAAGAGCAGTATTTGATAGCTCTAGGTTGTCAGTAATATTTGTTGGACATACACAACAATTTTTGTGCTGGCTTTTGAGGGTGTTATGGTTATCACTATAATTTCTAGACGTTTGTCAACAAACAATGTAATTGGTAATGCCTCTTTAACCAGACCCATGACATGCTTGGGGAGTAAATTAAAGTTGGTTTTAGGGGCATGTTTATGAACACCCCTTGTGCTGCTGTAGCAAAACGCTTTGTGACACTTTAGGAGTGCAAATCACAAAATCATATTTATGGGGTTACTCACAGCCACTTTGTGCAGCTTTGAATGGTGTTATTGGTATGGAATAAGGCAAGGCAGCGCAAATTGCTGCGTTGTCTTACTCTGTGTTAGGCAGGCATTCCATGGGCACTGCGGTGGGCATTTCCACGCAACCCCCATAGATGTTGATGCTTCTCCAAATTTACAAAACCATGTAAACCTGGGAATGTGCCAACATATTATGCCTCTGAAGGGGAAGTGCAATGTGGAGAAATAACTCTATTTCTCCCCTTATTCTCCTCATTCCTTGTGAGCTGCATTCTGCAGCAGACATAGAAAGAGGAAAAAGTGCCTTCCAGGTTTGTTTTTATGCAGCAAGGTGCCCCTTTTTGCATAAAAGCAATTCTGCAGACCGCACAGCCACCCTTGCATCATGGTGGAAGGATGCCTGCTTTAGCGCTAGGCTGCCAGAACGGACAGGAATGCACCATATTAGATAAATATTTAGCATTTCAGCCCTTTCACTTTGATGTAGGGCAGCATGGAAAATAGCAATTAGGAAGTCACTATTCTGATCTTTGTACATCTAGCCCTAAATCACTATTGGCAGATTCAAAAGCTTTTTTGCATTTGCAAATGGCCAGATTCACAGGGCCGTTTGTAAACACAAAATGGTATTTTTAAATGTTCAAAGCCCAAATTGCAAATTGGTAACCTGTTACCGAATCGCAATCTGGGTTTGCGAATCGTTATTTGGAAGGGGCATGCTTAGGGGGATCCCTTCCTAATACAGATTCCATTGGTATGTACAAATTTTTTTTTGACAGAAATGTGGTCGCAAAACATTTGCATTTTACCACCAACTCGTAGTTGGTGTAAGCCATTCACAAAACAGAATGGGATCATTGACTACTCTTAAAAAATGAAACAGGAAACTTTTCCTTTTTTTCTAAAGCATCCCATTTTCCTTCAAGTAGAGCGTGCTGTATTTAAAGAATAGATTGCTTTATTTAAAAGCAATCAGAGACATGGTAGTTTGCTGCCGCCAGTAGGCCTCCATCCCTGTGTTTTTTGTGATTCCCAATGGGTAGAAAAATGTGACCTACTTCATTAATATTCATTTATTCATGAGGTACATCTATTTGGGACCCACTCGGAATCACAGAAAGTTCATAACACACTTTCGTACAAGAGTGTTTGCGATTAGCAAACAGTGAATCACAAAAATGTGCAGTTTGGTAATCACAACCGCGATGCTTTGTACATCTGGCCCTCAAGCACTTTTACTACCCATATTTCTGTTTATTTGCACTTTCCTTTTGCAAGAGGAAGCCTGTGTGGACAAACTCAAAACAAATGTCAGGTTGAGAAAAATAAGGTGATAAGGTTTTTGTTGTGAAATCTAAACTGAAAATAACAAATGTTATCCACTCCAGCTTTGGAGCACATAAATGATCACACCACGCATGTATTTATTCTTCAGGATGCAACTTTTTACTGAGTGCTTTGTGTAATAAACTTTATTGACCACACCTAGACAAACCTCAATTGATTATGCAATTTCATAAGGAGTCCACCAAGGACCACAAGAGTCCTACTGCACATGATCATACAAAACTACATCCTACCCTTTGTTAAATAAAAGTATGGACAGCATATATGAATAAGAGTTCCTCAGGGAGTCGTCAAGATGCTTGCATCAGTCTTCCAGATTGAGGGGCCAATTCGGATGTTGTGAGGATAGGCTCTGACCCTCGGTCGGACCCATCCTAACCGCATCGGAATCACCTATTCAGTTTCCCTTCCAACTGACCCATTTCGATGGGGTCGGTTGAAAGGTAAACCGAATCGTCCTTCCGAATGTCTTCCGACGGGCTCGGAGTAGGTAATCCCCTGGCCGGCTCTTTCCGGCCGAGGGATTACGACGGCAGTTTCCCACTGCCTTTTCGTGCCGGCCTTTCCGGCACAGAAAGGCATTGGGAAACAGCTTTTGGGGCTCCCAGCAGGGCCCCCACTCGTGCAACGCCACCAAATGGCAGCCTAGGAGTACCTATGGTGCACCTCTGTTGATCCCTGCACCCCATGGCCGGTACCTTAGGGTCTTTCAATGAGAGCATGCATTCTGTTCAGAATAAGCCATTTCAGTTGCATTCTCAGGTGTTTTTTGATTCTCTTGAAACTTCGGTCACATTCAAAGGACCATTGGAAAAAACATTCCTCTTTGTCAACTCTTGTAATGGGCCACTCACCATGGGAAAGTCATGAATGTATCTGGAGAAATAGCAGGCCAGGCCTGAAAAGGATCGCAGCATGGTCACATCATGCAAGGGACAAATGGATGACGATGCTTGCAATATTTCAGGGTCAGGAGTCATTTCCCCTACAAAGAAAAAATGCCCAAAGAACATGAGTTTGGTTTTGCAAAATTCGACCATTAAAGTGAGACCTGCATTAGCGCCCGGACGGCATATTTGTGTAAGGGCTTTGCCATGTTCCTGTCATGTGACCTCAAACACTAATATATCATCGCTGTAGTTAAAAGTATGTGTGACAGGTTGAATTACTCGGTGAATGACAGCCTGAACGATTTCTGCAGCCGACGACACACCAAAACGGGGTCTTTTGTATCTGAACAAGCCAACATGTGTTGGAAAAGTAGTAATGTACCTACAGTTCTCTTGGAGTTCATGGTATCCTTTGTTCAAATCAAGACAGGAGAAGACTTTGGCAACATTCGGCTGTGTAATCATGTCCGCTATATGTGGACCTGCATGTCTTTCTCTCTCGATTGCTTTGTTGGTCTGGCACATATCAAAACAAATGCGCATTGCACTCCCACTGCCCTTTTTCAGCACTTCCACTATGGTGAAACCCATATTGGCATTGATGCTCAATGATGTCATGCTTTTAATAATGTCTCTAGTTCATTCTCAACTTCCTCTTGTAAATTAAAAGCAATCTTATGGTGTCCCTGAACAACAGGACAAATGAAACATTGCACCATCATTGTCTTGAGTTTCCCCAGTCTGTAAAAACAACAGTGGAAATTAGTTTACTATTTCAGAATGTGCATTGTTTGTAGTTGAAGGATATCAGCCCCATGTCAGCAGGAGTGCTGAAACTGAGTAGACATGTACTAGCCGAAGTACCTGCGAGGACATGAATTGGTGCTTGTACTGTTATTTTCTTATGCTTGAAGCTCACTACGAATGACCATTGACTTTGTAATGGCATAGAAGCTGCTCAGGTGTACACATTTGTTTTTTAAAGCATTAGACGTGGTACCATAAACGGTACACTGAAAAAATATCGACACTCAAAATATCCCTATACAAAAATATTGTGTCCAAAACATTGATGTCTAAAATATCTACATCCTATACTTATAATGGTAAGTACAAAACATTCAAGAGAAAAAAATGTATGTCATTTTTATAGTTGTACAAAATATTGTTTTTTATATATCTAAAATAAGTTTATAAATATTAAGTATATTAAGGAATAAAATTAATTTAAAAAAAACTAGATTTTAAATACATTAAAAAAATATAACAAATACACTTAATTTAAAAAAGTTAAACACATATATATAATAATTAATACATATATTTGCTTTAAAACAATTATTAAACTAATATTTTTTATGTACTTTATAATTTTAAAATTATATAAAAATGTCACAAATAAATAAATATAACTTACATTTCCCACTCCAGTTAGTACAGCAGTAGGGAAAGTGTTGGATAGCTGAGGGGTAAAAATGACTATTCACACTCAAGTAAGTGCAACACCAGGGAAAGTGTTGGATAGCGGAGAGATAAAAATGACTATTCCCACCACAATGAGTGCAAAAGTAGCTAAAGTGTTGGATAGCCGGGGGGGGGGGTAAACATTACTAATCCCACTCCAGCACTTCAGTAAGTGCAACAGTAGAGAAAGTGTTGGATAGCACAGGGGTAAAAATTACTATTAGGACTCCAGTGAGTGCAACAGTAGGGAAAGTGTTGGACAGTGGAGAGATAAAATGTGCTATTTCCACTCCAGTGAGTGCAACAGTAGGGAACGTGTTGGATAGCGGAGGGATACAATTTACTATTCCCACTTAAGTCAGTGCATCACTAGGGAAAGTGTTGAATTGCAGTGGGGTAAACGTTACTGTTCTCACTCAAGTCAGTTCAATTTAAAAACAACCAAAATATCATCAACAGAATAAAAATATATTTATTTAAAGTAAGAAAAAGAAATCAATAGGTTAAAAATAAAAATAAAAATACATTCAATATTAAAAATAAAAACCATATAATGTTAAATACATATCACAAATACCTTCAAATATATTGAATAAAATACAAAAATCATTTAAAACATATACATATTTCTATTTAGAAATTATTTATTAACAAAACCATTAATTACTACATACATTTAGACTATTTACTTCCTAGCCTATAACACCACACAAATCACAACCCACATCAACAATAAAATACATGTACTTTCATAATTACCATTATTATCAATTAAACTAATATTATTAATTGAGAAACAAATTAAAACACATACAATTTAATTAATGTCACACTCTGTAAACCAATACTCCCCACAACCCACACCTAAAATTAAACTGTAAAAAAATAACTACATAATGAAAAAGAAAATTCAATAAATAACTAATAGTATTTAACACCTAATTATAAAGTAAGTAAAATCAATTTACTCCCCATCCTTCACCCCAATTAACCCCACAACCCAAAATTAAAACTAATTACATAATTTACATATTTAGTTGTCAATTAGTTCATTAATATTAATTAACAGCTAATTATAAATTAATTACAAATACATTATATCCCACCATTTACACCTATAAACCCTACAATCACACCTAAAATTGACCCCAAAAAATTTAAAACACAATTAACATTATAAAATCTCAATTAAGTAAATATTAATAATTTAAAAATATTCATTAGTTTATTATAAGTAATTACTTCCCACCCTAATCCCCTATAAATCCACAACCCGCTATACAACAAAAAATGCAAAATTTAATTAACATAAAATTAATACCTTTTAAAAATGTAACAGATATATTAAAACACATAAACAATACTTATACAAAAAAAGACATCACATACATTTAAAAAATATACTAAAATAATTTAAAAAATCGATATTTTAAAGAGCTATATTTTTGCAAACGATATCATTGACTTCTATGTTTCTTAAAATCAATATTTCTTTACCTAAAGTTGTTATTCTTGACCACAATATTCTTGCTGTTGATAGTTCTGTGTCACGATATTTAAAACTCGATATTTGTGTAAGTCGACATTTCCAACTCATATTTTTACTGAATACCAACAGAGACAGTTCCTTATAATTTGCTGCTGGTATGATAGTGATCGATGCACCGCTGTCTATAATATAAGTTACAGGACAACCATTCACCTTTAGCTTGATCTTAAGGCATTGTTCAAATGAGTTTGGTCACTTCACATGTGATCTCTCTTTAACTTGTGTTGTTCTTTGCAAGCAGCTAATCCTACATGGGCACTTTGTTCTGCAGTCAACATCAACATTGCACATCTATCTTCTTCATTGTCACTTGACAATGACATTGAAGAGTATTTGGAAGATCGACTTTGTTTAGTCTTGACTTGCGTCAATTGATGTTGCCATTTGGTTTTCTTTCCCACAGCCCTTGCATGTCTGTCCTTTTACCTTCGTGTGGAAACAAGAATCCACATCGGAAACACAATTTCTTTTTCTTCAGAGACACCATCTTATGGTCCCCTACTTAGTGTTTCTGCTCACTTTTCAGGATCAGCGCTGATTCATTCTGGGCTGTTCTAGATTCCATATCAACAGCTTGTTAATCTGCACGTTCCTCAGCTCTTGAAGCTATGAATACCTTTTCTACTGTGTCTCTCAATGAATCAGAGAAGCAACCATTGATGACTCTGAGTAACATTGCTTCTTCCTCATTGAATTCTCTGAACTTGCAGTGTTGATGAGGGCATCAAGTCTTTTGAAAAATTCATCCATCACTTCACTAGCTTGCTGTCTTGCCTGGCTGAAAATGTACCTTTCATAGTCGACAGTCGGCACTGGTTTGAACTTGACTTCCAACAATTGACTTGACAGTGGGATACTACAGCAGTTCATGATATTTTCTTCATCACTTCTTTCACTATCACCTGCAAAGTTCTTCAAGTTTTTGATGATCTTTTTGTTATCTATGTTTCTAGAGCATCAATGAAGTCATTGAACTTTTCAAGCCATGCAGTCCATATGGCACCAATATTCTCCTCTTTGGCGCTCCTTTCTGCAACTATTGGAACACTTCAATTTTTTGAAGATCTTTTGAGTTGTGTTGAATGCCACCAGCAGCCTCTTTGGTCTATTCTGCAGGTACAACCGCTTCGTAGACACAACCCCATGTTTGCTTTTGAGGCTGTACAGCGTTTATTCTGCTTTCCGCCGGTGAGTAGACTTTTGTTGCTTACGTGATTGTCACTGCCATAAGCTCTTCTTTGTGCCTGTTCATCTCTGCCTTTAGTGCTTTTTTCACACCTGGCTGTCATTGCTTTTAATACTTCTTTGTACCTGGTTGTCCCTGCCTTTAGCATTTCTGTTTTGTAAGGATATTGGCTGTGGTGCAATATCTCTTCTTTTGGCCCTTTCCAGTAGGCTTCTGGCGGGCTTTCTGGCTCTGCTTCACTGTAGCACTTTCACCTTCTTCGAGGGCCTCATAAGAGCTAGAGCAGAGCCTTGATTCCACATACACCAAACGCAGATCGCTTCTTGGGGCAAATGTGGCACACACAATCAATTTTCTGGAACACAGCAAACCCTCAGGGAAAGCAGTCTTGATTATTTGGGACAAGTATCCCCTACTTGTCAACAGTTGTCACATCCACCCCAGCTCTGGAGAGCATCAATGATCACGCCACACACGGAGCTCAGTAATACATTATTCTTCTTCAGCATGCAAACCTTAACTGAACGCATTGTGTCATGAACTTCATTGCACACACCCAGACACACCCCAACTGATTACTTAATTTTTTAATCTGCTGAGGGCCACAAGGGTCCTACTGCACATGATCACACAACACTACAACAAACGCAAGAAAAAATGCCCCAATCAATGTTAATTCTGTATAGATGATGCCTAAATGTTTGATGCAGAATTGGAGGGTTAAAAAAGAATACAGTGCATTTTCAAGGAACTGTTTTCCCAGTAGCAGCTCATGGCCCTTCTAGATATTTAAAACACATGCAATTGGGCATTTGTTTCTTTAAGAATCATAGCTACCTTGATGTGCAGCGAAACAATAAATACTAATGTGTGCTGCATTCTGCAGCGCACGTAGACAGAGCAAAATACCTCAAAGGATTGTTTGTGTGCAGTAAGGTGTCACTTTCTGCAAAAAAAACAACCCTACTGGTAATGTGGGTACCCTTGCAGCATTCAGGAAGGGTGCCTGCACAGACGCTAAGCAGCACATACTCCGCCAGCGCAGGGATAGAGCAGAAATGCACCATATCTTAGTAGATACGGCCAATTTTTCCTCTCTCTGTGTCACACAAAGCAGCACAGGAAGTTGCCTTATTGCATTTAGGTGCATGACTTCAAAGTAAATCTGCCCCCACTCTTGAGGCACAGCTATCAGGGCAGTGGGATATGCTGTTAAGTGCTCTGAGGCCAAGCCATCTCTTTCCTACTAAGACAGGCAGGCTCAAAAGAATTCTTCTAGAACTACTGCGCGCACCCAGGCACGAGACTAACCAATGACTTGACCACTGACAACTGTGCTGTTAGACTCTACTAAACAAGTCAGAGCATGGAATGGATGACAATCCTTGCATGCAGCGATGTCCCCAATAAATTCCACCCATTCTGCACAACAAAATATCTGAATGTAGGTGTGTGTGAAACCAGGTCGCTAGGCAGATGTAGAAACGATTTACTAGATTGACGATTGTCTTTCTTCAGTGCACAGACAATGGCCCAGCAGCCTAGTGCCCAAAGCCTGAGCAAAATAACTGCTGGTGCCCAGAAATTCGTGCTGGTGGTGCCCACTGGCAGCCACTGGCTGAAAATAATCACTGCACCCCAAAGCTGGCCCTGCACTTGGAAGACTTTGACTTCCTTCCTATTTTCAATTATTGGCTTAAGACAGTATGGCAATGCACTTGATGGATGGATGAGAGAGGTTAAAGATAGAAGGAGTCAGAAAGACTTCTGGTTGTTCTTGACTGCATTTGATACTACTGGTAATGTGCTTTTGCTGAAGAATCTACAGTAGGAGTCTTGAAACGTTCTCTTAAATGTTTCAAGTCATTCTAATCGAGCAGCACACCATATTTTGCCACGTTGTTGAAAAGGTTTTATTCTGTAAAGGAGTCAGTTAGTGCAGTGTCCCAGGGTCAGTATGTCAAAATAAAGTACACATAAATAGTGTGATACAAAAATATGTAAAAATATTCAACCCCAAAATGTTGATTTTTCTAAACTTGTAAAGTAAAAAATATTGTCAACAAAAATACTGAGTTTTAAAATCATCTTGTGTGTTTTGCTGTTCACCCTATGTGGGAAGCGTATCCCCAGACGTGGGTCCCGTGCTCACTACGCCACTGGAGTCAAGCTATCCAGGCTGACGAAGGCTGATAGCCAGAAACCGGCCCTAGGATGCTTGATTCCGGTCCAGGAAAGACATGGCTTGGCAGTTCAGTCTGGACTGTTCCCATGAGGCACAGTGTCAAGACTGATTTGCAAATGGCCATGTCTGAACTGGGGTGGCTTGGTGAGCAAAATAACAATGCATTAAACCCAGATCTGTGACTGGGGGTGAATGTTTTGCCATTGTGCAACATTCCATCCATCATCTTGTGTGTTTTGCTGTTCACCCTGTATGGGAAGGGTATGACCAGGCGTGGGTCCCGTGCTCACTATGCCACTGGAGTCAAGCCATCCTGGCTGATGAAGGCTGATAGCCAGAAACCGGTCCTAGGGTGCTTGATTCCGGTCCAGGGAAGACATGGCTTGGCAGTGCGGTCTGGACTGTTCCCATGAGGCACAGGGTCAAGACTGATTTGCATATGGCCATGTCTCAACTGGGTTGGCTTGGTGAGCAAAATAACGATTGATTAAACCCAGATCTGTGACTGGGGTGAATATTTTGCCATTGCGCAACATTCCGTCCATCATCTTGTGTGTTTTGTTGTTCACCCTGTATGGAAAGGGTATGCTCAGACGTGGGTCCCGTGCTCACTACGCCACTGGAGTCAAGCTATCCTGGCTGATGAAGGCTGATAGACAGAAACCGGTCCTAGTGTGCTTGATTCCGGTCCAGGGAAGATATGGCTTGGCAGTTCGGTCTGGACTGTTCCCATGAGGCACAGGGTCAAGACTGATTTGCATATGGCCATGTCTGAACTGGGGTGGCTTGGTGAGCAAAATAACGTTGGATTAAACCCAGATCTGTGACTGGGGGTGAATGTTTTGCCATTGTGCAACATTCAGTCCATCATCTTGTGTGTTTTGCTGTTCACCCTATGTGGGAAGGGTATGCCCAGGCGTGGGTCCCTTGCTCACTACTCCACTGGAGTCGAGCTATCCTAGCTGATGAAGGTTGATAGCCAGAAACCGGTCCTAGGATGCTTGATTTCGGCCCAGGGAATACATGGCTTGGCAGTTCGGTCTGGACTGTTCCCATGAGGCACAGGGTCAAGACTGATTTGCATATGGCCTTGTCTGAACTGGGATGGCTTGGTGAGCAAAATAACGATGGATTAAACCCAGATCTGTGACTGGGGGTGAATGTTTTGCCATTGTGCAAAATTGTGCAAAATTCCGTCCATCATCTTGTGTGTTTTGCTGTTCACCCTATGTGGGAAGGGTATGCCCAGACGTGGGGACTGTGCTTACAATGCCACTGGAGTCAAGCTATCCTGGCTGATGAAGGCTGATAGCCAGAAACCGGTCCTAGGATGCTTGATTCCGGTCTAGGGAAGACATGGCTTGATAGTTCGGTCTGGACTGTTCCCATGAGGCACAGGGTCAAGACTGATTTGCATATGGCCATGTCTGAACTGGGGTGGCTTGGTGAGCAAAATAACGATGGATTAAACCCAGATCTGTGACTGGAGGTATATGTTTTGCCATAGTGCAACATTCCGTCCATCATCTTGTGTGTTTTGCTTTGAAATAACAATTACAAAAAATAGAGGCCTATTCAGAAATTTCAGTTTGTAGTAAGTTTAGTAGAACTACTAAAGTACTACTACCATACTACAAAATGCTCAACGCCTCCGCCTCTCATATTTTTTATGTGCAGAGATCTCTTCCACAACTGACGAGATCACAGTACACAAATGTGTACGTTTGTAGTAAATGTGCCAAGGAAAGGGAGGAGTGACTGGAAATTGAGGAATACTCACTACTAAAGAGAAAGGGTTAAGAGAGGAGTAAGAAGGAGTTAACGATCAGCTAGGTACTGGATTAGGGAGGGACATTCTCCCACTTACATAAGAGTAAACCCATTGCTATTCACAAACTGCACTTTTATAGTTGCTGCATCCGAAAGGACCCAGCATGGTAGTAAATGTACAACAGCTCAGTGCTGGCGAAATAACAGCACCACAAGTGGTTAATGATTCTATCCTATTCTATTCTATTCTATTCTATTCTATCCTATTCTATTCTATTCATGAATCTTTCTAGGGCACATGGCTACCCAGAAGGGCCTAAAACATAAAGAAGGGGACCCCTCTAACGTTACTTTGAGGTTAGGGAAAAGAGGGGAAAGGGTAAGTACAATACTAGAAAGATTCCCTCATGACCTATCTACTTTTCATTTACCAACATTGTTTGTATATTTCATATTGCATATTATTCAAACACCACAACATCAGTACTAATTCATATCATATTTTCAGTATATTTTTATTTCATCATTACTTCTTTTTCATTTTCAATTATTTTCCTATAAAATATTTGTATCCATTGTGTCTATAATACATATATTATTTTGTAAAAAAGACTCATACTACAAAAAGTGCAATTACAATTTCATAACAAATGTCCCCTTGGCTATTAATAGTACTAGGAGGAAGGGGTCCCAGTGTGAACGAAACTTACTGCACATTAATCACAATGAGGCACTCACAGAACAGTCAATGTATCCACATTGTTTAATTCTTAATGGGATAAATATACACAAACATTTAACAAGAAATGATGGTTGCAATGTGCCCAGAAGAGCAGGAAGGGGGTGGAAGTCAAGTGAGGATGTGAAGATAAAGAAAGTTGGTGACATTAAAATCAGTTAATTGACAATATTCTCTCAGCATATTTAATGCGAAAACAAACTGACCACAGGTTCCGGCATTTCAACAAAAAGACATACTTCAAATAATACAATATATGTAATAATGATGGCATGAAGTTGTCACTAAACAGGGTAATTGTCGACGTTTCGACCCTCAAATATGCGCAGGGATAATTAGTGCCCTTGCTGTGGGGTCTTCTTCAGGACAAACGAGAAATTAAGGGGGGCAGGCAACCTATTAGAAATATGTAAAAGAGAACTATATTAGATGACGGAAACCAATTCAAAATGACACAAGAGTACACACATAGTGAACTTCAGGGGAGCCAGTTTACATAGTGTCTCAATCCACGACGATGTAACCTGTGCCGGAACCTGTGGTCAGTTTGTTTTCGCATTAAATATGCTGAGAGAATATTGTCAATTAACTGATTTTAATGTCACCAACTTTCTTTATCTTCACATCCTCACTTGACTTCCACCCCCCTTCCTGCTCTTCTGGGCACATTGCAACCATCATTTCTTGTTAAATTTTTGTGTATATTTAATATACTTTATCCCATTAAGAATTAAACAATGTGGATACATTGACTGTTCTGTGAGTGCCTCATTGTGATTAATGTGCAGTAAGTTTCGTTCACACTGGGACCCCTTCCTCCTAGTACTATTAGAACCCAGGTCCCAGTGACTTTGTCTGGGTAAACCCCCTCATTTATACTCCCCTTGGCTATAAAAGCACATCAATACTAACCAAACTCCACGCACTCCAGGCCCGGACTGGCAATCCCCCGGTCGGCCGCAAGGGTGGGGGCCGTTTTTGGGCTAAGGGGGCCGTTTTTGTTACAGGGACGTTTTTGCAGCAAAATCGGCCCTGTAACAAATTCGGCGGAAAAGCGGCCCTGGTAAAGAGCTCGGTGGCATCCCCCCCTCCCCCAGGGGGAGGAGGGGGGCCGGCCGAGCACTTTGCCAGGGCCGGTTTTGGTTCCCAGTCCGGCCCTGACGCACTCAATAGCATTCATTCCAATTCATACCCTTCCACACACAGCAGAAAATTCTCTGCCTTACCTTGCGTGGAACTACATTTAACAACTTATGGTTCATAGTAAGGCAGAGAATTTTCTGCCTCACAAATCAAGATTTGTTCAGATACTGCATGTATATGGTGTGTGTGGAAGGGTATGAACGTTTTAGGACATTCGGAATCCAAATCTGTAATATCTAGTGGCCATGTCATCGACCAGTCCAGGGGTGAAGTTGGTTAATGTGTTCTGCTATGCTCCTATGTTAATTTTAGCCCAGTTGCGTCTGAGTCAGGGCTGCTGAAGTGTGGTGACTTTAGTATTTGTATTGCATAGTCAGAATGGTATTAGTTTGTCCTGCAACCATAAGATCTCTGCTGGATCCCCGTGGTCATTTCAGGCATGTTAAAGAATATTGTGTCTAGTAGCTGTCCTTGTTTAATGGTAGGGGCTTTCACCTGTTGTATTAATTAGACTGCCGCTAGGTCCATTATAAGGTTTTTGGATACTTCACAATCAGCGTTTTCAAGGTGGAGATTTAGATCACCTAGCACCTCGAAGTTAGTAGCCCTTAGGCTACGTTCAGCCACAATATCAAAGAAGGTCTGTCTAAACTTAGTAGCAGAGCCCGGGGGACGGTATATTAAAAGACTGGAGAATGTAAAGGTTGAGGATAATTCCACAGCAAACAACAAACCTTCGCACCCAGAGAGTGGCATGGGATAACATTTTGTTTTAAGCTCATATTTGTAAATTACCGCCAATCTCCTTCCTAGGTTTTCTTCCTTCCCTGTTGCAAATGGCAGTTGCATAAGCCTGGGGCAGGATTGTTGGAATGTCAGACACGAAGTCCTCTTGAACCCAGGTTTCAATGAGAAACATGGCTGCTGGTTTCTTGTCATCCAGAAAAGTGAACAGATATAGGCTATGCTTAGGTAGTGATCTGCAGTTGAGCAGATACAACTGCCAAAGTTGTCTATTGACATCTTCTCTCTCTGGCAGGTGTTTGGCTGCCATAGGTCACATTTACATGGGTAAATAGTGTGCTTGCATGACCTGTATTCCGGGGAATTAAACATGCAAAGTTCATCTGTCGAATAGCTGACCCTACCTTTACAAAAATAGGCAGGGGTCCTAACCCTGGTCGGGGCCAATCACGAGCGGGCTTGCCTCTGACACGCTCTAGTGCACATAAAGTAACCTTGGCCGAAAGTGCAGCAACTAGCACACTGACCAATATGGCGCCCAAGAATGTGTATCAGGTCAGGGACTGAACATAGCCAACACTTGACTGATCACCTTAATAGAGGCAGGACTACTAGTCTCTTCCCTCTACACAAGTGTTCAATGGTATACCATGGCTCAATAAGGTAACCGGAGCCCCTGGGATTGTTTCTCAGCAAGTTCGGTGAGTAGTACAACTACTGGTACTGAAACATCCTTCCATAGAAAATAATAAAGTCAGGGACTTTAAATAAAACCCATAGTAAACGAATGAATACACATATTTTAACAATTTAAAAATATAAATTCATGTAATTAGATTATTTAGAAAATTATATTAAAAGTAAACTTAATGATTAATCTTTTATAAAATATGTCGATAACGTTTTAAAATTACAAAATATGTTTAATAAAATATTTTATTTATTATATAGTAAAACATAAAAGTTATGAACAAATTCAAAGTAGGTTAAAAATGCTGTCATATTTTTTCCTTTTGTTTTACAATAAAAATACATATTTTAAATCAATGCACATTAACATATATATGTTTATTAAACTAAACAATACCCTATAGTTTGCCATAGTGACAGCTCACTATTAAAGTGTTTTTAGTGGAGTTAATAGATGGTTATTGCTATTTAACTCAGTGATTCTCATTTTATCAACCTAAGACGGATGAAATGAGTTAGGGTAATTTTAAGAAGAGGTTTAGGAAGGAACAAGGAAATAAAGAACCCCTGACAAAATATAAAACAATTGATGTTCACAAAAATCACACCTACATCAGTAGTATTACCTTCAAGATAGGCTCACATCTACCCCAGGCAGGCCTTTGAGTATGTCAAGCACTAAACATGGCCAGTCACAAGTAGTGCAATACATTCTCATTAAAATCAATGTAGGCAAGCAGGCAATAACACTGCATAGAAAAAACAAGAAAATAAATAGAAAAACATATTTTTGAATGTCTAAAAATTAGTTTTTTCTTTTCTTAGTTTTTTATTAAAGTAAACATATATATTGCAATAAGACATCAATCACATACAACACAACTGATGCCGCTAGGGGGATTGAGTGAACATTCATCATTCCACCATATCCAACTGCTAATTTCAAAAGCCACCAATCACATACAGCCTGTACACAAGACACAATTAATAACTATGTATGGAGGCAAGAGAGGATTTACAGGCAGTGGATTGATAGCGTTGGCATTTTGCATGGAAACAGTCATTACTAGATAGCACTTCTCACCAGATGTTATCCTTGACATGGTTGTAAGCTGGGAACAGGGGGTCACTTCCCCTACAGCCCATCCCAGATTATACTTACACGTGTCAAAATATATGCCCCACTTTATTTTCTCTATTCACTTGTTCCTTCGAGTAGGTCAGTGGAGACACCATAGGCATCTGACATGCAGGTCAATTATGCTACTTGGGACAGATAATGAGAAGGATCATTAGCAAAATGAACCAATTTATTACCACAGCCTCTGGTAGAAAGGCAACATGTTGTAAGGGAACTCTATGCCATTTCCGACCTGCTTCAATTATTATGTGCAATCAATTGCACATGTGGCAATTCAGGCTCTTTACACAGAGAACATTATCTCTGTAACAGACACTGGGCCCTTATTAGGATGGCGCATGAAAAAGTCCTCCGACCACTGGGGTTCCGGAAAAAAAACACCTGCTTGTGATGGAGCAGGATTTTGAGAAAATGAAACCTGCTCGGATTGACTACTCAGTAACATTTACTAACAGTGTGCTATGAAAATAACTTGCAAAAACACAAAAACACGGGGAAACTGCTTTGCGCATGCGTACACTAATGTGTGGACTAATGAATGAAAGACAAGGCCGCATTTTGCATTCTGCTTCAAAATAAAATAAAATAATGCTGTTTTTGCACATTAACGCTCTTGCTAGGAATATAATGTGGGATAGTGCAAAGGTGGGTGGTTAACAGTGAGAAGTACATTTCGTAAAATTAATGATATCTGTGTTCTGTTCATTGTAGTGATGCACACATAGGCCTACATTTCTGCATGAAAGTTAAGGGTTAAAAAGAATAAGATTAAAGAAAATGCAGAAAAAGTGAGTTCCGACAGAGAGTGGAGAAGGCAAAGGCTGATAACCTTCAATGAGTTTTGTAGGGCGCCGGGAAACCCTCAGGGTAGCTGTTGCGCCATAGAAATGCAATAAATAAATAAATAAATAAATAAAAATGTCGGTCAAGTAACGGAAGGGCGACTGTGATATCGAATGGTGTACGAACTTCTTCCGCAGAAGCAGCGGAGAGGAACAATGAGAGTGTAGAAACTTGAAACATGTTGCTTATTAAAGTAAATGTGTATTCAAGAATCATGGTTAACATAATGAGAACTGTGAAGAACAAAGAACGCTGTGAAAAGTATGACCACAACATGGTGGTGTGATAGAACACCCCCTAAATTAGCCAATGAGAGACTGAGTTTCTGAAAATGTTTCAACAACTGTGGGTTGGACATATAGCTTTTAGGATATAATTGAGGTGCCCTGGGGTGGTGTGGTTAGGAGAGGTGTTTCCAGAGCTAGTGGGAGATTGTCGCTGTCCGTCGGTTTGCTCATAGAGGCCTAGTTGATTCCTTTTTCCTGTCCTGTATCCTGACCTAATCTTTGTTCCCTGACTTTATCTCAGGGCACCCCCGCTATCCCCGTCGCCAGGGGGTGGTATTTCAGTGATCTGCATTTCTTGAGTTAGTAAAGCTAAATGATCTGTACTTTGCATAATTATTTGCAAATGTATTTTGTCTCTGAAACTTTTGTCTCTACGCCTATCCACTCCTTCAATTGCATTTATTCATTGTGATATGAGTTTGACACTGTTTGCATTGCTAATGTTCTCTCTGTCCGTGAAAAATTCTTTGTTTGCCTTGTAAACCTGTACATTATGAACATTTTAAATTCACATTATTTTTCGATAAACATTGTTAACCTTACACTGAGTTTGTGATTATTTAGCTATATCGATAGATAGATAGATAGAGAGATAGATAGATAGCTAGAACTAATTATTACCATCAACTTTAGGTCCATCGACCAGAGGAAAGAGGGTTGATATGCAGGTTTAGTTGTGTATTTAGAGTTAGATAGGAGCCTGTATTAAGAAACAACTGATTTGTCAAACTTAACAGTGCAACAGGGATTCTGGTATTGGTTGATTGAGTTATTATTGATTATCGATCCCTGATTGCGTGTGCTGGATCACATGTTCCGTGGCAATTGCGTCAGTCACATTAAGATGCAATGGTCGAAAAATCTGACTGCGGCAGTGGGATTTGACAGAATTCTGTCCACTACAGTTGGGAATCCTCAAAAACTGACTGCAGCGGATGGAAACAAACTGTTTTCTGGAATAACAAAAGCTGATTTCCCTGTGGTATGACTGCAAGGCAAATTATGATAAGATCGTGGTCCTGTTGTAACAAGCTTTGTGTTACGACAGTTGCATGCGCGCGAAGGCAACATAAAAAATGGTCAAATGCAAAATCACAACGGAAAAATACACCTGATGGTCATTCCTCTAGTAGACCCACCCACTTAGCAGAGTATAAAACCCACCCCTTACCGGACCAGCATACTTTGCAAAACCACAGCATTGAAGGGCGAGACACCACAGCCATTAGGAGAGGCAACTTATCACACAGCACACTATCACACCCATCTATCCCCACGCACCAAGACTTTTCATCCACATACCTGACACACCTTTCACCTCTCCAGCACCTCCTTTTTTGCACTTGTGGTATATTTGCACAGCATACACCATGTCACCGAAAAAAATGCCCAAATTCACAGACAGGAAGTTGTCAGTGATGTTAGATGAGATAATTAGAGTAGAAACACATTGTTAGAAAAAATCAAATGTGGGAAAGGATTGTCAACAAAGTCAATGCAGTAGGCACCCTGCGTTCACTGCGTGACATTAAGGAGAGGTGGCATGACCTCAAGACCCAGGTAAAATACCATGCCAACAGGAACCTGGGGCAGCTCAGAGGACTGGTGGTGGCCCTCCCATTCTATTCTACCACTAATCGATCGATCAATCAATCAATCAATCAATCTGAGTACTTGTAAAGCACACTACTTACCCGTGGGGTCCCAAGGCGCTGAGGGGAGGGGGGGGGGGGGTGCTGCTACAGCACGAAGAGCCAGGTCTTGAGGAGTCTTCTGAAGGTGAGTAGGTCTTCCGTATGTGCAGGAGGTGGGTATGTGGATGGGAGAAGAAGGTGCTTGCAATCCTGCATCCAGAGATCCTCATCGGAATAACTGGGGGAGTGTAGACTGGTAAGTACCAACAAATGTATCCCATCACACTGTCACGTAGTGTTGTGCACAACCATTGCGCAATACTTCCGAGACTAAATTTAACTTATGTACAATTCACTCTTTATGGTTTAACTCTTTTTTATTAGCATTTTGTATAGAGGGCAAACAAATACAGAAGCAAAAGAATGTTTAAGGAGAAAACTCCCGGTTAGTTAGTCACACTTTGTTTACTGCAAGTGATGCATTACAAGCCCGAGAAAATGAGGAAAAGAAAACTCCACTGCCGAAGCCCTCCCCCAGAACCTCCACAAAAAACTCCCCTCTCCCCATCCACACTAACACATCAACATGAATTGTGCTTCCATAAGTAATTGGTTATTGTCCCTATGCCTTGTGTTGATCCAGCTTGGGGGCCTCAGTGAGGTGCAGAAGCGTAAGATATTTTGGGCAGGTCATCTCATTGAACTCCTGTGACAGTAAAGACACATATGGTTCCCATACCTCCTGAGATCCCGCACCTTCCCTGCAATAGACATAGATATCCATTCCATGCTTAAAATGTGCTAGATCTTATGTAAAAAGTTGACATGGGTGGGGGTATTCGTTGTTCCACAGTGAGCGAGGATGGCCTGAGTCACCGTGCCCAGCACCATGCCAATTTGTCTGCCGCACATATTTAATTAATTTTAATTTAATTTTAATTTAATTGCGGGTTTATATAGCGCTAGGAATCGACTCCCGGAGGAGTATCTCCACGCTTCGACCGCTGGGGAACCCGTCCTGGCTCACCCTGAGAGATGGTCCCTGATGGGTATCTCTAAGGTGCGACCAAGCATCCCCGGCGGTCTGGGGGGCCGTTGTGAAGATGAGGCAAGCTGATGCCCAGAGTTGCCGAGTGTGGTTTCTGACTAGAGTAGGCACCGAGGCGAGAATTATCGAGTCCGCTGACCCTGGTCCACGACCCTGCCGCGTCGGGAATTGAACCCTGGTCCCGGGCCGTTCTCTGCTTACGGGTCTGCTGCCTCTAACCAGTGAGCCACACTTCTCCACCTCCACATGGACTTCAAGGGGTAAGTCAAAGGGTTTGGAAGACCCAGCAATACATAGGCCGGAAAGCATGGAAGCTGTGTGTCTAGGTGCATATCTGTATCGTCGAGGACCCGTGTCCAATAGTGCTGAATGCTTGGGCATTCCCACAGGATGTGTGTTAAGGTCCCTTTGCCCCCACAGCCCCGCCAGCACCTGTTGCTGTGAGAGGGTTTGATGTTTTTTAACCGGCGTGTAGTACCAATGTGAGATAATCTTTGTCAGTGTCTCTGTGAGGGCTGTCTTGTGAGCCGTGTGATGAGCGCAATAGGCAATGTTCTCCCACTCTTTTGCACTAAGGAACTGCCCCAGTTCCTCTTCCCATTGTGTGCACCCTGCGTGGACTGTGTGAACCTGAGTCTAGAGAAGGAGCACATATAGTTCTGAGATCATGCCTTTGTCAGATGATTTAGCTAGGAGCCACCTTTCAAACTGCGTCAGGTGGTGCTGCGCCTTGGGTCGGTTGGAGGAGTGCATGATCCAGTGCCTCAGTTGGAGGTAATTGAAGCGTTCTGTCTCCCGGAACCCAAAGATTTTCCGCAACTGATTGAAAGAAAGCAGGCCCTCCACATCAAAGAAGTGGCCCATGGAGCGGCATCTGGACTCTCTCCAGGCTGGGAACTCTGAGGCCGTCAATCCAGGCATGAAGTCCAGGTTCTATCAGAGAGGGGACAGTGGTGATGGGTAAGTGGTCAGGCCCAGCTTGGTACTAGTGCTATCCCAGGTGTGCAGCATTGCCCGAGATATTGGGAACACATACAGACTCCTGGGTCTGTGTGCTTTACGAAGAAACTGGATCTTCCAGAGATCGTTACCCGCCACCGCCTTATCCTGGTAGAACCAGGGCTTTTCAGATTCCGGGTGGCTCTACTCTACTAGATATAGCAGCGTCGTCGCTTTGGATGTGGTGGGTCTCGGTCGGAGACTCTACCTGGCCGCTTGTACGTTGTTTTAAGTTTTAAAAAATGATATGCGATTTTTAAAAACTGTAGTTGCCTCACCCATACTAGCACTGTATTTTACACCTCTCTAACCAGAGACGCTGCCTGATTGCTCGCACTTGCACTTTGATTTCTGAAATTGTTTTTAAAAATGAATAACTATTTTTAAAAATAAGTGTTCCCTACCTGTCTGCTCTAACTCGAGGCACTGCCCAGACTCTCCCGAGCCCCGTTCCGCCGCGGCTTGTGCCGTTCGTAGTGGAGGGCTAGAAGGGAGGAAAGTGTCACTTCTGCCGGCTCCGCCTGCCACTTCCGGGAGGGTAGCGCTCTAGTCCTGGAGCACCCCACCCTACAAAAGCGGCAAGGCGGGAGCATTCACAGTGGATGTGGTGGGTCTCGGTCGGAGACTCTACCTGGCCGCTTGTACGTTGTTTTAAGTTTTAAAAAATGATATGCGATTTTTAAAAACTGTAGTTGCCTCACCCATACTAGCACTGTATTTTACACCGCTCTAACCAGAGACGCTGCCTGATTGCTCGCACTTGCACTTTGATTTCTGAAATTGTTTTTAAAAATGAATAACTATTTTTAAAAATAACTGTTCCCTACCTATCTGCTCTAACTCAAGGCACTGCCCAGACTCTCCCGAGCCCCGTTCTGCCGCGGCTTGTGCCGTTCGTAGCGTAGGGCTAGAAGGGAGGAAAGTGTCACTTCCGGCGGCTCCGCCTGCCACTTCCGGGAGGGTAGCGCTCTAGTCCTGGAGCACCCCACCCTACAAAAACGGTAAGGCAAGCGCTCGCGCAGCGGGCGCGCCGGTGGCGCGCCAAAGGCAAGCCCGTCTGCGCCCGTCCGCGCCCTGCCACGACCAGGGACCAGAACCGCTGCCCGAAAGCCTCAGAGATCACCGACCCGCATAAAGTATGATCAAGAGTCCCTCATGAGGCTAATGCCCAATACAGAGGCTTCTTGCCTCCATTCCCTGTGTCCAAACAAAGCCATCAAGAGGTGCCCCCACTGTTACTACGAATTTAAGCCTTCGCCAACACCAACAGAGACCTTCAGATCCCCTTTCAAAATGTATCTTCTAAACTGTCGGTCCCTGACTAAACACGCTGTAGAAATGTCAATCCTTCTTGAGAACCTTGACCCGGATGCCATATTCCTGACAGAAACTTTGCTACAAGATGAGACTGACCCAGACATCAGCACCATTCTACAACATGGTTATGGACTACAGAGGTCGATAGGAAGGGGGGAAGAGGAGGAGGATTAGGGATATTGTTCAAAAACTGCTACCAATGCAGAGCCTGCCCAGCCGCTATACCCAACTGCGAGAGCATGAGCTTCGCCTTAGACTTATCCGCCACTGCAACCTTCTCAGGATTACTCCTCTACCGCCCTCCGGGTCCCATAGGAGAATTCATAAATTTCCTCCCCTCTAAGGTCGCCGAGCTAGCCATAGCCTCACCCCATCTCTCAGTATTGGGAGACATAAATATCCATTTAGATGACTCCTCAGACTCCCTAGCAAAGTCCTTTCTAAACAACCTTGCAGCCCTCCAAATTCTCCAAAAGGATTTTGAACCCACACATAATAAAGGCCATTTGCTAGACACTGTCTTAAGTAACGACCAGAGGCTTGAGGTAGGAACTCCGGTCCCTCTCCCATGGTCCGACCACTCCCTGGTACCACTGCTCTGGAAAATCCCGCGCTCCCCCTCGGTCCCACCCCGGGCGATATTAAGGGGAAGGAACTGGACGAAGGTATCCCCCGATTAATGGGCCGACTCCCTCTCCGCATTCCCAACACCAACAGGTGAAGATCCAGACACCCTCTATACATACTATAATGAATGGGTACAGTCAACCCTGGACGCAATAGCTCCTCTGAAACCCCTTAAAGAGAAAACCAAGTCGAAGGAGTCACCATGGTTCACCCCCAAACTAAAAGAGTTAAAACAAAACTGCAGGAAACTAGAGAGAACCTGGAGACACACACTTAGGGCACATGACAAAAGCAGCTACAGAGAGTCTGTCAAGAAATACAATGCTGAAATTAAATCAGCGCAGGCAATATTTTATGAGGAAATTATCAGAACGTCAGCCAATACCCCAAAGGAAATATTCCGGATAGCAAAATCCCTGATTAGTACCCCCCCCATCCCACCTGACCCCAGTGAAGCACAGAATCGGTGTGACAGTCAAGCAGAGTATTTCCACCAAAAGATCCTATCCATCTCCTCTTCCTTTAAACCCATTAAACAACATGTACCCAAAATAGATAACACCCCACAACTTTTGCCTGCCAGCTAGCGGACTTCCCGCCGTTAAAGGAATACTCCCTTAAAACCTTAATGCTGAAAGTAACATCAGGATCCCCTATTGACCCTGCCCCGCCGCGACACCTTTTAAAGGTGGCTGACACCATTAGACCTGCTATTCTAAATATCCTGAATTCATCAATCTCCACTGGGAAAGTACCAAAAGCCTGGAAATGTGCACAAGTTAGGGCGCTCTTTTAAAAGTCCAATCTCGACCCTGGAAAAATGGCCAACTACCACCCGATTTCGCTCCTCCCCTGGATAAGCAAGCTGCTTGAGAAGCATATCAATACCACCTTGATGCTCTATTTGGAAACCAACCACCTACTCCATGACTCACAAGCCGGCTTTCGCCTTCAACTGGGACAGAGTCTGCCCTGCTGACTGTAACAGAGCTAGCCCGGAAGCATATGGATCAAGGCGGCACCACAGCAATTATGCTATTAGATATTAGTGTCGCCTTTGACACCGTAAATAGCAACATCTTAATTTCCCGTCTAGTGCAACGCGGAGTGACAGGAAATGCCATTACGTGGCTACGGTCCTTCCTGGAGGACCGCACGTTCCAGGTGGTAGAGGGGGCCACCCACTCCAAAATCTGGCCCCTCAACCAGGGCGTACATCAGGGCTCCTCCCTGAGCCCAACCCTTTTTAATGTGTACATGGAACAGCTGGCAGGGATTGTTATCCCATTCGGTTATTAAATCATAACCTATGCCGATGACACCCAATTAGTGGTAGCCCTGAACCAGCCTGGCAGCACCTCCCACAACCTGAGCAGCTGTCTCAAAGCAGTAACAGAATGGATGGCCCTGTCCCACCTAAAATTAAACGGGGACAAAACCGAGCTCATGTTCCTAGGAAACACAACTGTACCAAGACCCACTATAGACTGGCCGACCTGCATGGGTACTCCCCCTGAGCCAAATGACCATATCAAAAGCCTAGGTGTATGGCTAGACGACACTCTAAGCTTTAACCAGCAAGCCACAATACTTTCTGCTACCTGTTTCGGGCTGATGAGAATGTTGAGGAAAATACTGCCTCTCCTCCCTTTCCATGCCTGTAGGATAATGGTCCAGGCCATCATCCTATCCCGCCTCAATTATGGGAACGTCCTTTACCTAGGCGCACCAATCAGCACAACCCAGAAGCTGCAAGTAACCCAGAATGCGGCTGCACGCCTTCTTCTTGGACTCTCCCGACGAGATTCAGGAGCTGCCGCCTTGAAGAAACTACACTGGCTGCCCATCCAGGCCAGGGTAAAATTCAAGGCGATGTGCATAATGCACAAGGCCATGTGGAACACAGCACCTGCAATGATTTGCTCCCTAGCTACCCCCTATCGCCCTCAGAGATCATTGCGCTCCAGTACGGCCTCTCTAGCCTCAAAGAACAAAATCAAACGTGCTAGGTGGGGCGGTCGCTCCTTCTCTTGGAACGCTGCCTCTATATGGAACTCCCTGCCTTCCACACTGCGTAGCCAGCCCGACTTACAAAAATTCCGGAAAGAGCTTAAAACATTTCTCTACCATTAAAATTAGTCAGCGGACCCTTTTGACCCAACCCCTCCACAGCGCTACGAGGCCTCCGGGTAGTAATGCGCTTTACAAAACCCAATTTCATTTAATTTCATTTGAAGTAGAGTGGGAAGTCCAGGATTCCGTGCCCGCCGGACTCCGGGCGGAGGTAGGTCAAGGACTGCTTCATACATGGCTTCCGGCCCTGCAAGATAAACAGCGCCAATTCTGACAGTTGTTTAGCAAGCATGCCCCATGGTGGGGTGAAAGGCATGGTTTGAAAGAGGTAAAGAATTTTAGGAAGGACAGTCATTTTACAAGCCACTATCCGACCTAGCCAGGAGACGTTGAGATGCTTCCACCTCCCCAAGTTGCTCCGTATCAGCCAGAGGAGTGCCCCGTAGTTACTGTCCTGAGTCGCCGGTATTGAATTGGCTAAGGTGATCCCTAGGTAGGAGATAGACTTTGAGGCCCATTACAGCGGATAGTGGGACTCAAGAAGGTCCACTGTGCCCTGGGGAACCAAGAGGTGGAGTGCTTGAGATTTGGTATTGTTGATTTTGAACCCTGCAGCCGCACCAAAGGTCTGCAGTTCCTCAGGAACAGTTTGACTTGCTAGAGATGTTAGGACATCATCGGCGTACAGACTTATAACTTGCCTGTCACCACCGAAGGGGAATCCGGCGATGTCTGGGTGACCCCTGACCCTCTGCGCCATGGGCTCCATTTACAGAGCAAATAATAGGGGCAAGAACGGTCAGCCCTGCCGGGTACCTCTATGGATGGAAAAGGGAAAAGAGGTAAAGCCGTTGACCCGGACTGACACAGTGGGGGTGCAGTAACAATTAAGAATGCAGACCCTAGATCATTCCTTCATCCCGAAATGCTCCAGCACTTGGTTAAGGTATGGCCAGTGGACCCAGTGGACCGCCTTCTCATTGTTGACCGCCAGCAACATGTATTCCCCTGGAACCTGTTTGCCTTATCAATGATGTGCAGCGCTCTCTTGGTGTTATGTCTGGCTTGTCGCTGGGGGACGAAGCCCACTTGATCTGGGCCCACTAGGAAGGGCATATAATCATTAAGTCTGTGGGCTATGAATTTCGTGAAGAGTTTGAATCGATGTCTAAAAGGGAGATGGGCCGATAAGAACTGAAGACTTGCCTGTCCTTCCCGGCTTGGGGAGACCAATTATTGAGCTTTTAACATCTCAGGGGGAATGGAGTTTAATAATTTTGTGAGGGCAGGGGCCAGGGTGGTGCAGAAAAAATTGTAAAAGATTGCTGAGAGCCCGTTGGGCCGGAGGACTTGCCCAGCTTAAGGGCGCGCTATCACCGATATTAGCTCCTCTATGCGGATTTCGTCGTCCTGGCGTTCGGCCTTATCTGAAGTGAGAGCCGAGGTCTTAGCCCCTTTCAGGTAGCAAGAACCAGACTCTGGATCGAGTTGCTGGCTGTCATACAGGCGTTCGCAATGTCTGGGCCCTCCGTGACCAGAGACCCTGAGGGGGAGAAAATCTCAGTGATGCCTTGCCCATTGCGTTTAGCACAGTGAGTAGAGGCCAGACGCCTGCCGCGCTTGTTCCCTCTGACATAGAAGGAGTGGCGCAAGTGGAGGGCGGAGTCTTCCACTCTATCCAGGTCCAGCGCTGCAAGCTGCGCACAGGCACTGGACAGTTGGCGCCACACTCTCGGAGCGCCCATCTGTATGCGTTCGAGTTCCTTCACGCGGCCGGTGATATCATCTCTTTTAGTCCTGTGCAATTGATTATCTGCGGAGCAAATGGCTTTAAATTCCCTGATGGCTTTGAGCGCGCCCCAGAGGGTGGCCGGCGACATCTCAGGGTTCGCTTTGTGGCGTAAAAATTCATCAAGGGCATGCTGGATTTGCTTTTTAACCTCCGTCCGATGCAGTAAGTTGTCCCAGAGTCGCCAAACCCTGGGGGGCGTGCAGTCGGGGGCATAGAAAGAGAGAGAATGACACCGCCCCGTGGTCTGACAGCGCTGCTGTGTGTATCTCAACCTCCTTGGTGAGTGAAAGAAGGTCCCTAATGCTGGGCATAGGTTTTGTGCGCATGTGAGTAGTAGGAGAAAGCTTAGGACTGTGGGTGTTTGGCCCTCCATAAATCCACCACCCCCAGTTGTTACAGATGAACCAGGCCTTCTGCAAACAATGCCTGTCCAAACTGTTGGCCCGATCTGTCCAAAGCATTATCAAACACCAGGTTAGGATCCCCCCTATTAGCACTAGTTGGTCCCCCAAACACAGCGCCCTGTCCAGTGCTCCGTGCAGGAACTCCTCTTGTTTCTCATTAGGAGTGTATATAGAGCCAATCACAAGGGACCTATCTGCAATGGTGAACTTGTGCTCTAGCAAGCGCCCCCTAATTTTGCTTACCTTCTGCTCTACAGCCCCGGAGAAAGACCTGCTAACCAAGATTGCCATGCCTGCTGACTTAGAAGGGTTAGATGGAAAAAATAGCTGAGGAAAGGCCCGAGACTTCAGCCTTTGACAGTCTGCAGCTAGGATGTGGGTTTCCTGTGAAAGCCAGATATCTGCCTGTGAGGACTCCTAACTTTAGGACTTGTAAACTGAGAAAATCCTAACTTTAAGACTTCTGGTATTCACAGAAGGCATTTAGGAGACCTAAAGTAAGGAGTCCTAACTGTACTACTCCTAAACTGAGAAAAATCCTAACTTTAAGAATTTCAGTATTCACAGAAGGCATTTAGGAGTCCTAAAGTTAGGACTCCTAACTTCTGTGAATACCGAAATGAGTAAGTGCCTTCTGTGAATACCAAATGTGTAAGTGCCTTCTGTGAATACCAAAACGGTAGTAAGTTTAGGATTTTGTCTTAAGTTCGTTCTGTGAATTGGGCCCAAAGTTCTAATTCTGTGAAATGGCAAATCCACATGGTGGGTTCAATGGGGGTTGGAATGTGGTCAAGGGCACGACTCCCCCCTCCCCCTCCCGCAACCCGCTCTAAGTGTACACATCATAGGAACCGGGACCCTGTTTAGGGGACAACACTTTTAGCCAATGTGGAGGGGACCGCTTCAAGGGCCGCCTGCCGACCCCTTGCTATCTCCTCTGGGTCCGGTTTAGTCGTGGTGCGGCGACGTCTCACTCTTTGCCAGCTATTCTGTTCTGCTTTTTGAGACAGCTGTGGCATGTCCTCCAGACGTTGCTCCTCTGGAGGTGCTATTCCCAGCACACGGCAGGTCTCCGCCAGGGAGCACTGCTGGTAGAGCCTTCCCTCCCATCGGAAGATGAGATGAAAAGGATTCCCCAGGGGTAGGAGACACCAAGACCGCGGAGGTGTGCCGTTGCCGGGCGAAATGACTGGCGCTTCTGTAGGGTGATAACCGCAAGGTCTTGGAAGAGGATAGGGGACTGGCCCTGGAAAACAATAGGGTGGGAACTGCGTGCTTTCCTGAGGATCTCTTCCTTCACCTGAAAGTCATGCACACAGACTAGGATGTCCAGTGGCGAGGAAGAATGTTTCCTAGGGAGGCCCACCTTGTGTGCTCTGTCCAGTTGGAGCAGGATGGAGGAGGACCCCCCCAGGATGCGGTGAAAGAGCTCACGGGTGAAGTCTAAGAGGTTGTCCTCCTCAGCCCCGGAGGCCACTCCCCTAATTCGTATATTGTTACTTCGGGAGCGGTTTTCCAAATCCTCCAGGTGTGACTGTATGTCTATGTGTTGCTCCGAAGTGGGATTACTTCTTGCTGGAGAGTTTCTACCTCTTCATCTTTATTCCCATCCTTTTCCTCTAGATCCATGCGTTCTCCTGGGGCATCTACGTCTCACCGTGTCTCTTTGAGCTCTTGCGCGAATTCGCTTTTAAGGGAATGGAGTTCGTCTCTCAGGGAGGTGAACAGTGCCTCCATGAAGGACCGGGTTACAGGTTCCTCCGCATGGTGCTGCAATGTTTAGCATGATCCTCTGGCGGAAATGCCTGTCTCCTCCGTCCCGCTCCCCCCAAGACAGGAGAGAAGGTCCTTGATCATGCGGTCCTTCTTGAGGTTTCCAGCCGCCATGGTGGGGCAATTGCTTCGGTCACTCACCAGGTTTCTCCCAGACCCTCCAGGTGCAGCTTATAGGTTGCAGACCAGGCAGCCCAGGCACTCCAGACCTCCCCAGCTGCGTAGAGTGACCCTAAAACAGGCGCACACTCCATCCCAGAACAGCGAAGGCCAGTGCCCCAAGGCCAGCACAAGGCGAATAAGCCCCTCAGGCATGCCTCCAAGCTGCAGGGCTGCTCCCTCTGTGAGGCACGGATCCACCTCATGTTGCTCCAGGGGGGGCCTGCTGCCTCTCCGCGCCCACCTCCCTCACAGCTGCAGTTCTATCCTGTCCAGGGCTGAAATGCCCATTGATAACCAGGGGGGGCCCTTAGGCAGATCTGGGCTGACAACTGGGCCCTCCCGGGGTGTGGAGCTCTGTTCGGTCCCCCAACGCAGGCCTTCCTGGCCCCACCCCCAGGGGCACCAGCAATGTGCGAAGAAGCCCCCTAGATGCTCGCACAGCTCCAAAACTCGCCTATGAGGGGGCAGGCGGGTGTCGGGGCACCACCACACGTGGCCCACCAACGACCATGGTCGCTATCTTCACGGGCCTCACCGGGCCACCCCACGCGAGCCCCTCACTACCAACTGGCCCGACCCGAGGAGCACTCCAAATGAGCTAAACCGCCCGCTGATAAAAGCCCAGCCAAGCGCTTCACTCACCCAGGGGGCCCCACCAGCGGGTCCAGAGTAGGGGTGGGTGGAATTTGCGTTATGCAAATCTCCACGAAACGGTAAAAAATCTCAGCGAAAATGCAGAAATTCCGCGAACACGCGGAATTGCTTGTTCGCAATGCTTTTTTACTATTCGCAATGTGCTCAGGGGGAAATATCTCGCAAACACGCATATGAGAACGCGAACAAGCAAAATATTTCGCTAGGTCGCGCAATGCAGAATTTTGGTCAATTTCGCGTTATCCACAGAACGCAAAATTACCATAATTCCGCAAATTCTGTGAGCGGAATGGAATTTACCGCTCAGGCCGAGTCCAGAGTCCAACTGCTGCAGGTGCGGGCGAGGGTGAGGGTGTCCTCCGCCTACTCTCAATGCTGGGAGATATCCAGGCCCGGGCCGGCCAGCCGCTGTGTCTTCCTGAGCCTCCCCCTGGGAATGCTGGCCGCTGGTATTTGCAGGGCCACCAGGTGCCGGAGAGGACGCGCCGCTGCCGAATCACCGAGACACAGCCTGCCCCCAGGAACTAGGCCGCCAAAACCTTGGCCCACACTCAGACAAGGCCCTGCCTAGGGTTGGCGCACCACTTCGGCCCTGCCTTCGGCGCCCTGCTCTCAGCTGTAGGTGTAAATCCTGGCTCTACCGTGGCTCCAATTGCGGTTGCACCCAAATCGCCCGCACTTCAGGAATCAGGGAACCCTCCGATGCTTAAAACGCCCCTTCACAGATCTGGAGAGCGCTGCTCGGGACGGCGGTCAGCCGGTGTGCAGTCAAGGTATGTTTTGTTGCGGTGCCATCTTGGCCACGCCCCTACAAGTCACTCTTTAAACAACATGTCTCACATGACTACCATTTTCTTCTTCTGCTTCACCTTACAGGTAGGTAGCCAGCTTATGCTTTCTTGCTTCAACCCTGAACAGCATAGAAAGCTCTCCCCACACCAGATCCATGTGGCAGTCATTTCACTCCTCAGTACCACCTTAATGGTAGGTAGCCATCTTATTAGGAAGGGTTTTTTGGGACATGAGAACAACACTACAACTCCCCCAAGGCCCTCTGGCCTCACTCCCAAACAGCGTGGAACACCCTCCCCATCTCAGAGCCATGTGCCAGCCATCTCCCTCCTCTGCTTCACCTTACAGGTAGGTAGCCAGCTTATGCTCTCTTGCATCAACCATGAACAGCATGGAGCAATCTGCCCATCACATCCCTCACTTGCTGATAAAGATCAATTCAAAAATGGTCAGGCGATTTCAGTAGATGTTTCCTAAGTTAAATTTGCCCGGCGTAAAAACGCCTCTAATACCATACGAAGTTATTCAATAAAGAGGCAGGCGCTGGAGACAGGAAGACAGGAAACAAGTTTATTCCGACGGAGTAGAACACATCAGATCAGACAACAAGGTATCGTCTCGAGGTGCTCTCTCAGCCTCTTTGAGACCTGGTCTTTTATACCCTGGTTTAAGACATGTGAACGTTCTTTATTACAACAAGGACATTGTGAAGTATGAGAACGACATCCCCGGCACCCCCCAGTTCCGGCCCCTTCCAACACATGACAACAGTAGAGGCCCTTTCCCCTCATATGATTGGGAGGGGGCTATCACGCAGCTGAGTGTTCTGCTGATTCCTTTGGAATGTGTGCGCCTGATCGAATCTCAGGGGTTGGGGAGGTCATGATCAATAGTGGCTCCTTTCAGGAAAAGCGAGTGCATACAGTAGTGGGCAATAAACTGTATCCTCGGGCTAAAGGATGACCAGCGGTTCGTACAGGCAGTCGGGCTCAGAGGAAGGGGTCATCAAAGGAGGGGTATTCATGGACGGAAAGGAGGTGTTGGTCAGGCGCGGGGTGTGATTCCCTGAGACAGAGTCATGGGAGGGGAGGGTTCATGACTTGTGCATGTGAGTGGGGGGGCAGCCAGGGTGCGCGGGGAAGGCTTGCAAGGTTCAGGGAAGTGTGCTGACGGGCGATCGTGAACAGGGAGACCATGGTACCTAAAATGGCTGTCGTGTATGCTCATACGTGAGTCTGCAAGATGGCGTAGATGATGTTCAGTACACGAACTAAAATTACACAGTCCTCCCTTTAACATGTCTCGCCAGCTTGTCAGTTCGGATCAATCCCCATGAGACCACGCACCTCTATCTCGTATAGGGGACTCATGTGCTCAGTTTTAAAGTTCAAAGTCTTTGGGCACATACAGTTGGAAATGAGTGCACATAAAGGTGGTAAACATTGAATACCTAAGCAACACCCACACAGTATCATGATTGGTATCAATAAAAACGTGAACAATCTCCATCCCCAGTTCTTCAAAGTGTGCCAGAACCAGCTTCCAAGCGACCATCCTTCCTGCTCCTGGTGAACCTCCGAGGACAGTCTGTGGAGGTGTTCGATTGCTTTGTAGACTGAAGGTGAGTTATCTGGCACGTAGGTGCAACAGCTGGAGCCGATGATGCGGCATGCACCTCCACGGTCGGCCAGAACCACATCTAGAACAAGGCGGTTTTGAAGAGCCACCAGGCGGACTGCCTGAAGCTCAGCCGTGTTGTTAGCAAGGATGCCAGCGGTGATGTTAATGGTTGTTTCTACTGTCTGAGTCAGGTGTCGGATAGCGCGGCTATTTGCCATTGGTCCCCACAGAGGACAAAGTCCCTTTGCTGCATCCAGGAACTGTGCTCCGGTGGAGTCGGCTTGTTCAACATCTCCGGCGCGCTTTTGCCGGTGGTGGTAGGCTGAATCCACATATGTGGGAGGAAGAATGAAGGCGATGTAGCACGTACCCCTCCAGCCTTTTGGGAGCCAAGTGTAAGCTTTGGTGCCACAAACAAAGTACATATTGGGGGAAGCAACAAAGGAGGGGGGGTCAGCTGAGACCAATGTTTTGGTGATGCGACAAGAACTGTGACCCACCAGCTGCGTTCCTTGTCCTTCGAGGCATACGAGTCCTGTGACATTGATGACAGACAGGGCCACGGTCAGGGTGGCAGCCGTTTGTTTCCGCAGGTGGGAGAAGGTGGGTCTGGCTGGATTGTGGAGCACTTGCATTTCGACCCTTTCTTTGGCAGGGATGTTCGTAAGGAAGGTTGAACCTGAAATTGCAGGACAAAAGGGAGCAGACGTCTTTCCTGTTTTGTTCAGCCAGAACCCATAGTAGAAGTGTGACACTGTTTGACCAGAAGCGGCATTGTCCTTGTGGCTTTCCTGCATGAGGATCAACCAGGCGAGGCAGGAGCCGTGAACTGAGAAAGGAGAAGGGATGAAGGGGATGGAGTGTCCGATAGCATGTGGGAGCAACCCACAGATCCAGCAGTTCGTGGCATTTGCAGCAAGGTTGTGCTGGTGCAACAGTTGTACGAAGGAATTGTTCCAGAACTCCTTACGCCTTTCTCGGAACTGAGGTGAAAGGGTGATCAGGTGGTGCTCTTTCATGGTGGTTGGCTGGACAGTGGTTGGCAACATCTGGTGAGCGGGTGTGCTTTCCTCCAAGATCCAGAAGGAAGTCATGAGGAGGAGGCAAAAGAGGAAGACAATGAAGAAAGCGATTGTCTTTGATTTGTGCAAATTATCAGTCTTTGGGTTCCTGTAGCGGGTATTTCCTGTTGCTTCCGACGTCTTCTTATCTGGCGCTTCCATCATCTTCTTATCTGGCGCTTCCATCATCTTCATCTTCAAGGTGCTCGGTAGTGGGCAGAACCAAAGACTTTGTTTAGCTTCTCTCCGGGTAACCCTTGGTTGCTTTGGGTCACCGTTCTGAGATTTTTAACTTAGTCAGTGGCCTACTTAGCCGAAGCTCCCTCCTTTCGACGCAGGAAATACCCTTCTCGGGAAGGCACAGTGGGATCAGAGTGTTTTGCAAGTTCAAGTGCCTCGGTATCAGGATAGCAGTTCAGTGATGGTCGGTCTTTGTTCAGGAGCTCTTCTTGGGTGCTGACGTTGTCTGTCGTGGCCAGGGTCGAGGAAACCTTCTTGCAGTGGTGTGCGTGCAGCCAGTTCTTCTTCCCCTCCACTCGAAGAGCCGTCCGAGTGGTGATCAGTACTTGCCAGGGGCCCGTCCACCGGGGTTCCAGACTCTTCGCTCGTTGAAAGTTCCGGACTAGGACGTAGTCTCCCGGTTGGATATCGTGACCGGGACCCCTGGAAGCATCGGGGATGGCCTGCTGCACCTGTTGATGAATGACAGACAACGTTTTAGTTAATTTGTATAAATAATCTGACAGCAGGACGTCGGGGACGTCGTGAATGGAGGTCGGTTTGGAGGCAGTCCAGAGGTTCATAGGCCGCCCAAACACAACTTCGTAGGGGGTCAAGTGGTGCTTAGTGGGAGTGGAGCGCATCGATAGTAATGCCAGTGGAAGGGCATCTGGCCACTTAAGTCCTGTGGTGGCCACTATTTTTGACAGTTTCAGTTTCAGTGTAGCGTTGTGTCGTTCAACCAGGCCAGCAGATTGGGGGCGGAAGACTGCGTGGAACCTCTGTTTTACCCCCAACCCCTTCAGGATTAGTTGGATAACTTCAGCTATGAAGTGGGGGCCATTGTCGCTCCATAAAATTCGACAAAGGCCGTAGCGAGGGAAAAACTCTTTCAGTAGTACTTTGGCAGTAGTCATGGCAGTGTTATCACGGGCCGGATAGGCTTCCACCCATTTGCTGAAGGCACATACAATGACCAATACGTACTTCAAGCCTTGGCACCTCTCCAGTTGGATGCAATCCATCTGGAGGACCTCAAAGGGGTGGTCGGGGATCCCAAACCCTCCCCGGGGTACCACAGTTCCTTTCCCGGGGTTGTGTTGTAGGCAGATAAGGCACTGCTGGACTAGGCGTTTGGCCGAGTCGGGGATCTTGTTGTTGTGCCAGACTTTGGAAATGAGTTCAATCATGGGGGCAGAGCCTATGTGTGCAGGGGAGTGTGCCATTGTCAGTATGGGGATCAAATATGCATCAGGCAGCAACCATTTGTTCGTGTCTTTTGTCCGCCAGCAGCCTTCATCGTCCCTTAGACCCACCCGCGCCCACTCAGTCAATTCGTGTGGTGTGCTGGCCGATTGGATGTCCCTGATCGTTTCCTTAGCGTCGGTCCATTTTTCTGCTTGTGACCTGGTCACATACATGCGTGTCGTTGTCCTATTCTCAGCTGTGGTTCGGGCAGTGATGTCGGCTAGTGCGTTTCCCTGTCCAACTAAATCTGTCACCTTCTTGTGTGCCTGGCATTTGATCACTGCTAATTGTTTGGGGAGAAGAACTGCTTCAATCAGGGCGGAGACTAAATCTCCGTGAAGGATGGGCGTACCGTGGGACGTCAGGAATCCCCTTTCCCTCCACAGGAGCCCAAAATGATGAACCACCCCGAAGGCGTACTGGCTGTCCGTGTAAATGTTTGCCGTGGTTCCTGCTGCTATGATACATGCTCGTGTGAGGGCAATTAGTTCTGCTGCCTGTCCGGATCATTGTGTGATGCGGGCTGTTTCAACTACTGTTCGAGCTGTCGTCACCGCATAGGCAGCAGAAGTGGTGCCGTCTGGGAGTTTGATACAAGAGCCATCTACCCATAGTTCTCCATCAGGATCTGTAAAAGCAATGTCTCGGAGGTCAATTCTACTCCTAGTCTGTTCGTCCGTGAGGGTCACACAGTCGTGTATAGGGGGCACATCGGGGTCATTTTCGGGCAAGGGTAACAGTGTAGCAGGATTCAATGTCGTGCATCTCTTCAGGGTGATGTGGGGTGCAAGTAGAGTCAATTCGTACCCTGTCAGTCGTGCACTAGTCAGGTGTTGAGTCTTGGTCTGGTTCAAAAGGGTGTCAACTGCATGGGGCACTAATACCGTGAGAGAGTTCGAAAGCACAATTCCCTCACTCTGGCGGATAGAGACAGCAGCAGCGGCTACTGCTCGAAGGCAGGCAGGTAGAGCTCTGGCGACTGGATCAAGAGTGGCAGAGAAGTAGGCACAAGGGCGTTGTTTGGCGCCGATGGGCTGAGTTAGAACAGACAATGCGCATCCCTCCCTTTCGTGAGTGAAGAGGGAGAAGGGCTTGGAGTAATCTGGTGTTCCTAGAACGGGTGCCGAGCAAAGGGCATCCCGCAACTCCTTAAAGGATGCTTGGCATTCGGGAGTCCAAGGGAGTGGGAACGGAACATCTTTGGCCAACAGGGAAAGTAGGGGTTTTATAATGAGACTGAAATTTGGTAACCATTGTCGGCAGAAGGAAGTAAGGCCCACTAATGAACGGACTTGTGGAGAAGTGTGGCTCACTGGTTAGAGGAGGCAGACCTAGAAGCAGAGGTCAGCCCGGGACCAGGGTTCAATTCCCGGCTCGGCGGGGTCTTGAGTCCTAAAATGTCCATGGACATGACAATTCTTGCTCCGGTGCCTACTCGATTCACGGGTTCACACTCTGCGACTCTGGGCAATAGCTTGCTTAATCTCCACAACGGCCCCTCGCGGCGGGATGCCTGGCTTTCACCTTGTGGAAACCCTGCCGGGGTTATCTCACAGGGTAATACCAGGACGGGTTCCCTAAGCAAGCGCTTAGAAACCGCTTGGTGATTTGCGCTATATAAATTCCTGTACATTTACATTTACATTTACATTTACATTTACATTTACATTTACATTTACATTTACATTTACTTGCTTCTGTGTTTTTGGAATGGGGGTGTCTAGGATGGTTTGGATTCGGTCGGGCGTAAGTTTCCTCCCTTCTTTGGACAGGAGATGGCCTAGGTATGTTACTTGGGGATGGCAGAACTGCAGTTTCTTTTTGGAGACTTTGTGGCCATTCTCCGCAAGAAAGTGCAAGAGTTGGATAGTGGCTGAGATTGCAAGTGGAGTGGTGTCGGCCGCCAAAAGGATATCATCGACATATTGGATCAACACCACTCCATCTGGTAGCTGGACGGCGTCCAGCTGTCTTTTGAGGGCCTGGCTGTAAATGCTGGGACTTTCAGTGTAGCCCTGGGGAGCTCTACAAAATCGGTATGAACGTTTTTTTTAAAGTGAAGCCGAAGAGATAGCGGCTGTCTGGATGGATGGGGATAGAGAAAAATGCATTTTTAAGATCAATAACGGTGAAGGTGGTGGCAGTGGACGGGATGAGAGTCAGAATGGTGGCGATGTCTGAGACTACGGGGTACTGTGGCACCACCACTCTGTTGACTTCTCGCAGGTCGATGACGAAGCGGTACGCTTTCTCATCTCCCTCACCTTGCTTCTTAACAATGGGTAGGATAGGGCTATTGCAGACATTACTAACCACTTCCTCTACCACTCCTGCATCTACCAAGGACTGAATAATCGCTACCAATGCCTTCTCGCCTTCGGGCGATATCCGGTACTGTGGGAGTTTCGGGAGTATTGCATCTGGTCGAACAGTTATGTGTACAGGATCGATCATCATTCGTCCTACATCCGAGTCGTTTCTGGCCCATAGGTACAGAGGTAGGGTATCGAGCAAGGATAGGTCAGCATCTGCTATGGTGTACATATGTCGTGCGGGGTAGGATCTGGACATGCTCGGGTTGTCGTACAGGATGACTCGGACTCCATCCGGGGAACACCTAATAGTAGCGCGGAAATGTTTCAGTAAATCAATACCCATAATGGCGTCAGGGGAGTTGGAGGAGAGCAGAAACGTGGTGTCAGTGGGATTGTTTCCTAGGTCAAAGGAGATAGGTACAGACAGGGGATTAGTGGAGGGCGTTCCATCGAAACCTATCGAGGTAATGTGTGAGCCAGACAAGGGTGCCCTTGGAATCAGTCGTTTTGATAATACACTACGTGTCGCTCCAGTGTCTACCAAAAATTGAGACTTTGTACCCAGGACCTTAGCAGTGACGTAAGGACCTTGCTGGTCAACACAGAGCTCGACTGGATCCCTCCCTTGCCCCTGGCAGTCCTATGCAGAGTCGTGAGCGTTGTTGCAGTCGGACTGTTGGCACTGATTCTGTCGGGGGCGGTCAAATGTGTTTGGTCTGCCAGGTCGGTCATTGGTGGTGTCGCGGGTCTGCCCTCATCCCTGCCCTCCAGTTTTTGGGCCAGTTGCCATGTCCCTTGTCTCTTTATTTTTAATCATTTCCCGAAGGGCCAGGAATTGAGACTTCCAATGTCCAAATTCTTTGCAAAATGCACACTGGTTCTCATCGAGGTCGGTTCGTGGAGCGCCAGGTGTGGGGTTGCGGTCTCTAGGGGGCGAATTCCTAGGGGCATTCGACTGGTAGTTTCCCCTATACCGTTCCCTTCCTGTAGTCACTTCATGTAATTGAGCAATCATCACTCGTTCCTTTAAGTCCTTTTTCTTTTTCTCATTCGCCCTCTCGTTCTCGTTCTTTTGGTGTTCATAATATTGAGCCATCTGAAGGATAGCTGCAGGTTTGGAGGCTCCCCAACTACTCTCACTCGTCTGTAACTTTTGGGAGACCTCTTGCGATAGCCCCTTTACGTAGTTTTGCACGAATAGGTGTTGTCCGGTTGCGGTGGTCATGTCTTGGCCACTGTAGTCGGAGAAAACCGTCTCAAATCGGGAGAAGTATTCTGATACGTCCTCCTGAGGTTTCTGGCGGCAAGCCGTGACTACCGACCAGTCTACCTTCTTTTCTGGGATCAACGTCTTTAGCTTCTGCACTATTTTGTCGGGGAGTTCCAGTATGTCTTTTACAGGTTTTTTCCGGGCTCTCGCTGCCCATCTAGTTCAGTGAGTCGTTTCCAGGTGTGTCCGAACAGATCTGTGTGGTCGGCTTTCCGGATTTGCTTCCACACATCAGCCGGCAGACACAACCCGAAAAACAAATCAATGTCCGATAGAGTCATTATGGTTGAGCCTCGGTATAAAATGCTGTAGGGTTCTTTCTTAAATCGGGCAGGGTTTGCCTAAAAGTTAAAATATCTTGCCGATCCCATGGTTGGTAAACCCAGTTGTACACAACCCTCCCTTTTGCATCTGCGTGGTTGATATCATCGTTTGTTCCCTGACCTCTTGGGGGAACCCAGTAGGGGGCGGCTTCTCTGATAGGCATCATAGTGTTGGCTGCTTCTAATGAGGGCTCAATCGTCTCAGGGACTGTGATCTTGACCTCTGGTTTCTGTTCCGCGAGGTGGCGGAAGACCTCAAGCGTTTGCATGAAGAGGTCCGTCACATCGCTCTCAGTCCCATCTCCAACATCGACCCTTCTATATAGAGTCGTCAGTTTTGCAGGACCCTTATTCTGGTACCTATCCTCATACTCGTTCAGGGTGTGGTAGCTGAACCGTAAAATGAAATGCCGTCTGTGACTACCGGCATGTGAATTATGCATATTCATCGTATATTCTTCGCTCTCCTTCCGTTCTCCCAGGGTTTTTGCTATCTGGTCGATTCCATCCCGCTCATCTTTGCTCAACCTATTTGGTCTGGCTGTTAGCTGTTTGCCAGTCTCGAGTTCATCTGGTGTTGTTACCAATGCGTCCGGTGCGAAGGCCGTAAGAGCCGGGGCACTAGCGCTATGGTCACCCACGCCTGCACTTTGAACTGGTGAGTGTTGTGCTAGAGGTTGGCAGGGAGCATATGGAGGAGGCATGTAGATAATTGGAGGACCGAGCAGTAACTCGTCATTTGCCCGCTGTTTGGAGGGCATCTCCGGGTAGAGCGTAGGGGTGGTCCTGACAGGGCATTGGCCTGCCAGTCCTGATTCTTGTGTTTGTTTAACTTCCTCTCTTCTTCTTATTTCTTCATCTAGTTCTTTTGCGGCCAGATGGGCTGCTTTTCGTAATTCTTTCACTATTTTTGCTTCTTCTCTTTTCCTTCGCTGTTCTGCTTCTTTGCGCCACATGCCAATACTATCGAGCATAGTGGGCATTGCCTTGTTTATTTTTACAGCTGCTTCTAGTGTTTTTATTTTATTTTCATCAAAAGATCCTATCAGTGGCCACTGACTTTCAGGATCCTTTTTTGTATATTTATGCCATAACTTACTATAAGCTATAGCGACTAGTCCTTGCTTAGTAAACATGTCCTTATTAGGGGTGCCTTCCAGTGGAGCTGGATGGTTCATCTCTAATAAGCGGTCCGGGTTGACCCAACTATTAACCAATGGGGAGAAGATAGGCATGACGGATTACAATGAGGGGCAAAAGCCTGCACTACCTATCTTTTCACTACTTGCAAAGACTGGACAGAATATTCTATTCTACGCTATTTGCAAATAGAGAATACCTCCAGAAAGAACCAATTCCAAACAGTCAATGTTTGGACAAACAATCAATCAATGAGGAGTGAAATAGGCACGACGGGTTAAAAGCTTGCGTTACCTACCCTTCACCATCGGCAAAGGGAGAGAGAATATTCCTATTCTTCCCCGTTTGCAGGCAGAGAAGATCCTTAAGAGAACCAACTTCGAACAATTCAATGCTCGATTCAAACAATCAATCAATGGGGAGAAAAATAGGCACGGCAGATTACAATGGGGGACAAAAGTCCGCGTTACCTATCCTTCACTATCTGCAAAGACTAAACAGAGTATGGCGACTCTGTGCTTGTTTGCAAATAGAGAATCTCTCAGAAACAGTCAATAAGTAATACTAGTATTTTCAAACAATCAATCAATCAATTTCGCAATTTGTCGTGTGTCACGACCTTACCCGGACCGCATGGACAGTTTCTCGTCTTCCGCCTCCAGCGCCCGATCGTCCTCTACTCTCTGTTGCTATCGCGGCACTCCTGGTGGTTCCCAGTCAGGACCGTAGATCACTCGGGAGAGGTCTGCTCGGAATCAGTGAAGTTCAGATGATCGGCTGTCAGACGAGGGTCTATCGGACAGGAGCTCTCCCGATCGTTGCAGTCGTTCACTCTGTCGTCGGGACCTCTCCCACTGGATCCACGTGTCGCTGATGGGCCCCGCGTTTGGGACGCCAATTGATAAAGATCAATTCAAAAATGGTAGGCGATTTCAGTAGATGTTTCCTAAGTTAAATTTGCCCGGCGTAAAAACGCCTCTAATACCATACAAAGTTATTCAATAAAGAGGCAGGCGCTGGAGACAGGAAGACAGGAAACAAGTTTATTCCGACGGAGTAGAACACATCAGATCAGACAACAAGGTATCGTCTCGAGGTGCTCTCTCAGCCTCTTTGAGACCTGGTCTTTTATACCCTGGTTTAAGACATGTGAACGTTCTTTATTACAACAAGGACATTGTGAAGTATGAGAACGACATCCCCGGCACCCCCCAGTTCCGGCCCCTTCCAACACATGACAACAGTAGAGGCCCTTTCCCCTCATATGATTGGGAGGGGGCTATCACGCAGCTGAGTGTTCTGCTGATTCCTTTGGAATGTGTGCGCCTGATCGAATCTCAGGGGTTAGGGAGGTCATGATCAATAGTGGCTCCTTTCAGGAAAAGCGAGTGCATACAGTAGTGGGCAATAAACTGTATCCTCGGGCTAAAGGATGACCAGCGGTTCGTACAGGCAGTCGGGCTCAGAGGAAGGGGTCATCAAAGGAGGGGTATTCATGGACGGAAAGGAGGTGTTGGTCAGGCGCGGGGTGTGATTCCCTGAGACAGAGTCATGGGAGGGGAGGGTTCATGACTTGTGCATGTGAGTGCGGGGGCAGCCAGGGTGCACGGGGAAGGCTTGCAAGGTTCAGGGAAGTGTGCTGACGGGCGATCGTGAACAGGGAGACCATGGTACCTAAAATGGCTGTCGTGTATGCTCATACGTGAGTCTGCAAGATGGCGTAGATGATGTTCAGTACACGAACTAAAATTCCACATTGCTAGCCAAAACTTCAACACTCCATATGTCACATCCACTGGGCACACAGCTATACTTACATATATGCCACATAAATCACACTTCCCATCACAAAGTCCCATGTTAAGAAATGCAGAGGCCAATTACGATATGTACAAAATGCTATGTGTAAGTCCGAGTTTAGCAAATTATGAAGGCTCATATGCACACAATACATGCATGAACACTCATTAAAAAGAACACAATCCACATGCTGTGAATGCAAAATGCCCTACATATATTAGGAAATGTCTGCATAGGTAAAACAAATTTCTAGAAAAGTCAACAATAATCATGCCTAAACTAAAGTGGATGAGCACCAAGTTGGTAGATGATGATATGCCCTTGGAAACACACAATCTGTACATGTTGAATGTTTGACATTGCCATGGCACCTCGCAAACAAGTAATGGATATACCTCAACATCATGTCATACTGCAGAAAAACTGTTACAAATGACTAGTACTTTCAATGCTAAAAGTTTGAATTTCTCTACTAAAGCATCAAAAACTGTGTCACCAATGTTGTGGAATGTACTTAACATCCTGACAATGTAACCTCTGTCCAACAGATGAATCACAATCAACAGCTGGTGTGACTACCACCAACCAGCAGAGCCAGTTTACCCCCGCCCGAGCAGGAACTCTCAGATGCAGATTTTTTTCTAATTCTCAGATGAAGCGCAGCAACCTGACCCTTCAGTCCTGCAATGGCATAGTCAGTATGATGGCCTCCTTGGCCCCACCACCACAACTCCCAACACAGCAGCAACACCAACAACCCTGAGCCCTGCATCAACTGCTTGTGTAGCAACCACCATCAACAGCGCTGCCTACAACACTGTCCCTGTCTTAGAGGTTACCAACACAACCCCCACACCGAAGATGCTGGGGACAGTGTGCGTGTGAGTGTACATCCAAGGCCACAGGTCAGTGTGTGCGGGGAAGGTGGGAGGGAAACTGGGAGCCAATCACAGGAGGACACTGAGACTGAAGCCGTGGCCACCGTCGCAAGAGTCCTTGATGCATACCAGCAGAACCAGGGACAGATGGGCCAGGTTGTAGATGAACTGCGTGAGCCCTACCTGCTGCAGAGGTCCATGGACACCAGTATGGGACTATTGGTAGATCTCATTGGCCAGCTCATTGTTGTTCTGAGGGACATAATGCAACTCAAGTAATGCCTCCTCCTCCAGTGGCCAGCCAGCTGATACTCCCACCACCTCAGCAGCGGCCACAGAGAGGGATGAGCTGCAAGACAGTGACTCATCAGACACCTCTGAGCCTCTAGTAGAGACCCCCTCACCAAACACAGATGAGGATGTTCAAGAAACACCACAGGAGGATCTTGTGGCAAAGCGCCATGTTGAGGCGGCCATAATGTCACCCGTGTTGCACCGAACATTGCCATGTTGATGGCATGAGTCTGTTGGGCTGTGGAATTCCACTAATGTGGTGACTACTCTATTTTTCTCTGTTACCATCACTGACAACTGAACCACTCTGTATGCACAATTAACATCTCACACACTTACAGGAAACATCATATGCATGAATATAAATACAATTTACACCCATGCCTTTGTGTGAGCTGTATGTTTATCAGAGTAAGTACAATGTAAACTCAAATTTAAATGTACCACCAGATGAGATTGTGACAATTCAATGATAGGAGCGAGGGACGTAAAATGACACAACAAGAAGATAACATTGAGTTGTCTTATGTAGGCACAACAGCAACATTACACCACTGGTCAACACTGTACAAGATTCATATCAGATAACACTGACCAACTGCATCAACATGGACATCAGGTAAGTGGAAATACAAACACATTGATGCACAAAGTACCCCATAGCAGTGTGCTAACAACAGCTGGCATCCCAACACATCATTAATGCTTCTGCCCTAACATCAGAGCAAACTGTAACAGTCGTAGTTTCTCAATGTTAACTTACACTCAAGGGAACTCCACTCTGTGCTGTTACAGTGTACCTGTGACCACTATGTTAAACTAAAGTCACCAGATGACCATTTGAGGTCTACACAATGTGAACTACTCCACTATGTCCTTTTGATCTGTACACTCATCACCTGTACAATATTCTTGTATACACCACTTCGCTCAACAATATTCCACTCCATGCCATGCCAGTGTTTGACCCTCCCCACCACTCCATAGTGTGACACTATACTGTGAGAGAATGATTTTTGTCCAAAACCATTGTGCCCCTCAGCACTGTTTCCCAATTTCATATGTGCTATTTGAGTCTACCTAATTGCAGTCATGGTTAATCCTGTACTGTACAACTGATTTTACAACACATGCCTCTAGTCTTATCTCATGCATATGTGTTTGCCTGAGTTATGGACCAGTAGGTGAAAGCAAAACTGTCTAGGTGTTTGCTGAGGCACTGCCCCCCATCCTAGGTGGGGAGTGATCTGAGTGCTGTGATGATTTGTGATGTTCTTGTTCATGATAGTAATTTCATATAAGTTTTTCCCTGGTTGTATTGGTGTTCACACACTGCTTACTGTGCATGCACTGCTGCCAGTGGTTGTTGCATTATCCTTGACAAGTGTGAGGCTTACTGATGTCCAGTTTAGTTTGCTGTGGGATGTGTTAGCATGTGAATAGGTCATGAAGTTGTTGGGGAGGGATGCAGTATTTGGCCTGTATTTGCTCTTTCTACAGACAAGTACATGTGTGTGTTATGTTGTTATTGCAGGACATTGTGTGTAAGGAGTATCTGTCTTTAAATGCATTGAGATGGGTGTGTGTTTGATACTGTGCAGTTCTTGTGTGCATGTCACATGAGGCAATGTGGAGTCTTGTTTATTTGCTGGTCTGGTGTGCCCAATTGTGCTATAACCTCCTGTAGTTCAGCAGTCACTTGTCAGGATTGTGCCTGGGAATGCTTGGGCGGCACACTGACACCATGGTCCCTTTGTGACCGGTGGAGTGTCTATGGCAGTGCTGCCTGATTTGTCTGGATGCAGCACACTTTGGGGTTATATATGTCATTTGTTTATGGAGAATTTGATTTTGATTGATTATGTAGTCTGTGCAGTTAGCCACAGGAGAAATTATATATGTTCCAGGGAGGACTGGCAGCAGATTGGGCAATCCACTCTTTTGTTGCACATGGCCATGCTTGTAGGACTTCTTTTGGGGTGGTCTGTGATATATGTCTTTAGCAATTGTGTTGAGTACTGGATTACATCAGACCTCCTTGACCTGAACTCAGGGAATTGGAGGTACACACCAGGGTGAAGCATTGTGTCGCAGGGAACTCGTAGGAGTAGCTTTTCACCTTTATTAGGGATTGACCCAGGTGTAGAGCAAGGAAGGTGGTAGATGGGTAGGTGAGGGGTAAGTGTGAAGGTTATTAGTAAGTTTGACTGTCATGGAATGTGACTGTGAGGCATGAGTTCTGTGCCAGTGGCATGCGCATGACATACTAGTTAAGAAAAATAAAGTGCTGATCACTTGATGCCTAATGACAAGTCATCTCATTCTGGTCCAATGGCTTACTTGCATTACTGGATCACAGAGATACTGCACTGATGATATCTTTCATACAATTTGAATCTCTGTGCCACATATGGATTAGTCGATGTATTCAGTGTAGTGTCATATATGAGACCTCTTACATTCCATGAACATATGCTATTAATCAATTCTCCAGACATTTCTTACACTGGTCCCTCCACCTTTGAATAGTTTACTTGTTCTTGTACAGTGTTGGTGACTTATAGTTTGTGGAGGAGGCAAAGTAAGAGTTTGGGTAGTGTTACAAAGAGTTGTATCAAGAAGTTGACATACAGACTGACCAGTTCAAATGTTTATAATCTGCACAAAGACTCTTTATTTACTCAAATACACACATTTATTCACATGAGTGGAAGGCAGGTGTGAGAAAGAGGAGGTTTGTCATGGGACTTAGGTCAAAGTTCACTGCTTTCAAGATAGCCTCTTCATGACACATTGGCATTCAGACCGGATTTTCCAGCAAGTGTTACATTTGGAGGGGTGGACTGATGGTTTGGAGGAGTTCAGTGGAGTTGCAGGATAGTCAGTGTTATTGATGTTCAGGACATACTCACATGGGGTAATCTAGTGCAGCAGTACACAAATGGGGCAAATGCACACTGGTGTTTAAATTAAGTTTGCTGTTAAATTCCAAATTATTCTAGAGTGGTATGGCCTGTCATTATGTGGTATGGTCTACCATTGTATGGAATGAACCTTTCAATGTCTACGTAGGGTGTGGGCTGAACTGTGATTATGTGGTAGTGGTAGCTCTCTTAACAAGTCATCTGCCTTTGCTCTCTGACTCATCCAACATCTTATTGTACTACTGTAAACTCCCCAAACACATCCTGTTTGGTCTTGCCTCCTCTATTCCTCCTTGGATCTGGTCTAACCCAGATTTGGGTTGAAAGATTGCCATTGTCCCTTTCAGGTGACTCTTGCCTCTTCCGTCACTCCTGTTGCTAACCATTTTATCATGATCCTACTGAGATGTCACTATAAACACTGGGCCTGCACATCTCTCCTTGTAGCAGCTATGTTGTGCTAATTGGAGGTTCATTTTGGTTGGTTGTGGGCTGGAGGATGATTTAGGGAACTTGATAGCCTGAAATCATATGCTGAACTTCTCCATCCATATGGGCAAGTTTGGTCACTGTTTCACCGCTGCTGTGACTGCCACGGCCAGGCTAAATGGTATTTCGATGGAGGTGTGTTTTCCGGATGCTGAGGTAACAAAGTACCTTTGTGCGAGGGATGGGTACTTTAACTGTGGTATATGTTCCTGTGTCCATCAGGGTTTTCGATATTGACAGGTAAGTTATCCATGAGCGATTGCTGTGTGTTGTTGTTGTCAAGGGTTTGCATGTGGGGAGATGTTTTGGACTTACTACTGTTGTGGTCCGCGAAGACGTCGTATTTGCTGGTAGTGGATCAGGTAGAGCAGCTGTAGGGCTTGTAGAGCAGGATTCATGACATGCATGAACGTGCAGAGGTGTCTCTGACTCAAGTTTCTCGCTCCGTAGTTGTGTTTCTGCCATCTCTGATGAGCTGGTTTTACTGCTGCGTAAATAAGGGTGTACCTAACAGTAAATATTATCAGAAAAAAATTCATTACAAGAGCATTCACACACACAGTCTTGGTGTTCAAACATAGGTTTAAAGGAAGACAATTGCATGTACTGAAAGACAGATTTTGTAACATTGAACAATGTCATCACTTCTTCAATATTTCTGAATACAACTCATTTGACAATAACAAATCAATAGTCAAATCCAAATATACCATATCCTTAGGTAACATTCAAATATATCACTGTGTTGTCATTGTTGAATTACAAAACTTCTACATAAGAACAATGCATGTCAGATATGACAAAAGGTAGTGTTATGCATAAATAAAAGATATAAGTTGTATAAACAAATATCAAACAATATAATGGCTTGTCTTGAGTTCAAAATACAAATATCATAATGAAACATCTTGAAATAATATGAGATCAATTATCAAATGCACATACAACCTATCCTTGGAAGGCGATCATTATAAATATAACAACATAATGGGAATATTCAATAAAACATTTTTTACTTAAAGGCAAAACCTGTCAGAAATAATCCAAGCCAGATAAACATGCAGAGAAGGAAGCAAAGGCTATAAATACAGTCCTTAAAACAGCAAATCAATTAACTAGATAGATCTGCTATCAATTTAGAAGTGACTTATTCAAACTGAAACTCCCAAAATGACCATCTAAAAGTGATGTACGGGGTCCAAAACAAACTTAACAAAATTAAATGTATCAGTATAATGATTGTAAAGACATCTCAATAAGGTGTAGATAAAATAAAACACACATACTAAGAGGCCTTGCTTTCTGAAACTCATTTAGATCTATGTGTAGTCAAGTCACGGAAGGCAATACAGGGTCTTATTAAGAGCCTGCAGACTACTTTCCCAGAACCTGTAAAACAGAAATTAACTACATAAGTAAAAGAAACATTCCTAAGTTGACAGGGACAACAAAGAGACAATAGAAATAGGAAAATAATCAATTACCACTACAGGTGCCGGATGCCTAAACCTTGACACAGTGGACAAATGGCATACAGCAAAACTGCCTGGACTGAGCAGGAAGATTTAAGATACAACAAGATACCATGGTGAGTACAAAAAAGACTGAACCAAAGATTGCAAAATCAGATTGGAGAAGATCGGCAAACCGTACCTTTTAAAGGATTTATGACTTGAAAGTCACAGAATGCAGTTAGAAAGAGCAAGCAGGATACTGCAGCAGATAACTAATATATTTAGTTCAAAATAAATCCCCTTATACCTATGTGTATTCGGAAAAAGAAGAGAAAAAGACCCTGGATACACGCAGTAGATGGGCCAAGTAACTCAAAGTAAAAAAAAATCCTTACCCTAGATGTGTGGGATATGCAGCATCCTATCTCATAATCAAACACTAATGTGATCTATCCAGCCAAATATGACAAAGCCATCGAATGTGATGTTAGGGCAATGCATCAGAAAGACTATGCCATCAAAGTAAAGCCCTATGCAACGGTAAGCATTCTGCATGTCAGAAGTGACACAGCACAAAAGATCTATAATGGTAGAAAAAGACTAAACAGTCAACTTTCTGTCCTAAGACCTAGAGAAAATGGTGGAGATAGTGTGATACGACTTGACTGTCAATCATCATAAAGGACAATTACAGAATCCAGAGCCTGCAATAAGATGGCCCAAAAATCAACATACAAAGGTCAAACCTTTCCATTTAAAACCAATGATTTATTTGCATTGTGAGTAGCTGTAGATTTTGGGCTGAGATCGGCCACTACTCAAGGAAACCTACCAGCTCCAGGCATTTTAAAAAATAGACATCCTTGAGAGTTTAGGATAGTGTGCCTTGTGCTAATCCCATGACATTAATTCACCCAGAAACAATGCAAACCTCAAACTGCTCCTGATAAAAACGGTATCTACTTGTGTGGATGGGCCCAGCTCCACAACAGTAAAGACCCCAAAATGTAACACGACAAATTTTTCCATTCAAAAACTAACACAATTTTGCAATGTGGGTAGCCAAGAATTTTGAGCTTGGGATTGGCATCCACCCATGGCAACCCAGCAAACTTAGACATTTCTGAAAACTATACACTCAGGAGGATCCAGGTTGGTGTGACTTGCATGGATCTCAAAATGGTTTTTAGCCAGCCGCACTTGCAAACCTCAAGCTTTGGATAAAACCACATATTTTCCTCACATTTCTGTAAGGGACAGTTTCAAAATCTGATGTGATCAGTAAATGTCCTACCACCTAGCATAACCAAATGTTTCCTAAGAAAATTTGCACCCAACTGGTACTGGTGGGCTATGAGCCTCCAACTGTAGAGGCCCCAAATTGGAACAGAGACACTTAAAACCAGCAAATCTTTTTGCAATGTGGATAGCTTAGAATATTGAGCCTTGAATCGTCCTCCAACCATGAAAATCCACAAAATCCAGGCATTTCTGAAAACTAGACACTTGCGTGAATCTAACATGTGTTGACTTGCATTGATCTCACAACATTTTCTTACTTAAAAATCTTACCAAACATCAAACTTTGCCTTAATATGTGCATTTTTTGTGATCAAGTTCTAGGAACTGAAGAAACCATACATTTCCTATTACCTAGAAGTTTTTGAAGGTTTGCTTACAAAGACAATAAATACCCCATTTGTTTGGGTACGTCAAGGGCCTGCGTCAGGAAAGGACCTAGAACACAACTCGCAGATCAATTCTTTTCACTACAAACTGACTGCTTATTTGTAATGCGGGTAGCTGTGGAATTTGGGCCTAGATTTGATCGCCACCAATGGAAAATAGCAGCCCCCAAAATTTATGAAATTTAGACACCACGAAGAGTACAGGCTGGCTTTCATAGAGACCACCAAGGTATCCTACAAAACAGTCCTTGGAAATTTCGCACTGCGGCTAAAAGCATGCATTTCCATCACATTTCCTTTAAGGAAAGTTCCAGAATCAGTAGGGATCCACACATTTCCTGTCACCCTGTGTTGATTTACTTATCCTGATAACAATGGCACCCCACCTGTGTGGATGCACCTGGGTCAAGTCTATGCAGCAGGATAGGTCCCAAAATATAATCACATTTTTCAACTCAAAATTATGGGTTATATGCCATTTGGGTGGGCCTGAGATCGGGAACCCACCTTGGAAACTGACCAAATCTAGACACTTCTGGAAACTAGACACTCAAAGGATTCTAGCATGTTGTGTCATGTGTGAACTCACAATAACTTTTACCCAGAAGTCCTAGGATACTTAAAACTTTGGCTAATACATACATTTTTCATATATTTTTGCTAGAGAAAGTGCCAGATTCTGCAGAGATCCATATATTCCCACCACCCAGAACTCTGATGTGTCTGCAGATAAAATTGGTACCTCACTTGTGTGAGTGGCCCAGCTCCTGCAGCAGTAAAGGCAACATGGATAGATCTCGTTTTTTCCAATGTGGGTAACTGTTAGTTTTAGAACACCACTCGGGGAAACCTACCAAACCCAGAAATGTTTTAAAACTAGACATCTGGGGTGTCAAGGGTGGTGTGTCTTGCATAGATCCTATGATGTTGCTTACCCACAATGCCCTGCAAATCTTAAACTTTGTCTAACATCATACATTTTCCTTGAATTTCAAATTTTCATCACAGAAATGCAAGGAACATGTGTGATTTTAGGCAAAGTTTTAGGTTTGTAAGGCAATATGTGTACAAAATGCATTAGGACCAATGCAAGACCCACTACTTTAGATTCCCTCTAGTGTTTAGTTGTGAAAAATCTAACAAAAAGCGGAGGCCAGCCCCAAGCCCCAATAGTGCAGGTATTCAGCATGGCAATAGGACAATGATGCTTATGCAAAAACCACACCCAAAAGAATCAACATTTCCACTCACTTGCCATAGGGATGGGGATGCTTTAGTCACCATGACAACAGAAAGATTGTTGAGGCTTTAGAGGAGGGGGTTGGACCTGGATGTAAGGATGGGCAAGACCCCCTCGATATTTTATAAAACAAATTCAACCGATATAGGACACAACAGCTGCTGCTCCAGTAACAGGTGCTTGAAAATGACCTCTGCATCCCTTGCACCTTAGTGACATTATAGTTAGGTTAGGTGCTGAGACCTTATGCAAAAAAAAAGTTAAATATTTCCATTGATGACATCCCTCATGACATCTCAGTCATAGCCTATGGTCAGGCCCTGCATCCAAATCCACATTAAGACAGGAACTCAGTTTGCTGACTCTGGCAAGGCCCTGCACCCCACAATCTTCAAATATCAAACTTCCAATGCACTCGATCTTCAGTGATATGTAGAATGAGATCGAAATAGGACTCACCCCTCCACAAGTAGACAACTTGCACCATGCACAGACGTTGTTCATATACAATGGAGGTTATCTGCAATGCTTGCTATCACACCAGGACCTTCATCCATCATATACAAGAAGTTAGGCATTGGAATTGCCGTATGGCCAGATCCTGAGCCCAAACAGACATGAGTTGTAGGGTTTTGGTGGCAGGTCCTCACCTGTGTCTAGGCCCAACGTCCACCCCTCCATGACCACCTAACACCCTACTTAGTCAACCTTCAATACTTCATACTAAGGTTACAATAAAGGCCTATAGTTCAAATATGTTGATTTACCAACAGTCCACAAGAGACCTTTCTCCACTGCACCCATCCTTTGAGTAAACAAAAGTAAAAAGAAAATGGTATCAATCACAAGTGCTTCACTTTTGCAATATACAAATTATTTTGCATCTTTCAAAAGCTTATATGCAAGCTTATAAGACTACTGACATCAATTTAAATTGTAGATATTATTCCTCATCCACAAATCCCATATGAGACTGTTAGAATTGTCCAGTCAATTCAACAATGTTGTTATTTAAATATAATTAGTGATGTCATCAGTAATGTCATTTAGCACGTCATGAGTGTAATAATATGTGAGGTCATAAGCAAAGCATAATGGGGAGGCAAGTTACATTAAGTTCAATATAACTGGTGTATTACAGTAACTTTGTGTGTTTTTTATGTTATTTTGGATAATATTCCAATACCTAACTATAACGAAATAACCTTTGTTTTTTTCAGCCTCACAAGTTGGGGCATATTTACAAGCCTCTATCGCCACCACAACACCACTTTTCAGGACGTTTTGGTGGCGATAGGGGCTTTGCCTTATATACCAGGCAGTGTTAAGCCACTTAACATGGCTTAAAGCTGCCTTGTAAATAAGGCACCCTTTCATGCTACAATGTTTATTTTCTCCCCGTTTTTGCTGTTTCCATGTGTGCTGCGTTGTGCACCACACTTGGAAACAGCAAAACACCAAATATTGCTTATTTGCAGGAAGGTGTCCCTTCCTGCACATAAACAATCATTTTTAAAAAATGACGTTTTGCAACTTCTGTGTGTGCTGCATTGAGCTGCACACATAGAAGTTACAAAACTGCATTTAAAGATTGTTTATATGCAGGAAGGGACAACTTCCTGCACATAAACAATCTTCCCATGCAACGCAGACACCCTTGCACCAGGTGCAAGGGTGCCTGCATTGGCACTAGGCAGCTAAATTTAGCACCAGCGCAGGGGGAAATGCATGGCTGCATCATATTCTTGTAAATATGGTGCAGCCCTGCATTTCTGAAGTGATGGAGCGTGTTGTTAGCCTTCTTGGCTTAACCGCACGCATCGCCGCTTAACTTGTAAATATGCCCTGTAGTATCTACGGCTAAAAGGTGAGATTATAAATGTAGAAACCTTGGGGCATATTATCAACGGCCAGCGATAATTATCGCTGGCAGTGCTTAGCGATAAATTTCTTATTGCAGTCCATCTCTGGAATTTATCGTCCTGGTAGCGCTTTATTAACAACGCATTTCTGCAGGGCGATACAAAATTTCAGAGATAGCGACGTTATCGCAGTTTGGCAGGGAACATCACTGGTTTTCCTGCGATGTTCCCTGCAAAACGGCGATAAACTTGCTGATACGACCCTGTGGTCGTATCAGCATAATCCACCCCCTATGTTAAACATAGGTAAGTCAGGATGTTAGTAGATGTTAGATTTTGGCAAAAACTACAGTTTTTGCCGAAATCTAATGTCTGCTAAAATCCTGTGGGCTGCCTTGTAAATATCGTAATGTGAACATCAGCGATATTTGCAAGGTAGTCCATCCAGGGTACGCTCAGTGACGCCCACTTTGCATCTCATTAGAGATGCAAAGGGAGGTGTTGGGAAAAAGGGTGCTAACATCCAATTATGCATGTTTGCACCCTCTTGTAAGTAGTTTTATCTCTGCTTTTCTGGCTTTTTAAGCCAAAAAAGCGGAGATAAAGCCCCTATAAATATGCCCCCTACTGTTTTCAACTTATATGTAGCCAACACTAAATTTTCAATGGCTCCAATGCTCCTTCTGCTCTTTAAACGTTGATGACTCAACAATATATTTTTGATTTGCGCAGTATATTTTTGCTCCTAACACACATAACAATTTTTTTTTTTTTTACAACGCACTTTTACACACTCCGGTTATGGAAAAAAGTAAGACACCATAGTAATCAGATACTGGAATAACATTAGTCAAGCCCCATAAAACTGTGCATCATTTGAATGTAGTGCACAAAATAAAGGTATATGGAATTTCAATTACACTTTTCTAAACAGTATTCAAGCACATTTTGTAAATTAGAATTCTATATGTGCAATTTTTCCCACAGATTCACATAATGCCGACCATCAACACCGTTTTGTAAATGAAACAACAGGCTATCAGGGAAAATGGAAATGTACAGTATGTTCTGCAGGAAACTCATTTGTGTTTCTCCTGATTTGTTTTGTAGCAGATACAGTACAACAGCGAAAAGGAATTTGGAGAGCACTACATCAAGTTTTGAGTTAGAAATCAAGGGTCCCATTCAAAATAGCATTTATGAGTATGGGAAGTACTTCTACAAGAGTACATTTGCAAATTTGTACTTCACTTTGTGAATCGCGCTAGAACACCCATATCTCTATTAATAAAAGTACAAGAAGGACACAAACCTTTCTACTTCAATATTCCCTGATTAAGCTGATTTTATTCACATTTTAGACATTTTGGGCAAACTCAAAAAGCGTGTAAGAGAACATAAAAGTACAACGAAGAGGAACACACACACACACACACATATGTGGGTTGATAGAGGTGTCTTTGAGCTTTCCTGGTGTTTGGCAATGCAAAGCAATAAACAATAGTTGCAAAATTAACCTTATATATTTCTATACCTTTCATGCCTCCTAAATAGTTTACTCCTCTTTGGATGTATAACCCCTCGTTCATTACATTTAGGAATATGACTGCACTTCCAGTGAGAAGCCAAATGGGCATTTTAATCAGTTCCACTACTGTTATTGTGTTTCACTGCATTTTATCTTTATGGCAGATATTGTGTAGCCCCTGATTGTTTGGCATTGCTAACACCGGATCTTGTGCATAATGAATATACATTATGCTCACTAGGGGTGCACGGGTTGTTAAGGTTATATTTGACTGATTGTGAATATCCGTATCTTTGTGAGTATGGAAATTGCATCACCAAGGATTAATTCCGCCCAAGGAGGAGAAGAAGAGCAGCGCCATCCCTCACTCTTTTCTCTCCAGTTCCTTTTTATCTGAGACCTGTAAGGGGGAAACACAAAAGGGTTCCCATCACAGCAGAAACATAGACATTGTCCCTCACCAGCAGCTTGTAGTCAATGGCTAGCACACAGCCTTCTGGAAAGAGGGCAGAGGAGCCATTCCCTAAAACTCCTCTGAGCAGGGGATATCTGTTTCTGTTTAGGGGGCAGGCATTTTGAAATTTAAAGATGCACTAAACTTGATTGGCAGAGCGCAATTCCCTAACTGTCAGGTCTTAGAGCTATAAGGAGGAGTTTCCATAGTATTAAACACGTTCTTAAAGCCAGATCTCTGTGTTTCCCAGCCCTTGGTGTTTCCAGTGCTGTTTATTTACTTTATGTTAGGAACAATCCTGACCTCAGTGGTCACTCTATCTGGAAGGCACATTCCCACTTTTGTGCCACCTTTACTTGTTTTGTTATTCATTCACCATGCCCTGTGTGCTGACGTCCCAAACAAAGCTAGCCTGCATGCCAGCCAAATCAATAAGCACCTGCATGGTCCCGTCGGAACCCTTTGTTCCTGTGAGCTAGCACACAACTCAGCTCCTTCCTGAAAATGTTCCTTCAAGATTACGCGTCAAGCAGGGATCAATAAAAAGGGTGGGTGTGGTGGTCTCAAAACACGTCTCACCCATTATATTTTCCATAGGAGCAGGCCCTCGTGCTAGCTCAGCCTGCAACAGTTCTCCTGTCCAGCTTGCCCACAGTCCTCTACCCTCTACTTCCTGTCTACCTGCTGCCTTCTGTGAGTGCCTCCTCTGTTCCTTTCTTGCTCTGTTTTGCATTTCTGCTCATTTTTCTGCCCTCTGTTTTACCTTTTATGCTCGTTTTTCTTCCCTCCACTTTGCCCATCCTGCAAGTTTTTCTGCTCTCCATTTTGCCTTTTCTTCTTGTTTTTTACCCTCTGTTTTGCCCTCTTCTGCTCTGTTTTGTCTTTTCAGCTCGGGTGTCTGCTATCTGTTTTGGCTTTCTGCTCATTTTCCTGCCCTCTGTCTGATCTTTTCTGCTCGCTTGTCTGCCCTCTGTTTTGCCCTCTTCTGCTCCGTTTTTCCTCTTTTGCTTGTTTTTCTGCCCTCTATATTGTCTATTCTGATTGTTTTCTGCCCTCTGTTTTGCCTTCTCTGCTTACTCATTTTTCGGCCTTCTGATTTACCTTTTCTGCTCGTTTCTTCCCATTTTCCTCTGTTTCCTCAAGACTTTCTTTTTCCACAGAGACCTCGCACCCTAGCACTTAGATACCTCCAGAGTTTACAGTGCTTCACTCTACAAATGCTGATTTATTGATAGGAAAATTGAGCAGCGATACAGCAATGAAATTGCTCCAAATTCGGCAGAAAGCGAGATCTTGGTTCAGAAAGCGTATGTTATGTGATATGGTGTTAATCCATTCATTAGTTTTTGAGAAATTAAGGTTTAAAATTGATGTATATAATATGCCACCAGGGATCCACACAGACAACATATCTATAGATAAAGTGAGATTGGCTGCCACCACATCAGTAAAGATGTGGTGACAGCCATTTTAGAACTCAGGAACTCAGTCCCCCATCCTGCAAAAGGTTAAAAACATATAGGGGGAAGGGTAGGGATTTCGCCTGGTGGAAGGGTCCCAAAGGGCCCCCTCAAGGGCCAAAAGCATATTACTTTTTTTAAATGTTATAGGAAAATGGTGGAGGATTGCAGGAAAGAAAAAAGTCGACAAGGGATCCATGGAATTTTATTTTTTTAAAGGAGGGAAGAAACCCTCCAGGCCAGGTAGCAGTGTCTTGTCCCCAGAGGAGCTGGGGGACAGACGAAAGGCAAGGAAGTCTGAACTGGAAAAACTCTGGCTGGAGAATGAGTGGGAAGAAAAAAGAATAGCTATGAAGTAAAGTAAGATGATCTTGGATCATGAGCGTGGTATTAAGAAGCTGGAGCCAAGAAGTAGGTCCAGCACAGATGGTGGCAGCAAATTCACAGTGCAGGCAGATATACATGTGCACATCCTAAGAACGTAGGCAAGCAATTCAAAAAGGGAGATGACGTACAAATGTGGTTTCAGGGTTATGAGGCATTTATCCGCATGAATGGGGTCCCTGAGAAGGATTGGGGAGCAGGATTGTGGCCTCTTTTCCCAAAAGAGGGGAGGGACACTTTAGTGGCTTTGGGTAAGGGTCAGAACCTCACCTACGCTGACATGAAGTAGGTTATTCTCACCAGGTATGGTCTCACTTCTGACAAGTATAGGGATCAGTTTAGGTCCAGCAGGAAAACTGTTGCAAACTCTTGGTTGGAATGTGTGGATTCTTTTTACAGGTCACTGGATGGTTGTGTGAAGGGCAGTAATATTGACAGATTCGCAGGGGCTCTACAATTTGATTGCATAGGAGCACTTGTCTAGTCTATGTTTTTCCGAGCTGCGCCAGCACCTGACATAGTAAGCTCCAGGAAGCTTGCAATGGAGGTGGACCGCTGGGTGAGTACCAGGATCCACAAGAAGGTACAAGTGGGAGACTCCACCAAAGGTGGTCAGGGTCCCCAGCAGAGAGAGGGGGGACATGGGTAAAGCACAGTTCTCAAAAGGGTCACAAACTTATACCCAGGGCAAAGGTTCACATCCCCCGGAAGATAAGAAATAAGGGGTCTCTTCAGGGAAGCCTGCAGTGACCGGCCCCTGCAAGTGCTATGCCTGTGAGACCTGGGCCACTTGAAGGGGGACCTCAAGTGTACCAAGAGGGCACAGCCACCCACCGGCAGGCAGTCCAAGGTGTTGGCTAGTCTAGCACTTAGGGAGGAGGGGTACCCACAGGAGGGTGAGGATCCAGCAAGAGATGACCCCGTCTCACTTGAGGACAGTGGGATGGTCCCTGGAAACCAGGTGCCTGCTAAGACTAAAACATACAGCGATTAGGTGACCATAAATGGGAGAAGGGTAGAGGTTCTCAGAGATACTGGAGACAGTGTGACCTCAATCCAGTGTCACCTTTTTATAAGGAGCAAGTGGTCCAAGAGGCATTCCATCAAGTACTTGCTGTGGACAACTCAGTGTGCCAGTGTATGGTGGCGCACGTTACCTTTGAATGGGGGGAATCTCAGGTCCCTTGTGGGTGGTTGTGAGTCCTACCATGCCTGTAGATTGTCTGCTAGGTAATGCCATGGAGCAGTCCTTGTGGAAGGATGTTGAGCTGAAGTCTCTATTGGAGATGTTTGGGTTGCCAGAGTAGGCATGTGTAACCACTCGGTCTATGGCAGCCAGTAAGGGGGATCAGAAGAACTGGAGCCTGAAAAAGTGGCCCATGTTCCTGCCAAGAGAAAGGGCAGGGGCCACAAAAAACACACCCCTGATGTTCCTGCAGTCCGGGAGGAGGCTGACCTTGAAGAGGATGCCCTGGGGTCTACAGTGGAGCAGATATCTGAAGTGGGGAACGTATCTGAGCTGACCCATTGGCAGCAAGTAGGTGGTCCCACCAGGCAAGAATTCTGCAGGGAGCAGAAGGAATGTCCTTCTCTGGAAAGTTTTCAGCAGCAGGCTGTAAATCAGGCAGCTGGCCATCAGGCTGGATCAAACTGGATCTACTTGGAGAATGATCTCCTATACAGCGAGCCTAAGGTCGCTGAACCTGGGTCAGCCCGTGTGCTGATGGTATCCAAGCACTTCAGGACCTTTCTACTGGGTCTGGCTCATGATGTTCCTTTGGCAGGACATTTGGGGCAAGACAAGATCTTTGACAGGATTGTCACCCACTTCTTTTGGCCCCAACTGCAAAGGCAGTCGGATGCACATTGAAGGTCTTGCCAGATGTGCCAGGCAAGTGGTAAGAGTGGGAGGAAGTGTAAGGCTCCTCTTCAACCTTTTCCAGGTGTAAGAACCCCTTTTGAAAGAGTTGGGATGGACATTTTGGGGCCACTGGATACCAATACAACCATGGGCAAAAAGTACATCCTGGTCTTGGTGGACCATGCCACCCAATACCCGGAGGCTATCCCTCTCAGAACACCGACGGGAGCAGTGGTAGGCCGGGTGTTAATGGGCATCTTTTCCCCTGTGGGTTTTCCCAGAGAGACTTGGTATCTGACCTTAGGACCAATTTCATATCCAAGTATATGACATCCCTGTGGGTGAGTGTGGTGTGGCCTACAAGTTCACCAGTCCTTACCACCCACAACGTAATGGTTTAGTAGAGAGTTGAACCAAACCTTATAGGGCATTATCAAGGGTCTAACAGAACTCCTGAGATGTAAGTGGAATATCCTCTTACCATGCATTTCTTTGCATACAGGGAGGTACCATAGAAGTCATTAGGGTTCTGTCCCTTTGAGCATCTTTTTGGGCACCCTGTGAGAGGACCTCTCAGTTTGGTCAAATAAGGCTGGGAGACAGCTCCCAGTAAACATCTCCAGGATGTATTTAGCTACATGCTGGCCTTCAGGAACCAAACTTCCCACTTCAGGAAACTCGCTCTGGTGAACCTGGAAGCAAGTGAGGATGAGATGAACCGCTGGTACGACCTGAATGCCACTCTGGTAGAGCTTCAGCCTGGCCAGGGTGTGGGTCATGGCCCCAGTCGAACCTTATGCCTTGCAGGACAAGAGGCCTTGGCCTTTTGAGGTGGTGGAGCTCAAAAGTAATGTCGCCTACATGGTGAAGTTCAGACTCCAAGGAACCCTTTGAGGGCCTTCCATGTGATCCGCTACAAGCCTCACTTTGACTGGTCTGAAGTGAGCATGGTCTTGGTGAAAGATGATGGGGGATAGGGAGAGTGAATCTCTCCCTGACCTCCTGTCTACCAAGGAGCATGACGGGTCAGTGGAAGGTGCGATCCTCTCTGCTACATTGACCCCAGAGCAGCAGAGTGACTGTCACCAGTTGTTGAGGCAGCTCACCAGGTGGCTCTCCCTTACCCCAGGTATTACTCACTGGTGTACCCATGACGTGGACACTGGTTTCAGCCCTCCTGTGAAACACACGATTTACAGGTTGACTGACCAGGTTAGAACCAGCATCAAAGAGGAGGTCACTAAGATGTTGCTGTTAGGGGTGATCGAGCCCTCCAACAGTCCTTGGGCTAGCCCAGTGGTCTTGATCCCAAAGGCTGCTGCACCCGGTGCCACTCCTGAACTGCAGTCCTGCGTGGACTACTGTGGGCTCAACACCGTCACCAGGACTGATATGAACCCCATCCCCAGAGCTGATGAGCTTACTGATCGGTTGGGAGCTGCCAAGTTCCTTAGCACATTCGATTTAATGTCTGCGTACTGGCTGATTGCCTTAACTGAGGGGGTCAAGGAGAAGTCAGCATTTTCAACCCCAGAGGGGCACTACCGGTTTCGGGTGATCCCCTTTGGGTTAAAGTATGCCCCTGCCACCTTTCAGAGGTCGGTCAACCGGGTGTTGGCTGGGCTGGAGGATTTCAGTGCCGCCTACTTGGATGACATTGCAGTGTTCAGTTCCAGTTAGTAAGAACACTTGCAGCACCTCTGGGAAGTGTTGAAGGCTCTGCAGAGGATAGGCCTCACGGTCAAAGACAGTAAGTGCCAGATTTGGGCAGGGCTCAGAGGTGTACTTAGGGCACCAGATAGAAAGTGGCCAGGTGGCACCCCTACAGCTGAAGATTGACACCATTCTGGCTTGGGAACCACCCAAGACCCAGACAGAGGTGACAGCCTTTTTAGGCCTCACCGGCTACTATAGGAGATTTGCCAAGGCCTATGGCACCATTGTTGCCTCCTTGACAGAGCTGGTTTCTAGGATGCAGCCCAGGAAGGTGATCCCGACTGATGCCTGCCAGAAAGCTTTGATGCCCTGAAGACAGCCAGTGCATGTTACCCATGCTCAAGGCACCCGACTTCTCCAAGGAATGTATAATGCTGACTGATGCTTCAGAGCATGGTGTGGGAGCACCACTGAACGATGAGGGCCTAGACCAACCTGTCGGCTTCCCTAGCAGGAAACTACCCCCCAGGGAACAGATGTGGAGTGTCATAGAGCGAGAAGCTTTTGCTGTGGTCTGGGCACTGAAGACGCTAAGACCCTACCTGTTTGGGACTCACTTCTGAGCTCAGACAGACAAGAGACCCCTCAGACAGTTGATGCAAATGAGGGGCGGGAACCCAAAGCTGTTGAGGTAGTCCATCTCCCTACAATGAATTGACTTTACAGTGGAAAACCGCTCTGGCACAGAACATGCCAACGCGGATGGTCTGTCCAGGTTCTTCTGCCTTAGTGAGCAGAACTCCAAGGATGTTGGGTAGTTCTCTCTACTTTCAGCTGGAGGGGACACGTGTTAGACCTGGCATCTTTTGGCATGTGTCATCTGTCTTTTTGCTTTCTGACCTCCTGGTTTTGAGTACTTTCTCACTGCTGTTCAGTGTTAAAGTGCAAGTGCTCTTATTGTAAATTGTACTATGGATTGGTGTTTCCAGAAGTGGCATATCTGATTTACTGGTAAGTACTGAGAGTGCCAGGGCCTGTAAATCAAATGCTAATAGTGGGCCTGCAGCACTGATTGTGCCACCCACACGAGGAGCCATTCAAAGGGTTTTCAGATCTGCTACTGCAGTGTCTATCAAGCAATCAATCAATCATAGCATTTGTAAAGCGTACTACCTACCCGTGAGGGTCTCAAGGCACTAGGGGGGAGCGCTGCTACTGTTCGTAGAGCCAGGTCTTGAGGAGTCTCCTGATGGTCAGGAGGTCTTCGGTCTGCCGTAGGTGGATGAGGAGGGTGTTCCACGTCTTGGCAGCAATGAGGGAGAATGATCTGCTGCTGGCGGTCGCTCTTCGGATGCGGGGGACGGTGGCGAGTGTGTGGTCTGTGGAGCGAGCTGGCGGACGGGGGTGTAGCGGCTAAGTCAGCTGTTGAGGTACGCTGGTCCGGTGTCATGGAGTGCCTTGTGTGCGTGGGTGAGGAGCTTGGAGGTTATCCTCTTGTTGATGGGGAGCCAGTGCAGGTCCTTCAGGTGGGGTGTGATGTGGCTGTGGATGTCGAGGATCAGGCATGCAGAGGTGTTCTGGATGCGTTGGAGTCGTTTCAGGAGCTTGGCCGGGACTCCTGCGTAGAGTGCGTTGTCGGAGTCCAGTCTACTGCTGATGAGGGCCTGGGTGACCATCCTTCTAGTTTCGAAGGGGATCCACTTGAAGATCCTGCGAAGCATGCAAAGGGTGTTGAAGCAGGAGAAGGAGAGGGCGTTGACCTGCTTTGTCATGGAGAGTGTGGAGTCGAGGATGACCCCTAGGTTTCGTGCATGGTTGGTAGGTGTGAGGGGTGCTCCTAGTGCCGTCGGCCACCAGGATTCGTCCTAGGCTGAGGGGGAGGAACCAAGGATGAGGACCTCCATCTTGTCCGATTTCAGCTTCAGTCAGCTGTTCCTCATCCAGTTGGTGACGGCCTTCAGACCTTCGTGGAGGTTGGTTTTGGCGGTGTGGGGGTCTTTGGTGAGCGAGAGGATAAGCTGGGTGTCGTTGGCATAGGAGATGATGTTTAGGTCATGCTGTCGGGCAACATGGCCTGGTGGTACCATCTAGACTTTGAACAGCGTTGGGCTGAGGGATGAGCCATGGGGTACGCCGCAGATGATCTTGGTGGCTTTGGAGCAGAAGGGGGGGAGGCGGACACTCTGGGTTCTCCCGGTGAGGAAGGAGGTGGTCCAGTCCAGGGCCTTATCTTGGATTCCGGCGTCGTGGAGGCGTGCTCTTAGTGTGTGATGGCAGACTGTGTCGAAAGCGGCTGACAGTTCCAGGACAATGAGAGCGGTGGTTTCTCCATTGTCGAGCAGGATCCTGATGTCATCGGTGGCGGCGATGAGGGCAGTTTTGGTGCTGTGGTGGCTGCGAAACCCGGAATGGGAAGGGGCCAGGATGTTGTTCTCTTCGAGGAAGCTGGTCAGTTGTTTGTAGACGGCCTTTTTGATGACCTTCGCCGGGAACGGGAGCAGGGAGATGGGTCGGAAGTTCTTGAGGTCCTTGGGGTCTGCCTAGTGTTTCTTTAGTAGGGCGTTGATCTCTGCCTGCTTCCAGCTCTCCGGGAAGGTTGCTGTCTCAAAGGAGATGTTGATGGTTTTCTGAAGGTGGGGTGCGATGGTCCTGCTGGCTTTGTTGAAGATGTGGTGTGGGCAGGGGTCTTCCAGGGATCCGTAGTGGACGGTGTTCATGATCTTGATGGTGTCATCGCCATTGGTGTTGGTCCAGGCTAGCAGGCGGTTGGTGCAGGCGGTGGTCATGGGAGCGGTGGTGTCGGGGGTTGCCGGGGTGGTGGCGGCATTGAAGCTGTCGTGGATGTCTGCTATCTTGCAATGGAAGAAGGTGGCCAGTGAGTTGCACAGGTCTTGTGACAATGGGATGTCGTTGGTGTTGGAGCTGGGGTTGGAGAGTTCCTTCACGATGCTGAAGAGGTCTTTGCCATTGTGTGCGTTGTTGTCTATGTGGTCTCTGAAGGCGGTCCTTTTGGCGGATCTGATGAGTGTGTGGTGTCAGCAGGTGGCGTTCCTGTGGGCTGTGTAGCTTTCCGGTGTTCTTTCGCGGGTCCAGGTTTTTTCTAGTTTTCGGCAAGTTCGTTTGGAGGCCTGGCGATCTTTGGTAAACAAGCTGGCTCTCTTGATGATGTGGGTTTTGGGGGGCTTCTTGAGCGAGGCGAGGGTGATGGAGCAATCTTTGATCCATTGTCTGAGGCTGCGGGTTGCGGCGTCGGGATTGGTCGGGTCCACGGGTGGGCTCTGGGTGAGGGCGGCGGTTAGTGGTGGTGCGTCGAAGAAGACGTGGGTGCTTGCTGAGAAGATGGGATCAATCGTGTGGCCTGTGGAGTGAGTGGGTGTTGTGATGAGTTGTCTGAGTCCGAGGTTGCCGAGGTTGTCGATCAGGGTGGAGGAGTTGGCGTAGTTGTTGTTCTCGAGGTGGAAGTTCAGGTCCCCGAGGAGGATGTAGTCCATGGATGCGAGAGCGTGTGTGTTGATGAAGTCGGTGATGGAGTCCCTGATCTGCGGTCAGGATCAGGGGGGGTCTGTCGATGAGGGTGCCTCTGAGGGTGGAATTGGGGTCGGTGTGGATCTGGAAGTGCAGGTGTTCGGCGGTGCTGAGTGTGTCGTCGGCATGTGTTGAGATTTTGAGAGTGTTTCTGTGGATGATGGCAATTCCTCCTCCTATTCCGTTGGGGCAGTCCTTGCGGGCTGATCTTGTAGCCTTCCGGGATGGCTATGGCAATATCAGGTGCAGAGAATGGTGTCAGCCAGGTCTCTGTCAGGAAGGCGACATCTGGGGCGTTGGTGTCGAGTAGGTCCCAGAGTTCGACTGCATGTTTGCGGGCAGAGGGGTGCTGAGCAGGATGCATCTGAGGAAGTTGGGTTCCTTGTTTGTCGGGTTGGCGGCCGGATGCTGGTGAAGATGCAGTTCCGGCTGGAGAAGGGTCCTTTGGTACGTTTCGGGGCAGCCAGGCAGCAGGTGGGTGATCATCTGGTGTTGAGTGCGTGGAGGGTTCTAGAGTCGTAGCAGAGGCAGGCGTCGTGGTGTTCGGAGGGGCCGGGGTCCTGGCGCTGGGCACCGTCCAGGAGCGGACGGGCGCAGACAGGCTTGCCTTCGATGCGCCAGCGGCGCGTCCGCTGCGTGGCCTCCAGAAGAGGGGAAGTGGGAGGCGGGAGCAGCTGGGAGGCGGGAGCGGGGTGGCAAATGCAGTTGGCCAGGGCCGCAGGGGTCGCAGCAGCGGGAAACCACGAAGGGGGGAGCGGAAGGGGGTCACAAGAGCAAAGGGAGACGGGGCACAGGGAGACACAAAGGAAAAAATAACTAGCAAAAATCACGAGATTTCTGGAATTCGGTAGGTTAGATTTTCAAAGCCCTCATAAAAGGACTCTTAAGCCACGCCCACTTCGTGGGACGTAGGCCGAGCCCTAAAAAGGGGCCAGACAGGGGATGGGGATGTGCATTCTCTTCCGAGGTGGCGTTTGAGGTGTGTCCTGCCTCTCCTGAATGAGTCAGGGCTGGGCTGAATAGACCTGGGTTGTATTTAGAGTAGTGGGAGGAGATTTCCTTGCATCTGAATGGACCTGGTCTGCCTTGGACAATGCTGTCTCTACTTCCTGCCAGAAAGCTGGGCCAAAAAGGACCAAACTGTTTTGGACTGATAACAGATACTCTCTGCCCAAGAGAACAAAGATAAACTGAGTATAACTATGGGGCCCAGACCCCAAAACGCTGGAACTCACTTGTATCAAGGAACCTGCCAAGAAGAAGAGCTGGAAGAACTGCCAGGTGGAGTGCTGCCCCTTTGCTGCGTTGTTGCTTTGCTGGGTTGGCCTGCAGTTGCTGCTTCTGCCTTGGGCAGTTACAGGACTGGACTGAACTTTCGTCACTTATCACTGAGTATCTCCAAGGGCTTGAAATAGAGCCTGCCTCCTGTTCACAAAGTCTCAGGGACAGCAAAGACATCACTTACCTCTGGGTATCGCCCCTGGAACTGTGGATTTCAGTTGCCACAGAGTGTTAAAGCAGCAAACACTGTCACTGACACCACTGCTGGCTCCGTGTCCTGAAGGCACCACAGAAGGCACTGCCGCACTTCGCACAGCAACCCTGGTCTCACCGAAGATGATGACCAATGCATCCACCGAGCCACTGCTTGCACCGTGACCTGTGTGTACCACACTCTTCACTGCCTTGCCTCACTCCGCCGCACTGGTCTCACCAACAGTGTCACTGCACACTCACCTCACCAACCGTGCCTGCACCTTGGTTTGGGGGTACTGCTTGTAAGACAAACGACACCCCGCCCCATCCCACACCGCAATCTGGGCTGACTCTCATCAACTGCTACTACCACTTGCAATGTGACCTGTCAGCAATGCAAGTAGCACCGCCCCACCCCACACTGCAGCCCTGGTCTCACCGACGCCGCTGGATGACCGTCACCGAGTCGTACCTGCCCCATGACTTGAGGGCACCGCTTGACGCACCGCTACACTTCACATCACAACCAGGATGGTTGCCACGACCAGCCCGCACCAACGTGGTGGCTGGAACCAAAAGTACTATTTAGGAGTCTGCTGACACTAACGCCGGTCCGCATCGACGAGGTCAGCAGAAACTGTTCAGCACCGTGGTAGCCCCAGAAGGAGCTACCGGCTTCAAGGAACTGCATTTTACCGTTATTCTTGCAAAGTGTATATTTTTGATTACTGTATGTTGGTCTTTTATTGTTTTGGTCTTGTTTGCACAGATAAATATTAGTTATTTTTTTAAACTGGTGGGGTGTACTTTTGTAGTGTTTTCACTGTATTATGGTATGTTTTTTGCAAATGCTTCACACACTGCCTCTCATGTAAGCCTGGCTGCTCATTCCAAGGTACCAAAGGGTTGAGCAGGGGTTATTTCAGTAGGGTATCCCCTTTATCCTGACTAGAAGGAATGGTCCCTATTTAGACAAAGGTGCAAACTATTGCCAACCAGAGCCCCCCATATCTAACAGTGGGTGTCTCAGTCTCTAGGTGGATCTCTGACTCAGTGCATCAGTGTCTGAATTAGCATTTGACTGAGTCTCTGAGTACGTCTGTGAGAGTATGCATCAGGGTCTATGAGTGGGTGCATGAGTCTCTGAGTGGATCAGTGAGTGGGTGTCTGAGTCTCTGGGTGGGTCTTTCTGTGGGTGCATCAGTATCTGAGTGGGTCTGTGCTTTAGTGTCTCAGTCTCTGAGTGGGTTTGTGGCTGCATGCATTCAATCAATCAATCAGGCATATGTTAATTGCAACTACTCACCTGAAAGGGTCTCAAGGCGCTGGGAGGGTTGCAGGCTCCAGTCCATCAAGGGGGGGGTCTGTCAAAGAGCCAGGTTTTGAGGTTTCTTGCGAAGATGGGGAGCTATGTTGTCTGTCTGAGGTGAAGCAGCAGGGTGTTCCAGGCTCAGGCCGCGAGGAAGGAGAAGGAGTGGCCTCTCGATCTGGTCTTTCTGGTGCGGGTGACCACAGCATAGGAGAGGTGGGCAGATCGTAGGGTCCTCTGGTGTGTGTGGAACTTGAGTTGGCTGTTCAGGTATGCTGGTCCAGTGTCAAGGAGGGCCTTGTGGGCGTGGGTGAGCATCTTTAAGGTGACTCTAGCTTCGATGGGGAGCCAGTGGAGTGTGTAGGTGCTGGGAGATGAGGCAGTGTTTTGGCAGGTCGCGGACCAGTCTTTCGGCGGCGTTCTGGAGGTTCTGTAGCATGTGGGTGAGGTTTTTGTTTATTCCGGTGTGCGTTGCCGTAGTCGAGTCTGCTGGTGACCAGGGCGTGAGTGACGGTCTTTCGGTGTTCGAGGGGATCAATTTGAAGGTCTTACGTGGGAGGCAGAGGGTGTGGAAGCAGGAGGACGAGACGGAGTTGATCTGGCTGTCCATTTTGAGCTTGGAGTCCAGGATGATTCCAAGGTTGCATGCGTGGTCCGTGGGGGTGGATGGGCTTTTGAGGGTGGGAGGCTGCCAGGTGTTGTTCCATGCGTCAGGGTTTGGGCCTATGATAAGTACTTCTGTTTTGTAGGTGTTTAGTTGTAGGCAGCTGTTTTTCATCCATTTGCCGACGGCTTCCATGCCTTCTCGAAAAGTGTGTCTGGCGGCATTGGGTTTGTTGGATAGGGAGTGGTGTTGTCTGCATTTGACACAATGTTGAGTCTCTAGGTTCTGACGATAGGGGCGAGTGGAGACATGTATTCGTTGAAGAGTGTAGGGCTGAGGTAGTACCCCTGGGGGACTGTGCAGGTGGTAGATGTAGGGTCGGAGAGGAAAGGGGCTAGTCTGACTTGCTGCGTTATGCCAGAGAGGAAGAAGCAGATCCAGTTGAGGGCCTTATCTTGGATCCCTGCATTGTGGAGGCTGCGTATAAGGGTGGGTGAGAGACTGTGTCAAACGCTGCTGAGAGGTCGAGGAGGATGAGGGCTGCTCTTTCTCCTTTGTCCAGTAGGGTGAGGATGTCGTCTGTTGCAGCAAAGAGGGCGGTTTCCGTACTGTGTTATTTTCTGAAGCCGGATTGGGAGGATTCGAGGATGTTGTGCTCTTCGATGAATGTGGCAAGTTGGCTGTTGATGGCTTTCTCAATGACTTTCGATGGGAACGGGAGCTGTGAAATGGGTCTGTAGTTTTTGAGGTCAGTAGGGTCCACCGAGAGTTTCTTCAGGAGGTGGTTGACCTCGGCATGCTTCCATTTGTCAGGAACCGTGGTGGTTGCCAGGGGGCTGTTGATGGTGTGGCAGAGCATGGGTGCAGTCTGTCAGTGGCTCGGTTGAAAATGTGGTGGGGGCAGGCGTCCAAGGGGGCCCCGAAGTGGATTAAATCCATCGACGTCAGTGTGTCTTCGGTGGCAAGTGCTGTCCAGTTGTCGATCGCTGGCTTCAGAGTGTCGGGGGTGGTTGGTGAGGGTTCAATGTGTTTGTTGTGTACGTTGAAGTTGTAGATGCTCTTGATTTTGTGGTGGAAAAAGGTGCTGAGTTTGTTGCAGAGGTCTTGTGAGGGAAGGATGTCGGTGGACTCGCTGGTGGGTTGGGCGATGTTGAAGAGTTCTTTGATGTTGTGTGCGTGAGTGGAGATTCTGTCTTCAATCACTTTTTTCCCTGTTTTTCTGATGAGTTGTTGGTGAGCGTTGGTGGTGGCTCTGAAGTTGTTGTAGGCTTCTGTGGATTTGGTGTTCCTCCAGGCCGTTTCGAGGCGGCAGCAAGTGCGTCTGGCCTCTTGAAGTTTGGCGGTTGGGGTGGTGTTGCTGAGTGATGAGGTTAGCTGGTCGTTTATGATTCTGGTCTAGTTTCTTCGTGGGAGCAGGTGCAGGAATCTGTGGATTGTGGGTGTTCTGAGGATGAAGTGGACGCATCGATGGTCAGTCCATGGGAGTTCGGTGGTGTGGCTGAAGGTGATGGATTTACCTGTTGTGATTAGGGGTTGAGGGTTTGTCCCGTTGGGTGCGTGGGTTCGGTCACAATCTGTTGGAGTCCAATGTTGTGGAGATTGTCCAGGAGGGATGTGGTGCTGGGGTCCAGTTGGTTGCTGAGATGGAAGTTGAGGTCTCCCGGTAGGGTGTAATTGGTGGACGTGATGGTATGCGGGGAGATGATATCTGTGATGGAGTTGGCGGAAAGTTTGCGGGGTCCAGGGGGGGTCGGTAGATGAGGGTTCCTGAGAGGGTGGTGGTAGGGCGGGCCAGTATCTTAAAGTGAAGGTGTTACATCAGGTCTGTGGGCTCATCAGGGAATGTGCTACGGCAGAGGTTGGATTTGTGGACGATGGCGATTCCTTCTCCCGGGTGGGTGGGGCAGTCCTTCCTGGAGATCTTGTATCCTCGGGGAATGGCGATGGAGATGTCCGGTCCCGAGGTGGTGTTGGGCCATGTTTCGGTGAAGAAAGCTAAGTCCGGGTGGTGCTGTCGAAGAGGTCCCAGAATTTGGTGGCATGTTTGTGGAGGGATCGGATGTTGAGGAGGATGCATTGCAGGGTCTTCAGTTGGGTTGTGGTCTTGCCGGCGGGTGGCGCCGGGTCCGTGGTCTTGGCGGTGCTGTAGGTGTGCCGTCATCGGTGACAGATGAAGGGTCCGTGGGTGTCGGCTGGTGATGCTAGCTTGCAGTCGTTGTTGCGTCCTGGGTTGAGAGCGTGAGTGCTGCAGGGTCATAGCTTTGGCATTGAGAAGGTCCAGGGTTCCTGGCGCTGGTCACGGTCGGGTCACGGACGGGCGCAAATGGGCTTGCCTTTGGCACGCCTTCGGCAGGAAGCAACGGAGGAAAGGCACAGAAGGAGAGTAAAAGGGGACGATTAAAATCAGTGAAAAATAAGTGAAAACGGAGAGAGCGGTTTGAGAGAAAGGAGACAGAGGTCCACTGGACCACCAGGGATGAGGAGCAGGTAAAACCTGCGGGTGGAGGAGGGCCTAGAACACCAGCACTCAAGAGTACAGGGGCTTCAGGGGAAGGCCTCACTTGATGGTGGAGCTGCGAGGCGGAAGAGCAATTTCACTGACAATGAGTCTGTGGTCTTGCTCATCTGTCATTGCAGCGGCCGCAATTAAGTAGGGGTCGGGGAGGGCTGGATAGCTGGGAGGACTAGACAGCTGGGAGTAGAGCTGGATTGGGCTGGTCGCAAGGGTCGTTCTGGGGAGGGGCCGCGGGAGCAGCAGCGGCAGGGAAAAACAGGCAGAAACGGCAAAAAGAGAGGTCGAGGAGGATGAGGGCTGCTGTTTCTCCTTTGTCCAGTAGGGTGCATATGTTGTCTGTTGCAGCAAGGAAGGCGGTTTCCGTACTGTGCTGTTTTGTGAAGCCAGATTGGGAGGAGTCGAGGATGTTGTGCTCTTCGATGAATGTGGCGAGTTGGCTGTTGATGGCTTTCTCAATGACTTTCGATGGGAATGGGAGCTGTGAAATGGGTCTGTAGTTTTTGAGGTCGGTAGGGTCCACCGAGAGTTTCTTCAGGAGGTGGTTGACCTCGGCGTGCTTCCAATTGTCAGGGAACGGGGTGGTTGCCAGGGAGCGGTTGATGGTGTGGCAGAGCATGGGTGCGATTGTGTCAGTGGCTCTGTTGAAAATGTGATGGGGCAGGCGTCCATGGGTGCCCCAAAGTGGATTAAATACATCGACTTCAGTGTGTCTTCGGTGGTAAGGGCTGTCCAGTTGTCGAACGCTGGCTTCAGAGTGTCGGGGTGGTTGGTGAGGTTTCAATGTGTTTGTTGTCTTTGTTGAAGTTGTTGTAGATGCTCTTGATTTTGTGGTGGAAAAAGGTGCTGAGTTTGTCGCAGAGGTCTTGTGAGGGAAGGATGTCGGTGGACTCGCTGGTGGGTTGGGCGAACTCCATGATGATGCTGACGAGTTCTTTGATGTTGTGTGCGTGAGTGGAGATTCTGTCTTCAATCACTTTTTTCCTCATTTTTCTGATGAGTTGTTGGTGAGCGTTGGTGGTGGCTCTGAAGTTGTTGTAGGCTTCTGTGGATTTGGTGTTCCTCCAGGCCTTTTCGAGGCGGCGGCAAGTGCGTCTGGACTCTCGAAGTTCAGTGGTTGGGGTGGAGTTACTGAGTGATGAGGTTAGCTGGTCTTCGGTGATTCTGGTCTAGTTTCTTCGTGGGAGCAGGTGCAGGCATCTGTGGATGGTGGGTGTTCTGAGGATGAAGTGAACGCATCGATGGTCAGTCCATGGGAGTTCGGTGGTGTGGCTGAAGGTGATGGATTTACCTGTTGTGTAGAGGGGGTTGAGGGTGTGTCCTGTTGGGTGCGTGGGTTCAGTCACAATCTGTTGGAGTCCAATGTTGTGGAGGTTGTCCAGGAGGGATGTGGTGCTGGGGTACAATTGGTTGTTGAGATGGAAGTTGAGGTCTCCCAGTAGTGTGTAGTTGGTGGACGTGATGGCATGCGGGGAGATGATGTCTGTGATGGAGTTGGCGGAAAGTCTACGGGATCCAGGGAGTTGGAAGGTGAGGGGTCCTCAGAGGGTGGTGGTAAGGCGGGCCAGTATCTTAAAGTGAAGGTGTTACATCAGGTCTGTGGGCTTATCAGGGAATGTGCCAAGGTAGAGGTTGGATTTGTGGACGATGGCGATTCCTTCTCCTGGGTGGGTGGGGCAGTCCTTCCTGGAGATCTTTTATCCTTGGGGAATGGCGATGGAGATGTCCGGTCCCGAGATGGTGTTGGTCCATATTTCGGTAAAGAACGCTAAGTCCGGGGTGGTGCTGTTGAAGAGGCCCCAGAATTCGGTGGCGTGTTTATGGAGGGATCGGATGTTGAGGAGGATGCATTGCAGGGTCTTTGGTTGGGTTGTGGTCTTGCCGGCGGGTGGCGCCGGGTCCGTGGTCTTGGCGGTGCTGTAGGTGTGTCATCATCGGTGACAGCTGAAGGGTCCGTGGGTGTTGGCTGGTGATGCTAGCTTGCAGTTGTTGTTGCGTCCTGGGTTGAGAGCGTGAGTGCCGCTGGGTCATAGCTTTGGCATTGAGGAGGTCCAGGGTTCCTGGCGCTGGTCGCCGTCGGGTCGCGGACGGGCGCAAATGGGCTTGCTTTTGGCACGCCTTCGGCAGGGAGCAACAGAGAAAAGACACAGAAGGAGGGTATACGGGGGCGATTGAAATCAGTGAAAAACAAGTGAAAACGGAGAGAGCGGTGTGAGAGAAAGGAAACAGAGGTCCACTGGACCACCAGGGATGAGGAGCAGGTAAAACCTGTGGGTGAAGGAGGGCCTAGAACACCAGCACTCAAGAGTACAGGGGCTTCAGGGGAAGGCCTCACTTGATGGTGGAGCTGCGAAGGGGGAGAGCAATTTCACTGGCAATGAATCAGTGGTCTTGCTCACCTGTCCCCGCAGCGGCCGCCATTAAGTAGGGGTCGGGGAGGGCTGGATAGCTGGGAGGGCTCGACAGCTGGGAGTAGAGCTGGATTGGGCTGGTTGCGTTGGTCGTGCTGGGGGAGGGGCCGCGGAAGCAGTAGCAGCAGGGAAAAACAGGCAGAAAAGGCAAAAAGAGAGGAAAGAGTGCAAATGAGGCAGTGAAAGGTGCAATAAAAGTGGGGGAAAGACACAGAAGGAGAATGAGAGGGGAAAATTAAATCAGTGAAAAACAAGTGAAAACGGAGGAAAGACACAGAGGGGGAGTGAAAGGAGGAGATTGAACTCAGTAAAAAAGGAATGAAAACAGAGGAAAGTCCCAGAGGGTGAGTAAAAGGGGGAGATTGAAGTCAGTAAAAATCGAGTGAAAACGGAGGAAAGGCACAGACGGGGGAGTGAAAGGGGGATATTGAAATCAGTAAAAAAAATTAGTGAAAACAGAGGAGAGACACAGAGGGGGAGTTAAAGGGGGAGATTGAAAATAGTAAAAAACAAGAGAAAATGGAGAAAAGACACAGAAGGAGAGTAAAAGGGGGAGATTGAAATTTGTGAAAAAAAGTGTAAACGGAGAGAGAGAACGGAGACAGAGAAAGGAGACATAGATCCTTTGGATCACCAAGGATGAGGCGCAGGTAAAACCTGCGGGGGTAGGAGGGCCTCGAACACCAGCACTCGAGAGTGCAGGGTTTCAGGGGAAGGCCTCACTTGATGGTGGAGCTGCGAGGGGGAGAGCAATTTCACTGACAATGAGTCAGTAGTCTTGCTCGCCTGTCTGCACAGCGTCCGCCATTAAGTAGGGGTCAGGGAGGGCTGGACAGCTGGGAGGCGGGATTGGGGAGGGGAGCTGGATTAGGCCAGTCACGTTGGTCGTGCTGGGGGAGGGGCAACAGGAGCAGCAGCGGCAGGGAAAAATGGGCAGAAAAGGCAAAAAGAGAGGAAAGAGTGGAAATGAGGCATTGAAAGGTGCAAGAAAAGTGGGGGAAAGACACAGAAGGAGAGTGAGAGGGGAAGATTAAATCAGTGAAACATGAGTGAGAACAGAGGAAAGACACAGAGGGGAAGTGAAAGGGGGAGATTGAAATCAGTAAAAAATTAGTGAAAACATAGGAGAGATACAGAGGGGGAGTGAAAGGGGGAGATTGAAATCAGTAAAAAATTAGAGAAAATGGAGTGAGAGAGCAGAGTGAGGGAAAGGAGACAGAGGTCCACTGGACCACCAGGGATGAGGCGCAGGTAAAACCTGCGGGTGGAGGAGGTCCTCGAACACCAGCACTTAAGAGTGCAGGGGCTCAGGGGAAGGCCTCATTTGATGGTGGAGCTGCGAGGGGGAAGAGCAATTTCACTCACAATGAGTCAGTGGTCTTGCTCGCCTGTCCCCGAGGCGTCCGCCATTAAGTAGGGGTTGGCGAGGGTTGGATAGCTGGGAGGCGGGAGTATGGAGGGGAGCTGGATTAGGCTGGTCGCATTTGTCGTGCTGGGGGAGGGACCGCAGGAGCAGCAGCGGGAGGGAAAAATGGGCAGAAAAAGCAAAAAGAGAGGAAAAAGTGGAAATGAGGCAGTGAAAGGTGCAAGAAAAGTGGGGGAAAGACACAGAAGGAGAGTGAGAGGGGGAGATTGAAATCAGTACAAAATTAGTGAAAACGGAGGAGAAACACAGAGGGGGATTAACAAGGGGAGATTGAAATGAGTAAAACACGAGAGAAAACTGAGGAAAGACACAGAAGGACAGTAAAAGGGGTAGATTGAAATCAGTGAAAAACAAGTGAAAATTGAGAGAGTGCGACGGAGCGAGAGAAAGGAGACAGAGGTCCACTGGACCACCAGGGATGAGACGCAGGTAAAACCTGCGGGTGGAGGAGGGCCTCAAACACTAGCATTCGAGAGTGCAGGGGCTCAGGGGAAGTCCTCACTTGATGGTGGAGCTGTGAGGGGCAGAGCAATTTCACTGACAATTAGTCATTAGTGACTGACAATGAGTCATGGGTGCATTAGTGTAAGAGTGGGCATGTGACCAGGTGCATGAGTGGATGCATCAGTGTCTGAATAGTTGTTTCACCAGGTGCATGGATCTCTGAGTAAGTCTGTGAGTGGCTGTCTGAATATTTGAGTGAGTCTATGAGTAGGAGCATGAGTCTCTGAGTAGGTCCATCAGTGGGTGAATCAGTGTCTGAGTGGGTGCATTACTGTCTTGGTGGGGGGTGAGTGCTTGAATGCGTCTTTAAGTGGGTCTGTGAGTGGGAATGGGAGTCTCTCAGTGGGTCTGTGAGTGGGCCTGTTAGTGTTGGAGTGGGACTCTAAGTGAGTGTATGAATGTCCACATGAGTCTGTCACTGGGTATGTGAGTAGCTGTGTGAGTGTCTAAGTAAAACTGACAGTTGGATTTGTGTGTGTACATTTATTTTTGCATTTTTCATCAATATACATAAAGACATTGTGGTATTCGCAAAATATCATCACCGTTACACCGAGGGGCCGTGCAGGCAGTTGCTCCCTATTTGCAAATATTGCATGGGAAAAAAACATGTTTCATTAACCCCTTCAGTTTTTCAAACATGGGGTCAGAGTACCTCTACAATTCACTTAAAAAGCCAAACATGGACATTAAAGTTAGAAGTAAAATGTTTAAAAAACCTTAGAAATGTACTAATAAAAACAAAGGTTACAAGGACGTTATAGTTAGGCTCATATTTCACCTGTAGAAAATCATAGAAATTTAGCAGTAATAGTTACCTGAGCTAACTATAACTAACCCTCCTGCCATGCACTGCTTATGACCGCACATATTACATTGTTCAGTGACATCACTGATGACATCTCAAATGACATCACTGATGACATTATCCAGTGAATGTGAGTGTTTTCTGTGATTGCATTTGAGACATCATCTTCAGTGATGTCATCCGTGATGTCACTGAACATGTCATGAGTGATGTAATATGTGAGGCGATGAGAAGTGCACTGTGGGGTTATGAGCTATAGTTAGCTCAGGTAATTATTACTGATTTATATCTTAGTTTAAAAAAAAATCCATTTCCTAACTATAATGTCCCTGTAACATTTGTTTTTTTTCAGTGAATTCTTATGTTTTTTTAATTCTGTTTCCTAACTGTCATGTCCCTGTAACCTTTCCCACCTGCTATATCATATGGTGTATTAATACGTCATCCTGCAATCAGGTTTCAGAGCTAAAATATACTAAGAAGAGAAAAATATCTTATACAGAGTGATATAAATTAAAAGGAGAAAGAAATAGTTGATACTTCTCACACACAATGACTAGGAGGCTCAGCGGATGCTTAGAATTTATACATGTTTTATGTCTAAGTGTATGGCTCATTCTTCACTTATATTTAACCCTCCAGGTTCAACTGTTTCCAAGTCTATTATATACTCAGATTCCAACCTACATAGTCTATGACATTGATTATCTTCTCTCTAGTGTTTCCTTACTTTGTCTAGACCAAAGTATGTCATAAGTGTCAAATACCCCTGTGTTTTTCTTGGAATTGTCTAGCCACCAGATATTTAGAAATATTGTTCATGATTGATCTGATGTGTTCTATGATCTGTTTTCTACCTGGAAAAGTGTACTGCCAATAGTTCTTTTTGGGCAAAGACACTCAATGCAATATATACTACGTGGTCCGTTTTTGCATGTTATGTGTATCCTAATTTCATAGAGTTTTTCTCAAAATAAGATGGAGTATGTTGTTTTGTTAGTGCTGTGTCTGCAGACTTTGCACTGGGTGCATGGAAAGAAACCCTTGGGACCCCCTCCTAGCCAAGTGTGCTGTGTCTCAGTTTGAAAGTGGCACCAAACTGACATTTCCCTGATGCTCCCTACGATATGTAATGCCTGGTTTGTCCTCTATGAAACTCTATAGTTTGCCCACTTTTCAGAAGAGTCCAGTTGTTCATTAGTATATTTGGTCCTCTTTTAGAGTCATTAATAAACGTTGTGATGAACCTGACTTTTCTGGCATTCTCTTTTTCTTTTCTTGTTTCTAAAGGTCCCTGACTCCATAGGGAACTCTACCCCTGTAAATAGGGGAAATCCTTTCTACTGCCTTATGCAGGATTTTCTCAGGATGGCCCCTTGATCTAAACCTCTTCACAAGGATATAATGGACTTCTGTAGATTTCTTTTCAGTGCCTCAGTTTTTTTGGGCCTCTCCAATACACCATTGGGGATATTCCATTTCATTTGGCCTCGGTCGCTACTGAGGCATGTAGGACTGTTTCCCTGCTGTATCTTTTCTGTACAGGGGTGTCACTAGCACCTATTCTACTGATTTGACATGAATATAGAACACATCAATTTCTTTCTTATTTGCCATCGTCACAACTTTTAAATTCAAGTTATTCTCATTCAAACACTTGCAGAAGTCATATACTTCCTCATCTGCTTCATCCCAAATTATAAATACACCATCTATGTAGCGAAACCACATTATAACCTTTAAAACCACTTGGATGCTAATGACAAGGGTAACTCGTCATGGAGTGCCCATTCATTTCAATGGAAATTACAGTAAATTGGTGAGGATGCTCTAGCATCCAAGTGGTTCAAACAATCCTCCATCGTGGAGTCCAAAGCTGCGAAGAGGCCAACCGCAATACAGATGCAACACTCCACTGAATGTACATTAAACATTCCGAATCACACAGATGTGTTGTGTCTATTGTCTTTCAAGTGTGGAAGTATGGATGAATGTTGGGTCAGTGAATTCCTCTTATGTCCATGTGGCTCATGTCGTTGGACTTGGGTCACAGGGTGACACATTGCCTAATGTTGTCGGGGTGGCACAGACGCAACAACAGGGACACACGCTTTTGTTACTTCCTTGTCCAGTCCCATACGGAACAATGCCCAGAGCCCTGGGGTCATTGTTCATACCCTTACACTGGACTGGCATATGCCAGGCCAGCCCACTCCACTTACGCTCACAGGGTGGGACGGCAATGCTACATGTCCCAGGTATTTTCTGTAGTGATCTGGTGATCACAGGTCTAGTTGTCAGCATGTCACAGCCACTCCCTCACAGCTGGTATACACCCACACCACACCCATCCAGCACAGGCGTCACAGGACATGTGACCCTGCCAATATAAAGGGCCGGGTGTACGTGCTCGACGCCATTTTCAACCTCTTTCGGGGTGTATCTGTGTGGTGTGCATGTAAACATGAAGACCCAGAGGCCTGTAACATCACATTTCCCCGTCCCGGAGGTGACATGATGGCGTAAGCACCACGATACCCAATCATAGAGGGTCCATGACTTGCAGGGCACAGACTTGGTGGCACTGGATACACTGCAGCCGGCACTGGCACACTGCCACGGGATGGTGACTTTCGGTGCACTGAGGTAGGGGCACATTAAGTGCTGAGCAGGTGTGCAGCCTGCGACGATGCCCTGTCCCGGCGGTCTGGACTGCTCAGGTTTTGTGTGCCCTGCTGGACCGCAGTGTAGGCCTGAGCCAGCGGGCAGCGGGGGCTACCGCCATGTGGTGTTGCCTCCTGGATTACAGAGTTAGTGGCACCTAAAAGGCTGAGCGAGTGTGCAGCTTGCAATGATGCCAGGTGCACTGGTATGTCCTCTGTCTTTGGTGAAATCAAGACCCAGAACCAAAGGTGAGACATGGTGGCCTGCGGAGCAGGGCTGCATAATGTGGAGGGTGCCATGTCCGCGGGCCCCGGGCTTGTGTCTTCTAGCGCCACGTGGTGGGCCCTCTTTTCTACATGCCGGAGGCGGAAGGTGAGCAGTGAGGCCTGGGTGCGCACTGGGCGGGGGAGGGGCTCGGGTGCAGCTGCCTGGGTACGCAGGGGCGGGCATGCAATTGTATTGTGTGCAATTGTATGTACCGTTGCAACTCTGGAGAAAGGAGGGTGTCGCCGCTGGAACTGACACACTGCACTGCATCGGAGAGAAGCGTGCCGCAATGAAGAGGAAGTGTGTCGCCGTCACTGCTGCTGTCGTCGCAACTCTGAAGAAGGAGGGTGTCGCCGCTGGAACTGTTGCACTGCACCATATCAGGAGAAGAATCTCGCAACAAGTTTGGAGCGTGTCGCCGTCATTGTGCCTGCCGTCGCAACTGAGGAGCTGGAGGGTGTCACCGCTGGAACTGTCGCATTGCACCGCATGGAAATAGAGCACCTCGCATCCACGAGAAGCGCGCCGCCTTCGGAGCTGCTGCCTTCGCATCTTGGATGTCGCCGCTTTAGTTGTCGAATCAAGCGGAAGCTTCACGCATCGTGGAGAAGAGCGTCGCCGCAGGAGCTGTTGCCGTCGCATCGTAAGGGTATCGCCGCTGTAGTCCACGCATTGAACCGAGAGTTTCTCGAATCCCCGAGAAGCGCGCCACATCTGGAAGATCTTCACGTCTTTATTTCTTTGCACCTGACTTTGCAGCATTTCCCATCGCTGTGACACTGCTTGTTGTGGAACTGCAACTCAACTTTAGGTACATTGACGCAGAGTGTCGCATCTAAGCACTGAACTGAACTAAGCTTAAATCTATCATCTTAAAATAATCATAGTGTGTACTTTTGTCGTTTATGGTCTTGTGGTAATTCTATATAAAGTCTACTTATTTTTTATATAAAACCTGTGTGGTGTCCATTTGTAGTGTTGTCACTGGGTTACTGTATATGGTCACAACTGCTTAACTTACAACGCCTCTGAAATAAGCCTTGACTGCTCGCGCCACGCAACCTAGAGGGTGAGACGGGGTCATTTTAGGTGTGTAATCCCCTTGTCCTGACTAGAGGAGAGGGTCCCTATTTGTCACAAGTACCTACCTGTGCCAACTAGAGACCCCCAAATCTAACAGTCAGTAATCCTTTATGGCTTGTGGTTCCATCTATTGTTTTATTTGATTTTTGTGGTGTGCATGAAATGTAATGCAAGGTTCTATCACGGTATGTATTTGAGCATTTTCTATATGTAGTAAATGTTTTCATATTATGTATGTGCCATTTCATGTTTTGTGTTCCTTGATGTCTAATTCAGGCATTGTGGGAAGCACTTTCTATATAAATCACCCAATGCCAGATAACTTGTCGGTTTGTCTCCGAATGTGTTTACTCCTTGAGTTGGTTTCATGCGGTGTATTTTCTAGGAAGGGTTTCGCATTCTCAGACGAATTCCTTTTAGCTCTACGCCCCATTTCACAAACTGCTTGTAGGCAAATTGCCTAACGTGAGCTTCTTCCGTAATGTCATTTATTTATAAAAACAAATTAGGTATCTATGCGTTCAGAACAAATTTCAAGGAATTAGTCTGGCTCTGAGACATAGATCACAGCCACCTCGGAGTTTTACTGACAATTAATTATGTCAGATTCAAAAAGATATTTTTTTAGACCATACAGGATTAAAAGAGAGGGCAGAAAACCGTAAGGCACATTTTGCTGCTTCAAAGAAAGAAATCAAATCCGCTTGGAGCTTATTATTTCTATGGCACTTCGATTGGTATGTAAATTAATAGAGCATGGGCAGATGTGCTGTAAGTACACTGAGGCCACGTTATTGAAAACAGATCACACACAGCTGGTCTCATTGCTAGAACTGCATATGTTTCTGATGAACACATGCCGGATGCCTGGTGCAGCTTCAGAGCAAGACCCCTACTGTTTTAACACAGCATTTTATTTTGCCTTCATTCATGGAGATGGCATATGTTTCTGGCAAGTGTTGCCGTAAATCACATATAACACACAGTGTTGAATATTGAAGAAACGTGTGGCGTTGCATTCCATTAAGTGCCATTCACAAGAGTTATAATCAATGCAAGTACTAGAACGTAACTGCCAGAGTTGTTGAACTTGCATTTGAAAGATAGTCTACCGACAAAAAATGGTAGTGTGGGAGTAAATTGCTACATTTAGCAAAAATATGTCACCATCTGTGGGGTCAAGAAGGCATGTTGTTTTCTTCCTGTGTATGAAAGATATGCTCATTAAGAACACTTCTTGCATAGAGTTAACTAGGGCTTTACTTTTCATTAGGTAGGTTTTCAATGGATAGAACAGGGCCGTTCAATGCATCCATCCATGGATTTTGGCGCAATTCCAGATTTGCTAAAGCTTGTAAAATTGGGAATGCATCAAAAAGCTATGCCTCCCTGAAGCAGGCGCTATAAGGAGGAATATTTGAATTTCTTATTGTTACTTCCTCTTTCTATGTGTTCTGCATCCTGCACGCATAGAAAAAGTAAAATGTCCCTAAGGGTTGTTTTTGTGCATGCAGGTATTCTTCCATTTCGTGCCATTTCTTAGTTGATATGGTGCTTTTCTGCATATAGCTCATTTCTGCTGTCTACTTTTCACGCAAAGCAGCACAGCAATTTTGCTTGATGCTCTGCGTTGCATTAAATTAAAACAAATATTTCCTGTAAATTCTTAGAGATTAGCATTTTGTGCATGATAAACCACCTATTGGAAGTTTAAAACTTGTAGTCATCTTTGGTGAGGCAGTTAGGGCCATATTTATGACCCTGTTTGAGTTGCTCCACGCAACGTGGTGCAAGAGTAACGCAAACCTTAAGTCATAATTTTGAAGCCATACAAAACCACTTTGCTTGGCTCCAAAAATATGGAATACCTCAATACAGAGCAAATAGCAATATTGCGTCACTCGGCATTGGGTAGGCATTCCATGGGCATTGTGTGGGTCCTACCAATCAACTCCCATGGTTTGTGACGCATGCCCAGATTTACAAGACCTTATAAACCTGGGACTGAGCCAAACAGATACACCTCACCAGGGGAAGCAAAAAAAGAAGAAATATGTTTATTTCTCTTTGTTGTTTCCTCTTTCTATATGTATTGCATTCTGGGGCACACACAGAAAGAGGAAATAGCCTTTCAGGGTTGTGTTTTTGCAGGAAGGTGCTCCTTCCATCACAAAAACAATCCTGCCTACAACTCAGGCACACTTGCACCATGGTGCATGGGTGCCTGTGTCGGCGCTAGGCAGCTAAAACAGCAACAGCACAAAGGATAAGGGCAGGGATGTGCCATATTGAAATCATGCAGTGCAATCCCGCCCTTTCCCTGTGACACAGGGCAGCATAGCAAAGGTGACTTGCTGCGTTGCCCTGTGCCATTAAAGTGATAAATATGGCCCTTAGGACCTGATTATGACCCTTGTGATCTTCGAACCGCTGTTGCATTTTGGTTGTTCGACATTCCGCTTTCCTGAAGGTCCGACCATTGAATCATGAGCAGGGCAGGTGGACCGACGCGAAACTTCTGCCACTTCCAAAATGTCTGCTACCGCTGCGGCAGTGTCAACGGCGGCCCATAGAGGCATTCCCGGCATTTCCAACGCCGGGCTGATCATGACCAGCCTTTCTGTCGACCTTTTCACGGCAGGGACACTACCATGAAAAAGAGAGCCGTAAGGGTGGTTCTGGGGTGCAAAACATGCCTCCAGGACGAATGTGCCCTTGAGACATAATACTGGTGCCAGCTGTGTTTGCCCAAATGCCATAGGCACTGTTGCTCACACTGTTTCTTCTGCAGGCCACGCTGTAGGGAACAGTGCACCCTGGGCAATGCAGGATGGCCAGCATTGGTTCCAGGCTCTTTCCTAGAGCCACAACATGCTGCTGCCATGAGTGTACAGCAGACACGTCAACAGCCCTGTGGTAATGTTGTAATGCAGTGGTCAGGATGCTATCGGCTTGGAGACGTGTTCCCGGCAGCCGCTGCGCCAGGCTGTCGGAGTGTCCACCAGGGTCATAATCGGGCCCTCAGTATTCATGGGACAGAGGGAACATGGGTGAAGAAACAGCTGTACTTCAAACATGACTTACTTGATAATGTCCTCTACATACATCTATGTCAGTGAAATGTAATTGTTGATATGGGTGTGGGTACCTATGCCAACTGATTCAACACAATCTGATTAAGTAATAACACAGATCAAAGTAATTGTTTACCCATAGTAGCCATGGAACAATAAGCAAACAATACTTTAACAAAATGTGTGCTATTGTCAAGCAGTAGAAAACATTAATAAAGTTATGAACACAATACAATGAATTTCCCAAGCCAATTTCGAAAAATATATTAAAGAAAAAAATACTTAAAATGGTTAGAATCAGGTGAGAGGAACCGGAGATGTTGATTTTTGAAATTTTGTAATCCAAAAAGTGTCAAGAAAACATAAAGTGTCTCTGAATGTCAATGTTCACCACAGACCAGACCTAGGTGAGGTTGCCGGTCAACCTTGATGGAGCAGGGGTCTGGTGAGCATAGGAGGTCACGCTGCATAAAGCTTTTATCTTGCTTCTTTATTACCTTTCTGGTCCTCAAAAGCCTCCAGCATTATTATTAAGCTTTGATTTAAGCCTTTAGTTTTGGCAAAAAAAAGATTTGAGTGGGATAAAACAGTAGTTCTTAGGTTACTTCACTGGTGTGGTAACAGCCTCACCCTGGTCCCATGATTTACCTTCAGTCAATGTTGTTTTTCAAAAGCCTCCAGCGGGTGATTTTGGGTGCTGTATCTGAGTAGGACTTGATAAAACCACCTACCTTCACTAAGTTGTTTCTGCGTAAGCCCTCTTCTTCACAGCTAAAAGCATAGACAGGAAGAATCTTCCTGCTTCTCCAAAAGTTGAAACAATTACTAAGTCCCAAATATTTCTTGATGCTGGTAATGTTCTTTCTGTTTTCTGCTAGAGCCACCATGTTCTCATGGAAGGCTTCTAGGCACCAGGTATCTCTCCAGCAAACACTGCTTCAGGATCAAGATGATTCAATAGGTCAGCAGAATTTTCTCCTGAGCAAAAAGCCTGCAGACATTTGTGTCCCGCTAATTAATTAAAGAGCAGCCCATCAGTGATCTTTCCCCAGTAGCCATGCAGACACTTCTTCTTTCACATATTATTCTAGGTCTTACAATACCAGAGGAGGTGGTTTTGATGTGTCCTCACTGTGGACCTTAGCCAGTGGTTTCAGAATTTCTACACCCAATCCTGCCAACATTTCCCCAGAAAACCAATCTTCTCTAGCACCACTGCTTTCCCAACCTACTTCAAGCATTCCAAGCCGTTTTAATTCAAGAAGGTCCTAGCCTTCTTCCTTCTGCAAGAACATAGTATTCATTCATTCTACCAAACCTCTATTGAAATAATGAAACGTTCCCTTTCTCTGTGCAAACATAAGTTTTGCCTCCTGCTGGGAGCACAGAAAAACGTTGAAGCTAACAACAGGAATTAGTGGTTTCTGTTATAGAGATCCTCATTTCAAATCTCCACTTCCAAGGGAAAACAGTTTTTTAAATCCTTTACACCAAACTTACCATGCAAGAAGCACTTTAATCTTGGAAGTGCCTTTGCTTGGATTGGTGTAAATTCATTCAGTAGTTTGCAAGAAATTAGAAGTACAAAATTGCTTTGGGTGGTCATTAAAGCAAAAAAAAAGTCAGAGGTATTTGGACAATTGGTTTGCAGACCACTTGCTAAGGAAAGGGTCTTCAGCCAACCCCTTGTGCACACAGCCAAAGGTCATGTGCAGCAGCTCCTGAATGCCCTGGGCTAGATTGAAGCATTAATTGGCTAGAGACTAGCCCCAGAGGCAAGCCCATTCTCTGTCTGGCATTTGATTGAGCACTCTGTGGTCGGCCATCTGAGACACATTTGTTGTAGGAGGATCAAAGGCCAGGCCATGTGGACAACCCACATGGCCTGAGCATTTTGCCATGGTGGTGCAGTGGTGGTAAGCTGCCTATGGCATGTGGATTGCAGGGTCTGGCAGTAGGCCAGACCCTGTAGCCAAATCCAGTGTTGCACAGCCAAAGGCCATGCACACTGTGGACTGCCTGCCCATGATGTGATGGTTGTAGGGCTTTTCTGAAGGCCAGACCCAGCAGACAACCCTGCTGTGCAAAGCAGAAGGTCATGCAGAAAAGGGGTCGGCCACCCATGGCGGATTGATTGCAGTATGTGGCCAAAAAAAGTGCCATGAGGTTGACACACACTGTACACTGCTGTAGGTTGGCTGCAACAGAGGTTGACTTTTCCCTTGTGGCCAAACAGGTTGAACACATCTGGGGTAAGGAATACTTCCACAGAAATTGGGTTTAGTATATCATCAAATACCAGAACTAAACAGAAAAGCATGCAGTTTAAGTGAAATTATGCAGGATTGGTTATACTGCATTAACATAAGTTAAAAAAAGCTTTTGAACTTCTCTGAAAGTAAGAGATAAAGTGGCATTATGGTTACCAACAAATCCTCACTATAGTTAACTACACAATCCATAAATCACACATAACAGCCATGAAAACCATAAATCAGCAGCCTTAGTGGGCAGGCCATCAAAGTGCACTCACTAAATTTAGGTTCATGCACCCCAAAAGGTGTAGGCCGCTATTGTCTGTTACCTGATACTATGACAACAGACTATGGAATGGAATGTAACAGGGTTCTGGGATTTTTACAGTCCACTGCCCTGCTACTGAGGATGCAAATTATGGGTGCCATCTTGAACATGTTGAGTCCGCAGCCTTGATGATAAGAGCATGGAAGCGTATTGAAAAGCTTTTCATAGTACTCTGCCTTGGTAGGAAGACCACATACTATGGATCGTCAATGTAGAGGGCCTACAGTTGTTGGGTTTCAGTATCTCTTAAATAGGCCTTAGACCATGGAAAAAATTGTCTGATGACTACCGACATATTTGAGAGATATGTAAAATTAAAACTATAGCAATTAACTTCATGAAGTGTCAACATTTAAATGGACTGCCATCACAGGGAATTTTCAGGGACAGGCTTTTATAGTGAACTTCAGTTTTTTTTATGTGCACATTCTCTATCACGTGACCACATACTCAACAAGTCTAGCAATGAAGGTAGGAATTCTATAGTTCGCAAAGTTCCGGTTAAGTCCATAGACTATTTTATATCAAACAACCATTGAGTTTCTCATTGGATGATATCTCAGGTATTCTTTCACTACATGAAAAAGTGTCTTTTCCTTGGCTACTCTTGGTAAGACGAGGCACAGTCACCATTTTAAAAAGAGTAGGAGACATGGAAATGTGATACTATGCATCACAAGTTTATTCAAGAACACAATAGCTCAATCAACTGAAGGAAAGAGTCCTGAGTGAACATCTTTTTCCCAGAGAAGGACCAATAAGTGCAATGAAGAAGTCAAGAAACACTTGGGTGTGGAGTTCATCATTTATCCACCAGAAGAGAAGAAGCTGAATATACACTGGGCCATATGTACAATAAAGTGGCAGAGAGAGGCGTTAGCCTTCCTGGCTTAACACCTCTCTGTGCCACTTCTGAAACGCAAGGCTGCACCATATTTACAAGAATGTGGTGCAGCCTTGCATTTGACCCTGCGAAGGGGCTAAGTTTGGCAACTTAGCGCCAACGCAGGCACCCTTGCACCATAGTGCAAAGGTGTCTGTGTGCAGGGGGCAATTTTTTATGTGTAGGAATGTCACACTACCTGCACATAAATAATGCTGAATGCCATTCTGTCACTTTCAAGTGTGCTGATTCATGCAGCACACATGCAAGTTACAAAATTCTTAAAGATTGTTTATGTATAGGAAGGGACACCTTCCTGTACATAAACAATGCATGGCAATTTGCTTTTTCTATGTGTGCTGCACAAGGCAGCACACATGGAAAAAGCAAAAACGATGAGAAATAATGCATTTCTCCTCGTTTCGCCAATTTAAGACCAGGATTTACCTGGTCTTAATTTTGGCGTTGCCTCCTATGTATGCCACCCTTGCACTTAGGGGGGAGCGTCAAAATGAATTGGTGTTGCGGTGGAACGCCCACCGCAACACCCACTGCCCACCCCTTTCACGCTAACAATAGCGTGAAAGGGTCCTTATTTACAAAGCAGCGTTAAGCCACGGTAAGTGGCTTAACGCTGCCTTGTAAATAAGGCGCAGCCCCTATCGCCACCACAGCGTCGGTAAAAGTGATTTTGTGGTGGAGACAGGGGCTTGTACATATACCCCACTGTGTCACCTACAATATATGTGACCGTTAAACCTGGCATATCTTGGCGTGATTACCCCTGACTTTTTGCCTCTACCACCTTTGCATTGGGATGCTGTGGGTACTCTGCCACTGTTGATCAGTGACAAAGTACCAGTGTTCCCTGTTTAAAATGTAATGGTGATTGGTTGGCCACGATTGGTATGTTTGCCTTACTAGTAAAAGTCCCTAGTGATGTGCACTGTGTGTGCAAGGGCTAGTAATGCAAGGACACACAGAGAAGGGAACTCAGGTCTTCAGTGTAGGGCCTGTGCGCAGAATGCTAAGTTAACATGTAGTCCTGACAAGTGCAACCACTTGTCAGGCCTGACTTTCCCTTTTACATACACATGGGGCACCCCTGTGGTAGGTACCAGGTAACCCCTGGGCAGGGTGCAATGTAGGTAAAAGGCAGAACATAAACTGAAGTGCGTGTTATGTTCTGACAGTGAAAACTCTCCATTTCGTTTTTCACTGCTGAGAGGCCATTCTGCCCATAGGACAGAATGGGGAGACTGGTTGATGTGTTTGTTAGACTAGTTTCCTTTCAGTTTAAAATGGAAAGGTGAAGTTTAGTATGTATGAACTCACAGTGTCATAATGCATCTTTCTGTAAAGTTGGTTTTGTCACTGTGTGTTTATAAACCACTCTTTTAGAACGTGGCTGAGTTATGAGTCCTGAGCATTTCTATGTGTCTGGATTGTCTGTCTGGAACTGAAAGGTGAGAGGAGCTGGGAAAGGTATTGACCAAGGGAGGGGTTGAGATGGCACCAGGCTTCCCTGCATATGGTGAGTAGGGGGAGGAGAAGCCCAGGCGGTGAAATGGCCTGGGCTGGTGCTATAAACCAATTGACCCCTCTCCTGCTGAATGATTAAGGATCCAGACTCACAGTATCAAAGGGAGAGAGGTGACACTGGGAGGGAGACACCCAGAACTGATTTATGTTGGGGTCAGTGACCTCTGAGCACATACAAACTTCAAAGACATTAAGGGGTATAACTATAAGAGCTGAAACCCCTGAACGGTGGAATGAAAGAGATATGGATTGAGACTGAAAATGCTTGAACCCATTCTGTGGTCAAGAGGAACCTCTGCTAAAGAAGGAACAACTGAGGAGACTTCTGTGGATAGACCTACCCTTGCTCCGTGATCTGGGGCTGGTCAGCAGTTTGCCGTTCTAACTAAGGAAGAGGCTGTTGGGACTGTGCTTGGAGGCGCTGGCTCCCCCTGCTTGAAGAAGACTGTGCTTTATGCTGTGTCTTGTAACTCCAAGGGCCCGAGGTGAGCTGGCTCCCTGTTTGGAAATACAGGATCATAAAAGTTTCCAGATAAGTCCCAAGCAACGCACTGTGCGTGTTCCTTTTGGCGCTTAGGGCCCTCAGAAGTTGTGCCTTGTGATCGTGGGCACGCAGGAGTAAGCTAAGTCTCAGATGCGCAGAGTGCGTGTCGTGGTGCAGGCCAAGGTGTTGGTGAAGAGCGTCTGGTCGAGTTGTGCACAGGGAGATGAGGTGAAGCTTGGACGCAAGGGTGCATGTCATGGTGCAGCCTGGGTGTTGGTGAAGAGCGCCGGGGCTCATGTGCACCAAAGGAAGAAGCAAGACTCTGAAGCGCAGTGTGAGTGTCATGGTGCAGCCAGGGCGTTGCTGAGGAGCGCCTGGACATATTCTGCACCAACTGAAGAAGTGAGTCTCAGATGCGCTGGGTGCATGTCATGGTGCAGCCCGGGTGTTAGTGAAGAGCGTCTGGGCCTCGTAGGCAGCAAAAGAAGAAGTGAGTCTCCGAAGTGCAAGAGTGCGTGTCGTGGTGCAGCCAGGGCATTAGGGAAGAGCTCCTGGACATCATGTTCACCGGGACAGGAGGAGAGGTTTGAACACGCAGGGTGCGTGTTGAGGTGCAAACGGATCATTGGTGAAGAGCTCCGGTTCGTCGTGAGAACCATAGGAGAGACGAGTCTCGGACGTGCAGTGTGCATGTTGAAGTGCTACCTGAGGTGCTGGTGAGGAGTGCCTAGTGAGGGTGTGCACCGAAGTAAAGTAAAGTCTCCACAGTGCTGAGGGCGGGTCTTGGTGTGGACAGAGACCGCCAGAGTGAGGGCCAGGTCATTTGGGGCCCTTGGAGTCAATCAGCAGCAGCCCGGACCTGACCGGCAGCCACGGAAGAGCTGAGTTGCCGGCCCGAGTCCGCTGCAGCCAGTGACGGAGTTCTAGATCAATGCCAAAGTCGCTGACGTACGGGAGGAGAGTGGGATCGCGCCCCCCCCCGGTAACATGGATCAACACCTGGGGTGGGGTGCAGGCCCGGAGGGACACTCTCTGTGCCTCCCACTTCAGTCAGCTGTGCGAGACGTTGCTTCGGCTCAGATCCCGGCCCGTGCTGACCCAAGACGGGGCAGTACTGGGGCCGGAATGGGAAGCAGTACTTTTTGTGTCATCTTTTGATCCATAGCGGGGGCACTGTTAATGGAGCATGTAAAACTGTTGTATTACACTTTGCATTATTGCTGCTAACAAACTAACGAACTATCGAACTGTCGTATGACGCCTGACCTCATTTGTGCCTGACGAACTGTATGGTGGGTGCGCTACGCACTGCATTCTTTCTCCCTTGCATATTACCTGATTGTATTGTGGCGCATTGCATTATTTCTTCAGTGCACAGTATCCGAGTATAGAGTGGCACAGTGTATTATTTCTTTATTGCACCGTACAGGATTGTAGCGTGACGCATTGCTTTGTTTCTTCCTGGGACAGGGAATGCTGGTGGTGATACACATTGCATTATTCCTTCAATTGCAAATTACATGACTGTGGCGCTACGTATGGCATTGTTACTCTGTTGAGATAAGAACATGAACGGGAAGTTCCCAGGATTATCGTGAACAGGAAAATTAAAAAATGTACACTTGCCCACAAAAACGCTGTGCAGTGTCAACTCATTTTATTTTTGATTATTTCTTAGTAAAAAAACATTCATTTTATTTTTGTATATTTCTTAATGATAAAACATTTATTTGTTCAAGTAATTTATATCAAAAAGTATATTGTTATTAATAACAGTAAAATATGAGCCCAGCAATAGAGAAAATGAAACATGAAATACAAAAAACATTCTCTCAGACATTCACACATTCAGCCATCATTATATACATTGCAAACAAAGAAATGAAACCACATTAAAGACCAACAGACAGGAAAAGCGCCGACGCGCGTTTCGGAAACAGTGCCAGCATTAAGAATTCCTTCATCAGGGCGCAGATGATGTATATAGCATTTTCATTTCAGTTTTGCTGAGCAAAAAACTGCAGCGCACAAGCGTTTCTGTGGGCAAGAAAGGGCAAAAAAAAATTACATTCAAGAAAAAAAAGGGAAAAGGGACAAAGGGGGAGGAAAAAATGGTCATAATTGGCATACATCAAACACATATATAAGCATAAAAAAGGTTCTTTAAAAATATCTATATACAAACATTGCAGTAGTTGGTGAATAGTAGCAGCACACAAGATTATAGGAGAGACTGGAAGTCATTGGTGAATAGTAGCAGCACACAAGATTATAGGAGAGACTGGAAGTCAGGGAGGACTAATTACAACTGGTGGAACCAAACGGTGTTTGCCAAGAAATTAATGAGCAAATAGTTGTTGCATTTGAGAACGACTAGCGGTAGATATAAATCAAAATGAAGCATAAACGGAACTAGGCTGTCTCTGCAATTAATCTGGAAACAATTTACGGGACGGAAGGGGAACCCCAGGGAACAATCCCAAGTATAATGCCTCAAATACACAAAAACAGTATCCCACGCTGCATAGTTGTTCACCTTTTACAAGAAACCGAGATTTAATTCAAGGGGCAGGCTGGAATTGGGCACACGAAGGGTTGAGACATATACTGAACACAGGATACTGAAATTGAAGGAAGGAACGACAAGAAAAAACATGGCAGGCCTTTATCCATTCCAACCATGAAAGTGCATATATACAAGGAAAATAGAAAAAACTAACTAATTAGACAGCCATCTGTTATTGGAATACAGTCAAATAATATAAACTAACCAAGGTGCACATAATTACCTCCGAAATTACAAAAAAACGAATTGGCGACCCGGGTCAGCAGATCAGAAAAAAGCACAAGGACCTTAATGGGGTAAGACGGGTCTTTAAATCCAAAATGCAAAGCAATTCTGAAATAAAGTTAGAATGCAAATAAATATCGATAGATAAAACCGAAAACGGTAAGACAAACATTATTAGAGCAAGCGTGAAGGAAGACAAAACTTACTCATATAAGTTGTGTTGGCGACCCGGGTCAGCAGATCAGAAAAAAGCACAAGGACCTTAATGAGGTAAGACGGGTCTTTAAATCCAAAAATGAAAAGCAATTCTGAAACAGAGTTAGGATGCAAATGAATACCGATAGATAAAAACGAAAACGATAAGACAAACATTTAATAGAGCAAGCGCAAGATCTATCCATGAGACCGCAAATCAACGCGGTCACATCTGCCTGTTTTTTCCACCTCAGGCGGATCCGCAAGATCAGCAGGTATCTCACCAAAGAAGCCCTGATCCAAGTTGTTATTGCGCTCATCACCTCTAGGCTTGACTATGCCAACACTTTGTACGCAGGAATCCCTGCATGTCATCTCCACCGACTACAGCTGGTGCAAAATCAGGCCGCCCGCCTGATCTTCCGCCAGCCCAAACATCAGCACGTCACTCCCCTCCTCCGTAGTCTACATTGGCTCCCTGTTTCCAAACGCTGCACCTTTAAATTGGCATGTACAACCCATAAGGCCCTCTCGGATGCAGCCCCTGCGTTCATTTCTTCGGTCCTATCCCGTCACCTCCCTTCTAGAGCCCTTCGCTCAGCATCACAAAATCTCCTCGTCGTTCCCAAATTTAAAAGGAAAAAACACGGTGGCCTGAGCTTTTCTGTCCTGGCACCTTCCACCTGGAACTCGCTGCCACTTTCCCTCCGTCTCTGCCAAAATTATGATTGCTTCCGCAGACTGTTGAAAACTCTGCTCTTCCAATCCACATATGAATAACCCTCTCACTCTGGATCACGTTTATTTGTTACTGAGCGCCAAGAAACCTACGGTGATAGTGCGCGTTACAAATAATTTTAACGTAACGTAACGTAAGCGTGAAGTAAGACAAAACTTACTCATATAGGTTGTGTTCAAAGAAATATCAATGCGTAATGGACGTCCGCACGAGTGCTGACTTGAGAGCGTAATAGGTAGAAATCTCAGGCCGGTTATTCTGTGAATTGCAAGGCAGACCGTAAGTTAAAAGTATGACAACTCAGAATTATGCAGTTGCAGTCCAAGGAACGCGACGCATTCACTAGCGTGAGGAAACTTACATGGGACATTAACGAAAAGGGCTCCTAGCGGTCTCCTGCCGTTTTCTTCCGGGTGCCAGGAGGAGCTAGGGGGAACTACTTCCTTTTAAATCCTGCGAATGATGCTTTAATGCGCGACACCTGTCAAAGACCCGAGCAGAACTACTAGAATGGTAACCAACTACTTCGGGGGAAAAGAACAAAGACGTCATGGCGGAGTGCTCATAGGTCCGAGTGAAAACGAAAAATAGAAAAAAGACTAACCAAACGCAAACCTTAGAAGTGATCAAGATAAAAAAAACTAATAAGTATTAAATGATCACAAACAAAGAAAGGAATATAAATAAGAAAATCTTGAACTATAAGGACATAAAATAAAAAAGGGAAGAAGATGTGAGCAAGGAAAAAATTAAAAAAATTCAGATAATGACATAAAAAGGGAATACAAGACAGTTATTGTATTGCATTTTCCCAAGGTATCGACTCATTTAATCCGGAGACAGCCGTCTCCAAAGTGAAAATCCAGAAAACTTCCCTCTTGAGTCTAAGGGAGTCAGTATTGCCATCTTTAGGGCTATGGATCCGTTCCAGGATCAACCACCTGAGGTCCTCACTCTTATCTCCCATATCAATGAAATGTGCGACCAAAGGGGCTCCCATCCGGGAGTTTCTGATGCATGATTTATGCTCGGAGAACCGTAGGCGAAATTCCCTCCCTGTTTCTCCAACATAGCCTTTCGAGCATGGGCAGGTAAGTAAGTATATGAGATTACTTGTCTTACAGTTGTACATCTCCTTGAATTTGATGTTTCTTTTGCCCCATTGAAGCTCGGGGGTACACATCACTTGGTCACAGGCGTGGCAGCCGCCACACCTATGACTACCCAAAATCGGGTTAGCTCCTGTGATGCTCTTTTGGGTGCAACGTCTCGAATCAGAGGTAGATGCTCTAACTAAGAAATTCCTGAGATTCTTGTTGCGTCGAAATGCAAAAATAGGTTTATCCAATTTGTCTGACGCTTTATCTAGATTAAGAAGATGCCAATGCGAGTTAATCACAAACCTTAGTTTGTCATTAAAAACAGAGTGGGTCGAAATCATGACAAGCTTGTCATCTTCTTTTTTATCTTTTGGTCTCAAGAGGTTCTCCCTGTCGTAATATTTGGCCCTCTTGTAAGAGTCTCGAATGAGTCGCTTTGGGTAGCCTCTGTCAGTAAATTTCTTTTTCAAAATTCCTGCATGATATTAAAAATTGTTCAAATTAGAACAATTTCTACGGAGCCTTAAAAATTGGCTAAATGAGATGTTGTTTCTTTGACTGCGAGGATGAAAACTGTTGTACCTAAGCAAAGTATTACGTGCAGATGGTTTAGTATGCAAAGATACTTCTAACTGATTGTTATTTTCAAAGATCCAAACATCTAAGAATTCTATACTCTTGGAGCTGATGTTAGTGCTAAATTTAAGATGGGGATCACAGAGATTAATCCACAAGATAAATTCGTTGAGTTGTTCTGCATTGCCACGCCAGATAAAGAAGATGTCATCTATATATCTATTATACTGGGTGACATTTTCGAAGAAGGGAGCAACTTCGTTGTAAATATGCTTTTCTTCTAACACACCCATATAGGCGTTGGCTACATTAGGGGCACAGGCAGAGCCCATACTTATTCCCAGTATTTGCTTATAGATGTCCTTATCGAATTCAAAGAAGTTCTCTTTCAGCACTACCGCCAAACATTCAAGTACAAAGAGTTTTTCAAATCTGCAATCTGTCCCGTCAAGTAACTTTTTAACAGCTGTCAATGCTCCTTCTTGAGGAATATTAGAGTAAAGCGCCTCAATGTCCATTGAGACGAGTAGATCTGTCAGGGGATTAAAATGAAGGCCTTCAATCTTAGATATCGAATGTCCGGTATCACGAACATAAGCTGGAAGCTGGCAAATGATGGGTGATAGACAAGCATCCACAAATTTAGAGAGTGGTTCTGTAAGAGACCCAATGGTCGATACAATGGGCCTAAAAGGGGGTTCCTTCAGATTTTTGTGAAGTTTAGGGAGTCCGTACATCACCGGTATTTTATAAAAAGTTTTATTGAAAAAATCAAATTCCTGATTACAGATGGAACCTCTAGTGAGGGCATCATTAGTGATGTCGAAGATTTTCGTCATGATCCTTCTTGCTGGATAATGGCTAACCTTAGTAAAATTATGTGGACAACTAAGCATAGACAAAATACGTTCCTTATATGTAACGTTGTCTAGTAAAGCGATCCCTCCCCCCTTATTGCAAGGTTTTACAATGAGGGAGTTATCCGCTGACAATTTCTTAAGTGCCTGATATTCATCATAACTAAGGCTATACGATGGTTTAGGGATAAATTTGGCAAGACTTTGAATTTTAGAACTCACTGCTTTTTCAAAAACTCCAACCTCAGATCCGACCTGTTCCAAGGATGGTGTAAAAACTGAGGGGAGTCGGAACCCTGACATATTGTTAATAGGTCCGACCTCTCTATTCATGAAAAACTTCTTAAGTCTAATTTTGCGGTAGAAAGATTGAAGGTCTCTATGCAGCTCAAACACATTAAATGGTGCTGTCGGGACAAATGATAATCCTCGGGACAAGAAATTTACTGTAATACTTTCCATAGGTTTTTTGGACAAATTAAAGATAGGAATAGTGGACACAGAGGAAGAATCCACATTATCCACTATTCCCTCCAGTATTGGTTCCGTCTCGTTTCCAGAAAACGAGGGGGATTCTCTGCTTGTTGATATCCACTCTGTTGGTACCGTGTATTCCCTTGGGGTCGGAATCTCACTCGAGGGGTGCCTCGGCGGTTCCCCAAAAAACGGTTAGATCTCTGGGGTCCATGAATCGTGTGCCTCTATGTGAAAAGTTCTCATTGGAGTTAGATGCACCCTCATTATCGGATTCCGACGTATCAGAGAAATTCCGGATTTGTTTGTTAGACCAATATTGTTGGTCTCCCTGTTGCATTTCTCTGGAGGAGTAATATTGGGCCTGAAGGTAGGGATAAACCCTCTCTTCAGAGAAATAGCGGATATCTTTTTTAAGTTTGTCAGTTTTTCTGCGTAGGATATATTCATTGAAAGAGTCTAATTCTAAATTGACTACTTCCAATTTGCGCTTCGCATCACCAACCACATCACTTTTAAGAAGCAAGTCTTCCATTTCGGCAATTTCTTTCAAAAGACTACTCGCTACTTCCCTGGCGGTTTCAATAATTAATAACATAAGATCTCTCGAGCAACGGTTTGCTATTAGTGACCATCTTTCTAGGAAGAGACGAATTTCCACAAATAAGCCTGGAATGTTCCTCACACGAAGTCCATTAGGAATCACTCCGGCCTTCAGATATTGTATCATGAACTCTGCGTGGGATTCAGTTCACTTGGCTTTTTTCTTGAGGTTAAGAAGTTTTAACCATTCATCGTTGGAACCCTTATTCATAGAAAAGGGTTGCTCAGAGGACGAAGATGGTCCAATGAGACGGTTAAAGTCATCTTCGCTAAAGTCAAATGTTTTAATGGCATCCATTTTACAATCAAAGTTTTAAGCAGCTTGGGAAAAGAGAGCTAAAAAAAGAAATAGAAAGACAATCGACCACTCTAACATCCAAAAAGGACCAAATAACACAGACAGCCAAACACACTACCAATACCTACTCCTCCAGGTGGCTGCAACCAATCAGTAAAACATACATCTCCACATGACCAAACGATGGGGGGAGGGGGTGCAAACCTAACAACCCTTACGGCAACGTGCCGGGTAACAGAATGATATACGAGAAGGGACCCTGAACCTAACCAAAGGATAAAGGGGAACAACCCACCAGGGCGTTCAATAAAGATAAGAACATGAACGGGAAGTTCCCAGGATTATCGTGAACTGGAAAATTAAAAAAATTACAATTGCCCACAAAAACGCTGTGCAGTGTCAACTCATTTTATGTTTGATTATTTCTTAGTAAAAAAACATTCATTTTATTTTTGTATATATATTAATGATAAAACATTTATTTGTTCAAGTAATTTATATCAAAAAGTATATTGTTATTATTAACAATAAAATATGAGCCCAGCAATAGAGAAAATGAAACATGAAATACAAAAAACATTCTCTTAGACATTCACACATTCACCCATCATTTTATACATTGCAAACAAAGAAATTAAACCACATTAAAGACCAACAGACAGGAAAAGCGCCGACGCGCGTTTTGGAAACAGTGCCAGCATTAAGAATTCCTTCATCAGGTCGCAGATGATGTATATAGCATTTTCATTTCAGTTTTGCTGAGCAAAAAACTGCAGCGCACAAGCGTTTCTGTGGGCAAGAAAGGGCAACATTTTTATAAATTCAAGAAAAAAAGGGAAAAGGGACAAAGGGGGAGGAAAAAATGGTCATAATTGGCATACATCAAACACATATATAAGCATAAAAAAGGTTCTTTAAAAATATCTATATACAAACATTGCAGTAGTTGGTGAATAGTAGCAGCACACAAGATTATAGGAGAGACTGGAAGTCATTGGTGAATAGTAGCAGCACACAAGATTATAGGAGAGACTGGAAGTCAGGGAGGACTAATTACAACTGGTGGAACCAAACGGTGTTTGCAAAAGAAATTTATGAGCAAATAGTTGTTGCATTTGAGAACGACTAGCGGTAGATATAAATCAAAATGAAACATAAACGGAACTAGGCTGTCTCTGCAATTAATCTGGAAACAATTTACGGGACGGAAGGGGAACCCCAGGGAACAATCCCAAGTATAATGCCTCAAATATACAAAAACAGTATCCCACGCTGCATAGTTGCTCACCTTTTACAAGAAACCGAGATCTAATTCAAGGGGCAGGCTGGAATTGGGCACACGAAGGGTTGAGACATATACTGAACACAGGATACTGAAATTGAAGGAAGGAACGACAAGAAAAAACATAGCAGGCCTTTATCCATTCCAACCATGAAAGTGCATATATACAAGGAAAATAGAAAAAACTAACTAATTAGACAGCCATCTGTTATTGGAATACAGTCAAATAATATAAACTAACCAAGGTGCACATAATTACCTCCGAAGTTACAAAAAAGCCGAATTGGCGACCCGGGTCAGCAGATCAGAAAAAAGCACAAGGACCTTAATGGGGTAAGACGGGTCTTTAAATCCAAAATGCAAAGCAATTCTGAAATAAAGTTAGAATGCAAATAAATATCGATAGATAAAACCGAAAACGGTAAGACAAACATTATTAGAGCAAGCGTGAAGGAAGACAAAACTTACTCATATAAGTTGTGTTGGCGACCCGGGTCAGCAGATCAGAAAAAAGCACAAGGACCTTAATGAGGTAAGACGGGTCTTTAAATCCAAAAATGAAAAGCAATTCTGAAACAGAGTTAGGATGCAAATGAATACCGATAGATAAAAACGAAAACGATAAGACAAACATTTAATTGAGCAAGCGTGAAGTAAGACAAAACTTACTCATATAGGTTGTGTTCAAAGAAATATCAATGCGTAATGGACGTCCGCACGAGTGCTGACTTGAGAGCGTAATAGGTAGAAAGCTCAGGCCGGTTATTCTGTGAATTGCAAGGCAGACCGTAAGTTAAAAGTATGACAACTCGGAATTATGCAGTTGCAGTCCAAGGAACGCGACGCATTCACTAGCGTGAGGAAACTTACTTGGGACATTAACGAAAAGGGCTCCTAGCGGTCTCCTGCCGTTTTCTTCCGGGTGCCAGGAGGAGCTAGGGGGAACTACTTCCTTTTAAATCCCGCGAATGATGCTTTAATGCGCGACACCTGTCAAAGACCCGAGCAGAACTACTAGAACGGTAACCAACTACTTCGGGGAAAAGAACAAAGACGTCATGGCGGAGTGCTCGTAGGTCCGAGTGAAAACGAAAAATAGAAAAAAGACTAACCAAACGCAAACCTTAGAAGTGATCAAGATAAAAAAACTAATAAGTATTAAATGATCACAAACAAAGAAAGGAATATAAATAAGAAAATCTTGAACTATAAGGACATAAAATAAAAAAGGGAAGAAGATGTGAGCAAGGAAAAAATTACAAAAATTCAGATAATGACATAAAAAGGGAATACAAGACAGTTATTGTATTGCATTTTCCCAAGGTATCGACTCATTTAATCCGGAGACAGCCGTCTCCAAAGTGAAAATCCAGAAAACTTCCCTCTTGAGTCTAAGGGAGTCAGTATTGCCATCTTTAGGGCTATGGATCCGTTCCAGGATCAACCACCTGAGGTCCTCACTCTTATGTCCCATATCAATGAAATGTGCGACCAAAGGGGCTCCCATCCGGGAGTTTCTGATGCATGATTTATGCTCGGAGAACCATAGGCGAAATTCCCTCCCTGTTTCTCCAACATAGCCTTTCGAGCATGGGCAGGTAAGTAAGTATATGAGATTACTTGTCTTACAGTTGTACATCTCCTTGAATTTGATGTTTCTTTTGCCCCATTGAAGCTGGTGGGTACACATCACTTGGTCACAGGCGTGGCAGCCGCCACACCTATGACTACCCAAAATCGGGTTAGCTCCTGTGATGCTCTTTTGAGTGCAACGTCTCGAATTAGAGGTAGATGCTCTAACTAAGAAATTCCTGAGATTCTTGTTGCGTCGAAATGCAAAAATAGGTTTATCCAATTTGTCCGACGCTTTATCTAGATTAAGAAGATGCCAATGCGAGTTAATCACAAACCTTAGTTTGTCATTAAAAACAGAGTGGGTCGAAATCATGACAAGCTTGTCATCTTCTTTTTTATCTTTTGGTCTCAAGAGGTTCTCCCTGTCGTAATATTTGGCCCTCTTGTAAGAGTCTCGAATGAGTCGCTTTGGGTAGCCTCTGTCAGTAAATTTCTTTTTCAAAATTCCTGCATGATATTCAAAATTGTTCAAATTAGAACAATTTCTACGGAGCCTTAAAAATTGGCTAAATGGGATGTTGTTTCTTTGACTGCTAGGATGAAAACTGTCGTACCTAAGCAAAGTATTACGTGCAGATGGTTTAGTATACAAAGATACTTCTAACTGATTGTTATTTTCAAAGATCCAAACATCTAAGAATTCTATTCTCTTGGAGCTGATGTTAGTGCTAAATTTAAGATGGGGATCACAGAGATTAATCCACAAGATAAATTCGTTGAGTTGTTCTGCATTGCCACGCCAGATAAAGAAGATGTCATCTATATATCTATTATACTGGGTGACATTTTCGAAGAAGGGAGCAACTTCGTTGTAAATAGGCTTTTCTTCGAACACACCCATATAGGCGTTGGCTACATTAGGGGCACAGGCAGCGCCCATACTGATTCCCAGTATTTGTTTATAGATGTCCTTATCGAATTCAAAGAAGTTCTCTTTCAGCACTACCGCCAAACATTCAAGTACAAAGAGTTTTTCAAATCTGCAATCTGTCCCGTCAAGTAACTTTTTAACAGCTGTCAATGCTCCTTCTTGAGGAATATTAGAGTAAAGCGCCTCAATGTCCATTGAGACGAGTAGATCTGTCAGGGGATTAAAATGAAGGCCTTCAATCTTAGATATCAAATGTCCGGTATCACGAACATAAGCTGGAAGCTGGCAAATGATGGGTGATAGACAAGCATCCACAAATTTAGAGAGTGGTTCTGTAAGAGACCCAATGGTCGATACAATGGGCCTAAAAGGGGGTTCCTTCAGATTTTTGTGAAGTTTAGGGAGTCCGTACATCACCGGTATTTTATAAAAAGTTTTATTGAAAAAATCAAATTCCTGATTACAGATGGAACCTCTAGTGAGGGCATCATTAGTGATGTCGAAGATTTTCGTCATGATCCTTCTTGCTGGATAATGGCTAACCTTAGTAAAATTATCTGGACAACTAAGCATAGACAAAATATGTTCCTTATATGTAACGTTGTCTAGTAAAGTGATCCCTCCCCCCTTATCGCAAGGGAGTTATCCGCTGACAATTTCTTAAGTGCCTGATATTCATCATAACTAAGGTTATACGATGGTTTAGGGATACATTTGGCAAGACTTTGAATTTTAGAACTCACTGCTTTTTCAAAAACTCCAACCTCAAATCCGACCTGTTCCAAGGATGGTGTAAAAACTGAGGGGAGTCGGAACCCTGAGATATTGTTAATAGGTCCGACCTCTCTATGCACAGTATAAGAGAATATCATTACGCATTGCAGTTATGTTTCCATTTGCAACGTGTGTGATTCTAGTAAATACGACTTGCCTAACTTTTTGGGAAACAGTTAGACGTGAGCTTAACTGTTAGTTAGAAGCGGTGGTTGGGATTAGAACCTACCAACCCGCCAGAAAGAATACTACCCATTCTTATATGTTGACTTTCTATTGTGTGGCCATACCGTATAATTGCTTATATAAAGATTATACTCATTATATCAATACTCGTGTGGACTCTATTTATGATGACATCATGGGGTTACTGTGAGCGTGGTTGCACATACTGAACACTCGTGCCCTGGAGATAAGCCTGGCTGCTCATGCCAAGCTACTAAGGGGGTGAGCAGGGCTATCTCAGACTGTGCCCTTACTTAGCCTAACATTGAAGTGAGGGGTCGGGACGCACGCCTTCAGCATTTGGTGGCGGTGGTAAGCGACAGGGACCTCCACTTCCAACAGTGACCAAATGGTCAGTAGGGGAATGAGAGGACACTAGTCCTTTAAAACATCTACTATGTGGTGATACATTAAATTGAAGCATGAGAAGGATTAAGGGATGTTACTTCATAAGAGAAAATAAACTAGACACCAGGAATTGAAAGAAGTGCTGTAGGAAGTTGAAGAAAATAATCTACACATGAGTACCTTTGAATTTTACTGCATAAAGTGAAAAGCAAGCATCTGATATCGGGAGAAAAATCCCAGGATTGAGATTGAGATGATGAAAGAACATTATCAAAAATTCCATCAGAAAAAATAAATGTAAAAAAAAGTTTCTCGAGATGTCATCAATTTTGTCATTTAACATGTCATGAGTGATCTAATATGTGAGGTCATAGGAAGGCATTACAGGTTTTAGTTATTTCACTAAATTAAAACAAGTGAACTTCTACGTTATCGTTGGTTTCTAAAAAAATAGTTTTTACATTATTTCAACACCTAACTATAAAGTTACTCCAACCTTTGCTCTTATTAGTGAATTTCCTGATTTTTTTATGATAGCAAAGATCTTATTACGATACTTAACTATAACATCACCTAAACCTTTGCTTTTAAGTGAATATAGAATATATATAATTTAATTGATTTCGTTTTTGTCACAATGTTCTACTGTTGAATACTTTCATTTTATCTTTCAAGATCACAAATGACAACTTTGTGGTACACTGAATTCCAAACAACCTATATGCTAAAAAAAAGGCACGAGAAATCCCCAGCTGCTGACACCCCGAGGGAAAACAGTAATGTGTCTGAGGTCCTTGCGAAGGCAAACTTTACTAGAGCCCCTCATAAACTAAAATACATCTGGAAGCACACATCTGTGTAAAAGGCCAGCCAGGTCGCGTAGCAATGTTTACCAACGAGTACAGCAAGGAAGTACCAGCACATTGGATCAGTGCTGGGGTTCACCTCCCCATCTTCTGTAACAAGGAGGTAGACAAGGAGACATTGGTGTTTTCTTATTTTCAAGTTGGTATTTCTAATGCGCACATTTAACAAACAGTTGGCCATTAAAATTACTTATTATGTGGTAGTGGAGTGGTTTGTGTTGTTGTGGTGCGGTACTACAGCTTTTAAATGAATGTCTACAATTTAAAATTCAGAAATCGAGGCTAAGAGTAAAGCAGTTGTCCTTAGATCACGCATTTAGTTATGAATTTAAATGTATGTGTCTGCAGTAACAACACAGAAGCCTGTTAACGTACTGCTAGATTAGCTCATGTGTGAAGAAAGCGAATCTGCACTGAGTAAAGGAACTGCAGGCTCCATTAATGCACAAAGCATTTAGCTAAAACTAGACTCCGTGGCAACCACTGCATCTAAAAAAAATTCAACATATTACCATCTAGCCTGAGGCACGCCTTTGAAGATCTAATGAAATGAAAAACTTAGCAGAGTATGCGAATGCAAGTATCACAATAAGGTCTCTAAAAATGACTGTGTTCTTAGGATTTTCTGAAAATAGACATGCCTCTGCAGTGACAAAACCAGCCCACAAAAAGGACATCAGCAACATGACACTGGGTACAGAAATCAGCAATCAAATGAGTGAGGTTTACCGCTGTAGACCGACAAGCACTTATTTCGGGGAGACACTATTGCGGCAATTCGCATCAGGATTTATGAGTATTAGAAGTAGTACTACAGAAGTAACCTGTTATGTTCTCTTAAATTCCTTTTTTAATAAGTTCCAAAATGTCTTGGTCACTATTAGTAATACTGCAGTAATCTCGTTTAGCACTGTTTATGAACATTGCCTGAATTTTTGCATTTTAGGTGTTTTGGGACACATGTACAAATGCATGAAAGAGAAGCTATAAAAGTTTTACAGGTGTACCACTTTACATACTCGACAATGTCTTTATGAAAGTGCCCCACATTTTTTCCTGGAAGAGACAGGGTCCTATTCACTAAGGAATTTGAGAATGTACAAACATAGTACTCTTTTACATACTCTCGATTGCCTTTTTGAATCAGTCACAAAACATCAAGCACCTCATGTTCAAAGGGTTTTGGCTTTTGCAAATCCTCTGATTGGGTAAATCGGAGGGTTCGCAAATGGAAAAACCCCTTGTTAAATGTACCAAGCCCATTTATTGATTCGGAAAAGTTTTCTGAATTATTAGATGGGTTTAGGAAACCGTTAAGAATTGCTACTTGGGAGGGACGTGTTAAGGGTATCCCTTCTAAATAACGATTACCTATTGAATGTATTAATGTTTTTCACCAACGTCTGGTTGCAAAATGTTAATATTTTAGCACCAGTTCAATGGAGGTTCTAAGGCCCACATACATCAAAAATGCCATTTGCGATTCCTTATTAGCGAAAAATAATGATTCGCTAATAAGGAATAGCAAAAGGCTATGCATGAAGAAATTGCTAAAAAAATTGCGATTTCTTAATATTCCTTAATTGCGACTCGCAAATTGCGAGTTGCAATTAAGGAAGACCTCCCCATTCATTCCTATGGGCCTAGAGGCCCATAGGAATGAATGGGAAGACATTCTCAATTTGCGAATCGCAATTAGCGAATGGCAAATTGAGAATGCAATTTCAAGGGTGCAGGGGTGTCCAAAGGACACCCTGTTGCACCCCTGAAATTGATCTGTGCACATATGTTGCGCACACATATGCCCTAAGGGCATGTGTGTGCGCAACATAAAACTTTGAAAATGGCACAAAAGTGCATTTTTCAAAGTTTTTGCAAATTACCATGAAGTTGAACTTCATGGTAATATGCTACTCCTATTAGCGAAATCGCGAATTTTTTTACTTTGATACATTGCATTTAAGGAATCTCAATTTGGGATTCTTTAAATGCAATCGCAATTTAAGGAATCTCAATTTAGAGTTTCTTTAATTTGCAAATTTTGCATTTGGGATGATGCATCCCAAATGCAAAAATACAGGTCGCAAAGGGGCAGATTCTGAGAATCTGCCCCTTTGCGACCGATTTTTAGCTTGATGCATGTGGCTGTTTGCGCTTCAGAAATGGAGAGGGGTCCTAAAGGGACCTCTTACTATTTTAAAAAAACACTTTATTTAAAAACAATCACAGATATAGTGATCTACTTACCTTTGCAGGGGCTATCCCTTGGATATTGGCTTACAATATCTGACCTATCATGAATATTGCAGAGATAGGACCAATTGCAACTCACTATGCTTCTGTATTTTGTCAACTGCCCTATTACGTCATAGGTCATGTCACAAAATAACAATGCATTTGATAGAAGTCGGTACCCAAATTGCCACCATTTTTAACAAGTACACTTTAATATATTCCAGATAAGAAATCATAAATTGTTGTTAATCGCAATTTACAAGATGTTATTTGGAATCTTTGTGCAAGAGGCCCCATAACTGTAAAAAAATATAGTAATATTCTGAGAATTTTCTGAAATAATTAGTACAAATAAAGAGGTGTTTTGCCTGGATTGTCAATGCACTTTGTTCGTTAAGAACTTGATGAAATCAATCTGGCGTCATTGATGTTATGGTGTTCACTGTGGAACAACCCTAAAGCTTGTTTGAACAAGATGGTTATGTTGGACTCCCTGTCGTGCGACAGGGGCTCCTGTATTTTGCGACTTTCTTATATTAAGGACACTTGTAATAAGTTAGGCAGACTAACTTATCCAGCTAACATCTCCAGTAGGGATAAAACCTTGGTTAAGTCCAGGTTCAGTGACCTTAGAAGGGGGAAAAGAAAATTGTCGGAGCTGAAGAAACTGGCTGATGTGGAGTATTTGTTGGTCCAAACCACACCAGGGTTGGAACCATATTTAGGGCTGGTGCCAAAATCTTAGGAGGACTTCATTGACCAGATTTAGGCTGGGACTGATCAGGACTCAGCGATCGTTCCCTCAGAGCCAGTATGGTCTGAATTTTATTTTCGTTAGCCCTTGCGACAGACACTCCCTGCAGACCCTTGCAGACTTTTATTTTTTTGCAGATTTGCAGATTTTATCATTGCTGTTAGATCTGGCACCATTGGCGTGGGTCTCCATTCAATTTTTTTGCTATTGCCACATGTATTTTTGCTTGTGTTAGATGCTTTGGGCACTGTGCCACTGCTGTCCAGTGCCACAGTGCAAGTGCTCCCTATTGTAAATTGATATATTAATCAGTGGTTCAATGTTTGGCTATTTGGTTTACTTGTCAGACCCTAGTCTAGAGCACTCAGTGTGCCCAGGGCGTGTAAATCCAAATGCTGCTGGTCGGCTTGCAGCACTGGTTGTGCCACCCACAGAAGCAGCCTTGTAAAATGTGTCTAAGGTCTGCCGTTGCAGAGCCTTTGTGCAGCCTGGTACTGTCACACTGACTGGGCAAGTGCACCCACTTGCTAGTCCCTAAACCTTCCCTTTTCTTCATATCAGTCACCCCTAGCGTAAGCCCAAGGGCAGGGTGCATTGTAAGAATAGGGAATGACATGCCCTGGTGTATGTGGCATGTCCGAATAGAGAATTACAGCCATTTTCGTTTTTCACTATTGCAAGGCTACCTGTTTTCCATAGGCCAGAATGGGCTGTTAGAATTATTACATGTTATAATCCTAACTGACTCAGAGAACATGGTAGAAATTCGAGTTTAGTATGCCTGAACTCAGAATGATAAAATACATCTTTTAGTGAAGTTGTTTTTAACATTCTGTGTTTGAAAATACAATTTCCAGAAAGTAGGTATTTTCTTGTCTAACCTTTCAAGCCTGCCTCTGCTAGGTTGTGTATTCCTTGTCTGGGGTTTGTGAATGACAGGGCTGGGGGATTCCAAGAGACAGGATGAGTCAGCCCAGTGGTGAATAGAGAGATCTGCATATAGATGGTAGGGAGGAGTTGCACCTGAACCTTGAATAGGGCTGTGCCTGCCTTCCATAATGCTGGCTCCACCTTTGCTTTGCTTTCAACTCGTGAAGGATCTCCAAGGGCTTGGAAAAGAGCTTGCCTCCTGCTGAAGTCTCAGGGACAACAGACTTCAACCCCCAGCTCCCCAGAGTTCTTTTGGATGTGCCTGCTGAGGAACTGCGTGTTGCAAGGAGCTGGAAGCGCGCCGCTGTTGCTGCCGTCGCACTTCTGAAGAAGGGTGTCGCCGCTGGAGATGCCACATTGCACCGCATCGAGAGAAGCGTCTCGCAACGAAGAGGAAGCGTCTCGCCGTCACTGCTGCCTGCCGTCACACTTCTGAACAAGGATGTCGCCGCTGGAGTTGTCGCACTGCACCGCATCGTGAGAAGAGTCTCGCAACGTGGTAGAAGCGTGTCGCCGTTGCTGTTGCTGTCGTTGCACTTCTGAACAAGTGACACACTGCTGGAACTGTCGCATTGCACCGCATCGAGGAAAGTGCCTCGCATCCCCCGAGAAGCACGCCGCCGTCGGAGCTGCTGCCCTCGCATTTCTGAACAAGGATGTCGCCGCTGTAGTTTCACGCAAAGGTAGGAGAAGAGTGTCGAACCAAGAACTTCTCGCATCCCCGGATCACCGTGCCGCATCTGGAAGATCTTCACGTCTTAATTTCTTTGAACCGGAACTTTGCCGCATTTCCCTCGCTGCGACATTGCTTGTCATGGAAGCGCAACGCATCATAAGGTACATTGAGGCAAAGCGTCGCATCTTAAGATCTGAACTTAACTAAGCTAAAACTACCATCTTAAAGTAACAGTATATTGTATTTTTGTCGTTTATGGTCTTGTGGTAAATCTATATAAAGTCTACTTATTTTTTATATAAAAACATTGTGTGGTGTCCATCTGTACTGTTGTCACTGGGTTACTGGATGTGGTCACAAATGCTTTACACACTGCCTCTGAGATAAGACTGTCTGCTCGTGCCAAGCTAAAAAGGGGGTGAGCAGGGGTTATTTTAGGAGGGTAATCCCCTTATTCAGACTAGAGGCAAGGGTCCCTATTTGTCACAAGTACCTACCTGTGTCAACTAAAGACCCCTAAATCTAACAATTGTTTTACCCAAAGGTTTTTTTTCCTCTCCTTAAAGGTGGCTTGATTACTAAGTAAATTGTGGCCCTTCTATTTCTACAGCAGCTCCCCTCCCTGGAAGTATATTTAGAGTTGGCTACTTTTTTGAAATGTGCCGTCCAGCGCAGACTATCTTTATTGTTGCAGCTTACTGGATTTTCTCTTAGAGTAACCTTTATAGGGTTTTGGTCTGGGGCTGTGCCCCTAAAAACTGTCACGCAAAAAACTTGGTGTTATCTGGGCCGTTCTAGTGAGTGTGATGTATGATTTCTACTGTCTTGTTTAGACTCTGCACCTTGCCCGATGACTTTGGCTCTTAGGCTTTGAATCTGTTTGTAGCATGAAGGCCTCTGATATTAAATTCTAATTTGAAATATTTCCCTTTTTTAACAGTATTTTTTTTTAATGTTTTTCTGGCAAGTGCTTTTATGGTTTGCATTTGTGTACTAAATAAACAAATAAAGTAAGTTACAAATAAAGAGGGTTGTGCCTTTTTTCACTTTTATTAATAGGGTTTCAGACTTTTGGGGTCTGATTCGCAAGCACATGAAAAAATGCATAAAAGTATCACAGGAGTACATTTTTACGTAGTCCAAAACGCCTTTGTTAGGAAGCCCCTTGGTGTCTCATCACATAGCAGCATTTTCATTTTCTGTTTGCTTGCTTCCGATGGGCCATCAGTTTCATGTTTTTCTTGGTAACACAATGTATGCTCCTCTGGAGATAGAAATCGTAACATCTTCTCTGTCAGTTCCTTGCTGACAGTGAAGTGGAACTCATAAAAATGAAGAGAAAAAAAGCCTTGCTTTTTATATCCTTGCCGTGTGACACATCTTAGAAGCACTGAGTGATGCATACGGTTTGGTATGGGTTTAAAATCTATTCAATTAAACGGAGGTGTTTATTGAATAAAAAGCTCTTTTGTTTCCCAACTTCTGCGTCTACGATTTGTCAGAAATAAAGCAAATGCAGTGACTGTGACATGGATTTTTTTTTACATTTGACAACATCCGCTTTCATCAAATTTTGATCAAACGCACAGTGCATGGAAACATTATTTTTCGCTTGATCTTGCTAGACTGTCGTTCTCTTACCCTTCTGATGATCACACCACTCTTTGATATGATATATCTTTGTCTTACTTTGAAAATATAGCGCCCCTACAAACATAGCAGGGAATACTGTTGTGAAATGTACTGTAACATGTTCGGCTGGAGAGAAACCTTCTGAGGAATGACAGATATCAGTAGACAGCTAAAGCCGAACAACGTCCCACGTTTCACGCCGTTGATTTGACACATGACTGATGCTCTTTCTAAACTCCGCTGCTTTTCACATTAAAATACTGAATTTTTCTGCTGCTTGCTTGGCATCATAATTCTCTGACATAGACATGCTTCACTTTGGGAAAAAAACCAGTTCCTTTTTCGCCCTTTTTTCAGCCACGATCAGGCAGCACTGATTTTCTTTGAAGGAGCTGATAAAAGCACTCAGGTCCTCATTACGAATTGTGGGGCATATTATCAAGAAACAGCGTTACAGTTATCGCCGTTTTAGTGGCAGGAAACTGCCCATAGAAGCCCAGGTTCTGGTGTGACCATGGGCTTCTATTGAAATTCTCAAGGGCATATTATCAAGCCCATTACGCCGCTTTAGCGGCAGTTTCCTGCTGCTAAATTTGCGATAATTTTAACGCCGTTCTTGATAATATCCCCCGTGTTTTTTCACCCGGAGTGGTAACTCCGAAGGAAATAACGCAATTGGGTATAAAGTTTTTCATGGCCTGTGAAGCCCATGCCGGTATTATCTGGTCCACCTCCAAATCCAATAATTCCGGCTTGGAAATAGCAAACCTCTATTATAGAGTGATGGGGCTTGGTCTTCCAAAAGCAGCATTGCAAAGCCACACCTGCTGCAGTTCAGGGGTTGAGGGGGACAGTTAATGCATCAAAACTCAGAGGCAGCTGCTCTACTAGGGCGTAGGAGCGTCGCCCCACAGCTTTCTCGCATTGCGAGATGCAGAAACATAAATGTTATTAGCTACCATTTTATGTTTCTGCTTCACACACGCGAGAAAGCAGAACAGAAGGGTTTGGTTGCGGGCAGGTGGGCGGGGCTGCTCTGCTGGTAGGGCTGGGCAGTGAAGGAGTGGTGTGCCACTCCTGAGCACGCATGACTGGTTTGGTCGGCCCTCATGCACACTCTGCCCTTTCTCCATGCAGGCTGCAATGCAGCCTACATGGAGAAAATGGCTGGGCCATTAGCCCCTGGCTGAGCGGTGTCCTGACCAATCACAACGGTGCCATTGCAGTGTTGTGATTAGCTTAGGGGAGGGTAGGGAGGCTGCCTGCTTCCTGTTCTTGGCAGGAGAGCAGAAGCTGGTGCCGTGACTGGCACTTAGAAAACGCGGGACCCTGCTGGCGTACAGGTACATTTTCCTTTATTATTACCCCCCCTCCTCACCACCCGTGATTAATGCCAGCCATGACTGTCAAAACCTAATTCCCAACCAGCTGTCCCGCTGCCATTTTCCACCTGTTCTAAAGAGACAGAGAACTTTTTTTTTTTTTCAGAAATGGTGAAACCTGCTCTGAACACCCCCCAATAAATCTGGTTGCTTCCCGATCTCATGGACAAAACTCATAATGGTTGGAGTTTGCAGCGGAGATACAGAGAACTTGAATTCCAATAGCTGATGAACTCATAAGGAGCCCTCAGTGAGGCACCTAATAGGGCACACATTCCTCCTAAGGTTTGATGCCATTTCACTGCCTCATTTAGGCCATTGGGTAGAAGTTGGTTATACTGTGTTTTGGACCCAGCCCTTTTTCAGGACTGTTCCCAATCTTTATGCCTTCCTCTTGTGTTTTTTCTGACCTGTTTTTGTTGGCTTTAGGACTCAGGGCACTTTTACCACTGCTATGCAGTGCTTAAGTGTATGAGCTCTCTACTTTAAACTTCATATGTTTTGTCTACACCTGTTTGGCATATTTAATTTAGCCGTAAGTCCCTTGTACAGAGGTATCCTAAACACACAGGTCCTGTAGATTAAATGCAAATAGTGGACCTGCAGTACTGCTTGTGCAACCCCCAGAAGTAGCCTTTCAAACCTGTCTCAGGACTCTGCTTCCTCAGAGTCTGCGTGAGTAGTTTTCTGCCATGTTAACGTGGCATTTAAAGTTGCTTGTCAAAAAACAATAAGAGAGTATGGGTATCTCCACAGGAGTGGAGGGAGCTACTCATGGTCCCCTGAACCGGAATATATGTAAACAAAAAGAAGGAGTAGCACCAAAAGACCGAGAGGTGGTCTTAATGGAGAAGGGGGAGAGGAATTAAGCTACAAGGAAGATGTTCCTTGTTTAGAAGACCCCTTACTCACCGACCTGGTCGGTGACATGCTTCATCATCGGGGTCCCACCCGAATAGCCGAGTGCCATCCGGGTGTGCTGCGACACCTGAATTACAGTGGAGCTGGTAATTTTTTTGAGTGTGGTGCAAAAAAGTGATGTTAAAAATTGGCACAGTATACCTTCAATAAAACTTTAATCTGAAGGTACTGGACAATAAATAAAAACAAAGACAAGATATTAAAGAAGGTTACATTGACCAACTATATCTATGTGTGAAATACTTGGGTCTACATGTTTCAACCTGTTGGCGGTATTACCAGGTTTTCGTCAGGACCAGAAAAAAGTGAAGTGAATAAATAAATAAAATTAAATTATAAATGCAAGGACCTGGGCGGTATGCACACGCTAAAGTGCACCCAACCCTAAGCCCTCCGGACCCGGCTGTAAACTCACAGTCAGGCTGATGGACTCACAGAGTATGGAGTCAGCACAAAAATACTCGTTAACCGAGTGGGCTTTGCCCCATAGGAGCGCGGGGACAGGCTGCGATTCCAAGTCTGTTGTGACCGGAAAAAGAGAGAGCCGGTAAATCTAACTGCTTGCAATTGTACCTTCAGATTAAAGTTTTATTGAAGGTATACTGGGCCAATTTTTAACATCACTTTTTTGCACCACACTCAAAAAAATTACCAGCTCCACTGTAATTCAGGTGTTGCAGCACACCCGGATGGCACTCGGCTATTCGGGTGGGACCCCGATGATGAAGCATGTCACCGACCAGGTCGGTGAGTGAGGGGTCTTCTAAACAAGGAACATCTTCCTTGTAGCTTAATTTCTCTCCCCCTTCTCCATTAAGACCACCTCTCGGTCTTTTGGTGCTACTCTTTCTTTTTGTTTACATATTTAAAGTTGCTTGCCAAGGCTGGAACTCCCATTTTACTACATATAGGTCACAGCTAAGGTAGGCCCTTGGTAGCCCTATGGGTAGGGTGCTGTGTAGGTAGAAGGTAGGACATGTGCCTTCATTGAGTGACATGTCCTGGTAGTGACAAACAGCCTATTTGGTTTCTAACTGCTGTGAGGCCTGGTCCTCTCATAAGTTTGCATTGGGAATTTCCTGATACATGTTTCAGTGCTAATTTCTGATCTGAAAGGTGTAGCGTTGCCATGTTTGGTATGTTTGGAATAGTGCTGCTAAAGCCTGCTTATTGGTGAAGATGTGTCTTTATTATTATTTTTAAAAAGTGGGAATTTCTGTGTGCTTATGACCCTTTGTGCATTTCAGCCTGACTCCAATGAACGTCTGGTTTAGGCTGATGGACCTGTTTGTGCATTCACTCTAGACAGTCACACATGGTAAGTTGAGTTGTGTCCTGCATATACTAATGGTCCATCACCCAGCTGATTGGCCTTCCTGAGCTAAAGTGGTGAGAGGAGTTGTCACTGATACCTAAAGAGAGCTGTGCCTGTCCTCTCACAATGCTGTCTCCATCCCCTTTTTGTGTGTCTGGAACCAAGGCTGGGGGTCGAATGGAGGTGTTGTGCACTTCTAAAGCTTGTTTGGAAGTTACCTTCACATCACAGACATTTTGAATATAAGGGGCTCTAACCCCATGATTTTAGACACTGCATGGACTTGTAACTTGATGCTGTAGGATCTATAGACTGCGCATTGCTAGAAGGAGCTGTTATGCTGACAGGAATAATTGCTATTAGACTGACTTGCTTGTCGTGCTGACCTGTGGCCTGCCGAGCTGTAGGAAGGATTGCTACTTGCTACAAGGACCCTGATGCCTGTTTCCTTGCTGCTTTCATGCCCCCAGTGCTCTCAAGTGGCTGTGGACCTTGCCTACACCCTCGTTCATGTAAGGGGTTTTTCCGGGTTCATCAGGATCCTTTTCAAACTACCTAGTACTTCGTCATTCTAGAACGAATGTGGCTAGCGTCAGCTATCTGACTGTTTCCGTGGAGTTTGATGTCAGCTTCCCTTCCCTGGCAACCAGCGGGTGTGGCGCTGCTTGTGGAAGTCTGAGGTGTGAGTACTTTATTTTAAGAAACTCAGCATGGTGAGTGCTCAGTTTACATTTCCTTTTGTCCCAGAGGCCAGTGCATGGTGGTTGTGGCATTTCAACCCCAGTAACATAAATCGGAACAACCGTTTTCAGAGCAAGTGTGCTTCTATTCCCCCAGAGCTGCATACCCTTGTGGTCCACCATTCGCCGCGCCTCAGTTGAGGGCCCCAGGGCCCCTTTGCAGGTGGTGCAGCTTAGTTACTCCCTGAAAAGCCACAACCCAGTGGACAAGAAGAGCTCTGATTTCACCAACATTAGTTATTTTTTGACACTGCGGGGTAAAACCTCTAGAGAGGCCTCTGTGTGCCCTAGTGAACCGGTCGCTTCCCCTTTAAAGCTTAATTTACAGATAGGCGAACAGATGCACTGTATCCTATCAACCCCAGTAACATAGATTGGAACAACCCTTTTCAGAGCAAGTGTGCTCCTATTCCCCCAGGCTGCATACCCTTGTGGTCCACCATTCGCCGCGCCTCAGTTAAGGGCCCCAGGGCCCCTTTGCAGGTGGTGCAGCTTAGTTACTCCCTGAAAAGCCACAACCCAGTGGCCAAGAAGAGCTCTGATTTCACCAACATTAGTTATTTTTTGACACTGCGGGGAAAACCTCTAGAGAGGCCTCTGTGTGCCCTAGTGAACCAGTCGCTTCCCCTTTAAAGCTTAAGTTACAGATAGGCGAACAGATGCACTGTATCCTACCACCCTAAGGGTTCATGTTATCGCTAAATAATGTTTTAGAAGAGCAGAAACGTTGCACCCTAGGTGTGTATAATGTTATTTAGTATTCTTTGTACGTATGATGACTCGGTGATATATGTGCTTCTAGCCTTACCACACTACTACATTTGTCATGCCATGAGCATTCACGGGGGTTGTGATTTATGTCACTGTCAATTATTACACCACCCAGGATACCGAATAATGCTTCGGTATTGGCATAAAGTCCACAGTAATTATGATTTATGGTTTTTTTTCATTGGATGCTGCATGTCATGTTCATGGTGCGATGTGGGTTTATGCCTTACACTGCCAGGACAATGAATAACACAGAATGCAACTGCATACAATGCACAGTAATGATGCTTTGGTGTTGTGCAAAATAGAAACCTTTCTTTTATTGCATGCATTGTTATTTTATGACAATTGCCTAGTTGGCAAAGTGATTATTGGGTAATGTGGTTTTAGAATATGTTTTATATGCAAAACAGAAACTTATTTTTATTTACTTCTGTGTGGAGGTCCTTTCGTGGTGTATTTAATGTGTCACTGATGTGTATGTGTTCTGCAAATGCTTAACACATTGCCTCCGAGGGCTACCTGGTGGTATCACAGCAAAACAGCTGCCCAATGACAATAACTTTTGTTTATGCAAACAGAATGTGAACTTAAATTCTGAAGCCTGACTGCCGTGCCAATGTACCAAGGGGTGAAAAGGAGTTATCTTGATTGTGTAACTCCCTTGCACTGACTAGACTGGTGGGTTCTGCCTGGCTTAGGCGCAGACTCTAGACAACCAGAAACCCCATTTCTAACACTGTGTTCAACTTCCATTGTAATAAAGCCATCCAACCTTTAGCAGTGTGTAAATTGAAAAGACATGTTCGTAATCTACAATAACTTCTAATTAGAATTTCTTCTCAATGTAACATTTTTTACTGTGAAGTTCAAGTTCAAATTCTGTTTGCGTAAACAAAAGTTATTGTCATTGGGAAACTGGGTTGATGTGATTCCACCACATTTGGTATTTACTTATACAACTGTACCACCTCTAATGAAATAATTTCCGGGACAACGTGTACTTCTGTCACTGGGTACACTGCGCAAATAGAGAGACTTCTGTGGTTCTCTGCAGTTCAGATGTGTAGTCTTTGCTTTTGAGCACTGGTGGATATCTGCATGACAGAGGAGGAGTTTTCTTTGGACTTGGTGTCATGTCTTTTGTAACCTGGTCGGGATTATTCAATAGCGCGCATTCCAGAATGTTCCGAACAATGGTGAGAGTCATGGTGGTATGTCATTAGACATGACTTGCCTCCAGGGTATTCCAAGTCAGGTTTTCTAGCAAAAATAATTCCCAGCAGCGTTTCAGGCATTTATTATAAGGCATTCCCAATCCATCTTGAGGTCTAATTACTCTCTGTCCCTATGTGTCACTTCATGTGTTTGCTTGTATTTAAGGCTGCAAAGGGATTCAAGCCATGTGCTAACACTAGCATCTATCTCTAGCTGATCGTGTGCTCAAGCCATTTGCTGGTCTATTAGGCTGGTTTTTCATGAGCTCGTGATCTTCAGTTCTTCAATCCTCTGTTAACTTCCACTGAGATTTAGTAAAACTTGCAGTTTTTAACGCCAATCGTGTGAGCAGACCATAGTTACCTGATCCACAGAAGACACAAAAGTTGCTGCTATATGCATTGGGCTATAGGGAAGGTGGGCTATATGAAAGACATGTAAGCATAGAAGTCTGAACATTGACACCGGAAAGAGAGATGCTGAAAAGGAAAATCTACCCGGTGATTTAACTTCAAAGTTAGAAAAAAGCAGGATAGGTGCAGATAGATCAGTAGACACTAAAAGCTACTGATGTATCTACTGAGGACTGAACCGCACATAGTCCAAACGAATATGCGATTGCAAATTTGAAAGTTAGGGTGACCTGTGGAGTGCCTAAATCATTTTTATAATGATATCAGAAATGCATGAAGGTGACATGTGAGCCGCTGTCTTATGTTGGAAACACTGAGCTCCTTGGAAGCACAAGATTATTCATACTGCAGGAAAATGGCATTGCTGGTAATGACCTGGTTACTTACCTATAATTGTCATTACTCTGGGACATAGTCTTCCTCGCCACAGTCCTTTCAAATGAACTACTCTGTGGCTCAAGCACAGTTTTCACCCATCAAAAAAAAAGAAAACAGAAATCTCCCTACCAAAATGACTGCACAGGAAGTGGATAGGGATATGACCATATAGGTGGAGCCTCTGCAAGAATATTTATTGAAATTACAAAGCTAAGATGCTAAACACAATAAATATATCGATCACATTTCTTCATCCCTCCTCTGTTTAGGGAGGGCCTGGGGGAATGCTGGACTGTGAAGAATATGACTTACAGTAATAAAGATTGCCAGTAAGTAGCTGAGTTTTTACCTATCTCGTCCATCTTCCTCGCTGCATCGAGCATGTAGAAAACCTAGTTGAAAATGGAGTTGGATTGTTCTCCAAAAGATTGAGGCAACACCCAGTGAGCTTTTATTCTGAAACAGAAGGACAAAGAAAAAAGAACAGCACATACATTACTGTACCGCAAAGAGAACAGCAGATCCAAAAGATGAAGAAAAGTCATCTCCCATTCTCAATTTCTAATGAGATATGAAAGTGTGTGGATTAGACCATGTAGCTGCATGAGAAGCACCCATAAAAACCACCCAGGAGGAAGGCAACCCCCTTATTTATTGACCCTGCACCCCCCCATATGTAGGTAAGTTTCTGCTTTCTGGTAAAAAAAAGAAACCACAGTCTTAATACAACAACTAGGAGTAGAATCAGAATGGATTGACCCCTGTTACCCATGCCAAAAGAAACAAACAACATGTCAGTTTTCTCTAAATATATAGTCTGTGCCCTGACCAAATCCAAATAATGCCACGAGACATCCTACTCCGAGGAAGGGGAGGGAAAAAAGCAGGAAGGACCAGATCTTGAAAAACATGACAGGAAGAGGAGACTTTTGGAAGAAAAGTCTGGTCTGGATGGAGAACCACGTTAAGATGAAACAATTTGAGAAATGGCACATAAAAAAGAAGAGCTCCAATTTCTCCCAGCCCTCTTACAGAAGGTATGGTGACTAGAAAAAAGACCTTCAGAGTTAGATATTTCAAGTAAACTGGGGAGAGAGGCTCAAAAAATCCTGAAGTCATGTCAACACCAGGGACAGGTCCCAAGGCGGAACAGGGAAATGTATCACTGGATTCTTCAGGTGGAAGCATCGTAACTAATAGACAGGAGGCTAACGGATCGAACTGTGCAAGAGAAGGTCCTCTAATTGCTTTAATCACAGTCTACTGCCTAAGAGGGTTGCCCTTGTGTGACCTAACATTAATCCTTCTTGCAGAAACTCAGTAATACTACAAGACAGACACCTTTGGGGGAACACCATCTAGGAAAGATCACTCAATGTCTCTCGGTAACCTCTAGAGTACGCTTCTTTCGTGAATTTTGTATGAATTCTGGCATCTCAGAAGAACAACCTAAGGATTGCAGTCTCTACCTTTTACTCTCCAGACCTCCAGGCAGACTTTTCATAGAGAAGTCTTTGATGCGCTACGGGATCGGAGGGGAAACAGAAATAGAGGGGAAACCAAGCGGGTTGGACTGCTTGCTGGAGTAGCCATGGAACCCAGGGCTGTCTCTTTCAAAATAAGACTACTAGACCAGTTCCTCCAGAATGTTCATTAGTATATGGATGTCAAGGGAAACAGGGAAAATCCATATAGAAGGCTAGGAGCCAAGGAAAACTCATTGCATCCACTACCCACACTTCCCTCAAAATGAAAGAAGAGAGCAAAAGTTGGGGAGGAGAACATATCTGGGAGGTGCACACAGGTCCAGCTACGGAGCGCATAACTGGTTTGAAATCTCCTGAAATGTCAGAAGCAACAAATAGACTGAGGAGAACTACTCAGTAGGTATGCATCCCCCTTCTCCCTTCCTGGAAGATATATTGCTGCCAGAAATAGGAAGTTGTCCTCGGCCCAAACCCCTATCTGCTCTGCCATGGATGCCACGAAAGGAGAGTGGGTAGCTCACAGATGATTCACATAAGCCCTCGTAACCTGGTTGTCTGTTCTGATCTGGAAAGAGCTGTATAGGATGTGAGAAGTGAAAGATCGGACAGCTTTGTGATCTGTGGCCAGTTCGTTCCAATTTGATGACATGTTGTATTTCAAAACTGTCCAAAGACCTTTAGCTGAAAGGTTCCCCGACACTTCACCCCAGATGGCTGGCATATGTTGTTATTGTTAAAAGAGAAGAGGGAGAGAGGAGAACCCCTTTGTTTAAGTTTGATACAGTCAGCTACCGCTGAAACTTCAGGACTCTTGCTAGGGCAATCTGGACTAGGGTATCGAAGATTATTAATGCAATGTAATGTCAATGTGTTTAATGGAATGTTGTTGCTCAAGTGTGTCTGATAGCCACATCACCAGTTCACAAACCCATGCCAATGTGAACATTCCCTGGGATAGATGCTGAGGTTTGAGGGTGCTGTCAGAAGCCCATAAACATGCTTTTTTAGTTCAAACATAGTGAAACAAACAAACAAACAGAGGAATCATGAAGGAAATGCTTTTGTCAGAGAGTAGTCAAAGAAATGGAGGAGGTCATAAAATATAGTCTTGGAAAGTGGAATCTAAGGCACTGTATTATCACCATATGGAGATAAAGAAAGATACATTATAGCAGGGAGAGGTGTAAGATGGGTTGGGGTATTCAAGAGGGCTTGCATACATAGAAATAGCAAGAGAAGACGGAAACTGCAATTTACAAGGCATGTTATAGAGTTTCTTCTTGTAATCCATAGCAGATGTATCTAAACTACACCAAGGAGTGTTACTGGTTTCTTCTTTATTGGATAGATTATCCTTTCCTCCCATGTTAGGAGTAGCTGTCTTGTTCAGATAGATTACCAGTGGCCCCCATGCATCCTTTACAGTGGTCCATTTATATCATGCATAAGGCCCTTCATGGCATCGGTCTGGTTTTCTACAACACTCCTTTAAATGGTATAGACCAAGAAGAGCTCTTCGATCCATGGGTGTCTAGAAACTGGAGATCAACCGATTTAGACTCTCAAACTGGGAGGGGGAATCTCTGTTACTACAGCTAATTAGTGAAATTCACTTCCCCTACAATTCAGAGCCACTTCAAAACTGCTGCCATTCAGGAAGGTTCTTAAAGACTGGCTTTTTTCCCAACTAAGTATCCATCAGGCACCATATCATTTCACCATGAGCTAGCGCCTTGAACCCTAAGGGTTTTGCCAAACTCTACAAGCATCTATAACATAACTGCAGAGATCTTATTCTAGAGTGTGTAAAATTTGTAGATGAAGATCCACCAGTGAGTGACTATTATCAGCTGGGGTCTTTCCAGTCAGTCAAAAACAAATTTGGGGTTCTCTTTAATGGTTGTTTTGCTACATTTTTGAACATTGTCAAAAAAGATTTCTCTTCACTATATCATTATGTGATCTTCAGGACAGGTATAAGGAGACTCCTTTGATTTGAAGAAGGCATCTTGTTTTTTTTTTATTCTGGTAACCCAGTCTACACATGTCGGTTTACTCCATGCATGTGTTTCCTGTCAATCCTGTATCCCAGCACTCTTGGTTAACTAGAAATTTAACCCAGACCAGCAACTGCTTCTCAAATCACTGTTCAGTCCCCTAGCTAGGAAAATATTCCAGGAGCTAAAGGGCACACCAAAGGGGAAGCACAATGTTCCTATAGAGCCAGGCTGGAATTTAATTAGATTCTGAAGGAGTATTTCAATCATCATGTTTTGTCAGGATCCCTCATAGTTCCTCCACAGGTACTAAAGGAGGTTCTTCAAGACAGCTTTTTTTCTCTTTCTGTCTTGAACCTGTCTAGCAAACTGGGTGAGAAGGAAAATTGAACTGTGCAATTAACTGAAAACCTCCATCCTTTCCTAAAATATTTCTCAAACCTAAGACGTCTCCCTTTACAATAAAATGAAGTGTATAATCCAATATACAATTTCCACTGTCCAAAACCTACCGATACATTCGGGAATGTATGCAATTGTGGGAGAGCTTCCTCTCGCCACAAGAGTCTACACTCTGTGCAGAACTCTGTGACAAAACCAAAAATATTCTTCCAAATGTGCAGTGCCATACTTCCTCCACTTGTAAAAACAGAAATCAACCATGAGGCAGATCCCTGCTGCCACACATCTATCCATTCACAGTATCTTGGAAAAAGTAAGTTAATCAACTGCATTTCTGTGCCATCACATTGCCCATTATCACAGGAAACATTTAAACTATGAGCAGAGGCACATGTCCTACCAGTCGGCCAGAGGAAAAAACAACAACAAAGCAAATGGGGTAGCAGTTTCAAATGGACTGTGAGCACAAAGTAGCTATCTATGCAGCGGTGTAGCTTCAGAGGGGTGTTTAAGGTGTTACATCCCCCTAATAAATGTTTTTTCTGATAAATAGTTGGGTGCAGGTGCTTTCAGTCGTGTATGGTGTGGTGTCTGTCCAATTTCACTAGGAATCTTTACACAGACAAAAATGACCACACACTGTCTCCCTCTCTCTGTTTGGAAAGACTTATATTTTTTTTTAGCTATTTAACAAAATAATGTGTTTTTGCTCACTTAGTATCACTACCAATCAGCATTCCACTCTCTTTGGGCTGTCACTTAAGCCCCTCTCATACACCCTGCTTGTCGTCTAAAGTATTTTAACATTATGTGCCACAATGATTGTTGGGAAATCTGAATCTCACGTCCCAGTCTTACAGACCAAGTTACGCCTGTTTCTATGCCATAGTGACATATTTCAAGAGAAGACTATTGTACAATACATTGTAATGCACCGTACAATATATTTGTACAGATGTACCTGGATCTGGATTCTGGACTGATACAGTTATCAGAAAATAGCTATTAGAGTTACATATCTTCCATTGATGGCCAAGTGTCCTAACTTAGGCCACACCTGTCCTAAAGTATAATGGTTCCACTTAAAACACTCAGATCTGGCAACTTACACAAATCATCCACTAACTCTAAGACTAAAAAATACTTCAGATTTTTAGTAGGCAGAGAAATTTCATGTGAAAAGAAAAGAGGGGAAATGATTATTACTGTTTTCTGATCCTTTTCAGTATCCATGCTTTATGGTTGTATGATAAAACAACAAATGGGTTTACCACACGTGCCACTACCACGCAGCCCATCCAAGACTGTGTCTGAACCACACATTCCTTTATCACGAAATGTCGTGGTATAGGCTTGAATGGCAAAGGGGCATGTGTGTCTAAGGTCTCTACTACCCCACCAGCCCTCACCCCTACCCCCTAGCTGTCCCTTAAACTACCACAACCCCTTCCTCTGCCCTAAAACATATCCCAACCCCCAACACTAAAAACAACCCCAAATACCCATTCCCCTCCCACTGCCCTAACGCCTAAAACCCTACAATACCCCGACTCCCCTGGCCCCCTGCCATCCCTTATACTACCCCAACTCCTTCGACTTCCCTAAATCCTACTTAACCCCCCACCCTAAAACCGAACCCAACTACCCAGTCCCCTCCCACTGCCCTTAGGCCTAAAACCCTACACACTAAGTTACACTACCCTGTACCCTACCCCCTCCACCGTCCCTTAAACTACAACAACCCCTTCCACTGCCCTAAAACCTATGCCGAATCCCAGCCCTAAAAACTACCCCAACTACCCGTTCCCCCCCTACTACCCTAAGGCCTAAAACCCTACACTACCCTGCCCCCCACGTCATCTCTTAAAGTACCCCAACCCCTTCCATTTCCCTAAAGCCTACTCTGACCCCCTGCCCTAAAAACAAACCCACCTCCCATTCCCCTCCCCCTTCACCTTGCACTCTAACTTACACCCCCCACCACCCCTGCACTGTCGCTTAAACTACCCCAACCCCTTCCACTGCTCTAAATCCTACCCTGACCCCCCCAGCCCCACCCACCTCGCCATGTCTTCCTGCTTCCTTCTGTCTTCACTGTAATCCGTCTCTTCAGCAGCTAGACCGCGTAATGGCTTAGCCACGCATATGTTTGGTTACGTCACATGCGTGGTTCAGACCGCGTTATTCCGGCAATTTCCTGTGCAGGAGAGTGAACTAACAAATAATGACGTCTAACTGTGGGCTTTAACAATTCTGTTTCTTCTCGAACCAGTCTTTCCCTTAACATAAATTGTTTTTTAGTGGCAACCACATCTTGTTTTGTAATGCCAGAGGGGTCAGTAAATAGATCAGGTCGTCCCAGGTCACCAAAAGATTTTTTTAAATAGGCCAGCCATGGGATTGTACTACTATGCTCCAGACTCATGACATCCTTCATAATCAGGTGGTTTAGGGTCAATTCTGTATTTAACCATGTCTTGAGCCAATATGTTAAGGGCGCCAATCTCAGCCTATCCTGGACATAGTCCAATCCTAACTCTGCATGAATGGAAAAAGTTGGTGTTGATTGGGGAAGGCACAAAAGAGAACGTAGGAATCTATTTTCTGCCTTCTGAATTTTATCCAAGCATATGTAGCCCCATAAAGGCGTACCATATAGAGCCACAGCAAGGGATTTGCTGTTATACACTTTTAAGATGGCTTCCATCGGTCTGTGACCTAGTCTTTTGGCGAAACCCAGGATGGCCGTTGATGTTCTTGTCACAGCTAGGCTTTTGGCCCGTACCTGAGGTCCCCAAGTACCCTTACTGTCAAAAAGCACGCCAAGGTAAGGGAAGACGGGAACTCTAGAGACAACCTCTCCTTTACACCAAAATGTTTTCACCATGGCCCTTTTCTTTTGAGGTCCAGCGACCATAGTGTGAGATTTAGTGGAATTAACCTTCAGATCAAGCTGGTCCATGAAGGAACCAAAAGAATCCAAAAGCTGTTGGAGACAGACGCCAGTACGAGCTATAAGTACTGCGTCGTCCGCATATAGGAGAGCAGGGATCTTAACTTCTCCTACACGCAGCACGTCCCTCGCAGCCCCCTCTAGGTAGTTGCCTAGGCCATTAATATAAATAGTGAATAACAGCGGGGCTAATATGCAGCCCTGCCTAACTCCCCGCTTCGAGTGAAATCGGGATGTGCATCTGCCTTCTTTTGTAACCCTTACTACAGCGAAAAGTTCCCGATGGAGTGAGGCTATGAACCCAACCAGGGCCTCATCAATCCCCATCCTCAGGAGGGTTTCCCATAACTTAGACCTGTTGACCAAATCGAAGGCAGAGGAGAGGTCCATGAACGCTAAGTACAGTGACCCCTCCTTGGCCACCGTGTACTTGGAGATCAACAGATGTAAGTTTGAGCACTGTTCAATCGTGCCTCTTTTCTCTCTGAAGCCGTACTGGATGTCGGCCAGACCACCACAGCCTTCCAAACTGTCCCTTAGCCTAGCCAGAAGGACTCTGCCCAAGATCTTTATAGCAGAGTCCAAAAGGGATATAGGCCGGTAGCACGCCGGGTCATCCCTTGGCCCTTTTTAAATATGGGAACAATTGTGGAAGTCACCCATGTAGATGGAAGGGGGTACTATTTGCTGCTATGAACACATTCACCAGGATACCGGCCCATAATTTCGGTGAATGTATGTAGAAGTCAGCCGGTACCCCGTCCGGGCGAGGGGCTTTATTCTTGGTGGTTTCGCGGATTGCTTTCTCAACCTCGGCACTGTTAAAGTGCAAAGGCATGGCCTCCAACAGGGACATGTTAAGTGGGTGAGTAATGGTGCCACTAACTCCATAAACGGAACTAAAGTGTGCCAACCACTTGTCATCAGGGATGACACAGTCTGTATCTAGGTTGGATGACTCAGAGAAGTAAGGGTGGTTGATTACAGCCCAGAATTGCCTGCTGTCCCGTAAGATGTCGGTAGAGATTACGTTTTCCCAAGCCTCCTGATTAATACGATCCTGTCTACTCTTAATAGCTTTCCTATAATCTTTCCGCAAAATTGCAACCAAAGCCCTGTCCCTAGGATTTGCTTTAAGAGCCGATTTTAGGGATTTAAGGGCTTTAGAGCAGGAGGGATCAAACCATCCACAAAGTTTGGAGTCTCCCTTCCTCCGTTGAACCGAGAGGTTATAGGAAACTTTACTACATATCAACTGGAAGGCATCCATGATGTCACGGCCTAGTGATGATGGATTTTGGCAAATCGTGATCTGGTCCTTTATCAATGGAGCAATGTCAGTATAAAAAACACCAGGAACCACGTTCAGAAGTGAAGTAATTATATGAAGCTTTTTTTATATCACCTTAAGGTGTGTTTAAAAACAACTCAGAAAAGTTTCCGAAAAACCACAGTTATGGTGAAATTATGATTGTATTCATAGTTTACATGAGGGACTTATGTCTCTTTTTAAGTATGGGTGTGAAAGGTGACAGCAAGCCAAAAAGCTGATCAAGGTAACCCAACTACCAAGCAAATGCTTGTTTAGCAGCACTCTAATATCAGGGCCAGGCGCGGTGCGTCCATAGGGGCGTAGGGGCGTAGCCCCACTAAGCCCCATGGACCCACCGCGTCGTCAATAAAATACAGATACAAATATTAAAACAATCGCGCTACCCGCCGGCCGACTGTTCCGGAGTGCGGAGGGGGGGGGGGGGCGGGGGAAGGATTGGCTTGCTGCGCAAGTAGATTTCTGGGCACAAACTAGCCCGCGCATGCGCAGATGGTTTCCCTGTGATTTTCCCCTTAGAGAGAGGACCAGGGGGCGGGCTGCAGCCCCCGGGGTTGCACAGGGCGACTGGGCGAGCAGTCATGGTGCCCCCCCAGCCAATCCTGGCGCCCGCTCGGCCAGGGAGACCCGTTTCGTTCACACTCGGGTAAACACACTGTCATTTTTATTCATTGTGGTTTCTCTAAACATTGGTGAGATTAAATAGTGTACTGGTAATTAAAGAGTTTGCTACTGTGCCATCATTTAGACTAACACTGTCTGCGCTGCTCAGACGTAATGTGTGTTCTTCTTTTCACGTCATCCGGTTTTCTGGTTCTTGATGCTGTTTATCACTGAAGCTCATTTTGCGCAGCTGGGCTGTTTTTGAGCAAATTTTAGGACTCCTCCGGGAGTTCCGCAGACTTGAGAAATGCATTTTTTGCTCGGTAGGCTCGGCAGAGGGTCCTGTAAAGAGTATTGCTGATGTGTTGTCTTAATCGCAGGCATTCCGAGAGTGGAATTCTCTCTTTTTGCAGTTGCAAACAGTGTTATGTTTGTAAAACGTTATGCCCCCCAATAGGCTGTTGGGGGCATAACGTGCTACAAGGTCATCTGAAAACAAATGCACTGATTAATTACCCCAGAGACGGCATATGGTGGGTGCATGAATGAATGATATATGGATGCAGGATGGTTGGGTGGATGGATGGATGGATGGATGGGTGGATGCATGAATGATGTATGGATGGATGCATGCATGATGGGTGGATGCATGATGGATGGATGGATGGGTGGATGCATGAGTGAATGATGTATGGATGCAGGGTGGGTGGATGGATGGGTGGATGCATGAATGATGTATGGATGTATGGATGGATGCATGGATGCATGCATGATGGGTGGATGCATGATGGATGGATGGGTGGATGGATGCATGAATGATGTATGGATGGATGCATTCATGGATGCATGCATGATGGGTGGATGCACGATGGATGGATGGGTGGATGGATGCATGAATGATGTATGGATGGATGCATTCATGGATGCATGCATGATGGGTAGATGCACGATGGATGGGTGGATGGATGGATGGATGGGTGGATGGATGGATGGGTGGGTGCATGAATGAATGATGTATGGATGCAGGATGGGTGGGTGGATAGATGGGTGGATGCATGAATGATGTATGGATGGATGCAAGGTGGTTCGGGCTCGCTCGCTGCGCTCGATCGCTGCGGTGCAATATGCAAATTAGTTTACGCCCCACCACTTTCAAATGTCACCAGCCGCCCCTGATCAGGGCATCCATATTAGGTTTATGATGGAAAGACAAACTCACTGAGGCGAAGAGATTTGGGGGCCATACTTATCCAGATATAACGCATCGGCTGCAGGTCACCTTGCTGCACTGCATTACAGGAAAAAGGCAGGACTGTGCCACATTTATTTCAATACAGTGCATTCCTGCCTTTTCCCAGCGCTGGCGCAGAATTGGCTGCCTAGCAACAACGCAGGGAACCTAACTCCATGGTGCAAGTGTTCCTGCGTTGCATTCAGGATTGTTTTTGTGCTTGGCGAGGTCTGTTTTTAATTCCCCGGTTCTGTCAAAAGTTCTATGCAATAAATATGCAGTCTTGAAAGTAATTGACATTGATCTTTTTTATTATATTTACTTTCAATAAATTGTTATCCAGTTTACTTAAGACAATTTGCTATCTGTTTTGGATGCAACTTCACCCACGATGACCTTCATGCTTATCTGATCCTTTGGCAAACTTGACATTTTGTCATTTTTATGTAGTTTATATAAGACATTAATCTTTATTAGGCGAAAAATAATGTGAACAGTTATTCTGAACAAGCTTCGAAATATATTACACAAGCTCTGCAAAGTTGCTGCAAAGAGGGACTCTGTTTTCTACGAAGTCCAAATATCAGCATGGGAATTTTTTTCAAGTGCTTTATTTAACAGCGACAGCTCTGAGCTGTTTATAAGAGACCAGCCAGTGTGAAAAGTGGAGGACTCGACTGCAACGTTTGGACGGTTTAAATTGAAAAAGAATGTTCTAGTAAGTAATATAATGCTCTGCATCTCCAAGGCCAACTTTGAATAAACAATGAATAAATAGTATGACAAAGATATTTATTTCATGGAGAAATACTGATACATATTGTTTTTTAAATGCACTTAATTAAGTCTCCCATAGTGATATTTGACTTCTCTAGTGACGCGATTCTGGCAAGTGCAGCCTAAGAATCAGTGTGAGACGTCACGGACACCCAGCAGAAGCGCTATAACACTGGAGCATTCGTGCCAGCATTGCATTCAAAAACATGTAATTCTAAAGACCAGCATAATGCAATAATACTATTTGACCCTCTAAATGCCAAATAAGCTGTAAGCCTCGTCAGTATACACAAGACAGGGCTAAATGAACCATGATGGACTTCTATAATTAATGCTGATAGGTATAACGAAGTTCATGTTGAGGCTCTACTTTCACTTGCTGGAATAACACGTGGGCAAGTTGTTTGGTTTTGAAAATAAATGCAAAGTACCAAACCAAAGACTGCGAGCTGCAGCCACTTACAGACATCAGGAGCACTGCCAGCAAGCACTCTTGCTCTCCTGTCCAAATTCACGGACCAAAGAAGCTCTTTGCCAAAGTCTTGCACTGCAGGGAGGACTTCTCGTAGCACAGGTGAGTACAGCGAGAGAGCATTTACTAAATCTGTGCAATGGGGACATTGTCTGTGAGAGTGTGGAAGTGGGGTTAAGATACTTTTAGAACTTCTCATTTTTCAAAAGTCTAATTTCTGATATTTATGTCTTTTCTGTGCACTTCAGTGCTTGGTTTTACTCATGCAAAAGTGTCACTTAAGTATCACACATTTGGCAGTTGAATCTCATAGGTACTCTAGAACCCCTGAAATGTCACACATAAGCAATCTGAAAACTACACAATGGTGGGCGTTATGGAATATGAGGCTCGTTTGCAGGCAGTCTGGCCTCACCGGCCTGTTTGCTACAGTTGGTTCTCAGAGTGCCCTTCCATTCCTGGTGCATTGTAGCAGTTATAAGACTTACTTAGAGTTTCTCGTTGCTCAAATGGGTGTAATATCTGATATTTATGCGTTTCCCTCGTCTTCATTGCTTGACTTTGCTCACGAGAAAGTGTCACGCATAGTTGTTGAATGTCTCAATGGAGGTTGGAGCGATCCAAGATGGCGGAGTGAGGATCTGCACCGAGCAGTTCGCCTGGAGGTTCCTCTCCCTACCCTCTGCGGAGTAACGCCAATGATGTGATAGCTCTATCGAAAACGCTGCGCTCGAATACAAAAAAGGAGCGGGCACTACCCGCAGAAAGAGAAGCGCTTGCAAACGTTATCAAGACGTATTTAACGAGGCGTCTCACCGATGTTCCATCTTGCAGCTACAGTTAAACTCTTCCGGCAGGCGATTTACGGTCTGTTCGGGAGTTCAGGGCTCGGCTGGCCTGGCCTCAATCCCCGAGCTTGCACACCTGGTGGCCGAGGAGAATGTCTTCAAAAAATCCTCCGCGAACCACGCGAAACAACAGACAGCCTACAGGAACTGCGGCGCCTCTCCCTCCCCCGGTTGCACAAGCGGCACAAACCTCGTTAGCAGCACCTACGGCAACTGTAGCGATACCCCTGGCCATGGCAATCTCGGCTACCCCAGGGAATACTTCACGGGAGAATGCTTCTGCTGCCGATACGGAAGGAGCGGGGGGGAAAAAAAAGAAAAGGAAACACCCGCTTTGTCTGGAGAGCCGACGGAGATTGCAATAGCCCCTAACACGCTGGGAGGTCAGCGTCAGGAGAGCGGAGACGCCGGCAGACAGGTACAGAGACCTCCTAATCTACCCCCAAGCGCGCACTGTAAAGAAACTGGTCAGAGTGCGACTAAGACTGCAGCATAAAATAAATCAATGACAGCGAGAGGGGGGGTGACTGGGGGTGAATCATCCAGCGCATCTCATGCTGCGGTGACCGGAAAAATAATTGCTGCAGCCAATGTTGTGGGGCAGGATGGCAATACTTCTGTGACTTCTGAAGGGTCTTCTAGTAACCCTGAGCAGTTAACGGCACAGACTAGTGGATCAACTGCTATTGAAGAGGTCGTAACGTCAGATAGCCCATGCCCCGATTTGAACATAGATACACAGACTTTCTCTGGTGGAGCGGGCATTGATAACACAGGCTCATCCCCCCCAACCGAACTAGATACTACTGCGCCCACGGCTGAGGTAGAGACTGGCGGGTTAGTGGAACTGATAGAGCAAGGCTCCTTCGAAGATCTTGATGCTGAAACAGAGGTTGAGTTGGGAGAGAAACGGGAAAAGGATGACTATTCTGTCAATTTGACAAAAACACGAGCTAAAAAAGGGCGCAAACAAAAAAAATAAGTCTAGAGCAATGAAATGTGGCAAGACTGGCGCTTTAGTAAACCGATCCATCGTAAGCAACAGTCAAATATCGAAAAAGGTTCTACAGGATAAAAGCCCACTAAGGAGATGGATTGAAGCAAAAGGTTTAGTTAAAAATATGACACAGAGACTATCAGGGGCTAGTCCCTCAGAACTAATACCTAATAAAGAAGTGCCCAGTAGTGGCTAGTCCCTCAGAACTAATACCTAATAAAGAAGTGCCCACTTGTGGGACACCCCCGCGCCGCACGGCCACCAGCTGCTGCGTGTGCCCCTTGCCGCCCTCTGCCTGACTGCCTGCCTCGTTGCCGGTTGCCGGCTGACTCCGCTCTGGTTGTTTTTGCCGTTGTTTTGCTGTAAATTGTGCCTGTTTTGTATTTCTCTTCGTGTCTGTGTGTTAGCTGTTTTTGCCTCTGTTTTTACGGTAAATTGTGCCTGTTCAGTATAGTTTCCCCGTGCCCGTGTTTTGGTCTCCTACCTCGCCGCCCCCCGCTCTCCCTTCCCGCCACCGCCGCTTTCCCCGCCCCTTTTTTGTATTCTGTACCCTCCCCGCTCCCGCCTCCCAGCTGCTCCGCCCACCCGCGCACTTGGCCTTAAATGGCGTCCGTGCAGCGCAGGTGAGTGTGACCCACTTGTGGGACACCCCCGCGCCGCACGGCCACCAGCTGCTGCGTGTGCCCCTTGCCGCCCTCTGCCTGACTGCCTGCCTCGTTGCCGGTTGCCGGCTGACTCCGCTCTGGTTGTTTTTGCCGTTGTTTTGCTGTAAATTGTGCCTGTTTTGTATTTCTCTTCGTGTCTGTGTGTTAGCTGTTTTTGCCTCTGTTTTTACGGTAAATTGTGCCTGTTCAGTATAGTTTCCCCGTGCCCGTGTTTTGGTCTCCTACCTCGCCGCCCCCCGCTCTCCCTTCCCGCCACCGCCGCTTTCCCCGCCCCTTTTTTGTATTCTGTACCCTCCCCGCTCCCGCCTCCCAGCTGCTCCGCCCACCCGCGCACTTGGCCTTAAATGGCGTCCGTGCAGCGCAGGTGAGTGTGACCCACTTGTGGGACACCCCCGCGCCGCACGGCCACCAGCTGCTGCGTGTGCCCCTTGCCGCCCTCTGCCTGACTGCCTGCCTCGTTGCCGGTTGCCGGCTGACTCCGCTCTGGTTGTTTTTGCCGTTGTTTTGCTGTAAATTGTGCCTGTTTTGTATTTCTCTTCGTGTCTGTGTGTTAGCTGTTTTTGCCTCTGTTTTTACGGTAAATTGTGCCTGTTCAGTATAGTTTCCCCGTGCCCGTGTTTTGGTCTCCTACCTCGCCGCCCCCCGCTCTCCCTTCCCGCCACCGCCGCTTTCCCCGCCCCTTTTTTGTATTCTGTACCCTCCCCGCTCCCGCCTCCCAGCTGCTCCGCCCACCCGCGCACTTGGCCTTAAATGGCGTCCGTGCAGCGCAGGTGAGTGTGACCCACTTGTGGGACACCCCCGCGCCGCACGGCCACCAGCTGCTGCGTGTGCCCCTTGCCGCCCTCTGCCTGACTGCCTGCCTCGTTGCCGGTTGCCGGCTGACTCCGCTCTGGTTGTTTTTGCCGTTGTTTTGCTGTAAATTGTGCCTGTTTTGTATTTCTCTTCGTGTCTGTGTGTTAGCTGTTTTTGCCTCTGTTTTTACGGTAAATTGTGCCTGTTCAGTATAGTTTCCCGTGCCCGTGTTTTGGTCTCCTACCTCGCCGCCCCCCGCTCTCCCTTCCCGCCACCGCCGCTTTCCCCGCCCCTTTTTTGTATTCTGTACCCTCCCCGCTCCCGCCTCCCAGCTGCTCCGCCCACCCGCGCACTTCGCCTTAAATGGCGTCCGTGCGAACGCGCAGCGGGCGCGCCGATTGTGCGCCGAAGGCGCGCCAAAGGTAAGCCCGTCTGCGCCCGTCCGCGCCTGGACCGCGCCCAGTGCCAGGACCCCTGGCCCACGAGGATCCCGACCGACACGCCAGACGTACTCCGCCGCCACCCTCACCGCTATCAACACCGGCCGACTCCCAGAATGCCATCAAGCCGCTCCAAGACGGACCCACGGACCTTTCAGCTGCCACGCCTGCAAATTCACCTGCATCCGGACTAGACCCGCACCAGCACCCGCCAAGTCGAACACCAGCAGCACCCACCTCAAGTGCATCCTGCTCAACACCCGCTCCGTCCACAGACACGCCGTAGAACTCTGGAACCTCCTCGACACCACCGCCCCAGACGTTGCCTTCCTCACGGAGACCTGGATGAACGCCTCTTCAGCTCCCGACATCGCCATCGCTATCCCAGAGGGCTACAAGATCGTCCGGAGGGACCGAAACGCCAACCAGATGGGAGGAGGCATCGCCATCATCCCCAGGAGCACCATCCTTCTCACGACCAGCACCGACAACACCCTGACCAGCGCCGAACACCTGCACTTCCAGATCCACATCAACCCGAACACCACCCTCAGAGGCACCCTGATTTACCGACCCCCTGGACCACGCACGCAATTCAGCGAGGACATCGCCGACTTCATCAGCCCGCATGCCCTCCCCTCCGCTGACTACATCCTCCTGGGAGACCTCAACTTCCACCTGGAGAACAACAACGACCGCAACACCAGCACCCTGCTCGACAACCTCGCCAACCTGGGACTCAAGCAACTGGTGTCCACCCCCACCCACCTCGCCGGACACACACTCGACGCCGTCTTCTCATCCAGCACAGACATCGACTTCAGCCACGCCACAGAGCTTCAATGGACGGACCACAGCTGCGTCCACTTCACCTTCAAGAGAACGACAACCCACCAACACCAGCAACAGGCCGCCCGCAGAAGCTGGAACAAGATCACAGCAGACCAGCTCGCCACCTCCCTGAACCAGCACCCTCCTGCCAGCTCAGCGAACCCCAGCCAGGCCGCCGACAACCTCACGAAGTGGATCAGCAACTGCGCGGACGAACTCGCCCCACTGAGGACCCCGCCTAGCAGACCCGGCAGCAAGAAGGCCCCATGGTTCACCGACGAACTCAAGAGCTCCAAGAAGAACTGCCGAGCCCTCGAGAAAGTCTGGAAAAGGGAACCGACACCGGACAACAGGACCCCCTACAAACTTGCCACCCGGAAACACCACCAGCTGATCCGCGCCGCCAAGAAAACAGCATTCAAGGACCGGTTGGACAACAACGCACACAACTGCAAGGAACTCTTCAACATCGTGAAAGAGCTTTCCAACCCCAGCGCAGGAAACAACGACATCACCCCATCGCAAGACCTCTGCAACTCCCTCGCTTCATACTTCCACAACAAGATCACGGACATACACAGCAGCTTCAACAACAAACCAACGCACACCATGACCGAACAACCACCCCCCACCACCACCCTCCACGCCTGGACCCCGATCAGCACCGAAGACACCATCCGCACGATGAACACCATCCACTCCGGATCACCGACCGACCCCTGTCCTCACCACGTCTTCAACAAGGCCGACACTGTCATCGCACCTCACCTGCGGGACATCATCAACACCTCCTTCGACACCGCCACCTTCCCTGAGAGCTGGAAACACGCCGAACTCAGCGCTCTACTCAAGAAACCAACAGCGGACCCCACCGACCTCAAGAATTACCGCCCCATCTCGCTCCTCCCGTTTCCAGCCAAAGTCATCGAGAAGACCGTCAACAAGCAGATGGCCGCCTTCCTCGAGACGAACGGATCCCTCGACCCCTCACAGTCCGGCTTCCGAGCCAACCACAGCACCGAGACCGCCCTCATCGCCGCCACCGATGACATCCGAGCCCTGATGGACAATGGAGAAACAGCGGCTCTCATCCTCCTAGACCTCTCCGCGGCATTCGACACGGTCTGCCACCGCACCCTAGTACGGCGCCTCAGCAACACCGGAATCCAGGACAAGGCGCTGGAATGGATCATCTCCTTCCTCGACGGAAGAACACAGAGAGTCCGCCTACCACCGTACAAGTCAGAGGCCTCCGAAGTCATCTGCGGCGTCCCCCAAGGATCATCTCTGAGCCCCACCCTCTTCAACGTCTGCATGAGCCCCCTCGCGGCCATCGTACGCAAACACAACCTCAGCATAATCTCCTACGCCGACGACACCCAGCTGATCCTCTCCCTGACCAACAACCCCGCCGCCGCCAGAGCCAACCTGCACGAAGGGATGAAAGAGGTAGCCGAGTGGATGACGACCAGCCGCCTGAAACTGAACTCGGACAAGACGGAGGTCCTCATCCTGGGCTCCTCACCCTCCGCCTGGGACGACTCCTGGTGGCCTCCCGCCCTGGGCACCGCTCCCAAACCGACAGACCATGCACGCAACCTGGGCTTCATCCTGGACTCCTCCCTCTCCATGACCAGGCAAGTCAACAACGTCTCCTCGGCGTGCTTCAACATCCTACGCATGCTACGGAAGATCTTCTGGTGGATCCCCACCGAGACCAGGAAGACCGTCACCCAGGCCCTCGTCACCAGCCGACTGGACTACGGCAACGCCCTCTACGCCGGTACCACCGCCAAGCTCCAGAAGAGACTCCAGCGGATCCAGAACGCCTCAGCCAGACTCATCCTCGACATCCCACGAACCAGCCACATCTCCGGACATCTGAGAGACCTTCACTGGCTCCCCGTCAACAAAAGAATCACCTTCCGCCTCCTCACCCACGCACACAAAGCCCTACACGACCAAGGCCCGAGCTACCTCAACAGCCGAGTCAACTTCTACGCTCCCAAACGCCACCTCCGATCAGCCAACCACGCCCTCGCCGCCGTCCCCCGCATCCGAAGAGCGACTACAGGAGGAAGGTCCTTCTCCTACCTAGCCGCCAAGACCTGGAACTCCCTCCCGACCGACCTGCGCCTGACCCAAGACCACCTCTCCTTCAGGAAGAAGCTGAAGACCTGGCTGTTCGAGCAGTAGCGGCCCCCCCCCCCCCAGCGCCTTGAGACCCTACGGGTATGTAGCGCGCTTTATAAATGTCAATGATTGATTGATTGATTACCACAGCCAGCTCTGCCAATTTGGAAAGTTGCTCCCTAATTATTTCACCCAATTCACCACCTAATCTATCATTGGACGGATTACCTGATCAATCATTACTGTTGTCGTATGAGTCTATGGCAGATTCACCCATAACAGAAGTTGATACTTCACAATCTAACGCAATTTCTACCACCACAGTGACAGTGACTGCCGTCACTCCCCCCTCTCTTGGGGGCTCTTCTTTTGAATTTTCACCTCCTTCTACCAGTCTGGAGATAAATAAACATGTAATTGTCTCTAAAGAGAGATCAAATCAAAGTCAAGAACCAGTTGATCCCTCCTCACTAGATATAATATTATAACTACTGGGCAGCCAACGGGCTGAAGCACAGGAACATTACTTACAGCTGAGGGAGGACAATAGTAAAGTACAATCATCTCTACAAGAACTTACTACCAAATTCGGGGGGGTGTCACAGGACTTTGTGGAACTGCAACAACGGGTGGAGATGTTGGAAGAAACGAGCACAAAAACAACACTTGCAGTTGACAAGCATGAGACTCAGCTCGTAACACTTCAACAAAAGATTGAAGATTTGGAGAATCGACAGAGACGATCACATCTAAGACTTTTTGGCATACCGGAGGGAGCAGAAGGATCTGATCCGAGGGCTTATCTAGTGGGTCTGCTCCAGAAAGCGTTTCCTGACCTAGCGGATTGGGATTGGGACTCACAAATTCAACGAGCCTAGCGTCTTCCTTTGATCCAGAGAAACAGGGAGAATCAATTCCCACGCCCCTTTCTAATCTTTTTTGGCAACTTTCTATTGCGCCAGGCCATCTGGCAGAGAGCTCGTCCTAATACCCCAGTAGCTATTGGTGAGATCTCAATTTTTGCTCGCTCGGATCTAAGTAAAGAAACAATGGACAGACGATGGATGTTACGTAAACTAATAGACCCAATTAAATCTAGCGGAGGTCAGGCGTTTCTTCAAGAACCAGCCCGCCTTAAGGTTATCAAAAATGGACGTACTCATTTTTTTACAGATGTAAAGGAAGCAGAAGCGTACTTAGCTGATACTGGTGCGGGCAAGAGCAAGGTTTAGCATAATCCATAACCCAAAAACACTGGGTTTACTAGAAAACTAAACGTTACCAGAAATTTCTATATTCAAGAAACATTGGCTACACGGGGGGTTTATCTAACTCAGCTTTAGCTTTACGCTATTTGCATCACTTTGTACTAGTAAAATGCTTAGCTTATTTTCTATGCACTAAACTGATAAAATGCTTAAATAAAAAGGAGAGGGAGGGTGGGGTCCTCCTAAGGCGACCTGCCACGTAGGCTGCCCTTCCAGCGGCAGCAGATGCAGAAGGGTGGCTCTTCCCCGGCAGGGGTAAGAGCTAGGAGGGAGGGGGTAGGGGGGGGGGGGTTCTCCGCAGAATGGGGGGTTGAGGGGGGAGGAAAAAACTAGGAAAAATTGTTTTCAGGCTGAGGGGGTAGATTTATGCAATGTTATTAGAATCTCTTTGTGTATTAACGGCACTAGAATTAGGCAATATATGAGGATATGTGGACACTTTGGACAATACCTTGGACAATTTGAGATAGGCCTAAAATTTAAGGCTTCTATTTTTTCTTTTTTTTCTTTTAAATGTATGAAATAAAATGCTTAGCCTGGAATGTAGCAGGGCTAAACAGCAAAAATAAAAGGCGTTTGATAAAAGAAGAATTGAAATTGCATAACCCTCATGTTGCCCTTCTATCTGAAACACATATTGCGGGGAAGGATAAAAAACTACTTAACCAATTGGGGTACGATATTATAGTTTGCTCTACCTTTGGGCACTCTATAAGAGGAGTCGCTATCCTCAAGGATAGACGATTTAGGGCCGAAACATTACAAACTTCCTGTGGTAAGGATGGCAGGTGGGCAATAGCGCAGATCAGATTTGAGAACTTTAAATATGTTTTATGTGTGGTTTACGGCTGTTATACAGATGAGCCCACTTTCTTTGACCAATTGAATATTAAACTCTTGGATTGGGAGGGAGAACTTATCATTATGGGGGATTTTAATTGTATCATGGACTACAGAATAGACATAACCAGATCTGGTAGTCGTCAAAGGATGCACAAAACCAGGACATCTATTCTTGATCTATGTCGCATACATAATATCAAAGACGCTTGGCGATATTTATACCCTAATAAACCGGGGTATACTTAGTACTCCGCACCTCATAAACTATGCTCAAGGTTAGACATGGCACTAATAAGCGACAATCTACTGAAAGATAGCTCCATGGTTCTATGCCCCGAATCTCTTCTGATCATAATGCAATCATGTTGATATTCAAAACAACACACACTAGGGTTTCTCCCAGACCATTCTCTTTTCCCAGACACTTGATATCAGACACAAGTTACACGACGCAGCTAAAATTACATCTCACTGAATTTATAGATATAAACACAAATTCAGCCTCACTTGTTATGGTATGGGACGCCTGTAAGGCAAGCATCAGGGGCTTTACCCAGGCTTACGTGATCAGACTAAACTTAGAACATAAAAAAAACAACGATTTACTGATTTCAAAAATAACTACTCAAGAAGAATTATTATCTTCAGCACTCCGATCAAATTTACCAACGAGCACAGAAATTGGTCTTAAACTCTGCTCGCTTAAAAATGAAATTAAGACTAAATTTATTCAGAAAAGTATAAACAACTTACACAAATTTAAAATAACACAATAGGAGGGGGAGGACAAAATTGGGCACATTTTGGCTTATAAAGTTGCAGAGGATAGAGCAAACTCTACAATTACAAACATTAGGGGGGCTGGTAACAAAATTTATAATCAACCACAAGATATTTTAGAACAATTCGCCGATTTCTATAGAATTTTATATACCCCAGAATTGGTGCCTAATCTAGACGACATACAGAATTATGTCGAAGATTATATAGTAGATACTCCGAACATTCCAGAGATAGATTCACTATCTGACGATATAACAATGGCTGAATTACATCAAGCCATAGCCTTACTACCTGTAGGAAAAGCGGCAGGGGAAGACACTATACCCTTAGAAATATACAAATCATGTTTAAAAGAACTAGAACAATTACTGCTGAAAGTTATCCAATCTGTAGGCTTAAATGGAAAAACACCTAAATCTTGCAACAGGGCAAAAATAATATTTTTTTTGAAGAAAGATAAGCCGAAGGAAGAAAGAGGATCATACCGCCCTATCTCTCTAATAAATACAGATGCCAACATTTTTGCAAAAATGTTGTCACTAAGATTAGCCCCTATCGTGCCCCAAATCATTAATCCACAGCAACATGGTTTTATAACTGGGAGAGACACTACTATACATGTTAATATGGCTATTACGGCATTTGATGTAGCAGAGACTGAATCCACCCCACTCGGTATGATCTTATTAGACGTTGAAAAAGCTTTCGACCGAGTGGGTTGGGACTTTCTCTGGTGCGTACTGTCTAAAATAGGGTTCGGGGGACAATTCTTGCGGGGCATACAAGCATTGTATGATAACCCAACGGCTTATACCTGCTATGGGGGGCTGATATCCTCAGACTTTCCAATTCAACGTGAAACCCATCAGGGCTGTCCCCTATCACCTCTTTTATTTGCCCTTTCATTGGAACCTTTTTTGTCTGCCCTTCATTCCCAAACCCAGATTGTACCTTTTAGATCAGGCTCACAAGAGCTCAAAATAACTGCATATGCCGACGATATCGCGGTTTACTCAGAAGATATTGTCGAGGCACTAAAGGGAATAGCTTTAGAGGCCGGGAAATTTGGGAAGGTGGCGGGTTATAAACTTAATCTACAAAAAACACAAGTTATCGCTAATTACACTCCAGCTGTGACAGTGCCTGAGATCTGCAACATTGCTACTTACTTAGGGGTTAAAATAACGGCCAAATTACAGGAAATTAACAATATAAACTATAACGAATTAACCAAATCCATCAGCCTATTATTAAAAAAATGGCACAGACGACCTCTGAATTTAATCGGCAGAATCAATTTAATTAAGATGAAGGTATTGCCTAAATATGTGTACTTATTTCGATCTATCCCATTAGCGCTAAACAATCAATTTTTTAAGAAACTCGATGGAGTACTCAGTAGTTTTATCTGGGGGTACAAAAAAGCGAGAAGGTCATTGAACCTTATGAAAAATAACACGAACGAAGGAGGGCTTAATTTTCCCGATTTCAAACTATATTTTTGGTCCGCTTTTGTCATCCGCCTCCACTCTTTACTAAATGAAGGAGGGGCTTTGTTCTTTCATTCTTTCATGCTAAAATCTGATTCAAATATGTTTTTGTTTAGAACCATCGATCCCAACTACTATAAAAGGGTTAGATTTAAGACCGCAAGAGACATAACAAAGATTTGGGGCAATATAATCTCCTTTTGTAAAACTAGCTTTTTTCATCCAAAGCTTCCGTTGTGGGGTAACCCGGGTCTTCTATGTATTTTTAATGACAATATTATACTTGTTTGGCTTAGGTCAGGTATTACTGTTTTAGGGGACCTATATGGCACACAAGGATTCTTAGACTTCAATACTCTTAAACTGCTATACGATTTACCTGAAAACATGAGGTACAAACATTTACAGCTACATGACTATTTGATTAATAAAAAACAAATCTTGGAGGTTTCTGAATGTGATATTTGGACCTGTTTATATTCTCTAAAAAATAAATCAGTAATAAGTGAAGCATATAGAAGTTTAATCGACTTTAAACTAAACAATTGTATCAAATTGGCTGGTAAATGGAGCAGAATATTGGGCTCAAATATAACATCTAAACAGATAGAGAGCTCCTTGATAAATATAAATAAACGAGTACGGTCATCTAGTCTAAGACTCCAACAATTCAGAACAACCTGCATGTTATATTACACCCCGGAAAGAATCTCTAAATGGTCCCCTAACAATACCTACAGTGACCGCACAAAATGCCCCAAATGCTCTGCTGAAGCAGCTGATCTGGTACACATGCTGTTTTCCTGTCCTAATCTTAGGACTTTCTGGTGCGACATTCAAAATGTTTTGAAAATGAAACAGGTCCAGCTGCCTATGTTCACGGCTGCCTCTGTTCTTTTAGACACCTACCCTGTCTCTTTTCCACAGGCTGCCCTGGCCACGGTACTTATGTCTTACGCCAAGCTAACTCTGGCTAGAGCTTGGACCAGCTCAGAAACACCTAAGGTTTGGGACTGGTGGGCATTGGTAACCGAGATACACTCAATGGAACTTATAGCTAATTACACTCCAGCTGTGACAGTGCCTGAGATCTGCAACATTGCTACTTACTTAGGGGTTAAAGTAACAGCCAAATTACAGGAAATTAACAATATAAACTATAACGAATTAAGCAAATCCATCAGCCTATTATAAAAAAAATGGCACAGACTACCTCTGAATTTAATGGGCAGAATCAATTTAATTAAGATGAAGGTATTGCCTAAATATGTGTACTTATTTCGATCTATCCCATTAGCGCTAAACAATCAATTTTTTAAGAAACTCGATGGAGTACTCAGTAGTTTTATCTGGGGGTACAAAAAAGCGAGAAGGTCATTGAACCTTATGAAAAATAACACGAACGAAGGAGGGCTTAATTTTCCCGATTTCAAACTATATTTTTGGTCCGCTTTTGTCATCCGCCTCCGCTCTTTACTAAATGAAGGAGGGGCTTTGTTCTTTCATTCTTTCATGCTAAAATCTGATTCAAATATGTTTTTGTTTAGAACCAACGATCCCAACTACTATAAAAGGCTTAGATTTAAAACTGCAAGAGACATAACAAAGATTTGGGGCAATATACTCTCCTTTTGTAAAACTAGCTTTTTTCATCCAAAGCTTCCGTTGTGGGGTCACCCGGGTCTTCCATGTATTTTTAATGACAATATTACACTTGTTTGGCTTAGATCAGGTATTACTGTTTTAGGGGACCTATATGGCACACAAGGATTCTTAGACTTCAATACTCTTAAACTGCTATACGATTTACCTGAAAACATGAGGTACAAACATTTACAGCTACATGACTATTTGATTAATAAAAAACAAATCTTGGAGGTTTCTGAATGTGATATTTGGACCTGTTTATATTCTCTAAAAAATAAATCAGTAATAAGTGAAGCATATAGAACTTTAATCGACTTTAAACTAAACGATTGTATCAAATTGGCTGGTAAATGGAGCAGAATATTGGGCTCAAATATAACATCTAAACAGATAGAGAGCTCCTTGATAAATATAAATAAACGAGTACGGTCATCTAGTCTAAGACTCCAACAATTCAGAACAACCTGCATGTTATATTACACCCCGGAAAGAATTTCTAAATGGTCCCCTAACAATACCTACAGTGACTGCACAAAATGCCCCAAATGCTATGCTGAAGCAGATGATCTGGTACACATGCTGTTTTCCTGTCCTAATCTTAGGACTTTCTGGTGCGACATTCAAAATGTTTTGAAAATGAAACAGGTCCAGCTGCCTATGTTCACAGCTGCCTCTGTTCTTTTAGACACCTACCCTGTCTCTTTTCCACAGGCTGCCCTGGCCACGGTACTTATGTCTTGCGCCAAGCTAACTCTGGCTAGAGCTTGGACCAGCTCAGAAACACCTAAGGTTTGGGACTGGTGGGCATTGGTAACCGAGATACACTCAATGGAACTAGCCTTAGCAAACATTAGGGGAATACGCACATTGAGAAAGCACGAACAAAATTGGGGATCTTTTGTGGAACGATGATGTTATGCCCTTTCTCTTTTGGATATAGGGAAAAATCTTAATAATCTCACAAATTGATACTTTGTTTCCTTAGGATAATATAAACTGTATGATCGTTGAAAGAAACTGCTACTGCCCTTTTTTTTGGTTTGCTTTTTCTTCTCTTTTTTCATATCTCATGGCCTACTCGCTTTATTATATGCTATATGATATAATTTATGTACGTTAACTCATGTATCAATGCTTTAATGTATTTCTTCCTTGTCAGCCTGTCAACAATAAAAACAAATTAAAAAATGAATGTCACTAATAATTACATTACAAATAAGAAAATGTCACACATAGGCAATCTGAAACCTTGGCAGCTATGTGATTAGAGCGACAGTGTGCAATATCGTCTTTCATTTCTTCACCCAATGTGTGCCAACTGCTCCAACCAAGATCTGTGTAGTCCCTATACCGACTTTGGTGCGCCCCTATTGGACCCGTCTCTAGGTTATTAAATCTTGTGCATCAAATTACAGTTGTAGCGTTCTCAATAGGAAGGACCAACAGCGATTAAATTAAAAAAGTTTAGTCAAAGAAGAGAAGTACAGAAATGCATAGCTGGATCATCGACCAGTTAATATAAAAACATGTAGGTCATAAATACAAGAAGAACTCAGTAAAGCTCTGAAACAAATCCAGCATAGATTCACCTTCTAAAAGGGCAAAAGGGTCCAGCCTACACCATAGAAATAGTGCATCTTTTTATAGGATTTTAGACAAAGGAATTAATACATTTACTACACAAGTACATGATTCACAGGACAAGCACCAATAGTAAACAAGCAAGAAAATATTTTACTACAGAATGCATTGGAAGATTCTCTCACAATAGTATTACATGAGGTTCAGAGGTTTTCAGAGTCTGTTTAAGCAACCTGATTGATGCATGGTAAATATTGTAGCCTGAGCCAAGTTTGTCCTTGATTAGGTACATCGGGGCAGATTTACAAGCCCCCTGCGCCTCTTTTACGCCGCCGTTGCGTCACTTTTGTGATGCTGGGGCGGCGCAAAAGATGAGCCATGGTGCTGGGTTTTTACAATGTGACGCAGGAACGCCTCCCAAAAGTGGCTGAGTGAAATCTACAAGATTTCACTCAGTCACTTTTGGGCCCATGCTGCATCAAAACCCTGCGCCTGCTTCAAGCAGGCATAAGGATTGAAGCAGCATTGTGGAGATAGGGCCTCCCCAGAGCATTGCTGGAGCTGCGTCACGCTTGCGACGCAACTCCAGCAATGCGCCGCTTTTACGGCACAGATGCGTCATGTTTTTGCCCCAGGGTGGCGGAGCTGCGGCGCACAATAACTGGCGCATCCCTGCTGATATGCAGGAATTCGCCAGTTATTGTAAATCTGCCCCATCATGTTTAGGGTGACTGGAAAGTTTCAGTCTTTTAGTGTAAACTTCAAAACTCTCCATTAGAGCAAAGAAAGTACAGTAGTACCTTTATCTATTCGAGCATGTACGGACCTCACTACATTAAAAAGCTCCTGAAAACCTGGCTTTTCTCTCAGTAGTCAAATCTCTTGCTACTCCCACATTGCAACGGCGCCTAGAGAACCCGATAGGGATGAGTTGTGCACCTCGCAAATGTAATAATAAAATTGTGGTACATTACGACGTCATTTACAAATGGAAGAAAGCACACATTTGGATTATGTTAGGGTAAGCTCGATTTCTAGTACTTTAAACACTACGATTCGAAAAACAGGTTCCCCAACTGCAGGTAAAAAAATCACGCCATGAACACTGTGCAGACAAATTGAATCGGAGTTTGAAGAGCAGCCCTTCTCAAATTATGCCTCATATTATAATGACCAAATAATGTAAATAGTAGAGGCTTTATCAAACACAACAACGCTGCTAATGGTATGAGCAATGGATAATTAGTAGGCCTCAGCTGGCTTGTACAAAGATGAATGAAAAAAATATTAATGATCAGCAATGGGAGGCAGATTAAAGATTTGCAGCTGTGTAAATCCCGCCACACAAAAAGCAAATGCAAAATATTAGCATGAAAACCTTTGAAAATTTAAAGTATTGCAAGCATTAGCCAAGAACAGCATAAATAAAAAGAATCTTTTTAGAAAACAGAATGTAGGGAACACAGTAAGTTTCATTTCAGTAATCTTTATTTCGGCAATTGCAATAAAAGATAAACATAGAAGTTAAAACATAACCAAATTTAAACATGAGTATTACTGCAGAGCATGGTAACATACAAAAAAATAACAGAAGAATATCCCAATGAATAAAAACATGAGGACTACAACACTTAATGTATCAATACTGAGTAATAATTTGGCAATATATTGGGTAAAAACTAGACAGTTTTATAAAATTGTTAAATTCTGATTTAAAAAAGTCCAGTGCAACAGGGTTGCTCAATCACTAATACATGATCTGGTCAAGGATGGGGTGACCTGGAAGTTAAAAGCCTTCTCTTATACCATACTGCTTCAAGGAATTTAGCCACTACAAAAACAGTTGCTTTTGAGAGATCGGTCTTAAGGATTCTAAAGGCCTCAGAGCATTTAACAAAGCCTAGATTCTTACATAGTGGGATTATCCAATACCTCCTAGCCGTACGATATGCGGGACAAAAGAAGACTAGATGCAGTTCGTCTTCAAGCCTGCAATTACAGCCTGGACAGTTTTTCTCGGTATGGAAATTCCATTTGCTTGTAAATACTCTGAGCGGAAGAGTGCCATACCGCCATTGTAAGTATAACTTTCTGGCCAAGTTCGGAAAAATGTCGTCAAGAACTGGTTCAAACCTGTAGTGATCTTTCACCCCAACAAAGTTGTTAGCCAGGGAGTCTGGGCGTATGCCCTGTATATGGGATTCAAGATTACAAGCATAAAAGGTTGCTACCAGATCTTTACGAGACAAACCCTGGCAAGCCATTTCAGGGTCCCTCCATAAGCTGGGGAGAGCCAACCGGGTAAACTCTGATTTCAAATATTTAAACCACGGGATGTTTTCTATGGTGGGTAGAGCAAGGATTTCCTTCAATTCCTGCCTATAATCGGCTAGCTCAGGGGTAGACCACAATCTTCTCCAAAAGGTTAAGGGCTTCACACCCACTACTTCATCCAATGGTTTTAAGCCCAGATCCAGTCTAAGAGGGAGAAGCGGGGTGCTAACCGGTACCTTTAAAAGTTGTCTGAGGAACTTGTTTTCGACCATGACCAACTCTTTCTTGCAAGTATGTCCCCAGAGTTCACTGCCATAAAGAATCGCGCCTCTGGCCTGGAGTCTATAAATCTCCAAGGGGGGGGGCTAGCGGTCTAATAGATGATTTGTTGGCATTTGCTAGCCTAATTATTCCCCCTGCAATTTGAGCCAATCTGAGCTGTGACTTGGTTTGATGTTCACCCCATTCCAGTTTGTCATTCAAAGTCACACCCAGGTACTCAAACGTGAAGACTCTTTCAAGCCTATTCGAGCCTATTGAGGGGTTAGGGCGTGTTTTTTTGGGAGGATTAAAAATCATGTACTTGGTCTTTGAGGCATTTATTTCAAGACCGTATTCTTGGCAAAATGCCTCAAAGCCTGCAAGGATGCGTTGGATCCCCATAGGGGATTTCGATAGCAGTAGGGTGTCGTCCGCAAACATAATTGCGGGCACCCGTCTGCCACCCAGCCTTGGTGCGTTTGTATTGGGAACATTGTTTAAATAATCTATTACCCTGTTGACAAAGAGGCAAAACAGGGTCGGTGCAAGAACACATCCCTGCCTTACCCCTCTGCCAACGGGAAATCTTTGTGAGAGGGTACCCAACCTCCCGCACCTGACCTGGGCATAATTTTGGGTGTGCAGTCGGACAATGATGTTTAAAAGAGCAGGAGGGACACCAAGATCAGCGAGTACTGCCCACAGTTTACTCCGCGGAACCAGATCAAAGGCTGCGTGGAGATCAACAAAGACAGTATACAACGAGCCCCCCTCCACCCGCACCGTCTTCCAAAACAAGATGGCCAAACGGAAAATTTGGTCCATTGTCGAAACCTTGGCCCTGAACCCAGCATGGTATGTACTTAGAACGGAGTTATCCATCATCCATTCTTGCAGGCGGTCAAGAATCAGCCTCGCAAAAGTTTTTGGCGCTACATCAATGAGGCTGATTGGCCTGTAGTTGGCTGGGAGCAGAGGGGAGCCCTTCTTGAAGATAGGTACAATCTCTGCTCCCAGCCAAGTACCAGGAACTTCCATTCCCCCGAGTATTGCGTTAAAGACCTCCAAGAGATACGGAGCCCAGACCCTGGGTTGGTGCTTGAATAAGTCACCCGGGATTTTATCCAGCCCAGGGGCCTTGCCCAAGGGCAGTTTGAATATTATATTATGAACTTCCTTTAGGGTGAATTGTAACACCTCAGCACCCTCAATAATTCCAGAATGCGTAGCGGGCCCACCAGAAGGTAAATGGTGATCGGGCATCAGATCAGCCCGATGGTTAAGGGAGCTAGGGCTAACCCCTTCATAGTGTACTGTGCTTTATGAATAATTCATACTGAACATGTTGTGATTAAAAACAATGTTGTTATAAGTATTTGTGTATCTATTTATATCTTTGTTTGTAAGTTGTGCATATTGCAATTTTTATCTGAGGCCATTTTGTTTGTATCTAACCCCTTCATAAAGGCAACGAAAGTGATCCTCCCACACAGAGGCCGCTATATTAGCCTCCACAGCCTGAGTTGGCTCGGCAGACCCTGTTCTCACTATCTGCCAGAATTTACGGGCATCTCTGGTCTGTAGAGCAGCCAACATGTTATCCCAGTTGGTATGATCCCATTCCACCTTTGCATTATGGATTATTTGCTTTAGTTCCTCCCTTCTTAACTTAATTAAGGCCGTATCCCTCGGAGGTCTCAGCGCAGCAAGTAGGTTGGCCTTTGCTTTCCTGCAAGCTGAATTATACCAAGAGGGTCTATGGACCCTGCGAATTCCCTTCCGGACAAGTGGATTTAACAGCTCCATAAGGGTGTCCACCATTTCCATATGGAGGGCACCCAACTTAAGAGATATAGTTTCTGGTGGGGAAAAACTAAAAAGAGTCCCGACCTGTTCGAATAAAGGGATTAGCTGCGCATACAGCTCGGAAATATGAGCAGGATTGTCCAAAAGCTTAGCCCACCTCACTCTACGCCTATCATTTGTGAGCAGTAATTTGGGGTTTGGGGGTGCCTTTATCAATGGGTCGCCCATAATCCCACTTGGCGCCATCATTGAAAGAATTAGCGCGTTGTGATCGCTATCAGATCTCTCAACTCCCACAAAATCAGAAACCCTATTCCAGTTCGTTGTCTGGACCAAAATATAGTCCAAGTGAGACCCTTGCCCAGATTTATTAAAAGTAGGTTTGGCGGGGATGTCACTCTTAAATCGGCCATTACAAGCTCTCAGAGAATTACTGAGTAAGTGCCGTAATTTGAGTTGCTAGGGGAGACCATGGCTTTGGTGGGGTCCAACCAATTGTACAATTCCCCACTGGTCATCCTCCTCCATAAGTGCACCCTCCATAGCCAGGGTAAGTGGCTCAAACTGGCAGTTAAAATCTCCGCCCAGCACAATCCCAGCACCAAAGGGGATTCTGGGGAGAAATAAAGAAAAGTCATCCCAGTTGGGTGAGGGCTTAGCTATACCCGTCGGTCTGGAATATACATTTATAAGCGCGAGTTGACTACGGTTTGGCCATTCCAGCAACACGCACTGAATGTCCAGAGAATTAGTGTGGAGGACCCCAGCCTTGCATCCCAAATGGGAAGCCACCCAAATACCAAGCCCTCCTCAGGGCCGACCTTTACCCTCCCATTTAGCTGGGCCTGCAAAAGTTGCATACCCAGAGCGGCATGTGTCTTTCCGTGCCCATGTCCCTTGGAAGAGGCATATATCCTGCTCATTAATAAAAGACCCCCACTCAGGGGAGTCTAATTTGCCCTGTAGTCCCGCCAGATTCCAAGAAAGAATGGAGAGTTGGGTTGTACGGGCTCCAGATGGAGTAACAGGAGGAGTTGGTATAGAAGGCTCAATGGAATCCAGCAAGGCGATAGGGTATCCAGTGGATTGGGGTTGCACACCAATTTCTCCCTTGCCAATGGTTTTTAGATGGATACCCGAATTCTGTTGGATCTGTAAACTTCAATCACAGTTATCTAACACTGAAAACACACCAAACCTGTTTACTGTCTCCAGTGGTGTGAAGGGTCTCAGGTGGTCCATTCTACTATTCATATTCCTGTTAGGCCTAAGAGGTACCATGTTCCACCCAAAGGGGTCTGGAACAGATAGAGGCTGGGGGACCTGTATCGGATATCCTGGGTTACAAGGTAGTAGGGGGATAGTATGGTTGGGAGCCAGGGGACCAGAGTAAGGGTGTGGGAGCACTAAGGATCTCGGGTAAAAATAAGTCAGTGGGCGTGGGACAATAGAATTCGAGCCACTGCCTAGGGGCCAATTTAATATGTAATTGACCGCGCTCGGGTCTCTAAAATTTATAACGACCACATCCCCATCATTATCCTTGGTCCTATTGCCCAGCCAAGGCAAACGCCTTACATGCACAATTTCCCCATTGATGTTTGGTGCAATCGGTCTGAATTGGCTGAGGCAGTGCATAATTTTATATTTCAATTGATGGAACCCTTCCCTCTTGTTCTCGCATAATCTAGGGACCCCTGTCAGCACAACCACATAAGGAAGAGCTTCCGGAGGTAATTCTACAGGAGGAGATTTGCGGGTCGGTGACCTAAAATTTCTAGTAGGACCCCGTGTGGTCTCCCGTATATTTCCCATGGTTACAGTTCCTATTCGCCTGTTGGATGCACTCACCAAACTAGGAGTTGGCTTTATGTGCTCCTTAACCTCTGGCACCCTCAGTTGTTTAGAATGTGTTAGGTCGATGGACTTGACCGGTGGTTTAGGGGGCATGGGAATGGATGATATAGCCTGAGGTGGAAGCGGGGTGGTGGCAGTTACTAATCCATTAGACAATCCTACATGCTTTCTGAGTACAGATTCGATGTCCTCGAGTCTGCTCTCAACCTTCCTCAGCCTCTCTATAATAGGTAAAATGAAAGACCTTATTAGGTGTTCCATATTATCCAGAGAGACCACATGAGGGGTACCCCTTGGCGCCAGATCCACTGGGATATCAGATTGTAACGTATCATTCGCTGGCTGGTGAGGTGATTCCCTCGGTAAGGGGGGTGTCAAAGTTGGTGAATTAGTTAATACGGCCATTGCGGCAGGCATAGATGTAATGTTAGGCCTTGAAGATTTGCCGAAGTCAGAGTGTCTGATCTTGGGCTTTTGTGGAATGCCCCCTTTCCGTCTTCTTTTAGCGGGTGGAGGACCATGTATCTTGGAGGGCATTAAATGCTTAGATTTATTTATAACTAATTTGGTTCGTACAGGAGTCCGGGGAGTCTGATGTGTATCTATTAAAATAGGACAGAAGGGACAATGTCAACAAGTCACTGAGTTGTGGGGCCTATGGGTGTCGGGGGGGATTCACGTAACAAAAAGGAAAGCTTTCCAAAGATAATGGATCATCATTAATACCATTGAGGCCTGAAATGGACAGTGGAACATGAGGTGGTGTGTCTATGGAAATCCTATTCTTTAGACTTTCTACAGAACGACGACGTTCTGCTCGTCGCACAGCCAGTTGCTTCTCCCTACCTGGGTTAGTAGGAGCTCGTGCAAAATAGTTATCAAGTGTCCCAACAGCGTTAATTACCCCTGTTTTTTCCCTTGTACCTTTATCTGGGCTTTGCGCCATTGCCAAGGGAGTAGGTGACGAATAAGGTCCACAAAAATAATGAAGGGGAGTAAGCCCTGCCCGGCCTCACTCGGTCTCTGAGCGCCTCAGAGGGCCCGCCCTTGTCCCGGGCTTCTCCCGCGCGCTCCCGCGCCGTGGGGAGTGATGCTTGTAATTATGGGCAGGCAGCTAGGCTGATGAGGGGGCGTGGCTAGCAGGGAGAGCGGCCAGGTGGCAAGCGGCTCGGGTTACCAGGACTCCTGGGATATGGAGTCCGGGTCCCACGCTCGCAGCCCTGCGCACGCACACACACCCCCACAGGAACAATCCCAAGCTCAGGACCAGGAAAGGCTGTCAGGCGCTGCGGGACCCGCGAAGCGGGTTCCGCAAGGAGTAGAGGTGAGCGCTGAATCAGCCAGCAACAGAATGCGCAGCAAAGTCCAGGTAGTGTCCTGTAATTAAAAATGGTATGCTAAAATAAAGATATTGTAATATTCTGATCCACAGAAGCTCACATGCATAGGAAGGAGTCACCATACATCGAATCCATCTACATAATGAGGAGGCTGCAGTCATGACAGAAGCCACAAAAGGCTACTTATCTGTGTACAGTTTAAGAAAGAAGCGGACAGTCCTAACAGAAGCTTATGTGGGTTTGGGAGGCAAAACCCCATGCAGGGGTGTGGGATGGTTCTCAAACAATGATTCTTCAGCAGAAACTGTTTGTAAATTGAGATTGAATACATTCTTAGATCATTGGATTCGTTACCACTTTAAAAAGTTGAGAAACAAAGTATACAAGCAGGTGGTGGGTTTGGTTGAGTGTTGTTGGTAGACTTCTTAAAGCACACTGCAGTTTGCAGGCCAACCAGACTTGCACATCAATGGCGCACTTATCTTTCTTCTCCCATCGGGGCTTTCACCAGCAAACTATGCTGGACACACAAAGCCTGGACAAAAAAGGCTTCAGTCATCTCGACAGAATCACAAATGTAATATTGATCTGCTCTCTTTGCTGAAAACAAGGTAAAAGAGTATATTACCAAACCCAGGAATAATTTAAACTATGGAAGCTATACAGTATCAAATTATGTCGTTGTTAAGAATAATGACTCCAAGATGAGGAGAACAAGTTTATTCGTAGAGATCCTCATGAACTAACTGTAGAATGAAGTTAGCAATCAGCTGTGCCGGTCAACGTAGAAAGCACCTGGCAGGCGCTCGACGACTGGTGAGAAGGTATAAACTTCGACAGGCGGTGAGGAGACACACACCGCGGTTCTCCGCAGTTCCCTAATGGCCCCAATGACGATCGGCAGCAGACCGCCTGGAAAAGACAAACAGCCACTGCAAACCAGGGGCAACCAGTCGAAAGATCCCAATAATGGTCAGTTGCAAGAACAGCTGTCAGACTAATGCAGCTGCCGCAACCCAGGGGAAAACTGCACACAAACGGTACAGGTCAGAAAGGGACTATTCATGAAACTTCCAAACCAGGTAAAGAGTAGTAACAAGCCCAAAGGAGTAAGGACTCACCCAGGAACTGAGTCTGAAGAAACTCACAGTGACCAGTATCTCTAGAAAAATGTCCACATAAGATCAGGAACGTTGGTGATAAACAGAGGATCCTAGGCTGCCCTCACTGCAGCAATCATTGCCAATTTGATAAGAATAATGACTCCAAGATGAGGAGAGCAAGTTTATTCGTAGAGACCCTCATTCACCCACTGTAGCATGAAGTTACACAGAACATTCTAAGGTGAGATTCCTCTCAAGATTCTAACAGTGGTAAGTACCAATGGGGACAGAAGGCGGGGTGAAAAGGGTGAAGGAAAGGGGAACTGGGAAGGGTGAAAGGGAATTAAAAGATATTACTACAGTATTTACAGAGCATTGAACAGGATTCTCCACCCAAGAGGGGAATGGGACCTAAAACAACTTAATAGGGGGAAGTACACGTACTACCCCATGCACTTCGTTCAAGAAGAATTTATTTTAAGGGTAAGCCACTACTGAATAGGATATGAAGACATCCTTAAGTTTAAAGTGAAATATTAATGTGTTCCCTGAAAGTAACAAACTGTGGAATGGTTAGTTTTAGCAGATAGTTTTTTTATTGGTCACTCTAATAAACCTTTTCTGGAACTTGTTTACAAAATCATTTAAGAAGTATTAACTCATCAACCTCAGTCATAACTGGATACAGTTTAAACACAGCTCTATAAGAGGACTGTAGGTTGTTCCAATGGTAGGCAGAAAAAATATCGATTTTTAAATATCGACATACAATAATATATCGAAGGGACAGAATATAGAAGGTAAGTAATATCGATGGGACAGAATTTTGAAGGTAAGTAATAACGATTTTGTTAATATCGATGTTAGTAATATCGATGTTACTAATATCGATATTAGTAATATCGATGTTACTAATATCGATTTTTATATGAGTTTTATGTATATTATTATGTATTTAATATGTTTTTAAAAAAATGTAATTTAAGTACATTTTGTATTTCAGTACCGTAGCGGGTTGTGGGTTTATAGGGGAATAGGGTGGGAAGTAATTTAATTACACTAAATTAATTGTTAATTTTTAGGAATTATAAATTAATTTTAATTAATTGGTAATTAATTTTTATTAATTGGTAATTCATTTTATTTAATTGATGAATTGATAATTATGTTCTATAGCGGGTTATGGGTTTATAGGGGAATAGGTTGGGAAGTAATTTAAATGTAATTAAGTAATATTTTATTTTAATTAATTGTTTTTGTTAATTATATTATTATTAATTCATTATTAATTAGTAATACTTTTTTTATTAATTGGTAATTAATTTTTATTAATTGATTAATTGATAATTATGTTCTGTAGCGGGTTATGGGCTTATAGGGGAGTAGGGTGGGAAGTAATTTAAATGTAATTAAGTATTAATTTATTTTAATGAATTGTTTTTGTTAATTATATTATTGTTAATTAATTATTACTTGGTAATTAATTTTTATTAATTGATTAATTGATAATTATGTTCTGTAGCGGGTTATGAGTTTTTTGGGGAGTAGGGTGGGAAGTAATTTAAATGTATTTGAGTAATAATTTATTTTCATTCATTATTTTTGCTAATTATATTAATGTTAATTAATTATTAATTGGTAAATAATTATTAGTAATTGGTATTTATTATTCATTTATTTTTTCTTAATTATTCATTGGTAATTATGTTCTTAATAATTATGTATTGGTATTTGTAAATAGTTTAGATATTTGTAATAAAAAAAAAAATAATATTTAAAAATATTAATTTATTTATAAGTATGCTATTTTTAACTTCTATGCTATCCAACACTTTCCCTACTGTTGCATTCTCTGGAGTTGAAATAGTAATGTTTACCCCTACTCTATCCAACAGTTTCCCTACTGTTGCACTCTCTGGAGTTCGAATAGTAATTTTTACCCCTAAGCTATCTAACACTTTCCCTACTGTTGCACTCTCTGGAGTGGTAATAGTAATTTTTACTCCTACGCTATCCAACACTTTCCCTACTGTTGCACTCTCTGGAGTGGGAATAGTAAGTTTTACCCCTACGCTATCCAACACTTTCCCTACTGTTGCACTCTCTGGAGTGGGAATAGTAATTTTTACCCCTACGCTATCCAACACTTTCCCTACTGTTGCACTCTCTGGAGTGTTAAAAGTAATTTGTACCCCTACGCTATCCAACACTTGCCCTACTGTTGCACTCTCTGGAGTGGGAATAGTAATTTTTACCCCTACGCTATCCAACACTTTCCCTACTGTTGCACTCTTTGGAGTTGGAATAGTAATTTGTAACCCTAAGCTATGCAACACTTTCCCTACTGTTGCACTCTCTGGAGTGGGAATAGTAATATTTACCCCTACGCTATCCAACACTTTCCCTACTGTTGCGCTCTCTGGAGTGGGAATAGTAATTTTTACCCCTCCGCTATCCAACACTTTCCCTACTGTTGCACTCTCTGGAGTGGGAATAGTAATTTTTACCCCTACGCTATCCAACACTTTCCCTACTGTTGCACTCTCTGGAGTGAGAATAGTAATTTTTACTCCTATGCTTTCCAACATTTACTTACTTTTTAATTTTTTTAAAACATTTTTATTAATCTTTTTATATTATTATTTTATGTGTATAAATGTATTTGTAATTAATAATATTTTTAATTATTTATACATTATTAAAATAATTATTAAAAGTTATTATTAAGGAAGTATATATTATGTATTATATGTATATGTTTTTATTACATTATGTGTATTATTATTAATTTTAAATAGTATAACATATTTTAACTATGTTTATTACATTTATAAGTATTATTTTATTTATTTTACATATTTTTTTATTTAAAAAAAACTATATTTTTTAATTACGATATTTTTGACATCGATATGTTTTTTTCGATATTTTTGTACTTGCCTTGTTGGAGATAGGATGTCGATATTGTTGGCATCGATATTTTTGTTGCGATATTTTTGTAGGTCGATATTTTGTATATCGACATTTTGTCAGACATTTAATTCCAATAACTCCATAACCACAGTTTCTATATGAACGGTGAAACATGGTATATTTTACAGCAGTATAACCCAAAACTATTACTACATGATAGCACAAGCTTCCCAGAAGAGCAGGTACTGTCCATGCTTCATGCACAAGCATAATTTGAACTACCCAGCAGCAGCAGTACAAGCTTGCCTCATGCAGGGACAGCATGGGATCCCTTAATCTTGGCAAGGATACATACTGCATCCGATATAAGAAAAAGGGATCCAGGGTTGGTCACTCTGTTGGATGTAGAGGCCAACTGTTATACAAAGTTGCTATGAAGGGAACTGCATAACTGGGCTGACGCAAAATATCTAAGACCAAAAACCCAAAACTGTGTTCAGAGGGAACATCAATACCACTGATAACATCTTGGCGCTATTTATGTTAATACACAAGATGATGAAATATAAGAGATGTAATCTATGTGTCTGCTTCATCAATTACCGTATGACTTTCAATGTCCATGGACCGTTCCAAGCTATGGTCAAAACTTGCTAGAAGGAGAATTCCTGCACCACAACTCAGGGCTATCTAGCCTTTGTACTGGAATGCATGGGTAAAGGTCAAACCAGCTATCAATGGCCATGTTACATGACAAATGACCAGTAGAGGTTTAAATCAAGGGTGTGTATTGGTACTCCTGCTTTTTAGCCTGAATATTGCAGATTTACCAGATGCCATTACAGTCGAGGGACTTTACCCCCAAGGTTTGACACTCTCCTTATGGAGTCACTAGAATATGAAGACCACCCGATACAGGTGTCGATTAGGATGGCGGACGGATTTGCGTCCGTCCGCCACCCCCGAGGTGGAGGGACCGACCACAGGGGCAGCGGCGGTCCCTCCGTTGCAATTAGGATGTGACCGCCACCCTGGCGGTCACATCCCGTATATATTACATTGCGGCAGGTGCTGCTTTAAGCAGCACCCTCCTCAATGTAAAATATGCATGTTTACCTTTGGCATGCACAACTTGGTACCTTGTGGATGCCAAAGCAGGGGGGTAACATAGGTACCCCCCATGTGCACCCCCCACCCCCCAACACCCTGGGGGCTCGCAACGGGCCCCCAAAAACAAAAGACCACATGCTTTCCACGGCGGAAAAGCCGCTGTGTAAACGCATGTTTGCGCCTGCATCGTGATATGGCTGGCGGTGTCTTGCAGACACCGCCATATTTGCGTACACCCACCGCGGATCAGCGGTGGACGGACTTGAAGTCCGCCGCTGATCCCAACACCATAATAATCTGGCAGTGGGTGTTTGCTATGACCGTAGCGGTGAATCCGCATCCTCCGGGCCGGCGGTGGCATCCGCCGGCCAGGAGGATGCGGATTCACCACCATCGTAATTGACCCCTATGTTTGATCATACTGCCTCTGGTCTTTAGAACTCCATAGTACCCCTTGACAAAATTAAAAAAGACCGTAAGTTAATAATCAGCGACCACCGGCAAGTCAGCTAATTTAGTATTCAGTAATAAACACTGTGAAGTGAAAAACTGGCAAAACAGTAATACCTCAATAGAGAAGCTGCCGGAATATTGGTATTTAGGAGTGTTTATTGCTGGGAACGGCTCTGTCTATGAACACTGGACTCACCTGAAAACAAAATATGCCTCACTTTCATTTGCTTTCCGACGCCTACAGAACAATTTGTAAGCACTAACGATTAAACCATTACTCACGATATTTAATGCAAACTTTCTTGTGTGTCCATTAATAATGGGCTGGCAGCGTTTCCATGAAGCTGGGCACCAGGTTAGATAGCTCACAGTGTACACTACTTAGGCAACTATTGCACCTCCACAATTCCACCTGTCAATCAAAAATAGGGTGGGGAGATAACCTTCAACAATCATCCCTGAAACTCATGTCCATATCCCTGACCACCTGCTATGCGATATAGTATGCTAAGAAACACACCTTAAGAGACACAATGGCATACTTTTTCAACAGGCTTTGTGAGATCCCTACACTGGTCAACCTATCTAGAAAGCGTCCATTACACCTTGTATTTAGAAGAACTTTGAGATGTAGGAATCTCTCAATTTCAATTTAAACAGGTAGCCAAAAAACAGGTAAAAGTTATTTTAGCTGCATGGGACATTGAGAACATGAAAACAAGAAAACATACAGAATCTACTGTGAATAGCTTCTCTGGGATGAAACTGATCAATTATCTTTCTTGCCCTTCAGCAAAAACAGTGAGACACAATTTTATCCACAAACGCTTTTGATGCACAACTCTGATGGAGTTCAGGCAAGCATGATCAATATATAAAGGCAACCTTGAATGCTGTTGTCTATGAATAAATAAACTAGAAACACTGATACCTACGTATGTGTCTAACTCGTTTATCCAAATGATGAAGCTTTCTAACATCACTCTCTATTTTTTTTAAAAGGTGTTGTCTGGCAATGGTTCAGTGGCGCCATGGTGGGTCGCCCCACTGAGAAATTCAAAACAGAAAAATAACATTATATTAACACAAAGTTATTATCAGTTTATTTAACTTTACTGGCTCAGTTGGTTGTGGGAGGAGGGGCTGGGCTGTTTAGAGCTGGGGGAGTCGTGGTAGGCACTTCCTAAGGGTCGGCCAAATAGTCATGTGTTCTTTGCATGTTCTCCACCCCAGCTACATTACAGCCTGGGTGGAGAACATGTACAGCTTCCCAAGCCTAGTCAGAGCACTGAACCACAGTGCTCAGACCATGTGATTGATCAGGGGGGCTAGGAGGCTGTGTACTTCCTGGTTCCTGCTGCCCGGGCAAGAGATATTCAGGTAAGTGTTTTTTAATATTCCCTCCACCCCCGCACCATGGACCCCGATTTGGTAGCAGTTGCAACTGCAATTGATGCCTTGAGATACCCACTGACAAGAGAGGATCTTCAAATTAGAAAGACTTGTAAAATTCATGGTTGCAGCTCTTTCACTTCTGAAGGCCAATTGGCCTCAAAAGTGAAAAAAATACAGAACTGATTTCATATTAATAGGAGAGATTACTTCTGGTTACTATTGTTTTGGAAATCTATTTAATTGTTATGTCTCACTAAGGGATCTTAATGGTATTTTTAATCATATAGAACATAATTGTATGCCTGGACACCGTTTGCAATTTGCTAACTTTTAATGAACTATGTATAGTATAAAATGATTAATTAATTTCACAATGAATTCTTATTGTCACAGCCCTGATGCAGCAGCGCTCACAGCAGTGCAGGCTTCTTCAGCATACAAAATATGTAGCATTGACAGTGGCAATGACGTCTTCTCACATAGAATATTGCCTCATAATTAGTAACACTAAATACAGGTATAGTATGAGCAGCAGTAATGCATCTTCCCCACACCTGCAGAAAAGTCAGGGCATGTGAAGCAGCAATGCAAACTTGCCTCACTTACAGAGTTTCCAGCATGCTTGACAACAGTGGAAATGTATATGCCACAAATAATGGATGCAACATACTTAATAGCAGTGCAAACAAAGCTAACACTTACAAAACAGGGAGACTATGAGCCAGAAGAGTGCAAGCTTCAGAAGCTCATAATGAACTGATTCAATGCTGCATCAGTATTGCATTGATACCAAGTAAATTGCTGCAGCAGCCAAGCAATATTTATCTTCACAAACAGAACACATGTAGCCCTTGCAGGACAGGACTAACAGAAAGCACAGGGTCAGCGTTGTCATTAATTTTATTGGGAGTTTGACTTAGACACACAGAGCAGGTAAGGCAATGACATCAGCACTGTCAACATCCCTCCTACATAGACCAGAAAACACAAACACCACTAATGTGGTCTTTTATCTAGGCCTGGGCGGAACTCGTGGAATTTCACTCCGAACCGGCGGAACTAGGCACATTGCACTGTGTTTTAGTGCGGATAGATCATTTCTTGCTGAATAATTCATGCGAATGGCAGCACACGGCACGCCAGATGATTTTCAACTCAAGTGGCAACATTCTGACCATAAGCAATTGCGACCACCTGCATTGGAGGAATCTTGCTGGTTGCCCTCCTTGAGATCGAAAATTGAGATGGGGATGCCAAAAATGACTTGTACTTGCCAACTTACTGTTGGCAAGCTGCATGTGAGAAAAAACTTCACCACGCGGAGGTTTGTGATATTTGGCTGCAACTCCATGTTACAAGCTTAATGGGGAGTGGCCAAAACTGCACTGGTAGTGAAGAATATGTTGCCCAACCCTAATTCTATCACACACAATCAGGTTCAGTATGGCAGTAATGTAATCATCAACAATAACATTCAAACACAGGGAACTAGAGATATATATTTTTAAAGATAAATACTTTCTAGTGACTAAAAGCCAAAAGCACCAAATTTGGACATCTGGTCATGTTTGACCAGACAAAGTCAGAGTTTCATACTGACAGCGAGGGAGCGCGGTCAGACACAGTGAGTGATAGGGTCCATCATTTTTTAATCACTTTTTTGGAGCTTTTTCTCTTGATGTCGAACGCAGATCGTCGTCAGGCCAGCTTGTGAGAAAACAAAGAATGCGTGCTTTAATGCGAGAACTTGGTGAAATCCTAGAGGTATTGGAGCTCTGGAGCTTTCAGCTGGACGATCCTGAATTTCAATCCAGATAACAGTTCGACATCAAGAGCTTGACTCTCGATGACAAAGTCAACTTTTGGAGCTTTTTAAAAAAGAAAATCCTAACAATGTCAAACTTCTGGATCCTTGTCGGCTCTTGAAGAGTCCACAATATCAGTCCAAGGTTCCAGAATCTCTAAATTGCTCATTGAGACGCTGGGACTACAAGACCCACAATGCACCTGACCAAATCCTTAAAAGTCCACTGAATGCTGTCAAGCTAGGTTCTTCTTGGTGGAGGTGATGCAGGTTGAGCTCTTTTAACCTGTTGCTTTCAGGAATTCCGTTCCTCAAGCTTTTAGAGTCAGGTAAAGTCCTTTTTTCGCTGAAGCCCAAAGTGTGAAGCAGGTGCAGTCCTTCAGAGTACAGCCCTCTTAGTACAGGCCATGGGTTCTTCTTTCTTCTAGGCAGGGGTCTGAGTTGCTGGGCAGCTCTGCAATATTATCAAGGCTTCTGGGCTGGCTAGCAGGGAGGCACCCCTGTCAAATGGGGTGCAGGGTGCCACCCTTAATGATGAACACTTACTGAAGTTTGGCAGAGTCTTGTCCCAGAAAGCCCAGTAAGCACTGTTCCATAAAATCCAACATGGACGACATTTCTCCTGGAGCTTAAGATCAGGCTAACCCTACCTACAGGTGTGGCTAACTTTCAGTAACAGTTCCCTTCCATCCTCTCTACTAATTCAATTACAGGGGCTGTATCTGGTAGGGGGTGCAGGAAGTGGGAGTGGACCTGGTTCCTGCCTGTATTTTCTTTTCCCCTTTGAAGACCAGTTTGCTAACCAGCCCACTTCCTGTCTTTTGCTCTGCCGGTTGCAGTTCTCCCCCACTAGATGTATCTTTGTTTTCCTTTCAGGCCACTTCACATCGTAATCAAGAGTGCTTGGGTCAGCCTGTCAAAGGCTGGCCAATCAGAAGAGGCTGCTAACCAGCTGAATTCAGTCACATCAGAAAAGCATGTTTTATGACTTCTTTTCTGTCATAGTTATAATAAATCTAACATTGGCAAGTTGTTGGCTTTATTCTAACTATTATTGAGACATGTTGTAATATTATTTTAACTCACTCCTGTCAATAGTTTAAAGTTTAATAAAGCCTTCCCATTTTAGCCTAAGAAACGAATGCACTACAATGGGTTGAAATGAAATTGCCAGTGTGTTTCCCTCACTCGGGCCTACAAAACATCTTTTATAATGTCCTTGCATTTTTTTATCATAGCACCCTACCCTTGGGGCACCTAGTGTAGTTCTTACAGGTGACTTCTATGTAAAAATAACCTAGTTTAAAACTTTAGAGGTACCTTTAATTCTAAAGTTGAATGTGGACATTATAACTGGACCTGTGCCTGGTTAGTAGGGCCCAGTACACAATCAGAGCCAGTTACCATCCATATTAATAAAACAATGGGGGCGATCAGGGCATATATGATGACTTTCTCACATTCGGTAAACACTTGTGCTCTTTTTCTGCTCATACCGTTCTAAAACACCCAATCTGCCTATCTCACACCGTATTTCTTTCCTCTTCAGCAGCTGTTTTCCCTCTCTCCTGCACATACTTCCTTGCATCTCTTTCACTTTACAATCCCCGCACACAATGCACTCACACACCTGTAAACACTGTCAGGCTTATTTATGAGACCCCTGCGTCACTACTTAAAGTGGTACATGCATGACACAGGGATCTCAATTCATGAAGCCTTGAAAAGCCTCCTTGCATGGCTTTGAGTGACCTCATAAATCATGAGTAAGGCAACAAAGCACAAATCACTGCATCACCTTAATCTGCGCCTGGGAGGCATTTCATGGGAGTTGCAATGGGTTTTCCCATGCAACACTCATGGAATTTGATGCTGCCCCAGATTTACAAAGAGATGTGAACCTGGGGAAGTGTAAAATCCATACACCTTCAGAGGTGGGAAGTAATGAGTAGGAATATGTTAATTTCTCTTCATTTATACTCTTTCCATGTGTGGTGCATTATGTGCCTTCCTGCACAAAAACAATCCTGTCTGCAACTAAGGCACCCTTGCACAATGGTGCAAGGGTGCCTACGTTAGCGCAGGGCTGCCAAAATGGCACCAGCACAGGCAGAAAGGACAGGAATTCACTGTTTGCTTAAATACGGGTCATTCCTGCCCTTTCACTTTGACGTCGGGCAGTTAAGCAAGGTCTTTTGCTGTTCTGCCCTACACCAAAATGCCATGAATAAGGCCCTGTATCTTTATCCTTCACACACTTTTGCATATAATCTCATTTACAATTGGTACACCTGACCATTGCTCTGTGTGCTATGGAGAGTGGCCAAGGAGTGGATGAGCATGGATTTTGAACCCCTTTATGATTTACTGACAATCACTAAGAAATGCGCACAGCATTAATCCTAAACTCTACAGCTCCAAGGTATGGTCTAACCACATCCTGAACTCACACAGGTAAACATGGGCGACTATTTCCACATCATGACCTATACATGAGTAATTTGTTGCTAGAGAAAACTACAGAAACACACCATTCTGGAAAAATAAAATATTCTTAGGGAATGCAAAAGCAAGTAAAACATGAAATGTACACAGCAATAACATTGTTCTTCCAAGGCTGAGAGGGCAGGGTCTGTTTTTGTTGGTTGTCACTGGAGGCAGGATACAAGGGTGGGAGGAGGGTCACATTGTTTACAGATGTGGCACCAACCTGGTCTGGCTCCCCCAAGCAACACCACTTCCAACACACACATCAAGCATAACACAAGAAATCTATTTGTATGGTTCGATCACTCAAAAATGGGAATTGCGCTGGTGACAGCAGAGCCAACCTCCCCACAAGTACAGGTACATTATAGAAAGCAGAAGTGCAAGCTTCTGTCTCTTATCTCATACACATGCAGCCACCCAAACTGTATGCACACTGTTTACACCAATGGTTAATCTCATCTGGCTCATTGCACCACACTGCACAACTGCACCTCAAGGGATGGAACTGTTATGGTTGTGTAGTGGGGTCTCCAATTCCACTGTGTGTTCATTGGTCAGTGGTCCGGTTCAAGGGGCTCCCGACTAGGTGTTGCTGTGTCTTTATTTGGAAGGGCACTTCGGCTTTGCAGTAGTGCCAGCATTGTTATGTACCCCTTTGAAACTTTGAAGTGTTGACTTCCTCGTTCTGTGTTTTCAACACAAGAACTAAAACAAAGTGAGTGTTTACATCCAAACCAGAACATTATACTAATTTTGTGATTAGATGGTTTGGGCTTTACTGACTGAAACAAATATCAAAATATTTTGCTTTTATAGGGAGGAGCAGAAAATGGCATTACAACAGTACATTCTGTGCCTTTTCTGTGTTTTACCATGGCATGTGGAATTAGAGAAATCAGAACAGTAGCTTTTCTTAAGCTTAATAGAGATGTTGAACAGCAGTGCTGGAGCTAAAAACACAAGAGGTGTTGCAGCATCCCCTAAAACCAGGAAGGAATACCGGAACAGTGGAACATAACTATCACTTTGAAATATTAGTTTTAAAACCATTATGTTACAAAATGCATCCTGGAGGGGTGTGGCCTGACTAGCAATGGCGTGGGATGTGAGTTCTTGACTCTCCGTACCCTCGTGGTAAACTCCACACCATCCACCTCACATTCACTGGGAAGCTGACCTACAAACCTCTTGCACTCTCCCTACATGCGGGGGAGAAACTGAGTGGCTGTCCTGGTGCTGGTCCTGACCCAAACAGAGGAGACCCTGACCTGCTGCCTGGCAGCATCAGCTCTGCCATCTTGAGGTGCCTGGATCGCATTGTAAAAGCTGCCCCCAGTGTCCTGGCACCCTTGAAGCTTTAGTAGAGGCCCTAAGATGCATATCTGGTCTCTGCCTGTCTACAGCTATTGTCCAATGCTTGTTGGGTGCCTGGGACACCTCCTGCCACTCGAGAAGATCATGACTGTGGCGGATGCCAGGGATTGGTAGTTGCAGGAGTGCGGCGGCCTGCGACACCTTGTATGGCAAGCGTTGTCGGCTGCAGCATTGAGGCGACTAGGATTGCAGGACCCCGGAGGAACTGTTTCAGGCCTTGAAATAGATCGCTGTGTTTGATGCCTCCCAAGACGCATACCAAGGCAATGTTTAAGCAGCGCCTGCCTTCTTGCTGCTCCTGAAGCCTCTTCAGACTGTGCGCTTGAGGAGCAAAAGGCACAAAGACTACAGGCTTAAGTGAGGAGAAGAGTGGCTGTGGGCCACAAAGCCCCTTCCTGCATTCTTATAACACTGATCCCATTGGGGGGCTGTGGTTAGTGCATAGGGGCCCTATGGCACCCTGGCCACTGGGAGGCAAGAGAGCTATGAAAGATGACGCACTCGAGGAGGACAATTTGCTAAGCAGAGTCTGAGTGAGCCACACCAACCATGGTACACCTTGACCCTACAACTGCCATCCGGCCTTGTGCTTCCTCTAGAGGGCCAACTGAGAACTTGTGCAGGCAGGGCTTACCAGGAACACCATTTCAGCCCTAGGACCCTGCCATTGAATTGAATCTCAGTATTCTAAGCACGGCAAGGAAGCCAGGCCACAATTCCAAACTAGAGGTGCACAACGGAAAGGGGGAACCCAAGAGCAGCATCGCTCCAGGGGGATGATTGAGATCTGCTTAGCAGACCCCTGCCCGAACACCCCTGACCTGAACCACTGTCCAAATATTCCCTGGAGACTCCCATACACTGCTTGACCAGGCTCCAGTGGTCTCCCTGCAACTGCACAGCTGACCTGCTCAACTGGACCTGTCTAGACCTGCAACTGGACCAGCCTGAGCCCTACTGGCCCATTACTAGAGTGAATCCCTGGTCCCCACAATGTGCCTTCCATGGTACTGGACCTTGATGCCGAGACTCTGAAGCTCACAACGACCTCTAACAATAAACTTTGGTAAACTTGAATGTTCCCAGTACATCTATGACTAGCGAGGACCACCAACATAAGATCAGCACTTCACACTGCAGGAACGACAGTCTGCGGTTACTGCTAATGCAAAGCTCCAGCAACAACAGTCTGCAATGTCTCACCAGGTCTTCACACTACAGCAACGACCATCCATAATGCGCAGCTTGCTTTTCGTGCTACAGTGACGACTATCCGCAATATTCTCCATGCTCCTCGAGGCCTTTTTTACCGCGAACTGGACTTGTCACGCCGGACTTTGAGAAAGTATCTTTTTCAGCTGGATTAACCAGGTTCCTGTATCCGGCCCGTGCTCTATCACGGTCAGCCTGTTCTAGTGAGTTTCTCCAGTTCTAGCACTACTAGGGACAGCAAGTGGGTTTTTATGTTTTAGGTGCTATACTTACCTAAAACTTCCATGCTTTCGGTTCTGGTGATTGGATTTCTGTTGTTCGTTATTCATTCAATTTTACTCTATTTTTCCAACTTGGAGTGGGATTTTTCTTTTGTTGTGTTTTCAAGTGATCACTGTTTGTGTGCTGCATACATACTTTACACATTGCCTTAAGTTAAACCTGACAGATTTTTGTGCCAAGCTACCAGAGGGTAAGCACCGGTTAATTTAGTGACTTTTGTGGTTCACCCTGACAAGGATTGTGATTGTTGCTTGTGAAGGGTTCACACACCCCTCAACCAACTGGCCAATTCCGTATATTAATATAGAAAAGTTTCATCCACTAAGACTTGCCCTCCAACCACTAACCAGCCTACAGTATGTAAATGACATCGCCTTACTGAATAAATAACCCAACTGGATTTAAAAAAGCTAATTACACCATTCTAAGTGTATCTCATGGAACAGAATTTTGATCATCATCACACAGAAAAGAAAACGGGATAGCATTCAGAACGCACTCGAAGAAAAAAAGTAATTCGTTCCTTAAATAAAAAAGCGCCTCAGTACAGGCGTACACGTACCTTAGAGTGATACATGTCAAAAAAGGAAGCCTCAAGGACTAATTCATTCTCTACGAGGCAAAGTAGGAGCATTGGCATGTGCTCTCACAACCATAAACAGAAAACTCCACAGCCCGTTATTTGAACCCCTTCTCAAAGTTCTACTATCAAAACTATTACCTAAATTGACATATGGAACAAAAATCAGAACTTTCAATACTATTAAAGCAAATGCATATATAATCATATTCATGCTTCTGAAAAACACGTCACGGACACTAATTTGCCTAGAATTCGGCTCAAGCAAGCAACTATTAGCAGAAGAAGGGACACAATCGAAACTTTGTAAGAAATTGAGAGACGCTCCCAAAAATACCCAAACAACCTAATTTGGCAAGAAATAACGAAATCCAAGTCGAATAACACTGTATACAAATTTAATTGGAAAATCGGACGCACTTCAATTAAACAATCTCTGAGTGGCTGCAGAGTTCAAAAGATTAGTAAATAAAACAGTTAAAAAAAACAGTCGTACCTGCAAGAAGACAAGGACAAACTTGCAGAAAAAAAACATATGCCCATATCGTTATGAATGCATACAAATTGAACAAAGACTGATTAATCCATATTGGAGGCAACAGGAGAGATGTTTCGGTGAAAAGTTAGGCAAAATGTGCTATAATTTACCAAACGCAAAACATATCTGAGAATATTACTCTTATTAGGTGTTTACAAGGGGATGTATAAGACAAGTAAGGTGTGAAATCAGAAATAAGATTTGCTGGTTGGAAAATGGCAATCAAAATATATTTTTAAATATAAAAGAGTAAAGTACAAAAAAGATACTTTCGTATTGACCTGAAGGAATAATCGTAAAATTTAGGGTAGTAATAAGAAATGTCTCAAGAATGTGTTTTTATTTCTTTTTTGGCCGGTATGTAAAAATGTTTCATAATTCTAAAGTATCCATGTACCATGAAACAGGACTCTTATTTTGGTTCTGAAATTAAGAATGTTTATTTGTGTTATTTGCACAATATACATGTGTCACTCCTGTATTGTGTGCTTTGAATATAGGCAGCTATTTCTGCACAAATTAAAAGTAGAGAGGTATTGTTTTAAATAATGAAGACTGAACATTTCACTAGCAACCATTTTGCTGCCAAACCCACACAAGGTTTTCCCTTGTGAGTTAGAAAACGCCTCCAGGTAAAATACCTGGCAAACATTGTTTTTGCTGAAAAAGGTGAAGTACATTTGTATGAAACTATTGAACTACAACATGCTGCAGGGCAGGAAAATACTTGGCAAACAGGTGCTTTGTTAGAAGTTGTCTGAATTTAACTGTCATGTTGCAGACCACAGCTTATTATTATTTGTGGTACACCACCACATTTTCAAAATGAAAATGTTACAGTGTGTGAAAAACAGATCTTAATCATCATATAGTTGGCAATGCCCTTATTTCGTAGGCATTTCTTTAAAAGTGATGCCATTCCTTTTAATTTGCCCTCAAGTATACATTTTAAATAAAATAATTGTATTAATGCGTGTATTTGTCTTGCCTTTTTCCCATGTCTTTTACAAACTACAAGAGCAGGATCAGAAATATTTCACATCTAGCAAACTTAAAAATTGCATTATTATTGTGCTGTTGCATGGTAGTTTCCTCTAATGATTGGTGAAAAGTTTGCTTTTGTTCTTGGTTCCTCCAAAGAGCAGGCATATTTTGGATTTCCACCGAACCATGCACTGCTTGAAATTGTATGCTTTCTTTACTGTATGTTGTTGAATTGGTATAGAAGCTCACGTAAAAAACACGGGGGGAGAAATTAAGGGACCTATTCATGAAAGTAAGAATAAATGTGTAGATCTAATCACAATCGACTCATACAACTGCGTGTAAATCATCACTTTGATGCTATTTACTGCTTCTGAGTGAAGACCTACATCTAGATTTAGGCTCAAGATTCGCCACCCGTTCAAATTAGGGGATGGGGTCTCTTACTGCCTGATTTGTGACCACTGAGCTACTACTAGTAGTTTACATTCTTATTTTATGCTCCACCTGTTTTGGAAGATCTCCGCCACCAGGATGGACATCTTCAGCTACGAGCGGACATATCTCAATGGAGAAAAGTCTACAGGTAAAGTAAATAACACACACCTGACACATATTCACACATCAAGAACGTAAATATATCCCACACCCTAGGCTGATCCTTGGACCGCCTCACTAACAGAAACCTACACTCCGTAATGCAGCCAGGCACATTTAAGAGAACCTTCACTGATGAGGTAGATTACCTTGCAGTTAACATGATGGTAAATCAGGATATGCATCTACAGGGTCTGCCTCTGTACAACCTAAGTGGGTCAAAGAATGCATACTTGTAGCAGGAAGTTACTGATTCAGTTTATGTATTAAGGTAGGAGGCATGCATCATTGGCAACATAGGAGACAACTGCGTGATGCGAGGAGACAGGTGAGTTAGAAGTTCTCCTAGATTCAGGTTTTAAGGCTATTCCTGGAGGTGGAGCTGGATCCCGCCTCTGTCTTACCACCCTTGAAGATTGTGTGCTCTCCAACATGCTTTCTAACCTACTATATATTATTCTGTTGCTCAGAATCTCAACAGAAGGCCAGGAAAGCAATAAATAGCCCTTTCTCCCAACTAGTTATGAATTAACCACTCAATATACTTTTCCCTACTCCACCCTACACAGAAAAGGCACATATCACACGCTTATCCCACACACACAGGCTCTAAAACCACCACTACAAACCAGTGAACTGTTTATATTAATCTTCACACATTATTTGTCTTATATTGTTCCTGTTACAAATGCTTTGGGTGCTACAGGTGTAGCAGCTAAGTCATGTTTGGCCAACACGGGGGGCCTATTTCAAAACATGTCCATAAATGTAAAAAAAAACTTGACTAAATTAGTTTGTTCAGTGAAGGTCAGCCAAATATAACAAGCACTGACAAATATGTATGTATGGTAATACAAAAATATTGGATTTTTAATTGTAATTGCATGTAAAAGAAGATAACTGATAATTTCTGTTTTGGATTTCTTTTTTTTACAAATAACGTAATTATTAAGTAATGGATTCATGATTTTTTTCCATACTTTTCTTACTCTTTTTTTAATGTCCTCCCATCCACCACCTTCCTCACATCTACTTCTGCTCCAAGCACTGTACCATTATGGGGACTGACGCAGATAGCATTTAGTCTACTGCCTGTTCTTTTTTGTGTGAAAATGTCTTTATTGATTTTTATTAATCAACAATAACAATATCGATCTAGATGCAGCATCAGCTGTGTTTACATGTCATCGAATGTATAATGAAAAGTAGCTCATTCCATCCCTTCCCACTCACCCTCCCCTTGTAGATACACAGGGACAAACCCAACATGTCACAAATATGTGGTCTATGTATTCCACACTTTTTGGCATCACAGTAAAAGAATGCAATGAACCGTACTTTGCGAGATGGTCAGCACATCCCAAAGCAATATTATCACTTATTCGGCACCTGAAGGATCAAGTAGTACATACAGGAATATATAGGCAGTGAGGCAATTTAAGTGATAGTCGTCTCATGGTAACAATTCAGTTCTCAACTTTCCATCACTGTCTCATCTCCAGTATCCTGAAGATGGGTTAAAAGACAATTATGTAATGGATCCCATATATCTCTTGGTTGAGTACGAGGAGGGAATAGTTCAACATATAAGGACAATTGATCGTGACAATACATCAGGTCAGAATTCAGAAAGCCAATCCTTGAACTTCATTGTTTCATTGTTTTGACGACTGCTAAACGTATTGGACCCCTCCTGAGGCTTGAGCCGGGAGGTAGTTGCTAATTGAATTGTATACATTGTAGCTGAATAATAGCGCTTTGTTAACGGATTTTATACGGCGAAATTTTAAAATCCCCATTTATTTGTTGCCTTGCACCTACCCCGCCCCCGCGAAGCCTTTTCCATGCGCTTTGTTGGTTCCAGCCGATCTTAGGGCTGTATACCGAGTCGAAGGGGAAAAACTCCCAACGGCAGACATCTTGAGTTGGGAGGCGGCAGTTGTCACAGCGCTCTAGCCATCCCTATAAAAGGAGCCCAGTGAGAACTGGCGATAGTTTTATTGTTTTGACGACTGCTAAACGTATTGGACCCCTCCTGAGGCTTGAGCCGGGAGGTAGATGCTAATTGAATTGTATACATTGTAGCTGAATAATAGCGCTTTGTTAACGAATTTTATACGGCGAAATTTTAAAATCACCATTTATTTGTTGCCTTGCACCTACCCCGCCCCCGCGAAGCCTTTTCCATGCGCTTTGTCGGTTCCAGCCGATCTTAGGGCTGTATACCGAGTCGAAGGGGAAAAACTCCCAACGGCAGACATCTTGAGTTGGGAGGCGGCAGCTGTCACAGCGCTCTAGCCATCCCTATAAAAGGAGCCCAGTGAGAACTGGCGAGAGTTTCATTGTTTTGACGACTGCTAAACGTATTGGACCCCTCCTGAGGCTTGAGCCGGGAGGTAGATGCTAATTGAATTGTATACATTGTAGCTGAATAATAGCGCTTTGTTAACGGATTTTATACGGCGAAATTTTAAAATCACCATTTATTTGTTGCCTTGCACCTACCCCGCCCCCGCGAAGCCTTTTCCATGCGCTTTGTCGGTTCCAGCCGATCTTAGGGCTGTATACCGAGTCGAAGGGGAAAAACTCCCAACGGCAGACATCTTGAGTTGGGAGGCGGCAGCTGTCACAGCGCTCTAGCCATCCCTATAAAAGGAGCCCAGTGAGAACTGGCGAGAGTTTCATTGTTTTGACGACTGCTAAACGTATTGGACCCCTCCTGAGGCTTGAGCCGGGAGGTAGATGCTAATTGAATTGTATACATTGTAGCTGATTAATAGCGCTTTGTTAACGGATTTTATACGGCGAAATTTTAAAATCACCATTTATTTGTTGCCTTGCACCTACCGCGCCCCCGCGAAGCCTTTTCCATGCGCTTTGTCGGTTCCAGCCGATCTTAGGGCTGTATACCGAGTCGAAGGGGAAAAACTCCCAACGGCAGACATCTTGAGTTGGGAGGCGGCAGCTGTCACAGCACTCTAGCCATCCCTATAAAAGGAGCCCAGTGAGAACTGGTGAGAGTTTCATTGTTTTGACGACTGCTAAACGTATTGGACCCCTCCCGAGGCTTGAGCCGGGAGGTAGATGCTAATTGAATTGTATACATTGTAGCTGAATAATAGCGCTTTGTTAACGGATTTTATACGGCGAAATTTTAAAATCACCATTTATTTGTTGCCTTGCACCTACCCCGCCCCCGCGAAGCCTTTTCCCTGCGCTTTGTCGGTTCCAGCCGATCTTAGGGCTGTATACCGAGTCGAAGGGGAAAAACTCCTAACGGCAGACATCTTGAGTTGGGAGGCGGCAGCTGTCACAGCGCTCTAACCATCCCTATAAAAGGAGCCCAGTGAGAACTGGCGAGAGTTTCATTGTTTTGACGACTGCTAAACGTATTGGACCCCTCCTGAGGCTTGAGCCGGGAGGTAGATGCTAATTGAATTGTATACATTGTAGCTGAATAATAGCGCTTTGTTAACGGATTTTATACGGCGAAATTTTAAAATCACCATTTATTTGTTACCTTGCACCTACCCCGCCCCCGCAAAGCCTTTTCCATGCGCTTTGTCGGTTCCAGCCGATCTTAGGGCTGTATACCGAGTCGAAGGGGAAAAACTCCCAACGGCAGACATCTTGAGTTGGGAGGCGGCAGCTGTCACAGCGCTCTAGCCATCCCTATAAAAGGATACGGACAATCTCCGCGTCAGCGGACACGTATAGCGGACGCGCCTCGCCAGCGCCGGAGTCACGCCAGAGTCAGCCCGTCTGCGCCCGTCCGCGCCGCGGACGTGCCCCGGTCGTGACTAGAGCCATGGCGTCCCCTCCATCAGGTAACAATGACCATTTAGATTTTCCTTCTACAATTAATGTGTTAATAGATACAAATGCCCTTTCATGCATAAAATATGCAACTGAATATCTGTTATCCCTACGACCTGCTAGACATCCCTTATGTAGGCCAATAGAGCCTGATCTAAAGAAAGCTATCTGCCAATGCTGCCAATTCTCCATTGACCCTGCAGAAACAAGAGCTTCGCAGGTCAGAAAACTTAAGAATATTGCAACAACTAGTTAAAAATCGTTTTTATTTTTTAGTATCAACTGTCGTTCATTACCCAAACATAAAACTGAAATTTTTAATTTACTTTTGGATGAGGCGCCTGACGCTGTGTTCTTAACTGAAACTTGGCTTCAGGATAGCTCTGGCCCAGACTTAGCCATGGCACTCCCTGACACATACGCTATTGTTAGACTGGACCGTGAAAAGAAATTAGGTGGAGGAATAGCAATTGTTTTTAAAAATAGTTATAATTGTGAATTCAGCAAGCTCCCATGTGAAGGTTGCGAAGGCGCAATTTTCAAACTCTCACTTACACCTAACTTTACCTTTTCTGGAGCACTTATTTATAGGCCGCCAGGAGCCGCCTCTAAATGGCTACCAAACCTGTTAGAACTCATTGGTCCTCTAGTTATGAAAATGGCCAGCTTCACCATTTTGGGGGATACGAATTTACATTTGGAGAAAGAGGATTGCTTAATAGCCAATGATTTTATAGCGGATTTAGCATCCCTTAATCTGACCCTAAAGAATTACGGCCCCACACATAGAGCCGGTCACTTGTTGGATCCCATCTTTTCCAACTTAAATGACATATTTACACACACTGCCTTACCAGTGCCCTGGTCAGACCATTTTCTGATTAAATTCTCCCTTCTTGTAAAATTCTCTAACAAGGATAATGCACCGGTACTTTCGCAACTAGTCAGGAAATGGAAAAAGCTTGACATGGAAAACCTCAACTCCTTTCTTGAAGGCCATCTCCCCTGTACAAAATCAACAGTACAAGAGTTTTCAACATCTGTCCAAAATTGGCTTACAAAAGCAATCGATTCCTCCCTACCCAAAACAAAATTAAAACAAAATTCCCACCGCCCTCCCGCCCCTTGGTTCACTGAGACCCTAAAACAAGAAAAAAGCAGCTGCAAAAATGCAGAACGGCAATGGAGAAAAACCAACTGTCCAGATGCCAAATTAGCTTATAAAAATAAAATTTCAAATTACCAGAGGCTATGTGCTAAAGCTAAAGCTGAACATGCCTGCACAAAAATAACAGAAGCTCTTGGCCAGTCTAAAACACTTTTTAAAACCGTGAGAGAACTAGCTGGTTCCCTCACTATACAATCGCCGCCAGACCTTAATAAACTACAATGCGACTCCCTTGCGTTTTTTTTGTCGACAAAGTGGACAAAAGATATCAGGGCATAGAACAAGACACAATCGACCTGGTCAAGACTCATTTGACTCTGCCTCCTACCCCACCTATTGATACTAGTTTCGAAACTAATACTTCAGATTCCATCACCCCTGCTGAAGCAGTTCTGTCTTCCTGCCCACCCTCTTCTGACGTGACACCTCCCGCCATTCTTAACAACTGGCCGAAGCTTGACCTTGACCTGGTTCGTAAATTATTAAATACTATCAAATCAGGCTCACCCAATGATCCACTACCCTGCTCGGTCCTAAAAAAAACTCAGTAACGGGGCCTTGGATATAATCACCAATCTTCTTAATAAATCCTTACAGGAAGAAACTGTACCGAATGAGTGGAAGCACGCGATGATTCATCCGTTGCTGAAAAAAATGGGAGCAGATCCCAATTTGCAATCAAATTTTAGACCTATCTCTCTGTTACCCACCTTTGCAAAAATATTAGAAAAACATGTTCATAGGGTTCTCACTGATTTTATTACCACTCATGATTTGCTACCCCTCCATCAATCAGGATTCCGCACAGGCTTCTCCACAGAGACGACCTTGTTAGGCGTCACTGAAAACATCCGTCTAATGCTGGACCGTGGAGAAACGGTAGCCTTGCTGTTACTCGACCTCAGTGCAGCATTTGATACTGTGTCACATTCTGTTCTTGAACAAACACTCCATTCCATAGGTATCAGGGGCGCAGCTTGTAACTGGATTAAATCCCTACTGGAACAGCGCACTTTCCAAGTCTTCTCTCAGTCCGCCTGCTCTGACACTATGACTCTTAAACACGGGGTACCTGAGGGCTCCATATTGAGCCCGTTACTTTTTAACATTTATATGAGCCCGCTGGCCAAAATGATAGAAGAGACTGGATTACTTATGTTCTCCTATGCTGACGATTCTCAGCTTATCTTCTCTCTATCATCTACAGAGTCTAATAACACCTCTTCACTTAAACTCGGCTTAACCAAGATAGCGGAGTGGATGAGAAAAAATGTTCTCAAACTCAATTGTGAGAAGACTGAGCTACTTGTCTTAGGTAAGAACAAAGAGCTCTGGGGACCCCAACACTAGCCAGACGAGATGGGTACCCCCCCGATCCCAGTCAAATCAGCCCGCAACCTTGGGGTCATCATTGATGAATCGCTTAATCTTAATCAACAAGCTGCGAAGACGTCAGCTACCTGTTTTGCAATATTAAAGTGGTTGAAAAAAATTTGTTGGATGCTGCCCAAAAATACTCAAAAAACTGTCATCAATGCTTTAATAACCTCTAGACTCGATTATGCTAATGTGCTATACTTGGGGGCCAATAAGGCTACAACCCGCCGATTACAGACAGTGCAAAATGCAGCCGCGAGATTACTGTGGAAAATTCCCATCTCCACACCTACCACCAAGTATATCCGCGAACTGCACTGGCTGAAAATCGAAAATCGGGTGAAGTTTAAATCTTTATGCTTTATGCATAAGATCTCTACCAACAGTGCACCCAAGTATCTACAAAATCTAATACATCCCTACCGCCCATCTCGAACCCTTCGTTCAGCCACGGCCAATCACTTTGTGATTCCAAAAATCAGGCTGGCACGAATGGGCGGAAAATCCTTTTCATATCTTGGACCCTCAATTTGGAACACTCTCCCGGTGACACTTCGGCAGGAAATCAACTATATGAAATTCAGGAAGGCCTTAAAAACCTGGCTGTTCAACATCTAAAGACCTGAATCAATCAAAACACTGGATCACTAGCGCCGGGAAACCCTTTGTTGGGTAGCTGTTGCGCTATATAAATGAAATAAATAAATAACTTCAACGCTCTCCCCTGCCCCCAGTGGGAGGCAACTCTTCGCTTCAACAAGAGGAGGGAAAGCACCACATATTTCCTGAAGCTCACCTCAACCTCCCCCATGTGCTCAAATAGAGCCAAGAGAGGGGTGAGCATGACATCCTGACCTATCAGGGCAACAAGCGCTGTAGAAACCTCTCCCCAGAACGCCTGTACTGATCCAGATGTCCATGAAGGGTGAAGAAAATCTGCCCAAACATTCCACATCAGGTGTATTTGTCATCTGAGCGAAGTCGGTAGCAGTGAAGTCTAGTGGGTATGTAGAATACTCTGTGAAGAAACCTCTAATGCATAATATGGAGCCTACTGTTAGAGGAAATCCTGCCTGTTTGTACACAGCAGTATTTCCATTGATTGTAAGTGTTGGGTTCTATATCCACTTCCCATGGGCTTGCGCCCGTACCCGACCTGTATGGAGCCTAAGTTTGGGCTGTGCAATATAGAAGGAAGACTAGATGCTGTGGATTTGCAGCCTGAAGTAAGGTATGTAGGATATGCAAACTAGGAGGTTCAAAAGGAAAGTCTTGGGTGACAGCTTTCACATTATGCTGTAATCCACATTATATAAAGATGTCCAATGGGGATGTCGGCTCTCCACGAAAAAAGTCAGCACAGGAAATAAAGGAACCCTCCTAATGGAGATCCCCCCAGCGTTGAAATCCATGTTTCTGAAGTAATTATCTGCAGTCCGGCAGTAGTGCATGCTAAGGGAGCAAAATAAACAGGGAGTACAGCAAAAATGTTCCCAGTGTTTGGGCAGGTCTACGGCAGGCATCTGAGGTACATGTGACCATGGATGTCACTAATGCAGTTGGGGCTGATAATGACCCTAAATACGATAATGAAGGAGCAGGGGTCTATTGCCAAATGCAGTAGGAATGAGGTAGGTCTGTACCAGTGTGTGGTAAAATGTGCCTGGGCACACAAATAGTACAGCTCCATATCTGGTGCCTCAAACCCTCCCTTAGAGAATAGAAGTGTGAAAATGTCCCATAGAATATGGGGTTGTTTGCCTACCCATGCTAGTCATCTGAGTTTTGAGTGCCTGAAAGAAGGAGCACCCCAGTGGGAGAGGTATAAAGGTCTAAAATGTGGGTAGTATAATTATTTTCATCAGTGCAATAGGACCAGCATGGACAGGAGCAGGGAAATCCAGGGAGTAATATTATCAGTAACTGTGGATAGTGCTGTATGATAGTTCTCTCTGGCAATGTTCTCTATCTCTCGAGATTACCTCCCCTAGAAATTTATGTTCAGAGTAACACCATTGCAAAGGAAAGTCCAGGTGAAGGGTTGCTTGGTTTGTGTGAGGAAAAAGAGCTATGACTTTTCCCAGTTAAGCTGAACACCAGATAGCCCCCCAAATCGGACTAATTCACAGAAAACACCATTAAGGCTAATCCGTGGATCTCTCAAAAAGGGAGCAATGTCATCTACATTTTGTGAGAATAGAATATGTCTGGATGGATAACAAATTGCATAATCCCGATGGAATTGGCATAGTTTGGCTGACAATAGCTCCAATGCTAGAGCAAAAAGTAGCACTGACATTGGGCAACTCTGCCCCATGCCCCTGATGATATTTAGAGGAAAAGAGACTGCGCCATTGATCCAAACTCTTGCTATTGGTTGTGAGTATAAAAGGGCAATCCAAGCCAGAAATAAACTTTTGGAGTCCCATCTGATGAATGAATGTCAATAAAAAGTCCCACTCCAGTGATTTAAAGGCTTTGATGGCATCCAGGAAGTCTGCCACTGCTGAAAGGTCTGGTTCAATGTCCTGAATCAAAGCAAAGTAGGTCCGCAGATTATGGGACATGGACCACCCAGGTATAAATCCTGATTGATCAGGCCTTACTTAGAAAGGAGAGTTGGTTAGGAAGTATTTTGGCTAAAATATTAATGTCACAGTTAATTAGAGACAGTGGTCCTTATGATTTGCAATTGTCAGAAGGCTTATCCGGCTGAACGCATATCAGTGATGATAGCTTCATGCATAGAGGGGCGGGGCAGGCCATTCAAATTCGTCTCCTGAAGTACAGATTTTAGTTTTGAATTAATAGGCCAACATAGGCCTTGTAGAAGACTGCCGGTAGGCAATCGAGCCCTTACCAGGTTGCAGTTGCATAATTGCCTCTCTGATCCTGTCCTCAGTAACATCCTGGGCAAGGAAGTTCCACTGAGAATCACTGAGACGGCCCAGGGCAATGTCATTTAGATAGGAGTCTCTGTCTGTGAGATGTTTGGAGAGAACCATTGAATAGGAAGAAGGTACACAGGATCTCCAACATATTTCTGTAATAGGGCCCAGTTTCACCCTGCACCTCCAGACTGTCATTGGCGGAGAGTGGTTTCTGGGTCATAGTGGGATGGAGTGCCCTGGGCATTGGCCTTCTCCGTATTCATGTGCCTTGGCATTTTTCTCCTCCATAGAGGCATTCCCTCTCATCAGTTTCTTGAAATTCAGAGAGGGTTGTTCTAACTTGTCGGGATACGTTAGGGTCATCTGCATCTCCCCTTAGAGCCTTGAGGTGTTTAAGCTCTGCCTCAAGTTGGCTCAAGTGGTTGTGGATTGTGACTTTGAATGCCTCCCAAACAGTGCCCATGCCTCATGAAAGAGGGAATTCCAGGAGCACAGTCGGGGAGAGCCGCCATGTCATGCTAGTTGGATCACAGATAGGTAGCTGTCCATTAGGACAGGGGAGTGATCTAAATCTGTTCTTGCAAGATGAAAAATGTTGTGGATCCAAGATGCTACCGCTCTGGAGACAGGTAAATAGTCTTGGTTAGACTAGCTGTTATGCACCCAGGAGTAAAACGTGCCCTCCCTGTCAGAGGGGTGGAAAGTTCTCCAAGCATCTAATATATCATGGTCTTCAATGATATCCTTTAGGTGGGGAGCAGCGTCAATGTGGGAACTGGCTGGATATGAGACCAGTCGATTGCTGTGTTCAGGGCAATATTAAAATCACCCCCCCATAGAAGGAGGGATGGACCTATTTTTGTAATTTTCCCCAGAGACAATCAAAGAACGTGGAGTCATCTGTTTTAGGGCTATAGCAATGTACAATAGCATACAAGTTTAGTATACCATACACAAACTAATAACGCCCTTGAGTGTCATTAAGTGATTCCTGTGGTGCAAAGCGTACCACTCTACGAATGTGTCTAACAGTAACAGTACATCTTGCTTATGAGGGGTATGTGGAGAATTGCCTATGGGAAGCCCATCGGGTGGCAAAACCTGCACCAGAAAACTCAAGCATATGGGTTTCTTGCAATAGGGTTATGCGAGTGTTAAGTTGGTCCATATATTATAATATGTGTCTACGATTTTACTGGTTGCCAAGACCTCTGATATTCCATGTGAGGCAATTATATGTTGTGTGGGAGTAAGTTATCCATGTGACAGTCTTAGTGCTCATATTAAGGCAAGTTATCAGGGAGTGGATCAGTGAAGCAAGTTGAATAGTAGGAGACTACAGGACAAGAACAATGCAGTAACAACATCACGTCACAGTGAGCACAATAGAACACATAAAAAAACTCCATTCCTCCATCCAACCACACTGGCACTGGTGAGAAGGTGATAGTAGAGGACCCTGTAATGGCAAATTCTAAACCATGAGTGACCTGCAGAGGCAGTCCAGAGCTCCAGGCAGGGTCACCCTTGAGTACACAATGGTGTCCAGAGGCGTCCAGTTTAGTCTCACCTCGCTCAGTATGTGATGGTTATGTCCACCTCAGCCCACGTCGGAAGTTTGTGAGGCGGGCCTAGGTGAGGTAACAAGCAGCTTTGTTGAAGAGGTGTGGATAGAGTGTCTGCACAGGAATTCAGCAACCAGTAGAGGACTTGTGAAGAAATGGCCCTTGCCTTAAAAGAAAACATGAAGCCAAGCTGGATGAAGCATTGCATAGGGGAGCTTATGAGTTTTGTCCTTGCCTTTGGGATCACCTTTGCCATCAAATTGCGAAGTGAGCTGCTCTCCCACTAGGCACAAGGAAGTGTCACGGTCTGTATAATTGAGGAGCCAGGCGGTAATCGGTCTCTCAGGGGCTCCAGGGGGTGGACGGGCCACCAGTGCAAGGTGTGCACATTTGACTATGAGTAATTTAGAGAAGGAGTCTGAGCCAAAAAGAGTGCTAAGGAGTGGCTCAATGTAGTCCTCCGTTTTGCGCACTTTCTGAGGCATGACACCGATGTAGGCTCCCTTGATTGCAGGATTGTTTTTGTGCAGAAAGTGGAACCTTCCTGCACAAAAACAATCCTAAGTGCTGTTTTCCTCTTTCTATGTGTGCTAATGATATTTCTCCTAGTTATGCCAAACCTCAGGAGGTGTAAGGTTTTGGCTCTTCCCCAGTGTTTGACCTGGTAACTTTTGGTGTGCTTTTCCCAGTCTTTTTTATTCTGCCTCAGTTTTTCTTTTACTGTATGTTGGGCTTTGTTTTTGCTGGCTTTATGACTCTGGGTATTTTATCACTGCTGACCAGTGCTTAAGTGCAAGTGTTCCCTGTATAAATTGTATTGGTGATTGGTTTGTCCATGACTGGCATATTTGATTTACTGGTCACTCCATAGTAAAGTGTGCTAGGTTTACCCAGGCCCTATAAATAAAATGCTACTAGTGGGCCTGCAGCACTGATTGTGCCACTCACCTGAGTAGCCCTATAAACCTGCCTCAGACCTGCCACTGCAGTGTGTGTGTCGGAGTTATAAATAACACATTGAACTTGCAAGTGCACTTGCCAGGCCCAAACTGCCCTTTTATAACATGGGAGTCACCCATAAGGTATGCCCAAGGTAGCCCCATGGGCTGGGTGCAGTGTATAGAAAAGGTAGGACATGTACTTGTGTGTTTTACATGTCCTAATAGTGAAATATTACAAAATTCGCATTTCACTATTGCAAGGCCCATGTCTCCCATAGGGTAACATGGGGAGTGTAACTTCCCATTGGGACATGATATAGACTTGGAGTTTGGGGTCTCTGAACTCACCATTTAAAAATATTATGAAGGTGGGGACAAGGTTGGCTCCCTGCTAGCCCGCTGACTCTGTGCACGTTTATCAGGCTCAAATCTCCAAGATTAAAACGGAAGATGGCTTCTGGGCGATCTCTGAATCTGACAAACGGCGGACATTTCAGGCATTTTTTACTGTCCTATGTGGACAAGGTAAAACGAACCAAGAAGAAATCTGGCCCTTCCTTGTCTCTTGCGCATGGCAGCCCCTTGACCACTCTCATGTGGACCTTCTTGAGGCCCCATTCACACTAGACGAACTCCAAAAAGCCTTGTAAAGCCTACTGGTAGGTGAGACCCCGGGCCGACGGACTCACAGTTCCTTTCTACCGCTTGTTCCTCCCTCACATTCAAGATCACCTTCACAAGCTCTTCACTTCTCTTGCTGATAGTACACACCTGACCCCTACAATGACTCGTGCAGAGATAGTTCTCATACCCAAGCCAGGAAAGGACACAACATCATGTACATCTTACCGCCCTGTCTCTCTCATTAATATAGATGCTAAGATATATACCAAACTTCTAGCAATTTAAATAGAGCCCTACCTTCCTAGCTTAATAGACTCAAACCAAGTGGGATTCATAAGTCAATGCCAAGGGCCGGATAACATCCAACTCTTAGACCACCTGGTGGAAAAGGTTTAGCGGCAAAACATCCCAGCGTGCCTCCTCTCTCTGGACGCTGAGAACGCGTTCAATTGGGTGGATTGGGATTTTCTAAGCGCGATCTTTCAGAAGATTGGACTTTGACCAACCATGGTCTCCCAGATTATGGCATCCTACATATCCCCCTCGGCCCAAATTAGGATCAATGCAGTCCTTGCCCCTATACATATTCAAAGGGGAACCCGGCAGGGATGCCCGCTATGCCCTTGCAGTCGAACCCCTTGCAATACCCATCAGTCAATCTCCCACAATACAAGGTATCCCCTTTGGTGTGGAGGACCACAAGGTTGCTTTTTTCACAGACAATCTATTGCTCACTCGGAACAATCCCAGAGATCCCTCCCGGTACTAATCGCCCTCTTCCACAGGTTTGAGTGTGTCTCGGGCCTCAAAATGAGTATAGCAAAGTCGCAGGTGTTGAATCTAACACTTCCTCCGCAAGAGATACTAGAGCTATCCTCCCTCACCCCGTTTACCTGGGCTATCCACTCGGTCCAATATCTAAGCCTCAATGTGCCCTCATTGCTGTTCTTGTGGTCTCAAGCCAATTGGCCGGAATGCTGATGTTCTGTTGGAGAGGAATTTAGAATTTGGGAATCGCTCCCAATATCATGGTTAGGCTGACTTAATGCAGTGAAAATGTCCATACTGCCAAAATTGCTCTACCTCTTCCAAACCCTCCCCATACCTATCCCCCAGAACAGATATTGTTAATCTCCAGAGAGAAGTAAATTCCTTCATTTGGGGCAAGGGCAAACTGCAATTCTCGAATACTATTTTAATGCTGCCAAAGGACTGGGGGAGGGTCGTCTGTCCTAACTTCCTTGTCTACTATTGAAAAGCACACCTGCGCTACATCTCAGAGCGGGTAGTCATGGAGAGTAAGAAACATTGGTTTCACATGGATAGGGCGGTGGCATGCAGGCTCCTGTGGGACTTGGCCTGGTTGCCAAGGTACATCACTACCCCCACGAGAACTGTCCTGGACATATGGGATAGATTGGCAGAGAGCAAAGGCCTCACTTCCTTCCCCTCCCCAACACCTCATTATCCCGGAACCCCAGCATTCCCCTGGCCTCACAACCCAACTCTTTTCCAGCTTGGGTGATGATGGAATGCCGCACGATTGGAGATCTCTTATATATCATATGTGACTAAAGACATATCAATACTCAAATCAGACAAGACTGATACACATTATACAATACTTAACACTACAGTTACAAAACATTTTTTGTGACATAGAAATGTGACTCTAGAAAACACAGTATTACACATGAATAACACATAAACAGAGAATTCCAGCAGCGTCTCAAGTCTTAAAAAGCCCTAAATAGACGTATGATTCTCATTTTATACAACTTTACGGATTTCGGCAAAGGGCGCTTGTGTGAGTAACGTCGACATTTCAACCTCTTATGCAGAAGTGTGAGTTGAAAGCATTACCATGGGGCCTTCATCAGGACCGTCAGTCAAAAATGCCTTCCTGTGTGGTAAAAATACCAACATAGTGATTAAAGACTTGTGGTTAGAAATCAGTGTGTGGGCAAGACAAATCAAAAGTGAGAACTTTAGCATTATCTCACCTGACTAGGATGTATCTCAGAAAAAAAAGTAAAGGTGGAGTAGGTAAATCATGCACTCATCCAATGGAGTTGACTCACACAAAGTGCCTTTTGTCCAACTACATAAAGTTGTATAAAATGAGAATCGTATCACCAGATTGACTGCATTCGTAAGTTACTCATTTAAGAGCATGCCATATAATTCCCACTGCACAGCAATTAAAATGTGCATGGCAATCAAATATGAAGTCTAGGCAAATATGAATCTTCCCATTAAGCACTCGCCCTAGGGTTCACAGCAACAGCCTTCCATAAATGTCCTGCTCAATATTCACATATTGATTTCCATACAATAGGTCAACAGCTTGTTAGATTGCTATAGATGAAATGTTACTTTTTCTCAATTATTTTTTACTTAGCTTTACTAGATACCTAGCTGCATAGTTTGAGTCAAGAACACTTTACTTGAGAGTAAAGAAGCACACACATTGATGACAACTTTCCTGAAAACAACAATCAAGTAATGAGTTGAAAATGCATGAAATTAAGACCCATGGTGAGTGAAATGATTGTGCTTGTGGTTAGGGTAATGTAGTTAGGGTGGTTATGACAGTGGTGGTGAGGGTGATGGTGAGAGTGGAAGTGGCTTTGATGGTGATGGGGTGGTGAGTGGGAAAATGGTGGTGGTGTGGTTGTTGGTGGTGATAGTGGCGGTGAGAGTGGTGATTGTAGTGGTGTGGGTGATGGTAGTGGTGAGGGTGGTGAAGGTGGCGTGGTGTTTAGTGTGATTGTGACGGTGATAGTGTAGTGGTGATAGTGGTAATTTGATGGTGAGTGGATGATGTTGGTGGTTGGCAAGTGGTAGTGGTGTGGGTGCTGGTGAGGGTGAGGGTGGTGATGGACAAAGTGGAAGTGTTGATGGTGAGTGGATGATGGTGGTGATTAGAGTGGTGGTAATGGGTAGGGTGGAGGTCGTTGGGGTGGTTAGGATGGTGGTTGGTAGGGTACATTGTATGTAATCCCTGAAGGTCAATCACAGTCTCGCTTAACCTTTTTGCAGAAAAACATTACTCAATCTCATTTGAACTCATGAAGACATAGTGAAATGGGGATCTTGCAATAAAAAGCATTGTGTACGTCCCAATGTTCAGGTTGATTATCTCCCTTCTGGTAAAACACTTCAAAGTTTTAAAACCTGTAACTTTCCCTAGATTTATATGTGCACAGGACCAAAACAACTTTATTTCACCAACCTCCCCACTGGATAGAAAACACACAATACATATTTCTATGCAAATATAGACAATATGATGGCTTTGATGAGGAGCATTTTTTTTTCTTACGTAGTTTTATAAAGCACAAACTTGACCCGAATCAGGTATCAGAGTGCTTTACATAGCACCAGTTGCGTTACATGAGGACACACTCATTTTTTTTTTAGGCACGGGGAGATTATGTGATTTGCCCAGATCACAGAATGTTCAGCGTTGTTGCCAAGACTCAAACCCAGTTCCCCAGATTCGATGATGACAGCCCTAGCCATTAGGCCAACTCCTCTCACCATTTAAAATTAATTGCTCTGTGATACATGTTTTCAGATTGACCATCTTGTGTCCATGTGTCCTTTGTACAGTGATTCTGAGCAGTTTTGTGCTTATCAACATATTGTCAGTGCCTTGCCAGACAATGTGGTCAAATATTGTGGTTGGATTCTTGCTTTAGAACTTTGATAATGTTCAATATGGGGCCTTTTTATGAGTCGACTTACGTCACTCTAGCACCACGCAATGTGGTGCAAGAGCGGATCAAACCTTAAATGTGATTTATGAACAGGGCTCCCGGTTTAATGGTATTTTTTTTACTTTTCTGTCTTTATTTCACCATATTTTTTATTATGAAGCAATGCAAGGCCACTTTCTGTGGCCCTGAGTGGCTCCAAAAATCTGAAGTAGGGAAATGCAGCGCAAAAACTGCATTGTCAGATTCTGCCCTAGGACGATATTCCATGGGTGCTGCATGGAGGTTTCCAGGCAGCTCCCATTGTTTATGATGCATTCCTAATATAACCAGAACTGATAGACCTGGGAATGCACCAAAAATAAATGCCTTCTCAGATGAATATCTGTATTTCTCTCTTTTATCCTTTTTGTGTGCTGCATTCTTCAGCCCATAAAGAAAGAGCAATATGCCTCTCAGGATTGCTTTTGTGCAAGAAGGTGTCCCTTTCAGCACAACATTAATCTTGCATGCATTTCAGGCACCTTTGTACCATGGTGCAAGTGTGCCTGCATTTGCACTAGGCTGCCAAAAGGGCGACAGCACAGCGGAAAAGGCAGACGTGCCATATATGGTGCCTTCCTGCCCTTTCCCTATGCAGGGCAGCAAGATGACTTGCTGTGGTGCACTGCATGACAAAATCATATACAGGCCCCTAAGTATCTTGAACAAAATACCCCCACTGCGACATGAATAAATATTATAATTAAATCCAGGAATTTTCATTGAATGGCTGTTAAAAAAGCAGTAGTTATATGTGCCCACATTCAAAATTTCCACCTCCTGGACCAACACCAATCGGGCTTTTGTAGCGGGCATATCACTGAATCGGCTCCCACTGATGTAATGGATGACATCCTAGGAATGCTTAACAGAACTGAATCGTGCCTACTTTTCCTACTAGACCGCTCCTCAGCTTTTGACACTGTCAATCACAACAATCTACTAGATATTTTGGAGCAAAGGATGGGCCTCTCTGGACAGGTGCTGAAGTGGTTCTCGTCCTTCCTCCATCATAGATCACAAAGAGTTAAGGCGAACCATTCTTTATCGCAGCCATCCCCTGTAACCATGGGGGTTCCCCAAGGATCCTCCTTATCTCCCATTCTATTCAAATTGTTTCTGGAACCACTAGCCAATGTTCTAAACTCCATGGACATTAACTTCCATATGTATGCTGACGATACCCAACTCTACCTGAAAATCTCCTCTCCAGACAACATCTCTGCACTCAACTCCACCTTACTAACTACCCAAAATTGGCTAACTATGAACCACCTCCTGCTAAACACCTCCAAAACAAAATTCCTCATCTCTCCCCCGAAACACACTCCTAATATTGACCTCTGGATGAACCAACTCACAGCCTTCAACTGCTCCCCACACATTATTGACTCAGCTAAATCTCTTGGAATCACACTGGACAAACATTTGAATATGAAGACCCAGATCAGTAACGTAAGCAAGGGAGTTAACCACCTTCTGAGAACTCTCAGGAATCTCAAACCTTTACTACCTCAAGCTGATTTCAAACAGGTGGTCCAAGCGCTTGTTCTACCGAGGCTTGATTATGGCAGTGCTACACTATACGGCCTCCCCAAATACACTTTGGCTCCTTTAAAGGCATCATTGAACGCTGTGGCCAGACTCATTACGGGCACCAAGCGAAATGCCCACATCTCCCCGGCCCTAAAATCTCTATACTGGCTGCCCTACGAAGCTAGAATTCAACTAAAGATTGCATGCCTGGCGCACAAGGCCATCCACTTCAAAACCCCCAATTACCTGCCGCAAAAGTTAATACTATCCGGAGGGGGTAGACCGTCGAGGAGTGCTAACTCCCTCCACCTGGAACCCAAGAGCTTCCGCAAAAAGAGAACTTGCCAATGAGCCTTCTCGGTTCTGCTCCAAAAATTTGGAACTCTTTCCCACCGGAAATCCGGAGAATCTCCTCCAAGGCTGCATTCAAATGGGAAGCAAAACGATTCCTCATAAACAAGTTTTTACCTTCATAAGAGGAGCGAAGATAAGCTATTAGCGCATCCATCACACTTCAAGAAAGGACATCATTCTTGTTCTTTACTATTGTACTGGCTCCCCTTAGTAATTCTGTTTCAATGCATAGCACATTATACTCCTAGCCAAGAGCTATCCTGAGTCTTCTATGTGCACCATTGTATTGCTTTTGTATATTCCCTATTTGACTTTCGTACTGTTATGTTACCTCACTCCCTCAAGTGTAAAGCGCTCTGATATCCTTCGGGATTAAGTTAGCACTATATAAACCTTTATAAATAAATAAATAAATAAAATAAAATAAGTGCTTTTTTATTGCATCTCAATTTTGTATGAGTGGTTGTATGGGTTGGTGTGTGAATGAAAGGATGAATGTATGAATGTGTCAAACAGCAAAAGAATGGATGAATGAGTGAGTGCAATGATGAATGAATCGATGAGTACCGGAGTGCATGGATGGATGAATTTGTTAGAGACAAAGTGCATGGAGGAATAGACATGTGATTGCACATAAGCAAGAAACCATGACTGAGTGCTTTGCTGGATAAATTGGTTTGTAAATTGAACGGCTGTTTAGATGAATTAATGGGCGGTTGCTGATACAGACGATAAACATCCCCCACATGGCTTGAAACCACCATGGGTTAGCTTGTATTAGAATATGTTGCCCTCCCTGTGAAGAAAGCCCATCCACTAGCTTTCTGTACATGCATACCCCCACATGCTGAGTCCCAGCTGCCATAGTCTGCAAGACTACTTACCGAAGAGAGGTGGCATATCACTGAAATAACTTGTTCACTGTCCCCTGGGATGAACCCCTAAGTGGCATTTGTGTTTGGTAATTTCGTGCTCACATAGCACCCTTACCCACCTGAAATTACTTCCTAGTGCAGTCATTTTTTCAACTAATGAAGCAACAACCATATGATCCTGGAGCGTTTGGAAAGAGATATTACTAGCCTCAATGTTGGATCATAGGCCTCCCTCCTCCACGAAAATGCTACTTTCAGGACTGTAAAACATGTGGCAATTAGCTTCGTAAAGTCCATAAACCCCCCATTTGCTGGCTTCCTGTCCGAGACTCAAAGGTGTTGCTCTAATCGAACCAGAAGACTGACAGGTTGTGTGCACTACCAGTTTCTCACGTGACACCCACCTGCTTGCGACACTGAGCAAGCTTGCCTAACTCCTGCCCAGAAGTTTATAAATAACAACTGTGCTGCTCTTCCGGGCTATAATCCTGTACATGTAGTGTTGCAGAGATGCCACATGCCATGATGGAAGGAAGGACATTTTCCATTTGACAGCTGCTGTTGTTGTATATACCACAATTACTCAGGTTCCCTGGACCCCTCAAAAATGAACCCTATAGCAACTGCACCAATGTCTAGCTAGTAGGAACAAAAATCATACTTTACACAACTTCTTGCTGCCCAGGTTTTGAATAGCACTATAAATGGGCCCTGGCAGTGTCCTCTCTATGACTCTCCATTTTCTTTTACTAGTTACATCCGTTGAAATCATCTTGTGGAAACCTTTAGTTCTTTTCCCCCGCCATCCTGACTTATGAGGACTCCCATCTCCGAGCCACCCATGTGAAACTACATGCCAAGATAGTTTTCCCTACCTTCTTGCTTAGACTAGAAACATTTGCAAGGTCAGAGCCCTGCAAACCCTCCAATACCACGACACTGGTTGGCCGCCTGCCGCTTGCCAAAGTGGCAAAGTCTTTAAACTAGCCAAATGATTGAAGGGGGGTAAGCTACCTTCGTACTTATATCAGCAAGCCAAATGCCCGCGGCAGGACTTTTCACCTCCAATAAGCACATGCACCAATATCTGGGGTCTTGCGCAGACCAGTCTGACCAGAAACTAGTGAGTGTTTGGCCCCCCGCATTCATATTGCAAATCACCCGGTCTGTGCTCTCTGGTCCACCGACCCTATGCTGGGATCCCCATGTTCTTACCTACAAGAACCCCTCAACCAGGGGCAACGCCATAGTCTCAGTGAGACACTCTAGGATGCTGCCTTCTGTAGAAATTACTAAATTAGATGATTCTGCATATGAAAGGCAATTAAAAAGAGATTAGCATCATCATGGTGCAATAACAGACACATTCCTTCACCACCGATCAGTGCACCCTTGACTGAGTGACCTGGCCCATGCTCAGCCTACCCCCAGTTCCCCCACGTACCCCTGCTGAGTACCAGATGTATGAGGGGGAAACTGAATTTTATTGGCAGCTTATTGCCCAACGCAAATGGCCCTCCTGCACCCCCAGGACAGAAGCGCAAACTGGCTTACTCAGCCGATGAGTTCACCGCCTCTGTGACTCAGCTTAATGTAGAGCAACCTTTGATTCATGCAAGCGCAATAGAATTTTTAAAAACTGGTAGTCTGAACTTAAGTAGTTGCCAGGACTTCCGGACGCAATAAAGAAGAAACAAAGGGGCAGATTTACAATAACTGGCGCATCCCTGCATATTAACAGGGATGCGCCAGTTATTGTGCGTGACTCAAAAAAACCCTTGCGCCACCATGGATGCGTCGCATTTACAATACGGTGCGCCATGGAATAAGTATAGACAGATGCGTGATGCATCTGTTGGCGTAAGGGTGACGCAGTGCTGGAGTTGTGTCGCAAGCGCGACACAACTCCAGCACTGCTCAGGGGTGCCCTATACCCAATATGATTTGACGCAGCGGGGACGTAAAAGTGACTCAGTGAACTCTTGTAGATTTCACTGCGTTACTTTTACGGGGCTTCCTCGAGACGGACCGTCCACCCTGCATACATTATACCTGACGCAGATGCGTCACGTTGTAAATATGCTGCATAGTGGCGCATTGTTTACGCCGCCGCTGCATCACAAAAGTGACACAATGGAGGCGTGAAAGTGTTGCAGGGGACTTCTGCCCCACATTTTGGAGCAATAAAGGCTCGAAAGAAGGCCAACACGTAGGTGAACTTCTCACATCATATTTTTTCCTATGCCTAATAAAATACCATTGCCTAAACATTTCACTGAGCGCAGAGAAATAGTCATTCATGCAGCTCAATGTAAGCACTCTGTTGCAGGTGGAAAGATGCGTACTAAAAGCCAATAGCATCCGGTGAGGGAGTGTTGTTCCTCTGGAATGAGGCAATACGTGACTGAGGAACTCTAAGCCAATGGTAGAAAGAATATGGCTAGGTAAAGTCAAAGGGGCTGATTTACGAGACTCTTGGGCAGCCAGTGCGTCACTTTTAATGTGGGGAAAGGTGACGTACCGGTGGCGCAAGGGGCTTGCTTTGAAAAGGGGCAGATCCGACACCAAATCTAAGCCTATTAGGGCTATAGGTATTTTCAAGCACAACGCTGTCAAAATCCAGATCTAAAAGTGTCAAACCTCCAGGACACCTTCACATAACAGTGCAACAATCAATCAATCAAGATCACTCTGGTCGGAGTGGAACCAAATAAAAAAGCAAGCCTATGAGAAGAAACAGTTAATCATTTTGACTAATAGATTTGCCCAAAAACTATTTATTGTTGCACATTCTTTGTTTTTTTCAGTCCTTTCAATTAATGCAAAATCAGGCTTACCACTGCAAAACCCCATAATGAGTTTTCTGTGATTGGCGCATGGCCCCTAAGGAAGCATTGTTCATTAACTAACTAAATGGTTTGTCCAATGTATGTGATGAACTCGCTAGCTCGCTGGCCCACGCTAGAAACCAAGGAACAAAGTTTCACTCTTTTTCTTTTGACTGTTTTCCTCTGCACAAGTCTAACAATCAGCTTGTGCTTAATTCCTGGTTTCCAAAGTGCCACATCAGAAGCAATTACAGTATATTTGTTTAAAGCTTCATATTTGATGGGCATCCGTATATAAAAAAAATACAGCCTTCAGACATTTCTGTAAACTCAATCACTGACAATTACAGGGCATTTTTTTTATATATGTATAATCTCGAGAGATCTTCATAGAAAAAAAACTCTTACAAACTGTGATCAGCACAGACAGTGATCGTTACTGATTTTTTCTGTAATTTTCGAAAATGTTTGTTGGGGCCCATGATTGAAAATATAGCTTTGATGGGCTATAGAGACTTGTGTCGAAGGCAATTACCGTGAGTTCTTCTCAAATTAAAAATATTGTGCGAGCTCACAAAAGACATGTGCCAGTCGAGGATTGTGATGAATGGAGCCAGTGGTAATTACAGACTCTTTTGTCTGGGAGGGCAGAGGGCATCATTTAAGGAAAATGGGGAAAAACGAAAATCTACACAGCCATCTCCAAATGGAGCATACACTGGATGCGTACGAAAATGTAAAAGGTTGATCATGTTGAGTTAAAATGAAATTTAAAGTTGATGGTTTATTAAAGCATATTCTGCAATGGTAAAGTTGTGTTATTTCTGTGAATGGAATCATTAATTTGTATTTACTTCGTGAATGTTCAACTCTTCAGGTGAGACAGTGCACACAATACAGTACTCAAGATTACACAGGCTACAGTTGTGGGTTCAATATATCAGAATGATGCAGATTTCGCGCGTTCCACTGTTACTTTACACATACATCTGCACTGCTTGAGAAGTACAAAAATTACACATCCACTGGCAGACCGGTTCTAACGAATCATTTTGCATTGGTCGCTGGTCCCCAATGTTGGTCCAAATTTACACTACCACCTGCACATTTAGGGACTGATTTACAAAGAAGTCACGCAAAGCGATGCTGTTAAGACAACTTACTGTGCTGCACCTTGTCAGGGAGAGAGCAGAAATGTGCCATATCTTGCTCTTTCCCTGAGTTGACACACTGAGGGGCATATTATCAAGGAGAGGCGATACATTATCGCCGCTTTTATCGGCAGGTAACTGCCGATAAAGCGGCGATAATGGCCTTGATAATATGCTCTATGAATTCCAATCGAAGCCCATGTTAGATGTGAACACATCTAACATGGGCTTCGATTGGAATTCATAGAGCATATTATCAAGGCCATTATCGGCAGTTTCCTGCCGATAAAAGCGGCGATAATGTATTGCATGTCCTTGATAATATGCCTCTGAGTTCTGCCAAGCACCAACACAGGCATCCTTGCACCCGGGTGCAAAGGTGCCTGCATTACATGCATGATTTTGTTGTGCAGGATGCAGAATTGTTTTGTGCAGGAAGGGACACCTTCCTGCACAAAAATAATTATTTGATGTATTTTCCTTTTTCTACGTGTGTTGCAAATTACAGCAAGCGTAGAAAGAGAAATAACAAGGAGATATAAAGATAATTCTCCTCCCGACACCTCTGCTTAGAAGGCATACCATTTTGATGCATTCCCAGGTTTACAAGTCTTTGTAAATCTGGGAATGTGCCAGAATCTATGGGTGGATGTGAAATGCCCATGCTCCACTCATGGAACGCCTTCCCAATGGATAGTAAGGCAGCAATTTGCGCTACTTTGCGTTACTCTTGATTCACTAAGCCCTGCAAGGTGGCTTAGTAAATGTCACTCAAGGGCTTGGGTTGCATTCTATTGCCTTGCATGGTGCAAGAGCAATGCAAGGGCTTAGTAAATCTGGCCCTTAATGAAATTCAGAAATATTGCCACAATGTGGCCCCCACTTTGCTCTCAGTGGACTCTTCATGTTGCATGGATTTGTTTTATGTGAAATGTCATACCCGGTCAAGAAACATGATTTAAACTGGCTCCAAGAGGTATTCAGTTTGTCTCATTCATTTTCTGGCAAGACATTTTAATTAGGTACTGATCTCTTTAAGGAAAATGTGTTTCACTTGTTTCTTGGGGAAACATTTACTTTTAAACGGACACTTTGTGAAAGAGATTCTAGTTTTCATTATTTTTTTTTATAAGACCAAAATTACGGCCTTTTGGGTTTGGCAGGTGGGATGCTCCCTCAAAACATGGAGGATATTCAGTCCATGTTATTATACATGCCAAAGGCTACAATGCACGTGTAATATAGTGGACGGGACATTGTCACATTCGTGACGGAATATCCCATCTGCCAAACTCTAAATATAGCTCTTAGTATTATTAATTATTTATTTGATATAACACAATGCCCTCATTCGTAGTGGGTTCTACATCCTGGGGAAAAGCTAGCACTGTACTGTACTGTTAGTTGTGCGTGTCAGAATGATGATTAACCTGCAGATTCGGTTTTGCTAGTTGCAATTAGGACAGGCGTCCTCGGTAAGGGTCCAGCAATCTAAAGACGTCGGTGATGCTTATAGACATTTTAGAGTCTTGTTCACCTATGAATTTGTTACTCTAGAAAAATCTCAGAAATCCAAATTCCTGGGGAGTCTCATGTCTGGAGCTAGAGCAGAGGAGCTGTGCCATTCAGATGTTGACTCTGAAAGTTTCAAGCTTGGACTACAGGTAGGCCATCAAAGCTTTGCATTGCTGTGCTACAGGAGCGTGGGGAAACAGCAAATACCATGACCGCCAAACAAGGCTTTGCCTTTGCAGTGCTGCGAGGCACCACAAATGCGCCTGAACCACACAATCCATTTACAACACAAGTCGTTCCAACAACATGCATTAAGTAAAGCAGCATTGGACATTAGAGTCCAATGCTTTCACTTCTGTTGGGGGCACTGGAGTTTCTAACAGTAAATTACACTATTCCAAAGTCCAGCGCCACCCTGAGGCAAGTTGTTGTAATGACTTGCATTGCAAATGGTATGTGTGATGAGATGTATTAGTTGTTCTGCCCGTGTTGTTAAGGAATGCATGGGAAAGGAAACCGTGGTTGTGTCATACAATGAGGACCGTGGGTCTCTGAATGTCACTGTGGACTGCTCAACTCACAGACAATATCAGAAAATCACCTTGGAAAGATTGTCAGCCTTGGAGATGGACATCATGGCATATGTTATCTTTACTCTGATGAGAGCTGACAAGAGCCTAATTATGGGCCGACTTGCGGATATGACATGCTATGTCATGAGAGGGAGATAATTATGTTTTTCTTTTGCCTTGTCTTTGGTTATATCTTTTAATGCTTTAATGTTTGCTAAACTGTGGACCTTGCCTATCTCCTGAATCAGAAACAATTTGCAAGACCTGCACAAACATTTAAAATGCCAGTTAACCAGTAGGGAATCATGCTTTCAATAGGTAGGAATGCTTTCATGAAAACATTAGTGTAACATATCCAAGAACTATGTCAACACTTACTTTGGCAATTATGTCAACATCCATTTCTTGGAATTCAACTCTTAAAAGAAACAGATTATTATTTTAACTCCCTCCAAGAAAACTAAAGATTAACATACAAACAACTGAGTTGTATTATCACAATCACGGAAGCCACGGACTGAGGAGGAAGCACACTAAGGCTGGGGTTGATTGGACCCTCAAATACCCTTCTGTCCAGTGTTGGCTCATGGGGCATTATTCCTCATCTTCCCAAGCATACTTCATCAGGAGTTTTAGCACTAGCTACTGAAATGTATAAATATAAACTATATATCTATATACATTGATAAATTATATCACTACTGCACTTTTTTGTACATACACCTTAATTGTGGTAATACATTAGTGAGTGACAGGGGGATCTGTACCCGGTCCTGACGAAGGGGCTTGAGGCCCCGAAACATGTTGACCCACATAGGAAAGTAAGCTCATTAACCCGCTTATTCTTTCCGACACCACATTTTTTTATTGATACCAGCCAGTGTTTATTAAATAGTTTTTTCTATCACCAGGCCAGGTATTTTTTAACACCACTTTCACTTTATCACCCCTGACCCTACTGACACTCACTCCAATTCACTCACATAGCACACACATTTAAAAGGTGCTCCAGCGTATTCGCTTGTCGCAGCACTGCCCCGTCCGGCAGCCGGGCGGGAAGACCCGATGATGAAGCATGACACCAAGGGCCCTTTTGGTGTGTGAGGGGTATTTTAACAATTTGTGTATATTCCAGTAACAACAGGAACTACACAGTACCTCTTCGAGGTGGACCTTTTTGATTATCGTTGTATTAACCCCTCCCATGCTCATGACGAGCTCAGCCCGTCATGAGCCACGGTGCTCCGGTGCTCATGACGAGCTGAGCTCATCATGGCCCGTGGAACGCTCGCACGATGGGCTAATTCCCCTGCTGAGCTGAGCGTTCCATTAAACGGGCGTGGTCGTGACGCGCTCAGCTCGTCATGAGCACCGGAGCACCGTGGCTCATGACGAGCTGAGCTCGTCATGAGCATGGGGGTGCTGTGTGTGCCCCCCCCCTGCCCCCCAGCACAGCAGGGGAATAGCCCCAGCATTCAAGGGGTTAAATAATATGCAGAGCCTTTGGAATCATTTTTACTGGCCTCCGGAAATGGGCCAAGACCCTGTCCCCACGACTAGCCAAAAGCCTAGGGGTAACCATTGATGGAGAGCTATCCTTGAAACCCAAAACTGTCGCAGTAGTACAAAAGTGTATCATAGGTTGGAAAAGATCAAAATGATTGCTTTGTTTCTTAAACAAGATGCCCTAAAAATAGTGATAATAGCTTTAGAATCTTCAAGAATGTACTAAGCAACCTTGATTTACATTGGTTTGCCTAACATGCTAATTAACATGTTACAGATGATACTAAATCAAGCAGTCCATTTGATTCATAATCTCCCAAAGAACTCTCCTGCCACTCTGATCCTGAAGGATTTACATTTACTTCCAATGGAATACAGAAAATAATTCAAGGTTTCCTGTCTTACTTTCAAGGCTCTCAGAGTCAATGGCCTCTTCTACATTGCTAAAAGGGATACAAATTACATTACCATTTAGGCACTTTGCACTTCTTCTTCCAATCTCTTAATCATTACTAGATTCAGGAAAAAAGTACTGAAATGAAGTATTTCATTACAAGCACCATCTCTATAAAACTCCTTACTAACAGATTTATATCTAGAATCTGGTTTCAGATTATTTAGGAAATGTTTTTAAAATCTGGTTGTTTAGACAAGATTATTGGGGCTTTCTGTTACTCTTTTCTGTCTTACTCGATGTCTGCCACAAGGGCTAAGAAACCTATGATAACTGCATGAGAGCAGTGAACATTATATATTATTTAAAATGTAACCATATTAGGTAAGAATGAATGTGGAGGCGGGAATGTTTTTGATGTTCACTTAACCAACTGGCTTTAGTATGCTTTATCATTACATTAATGAGCAATATATGTGAAGCTTAAGATCATCTATGTAACTAACTCTATAGAGTGAGAGAATTGGTAGTATCATACGGGAAGATAAAAATGGTGCCAGGAAAGAAGAATTCTTTCCAGAAAGTTAGAATAATTGGCAAAATACAATATGGCCATTAGGACAAGAGGCAACATTCTTAGGCAGATGACATGCTACAAATGTGAAGGATGTAGAAGGAATGGTGTTGCATTTAACCATAAACTACAATTTCAAGTGATATTGTTGGAAACAATCATGACTACACCATCAAAGCTGTACATCTCCCATTATCTTCAGTCAGCCATGTTGTAGACATTAGATAAGAGCTGCCTAGGAATGAATTTATTCAAGGTTCACGCAGTAGAGTGGCTATTCAAAGATTTAGTAAAGCAGGACATCTGGGACTATTACAGTGGATGAAGACAGAAGCAACCATGATTACACTCACACTTGAAGAAACAGGCAACAAACAGAGGGGCATATTTACTGGAGAAGTGGTGGAATGTGGTGTTAGCCACGCTTCACCACTTCTAAAACACAGGCTGGGCCATATTTACAATATTATGGTGCAGTCCTGTGTTCTCCCCTGCACTGGTGCTAAATTTAGCAGCCTAGCGCCAATGCAGGCACGCTTGCACCATCGTGCAAGGGTGTCTGCATTGAGGGGAAGATTGTTTATGTGCCTGAACATCTACCTTTCTGCACATAAATAATCTTTGAATGGTGCTTTGTAACTTCTATGTATGCTGCTTAATGCAGCCCACATAGAATTTGCAAAACGTCATTTTTTTAAAAACAATTATTTATGTGGAGGAAGGGTAACCTTCCTGCACATAAATAATCAAATGCTTTTTGCTATTTCTATGTGTGCCGCACAACGCAGCACACATAGAAACAGCAAAAACGAGGAGAAATCGTTGTGCCTGTTGAAGACCTGGTCTTAATTTTGGCACTGCCCCATAATTATACTGCTCTTGTAAATATGGGGCAGCGTCAAAATCAATGGGTGTTGTGGTGGAACGCCCACCATAACACTTGTTGTCCACCCCTTTCACGGCAAGTATAGTGTGAAAGGGGGCCTTATTTACAATGCTGGGTTTAAGCCACTTTAAGTGCACGAAGCGCATATCCCCACAGGAACATCACTAAAAGTGATGTTCCTGTGGCGATAGGGCTTGTAAAAACACCCCAGAGAGTCTAAAATAATGAGCCAATACAAACGCATATGAACCAACTAGAGACACAGAAGTATCTGAGAAGAATCTTCTAATGAAGACAATTTAAACATCCTTTTTGTTACTATTGAATGTAAAAAATTATTGAACAAAATTATGAAATAAGATGATTAGCTTGAAGTTGCAGAACCGGTAATTGTGATTTATTAATTTATATACAAAACATAATTATTAAATAGCATTATTCAACCTTAAATTGCCACATACAAGAGTACGTCTTAGAATAGACCTAGTTTGTTGTATACATCTAATTCCCTTCGGAAGGGACTTCCGCAACAAGCTCATGGTCAGTGAAAAAGACTTAGGGCCCTATGTATCAACATTCTGTTTTGCGATTCCTAAATAGCGATTTTTAAGAAATCGCTATTTAGTAATCGCAAAATGGTATGTATGTAGGAAATCGCTTCTTTTTAGCGACTCCTTAAAATTCCTAAATTGCGATTAGCAAATTGCTAATCGCAATTAAGGAATAATTTCCCATTCATTTCTATGGGCCAGGAGGCCCATAGGAATGAAGGGGAAATTTGCGATTCGCATTTTGCTAATCGCAAATTGTGAATATTTTCAAGAGTGCAGGGGTGTCTCAAGAACACCGTGCTGCACCCCTGAAAATGACATGTGTGCGCATAGGGCGCATATTCATGCCCTAAGGGCATGTATGAGGATCATATGGCACCTTTTGATGTTTAAAAAAAATGCTTTTTTAAAAGAATTCGCAACTTACCACCAACTAGAATTTGGTGGTAATTTGCGATTCCTTAATGGCATTTTGGAATGTTTTTTTCCTTGATACATTGCATTTAAGGAATTGCAAAATTTGCAATTCCTTAAATGCAATCGCAAAATAAAGAATGGCAAATTTAGCGATTCTTTATTTTGCACCAAAAATGTTTCATACATACCATTTACCGAAAATGGGTTCGCAAACGCAGGAATTCTGCGAATTTCGGCGTTTGCGAACCCATTTTGCTTTGATACATATGGCCCTTAGACTCTGACTTTTTCTTAATGGTATTGGGTACTCCTAATTGACATTTCCCAGTAGACCTTAACATCCTACTAGAACAATAGAAACAGAAATGTTGTTTCATCTAAAGCTAGTATTTGTTATGCAGAAAGGTTGTATTTTAAACTTCTAAACTAAATCCGATCTCCAACTGTTAACCAATGAAGATAGTGCCAGACTTTCAAACTATGAGCAGACATAAGCATAATAAGAGACAATCTCAATCCCAATACTGTGCCAATACCAAATTTCAGTTTGGCACCTATTACAGCTATTTCAACAGTTAATCATTGTTATTATGATAGCAGATCTTATATCTTGTGTAGACGTATCAGGTAAAAATTTGAGGAACATAGAAACTGATTGACTTGATCGTCCCTCAAGTGGTCTTCATCAAAATATGGACCCACGGTCTTCACCTTCCCCTTTACCTCTTTCTCAATTGAACCAACCCTATAAGTGCTCTAATAGTTTCAGCATTTTTCTCCATCAATGATCAGTACTGACAACTAAAAATTCAGTGTTGGTGTTATTTAGACTTAGCATGACTTCATTCCTCCAGTGCTTAATGGCTTCAAACATCTCTGCAACATTCTGTCTATTTTCCAGAGGACCCGTGGATAACCTACTATGGTGACATTAGCATTGTACTGAAGGCAGACCCCAAATAAGTCAGCTGTTGATGTAGTGGCTGCGTACCAATATTTTTAAAAAGTATTGGGAGCAGAACGTCATAGCATACCATCAATGAGCCAGATGGTGGTTGACACATTATAACTATCCCATTCTACTGTTTGAGCAACAAATTAAGCCATTTAACAGAAGTTACACCCGCCCCTGTCACCACACTCAGCCTCCCCATTAATTTATGGTGGTCAAGCATGTCAAAAGCTGATGAGAGACCCAGATGCAACAGCAATGTTGGGTCCTTTGGGTTCTCGGTCGTAAGTATGGGGTTTGCCATCTGAACATCGATCAGTGCTCATTTGGTAGCTATGTGGTCTGAAAACTGTCTGACTGCAAGTATATTATTGGTCTCCACTTGTTTCCAGAACTGGAGAACAGCTGCATTTTCCAAAATCTTGAGGTGAGAAGGAATATTAGAAAATTGAGTGATAACTAACTGGATTAGGGCCTCCAAATCATGTTTTTAGAAGTGGTCAGAACCAATACTCCTTTAGCGCATCTGTAATAATACCTTCTTCAAACATGAGGTTCTCAGTTATAGGGGAACAATATTTATATTACTCTTTAATTATTCTGAAGTTCCGTTTGTACCCTTAATGATAGATGTGATCTGATCTTTTGACATACTTCTACATTTCGAGAGAATAAGACAGAATCAAGAATGACAATGGGGGCTGACTTGATCTAATAGGGAATAATGACCCACGTGTTCTCAATTTATCATGAAAATAAGCTTAAACTGTATAGATCTAATTAGATGACAACTCCACTGTTAGTTCTAGAGTTTTAGGATTTTCTATCTCCTTTAATACTTGACATGGTCCTATGGAAAGCATCTGCATTTTGAATTAGGTGAGGAAAAGATTTTTTCTTGTCATGCAAAATGGCTAATATATATGGTGCCAACGCCACTTTCAGACGACGATAGGGCAAGCAGGAGCTGCTGGGCCTAGATGTGGGTGACAAGACCTTTTATTTGCTCCTAAAGTTCCGGGCATGACCTGCTATGGGCCCTCAGTTACTGAGGGCATCTCATAAAAAGTTACGGACTGCCTAGTCCGTAACATTTTATGAGATGCCCCCAATGGCAACGCATCTGCCCCTAACTCTGTAGATACCTTTAGGAACATAGCCTAGGGGCAGTCTTCTTTTGTGGATTTATAGTAGAGTGGAGGCTGACTTGCCCCTTAGCCCCGAGCCTCTGGTTCCCACCCTTCGCATCTGCTGAGGTTAGTGTGTATGTACCCTTAGTAACTGGACCAAGCACTACACCTTCAGCACTAGACTCTCAGTGGTAGTGTGGGTTGAGCAGTTTAAGGATTCTTAAAGAGATATAGGTGCAAGTAGTGAATGGGCACATAACTCCAAAAACAATCAGCAACCCCAGTAAATGAATGTCTAGCCAATTGCTTCATGTTATGGGAAATGCAGTATTTATATACAAACAAAAAGTCAATACATCACACTACAAATAATATTCCCAGCCTTGGTAAGGCTGACCCCCTTGTGCTATCCATGTAAGATCCTGAGTCCCACTTTCTTGTCCAAGGACTGTTGTTATTCCCATTTAAGTAAGGCAACATTCAAACTAAGCCAGCTGGGGTGGAGTACATGTCTTAGAAGTTCCACAATGGGTTTTTAAAAGTCAATGTTTCTCAGCACCACAGCGCTACAGTCAGAGCAAGATTCCCCAGAGGATCTACGGTCCGGTGATCAGTCCTACCCAATCTCACAGATATTGCAATGTGGAGGTTCCTGGTTCATGTCACCAGCCTGGCGTTGAGCAGTAGTCTGGATGCTGCGAATGATGAAGCAGGCGTTCACGACGCTCTTCTCATCATACAGTAAGTCAGCGACAGGTTTTGTTCGGCTTCTGGTTTCTGGTAGTTATGTTGATGTTCTGCTTAAATGGGTTGCAGCCCTCTATGCTTTACCTTAACACTCTGCTCCAAAGCAAAGGCCCTCTCTCTTCACTGCAACCCCCATCTGACATATTGGGGTCACAATCAGCATCACTCTGAGTGACGGTTACTCCGAGTCAGAGTAGTGCACAGGGCAACTGTACTGTTTGGTCACATAAATCAGGTCTACAGTCCCTAATCTTCACAGTAACCTGCGCTTGGTATAAGGGGGTCATGAACAGCAGCACATGGGCAGCTGTTCTGGTAGGTGTGGTGATTCTGAATGGGCTGGAATCCCACACTACGCTTCAGGGACCCACTTGACAGGATCCACACTGGACCTTGTTCTCTCCAGGCACTCTCCTCCTCCTCACATGGTCTTCTGGTCTATGGAGCAGGCAGACACTGGTGCTCCAGGCTGCTCCAGGATCCAGGGCAAGTGGTCTTGATTCTCCTGTGTTATGTAACCTCACCCAGCAGGCAAACTAGCAGTCTGGGTTACAGGAGGCAGAAGTCATGCTGAGCTTCTCCAAGCTGATGTTCAGCCACAGTTGATTGTCCGACATTTGACAATTTTGGGAGCCTCAACCTCTTGATTTTCATATTCGATTTAGCATCTCAGTTGGATCACTGACATATAATCAGAACCAAAAATATTGTGTGAACAGAATATCGGCTCAAATATATCAAGGACCAAAATATTGAAAAGGTAAGTGCAAATAGGAAAGCATAGATTTACTATTCTTAACTCCACATATGTGTACTTTGAAGATACATATATACCAACAATATAAATATTTGTAGCCTTACATTTAGTGAAGCTTTACTTACCTACAGAAACTTACCTTCACAATCTTTTTGTCCTCAGTATTCTTGACATGTTATTTTGTTCCACAATATTTTTGGTTCTAATACTTTGGGTAAACGCTGTCTCAGTAGTTAAAGTTCATGCTGTGGGTGCTGCTCACTTAGAGGCATCCAGTTTTCTATCCTGTTCTTTGTCCAGAAAGAAGCATGTCACAGCGGAAGCAACTCTAACCTTGATAGCCATACAACATATGCCATGGGAGTGACTAGAGTTTCACACTTAGATGTTTATCTCACTGATATACATCTATCACAAGGTTACAAAAGCCCATGCACAGTTCTATATGATTCTCCACAGTTTTTTCTTCTCAGCCTCATCATCTCACTGACAATGTACCAAGGCCCCACTGACCAGTGACCTTTCCAAAATCAAAGAGCCATTTTAAAGTGCACAAGAGAGCTTGACTCTCCCTTCCTTCAGTGTGTGTGTCCCACCCAAATCTCTGGAATGCAGGAAACTCACAAATGTGACTGGTGACAGCTCGTCCACATGAACATGTCTTTCTTAGGCCCTGCTTTTTCAATGTGGAACCCACAGCCCTCCATGATTTGTTCCACACAGAGGCACACATACATTACGGCATGCACACGCAAACACACTCACGCTGCTGGCTCTCCTTACTACAGAAATATCCTCTACATGGTAATAGATGTGCACCCCGCCCTGAGAGTGTGTGCCATGACATATGCACGTTTCCGGTTTGTCTTGTCATCAAGCGCTTTCCTCATAGAGTTGGAGACAACTGCCTTCACCAAGAGTTAAGCAGTACAAGCACAGTGGTGGGAGCATATTGTGTAGTTATCGTTAGGAGTAAACTGGTCTTTATTTACCTGTATCACGTGAGCGAGGCCTGCAGACACACTCACATTTAAAAGTTCACTTGCTGTGCACGTAACTTACCCTTGACCTACATCAGATTGGAGTGAAGTGCTGCACAGCACAGAAGTTGTGTATCTAAGCTGGGCATATGCGTGCCTGGGAAGGGTGCAATACAGGAATAGTGAAGTACTGAGCAGTGTGTGCATGGTGGAAGCATGTGCTGGATGTACATGTGCCTATGATTGGTACAGTACCTGAATATTGTAGGGATGTGCAGTGTGTACAGGATAAATGCATGAGCTGGGTGTATGTGTACCTGTGAGTAGTACAATACATTAAGGACACAGTACGTGTATGATAAATGAATATGCTTGATGTATGTGTGCCTGGAAGTGGTGCAATATTTGAAGGGGACAGTGTGTGCATGTTCAATTCATATGCTGGATGTATATGTGCTGAAGAGTAGTACAATATAGAAAGGATACAAGCAAAGCCTTGTACTACAGATTTCATATAACAAAATAGAAAAACCTTAAGTAGCACAAACTAGTTGCTGCAAACCTCAAAAGCCCGCACTGGCTTCCAGTTAAAGACAGTGCCACATTCAAGATTCAATGCCTAGTGCATCAATAGTGTAGACCCCAAATACCTACAGGATAAAATTGTGCACTATAACCTGTCTTTATACTCATGTCTCTTTTACGCCATAACAAAATTAATAAATAGGAGAGATAGAAGATTTTTTGTGGCAAGTCCCCACCTTTGGTAAAGGTTGTCAAGCTGTATTCACTACACTCAAACTGTGAAGCAGATATGGGCTAGATTCACGACCCGCCTCTTCTAACTAGCTTGCTGCTCTGTCACATCACCTTCTATTCCATTTGTTACTTATTTATATTCATTATAAATTTCCATATACGCTTTCTAATGCTTCTGCACCTAGATAAGATTTTGTTCTACTATGTGTGCATTATAAGTAAATTAAAAATGCTATCGATATTATTCCATTCTGCAAAGACTATAATGTTTCGATTGATGGCTCTTTCCAGATATGATTTGACATGATGTACAGAAATATAACAAGATTATCTCATTTTCGGTGTAGACAGTTTGACTAATTACTTTCTAAACATGAAAACATTTTCTTTATATAGGAATTGTATTAAAAGTGATTTACTTTCAACAGGATTTACAATACATTATTCATATCTAACCTAAACTGATAATTATAACTTCCCGGTGCCTATAAGGCACGTGAAATGTTTTCATACTCGTAAATCGTTTAAATCGATGGCAGTTTAGATCCTTTGATTTCTAGCCTTGTTTTTCCCATTACCTTTATTACAAAACAGATGCAGAATTTCATTTTTAAAATCTAACAAATCTCTATGAAAAAAACAGCAGAGAAATATACAACCACATTCGTATCTAAGTGATAAAGCAAGGGTTTGCCTACACTGAATATTAGTTTGCCACATGTTAGAAAATTAATCCATTTATGTAACAGTTTATTCAGGTTTGTGATGTTATATGACGCCGTTTCCTCTGACACTGTTGCATATTGCATGTTTAAATTTGTCCCCCAGTATTTTTCCTGAATTGTTCTTGGGGTAGGACACTTTAGGGTGTCATCACAACGTATACATGTAAAATGATCTGGGGCTCGGCCACATTAAAGTTGGTGTTCAGTTTCCTTTCTCTTCTTTATTTTCCTCTTATCAAGTCTTATGGCTGCATGCTTCTTAGAAGCTGACCTGTACCCTCCTGTTACATGCTATTGTTATGTTATGATTCATTGCTATTGTTATGTTATGATTCATATGTCATTGGCATAGTAATTTACTGTTCCTTACCTGATATTGCTGTGGCTTCGAATGCTCAATGCATTGCATTTCCTCTGCTTGAAAGATTCCAGGCAAGGGCGCCCTGTGGCAGTTGCTTTGGGTCTTTCATGCTATGGATGAATTCCAGTGGGCTCCTCATTTTTATATGAATAAACTTTTGTGAAACTAACCTCTCCGCCTTGGCGTTCCTTCATTAACAGCTTCACTGACAAAATATCAATATAGATGTAAAAAATATTGATGTAAAAATATAGAATGCATAAATATCGACGCCCTATACTTACAGGCAAGTGCAAAAATAAATAAAGTTTAGTATAATATAAAATATTAAATATTAATATTAATTAAAAAATAAAGTAGATTTAGTATACATTTAAACAAAAATAACAAATAAACTTAATTAAAGAGTTAAACACACATACATAATAATCAATATATATATTTTTTTCTTTAAAACAATTAATAAACTATCAATTTTAATGTATTTTATAATTATACAATTATATAAAAATGTATAACAAAAAATATATATATATACATACCAATAACATACAATCTAATTAAAATAAATTCTATTCTATATTAAAACATTAAACTATTTAAACATCTTTAAACTTACATTTCCTACTCCAGTCAGTGCTACAGCAGGGAAAGTGTTGGATAGCGGAGGTGTAAACATTACTATTCCCACTCCAGTAAGTGCAACTATAGGGAAAGTGTTGGATAGCAGAAGGGTAAATATTTCTATTCCCACTCCAGTCAGTATAAAAGTAGGGAAAGTGTTGAATTGCCTAGCAGTAAAATGACTTTTTCCACTCAAATAAATGTAACAGTAGGGAAAGTGTTGGATAGCCGAGGGGTAACAATTACTATTCCCACTCCAATGAGTGCAACAATAGGGAAAGTGCAGGATGTGAAAATTGCTATTCCCACTCCAGTGAGTGCATCTGTAGGGAAAGTGTTGGATAGTGGCAGGATAAAATTTACTATTCCCACTTCGATCAGTGCAACAGTAGGGAAAGTAATGGATTGCGGAGGAGTAACAATTGATATTCTCATTCCAGTCAGTTAAAAATTTAAAACAAACAAAATATTAAGAACAACAAAAAATATTTAAAAAACAAAATAAATAAAAAATACATAATGTAAACATTTAAAAAAATATTTATTATTAACATATTTAAAACAAAAATATTATAACGTTAAATACATATGACAAATACCTACACATATTATAATAATAAAAAAAATAATAATTTCCAAACAAATACATATTTTTAATTTGGAAAATAAAAAAAAACATGAATTATTAAATAAATTAACTTGTTTTATTTCCTACCCTATAACACTACACAATTTACAACCCACATCTAAATTGACAAACAAATGTACTTCCATAATTAACAGAATTCATTACCAAGTATATCTCATAAAATTAATTAACTTACCATGCTTTACCCCTATAATTCCCACAACTGACAGCTAAAATTAAACTGTAAAAAAATGAATTACACAATAAAACTTATTTTCAATTATAAAACTAATAGCATTTAACAACTAATTCTAAAGTAAGTAAAATGAATTTACTCTCCACCCTTTACCCCTATAAAAGTAAAACCCACACACAAATAATAAACAATTACCCTAATTAAATATCAATGAATTCATTAATATTAATGATCAACTAATTATTAATTAAACATAACTTACTTGCCACCCTTCACCCCTGAAAAAAAAAAAACTAAAATTCATTACACAATTTCCATATTTAATTTTCAATCAATCAATCAATCATAACACTTGTATATCGCACTACTCACCCGGGAGGGTCTCAAGGCGCTTGGGGGAAGGTTCCGCTACTGTTCGAACAGCCAGGTCTTGAGTTGTCTCCTGAAGGCGAGATGGTCCTGGGTCAGCCGAAGGTGGATGGGGAGGGAGTTCCATGTCTTGGCCGCCAGGTAGGAGAACGATCTGCCTCCGGTGGTGGCTCTTCGGATGCGTGGTACGGCGGCGAGGGCGAGGCTAGTAGATCGTAGCTGGCGGGTGGGCGTGTAGAAGGTCAGGCGGCCGTTGAGGTACTTGGGGCCCAGGTTGTGGAGAGACTTGTGTGCGTGGGTGAGGAGCCTGAACGTGATCCTCTTGTTGATGGGGAGCCAGTGCAGGTCCCTCAGGTGGCCGGAGATGTGGCTGCGTCGGGGGATGTCCAGGATGAGTCGGGCGGAAGCGTTCTGGATGCGCGGGAGTCTTTTCTGTAGCTTGGCTGTGGTTCGGGCGTAGAGGGTGTTTCCGTAGTCTAGTCGGCTGGTGACGAGTGCCTGGGTGACCGTCTTCCTGGTTTCGGTTGGGATCCATCGGAAGATCTTGCGGAGCATGCGTAGGGTGTGAAAGCATGATGAGGAGACGGCGTTGACTTGTCTGGTCATCGAGAGGGAGGAGTCCAGGATGAAGCCCAGGTTGCGTGCATGGTCTGTTGGCTTGGGAGTGGTGCCCAGGGCGGGGGGCCACCAGGAGTCGTCCCAGGCGGAGGGCGATGGTCCCAGGATGGGAACTTCCGTCTTATCTGAATTCAGTTTCAGGCGGCTGTTCTTCATCCACTCGGCGACGTCTTTCATCCCTTCGTGTAGGCTGGTTCTGGCGGTGTCGGGGTCTCTGGTGAGGGAGAGGATCAGCTGGGTGTCGTCGGCGTAGGAGATGATGTTGAGGTTGTGTTGGCGTGCGATGGCTGCAAGAGGTCTCATGTAGACGTTGAAGAGGGTGGGGCTGAGTGATGATCCTTGTGGTACGCCGCAGATGACTTCGGTGGCCTCGGATCGAAACGGGGGGAGGTGGACTCTCTGGGTTTTTCCGGCGAGGAACGAGATGATCCACTCCAGTGCCTTCTCTTCGATGCCGATGTTGCTGAGGCGTTGAACTAGGGTGCGGTGGCAGACAGTGTCGAACGCTGCAGAGAGGTCCAGGAGGATGAGTGCCGCTGTTTCCCCGTTGTCGAGCATGGCTCGGATGTCGTCGGTGGCTGCGATGAGGGTGATCTCAGTGCTGTGGTTGGCTCTGAAACCGGACTGCGAGGGGTCGAGGGATCCGTTCGTCTCGAGGAAGGCGGCAAGCTGTCTGTTGACGATCTTCTCGATGACTTTTGCAGGAAAGGGGAGGAGCGAGATGGGGCGGAAGTTCTTGAGGTCGGTGGGGTCCGCTGTTGGTTTCTTCAGTAGGGCGCTGAGCTCGGCATGCTTCCAGCTCTCCCGGAAGGTGACGGTGTTGAAGGAGGTGTTGATGAAGTTCCGGAGTTGGGGTGCGATGGTGGAGTCGGCCTTGTTGAAGACGTGGTGGGGGCAGGGGTCGGTCGGAGATCCGGAGTGGATGGTGTTCATCGTGCGGGCTGCGTCTTCGGTGGTCACCGTGGTCCAGGTGCGGAGGGTGGCGGTGGGGGGCGCTGGTTTGACGGTTGGGTGCGTGGATGGAGCGCCGAAGCTGTTGTGGATGTCGGCGATCTTGCGGTGGAAGAACGAGGCGAGAGAGTCGCAGAGATCTTGTGAAGGAGTGATGTCGTTGTTGCCGGTGCTGGGGTTGGAGAACTCCTTGACGATGCTGAAGAGTTCCTTGCTGTCGTGGGCGTTGTTGTCCAGTCATTCCTTCAGTGATTTCTTCTTGGTGGTGCGGATAAGCTGGTGGTGCTTGCGGGTGGCGTGTTTGAGGGCGGTCATGTTGTCAGTGGTCTGGTCGAGGAGCCAGGCTTTCTCGAGGGTGCGGCAGGTCTTCTTGGAGTCCTTGAGTTCGTCGGTGAACCCGGAGGCCTTCTTGCTTCTGGGTCTGTTGGGAGGGTTCTTCAGTGGTGCGAGGTCGTTGGCGCAGGCGGTCAGCCAATGCGTGAAGTTGCGGGCTGCTTCGTTGGGGTCCGTTGTGCTGGCGGGTGGGTTCTGGCTGAGGGAGGTGGTGAGCTGGTCGGCGGTGATCTTGCTCCAGCTCCTGTGAGGAACCTGTTGCGGGTGGTGGTGGGTCGTGGTTCTTCTGAAGTTGAAGTGGACGCAGCTGTGGTCGGTCCAGTGGAGTCCAGTGGAGTGGCTGAAGGTGATGTGCTTGCTGGATGAGAAGATGGGATCAAACGTGTGGCCGGCGTAGTGGGTGGGGGTGTTGACCAGTTGCTTTAGTCTGAGGTTGGCGAGGTTGTCCAGCAGGGCGGCGGTGTTGCGGTCCTTGTTGTTCTCCAGGTGGAAGTTGAGGTCCCCTTGGAGGATGTAGTCGGCGGAGGGGAGGGCGTACGGGCTGATGAAGTCCGTGATGTCTTCGATGAATTGTGTGCGTGGTCCCGGGGGTCTGTAGACGAGGGTGCCTCTGAGGGTCGTCTTTGGGTCGGTGTGTATCTGGAAGTGGAGGTGCTCGGCGGCGGCGAAGGTGTCGTTGGAGTCGGTCGTGATGCGAATGGTGTTCTTGTGGACGATGGCGATGCCTCCTCCGGTCTGGTTGACGTGGTCCCTCCCGATGATCTTGTACCCGCCCGGGATGGCGATGGCGATGTCGGGGGCTGAGGAGACGTTCATCCAGGTTTCCGTGAGGAAGGCGATGTCTGGTGATGTTGTGTCGAGGAGGTTCCAGATTTCCACAGCGTGTCTGTGGACGGAGCGGGTGTTGAGCAGGATGCACTTGAGGTGGTTGCTGCTGGTGCTTGGCTTGGCGGGTGCGGTGCAGGTTCGGATGCAGGAGAAGTTGCAGGATCGGCAGCGGAAGGGTCCGTGGGTGCGTCGCGGGGTGGCTCGGTAGCATCCGGGGATTCTGCCGATGTTGAGTGCGTTGAGTGTGGCGGCGTTGTAAGTCCGGCGGGTGGGCTGGCATCCTCGGGGGCCAGGGGTTCTGGCGCTGGGCGCGGTCCAGGCGCGGACGGGCGCAGACGGGCTTGCCTTTGGCGCGCCTTCTGTGCACAATCGGCGCGCCCGCTGCGCGTGCGTGGAGGCGTCATAAGAAGGGAGCCGGGAGGGAGGGTCCGCTGGGTGGCGGGAGCGGGTGGACCAATCGGCTGGCGGGGCCGCAGGGAGGCAGCGGCGGCAGGAAAGTCAAGTGCGGGCGGGCGGGCGGGTGGCTCAGCGGCGGCTGGGTCGCCTGCAGGAAGCAGGTAGCAGGAGGAGCGTGGGGGCGACCAGGCCTAGGCAAGGCTCAGTGGTCGCTCAATTAGTTAATCAATATTAATAACAAATTATTATTTAATTACACATCAATTACTTCCCACCCTTTACCCCTATGAACCCCACAATCTCCACCTGCATTATTTTCAATCAATTATTTAACATAAATTAACATCTAATTATTAATTTATCAAAAATAAATTACTTTCAACGCTTTACCCATATGAACCCCACATCCCGCACCTAAAATTAATTACACAATTTCCATATTTAATATTCAATTAATTAATTAATATTAATTAATTACAAATGAATTACTTCCAATCCCTTCCCACCATTTACCCCTATAAACCCCACAACCTGCACCTAAAAAAATTACACAATTACCATAATTAATTACCAACTAATTAATTAATAGTAATTAACAACCAGTTAATAATTAATAACACATATATTACTTCCCACTATTAACACTATAAAATCTCAATTAAATAAATATTAATAAATAAAAAATAATCATTAATTTATTATATTAAATTACTTCCCACCCTATTCCCCTATAAACCCACAACCCACTATGGAACTAAAAAACACAACATTTTATTAAAATAAAATTGACAACTACTAAAAATGTAACACATATATTAAAAAACATAAACAATACTTCTACAAAAAAATACTACAGATACATTTAAAATATAATCTAAAAATACATACCACTAATCAAAAAAATCGATATTTTAAACAACTATAGTTTTGAAAAGGACATTAATGATTACTATAGTTTTTAAAACAATATTTCTTACCTTAAATTCGATATTCTTGACCACGATATTCTTGCTGTAGATATTTCTGTGTCACGATATTTCCAACTCAATATTTGTGTAAGTCAACATTTCTAACTCAATATTCTGTCTGAATACCAATTCCATTACATCTGTTCATTTCCCACCTTAAAAACTGCAGCTAATTTCTCTTTGAGTAAGACTTGATGCCGATGGGCGTGGTACAGTCAAGAGCACAAGGTATCATGAGCATATCAGCTTATGGTGAGCATGTGCAGAATCAATCTATAAGGACATTGCTGCTTTTCAAAGATGGAGTTGCACAAAAAGAATCATGGTGTGACGAAAAATTTCCCAATGAGCATCTACCTTTATATTTACAGGGGATTACAATTCACAGAATGTTCAAAGCCTCTTTCCACCTACCTTATGGCACCATATTGGATCTATCCACAGGGATTCTCTGCTTCATCCAGTAGGCTCCATTGCTCACACAAATATACAGGACTAACATTCCACCCACCAAGAGTGCTCCTTAACAGATTCGCTGTGGTGGAAAAGCATAATCCATGAGTGGTGCCATCTTCCCTGTAGCTTTCAGATAAAGATGACTAAACTAAATCACATGCCATTTCCTCATGTTTTTAGTCTCACAATTTCAAACATAAAAACCCAAAAAAGGTAAGGTAGATCCTAAAGGTGCAAAACCCATATTCCCAATAGTTTTGCTTTTCTATCCAGCCTCAAAAACATCCCTCTATCCAGGCTAAGTACAAACTTCTACACCCTCCCAAGAAGTTAGTGGTGGTGGTGGTGGAGGGGGGGTATACTCTACTCTGTTCCCTAAACAGGGTATTTTTTTCGGCCTCACAGCGCTAGCATATCTCCAAATCTCTACTGCCAGCAACAAGAGGAATGTGGGAGTTCCGCTAATGGAACTATTCCCATCTGAGGGGGTAGAGTTGTCATGTTCCTAAGCAATCATGATTCGAAGCCAGTAGATTTATCTTGCTAACCTGATAATCAATGTATTCCAAACTTCCATCTAGAGTGGAAAGAATGGGCATTTGTTCCATGATACCTCACTCATAACTTGACTGAAACAGGTTCCATAGTTGATGTTAGACCTGGCATCATTGGCATGAGTCTCTCCTCAATTTTTTGTCTGTTTGCCTCCTCTGTGTACGATGTTTTGCTGGAATATTGCTTTGGGCACTGTGCCACTGCTGATCAGTGCCACAGTGCAAGTGCTCCCTATGTTAAATTGATACATTAATTGGATTTCATGTTTGGCTTATTTGGTTTACTGTCAGTCCCTAGTATAGTGCACCAGGAGTGCCAGGGCTTGTAAATACAAATGCTGCTGGTGGGCTTGCAGCACTGGTTGTGCCACCCACAGAAGAGGCCTAGAAAAATATGTCTAACGTCTGCCATTGCAGAACCTGCGTGCAATCTGGTGCTGCCATGCTGACTGCGCAAGTACACCTACTTGCCAGTCCCTAAAACCTTCCCTTAACTTCATGTTAGTCACCCCTATGGTAGGCCCAAGGGCAGGGTGCATTGTAAGCATAAGGTAGGACAAGCCCTGATGTGTGTGGCATGTCCTAATAGTGAATTACAGCCATTTTCGTTTTTCACTATTGTAAGGCTACCTGCTCTCCTTAGGCCAGACTGGGCTGCTGGAATTATTACACTATATAATCCTAACAGACTCAGAGCGCATGGTGGAAAGTCGAGTTTAGTATCCCTGAACTCAGAATTTGATAATACATCCTTTAGGATGGATGGTTTTTAGATTCTGAGTTTGAAACTAGCACTTTTAGAAAGTGACTAGTTTCTTGTCTAACTGTCTACCGGTCTCTGCTGGTTTTTGTGTGTGTGACAGGAGCTGGGTGGCTCCAGAGGTCTGAATGAGTCAGTGTGGGGTGAATGAGGCATTTGCGTTTAGAGTGGGGAAGAGTAGTTCCTGATAGCCTGCCCTGCCTGACACAATACTGGCTCCCCCTCCTGCCGGGATACTGATGGCCCTGCCCCTGCCAGTGACAATATTGGCTCCACCTCCTGCTGGGTGGCTGAAGACCCTGCCCTGCACAGTGAATAGGCCAGGTGACTCAGTCTGGCAACACCCACAACAAACCCAGGATGGGGGAAATCCCCCTGCATGGACAAAGGGATCAAAGCAGAAAAGGGGTAAAAGAGAAGGACCCCTGAACCAAAGAATTTAGATCACTTCTGACAAGGAAACCTATACCAAGGACAAGAAGCCTGCTGATCCAAGGACTTGCCTACCCCTTCTGCCAGATTGCTATTTGCTGGGGGGAATCCTGCAGTTGCTTCTTTATTTTTGCCAAGGAACAAGTAGAGAGGAACTAGGTGTGTACTCTCAAGATTTGCCATGAAAATCTCCAAGGGCTGGAAGAGTGCCAGCCTCCTTTTGAAGTCACAGGGCTGAAAGACTTCATCATCTGCTAAAGTTGACTAACACTAATAAATATAGGCAGTGGGTGACCATTAATGGCCATAGGGTGGAAGCTCTCAGAGACACCGGAACAAGTGTGACAGCTGTCAAGTGTCAGTTGGTCTCCAGAGAGCAGGTGGTCCCTCATGTAGCTCTACCCTTGTAGCTCTACCCTTTTGTAGCTGCTGACAACTCCCAGAGAGAGTGTGAGGTTTCTCAGGTTCCCGTTGAAAGGGGGGGTCTCGGGTACTCTTCAGGTTGCTTTGAGGCCCGCCATGCCTGTTGACTGTCTCCTGGGCAATGATTTGGAGGACTCCCCTTGGGCTAAGGTGGAGCGAGAGACACATTTGAAAATGTTGGGTGTGCCGGAGTGGGTGTGTGCAACCACTCGGTCCATGACAGCTAGTAAGGGTGTTGATGGGGTTCTGGAGCCTGAAAGTATGGCCCAGGGCCCAGCTGTGATGAGAAGAGGCAGGGGGCGCGGGAAAGCGTCCCCCATAGTTCCCCCGGTCCAGGAGGAGGCAGACCTTGAGGGGGATGCCCTGGAACCGACAGGGGAACGAGTTGCTGAACTGGGAGACCTGCCCGAGCTGACCCACTGGCAGCAGGATGGTGGTCCCTCCAGGGAAGAATTTTGTGCTGAGCAAAAGGTGTGCCCTTCTCTTGTGGGTATGAGGCAGCAGGCCTCAGTCCAAACAACAGTTGATCAGTCAGGATCACATTGGTCTACTGGGAGAACGACCTCCTGTATAGTGAGCCTAAGGCTGCTGAGCCTGGGTCAGCCTATGTTCTGGTGGTACCCCAGCGCTTCAGAACCTTCCTACTGGGTTTGGCTCATGACATTCCATTAGCTGGACATCTGGGGCAGGACAAGACCTATTATAGGCTTGTCACCCATTTTTATGTAGACATCCATTGTAAAACCTGCCAAACTTGCCAGCAAAGTGGGAAAAGCGGACGGAAGCAGAAGGCTGCCCTCCAACCTTTTCCCGCCGTCAGTACCCCCTTTGATCGGGTGGGGATTGACATTGTGGGGCCGCTGGACCCCAAGACAGCCATGGGCAACAGGTTCATCCTGGTCTTGGTGGACCATGCCACCCGGTACCCGGAAGCCATCCCTCTCCGCACAGTGATGGCCCCCGTGGTGGGACAGGCACTGATGGGTGTTTTCTCCCGCGTGGGGTTCCCCAGAGAGGTCGTGTGAGACCGGGGCACCAACTTCATTTCCAATTACATGAAGTCCCTGTGGAAGGAGTGTGGGGTAACCTACAAGTTCACCACTACTTACCACCCACAAGGTAATGGGCTGGTTGAGAGATTCAACCGGACCCTCAAAGGCATGATCATGGGTCTTGAAGAACCAATGAGAAGTAAATGGGACGTCCTCTTACCATGCCTGCTGTTTGCTTACCGTGAGGTGCCACAAAAGTCTCTAGGGTTCAGCTCCTTTAAGCTTTTGTATGGACACCCGGTAAGAGGACCTTTGAGTATGGTCAAAGAAGGCTGGGAGCAATCTCCCAGGAAACCTCCCCAGGATGTATACAGTTACATGCTGGCCTTTAGGAACCAGACTCGGCGCCTCAGAGATCTTGCTCAGGCAAATCTGGAGGCCAGCCAGGAAGAGATGAAGCGGTGGTACGACCGGAATGCCACTCTGGTGGAGCTTCAACCTGGTCAGAAAGTTTGGGTCATGTCCCCTGTACAACCTTGTGCGCTCAAGGACAGGTGGACTGGACCATTTGAGGTTGTGGAGATAAAAGAGCGATGTCACCTACTTGGTGGACTTGAAGTCTCTCAGGAACCCCTTGAGGGACCTGCATGTCAACCTGCTAAAGCCCCACTTAGAAAGGTCCGAAGTGGGCATGCTCCTAGCTACAGATGCTTGAATGGAGGAGGAGAGTGAGCCGCTTCCTGACCTCCTGTATGCAAAAGAGCAAGATGGGTCAGTGAATGGTGTTGTCCTCTCTGACACACTGACCCCTGAACAGCAGCAGGATTGTCACCAACTGTTGGGACAATTCCCTGATCTGCTCTCCTTAACCCCTGGTGTCACTCCGTGGTGTGTCCATGATGTGGACACCGGGGACAGCACTCCTGTGAAGCAGAAGGCCTACAGAGTGACTGATAAGGTCAGAGCCTACATCAAGGAGGAGGTCTCCAAGATGTTTGCCCTAGGGGTGGTTGACTCCTCTAGTAGTCCTTGGGCCAGCCCAGTGGTCTTGGTCCCAAAGGCTGCAGTGCCTGGTGCTTCACCAGAACTTCGGTTCTGTGTGGATTACCGAGGGCTCAATTCAGTCACCAAGACTGACGTGCACCCCATCCCCAGAGCTGATGAGCTCATAGATCGGTTGGGGGCTGCCCGGTACCTTAGTACGTTTGATCTAACGTCTGGGTACTGGCAGATCGCCTTGACTGATGGGGCAATAGAGAGGTCTGCATTCTCCACATCAGATGGGCACTACCAGTTCCGGGTTATGCCCTTTGGGATGAAGAATGGCCCTGCCACCTTCCAGAGGTTGGTCAACCAGGTATTGGCTGGACTGGAGGATTTCAGCGCCGCCTACCTGGATGACAAAGCAGTGTTCAGCGCCAGCTGGGAGGAACACTTGCACCACCTCCAGGAAGTGTTGTTGGCCCTGCACAGAGCAGGCCTCACAATCAAGGCCAGCAAATGCCGGATTGGGCAGGGTTCAGTGGTGTACTTGGGGCACCAAGTAGGGAGCGGCAAGGTGGCCCTCCTGCAACCCAAGATAGATACCATCCTGGCTTGGGCACCACCCAAATCCCAGACTCAGGTGAGAGCCTCCTTAGGTCTCACGGGTTACTACAGGAGGTTTGTCAAGGGGTATGGCAACATTGTGCACCCCTTGACTTCGCTGACTTCCAGGAAGCAGCCAAGACTTGTAATCTGGACTGACGCCTGTCAGACGGCCTTTGACACCCTGAAGACTGCAATGTGTACAGCACCAATACTCCAGGCGGAATTTATTGTCCAGACGGACGCTTCAGAGCATGGCGTGGGGGCTGTTCTTGCACAGATGAATGAGGATGGCTGAGACTTACCTGTAGCCTTCATCAGTAGGAGGTTACTGCCCGGGGAACAGAGATGGAATGCGATAGAGCGAGAAGCATTTGCTGTGGTCTGGGCGCTGAAGAAGCTAAGACCCTACCTGTTTGGGACTCACTTCCGGGTTCAGACCAACCACAGGCCCCTCAGATGGTTGATGCAGATGAGGGGTGAGACCCCAAAGCTGTTGAGGTGGTCCATTTCCCTACAGGGGATGGACTTCACGGTGGAACACTGCCCTGGTACAGATCACGCCAATGCTGATGGTCTGTCCAGATTTTTCCGCCTTAGTGATGAGGACTCCCTAGGTGAAGGGTAGTTCTCCCCACATTTCAGCTGGAGGGGACACGTGTTAGACCTGGCATCATTGGCATGAGTCTCTCCTCCATTTTTTGTCTGTTTGCCTCCTCTGTTTACGATGTTTTGCTGGAATATTGCTTTGGGCACTGTGCCACTGCTGATCAGTGCCACAGTGCAAGTGCTCCCTAAGTTAAATTGATACATTGATTGGATTCCATGTTTGGCTTATTTGGTTTACTGTCAGTCCCTAGTATAGTGCACCAGGAGTGCCAGGGCTTGTAAATAAAAATGCTGCTGGTGGGCTTGCAGCACTGGTTGTGCCACCCACAGAAGCGGCCTAGAAAAATATGTCTAAGATCTGCCATTGCAGAACCTGCGTGCAGTCTGGTACTGCCATGCTGACTGTGCAAGTACACCTACTTGCCAGTCCCTAAAACCTTCCTTAACTTCATGTTAGTCACCCCTATGGTAGGCCCAAGTGCAGGGTGTATTGTAAGCATAAGGTAGAACAAGCCCTGATGTGTGTGACATATCCTAATAGTGAATTACAGCCATTTTCGTTTTTTCACTATTGTAAGGCTACCTGCTCTCCTTAGGCCAGACTGGGCTGCTGGAATTATTACACTATATAATCCTAAAAGACTCAGAGAGCATGGTGGAAAGTCGAGTTTAGTATCCCTGAACTCAGAATTTGATAACACATCCTTTAGGATGGATGGTTTTTAGATTCTGAGTTTGAAACTAGCACTTTTAGAAAGTGACTAGTTTCTTGTCTAACTGTCTACCGGTCTCTGCTGGTTTTTGTGTGTGAGACAGGAGCTGGGTGGCTCCAGAGGTTTGAATGAGTCAGTGTGGGGTGAATGAGGCATTTGCGTTTAGAGTGGGGGAAGAGTAGTTCGTGATAGCCTGCCCTGCCAGACACAATACTGGCTCCACCTACTGCCGGGCGACTGATGGCCCTGCCCCTGCCAGTGACAATACTGGCTCCACCTCCTGCTGTGCGGCTGAAGACCCTGCCCTGCACAGTGAATAGGACAGGTGCCTCTGTCTGGCAACACCCACAACAAACCCAGGCTGGGGGAAATCCCCCTGCATGGACACAGGGATCAAAGCAGAAAAGGGCTATAAGAGAAGGACCCCTGAACCAAAGAATCTAGATCACTTCTGACAAGGAAAACTATACCAAGGACAAGAAGCCTGCTGATCCAAGGACTTGCCTACCCCTTCTGCCAGAGTGCTGTTTGCTGGGGGGAATCCTGCAGTTGCTTCTTTATTTTTGCCAAGGAACAAGGAGAGAGGAACTAGGTGTGTACTCTCAAGCTTTGCCAAGAAAATCTCCAAGGGCTGGAAGAGTGCCAGCCTCCTGTTGAAGTCACAGGGCTAAAGGACTTCATCATCTGCTAAAGTTGCCTGCTGCTGGATCGTGGGAGTCCAGCGCATCTGAAAGAAACCAGCAATCTCGACGTCGCCAGACACCGCCGAATCCAGCTCGACATCGTGAGTAACGGCTCCTGTGTCCCGCACCCTCGACGCCGGCCGCCGGGCCCGATCGACGCCAGTAGCGACGCCGCTGCTGATCGCCTCGACGCTGCAGCCCTTCTCGACGCCGTGAGCGCTGCTCACTCTTGCAACAACGACATCGACGCCGACGCCGTATCCTGCTTCGCCACCGTGAACGCTGCTCCAGCTTGACACCTGTCGACGCCGTTGCAGATCGCCCCGACTCCGAGGCCCGATCGACGCCGACGACTTGACGCCGGTACATCTCGACGCCGTGGATCATCGTTTTCTTCATTCTCAAAAGGTACTGTGTTTGGGGGGCCTGTTTCGACTCCGGGCTCGACGTAGCGCTACTCGCGGTTGACGCCGAACCTTTGGAATAGCTTTGCCTTGACGTCGTGTGACTCCTGTGGGGCTTACATTGTTGCCAAGAACTGTGCTTAAAGAAGAAGATTGCTTTTGTTGCTAAAGAACTGTTTACTAAGAAGAGACTTTACCTGAACTATTATTTTTCCTTCCAAAGAGTATTTATTAAGATTGTGGTATATTTTTGTCGTTATTTGGTCTTGTACTAAGCCTTATATAAACATCCTTATTTTTATAATAAGTACTGTGTCGTGTCCCTTTGTAGTGTATTCACTTCATTACTGTATGTGGTCATAACTGCTTAACACACTGCCTCTGAGATAAGCCTGTCTGCTCTGCCAAGTTACCAAGGGGGTGAGCAGGGGTTATCTGAGTGTGTGATCCCCTCGCCCTGACTAGAGGAGGTGGGTCCCTATTTGTCAGAAGTGTATACATTTGCCAACTAGAGACCAGCCGATTCTAACAGTTGAACAATAGAAAATCGTGCCAGAGATGACCTGGCTAAGGATGACTTGACTTTCTTCACAATCTGCGAACAAAAGACATTCGAAATAGTGGTATTAGCAGCTTTCTGGAAGCCAAACTAATACAGACTATAGGTAGAACAATTATGGCAAACATCTCAATTATTGTGGAAATAAACAAAATAAATAGAAGCTTACCAGTATTAAACATGCTGACGTGATATTATTTGGTATATCTTTTTGGCCCATGACGGATTGCACAGTGGTGGGTTCTGATATGGCTGCAAGGAGATGAATTGTGGAACATCACCGCAGCTGGGCTGGCAGATTGTCTTCCGGCCCAGGACTGAGGTGGCACCACTTGGGGTGGGGGGGGGAGATGGGGCACGACCCACAACAGGTAGCGTCCATGTGCTGGGTTAATTGTGGCTAGAACCTTTTCTGTCCTTGAGGCTTCGATCAGGATTCCAGCCAACTAGCCCTTGGTCTCACTTTGATGGTCCACCCAGGCACACCTAAGCCATCTATTGTGTGCCTGTTTAGCAGGAATAAGCACAGTCCAACCTCAAACTGCACCCAGTCATGTGACTCAGGAGCAGGTTGCAGGCACCAAATGGTTAGGGCAGAAAAATGTCAATGTTCTTTAAGTGGCATTTTTAAAAGTTTAACTTAAAATTCAACTTTATCATTATAGAGGACTTTTCATTACAATTTCAGAAACACTAACTTATTACTTGTTCCCAATCAAATGTTAGCAATTAATGAATGTAATAAGGCAAACCAATGTTATCATATGGGAGCGGTAGGTCTCTCCGTTTTGAAACACAAATGTATGAGTTTTTCACTATGAGGACATATAAAACTTGAACATGTTCAACTTTTATTTACAATGCATCCTGCCCTGAAAAGCTTGTGGTAGTACCATCCTAAGGCTGACAGGTCTAACACATTGTCATACAGAAGCTAAGGATTTGCAAGCTGGGATCATTATTAAAGAAACTAATATTGTATTGTCACGTAGAACATCTAGGCCATTTCTAAATATCTGCTCATCCATGACCAATAGCTGAAAGTTACAGACATTTCTGAGTCAAAAGTAAGAAGCTGCTTTCACCAAATAAGATTGCTCCTTTGTATTTGTTAATTTTAAGCCCCTAAAATTGATACATCTTTATTCAATCTTGCCTTTTGTTAGGTGACAATAAGTATACTGGGATGTCCATAGAAGAAAGTGCCATTTTCAGCTAATTCAGAACACTACTATTGGGATTTTATTTAGTCTGAGAAGATTGATTCATGTACATCTTGTATTGTCAAACCTACATTAGATGACCATGATCAAAAGAGTCCAAAAGAGTTATATTTAAATCACTGTTAATGTACACTGCATATCTGTTAAAATGAGAATTCCAATCATTGATGCTGTCTATCTTCTTGTACTTGACTTTTTTAAATGTCACTGGTTAACAGGTTGTGCAATCACATTTAAAGCAAATAGAACAATTGATGGACGGAATGCTGAACAATGTAAATATTCTCCCCAAGTCTTTTTTGCTCACCACCCAAGTTTGGACCCAGCCATATGCAAATCAGTTTTGACAACGCTCCTCATGGGAACAGCCCAGCCCGAACTGCTAAGACAGGTCTTCCCTGGAATGGAAACAAGCATCTTGGGACCAGTTTCGGGGTGCCTTTTGTTAGATGTCACTCAGTATACTGGGATGTCCACTAGAATAATGTGCTAATTCCGAACACTACTATTGACCATGACCAAAAGAATCCAAACCAGTTATATTTAAATCAATGTAAATGTACACTGCCTGAGCATGGAATCACCAGAACTGGTCCAAGAGCCACACTGCATTCCAACCGTAATGAGAAACCCATCATTGAAGATGTCCATCTTCTTTGACTTGAGTTCTTGAAATGTCACCTGTTAACAGGTTGTGCCATTACTTTTGATCGACATAAATTGCAGAATAGCGCAATAAAGGACATGAGCCATTTTCATTGCAGTAAGTGCAGTATACACTAACAAATGGATCAAATCTGACCATTTGAAGTGTCAATTTAGAGCGTAGCTACGGCCGAGTATATTACGGGCCCTTACAGCAACTTCCACTTTCAAAAAGGGGGAAACAGCTACAGTTATGGACATTTTGTGGCTGAACACTTTAAATATTGCCTGTTTCAGTAAAGTGATGCCACCATCTCATGCAAGGAGTCCTACGTGTACTGCAGACATGTTCCACCACAAAGATTAATATGCATTATCATAAGTCCTCAGGATGTCACCTTCAAGAAACAATTTGATGCTTCGACAAGAACCTGCGTTTGACTTTTGAGAACTTAACAGAGAATTTTATGACTTCCCTCTGTGTTGTATGTCTCCCCCACCCTTTCACCTCCCCACAAACCTCCTCCCGGCATAATTTTGGGGAGAAATCATTGACTGACTGATGCAACAAAACTAAATGTCCATTTTAGGTTTCACCTACATAGCACTTGTGAAAGCTATTGTATTAAATATGTCTTAAAAGGGACTTACGAGGGCGTGGCTAGCAGCCGAACATGGCGGCAGCATAGTCGTGAGGCTCCGGGAGTAAGGCGGCCTTCCCCGAATTATCCGCACAATAATTCGTTACCTTACAGCCTCGGAAGAGTGGGACATGGGTTCGGGTACGAGCGGCGTCCAACCAGAGCAATTTTGAATTGTGCCGCAGTCCGGGAGACGATCATCACAGTTTCCGATCGTGGGGGCCTAAGAGTGACCAACAGCACCGAGCTCCAGTGGTTCCTGAGGCCGGGCGGAAGAGGCTGGAAAGCGGGAGGAGTGAAGCCGAAGTCCGCCTCGGAAATCTTCACCTGCAACACATTGGCGGCGGAGGGAGACAGAAGAAGCTGTGCCCCCGACAAGCCAGCATCAGCGGGGACCGTCCAGAGGACGAAACAGCGGTGAGGCGCTGGGAATAGAGGCGGGCACAAAGTCATGTATAAGCGCTACATAGCGCTCCCAACTGCGGCGGCTCCAACACCTCCCGTAGCACCCGATCCGACGGAGCAGACCAGCAGAGCTCACGGGAGCTGCAGCGGAGGCATAGTACGGGCCCCGACGGTGCGGTAAGTGCTAACACGCACTGAAACGGCGCGCAGGCCTGCAGTTGGCTCAGGAGGACGGAGCACAACGTCAGGGAGAGGCCCCCACGCTTCTTAAGAACAGGCGGCCTCATACACACGGGAGACAATCCTTTGGATCCCCCTGAGCATAGGGGCCCCGGAATAAGGCCCACAAACGGCTGGGCAGGCATTGGGGTGCTACCCGCACACAACATAGCGCCTAATCGCCAACCGCCCGTCTTTCAGCAAGCCAGTAAAGTGAAGTGGCGCAGGTACTGAAAAGCGCGAATTGGGACCAGACGGGGGCACAGGTACCAAGGGACCGGACAAGCACTTAGGCGTCGGGGGGGGCACCACTGACGGGAACTATGGCAGGCAGAGGCCCAAAGCATAACTCGACGCAATCCAGATTAGACAAATTTGCGTATGACAAACACAATCCCCCCCAGGGGAAGACATCAGAAGGAGAGGGGTCCAAGAAAGTAACGCTTGAGGACGTCATGAGAGCCCTGGCACAGGTACAAGCAACGGTGGGGTCCACTGCTACAGAAATCACCCTATTGCGCACAGACTTCCACAAAATGAGCAAGAGAGTGAAACAGGTTGAGGTGGTCATGAAATCCTTGGTAGAGGACGTTTCGGAACTACAAATCGCGATGGAAAGGCTGGAGGCTAACAACAAAGTGCTCAAGTATAAATTGGACGACTAGGAAGGGCGCTCAAGAAGGAATAACGTCCGCATTCTCGGAGTTCCGGAATCTGAGGGCACCCGCGCAATGGACCGCTATGTGGAAGAGCTGATCAAGACGCAACTTCAACCGAAGGGACTCTCGCACTTTTTCTCAGTTGAACGGGCGCATAGAGTCCCAGGCGGGAGGCCAAAACCAGGTGCCCCCCGAGACCAATATTGGCAAGACTCTTTAACTTTCGCGACCGGGACGCCATTTTGCAGGCGGCGAGGATGTCAGCACCGATCCAGATTCAAAACTCCACCCTCTCCTTCTTCCCAGACTACACGACTGAGGTCTCCCGACAGAGAAGGACCTTTCTGGAGGTTAAAAAGGCGTTAAGGGCGAAGGAACTGTCTTATTCTATGTTATTCCCGGCTCGGTTAAGAGTGGTGGCGGACAATAAAGTGTGGTTCTTCGATATGTCAGAGGCGGCCCGAGACTGGCTGGAGGGTTGGGGACAAGTGGGGCTGCCCCGCCGCACAAATAGGTCCAACCGGAATCAAAAAGAAGACGGCCAAGCAGGATCGCAAGCATCCGGCAGAGATGGGGCAGCCTGATCGCCGACACAGGAGAACTCTGGAGCTGAGGGCGGCGTGGAATCATGAGCACCCGATCTGCCTTAAAATGTTAATTGATAAGGATATTGAAGGTTGGGTGCGCTTGGACACTGGCCTGGGTGCCTCCGAAGAGGGCAGGGGAGCCGCTTGATCTGGGGGACACTTCACCCCAGCAAGCAAGTACACTGTTATTGGGATGGGTAAAGCACTCTGCTAAGTTTGGGGGGCGGGCGGTTTTATGTCCGTTGAGCAGGGAGGCAGAGAGGGGGGTGACAAGGGGGGCAGTTTCGTTGTTTTTCACGTTCTACAGGCACAGGCAAGACACATTACGTGACACACACTCTTGATAGGCTTCTGAAACGGATACAAAATTTGGGTGCTGGGATGCACCGGACACTGACTTGGCTTCAATGGTGAACATGCACGACTCTCAATCCACTGCACCTGAGGGTGGGGCACTGAGGTCTATAGTTGCTCCCCTCCGGCTTCTGACCTGGAATGTACGAGGGCTGGAGGACAAGATCAAGCGCGGTTTAGTAATGCATGCATTGAAGAGGCAGGGTCCTGCCATAGTACTCCTGCAGGAAACACACCTTACCGGAGGGGCGTCCAAAGCGCTAGACAGAAGGGGGTACTCTATGGCGGTACACTCGGAATTCACATCAGGCTCCAGGGGAACGGGTATTCTGGTCAGGAAATCATTCCCATTCATAGTACTGAGTACCAAAACTGACGACCAGGGCTGCTTCGCGGCGATTCAGGGGCAGTGGGAGGGGAGGCTCATGAATGAGGGGAGAGGGGTTGGACTAACGGCTAAGGCGCTCGACCTCGGACGTGGGGATCTGGGTTCGAGTCTCGGTAAAGATGCCAAAAACCCCCTGTGATTCTGGGCAAATCACTTAATCTCCCCGTGCCTAAAAAAAAAAAAAAAAAAAAAAATGAAAGTGTGTTCTCATGTAACGTAACTGGTGCTATGTAAAGCGCTCTGATAACTGATTCGGTTCGGTTCTAGTTCGCGCTATATAAAACTCTGCAAAAAAAAAAAAACTGTTGTATCAGTGAATATACCACCGGCGCTCCACTCAGTTATGCTGCCGGCATTGGGGAATTTTCTCCTGACTCTGCCGGAGGGCGATATAATTGTCGGAGGAGACTTCAACGCAACAATAGACGCCATAGCAGATAGGTTCCCGGTCATGATCCGGCCCCCCGGACCTTCCCGCTTCCACAGATTCTTGGAGGCCTTGGGTTTGGTAGACATATGGAGGCACGTACACCCCACTGCGAGACAATACACTTATCACTCCACAGTACATAACAGTCTGACTCGGATAGACTACTTTCTGGCATTGGGAAACGGTCTGCAGCTAGTGGAAAGCATTGAAATTCAACCTAGGGGGATATCAGATCATTCCCCAGTCGTCTTAACCCTCTCCACCCAGGAGCAATCACGCAGGAGGATTTATCCCATACATGCATCATATCTTAAGGTCCCCAAAGTTAAGAAGGCGCTCAGGACTGCGACTAAACACTACTTCCAAGAAAACACAGCATCGGTACAGTCACCCACTGTCCTATGGGAGGCGTACAAGGCAGTTTTAAGGGGACAAGCAATAGCGTCCATTACAGGTTATATGCGTGAGAGGACTCTGGAACTAACCAAATTAGAGTTGGCACTACACGAAGCAGACGTCGCCCATACGGCAGACCCGACGCCAGATACGTCTCACACGTTACTCCTATGTCAACAGCAGCATAAGGAACACTTGCAACATCAGACGTCTGAACGACTCACTGCCACTACACATAGAATATATTCCGTTGGAGACAAGGCCGGGAAAATGCTGGCCTGGCTAGACAAGAGAGGGGGAAGCACTAAGGGGATACAGCAAGTGTACGATAAGGAGGGAGCGGCGCAAACACACCCGGAAGAGGTAGTAATGGCCCTTGCAGAACATTTTGAGGCGGTATACACCCCAGACATAGTAGTGACGGCGGACATGGTCCACGCATCGCTTAGTCACATTGTCACACACACGCTACCGTCGGAGGCGGTCACGGAGCTAGAGGCAGACATTACGGCAGAGGAAGTACGACGGGCAATACATGAGATAAGGGCAGGGAAAGTACCGGGACCCAACAGCATCCCAATAGAATGGTATCAATCTATGTCTGAACAACTCAGGGGGCCCCTTTTGGCCATGTACACTGAAAGTCTGCAAACGGCCGAACTTCCGTTGGATCAACGGACGGCCACAATTGTGGCTATCCCCAAGCCCGGAAAACCACCGGTGGAGTGTACGTCTTACCGCCCAGTCTCTCTTCTTAATGCGGAAGTTAAAATTGTGGCGAAGCTTCTGGCTACCAGGTTACTCTCCCACCTCCCGCAACTGATACATCCAGCCCAATCGGGCTTCATGCCCCACAGAAATACCGCTCTCAACCTGAGACGGGTGCATGGGGTGTTGGCTAATACACAGTCACACTCCGCCCCTGCAGTCATCTTGGCACTTGATGCGAAGATGGCCTTCGATTTGTTGGAATGGCAATACCTCTTCAAGGTTCTGTCCCATATGGGGTTTGGTCCTAAATTCGTAGCCTGGGTTCGGTTGCTGTACACTAATCCCATAGCGCAGGTAGTGGCGAGTGGCCACATTTCGCCTACGTTCCCCTTGGCACGAGGCACCCGGCAGGGATGCCCCCTTTCCCCGCTACTCTTTGCAATAGCGCTGGAGCCCCTAGCTACACTGATACGCTCGACTCCACTACTGAGAGGGATCACCTGGGAGGAGGGGTGGGAGGATCATCTCTCACTCTACGCTGATGATATGCTCGTCTACCTAACAGATCCGGACCTTAGTATACTTTAATTACTGGCTTTGTGCGATGCGCAGGGGAAAGTCTCGGGATACACCACAAACTGGGCAAAGTCCGAACTGTATGTCCTGCGGAGACCGCCCCCGTCCTAACGGCTGACTGTCCCTTGTGACTAGCGGGTCCCCCTTTAAATACCTTGGCATACACGTCACAAGAGACCCAACGGAATTCTTTGACAAGAATCTGAAACCGCCGTTAGAACGTTTGAAGCACGATGTCACATACTGGGCGACACTGCCATTGACATTGTTGGGCAGGGCGGCGCTCTACAAAATGATGATGTTACCTAGATTTCTTTATGTCCTAGATAATACGCCCTACCCGATATCGTCCCGATACTTCAGGCGGGTATCAACGTTGGTATCCAACCTGCTATGGAACAATCACCCAGCGCGTATAGCGCAGGCTAAAATGAACAGAAGTTGGTACGACGGAGGGATTGCACTGCCGAACCTACTATTATATTATTGGGCGGCCCAATTGAAGCCCATCAATCAGTGATTGCACGCTCCCCAGGATGACCGTGCTTACAGGGCCGACAGAGCGCAGTTAGGTACCAATAGTATGCTAGCAGCCCTCTACGATAAACGCCTCGTAAACAAGATGATGGGACCCACAAGACTAACGATGGCACTATGGCATACAGCACAGGCTAAATTAGGGTGGAAGGGGCGAATCACTAAACTCACCCCGCTGTGGGATGCCAGAGCTTTGGGGAACCTGAGACAGTGCAAAGGCTTCACACAGTGGGGCAACATTGGTATATCGGTGGTGGGAGACCTGTGGGACAAAGATACGGTAATCCCCTTCACACAGCTACAACAGCAATATGAGCTAGGAGTGGCGGAATCATATAGATATGTGCAAATTCGACATGCACTGCTTTCAGCCATACCACCAGACTCGGAGGTCCCGGAGGCTTCCCCCCTTGAGGACCATCTCCTTACAGACTACATGCAGCAAAGTGCTACGTCACTCACTTACCGTAAACTGCTTAACAACTTACCGGACCCTACACTGACACTGAGAGAAAAATGGGTAACAGAAGTGGGAAACATAGATGATTCAGAATGGAACGAGGCACTGGCCTCCCCGAAGGAGGTGGGCATCTCGGCCAGGCTCCGTTTAGTGCAGCTTAAGGTATTGCACAGGGTGTATTACACGAGAACGACACTTCCCACAATACAGCAGGCACAACATCCTTACTGTCTACGCGGGTTCGTGAAGGAGGGTACATTTCTACATACTATATGGGATTGCCCTCGTATAATGGAGTATTGGAGACAAATAATGCGCACCATGTCGCAAACGGTGGGGCAGTCCTTGGTCCCTGAGCAAATGCCTGTTGAATATCTGGGACCCGAAAGATCTCACCGGGCATGGCCAAACGTGGTTCACAATAGGCATGATGATAGCAAAACGAGATATAGCTCGAAATGGGGTGCGGCAGAGGCCCCCACCTTGGCACACTGGTGTACAAACATGGATAGGGTGATGATCACAGAGAGGGCCGTCTACACAGCAAGGGCTTGCCCACGCAAATGGAACAAGATATAGACCCAATGGAATGTATATAGAGGGGAGATCTGCGAACCACTGCAGGAGGACGAGCAATTGACATCAGATGAAGAGGAAGAGGTAGAGTGAGACGGGAGGGGAAGGGGTGGACGAACTCCGGGATCATGTATTCCATCAATGAACTGTGATACGGCTGGGGGGGAGGGCGGGGCCTGTTTGTTCGACCCACTACAGCACTTGATTTGGGTCATCCGCCCGAAGGTGGGTTGAACACTAATTCAGTCGGAGTTGGGGTTTTCCGTTTACCCAAGGATAGTAAATATTGTATGCAGGTCAGGACAGATGATGTGTGCTAACCTAGGAGTCTGCCTTATGGTGTGTATTTTGTTGGTTTTTTACTTACCTTAGATGACTTCTACAAAACAGAAAATATGGACCTAAATGTAATCCGGTATGAAAGTGTAGGTTCTGTACGCAGGATACTCCACCACGCCGCCGGACCTCAGGATTATCGGCTGAAGGGCTGTGTAGATCCGACAGAATGAACAGAATATATGCTTGTTGCGGCCGGCCCCTGGGGTTGTAGGCCATATGCTGTGTAAGCTATGTAGTGTACAATGAAGGTCCTTTAAAAATAAAAATAAAATAAAAATAAATTTAAAAAAAGGGACTTATTGGTCCTTGTGCTTGTCACTTTACTTTTCCTCCTTTCTATTAGTTGTAGACTTCTATTTCCTGTTCGTCCTGCATGTTTCTCTTCTCTTTAAGCATCCCAAGCATGGATCAGAACACTGAGCATTAGAAACAAGACCTACACCTTTGCGTTAAAAGTACAGAGCTGCCGGAGTGCCATAGGCTCAGCAAGCTGTTATTTCAGTGGAGATCCTCTGACGTGCCTTTTATTCCTTCTCCATGCCTGGACAAAGCAGGCATCCACTTCCTCATCTTTCTGTGTTGCTCTTTTTTTTAAATATTTTTTTTAATTATTTTCATAAAGTCGGACAGAAAGCCTGTGGCAGGGTTAGTATAAACTATCACAACAAAGTTATACATATGTAGTCATAAAGTGAGGGCACTGTGCATATAAGGGTAGTATGAGCCCAACCCCTGTGATCAGTAATAGAAGAAGAAAGGACAGGCAAAAGAAGGGAAATAGGAAAACAAAAGGAAAGAAAGAAGAAGAGAAGGGAAGGAAGAGCTACGGCTACTCGAGCTGTATCTATCTCTTTCGACATTCTATGCATATGTTGGCACCAGAGCACTCGGATATTGGCAGGCAAGGACATAGTGCAGCAGCCTAGTAGAGGTAACAATGGTTAGTACATTTAAATACGCTGCTATAATAATTGCTTGTTTTTTAATGTACTGTAAATAGCATTTGGTTATAATGTCTTTTAACTGGTTTTAATCTGTAATGAGATATTTTGTAGCAACAGTTTTAAGTAACTATGCTAAATAAAATAAACATGAAACATTTAAATACATTTATACAGGTGGTGTCTCAGTAAAGATACAGGATATTGATCGATGGTAGGCATATAATTCATGGAGCTTCGTAAGAGTCTAGCTACGTGTCCAAAGAGTTCCACATCATCCTGGATTAAGGACTTCATTGAGAGTTTTGTAAAACTATGTTGTCTGCCCCTCTGAGGTGGATGATCCAGTTTATCTAGCTTTTATAAGATGTCTTCCTCGTGTCCTTCCAGTTGGAAAGAACCATTTTCACCGCTGAAGTTAGCAACAGATCAAGTAGGTCTTTGTCAGAAATCAGCTCTCAAGTTTGTGCTTATGCAGGCCATTGGTAGTTTAAAGTATTCTCTGTCCATAGTACACTTAAACAAACCTGTTACAAAGGCAACATTTTATCCCAAAACAACTTAAATAATGAACAATGAAAGATAAGATGGGCTAAGTCCGCTGTTTCTTGGTTGCAGTTCCAACATGTTGCATAATTTCGGCGACCTAATGTTAATAATCGGGCAGGGGTCTAGAATGACTTGCGTAGAAGCCAGTATTTGGTTTTGGAAAGAACTGGGGAGATTTTATTTCGTGAGATGGATCTCCATCTTGTGGGCCAGTACTGTTCATTTGGTGGGTCAGGAGACAGTTGCCCCCAGAAGGCTATAGTCTTATCATTAAGTTTAGAAGTTTTTGGATGGAGGAGTTTGTAAATCTGCGAGACCTGGTGGCCTCGTTTGTTAATGTTTGCCACATATAGTGAAATTGATGGTTCGGTGGTGTATAATTTGGCTTTTGAAAGGGCCGTTCTAATTTAAAGGAAATTATAAAATTCAATGTCAGCTAGGTTATATCTTGATTGAAGGTCTGAAAATGTGACTGGATATGAGGCGTCTTCTAGTTGGTAAGGGAAAGGATTCCTTTTTTAATCCATGTGTCTAGGGATAGGCTTGTGCCTTTGTGCAGTATCTTGCTATTGGCCCAGAGTGATTCCATTTTAGAACCCTTATTAAAGTTCTCCTGATCCTTGCTTTCTTCCCCCGCCAGAGGAATTTAAAGATGAGGATATCTAGTTTGCGGTGGAAGTCATCAGTAAGAAGGAGCTGGAGCATACTGATGAGGTAGTTAACCATCCGGGTGATCATCATTTTAATAGTTTTGATTCTGCCCCACCACGTAATGAATTTAGAAGAGTCCAGGAGCTTCCTTATTTTTTCTAGTGTTGTTTTCTCATTCTTGTGCAGGGTATCTATTAAGTTGCTACCAAACTCTATACCTAAGTATTTGATATAGCCTGCTTGCCATGTTATCCCTGACTTTCCCAGGATGTCTCTCGTACAGTGGATGTTTAAAGGTTTGAGTTCTGATTTCTCTCTGTTTAGTTTTAATCCTGAAAAGTCTGAATATTTTGTTATTGTGTCCATCTTGGCTGCAATTGATGCCCTAGGCTGTTGTGTTACTACTAGTATATCATCTGGGTAAGCAGCTAATTGTATTTGTACGCCATTGATATCCACCCACTTAATGTTAGAGTTTGCTTTGATGCCCTGGATAAGGGGTTCCAATGGCAGTAAAAGGCATAGTGGGCAACCTTGTCTAGTTCCTTGTTGCAATGTGAAGGGCTCAGAGAGTGAGCCATTAACGACAATACGGGCTGATGGGTTCCCATAGAGGGCCATAACCATACGTATATAGCCCTCACCTAAATTGAAGGATTGAATACATTTTTTCAAAAAAGCCCAGGAAACCATGTCAAATACCTTCTCTGCATCTAAAGTGATAGCTACTACCGATTCAGACTCTAGAATGTGGCACAGTAGACGAGTGTTATCGTTAGACATGCGAGTACGAAGGAAGCCACCCTAGGAGTTACTTATTTGCTTTGGGAGAGCAGAGTTGAGTCTGACCGCTAAGATCTTAGCTTATATTTTGCAGTCTACGTTAATCAGGGATATAGGTCTATAGTTTTTTGGTGAAAGATGGTCCTTCCCCTCCTTGGGAATGACTATTATGTTAGCTTCAGGCATAGTGTATGGCGTGGACCCTTTAGGTGCTGTGAGGTTAAAGACTTGTTTCATGGTTGGTTTTAGCTGGTTTAAGAAGGTCTTATAGAAAGAGGCTGTGAACCCGTTCAGCCCAGGGGCTTTGTTGTCTTTTAGTGATTTAACTGCATTTCAATTTCTGTGCAATTCATTTCTTGTCCTAACCTAGTTTTCTCCTCTCTGTCTCTACGTTAAGGGCCTGGTCATTTTTAAAAAGTTCCTGATATAATTCTTTAAAGGTCCTAAGGATGTCCTTGTGTTTGGTATGGGCTTTATTGTCTTTAATGGATGTTATGATAAACTGGTTCCTTTTGTGTTTGAGATAGAAAGCAAGAAGTTTCCCGCCTTATTAACTTCGCATAGGTTAAAAGCTTTATATTTATTAATCCACAAACCTGCTCTCTCACTTAGGATTTTGTTGTATTCGTATTTTTTTGTGTTAGCAGTGCAAGGAGCTTGCTATCTTGTAAGGAGGTAGCGTGTGACAGTTCTAATTTTTTGATCTCCTGTTGAAGCTGGGTCAATCTCAGATTGGTACTCTTGTTAATTCTTTTCTTGATTTTGATTATTGTGCCCCTGATGGTAGCTTTCAGTGCGTCCCAGAGTGTGTTAGTGCTTCTTTCCGGAGTGTTGTTATGCTTAAGGTAGTCTATAATAGCCGCCTCAATCTTTTTTTTGTCAGAAGGTTCCCAAATGACATCGCTGTCAAAGCGCCATCTCTTAGGCACAGAATCATTGTGACATCCTGCCAATTTTAGGCTAATATACAAATGATCTATCACTAGCCTTGGGGCTATGTCAGAGTGTTCAATTAGTTGCGTGTGGGAGCCGGAGATAAGGATATAATCTATCCTGGTGTATCAGTTGTGGGGATTAGAGTAGAAGGTGTAGTCTCTAGTGTCTAGGTGTTGGAGCTCCCACGCGTCCTTAAGGTTTCATTTGGAGCAGATATTTTGTAGTACCACATGTGAGCTCGTAGGGTGGTATTGACATGTGGATAGTCTAACTGTTATGTGGTCCAATGGGATGTTAAAATCCCCTGCTACTAACATGAGGTCATTTTGGGGGAACCCTTCCAGCGTGCTGGACACCCCAGGCCAAAAGGTTGGGTCATCAGTGTTAGGGCTGTATATGTTTGCCACGTGAATTAGCTCCTCCCCCTTCTCAGATGTGTGACCAGGAATCTGCCTTTGTTATTGTGAGACTTGGAGTCTATCGAGATGCTGAATCTTTTTGATATTAGAGTAATTACCCCTTGTTTCTTTTTATCTGCAGGCGAGCAAGCCATCTGTGAGATTCAGTTACCTCTAATGAGTTTGGCATCGTTTGAAGACAGCTTGGTTTCCTGTAGTAGGATTATATCCCCTTTAGTTTTGGTCAGATAGTCCAGAATTTTTCGGCGCTTAATTGGGTGGTTGAGACTTTTGACATTTAGGGACACTACGTTGAGGTCAGTTGCCAGGGTGGGTGTGTTACTGGAGGCCATCAGTTAAGATGATATATGCTAGATACATTGATTCTAACTTTAAGGAGCCAAAAAAGTTGCTACTAGGACCCTGGAGGGAAAGGGTGACAAGAGATGACTGTTACCCCCCCCCCCAATTAGGCATAGTGCAGGTGCATTTCTTGTGTGTCATGTATACATTCGAAACATCTTTTCCGGCTGTTTTTGCGTGCCAAAACTCACTAAACGGCTGTGCATCAAGAAGGGCCAAACACCTTTTGGAGAAGAAAGCGATGTGAAAAAGATAAAAGAAGCTAGAAAATAGAGAAAGCAATAGAGAAATCAAAGATTGAGAAACCCCGAAGCGGATATCCAGTCACTACATAGAGCATTCCTCTCCCTTCGGTGTTCCTCCACCCACCCACTCCCCCCTCCCACCCCTGCAAACCTTGTATGTAGGAGGTGCGACGGCAGTATCATCATTCCGTCTTTCAGAGAACAACTGTTGAAATAGAGATCGCAGTGGTTTGCAGATAATGGGCCGGGCTGCTTGTCTTGCATTGGATTTAAAGGTGGGTACTCTGTGCGCACGGTCCACTTCAGACTGACGGTCAAACTTTACATTTGTAAGTTCAAGGATCCAATTCTCTAGGAAGGCTAAGAATGAGCCTGCTGGGTCTTCTGCACCCTCCGGGACACCCAGTATGCGAACGTTCCCCCGTCGAATTCGGTCTTCCAGCTCTGCTGTTTGTATTTGTAGTGTTGCGGTAAGTCTTGCTAGGGTCTTCACCTTGTGACTTGAGTTGGCAGTGATGTCCTCCATAACACTGATTCTTTGCTCGGCCGCTGCCTGCCTATTATTCACTGTGTTTAGGTCTGACCAGATGGCCGCTATTTCCAGTTGAATAGCGTCAGTAGTGTGCTTTGTGGATTTAGCTACATCATGGATATCAGCCAGTTTTTTTAGTATCATGTCTAGGGTGCCGTTAATGTCCGGTTTCATCATGAGCGGGGAATCTGAAATTGCTGGCTCACCCTTACTGATTTTTGGTTGTTGTTGGTGTAGCCTGGATTCTCTGTCCGCCATTTATTTTTCTCCGTCTTTTTTGGATATTTCTTTGGTTCTCCTTGGTGTACCTGGCCCTCCAGATACCTTCCAGGTATTATCTTCCCTCGACAGGCATCGTGGTTGTCATATCCTGGTTGTCTACTGTTTGTTTAGGCCCTTGTCTTCTTTTCTTGCGGATTTTCTGCGGGTCACCGCCTCAACATCCGGCGCCGTACAGCTCTGGAACAGTGTGGGGATGCTTCTGGCACCACTACACATCAGCAAGGATCGTGCCGGCTATAAGTACCTTGATTGAATGCGCGGTCAGAATATCATAGCGACCATTTTGGAGTCAGGCATCAGGCGGGCGCGTTTGTGCCATTGAGAAGATAAAGGGTGCCCAGCTAGCGGTACCTTGTTGGGTCGCCTGTACGGGTTCTAGCTAGCCATTATGACCATAACCATGCAGTCGCTTGTGTGAGCCGGTGTAATGGGAGACCCGGTCCTTATCTTTGATCATTGCATGGCAGGCGCCATTTCGAGAATCAGGCCCCCGGCGAGCGATAGTTCCACTTTTGATTATTGCTTTATTCGCTTCGATCGGTGGACTCAGTAACCATTAAGTTAGTAAGTATTCACTGTGCCCTGTTTTGCACCCCCTCTCCGGACCTTATCTGTGGTTGTTGCATTGTGGCGCCATTTTGAGATTCAGGCTCTCGGTGAGCTTCGAGTGGCAGTTTCACTTTTGGTTTGCTTAGACCGCTACAGGCGATGGTCTCGGTAAACATTAAGTAAGTAAGTGTTCACTGTTGTTCCTTGCGCAGCTCCGCAGACATAACTGGTTGATTTGTACACACTCACACTTCATAGTGGTGTAGAGCTCAGACGTTCAAAAACGCTCAAGCGCTCTACGTTTGCTCTTAGTTCGCTATTACACCCGCCGTTTACATGCCCCGGGTAGGATTAGGCTGTTCGTGCTCGGTAGCCCCTCGGCACCGTAGGATCACTGTCGCTCTTCACTGCAGAGCTCGTTACCCCGGCTTAAATCGCCACCCCTGCACTAGGTTGCATCCGCATGAGAGCGGTCTATATCAGTCGCTGCCATCGTCGCTGAGACCACGCCTTACTCGCATCAACCACCGAAACGAGCTAGAATTGTTATTGTGCCTTTTGTGGGTGTTCCCACACCTCAGTGGGTGCCTTCATCGGTGATGTGCTGCTCTTGCGGGTGTGTTTCTTACTTGGTTACACCTAGTTTCAATTTTCCTTGAAGTACCGAGTCTCCACCATTTTGCCTTTGTTTCACGCTCTCACTTCCCTAGGGATACGTCCGATTTTCTCCCGTCCTCAGGAACCGGAGGTCGTGGTGATGGTGTCCTCATTGGCAGTGGCTCCTCCGATGGTTAGACTTTCAATCGCAGTGTTCCTCTTGTTTCATTTACTCATCCTGGATCTTTGTTCTTTCTCTGATCAGACGGAGCGACGGAATCAGGCAGCCATTAGCTCTGCCGTCCAAGTCACGATCCTCCCTTTCTGTGTTGCTCTAAGCAGTTCCCGTGCAATGCTTTCACTTTTAACAAAGCCAGTGTAGTGAAAGCATGTATTGAAACAGGAGTTCGGCAATGTTACTTCCTCCAAGTGGCTGCTTTTCTCCGGCACTGCAAGTCTGTATATGTGATGAGTGTCACTTGCAGGGTGAGTGTTGAGTTTCTTTTTTTAAACATGGCCCATTCCTCAGATGCCGTTTTGTTGCCCTTTCCTATTGTTTTTATTTGCCCGCGGGCACAAGTAGGCATCCACTTCCTCATCTTCCCATGTTGCCCTTAAGTAGGAGACGAGTAGTGTTTTCACATTTAAAAAGCAAGTGTATTCGAAGAATGAACTAAGCATGCACTGCTTAGTGCCCCTGGGGCACAAAGCAGGCATCCACTTCCTCATCTTCCCGTGTTATACGTAAGGAGCAGACGAGCTGTGCTCTCACTTTTAAAAAGTAAGTATTTTTAAAGCATGCATGCAAACAGGAGTTTGACAATGTTGCTTTCTCTATGCGGCTTGCTTTCTCTGGCACTCCAAGTCTGTATGTGTGATGGGCATCACTTGCAGGGTGAGTTTCTTTTTTGTTTTTTTTAATCTTGACTGATCCTCCGGTATCCCTTTGTGCAAGCAACTACAATGCAAAGAAACCAGAAGGAATATGAGCAGCACACACTGGCAGACTGCTAACATCACAATGTTATTTGGACTGTTTAACAGGCTAGAGGGGGAGGGAATGCGGGGGAGGTTTCTGGAGCCTTTTACTTTTTTGTTCCAATAACACTGCCTGTTCATCTGCCAATAGCACCTTTTGGCTTTCTAACAATTTCAAACTGATTAATGCATGCACAGAGTTCCATGTTACTCCCAGTTTACAAGTTGTCACCCTTCTGTGCCCCTTCTGCATGTTAATGTATGTACACAATTAGCTGGCCTTAAATGTATCTTTCAGAAAGCGCATTATAGTGGATAATGTATCTATAGCGCATATTTTGCATTTCCAGTGTGTCAACCACACGTCCTGTAAACTTGATATATTGATAGCACTGCTGTGTACAAATCAAAAAGCTTCACATGTTTATATTAATTTCTATTTAACCGGGTTCTCATGTTGGGTCAATGAGTGGAGGTGCTACATACAGATGAGCATTAAGACGCTACAGCAGATGAGTGTTGGGCTTGAACACAATAAACCATTTTTGTACAGGCTGCTGCTTTCAACAACCTGCTGTATTTTTGCTCCTTAACACATCTGAGAGGAAGGATCCATTACATTTGAGAAATGAATGCCTGCACTACACAAGCTTCTCTTTCAAATACACTTTTCCTGTTTATCACTCCGTAATGCCTATTTAAATCATTTATTTATGTGGCATTGAGAATGTTGGCTTTAGTATAATCTTCGCTGTCACAAATTAAGCACTGGATTGACGGTATTGGCAGAACAGGATCCAAAAAACAGTTTTTTAGACACATGGTTACACTTGGGAATTGTTTCCACCCTTCACTAGACAAACCGGGCCAATGCATTTTCCTCCTTTATACGTACACTCTTTTCCTTTTGTTTCAAACCCCAAGCACGCATACTAGTGGGGAGACACGGTGTCTCTAATGCTAACAGAAAACTATTTATTATACAGAATAAGAAACAGGGTTTAATTTTGCTAGAAAGTGTTCTGAAGGAGCAGTACAGTGACGGTTTGTATCTGAAACAGTATCAATACTAAACATAAACTGCCTTCACCATCATGAAGTTAAACATAAGTAGCATTCATCAGCATGATGTCAAACACAGACCAAATTAACCAGCATGATATTAAACGCCTTGCTTGTGATTAGGTTTCGCCTGCACATTGCTTTCCTTTATGTCACCCAGATCCCCGCCCGCTCTCCTTTATGTCACCACTACCCCCTGCACTTCTCCTGTTCTACGTTATGTTTAGGGCTCCCGGTTTTATGGTATTTATTTTTTTGCCATTTCCGTCTGCATTTATCCATATTTATTTTTTGGGCAATTTTTCTGTATTTATCCACATTTATTTTTGACACAAGCAAAAGACGACGCTACAGTTAGTATTTTTCCACGTTTATTAAGATTGACAATGCACACATGCGCTCAGTTGTTATTCGTCAACACTATACATTAATCTGATAATTTTGCCGTTTGCAAAATGTCCCAGATATGCTTAAAAGTGCTATCACAAGCCATTTGTCTCAGAGCCTTGCAGTTTCTGTCATCGGCAGAGTGCCACATCCTCTCCCCCACTGAACACCATACTGCCCCACTGAGAGAAACTCACACTACCTTCAACTGCAACCCAATTGTGCCACAACAGCGCTAAAGCTGTCCCTAGCCATCACTATGAGGATTGATGCTTTTGTGTGTGCAGAAGTGAACACGCATTTGCAATGCAATCGGTCTCGCATTTACGCTAGTTTAAGCTATTGGCATTGTAAATGACAATGCCTTTTATTTATCTATTTTAAAAACGAAAACATAAATAAAAGGCATTGTCATTTACAATGCCAATAGGTCAAACTCAAGTAAATGCAAGACCTATTGCATTTCAAATGCTTGTTTTTTTAAGTGAGTGCTTGAAGTAGGAGGACAGAAAAACAGACGCAACAAAGAACAAGCATTTACAATGCAATAGGTCTCGCATTTACGCGTGTTTGAGCTATTGACATTGCAAATGACAATGCCTTTTATTTTTGTTTTCGGTTTTAAAACATACATAAAAGGCATTATCATATACAATGCCAATAACTTAAACTCGGGTAAATGCGAGACTTATTGCATTGAAAATGCTTGTTTATTACTCCTTTGTCTGCCCATAGCATGTTCCAAGGAGACTGGCAAGCTTCTTGTAACACTACTTGAATAGAAAATGTGGTGCGTCTTGGCTGTTCCAAGTCTGTTGCTAAAGATTTGCCATGCCCTGTGACGCAAGAAGATGCACCGTTCCCCAGCGTGCTGTCAAGGGACAGGCTAGTACGATTCAGAAAAGGGGGTGGTGATGGACAGAGCATCTGAATTAAGCAGAACACTCATACCCAGTCAAAAGATCAGGGCTTGATCCATCACCGTTTTTTAGCTCACGGCACCATCCCAGTTCAGAACCTGGCTACATGCAAATTAGTCTGTCCCTGGCCCAGTGCATCATGGGAACCGGGCAGACCAAACTACCAAGACAATTCTTTACTGGAAAGGAAACAAGCTTCCGGGGACCGGTTTCTGGCATTACAGCCGTCTTCGGCCCGGCTTGCTTGAATCCTGATGGTGTAGTGAGCAAGGGACTCACATCTGAGCATACCCTTCCACGCTTGTGGTGGCCAAAACGATTCAGAAAAGGGGGTGGTGGCAGAAACCGGTCCCCGGAAGCTTGTTTCCTTTCTAGTAAAGAATTGGCTTGGTAGTTTGGTCTGCCCTGTTCCCATGATGCACTGGGCCAGGGACAGACTAATTTGCATGTAGCCAGGTTCTGAACTGGGATGGTGCAGTGAGCTAAAAAACGGTGATGGATCAAGCCCTGATCTTTTGACTGGGTAGGAGTGTTCTGCTTAATTCAGATGCTCTGTCCATCACCACCCCCTTTTCTGAATCGTTTTGGCCACTATAGGAGTGGAAGGGTATGCTCAGACATGAGTCCCTTGCTCACTGCACCATCAGGATTCAAGGAAGCCGGGCCGAAGACGGCTGTAATGCCAGAAACCGGTCCCCGGAAGCTTGTTTCCTTTCCAGTAAAGAATTGACTTGGAAGTTTGGTCTGCCCTGTTCCCATGATGCACTGGGCCAGGGACAGACTAATTTGCATGTAGCCAGGTTCTGAACTGGGATGGTGCAGTGAGCTAAAAAACGGTGATGGATCAAGCCCTGATCTTTTGACTGGGTAGGAGTGTTCTGCTTAATTCAGATGCTCTGTCCATCACCACCCCCTTTTCTGAAGGGACAGGCTAGTACAAGACAGCATTGTGCCCTATGTCTGAAATGATTAATGCCACCCTAGAAAATAAACAAAGAGTCCATTTAAACTGCGTCCATGCTGCTGCAGGGGCTCCTAATGCAACAGCAACGAGACCCACAAGAATGTTGTGATGTTGCAATGTGTAGAAAAATATGTTTTAAAAAAGGTGCAAAATTGGCGCATCTATGTAAATCCTGGTTTGTTACCCCAAGCAACATACACAATAGTTTGTGAAGCCTGAATTTTAGTAGACGAAGGGGCAGGCAGGGTGTTTAAAGATTTGCAGGTATTGTCATGAGGCTTTGGTTTTACGACAGAGGTGAATGTCTGGGGTGAAGGGTTGGGATGGATTGAATGGGAGGCGGTGCCATTGAGTTGGGGAGAGTGCAGGGTGGGGGCCACGCTCTGTAGGATTTGGAGGATTGTATGAGGTGGGGGGAGTGTTTGAAGTGTTGAGCAAGGATAAGCCATGGTTTGCATGGAAGGCTGAATGATGTAGGGAGTGACTAGAAACACCTAAATGGTGCTATTAGTAGCACTGTCTCCATAGCGCAGGATGTCCAACCTGAGTTTAAGAGGGCCGCACTGCACCAGACGCCTGCTTCTATGTGTCAGAAGTGAACATGAATTCACCCACAGCGCTCCTGTTTCGAGTTCCATCCCGGCTCACAGCCCGGTCTGCTGCCTGCATTCCCAAGCCCCCCTCCCCTCTCAAGATGCCCAGCAGCGTACAGCCAGCAGCAGAGCAGCAGAGTGCTCTGGATCACACTCAACAGAGACATATCAAATTACACCCAGTCTCTGCCCCGGTATACAACCACCATCAGTCCCATTACACACACACCTGTGACTACTGCTCACACGGACATTAAATCACAAAAATAGGTAGCTTATGTACCCACACGAGTGGGAAAGCGATCAGCTGTAGAGGGACCACGAGACAGGAAGAACACTTTTTTTATATCCAAGTGTCAAGCACCGGCTCTGCATCCCCAGAGGCAGCTGCTGCCTCCCAGACCTGCTAATTCCATCAAGGAGCGGAGTCCCACCTGTCACCAAATGCTCCATTGCTGTAATCAATGGTGTGAATAGAGGCTCATAATCTGACTCTGTCAGGGGCTCTAAAAGGGGTGAAATAACAACAAAGCCGCATTAACAAGTAAATGGTCTTTCAAAGACCTGTGAAGTACTCGGGTGCGGCTGGCAGCTCTGTGTGTGCCCGGGAAGCGCGGGCTGAGACTTCTTAACCCTCTAAGCAGGGGTAGACACCAGACGGCTGCACAGCAAAATGTAGTAGTATTTTCCCGTTTTTATATATAAATACAGGTAAAGGAAAACTTGTTTTCCGTCTGTATTTATATGTAAAAATCCGTAAAAACGGAAAACCGGGAGCCCTAGTTATGTTATACAGTAACACGGGCATTCGGGCAATGCCCGAGGGGCCGGTGTCCGAGTTCCTGCCGTGGGCTGCTTTTTTGAGCAGTCTGGGGGCCGATTTGGGCGCTGTCTCTATTGTTCCAACAGCCAGCGGCCCAGTGGGTGTCTGAGTGGCCTTTCTATAGGCAGATGGGCGCTCGTTACCTCCTGTTTAGCAACAGGCAGAGGTATCACTCACTTTGTCTCGCTGGCCGGCCCATTAAAGTGTGTACATACTGAGCAGGGGCAGGGGGCCTGAGTAGAAGTGGCCTCACTTGTTTCCAGGTGCATTTCAGCAGTGTAAACTACAGTGTACTTTTTTTAGCTCCCCCCCTCGCTTTTTTTTTTATAAGATTACGCCGAAGCAGTTGTTTGAGGGGAAGGCATTATGCAAATGTGGGCCGATTTTTTTTTGCATGCCCGGGCCGATTTCCAATCCAATCCAACCCTGTCCTCCTGCTCCTAGTTATGTTACCCTTGACCCTACACGACTCCCACTCTGTTATATTTCACACCCTCCTCCCTTGTGTTGCTTGTTACACTTGATAGCACTGCCTTGGCATAGGTTGCAGCTCTTTAGTACCGGTTCAACACCCAAATAAAGCAATAAGCAACAGAAGGTGACCAGTCAACCTTTGGAAAGGGCATTCCACAGCGAGGCACTACACCTCACTCCGTCTTCAGTAACTCTTGAACCGTCTGTACTAGAAACCTTTTTTTAGTTGATATCAATCTTCAGATTATACATCTGATGATGGATTATGTGACAAGTGCGGTAAATCCATAATTATGTGAAAACGCAGCTACTGCACATATTGACTTTCTCAAAAAACAAGTCATAACACATGTACAATATTTCAGTAACTTATATTGCACAGCAGCTCACCAAGCTAAAATTTACAACCAAAATAAAATGTACAACCCCACAAAAATTTTTTATTAATCATATAGGCGAAACCTAATGCGTTTACCAATGCGTGTTTGCTTACCCTCTTGTCAGCAATCAAACGTCTGCACAAAGATATCCCTCTTCAGTTATGTAACGATATTTTTTTGGCATTATACGTTTCCGGCATATGGCAAAATGTTATTTAACGTGTTAAGCTAAAATCATTTTATATGCACTCAGTGTACTAATTTGACGGCAGACGTTTAATTAGAGTTAATGTGTACATTAATTATTCATGGGCACATATGGCCATTAGGAAATGTGAAAAGCGAATTTAGCAGAGCAGATATTCCTGGGCAAATGGTACACTTTTGCTAGTGATGTTTCCAGTGGAGTTCTAACATTCCTTTCCATATTTAAACTTTAAGAGATGGAGAAATTGCATGAAATGCTAAAAATAAACGAAGTGGCTGAGGGCAAACGCAGCAGAAACATATTTTTAGTTCGGCAGCGAAGGGAACAGCATGAAAAAAACCCGGAAATAGGGCCTTCGGCGATGGCTGCTCATTACTAAAGGATTGATTCCATAATTTGGCTAATGACTTGCAAAGCCTTGGTTAGACCTCCTTCGGATATTCCGTAAAACAACAGGATCCGCTCTGCCTAATTTCCTTGTCGAATGGGCTTCTTTTTATTAATCTTGTCACTACAGGTGATCAGGCGTTGCATTTGGACTGCCAGCGTATGTGTCTGTTTAGCGGAAATGAATGTTGATTTGTTCAGAGTTCCGTGCATATCGTTTTTTTCTTCATGGGGTTTTCAATTATATAATTTCAGTGAAGTGTTTGTTCTTTTTCAGCTAAATTGAGAACTCTAGGAAAACGTACTCCGTTCAAGTACTTAGTAAAGAGCTCAGCAGCCATATATGTGGAGTGTTCTTTTGTGACAATTAATTGCCTGTTATGAATGGTCATTTATATTGCGTAATTTAGCGGTGTGAGTTTTTGTGGGGCTCAGTGCAGTTTCGTTGTAGCAAAAATATTTTTCGAGTTTGCTACTCTGAAAATATACAGTGAATTGTGTTGCTGCAAAGAAGCACTGAATGCCGGAAAAAGAAACAATTCAAAACAGAAACACCATACAATATGCAACTAATACCATGGTAAACAAGCATTGGCAAACCTTCTCCATGAGTGCAGACTTACTAATTTTTACTGTTTTTGTTCCAGAAGCCCGCCGTTGGTTCACATGCAAAGGGCGTTGATTTAATATACCAAATACCTTGGAATGTTTCTTCTTTTAAACGGATTACAAGATGGCCACGGCGTGTCCCCATTGCTTAGGGATCGGAGGTCAACTTGGAATAGTGTGAAATTTATTCAAAGATGGCTGTCAGCTGCTACATGGGTTGGTGGAGAGGGGAGCGCGGGGGCTCAGTGGAGGAAGCAGGCTCAGGGCATGGTTACTTTTTAAATGGTATGGTTGCAGAAAAGGAGACGGAGAGAGAGAACAAGAAATGACAGAGAAATGGTGACAAAATCATCCATCATGCACAGCGCATGTCAACACTGTATAAGAATACAATTCATCCAATCAAAACATCTGATGAAACACTCTGAAAATAAAATGCTCGTTGATCAGGACAAAATGAATAATAATGAGGAAAGCCATTAACTCGTGAGCAAGGGAGAGCTCTGAATCCCGCTCTAAGTCTACCTTGGGTACAATGTATGTATTGACCTATTTCCGACTGTAGGCAAGACCTAAACATCACACCACCTGGACAACAGATCTTAGATACGTTGTTGATGTTTAAACACATTGAATCATGGTTTGAACAGTTCTAATCAAAACCATCCTTATTACTGCTATCATCGTTTCTCTAAATATTCTTTGGCTGGTACTTTGTTTTGAATGCAACTCAAGAGTAGCAGTTGGTTTCTGCTTAGTATTGCAGTACTTCTTACATGTTTTATGCCATGAATGTATCTGTTTGTGGCATAGTTCTAGTGAATTCTCTGTGTTAGATCATTGTTGCATTGTAAGTCCTGGTCTATCACCTGTACAGTCTACTCAGTGTACCTTGTACATGCTGCCCAAGCCCCCCACATTTCATTGCAGTTAGTGTTCTGTAAGAGGGACAATTTTATCTGAGACACTTTTATGATGTGGATAGATGACTGCACCTATTTTGTGGGATACACACACACAGTCCTGATCTGTACTTGGAGCACCTGGCTTGAGCGTTCTTATTTGCACACCTCGCTATGACACAATTCATTGAATGTGTGCGATGTAAACAACAGCACATGTTCTGCCTAAGAGTAGGACACAATGGCTCTCTTCCCTAAATCTAAATGGGCATGGGTGTTCAATCCACCCATTTAGTAATCTGGGTCGATCTCTTTGGTATTATTCAGGTCCAGGTGCAGCTGGCATCTGTCAGACACCGCAGAAAGCCCACCAGCCGCCTCAATACTGCTCATTGTGACAAGTTGGTCTCTTTCTTGGGTTAGCAATACATAGGTGTTCATCCTGTAAATCCAGTATAATAATTCCCTTGCTCAATTCAATTCAATTCAATTCAATGATAACTTTATTCAGTAGTTTAAAAAGAAACACCATAAAAGTTCACAATGAGCGAATTACAAAATTTACAAGGGTTAAAAACCAATATAAAAATACGTTTGTTTGAAAAACAATTTAAAAAAGACGTCTCAGTTTATATATTTTTTGACCTTATCATAACATAGAATTTTCCTATTATCTGGCATTCTTTCATTTGTACAAAGCTAATATATAGTTCGTACTCAAAGGTTCGTACGATGACGAATACAAAATTTAAGAAAACATACAATCGCTTTAGCATAGTTTTCATTTTCTAGATACTGAAGTGCCAAATATGCAGGACGGCACTGTCGAAGTCCCCAGATTTTCAAAATGGGCAGTATCCAGCGCTTGCGAGGTTCGGTATAAAATTTACAGAAAAACATTGTATGTATCGTTGTTTGTGTGGACACTAGGTCACACGGACACATGGGGAATGTGGATGACCAGACATTTTGTTTTGGAAATGCAACCAGTAAATGGAACAAATCAAATCTAAAGCGAGTAAGCAACATTTTTTCATATTGTGTTAGACTAAAATTCAAATAGGGTTCAATGGTAGACACAGTCTGCGCTAATAAAGAATGTTGAACAGATGGTTTGTGAATCTCAGATAGTAATCGTAACTGGTGCAAATGCACAAGGCACTCTCTTTTTAGATCCTTTTTTGAGATTTCATTTATCAATAGTGGGTGATCAAAAAACTTCCTATAACCTAACTCTGTTAATAGCGCTTTAACATAGGATAACCATTTAATTTTCTTGCAGTGATCAAGTGTCAAAATATCTTGAATGATCGCCCTAGTTAATTGGCATTGCTCAGTGACCCATATTCGACGCCACAGCATTACTGGTTGTGATTTTCTAATGTCTGTAATATAATCAATGCCCAACTCTGTGTGGCAGGCATAGGTGGAACAGCTTTTAGGTACCGCCAGCAAGTATCTCAAAAAGGAGTTCTCAACTTTTTGTATTGAATCCACATTTGCAAAACCCCATATCCCCGCCCCATATGTTGCCGTGCTTACACATTTTGCGTTGTATATTTGTAACAGTTCTTTTGGTGGTCGCTGCCCCAGTCTTTGTGAAAACATTTTTAACGAAGTTGTCTCTCGCAGGAATGAAAGCTTCCTTGCGTTGATAGCTGGGTTCCATTTAAATTTTTCGTCAATAACGATCCCTAAATAGGGATAGGTTGTAGACCTATCCAGTTGTTCACCCTGTACAAACAATCTCCGTTTTTTTACATTTCTTTTCCCCCCCGCATGCATAGTGAAGGTTTTCTTTGCATTTAATTTCAGATTTAGACTCGCCATAAAGTCACAGTATCTGTTTAAGGCCAGTTGTAGTTCGTTTGGTGTTCTTGCTAAAATGACCGCATCGTCGGCATATAAAAGGGCTGGTATCTGCCGACGAGCTATTAAAGGGAGATCTTTACTGCCTTGGAGCATGGCGGCCTCTAAGCCATTAGTATAAAGGGTGAATAAAAAGGGGGCCAGTACACATCCCTGTCTGACCCCCTTTTCCACCCTGAAAGCATCCGTGAGTTCACCTCTCACCCCGAATCTTACCCTGCCTGTAGTACCTGTATACAGTTCTCGTAGAAAGTTCACAATTGGAAGGGGAACTCCCATTTTCAAAATAATACTCCACAACGTTGAGTGTGCCACGCAATCAAACGCTGCGGAGAGGTCGACATACACCATATGAAGGGAGGACCCCTTAGCTTCCACATATTTACCTGCCAATAGGGACAAGTTTAAGGCCTGGTCCACTGTTCCTAGCCCCTCCCAAAAACCATATTGTATGTCTGAGATGATGCTATGGTCAGTGGCCCACTCCTGGAGTCGATCGAGAAGTATTCGCCCTGCCATCTTCCCGAGCGAGTCCAGGAGGGAGATCGGCCTGTAACACGATGGACTATTTCGATCCCCTTTTTTAAATATAGGGACCAACGTTGATGTTCTCCAGGAGTCTAATAGACCCACTTCAATAGTGGCATTCAAGACGTTGGTCAGCAGGGGAGTCCATAGATCCGGGAGGTATTTAAAAATGTCAACAGGGACACCATCCGGGCCAGGGGCTTTGGCTGTTTTTGAAGATTTTAAGGCTTTTTGAACCTCTTTGTGTGAGAAGTGAAGGTTTATTGGATAGATAACCTGTGTCAAGGGGTCAGTTTGGTCTATATCCACTGTGGCATCTTTGCTAAAAACGTTTGTGAAGTGTCTCACCCACTCCCGTTCACTTATGGCGACCTCAATTGAAGGAGAGTCGTCTTTATCTGTTAGAAAGGGGGAGCGGACTACCTGCCAGAACATAGTACTGTTTTTTTGTTCCGAGCTTTGGCTAAGACGTACCCACAGTTCGGCTTTCATTTCTTTTTTTCTATTATTTAGGGCAGCCGCATACTCTTTTCTAAGTCTGCTAACTTCTGCTCTGTCCCTATGATCTCTATTTAGAGCTTCCTTTAAAGATGTGCATGCCTTTGTGCATGCTGAATTAAACCAACCTTTCTTTATGTGAGGCTTTTGTTTACACGTCCTAGTTAGTTCTTTTTGTATGTTTTTTGTGATCGCCAGAAAGCTCTTTATGACTTCCTTCGGTTGTATTGTAGAGTCCAGACAGTTTATGATGTCAGCTCGATTATGTGTAACTATTTTACTAGTTGTTGTTTCCTTATCGATACTGCCCCATTTCATTGTACAACCGTTCAGGGAACCTAATGCTAGGTTGCTTTGATTTAAGGCAATCATAATATCATATGGTTTATTTGTTTTTATTTCAGAAAGGACCATAGTATTTGGAAAGTGGTCACTCAGAGGATTTCTGACAACCTCAAATTCTTCTATGGTAGCTCCCATAGATGTTGAGATTAATATATAGTCTATTACGCTTATTAGACCTCTGCCATTAAATGTGGGCTGAAAAGGGACTGATGGAGTCTTTGTTTCGTTGGCAAAACTTAGCTCTAATTCGGTCATGACTTCAGTCATTTTTTCACCCACATTGGAGTGTATGAAGTGTGTTACATTTTTATCAGCCTCATCGCTAATGCCACACTTATCGCTATTGCTGTTCCCACATAGATGGAGGTTAAAATCTCCCCCCCAAATTATCGTGCATGACTTTTTGATGTATTTTGTACGTTGATCTTGTAATATTGCAGAAATCTCTGAAAGAAGGGCAAGCAAATCAGTTTGAGAAAGATTATTATAAAAGTTTACTATTAAGTATAGTTTTTGTTTAGTAATCTTTAGAACTATAATCTGGAAATTGTCATCTAGTTTTAGAGGAAGTACTTCGTCCAAGGGAAGAGTATTTGTAATATAGGTAGCTAAGCCACCACTATTTCTGCCGGAGGTTGATTTCTTTGCGGGTGACCAGAATGTTTTAAAGCCCGCTATATGTATTGGCCTAATAGCCCAAGTCTCCTGAAGGCAGATAAAACCGCTCATGTTAATCTGACTCAAAAAACTGGGGTTTGTCTTTTTTGCAGAAAGACCTGCAATATTCCAGAATGTAAAACATATCTGTAAGGTGGATAAGGTAGGATCAACGGCAGTACTTGCGTCAGCTATAAGATCTACTGCTTCCAAATTAGTGGGAACCGATTTTACAGTTGTCAAGAGATCTGTCTCATGGTGTTTTATTGTCAAACGATTAGTTGTAGCAAGAGTTGGAATGAAGTGGTTTACCTTTTTTTCAGAGATGATAGATGTTGTAGATGTTAAAGTCATCTCTATTTTAGAGGGTTGTGGAAAATCACAGTTGGAACGAGGGCTGGGAAGTCAATCATTAAAGTCGAGCCCAGAAAGAGCATTAAATCTGTTATAAGTCGGGATATTGTAGGGAGTAGCTAATGGCAGGGCCGCTTGCCTCCATCGATTATCTCCATTCTCTTGGTAGGGGGTTTCAGATAAATAAGGATGAATGGCAAGGGGTATGTGTGTTTGGCTCTGATGCCATTGTACCGAACCTATTGGATAAAGAAACTTGGGATTCTGGTGTGAGGTGAAAGGATGCGTGTCAGAAGGGAAAGACCTTTCTGAAAATACATTAGTAGAATTAGGTGGAATATTATTATTTGTATTTAACAAATGCCTGTAGAAATAACCTAGCGGAAGAAGGGTTGTGTTAAATTCCCAAGTAGAGGGTGGAGGGGCCTTAGCTAATGTCTTTTCGGCCCACTGAGGGTTCCTAAAGGTAATCGCTACACAGTCCCCCTCAAATTTTTTCCGTAAAGGGCCTATCCAGCCTACTCTTTGGGTGTGGGAAATTTCCCCGGCACATTCCATTGGAAAATTGCAGTTCAAACTTAACCAATGTAAAATCTTATTTTTCAGTGACGAAGTAGTTTCACTCTGCTCTTGTTTGAGTGTCGGTACATTTACCAGTACGAGTACATAGGCTCCGCATTCTGGGGGAAGGGTGATACGTGTGGGAATCTGTCTTGACCTATATGGTTGTTCATATGGCATCTTGGACTGCTGTTTTTTTGCGGTCATATAGTTAGGTTGGGTAAATGTCTGTGATCCCTGTTAGAATGCTATGTGAGGTTTCTCTGACTGATTAGTGGCAGATTGAGTGTTCGTGTTGACATTGAGAGTTGAACTGTTAGATGATGATGGTTTATTTACAACAGTTGAGGTATTACTGGAAATCTTCTGTTTCATCATAGGTACTGGGGTGGGAATAGGTTTTAGTTGGGGGACAGTTGTTTTACTGATATTTGCTTTAGGATTTGAAGCTACAGCGATATTTTGGGGAGCAGTAGATGCTGTTTTCCTGTTCATGGATACTAGTTCTTCAATTTGTTTTTCCAGTCGAGCAAGCCTAGTTTCGACTGGTGACAAATAAATACTTAGAAGATCCCCAATTCGTTCAATCAGATGGTCGCTGTCTATAGTAGTCTCATACTTATCCCTATGTTCCTCCCCTATATTTATATCTGAAGTCCCCAAGAGTTGGTGTGTTTCATTGGGGATCTCATTGGTTTTCTGTTCTCTCACACGTTGGCACTTCTTAAAGGCCCGAGATGCCGCTAAGGTTAATTTGTTGGTTTGTTTAGGGATTGCGCCCCCTTGTATATTACCAGCTTCGTTCTCTTGGCTATCGTCCACAATTTCAGGTGTTAAGCCCACGTTGAGGGCTGGGGATCTTTCTAAATCAGTACTTAAATCACAGTTGGTGCTAGAATCTGACACTGATAAATCGACCTCGTTTGTTAGTATACGGGGGTCGTTTTGGGTGTCGTGAGTGGTAGCAGAGTGTGTTGTATTAGAATTACCTGGGGTTGTAGCAAATTTAATACTCCCTAGAGAGGAGCGTTTAGCAATGCTCAGATCACGTGATACTCTTCGCTGCAGTAATGAAATGCTAAGATCGATAGCATCATTTGTTCTAGTTATAAAGCTGTCTATTGGCCCTAGAACTGATGCAGCTCCCGCAGCGGTCTTACTTCTGCTGCCTCTCGTAGTCATATTGCAGTTTGTAATGTTAGAGCAAGTGGATGATGTTAAATATCAATCTAGATGTCCCTCTATGGATGTCTATAACTACACCCTGGGTACACAATAAAACAAAACAGTTAGTAAGCAATATCCTACTCAATCATCTGGCTGGGATGTTAGGGCAGTGGACCCAACCCGACCTTATCGGCCTCGGACGGCCACAGACGGTCCCGCCCTTGTCCCGGGCTTCTCCCGGCGCAGTCCCGCGCGCTCCCGCGCAGCGGGGACACGTCTACCTTTAAATAGCAAGTAATGTGATTGGCGGATGGGCGGGGCCGGCAGGGAGAGCAGCCCAGCTGATCTGAATAGGGCGCGCAGGGACTCCTGGTCCTCGGAGTCCCTGCTGGTGCTCGCAGCCCTGCCGGTCAATGGAAGACAGCCCCCTTGGCAATACAGCTCCGTTATTTTTAGCCGCGAAGCGGGTCCGGCGAGGCGTTGGTTCAGGCTGATGCGGGCTCCAATAAAAAGCAGGGCAGAGTCTCAAGCTACTCTGTGCAGGTCGGCGTTTCACAGTCCAGGTAATGATCCCACTTGCTTTCTGGATGAGCAGCCCTTTAGCTCCGTGGGCGGATGGGCGGGGCCGGCAGGGAGAGCAGCCCAGCTGATCTGAATATGGCGCGCAGGGACTCCTGGTCCTCGGAGTCCCTGCTGGTGCTCGCAGCCCTGCCGGTCAATGGAAGACAGCCCCCTTGGCAATACAGCTCCGTTATTTTTAGCCGCGCTGCGGGACCCGCGGGTCCGGCGAGGCGTTGGTTCAGGCTGATGCGGGCTCCAATAAAAAGCAGGGCAGAGTCTCAAGCTACTCTGTACAGGTCGGCGTTTCACAGTCCAGGTAATGATCCCACTTGCTTTCTGGATGAGCAGCCCTTTAGCTCCGTGGGCGGATGGGCGGGGCCGGCAGGGAGAGCAGCCCAGCTGATCTGAATAGGGCGCGCAGGGACTCCTGGTCCTCGGAGTCCCTGCTGGTGCTCGCAGCCCTGCCGGTCAATGGAAGACAGCCCCCTTGGCAATACAGCTCCGTTATTTTTAGCCGCGAAGCGGGTAGGCGAGGCGTTGGTTCAGGCTGATGCGGGCTCCAATAAAAAGCAGGGCAGAGTCTCAAGCTACTCTGTGCAGGTCGGCGTTTCACAGTCCAGGTAATGATCCCACTTGCTTTCTGGATGAGCAGCCCTTTAGCTCCGTGGGCGGATGGGCGGGGCCGGCAGGGAGAGCAGCCCAGCTGATCTGAATAGGGCGCGCAGGGACTCCTGGTCCTCGGAGTCCCTGCTGGTGCTCGCAGCCCTGCCGGTCAATGGAAGACAGCCCCCTTGGCAATACAGCTCCGTTATTTAAGCGGGTCCGGCGAGGCGTTGGTTCAGGCTGATGCGGGCTCCAATAAAAAGCAGGGCAGAGTCTCAAGCTACTCTGTGCAGGTCGGCGTTTCACAGTCCAGGTAATAACTGAGCACAGTTTGCTAAAATGTGGCTAGGCTCAAATGTTAAATCAACTGCACGTAATATCTATTTTCTTCACCTGATGTGGCTCATCATAGGGGTTATATTTTGTAAGCCACATGTAGAGTTGGAAACCTCACCAAGGAAACTGATCAGCTGATCAAGGTATGCAAGTTTGATGGCACTCAGAAAGATTATCTTTAAAATATAATGGGGATTTCCATATGTGCTAAAATGGACAATGTATGTCTGTCTAATAAAAATGTATCTTGCTAAAGAAGAGAGTTAATGAAGTCTTCAAAGAGAAGCAGTAGCCAAAGTAGATTTGTAACTTACTTAGTTATGCCTACTGCCCTCCTGGGGTATAGGCCATTGACCAGGACTCTCCAGCCATTTCTGTTTTAAGCTTTTCTTTCAAACTGGCTCTAAATAGAACCGATTTCTCTGCAGTCAGCCATGGGCCCTTGAGGTCATGTGTTTCTTGGCCTTCCTCTTTCTTTTTCCCTTGAGGGTTCCAGATGAGGGTTTGCCTGGTGGTGTTTGCAGGGATGTGGAATTCCCATAGCCCAACGCCCAGGACATATTGTTTGGGGTCAAGGGCAACACATTTTTATGTGTGTTTGTGTTTGGGACAAGTAGGCCCAACCCCCTTATGCACAAACCCTTTAGCTGCCAGTTTGCAGTACCACATTATGGATCAGAGAAGGGCACTGGATGAAGTCACGGTAATATTTTTGTCTATATGTTAATGCTGTTCAAACTTGTATTTATGGTTTATTAAGTGAAAGCCTTTATTATTGGGGTGAGCGCTCTAAGTAAGTGTTGTATGCTCCGTCTGCACTACTGACAGTGGTTCCAGTATAAATATGTGTACACACGTTTTCAAGGTTTAGCAATATGAGGCTATGTATAATGTTGCCAGAATGCTCTCTGATTTGATGCAAATATATGTAGAAGCTTGAAAGCAAGATTGATGATTCTTTGCTTTCAAAATAAGATGTTCATAAAAAAATGAAAGCAGGAAAAAAACATTTCCTTAAACTACTGTAAAATTTCAGGTACCATTTCTTTGCAGCATCATTTAGTAACATGTGTTGATGCATGCTAATATTTCCTAAAAATATTCATAATGGAAAATCAGTGTAACCAGTTTCAAGAAGATTATGGGAAACAAAAATAAAGAAGCATTTGGAAAGCCAGTAGGTCCGGAAATTGGTGGTGAGCTTTTTAATTTTGTCAATGTGTGAATTATTCTGGCATGGTTTCTGTAAAATCTTATTGGTGTGGGAACAACCGGGCACTCACCATTATAACAAACATTAGCAAGAGCAAAAATTGTTTTTTTTTCTCAAAAAGTACAAACTGTCACAGAAGTTAATGTCACTTAACAACACTACTTTGTGTGCCAATATGCTCCTTGTGAAAGAGCAGAATGCTGTTACTCACAGTGTAGCCATCTGATACAGAGAGAGAGAGAGAGACAGAATTTTAATAAACGCGAAAGGTCATGGTCAATGCCAGACCAAATTAGAGGCCCAATTACTAAAGAAAGTCTCAAAAGTGCACCCATGGCAAATATGCATGTGTAGATTTGCTCTTGCGAAAACCTGAGTGTTTGCTAGATCACTTTCCCTCCAACCACTTTTTTCCCAACTCTGGAAGAACGTTTATGTCTGCCATTGTCAGAATTAAATTTCCAACATTTCTCAGTATGGGAAAATATTAGAGTTGTTGAACACACTTAAAACATGTAAGTTAGTAGGTTTGCACAGACTCAAAAGGGCATTTTAACCATGGAACAATTGCTTACCACTACCTTCAGCTCCAGTATGTAGATCTGAGGAAACGTTGCAACATATTGGGATTGCAAGTATTCAAACACTAGTATGGTATGAGCCCTGGCATAATCAGACAGGCAATATCAGAGCTCTTGTATAATGAGATTGCTGCCATAATTTGTCACTGAACTACATGGCACCAAAGGGACAAGTGGATTTTGTTAAGGGACAAGTAGATTTTTGAAGCCACCTGTCCCATTGACAAGTAGATATTGTATTAAATTCCACACCCCTGGTTTGATGCGGGCTTGTGGAGGCTGTGACGTACCCAGCCATAGCGTCTTTTCATGATTTCTTCAGGAGCAGGGATTTGGAAAGTCTGCTGCCATAGGTCATTGTTGCTGGTAGGGTGTGGCCAGTGGATTTTGAGGATTTTCCCCAGACAGGTGTTGATGAAGGTCTGGACTTTGTTGGTGGTGGTCACAATTGTCCCCCAAGTTTCTTGAAAAAGCCTAATCTTGGGTTTCAGAGTCTGCCCCTTGGAGTTCCATATCTTCTTTAGCTGAATGAAGGCAGGCAACGCTTTGCAGATTTTTGTCTTGATGTTAGCAACTGTGTCGTCCTGCTTTTTTATTTGACCTGCACAGGTAGGTGAAGCAGCAGATAAAAGTTATGCAGCCAAATAGTGCAGACACAGAGGGTCATCTTAAATGCTAAGATACAATGAATTTCCATAATTCACTCTGATCCCTACTAGGTATGTGATATCAATGACATGACCTGTCGTTGTTAGATGAGAAAACATCTTTTATGTGAAAGGAAGGAGCACAAATGTAAGTGAAGAGCTTTGGGGTGTCAGTAAGCATGAAGAATCACATTTAAGCCCAAAGTTCTGGACCTCTAAAAAAATGGGTCTTGACAGACTTCAAGTTTTACAGGTCAAAACACCTTCACCATGATGTTACCTATGTCCCATCTCCATTGCCATGAGTTTATCTGATTTGAGATTGAAAAAGTAACTACCTATTCACTGCCAGAACTCTTCTATCCACAATCAGACTTTGGCTAAAGGTGCATCCAGATCCCCACCCAAGTACATTGTGATATTGGTGCCATAAGCATGCATTTAAACGTGGAAGCATTGCAATTGAGTAGGGCATGCTAATGGGATGTTGAAGAGGCTTCTTGTGCATTATATTTAGAAGTACCCCAACTCAGTTATCCATTTTCCCCCTTTTGGATTCAAGAAGTAACAATGTTCTGCAACCTTTGAGGGGGGAGCTTATTCCTTATGTTTAATTATATCACATGGATCTTTGATCTTCATCACAATTAACCCACGCACTTTAAGAAAAAACATGTTTGTATTGTACCTGAATGAATCTCCAGAATAAGTTCACAAATAAAATAATCATATGTTAAGAATTCAAATTTAATTGTGGGAACCTCCACCTGCATTGTGCTTGAGTCACTGGCATTGTGACTTTGACAGCAAATACAATAAAATGTTTTACAAAGATAAAATTGAGCTCATCAACTGAAGTAAAATGATTATCAAAATATCCTTTATGCTATCTGATAAGAGCAGAATAGTGCCATGTATTTAGGGATCGACACATTTTACAATATTCAGCAATCAGTATTTTAGGATTCTTTACAAGACCTCTGTAGGAAATATGTTAAGGCAAATTTGTCTTCCTTCTCTCCATTATGTCTCATCGACACTTGTGACCTTTTCAATAATTATTTGACGGTGGTCTTCATCAGGACAAAGCTGTGCATGAATGATTCAAAACTGGTAAGCACCATCTTTCCCAGAGTAGAGAAATCTCTTTGCATAGTAGGTCGCTATCTGACTTTTCTTCATGGATTCCCAATTTACTATAAAACCTGTTATCATGATCGTTTCAGGGAGTGCTACACATGTCATTCCCTAGCCAAAGGGACCCGCCATCACCTCAAAGAAATATTTACAACAAGGGGTGGTGATGGACAGAGTCTCTGAATTAAGCAGAATACTCTCACCCAGTCAAGAGATCAGGGCTAGATCCAACACCGTTTTTTAGCTCATTGCACCATCCCAGTTTCAGAACCTGGCTGTATGCAAATTAGTCTGTCCCTGGCCCAGTGCATCATGGGAACAGGGCAGACCAGACTACAAAAGCCAATTCTTACACTGGGAAGGAAACAAGCTTCCGGGGACCGGTTTCTGGCATTTCAGCTGTCTTCGGCCCGGCTTGCTTGAATCCTGATGGTGCAATGAGCAAGGGACTCACATCTGAGCATACCCTTCCACGCTTAGGGTGGACAAAAATATTTACAACAAGGGGTGGTGATGGACAGAGTCTCTGAATTAAGCAGAATACTCTCACCCAGTCAAGAGATCAGGGCTAGATCCAACACCGTTTTTTAGCTCATTGCACCATCCCAGTTTCAGAACCTGGCTGTATGCAAATTAGTCTGTCCCTGGCCCAGTGCATCATGGGAACAGGGCAGACCAGACTACAAAAGCCAATTCTTACACTGGGAAGGAAACAAGCTTCCGGGGACCGGTTTCTGGCATTTCAGCCGTCTTCGGCCCGGCTTGCTTGAATCCTGATGGTGCAATGAGCAAGGGACTCACATCTGAGCATACCCTTCCACGCTTAGGGTGGACAAAAATATTTACAACAAGGGGTGGTGATGGACAGAGTCTCTGAATTAAGCAGAATACTCTCACCCAGTCAAGAGATCAGGGCTAGATCCAACACCGTTTTTTAGCTCATTGCACCATCCCAGTTTCAGAACCTGGCTGTATGCAAATTAGTCTGTCCCTGGCCCAGTGCATCATGGGAACAGGGCAGACCAGACTACAAAAGCCAATTCTTACACTGGGAAGTAAACAAGCTTCCGGGGACCGGTTTCTGGCACTTCAGCCGTCTTCGGCCCGGCTTGCTTGAATCCTGATGGTGCAATGAGCAAGGGACTCACATCTGAGCATACCCTTCCACGCTTAGGGTGGACAAAAATATTTACAACAAGGGGTGGTGATGGACAGAGTCTCTGAATTAAGCAGAATACTCTCACCCAGTCAAGAGATCAGGGCTAGATCCAACACCGTTTTTTAGCTCATTGCACCATCCCAGTTTCAGAACCTGGCTGTATGCAAATTAGTCTGTCCCTGGCCCAGTGCATCATGGGAACAGGGCAGACCAGACTACAAAAGCCAATTCTTACACTGGGAAGGAAACAAGCTTCCGGGGACCGGTTTCTGGCATTTCAGCCGTCTTCGGCCCGGCTTGCTTGAATCCTGATGGTGCAATGAGCAAGGGACTCACATCTGAGCATACCCTTCCACGCTTAGGGTGGACAAAAATATTTACAACAAGGGGTGGTGATGGACAGAGTCTCTGAATTAAGCAGAATACTCTCACCCAGTCAAGAGATCAGGGCTAGATCCAACACCGTTTTTTAGCTCATTGCACCATCCCAGTTTCAGAACCTGGCTGTATGCAAATTAGTCTGTCCCTGGCCCAGTGCATCATGGGAACAGGGCAGACCAGACTACAAAAGCCAATTCTTACACTGGGAAGGAAACAAGCTTCCGGGGACCGGTTTCTGGCATTTCAGCCGTCTTCGGCCCGGCTTGCTTGAATCCTGATGGTGCAATGAGCAAGGGACTCACATCTGAGCATACCCTTCCACGCTTAGGGTGGACAAAAATATTTACAACAAGGGGTGGTGATGGACAGAGTCTCTGAATTAAGCAGAATACTCTCACCGAGTCAAGAGATCAGGGCTAGATCCAACACCGTTTTTTAGCTCATTGCACCATCCCAGTTTCAGAACCTGGCTGTATGCAAATTAGTCTGTCCCTGGCCCAGTGCATCATGGGAACAGGGCAGACCAGACTACAAAAGCCAATTCTTACACTGGGAAGGAAACAAGCTTCCGGGGACCGGTTTCTGGCATTTCAGCCGTCTTCGGCCCGGCTTGCTTGAATCCTGATGGTGCAATGACCAAGGGACTCACATCTGAGCATACCCTTCCACGCTTAGGGTGGACAAAAATATTTACAACAAGGGGTGGTGATGGACAGAGTCTCTGAATTAAGCAGAATACTCTCACCCAGTCAAGAGATCAGGGCTAGATCCAACACCGTTTTTTAGCTCGTTGCACCATCCCAGTTTCAGAACCTGGCTGTATGCAAATTAGTCTGTCCCTGGCCCAGTGCATCATGGGAACAGGGCAGACCAGACTACAAAAGCCAATTCTTACACTGGGAAGGAAACAAGCTTCCGGGGACCGGTTTCTGGCATTTCAGCCGTCTTCGGCCCGGCTTGCTTGAATCCTGATGGTGCAATGAGCAAGGGACTCACATCTGAGCATACCCTTCCACGCTTAGGGTGGACAAAAATATTTACAACAAGGGGTGGTGATGGACAGAGTCTCTGAATTAAGCAGAATACTCTCACCCAGTCAAGAGATCAGGGCTAGATCCAACACCGTTTTTTAGCTCATTGCACCATCCCAGTTTCAGAACCTGGCTGTATGCAAATTAGTCTGTCCCTGGCCCAGTGCATCATGGGAACAGGGCAGACCAGACTACAAAAGCCAATTCTTACACTGGGAAGGAAACAAGCTTCCGGGGACCGGTTTCTGGCATTTCAGCCGTCTTCGGCCCGGCTTGCTTGAATCCTGATGGTGCAATGAGCAAGGGACTCACATCTGAGCATACCCTTCCACGCTTAGGGTGGACAAAAATATTTACAACAAGGGGTGGTGATGGACAGAGTCTCTGAATTAAGCAGAATACTCTCACCCAGTCAAGAGATCAGGGCTAGATCCACCCCTTGTTGTAAATATTTTTGTCCACCCTAAGCGTGGAAGGGTATACTCAGACATGAGTCCCTTGCTCATTGCACCATCAGGATTCAAGCAAGCCGGGCCGAAGACGGCTGTAATGCCAGAAACCGGTCCCCGGAAGCTTGTTTCCTTCCCAGTGTAAGAATTGGCTTTTGTAGTTTGGTTTGCCCTGTTCCCATCATGCACTGGGACAGGAACAGACTAATTTGCATACAGCCAGGTTCTGAAACTGGGATGGTGCAGTGAGCTAAAAAACGGTGTTGGATCTAGCCCTGATCTCTTGACTGGGTGAGAGTATTCTGCTTAATTCAGAGACTCTGTCCCTCACCACCCCTTGTTGTAAATATTTTTGTCCACCCTAAGCGTGGAAGGGTATACTCAGACATGAGTCCCTTGCTCATTGCACCATCAGGATTCAAGCAAGCCGGGCCGAAGACGGCTGTAATGCCAGAAACCGGTCCCCGGAAGCTTGTTTCCTTCCCAGTGTAAGAATTGGCTTTTGTAGTTTGGTTTGCCCTGTTCCCATCATGCACTGGGACAGGAACAGACTAATTTGCATACAGCCAGGTTCTGAAACTGGGATGGTGCAGTGAGCTAAAAAACGGTGTTGGATCTAGCCCTGATCTCTTGACTGGGTGAGAGTATTCTGCTTAATTCAGAGACTCTGTCCCTCACCACCCCTTGTTGTAAATATCACCTCAAAGAAAAGCATGTTTATTGTAAAAATGTGATCCGTTTTGCCCTGATCACCCACACTTTATCTGGCTGCTGTTGGTGATTACTGAATCTGAAAGTTTCCTGGGCTCTGCCAACCAGGCCCAAGGCCAGTGCTCTGCCCTCTAAATGTATATGGTAGTTCGTATAATTCTAATTAGCATTGACAACTTACCTGTAAGTCCCTAGTAAATTGTAAGGCTTTTAGGCCGCAGTGGACCTAATGCACTAAAATTAGCACTGCTATGGTGTCTGGTGTCATTTTAGAGCCAGTCCTGCCTTGCAGGCTGGTTCTAAAATAGAACTATGTCCAAATTGGACTTTAAAATCAAAAGTCGTTCCAAAGCCCAGAACTACCTTTTCATACCCTAAACGTAAACCCTGAGGTCTGCCCTATGTGGCCCAAGAGGGGAGTGCATTGTTATAAAAAGCAGGGGCAATATAAAAAGATTTTTTATATGCCCTGGTAAGGAAAAAAAGCCAAAGTTGTTTTTACCTATTGTAGTGCGGCTAGCCTCATAGGTAACATGGGAAGGTTTTATTAAACTTAATAAGTTCCAACTTTTGATTGGAGCTAGCTAAACATATCACTCAAAGTATCAAAATAATGGTTGTAATAAATTCAATAACTTGCCAAGATTGGATTCAATATAATTATTACAGGAAAGAAGTTTTAGAACATACCATCCTGAAGTTACCTCAAACAGCCCTGCAGCAGCCTCTTCTGGTTAGTCAGCCTCTGACAGCCTGGGCCTAGCTGATCCCTGAGTAGGTGTAAACTGGTCTAGGGCTAAACCAATACATCCATTTGGTGAGAGGAGATTTGATTCCTGGAAAATCCAGGGAGAGTATGGAGGCTGGGAATAAAAGCTGAGATTCAAAGGCCGGAGAACAAATTCACAGCACCCTGGCCAGCACCTTCTTCTTTGACCACCAGCCAGATTGGAGCCACCCTAATTAAATAAGGAGAGGGTCTGAAAGTGGACTATAGTGAGTTGTTAGGCACCCTTTTGGGTAGGGTTACACAGACATACACACTAATGAAAGAATTTCTCTATTTTGATTTTGTGAAAATATTACATTCTAGGTCATACATAAGCCACACTTCGCAAGAAGTTGTCATAGCAGAGGAAGGTAACTTTACCCCAATTAGTCGGGGTATCCCCCCTCATGCCGGCCCAGAATGAAAGATAAACTTGGGAGAGCTACAGTAGCTTCTCAAAATACTGCCTGGAACAACAGAAGAATAAGGACTACCCTGCTGGACCTATGGACTGTAAAGTCTTTTATTATACAGTTAATTAAAACTGTAAGACCTTTGGACTGACAACAGAAGGCTTGCTCTCAGGAGGACTGCACCTGCTGTGCTCACCAAGCTCCACAAAGAAAGGAATGTGCCTGATTCAAAGGAAGTAAGGAGTGGACTCCCTAATCAACAACAGGTCCAAAAGTGCCGGGAGAAGCCACCTGCAGCAGTCAAAGAGACGATTACCCCAGCTGACCAACTACAACTGGATTTTCCTGGACTGCGCAGGTGCATTGTTGGAGATCGAATACTAGTCCCCAAAAGGCGATCCAGAGTCTCTGAACTCTTGGCTGGTGCTACTGGACACTCCTCTCCCCAAAGGAACCAACAGGGAACAAGATTTGAAACTTTGAAAACTTTCTACAAAGTTTTTCAGAAAAGCTCCCAGAGGAGACTGGCCTGACATTGAGAGTCAAGCTGCTGTCGACTTGCATATTGGCCTGACCATGCTAGTTTGTCCGGCTGAAAGCTCTGGATCACCTCACTGTTGTCGTCAAGGACTTCTAGAGGCACCTTGAGACATCGCTGTGTAGCAGGCTGCCGTTGACAAACCAAACTCTGGATCTGAGAAACCCGAGCACTCAACCTCGAGAGAAAAGCTCCAACAAAAAGACTAAGTCCAAAGGTAAACTTTTGATCTAGACCTAGCCCTCAGCCTATCTGGCCCATGCACCATCGCAGTCAGCCTAAAACCTTCACGATGGTCCGGTCCAGCTAGACTAGATAGCCCTGAGTGGCATTTTAATCTTTTTTGAGCTAGAATGCACAATTTTTGATTCTAATCTCTGGTTCCCTACATTGGATTTTTGTCATTTTGGTGCCCTGTTAAATAGTCTCTAGTTTTAGAAACTGGTGTTGGATTTTTATTGTGTTGTGTCTTTTACTTATTTACTGTTTTGGTGATATTGAATGCTTTACACATACCTGCGTCATAAATTAAGCCCAACTGCTTGTTTGCCAAGCTACCAAGGGTTGAGCAAGGATTAATTATTCAGCCTTAATTAGACCTTTTAGTGATTGTGGTTTTATTACTAGATGAAGGTGAATATCCCCACCTACTAATAATCAACTTTCCTACAAGCATGCTCCCTGTTTCCCACCTAGAACATCCATTCCCATACACTCTTTCCTTTCTCCAAATGTGGTGCAGTTGAGGGTTTGTACCTCTAACAATACTCCACTTCTCAAAGTCAGGCGAGGGACCTTGTGGGGGGGCATACATAGAGACAGACACATTTCATGAAATCCACTTCACTACAAAGCAAACTGGAAGTCATAATCACTTCTATATCTTGTTGATGTACACCTTTGTTCTCATGCATGTGAGTAAATAATGCCAGAAGGGAATAGTAAAAAGACTGTCCCTGGAATGTCTGGTGTCATGTAGAACATGTTGGTTATCTGAAAATTGAAGAATTGTTCAATTACGTGTTAATACATTGAAAGAGCTTCCAAACTTATGACAATATATTAATATTCTTTTCATAATTTTCTAAATTTTCTTTCTGTTTCCCAGTCATTGAATAGGAAAAGTGTTTGTCATTTTGTTATTTGTGCATTTTTCTTTGTCTTAGGATTTTGTTCTTTGCTTTAAGTTTGTTCTTTAAAAATACGTGTTTTGCTCCTTCACAACTCACACTGTTGGGGCTCTTTCAAGAGTGTGGTAGTTAGTATCACAAAAAGAGAAATATGAGTAACAATTAAATATAAGGCAATACATACTTGTATTATGTCTCTGCGTTAATATCTTGATTAAAAAAAGCATTTTACCTCCTGTCTCTGGCACTCGTGAAAGCAATGCACACAACGCACTTTTATTCAGGCTGATAGAATGTTATAATGCATTATGTGGAAGCTAGTACATTAAGATAGATGTGTGAGGCAGTGACAAATCATTTCCGAAGATAGCATATATACACTCCAGTATATAAAAATTACATTTATGAAATGTAATTCAGCAACTATGTTACCTGATGGTATATATGCGATCACAATTATAAGTGTATACTTTGAGGGGAAAAGTTATCTTAAAGTAAGTATACAGTCATTTGTCTGTTATCAAGAAGAGGAAATATAAATGTTTAAGTATAATGCATTGGATTAATTTGAATTTGATTAAGCTGTAGCCAAAGTCACAAATATGCTTAATATGAAAAGTACACCCATTGTGGTACATTTTTATATATCTTTTCTCCTTCAAACACAAGTTAAGTTAATGGGACTTGGCTTGTGATACTCTTCATTGAGAAGGAGTTCCACAAATGGAGTGTGGCTGTTCCCTCGCATCCACCCATGGATTTAGTCACAATCCCAGATTAACTAAATTAAGTAAACCTGGGATTGCATCAAAATGCCATCCCATCCCAACAGTGGTGTATTAGGAGAAATATGTTTATTTCTCCTTTCTATTTGCCCTCTCTTAGGGTGCATCATTGTGCAGCATGCATAGAAAGAGGAAAATGTCTATGAGGATTGCTTATCTGCAGGAACGTCTTCCGTCCAGCACACTAACAATCCTGCCTGTAACAAAGGTACCCTTGCATGTAAGAAGGAAGGGGTATCCCCGACTAGAGTTCCTAATTCGGGATAGGTATGGTATTTGGAAGAAAAGTAATTAGGAACTAATATTTAGACAAAGGACAAAAACGGACTAGTGACAGCAAAAACTATAAATAAACAAAATGCATGGTACAAAATTATGGCTTTTATTTTATTCAATCTTCATTATAATAAAAAACAGTGTTATTTAATTACAAATAGTTATTATGTGCATGCCTCCATTATACATGTGACTTTTGATCTACATATATATACATATTATTGTATCCTATACATGTTTCAAGATAATGGATATTAACTTGAGATCTGTGCGGAAGCTTGTTTTGGCACATTTGTACATAAAAACAAATGTGCCAAAACAAGCTTCCGCACAGATCTCAAGTTAATATCCATTATCTTGAAACATGTATAGGATACAATAATATGTATATATATGTATATATATGTAGATCAAAAGTCACATGTATAATGGAGGCATGCACATAATAACTATTTGTAATTAAATAACACTGTTTTTTATTATAATGAAGATTGAATAAAATAAAAGCCATAATTTTGTACCATGCATTTTGTTTATTTATAGTTTTTGCTGTCACTAGTCCGTTTTTGTCCTTTGTCTAAATATTAGTTCCTAATTACTTTTCTTCCAAATACAAAGGTACCCTTGCACCATGGCACAAGGGTGTCTGTGGTGGCACTAGGCTGCACTCAGTGTGCCTGTGCTCAGGGAGAGCAAGAATGTGCCATATCCAAGTACGTATTGCACATACCTGCTCTCTCTGTTTGAGGTTAGCTGCATTTAATGTTAGTAAATCTGGGCTATAGTGCGTGTATCTCACCATTATTGATGTGTGCATGTGTTGGGAGATATTTGTCCTCGTCTCTCAGGGATTACATAGTTATTTAAAAGAAGGGATTAGTGGTCAGAATTTACTAGAAGTCAGAAGTCCCTTTGCTAGTCCATACTTGGGTCTGCAAGTGTTGTCCCATCTCATCTGGTTTCTCATCATGGTGTGATTCGCTCAGGACCTCCACTTTATATTGGCACATTTTAGTTTCACATTCATTTGGACTGACACGAGAGCAGGAGGACATAATTATATCATTCAGTAATTCAAAACCTTTGGTGGTTGCACAAGACCACGAGAGTGCATAAGAGCATAATGGCATCCAGTGTTTTAATTATCCTTGATGTTTGGCTTACAGTTTAATATTTGCATGCTCATCATACAGTGTATTAGGGGTATGGGAAAGTTGGGTAATTGTCTTTTGTGTAATCGCATGAAATTCGGGAAAACTAAGTGAAAATTCAAATAATTAAGCAGAGAAAAAATCTATTATTTAGTGCTATATTTTAGCTCAAAAGTAATCCTTACATCAACATTTGAAGCAAGTACGCATTTTGTGCTAAAAACCACAAAAAACACAATTGTTGCAAACAACAGCTACTCTCGGTCTGGTTTTTCACATTGCTCCCACGCTTCCTATGTTGCAAATAGGGGTATATTTATATAACGTGGGGTGATGGCTTCATTTAGGGAATTTTGCTTAACATCTGTAAAATGAAATTCCCAAAATTAGGCAAATTATGCCACTATAACTTAAGTAAAATGTACAACAAATACATTTTAAAAATAAATTTACAATTATAACTCTTAACTTCTTGGGTAATTCAGACTTTGTACACATGTGGGAACGGACAAAACCATATGTGTGTGTCAACATACAACTCAATAAATATGAGATAAACAAATTTAGCAATTGTGAGTGGGTGGTTAGCTAAGATCCCCTATTATCAATTTAGAACAGTGGCCACCATTGGTTGTTTTAGTCTTTGAAATACCCTCGTAAGTTTCTTTTTTACTATTCTCACTTTCAACCTTCTCTAAGCCCTGGTTGATGGCCATGGTCCATCTATCTGCCTTCTCTATGACTATTTAGGTATGGTTCCTTTCTTTGGAGCACCACAATATGTAGAACTGTTACCCCTTCGAAATGACCCCATAAGCTTTTCAGACGTCTAATGTTTGGATACATTGCGCAACTTGAGCACTGAGATACCCATTCTAGGCATGGTCAAAGCTCCAGGCAACATCTTCACTACTTGCAGTATTAGATTTTTCCAGCTCTCTCGTGTGGTCTGTATATAAATTTATTATGTGATTAACACTCTCTTGTTACGTAGAAAAGGACCACTCATACTAACTCCGTGCAGCAATAGGTGGTAAGCATGTATGTTCCTCTTTTTGTGGGCCCTATTTCTGCTGGTGTTTCTGCTCTAAGCTCAGCGGCAATGTTGCTCAGTGCCATGGCGCATGTGCTCTGTCCCTAAAACACTATGGGCTTGATTTAGAGTTCAGTGGACAGGTTACTCTGTCACAAAAGTGATTGATATCCTATCCACAATATTACAAGTGCCATTGTATATAATGCAGTGTAACATGATGGCCTGGGCATGAGATTCTCTGACTGAACTTCGTGACATTTCTTTTCACCTTTAAACTTCAATCTACTAGTTTCTCTTTAAAAAGAACCTCTACAAAATATTAACTGCTTTTGCTTCCAAGAGATCACAACATCAGTGTTTTACTCTGTGTTTTGTAATGTTTGTATTTCATGGTGCTAGACAAATATGTTGCTCTATCTTTTGGTAACTCAAAACTTACAAATCCTGTTGCAGGTCTGTGTTATTTCATTGTAAGCAAGCGCATGATAGCATTTTATATAAAATTGCATCTCCCTACATCACTTTTAATTTTGTGTTTATTTGGCTTTTTATGCTCAGCAAGAAATTCTGTCATCGCTCTTTTGATTTTAGTGTGCATTTTAATATAGTATTTCTTTTCATTGTTCTTCGTTCCAACTGACAAAACATATGCTAATGTATTCCAGCTAGTGTTTCACCAGGGTTTATTTGGTAATAAAATACCTTTATAGCTCAGAATGCTGATCATTGTATCTTTAACGTAAAAACAAAGTGATGCCTGCACAGCTTGTCTGTAGAACTAAGTGTAGATTTACATCAGTTAAAAGGGGATCTCTTATTTTGGAAAATCTTATACTAACTTTTCTGTTTTTCATGAAAACGGCTGTACATATATTAATGTAATGTTCATGGACTAGAGTTGGCCGTGCTATGATTATATATATTCGCTGAAAAACCCATAGGTTTCCGGCACATTATAGGTAAAAATTAGCACAGGTTTCAAGGACGTTATAGTTAGTTGAACATTGTATTTGTGCAAAACCAGAGAAATTCGGCCGTTATAGTTAGTTCAGCTAACTATAACTCGAGCCCCGCAATGCACTGCTGATGAAGTCACATATTACATCATTCATGACATGGTCAGTGACATCACTGATGATATCTCAAATGACATAACTGATGACATCACTGATGACATCATCCAGTGATTGTGTGTTTCTGTAAAGTTTAAATATGTTTTATATATATGCCATGGTGTATTGAAGAATGAATGGGCGTATAAGTGTCTGGAAGGAGGATTTAGTAGGTGCATGACTGGCTGTATAAGTGAGTGATTGAATGTGTCTTAATAAATGCATGGGTGACTAAACTGTGAATGTCTGTATCAGTCTGTCTGTTGTTGTTTAAGCTGCTGCATGGGTTGGTCAGTGGCTACATGAGTGTCTATATGGGTCATTGATTGGTTGCCTGAGTATTCGTATCAGAGACTGAGTGTGTGTGTGAGTGGGTGGGAGGTGTGTCACTCTGCACATAGATGTGTGAGTGGTTGATTCACTGGGTGTATGGGTTCAAAAGTGCATGTGGAAACAGCTGTATGGGTGGGTGAGTGTGTGTATGGGTATGTTGGTGAGTGAATGGATATCTCAGAGGTACATGTCCAAGTAACTACATATGTAAAGGCAGTGTATGTGAGAGTTGGAGTATATAAATGACTATATGTGAGAGTCAGTGATTGTGAGAGTGGCTGAATGGATGAGTGTGTACTTGTATCAGTGATTGTATGAGAGTAAGTATGCGTTGATTTGAGTATGAATACGTGATGTGGTGTGTGTATAACTGTGTAGGTCAGTAAATGGAAGTGTGATTGATTCCTTGCATAACTGACTGGGTGTATGAGTAACTCTGGATGAGTGGTGGTGTGTGATGTCTGTATAAGTGTATGAGTGCATATGATAGTGTTGTATTGATGAGTGACTGCATGTATGAGTGATTGTATGGGTGAATGAGTGGATGTGTCTGTGGACCTAGGAATCAGTTAGTGTGAATGGTAGTCCGTATTTTACTGTGGGTGTATCAAAAGTTATATTAGAGTGTGAGGAGGTACATCAGATTATCACGTGGATGATCATCATCAGTGATGTCACTGACCATGTCATGAATGATGTAATATGTGACATCATCAGCAGTGCATTGAGTGGGCGTGAGATATAGTTAGCTGAACTAACTTTAACGGCTGAATTTCTCTGGTTTTGTACAAGTGAAATGTCCAACTAACTATGACGTCCCTGAAACCTGTTTTTTTTTCAGTGAATTTCTAAGGTTTTTTAAATGCTCATTTTTAACTATAACAGGCCTGAAATCTATGTTTTTTTAAGTGAATTTCAAAGGTTTTATAAATGCTAATTTCTAACTATAACGTGCCTGAAACCTATGGTTTTCTCAGTGAATTTCAAAGGTTTTTTGAATGCTATTTTCTAAGTATAATTTTAAAAAACATATGTTTTTTCCTTTTTGTAAAATTATTATGACATTTTTGTATTATTTTGTAGTTTGTAGAAGATAAAAATACATTTTTTTTAAAATAAAAAATTGGAGTCGCGCACCAATCGTGTACCCGTCTCGATTGGTGCACAAATTCAAGCCGCCACTTTGGTAAAGTTGTGTAGGACGCGCGCTTCGTAAGCAACGGGTGCTCGAAATACGACCCCACGTAACGTTATGCACAGAGTTGCAGGCCTCGCGCTGGGCACGCGACTCTACCGTGACTTTTTAGCTTCTAAATCTATCTATATATATATAACTTTTACATGTATATTAACCACGATATTATTGACTTTTTTTTATAAAAATGATATCTTTGTAAGTAAAATAAAGATAAATTACTAGTAAATATTTTTTTTTGATTTTGCGATGGGTGCACGCGGTTTGCCTGCCTGATGCACTGATTAAGGTGAGTTTTTCAAATGAAGAAATTCATTGGTTCATAACTTTTTCATTCTTGAAGTTTCAAGATCGCACCCATATTCTTTTCTACTTTTCAGAACCTCAGCAGAGAGACAGCAGCTGTGATTCCTCTGTTCTTTTTCTCCATTTGTTTGGTGTTTTTGAAAAACAGCAAGGATAAAAGGCATCTTCCAACATTCCACCACAGGTTCATCCAGAGGAAGAAGATGATGAACCAGAACTAGTGAAGGAACGGTATGAAATTGTTGTCTGGGCTAACTTTTCGGTCCTTTAATGCCAAAAGAATGTGATTGCACAGTAAGTTACGTACATTCTGTGTGAAAGGGTACTGTCACGTGGGTCGGAAAAGAAGTATTCGTGTGGCACCTCATCCATGCTGAAACATCTGCAGACTATTCATTCGAGGGCACTTGCATGAGAGCAACATCATTGTGCAATGGCGATGCAGGCTGCAGGACAAGCCCAATATAGAGGTGCAAGCACATCATCTGGTTCTCCAACTGCCATGACAACCAGCATCAAGCCTGAATTTGCGAGACTTACACAGAGTTGTGTAAAATGCAACAAAGTTCTCTGCATTAGAGAACAATTCATAGATGCAATTCTTTTTGTAGTCTCAAACCACTTTTGTCATTTTTTGTTTGTTTTTGCATTGTTACTAATTGCAAAAAGTTGTGAAAGTTTTCACAATTTATTCTGTTTATTTTAGTTTAATTTGTGAAAAAACACCAAAAAAATGTAAAAAAGATAAAACATTACAAAAATATATAAAATAACAAAAGAAGAAAAAAACTGTTATTCTTAGAACTACCTACTTAGGTTAAAAAAGAGACATTTCTATGTTGTGTATGAACGGTACAGATAATATCTGCAGGGTTACATGGGTGCATGACTACCGCCTGGATGAGCAGATAATTGCTTGGTTAATATAGGAGTGATTAGATTAGTTCTTAGGTTCTGAGTAAATGGTTGGAAGATTGCGTAACTATTGCAAAAGTGATTGGATGAGTAAATGAGCAGTACCTGGGTTATTCCTTGACTGCATTAGTAGTATGCAGGAGGTTGCATGAGAGTATGGGTAGTATGGGTATAACTAGATGTATAAATAGGTAATGTCTGAGTAATTGCATTAGTGCATTGGTAGTGCATAAGTGATTGCATCAGTGCATGGGTAGTGCCTGAGTTATTGCATGACTGTATGGGTAGTGCATCAGTGATTGGAGAAGTGCTGGGAGAGTGCATGGTGAATTTATGAGTGGCTGAGTATTGGCAGCGTGTTTGGATTAGTACATGGTAGTGGCTGGATGACTGGAGCAGTCCACGAGGAGTAACAGGCTGATTATTGGACTGCATGGGTACTACCTAGGGAATTGAAGGAGTGAATGAGAAGTGTGTAAGTGGTTAGAGGACTGCATGGGTAGTGCACAGGTATTGCAGTAGTGCATGTGTTAGTGACTGGGTCATTGCATGAGTACATGGGTATTGAGTGGATGGTTAGAGTGCTGTACGGAGAGTAGGTGGTGAATTTATAAGTGCTTGGGTTTTGGCGCAATGATTAGATAAAGACATGGGACTGCTGGGTGATTGGAGGAGTGCATAGGTAGTAACAGGGAGATTACTGAATTGTATATGTAGTGCTCAAGGGATTGTAGAAGTGCATGAGTTAGTGCCTGGGTCATTGCACGGGTAATGACTGGATGATTAGAGTACTGCAAGGTGACTGCATGGTAAATTTATACGTGCTTTGGTTTGGCACAGTGATTGGATAAATACATAGGACTCGCTGGGTGATTGGAGGAGTGCACGGGGAGTGACAGTGTGATTGATGGAGTGCATGGTTAGTACCTGGGAAAATGAAGGTGTGAATGAGCAGTGTGTAAGTGGTTAGAGGACTGCATGTATAGTGCACATGTGATTGTAGCACTGCATGTGTTAGTGCCTGGGTCATTGCATGAGTACATGGGTAGTGACTGGACGATTAGAGTACTGTAAGGAAAGTGCATGGTGAAGTTATAAGTGCTTGGGTTTTAGCGGAGTGATTAGATAAGTACATGATGCTGGATGGGTGATTGGAGGAGTGCATGTGAAGTGACAGGGAGATTGCTGGACTGCATGGGTGCTACCTGGTTAATTGGAGGAGTGAATCAGTAGTGTGTAGGTGGTTATAGGTCTGCATGGGAAGTGCACAGGTGATTTTAGCAGTACATGTGTTAGTGCCTGGGTCATTAGTGCATGGGTATTGACCAGATGATTACAGTGGTGCAAAGACAGTACATGGTGAATTTATAAGTGCTTGGGGATTAGCGGAGTGATTGGATTAGTACATGATACTAGCTGTGTGATTGGAGGAGTGCACGGGGAGTGACAGTGTGATTGCTGGAGCGCATGTTAGTACCTTGGAAAATGAAGGTGTGAATAAGCAGTGTGTAGGTGGTTAGAGGACTGCATGGATAGTGCACATGTGATTGTAGCACTGCATGTGTTAGTGCCTGGGTCATTGCATGAGTACATGGGTAGTGACTGGATGATTAGAGAACTGTAGGGAGAGTACATGGTGAATTTATAAGCGCTTGGGTATTGGTGGAGTGATTGGATTAGTACATGGTACTGGCTGAGTCATTGGAGGAGTGCACGGGGAGTGACAGTGTGATTGCTGGACTGCATGGGTACTACCTGGGTAATTGGAGGAGTGAATCAGTAGTGTGTAGGTGGTTAGAGGACTGCATGGATAGTGCACATGTGATTATAGCACAGCATGTGTAGGTGCCTGGGTCATTGCATGAGTACATGGGTAGTGACTGGATGATTAGAGAACTGCAAGGTGAGTGCATGGTACATTTATAAGTGCTTGGGTTTGGCGCAGTGATGACATAAGGTCATGAGACTGACTGGGTGATTGGAGGAATGAATAGGTAGTAACAAGGAGATTACTGAACTGTATAGATAGTGCTCAAGGGATTGTAGAAGTGCATGAGTTAGTGCCTGGGTGATTGCATGAGCACATGGATTGCGACTGGATGATTAGAGTACTGCAAGGAGAGTGCATAGTGAATTCCAAAGTGCTTTGGTTTTGGCACAGTGGTGACATAAATACATGGGGCTGGTTGGGGTATTGGAGGAATGAAGAGGTAGTAACACGAAGATTACTGAACTGTATAGATAGTGCTCAAGGGATTGTAGAAGTACATGAGTTACTGCCTGGGTCATTGCTTGGGTAGTTACTGGATGATTAGAGTACTGCAATGAGAGTGCATGGTGAATTTATAAGTGCTTGGGTTTTGGCACAGTGATTAGATAAGGACAAGAGACTGGCTGGGTGATTGGGAGATTACTGAACTGTATAGGTAGTGCTCAAGCGATTGTAGAAGTGCATGACTTAGTGCCTGGGTCATTGCACGAATACATGGCTAGTGACTGGATGATTAGAGAACTGCATGGAGAGTGCATGGTGAATTTATAAGTGTTTGGGTATTGGCGAAGTGATTGGATAAGTACATGGTGCTGACTGGGTGACTGGAGGAGTGCATGGGTACTGACAGGATTATTTGTACAATGCATAGGTACTACCTGGGTAAATGAAGGACTGAATGAATAGTGTGTATGTGATTAGAGGACTACGTGGGTATTGCACACGTAATTGTAGCACTGTATGGTTGGTGCTTGATTCATTGCATGAGTACATGGGTACTGACTGGATGATTAGAGGAGTGCATGGGGAGTGACAGTGCGATTGCTGGACTGCATGGGTACTACCTGGGTAATTGGAGGAGTGAATCAGTAACATTCCAACATTGGTTAGTAAAAAATGTTTGAAAGGTCATGTTCTGCTGTTTCAATTTGCAACATTGCATGGTGAACTTGTGACCACATATATCTTCAGCATTATATCTAAAATAATGTGGCATCATTCAACTATACCTTGGTTTAGAATACAAAAAGAAATCTAATTAACAGCACCTTATTTCACCAGTCTATCTTTAATTATATGCCATCATTTAACGTTACTTTCTGTACAAACTAATAACAGAAACCTAATTATTAGCACCTCATATGATCATCTTTCAATCACCAAGGTTGTGCTGCATCTTTACCAAAGTATCTATAACTATGCAGTATCATTCAACTATACCTTTGTAGAGAGAAGAAAAAACAAAGCCTAATAAACTACACCTTATATGAACATCTTTTAAAATACACATTTGTACTGCATCTTCAACCAACTATCTAAAAATATGAGGCATCATTCAGCTATACCTTTGAACAGACTTAAAAATATACATACTACTGTCCAGACTGTTTTTTAAACAAACTTAAAGTACAATGAAACTAATTCCAATATATATCTCTACATTTAATAATATATTTTAGAATAATGTCAAATCTTTTTTAAATAAACCCAAAAATATATAACTCACCTTGCAAAAAAATCTTTTGAATGAAAAATCTCACACCGTCAGACAGGATTTTCTTTTACACACAGTCAATATAAATCACCAGACTCCGCAAGGTGAAACCTGTAATGGCAAGGTTTCCCTCTCTGTTGTAAAACACATTTCCATTGGTCACAGATAATATTCCTTATCAACTGACTTCTTCACCCTTCTGCTTAATGTCAGTTTCCATAGCGACAGGTCATGCAACATTCAACTTAACTGACAGGTCTCAAGTTCACCACACAATGTTGCAAATGAGAACAGCAGTTGTGGTTGGCATTGCAAAACATGACCGTATCCTTCCTGCTATACCTTTCAAACATCTTTTACTAAGCAATAAGAAACTTGCTTTGTAAACAAAGTAAAATGCACCCTATTATTGAATGTACAATGTTCTTAAACAGCCAATCAAACCTCTACTTTCTTAAAAACAGAATCTTGTCCACCATTTTAGATATCTCTTATTCTACCAACTGACTACCTCAGCTACAGACATCTTTTCACTATCTATAGTCACTTCAAGATGCTTTCAGTGTGGATTGTTGAGCACAGCTATGTTTTCTGGTGCAAAAGATATGCTGAATGCAGAGATATTGAGAAAGACATAGCTTTGCAAAATGTAGACATTAAATGGATTGGACAGAGAGGATTTAAATGGCACCCATGGATGCCTTTGGTTAAAAACGTTTTGCATCTCCAAGCCCCTGACCTCATAATTGTGCACTGTAGTGGCAATGACCTAGGCACATCGATTAGGGTCGATCTGGAAATGCTAATGAAGCTGACCTTTGCAGAACTGATGTTGCTTTCCCCAAACTGTCTTTGTATACTGTAACATATGCCAAAGACGGACATGGAGGGGGTCCAATCAATTTTATCCTCAGATTGAGAAAGCTAGACAAAATGTCAATGGAGCTGTTTCTGCTTAACTGAGAGACCATAGGATGGGCTCCATCTATAACAACAATATTCATTTCAATATGGACAGCATCTACAGAAGATATTGAGTACACTTCATTGATGAAGGCAACAACCTGAAGTTCTGCATCCACACTTACATGTAGCTACAACTATCTCCCAATGAAAACAAGGGCTCTTTTTAGAGCCACTCCATAATCCAACTTATAACCTAGGTTTCTACGAAAAAAAAGTAATTTTTTTTGCTTGAAATTGGGCGCCCAGCGTGACTAAGAGAGCAGTGCACCCCTCGCGTTCACATTAGGGGCTGCTCTGGGAGTCTCCCACCCCTCCCTTTCACACTAGGGGGCTGCTCTGGGAGCCGCACACCCCTCGCGTTCACACTGGGGGCCCGCTGAGCACCACGCACCCCTCGCGTTTACACCAGGGGGCCACGCTGAGCTCCGCGCATGGTTCGCAACTCCAAACTATGGCAAAAAAAACTGTTACTACTAATAATTTATATTTGCCCCATGGACCCCATCACCCGGAACATGCCAATTATTAATATTTTTTATAAAAAGGAGGGCGAACCACGTGGCCCCCCTCCCAGGCCATTTTTGGCCCTAGGGACCCCATCCCTGGGGCATAGCCTCACAGTTGGGGACTGTGGGGGGAGCCCCAATGCCCCCACGTTCCCACTGGCTCCCCACCTCCAGCAGGAGCTGGCATTGCTTTTTCACAACGGGAGCTGATGCTGGCTCCCCTTATGGAAAAACAATCCTGCTTTGCTTCGTAGAGCAGGTTTTCCTGCTCTTGCTTCCATGAAGCAATGTAGGAGTTTGCAATGAAAGGGCGGGAGCCCCACAGATCGCACCCTGTCATTGCAAACAGCAGTGTCCCGGGTGTGGGCTCTCCGGGACACTGCAAGAGCCAGCCCTGGGGTGGAAGTCCCCATGGCATTCGAGGACTCTTGGAGGGGGCTCCGTGTCCCCCCTCTCTACTTTTTCATTGCCCCGTGGAGACAGTGGTCCCTGGGGCAAAGGGGTCCACAACAGACCCCCTTATACAAATATTAACTGCCCTGGGAAAGTGGCGGTCCCCAGAGCTATGGGGACCCCACGGGCCCCAATACATTAATTTGCGAGTGCCCCACCTGGGGGCTTTTTGAAAATGACAGTCCACCCTTCTTTTTTTATTTTTCTCAGCAGGGGTCGCAACCCCAATGTGACTTCTGCAGTCTTTTTTAATAAAAAAATAGATTTTTCTCCCTGGAGGTCCTTGTACGACCCCTTAAGCAGCCCTAGGGGGTCAGGGAGTTTCTACCCTGCCCCCTTTTCTTCATTTTACACTTTCTTTTACTGTTTTCTTGTGACTCGATTCTACCAAGTCACAAGATGGCTGCCAACAGTTCCTGGTTTAGAGTGTTGGCAGCCAATTAGAATGAAGCTCGTGGTCGGGAGAATTCGCGAACCCATCACTGCCCTAGATATCGATATTTTTTTATTTTTCTAATTTCTCAGGAACTACTGAACGGATCGACACCATTTAACAAAAAGGACTCTTTCTGAACCAAGGGCTACCTTTTTGCCAAATTTGGTGTAATCCTATTCAGCAGTTCGGGCTGTAGGTTTGTCTAAAGTTTCCAATGGAAAATTACATTGGGAAAACACTTTTTGGGACCCCCCCTTTTTCCCAGCCCCGCTTGATGAATAACCCCGAAACTAGGAAAAAAGGGCTACAGAGGAACGCATTTGTTTTTTTTCCTGCAAATGGTATCAACAAACGGGTTGTGGTGCTGAAATCACCTTCTTCCCAGCTTTCGGGGACATGCATACATTTGCAGTGGATTCTGGGTCGGAAACCCTTGCGGGATCCATGCAGTCTATACCTCGCTGGACTTCCCCGGGTGTCTAGTTTTCAGAAATGTGTGGGTTTGGTAGATTTCTCAAGATGGCGGCCGAGCCGGGGGCAAAAAACCCAGGTGATCCCCTTGCAAAACCAGCTTGTTTTGTGATAGATCATTTTGATGTCTCCTCAATACATTTTGGGCCCTTGCCTGTCGCGGGCACTTATTCCACCCACGTGAGTGAGGTACCATTTTTATAGGGCAACCTGGGGAAATGCTGGGTCGTAGGAAATTTTTTGATTCATGCAGATTCCAGAACTTTCCCACACAGAAATACGATAAAAACTTTATTTTTTCAGCTAACTTTGAGGTTTGCAAGAGATTCTGGGTAGAAAAATGTTGGAGGGTCGACGCAAGCTATACCTCGCTGGACTCCACCTGGTGTTTAGTTTTCGGAAATGTGTGGGTTTGGTAGGTTTCTCAAGATGGCGGCCGAGCCCGGGGCCAAAAACCCAGGTGACCCCCCCTGCAAAACTAGTTTGTTTTGTGATAGGTAATTTTGATGTCTCCTCAATACATTTTGCCTGTCATGGTTATTTGGCCCGCCCAAGCGAGTGAGATACCATTTTTATCTGGAGACTTTGGAGAATGGAGGGTGGGTGGAAGTCTGTGGTCCTTTTAACAAAGTGCGAGGTTTGCAAGGGTTTCTGGGTAACAGAACCTGATGAGAGCCACAAAATTTACCCCATCCTGGATTTCCCTGGCTGTCTAGTTTTAAAAAAATGTATAGGTTTGCATAGGTTTGCTAGGTTTCCTAGGTGCCAGCACAGCTAGGGTTCAAAATCTACAGGTAGGCACTTTGCATAAAAAAGGGTCACTTTCCACTGTAAAAATGTAGTGTGTCCACATTGCATTTTGGGCCGTTTCATGTTGGGGGCACCAAGCCTACCCATTCAAATGAGGTACCATTTTTATCATAAGGCTTTGGAGAATGCGGGGTGGGTGGAATTTTGTGGATCCATGAAGATTCCAGAAGTTTCCATCACAAAAATGTGAAGAAAATGTGTTTCTTTTAGACAAAGTTTGAGGTTTTCAAGGGATTCTGGGTAACAGAACCTGGTGGGAGCCAGACAAGTCACCCCATCATGGGTTTCCCTGGGTGCTAGTTTTAAAAAATATATAGGTTTGCTAGGCTTCCTTAGGTGTCGGCAGAGCTAGGGTTCAAAATGTACAGCTCGGCACTTTGGAAAAAATGTCTCAGTTTTCACTGTAAAAATGTGATGTGTCCATGTTGCGCTTTGGCCCGATTCCTGTCACGGGCAGTAAGCCTGCCCAAACCAGTGAGGTACTATTTTATCACAAGACTTTGGGGAATGCTGTGTGGGTGGAAGTTTGGGGATGTGCACAGATTCCAGAACATTCCTTCACTCAAATGTGAGGAAAATGTGTTTTTTTTACAAAGTTTGAGGTTTGCAAGGGATTCTGGGTAACATAACCTAGAGAGAGCCACACAAGTCACCTCATCCTTGATTTCCCTTAGTGTCTATTTTTTAAAACATATACAGTTTTGCTATGTTTTCCCTAGGTGCTGGCACTAGGACCCACAATACATTAGTAGGCACATTCCTGAAAAAAGTCAGTGCCTAGTGGGCTTTCTGCCACCTTGGGGAAGGCAAAATTGGGGGCTATTGCCCCGATGTGCCCCCAAGGGGGGGGGCAGAAAGACTGTGGCTATTCTTTTGGGGAGGTGAGGGCATTGGGATGCCCATTCTAGGCAGCCCACACCCCTATGTATAAAAAAGCCAGCATAATCGCTGGTACATAGTGAGCTATCTGCCCCCCGGGAGGCAGATCAGGGGCTACTGCCCCATCTGCCTCCTGGGGGGGGCAGAAATACTGTTGCATATTTTTGTTGGGGGGTGGGGGCATTGGCATGCCGATTCTGGGAAGCCCCAACCCTGAACTTTGGGTAAACAAACCTGGTGGCTAGTGGGATTTCTGCCCTCGGGGGCAGATAAGGGGCTTTTGCCCCATCTTCCTCCCGGGTGGGGCAGAAAGACTGTAGGATTTTTTAGGGTGTCGGGGAATCGACATGCCCATTCTGGCCAGCCCCCACCCCTACCTATATAAAAAAAATTCCCTGGTGCATAGTGGGGTTTCTGCCCCATTCGTGGGGAAGATCAGGGGCTATTGTCCCCATCTGCCTCCTGGAAGGCAGAACGTCTTTTGTTTTCTTTGCGGGGTAGGGTGGGGGCATTTGCATGCCCATTCTAGGCTGACCCCACCCCTATAACAAAAAATTCATGCCATCTAGGGTGGTTTCTGCCCCCTCCGGGGGGACAGATTTGGGGCTACTGCAGAAATACAGGAATTTTGTGGGGGGAGGGCTGGGGCATTGGCGTGCCCATCTCGGGAAAAAAACTGGTGTCTAGTGGTCTCTCTGCCCCTGGGGGGGGGCAGATTGGGGGCTACTGTCCCCATCTTTCCACCGGGGGCATAAAGACTGTAATTTTGTGGAGGATGGGGGCATTGGCATGCCCAAATTGGGCATATCCCTCCCCAAATTTTCTAATGACCTTTCTGCCCCGCAGGGGGGCAGATTGGGTGTTACGGCCCCATCTGCCCCCTAGGGCCCCATCTGCCCCCAGGGGGCAGAAAGACTGTACTTTTGCGGCAGGGGAGGAGGGGGCATTGGCATGTCCATATTGGGCAGCCCCCACCCCTAATTCAAATTAGAAAAAAAATCCCTGGTGTCCAGTGGGCTTTCTGCCCCCCCGGGGGCAGATTGAGGGCTACTATCCCCATCTGCTCGACAGGGCGGTCAGAAAGACTTTAATTTTTCATCGGGTGGGAGCATTGGCATGCCCATAATGGGCAGTCCCCACCCCTTATTCAAATTAGAAACAAAATCCATGATATCTAGTGGGCTTCCTGCCCCCCTGGGGGCAGATTGGGGGCTACTGCCCCCATCTGAAAGACTGAATTTGGAATCTTCTAGGGCGATCCCCAAGCAGAGATTTTTTGTGTGAATATAACATGATTGGGAAAAAATAAAAATAAAAATAACTTTTGTCTAATAACTGGAGCAAAGAGTGTAGTAAAAAGAGGTATTAGACCTGTCAGCATTAGGGTGGTCTTCCCCTAAACGTTTTGCCTTCAGCCTTCCTATGTTACTGAATTTGTTTATGTTAGATTTAGGGCTTTGCAGGTTACCACTGCTAACCAGTGTTAAGGTGCTTGTGCTCTCTCTCTAAAATATGATAAAACTGGCTTACCCGTGATTGGCAAATTTAATTTACTGATAAGTCCCTTCAAATATGGTATACCATATACCAGGGCCTGTAAATAAATGCTACTAGTGGGCCTACAGCACTCTTTGTACCACCCACTCAAGTATGGCCCAGTACTGCCATTGCAACCTGAATTAAGTTTTAAACTACCAATTCAACTTCGCAGTTTAACCCCTTACCAAGCTTAAACTCACCTTTTATTGCATACGTCACCCCTATGGTAGGCTCTCGGTAGCCCATAGGGCAGGGTCCATTTTAATTGAAAGTTCAGAAATGTACTTTTAAGCGTTATAAGTCGGGGTAATGGAAAATTCTTAAATGTGTTTTTCACTACTGTGAGGCCTACCTTTCCCTTAGGATAACATTGAGTTGCCCTATTATATTTAATAAGTGCTAAAGCTTGATTGGGGCAGGTATACTTTTTGTGTTTGGCCTTTAAGAAACTGTAATTAAAAATCCTCTTTAATGTTTAGGATTATAATTTTGAAAATATCACTTTAGAAAAGTTAGCATTTCCTGCCCTTTTTGATACCTGCCCTCTTCTCCTGGGTCACATGATTGGGTGTATCTCACAATTGGACTTTTTATTTATTTCAGACAGATATACAATAGAGGAATTAGGTGTGCCTAAATGGACCATCAACTGTCAGGATGGGGGAAGGGAGAAGCCGGGCAGAGCCATACTTGCAACTGAATAGGCTTAGATCTGCCTTTACACAAAGGACTCGTGACTCCTGCATTGTTCATTCAGCCAGATTGTAGCGAGGGCAGAAGAAGCATGAAACTTCAACCATTTCAAGGGGAATTCTTTAAAAACATCTCCTACTTCAAAGGAGGCACCAGGTATAAAAATGTGACCCTCAGACCCACTCTTCAGTTCTTTTTTTGGACCTGCAGAAGAACTTTTAGAGGACATCCTGCTGCTGTGGTTTTCTATGTAAGTCAGAAGACTGCATTGCTGCAGCTGGAAGGACTGCTTTTCTGCCTGAAGTCTCCCTTGCACCCTCAGATGCCTGCCATACTGTTTGAGCCCTGTTATACTGCTGAACCCAGGGCTATCAGAGTGACTCCAAGGGTTAGTTGGCTGGCCTCTTGATGAAAGCATTGGGGACAGAACAGGCTAAAACGAGCTTGAACCCACACCTGGACCCAGCTTAAGTGAGTACTAATTAGTTCTAACCCTTTACGTCATGCCCATCCAGCCTGGGGCCCATGGTGGTGGAGCCTCATCACCCCCTCCAGAACCTCTACAACAACCTCGGCTCCGACTTCCATTTGAATATCAAGTGCCTCTACGACAACTTTAATGACCAGACACCCAACTCCGAAACCACTCCATCTGCCAGCAATGCCAGCCAGCCCACCATTTCCTCCTGGACCCCACTCACCGCTGAAGACACTGCATCGGCTATGAAAGGCATCCACTCAGGAGACCCCTGCCCCCACACATCTTCCACAGAGCCGCCACCACCATTGCTCCGGAACAAGAATGTACCATCAACGCCACCTTTCCTGATGACTGAAAACGTGCAGAAGTGAGACCACTACTCAAAAAGCCATCAGCAGATCCCACGGACCTCAAGAGCTACCTGCCTATCTCCCTCCTCCACTTTGAGGCCAAAGTCACTGGAAAGACCGTCAACACCCAACTAACAAAATTCATCAAAAAAACTCCATCCTTGACCCCTCCCAATCCGGATCCCGCAGGACCACAGCACAGAGACCACTCTACTCACGCCATAAATTACATCCAGACCTTCCTCGACCAAGAACACACCACAGCCCTGATCATGCTCAACCTCTCTGCAGTCTTCGCCACTGTGTCCCAAAGCACACTCACCACCAGACTGCATAAAACCGGCATTCAGGGAACCACCCTCAACTGGCCCCACACCTTCCTTGCTGGCAGAACCCAAAGAATCAGACTCGCACCCTTCATCTGCGAACCCATAGAAATCAACTGCGGAGTACCCAAGTGATCGTCGCTCAGCCTCATGCTCTTCAATTACCTGGCCCCCCTCTCCGCCATCGTCAAACAGCACAGACTCAGCATATTATCCTACATTGACAACACCCAGCTCATCCTCTCCCTCACTAAAAAACCCATCACCACCAGACTCAACTTCCAGGAAGGAATGAAAGATGTTGCATCCTGGATGAGCAACAGCTGCCTGAAGCTAACTTGGAGAAGACAGAGGTCCTTGTCCTCGGACTATCCCCCTCTGCATGTGACAACTCCTGGTGGGCCACTGCACTCAATAACCTCGATCCCCACAGACCACACCCGAAACCTCAGCATCGTACTCGACTCCTCCATCTGCATGACCCGACAGGTCAACGCCATCACCTCCACCTGCTTCAACACCCTCGGCATCCTCTGAAAGACCTTTAAATGGATTGCCACTAATTCAAGGAAGACCATCACCCACACACTCATACCCAGCAGACTGGACTACGGAACAGCCCTCTACCCCAGGATCAACAAGTCTCAGCTCCACAAACTCCAGACAATACAGTACACCACAGACAGACTCATCCTTGGCATCCCTCGAAACGAGCAAATCACCCAGCACCTGCGTAACCTCAACTGGCTCCCCGTCGAGAAAAGAGTACCCTTCAAAATACTCACCCACACCTAAAAATGCCTCCACAACACCGTAACCCAATATCTCAATGACAGAATCTCATTCCACATACCCAAGAGGAATCTCTGATCTGCCAACCTTGTCCTCGCTGATACCCTGCACATCTGCACAGCGAGGGCGGGTAGAAGAACCTTCTCCTACATCGCAGCCAAGACTTCAACCTGCACATCTTCATAAAGACCCTCAAGACCTGGCTCTTCGACTGACTGGAGCTGTTTTTCCTCCTCCCCCAGCACCTGGAGACCCTCACAATTGAATAGTGTGTTTACAATTTCCCTGATTGATTGATTGATTGATTGATTGTGGAGCAAAAGGTTCCCAGATAGCCAAAATTCAAAACTTTGGACTTAGTTAATTGTTGTCTAAAACGTGCTCTGAGAACCAAGAGAAAACCATGACCAACCAGCTCATCTATCCGCCCAAGGTTAATCACAGGTCAGCCTGACTACCTGACAGCTCCGACTACGCTTTTATCTCTGCAGTAGCAAATCCTGTTCAACAGTCATTCATCAAAGGTGTATCTGGCCTCCTTCAACTCTTGTCAGGTACAACCTCCTGCCTGCAGCTGGAGATTTTCAACTTCCAGAACAGCGATTAAGGGCCTGATTTAGATCCTGGTGGACAGGTTGCTCCTTCACAAAGATGAGGGATGAGAACAGTCATGAGACCACTGGTGGTGAGGAAACTCGTAATGTGCATGGCAGGGTCATAGCAGCACCACTAAGTATATTGCGCCCTCAAGACCGACATGCCAACGACAGGGATCTCGTATCCCTTGCGATTACGACAGTTCTCTGGAGGTCCAACCACCATACTCATGGTACAGTGGTCGTACTACTGATGCTGTGGTCCTCAACTGCCACAGCACCTCCACTGTACAATTGGCCATCCCTTGGACCGCCAAACTGATAATTGGGCTCTAAATCAGGCCCAACGTCCGAATGTGGAAATCTTCACCATGACTTTGTCCAATGGCTCCCCAGCACTGCCTGTAGCCTTGCCCTTCTGAACTTTACCTTCTGAGAATATGTTCGTCAAAATTTCATCTACTTCCATTTTTATCTAAGACCAAATGTAAGCACAGACCGGGCCAATCCACTTTTTGTATCCCACTCATGCCCCATCACGGTTGTCCATATTTTTCAACTTTGACCCTGTCTTGTGCAGTAAGAAGATATTTGTGGTTGGTGCTTCGATCATTTAGGCACTAGATATCACTTTTAACTTTAAAACTTCATAACTTCAGTTCTCCTAATTGGATTTTTGTCATTTTGGTGTCATGATTTTTTTAAATATACTCAATTGTTCTAAATCGGTGTGTGATGTTTTCACTTTATTACTATTTGTGTGTTACATTAATATTTTACATATGGCCTATGAGTTAAACTTGACTGTTTTTGTCCCAAGTTACCAGAGAGTTAGTCACATGTTAATTTAGCGACTTTTGTTGTTCACCCTGACAGGGACGTGGCTGTTGCTTGAGCAGAGTTAACACCCCATTCAACCAACGCCCCCAAATGTTTCACAGGAGGGATAAGCATAATTTGTGGCTACTAACGTAAAAACTAGCCACAGTATCTCTGCCCGGTGAAGTTCAGTACAGTACCTAAGAAAGCCAGCCCAATGAAGAGGTTGGTGAAGAGTCAAACAAAGATATGTATAACATTCTAGAAATCTATTTCTTAAACAATTCTGGATTTCAATATCATTTTGTAGATCACTTTTGAAGAATTCACAGCATAGCATGAGGCAGGAACAATTCAGAGCCTCTGCTTTGAGTATTTCTTACATTTCATTTTTGGGTGGGGTTATCAGATATCTGGATAGTAAGTTTTCATGGATATTTTGACTGTGTGGTTTCTTTATTTCTGGGTCTGCTAACTTCACATATGCTGTGCCTAAACATGATAACCTTTCTGCGCCTCAGAATTAACCTGGTAGCTTTGTATTATCCATTTTCAGCTGGGGGTCAGCCAGCTAACCCTAAACAGTAAATACAATATTCATCACCTATACATTTGTAGAGTCTTGAACACAAAGGGCCAGATGTAGGTAATTCCGATTTACCTACTCTTAAATACCAAATCATACCGATTCGGTATTTAAGAGTAGGTAAATTGAAAGTAGGCAGATGTAGGTAATTTTTATTTTACAATTAACGATTCTGTAAGATTCGGTATTTACCGATTCGGTAAATACCGAATCGGTATTTCCCATTGATTCCAATGGGCCTTGAAGCCAATAGGAATCAATGTGAAATACCGATTCGGTATTTACCGAATCGGTAAATACCGAATCCTGGCAGGGGGAACGGGGTGTCATTTTGACACCCTGTAGCACCCCAATTGCAGGCTTGTGTGCCATGTGGCACACAGACATGCCCTAAGGGCATGTCTGTGTGTCACATGGCATAGGTGTACATGCACAGATGTGCATGTACACTGGAATTCGGTATTTTACCACCCAATAGGATTGGGTGGTAAAATAAGAATTCCTAAGGGCCTGTGGCACTGCAAACTGTGCCACCTACATATGGATTAACAGAATCGGTATATTTACCGATTCGGAAAAATACCGAAGTGGTAAATTTACCGAATCGGTAAATATACCGATTCTGTAAATTCCGATTCACCTACATGTCAAAAGCCAAATACCGGTCGGTAACGGCCGTTATCGGCCGTTACCGACCTGTATTTGGCTACCTACATCTGGCCCAAAGTGATTACATTATGGCACAGGGAAGGAAGTCTCCACCATATAAAATGCAAACCTCGCTGTGAAGACTGCCAGAAAAGTGGCATCTGCTCTCTCCTATAAGCATATTCTAAAATTACTGTATTCTGTATTCCGAGATGCATTTCTCCCTGCAACCTGCAAAGATCCATTTAGTTTCAGTGACTCTTTCAGCCTAAAAGATATGAATGAAGTTGCAACTTTTTAATTTTCCAGCTGCTGAAATGAAAAGAAAATCTAATGTTTGCTTTGAAAATGTAAGGCAGTTATTGCATGCAAATGTGTCAGTAGAGAATTTGACCAGCCCCAGGATCATTGATAAAGAGATAATATTTTTGCCAGCTTGAGCTTTTTATATCAGGGGACAGTGATCAGAACTTTAAGTGGGATGAAAAAAGGTGAGGGTTCTCAAAAAGGGACGTGGACTAAGAAGCATAACTAGGAGTCCTTTTTAGAGAATTGGCATATGTAATTAGGATGTTGATTAAACTTAGTAAATTAAAATACTGTTCCTATCTTTGAAGGCTACCTGATCAGTATTTCATTACGTCTTTTTTTAGCTTTCTGCTATTACATTTAAATATATCACACAATACTGTACGTGCACCTGAAACAAGCCAGACTTATTGGCTTTGCCAAAGCATGTTCGCAGTATTAGAAAATGATTAATACTTAATTAACATTGTTCTGAATATTTATATTTGAAAATGTTTCAGTTAGGAAAATATGAGTGTGGATTAAACATTACTAAGGTCTTTGAAAGGGTTAGTGGTGCTCAGAGTGACCCAAACACTCCTGCTCTTCCCGTCACATCATTTTCTTTCACAGTTTCTCATTAGACACATTCCTTTTTCTTCACTTCTTCTTGAAATTCTCTGGATATGTATCAAACAAATTATCTTTTTCTTTTCAGCACCCGCTTTTCGCTCTCTCCTGTCTGTAGTTTCTTGCATCTCATTCACTTCAACATCCCCCTACACAGACAACATGTGCATTTACCTATAAGCACTTCATTTTTTTTTACTTAATCCCTGTCAATATTTCTACAGCTATTTCTCTCCTTCAAACACTTAGAATCACTAATAGAAACGGCACGCACACATGACAATTGCTCTGTGAGATCTGCAGGGAGGCCAAAGATTGAATGAACACATATTCTGAACACCTTTATCGCCCATTGCCAGGTCCTGTGAGTGACTGGCAATGCCTTGCAGCTCATCTCCATAGTTCCCAATTGTGGTAAGTTATAAACAACCACCCACTACCTGAAAAAACACATAAAACTAAGTAAGTTCATAAGATGCAGGATATAAGATTATTATGCAACACAAAAAAATTAAAGAAAAAAACATACTCTTAAAGAGGGATACTGAACTATTTCTGCTGTCGTTTACTACCTACGTTGCAAGGGCCCTTCATGGCAAAGAGTAGATTGCTGCATGATGGGGGGGGGGGGGCAGTAAAAGCGGTTGGAAGCAGAATATAGCATGGCAGGGCAGGGCAATACCAGAGGGAGGGGATTTTGCTCCTCCTTCCGACTGCAGTGGATAGGTAGGAGCCAGGTTGTGTCTTTGCATGCAGCCCCTGCCCATGGTTTACTTGAGGCCTTATTACGAGTTTGGTCATCCTCCTGCAGCACCCCCACTGCTGCGCTTGCATGAGGACCACTCAGCCTGTGGTGCGTCCGCCCACTGGATTCTGACTTGAATCCAGGGTGGGTGGGCGGTGCTGTGCTGGTCTCATGGCGGCGGCTGTGTTAGGCTCATAGGAGAGACTTAATAGCAGACCGCTGCCATGACAGTGCCTCCAGAACATCCCTTTACAGAATGGCATGAGCCATGCTGTGCATGCCACACAGTGCAGGATTAGGGATGCAATTACAGAGGTGCACTACATGTGCCTCCCATCATGCTCCACCAGGCCCAGATGTGGCAGAGGGCTCTGTTAGAGCCCCCTTGGTTGCATCAGTGCAACCCTTTTCATGTTGGATCCACCGCCATGAAATGGGCAGTGGAAATGCAACTCAGTATAATGTCGCCGGTGGCGCAGCGGCACCACCAGCATATTCCTGCCCTTTCTGCTGCGCCACTGCCACAGGATTCAGGATCCCGGCGGAGGCAGTCGTCTTTTGGTGGTCCGACCGCTGCACTGAAAATACAGTGGGCAGACCTGCAGTGTTGGCGGTGGTCAGACTGCCACTACGAGTACGGCGGTCCTAGGACTCCTAATAAGACCCTTGGTGTAGATATGCACCTGGTGAAATCAGGTCAGGTGTTTGGAGACTGGGGATTGCTAGGTCCATGATTTGGAGGCCTGCAGTTCCCAGGTATACAAACAACAGAGCACACAAAATTCTCTCATAATAAGGCCTTAAATTGTAAATTTGTGAGCTACTTCTCAGCTTGAACAAATAGAAAAAATCTGTGCACACCTTGAGCACTTCAATTTAAGTTGAAATGACTCTGCTAAAGAAAGCAGGTTGTGTGAGGTGAAAGTAGCAAAGCCTATTTGAAAATTGAAATGTTAAAGTGAAAAAGTTATGATTATTATAGCGTTTGAAGATGTGTTTCTCTATTATTGTGTTCTAAATCATAAGGTAGATAGTAAAAGGCTGAATCAATTAGCAGCAGGAGGAGAATTGTGCAATATTAAAACATGTGTAAGGATGTGATTCAATAGGTATCTAAAAAGAGTTCTATTTTAAATATGTACTTGCATTTGAAGATAGCACTGAATAGTTATTTGGAATTGCCCAATAAATAAAAAGTGGGTACACAAGAACTGCAGGATATGGAACGTTATGTTACAAACATTTTGTAGAGTGCATTATTCACAAACTTTAGTACTGGGTCTTCCAACTTTGTGTGATTCAAAGAGGAGTCGAGTGATTTGCCCTTACTATAAACTGTGCAAGTGGGATCAGGTGATTTGTTTTATAGCTACGGTTTGTTTCTGACTGTCCTGGCATATTTGGACAGAATTCTAGTTATTGGTTGTAATGATTTCCACGCACAATTCCCATGTGTTCTAATCTTAAAATGCAGCTTGCTATCTGTTTTGTTGTGGGTTGTCCAAAAACTGAGTTCTCCAAATAGGAGTTGAGAGCCTGTTGCAATACAATAACTCTTTTCAATGTGTTCATAAAGGATCACTGACATAATATCGACAGTCAAAATATCGACTTACCAAAATATCGAGGTAAAAATATAGAATGCCAGAATATCGACTTCCTATCTACAAACAGGTAAGTACAAAAATATCGACTCCAAAATATCGATAGGAAAAAATATAGACAGTCAAAATATCGATTTTTTAAAATATCTTAAAAGTAATTTTAAAGTACTATAATAATAAATATAATTAATTTAAACATACTTAAAATACTTAAGTAAACTTAAAATTAATAAATATTTATTGTAACTTAAAAAAATATATATATTTATATATATATATTACCTACTGGCGGTCGCCAGTAGGTATATATAGTTAGGATTTTTTCTCTATGGGATTTTTGAAAATTCTATGTCTAATAACTTTGGCGTTTGTGGACGGAATTGGCTGAAATTTTCAGGAAAATGGAACATTTTGTTTCTGAGCAGCCCCTGAAAATTTGGGGGGGTTTCGTCAAGGGGGGGCCGAGAAAAAAGGGGGTCCTAAAACGTGTTTTTAACATTGAGTTTTCCATAGGGCGGTTGGCCTCACTTTTAGCCCGAACGGCTGAATGGATTTGCACGAAACTTGGCAAAATTGTAGGGACTGGTAGCCCGATGTGCCTTTGCTAGGTCTCAATATATGTGCTCCAGTGGATTTTGAGAAATTAACGTTCAAAAAAAGATATATATCTGTAACAGCGGACCGGGCAGCGCTCCAGTTCGCGTACTTTTCGCGTTACGGAGCTTTGTGAAGCGAAGCTGATTGGTTCTCCGGCGTCTGTAAACATTCCAAACAGTCCGTAGCGGCCGCCATCTTGTCTCTCGGTAGGATCGAGAGACAAGAGGAGGCCAAAGCGAAGGGGCAAATGACCATAAGGGGGCATAGTAGATCCTCGCTGACCCCCTAGGTTTGATGTGGAGGTTTTAAAAGGGCCCCGCGGGGCAAAAAAACCAAAATAATAATAATAATCGAACGGCTGAATGGATTTGTACGAAACTTGGCAAAATATTAGGGACTGGTAGCCCGATGTGCCTTTGCTAGGTTTCAATATATGTGCTCCAGTGGATTTTGAGAAATTAACGTTCAAAAAAAGATATATAACAGCGCTCCGCTTCGCGTACTTTTCGCGTTACGGAGCTTTGCGAAGGTGATTGGTTCTCCGGCGTCTGTAAACATTCCAAACAGTCCGTAGCGGCCGCCATCTTGTCTCTCGGTAGGATCGAGAGACAAGAGGAGGCCAAAGCGAAGGGGCAAATGACCATAAGGGGGCATAGTAGATCCTCCCTGACCTCTTAGGTTTGATGTACCATTTAGCCAAGTTTGGTGTAATTCCGTTCAGCCATTCAGGCTGTAGACGTATCTAAATGTCCTATGGAAAATTGCATGGGGAAAACACATTTGAAAGTGTTGAAATTTAGAACCAAATAAAATGTTACTTTGGTTTTGTATTTGTGTGTGATGAAAGTTAATTGGTTATGTATATATCTAAAATGAGAGGAAACCACAGCCATTTTGTGATACTACTGTCTGAGGTACATTTGTGAGGAATTTTTGGTGCTCAATTTCTGGTGTTTGGTTTACACAGTACTAACACTTCTCCTACTTTTAAAAAGGTGAGTTGTTAATTTGTAAGGGGAACTATGTTGTACACTTTAAGATAATTTGAAAAATGTTTTCTGTTATTTATTTACAGTCCTTCTGTTATACTAAATACTAAAAACGATAAATGAAAGTGATTATTTTTTTCTGCAATTTACAGCAAGCAATTTCAAAATAAAATGGCTCACAATGAAGAGACCGTGGCAATTTCTTATGAATTATCCACTACATTTATTGAAATTGACAGCACCAATAATGAAGTATTCTCACAAGGAGGAGATGACTTGAATGATTTTTTGGATCAATCTCTTGATGGCGAATTTATCGAATGTTTGGAGACCATAGAGTTACAAGAATCATCATTGCAGACTTTTCATGAGGAGATTCCAGATGAGATGATTGAAGAGGAAATTCCTGATGAGGACATGTTACTAGTTCTTTCAAATTTTGAAAATTCAGAAGAATAAATTTATATTTAGAAATACAAAAATTGTTTGAGACATTATTCATTTTTATTTTTAATTTATGAGGTTGTAGCGAAGTGATTGTAGTATAAAATGAGACTTATAGTATAGAGTGGAACATTTTTATGTTACATGGTAAGTTTACTCATATTTACTTCCCTTCTCCCACTATATTATCTCCAATGTGTATTTGACATCTCTTCTTCATCTCCGGCCTCCTTTCTCTCACTGTCTGTCTCTGATGCATCTTATCGCTGCCATTTTGTGTAATTACAGAAGAGAGTAAAATAAAATAGTTCAGAACGTGAAAGGGGGCAAAGTAGAGTACCCCTCACCCCCTAGGCCTTCTCAGGCGGTCCCAAAAGGATCAGTTTCTGCTTTCCTGAGAGATTATGGTATGAGTTCCATATACCACAATAACTTGCATTACAACATGCAAGATATCTAGCTCCTATTACCAACTTTTGGAGATATTCGCTCTAAGCGCGAATATCTCCAAAAACTAACACCTGCCCTGAGCAGTTCTTAGCCATGTTATCCAATGGGAGGTGGATAACATGGCTAAGAGCATTAGCTCGGTAATGCATGAATATTGCTGACTTTTTAGCGATATTCATGCATTGCGGCCGTTTTTTATCGCATTTGCGATAAACCTTGATAATAGCAAGGTTTATCTTCGATAATTTCTGACGATGCTTAGCGGTAAAAAATTCGTTGCTAAGCATCGTTAGTGATAAATATCGCTTAACTTTGGCAATATGCACCAACATCTGTTAACGTTCGATTCGAAGGAAATGAGGAAGTGTTGAAAAACATTGTCTGCGCCATCTTGCCTTTTTTGAAATGCCACACTTTTGTTGTGCACGGCAGCCATTTTAGATGCCTTGACCAGACCCACTCTCTTCACGCTGTCGATTCGTAGCATGGCTCCCCACCCTCGCAAGCATCTTCCCCAGGCACTGCTCACCCCCGCTCTCTGTCTTATGCATGGGCAATAAACCTCCCCCCATCTGCGCTGCTCTTCCCTGAGAATCACACTCTGTGCCCGCCCGACACCTCCCTTTCGCCCTATTCACTACCGCACCCTCTGACACTCCTCTTCCTCTGTGTCCGATTGTCCAGGCCGGTCCTAGGCTATCAGCTAGCCCTGCAGATGTAGTTTATGGCCCCAGCTGTAAAGAATCACCCCTCTTCAAAGGAGTTATAGCAGATCAAGGCCCACACCCGATGAGATCCGTCACACCACACGTGTTCATACTATCTGAAACCATCCTGTATTGTGATTGGGGAGGGGACCGAGCCTGAAGCGGAAGATTCCAGGGATGACTCTTTGTACATCAAAGTTTTTAAAATTATGTGTCACATTAAAAATATATAGCACTCCAACAAAGTAGTAGGAATATAAAACTTTAATAACTTATAAATATATACAACAAAACAAAAACAGTAAAAACATTTAAACAACGAAGAGACCGTGGCAATTTCTTTTGAATTATCCACTACATTTATTGAAATTGACAGCACCAATAATGAAATATTCTCACAAGGAGGAGATGACTTGAATGATTTTTTTGATCAATGTCTTGATGGCGAATTTATCGAATGTTTGGAGACCATAGAGTTACAAGAATCATCATTGCAGACTTTTCATGAGGAAATTCCTGATGAGATGATTGAAGAGGAAATTCCTGATGAGGACATGTTACTAGTTCTTTCAAATTATGAAAATTCAGAAGATGTTGCCTGGGTGCCGCACTGATTTGGGTATCCGGCGTGGGGCGTCCCGGGGGGTGGGTTGTCAGTAGCGGTCTGTTGTGCGAATAGTTCCAAGGCAGCAGAACGCGCTGAAATCTGGATGTCACGAAGGTGATGTCTAGTAAGTTGCCGCCCAGCAAATAACGGCGTGGGGCGCCGCGGGGGGGGGGGGGGGAGGCAGTCCAAAGTTCCGTTAAAAGGGCAAAGGAAAGGATCGGTGGTTTGAACCATCAGTCAAAAAGGGGAGGGGGTGCAACAATTTTTCCTACCGGGTCACACTGTGCTTTCACCGGAACTGAGGTCTGCAGGATTCTAGTCATTCAAACTGAGGCTGGCGCCAGCATGGGAGCGCCGACGTCCCGCGGCTACAGTTTCGTCACTCCACGGGCGATCATGGCAGTCATTCCCCATCGGGGGTGTCTGCGGGGGTCGGGGACTCCCGCGGCTCCTCTAGAATCTTCAAGGTCGTGGAGGACTACGGTGGTGGAGTCAACCAGTGACCGGGCCATTTCTTTATGCTGGGCCCGCTCTTGCCAGGTCGACCGCCATTTTGAGAGTTCGGTAGCTACTGGCGATCGCGGGGTCAAATGAGCGGACGGGCTCCACCCTGCCGGGCGAGACGTTGCAGCATCGCCACAGTGGAAGAACCCTTTTCCGGGCGCCTGGAGCGCTGAGGGTGCAGCTGGGAAGCCTCCACCTGGGGAGGCGGGAGAGGCCTGTTCGCACTGTCTCTCCCTCCCAGTGCACCCCACGGCGTCTCGCTTGAGATTTGTTATGGCCGGACCAGGCGATGAGGACGAGAGGGGGGGGGGTCGGAGGCATGTGCAAGACATCCCCCCCCCAGGGTTGTTGCAGCAATTATTCAAGAAAGAAGAAATGTCCCGTCCGTCTTTGGGCCGGACCTCCGGTGGATGGCGGCTGGACGCCCTTTGCTCTGGCCCCATGAACGGGTTCCTTGGCTCATCGGCTGCAGCCGGATCCCGTCGGCCCCAGCCCCCGGCCGTTGGTGGCCGGACCGGGAGAGAGTGTGGAGGGACAACCTGCAACTCTCAAGGGCCACCGCGGCCGGACTGGGAGAGAGAGGGGAGGGTCGAGGACACGGACATTCCCCCCCATGAAACTCTCCAGTGTTGTCAATCCCCCTGGCCGGGTCCCGCTGGCCTCGGCCTCTCCTCCGGCTACACCCTATGTGATGATCTCCTGGCCGAGGCGTGGCAGCAGGACCCGCCTTATAAGTGTTGCTTCCGGCTGGGCGTAGCCGAAAACCTGTTGCCCTTTGGAAGTTTCTAGAATGGGGCGGATGTCTGCTGACTTCTATCTTTCCCAGTTTGCCGTTATTTGGCCGTGGCAGGCGGTGGGACAGACACGTTTTGGGGCAGTGAGGGGCAATGTTTTCAGGTTTCTTATTACGGGCTTACTTCTAACGTTTCTTGTTTCTAGGACAATAATAGGTTTTATCATTACGTATTGTTATCGTTTCTTTGTTTGTTATTTAATAAAAAGTTCATCAGTGGCCTACTGATTTTCGTTTTCCTTATCTTTTCTTTCCAGGTTGTTTCATGCTAAAGTTTCTGTTAACAGGATACAGTGATCACTTCGTTATTATTGCATATGTCCTTTTCACTAGGGGTGCTCTCTGGTCGGGCCAGATGACCTATCTCTAGTAAATGGTCCGGGTGAAACAGGTGCATCAATCAGTGGGGAGTAGATAGGCATGACAGATTACAACGGGGGAGAAAGGTCCGCATTACGTACCCTTTCACTACTTGCAAAGATTTTCCTACGTTTATTTGCAAACAGGGAATACTTCAAAAAAGAACTAATTCCCAAACAGTCAATGTTCGGACAATCAATCAATCAATGAGGAATGAAATAGGTACGACGTGTTAAAGGCTTGCGTTACCTACCCTTCACTATCTGCAAAGGGAGAGAGAATATTCCTATTCTTCCTCGTTTGCAGGCAGAGAAGATCCTTAAGAGAACCAACTTCGAACAATTCAATGCTCGATTCAAACAATCAACAAGGGGTACTGTGAACACAAATGAACGCCGCTTATGTACATACACATTGCTATTTTCAACAGGTTGTTCCTAATGTTTCTATTTTAGCGAGGTCAAAAAGAGATCCCATTAGTGGCCTACTGATTTTGCTCGATTCCTTTTGTTTTTTTACACGATTTTTCGCTATCTGCAAAGACTAAACAGAGTATTGCGACTCTGTGCTTGTTTGTAAATAGAGAATGAACCAAAGAGAACAATCAATCAAATGGAGAGAGAAGCAGGCACGACGGATTACAACGGGGGCAAAGGCCTGCGTTAACTACCCTTCACTAGCTGCAAAGAGAGAGTACTCCTAATAGAAATGAGGGGTGGGGGGCAGCATTCAAAGCAGATCAGTGTGCATAAACACGAAAATGTTTTTACTTACCACGTACTTGACATTCGACAGCTTATGATATTTGCTATTAAAAAACCATTGAAATTCACTGAAAAAAACATAGGTTATAGACCATATATAGTTAGGAATTAGCATTTACAAAACCTTGAAAATTCACTGAAAAAACCATAGGTGATAGACCATATATAGTTAGGAATTAGCATTTACAAAACCTTGAAAATTTACTGAAAAAACCATAGGTTATAGACCATATATCGTTAGGAATTAGCATTTAAAAAACCTTATTTTACTCACACAAAACCATTGAAATTCCATATATAGTTAGTTGCACTAACTATATATCGCGCACCCGCAATCCACTGCTGATGATGTCACATATTACATCATTCATGACATGGTCAGTGACATCACTGATGACATCACTGATGACATCTCAAATGACATCACTGATGACATCACTGATGACAACATCCAGTGACTGTATGTTTCTGTAAAGTTAAAATGTGTCTTACATATTGAAGAATGAGTGGAAGTATAAGTGTCTGGACAAAGGATTTAGTAGGTGCATGACTGAATGTATGAGTGAGTGATTAAATGTGTCTCACTGAGTGCATGGGTTAGTGACTAAAGTGTGTTAATTTGTGCATCATTATGTCTGTTGTTCTGTAAACTGCTGCATGTGTTGATCAGTAGCTATATGATTAACTATATGGGTTACTGATTGATTGTCCAAGTATTTGTATGGGAGACTGAGTGTGTGTGTGGCTGGCTGGGAGGTGTGTGACTCTGTGCAGATCAATGTGTACTTGTATCAATGATTGTATAACAAGGTAAGTATGTGTTAGTATATGTTTGAAAATGTAAGGTGCTCTATGTTTAACTGTATAGACAAGAAAATGGAAGTGTCATTGATTCTTTACAGGACTGACTAGGTGTGTGAGTAACTCCATGGATGAGTGGGAGACTGTGAGTGTTTGTATAGGTGTATGAGTGCATATGATAGTGTTGTAAAGATGAGTGATTGTATGTATGAATGATTGTATGGGTGAATGAGTGAAGGTGTGTGTAGACGTAGGAATCAGTGAGTGCGTATGTAGTAACTAGTATTGGTGTGTCAATGGTTTCAAAAATTATATTCTGTATTTAACACTGGGTGAAACAGGTTATATTAAAATGTGAGGAGATGCATTGTATTGTCACATGAATGATATCATCAGTGATGTGGTCATTGATGTCAAATGAGATGTCATCAGTGATGTCATCAGTGATGTCATTTGAGATGTCATCAGTGATGTCATCAGTGATGTCACTGACCATGTCATGAATGATGTAATATGTGACATCATCAGCAGTGGATTGTGGGTGCGCGATATATAGTTAGTGCAACTAACTATATATGGAATTTCAATGGTTTTGTGTGAGTAAAATAAGGTTTTTTAAATGCTAATTCCTAACGATATATGGTCTATAACCTATGGTTTTTTCAGTGAATTTTCAAGGTTTTGTAAATGCTATTTCCTAACTATATATGGTCTATAACCTATGGTTTTTTCAGTGAATATATATATATATATATATATATATATATATATATATATATATAATTTCCAATCCTGGATCAAAAATGCAAACAGGCGCTGACACCGCGGGATCGTTTCAAGGAAAAGTTTTCTTTATTTCTCTTGGATGGTTTGACACATTTCGGCGGCTCTACCGCCTTGCTCACAACAGTTAAATACACAGTGAAAGTGAATTATATACACAGGTAAGTGATTGGTCACAAGGTGGGAGAGTGTTGTGTTACCATGGTTACTGGCTAACATATAAACATAGAAGAGTTAGGTGACATTGTATGTACCGAGTCATGTCTGCTCATGGAATCTGTCTTCTATTTGTTATCTCTAAGTCAGACATAATAAAAATTATATTTGAAACATATTGTCATCATATGTTTAAATAATAAAAAATAAATAAAGAATATATAGATGTTGCAACATTAACCATATTGGGTCGCACAGTGTATAGAAACCAAGAACACAAAGTTACTAACACAAATTTGATAACAGCATCATCATGGCAATTCCGTTTTCGAAACCCGGCTTCCCAGTGTAAACAGTGAAGCATGGTGCACAGTAAACCTCCATAAATAATGAGACAAGGACCTTGTCTAGGCAGACATATACATATTATTAACAAAACATATACAATACTTTTTCCGTAGGATAGCGAGAGGTTTAAATTTACTATTCCCACTCCAGTGAGTGCAACAGTAGGGAAAGCGTTGGATAGCGTAGGAGTTAAAAAAAACTATTCCTACTCCAGAGAGTGCAACAGTAGGGAAAGAGTTGGATAGCGTAGGGGTAAAAATTACTATTCCCACTCCAGCAAGTGCAACAGTAGGGAAAGCGTTGGATGGCTTAGGTGTAAAAATTACTATTCCCACTCCAAAGAGTGCAACAGTAGGGAAAGCGTTGGATAGCGTAGGGGTAAAAATTACTATTCCCACTCCAAAGAGTGCAACAGTAGGGAAAGCGTTGGATACCGTAGGGGTAAAAATTACTATTCCAACTCCAGCGAGTGCAACAGTAGGGAAAGCGTTGGATAGCGTAGGGGTAAAAATTACTATTCCCAGTCCAGCGAGTGCAACAGTAGGGAAAGCGTTGGATAGCGTATGGGTAAAAATTACTATTCCAACTCCAGCGAGTGCAACAGTAGGGAATGCTTTGGATAGCGTAGGAGTTAAAAAAAACTATTCCTACTCCAGAGAGTGCAACAGTAGGGAAAGAGTTGGATAGCGTAGGGGTAAAAATTACTATTCCCACTCCAGAGAGTGCAACAGTAGGAAAAGCTTTGGATAGCGTAGGGGTCAAAAATACTATTCCCACTCCAGAGAGTGCAACAGTAGGGAAAGCGTTGGATAGCGTAGGGGTAAAAATTACTATTTCCACTCCAGCAAGTGCAACAGTAGGGAAAGCGTTGGATGGTGTAGGGGTAAAAATTACTATTCCCACTCCAAAGAGTGCAACAGTAGGGAAAGCGTTGGATAGCGTAGGGGTAAAAATTACTATCCCAACTCCAGCGAGTGCAACAGTAGGGAAAGCGTTGTATAGCGTAGGGGTAAAAATTACTATTTCCACTCCAGCGAGTGCAACAGTAGGGAAAGCGTTGGATAGCGTAGGGGTAAAAATTACTATTCCCACTCTAGAGAGTGCAACAGTAGGGAAGGCGTTGGATAGCATAGGGGTAAAAATTACTATTCCCACTCCAGCGAGTGCAACAGTAGGGAAAGCGTTGGATAGCGTAGGGATACAAATTACTATTCCCACTCCAGAGAGTGCAACAGTAGGGAAAGCGTTGGATAGCGTAGGGGTAAAAATTGCTATTCCCACTCCAGCGAATGCAACAGTAGGGAAAGCGTTGGATAGCGTAAGGGTAAACATTTCTATTCCCACTCCAGTGAGTGCAACAGTAGGGAAAGCGTTGGATAGCGTAGGGGTGAAAGTTACTATTCCCACTCCAGAGAGTGCAACAGTGGGGAAAGCGTTGGATAGCGTAGGGGTAAAAATTACTATTCCCACTCCAGAGAGTGCAACAGTAGGTAAAGCATTAGATAGCATAGGGGTAAATTTTAATATCCCCACTCTAGTGAAAATAAATTAATATAAGTCACATATTTATAAATTAATCAATTAATAAATTGTAATTACCAATTAAGAATGAATTATTTACCAATTCAAATGTAATTAACAATTTATTTAAAATAAATACCAATTAATTAATTAGCATGTTTAATTAATTATATTAAATTACTTCCCACCCTATTCCCCTATAAACCCACAACCCGCTACTAAAAATAAAATAATATTATTCACATCATTATCAATTAATCAATTATTAAAAATTATTTATCAATTAACAATTAATTAATTACCAATTAAAATTAATTGACAATGTATTCTAAATAAATACCAATCAATTAATTAATTTACATATTTATTAATTATAAATAAATTACTTCCCACCCTATTCCCCTATAAACCCACCACCCACTACAGAAAATAAAATATTATTCACATAATTGTCAATTAAACAATTAATTAAAATTAATTATCAATTAAAAATTATTTAATTATCAATTAAAAATGAATTACTAATTAATTCAAAATAAATACCAATTAATTAAATAACATATTTAATTAATTATAATTAAATTACTTCCCACCCTATTCCCCTATAAACCCACACCCCGCTACAGACAATAAATTACTAAAATTAAAATATTTATCAATTAATAATCAATTAAAATTAATTGACAATTATATTTTTATCAATTAATAATTAATTTACAAATAATTCTAAATAAATAACAATAAATAAAATAACATATTTAATTAATTATAATTAAATATTTTCCCACCCTATTCCCCTATAAACCCACAACCCGCTACAGAATTATATTACACAAAAAATAAAAATTAATATTACCTTACCTAAAATTCGATATTTTTGTTGTCTATATTATGTCTAGTCGATATTATGTCCATTCTATATTTTTGATTCGATATTATGTCCATTCTATTCGATATTAAAATGTTCTAGTCGATATTTTGGTAGTCTATATTATGTCTAGTCAATATTATGTCTATTCTATATTTTTGAATCGATATTATGTCTAGTCGATAAAAAAACTCGATATTTTGTCTCTACACCGTTCATAAATTGCATGTTTTACATTGATGCATGTCAGTTCTTCTATGTTCTTAAAATTAGAGTTGTGCGAAATTTGCACAATGAGCTTTTGCTTGAATCTCAGAAGTTTTTAGAATATGTTTACAAAATGATGTAAAATTACACAAAATCCGAATCCATCATTTAGGGTTCTATTTTAATACAAAATGCATCTTTGCTTTAAATTTTGAAGAACAGATTCACTTTGCACTAAACAAATAGCATGAAAAGCACAAGTGTGTAAAGCAATAGCCACTCACTTTCTGATTGTTTTCGTGGTTTCAGTGAACAGCAAGCAACGTGGCATAATTTGGGGAATTTCACTGGAAAAGTTATACCCGTTATGCCGGCGTGATTTTAATTTTGTCCAGGCCCCATTTAAATTGTTATATATGGCTAATTAGTTTCCTTTTTGGGGGGCCTTCAAAGGGAGCAATGCTTGATTTGTGCCAGCGGTTGCTAGTGCAGACACCAGTACTTTTTTTTGGGAACCAGCATTATTTTTTCTGCATCAGATATTAACTTAGAGCAAGTGAGGGAAAAACAGGCAAATCCAACCGACGGAGGAAGAAACAAATGGAAAAAAACATTACAAAGGGAGATATCAGGAACATGCAAAGGTAACATAAAGGTTCAAGGAGTGCCTAGTAGTGAATTAATGAGGTACGAGGTGGAGTCTGAACTGTGCAGCCTTTGTATTCAGAGTTCTCATATTTATTGCACCTGCTGTGGACTTCTGAGCAGGCCCACCCGAAGGAGGGTTTGCTCTTGTGATCACCCACTAACTTGCCCCTGTTTGTCCAGATAGTTCTGAGTTTTATGTCCTGTGTGGAGTGAGCACTGTTTTCAGTTGGTTGTGGGTTTCTCATTGGGGACTTTTATTGAGTAATGACAGAGAAATGGAGGGTGATGTTGAGAGAACCTTCTCCAAAATGTCACACATGATGTCCAACTTTTACATATTATTGTATGTGAACTTAATGTACAATGAAGCCTTCTAACTTAAACAGAATAAAGACACAATAAGATACAATTGATCACTCAATTTGAATTCAACATGATATAAAAAATATAAATTACAGAAATCCAGGCCCATTTATAATCTAAGCAAAGAGGATAAAGGTGGCAACAGGGGGAAACTGGTGTGGGTTGTTTCAGTAACTTAAGATCTTTGCCTTGCTACATTCCCGTCAGTTATACTTCTTGAAAAGTTGACAAATCAACTGCCATCTTATTTTATATAACAGTATAAAGTGTTTCAAAGTCTCTTGGCTTCAAGTTGTGGAAGCTCAAAGAGGCGTGGGAGCGATGGCGGATCCCTGTAGTCTAACATTCGTCAAGGTGAGGCTGCCACCCAAAATCAGACTCTCCATACACTGCGTACGGAGAGACTGATTTTGGGTGGTGGACTCACCTTGACAAAAGTTTGACTACACATAGCCACCATAGCTCTCAAACCTTTAATGAGTTTCAACAACTTTGAAACTCGGTACTACTGCAGTGAAATTACACAACACTAGACCTAGGAGAGTCAAACCTCGAACTACTGAAGTAAGGTAGGAAAGGAGGGTAACATAGATGGCATCTGTTGGTCCTGATAAATGCCGTCAAGACACGATAACCGGCAAAAACATGTTGTCATACATGCAGATAGGAGGGGTGAAAGGTAACTAATCAGCCTTATCACCACCATCCCTCATTCTATTTTAATCCTGACCAGGAAACCAGGAATAAAGTAGTAAAGCGGATATTCCTGAGTCAGTTTTAGGGGTAGATGTATCAAAAAATCAGTTTGCGATTTCTTATTTGGGATCTTTTGCGAGTCGCAAATAAGGAATCGCAAAATGCAATGTATATACTTTGTTGCGAATATTCTGCGATTTAATAAAAGTCGCAGAATATTCTGCAAATTTTTTGCGATTTCTTATTTTGCGAATTTCGCAAAATAAGAAATCGCAAAAAATGTGAATCTGCCAATGCAGTAACAGGCTGATGACATCACAGTCAGGAAGTCTGGTTGATTACCTGCACCTGTTTGCCTGAGCCGCACCCAGTGGCAGTTGGAAGATTGTTTGGCAGCTGTGCAGACCTGCTTCTCTGCATCACGGAGCCTGAAAATTCTCAAGGAGGTTCTTCTGGAGAGAAAAGAAAAAGAAAGCAGAAATTTTCTGAAAAGGAACAGGAAACTTTAATAGAAGAGATGGCTTGCAAACATGAGGTGCTTTTTGGGAACCAAGCACTGAAAGTGCCAGAGGCTCGCAAAAGAAAAATTTGGTTAGAAATTCAGCAAAAAGTTAATGCTGTTGGAGTTACACCACGTACCATCGAGGAACTGCGCAAAAGGTGGTATGACATGCGCCTCCGGTCCAAAGAAAAACTTGCTGCAAGGATAAAGAAATCAAGCAAGACAGGCGGGGGAACTTCCACTGCTGAGCAGCCCACTCCTCATGAGGAGCTTGTAGAGTCAACTCTCTTGCCTGAGAGTGTTAGTAGGGTTGCACAAATTGACAGCTCTGAGCCTGGACAAGGAGTAGAAGGTAAGAAGCATGTATGTATGTATGTGAAGTTGTGGTTCATGCATGTGGTTTATTTTAGTACATGTACACAGTGTGATTTAAATCAAGAGAGGTATCATGAGTCTTAGTCAGTGGAAATTCATGTTAGCAGTAGCTTTTGCACTTTAATTTGTTTTTTACCCTACTTTCTAAATCAAAATTATATTCACTCATTTAGTACTGGTTTTAAATTAACCACAATTTTTTTTAAAAGTTAGGAACACTTTATTGAACTCAAACAGTAATCTATACAACAAACTCATATGTCTCTGTCTACATCCACAGCACATGCAGGACAATCCAGGGTGGAAAGTGAAGATAATGAGGCTTTTTTACAAGATTTTTCTCCCGCTGAAGAAAGTGCACATGAGGAAGTAGAAACCAATCCCATTGCCAGGCAAAAACGAAGACATGTGGCCCCTCTGCCTTCTTTTGAGGAAGATGACGGGGAACCTGAAGGTTCAAGAGAGAGTGCACAGGAAGCACATGTTAGACCAGTACATACACAGCAATCGCAGGTACAGAGAAGAAGAGCCTATACACTGGAAAGGTCAAGGAGCAGCAGGGTTGGAGTAGAGGAAAATCCTACTGTGTTTGCTGGTTTGGAGCAGGACATGTTGCACGTGCAGCACCAGCAGCACAAGGCCCTACGCTCCATTAACAGCCAGCTTTGTAAATTGAATAAAATTAATGCAGGCATGGGTGATGGTATGAGGGCAATAGCTTCATCTATGGATAGACTTTGTTTGGCCATAGAGCGCTCTGAAGAATCAAGAAACAGGGCAGCACGCCGCGCCCATGCAAGGATGCTTGGATACTCAAAAGCAATCAACAGGCTGTGCATTGTCACTTCAAATTTCACTAGGCGTAGTGTTACTATGCAGCGCATGGTCACAGAGTGCACAAGGAGTGTTGCTAAAGGATTGGATAAAGTTACATCAGTAGTAGAATTACTACAAACTGCAAACTCAGGAGCAAGTGCACTTTTTGAAGCTGCTGACACTGAGGAGACATCAAGTAGGAGTAGCAGTACTCCTACACCTACATCTGACATTAGTCAGCGCATGAGTGGAAGGAATGCAGCCCATGCTACAAGTAGAAGCATGGAATCTGCGCAGCGCTATACCAACAGGCAGCGCAGAAAATAATGTTTTGTGACATTCAGAAATTATAATTGAATATTATACACTTGCATTACACTTCTAGAATATGTAAAATGACCTGTGCAGTAACAGGTCAGGTATCACGATAGCTATATGCATTCAGTTTGAGAAATAAAAAGATTCAACTATGAAACATCATTTATGTTTGGTATTTTTAATTCTTACTTAAAAATAATTTTGTGTTATCTCAGTACGTCTTTGCCGTCCTGCAGCAGCTCCTACTCCTGCAGAAGCTCTTCTTGGGGGGGTATTTCTTCATCATCAGATGTATCTGAGTCACTCATTTCAATTTCAGTGCCTTTTCTCATGGCCATGTTATGTAACATGGCACAGTTAGTTACAATTTTACAGCACATTTCAGGATTATATTGTAAAGCACCTCCACTCTTGTGAATCCGACGAAAGAGGCTTTTTAAAATTCCAAAAGTCCTCTCAATTACACCACGTGTTGAACGGTGTGCCTTATTATATCTCCTTTCATGTACATTTGTTGGATTTAGATGAAATCACGTACAGCATAGGCACTGTCACCAGCATAATAAGAATTGATGAATGAGTATTTTTAAAATAAGAAAAGTGAATTGTATAACATTTTTTACTGTAATCAATGTTTATTTACCTAGTAGAAAACCCTCTCCAAACTGGCCAGCACTCAAACGTCTATGGAGTCCACTGTGCCTGAATATATAGGAGTCATGAGTGCTCCCTGTATACTGCGCCACAATGTCAGTGATTATGTACTTTGCATTGCACACCATTTGAATGTTGATGGAATGGTAACATTTTCTATTTCTATACACATATTCTGTGGCAGCAGGTGGAGTAATGGCAATGTGGGTGCCATCTATGCATCCAATTACATAGGGAAAATGTGCTATTTGATAGAATTCCAATTTTGAATCTTGTATGTCTTGATGGTTGTTGGAGAGGTAGATGTGATGTTGAAGCCTACTCATCATTGCTTCCAAAAAAACTTTAAAAAAGCGTGAGAGCGCACTCTGAGACACACCTCCAACCTCTGCAATGACCCTTTGAAAAGAACCAGATGGCAAAAGGTGCAGGGAGCACAATACCTGTACATGCGTAGGAATGGATTGTGTCCTGGCTGTTTCATGTTCCAAAAATGTCTTCAATTCTTCAATAAGGTCCAAAATGGTGTGGGGATTCAGTCTGTATTTCTCAAAAATGTCCTCTTCTGTTTGCTGGAAAAGCGTAATCCGCAGTCTGAAAATTCTCTCCTGCCTCTGTCTCCTCTGTGCAAGGGCTTGAATGCGCAGCCTCCTAGCTATCAGGTAAAGTCCAGCCATTGTGACAGTTAAAATTGCATTGTGGGGTCTTTTATATTCTTTAAACTTGGTTACCACCTGGCTGTTGTTAGTTGTTAATTGCGATTTCTTAATTTGCGAATTTCATGTTTTCGCAATTTGCGATTTATTACATCACTTTGCGAATTCTAATTTTGCGATTTCTATTTTTGTGAAAAGCGCAAAATATGAACCATGCAAAATAAGAAATCGCAAAAAAATTTGCAGAAGTACAACAATCCCAATTAAGTGATAGCAGAAATTGCGATTACTTATTTTGCAATTCGATTTGTTACATACATCGCGGATTTCTATTTTTTAGTCGCAAACGCGGCATTTTTGCGATTCTCAGCGTTTGCGACAAAAAAATAGCTTGATACATCTACCCCTAAAACTCTATAATCTGCCCTTATAATTTTCTTTATTGAGCCCTACTTTCCTTTATGTTTGTATTGTCTTCCCCCTCCCTTTTGCTCCACCCCAGGCACAGGGTTGTTGTTTACCAAGTCCTATGATGAAGCATGCCACAAATTTGTGGGTGAGGGCAGTTTTTCAAACAGACAACTCTTGCCACTTAACGTTATAGTGTAATTTTGTTGGCTCCAATTTCTTTTTTGTGTGTTTGTTTATCTATAGTGTAAGTGTAAGTCGAAGTACGTGGTTGTCCTCTTCCCCCTCAGGTGAGTGTGATTCTTTTGCCTATTCAGACTTGTATAATCATGTATGTTGAGTCCTGCTTCAGGTTCTGTTCCATATTTACTGCCTTTGTTATACACTGAGGAAAATTGCTCGATTTACTCTGCCAGCTCACTCCTGTATCCATGTTTGTATGAGATAATTACAACTCATCTAAACAGTTCCCAAATTTCCTGGGGTTCTCAGTATTTAAAGAAGTTGTAAGTGCATCACAAGCCTTAATTCTGTGCTGCTTCATTTAAAATATAATTTGCCTTGTATACTCTTTCCTTACATGGTACTTCACAAATCTGCAAAACAAGCCTTTAGCAGACAAATAAGTTCTTAAATTTAGAACTATCTATCCTGAGATGTTAGACTCCTTTGAGTCCGATAACAAAGTCAACTGCTCAACATCTAAGCATAAACACCACTATTTCACAAGACATGAAGCAACCAATCTCAACATAGAAACATAATCACAAAAACACAATGGCGAAGCATAACTCTATTGATACTCAAACCTCCACGACTGCAACCGTCTTAGAAACCACAACTCCTTCAGTCTTCAGGTTTGGGCCTTTCCCCCAATTCCCCCAATTATAGATTGGGGGATTATTTTTCATCTCCTCTCTCTCTTGACATAAACTATCCTCTAGCTACCACTTGAATGGTTTTCTAAACCTCAGTCTTTAAGTGTAATCATAAAATAACCCCCACCACTACTCATATGGATGTTTGTTTGTAAATGAAGACAAGTGAGGGGCAATCATCTACATAATCAATAAATCATGAAAGACTTTTAAATCAATCAATAAAGAGAGTTAGCGTGACTTGAAGGTTTTTTTCTCCACATTTTTCATCTATTTATTCATTAGGCATACATTTTAGGTTCCAGCATTAAAAGTTAATATAATGCATCAATCGATATTTTGTAATAAAATTGATCAGAATACTTGTAAAAATTACAGTCAGTTTAGCAATATTACAATACACGTGTTCCATAAAAAAAACTTTCCCCTCTAAATAAATTGATATAATGAGAGAAAAGGTGTCAGTTCAGAAACCTGATGTAGAGTTCTGATATGAGAGAGATCAGTACGTAAGGATTAAACCTTTGCAAATAAGACTGGAAATTATTAACAGTTACAAATCAGCAGACATATAGAATTTAGCCAAATATTTGCTCATGTAGCGAAAACGAGGCGAGTATCTAGTCTGAATGTCGGAGAAAGAATTCCTTAGGATCTGACTAACTGTCTATGGCAAAAGACGGCTTTTTGCCCCCGTTTTCGAGTGATACTGGTTGTTACTGACTGATTGAGCCCTGGGACCTGCTAACCAGGCCCAGGACTAGTACTAATTTAAAAGATGTATGATAATTAGGTATAATTAATATTGGTTCTGACAGCCTACCTGTAAGTCCCTAGTATACGGTAGAGCATGCAGGTTTAGAGTTCCAGCACATTTAATGCATTTGAGTGTGCACTGCTGTGTTGCCTGCTGTCATTTTAAAAGCCAGGCCTACCTTGCAGGCTGCTTTCAAAACTCAACTATGGCCAATTTTGACGTTGAAATTAAAGGAACTTCCAAAGCCTTAAACTACCTTATTTGTACATTTAAGTCGCCCCTCATGTCTACCCTAGGTGCCCCACGTATAGGATGCCATGTTAAGATATGCAAGGACATTATAAAATATGTTTTATATTTCCTGGTGAGGGAAAAACTGACAGTTTGTTACCCCCATTATAGTACATTAGCCCCATAGGCTTATATGGGGAAGGCTTTATTTAACATTAATAAAGTCCATCTTTTGACAAGAGTTAGCCACAATAATAATTAAAAGTGTCAAATTAATAGTTGTAATGAATCCAATAACTTGCCAGGGTTGGAGTTATTACAACTATGGTAGAAAATAAGTTATAGAACTGCTTTCACAAAGTTACCCAATACAGCTCTGTAACAACCTCTGTGATTGGCCGGCCTTTGAAAGGCTGAGCCAAGCCTCCTTAATGAGCTGTGAAGTGGCCTGGGCTGAGACAAAGGAGACACCTGGTGGGAGGAGATCTGCAGCAGCACATGCCAGGACAGGAAGGGGGCTGGGTAGCCAAACTTGTCTTCAAAGGGAGAAAGACAGTGAGGGCAGGTTACGGGCCCACCCTCACTTCCTGCACACCTAGCCAGGTGGGAGACTCTTTAATCGAATTAGGAGAGCAGCTGGAAGGGGAGTGTAGGGGAAAGTTAGCCACCTATGTGGGTGGGCTTATCCAGACCTAAAGCTTCGGGAGAGATTTTCTCCATTTCAACTTTTGTGGAACAGTGCTTACTGGGACAAATATTTGCCACTCTTCAGGGGAAGTGGTTAAGGGTACCCCACTTCTTGTCAGTCCAAAAACCTGGATGCATACTGGAGAGCTTTCAAGCAACTCAGATATCCAACCTGTAAATTTCAAGAGAAGAATAACTGCCCTGCTAAACCCCGGGTCTGCACTACAAGAGGACAGCACTCATAGGGAGTGCACCTGCTTCACACTTTGGGCTTTACAAAAGAGGACAAAAGGCAAAAGGAGTTGACTCCCTGAGGTCAACTGGTACAAGAAGCCATCTGCATCAACTCCATCAAGACAAGCCCAGGTGATCAGCTTCATATGGACTTTAAAGGATTTGACCAGGTGCATTGTGGGAATTGTAGTACCAAAACTTCAAGAGGCAAATCAGAGCTTCAGGACCTTTGGTTGATGCTGTGGAACACTTTTATGCATCAAGAAACGCTCATGAAAGTAAGCGTAAAAGTGTTGCATTAGGAGTGGCTTAAACTCTTGACTTTGCCTTGGTCCAGCATAATCTTTTTTTAACGCTTTGAGCACTATTTGCTTTTAAGCACTAGATTTACTTTCCATCTTAAAAATTAATATCTCCGGGTCACTCCATTGGCTCTTGATCGTTTTGGTGCCATAGTAATCATAAAAATGTTTCCTATAGTTGTAAATTGGTCTTGTACTTTTGTTTTGTGTTGTGTCTCACTTATTTACCGTATAGGTGTTTTTAAATTATTTACACACCTGTCTCCTAATTTAAGCCTGTCTGCTTCCATCCAAGTTACCAAGGAGTTGAGAAAGGATTACTTTATTGAAAAGTTGACTGGATCTTCTTTGTGATTGTGGTGTTATTACTATCTGTAGTTCCCTACCTGCACCTACTGATAAACCACCTTTCAACACTACCCTAGGAGCATGTGTTAATATAAACACACAAGTTCTATGTTGACACAACATTTTCTTTTGTATTCTTCATTCACCAATAGAATAACAGCAGGCTCCTGGGAACAAGTTCACTCCCCATCCCCTCAACAGAACGTGATAGTCTTTCATACTTTTGTCCTTGGAAAGTTACAACGTTGTTTTCTTGTGGTCCAAAAACGTCTTCCCATGAATCATTCTTCATGCCATTTCATCTTTTCCCGGTGAGAATCTTATTATCAGTTGTCTAATACAAAAATAATTGTCTATTCACTAACTAACAGTAGGCTTCTGAAGTTGCAAAATCTGCAGCAAAGAGATTAAAAACATCTTGCACAAACAACTTATTCAATGTGACAAACAAGCCTTTCAGTATTAATGAATTATTTTCCATTTTACATGGCATCGACAGTTAGACTAACTTAATTCAGCACTTTATTAACGTGTAGGGCTATAACATTTTTAAATATGGTTACCTACTACAAATTTTGCATTTAGCAAATGTTTTATTTAAACATAAGCTTGTAGTCTTTATTAATATAGGTGTTTTAATAGCAGATATAATTCATAGCAACAGTATATAATAAACCTTTTGTAATCTTTACTTAGGCTTTTGAGCATCTTAGGCCTTAGGCATTGATATTCAAACCACTCTAAGTTGATCATCCCTGTGTTTAATGGTTGAGGAATTTTGTGTTAGATCATTCAACATGTTCTCAAGATCATGGATTTGTCCCATTTTAGGCACCTCATCGTGATTAATTATTTCCTGGCATTTGAACTTTCAGATCTCATTTACATAGTTCTGTAGTTCATAAGATGTATGTTTCCATCTACAGTTTTGTTCTGGCTAGGTTTACGTGCCAGATTAGGATATGTAATTATTAATTAGGGGTCAACAATTTAAAGAGTGTGTAAAAGGAGTTTAGCAATTAAATTGTCATGGTGACTTTCCTCTCTTCTTTCAGCAATCATATCAGCAACAAAGTACCATGACTCCATGCTTATTAGTATATGATCAATGAAGCTAATACAGTTACCAGCCTTAAATGTTTTCTTTGCAGGGCCATTCAACAGAGTACTTCCAGTGAGAGTATGGACAGCACCAGTGTAGTAAAGCAATAACCTAGTTTTGTGTTCCTGAAGTTCACAAGCCTGGTTTACCTCATACAGATTCCTCATTGCTTAAGTTTGCCCTTGTGACATTGGACATGGTTTGGATTCGAAGGCCAGTATTATATTTGTTTTAATGCTCCTTTTTATTTCCCTTACATGCTCTATTGAAATTGGTCTTGTTTCAATTATAGGGGATTGAAGGTAGGTTATTAATGTACGACTGCTACCTTTGTGGGATTAAATATTAGTCTTCGTCATTAGTCATTCATTTAATGCATTTCTGAAAATAAATCAATGTCCAAGCAGTATTATGTTCTATTAGAAAAATAAAGTATACTTTGTTTTTATTAGATGCTAGCTTACCCGTTGCGCGTTGCTGCGATCTCAGAAGAAAGGAATGTTGCTACTGCTCAGAAAGATAAGTATCTCTCCGACATCCTTGTTATTGATTTACTCTGCTTTGTTTATCTAAAACTTGCATATATGTAAACAGGATGTTATTTAGTATTAACAGTTTCTATATATGTAAATAGGATGTTATTTAGTATTAAGAGTTTTCTATGTTTTCTGAGATTGGCCTATATCTTCTGAATACCTCAGAATGGCCTATTAAGGTGAAATTTTAACTTTTTCTCTGATTTGTGTACGCTTTCTAATGATACTTGTGTCTCGCACTCAATATTGGATCCTGTGTCTTTCACCCTAGACTACTTCCCCTCCTGTTCTATTTCGAACCGGATTAGGCCTCATCGCATTTGGTATACTTTTGAACGTGAGCGCGAGAGCAGAGCGCTTACACGCTCATACCTTGCGCCCCCATCACGACTCGGGTTCATTACCGATCCCGCACCGTCTCGCCAACACTCTGTCTTGGCATAACGAAGACTGATTCAACATGTTTGGGCAGCTTCTCCGGCCCCCTCCACGCGTGTAGCTGCGCTCGAGGAGGGCCGGGTTACATTAGAGAAATTCACCTTCGGAGCAATTCTCGATGGTTGTTCGTTTGAGAAGAACGGGCTTGATCAGTTTGTATTTGAACAGCCTCTAACCTTGCTTTATTTTAAAATAAATTATGCCGGAAACCTTCGCTGGAGTGTAATCAACAATTTCCCAAAGTTTCATGGCGATCGGATGAATGGTGTAGTAATGCATAAAGGACAAACAGACTGACAGACATACATTCGTTTTCATATATATAGATAAACAGTAAATACTCAAGTTAAAAATCACACAATTGTATTAGACTCTGTCTGAAGCCCAGCGGTCACTGTATGTGATGTTTGCATCTATGTGCATTCAGATATTGTTCTATGCAGGAATACACAGAAAAGTAGCTAAAGTGAAGTATTAAATAGATACATTGATTCAAAAGTACTCAGCTTTTTCCAAACATTGATGGGTGCGTGCGGCCGCTTCGTGGATATAGGAATGAAGGCAATGGTGTACTGCTAGCGCACCTGCCTGAGCCAGCACACTATATCAAGGCCTGTAGTTACAAAGGGATAGGGTCTGACTGGGACAGAAAATAGGCCCAGGCACCTGAATAAAAGTCGTCCCCACTAGAGAATTTGAAGCCTAAAAAAGAAAGCAGCCCATGTTTTCAAATTTGGGCAGTATTTAAATTGTAAAGACAAACTGTTCATGTGATTTGCAAGGTGTGGAACAAAAGGGATTTGAGCTTGCTGTAGGCAGTGTATGTTTGAATATCAGGGCAACTAACAGTAAACACGATCAAAGCAGACTGTAAAACAGGCCCACAGACAGCTAAAAAAACAGCCCACTCTCTGACCTTTCAGGTATATGCCAGGCTGACTCTGCATAGGAACGTGCCTACAATGGGAAAGGGCAAAATCTTAATATTTTCTTTTTTAGATCTGAGTAGCAACAGCATTGGTCTCCGAGTTGGTGATCTGATATACTTGTAGTTGAGGATGGGAATGTGCTGAAAATATAATTCCTGTTTCTTGCAGAAATGTTGGTACTCAGTTATGCCGTTTGCATCACCATGAGTCAATGCAGGGGTAGTTTAAGAGCCAGTCACACTACCCCAGAGAGACTCTTTCAACAGCCCCATTCAAACTAGAAAACATTTTGAACTATGTCTAAGCACACTATTTTGTATTAAAAGGTTATCCTTCCAGTACAAAACCTTTACTAGATATCACACACACATCCTAGCACAAGGTGTGTGTTGCTAGGCTGCTTAAAGTGTGCCAGTGCAGGGGAGAGAGACAGAGTGCCTTGGGCTTTTATAGCAAAATCCATGGGTGGTTCCATGGGAACAACCATATACCACCCAGGAGACACAATCATGACACAAAGTAGATCTAAGTAGTGGAAAACATTACTTTTCATTCCTTTTGTACAACTTTCCAGCACAAAATAAGATTTGCATTGGGAAGTAAATCCCGATGCAAGAGTTTGTGTCACTTTTTGTAAAACTGCTCATTTGAAATGCCAGTATAAATATGGTGCGAAATTTATTTTATTTGTTAGGCAAAAACTGCCTAATGTTACAATGTACCTTACAATGTAATGCACAATAACTAATGCCATTGCCGAGCAGAGAAACAACATCATTAAATTAAATCGCAAGTAAACTTTACAACATTGGAGGAATATCAATGCACAACTGCAACGCAAGTCAAACGCAAATAGCGGCCGTTCTTCCTGGGGGCGAAGGAGCGTCGCCCCCTACACTGCTGAGTAGAAAGCATCAACAATGAAATGGTAATAAAATGATTTTATCACCATTTTATTTTTGATGCTTTCTTCCAGCAAATGTAGGGCAAAGCAGGGCCATTACATCACTGCTGCCAGCAGGAAGGGGTAGACACTTAAGTTTGCATTGTGCATGCTGGCTTGGCCGGCTAACCTTCTACGGCCAATCCGACATGCGCAAATCAAACCTCTCCAACCCGGCTTTCTTGGACTGCTGGGTAGAAGAACAGGCACAGACTACAGTGCCTTGTGGAGCATGGAGCCAGCCTGCTCCAGCCAATCAAGACACTTTAGATCAGTGTCTTGATTGGATGAGAGAATTGTCTGTGGGGTTCTTGCTCGGAGGACATGCTGTAGAACAATGTGGATGTGCAGCAGAACGTGGTGTGTCAGCGTAAGGTATGTTTTTTTATATATATATTTATATTACTGTGAATATTATTGTCTATTTGTTATGTGTATTATGTATATGTGTTATGTGTATCTTTGTGTATATATGTGTATATGTATGTGTATATGCTATGTGTATTTGTTGCGTATATTTTTTTTTGCGCCTCACCAGCGTGCCATTTGCCACCAACCACCACTGATATTAACTTGTCTACAGTGATAGAAAGATTTAACAGCAGATAAGCACCAGTTCTGCTTTTTAGCTTTTGCATGCTTAGAAATTGTTTAAGACTTTGCACCAATGAACATACATTTTTTATTGATTGCTAAGTCTCCAGATTTCACCAAAATGATTCAAGGTTGCTCTAATGTTTTATGTCTGCAAGAAGGTTTTTCCAAAGTCTTGGAGCCTGGCAGCATCCTATATCACCAGAGTTGTATTCTAGTACTTCAATTCCCTACGCACAGCATGGACTTTTCATTTAAGTAAAAGGATGGTCCAAATAGTATTGCTTTATGAGTGATATAGACCACGTTGAAATAGATTCTGGCATTTAGATGTAGCCAGTGTTGATCTCTCTTATGGTCTAACTTCTTGTCTTTGAAAGGGGAAAATGCAGTTTAGTATTTCTGCTATCAGGGTGCGACAGTAATTATGTGTCTTACTGCAAAATGCACCCTTGCATCCAAAATGGTCCAGAGGATGATTTTGTGCTAAGAAAATAGCACAAAGTGCTACAGGACATGAAAAAAGCTGTAGCCAGCAGCCACTCACTCTTTTGTAGTTCATTGTTCCTGTTCTTCTTTGGTAGGATTTTTGCCACAAATTACTCTTAAATACTCACGCTGGAGTAATAGTGTAATTTCAGTAATTGAACTTTACAAGAGTAATGAGTAAATACTGAAATAAACTTTTGTTGAGGCCTGAACTGAACCAGGGTTCGGACTGTGGACTCCAAGCCTTTGGCTGGAATGTAGTGTTGAGTTTTTTGAGAAGGTGGAACCTGAATAAGGTTGTTTTGTCTAGTTTTAAGATGTGAGATGTGAGAAGTCATTCTTATATTTTGGTCAATGACAAATCTTTGGAATTTTATGGGAGGGACTAAGATGGGAGTGATGTCTATGATGGTGATGCTGAAAATATTTTGTGAATGGTAGTATGGGGATTGTCAAGTGGGAGAGGAGTCGTGGAGTTTTAGAAGGATTACAGGACAACGCATTCCTTCAATTTGAAAGATTACTCATGAAATATTTTAGGGAGGCGATATCAAATGGGTTTTTTAATTTCCATTTGTATTAGTCGATGTATGGTCTACTTTGTACACCATTCCACAATATGAATTATGGAACAGCCTTCTGGAATTGGGTCTTTATCTGAAGTTACTTAACTTTCTAATTTGTTTAAATAAAAATAACTATGGCAAGTTTAGATAGGGCCATGGTGGTAGGACAAGAAATCTTTTCCAGTGAGTCAAGGCATTCACTAGGGGTGCATTCTGGCCTCCACACTTCTTACCATATGCAATAATATAGTAGCATCCCAAAAGTATTAAACACATGAGGACTGAATATGTGATGCCATACCCTTTAAACTCTGATATTTACAAACAACACCATAATCGACTTATAGCTCATTTCTAATCAGAATTAAATCTGTCTGATAACATGAGCCTTATTCAATTGAAACAATGATAGTGTGATGTATAGAACAGTGTTTTCCAGTTTTAGGCCAAACTAGGCCTCCATTAGGTATTGTCTTCACCTTGCATTTTGTGGTTGCTTCATAATATTCACTGTGTGTCTATTTCTCATTGACATTAATACAGAAAAATGTGCAACGTTTGTTTTGAGATGACAGGTTGTTCTTGAAGAACTCTGGAGGAAGCCTGTATTTACTATCCAATGCTCTGATTGAACCATACATGCTCTGACACATCCAATGAGATTAAGTCAGATTAATGAGATTAAGTTAGAAGGGGACTAACAATTATTAATTTAGGGGGATGACGCTAGGATGGCAAAAATATATGACATTTTATAAAATTGGACTGATTTGATCACATACATTTATTCACCCCGTGCTAATTGTGCAATTTCCACTGCTTTCCACTGTAAAATTAATTTTACAAATCCCTCAATTTGAGGGTGAGACAGGCTTCTTTGGAGCTCCGCTAGGGATGCTGCCCTATTTCTATTGACTTGCTGCACAGCCTGGACATAGTAGATTTTCTACACTTTGATCATTGCTGCATCTATTTCAAATACTAATAGCCTTTATGACCATTGATTTCTACATGTTATGACTGATTTATTGTGACTGGCAATACTTTTGCCTTCTGTACTGCACTTTATATTTTATATAAACCTTCATGGTTTTCGTAAAAAAAACTGATCCCAAACTCCTTTTTTGAGTCAGTCTGAATTTATTGATTGCATTTTGAAATACTGTTTTACTTTTATTTTTAGTGAAACATTTCCTCATCCTTTCTTGAGAACAACACCGTTTACAAACTCACAACACGTAGATCCCATCATGCATGTAGATTATCTGAATGGTAGACCCCAAAATATTTTTGTGAACACACATGAGCCTTCTAAACCTTTTAAGCGGGCTCTTTGAGTCATGTGCAATGAGTAATATTCCAATGTCTATGCCAAAGACTACATTTAAAACATTTACCACATAAAAGTCACTCAGGAACAACCTGCAATAAATTTTTTCCAATCTGGGAATGGTGACAGATACTTATTTCACAAGGATCTGATTGGGATTAGATACATATTGGACCAAACATCCATCTAAAAGTAATACCTTACTGATGTAGCACGCTGATACCACCATAAGCTATGTCTCAAAACTGGGAGTGGGAGGAAAGGGCAGCTATAGGTCCAGCTCATGAAGGGTACATAGACAAGCACAATCAAAATACTTTTATGTGAGCTTGCTAATGTTTCCTCTATGGTGATCTATGAAAAATGAGTTGCAGTTTCCTTGTATTTGGAACTAGGGTTTATTAATATCTAGTGTGCTTCAGATAATTATTGTATTGGGCCTGAATAGGGTCCATAAGTGAACTGAAGGAAATTAGAAAAACCATCTCAGATGGGTAGGTGGAATGAGATCTTCCTAGAGACAATACATATGTTTCTTTAATCTCATTCATGTGCAAATCATGGTTGAACCTTAAAATCATTAGTACATACCAGATTAATATGGTGCAACTCTTGTCTCTTGAAAAATTGAAATTTGCCATATATTTTTCTTAAAGCATTAGAATCTGGACAGATAGCAGATGGTTTCAATAGCTTCGTTTTGAGAATAAAAGGAGAGTTGTTACTATCTCTGTACACCTGGAATATGTGGAAATTTCAAAACTCTGAGATTTGAACTTCTAGAACACATTTAAATAATCCTAAAGGGAAGGTTTTAAGTAAAATAAGGTGGATAATATTTTCTAAATAAAAAACATTGGGGGTAATTTTGAGTTTGATGAATGTGGAGATCTGCCAAAAAGCAATGGATACCCCTTCTGCCAAATGTTTGCTTCACCAACTACATTTCAAGATGGGTGAAGCACCAGGATTCCTAGGGCAGTACCTCAGCTGTCAGAAACCTTTGACTGATGTGCTATCTGCCAGAAGATTGTCGGACAATGTATGTAAAGACATCCAACCTATTTAGGGTAGTTTTTTGCAGGTACATTTGTCCTGTATAGAACCACGAGGAAAAGCCTGGGGGTATTGAATAGGAAAAAGGCGAAAACTCACAATGTTTCAAGGTCATACATTTCCCACTTTGAGAGTCTGTTATTGAAAAAGAAAAGAACTTTCTTCTTTGGGTACATTAAACATGGTGCCTGCTCGGTAAAGCTTCAGCAACTTCAGCATAGCGATGACTCTGCATAAAGTCCAGAGATCCATGATCTTTTAATCTGACTTGTTTTCTTCCACAAGGGGGGTATAACACATAGACTTCACTGACTGAAGGATTGGCAGTCCACGAAACATTATGATGTTGGGCGGATTGCCCCCGCCAGGCTGGCGGTAGCCACCGCCAGCCTGGCGGGGGCAATCCGCCCGACATCCACACTCATTTCCCCCCCGCCATATTAGTATGGCAGGGGGACCTTGGCGGTCGGAAAGACCGTCTGCCGCTTTTCCGCCCTGGTCGCCTTACGGCCAGGGCGGAAAAGGAATAATATGGTGGCGGTGTCTATCAGACACCGCCAGCCATATTATGATGGGCGTTTTTCAATGCCTTTCTGTGGCGGCAATGCCGCCATGGAAAGGAATGCGGTCTTCACTTTGGGGGCCCCCTGCGGGCCCCCAAAGTGAAGGAGGGGTGGGGGGTGCACACGGGGGGTTACCTGTGGTACTCCCCTGCATTTGCATATGAAATGCGGTCGGCGCCGCACGGTGCCTGCCGCTTTGTGTATGCAAATGCATACATGCATTTATGGCATTGTGGCGGGTTGGTGCAGAGAGCACCGCCTACCACAATGTTATAAATGCAGGATGCGGCCGCCACTGTGGCAGCCGCATTCTAATACAACCCACGGGACCCCCGCCCTTATGGCGGGCGGTCCCGAGTCCCGATAGGATGGCAGGCGAACTAAGTCCGCCTGTCATCCTAATGATATGTGGAGTTAGGTGAATATGGGAAAACCCCCAAATATCGACATATATCCACCAACCAAATTTATAGTGTACACATGTATGCAATATAAATAGAGTGACAGCTACTAATTGTTGGTGTTTTTGCTGCTTCACCAAACTCTAAATCTCCGCCACAGTATTCAGCTCTGTTCAGTAGTACAGCAGTAAGATTGACTAAAACTGAATGTCTTGGACTGAAGTAATTACGTTCTTAGGAAAAATAATCACAATCATTTCTGTGAGTTAGTTGGTTAAAGTTTTTAGGCAATATTTATCAAAGTGTCGCTTTTCCTATTGCACCATACAAGATGACACAAGGGTGACGCACAACCTAGATGAATTTTATTAAGCCACCCAAAGCCACCTTGTGTGGCCCTGTGGTGCTTGGCAAATCTGAAGTAATGCAAGGAAACACAAATCACTGCATTGCATTACTCTGCCTCGGGGAGGCATTCCAGGGGTAGAGAGTAGGTGTTCTCATGAGCTGTAGACCTGGGAGTGTATCAACATGCTACGCTTACCCATTGGAGGCATAACCCTAATTGTTTCCTCTTTCTACATGTGCCGCATTCTGCAGCACACGTAGAAAGAGGATAAAGTCTCAAAGGATTGTTTTTGTGCAGGAAAGCGTCCTTTTGTGCACAAAAACAATCCTGACTGAAAGGCAGACACCCTTGTGCCATTATGCAAGGGTGCCTGCATTGGTGCTAGGCAGCCAAAAGTGCCCTTGCGCAAGGAGCCAGAAGGAGTGCACCTTATCTTGATAGATATGGCACATTCCTGCCCTCTCTCTTTCACATAGCAAAATGATAAATATGACCCCTTTGAGTCCAAAGGAGGATGGCAATGCCCCTTCTGTGAAAAACACATGGGTTATGTATTGCTTAGATTTATATATTTTGAAAGTCAAGTGTAGGAAATTGGTTTGCAGGTTGAGGAGGGTGAAACCCTACTCATGCAGCAACCAAATTCTTGTCAAATTAACATTTTGATAGCTTAGTACAAAAGCAGTCAAGGTTAACTTCGACGCAATGTGCAAAGTATTTATGCAGTGCACAAACAAAAATGCAGTAAAAACACAAAGAAACAAAATCCGACACCAATTTAGAATTATATAGTATATTTTAATAAATGATGTGACACCAAAACAACAAAAATCCAATCAGTAGTGCCGGAGATTTGCAATTTTAAAAATGTAAGTCACAATAGCGATTAAAAGCACAAAGCACCAACTGTTGTTATCTGGTTGTGCCGGACCAGGTGAAAAGCCACATGTTTAGGCCAGTCATGATGGAGTGGGGGCTGGATAGAGGGACCAAGTTATGCACTTCTACAAAGTACCTTAAATCCAGGTTGCAGAACATTGAGAGATCCCAGAATGAGGGTGTGTCTCGCAGCGGCGTTTCTGAGCAGGTTTGTGGCTGTGATGAGAGGTCTCTCATCAAAGATGCATTATACAGCTGCAGTTCTAAGGAGCTGTGGGGCTGCAATGTGAGGTTGTGTATCAAGGATGCATCACGCAGAGGTGGTTTGAAGGAGCTTCAAAGTACTGTGTTTTGGATGTATTGCTCAGCAGCGGTTCCGATACAGAGTTGTGAGGCGACACTTTGCTCTGTGTTGGTTCTGCTAGGAACACATTTGGTATGCCAGAGCACCTTCAAATTCACTTCCAAGGGTCCAGGACTGGGATTGCACCATTTGGAAGGCGGAACTCACAGCAGGCAGAGTCCAAGGGCTGGGCGCAAGGTGATTGGAGCCTTTTCTTTCCTCAAGGACTCTGAGGGTCCTTGGTTCAAGATGCAGGGCTTGACCTTCACAATCCGGCAGCAGGGCAGCAGAGTGGCAGTCCTTCTTACAGCAGAGCAGCACAGAAGTCTTTCTTCTGAGTCTTCCACAGATTCAAAGGTGTACTGAAGAGTTGGGTCTGAGGGTTTACTATTTTCATCTAGTATGCACTTTGAAGTGGGAGAAGCTTCCAGAGTCCTTCTCTTACAGAGGTGTCTGGAATGTCCTACCTCCGTGCCCTGGACCCAGCGTGTCTGAGAATAAAAACAACTTGTGCAAAACCCTTTGTGAATGTGCTGCGACAAAGTCTTTGTGATGTGCAAGTGTGGTAGATGACAGCTCTACCCCCTCCTCAAGTCAGAGATGGCCATTCTGCCAACACAATTTCCCCCTTTGTCTCACTGTCTGGGATTAATGCACAAAGACCAACTTCCAGCTACACATAATCATGTGTCCTAGGATACAGACTGCAGGCACCAAATGGTTGGGACAAAAATGGCAACTTTCTGAAAATGTCATTTCAGAATTGTGATTTAAAGTCCAATTTTTACCATTAAAGAGAGATTTAAATTGCAATTCTATTGAGACCACACTCAGCATTTCTACATGCTCCCAATTGAACGTTATCACTTATTAAAGGTAATACAATGTTATCCTATGGAACAGGAAGACCTTGTAGTTGGAAAAAGGAACGTAAGAGTTTTGCATTACCAGGACAATTAAAAGTTTAAAGTACATGGACCCTTTTTTTAAATGCACTGCACTTTGCCTTATCGGCTGTTTGTAGCCTACTCTAGGGGTGACTTATATGTATCAAAAAGGTTGATTTACACCTGACAAAAGGTTTATTCTGAACTGTAGAGCAAGTGTATCTGAACACTTGAAACCTGAGCGCACAGCTGATTAATTTATCAGAGAAGATTATTGAGACACAAATGTAAATACTTTTATGACCACCTTTATAATTAATTTCAAACTGTTATAAACAATTTGACATTATCTTTCATAAAGAACATCTATTTATTGATTTTTATGAAACACATTAATATACTGTTTGTTGTACAATAACTAATCATAATCAATCATTGGCTTACTTGACAAAAGAAAATGTCATATCCAATCACATGTTTGTTGCCCAATGCATTTCAGGAACACTCTCTTCTTCAAGGGCCACTGTTGAATATATAAACACGGTAGGTGGGAAAAAAATCACAAAATCATATTTAATAATGAAACATTATATGTTCTTGTTTGTTTGGCTAGTGAGATAAGTTAATGAAGGGAAACGTGGTGCCTTGAGTGAACAATACGTATTCCTGTGATTCAATAGAAAAAGTGGTGCTTGAACTTGTAACCATTCTTAAAATAGCATTCATTTCATATACACAAGAGTCTGAACAGACAGACAGAATGTCTGAGTTCAGCACTATTAAACGATCCTTAGAGAGAGTATATGAACAGGTGTGTGCAACACATAAATACAGTTACAATATAATTTTGTTGCCATATTACTTGGGTGGCAGAGTGGGCTAAAGAACGGTGATGGATTAAACCCAGATCTGTTGACTGGGTGTGAGTGTTTGATTGGTCCAGATGCTCCGTTCATCACCACCCCCTTTTTGTACCACTTTGTTCGCCATAAGTTGGCAGGGTATGCTCAGACGTGAGTCCCTTGCTCACTTTGCCACTGAATTCAAGCGAGCCGGGCTGAAGATGGCTCAAATGCTAGAAACCGGTCCTTGGAAGCTTGTTTCCGGTCCAGGGAAGGCATGGCTTGACAGTTTGGGCTAGACTGTTCCCATGAGGCACAGGGTCAGACTGATTTGCATATGGCCATGGCTGAACTGGGGTGGCAGAGTGGGCTAAAGAACGGTGATGGATTAAACCCAGATCTATTGACTGGGGGTGAGTGTTTGATTGGTTCAGATGCTCAGTCCATCACCACCTACTTTTTGTACCACTTTGTTCGCCATAAGTTGGCAGGGTATGCTCAGACGTGAGTCCCTTGCTCACTTTGCCACTGAATTCAAGCAAGCCGGGCTGAAGATGGCTGAAATGCTAGAAACCGGTCCTCGGATGCTTGTTTCCGGTCCAGGGAAGGCATGGCTTGGCAGTTCGGGCTGGACTGTTCCCATGATGCACAGGGTCAGACTGATTTGCATATGGCCATGTCTGAACTGGGGTGGCAGAGTGGGCTAAAGAACGGTGATGGATTAAACCCAGATCTGTTGACTGGGTGTGAGTGTTTGATTGGTTCAGATGCTCCGTCCATCACCACCCCCTTTTTGTACCATATTACTTGTTGCAGCACCAGAGATTAAACATGTCTTTTGAAGTAAGTTCCAACATCACAGCTGATCACACAGAAACTAGAGCATACACTTCAGAACGCCCTTCAGAAATATACTATTTTATTCAGGAAATTAAATCATTCAACATATAGGAGGGATCCATCACTCAACAATTGATAAAGCTAGCATTCATTTCTATGAGAGAACTTAACCAACGCTTGCATGTGTCAACGTTGGTCCAATAAGGCAAAAAGAATTCCATGTGGATTATGGCTATCAATTAACCCAATGCTGTTTAGATTTCAATTCAACAAAGCGTTTGTGGATAAGTGGTACGCCATACTTAACAAATGTTAATTAGATTTGATATTTCTACTCACTGAAGAATTGTCACAGACAGTAGTGTAGTGTAGCTCCTATTTTCCCAATAGGCTCTGCACATTGGAATAGTACCTACAGCAGTAAAGGCCTAGGCCAGACGTTAACTAGGTCTACTACTGTCGATACTAGACTTAATTTTTGGGTTTGCCAGCTAAGCTCAGAGTTCGCTAGAAACTTTCTCGAATGTTCAAGGAAGGAATTAACTCCCCTGATTAGACAAGAAGGGATTTAGTTTCTGACAACCATAGAACATGACAACTTTGCTCTCCCCTAATCAAGAGTCAATCTCAAGAGTCGTGTGAGCACAAGGCAATTATTTTACTCAGTCAGTACGTGCATTCTTAGTCTCATCAGAATGTAGAGAAAAGGAAGAGACGGGCGTGTTCAATAAAAGATGTTATTTATTGATCAGTCTCTTTTCTCGTACAAGAGAAATGGATCGATATTATTGCAATACTTATAGTTAAGTAAAGTGCATACATTAAAAGCAATAGTATAAAATAATACTGTAAAAACATTGATATGGTTTCTGAGCCATATGATGTTTAAAATGATTAAAATATATTTACATACACATATACATTTGACTAAACGTACTCAACTGGTGTTTCTAAATACGCCTACCCCGTGTACCTGACCTAAGTCTAATGCGTGGGCGGGAATAGAAAGTTACAGTTTAAGTTAAGTTTGTTTTTGCCAAGTGAATAACTAAAGAATTCTCTGTGAGGGGTTATTCAGTTCTGTACCTGGAATTTAGGATGAATGAGGAATGGTATCTCTTTCTCTGCTCTCGATATTCCAGGCTGCCTGCGAGGGCTGCCTAGAAACGCCGGTGCTGGGTCTCTCGGCTTGAGATAGCAGCGCGTCTCTCAGCGCGTCAGGAAGGCGGGGCTGCTGCCAGCGGGGTCTGCTTCTGCTCTCGGCTTCGGCAAGTATGGCTGCTCCGTCTTGTCACCACGCGTGTGTTTGCATAGGGCAAGGTCGGCACTATTTATACCTTAAAGGTGCCGAGATTGACGTAAGGATGGACATAGGTACGTCAATAAAGATGTCATACGACTTGCTCGTTAGCACATTCTTTACTAAAGTTCTCTGTGAAATCAAAACAATGGCCGCACGGATTGTCCAGGTTGTCATAGGTTTGATTTGTTATGAGAACGTCGTATGCCTTATCAGGGGCTGGAGGAATGTCGCTTGTCTAATTAGATCTCAAGCGTTATGACCTAATCAGATAACACGTTCCTGTGCCGTAGTGTGACTGCGTCAGATAACGGTATCTGCATCATGGGGGTTTTCTTGCCTCATGGGCTGACTGTTAGTTAACTTGATAGTTAGTTTAACCAGAATAGGGTCAGGAATAGGGGGACTGATTCAGAACCTATAGAAATACACGACACCCACTCCACGCTAACTATGGTCATATCTACTAATCTATGCATAGTATAACATAGTACAACATACTATAGAGTATAGTGTATACCTTACCACCCCAAAATACATAAATGCATTTCGAAATTTTCAAATATACTGAAAAATTGCAGTCATATATATTGTATGCACTTAGGCTATGAATTAAATGCAAAAGTAAGCACGCATTTTTATGCATTATTGCTTATTGGTATATGAGAAATACACATGAAATGGCTCTTAATATGGCTATACAGAAAGGAAGTTCGAGACCATTTCATCACATAATAAAATATTTGTGAACATCCCAGCGGGCAGCTAAAGTCTATAAAGTATCTAAAAATAGAAATTTTAGTTCTCTAGGAATAGTTTCTTACTTTAAGCAGAAGATCAGTGTCCCGGGAAAAAATATGTAGAAAAATATTTTAAGGGGCTTGCTGAAAAATAAATTGCTGTCCGTGAACTGGAGTGAAATTGTTCATGTGACTTTATTTTTAAAGTTGAAGGCCGAATTCAGGGAACGCCGTGTGCGAGTTTACTCAAAAGTCTCTATTTCTGTTCTGGAGAGAACATCATATCATTCAGGCTTTCGAAAAAACTGTCAACAGCTTCATGGGAAAGTTCCACTAAGTCGGAAATAGGGGTAACCATGCATTCATGCGCATGATTGTCTCCATTGACATTCTGATTTGCATTGCTGACAGAAGGTCGTACCTGTTCGATGCTGCTTTCATCTTGAACTTCACTACTCTTCAATCGCAGTGGTGAAGATTCCAGGAATGCCGTCATCAGGATTGGCAGCCTTTGAGGGCAGCACAAAGCGTGAACCTTGGTAGGAACCAACAGTGTATCTGCATCCACCGGCGCATCCGATTGTAGCGTCAGACAGGTGTCTAACACGCATTCTTCTCCGCATAGCAGACACCTTAGTACAGGTAAAACACACCTTTGCCACATTGGTCGAAATTTTAGAAACCAAGTCATGTTTAGGTCTCTAAGCCGGGAGAGTCCCAGGATTTTTGATATCCGGTCCCGGTATCCAATGGCTAGGATCGTATCTTCCATTGTCGCGAGAGTTTGATCTGTGACATGGGTTGCCATAACGAAAAATAAGGACTAGGAATAGGATTCCTGCAATTAGTCCCAGGATCAGGGGAAGTCCGCCAAAAATCGAATGGACGAAATCTGGAAAAATACCCAGTATGGCTTTGAATGGTGTTAATGCCATCGAAAATACTGTCTTAAATACTTTTGAGACCCCAGTGGTATCAGAAATATTTAAGATTTCGCTTAGGATTTCCGCGAAATGTACGGGGGAATTAGTTGATAATAATGTATGTATCTCTGCAGTCGTCCTTGCGACTTGTAGATCATACGTTTCTTTTGATGACGTGAGCCTTGTAGGCGTCTGAAGAAGCACTGTTTTCATTCTGCTTAAAGTGTCTATTCGAATAGAAGTAATTTTCAAACTGGGCCATGCCCTTGCCTCCCTGTCTGGAAAGGAGCTGGGGAATAAAGAACGTCCACAGCACTTGACCTTCGCCGTTGTAGTGACTAGATAAGGAGTCCCGGGCATAAGACTACAACATCTGCGGTCTACAATAAGAATGTAACTCCCATTATAGAGTCTTTGAAAGAATGGTTCTATTTCAGTTGCAGGTGCGCCTTGCTGGTGACATGAAAGGTTGTATGAATTCCCTTCACAGGCTCCATGCAAACTAATTCCGTTACACAGAAGCGTGCCGCTTAGTGACATAGCACAATTGTTGCCACTAAGATACACTTTCTGTCCTTTATTACTGACACATGCATGTGAATAGGGCAGGTTCCAAGTTGTTTTAAGGTACCCCTTTCCCAATTTCTCGTACATGCCAGCCTGTATATATTTTTGGCAGTATTGAAACCTGAAGGTTGAGATTGGAATATTTATGATTCCGTGGATTATCCATTCACTGACAGGTCGTTCTGACATTGTCATTGGTAATCTTTCTAGTTTTTCAATGCTCAAGATTGTATAATCAGCACCCTTTTGCGCCATACCGATTTGTCTATCAGTAAGGTTAAAGATTTGGAATAGTGACGTTGTGTTGATTAAACGCCAAGGCACATAGCCTGAACGCAGATTTTGTAACGTCCAGCCAAGCTGTACAATGGAACGCAATTGTGACTGACCATGTTGTAATAACAGTAAGTCTTGCGATAATATATCGATTGCTGAAGACACAATGCTGTCCAATGAAAAAATTCTGGAGGACAGAGTCATTAACCCATTGTCCACTACAGAAAGTGATTTTTCCAAATTAATACGGTCAATTTCCCGTATTCTTTCTGCTGTCTCAATTTGAGTAACCTTCCAGGCCTCATTGTATGCTGCATATACAGAGGCTGCTATGAAACGCTTTTGACGCTGTTTGCGTGGTCCCAGTATGAAATCACGCAAGTCAGCACCATCAGTAAGTAAAGTTAGGTGTTGCTTAATTTCAGGCAGTGTGGAAGTCTGTAGCCATTGAAGGCATAATTTGCCCACACTGTAGGTTGTTATTATCCCTGGGTGATGTCTTTGGGGATATCTAGGGTCTGGCCTGGTCATTTTGAAACCCTGTGTTTTATTCAGGAATCTATCTTGACAGTAATTTGTATCTGTGGGCCAGATCAACCATGGTTTCCAATCAGGATGTGTTCTGTTTTGGTTTAATATATGGTTTACGTCTATCTCTTCATCTGTATCAGAGCTATTGCTAAACATTGTTGGCTTTGGAATAGACGGTTTAATTAAATCTTTGATTTTGGCTAAGCCAAGACAGGTGGTTTGTTGAACAGTGTCATTTAAAAATATCATTTGTTCTGGGATCATGCAGGCTCTAAACAAAGCTTCTATACCCTGTACTTGCCATTCTTTTGTACCCCAAACACTTTTCAAATCAACATTTTTGTCCCAATAATCAAATCCAAAAGTATTCATTTTTTCAAAGAATGAATCTGAATATATCAATTTTGTGTTGGTTATCATGGTTTTCATCCCTGTCTTGTTTGACATTTTAAAATAAAATGTTTCAGCATTACTTGTGTTAAAACCTGAAAAATATGAATATTTGTCATAAACGGTTCTTGAGCTCCCTTTTGGAGGTGTTGCACAATGTTCCCATTGATTATAATTTAAAACATTTCTAGGTTGTGCAGATTTATGCAAAAAATGGTTACCATAATGGTTATAGCAATACATACTATCATAATTTGTAGAACCTTGCAAATAATCATGTTTTGTAAATTTAGCAGACATTACTAAGTCAGACATCATGTTGTTAATACTTTCGAAGTCCCAATCATCAGCAAATGAGTTCGGTTTTGCAAAATCACTCAAGGAGATCTTGATTTGGTGTGGATATTTCAGGATCTCGACCGGACCATAAATTTCATAGTCAGTGTTGTCCCAGGCTACCCCACCAGGTATAGGATTGGCTGTGAAGTTGGCTGAAGAAAGTTCTCTTTTCTCGACGTGTGAAGATGTGTGTGGTTTGAGGACCAAGTTGATGTTCTGACTTGCTGTGTCCATTTTAGCATATTTTCCCTCAATGAAGCGTCCCAAAGTAAATACCATGATGAGCCAAAGTATGAGGATAAATGCACCAAAACCCACCCAAAATTCAATCCATGGAGAAACCAGATATGTTTCTTTCAGTTGTTTCAAAAGTTCCTTCGCTTTGTCTTTAAAGGATTTTGATGATGGCTGTGTCTTTGATTCACTGAAGCCGTCAGAGGAATCATCGAAGTTGATGAAGTACCCGGATGCAGTTCTGTCAATTGTTCCAATTGCTTCAGGATTTTTGTTTCTTGCATTGTCACTTGGTACTTCATTGTAGATTGGTGTGTCTCTGCTAAATGTTTTTATTTGGGTTTTCAGAGGTCTTAGTTCTATTGCATTGTTGCATAGTCCTTGTTGTTCTTTTGTAGGCGTTTCGAATGTGATGAGCCTCTTTGTTAGGACCTCTGTACTGGTAGCAAACCTTGGTGTTCTGCTACTTATTGGGAGTCCACTTGGCCTACTGTTTGTTATCGGCCACATGTTGTGGTTTTACCAGGTCGATGGATACAACTCGGTTCTCCTTTTTTCCAGCAAGTGGCGGTAGTACAACTGATCTTGTCCCGTTGACAGACAAGACAGGAACTGCTTTTCTGTAAGAAGGCCCAAATTCCTTCTTTACCGCGATCTTCTCCCTGACTAGATCCCCGACTTTTGGAATCCAGACAGGTCTTGCTGGGACAGGTGGTGATTCTTCAGTGGTTGTTGGCTGTTGTTTCAACTGTATGTTGCTCAGGTCTTTTCTTGTTTTGTTTAAGTCCTGCAAAATAGCCAAACGGTCTTTGACATCAAAGGTTTTTTCTATTACCACTGAAGTCTGACTATCAAGGTCAGAGATCAACATCCTAGTTCCGAATAATAATTCGTACGGACTGAATCCCTTCAGAGAATTTCTTGGCAAGTTATTTAGACTACGTTGGACACTTATTAGATGTTTGACCCACCCAGCTCCCGAACCTAATACCTTTGCCGTTATAGATTGCTTTATGTCACGGTTTTTTCTTTCAACAATTCCGTTCCCCTCAGGGTGAAATGGACAAGAGTACCGCAATTGCACGCCCATGCTGACCATGTCCTCCTTATAAGCCCTAGAGCTAAAAGCAGGACCATTGTCCGAATGCAGCATGCCAATTGCGTATGTGCCGATAAAGACTCGCAAATCTTTTATAACAGTTCTGGCGTCAGCCGTTCGCTGGGGCCACATCCATATGAATCTCGTGCATGAATCCACTGCGACCAAGATATATTTATAGTTACCATCCCTTTGTAAGGGACCGCAGTGGTCTAGATAAACACAGGCTAATGGTTTATCCGAGATTAGAAGGGGCGTCTGTGCTGGACGTCTCACCGTTGATACTTTCAATTTTTGACATATTTCACATGCTAGAACATAGTTCCTTGTTTGTCTTCTCATTTGTGGCCACCAGTATCTCTGTTTTAATAATGATACTGTGGCTGAGACGCCAGCATGAATAGAAGCAAGCCCTTCGTGTGCCGCTATAATTAGTCCTAACCTATGTTCCATGTTTGGAATTGCCCTATCCCCCACTCCAGGGATTCGAGCAAAAGGAACATTGTTTGCATCAGTTATGTATGAGTATTTTACTGGAAAGCCTTTAGGGAGTGGTTCTATCGAATCCTTTTCTGAAGCGCTGACAGCTTGTAATATTTCGCTGTCTATTTTTGTTTTTGACCGGGTGACGGCAGCTACGGAAGCCGTTTGCACAGCTGCCTTCGCGGCCTCATCGGCCAATGAATTCCCTGCAACGTGAACGCCATCACGTTGATGACTCAGTGTATGTATCACGTGAGTCTTTGGTAGTTCTTTTTGTAAAAGAGCTACTTGTTCCCAGAGCATTTTATGCTTGATTGTGCCACCTTTCGCATCCTTGAAACCGTTCTGAAGCCAGATCTGCAAGTATTCATTATAAGACTGAACGCAATAATACGAATCGCACACTATGAGTGTGGGGAATTCTCGATCGGTATTTTCAAGCGCCATCTTGAATGCTAGTAGTTCAGCTCGCTGAGCTGTACAATCTCCTAGGGATTGTGTTTTAGTGAGGGTTGGTTTAAATTTCCCTTCGTGCCAACGACCTTTAACAATCGCGCACGCAGCACTGTAAGCTTGTTTACCCCCTACTGCGGGTTGTGCTGATCCGTCTGTATATATTATACAGCCGTAGTGATCTAGAGGCAGAATTTCGGTTGGCGGAGGACATTCAAATTCATATTGGAGAAATTCTTGTGTTTTTAAATAAGGATCAAATTCGTACACCACGTCTGTTGCAGCAAGAGAGTTAGTCCATTGTATCCATCTCGGATGGAGTGCTTTAGCATTTGGAATGCTTGCCTTTGTTACCGCCTCTAAGGCTGGTATTGGTGTCACGATTACTATTCGTTTACCTTGTGCCAGGGCTCGTTCTTTTGCTATAGCTGTCTGTGTTGCTGTAAGAATTTTTTCCGTTGGGCTAAATTTCATTTCAGCCTTAGTGTACAAGTGTGATTTGAATGCAATTGGTACCTTTTCTCCTTCATTAGAAGTCAGGTATGTGAATCCGCATCTCCCTGGGATGACTCGGATCACAAGGTTGCGTGTGTTATCACGTGTTTCTAATTTTGTTTTAATTAGCATGTCTGTTTGTAAGGATCTCAAAATTTCTGTGTGTGTTTGAGTCCAATTGGATCTTTTAAAGTCTGGTTTAATTAGATCATAAAGGGGTTTGACCCTTTCTGCGTAATTTGCAATGTATGTTCTTCCGAAATTTAGAAAGCCTAGAATTGACTGTAGGTTTTTTAGTGTTTTTAGGGGCTTGGATTACGGCACATTTCTCTAGGAAATTGTCTGCCAGGCTTTTGCCTTCACTTGATAACTCATATCCTAAGAATAGGACTGTCAGATGGGCAATTCTGGACTTTTTGAAGTTGAATTTGTAACCCTCTGCAGCGAACCCAAGTATTATGGTGTTCACTCTTTTCAAGTGAGTCTCCAAGTCATCATCTGTTAAGTAAATGTCATCGACATAAGATAATGCTTCATCATCATATAGTTGTAGTAATTCTGTTACTCTCGCTGAGAATACCCCCGGGCTGTTCTTGTACCCCTGGGCTAACCGACAGAATTGTTTTTGAGTGCCATTTACTGAGAATGCAGTGAAATATCTGCTCTCTGGTGCTATGTTTTGACAAAAGAATCCATTGGAGATGTCCAAGGTTGTTTTGTATTTTTTGCGCACTATGTTATTCATTAGTGCAGCACTGTGTGAGTTTTGCACTGCAAAGGTTTTGCAACATGTGTTAAGGTGTCGGTAATCCAAAACTAAACGATATGAATTGTCTGGTTTGGAGACCGGAAACAAAGGATTGTTCATTTGTGAGGTGCAAGTTTCAATCACCCCCTGGTATTCTAGCTGATCTAGTATTTCATTTACTTGTTTTTTAGCTTCTTGCTTAATTGGGTACTGTCTTTGTGCAGTAGGTTGCGATTTTAACTGGATTTTGTGAGGAGGGGAGTCCTCATCCCATCCTACATGATTTTTATATAAAGCAGGTGCTAAGGCCACTGCCCACTTTCTAGCAAGTGTGTATTTTTTATGAATCGGTATTTGATTCGAGAAGGCAGGCATAATTACTTCTTCGCCATGAGGGCATTCCCTGACAAACTCTGGTGGCCAGTCTTTTTCAGCTAGAAGGTTGTCATAACCCTTTGAGAGGTTATCCCAAAATAGTCCCCTTATTTTCCTAGTCTTATCTCCCTCTATACGTAATGTTATCTCGTATATCTTGTGGGGCTTGCTAACTCTGGTGTCTGCAGTTTCCACTTGAAGGTATTCATTCGTGTCCACTGTCTCCAGATGATTCATAAGGACTTTGCGAGCTATGCTCACCTCTGCTGCGCTGTCTAGCATTGTCTGAGCCCATTCTCCGTTTTTCAGTTGTGTCCTCAGTATTCTCGGCATTTTTAACTACCTTGATACTGGCTACCTTCTTTTTTGGAAATTGTAATTTCTTTTTTAGCTGAGCAGGTTCCTTGTCTTTGGACTTGGCGTGCTCTTCTGATCGTCCTCTTCTTTCCGATTTCTGCGAGGAATTCTGAAAAGATTGAGAGGGACGTGTATCAATGTCTTGATATCTATCAGGTTTTTTAATATTATCCCTATTTCTAAGGTTATATCTATTCCCAGAGGGGTCACTCTGCGGTGACCTCTGTCTTTGGTTTGGAGATTTCTCTCTTCGCCTAGGAGACCTTCCTCGGGACTGGAATTTCTTTTCTTTAGGATTGGATTGTTTGTTTCCATCCCAGTTCTTTTTTGGTGAATTATTATTATTAAAAAATATTTTTTCTGGACTTGTAGTCAGTTGCGGTTTTACTGGTATTCCACCTAGACTATCTCTGCCTAGTTCTTCATAGGATTTTTCTATGATTCTGGCAATTTCAGCTGGTTGGTCTGCTATATCTGTCTCTTTTAACCTCTGGCGGATCGCCACGTTTGCTGCTTCACCTTTTATGTTGGCTAATAATATAGCCGAGACCTGCTTGAAGTCTTTTAGTAATTTCATACCAAGGGTTAAAGCAGGTTCTGGACCGTATTCATCTTGAATTTGTTTTAGCACATCTGGTATTACCGAAATGGATGGAACACCGTGCGTTTTTGTGTAGATGGAAGCAAAGACTGTACCCCAAGTGTCACAGTCCTCAATGTGTGGTGCGATTCCCATTGGGAGACATATAGTCAGAATCCTGTGTTTTTCTAATGGGGTGGTGTCAGGAAACACCGCCTCTATTTGGGTAATTTTCTGTGCCAACCAGAATGGTATCTGTTCCCGTTTAGCTGGAACTTTACCTAGGCAGGATTGGATGTTCTGTGGTGTAATTTTATTTGTGTTCCCCTGGTGAGGGGTCAGCTGTGGAAGTTTAATCGCTGGCTGAATTGTTGAAGTCCGCATTACATACTGAACTAATTGTCTATGAATTTTTAGTAGTTGTTTTAGCTGTATTAACAGCTCTGCTGCAGGCATTCTTTCGATGTCTGGGTGTGGTGTGTATCCGGCCAAGACCGGCCACATTGCTCCTGGTCTACCTAAAGGACCGAGCCTTGTAATGTGATTGTTATGTTTTAGGGCGCCATCAAATAAGAGCAAATGCTCTTGGAATTTGAGTGGTACTTCCACCTCCTCGAAAGGAGTGTACGTTTCAGGAGGTTCCTCTACTTTGTAATAGTGGAAGTACTTTGTTACAGCATTTGCTGCTGGAAAATGTATCCATGAATAGTATACCTCTGTCTGCCGATATTCGTGTGCCTCGATTACGAATATGACTGTGCCACCTCTAGGTGTCAGTCCATTTTCTATAAGTTTTAGAGTTATAGATCTCCTTTTGATGACCGGAATGAGTATTATTTCCGCGTCTGCTGCTTGCATGGTAGCATCAGCATCTGCGAGTTCAGTTGCTAATCTAACTGCCTCTCTTTCATCATCACTCTCTGCCATTTTACAGACAGGATGGTATTATGTTTGTTTGCAGATCAGGTTTCTTTATGGAACAAAGATTAGATGCACAATATTTTGGAACTGTTTATCCTTCAACGTTGACTTGACCAAGAACCATACATAGGAGTTCCCTCCTGCGAGGTTTTGGAGGATATAACCTTTCACCCACTCCAGACATCTTTGGAGTATAATGGGAAAAGGGGTCTGAGTGAGAAAGCACGACTGAGTTACTCTAAATGTCTTACGTTAGTTTTATCGCCCTTTCCAAACACGTTGGGCGCCATGTAGTGTAGCTCCTATTTTCACAATAGGCTCTGCGCATTGGAATAGTACCTACAGCAGTAAAGGCCTAGGCCAGACGATAACTAGGTCTACTACTGTCGATACTAGACTTAATTTTTGGGTTTGCCAGCTAAGCTCAGAGTTCGCTAGAAACTTTCTCGAATGTTCAAGGAAGGAATTAACTCCCCTGATTAGACAAGAAGGGATTTAGTTTCTGACAACCATAGAACATGACAACTTTGCTCTCCCCTAATCAAGAGTCAATCTCAAGAGTCGTGTGAGCACAAGGCAATTATTTTACTCAGTCAGTACGTGCATTCTTAGTCTCATCAGAATGTAGAGAAAAGGAAGAGACGGGCGTGTTCAATAAAAGATGTTATTTATTGATCAATCTCTTTTCTCGTACAAGAGAAATGGATCGATATTATTGCAATACTTATAGTTAAGTAAAGTGCATACATTAAAAGCAATAGTATAAAATAATACTGTAAAAACATTGATATGGTTTCTGAGCCATATGATGTTTAAAATGATTAAAATATATTTACATACACATATACATTTGACTAAACGTACTCAACTGGTGTTTCTAAATACGCCTACCCCGTGTACCTGACCTAAGTCTAATGCGTGGGCGGGAATAGAAAGTTACAGTTTAAGTTAAGTTTGTTTTTGCCAAGTGAATAACTAAAGAATTCTCTGTGAGGGGTTATTCAGTTCTGTACCTGGAATTTAGGATGAATGAGGAATGGTATCTCTTTCTCTGCTCTCGATATTCCAGGCTGCCTGCGAGGGCTGCCTAGAAACGCCGGTGCTGGGTCTCTCGGCTTGAGATAGCAGCGCGTCTCTCAGCGCGTCAGGAAGGCGGGGCTGCTGCCAGCGGGGTCTGCTTCTGCTCTCGGCTTCGGCAAGTATGGCTGCTCCGTCTTGTCACCACGCGTGTGTTTGCATAGGGCAAGGTCGGCAATATTTATACCTTAAAGGTGCCGAGATTGACGTAAGGATGGACATAGGTACGTCAATAAAGATGTCATACGACTTGCTCGTTAGCACATTCTTTACTAAAGTTCTCTGTGAAATCAAAACAATGGCCGCACGGATTGTCCAGGTTGTCATAGGTTTGATTTGTTATGAAAACGTCGTATGCCTTATCAGGGGCTGGAGGAATGTCGCTTGTCTAATTAGATCTCAAGCGTTATGACCTAATCAGATAACACGTTCCTGTGCCGTAGTGTGACTGCGTCAGATAACGGTATCTGCATCATGGGGGTTTTCTTGCCTCATGGGCTGACTGTTAGTTAACTTGATAGTTAGTTTAACCAGAATAGGGTCAGGAATAGGGGGACTGATTCAGAACCTATAGAAATACACGACAATCAGGAAGCTACAAGAAGAAATTGACACTTTGAAAACTGATCTGTCAAAAATATTAGATACAGATATATGGAAATCAATTTTAGAAGATCCGAACATTAAACTGGATAATTATGGGAATAAAGAAAATAAACTAAGAAATTTCAAACTAGACACACTGGATTACAAACTCAGGGCCAGATGTAGGTAGCCAAATACCGGTCGGATTTCGGCCGTTACCGACCGGTATTTGGCTTTTGACATGTAGGTGGCTCGGAATTTACAGAATCGGTATATTTACCGATTCGGTAAATTTACCACTTTGGTATTTTTCCGAATCGGTAAATATACCGATTCTGTTAATCCATATGTAGGTGGCACAGTTTGCAGTGCCACAGACCCTTAGGATTTCTTATTTTACCACCCAATCCTATTGGGTGGTAAAATACCGAATTCCAGTGTACATGCACATCTGTTGCATAGTTGCATAGTTTTGGATTAGAAGGGGAACAAACAGGTCAAACAGAGTTGCGGTAAGTGGGCTGCGGTGTTGAGGGAGATGAAAAATGTGCAGAGTAATGTTCTGGCTGAAAATGTTAGTTATGCTAAATAGGTGTGTTTAATTCATGATTTACAGCCGGAAAGCACTATCCAGTTTTAACAAGCTGCTTGCAATTTTGACCATCATATATCACAATCTTTAGGTATGTACAATGTAGACAAGTTACAACTAATTTGGGCAGCTATCTTAGCGGTGTGTGCTTGGTGTCTTATGGGTGTTCTTTACTTTGACAGTGAAGAATTTATTGGAGTGAGTTTTATTTTGATTGAGTACGGTGACGAGAACTCGTATGTTAGACTCACATCATTGTTGTGAGTACAATTCCTTTGCCTCAGGGTTTAACTAAGGCAGAGACAAGAATAATTTTTCCATCCCTTTATGGTTCAGTGCAATTAATATTAGAGAGACACAATTTGTAACAGTGTATCATTCTATTTTTGGTAAATGTTTTACATGAAATGCATGCTGTTCTACGCATGATTCTAAGTTTAAGCGCCACATTTTCTATTGTAATCATAGGAATGGGTATTGTTCATTCAAGGCACCATTTTTCCTTTCATTAACTTATCTCACTAGTCAAACAACGAAGAAAACATGATGTTTTATTGTTAACTATGATTTTGCAATTTCGTGCCCCCTGACATGTATATATTTTCAACAGTTTAGAACTGAAAACAGGCTGCAATGGCAGGCCAGAGAATGTTTAAAAGGGCTACTTAGGTGGGTGGCAAAATCACTGATACAGGCCCACTAGTAGCATTTAATATACTGGCCTTGTGTGCAGGTATAAATATATTAAGTATGCCAATTGGGAGCTAAGCCAATTTTTCCATGTTTGAAGGAGAGACGCAAGCACTTAAGCATTGGTTAGCAGTTGTAAAGTGCTCCTAGTCCTAAAGTGTAACAAAAACGAGTTACGAAAACAGGAGGGAAGACAGCAAAAAGTTTGGGGTTAATCCTGCAGAGAGGGCCAAGTCCAAGACAAAGGTATAGATAATCATGGAGTTTGTGGGGCATTAGGTGTTGGATAAGGAACTGACTGTTCTCTTAAGCAACAATAATTAAGCAGAATCAATTTTGGGCAGAATTGTTGAGGCAGCCATCTGAGCAACAATGAGGAACTCCACAATAATAGACTCCTGGATGGGAATCATATGAATAATTTTTCTTTAAGAAATGTGATAGGGGCAGTCTTGGTGATTATGGGAAGGCTGCCAATATGGACAGTTTTGGATAATGATTTGCTTGAAATCTCAGTGGATGGAGTTTATATACAACAGAAAAATATGCACTTTACAAATGATGAATGTCTTTTATTACATCCTTCATCTGAAATATATGCCCAATGAAAATAAATCCATTATGTGCATCATATGTTGATTTATTTTCGGGATTCCATCTTTTAGATAAATAAATGCTATTGGCTAAGATGCAGGCTTGATGTGTTCCCATTTGTCTATTGACACCATCAAAACATCTTCACACTAATTCATGGGCACAAGTACAACTTGCAAAGAATGGAGATCAGCACAAACCATGTAATGACAGCAAAGGTTGTGAAACAGGGCTGAATGATTGTTTGTTTGTCCTCTCAATTTACATAGTTAATGCACTAACACCACACAAGCTAGAAGTTTCCCACCCCTATTAGTCCTGGAATAGGTTTAGCAAGATATATCATGTCACTGACACCATTCTTCTTCACCTTATCCTGAGATGACACTGTCACTTGTTAATTAAACATAACCATCTGAAGATAATCTAAGGTTATCTATTTATATAAATGCTTAATTGATGATGTAAAATAGTAGCTTTATGAGATGGACTTGTAATTCACAAGCTTTTTGTGACATGGATGCATGCTTTTTATTATAATATATCTGAAGAATATATAGTCTGCAGAGCTTACAATATGGAATCACTGGCTAGCTCTCCCACAAAGTTCTCCAGAGATTTCACCACATTTTAGCTCAGTGTCTGATGATATATTGTGACCAGGTATTATGGTAGATCTCTATTCTAATAACATTTGATATCATGAATCAACCCAATACATGCTTAGATGCATCTATGATGCATCTATGAAAGCTAATGAGAAGAGACTCAAGTGGACGCATTAAAGTAACATTCTGAATGTATTGTTCATAATTATATGGTCAGACATGCAAAAGCGAATGTAAGTAAAGTCAAATGTCTTAGAACACGAATTTAAAATCTTTAGTGAAATACAGTGTTTTCGGTGCAGCCTAAAATACATGTACATGTAATAAGTCTTATATTGAGCATGCTGGTATCTCTTATTTGTAACGCTCAATGCATTCCTCCTCTTTAGTTTCATAGCTTAATCACTTGAAGATATCAATATTTGCTTATCATACCCTCTTGCCAGAAATCTCTGCATAATATAATTATCATTCTATCTAAATGCATAACACAAACTACAGTTTCTTCTAGCTTGTACCATTTCTCCAAATAGAATAGCAAACATTCTATATTATGTGATCTCATGAACTACTATCATTTTCAAAAATAAAAATGCTCAAGTAAAGGAATATTTTAGAAACATTAATGATGAACAGTTTTAGAAAAACTTCTGGTTATGCCTGTGACTCATGGAGATACTTATTATTTTGCATATCAGGCCTTACTTTGGTAAGACAGTGAGTATGACCTTTTTAAAGTTTTGTGGAAAGCTTTTCTGAAATTTGTTCTTTACAGGGTCTAATATGTTGACAGAAATATATTATAAACAGAGATGGCAGGACATTAATATAAATTGCAAGGAAAGCTTAAGTGCTTATACTTTCATTATGCAACATATTTACTTCTGTGATAACATACATAGTGACACATTTCAAACCGATAAGTCAGTTTTCTCCAAAATGGATACGAAACCCTTTAGGTTATAAACACATTTCCCTTTCTTTTATAAATGGAAATAGTTTATATCAGAGAAGGCACTTGTTTCTAACTGGAAGCTGTAAAAAGTCACATTTCATGTCACACGATTTGACTCTTTCCTGTGAAGTACATTCTGTTGACTTTTTTCCTGTGAAATACATTCCGTGCCAAAATATATAATCAGAATCCTGGTAAGCATAGCAATTACATTTTTCACCAAAGGATAAGAGGGTCTAAATTCAAGCATCCACATATCCTCCCACTTAATCTCAATTCTACACCACAAGCAGTGCGGAAGCTAAGAGATTAATCATGCCTGTTTGCAAAGGTCTTACCTTTAGGAACATTAAAGATAATAAGAAGAGATTCATCACCCACCAAATGGTGGCATGCTTCATCACTGGTGCTTCTTTTCACCTAGGTAAGCACAGCCATCCAGGTGGCCTCTACCGATTCCGGGAGCTCTTATATATATAATTCTTTGGACTATGATGGGGGGTCCATTTCTGGCTAAAATGGTTATGGGAATAATCTAAAAAGGGTCCCATACTATGATTAAAAACAATTCAGCTAGTAAAAATCATAATACTAGTGATATCTGAACAATAAGAAAATGGCAGAAGGCTTTTCATTTGACAATGGCACCATCTCGGTGATTCAGGCTGCACACCCCGTGGTTGGAGAAGGAGCACACAAACAGACTATATTTAACATCAATGATTGACAAGCATTATCAGACCTTAAGAAAACACAGTGGAAGACTCTATTACAAGAGACCCAGGATTTTCTTAGAAGATGTGGAATTCTGTAAAGACTGGTCAATGATTGCTTGGAAGTTCGCCCTAGATTGTCTGGTGTTAATCATTAAAACAGCAACATGCCTCCTGGATGCCCTCCTGATTAAGATCAAGTCTTGTAAATCTCTGTTGAGAACCCAGTTCTCTGTAACAATGTTTAGGAAAAAACTTGATGAGCCAAAGAAGACGATCAATGAATTCCTAAAAATTTTGACCTAATCTTGAATGGGAAATGCCCATTACAACGCAGTCATTACATCGTAATGCCTTTACAACGCATCCTTTACAAGGCAGGTGTCATTACAACGCATGCCATTACTACGCCTGTACTATTACAATGCATGCCATTACAATGCATGCGATTACAACACATTTTAAGGTGAGTAAAGGAGGTATGTTTTTATTTTTAACTGTATTGTTTTATATTTGGGTATTATATTATAATTATAATTATACATTTTAAAATTAAATTATAATAATTATAAAATATTAACCAATATGTTTGTTTAAAAAAATAAATAAAGTGCCATGGCACCCATCCCCTGGGAGGGCATGCTTGGGAAACTGGGATTTTGAGTGGGGCAGTGTATTATTAGTCAGGTATAATTTTTATTAGTGGAGTATTATTTATAATTTAATGTGCTTTGCACTTATACCCTGGGACGGGATGAATTGGGACACAAGGATTTTGGGTGGGGGAGTATATTAATACACCGGTATTAATTGTAATACTTGAGTATAAATAATATTTTGTTTTACTGTTAGAAAATGTTAAAAAAATTAAAAATTAAAAATAATAACACATTTATTAAAAGGTCTTGGCACCTATCCTCTGGGACAGGATGCATGGGAAACAGGGGGTTTGGGTTGGGGAGTGTATTATTACTTAGGTATGCTTGAGTATTAGTTAATATTTAGTATTACTGTGAGACATTTTTTAAATTAAAACATTAACAAAATATATTAAAGGGCTTGGCACCTATCCTCTTGGGTGGAGAGTGTATTAATACTCAGGTATTGATTTTAATACATATTAAATATGTATTTTAGTAAATAAGTATTAATTATTACCTAATTTAAAATTGGATTTATTGTAAAATTGTTAGATTAATAAATGTTATGAATAAAAGAGATAGGCAGCCATACATTGTATTTTTTGGTGGGGGAGTGATTTAATATCAAGATGTAATTATAAGCACTTTAAACAAAATTAATAATAATTTAAAATTTATTTTAATAAAATTAATAATCCTTAAAAAGTATATTAATATCGTTTTTTTTTTTTAAAAGCATATATGTGCAAGATCGTTTTGCATACATAGAAACATTAATAGTATTGTAGGAAACATAATTACATTTAAAAAATGAAAATACAGTACTGAAAAATAATCAACATTTTTAAAAAAAAAAGTTTATCATAGGTATTATTATTTTTTTAAAACACAGATTTTCAACTGTATTGTAACATATACTTTTAATTTTTTTTGTAGGTTTTACCACAATTTACCATTCAAATGAATGAGAGAAATTGTCCTTTTTTACTTTTTACAAAAAGAGATGATGTTGCCCCTTGTACGAAAGTTTTGTCAGTGCAAGGAATATCACGGTCGGGATCAGAAGAAAGGAAGAGCTGCGTACAGGTAAGGCAAATATAAATATTAAAATTAGAGTAGGGATGGCATAGTTTATTGTAAGGAGAGACGATGGAGGTACTTAGAACTAGTGTAGTTGTATTTTGATAGCTTTGTATGATTTAACAAAAAAAAATGCATCCTATGCAGGTAGCTGTTATATGCCCATGGAGGGTTGATTGCTTTCATAATACTTTTGGTTTAATAGAATGATTTTAAAAGAATTAACTTTTTTATTAAACCATAGTGTCAGGAAAGCAAATTTTTTTGAATATTTTTGCTGCAACAGGTTTTGAAAATAAGGTATTATGTCATTGTGGCTTTTGGGATCGATCAAAGGAAGATGGACACAGATTTCATGGATCGCAGAAATACTTTTTGGTACAATTTTTTAATTTGGTTATATGGTTTTTGAATTTCTGCTGGATTTTGGTTGAGAGAGGATTGCAACAAATGATTTTATTGTATCACATTTTTTTTAAAAGAGAGGATTGCAACAATGGATTTCTTGTTGCGATTTTTGCTAAACAAGTTTACCTTTTCTGTATTTTTTTGGGGATGCGCTTTTTGTAGGTGAGCACAGTACAGTTTTAAGCACAATTTTCGCTGTAAAAAATGGCTCTGTCAAACTGTGTCCATTTTGCTTAGTTTGAGCCTGAACATGGTTTGCATCACAGATTATGAATTATTTACTATGGATTAATGGACTGCACAAGACTCTTGGTGAAATATGGGATTGTACGAAAGTCCAAGAGTTGAAAAAAGAAGACAACTGATGGTAAGAATCTTGACTTTTAATTTATAATTTACTTTTTTTTTTTTAAATGACAGTTGAATTAGGGAAATTCTTTTTTAAAACAGGCAAGTAAGGTGATTAAGGGGTTAGTGTAGATTAGAATGTGTGCAATATTGTCTACGTAGTCTAAAGCCACCATCAACGAAAATTATTGAATTGCACCCAATAGTCGCTCGGACATTTCTTTTGTTCTCTTTGAAATTCGTGGGTTCAGACTACCAATCAATGCTCAATTCTCATTTATTGGAATTGTGCTCCTTCTTCAAAATTTCCCAAAAATGATAGAAGTTTAGTTGTGGTTTACCTATTGATTTGTTTAATGAGTTGTGCCACCTCTCTATGGCATTTTTGCTCCTCCCTCTAAGCAGGTTGAGAAGCAATTCCACCACTTCACATGGAAATGTGGCTTCCTCCTGTGCCTTGACCTTGTTAGCTGGCCAATGCAAGTGTCTTTAGAAGGGGTGCCAATTTGTCTTTCTTTGCAGTCAAATAGTCAGATTCAGTAATTGATGTGTAGTATTAATCTACACTGTCAGGAGGTACAAAGCAAAGTGCTGTTAGTTTTTCAATTCAAGTTGCAGTTTATGTCTGATACTTATTCCTCAACTAAGGATTTATTTTACATTTTTCTCCAATAAGCCTGTGAAAAGTGAAAAAACATCCTTACATTTGGGTATCCGTGTAGATTTTGGTAATTGTGTTAATCATAGGTAATTTGAAGTCAATTAACACTTTGCTGGGCATTTTGTTCATGGTTTTTGCTTTTATCGCTGGCACAAATTCAGTGTATGTTGAGGTTTGTTATCGGGAAGTAAACTGTACACTAAGGGTACTACTGTATGATTAATGTAGGAGTGAACAGTGTATATTTGAGTGAATGGGTGGGGTGCGGATTTAAATGTCCCATCCATCATCCAAAAATCACTACTCTCCAATTTAACAAGATTATGGGGTGTGCTAAAGATTAGTATTCCTCTAAGAAGGTTTTTGTTGTCATGCAAAATAAAGGTTTAATTAGTAACAGTTACTGTAAGTTCAGTAGGAATGTTAATGTCAGAGAAGCTTTAGGGTGTTACACGTAACGGGTTACTTGCCTGTTTTTTACGCTGTATAATTGTGCATAGGTTGGGGTTATGGGCATACTACTTAGTACATGGGTAGGAATGTTTTGTGAGGCCTCCCTCAATACTGAGGGTTCATTGGAGGTGGATGCCAGGTCTTTCATTTCATTTACATTTTCTCTTACATCTGTCTCTATTGCAGAGGCAGAGTGGTTATGCTTGGTGGTCCTTTCAACAGTGTCACTAAGAGTAACCGGGCTGCCTGTGTAATGGGATGAGTAATAATGCACACACCTCCAATGACACCTGGGCTTAGTTAATCTCTTTTTACAATAGACGTAGCCACAGTAACTTAACAGTCTATTTCCCCTGTTTGATTTCAAATATGTTGCTTGGTTTCTTGATGTCAATCTCTGTAGAAAGAAGAAAAAGAGAAAACATTAGTTTAGTTATTTTGTGTATGGTTGCTTTAAAAAATATTTTGCCTGCAATGGTAAAGTTAGTGTATATTAATTATTTTACAGCTTTTTAAAAATAAAATTGTACCAGGACTTAATTGCATTGAGTGGCCAATGTTGGTTTAGAATTGTTTACTGCCTTGAAACCTTTGATGGAAAAAGGTTATTTTTGGAGAGACTAGAGAGAATGAAACAGGTAACCTTTATTAGATTTTTCTGTGTGTGGCTGGAAAGTCCTGGAGTAGATGCAGCATTTCTTTGAATTTTTCTTTCACTTGTTCCTTTATTGGTGTTTGGTGCTTTACCTTCTTTTGTTCTGAAAAAAGAGAAGAAATGTCCTTATTTTTTGTTTTACAAATAGCCTGCAAAAAAATGTTTAGTCGTTATGTACTAGAAACAAAGTCATTTTGATTTAATTGTTAATGTAACATTCATTTTTCAAAACAAATGTTTCTTAACTTAAAGCCTGCAAATAAAAGTTTTTAATAGTTGTTTTTCATCATGTTTACCTTGTATACTTTGTCTTCTTATTAATTGATGGGTTTGATTTTTTTGTGATTTAGGATGTGTTCCTCCACACTGGTGTGGTAAAATGTTTTAATCTGTAGAGAAATATGAAAAAACACAGTTTTATTGCATGCTTGACAAAGAACAGGAATGAAAATGTCAACTTTACAGTTTAAATATCAATTATAAAGTTAAGTACAATCAATTTGCCCCCACCTCCAGTCAACACTTTCCCCGAGGCAAGCACCGGTCGGAGTAGAAAAGTTCATTTGCCCCCACAACCATCCAGCAGTTTCCCTGAGGCAAGCACTGGTTAGAGTAGGAATCATAAATTCGCCCCCACCACCATCCAACACTATCCCCGAGGCTAGAACCTGTGGAAGCAGGAATAGTAAATTTGCACCCACCACCATTCCAGCACTTTCCCTGAGGCAAGCACCGGTCAGAGTAGGAATAGTACATTTTTCTGTGGCCAGTACCTGTGGGAGTAGGCATGGTAAATTTCCCCCCACCACCATACTGCACTTTCCCTGAGGCTAGAACCTGTGGGAGTATCAATAGTAAATTTGACCTCACCACCATCCAGCACTTTCCCTGAGTATCTTCCTTGAGGCAAACACACTGAGGAGATAAAATAGTAATTGTATAACATATCACGGACCAGTGCCTGCTAATATATTTTTTGTGAAATTAATAAAGTTTTCTTTTTTTGGTTCAATCATTTTTTTTACAGTTTACTTACAGTTGTCTTAGTAAATGTATGATTGTTCAAAGTTGGTAATTGGTGTTGGTCCAATCTTTGTTAATATTTAAAAGAACATTTTAATAATTTATGTTTTTGCTTTTGGGATTTTAACTTTTAAATACATTTTGTCGATTTATTCACTTACTTTTCAAAGGAAAGATAATTTCAGGAATGTCTGCAGTATATGCTGTAAATAGGTAAAATATTTATTGTAAGTACTTGAGAATTAGGTGTAATAATTTGGAAGCTTTTTACTTATAAACGTACACTTACTTCTGTCTGTAGATGGCAGTGTTCAACTGGAAAGTCAGAATAATTTTCCTGCTCCTCCTGCTGCGCGTGGTCACCATGGAAGTCAATGTACCTCTGAGCACAAATGGTGGACGGATTCTTTTATAAGTTTCTTGGGGGTTAACGAGAATTCAAATTAAAACATGTTTTGGAAACAGTTTTTTCGCGTGATTCATATCCTGAAAGAATGTACACTTATTTTGTCTTGTGTAAAAATGTTCTTTTATACATTCCTTCTCAGAATGTCAGACATTTTGAGTAGATGGTGGGTCAGGGGCTGTAATAAAAATAGTTGAAGGACTGCCATTTTATGTGCTTCAAGTTTGTTGTATGTATAATCTATTTTTGCCTCTGACAGTAGTGTGTCTTTTATAAAAGATGCTGTAAATATATTTGTTAATTTCACTCTTTTCTAAAACATATTTTAGAGACTATTATTAATACCCAGGTATTTAAATGGTTAGGTAGACATTTTGTTTTAATGTTTTAATTTTTAAATTTTTTTTATTTCAAAGTATTTTATTGATTTTTTTATAAAACAGATACATTAGCATTTCTGTTACGACGTTAGCCAGACATAGGGGCCGATTAGGATTGTGGTGAATCCGCATCCTCCGGGTCGGCGGAAGCCACCGCCGGCCCGGAGGATGCAGATTCACCGCTGCGGTGCCTACAAAGACCCCCCGCCAGATTAGGATGGCTGGGGGGTCTTCGGCAGACGGGAGGACCGTCCGCCGCTTTTCCGCCGCGGTCGCCTTCCGACCGTGGTGGAAAAGCTCTAATATGGTGGCGGTGTCTATCAGACACCGCCAGCCATATTAGGATGGGGCAGAAAACATGCTTTTCTGCGGCAGCTTTTCCGACGTAGAAAAGCATGTGGTCTTTGTTGTTTAGGGGCCCCCAGGGTGTCGGGGGTGCACATGGGGGGTACCTATGGTACCCCCCAGCATTTACATGTAAATGTAAAACATGCATTTTTAACCTTGCAGCGGGTGCTGCTTGAAGCAGCACCCGCCGCAATGTTAAAGATACGGGATGTGACCGCCAGGCGGTCACATCCTAATTGCACCGGAGGGACCGCCGCTGCCCCTGCGGCCGGTCCCTCCACCTCTGGGGTGGCGGACGGACGCAGGTCCGCCTGCCATCCTAATAGGCCCCATAGTTTGTAGTGCAGTGATTACAGGTACTTTGAAATATATGTTTAGCTAATCCCCTCTACATTGACTTGCTGGACAATTAGGCAAAGGATGATAGAAAGAAAGAAGCAGGAATGAAAGGGGTGGAAAGAGGATACAAGACACGTTCTGTAGCAATGAGCCTAATTGGGCTTTTAGCCATGTGGAAAAGCCAACACCCCACTAGTTAGCTTGTGGCAGGATTGGTACTACCAAAAATCTGAAATGTCAATTTGGGATCATTGCCTTAAAGGACAGTAATATTGTATGCTCTGATTGGAGGTATGGGGATGATAGGAAGCCATGAAGAAGGAACAGAGGCAGAGGTAGGGTTAGTTTGAACCAACCATACAATTATGGACATCTGGAATATCCTCCTCTTAATTTTGGATGAAACTCTAACCCCAACTTTGGGCATATGCTCACCTGCCAAATTACAACTGGTATACTAATACCCGTTCTTTTATCAGGAGAGGAAGAAGACATGGGGGAGGAAGAAAAAGAGACTTAAAAGTACAGTGGAAAGACAGCACCATTAATCTGAGTGATGTTACCATGACTCATGCGCAGAAGTCAGTGCTGGAGAAGGGCCTATGATACATACCTACTACAAAACCCAATGTATTTAGATTGCTGATTGAAATGGGAGAATTCTTCACAAAGATCAGTTTGAGAACCTTTATCCTAAACAAAGAGATACATCAGGACCAGAGAAGGGAAAATACAGGGCTTTGAAAGAAATCACATTTCATTCCAATGACTTCTGTCATGCCACCTGAATTATTGTATTTTCAGCAAGGTGTCACAAAAAAGATTGATAGCCTAAGTTACCAACAAATTGACATACACTATAATCGATCAAAATTGGAAACAAAGAGGTTTAACATGCCTATCCAATGTAGACACCATTGTAATCAAACCAACAGACAAAGGGGAAGCAATAGTGGTCCTTCCTACCACCATGTACAGAGATGAGTGTCTTAGGTTGTTTAACAGCAAGAGTACAAGAAACTGAATACAGACTCAACACCTGATATTGCATAAGACATATATGGTGAATTCAGCCAAGGAGGAAGGCTGGATAACCCCACAGTAGGAGGAATATCTGTGCAGTAAGCAACTATGAGTGCATATTTCTACATCCTCTCGAAAGTACATAAGGGGATAAAACACCCCAGGGCGTCCCATTGTATCAGTAATTGGATTTAAAGTGGGATCAATATCAAAATTTACAGATGTGTTCCTGAATCCACTAATACGAAGGATACCAACTTATTAACAGGACACCAAGGATAGCTTAACCTCTTTGAACAGATACAATTCAATCCAGAGCAGGAGATATTAGTCACCATGGATATGGAATCACTTTATACAAGTATTCACCCAGGAAGAGGGCTTAAGAGTCATAGCAGCACTCCTTGAAAAAGAGACATCTTCGATGATGAAAAACCTTACAGTTCAAATATACAATGCTGGAAACGTTACATTGAAAAGGCTTTCATGATCTGGAGAGAAGATGACAATTCATTGCTATCCTTTCGTTGTTGAGTGAACAATACCAATACAATCTTGAAGTTTGTCAGTTAGAATGAGCATTTCTTTTTAGACCTGAAAATCTGAACCAAAAGGAAACACTAGTGTGGGAAGCATCCTACAAACAGACAGACTGAAACAGCTTATGGCAGTTTGAAAGTTTCCATTCACGATCTCTGAAAGAGAATCTCCCTCCAGGGCAATTCCTAAACTTAAGGAGAAATTGTACAAAGAAGGAGGATTTCATGAAGAACTCAGACTAGCAAATAATTTCAAAGAACAGGAATATCATTATAAATAATATTAAACAAGCACAGAAAAGGGCACAGTATACTCAAATAGAGAAGTTGTTGCATCAAAATACCAGACAAAAGGAAGATAGACTAATTTGTGTTACTATATATGATCTCTTCTCAAGAAAAATGAGAAAAATAATAAAGAGAAATTGGGGAATTTCGACATTGGCATAATTAAATTACCAATGTTTGCACTTAAAAGAGGCAAATCTATTAGGCATACGGTTCATCCACACAGGACCAAAGCTATGAACTAACAGACAGGACATCACAATACACACTCTGCGGGAGTTTCCAGCTTTCACAGGGCATTACCCATGTGGCAAATGTAATGTGTGTGTTTTGTCTTTAAAAAGAAAAATAGTGGAACAAGGACTCAAAAATTCATGGATCCGTAGAGCATACACCAATTGCAATGCAACAAATGTGGTAATGTAGTCTATAGTTTCACATGCCAATTTATTCTTCATTACATAGAAATGACCAGAAGGAAAGTGAAGGTGCAGATAAATGAACATCGTAGCAACAAGGATAAAAGCAAGCTGACCAGTCACTTCCTAAGTATGGGTCATACAGACAAAGATTTGAAATGGGTGGTTGTGAAGAAGGCATTTGACATTTGGGAACAGACAAACAGGGTCTGAACGATGATATAATTTGTAACCAGTTATAATATATTACATTTTATAAGTATGAGGTACTTAGTACAAGAGTGTAATCAAGAACATATTTTGTCTCTAGATTCCAAGGTGTATTCTATGGAAGAATTATAATAAAAATAAAATGGCAATGAAATATGAAGCGGAACATCTCTACAGGACCCATATGAATGTGTCATATATCCCAGTCTCCATGAGCTTTTGCTGCCTTTGGTGATATTGGTTGCATTACCCTAAAAGATATATGGTGATACATATAGAATTGTGCCATATGATTATGTGTGAAGTTATATAAACGTTTACAGATATTGTTGCAACGGATTCATGTTCACAAGAACACCCATTCTGTACTGATGATAGCCTTGTGTAGATAATACGGTTGAAAACTGAAACATTGACAAATTTGCCACATTATCTTCTTACATCTTACCTGTATGTATTGTGCTCTACTTAGTTGGTATAGAAGTGCTTCAAATATCCAGTAACCTGTACGTATTGAGTTGTGTCTGTTTAGAGTGTGTTTTGACCTAAAAATACATTTTATAATATATTTTGTTTATACTGAATCTGATTCAACCCTTGTGGCTTCTTGGTGACATTCGGCACAGACAGGTACAGAAACATGACTAGGCACAGTGTACCACTTCGTCTTCAACTAGAGCAGGAAACCCAACTTGTGCAGCTGAAATAGGTACATTTAATCCAAGAGAATGTTTTGGCATGTAAAAGAACATTGCTTGTTTGATTCTTGCTCAAGGTAATCAGGAAATTATTCTTAATCCAGAACACATACAGGGCAGAGTTTTCCTACAGTGACTTTTAAGGTCTAAGGGCCCCATGCATCAAACTAAAAACCAGTCGCAAACGGGCAGATTTGCAGAATCTGACCCTTTGCGACCGGTATTTTAGCATTTGGAATGCATTATCCCAAATGCAAAAATCACGTTTTAAGTAATTGTAAATTGTGATTACTTAAATTGCGATTGCATTAAAGGAAACGCAAATTACGATCCCTTAAATATAATGCATGATGATATTTAATATAGCAATTTCGCTATTAGGGGATGCTGATTACCGAAAAATGAAAGTTGATGGTAATTAGTGAAAACTTTGAAAAATGCACTAAATTGCAGTTTTCAAAGTTATAGGTTACACAGACACATACCCTGAGCAACATGGGTTCACTTAGCAATTTGAGGGGTGCTACATGGTTTCATCTTGGCACCCTAGAACCCTTGAAATTGCATGCGCAATTTGTGAGTACCTATTCGGTACTCGCAAATTGCGCATGCAATTACCATTCATTCCGATTGGCCTCTGGTCCCATAGGAATGAATGGGAACCAATTCCTTTATTGCGACTCACAATTTGCAACTCGCAACTAAGGAATTTGTAGGAATCGCTATATTTGCGTTTTCCACATGCATAGCCAGTAGCAAATCTTTAATTGCGATTTCTTAAAAATCGCAATTAACGATTCGCTATTGGCTATTTTGATGGGTGTGGGGGTAAAACCCTTATCATGTTCATGCAGTCTTAACACCACAAATTTGACCTGTCAAAATAAACCCTTTTGACAGCCTACAGTTTACTTTTAAATATTTTTAAAGCACCCCTAAGTAGGCCTTATTGCCCTTCAGGAGAAGTGTGGCTGGTATTTAAAAGTAGGATATGTAAAAGTTGAATGTTAAACATGTCTTTGCAGGAAATAGCACCTCACAGCTGTTTTCTTTGTCGCAAGTCTGATTGCCCCATAGGAAAACAAAGAGATGCAATATACAAAAACTAATATTGTATCTCAGGAAAGTGACTAGCTAGAAAAATAATTAAACAATTATTTTCAATAGTTACTAAATCCAATTAATATTTGGTCATAATCTTTTTAAAATAATGCTGAAAAGTATTTTTTTAAAGTTACCTTACTCCTGAGTAAAGTGCTTGGAAGCTAAGTCTGTATTCTGTTCTTCTACTTTGGCAAACCAGAAATTAGCATGTAAAGAGGTGTCAATGAGGTGTGAACTTGCACCCAGTAATAAACAATGATGTGACATGAATGGGCAGAGATGACACATCTGAACGTGACAGAATATGCAGGGGTGGCTGGGAGGATATTTTTGGGCACAGAAGCGTTAAGTCCTGCTTGAATGCCACATCCTGCTTGATAGGTCTGGTGTAGTGTTTTATTTGACACTTAGGGGCCTCTTCTGTCACATGCAAATGCTAGCTGACAATTGGGCAGGGCCTTTCTGTTGCCTCCTCAGCCAGCCAGATCCGAACGACAGTTGCCTCATTTGACATTGCATTGTCAAAGCCTGTTTAAGCTTACATAAAACATTCGGGGTGCACTTCAAAGGAAGGAAACGAAGCTACAAAGCAATTGTGTGAATCCATTGTCTAGTTGCTGAAAACTCAGCTTTGCTTTACAAGACTACTGTCTCTGAGGTTTTTGTGGGTACAGGATCAGCATTCAACTTTACTGCTAGATGTGGGAAGACATTACGATTTGTTTTTCTAAACCCATTTTTATTAGTATTTATAAGACATGCATAGCAATATTAAACAGCCAACCCGCCACTACCACCACTCTCCCTGACATCCAGTCCTCATTACAATATGTATACAACACATATTTACTTTTTAAATAACATTTTAACCCATTTTTTTCCCCAGGATCATCACTCTTTTCTAAATCTTTAAGGGGATATTATAAATGATCCCATGGACAAACGTTTTCAATTGATTCTTTCCTTTCCTCATATCCCTATACAATACTGCACTTTTATACCCTGCCCAACAAATCAACCCCACTTTCCATTTTGCTACCCTAGGGGCAATGGGTGCCTTCCAGTTCATAGTTGTGAGGATACTAGGATTGCCATAGTCATACTTGCCAATAGACTAAATTCAAAAAATGGCTTTGTGTTAGATGTCTCCCAAGTGAAATTGCCTCTTGTTAAATATAAATCAATGCGGTAAATCCTTTCTCCCAGTTTTTCTTTCAAAATGTTCAATTTCTTTGTTCTAAAATGTTGGCATGTGCACATAATACACTCCCCACCCATACATATAGCCCTCAGAGTACAGGTTTACTGAGACCTAATACTTCAGCCTTCTTGGAAATGCCTAAAGTGGATAGGGTAAGCCCTGAGTACCGTACTCTTTGGTTAGGGCATTCCTAGTTTTCTTTCCTACCCACAAGCTTGTGCGAGGCATAAACGTGGCACCTCCAGGTTCCCACTAAAGAACATTCCTGGACCTGTGGAAGATCAGAAGAGGACTGTACATGTTGTCTGAGACCCACTCTTCCTCTTGTACTCAGGACAAACCTGGCAAGCATTGTGGTTATTGTCTGAGGTGGGTGGCAACGCCTCTCAACTAATACACCAATTTCTTACAATATCTCACTGATGATTGAATGCTTCCACCTATGGGTCTTAAAGACAATATTCTGCCCTAGTCTCTGTGAAAACAATTAGTTTAATAAGTTTAATATTTATGTTGTTGAATTAAACTAAAAGTGTGAAAACTCTTACAAATATATGGCTTAGAAGCAAAAGCTGACCAAAATAATTTCACATTAAAGAACTGCATAACAGGTTCAAACACATGTGTATGTTCATGTATGTATTGACTGCCACCAGAGGGAAGTGGATTTACACATTTATTAGAATAGATCATTTAAAGATGTGCGGATTGTAAACATCTGAGTGACCTCATGAGGGAAAAGAAGAAAAAGTCAGAACGAGTCACGTAAAGAGAAGTGCATATTTCTTTCTAAGTCTAATTTAAAAATGTCAACATGCACTACAGAGACCCATCCACACATCTCCAAAAATATACATTCTGGTTAACATTTCTGAAAGCAGTGTTGGTCGTGTACATTTCTTCAGCACATACCCAAATGTACAGTGTTAGAGCAATTAAGTAATACATATGATAACTAGTGTAGTGCATGGGGAAAGGTGCATTTGCAGTATTATATGTTTCTAAAATCATAGCAATGTAGATGGTTACTAAATTGGAAGCACCTTGTGTTACTCAATGTTAGAGGTTCACAGAAACTTTTCTCTTTCCCTCTGCAGAGTAAAATTTGACTTTAAAAAATCTTTAATTCGCTACACAGATGACCCAAGAAACTAGTGGCTTTGGAGCATTTCAGCCGTTCATATGTTTCTCTCTGGGCAGCAAAAACGCAGTCCAGCGATATAATCACACAATCTGAGTGCACAACAGATCAACTGAGTTGTCTAAGAACTATACACAACAGTTTGAATCTTTTTATTAGGTTATCAAATCAAAATAAGCTTTATTCCAAGTTACAAAGTGAATCATAAACGCTACAAAAATACATACATGACAGAGTTTAAAAACCAAAGTGCAAATTTCAAACAGAATACAAAACATTTGTCCATATAAAAACATGTATAGAAACTGTCGTCAATGTATAATCACTAAATTTACTATTTACAACTGCTTCCTGTAATTAATAATGGCCAGCAAAAATCGTGACATAACTACACATGTGTATATGTTCAGTAGCATTTGCAGATAAATAAAAGCTGGATGGCATTGTGTAAAACCCAGCTGTGATAACAAGGGTTTAATGATTTTTTTTCTCATCCCTGAAGTGTTTACAGAAAAGCACAGTATGCATGGTATTCTGTGGTGAGGTATTATCACACGTGCAATTCCCCAGGTCAGGTGACCAGTTGTTGATAGTAGGAAAACTAATTAAACGGTGGAAAATATCCAACCGAAAGCGGGTCAACATGATCCTGTGACATGGATTATACACATTGGCTAAGTATGGTTGCATATAGAAACTAGTCAAGATCATTTGATTTCTCAACACAGTTGGGTTTCCAGATTTCAGAAGCTAATCTTGTGTCCTCCAAGAATGAAATGTATTTCAGTTTCAAAGCTTTTTCTTGGGACACTAACCAGACTCCCAGGAAGATTGAAATATTTGGGATGTCCGAGGTCTGTCAGGAAGTTGTACACATATTTAAGGCAAGGGATGTTAAGGGTATGTGAAGATTTTAGACAGTCAGTAATTATGACTCAATTGAGAGTAGTATGTTCAGATGACCATATTTTGTGCCATAGTACAACCGGCTGGATCCTGATTAAATCTGCTATGTAAGGGGCTTCTAGTTCAGAGTGGCACACATCGATTGGGCTACTTTTCGGGAGAGCGAGGAGAGAAATTAAAAAAGCGTTTTCTTCAGTCTGGAGCATATCAATCTTTCAATGCCCCCAAAGCTCAGCCCAGTACATAGCAGTGGATCTTCTTTGACCTTATAAATTGTCATCAATTCCTTTGGATGTTCAATGCAAAGCTGTCTAGCAAAATTTGGTAGAGCCATTATCGTTTTCATAAAGTGGAGTCGTTTTGATTTTATCGCCCCTTGCCAGTACCCAGATTGACAGAAATCAATGCCCAGATATAAGAATGACTCTGTGAACTGAATTGTGGAACCCTCAATGAAGATGTCATGGCAGCGAGTGACCTTCTTTGTGATCTTCATGGCAAGGTTTTGGTAATGTCAATTGTTAGCCCAAGGTTTTGCATGAACTGAGCAAACTCATCAACTAGACGCTGGAGGGCAATAGGAGTGTGGGCATAGTAAAGCGCTGTTATAGGCTGATGTCCCACCTGGGGTAGGTCCGCACATTTGCTTGCCAATATGTCACCTAAACTATTAATATAGAGATTAAAAAGAAAGGGGGCCAGTACGCATCCCTTGCGTACCCCCTTCCTATTTTAAATGGCACAGTACAGTTGCCATTAAGGCTATAGCGGACTATCTCTGCCTTGAGCATACAAATCTTTAAGAAAATTCACAATAGTAGGGTCCATGCCCATATTAACCATGATTTCCCATAGCTTATTGTGCGCTACTAACTCTACAAAAACTAAAAACAAATTACCACCTTTCAGATGCACGTATTTGCCGAATAATAAGTCTAGATTAATGGCCTGCTCCACGGTTCCAAGCCCATCCCTAAAACCATACTGTAGGTCTGAGAGGATATTGTTTGTTTCGACCAGCTACCGTTGGCAAGCAATCCAGAAGAGAAATAGGCCTGTATTGTGTTGGGTTGTTACGGTCACCCTTCTTGAATATGGGGACAATAAGCGACTCAGGCCAGGTGGATTAAAAACCTTGTTCGCGGCAGGCTCTGAAGAGCGAGGTGAGGATCCAAAAATCAGTGTTAAATGTAAATAGGTCAATAGGGATCCCATCAGGCCCTGGGCCATTAACCCCCCTTATCTGCTTACAGTGGCAGAACAACTTTGTCCAAAGAAAACTCCGGGTATCATGAGTTGTTTAAAGGTCCAGTAAAATTGGAAACAGGGGCGGGCCCAGTATGAGCAGAAACAATAAGGGGGGATTACAATGTCTTCCTTAGGAGCATGCAAATTAGCTATCCATGCGGCCTCTGTAATGGTTATATCTGCTCGAGGGCAGTCTGTGGAGTTGTGGGAAGGAGAATTGATGTCACGCCAAAACGTGGTATTATCATTGGACAGGCTAGCATCAAGTAATCTGTTCCATGTTTCCTCTTCATATTTCTTTTCTGTTGTTTAACGGCTAGTTTATAAGCTAGTCTACATTCCCAGACCTTACTAACAGATCTTGGTTGTTTAGCTAGGGCTGGTTTTAAATTTAAATAAGTTTTTGTACAAGCTGAGTCAAATTAGCCACAATCACCCGCCTTTGCTTTTTTCTGCTTTGCGTGGAGCCCCTCGCAAATGCCCTCTTCACTGCAATTGAATGCTAAAATAAACTCATGTGCCTCTGTAGTTTAATCTAAGCATACTTCAAAAGCCTCTTTTTGAATTAGTTTTACTAGGAAGTTAGATGGATCCACCATGGACCATCTTAACACGTACCCATTACGTCAGGAAATCACAATTTCCTCTAATGCAGTAACGTTTTGTGCATCTCGTGGCTGGCCAGAAAGATCAAAATTGAAGGCAACACTTTGGGGGAAATGATCGCTAATCACTATGTCTTAAATGAGAAACTCTAAGACCAGTGTTGAATAATGCTGGGAGAACAATAGAAAGTCTATCACACTGTTATCCCCCCTTCCATTGTAGGTACACCTCACTGTAACTGTTATACGGATGAGTTCATTACAGAACCACAGATTATGTTTTAAAAAGTAAATCATTTAGAGTATCCCTGAATGGAGAAAGCGCCTAATCTCGTAGTTATCAGGAGATGTCATACCACACATCTTATTATATTGCACAGGGCATATACGTATATTAAAATCTCCGCCCCTTAAGATAATTGGATACATGCAATTGGTGGGAACGACTTTCTCCAAGTCATGATCTAGTTAATGGAGAGCTATACTAATTTCCAATGTACACGCATTCTTATAAAAATTGACAATGGCCAGAGTTGCGTGAGCAGAGATTAGAAAAGACACAATTTGATAGAGCACTCTTGTGGCAATCACTGTAGTAGTTATAGGAACCAATATATTTGACACATAAATACACAGCCCCCCTTTGGGTCGCCCATAGTTGGGCTCAATTGCAACTCTGTGAAATATACTAAAGCCGTTTAAGTGGATTGGCTATACTGCCCATGTTTCCTGTCGGCAGAGAATGTTGAAATTAGATGTAAAATCAACCCATTCATTCATAATATATTTTTGGGGTAAAACAGCTACATTCCAGTAAAGGACAGTAAGGGATGCTGCAGGGGACTTAACCACCACAGATGGTAACAGCAAAACTAGGGATGCATCCACAGGACAAGGCCGAGGAATATCTAAGGACACAACCACCTCATCTATCTCTGTATGTAACCCCCTCTCATGCGCCTAAAGAGACACAAAACCACTATGATGTCTTTAGTCAATCCACACCATTTAATGTGGACAGACACTCAAACCTATTGTGGGTATTAGGTTATCAGCAGTAATCAACATTATAGAAGCAGTAACTGTAAGGCATGAGTAGAATCACGACCGCTAGAGCAGAATACTGATCAACATTGTGCATTTTCTCATAGAGAGCTCATTATTGTTATCACTTCATGCCAAAGCACATTCAGGGAAGAACAACGTTCGCGACCAGTTAAGGTAAATGTCTCTAGGGGGCATATTTACAAGCCCCTATCACCACGGCAACGTCACTTTTAAGGATATTGTAGCGGCGATAGGGGCTTCACCTTATTTACAAGGCAGCATTAAGCCACTTAACGTAGCTTAACGCTGCCTTGTAAATAAGGCCCCATTTCATGCTACACTTATCCTGAAAAGGGTGTTCAATGGGTGTTGCGGTTGGCGTTCCACCGCAACACCCATTGATTTTGACGCTGTCCCCATTTACAAGGGAAGTGTAAATAGGAAGCAGCGCCAAAATTAAGGCAAGGAAAAACCAAGTCTTAACGCCGCAAAACGAGGATAAATGTTTACTTTCTCCTCGTTTTTGCTGTTGCCATGTGTGCTGCGTTGTGAAACAGCGAAACACCATTGATTGTTTATGGCATGAAGGTGTCCCTTCCTGCACATAAACAATTGTTTAAAAAAATATATGTTTCGCAATTTCTTGTCATTTGAAGAATGTTTATCGGCAGGAAGGGAGATCTTCCTGCACATAAACAATCTTTCCCTCAATGCAGACACCCTTGCACTATGGTGCAAGGATGTCTGCGTTGGCGCTAGGCTGCTAAATTCAGTGTCAGCGCAGGGGGATTCAAATGGCTGCACAGTATTGTTGTAAATATGGTTCAGCCCTGCGTTTCAGAACTGGTAGAGTGTGGCGTTAAGCCAGGAAGGCTAATGCAGCACTCGATCACTTCTTAGTCAATATGCCCCATAGTGCCACAACAGGGATGGCTGAGCCTAGCCAAAGTTTCTTGTGATTGTTCCTTCCCTCCATGTTTTACATGTGATGAACTAGTGCAAACTCTAGCAAAGGAACTACAGACAGACCACTAGTGTTTCACAGTTGATTCCATATTTGATTTCAATAGCCCTGTAGGTCCAGGCAGCTCCATAGAATGTGTGTTGTGTCTCCTCCTTGGTCTTAGCAGCACCATAGCAGCACCATAGTTCATTTTATGCAGTTTACGAGTTGACCAATGCCAGTCATGGAGAATTTTGTAGAAGCTGAACTTTAACTGGTCTTCCTGTTGGCCTTTGTTGTGAGTGACCAAGAGGTCAGACCATTCCTCCTCAGCACATGTCAACACATGGCTGACATTCATTTTGACGGTACACAACTGTAGGTCTGGAGAATAGGCCTTGAATCAGTGTATTGTAGAAGCCAATGACTAGTTTTTTTTATAGTTACCCCATTTCTCCAAGCATGAGTAGAGAGCAGATTTGGATATGCTGTTATCTGATTACTCATTGCTTTGCCAAGTCAATGCTTAGTTGCTAGTAATATAGAAATTAAATGTTGGACAGTTTGAATTCTTTGAAGAAAGGCACAAAGAATTTGAAAGAGCTATGGGCAAGGAGATAGGGCACTGTTGTAATCCTTTTTGTAATCCAAGATGGCCAGTACATTGGTTGGCTACCTACACATATATCCTCATTGTTCCAGAGGGTGGCTTGCATGTTTACAAAACTATTCTGTTTATGAGATCTGTGGGCTGCTATCCATATATCCCTGAACCCTGATAAGATAGAATGTTTTCCTTACAGCTAGAGATTTTGCAGATATAGCACTTGTGGTCCTCATGACAGGGGATTCTATATCAGAGGCAAAGTTGTACATCAGCTGTGAGAGGTATTCTGCCATTTGGTACTGCCATTTTAGGAAGACGTAATGCGCCCAAAGCAGTGGCTGCATGTTTCGTAGACATAGGCAATCTCAGTGCTTCTTCTTGCAATAAGTAATGTTTGATAAGAGCTTCTACTAGCCTAAATTGTGAGCTAGGTACAGGTAACAGCAGCATGCTGAAGGCTTAATTGTATTGCAGAGCCACCATAATTCTTATCTTCTGAATACGACCACAATGTGATAGTCGTAGTTTGTGCCATTCACAAAGTCTTGGTGCATCTGATTAATGAAGACCATTGTGTATTCTTTGATTGGGAAACATCCTTTACAACGCAACTTTTACCACGCAGTGCCTTTACAATGCAACTTTTACAACGCAAACCATTAAAACGCATTGCGCTGGGGGGCGCTCTAGGATAGGGAATAAGTTTAATTTACTATCCAACACCTTCCCTAGTGTCCACGGGGGCTGGAGTTGGAATAGTAAATTAAACTATTCACTATCCAGCACCCCAAAGCGCTATGCGTTGTAAAGGTTTGCGTTATAAAAACCACGTTGTAAAGGCATGCGTGGTAAAAGCATGCGTTGTAATGTCATAAATCCTCTTTGATCATCATGTGATAGTTGGTGCTAATCACTATTCCCAGGTCCTTCATCTTGGTAGGCTGCCGTCGAAATGTGTGTGGAGTCTTTTGTAGTATGGGTCATCATAGGAAAGGCTGCGCTTTTAGTCCAGTTAATTTTGAATTGTAGAACAATGAGAAGGCTGATATTGTAGACATTAAGTCAGGGATCAAGTGTTTTGGTGAAGCTATTGAGAGAGGTAAAGAGTCTGCAAAAAGCATTATCTTAAGGTTGCTGATGAGAGTGTCAATTTCCTTTATATTGTCGGAATGGCGTATTGCAATTGCCAGGTGTTCAAAGGCCAAAAAGGGAAGTAGGCAGGCAGGGGGATACCCGATCTAAATCCCCAACCGAAAGCATTGGTATCTGACAGGAAACTATTACAGGTATTCACAGCTCGTGATGAGCTGCTAAGACACTTTGTCATTTGTACAGTTTGGGCTTGTGCCTAACCTGGTAATCGTAAAAAATAAAGCCATTCCACACAACCAAATGCCTTTTTGAAGGAGAAGGAGAGTCCCACTTTTACATTTTAATTATAATGAGTAGATGCATTATGACTGCATTATGACGAGATGCAGTGGAGAAGTGTGGCTCAAATGGTTAGAGCGGCAGACCCTGATGCAGAGGTCTGGCCCGGGACCAGGGTTCAATACCCGCCTCGGCGGGTCTTGGGCTCAATTTCCTCGGACCTGATAATTCTCGCCTCGGTGCTTATTCTAATCATGGGTCCCACTCTGTGACTCTGGGCAATAGCTTGCTTAATCTCCACAACGGCTCCAAAAGCGCTGGGATGCCTGGTTTCACTCTGGGGGTACCCAGGAGTGGACACTCACAGGGAAAACCAGGAAGGGTTCCTAAGCGGTATACGGACAGCGCCGGGACACTACCTCAGGGAAGTAGCTGTGCGCTCTATAAATACCGGTACATTTACATTTACTGCAAGGTTATTGGCCAGGAACAAACCTGCTTGGAATTTATAGATTAAGAGGGGCATAACTTTCTTTAGTCTTCCAGCCAGAACTTTAGTTACAATTTTAACATCTTAGTTAATCAGGAAGATTGTAATTTCCACAGTAAAATGGCTCTCTTCTCAGTTTGGGGATTAGGGAGATGAAGTCCTTATTAAAATCTGTGTGAACGCGTCTGATTTCTGGGCTTCTCTAAACATCTTGCCCAGAATTGGGACTGGTTATTTGGTGATGAACTTTTGGTATTCTAAAGAAAGCCATCTACTCCTGGGACTTTCCTTGTAGACACCAATATGTTTGTTTCTGCAATTTCGTCATGTGTGACTTCTACATCAGGCTCTGCCTGCAAATCCAGTGGGAGTCATAGAAATTGGATGTTGCTACTGAAGCAACATTCAACTGGGTCATCCATCGGAGCTTTTGAAGAGTACAGTGTACAGTAGTAAGTGTGGAAAGCTCTAACGATACCCAGAGGGCTGGTGAGTAAGGTATCAGGCGTGTTGTTTATCGCCAATTTATCTTCTCTTTGTTTCAACTGTAGCACAAGAAGTCAGCTGAATTTTTCTCCCTGCTTATACTGACGTCACTTGAGTCATTGTAAGACTGTCCTAGTCTGATGTGTAAGCAATGTGTTAACGTTGTAGCACATTTTAGTTAGAAAATACAATTCTGAACTATACAGTCATATCACTAATGCTTAGAAAGTCGAGAAACTTCTGCTTTCAATGAGGTCTTCTGTTCCTGATGTTTTTTAAATGCTACTGAGGCATATTGCGTTAGCCCAAGACAGAAGACTGTCCAGCCACCCACAGAATTTGTGATGAAGATCCAAATTGAGATCCAAGTATTTTATTCTTCTCCTCCAGCAATTTGTATTTTACTATGTCCATCCCCCCATGTTCTGTCACTCGGGCTACGAGTTGCGAGTTTAATCAGTGAATGGTCCAATATGCAGTTGATCACACTCCAACAGCTAAAAATTTAAGAGTGAGTGCCTTTATGAGCCAATGGGTAGTCTATCCTGGATGCAGTATCATATGTGAGTCTGGGCGGAGTTCAAGTGGCGGTGCTCTGTGGAACTCCGTGAAGCGGTAAAAAAACTGTGCGGCGCTATGTGAAGTTCTGCGAACGGGTGGAGTTGCCTGTTCCACCCGTTCGCAAGATGTATCTGCCATACGGCAACGCAGATTGCGTGTTCAGGGGAAATATAGCGCAAATTTCACCATGCGGACGCTCACGGCCATCTTGTTTTGCTACTCTCTGTTATGGTTCTGGGACCTGCTTTGAATCCTCCTAAAATCTTCTTAAACCTTTCTTCCCGAATATTTTTGTCAGATCTTTTTTATTTATTATGTCTTCCTCTCTCTTCTTAAGTGTATATTTTGCGTTTTTCCTACTTTTTGTGTGTTTTTGGTGCGTTTTTTAACTGTTTTTCTATCACTTGGTTTCTAATTTATTTTACTTCCTTTCTTCTTCTCCTCTCTTAACTTTTTACTTTCTACATTTTCTTTTCCGCTTGCGACCCCCATCATCATGGCTAAGAGTAGTGCGAGTAGGACCCGGGCAAAAAGGAGCCATCTTCCTTGCAGAAGGCGGCGCCCGGAAGGAGTGCAGCCCGGTGCCTTGTTTTGTGAGGTGGAGGTGGCTGCGCTTGTTTTCTTTGTGCAGTGCCAGCTCCCCAGCAGATGGCAGGCCTGGGTCTGGGTATGGGATCCGGGAGTGCCATCAGCGGTGGGCGAGGGTGCACCAGGCAATGTATCGCTTCTCTGAGGTCCCCCAAACCCATAATCAACTGACACACCAGTGGTCCAATATCCTGGACTGAGAGCAGAACCTGCTAGACCTCCTAGGTGTGCAGGTCACGGGCTTGGTGTGTGTCTAATTATTATTATTGTGTTCTATGTTATTGCGCATACAATTTTTTCCCAAATAGCAAGAATGCTTCTTCTTACATGCAGGTAAGTTATGTTTGAAAATCTTATATTATGTAACCGTTATGTGTGGTTAACCCCGATGTGCAAGTTACTGGGTACAAACAGTAGTACTGAAGCTCTAAGACTTATATGTACTAGTACTTTACCAGTCATCTCATTATCAACTGCTAAATACTTGGGATGGGCGTGGGTGCTTAGACACAAATCATAGGCAGTGATTATCGAACATTGTTTTTAAGAAAAATTACTCAGCAGGATTATGTAATAAGTAAATCTGCCACAATCGCTTTTTTCCATACAGCCTTTGAGATGAATTTTATTTTTGTAATAGTTTTTAATTGTTTTATGAGGATCACTTATATGTATATAATTGATAAACTCTTATTGTGCACATATTTGTAATACTGCGGAATGTCTATTTATGCTTTTAAGAGTACATCTCGAATAAAGCTAATTTGAACTGAACTGTAACCGTTATTATTCTAGACAAGTGCTTGGCGCTACCAATCGTACTTGTTTACAACTTTGCGCTCACTTGGGCTGATTATGTAGGAGAAATTAGATACATTAAGATAAGAAATGCAGACTAGAGCGACTCCTTTCCTTTTTCCTGTCACTAAGATATTGGTAGGTAGTTAGTTACTTAGTATTAGTTAGTAATTTAGTAACCTGAGTAACACTTCCTCTCACATGACTTCAGTCCTTGACTCCTTAGTAGAACCTTTTTTGTAGTTTGTATAGTGAGTGAATAGCAACCAACCAATTTGGTGTATGCAATATGCATGCATCCATCTATGCATTTAAGAAGACACTGCTCTACATGTATCAAAATTGTAAATTGTGAATACTTATTGCGAATTTCTGTCAATCGCAATTTACAATGTATAAAACAGCGATTCCTAGGGGGTCGCAAATTGCTGTACCTCATTAATATTAATGAGGTTGATCACAATTTACGACCCCCTAGGAATCGCTAAAATCAGGGGGATGGTGGCCTGCTGGCGTCAGCGGACCACAATGTCCATGATTGCTTTAAATTAAAGCAATCTTTTTTTTTAATGCAGTCTGTTTTCCCTGAAGGAAAATGGGATAGTCCCAAAAACAAAACTGAAAAGTTTTCTTTTCATTTTTTAACAGTAGGCAGTGGTCCGTGGGAACACTGACTGCTCTAAAAAAATGCTGTAACAAACATTCACAAAGAGAAAGGGGTCTCTTGGGGGCCCCTTCCCATTTGTGAATGGGTTACCGCTTACTTGAAGTAGGAGGTAAAATGCAAATGTTTTGTGACCGCATTTCGGTCACAAAAAATTCCTACTGCCGATGGGATTCGGTATTAGGAAGGGACTCCCTGAACATGCCCCTTCCTAATAGCGAACTGAAAACCCATTTTGCAATTCGTTAACAGCTTTCTCTCTCCCCTTATATATATTGTGGACTGCCTAGTGGGTGTACTTGAAGACTCAGAGAACCCATTGGTCCTTACTACCACTAGTACTAGTGCTACTACTCAGCTGTGCAGATTCCATACCCAAGTAAGGTATTCTACGCATGCTTGTTGAGATGAGAAGGCTATCTTTTACTTTGTCATACTCAATCAGTAAATGATGGTCACGTTGGACACCTCAAAGTTGTGTCTTTTTCTTGTCTAGGCCCAGTATTATCTATCAGCAGCAGTTGATGGTGAACGTATTACTGCGCACCGTGGCTGGAAGGAAGTATAAGGAGGATGAGGAGGACGGTACCATTATATTTTCCATCCAAGAGACCTTATGTCCGATTGTCCACCCAGGTGGCCCCTCTTTTTCTTTCCAAAAATGCAGATTCACCAATTGCTCTACCCACTGAGTCCATTTCTTTGTGTTATCCTCTTCTTGATAGGCTTTTCAAAAATTGCCACGCAGCGGCACTTGTCTTAGATTCATATTAAGTTGAAGAGATGTCTATGATCACACATCACATGAGGTCATGCGCAGCTCGCAGGCCTTCTGTCTGGCAGTACAATCAGTGATGTTGTCTCCTCCTCTCTTGTGCACCTAAATGCAAAGAAGCAAGAGGAACATCAGTGAAACGCAGCATTGTTGTAGTTCAATTACTAGTACAAACAAATATAATATAATGTGCGGTCACACTAGTTAATGTTACTTATTATTACCTCAGTTATTAAAAAAATTAATACAGTGCAACCATTTGTGAGACTTTGACAACAACAAGGGCTTTCACTGTGTAATGTACAGTATGCTCAGGAAGGATAGGAAAGCAGAACAACAACAATAAAAATACAAATGTAACGGTTTGGCAATTTCCATTGTGCATCATGTGGGATGAGGCCCTCAGGGAGCTGCAGCTGAGAAATGACAATGGAACAATCCCTAGACATTGAATACAGACATGGTCAATTTGAAGCTGAAAAAAAAATTTGAAAAAGTACTTGATTTTTTTTTACTTTAAAAAATTGTAAAAATAGAAAAGAAATTGAATTTAAAAACAGAAAAAAGAAACAAAGTGGATTTTTTTAAATATGAATAACAAAATAAAAAATAAACACAAATATAATTAAATACATAATTACAATAAGTAAAAAATAAAATTTTGCATCAAGCTTCTAATTATTGGTTTTTTTAAGCTGCAAGTATGCCATATGGTCATCTTCAACAACAAGCAAGAAGAAGGCATTTGAGAACAAATAGAAGACATGCAGGCCTATGGCAAAGGCACACTGGCTGCCTTCCCAAAATATCCGCCAGCCACATGGCCAGGCAACCACAACAAGAAGCAATAAGTCAAGTAGAACAAAGGGAAGACATGCGGGCCTATGGCAAAAAAACACAGTGACTGCCTCAAAAAATGGCCGCCAGCCACATGGTCACAAACAACAAGCACACAAGCACACAAGAAAATGAGGAACACAAGCAAGCCTATGTACACAAACTCTACAAAATATCCCCATGCCACATGGGGAACCAAGGCAAATGCTGGCCTACTATTGCAAACACACTCTTATGCTGGCGGCCAGACAAAGGAGGCATGCTAAAAACACAACACATCTTTAATGCAACAATGCCAAAAATGAAAATCCACCAGGCTAAAAAGGTTTGCAAGGTACAACCACACACATCCAACAAAGCCAATAACACGTGAGAAAAAAAGTGAAATGCCCAAACCAAAAAAATAACATATTGTATTTTCAACCCAATGCCATTTAAGCCCAAAATTATGTTTTAATTCAACAGACACCACATAAACAGTTGTTTCATGCACCCATGACAGCTCTGGGCCTCCTGGCTGAGAAAGGTCTATTGGCGGACTACTGGGATACATAGTAAATTAAATGAATATTGCAAATTGATTTCAAAACATAGACAAAATATAGGGATGTACGTCATTACGACTCACACTTTTACAACGCGTTCCATTACAACGCGGTTGTAACGATGCAAGTCGTTACAAGGACTTGCGTTGGGGGGGCGCAAATTAAAAAATTTTAATTTACTATTCCAACACCAGTCCCCGTGGATAGTAAGGAAGGTGTTGGGATAGTAAATTAAATGATTGACTATCCTTGAGCGTCCCCCAGCGCATTTCGTTGTAACAACTTTCGTTGTTATGACCGCGTCGTAATGGAACGGCGTTGTAATGGTTGCGTCGTAAACGTCGCATACCAAATATAGTGAACTGTGCAATATGCTTCCTTTATAAAAGAAGGTAAATTACTTACAAAGAATCAACTAGGCCCCTACTAAAACTACGGGCCATCCACCACAATAAGGGGCCTATTACGATTGCGGATTTCCTGCATCCACCGGGCCGGCGGAAGCCACCGCCGGCCCGGAGGATGCGGGAAATCCGCCGCGGAGCCTTGAAAGACCCACCGCCATATTAGGATGGCTGGTGGGTCTTACTATCTGTCCTCCGCGTTTCCGCCGCGGGCGGATTCCGCCCACGGCGGAAAAGCATTAACATGGCTGGCGGTGTCTATCAGACACCGCCAGCCATATTAGGATGTCTGCAGAAAGATGCCTTTACACGGCGGCATTTCCGCCGTGTAAAGGCATACAGATTTGTGTTTGGGGGCCCGTTGTGGGCCCCCAGGGGTGAAGGGGGGGTGGGGGGTGCACATGGGGGGTACCTATGGTACCCCCCTGCATTTGCCTGCACAAAGCGGCAGGCACCGTGAGGTGCCTGCCGCTTTGTGCATGCAAATGCACAACTTACATTTTTATCATTGCGGCGGGTGCTGCTTCAATGATAAAAATACAGGATGTGACCGCCAGGGTGGCGGTCACATCCTAATTTGCACGGAGGGACCGCCGCTGCCCCTGCGGACGGTCCCTCCTACTCTATGGTGGCAGACGGACTCAGGTCTGTCCGCCATCATAATCGGCCCTTAAATGTTTAAAAATCGATGAAAAGTAAAATAAATCTAGTGCATGGCCCCAATCAAACAAACAACACCAGTTTTCCAACTCACTTGTCAAATCTCAATGTCAAAGTTCGCAAATCCAATGATTTATTATGCAGCAGGCACAAAGAGTTATCCTTCCAGCTCCAAATCCAAATGAATAGTGATCAGGAGATGGACAAAGCACTAGGAGGAGCCAGCTGGACAGGAACAGGATGGTGGAGACTCTGGTACACTTCCTTGATCTTGAAAAAAACATAAAGAAAGAAAAAGGACTACTTGCACAAAAAAGTATAGCCAAATGACAATTTGAGGAGTTTTTTTACTCCAAATCATTTTGAGAACATTTTAATGCTGCTCATGGAGAGAACCTTCTGCAGATTGCAGTCGCAGTAGATCCTGCATGTTCGAGATTGCATTCTTCATAAAACCCCCGCAGAAAGTCTACTAACACACTCGAACAACATGTTGGCGACCGCAAGCTCTCGCGGGACCATGCAGCCACCTAGCAAATCTCGTGGCACTCGCAAATGGCTCAGAAATCTTGCCGGCGATCACAGGCACCCAGTAAGTCACTCCCGCGCACGCAAAAATGCATTTCCGGTACATGAACACAGAAAAACTCTGCTCCGCTGCGAAGTCTAGAGTTTTTGCCAACTCCGCGTTCTACGTGGAATGCGGAGTTGCCAAAACTCAATAAACTAAACAAGAGGAGCGAAGTTTTATGCCAAGGGTTAATGTTCAGGACAGAAAAGGTAGTGGCCATTATCAGCACCGGACGAGTTTGGTTTCTCTCAGTGGTCTAGCACTGGATCAATAGCTGGATTTCAGTCACCTCCAATCAAAAGTTACATGCAGCCAATTTCTGTAAGTTTCCTATTCACGATGGCAAAGAAAGAGATTTTCTCAGAGTTAGGAGCATAGTTAGATCTGATATCTAGGATGTGTTGTTGGACTATTAATATTTAAAATATATAGACGCCATCAGGTTCTGAAAATGTTGCAAATATTCTTGCTAAAAGGCTCTCAGAATAAGGATGGCAACTCCTTTTTTCCTAGAACAGTGACTATGTGATATGGTTAAAGCTGCAAAAGTGGCAGTATTCAAGGCAGTGATTACTTTGTCCACCCTGTCTACTAATGATATGTGGGTCTCCTTTAGGGGTACTATGTCCAGTTTCTTAGATCTGAGTTGGGATAGGACTTTCTTATGTTTAACAAAACTTGCAAATCTATTCATAGTAAGGGACCATTGGAGAGAGACTTTTCTGAGTCAAGGACATTGTTGCAACGTTACTGCTCATTTGGTATCTTTGCATTTGGTGTGATGATAAAAGGCAGTAACATGTTTGTGTGTCAAAGATGAGAGGAAATGTTTAACCTCAGCTGTTCGCACTGAAGAACATGGACAGCACAGAGCACTATACTAACTTTGTAGAGGTGAGGTACCTAAAAGAGCTCTTGGGTCACTCTGAAAACATAAGAAAAACGTGTCTGAAAATGCTCCGTTTATCATTGATGAAAATGGTAAGAGTAATGCTAGACTACACACTCTTTGTATGTATTGTGGAAGTCCGAATGAAGATGATGTATCAGATTTTGAGGGAGGATGTAGCTTTGTCTTTGCCCTGTGAGAAAGTATAGCTCCATGGAAGGGATCTCTAAGGTGATGTCTGTGTAATATCTACAGAACATGGATTTCACTCTTCAAGGTTTCCATTGTGGGCTGGAGTGAGGTATTTAGGGCACTGTTTTCACCTTATGGGGCCGGCAGTACCTTCATTGGGCAAGAGCCTGCGGATTCTAGAAGAGATTTCAGCTCTTGAGGTTCCTGAACATCATATCTTCTCCTGTGCTTAGGCACCAAATAGAGGGCAAGGATTTTTTTCTAGATCACATAAATTTCAACCAGAAAAGTCAGGGGCAAAAGACATTTGAAAGTCTTTATATGGCTAGTGGCCATGGCAGTAGGCCGTTTGAAGGATAAGTCATGCATGTTGATAATGAAGAAGGTACATAATGACTAGCCTTGGAGAGTTCTTCAGATTCTGCTGTGAGCTAAGTCTGTGTGCCCATGAAAATTCAAGTGGCTGACATAAATCGACCTATAATAACTGAGGTAGGATTCCGTTTCAGGAAGACAATATAAACTAACATTCTTTCTCCTGCTCCTGTCTTCTAGGTCTGTTACCTTTCTTTGTAAGTGCCACACATCTTTGCCCCACTCTTGCTTCTAATCAATGTTTCTTTTTATAGCCTCAATATATTCTCCAAGTTACTAAGTTGAGTCTTGCAGAGCAATATACCGATCTGTGTTGACTACAGATCCTGGTTTGTTTCTGCAGATGGGGATTCCACTTTGGTTATTGACACGTTAATGTCTTTGAGTTTGGTCATTAGGATATCCAGTGTTATCAAGGCAATAGCTGTTTCTGGGGGGGTTCTGATTGGGTTTCATTTTTCCACTTGTCAATACCTCTGAGAAAGAGCTGTCTGGAAGCCTTACATTTCAACATTGCTATGATCAACATTTAAATGTTAATGATATGGAAGCAGTGTAGTCAGAAGTCCATTTATAAAACTGCTGCAGTAGTCAAGGTAAAAGTCAAGGAAATCATGTAGGGGAGAAGGGCATATGTTATTAATATAGATATCAGCACCTCCTTAGTACAAAATAATGTCAGTAGTTATCAGGAAAGTGCTATTAGCGTCACACTCCCCTATTGTCTAATTCAAGATGTTATCCATCTGCAGGCTCCTGTGGCAATTCTCTGTGCCGGTGCAGCGGATGAATTGAAGGTGAGCAGGATGTAAGTGGCTGTGAAAATAGGAGGGAAGAGGTAAGGTTCCTCCGCCCAGTAGTGCAGTAGTGAAGGCACTCGGAAGGAGGCAGGACATGGGGATGGGGTTGGGGTTGGCGGAAGAACCACCGCCCAAGATTGTCCCAGGCAGGTTGTCTTTCATCAAGGCAGCTTGAGGCATTACTGCAGGGCACTTGCAGTTCATATGGTCTCAAGTGCTGAGCGCCTTACAATCAGGTGCACAACACCCAGTGGGTTGAGAGGGTTTTAGCCCCCTGCCACGTGAGAATCCGTGACCTGGGCTAAGCCGGGAGCCAGGATGTCAAGCACAGTCACGTGTAAGAACTGCTCTGACCTATATTCTAAAGGCAGTTTATAGTTTATCAAATCTTTGTCCCTTTAAGCTCTTCCTAGTCCCTCAGCAGCCCCTGATCATAACATCTGCCTTATAAAAAATACCAAAGGAAGCTAAATGTTAGATTCGAAATCAGCAGCTATGCAAGTGTGTTAACACATGTTAGCTCTACTCACCAACAAAACGCAGGAATGTCGCACAACAATGAAACGCAAATCATGCAGGTTTCCCGCAGTACATAAGAACTGTGCCTTCTCAATTAGCAACAAATGTGTAACATTAGAATATAATTGTGTAATTGGTAGCCGTTTTGTTTAACTTTTTCAGTAATGTTAGGCTATTTATATGATGCAGCTCTGTTTGAATTTGAACAAAAGAAAAGGAATGTTGCATTGTGACTTAGGGTTATCTAACACTTTCTATTAATGCACATGTGTGTTTATTTGCATGCATACATTTGTGCATATGGGTATATTGGCTAGGTTTGTGCCATCCAAATCTTTTGAAGGGCATCCCAGTATGTAATCCTTGTGACATTAATGAAATGGGTTCCACTGATTTGCTTATAGGCCACTTGATAATTCCAGTGTTGTAGTATCACTAGTATCTCTGCTAACGGACAACATCCCATTCCATAGATCACAACCTACCTCTCCCTTAAATCCGATAATACCAAGTTCCTGTTAATCACTATATTCAGCTATTTAATACCTTGCGGGATCCCACAAAGCCCTTACACACGTTATCATTTAATTCCATTTAATTTATGACAAAGAAACAGAAGTAAATGTATGTAATTGTTTTTTTTTTATTCAGCAACATAAACCTAAAAAACAATATTCCACTAAACTAAGCATTAACCTTTGTTTGCCGGAGTAGTGTGCTACTCTCGGCGCAAAGCACTCTAACATGTCATCAGGGATGACAAGCACTGTATAAAAGCAATTACAATACTATACATATTTGACTATAAAAAAAGATGTTACAGTGGGTTACACTGGATACAGGCTACAGTACAAAAAAAAAAGAAAAGTTAATAAAGTATTGAAACATATCAGTTAAAGTGTGTTTTTGAAATACAAAAAAACAGCACTATGCAAATTATAACTTTTCCTAAATAATGCATGAAGTCATGTAATGTTCTGTAAGGATTGGTGATTCTACAGAATTACTTATTAGTTTTTCAGTAGAACAATAACAAGTTTATTCAAAAGCATCTTAAGTGATGTGCTGTGGCCTTATTGCACCACGAGGAGCTGGCGTCAACGAGTTCCATGTCACAGCAGGGAACTACAAATAAGGTCCTTTGTGGAGTTCAGAGCCAAGATAAAAAGTTTGGCTGGGATACCGATAATCCTTCAATCATTCCTTTCTCTTATCAGAAACCTGTTATTAAGTTAACAACAGTTATATTCGTCCTGATTTACAGTTTGGCGGGTAGCCTGCCATCGATCCGGGCAGGAGGGGTACTTAAATGTGCTGCCCAATGGATTACAGCCCATCATACTTAAGAGATCACCGCTGGACTGTAAGAGATCTCTGCCATGGGGGCTCCTCTGAAGGCACAGAAAATTTGATGAGCAGCCACCTTGTTTCATGCAGTAACTCCACAAACTTTTTTTGTTTTTCGGAAACAATCTCCAAAAGTGGGAAGTCAGGATACAACAACCTTAAGAATCAAGTGTCTGTAGCATCCAGACAGAAGTGGAAGATGTCATGTCCCAGGAAAATCAAGAGTCACTACTTGCACCAGGGTATATTGGGGAAAACCCAGAAGTGCATGTCATTATCACAAGAAACAGAAGATGATACATATCAGTCTTTAATTGAGCACATCATTAGTTAATATGCCTTACTAAAGTTGCCTAGGAGGGAAAGTAAACCTTTGGAGAGAAAGTCTCTTGTATGGCTCTGAAGTGTATGCTGCCTTGTACTTGTTGTTTTTCCTGTAATAGACTGTCATTTTTTGTTTTTCCACAGAGAGCCAAACAATCCACAGAGATCACTGAGGCTCCTCCCTCTTACATGACCCTAAGTCCCAGAGCATTGCTTTGAGTTTGAAGTGGCAGAAAAGTGCACCTTCTATAGAGGTAGTAGTGGTAGTAGCATCATCTTTCTAATGGTGACGTGTTTTTACTCATCTGCTTCAGTGTGGGGGACCAAAGGTCTGCCCCATATGAAAGGTTCTGCAATTCTCACTTAACAATTTTTTTACATATAATTAGAAATGTGTAGAAGAGAAGTTACACTTTGTATGTCATGTGTTGTATTTGGGGGATTTAGAAGAGGGTATAGGTGCATCCGTTTTAGCTCCCATGTGAGTAAGACAACCTGGCATGGAGGATGGTTTTGCTTCATTCACTTTCCCAGCAGTAGACCGCGGTGCAGTGCTGGACAGTCTGGTACTGCCAGATGGGCCAGTGTGTGGTTTTTTTTTTGTTCCTTCTAGCCCATGTGAGAAAATCAATTGCCCCACACTGGTTTTTTGAACATAGCCCATCTGGCAGTGCTGGACTGCCTGAAAGGCCATTCTAACACTTGTACAGGGTTGCACTTGGTGAAGGATATTAGTGGCCAGCACTGGAAGTTGCTTGAAGGGCTTCTTATAGAGCACTTCCATCTCCTCTTCCTCCTTCTGCAGAGGCTTCCAGTTTTTAAAAGAGAGAGAGTTCTTGCTGACTTACGGCAGTCTACAGAGAAGAACCTGCCTGCAAAGAGCTGCGCAGCTCATCTACATAAAGACATTTCAGAGATGTTGCGAAGTCAATGCCGCACCAGGACACACATTGCCATGGTACTCTGCAGTGAAAACACTTACATCTATCAGCATCATTAAAGGCCCAACAGAAGGATGCCACCAGAATCACTGTTTGATGACCCTCATTTTTCCATGACACTGTTAGCATTATAGGAAATCCAGTGCCTGTTCCTATTTGCCTCTCTGAGGTTTGGGCACCCTCTTGGTTCCTTCACCTTGGATGGAGAAGTATGAGAGGTAATTAGGTTAAGCAACACCTAGTACACAACTTCAGACTGTATCTAAACCAGTTACATGGTTGCAGAGATAAACTGATTTGAACTTCTGGCCCGGTCTACAGCTATGTCTTCACAAAATGCTGCTTCATTGGAGACCGTGCCCCCGGTCCCATGAGCACCTTCCACCTTTCACCACAGAGAAAATCCAACGGAGACTGGTAGCTGCGAAGGCAGGGTTACAAATGGGGCAGTACTGATATAAGTATTTGCTGAAGGTGGGGTATGAAGGAGCCCAATGATTACCCTCAGTCAAGACTTACTTGAGCATGTCTTATATTATATGGAAAGGATATGACATCTTGACTCCATCCATGGTAAAAAGGACAAGCAATGCAACAACTGCAGATCCTGATTTTTAGACCAGGATGCCATCTTACACGAGTGTTATGCATAGATTTCAAGAAATGTTTTTTGATGGTTTTGTTGGAAATATGCTCTGATTGGGATGCATTTTAGTTTACCAATGTTCAACCTTGGATGCAAAGCACTGGGCCATCATGGAGAGATTTGAAAATGAGAATAAAGTTGCTCTGTCAAATTCATCCATGTGTAGTGTGTACAGCGCCGTCATGCTTTTTGAACCCCAGATATGATGATTAGATTAGTGGACATTGTAGTATTAAGCTAAACTGAATACCACAGAAAATATTGAATAACTTTCTTTACTCAACCAAGCCAATATAGAACTTCAATTCACCTGTGCGGGATCAAAACTGGATTCCTCAGAAAAGCTTGTTCATATGATTTTTAAGTAAGAGTACTTGAAGGTTTTCTACATGAATGCTTACCTAAGTGAGGAGCCTTCTTCCTGAGCTGTCATAACTATTAACATCGCCACTTCCCCTAGCACCCTTCACATTTTCCAGATGCTTATTCAATACGACTTAGATCTTTTGACACACACCAACACTATGGGTAAGCCCTGAATAGTATTATATGCTGTGATATACTATTGAAATCTCAAGACTTGTTATTGGCTAACATTCCTTCACTTAACTATTTTTCGGCAGTTATGGTTAATTATAAGTTCACAGCACACTCACATTTACTGCTCATGTACTTAAGGCGTGACATGTAAGCAATAGTGCTACCTGCGAGAATTGCTGGGCCTGGCTTTGCTGGATTTGATAGCCCAGGCTTGGGCAATAATGTTAACTTTCAATACCATGTGGTCGATTCCGATTCAGTAAAATGCCCTCCGAATAGCCATACAGAGCTTTTTTCCCGTATGAATCGTATGTAGAACCGTACCCATACGTACGATGTAGTACGAAGTGTACCCAAAGCAGTTCCCCGTACGAATCGAACCGAAGACCGTACAACTCTCTAATCCGTACAAATTGCATTCGGAACGCGCAGCACGCAATGTCCGTATGGATTGAAGCTGCATTTTCCGACCCAGCAAGTACGAATCGTATCGATGAACACTCCGTACGACTCTTTTTCTACGGGAGCTTAAAACATCCGTAAAAGCAGATTTCGCCTCGAAATGCATACGAAACGGACCCCCCCGGGCACGGTGCGTACACCCCATGATTGCAGGGATATGGTGCATCGGGGTATGGTGCATACACCCCTGGATTTCAAGGGTACGGTACGTATGTGATAGTGTTGCCCTCTGTACGAATTGCTCATACGCGACGTTTACCGTACGAAATGCGTACTCAATCCCCGGTCTAGATCGTACTTGGTGGGTCGTACAGCATTTTTACAAATCATCCTTCATTTTCGTACGGTTCACAATGATTCGGACTTATTTTCTCGCAACAGATCATACAACGCCATTCGGACGGATCCGTACGATTCGTACGAAAACGGCTACGAATACGAATCGTCCTACGGAGTTGTTTCCTGAATCGAAATCGACCACCATATGTCTGGAAATGGCAGCTTTCTTGATTAATAACATTTGTTGACATTCAGACTGCATTGTATCTATTGAAAAGTGTTTTGCGGGTCATGCTGCTTTCAGAGTACTGTAAAGCTCTGACAACTCCCAGAAAAGAAATAAGACAGACAGCAATAGGAGGAGAAAGGAAAGGAGATGGAGGTATAGCCAGATATGGAGGCAATTTTTTTTATTAAAAGTGGAAAATAATTAGAAGAGAGCTATTCAGAGTGGGGCAGAGAAAGACCAACAGAATGCAGAAATTGATGAGGGAGGACATCGGAGGATAAACAGAGAATGGCAAAAAGAAGGGAGACGTGAAAACAGAAGACAAACTCAGCAAGGTGGGGGGATAAGAAACAAGGAGGTAAGAAAGAAAATGAGAAGTGAGACACTGATATGAAATATAGTCCAATCTACAAGCAGGGAGACAGGAGCAACCCTTGCAATTACCGGCTGATCGCCCTAATAGATATGGAGGCAAAGTACTATGCCGGCCTAGTACTGGAGGAATTGACATCTTGGGCATCGTCAAAACAAATAATCCCGGCAAATCAAACAGGATTCTGTAGAGGACAGGGTACCACCACTATTATCATGGCGTTAACCCTGTTGGCAGACGCGGCAAAAGCAGCAAAGAACTCGCTATTTTTATGCTTCAAAGACTACAGCGCAGCGTTTGACCACATGGATCGGGACAAACTATGGCAAAAGTTGGAAAAATGGGGGATACCAAGACCTCTCTTGAAACAGCTGATCACACTTTATACCAACACCTGGGTCTAGATCAAGCTGGGAGATTTGGGCGCATCTCTCAAGGTGGATTAACACCTCCAAAGTCTTGAAACAAGGGTGTGTTCTAACCCCCATGATGTTTAATCTCTTCTTAGCAGACCTACCAGGGGAATTGGACAACACTAAATCACATGCCCCACGATTGGGAGAAATCTTGCTGTCCAATCTCCTATATGCTGATGACCTAGTCCTAATAAGCCGGACTCCAATTGGCCTCCAGCACCTTCTGAATAATACCAAAGTAACGAAAATGATATCCTTAACAGAAGAGAAGGAAACTAGCAAAGAGGGCACATTGCTGGATAGTGTTGAATGACTACAAAGCACTTAAGCCACAAGCTTACTTGAAAAGGGAAATTAAACAGAAGATAAAAGAACATTTTTTAAAGCTGCGGGTTGGTATCTTACCAATTCTTCCTCACCTTGCACCTTGGAAGAGGAGACAAGAAGAGCAGACCTGTCATCTCTGTAGAATAGGATCTCAGGATCTAATACACATAATTTGTATTTTCCCAGGCTTAATGGATAAAAGGCGAGCTTTATTACGAGCTAGAGGGAATCAGAAAGGCATCAGGACTTGCAGATAGGCAGTCAAACTGTGTTTTAACTCGCAGGAGACTCAGTTAAACTGCCATCTCTCAAAATACTTTGATACAGTGGCTGGAAGACTAAAGCATCAGCAAAACGCAGAAGTAGTCTAGCAGATAGCCAGCGCACCTAATCAAGTAACCCATTGGGACTCCGGCTCACAGAATAACACCGATAAACTAAATTGAAAACATGAATTTTACTCACAACCACATAAAGCGAGATAACGCTGACCTATGTATTTTAAAGTTTGAAAGTTATTTTTATTCCTTTTAAACCGTGAGTTTTAAAATTGTGAGTTTTTATTAACTGTACAATAATGATTACTATTACTGACAGGAAATAGTGATACAGGCAAATACCAGGATTAGAAATGCCTGTGGGTTGAGTCAACAATTAGGGCAGCTATTAAAATGGTAGATGCCAAGAGCAGGTATTTATTTAGGTACTATTTTCTTGCTCTACATCTGCTATTCAGATGAATTTGGGATTAGGATTTTTTGCAACAATACATTTTGCCTACATACTTCTCTGTCTGCTGAATCATAGCACATAGTTAAAGTTAGTAGATATATATAGCACGGGTTATCACCCATGTGGGTATCAAGGCACTGTCCATGGACACCGGGAGATTAAGTGATCTGCCGAGAATCACAAGAAGTTGCGCTGACGCCAAGACTTGAACCTGGATCCCCAGATGCAGAGTTGGCAGCTCCAGCCACTGCACCACATCCTCTCCATAGTAGAACATATTATGTTGGTAACATACTCATTTCCTAACACTAGTCACTCCTGATGATCCAGAGCCTTTTTCAATTATATTTCTCATTTGGCTCCATCACTCTTACTAAATACAAGCATTATATATTCTGCAAAAATACTACAGAGTTGAAGATGAGTTCAGGCAATGTTGCCAAATAGTTTCTTCATCTGTATTACTCTATGATATTCCACAGAAACCAGTCCTTATGAGTATGTTGCTAGTTTTGGCAGGTTTTGTCAATGATTCTGTTTTGAGGTGGCACTTTGGATACTCATACATCATGATCAGTTTCTGTTTCTGTCTCTTAACAAATGTGAGGTCAATTTCAGGCCGTGGAAGCGCCTAAGCATCTCAGAGCAAAGAATATTTGATGGCAGGTAAATATCAGGGATAACATTTGCAACCATGAAAATACATATTCAACTTTCTATGTGTTATGGAGCCTGGGCAAGAGGCATTCTTCCTCCTGTCTGCAAGACAGTTGATCCATGTATTGACATTGTCCTGCAAATTTATTGTAGTGTGTGTCCGTAAATACAACATGAACATAACAATACTTACAAAATTGTGTCTAACCAGGGTTTGTTTTGCAAAAGTAAATTTGGTGGTAGCCACCAAATTATTTGTGATTTTGTAAGAATTTCTTTTAGATGATTAGGTTGAGACTAACGGAATTGGAAAAGTGCATTACAGAGTGCATCATTAGCTGCTGTTTGACCCAGTAACTAGAACCTGAAATTCCGTGTCTTCCCCCTGAAGTCGGGGTCAGTTTGTGCCCGTGCTCACAGTACAATGTAGTCTGCAGATGGCTCAAGCTCTTATACCCAACAAACCAGTCTATTTGTGATCACAGTGTGCTGACCCATGGTATTGTAATAGGGCCAATCATGGTGCTCTTGAAAGGTCGGCTCTTCTTTTCATGGTCAAGCTCCATCTCCCCTCCCATGCTAAACTAGGAAGTTCAAGGTTTTTGGTTAATTTCTCTGGTGGTGCAATTTCCTTCTGTTTACCACAAAATGAAAGCAAACGTTGCCCAAATATAATACCTGTGACAGAATAAAAGGGCGAAATACTTTTTTAATTTTAATTTTTTATTAGTTTTTTAATTGAAATCCATATAAAAGGAAACATTTTGTCGATACATACATCCATATAATTCATTAAAAGTGTTGAATAATACAAAATCGTTAAATAACACCAATCTGCCTGAAAACAGTAAATTCTAAAATCAGTAAGAAGACAATATATGCATTTAAGCCAACATTCAAATACTGCATAAAAAAGTGCAAGACGATGAATCTAATAAATCTTATGAATCTGACTTTAAAAGAAAGCACCACATAATATTTTAGAACAGCATCAACTGCCAATATTAACACAAATGTAACAATTGATTGAACTTTAGGTACCTTAAAAGTATACAGAGAAATCCACAAGTATGCCCAGAATAATATTTTATCCTATATTAACCAATATACCTACGAAGCAATAAAATCTAAAGGGTCGTATAGCACATTAAAGTGCTAATATTACTATAAATAGGATTCGAACATGCTGAAAATACCTCCTGAAATATAGGCTCAATTGTACGTTTTTAATCGAAATAGGCTGCCCAAACCTTCTCAAACTTTTTAAGCCCCCAATTCGCAGTGCAAAGACTCATTCACCTTGTTTTTACCAGCTTCATTTTCCAGACCCATTCACCTTTGGTTGGTATAAGATCCGATTGCCATCTCTGAAACAAAAGTGATGTAATGGCTGCCATTGCAATATATAATAATTTGATCACCTTGTCAGAAAGATGTAGAGGAGGGTCATAGCCAAACACTTTCAGCCGAATATTCAAATATATTGTAATTAAGCATTCAGCTTTCAAATAGCACAAAATGTCATTCCAGAACCCCCGGATCAAGGGGGCATTGTGATATGACATGTGTCCAATTGGTTTAGGGCTGGTTAAGACAACGAAAGCACTGCCAGATTGGTTGGGATAAGCCTTAGATGAAAAGGTGGGGTTCTATAAAGTAGCCATTTGCTAAAGAATAACATGCTACGCCAATTAGCGCCCCTTAAGGTACTAAAGTTAAGATTTTTTACTACTGACCACATACTCGCTGTGATTTCCAACTCCTCATGCTTTCCCCATTTAGTTATTGCTTTCTTCGCAAGATCCATACCCTTGATAGAGGCTGAATGCTGTTTCCATTCCCCGGGTTTCTTAAATGTAGTTTTGTCTTGTAATTCATATACTAAACATTCCTGTTCAATGATCTGAACCAAATAGAGTTTACTCAAAAATGTGCTAAAATTTTTATTTGACCCAAGGAGAAGGAAATCATTCTGAATTAAATCAGACATTTCAGCTGTATTCAGCCATCTATCATTCCCTAAAAAATCAGAGATTTTCCCAAAGCTAGCTTTGGCCTTTTTTTGTGTAATTGCAGACAAATCTCTAATCCCAGATAGTGAAATGAAGTCGGATATCGGAGTTGAGGAGTTGATTACGGGGATTGAATGTCTTCCTAAAAAAGCCTTACATTTATAGAAAATCCACTGCATAAACTTAAAACGTACTAGTTTAGGAGATTTTACAATTCTTAGTGGGCTGTGAATCTGATTCTCTTTACAAATTAAGTTAACAAGATAATTAATTGATAAATAGACCCATTTTTAGTTCCAACTTAAACCTTGACATAGATTGTTCAAAATAAACAAAATAATAATCCCTATGGTTAGGGAGAGGTAATCCACCATTTTCCAGCTCCTCATATAGAGTGCTAAGTGCAATTCAGGGGACCTTCTTGCCCCAGAGAAAAGATGTAAACATAGACTCTAAGTTAGCAAAGAAAGAAGCCGTTAAAACACAGGGAATCGCAGAAAATAGGAAATTAAATAACGGAAGAACAGACATTTTAATCAATGCGACCCTGCTCATAGTGGTTAATGGAAGAGAATTTCATTGAAGGAATAAGTCCTGAAATTTTTGCAGAAGTGGGGTACAATTTTAAGCATTTAATTCGGAAATTCAAGCTGAAAAATAAACACCAAGATATCTTTTCGTTTTTGTATTTAGACAAGGAAGAATAGCGAGATGTTAAATCCGCAGTCTCACAGCCACACTGTATTATTTCTGTTTTTTTTTTTAATTGATTTTCTATCCGCTAAGTGACTCAAATTGCCCAAAAATTTCAAAAGCTTTTGCTTGCACCTCCTTCTCAGGGTTTATTAGGAGCATGATATCATCGGCATACAATTTCAATTTTCCCATAGTTGGTAGAGGGGGACGAATATCCACACTATTCCAAATGGCTATCGCCAAAGGTGCAATTTAAAAGGCGAATAACACCGGAGACAATGGGCAGCCTTGTCTAGTCCCCCGTTTAACACTGACTTGGCCTACCTCCGAGGCAGTGACGATAATGTTGGCTTCTGAATTCAAGTACAATTTCTGATCCGGATCCGTAATTTTTGGAGGTATACATAATTTAACAGAATAAAAAATAAGGTCTCCCGAACAACCATGTCAAATGCCTTCTCGGCGTCTAATAAGAGGACCAGAGCTGGTATCTTCTGAGTCTCAAAATAATCTAGTGCTTCAGCCAGATAGTGCGTATTGGGCCCAAGCTGCCTCCCTGCGATCAAACTATTTTCAGGATGGATCAGGTGCGAGGCAGTTACATTAAATCGGTTGGCTAACAGTTTAGTGATAATTTTATAATCAGAATTTAAAAGCATGATGGGGAGATAAGAATTTGGGTCTTCACAATCCTTTCCTTTTTTAAAAAAACTTGCTATATTCCCTTTTCTAAATGAAAATGGTATTAAACCACCCTTTAAAATTGAGTCAGAAATCAGCAAAAGATATTCCAAAATGGCGCTCGAAAGGGTATTAAAAAATTCAGCCGGGAGACTGTCCGGGCCGCAGGCTTTTCCTTTTGGGAGATTTTTAATAACAACCCCCAGTTCTTCTATCGAGAAAGGACGTGCCATATTTATTTTTTCAGCATCTAAAAGTACGGGCATTTTATATCTTTGAAGAAAATCTCCCAAAGATGCCCTTAAAATAGGCTGTGCCATATACATTCCTATAATGTTGTGACATTATATCCCCTATGGCTCCCGGGTCCTCATAATGAATACCAGTTATAGGGCATCTTAGTGCGCTTATCTGATTGCTTACAACCTGCTCCCTGGCCTGACATGCGAGAAAACTCCTAAGATCCTGTTTAGCCTGATCAGATTGCCATTGGTTAAACGCCGAGGGGATACTAACAAAGATATCAAAAGACCTTTGCACTTTCTGCTTTAAAATTTGCTTATCCTCCTTCACTTTCCTTGAATTGTAAGCGCCTTTTCCAATGTCTAATCCCCGTACATATGCTTTGAGCGAGTCCCAAACTACGTGCAATGGTGCTGAGCCATTATTTCGCTCAAGAAATGCCTTTATCTTCATTTTGACAAAAAGCACCAAGCATTCTTTTAATAGATATTGCCTATTTAACATCCATCTTTTAGGAATCGTGATATATTTACCTAACTCTAACTCTAGAATGACCATCACGTGATCTGAAAATTCATTCAGAAGGATTTTCTGCTGGCTAAAAAACAGTCTCCTGGAGTTGAGGAAAAAATCAATGTTTGAAGAAGTGCGAAATCTACCCAAAAAACAGGTATAGGCGATCTTAGTTGGAAAAACAGCCCTGCATGGATCAGATGTGTCCAGGGTCTTGCCATCATTTTGTAAAACTTTGAACATTTCCAATTTTAGCATTTTTTTGGATGTAGCTGAGGAATCAATTTTAGGATTCATTAAAAAATTTAAATCTCCCCCTATGATCAATACGCCAGGTATTTGAATTAAAGATTGAAAAAACTCTTCATATTTCATAGGATTATCCTCTACTGGGGCATATATGCTGGCAAAAGGTAGAAGTTTGTTCCCGAGATTGCAGGTAGCCCAGCACCACCTACCGCTCTGATCGCTTGCAAAATTAACTACCTCAGCCGGAAGTTTTTTGCCAAGGAAGATCGCCATGTCACAATGAGACTTCGAAGAGAAGGATAAGCCCCTATAAGATTCCCAGGGCCTGAACATTGGGAAATCTACTAGTTTCTCAGCTGGTATATTAGTCTCTTGTATGAAAACGGCAGCTGGATTTTCTGTCCTAATCTACGCCTCAATGGCCCACATTTTCTTTTTATTGTGAAGACCATTAACATTGAAGGAGACCACTTTCAAAATTTCCTTTTTATCCATTAGCAAACGGCACAATATAACCCGGACAGCCTAGCAACATAGACCAAAATGTTCTGGAAATTTGCGGCATCAATCAATAACTCCATCCAAGGCCTAGCCAAATATGAGTTTATTGATAATAAATGGATGAGTCTGAATTTGAAAAATGGATCTCTTTTTCCCTCATGCTCCCACTACCACCCCAAAGACCCCACCCTCCCCCAAAGCCACAGTGAGCAGACCACCGTCTCTGCTCACACCTGACAGGCTATCCCTCTCTCCCTTAACTGACACTAGGACTTGGTGCGAAGTGCTACCGGTCTACCTACCCCCCCTTCAATAAAAGAAAAAGCAGGAAAAAGAGAAGAAAAAAAAGCAGTAGCAGCCCAAAAAAAGGCTGCCCAAAAAGATATGCCTGGAAAGAAGGAGACGTCAGGATAAGAAGCCAAAGAGAAGTAAACAAGGAATTGCAAACATTTGTAAACTCATTACACTTACATTTTGAATTCTGTAGTCCATTAGGACTTATCCAAACAAAGTAATTCCTGCGCTTCCGTGACATTACAATATACATGAAATCTGCTTTCGATCAGCACTTTTAATTTGCTTTGTTGTGGAATCATTACCTGTACCCCCTGTTCCTTAAACAGATGTAACATTTTAACAAATACTCTCTGCCTTTTGGCTGCGGAAGCCGACATATCCGGGAAGATACGACAAAGTTGGACCTTCGACTTGGTAAACTCTCGCTGCTTTATGGCCTTGGCTAGAATTTGTTCCTTGATCCTGACGTCCCAAAAATTAACCAGGATTGGTGACAGAAATTTAGCATTGGGAGGAAGATATGCTGGCACCCGATGGGTTTGCATAAGAGTCAAATCAGCATTACATTCCGAGAGGACTTTTTTTTTTATAAACAAGTCGACCCATTGTAGTGTCTGCTGGTCCTCGAGGCCCTCCGTAATACAAAGAATGCAAAGACTGGAGTGTCTAAAATGATTTTCCAATTCCTCCAGCTTGAACTCCAATGCTGTTTTTTGAGTCTGGAAGGCGGAAACTTTATTATTCATACTTGAAACTTGGTCCTCCAATTGCGAAATCCTAGTTTGCTTCAATTTTAGTTAGGCGACCGTGGATTGCTGTGATTTCCGCAGACTGAGATGTTTTCAGATCTCGAATCTCAACCAGAATCAACTTAAGAAAGCTCTTAGCATTCCATTGCATAGAGAAGGGCCTGTTATCCTGGGAGGAGTTGCCCTTGGTCAATTCCAGCCCAACTTCAGACTGCGAAGCCAGTGGGTCAGAGGATACTGATTTAATAGTACTACGGGAGCGGATAGTTCAGATGGTCTCCCCCCAGAAGAAAGCAGAAGCAGAGGAGGGGATTGAGGAGAAGAGTGGCTGCCATCCCTGGGACATCCATCTTTACTAAGGTCCGTAGGGCTGTCAACTACAGAAAACACACTCCCTGTCCCCTCCACCACCGCAGATGATATTACGCGTTTGGCTTTGAAAAATAAAGGATACTTTTTAAGGTCCTTGGTTTCCCAGCTGAATCACCAGCGTTGTTGTCTTTAGCTTGGCCAGATCAAATAAAGTGGAGGTACCTGCCCTAGAAGAGATAATAGAGAGGGGGCTGTTGCTGGAATCCAAGTCCGCAGAGGCACCTCCAAGGAGGTCTTGTTTGCCAGGCTCCGGACCTGCCATTGCAACGTTTTCAGTGTGCGAGCCCAGATCTTTTATAAGAGCTGCGGTGCGGTTTCCCAGAGCAGCAGCTTGACCAATGCGTTTTTTCACCCTTTGACCCAGGCTTGGGGAGTCGGAGTGGGCTGCTGCAGTGCCTTCAGTGAGATTTTGCATAATGAAGTTGTCGAGCAGATCCCGTAACAAGGTAGCCAAAATTAGCACATGGGACACCCCCAGCAACTACAACCAAGTAGTATAGGAAACCCCCATATGCCGACAGGTAAGAGAAGCACGTGCACTTACCCCACTTGGAGCGAAACCTGGTGGTCCCAATTGGCATAGGGGAAGATAAAGCCGCAAAACTTTAATTCTCCTCTCTCAGCCTGATAGCCTAAAAGCCGTAGTCCTGACTCCAGATGGGGAAATACCAAAGCACAAGTAGAAGGAGAGAAGGGGTGAATCTAATTCCCCCACAGGCAGTCACTCCCCACGGCCCCAAGAAACACGAACAAGAAACACGAAGACACTGAGAAACATGAAGACTGCCCATTAAGCTAGGCTGAACCAATATGGTGTTGATATGGTGCTAGCAAGGTTAAGGTCCACAGCAACAGTGAAGGCACATTGCACTGGTCTTTCAGGAGCGGGAACCAAATGCAAGAAAAAACTGCACCAGCTCTCTCTCTGCTCCCAGTCCCAGCTCTTGCTCGTGTGTTCATGCGTGTCCCTTTGTGGTTGCTCAGCTGTTCCCCGGCCTCTGCTGGCATCCCACGTCTGAGGTCAGCTGCCGAGATCCGGCATCGGGAGAAGAAAGAGGGGTGTGTGGCTACAGCATTCTCAGCCAGTAGCCTGCATCCGTTCAGCAGCAGGGGGTGTGGGGGGGTAGAAATACTTGTATGAAGTTATCCAGCTTTTTAAACAAAAATAAATATATCCCCTCTAGCTGGGCAGGGAAATAGATTACTCAGTGCTCACCTGCATTAGAACAGAATTACATATTCTAATTATGAGGGTCACGTCTGAATAGATAGCTATCATGAGTGTTTGTCCCATGGCTCATAGACATACAAGCAATAACCTCTAAACTTGCATGGGAGACGTCTTCCACATCTCTTGCACCGTTTAGCATGGGAATATTATGTCCACTATTCCCTTCCTACAGCAACCAGAACACCTCTTTCCCAGAAACTGGCATCCTATGTCAAACTGCACATCCTATGCAGATAATATGAATATGTAAATTCTTGCTTCCCAGAATCCCATGGTGAGTTTTTATTAACTGTACAATAAACAAACCTTAAACCATGGTGTGTTGCATGTCTGAGTTTGAATTTTTACTGACGTCTCCAACCCAGAATCAGTTTAATTGTCACTCTACCTTGCCTTCTCCTTCTGCAATTCCCTCTAATGCACAAGACAAAGCTGAGCACACCATTAAGCAATACAGATTTAAGAGAAGGGCATGATGCTCTAATAGAATTTTTTTGTATTATTAACTTTATATTCTGATAACAGGTATTACCACATTGTGTATTTAATTCCGCTATTCATTTGATTTAAAAGATAATACCCTTTTTTAAATTTTGATTTACAACATGGATTGTTTCTCCTCACTGTTTTCATTGTATATTACAAATATGATTGGAGAGTTCTTTTTTTCTTACAACTGAAAATATACAATGTTGTATTTAAAAGAGCTCCATTTCAAACCTAGAATGTGGTTATATATATTTTTTTATCTGAGTAAATTGTGTCACAATTTCTTCTTACAATGACTTACGAACCTTCACGAATGAAACCTTAAACATAATGGGAGCAGTTGTCACAGGCCTTTTGTTTAAATTGAGGTCAGTGATTACATGCCTGCGCTGTCTTATATTCATGAGTACTGTATCAATTTTAGAACACATTTTCATTCAGCTGCAATCTCCTGTGCGCTGGCCAGACACATTGTCAAATGGCCTACCTATAAGTAAGGGTTAGGAAGCAGGGCATAATGTACTGAAAGAATACGATGCCGCACTTTAAAAAGAGACATTCTTCTTAAGAACCCTTTGGCTTAGGGCTGAGGGAACACGAAGCAGTGCAAACGGTAGTGAAAGGCGGGATGGGGAAAGCATATAACTTACATTGAACCGAGCACAGGCGAAACATAATATGGGAATACGTTTTGTAAATTATCATGAACTCTTTCGGTCCGATTTGCATTTGCACTTTCACTTCCACAGCTCTTAGGGACATAGGGGCAGATTTACAAGCCCCTTGCTCCGCCGGTGCATCACACCGGCGGTGCAGCCTGCTGAGGGATATTTACAAGCACAGGTAAAGTCACCCTGCGTGACTCAACCTGTGCTTGTAAATATTGCCCCTGTTCACGCAACACTTTGCCACTGATGCATTTCCAGATTTACGAGAAATTGTAAATCTGGAAATGCGTCAGAATGCAACAACACCCTAGGGGTGGTGTAGCAAGGTGCAACAAGCAGGAATTTTTTCATTTTGCCTCGTTTTTTTCCTCTTTCAATGCGTGCTGCATTCTACAGCACACATTGGAAGAGGAAATCACCTCAATTGATTGTTTTTGCTAAGGAAGGTGCCCCTTCCTGCACAAAATCAATCTCCCCACGACGCAGGCATACTTGCACCATGGCAGCAGTTTTTGCGCCAGCGCAGGGAGAAGCTCAGGGATGCAACATATTGTTGTAAATATGTCTCATCCCAGTGCTTCGAAACTAATGCAGCACGGCACAGCAAAATGACTTGCTGCACTGCTCTGAGTTAGTTTCTTGTAGATATGCCCCATTGAGTGCACTGACAACACACCATTTACAACATATAACCTCTGTATGAACTGTAGGTTTTGCCTTTCAGATTTTAATGGGCACATTCACCTAATTTGTTTTGCAAGGGATACAGCTATATTTGATATTCTAAATGTCTCTGCTTATCACCTTGCTGTTTAGCAATGATCCCTGCACCTACTGAGATGTCCTATCACAGAGACTACCATGCTCAGCATTACGTACAGGGCAAATTTAGAAAACTTTACACTGGTGCAAAGTCACCACAAGTGAACCAAACCTATACAAAAAGTCAATTTGTGATTTGTTTTCAATCAAGAAATTTGTTTTGCCCTGGAAAGTTGCCTAAAATTAAAGAAAAGTATCTCTTCGAACAACTTTGCACTACTTAATGGCATGGTTGGTGAACTGGTGCCATATTGTGCTGCAGGCTTGCAAAGTCCTATCTACTAATATTTGTAGACAAGGCTTTAATTAAACCTGTATCTACTTGAGGCAGGAGAGATGAAGAAGAAAATATTTGTTTTCTCCAAACGTTTCCCACTTCTCAAATGTGCAGCACTGCACAGTGTACTTAGAAAGAGGGAAAACTGTAAAAGTTACTCAAACTTCCTGGCTTAACGCTTCTCTCATCCATTTCTGAAACGCAAGGCTAACCATATTTACAAGAATGTGGTGCAGCCTTGCGTTTACCCCTGTAATGGCGCTATGTTTATCAATTTAGCGCAAACGCAGGCACTCTTGTGCAAGGGTGTCTAAGTGCAGGGGAGGATTGTTTATGTGTAGGAAGGTGTCCCTTCCTGCACATAAACAATCCTAGAAATGCCATTCTGTCACTTTCATGTGTGCTGCTTCATGCAGCACACATGAATAGGACAAAATTGCATTTTTTTAAAAGTTTGTTTGTGTACAAGAAGGAACACCTTCCTGTACATAAACAAACCATGGCATTTTTCTTTTTCCATGTTTGCTGCACAAGGCATCACACATTGAAAAAGCAAAAATTAGGAGAAATAATGCACTTTTCCTCGTTTCGCCATCTTAAGACCCGTTTTTACCTGGTCTTAATTTTGGTGCTGCCTCCTATGTACTTCATCCTTGTACATAGGGGGCAGCGTCAAAATGAATGGGTGTTGCAGTGGAACACCCACCGCAACTCCCACTGCCCACCACTTTCACTCTAACCATAGCGGAAAAGGGAGCCTTATGTACAAGACAGCATTAAACCTACCTACCTCGAGTGAAATCACACCCGACCACTGTGCACTGTTGCAAACTTTTTTAGTTTTTAATGTTCAATTCTTGTTTAACTTTCTTTTTCGAAATCACAAAACTTTTAACACAAATAAATTGAAAAATACATTCTAGGTAAATTCAAATATTTATACATCTGACAGCAGAGTTAGAATGATAAGCAAACATAACACATTTTCGATCTCATTTTTATGAATGCCCGATGCATTTCGAGCCGGACGTGGCTCTTCCTCCGGGGCCTGAAATCTGAACAAATGAAACATGGATTTTAGAAACCAGCAGGTAGTGGACCAACAGTTTTCAAATTTAGTACTTGTGAATTAAAACCTTCACCTCTTCCCACGTGATTACTGTGAATGTCAAAGGCGCTTATCCTCCACGTATCGTGGCGCAATACGTATTTCTAAAATACAAAGAATTTCTATAAACCAACTGCATGTTTTATGCAAAGAAACAAACCAAAAAAGATACTTTCGTGGTAATTGACGGCCACTGGACTCACCCTCGATGAAAAATGTGGTGCTTTGTCAATTCTACAAGAAACAAAGAAAAAAATGACTGAACTGAGTAAACCTATTCTCCCCAAATACAAATCAACGGAACCACTGAACTCGGCACGTACCTTTCATTTCCCTTCCAACTAACACCTCTACCATATCCACTTGTGCTATTGCAAAAAGGTATGTGACCACAAACGATGCTGCCATCTTTACGTTACGTGAGCTCAATATTTTAACCAATCGGGGATTAGAATTCCTGTCATCACCCTAAACAACAACTGGAACACATCAAGCACAACAGTGCCGGTACAACTTCCTCTAACTTCTCAAGACACGTGTACGGTAGCTATGTGCTGGACCAATCAACTGCTAATTGTATGTTAAAGCTATATTCGGACTGCTCTCTAAAAACCGTAAGCAACATTCTGGAACTTGAATGGCGCTGGGAGGCTCTGTTGTTAAACGGCGCGGGTGGAGGTGATCGTAATAAAAATTTACATGCAAAAAATGTGTTGTGGTGAAATTAGTAGAAAAAATCAAAATGACAAAAACTTTTTTAGGTCCAACCAGAAGTACATTCATTTACACATGGTGCTTAAATCTTTCACAAAAAACATGAAAAATAAATTTTTTCATTTAACCCCTTAGGATCTTGTGTCCCTAATCTTTTAATCCAGTAGATTTCTCTTAGTAAAAGAGATCTAGTCAGGTCTGTGCCTACAAAGTTTTGAACTTGTTCTAAGACTGAAAACTGAAGTTGGGCTATGCCATGTTTAGCCTCCAACCAATGAACTGCTAAGGGGCTCTTGGTGGACTTATTCCTGATGGTGCTTTTGTGTTCAGTAATTCTGATTTTTAGTTTTTGTTCCGTTTTACCAACATAAAGTTTTCCGCATGGGCATTTGATGTTGTAAGGATATTTTGGTGAAGACGAGAGAACGGGTTAAAGCATATGATAGAGTTAACTTGTTACAACAGAGATCAAAGCAAAACACAGAGAGACACGTCTTTGTATCCAAATTTTCCACAAGCTCTCAAAAGATCAAAAACATAATGAGTCGACACTGGACACTTTTGCAAAACGAAGCAGATTTCAATGGAATATTTGATCAAAAGCCAATTTTTGCCTACACCAGGTCCAAAAATTTGAAAGAATTGCTAAAACCCAAGTTGAAACAAAAACAGATCTCCTCCTTCAAAGGGATGAAAAGATGTGGCAATTGTGTTCATTGCAACAACGTCATAGTAGGAACATCCATAAATCATCCACAAACAGGAAAAACTATACCATTATATCACAACACGGATTGAAATTCAAACACTCTGATTTACTACATCAAATGCCCATGCGGAAAACTTTATGTTGGTAAAACGGAACGAAAACTAAAAATCAGAATTACTGAACACAAAAGCACCATCAGGAATAAGTCCACCAAGAGCCCCTTAGCAGTTCATTGGTTGGAGGCTAAACATGGCATAGCCCAACTTCAGTTTTCAGTCTTAGAACAAGTTCAAAACTTTGAAGGCACAGACCTGACCAGATCTCTTTTACAAAGAGAAATATACTGGATTAAAAGATTAGGGACACAAGATCCTAAGGGGTAAATGAAAAAATAGATTTTTCATGTTTTTTTGTGAAAGATTTAAGCACCATGTGTAAATGAATTTACTTCTGGTTGGACCTAAAAAAGTTTTTGTCATTTCAATTTTTTCTACTAATTTCACCACAACACATTTTTTGCATGTAAATTTTTATTACGATCACCTCCACCCACGCCGTTTAACCACAGAGCCTCCCAGCGCCGTTCAAGTTCCAGAATGTTGCTTACGGTTTTTAGAGAGCAGTCCGAATATAGCTTTAACATACAATTAGCAGTTGATTGGTCCAGCACATGGCTACCGTACACGTGTCTTGAGAAGGTAGAGGAAGTTGTACCGGCACACTTGTGCTTGATGCGTTCTAGTTGTTGTTTAGGGTGATGACAGGAATTCTAATCCCCGATTGGTTAAAATATTGAGCTCACGTAACGTAAAGATGGCAGCATCGTTTGTGGTCACATACCTTTTTGCAATAGCACGAGTGGATATGGTAGAGGAGTTAGTCGGAAGAGAAATTAAGGTACGTGCCGAGTTCAGTGGTTCCGTTGATTTGTATTTCGGGAGAATAGGTTTACTCAGTTCAGTCATTTTTTTCTTTGTTTCTTGTAGAATTGACAAAGCACCACATTTTTCATCGAGGGTGAGTCCAGTGGCCGTCAAGTACCACAAAAGTATCTTTTTTGGTTTGTTTCTTTGCATAAAACATGCAGTTGGTTTATAGAAATTCTTTGTATTTTAGAAATACGGATTGCGCCACGATACGTGGAGGGTAAGCGCCTTTGACATTCACAGTAATCACGTGGGAAGAGGTGAAGGTTTTAATTCACAAGTACTAAATTTAAAAACTGTTGGTCCACTACCTGCTGGTTTCTAAAATCCATGTTTCATTTGTTCAGATTTCAGGCCCCGGAGGAAGAGCCGCATTCGGCTCGAAATGCATCGGGCATTCATAAAAATGAGATCGAAAATGTGTTATGTTTGCTTATCATTCTAACTCTGCTGTCAGATGTGTAAATATTTGAATTTACCTAGAATGTTTTTTCAATCCATTTGTGTTAAAAGTTTTGTAATTTCGAAAAAGAAAGTTAAACAAGAATTGAACATTAAAAACTAAAAAAGTTTGCAACAGTGCACAGTGGTCGGGTGTGATTTCACTCGAGGTAGGTAGGTTTAGTTGCTGGCACGTGAGGACAAACAAGCCACCACTGTTGCACGCATAAAATATTAGGAATAGGCTAAAGAATAGAACATTCAAAAAGCTGTAAATAAAGGTGTGCTTCTCCACAATATTCATCAAGACAGCATTAAGCCACGTTAAGTGGCTTAACGCTGCCCTGCCTTGTACATAATGCCAGGCCCGGACTTGCCATAGCGGGCATCGGGCAATCCCCCGGTGCGCCGCAAGGGTGGGGGCCGGTTTTGAGCCCCTGGGGGCCGATTTTGTTAAAGGTCCGTTTTAGCTGCAAAATCGGGCCTGCAACAAAATCGGCCGAAAACCGGCCCTAGCAAAGCACTCTGCGGGAGGGGGGGCGGCGTGCACTTTGCCAGGGCCGGTTTTAGTTTTCAGTCCGGCCCTGCATAAGGCGCATTCCCTTTTACCACTACAACGTCACTATGGGTGACGTTGTGATGGCGATAGGGGCTTGTACAAATGCACCTTAGTATTTTGTTCTGTAATGATGCAACACCTACACTAATTTCGCATGCTTCCCTTTTTACTACGATAAAAGAATTTGTATGTGGCTCAAACCGCCAAACTGTGAGCCAAGGCTAGAGAGGGGAGCAGCAGTGCCATATCTTAGTAGATATGGTTCCTCTGTCTCCCTTTCACACAGTACAGCATTATAACATTCATTATTGTGGTATGCTGCGTGAAATAATAGTACATTTGCCCTTTCATGCTTTTGGGTAGCACCATGTAATTGGTATGTTCAAATTGTGAGAGAGACCCATTAAGTGAAGAAGAACCCTCTCCGTATTAGAAATCGAAATTTAGGGGCATATTATCAAGGACGGGTGATACATTATCGCCGCTTTTATCGGCAGGAAACTGCTGATAAAACGGCGATAATGGCCTTGATAATATGCTCTATAGAATTCCTATCGAAGCCCATGTTAGATGTGAAGACATCTAACATGGGCTTCGATAGGACTTCTATAGAGCATATTATCAAGGCCATTATCGCCGTTTTATCGGCAGTTTCCTGCCGATAAAAGCGGCGATAATGCATCGCCCGTCCTTGATAATATGCCCCTTAGTGCTTTCTCTAAATAAGCGCTAAGGCATAAAAATTGAGGGGCATATTATTAACACAGGCGATAAAATTATCGCTGCTTTTATCGGCAGAAAACTGCCGCAAAAGAGGCTTTAGCGGCAGTTTTCTGCCGCAAAAGCGGCTTTAGCGGCAGTTTTCTGCCGATAACAGCAGCGATAATTTTATCGCCTGTGTTGATAATATGCCCCTGAATTTCCATGTGGACAGTCAGTAAAAGTTTGAAAGTATAAGTTTTTAAAATTAGGTTGCACATATATTCACAGCGATGAACAGAATCCACTATCTAAATGCACTTCTTCTGACTTCTCTATAAATCGAGAAATTCCACTGAAAACAGTTCACTCGCTGTGACTCATATGCTAATTTCCCCTGCACTTGAGGCTCACTGAAGCTGGTTGTGTCGTCAGGTAATTTTACCCTGATTTCTCATCCATTCTGCTGCATGTGCTTGAAATGGCTTTATGAACTTTGCAAAAAGATGTACTTCATCCGAAAAATACAAAACTTTAAAAACAAGATTCATTCAAGAAATGCATCTCTAGTTTTATCCTCATTCAGATGCTAACCTCAATATACATTCGATTCCAATGACGTGCTAGCAATATTTATATATTCTATCTCCGATCCTAATGTGACCACATACCTGATGTTGAACTTTTAAAAGCTTCTAAGTCCTTTCTCAAACACACATTTTAGTAATTTGATTGGCTAAATGGTGGAGTTTCGGTACACACCGTGGTTGGACCTTGCCCTTTCTGTAGGGTCATCTCAGATTTTGCCTTCCTCATTTTTCATATGCTGAAACTGTTTTTATTGGCCTTTAGGACTCTCTACACTCTTTCCCTACTAATCATTGGTAGCGTGATGTGTGCGCTCTCTTAAACATTGTGAGATTGGCCTGCACCTGACTGGTGTATTTAATTTACTTATAAGCCCATAGAAAATAGTACTGTCTATACCCATGGTCTGTAAAATAAATGCCACTCTTTGTGCCACCCACTAAAGCAACACTAAAAAACATGTCTCAGACCGTCACTGCAGCCTGTAGGGCAGTGTAACATGTCATTTAAACCTGGCAAAATAAATCTTTTGCAACACAAAAAGATGATGAACGGAATGCTGAACACTGTCAAAGATTAACTCCAGTCACAAATCTGGGTTAAATCCATCATTTGTTTGCTAATCATGCCACCTCAGCTGAGCCTCTGCCCCATCCAAGTCAGTCTTGACCCACTCCCCATGGTAACAGTCCAGCACAAACTGCAAGGGCATGTCCTTCCTGGACCAGAAAACGAGCATCCTGGGACTGGTTTTGGGGTTTCAACCCTAATTAGCCAGGCTAACTTGAATCCAGTGGCATATTGAGCTCGGGACCCATGTCTGGGCATACCCTTCACACTTAGGATGACTACAGCAACACAAAAAGATGATGGATGGAATGCTGAACATTGTAAAACATTCACCCCCAGTCACAGATCAGGATTAAAGCCATCATTCTTTTGCTCAGCATGCCACCCCTGTTTGGACCCAGTCATACGCAAATCAGTCTTAAGACTACTCCCCATGGGAACTGTCCACCCCGAACTGCCAGGCCAGGTCCTCCCTTGACTGGAAAACAAGTATCTTGGGACCCGTTTTGGAGTATCACCCTATATTAGCCAGGTTAGCTTCAATCCATTGATATAGCGAGCACAGGGACTATGTCTGGGCATAACCTTCCCACTTAGCACAAATACTGCAAGGAGACGGCAGGACCTCAATCCTCCGCTGCCCAAGTTGCTGCCGTATTTCCGCACCCGTTGGCACTTATTTAGCTTGTCTCTGGCTCCCGTTGTGCAAGAAGCCCAAATGCTGCGACAAGGGGGCAGAACTACAAGCCCAAGCTGCCCACGCTGCTGCTGCATTTCTGCACCCAGAGGCACGTATTTAGTTCGTATGGGGCTCCTACTGTGTGGGACATGCCTGGGCAAGTGCCCGGGCAAAGACCAGGCCAAGAGCGGCCCTCTGCACCCACCAGATGCCAGAGCAAGCAGGTCTGGGCTTACTCTCTTGGATTTTGAACTTTGGTGCCCTGGAAACTCATCATTCATTCCAATCTGCAGATGCGGGCTGATACTGGACTCTCTCCCGGTTAAAGGACCCAACAGAAGTTAACGGAATGAGTAACTGATTATATAGTGCCGCAAGGTACCTTGGTCCAGACTCCGTGCCTCTGTCTATTCCGGGTTCCCTGCAAACCGGGTTCGGGGATGAGGAAACCTGTACTTTTTACAACTCTTATTGGGTTAAAGTGGTCTACTATCGACTCCTTCTTAGAGAAAGCAGTGGGGGCTATTTCTAAAGAAATTAACCGGGTGGAGAGCAGGATCTCTGAAGGATCTGGTGGACCAGCCCTATTATTGCCTAGGGATGTCTCACACTTGGCTGGTCCAAACCAACAGGAGCTTGACACTGAGGCTGCATTGAAAGAGCTAGATGATCCTAGCGCCAACAGCTCCTTCTCTCGCCCCAGCATCAGTAGGGTAACCCCAGCCTCTCCAGTAGGCTGAGATCCAGCAGTTCCCCCATCCCTCAAGAGGAAATGCAAGGCCAAAAAGTTGGAAGAGACACTAAACATTACTAAGGAGGGGAGGAGGAACATGCAAAAATCATTATGGTGGACACCAAGGAGTTCTGGGACAACTTAAGGTGAAAAAAATCATTGATATACTGGCTGGATTAATGACACCATTCTGGGCAAATGTGCAAAATTTATGTCAGACTCCAGAAACATACTCAATAGAGTTGAAAGTGTTCTGGCCACTATTAATAAAGCTTCACTGTCCCCAACTCCTTCTCCAATCCCACGTCCACGGTTTCAGGCCACCAGGGCTACTATGCCCCCCCCCCAGATTATTCAAGTAGAAGTCAGTTTCATATTCATAAACCTATGGTAGTGGGAGCCACGAGCCATGAGCCTGATTGTCTGAATGCCCCCTCCAGGGCTTACTAATTCTAAAGCATGTTGTAAAAATGCAGTTACTACCAGACAGTGTCCCTCTTCACACATCCCTGAAGTAGCAAATGAATCTCTAGCCCTCTATTATTAGTCCTGGTTACCAGTAATTAACGTCCCCCAGCTTGTAGTCCTCCACTTTGGTTTCTGGTAGGGGTACCAGGACTTGGCTTCTCACAGGTTAGGTATACACACCATATTCAATGCTGTAGATCATAGGCCTTTCTTGATGGCTAGAAGGGTTTCCTGGATAGGGCCCTCCAAGATAATTTTGAGGGAGACAGTATGATCATTACTTTTAGATTTCCATAGATGGCACAAAACATCTTGGGGCATTCATCTCAGTCCTTTTCCACAAATCTGGTACTAAACCACTACCATTGGCCTTTTTTTTGAAGACCTTCCCACATCACCATAAATAGTGACCACCTTTTAACCTGTGGTGGGGGAGAATGCGCCCAGGGCAGGTTGCAGGCAATTTCTAATCCCTATGCCACTGCCAGAGAATGCCATCAGAAGTCCAGTTATAGGCCCCCCTTTAGAGCCTTTCTCACAGTTAGTGATGGAGATTAGGACTTTGTCTCATGAAAATGTAGAACATCACCCCAGTAGGTTACCCATCAATAGGGTCACAGACCAGTTTGCAGGACCTGCAACCCCTTATTTTAACTATAATCAGGGCACTGAGAAACATTTAAGCTTCTTTTTGAAACGTGGCTGGCCTTGCAGCAAATTATTCAGATGATAGGTGAATTTTGTTCATTAGATCCTTCAATATTATTTGGCTTCAGGATACCTGGGACGTTGAGAATAATTATTTTTATTGAGGGGTTTAAGACCTGTTTTCTTCTGGTGGTAGGCTCTAGAGCAGGTACCTAATCAGCTTTGTAGCCCTTGAGCATTGCGAGTCAGTGAAGCCTTTGAAGTTGGACTCCAAAGTATCCCAGGGCCTCAAACTAGTAGTGGGAAGATCGTTTCGATTGACACTAATTAATTTTGATATTGCAAAGGGAGGCAAGCTGGTGCCCGCTCCGCCGGTTGCCTAGCTAGCATTCCCGGACCTCCCCCCTCGTCTGAAATCTGCTTCTCCTGTATAGCCTGCATTCCTGGAAGAATATTAATATTAATTATCTCCAGCTCCTGCCAGGCATGCTTTTTGGTGGCACCTGGTCCTTGACGCGCTGGTGCCTCAGTTCTGTCTGGCACCATCTGTGACTTCCGCATATCCTTGGCTCAGCAGAGAGCTGCTTCTGGGTTGGGGGCGGAGGTTACCCACCTGGGCTCCCTGCTCCGATACCTTCGAAGTCTGTACGAGGGAAACCTTGCATTCCAATGGATGAGACTGGTACCATCAATAGCAGCTCAATTCAACGATGGAGTGGCACGAATGGCACTACAGGCACTACAGGAAAAACGGTGGAGGAGAAACGAGAAGATGCACAAGGTGAAGACTTTGGTAAGGCAATATACCCTCTTTGTTTCCAACTGGGAGTGGGAAAAACAGCACTTTAATCCTCAAAAAGATGCAAGGGGACTGGGTTGAGTGATTAGTAAACCTATGAACTCCTCTACAAACCAGGGACAGGCTGAGGGGGACACTGACTACACTGCTACTGACCAAGCCAGCAAGCATAAGAGTCAGATTAACAACAATAATGATGCTCTTCTTAATGCTTAAAGCCCGTGGATCACTAGCAGAATATCAAGGAGGAAAACATCGACCTGTCAAAACCTTAAGGACAAAATATCGAATACCAAAATATTGAATTCCTAACTACAAACAGGTAAGTACAAAAATATCAAATCCAAAATATTGTTGTAAAAAATATAGGGGCTTATTAGGAGGGCGGACGGACCTGCATCCGTCCACCATCCCCGAGGTGGAGGGACCATCCGCAGGGGCAGCGGCGGTCCCTCCGGTGCAATTAGGATGTGACCGCCACCCTGGCGGTCACATCCCGTATTTTTAACATTTACATGCACAAAGCGGCAGGCACCGCGCGGTGCCTGCCGCTTTGTGCATGTAAATGCTGGGGGGTACCATAGGTACCCCCATGTGCACCCCCGACACCCTGAGGGCCCACAACGGGCCCCCAAACACCAAAGACCACATGCTTTTCCACAGCGCAAAAGCCGCAGTGGAAAAGCATGTTTCCATGCACATCCTAATTTGGCTGACGGTGTCTTGCAGACACCGCCACCAAATGGCCCTCCACACCCCATGGATCAGCGGCGGACGGACCTGCCGTCCGCCGCTGGTCCCACCACAATCCCACCGCCATCCTAATCTGGTAGTGGGTGATGTCTGTGGCCGCGGCGGTGAATCTGCATCCTCCAGGCCGGAGGTGACTTCCACCGGCCCGGGGGATGCGGATTCACCGCCATCCTAATCGGCCCGATAGTTAGTCAAAATATCAAATTTTTTAAATGTCTTAAAAGTAATTTAAAATGTATTATTAAGGAAATACTAAATATAATTAACTAAAACATACTTAAAAATATTTAAATAACCTTAAAATTAATAAATAATTAATGTAAGTTAAAAAAAGAAACCTACATTTTTATTTTTTAATACATATATATATTATCGTAATATTAATAAAAAATATTCAATATTATTAGCGTAGGATAGCGGGAGGGTAACATTTACTATTACCACTCCAGTGAGTGCAACAGTAGGGAAAGCGCTGGATAGCGAGAGTGTAAAAATTACTTTTCCCCCTTCAGTGAGTGCAACAGTAGGGAAAGCGTTGGATAGTGTAGGGGTAACAATTACTATTCCCCCTCCAGTGAGTGCAACAGTAGGGAAAGCATTGGATTGTGTAGGGGTACAAATTACTACTCCCACTCCAGAGAGTTCAACAAAGGGAAAGTGTTGGATAGCAGAGGGGAAAAAAATACTATTCCCACTCCAGTGTGTGCAACAGTAGGGAAAGCGTTGGATAGCATAGGGGTAAAAATTACTATTCCCACTCTAGAGAGTACAACAGTAGGGAAAGCTTTGGATAGCGGGAGGGTAAAAACTACTATTCCCACTCCAATGAGTGCAACAGTAGGGAAAGTAATGATTTCATATTTTAATGAAAATAAATTAATTATCAATACCAATAAAAAAAGTTAATTACAATGAATTACCAAACGACATAATATTTAATAATTAATTAATTAATAATACAAATACAAATAAATATCAGTTATACAAAAGTAATTACCTATTCATAATTAATTAACAACAAATTAATTTTAAATACCAAAAAGTAATAAATAATAAAAATATACCAATTAATTACTAACAGTAAACTAATTATCAATACACATTTTTTAAAATAATTAGTTAATTACAATTAGATTACTTCCCACCCTATATCGCTATAAACCCACAACCCACTACAAATAATACAATAATACAATTAACATAATTTTCAATTAAACAATGAACAAAAAATAATTACCAATTAATAATGATTTAACAATAAATTATTTAATAATTCCTAAAAAATGATATTTAATTTACTATAATTAAATTACTTCCCAACATATTCCCCTATAAGCCCACAACCCGCTACGGAATTGAACTACGCAAAAATAAATAACATAAAATTCTTTACTTTAAAAAAATTAAACATACATCACAAAAATACTATACACCTTTAACACATATACTAACATACAAAATATTTAAAAAATCTATATTATTAAAAATTTGTTATTTTGACAGTCGATATTACTTACCTACATTTCGATATTATTAACAACTATATTATGTTCATTCAATATTATGTCCATTCTATATTTTGTATTCGATATTATGTCCATTCGATATTTTTTTCGATATTTTGTCTAGTTATCGTAGCACGCTGCTCTGCGACCCCTGTGACGGAGGATAACCCCCAAAAAAGTATACAGGACTTAATAATACCACATAGGAAGCTTGGAGCAGTACTATGACAATAAAGGCGCTGGCAGACAGCTCTTTGCATATGAATGAGCCGAGGGTAAAGGATGACATCAGGAAACTGAATCTGGGGATCAATTTTTTTTCCCTTTTGGACCCTTCTGACTCAACAGGAGATGAGCTTAAGTCAATTCTTAGGGCTTGCTCCAGGGGCATGTCCCAGAGGCCATAGTCAGACAAGCAGCTTGCATCCTGAGGATCAGCACCAAGGTACTGATACATCGGATGCTGCCCTACGGACAGTACGCAAGAGGTATGAGCAAGGCGAGAGTGCTATACATGCTGGGGGCAGCGATGCCCGGTTATGGGACTACTCATTTTCGGCTGAGCTAAGGACAGACGGGGGCTGCAATTAAACATACAATGGAAAGGTGGGTGGAGAAGCCTGAAGATATTTCATTGGCTGTGATATACCAACGCATTATCACACATAGAGAAGAAACCTTCATGGAAAGTCAACGGACCCATGGCGCTTGACGCAAACTTCAGAACTCTATACAACGCATTGTGAAATCCTGTGCTGAATTCGCAGAAAGGTTGAATGAGAAAGAAGCCCGGATTTCTAATTTGGAAGATGAGATGGCAGCTCAAAAGGTTGTGACAGAGTCAATGCGCGCATTGAAAGAGGACACACAGTGGAAGCTAATGAATCTTGAAAACCGTCTTCGGCAAAATAATCTGAGAGTTCTGGGGATCTCAGAGAGCACAGAGGGATAGGATGCGCAAAAGTTCATTGTTGACCTTTTTACTGAAGCATTCCCCGAGCTTCCGCAGTGGGATTAGAATCAGGAGATACAGAGAGCGCACAGATTCCCATTCATATAATGCATGACACCGGGACAAACTACCTCCAGACCCAGAGCATTCCTAATACCAATCAACAACTTCCTGGCTTGCCAAGCAGTGAACTAACTGGCACATACTGATAGAAAGGGGGTTGGGAAAGGGTTCAGAATTCTTTGTGAGACCAGATTTTGGTCCCCAGACGGTGGGAAGACGATGGCAGCTGCGACAGCTTATTTCTCTATTTCAAGGCAAAGGGTTTGAAGCCTTTTTACTCTACCCTGACACGTTGAAGGTCATATATAATGAGCATCCTCGATTTTTCACCTCGGAAGTGCAGGTCAAAGAAGGCTTTAGTATATACATACAAAGTAGTGTCTACTAGTGTAGGTATAATGCGTAGCCTCAGAAAGGTTTTTAAATGGATACCCCAGTCATCCCGCAAACCCCTAGTGCAGGGCTTAATTATAAGCCGACTGGACTATGGAAACGCATTACTAGCGGACATCAAGGAAAGTTCCCTGACCAAACTGCAAACCCTTCAAAATACAGCAGCCAGACTGGTCTTAGACCTCCCACCTCGCACTTCATCTGCCTTATGCCTAAAGAAGCTGCACTGGCTCCCCATAAGGAAATGCATCAAATTCAAAATCTGCTGCTTAGTTCACAAATCCATAAATGGCCAGGGACCAAAATACCTGGAAAAATAACTTAAGAAGTACTGTCCATCTAGAACCCTCCGATATTCAGACAAACACCTACTAACAGTGCCAAAAGTGAGAATGTTTAAAAATGGGGACATATGTTTTTCAAAGTTGGGCCCGGCAACATGGAACAACTTATCATTATCTATCAGAGCCGACACAAACCATAAAACATTCCGTAAGAACCTGAAAACATGGCTCTTTTAGACCTTGGGCTATCTTTCTATCCTATCTCTCTTCTCAATTTTCTGCAAGCGCTATGAGACCTATCGGTGATTTACGCGCTATATACATTTAAAATACATACATACATATAGGCAAACTCTCTGTCTTATACATCTCTGTCTGGTTTCCCTGCCCGTTTTTGCTTCCCATTTTCTTCTGTTCATGTACCTCGGAATATGGGAATGTTGTTTATTATGATTGTTGATATTTAAAAATATTTGTGTGATGGGGTAATCCCCAGGTAACTTGAGCTACTCATCACAGTGACCATTGGTCCTAATGCCTCATTGCTGGTTGGGTGCGGAGCAGCTTCAAAAGCCCCACGATGGTGAAGTGGGGAGGAGGGTTGGTTTGGGGGCTAGAGGGGGGCCTGGGGGAGCATGGGAGTGGCAGGAGGGGTGGGGGCTGGGGGGAATGCAATCTGTAATAAGTGGAAGATAGAGGTGCACAGGTGTGTGAAATTATGTGGCAGGACCAGCAATTGGAGGGAGTTGGCAATATATATTAAGGGAGATAGGTCGATGCCCTCAGGATCGCGTATATGCTCCTTTAATGTTTGTGGGCTAAATAACAATGAAAAAGGGCAATGGGTGGCTGCTGAATTACATGTGATCCAACCCTATCTGGTGTGCTTTCAGGAAACCCACATCCTATGTTGTAAACAGGAGATCTTAAATGAAGTAGGTTATTTGTTATTGACCTGCACACAACAGTCTACTCTGAATCGTGCTGTAGCCATCTTTGCCAAACATGGGATCCAGGGCATGGGTAGAACCCTGGTAGAATAACAAGGCTGGTGGGTTATCATTGAATGTATGTTAGGGGATGTTAAGTTTGCCCTGTGCTCAGTCTATGGGTCTAACTTGAATGAGGCATCAGTACCTGAGGGACTCAATTTAGAACTAGCATCATGACCCACCCCTCTGATCTTGTGTGGCGACTTCAATATTCACATGGGCTGTCAGGACTTACATCAGACTGGGAAAACTATAAGGGCAGGAAAGCCAAGGGTTTTAAGGCATTACATCACCTTCTAGGGGACCATGCATGGGCCGCATTACGGGACCCAGACCCTGCTTTTATCTTTTATTCCCACCCACAAAGCAAATTAGTGCGGCTAGACGACTACTTCCTTCATCTGAATTACTTGCGGGGGCTAAAATTCAGGTTTACCCAATGATTATGGTAGATCATGGTCCATTGGTGATGGATATTCGGATTATTAATACATTCTCCTCTCCGAGGTCGTTCTCGTTAGATAGGAAGCTCCTAATTGATGTAGCATTTGAGAATCACACGAATAACTGGATTAGGTGATTCTTAGAAATCAATCGCAAATCAACCTCACATGCTTATTTATGGGATGCTCTAAAGACAGGGTTTAGGGGAGAAGTCCTGAGCTTTGGACTACATAAACAGAGACAACTGAAAATGGAGGTCCAAGACTTATATGGAAACTTAAAACTGCCAAAGAGAACCTTATGCAGGGAATACAAGCTGGTGTTGATACTACCCCGCTGCAAACCGAGGTCGCCCGTACTAAAGCCAAAATCAACCTACATTGGAGTAAGGAAATAGCCATCAAATACAAGCTGTACAAGGAAGAGAGTTATGAGCCTGGGGAAGATGCTGGGAGCTGTCTTGCACAAAGGCTCCACTCTAAGGAAGCGACGCAGAGTAGTACGTCTATGAAAGACACCCAGCGTAAGGCAATACTACCCCCTGAGAACTTGAGCGTCTTTCATACTTTTGAGGCTTTATATACAGAGGAGAATTGTAGGGGCCAGGCAGGTGAGGCTCTCCTTCAGGGTTTATAGAGTGAACAACTGGGCCAGGATGAAGCAGTCATTATGGACACCCCTATTACTATGAAGGAGCTTGAGGAGGCAATAAATAATTTAGACAGTGGCAAAGCGACCGGCCCAGATAAGCTACCCCTGGAGGTTTTTAGAATCTACTGCCAGGAATTAAAAATGGATACGTTGGCTACCTTGCAGCAAGCGAAACTTGGGGGTACACCGCCTTCTTGGGACGAGGTAAATATTATTGTTTTTTAAAAAAAAGGATAAACGTGCAGTTCTCCCTTGGTCCTAGCAACCTATTTCCCTGGTGAACTGCTTCGGGTAGATCTATACTAAAATGTTGGCGTCCCGTTTGGCTAAGGTTGTTACTCCACTGGTGTTGATACGACAACATGGGTGTATACCCACCAGGGGCAGGGGCATCCACATCAACAGGATGGTGACCCTGTTTGATTGCAGCCAATGTGCAAAGTAACATGTTCGGCCTTGTACTATTAGATGCCGAAAAAGCGTTTGACCGTGTCTTCTGGGATTTTCTATGGGGGTTTTTATGACATTTGGGGTTTGGTCCTGGCTTTATTAATTCGATTCAAGTTATGTATAAGACCCCCAATGCTAGAATCTCTATAATGGGCCTAGAGCCTGAACCAGTGTGCATATTCAGAGGTACGAGGCAGGGCTGTTCGTGCTCCTCCCTGGCTATTTGTGTTATATATAAACCCTTTTTAACTATGTTGGAGGGAGCCCAAGGACTAAATTTATTGTTTGTAGACAAAAGCAGTTCCTAGTGTTTGCTTATGAAGATGATATAGCTGTTGTAACATCTGACCCAGCTACAGGTATACCCAAGATAGAGCAACTTGCGCACATGTTTGGGTCTGTGTCTGGCTACAAACTCAAAACATCTAAAACACAGCCCAGCATGCAGTGGAAACCCCAGAGTGACCTTTGAGGTGATATATCTGAGCATTAGAATCAAGACATGCTTAAAGGAATTGGTGGCGGTTAATTAAAGCTTTATTCTCACTAGTGTTAATCAACAATTAGAGAAAGTCGGTGTCTTCATCTATCATTGGTGGGGAGGTGCAACATCCTAAAGATGACTATCTTACCCAAAGTACTTTACTATTTTAGATCTGTACTGCTAGAGCTTACTTGGGGATAGGTACAGCAGCTTCAATCACACTGCACCAGGCTTCTATGGGCTCAAGGGAAACCGTGTAGAGCAATGTGCTTTACAACATTACCCTGGGAGAAAGGTGGCTGGGCTGTCCCGGACTTTACATTCTATCACTATGCCTTTATTTAGCAAAATATGCATATAATGTTAACAGAGGAGGAGGTAGGACATTTTGCCTAGACACCATCAATAGATCGGATGTTGTTGGGTGTGGAGGCCAAGAATTGCCTATTCAAGATGCTGGAGTCTAGCTATTACAAAAAGACCCACTTTAAGGTTTTAGCAACTGCTTTTAACGTCTGGAATGCGGTACGGAGAAGGTTTCAGATGGAGGGGTTCTGTCACTACACACCCATAGCCACATTAACTCTACTACCTGCTGTCTTTTGGGATAGGATAGTAGATAGGTCGAGATGCAGAGGGATTTTATATATAGGTGATTTGTAACACAGTGAAAACACTACAAAAGGAGTCCACACCGGTTTAGAAAAATACCTATTATTTATCTGAATAAAACAAGACCAAAATGAGAAACATCCAATATACACAAATCGAGATATCACTTTTGATTACTGTCAAAATTTAGCTCCTAGAAAACAATAGCTCCAACCGGGGAGTCATGACAGGTACTAATCCAACAGTTCAGTGCCGACCTCCAAAAGCATGGGCCGGCTACGGAGTCGCATGGACCCCCATTAACAGTAACTTGAAAATGATAAAAACAAAAGACGTTGCACAACATCAGGGAGGTAAGGCATCACTGGTGCCAGTGCAGAGTTATCGCCTTACTTCTGCTCATGAAAGGTGATGTGGTGTGGTGGCGAGGAGTCAATTTCTTGCGAAGTGCATTGTTGATGATTTCAGGAGGTCACCCACATTGATTATCAACTCTGCAATGATGCGGTTGAGACACTGCCATCGACAGGCACAAGGGCTGCATTGTAAGGTGGTTGATGTGTTGTGCTCTTTACGAGCTGTGCCCTTGGCTCAGGTGCAGGCAGCCGCATTGGTGTGAAGTGATGTCATTGGAGAGGTCAGGGCTGCGTTGTAAGTTAGGGCCGTGCATCTTGTACTTCATGAACAGTGCTGTTGGCTCCAGTGTAGGAAGCAGCCTCGATGACGAAGTTGAGATTGATAAGTTGATCGGCAACACCAGGGCTGCGGTATAAGTCATGAGGTGCATCATGTGCTTCACGAGCTGTGCCATCGTCTCCAGTGCAGGCAGCGGCATCGATGTTGCTTTTCTTGAGTTGCACTACCAGCCACATCACTGGGTTTGGCACCACTTGGTAATCAGGACTCACGGGAGAGATGTCCAGGTGCTGTTAGCAAGATACAGATGAAGTCTTTGATAGCCCTGAGACTTACTAACAGGAGACAAGCATGCACAACGGTGGCAGCCCCTCTGCGATGGCAGAGGAGCAGCACCCCTCTGCCTGCTTCAGAGCCAGCAAATGAAAAATCAAACAATGTTCTTGCATCATTTTTTTTGCATTAGTCGGCTCGGAGCCAGCACTGTAGGGAGGGGTGGGCTGAGGCATGAGAGTGGGGAGGAGGAGTGTTACTTGCACTCCACTCCCTAATTGCTCTTGTCAGTTTAGCCGGCAATTTTAGGCTGGAGAAACCCTACAGTCTCCCTGGCCTGCTCGGAGCATCTTTTCTGCAGTCTCCCTGGCCTGCTCGGAGCATCTTTTCAGCATGCTCATTTCTCTGCAGCACAGGGATTGGACAGAAGTCTGTACCAGGGGCTTCTGCGACCAGGCAGGAAGAGTAAAGGTGGCACAATGCGACAACCCTCCCTCAAGTGACCCCTCTCCCGCCCCACCACCCTTTGTTTATGGCAGCCCCCACTGATGCACAAGCCCTGGGAGATCTTGGAAGCAGTATTCAGAATGCAAAGTCCAGTCCTTTCATTCACAGGATAGAAGCAGCAATCAGCAGGAAAGTACAACAAAGCAACAGGCAGAGTGGCCGTCCCTCCTACAGTATCCAGCTCTTCTTCCTGGCAGAATGTCCTTATTCCATAAGTGTTCTGATTTGAGCGTGTCAGAGGTCCAATACTTACACCCCTTTCTGCCTTTTAGGTAGGCAAAACAACAAAGTAGAGTATTTGTAGTGCACAAGGCTCAGCCTTTCCCTGACCTGGCTCAAGACACACTACACGGATGTGGAGGCAGGTTTGTGTGAGGACAGGCACAGCCCTATTCAGGTCTCAGTGACAACTCCTCCCAAATCATTAGCTCAGGAAGGCCCATCAGCCTGGAGACGGCCCATCAGGATATGCAAGGCACACCACAGCTGTGTGGCTGTCTAGAGAGAGCCCAACTATCATCCTAACCCAGACACAGATTCTACAGATAGGCATAAGCACAGAGTGTTTAAGCAAGAAAATACCCATTTTCTAAAAGTTGAATTTTTAAACACTCAATTTAAAATCCAATTTCACTGAAAAATTTACTTTTAAATTGTGAGTTCAGTGACCCCATACTCCAAATATCTATCAGCTCCCAAATAGCAAATTAAACTTAAAATATATTTCAAGGCAATCCCTATGTTACCCTACTGGAGAGATAGTCCTTGCAATAGTGAAAAATTGATTTAGCAATATTTGATTATCACAACATGTAAAACACACCAGCACATGTCCTAACTTTCACATACACTGCACCCTGCCCATGGGTCTTCCTTTGCTTCTATCTCAGGGGTGACTTACATGTAGTAAAAGGGAAAGGTTGAGCCTGGCATATGGGTGAACTTGCCACGTCGAATTGGTAGTTCAAAATGTTTGCAGGGCTACTCATGTGGATAGCACAATCAATGATGTAGACCCTCTAGTAGCATTTGATTTACAGGCCATGGGAACACCGGGTGCACTTTACTAGTGACTTACTAGGAAATGAATTATGCCAATCATTGATAAATCAATCACTAACACAATTACACATAGAGCACTTGCCCTATAGTACTGGTCAGCAGTGATAAATTGCCCAGAGTACTAAACCAAGCAAAAAGAAAATGCAGCAAGCAGTCAAAAAAAGGTTAGAAGCAAGAAGACAAGGGAAATAACACCAAAGATGCCAGGTTTAACAGCCTCTTTTTTCCATAATGGCAATTTTGTGGTGACAAAGAGCTGATGTTGGTGCTTTGTCACCTCAGTGATCAAACGTTCCTTCATCTCAATGAATTGCACTTCCTCTTACTCTTCCTCAGGGACTCTGTCTAGGTGCAGGTGTTTACTGTTCTACAGCCATGTATTCACTCTTACTCACATATTAATAGGAAGGCACCAGGGCCAGGTATAAGATTCCCAAAATGCTACATGTTATTGCAACACCGCTTTTTCTGCCCTCAATTTTCATGGAGCAAATCAGTGTGAAAAGAAGACACTGGATACACATGATCCCCACACTGCGTTCTGGAATTAGCAATTCTGGTTCAGGTTAATTAAACAAATTAGACGAAAACACCTGAAGTTAATGATTTGTGAAAGCAAATGAAAAGTTGTATCCCAGTGACATAGTACCATCTGAAATGTATGGTGATTCTTTTCAAAATAGGATCAATTGTGTGGGACCCCTTATACAAGTCATCAATGCAGTTTAATTGGAGCACTTCATTCCATACTCATGATAGAAGGGATAAAAACTGTATACATATTTTTAAAAAATCTACGTCCCTAGCCGAATATCAGTCAATGTTTTTGTCAGACACCTTCAAAAGTATGTTTGACAAATAAACATTTAATATGACTAAATGACTGCGTGACTGGTGATGACATCGTAATTCAAGTCTAATCCTTTTCAAAATAAGTGACCAGGACAGTGGATTAAAGATATATCATGACTAATCTGTTGTTTAAATATTAGATTCTTTAACCTCATCACTGCGGTGCGAATTCTGCCGCAGTGCTGACATTCCAATCACGGGCGTGGTCATGACGGCTCCCGGCCGGGAGCCGTCATGAGCATCAAAGAGGTTAAAGGCAGCTTCATTGTTTCCCCTTCATAGACCTGTTTATGCAGTTGACGTTCCAAACTCATGCTTTTTAATTATCCTCTCGTTAAATGTTTTATAGTTTTTTTATTGTGTTGCGCTGATTTCATACAGTCTGAACTGTGGGTGTGTTGTGGTTGAGTCTCTGCATCGTTTATATTTTCTGGATGTAAATAAGATGTATGCAGTCTTTCAACTGGCCACTCTCAGTATCTCATAGAGCGAACATGAAAGGATTGGATTCCTCCTTCTTTATGCCAGTCTTGTGGTATTAACAGAGAAAGTATTTGAAATGTTCTTAGAGTAATCATCTCAAGAGGTTGAGTGATTAACCGAATGTGATAATTTCTTTATTTCATTGCATTCACAAAATCTGAAAGTATTTTAGGAAAAAGTCTTCCTCTTGTATTGGAAATGCTTTACTATCTTATACTTTAAGTTATTATGGTTATTCCTGTGTTCCACTCTGGATTGCTGAAAAAATATGCAGGTCCTCTGCAAGTACTCCATGCTTTTTACTTTCTGTTTGGCAGAACAACTAAGTTGTACGGTTATGAGTCACATTGACTACTGACCTATCAACCCAAGTTATACAGTGACGGGTCATGGTAGCAGATAATCAATATTAAATGGACACATGACTTTTAACCTGTTCTGCTGTGCAGAAATTGGTTACTGGTTATTGGCTGCCCAGATCCTCAAACTCTGGTCTCTGGCCTTTGTCATTTATGGAAACTCGATATGTCTGGTTTTCTGATACTGAGTGAATAGTAGGATATACCCATGCACTCATAACCAGCTGATTGGACTATAGCAATGCCCTCTGACCCAAGAATCAACAAAACCCTGCTACACAGGCTCCAAACCACCCAGAACGCCGCAGTCAGACTCGCCCTTGGAACCCCACGACACAACCACATGACCCGGCACCTACGAGAACTCCACTGGCTCCCCATCGAGAAGAGAGTGACCTTCAAGCTACTCACCCACGCCCACAAACCACTCCACAACATTGGACCCAAATATCTCACGAAAGAGTCTTGTGAAGAAGTACATCTCAATTGTAGTTTGAATAAAAAGGTTTCTTTATTCTTATCAGAGGAAGAAAGGATCTCATCCACAGCAGAGACAGGCAGGCAGTAACTGACACAGTCCTGACCAGATTTAGAATCATAACATAACTACATCATCAGATTCTATGAATAAGATTCTACAATGAGTAAGATACAGATGCAAACATAGAGAAGGATACCACAAGTCTCCATCCATGTACCCACAAAGAACCTCTGCTACACTGACCTCGCCCTGACAGAGACCCCACGCCTTCGCAGAACCAGCACAGGTGGAAGAGCCTTCTCCAATGTCACAGCAAAGACCAGTAACAAGCTCCCAGTCAACATCAGATGGTCCCCCACTCTGCACACCTTCAGGAAGTGCCCCAAGACCTGCCTCTTTGACTGATCTGGAGCTGCACCCCCGTGCCTTGAGAACCCCACAGCAAGCTGGTTTAGACCATGACTGACATGTTAGCTTGCACATATGGCTTCCTAAGCTCACCTCCCTGAAACAAATAGCAGTTGGTGGAAGAGGAGAATGCTCCCAATGTATTTCCTTTGTCTCATTAGGTTTGACCCTGCTCTAGTAAGTTCCACTTATTAACCCTTCCTATGTTGTATCAGTTTCTGAGGAAGTGAAAACAGAGGGCACCCGCTCCAATCTGGAATCAAAAAAAATACTTTGAAGAGTCCATACTGGTATGAGTAGGGATACTTGGCCTCAGAAGTCAGGAAGAGTTGAACAACAAAAGGAAGAAACACCTCTCCAGTATTGTGCTACTTTTTATTGCTAGATCTGTATAATGCTTTTTTGCATGAAAGAAAGCTCATAATCACATTTGGGTCAGCTTAAAAGCAACCCTGTTTGCTGTGAATGGCTGATGTTGTGTGGCATATGTGGGAAATATTAGATGTCATGCATAAGGGTCAGAAAGGTTCTACAGTTATTTAATAACACATTTGTGGATATGCTTAAGCAACATTCTGTCCATCATCTTGTGTGTTTTACTGTTCACCCTATGTGGGAAGGGTATGCCCAGATGTGGGCCCCGTGCTCACTACGCCACTGGAGTCAAGCTATCCTGGCTGAAGTCGACTGATAGCCAGAAACCGGTCCTAGGATGCTTGAATCCAGTCCAGGGAAGACATGGCTTGGCAGTTCAGGCTGGACTGTTCCCATGTGGCACAGGGCCAAGACTGATTTGCATATGGCCATGTCTGAACTGGGGTGGCTTGGTGAGCAAAATAACGATGGATTAAACCCAGATCTGTGACTGGGGGTGAATGTTTTGCCATTGTGCAACATTCCGTCCATCATCTTGTGTGTTTTGCTGTTCACCCTATGTGGGAAGGGTATGCCCAGACGTGGGCCCCGTGCTCACTACGCCACTGGAGTCAAGCTATCCTGGCTGAAGTCGACTGATAGCCAGAAACCGGTCCTAGGATGCTTGAATCCAGTCCAGGGAAGACATGGCTTGGCAGTTCAGGCTGGACTGTTCCCATGAGGCACAGGGCCAAGACTGATTTGCATATGGCCATGTCTGAACTGGGGTGGCTTGGTGAGCAAAATAACGATGGATTAAACCCAGATCTGTGACTGGGGGTGAATGTTTTGCCATTGTGCAACATTCCGTCCATCATCTTGTGTGTTTTGCTGTTCACCCTATGTGGGAAGGGTATGCCCAAACGTGGGTCCTGTGCTCATTACGCCACTAGAGTCAAGCTATCCTGGCTGAAGATGGCTGATAGTCGGAAACCGGTCCTAGGATGCTTGATTCCGGTCCAGGGAAGACATGGCTTGGCAGTTCGGGCTGGACTGTTCCCATGAGGCACAGGGCCAAGACTGATTTGCATATGGGCATGTCTGAACTGGGGTGGCTTGATGAGTAAAATAACTATGGATTAAACTCAGATCTGTGACTGGGGGTGAATGTGTGTTAAGCATGAAATGTAGCAGAGCATTTAAGAGAGATTATGTTGTATTTGTAGACATGTACCTTCTTCCTGGAGGATGTACTTGGTAGGTAGGTTGAGAGTTGAAGGTCTGGCATATAAGAAAAGTATGAGGCATCAAAGAGGAGGATTAGAGGAATGCTCCATTCATGTGAAAACAATCTGAAAGGTGCACTTATGCATGAAGTTGGTAGATAATTGTATGGAATCAAACTTACAGTATATACACCAACATCCTTCAGTCTGACCTATGGATGACTATTTGTTTGTGAACAGCAAGGCTAATCTTACCAATAATAACTGGAATTACACAAAGCAAAAAGTCCAGAATCATATACTGTAGGCATAAAACAGAGCCTTCAATAGCAGAAAGCGGTACTATCAGATTAACAATAATGTGTATGTATATATATTTGTTATTTTTCTCACGGAACAAAACAAATGTTACAGGGATTTTATAGTTGAAAAATTGAATTAAAAAAAAATAGAAATTCACTGAAAAAAATCAAAGGTTATGAGATGGTATAGTTAGGCTCAGGTGTCACCCATACAAAACCAGAGAAATTCAGTTGTTATAGTTAGTAAGCTAACTGTATCTCATGCCCCTACAATGCACTGCTAATGACCTCACATATTGCATCACTCATGACATGGTCAGTGACATCACTGATGGCACTGCTGATGAAATCTCAAATGTGAGGTCATAAGCAGTGCAATGCGGGGGCCAAGTTATAGTTAGCTCACTAAGTACAGTGGCTGAATTTCGATGGTTTTGTACGAGAGACACCTGAGCCTAACTATAACGCCTCTGTAACTTTTGTTTTTTTATTCAGTTTCCTAACTGTAACATCTCTGTAGCCTTTGGTTTTTTCCAGTGAATTTCTAGGGTTTTTGCAAAGCTCATTCCTAACTATCACATCCCTGTAAACTTTTTTCAGTGAATTTGTTTTTTTAAGTGGTAGTTGTGTGTGCAGGGTGGTGGAGAGATTGAGGGCTGCGGATCTGACCAGCTCTCAGGAATCTCACTCTGTAGGGCTTACAGGAGGTACCAGGAGGGCTTCTTGGCCCCCAATGTCCCTCAGGAGTAAAGTGTACTTCATCCCCCAACCAGTAGTGCACCTTTAGCCGGGTTTTCAGAGTGGTGGAGAAAGGGGGGTGTGGTATCCAAACACCTCTTAAAAATCCCGGTGTGTGGGACTCACTGGAGATAACAGGAGGGGCTGTTGGCCCGCAAGGACATACTTAGGGGTAAACTATCGCTTCTGTTACCTGCAGTAAGTAACACACAGAGGGATTGCTGGGGACCTTGTGGGAGGCTCTCCACTACTCTCAAACACGCCTATTCGCTCACTAATAGTAAGTGGATGAAGTCACCTTGGCTCTTGATGGTCCCTGGGGGCCAATTAGCCCTCCTGTTACCTCCAGTAAGACCGACAAAGTTGGATTGCTGAGAGGTCTTCACAGGCCATGCCCCCTTTCTCCACCACTTTCTTGGTGAACTGCTGCTTGGGGGAAGAAGTCCACTCCAGCCCTGAGGCCCTCAGGAGGCAGAGGACTTTATCCCCCCATCAGCAGTGCACCGAGTGGCACGTTTGCAGAGTGGTGGAAAAAGGGTTTGTTAAAAATATACCAGACAGGTAGCAGGATATCTTCTCCTTTATTTACGACCTCCACATTGTCACCAGAGCAGCTTACTCGAGCACTTCATGACACAGCTCTCTTCACTCTCAATGCCCTCACTGCCAACATTCTAACGCAGCCTCCAGGGACTAGGAACATTCCAACAGGGATGGAAAGGGAGGGGAGAGGGAAGATACCACGTGCTGCAAACAATATATGTATAATCATATATATATAGGTGTCTATAGTAACCATTGTAATACACAGTTAAGAACAGGGAATTATAACACATCTTCCCCCCTAACAAAACCCAGCAAGAAGATACAAGTATATGTGGTACAACATTAATAGATTCTGTAGTCCTTGTGCCAGCTAGGAGCATTAGTAACTCTCTTGGTGTGCCCCCTTTGATCAATGGCTCTTCCAGAATTCCCCTGTGCCGGGGCTCCTGGATCATGGAATCTTGCCAACCGGTCCATGCTCCAGTTTTGTCCATTCTTTAAGGTTACTGTGTTCTTTTTAACCTCCACCATCATTTTGGGCTTCAAATATTTGGACTCAAAATTGCCTGTGACATTCGGCCTCCTTACCATTACCATTTCTCCTACCGCACAATTTTGTGTCTTACATCCATGTTTCGCATCATACTGTTCTTTATATTTGGTCTGATGAGATTCTACTTTATGTCTAACCTCTTCAAACGATTGAGAAGACAAATCTCCACCTCCTATCCATGAAGGGAAAAATTTGGTACTTGGCTTCCTTCTCCTGAGAGAGCAGAACGGCGATATGCCTGATACTGTGGTGGGAGTCGTGTGAAATGCCCATAGCAAGTCTCTGATAGATTTTTCTACAGGAATGTTGTTGGCACACGCTAGCTGAATGTTCTCTTTTATCATTCTACTCACTCTCTCAATCATGCCATTTGCCCTTGGACAGTACAGTGCTGTTTTCAGATGGGTAATCTTGAGCTTCTCCAAGAAATTGGACATTGCTGATGATGTGAGCTGTACTCCATTGTCCGTGACCAATTCGGGAGGAATACCTTCATTAGAGAATGTGTCACTTAGGAAATCTATCAACGCTTCAGTAGTGATATCATTGACCAGTTTAGTTACGACCCAGTGTGAATGGAAGTCAGTTAATGTGAAGATAAATCGTTTATTCATGCCAGCTCTGTTGATCGGGCCTATAATATCCAATGCCAATTTGTCCCATGGTTTGCTCGGGACAGACACTGGTGATAATGGGGCCTTCTGAATATGTCTGGATTTGTCAGGCGTCGCAGTTCTTCACTTTGTTCTCTACCTGTGAATCCATTCCTGGAAACCAGTAATGCTCCCTGAGTCTGTTCTTCGTGAGGCTTCTCCCTAAATGTCCTTCATGGACTAGGTCGATCAGTTTATCTATCAAAGACTTTGGGGGTATTATCTTGTCTTTTCTCAATAGCATATCCTCATTGAGGCTAATTTCATGTTTCACTTCCCAGAACTTGCTCGACTCATCATCGACATCTCTGCGGTTTTCCGGCCACCCATTTACAGTTAGGTCTTTCAATTTGCTGATGGTTTGGTCATTGTTCATGCTTTCAGCCCATTCCTCCTTGCTAATGGTACTTGAATGTACTTGTAAAATGGGAAATTCATGAACTTCAAACTGCTCCACTCTGTCCAAAGGTGCTCTTGATAAGAAGTCAGCTGCCTTGTTGTTGTCTCCCGCTACAAACTCAACTTTGAAGATGAAGCTTTCTAATCCTAACACCCATTTGGCAATCCTGGGTGTGCAACTGGAAGCCCCCTTTGAACTGAAAATATACACCAACGGTTTGTGATCCATTCGAATGGTGAATTTAATGCCCCATTGGTAGAATATAAAATGTCTCACGGCCCAGAAACAGGCTAGTGCCTCTTTTTCTATTACCGAATAGTTTCTTTCTGCACTGCTTAGGGTACGAGAGGCGAAAGCCACTATTCTCTCCTTGCCAGCGATGACTTGGGACAGGGTAGCACCTAGACCTTTATTACTGGCGTCCGTGGTGAGGATGGTTCTCCTTGAAGGATCATAGTTACACAGATACGGGGCATTAAGAATTGCTGACTTGATGGCCTCAAAAGCATTCTGGTGTACATCTAACCACTTGTATTGGGCATGACTTTTGGTGAGATCTCTGAGGCTTCCAGCAATCTCCGCAAAGTTTTTTGCATATTTTGCCATGTACTCAGCTAATCCAAGGAAAGACAGTAGTTCTTTCTTGTTCGTGGGAGCTTGGGCTTTTTCTATGGCCTCCAACAGGCTGAGCTTAGGGCGAAACCCTTCCTTGGATATAGAGTGCCCTAAGTAATCAACAGACTCCACCCGATCTTGCACTTCTTTTCATTGAGTGTGAGGCCTGCATCTTTGAATTTATCAAGAACTGACTTGAGATAAATATCATGTTCCTCTCTAGTGGCACCATATACTAGAACATCATCTTGGAAGCATATTGTATGAGGAATACCTTCCAAAATGTGCTTCATGATGTTCTGAAATACCGCAGCCGCGGATGCCAATCCGAATGGCATGCGGAGGAACATGAAGGAGCCTAAAGGAGTGGTGAACGTTGTCAGTTCTCTAGACTCAGGATGAAGTTCCACCTGGTGGTAGGCACTTGAAAGGTCTATGACACTAAAGCAACTTGCCTCTCCCATGGTGCTTAATGCTTTGTGGATGCGGGGAAGTGGGAATCTTTCCACTATGATGTTGTCATTAAGGTCTCTGAGGTCTATGCATAATCTTATACTGCTATTATCGGCCTTCTTAGCTATTACCACTGGAGAAACCCATGCACTGCAATCTACAGGCCTGATAACTCCCAGTCTCTGTAATTTGTCCAGCTCATCCCTCAAAGGTTCCCACATTAAATGTGGTATGGGCCTAGTTTTGTGGGTGATAGGTTTGGCATTAAGCTTAAGTTTAATCTTGTGTTGGAAGTTTTTGAGGAGCCCCAATTCTGATGAAAATACTTCTGGGAAATCCTTAACCCACTTGTCACTAGAACTAGGTGCCCCCATGGAAAGGACTTGCTCACTGCTGTTTGGATTGAATATTATGCCTAGTTCCTTTTGATGTTGCCACCCCAGTAGGTTAGAACCTTCCTCCACAATATACACCTTGCCAAGAATGGAACGGTCTTTAAAAGTGATGTGGGAGTTCATCATGCCCTTAACCGGAATATATCCTTTAGTATAGCTACGGGGATTGATGTCCGCCAACAACAAATCCTTTACATCACATATATTCATACTTTTAAAGTCGGCTATATTCATCAAAGTAAATGGCGAACAAGAGTCCGCGTACATTTTGACTGTCTTTCCTTCAATACTGACATCACATTGTGGATACTCTATGTGATTGATTGCTTCCAACTCTCTTATTTGGAATACAATTTTGTTTATGGATTGTACCTTACTCCCTTGGGAACTAGAAGGGGACCAATACTTAGTGTTAGGACTATGGCAAAGCCTAGATAGATGACCTTTTTTAATACACTTCTTGCACATAGCTGAAATTGCCAGACATGTAGGATTATTGGCTAGATGGTTATTGCTGCCACAGCGGAAACATTTAAGCTTGCTAGACCCAGCAACCTTTGCTTTGTCCGCCTTGGAGTGTGTCTCCCCTTTGATCTTTAATACTTCTTCCTCCCCTGAGGGTTCCTCAATTTCTGACACTAAACTGCTCTCCCCCCAGGTATGTTCCCCCTGATTGGACTTAGGTCTTATTTCTTTCATGCATTTAGCTGTGTGCTCTATAGACTTGGCTATTTCTATAGCCTCATTGAGGTCAGGTTGCTTTTGTAGTAATTTCTCTTGAATTCTGCTATTGCTAGTGCACCTAACTATCTGATCCCATCCTCGTCGCCAGTGTTAAAAAGATACCAGACAGGTAGCTGGATAACTTCTCCTTTATTTACGACCTCCACATTGTCACCAGAGTAGCTTACTCGAGCACTTCATGACACAGCTCTCTTCACTCTCAATGCCCTCACTGCCAACATTCTAACGCAGCCTCCAGGGACTAGGAACATTCCAACAGGGATGGAAAGGGAGGGGAGAGGGAAGATACCAAGTGCTGCAAACAATATATGTATAATCATATATATATATATAGGTGTCTACAGTAACCATTGTAATACACAGTTAAGAACAGGGAATTATAACAGGGTCCATGGCCTCAGATGACCTCTAAGCAATCCTACTGCATGGGGCCTACTGGAGGTAACAGGCGGTCTTGTTGGCCCCTAAGGATCCTTAGCAACCAAGGGAATTTCATCCGCCCAACCAGCAGCGTGCCAGGAGTAGGCCTGGGAGGTGAACTTTGCTCCGTTCGTGGAGTTTGCAAAGTTTTCTGCACTCCGCGGTGCTCGCAGAGTACAGAAAACTCTGCTTCGTGATGTGCTGCAGAGTTTTTTCACCACTCACGATCACGAATTGTTAGTTCACAGTCGCGAGATGCCACTCGGTAGAATTTCTAATCAAGCGCCAGGAATACCAGCACAAACTTCGTCTGCACTCCACTCCGTCACTCGCGGAATTTCGCAGAGTTTTTTGTAACTTCGCTGAGTTCAGCGTAGCAAAACTCCATGAACTATGCCCATGCCTGGCCAGGAGGTGCATTGGCAGAGTGGTGGTGAAAGAGGACAGGTGTCTAAAGAGTTGCCAGCTTTTTAAAACTTTTCTGTTTCTATTTCTTAGGAAGGGGGACACATGACCCCCCTTCCCTGCACCATTTTGGATTGCTCCTTTTGTAAAAAAAAAATATTAAAAAAAGGGACGGGCCTTGGCTTCCCCTCTCGGGCTGATTTTGGCACTGGAACCCCATGCCCTGGGGACCAGCCAGTAGTGTGGGTGCCCTGGTCCCACCCAGGGCACCCACATTTGAAAGATCAGGGACTGCAGGGGGAGCTTCAAGGCCCGATGGTCCAGGCCGGCTCCCCCCCTCCTGCGGGACTCGGCATTGCTGTGAGACACAGACAGCTGCTAACATATAGCTCCCTGGATCTCAAATCAATGCCTGTTTCCTTGCACACTTGACAGCGGACAGGAAAACAGACATGCTCTGCTTTCAGCAAACAAGACAATTTTAGCTCTCACTTGCTGAAAGCAGAGTGTTTGCTATGGCTTGGCGGGATTGGTGCTCCCACCAAGCCGTGGCAAACCACAATGTCCCAGAGGTTGGCACCCCGAGACATGGCTGGACCCGGCCTTGGGGGCTTGAGGTCCCCTGGGCCATCTAGGGCTCAATGAGGGGGGCCTCGGTGCCCTCCTCCAATTTAACTTCAGCCCCAGGGTGGTGGTGGCCCCAGGGCTGGGGGTCTACAAAGGACCTTCTTCTTTATTGTGTTTGTGACCCCGCGAGATCACAGCCTCGGGCAGTGGGGAGGTGGAGCGGGCACCCCACATATTTATTGTTTACATCCTCAGGGAGGTGCTGGTCCCCGGGGCTTTGTATGAGCCTAAGAGGGGGTCCCCATGAGCCCCCCTCCTTCAATCACCTTGGGATTTGGCACACCAAGGCTGCTGACATACCCGCGAGTCTGCAGCAAAATTTAGAAAATATGTTTTTAAAACACGGAAGGTCCCTGTGTGACCTCACCCACCACATCTAGGGAGTCAGGGTATACCTACCCTACTCACGTTTCTTTATTTTTAACTTCGTTTACTGGGACTCAAATTTAAGCTGAGTCCCAAGATGGCTGCCCACACTTCCTTGTTAAGTGCTGGCAACCAAGCAGCGCCATGAAACTGATTCAGTGTACGTGCGCTTTACAAGTGTTTTCAAATTCAAATTCAAATCATATTTTAGTAAGAGCCCCAGGTCTACCGCAAGGACTCACATCCCTGGATAGCTATTTTTTTTACTTTAATTTCTCTAAAACTACTGAAAAGATTTACACCAAATCCCCAAAAGCACACTTTCTGTACCAACATCTAGCTTTCTGCCAAATTTGGAGTTTTTCCATTCAGCAGTACGTGATGTAGTCATGTTCAAAAAGAGAAAAATCCCCATAGACATAACACGTGGAAAACGCGTTTTGTGACCCCACTTTTTTCTCTGCCCCTGCTTGATGGGTCACCCCGAAACTTTAAACACAGCAGCTGAATCAAAAAGGGGAAGTTTACTGAAATTTTAGTGAAGATTCGTCAAGCAGCGCAAAAGTTACTGTCAAAACAAAATACGCTTTACCTATGGAAACGTTGGTCCTAACTGTAACTACCTATTGGCTTTTGTGGCTTAACCCTGGTCTCACTCTTTTTAGTGTCCCACAATATAGCTACTTATATCACAAATCTACCCAGCAATAATGCCATGCATGCAAATGCCAAAAAGATCACCACTTTGCATAATAGTTTTAAAACATATTTTTGGGAAAACGCCCATACCCCAGCTTGCATTCTTTAATAAAAAAAATATTTAAATCAAGCAGGCAAGGGGGCAAGATGGCCGCCGAGGGATGCAGCGAGTAAGCCGCACTCTCCCCCTCTCCACTGCCAGACTCTCCAATGGTGAAATGGAGTAACTAAGGTGCTTGGCCTGAGGTCGCTGTATGCCTTTTTTGTGTAGCACTGCGATATTCCCTTCCTGGGAACAACAAGGAAATACCATAACACGCACAGCCCTGCGTTTTAAGAGGAGAATATCAGAAGTTGTTAGACTGGTACTGAAGTCCTGGTTCAAGATGCCTCCCCGCCCGCAGCGTGGACTTGAGACCAAAGATGGCAAGGGAGGGAAACCGGCAGACACGGACACCATTAAAGGCCAAACAGTAAAAGAAAAAGAGAAAAGTAAAGCGGATTTAAAAGCTCCTGGCCCTGGCCATGCCATAACTATTGCACAAAAAAATGCCTCAAGTCTAAAGAATTCGGCAGCAAAAAGAAACGGAGCAGACAGTGCAGCATCCGTAAGAGATGCAGGACACGTTATCAAGCCGAAAGTCAAGGAAAACGCGCTGCGGCAGCCTACGGTCACGGAAAGTTTTGCAAACACCCCAGCAAGTAGCGGACCCCCCGCAACCAAACCTGGTGTTTCTGTGGATCTTGGCGCAGGAGCAGGAGCAGGAGTGGATTCAGAAGCTGAAGTCGGCGTTGGAGGCATTGGAGCCGGCGTCCTCAGTGCGGTTGCTAGTACAGGGCTTGGAGCCGGTGTCGGGGCTGCTAGGCAACCCGTAAGACCAGCAGTAACAGCAGGAAAGCCGTCCGATGCAGTGCCTGCAGTCATTCCGGGTGAGAACAGAGATGCGGGCCTGGTGGCTGCCGAGGGTGAGTCTGGAGCCTACGCTGGGGCTGGGATGAAGCGGGGGTCAGAGACGCATGAATTGAGGCAAATAGTTAAAACATATATAAATAAAGGAGCGGGTAAAGAGCCTATAGATACAATTGACAACCGGGCTATGAATACTCAGCTACCGGATGAGCTACCGGATGAAACTCGTAGATCTTCTATGCTGGCGCCAGGGCCAGGAGTTGAGTTGGGGATCGAGCTACCTGGACAAAAGTTAAATGACGTAATGGAGGTTGTTGCATCTGATGGGGATAATGCGGGTACAATGCTGCCTAAACCTCTAACTTGGGCAGAAACCATGGACTTAGATCCGGAGAGTGGGGGAATCAAATCAGGAGGTGAATCCTCTACCTCCGCCGAGTTTGGCATCGCTAGTGGTTCAGCTTCTGCAGAGAGATTTTACTCTGTTGGTGAAGATTCGCAGTCGCAGTCCCAGCCATCAGAGGGCCTTAGTTCTGATGAATCCACGGGTATTGACTCTGTCAGTAGCTCCCCGGCTAGGAAAACCTCACAGAAAAAACGTCTTTCTAAAAGGAAACCTTCCACTGCAAGTAGTACTACTGATCCTACTAAAAAACTAGCTTGGGATTATTCTACTACTACCTTCTCGTTTATGGAGCAAGACAGTCCGGCAACACTGATTGGGGAACAAGGCTCTACTCAATCCACTCAGCCTCCTGTTACGCTTGATCTTCTTTTTAATACCCTGAAATTAATGCAATCTGAGGCTAGAGGGGAGAGTAGGAGGGCGAGACAGGAATCAAGGAAGATACCGAATAAACTGAGAACCATAAGTAAAAGGCAAGATGAGATGGTTGAGAGAGTCGTACATGTAGAGGAAAGGACCAGTAAAGTGGAAGATGACTTGAAATACCTGAAATCATAAAAGGAAGAGCATCAAAAGGTGGCAGAGGACGTCAACTGGAAGTTGGAAGACTTTGAGAATAGGCAGCGTCGTAATAATATCAGGCTGCTAGGCGTGGAGGAAGGTCTTGAAGGGGAGGACCCCAGGTTGTTTGCGGTAAATTTGTTAACCACTTGGATGCTAAGCCTATTTGTTGATTCCCATTGAATTTCCATTGAAACCAATGGAAACTCCATGACGAGCTGGGCTCGTCATGAGCGTCGAAGGGGTTAAAGGGGGCTTTTCCGGAGTTATCTAGTTGGCAGTGGGAATTTGAAATTCAAAGAGCCCATCGCTTCCCATTGTTCCTTAAAAGGGGTCAGCCTCAGGCTGGAGTACAGGGTGGGCGCCCAAGGGCTCTGCTAATCTTTGTAGGGAATTTTCTCCTTAGGCAGTTGATATTGAACAAAGCAAAGCCAGAGACAAGACGTACCTATAACAACGTCACTTTTTTTGCAAGACCAGACTTTTGCCATGCCACTGTTGAACGTAGATGGAGGTTGAGGCAACTGATACCACATATTCAGGCTCTGGGCTCAGAAGCTTATTTGTTATATCCTGCAAAATTGAAAATCGTGACCAAGGGCCAGTTTAAATTTTTCTTTTCAGAGATTAAGGCGAAGGTTTACATGATGGAAGTTTTGGGATATAAGGAGAACAAATAATGGATTCATGTTTGATATGTTTGATATGCTGGTTGGCGGTGGGGAGGAGTAGCGGCTGCTGCTTCCCTGGCGTTCACATATAGGTCATGCGTGACCTATTTGCCTGTAGGGGGGGAGGGGTAGTGTGGGGGGGTTCAGGGAGGTGGGAGGGAGGAGGGGGAAGAGGGGAAAAAATGGCGCACATCATACACAGTAAAACGTAGTTTGAGGCAGCTACAGGCTCTGCATAAATGGAGAAAGAAGGAAGCGGTGGGTTTGGCTAAGAGTTGGAATTGGAAGTTGGTGCTAATCTTTGATGTTTTTTGATGACTTGTCGAATTTTGTCATTTAATGTTTGTGGCCTTAACGATTTCTGTTGGAAATGGGATCCCCGGCTGGCCAGGGCTTTCGCCAAAGTCAGTCAGAGACCACCACACCCAAGTCAGGGCAAGGGAGTTACACGCCAAGATAACCCCTACTCACCCTCTAGGTAACGTGGCGCGAGCAGCAAGGCTAAACTTGGAGGCGATGTAGGCTAAGTATTTGCGCACGCACCCCAGCAACAACAACCAAAGGCCCACCACAAAGGAAACTCCACACAAGGTTATATAAAAATAGCCTTTGTATTACACCAAAACACATTAGATAAAACACACACTTTACAATGTGCCAGAGGCACGGGCAGAATTTACAGGGGATATGTACAAGACAGGGCCACCTGGACCACTGTCAGGAATCAGAAGTAGCACTTTCAGAAATAGCACTTAGTACATAGAATATAGCACAAAATAGCACACAACCAGTAATCACTGGTAACCAGGACCTCACTAGCACCACCTGTACTAGGGAGGAAACAACCACCTATGTATTACAATACCTGTAGGGGTGTAAGAGGAAAACACATGATGCAATGCATGACATTCATTCAGAGGTGTAAGGGCACATGACGCATAAACAATACATTCAGAGGTGCATAGAAAGTACAATTGCGCCAAACTCACGTAAGTCACCACCTGTGACTGTCCCTGTGTCCCAATGTCAGGGCCTAAACGTAGCAGTTGCCCACAAAGTGCTGGGCAACTGGTGCAGGGAAAGTTAGGGCAACGTTGGAGCCTCTCTGGCTCAAGAACCACCACTGTGGCACTGCAGAGCCTCTCTGGGCTCACAAAACGAATGGCCCTCTCAGAGCCTCTCTGGGCTCTTAAAGCAAGAATGGGGCCAATGTGGGAGCCTCGCTGGGCTCTCAAGAAATAATTTGGCCCCCTGAGCCTCTCCGGGCTCTAGACAGCTGTGGCAAGCTTTGTTGGAGTCCCCCCTCCTGGGGACTCGAGCACAATCATGCCCCCTGAGCCTCTCTGGGCTCCAAGTAAATCCCAATGCCCTCCTTGAGCCTCTCTGGGCTCAAAACACAATTGTGGGGTTGTTGGAGTCCCTCACGGGGGACTCAGAAACACATCATGCCCCCTGGACGCGTCGCAGCGCTTCTGTGCGCTTCTGCAGGGAGAAATCGACCGCCCCTACCAAATCTCACGCATCTCGCGTGAGTCGCGTATCCCTCGAGGCACACTCACCGGGTCTCCTGCGGCGGGCGGCTGCTTCCCGAGAGCTCCCGCTCCTCGGGGCTCTCTGCAGACTTCTCCCCTTGGCTCTCCCTCGCTTTGGGAGCCTGGGGGGGACAAGGAAAGACGCCGGCTTCTCCCCTTACCGGAGCACGGGGTGGCCTCCCGTCTGCTTCCGGTTTCCTCTCTCCTGCCCCCGGCCTGCCTGACTTCCAGGTCGCGGCTGCGGGGCGGGACTTCCGGTCGCTTCCCCCGGGGCCGCGCTGTGATTGGCCGACGGGCCCTGCACTTCCGGGTCGTCGCGGGCAGCGTGGCGGCCCGTTCCAGGCACTCGTAGGCGGGGGATGAGTTTACCGAGGAGTGGGCTCCCTCGAGGTAAACTTAAAATATAGCGGCAAGGTCCCTGGCAGGGTGGGCACCTGCCAGGGGGCAAATTAACCCAAATAAGCGAGGTGGGCACTCGCTAGGCAGGCAAAGCGCTCCTCAGCGCTAAAAGGCAATTTACAGCGCTCCCTGCGCTAGGACCTAAAATAAAGCGCTCTCAAGCGCTAAAGACAAATAAAGCGCTTCCAAGCTCCAGGGAAAGTCCAAAAGCGCTCCCAGGTTCTGGGAGCACAAGCACAGCGCTCCCAGATGCCCTCAGCAGGGCAGAGTTCCAGCAAAGTCCTTCAGGGCAGGCAGGGGGCAAGGCTGGGCCCAGAGCCAGCACACTGGGTCTCCAGGCAGGGAGACAGTCCAAGTGGCGGTCCTCTGGCCCAGCGACAGCAGCAACAGCCCCCTCAGGATCCTGGAAGAGAACAACTTCAGTGGGGACACAGCCCCATTTTTATACAGTGCATTCCTTTGTCTGAGGGTGCAGAGTGGGGGCGGAACCAGTCGCAGCTGGTTCTTGAGTACTCTGTTTACCTCAACCACCCTCTCTATTCACTGGCAGGGCTTGGGTCATTAGACACACCACAGGGGGGCGGAGCCAGCATTGTGTGGGGAAAACCCAGCCCATCCAGGACACAGGTACACTCCTCCCACACATTACTCATGCAGATCTCCCACTCACCACCGGGCAGACCCATCCAGACTTCCTGGAGCCTGGCATGCCAGCCAGCTCCAGCCAATCACACGCCAGCACCCTCACAGCACACGTACAGCCATGTCTAGAAATGGCGCTTCGCTACTAGACACATACATGCTGCATACACCATCTCGCAGCATTCACTCTCACGAGTTCACACATACCAGACTCAAGCCTGTACACCCCACGCATCAGGAACTACCAGGGACACATACATTCCCCATGCATTCCTATGGGCGGGCAGGCCTAGCTCAGCACATGCACTCAGAGTGCGCACGCACTTTCCACTGGGACACAGTGAAAGTGCGCAGAATCCCAAAAATCACCATTGCCAGGTCACCATTTCACGCAAAAAGTCTAGGGGTGAACCTGCCCTAAGGGCCAAAGTCCAACATAACCCCCTTCCAGCCAAAACGCAGGGGAGAACAATCACCACCGTGATGGACTTCCCTGCTTGGGGCGATAGAACACGGACGCAGGCCCGCAACTGCAGGGACACCCTCCTGTTCTACGCCACGGTGAACCCATGGGATTCCCTCTAAACACACTGTCTGGACCAACTGGGCTACCCCACTGGTACTCCCAAGTTGTCCGCGGCCAGGACCAGGCCCAGGGCCACCCAGGTGCCACTGGTCCATGCCAATTCGCAGAGCGGGGGGTAGTAACCCCTGGCAAATAGGAGCCATTCTCCACTCTTCCTGTCTGCAAGACAGGACTAGACTGCCACTGGTACTCCAGCCTAGGGCCTACAACCTCAGGCGGACCAGGAGTCTCAGGGAAGGCTCTCCTCCCCCTACCTCTTCTCCTAGGGTTCCTCCTCCCTCTGCGAGGGGTACCCCTAGAACGCCATTCCAACCCAGGACTTATCCACTCAGGTTGCACCGGGGTCAGAGGTGGGCTCTCCCACCCTCTGCACCCCCTTCCAGAGGTCTGCCCTCTCCCACCTGGAGAAGTTCCTCTGGAAGAAGAACCGGTCAGGACACTGGTTACAGTCGTCCTACCCTTCAGGTCAGGCTGATCCTGAACCTGGCCCTCCACCCTCTGGTCTAAAACCTTCGGTGGAACAGTTGCCTGGCACTCCAGGACTTCTGGGGACTTACACTCCATCCCCCTGAGGCTAACAAATGTCACATCTGTTGTGTGACTGTCTGTCTGGCGCAGATCTCCCGCCCTCTGTCCACCTGACAGTGCGTGAAGATCCCCCAGACCAGAAGTGTTGTTACCATGGTCACTACACGGGAACCTAGCCCAACTGGGTAGTCCCTGACCCACTGGTCCTTCCACTGGGGAACTCCCCCAATCACTCCTCACTCTGGACTCCTGTACCCTCCCTATCGGAGCGGTACTGCCAGACTCTAGAACCACAGGAGCTCTGGTTACAGACGCTCCAGGTCCTCTACTCACTAGGAGATCCTCCTCAAATGGGCTAACAGGACAGCCTAGGTCCCCAACCTGGTGTTCCCTCAAGAAACCACCCAGGTTCTGAGACAGGGCTTCGGGCCTCTGGGGGCTCTCAGCCACCCACTGACTCCTGCTCCACTGAGCCAGGCAGTCAGCCCCTCCACCCTTCTCACTATACTGGGACCTCGCTGGGCTACACTGAGCCTCTTCCACCACGCTGGGCTGGAAGATCCCTGAGCCACTACTTTTGGAGTCACTCACCAATGACTCTACAGAACCTCTGGTCCCTTCCCAGCGGTCTGCTTCCTCTGCCAGCTCACATGGTTCAGACAATCCACACCCTAACAGGTGTTGGCGCAACCCTGGTGAACAACAACTGAGCAACTGCTCTCTGAGAAACATATCGAACAATAGGTCCCAATCACATTTCGTGGGCTCCCGTACCCAATCACACAGGGCTTCACAACAGTCATCCTCAAAGTCTTCCCAAGACTGATGAGACGGTTTCCTAAGGTTCCTAAACCTCAACCTATTCTCCTCCTCTGGGGAAACAGGAACCATACTCTGGGAACTGGGACTTTCTAGACTGAGATTTAAATAGCTGCCACCACTGGACCCAACCCTCCCTGGGGGATCCAGAAACTCAACACTGCGCGCAGGGGATAGTCTACCCTCCAGAGCTACTTCGCCTCTGGTGGAGGCCCTCTCAGCCTCCTCTATCCTTTCCTGCGCTAAGACCCTCTCGGTCTCTAGCTGTTGCTTCTTAACCTCCAGCTGTTGCTTTCTAATGCCCAGCTGTGCCATAGCCTGGGCATGCTCCAACCTGAGCTTTTCTAAAGCCAGCTGGTGCTCCCTTTCTCTCCTCCTATCTTCCAGCTCCTCTGGGGACAGGGAAAGGGATGAGGCGCTGCCTCCTAAACTGGACCCAGCAAGGGACTCCCTATCTATGGGGTCCTCACTATCTGCTGGCGTCCCTGTGCTATCATTTTCTTCCTCCTCAGACTCTTCAGGGCTCCCCTTTGACCCACCACCCTCATGGTGTGAGACCCGGGCCCTCTCCGCACTGTGCTCACGCTCCCAGTCATCCTTCTGCCATTGGATCAGGTTACCCCTAAGTTGGGACTGGGTGTCTGACTCATTCACTGCAATGTCTCTCTCTTCGCAAAACTCTCTCAGTTCATGCAAAAACAGACCCCAGACATTAAAAGCAGACTCCATCTTGGCAAGATGCTCACAGACACGTGCAACACAGGGGACTTAACAATCTGAAGTAAGAGTACACAATTCCAAAACTTCAACACTCTCCTTATCAAAGAGAACTCATACTCATGCGTCCAGGAAAACACACCATTCATCCACACCCACCCTCCCCTCGGATCGGTAAGGCAGTTTCTACCACCCCTGACTTCTCAACCTGACCAAAAGCGACACAGGTACCAAACTCTGGAAGCAGGGCGGGGGACAAATGTACTGAACACAATCAAATGACACTCTTCAGGAGAAGAAACAATGGAATTTCAAAAACAATACAATCCCCTAAAATGTGGTCATCTAAATGCAGAGTTTTGTGGTATGGCCAGTTACTACTAAGGTACAACGCAAACACAAATCCTTATCCCGCCGCTTGCCGCCAATGTTGGAAATGGGATCTCTGACTGACTTTGGCGAAAGCCCTGGCCAGCCGGGGATCCCATTTCCAACAATTTCCAAAAAAGGCTGCGAGTTTCAGCATTTTGCAAGTCAATGTCTCCTGATCTGATTTGTCTACAGGAAACTCATGTGGAGGGAGGAAAGGTTTTTTTGCTAGAACAGGTTGGCTTTAAAGTCTTAGCATATACCAAACAAGCCTCCAAAACTCGTGGGGTAGCGATTTTGGGGAGAGGGGCGGATTGCACAGTATTTAGGAGCAAAGAAGATACTTGGGGTAGGTGGGTGATTACAGAAATAGGATTTAGAGGAGCAAGGTTCACACTGGTTTCAGTTTATGGCTCAACGTGCGATGATCCAGACATATTTCAATTTCTGGATCATGAACTCTCAACTTGGGTGGAGCCAATTGTTTGCTGCGGAGATTTTAATATCAGTCGACCGGCAAATATTGAGCTACAATTGAGTCATTCCTATACGGGGAGGAAGAAAAGGGTGCATAGGGCGATAGTAGATATGGCCTCGCATAATGCCCTTTCAGATGTTTGGGCTAATTTGCACCCGCAGATAGATGGCGATACCTTTTTCTCTGCTCCTCACAATATAACAGCAAGGTTGGATTATTTTTTAATTTCCAATGTCTTGATTTATAATACGAAGATTAAGAAGTTACCTCGTTTGGTCTCTGATCACAACCCTCTGGTATTGTCACTTAGTTTAAATGGGTTAGGTAGAAAAACATATAAATGGACATTTGAGCGAGCTCTGTTACAAGATGAGGGTTATTGTAAGCATATGGAAAAGTGGATCAGTGAGTTTTGGCTTAATAATGCGGGGAGCACTAGTAGTGGTTATATCTGGAATGCCTTCAAAGCAGGCGTCAGGGGAGAGACAATTAGTTTTTCAACATATAGACGGAAAAAAGAAAGAGAAATGATCGATCAACAAGTTAATTCCCTTCTGAACGCTGAGGCTGAGTTAAGTAGGTTAATTATGAGGGGCCTCCCATTGGATCAACAATTGTTGGAAATTATGGTTTTAAAGGCGGAAATAGCGGAAAGAATCACTAATAAGACAGCAGTTAGTTATTTAGCAAAGAAGGAGCAGGCTTGTGAGTTTAGTGAGCGGGTCGGTCATATTCTTGCTGTTAGGACCAGACAAAAAGTTAATGCAGGGGACATTAAAAATATAGTAGACGATTTAGGCAACTTGATCTCTGACTCTGTTGGAATAAGGAATGAATTCTGGAAGTTTTATTCTGGATTATATGATAGGGAGACTGAGGTAGATATGGACAAAGTTAGGGATTATTTAGGAAACAGTCAACTTAATAAACTAGATTTGGAGGAAAAAAATATACTTGATGCCACTATAACATTAGAAGAATTGACACTAGCCCTATCAGATCTCCCATCCTCAAAGGCTGCAGGACCAGATCTGCTACCGATCGAATTCTACACAACTTTTATATCAGTTCTTAGAGTGGAGCTACTGGATACACTTATTCAAGCCCAGAGAGAAATCTCAATCCCAAAATCATGGGGCGGGACGGAAATTATAGTTATCCTGAAAAAAGGTAAACCCGCCACAGCTCCTGGGTCATATAGACCTATTGCCTTAATGAACGCTGATGTGAAGCTCTATTCTAAAATTCTGGCAACAAGGCTGTCAGCTGTCATAGAAAAATTAGTCACCCCAGTACAACACGGATTCATCCCGGGGAAAGGGACTACAGAACATGTTAGGACTGTGATCACCTGTTTTGATGCCATGGAGGCTTCTGGCGGCCCTGTCGCGGCTTTATTTTTAGACGCCGAGAAGGCTTTCGACAGGGTCGCTTGGGAGTATTTGTGGGTGCTAATGAGAACTTTTGGGTTCGGTGATAATTTTATAAGAGCAGTTCAGGTTCTTTATAGGGATCCAACGGCTAGAATTAAAATCAATTGGGAATTAACAACGGCGGTGCAGATTAAAAGAGGAACAAGGCAAGGTTGTCCTAGCTCTCCTCTTTTATTCGCACTGTATATGGATCCCTACTTACGTAATCTTAATCTTAATCCCAGTATTCCCCCCATGTGCGTAAATGAGATAGAAGTTAAAGTGTTGGCATACGCAGACGATGTCGCGATAATTACTCCTGATCCTGTAATGGCAATTGGTGAGATAGAACAAGAGGCCCTACATTTTGGCAATATCTCTGGTTACAAGCTTAATAGAGCCAAAACACAGATTATTAAAAACATTGTAGCTCAATGTAATGATCCACGAGTGGTTTCGGCAGCAGTTTATCTTGGGGTCGAAATTTCTCCTAACTTAGGGACAGTAGTTGATCGTAACATCTCCCCCTTACTGAGGAAAGTAAGTTCGGACCTGATGAGGATAAATAATCTTAGGCTTACGTTAGTGGGCCGCACTAACATTATTAAAATGCTTATACTTCCCAAATTTCTTTACTTTTTCCGTACAATTCCTCTTTTGTTTGAATCAATTTGGTTCAACAAACTGGAGTCGATTCTTAATAAATTTATTTGGTCGTATGGGAAGACAAGACGGGCATACAAATTTATGACTTTGCCAAGGGACAGGGGAGGTTGGGGGGTTCCTGATTTTAGGTTTTAATATTGGGCATCGGTATTGCAATACATTCAAGGCTTGATCGGAGCAAATAAAGGGGATCTGAAAGTTAAAGCTGTCTCAACTATGATTTATTCAATTGTATTGGGTGAAGATTCAGTAAATGCTTTCTTAAATTGTACAGATTCATCATATTATAAACGTAAACGATTCAAGACAGTTGCCGCAGCTTACAATGTATGGTCTGCTGTTGCGAAAAATTGTGGATTAGGGAGATTTAACAGGTATACTAGATTGTATAGGAATAAGTCCCTACCCCCTTTAATTTTTTCTGATACCATTATGGCAGACTGGGATAGAAAAGGTATTAAAAAAATAGGAGATATGCTAGACTTAGATGGAAATATACTTCAATTTTCAGATCTGATGGCTAAATTTAATATAGCAAGATATAGTTTTTTTAAGTATCTGCAGATTAGGAGTTTTGTTTCTAAGAAAAAAGGAGGTGTGGGAGGATTTAATACAAGTAACATTATGGAAGCAATAGCGCAAAGTGGGGTGTGCTCCATTCGATATTTCTATGCCCAGCTGGCTGAAACGAAGAAGGACGACGCTGACAAATTTGTTAATAAATGGGCTGGAAAATTAGGGATATCATGTGAGGTTTTTCTGAAGTCCTTGGAGTTAGGTTGTTCAGCCTTTTATTCTGCCCCACTCCAATCTCAGCATTTCAAAACGCTGTATCAACTTTACCATACGCCAGATCGCATAGCACAGTGGGGTGCTACTACCGGGATTAATTGCTGGCATTGTAATGCTCTGGCCGCAGACAGTATTCATATTTTTGCGCTCTGTCCCAAATTAAGACCCTTATTGAAGGGTATTGAGGAATTTATGGCCCATACACTTGCTTTAAATGTGACTCTAACACCGACAGTAATTATGTTAGGAGTTAGGGGTTGCGAAGGCGACCATAGTGAATTTATATTCGTAGCGATGGCGGTTCTGAGGTTGTTGATTGCTAGAGTCTGGCTGGACCCCCTACACCCGGGAATACAGCAGTGGATTGCTTTATTATTGGGGACGTTTAACCTTGAAAAGGGTATATTTGGGAAAAAAGGTAAAAGGGTAAAAAGGTGGGGAAGGAGAATTTGGGAACCGGTACATCGATGGAAGGTAAGGACAAATGCAAGTGTAGTCTGATGTATCATTATATTTGATTAATAGCTTTCTTCTTCTTTTTGTGTCGAAGGTGATGTTTAGTACTATATCGTTTTTCTGGATAGTAACCTTGGTTCATTATATGTATTAATTTTATTTGTATTCTGTGTTATGTGTGTGCCAGAAAAATCCTTTGTTTTACAATAAAAAAAATATATATATATATATATATTTAAATCTTGGAGACCTAGTCCCATATTTACAAAGGTGTCTCACAATGCAGCGCAGCAACCAACGTTGCTGTCCTGCTTTGTGTTAGAGGGAGAGAGCAGGAAAGCACAATTTTCACTAAGATATGGCACTATTCTGCTCCATCATAGCTCTGGTGCCTATCACCACACACACACCTCTGCACCATAGTGCAAAGTTGCCTGCTTCATGTCTAGCATAGGTTTATTTTACTAAAGCTAAGCTAAGATTAACTTTAAAATGTTCCCTGCTGCAAGATGTGGACTGTAAAGTGCAGCACACATGCAAAATTGGAAAACTAAGGCGAAATAAAAGCATTGATTCTGCATACAAAACAGGGGTGGCTGCATAATTACATTGGAACGCCTATGTATTACCCCAGGAACCCCCATCCCTTCTGCTTTGTGTTACTGTAAGGCACCTTTCCAGTGCAAATCACGTTTTGTGCTAGAAAGCAAATCCAAAAACAAACAATTTGTGTGGACCCAACCCCAGTGCAAAATGTTTGTACATCTGGGCCCTAGACCTATGCCAAGAATTTCGTAGATTTAAAATGTGCAGACACATTTAGGAAAAATCTGAGATTTTGTTTTAAACACCGTTGCTGTAGTCAATCAGACAATCTGCAGTTTCATTAATAAGGGGAATTTACAATCCCACATATTCCCAGATTTTATTTTGTGATGGAAAATAATATCTTCTGTGACAGAATCACATCCCCTAAAGGTCTTGATTTTGGGGGGAATTCCTCTCCATGATTGCATATTTAGTCCAACATTTTTCAGAGTTATTCCTTGTCTGAAATTAAGAAGTTGTGGATGTTGCCAGCTCCCATTGTGTTATCCTTTCACTAAGCCCATAGCTGTGGATATATTGACAGAGAAACCTGGCAGAATTTTCACGGTGAGCATACATTATCTGCAGATTCAATAAACAATAGTTGCCATTTACTAGTGCCCAGTGGCAGCCCCTCTATTAAAGTTGGAGGACCGTCTCTCCACTGCTGTACAGTCGATAAATGAAGGAAACATAAAATGATAATAACTTGAGTTTATTATCATTTAATTATTTTTTTGCTGAGGCAGCTTTGCAGGGCGGGGGCGGGGGGTACTCTAGCGACAGGAGCAGGGCGAGCGGTGAGCACACTTTGTACGTGCACATGAATGTTTGGCTGGCTGTCTTGGGCCGGCCAATTAGTCATGCGCACTTAGCATGTTCTCCACCTAGGCTGTATTACAGCCTGGGTGGAGAACATGACCAGGATCCCATTCCCTGGCTGAGCGCCAAAGACCAATCACAATGCTGCATTGCAGCGTTGTGCTTGGCTTAGGGAGCCTAGGTGTGCTACCTGTTCTGTTCAGGCTGTGCAGGGGGACGACAAGGAGAGACGAAGCAGTAAGGTAAGTTAAAAAAATATATATATCTTATTTCCACTCCCCTTAACCCCTGCCCAGCCATCGCTGATCCCTGCCGCCCGCCACTGTTAGTACCAATGAAGCTTTTTTTTTATTCCTCGTATTGTCTAAAACATTTGTTTAAGAGGAACCAAGACAACAACAACCGAGACTTGAATGTTCACCTGGTCTACCGGTAGCTTGCCTAAAGTGAATTACAATAAAACACTTTGAGAAAACAACTTTGGGAGTTCTTTCTACTAATGATAGTTCTGTTTTTTAATAAAACCATATTATGCAACCCTTTCCTTCTCTCGTTGTAGGATGACTACTCATTTCAACACCAGGTTTGTACTTTCAAAACATAAGAGATCAGATCACACAATAAATAATATTTAATATTTATGGACAAGAAATGATAAAGAAAAGACAACCGTGAGGCAAATCACTCAGCTCAAAACATTTTTCATGCAGAGAACTGCAACATTATTTACATGTTTGTTGACAAGTAGTTATTGTCATAAAAAATACACGTTCTCCATATGTAAAGCAAATAACAAATGTGCTTTAATTTGCATACCTCATGCGTCAATGTTGCAATCCAATAGCTTGAACCAATTTGCCTAGCCTCTGTCCTCTAACCAAATCCTTGCATGCACGATGACGTATTTATTGCCTGTGAGGATTTCTGTCCAACAACACCATGAGGTTATAGAACGAATATTCCAAAGCATCTAAAAATTGCAAATGCTAGTTATACTGACCAAAAGTGTTTCCAACTGACAATATGCCTCTTTTAAAATCCACGGATGAAAAAAGTGTGCGATAAATTGCAAGGCGGAAAAAACTCGAAAATGTTCTTATCTAGAGAGAACTGAGCCTGAAGGAGTGAATGTGCCTGTACGCCAGCTGTCTGTGAGAGTCTGTGGGAAATGTAGCTGCAAAACCGACATTATTACAGTACTGCATGCTGTTAAAATTTCACATTAAACCCTTTGGAAATCCAGATTATTTTGCAAAAATTATAATTGTTTTAGCAAAACACTGGCTAATGTTAACATCACATTATAGTGAAGCAAGTCTTTCGCCTGCTCGGTAGAAATTAAAAGCCGGTGCAAATATAGTTGTGTGACTTTTTTTTTCGTAACAGTGCCCATAACTAGCCCTGTGTCAATAGTGTAAAGTCGTCAGGTTTTAAAATCCGAGTTACTACCTCCGTGCAACTGTATGATAAAATCAAATACGGAGAGTAAAAACAGATACATATGTAAAGTATGTACCATATAATTGGGGGATAAAATCTCGAAAGAAACCAAATGTACGTCCAAGTTAGCATATTGGTGCACTTATTTTTTGCTTGACGAATATACCTTGAACTACGTTTTTCTGCTGATTATGTTTGCTCTCGTGCCTAGAAGACATTTTTTTCATGTATGAACCGTGGAGTAAACAGGCGCATACTTTTTGCTACATAATCATTTTTATCGATTAAAGTGATATTATTTACTACCCTAAGCCCATTAAACTTTCTCTCAGAACGTTGGTCAGCAAAATTGCCTCATGGGAACTGTGAAACTAGACCTGTGCTTCTTCTGCTGTCCTATGTACATTCAATTGTAACTTAAAACCCCCAAAACTGCACAATGTGGTTCCTAGCGTTACTTTGTCTCTGGGGGGCATTTCACAGGGGGTGAATGGGCGTTCCAGTGCAGTCACCCTTAGGTTTTGATGCAATCTCTGACAACAAAGAAGTGTGGACAAGGATTTGTGGCAAATTCTTGTGCCTCCTCTAGGCAGCCATAAAGAGGAAAAACGTTGTCATGTCTCTTCGTTTTTCCCACTTTACATGTGTGGTACACTGTACAGAACACATACAAAGTTGGGAACACCCTAAAGCATAGCTTTTGTATTGGAAGGGTTCCCTTCCAGTTAGAGGTGTAACGTTAGGTATGGTCTCCCACCCAGTGCACAGGGGCTGTAGTTGCCTGTGCTACGTCCCTACTTCCAGCAAAAATCTATCATTCCCCAATGCAGCCACCCTTGCACTATGGCTCAAAGGCGTCTGTATTGGTACATAGCAGGCAAAAGTACACAACCACATGGAGAGAGCAGAACACTTAGTAAATGGTGTGATTCTGCTCTCTCTCCTTCACATAATGCAGCACAGCAACTTTATTTGCTATGTAGTGTTCCTTTCGTCCTTTGAAAATCTGGGCCTGGATGCTTATCAAAGAAAGCCACACAGAATCATTTATACTCACAAACAGGGGATGAAATGGTGCTCTCGAGTTGAAAAACATTCTGTAAGACAATTTTCTCACAGATTTGCTTGCTAGAATTTGGTATTCTATGGGAGAAAAGAACAACACAATTTCCGCTAACCCTTGCCATGGATATCGTAGTGTAATGCCACTGTAGTTCCTTATTCTTTCCATTTGTTATTTTCAAGTTGGGACTTTTACTAGTCATCTAGCTATCATAATATTGGCTATACCCATTCAAAATATTTTATTGTCTTGGTCTCTTCTCCTAGGCTAACAATTTTGCCTGTTGGTGAGTTGCATAGTGAGACAGAACTCTCTGGGATACAGTTGTAAAAATATATCAATAAAATAATCTGCTATAGATGCTACATGCCAAAAAAGGAGATAGATAGTGTGAACTATAATCAGATTTACTGGTGTTGTAAAATGTGTTTCACAGACAATACGAGTAATGACAATGACCGTGACTTATTTAGCTGTAGGAGTAAAATTAAATTGTGCACCTGATTCAATCCCATTTCTAACGTACTCCCATTTCTGACACAAAGGCAAACATTAGAAATGATCTGTGGTTCATTTGTGAAGTGCTGTATATTGCTCTGATTAAGTGCTAATGACGCAATGTGTATTTATTTCTGGTCGGTCAATGTCACAATCAAAGCCACTGCATACAAAGGGTCTTAAGTATAAGGTAGTCTATTGCAATTTTTATAACTATTTGTAAGTTTGCATAGAGCCGTGTGCAGCTGTTTCTCTTTTAGTTCCAATATGTTCCAATTCCTCTCACCTTTTAAGCATTAGCTAGTAGTTTATGTGATTTATTACCAGTCTCGTTGACCTTACGCTTTAGTGTTAGTAATGACTTCGCTGATCTATTAAAAACATATTAAGTTGGCCTCTAATCTTCATTAAGTTTCTCAGGTCTGGTTTCTTTTTGCACTCTTTTAGCTTACTTTACTGCCTTCTTTAGATTAGTCAGGGCCAATTTGCTCATCATTTGCAGTTACATTTTTGATGAGAAAACTGTGCATGGTGGGGGCGCGAGTTATAGTTACCTTAGGGTGCGAGTTATAGTTACTTGAGATAAATAACAGCTGAATTTCCATGGTTTTATGTGTGAGAATTCTGAACCAACTGTAACGACCTAATAATCTTTGTTTATTTTGTCAAAATAGATATATACATATATGTATACTAATTTAACTTTTGTAGTAGGTTAGTGTAAAAGTTTAGGTACAATAATCTCTTAAAACCAGTTACACTTACTTGATGATGTCATCAGTGATGTCATTTGAGACATCATGAGTGATGTCACTGACCATGTCATGAGTGATGTAATTTGTGAGGTCATAAGCAGTGCATTGCGGGGGTGTAAGCTATATTTAAATCAGGTAACTATAACCGCCAAACTTCACTGGTTTAGTTTTTTTCAGTGAATATATATATCATGTCCGCACAGATGGTGATTATTGAATGAAAATAAAAAAACTTACAAGGCTCTTGTACCGGGCTGTGCTGCTGTTTCCTACCCTTGTGTAAAGTCGAAGTGGATTGGGGCTGCTCTTGGAACTGGCAGGTCTTTTTTTATAACTTTTTATTTATTCGGGGAGGGTGTACGTGGCCCCCCTATCCCTGGGCCAATTTTGGCCCAAGGGACCTCATCCTCCAGGGCCAGTCCTATTTTGCCCACCCTTGTGGCCGATTTGTGCCACAGGGGTGGGGTCAGGCCTTTTTATTTTTTGTAAACTAAAAAGGAGGAAGGCCAAGCAGTCTGCTACCCGGGCCCATTTTGGCCTCGAGGACTCCTTCCCCGGGAACAGACCTCATACATACTATGCACACAACAAAATGTTAATTGATCTCACCAGATTCTGTTTTGAATTATTTTCTGTTTAACCAGCAGGTGTACCATCAAGTAAGAGCTTTTCCCCTAGCTACGGCTGCTTACATATAGGCTGGTGGGAGAGAATGATCTTAACAACTGAGTATGCGGACACCATGACAGATAATATTGTTAAGTGGGTCCGTTACATAGATGACCTGTTTGTGGTTTGGCATGGGGATACAGGGAGTGCAGAAGAGTTTATATCTAAACTCAACATCAATGAGTATAACCTGCATTGCACCCCATAGCATCAGTAACAGTTCCATCTCCTTTCTAGATGTCGAAATATTTGTTGCAAATGGAAAGTTGAAAACCAAACCCCACCATAAGCCAGCAGCCGGCAACACTATACTCCACTCAACCAGCTCCCATCCCAAGCATACCATCTGTAGCATTCCCTACGGTGAAATGCTAAGAATTCGTTTAATATGCAGCTGGGAGGAGAACTTGGTAATAGCACAAGAAGAATGCAGAAAAAGATGACTTGAAAGGTTTTACTCCAACCACATAATTGTTGATGCAATCAAACAAACTAGGTCACTGTCTCGCAAAGATTTGCTAATGCAACCATCACGAGACAAAAACATGACCCTTAACAATACAGATCAGAATAGCAGCAACCCAAGACTAATCCTTACCTTAACAAACAAAAGGACAGTTTGTCCAAAAGACTTAAGAAAAATTGGCATCTGGAATTGAACTACCCCATTTGGGGGATAAGTTACCACGTACTCCCACGATTACTTACAGAAGGACCCTAGCACCAGAGACCTAGGGGGTCAGCAATAGCCCTGAGGTCTAGTCAGTTAGCAATTGGTTAACAAACTGTTGAGGGTTTCTCAAATGTTCTACCTGCAGGGCTTGTAAGTATAGCACAAACAAGAACATCTTTCAGTTTACCATTCAAAGAGAAGCCCTGCATGATAGACAAATTGTTAACCTGCAAGTCGGAATATGCTGCTCATGTGCTGGAGTGCTCTTCTGCACTGCAGTATGTTGGCAGTACAAAACTGCAAGTCCCCAAAAGGGCTAAGGGCTATTATCAACTCAGATCCAAATTATTCAGTAGCACGCCACTTTAAAGAGGTCCATGAAAACCTTTTAGACAAATTAAAATACAATGTGGTGGATGCCGTGCCCCCACTTAGACATGGAGGCAATAGGGAGGCTGTTCTAAGATGCCTTGGGACAAAATATATTTTGAAATTAGACTGCAAGAGCCCGAACGGCCTGAATACAACTGAGGATTTATACACCTGGTTATAAAGGATTTAACACCTATGGCCTTGTAATCTGAGGTGAGAAACCATACACAAGAATTTTCCAGTTCTCAATGTGTTTCCCGGTAGGATGAAGATATAATGTAACCTCAGAGACAGTTTTATCTATTTATACCTTCCGCTGTGTCCTCTTCTTACCTACTTAGTTTCCTTGTTCTTTCCGGCTACCTAGGGCATTCTGATTTGGCCGCCCTCGGTAGGCTATAGTAAATTTAATTGCACACTAGCACTTTATCTACAGTGGTCTGGTCTTACACACTGCATAGATGTAATTATGTTTACATCACGTTGGCACTTTTTGGCACAGATTTGCAACAGGACATTTTAGAGCAGGATTCATTACCATGGCAATAGTAAGCAAAGTACTTGTGTTAAGTGAGAATGGCATTGGGCAGGAAGTTGTCTCACCCTCTGAATTGAATATTAACTGACATTTGTTAACGATATGTATAGGTGACGGAGTATGTTCACATGCTATATATGTACCGTACACAAAGTTTCAATATAGGAAGTTCACCTATAGGCTAGTAATAAGGCATAAGGCCGGAAATCTGATCATATTTACATTGTCAGTTATGTTATGTATTTTTCTAAATACAAAAGAGGGTGCCAAATGCCACAAGTAAATAACCATATTAGGTGGTCACTAATTGCCTTTTTAATAGTGTTTTTACGAAATATTAATTCCGCATCTGTATTTTAGACAGTTATTTTTGCGGCACTTGCACAAGTACTTTTCGAATGTATTGGGCTAAAACACGCAAAAATCCGAATTAACTTATAATGTATGCATTTACACAGGTATCTTGGCGTATTTTGCACATGTAGTGATGACCCTACTTAGGTTATTGTTTACATACAATGTATTGCGCAATTTGCACATGGAACAAACTTCTTGTACAGCTGGTGAAAATACTTTGATAATTCTGTGAAGAAAACAGACGGGCAGTATCTGTATCTGTTAGTAATTGGCACTTTAAATTCTTGGGGAAACATGGGTACGTCATGTGATCAAGGTCCTTAGGGGCTGAAACGCCTCATGGCGGCAGAGCACGTTTGAAAATAAAGAAAATAATCTGCACGTATAAAAGCGGTGTGTCCGTTCCCTTTATATATATATATCTGAGAGGTCTGTACTGTGGCTAAAGTGCAGCATCGAGAGCCGAATCAGCAGGACATTGTTTTTATATATATATATATATATATATATATAAATATATATATATATATCACTCAAAAAACTATAAGTTTTAGTGGTGTTATAGTTAGCTGGACATTTTACTCATACAAAACCAATGAAATTGCTCCTATATAGTTAGTTGTACTAATTATATTTCGCGCACCCGCAATCCACTGCTGATGATGTCACATATTAGATCATTCATGACATGGTCAGTGACATCACTGATGACATCTCAAATGACATCACTGATGACATCACTGATGACATCATCCAAGTGACAATCACATACACCTTTTCATACACTATTACAATTTTTCATCACTGTTTGTAAAATACAGAGTATCATATTTAAATCCATTGTCACAGCAATACAAGTAACAAAAAATCCACTCAGTGATTCATAGATGTATACACACATCTAATCACTTACCTATGGATTCACTCATACATGCTGTCAATGACCAATAGAACACTATCAAAAATACTTATACATCTATATCAACATTAAACAACAGCACTCATCCTATTCACATATGAAGTCATCCTACTCACTTATGCAAACAATGGATCATACTTACATATTTACTTAGCAAAACACTTATACAAACACCACTTCTTCTATTCATTTAGATACTAAGTCATACTTAGTGAATTATAAAATCATTATTACAAGTATACAGTTATCCATACAGTCACTCACACAATCATTGTGTCTTATGTATACTTATTTATATACAACAACTGACACATACACTGCCTTTTATTTTTCGAGTTTGTTGGACCTGTACCTTTGAGAAATATATTTGCTCATCACCACACCCATAAAGAGATTCCCTCACCCAAACTGTTAGAACATGTAGTTTTAACTTCATATATCTACTGAATCAACTATTCACACATCTTTGGACAGTCACACACCCCCCATCGAACCACACACACTTTCACACTCCCATACAAATACTCAGTTAACTAATCAATAACTAATATAGACTTTCACATAGCTAGTAACCAACTGTAGAATCAGTTTACACAACAACTGACAAAGTGATACAGATATTCACACAGTTTAGGCACTATCCACTATATTTAGTGAGACATTATAAATTGGTCAAGTAAACAGTCAATTACACTGCTACTAAATCCTCCATCCAAATATTTATTTATATATATCCACTCATTCTTCAATGTAAATTGCTATATATATAATGCATATTTAAATAACGAAGCAGACCACATTCACTGGATGATGTCATCAGTGATGTCATCAGTGATGTCATTTGAGATGTCATCAGTGATGTCACTGACCATGTCATGAATGATCTAATATGTGACATCATCAGCAGTGGATTGCGGGTGCGCGAAATATAGTTAGTACAACTAACTATATAGGAGCAATTTCATTGGTTTTGTATGAGTAAAATGTCCAGCTAACTATAACACCACTAAAACTTATAGTTTTTTGAGTGAATTTCAAAGGTTTTTTAAAAACTAATTCCTAACTATATAACTCCTGAAACCTATGGTTTTTTCAGTGAATTTCAAAGGTTTTTTTAAATGCTAATTCCTAACTATATAAGGCCAGAAACCTATGGTTTTTTCAGTGAATTTCAAAGGTTTTTTAAATGCTGATTCCTAATTATATAAGGCCTGAAACCTATGTTTTTTTCAGTGAATTTCAAAGGTTTTTTAAATGCTAATTCCTAACTATATAAGGCCTGAAACCTATGGTTTTTTCAGTGAATTTCAAAGGTTTTTTAAATGCTAATTCCTAACAATATAAGGCCTGAAACCTATGGTTTTTTCTGTGTTTTAAAAAAAAAGAATTGATTGGTTAACTGGCTTATTAAGTGTATCTTAGTGAATACATATATTAGCGAGTAATGTTTAAATATTTAAATATATGCATGAGTGATGTAATATGTGACGTCATCAGCAGTGCATTGCAGACGTGCAAGTTATAGTGAGTCCAACTAACTATAACGTGGGAATTTCAATGGTTTTATGCGAGTAAAATTTCCAGCTAACTATAACTGGTGTGAAACCTATGGTTTTTTCAGTGAATTTCAAAGGTTTTTTAAATGCTAATTCCTAACTATAACTGGTGTGTAACCTATGGTTTTTTCAGTGAATATATATATATATATATAAAATTTCTATGGCAAAATGAACCCCCTCATTTTGTTCCTTTGCAAATTAAATGTTTTAAGTGTTAACACTTTATTCCAATCAAGATGACTTCAGGGGTGCCATACTTTTGTCATAAGTAAGACTGTTAGCACGCTAGTTGTTCTTTAGAACACTCTCAGACATTCTGTCATTGGGCTATAGTTGGGCTACATCTGGCTGATATTTGGGCTACATTTGTTTTTTTTGTCTCTGGTGGCCATCTTTGGGCTACATTGGGCTACATTGGGCTACATTTGGGCTCTAACATATATATAGCCCAATGTAGCCCAATATATATTTTTTCAAAGTTAATTTTCGTAAAAACCACTGGAGCACATATCTTGAGACATAGCAAAGGCACATCGGGCTACCAGTCACTACAATTTTGCCAAGTTTGGTGGAAAACCATTCAGCCGTTCGGGCTAAAAGTGAGTCCAACCGCCCTATGGAAATTAACATGGGGAAAACATGTTTTGGGACCCCCCTTTTATCTCGGCCCCCGCTTGACGAATCCCCCCCAAAACTTTCAGGGAAGGAGCGGAGCGCCACGAGGCAAAGTTAAGGAAAATTTCAGGAAGATTCCTCAACCGGCGCCAAAGTTATTCCCAATAGAATGTTGCGATTTCCCTATGGAAAACAATCCTAACTATATATACCTACTGGCTATCGCCGGTAGGTAATAACATTTCTATGGCAAAATGAAACCCATCATTTTGTTCCTTTTCAAATTAAATGTATTAAGTGTTACCACTTTATTCCAATCAAGATGACTTCAGGTGTGCCATACATTTGTCATAAGTAAGACTGTTAGCGTTCTAGTTGTTCTTTAGAACACTCTGGGACATTCTGTCATTGGGCTATAGTTGGGCTACATCTGGCTGATATTTGGGCTACATTTGGGCTCTTTTGTCTATGGTGGCCATCTTGGGAGACTGCATATCAGAATTATTTTAATGAAATATAAGAGGATTTGAGAAGTCACTCAAAATGTGCCCTAATTTTTCTTTCTTCAGCACTAATCATAATTTCTATGGCAAAATGAACCCCCTCATTTTGATCCTTTGCAAATTAAATGTTTTAAGTGTTAACACTTTATTCCAATCAAGATGACTTCAGGTGTGCCATACGTTTGTCATAAGTAAGACTGTTAGCTCTCTAGTTGTTCTTTAGAACACTCTGGGACATTCTGTCATTGGGCTATAGTTGGGCTACACCTGCCTGATATTTGGGCTACATTTGTTTTTTTTTGTCTCTGGTGGCCATCTTTGGGCTACATTGGGCTACATTGGGCTACATTTGGGCTCTAACATATATATAGCCCAATGTAGCCCAATATATATTTTTTCAAAGTTAATTTTTTACTAAAAACCACTGGAGCACATATCTTGAGACATAGCAAAGGCACATCGGGCTACCAGTCCCTACAATTTTGCCAAGTTTGGTGGAAAACCATTCAGCCGTTCGGGCTAAAAGTGAGTCCAACTGCCCTATGGAAATTAACATGGGGAAAACACTTTTTGGGACCCCCCTTTTATCTCAGCCCCCGCTTGACGAATCCCCCCAAACTTTCAGGGAAAGAGCGGAGCTCTGCGAGGCAAAGTTAAGGAAAATTTCCTCAACCGGCTCTAAAGTTATTCCCAATAGAATGTTGCGATTTCCCTATGGAAAACAATCCTAACTATATATACCTACTGGCTATTGCCAGTAGGTAATATATATACATATATAAACATATATATATAAACATATATATATAAACATATATATATAAACATATATATATGTATATCCAAGCTCCAAGTTGCCCTCAAGCAGCGACGCACTCTGAAGGAAACTTGCTGCAAGGCATTTAATAAGATAAAAACTGCACAGCATTCCAATCACGATCACAGCCAGGGTGCCGAATCCAGCTTGACATGTTTCACAGCTCTTCTCTCTTTCCTCAGAGGCTCGGCATGATGAATTGTGCTTGCTAACTCACCCACATATTTAAAGCCCTCTGGTGGGCTGCTCGAATGAGTCAAACGCACAGCCTGATGGACTTTGTAGTGTGTGTCCGTGTTTAGGTCCTGAATGGATGCACTTTCATGACATATATATGGCGACAGGTGCAACAGGTAATATATATATATATATAAATATAATATATATATATATATATATATATATGAACAACACCTTCCTCCAAAGAGCAAGCAGAGGCCAGAGGGGGAATCCTTTGGTGAAACTTTTAATGCTCAGGTGCACAAAATAACAGTGGCGGCAAATGCATTTCGGCGATTTTCGTGCCTTCATCAGCGCCCATCACTGTGTGGGGCCAGTCGAAATAGTCCAATAGTCCTGCCCCTCTGTTTAAAATATTGTTGAGGCCAACACACTCCTCCCCTTGATGAATGCAGCTCACCTGTTGGTAGTTTAGGGTAAATGCCGAACTCCAACTCCCAGCATGCAACATGGTATGCACCTGGGTTGGCGATGTGGATGGAGATTTTCAAAATGTTAATTCAAGTGTTGGCTTGGTGCAGGAATGGCGATAGGACCCCCACGCTAGCATCAGAGCCTCCAAAGATCACCTCGGGTCCCTCGTACCGCCGCTGCCATCTTACAAGGTAAGTCAATAAACGGGGGCAGCTGAGTAGCCACACAACGCCCAGTTTGAGGAAAAATACCTCGCTCCGTTTGAAACAGTTCCTTGAGTGATGGCGGACACCGGGCTATTCGATCCCTCGAGAACAGTCAAGCACTGCAAGCAGTGCGGTTGCCAGCTGAGTCCGGGTCACTTGTTGCGGCAGGGCCATCTGTACAGCGCCGCAGGCTGGCGCTGAAAATATGAACAACACCTTCCTCCAAAGAGCAAGCAGAGGCCAGAGGGGGAATCCTTTGGTGAAACTTTTAATGCTCAGGTGCACAAAATAACAGTATATATCTGACACTTGGCTCCCTTTCCCCTCGGTAGGCGCTGCTTTGCTTGGTCGCGTTACCCCTGCGGATGAGCCAGCCGCTCGTAAATTACAACAGTTTCCCCGGTGCCGGGGAGGGTGGGGTCGCTGAACAAACGGAGTGACAATCGCTGATTTTCAAGTTCTTGTTATTTTATTCATAATCCATGGGGGGTTCAAAGAAACAAAACAACCGACGCGTTTCGGCAGCGTCCGCTGCCTTGGTCACGGTCAGTTTTGTGTATACAACTCACACATTTTGAAACGTTTCAGAATCGTCCAAAACACGCCCCTTGGGGTTTGACCATTTCAGTGTTGGAATTCTGGGACTCGTAGTTTTCCTTAAACAATTCACTAGATCAGCATTTGAAACATTTGAACCAAATAAATGCCTATGTCTGTACATTCCATGATTTAATTATTTTAGTAAATCATTATTCAACCTACTCAATTTAATCAATTAAGGCTGTTTTCACTATAAGGCAATTTAAAAGTTCTAAACATTTTCTAGTGCGTTCTAGAGCCTCTTGGATGGGATAAACAAATAATGCCCTCTAGTGGGCCAGTTGTGAGGCAAGTCATGATTAAGGTTTAAACAATTGGTACTGCCCTCCCCCCCTATATATATATTACCTGTCGCCAGTAGGTAGTTATAGTTGCAACCTAGTTTCCTTAGGAAAAACATTTTTTGATATGCTAATAACTTTGGCGTCGTTTGACGAATCTTTGCGAAATTCTCCAAACAAAAAGTCTATCCAGGTCAACTCCTATCCTGAACATTTGGGGGTGATTCGTAAAGCGGGGGCTGGGAAAAAAGGGGGGTACCAAAACACGTTTTCCCCATGTTAATTTCCGTAGGAAATTTTGCGACAAGCTACAGCCCGAACTGCTAAACGGAATACCCCAAATTTGGCAAAAAGGTAGAGCTTGGTTCAGAAAGCGAAATTCTTTTTAAATGAGTAAATCCGTTCGGTAGTTGCTGAGAAATTAGAAAAATAAAAGTTTTAATATCTGGGCAGAGCCTAGGTCCAGAGCACGAGCAGATTGGCTGCCAACACTCTAAACCAGGAAGTGTTGGCAGCCATCTTGTGACTCAGTAGAAGCAAGTCACCAGAAAACAGAGAAACAAAGGTATAAAACAAGAGAAGGGGGCAGGGTAGAAAAACTCTGACCCCCTAAGTCTGCTCAGGGGGTCCCAGAAGGACCCTCTGGGCCAAAAGAAGCATTGATATAAAAAAAAATTCACACAATTTGCGCGGGGGCTGTGACCCCAGCGCAAATTGTTCCTGTGTTTTATTTTAATGAGGCCCCTGGATGGGCTAGGTTCCGGGGGCATTTCTTAAAAAATAATAGGGGCTCTCTGGGGCTGCGGGGGCCAGCTGGGGTCCCCGCATCCCCGGGGCTTCATTCATGTTGGGATTGGGGTTTGCACGGCCCCTCTCCTGGAGCCCTCCATGTGCTTTTAACTTTGGCATAGTTTGACGAATCTTTATGACATTTTCCCAAAAATTTCTCTTTTTTGATCAGCTCCTATCTTGAAAGTTTGGGAGTGATTGGTCAAGGGGAGCTGAGAAAAAAGTGGGATCCCAAAACGTGTTTTCTCAATGCATTTTACATAGGAAACTTTAGACAAGGCTACAGGTCAAACTGTTGAATGGAATTACTCCACATTTGGCAGTGAGAAATGTCTTGGTCTAGAAAGCGTGCTTTTTTTAAAATGGTGTAAATCCGTTCTGTAGTTTTTGAGATATTAAAGGAAAAATATATACACAGTACTATGCAACAAGCTAGAGCGATGCTGTGAGAAGGAGATCAGGAAATGGTGGGAGGCCACCTCGCTCCAGAACTACATGGAAGTGGATAGAGTCCCTAGAGGGCTCAGGATATATACCGTCCCAGCATATGAAAATCCGGACCCTATGCTACTAGAACAATGGGCTGAATTAATAGCAGCATCCTGCAAAGCGATGCTAGACCTATTGATAAAGTTTGCATGGAGCGATCGATCCAAAGCATTGGAAGAAATTGCTTCCCTAGAGAAAGAGTTATTGAAGGAGGATGACCAAGCGAAGATCCAACAATTGAGAGATGAAATGAAAAAGAGGCTCATGAAGTATGAGTTAAAAATAAGAGCAAGGAAGCAAGAAAAATTCGAGCGGGACGAGCGTGATTACGCTCAAGGAAGAGTATTAACATTTTCCCAAAAATATGATGGCATCAGAGCAGCTATGAAAAACAAAGAGAAGAAACAAACCATGGAACAAACAGCTGAGGCGGCAACCTCGGAATCAAGTGTCACGGAGAGGAACCATCGGGAGATGACGAAACAAGAAATACCAGCCAATTACGGAAGAACCCTTTTCATTTGGAGTTCAATGTAATCAAGAAGACGTGGCTGAGAGGGGGAAAGACCAAACCCCCGGAAGACGACAACGTCAGACCCGAAGGGGCGGGTGGCAGAGGAAGAGGAAGGGGCAAGACGACAAGCTACAATACCCGCAAAAAGGGCAACAGATGGTAGATAGCAGTGAGAATTTGACCATCGTAAATCTTACCAATCAGGAATTAACAGAAACCGAAAGAAACACCTTACAACTGGGCCTCACCTTCTGCCCGAGTGACCAATTAGAGTTCACACAAACGAGAATTGATTTATTCAAATTGGTAAGGAAAATGAAGCTGCACAAATTCCATAAGACCAAACCCTGTGTTGCAGAATCCCGCAAAACAAAGAAAAAGAGATCAACTGCCCAATTGACTGATGTGTTAACCGTGAAAGATCTAAACGCAGTCCAGGCATTAGAGGAATTGAGGCAAGAACAAACACAAACATTGGAGACTCAAACCAATATTGAACAGCAATCGCCTCAAACAAACTTTCGAGCACCCTCGCAATTTAACCCACAGATGCCTTATGACGCTATAGATACCTTCTCTGATGCTGTCATACAGGACCTAGTCGAACATAGAATGAGTGCCAACAAACGGTCCAATTGGAAGATGAAACATAATCTGACCAGAGAACAACAATCCGCCCTTGACAGTATCCAAAGAAATGATAAGATCATACTACTAAAACCATCGGATAAGGGAGGGAACATGGTTCTGTTGACAAGAGAACAATACTGTAAAGAGTCCCTTCGACAACTAGAAAATCAAGAAAATTACTGTGTTACAAGCGAAGAGGAATATGAATGCAGTAAGAGATCTTACCATGACCTCCTGACAAAATGGCGGAATAAAACCATGTTGGATATGGACGAATTTATGTATCTTCGGAACCCAGAACCAATAACTCCGACTTTCTACCAGCTCCCCAAAATACACAAACATGCAACAAGTCCCCCGGGACGCCCTATTGTGTCATCTAAGGGTGGATTGACAGAGAACTTATCGATCTATATTGATTCTTTCCTGGCAGAATTTGTGGTGAACTTAAAATCGTATGTAAGGGACACCAAACATTTCATTGAACAGATAGCAGATATCACATGGGACAATTCTTTCTTGCTCATCACTTTAGACATAACCAGTCTATATACCTGCATTAGACATGATGTTGGGGTCAATGCTGTCAAATACTTCCTCGATATGAGACCTGGAAAGTATAGAGAACATGGTCTAATGCTAATAGAGATGTTACAGTTTTGTTTACGAAATAATATTTTTTTGTTTCAGAACACTCTCTTTAAACAGATCTCCGGGACGGCGATGGGAACCAGCTTCGCCCCCAGCTACGCAAATTTATTCGTCGGCTGGTGGGAGGAGCAGGTGGCCCTTGCCGGAGATAACATCAAATGGGCGGAAAATATTGTGATGTGGCGTCGATACATCGACGATCTGTTCGTGGTGTGGAGGGGCTCTTTCACAGACGCAAACAATTTTGTCAGGGATTTGAACAAAAATGATCTAAACCTGATATTTACTGCTGATATCAGTAGTGAAGAAGTTCACTATTTAGATTTGAGAGTTTTCGTCAGGGAGGGCAAAATACATACTGCCCTATACAGAAAACCCACTGCAGGGAATATCATACTTCATGCTAAGAGCAGTCACCCACCTAGCCTAAAAAACAGCATACCTTACGGTGAAATGTTGAGACTAAAAAGAAACTGTTCACAAGACGAAGATTTCAGGATAGCAGCCAATGAGAGTGTCCAAAGGTTTCTTTTGAGAGGTTATGATCCAGCTGTCCTCGATAAAACTCTCAAAAAAGTGACTAGAATTCCTAGACAGGAACTGATGGCATGTAGTCCCAAAAAAACAGCAAATACTGAGAATGCCAATAAATTCAGCATGATTACCAAATTCTCAGAAGGGGCCAATGTTTTGAGAGGGATTCTCTCAAAAAGTTGGCATATACTACGCACAGATCCAGTGATCGGGTGTGATGTTCCTGAGAGACCACTCATCACATTCCGCAAATCTCGATCTATAAAGGATATGGTAGTCCATAGTCACTTAACATCTGTAAAACCAATCGGACAAAGCACCCTAAAAGATATGGCGGGGTTTTTCCCCTGTGGGAAATGTCGCGCTTGTGAACATAGCAAAAGAGTATTCTCCTATTCCATTCCAGGTGTAGCCCTACCGAAGAAAATCAAGCACTTTATCACATGTACTACAGCTTATGTGGTATATTGTTTGATCTGCCCCTGTGGTTATAAATACATAGGGAGCATGATTAATGGGGTCAAAATGCGAGTACTAGAACACCAACGGGCCATAATGAATAAGGATGTATCATATCCGGTGGCCAGACATTTCTCCCAAGTCCATCAGAGTAATCGTGAATTACTCCAATTCTTCGGTCTGGACCACGTACCAGTTAGTCCCAGGGGTGGAGATAGGTTGTTACGCCTACGCAGACTCGAGTCACGGCATATCATAGATATGCAGACAAAACATCCGGGTGGGCTCAACATCGGAGAGGAACTAGGTGTACACCTTGGAAAATGAATATCCAACATAAAGTGGGTGTGTACATGTATGTATATATATGGGTAGACATAGAACGCTACTAGCAGATTTGATGAATTAAGAGCTGTATTGCTTGTAGACGATCTATCTTGACCATTGTTGGATTATGAATTACTTCATTGGTGCAGTATGAACTGATTTTCTTTCAAGTATTTGCACCATGTTTTCATCTGTTTTGAAATTTCTTCTGCTTTTTTCAAACTTTATTTGAAGATTCTTTCTGAAAAATCTCACGGTAGAGGAAATAGTTTCGTACTTTTCTCCTTTCACTTTTCGTTTTCTTGCTTTTATTCTCATATTGGCTTATCCTTTTCAGTCTGTTTCCCTATCAAACTTGAATTTCAATTGACTTATTATTTGTTTTGATTTGTGACACATGGAATCATATATATCATAACTGTGAAAATTGGTCTATACAAATTCGTGATTCACGAGCTAAGCCGATACACTGCTTAATTTTGAGTACATGATGTATCCTACTTGGAGTTGATATATAATTTTGCCACATTGTGTCACGTTTGGGATATACACTAGTGTTGTTCCCCATCGGTACATTATTTAGTTGATTAAGGGAAATCACTGAGTTTGCCAATCTATAGTTTGTAAGATCACGTTGCAACTTGCTTTAATTGTCCGAGTCATTGTCGGTGACACGCCGATACATGGCGAGATTAATTAATTTTCACCGACTTGGGTTATTTTTATATGTGTATAAAACACGTAGACTATATCTCAACCCACAATGCAACTGTACGACGATCTCACTGTACAGAATGGTGTTCGAAATGTATATATTGTAAATATCTGTGAATAGGGCGTTGAAATGCCATGATATGCTGATACACAGCAAGATTGTTTTCATTTTTCATTTAATAACATGAAAAGAAAGGCATTAGTATATCTCAGGGTTACAACACACTGTAATTATGTCTATGTGTTTAGTTTTTACCCACTTAATAATGGCCGCCCTGTTGTAAATATTTGCACATTGTCCTTTTTCCTTTTCTTCCGCACTAAACAGGAAGTGAAATGTATATAGTGTGCCGGGTAACAAGGCACAAACTAACACTGACGAAGGACTAGAGGTCTGAAACGCGTCTGTTTGTTTTTGTCAGAAGCCGAAATAAACTTTATGCAACATACCCCCGTGAGTGCGTTTTAGTCTCGAAAGAAGGGTCGAATGGAGCTACTATATATATGTATATATATATATATATCTGAGCGGAGCCTAACTCCAGAGCACGAGCTTGCCTCTGATTGGCTGCTAACACTTCAAACCAAGAAGTGCCCTCTGATTGGCTGCTAACAATTCAAACCAGGAAGTGTTAGCAGCCATCTTGTGCCTCGCATCGAGTGAAAATATAACAGAAATGTCCCGGGGGCAATTTAATATACCGGAGCTCTGTCTGTGCGAGATAAACCTTTCATGCTCCGTCTGCCCAACATCACCCCTTCGCAGCTATGACTTTGAAAGCCAGTCCGTAGGCTCGCAGCTCTCTACCTTTGCGAGCTAGTACACTGCTGTGCCTCTACCTTTGTGGGCTACTATGCTGCTGTACCTTTGGGAGCGGACGGCCCGTAGATCTCCCTCTGCAAGTCGAGCCCATGGACCGCAGTTGTTCCTCTGAGGGCCTGGGTGCAAACTGTTTATAAGTCACACTATATGAGCATTGAAAAGCCATTTGGAGATTGAGTCCGTCAGCTGGCATCTATCCGAGGCATCTCTGAAAACATACCGGAGCTCTGTCTGTACGAGATACACCTTTCACGCTGCATCTCCCCACATCAGCAGGTAATGCACCCTCCTCTCACATCATCAGCATACCCCCAACAACCTTCTTGGGCCCGCAAGTCTCCCGCTGCGCACCACTTATCGGCTCGCAGCTCTTCGGGTGCGACTTCTAGGGCCTGTAGTTGTATCTGTGTAGCCAAGACTGGAAATATACCGTAGGTCTCTCTTCGAGATCCCCCCTTCACGCTCCCTCTCGCAACATCACTGTTCCACAGCTATCCCTTGGGAAGCAGACCGCCCGCACCTTTCCCTATATCAGTGGGCCCGCAGGTGTTCTTGTGTGAGCTGGACTGCAGCTCTCCCTCTGTGAACTGATGGGCCGTGGGTCTCCCTCTATGAGCCAGCCAGTCAGCTCAAAGCTATTCATCTATGAGCCAACCAGCCGGCATGTAAATCTCTGAGAACAGATGCAATGCAGGCAATGATCATGCAGGTCAGACACCCACCACTGCTCTGACATCCCCGAGCAGCAGGTCCTTTTTTGCCATCCCCCCTCACACCCACCCCCCACAAACAAATATGACAGCCACGTTAGGGAATCTGGAATTTAACTAATTGGGTAATGTGGTACAATTATTAATAAGAAGATGCGTGTGAGGTTGGACAAATAGGAATCTTAGTCATGTATGGATTTACATATAATATTTTATTAAAACAAAACAACCACAAATAAAACTATGTACAGCCATGGCATGCCATCGCTGGACCATTTGTGAATCACAGCCTGCAAGACAAAAAGAAAGATAAAATGGTGCATCATGCGTCCAGCAAAGGAGGGAGAAAGAGTGAAAGAGAGGAAGAGAGAGAGAAAGAAAGAGAGAGAGAAAGAAAGAAAGAGTTAGAGAGAGAGGAATACAGAGAAATAGAGAAAGGGTAAGAGAAAGAGAGAAAGAGTGAGATACAAGGACGAGAGAAAGAGAGAAACAGTGTGAGAGAGAGGAAGAGAGAGAGAGAGAGTGAGATACAAGGAAGAGAGAAAGAGAGAAACAGTGTGAGAGCGATAAACTGTGTGAGAGAGAGGAGAGTGAGAGAAAGTCAGAGAGAGGAAGAGAAAGAAAGAAAGAATGAGGGAGAGAGGAAGAGACAGAGAAAGAGAGAAAGTGTGTGAGAGAGAAAGGAAAAGATGGAAAGTGTTGACACTGGAGAACATCTTTGCAGCTCACCTTTCTGCCACTGTTGTGTCTCCAGCCATGTGCTGTGCAGTGCACCCTCAAGTTTAGTCATCTGAAAGATAGTATAGAATTAGTTATTGCAGACTACATACAACTGCAGACTTGTAATTCTGTTTCGCCGCTGCACACTCAGGCTGCTGCACACTATCCACTCCCACCGCCCAGAGGTGACTGCCAGCTGCTGTGGAAAGAAGTCTCTCTGCTCACCTTCCACCACCGGCGTGTGTGTAAGAGGGTCCACCACGTGCCAAAGCAACCTTCTTATGCTTTGCATACTCGCGGTAAAGCAAAGCGCACAATTCAGAATGGGTGTTGATTGTCAGGATGGCCACACATCATAGCAGGTTGGACACATATTCAGCTCTGGTGACAGTGAGTGGCTGGAGTTCCATGTTGCGGGAGGGGGGAGTCAATTGGTGAATCACAGCCTGTTTGATAAAAAGCAAGATAAGATTGTGCGTCATGCATCCATCAAAGGAGAGAGGAAGAGAGAGAGAGAGAAAGAAAGAGTGAAAGGAAGAGAGAGAAAAAGAAAGAGTGAGAAGAAGACAGAGAGAAAGAGAAAAACAGTGAGAGAGAGGAAGAGAGAGACGAACAGTGAGAGAGAGGTAGAGAGAGAGAAAGGGAGAAAGAGTGTGAGAAAGAGGAAGTGAGAAACAGAGGAAGAGTGAGAGAGAGAAAGAGAGGGAGAGGAAGAGAGAGAGAAATAGAAAAACAGTGTGAGAGAGAGGAAGAGAGAGAAAAAGAAAGAAAGAGTGAGAAGAAGACAGAGATGAAGAGAGAAACAGTAAGAGTGAGACAAAAAGAAAGAAAGAGTGTAAGGTAGACAGAGAGAAAGAGACAAAGAGTGAGAGAGACGAAGAGAGAGAGAGAAATAGTGAGAGAGAGAGGAAGAGGGAGAAAATAGTGTGAGCAAGAGAAACAGAGGAAGAGTGAGAGAGAGAGAGAGAGAAAAAGAGAGCAAGAATGGAAGAGAGAGAGAAAGAGAGTGAGTGAGAGAGAGGAATAGAGAGAAAAGAGTGTGAGGGAGAGAAAGGAAGAGATGAGGAGGGACAGTGAGTGCGCACACTGTGGACCAAGCCCTCACAGCTCACCTTTACACCACCGCTCTGTCTCCAACCACGTGCCGGGACCTAGTGGTGCCCTGAAGCTCCCACATCTGAAATATAGTACAGAATTAGTAATGGCAGAGTATATACGACTGCGTACGCCTAAATCGCTGTGCCGCCTTTGTGCATCCAGGCTGCTGCACCCCATCCACTCCAGCTGCCCAGAGGTATATGCCCACCTCAGCGCACCCAGGCCTCACTGCTCACCTTTTCGTGAACAGGGCACCCTCCACATCATGCAGCCCCGCTCCGCAAGCCAACAAGTCTTACATTTGTTTCTGTGTATTGATTTTGCCATGGCAGAGGACATACTAGTGCACCCATCATCATAGCAGGTTGCACACCCGCTCAGTCCTTGCGGTGCACTAACTTAGTGACCAGTAAGGTCACGCATGTGGTGGTATGCCCCTCCGGCCTACACTGCGGTCCAGCAGGGCACACAAAACATGCCGGCTGAAGTGCATCCAGTGCGAGCAACTCTAAAATGGCGCAGAGCACGTGCCCCGGTCTTTTTTCTTGGTAGGGTCACTTGTCCTGTGACGCCTGTGCTGGATGGGTATGGTGTGGGTGTATACCAGCCGTGAGAGAGTGGCTGTGGCACACTGACAACTAGGCCTGTGACCAATCAATCAATCATAGCATTTGTAAAGTGCACTACATAACCGTGAGGGTCTCAAGGCACTGGGGGGGGGGGAACGCTGCTACTGTTCAAAGAGCCAGGTCTTGAGGAGTCTCCTGAGGGTTAGGAGGTCTTCGGTCTGCCGTAGGCAGATGGGGAGGGTGTTCCACGTCTTGGCGGTGAGGTAGGAGAATGATCTGCTGCCGGTGGTCACTCTTCGGATGCGGGGACAGTGGCGAGGGCGCGGTCTGCAGAGCGGAGCTGGCGGTATGGGGTGTAGAGGCTGAGTCGGCTGTTGAGGTATGCTGGTCCATTTTCTTGGAGTGCCTTGTGTGCGTGGGTGAGGAGCTTGAAGGTTATCCTCTTGTTGATGGGGAGCCAGTGCAGATTTCTCAGGTGGGGTGTGATGTGGCTACGGCGAGGGATATCGAGGATCAGGCGTGCGGAGGCATTCTGGATGCGTTGGAGCCATTTCAGGAGTTTGGCTGGGGCTCCTGTAGAGTGTGTTGCCTTAGTCCAGTCTACTACTGACGAGGGCCTGGGTGGCCGTCCTTCTAGTTGTGGTGGGGATCCATTTGAAGATCCTGCGAAGCATGCGGAGGGTGTTGAAGCAGGAGGACGAAACGGCATTGACCTGCTTTGTCATGGAGAGTGTAGAGTTGAGGATGACCCCCAGGTTTCTTGCGTGGTTGGTGGGTGTAGGGGATGCTCCTAGTGCCGTCGGCCACCAGGAGTCATCCCAGGCTGAGGGGGTGGAGCCGAGGATGAGGATCTCCATCTTGTCTGAGTTCAGTTTCAGATGGCTGTTCCTCATCCAGTCAGCGACAGCCTTTATTCCTTCGTGGAGGTTGGTTTTGGCGGTGTGGTGGTCCTTGGTGAGCAAGAGGATTAGCTGGGTGTTGTCAGTGTGAGAGATGATGTTTAGGTCGTGCCGTCGTGCGATGTGGACGAGCAGTGCCATTTATACGTTGAACAACATTGGGCTGAGGGATGATCCTTGGGGTATGCTGCAGATGATCTCGGTGGCTTTGGAGCAGAAGGCGGACGCTCTGGGTTCTCCCGGTGAGGAAGGAGGTGGTCCAGTCCAGGGCCTTCTCTTGGATTCCTGCGTCGTGGAGGCATGCTTTTAGCATGCGGTGGCAGACTGTATCAATAGCGGCTGACAGGTCCAGGAGGATGAGGGCCGTGGTTTTTCCGTTGTCGAGCAGAATCCTGATGTCATTGGTGGCGGCGATGAGGGCAGTTTCGGTGCTGTGGTTGCTACAGAATCCGGATTGGGATGGGTCCAGGATGCTGTTCTCTTTGAGGAAGCTGGTCAGTTGTTTGTTGACGGCCTTTTCGATGACATTCGCCGGGAACGGGAGTAGACAGATGGGTCGGAAAGTTCTTTAGGTCCTTGGGATCTGCCTTGGGTTTCTTGAGTAAGGCGTTGATCTCTGAGTGTTTCCAGCTCTCCGGGAAGGTCGCTGTCTCAAAGGAGATGTTGATGGTTTTCCAGAGATGGGGTGTGATGGTGCTGCTGGCTTTAGTGAAGATGTGTTGTGGGCAGGGGTTTTCTGGGGATCCGGAGTGGACTGATCACTACAATGAAAATTTGGGCCATGTAGCGTTGTTGTCCTTCCCTGTAAGTGTAAGCGGAGTGGGCTGGCCTGGCATATGCCAGTCCTGCGTGAGGCTGTGAAGAATGACTCCGCAGCTATGGGCGTGTCTCCATCGTGAGCTGTATGAGCAATCAACTAATGCTGGTGTCTGTGTTGTAGTCCTGCCGTCACCCGGGTCACACGCGCCAATGTGTCACTCTGTGAGCCAAGTCCCACAACATGGCCAACATGGAAGGTACGGGGAATCACTGACCCTACATTCATCCATAGTTCCACACAAGAAAGATGGTGAACATGACACATCTGTGTGGATATGAATGTTTATTGCACATTCAGTGGAGTGTTGCATCTGTAGCAATATAGGGCCATGTAAAGTTCAAGTTTCAGTTTTTGGCACATGGAGGGCAGCCAATTAGAGGCAAGCTCATTGTCGGAGTTAGGCTACGACAACATATCTACTTATACCATCACTCCGCCAATCCCCACGCACTTATAAATTCACTATACACTCTCCTTGCGGTACTCTAATGATCTACGTACGTACTTGTACAATGACCGAGAGAAAGTTACATAACCAAAGATTTACCCCACTGATAAAGGTAAGATGGTTGCATACGCTGTCCAGAGCACAATGTAATGTGGTAGGGCCCAGGGGCAGCATGTTGCATACATAGTGTACACATGGACACAGATAGATAGTGGAACTGGGTACGGGCTCGTGCACTCGACTCCTTTTTATTACCAGGGTCACATGTCCAGTGACATCTGTGCTGGCTGCGTGTGGGGTGAGTGTGAGCCAGCCCTCCGGGAATGGGTGGTGCTAATAATAAGTACAATAGTAATCATTGGATTAGACACAGAGATTCAATCATAAAGGGTCAATGATTTGTGCTGCACTAAGGTAGGGGGAGCAGATGTGACATAATACACAAAAGATTCTATTGTAAAGGGTTCATGTCTTGTGGTGCACTGAGGAAGAGGCAGCAGATCTGAAATCATACACAAAAGATTCTATCATAAAGGGTCCATGAGTTGTGGTGCACTGAGGTAGGGGCATCAGAAGCATTCCGCATGTGCACAGCCAGCAATGATGAGTGGTGTTGACTTTAGCTGCACAGATTGGGAGCATTTGCTTTTCTTAACTGAATATAGTCTCTATCACAATATGCATTGGTTCTAATCTTGAATTGTGAGCCCTGCTGACCGCAGTGTAGACCGGAGGCAGTGTTCAGGAAGGACCCCCAGCCATGTGGCGTCGACTTGAGCTGTATAGAGTAAGGTAGATGTGGCGCTCAGCGTGGGTGCAGCCTGTGATGATGCGTGGTGTGGGTGGGCCGCAGTGTGAGCAATGTCTCTTTCCTACTGGACTAGGTCATCTGCAATCGCGACTCCATCTGAATTGTGAGCCCTGCTGTCCACAGTGTAGATCAAAGTCAGTAGTCAGCACAGACATCAAAGAATGCTTTTTGTGACTTCCTGTTGAGGAAATCCAACGACATAGAGTGCTGTTCACTCTACAATAAATAAATCAAAACTGAATTACAATTGTGCGCTCTGCTGTCCACAGTGTAGACTGCCATTCAGTATTCGTTTGGACTTGCAAGATGAATTTGGTCATTGTAGTAAACCTATAACTGATATAAAACAAGTTCTTGAGGCAAGGATACCAAAAGGATATTGGGCCCGATTCACAGAACTAACTTACGACAAAATCCTAAACTTACTAATTTTGGTATTCACAGAAGGCATTTAGTAGTCTTAAATTAGGATTTTGTCTTAAATTAGGATTTTGTCTTAAGTTAGGATTTTGTCCTAAATTAGGATTTTGTCTTAAGTTAGGATTTTGTCCTAAGTTTGCCCAAGAGGCAGTGGAAAAAAATACTCTTGTGGCACTGCTTCTATGTACAAGCATCTCCGGACCACACATCCTCTCAATCTTGCTCAGGAGGAAATGAGGCGAGCTGCTTTGAACCCCTCACCTGCTGTGGCAAGTACATCTGGAGTGTCCTCAGGAACACCTGCAATAGACATTAGGCCGGAAGTCGCCTTTCTCAAGCAACACTGCTTGAAGTGTAAGAAACTTATATGCTTTGGTGAGCAGTCGGTGGATGCAGTTTGTGCTGCGCAACGCAACCATCGTTAATTTTGTTTTGTTTGTTTTTGGAATGATAAGTAAGTTCTAAAAGTTTCCTGTTTTATTTGTTCTTTTTTTGTTAATTTATTGAAAAATACACCAAAAAAATACAAAATTGTTCAAAGAATAAAAAAAATACAAAAGAAAAAAGAAGAAAAAAAAGCTCAGAACGACCTTATCTGGTTAAAAAAAGAACTATAATTGCAAGGTAATGTGTGAAAGTTTGGTTGAATATATGTATATAGCATGATTGACTGAAAGAATGCATTAGTAGTGTATGGTAAATTTATAGTGAAGATTTATGAGGAAGTACTGCAGCATGACACTGCACTGTGGCACTTCCGAAGCACAGGGATGAGACATATGTACATGAATATGTTGCAACTCTGTGCTTCCCTCTGCACTGCAGCACAAACTGCAGCCATGCGGTGACACAGGCACCCTTGCATCATGGTGCAAGGATGTCTGTGTTGTGCGGAGGTTGTTTTTGTGCAGGAAGGGCCTGGCACCATCACTATGTTACAAAAAAATGACGTACTGGTGATGCAGGGTGATTTTGAATCTGCCACATAAGTGCTTAGGTATTGGCAGACTGATACAATAAGAACATAGTGCTGGATGGGTGATTGAAGAATTGCATGAGACTGACAGGAGGTATCGTACGCTGCATGGGTACTACTTCAGTATTTAATGGAGTGGACCAATAGTAGGTATCTGATTAGAGAGTTGTGGGGATTAAGCACAGAATAATTTATGTGTATTTGTGTTGGTGTCTAGGTCATTTTGTAAGAATACCACTAGTAACTGGAATGATGACAGTGCCGCAAACAGAGTGAACGCTTAATTTGTAAGTGCTTACGTATTGGTGGAGTGATAGGATAAGTAGATAGTGGTAGATAAGTGATTAAAGAAGTGCATGGGACAGACTGGAGGATTCCTACACTGCATGAGTACTAACTAGGTATTTAGAAGAGTGTATCAATAGTATGTAGCTAGTTAGAGGTTTGCTTGGATAGTGCACACAATATTACAGCTGTACTTGTGTTAGTAGCTAGGCCATTCCATAAGTTCATGACTAGGACCTAGAATAATTACTGTATTACAAACAGAGTGTATAGTAAATTTATAAGTGCTTAGGTATTGGTGGAGTAATAAGATAAGTAGATAGTGCTGGATCGGTGATTGGAGAAATGCATAGGACAGACAAAAGGATTCCTATACTGCATAGGTACTAACTGGGTATTTAGAAGAGCGTATCAATAGTTTGTAGCTGGTTAGAGGTGTGCATGCCTAGTGTACCAAATGTTGTACCTGCACTTGTGTTAGTGACTACGCAATTCTTTAAGTATACGACTAATAACTGGAGTAATTTCAGTGTTGCAAAGAAAGTGCGTGCTGAATTTATTAGTGCTTAGGTATTGTTGGAGTGATAGGATACATAGATAGTGATGGATGGGTGAATGGAGAAGTGCATGGGACGGACAGAAGGATTCCTAGACTGCATAGGTACTAACTGGGTAGTTAGAAGAGCGTATCAATAGTATGTAGCTGGTTAGAGGTCTGCGTGCATAGAGCACAGAATATTGTAGCTGTACTAGTATTGTTGTGTCTATGGTTTCGGGAATGGTAGTCTGTATTTTAGGGTGTGAGGAGGTGCATCAGATGGTCACGTGGATGATGTCATCAGTGATGTCATTTGAGATGTCATCAGTCATGTCATCAGTGATATCACTGACCATGTCATGAGTGACATAATATGTGATGTAATCAGCAGTGCATTGCGGGGGCGCGAGTTATAGTTAGCACAACTAACAATAATGGCCAAATTGCTCTTGTTTTGTACGAGTGAAATGCCCAACTAACTATGACGTCCATGAAACCTGTGGTTTATTCCGTGAAGTTCTTGGGTTTTTTAAGTGCTGATTTCTAACTATAATGTCCCTGAAACTTGTGTTTTTTCCAGTGAATTTTATATATATGTATTTAATCTCCTCTCACTCTTACAAAGAAGGAATCAGCACTCAGGATGTAGTTTGGAAGTACATAATCTGCAAAGGATGTGCTCCATGAGTTTAGGCTCGTCCGAACCTTAATAACGATGCAAGACGTCATTGTAGCATCCTTATTTAAATGTACAAATGCCTAAAGTTGCCAACATTAACAAAGGACTACATATTACTTTAATCCAAAAAGCTGGCGACCATATTGGCCTTGTCACAATGGGAAAATTCAGGAATTGATACAATAAGGAAAAGAAAACAAGTGTTAATATGCTCACAATGTCATTTCAGCATATCTTGCCCCATGACCGCCATAACTTTTTGTTCGTCAATGTGACTTATTCGTAATAAACATACTTAGGATTGCAAACATCAGCATAAACAATGGACTACACATTACTTTAAAGTGAAAGGCTATCTGCCATGTTAATCTGGGCACGGTGCGTATTATAATGGTTCTTACATGAAAGAAATGAAAAAAGGGGTGTTAATATACACACACTATCCCTAAATAAAGTTCTAGCGATTATAGTTCCATTCCATTCACAGCTCATTTGAGATGTCATGAGTGATGTCATGAGTGATGTAACTGACAATGTCATGAATGATGTAATGTCTGAGGTCATTAGCAGTACATTGTGGGGGCGTAAGTTATAATTAGCTCAGGTAACTATAACTGCTGAATTTCACTGGTTGTGTATGAGTGGAATCTGAGTCTAACTATACCGTCCCTAATCTTTGTTTTTTTCAGTAAATTTCTAGTTTTCTTTTAACGTTAAGTAAGATGCATAGTACAATGGATGGTGGGGGTTTGGAAGCAGGGCCTGGCATTGTGCTGCCCCCATCCAAGCTTGCTGCTCCTTCCTCCCCTCCTCCTAGCCATCCATTGTGCAAATCCATGTCCCTGCTCCCTTATTATAGCCCTGTGTTGCCGTTGTTCTGCCACTGGCCTTCCCGCCTTCTCTGAGCAGTTAGCTTGCTGCCCCATCCTCCTCCTCCCTATCCTCTGTTGTCTGAATCCATGGACTAGCCTCCTCCCTCCTTCCATGCATGGTCTGATGTCCTGCCACTGCCCTCCATTTAGCATGATGCACCAGTCCACTCCTCCTGCCCTCCATTGCCCAATTCTATGCCCCATCATTGACCTCTTGCTTAGCCTCTGTGCTTAGCTATTCTCCTTCCCCCTGCCCTCCGATGTCTGTGTGCATGCCCCTGCTCCATCGTTTTTGCCCACCATGTTCCATGGACCTGCCACTTCTATCTACTCTGAGTTTTCTGTTGAGCTGCCACTCCCCTCCCACCTGCCTAGCATTGTCAGATGACTGTAACCTGTCCCTGCCACCTCCACCCTGCCTGTCCACATGCCATGCCTTTATCCCCTTCCTCCTGTCCTCCATGGTCCATTCTACGGCCACACCCTTCTGCCCTCCCTGGTTTGTTGTTCTGCAACTGCTCCTCCTGCCTCCCCACGTGGTCTGTTGTGAGGCCCCTTCCCCTGAACTCTCTTGTCTGTGCCCAGGTACTGACCCTCCCTTTTATCCTCCATGGTCCTTTGTGCGTGCCCCTGCACCCTCCTTCTTGCTCATCATAGCCATTGTGCTGCCACTAACTCTCCTGCTTGCCATGCATGGTCTTCTGTGCTGCCACAGCCACTCCCACCTTCCCTCCATGGTTTGTGTGTCTTGCTTCTAGTGCCCATCCTGCCTGACCTCCATGGTCATCTTGCTGCTCCTGCCCTGCCCCCTTGCCCCAGACCTCGCTTTCCATGTGCCGACCCCTATTCCTCCCTCATGGCTTGTCATTTCCATTGTGATGCCCCTAACCCGTCCCTCCTGTCCTATATGGTCTGTTATGCTTCAGCTTTCTCTCCTGTCTGTCTATTATGGTCAGCTAGCTACCATTGCCTCTTTCCCCTCTGTTCTATGGTGTCCATGTGCATGGTCCTGTCCCCTCCCTATTGCTTTCTATGGATTGATATGCTGCACTCCCATCCGCATGACCACCGCGCCTTGAGACCCTCCGGGTCAGTAGTGCGCTATATAGATGTTCTGATTGATTGATTGATTGTGTGGTTTATTCTGCTGCTGCAAACCCTGCTGCCTGCCTTGTAGGGTCAGTTTGGTGTACCTCTCCATGTCCCTCCTGTCCTCTGTTATCCGAGTCCATGTCCCTACCCCAATTCCTCCTGCCTTCCATGATCCAATGTACCATACTTGCTAACATTTTGAAAAATAACTGGTCTATTAATTTTCCCCTTTGACTTAAATTAAAAAAGAGGAAATCGTAGACAGGAGACAGATCAAATAATGCCCATGTGGGCTTAAAAACATTGGACGTTTCCTGGCTGAATCGGGTCTGTTAGCATGTACGGTTGTACTACCACTGCCTCTTCCTTCTACCCACAATGAACTATTATATTGCCACAGCCTCTCTTGCCAGTCCTGTATTGTTGGTTTGTTGCCCCTGCCTTCTTTTTCCACTACCCTCCATAGTGTTGTTGTGCTACCACTGCCCTTCCTGCCTGCCCAGTGTGGTCAATTTGTTGCCTCTGCTCCCTGCTACCTGCCTTCAATTTTCAGAGTCTGTGCCCCTGGCCTCTTTCTATCAACCGTATCCTAATGAACAACTAGATTGCTAACATTCTATATTTATTACAAAAGTGTGGAACGCCTGACGTCATCTTGATGTAATCAAAACTGTAATACCTAGAGCATTTCCTTTTGAAGTTACATATATGAGAGGGTCTTATTTGCATCAAAATTATGGTTAGTGCTCTAAAAAACTGAAATGAGGACATATTTTTTGAGTTTCAAATAGCGACAAAGCACTTTTAAATTATTTGTTATCTTTATGTTTTTTATCCAGATGACCACTTGATTAAATGTTGCACTAGGGGAGAGGGTGTGGTGTTACTTCCAGAGCTGCAGACTTTGCAACTGGGGAACCAGGTTTGAGTTTCTGCTTCAGCTCGACATTCTGTGATTCTGGTCAAATAACTTAATCTCCCCATGTCTAAAACCAAAATAAATTTGTTCTTGTGTGATGTAACCAATGCTCCAGTAAAGCACTCCAATACCTGACAAGTCTGCACTATATAAAACTGCAAAAACACAACAAATAAAAAGTGTTTTGCACACTTCTGTCATTGGGCTACATGTAGGCTACATCTGGGTGATATTTATGCTACACTTGGGCTCTTTTGTCTCTGGTGGCCATCTTGGGAGATTTATTTGTTATGAAGTTTCCTAATTTCCTCATTTACTGCAGTCTGATCTGTAGGAAATGCTTTCAGTTTTTTAGTTTGATTCCATCAAGAAGGTATTCAGATAGGCACATATTTGCCATCAATTCTGAATGTTAACACTCTAGTTGCTCATGAGATCACTGTAGTAAAGCTACTGCTCACCACGGAAGTCTGCTGCTGGGCTGGTATTGAAAGTGCATGTTTCAGTCTGCATGTCAGAATTGTTTAATGAAATAGAAGAGGATTTGAGAAGTCACTCAAAATGTGCCCTAATTTTTCTTTCTGCAACACTAATCATATTTTCTATGGCAAAATGAACCCCCTCATTTTGTTCCTTTTTAAAATAAATGTTTTAAGAGTTACCACTTTATTCCAATCAAGATGGCTTCAGGTGTGCAATACGTTTGTCAAAAGGACTGTTAGCGCTCTAGTTGTTCTTTAGAACACTCTGGGAAGCTGCAGTAGAAGACAAAGGAATCAACTGACAGTCTCTGTCCTTGTTGGATGTACATGTTTTACTGAGAATGCCAGGCTTCATTCTCACATGAATGAAAAAGATAATGTGAATGTACAGAAAATATGCTCTCAGTTTAGCTTATAGATCACCTTCCAAACCTCTGTGGGAAAAGCATGAGAAAATAGTTTTCTCTCAAACATGATTCGTGATATCCCAGCAGAAGGCTTTTCACATGGTAAAATCACCTTAGAACACACCACAATTCCTTAAATGAGTATGGTACCATCAACAAATGATTAATAATGTAACTAAAGTCTTAAAACCTTCTATTAACTGCAATGCTTTTTAATGAGATTCTATCATGTATATTGGTCCGAAGATGGCTGTCAACACTTCTTGGATGAAGTGCTGACAGCCAATCAGATCTCACGATGAGATGTGTGGTTATGCCCCGCCCAGATATATATATATATATATATATATATATATATATTTAATTGTTTTTATTATTTAAAAAACTGCTGAACAGATTTACACCATTTAACAAAAAGGGATCTTTCTGAACCAAGGGGTACCTTTTTGACAAATTTGGAGTAATTCCGTTCTGATGTCATCAGTGATGTCGTGAGTGATGTCACTGACCATGTCATGAGTGATGTAGTATGTGATGTCATCAGCAGTGCATTGCGGGTGCGCGAGATATAGTTATCTGAACTAACTATAATGGGGGAATTTCAATGGTTTTGTATGAGTGAAATTTCCAACTAACTATAAAATGTGTGAAACCTATGTTTTTTTCAGTGAATGTGCAAGTTTTTTAAAATGCTAATTCCTAACTATAACGTGGCTGAAACCTATTGATTTTCAGTGAATTTTATATATATATAGCACTTGAATAAATCTGCATCTTACTACTTGGTGGTCCGTGTCTGTTCTTGCCCCAACTCTGGGGAGGTTTCAGCGTGTGGGGAACGGAGTTCTTCATATATATATATATATATACATATACATATATATATATATATATATAAATATATATATATTCACTGAAAAAACCATAGGTTATAGACCATATATAGTTAGGAATTTGCATTTACAAAACCTTGAAAATTCACTGAAAAAACCATAGGTTAGAGACCATATATAGTTAGCTGGACATTTTATTGACATAAAACCAATGAAATTCCATATATAGTTAGTTGCACTAACTATATATCGCGCACCCGCAATCCACTGCTGATGATGTCACATATTACATCATTCATGACATGGTCAGTGACATCACTGATGACATCTCAAATGACATCACTGATGACATCACTGATGACATCTCAAATGACATCACTGATGACATCACTGATGACATCATCTATTGTCTGTGTGTTTTTGTAAAATTTAAATATGTTTTACATATTGAAGAATGAGTGGATGTATGGTAGACTGAGTGTGTGTGTGGCTGGCTGGGAGGTGTGTGACTCTGTGCATATCAATGTGTACTTGTATCAGTGATTGTATAAGAGAGTAAGTATGTGTTAGTATATGTGTGAAAAAGTATGGTGTTCTGTGTTTAACTGTATAGATGAGGAAATCGAAGTGTGATTGATTCTTCACAGGACTGACTAGGTGTATGAGTGCATATGATAGTGTTGTAATAATGAGTGACTGTATGTATGAGTGATTGTATGGGTGAATGAGTGAATGTGTGTGTAGACGTAGGAATCAGTGAGTGCGTATGTAGTAACTGGTATTGGTGTGTCATGATGTCATCAGTGATGTCATTGGAGATGTCATCAGGGATGTCATTTGAGATGTCATCAGTGATGTCATCAGTGATGTCACTGAAGTATGGTGTTCTGTGTTTAACTGTATAGATGAGGAAATGGAAGTGTGATTGATTCTTTACAGGACTGACTAGGTGTGTGAGTAACTCCATGGATGAGTGGCAGTGTGTGAGTGTCTGCATAGGTGTATGAGTGCATATGATAGTGTTGTAATAATGAGTGACTGTATGTATGAGTGATTGTATGGGTGAATGAGTGAATGTGTGTGTAGACGTAGGAATCAGTGAGTGCGTATGTAGTAACTGGTATTGGTGTGTCATGATGTCATCAGTGATGTCATCTGAGATGTCATCAGTGATGTCATCAGTGATGTCATTTGAGATGTCATCAGTGATGTCATCAGTGATGTCACTGACCATGTCATGAATGATGTAATATGTGACATCATCAGCAGTGGATTGCGGGTGCGCGATATATAGTTAGTGCAACTAACTATATATGGAATTTCATTGGTTTTATGTCAATAAAATGTCCAGCTAACTATATATGGTCTCTAACCTATGGTTTTTTCAGTGAATTTTCAAGGTTTTGTAAATGCAAATTCCTAACTATATATGGTCTATAACCTATGGTTTTTTCAGTGAATTTCATTGGTTTTTTAAAAGCTAATATCTATAGCTGTAAAATATATTCTTTATTACGTTACGTATCACGTGGCCACGTGAGACGCCTCATGACGCGTCGCATAACCGTGACGTATCGGCTCTGCAGCGCAAACAAAACCCGTAACGTAAGCGTGCCGGAGCACGCTTACAGATATATATATTTTTTTTAACCTTAATTACACAAAATCCACACGTGCACATATCTTGAGGCCTTACAAAGGCACATCAAACAAACAGTCCCTACAATTTTGCCAAGTTTGCTGGAAATCTATTCCCTTAATTTTTTTTTACTGTTTCTCTTGGTTTTCCCCTTGTTACGCTTACCGGGACACTACCCGGTACGCGAACCGGACGCTCCAAAACACAAGATGGCGGACTCCCATTACGCTGCTGGTTAGCTGCCCGGTTCGCGTACCGGGAAGCGCCTCTACCGCGAAAAATCGCAAATTTTTCTTTTTTTTTTTTGCCCCGCGGGGGACTTTAATATCCCCCTCATCAATCCTAGGGGGTGAGGAGGGGTTTACCTTGCTCCCTTTCCTTCATTTCCCCCTTCTTTTTTCACCATATCTTGTCTCTCGAACCTACCGAGAGACAAGATGGCGGCCGCTCCGGAGTGTTTACAATGTTGACAGCTACGCTGCCGGTTAGCTGCCCGGTTAGCTGCCCGGTGAGCTGCCCGGTTCGTGTACCGGGACGCGCCTCTACGGCGTAAAATCGCAATTTTTTTTTTTTTTTTTTAATTTTTTGCCCCGCGGGGCACTTTAATATCCTCCTCATTAATCCTAGGGGTTCAGGAGGGGTCTACCTTGCCCCCTTTCCTTCATTTCCCCCTTCGTTTTTCACCACATCTTGTCTCTCAATCCTACCGAGAGACAAGATGGCGGCCGCTCCGGACTGTTTAGAATGTTGACAGACACCGGAGAGCCAATCAGCTTCGCTTCGCGTAGTTCCGTTACACGTCAGGTACGCGAACCGGGACTCTAACCGGAGCGCTGTCACAGATATATATATTTTTTTAAACGTTAATTTCTCAAAATCCACTGGAGCACATATATTGAGACATAGCAAAGGCACGTCGGGCAAACCATATCTACAATTTTGCCAAGTTTCATGTAAATCCATTCAGCCGTTCGAGCTAAAAGTGAGTCCAACCGCCCTATGGAAAAATGAATGGGAAAAACGCGTTTTGGGACCCCCCTTTTTTCTCGGCCCCCCCTTGACGAAACCCCCCCAAATTTCAGCCAATTCCGTCCACAAACGCCAAAGTTATTAAACATAGAATTTTCAGAAATCCCATAGAGAAAAAATCCTAACTATATATACTCACTGGCTATCGCCAGTAGGTAATATACATATATAAACATATATAATCTGCATATCTATATAAATATAAATGCATGCATACATATACATATATGCATACATATGCATGTTATTTACATGAAAGTTTTAGAAACACTAATAAAAGCAAAGCTAAAAAGCCACCTCATTACAAACAGAATGGCTTTAACTTAAACGAGGGCGAGATCTATTGCATTTTCAATGCTTGTTTACTTTGGTTCTATCAAGAAGGCATTCAGATGTGTCACACATTTGCCATAAATTCTGAATGTTAGCACTCTAGTTGCTCATTAGATCAATGTAGTAAAGCTAGTGCTCACCAGGGAAGTCTGCTGCTAATCATGGTTTGCAGCCATTTTCCCGCATTTTTTATCCCGCCGACTTTCAGTCGGCATACCATTATCCCGCAAGGTCATTGAACTCGCATACCATTATCCCGCATTTTTTCAAAACGCATGTGCATTTATCACGCATGCCTTTACAAAGAATTACGTTTTAAAGGCATGTATGGTAAATGCATTTGCGTTGTGAAAACCACGATGACGAGAGAGGTAAGTGGGTTTGTGTTAATTTTTTCGTGGGTTAGTGATTGTGTAGTGTAGTGTTGTGTAGTGTAGTGTTGTGTTAGTGTAGTGTAGAGTTGTGGTGGTTGTTTAGTGTAGGGTCATGCTGGGGGTAGTGTTTTAGGGTTTAGGGTTGTGTTGTAGTGTTTGCGTAGTGTAGGGTCATGCTGGGGGTAGTGTTTTAGGGTTTAGGGTAGTGTTGTAGTGTTTGCGTAGTGTAGGGTCATGCTGGGGGTAGTGTTTTAGGGTTTAGGGTTGTGTTGTAGTGTTTGCATAGTGTAGGGTCATGCTGGGGGTAGTGTTTTAGGGTTTTGGGTAGTGTTGTAGTGTTTGCGTAGTGTAGGGTCATGCTGGGGCTAGTGTTTTAGGGTTTAGGGTAGTGTTGTAGTGTTTGTGTAGTGTAGGGTCATGCTGGGGGTAGTGTTTTAGGGTTTAGGATAGTGTTGTAGTGTTTGCGTAGTGTAGGGTCATGCTGGGGGTAGTGTTTTAGGGTTTTGGGTAGTGTTGTAGTGTTTGCGTAGTGTAGGGTCATGCTGGGGGTAGTGTTTTAGGGTTTAGGGTAGTGTTGTAGTGTTTGTGTAGTGTAGGGTCATGCTGGGGGTAGTGTTTTAGGGTTTTGGGTAGTGTTGTAGTGTTTGCGTAGTGTAGGGTCATGCTGGGGGTAGTGTTTTAGGGTTTAGGGTAGTGTTGTAGTGTTTGCGTAGTGTAGGGTCATGCTGGGGGTAGTGTTTTAGGGTTTAGGGTAGTGTTGTAGTGTTTGCGTAGTGTAGGGTCATGCTGGGGGTAGTGTTTTAGGGTTTTGGGTAGTGTTGTAGTGTTTGCGTAGTGTAGGGTCATGCTGGGGTGTAGTGTTTTAGGGTTTTGAGTACTGTTGTAGTGTTTGCGTAGTGTAGGGTCATGCTGGGGGTAGTGTTTTAGGGTTTAGGGTAGTGTAGTGTTTGCGTAGTGTAGGGTCATGCTGGGGTGTAGAGTTTTAGGGTTTTGGGTAGTGTTGTAGTGTTTGCGTAGTGTAGGGTCATGCTGGGGGGTAGTGTTTTAGGGTTTTGGGTAGTGTTGTAGAGTTTGCGTAGTGTAGGGTCATGCTGGGTGTAGTGTTTTAGGGTTTAGGGTTGTGTTGTAGTGTTTGCGTAGTGTAGGGTCATGCTGGGTGTAGTGTTTTAGGGTTTGGGGTAGTGTTGTAGTGTTTGCGTAGTGTAGGGTCATGCTGGGGGTAGTGTTTTAGGGTTTTGGGTAGTGTTGTAGTGTTTGCGTAGTGTAGGGTCATGCTGGAGTGTAGTGTTTTAGGGTTTTGGGTAGTGTTGTAGTGTTTGTGTAGTGTAGGGTCATGCTGGGGTGTAGTGTTTTAGGGTTTAGGGTAGTGTTGTAGTGTTTGCGTAGTGTAGGGTCATGCTGGGGGTAGTGTTTTGGGGTTTAGGGTAGTGTTGTAGTGTTTGCGTAGTGTAGGGTCATGCTGGGGGTAGTGTTTTAGGGTTTAGGGTAGTGTTGTAGTGTTTGCGTAGTGTAGGGTCATGCTGGGGGTAGTGTTTTAGGGTTTTGGGTAGTGTTGTAGTGTTTGCGTAGTGTAGGGTCATGCTGGGGTGTAGTGTTTTAGGGTTTTGAGTACTGTTGTAGTGTTTGCGTAGTGTAGGGTCATGCTGGGGGTAGTGTTTTAGGGTTTAGGGTAGTGTAGTGTTTGCGTAGTGTAGGGTCATGCTGGGGTGTAGAGTTTTAGGGTTTTGGGTAGTGTTGTAGTGTTTGCGTAGTGTAGGGTCATGCTGGGGGGTAGTGTTTTAGGGTTTTGGGTAGTGTTGTAGAGTTTGCGTAGTGTAGGGTCATGCTGGGTGTAGTGTTTTAGGGTTTAGGGTTGTGTTGTAGTGTTTGCGTAGTGTAGGGTCATGCTGGGTGTAGTGTTTTAGGGTTTGGGGTAGTGTTGTAGTGTTTGCGTAGTGTAGGGTCATGCTGGGGGTAGTGTTTTAGGGTTTTGGGTAGTGTTGTAGTGTTTGTGTAGTGTAGGGTCATGCTGGAGTGTAGTGTTTTAGGGTTTTGGGTAGTGTTGTAGTGTTTGTGTAGTGTAGGGTCATGCTGGGGTGTAGTGTTTTAGGGTTTAGGGTAGTGTTGTAGTGTTTGCGTAGTGTAGGGTCATGCTGGGGGTAGTGTTTTGGGGTTTAGGGTAGTGTTGTAGTGTTTGCGTAGTGTAGGGTCATGCTGGGGGTAGTGTTTTAGGGTTTAGGGTAGTGTTGTAGTGTTTGCGTAGTGTAGGGTCATGCTGGGGTATAGTGTTTTAGGGTTTTGGGTAGTGTTGTAGTGTTTGAGTAGTGTAGGGTCATGCTGGGGGTAGTGTTTTAGGGTTTAGGGTAGTGTTGTAGTGTTTGTGTAGTGTAGGGTCATGCTGGGGGTAGTGTTTTAGGGTTTTGGGTAGTGTTGTAGTGTTTGCGTAGTGTAGGGTCATGCTGGGGTGTAGTGTTTTAGGGTTTTGAGTAGTGTTGTAGTGTTTGCGTAGTGTAGGGTCATGCTGGGGGTAGTGTTTTGGGGTTTAGGGTAGTGTTGTAGTGTTTGCGTAGTGTAGGGTCATGCTGGGGTGTAGTGTTTTAGGGTTTTGGGTAGTGTTGTAGTGTTTGCGTAGTGTAGGGTCATGCTGGGTGTAGTGTTTTAGGGTTTAGGGTAGTGTTGTAGTGTTTGCGTAGTGTAGGGTCATGCTGGGGGTAGTGTTTTAGGGTTTAGGGTAGTGTTGTAGTGTTTGCGTAGTGTAGGGTCATGCTGGGGTGTAGTGTTTTAGGGTTTAGGGTAGTGTTGTAGTGTTTGCATAGTGTAGGGTCATGCTGGGGGTAGTGTTTTAGGGTTTAGGGTAGTGTTGTAGTGTTTGCGTAGTGTTTCCCTCATTTTGTTCCTTTTTAAATTAAATGTTTTAAGAGTTACCACTTTATTCCAATCAAGATGGCTTCAGGTGTGCCATACCTTTGTAATAAGTAGGACTGTTAGCACTCTAGTTGTTCTTTAGAACACTCTGGGACATTCTGTCATTGGGCTATAGTTGGGCTACATCTGGCTGATATTTGGGCTACATTTGGTTTTTTTTTGTCTCTGGCGGCCATCTTTGGGCTAAATTGGGCTACATTGGGCTACATTGGGCTACATTTGGGCTCCAACATATATATAGCCCAATGTAGCCCAATATATATTTTTCAAAGTTAATTTTTGTAAAAACCACTGGAGCATATATCTTGAGACATAGCAAAGGCACACCGGGCTACCAGTCCCTACAATTTTGCCAAGTTTGGTGTAAATCCATTCAGCCGTTCGGGCTAAAAGTGAGGCCAACCGCCCTATGGAAAATTGCATGGGAAAAACACGTTTTGGGACCCCCCTTTTTTCTCGGCCCCCCCTTGACGAAACCCCCCCCAAATTTTCAGGGGCTGCTCAGAAACGAAATGTCCCATTTTCCTGAAAATTTCAGCCAATTCTGTCCTCAAACGCCAAAGTTATTCGACATAGAATTTTCAAAAATCCCATAGGAAAAAAATCCTAACTATATATACCTACTGGCTATCGCCAGTAGGTAATACATATATATATATATATATATTACCTACTGGCGGTCGCCAGTAGGTAGTTATAGTTAGGACCTATTACCCATAGGAAAAATGCAACATTCTATTGGCAATAACTATGGCGTCGATTGATAAATCTTCTTGAAATTTTCCAAACTTTTGGCCAGCTCAGTTCTGCTCCTTCCCTGAAAGATTGGGGTGATTGGTCAATTGGGGGCCGAGAAAATAGGGGGTCTTAAAACGTGTTTTCCCCATGCAATTTCCCATCTGACCTTTAGCCACGGCTACAGCCCGAATGGCTGAATGGAATTAAATTAAATTTGGCAGAGAGGTAGTCCTCAGTTCCGACTTGTGCCTTTTGCTTATATGGTGTCAATCTGTTCTGTAGTTCCTGAGAAAATTACGGTTAAACTCATTTATTGATCTATGGGCGCAGTGGATCCACGGATTGTGCGAGGATTGGCATCCTAGCATAAGCGCACCGTCTTGATCACATGCTCAATGCTAATTGCTGTCAAGCGGTTGTAAACATTTTTTTTTTTAAATAATTTGTCTCCGGGGGTGTTACATTCTGGGGGCAAAATTATTACATTTTATGTGGTGCCCAGAGGGGACCCCAGCCTCGGGGATCGTCAACGCCCGAGCTAAAAAGAAAAAAATGGTTGGGGGAGGGGTCGAAGGTCCGGAAAGCCGGGGGGGACCATCACCCGTCGGGGGTTTATGTATTGTGGGAAGGGGACTACGTGGCTCCCCTCCTGGGGCACTCAAGGGCCTTGTTACCCACCGAGGCTACAACAAAAAGTATTGCTAGTGTCGGGGGCTGTAAGGTCTCCAAAGGCCTGGGGACTACCACTCCCCGGGGCTTTATGCATTGTGGGAGGGCCGGTTCCTGCAGTGTTCCGGGGCATCCATCCTGCCGTCCCATAGGAAGGAAATCTGTTCTCTCTTTCAAAAATAAAAATCAGATTGCTTTTCCACATGGGGAGTTGTATGTTAGTAGCTTGTGATGAGGAAAAGTAATACCGAGTCCCAAATGCGTAGAAGTTGTGCATCAAAGGTGCTGGAGTTGCACACCCTACAGATTATGAGTCATGCATCCAGCACGTGCACACCAGGAGGCCGCACTGAGCGCTGCCCTGGGTGCGCGACTTGTAATTTTACCGTAAAAAAAGCCCCTATTAGTCATTTGTAATATCTCCGGGGACCCTATCCCCCGGGTCTTCTAAAAAATGTTGGGGACCATGAGGGGAGGTACAATGCCCCCACGGTCCCGCCGGTTTCCCGCGCTCTTCGTGAGTCAACATTGCTTTTCCGCAAGGGAAGATGCTAACTTGTATGTGGAAATGCAATCTGCTTTTTATTTTGAAAGCGAGAACAGATTTCTTTGCTCTGTCTTTCAAAATGCAAACTAAGTCTGCTATGGGAGGGCGGGAGCCGTGAGACTCCTGCCCTCTCAAAGCAAAGAGCAATGTCCCGGGGGTAGGCACCGCAGGACACTGCATGAGCCGGTCATCGGGCGTTGTGGTCTTCAGGGCTCTCGAGGACTCTAGGCATAGGGTTGCACAGTCTGTCTCTCATATACACAAATTTCGGGGTGTGGTGGTTCCCGGGGCTTGAGGGGGGTTGTTGAGGCCCACACACTTCTAATTTTGTAGGGGGGGCCTTGGAAGTGAAAGTGGTGGAAGGGGGTTGTAAATCTGGTACACAGTGTTTTGTTTTAGTTTGCTTTCCTTTTTGGTCTTGTAGAGGATCCAGGGTTAATATGATGGTTTTTGTACAGCCAGTACCTTTCATCTCTACCCCCAAACGGCTTGCTCCCTGTTACCATAGTAGCAGTTCATGGAACACTTTAATGAGCACTGAGTTAGAAGTTCACCACACTATGTTGGTAATGGAAAAAAGTTACTGTGCTGGAGTTTTTAAACTTTTCCATCGGAACCGTTAGTTGTAGGTATAGACTCTGGTAAAGATCTGGTAAAGAGTTAGCCTCAGAATTATACTTCAAATTATAAATATCATTTCTATTGTGGACTGCTTACCCCCCAAAAAAAGAGGAATATTCTTTTTTTATTATTAACTTTTATTGAAACAATAAATAACTGGAAACATAACTTAAAAATAACAAAACAATAAATAACTGGAAACATAACTTTAACAAAACAATATAATAAACAAAATGTGATAAGGAGTCCAATAGAAGTACGGTAGGTAATCTGCAGAACAAAAAAGAAAATTAGTCTTTAAAATTAGAATGATGTGACTAAATGAGGTCAAACATTACAAGTCAAATTAACAGTTGAAGATATTTCCTTCTTTTAACGTGTGCAGTGTGCCTGATACATTTCACTTGTCTTACAGGCTTGCGTTCAAGCGGTGTCTGTATGAAAGAGCCTACTGCGTCAGATTTACATTACAGATCAACAGGTCTTTAAAATGATTCAGAGATGAGACAGAATTATGTGAGAGATTAAGTCATTATGCAGGACAATATTCTTTAGGGCTTATTTACAAGACTCTTGCACCAGTTTTGTGTTGCTTTTCTCATGTTGAAAGTGACGCAAAAGTTGGGCAAATGGCTTGTAAATAAGGGCTTTCATGTCTAATGCATTTAATCGGAGGCAGTGTATATCTAGGTTGCTCTGCTTACCTTGTGTAAACACTGTGGCCAACAGAGTTCACAACTTGAACTCAGCTTTGGTTGGTCATGGCAGAGTGGACAACAGCGTCCATAACTTTAAAAGAGAAAGAGAAATGATGTGAGAGGGAGAGAGAGAAAGAGGGAGAAAACAACATTAATAGCGGAGAAAATACTCGTAGCTCACCTTTTGCCTTGGTGTCCAAGTATATGCTGTTTCATAGTGCACGCTCCAGTTTAGTTATTTGAAATATAGTATATAGAGTAAGTCATAGTATAGTACATACAAAAGTGGTGTAAGGGGCTTTTAGATTTGCCTCTCAGACTGTTGTACTCTATCTATTGTCACTGCTCGGATGTAATTGTACATTCCTACGCAGTAAAGCTGCTGCACACTACCCACTCTCTCCTGTCACAGATGACTTGTTGTCATTTTGGAAAGAATCTTTTTGCTCACCTTGTGCCATTGGCGTGATTTAACGAGGGTGCACCACATGTCGTAGCAGCCTTCTCAAATGTTGTTACGATGGCCACGCATCAGCGCAGAATCCTCGAACGTTGAGTTTTAGAGGTGTTGGGGGGGACGCCAATTTGTGAAACACAACCTGTAAGATAAGAAGGAAGTTAACATTGTATGTTATTTTTTATCAAAGGAGTGAGGAAGTTAGAGAGTGACTGCAAAAAATTTTCGCAGCTCAACTTTCTGTCACCAGTGTGTTTTTCACCACGTGCTGGGACATAATGCACCCTAAATCTCTACATCTAAAAGATAGTAAAAGAAAGATGTTATGTTTGATAATTGTTACTATCTTAATGTGGAGTTAAATAACATTGGCCTTTCACCCATGTTCCCTCTCACATTTAAAAGAATTATTTGTATAGTTTATATTCCGGACATTTGAGAGATTATAAAAACGTTCCTGCTATTGGAGAAAAAAAATGTACATGTAATTTGATACACAATATAGGACTCCATTTGTCTAAATCACTGCATCGCTTTTTTGTATCCAGTCTGCTGCAGCCCATCGACTCCCTCCGATGCACACCCAGGCCTCATTACTCACCTTTTCGTGGACAGGACACCTTCTGCATCATGTAGTCCCGACCTACCACTAAGAAGTCTCATAAATGGTGCTGAGTCTTGATATCGGTATGGCTAGCGACATACTCGTGCTCCCATCATCATCACAGGTTCCTCACCCGCTCAGTGCTTCTGATACCACTAACTCAGTGACCAAAGAGGCCACACACGTAGTGGTGGGCCCCCCTACTCGGTGGTTCTGGTCTACATTAGGCGTTTGAGTCACTAGGACGGGCCATCACAGAGCTTGGGATGGGAGCAACTCTAAAATGGCGTAGAGCACGTGTGTCCTGTCTTTTTTATTGGTAGGGTCAAGTGTGTTGTGATGCAGGTGCTGGATGGGTGTGGTGTGGGTGTATACCAGCCATGAGGGAGTGTGTGTGTGCCGTTCTGACAACTAGACTGGGAACTAAGAAATCACTCAAATTAAATCTGGGCAATCTTTCGTTGTTATGCTTTCCGGGTGTTAAAAATAAATGTGTCATTATATCTGTAAAGTCCCACAATTTGGCCAACATGGAAGGTACGGGGTATTACTGACTATATTCGTTCATAGTTGCACACATAAAAGATGGTGGACATGACGCATTTCTGCGATTATGAATGTTTGTTGTACATTCAGTGGAGTGCTGTAGCTGTAGTAATACAGGGCTGTGAAAGATTTAAGTTGCAGTTTTTGGCACATGAAGGGCAGCTAATATATATATATATACGTATGTGGTTATTCAGGTACACTGTAGAACTTGGTGCTGGAAATCAGTGTTCGAGCCTCGGAGTTGCGTCCACATCCTGTTATTGTAGAGTAATGACGTAATGCACGCGTGCCTGAAAATGTATTCATTTTGGGTTGATTTTGCGCTATATAAATATGCTAAAAAAAAAAGGAGGAATAACCCACACTTACTGTCACAGGTTAGATGGTTGCATACGCTATTTATAGCACAATACAATGTGGTAGGGTGGAGGAACAGCATTTTACAAACACAATAAATACACAGACACAGATAGGTAGTTGAAGTGGGTACGGCCACGTGTGCTCGACTCCATTTTATTACGTTGTTGTTGGTAGGAAGTAGAATAGTAATCATGATATCATATACAGATATTTAATCATAAACGGTTTATGACTTCTGCTGTACAAAAGTAGGAGCATTGTATATCAAATAATACACAGAAGATTCTATCGTAAAGAGTTCATGAGTTGTGGTGGACTGAGGTAGGGGCGGTTTGTGTGGAGCCTGCGATGATGCGTGGTCCAGGCAGACCGCACTGGTAAAATCGTATTTTGACGATTGAATTTTGCCTTAACAAGGGCACGTGGCGATTATTTACGGTGTACTGAGTTAGTGGTACGTTTGGTGTTTATCGTGTGCTCACCCTACGATGATGCTTGGTCTGAACAGGCTGCACTGAAATCATTCACTGTTGCATACTGGAGTATATGAACTTTGAGGCGGAAAAAAAAAACTAGCATCAAAGGTTATCAATTGCTGTAAAACTACGTGTACTGATTGCTCCTCATAACAAATTAAACGTTTCCTCTTCACGCAGTGCATTGTAACTTTCACAAATTGAGGATGTATGTCTGGTGGAGATGTTGAAGGTGATACCCCAGAGGTACTTGGTATTGCTGGTGGTGGAGGTACATTTTGGCGCAATCTTGTACATTGTTTGTTATCATAGTTCACATGATGCAGCTATTGAAGGTGCTTGCACATACTAGCAGGCTGAATTTAATGCTGTATGTTGTGTAGATGGAAAGGTAAATTCAAATTGAGAACCCTACTGTGCACAGTGTACATAGAAGCTAGTAGTCAGTACAGTTATAGAACAATGTTTTTTTTCAATTATTTTAACCAAATCAGAATACATACAGTATAATTGTCTCTGCATTAAATAAATCAAGGTTGAATTTCCTACTGTCTATAGTGTAGATGCAAAGGTGAATTCAAGATGTATACCCTGCTGTCCGCAGTGTAGATCTTAGGGTGGAGTACATCATCAGCAATCATAGTGAAAGTGGAAGATCGAACATGTATGCAGCGTGCATTTTATTATTCAACTAAATGTATAAGTGATATAAAATAAGTTTTTCAAGGAAGCATAATGAAGGGATATTGTGTAGGGTTTGATAGATGTTATACTTAGTTTGGTTTCTACTGAGTTAGTGGTACCTAAAACAAGAAGGTTCTGTGGAGCCTGCGATGATGCGTGGTCTGGGCAGGCTGTACTGATAGTAATGTTTTTTGTGTTGTGAATGGTGCCTTAGAAAGACCACGTGATAATCATTTTTGGTGCACTGAGTTACTAGTATCTTTGGTGCTTCGCGTGTACATATTCTGCGATGAAGCGTGGTCTGGGGGAGGGGGGCACATTAATTGGAGTAATGTCTTTTGTCAATTGGATTCTGCATTAATTCCACTGAAAAGTGATAGTATGCCTCATTGCTGACATAAAACTGTTCACTCTTCATTCCGATGATTTATGGTGCACTGAGTTAGTAGTATCTTTGGTGCTGAGCTTGTACGTACCCTGTGATAATACGTAATGCAGGGGGGCTGTACTGGGAGCAATGTTTTTGACCTAGTCATTTCTGCTTTGATAAGGCTATGGAGAAATGACTTGTGGTGCAGTGACTTAGTGGTACCGAAAGAAGTCAGCTTGTGTGTACCCTATGATGATTCGTGGTTCGGGGGGGTCGCAGTGGTATAATGTCTCTTGGCTTCTGGAATGCGTGATGTACAATCGACATTCTATCTGAAAAAATCTGAACACATACAATACAATTGTCTCTGCATTAAATTATTCAAGGTTGAATTCTTTTTGTCCGTAGTATACATGCAAAGGTGACTTCACGTTGTGAACCCTGCTGTCCGCAGAGTACATCGAAGACTGTAGTTGACACAGACATCAAGGAATGATTTTTCTTTGTTACATACTTTGACAAAATCTGACGACACAGTACTACTTTTCTGCCTTAAATAAATCAAGACTGAATTTTATGTTGTCTGTAGTGCTTATGCGCCACTGGTATCAAGCGGTAAACTCTTTTGATAGCAGTGTACATTTTGTAAAACAGAACTCACTACAGTCATTGAGGAATGTTTTTTGTGGCATCCTTTAACAAAATAATCTTTGCCTTACATGAATCAAGGATATCTTGAATGCTGTCCGTAGTGTAGATAGAAAGCTGAATTCAAGTTGTGAACCCTGTTGTATGCAGTGTAGATTTAAGGCAGTAGTCGACACAAAGATCGATGAATGCTATTTTGTCACAGAATCTTTGGACACAGTACAATTGTCTCTGCCTTAAATAAAGCAAGGCTGGAGTCAATGCTGTCCGTAGTGTTGATGCAAAGCTGAATTCAAGTTGGACTAGCCTACTCCGCTTCTGTTTCAAAGGTGAGGGGCTGAACACAGCTACATGACCGAAATATTCCCCAGCGTCTGAGATAATATGATGGCGTCCACTATTCAGTACACTACATGTATCAATGGTATATCTACACACTGAAAAGTTTTTGATTTCTATAGTGAATTGTGTACAGTATTTCACCGGTAGTCTTAGCGTTGTGTACATTATTGTTGATGTTCGAGTTCTTTCCCTTATACATACTTGGTTGTCACATCTCTGTAGTTTAAGCTAGTGTGCTGTTGAGGGGATATTTTATTTTGGAAAGGTTTGTTGTCCTGTTTTGCGCTGCCTTTGAGGTAGTAGGAAGGAGAGGTCCATGGGGGTGGTTGTAGTGGTAGTGGCGCTGAGTATTGTGATTTTGTTGGGTGTCAGAAGTGTATAATTACAATTTCTAACACATATTGCTCTTTAAACATGGGTGTGAGTTGGATGTATTTCACGTAGTACATGTTCGACGTTCTTACAGTAGTTAAATGTTGATGTTGATTTGTTAGTGGTAAGTGGAACTATTGCCTGATTTTTTACGTAGCATTGCAGATTTGGTTTCTGGTTGAAAATATGGGTAAGTGGTCAACATAATAAGTAGAAATTGTCATTTAAAAAACCTTTGAAATTCATTGAAAAAAACATAGGTTTCAAGCAGGTTATAGTTAGGGATTATCATTTAAAAAACCTTTGAACTTCACTGAAAAAACCTTCGGTTTCAGGCAGGTTATAATTGGGAATTAACATTTAAAAAACCTTAGAAATTCACTGGAAATACCATATGTTTTAGTAATGTTATAGTTAGCTGGACATTTCACTCTTACAAAACCATTGACATTAGTTGTACTAACTGTAACTCTTGTGCCCGCAATCCACTGGTGATGATGTCACATATTACATCATTCATGACATGGTCAGTGACATCACGGATGACATCTCAAATGACATCACTGATTACATCACTGATGACATCATCCGTGTGACAATCAGATACACCACTTCATACACTACTATAATCTTTCTTCACTCACTGTAAAATATAGAGTACCATATTTGAATCCATTGACACACTAATACAAGTATCTAAAACCCCACTCAGTCATTCTTAGATCTACACAAACATGTAATCAATTATCTATAGATTCACTGATACATGCTATCAATGATCAATAGAACACTATGAAATATACTTATACACCTATATTGACTTACACACCTGCACACATTCTATTTACTTATGCAGTCATCCTGCTCACTTATGCAACCAATGGATCATACTTATATTTACTGAGCTACACACTTATACAAACACCACTTCATTTAATCATATAGATAGTAACTCATACTTAGTGTGTTATAAAATCATAATTACAAGTATACAGTTATCCATACAGTCACTCATGCAATCACTGAGTCTTATGTATACTTATTTACATAAAACAAATGTCACATACACTGCCTTTTATTATTCTAGTTTGTTGGACATGTACCATTGAGAGATAAATATGCTCATCAGCACATTCATATACATATTCACTCAACCAAACAAGTATTATAACATGTAGTCTTAACATCATATACCTACTGAATCAAATATTGACTCATCTTTGGGCAGGCACAAACCCCCTATCGAACCACACACAGATTCACTCTACCCATACAAATAATCAGTTAACTAACCAATAACTCATATATACTTTCACGTAGCTAGTAACTAACTGGTGCAGCAGTTTACACAACAACTGAAAAAGTAATGCAGCTATTCACACAGTTTAGTCACTATTATTATTATTATTATTATTATTATTATTATTATTATTATTACACTTGTTTAAGCGCGCAGCTACCCGGAGGTTTCCCGGCGCTAAAGCAGACAGAAGGCATACACGAAGTGAAGTGCAGTGGACCCAAGCCTACATATTGAAGAGCCAAGTCTTGATTCCTTTACGGAAAGTTAAGAAGCACATTTCAGAACGCAAAGATAAAGGTAAAGAGTTCCAAAGAGAAGGTGCCAACAGAGAGAACGATCCAATATATTTAGTGAGACACTATAAATTAGTCAAGTAAATAGTCAATCACACTGCTACTAAATCGTCTTTCTCGACACTTATACATCCACTCATTCTTCAATGCAGATAGCTATATATATAATACATATTTAAATATGGAACCAAACCACATTCCCTGGATGATGTCATCAGTGATGTCATCAGTGATGTCATTTGAGATGCCATCAGTGATGTCAATATGTGACATCATCACCAGTGGATTTCGGGGGCGCGAGAGTTACAGTTAGTATAACTAACTATAACGGAGGAATTTCAATGGTTTTGTATGAGTGAAATATCCAGCTAACTATAACATTACTAAAACCTATGGTTTTTTCAGTGAATTTCTAAGTTTTTTAAATGCTAATTCCTAACTATTACTATATATATATATATATTACCTACTGGCGGTCGCCAGTAGGTAGTTATAGTAAGGACCTAGTTTCCATAGGAAATCTGCAACATTCTATTGGGAATAACTTTGGCCCTGGTGGACGAATGTTTGCGAATTTCTCAAAGAAGATGGCTAGGTCAGCTGCGCTCATTCTGTGAAAGTTTTGGGGGGATTGGTGAAGTGGGGGCTGAGATAAAAGGGGGGTCCCAAAACGTGTTTTTCCCATGTTATTTTCCATAGGACGTTTAGACACGGCTACAGCTCGAACGGCTGAATGGATTTATAAGAAATTTGGTAGAAAGGTAGAGTGTGGGTCGCAGATCACGCTTTTGTTTAAATGGTGTAAATCCGTTCAGTAGTTGCTGAGAAAATTAAAGTTGAAATCAGTTATATATCTATAAGCTAGCACGGGTGCGCGCACCTATGCGGGTGTGCGCGAGCGGCATTGTGATTTGCTGTTTAACGTCTGTCAACATTCGATTCGGAGGAAATCAGGAAGTGTTGTCCGCCATTTTGTTAGTGCGAGTGAATATATAATACAGAACAAAGGGTTAGTACTTGGAAAGGGGAGAAGGTAGAGATTGTCTGGCTGGGTAGGTTTTCTAAGGCGGTACAGTATGGACCCTGAACGCGAAAATACAATTTTTTTTTGGGAGAAAAAATTTGCGGGGTGCATGCATTCGGTCGCGCACCCCTATTTACAAGACTGTGAAAAACTATAGTGGTGAGAATGGAAAGGGAGCAGGGTGGAGAGTGTTTGATTTCGTAGGTTTCTTGAGGGGTTTATTAAGGATGACGAAAGTCTAAAAGTAGCTTTTTTTCGCAAATAAGTTACGAGGTGCGCGCACTCGGTCGCGCACGGCGATCAAAAAACATAAAGAAAGATGGAGATAAATTACAAGTTTGAGTGTTTAGATCTAAGGTGGCTCTTAAAAGAGCCCTTGTGTTAATTGAGTTTTTGCTGAACTTATAAGTAAGTTCCGATGCAGAGTCTCATGTTACAGAGGAAAATTCTATTTCCCTCATCCGTGAAATGAACACCATCTCTCCGATAGATGCCTTCCATGTTGAAAGGTAGGTTGTTGTTGTATATAGAACCCATGTTATATTCTCTGAGGAAAGCAGAAACAGATTTATTTACATGTTTCCTTGCTTTCTCAATCTGTGGACAACGTTCATTGGACCAATTCCATTTTTGTCTTTGGCATATATTTGAATACACCAAGACAGTTCGAGGAAAAAGTGACATCAATTGACGAAAGGTGTCTTTTAGAAGCATTTCTAGACCTACACCTGTTAATGTGCCTAGATCATTCCCACCACAGTGCACAATTTTCAGGTTAGGTTCAGGGAGATGCGTAAAAGTTTTCACCAATGGTATCAATTGGTGACATCTTAATCCTCTTTGGCCAATCCACGTAATCTGCACATTTGGTAAATCAAGGTTAGAAATTCGTCTGTTTGCAGCATATTTTTCACTCCAGTGAATATAACTGTGTCCTACAAGCCAAACCTTCATTTTCAAGGTAGATGCAGTAGTACTCCGATGGGTTCTTGAAGTGGAATGGCAAGTAGATGGTGAAAGTCACGATAAAAAAAGTGTGTAAGGTTTGGTGTTAAAGAAAAACTGAACATGATTGGTTAATTGATATACTTCAAGATTGAAGACTACGCTGTATGTTATAGTTTTATTACAAACAAATCTTCTATTGGTCGTGGAAAAAAAAGAAATGTAAAACAAGAGTGGATAGGCAGGTGTGTTTGGAGGGAAATTATCCTTTTTGCTTGGATTTAGAACGTTGAGATATGAACTTTTGACCTGTGCCTTCAGGCAGGTGCAGATTGAGCTGTTACCATGGTAACAGCCAGAGAAGGCAGAGGGTGAAGGGTGACCGTTATGTGACTTTGAAAATATTGAAAGGATAACCAACTGAAATGTTAATTTGAATATGAAATTGTGCAGGAAGAAATATGATTGGTTGAAGAGACATATATGAGTGTGTATTGACAGAAAATCTATGCCATTATTTTTTGGTTGCAGTGATAGAAGTAATATTGAGAGCTCCGTCAAACGGCTATCGTTGTACAACTATCATTGTTCTACATCTCATAAAGCATTGGTAAAGGTGAGTGTATAACTGTTTGTTTTATGATGTACCGTTAAATGTGGTTTGATCAATATATTTGATTATGTGAGTTACTGTGTCTAAGGAAGCACATTTTTGACTTTGATACAGTTTGATATGTTTTCAACTAATGTTCCATTTTATTACATCAATGTTTTGGAACATTGTTTCTTTGTAATTATTAGTTTAAAATTACGATTAATTAATGTGATTAAGGATAGTGGAGTTCAGTCATGTTTTGACGTTATGAGCTACTGTTAGGTCTATGAATTAAATGTTACTTAGAGACGGATCTGCAACGAAATTTGGGGGGGAGGACGATAAAAAATGATTTTTTGTAGGGGGACATGAACGTGTAATCAGTAGGTAGAGTTAAGGTGGAGGGGCTCTTAGAATGGATATAACAAGTGCGAGGCCTAATTAATATTGAAATGGTTCTTTATAGAGATGTGAAACGTTCAGGTGCGGCTCTGTGTGTATCTGGGATGTGTGTTATCCTGGGCTTCCACAGCAGACGTGAGAGGGGGGGAGGGGCTGAAGTTCTGTGAAGTTAATGGGGGTTGTGCGCCGTTTCATCACTTTCTTTCAAGTCTGAATTATAGTTTTGAATGTATTTGTGGAAAACTGAATAAATAGAAAATAAAATGTAATGAAATAGACAGAAGTTAATAAACGTTTGGGAGCGTTTGCACATAATTTGTAAAGTTGGTTACAGATAAAAAAAAAAGGAATTGGTAGAGTACAGATAATGCAGGTAGAGAGAAAAAAAGTTGATTAAATGTGATATTGTCGAAAAAAGTGGTAATGGTTTTGGTATTTTAAACTTTAAGTTTGAGGAAAAAATTACAGTGCGGTTTGCGGCCGAGGAATGCAGTGGTGGGGGTGGGGTGAGAAGGAGAGGTGTCCCAGTACAATTAAATGAAAAATTGTGACCATGAGGTTGTAGACAGGTTCGTGGAGTATATGCCTTTTATAAATTGATGTAGAAGAGCAAATATATATAGAGGTTCTGTGTACCACAGTGTGACTCCATTTTCATCTCACTCCTGCTTTCTATATTAGCTGCTTTGTGTTATGTTAGTGTGTGTATGTGTGTATGTGTGCGTTCAGTCTGAGCTAAGGAAGTTTGTTCTGCAGGCAGACACAGTTGTTATAGTGGAGATGAAAGGGTGATAAGTACTGAAATAGGATATAGCGTGTGCTCTGTGGAAGCGAGGGAGCAGTGATTAATACTCTGAGTGAAGCACAACTGCGGCGGAGTTTTGTTACAGTAATAAATAATTTTTTTGCCAGAGGTACGATTGATGCTATGGTTCACAACTCGTAAAGAAAGGGTTGACTGACCGTCACAGGCCAGCGGGTTGAAGTATGAAAAATTCAGGTTGACATAAGAAAACATGAATTGAGTGCAGCTGAGATTATGTAAAACACATGAATACAGTTTTAGTATAAATTATTTCAGTTGTGAATATGGGTTAAAAGAGGGAACGTATAAATTTCAAATTTTTATTCAATGATGCAGTGTTTGGAGAGAAAGTTTTTTATTTAATACAAGTAAACATAATCTAAAGAAAATAGTGGGTATAGTTACTAGTTCATAGAACACAAATGATGGAAATGTAGTATGAAGCAAAATGAATATCGTTTAAAAAACATTGTACAGCCCCGCAATCAAATATATTTAATTATATTGCATGCAAGAAGGTGTGTTTTGATTTTAAGTTCAGTAATCATATATGAAAATAGTAATGGTTAAACATCACTTCATTTACAGTTAGTTTACAGCATACTAAGCAGTAACAAGCTTGTTGTGTGGTATTGTGAAAGGAAATGAAAAACGCGCCAAAAGGGAGAATTTGGCTTGAGGTGCATGTATGTTATGTGCAGGGACATTCGAAAATCAGTACTCAGAACAACTATTGTATTGATATAATTTTTTGAAAGGTTTCAGTACACAATGTCTCATACAGGTTGATAAGCAATGGTAATATCAGGGTAATCATAAACTTTTTAGTTATGAATCAAAAATCTTTCAATAGGCATAAATTAAAAGCAGCACATGTGTGTGAGGCGGAAATAAGGAGTAGAAAGGGAGAATGGTGATAAACCATATAAAATCATATAAAAAGTCATTGTAACTTTACACATTTCTCAGGGCACATTTAATCATATTTTACGCAGCCTTGGTTCGAGAATATTTTAAATCAGATAAGATAACATAAGGTAGTGATTTGTTGAAATTAGAGCATCATGAAATGTTTTGAACAAAATGGAGGAGGTGTGAAAAAAAAATTAACTCCACTTAACTTAAAAAATTCACACCAGTAGGAAATTACAATGTCCAATGTTAATAAAGCCAATAGGTCAGTTTATATAAAATATAATAATAAAAAAAAATAAGAAAAATTAGGAAGGGAAAAAACAGTCAAGATGTCAATGGTTTGCAGAACAGCTATTCTTCCATTGAAAAGGCAAAGTAAGTGGCAACTGCTTCTAAAAGAAAGTCATTGGTATCATCCGAAAACAAGTCAGCCATCCAATTGAGAAGAGGAAATGAACATACATGGTCATTAATCACCGGAGCCTCTAGTAGCATCAGAGGAGAACTCGGTGAATTTTCAATGTAGCTGTGTGCCAAGAAATCTTGCGCCGCTGCGGAAATATTCCAATGACCCAGAACTACATGTATCGCTGCAAAGGCCATAATCCCTCCGTCGGAACAAAGCTGTTCATGATCAAGTAACGGATTCATGAGATGATTGTAATTCACTTCAGGAGGTACTGAGTTGCAGAGACATAAGTGCAGGGCCCACATGAAATCACAGCTCAGGCAATGAAATACAGGCTGCACACAGGTGAAATAGGTAAATCGAAACGATAATCCATATGATGCACTCAAAGTTGCGAGTGGCAGAATGCCATACTCGTCAAGCATTCTGTGGCGAAATAGTTGTAAGTGTTCCAGCTCGTTTACAAAGGCAGGACGGACATCCATTTTGTAATAACGAAAATAGGAATACAAAGGTTGCAGCTGCTGGTAATAGATGAGGATGTACATAAACATAGATCAGACAGTATGGAGTGAGAGTAGCAGAATGCCTTTAAATGATTTGGTGCAAAAAAAGCACCAAAGCATTGGTTAGTAGTTGTAAAAAAAATAGTGCAGCTGTAAAGTGGAGGAGCCTTAAAGATTATGAGAGTCACGTTAGAAAATTGTAAAGGAAGGTCACTATTTAATAAGATGTGCAGTTTTCTGCGACTGTTAGCTAAGTGACTGAGATATGTTTGTGAACAGATGCTCGGGTAGCTTGATTTTGGGACAATAAGGCTGTTGTTCAAGTCTTGGGATGGAACTTTGAGTTCAAGGCCGTATTTCGCGGCCAGATGCAAACATCAAGGTTCCCATGCGTGGGTGGGTGAAGTTCATTTTTACAGAGAAACATTTGCAGAGTGACTATTTCAGATTAAAGTTTGTCGTTTATTAAAAAGTCATAGTAATTAACATTGCTTGAAAATAAATAATTACTGCTGAGTGTTATGGTAAAATTAGGCATAATAGGAGATACCGGTGTATCATTGAAGACACATGCAACATTACAGCGCTTCATGTTAAACAAGTTATGCAATTGGTAGTGCCTGGATGTGAACGATTATGTGCGGCATTGATATTTTTGACACTGTGGGCCTCATTTATGAAAATTTTGCACCATAGATGCGTTACTTTTTCCTATGTTAAAAGTGACACACCGGCGGCGCAAGGGCTTCATAAATAAGGCTCTGTGTACTTATGACTAGTGGAGAAGTGACGCAATGAAATGATGTTAGGCGAGTGTAGTGTAGTTACGGAACGGAAAACTTTTAAAGAGAATTACATTTAGTATGGAATAGTTTTTATTTTTTTCACAAACTAACGTATGAGAATATTGTTACAGTGTTAGCGGAACTGTTACTTAAAGTTTGATAAAGATTAGTGAAATAAGTAAATGATGGTGTATTTAGTATGTGCAGCTAATAATCTGTGAGAAAAGGTAATAGTGCACAGTCTTGTAAATAGGGGTGCGCGATCCAATGCGTGCATCACATAATTTTTTACGGAGAAAAAAAAAATGTCATTCACGTTTAGGGTCTATACTGGACCTCCTGAGAAAACGTACTGGGTTACATAATCTGTACCTTTTGTCCTTTTCATGTTCTAACCTTTTGATCAGTACAATATATTCACTCGCAGTTACAAAATGGCGGCCAATACTTTCTGATTTGAACTGATTCTAATGTTAACAGATGTTAAACAGCAAAAGAGAATTCTATAAACTGTATATTTTTGTAATTTTACATAATAGGCAAAATAAGTAAACTTAAAGATCTGAAACGATCTTCAAGTGTCGTCTGCATTTGCAGCATTAAATTTTACTTATAAAGCATGTGAATCACAGTCTTGTAAATAGGGTTGCGCGATCGAGTGCGCGCACCCCGTAACTTTTTTCAGAAAAAAAAAATTTTGTTGTGGCGTTCAGGGTCTATAGTGCACTCCTTGAGAAAACTTACTCGCTTAGATAATCTATAACTTTTTCTATTTCCATGTTCTCACCGTTTGTTCAGTAGAATATATGGAGTCGTATTAACAAAATGGCGGCAACACTCCCTTATTTCCTCCGAATGGAATGTTGAGAGACGTTCAGCAGCTATTTATAATAAATGGTATAAAAAACGGCTACAATGCATGCATATTGTTAAAAAGTTAGCGATATTCAGCGATCCAATGCGCGCACCACGTAACTGTTTACGTTGAAAAAAAAAGTTTCATTCACGTTCAGGGTCTATACTGGACTTCCTGAGAAAACGTACTGGGTTACATAATCTGTACCTTTTGTCCTTTTCATGTTCTAACCCTTTGATCAGTACAATATATTCACTCGCAGTTACAAAATGGCGGCCAATACTTTCTGATTTGCACTGATTCTAATGTTAACAGATGTTAAACAGCAAATGAGAATTCTATAAACTATATATTTTTGTAATTTTAAATAATAGGCAAAATAAGTAAACTTAAAGATTTGAAACGATCTTCAAGTGTGGTCTGTATTTCCAGCATTAAATTTTACTTATAAAGCATGTGAATCACAGTCTTGTAAATAGGGTTGCGCGATCGAGTGCGCGCACCCCGTAACTTTTTTTAGAAAAAAAAAATGTTGTTCTGGCGTTCAGTGTCTATAGTGCACTCCCTGAGAAAACGTACTCGGTTAGATAATCTGTGCCTTTTTCTCTTTCCAAGTAGTTACCGTTTGTTCGGTAGAATATATGCAGTTGTATTAACAAAATGGCGGCAACACTTCCTTATTTCCTCCGAAAGGAATGTTGAGAGACGTTCAGCAGCTAATTATAATAAATGGTATAAAAAACGGCTGCAATGCATGCATATTGTTAAAAAGTTAGCGATATTCATGCTATACCGAGCTAATGCTCTTAGCTATGTTATCTAGGTTCCATTGGATAACATGACTAAAAACTGCTCAGGGCAGATGTTAACTTTTGGAGATATTCACGCTTAGCGCGAATATCTTCAAAATTGGTAATAGGCGATAGTGATGTTAGTGACTGTTTCCAGTTGCTCTCATCTTACAACGCTCACTTTAGGATATCATTAGTGATAATTATTACTGACATGCAAAGTGGCGCACTGGATGGTTGCTATCTGCTACTAGGTGTCGCTAACTGGTGTTAGCGACAGCTACGTAATGGGGAAATAATTTTATCTTCGCTTTGTTGGCACTTGAAGGCAAAAAAGTGGAGATAAACTCCCTTGATAATATGCCCAATTTGTGGGAATTCAGAAAGTGTTGAGCGCCATTATGTTAAAAAACTCCCTGCACATAATGTATATGCATTTACGTAAAAAATATAGAAAGTAAGGTTGTGTAGTAGTGTATATCAAAAATATTGCATGTAGTATCCTGTTAATGTATGGTAGATTATATTGTATATAATGATTGATTTAAAAAAAATGGTAGGGGGAAAAATTTGATAAATAAATGTGGTTCACAAAGACATCTTGGGTCTCATTTATGAAGGTCTTGCGTCGCTGGTGCGTTACTTTTAACATGGGAAAAAGTGACGCACCGGTGGTGCAAGGATTTCATAAATAAGGTCCCTTAAACTTAGGTTTTACGATATATATTGGATAGAAAATTAGGGAATGTATATGGTAGGCATCATATTTGGTAAAATGGGTGTATGTTGTGTAATACATATGTGTGTATTATGATAACTAAAATTCAGTTCTGTTTTTTTTTTTAAGAGTGTTTGGTGCTGAAAAGCAACAACCAGAGGTTGAACGTGAGAGTATAGAACCAGAAAATCCTTTTTTACAGGTGAGTTGATAAATTTAAAATGATAACTTATTTTGGAAAAGATTATCATAATATGCATGTTTATTTAAAAAATATTAACACTGCTTCTCTTATACATGAGGGTTTTAATTTGTACTTTCAACATGTCTGAACATGCTTGTAGTATATATGTATTTTGAAATACGGTTTTATTGTTAATTGTTACAATCTTTTGATGGGCCGGGTTCATGTGTTATTTTGTATACAGTTTGGGTTCATCTATTCTTTGACTGTAAGAGTTTGCTGTTTACCTTGGTTAATTTGTGCTAAGTCATCATTATCTTTCAACTTTATGCTGTATCATTGGTGTACAGTAATTTTTGAGAAATTATAGAGGTATATTATGACATGGCTGTTGGCGTGATGGACATTTCAGATGCTTTTTTGTGACAGTACTATGTATTTGCATTCTATTATATGCATTTGCACAGGTGTATTATGATGAGGTCAGTTGGACGCCATCGAGGGAGTAATGGTAGGGCAGGGAGGGAGGGAGGGGGAGGTGTAGGGTAGAGAGATCTAAAATATGGTATATAGATAAATGTAGGAAAGTATATATTTTAATTAATAAATTTTTTTTTACAGTGTATACAGAATCGCATTTTGGAATGTAGTGCACACTGTAAAATTTATTTTAAATAATTAAATTATGTATTTACTACAAATTATCTGTATACTGCTTTTTAGGTCCCCCCAGCAAAGATCTTCCCTCCTTGTCTCCCTGTCGCACCATGATTGCCTCCACGAGTTGCGGCTCATTGTGGTTTTATATGACTATGATGAAATGTTTTACATTAGATGAAATTTACATGATGAGTATGCTGTTGAAGGTAAAAGCAACTGTCTCTGTGGGAAGTAGCAATCGGTTTAGTGAATGTTTAATTGGTATGTTGTGAGTTACGCCTTCAGTTTGCATACAGTTTGAATCACAGTTTATAGTGGTGAAGTTAGAAAATAGATCTCTACAATAAAATTAGAAAGTGTATAAATAGTTCTACAGCACGAAATGCAGAAAGCAAATTTCACAGTGAAATGTGTTTTTATAGCACAATTTTAATGTAAAAAATTAAATAGGAAACTGTTAATGTCTAGCATGAAAGTATCTGTTTTTTAGAAAAATAAAGAGGAAGGTGTTATAATAATCAATGTAGTTAATGTCTTTAAAAGTATGAAAGTGTATGTAGTTAAAAGATTATTCAAGGTAATCATTGGTTAACTAATAATAAAAAATATTTAAATTAGTCTTTATATTTTTTTAAAAGGAGAAAGAAGATAGAAAATTAATAAAAAGATGGAAGATTACTGTGAAAATGAGTTTATTAATTTTGAAATGGCAAAAGAAGTCCTAGAAGAATTAATTGAAGGAGTATTTGACGATGAAATTCCAACTGAAAATGAGGACTTTTTGGACAGTACTTTTGATAGTGCATACTTAGAGATGGTGGAAGAAGAGAATTTGGAAGAGCAAAATAGTAATGAAATATCAGATGAAATTATGCTAAATGTGATTCTGGAATATGAATTATTAAATGAATAAAATTATTTTTGATTAAATAAAAAAAAATTGGAAAATATTATTGTTGTACCGTTAAACAGTATTCTCTTTTTTAAGAATGACAGTAAAAGTTGTGATAAGGTGGATAAAAGATTAAAGTTATAAAAATAAAAAGCATTATGAACATCGATAATGCTTGAAAGTTAGAATAGTACTTATATCTCTCAAAAATTACATTCATACAATACATGTGTAAGGATAACATAGATATGGAGTGTCACAAAGGTAGAAACAATATTCACTATAGGATTTCCTACTCTGACCAGAGACTGTTTCTTTGTTTTTATTCAAGTTATAAAATCAAGCCTTGGTTATAATTTGTATGGTATATGGTAGTAGGGGTCTATAATATTTTTAAACTTTTTTCCAAACAGGTTATCATTAATATCAGAAACATCAATCAGTATGCCGACGAGAAATGAAAAAAGAAAGCTGTATAAAAAGACATACCATTTGAAGAGAAAAGAGGGACAAGATTTACGTAATCAACAAAGGACGGAGAAAAACAAGAGTGCTCCTGGTAAGAGCAGTAAGGAATTTATTAAAAAATTGTGTCAGAGGAAAAGTCAATTGGATAATGTTGCAAAGGAAAAACAGTTTTCAGGATCTACAAGGAGAAATGGACGAAAAAAGAAAACTGTGTTGGAAAAGAGTGGTGAGGAAAATATGTACAGTAAAAGACGTACAAATCAGTTTGCGGAAATAAGGAAACGTATGTTTCATAAGAGAGTTGTTATGAATTTATTACAAAAGGAAAAAGTTTCTAAAAGGAAATCTGCTTTTTATAAGAAAAAAAAATATATAGAGGAAGTTGTGGATGATGCGTTCGAGATGAAAAAAAATTGTTTATTTTAGTGCTTAAAAGAATAAATACACTAAATAAGGCAATCAGAGTTTTAAAAGCTAAGAGTAAATGAAAGAGACACATAAATAGAACTAATTTTTGTAAAATCTTTTCTGGTAAATGGATGCATAATTCAAATTCTGAGCCATTTTTTAATGAAGAGAGTTACTTTCAAAGTAACGATTTGTTGCATGCAGTTGACACCAGTGGTCGAGCGTATGAAGTGAAGGATGGCTGTCCTATTGAGAAAGAGAAAATTGAGGTGAGAAATACAGAAGGGGAAATAGGTGGACAAGTTTTACAGGGACGTGTTCATGCTCCTGTTTATAGTTGGAATTGTAGCAGTATTTGCAGTGTGCGACAGGATTCAATTGATTTCTTTCACAATTTCTTACGTAAGTACACTAAGGAAAGTTTAAAAAAATTTGTACTGTTGCAAGAATTAGATCGTTGCAGAGTGAGAGAAAAAACGGGTTTGGAAGGACATTCTTTGGCTTGTCTTTCAAAAAAAATATGCCAGAGTGTTTTTCATCACTTTAGGATGTTATCAGTGCATCATACCAAAATGAGAAAATTAGTCAGAAATATGTATTATGCAAAAAGTCTAGCACTTAAACATAAAGAGTTAAATAGTGCTCTTTTGCATGGGTCTGTATTAGATGTGAAGAGTATTTGTGCAGAAATTGAGGTAAGTTATTTTGGTCGAGATGAAGAGAATGTAGAAACTGATATAGTTAGAGAAGGAAATGTGTTAGAAAATGTTGGACACTTTAATACTGAAGAATTTGAACAGGAAATAACAAAATTTAAGGTCATTGCAGGTGAAAAACCAAATTTAACTTGTGTGTGTTGTCGACGCATTCATTATAAAAGTCAAACTAGGTTAGTTGATTTATATTTAAAAAGTGAAGATGAAGATAATACTCAGTGGAGAGAGTTTGCGACTTATTTGCTGGTAGAAAACTATTTTGATTTGGGTTTTGAACAACGTATTTGTAAATATTGTTATAATAAATTGAATGAAAATAAAATGCCTGCTAGAGCTGTTCATAATAATCTTGAGTTGATAAATATTCCATCGGAACTGAAGGATTTAAATACTTATGAGACTATTTTGATTCAATGTGTACATCCTTTTCAGGCTATTGCAAAGGATACTAAATATGGAGAGATTCTTCAAGATATAAGGATTGGAAGACTAACTGAAGATGCAAAAGAAGCTCTACAAACTCGATTAATATGTAAGTTGTTTCCCAATGAAGATAATGTACCTGAGAAAATATATAGTAAAGAGGTAAAAGATAAGTCAGTTATATGTTTGATGCCAAATCTAAAAGAATGCTCTGTTTTCAATGAGAAAATGTTGAAGTTGGAAAATGAAGAAATTAAGAAACTGGAAGCAAAAGATAAAATAGAGTATGAAGGAAGTACTATTGTTTTGTCTGATAAATTAAAGTTAAATTGGATAGTCTACAGGCTTCTATATCTAAAACTGCGGGTTTAGAGAAGAATCTGTATGTATGTTTAAATTGTCGGATTATTTTACGGAGAAATTTACTTGTAGAAAGAGGTCTGGTGAATGGAGCAATGGGTAATGTTGTTAGTTTTGTAAATTATCCAAATAGAGATGAGATTGAATTTTTACGAATAAAATTTGATGAAATAGAGGAAGTTCAACTAATCAGTCGCTGCTCAAGTCGTTTTTTACTTGTAAAAGACTTGTATGTCCGTCGGAAACAATTTCCAATTTGTTTGGCATATGCAGTGACTATTCACAAATCACAAGGTTTAAGTGTAGATTGTGCTTTGGTAAATATTGGAAATAGTGTATTCAAAGAGGGTATGGGATATGTTGCTTTATCACGAGTTAGAACTTTATCTGGGCTTTATCTAATTGATTTTGATGAGACAAAGATCAGTGCAGATTTAAAATGTGTACAGGAGTATAATAGGTTAAGAAGAGAATACGCTCCACATTTACCTCAATATCCTTTAATTAAAAAGAGTATAGTTGGTCAGAAAAGGAGAAATGAGAAACAATGTAGTGAAGTATTAGAGAAACGAAGAAAAAAAGATGAGACTGTCATTGATAAGAGTCAGAAAAACGTTAGTTCTACAGAGATTGTTGGATTTAAATTTGAAAATAGGTCTGGTGTCAACTGCTATGCAAATGTAGTGGTTAATGTGGTTTTTTTCTAAAAAAGTTACAGGAACAGATTAGAGAAAATCAGGAGCAAACATTTTGTTGTTCTTTAAATTCTGTGTTTGAAAAATGTACTAGTGGTAATAGTGAAGTAGCAAGTGTTTCAGAAGTAAGGAATGTTTTAGATATATGTGCAGAACTAAATCAATTTTCTCAGAATATTCAGCAAGATTGTCAGGAATTTATTATGTATATGCTTACAGTTTTGGAAGAAGAAGGGGTAGGTATTGATAGTCTATTTGGCCTTTCTTATAAATGGGAACATATTTGCGATAATTGCTCTTTTACAAGTACTACTGACATACACACAGAAAGATTTATATATTTACCATTACCAGATTGTAAAACAGTGTCCTTTAATAAACTACTTAAAGATGCATATCAGAACATGGTCTGTTCTCAATGTAATTCAGAAATGTTATCTACCTTATTTATCCATAGATATGGACAGTATGTTATTTTAATGCTTCAACGATGCAGAGCTGATGGAAGTAAATTGTCAACTTTAATTAAAAATTATGTGGCTTCTCAAATATCTATTTCTAGAAGAACATTTGTAACTGTAGCAATTATTTTTCATGAAGGGTTATCTATATCATCAGGACATTACATAGCTTATTTGAAGAGTACAACTGGTTGGACGCTGTGCAATGATAGTCAACTAAGTTTTAAGAAACGTTTGCCTTCTGAGTTAAGAAATTCTTATTTGATATTTTTGCAACCAAAATTTCAGTGAAATTACTTGGTCGAGTCAGAGTAATACTGTAAAGATATGAAAATGTGTTCTTTAGAAATATGATGTGATTAAGGGTGTTCAAATATGGAAATGAGACTATTATGTGCCAAAGTGATAGCATCAGGTAAGGTTTCCTTAATGTTTCTGGTACAGGATATGTTGGAATTAACTTATACTATTTGGCAACACGGAAAACAATCAGATATGGAAATGTTGACTTACGATAAATGTTTTTAGAGTACACTTACTTGGAATTTTGTGGAGAGGTAGTAAAAAAAAATCGAATTAACTCATACCATTTGGCCTTGCGGAAATGTATGAGATATGTAAATGTGAAATACAGATAAATGTTTCTAGAACATACTTACTCGCGAGTTTGTTGAGAGGTACTCAAAAAAATAAGGAATTATCTCATAGTATTTGGCCATGTGGAAAAAAATCAGATATGTTTTAAGAACATAGTTGCACGGTTATTTGTGGAGCGGTATTTAAAAGTAACTGGTATACTTTAGTTAGTTTATAATTGTGGAATATGTGGTGTGCTTACTCAAGAAATTGCGAATTACAGAAAAACATTTAAGACATGTTTTTTTCTAGGTATTTATAGTATATATAGAGATCTTTTATGGGTTTTTTAAATACAATCATTTTGATTGTGTTTTTTTCCCCGCTGTTCCATGATGATTACTATTGAAATCACTGTTTATAGTGAAAATCAATTTATCTGAAGACAGCAAAAATAAACCAGTAAATATGTTGTTTAAGATATTTTGTTATATTGGATTTCGAAGTATGTATTATAACAGATTTCTTTATTGTCTTCCACAGATATTATATTTTTAAGGTAAGAACAACTAATCATATCTGAAAGTTTCGTGTACCTATCTCTTACTCTAATTTTCTTCATCCTCTTCCCTTGATAATGGTGTTTAGATATGGTTATTTTCTATAACTCATCCTTTTACTTTTACATCGTTTTTGTTAGTATTCTATTCAGTCTTTCTTAGTCTTCAGTTTGTTACCTACGTTGCTTTACAGAGAGTTAGCTTCATTGATGTTTTATTGGCATTGTTTCCTGAATCTTAATTTGTTTGTCTTACTATACCTTACAATTTGTTCCCTTACTCTGCTTTCTTTAATTATGAACACTTTCCAATCTAAAATCTATAGTTTAGTTTTGTCATCCTACTTTATTTTTGTTTATATGTCTCTGTTATACTCCATGTCTGTTTGTATTTTATTTCTCTTCTGTTACTTTACCTTTTTGACTCTTTTTCTCTTAGTGTTGGTTCTTTATTTTATCTATCTCTTTAAGATATGTAGGTACTCTTAGTCTGTTTATTTCAGAGACTATTTGTTTTGTGTATTATCACTGAGCATACTCTTATTTTGCCTGTCACTTTAGTTTCCTTTAGACTGTCATTGTTTGAGTGCTTTTATTTCTTTGAAAATATTCTGTCTTGGTCTCTTTCTGTGCCTCTGTCTTCTTTTCTTTCACTTTCTGCTTCAATCACTTCTACTTTGTTTTGTTTAATGAAATAACACTATAACCATATTTTTACTTATCTTTCACAGATACCATGTTTTTCAAATTTTTCAATATTTTCTTTGTTACTATTGCTTAGGTAAGTATAAATAATAAAAATACTTTTTACACCCTGTGTTATTTCTTTGAGTATCATGGTCATATTAGTGTTGTGTTTTATATAAACATTTCCATGGAGGATTGGCTGCACGGTCACAAGGAGTGTCTGAAAAATTAATTTAAGAAATCAACAACATTTCAGTCAGTCAGTTCACTAATGCGGATGTGTGAAAATATTGCAGGTAAATGATATGTGTTACAGAACTTTTCAGGAAATTATCAAAGGAATTTTATTCTGCATTTTTGATATTAAAAGGCAAGATAGTGAAGAAAAAAATGTCTTATTAGTATGTAGCTGATGCTAACAGCAGTTAGTGACAACTAATGATAGATAATGATTATATTGGGATGTGCTTTGTTTGTCTGTGAAATTTAATATAATTGACATAGAAAGTTAACATTGCAAGATGTAAGTGACTGTAAACAGTTGCTAACATTACTATTTGTTTTTACTCACTTTTGAACATATTTGTGCTATATTTGAAAATGATCAAAATCAAATAGTTGCCCCTGAGCAAAACAAGTGGTCCACATTCAAGAGGCATGGTCCATATTTAATGGGTGTGGTCCATATTCAAGGGGCGTGCCCTTTCATGAAACATGATTTGCACATACAAAGCATAAAAGTGGGAGGACACTGTTCTTCTATAGGGCACAGGGCCAAGGTGCTAATGGGAATATGCTGAGCAACTAAAAAAAATAGGAAGGCCCCTTTCTGTCACAAAATTATTTTAGCCGTTCAGCACAGGAGCACCTGAAAAGCAGAATAGCCGCTGGTATTACTAACCTACTTAGTCCTTCCCAGGCCTTTAGCTTAGGAGCACTTGAAGAGAGGTAAGGCCCCTGCAATTAGGTAATTAATTAGTCCTACAGGCCTCTGGAAAATGTCCTAGCAGGGGACCACAAAACACAGCCAGGTAGGCAGAGGGAGGTTGAGGTGAAGCTGGTGCATGGGAAGTACCATCCCAGTGTGTTCTGTCAGATTAAGTCTTTACCATTTACTGTAGTATTATCCTTGTACTTGTGTATGGTACTCTTTTGTTACTTGCACACTTCAGTTTTTGTAGGTATCACACTGTATGCTACCTTTTACTTTTGTTTACTTTACATACTTGCTGCATGGGCTGCATGGGCCCTAGGGGGGCTTAGGTGAAAATGGCTCAAAGGCCTGAGAAACACCTACCCCCTAGGGAGGTCGATTCTTGAAAACAATCATCCCTCCCCAGCCCAGCCTTAGCTTTATTGCTTGGTAGGGCAGGGGTGTTCAGCCGCACAGAGAGGTTGCTTTTATTTTCCCTGTCTGTCTCCGTGTACTCTGTGGGTCGGCTTTTTTTTCTCCCCTTTCCAAGTGCAGTCTGTGTGGACTGGGGCAGGGGAGAAAAAAACGGCCCACAGAGAGCACTGAGGCACTGGTCTTTCGGCCCATCTCCGAATGTCCGCCTTGGTAATCCGCCCCTGACTTTTAGCACTGTTTTAAAAAAGGAAGGAGTGTTTTCAAAGGAGGTGTTGGTTGTTATTGTGTAGGCAGATTAAAGCATCTAAACTACAAATATGCGTGTAGTATAGTGTGGTGCTCGACTGGAGGTATGTTGTTTGTCTTACTGCATGCAGATATGTAGTTTAGGAAATATCTTCACACAAATAACAAGCAAACACTATTGCCTTTGAGATTAGGTCCTACTTCCTTTATGTACATAAGCAGTAACCATGGTATTGTTGAATATGTTAATAAAAAGACTGCTGTTTTAAATTTATAAGATAATCAAAGAACGTTATTCTGATTTAATAATTTTGTTTTATAAACTATTTTAAAGAAACTGTTTCATAATAAGCCTTGATGGTAGTTTAACTTTTTTTTATCTAAAACAATGTCTTCTGTTTATTGAGGCAGAAAGCTCCTTTGAGAATTCCAATGCGTGGGACGGGAGCTCCTGCTGCACTATAATTCAAGGCCGTTTCAGGATGGACTGTCAGCGTTATCACAGGGGAGGAGCGCGCAGCTTTCTGAGATGGATACAGTTACACATAACAGAGTACTGACGTCTGTGCAATTTACAGACGGTTAGGCATCCTAGTGTGCGTCGTGTTTTTGGCACCTCATTAAGGCGGACTGGGGAGCCGTGGTGCACAGTTCGGGAATCACTAGTTTTAGAATTAAAGTTTGATAATTGTATCACTCCTAAGCGTTAAAGATCGCCGCTGGTCTACGAAAAATTATTGGAAGTAAGCCAACATAGTGATAATTTTTGCTAGTTGTATACGGTAAGTAGATTGCTAAAGGCAAAAAACGGCACATAAAATGAAAATAGAAGAAGGACTATGATTTCACTTCTAATCATGAGAGTGCATGTTAGCAGAGAATTACAAAAGAGGCAGTCTTAACGTAATTTTAATACATATGTGATAGTACTCCTGTAACAGTCTGCGGCACTTAATATTGCCGCGTGAAAACAAGCGTTGCTTTTATGCACTAATGTGTGCTTTGTAAATACGAGAGGGGGTTGATTTAGTTTTATTTTCCACACCTCCACGTTAACGCTGCCAAATGCTTCATCACAGCTGCCCCTGGCACTCGTATGATAAACAAGTTTATTTAAACTGTTTTCCTAACAGTAGTCGTGTACGAGGTAGTATTTTTGCCTTTAAACAGGTTTTGCTTATAGTTTAACATACCCCTACTATGCATGTCATTAACTGTCTGTGCGGCACAAATGCAAAGTGCTTTTACCGCAGGCGGTGTTATCACGTTCTTATAAAGATGTTGACGAATATTTACAAAGATTCAAAAGAGTTTAACGCTGCCTTGAACGGCAGGAAGTTGCCGATATAGAGGCGAAAACGGCGTCCATAATATGCTTTATAAATTGCAGTGGAACGTCATGTTAGATATAAAGGCATATAACATACGTTTTATTTTGAATTTTGAAAAACATAGGGGCATATTATAATGGACAGTCGATACATTTAAGCCGCTTTTATCAACAGGAAATTGGCGATAAAGCGGCAATAATGGGTTTCATAATTTGCTCTATGGAAATCCTATGAAAGCCCATGTAAGATGCGAAAACATGTAATATGGGCTACGCTAGGAATTTCATACAGCATATTATCAAGTCCATTATCGCCGGTTTATCGTCAGTTTGCTGTCGATAGAAGCGGCGATATTGTATCGTCTATCCGTGATAATATGGCTCATATTATGAAGGCGATTATCGGCGCTTGTTTAACAGCGTTATGCCGATAATATGTCCCAAGTTTTGCCGCATTCTTTAATTATTGTTCCTAAAATGCGGCAATAATTTAGCTTATGAATAGAGCTCTTTTTGGTACAATGAGGTAGTTCTGAAAAGAACTGTTTTTTTTTTATTTATTTTTTTAAGTTTTTCATTCTTTAAAATTTGTGAAACAGGAACCAAACTTTTAAACTGTAAAACAGGAACATTTGAAGTTGTAAAAAAATTAGATGCATTCGAACATTTTATGCTGATTAAATCTTCTTTCAATAAGAATGACGCTTTGCTCTCCGTACACAATTAATCCTTCACACTTGTTGCATTTTATATGCACTTCGTTTAAAAATGGTTTCAACTCCATCTGTTCAAGCGATGCAGATGTAGATCGTCTGCTCGATGAAGTACTGGCCTGAGATGGTGGCAGTTGTGTGGCCAGATCTCTTGTCGCTGCTTTTGCATATTGAACAGGGTGGACTTGGCTCATATGCCTCTTCATAGTATGAATTAAAAAAGAATATTTTTTGGTTGGATTTCCTCTGGAAAGTACGGAGCCACAAATTGTGCACGTTACTTTCGGAGCATTTACTTTTTTTTGCCCCTCAGGAAAGGTAAAAAATTGCCAAATAAAAGATTCCTTTTTTTTTTTTTAAAGGAAGATAACCATTTCCTTCAGATTCCGAAGAAGAATTGGCTACGGCCGCCATTTCAGCAAAGTGTCTGGAAATATGAAAAAGGTTGTTCTCTCTTCAGCGCCAAATAGATAGTGAGGGAAGTTGGTGGTTTCTGGAAAATTGCGGAACAGAAACTACCATGAACCAATAGGAAGTGTTCTTTTCAAGTCACATGATTTGACATGCGCGTATTAGGACGTATACGCGGTGACGGAATCCGGACACGTACGTGAATTAGAAGTATCGGTTTAATTTAATGAAGTTTTAAAATGTGAAAATGAGGAAAGGTATACATTCTCAAATATTAAATACCTTCATATGGGGTCACAAGAACAATGCCGATAAAGTATCAAACTTTTTTAATTGTTTCAAAACACCGGGGTGCGCGCACTCTGTCGCGCACCTCGGAACATTTTTTAACATCTGACAAGTCTGTAAACGGTGAAATGAACGTAAGGTAAAGACTTTGTAAAGCTTTTGAGACTTGCAAGGAGTTCCTAAGCAATTCTGACAGTGAAAAAAACTTTATAATACTATGAAAGCATTTCTTGAAAATCTATAATAAAACTATAGAATACATTTAAAAAATATTTTATATTTCGCAATTAATAAAAGCTAAGAAATATAATGAAAAAATATAACTTATAAACAGTTTATAGTTAACGAGTAGCCTTTAAAAAACCTATGAAATTCACTGAAAAAACCATAGGTTTTACACACGTTATAGTTAGGAAGTAGCATTTAAAAAACCTATGAAATTCATCGAAAAAACCATAGGTTTTACACCAGTTATAGTTACCAGGAAATTGTATTCGCATAAAACCATTGAAATTCCCACGTTATAGTTAGTTGGACTCACTATAACTTGCGCGTGCAATGCACTGCTGATGACGTCACATATTACATCACTCATGACGTGGTCAGTGACATCACTCATGACATCACTGATGACACCATCCTTGCGACAGAGTGACAGACCTCTTTTCACTGTAATGTAACCCTTGAAACACATATTCAAAAATAGAAACTAAAATTTTCAAAAAAATGGAGATACCCATACCAGTTACAACAACCAATTCACTAAATCCACCATCTATATACACATCCACTCTTTCACCAACAGTTCTATGTAGTCACTCATACATATACTCACTCATCATATATACTGATACACCTATATATCCTGTTACACACCGACAGTCATCCAAAAGATACTCTCACACATACTCACACATGCAAATAAACTATTAAACATCCATTTATTTGCATATACAGCTATACACACACTACCACTTTACTTCTAAGGAAAATTACACATACTTATTCTCTTAAACAATCACTTATAGAAACACATACTTATTTAAACAGGAACTCTTACAATCCCTCACTCTCACATATACTCACTTATATACATCAATATTCACATATACTAGATTAAAACATATGTAGTTACAGAAAAAGACACTAGTGAGACAGTGATTCACTCACTAACATACATATATACACACTCATCCACCCATTCAGTCCTGCACATATGCTGTATTCAAAACACATACAAACAGAGAGTCAGTCATTCATGCATCTATGTGCTAAGTAACACCCCCACCAAACATATAGACATTCATATTGATATTAAAAAAACATCTAATAACCCATATACCTACACATGTAGCTACTCACCAACCCATGCAGCCACTTATACACAAAGTGAAACATTAATACATATGTTTAAAAATTTAAACATTACTCACTAATATTTATTTTTCAGAAAGACACACATTCACTGGATGGTGTCATCAGTGATGTCATGAGTGATGTCACTGACCACGTCATGAGTGATGTAATATGTGACGTCATCAGCAGTGCATTGCACGCGCAAGTTATAGTGAGTCCAACTAACTATAACGAGGGAATTTCAATGGTTTTATGCGAGTAAAATTTCCTGGTAACTATAACTGGTGTAAAACCTATGGTTTTTTCGATGAATTTCATAGGTTTTTTAAATGCTACTTCCTAACTATAACGTATGTAAAACCTATGGTTTTTTCAGTGAATTTCATAGGTTTTTTAAATGCTACTTCCTAACTATAACGTGTGTAAAACCTATGGTTTTTTCAGTGAATATATATATATATATATATATCTTGTGATCAAGGGCATCCGCCCGAAACGCGTCAGTTCGCTACGCTGCTGAATTTATCTGAATAAATCTTTTTTACCTCAACTTTGGGATTTGTTTGGTCTCTAGTCTCTGGTCGCCAGTTATCTGGAAGTTCAGGACTGACTGTTTGAGTACATCTATATATATATATATATATATATATATATGTATATATATATATATATATATATATATATATATACATATATACAGGCTTCTGTGGCTTAGTCCTGGTCTTTCTCTTTTCAGGACCCCGTGTATCACAACTACTTAATCTATCATATCTATCTACCAAAAATGCATGTGAATTTGCATAAGAATTTGAAAACATATATTGGGAACAACAACCATACCCACAGTTCTCACTCTTTTCTTAGAAAATATTTAAATCATGGAGACCTAAGCTCATATTTATAAAGTTGTCTCAATACGCAGGGCAGCTACCAAAGTTATTGTGCTGCTTTGTGTTAGAAGGAGAGAACAGGAAAGCATCATTTCTACAAAGATATATCACTATCCTGCCATCTCCTAGACCCTGTTTCTAGTACCACATACACCATAGTGCAAGGTTGCGTGCATCATGTCTGACATTGGTTTTGTAGAGGAAGGGTAACCTTCCAGTACAAAGTACTATGCTTAGTCTAACTTTAAGGGGCCAATTACGATCTCGTTAGGCAGGTCTCCAGAAGGGTTCAGAAATGAGCAAATCCGATTTGGAGCCTATGTTTCCGACTGAATCTTCCCCCGTTCCGAATGACCAAGTGCGATGCGAAGATCTGGTCTGCGTCGGCCAATTCGTTTCCGAACCTGATCATGTCAGTCCGACTCGTTTGCAGCCGAATTGTACCGCACAATGGAGTGGGCTTCAAAACGAGTGAGTACAATGCACAATTTGGACAGCCGAATCGACTCAGTGTCAGTGAGATGAAACAGCTGTGGGAATCGGATTTCGGGGGGCTGTAGCAGGACACCCCTTCACCCAGGCCCTCTGACTTGCTCCCCCTTTCCATGCATGCACAGTGTGATGGGCACCATGGGTGCCTGCCACAGGGTGTATGCTTTTCCCCACCCACCCCTTTTTTTGCTGTGGGAGACTGTGTATGTGTTCAGTATACAGGCTCCCATAGAGTTAAAAGGGAGTTTGAGCAAACCAAGTCTGTCACCATATGGGTGAATCGGAATCGGTTGCTCTGACTTGCGGAGCACAACTCACTAGAAAAGCCTTCTAGATCCGTACGAGGGCTTTCCTAGTGAGATTGTAAGCTGCCCCTAAAACATTTCCCATTTCAAGATGTGTGCTATAAAGTGGGAACAATTTGGCGAAATAAAAGCATTTCTCCCGTTTAGGTCTTCTTCAAAGTGGCATTACTTTTACTGCAAAACCCTGTTTACAGTTGTTAGTTGGCAGGATTTCTGCCTCAAAACCAGGGGTATCTGCATTGTGTATTGGAACTCCCATGCATGACCAGTGGCATAACACAGGCCCCTGCAGCCCCCGCAGGGCTAGGTGCCCAAGCTGCTGGGGGCCCCCTCAGCACAGTCTCGTCCAAGAGCTCCAGATAAAATCCGGAGCCTGGACCCCTCCCTGCATCTTGTAGGGGGCCTCCTCAAATTTTGTTACGCCATTGTGTATGACCCTGGGAAACCCCGCCTCCTCACTACTTTGCAATACTTTGATGCAACTTTCTAGTGCAAAAGCAAATGAAAAAAAAAAAATTGCTCACTCCCAACCCCAGCGCAAAATGTTTTTAAATCTGGGCCATAGTCTTATGTCTAAGAAGTTCACAGATTTACAATTTTTTTTAGATGTTCAAAAACCCCAAAGTCTGCACATATAATAAAGAAAATTGTAGATTTTGTTTCAAGCACCGTGCCTATGGTCAAACGGACAATCTGCCGTTTTAATAATAAGGGAAAGGTACAATACCGCAATTTCCAAGATTTATTTTATGATGGAAAATACTACTTTATGTGACAGAATCACAACCTCAGAAGGTCTAGCAAATAGGGTGTGCCTGCATATCTTAAAAGAGAAAATAAAGAATCCATTAAGGAAAAAACAGAGGATTTTGAAAATCTTTGAACTTTTTGGTATCTCTGACTTCATTGTGTGCACCTCTTAAATTTCTTATAATAACCTAGCAAATAGGGTAATGTTTTGGGCAATTTCCCACCATGAATCCATATTTAGTCCAACATTTTTTTTAAATAAATTTTTGTCTGAAAGTAAGAGATTGTGGGTAATACCAGTTCTCACCGTGTTATCCTTTCACTAAACCTATAGCTGTGGACAATGCTGGGAGTGAAACCTGGCAGAATTTCCATGGTGAGGTTAAAACATCTGAAGATTCTGATTCAACAATCAATGGGCCAAATTTATGAGGTTTTGATGTAGGGCAGCATAGCAAGGAATCTTGTTCTGCTGCCCTACGTTAAAACAAAAGAGCAGGAATGCACCATATCTATTCGATTCGGTGCATTCCTGTCCTCTTTCCAGTGTCTGTGGGCTGCCATGCGCCAATGGAGGTGCCCGGGTGCCTGCGGTGTGGGGCAGATTGATGATGTGCAGGAAGGGACACCTTGTGCACAAAATCAATCAATTGAGGCAATTTCCTTTCTCTGTGTGTGCTGCAGAATTACACACATAGCAAAAGGAAAGCACGAGGAGAAACTAAAATATTTCTCCTTGTTGTTGCACCTCCCTAAAGCAACCCCGGGGGTGATGTTAGATTCTGATGCATTCCCAGCTGTACGATTCTCTTAAGTCTGGGAATGTGTCTCGTTCCATGGGTGTTGCTTGGGAACACCCACAGCAACACCCATGGAACGTTCCTATCAAGCAGTTTTCTGCATGAAAGGGGCTGTTAGACCTGACACCATTGGCGTGGATCTCCCTTCCATTTTTCGCTTTTGTCTCTTCTGTGTTTGCTGGTGTTTGATGCTCTGGACGCTGTGCCACTGCCACTCAGTGCCACAGCGTGAATGCTCCCTATTGTAAATTGACCGTATGAATTGGTATAATCCTAAATGAACCAAGGAACATGATAGAATAGTCGAATTTAGTATGCCTGAGTTCCGAATATTAAAGTGCATCTTTTAGTGACGATTATTTTTATATTCTTTGATTGAAAATACCACTTTTAGGAAGTAGCTATTTTCTTGCCTAAACCTTCCAGTGTGCTCTGCTGTTATGTGTATTGGCTGTCTGGTTCTGGAGGGTCAGGGCAGGCTAATCCCGACCTGGATTGAATAGAGAGATCTGCAGTGGAGTATGGGGAGGTGTAACCCTTTGATCTGAGCAGGGCTGTGCCTGGCAAGGTGAATGATGGCTCCACCTCCCACTGTGCATCTGATGGCAGACCCCCTCTTCCTGAAAGGCAGGATGCAGCCTTGTAAACAAAGTGCTCTAGGACAACACCAAACTGGCTCTGGCTGGGTTCAGTGATTTGTGACTGTTTGAGAACAAAGACCTTTTGGGTATAAAGACCTGTGCTAAAACCCCTACAAGGGGTGTTACTTCTGGATGTCAAGACAAACCTCTGTCCGTGTAACTAGAGGAAAATGAATTTGAAACTTTCATCCATCTTGCTAAAGCAACTACCCCAGGACCTGATTTGAGCTTGCCTCCGGTTGCAATCTCAGGGACATTAGACTTCACTCATCAGCCGTCTGTGTTCCTATTTGAGGGGGATTCTACTCGCAAGTGAGGCCTCTATGAGAATTCCAGAGCCTCTGTTTTTACTGCGGGGAAAGCAGGCTGAAAGTCATTGTTATCGCTATTGTGGGCCACAGCAGCTGAGAAGCTGTTGCCGCTGAGAGCCAGCATTTGCCTGTGTTACGAAAATCATAGCTATCGCTATTGTGGGCCGCTGCAGCTGAGGAGCTGTGCCGGTGAGTGCCCGCATAATGCCGTCCTATGAGAATCATCACTATCGCTATTGTGGGCCACTGCAGCTGAGGAGCTGTGCTGCTGAGTGCCCGCATTTGCCGCACCACGAGAATCATCCATATCGCTGTTGTGGGCTGAGAAGCTGTGCCGCTGAGTGCCCTCATTTGCCGTCCTACGAGAATCATCGCTATCGCTATTGTGGGCCGCTGCAGCTGAGAAGCTGTGCTGCGGAGTGCCGTCCTACGAGAATCATCGCTATCGCTATTGTGGGCCGCTGCAGCTGAGGAGCTGTGCAGCTGAGTGCCCGCACTAGTCCTCACTTCAAGTATCTTGTTACCACCTGTGTGTGCCGCTGGGTGCCCGCCTTTAAGCCCCGTCCCAGGATTACCGCTACAGCTGGGAGCTGTGGCCTCTGTGAGTCCGCCTGTCATCATCGCAGATTCCTTGTGAGGCTGTGTGCCGTGCCCCTTTAAATCTCAGGTACATTGTGCACCACCGAGTCTCGTGGACCTCGGCCTCAAACTAAGTTCATTCCACACGCTTTTTGAGTGCCTTTATTGCTTTTAAAGTGAATCTGTAATTATGTGCATTGTGGCTCCTTGAGTGCTTTTAAGCCTCGTGTTCAGTCTATATAAAGATAACTATTTTTCTATAACTGCTTGTGGTGTCCATTTGTAGCGTCTTCTCAGCGTTATTGTGTATGGTCATAAATGCTTCCCACACTGCCTCTGAGATAGAGCTGTCTGCTTGTTCTACCTTATGACAGGGTTGAGCAGACGTTATCAAAGGTGTGGCCCCCTTACTCTGACTTAGGAAGAAGGATCCCTATTTGAACCTCGACACCAGCCGCTGCCAACTAGAGATCCCCATTTTTAACAGGGGCATACATTTGAGGCCATCAAAAGCCATGAAATGTGTATTTATATGGCCTTATAAATATGCTGAGGTACATTGTGCCACCAGAACGTCAACACATGACTTTTTTGTTTGTTTGTTTTTCTGAGTTTTATATAGCGCAAACTAGACCTGAGACATGGGGTATCGCAGCGCTTTACATGAGCACCAGTTTCGTTGCAGATGGACACATTCATTTTTGTTAGGCACAGGGAGATTAAGTGATTTGCCCAGAATCACAGGATGTTGAGCGTCGTTGCTGAGGCTAGAACGCGGTGCCCCAGCTTCGAGGTCGCCCGCTCTAGCCACAATGCTAAATCCTCTGGTACATTTGAAACATTTGGATTCTGGTGGCCCAAAAGTGGCATTAACTTGTACAAAATGAAACTTCGAAAAAAGATTTCACATATTGTTTCAAATGTTTATTTAAGAGAAACCATGGTGACTACAGTCATTATTTGAATGCCAACTTGGCATACAGCTAGCATGCCTAAAGTGAATACCAGTAAAGCACTTTCTTCATTATGCCGCCCTTTCCTTCTCTTGTTGTGGGATGAATACTCATTTCAAAGAGCAGGTTTGTACTTTCAAAACAAAAGATATCAAATCACACAATAAAACATTTGTAACATTTTTTATTTCTGACAACACATGAGATTTCATGTTGCTTAGAACAGGATATGTGTTTGACTGCACAAGAATTGAGAGTGAAAAGACAAAGTGAGGAAAATCGCTCAGTTCAAAACATATTTTTCATGCAGAGAACTGCAACATATTTTACATGTTTGTCAGGTAGTAATTATCATAAAAATTTACATGTTCTACATATGTAAAGCAAATAACAAATGTGCTGCTAATTTGCATACCTCACACGTCAATGTTGCAATTCAATAGCTTAAATCAATTTGCCTAGCCTCTGTCCTTTAACCAAATTGTTGCAGGCTGGACAATGTAGTTATTGCCTGTGAGGATTTCTTTCCAGCAACACCGTGAGGTTATAGAATGAATATTCCTACATAACTAAAAATTGCAAATGCTAGTTATACACCCAAAGCTTTTCCAACTGACGGTATGCGCTCTTAAAATCCACGAATAAAAAAAGTGTGCAATTAATTACAAGGAGGAAAAAACTCAAAAATGTTCGTATCTAGAGAGAATTGAGCCTGAAGGAGTAAATGTGCCTGTACTCCACCTGTCTATGAAAGTCTGCGGTAAATGCAGCTGCAAAACCGATATTATTACCATATATGTTGTTAAAATTTCACAATAAACGCTTTGATAATCCAGATCAATTTTGCCAAAATTATAGTTGCATTAACAAAACACTGGCCAACATTGAATTATAGTGATTCAAATATTTCACCAGCTCGGTACAAAGTAGAAAAAAAAGTGGTGCAAATAGTTTTGTGAGTGTTTTTGCAACAGTGCCCATTACTGCTTGTCAAGCGGGCCCCGAGAAAAAGGGGTGTCCTAATACATAAAATCCCCATGCATTTTCGATAAACTTCTTTAGACACGGCTACAGCAAAAACTGCTAAACAGATTTACACCAAATTTGTGAGGAAACTAAATCTTGGTCCACAGATTGTGCCTTTTGTGATTTGGTGTAAATCCGTACTGTAGTTTTAGAGAAATTTAGGATAAAAAGTAATTGCACATTTTGGCAGTTTGGCTCACGAGAGTCATGTGAGTCTCTTGAGAGAGCTCATAATCAAAAATGGAGCCCTGTGATTGGGCAAGATACTCGCTTTTCCTATGAGCCTTCAAGCTCTAGCGGTAGCAAGGTGCTACACGAGTCCTGCGAGAGCAAGTGCTTTGATTGGCTGGTTGCTAGAATGTTAGAAATGAAATGCCCACCATCAGTGTTTACTGTGAAAAATTGGAGGTGTTGTGGAAATGAAGTAAAAAAGCTATGTAAGGGGGCAGCAGAAAGGCCCGCCGCCCCACCTAGAGTTAGGGAAGAGGCATAAAAGGGATAACTTCAGTGAAGATAATAAATATATATTGTTTTTAACAAATTTTTATGATGTCACAGGATTGTAAATAGTAAAAAGTAGTAGATGAGTTCTCAATGCACTCTATTAGTACTATTAGTAGGAATCCGTTTTGTGGTCTGTGTTTTTGAGAAGTGTGTAAGAGATAAGTACCATGATAATTAGAAGGTTAAAAGTTTTTTTCTAAAAGATGTTACAATCTTGTGAGACTCTCGTGTGATTGCAAAAAGTTGAAAGGAGTAGGTGATGTTTGAATACACTCTGGTATGCACACTTGTTACGGTATAAACAAGTTTTACTTGAGATAGTGTTTATCAGACTCTACTATTTATGCTCATTGATTTGAGAAGAGTTGTGAGTAGAGGTAAGGTTCATTCATCCAAAAATCCTGATATGCACACCCATCATCTGAGAGAGAGGTCTGAAAGGAGAGCCCATTCCCTTTCCACACCCTACTATGCACACCCGTCATCTGAGATAGAGGTCCGAAAGGAGAGGGCAGTCCCTTCCCACACACTACTATTCATGCCCATCATACAAGTGAGAGGTCTGAAAGGAGAGGCCAGTCCCTCTAAATACCCTACTATGCACACCCATCATTAGTGCGAGAGGTGCCAGATAGGCCAGTCCCTTCCCACGACCTACTATAAACACCCATCATCTGAGTGACAGTTCTGAAAGGAGAGCCTAGTCCCTCCCTACACCCTACTATCCACACCTATCATTGCAAAAAGGTTCTAAAAGGAGAGGGCAATCCCTTCCCACATGGTACTATGCATGCCTATCATCTGAGAGAGATGCATCAAAGAAAAGGCCAGTTCCTCTAAGCACCCTACTGTGCATACCCATCATTATAGAGAGAGGTGTCACAAGAGAGACCAGTCCCTTTCCACACTGTACTATGTCATCTGAGAGAGAGATCAGAAAAGAAAGGTAAGTACCTCCCCACATCCTATTACACACATCCATTATTACAGAGAGAGGTCTCAGCAGAGAGGTCTTTCCCTCCACACACTCTACTATGCAAATACACCATCTGAGTGACAGGCATGACAGAAGAAGACAGTCCATGCACACATTCTAATACACATACCCGTCATCTCAGAGAAATATCTCAGCAGAGAAGTTAGTCTCTCTTCCCACATCCTACTACGCCCACCAGTCATCTGAGATGGAGGTTGCAGTGAAGAGGCCAGTCTCTCTCCACACACCATACTAAACACATCTGTCATCTGAGAGAGAAGTGTCAGTGGAGAGGACAGTCTCTCAACACACACTAAGAAACGCACCTGTCATCTGAGAAAGAGGTCTCTGTGGAGAGGCCAGTCTCTCCCCACACCCTACTGCACACACCTGTTATGAAAGAGATGGGTCTCAGTGGAGGGAATACTCCATCCTATATAGTACTATTTTGTCGCAATCCTGTGAGACTCTTGCAAGAGTAGCCCACAAGCTTCAGAGAGTGAAGCTTGCTGCATTGACCCGGGTGAACTTGTGAGGCACTTTTTTAAATTACTGAGCCTGCCATAAGGTGTTTAAAAAAAATCCAACCATATGTTATTCACTACCCTGTTATAAGGTATCAATAAAAAGTAACTGCAAACATGATAAAGAGCCATTTACAGTAGATGACAATGAAATTTCCAAGTTCGATCTTGTGATTGTACCTTGAGCATATTGCGTCCTCTTCGAGAGTAATAAAACCTCAAAGTAAGTTTGCTGGTGGCATGTCTTGATATCAGAGTTACAATAACTGAACAAATAAATAATTCCCATTGCATATTTATCTGTTTAATATTCATACACATTTTACAAAGATTTTGCATGGTGTGAACCATATCTTGTTTTGTTAATAAACCTTCTTTTACTAAAATAATGTCTGAGCCCAACATATATCATAAAGTCATTTTACCATACCATACATTCACTCACGAACAAAATTAATTTACTTTAAAAAAAACTAGAAATTCAATGAATAAAACAAATGTTAAAGTAACGTTATAGTTATGTGAATTTCTCATTGACAACTTTAACATTTTAAACTAACAATAACTGTGCCCCTGCCACGCAATGATTATTACCTCACATATGGCATCACTCATGACATTTTCTATGGCATCAATTATGACATCAGTCATGACATCTCAAAAACGTAAAAAAAATGTTAAAAATTGAAATAACACTGTAATACACTATATTTCACACATTTTGTGAAGTACAATACATTTAACACATTTAATTCTGTGAAAATGTGTAAAGAGTGCCATGAAAACACTGCACAATTATTAAAAACGAATTCCTAATAATGACAATACTTACTAGTGCAGTACTCCTTAAATGTATTTAAATACATGATAAAAAATGTAAATTAATCCCCCTACCAATTACCACTTTAATAAAGTGGTACAAAATTGGGAACTACAATAAAACCTACTACTTACCTATATCTAAGGCCCTAACACAGAAATCTGCCCAATTGTAGTAAAACAACATGGCTGCCATTTCATTTTCTAAAAACAGCCATTACCCAAACGCATACTAGCTTGTCATTGTCATGTCCCTCGGTATACTGCAAAGTTACCACAGTATTCCATGGACCAGAATATAAGGCCTAGCAGTGTTATTGTATTTCAGTACCCTTGTGTCACTCATGGTGTCGCATTGGCAACAAAATACTTTAGTCATATTTTCAAAGCAATGCAACGTCACCTCGCAAGGCCTTCCACTGACCGTTGAATATGGAGAAACGCAAGGCAGCTTAATTCACTGTTTTGCATTACTCTTCACACCATACTCTATATTGGTGCTACATTTCACATACATTCATGCATAACTTCACTGTACGCCACTGCACTATACACCCTTCCAGACTACCTTATTCCAGTATACACCACTCCAGTGTACCCCTCTTCACTCTAAGCCACTACAGCCAATTCCAGAACACCTTACACCAGTCCACTCACTACTATTTCACTCCATGCCACTCCACTATATGCTTCTCCGCTGTACAAGACTCCACTCTACGCTATTAGACTTATGCAATTCCACTTTACGCAACTCCACTGTTAGCCACTACACTCTACACTCTTAAACTGTATGCACCTCCAGTCTGCACCACTCCACTGGACTCTAATACACTAAACTCTATTCCACTCTATGGCATTCCACTTTACAGCACCACACTGTATGCCACTCTACTCTTTAACACTCCACAGTATGCTACTCCACTGTATGCTACTTTACGCCACTTCAGTGTATGGCACTCCATTCTTTGCCATTTTATTCTATGCTATTTTAATGGATGCCACTCCACTCATAGACCACTACAAAGTATGCTATTGCACTTCACTCCACTCCACTTTACGCTACTTCGGTCTACACCACTGCACAGAACGCCATTCCACTGTACACTACTCTACTTTATGCTCTGACACTCTACGCCACTCGACTGAACAACACTCCAATTTATGCCACTCCACTCTACACTATTACACTATACAAAACACCACTGTACACCAGTCCACTCCACGCTATTACACTGTACACAACTCCACTGTATGCCATACCACTATACGCTACTCCCCTATATGCTATTTCATTGTACGCCATTCCACTGTACGCCAGTCCACTCTATGCTATTCCACTGTATGCCACTCCACCGTACCAAGCTCCACTGCATGCAAATTTCACTGTATGTCACTACAATGTACGCTACTCACTCTATGCCACTCCATTCTATTTGCTCCATTTTACATTATGCCAAAGGGCGTCACTATGCTCTACACCACTCCACTGTATGCTATTACACTCTGCCCTTCTCTCGTGTACGCCACTCCAGTCTAAACTCCTGTGTGGTATTCCACTGTACGCCACTCCACTGTACACCACTCCACTCTACGATATTCCACTGTATGCCACTCTACTATATGCTATTCCACTCTACACCACTCCAGTGTATGCAACTCCAACTACACCACTCTACTCTATGCTAGTCCATTAGATGCGGCTCCACTCTACCCCTCTCCACTGTAAGTCACTCGAGTCGATGCCACTCCACTGTACGTCTCTCCACTGTATGCTATTCTACTCTATGCTGTTCCACTCTATGCTATTCTACTATACGCCACTCCACTGTACTCTACTCTATGCTGTTCTACTGTATGCAACTCCACTCTATGCTATTGCACTGTACGTACCTTCAAGCGTCACTACTGTACTATGTCGTATTCCACCGACCCCACTCCACTGTATGCCACTCCATTCTATGCTATTTGATAAGACATCCCACCACTGTATGCCACTCAACTGTATGACATTCCACTCTACCCCACTCCAGTCTATACCACACCAGTTTACACCACTGCACTGTACACCATTACACTGCATACTAATTCACTATATACTATTCCACTCTACTCTACTCCACAACAATTCACTCTAGGTCACTCCACTGTATGCCTCTCCAGTCTTGCTACTCCACTGGAAGCCACATCACTGTATACTACTCCGCTAAATGATATTCCACTCGATGCCACTCCACTCTATACTATTCAACTTTATGCCACTCCACTGTATGCTATACTACTCTACCCACTCCAGTGTGCTCTTCCCCACTCTAAATAACTTCACTCCTCAAAGCCGTACTACACTCTATGCCTTTCTACTAGACTCTAATCCATGCTATCTCTGTCCACTCAACTGTCCAAATTTGTCTATTTTACAGTGTACTCGACTTTGCGACAGTTTCCAACACTGTATGGCACAGCACTTTACTGTACGATATGCACTCTAATTTATAACAGTTTCCTTGACTCTAAGCAATGCCACTTCGAAGAATCCCACTCCACGCTACGATGATCCACTATAACCTACTGCACTCTACACCACCCCACTGTACACCACTCCACTCAATGCTATTCCAACTCTATGACTCTTCACTATTTTAAACTCCACTGTATGACATTAAACTGCACACTATTCAACTGAATGCTACTTCACTGTATGGTAATCCGCTCTATGCCACTACAGTGCATGCCACTCCACTCTACGCAGCTCCACAGTACAAAATTCTCCTCCACTCTATATAACTCCACTGCATAAAAGTCAAAAAGTCGACTACACTTTATGGCACTCTACAACACTCAACTCCACTCTATGCCCTTACACTCCATTGTACAACACTCTATTTCACGATACAACACTTTTGATACTCAATGACACAACACTCCACTCTGCTGTATGAGAACCTACTCCAATGTATAACAGTTTACTGTCTATGCTATGCCACTCTACAACGCGCCACTACACTCTATTTTACCCTACTCCATACTGTTAAACCATTCCACAGTACAATACTTTACCTTACTCTGTGCTACTGTACAACAGTCCACCCTATGCAGCTCAACTGTTTGACACTCTGCTGTACTCTAGGTCACTCTTCTCCAAAATACCCCTTCACTGTACGCCACTACATGCCAGTGTACTCTATTATACTGTATGCAAATCCACTCTAGCACACTCTACAACACTTGTTCTGTACACCGCTCCACTCTACAAAACTCATTTAGTGTGTATGTCACTCTACTGTAGTCTACAGTACTTTCTGCAATACTATCCTATACTATATGACATGGCACTACACTACACTCTAGTGTACAACACAGTACTCCGATTTACAACACTTTACTCAACTGTATGCTAGACCACTCCAAATTACAACATTCCACACAACTATAGTCTATGACACGCCCCTCCCCTCTGTGACACTTTACTCCATTCTGCGGTATGCCACTTCAGTTTACTCTACACCACTCTACTCCACAAAACTACACTGTATCCCACTCTAGCCCACTGTACAGTACTCAGCTCTACACTGCTCTATTGATGGACACTCTACTCCACTGTGCGCAACTCCACTCTACAAGACTGTATTGCACTCTATGCCACTCTACTCCACTCTATGCCTTACGTATGTGTGTGTGTTGTGTGTGTTTGTAGAAACCCACAGTTGCGTAAAAGAAAAGAAACGAGCCTCTCCGGATCAGCGGTTTCGACAACGTTTCTTTATTTTGCAGAAAAACAATGCTTTTTGATCTCTCTAGGTCTTGGTCACATGACCACATATTCCAGATGGTGCACTTTTAAACCACGACATACAGGATGAGACAACAATAAATGTAGTTAAAAGACTTTTTTTTTCTTTTGAATCCTATTTTTTAAAAAGCCTGATTGCATCCTGTTTTAACATATCAGACTCTTTTTATTCGCTTCATGCTAGCCAAATAAAAAGGTGTCAAAAATCATAAATAATTGTGCAAAACTTGTAAAATTCACATTGCTAGCGTGACATGGGGATAGAGAATATTTAGGCAAAAATGCTGGCATAAAAGTAGCCTGAGAACTACATGTCCTATAGTCCCATTTTGCTCAAATGTAAACCATGAGTGGCATTGAATCAGATTGCTTCTTTTATGTGAGCTACTTTTAAGTGTATAACCTGTAACAGCTAATCTTTTCCAAGCCATATTCCATGTTACAGATATCTTGGACTGTTTCGAGTACTCCACCGGCAGAACCCTAGAAAGGTATTCTACCAAATCCATTGAAAATATATTTCATCATGTGTCCTAACCAAGGTTACACTACTATATATAAATATAATTTTGGACATAACAGTATTTATTAAAAAGAATGGTAATCAGGTCCCTAGGAATACATGTTGCTGTTTAAAAATGTGTTACTAGATGAATAAATGAATGTAATTGAGCTACAAGTAGACATTTTACTTTTTCCTAATCACACCCCAAAAAAGAAAAAAGTTTTCACAATTGCGTAGCACACCTCTCACATGCTGATTAACTGTCTGCATGTGGCTAATGTCAGGTCTTCATTACTCTCGGTCCAAAATTGGCAGTAAAAAAGTGAAAACATATCAAAGGATTTATAATGGAACCAGGTCTGAAGGTTCCCTATGAGCATCAGACATGTTGTTCTTATTAATTAATCCTAAATCCCTCATGTGATTGTGTGCAAAAATCCACACCTAAAAACCCCTCAAAAAACCAAACTTTGTCAGTTGTGGAGGCTTATAGAAAATCCGCAACATTCTATTTGGAATAACTTTGGCGCCGTTGGACGAATCTTTGTGAATTTCTCCAAGAAAATGACCTGCTCAGCTCCGCTCCTTCCCTGAAAGTTTGGGGGTGATACGTCCAGTGGGGGCCGAGAATAAATAGGGGTCCCAAAACGTGTTTACCCCATGCAATTTTCCATAGGGACCTTTAGCCTGGGCTACAGCCCGAACGGCTGAACGGAATTACATTAAATTTGGCAGAGAGGAAGAGTTCGGTTCACAGATTGTGCTTTTTGTTAAATGGTGTAAATCCGTTCAGAAGTTCCTGAGAAAATCAAAAGTAAAATCATAGCGATATCTAGGCACAGATTTCAGAAGTCTGTACAGTAAGCGTACCTTCCCGAGCACGAGCTGCATGCTGATTGGCTGTCAACTGTCTGTCAACACTCCAAACCAGGAAGTGTTGCAGCTATCTTGTACCTCGGTAGAACCGAGGCACAAGAAAACAGAAAAAGAAACGTGCAAAACGCGAAAAGGGAGCAGGGTAGAAACAACCTGACCCCCTAGGTCTGCCTAGGGGGTCCCACAAGGACCCCCAAGGCCCCAAAAATATATTTTTTTTGTTGAAAAAATTGCGGGGTATGCGTACCTTGACGATCCCCCCCAAAAAATTAAGGCACCACTCTTAAAACACGCCCCCTGGCGCATTTGCAGAAGGGGAAATAATTCCCCTTGAGTACTGGGGGTCCCTGGGGGCGAAGTAGCCCACCAGGAACCTCCAGTATGTGCCAGGGGGCTGCCTTGCAGAGACGTGTAAAGAGGCCATGCCCCTTTTTACACCTCTCTGCAACATAGCCCCCTGGCGCATACTGGAGGTTCCTGGTGGACTAGTTGGCCCCCAGGGACCCCCAGTATTCAAAGGGAATTAGTTCCCCTCTGCAAATGCGCCAGGAGCTGCCTTGCAGAGACGTGTAAAGAGGCCACACCCCTTTTTACACCTCTTTGCAAGGCAGCCCCCTGGCGCTTACTGGAGGTTCCTGGTGGGCTAGTTGGCCCCCCGGGACCCCCAGTATTCAAGGGGAATTAGTGCCCCCTCTGCATACTCACCAGGGGGCGCGTTTGCAGAGTGGTGCAATCCGTCACCTCGAGCCCCGCCCCCTCCCTGCACCACTCTGCAAACTCGCCCCCTGGCGCGTTTGCAGAGGGGGAAATAATTCCCATTAAATACTGGGGGTCCCTGGGGGCCAAGTAGCCCACCAGGAATCTCCAGTATGTGCCAGGGGGCTGCCTTGCAGAGATGTGTAAAGAGGCCATGCCCCTTTTTACACCTCTCTGCAACGCAGCCCCCTGTCGCATACTGGATGTTCCTGGTGGACTAGTTGGCCCCCAGGGACCCCCAATATTCAAGGGGAATTAGTTCCCCCTCTGCAAACGTGCCAGGGGGCTGCCTTGCAGAGACGTGTAAAGAGGCCACGCCCCTTTTTACACCTCTCTGCAACACAGCCCCCTGGCGCATACTGGAGGTTCCTGGTGGGCTAGTTGGCCCCCAGAGACCCCCAGTATTCAAGGGGAATAAGTGCCCCCGCTGCATACTTGCCAGGGGGCACATTTGCAGAGTGGTGCAATACGTCACCTCAAGCCCTGCCCCCTCCCTGCACCACTCTGCAAACGCACCCCCTGGCACCATGGAGCTGCATTGCAAAGTGTTGTAATAGCCCACCAGGAACCTCCAGTATGCGCCAGGGGGCTGCATTGCAAAGTGGTGTAAAAAGGAGCGTTTAATGAGGCCACTCCCCTGCAATGCAGCCCCCTGGTACTTTTTCAGAGGGGGAACTAATTCCCCTTGCATACTGGGGGTCCCTGGGGGCCAACTAGCCCACCAGGAACCTCCAATATGCCCCTTTTTACACCACTCTACAACGCAGCCCCCTGGTGCTTTTTCAGAGGGGGAACTATTTCCCCTTGCATAATGGGGGTTCCTGGGGGCCAACTAGCCCACCAGCAACCTCCAGTATGCACCAGGGGGCTACGTTGCAGAGAGGTGTAAAAAGGGGCATGGCCTCATTACACCTCTCTGCAAGGGAGCCCCCTGGCCCATACTGGAGGCTCCTGGTGGGCTAGTTGCCCCCCAGGGACCCCCAGTATGCGAGTGGAATTAGCCAGGGGGCGCGTTTGCAGAGAAGTGCAGGGAGGGGGCATGGCCTCCTCCGGCTCCCGTTTAAAAAAGAAAAATACTTTTTTAGAAGGGAGGCTGTGTAGCCCCCCCATCTTGTTCTCCCTTTTTTGGCACTTGGGACCCCATCCCCCAGGGCCTGCCCCCAATTTTAATTTAAAAAAAATCGGGAAGTGGCCGCGTGGCCCCCCACCCAGGGCCATGCTCTGCCCCGGGGACCCCATCCCCCGGGGCATGGGCCTTTTTTTTATTTATTTATTTTTAAAATTAGATGGGGGGCTGCTTTGCCCCCCTCCTGTGGCCACCTTTGGCCGGCCTTTTTAAAAAAAAAAATTGTTTTTATTCACTGAAAAAAACATCGTTTTTAGGGGTGTTATAGGTATTTGGACATTTCACTCGCACAAAACCATTGAAATTCCCGGGCTATATAACTCGCATGCCCGCAATCCACTGCTGATGATGTCACATATTACATCATTCATTACATGGTCAGCGACATCACTGATGACATCACTAATGACATCTTAAATTATATCACTGATGATATCACTGATGACATCATTTAGTGAATGTGGTTTGCTTTGATATTTAAATAAATAATATATATTACCTACTGGCGGTCGCCAGTAGGTAGTTATAGTTAGGACCTAGTTTCCATAGGAAATCCTCAACATTCTATTTGGATTAACTTTGGCCCTGGTGGATGAATCTTTGCGAATTTCTCAAAGAAGATGGCTCGGTCCGCTGCGCGCCTTCCCTGAAAGTTTGGGGGGGATTGGTGAAGTGGGGGCTGAGATAAAAGGGGGTCCCAAAACGTGTTTTCTCCATGTTATTTTCCATAGGACGTTTAGACACGGCTACAGGTCGAACGGCTGAATGGATTTATAAGAAATTTGGCAAAACTGTAGAGTCCGGCTCGCAGATTACGCTTTTTTTGGAATGGTGTAAATCCGTTCAGTAGTTGATGAGAAAATTAAAGTTAAAGTCAATTATATATCTGTAAGCGCGGACGGGTGCGCGTACTCAAGTGGCTGCGCGCGAGCGGAATTTTTATTTTGCTGCGTGACGTCTGTTAACGTTCGATTCGAAGGAAATCAGGAAGTGTTGACCGCCATTTTGTCACTGCGAGTAAATATATTGTCATTTCAAAGGGTTGGAACATGGAAAGGGGAGAAGGTAGAGATTGTTTTGCTGCATAGGTTCTCTCAGGGTGTGCAGTAAGGCCCTTAAACGCGAAAATATATATATATATATTTTTTTAAAGTTGCGGGGTGCACGCACCCGGGCGCGCACACCTATTTACAAGTGTGAAAATGGAGATAAATCAGAAGTTTGAGTGCTTTGATATAAGGTGGCTCTGAAAAGGAAACCAAAAGTGAAATGAACCAATGAAAAGTTTTATTAACAAGTCACATGACCTGTTATGCTTATGTTACGCGCTTCGCGCCGCGCCCCGGATCGCTTCCGGGAAGCTGTGCTTCGCGCACCGGATGCGCTAACGCGGCGCGTCATATGACGCATTACGCGACAACGCGATACTACAGTGTTTCTGGATGTTTCAGACTGAAGCTGGCGTCAGCATGAGAGCACCCCGTGGCTACGTCGTGGCCATTCTTCGAGCAATCATGGCAGAAGCTGCCCACCGGAAGTCTGCGGGAGTCGGGGGCCCCGGTGACTCTTGTAGTATCCTCAAGGCTGAGGGGACGCTTTTGGGAATGGGGCCCATGCCGTAGCAGTCAAGCGTCCGAGTTCCTGGGTTGTCCAGAGCCATCCTTGCAGGCCAGTCCCACGTCTGTGGAGCCGACCGCCATTTCCTGAGCTCCGTGGCAGCCGCCTGTCGCTGTATCGGAAGAGTGGGTGCAATTCAGCCGGATGGCGGGTGAGACGCTGTAATAGCAAGAGCAGGCGTAATTCAGCTGGCCGAGCAAGGCACTGTGCCGCAGGAGCGGGCGCAACTCATCTTGTCGAGTGAAGCGCTGGGGTGCAGCTGAGAAACCTCCACCTGGGGAGGTGGGGGAGGCTCGTTCGCGCCGCCTCTCCCTTCCAGTGCACCCCACGCCATCTCCTGGCGCAGGTATATGTGATGGTTGGACCAGGGCACCGCAGGACGTGTCTTCAGGTCAAACGGATTGTGGGACAAGGTCCAGAATGGAAGAGTCACCAAAAGGCTAAAAGTTCCGCCGGACCCTGGGAGCCGGCCGCCTTTGTCGAGTGAAGTGCTGGGGTGCAGCTGAGAAACCTCCACCTGGGGAGGTGGGGGAGGCTCGTTCGCGCCGCCTCTCCCTTCCAGTGCACCCCACGCCGTCTCCTGGCGCAGGTATATGTGATGGTTGGACCAGGGCACCGCAGGACGTGTCTTTAGGGGTGTAGCTGAGAAACCTCCACCTGGGGAGGTGGGGGAGGCTCGTTCGCGCCGCCTCTCCCTTCCAGTGCACCCCACACCATCTCCTGGCGCAGGTATATGTGATGGTTGGACCAGGGCACCGCAGGACGTGTCTTCAGGTCAAACGGATTGTGGGACAAGGTCCAGAATGGAAGAGTCACCAAAAGGCTAAAAGTTCCGCCGGACCCTGGGAGCTGGCCACCTATGTCGAGTGAAGTGCTGGGGTGCAGCTGAGAAACCTCCACCTGGGGAGGTGGGGGAGGCTCGTTCGCGCCGCCTCTCCCTTCCAGTGCACCCCACGCCGTCTCCTGGCGCAGGTATATGTGATGGTTGGACCAGGGCACCGCAGGACATGTCTTTAGGGGTGTAGCTGAGAAACCTCCACCTGGGGAGGTGGGGAGGCTCGTTCGCGCCGCCTCTCCCTTCCAGTGCACCCCACGCCGTCTCCTGGCGCAGGTATATGTGATGGTTGGACCAGGGCACCGCAGGACGTGTCTTTAGGTGAAACCCTGAACTATGGCACCCAACATCCAGGACTTATGACATTTATGGAAGGCAGTGACATCGAAGAATCTCAGGGACCAAGCATATGCAGAGTCTTCCCCGGGGTATTTGCACAACGGTCCTCCACCCCTAGGCCGCCAGCTATGCTACCTTGACAGGAACAGTGTCATGCATTTGGATCGATGTTGCAGCAGGCTGCCATGTAAATAGTTATTTAATAAAACGTTTTACCCTGTTACTTTGCTGGTGTGTTGTATTTATTTATAATATATGTATACGGTTTGTCGTTATTTTGGGCGGGGTGGGCGGTGGAGCCGAGCTATCTTGCAGTCATCATGGCGTCGAGCTCGGTTTCTCTTACTAGTTTCATATTTCTCATGAGGGGTTGTTCCTAATGTTTCTATTTTAGGGAGGTGAAAAAGAGATCTTATCAGTGGCCTACTAATTTTGCTCGATTCCTTTTGTTTTTTCTAACGATTTTTAAGTTAAAGTTTGGTAGCACGATACAGTGGCTAGTCCGCATTTTATATATGTCTTTTTTATTAGGGGTCTCCTCCGGTGGAGTCGGACGATCTACCTCTAATAACCGGTAAGTGTTCCTCTGAAGGAATGCGTCTTGAAAGTGGCTGACTGTAATGTATGATATTTCACTCAGTGACTTTCAGGCCCATGCTGTTTCAAAACTGTGCATGTGCTTGAAGCAGGCGTAGGTATTGACGTAGCATTGTGAATATAGTGCATTGGTGAGCCTTGCTGGAGCTGCATCACAGTTGCGATGCAACTCTAGCAATGTATTAGTTTTTGAGCACAGATGTGTTACGCATGTATGGTGTTTTTGTACCATGGTGCGCCACATTTCAAATGTGGCACACCATGGGTAACGGAGCACTAGCATACTGTGGTGCACATTAACTGGTGCATATCTGGGTATGAAGTAGTTAACATGAATCTGCCCCATAGGTTACAAATCCGCGTTTAGTAGACTGTTTGGCCTTTGTAGTTTTATGTTTTTTCTGTTATTCTATGTAGGTATGTAATATTGCAAGATTTTTGTCACGAAAAAGAAGCCATGAGTATTGGGTTTGTGAAAGATTGCAAGATTTTTAAAATTAAAAAGGAAAAATCATGGCATTGTTTAATATAGTATTGTAAATACTTATCTTTAACAATGATGACAGAGTAAAAAAAGGTTAACCTGATGTTCGAAAGTTATTCACAGGCTTCTTTAGAGGAAGTATTCTATATGATTGTAGCGTGGGTGTTTCACTTTTTTATAGGTAATAGAATGCATTCTGCAAGCATGTAGTACTCCTCCTGCTACAGCATAAATATTCTTCAGTGCTTATTTTCATTTCGTAAGTGGTATTGAGACCAACACAGAACTTCAATGGATCGGAGGGGCTGTTCCTGTGCATCTGGAGGACTGCCAAGCCGTTGCAGCAGTGGGAGTGAGGCCTCTCACGACAGAGAACTTCAATGGATCGGAGGGGCTGTTCCTGTGCATCTGGAGGACTGCCAAGCCGTTGCAGCAGTGGAAGTGAGGCCTGTTACAGGGACGTAGCGCAGCTCCTTTTGATGTTCACAATTGCAGATAACAGGGTAGAGATGTGAGGGAAGTGGGTGGAGTCCTCCGTGTAAATTGCAGAATAGAAACTACTCAGAACCAATTGGAAGTGTTGTTTTCGAGTCACATGACTTCACATGCGCGTCTCAAGACGTGTAGGCGGTGACAGTATCTGGTCACGTACACCATTTGGAAGTAGCGGTCTAATTCAGCTAAGTTTCAAAACGTGTAAAGGAGTAAATCCAAACACATCCGGATTTAATATATCTTCTGAGCTCGATTCAAGCATACAATTGTTAAAGTATAAAACCTTTTATATTTTTTTTAAAAATAGCAAGGTGTGTACATTCGGTCACGCACGAAAGTTTAAAAAGACATTCGGCTCCATTTAATGTAAATTTTCATAATAATAAAAAAGAAGCCTAGGTTTAGTGTCTTTGACGTAGTATAAGTTCTTTGATGGGTCTATGAAGAAATTTAATAAGTTGCAATTGCAAAGTTTTCACGAAATATATAGGCGGGTGCGCGCACACGGTTGCGCACGAACGAAAGCCAAAAAAGCGGAGATAAACTCCCTTTATAATATGCTCCTGGAGCTGTTTTTGGTACAATGAGTTAGTTCTGAAAAGAACTTTTTTTTTTTTTAAAACAAGTGTTATGTTGTTTGATTTTGGACCAGGGCACCGCAGGACGTGTCTTTAGGTCAAACCCTCAAGTATGGCACCCAACATCCAGGACTTATGCCATTTGTGGAAGGCAGTGACATCTAAGAATCTCAGGGACCACCTCTGATGGTAATAGCATGGCCAGGGCTCTTGTCGATGCCTGTGCAAATTCCACAGGGTGCACTTGTTTGACATGCCGCACCATGGTATGCATGGAAAAGGAATATTTTTTTCTTGGATTTCCTCTTGAGAGAACCAAATTGCATATCGTGCAGGTAACTTTTGACGCATTCACTTTCTTTTGTTCTTCAGGATAAGTGAAAAATTGCCAAATAAAATATTCCTTTTTTCTTTTTAAAGGTAGTCGCTCATTTCCTTCAGATTCGGAAGATGAATGCGGGGCGGCAGCCATTTCAGCAAAGTCTTCCGAAGGGTGTTGAACGTCGTTCTCTTTTGAGAGTAGAAAAGATAGTGAGAGGAGTGGGTGGAGTCCTCCGTGTAAATTGCAGAATAGAAACTACTAAGAACCAATTGGAAGTGTTGTTTTCGAGTCACATGACTTCACATGCGCGTCTCGGGACGTGTAGGCGGTGACAGTATCTGGTCACGTACGCCATTTGGAAGTAGCGGTCTAATTCAGCTAAGTTTCAAAACGTGTAAAGGAGTAAATCCAAACACATCCGGATTTAATATATCTTCTGAGCTCGATTCAAGCATACAATTGTTAAAGTATAAAACCTTTTATATTTTTTTTTAAAATAGCAAGGTGTGTACATTCGGTCACGCACGAAAGTTTAAAAAGACATTCGGCTCCATTTAATGTAAATTTTCATAATAATAAAAAAGAAGCCTAGGTTTAGTGTCTTTGACGTAGTATAAGTTCTTTGATGGGTCTATGAAGAAATTCAATAAGTTCAGATTGCAAAGTTTTCACGAAATATATAGGCGGGTGCGCGCACACGGTCGCGCACGAACGAAAGCCAAAAAAGCGGAGATAAACCCCCTTTATAATATGCTCCTGGAGCTCTTTTTGGTAGAATGAGTTAGTTCTGAAAAGAACTTTTTTTTTTTTTTTTTTTTTTTAAACAAGTGTTATGTTGTTTTTGATTTTTTAAACTTGCAACAACATTTTCATGTGTGACACTGGATCAAAATGAAATGAAGAAATTTATCTTTTCTCGGGGCATTTATGACTCTCAATTTTTAGTTTAGTAAGAATGAGGCTCTGCTCTCCGTACAGAAGAATTTCTCCACACTCGTTGCATTTCATGTGCACCTTTGCAAGATATGGTCTCAAGTCCATCACAGCACTCAATGGTGATACAGGTCGTCCACCAGAAGATGTGCTGGCCACCTCTGATGGTAATAGCGTGGCCAGGGCTCTTGTCGATGCCTGTGCAAATTCCACAGGGTGCACTTGTTTGACATGCCGCACCATGGTATGTATGGAAAAGGAATATTTTTTTCTTGGATTTCCTCCTGAGAGAACCGAATTGCATATCGTGCAGGTAACTTTTGACGCATTCACTTTCTTTTGTTCTTCAGGATAAGTGAAAAATTGCCAAATAAAAGATTCCTTTTTTCTTTTTAAAGGTAGTCGCTCATTTCCTTCAGATTCGGAAGATGAATGCGGGGCGGCAGCCATTTCAGCAAAGTCTTCCGAAGGGTGTTGAAAGTTGTTCTCTTTTGAGAGTAGAAAAGATAGTGAGAGGAGTGGGTGGAGTCCTCCGTGTAAATTGCAGAATAGAAACTACTAAGAACCAATTGGAAGTGTTGTTTTCAAGTCACATGACTTCACATGCGCGTCTCAGGACGTGTACGCGGTGATAGTATCTGGTCACGTACGCCATTTGGAAGTAGCGGTCTAATTCAGCGAAGTTTCAAAACGTGAAAAGGAGTAAATCCAAACATATCCGGATTTAATATATCTTGTGAGCTCGATTCAAGCATACAATTGTTAAAGTATAAAACCTTTTATATATTTTTTTTAAATACCAAGGTGTGTACATTCGGTCACACACGAAAGTTTAAAAAGACATTCGGCTCCATTTAATGAAAATTTTCATAATATTAAAAAAGAAGCCTAGGTTTAGTGTCTTTGACGTATTATAAGTTATTTGATGGGTCTATGAAGAAATTCAATAAGTTCAGATTGCAAAGTTTTCACGAAATATATAGGCGGGTGCGCGCAGTCGGTCGCGCACGAAAGCCTGCAAATGTGCTATCCATTTTATTGAGAACTGTTGCCGAGAGTGCGCACAGCGGGTCGTGCACGAAAGTTTAGAAAGGCTATTTTTATTTACAGGCAAATTTTAATGCGTTGAAAAAAAGGCAAGGTACAGACTTTCTAATTCTGTATCGCTTTACAAGGAGTCTCTATGCAACTTGAACAGTGAAGAAAACGGCTTGTTTCTGAAAAAAATATTGCCAGAACTTTATTGACAAAAGTATAGGTTGTATACATGAGATATTTCTGAATTAGCATTTTAAAAACCTATGAAATTCACTGAAAAAACCATAGGTTTTACACACGTTATAGTTAGGAAGTAGCATTTACAAAACCTATGAAATTCACTGAAAAAACCATAGGTTTGACACCAGTTATAGTTAGCTGGAAATTTTACTGATATAAAACCAATGAAATTCCACGTTATAGTTAGTTGGACTCACTATAACTTGCGCGTGTAATGCACTTACTTCAGGCTATTGTAAGAATGGAGCCAAAGACAGGGAAATTGCCTCCATCAGATTTACAGAGAGGATTAAAGGGAAGAGTTGTTTATTTGCCTCTAGATTTGAAGAAAAATATTAACACAATTGGAGTAGAAAAAGTGGAAGAGGAACCTCTGGTTATCTTAGTTAATGGGGTTCCGACAAAGAATAAGAAAATATGGCAAGATTTAGTGGATGTTAGGAAAGTCAAAAAGGCAACATTGTATTTAAAAAAAAAAAAATACTATAAAAATGTATATGTTGCAGAAGAGGAAGTAAGTGAGGAAGAGGATAGCGATTTGTGTGCTGGTCAAATTGAGAAAGTAGAACCCTGTACTAGTGAAGAAATATATGAACATTATAGTGTTCATCCTTTGCATTCCAAGGAAGTCATGGGGAATGCTATTGAGTTGTTTCAAATGAAACAAGCCAAAGGGAGTCCCATTAGTGTTTGGGAGGAAAGTTTGGAAGCTCGGTGTTTCCCACAGCTTTTTCCAACAGGTCAGGGAGGAAGATATGATGAGCGACCTCATCAAATTCCTGCTTCTGAATACCGGACTTGGCGATTGTATGCAGGAGATGCTAGGTTTCGACAATGCATTCCCTATTTGTTTCATCTCGTGTTTGAAAGCGATCTGTCTGGACTGTCATATGCAGTGAACCACATCTTGAAAAGTGGTATACACATGCAAAACATGTCGGCAAGTGACTTTATGGATAAAGTCAATGTCCAAGACAGTATTTTGGATTCTCACCTGATTAATCTCATGGCGTGTCAGCGTGGTACTAATGAGTACTGGTACCGTCGTCATGGTGATTTAAAATGTATGCTGAGGAACTTAGGAACTCCCACATGGTTCCTCACTCTGAGCTGTGCCGAGTATGGCTGGGAAGACTTACTTGAATTTCTACGAGAGGTAAATGCAAACATCGAAAACATCGAATTCAAGACACCCGGAGAACTGTGCTCTTTGGATCCAGTCAATGTATGCAGGTACTTCAATCATAGATTTGAAGCTATGATGTCTTTCATCATGAATAAGAAGAATCCACCTCTTGGAGAGGTGTTGGATTTCTTCTGGAGAAAGGAGTACCAAGCAAGAGGTGCTCCTCATATACATATGCTGCTGTGGCTCAAGGATGCACCTAAATTTGGAACGGATCCAGAAGAGTCAGTGATGAGTTTCATACAACAGTATTCTACGTGTGCTGTTCCAAACGCAAAGGAGAAGAAAAGCCTAAGAGAAAAAGTTCTACGTTTCCAAAGCCATCGATGTGGAAAGTACTGTCGTCGTAAATTCCGAAACAAGGACAAGTTCTACACCAAATGTCGTTTCGGCTTTCCACGACCGGTGATTTCTAAAGGAAGAGTAAACAGTTTGATGTCTTCGCTGCGACATAATGTGATGAAGAAATCACCTAAATACACATACAATTTGAAGAGGAACGAAGAGTCCAAGTACATCAACGACTACAACCCGGTGATTTTGTCCATGTGGAATGCTAACATGGATATACAGTTTGTGGCTGATAACTGTATGGCTGTGGCTCGGTATGTGACATCTTACATAACCAAAAAAGAGAAGACAGAATTGAAGGACATTTCACATGAAAAGAGCCTCAGCAAGAAGTTGTACAGTTTCAGTCTGAAGATGTTGTCGCATCGAGAAATCGGAGCTTACGAATGCTCTGACCGGTTGTCTTCAGCAAGTCTCTATGCCAAGTCCAGGAGTATCGTTTGGGCGAGTCTTGGTCTTGCTGCAACGCGTAATCGAGTTCTGAAACCTGTGCGGGAAATTGAGTATTTGGCGGAACAGGAGCCAAACAGTACCGACATTTTGAAGACCAACATGTTGGATACATATTATCCAAATCGAAGCAAACACCTCGACAATGTTTGTCTGTATGAGGTTCTTCAAAATTACATATTCAAGAGGAACATCAAAGAAGATACTGAGAAAGGAGTGTATGCTGTAATAGGAAGTGAGGGATGTCTGGTCAAGCAAAGAAAATGCCACTTGGTAAACCATCGAAAATTGAGTGGCGAATCTCCTGAAAAAAAGGAGTTTTTCTATTTAGCACTTTTGCAACTTTTCAAGCCTTGGCGTGCAGAAGAGGAACTGCTTGAAGATTTCCTCTGTTACGAAGACTCTTTCAATGCTGCCAAGGAGACCATACAATGTCCTGCTTTTCCCAAATATGTAGAAATGTTGAATGCGGAAATTGAGCAGGAAGCAACGATAGCAGCCGAGATTGCCAGATACAGTTCTCAGGACAGTCAGAGTTCTGCTTCATTGAGTCAGGATCCACTAGGAGGACCTGTTATCGAAAATGAAGCTGCCACTGCTATGAATGAAGTGGAAAGAGCCATGGTACATGCTCAGGAGGATGCGGTTAACTTAGAAGAGTTGGAAAGACAACTCAACGTTGAGCAGAGGAAAATATATGACGAAGTTACCATGCAAATTGATCATGGATTAAGTCATGAGAAGAAAGAGTGTTCATGTACGTCGTTGAAGCCTGTCCGACTGTACGTGAGTGGAGAAGCGGGAACTGGAAAAAGTTTCCTTATTAAAGCAATTTCATGCTATTTGCAGGAAAGGACAGAGTCATCGCTGTCTTGTGTTGTCACCGCTCCAACTGGACTGGCAGCACATAACATTAAAGTGTTACTTTACATCGTTTACTGATGCTGCCAGTGGAGCATGACAACAGATTACAATATCACAAGCTATCTGGAGATGCTTGTTTTGAAGTTTCAAGAATCTTGAGGAAAATGAAACTTCTTATCATTGACGAAGTAAGCATGGTTTCCAATGTCATGCTTGCGTTTGTGCATTTGAGAATGCAAGAAGTTCTCAAAACAGAGTATGATGTGTTATTTGGTGGCAAACACATCATTGTTTTCGGAGATATTCTGCAGCTGACACCAGTGAAAGGGCAACCTGTGTTCAAAATGCTCACGCATGAAGATACCAGGAAGTGCCTAGGGAGCATTGGCAACGTCAATATATGGTTAAACTTCAATTATGCTGAACTGCATGAAAATATGCGTCAGGCGAAGGATGAAGTTTACAAGAGTATTCTACAAGATGTTAGAATTGGAAAAGTGACCGAGCATGGGAAAGAAGCTTTACATGCACGATTACTGTCAAATTTATATCCAGAACAAGATGTTGTGCCTGAGAATATTTTTCAGAAAATTACTGAGAAGAAATCTGGAATATGTTTGATGCCAACTCTTGCAGAATGTGCCAAATTTAACAACAAAATGTTGCATTTGGAAAAGCAGGAGATTGTGAAACTAGAAGCTATTGACAGAGTAGACCATATGGGATCAACAATTATTTTGTCTGAGAATTTGAAATCAAAATTGGATTCATTAGAGAAGACTATATCTAAAACTGCAGGTTTTGAAAAGACTCTGAATGTGTGCTTGAACTGCCGTATAATTTTAAGAAGGAATTTACATGTTGAAAGAGGTCTGGTAAATGGATCAATGGGTAATGTTGTTGATTTTGTGAAATACAGAAATAGAGATGGAATTGAATTTTTTAAAATTAAATTTGATGGCATTGAGGAAGTACAGGTAATTGGTCGTTGCTCTGCTAGATTTTTGCTTGTAAAAGACTTATATGTTCGCCGTAAGCAGTTTCCTGTTTGCTTGGCATATGCGGTGACAATCCATAAATCGCAAGGTTTAAGTGTAGACAGTGCATTGGTGAATATTGGCAGTTCTGTGTTCAAGGAGGGTATGGCATATGTGGCATTGTCACGAGTTAGAACTTTATCGGGATTGTACTTGATTGAGTGTGATGTCACAAACATTTGTGCGGATCTAGATTGTGTTAAGGAATACAATAGGTTAAGAAGAGAGTATGCGCCACATTTGCCTCAATATCCTTTGTTTGAGAAACGTGTGGTAGGTCGGAAACGAAGAAATGTGACAAATACTAGGGAGGTTGCAGCAAAAAGACGAAAAGTCGATGAACCTGAAATTATAAGCAGAAACAAAAAGGATTCTGTTGAAGATGTTGTTGGTTTTCAATTTGAAAACAGTTCTGGTGTCAACTGCTATGCTAATGTAGTGGTTAATGTTTTGTTTTCTCTAGAAAATGTAAAAGAAGAGATTGTGGTCAATTCTGATCAAAGATTTTGCAGTTTGTTAAATTCTGTGTTAGAGAAATGTAGCACAGATAGAACAAAAATAGAAAGTGTGTCTGAAATTCGAAATCTGTTAGACAGATGTTCAGGCCAAACACAATTCTCTCAAAATATTCAGCAAGATTGTCAGGAGTTTTTAATGTATATACTTGATGTATTGCATGCTGAAGGTGTAGATGTAGATCACCTGTTTGGGCTTTCTTATCAATGGCAGCATGACTGCGAGAACTGTAGGGTATCAAGTAGTACTAGTGTAGACTCAGAAAGATTTATATATTTAACTTTGCCAGACAGTAAATCAGTCTCTTTTAATAAACTAGTAAAAGCAGCTGATCACAACATGGAGTGTAGCCAATGTAAATCTGAAATGATGTCCACATTATTTATACGAACATATGGCCAGTATGTTATTTTAATGTTCCAACGATGTAGGCCTGATGGAACAAAATTGATACCTTTAATTAAAAATGTTGTGGCTTCACAGTTGTCAATATCAGGAAGGACTTTTGTAACTGCAGCAATTATATATCATGACGGTCCTTCAATAACATCAGGACATTACACAGCTTATTTAAAGTCTAGAAACGGCTGGTCATTCTGCAATGATTCTGTTTTAATTTTCAAAAAAAAATTGCTGTATGACCTTAAAAACTCTTACCTGGTGTTTTTAAAACCAATATTTTAGGGAAAGAATCTCGGGATGTGCTCGGAGGAATTTCAAGAAGTTCTAATGGCTCCTACACGATTTGGCCTTGAGGATAAGTGTAGTACAGAGACATAACTTCTTACCATAACACTGGACGTCATGTTGAAATAACTGCACTTTGAATGAATTCAGAAAAACTGTTTCTTTTTATAAGCAAATTCAAGCAGCCAATCAAAACATGGAGTAGAGGGAATGTAAGTCTGCAATGCTGTCTACTGTTTGATATTGCTTTGTGATTAAAAGTGATGTAGAGAATTTAATAATTGTAGTAGTCATAGAGATAGTGTAAGTCTGCTTTATAGTAAGCAGTATCAGTGTCATAGGAAATGTAGAACATGAGTGAGCAAGAAAGGTAAGATATTAGTAATCCAGGATTGTGAAAATGATCTTCAACATTTTAATTCTGAAAGTTGCGGAAATACAACATGACGGGATTGGCTTACAAGAATTCCAAGAGTTATAAATGGCTCTGACACGATTTGGCCTTGTGAAAACGTGTGGTAGAGAGCGAGAAGTCATTTATTGTATGTAACATGTTTTTGAAAACGATGGAGGTTTTCTTTCAGAAAGTGGCGCGTTGAAAGTAATAACAGCACAACAGAGTGTAAGCTGTTCATAGGACATCCTTCGCCGTCATGGAAAGTAAGTTAACTTTAAGGAGTTCTGAATTCTGATTTGTTATGTTGTATGGGTTTTTTAAACACAATCATTTTGTGCAAAAATAAACCATTTAACATGTATAATTAATTCTGTTCTGTTTGCATTTATGATGTACATGTAGAACTGTGTAGGAGGCATGGAGAAGGTGAGGCTTCTGTAAGTGTCAAAGTTGTTGCATACAGTGCTCATATTCTACGTAGTCTTTCATATGATAGACTACATTCCCACAATGAGATACCTAAGCAAAGGAAACACAGGTGATATGATTGTGGAATGAGGAAAAAAAAATCGCATGTTTTTCAATTATATTACCTGTGTTTCTTAACATTACACATCACATTGTGTAGATGAGGTTTAGGCCTGTTCCTGGAGACAGAGGAGGTCTAACATTTGTCCAAGAGTGCAGTCGACATGACACACTTGGTTGGTAGGCCTGCACATGTATTTTCTTCTCTGTATTCTTCAACAAACCTAAATTTCATCTGCAACTCTGAGTAGGACTTACCTGAAACAAATCTGTGAATAGGTTACACCTTATCGGCATCTTGAAACAATGATTTAAAATGTTAGGCTGAGATTTATGATGACCGTGCGCCTCATTTGCTCCGCTGTGGGTCACTTTTGTGTAAAACATGCACCATGTTGCAAGATAGGTTTCAGTTCATCTCCAGCAAGATACCATCACTTTGAAATGTATATAATTAGCACTGTGTAGGGGACATGCAGAAGCTGAAGCTTTTCTAAGTGTCAAAATTGTTGTATACACTGCTCAACTTCTGTGTACTGTTTGATATGGTAGACTCCATCTGCACTATGAGATACCTAAGCAAAGGCAACACAGGTAATGTGATTGTGAAATGAGGAAAATAAACTCCACATTTTTCTATTACATCACCTGTGTTTCCTAAGTTTACGAATGACATTGTGCAGATGAAGTTTAGGTCTGTCCACGGACACAGAAGAAGTCTAGCCTTTGTTCAAGAGTGAAGTGGACATGACTTACTTCATTAGTAGGCGTTCACATGTATTATCTCCTCTGTATTCTTCAATAAGTGTAAATTTGATCTGCAACCCTGAGTAGGCCTCACCTTAAACAAACCTCTGGATAGGCCACACCTTATTGTCATCCTGAATCAATTATTTAACATGTTAGGGACAGATTTATGATAGGTGTATGCCTCTTTTGCGCCACTGTGCGTCACTTTTGTGACGCAGTCGCGGTTGAAAAGATTTGCTATGAGGGGACAAAATTATAAAATGATGAATCTAGGCAGATGTGTCATGCTGTAAAAAAACAATGCCACACGAAACCGATGCAGCAGTCATGCAAAAGATGCACAATGTTGCAAGATAGGACTCACTTCATCTGCATCAAGATACTATTAGTTTAAAATATATATTTTTAGGACTGTGTAGGGGCATGGAGAAGCAGAGGCTTCTGTAAGTGTCAAAGTTCTTGAAAAACTATTTGTCCTTCAATCTTTTCCCTTGTTTTTTCTAATTTATTAAAAACATGTTTTAATATTTTTCAAATGTTTGTTCTCTCTTTCACAGATTTTTTAGTATAAAAAGAACAAATGACTAACTTAACGACAATTATAAGGTAAATGTTTTGTACTCTTTTTGTTCTATTTCTATCACATTTAACTTCTATTACTTCCACTGCTTCATTTGTTTAAGAATCACTTTCCTGCCTTTGCTACTTCCCTCATTCCTTTCTCTATTACTTAATTACTCTACTCCTTCACTATTTTTCTCAGTCCCTCTCTTCTCATACTTCTTCACTCTTGGTCACTCACTCTGTCTCTATTACTTTCACTGTTTCTGACTGATCTAAAAAATTTTTTTTTAAAAGAACAGTAAGTATAAGGGAAGGAAACAGACAGTTATGTTAAAAGAAAGACAGCTATAGGGAGTAAACTAGGGATACTGTTACCCGCAATCCTCTGCTGATGATGTCACTGACCATGTCATGAATGATGTAATATGTGACATCATCAGCAGTGGATTACGGGTAATAGTATCTCTAGTTTACTCCCCTATAGCTGTCTTTCTTTTAACATAACTGTCTGTTTCCTTCCCTTATACTTACTGTTCTTTTTAAAAAAAAAAAAAATTTGGTTCGCTCCCGGTTCGCGTACCGGCGAGCGAACTGGGAAGCGAACCAAGAGAAATAGAGGTTGGCAGAGTTCCAAATATTCTACCAATTTTTTAATAACGGGGAGGTAGTTCTGAAAAGAACTTTTTTTTAAATTGTTTTTGTTGTTTTATATTTTTTTAATTATTTTTCTGAACATTTTTTTACTTTTTTTGAATTTTTCTGAACGGTTTTATATTTTTTTTGGTTTTTTTGGGGGGGGGAAACGAAAACGATTCATTGTAAAGGGCTCAACAGGAGCATCAAAAAAAAAAGAATTTATTATTTGGGGCATTTCGGACAAACTGGAAGATGATTGTCAATAGCTCTGTTGATCAGAGTGATGCTACTTTCTCTGTAGCAAATGAATCCATTGCAATGTACGCAGATTTGTTTTACTTCCCCAAATCTCATTTGTATATTTGGCACCATCTCCCTGCCCTCTGGTCCCGTCACTTCCGGTACAACAGATCTTCTGGCCATAATAGGGGGATTATCTAGATCGTTACGAAACTGTGCAGCACTGTAGTTGTTAGGATGCCACCTAGTCATATGGCGATGCATTGTGTAGTTTCCGTAACTGTATTTCTTCTCGGTCCCTCTGGACAGTCTATCTTGACATATAAGGCAAGTTACGTATCTTGCATTTACTTTTTTCTGGCCTTTGGGAATTTTAAAACATTGCCAAATGAAGTTTTCTTTCCGGTGAGACCTCCTGGGCTCTTCAGGCAAAAACTGCCTCTCTTCCTGCTCTCCCTCCTCTTCCTCTTCTTCCTCTTCTTGCTGAATTATAACTTCAGCAGGTGGTCCTCTCTTCCTTGGATGTGGTGGAGGTGGTGGGGAAGCACCAGCTGAAGCTACTAAAGAAGCCATTGCTCACTGGTAACAAAGGGTCTTTCTCTCACAAAGATGAAAGTCAGAGTGAGGAAAGAAGGAGGGGTTTTCATCATTTGGGAAAAACAATAGTTCTCAACCAATGAAAAGTGTTAATTTTAGATTACATGACCTAGTCTTACATCATTAGGAAACCAAAAGTGAAATGAACCAATGAAAAGTGTTATTACCAAGTCACATGACCTGCTGTGTTTACGTTACGCGCTTTGCGCCGCCTCCCGGTTTGCTTCCGTGAACCTGCGCTTCGCGCCTCGGTTCGCGTACCAGTTCGCTTTCGGGTACGCTAACGTAGCACGTCATATGACGTATCACGCGACAACGCGAAACGTCATGCGGACGCGAGGCGTCACGATGTTGTTTTCTAACGCGGCAGTTGCGCTAAAGGAACGTTTACCGGTTCGCAGACTATTTCGCGGCATCAAGGTCACCTAACGGGAAACTTCCCGATTCGGGAAGCGGGAGCGAAGAAAAAAAAATATTTAAAAAAAAATTATTAATAAACATATAAAATATATTTTTGGATTTAAAGAAGAATACATTTTACAGCTACAGATATTAGCTTTTAAAAAACCAATGAAATTCACTGAAAAAACCATAGGTTATAGACCATATATAGTTAGGAATTAGCATTTACAAAACCTTATTTTACTCACACAAAACCATTGAAATTCCATATATAGTTAGTTGCACTAACTATATATCGCGCACCCGCAATTCACTGCTGATGATGTCACATATTACATCATTCATGACATGGTCAGTGACATCACTGATGACATCACTGATGACATCTCAAATGACATCACTGATGACATCACTGATGACATCTCAAATGACATCACTGATTACATCACTGATGACATCTCAAATGACATCACTGATAACATCTCAAATGACATCACTGATGACATCGCAAATGACATCACTGATGACATCACTGATGACATCTCATTTGACATCATTGGTCACATCACTGATGATATCATTCATGTGACAATACAATGCATCTCCTCACACTTTCATATAACCTCTGTTACACCCAGTGTTAAATACAGAGTATAATTTTTTAAACCATTGACACACCAATACTAGTTACTACATACGCACTCACTAATTCCTATGTTTACACAAACACTCACTTATTCACCCATACAATCATTCATACATACAATCACTCATCTTTACAACACTATCATATGCACTCATACACCTATACAGACACTCACACTCTGCCACTCATCCATAGAGTTACTCACACACCTAGTCAGTCCTGTAAAGAATCAATCACACTTCCATTTTCTAATCTATACAGTTAAACATAGAGCACCTTACATTTTCAAACATATACTAACACATACTTACTCTCTTATACAATCATTGATACAAGTACACATTGATCTGCACAGAGTCACACACCTCCCAGCCAGCCACACACACACTCAGTCTCCCATACAAATACTTGGGCAATCAATCAATAACCCATATAGTTACTCATATAGCTACTGATCAACACATGCAGCAGTTTACAGAACAAAAGACATAATGATGCACAAATTAAGACAGTTTAGTCACTAACCCATGCACTCAGTGAGACACATTTAATCACTCACTCATACATTCAGTCATGCACCTACTAAATCCTTCGTCCAGACACTTATACATCTACTCATTCTTCAATATGTAAGACATATTTTAAGTTTACAGAAACATACAGTCACTGGATGTTGTCATCAGTGATGTCATCAGTGATGTCATTTGAGATGTCATCAGTGATGTCATCAGTGATGTCACTGACCATGTCATGAATGATGTAATATGTGACATCATCAGCAGTGAATTGCGGGTGCGTGATATATAGTTAGTACAACTAACTATATATGGAATTTCAATGGTTTTGTGTGAGTAAAATAAGGTTTTGTAAATGCTAATTCCTAACTATATATGGTCTATAACCTATGGTTTTTTCAGTGAATTTTCAAGGTTTTGTAAATGCTAATTCCTAACTATATATGGTCTATAACCTATGGTTTTTTCAGTGAATATATATATATATATATTCACTGAAAAAACCATAGGTTATAGACCATATATAGTTAGGAATTAGCATTTACAAAACCTTGAAAATTCACTGAAAAAACCATAGGTTATAGACCATATATAGTTAGGAATTAGCATTTAAAAAACCTTATTTTACTCACACAAAACCATTGAAATTCCATATATAGTTAGTTGCACTAACTATATATTGCGCACCCGCAATCCACTGCTGATGATGTCACATATTACATCATTCATGACATGGTCAGTGACATCACTGATGACATCACTGATGACATCTCAAATGACATCACTGATGACATCACTGATGACAACATCCAGTGACTATGTTTCTGTAAAGTTAAAATATGTCTTACATATTGAAGAATGAGTGGATGTATAAGTGTCTGGACGAAGGATTTAGTAGGTGCATGACTGAATGTATGAGTGAGTGATTAAATGTGTCTCACTGAGTGCATGGGTTAGTGACTAAACTGTCTTAATTTGTGCATCATTATGTCTGTTGTTCTGTAAACTGCTGCATGTGTTGATCAGTAGCTATATGAGTAACTATATGGGTTATTGATTGATTGCCCAAGTATTTGCATGGGAGACTGAGTGTGTGTGTGGCTGGATGGGAGGTGTGTGACTCTGTACAGATCAATGTGTACTTGTATCAATGATTGTATAAGAGAGTAAGTATGTGTTAGTATATGGTTGAAAACGTAAGGTGCTCTATGTTTAACTGTATAGAGTAGAAAATGGAAGTGTGATTGATTCTTTACAGGACTGACTAGGTGTGTGAGTAACTCCATGGATGAGTGGCAGAGTGTGAGTGTCTGTATAGGTGTATGAGTGCATATGATTGTGTTGTAAACATGAGTGATTGTATGTATGAATGATTGTATGGGTGAATGAGTGAATGTGTGTGTAGACGTAGGAATCAGTGAGTACGTATGTAGTAACTAGTATTGGTGTGTCAATGGTTTCAAAAATTATACTCTGTTTTTAACACTGGGTGAAACAGAGGTTATATTAAAATGTGAGGAGATGCATTGTATTGTCACATGAATGATATCATCAGTGATGTGGTCATTGATGTCAAATGAGATGTCATCAGTGATGTCATCAGTGATGTCATTTGAGATGTCATCAGTGATGTCATCAGTGATGTCACTGACCATGTCATGAATGATGTAATATGTGACATCATCAGCAGTGGATTGCGGGTGCGCAATATATAGTTAGTGCAACTAACTATATATGGAATTTCAATGGTTTTGTGTGAGTAAAATAAGGTTTTTTAAATGCTAATTCCTAACTATATATGGTCTATAACCTATGGTTTTTTCAGTGAATTTTCAAGGTTTTGTAAATGCTAATTCCTAACTATATATGGTCTATAGCCTATGGTTTTTTCAGTGAATTTCAATGGTTTTTTAATAGCAAATATCATAAGCTGTCGAATGTCAAGTACGTGGTAAGATTTTTTTTTTTCGTGTTTATGCACACTGATCTGCTTTGATTGCTGCCCCCCACCCCTCATTTCTATTAGGAGTACTCTCTCTTTGCAGATAGTGAAGGGTAGTTAACGCAGCCCTTTCCCCCTTTGTAATCCGTCGTGCCTGCTTCTCTCTCCATTTGATTGATTGTTCTCTTTGGTTCATTCTCTATTTACAAACAAGCACAGAGTCGCAATACTCTGTTTAGTCTTTGCAGATAGCGAAAAATCGTGTAAAAAAACAAAAGGAATCGAGCAAAATCAGTAGGCCACTAATGGGATCTCTTTTGACCTCGCTAAAATAGAAACATTAGGAACAACCTGTTGAAAATAGCAATGCGTATGTATATAAGCGGCGTTCATTTGTGTTCACAGTACCCCTTGTTGATTGTTTCAATCGAGCATTGAATTGTTCGAAGTTAATTCTCTTAACGATCTTCTCTACCTGCAAACGAGGAAGAATAGGAATATTCTATCTCCCTTTGCAGATAGTGAAGGGTAGGTAACGCAAGCCTTTAACACGTCGTACCTATTTCATTCCTCATTGATTGATTGATTGTCCGAACATTGACTGTTTGGGAATTAGTTCTTTTTGGAGGTATTCCCTGTTTGCAAATAAACGTAGGAAAATCTTTGCAAGTAGTGAAAGGGTACGTAATGCGGACCGTTCTCCCCCGTTGTAATCTGTCATGCCTATCTACTCCCCACTGATTGATGCACCTTTTTCACCCGGACCATTTACTAGAGATACGTCATCTGGCCCGACCAGAGAGCACCCCTAGTGAAAAGGACATATGCAATAATAACGAAGTGATCACTGTATCCTGTTAACAGAAACTTTACCATGAAACAACCTGGAAAGAAAAAAATAGGAAAACGAAAATCAGTAGGCCACTGATGAACATGAACTTTTATTAAACAACGAACAAAGAAACGATAACATAACGTAATGATAAAACCTATTAATGTCCTAGAAACAAGAAAACGTTAAAATATGCCAGTGGTGAGAGACCAGAAAAACAGTAAGAGAAACCAAATCACCCCTCGCTGTCCCACCGCCTGCCACGCCCAAAAAATCGATAGACTAGGGAAAATGCAAGTCAGTAGAACATCCACCCCCACTCTGGAAACTTCCAAGGTGGGGCAGGGTTCCGGCTACGCCCAGCCGGGAGCAGCCCATATAAGGCAGGTCCTGCTGCCACGCCTCGGCCAGGAGATCCTAACGTAGGGTGTAGCCGGAGGAGAGGCCGAGACCAGCGGGACCCGGCCAGGGGATTGCCTTTACAACGCTGAACAGTTGCAGGGGGGGGGAATGTCTCCTCGACCCTCCCCTCTCTCTCCCAGTCCGGCCGCGGTGGCCCTTGAGAGTTGCAGGTAGTCCCGCCACATGCTCTTCCGGTCCGACCACCAACGGTCGGGGGGCCGAGGCCGACGGGATCCGGCTGCAGCCGATAAACCAAGAAACCCGTTCATGGGGCCAGAGCCAGGGGCGTCCGGCCGACATCCACCGGAAGCCCGGCCCGAAGACGGACGGGACACTTCTTTCTTTTATAATGGCTGCGACAACACTGGAGGGGGATGTCTTGCACATGCCTCCGACCCCCCCCTCGTCCTCATCGCCTGGTCCGGCCATAACAAATCTCAAGCGAGACGCCGTGGGGTGCACTGGGAGGGAGAGACGGTGCGAACAGGCCTCTCCCGCCTCCCCAGGTGGAGGCTTCCCAGCTGCACCCTCAGCGCTCCAGGCGGTGGCATCCTAACAACTACAGTGCTGCACAGTTTCGGAACGACCTAGATAACGGTTCTTCCACTGTGGCCATGCTGCAACGTCTCGCCCGGCAGGGTGGAGCCCGTCCGCTCATGTGACCCCGCGATCGCCGGTAGCTGCCGAACTCTCAAAATGGCGGTCGACCTGGCAAGAGCGGGCCCAACATAAAGAAATGGCCCGGTCACTGGTTGACTCCACCACCGTAGTCCTCCACAACCTTGAAGATTCTAGAGGAGCCGCGGGAGTCTCCGACCCCCGATGGGGAATGACTGCCATGATCGCCCGTGGAGTGACGAAACTGTATCCGCGGGACGTCGGCGCTCCCATGCTGGCGCCAGCCTCACTTTGAATTACTACAATCCTGCAGACCTCACTTCCGGTGAAAGCACAGTGTGACCCGGTAGGAAAAATTATTGCACCCCCTCCCCTTTTTGACTGATAGTTCAAACCACCGATCCTTTCCTTTGCCCTTTTAACGGAACTTTGGACTGCCTCCCCCTCTTTTACATTTTCTAGAGAAAACAAAACATTAACCACTACATTAGCATAGCAGTTGACACCAGAACTGTTTTCAAATTGAAAACCAACAACATCTTCAACAGAATCCTTTTTGTTTCTGCTGTGACCCTGCTACAGCACAGGCATTGTCCCCAGCAGTAATTCTGCAATGCCGGTAAGAATAGCTGTGGTGCCTACTGGACTCACTCACCCCCGCGGCGCCCCACGCCGTTTTTTGCTGGGCGGCAACTTACTAGACATCACTTTCGTGCCATCTAGATTTCAGCGCGTTCTGCTGCCTTGGAACTATTCGCACAACAGACCGCTACTGACAAGAATATTTCATTATTGGTGCTGTCAATTTCAATAAATCTATTGGATAATTAAAAAGAAATTGCCACGGTCTCTTCGTTGTTTAAATGTTTTTACTGTTTTTGTTTTGTTGTATATATTTATATGTTATTAAAGTTTTATATTCCTACTACTTTGTTGGAGTGCTATATATTTTTAATGTGACACATAATTGTAAAAACTTTGATGTACAAAGAGTCATTCCTGGAATCTTCCGCTTCAGGCTCGGTCCCCTCCCCAATCACAATACAGGATGGTTTTCAGATAGTAGGAACGCGTGTGCTGTGACGGATCACATCGGGTGTGGGCCTTGATCTACTATAACTCCTTTGAAGAGGGGTGATTCTTTACAGCTGGGGCCATAAACTACATCTGCAGGGCTAGCTGATAGCCTAGGACCGGCCTGGACATTCGGACACAGAGGAAGAGGAGTGTCAGAGGGTGCGGTAGTGAATAGGGCGAAAGGGAGGTGTCGGGCGGGCACAGAGTGTGATTCTCAGGGAAGAGCAGCGCAGATGGGGAAAGGTTTATTGCCCATGCATAAGACAGAGAGCGGTGGTGACCAGTGCCTGGGGGAGATGCTTACGAGGGTGAGGAGCCATGCTACGAATCGACAGCGTGCAGAGAGTGGGTCTGGTCAAGACATCTAAAATGGCTGCCGTGCACGACAAAAGTGTGGCATTTCAAAAAAGGCAAGATGGCGCAGACAATGTTTTTCAACACTTCCTCATTTCCTTCGAATCGAACGTTAACAGACGTTGGGGCATATTACCAAAGTTAAGCGATATTTATCGCTAACGATGCTTACCAACCAATTTTTTACCACTAAGCATCGTCAGAAATTATCGAATATAAACCTTACTATTATCAAGGTTTATCGCAAATGCGATAATAAACGGCCGCAATGCATGAATATCGCTAAAAACTCCGCGATATTCATGCATTACCGAGCTAATACTCTTAGCCATGTTATCCACCTCCCATTGGATAACATGGCTAAGAACTGCTCAGGGCAGGTGTTACTTTTTGGAGATATTCGCGCTTAGCGCGAATATCTCCAAAAGTTGGTAATAGGAGATAGATATCTTGCATGTTGTAATGCAAGTTATTGTGGTATATGGAACTCATACCATAATCTCTCAGGAAAGCAGAAACTGATCCTTTTGGGACCGCCTAAAAAGGCCTAGGGGGTGAGGAGTACTCTACTTTGCCCCCTTTTCACGTTCCGAACTATTTTATTTTACTCTCTTCTGTAATTACACAAAATACCAGCGATAAGATGCATCGGAGACACACACTGAGAGAAAGGAGGCCGGAGATGAAGAAGACATGTCAAATACACATTGGAGATAATATAGTGGCAGAAGGGAAGTAAATATGAGTAAACTTACCATGTAACATAAAAATGTTGCACTCTATACTATAAGTCTCATTTTATACTACAATCACTTCGCTACAACCTCATAAATTAAAAATAAAAATAAATAATGTCTCAAACAATTTTTGATTTCTAAATATAAATTTATTCTTCAGAATTTTCTAAATTTGAAACAACTAGTAACATGTCCTCATCAGTAATTTCCTCTTCAATCATCTCATCTGGAATCTCCTCATTAAAAGTCTGCAATGATGATTCTTGTAACTCTATGGTCTCCAAACACTCGATAAATTCGCCATCAAGAGATTGATCAAAAAAATCATTCAAGTCATCTCCTCCTTCTGACAATATTTCATTATTGGTGCTGTCCATTTCAATCAATGTAGTGGAATCATTCAAGTCATCTCCTCGTGACAATATTTCATTATTGGTGCTCTCAATTTCAATCAATGTAGTGGAATCATTCAAGTCATCTCCTCCTTGTGACAATATTTCATTATTGGTGCTGTCCATTTCAATCAATCTAATGGAATCATACAAGCCATCTCCTCCTTGTGACAATATTTCATTATTGGTGCTCTCAATTTCAATCAATGTAGTGGAATCATTCAAGTCATCTCCTTGTAACAATATTTCATTCTTGGTGCTGTCCATTTCAATCAATCTAATGGAATCATACAAGTCATGTCCTCCTTGTGACAATATTTCATTATTGGTGCTCTCAATTTCAATCAATGTAGTGGACAATTCAAAAGAAATTGCCACGGTCTCTTCATTGTGAGCCATTTTATTTTGAAATTGCTTGCTGTAAATTGCAGAAAAAAATAATCACTTTCATTTATCGTTTTTAGTAATACATAATATAAAACTAACTTCATCAAGTATTTAGTATAACAGAAGGACTGCAAATAAATAACAGAAAACATTTTTCAAATTATCTTCAAGTGTACAACATAGTTTCCCTTACAAATTAACAACTCACCTTTTTAAAAGTAGCAGAAGTGTTAGTACTGTGTAAATCAAACACCAGAAATTCACCACCAAAAATTCCTCACAAATGTACCTCAGACAGTAGTATCACAAAATGGCTGTGGTTTCCTCTCATTTGACATATATACATAACCAATTAACTTTCATCACACACAAATACAAAACCAAAGTAACATTTTAATTGGTTCTAAATTTCAACACTTTCAAATGTGTTTTCCCCATGCAATTTTCCATAGGACATTTACATACGTCTACAGCCTGAATGGCTGAACGGAATTACACCAAACTTGGCAAAATGGTACATCAAACCTAAGAGGTCAGGAAGGATCTACTATGCCCCCTTATGGTCATTTCCCCCTTCGCTTTGGCCTCCTCTTGTCTCTCAATCCTACCGAGGGACAAGATGGCTGCCGCTACGGACTGTTTGGAATGTTGACAGACGCCGGAGAACCAATCAGCTTCGCAAAGCTCCGTAACGCGAAAAGTACGCGAAGCGGAGCGCTGTTACAGATATATATCTTTTTTTCAACGTTAATTTCTCAAAATCCACTGGAGCACATATATTGAGACCTAGCAAAGGCACATCGGGCTACCAGTCCCTAATATTTTGCCAAGTTTCGTGCAAATCCATTCAGCCGTTCGATTATTATTATTTTGTTTTTTTTTTGCCCCGCGGGGCCCTTTTAAAACCTCCACATCAAACCTAGGGGGTCAGCGAGGATCTACTATGCCCCCTTATAGTTATTTCCCCCTTTGTTTTGACCTCCTCTTGTCTCTCGATCCTACCGAGAGACAAGATGGCGGCCGCTACGGACTGTTTGGAATGTTGACAGACGCCGGAGAACCAATCAGCTTCGCTTCACAAAGCTCCGTTGCGCGAAAAGTCCGCGAACCAGAGCGCTAACCGGTCCGCTGTTACAGATATATATCTTTTTTTAAACGTTAATTTCTCAAAATCCACTGGAGCACATATATTGAGACCTACAAAAGGCACATCGGGCTACCAGTCCCTACAATTTTGCCAAGTTTCGTGCAAATCCATTCAGCCGTTCGGGCTAAAAGTGAGGCCAACCGCCCTATGGAAAACTCAATGTTAAAAACACGTTTTGGGACCCCCCTTTTTTCTCGGCCCCCACTGGACGAACCCCCCCCCAAATTTTCAAGGGCTGCTCAGAAACAAAATGTGCCATTTTCCTGAAAATTTCAGCCGATTCCGTCCACAAACGCCAAAGTTATTAGACATAGAATTTTCAAAAAACCCATAGAGAAAAAATCCTAACTATATATACCTACTGGCGACCGCCAGTAGGTAATATATATTACCTACTGGCGGTCGCCAGTAGGTATATATAGTTAGGATTTTTTCTCTATGGGATTTTTGAAAATTCTATGTCTAATAACTTTCGCGTTTGTGGATGGAATTGGCTGACATTTTCAGGAAAATGGAACATTTTGTTTCTGAGCAGCCCCTAAAAATTTGGGGGGGGGTTCGTCAAGGGGGGGCCGAGAAAAAAGGGGGGTCCCAAAACGCGTTTTTCCCATGTTAATTTCCATAGGGCGGTTGGCCTCACTTTTAGCCCGAACGGCTGAATGGATTTGCATGAAACTTGGCAAAATTGTAGGGACTGTTAGCCCGATGTGCCTTTGCTAGGTCTCAATATATGTGCTCCAGTGGATTTTGATAAATTAACGTTCAAAAAAATATATATATCTGTAACAGCGCTCCGGGTAGCGCTCCGGTTCGCGTACTTGACGCGTAACGGAACTTCGCGAAGCGAAGCTGATTGGCTCTCCGGTGTCTGTCAACATTCTAAACAGTCCGGAGCGGCCGCCATCTTGTCTCTCGGTAGGATCAAGAGACAAGAGGAGGCCAAAAAAAAGGGGGAAATTACCATAAGGGGGCATAGTAGATCCTCCCTCACCCTCTAGGTTTGATGTGGAGGCTTTAAAAGGGCCCCGCGGGGCAAAAAAAAAAAAATAGTTTTTTTTGCGTGGGGAGCGCCCGGTACGCTTTTGTGCAATGGGCGGTGGTAATCTAAATGATGAGGGGGGGCAGCGTTCAAAGCACATCAGCGTGCATAAACACGAAAATGTTTTGATCTACCACGTACTTGACTTATCTCTAGCTTTATTAATACAATAATCAATAATGAAAAATCGACATCAATAGGGTTGTCCGTATTCCCAGTCAGTACCCTTCCCCGCCCGCCATGTGCACAAAGACCGCATACATCCCCCATAACGTCAAGGCTAAGTAACTAGAACGTCATAAGGAGTTGCTAGTCGCTCCCATACTGGCGCCATTTTGGTCGAGGCCAGGCAGGTCCAGAGTATAGTTCAATGTCTCCAATAAGTAGCGGCAGGACCAGAATCCCTTTCGGCAGTTCTGGCTTCGTCATTACGAGCACTAGAAAACAAGACATTCTGGGTAATACCACCCTTGACGCAGCTCTTTATTCTACAAGATGGTGTCTTTCAAAAGCCAGGGGGTATAGGAGTATGTAACAAGCGGTCCATTTAATTGAAAAAACTAAACGTGACAAACGGTTGCAGGATCAGAGAAGGTTGATTTTATAATTGAAAGTATAACAGGATCAGTTACAATAAAATCGTTCATACGCACACCATGGGCGAGTATCATGGGTAACATTACTTCGAAGCTTTATTAATACAATAACCAATAATGAAAAATCGACATCAATAGGGTTGTCCGTATTCCTAGTCAGTACCCTTCCCCGCCCGCCATGTGCACAAAGACCGCATACATCCCCCATAACGTCAAGGATAAGTAACTAGAATGTCATAAGGAGTTGCAAGTCGCTCCCATACTGGCGCCATTTTGGTCGAGGCCAGGCAGGTCCAGAGTATAGTTCAATGTCTCCAATAAGTAGCGGCAGGACCAGAATCCCTTTCGGCAGTTCTGGCTTCGTCATTACGAGCACTAGAAAACAAGACATTCTGGGCAATACCACCCTTGACGCAGCCCTTTATGCTACAAGATGGTGTCTTCCATTCAGAAAATATTGTTGGCAGCATTTTGAAAGGAAAGATAAACGGCCGTTCTCCTAGTGAGTCTCACATCGTTACATTTATGAAGAATGTTGAAGAGTAGTATGTTGAAAATCTGAAGCCATCGTTCTACAAACTCTCAACCAGCCTTGGATGGAAAAATCCTGACGAAGGTACAAACTGAAAACCAGTTTTTGTCTGCATACCATCAGCAGCAACACTTGAGTCAGCTTTGTGTGAAGCTGCCATCTTGATCCAATCAATACTGTCCACCTGCACAAATTCAGGGACCAGGCCGCATTGCGAGGGCACCGCAAGACGTGTCTTCAGGTCAAACGGATTGTGGGACAAGGTCTAGAATGAAGAGTCACCAAAAGGCAAAAAGTTCCGCCGGACCCCGGGAGGCGGCCGCCTATGTCGGGGCCGATCTCAGGCCACACCAGGGCAACAAGACTTGGGGAGGGGGCAGGAGCCAAGCGCCCCCTCCCAGTCCGCGCCACCACACCGCCCCTCGGGGGCCTCCGTCAAGCGATTCAGGGAGGCACCGCAGGCAGCGGTTCTTCAGATCAGTGGCTCTCACCGGCAAGGCTCCCCTCCGTCAGCAGCGATCGTTGGCACTGTGGTTGCGGCCGGAGGCCCCGCCTAGTCAACGCTCCGGCCTCTCCATGTCGTAGGCCGCAAGAGTGGGCGCAACTCAGCTGGATGGCGGGTGAGACGCTGTAGCCGCAAGAGTAGGCGAAATTCAACCGGCCGAGTGAGGCACTGTGCCGCAAGAGCGGGCGGAACTCAGCTGGCCGAGCGAGGCACTGTGCCGCAAGAGTGGGCGGAACTCAGCTGGCAGAGTGAGGCACTGTGCCGCAAGAGCGGGCGGAACTCAGCTGGCCGAGCGAGGCACTGTACCGCAAGAGTGGGCGGAACTCAGCTGGCCGAGTGAGGCACTGTACCGCAACAGTGGGCGGAACTCAGCTGGCCGAGCGAGGCACTGTGCCGCAACAGTGGGCGCAACTCAGCTGGCCGAGCGAGGCACTGTGCCGCAAGAGCGGGCGTAACTCAGGTGGCCGAGCGAGGTACTGTAGGTCTTCCTCTCAGAAAGATGAAAGTCAGAGTGAGGAAACAAGGAGGGGTTTTCATCATTTGGGACAAAAAAAATAGTTCTAAACCAATGAAAAGTGTAATTTTTACGTCACATGACCTAGCCTTACATCATTAGGAAACCAAAAGTGAAATGAACCAATGAAAATTTTTATTAACAAGTCACATGACCTGTTATGCTTACGTTACGCGCTCCGCGCCGCGCCCCGGATCGCTTCCGGGAAGCTGCGCTTCGCGCCTCGCTTTGCGCATCGGGTGCGCTAACGCGGCGCGTCATATGACGCATTACGCGACAACGCGATACTACAGTGTTTCTGGATGTTTCAGACTCAAGCTGGCGTCAGCATGAGAGCACCCCGTGGCTACGTCGTGACCGCTCCGCGAGCAATCATGGCAGTCGCTCCCCACCGGAAGTCTGCGGGAGTCGGGGGCCCCGGTGACTCTTGTAGAATCTTCAAGGCTGAGGGGACGCTTTTGGGAATGGGGCCCATGCCCTAGCAGTCAAGCGTCTGAGTTCCAGGGTTGCCCAGAGCCATCCTTGCAGGCCAGGCCCAAGTCTGTGGAGCCGACCGCCATTTCGTGAGCTCCGTGGCAGCCGCCTGTCGCTGTACCGCAAGAGTGGGTGCAATTCAGCCGGATGGCGGGTGAGACGCTGTAATAGCAAGAGCAGGCGCAACTCAGCTGGCCGAGAGAGGCACTGTGCCGCAAGAGTGGGCGTAACTCAGCTGCCGAGTGAAGCGCTGGGGTGCAGCTGAGAAACCTCCACCTGGGGAGGTGGGGGAGGCTCGTTCGCGCCGCCTCTCACTTCCGGTGCACCCCACGCCGTCTCGTGGCGCAGGTAGGCACTGTGCCGGAAGAGTGGGCGTAACTCAGATGCCGAGTTAAGCGCTGGGGTGCAGCTGAGAAACCTCCAATTGGGGAGGTGGGGGAGGCTCGTTCGCGCCGCCTCTTCCTTCCAGTGCACCCCACGCCGTCTCCTGGCGCAGGTATATGTGATGGTCGGACCAGGGCACCGCAGGACGTGTCTTCAGGTCAAACGGATTGTGGGACAAGGTCCAGAATGGAAGAGTCACCAAAAGACAAAAAGTTCCGCCGGACCCCGGGAGCCGGCCGACTATGTCGGGGGCGATCTCAAGCCACAGCAGGGCAACAAGACTTGGGGAGGGGGCAGGAGTCAAGCGCCCCTTCCGAGTCCGCGCCACCACACCGCCCCTCGGGGGCCTCCGTCAAGCGGCTCAGGGAGGCACCGCAGGCAGCGGTTCTTCAGATCAGTGGTCTCACCGGCAAGGCTCCCCTCCGTCAGCAGCGATCGTTGGCGCTGTGGTTGCGGATGGAGGCCCCGCATAGTCTACGCCCCGGCCTCTCCATCTCGTAGGCCGCAGAGTAGTCGGGGAGAAATCCCGGGAACGGCACCATGTATTTGGATCGATGTTGCAGCAGGCTGCCATGTAAATAGTTATTTAATAAAACGTTTTACCCTGTTACTTTGCTGGTGTGTTGTATATATTTATAATATTTGCATAGGGTTTGTCGTTATTTTGGGCGGGGTGGGCGGCGGAGCCGAGCTGTCTTGCAGCCATCATGGCGTCGAGCTCGGTTCCTCTCACTAGTTTCATATTTCTCATGAGGGGTTGTTCCTAATGTTTCTATTTTAGCGAGGTCAAAAAGAGATCCCATTAGTGGCCTATTGATTTTGCTTGATTCCTTTTGTTTTTTCTAACGATTTTTCACTATCTGCAAAGACTAAACAGAGTATTGCGACTATGTGCTTGTTTGTAAATAGAGAATGAACCAAAGAGAAGCAATTCCAAAACAGTAAATGCTTGGATAACAATCAATCAAATGGAGAGGGAAGCAGGCACGACGGATTACAACGGGGGCAAAGGCCTCGTTTACCTACCCTTCACTATCTGCATAGAGAGAATACTCCTAAAAGAAAAGAGGGGAGGGGGGGCAGCGTTCAAAGCACATCAGCACGCATAAACACGAAAATGTTTTTACCTACCACGTACTTGACATTTTAAAGCTTTTGATATTTGCTAATAAAAAACCATTGAAATTCACTGAAAAAACCATAGGTTATAGACCATATATAGTTAGGAATTAGCATTTACAAAACCTTGAAAATTCACTGAAAAAACCATGGGTTATAGACCATATATAGTTAGGAATTAGCATTTACAAAACCTTATTTTACTCACACAAAACCATTGAAATTCCATATATAGTTAGTTGCACTAACTATATATCGCGCACCCGCAATCCACTGCTGATGATGTCACATATTACATCATTCATGACATGGTCAGTGACATCACTGATGACATCACTGATGACATCTCAAATGACATCACTGATGACATCACTGATGATATCTCATTTGACATTACTGATCACATCACTGATGACATCATTCATGTGATGATACGATGAACCTCTTCAGACTCTAATATAACCTTAGATACACTCAGTGTAAACAGACACTCACAGACTGTCACTCATCCATGGAGTTACTCACACACCTAGTCAGTCTTGCAAAGAATCAATCACACCTCCATTTCCTCAACTACATAGTTATACACACCTTACTTATTGAAACATATACTAACACATATTTACTCTCTTATACAATCCCTGATACAAGTTCACAATGATCCATACAGCCACTCACACATTCACTGGCTTTTATGCACAGTTATTTATATATGTCAACTCTCACATGTACTGTGTTTTACATATGTACTTACTCTGACATGTAGCACTGAGATATCCATTCACTCACCAATACACTCATGCACACAGTCAACCGCCCATACAGCTGTTTCCACGTGCACTTTTGAACCCATACATCTAGTGAATCAACTGCTCACACATCTATGCACAGAGTCATACACCTCCCAGCCACCCACACACACACTCAGTCTCCCATACAAATACTTGGGCAACCAATCAATAACCCATATAGTTAGTCATATAGCTAATGATCAACACATGCAGCAGATTACAGAACAACAGACACAATGATGCACAAATTAAAACAGTTTAGTCACTAACCCATGCACTCAGTGAGACACATTTAATCACTCACTCATACAGTCAGTCACCCACCTACTAAATGCTTCATCCAGACACTTATACATCTACTCATTCTTCAATATGTAAAACATATTTAAACTTTACAGAAACATACAGTCACTGGATGTTGTCATCAGTGATGTCATCAGTGATGTCATTTGAGATGTCATCAGTGATGTCATCAGTGATGTCACTGACCATGTCATGAATGATGTAATATGTGACATCATCAGCAGTGGATTGCGGGTGCGCGATATATAGTTAGTGCAACTAACTATATATGGAATTTCAATGGTTTTGTGTGAGTAAAATAAGGTTTTGTAAATGCTAATTCCTAACGATATATGGTCTATAACCTATGGTTTTGTAAATGCTAATTCCTAACTATATATGGTCTATAACCTATGGTTTTTTCAGTGAATATATATATATATATATATATTCACTGAAAAAACCATAGGTTATACACCATATATAGTTAGGAATTAGCATTTAAAAAACCTTATTTTACTCACACAAAACCATTGAAATTCCATATATAGTTAGTTGTACTAACTATATATCGCGCACCCGCAATCCACTGCTGATCATGTCACATATTACATCATTCATGACATGGTCAGTGACATCACTGATGACATCACTGATGACATCTCAAATGACATCACTGATGACAACATCCACTGACTGTATTTTTCTGTAAAGTTAAAATATGTCTTACATATTGAAGATTGAGTGGATGTATAAGTGTCTGGATGAATGATTTAGTAGGTGCATGACTGACTGTATGAATGAGTGATTAAATGTGTCTCACTGAGTGCATGGGTTAGTGACTAAACTGTCTTAATTTGTGCATCATTATGTCTGTTGTTCTGAAAACTGCTGCATGTGTTGTTTAGTAGCTATATGAGTAACTATATGGGTTATTGATTGGTTGCCCAAGTATTTGTATGGGAGACTGAGTGTGTGTGTGGGTGGCTGGGAGGTGTATGACTCTGTGCATAGATGTGTGAGCAGTTGATTCACTAGATGTATGGGTTCAAAAGTGCATGTGGAAACAGCTGTATGGGCGGTTGACTGTGTGCATGAGTGTATTGGTGAGTGAATGGATATCTCAGTGCTACATGTCAAAGTAAGTACATATGTAAAACACAGTACATGTGAGAGTTGACATATATAAATAACTGTGCAAAAGAGCCAGTGAATGTGTGAGTGGCTGTATGGATCATTGTGAACTTGTATCAGGGATTGTATAAGAGAGTAAATATGTGTTAGTATATGTTTGAATAAGTAAGGTGTGTATAACTGTATAGTTGAGGAAATGGAGGTGTGATTGATTCTTTGCATGACTGACTAGGTGTGTGAGTAACTCCATGGATGAGTGACAGTCTGTGAGTGTCTGTTTACACTGAGTGTATCTAGGGTTATATTAGAGTCTGAAGAGCTTCATCGTATTATCACATGAATGATGTCATCAGTGATGTGATCAGTAATGTCAAATGAGATGTCATCAGTGATGTCATCAGTGATGTCATTTGAGATGTCATCAGTGATGTCATCAGTGATGTCACTGACCATGTCATGAATGATGTAATATGTGACATGATCAGCAGTGGATTGCGGGTGAGCGATATATAGTTAGTACAACTAACTATATATGGAATTTCAATGGTTTTGTGTGAGTAAAATAAGGTTTTTTAAATGCTAATTCCTAACTATCTATGGTGTATAACCTATGGTTTTTTCAGTGAATTTTCAAGGTTTTGTAAATGCTAATTCCTAACTATATATGGTCTATAACCTATGGTTTTTTCAGTGAATTTCATTGGTTTTTTAAAAGCTAATATCTATAGCTGTAAAATGTATTCTTCTTTAAATCCAAAAATATATTTTATATGTTTATTAATAATTTTTTTTAAATATTTTTTTTGTTTCGCTCCCGGTCCGCGAACCGGAAAGCTTTCCGTTAGCTTAAATTGATGCCGCGACCGGGTCCGTGAACCGGTAAACGTTCCGTTTGCGCAACTGCCGCTTTAGAAATCAACATCGTGACGCGTCGCGAAAGCGCGACGTATCGCGTTGCCGCGTAATGCGTCTTATGACGTACCGCGTTAGCGCACCCGGAAGTGCCCCGGGGCGCGGACCGAGGCGCGAAGCGCAGCTACCCGGAAGCTATCCGGGGCGCGGACCGGAGCGCGTAACGTAAGCATAACAGGTCATGTGACTTGTTAATAACACTTTTCATTGGTTCATTTCACTTTTGGTTTCATAATCATTTAAGGCTAGGTCAGGTGACCTAAAAATAACACTTTTCATTGATTGAGAACTATTGTTTTTCCCAAATGATGAAAACCCCTCCTTCTTTCCTCACTCTGACTTTCATCATTGTGAGAGGAAGACCTTTATTATTACTTCAGAAATGGCTTCAGTAGTTGCTTCAGCTGGTGCACCCCCACCACCACCTCCACCTCCTCATGGGAAGAGAGGACCACCTCCCCAGGTCATGACCAACACAGGGGAGGAAGAGGAAGAAATGGAGGAAGAGGAGAGAGAAGAACCACAGTTCTTGGAAGAGGTGCCCCGGGTTTCCCATAGGAAAGCCAGTTTCATCTGGCAGTTTTATTCAATCCCTCCAGGCCAAAAAAAAGTGAATGCGAGGTATGTCACCTGCCTCATCTGCAAAGATAAATTATCAAGAGGGACTGATAAGAAGTATAGTTATGGGAACTATACCATGCATAGGCACATGACCAGGAAGCATCCACTTAATTACAGCCGGGCGGAAATACGGGATTTGGAAGAAAATCCAACATCAACTCCTGTGGCCAGATCAAGATCGCCAATATCATTGACACCAGCAGAGGCACGGGAAACTGTGCTAAACATACAAGAGAATTTTGGCCACATGAAACATACTTGTATGCACTGTGGTACGTTGATAGCATGTGGTAATATGAGTATAAATGCTATCAACCTGGCTTATGAACATCATAATTGCCCTAACCGTCCCCAGTAATTTTTTTTTGCTCCTGTTGAGCCCTTTTCAATGCCTGTTTTTTGTTGTTTCCCCCCCCCAAAAAAAACCAAAAAAAATATAAAATCGTTCAAAAAATACAAAAAAAACAAAAAATAAAAAAAAAATAAAAAAAAATATAAAACAACAAAAATATAAAAAAAAAAAGTTCTTTTCAGAACTACCGCCCCTTTCAAAAAAAATTGCTAGAATGTTTAGCACTCTGGCAAGCTCTATTTCTTTTGGTTCGCTTCCCGGTTAGCTTCCCGGTACGCGGACCGGGAGCTAACCAAAAAAAAAAAAAAAAAGAGTAAGTATAAGGAAAGTAAACAGAGAGTGATGTTAAAAGAAAGACAGATATAGGGAGTAAAGAAGAGATACTGTTTAATAGATCTATTTACCGAAGAAAAGACGGAAGAGGGTATAATTGTGAAAAACAAAATAGATAAGGAAGTGAAAGAAAAAAAAAAGAGAGTATAACATTAACAAAGAAGAGTTTCTTGGAGAATGTGAGTGAATGTTCAAAATAAGATTAAAACATGGGGAATAACAGAGAGAAAAAATAGAAAACAGAAAACAAAAAATAACAGAAAAAGATTAATTGAAACAGCAAAGAAATGTAAGTAACATAGAGCCATATCATCAACATAGGCAATAAAAGTTTAGCAGCTTTTATTGGCAGAAATGTGTCGCTAAAGCCGCTTTTGCGGCAGAAAACTGCCGCTAAAACCACTTTTGCACCAGTTTTCTGCCAATAAAAACAGCAATAATTTTATTGGCTGTGTTCATAATATGCCCCTTAGTGTGCTTCAACTACACAGAGAAAGCATTATGAACAAATAGTGATAGAGTGATCAGTCAAAGACACTAAGAGTAATAGAGACGGGGTGAGTGAACAAGAGTGAGGAACTATGAGAAGAGAGGGACTGAGAAAAAGAGTGGAAGGAGTTGAGTAAGTAGGTAATAGAGAAAGGAATGAGAGAAGTAGCAAAGGCAGGAAACTGAGGGTTAAAGAAATGAAGCAGTGGAACTAATAGAAGTTAAATGTGATAGAAATGTAACGAAAAGAGTACAAAACATTTACCTTATAATTGTCGTTAAATTACTCACTTTTTGTTTTTATACTTTCAATCTGTGAAAGAGAGAACAAACATTTGAAAAATATTAAAACATGTATTTAAAAATTACAAAAGACAAGGGAAAAGATTGAAGGACAAACAGTTTTTCAACAACTTTGACACTTACAGAAGCTTCTGCTTCTCCAGGCCCCCTACACAGTCCTAAAGATATACATTTTAAACTAACAGTATCTTGATGCAGATGAAGTGAGGCCTATCTTAAAACATGGTGCATCTTTTGCACTGCTGTTGTCTCAGAAAAGTGTCGCAAGACACTAAAATTTTAAATGATTGCTTCAGGATGCCAATAAGATGTGTCCTATCCAGAGGTTTGTTTGAGGTGAGGCCTACTCAGGGTTGCAGATGAAATTTCAAGTTGTTGAAGAGAATAGAGGACATAATACATGTGAAGGTCTACCAATGAAGTGAGTCATGTCCACTGCACTCTTGAACAAAGGCCAAACCTCCTCTGTTTCCCTGGAAAGACCTAAACTTGATCTGCACAATGTGATTCGTAATGATAGGAAACACAGGTGATGTAATTGAAATACGTGCAATTTCTTTTGCTCATTTCACAATCACATCACTTGTGTTTCCTTTGCTTAGGTATCTCATTGTGCAGATGTAGTCCAGCATATGAAAGAGTACGCAGAAGTGTAGCACTGCATGCAACAACTTTGACACTTACAGAAGCCTCACCTTCTCCATGCCTCCTACACAGTTCTACATATACATCATAAATGCAAACAGTACAGAATTAATTATACATGTTAAATGGTTTATTTTTGCTGTTCTCAGAATGTATCAAAATTCACTAAAAACAGTGACTTGAAGGTATTCATCATATAACAGCGGGGAAAAAAAAACACAATCAAAATGATTGTGTTTAAAAAACCCATACAACATAGCAAATCAGAATTCAGAACTCCTTAAAGTTAACTTACTTTCCATGACGTCAAAGGATGTCCTATGAACAGCTTACACTCTGTTGTGCTGTTATTACTTTCAGCCCGCCACTTTCTGAAAGAAAACCTCCATCGTTTTTAAAAACATGTTACATGCAATAAATGACTTCTTGCTCTCTACCACAAGTTTCCAAAAAGCCAAATCTTGTCAGAGCCATTTATAACTCTTGGATTTCTTGTAAGCCAATCCCGTCATTTGGCATTTCTGCAACTTTCAGAATTAAAATGTTGAAGATCATTTTCACAATCCTGGAATAGTAATATCTTCCCCTTCTTGCTCAGTCATGTTCTACATTTCCTATGACACTGATACTGCTTACTATGAAGCAGACTTACACTACCTCTATGACTACTACAATTATTTCATTCTCTACATCACTTTTAATCACAAAGCAATGTAAAACAGTAGACAGCATTGCAGACTTACATTCCCTCTACTCTATGTTTTGATTGGCTGCTTCAATTAGCTTATAAAAAGAAATAGTTTTTCTGAACTCATTCAAAGTGCACTTATTTCTCCATGACGTCCAGTCTTATGGTTAGAAGTTATGTCTCTGAACTACACTTATCCTCAAGGCCAAATCGTGTAGGAGCCATTAGAACTTCTTGAAATTCCACAGAGCACATCCCGAGATTCTTTCCCTAAAATTTTGGTTTTAAAAACACCAGGTAAGAGTTTTTAAGGTCATACGGCAATTTTTTTTTGAAAATTAAAACAGAATCATTGCAAAATGACCAGCCATTTCTAGACTTTAAATAAGCTGTGTAATGTCCTGATGTTATTGAAGGACCGTCATGATATATAATTGCTGCAGTTACAAAAGTCCTTCCTGATATTGACAACTGCGAAGCCACAAAATTTTTAATTAAAGTTGTCAATTTTGTTCCATCAGGCCTACATCGTTTGAACATTAAAATGACATACTGGCCATATGTTCGTATAAATAATGTGGACATCATTTCAGATTTACATTGGCTACACTCCATGTTGTGATCAGCTGCTTTTACTAGCTTATTAAAGGAGACTGATTTACTGTCTGGCAAAGTTAAATATATAAATCTTTCTGAGTCTACACTAGTAGTACTTGATACCATACAGTTCTCGCAGTCATGCTGCCATTGATAAGAAAGCCCAAACAGCTGATCTACATCTACACCTTCAGCATGCAATACATCAAGCATATACATTAAAAACTCCTGACAATCTTGCTGAATATTTTGAGAGAATTGTGTTTGGCCTGAACATCTGTCTAACAGATTTCGAATTTCAGACACACTTTCTATGTTTGTTCTATCAGTGCTACATTTCTCTAACACAGAATTTAACAAACTGCAAAATCTTTGATCAGAATTGACCACAATCTCTTCTTTTACATTTTCTAGAGAAAACAAAACATTAACCACTACATTAGCATAGCAGTTGACACCAGAACTGTTTTCAAATTGAAAACCAACAACATCTTCAACAGAATTCTTTTTGTTTCTGCTTATAATTTCAGGTTCATCGACTTTTCGTCTTTTTGATACAACCTCCCCAGTATTGGTTACATTTCTTCGTTTCCGGCCTACCACACGTTTCTCAAACAAAGGATATTGAGGCAAATGTGGCGCATAGTCTCTTCTTAACCTATTGTATTCCTTAACACAATCTAGATCCGCACAAATGCTTGTGACATCACACTCAATCAAGTACAATCCCGATAAAGTTCTAACTCGTGACAATGCCACATATGCCATACCCTCCTTGAACACAGAACTGCCAATATTAACCAATGCACTGTCTACACTTAAACCATGCGATTTATGGATTGTCACCGCATATGCCAAGCAAACAGGAAACTGCTTACGGCGAACATATAAGTCTTTTACAAGCAAAACTCTAGCAGAGCAACGACCAATTAGCTGTACTTCCTCAATGCCATCAAATTTAATTTTTAAAAATTCAATTCCATCTCTATTTCTGTATTTTACAAAATCAACAACATTACCCATTGATCCATTTACCAGACCTCTTTCAACATGTAAATTCCTTCTTAAAATTAAACGGCAGTTAAAGCACACATTCAGAGTCTTTTCAAAACCTGCAGTTTTAGATATACTCTTCTCTAATGAATCCAATTTTGTTTTCAGATTCTCAGACAAAATAATTGTTGATCCCGTATGCTCTACTCTGTCAATAGCTTCCAGTTTCACAATCTCTTGCTTTTCTAAATGCAACATTTTGTTGTTGAATTTGGCACATTCTGCAAGAGTTGGCATCAAACATATTCCAGATTTCTTCTCAGTAATTTTCTGAAAAATATTCTCAGGCACAACATCTTGTTCTGGATATAAATTTGACAGTAATCGTGCATGTAAAGCTTCTTTCCCATGCTCGGTCACTTTTCCAATTCTAACATCTTGTAGAATAGTCTTGTAAACTTCATCCTTCGCCTGACGCATATTTTCATGCAGTTCAGCATAATTGAAGTTTAACCATATATTGACGTTGCCAATGCTGCCTAGGCACTTCCTGGTATCTTCATGCGTGAGCATTTTGAACACAGGTTGCCCTTTCACTGGTGTCAGCTGCAGAAGATCTCCGAAAACAATGATGTGTTTGCCACCAAATAACACATCATACTCTGTTTTGAGAACTTCTTGCATTCTCAAATGCACAAAGGCAAGCATGACATTGGAAACCATGCTTACTTCGTCAATGATAAGAAGTTTCATTTTCCTCAAGATTCTTGAAACTTCAAAACAAGCATCTCCAGATAGCTTGTGATATTGTAATTTGTTGTCATGCTCCACTGGCAGCATCAGTAAACGATGTAAAGTAATCCCTTTAATGTTATGTGCTGCCAGTCCAGTTGGAGCGGTGACAACACAAGACAGCGATGACTCTGTCCTTTCCTGCAAATAGCATGAAATTGCTTTAATGAGGAAACTTTGTCCAGTTCCCGCTTCTTCACTCACGTACAGTCGGACAGGCTTCAACGACGTACATGAGCACTCTTTCTTGTCATGACTTAATCCATGATCAATTTGCATGGTAACTTCGTCATATATTTTCCTCTGCTCAACGTTGAGTTGTCTTTCCAACTCTTCTAAGTTAACCGCATCCTCCTGAGCATGTGCCATGGCTCTTTCCACTTCATTCATAGCAGTGGCAGCTTCATTTTCGATAACAGGTCCTCCTAGTGGATCCTGACTCAATGAAGCAGAACTCTGACTGTCCTGAGAACTGTCTCTGGCAATCTCGGCTGCAATCATTGCTTCCTGCTCAATTTCCGCATTCAACATTTGTACATATTTGGGAAAAGCAGGACATTCTATGGTCTCCTTGGCGGCATTGAAAGAGTCTTCGTAACAGAGAAAATCTCCAAGCAGTTCCTCTTCTGCACGCCAAGGCTTGAAAAGTTGCAAAAGTGCTAAATAGAAAAACTCCTTTTTTTTCAGGAGATTCGCCACTCAATTTTCGATGGTTTACCAAGTGGCATTTTCTTTGCTTGACCAGACATCCCTCACTTCCTATTACAGCATACACTCCTTTCTCAGTATCTTCTTTGATGTTCCTCTTGAATATGTAATTTTGAAGAACCTCATACAGACAAACATTCTCGAGGTGAATACTTCGATTTGGATAATATGTATCCAACATGTTGGTCTTCAAAATGTCGGTACTGTTTGGCTCCTTTTCCGCCAAATACTCAATTTCCCGCACAGGTTTGAAAACTCGATTACGCGTTGCAGCAAGACCAAGACTCGCCCAAATGATACTCCTGGACTTGGCATAGAGACTTGCTGAAGACAACCGGTCAGAACATTCGTACGCTCCGATTTCTCGATGCGACAACATCTTCAGACTGAAACTGTACAACTTCTTGCTGAGGCTCTTTTCATGGGAAATGTCCTCCCACATATCCTTCAATTCTGTCTTCTCTTTTTTGGTGATGTAAGACGTCACATACCGAGCCACAGCCATACAGTTATCAGCCACAAACTGTATATCCATGTTAGCATTCCACATGGACAAAATCACCGGGTTGTAGTCGTTGATGTACTTGGACTCTTCGTTCCTCTTCAAATTGTATGTGTTTTTAGGTGATTTCTTCATCACATTATGTCGCAGCGAAGACATCAAACTGTTTACTCTTCCTTTAGAAATCACCGGTCGTGGAAAACCGAAACGACATTTGGTGTAGAACTTGTCCTTGTTTTGGAATTTACGACGACAGTACTTTCCACATCGATGGCTTTGGAAACGCAGAACTTTTTCTCTTAGGCTTTTCTTCTCCTTTGCGTTTGGAACAGCACACGTAGAATACTGTTGTATAAAACTCATCACTGAGTCTTCTGGATCCGTTCCAAATTTAGGTGCATCCTTGATCCACAGCAACATATGTATATGAGGAGCACCTCTTGCTTGGTACTCCTTTCTCCAGAAGAAATCCAACACCTCTCCAAGAGGTGGATTCTTCTTATTCATGATGAAAGACATCATAGCTTCAAATCTATGATTGAAGTACCTACATACATTGACTGGATCCAAAGAGCACAGTTCTCCGGGTGTCTTGAATTCGATGTTTTCTACGTTAGCATTTGCCTCTCGTAGAAATTCAAGTAAGTCTTCCCAGCCATACTCGGCACAGCTCAGAGTGAGGAACCATGTGGGAGTACCTAAGTTCCTCAGCATACATTTTAAATCACCATGACGACGGTACCAGTACTCATTAGTACCACGCTGACACGCCATGAGATTAATCAGGTGAGAATCCAAAATACTGTCTTGGACATTGACTTTATCCATAAAGTCACTTGCCGAGATGTTTTGCATGTGTATACCACTTTTCAAGATGTGGTTCACTGCATATGACAGTCCAGACAGATCGCTTTCAAACAGGAGATGAAACAAATAAGGAATGCATTGTCGAAACCTAGCATCTTCTGCATACAATCGCAAAGTCCGGTATTCAGAAGCAGGAATTTGATGAGGTCGCTCATCATATCTTCCTCCCTGACCTGTTGGAAAAAGCTGTGGGAAACACCGAGCTTCCAAACTTTCCTCCCAAACACTAATGGGACTCCCTTTGGCTTGTTTCATTTGAAACAACTCAATAGCATTCCCCATGACTTCCTTGGAATGCAAAGGATGAACACTATAATGTTCATATATTTCTTCACTAGTAGAAGTTTCAACTTTCTCAATTTGACCAGCACACAAATCGCTATCCTCTTCCTCACTTACTTCCTCTTCTGCAACATATACATTCTTATAGTATTTATTATTTTTTTTCAAATACAATGTTGCCTTTTTAACTTTCCTAACATCTACTAAATCTTGCCATATTTTCTTATTCTTTGTCGGAACCCCATTAACTAAGATAACCAGAGGTTCCTCGTCCACTTTTTCTACTCCAATTGTGTTAATGTTTTTCTTCAAATCTAGAGGCAAATAAACAACTCTTCCCTTTAATCCTCTCTGTAAATCTGATGGAGGCAATTTCCCTGTCTTTGGCTCCATTCTTACAATAGCCTGAAAGGGATGGATACTTTGAATCAAAATAGATTCATAAGTATTTAAATCCTTCAATTCAGAAGGAATCTCAACCAATTCCAGATTATTATGAACTGCTCTAGCAGGCATCTGGTTTTGATTTAATTTGCAACAACAATAAGTACACACACGTTGATCCAATCCCAAATCAAAACAATTTTCTACCATCAAGTATGTTGCGAAATCCTTCCATTCACTATTATTTTCCCTTTCACTTTTTGCATATAAATCCGCTAACTTAGTCTGATTCTTATAATAAGCGTCGACAACACACACAAGTGAAATTTGGCCTCTCACTTGATTTGACCTGAAACGTGGCAATTTCCCTCTGGAAATTATCTGTACTGGAAACCTGTACACTATCTTCCACATTACCCGCTTCTTCTTGGTCAATTTCAACATTCTCCTCTTTACTTCCAAAGTAACAAAACTCAATTTCTTCACATATATTCTTCACATCTATTTCAGAACCATGCAAAAGAGCAGCACATAATTTTTTAAGCATAATTGCTGGACTCTTAGCATAATACAACATTCTAACTAATTTCCTCACTTTATTATGATGCACTGCTAGCATCCTGAAATGATGAAAAACACTCTGGCATACTCTCCTGGAAAGACAAGCCAGTGAATGACCATGCAAACCTGTCACTTCTCTCACTCTGCAAGGATCTAATTCTTGCAACAACCTTATTTTCTGCTTCAAACTTTTCTTATTAAATGACCGTACAAAATCACAAAGCAAATTGATGGAATCCTGTCGCACACTGCAAATACTACTACACTTCCAGGTGTACACAGGACCCTTAGCACGTCTTCCTAAAACCTCATTACCTAACACCTCTTCTGCCTCTGTTGTCACAAGTTTTTCTTTTTCAACTGGACAACCATCTTTCACTTCATAAGCACGACCACTGGTGTCAACTGCATGCACCAAATCATTATCCTGGAAATAACTCTCCTCATTAAAAAATGCCTCACAGCTTGAACTATGCATCCATTCTCCAGAAAAAACTTCACAAAAATTACTACGATTAACTATTCTCTTCCATCTACTATTTCTTTTGAAATCATAAATTGCCTTGTTTAGCTTCCTAATTCTATTGATTATCAAAATAAATAACTTACGTTTAATTTCAAATGCCTGATCAATAACTTTCTCAACTTTTTTTTTTCTCTTATAAAAAACCACTTTCTGTTGACCTTTCTTAATATTTTTTAACAAATTGCCAATTATCCTGTTGCGGAACATTCGTTTACGAATGTCCCTAAACTGTTGTTTCCTTCTACTATCATGCACAGAGTTATCTCTTGCTCTAGCAGTAACATTTTTGATTGGCCTTTCCTTTCCATTTGAATTGCTTCTCTTTTTCTGGACTGAAACATTTTCTGTAGTAATATTTTTTTTACTGCAAATATTTCTTATGAATGTTTTTGTACTCTTACCCGGTGCTTTCTTGTTGACTTGACAAATCTTTTTGTTAGAGGACTGCTGCTTTTTTTCAATCACCTGCTGTCTTTGACGTTTTGCAGCCTTTCTCAGTCTTTCTTTCGTTGGCATGGTGAAATGTTGAAATGATCTGCAGTTGAATCTGTGGTAAAATATATTAAAAAATGTTATTAACCACTATTACCCAACAGTACATCAATAACAGTAATCAAAAACTTAAAACACTACTTTACATTTTTACATATAAGATTTTTTAGTGCATGGCAATTTTAGAATACAGAAATAGCAGAAAAGAAATGGAATTTATATTCATGTTACCTGTGCTATCTTATATGTGAATCTGATCTAATTTTATGAGCATATTTTAATATTTTATTGAAGACACTACACATAACCTGTTTTTGAAGGTGTCTTTATTTTTAAATTAAACGGTTTACATTTTTACTTTTTATTTATTATAAATTTTAAAAATAAATGTTTATAGTTCCATAGGATCAAGCAGGTCAGCTTCCCACCCTATGTCATATAATTCGGACAAATCTGCATCCTCATCACGTTCTTCTTCATCCTCAGGATTTAAATCATCCAAGGGATCAACATCCACTGATGTTTCAATTACAAGTTCAATGATGAGGTCAAAATCAACTGATTGCAGATTATCGCTCATGTTGAAGTTGTCTTTATCTTTAAAGAAAGATAACAACAATGAGATGTTGCAGAGTAAGAGACAAATCTCAGAGATTATAATAGTAAAATTGTTTAACAAGAGTAACATTTTGCAGCTATTATTTAGCCATGTCCAGCGATGCTGAGCAGGTGAAGCCTATGTCTAATTTTTCAGTGAACAGGACTCATCTCTTCTTAACCTTGGATAAGCCTCACCGACTCTGTGTCCCCTGCACATACTTAAATGTAAAGGGGCAGATTTATGTTAAATGGCACATCCCCAGGCATGCACCAGTTAACGTGCACCGCTGCTCTTCCACCCATGGTGTGCCGCATTTACAATCAGATAGGAGAAAGCTGCGTCAAAACCCTGCGCCTGCTTTAAGCAGGCATAGGTCTTGACGCAACATTGTGGAGATGGGGCACCCCTGAGCCTTGCTGGAGCTGCATCGCACTTGCGATACAACTCCAGCAATGCGCCACCTTTACAGCACAGATACGTCACGCATCTGTGCCATTTTTGCCCCATGCTGCGCCGCATTGTAAATGCAGCACACCATGGGTGGCGGAACAGCGGCGCAGGATGACTGGCACATCCCTGGTGATGCGCCAGTCATCATAAATCTATCCCTAAGCTTCTTATCTTGTTACAGATGAACCGCCATATGTATCATCAAACTATTTTGCATTTCCTAAATAGCGAATTTTAAGGAATAAATAGCAATTCTTTACCATTCCTAATTTGCAATGAGCAAATTGCTAATTGCAAATTATCCATTCATTTCCATGGGCTAGGAGGCTCATAGGAATGAAGGTGCAATTTGCGATTAGCAATTAGCTCATCGCAAATTAGGAATTTTTCCAAGGGTGCAGGGGTGTCTCAAGAACACCCTGCTGCACCCCTGAAAAAGAAATTTGGGGGCATATGGCGCACATACATGCCCTAAGGGCATGTATTGGCGTCATATGGCACCTTTTGTATTTTTGGAAAAAAAGCTTTTTGAAAAGAATTCGCAAATTACCACCAACTAGAAGTTGGTGGTAATTTGCAAATCCTTAATGGCATTTTTTGCATATTTTTTGTTTGATACATTGCATTTAAGGAATCGCAAAATTTGCAAATCCTTCAGTGCAATCGCAAAATAAGGAATAGCAAATATTGCTATTCCTTATTTTGCATCAAACTTGTTTGATACATACCATTTGTCTAATTAGCATTCGCAAAGGCCGAAATTTGCAGAATTTTGATCTTTGCGAATGCTAATTATCTTGATACATATGGCCCCAAGTGAGGCCTGTCTTGCAACATGGTGCATCTTTTGCATCACTGCTGCATCGGTTTCATGTGGTACGTTTTTTTTACACCATGACACATCTGCCTAAATGCATCAATTTGTAATTTTGTCGCCTCATAGCAAATCTTTTGCACCGCCGCTGCATCATAAAAGTGACGCACAGTGGCGCAAAAGAGGCATACACCTATCATAAATCTGTCCCTAGCAATTTAAATGATTAATCCAGGATGACGATAAGGTGTGGCCTATCCAGAGGTTTGTTTAAGGTGAGGCCTACTCAGGATTGCAGATTAAAGTTACGCTTGATGAAGAATACAGAGGAGATAATACATGTAAAGGCCTACCAATGAAGTAAGTAATGTCCACTTTATTGCGCCAGTCATCATAAATGTATCCCTAAGCTTCTTATCTTGTTACAGATGAACCGCCATATGTATCATCAAACTATTTTGCATTTCCTAAATAGCGAATTTTAAGGAATAAATAGCGATTCTTTACCATTCCTAATTTGCAATGAGCAAATTGCTAATTGCAAATTACCCATTCATTTCCATGGGCTAGGAGGCTCATAGGAATGAAGGTGCAATTTGCGATTAGCAATTAGCTCATCGCAAATTAGGAATTTTTTCAAGGGTGCAGGGGTGTCTCAAGAACACCCTGCTGCACCCCTGAAAAAGAAATTTGGGGGCATATGGTGCACATACATGCCCTAAGGGCATGTATTGGCGTCATATGGCACCTTTTGTTTTTTGGAAAAAAAGCTTTTTGAAAAGAATTCGCAAATTACCACAAACTAGAAGTTGGTGGTAGTTTCCAAATCCTTAATGTCATTTTTTACATATTTTTTGTTTGATACATTGCATTTAAGGAATCGCAAAATGTGCAAATCCTTCAGTGCAATCGCAAAATAAGGAATAGCAAATTTTGAATTGAGGACATTTTAAGTCATTTCCACATGTGCAGTGTTTTCAAATTTTGATTTGAAAATCGTTTTTAGGGAAAAGGAATGGTTTGTAAATTTATGACAAGGACATAATGGTTTATGCTTCTTTATAAGGCATTTCACTGTCTCTGAAGTCATTTTTCCCATATTACATTATAAGACCTTTCCCCATGGAGCACATTCCTTGTAAATATGCTCCCACCTGTGCATGGTGAATTTAGATTTTGACTGTTTGAGTCACATAGCCATGTTAAAAGTGACCCAAAAAAATTGCAAAGGCTTTAAAAAAACACTTTCATGTGTCTTAAGGACATTTTAAGTCATTTCCCCATGGGCAGTGTTTTGTAAGTGGCGCAAAAGAGGCATACACCTATCATAAATCTGTCCCTAGCATTTTAAATGATTAATTCATGATGACGATTAGGTGTGGCCTATCCAGAGGTTTGTTTAAGGTGAGGCCTACTCAGGATTGCAGATTAAAGTTACGCTTGATGAAGAATACAGAGGAGATAATACATGTAAAGCTCTACCAATGAAGTAAGTGATGTCCACTTCATTGCGCCAGTCATCATAAATGTATCCCTAAGCTTCTTATCTTGTTAGAGATCAACCGCCATATGTATCATCAAACTATTTTGCATTTCCAAAATAGCGAATTTTAAGGAATAAATAGCGATTCTTTACCATTCCTAATTTGCGATGAGCAAATTGCTAATTGCAAATTACCCATTCATTTCCATGGGCCAGGATGCCCATAGGAATGAAGGTGCAATTTGCGATTAGCAATTAGCTCATCGCAAATTAGGAATTTTTCCAAAGGTGCAGGGGTGTCTCAAGAACACCCTGCTGCACCCCTGAAAAAGAAATTTGGGGGCATATGGCGCACATAAAATTTAACAACATTCCTTTACCTCAAAAACGATTTTCAAGTCATAATTTGAAAACACTGCCCACAGGGAAATGACTTAAAATGTCCTTAAGACACATGAAAGTGTTTTTTGAAAGCCTTTGCAATTTTTTTGGGTCACTTTTAACATGGTTATGTAACTCAAACAGTCAAAATCTAAATTTACCATGCACAAGTGTAACCATATTTACAAGGAATGTGCCCCACGGAGAAAGGTCTTTTAACGTAATATGGGAAAAATGACATCAAATGTCCTTAAGACACATAAAAGCGTTTTTTGATTGCCTTTGCAGCATGTTTGTATCACTTTTAACATGGCTATGTAACACAAACATTCAAAATCTAAATTTGCCATGCACAGGTGGGAGCATATTTACAAGCAATTTGCGCCACAGAGAAAGGTCTTACATTGAAATGGGAAAAATAACATCAGAGACAGTCAATTTGCCTTATAAAGAAGCATACACCATTATGTCCTTGTCATAAATTTAAAAACAATTCCTTTTCCCCAAAAACGATTTTCAAATCATAATTTCAAAACACTGCACATGGGAAAATTACTTAAAATGTCCTTAAGACACATAAAAGCGTTTTTTGATTGCCTTTGCAGCATGTTTGTATCACTTTTAACATGGCTATGTAACACAAACATTCAAAATCTAAATTTGCCATGCACAGGTGGGAGCATATTTACAAGCAATTTGCGCCACAGAGAAAGGTCTTACATTAAAATGGGAAAAATAACATCAGAGACAGTCAATTGCATTATAAAGAAGCATACACCATTATGTCATTGTCAGAAATATTATAACCATTCATTTTCCTCAAAAACGATTTTCAAGTCATAATTTGAAAAGACTCCACAGCTCCTATGCAGAAAAACACCCTGTCAGTACTAATACTTCACATTTTCTCCAATTACATTTTCTCAAAGAAACAAAATCTATTTGTAAAACACTTGAGACAAAGCAACATTTGAAAAACACAACTTTCTTCATAATTTTCTCCTTAAAGCACACTATTCTCTATCTAAATTAAAGAAATATTTTCTCACCTTAGCAAATACTTTGAGTTTGAAAACAGTCTCAGAAACACACCAATTTGTCTTCAGCAGAGCAAAAGGTATGCACTCCAGAGTCTGCAGCTATCAAAAGCACAGAAATGCTGTAATTCTTCACACATATCTCTCATGTCACCCAATCAAAACTCTTCCCTCACTTTTTTTCAAATGAAAACCCTTCCCCCCTCTGCCATTTCATGCCTTTTCTGCATGGCAACCACCTCTTGGAAGACCTCTGGTGTTTGCAAGTTCACACAACAATGTTGCAATTGAACTCTGAACTCTCAGTGCACCTGCGTATCCACTGCAATCTTTCATTTAATGACTTTTTATTGACCATTCAAAATACATCTTTCAAAGAACTCATCCATGCACCCTAACTTTCTGTTTTCAGCAATCAAAATCCACCAATCACTGTTACTGCTTCATTAACACAGAAACTCCACAGTTTTTTTCATTTTAAACTCTCATTTTTTCAACTGCCATTTCATTGCCACACTTCATCTGACTGCAGCAGAACCTTCTCTCAGGTCTGGAAATGCTTTTAAAGGACACCTTTGAGCAATTGATGGCACTTTTTCCTCAAACTGCCTTGGTATATTCAAATATATGCCAAAGACAGAAATGGAGGTGGTCAAACCAATTTTGTCCACAAATTGAGAAGTCGAGGAAGCATGTAAACAAATCTGTTTCAGCTTACATGAGAGACCATGGAATGGGCTCCCTGTACAACAATAACTTGCGTTACTACATGCAAGATATCTACAGAGGAGATGGAGTTCACTTCTCAGATGAGGGCAACAGAATTTTCATTCTGAATTTAAGACTGTGCATTGGTACCTACTTATAAGTACCTAAATGTACCATAAACCCAAAAGCTCTTCTCAGAGCTACCCTACATCTGATCACTCACAATTATTATTTTACTCTAACATTTTTCACTAATTTTCAACAAAGTACGCTCCCTGGGGCGCTTCCCGGTACGCGAACCGGGAGCTAACCTCGCGAAATTTTTTTTAAAAATGTTTTTTTTTCGCACATATAAGCCTCCTCAGCCACCCTCAGAAAACCTAGGGGGTCAAAATAAGTCTACCGTGCCCCCTTCTACCCATTCTGAACATTGTTTGCCCTCCATCTTGTATCTTAATTCGACCGAAATTTTTGATGTCATTTGAGATGTCATCAGTGATGTCATCAGTGATGTCATTTGAGATGTCATCAGTGATGTCATCAGTGATGTCACTGACCATGTCATGAATGATGTAATATGTGACATGATCAGCAGTGGATTGCGGGTGCGCGATATATAGTTAGTACAACTAACTATATATGGAATTTCAATGGTTTTGTGTGAGTAAAATAAGGTTTTTTAAATGCTAATTCCTAACTATATATGGTGTATAACCTATGGTTTTTTCAGTGAATTTTCAAGGTTTTGTAAATGCTAATTCCTAACTATATATGGTCTATAACCTATGGTTTTTTCAGTGAATTTCATTGGTTTTTTAAAAGCTAATATCTATAGCTGTAAAATGTATTCTTCTTTAAATCCAAAAATATATTTTATATGTTTATTAATAATTCTTTTTTTTAATATTTTTTTTGTTTTGCTCCCGGTCCGCGAACCGGAAAGCTTTCCGTTAGCTCAAATTGATGCCGCGACCCGGTCCGCGAACCGGTAAGAAATCAACATCGTGACGCGTCGCGAAAGCGCGACGTATCGCGTTGCCGCGTAATGCGTCTTATGACGTACCGCGTTAGCGCACCCGGAAGTGCTCCGGGGCGCGGACCGAGGCGCGAAACGCAGCTCCCGGAAGCGATCCGCGGCGCGTCGCGAAAGCGCGATGTATCGCGTTGCCGCGTAATGCGTCTTGTGACGTACCGCGTTAGCGCACCCGGAAGTGCTCCGGGGCGCTGACCGAGGCGCGAAGCGCAGCAACCCTGAAGCTAACCGGGGCGCGTTCCGCAGCGCGTAACATGAGCGTGAGAGGTCATGTGACTTGTTAATAAAACTTTTCATTGGTTCATTTCACTTTTGGTTTCATAATCATGTAAGGCTAGGTCAGGTGACCTAAAAATAACACTTTTCATTGGTTGAGAATTATTGTTTTTCCCAAATGATGAAAACCCCTCCTTCTTTCCTCACTCTGACTTTCATCATTGTGAGAGGAAGACCTTTATTAATACTTCAGAAATGGCTTCAGTAGTTGCTTCAGCTGGTGCACCCCCACCACCACCTCCACCTCCTCATGGGAAGAGAGGACCACCTCCCCAGGTCATGACCAACACAGAGGAGGAAGAGGAAGAAATGGAGGAAGAGGAGAGAGAAGAACCACAGTCTTAGAAGAGTTGCCCCGGGTTTCCCATAAGAAACCCAGTTTCATCTGGCAGTTTTATTCAATCCCTCCTGGCCAAAAAAAAGTGAATGCGAGGTATGTCACCTGCCTCATCTGCAAAGATAAATTATCAAGAGGGACGGATAAGAAGTATAGTTATGGGAACTATACTATGCATAGGCACCTGACCAGGAAGCATCCACTTAATTACAGCCGGGCGGAAATACGGGATTTGGAGGAAAATCCAACATCAACTCCTGTGGCCAGATCAAGATCGTCAATTTCATTGACACCAGCAGAGGCACGGGAAACTGTGCCAAACATACAAGAGAATTTTGGCCACATGAAACATACTTGTATGCACTGTGGTGCGTTGATAGCATGTGGTAATATGAGTATAAATGCTATCAACCTGGCTTATGAACATCATAATTGCCCTAACCGCCCCCAGTAATTATTTTTTTGCTCCTGTTGAGCCCTTTTCAATGCCTGTTTTTTGTTGTTTCCCCCCCCAAAAAAACCCAAAAAAATATAAAATCGTTCAAAAAATACAAAAAAAACAAAAAATGTTCAAAAAAAAAAATATATAAAACAACAAAAATATTTTTAAAAAAAGTTCTTTTCAGAACTACCTCCCCTTTCAAAAAAAATTGCTAGAATGTTTAGCACTCTGGCAAGCTCTATTTCTTTTGGTTCGCTTCCCGGTTAGCTTCCCGGTACGCGGACCGGGAGCTAACCAAAAAAGAAAAAAAAAGAGTAAGTATAAGGAAAGTAAACAGAGAGTGATGTTAAAAGAAAGACAGCTATAGGGAGTAAAGAAGAGATACTGTTTAATAGATCTATTTACCGAAGAAAAGACGGAAGAGGGTATAATTGTGAAAAACAAAATTGATAAGGAAGTGATAGAAAAAAAAAAGAGTATAACATTAACAAAGAAGAGTTTCTTGGAGAATGTGAGTGAATGTTCAAAATAAGATTAAAACATGGGGAATAACAGAGAGAAAAAATAGAAAACAGAAAACAAAAAATAACAGAAAAAGATTAATTGAAACAGCAAAGAAATGTAAGTAACATAGAGCCATATCATCAACATAGGCAATAAAAGTTTTGCAGCTTTTATTGGCAGAAATGTGTCGCTAAAGCCGCTTTTGCGGCAGAAAACCGCCGCTAAAACCACTTTTGCACCAGTTTTCTGCAAATAAAAACAGCAATAATGTTATTGGCTGTGTTCATAATATGCCCCCTAGTGTGCTTCAACTACACAGAGAAAGCATTATGAACAAATAGTGATAGAGTGATCAGTCAAAGACACTAAGAGTAATAGAGACGGAGTGAGTGAACAAGAGTGAGGAACTATGAGAAGAGAGGGACTGAGAAAAAGAGTGGAAGGAGTTGAGTAAGTAGGTAATAGAGAAAGGAATGAGGGAAGTAGCAAAGGCAGGAAACTGAGGGTTAAAGAAATGAAGCAGTGGAACTAATAGAAGTTAAATGTGATAGAAATGTAACGAAAAGAGTACAAAACATTTACCTTATAATTGTCGTTAAATTACTCACTTTTTGTTTTTATACTTTCAATCTGTGAAAGAGAGAACAAACATTTGAAAAATATTAAAACATGTATTTAAAAATTACAAAAGACAAGGGAAAAGATTGAAGGACAAACAGTTTTTCAACAACTTTGACACTTACAGAAGCTTCTGCTTCTCCAGGCCCCCTACACAGTCCTAAAGATATACATTTTAAACTAACAGTATCTTGATGCAGATAAAGTGAGGCCTATCTTAAAACATGGTGCATCTTTTGCATTGCTGTTGTCTCAGAAAAGTGTCGCAAGACACTAAAATTTTAAATGATTGCTTCAGGATGCCAATAAGATGTGTCCTATCCAGAGGTTTGTTTGAGGTGAGGCCTACTCAGGGTTGCAGATGAAATTTCGAGTTGTTGAAGAGAATAGAGGACATAATACATGTGAAGGTCTACCAATGAAGTGAGTCATGTCCACTGCACTCTTGAACAAAGTCCAAACCTCCTATGTTTCCCTGGACAGACCTAAACTTGATCTGCACAATGTGATTCGTAATGATAGGAAACACAGGTGATGTAATTGAAATACGTGCAATTTCTTTTGCTCATTTCACAATCACATCACTTGTGTTTCCTTTGCTTAGGTATCTCATTGTGCAGATGTAGTCCAGCATATGAAAGAGTACGCAGAAGTGCAGCACTGCATGCAACAACTTTGACACTTACAGAAGCCTCACCTTCTCCATGCGTCCTACACAGTTCTACATATACATCATAAATGCAAACAGTACCGAATTAATTATACATGTTAAATGGTTTATTTTTGCTGTTCTCAGAATGTATCAAAATTCACTAAAAACAGTGACTTGAAGGTATTCATCATATAACAGCGGGGAAAAAAAAAAACACAATCAAAATGATTGTGTTTAAAAAACCCATACAACATAACAAAGCAGAATTCAGAACTCCTTAAAGTTAACTTACTTTCCATGACGTCAAAGGATGTCCTATGAACAGCTTACACTCTGTTGTGCTGTTATTACTTTCAGACCGCCACTTTCTGAAAGAAAACCTCCATCGTTTTTAAAAACATGTTACATGCAATAAATGACTTCTTGCTCTCTACCACAAGTTTCCACAAAGCCAAATCTTGTCAGAGCCATTTATAACTCTTGGATTTCTTGTAAGCCAATCCCGTCATTTGGCATTTCTGCAACTTTCAGAATTAAAATGTTGAAGATCATTTTCACAATCCTGGAATAGTAATATCTTCCCCTTCTTGCTCAGTCATGTTCTACATTTCCTATGACACTGATACTGCTTACTATGAAGCAGACGTACACTACCTCTATGACTACTACAATTATTTAATTCTCTACATCACTTTTAATCACAAAGCAATGTAAAACAGTAGACAGCATTGCAGACTTACATTCCCTCTACTCTATGTTTTGATTGGCTGCTTCAATTAGCTTATAAAAAGAAATAGTTTTTCTGAACTCATTCAAAGTGCACTTATTTCTCCATGACGTCCAGTCTTATGGTTAGAAGTTATGTCTCTGAACTACACTTATCCTCAAGGCCAAATCGTGTAGGAGCCATTAGAACTTCTTGAAATTCCACAGAGCACATCCCGAGATTCTTTCCCTAAAATGTTGGTTTTAAAAACACCAGGTAAGAGTTTTTAAGGTCATACGGCAAATTTTTTTTGAAAATTAAAACAGAATCATTGCAAAATGACCAGCCATTTCTAGACTTTAAATAAGCTGTGTAATGTCCTGATGTTATTGAAGGACCGTCATGATATATAATTGCTGCAGTTACAAAAGTCCTTCCTGATATTGACAACTGCGAAGCCACAAAATTTTTAATTAAAGTTGTCAATTTTGTTCCATCAGGCCTACATCGTTGGAACATTAAAATGACATACTGGCCATATGTTCGTATAAATAATGTGGACATCATTTCAGATTTACATTGGCTACACTCCATGTTGTGATCAGCTGCTTTTACTAGCTTATTAAAGGAGACTGATTTACTGTCTGGCATAGTTAAATATATAAATCTTTCTGAGTCTACACTAGTAGTACTTGATACCATACAGTTCTCGCAGTCATGCTGCCATTGATAAGAAAGCCCAAACAGCTGATCTACATCTACACCTTCAGCATGCAATACATCAAGCATATACATTAAAAACTCCTGACAATCTTGCTGAATATTTTGAGAGAATTGTGTTTGGCCTGAACATCTGTCTAACAGATTTCGAATTTCAGACACACTTTCTATGTTTGTTCTATCAGTGCTACATTTCTCTAACACAGAATTTAACAAACTGCAAAATCTTTGATCAGAATTGACCACAATCTCTTCTTTTACATTTTCTAGAGAAAACAAAACATTAACCACTACATTAGCATAGCAGTTGACACCAGAACTGTTTTCAAATTGAAAACCAACAACATCTTCAACAGAATTCTTTTTGTTTCTGCTTATAATTTCAGGTTCATCGACTTTTCGTCTTTTTGCTACAACCTCCCCAGTATTGGTTACATTTCTTCGTTTCCGGCCTACCACACGTTTCTCAAACAAAGGATATTGAGGCAAATGTGGCGCATACTCTCTTCTTAACCTATTGTATTCCTTAACACAATCTAGATCCGCACAAATGCTTGTGACATCACACTCAATCAAGTACAATCCCGATAAAGTTCTAACTCGTGACAATGCCACATATGCCATACCCTCCTTGAACACAGAACTGCCAATATTCACCAATGCACTGTCTACACTTAAACCTTGCGATTTATGGATTGTCACCGCATATGCCAAGCAAACAGGAAACTGCTTACGGCGAACATATAAGTCTTTTACAAGCAAAAATCTAGCAGAGCAACGACCAATTAGCTGTACTTCCTCAATGCCATCAAATTTAATTTTTAAAAATTCAATTCCATCTCTATTTCTGTATTTTACAAAATCAACAGCATTACCCATTGATCCATTTACCAGACCTCTTTCAACATGTAAATTCCTTCTTAAAATTATACGGCAGTTCAAGCACACATTCAGAGTCTTTTCAAAACCTGCAGTTTTAGATATACTCTTCTCTAATGAATCCAATTTTGTTTTCAGATTCTCAGACAAAATAATTGTTGATCCCATATGCTCTACTCTGTCAATAGCTTCCAGTTTCACAATCTCTTGCTTTTCTAAATGCAACATTTTGTTGTTGAATTTGGCACATTCTGCAAGAGTTGGCATCAAACATATTCCAGATTTCTTCTCAGTAATTTTCTGAAAAATATTCTCAGGCACAACATCTTGTTCTGGATATAAATTTGACAGTAATCGTGCATGTAAAGCTTCTTTCCCATGCTCGGTCACTTTTCCAATTCTAACATCTTGTAGAATAGTCTTGTAAACTTCATCCTTCGCCTGACGCATATTTTCATGCAGTTCAGCATAATTGAAGTTTAACCATATATTGACGTTGCCAATGCTGCCTAGGCACTTCCTGGTATCTTCATGCGTGAGCATTTTGAACACAGGTTGCCCTTTCACTGGTGTCAGCTGCAGAAGATCTCCGAAAACAATGATGTGTTTGCCACCAAATAACACATCATACTCTGTTTTGAGAACTTCTTGCATTCTCAAATGCACAAAGGCAAGCATGACATTGGAAACCATGCTTACTTCGTCAATGATAAGAAGTTTCATTTTCCTCAAGATGCATGAAACTTCAAAACAAGCATCTCCAGATAGCTTGTGATATTGTAATTTGTTGTCATGCTCCACTGGCAGCATCAGTAAACGATGTAAAGTAATCCCTTTAATGTTATGTGCTGCCAGTCCAGTTGGAGCGGTGACAACACAAGACAGCGATGACTCTGTCCTTTCCTGCAAATAGCATGAAATTGCTTTAATGAGGAAACTTTTTCCAGTTCCCGCTTCTCCACTCACGTACAGTCGGACAGGCTTCAACGACGTACATGAGCACTCTTTCTTGTCATGACTTAATCCATGATCAATTTGCATGGTAACTTCGTCATATATTTTCCTCTGCTCAACGTTGAGTTGTCTTTCCAACTCTTCTAAATTAACCGCATCCTCCTGAGCATGTGCCATGGCTCTTTCCACTTCATTCATAGCAGTGGCAGCTTCATTTTCGATAACAGGTCCTCCTAGTGGATCCTGACTCAATGAAGCAGAACTCTGACTGTCCTGAGAACTGTCTCTGGCAATCTCGGCTGCAATCATTGCTTCCTGCTCAATTTCTGCATTCAACATTTGTACATATTTTGGAAAAGCAGGACATTCTATGGTCTCCTTGTCGGCATTGAAAGAGTCTTCGTAACAGAGAAAATCTCCAAGCAGTTCCTCTTCTGCACGCCAAGGCTTGAAAAGTTGCAAAAGTGCTAAATAGAAAAACTCCTTTTTTTCAGGAGATTCGCCACTCAATTTTCGATGGTTTACCAAGTGGCATTTTCTTTGCTTGACCAGACATCCCTCACTTCCTATTACAGCATACACTCCTTTCTCAGTATCTTCTTTGATGTTCCTCTTGAATATGTAATTTTGCAGAACCTCATATAGACAAACATTCTCGAGGTGACTGCTTCGATTTGGATAATATGTATCCAACATGTTGGTCTTCAAAATGTCGGTACTGTTTTGCTCCTTTTCCGCCAAATACTCAACTCCCCACACAGGTTTGAGAACTCGATTACGCGTTGCAGCAAGACCAAGACTCGCCCAAATGATACTCCTGGACTTGGCATAGAGACTTGCTGAAGACAACCGGTCAGAACATTCGTACGCTCCGATTTCTCGATGCGACAACATCTTCAGACTGAAACTGTACAACTTCTTGCTGAGGCTCTTTTCATGGGAAATGTCCTCCCACATATCCTTCAATTCTGTCTTCTCTTTTTTGGTGATGTAAGACGTCACATACCGAGCCACAGCCATACAGTTATCAGCCACAAACTGTATATCCATGTTAGCATTCCACATGGACAAAATCACCGGGTTGTAGTCGTTGATGTACTTGGACTCTTCGTTCCTCTTCAAATTGTATGTGTTTTTAGGTGATTTCTTCATCACATTATGTCGCAGCGAAGACATCAAACTGTTTACTCTTCCTTTAGAAATCACCGGTCGTGGAAAACCGAAACGACATTTGGTGTAGAACTTGTCCTTGTTTCGGAATTTACGACGACAGTACTTTCCACATCGATGGCTTTGGAAACGCAGAACTTTTTCTCTTAGGCTTTTCTTCTCCTTTGCGTTTGGAACAGCACACGTAGAATACTGTTGTATAAAACTCATCACTGAGTCTTCTGGATCCGTTCCAAATTTAGGTGCATCCTTGATCCACAGCAACATATGTATATGAGGAGCACCTCTTGCTTGGTTCTCCTTTCTCCAGAAGAAATCCAACACCTCTCCAAGAGGTGGATTCTTCTTATTCATGATGAAAGACATCATAGCTTCAAATCTATGATTGAAGTACCTACATACATTGACTGGATCCAAAGAGCACAGTTCTCCGGGTGTCTTGAATTCGATGTTTTCTACGTTAGCATTTGCCTCTCGTAGAAATTCAAGTAAGTCTTCCCAGCCATACTCGGCACAGCTCAGAGTGAGGAACCATGTGGGAGTACCTAAGTTCCTCAGCATACATTTTAAATCACCATGACGACGGTACCAGTACTCATTAGTACCACGCTGACACGCCATGAGATTAATCAGGTGAGAATCCAAAATACTGTCTTGGACATTGACTTTATCCATAAAGTCACTTGCCGAGATGTTTTGCATGTGTATACCACTTTTCAAGATGTGGTTCACTGCATATGACAGTCCAGACAGATCGCTTTCAAACAGGAGATGAAACAAATAAGGAATGCATTGTCGAAACCTAGCATCTCCTGCATACAATCGCAAAGTCCGGTATTCAGAAGCAGGAATTTGATGAGGTCGCTCATCATATCTTCCTCCCTGACCTGTTGGAAAAAGCTGTGGGAAACACCGAGCTTCCAAACTTTCCTCCTAAATACTAATGGGACTCCCTTTGGCTTGTTTCATTTGAAACAACTCAATAGCATTCCCCATGACTTCCTTGGAATGCAAAGGATGAACACTATAATGTTCATATATTTCTTCACTAGTAGAAGTTTCTACTTTCTCAATTTGACCAGTACACAAATCGCTATCCTCTTCCTCACTTACTTCCTCTTCTGCAACATATATATTCTTATAGTATTTATTATTTTTTTTTCAAATACAATGTTGCCTTTTTAACTTTCTTAACATCTACTAAATCTTGCCATATTTTCTTATTCTTTGTCGGAACCCCATTAACTAAGATAACCAGAGGTTCCTCGTCCACTTTTTCTACTCCAATTGTGTTAATGTTTTTGTTCAAATCTAGAGGCAAATAAACAACTCTTCCCTTTAATCCTCTCTGTAAATTTGATGGAGGCAATTTCCCTGTCTTTGGCTCCATTCTTACAATAGCCTGAAAGGGATGGATACTTTGAATCAAAATAGATTCATAAGTATTTAAATCCTTCAATTGAGAAGGAATCTCAACCAATTCCAGATTATTATGAACTGCTCTAGCAGGCATCTGGTTTTGATTTAATTTGCAACAACAATAAGTACACACACGTTGATCCAATCCCAAATCAAAACAATTTTCTACCATCAAGTATGTTGCGAAATCCTTCCATTCACTATTATTTTCCCTTTCACTTTTTGCATATAAATCCACTAACTTAGTCTGATTCTTATAATAAGTGCGTCGACAACACACACAAGTGAAATTGGGCCTCTCACTTGATTTGACCTGAAACGTGGCAATTTCCCTCTGGAAATTATCTGTACTGGAAACCTGTACACTATCTTCCACATTACCCGCTTCTTCTTGGTCAATTTCAACATTCTCCTCTTTACTTCCAAAGTAACAAAACTCAATTTCTTCACATATATTCTTCACATCTATTTCAGAACCATGCAAAAGAGCAGCACATAATTTGTTAAGCATAATTGCTGGACTCTTAGCATAATACAACATTCTAACTAATTTCCTCACTTTATTATGATGCACTGCTAGCATCCTGAAATGATGAAAAACACTCTGGCATACTCTCCTGGAAAGACAAGCCAGTGAATGACCATGCAAACCTGTCACTTCTCTCACTCTGCAAGGATCTAATTCTTGCAACAACCTTATTTTCTGCTTCAAACTTTTCTTATTAATTGACCGTACAAAATCACAAAGCAAATTGATGGAATCCTGTCGCACACTGCAAATACTACTACACTTCCAGGTGTACACAGGACCCTTAGCACGTCTTCCTAAAACCTCATTACCTAACACCTCTTCTGCCTCTGTTGTCACAAGTTTTTCTTTTTCAACTGGACAACCATCTTTCACTTCATAAGCACGACCACTGGTGTCAACTGCATGCACCAAATCATTATCCTGGAAATAACTCTCCTCATTAAAAAATGCCTCACAGCTTGAACTATGCATCCATTCTCCAGAAAAAACGTCACAAAAATTACTACGATTAACTATTCTCTTCCATCTACTATTTCTTTTGAAATCATAAATTGCCTTGCTTAGCTTCCTAATTCTATTGATTATCAAAATAAATAACTTACGTTTAATTTCAAATGCCTGATCAATAACTTTCTCAACTTTTTTTTTTCTCTCATAAAAAACAACTTTCTGTTGACCTTTCTTAATATTTTTTAACAAATTGCCAATTATCCTGTTGCGGAACATTCGTTTACGAATGTCCCTAAACTGTTGTTTCCTTCTACTATCATGCACAGAGTTATCTCTTGCTCTAGCAGTAACATTTTTGATTGGCCTTTCCTTTCCATTTGAATTGCTTCTCTTTTTCTGGACTGAAACATTTTCTGTAGTAATATTTTTTTTACTGCCAATATTTCTTATGAATGTTTTTGTACTCTTACCCGGTGCTTTCTTGTTGACATGACAAATCTTTTTGTTAGAGGACTGCTGCTTTTTTTCAATCACCTGCTGTCTTTGACGTTTTGCAGCCTTTCTCGGTCTTTCTTTCGTTGGCATGGTGAAATGTTGAAATGATCTGCAGTTGAATCTGTGGTAAAATATATTAAAAAATGTTATTAACCACTATTACCCAACAGTACATCAATAACAGTAATCAAAAACTTAAAACACTACTTTACATTTTTACATATAAGATTTTTTAGTGCATGGCAATTTTAGAATACAGAAATAGCAGAAAAGAAATGGAATTTATAATCATGTTACCTGTGCTATCTTATATGTGAATCTGATCTAATTTTATGAGCATATTTTAATATTTTATTGAAGACACTACACATAACCTGTTTTTGAAGGTGTCTTTATTTTTAAATTAAACGGTTTACATTTTTACTTTTTTTTTATTATAAATTTTTAAAATAAATGTTTATAGTTCCATAGGCTCAAGCAGGTCAGCTTCCCACCCTATGTCATATAATTCGGACAAATCTGCATCCTCATCACGTTCTTCTTCATCCTCAGGATTTAAATTATCCAAGGGATCAACATCCACTGATGTTTCAATTACAAGTTCAATGATGAGGTCAAAATCAACTGATTGCAGATTATCGCTCATGTTGATGTTGTCTTTATCTTTAAAGAAAGATAACAACAATGAGATGTTGCAGAGTAAGAGACAAATCTCAGAGATTATAATAGTAAAATTGTTTAACAAGAGTAACATTTTGCAGATATTATTTAGCCATGTCCAGCGATGCTGAGCAGGTGAAGCCTATGTCTAATTTTTCAGTGAACAGGACTCATCTCTTCTTAACCTTGGATAAGCCTCACCGACTCTGTGTCCCCTGCACATACTTAAATGTAAAGGGGCAGATTTATGTTAAATGGCACATCCCCAGGCATGCACCAGTTAACGTGCACCGCTGCTCTGCCACCCATGGTGTGCCGCATTTACAATCAGATAGGAGAAAGCTGCGTCAAAACCCTGCGCCTGCTTTAAGCAGGCATAGGTCTTGACGCAACATTGTGGAGATGGGGCACCTCTGAGCCTTGCTGGAGCTGCATCACACTTGCAATACAACTCCAGCAATGCGCCACCTTTACAGCACAGATACGTCACGCATCTGTGCCATTTTTGCCCCATGCTGCGCCGCATTGTAAATGCAGCACACCATGGGTGGCGGAACAGCGGCGCAGGATGACTGGCACATCCCTGGTGATGCGCCAGTCATCATAAATCTATCCCTAAGCTTCTTATCTTGTTACAGATGAACCGCCATATGTATCATCAAACTATTTTGCATTTCCTAAATAGCGAATTTTAAGGAATAAATAGCAATTCTTTACCATTCCTAATTTGCAATGAGCAAATTGCTAATTGCAAATTACCCATTCATTTCCATGGGCCAGGAGGCCCATAGGAATGAAGGTGCAATTTGCGATTAGCAATTAGCTCATCGCAAATTAGGAATTTTTTCAAGGGTGCAGGGGTGTCTCAAGAACACCCTGCTGCACCCCCTGAAAAAGAAATTTGGGGGCATATGGCGCACATACATGCCCTAAGGGCATGTATTGGCGTCATATGGCACCTTTTGTTTTTTGGAAAAAAAGCTTTTTGAAAAGAATTCGCAAATTACCACAAACTAGAAGTTGGTGGTAGTTTCCAAATCCTTAATGTCATTTTTTACATATTTTTTGTTTGATACATTGCATTTAAGGAATCGCAAAATTTGCAAATCCTTCAGTGCAATCGCAAAATAAGGAATAGCAAATTTTGAATTAAGGACATTTTAAGTCATTTCCACATGTGCAGTGTTTTCAAATTTTGATTTGAAAATCGTTTTTAGGGAAAAGGAATGGTTTGTAAATTTATGACAAGGACATAATGGTGTATGCTTCTTTATAAGGCATTGCACTGTCTCTGATGTCATTTTTCCCATATTACATTATAAGACCTTTCCCCATGGAGCACATTCCTTGTAAATATGCTCCCACCTGTGCATGGTGAATTTAGATTTTGACTGTTTGAGTCACATAGCCATGTTAAAAGTGACCCAAAAAAATTGCAAAGGCTTTAAAAAAACACTTTCGTGTGTCTTAAGGACATTTTAAGTCATTTCCCCATGGGCAGTGTTTTGTAAGTGGCGCAAAAGAGGCATACACCTATCATAAATCTGTCCCTAGCATTTTAAATGATTAATTCATGATGACGATAAGGTGTGGCCTATCCAGAGGTTTGTTTAAGGTGAGGCCTACTCAGGATTGCAGATTAAAGTTACGCTTGATGAAGAATACAGAGGAGATAATACATGTAAAGCTCTACCAATGAAGTAAGTGATGTCCACTTCATTGCGCCAGTCATCATAAATGTATCCCTAAGCTTCTTATCTTGTTAGAGATCAACCGCCATATGTATCATCAAACTATTTTGCATTTCCAAAATAGCGAATTTTAAAGAATAAATAGCGATTCTTTACCATTCCTAATTTGCGATGAGCAAATTGCTAATTGCAAATTACCCATTCATTTCCATGGGCCAGGATGCCCATAGGAATGAAGGTGCAATTTGCGATTAGCAATTAGCTCATCGCAAATTAGGAATTTTTCCAAAGGTGCAGGGGTGTCTCAAGAACACCCTGCTGCACCCCTGAAAAAGAAATTTGGGGGCATATGGCGCACATAAAAATTAACAACATTCCTTTACCTCAAAAACGATTTTCAAGTCATAATTTGAAAACACTGCCCACAGGGAAATGACTTAAAATGTCCTTAAGACACATGAAAGTGTTTTTTGAAAGCCTTTGCAATTTTTTTGGGTCACTTTTAACATGGTTATGTAACTCAAACAGTCAAAATCTAAATTTACCATGCACAAGTGTAACCATTTTTACAAGGAATGTGCCCCACGGAGAAAGGTCTTTTAATGTAATATGGGAAAAATGACATCAAATGTCCTTAAGACACATAAAAGCGTTTTTTGATTGCCTTTGCAGCATGTTTGTATCACTTTTAACATGGCTATGTAACACAAACATTCAAAATCTAAATTTCCCATGCACAGGTGGGAGCATATTTACAAGCAATTTGCGCCACAGAGAAAGGTCTTACATTGAAATGGGAAAAATAACATCAGAGACAGTCAATTGCCTTATAAAGAAGCATACACCATTATGTCCTTGTCATAAATTTAAAAACAATTCCTTTTCCCCAAAAACGATTTTCAAATCATAATTTCAAAACACTGCACATGGGAAAATTACTTAAAATGTCCTTAAGACACATAAAAGCGTTTTTTGATTGCCTTTGCAGCATGTTTGTATCACCTTTAACATGGCTATGTAACACAAACATTCAAAATCTAAATTTGCCATGCACAGGTGGGAGCATATTTACAAGCAATTTGCACCACAGAGAAAGGTCTTACATTAAAATGGGAAAAATAACATCAGAGACAGTCAATTGCATTATAAAGAAGCATACACCATTATGTCCTTGTCAGAAATATTATAACCATTAATTTTCCTCAAAAACGATTTTCTAGTCATAATTTGAAAAGACTCCACAGCTCCTATGCAGAAAAACACCCTGTCAGTACTAATACTTCACATTTTCTCCAATTACATTTTCTCAAAGAAACAAAATCTATTTGTAAAACACTTGAGACAAAGCAACATTTGAAAAACACAACTTTCTTCATAATTTTCTCCTTAAAGCACACTATTCTCTATCTAAATTAAAGAAATATTTTCTCACCTTAGCAAATACTTTGAGTTTAAAAACAGTCTCAGAAACACACCAATTTGTCTTCAGCAGAGCAAAAGGTATGCACTCCAGAGTCTGCAGCTATCAAAAGCACAGAAATGCTGTAATTCTTCACACATATCTCTCATGTCACCCAATCAAAACTCTTCCCTCACTTTTTTTCAAATGAAAACCCTTCCCCCCTCTGCCATTTCATGCCTTTTCTGCATGGCAACCACCTCTTGGAAGACCTCTGGTGTTTGCAAGTTCACACAACAATGTTGCAATTGAACTCTGAACTCTCAGTGCACCTGCGTATCCACTGCAATCTTTCATTTAATGATTTTTTATTGACCATTCAAAATACATCTTTCAAAGAACTCATCCATGCACCCTAACTTTCTGTTTTCAGCAATCAAAATCCACCAATCACTGTTACTGCTTCATTAACACAGAAACTCCACAGTTTTTTTCATTTTAAACTCTCATTTTTTCAACTGCCATTTCATTGCCACACTTCATCTGACTGCAGCAGAACCTTCTCTCACCATGTTTTCTGTCTGGATTGTTGGACATAGTTATATCCACTGGGCTCACAGGTATGCTAAGAACAGAAATTTACCTAACCTCAATTTACAAGATGTGGAAATTAAGTGGTTTGGCCACAGAGGATTAAAATGTCACCAATTGATACCATTGGTGAAAACCTTTATGCATTTGCCAAAACCTGACCTGTTAATTGTGCACTGTGGAGGTAATGATTTGGGCACTTTGACTGGGGTAGGTCTGGAAATGCTTTTAAAGGACACCTTTGAGCAATTGATGGCACTTTTTCCTCAAACTGCCTTGGTATATTCAAATATATGCCAAAGACAGAAATGGAGGTGGTCAAACCAATTTTGTCCACAAATTGAGAAGTCGAGGAAGCATGTAAACAAATCTGTTTCAGCTTACATGAGAGACCATGGAATGGACTCCCTGTACAACAATAACTTGCGTTACTACATGCAAGATATCTACAGAGGAGATGGAGTTCACTTCTCAGATGAGGGCAACAGAATTTTCATTCTGAATTTAAGACTGTGCATTGGTACCTACTTATAAGTACCTAAATGTACCATAAACCCAAAAGCTCTTCTCAGAGCTACCCTACATCTGATCACTCACAATTATTATTTTACTCTAACATTTTTCACTAATTTTCAAAAAAGTACGCTCCCTGGGGCGCTACCCGGTACGCGAACCGGGAGCTAACCTCGCTAAATTTTAAAAAAAATGTTTTTTTTTCGCACATATGGGCCTCCTCAGCCACCCTCAGAAAACCTAGGGGGTCAAGATAAGTCTACCGTGCCCCCTTCTACCCATTCTGAACATTATTTGCCCTCCATCTTGTATCTTAATTCGACCGAAACACAAAATGGTGGACTCCCGTAATGCTTAAGGTTCGCGAACCGGGGCGCTCAACAGTTCGCGTACCGGGTCGCTCCCTGGGAAGCGCACCATCAAAAAAGGTGGGAAAGTAGTTTACAGAAAAGCCACTGGAGACAATTTCACCAAATATAGATTAGCTCATACTACATACCAATCCCTACCATTTTCACAAATTTGATTGGAATTCCATTTAACCATTTAGCCTGTAGACCTCTCTAAATACCCTGAGGTAAATTACTACTCAAAACACATCTGAAGTGTTGGAATTGACAACCAATGAAAATGTTACTTTCATTTTCTACTTTTTTTACCTGACATTTGATTGGTTATGTACCTGAATATATATAAAGAAAGAGAGAGAAACACAGCCATTTTGACTACTACTTCCTGAATTACATTGCAAGATCATTTTCACTCACAACTTAAACTTGTTTTTAGAAGGTGAGATATTATTTTATAAATTTGAAAACATTTTCAGATAGTTATATACTATCCCTCTGTAAGAGTTAGACATTGAGAAAGGCTTCTTTATTATAATTATGGATTGATTTAGGTTTCTGTGGTATAATTATGAATTTACTTAGGCTTCTTCACAGGCACTTTTTAATAGTACTACTTCACGCCTGAAACCATACAGTGCCAATAGATTACTTCTCTGTTATAAACTCACAAGTACCTGTCTGAACTTAAACCCAACAGTGTCCTATCACTACTGATATATTTATTTTTTATGCAAATTACAGCAATAAAATGGAAGGTTAGCAGAATGTTTCCTTCGAAATTGTTCTGGACAGCAACAATGAACAAGTTATGGAACCCATTGATGACTTAGAATTCATGGATGAGTCACGGGACTATGAATTACTTCAATGTGTAGAATCTGTCGATCATTTACTCCATTATGATGACGGTCAAATGTGGGAACTTATGTTCACTCAACAAGAGGACATATCGGACAGTCAAATGCTAGACGTTCTATTACATTTTGAAAAACAATCTGAAAAATAAAATTGTATGTAAAATAAAAAAATAGTTTGAGTCTTTAATCATTTTTATATGTAATTCATAAACTAGTTAAATGTTAGAAATGTTATTAAATTTTGAAACACAATCACAATAATAAATAATTCCTTAAAAAATAAAAAAATTAAAAAAATAATCAACAAAACCAACAATCAATTAACATACAGTATTTGAAAAGTCTATCATTCATTTTTCATTATAGTACGCTGCCCAGAACGCTTCCCGGTTCGCGGACCGGGCGCTACCCACGCAAAAAAACAAAAAAAAAATTATTTTTTTTTGCCCCGCGGGGCCCTTTTAAAGCCTCCACATTAAACCTAGGGGGTCAGGGAGGATATACTATGCCCCCTTATGGTCATTTCCCCCTTTGTTTTGGCCTCCTCTTGTCTCTCAATCCTACCGAGAGACAAGATGGCGGCCGCTCCGGACTGTTTAGAATGTTGACAGACACCGGAGAGCCAATCAGCTTCGCTACGCGAAGTTCCGGTACGCGTAAAGTCCGCGAACCGGAGCGCTGCCCGGTCCGCTGTTACAGATATATATCTTTTTTTGAACATTAATTTTTCAAAATCCACTGAAGCACATATATTGAGACCTAGCAAAGGCACATCGGGCTACCAGTCCCTACAATTTTGCCAACTTTCGTGGAAATCCATTCAGCCGTTCGGGCTAAAAGTGAGGCCAACCGCCCTATGGAAAACTCAAAGTTAAAAACTCGTTTTGGGACCCCCCTTTTTTCTCGGCCCCCCCTTGACGAACCCCCCCCAAATTTCCAGGGGCTGCTCAGAAACAAAATGTTCCATTTTCCAGAAAATTTCAGCCAATTCCGTCCAAAAACGCCAAAGTTATTAGACATAGAATTTTCAAAAATCCCATAGGGAAAAAATCCTAACTATATATACCTACTGGCGACCGCCAGTAGGTAATATATATATATATATATATATATATATATATATATATATATATATATATATATAACAATCTGCCTTGAAGACTGAGTGGATGTATAAGTGTCTGAATGGAGGATTTAGTAGCAATGTGATTGACTGTCTAAGTGACGAATTTAAAGTGTCTCACTAAATATATAGGATAGTGATTAAACTGTGTGAATACCTGTATCACTCTATTTCTTGATGTGTAAACTACTACATAAGTTGGTTACTAGCTATGTGAAAGTCTAAATTAGTTAAGTGAGTATTTGTATGGGATAGTGAATGAATGTGTGCCTGGCTGGGTGGGAGGTGTGTGACTGTCCAAAGATGTGTAAATAGTTGATTTAGTAGGTATATGAGGTTAAGACTGTATGTGGAAACAGTTGTTTGGGTGAGTGAATCTCTTTATGGGTGTGGTGATGAGCAAATATATTTCTCAATGATAAATGTCCAACAAACTAAAAATATAAAATGAAGTGTATGTGACAGTTGTATATAAATAAGTATACATAAGACTCACTGATTGTATGAGTGACGTATGGATAACTGTATACTTGTAATGGTGATTTTATAACACACTAAGTATGAGTTACTATCTATATAAACGAATAAAGTGGTATTTGTGTAAGTGTGTAGCTTAGTAAATATAAGTATGATCAATTGTTTGCATAAGTGAGTAGGATGTCTGCATAAGTGAATAGGATGTGTGCTGGTGTGTAATGTTGATGTAGGTGTATAAGTATATGTAATAGTGTTCTATTGATCTTTGTTAGCATGTATCATTGAATCTATAGGTAAGTTTTTAGATGTGTGTGTAGATGTAGGACTCACTGGGTGGGTTTTTAGAAACTTGTATTGGTGTATCAATGGTTTCAAATATGGTACTCCATATTTTATAATGAGTGTTGAAAGGTTATACTAGTGTATGATAAGATGTATAAGATTGTCATGTGGGTGATGTCATCAGTGATGTCATCAGTGTTGTCATTTGAGATGGCATCAGTGATGTCACTGACCATGTCATGAATGATGTAATATGTGACATCATCAGCAGTGGATTGGGGGTGAGTTATAACGCAGGAATTTCAATGGTTTTGTACGAGTGAAATGTCCAACTAACTATAACACCCCTAAAAACTATGTTTTTTTCAGTGAATTTCTAAGGTTTTTTAAATGCTAATCCCTAACTATAACATGTCTGAAACCTATGTTGTTTTCAGTGAATTCAAAGGTTTTGTAAATGACCATTTTTAAATGTATTAATTTTTATATTTATTTTTTGAGTTACAAAATTTTGTTAAACTATTTATTTTTAGATATTTTATTTCTTAAATTACATTATAATTACATTATACATTACATTACAAAATATACTTTCTCAGAGTGAATTACTTTAGTTTAAATACTTTGCAAATATGCAATAGAGTTTTAAGTACAGTAGTTACAGTTGTTGCAATGGACAACACAATTTCAAACACAATGCAAAATTGAGCTGAATGGGATTTTCTAGTTAAATGCAATTAGTTACTTTATGGATTACTTTTCTAGCCACAGGACTGGATCCTAGATTCAGTCCTGGGGCATCTCCTGTAAACAGTAGAGTAAAAGTGTTTTGGTTACAGTAGTGATTTTTAAGGAATATTATTGTATTTTAAAAGATGACACAAACGTTTTCACATAGAATCACCAATGTTATCCTATGGGAGGAAATTCACTTAGCAAGAAAGTAGTGCTATTGTTACTTTTTCTTACTCAGTGGTAGATTTACACATGCATACAAATTATTTTCTAAACCAGCAGTTTTACTTATCGATTTCTCTAAGGAATCCAATTTCCTCTTCAACTTTTCAGTCAAAATAATAGTGATTCCTTCATGTTCTATTTTATCAATAGCTTCCAATTTTATAATTTCTTAATTTTCCTACTTTAACATTTCTTCATTGAATATAGAACATTCACGTAGTGTTGGCATTAAGCAGATTACAGATTTGTTTTCTGCAATTCTCATGTATATTTTCTCTGGGACAATATTTTCATTTGGAAACAAATTGGAACGTAATCGTCTCTGTAAAGCTTGTTTGCCATGTTCAGTCATTTTTCCGATTCTTATATCTTGAAGAATAGTTCCGTAATCAGCATCATTTGCCTGTCACATATTTGTAATAAGTTCCTTATACTCAAAATATTACCAAATGTTTGCATTTCCAATGCTCCCCAAAGACTTTCTGGTATCTTCATGCGACAGTGTTTTAAACACCGGCTGTCCTTTTACAGGAGTAAGTTGTAGAAGATCTCCAAAAACTATGACGTGCTTTCTTCCAAATAATACGTCATACTCTGTTTTAAGAATTTGCTGCATTCTTAAATGCACAAAAGCAAGCATTAAGTTTGATAACATGCTTATCTCATCAATAATGAGAAGTTTCATTTTCCTCAAGACTCTTGAAACTTCACAATAAGCTTCTCCAGATAGCTTGTGGTATTCTAATTTATTTTCATGCTCTACTGGTAGCATTAATAAATGATGTAAAGTAATTCCTTTAATATTGTGGGCTGCTAATCCAGTTGGAGCAGTGACAACACAAGACAAATGCGACTCAGTTGTTTTCTGTAGAAACGTTGTAATTACTTTAATTAGAAAACTTTTGCCTGTTCCAGCTTGTCCACTCACGTACATTCGGATAGGTTTGAATGATGAGCAAGAGCACTCGATCTTCTCATGAAGTAATCCATGATCAATCTGTTCTCTCACTTGCTCATATATTTCTTTCTGCTCAAGATTTAGTTGTTCTTCCAAGTTTCCTAAGTTTGTTACATCTTCTTCACCTTGATACATTGTTTTTTCCACCTCTTCCATAGCAGTTGCTGCTTCATTTAGAACAATTGGTTCTCCTAGTGGGTCCTGACTCAATGGAGCAGAAGTTTGACTGTCTTGAGAACTGTCTCTAGCAATCTCAGCTGCAATTCTACCTTCTTGCTCAATTACGTCATTCAACATTTTCACATAATTAGCAAAAACAGGACATTCTATAGTATCTTTAGTTGCATTGAAGGAATCTTCATAGCTCTCGAAATCTCCAAGTAATTCGAATTCTGAAGGCCATGGCTTGAAAATTTGCAAAAGAGCAAATAGTAAAATTCCCTTTTGTCAGGTGTTTTGCAACTCAGTTTACGGTGATTAATCAAATGTCCTTTTCTTTGTTTCACCAGACATCCTTCAGAACCAATAACGGCATATATACCATTATTAAAGTTTTCGGTAATATTCCGTTAAAAAATATAGGGGCATATTATCAAGGGATTTATCTCCCTATTACCCAGCTGTGGCTAACACCAGTTAGCGACAGCTAGTAGGAGATAGCGACCATCTTGGGCCCCGCTTTGCATGTTAGAGATATTTATCACTAATGACATGCAAAGTGGGCGTGCCAAGATGTTAGCGACTGGAAACAGTTGCTAACATCGCTATCTCCTATTACCAACATTTGGAGATATTCGCGCTAAGCGCGAATATCTCCAAAAGCTAACACCTGCCCTGAGCAGTTCTTAGCCATGTTATCCAATGGGAGGTGGATAACATGGCTAAGAGCATTAGCTCGGTAATGCATGAATATCGCTGACTTTACAGCGATATTCATGCATTTCGGCCAATTTTTATCGCTTAGGAGATAAACCTTGATAATAGCAAGGCTCCTAAGCGATAAAAATCACTGGAACACGGCGATAAAATTATTGCCGTTAAGCCACCATAGTGATGATTATCGCTAGTTGTTGGTAATATGCCCCATAGTTTTGCAGCACTTCATAGAGACAAATGTTCTCAAGATGATGACTTCTATTTAGATAATATGTATCCAACATATTTGTTTTCACAATATCTGTATTTTCTGGTTCTTTTTCAGCTAAATATTCAATTTCTTGTACAGATTTGAGAACTCGGTTTCGTGTTGCAGCAAGACCTAGACTCACCCAAATGATTCTTCTAGATTTGGAATATAGACTTGCAGATGATAACCGATTCGAGCATTCATACGCTCCAATTTCTTGATGAGCTAACATCTTCAAACTGTAAGTATATAACTTCTTACTTAGACTCTTCTCATGGGAAATCTCTTCCCACATTTCCTTCATTTCTGTCTTTTCTGATTTTGTTAAGTAGGATGTTACATATCGAGCAATGGAATTGTCCGCAACATATTGAATATCCATATTAGCATTCCACATGGACAAAATGACTGGGTAATAGTCATTTATATATTTTGACTATTCATTTCTTCTTAAGTTGTGGGTATTTTTTGGAGACTTTCTTGTGATAGTATGTCGCAAAGATGACATAAAACTGTTCACTCTTCCTTTTGATATTACAGGTCGTGGAAATGCAAAACGGCATTTGGTGTAGAATTTGTCCTTAGATTTGCACTTTCAACTACAGTATTTTCCACAACGATGGCTTTGGAATCGTAAGACTTGTTGTCTTAAGTCCTTATCTTGTGTACTTTTGGGTATATCACATGTAGCATATTTTTAATAAAAGACAACACAGTATCATCTGAGTCTGTTCCAAATTTGGGAGCATCTTTGATCCATATTAGCATGTGTATGTGAGGAGCACCTCTTGCTTGATACTCCTTTCTCCAAAAGAAGTCCAGAACCTCTCCAAGAGGAGGATTTTTTTTATTGGTGATAAAAGACATCATAGCTTCAAATCTATGATTGAAATACCTGCATACATTAACTGGATCCAAAGAGCACAATTCTCCAGGTGTCTTGTATTCAATATTTAGTATATTTGGATTTGCCTCTCGAAGAAATTGAACTAAATCATCCCAATCATATTCAACCCAGCTTAGAGTAAGGAACCGTGTAGGAGTTCCTAAGTTCCTTAGCATACATTTCAAGTTCTCCATGATGATGATACCAGTACTCATTATTATCACGCTGACACGCCATGAGATTAATTAGCTGAGATTCCAAAACATTATCTTTCTGCAGTACTTTATCCATAAATCTCTTTGCCGAAACATTTTGCAGATGTACACCTGTTTTCAATATATGGTGTACTGCATAAGAAAGTCCAGACAAATCACTCTCAAACAAAAGATTAAACAAATACGGAATACATTGTCGAAATCTTGGATCTTCTACATATAATCTTGATGTCTGGTATTCAGATGCAGGAATCTGCACTGGTCGGTCATCCTATCGTCCTCCTTTTCCTGTGGGAAACAATTGAGGGAAACAATGAGCTCCCAAGCTTTTTTCCCATACACTAATAGGACTTCCTTTAGCTTCTTTCATTTGGAATAACTCTATAGTAAGCATGGGCGTAAAATCCGTTCTGCTAGCGGAATTTGCGGATTTTCGGCAAATAAGCAATCCGCGAATTCTCGCGAATTTGCCGAAAGTTCGCAAATTCGCACACAGCGGATTTTTTTGCTTGGTCGCGCTTGACAAATACAATATTGCAGCGTGCGGCGTTCACTTACCGTCATTCAGCTTTCGAAGAGTTGGTTTTCTCCATGTTTGCGTGTGCTGCGCCATTTTGGATCTTGCTGCGCGATCCTGCGGGAGTTTGTCGACCGCGATTACGTCATCGCGACCTGCCACCTTGCACAGCGAGAGTATGTCAACGCGAGTACGTCATAAAGGCCCGTGATCGCGCATCGCGGGAGTAAACAATTGCGAACACGTTGATGCGGCGGGCAGCAAAAATCTCGCGCTCGCGAAATTGCTAAATTTGCAATTCTGCACAAGAAATCCACCAGCAACCAGCATAAACATTCTGAAAATGATTATTTTTATCAGAATAACTCCTCAGGTTGACATTGGCCTGCACTTTTTTTTGCAAGGAGTCCATTTTGGAGGGGGGTGGGAGGAAGGAAGTGCCCCACAGTCTCCAACTTCCTGTTCCTTTCCAGCAGGCTCCTCCCAGTGCTTTGTTCATGTCCTGGTCACTTTGATTTGGATCTTGACCTGGAAGGATTACTTTTTGTGGATTCTGCTGGATATTTGGATTTGAGGCCTTTTTGACTTTCTTTGGATCACTTTTGGATTAGAAATTTCACAAGTAAGTTTGTTTAGGGCATTACAGTTGCTGCAACTACAATTTTGGAACTTTTTCAGAACATTAAATAAAATATATTGTGGGTAGCCACAGTATACAGTAGGACCAGGGTTAGTTATGGGTGCATGATACAACTGTTTTGTTGAATTTCAACATCTTTTAGGGCATGGATGGCATTGGATTGTGGTGATTTTTGTGTGTTTTTCCATTTTTGGGTTGGTGTTGGGGCCTTTTGTCCAGGGGTACTCAGTGGTGCATGGACTGAGTCTTTCTGTGGGGTCTCTTGAATGTAAACCTCATGGAGGGCATGTATGGCATTGGATTGTGGTGATGTTTGTGTGTTTTTTGACTTTTTGGGGTGGGGTGGGGGCCTGTCCATGTGGGTGAGGGCCATTTTGAGGCCTGATCCAGGCAGGGCCTGGCCATGTGGGTGGGGGTCTAGGGGCCATTTTGAAGCTCGGCAGTGTGCTTTGTTGTGCCATAGGCCTGCACCGAGTCTGCCATGCTTTTATCCATTATGCCCAGGGGTACTCAGTGGTGCATGGACCGAGTCTTTCTGTGGGGTGTCTTGAATTTCAACATGATTGAGGGCATGGATGGCATTGGATTGTGGTGATTTTTGTGTGTTTTTCGATTTTTTGGCTGTTGTTGGGGCCTTTTGCCCAGGGGTACTCAGTGGTGCATATACTGAGTCTTTCTGTGGAGTCTCTTTAATGTAAACATAATGGAGGGCATGGATGGCTTTGGATTGTGGTGATTTTTGTGTGTTTTTCGATTTTTTGGCTGTTGTTGGGGCCTTTTGCCCAGGGGTACTCAGTGGTGCATGGACCGAGTCTTTCTGTGGGGTCTCTTGAATGTAAACATCATGGAGGGCATGGATGGCATTGGATTGTGGGGATTTTTCTGTGTTTTTCAACTTTTTGGGGTGGGGGCCTGTCCATGTGGGTGGGGGCCATTTTGAGGCCTGGTCCAGGCAGGGCCTGGCCATGTGGGTGGGGGTCTAGGGGCCATTTTGAAGCCAGGCAGTGTGCTTTGTTGTGCCATAGGCGTCCAACCAGTCTGCCATGCTTTCATCCATTATGCCCAGAGGTACTCAGTGGTGCATGGACCGAGTCTTTCTGTGGGGTGTCTTGAATTTCAACATGATTGAGGGCATGGATGGCATTGGATTGTGGTGATTTTTGTGTGTTTTACGATTTTTTGGGCTGTTGTTGGGGCCTTTTGCCCAGGGGTACTCAGTGGTGCATGGACCGAGTCTTTCGGTGGGGTCTCTTGAATGTAAACATCATGGAGGGCATGGATGGCATTGGATTCTGGTGATTTTTGTGTGTTTTGTGACTTTTTGGGGTGGGGTGGGGGCCTGTCCATGTGGGTGGGGGCCATTTTGAGGCCTGGTCCAGGCAGGGCCTGGCCATGTGGGTGGGGGTCTAGGGGCCATTTTGAAGCCAGGTAGTGTGCTTTGTTGTGCCATAGGTGTGCAACCAGTCTGCCATGCTTTTATCCATTATGCCCAGAGGTACTCAGTGGTGCATGGACCGAGTCTTTCTGTGGGGTGTCTTGAATTTCAACATGATTGAGGGCATGGATGGCATTGGATTGTGGTGATTTTTGTGTGTTTTTCGATTTTTTGGCTGTTGTTGGGGCCTTCTGCCCAGGGGTACTCAGTGGTGCATGGACCGAGTCTTTCTGTGGGGTCTCTTCAATGTAAACATCATGGAGGGCATGGATGGCATTGGATTGTAGTGATTTTTGTGTGTTTTTCGACTTTTTGAGGTGGGGTGGGGGCCTGTCCATGTGGGTGGGGGCCATTTTGAGGCCTGGTCCAGGCAGGGCCTGGCCATGTGGGTGGGGGTCTAGGGGCCATTTTGAAGCCAGGCAGTGTGCTTTGTTGTGCCATAGGCCTGCACCCAGTCTGCCATGCTTTCATCCAATTTGCCCAGGGGTACTCAGTGGTGCATGGACCGAGTCTTTCTGTGGGGTGTCTTGAATTTCAACATGATTGAGGGCATGGATGGTATTGGATTGTGGTGATTTTTGTGTGTTTTTTTATTTTTTGGCTGTTGTTGGGGTCTTTTGTCCAGGGGTACTCAGTGGTGCATGGACCGAGTCTTTCTGTGGGGTCTCTTGAATGTAAACATCATGGAGGGCATGGATTGCATTTGATTGTGGTGATTTTTGTGTGTTTTTCGACTTTTTGGGGTGGGTTGGGGGCCTGTCCATGTGGGTGGGGGGCATTTTGAGGCCTGGTCCAGGCAGGGCCTGGCCATGTGGTTGGGGGTCTAGGGGCCATTTTGAAGCCAGGCAGTATTCTTTGTGTTGCCATAGGCCTACACCCAGTCTGCCATGCTTTCATCCATTATGCCCAGGGGTACTCAGTGGTGCATGGACCGAGTCTTTCTGTGGGGTGTCTTGAATTTCAACATGATTGAGGGCATGGATGGCATTGGATTGTGGTCATTTTTGTGTGTTTTTCGATTTTTTGGCTATTGTTGGGGCCTTTTGCCCAGGGGTACTCAGCGGTGCATGGACTGAGTCTTTTTGTGGGGTCTCTTGAATGTAAACCTCATGGAGGGCATGTATGGCATTGGATTGTGGTGATTTTTGTGTGTTTTTCGACTTTTTGGGGTGAGGTGGGGGCCTGTCCATGTGGGTGAGGGCCATTTTGAGGCCTGATCCAGGCAGGGCCTGGCCATGTGGGTGGGGGTCTAGGGGCCATTTTGAAGCCAGGCAGTGTGCTTTGTTGTGCCATAGGCCTGCACCCAGTCTGCCATGCTTTCATCCATTACGCCCAGGGGTACTCTGTCAGTGGTGCATTTCATTGGTCTTTCCATTTTGGGGGGTGGGTATAATAAAAATGCTTACTTGCAAACTATTAATTGAAGCGCTACATATGCAACATTTATTTAACTGATGTTCCTCTGGCTTCGTTTGCTTTTAGGTGCAGAAAGACGAATCATCAGCCTCATCGTTCCTCATCAGTGCTAGGAAGAAGTCCTGCTGCGGTGTGTGCAGCACAACGTCACGTGTGGCCACAGACAACTCTGCAACTTGTGCAACTGCGGCCTGCTGTTCTGACATCTGAAGAAGATGGCCCCAAAAAAAGTTGCCCGTAGCTCCTCTAGCAAGAAAGTTGCCAGTAAGGAGCAGAAGAAGCAAGTGGCGCCACTTGCCAAGGAGACTGGTGTGTCGACCGCCACATTTTTTGGGGGAAAAAAAAGTACGCCTGCAGCAGCAGCGGGGTCTGCTGGGGACCAAGCTGGGAGCAGCACCTCCGCTCCATTGGGCTCAGTGCCACCACCACCATGCCAACTAAGGTCCAAGCCCTTGAGTGCTGCAGAGGCAGCCAGTATAGTTGTTCAATCACCATCGACCATTGATGTTGGCTCATCGCAAGAAAGTAGCAGCATCCCTCAATCAACACAGGTTGTTGTAACTCATCTTACGAGTGTTCAACGACCACAGCCGCAACAACAACCACATGTGCTGCAAGTACAAGCCCAAGTACATGTTAAAGGAGAGGCGGCGCAAGGAGAGGCGCAAGCAGAGGTGCATGGAGCAGCACAAGTGCCCACAATAGTTGTTCCTTCCAAAGTAGGGGCACATCAGGAAATCGACATTCAAGCCGAGGCATCATTTGAGGAAGCCACTCCTCCTGATGATTCATTGTCTTCCAGATCCCCAGCAAGGAAAAGATCAAGGATGGTGTCTACATCTTCTTCAAGCCCCCTTCCTTCTGATGATATGGATCAAAATTGGGAACCACCAGTGCTGTCTGAGAGTGAGGCACACCATGATCTGACAAAGGCAGCTAAGCGTAAAAGGAAGGTCCCCGAAAGTCTCATAGTTATGGAGTGTGATGATGACGCTGAACAAGAAGTGGCGTATACTCCTGCTGATGAAGACTCTCACGACGACGAAGCAGTCATCATAGACGTCACTCCAGCCTCAGCGGGCATGCAGCAAATAAACATTTTTACCCTATCCCAAAATGCTGCTGAGCGTGATGTTGGCGACGTGTCAATGGGACCACCACCAATGCAGTTAACTAGTACACCACCACCTACAGCTTCCATATTTTCTCGCCAGACGGGACCTCCATCCACCTCGACCTCCATTTCCTCAATTAGTGGTGCTGTAAGTGCACAACGTAGTAAATTTCGGCAACACACATCCTCCACTTCATCTGGCATTAGCATTTCCAGTAGCGCCTCCTCCGCCCCCAACAGACATTTGAAGTCCGCAGTTTGGGACTTCTTTAGTGTTAGCCAAACAAGGGAAAACATAGCCATTTGTACCATTTGTAAGGTTTGAGTTAGTCGTGGTAAGCTTGGTACCAACTATGGTACCGGAGGCCAGAGAGGTCATCTTGAGAGACAGCACACTGTCAAATGGCATGCGCACCTAAGGGAGATCAAGGAAGCCCGAATTGCAAGTCAACAAAGTGTATCTGTTGATGTTTCATCTGATGATGATGAGGAGGAAGAAGCGTCAAACATTCCTTCAGTTACACCCAGTACACCTGTCAGCAGCACACCCCCTGCAAGATATATGAGCCACACTAAGAGTGTGGGAGAGAGTGAGACACCAATGCGAAAAAGTTCATCATCACTGAGCGTAACTGGGTCGGAGAAGTCATCATCATCCCGTAAAATGGTCCAGCCCACCATTAGAAGCATGTTGTTTTCAGATGCGCCATTTGAACGCAACCACCCAACGGTGCGTCTGTTTAACACTAAGCTGTCTAAAATGCTAGCGCTGGACCTTCTCCCTTTTTCTTTTGTGGAAGGGGTGGGTTTTCTTGAAATGGTGGCAACGCTCTGCCCTAAATGGAAGGTTCCTAGCCGGTTCTATTTTGCCAGAGTTGCGGTTCCAGCACTACATGAAGATGTGCTGGAGGCGATTGGGGCAGCTTTGCAGAAGAGTGCTGTTCACACTATACATCTGACAACAGACATGTGCACCAGTTGCCAAGCAGCTGATTACAAGTGCATCACAACACACTGGGTCTCTTTTTCAGGGGTTAATGCAAAGCTAAACGCAGGTGTTGACACGAACAAAGTTTATAAAGCTGCTCGGAAACATGCAACAATAGCCATGTTTGCCATGGAGAAAACTCATACAGGAGAAAACATTTTGCATGAGTTTAACACAAAGGTCTTTCAATGGCTGTCCCCAAGAAAATGCATGATTGGTTATGTTTCCACGGATAATTGCGCCAATGTAGTTAAGACCATGGATAAAGGTAACTATTTAAGAGTGCCGTGTTTGGCGCACTGTATAAACCTGGTTGTTAAAAAATTCTTGCATGAAGAAAGTCCAGTCTACGAGTTCCTGACCACCTGCCGAAGAATGTGCACACATTTCAACCATTCTTTTAAGGCCCGGAAGCAGCTGAGGTGCCTGCAACATGAACGTAAAGTGCCAGTGAAAGCACTCATCCAGGAGGTGGTAACACGTTGGAACTCAACCTTCTACATGCTTGAGCGTCGGTATGAGCAGTATGCGGTAGTCGATCAGTATTTCTTTAAACTGGGTACATCTATGATAGACATGAGGATACAGCTGGAGCAATGGGAGCTAGTTAAAAGCCTGACAGACATGCTTCATCCTTTTGAGGTCTTCACGCGTGCAGTCAGCAGGGAGGACTGTAATTTGGGAAAAGCTCTCCCGTTGTTGCGCATGCTAGGGGACAAACTGAAGGCGGTGTTTTCTACGTTTCAAAAAGATGGAAAGCAAGAAGCATTTGAGTTGGCGGAGAAGTTATTACAGCGCCTACTTCGCGATGAACGTCTTGAAAAGATCCACACAGAACAGCATTACATTTCTGCTACTATTCTGGATCCACGGTACAAAAAGGCAGTGGCAGGGTATTCTTTCCTTTTCATGACGCAGATGTTACAAAGTACAAACATTGTCTAGCTGTGTCAGCCACTCGGTTTGAAAGAGAACGGCAGGAAATTGAAGGAAAGGGCAGTACATCAGCATCAGCAGGCCATCCAGAGTCAAAAAAATCCACTTCTGCATCTGTGGCTGTGGCAGAAGTGAGTGATTTTCCCTCTCAGCCGTTAACGACACCAGCAACCCTATCATCTGCACCAGACACAACAGTAATATTATGTGAAGAAGAGGATTGGCTAACTCAGCTTGGGTTTGCTTCTCAAAAGGTCCCAGAAAAAAGTAAGCAAAGTGGAGGAACCCTGGAGAACCTTGAGTCGATGGTGCAGGACTATCTGAATGACTCAACAGAAGTCTATGTTCATCATGACCCATTGGCGTATTGGCATGGGAAAAGAGATGTGTGGCCAGAGATCACCAACCTGGCTATAAATTACTTGTCTTGCCCACTCGCAAGCCTGTCTTCTGAACGTGCTTTCAGTGCTGCCGGTGGCATTGTAACTTCCAAAAGGACCCGCCTCTCACCCAAAAATGTGGAGAGGTTAACAATGATCAAGATGAATCAGCACTTCATACCACCAGTTTACAAAATACGAGAATGCACGCAGGAAGAAGACGAGGAGGACACCAACTTAGGTGAGGGAAGTTCTTCTCTGTTTACTGACCTACTCCCGTCTGAATTAGCAGAGTTTGAGGACGAGCTCTTCTTCCCTGACACCGAGCCCTGAAAATGAGTCAATGAATCACTAACTTTCTTTTTCGTCCTTATTCACTTTTATTCCTGTGTGTCTGTCTTTCTTTGTTTTGCAAAATCTATATAAAAAAAAACTTTAATCACCTAATCACAAAAACAAGCCCATCAGCAGAACTGTCTTCACTTATTTGCTTATTGATTTGAAGGTGCCGCAGTCTGCATTCCTCAGGTTCACAAGTTCACAAGAACATGCTCCTCTATTCTCCTCCTCCAGACTCCTATTTCCCTCAAAGCAGATGGCTGGATTAAGCCCAATGAAGAAAGACTCTGCACTTGTGGGGGTGTTCTACTTCTTTGCGGGTGAGTTGAAGGGTCTGGGGCATTGCTGTGAAGGTCTAATATCGGATAAAAGTGGTTTGGAGAAAATCGGAGCAGAAAAAGTTTTTGCACTTTTGATCACTTGCCTGTCTTTGGGGTGCTGTTTGTGGGGCTTTTAGGTTGTTAGGGTTGGTTTTTGGGGTCTGTGAGCACTGCTGGCACATTCTAATGTTGATTGCATTTGTTTTACAGGAAATCCATGGTGGAAAAGGGGCCTAGCTGCAGAGCGCATTTGGACTGAATTCCAGGTAGGCCCAAAGTTTTCAAAGTGTAGTTTTTCCTGGGTTTTGCCTTTTGGCTTGTTGGGGGTGTTAAACTTGTTTTCTCCCGGGTTGACCGTTCTTGGGCCATTGCTGGGAAGGTCTAATACCCGAAAGAAAGTGTTTTGGAGACAATCCCTGGGGAAAAAGTTTTTGTATTTTCTGAGATTTCGCTCACTCTACCGTTTTCGGTGGGCTGTTTGTGGGGGTTCCTGGTGTTTGTGGGGGGGTTTGCGAGTCTTTGAGCAATGCTGGGTATGGATACTTTTGCTTGCTTGCAAGTGGTTTGAATACAATCCATGGTGGGTAAGGGGGGATTTGGGCCTACTTTACTTTCAAAGTACGTTTTGTCACCATTTTCTACTAGGCCTCTGACAGGTAGCAGTATCGCACGTTTTTTGAGATCTGATTGAGGGTCTTCTACATTTTTGCGACTGGGTTTAGTAAGGGTCTGGGAGCACTGATGGGAAGGTCTAATTTAGTTCTAAAACACAGTTTACAGTACACCTAGCTTGAGGGGAAAGATCCGCTTAATTAATTCGCCCATACTTATTTATCCTTCAAAAAGAGACTCAGACAGAGTAAGCACTTTCAAAAATATTGTACTGTCTATTAGGAAACTCAAAGTGTGACTTTTTGCACCACACAGCGTACATACCTTATATTTATTTGTCAGTGGTGCTCTAATATCACCTCTTGTTTTTCCATCAATAATTACAGGCCGGGTTTCAGCCTGTGCAATGGGAAAAAAAGGATGAAGTCAGGCTTCACATTAGCGAGCCGCAATTCAGCATCCGCCAGGCAGGCAGTGGACAGGGTGTCTTCTGGTCACCAACAATGATGGACGGAGCGTCAGATGGAATGGAGGAGTCCCGCTAATAAGAGGAATGGTTGGATGCATGCAACTTCCCAAATTCAACAGGACAACTACAACAACATACAGATACAGTATCCGTTCTTTTCTAATTATCTTTTAAGTAATGTTATTGCTGTGAACTTCTATGAGTGTGACTCTGCATTTCTTTGATCTCTGCTTCTAAATTTATCCCTACAGCCATTGTATAGGTTTTACTTCTGCTATTTTTCAAACCTAATTTAATGTACGAAGTGTTTCTCTGAGTGCAGAGATAGGCAAGTGAAAACGCATAATTACTGCAGCCCTTTACTGTCGCATTCTTTCATTGACGGTTGTCGAAACTACTACTTCCTTTTCAGTAACCATGCATGCAGTAGTGCATGCACTTCCTTTATGTCACTTAAAAGATTCATGGATAGCTTTGTACCCAAAGATTTGTTTATCTTCAATTATTGTTTTTCCATGCTGTGCTTTTTTTTTCTTCTCTCAACAAAACTTTCCCAAAAAACCCCATTCCCATCCATTTTCCAAACCCTAACCCTCTTCCCCTGGGCTGTGTAGTTTTGATTGATGTGTGACTAAATGACAGCAATAATTCCACACACTTGCTGGGGAGGATAAGGTCATAGCAACAGGCTGGTGAAGGAATCCGAGGATATATTCTTACTCAGCTTGACACAGACCCATGACTATTGGCAAATGAAAGCAGATTTTCATGTGCGCCATCAACTTGATTGATCATCAAGAACATCCTCCTCCTAGACGTGGCAAATGATTACGCTGCTGTGTCCTTCACCTTCAGTACTATTTCTTGTAGTAGTAGCCAATGTCAAAGAAATTAAACGCAAGTAGTAGTTATACTTTTAATACTTTACCATTTGTTAGGCTACATTGTGGCACTGTTCTAGTGTACTTTCACCTGCTATATTCTCTATCGTACCATTCTAATGCTACGGTAAGGACAAACAAGGTTTCATTTTCTTTTTTTTCATATGCTGCAACTGCCACTGTGTAACACCACTAGTACCACCGCAAGGATGACATTTCATCCGCCCAGGATTGCCAACCTTAATTGCCATTTCCCGTGCAGCCAGCCCTGTGCCTAGCCCTATTTCCAAACACAAATTACAGGTAAGATAAGCGTTTGGGGGGAGGTAGTATAATGGAGTATTAGGAGAGACGAGAGACTGACGGTAGTACTAGTAAAGTCCTAGGAATATTGAATTCACTTACTCTGTGAGAGGCACTTAGTTTTGAAAACATTTGGGCAATTACTTACACAACTTGAATCAAGATGCTACTTAAGTTTCAGGAAAACAAACTTACTGTTAAACTCCCACCCACCAGCCTCAAAAGCAGTAAAAAACACATATGCTAAGATAAAGTTTAAAGTATATTTATATCCCTAACATAAATAATGTTCCGCAAGACCCAACCCAACCCCCTCCCAAACCCCAACGAATGTCCATGAAAAGTCCAAAAAACCCAACTCCCAATTCCCACCCCCCCAGAAGTCTTTAAAAAAGGGCAAGGGACAGTCTCCTCCTACTGATGGCTGCTGTTCACTTTTCGGGCCAGGTCGGCATGCTCCTTGCGGAGCGTCTCGAGCAGGGTTTTGGTGTTCAACAGCTCCTGCTCGAGGTAGGACACCCTGAGTGAAAGGCGGTGCAACCTTTTTTTGGTACTGCTGTGGGGGGCAGCTGATTTTTTTGCTGCTCGGCGGTGGCGGGTGGCTGCGGTACCCCGGCTCCATACCGCTGGGGACCTGTTGCGCTGACTGCCTGACCCAGGGAGTGCGGAGGATGCAGCTGTCCCGGTCGATGTTGTGGTCGACTGCGTGTCCCCCTCCTCCTGGGCCACCAGCTGCCGATATTCGGCGACAGTCGCCTCCAGCCTCCGTTGCCGGGCCCTTTTAGCCAGCTCCTTCTGTGTTGGTTTGGAAGGAGCATCTATATGAAGAAAGAAAGACATAGTCTGTAACCAATGCTCTTTAAGAATAACACAAAATGATTCAGCAGAAAGTTGTGTCACAGTAGAACTAGCAACTTGCAAGCGCAGTACATAACTATTGTGGCCAGTTTCTATCTAACCTCCCACTTCTTCATCCTCGCTCTAACATTAGTGGGAGTTTAAGGAATCAATTCTACGAGCACTATGGACTCACTCCATTAGAGTCGACTATGACAGTACACCAGTCTTATTCTTCTTCTTCTCTCTTGTTTAGCAAAATTGGTATGTTAACTTCTGCAAGCCGGCATAATACCAGCACAGTCAACTTGCACCCGAGAAAAACAGACGCCCGCCATGATGAGTGAGACAGACTTGCGTTACTGTACGCAGTCATGCTTGGGCAGTAGCCAACTCTTACAAACGACTATCCCCGGCCAACTACCTTTCGGCAACATTTTCTCATTATCAAAAGCGATGTCTGATCGCCCTTAGATTGGGAGACTGGCGTTTCCTTCAAAATCTCCCAGCATGGCGTCGAAAATGGGACGATCTAATGTGCAGAGGGTGTGGGGCAGCAAATGAAACCATTCTGCACGTGCTTTGCATATGCCCTATCTTTAATCTTCAACGCAGACCCCAACTCAGGCCAGAATGGAACAGGTTGGGAGTCCGGACATGCAGGCACGCCCTTATTGCTGCTCTGTCTTTAGAGAACACTGTTTTAAATATAAAATTGGCCAAATTCGTTCAGCAAGTTTACAGCATTTTAGAAAAATTGGAAACGGCTGAGGCTTCGCTGATAACTATGTAGAACGATAAGTATTTTAACCTCATCTGCTTTGTCCGGGAGTGTTAATTTTTAAATTGATACGTTGCAGTAAGCACTGATAAGAAAGGCCAAATTTTATTTTGTTTTTTCTATTTTTTTTTTAATCTGTAAAATTGTACTTAATGTGTTGGAAGAATCTTTTAAAGATATGTTTTTATATATCTAAATAAAGAAATTATTATTATTGTACCGGTCCAGTACATGCAGGTGGTGATGCTCTTACTTTTCTATTACGGGTGGCACTGAGAATACTCTGTTACAAGGCCACTGCTTAATTAATTTAACTTTTACCTTACAGTGCCAATGAATAATAGAAAAGAAAAATGAAGAAGATAAATAATCTGATTATCTATCACTGCACATGGTATGTATTTGCTTACATATGGGATGACTTTAGGTGCTTTGCTTTTTATTGAGTGAACAGTGATACATCCACACATGAATGACCGAGTTCTACTAAACTTATTAACAGAGGTAGTGAGTGGCCATCGTAATAGCCGGATATATGCTGTGTTTGCAATACAAACTAATGCTACTATTCATGGTAGTATTCGGATAAAATTAAAACTTGTTTTCCTTGCCTTTCCTACACTGGAACGGACGTGCGGGTGCGGTGTTACATGCTCTTCAAAGTAACACTTAGTTCATCCAGTGACCGTCTACTCTCTCTAGATACACATATGCTATCTAAGAGTCAGATAGTACCATGATCCAGGCATCCATCCATTCAAACTATATGTCAATCATTCTTCTTCATGTCTCTCATCTGGACAAACCTTACGTTTTCTCACGGGAAAACAACCTTTTAATTTTATTTGGGAAACCGCAAGCCATACATCTGTGCTAGACTTGCATTTGAATTTCAACCAAAGGATATATTGCGCACACATACAGTTTCACCCACCCAGGCTGTTCTCCTTCCACCCGTCCTTGCTTCATCCTTCACCCAGCCATGCATCATATTCCTTCCCAGCCACCTCGGGCACCAATCAAACACGTATCATTCTTCTTTGTCAGTCATCATTACTTTTAACTTGCTCGTCCTTCCACACTTACTTACACCCTTCTTTCGCTTTTCGTTCATCCCATCCATCAAGTTAATCTCAGATCTGATTTGGATTCTCGAAAAAAAATTCACCGCTGAGTTGAAGTAAATTTAGAGGAGGCTACTACCTGGTTGATAAAAACTTTGTTCTAAATTTGAAAGTCTTCTTAACAGTATAGTAACTTAACTGTACAACATAAATACTACACCCGTGCAGAGAGCACACTCTGCAGTCTGCAATCTCAATAAGTAAGGAATATAAGAGCTTACCACTGCCCGCCACTACCGTGGCAACCCTCACAGCAGTTTCCTCCGGCACTTGCACCGCTTCCTCCCCAGAAGTGTCCTCTTCCTCCTCCGCGCTGGCCCCGGCACCAGATGTTCCACCTACAAAGTACATTTAAGAATGTTAGATGTCATAGACATACACCACTCACTAGTATTTTGTCTAGGAATGAAGAAATGTGACTACAGAAACCAATCTAATAATTTGTGACTGTCTACTCTAAAGTAAAAATGTCCCTTTTTCCAGGGAAGGGTGTTGTCTTGCTGCACTTTTTGGCACAACTGATGAATGCTTGGTTTTTAACACACAACATTTTTCTCATAACAGACAGAAGCTTCACTTCTAAGAACAAGAGCAAGATCAGATCATCATCACTAGGACGGAGTGACCAACGATTCAGCACCAAAAAGAAAAATTAAAGTTCAAACCAGGTGAGGGCTCGGCTCGCCCACAATAAATGTGTGAAATGAATCACTAAGCACTTTTCCATTTTTAATCAACCGTTTATGTTTTATGACAAACTTGATTTTAATAAATGTTTTTACTTTTAATAAAGCTTTAAAACTTAAATAGACTCTGTGGTTTTTGGTCAAGAGTGACTGAGCAAAAGGTTTTGCAATTTGCAAGCATGAGTCCGTGCCTCTGACACTTCTGGACTCTGACTCCGTACTCTTGCCCTGCGTTGGATAATCATCATTGGGGATCAATCATCAATGAATTCGGGAGCTAAATGACTCTGCCACACTATCTAGTCAGTAAGGAGATTGGGGGTTCTTCAAAGTCTGTTATCAATGAGGTATGTGGAAAGTCTACCTGCGCCTATTATAATTGATAAACAATGCACTATATAGTGTCCATAGTTCTGTTTGTGCAGATTTGTCCCTGTAACAGTAGTAGTATGGATTGTCCTCCTATCCAAACCAAAAGTAAAGTAGTATCTTATTCTTTCTTGGGGGTCATTCACATTTTATTTTTGGGAATTGTCAAAGCATAAATATTTAGAAGACTTGAAAAGACATTATGGACAATCCCAGAGGACTGCACTCTGTGCATAGAGCTATTGCTGACTAGAATGGGAGTGCCGTTTAACACCTTTTGCCAACTGTGCAATCTTTGTTAGCTACACAGACAGACTAATAAGAATAATCTAGTAATACCACAGGGAGTCATAGTAGAGGCAGGATAAGAATTTAGATAGAGTCTACAAAAAAATCAAAGACGATTTAGAAAAAATAGAATGAGGAACGCTAGGAAAAAATAGGTACTCTATATTAAAATGAAAACTTTCCGGGGCCAGCAAAGGAGCCCACGCCTGACCGATCCTGGCCTTCTACAGCAGCAGCAGCCGATACCACCTCCTGTGTCCTCTTGCCCCTGGGGGGAGCTGATGTACAACATGAAAGAAAGAAAGGCCCGAAAACATGGATGATTGTTGTCAACCAAATCAAACATTTCAAAAGAACAATAACAAAATATTTTGGCGAAATAGCAAATAGACAACTATTCCACGGGATATATTGACCTATCTCATGTGGTCTACTACGATATTAGTATTGCTTGATTTGCGGACCGTCGACTTGGAAAGTTATGTAACTCACTAAACAAACTACTAAAAAGGTTCGCCTAGGACTGGCAGGCAGCAGTCCGCAGAACGCGAAGTGACAGTGACAGACAAACTCCATCGTGATTGCAGATCAGTGACAACACTAAAATGTTTCCTACTACATTAACCAGTCATTACAATACTCAAACTATCAATCCACCACCACTATTTTTCCTATTGCCAGGTGTACAAAGGAAGGACTGGACTTGAGTCTGTAGGGGCAGATTTATAAAGCCCCTTGCGGCTCTTTTGCTCCGTTGTTGCGTGACTTTTGTGACGCAGTGGCAGAACAAAAGAGGCGCCATGGTGTGGCGTATATTAACAACGTGACGCATATGTGAGATGCATCACGTTGTAAAGCCCTGCGCCATCAGGGGGCGTTCCGGCGCAAGGGAGGGCATTCCTGCGCAGGAACGCATCCTAAAAGTGGCTGAGGGAAATATACAAGATTTCAATCAGTCACTTTTAGGACAATGATGCGTCACTCAAACCCTGCGCCTGCTTGAAGCAGACGTACGGCTTGACGCAGCATTGGGGAGATAGGGCCCCCAGAGCATTGCTGGAGCTGCGCCATCGTTGCGACGCAACTCCAGCAATGCGCCGCCTTTACGGCGCAGATGCGTAACGCTTCGGTGACGTTTTGGGCCCATGGTGCGCCGCATTGTAAATACGGTGCACCATGAGTGGTGGTGGCGTGGCGCACAATTACTGGCGCATCCCTGCTACTTTGCAGGGATGCGTCGGTAATCGAAAATCTGCCCCTTAGTGTCTAGCATTACGCAGTTCTGTAAACTACACTCATACATAATTTCTCAGGCCAATGAAATGAACACAAAATCGAAAACAAATAAGCATAGTAGCAACGCTACTGAGAAGGAGAGCAGTGCACCTGAAATGCACAGAAGATTTTGAAATATAATTTACCTACAATGTAATCGGCAGCATTATTGCTCTTGGTAAAAAACAAAAATTTGCTAAATAATAACACACAGAGCAGGAGAAAACAGAGTAGTGATGAAATAGCTACTACTACTCACCAAGCCCGGGGATCTCGACGCCGAGCAGGTCAAGCAGGTCTCGTTCCCGGTCCAGGAGATCCGCCCAACAGTGGATTGCCTGGTTGTAGGTGCGCCGGACCCGAGAGTGTTCATACATGGCCCGGCACACCTTCTCCCACTGCTTCCGGTGCTCCCGGAGCCCGTAGCCGCTTGCGATCCTGCCACCTGCCGCGATGGTCCTGTGGAGGCAGCGCTGTACATAGTACACCAGTGCGGCCACCTCCTCCTCACTAAAGATCTCCCGTGGCATCACTAGCTCCCCCCTCAAACACCCGCACGGGAGCCGGGCACGGGGAGCGCGACCCTTCCCCTTCTCGACTGCTTCCCGCCTCCCTTTACCATGGTCTGGGCAGAAAGGAAGGTAAATAAGAAATAAGAAATAGAATAGGGAAGAAGAAAAGAAAAGAGTTTAAAAAAGTAGTTTAAAATTAACCAAAAGTAGCAGAAAACACAAAAATATAGAGCTAGAAAAATAGAGGGATAGATAATAAGTAAAATAGATAAAAAAAACTTCAAACAAGCAAAGGATGGCAGAGATTGAGAGAGGATACAGAAAGGATGTCCAGAACCATAGCAATGAATGAAAAACAAGATGGCCGCGCCCGTTCACGACCGCGTGGGTAAGTTCGCGCGAGATTTCCCCCGCGATCACACGCAAACTTGTACTAGCGAGCCGCACACTTTGCGAGATTACACATAGCGCCTGGAAACGAAAATACGTCACGCAAACAAGATGGCCGCGCCCATGTATGACCGCTAGGGTAACTTCGCTTCGTTGCGCTACAAGCGGCTCGCGAAAACGCAAAAGACCACAGGAACTAACACGCCGCAAAAAAACAAATCGCATATTCGCACGAATTCGCGGCTTCCGAATTCGATCTCGCTCAAATTCGCGCCCCGTGAATCGTGCGAAATTTCAGAAAAACGATTTTTGCAAAACTGAAAGCACTCAGCAGGTGCAAAAGTTCAAGCTCATCATTAGTAACCATTCCCTGTAGTGCTTCCTGAGGGGCCCCTCCAGAGTTCAGTTGCCTACTTGCAACTATTTTATGACCCTGCTCTGACCCTCACAGCAGGCTCAGAGAATAGCTACAAGTATGCCACAAAGGTCCTGTTAAAAAAAAATTACACTGCAACAGAAAGCAATTACAGATAAGGAAGCAGGTGCCAGACTGGAAGTTCAAATTCAGTGACACATTAATCAGCCCCTAATTCATTCATGTCAGTTGAGGCAGGGCAGGTGTGCTACCGAATTTTGCAAAACTGAAAGCACTTAGCAGGTGCAAAAGTTCAAGCTCATCATTAATCAGGAAGCACTTACAGCTAAGGAAGCAGGTGCCAGCTCAAATTCAGTGACACAATAATCAGCCCCAAATGAATTCATGTCAGTTGAGGCAGGGCAGGTGTGCTTTTCCCCCCATAATCTACAGTGATGAACCAGAGAGTGGCAGTGATGAACCAGAGGTGGCATGGGTGAACCAGAGGATGGCAGTGGTGAAACAGAGGGTGGCAGTGGTGACACAGAGGATGCTGTGATGAACCAGACGTAGAAACAACATGGTCGCGACCGTTGCGACCCGACAAGTAAGTTCGCGTTTGCGAACTGGTAAAAAACCCTCGCAAACTGGCAGAAACCCTTGCGAACACAAAAAAAGCCGCAAATTCGCGAAAGTTCGCGAATTTTGCGGATTGCGAATTCCCAAATACGCAAATTCGCGAATTGCGAATTCGCAAAATTCACCCATGCTTACTCTATAGTATTCCCCATCACTTCTTTAGAATGCAGTTGATGAACACTGTAATGTTCGTAGATTTCTTCAGTTCTGGACACATCCACTTTTTCAATTTGTCCAGATGGCAAGTCACTATCTTCTTCTACAATTATTTCTTCTTCTCTCACATACACATTTCTGTAATATTGATTATTTTTTACCAGGTACAACGTTGCCTTTTTACCTTTCCTATCATCCACTAATTCTTGCCAGATTTTCTTACTCTTAGTAGGAACGCCATTAACAAGAATAACTAAAGGTTCATCCTCTACATTTTCTACACCAATTGTATTAATATTTTCCTTTAAATCTAGAGGCAAATATACAACTCTTTCCTTTAATCCTCTCTGTAAATCAGAAGTAGGCAAATTTCCTGTCTTAGGCTCCATACGAACAATAGCCTGAAATGGATGCACACATTGAATAAGAATAGACTCATAGGTATTTAAATCCATCAGTTCAGAAGGAATATTTACCAACTCAAGGTTATTATGCACAGCTCTAGCAGGCATTTTGTTCTCGTCTAATTTGTTATAACAATATTTACAAATACGCTGATCAGAACCCAAATTAAAACAATTCTCTACCAACAAATAAGTTGCAAAATCCTTCCACTCATTATTATTTTCCTTTTCACTTTTTAAATACAGATCAACAGTCCTGGTCTGATTTTTATAATGAGTTTGTCGACAACACAAGCAACAATAATTTGGCCTTTCACCTGAAATCACCTTAAACGTTGTAATTTCTTGCTCAAAATTTTCTGTACTACAATGTTGTACATTCTCTTCTACATTTTCTTCTATTAATAGCTCCATTTCTGCACTGTCTTCCTCAGGACCAAAATAACTAACCTCAATTTCCTCACAAAGGTTCCTTACACTTGATACAGATCCATGCAAAAGAGCACTGTTGAACTTTTTAACATTAGAGCTGGACTTTTTGCATAATACAATCTTCTGACTAATTTCCTCATTTCAGAATGATGTACTGCTAACATCCTGAAATGGTGAAAAACACTTCAACATACTTTTTTAGAAAGACACGCCAGAGAATGACCTTGCAAACCAGTATTTTCTCTCACTCTGCAAGGGTCTAGTCCTTGCAACATATTAATCTTATGTTTAACACTTTTCTTAGTAGTTACGTAAGAAATTGCGTAAAAAATCAATAGATTCTTGCCGTACACTGCAAATATTACTACAATTCCAAGTGTACACTGGAGCTTTAGGACGTCTCCTTAAAACAGGAAACATCCTTTACGATGCAACTTTTACCACGCAGTGCTTTTACAACGCAGGTTTTTCAACGCAAGTCATTACAACGAATTGCGCTGGGGGCGCTTTAGGATGACATCTCTTCAAATAAACACCTTTCTTTCTTTGTTTCCTCTTCTGACTTTTGGTAGGCATGATACAGTTTTTTCAGTATTGATAGACATAATCAAAAATATATAACATTACAAAAATAAATATATTAAATATTCTATAATATTACTTATAACAACAGAGGCAGCATTATGACGAGAAACGTGCGACTAGGAAAATAAAATTACTTACAACAAGAAAGGAAAAAGTATGAAACAAAGGAAAATATAACCAAAAAGGGGAGCATAAACAGACATTGTAATATAACGGGATGAAGGAAGTATGAATAAACTGGAAAGTATCAATAGGTAAGGGAGAGTATGAAGAGAAAGATGGAAATATGAGAAGAGAAGAAAGAGTATAAGAAGAAAAGAAGAGAGTAAGAGGACCGAGGGGGCACTATAAGAAGAGAGAGAAAGACTAAAGAAAAAAAACAGGAATATGTAAAAAGACACGCAACTATAACAACAAAAAAGGAATACTAGCAAAGGACTGTGTGTATAAGGACAGAGAGAACAGTACCAGAAGAGAGCATGAAGAATGTGGGGAAAAGTGGAGCATAAGGAAAAAAGGGGTGTACAAGAAAAGAAGATACAGATTGAGGAGGAAAGAGGGAGTATAAACAGATGGAGGATTATAAACAGTGAAAAATGTATGACAAAACAGGTAGAAGTATGACAAGAGAAACAAATATAAAGAGAGAGATCGCTATGAAAGACGGAGAATAAGAGGAAACTGCTGCAGATTGTATGCAGGGAGTCAAAGAGGAATAAGAGAAGAGAGCAAACAATATGAACAGATTTAAGAAGTATAAACAGAGAGGACAGAAAATGAAAAGAAAAAAGAAATATGAAGAAAAAGAGGAAAATATAAACACAGACAGAAGGAGTTTAGGACAAAAGAAAATATAAGAAAAACTCAGTAGTATAAGGAGACATGGAGAAGTAAGAGAACAGAGAGGAGAATATGAAAACGGGGGGAGTATAAGAACAGGGGAGAAAATGGTGAGAGGAATATGACAATAAGAAAAGATGGCAATATTGGTAGAGAGTGCAAAGTATAAGAAAGGAGAGGAGAATTATAACTACAGAGAGAAGAGTATTAGAACAAAAAGAAAAGTATGAGAAAACAATAGGGAGTACCTGCAAAGAACAGCGAGAATAAGAAGAAACAGAGAATATAAGAACAGAAGAGTATATATGAAGAAAGAGGAAAGAATGTAAAAAGACACAGAGACAAAAATGTGGAGAAAAGACAATTATAAAGGAAGACTGACTGTATAAGGAGAGAGGGAGTACTATGAGAACACAGTAAGAATGGTGAATATAAAGACGAGAGACTATAAAGAGTAGAACAAATATGCAAAAAGAGGAGCAAGTATGAAAAAAAAGTATAAAAAGAGAGCAGAGTATAGGAAAAAGAAGATATTATAACCAGAGAGGAAGGAGTAAGACGAGACAGGAGGGAGTATGACAACAGAGTGCAGAAAATATGCAAAAAGGTGCGAATGTAATTCCTTAATGTACACACATGCACAGTGTGATATTGCCCCAAAAAATTATAAGACCATGCATTTTACCAAAACACATTTACTACTGTAAAACGTTTAAAAAGGAGCAAATATAGGGGTATATTATCAAAGACCGGTGTTAAAATTAACGCCGTTTTAATATCGGCCGGAAACTGCCGATAAAACGGACGATATTGGGCTTGATTATACGCCCTTGTTAATTCCCATAGAAACACATGTTCTGGTGTTAACATGGGCTTCTATAGGAAATAACAGAGGCGTATTATCAAGCCCATTATCGCCGTTTTGTCGGCAGTTTCCGGCCGATAAAAGCGGTGATAATGTATTGCCCTTTCTTGATAATATGCCCCATAATTCCTTAAAGTACAAAGACGCACAATGTGATATTAAGCAATAAAACATAACATTATAGCAAAACACATTTACTACTATAAAATGTTTAGCAAGGTACGAATATAGGGGCATATTATCAAGACAGACGATAAAATTATTGCTGCTTAATCGGCAGAAAACTGCAGATAAAGCAGCGATAATGGGATTGATAATATGCTCTATGCAATTCCAATCAAAGCCCATGTTAGATGTCCCAATACTACTCATTGGTCACTGAGTTAGTGGTGCCCGAAGCACTGAGCAGGGTAAAGAACCTGCGATGATGATGATGGGGGCACGAGTATGTCGTTAGCCATACAGATATCAAGACTCGGCACCATATATGAGACTTCTCTGTTGGAGATCGGGACTACAACATGAAGAAGGTGTCTTTTCCGCGAAAAGGTGAGCAGTGAGGCTTGAGTATGCATCTGAAGGAGTCAAAGGGTTGTAGCTGACAACATACAAAAATGCCACTTAATATTTTATACGAATGTATTCCTACATAATCTATTAATTTACATGTTTAATTTTTTTTTTTTCCCAATAGAAATAACATTTTTCTAATCGTTGAAATGTCCGGAATATATTCACAATACAAACAGTTCGTAGAAATGTGACAATCAACGCGTCTATAAAAGCGCGATATTATCTAACTCCAAATTAATATTTTAACAATTACCAATCGTAACATCTTTCTTTTAATATCTTTTAGATGTCCAGCTTCACGATGGATTATGTAACACGGACGACGGCAATAGCACAAGGTGGGCAAAGAAGCTTGTTTCTGAAACAACGACAACTTATCTGTTAAAGGAAAGAATCTGTAGTATGCACCAAGCGCAAAAAAACATTGGGCTAACGAGGCTTCAGCTAGGATGACATAGCTTCCTGGGCCCACACACAGTCGCACCCAAGTACGTCAAATGTCTTTCAAACACATTTTGCTTGTTAATGAGACTTTGATATCCCCCCGCTTACAGCCCCTGCAGCTCCACTCTTGCTTGAACTTAAGCCCCCATCCCAAATTTTTTCTAGCCCCCACATCCCCAATATTTTTGATTGTGGTTGTGCCTCTGGCTTCACGTACCCCTCCCCTGTCGTGTGTGTCTCTCCCATGTTTTAATGTCCTTTTTTCCATTTCGCTTTCTCACTCTCTCACATCATTTCTCTTTCTTTTTTAAAGTTTTGGACTTTGCTATCTCCACTCTGCTCTATACAACCTTATCTAAATTGAAATGAATAACTCTCTTTATTACAGTGAAGGCTTCTTCCACACGTAGACCACCATCTTTCAGTCACTCTCTGTGACATCATTTCTCTTTCTCTTTTAAACTTATAGAAAATGCCGTCTGATTTGACGTGTAGAAGCAAAGGTGTCTTCAAGTTGTGAATTCCACTGGCCGCAGTGTTTTTACAACGGTAAGCACAGAAGCCTAAATACACAATGCCTTCATTACAATGCATTAGAAATAAGTCGGCCTATTTACAATCCCGTTCTGCCACGTTTGTGTCACTAACGCAATAGGCACTTCCATATAGACACCACTTGAACGCGGCACTATAACGGAACTGAAATGTACTAGGCACACTGCACACGTAAAACTGTAGTGTTACCTTCATTTGTGAAAGGAGACATTCTGTAGTGTGCAGCAGCTTCACTGTGTAAAATGTATAATTACCTCCAAGCAGTGAAAACAGATAGGTTACAACAGTCTGACAAACAGATCTACAAGCTTATTACGCCACTTTTCTATCACTTTTAATATGGGAAAAGTGACACAAGCAGCTTCTAAATCTACTTCTGACTTTTCAAGATAAAATCTCAACTCCAGACTCTGCTAGACAGTTTTAATGTTGTTTTCTCTCTCTCTCTCTCTCTCTCTCACTCTCTGTGACATCATTTCTCTTTCTCGTTTAAACTCATAGAAAATGCTGTCTACTTTGACGTGTAGAAGAAAAGTTCACTTCAAGTTGTGAATTCCACTGGCCGCAGTGTTTTCGCCCGCAGTGTTTATACAACGGTAAGCACAGAGACCTAAATATACAATGCCTTCATTACAATGCATTAGAAATAAGTCGGCCTATTTACATTCCCGTTCTGCCACTTTTGTGTCACTAACGCAATAGGCACTTCCATATAGACACCACTTGAATGCGGTACTATAACGGAACTGAAATATACTAGGCACACTGCACACGTAAAAGTGTAGTGTTACCTTCATTTGTGAAAGGAGACAGTCGGTAGTGTGCAGCAGCTTCATTGCGTTAAAATTTATAATTACCTCCGAGTAGTGACAACAGATAGGTTACAATAGTCTGACAAACAGATCTACAAGCTTATTACGCTACTTTTCTTTCACTTTTAACATGGGAAAAGTTGCACAAGCAGCTTCTAAACCTACGTCTGACTTTTCAAGATAAAATCGCAACTCCACAATCTGCAAGACAGTTTTAATATTGTTTTCTCTCTCTCTCTCTCTCTCACTCTTTGTGACATCATTTCTCTTTGTCTTTTAAACTTATAGACACTGCTGTGTCCTTTGACTTGTAGAACAACACCTAAACTGAAGTTGTGAATTCCACTGGCCGCAGTGTTTGGCCGCAGTGTTTATACAACGGTAAGCACAGAGGGCTAGATATACGATGCCTTCATTGCAATGCATTGGAAATAAGTCGTCATATTTACAATCCCGTTATGCCACTTTTGTGTCACTAACGCAGTAGGCACTTCCATATACACACCACTTGAACTCGGCACTATAACGCAACTGAAGGGTACCAGGCACACTGCACATGTAAAATCGTAGTGTTACCTTGACTTGTAATGCTTCAGCTCATTTAGTGACATCTACATAATTCTAAACTCTAATTTTCTTTTTTGTTTTGCAGATTACCAATCGTACATCTTTTGGAATCAACTTCACAATTTGTTTATAGTACTGTTTTGTAAAGTTATTTTTCTAGTTGTTTATAATATAGTTATCATTAAGTTTCGTTTACAGTTTTCGTTTTATTAAAAGTTAATAAAAAAAACTACATACTACTTTTTCTTTGTGGGGGGGTGACGACCCACAATAAAAATAATATTTATAAGGTTGCAGTACTCTAGTAAGATGTTCAAGACTAGGATTGAAAAGTACTGACTTATATTTTCTCTGAATACACTACAACATGGTAAAGAAATCATACTAATACGAAACAATGTGTACCACGCAATGCCTACCCCCCTACAAAATTAAGTGTGTGCGCCTCAATGGCGCCCCTCAAACCACGGAAACAATAACCCCACAAAGACTTCTATATTGTATGAGAGGGACTGCGTGGCCCTCCGCCTGGTGCCCTGGAGTCCACCATGCCCAGACCCGGTTTCTGCAGTGTCCTGGGGGGAAACAGCCATTACAACGCCTGATCGTCACCACGAAGCCATTAGCACACTTATGGCTTTACCAGACATGCGTTTACAACTAAAATGCATTTACTACGCATGATAAACGCATAATCATAATAATGTCTTTGTGTTGACGAGCACACGTTGTAATGGCTGTGCCTTACCTCCTTCAAATTAGTTTCTAGGTATACGTGTGACCAAGTCTGATAAGATCGGAGGCCAAGGACAAACACCGTGGTGTCTGTGGCAGAAAATCTCATCGATCACAGAGAAAATATGCGGAGGGTAAAATGAAAGTAACAGGTATAATAAAAATAACGGAGGAAAACTACTAAAATGGCGGTGGACGGAGTATGTAATCAACGTTTGCGGGCTCGACACTACATTTCAAATAAATATAGATACAATATGTTTATTAATATATTACAAAAGTATAGTAGCGGATGACACACACGAGCTGGGAAAAAAAGCGGCAAATTTAATAACTGAAATGAGGAGAGGTTTGCTTGGCGAACTTTGAAGAAAAAGGAAAAAAAGTGCGCTTGCAAACAAGGATGCGCATGCGTAGAGAATACGTCCTTCAAAGGAGAGGTTTGCTTGGCGAACTTGAAGAAAAAGAAAAAAAAGTGGGCTTGGAAACAAGGCTGCGCATGCGTAGAGAGTACAACTGGTGCACAAAAAAAAATGGAAAGTTTTACGTACTATCATAGAAATATAGCTCTTTTTTTGACCAGTAAAGTTAGTTCTTAAAAATAGCTATTTTTTTACCCCAATGACTCCACGATCGCAGACGGCACCCTGCATCCTTCGTGAGCCCGCATTGCTTTATCAGAGACATCACCTTATATGCTGCTCTCTCTTTCGAAGAAACAATCTGCTTTCTTGAAAGAGAGAACAGATTAACTTGCTCTCTTTTTCAAATAAGAAAAAGGTTTCCTGTGGTAAAGTGAAAGCAGCAATGGTACCGCCCTACCATACCAAACAGCAGGGTCCCGGAAGTACGCACCCCGAGACACTGCAAGAACCGACCCTGGGAGATGGTGGACCCCAGGGACACTAAGGGTTCCAGGAGGGGGGCAGCGCATCCCCCTCCCAACATTAAAAAACCCCGGGGAGTGCAGGTACCCGGGCCTGGAAGGTCATTTTACATATTACTGCCCCAGGAAGGTGGCGGTCCCCGCGACGTGTACGGGGAGAGAGAGAGGGAGAGCTGAAAACACACTTTTAAAAATATATATATATTTTTAAAAGCCATGTCTTGGTGATGGTCCCCGAGACTGAGGGGAAGAGGATCGTAACCCCCCCGCATACTTCAAAATAAAACCACAGAGGGGGTTACAAGCCCCCCACTATGAAAAAAATTGCCCCTGAAATTTGCCCCCATGGAACCTAATGAATAAAACGGACTTCTATTTCTTATTTCCCTTTTCCACCGCGTACGTATAGCATACGCGTACCCCCCCCAATTTTGTATAAAAAAATTTAAATTGAGCCTAAAGATCCATGTACGACACCCTGAGCAAGCCTAGAGGGTCAGGATGTTTCTACCCTGCCCCCTTTCCTTATTTATCAACTTTGTTTTACTGTTTTCTTGTGAGTCGCTTCTAACGACGAACAAGATGGCTGCCAACAGTTCCTGGTTTGGAGTGTTCACGCACAGTTGACAGCCAATCAGCATGTAGCTCGTGCTCATAATTGTACGGATTTCCGTACGCGTGCTGTACTCCGTCTCTAGATATCGCTATGATTTTACTTGTAATTTTCTAAGGAACTACTGAACGGATTTACCTTATTTAACAAAAAGCACAATCTGCGAACCAAACTCTACCTCTCTGCCAAATTTGGTGTAATTCCGTTCAGCCGTTCGGGCTGTAGCCCTGGCTAAAGGTCCCTATGTAAAATTGCATAGGGAAAACATGTTTTGGGACCCCCCTTTTTTCTCGGCCCCCACTTGACAAATCACCCCCAAACTTTCAGGGAAGGAGCGGAACCAAGAAGGCCATGTTCTTGGAGAAATTTGCGATGATTCATCTACCGACGCTAAAGTTATTCCAAATAGAATGTTATGGATTTCCTATGGAAAGTAGGTCCTAACTATAACTACCTACTGGCGACCGCCAGTAGGTAATATATATATATTGTGACCAAGGGCCTACGGGCCTGAAACGCGTCGTGCTGTTGTTGCCTCACCTGCACATTAAAATCTGCTAAAGCCAGATCCTGTGGTCCTTTCTCCTTTTGCTTCGACAATCTGCATGATTGGAGGTGGCGTGTGGAGTCTTCGTTTGTATATATATATATATTACCTACTGGCGGTCGCCAGTAGGTAGTTATAGTTAGGATTGTTTTCCATAGGAAATCCACAACATTCTATTGGGAATAACTTTGGCGAAGATTGAGGAATCTGCCTGTAATTTTCCTCAAATTTGCCTCGCTGCGCTCCGCTCCTTTCCTGAAAGTTTGGGGGAGATTCGTCAAGCGGGGCTGAGATAAAAGGGGGGTCCCAAAACGTGTTTTCCCCATGTTAATTTCCATAGGGCGGTTGGACTCACTTTTAGCCCGAACGGCTGAATGGATTTCCACAAAACTTGGCAAAATTGTAGGGACTGGTAGCCCGATGTGCCTTTGCTATGTCTCAAGATATGTGCTCCAGTGGATTTTGAGTAATTTAGGTTAAAAAATATATATATATCTGGGCGGAGCCTAACCACACATCTGATCTGATTGGCTGTCAGCACTTCATCCAAGAAGTGTTGGCAGCCATCTTGGGACCAATATACATGATAGCACCTCATTAAAAAGCATTGTAGTTAATAGAGGGTTTTAGGACTTTAGTTACATTATAAATCATTTGTTGATGGTACCATATTCATTTTAGGAATTGTGGTGTGTTCTAAGGTGATTTTACCATGTGAAAAAGCCTTCTGCTGTGATATCATGAATCATGTTTGAAAGAAAACTAATATCTCATGATTTTCCCACAGTGGTTTGGAAGGGGATCTATAAGCTAAACTGAAAGCATATTTTCTGTAAATTCACATTATCTTTCTCAGTCATGTGAGAATGAAGTCTGACATTCTCTGTAAAACATGTACATCCAACAAGGACAGAGACTGTCAGTTGATTCCTTTGTGTTCTACTGCAGCCTCCTAGAGTGTTCTAAAGAACAACTAGAGCGCAAACAGTCCTACTTATTACAAAGGTATAGCACACCTGAAGCCATCGTGATGGGAATAAAGTGGTAACTCTTAAAACATTTAATTTAAAAAGGAACAAAATGAGGGGGTATATTATGCCATAGAAAGTATTATTAGTGCTGCAAAAAGAAAAATTAGGGCACATTTTGAGTGACTTCTCAAATCCTCTTCTATTTCATAAAAAAATTCTCACATGCAGTCTCCCAAGATGGCCACCAGAGACAAAAGAGCCCAAATGTAGCCCAAATATCACCCAGATGTAGCCCAAGTATAGCCCAATGACAGAATGTCCCAGAGTGTTCCAACGAACAACTAGAGCGCTAACAGTCCTACTTATTACAAAGGTATGGCACACCTGAAGCCATTTTGATTGGAATAAAGTGGTAACTCTTAAAACATTAAATTTAAAAAGGAACAAAATGAGGGGGTATATTTTGCCATAGAAAGTATGATTAGTGCTGCAGAAAGAAAAATTAGGGCACATTTTGAGTGACTTCTCAAATCCTCTTCAATTTCATTAAAAAATTCTGACATACAGTCTCCCAAGATGGCCACCAGAGACAAAAGAGCCTAAATGTAGCCCAAATATCACCCAGATGTAGCCCAAGTATATCCCAATGACAGAATGTCCCAGAGTGTTCTAAAGAACAACTAGAGCGCTAACAGTCTTACTTATGACAAAAGTATGGCACACCAGAAGCCATCTTGATTGGAATGAAGTGGTAAGTCTGAAAACATTTAATTTAAAAAGGAACAAAATGAGGGGGTTCATTTTGCCATAGAAAGTATGATTAGTGCTTCAGAAAGAAAAATTAGGGATCATTGTGAGTGACTTCTCAAATCCTCTTCTATTTCATTAAAGAAATTCTGACATGCAGACTGAAACATGCACTTTGAATACCAGCAGCAGACTTCCCTGGTGAGCAGTAGCTTTACTACAGTGATCTAATGAGCCTCAGAATTAGCTTTATTCGATTTTTGATTTAAAATCATAAAAGCAACAACAAAACACAAATGAAAAACATCAATATTACATTACATATTAATTGTTAAAAGCAGAATTAAATTGGTAAAACGAATCAGCTAGTCAATATAAAACGATTTGGATGCTTATAGGTTGGGTCTTATGAGTAGTGCTCAGGAAGTACAGAATTTCAACAGGGGTTCGAAGCTGTTAGGGGCTACAAAACTAGGGGCATTAAGCGCACAGAGTCCCCCTCCCCAACCATTATACTTCTTTACTGCCGTTCTTAGTGACTGGATAGGTGGAATGCTCGGATAAAAGTCATGTAAATCCCAAATGTGGATTGAGCCGTCCCCCTCTTTGTGCTTGTAAGATCGAAAATAAGGAACTATATTCCTGTGCTTGAATTTGATTAGCACCAAGTCCCCAGGGATGGCTTTTGGCATTGTACCCAACCACCCCACCCTCCTAACGCTTAGAATCCCCCCATCTAAGTCAGGAGGCAGAGGTCTATTGGTCTGTAACCAGGGCATGACCTTATTGAGCAGGTCTTGACGTGTTTCATGATTTCCATGATTTAAAGGTGGAATCCCAGAGACAACAGACACATAAGGGGCGGCTTCAGGTGGTAAGTTAATTCGAGGTATTCTAACAGGTTCGAGTTCTGAATTAGGCTCAATACGGTTTATTAACGGGCGTTCTATGGACAGTTTGAGGCCTGTTGTAAAAGGTAATGTTTGTGTATGAGCGTTCTTGCGGGAATTCAGCTTAGGTTTTACCCGGATAATGGGAGGGATAGGAGCGTCTGATAATGCCAGTTTGGCACTTGATGAGATATGCGTTTTGATTGTCAGTTCCATACCAGATAACCTGTCCCCCAGATCGTTCATTTTGGCCACCAGTGGTGCTATAAGAGATGAAAGTAGGTGCTCAAGCTGTGCCAATAAGGTTGGTTGTAAGTGTAATGGATGGTTTTCTACTTCTCCACACACCATGTCCCCCGATGCTGTGGTTAAATTTGAGTGGAGAAGAGAGGGACTGGAGCATAATTTTTGGATTTTGGCTTGCTTCGCTTTAGAAAAGTCATCATCATGCTTCCTTTTAGTGTTGGGCCCTCCTAGAAATACGTTGGCTGGGGACAAGTGTTTGTTAGAGTCAAGAAGTGAGTTCTGCAAGGTGGCAATTACATCATCATGGTTGGTGACCATGCTTGTAGTGGGTAGTATGTCCGGGGCGTATTTGGTACCGCACAAGGCGTTCATTTCCTCCCAGATAGACATAATATGATGTGGGAAGCTACAGTAGATCGGTAGCAATAAGAAGGAAAATCCCAATACCTCTTAGATGGAGATGTCAGTGGTCTGGCCCGTCCCGTCCTCCACGTGCCTCTGAGGGCCACAGAGGGCCCGCCCTTTGCCCGGGTTTAGCCCGGCGCTCCCGCGCGCTCCCGCAACGCGGGTCTGTTGAGGGGATTTGTAGCGGCTCCTGTCGCGGAAGTGTGCTCTCGTGGCTTCCTGCCGCTGTGCACGCCGGGGATTGTAGTCTCCCCCGCTCGGCGGCCGCAGCGCGGTGTCAGAGGCTGCGGCGGCGGGGGGAGACAGCTGGCAGGGTCACAGTAGGATTAGGAGATGAAAGCGGCCACCCAAGGCTTGCCAGGTCCGGTGAGTAAGAATCGCCCCTAATGAGCAACTAGAGTGCTAACATTCAGAATTTATGGCAAATGTGTGACACATCTGAATGCCTTCTTGATGGAACCAAAGTAAACAAGCATTGAAAATGCAATAGATCTCGCCCTCGTTTAAGTTAAAGCCATTCTGTTTGTAATGAGGTGGCTTTTTAGCTTTGCTTTTATTAGTGTTTTTTAAACTTTCATGTAAATAACATGCATCTGTATGCATATATGTATATGTATGCATGCATTTATATTTGTATTTATATAGATATACAGATTATATATGTTTATATATGTATGTATATATTACCTACTGGCGGTCGCCAGTAGGTATATATAGTTAGGATTTTTTCCCTATGGGTTTTTTGAAAATTCTATGTCTAATAACTTTGGCGTTTGTGGACGGAATTGGCTGAAATTTTCTGGAAAATGGAACATTTTGTTTCTGAGCAGCCCTTGAAAATTTGGGGGGTGTTCGTCAAGGGGGGGCCGAGAAAAAAGGGGGGTCCCAAAACGTGTTTTTAATATTGAGTTTTCCATAGGGCGGTTGGCCTCACTTTTAGCCCGAACGGCTGAATGGATTTGCACGAAACTTGGCAAAATTGTAGGGACTGGTAGCCCGATGTGCCTTTTGTAGGTCTCAATATATGTGCTCCAGTGGATTTTGAGAAATTAACGTTTAAAAAAAGATATATATCTGTAACAGCGGACCGGGCAGCTCCCCGGTTCGCGGACCGGGGCGCGTACCAGAACTTCGCGTAGCGAAGCTGATTGGCTCTCCGGTGTCTGTCAACATTCTAAACAGTCCGGAGCGGCCGCCATCTTGTCTCTCGGTAGGATTGAGAGACAAGAGGAGGCCAAAACAAAGATGGAAATAACCATAAGGGGGCATAGTAGATCCTCCCTGACCCCCTAGGTTTAATGTGGAGGCTTTAAAAGGGCCCCGCGGGGCAAAAAAAATAATAATTTTTTTTTGTTTTTTTGCGTGGGTAGCGCCCGGTCCGCGAACCGGGAAGCGTTCTGGGCAGCGTACTACAATGAAAAATGAATGAGAGACTTTTCAAATGCAGTATGTTAATTGATTGTTGGTTTTGTTGATTATTTTTTATTTTCTTTATTTTTTAAGCATTTTTTTTTTATTGTGATTGTGTTTCATAATTTATTAAACTTTCTAACATTTCATTGTCAGAAATTTCATAATTATCATGGAATATACATTGTAGTCTCTGAGGGTGTAAAATGTCCTCATTTGCAAGGAGGTTATCTACTGCTTGTACACATTGCAGTAGTTCATTGTCCCAAGTTTCATCGAAAAATTCAATGTCAATTTGATCAATTGTATCAATCAATTCTTGGCTGCTCTCTTGCAGGTCCATTTCAAAAGAAACTTGGTTTTCGCCTTCCATTTTGCCTGAAATTTGGATTAAAAAAATATATATTAGTAGAGATAGGGCAATGTTGGGAATAATTTTAGATAGGCATTTTTTATCAGTGAATTTATCTTTGGGCAGTGTATAGTATCAGAGTGGAAGTAGGAATATAAAAAAGTGTATGTGATTTAACGTAAGTAAATTCATAATTATACAAGAGAAGCCTAACTCCATCCATAACTATAACAGAGAAGTCTCTCTAAATCTATAACTACTACAGAGGGATAGTATATATCTATCAGAAAAAGTTTACCATATTAACTTATAGTGCACAATATACTTCAGTTTTAAAAATAAAAACTTACCTTTAGAAAGAAGTTGAAGGTATTAGTGAAAATACTATTGAAATGTACAGCAAGAAGTAGTAGTCACAATGGCTGTGTTTTCTTCTCTTCCTTTATATATATTCAGGTATATAACCAATGAAATGTCAGGTAAAAAAAGTAGAAAATGAAAGTAAAATTTTCATTGGTTGTCAATTCCAACACTTCAGATGTGTTTTGTGAAGTAATTTACCTCAGGGTATTTAGAGAGGTCTACAGGCTAAATGACTAAATGGAATTCCAATCAAATTTGTGAAAATGGTAGGGATTGGTATGTAGTATGAGCTAATCTATATTTGGTGAAATTGTCTCCAGTGGCTTTTCTGTGAACTACTTTCCCACCTTTTTTGATGGTGCGCTTCCCAGGGAGCGACCCGGTACGCGAACCGTTGAGCGCCCCGGTTCGCGAACCTTAAGCGTTCCGGGAGTCCACCATTTTGTGTTTCGGTCGAATTAAGATACAAGATGGAGGACAAATAATGTTCAGAATGGGTAGAAGGGGGCACGGTAGAGTTATCTTGACCCCCTAGGTTTTCTGAGGGTGGCTGAGGAGGCTTATATGTGCGAAAAAAAACCATTTTTTAAAAAACATTCGCGAGGTTAGCTCCCGGTTTGCGTACCGGGTAGCGCCCCAGGGAGCGTACTTTGTTGAAAATTAGTGAAAAATGTTAGAGTAAAATAATAATTGTGAGTGATTAGATGTAGGGTAGCTCTGAGAAGAGCTTTTGGGTTTATGGTACATTTAGGTACTTATAAGTAGGTACCAATGCACATTCTTAAATTCAGAGTGAAAATTCTGTTGCCCTCATCTGAGAAGTGAACTCCATCTCCTCTGTAGATATCTTGCATGCAGTAACGCAAGTTATTGTTGTACAGGGAGCCCATTCCATGGTCTCTCATGTAAGCTGAAACAGATTTGTTTACATGCTTCCTCGACTTCTCAATTTGTGGACAAAATTGGTTTGACCACCTCCATTTCTGTCTTTGGCATATATTTGAATATTCCAAGGCAGTCTGAGGAAAAAGTGCCATTAATTGCTCAAAGGTGTCCTTTAAAAGCATTTCCAGACCTACACCAGTCAAAGTGCCCAAGTCATTACCTCCACAGTGCACAATTAACAGGTCAGGTTTGGGCAAATGCATAAAGGTTTTCACCAATGGTATCAATTGGTGACATTTTAATCCTCTGTGGCCAAACCACTTAATTTCCACATCTTGTAAATTGAGGTTAGGTAATTTCCTGTTTTCAACGTACCTTTGAGCCCAGTGAATATAACTATGTCCAACAATCCAGACAGAAAACATGGTGAGAGAAGGTTCTCCTGCAGTCAGATGAAGTGTGGCAATGAAATGGCAGTTGAAAAAATGAGAGTTTAAAATGAAAAAAACTGTGGAGTTTCTGTGTTCATGAAGCAGTAACAGTGATTGGTGGATTTTGATTGCTGAAAACAGAAAGTTAGGGTGCACGGATGTGTTCTTTGAAAGATGTATTTTGAATGGTCAATAAAAAATCATTAAATGAAAGAATGCACTGGATATGCAGGTGCACTGAGAGTTCAGAGTTCAATTGCAACATTGTTGTGTGAACTTGCAAACACCAGAAGTCTTCCAAGAGGTGGTTGCCATGCAGAAAAGGCAGAAAGGGCAGAGGGGGGAAGGGTTTTCATTTGAAAAAAAGTGAGGGAAGAGTTTTGATTGGGTGACATGAGAGATATGTGTGAAGAATTACAGCATTTCTGTGCTTTTGATAGCTGCAGACTCTGGAGTGCATACCTTTTGCTCTGCTGAAGACAAATTGGTGTGTTTCTGAGACTGTTTTCAAACTCAAAGTATTTGCTAAGGTGAGAAAATATTTCTTTAATTTAGATAGAGAATAGTGTGCTTTAAGGAGAAAATTATGAATTATGTGGCGCAAATTGCTTGTAAATATGCTCCCACATGTGCATGGAAAATTTAGATTTTGAATGTTTGTGTTACATAGCCATGTTAAAAGTGATACAAACATGCTGCAAAGGCAATCAAAAAACGCTTTTATGTGTCTTAAGGACATTTTAAGTAATTTTCCCATGTGCAGTGTTTTGAAATTATGATTTGAAAATCGTTTTTGGGGAAAAGGAATTGTTTTTAAATTTATGACAATGACATAATGGTGTATGCTTCTTTATACGGCAATTGACTGTCCCTGATGTTATTTTTCCCATTTTAATGTAAGACCTTTCTCAGTGGCGCAAGTTGCTTGTAAATATGCTCCGACCTGTGCATGGGAAATTTAGATTTTAAATGTTTGTGTTACATAGCCATGTTAAAAGTGACCCAACCATGCTGGAAAGGCAATAAAAAAACACTTTCATGTGTCTTAAGGACATTTTAAGTAATTTCCCTGTGGGCAGTGTTTTCAAATTATGAATTGAAAATCGTTTTTGAGGTAAAGGAATGTTGTTAAAATTTATGTGCGCCATATGCCCCCAAATTTCGTTTTCAGGGGTGCAGCAGGGTGTTCTTGAGACACCCCTGCACCTTTGGAAAAATTCCTAATTTGCGATGAGCTAATTGCTAATCGCAAATTGCACCTTCATTCCTATGGGCCTCCTGCTCCATGGAAATGAATGGGTAATTTGCAATTAGCAATTTGCTCATCGCAAATTAGGAATGGTAAAGAATCGCTATTTATTCCTTAAAATTCGCTATTTTGGAAATGCAAAATAGTTATATGATACATATGGCGGTTGATGTCTAACAAGATAAGAAGCTTAGGGATACATTTATGATGACTGGCGCAATGAAGTGGACATCACTTACTTCATTGGTAGAGCTTTACATGTATTATGTCCTCTGTATTCTTCATCAAGCGTAACTTTAATCTGCAATCCTGAGTAGGCCTCACCTTAAACAAACCTCTGGATAGGCCACACCTTATCGTCATCCTGAATTAATCATTTAAAATGCTAGGGACAGATTTATGATAGGTGTATGCCTCTTTTGCGCCACTTACAAAACACTGTCCACGGGGAAATGACTTAAAATGTCCTTAAGACACATGAATGTGTTTTTTTAAAGCGTTTGCAATTTTTTTGGGGTGACTTTTAACATGGCTATGTGACTCAAACAGTCAAAATCTAAATTCACCATGCACAAGTGGGAGCATATTTACAAGGAATGTGCTCTATGGGGAAAGGTCTTATAATGTAATATGGGAAAAATGACATCAGAGACACTGAAATGCCTTATAGAGAAGCATACACCATTATGTCCTTGTCATAAATTTGCAAACCATTACTTTTCCCCAAAAACGATTTTCAAATCATAATTTGAAAACACTGCACATGTGGAAATTACTTAAAATGTCCTTAATTCAAAATTTGCTATTCCTTATTTTGCGATTGCACTGAAGGATTTGCAAATTTTGCGATTCCTTAAATGCAATGTATCAAACAAAACATATGTAAAAAATGATATTAAGGATTTGGAAACTACCACCAACTTCTAGTTTGTGGTAATTTGCGAATTCTTTTCAAAAAGCATTTTTTTCCAAAAAACAAAAGGTGCCATATGACGCCTATACATGTCCTTAGGGCATGTATGTGTGCCATATGCCCCCAAATTTCTTTTTCAGGGGTGTAGCAGGGTTTTCTTGAGATACCCCTGCACGCTTGAAAAAATTCCTATTTTGTGATGAGCTAATTGCTAATCGCAAATTGCAACCTTCATTCCTATGAGCCTCCTAGCCCATGGAAATGAATGGGTAACTTGCAATTAGCAATTTGCTCATTGCAAATTAGGAATGGTAAAGAATTGCTATTTATTCCTTAAAATTTGCTATTTAGGAAATGCAAAATACATATGGTGGTTCATCTGTAACAAGATAAGAAGCACATTCCTTGTAAATATGGTTACACTTGTGCATGGTAAATTTAGATTTTGACTGTTTGAGTTACATAACCATGTTAAAAGTGACCCAAAAAAATTGCAAAGGCTTTCAAAAAACACTTTCATGTGTCTTAAGGACATTTTAAGTCATTTCCCTGTGGGCAGTGTTTTCAAATTATGACTTGAAAATCGTTTTTGAGGTAAAGGAATGTTGTTAAATTTTATGTGCGCCATATGCCCCCAAATTTCTTTTTCAGGGGTGCAGCAGGGTGTTCTTGAGACACCCCTGCACCTTTGGAAAAATTCCTAATTTGCGATGAGCTAATTGCTAATCGCAAATTGCACCTTCATTCCTATGGGCATCCTGGCCCATGGAAATGAATGGGTAATTTGCAATTAGCAATTTGCTCATCGCAAATTAGGAATGGTAAAGAATCGCTATTTATTCCTTAAAATTCGCTATTTTGGAAATGCAAAATAGTTTGATGATACATATGGCGGTTGATCTCTAACAAGATAAGAAGCTTAGGGATACATTTATGATGACTGGCGCAATAAAGTGGACATTACTTACTTCATTGGTAGGCCTTTACATGTATTATCTCCTCTGTATTCTTCATCAAGCGTAACTTTAATCTGCAATCCTGAGTAGGCCTCACCTTAAACAAACCTTTGGATAGGCCACACCTTATTGTCATCCTGGATTAATCATTTAAAATGCTAGGGACAGATTTATGATAGGTGTATGCCTCTTTTGTGCCACTGTGCGTCACTTTTATGATGCAGCGGGGGTGCAAAAGATTTGCTATGAGGCGACAACATTACAAATTGATGCATTTAGGCAGATATGTCATGGTGTAAAAAAAACGTACCACATGAAACCGATGCAGCAGTGATGCAAAAGATGCACCATGTCGCAAGACAGGCCTCACTTGGGGCCATATGTATCAAGCTAATTAGCATTCGCAAAGATCAAAATTCTACGAATTTCGGCCTTTGCGAATGTTAATTAGACAAATGGTATGTATCAAACAAGTTTGATGCAAAATAAGGAGTAGCAAAATTTGCTATTCCTTATTTTGCAATTGCACTGAAGGATTTGCTAATTTTGTGACTACTTAAATGCAATGTATCAAACAAAAAATATGTAAAAAATGACATTAAGGATTTGGAAACTATTGTGGTAAATTGGTGGTAATTTGTGAATTCTTTTCAAAAAGCTTTTTTTCAAAAAAACAAAAGGTCCCATATGACGCCAACACATGCCCTTAGGGCATGTATGTGTGCCATATGCCCCCAAATTTCTTTTTCAGGGGTGCAGCAGGGTGTTCTTGAGACACCCCTGCACCCTTGGAAAAATTCCTAATTTGTGATGAGCAAATTGCTAATCGCAAATTAAACCTTCATTCCTATGAGCCTCCTAGCCCATGGAAATGAATGGGTAACTTGCAATTAGCAATTTGCTCATTGCAAATTAGGAATGGTAAAGAATTGCTATTTATTCCTTAAAATTCGCTATTTAGGAAATGCAAAATAGTTTCATGCTACATATGGCGGTTCATCTGTAACAAGATAAGAAGCTTAGGGATAGATTTATGATGACTGGTGCATCACCAGGGATGTGTCAGTCATCCTGCGCCGCTGTTCCGCCACCCATGGTGTGCTGCATTTAGAATGCGGGGCATCATGGGGCAAAAATGGCACAGATGCGTGACGTATCTGTGCTGTAAAGGTAGTGATTGCTGGAGTTGTATCGCAAGTGCGATGCAGCTCAAGCAAGGCTCAGGGGTGCCCCATCTCCACAATGTTGCGTCAAGACCTATGCCTGCTTAAAGCAGGCGCAGGGTTTTGACGAAGCTTTCTCCTATCTGATTGTAAATACGGCACACCATGGGTGGCAGAGTAGTGGTGCACGTTAACTGGTGCATGCCTGGGGATGTGCCATTTAACATAAATCTGCCCCTTTACATTTAAGTATGTGCAGGACACACAGAGTCGGTGAGGCTTATCCAAGGTTAAGAAGAGATGAGTCCTGTTCACTGAAAATTTAGACATAGTCTTCACCTGCTCAGCATTGCTGGACATGGCTAAATAATAGCTGCAAAATATTACTCTTGTTAAACAATTTTACTATTATAATCTCTGAGATTTGTCTCTTACTCTGCAACATCTCATTGTTGTTATCTTTCTTTAAAGATAAAGACAACCTCAACATGAGCGACAATCTGCAATCAGTTGATTTTGACCTCATCATTGAACTTGTAATTGAAACATCAGTGGATGTTGATCCCTTGGATGATTTAAATCCTGAGGATGAAGAAGAGCGTGATGAGGATGCAGATTTGTCCGAATTATATGACATAGGATGGGAAGCTGACCTGCTTGAGCCTATGGAAATATAAACATTTATTTTTAAAATTTATAATTAATAAAAAGTAAAAAGGTAAACCGTTTAATTCAAAAATAAAGACACCTTCAAAAGCAGGTTATGTGTAGTGTCTTCAATAAAATATTAAAATATGCTCATAAAATTAGATCAGATTCACATATAAAATAGCACAGGTAACATAAATATAAATGTCATTTCTTTTCTGCTATTTCTGTATTGTAAATTTGCAAGGACTAAAAAATCTTCTATTTAAAATGTCAAGTAGTGTGTTAAGTTTTTGATCACTGTTATTGTTTTACTGTTTGGTAATAATGGTTAATAACATTTTTTATTATATTTTACCACAGATTCAACTGCAGATCATTTCAAGATTTCACCATGCCAACAATAGAAAGACAGAGAAAGGCTGCAAAACGTCAAAGACAGCAGGTGAAAGAAAATAAGCAGCAGTCCTCTAACAAAAAGATTTGTCAAGTCACGAAGAAAGCACCGGGTAAGAGCACAAAATATTTCATAAGAAATATGTGTAGTAAAAAAAATATTACTACAGAAAATGTTTCAGTCCATAAAACGAGAAGGAATTCAAATGGAAAGGAAAGGCCAATCAAAAATGTTACTGCTAGAGCAAGAGATAACTCTGTGCATGATAGTAGAAGGAAACAACAGTTTAGGGAGATTCGTAAACGAATGTTCCGCAACAGGATAATTGGCAATTTGTTAAAAAATATTAAGAAAGGTCAACAGAAACTGGTTTTTTATAAGATAAAAAAAAAAGTTGAGAAAGTTATTGATCAGGCATTTGAAATTAAACGTAAGTTATTTATTTTGATAATCAATAGAATTAGGAAGCTAAACAAGGCAATTTATGATTTCAAAAGAAATAGTAGATGGAAGAGAATAGTTAATCGTAGTAATTTTTGTGAAGTTTTTTCTGGAGAATGGATGCATAGTTCAAGCTGTGAGGCATTTTTTAATGAGGAGAGTTATTTCCAGGATAATGATTTGGTGCATGCAGTTGACACCAGTGGTCGTGCTTATGAAGTGAAAGATGGTTGTCCAGTTGAAAAAGAAAAACTTGTGACAACAGAGGCAGAAGAGGTGTTAGGTAATGAGGTTTTAGGAAGACGTGCTAAGGGTCCTGTGTACACCTGGAAGTGTAGTAGTATTTGCAGTGTGCGACAGGATTCCATCAATTTGCTTTGTGATTTTGTACGGTCATTTAATAAGAAAAGTTTGAAGCAGAAAATAAGGTTGTTGCAAGAATTAGATCCTTGCAGAGTAAGAGAAGTGACAGGTTTGCATGGTCATTCACTGGCTTGTCTTTCCAGGAGAGTATGCCAGAGTGTTTTTCATCATTTCAGGATGCTAGCTGTGCATCATAATAAAGTGAGGAAATTAGTTAGAATGTTGTATTATGCTAAGAGTCCAGCAATTATGCTTAAACATTTATGCGCTGCTCTTTTGCATGGTTCTGAAATAGATGTGAAGAATATATGTGAAGAAATTGAGTTTTGTTACTTTGGAAGTAAAGAGGAGAATGTTGAAATTGAGCAAGAAGAAGAGGGTCATGTGGAAGATAGTGTACAGGTTTCCAGTACAGATAATTGCCAGAGGGAAATTGCGACGTTTGAGGTGAAATCAAGTGAGAGGCCTAATTTCACTTGTGTGTGTTGTCGACGCACTTATTATAAGAATCAGACTAAGTTAGTGGATTTATATGCAAAAAGTGAAAGGGAAAATAATAGTGAATGGAAGGATTTCGCAACATACTTGATGGTAGAAAGTTGTTTTGATTTGGGATTGGATCAACGTGTGTGTAGTTATTGTTGTTGCAAATTAAATCAAAACCAGATGCCTGCTAGAGCAGTTCATAATAATCTGGAATTGGTTGAGATTCCTTCTGAATTGAAGGATTTAAATACTTATGAATATATTTTGATTCAAAGTATCCATCCCTTTCAGGCTATTGTAAGAATGGAGCCAAAGACAGGGAAATTGCCTCCATCAGATTTACAGAGCGGATTAAAGGGAAGAGTTGTTTATTTGCCTCTAGATTTGAAGAAAAACATTAACACAATTGGAGTAGAAAAAGTGGAAGAGGAACCTCTGGTTATCTTAGTTAATGGGGTTCCGACAAAGAATAAGAAAATATGGCAAGATTTAGTAGATGTTAGGAAAGTTAAAAAGGCAACATTGTATTTGAAAAAAAATAATAAATACTATAAGAATGTATATGTTGCAGAAGAGGAAGTAAGTGAGGAAGAGGATAGCGATTTGTGTGCTGGTCAAATTGAGAAAGTAGAACCCTCTACTAGTGAAGAAATATATGAACATTATAGTGTTCATCCTTTGCATTCCAAGGAAGTCATGGGGAATGCTATTGAGTTGTTTCAAATGAAACAAGCCGAAGGGAGTCCCATTAGTGTTTGGGAGGAAAGTTTGGAAGCTCGGTGTTTCCCACAGCTTTTTCCAACAGGTCAGGGAGGAAGATATGATGAGCGACCTCATCAAATTCCTGCTTCTGAATACCGGACTTTGCGATTGTATGCAGGAGATGCTAGGTTTCGACAATGCATTCCTTATTTGTTTCATATCCTGTTTGAAAGCGATCTGTCTGGACTGTCATATGCAGTGAACCACATCTTGAAAAGTGGTATACACATGCAAAACATCTCGGCAAGTGACTTTATGGATAAAGTCAATGTCCAAGACAGTATTTTGGATTCTCACCTGATTAATCTCATGGCCTGTCAGCGTGGTACTAATGAGTACTGGTACCGTCGTCATGGTGATTTAAAATGTATGCTGAGGAACTTAGGTACTCCCACATGGTTCCTCACTCTGAGCTGTGCCGAGTATGGCTGGGAAGACTTACTTGAATTTCTACGAGAGGCAAATGCTAACGTAGATAACATCGAATTCAAGACACCCGGAGAACTGTGCTCTTTGGATCCAGTCAATGTATGTAGGTACTTCAATCATAGATTTGAAGCTATGATGTCTTTCATCATGAATAAGAAGAATCCACCTCTTGGAGAGGTGTTGGATTTCTTCTGGAGAAAGGAGTACCAAGCAAGAGGTGCTCCTCATATACATATGTTGCTGTGGATCAAGGATGCACCTAAATTTGGAACGGATCCAGAAGACTCAGTGATGAGTTTCATCCAACAGTATTCTACGTGTGCTGTTCCAAACGCAAAGGAGAAGAAAAGCCTAAGAGAAAAAGTTCTGCGTTTCCAAAGCCATCGATGTGGAAAGTACTGCCGTCGTAAATTCCGAAACAAGGACAAGTTCTACACTAAATGTCGTTTCGGATTTCCACGACCGGTGATTTCTAAAGGAAGAGTAAACAGTTTGATGTCTTCGCTGCGACACAATGTCATGAAGAAATCACCTAAAAACACTTACAATTTGAAGAGGAACGAAGAGTCCAAGTACATCAACGACTACAACCCGGTGATTTTGTCCATGTGGAATGCTAACATGGATATACAGTTTGTGGCTGATAATTGTATGGCTGTGGCTCGGTATGTGACGTCTTACATCACCAAAAAAGAGAAGACAGAATTGAAGGATATGTGGGAGGACATTTCCCATGAAAAGAGCCTCAGCAAGAAGTTGTACAGTTTCAGTCTGAAGATGTTGTCGCATCGAGAAATCGGAGCGTACGAATGTTCTGACCGGTTGTCTTCAGCAAGTCTCTATGCCAAGTCCAGGAGTATCGTTTGGGCGAGTCTTGGTCTTGCTGCAACGCGTAATCGAGTTCTCAAACCTGTGCGGGAAATTGAGTATTTGGCGGAAAAGGAGCCAAACAGTACCGACATTTTGAAGACCAACATGTTGGATACATATTATCCAAATCGAAGCATTCACCTCGAGAATGTTTGTCTGTATGAGGTTCTTCAAAATTACATATTCAAGAGGAACATCAAAGAAGATACTGAGAAAGGAGTGTATGCTGTAATAGGAAGTGAGGGATGTCTGGTCAAGCAAAGAAAATGCCACTTGGTAAACCATCGAAAATTGAGTGGCGAATCTCCTGAAAAAAAGGAGTTTTTCTATTTAGCACTTTTGCAACTTTTCAAGCCTTGGCGTGCAGAAGAGGAACTGCTTGGAGATTTCCTCTGTTACGAAGACTCTTTCAATGCCGCCAAGGAGACCATAGAATGTCCTGCTTTTCCCAAATATGTAGAAATGTTGAATGCGGAAATTGAGCAGGAAGCAACGATTGCAGCCGAGATTGCCAGAGACAGTTCTCAGGACAGTCAGAGTTCTGCTTCATTGAGTCAGGATCCACTAGGAGGACCTGTTATTGAAAATGAAGCTGCCACTGCTATGAATGAAGTGGAAAGAGCCATGGCACATGCTCAAGAGGATGCGGTTAACTTAGAAGAGTTGGAAAGACAACTCAACGTTGAGCAGAGGAAAATATATGACGAAGTTACCATGCAAATTGATCATGGATTAAGTCATGATAAGAAAGAGTGCTCATGTACGTCGTTGAAGCCTGTCCGACTGTACGTGAGTGGAGAAGCGGGAACTGGAAAAAGTTTCCTCATTAAAGCAATTTCATGCTATTTGCAGGAAAGGACAGAGTCATCGCTGTCTTGTGTTGTCACTGCTCCAACTGGACTGGCAGCACATAATATTAAAGGGATTACTTTACATTGTTTACTGATGCTGCCAGTGGAGCATGACAACAAATTACAATATCACAAGCTATCTGGAGATGCTTGTTTTGAAGTTTCAAGAATCTTGAGGAAAATGAAACTTCTTATCATTGACGAAGTAAGCATGGTTTCCAATGTCATGCTTGCCTTTGTGCATTTGAGGATGCAAGAAGTTCTCAAAACAGAGTATGATGTGTTATTTGGTGGCAAACACATCATTGTTTTCGGAGATCTTCTGCAGCTGACACCAGTGAAAGGGCAACCTGTGTTCAAAATGCTCACGCATGAAGATACCAGGAAGTGCCTAGGCAGCATTGGCAACGTCAATATATGGTTAAACTTCAATTATGCTGAACTGCATGAAAATATGCGTCAGGCGAAGGATGAAGTTTACAAGACTATTCTACAAGATGTTAGAATTGGAAAAGTGACCGAGCATGGGAAAGAAGCTTTACATGCACGATTACTGTCAAATTTATATCCAGAACAAGATGTTGTGCCTGAGAATATTTTTCAGAAAATTACTGAGAAGAAATCTGGAATATGTTTGATGCCAACTCTTGCAGAATGTGCCAAATTTAACAACAAAATGTTGCATTTAGAAAAGCAAGAGATTGTGAAACTGGAAGCTATTGATAGAGTAGAGCATATGGGATCAACAATTATTTTGTCTGAGAATCTGAAAACAAAATTGGATTCATTAGAGAAGAGTATATCTAAAACTGCAGGTTTTGAAAAGACTCTGAATGTGTGCTTGAACTGCCGTATAATTTTAAGAAGGAATTTACATGTTGAAAGAGGTCTGGTAAATGGATCAATGGGTAATGTTGTTGATTTTGTGAAATACAGAAATAGAGATGGAATTGAATTTTTAAAAATTAAATTTGATGGCATTGAGGAAGTACAGCTAATTGGTCGTTGTTCTGCTAGATTTTTGCTTGTAAAAGACTTATATGTTCGCCGTAAGCAGTTTCCTGTTTGCTTGGCATATGCGGTGACAATTCATAAATCGCAAGGTTTAAGTGTAGACAGTGCATTGGTGAATATTGGCAGTTCTGTGTTCAAGGAGGGTATGGCATATGTGGCATTGTCACGAGTTAGAACTTTATCGGGATTGTACTTGATTGAGTGTGATGTCACAAACATTTGTGCGGATCTAGATTGTGTTAAGGAATACAATAGGTTAAGAAGAGAGTATGCGCCACATTTGCCTCAGTATCCTTTGTTTGAGAAACGTGTGGTAGGCCGGAAACGAAGAAATGTGACCAATACTGGGGAGGTTGTAGCAAAAAGACAAAAAGTCAATGAACCTAAAATTACAAGCAGAAACAAAAAGGATTCTGTTGAAGATGTTGTTGGTTTTCAGTTTGAAAACAGTTCTGGTGTCAACTGCTATGCTAATGTAGTGGTTAATGTTTTGTTTTCTCTAGAAAATGTAAAAGAAGAGATTGTGGTCAATTCTGATCAAAGATTTTGCAGTTTGTTAAATTCTGTGTTAGAGAAATGTAGCACTGATAGAAGAAACATAGAAAGTGTGTCTGAAATTCGAAATCTGTTAGACAGATGTTCAGGGCAAACACAATTCTCTCAAAATATTCAGCAAGATTGTCAGGAGTTTTTAATGTATATGCTTGATGTATTACATGCTGAAGGTGTAGATGTAGATCAGCTGTTTGGGCTTTCTTATCAATGGCAGCATGACTGCGAGAACTGTATGGTAGCAAGTACTACTAGTGTAGACTCAGAAAGATTTATATATTTAACTTTGCCAGACAGTAAATCAGTCTCTTTTAATAAGCTAGTAAAAGCAGCTGATCACAACATGGAGTGTAGCCAATGTAAATCTGAAATGATGTCCACATTATTTATACGAACATATGGCCAGTATGTAATTTTAATGTTCCAACGATGTAGGCCTGATGGAACAAAATTGACAACTTTAATTAAAAATTTTGTAGCTTCGCAGTTGTCAATATCAGGAAGGACTTTTGTAACTGCAGCAATTATATATCATGACGGCCCTTCAATAACATCAGGACATTACACAGCTTATTTAAAGTCTAGAAATGGCTGGTCATTCTGCAATGATTCTGTTTTAATTTTCAAAAAAAAATTGCCGTATGACCTTAAAAACTCTTACCTGGTGTTTTTAAAACCAAAATTTTAGGGAAATAATCTCAGGATGTGCTCTGTGGAATTTCAAGAAGTTCTAATGGCTCCTACACAATTTGGCCTTAAGGATAAGTGTAGTTCAGAGACATAACTTCTAACCATAAGACTGGACGTCATGGAGAAATACGTGCACTTTGAATGAGTTCAGAAAAACTGTTTCTTTTTATAAGCTAATTGAAGCAGCCAATCAAAACATGGAGTAGAGGGAATGTAAGTCTGCAATGCTGTCTACTGTTTTACATTGCTTTGTGATTAAAAGTGATGTAGAGAATTAAATAATTGTAGTAGTCATAGAGGTAGTGTAAGTCTGCTTCATAGTAAGCAGTATCAGTGTCATAGGAAATGTAGAACATGACTGAGCAAGAAGGGGAAGATATTACTATTCCAGGATTGTGAAAATGATCTTCAACATTTTAATTCTGAAAGTTGCGGAAATGCCAAATGACGGGATTGGCTTACAAGAAATCCAAGAGTTATAAATGGCTCTGACAAGATTTGGCCTTGTGGAAACTTGTGGTAGAGAGCAAGAAGTCATTTATTGCATGTAACGTGTTTTTAAAAACGATGGAGATTTTCTTTCAGAAAGTGGCGGGCTGAAAGTAATAACAGCACAAAAGAGTGTAAGCTGTTCATAGGACATCCTTTGACGTCATGGAAAGTAAGTTAACTTTAAGGAGTTCTGAATTCTGATTTCTTATGTTGTATGGGTTTTTTAAACACAATCATTTTGATTGTGTTTTTTTTTCCCCGCTGTTACATGATGAATACCTTCAAGTCACTGATTTAAGTGAAATTTGATACATTCTGAGAACAGCAAAAATAAACCATTTAACATGTATAATTAATGTTCTACTTTTTGTACTTATGATATACATTTAGAAATGTGAGGTAGATATGGAGAAACTGAGGCTTCTGTAAGTGTCAAAGTTAATGCTTACAGTGCTGCACTTCTGGGTACTGTTTTTTTTTTTAAACTGAATAGGCCTCACCTTAAAGAAACCTCTTGAAAGGACACATCTTATTTGTATCCTGAAAGAATCATTTAAAATGTTAGACACAATTTTATGATGGCTTTACATCTTTTTTGCGCTGCTATTGCATCACTATTGTGAGACATCAGCAGTGCAAAAGATGCACCATGTTCCAAAATAGGCCTCACTTCATCAGCATCAAGATACTGTTTGTTTAAAATATATATCTTTAGGATTGTGTAGGGGACGTATAGCAGCAGAGGCTTCTGTAAATCTCAAAGTTTTTGAAAAACTGTTTCTTCTTGAACCTTTTCCCTTGTCTTTTCAAATTTTTAAATACATGTTTTAATATTTTTGAAATGTTTCTTCTCTCTTTTACAGATTGAAAGTATGAAAAAATATTTGAAAAAGTTAACAAGAATTATAAGGTAAATGTTTTCTACTCTTTTAACCCGCAATCCACTGCTGATGATGTCACTGACTATGTCATGAATGATGTAATAAGTGGACATGACTTACTTCATTGGTAGGCCTTCACATGTATTAATGCATACACTGCTGCACTTCTGCGTACTGTTTCATATGCTGAACTACATCTGCACTATGAGATACCTAAGCAAAGGCAACACAGGTGATGTGATTGTGAAATGAGCAAAAGAAACTCCACGTTTTTCAATTACATTACTTGTGTTTTCTAAGTTTACGGATGACATTGTGCAGATGAACTTAAGGTCTGTCTATGGACACAGAAGAGGTCTGGCCGTTGTTCAAGAGTGAAGTGGACATGTTTTACTTCAATGGTAGGCCTTCACATGTATTATCTCCTCTGTATTCTTCAACAAGCATAAATTTGATATGCAACCCTGAGTAGGCCTCATCTTAAACAAACTTTTGGAGAGGACACACCTTATCGTCATCCTGAATCAATCATTTAATCTATCACATTTAACATCTATTAGTTCTACTGCTTCATTTCTTTAATCCTTACTTTCCTGCGTTTGCTACTTCTCTCATTCCTTTCTCTATTACTTAATTATTCTACTCCTTCCAGTATTTTTCTCAGTCCCTCTCTTCTCATACTTCTTCATTATTATTCACTCATTCTGTCTCTATTAATGTTACTGTTTCTGAATGATCTCAAATTTTTTTTTAAACAAGAACAGTAAGTATAAGGATAGGAAACAGACATTTATGTTACAAGAAAGACAGCTATAGGAAGTAAACAAAAGATACTGTTACTCGCAATCCACTGCTGATGATGTCACTGACCATGTCAAGAATGATATAATATGTGACATGATCAGAAGTGGATTGCGGGTAATAGTATGTTTTCTTTACTCCCTGTAGCTGTCTTTCTTGTAACATAACTGTCTGTTTCCTTCCCTTATACTTACTGTTCTTTTTTTAAAAAAAATTTTTGGGTTCGCTCCTGGTTCGCGTACCGGAGTGCGAACTGGAAGCGAACTAAAAGAAATAGAGGTTGGCAGAGTTTCAAAAATTCTACCAATTTTTTTTATAATGGGGAGGTAGTTCTGAAAAGAACTTTTTTTTTTGGTTTTTGTTGTTTTAAATTTTTTTTATTATTTTTCTGAACATTTTTTATATTTTTTTTGTTTTTTCTGAACATTTTGTAATTTTTTTGTTTTTTGGGGGGGAGGGGGGAAACAAAAATGATTCATTGAAAAGGGCTCAACAGGAGCAACGAAAAAAAGAAGAATTTATTTTTTGGGGCGTTTCGGGCAAACATGATTATTGATAGCTCTCATTATAAGAGTAATGCTACTTTCTCGGTAGCAAAGTGTTTGGCTGCACCACACGCACACTTGCTTTACTTTCCCCATGTCCATTTGAATGTTCGGGATCACCTCCCTCGCCTCTGGTCCTGATACTTCTTTGACAACAGATCTTCTCGCCATTGCCGGGGGATTTTGCTGTTCATCACGAAGCTGGGCAGCACTATAATTATTTGGGTGCCACCTACTCATATGCCTGTGCATCGTATAATTTCCGAAGCTGTATTTCTTGTCAGTGCCCCTTGAAAGTCGATCGTCGCAAATACGGCAAAACACATATCTGGCATTGACTTTTTTTTGCCCTGCTGGAAATTAAAAAAATTGCCAGATGTAGTTTTCTTTTCTATTGTATCTTCTGGGCTCCTCTCGCAAAAACTCAGGCTCTTCCTCCTCTTGCTCCTCTTCTTGATCTTCCTCTTCTTCTATGATTGCTTGAGCAGGTGGTCCTTTCTTCCCTTGAGGAGGTGGGGGTGGTGGTGGGGGAACACTAGCTGAAGCAACAATGGAAGCCATTTCTCTAGAATGTAAAAGGGTCTTTCTCTCACCAAGATGAAAGTCAGAGTGAGGAAAGAAGGAGGGGTTTTCATCATTTGGGAAAAGCAAAAGTTCTCAACCAATGAAAAGTGTTATTTTTAGGTCACCTGACCTAGCCTTCCATCATTATGAAACCAAAAGTGAAATGAACCAATGAAAAGTTTTATTACCAAGTCACATGACCTCTCACGCTCATGTTACGCGCTGCGGAACGCTCCCCGGTTAGCTTCCGGGTCGCTGCGCTTCGCGCCTCGGTCCGCGCCCTGGGACACTTCCGGGTGCGCTAACGCGATACGTCACAAGACGCATTTCACGGCAACGCGATACGTCGTGCTTTCGCGACGTGCCGCGGATCGCTTCCGGGGAGCTGCGTTTCGCGCCTCTGTCCGCGCCCCGGGGCACTTCCGGGTGCGCTAACGCAGTACGTCATAAGACGCATTACGCGGCAACGCAATACCGTCACTATGTTGATTTCTTATCGGTTCGCGGACCGGGTCGCGGCATCTATTTGAGCTAACGGAAAGCTTCCCGGTTCGCGGACCGGGAGCGAAACAAAAAAAATATTTAAAAAAAATTATTAATAAACATATAAAATATATTTTTGTATTTAAAGAAGAATACATTTTACAGCTATAGATATTAGCTTTTAAAAAACCAATGAAATTCATTGAAAAAACCATAGGTTATAGACCATATATAGTTAGGAATTTGCATTTACAAAACCTTGAAAATTCACTGAAAAAACCATAGGTTATACACCATATATAGTTAGGAATTAGCATTTAAAAAACCTTATTTTACTCACACAAAACCAATGAAATTCCATATATAGTTAGTTGTACTAACTATATATCACGCACCCGCAATCCACTGCTGATCATGTCATATATGACATCATTCATGACATGGTCAGTGACATCACTGATGACATCACTGATGACATCTCAAATGACATCACTGATGACATCACTGATGACATCTCAAATGACATCACTGATGACATCACTGATAAAATCTCATTTGACATTAATGATCACATCACTGATGACATCATTCATGTGATAATACGATGAACCTCTTCAGACTCTAATATAACCTTAGATACACTCAGTGTAAACAGACACTCACAGACTGTCACTCATCCATGGAGTTACTTACACACCTAGTCAGTCATGCAAAGAATCAATCACAGCTCCATTTTCACAACTATACAGTTATACACACCTTACTTATTCAAACATATACTAAAACATATTTACTCACTTATACAATCCTGGATACAAGAGCACAATGATCCATACAGCCACTCACACATTCACTGGCTCTTATGCACAGTTATTTATATATGTCAACTCTCACATGTACTGTATTTTACATATGTACTTACAATGACATGTAGCACTGAGATATCTATTCACTCACCAATACAGTCATGCACACAGTCAACCACCCATACAGCTGTTTCCACATGCACTTTTGAACCCATACATCTATGCACAGAGTCATACACCTCCCAGCCACCCACACACACTCTCAGTCTCCCATACAAATGCTTGGGCAACCAATCAATAACCCATATAGTTACTCATATAGCTACTGATCAACACATGCAGCAGTTTACAGAACAACAGACATAATGATGCACAAATTAAGACAGTTTAGTCACTAACCCATGCACTCAGTGAGACACATTTAACCACTCACTCATACAGTCAGTCATGCACCTACTAAATCCTTCATCCAGACACTTATACATCCACTCATTCTTAAATATGTAAGACATATTTTAACTTTACAGAAAAATACAGTCACTGGATGTTGTCATCAGTGATGTCATCAGTGATGTCATTTGAGATGTCATCAGTGATGTCATCAGTGATGTCATTTGAGATGTCATCAGTGATGTCATCAGTGATGTCACTGACCATGTCATGAATGATGTCATATGTGACATGATCAGCAGTGGATTGCGGGTGCGTGATATATAGTTAGTACAACTAACTATATATGGAATTTCATTGGTTTTGTGAGTAAAATAAGGTTTTTTAAATGCTAATTCCTAACTATATATGGTGTATAACCTATGGTTTTTTCAGTGAATATATATATATATACATACACATACATATATATAAATGCATATGCATATATATATGTGTATATGTGTGCGTGTAGAGAGAGGTAGAGAGGTAGAGGTGTAGAGGTAGAGAGGTCGAGGTAGAGAGGTAGCGGTAGAGAGGTAGAGACTAGTAGAGAGAGAAGTAGAGAGAGGTAGAGAGGTAGAGAGTAGAGAGTGAGTAATAGAGAGTAGAGAGTGAGTTGTAGAGAGTAGTAGAGAGCAGTAGAGAGAGTAGCAGAGAGTGAGTAGTAGAGAGTAGTAGAGTGAATAGTAGAGTGAGTAGTAGAGAGTAGTAGAGAGTGAGTAGTAGAGAGTGAGTAGTAGAGAGTAGTAGAGAGTAAGTAGTAGAGTGAGTAGTAGAGAGCAGTAGAGAGTGAGTAGTAGAGAGTAGTAAAGAGTGAGTAGTAGAGAGTAGTAGAGAGTGAGTAGTAGAGAGTGAGTAGTATAGAGTAGTAAAGAGTGAGAGAGAGAATAGTAGAGACTAGTAGAGAGAGAGTAGTAGAGTGAGTAGTAGAGAGTAGTAGAGAGTGAGTAGTAGAGTGAGTAGTAGAGAGTGAATAGTAGAGAGAGAGTAGTAGAGAGTGAGTAGTAGTGAGTAGTAGAGAGTGAGAAGTAGAGAGTGAGAAGTAGAGAGTAGTAGAGAGTGAGTAGTAAAGAGTGAGTAGTAGAGAGAGAGTAGTAGAGAGTGAGTAGTAGAGAGTAGTAGATAGTGAGTAGTAGGGAGTGAGTAGTAGAGAGAGAGTAGTAGAGAGTAGTAGAGTAGTAGAGAATGAGTAGTAGAGAGTGAGTATTTGAGAGTAGTGGAGTAGGAGAGAGTAAGTAGTAGAGAGTAGTGGAGAATATTCCAAAGTTTGGCACAGCACCACTTGCACAATAAGTCCAATCAAATCATATCACTTAGAGTCCTTATTGAAGCGTTGAATCTTGGTGTATATTCAAATGCTTTTATTTTCCTTAAGTTTATGTACCACAGCCAGCCGACGCGTTTCGTTCTGCACAACAGAACTTCTTCAGGGCGTTCTTATTTCCTTCAAGTTATGTCGGTATCCTGTTGTCATATAACTAGATATTTCTTCCAAATATTAGATGAGACGTAAGTACATTCTTATTCAAAGTGACTAGGTATCAATTTTACCCACACAATTCGGGCAGACTTGAGTAATTTATAGCATCCTCAAAGTCAGTCTTTCAAAAATTCCAAAGTATAGGACATGATAATCCAAATCCAAAAGTTTCTCAAGAAAAGTCATTTTCAATCGTTCGGAATATCGGTGTTTGGGCAGATATGACCCAGGGACCCCCAGTATGCAAGGGGAATTAGTCCCCCCTCTGCAAATGCGCCAGTGGCCTGCGTTGCAGAGAGGTGTAAAAAGAGGCATAGCCTCATTACACCTCTGTGCAATGCACCCCCCTGGCGCATACTGGAGGTTCCAGGTGGGCTAGTTGGCCCCCAGGGACCCCTAGTATGCAAGGGGAATTAGTTCCCCCTCTTCAAACATGCACGGGGGCTGCGTTGCAGAGAGGTGTAAAAAAGGGCGTGGCCTCATTACACCTCTCTGCAATGCAGCCCCCTGGCGCATACTGGATGCTCCTGGTGGGCTAGTTGGCCCCCAGGGACCCCCAGTATGCAAGGGGAATTAGTTCCCCCTCTGCAAACGCTGCAGGGGGCTGCGTTGCAGAGAGGTGTAACAAGGGGCATAGCCTCATTACACCTCTGCAATGCAGCCCCCTGGCGCATACTGGAGGCTCCAAGTGGGCTAGTTGGGCCCCAGGGGCCCCCAATATGCAAGGGGAATTAGTTCCCCCTCTTCAAACATGCACGGGGGCTGCGTTGCAGGGAGGTGTAAAAAGGGGCGTGGCTTCATTATATCTCTCTGCAATGCAGTCCCCTGGCGCATACTGGAGATTCCTGGTGGGCTTGCAGGTCTTATATAGTTAGGAATTAGCATTAAAAAAAACTTTGAAATTCACTGAAAAAAACATAGGTTTCAGGCCTTATATAGTTAGGAATTAGCTTTTAAAAAACCTATGAAATTCACTGAAAAAACCATAGGTTTCACACCAGTTATAGTTAGGAAATAGCATTTAAAAAACCTATTAAATTCACTGAATAAACCATCATGAGTGATGTAATATGTGACATCATCAGCAGTGCATTGCAGGCGCGCAAGTTATAGTGAGTCCAACTAACTATAACGTGGGAATTTCAATGGTTTTATGTCAGTAAAATTTCCAGCTAACTATAACTGGTGTCAAACCTATGGTTTTTTCAGTGAATTTAATAGGTTTTTTAAATGCTATTTCCTAACTATAACTGGTGTGAAACCTATGGTTTTTTCAATGAATATATATATATATATGTATATATATATATATATTACCTACTGGCGGTCGCCAGTAGGTATATATAGTTAGGATTTTTTCTCTATGGGATTCTTGAAAATTCTATGTCTAATAACTTTGGCGTTTGTGGACGGAATTGGCTGAAATTTTCAGGAAAATGGAACATTTTGTTTCTGAGCAGCCCCTGAAAATTTGGGGGGGGTTCGTCAAGGGGGGGCCGAGAAAAAAGGGGGGTCCCAAAACGTGTTTTTAACATTGAGTTTTCCATAGGGCGGTTGGCCTCACATTTAGCCCGAACGGCTCAATGGATTTGCACGAAACTTGGCAAAATTGTAGGGACTGGTAGCCCGATGTGCCTTTGCTAGGTCTCAATATATGTGCTCCAGTGGATTTTGAGAAATTAACGTTCAAAAAAAGATATATATCTGTAACAGCGGACCAGGCAGCGCTCCGGTTCGCGGACTTTACGCGTTACGGAGCTTTGTGAAGCGAAGCTGATTGGTTCTCCGGCGTCTGTAAACATTCCAAACAGTCCGTAGCGGCCGCCATCTTGTCTCTCGGTAGGATCGAGAGACAAGAGGAGGCCAAAGCGAAGGGGCAAATGACCATAAGGGGGCATAGTAGATCCTCCCTGACCCTCTAGGTTTGATGTGGAGGTTTTAAAAGGGCCCCGCGGGGCAAAAAAAAAATAAATAATAATAATCGAACGGCTGAATGGATTTGCACGAAACTTGGCAAAATTGTAGGGACTGGTAGCCCGATGTGCCTTTGCTAGGTCTCAATATATGTGCTCCAGTGGATTTTGAGAAATTAACGTTCAAAAAAAGATATATATCTGTAACAGCGCTCCGCTTCGCGTACTTTTCGCGTAACGGAGCTTTGCGAAGCTGATTGGTTCTCCGGCGTCTGTAAACATTCCAAACAGTCCGTAGCGGCCGCCATCTTGTCTCTCGGTAGGATCGAGAGACAAGAGGAGGCCAAAGCGAAGGGGCAAATGACCATAAGGGGGCATAGTAGATCCTCCCTGACCCCCTAGGTTTGATGTGGAGGTTTTAAAAGGGCCCCACGGGGCAAAAAAAAAATAATAATAATAATCGAACGGCTGAATGGATTTGCACGAAACTTGGCAAAATTGTAGGGACTGGTAGCTCGATGTGCCTTTGCTAGGTCTCAATATATGTGCTTCAGTGGATTTTGAGAAATTAACGTTCAAAAAAAGATATATATCTGTAACAGCGCTCAGCTTCGCGGAGATAAAATTATCTCTGTATTACCTAGCTGTTGCTAACACCAGTTAGCGACCGCTAGTAGGAGATAGCGACCATCTTGGGCCCCACTTTGCATGTCAGTGATATTTATCACTAATGACATGCAAAGTGGGCATGCCAAGATGTTAGCGACTGGAAACAGTCGCTAACATCGCTATCTCCTATTACCAACTTTTGGAGATATTCGCGCTAAGCGCGAATATCTCCAAAAGCTACCACCTGCCCTGAGCAGTTCTTAGCCATGTTATCCAATGGGAGGTGGATAACATGGCTAAGAGCATTAGCTCGGTAATGCATGAATATCGCTGATTTTTCAGCGATATTAATGCATTGCGGTCGTTTTTTATGGCATTTGCGATAAACCTTGATAATAGCAAGGTTTATCTGCGATAATTTCTGACGATGCTTAGCGGTAAAAAATTTGTTGCTAAGCATCGTTAGGGATAAATATCGCTTAACTTTGGTAATATGCCCCAACGTCTGTTAACGTTCGATTCGAAGGAAATCAGGAAGTGTTGAAAAACATTGTCTGCGCCATCTTGCCTTTTTTCAAATGCCACACTTTTGTCGTGCACGGCAGTAATTTTAGATGCCTTGACCAGACCCACTCTCTGCACGCTGTCGATCCTTAGCATGGCTTCCCACCCTCGCAAGCATCTCCCCCAGGCACTGGTCACCCTCGTTCTCTGTCTTATGCATGGGTAATAAACCTCCCCCCATCTGCGCTGCTCTTCCCTGAGAATCACACCCTGTGCCCGCCCGACACCTCCCTTTCGCCCTATTCACTACCGCACCCTCTGACACTCCTTTTCCTCTGTGTCCGATTGTCCAGGCCGGTCCTAGGCTATCAGCTAGCCCTGCAGATGTAGAGTCAGAGTCAGAGTCAAAGATACTTTATTCGATTAGTTAAAATCATAAAAGTATACTACAAACACATATAAAAACATATAAAAGCATATAAAGGCATATAAAGAAATATAAAGATGGAGATTACATTTCATTCATATTTCAGCAAATACAGTACAGGGATGTAGTATACATATAAAACGATGTTTAAAAAAGAACATTAAAAAGGACATTTATGCAGGAAAAGTCAGGGTCAGGTGTTACATTTTACTTTTTACTTTTTAGATTCTACTTTTACTTTTTAGAGTAGATCGGACCCCTTAAAAAACATCCCGTTTAAAAACTATGTAGTGCAAAAATTTTTATACAAATCTACAGGAGTAGGTTGTAAGATATACTACACTTATATTTACATGATTCAATCAGGTGTTGGGGGGTTCAATGCTCTGGTACGTTTAGCTCTCATTGCTGCTACCAAAAAACTTGCAACCCCGTACATCACAATAGGGGTCTCCATAATTTGTAAAAACAACAATGCGGGTTTCACTTGCATAAAGCCCCTGTTTCTCATTAATGGTAGTATATATTTTTTTCTCCCCTCCGCAAAAAAGGGACAGAAAAATACAAAATGGGTCTGGTCTTGGTCGGAAAAGGAATCACATTTGCATGGGACATGATCCCTTGGTTTGTTCCATTTCGGGTATTCTCCCAGAAGGAGGTGCATCTGGTTGAATCGAAATTTGGTGAGAAGCCACCGATGATAAGGTCTATTCACTACCCTTAAGTAAGGCTGGATGGTCATGGTAGATACAACAATATAGTGAGCCCTAACAGTGGATTTCTCTATTTCTTGTGCTTCACGCAGCATGTTTCTAGACTCTAAAAATTGTGTTTTAATCCATGTAACATCTTCTTTACACAGCCTCTCTGGGCTACTATACAAGTCAACACGGCCTAAAAGGGTAGCAGCAGACTTAATATAGCTCAGCCATTTAATATCGTTAGCTCTGTCTCTCCCCATGCAGTCAATGATAATTTGACGATTTAACGTCAAGTTCGGGTTCAGCCACATTTTCACCCAAAGAAGTAGAGGGGCCAGGTTAAGAGTATCTTCAATGAATCCTTGCCCTAGTTCTATCAAGACAGAAAAGATGGGTGTGGACTGTGGTAAGCCTAATAGTGAACGCATGGACCTGTTCTCCTCCTTCTGTATCAGGGCCAAATCCCTGAATCCCCAAATTCCAGCCCCATATCTAGCCAAAGCCAAGGTTTTGGCTCTATACAGCTTAAGAATGGCTTCCGTTGGTTTTCCCCCCAGTCTTTTAGCAAAGCTCTGTATTGCACCGAATGACCGCCGAATAGCCATTACTTTATTAACAACCTGTGGAGTCCAGGTGCCCATATCGTCAAAAATGACTCCAAGGTATGTAAATGTTTTAACTTTGGTTAAAATCACTCCATTGCATCGCAGGGTTTTTGTGGTGTTCTTTCCTTTCCCTAGGGACATAACGTGCGATTTACCCATATTTACAACCAGGTCTAATTTATTCATAAAAGCTCCAAACGAATCAAGTAGCAGTTGTAGACCATTAGGGGTTCTGGCAATGAGAACCGTGTCATCGGCGTACATCAGTACGGGCAACGGTGACCCACCCATATATGGTATATCTGGGGTAGCAGTTTTTAAAACGGAATACAGGGAATTAATATACAAGGAGAATAACATGGGGGCCAAAATGCACCCCTGTCTCACCCCTCTAGCTGACCTAAACCCAGTAGTGCACTTGCCTCCTGTGGTCATACGGACCGAAGCCGTCAGGTCGGTGTGCAGGAAAGCTAAGAAATTAATCAGAGCAGGGTCTAGACCCAACTCAGAAAGAATTGTCCACAGCTTCGACCTGTTAACTAGATCGAACGCTGTGGACAGGTCCATAAAAGCTAGGTGGATTGACCCACTGGAGGCAGCAGTATATTTAGAAACAGTCATGTATAAGTTAAGACACTGCTCCTCAGTACCCCTCCCTGTTCTAAATCCATATTGCGTATCACATAAAATTGCATTTTCCTTTTCCCACAAGTTAATTTTATTTAAAATGACTTTGCCAAGAATCTTGAATGAGGAATCAAGTAGCGATATAGGTCTATAACACCTGGGATCACCCCTTTGCCCCTTCTTAAAAATTGGTATAATAACCGAATGTGACCAAGTGGTAGGAGCGTCAGACAAATTCATGCATGCTAAATTAAAAACATTCGCAAGTACTATAGACCATATATGAGGATGTGCTTTATACATATCGGCGGGAACCCCATCCGGGCCTGGGGCTTTCCCGCCGGCAGTGTTTTCAATTCAATTTAATACTTCTTTTACCGTAACCCTTAATGGAGTGTCTGTAGGAGAAGAATCTATAGGAGTAAAAGGGATAGTAAGAGTCTTACTTCCGTAGATGTTTTCGAAGTGATCTAACCATTGATTCTCAGTGATATTAGCCTCTAATATCTCATTCTCGTTACCACTAAACAAAGGAGAGTTCACTATTTTCCAGAAATTTGCACTGTCCCTTAAAGTAAGGTTATCATAAAGTGCTTCCCAGGCCTTGTGTTTTAATTCTCTTTTACGAGCCTCGGTCGTACTCCTATAATCTTTCCTCAGTTGGGACACTTCAGTTATATTGCGAGGCTTACGTTTTAGGGCTTCTAGAAGTTTTTTATGCGCCTTTGAGCAATCGGCATTGAACCATCCCTGTGCCATACGTGGCTTATCAGATGATTTGATTGTAAGAGTCTCTGCGACATTTTTACAAATGGTTCCAAAAGCTTTTGTAACATTTCCTCCTGTGGACAGAGGATCCCTGCATATGTTAAGTTCAACACTTAATTCATCACACAGATTAATAAAAAATTCCTCAACATTAATCTTAGACCATTTAACCCGTCTACCTTGGTCGTGGGCCCGGACTACAGTAGTGTAGGTTGACCGTTGGTCATAATTAATTATGGTGGGGTTTATGTTAGTCAGTTCCATAACGACCGGGTTATGGTCACTAAAAGCTGTTAAAATGGCATTATATGAGATGACATTTATGAGGATACTAGGTGACACAAAGATATAATCGATAATAGTGTTACTACCTCTCGCACTATAGGTCACCACTCTGTCTTTTGGATTCACGAAAGCGGGTTCAGACATATCCATATCTATCAACAGCTCTTCTAGAGCACCCCCCTTTGCAGAGTGTTCAAAGTGCGGATGGGTCAAATAGTCATCATCGTAGAAACTACCATTATAACAGTTAAGTTGACAAGGATGTGTGTTAAAATCACCAAACACAATATAATAAACCAAAGTAGTTTGACTCTTCTTGTAATTGTTTGAAAAATCAGTCAACATTAGAATATTTTCGCCTCCTTGTAACCCTTCTGTTGAGTTGTAAAAATTTACGTATAGGAGTTTTTCCCCCGTATTCATCGAGGCCTCTAAGATGAGACAGTTAGGGGAGTTAATATCTATGATTTTCATCGCCCCCATGTGACTTACTGAGATTAATAATGCAAGACCACCCTTGCTTCTGCCTCTATTTGACCTTTGTGCAGCTTTAAAATGGGATACATAGCCTTCTACCCAAAAGTTACATTCTGTGTCCCAAGTTTCTTGGAGTGCGATCACTTCATGTTGCTTAATGATTTCAAGCCATTCTTTATCGTCTCTTTTGGTTTGTAGGCCAGAAATATTCCATGTCATTAGCTTCATAGTTCTACAAGCCCCTTTAGACCCGGAAGGTTCCTGCAACCCCCTCTTGGTGCCCAGTCAGGTGTTAGTATCCAGGTTTATAAGAGCATCAAAACGATTTCTTAGCTCCAGGCCAGGGGTCAGAGCCACTTGGTGATTACAGTCTAGGGACAATTGTGAGCTAAGGGGTAGAGTGGCCCAGTTGGCTAGTGGCACTTGTTGTCTTGGGATATTTTTCCTGTGAACAAAGTCCCGGGTGGTATGTTGTGTTGGGCGAGGATAAAAAAAGCCCAGTGGAACCGCACGTATTTGCCCTTGAATAATATCCGTTGCATCCCAAAAAAGTCTTGAGCAGACGTGTGGCTTCCTAAAGTTAATAATAACACAATCCTCAGGGAGGCATTTGGCCGTCGGGCCCAGCCAAGTAACTCTTCTTGCCAAGCTAACATGATCAGAAACATCGCTAGAACCTGTGCAGTTCTTATCACACCAGCTCTTTACATTTTCCATAAGAGTTATTTGAGTTTCTGGTTCTCCCGGAGTGAGTCTTGGGACATTAACCAGAACTGCCACGAAAGGAGTCGCCTCAGGGGGTAAATTCACCATAGGCTTGGGATACAAACCATGCCCCGTTCTCTTAAGAGATGTGTTCTCTGCAGCCCCGTCATTTGCCTCACTAAAATTTGTGTTGGAATCCGAGTTGTTCTGTCTGCTGGAGTTCAGAATATTTCCGGCAGGTTTAAAGTTATTTGTAGGCATCACTGTCGGGGTAGGTGGCAGATGTGTTGTATTGGACTTAGTTTCTCCAGTGTTAGTCACCTCCATGGGTTGGCCGGTTTGCCCTATGGCATGTAGTGGGTCTTTTGCTAGATGCTCTGCCACTTTATGGAGCAACAGGGAGTTCATCCTCTCGCAACGGGTCATAATACCTGCTACACAGTCTTTAAGGGTTTCGACTATATCACTTGAGATCTTGATGAGTGTAGATTCAATGGTGTCTGTTAATACCCTTTCAATCATATCTTTAATCGAGCCTTCAAGTTTAGCTAAAGATTGTCGTATTTTGGTGTTGGCTCTGTGTTGAGGGGGTAAGGTTTTATAAAATCTTGCTCTTTTCCTAGTTGTACGTATCTTGGCACCCCCCCCCTAGGCCTTGGGTACGCACAGGGGGGTCAGGAACCCCTGTAGAGAACTCCGAGTGCGCCGACTGTTGGGCAATAGGTAAAATGTCACAGGCACCATTGATAACAATATTGGATTCTAAAGGTACCCTTGACTCATTATGTTCAATCGAAGCTCCCTCTAAACCAAGTTCCCGTTCTTTCTCGGCGATTTCCTTATTGAGCTTCCCTACGGCAGATGTAAGGTAAGTCAAGATGCTTCCTGGAGCACTGGTTTTGCGTGCAATTTTTACTTTGCTGGTCCCCCCTGTAAGCGAAGTCTGGAGTTTCCTCTTACCCATTTCTGGACTGTAGATGTTAGAGGACCGGCCTGTCCTGTCCTCTGTCGTCCCCTGACGGCCGCAGACGGCCCGCCCTTGCCCCGGGCTTCTCCCGCGCGCGATTCGCGGGGCGAGAGGGGGGATCAGCCTTTATCCGGCGCCTCCGGCGCTCACTGCGCGTCACGGGCGCGCTTGTGGCAGAGGGAATGCTGGGGAGTGTGGTCCGGTCTCTCGGGACGCCTCCCTCACCTCCCGGCGTGTGCCTCCGTTTTTGCTTCTCCCGCCGTTCCCCTCACGGCAATGCCCGATGGCAAGTACTGCAGGTAAGCCTGTTGTTCCCCCTGCAGATGTAGTTTATGGCCCCAGCTTTAAAGAATCACCCCTCTTCAAAGGAGTTATAGTAGATCAAGGCCCACACTCGATGAGATCCGTCACAGCACACGCGTTCCTACTATCTGAAAGCCATCCTGTATTGTGATTGGGGAGGGGACCGAGCCTGAAGCGGAAGATTCCAGGGATGACTCTTTGTACATCAAAGTTTTTACAATTATGTGTCACATTAAAAATATATAGCACTCCAACAAAGTAGTAAGATTATAAAACTTTAATAACTTATAAATATATACAACAAAACAAAAACAGTAAAAACATATAAACATTTTTAGGGAAAAACAACGAAGTAGCGGTCGGCTGTGCGAATAGTCCCAAAGCAGCACAACGTCCAGATTTCTGGACGGCACCCAGGTGATGTTGCCTGGGTGCCGCACTGATTTCGGCATCCGGCGTGGGGCGTCGCGGGGGGTGGGTCATCAGTAGCAAACTGTTGTGCAAATAGTTCCAAGGCAGCAGAACGATGGCACCAAGGTGATGTCCAGTAAGTTGCCGCCCTCCGAATAACGGCGTGGGGCGCCCCGGGGGGGGGGGGGGAGGCGGCGTGAACGGGCCTCTCCAGGTGGAGTCTCGTCTGTTGTAGTGGGGCGCCCCTTTACCATTTCAGTTGCCATTCCGTCCGCTTTTGGTCCACTGTGTCAAAAGCCGCAATTCAGCTGAGTTGCGCCCACTCTTGCGGTGCAGCGATAGGCGGCTGCCACAGGACTCTCAAAATGGCGGCAGGCTCTTTTCTTTTTGGGCCTGGTCCACTGAAATGGCCCTGGGACACCTTGGAAATCGGACGCTTGTCTGCTAGGTCTTGGACCCCATTCTCGAAAGCGTCCCCTCCGCCTTGAGGATTCAACAAAAGTTTTGGGGGCCCCCGACTCCTGCAGGCTTCTGGTGGGGAGCGGCTGCCATGATTGCTCGCGGAATGACCATGACGGAGCCACGAGATGGTGGTGCTTTCATGGTGACGCCAGCTTCAGTGTGAAACATCCAGAAACAAGGTGGGTGCTTTCATCGTTTGGGAAAAAAAAAAAATTTTCATCCAATGAAAAGTGTTATTTTTAGGTCATATGATCAAGCCTTCCATCATTAGGAAACCAAAAGTAAAATGAACCAATGAAAAGTTTTATAAACAAGTCACATGACCTGTTATGCGGCATAGGGTATAAAATGCGGAGAAAATACGTTGGCACGTGAGGTGGCGTCAGTAGCGGACCGATGTGCGAATAGGCCGAAGGCAACACAACGCGCCAAGATCCGGATGGCACCGAGGTGGTGTCCAGCAAGTTGCAGCACTGGTGTGGCCATCCTACAATGCTGAAAGTCGGCGTGGGGCGCCCCGTTGGCCTGTGAGTTCGCGTCAGTAGCGGACCGATGTGCGAATAGGCCGAAGGCAGCACAACGCGCCAAGATCCGGATGGCACCGAGGTGGTGTCTAGTAAGTTGCTGCACTGGTGTGGCCATCCTACAATGTTGAAAGTCGGCGTGGGGCGCCCCGTTGGCCTGTGAGATGGCGTCAGTAGCGGACCGATGTGCGAATGGGGCCAAAGGCAGCGCAACAATATTTTCGGAATAGAAGACACCACAAGGCGCTGAGATGCCAAGATCCGGATGGCACCGAGGTGGTGTCTAGCAAGTTGTGGCACTGGTGTGGCCATCCTACAATGGTAAAAGTCGGCGTGGGGCGCCCTGTTGGCCTGTGAGATGGTGTCAGTAGCGGACCGATGTGCGAATGGGGCCAAAGGCAGCGCAACAATATTTTCTGACTAGAAGACACCACAAGGCGCTGAGATGCCAAGATCCGGATGGCACCGAGGTGATGTCTAGCAAGTTGCTGTACTGGTGTGCCCATCCTACAATGCTGAAACTCGGCGTGGGGCGCCCCATTAGCCTGTGAGATGGCGTCAGTAGCGGACCGATGTGCGAATGGGGCCAAAGGCAGCGCAACAATATTTTCTGAATAGAAGACACCACAAGGCGCTGAGATGCCAAGATCCGGATGGCACCGAGGTGGTGTCTAGTAAGGTGCACTGGTGTGGCCATCCTACAATGCTGAAAGTCGGCGTGGGGCGCCCCGTTGGCCTGTGAGATGGCGGCAGTAGCGGACCGATGTGCGAATGGGGCCAAAGGCAGCACAACAATATTTTTGGAATAGAAGACACCACAAGGCGCTGAGATTCGGTTAGCACCGAGGTGGTGTCTAGCAAGCCATGCAGCTGAGTTGCGTGCGCACTTGCGGCGAATAGGTCGAAGGCAGCACAACAATGTTTTCTGAATAGAAGACACCACAAGGCGCTGAGATTCGGTTACCACCGAGGTGGTGTCCAGCAAGTTGCTGCACTGGTGTGGCCATCCTACAATACTGCTCCGAATAACGGCGTGGGGTGCCCGAAGGGGGGGGGGGAGGCGGCGTGAACGGGCCTTCCTAGGTGGAGGCTCGTCTGCTGTAGTGGGGCGCCCCTTTACCGTTTCAGTTGCCATTCAGCTGAGTTTTGGCCGCTCTTGATGCTACAGCGATAGGCGGCTGCAACAGGACTCTCAAAATGGCGGCCTGTTCTTTGGATTTGGGCCTGGTCCACTAAAATGGCCCTGGGACACCTTAGAACTCGGACGCTCGATTTTTTTTTCCTTTCCTCTACATGCAAAAAAACGTAAATGCCCGGTACGTTATACGCTTCATCTGCCACGATGTACTCTCCAGAGGAACCGAAAAAAAATATAGTTATGGTAACTATACCATGCATCGTCATATGGAGAGGTGGCACCAATTAATTATAGTGCTGCATAAAAGAGAGATTTGGAGGAGAACCCCCGACCTGCCAGTACATTCATCAAAGAAGTGGCACTGACAGCATCAGAGGCAAGGGAAACGGTCCCAAATATTTAGAAGAACTTTGGAAAGATTAAAATGACATGTTTAGATTGTGGCAAATTAATTTCATGTGGACAGATGAGTGTTACTCTATAAATACAGCATATGAACATCATCATAGTCGATGGTTGGTAGAGACATTTTGACTATATCCTGGACCTGCCCGTCCTCGCCCAAAATGGCGCCGGAATAAATGGGACTCGTAACTCCTTGTTGTGTACTGGTTGCAGAACCTTGAAATCACGAGATACGTATGCAGTTTTGAAGCACATGGCGGGCGGGGACGAGAATTGATTGAGTATTTCGACATCCCTATTGATATTAAGTTCTGATGTGTTATTGATTACTGTACTATTGAAAGTTCGAATTAACGTCACGCATGGTACTTGCCCGCAAATGTATATCTAGATAATTTTATTGTAACTGGCCCTGTCGTATTTTAATTATAAAATGTACGTCCACCGATTCCGCAACTGTTAGACACCTTAGTTCTTGCAACCTAATGGCCCACCCGTTACGTTCCTCTACAGTGTAAATGTCTACTCATCATATACGATTACAGTTTGCTCCGTGGCCGGCCCACGTGGTTATAGGCTCGTATTTGTATAATGAAATTTTCACAATAAAGGTTTTTAAAAGAAAACATGGTAGTAGTATATACATTGGTAAAGTTTTTAATAATAGTCACTGTTTTAGAATCATTAAAAGGCAAGTGAAATAAAGCAGACCAATTACATGAAGGGTAAAAGGTATAATACGCAGGAACGCAGTAAAGATAAATGGTCAAGGGCTGTTGTGTTTTCTACTCCTGCAACATAAAGTGATCGATAAGAATCTCATATTCAGGCGTATCGGCGACTAAGACAGCAGGTCGACCCTCTTTTGCTCAACGGCTCCGTCATGGGACGAAGAAACGCCCTTTTTCTCGAAAAAAGAATATATTTTACTTGCAGGACAGTTGTAAATTTTCCGGGAAAGTACATTAGCCTGGAACATTATAACATATATTTAAGAAAAAATAATGTTCGGAAGTAATAAAAAGCGTAATTTTTAGGTCATATGACCAAGCCTTTCATCATTAGAATAAGAAAAGTAAAATGAACCAGTGAAAAGTTTTATTAACAAGTCACATGACCTGTTATGCTTACGTTACGCGCTGCGCGTCGCGCCCCGGATGACTTCCGGATGCGCTAACGTGGCGCGTCATATGACGCATTACGCGACAACGCAGGTCCAGAATATAGTCAAAATGTCTCCACCAACCAGCGGTCGGAACACAACCCCTTTCAGCAGGCTAAATAGTTCTGTTAAATGACAACAGAAGGGACAGGCAACAAGAACCATCAGTCAAAGAGGGGAGGGCTAGTTCTTCTCTACCGGGTTACATTGGGGCGCTACCGGAACTGATCGAATTGGTAGTCTACAGTGTTTCTGGATGTTTCAGACTGAAGCTGGCGTTAGCATGAGAGCACCACCATTTCGTAGCTCCGTCGTGGCCATTCCGCGAGCAATCATGGCAGCCGCTCTTTATCGTTATTTTGGGCGGGGTGGGTGGCGGAGCCGAGCTGTATTGCAGCCATCATGGTGTGGAGTTCAGTTCATCTCACTAGTTTCGTATTTGTCATGAGGGGTTGTTCTTAATGTTTCTATTTTAGCGAGGTCAAAAAGAGATCCCATTAGTGGCCTACTGATTTTGCTCGATTCCTTTTGTTTTTTTACACGATTTTTCGTTATCTGCAAAGACTAAACAGAGTATTGCGACTCTGTGTTTGTTTGTAAATAGAGAATGAACCAAAGAGAACCAATTCTAAAACAGTAAATGCTTGGATAACAATCAATCAAATGGAGAGAGAAGCAGGCACGACGTATTACAACGGGGGCAAAGGCCTGCGTTAACTACCTTTCACTATCTGCAAAGAGAGAGTACTCCTAATAGAAATGAGGGGGGGGGCAGAATTCAAAGCAGATCAGTGTGCATAAACACGAAAATGTTTTTACTTACCACGTACTTGACATTCGACAGCTTATGATATTTGCTATTAAAAAACCATTGAAATTCACTGAAAAAACCATAGGTTATAGACCATATATAGTTAGGAATTAGCATTTACAAAACCTTGAAAATTCACTGAAAAAACCATAGGTTATAGACCATATATAGTTAGGAATTAGCATTTACAAAACCTTGAAAATTCACTGAAAAAACCATAGGTTATAGACCATATATCGTTAGGAATTAGCATTTAAAAAACCTTATTTTACCCACACAAAACCATTGAAATTCCATATATAGTTAGTTGCACTAACTATATATCGCGCACCCGCAATCCACTGCTGATGATGTCACATATTACATCATTCATGACATGGTCAGTGACATCACTGATGACATCACTGATGACATCACTGATGACATCTCAAATGACAATGATTCGAGCTAAGCGGAACACAAGCAGGTTATGACAAGGAGAAAAACATTATGTGTCACAGGTTTGAGGAAAGAGGATATAGCAAATCTGTAATTGATCAAGCCAAAGCCAAAGTTGATCAAATGCAACGAAAAGATCTGTTAGTACCCAAAAATCGTGAGAATTCTGAACAAATCAGATTCATCACAGGCTTTGATAATCAATCATGGCAACTAAGGAGAAGTCTGAACAAGCATTGGAGTATTCTCCGTTTGGATGACGATCTCAAAGAGGTACTTAATGAAAAACCATCTATCACCTTTAAGAAAGCAAAATCGCTTAAAGACAACTTAAGCAATGCCATAATTAAGGAACCGTGCAAATCTGACAGCATCATGGGGTTTTTCCCTTGTACTAAATGCAAGGCCTGTAAAAATAGCCACAAGTGTAAAACTGTAAAACTATGTAAAGACCAAGCAGACCATAAAATCAACAAAAGGGTAGGTTGTAACACTGAATTTGCAGTGTATGCATTACAATGTCCTTGTGACAAATTTTATATTGGCATGACCACCAAGAAAGCCAGACTAAGGGCATTGGAACATTTGAGGGCCATTAAAAATGCTAATCCGCAATATCCTGTAGCCAGGCATTTCTTAGCTGAACACCAACAGAACCCCAATCTTTTGAAATTTTACGTAATTGACTGTGTAGAACAGAAAGAACGGGGGGGTAATAGGCTATTGGAACTCCGCAGATTGGAATCCCGTTACATCATCAGGTACAACACAATGCAGCCCGAGGGACACAACATGGGGGAAGAACTTTCAGTTCATCTGTAAACGTAATGCAATGTTTAATTAACTGCCTAATTTTCTAAAATATTTCCATTCTGTATATATTTTAATGTTTTTATACTCACAGCAACTTCATTGACATAGTTAAATAAAGTACTCCGTTTTTTATTATTTTTTCAGATGGAGAGAAAATCTACAGTTGAATTATAATAACCCACTTGGGTTCAACAACACTAAAATCGAACTTCTGCTGAAACAGCTAATTAATTGGAACATACAGCCACCACTATTGGTGAAATAATTACAGGACATGCAAACTGTTGAGTTATGCTTTTTTGATAACTGATATATTGTTTGCCCACTAGGGCGTAATATCACTATAATGTCACATTAGCTGTGCAAAATGAAGGCTGTCAGCCTTAATTTCGTTTTGAAAGTGACAACTGGGAAGATAGATACCATTCTCTGAAAAGTAACATTGCTAAAATGATTTGAATTTGCAATCGCTACAGAGTAACTTTTCTATGTCTGTGTAATCACGTGCACCTAATGTTTTGAAACCTGTCACTTTAAATGGAATGGCCGCTTTAACAAATGTACCCGTGAGCAAGAAGCTTAACGCTTCGAAACGCGTAGGGTTGGTTTATCCGTGTGCCAATAAATATAGCACTGAACGATATTTGGGCTCCGGTTCTGGTCTTTTGAATTCAACATTGACTATCTGCACCAGGAGTGTGAGAAATTTTGAGGGGACGGCGACCCCGCCGTGAGCCCGCTGCTAAAGTGGCTTGAGCACGCCAAGAACTGTGTGGTTGATATATATATATATATATATATATATATATATATATATATATATATATATATATATATTTATATATATATATATATATATGTTTACTGAAAAAAACATAGCTTTAAGAGATGTTATAGTTAGAAATTAGAATTTAAAAAACCTTGGAAATTCACAGATAGAACCATGTGTTTCAGGGGTGTTATAGTTAGCTGGCCATTTCACTCATACAAAAGCATAGAAATTCCTCTGTTATAGTTAGTTCTGCTAACTATAACTTGCGCGCCTGCAATGCACTGCTGATGATGTCACATATTGCATCATTCATGACATGGTCAGTGACATCACTAATGACATCACTGATAACATCTCAAATGACATCACCGATGACATCATTTATGACATCATCCAGTGAATGTGGTTTAGTTTGAAATTTAAATATGTATTATATATATATATACCAATCTGTATTGAAGATTGAGTGGATATATAACTGTTTGGATGGAGTATTTAGTAGCTGTCTGACTGTTTAAGTGAGTAATTAAAAGTGTCTCACTTAATACATGGATTAGTAACTAAACTATGTGAATGTGTTCATCACTGTCTTTGTTGTTATATAACATGCTGCATCAGTTGGTTACTAACTACATGCGTATGTATATTAGTTATTGATTAGTTGGGTGAGTATTTGTATGGTACACTGAGTTTGTGAGTTGTTGGATGGGGAGTGTGTAACTCTATGCATAGATGTGTGAATGGTTGATTGACTAGGTGTATAGGTTTAAGAGGGCATGTGGAACAGTTGTTTGGGTGACTGAGTGCATTTATTTGTGTGTTGGTGAGCAAATATATATTTTAGTTGTACATCTTGAAAAAAGTAGAAAAATAAAAGGCATTGAATGTGAGAGTTAGTTTATATAAATAAGTATATGTAAGAGTCAGTGATTGTGAGAGTAATTATATGAATGAGTGTATAATTGTAATGGTGATTTTTTATCATATTAACTATGAGTTACTAAGTGTTTTAATAAATGAGGTGTTGGATAATTGTGTAAGTGAGTAAATGTAAGTTTGAATTTTCATGAGTTAGTAGGGTGACTGCATAACCGATTAAGATGACTGCTGATGTGTCAATGTCTATATATGTCTATAAGTGAATTTTGATAGTGTTCTATTAATTAGTGACTGCATGTATAAATGATTCTGTTGTTGAATGGGTAGTTGGGTGTGCATACTTAGGAATCATTGAGTGGGTATGTAGTAACTGGTATTAGTGGGTCAATGGTTTCAAATATGGTACTCTGTATTTTACAGTGAGTGATGGAAGGTTATCCTAGTGTATGATGAGGTGTAACAGATTGTCATGGGGATGATGTCATCAATGATGTCATCAGTGATGTCATTTGATATGTCATCAGTGATGTCATCAGTGATTTGATGCAGTATGTGACATCATCAGCAGTGCATTGCAGGCGCACTAGTTATAGTTAGCAGAACTAACTATAACGGAGGAATTTCAATGGTTTTGTATGAGTGAAATGGACAGATAACTATAACAACCATGAAACCTATGTTTTTTTTCTGTGAATTTCTAACGTTTTCTAAATGGTAATTTCTAACTATAACGTCTCTGAAACCTATGTTTTTTTCAGTGAATTTCAAAGCGTTTTTAAATACTAATTTCTAACTATAATGTCTCTGAAACCTATGGTTTTTTTCAGTGAATTTCAGAGGGTTTTCAAACGCTAATTTTTAAGTGTGATAGTAGTTATACCTATTTTGGGTTCTGATTCTTTAAAATAAAATCCACATTTTTTTGGGACTCGCGCACTCAACGCGTACACATCACGGTGGGTGCGCGGATTCTAGTCGCCATTTTAGAAAAGTTGTGAAAGATCCGCGTACAGTGTGCGACGGCTGCGTGTTTTTCAGTTACATCATATACATTTAATATTACGTGATGTGTGCGATTGGTATGTGACCAGTCAGCGACTCCTGCTCCCCGTATTCGCGCTACATGTGTATTGCGGTACGAGACGCTTGCATGGTGGCGGTTCCCGCGTGACATCATATGCGTGCTGGGGCGCGCTGGGTGCGCGACTCCCGCAAAAAAATTTATGTTCCAAAATTTAATGTATGCGTTTTTAATATACATATTAGGGCAAGAGATTATCTAAGATAGTCATAAAAATAATATATTTGTGCTTATAATAAACTTATATTATTTTTAAATATATTTTTGTGAAGTCGGGTGCGTGCATCGTGATCTCAGAGAACTAGGTCAGCAGAGCTGCTGTAGAGCCAAAGAAACCAGGTCAGCGGAGGGGTTGTAGAGCCAGAGAACCAGATCAACAGAGCTGCTCTAGAGCCTAAGAAGCAGGTCAGCAAAGCTGCTCTAGAACCAGAGACCCATGCCAGAGAAACCGGGTCAGCAGAGCTCCTTTAGAGGGAGAGAACCAGGAACCAGGTCAGCAGAGCTGCTTTAGAGCCATAGAACCAGGTCAGAAGAGCTCTTTAGAGGGAGAGAACCAGGTCAGCAGAGCTGCTTTAGAGCCAGAGAACCAGATCAGCAGACCTCTTTAGAGGGAGAGAACCAGGTCAGCAGAGCTGCTTTAGAGCCAGAGAACCAGGTCAGCAGAGCTGCTCTAGAGCCAGAGAACCAGGTCCGTAGAGCTGCTTTAGAGCCATAGAACCAGGTCAGCAGAGTTGCTTTAGAGCCAGAGAACCAGGTCAGCAGAGCTGCTCTAGAGGCAGAGAACCAGGTCAGTGAGCTGCTTTAGAGGGAGAGAACCAGGTCAGTGGAGCTGCTTTAGAGCCAGAGAACCAGGTCAGCAGAGCTGCTCTAGAGCCACAGAACCAGGTCAGCAGAACTGCTTTAGAGCCATTGAACCAGATCAGCAGAGCTGTTCTAGAGGCAGAGAACCAGGCCAGCAGAGCTGCTTTAGAGCCATAGAACCAGGCAAGCAGATCTGCTCTACGGCCTAAGAACCAGGCCAGCAGAGCTGCTTTAGAGCCATAGAACCAGGTCAGCAGAGCTGCTTTAGAGCCAGAGAACCAGGTAAGCAGATCTGCTCTAAGGCCTAAGAAGCAGGTCGGCAGAGCTGCTGTAGAACCAGAGACCAAGGTCAGCAGATCTGCTCTAGAGCCAGAGGCCCAGGTCAGTAGAGCTGCTCTAGAGGCCGAGAACCAGGTCAGCAGAGCTGCTGTAGAGCCAGAGAAACCGGGTCAGCATAGCTGCTTTAGAGCCAGAGAACCAGGTTAGCATAGCTGCTCTAGAGCCAGAGAACAAGGTCAGCAAAGCTGCTTTAGAGCCATAGAACCAGGCCAGCAGAGCTGCTCTAGAGGCAAAGAACTAGGTCAGCAGAACTGCTTTAGAGCCAGAGAACCAGGTCAGCAGAGCTCTTTAGAGGGAGAGAACCAGGTGAGCAGAGCTGCTTTAGAGCCAAGGAACCAGGTCAGCAGAGCTGCTCTAGAGCCAGAGAAACCAGGTCAGCAGAGCTGCTTTAGAGGGAGAGAACCAGGTCAGCAGAGCTGCTTTAGAGCCAGAGAACCAGGTCAGCAGAGCTGCACTAGAGGCAGAGACCTAGGTCAGCAGAGCTGCTTTCGAGCTATAGAAACAGGTCAGCAGAGCTGCTCTAGAGTCAGAGAACCAGGTCAGCAGAGCTGATTTAGAGGGAGAAAACCAGGTCAGCAGAGCTGCTATAGAGCCAGAGAACCAGGTCAGCAGAGCTGCTTTAGAGCCATAGAACCCGGTCAGCAGAGCTGCTCTAGAGCCAGAGAACCAGGTCAGCAGAGCTGCTGTAGAGCCAGAGAAACCAGGTCAGTAGAGCTGCTTTAGAACCAGAGAGCCAGGTCAGCAGAGCTGCTTTAGAGGGAGAGAACATATTCAGCAGAGCTGCTTTAGAGCCAAGGGACCAGGTCAGCAGAGCTGCTCTAGAGCCAGAGAACCAGGTCAGCAGAATTGCTTTAGAGCCATAGAACCGGGTCAGCAGAGCTCTTTAGAGGGAGAGAACCAGGTCAGCAGAGCTGCTTTACAGCCTTAGAACCAGGTCAGTAGAGCTGCTTTAGAGCCAGAGAACCAGGTCAGAAGAGCTGCGCTGTGAGGCAGAGAACCAGGTCAGCGAGCTGCTTTAGAGGGAGGGAACAAGGTGAGCATTGCTGCTTTAGAGCCAGAGAACCAGGTCAGCAGAGCTGCTCTAGAGCCAGAGAAACCAGGTCAGCAGAGCTGCTTTAGAGGGAGAGAACCAGGTCAGCAGACTGCACTAGAGACAGAGAACCAGGTCAGCAGAGCTGCTGTCGAGCCATAGAAACAGGTCAGCAGAGCTGCTCTAGAGTCAGAGAACCAGGTCAGCAGAGCTGATTTAGAGGGAGAGAACCAGGTCAGCAGAGCGGCTATAAAGCCAGAGAACCAGGTCAGCAGAGCTGCTTTAGAGCCATAGAACCAGGTCAGTAGAGCTGCTCTAGAGCCAGAGAACCAGGTCAGCAGAGCTGCTGTAGAGCCAGAGAAACCAGGTCAGTAGAGCTGCTTTAGAGCTAGAGAACCAGGTCAGCAGTGCTGCTTTAGAGGGAGAGAACCAATTCAGCTGAGCTGCTTTAGAGCCAAGGGACCAGGTCAGCAGAGTTGCTCTAGAGCCAGAGAACCAGGTCATCAGAATTGCTTTAGAGCCATAGAACCGGGTCAGCAGAGCTGCTTTAGAGCCAGAGACCAGGTCAACAGAGCTGTTGTAGAGCCAGAGAACCAGATCAGCAGAGCTGCTCTAGAGCCTAAGAACTAGGGCAGCTGAGCTGCTCTAGAGCCTGAGAACCAGGCCAGCAGAGCTGCTTTAGAGCCATAGAACCAGGTCAGCAGAGCTGCTTTAGAGCCAGAGAACCAGGTTAGCAGAGCTGCTCTAGAGCATTAGAACAGGTCAGCAGAGCTGCTCTAGAGCCAAAGAACCAGGTCAGCAGAGCTGCTGTTGAGCCAGAGAAACCAGGTCAGTAGAGCTGCTTTAGAGGGAGAGAACCAGGTCAGCAGAGCTGCTCTAGAGGAAGAGAACCAGGTCAGCAGAGCTGCTCTAGAGCCAGAGAACCATGTCAGCAGAACTGTTTTGGGGCCATAGAACTGGGTCAGGACAGCTGCTTTAGAGGGAGAGAACCAGGACAGCAGAGCTGCTTTAGAGCCAGAAAACCAGGTCAGCATAGCTGCTTTAGAACCAGAGAACCAAATCAGCAGAGCTGCTCTAGCTGACACTGTCTGACTGACACTGACTGACTGACACTGACTGATTGGCACTGACTAACACTGATTGACCTACACTGACTGACTGACAGTGATTGACTCAATCAATCAAGCAATCAATCAGTCATATATAAAGCGCACTACATACCCACGAGGGTCACCAAGCGCTGGGGGTGGCGCTACTGATCAAACAGCCAGGTCTTGAGTGTCCTCCTGAAGGTCAGCAGGACTTGGGTCGGTTGTAGGCTCAGTGGGAGGGAGTTCCATGCCTTGGTGGCGAGGTGGGAGAAGGATCTCCCGCCAGTGGTTGTTCTACAGATTCGCGGGATGGTGGTGTGTGGGATGTCGGCGGAGCATAGCTGGCAGTTGTGGGTGTAGAAGGAGAGTCATCTGTTGAGGTAGGCTGGGCTGGTCTTGTGGAATGCCTTGTGTGCGTGGATGAGGAGTTTGAAGGATATCCTCTTGTTAACGAGGAGCCAGTGAAGGTTTCTCAGGTGAGGGGTGATGTGGCCGTGGCGTGTTACATTGATGTTCAGCCGTGCCGAGGTTTTTTTGGATGCGTTGTAGTCGTTTGATGAGCTTGGTCGGGGCTCCCGTGTAGAGAGCGTTTCTGTAGTCGAGTCTGCTGCTGACGAGGACCCAGGTGACTGTTTTTCTTGTATCAGTCGGGATTCAACTGAAGATCTCGCTGAGCATGCAGAGGGTGTTGAAGCAGAAGGAGGAGACAGCGTTGACTTGCTTGGTCATTGAGAGCATTGAGTCAAGGATGATTCCCACGTTGCTTGCATGGTCAGTGGGTGTCGGGGCTGCCCCCAGTGCCGTCGGCCACAGTAGACGGCCCAGGCTGAAGGGTTGGAGCCGAGGATGAGGACCTCCATCTTGTCTGAGTTCATCTTCAGACGGCTGATCTTCTTCCAGTCGGCAACGGCCTTCATTCCTTCGTGGAGGTTGGCTTTGGCGGTGATGGGGTCCTTGATGAGGGAGAGGATCAGTTGAGTGTCGTCGGCGTAGGAGATTATGTTGAGGTTGTGCTGTCGGGTGACGTGTGCAAGCAGGGCCATGTATATGTTGAACAGTGTCAGGCTGGGGGAGTATCCCTGGGGTACACCGCAGATGATATCTGAAGCTTAGGATCGGAATTGGGGGAGGCGGACGCTCTGGGTTCTGCCAGAGGGGAAGGAGGTGGTCCATTTAAGAGCCTTGTCTCGGATCCCTGCGGCGTGGAGACGTGCACGTACTGTGCGGTGGCAGACGGTGTCGAAGGTGGCGGAGAGGTCTAGGAGGATGAGTGCTGCTGTCTCACCATTGTCCAGCAGGGTCCTGATGTCGTCGGTGGTGACAATGAGGGCAGTCTTGGTGCTGTGTTTGCTGCGGAATCCTGACTGGGAAGGGTCCAGGATTCTGTTCTCTTCGAGGTATTGGGTTAGCTGTCTGTTGAAGATCTTCTTGATGATTTTGGCCGGGAACGGGAGCAGGGAGATGGGCTGGAAGTTCTTGAGATCTCTTGGGTCTGCCTTGGGTTTTTTGAGTAGGGCATTGATCTTGGCGTGTTTCCAGCCTTCTGGGAAGGTCGCGGTCTCGAGGGAGACATTGATGCCATTCTGCCGGTGGGGTGCGATGGAGCTGCTTGCTTTGTTGAAGACGTGATGGGGGAATGGGTCTGACGTAGAGCTGGAGTGGATTGTGCTCATGGTCTTGACGGTGTCCTCGATGGTCACGCTGACCCAGGCAAGCAGGGGGTCGTGGTTGATATTGTGCGGAGAGTTTGTTGTATTTCTGTCTGTTGGGGCTGTCTGGGTGTTGAAGCTGTCGTGGATGTCTGCTATCTTGTGGTGGAAGAAAGTGGCGAGGGAGTCGCACAGGGCTTGCGATGGCGGGATGTCGTTGATGTTGAAGTTGGGGTTGGAGAGTCCCTTCACAATGTTGAAGAGCTCCTTGCTGTTGTGTGCGTTGTTGTCGAGGCGGTCTTTGAAGGAGGTCTTCTTGGCAGCCCTGATGAGGTGGTGATGGTTGCAGATGGTGTCCTTGTGTGCTGCGTGCCTGTCTGGAATTTGTTCACTGTGCCATTTCTTCTCTAGTTTCCAGCAAGCTTGCTTTGAGGCTAGGAGTTCTGGGGTGAACCAGCTGGCCCTCTTGCTGGTGTTTCTGCTGGGGGTTTCTTCAGTGGGGTGAGGGGGTTGTCGCAGTCATTGGTCTAGCGTTTGAGGCTGTGGGCCTTGTCATCGGTGTTGGAGGGTTCGGTAGGTGGGCTGAGAGTGAGGTTTGTATGTAGTTGGTCTTCAGTGATTTTGCTCTAGCAGTGGTGGGGGATCTGTTGGGTGTGGTGGTGTGTGGTGAGTTTCTGGAAGGTAAAGTGGATGCAGCGATGGTCGACCTAGCGGAGTTTGGTGGTGTGGTTGAAGGAGACGTGCGAGCTTGAGGAGAAGACGTGGTCGAGCGTGTGGCCGGCGGAGTGGGTGGGCGTGGTGACGAGATGCCTCGGTTCGAGGTTGGCGAGGTTCTCGATCAGGGTTGTGGAGTTGCTGTCGTTGTTGTTCTCAAGGTGAAAGTTCAGGTCTCTGAGGAGGATGTAGTCGGTGGAGGTCAGGGCGTGCATGCTGAGGAAGTTGGCAATGGAGTCGCTGAACTGGGGCGGGGTCCTGGTGATCGGTAGATGAGGGTGCATCTGAGGGTGGAGTTGGGGTCTGTGTGGATCTGGAAATGCATGTGCTCGGCAGTGCTGAGAGTGTCGTTGGTGCTGGTCCAGACCCTGATGCTGTTCTTGTGGATGATGGCGATTCCTACTGCGATTCCGTTGGTGCGGTCTCTGTGGGTGATCTTGTAGTGGTCTGGAATGGCTATGGCGATGTCAGGTGCGGAGGAGTTGTTCATCCAGGTCTCTGTCAGGAAGGCGACGTCCGGGGATGATGTGTCGATCAGGTCCGAGAGCTTGACGGCGTGCTTGCGTACGGAACGGGTGTTCAGTAGGATGCATCTGAGGTGGTTGGGGTCTTTCTTGGTGGGTAGTTCGTCGGTTTTGAGGCTGGTGTAGTTGCAATTCTGGCAGGTGAAAGGGCAGTGTGTGCATTTCGGGGCGGCCTTGAAGCAGGTGTGGGTCCGTCTGGGTTTGAAAGTGTGCAGAATGCTGGCATCGTAGTGGCAGCGGTCGTCGTGGCGGGTGCGGGGTGGAGGGGTTCTGCCGCTGGGCGCGGTCAAGGTGCGGACGGGCGCAGACGGGCTTGCCTTGGGCGCGACTTCGGCACTTCAGCTGCGTGGCCGCGCAGCGTCCGGCATATATGGGGAGGAGGGAAGGAGGAGCAGCTGGGAGGCTGAAGGCAGGGCAGCAAATTGAGCAGTCAGGGGGGCGGGCCGCAGGGGATGCAGTGGCTTGAGCGGGAATGCGACGAGGGAACAGAAGGCAAGAGGGCACACAGTTACACGGTAATGAAGGTGCAGAAGGAAAAAACGGGTACAAAGGTACAGGACAATGGAAGGGGCATAGGGCAACAGTGGGCACAAAGTTACAGGGCAATGGAAGGAACAGAAGGCAAAAACGGGCCGAGAAACCCAGGGGACAGTGAGGGGAACATTGACTGACACTGAATGACTGACACTGACTGACTGACTGACACTGACTGACACTGATTGACTGACACTGACTGACACTGATTGACTGACTGACGGACACTGACTCACTGACACTGACACTGACTGACTGGCACTGACTGACACTGACTGACTACTACTACTACTACTCTACTACTCACTCTCTACTACTCTCTACTACTCACTCTCTACTACTCTACTACTCTCTACTACTCACTCTCTACTACTCACTCTCTATTACTCTCTACTAGTCACTCTCTACTACTCTCTACTACTCTCTCTCTAATACTCACTCACTACTACTCTCTACTATTCACTCTCTACTACTCACTCTCAACTACTCTCTACTACTCTCTCTCTACTACTCACTCTATACTACTGACTCGCTACTACTCTCTACTACTCACTCTTAACAACTCACTCTCTACTACTCTCTACTACTACTCCCTACTACTCACTCTCCATGACTCAATCTGTACTACTCTCTACTACTCACTCTACTACTCTCTACCACTCACTCTCTACTACTCTGCTACTCACTCTCTACTACTCTCTACTACTCTCTCTCTACTACTCAATCTACTAATCTCTACTACTCACTCTCCACTACTTTCTCTCTACTACTCACTCTTTACTATTCACTCTATACTACTCACTCTCTACTACTCACTCTCTACGACTCGCTCTCTACTACTCTCTACTGCTCTCTCTACTACACACTCTCCACTACTCACTCTCTACTACTCTCTACTACTCACTCTACTACTTTCTACTACTCTCTACCACTCACTCTCTACTACTCTACAACTCACTTTCTACTACTCTCTACTACTCTCTCTCTACTACTCACTCTCTACTACTCACTACTACTCACTCACTACTACTTTCTCTCTACTACTCACTCTGTACTATTCACTCTATGCTACTCACTCTCTACTATTCACTCTCTACTACTCACTCTCTACTACTCTCTACTACTCACTCTCTACTACTCTCTACTACTCTCTACTACTCACTCCCTACTACTCTCTACTACTCACTCCCCACTTTTCTCTACTACTCACTCTCTACTACTCTCTACTACTCACTCTCTACTACTCACTCTTTCCTACTCTCTTCTACTCACTGTCTACTATTCTCTACTACTTGCTCTCTACTACTCACTCTACTACTCTCTACTACTCACTTTCTTCTACTCTCTTCTACTCTCTCTACTGCTCTCTACTACTCTCTACTACTCTGTAGTGTTCGATTAGGTTGTCATTCTAGTCTTTGTAAGATTCATCCATGCTCTGTGTTCTATCTCCCCTGCTTATTGTATTCTGATTTAGAATGTTGTTTAAAAAGGAACTGTCATTGATGATCAACTGGCTGTGCGAGCTGCTGCGCAGCACTTGTTCCAATAAATCATCTCAACTATCAAACTGCCTGCGAGTCAACTTACTACAAAATACTTGCCGACGATACCTGAACAAGTGACTGCTCTCCACGCGTGCGTCTATGGAAAATATACGGCTATTCCAGAGTTCAGCTGTGTTTTAGAAGCAAGAAACGTCAAGCTGCCAAAGGAACGAAACCGCCACTCGAGAATACGTCGAGTAGCTGTGAAAACCCATTCTCCTACTCTCGCTGAACCAAAGGAAGTGGAAATAAGGTACTGTACTTACTTTTAAAGTCTTCTCACGGAAGCGGCAGCAGCCTCACTCGTCCGCCAGTTTATTTACGTCAGTTGCGCTCCAAGCGTATATTGCCTACGCTTTTTGCGTATTGTATTACGCCCAGCCACTGGAGCAAATGCTTTTCTCTACGCAATTGGCGTAAATCCATTCCAGAACGTCACTGAAACGCAACGCTCTGACGCTGAAACGCAGCGTTGGAAGCCATTTTAAAGATCATCTTCGTTTTTTTTCTTACTTTCAATATTTATTGTCACACCGCTAACATACGGCAATAGTGGTAAATTTCAGAGCAAAAAACGGAAGCGCGACTGGCTAGTCACTTGAAGGGGAACTGCTCCATGTAATTAACCTTCATGAGGTGAGTGACGACGAGTTTCAAATTTTGTTACCACGGAGACAGTTCGAACTGGTAACCAATTTCAACACATAACGTGGTAACAGTGCTTGTAACTACTTTAAGCAAGTAACGAGGAGACAATATTTTAAACACACAACGGGGCAATAGTATTGGAGTGTTGGTCAAGCACAGTTGCAGTGGCCATTTAAGCCATAATCTTTGTTGACTCTTACATTTAGTTTGCTAATATACTTTGACTGAGTCTCTCCCCAGCACTCAACAATATCCGTCCAAACATGAGTTTGCAAGCAGTTTCTCCCCCTCCACCATTTCTTGATCTTCCAGGTGAGCCCCCAATCACCTGGAAAAAGTGGTTTGACGCTTTCACCACTTACTTAGGAGCTATTGGTGCATCCAGATACAGGGCAGAAAGGAAGAAATATCTGTTGCTGAACAGTTTGGGGTTTGAAGGACGTTCTATCTTTAAACATTTACCCCCTTTGGTACCTGCTCCTGAAGAAGAAGATTTGGATGACTACAATCAAACAGTAAAAATGCTCGAACTGCGTTTTGATATTAAACCTAGTATTGTTGTTGTAAGGCACAAATTCTTTAAATCTGAACAAAAACAAGGGAAAAAAGTAGAAGATTTTATTTCTACACTTAGGGTATTGAGTGCGGAATGCGAATTCGAAAACTTTAGAGACCAAATGATAAGAGACCAGTACATTTGCAAATGTTTAGATAAAAATATTCAACAAAAGTTACTCTCACTTGATAATCCCTCTCTCGAGGAGACTGTACGAGTAGCGAAAAGCATTGAATTTTCTAAACTTTCTGTCAAGGAATTGGATATTAGATCATCTTCATCCAGTACTAAAGATGAAACAGTGATCAGTTCAGTTAAGGTTGTCGACAATAAGATAAGCACTTCAAGTCGCACCGACAACAAATTCTTCAAACAAACAAATATATGTTTTAAGTGTGGAAATTTTCCTCATTCGAAGTCTGGTCGTCCTTGTCCGGCCAGGAGCGTCACATGTAGACTTTGTGGCAGAGTTGGACATTTTGCAAAAGTATGCCAAAATGAAAAAAGAAACACTTCCTTCACTCAATCTGGTAAACAGTGGAACAGCAATTATACCCCCACTTCTGTTGCTTTTGTATCTGATGTCCCTCAGGATGATACTAGTTTTCAAGATGATCTGAGGGACATGGTAGCTGTGGTTAGCATTGTAGATTCTGAGTCAGAATGTGTGGATCCTTATTCCGATTTTGGTATCGGAGACAAGGTAGTTTGTCTGCTGGTTGATTCCGGGGCACGAATAACTATGCTCACCCAGGAACTTTTCGAAGAGGTTTGGGGTGATCGCAAACTCTTTCCTCCAGACAGATTACCTTTAAATTACGAGGGCAGGAAGATTGAACTATTAGGATATTTTGAAGACTCCATTGAATTCAGGGGAAGAAAAATATTTGGCAAAGTGTATGTGTCAGTTAAAGGGTTGAACATCCTTGGTTGGTTCCACCAAGGTTTATTTAAGATGGTTCTCCGTCCTGGAACCAAAGATCCTATTTCTATTGCTGTTGTTCAATCCGATGATAATCCTCCCACAAACAATATTATTTCCACTGTAAATGATGATTTTGTCTGCACTTTAACCAAAGATTTTCCTGAAGTTTTTAGCAGGAAGTTGGGGGAAGTGAAAGGATTCATGCATACCATCCGTGTCAAAGACAATGCTATTCCAATTAAACATAAACTGAGAAACGTCCCATTCAGTGTGCGAGAACAACTCGAGTCAGAACTTTATGACCTTTGTAGCAAAGGAATAATTGAACCCATAGAATCCTCCCTATGGCTTTCTCCCCTTGTGGTGGCTAAAAAGAAGACTGGGGAGCTTCGGGTCTGTGTCGACTTACGCAGCTTAAATAGGAATATATGGGTTGATTCCTTTCCCCTGCCCAAGATCCCCGACATGTTGTCACTTATTGACGGTTCCAGGTGGTTCAGTAAGCTGGATCTAGCATCCGCATATCACCAGGTGGTCCTTGATCCTGCTTCCAGACACTTTACTGCTTTTGTATCCCCTATAGGTTCCTTTCAATATTGCCGTATGCCCTTTGGGTTAGCCTCTGCGGCAGCTGTCTTTCAAAGGATCATGACCAATATTTTGAAGAACATCAGTGGGGTGGTCGTTTTTCAAGACGATGTACTTATTCATGGTAAGAATTGTGATGAACATGATAAAACTCTGAAGGAAGTTTTAAAAGCTTTGAGCAGTGCGGGAGTTGTTTTAAAGAAGGAAAAGTGTATTTTTAGAGCGCCCAAGGTTGAGTATCTTGGACACGTGTTATCTGAGAAGGGTGTAGAACCCAGACCTGGTCTAGTCAAAGCCATCGTTGACAGTCCTGCACCCAGAGACAAGTGTGGGTTGAAGTCATTCATTGGACTGTGTGAGTTCTATGCTAGATTCTTACCTGATTATGCTTCTAAAGTTCAACCATTGTCTAATATGCTTAAGAAGGAAGTACCTTTCCTGTGGGATGCAAGTTGTGAAAAAACTTTTTCTTGGATCAAACAGGAACTTACTAGTTCTAAGGTTTTGAAGCCCTTTAATCCCAATTTGTTGTGCACTATCACTGTGGATGCCAGTGGTTTTGGTTTAGGGGCTGTCCTCACTCAAGAAGTCGATGGGGTGGAGCACACTCTTGGATATGCTTCAAGAGTTCTTCGTGGAGCGGAGTCCAATTTTGCAGTTATTGAAAAAGAACTCTTAGCTTGTTGTTGGGCCATTAGGAAATGTAGTCCGTATATTTGGGGTAAGCGTTTTCGTCTGAGGACGGACCATAGTCCCCTAGTTTCTATCCTTACGGGTGTCCGGATTAAAGACCACTCTCCTAGGATTGCTAGGCTTTCAACGAAATTACTCCAGTACGATTTTGAAGTCAGTTACATACCTGGCAATAAGAACATAAGGGCTGATTATCTTTCCAGGAATCCTGTTGATGCTGGTACTGATAAGGATTGTGAGGATGATTATGATGAGGAGGACTGTTTCGTAGCTTTTGTTGGCGTTGATGATATGCGCTCTATTAGCGAGAAAGAGTGGAGGGAGCATTTGTCCAGTGACACCTTACTTTGTGAAGTGATCAAATTTGTCAGAGAAGGGTGGCCCAGGGAAAGGAATGTTCATGTGTCTCTTCAGACCTTTGTCAAAGTCTCTGAGGAACTCTCTATTGAGGGTGGTATCCTCATGCGTGGTGATAGACTTGTCCCTCCCAGTGACCTTACAATCAGGATAGTAGGATAGTCAAAGGTGCGCATGAAGGTCATCTTGGCAGAACACTAACCAAAAGGAGGGTTAGAGAGCATTACTGGTGGCCCAAGATGGATCAGGACATAGACATGGTTGTTGCTGAGTGTGTGATATGTTCTAGTGCTGAAAAGTGTTTGAAAACACGTTCTCCTCCCCTTCAACCTATCCAATTTCCTGAGAGGCCCTGGGAAAAGATTGGTATCGATTTGGTTGGTCCGTTCTATTTACTTCCTCCTGCCTCCAGATTTGCGATAGTTGCAGTCGACTACTATTCTAAATGGCCAGAGGTCCGTTTTGTAAGTGAGGCCACATCCAAGAAATGTATTGACTTTTTGAAGGATTTGTTTTTGCGTGAAGGTTTTCCTTCATCTATTGTAAGCGATAATGGTCCTCAATTTGTTTGTCAGGAATTTGGTTCTTTTGTAAATTTGAGTGGCATTGATCATTTGAGGAGTGCGCTTTATCACCCTCAGACGAATGGTCTCGTTGAGCGCATGAACAGGGTACTTAACAATTGCATTCAGTGGGCCATTGCTCAACGGTGTCACGTCCCGAACGCTGTCAGGTCCATGCTGTGGTTCTATCGTACCACTCCCCACTCCTCCACCAAGGTTTCCCCATTTGAATTATTGCGTGGGAGAAAACCATGTTCAAAGGTTTGTCCTGGGTGGATGTCACGCTGGGTGAAGCTGAACACCATTGACAATGTTGATGAAGTTGCAAGGTCTAATGTTGTACATGCCCAGTCCAAACAAAAGGATATTTTTGATTCCAGGAAGAAAGTAATCTCCCAGTCATTTGTGGTGGGAGATAGAATTCGAATCAAGTTACCCACTCACTCTACCAAGGGTAATCCTAAGTTTTCAGAACCTTTTGTTATTGACAAAGTTTGTGGAAATTCTGTGAGGGTCAATACGAAAAACTGGTGGAATGTTGCCAGAGTTGTAAAGGTGGGCAAGTCTGTCGCTCATCTTCAGCCTTCTTATGATACGCATGTGTTGCCTCTTGATGTTGCTCCTTCTCCTCCTCCTCCTCCTTCTGGTTCTTCTTCTTTTTCTTCTTCTTCTCCTTCCTCTTCTTCTGCTCTGCCTCGTAGGAGTTCTCCTGTTCTTTCCCCCCATGATGTTCCTGCTTTTCCTTCTACTTCCTATACTACTGTCTTACCTCGCAGGAGCTCTCGCACCCGAGTTACTCCTGCCAGGTTCCGCTAATTTACTTGGTTGCTCAGTTCTGGATCTTTTACTGTTCTTCCCTTCTTCTGCTTTTGTTTGTAGGAGAGAGGATGATGTAGTGTTCGATTAGGTTGTCATTCTAGTCTTTGTAAGATTCATCCATGCTCTGTGTTCTATCTCCCCTGCTTATTGTATTCTGATTTAGAATGTTGTTTAAAAAGGAACTGTCATTGATGATCAACTGGCTGTGCGAGCTGCTGCGCAGCACTTGTTCCAATAAATCATCTCAACTATCAAACTGCCTGCGAGTCAACTTACTACATACTCACTCTCTAATCTCTATTACTCACTCTCAACTCTCAACCTCTCTATCCTCTCTCTACCTCTCTCTCTACTACTCTCTACCTCTCTACCTCTACCTCGCTACCTCTACCTCTCTACCTCTACCTCTCTACCTCTACACCTCTGCCTCTACACCTCTACCTCTCTCTACCTCTCTTTAAATGCACACATATGCACATACATATATATGCATATGCATATATATGCATATGCATTTATATATATATTCACTGAAAAAACCATAGGTTTCACACCAGTTATAGTTAGCTGAACATTTTACTCATACAAAACCATTGAAATTCCCACGTTATAGTTAGTTGGACTCACTATAACTCGCGCGCCCGCAATCCACTGCTGATGATGTCACATATTACATCATTCATGACATGGTCAGTGACATCACTGATGACATCACTGATGACATCTCAAATGACATCACTGATGACATCACTGATGACATCTCAAATGACATCACTGATGAGCAGTATTTTTGATTTAAAGCTACCAAAACGTCACTCAGGCGCGCCGCGTAAGCGCCCCCAGAAGCGCCTACGTACGTGCCGCGTAAGCGCCCCCGGAAGTGCTCCGGAGTGCGTAGCGTAAGCGCGTCAAGTCATGTGACCTTAAAATAACGCTTTTCATTGGTTCAGAATTTTTTTTTTCCAAATATTGAGAAACCCACCCATTTCTCTCACTATTGCTTTGTACTTGGAGAGAGCAAGAGGTGTTCTGTGCATTATCTGCTTCTCAAAGTTTTCTGATCTACAGCAATGGCTGCAAGGGAGTCATCCAGCGGTGATTCTGATGGTTTTTTGCCTGAGGACCCTCCTCACCACAAAACAAAGGACCACTTCATTTGGAAATTTTTTGACATCCCTGAAGGGAAAAAAAAGGTTAATGCTGCTAAGGTAACCTGCAAGATATGTGGCACTGTTTTATCCAGAGGCAATCCTAATAGGAAATATAGCTTTGGAAATACCACATTGATTAGGCATGTCCAGAGAATACACCCAAATAATTTTGCCAGGGAGAGTGTCAGGGACCTGGCACGGAATTTACCAAGAGATGGCGGCAGCACCTCCACTGGTGGTGCAACACCTTCGGGAACAGCACGTGCAAGAATGGTCCCTAACGTGCAGCCGGTCTTTGCAGGCATAAAATTTCTATGCGTGGACTGTGATGAACTGCTCTGTTATGGGGAGCAGAGCGTTGAACTCATTGCTATGAAGAGACAGGAACACCGCTGCCCTCCCCGTCCCTAATTTTTCACATTTTTTTTGCTCCTGTTGAGCAGTTTTGGAATCCCTGTTTTTGCTTTTCCCCTGAACAAAATACAAAAAAAATATCAAATCGTTATAAAAAAGTATAAAAAAAATATAAAAAAAAGAAGAAAAAAAAGTTATTTTCAGAACTACCTCCAATTCTTAAAAAAGAGCTGTTTTTTCACTCTAATTTTTCACACTGTTTTTCCCCATGTACGCGCACCTTGAGCTTACTCCGCGAAATAAAAAAAAAAAAAACTAAAACGTTTTTTTGCCCTTCGGAGTCCTCCTAGGCCCCCCTGATAAAAAATAAGGGGGGCAGGGTGTCTCTACCCTGCCCCCTATCAACATTTTCCACTTTTATTTTTCACCTCTTGTGTCTCTGTTCTTCAGAGTCACGAGATGGCGGACTATGCAGACCATTTAGAATGTTTACAGCCACCCAAGAGCCAATTAGCTTTTGAAATTTAGAACCAATTAAAATGTTTCTTTGGTTTTGAATTTGTGTGTGATGAAGTTTCATTTGTTTTCTACATGAATATACATGAAAATGAGAGGGAAACACAGCCATTTTGTGATAGTACTCTTTGAGGTACATTTGTGAGGAATTTTTGGTGTTCTATTTCTGGTGTGAAATTTACACAGTACTAACTCTTCTACTGTTTTGTAAAAGGTGAGTTATTAATTTGTAAGGGAAATTTAATACTTGATAAAACTAGTTTTATATTATCTATTATTAAAAACGATAAATTAAAGTGATTTTTTTTCCTGCAATTTACAGCAAGAAATTGGAAAAGAATATGGATCTCAATGAGGACACCGTTGATATTAATTTTGAAATTTCTGCGACTTTTGTTGAGACGAGTTGTATTGAGGTCTTGAATGATCCTGTTGATAACACTATCCATGAAAAATACCTTTTTTTGAGAGGAGATGGAATGGAGGATTTTAATGATGAGACTTTGGATGCTGAATTAATCGAATGTTTGGACTATATTGAGTTCCAGGAGTCATGTATGGAGACTTCTGATAAGGAGATTCCTGATCAGTTAATGTTAGAAGTTCTTCAAAATTATGAAAATTATGAAGAATAAATTTATATTTAGAAATTATAAATTGTTTGAGACTTTTTTTATTATTTTATTTGTAATTTATGAGATAGTAGTGAAATGATTGTGGTATAAAGTGAGACTTATAGTATAGAGTGCAACATTTCTGTGTTACATAGTAAGTTTACTCACAGTTATTTCCCTTCTCCCACTATATTTTCTCCAATGTGCATTTCACATCTCTTCTTCATCTCATGCCTTCTTTCTCTCACTGTCTCTCTCTAATGTACACTATCGCCGCCATTTTTTGTACTTTCAGAAGACAGTGAAATGTAATGCTCCAAAGGTTGAGTGCAATATCTGCCATACTGTATTTTCCAGAGGAGACCCCAGAAGGAAGTACAGTTTTGGTAATTCAACTATGATTCGGCACGTCCAGAGGAGGCACCCCTAGAACTATGCCCGGGAGAGTGTCAGGGCTCTGGCACGAGAGGCTCCAAGAGATGGTGCCTCTACTTCAACTGGAGGAACAACTGCATCGGCGAGGGGGCGACCAGAGCAGCTGATCCCAAATATTCAGCCTGTTTTTAGTGAGGCCTCCATCAAATGCAAACATTGTGATACCCTACTTTGTTACGGGGAACAAAGTATTATGATCATTGTTCGAGCATTAGAGAACCCCCGCTGCCGTCCCCATTCCTAATTTTAGTGAGAGAGGAAAGGAAAATGAGTGAGGGAGCAAAAAAAGGGACGAGAGGGGAAGGGAAGTGAAGTAGGGGGATTGAACGAAGGTGAGTGTGTGAGTATAACTAAGTTATAGGGAGTGAGTGTGACAGAAGAGGAGTGAGATACTAAAGAGACGGAGAGAATGAGGCTAACAGAGAGAGAATGAGGGAAGGGGAGTGTAGAAATAAGAGGACAGAGGGAGTAAGAGAAGGAGTTAGTAAAGTGGAGTACGGAGAGTAATGGAAGAGAAAAAGGTGAAGGAGCAAAAGAAGGAAAGAGACAGGAAGGAAAGTAAAGGTTAAGGTCTGAAAGAAGGTGAGTGTGGGAGTATGGCTGAGTTATAGGGAGTGAGCGTGACAGAAGAGGAGTGGGAGACTAAAGGGACGGAGAGAATGAGGCTAAGAGAGACAGAATGAGGGAAGGGGAGTGTAGAAGTAAGAGGACAGAGAAAGAAAGAGAAGGAATTAGTGAAGTAGAGTAAGGAGAGTAAGGGAAGGAAAAACAGTGAAGGAGTAAAGGAAGGGAAGTGAGAGGAAGGAAAGTAAAGGAGAAGGTCTGAAAGAAGGTGAGTGTGGGAGTATGGCTCAGTTATAGGGAGTGAGTGTGATAGAAAAGGAGTGAGAGACTAGGAGGACGGAGAGAATGTGGGTAACAGAGAGAGAGTGAGAAAAGTGGAGTGAGTAAGTTAGAGGACAGAGGGAGAAACAGAAGGAGTTAGTGAAGTGGAGTTAGGAGAGTAAGGGAAGAGAAAAGAGTGAAGGAGCAAAAGAAGGAAAGTGACAGGAAGGAAAGTAAAGGTTAAGGTCTGAAAGAAGGTGAGTGTGGGAGTATGGCTGAGTTATAGGGAGTGAACGTGACAGAAGAGGAGTGAGAGACTAAAGGGACGGAGAGAATGAGGCTAACAGAGACAGAATGAGGGAAGGGGAGTGTAGAAGTAAGAGGACAGAGGGAGTAAGAGAAGGAATTAGTGAAGTGGAGTAAGGAGAGTAAGGGAAGGGAAAACAGTGAAGGAGTAAAGGAAGGGAAGTGAGAGGCAGGAAAGTAAAGGAGAAGGTCTGAAAGAAGGTGAGTGTGGGAGTATGGCTCAGTTATAGGGAGTGAGCGTGATAGAAAAGGAGTGAGAGACTAAGAGGACGGAGAGAATGTGGGTAACAGAGAGAGAGTGAGAGAAGGGGAGTGAGTAAGTTAGAGGACAGAGGGATAGACAGAAGGAGTTACTGAAGTGGAGTAAGGGAAGGGAAAAGAGTGAAGGAGCGAAGGATGGGAAGAGGGAGGTAGGGAAGTAAAGGAGAAGGTTTCAAAGAAGGTGAGTGTGGGTGTATGGCTGAGTTATAGGCAGTGAGCGTGACAGAAAAGGAGTGAGAGACTAAGGGGACAGAGAGAATGAGGCTAACAGAGAGAGAATGAGGGAAGGGGAGTGTAGAAGTAAGAGGAGAGAGGGAGTTAGAGAAGGAATTAGTGAAGTGTAGTAAGGAGAGTAAGGGAAGGTAAAACAATGAAGGAGTAAAGGAAGGGAAGTGAGAGGAAGGAAAGTAAAGGAGAAGGTCTGAAAGAAGGTGAGTGTGGGACTATGGCTAAGTTATAGAGAGTGAGCGTGATAAAAAAAGAGTAAGAGACTAAGAGGACAGAGAGAATGTGGGTAACAGAGAGAGAGTGAGAAAAGGGGAGTGAGTAAGTTAGAGGACAGAGGGAGAAACAGAAGGAGTTAGTGAAGTGGAGTTAGGAGAGTAAGGGAAGAGAAAAGAGTGAAGGAGCAAAAGAAGGAAAGAGACAGGAAGGAAAGTAAAGGTTAAGGTCTGAAGGAAGGTGAGTGTGGGAGTATGGCTGAGTTATAGGGAGTGAACGTGACAGAAGAGGAGTGAGAGACTAAAGGGACGGAGAGAATGAAGCTAACAGAGACAGAATGAGGGAAGGGGAGTGTAGAAGTAAGAGGACAGAGGGAGTAAGAGAAGGAATTAGTGAAGTGGAGTAAGGAGAGTAAGGGAAGGGAAAACAGTGAAGGAGTAAAGGAAGGGAAGTGAGAGGAAGGAAAGTAAAGGAGAAGGTCTGAAAGAAGGTGAGTGTGGGAGTATGGCTCAGTTATAGGGAGTAACGATAGAAAAGGAGTGAGAGACTAAGAGGACGGAGAGAATGTGGGTAACAGAGAGAGAGTGAGAGAAGGGGAGTGAGTAAGTTAGAGGACAGAGGGATAGACAGAAGGAGTTACTGAAGTGGAGTAGGGGAAGTAAGGGAAGGGAAAAGAGTGAAGGAGCAAAGGATGGGAAGATAGAGGAAGGGAAGTAAAGGAGAAGGTTTCAAAGAAGGTGAGTGTGGGTGTATGGCTGAGTTATAGGCAGTGAGCGTGACAGAAAAGGAGTGAGAGACTAAGGGGACAGAGAGAATGAGGCGAACAGAGAGAGAATGAGGGAAGGGGAGTGTAGAAGTAAGAGGAGAGAGGGAGTAAGAGAAGGAATTAGTGAAGTGGAGTAAGGAGAGTAAGGGAAGGTAAAACAATGAAGGAGTAAAGGAAGGGAAGTGAGAGGAAGGAAAGTAAAGGAGAAGGTCTGAAAGAAGGTGAGTGTGGGAGTATGGCTAAGTTATAGGGAGTGAGCGTGATAAAAAAAGAGTAAGAGACTAAGAGGACAGAGAGAATGTGGGTAACAGAGAGAGAGTGAGAAAAGGGGAGTGAGTAAGTTAGAGGACAGAGGAATTGAGAGAAGGAGTTACTGAAGTGGAGTAAGAGGAGTAAGGGAAGGGAAAAGAGTAAAGGAGCAAAGGATGGGAAGAGAGAAGAAGGGAAGTAAAGGAGAAGGTTTCAAAGAAGGTGAGTGTGGGAGTATGGCTGAGTTATAGGCAGTGAGCGTGACATAAGAGGAGTGAGAGACTAAAGGGACGGAGAGAATGAGGCTAACAGAGAGAGAATAAGGGAAGGGGAGTGTAGAAGTAAGAGGACAGAGGGAGTAAGAGAAAGAATTAGTGAAGTGAAGTAAGGAGAGTAAGGGAAGGGAAAACAGTGAAGGAGTAAAGGATGTGAAGAGAGAGGAAGGGAAGTAAAGGAGAAGGTTTCAAAGAAGGTGAGTGTGGGAGTATGGCTGAGTTATAGGCTGTGAGCGTGACAGAAGAGGAGTGAGAGACTAAGGGGATGGAGAGAATGAGGGTAACAGAGAGAGAGTGAGAGAAGGGGAGTGTAGAAGTAAGAGTACAGAGGGAGTAAAAGAAGGAATTAGTGAAGTGGAGTAAGGAGAGTAAGGGAAGGGAAAACAGTGAAGGAGTGAAGGAAGGGAAGAGAGAGGAAGGAGAGTAAAGGAGAAAGTCTGAAAGAAGGTGACTGTGGGAGTGTGGCTGAGTTATAGGGAGTGAGCATGATAGAAGAGGAGTGAGAGACTAAAGGGACGGAGAGAATGGGGTAACAGAGAGAGAGTGAGAGAAGGGGAGTGTAGAACTAAGAGGACAGAGGGAGAAAGAGAAGGAGTTAGTGAAGTGGAGTGAGAAGAGTAAGGGAAGGGAAAAGAGTAAAGCAATGAAGTAAGAGAAGAGAGAGGAAAAAAAGTAAAGGAGAAGGTCTGAAAGAAGGTGAGTGTAAGACAGGAGTGTGGAAAAGGGGAGTAAACATGGGAATTCAGAATAAGTGAGGAAAGCGCAATAAGGGAACAGAGGTGTGGGAGCATCAGAGAAGAGTATTGAGGTTAAGGAAAAGAGTATAGGGAAAGTCAATTTTGTACATCAAACTTACCTTATAAGTAATGTAAACTTAGTTTCATATTTTCATTTCAATTTATATCTGTGAAAGACAAAACAAAAAAAGTTACAATATTTATAATATATATTTTACAATACAAGAGACAAAGTAGGAGATTAACAAGGGTGAGGGAGGGTGAATGAAGGGCAGGGAGGTTAATGAAAAAGGGAAAGTAAATAGAGGATAAATGTAAGTGAGCTTGAGACAAAGGAAGTGAAGGAGTGAGAATATAGAGGTAGTGAAGGAAAGAGTGGCAGAAAGGAACTGAGTAAGAGAGCAAAGAAAAGTAAGTAAGGGAGTGTGGGTGAGTTTTAGGGAGTAAGCATGACGGAAGAGGAGTGAGAGAGTGAGAGGATCCAGAGACTGAAGCTAAGAGACAGGGTGTGAGGGAAAGGGAGTGAGGATGTGAGAGGACAGAGGAAATGAGAGAAGGAGTGAGTGAAGTATAATAAGGTGAGTGAGAGAAGGAGAATTATTGATGGAACAAAGAAAGGAAACAAGGTGAAGGGGAGTGAAGTAGAGTGACTGACAGCTGGAAAGTAGTGAATGGGAGAGAGGGAAAGGGCAGTGAAGGAGTGGTTAATAAGAATAAGTGAGGAAAGTGGAATATGGGAAGGGAGGTGAGGGAGAGTGAAAAAGGCCAGTGAGGGTGAGTTAAGAGGAGTGATAGAGAGTGGAAATAGGTGAGTGAGCATAAGAGAATGGGAAAGTATTATATATTTAATAATAATTTCAACATCATGTTAAATGGTTTATTTTTGCTGTTCTCAGAATATATTGAATTTCACTTAAAACAGTGACTTCAATAGTACTCATCATATAACAGCGGGCAAAAAAAACAACAATCAAAATGATTGTGTTTAAAAAACCCATTGAATAATTTCTTAAATAATGTAAAATTTTAAAAAACATTTCTAAACTCACTTTTGATCCATCCACTTTTCCACGAGGCCAAATAGTATATGGAAAGTCCTTTTCTTTGGAAATTAGTCCAGAGTATTCTTAATGTCTCATTTACCCAAATTTCTGAAAGAAAAGCTCCAACATCTTTTACATTATGAAACAAGAGTTTTACTTCCACCTCTACCTTACTTTTTATAAATAATTTCTATAATACTCACAGCACACACTATATGATAAACATATACTTTCTCTATGAGAACAACATGTTTTTTATTATCTTCATCACTCTCATTCAGAAAGTAATTTTGAAGAGCAAACTAAGTTAGATTAACTGCTGCAATCTTCATAGGCCAATTACCTTCCCTAAAATTTCGGTTGAAGGAACACTAGGTAAGAATTTAGTAAGTCAGAAGGCAAACTTTGTTTGAAAGTCAATTGAGTATCATTACAGAGCTTCCAACCTTTTTGACATTTTAAATAACATGTGTAATGTCCTGATGTTGTTGAAGGACCATCATGGTAAATAATTGCTGCAGTTGTAAAGGTTCTTCCTGAAATTGATAATTGAGAAGCCACAACATTTTTAATTAATGTTGTCAATTTAGTTCCATCAGGTCTACATCGTTGGAACATTAAAATAACATACTGTCCATATCTTATTAAAAATGAAGTTGATAGCATTTCAGATTTACATTGACTACAAACCATGTTTTGATTTGCTGATCTAACTAGATTATTAAAAGACACTGATTTGCAGTCTGGTAAAGTCAAATATATAAATCTTTCAGTGTCTACTGTAGTACTACTTGAAAAGGAGCAATTGTCACAGTCATGTTGCCATTTATAAGAAAGGCCAAAAAGATTTTCTACATCTACTCCTTCATCTTGCAAAACAACAAGCATATACATTAGAAATTCCTGACAATCTTGCTGATTATTCTGTGAAAATTGATTTAGACCAGAACATATGTCTAAAACCTTTTGAATTTCAGAAACACTTTTTATTTTTGTTCTATCACTGCTACATTTCTCTAATACAGAATTTAATAAACAACAAAGTGTTTGATCACAATTTTCAGCAATCTGTTCTTTTACAGTTTGGAGAAAAAAAACAACGTTAACCACTAAATTAACATTGCAGTTGACAACAGAACTATTTTCAGACTGAAATCCAACAACATCTTTAACTGAATCCATTTCCTTTCTGCTTACAATTACTGTTTCATCTACTTTTTTTCTTTTTGCTACAACTTCACTACAATTTTTCTCATTTCTTCTTTTTCGGCCCACCACAGGCTTTTCAAACAGAGGATATTGAGGTAAATTTGGAGCATACTCTCTTCTTAACCTATTATATTCTTTTACACAATTTAGATCTGCATTAATCTTTGTCTCATCAAAATCAATCAAGTACAATCCAGATAAAGTTCTGACTCGAGATGAAGCAACATATGCCATGCCCTCCTTGAACACAGAATTTCCAATATTCACCAAAGCACTATCAACACTTAAACCTTGAGATTTATGAATAGTTGCTGCATATGCCAAAGAAACAGGAAACTGTTTTCTGCGGACATATAAATCTTTCACTAGCAAAAAGCGAGCAGAACAACGACTGATTTGTTGTACTTCTTCAATACCATCAAATTTAATTTTTATAATTTCAATTCCATCTCTATTTCGGTAATTCACAAAATCCACAACATGACCCATTGCTCCATTTACTAAACCTCTTTCCACATGTAAATTACGTCGTAAAATTATACGACAATTTAAAGATGCATACAGAGTCTTTTCCATACCAGCAGTTTTAGATATTGTCTTCTCTAAAGAATCCAATTTTGTTTTCAACTTTTCTGACAAAATAATAGTGGCTCCTTCATGTTCTATTTTATCAATAGCTTCCAGTTTCACAATCTCTTGATTTTCCAACTTTAACATTTTGATGTTGAAGATTGAACATTCTTGCAGAGTTGGCATCAAGCATATGACAGATTTGTTTTCAGGAATTTTCTTAAAAATAGTCTCTGGGAGAATATTTTCCTTTGGAAACAAATTTGAAATTAATCGTCCATGTAAAGCTTCTTTGCCATGCTCAGTTAGTTTTCCAATTCTTACATCTTGTGGAATATTTTTATAATCTTCATCCTTTGCCTGTCGCATATTTTGAAGTAGTTCTGCATATTTGAAATTTAGCCATATGTTAACATTTCCAATGCTTCCTAAGCACTTCCTGGTATCTTCATGCGTAAGCATTTTAAACACTGGCTGTCCTTTCACTTAGTTGCAGTAAATCTCCAAAAACAATGATGTGTTTGCCTCCAAATAACACATCACAGTCTGTTTTAAGAATTTCTTGCATTCTTAAATGCACAAAAGCAAGCATTACATTTGATACCATGCTTACTTCATCAATGATAAGAAGTTTCATTTTCTTCAGGACTCTTGAAACTTCACAACAAGCTTCTCCAGATAGCTTGTGGTATTGTAATTTGTTATCATGCTCCACTGGCAGCATGAATAAGCGATGTAAAGTAATCCCTTTAATGTTGTGTGCTGCCAACCCAGTTGGAGCAGTAACAACCAAGAGAGCGATGACTCCGTTGTTTTCTGCAAATATGTTGCAATCGCTTTAATCAGGAAACTTTTCCCAGTTCCTGCTTCTCCACTCACATTCAGTCGGATAGGTACAAATGATGTACATGAGCACTCTTTTTTCTCATGAGATAAACCATGCTCAATTTGTTCTGTGACTTGGTCATATATTTGTCTCTGCTCAATGTTTAGTTCTTTTTCCAAATCTTCTAAGTCAACTCCATCCTCCTGAGCTTGTTCCATGGCTCTTACAACTTCATCCATGGCAGTGGCAGCTTCATTTTGTATAATTGGTCCTCCTAGTGGATCCTGACTCAATGAAGCAGAACTCTGATTGTCTTGAGAACTGTCTCTAGCAATCTCTGCTGCAATTGTAGCTTCTTGCTGTATTTCCTCATTCAACATTTGCAGATCATTTGAAAAAACAGGAAATTCTATCGTATCCTTGGTTGCATTGAACGAATCTTCATAAGTGAGAAAATCTCCAAGTAGTTCCTCTTCTCTACGCCAAGGTTTGAAGAGTTGCAAAAGAGCTAAGTAATAAAATTCCCTTTTGTCTGGAGAATCACAACTCAATTTTCGATGATTAATCAAATGGCCTTTTCTTTGTTTTATTAGACTGCCTTCACATCCAATTAGAGCATATACACCTTTATTGATGTCTTCTGTGACGTTCTTTTTAAAAATGTAGGTTTGCAGAACTTCATAGAGACAAGCGTTCTCAAGGTGCGTACTTCTATTTGGATAGTATGTATCCAACATGTTTGTCTTCAAAATATCTGTACTGTCTGGTTCTTTCAATTTCCTGTACAGATTTTAAAACTCGGTTTTCGTGTTGCAGCAAGACCTAGACTCACCCAAATGATGGTTCTAGATTTGGCATATAGACTTGCTGATGACAACCGATCAGAACATTCATACGCTCCAATTTCTCGATGCGACAACATCTTCAGACTGTAACTGTATAACTTCTTGCTTAGACTCTTTTCATGTGAAATTTCCTCCCACATTTCCTTCAGTTCCGTTTTTTCTGATTTTATCGAGCCACAGCAATAGAGTTGTCAGCCACATATTGAATATCCATGTTACCATTCCACATGGACAAAATGACTGGGTTGTAGTCATTTATACATTTGGATTCCTCATTTCTTCTTAGGTTGTATGTATTTTTGGGTGATGTTACTGGACGTGGAAATGCAAAAAGACATTTCGTGTAGAACTTGTCCTTCGATTTGTATTTTCGACGACAGTATTTCCCACAACGATGACTTTGAAAACGTAAAACTTGGTGTCTTAAATTGTTTTCTTCTGTATTTTTCGGAACAGCACATGTAGAATACTGCTCAATGAAACTCATCACTTTCTCATCTGAATCTGTTCCAAATTTAGGTGCATCTTTAATCCATAGCAGCATATATATATGAGGAGCACCTCTTGCTTGATACTCCTTTCTCCAAAAGAAATCCAACACCTCTCCAAGCGGAGGATTTTTTTTGTTTGTAATAAAAGATATCATAGCTTCAAACCTATGATTGAAATACCTGCATAGATTAACTGGATCCAAAGAGCACAGTTCTCCAGGTGTCTTGTATTCAATATTTTGAATGTTTTTATTTGCCTCTCGTAGAAATTCAAATAAGTCTTCCCAAGCATACTCAGCACAGCTAAGAGTTAGGAACCATGTAGGAGTTCCTAAGTTTCTTAGCATACATTTCAATTCCCCATGACGACGGTACCAATACTCGTTAGTACCACGCTGACATGCCATGAGATTAATTAGCTGAGATTCCAAAACACTGTCTTGCAGTTTGACTTTATCCATAAAATCCTTTGCCGAAACATTTTGTAGATGTGCTCCACTTTTCAGTATATGGTTTACTGCATAGGAAAGTCCAGACAAGTCACTCTCAAACAGTAGATGGAACAAATATGGAATGCATTGACGAAACCTTGGATCTTCTGCATATAATCTTGAAGTCTGGTATTCAGATGCAGGAATTTGAACAGGTCGGTCATGTTATCATCCACCTTCACCTGTTGGAAATAACTGTGGAAAACAACGAGCTTCTAAACTTTCTTCCCATACACTAATGGGACTTCCTTCGGCTTTTTTCATCTGAAACAAGTCAATAGCATTTCCCATTACTTCTTTGGAATGCAATGGATGAACACTATAATGGTCGTAAATTTCTTCACTTCTAGAGACATCAACTTTTTCTATTTGTCCAGCAGAGACATCAGTGTCGTCTTGTACAGTTGTTTCCTCATCTCCCACATACACATTTCTATAGTACTGATTATTTTTTACCAAATACAACGTTGCCTTCTTGACTTTCCTAACATCCACTAATTCTTGCCAGATTTTCTTACTTTTTGTCGGAACACCATTAACTAGAATAATCAGAGGTTCCTCTTCTACTTTTTCGACACCAATTGTATCAATATTTTTCTTAAAATCTAGAGGCAAATAAACAACTCTTCCCTTTAATCCTCTCTGTAAATCTGAAGGAGGCAATTTCCCTGTCTTAGGCTCCATGCGAACAATAGCCTGAAAAGGATGCACACATTGAATCAGAATAGACTCATAGGTATTTAAATCCATCAATTCAGAAGGAATGTCTACCAACTCCATATTATTATGAACAGCTCTAGCAGGCATTCTGTTTTCATTTAATTTATTATAGCAATATGTACAAATCAGAGCCCAGATCAAAACAATTTTCAACCAACAAATAAGTTGCAAAATCCTTCCACTCATTATTATTTATCTTTTAACTTTTTACATATAAATCAACTAATCTAGTCTGATGCTTATAATGAGTCCATCGACAACAAACACAAGAAAAATTAGGCCTTTCACTTGAATTCACTTTAAACTTTATAATTTCATTTTCAAAATTTTCTGTACTTAAAATCTCTACATTCTCTTCTACATTACCTTCTATTACTGTATCAATTTCTGCACTAACCTCTTTTTCACCAAAGTAACAAAACTCAATTTCATCACAAATGTTTTTGACATCTAATTCAGTTCCATGCAAAAGAGCACTGTTTAACTGTTTTAGTTTTAGTGCTGGACGTTTTGCCTAGTAGAACCTTCTCACTAATTTCCTCACTTTATTATGATGCACTGCTAACATCCTAAAATGGTGAAAAACACTCTGACATACTTTTCTTGAAAGACAAGCCAGTGAATGCCCTTGCAAACCTGTTTTTTCTCTCACTCTACAAGGATCTGACTCTTATAAAATTTTCATTTTTTGTTTCACACTTTTTTTAGTATATGTCCGTAAGAAATTGCTAAACAAATCAATTGATTCCTGTCGGACACTACAAATACTACTACAATTCCATGTATATACTGGAGCCTTAGGACATGTCCCTAAAACTTCATCAGCTAACACCTCTTCTGTATTTCTAGGCACAATCTCTTCTTTTTCAACCTGACAACCGTCCTTCACCTCATATGCACGACCACTGGTGTCAACTGCATGCACCAAATCATTATCTTGAAAGTAACTTTCTTCATTAAAAAATGGCTCAGAACTTGAACTATGCTTCCATTCTCCAGAAAAAACATTACATAAATTAGTTTGATTAATTACTCTCCTCCACTTACATTTTGATTTGAACACATTGATTATCTTATCAAGTGTACGAATTCTATTCATTACTAAACAAAACAATTTATTTTTCACTTTAAATGCTTCATCCACAATCTTAACTATGTTTTTTTTCTTGTAAAAAGCAGTCTTTTTTTATACCTTTTTACATTTTTTTATAAATTTGTTACTATTCTGTTGTAAAACATTCGTCTACGCATTTCAGAAAATTGCTTGCTTCTTCGTTTGCTATGTAAAATATCATCTCCTTGTACAGGTCTAACATTTTTAGAAGGACATCCTGTTTTCTTCGAAATTACAGGTATTTCATTGTTCTTTCTAAAAAAAAAAAAAAAATCTTGGCATTTCAATAACTTCCTGAGCAATTTTTTAGTTTGCTTACCAGGAGCATTTTTCTTTTTCTCTGAAGATTTTATTTTGGGTGGTTGTTGATTTTCTTTTCCCTTAGTCCTTAATTTTCTTTTCTGAATTGTTTCTCTTCTTTCTTTAGAAGGGATCTTTTAGTTTGTTTGTATAGATGATTATAATCTGTAGTAAAGAAAAAATAACATATTATAGACCACTACAAACATATTACACATCAATTACAATAAGTAAACAATATAAACACTACAATACAACAAAAGGATCATTTACATTACATGTGCTCTCTTTTCTGTCAAAAACGATTAACTAATTAATTTTAATGTCTCTTTCATACATAGGTGGTCTGTTTTTGGCCTGTACATACTTTGAAATAATATAAGCAAAGACACACATACTGCTTGTAGAGAAAGAGATGGTAGATTACATGTAATATGGTGGACATGTGCCTAACATCACACCAAATCTATTGCATTTTCAATGCTTGTTTACTTTGGCTCCATCAAGAAGGCATTCAGATGTGTCACACATTTGCCATAAAATCTAAATTTTAGCACTCTAGTTGCTCATTATATCAAGCTTCAGTCACAGTGTGATCTGAGGCACATTAATAGGATTTTAAATATAATGTACCATTTGTGTCTCTGCCAACAGTATGTGTGACTCTGCCTAAGATTACAATGATAGGTGAATCAAGCTTCACTTACAGTGTGATCTTAGGCATATTAATAGGATTTTAGATATAATATACCATGTCTGTCTCTGCCAACAGTATGTATGACACCGAGGGCGAGATCTATTGCATTTTTAATGATTGTTTACTTTGGTTCCATCAAGAAGGCATTCAGATATGTCACACATTTGCCATAAATTCTGAATGTTAGCATTCTACTTGGTCATTATATCAAGCTTTACTCACAGTGTGATCTTAGGCAGATTAATAGGATTTTAGAAATATGTGTGACACATCTGAATGCCTTCTTGATGCAATGTTTCACATGGGTGCAAGCAGAAAATGCATGCAGAATAATAAAATTGCCACCCAGACAAGAATATGAAATGCCGTGAGAGATGTTTAAAGGTTTTTTTATGGCATAAATTGAGATAGAATATACAAAAAATGACAGGCATATTTACAAGCTGCGTGCGCAATCTTTGACATTAATGCTGGTCCAGAGATAATGTAATGGTTTCATTGGCATATTTCCAAGCCGTGTGCGCAATATTAGATATAATGTACCATGTCTGTCTCTACCAACAGTATTTGTGACTCTGCCTAAGATCACAGTGATGGGTGAATCAAGCTTCACTCACAGTGTGATCTTAGGCACATGATCAGAATATTAGATATAATGTACCATGTGTGTCTCTGCCAACAGTATGTGTGACTCTGCCTAAGATCACAGTGATGGGTGAATCAAGCTTCACTTACAGTATGATCTTAGGCAGATTAATAGGATTTTAGATATAATGTACCATGTCTGTCTCTGCCAACAATATGTGTGACACCGAGGGCAAGATCTATTCCATTTCCAATGCTTGTTTACTTTAGTTGCATCAACAAGGCATTCAGATGTGTTACACATTTGCCATAAATTCTGAATGTTAGCACTCTAGTTGCTCATTATATCAAGCTGCACTCACAGTGTGATCTTAGGCACATGATGAGAATGTTAGATATAATGTACCATGTGTGTCTCTGCCAACAGTATGTGTGACTCTCCCTAAGATCACAGTGATGGGTGAATCAATCTTCAGTCACAGTATGATCTTAGGCACATGATCAGAATGTTAGATATAATGTACCATGTGTGTCTCTGCCAACAGTATGTGTGACTCTGCCTAAGATTACAATGATGGGTGAATCAAGCTTCACTTACAGTGTGATCTTAGGCAGATTAATAGGATTTTAGATATATTGTACCATGTCTGTCTCTGCCAACAGTATGTGTGACACCGAGGGCGAGATCTATTGCATTTTTTTATCTTTTTTAATTTTTTAATTTATAATTTTGCCATTAAAAGAAACCTTTAACCATATCTCTGGACCAGCATTACAATCTGCGTGCGCAATCTTTGACATAGCTGTGTGTTTATAAGCTAGATTTCTTTATAAATTGCGCAAGAGTCTTGTAAATATGCTCCTCTTTATCTTATATTCCATCTCAATTGATACCATTACTGATATACTTTAAGCATCTCCCACACCATTTCATATGGTTTTCTATCTGCTATTCCTTTCCCTCTCCATACATTCACTGCTTCCACCCATGCCAAAGGTTGCACAAGGCGCTTAAAAAAGAAAGGGCATATTTACAAGTCCAATGAAACCATTACACAATTTCTAAACCAGCATTGAATCCAAGCATAAAAAACAATTTATAAAGAAGTCTACCTTTTAAACACACAGCTATGTCAAAGATTGCGCACGCAGCTTGTAAATATGCTTCTTTTTTTGTATATTCTATCTCAATTTATGCCATTAAAAGAAACCTTTAAACATCTCTCACGGCATTTCATATTCTTGTCTGGGTGCCAATTTTATTATTCTGCATGCATTTTCTGCTGGCACCCATGTGAAACATTGCGCAAGAGGCTTGTAAATATGCCCCTCTTTATCTTATATTCCATCTCAATTGATACCATTACTGAAATACTTTATGCATCTCCCACACCATTTCATATGGTTTTCTATCTGCTATTCCTATCCCTCTCCATACATTCACTGCTTCCACCCATACTAAAGGTTGCAGAAGGCGCTTCAAAAAAAGGAGCATATTTACAAGTCAAATGAAACCATTACACAATTTCTAAACCAGCATTGAATCCAAGCATAAAAACAATTTATAAAGAAGTCTACCTTTTAAACACACAGCTATGTCAAAGATTGCGCACGCAGCTTGTAAATATGCTTCTCTTTTTTTGTATATTCTATCTCAATTTATGCCATTAAAAGAAACCTTTAAACATCTCTCACTGCATTTCATATTATTGTCTGGGTGCCAATTTTAATATTCTGCATGCATTTTCTGCTTGCACCCATGTGAAACATTGCGCAAGAGTCTTGTAAATATGCCCCTCTTTATCTTATATTCCATCTCAATTGATACCATTACTGAAATACTTTATGCATCTCCCACACCATTTCATATGGTTTTCTATCTGCTATTCCTATCCCTCTCCATACATTCACTGCTTTCAACCATACTAAAGGTTGCAGGAGGCGTTTCAAAAAAAGGAGCATATTTACAAGTCCAATAAAACCATTACACAATTTCTAAACCAGCATTGAATCCAAGCATAAAAAACAAGTTATAAAGAAGTCTACCTTATAAACACACAGCTATGTCAAAGATTGCGCACACAGCTTGTAAATATGCTTCTCTTTTTTTGTATATTCTATCTCAATTTATGCCATTAAAAGAAACCTTTAAACATCTCTCACGGCATTTCATATTCTTGTCTGGGTGCCAGTTTTATTATTCTGCATTCATTTTCTGCTTGCACCCATGTGAAACATTCATTGCGCAAGAGTCTTGTAAATATGCCCCTCTTTATCTTATATTCCATCTCAATTGATACCATTACTGAAATACTTTATGCATCTCCCACACCATTTCATATGGTTTTCTATCTGCTATTCCTATCCCTCTCCATACATTCACTGTTTCCACCCATACTAAAGGTTGCAGAAGGCGCTTCAAAAAAAGGAGCATATTTACAAGTCCAATGAAACCATTACACAATTTCTAAACCAGCATTGAATCCAAGCATAAAAAACAATTTATAAAGAAGTCTACCTTTTAAACACACAGCTATGTCAAAAATTGCGCACACAGCTTGTAAATATGCTTCTCTTTTTTTGTATATTCTATCTCAATTTATGCCATTAAAAGAAACCTTTAAACATCTCTCACGGCATTTCATATTCTTTTCTGGGTGCCAATTTTATTATTCTGCATGCATTTTCTGCTTGCACCCATGTGAAACATTGCACAAGAGTCTTGTAAATATGCCCCTCTTTATCTTATATTCCATCTCAATTGATACCATTACTGAAATACTTTATGCATCTCCCACACCATTTCATATGGTTTTCTATCTGCTATACCTATCCCTCTCCATACATTCACTGCTTTCAACCATACTAAAGGTTGCAGGAGGCGTTTCAAAAAAAGGAGCATATTTACAAGTCCAATAAAACCATTACACAATTTCTAAACCAGCATTGAATCCAAGCATAAAAAACAAGTTATAAAGAAGTCTACCTTATAAACACACAGCTATGTCAAAGATTGCGCACACAGCTTGTAAATATGCTTCTCTTTTTTTGTATATTCTATCTCAATTTATGCCATTAAAAGAAACCTTTAAACATCTCTCACGGCATTTCATATTCTTGTCTGGGTGCCAATTTTATTATTCTGCCTTCATTTTCTGCTTGCACCCATGTGAAACATTCATTGCGCAAGAGTCTTGTAAATATGCCCCTCTTTATCTTATATTCCATCTCAATTGATACCATTACTGAAATACTTTATGCATCTCCCACACCATTTCATATGGTTTTCTATCTGCTATTCCTATCCCTCTCCATACATTCACTGCTTCCACCCATACTAAAGGTTGCAGAAGGCGCTTCAAAAAAGGAGCATATTTACAAGTCCAATGAAACCATTACACAATTTCTAAACCAGCATTGAATCCAAGCATAAAAAACAATTTATAAAGAAGTCTACCTTTTAAACACACAGCTATGTCAAACATTGCGCACGCAGCTTGTAAATATGCTTCTCTTTTTTTGTATATTCTATCTCAATTTATGCCATTAAAAGAAACCTTTAAACATCTCTCACGGCATTTCATATTCTTTTCTGGGTGCCAATTTTATTATTCTGCATGCATTTTCTGCTTGCACCCATGTGAAACATTGCACAAGAGTCTTGTAAATATGCCCCTCTTTATCTTATATTCCATCTCAATTGATACCATTACTGAAATACTTTATGCATCTCCCACACCATTTCATATGGTTTTCTATCTGCTATTCCTATCCCTCTCCATACATTCACTGCTTCCACCCATGCTAAAGGTTGCAGAAGGCGCTTCAAAAAAAGAGCATATTTACAAGTCCAATGAAACCATAACACAATTTCTAAACCAGCATTGAATCTGAGCATAAATAACAATTTATAAAGAAGACTACTTTATAAACACACAGCTAACATTATGGAAAAAGGTAAAAATATAATTCCTTAATTCACACAGACACTCACTATGATACTTGTCAAAAATCTTTAAGCTCTCTATATTTTTTAAAACAATCATTACTCACCTTTGAAAATGCTTTGGAAGATGTAAAACTGTGTCAGTCACAGTCAACAGATATTCTTAAGCAGAATCTCTGAATAATGCTACCTTCACTGGAACCTTTCAATAATGGCACAGATTCTTTCTCATTTCAGACCCATATTCCTGTACATAGCCAATACAAATTGTTCCCACACAAATTCAAAACCAAACTTCACATTTTAATCGGTTGTACATTTCAAGCCTTTGAAACTCACATAACATTCACCCATCCCCCAGTGCTCATTTACTTTGTAACCATTGTAACTCTCTCTTAAACCAGCACACAGTTCACAAGTTCATCATACTATGTTGCAAAACAATCCTTCAAGGCTGTTTAACCTCTCAATCTACTAGCTAATGAAATGCAATGTTTCTTTAAATGACTTTTTCTCAACCATTGAAATGACTTCTTACAAAAAAAAGCATGCACCCTAATTTTCAGTGGAGATTTTTAACAAAGCTCCAATCATTTATTGTTATTCAACTGCACTGATTCACAACCACTTTTTTTCATAATCAAACTGCCATTTCATTTCCACAACTCATCTGACTTGAAGCACATCTACCTTCACAATGACAAAAGTCTGGTTTGTGGGTCATAGCTATGTCCACTGGAGTCAAAAATATGCAGCTAACAGAGGTATTTACAATCTTGATTTACCAAATGTGGACATTGTATGGATTGGACTGAGAGGATAGAGTAGTCACCAATTGTATACCATTGGTAAAATCCTTTATGCATTTACCACACCCTGACCTTTTAATAGTGCACTGTGGTGGAAATGACTTAGGCACTTTGACTGGTGTAGGTCTGGAAATGCTTTTAAAGGACATCTTTTGGCAATTGATGTCACTTTTTCCAAAACCTGCCTTGGTATTTTCTAATATATGCCAAAGGCAAAAATGGAACTGGTCCAACCAATTTTGTCCACAGATTGAGAAAGCAAGGAAACATGTGAATAAATCTGTTTCTGCTTACCTCAGAGACTATGGTATGGGTTCCATTTACCACAACAACTTGCGTTACAACATGCAAGACATCTATAGGAGAGATGGTGTGCATTTTACAGATGAGGGGAATAGAGTGTTCCTCTTGAATATAAGACTCTGCATTGGTACCTACTTGTAGGTACAAAAACACCCACTTAACACAACAGCTCTTTTCAGAGCTAACTTACCTCTAAACACTCTACATTATTTTTTTACTCTATTTTTTTACACTGTTTTTCCCCGTGGTGCGCTCAGGGTGCGCGTACCGGAGAGCGCCCCTGGGAGCGCAGCCAGCGCTTACCTCGTGAATATTTCCCCCCCAAAAAAAGGTTTTTATCCCTTCAGGGACCTTCTAGACCTCCCTCAGAAAACCTAGGGGGTCAGGGGGTGTCTACTCTGCCCCCTTTTAATTATTTCCCCCTTTCTTTTTCACCTCTTGTGTCTCGATTCTACCGAGACAAAAGATGGGGGACTCTCCGGACTGTTTAGAATGTTGACAGACACCCGACAGCCAATCAGCTTTCCGCTCACGCACTCCCGTAGCTCGCCGGGTGCGCTCCCCGGTACGCGTACCAGTAAGCGCTCGAAGCACGCATATAGATATATATGTGTTTTTGAAGTTAATTTTAAAAAAAAACACTGGAGCAATTTTCAGCAAACATAGCAAAGGCACATCTGCATACCAGTCCCTTCCATTTTGCCAAGTTTGGCTTAATTCCGTTCAGCGGTTCGGGCTGCAGACTTGTCGGACCGTCCTATGGAAATTAACATGGGGAAAACACGTTTTGGGAACCCCTTTTGTCTCGGCCCCCACTTCACGGATCCCCCTGAAACTTTCAGGGAAGGAGCGCAGCGGAGCTGGCCAAAATTTTGGAAAATTACACGCAAATTCCTCAAGCGGCGTCAGAGTTATTCCCAATAGAATGTTGCGGATTTCCTATGGTAGCCAATCCTAACTATAACTACCTACTGGTGACCGCCAGTAGGTAATGTATGTGTATATATATATGCATACATATATAAACATATATATAAAAAATGCATGTCTATATAAATACAAATATAAATGCATGCATACATATTCATATATGCATACATATGCGTGTTATGTACATGAAAGTTTGAAAAACACTAATGCAAGCAAAGCTAAAAAGCCACCTAATTACAAACAGAACTGCTTTAACTTAAACAAGGGCGAAACCTATTGCATTTTCAAAGCTTGTTTACTTTGGTTCCATCAAGAAGGCATTCAGATGTGTCACACATTTGCCATAAATTCTGCATGTTAGCACTCTAGTTGTTCATTAGATCACTGTAGTAAAGCTACTGCTCACCAGGGAAGTCTGCTGCTGGTATTCAAAGTGCATGTTTCAGTCTACATGTCACAATTTTCTAATAAAATAGAAGAGGATTTGAGAAGTCAAAATGTGCCCTAATTTTTCTTTCTGCAGCACTAATCATAATTTCTATGGCACAATTAACCCCTTCATTTTGTTCCTTTGCAAATGAAGTGTTTTAAGTGTTAGCACTTTATTCCAATCAAGATGGGCTCAGGTGTGCCATACTTTTGTCATAAGTAAGTCTGTTAGCGCTCTAGTTGTTCTTTAGAACACTCTGGGACAGTCTGTCATTGGCCTATACTTGGGCTACATCTGGGTGATATTTGTGCTACATTTGGGCTCTTTTGTCTCTGGTGGCCATCTTGGGAAACTTATTTGTTATGAAGTTTCCTAACTTCCTCATTTACTACAGTCTCCTCAGTAGGAAATACTTTCATTTTTTTACGTTGATTCCATCAAGAAGGTATTCAGATGTGTCACAAATTTGCCATAAATTCAGAATGTTAGCGCTCTAGTTGCTTATTAGATCTCTGTAGTAAAGCTACTGCTCACCAGAAAATTCTGCTGCTGGTATTGAAAGTCATGTTTCAGTCTGCATGTCAGAATTTGAGAAGTCACCCAAAATGTGCCCTAATTTTTCTTTCTGCAGCACAAATCATACTTTCTATGGCAAAATGAACCCCCTCATTTTGTTCCTTTTTAAATTAAATGTTTTAGGAGTTACCACTTTATTCCAATCAAGATGGCTTCAGGTGTGCCATACGTTTCTCATAAGTAGGACTGTTAGCGCTCTAGTTGTTCTTTAGAATACTCTGGGAAACTGCAGTAGAACACAAAGGAATCAACTGACAGTCTCTGCCCTTGTTGGATGTTCATGTTTTACTGAGAATGTCAGACTTCATTCTCACATGTCTTAGAAAGATAGTGTGAATTTACAGAAAATATGTTCTCAGTTTAGCTTATAGATCACCTTCCAACCCTCTGTGGGAAAAGCATGAGAAAACAGTTTTCTCTCAAACATGATTCATGATATCCCAGCAGAAGGCTTTTTCACATGGTAAAATCACCTTAGAACACACCACAATTCCTAAAATGAGTATGGTACCATCAAGAAATGATTTATAATGTAACTAAAGTCTTGAAACCTTCTATTAACTGCAATGCTTTTTTTATGAGGTGCTATCATGTATATTGGTCCCAAGATGGCTGCTAACACTTCTTGGATAAAGTGCTGACAGCCAATCAGATCTCATGATAATATGTGTGGTTAGGCTCCACCCAGATATATATGTATTTTTTCCTTTAATATCTAAAAAACTACTGAACAGATTTAAACCATTTAACAAAAAAGCATGACTCTGAACCAAGGTCTACCTTTCTGCCAAATTTGGTGTAATTCCGTTCAGCAGTTCAGGCTGTAGCTGCGATTAAAGGCTCCTATGGAAAATTGATTGGGGAAAACACGTTTTGGGACCCCCTTTTTCTCAGCACCTGCTTGACGAATCACCCCAAGACTTTCAGGATAGGAGCGGACCAGAGCGCCCCTCTAGTTTTTGTAAATTTCGCAAAGATTTGTCAACCGGCGCCAAAGTTATTCCAAATAGAATGTTTTCGGATTTCCTATGGAAAATAGGTCCTAACTATACCTACCTGCTGGCAACCACCAGTAGGAAATATATGTATATATATAAATGCTCTGGGAATCTGTACCAGTAACGCATAAACTAAGGCACTCGCGGAGCGAGTTTGCAAATCATTTTATTCGAACTCCGCAGCAAATCCGTCAGTATCAGGTGCACCAGAAACGGTCACTATTTGACATTTCATCATGGCAATAAAAGATGGACTTGCACAAAGAAACTGATAATGCCGTCTTAGGGTGGTATACAATGCCTTTAAAACTGACCCTTTTTTTTTTTACTATAGTCTGGATAAATTTATCATAAAGCATACAATTCATTCTCCGGCTTAAGAGGGTCTTAAGCCATAGAATAAATTGCAGGGGCCTTCAAGTTCCTCGCGGGGTCCCAAAGAGTAGAAAGTGGGTGCCTTAAATAAGGCCATGGCACCCAACCTACAGACCGGGCCCCAGGGGATGGGGTCCCCAGGGTCGAGATCAACCTAAGAAGTGTGGCCGCATGGCCCCCTCCTATTACTTCTTTTAAAGCATAGGAAAAGACCAGGTCTCAGGGATGGGGTCCCCGGTGCTGAAATCAGGTAGGCCTTCCTTAAATTTAAAAATTTAACAGAAGAAAAGGGGATGGGGTCCACCGGGCCCAATTCAGCCAGGAGGAGGTCCACACAGCCCCCTCCCCCAGTAAAAAGGGCTGGCCCTGGGGAATGGGGATCCTGCAGCCCAATTTAGCCCATGTGGCCCGCCTCCCAATAAAAGAAAAAACTGGGGTCCAGCATGTCGCCGGATGCCCGCACCCTTTCTTCACTACTCCTGGTTCACTGCTGATTGGGGGATGGAGTCCCATTGCTACAAAGGGCAATTGGGGCAAACAAGCGCTCCTGTTACCTGCAGTAACTTCCACACAGCAGGATTGCTGAGAGGTTTTCAGAAGCCATGCCCTCTTTTTTCACCAAAGTGCAAATGCACCTCCTGGCGTACCATGTGTTTGGGATGAAGTCCCCTTGGCTCCAGAGGGCCCTTAGGGTCCAACAAGCCCTTTGTTTTACCTCCAGTATGTTCCACACAGCAGGATTGCTGAGAAGTCTTTGGAGGCAATGCCCCCTTTCTCCACCAGTCTGCAAATGCACCACCTGGCACACTAGTGGCTGGGGGATGAAGTTCCCTTGGGACTAGTGTGTCCTTGGGGGCCAACAAGCCCTCCTGTTTCGCCAGTAATTCCCACAGAGCAGAATTGCCGAGAGGTCTTTAAAGGCCACACCCCCTCTCTCCACCACTCTGCAAACACACCTCCTGGCAAACTGCTGGTTAGGGGATGAAGTCTTATTGGATGCTGAGGGTTCTTGGGGGCCAAGAAGCCCTCCTCTTATCTCCAGTAAGTCTGGCACACCACTCTGCAAATGTGACTATTAGTTAAAATACCATAGAAATTCACATTAAAAAATCAAAGGTTACAGGGACATTATAGTTAGGAAATAGAATTGGAAAAATCTTAGAAATTCATGTAAAAACCAAGGGTTACAGTGACAATATAGTTAGGCTTGGACATCACTTGTACAACACTAGTGAAATCCAGCAGTTATAGTTACCTGAGATTACTATAACTTACACTTCCACAATGCACTGCTTATGACCTCACATATGACATCACTCAAGACATGGTCAGTGATATCACTGATGGCATCACTGATTACATCACTGATTATATCATCCACAGAAGCACTGAGACACCTACTCACACCACTATGCAACCTCTCATAACGCCCACTCCCACACAATCACTCACAAGCTCATTCACACATATATCTGAAACCCACACACATGATCATGTCTAGGACCTAATTCTGCATATTATTAACGAAAAGTAACATGGCCACTCTTTTTAAATAATATCATACATGAGTCAAAATATTATTTTGCAACAATCAGCCCTGATATTCAGCCAACATGATTGTAATCAGCTGACAATATAAATCTAGAAGTGAGTAAGCTGTATTTTTGATGTATCACTAATTCCCGCAGTACAGTTAGACACCAACTAGATGAAAACCTATGCTTGCCTCAAGAAAAAAAAATACACATTTATTAAGCTTTTGTTAATTTGTCACCTACAATGTAAAGCTTTTGGTAGGTGGCTCTGCCTATTCTCCTGCTATGTGAGGGATACAGGATTTAGGTGAGTGGAACTATTCCCATTGAGTGTCACTTTTCAATTTGCAGTACACCATGAGTGGGGTTTAAAATGTTAGTGAATGGGAATGCAGTAATATCAAAAGGTTAAAACAATGTGTTTAATGCCCCATGCTTTGTGCTACCATTTTCTCTCCACAAACATGCACAAAACATCTAGCTGTAATGGCAAACACTCATAGCACTTCCCATATGCTAGGGCCTACTTCATTAGTGGTATGGATATTGTATTATTATATCAGGTAGCACTCTTTAAACTAATTCCTCTATCCCCCTACATGAATGTTATTGAATTGTGTGTGATCAACTAATAGGCTTTCAAACAGTTTGTGTGATTAAGTAAAATGGCTTTGCAAAGGAATTGGTGGTAATTCTTCCCCCTCTGTTCTAAACACCCTTATTCCTGCTCTGTTTAACAGTCAACTTCCTTTTCCACAAATCAGCAATAAACTATGCGGCCCCACAGGCTTATCACGTGGATCAGCATACAAATCTTAGTTACCATTTCTCCTAAAATATTTATGGATTTCTGGGTACTATAAGACTTCACTGTCATCTGTCGGACTGTAGTTATAAGGCAAAAGGGGAAATTGCAGTAATTCACACAAACTCTGTCCCCTTAAAAACAAGTTTCCTCCTGACTCTTGGACATTGTAATGCTTAGTGATATGCCAAGTACAAAGAAGGTTGAGGTATCCCAATGCACATAGATCATAAACTGTTTTGCCACAGACACATAACTTAATTATGCACAACAAAATGATTTATTTCTCACTATTTTGTAATAATTTTTAATTAGTCACAGAAAAAACTCATTGAAGGCACCTAAGGTGTCAATGGTATATAGTATAACTAATTAATTTAATGTACATATATTCTTGAATATAGATTCATGCAAAGTTCTATAAGAAGAAAAAAAAGAAACAAAAACATTTTGCCCCAATATATTGAGGGGCCAGTATTTGCAACTGCAGTTTCTTTACAATTATATACAGAATTTATTGGACTTTGTACTTTGTCTATAGCTCATCTCAATATGCTAAAAAACATCAAAGCTAATTGCAGAGGCATTTCGCGGATCAACAGGGGCATGTTTCTTAGATGCAATTTGGTGTGTCCACACCCTCAAGCTGGCAATCAATTAAGCCCTTTTGGAGATGTAGATTAAAGCAACATTGTTGGATATTTGCAAATATATTTAATTTTGAATATCCAATTTACAACCTTTCCTCAAAAAAGAATCAATATCCAAAGTACCATTGACGTGTCGACTGTGGTTGAAGTCTGAGGAGACATCACCAAGGTTTTTATCAGGACCTAAATTAAACCCTAGTCTTGTCTCTGTAGAAAAGAGACTTTTTTTGTCAATCTTCCAAATGTGAGTGCACCAAAATAATCATAAAAGGAATAAAAAAAGTGAGGGTCCACTACTTTTAATATTGGTAACATGCTTATGTTTTTTAAAAGAATTTGATGAACGTATTTTGAACCTCCCAGGTCAGGAAGGACCTGGCTTTGTAGTTTGGGTTGGTCTGTTCCCACTGGAGCAGGGTCAAGGCCAATTTGTATATAGCTGAATCCAAACTGAGGTGGCATTTTGTGCAAAATATTCATGGCCTAGGATGTGGCCCGAGTTATTACCAGTGTCTGAGATGAATTTAGGCATTCCATTTATCACTTTTTTTGTATACTTTTCTGTAAATTAAATGGCTAGTACGCTATCATTCATCCATTCTTTGAATTCCAACCAGTCTTGGTCCAGATGATAAACATATCATTGATGTCTTCAGCCTGCATGGAGTTAGAATCATCAAAATTGTTTTCATAAAAGTGTTTGACATAATTTTGCACCATACATAAAATGGCCATCATTCTTTGATCTAGACATAAATGTCTTCTCTAAATATGAAGAATTTTTTTGGGAGGCAAATGTTAGCTAGTGTTACAAGGAAAGAAACTCAGTTGCTATTTTCCAAGGTCGTTCTCTCTTTTGCAGATATACCTTCAGTGCATCCAAAGCTGTGTTTTGACAGATGTTGGTGTATAAAGCTGGTACATCCAATGTTACCAGAAAGATATTAAGTTGTTCAAAAGGAAGACCTTACAATTTGGAAAGTGTCGTTTTTATGTACCTTGGGAAAATTGTTTAGCAATGGAGTCCTGGGATCTGTATTGTTCCAAACGTCAAATGTTTTTTTACCAATCCACCTTAACATTCTGAGGATACGGTGTAATGAATGATTTGTTAATATCTGTATGAGGATCCCCGGAACATTTTAGTGTAATGGTCCATGTTGCTCAACTGGGCGTATATCTCCCTCTCATAATCCAATACATTCTGAATGACAATAGTTCCACCCTTTTAGACCAGTTTGCTAGTGAGTTTGGTGTAGTCCTCAACACGTTTTGATGCCTCTCTTAGTGAATGTAACATATTGGATGGCAAATATTCCTGTTTTTACCAATTTTCTGATTTTTTTCCAAATGGTTTCCTAAAAAGCCTCAACTTCAGCTGGAATCCTACTTGCAGGTGGCCATTGTGTGGAGGGATTATGCAAAGGGCTGATTTCCTGTGGTAACTTTCTTTCAGTTTCTGAAAAAGTCTTACAACGTATTTTCCTAAAAAAGTGGATCAGGTACATTTTGAGTTTAATGAAGTCTTGACAGTAGGGGGGAGACATAACTAAAACTGTTTGCTAGGCTCCAACATCCTTGAAATCCAGAATTAAATCATGCTAGATGGTCTGCCTCATACAGGCATGTGAACAATGTTCTACATTGGGCTTAAATGCCATATTCCCAAGACTAATCTGCTTTTTACCTATCCATGTTCTAATTCTTGCAGACTGGATTGGCTCTCAAAGATATGAAAAGGTGATGCACAGGTCTCTGTGAAGAGACTTAATCTTCCAAAAGGCCATTTTACATATTGGAAGGGGTGGCGGGCGGTTTTCTCAATGTCATGCTAGATGGTGCTCTTGACTTCCCTGTTGTGTGGGAGGTGCACATGAATATCCCAGAGGCCATATTACATAATGGAAGGGGCGGAGTGACATGCTCTGTCTCAAAGACTCTCTATATAGCTCTCTACACTTCCGTGCTGTGCAGGATGCACACGGGCTGTGCCTGGGTAAATATAGGGTCAAGGGAAGATCCGTCTTTGCCTTTCATCATCTGATGGAGGGTGGTCTGGGCACTCCCTCTTGACTTAATTGTTTTGGGACTTTTTAGGAATTTGGGAGCTATTGACTTACATGCTTAATTATTTCATTAAAAGTTTATATCCTCGATTGTATTATATTTATGTGCTGCCTTACAATTTTCCGTTTATCTTTGTGGAGGGTGGGTTTGGTATGGTTTAACACTCCCAAGTTAAAATGTTTAGACAAATACTCTGATATTGTGGCCAGAAGCTTAACTGGGAAAAGAAAGGCAGATGAGAATCCACTGGGTTCAGTTAAACCTAAAAATCCAGCTAAACTATTTCTGAGAAACAGCATACTGAGATCAATAGATGTTGAACGAGGAGGTCAAAACCATTTACAATCCAGAGAAAGCCTCCTGCTCACAGTCTGCCAAATCACCAAACTATTTGGGAAAAGGGTAAGCCACCCACTGTCGTGAGCACACACATAACACAACATGCAGTCCATACTGTAGGCACAATGCTAAACATCCAGTCAATGGCTAGTTTAGTTCGAGCATGGAGAGGCAAGAATGAGCAACCACACATCGACTACCTGGGAAACGGGTATGTCTTGGTAGAAGTGTGAATTTAATGAACTGTGGCAACATTTAAGTTAGGCATGCGTTCCTTGCATGGAGTGATGTGAGCAAACTGGAGTCAGCATACACACAGGAAGCATGAGAAGCCTTTTGAGTTTCGCACATGCCAGCAGTCATATAGGATTTACCTCTATTTAAGCCAAACCCTGACTGCGACCCTTTGCTAGGCAATCGAGGCATTCAGAGAGAACACTCACCTGAATCAGCTCCCACGACGCCACCACCGAATCTGGCCTGCATCCTTCTCTGAGCATGAACACTCTTTGTTGCCAATTATGGAGGGGTTCACTCTACCAGAAACCCTATAAGAAAAAGAAAGTAAGTTACTAAGCGGTTACAGATGTCACATCCTAAACGAGCAGAGCACAGATTGCTCCATATCCTAGTTCAGAATAATTTTATTGAAGTTTCAAAAGAGAGTGGCATAAAGAGACATTACAAAAAAGAGGCATCACATAGCAATAAAATCCAATCAATTGGACAATATCAAATATGAAGAGGTAATAATGGACCAGTAAATCAGCATAATAGAACAATCAATCAGAGTGATAGAAAAATAAGAACAGGGGAGGAAGAAGGAAGGGAAGAGGGAGAGAGGGAGGGTACATATTATATCATATGACTGAAAAAGTAGAGTTACTAAAAACATAACAATATAAATTGCAAACAAGTTGTAACTAGATAAGCAAACTAATCAGAAAAACAGCAATTACAACATCATATAAGAATCAATAGGTGACCAAAAAGATTGAAAAGAAAGTAAATTATGGTTAACTCCCTGAATCGATAGTTGAGCACCTCTTCTTGTGAGTATGATCCATGACCACCAAGCCTGAACAGAGAGCAAAAAAAGCATCTTTCCAACAAAAAGTAATTGATTTTAGGGCGGCTGAAATCAAAAAGTTAAACAATTTTGCCTGAAACTCAGGAAGAGAATTTGTAAGTACAGTTGATTTACAAATTAACAATTCATAAGAAAGAACATCATGGATTGGTAATATTTTCAATATTATGTCCCAAACTTCAGACCAAAATTTCAAGATAATATGGCAGTCAAATAACATGTGACGTAGTGAACCAGGGTGTGAATTACAATGCCAACAAAGATTCGAGGGTAATAATTTGGCATTCTGCAAACGTGTTGGTGTTCACAAGGAATTATACAAGATATAAGCATTGTTTGATAAAGAGACACTGGTAGCCAACCAGAAATGTTATTGAGCCAAATAACCTTCCAAGAGTCATTAGAAATAGAAATTGAAAGCTCAGCATTCCAAAATGTTGATAGTCCATCGATATTGGTACCGATAGAAGTAGCACATTTTTTATACAAAATAGAAACAGCTTTGGAAGATGCAGAAACAGCATAAAGATAGCGAGTCAAATCAGTTGTAAGTGTAGAGGGAATACCATTCGGGAAGGAATCTAAAATTGAGTTACATAACATTTGCTATTTCACCAAATCAGCATCAGGTAGCTTAAACTGTAATTGAAGGTGATCAAAGGGGATAAAGGCATCATTACAAAATACATCTTTAAGAAAGAATATACCCGCCTTAATCCATGACGACCAGAAAGTTATCTTCCTATTTAATTTAATAAAGGCACTGTGCCAAAGTGACAATTCCATAGTAGAACTTAGTGGTAAAGCAAAACTGAGATCTAAATCATTGAGTATCAATCTTGAGGATTTGATTATGGAGGAGCGATGTACAATAGTGGAGTTGTGAGACATAGTTACCAAGGAGGAGAAAGGGAAAGGATCAACAATAGATTTTTCTATATCAAACCAAATAGGGGGTTTAAGTAGAGGGGAAGCATTAAACCACACGGAACTTTGTTTAAGTATAAAAGCTTTATGATGAAGGTAAAAGTCAGGAAGGCCGAAACCTGCCTGACATTTGGGGATTTTCAACTTTTTGTATGCAATACGGGGTGGCTTATTGTTCCAAAGAAATTTGGATAATAATTTATCAATGTCCTTATAAAACTTTGAGGAAACTGAGTGGGAATCATTGCAAGGGAGTAAAACATTTTTGGAGCAATATTCATTTTTATAGATTCCATTATCCCCCACCAAGTAAGATTAAGAGAAGACCATCTGGAAGTCTTGCTTTTAACATAATCAAGTATAAAATTACTATTCAATTTTAATGTTGACGATAAGGACGAGGAAAATAGAATGCACAGGTATTTAAGTTTACTTTTTTGCCAAATAATATCTGATACCGGTAACATATCAGAGGTACAAAAAACATTTAGAGGGAAAATTCCGTTTTTGTAACATTAAGTTTATAGCCAGAAACTACCGAATATTTGGCAATAATGTCTAATAAGGATGGGACAGAGGAAATTGGATTACTAATAAATAATAACACATCATCTGCGTAAGCTAAAGTTTTAATAGTAACATCTTTAATTGTAATACCATGAACATCATCACAATTACGGATATAATTAAGAAAAGGCTCTATTCCCAATAGAAATAAAAGTGGGGAAAGGGGACAACCTTTTCGGGTACCTCTGAAAAGGGAAAATTGAGAGAAAATTTGGCCATTAATAAATAAACGAGCAGTGGGAGCATAGTATAAGGCAGAAATCATACGAATAAAAGAAGGGCCAAAATTAAATGACAATAAAGTGCTAAATAAAAATTGCCAGTGAATTTTATTAAAGGCTTTTTCCGCATCTAAAGCCATAACTCCTGCAGGGTCAAAAAGGGTAGAGCTCTGTTCAATAACATGTAACAGGGTTCGTGTGTTATTAGCCTAATATCTATTTTTCATAAATCCTGACTGATCAGGATGAATAATAGAATGAAGAACAGGGGATAATCTAGTGGCAAGGATTTTAGCATATAATTTACAATCTTGATTTATTAAGGAAATAGGCCTATAATTAGAGACTAAAGTAGGGTCTTTCCCAGGCTTAGGAAGGACAACAATTAAAGCTTCCACAAAAGATCCTGAAATTGTTCCAGAAGAACTAAAAAAGGTAAAAAGTTGAAATAAATAGGGCAAAAGGTGGATTTGAAATTCGTCATCAAATTCAGCAGGGATACCATCAGGTCCTGGAGATTTGTTTTTGGGAAGCGACTTGATAGCCATTAGGATTTCATCATTAGTGATTGGTGAATCTAATCCAGGTCTGTCTGAAGGAGAAATTTGAGGTAAAGCACAGGAACTTAAAAAAGCATCAATTAAAGAATTATCACAAAAATCTGGTTTATTATATAAGGTGGAATAAAATTGTAAAACTTGTTCAACAATATCATTATGGGACAATGCTATCTTGCCCTGAGGACCATGAATAGAGGTAATCTGTGTTTTATCCCTTTTAATACGCAAGTAGTTCGCAAGGAGTTTCCCAGACCTATTAGAGTTAAAACGGAATCGAGCATTAGAGTTAGCAAGTTGAACCCCAGCTCTTTTACTAAGTATAGCATTGAATTCATATCGAAGTTTTTGTAGCTTGACTTTGTACTGGGGATCATTGGATGTAATGAATAATCGTTCAAATTTTGCAATTTGCTTCTGTAGATGTTTAATGTTAGTATTGAACAGTTTATTCTCTTGAGCCATAATAAAAATTGTAGTACCTCTAATATAAGCTTTAAAAGCATCCCATCTGTTAACAACTGAAGTAGAGTCTTCTGCATTAAACAAAAAGTAATCTTGAATAGCCTGCAACAATTTAGGTTTATGTGTTTCATTGAGGACAATACCAGTATTCATACGCCACCTAGTTTTTTGAGGGAAAGTGGATGAAACATTTAAAATAAAAGAAAATAAAGCATGATCCGATATATCAATAGTACTAATGACCGGGGTAGTTACAGATTGAATAAGAAATGGTGAAATTAAAAAATAATCAATCCTGGAGTGGGAAGCATGAGGATTGGAAAAGAAGGTAAAACATTTGTCAGTGGGGAAGTGTAAGCGCCAAATATCTGCTAATTTTGTGGTATGGAGAAAGGCCTTAAATGCATGGAACACCTTGGTAGGACGAAATCTAGTGGTAGACAATTTATCTAACAACGGGTCTGCAACAACATTAAAATCGCCACCAACAATCAATGGAACGTTACCTAATTTTAAAACTTCAGGAGTGATAGTGGACCAAAACGCCGGATCATCTGCCGTAGGACCATAGATGTTGAGCAAAAATAAAATAGAATCATGAATTTTTATTTTGGCTATAATATATCTGCCCTCAGAATCCGAAATTTTGCTTAAAATCTGACAGTGCAATCGTTTAGCAAAGAAAATAGCAACCCCATTTTTCTTTCCTTGAGCAGGAGAAGAGATAATAGTGTCTACCCATTTTTTATTCATATACTGTAAAATGTTATCATCAACATGCGTTTCTTGAACAAAACAGATATCAGCTTTGCAACTACCTAGGTAATCTAAAATTTTCGTGTGCTTAACCGGGTGTTGCAAACCTTTCACGTTAAGAGAAGTAATTTTAATATTGTGAAGATTAGCCATTAGAAATAAGAAGCAAGGAAGAAAAAGGATAGAAACAAGAAGAGATGAAGAAAAACATGACTAGAGTATAAATAAAGAGAGTAACTCCATATGCGAAAGAAGGATAGGAGAAAATGAAAAGAAAGGAAAAGGAACAAACAAGAAACATAAATAGAAACATGGAAACACACCCCTGTTCCGCAGCATGGCCAGAAACCGTTGGAGCCCATGAACATAAAATTATGCATGTATGTGTCAAGGAAAGTCAAATGAAAAAGACTCAAGTATTAGGGTCATGAGTATCCATGGATGGTGAGGTTTGTTGTTCAAGAAATTGCCTTAAATCTTCAGGACGGTAAAAAGATTTGGAAAATTTGTCTTTCCAGATGCGCATCGTCGAAGGATCAAAGAGACCATATTTCAATCCAAGGCTTCTCAGCTGTGGGCGAAAAGCAGAGAATTCTTTACGGATAGCAACCGTTTCCTTAGCAAAGTCCTGATGATTAAAAATGTTGTGACCATTCACTAAAAGTGAAGGAATTTCTCTCGCAGCCTTCCTGATTAACACCAGATGATGATGACGGAGAACTTTGAATATCATTTGCCTGGGTTTGGTAAGTCGAGGATTACGATGTGAGGGGACTCTATGGGCTTTATCCACCTCAAATTTCTCTGGAAACTTGATACTCAGATGACCAGGAAGTAAAGATTCCAAATATAAGCGACAGTCAGACCCCTCAACTTCTTCAGGCAAATAAAAAATACGAAGGTTGTACTGCCTATTGCGATTTTCCATGTCTAACAGTTGCGCATGCATAGGAGGTATATTAGCCACTAGAGGTGTGAAAGCGTCAAGTTTATTTTTGTTATCCTGAATTTTGATAGAATTCTCAGACACTTTCATTGATATAGAAGCCATCTCTTTACGAATATGTTTAACTTCTGAGGCAATAGTGTCAGTATTCAGACGCAATGCTTGAAGTTGCTCCAAAATTAACGTAAGGGAAGGTTCAGATGACTCCACCACTTTAGATTTATTTGGGGGAGGAGAAACTTGCTGCTTTCGTTTATTAGTAGCTGGATTTTTCGTTTCCATTTTGAGGAGATAAAATACAAAATATATACAAAATGCGAAAAATAGCACCAAAATGCAAGAGAAATGAGGTAACTATAGAGAAAACCAGCAAAAATCTCTTCGAAACTAGTGGTGCAGCAGCTAAATTGGACTGAGGGCGTGGCTAGGCCCAAGCCAGGCCTTTTCCTGAAGAACACTCCACCCCTAAAGCACTCAAAGCTGGCTGTACCTGAAGAGGAGGCTGGGAGCAGGAACCATGGAGCCAAAGGGGAGACTTCTGCCTATAGAAATCGCTCAGAAATCACCTCCGAGGTAAGAATCCAGAAGGCGTAAAAAAATGTCAGAAATGTGGGGAAGAAAAGGCAGATGATGTCCACATGTTCAGAAACTGCCCCCTATTAAAAGAATACTGGAAAGAAGTTGGTAAGACCATGAGCATGATCATGCAAAAACAGCTAACTGTAAGTACAACCCTTACTCTTTTTGGGATTGAAGACACAAGAGATGGAGGGGGATTAACTAAATGTCAAGAAAATCTACTCTTTGTGTTAATTGTACTAGCAAGGAGGGAAATCTGCATCAACTGGGTGGGGACATCCCCTCCAACACATGGAGATTGGATGAACCCTGTCTTAAGGAGTAATAAACTAGACAGGAGGGGTAATACTTGTAAGAGATTTAAATATTGGGAAATCTTGGAAAATCACCTAAATCTCAATATAGGGTTGGCACACACGGTCCCATGATTAATGTGAAACAACATCTGGTGGACGAGTATGATACTCGTCGAGTAGCCAAGGTGGCTAGCTCCCCCCGCATTTCCAAATCAGATTTGTTACTATGTAATGGCGTAAGGGTACTCCTCTGAAAACATCGAGAAGATGGTAAACTCCCCAAATACGAGAGACCAAGGGGCAGTTCCGGTAAAGAGAATCAGAGGTAGAAACCTGAAACTCCAAACACATAGAACTTCGCAATATGAGGATAAAAAAAAAAAAAGGATCCAGAAGAGCAGGCAAGCGCTGACATTCGGGCTGAGATTTTGACACAAAATTTCTTGTTTAAAAGAAAAAAACGGGCCGTTTTAGTCACGGAGCTCCGGTGGTGGTGGCCATCTTGGCTGACGCGCTCGCTCGTCTCCCGATTGCTCCATATCCTAACAGCAGAGATCATGCTCAGAACTATGAAACAGTGATCAGTGTGAATGCGGTTCACTCTGGAATAATATTCATGTCCAACCTTTACCAATCTTGTTACGATCAGTGCCTCTGCAAAACTAACTACTAATCAGTGCATTGGCAACTAACAACGAATCAGCGCGCCCTCTACTGACTTCACGTCAACTAACAAAGAATCAGTGCGCCCTCTACTGACTTCACGTCAACTAACAATGAATCAGCATGCCCTCTACTGACTTCACGTCAACTAACAACAAATCAGCATGCCCTCTACTGACTTCACGTCAGCTAACAACGAATCAGCATGCCCTCTACTGACTTCACGTCAACTAACAACGAATCAGCGTGCCCTCTACTGACTTCACGTCAACTAACAACGAATCAGCATACCCTCTACTGACTTCACGTCAACTAACAACGAATCAGCATGCCCTCTATTGACTTCACATCAGCTAACAACAAATCAGCATGCCCTCTACTGACTTCAGGTCAACTAACAACGAATCAGCACGCCTTCTACTGACTTCACGTCAACTAACAAAGAATCAGCGCGCCCTCTACTGACTTCACGTCAGCTAACAATTAATCAGGATGCCCTCTACTGACTTCACGTCAACTAACAACAAATCAGTGTGTCCTCTACTGACTTCACGCCTATCTAGTGTTGGTTCCTCCACTTCCCCAAGAGACTATGATAAAACTCCAACCAGTGCAGAAACTGGCAAGTGTGCTCCGCTCAGAGGCTTGCAATTGGGGTTCTCCAGTACTGAGGCAACCTCAAGACGATAACCCACCACGAAAAAACTTAAATATTGAGTTCAAAGAGAACTGGTCATACAATAGGCATATACAAATGGATAAGAAGAATGAGAGCAATGAAAGTTAAAATTAGTAGAGAGTTGGGTGATGCAGACTACTGATATGACTCTTTCTTCACATCACTCACTGAATCCCAGAAGCACAGTCCAGTCAGCAATGTTGGAGAAGGAAGTATGAGGAGGGTGAAATCGTGAGAGGACTGACTAGGCCTTTATTCTTTTGTCTCATTCCCCCATTCCCTTTGAGGCACCACAGACCAACAGTAAATGCAGCTTGTGAGGTTTTAAAAGGTGTAGTAGGCCACCTGGTGTGCACCACTCCTGCTGGGTCTGGATTTTAAGTTAGTCTATCTAAGCAGGTAACTAGAGGTGACTATCCCCAGGTTACCCAAAATTTGAGCTTATGAGTTCCTAACGAAGTAGAAACAGATTGTGTGTGGCAAGACTGCAGGAAACCTCCATCACCTCTTCCCATTCCTATTGAGCCCAGTTTGATCTGTAACAACAGGTTTACTTTGCTAGTGAATTTAGATCTAGGCCCCACACCCATCACTACCACATCAATCGATAGGGGGAGTGAGGATAGAGCGTGACAAAATAGCTTAGCTATAATAGCCAACTGTGATGACTTAATTATCACAGTTAAAGCATGGAAGGTTGACATTTTAGATCATAGGATTTGGGTGTGTATTCTTATGACCAAAATGGCTGAGTTTCCTTCTAACACTCATGCTAGGAAATGTGGGCTGGGGGTGTGTGAAATAGGAACTCAAACCCAAACCCAAAACTAAATTCAAACCCAAGGACGAGGAGCCTCCCAAATCAATCCCAGCAGATATAACGTGGACAGTAGACTGACAGGGCATATGGAATCAGTTTTCTCCAATGTTAGATCAGCCCCTACTGACACAGTGAGGTTATCAAATCAGGCAGCCACCTTCTCCTGGAGACTGAATCATTTTGAAAGGATTATATATCATCTAGAGACACACCTCAAACTAAAATAGAGCTTACATTACCTATTATTCATAACCCCCAAAATCTAGATTAGTCTTTTCTAAAACACAGAACAATACAAATGGCAAAAAGATATAGGGGGTAGATGTATCAAGATTCGTGTTAGCGACTTCTTAATAGCGAGTCGTTGCGAATCGCTATTAAGAAATCGTTAAATGCGATGTATGTATGTTTCTGCGACTTTTTTGCGATTCCTTAAAAGTCGCAATTTTTTTTGAGAATTTTATGCGACTTCTTAATTTGCGAATTTCGCAAATTAGGAAGTCGCAAAAATGCCTGAATCTGCTGCAGCCAACTACAAAATAGCTGAGTCATACTCAGGAAATGCTCTTGATTAGTTTCACCTGCATGCCTGAGCCACACCCAGTGGCAGTTGGAAACCTGTTTGGCTGGAGAGAGGAGCTGCTTGACTTCAGGATGGAGGCTGCAAATTCAGAAGGAGGCCCCTCAGCAGAGAAAAGGAAAAGGAAGCAGAAGTTTTCTGAGAGGGAGGTGGAGACACTGGTGAGGAAATGGCCTGCAATCATGAACTTTTGTTTGGAAAGCAAGCCAAATATGTTCCAGAAGTCAGGAAGAGGAAGTTATGGCTGGAAATCCAGGAAAAAGTCAATGCAGTCGGTGTCATCCCAAGATCAATTGATGAAATTAAAAAGCGTTGGTACGACATGAGGCTGAGGGCAAAGGAGAAACTTGCTGAGAGACTAAAGGAAGCAAATAAAACTGGTGGAGGATCTGCAAATATAGACCAACCAACCCCACATGAGGAGCTCATTGAATCTACAATTCAGCATGAAAGTGTTTCTGGAGTCTCAGCCATTGACAGTTCTGATCACACAGTTGCTGAACATGGTAAGCAGGATGCTTGACTATTTCATTGCATAAGTTAGAAGCATGAGTGTTTGAGTATGAGTGTGTGAGCATTATACAATTTTTTGGAAAAATGACAGCACTTAAATGTGAAAATTGATCCCCTTGTATCATACATGACTTCAAAATTATTATCTACAGTACAATTCAGCTGCACTCACATACATACCTCTGAATAAGTACACAACAGTACCTCTGTAGTTAGCATAATTTAATAGTTATGAAGCAGACAGACAGACAAGCATCTCATGTGACTCTTTCTTTATTCCCAGATCATGTTGTAGATTCACATGATGGTGATGGGGGGCAATCCTCACAAGAACATATTACAGCCCCAGAAGAAGTAAATGTCAGTGATGAGCATGAATCATTGTCTTTTGTGAGAAGAAAAAGAAAAGCAGTTGCACAACTGCAACCTTTTGAAGAATCTGATGATGAACCTGAGGGATCAACAAATAACATACATGTGTCAGAACAGGAAGTTATACATCTTGACACAGTTACTGATTCTGCTGCAAGAAGAACATATTCTATTAATAGTACCAGAAGAAGCAGGGGAGAAGTCACAGAGACAGCAAATGTTTTTGCTGGTTTGGAAAACAACATGCTTTCAGTGCAAGAAAAACAACATAAAGCATTAAGGTCAATTAATGCCCAACTGAATAAATTAAATAAGAGTAACAATAAGGTGGGTGATGGTATGAGGCGCATGGCTGACTCCTTGGACAGACTTTGTGTAGCATTTGAAAGATCAGAGTCAAACAGAGTGAGAGATTCTCGCAGTCATAACATCAGACTACAGAAGTACTATTCAGCTATAAATAGACTGTGCACTGTGACAGCACAGAGTAATAGGCGTAGCATTGCCATGCAACGCATGGTTGGTGAATGCACTACAAATGTTGCCAAAGGGCTGGATAAAGTATCCCATTCTTTTGAATTATTAAAAACTTGTCAGAAAGGGGCAAGTGCGTTCTTTGAGGCCATTGAGTCTGAGGACACTGGCAGTAGAACCAGCAGTAACCCTATGCCCACTTTGGACACCCCTGAAATGAGGAGTGGAAGCCTTGGGAGCCCACTTACATCTGTGAGGAGAAGTGGGCCAGGCCAACGCAGGAGTAGCAGAAGGGGAAAAAATTAAAAAGATATTTCCACATATATTTTAAGAAAAGTGAATGTCACTGTGAGCAAACATTCTCAGATGTATGTCCTGTGGATTAACAGGTTTCAGATTTCTGTTACCCTTCTACTTTTAAATAATTAAAGGTTTACATAATCAAAATACAGTTGTTGTGTTTTTATTTCTTACCTAGAAATAATTGTTTGTAATTTCTGCATGCCTTTGTCGACCAGCCACAGCTCCTAAACCTGTAGCACATCTTCTTGGTGGTGGGACATCATCATTGTCTGAAGATTCAGGGTCACTAACTTCACATTCTGTTCCTTTTCTAATAGCCATGTTATGTAGCATAGCACAACTTGTAATTATTTTGCAACACAATGATGGTTTATATTGCAAGGATCCTCCACTTTTATGGATTCTTCTGAACCTGCTTTTCAAAATTCCAAAAGTTCTTTCAATAACTCCACGTGTAGAACGGTGTGCCTTATTGTATCTCCTTTCATGAATGTTGCTTGGATTTAGATAGGGGGTCAAAATGAAATCACGAACTGCATAGGCACTGTCTCCTAAATGGTAATTTAAGAAATGTGACAGTTTTAAAAATAGATGACAATAGAACTTTTAAATTGGATTATGTGTTTTGAACTAGCACTTACCAAGCAGAAATCCATCTCCAAATTCACCAGCACTCAAACGTCCATGTAATCCACTGTGTCTAAATATATATGAATCATGAGTGCTTCCTGGAAATTTTGCAACAATGTCAGTAATAATATACTTAGCATTACACACCATTTGAATGTTTAAAGAGTGGTAACTTTTCCTATTCCTATAAACATGTTCAGTTGCAGCTGGAGGAGTAATGGCAATGTGTGTCCCATCTATACATCCAATAACATGTGGAAAATGGGCAATTTGATAAAAATCAAACTTTGAAATTTGGATATCTTGAGGTGTGCTGGAGAAGTAAATATGATGTTGCAACCTGTTCATCATTGCATCCAAAAAAAACTAAAAAACCTTGAAAAAGCACTCTGAGATACTCCTCCCACCTCTGCAATCACTCTTTGAAAAGATCCTGAGGCAAGAAGGTGCAGGGAACATAAGACCTGCACATGAGTTGGTATAGAATGTGTCCTGTGTGTCTCATGCTCCAAAAAAGGCTTCAACTCCTCAATTAGGTCCAAAATGGTATGTGGATGCAGTCTATATTTCTCAAAAATGTCTTCTTCAGTCTGTTGAAATAAGGTAATCCTCAGTTTGAAAATCCTTTCCTGCCTCTGTCTCATCTGTGCAAGAGCTTGGATGCGCAGTCTCCTAGCTATCAGGTAAAGTCCAGCCATGGTTCTGTTGAAAAAATCAGTTGGGGCTGACTTTTAAAGATTCAAAAAAAATTACACCTGATGTGAGTTAGTGTTAAATGCGAATTCTTATTTTGCGATTTGCCGTTTTTCGCTAATTGCGATTCTTTCATACATTTCATAGCGACTTCTTAACATGCGATCATGCTAAATAGAGAATCGCAAAAAAATATTCACATAAAAATGAAAAACGCAAATAAGGAAACGCTAAAAATTGCGAATTCTTAATTTGCGCTGCGAGAAAACACATACATCCCGAAATATGCAAAATGTTCATTAGCGATTCGTTACGGTCAAAATTCTGCGAATTTCGGCCATAACGATTCACAAAATGCTTGATACATCTAGGCCATAGTCCCCAGCGTCTCTTAAATATAAGACGATTCCACAGGGGTTCATAAAAACCTGTGGGCAGAGTGGTTTATATGAACAGTGATTCCAATTTAACTGCCTACGCCATCCAGGATCAGGATTCTTTGAAAAATAAGATAATGCACTCGATTAGAAGGATTCACAGTGCCATTTGGCGATAAGCTCAGAGATACAGCAAACTTTACGATATTTCTCACCTGAAAAGCAACATGATAACATCAAAATAGAACTAAAATCACAAATATTTGTAGATGGTTTAGGGACATTAGAGGCCTGCTCATCATCTACATCTAATTCTCCGATTCAATTCCAATACAACCCTCCCTCATGTGGCGACTATTGGCACAGGTCCCACAATATAGATAAGATGTTCTGACCAGATGATTAGAGCTCAAACTTGAAATTAACAGTACCATCTAGTCTCCGACAGGGGGGACTGTCTCTCTCAAACAAAACACCCTGGAAATATGAGCAGAGTAAACCCCAGATGTTATTTTCCATGTAACAGCGAAGTTGCAAACGTGATAGAGTTAATGCTTATAAGGCAAGTGGTTATTTACATCTCTCTTCCCAAGTCAATAAAAAATGAAATACACTTCTAAGAATTTTGTTTTATAAGGACTCTAAGACCACAGCCTGTACAACAATTCATGCCCTTTCTTGTAAAACATAGTGTAAAGATGCGAAAACCAATCTATTTGCTGCAATAAAGTGCGAACATAGGGAAAAGATGAGACACGCAAGGAGCACTTAAAAATCAAATGTTAGGGGGCCGTGGAAATAATCTAATCTACTGCTGCGGAAACTAACAAAACCTTTTGACATATTATTGCTCATGGAGGTCGCCTTAATAAAACAAAGGTAGAATAATGTATTCACCTACATAATTGGGCAAGTGACTTTAAAAGTCTGTATTCATTAGTTGAGCCAGAAGGTAGTGAGACACGTTATTCGGAGATGGACTATATCAGAAAGCCAATGCCCTCCATACAGTTATTGCTAAATGAAATGTGCAGTGCAAGTCATCAGATCTTCCCCAGAAAGGGCACAGTACCCGATATAGTACCCAGCAATCTATATCTATCTCAGACCCACTTATCGGCACCCTATAGTAACACCCTAACCAACTCTATCCTTCAGGAGCTGAAATACAAATATCCTAGACTAGGGATGACATAATTCTGATATATAACAAAAAAGGCCCCTCAGATAATCCTTGTAACTGTAAGACAGCTAGCCTAATAGATAGCCTCCGAAAAGACTTGTGCCAGCAGATTCTCCAAAAAATGCACGACTAAATGGAGGAAAATTGTATTTTATCAAATTTCCAAGCTTGCTTTAGAAGAAAGACAAGCCTAATTGGTCAATCAAGTCTTTTCATTTCAGGTCATTTGTTGTAAAACTATATTACTGAACAAATGTCATCTCTATTTGTCTTTGGTTGACCTTCGGGCGACATTCCATCCTATCCTGTGTCTCAGAATGGATAGTACAGGCAAAAATGAGCATACCTTACAATATTCTATTTGTAATAATACGATTGCACAATGACATTTACACCCAAGTGAGATGGAGTAACAGAGGCAAGTTGACCAGCTGCATCCCTTAAAGTAAGGGATCTGACAGAGTTGTGTGTTGGTCCCAACTTTGTTCTCTATATTTATAAATGAAGTTGTAAGCACCCTATACATTTATAGTAACAATTCTCCGAAAATAGGTTCCATGGCCGTTCCAGCCCTGCCAGCATCTGACGATACGTTTCTGAACTAAAAACCATTTTCAGAATCGCAGATATTACCTGATCATTTTATGGCTTTTTCCAATGAATATGGGCTGGAATTAAATGTGTCTAAAACAAAATACATGGTATTCAATCCCTACAAGACAGACAATGGTTCATTAATTAAAGTGAATACCCGCTGCGCCTTCTTAGAGCTGCTAGTATAGGAATTGATACATTTAGAAACGTTCTTTTTAGAGTTCATTGCCGAACTGAAACTGTGCTAATTTTTAAGTATTGATTTTTAAAATACAGGAGGTGTTTTAGGAATTCGGTGTTAACTTACTGTGTTCACTTCTGGCACTTAGTTACTTCTGTACTTGCCTTGCATATCGCTACCAGGGTGTGTTGGTGTACTTGTCTGTAAGAGCGAGTCACCGGAAGTACCACCATCCTGGTTAGTGCTCTAGTGGCTGATCGCACTCCTCTCTATTTAAGGAGACGAGATGCAAGTGCGCACCACGCGTGCTCAACGGGCGCACTGAAGGCGTGCCAAAGGCAAGCCCGTCTGCGCCCGTCTGCGCACCGGTCGCGCTCAGCGCCAGCCATGCTGCATCTCTCACTACCCGTTGCACTTACTCCAGGGACAAGCTCGTTTTGATTGGTGCACAGAAAAATATGGCATTAGAAATGAGGGTGGAGAGCTGTGGTAAAACTCCCCGCAAAGAAGGTATGTTAAATGGCCTAAATTGTGGGTTGGTTAATGTGAGGTGTCTTATTAAGCATAATTCCGAGATTCACTTACTATTGGAAGTCTGGAACCTGGATGTCCTGTTTCTTACGGAAACTTGGACACGTTTAGATGGGGAAGTGGATCTAGGCCTGGCCTGCCCCCCGGGTTTTAAAATATTTCCCAAACCAGGGGTAGGTGGGAGAGATGGGGGGTTGGGATTATATTTAAAGAGACCTGGAACATCGCCCCACTGTGTGTGGAGGAAGTCCTGGGGTTTGAGCTACTCGGGTTTTCACTCAAGAATAATGTGGGTGCTTTGTGCTCCGGTGTACTCTGTAATAGACCTCCAGGAGGTGCTGCCCCCCGCTACCAAGAATTGATTGACGTGATATACAATCTTCCACACTCCCACTCCAAATTAATGATCCTGGGAGATTTCAATCTTTGGGAGAATGGCAACCTTGACACGCTCTTAAAGAGTTGTGCCAAGCCTGTGAGAATACTAATCTACAGCAGCTGGTGCGGCGTCCCACCCATCAGGGAGGTAATGTGTTGGACCTTATATTTGCCAGGGAAAGGGATGTAGTGTTAAAGAGATACTCCCATTGTGTTGGACAGACCACTTCCTGATTCTTTTCTCCCTACAGTTAACTACCCTTAATAAACAAACCTCCCACCCAGTTAACACTCATAAGGGGTAGGGAATGGGCTAACATTTTGAAACTAAAAGAACTCCCTCGGCTTGTGGATATTAGTGGTTTTGACACTAATAGCTCAGAGGATGAAAATTATCTGCATCTATGTAATCAGATTACTAATTCACTAGATAGGCTGGCCCCTTTGAGGAAAGCCAAGGGTGATAAGAAACCGTCCGACCCCTGGTATAATGACGAGCTTAGGTTGTTGAAGTCTAAATGCAAACAAGCGGAGAGGAGATGGAGGAGGAAATACCAGGAGACTGATAAAGAAAAAAGTAATACAATTTTAAATGGATTAAAAGCTCCAAGTGATGGTGAGCTTGATACAGAAGGCGATTTGCTGTTATCACCAAGAGGCAGTACTCCTGATGTAACACTGCTCAGGGAAGGCATGATGCCTCTGGAGTCTTTCCAGGTTCCATCACAGAGGAGTTAAAGATCATTGCAGCCAGTATCTCTTCAGGCTCCCCTCTGGACCCGCTCCCTCATAAGATGAGGAAGGTGCTCAGTACTGAGCTTTTTCTATATCTCTATCACATTTGCTCCCAATCTTTAACTAGTGGCACAGTACCTGGTGCTGGAATAAGGCAGTTGTTTCTACCCTATTAAAGAAGGCTACATTAGACCCTCAGTGCCCTTCTATTTACAGACCTATCTCTCTGCTTCTCGACCCGATTAAGATCTTGGAGAGATTAGTGAGTAAATCTCTTACTAAACATGCAGAAGAAAATAATCTCCTGGACAAGGTCTAATTTGAATTTCGACCAGGACATGGTACCGAAACAGCTCTAGTGACTGTCCTGGATGAACTGCGAGTGCACGCCAACAGTGGCCAAGCAGACATTTTAGTGCTGCTGGATATGTCGTCCGCTTTTGATACGTTCAACCATAATATATTGATCGAGAGGCTTGCAATTTAATGGGGACAAGACAGAAATACTTTGCTGTTCTGCAACTAAAATCCCTTGTCCCCTGCCAGTAGACTTCTGGCCAGGATCTGTTAACAAAACTCCATTGCCTTTTGAAACAGTCCGCAATTTAGGAGTACTGCTAGACAGTAATCAGCAACTGGACTCACAAGTAGATAAAACTGTGAGCACCTGTTATTCTCTGCCCCAAGCCCTTAGAAAAATACTCCTTTTTTACCTGTCTCAGCTAGACCGCAAGTGGTAAGGAGTATTATTTTGAACAGATTAGATTACTGCAATGCCCCTCTCCTAGGAGCCCCAGCTTCTTTGCTAAAAAAACTGCAAAGGATACAGATTATTGCAGCTAAACTTGCATTGAACAGATAATGTAGAACATCGTCCTCGCTTGCCTTGAAAGATCTCCATTGACTGCCCATTGTACAGCAAGTTCATTTCAAAGCACTCTGTATCATCCATAGGGCCACACATAAACTGTGGCCTAAGACCCTACAGAGGAAATTTCTATGGTATTCCCCAGTAAGAAGCCTATGTTCCTCCTCAGTCAGCCTGATATGTGTCCCACATGTCAATAAATTTCGACTTGGGGACAGATCATTTAGTTTTACAGCCTCCCAACTCTGGAACACTCTTAGATCAATGGATACACTGCCCAGCTTCAGGAAGGAAGTGAAAACAAAACTTTTTCCCAGAGATTCATTCCAGTCCTATGTTTAAACTCAGTTACATACAGTGTTTTTGGTAATCTCAGGGCCAGGATACCCGTTGGGTGGCAGCCGCGCTATAGAAGAACTCCCTTACATTACATTACATTACATTAAAACTGAGGAACCAAAAGATTAAGTGTGCTATAATTTTGAATACCTAGGAGTAAAGTATACCAATATTATGTCTTGGTAACCCCAGATTAACAAAAGTTCATTCAAACAGCAGCACAACGCTGTTGCAATATTAAAAGAAATGTACAATGTAAAGTCTCAAGGATCAGCTCTGTATGGGGCTGAACTAAGGGGACATACTAAGGTCCCAAATTTGACGAGAGTCAAACACAAATTTATTAAATGTTTGACTAATTTCTTCTAGAGGGCCCCCTTCTTTCTTAATATTTGGATCTAGGGCAAAAACCCATATCCCACATCGCTAATATAATACCTTTCATTTATTGGCAAAGTTTATGGCACACAGAAGAGCTGCCTTCTCTTAGATTTGCCATAGAAGAACTAATTAAATTTGGCTCTCATTTGCGAATTCGATGACTCAAATACATAAAGTTCATGCTGCACACACTAGTGCTGGAAGATTTATGATTGAATCTGAAAGAGGCCCATTGTGTGACAGAAGAACAACTTAAAGAGATGTTGTGAACTTATACAGTGCAGGGGAATCAATGAAAAATAAGCACAGAAGTCTCTCTGGTCAATTTCTGAACTTCAGAACTTTCCTGGCTAATATAGTTTAATTAGCTGCTAAACAACTAAATCTGAAATTCAGATATGGGATTCCCCAAACTAATAGTCATTGCAGCAGATAGATCAGCAATTTAACTACAGGTAATAGATGCTTGGCATGTAAAGTTGAGATTAGTCCAACATCTATTTGATTTTCTTTAGTAAAGCATATGTTAAACGACTCAGGAAATGTATTATGCCAATTTGTGATATGGTAGGGGACGCTCGAGAAAGTGCCACAAAGCCACAAGCCACTGCTAAAGGACCTTACCATTTTTCGTGCCCAGTAGGAGCCTGACGCCCTGATATTGCGGACCGCCCCAGAGACTACAACTCCCAGGGGGGCATTGCGGCAGGGAGGAAGTAACGCACCAGCTTCGCGCCACACTGCGCTTAAAAATCCGGTGGGCCTCCCGCAGCGCGGGATGCCTGCGGGCTCGCCCGGGCCAAGGGCGGGCCCGTCCTTGCCAGTCATCGCCCAGAGGAGGCTGGGTTGGGTTTTCGGCAGGACATCCTAACATGTATACTCATGGTAATTTATGAGACTTTGATAAGTGTCGCAATTTTTTACTTTTTTTACTTATAGCAGGGTTTACATTGGAACTGCAAAGAGCCATATTGTTTATATCCATCATGCTCTGCCGTTTTCTCTGAAGTGTTGAGCTAGAGGAGCTTGTTGTTTTATAAAGTCGCTTAGGAGCTTCAACCTAACACCAGAGGTGCTTTGTTTAGGAAACTCTTTGACTAATAGCTGTTTAATAAAAATGGAGTAAGCGGGTTAACTGTGGATATCAATATGAGGAAAAGAAAACTTCACACATCTGTCCCTGGTCAAAAATCTAAAAAGCTTCCTGATCCCAGTGCATCTTTAATGAAATACCTGATGGGGGCAGTGGGTGTTCTAGAGAAACAAATCATTAATGTGGAGGAGGCCTTAAATAAAGAGTCGCAAATCCTGACTATTAACAGGAATGCTAGGACACCCACTCAAGACCAGCGCAAGGGGAGGATAGAATCCCAAGCAACACATTTGGGTCTTTCTAATGGTTCTAATGGTTGTGTGCAGTCAGGGAGCGACAACATTTCTTTAATCGGTCCTGCCATTGCAACATTACCCCCACCAAAACGACCATGCAACTTTAAGAAAAAAGAGACCCCTGTAGAATTACCTCCACTGATACATGAGGTTCCGCTTACATCAAATACCGCAAGTTTTAATCCTGGGTTAAACGTGGGAAAGGATCCCCCTGTTGCTTTCAAAGCTAAAGAGCACTGTTGTAACCTTACTCTTTTCCCCATTCCCCGTTTCCCACCTTCCTTTCACTGACCACTTGGTATGATCCGCGCTACATCCTGGAGTGCGGGTTAGAATGTTAGGAGTGAGATTAAGCCGCCAAGCCGGGAGCACTTGTCTTATCTATTTCTAATAAACCTTATCTTGGAACCCTCATCTCGTAGTGATTTATTACTACATTTATGGCGACGAGGACGGGATGCTGAGCCAGGGTCAGTGTGGTGCCTCCCCCCTGGATAGATTTAATGCATGAGCGGAGGAAAGTTAACAAGGAAGACTCACCCAGTTGATGAATGAAAATTCGGTCTAACGAGTTGCCGGTAATGAGCGTGAGTGAAGGAGTGAAGCTGTCGAGGTCGATGTGAAGCGGACGACTCATGGCAGCAGTGTTCCCCTTCTGGTTTTGAGGGGGCCTCCCTTGGCACCATGCTTAGTCCCCTCCGTGGTTTGTGAGGACTGTCATGCTGTCTGCGAAAAGCAGGGAACTCTCGTGAGAAGAAGACGGAGCAGGTCTTGTTCCGAGCAAACGCAGAGTTGTCGACGGGAAGTTCCGGTCCTGTAAACGGGCATTAGAAGGAGGACCTCGTAGCCTAAACTACTTCCTGTGTGAACTTTGGAGAAAATAAAGAGAGGTGGAAGTATTCCAGGAGGTTCCGAGGGAGTCGCACAAGTCTATGAGGGGAGCCCTTGAAGCTGCGTGAGGTGAAGGGAGCGGAGCAAGGAATGAAGTCACTTCTATAACAACGTGAAAGAAACTGTTTTGAGGTGAGCGCCAAGTGTTCGAGGCATTAGTGAGTGACAGCATTGGGAAGCCATTAACCCCTAACTCCCAGAATTAATGGAGGCGAGTAATTAAAAGTCTCGGAGAATCTTGAAGTATTCTTATATTTATTTGGGAGGAAGATTAACCGTAGGGGACCAAGCTGTACTGCATATTTGCGTTGAGCCTTTGAAACACTAAGAGGAGCGCTGAACGGAACATATTGTGTCGAAGACTTATGAAACTGTACGGTGGCAGTGCATTGTAGCTGTATGAGAAAATATCTGAGGGACAGAAAGTTTAGCGAGCTTTTGTTTCAGTGACTGAAGAGTAACCGTGGCAGTACTTTGAGTGACATAATTATCTGAGATTATTGAGGAAGGGAGTAAAGGAAAACTGCGCCAGGGACAGTGGTTGTCGTCTCCCTGGGGTGAATTCATTGCTGTCAAAGAAGAAAGAAATGAAAGTAATATTATTGGAGCCAATGCGGTGATGTGACATAAGAAGCGACCACCTACCCCTTGTGAAAGCGGAAAACTAAGCACCTCTAGTAGAGTAATCAGACGCAGTTACCCTGTCTCTATCCTCGTGTATTGGCATAAGGAAAACTGTCAAGGAGGTTGGGAATTAAATTCAGGTGTCGTGTCGGGCACCTCGCTTCCGACCAGCCCTTAAGGTTTGAAGGGAGTTGCGGTTCGACTCTAAGGATCAGCGCGCTTCAGACCTAGTTCGTGTGTCTGATTGGGCACAGTTGGCGCAGAGGTGAAGAGCGCGAAGGCGAGGACGACGTTAGGGAGGCGATCGCTTTAAGGGCGGGCGGCTGAATTGGTGAAAGATCGGGACACATGCTGTGCACCGCTCGTCTACTGATGAACAGCTAACGAACTCGGAGCTTGCAACGCGTGGTGTGAGAGGAGTTCTACACTCTGCGAGTACCTCAGCGCGAAGCAGCGCGCATTTCAGTCACGTCTCCTCACATTTCACGAGCCTCTGTCAATACTTACGCAATATAAACAGCACAGTAAATACCATACCTCTCTGAGGAAGAGGGTGGGGCTGAGAGCCGTTATTCTTTTTAAGGGTACGCCATAGCACCATCCACCCCCCTGTCCTCTGTGGTCACCAACCAGATCATCCCACATCAGCAAACCAGCCAGGGTTTATTTTTTTCATGTCATTTTTCTGAAGGGATATCCTAGCAGTCTTTCTAGAAGCCTTGTCGGAATCCCCTTACATGTCAAACACTAGTGCTTAATATCCCGGGTGGTACAAGTGGGCAACGTGGTTAATTTCTTTAGCTCGGTGCTCCGCAGTGTCCAGTTTGGGTACCGTGGCGCTGTATTTCTGGGTTGGTGGCATCTTCCTGTGTAATTCTGGTGTATTGCAGCGCACTAAACATGGAGTGGGGCCGAATGTACAATCTCCCTCCACCTGTGCCGTTCATGGAGGAGGTTAATAATAACATTGCAGATTGGAGGGAGTGGAAAGTGTATTTTAAAAACTATATGTCCGTCTGGGAGGAAGAGGAAGCATCTCTTTCACCGGAAGTAAAGGCGGAAATTTTACTTCACAGCTTAGGTACGGGAGGAAGGAAAATGTATCACAATATGGAGAAGGTATTCATGGAAGGAACTGATAGAAATATTTATGAGAACATATTGAATGTGTGGGATGAATATTATATACAAGCCACGTGTGGAAAGGCACAAAGTGATGAAGGGTTCAAGGAAAGAATGGAGGGCAAAGAGGAAGTTAATGCCAGTAAGATATTTCAGAGATGTACCGTTATTATAGGTGAAATTGAGACAGAAATGATCACAGACTCGGGTTCAAGATATAGTGTGGTAAGCAAGAGTGATTGGGACAGAAAATTTGCAAAAAAATACGGTAATGAATTGAAAGAGGCCAACGTAGTCCTGAAAACGTATGCAGGGAAGGATATACAGGCTATTGGCTACAAAGTCATGGACGTAGTTTATAAAAAAAACAATACGAGGAGTACTATATACATAACGGAAGGTGGTGTCAACATGCTAGGGTGGAGAGATCAACAAAAGTTGAGGATTGCATTGGAGAAAAAAATAAAAGGACATAGGAATGAGCAGGCACGGATTCAAAGCATACAAGATACTAGAGGTGAAACTGTTAATGGTTGCATGCAGCCATCTAAGAGTTATACAGTATTTGAAAGAGCTGCAAGAAAAAAAGAGTGGGGAAAAGAACCTATTAGGGATGAACATAACAAGAGACAAAACGCGTATCAAAGTCAGGTGGAGGAAAGAGAAATACGTAAGAAACTAGAGAGAAAGGACAGTAGGAAACAAAAAGTTGAGACAGATGGAAATTTTGAAAGGGAGGTGGAGTGTTTAAATACCACAGCCAAAGAACGAGGATGGCAGATGTATAAGAGTAACCAGTCCAAGTGCAATGAGATGCGGCAAAGAAATGAGTTGGCTGGGTTCAGGACCAAGATGTCAGAGGAGTATGTGGACAATTTTGACCTGGAAAGAGAGAGGGGTGCAAGTTACATGGAGTCAAAAGGAGAGAACAAAGATTTATACATACAAGGGTTCGATTATGCTATGATGGAGAGTGAGAGTAAGAAAACGCAGAGAAACCTAAAAGGATCTCCATTGAAAGTCATGGAAATGCGGCAAAAAAATGAGTCGGCCGGGTTCAGGACCAAGATGTCAGAGGAGTATGTGGACAATTTTGACCTGGAAAGAGAGAGGGGTGCAAGTTACATGGAGTCAAAAGGAGAGAACAAAGATTTATACATACAAGGGTTCGATTATGGTATGATGGAGAGTGAGAGTAAGAAAACGCAGAGAAACCTAAAAGGATCTCCATTGAAAGTCATGGAAGGGAAAAGGGGTCCATTCTATGATCATTGGAGGGATCCGAAGTGTAATGGTCCAGAAAACACAGATAAGTTCTTTTATGGCAAGCCCAAGAGGGAACAGGAGGACATACTTATGGCTTATGAGGCTAATGCAAGTGATCGGGGGCAGTTGGAAACCAAATGCTATAAAGGTTGTAATACTGGTTATGGCCAAGGAAATGAGGGCAGAAGAAGGCCTAGTCCAGGCATGGATAAGGACATGGAAAGAGAGGCTTATTTCGTCAGAGATAGTCTTCGGGGTGTGTCCTTGCCCAAGCTACTGCCTAGGGAAAAGAACAGTACAGCCTTTCTCAATCTTCCGGAAGGGGATGGTAATTCTAGCATGAGGAGTTCGGAATCCAAGGGAGAAATAGACTGTGTGGCAAGCTCAGACATAGGGGAGCCAAGGGTGAAAAGGATGTGATATATATATACCTGTGTTCCACTCATGTCAGGATGCCTTAAGCGCAACCCCGTGCATTCATTGAATTGTATTGCCCACACCATAACGGTGCACACCCTCGTTGCACCAGACAGTTACAGTTGTTTAACGTCGGTGATTTAATCTGATAACTTCACCGACTGCATCCTGAATGTTAAAGAGCATTATCCTGCTTCCTGCAGATAAATATGTGGACAGGGGCTACTCATGAAATCCTAACAGGACATGCCTAGGGATCAAATAACTATGTTTCCCAGCCATGTCAATCAAAAACAAACTGTTCATAGCTAATGTAGCACAGTTAAGGGTGAAGTCTTTATTGTTCTTTTATTTAGACTATAGCATGGGGTCCTCTGCCTTCGACCCAATGTTGCTGTGCTGTACCTATCTCCCTCTCCCTTTTTCTCCCATCCTTCCCGCACCCCTTGCGTGGAGTCCCCCAGCTCTTCGTTCCCCATTTTCCCTAGTGAGGGAGGTGTGTTGTAACCTTACTCTTTTCCCCATTCCCCGTTTCCCCCCTTCCTTTCACTGACCACTTGGTATGATCCGCGCTACATCCTGGAGTGCGGGTTAGAATGTTAGGAGTGAGATTAAGCCGCCAAGCCGGGAGCACTTGTCTTATCTATTTCTAATAAACCTTATCTTGGAACCCTCATCTAGTAGTGATTTATTACTACAAGCACGTATCTTGCTCCAAAAATAAAAATAAAAACAAAAGCAAAGGTCAACGGTCAAAATTCTAACAGTATGCCAGGGATAACATAACTGATTACCCAGTTAACTACTTTTGTTAAAGAGTTCATGGGTACCCTGGTGTCAAGATTAGAAAAAATGGAGTCAGATTTGGCATCAATCTCTAAGTCCCTTATGAAGGGTCTAGATAATAACTGTAGACAGAAAACGTGCACTGACATTACCACACGCAAAGTGCAGATCACTGACAGGGAGAGAGACAGTTCATTTCCAGATCCCATGTCAATGACACCAACCGTCCCTACTACAGCCTCTGTTAAGGACATCCAGGTGAATGGGGTGTAAAGGCGGCTAGTGATATGAAAAAGGGTGGGTTACCTCCACCTGATAATGGTCCTAAGATAAGAAACAACGTGGCTCATGCCCAAGAACCTTCGTCTACTTCACCAGTCTGAATCTTCCACCAGGTGCGGTTCCTTACACCCTAGTCCTGACGAATGTTCCCTCGTCTGCCGGAAGCAATAAGGAATCCTGGGTCAACTTGAGGAATAGAACTATTCATTGCTTGGGTGTTAAAACAGGATTGACAAGGGAGATGTTTGCAGCGTTTAAAATGGTGAGACGTGTACCATGGGTGGGCCCCCATAGAAAAACTTTCAAAGGGGATTGTGTTGTTTTTTCACTAGGATCACCTGCATTAGTTCAAGAAATATTAACTCGATCAGGTGCAAATGAATTTATGGCTGGGGGCATAAACGTTTTTCCCCTGGGGTATTTTTATTGGCCGAGAATGTTGGCGAGAAACACTGGTTGTCATAGTAGCCGCCAACCGAATAACAACTGGAGTTACAATTTAGAAGTAACAAATAGATATGGGCCTCCACATTCACTGGAGGAGGTCGACTGACTCCAGGATAGTGATGGACATCAAGCTACTGTAGTTGACCAGCTTCCATAATTTCTGGGATGGGAAATTCTTTGGTATCGCTGGAAGAATTAGCTGTTAATGTTTACACTGATACATGTGGGGGGGAAATTGTGGCTCTGTCCCCAACACTTTGTAACTATGTAAATCACGATGTCTGCAAGGGCTTACAAAGAATAGAACTACCCTCCCCAGCTGGGACTGAGAATGACGTTTTTAATGTTGTGTTAAGAGAGGTAGTATCCATTGTTGCGCCTTTGGCTGTAACCATTGAAGGTTCCCCTGTTGCAGAAACACAGCTAGGGATGGGCTTAAGACAGGCAGAGTGGGAACAGGCATTCAAATTAACCCTGGACAAAGCACTACGCTACGCTCGTGTAGTTTGCGAAGTTTGCGCAACTTCGCACTACGCGAGCTGCACGTAGCTCAGTGTAAACGTGCGTAGCGTAGTGCAGCGGTCATTTTTTGCTTGCTCGCGGTCCTCAACGTCAAGTTGGCGACCGCGAGCAAGCAAAATTACATCCTCATGAGACTTTTTCCTTGTTCGCGATCGCGAGCATGGAAAATAAACTTCCCGGCGAGATTCTCAACGCGGGGAGGTCAGGTTTCCCATTGCGAGTGGTCGCGCATGCTCGCGACCGCTCGCAATGAGAAACTACCAGTCCGCGTTGAGAAAGCTGCAGCTCGAGTAAAAATCTACTCGAGCGGCAGAAAAGTACAGCTCGCACTGTGCAAGATGCCGTTTTCAATGATTGCACTGTGCCGGATGCTTGTCCGCACTGTGCAATCACTGAAAGCGACATCTTGCACATTGGGAACATGCTACTACGCAGTTCCCGAAGTGCTACGCGTAGCTCGCGTAGTGCGAAGTTCACTTCACATAGCTTCGCGTAGCGCTACTTCGCGAACTACGCCCACCCCTAATTAAAATCCCAAACAGATTTAGCTCAAGGGATGGTGAGAGTAATTTTCTGGAATATTTCTGGCCTCCTACCCAAGGTTAGCAACCAGATATCGGTAGACTTCATAAGGAACTTCGACATTTTTTGCCTCCAGGAAACGTGGCTGTTGAACGAAATACATATGGATGGCTTTAAGACCTTCCATATATCAGCATTGCGATCAGCTCATGGCAGGAATAAAGGGGGGATTTGCGTCTATATTTCAAACATTTTAAGGGTCATGAACATTAAAATTTGTAAGTCATATACCTATTACCAAATTGTGAATATTCATTTCTCCAAACAAATTGTGGTAGTGGTTATTAATTTCTACAGTAATATAGACAAGGGAAACTTTATTAATGTTCTAAAAAAATCTTAATGACGATATGAGTAATCTATCTGCCCCTATAGGGAAGGACTTATTTACAATCTGGGGAGGGGACTTCAATACTAGTATTTGTTCCCAGGTGCATTGTGGGTTATGGAACAATGATGTTGATAATAACACCCATACACCCCACTTTGTTCATTCCGATAGGGGTGAAAGTTATAATGAGTTAATGGCCGCTTATGACCTCGGTTTTGCCATTAAGCTCTGTTCCCCCCCAGTAGAGTTTGGTCCCACGTTTATTGGCAGAGCCCTTAGCTTTACGATAGATGTCCTCAATATTCCAAATCGGTATGCAACTTGGATTAATGAATTTATTATTCACCCTAACGGGTTGAGCCATCACCTCCCGCTGAGCATTTAGATCATGCTCCCTATCAAGATCACTGTTTCGGTGGTTGAAAGTTTGGCATGGACTCAAGATAGCGTAGTGGATCATCAAAATGGATACTCTCTGAGTTGGAGTGGAAAAGATCCAGAGGTCCTTAATCTAAGCATTATGTCCAAGGCTAGAGACCACATTTTAGAGTGCCTACGTATAAGGATATACTGACTTTGTATTCGCAGATTGTATTGGTGATACAAGAAACTCTGAGTCGTCCCCATAAGGCGTTACCCAATAATAAGAACGGTTGGTTTGATACAGCATGTACCAAGGCTTATTCTGCACTAAAGGCTGCTTTAAATAATACAGATAGGGATTATGAGGAAATCAGGGGGTATAGGAAGGCATATAATTGTGCCAGGAACAAACGAAAGAAGTTAATTAAAGATCAGGCTTGGCAGAATCTCTACGAAGCCTCTCTCCGCAGGGATTGCTCTTATTTCTGGCAGACAGTAAAGGCACCATTCTTTGCTAACAAAAAGGGAGCTAGAGTAGAGGTTGCTATTAGTGAGAACTCCTGGGTAGACTTTTTCTCCCAGGTTTATTGTAAAGAGGGTAAAAACGTTGTAATTTCACAAGATCCATTAACAAGGGATATTGTTATCCCCTTTCCCCTGATTGATATTCACTTCACTCATGGTGAAGTTTTGATGGCCATAAATGAGAGCAAAGGTTGAAAGACCCCGGGCCCTGATGGGACTCCGATAGACATGTATAAATTTACAACGGAAGTTTGGTCTCCATTGTTGAACCGAGTGCTTGCAGCTTGTTGTGCCGAGGGCTTTATTAAAACGTCGTCGGAGTCCGTTATTATACCAATTTTTAAAAAAGGGAATAGGGAAAACCCCACTTGTTACCGGCCTATAACCCACCCAGACTCATTTATAAAAGTTGTAGGAAGGTTCATTCTTAATAGACTCCAACAGTTGGCCGAGGACAATAATATCATAAGTCCAGTCCAATATGGTTTTAGGGAAGGTAGGGGAACCGTTCTTTATTACAGGGGAAATATACTCTTGCAAAAGAGGGGAAATTATTTGTTGATCTTACCGCAGCTTTTGACTGTGTTGTCCATAGCAGGTTATGGCAAATTTTGCAGGGTCTGAAGGTCTAGTCCTCCGTGGTGTTATTCTTGAGGCAATTATATGCAGGAGCCACAGCCAGGGTGAGGTACGGCCTAAATGGAGAATGTACCAAGTTGTTCCGCGTGGAGAAGGGTGTCAGACAAGGTTGTGTACTGGCCCCGTTCCTCTTCTCATTATATACCAACGCCTTGGAAGAGGAACTGGTGGCTAGGGCGAGAGATTTTCCACAAGTTAAAAACAAACAGATTGTCTCCCTTCTCTACGCGGACGACGCGGTTTTGATGTCAAGAACCCAACTGGTTGAATTATATAAAAAAGCTGTCTAATGATCTAGGGAGATCCGATTTTTATACTAACCCGGATTTAATGTGCACAATATCTAGAAAAGAGCTCAAAGGTTTATGTTTAAAACACTTCGAGTCTCTAAGAATTGGTCTGGAAATTAATAAAAGTACAGTGCTTCGGCATCAAATGACATTGGCCTGCAGCTCTATCCAACCATACTTAGGGGCACATTAGGATGGCGGGCGGACTTTGTCCACCCCCCATCCTGTCGTAACAAGGGACTGCCCGCCATAAGGGCGGGGGTCCCCTATGTGCCATTAGGATGCGCCCACTACAGTGGCGGGCGCATCCTGCATCCCTAACATTGTGGCGGACGGTGCACTCAGTACCGCCCGCCACAATGCCAGGGAGGCATGTTGTGCACTTCCATGCACAACATGGCAGGCACCGTGCGGTGCCTGCCATGTTGTGCATGGAACTCCATGTGCATCCCCCACCCCCCAGGAGTCCCTGGGGGCCCTCAACGGGCCCCCAAAGCAGACTCCGCAAGCCTTTCTGTGGCAGCAATGTTGCCACGGAAAGGTATCTGTTGAGACACATTCTAATATGGCTGGCGGTGTCTATTAGACACCGCCACCATATAAAACCCTTATAGAACCCTTTTCCGCCCTGTCAACATGTCGACCGGGCGGAAAAGCAGCCAACGGTCTTCCCGTCCGCCGCAAACCCCCGAGCCATTCTAATATGGCTGGTGGTCATTTCTGCACGGATGGCAGGCGGATCGCCCCCGCCGGGCAGGCGTTGTGGCTACTGCCGGCCCGGCGGGGGCGATCCACCGCCCATCCTAATGGGGCCTTAAGTATTGTGCCTAGGTGGTTACGATAGATATGTCCTGACCAGGTTCAGGTTCGACTGTTTTCATCGTCTAGTATCTTTCCCAGCCACAAACGACTGGTCTAGGCAGCTCTGCCAATGTCCGTGTGATAATCTGTCTCTTCAAACCACAATGCATGTGATTCTTTTTTGTAAATTTTATGCTAATGAACGTGCAAGATGGATCCCTTTTCTAAAGCAAGGAGCATGGAGGCAATGTCATCCGGCCTTTCTATTTTTATAAATACTGAAAAATGTGAATGTTATTGGAATCATGACTGTTTTTTTAAAATGTATATCAGGAAAGAGGAGAAGCATACATTTATTTATTTATTTATTTATTTATGGAATTTTTAGTGCGCAACTAATACCCAAGGGTGTCTAGGCGCAGTGAGATCCTCTAGGATACAGTGATTAGTACACAAACTTATTGGTTGAAGAGCCATGTCTTCAAGGCTCTACGAAAGCAAATGAGAGTAGGGGCAGTTTTGATATGTGAAGGGAGGGAGTTCCACAATCTGGGGGTAGCTACCAGGAATCGTCTGTCACCCCAGGTAACCGTTCTTGTTCGGGGAACAGATAGTAAACAGCTGGCTGCTGATCTTAGGTTCCTTTTAGGGGTATAAATCTGAAATGCCTGTCTTAGGAATTTGGGGCCAGTATGATGAATGGCCTTATAGGCAATGCATAAGGCTTTAAATTTTATCCTGCTCTCCACTCTGAGCCAATGAAGATGGCGTATAGCTGCCGAGGTGGACTGGCGCCTAGGAATATTGAGGAGGATTCTGGCTGCCATATTTTGAATAGATTGAAGCTTATTCAAAATATATTTATGAGTATTGAAAAAGAGGGCATTTCCGTAATCCAGCTTGGAAAACACCAAGGTGGTGATTAAGGTTTTTCCAGCAGATGCTGGTAAGTACGGTAGCAGTTTTTTTATCTTTTTCAACGTAAAGAAGGCGGCTGAAACAACCTTATTTACATGATGTTTGAAAGATAGCTGTTTGTCAAAGATCACTCCAAGATTCCTGACCTTTGCGACTGGGACCGGAGGAGGACCCATCAAAGTAGGCCACCAGGACTGGGACCATTCGGGAGAGATGGTACCGAAGGTCATAACCTCGGTTTTCTCCGCATTCAGTTTTAAGCAATTGCTATGCATCCATGCTTGTACCTCCAGTATCCCCTCCTGAAACTTAGCTGCCACCATCGGGCCGTTCTTATGCACTGCCAGCACAAGTTGGGTGTCGTCAGCGTAGGAAGTTAACCGCATCCCATGAAATTTTATGACCCTTGCCAAGTCTGCGACATAAATGTTAAAAAGCGCAGGACTTAATGAGGATCCTTGGGGGACTCCGCATGGCAGTTCAGAGATCGGTGAATAATGATTGCCCAGTTTGACTGCCTGTTTGCGGTTAGCTAGAAAGGAGGCTATAAGATCTTTGGCCAGATGGTTAATCCCCAGGGCGGCGACACGGTCGACCAAGATGGCATGGTCGACCGTGTCGAAGGCCGCCGAGAGATCTAGCAGAATAAGCACTGCTGCTCCTCCCGAATCCAGGATGTCTCTAATTTCATCGGAGGCCTTTATCAGTGCTGTCTCCGTTCCGTGTCCCCTCCGGAAGCCGAACTGCGTGTCATCCAAGAGTTCGTGTTGGTCAATGAACTCTGAGAGCTGCTGGTTCATAATGGCCTCAACGATTTTAGCGGGAAAGGGAAGGCATGCAATGGGTCTGTAGTTGGCCGTGATCGTAGGGTCTAAGGTAGGCTTTTTAAGCAAAGGTTTAACGATAGCCTTCTTCCAAATCTCTGGGTAGACACCTGTTTTGAAAATGGCGTTACAGATAGTAGTGAGCGGCAGTGAAATGGTATTGCAAAGTTGATTCATTATTTCAGGAGGGCATGGATCGAGCGGAGAACCCGATTTGATCTTGGCAGCTAGTGTGCTGACCTGATCTTGTGTCACTGGCTTAAACCCAGAGAAAGAAGGATAGACCACAGCCAAACAAGAAGAAGAATCAGTCCTGACTACCGCTGGTTGCTGTGGAAAAATTGAATAAATGTCCATTACCTTAGTGGTAAAGAAAGTGGCCAACGAGTTACAGAATTCCTGTGATTGCTCAATCACAGGTCCAGTAGGTGGAATTGAAAGAGAATTCACCACCTGGAATAACATCCTCGACGAGTTCTGGGCCTGTTCAATTTGACCAGTAAAGAATATATTTTTTTGAGTGGTGATAGCCTTCTTATAGATCGCTAAGGCATCTTTATAAGTTTGCTTAGCGGAGGGACTGTAGTGCTTTCTCCAGTGTCTTTCTAAGCTTCTACAATACTGACGCTGGAGACGCAATTCTTCTGTAAACCATTGGGCCGATGGAGTAGCTCTGTTTGGGCGGTAGGATTTCTCAGGTGCCACCTGATTGGCTGCCTTTAATAACCAGCCCTGAAAGTTAGTGGACAAGATTTCTGGATCACAAGAGCTTACCGGGATCGAAGTACTTAGAAGATTTGAAAGATGTGGGACATCGGCATTTTTCCAAGCTCGTATGCCCAATGACGACCGGGCATTGGTCTGGGGGGGGTTAGATTGTAATACTCGAATTCTGAAGATGATGGCTTGGTGGTCAGACCATACCAATGGTAGTACTGCTACCAGATCAATGCCTGGGTTGTTTGTAAACACACCATCAAGTGTATGCCCAGCTTCATGCGTAGGACCCCTTACCAGCTGTTGCATTCCTATTGCTTGCATATCTGTAGTAAGTTGGACTGTATCCTTATTTTCCATATCTTCCAGCGGAAAATTAAAATCCCCAAGGATTGTATAGTCCAAGGATCCTAATGCAGCTTCGGTGATTTCAGCAAGTGCAGCTAAAAAATTTGTTCGAGGACCCGGTGGCCTATAAACCAATGTCCCTTTAAAAGCTTGCTTCTGCGTGAGCTTAATAACAAACGCGATAGCTTCGCAGTTTAGAGTTGGAATATGCTCAAATTTTGTCCGATAAGCATCTTTATGGATGATGGCTAAGCCACCACCTCTCCCAGAAGTTCTATCTTGTCTAGCGACGCAATAGCCTTCGGGGGTAGCTGAGACAAAATCAGGGCCTGACGCCTCATCTCCCCAGGATTCCGTAATAAAAAGGATATCCAGTTCCTGGTTGATAATACAGTCCCTGATAGATAAACTGTGTTTGGGGAGGGAGCGAGAGTTAATCAGTGCTGCTCTAAAGTACTGTGCAGTTCGAGATTGAGAACTGGTAGTTGGAGGGGAGTAAAATGTATGAATCACTGCAAGTAATGGCGGCGGGAGAGTATACTGACAACCTACACAGGATGAGCATGTGGGAGTTAAAACATTCAGTGGCGATATCATCTGACAGGACCTACCTAATCCTGGGTTCATCCCTCTCAGCTGACCGGAGGTGTAGTGTAAAGAAGATGTGATTTCTTGGATGGCAGCAGGGACAGGGGGGGTAGCCCAGAGCCCGGAACTGGCTCGGACGGGCGCAGACGGGCTGGTCTTCGGCGCGCGCCCGCTGCGCACGTCCGCTGCGCATCCTAGCGAGAGAGGCCTAAATAGCTGTCTCCCGGAAGTGGAGAGAAGCTAGAACGCGTCCCGAGGCAGCCCCAAGATGGCGGCTGCTACTCGAGGACGAGTCCGGTATCTAGTGCCTATTCCCTCCTCTATTATGGATAGGTAAGTGCGGAGAAGGAGTGCAAGTAAGCGCTACTTCAATGCTGCTAAAAACAATATATTTGTTCAATGTTTGAAAATACACATTTTTAACTGTTTTAATAATTGTAACAATCTGTGATTTATGGTGGAAGCTGTTTTTGTAATGCACGTTTAAAACTATAAAATGTACATATGAATTGTTTTTGGTATTTTTTGCTTTTATGATTTTATCTAGTACTAAAAATCGAATAAAGCATTTTCTGATTCTGAATCTGAATCTGATATGGCAGGGATGACACGCTACCTATCTGCATTGAGGGTATTAGAATCGGACACAACTGTAACAATTAATTTTAGTGTGCCAAAATATCTTCTGTCAATGTGGACCTCGGAAAGGAAATATTATGTTATGTTATGTTAAAAAATGTTATACCGCGCTCGGTCAACAAAATGGTTTCATGGCGCTCATAACAAATGCGAGGGGCAGGTAGGTGTGTTTACTCGAAGGCTAACTGGAAGAGGTAGGTTTTTAACATCCTACGGAAGCAGTCATAGGTAGGGCAGTGTCGGAGAGCGGACGGGAAAGAATTCCAGGTCTTAGGGGCCAAAAAAGAGAAGCAGGAACCACCGTGTTTTTTCCGTTTAATTTTGGGAATAACTAACAGGTTATGGTGGGAGGAACGGAGATCTCTGGAGGGGACATATCGCTTCAGGTTGGAAGAGATGAAGGCAGGGGCCAGGTCAGACAGAGCTTTAAAAATCGTGCAGCCCATTTTGAAAGTGTAACGCTTAGCCACCGGGAGCCAATGCAGGCTCCGCAGTAGCGGCGAGACATGCTGGTGCTCAGGTTGATGGTAAACCAGGCGTGCTGCCTGATTTTGCACCAGTTGCAGCCTGTGGAGAAGGTATGCAGGAATTCCTGCATACAGAGTGTTGGCGTAGTAAATTATCGACGTGACGAGGGCCATGATGACAAGGATAAGTGCGTCTCTGGTAAGAAATCTACAGATTTTGCGTATCCTGCGTAGATGAAAAAAGCAGGATGACGTAACCGCACTGATCTGGGACCTCATAGATAGGTCACTGGAGATGATGACACCAAGACTCTTTGACAGGGCAAGGAGAAAGCCCTAGCGAGGGAGGCCAAAAACTGTCGTTCCATGGATTGGCTACTCCACCCACCAATACAAGCTCAGTCTTGGTGGGGTTCAATTTAAGCTGGCTGTGGTTCATCCATTCCGAGATCTCAAGCATGGTGGACTGAAAACTGGTGCGGGAGGAAAGGGAAGTGTCAATGGGAAAAATTAACTGTAAATCGTCCGCGTAATTGAAAATAGTGGCTGCGGAATTGTGGAGGGACACAATCAGAGGCTGCATGTACAAATTAAATAGTAAAGGGGATAGAGCGGAGCCCTGTGGGATACCGCAGGAAAGGGGAGAGTAAGAAGCGAAAAAGGTAGACAGGTGCACTGCCTGGGAACACCTGTCCAGAAGGGATCTAACCCACTCGAGAGCTGTGCCCTGAATTCCGGCATTTCTGACACGATCGATCAATATTGCATGATCGACCGTGTCAAAAGCCGCCGATAGGTCCAACAAGATAAGTGCTTGGGAGATGTTATTATCGGCGCCCTTTCTTAGAGTATCCATAACAGCCACGATGACTGCCTCGGTGGAGTGGAGGGGGCGAAAACCGGCTTGCTGGACCTCCAGGAAGGATGAACTCTCAATGAAAGTGCTCAGGCAGCGAGTGACATAGGTCTCCAAAATTTTCCCCAAATAGGGGAGAAGGGAGATGGACCTGTAATTGCTCAAGACTGTAGGGTCGGCATTGGTCTTTTTCAGGATCGGTATCATGGCTGCCTGTTTAAAGGAATCCGGGACCACCCCCGTCGCCAGCGAGTTGTTAAGTAATGCCAGGGGAGAGTTGGGACAGGCCAAAAAGATTTCCCTAAGGACCTGAGGGGGGCAACAATCATTGGGGGAGGCAGAGCTTACTTTATACAACAGTGAAAAAAACTCCGAAAGGGAGATCGGGGGAAAATCGTCCAGGCAATGAAGATTTCTAGGAGGTAAAGGGGGAAAGGGGGATGAGGGCATGGGGATATTGTTTTTAATGATGGTGATTTTATCCATAAAAAAAGTGTTAAGTGAGTCGCACAAGCACTGTGAAGGTTGGGGTTGGGGGGTGACACGATCCGGCAAAGAGAGCTCATTCACAATGGAGAAAATATCCTTTGCCTTAGAGGCAGACTCCATGATTTTTTGGGAGAAATAAGTTGTTTTTGCCAATAAGATGGATTTTTTATAGGCTCTCAGACGATCCACAAACTCGATTTTCAACTGATGTTCGTAGTTGCGCCTCCAGCGGCGCTCCGCCTGGCGTAAAGCAAGTTTATCCAACTTTAGTTGGTCCGTAAACCATCGCTGGGCGTCATGGGGGCGCCTGGTTTTAATAGTTTTCAAAGGGGCGATGGTATTACAGGCAGATAGCAGCCATTAATCAAGGAGGGGTGCCTGGTAAATTACCAGGGCAGAAGTCGGGGGGACTGTAGAGGCCAGTATAGAATGAAGTTCCACCAGATTGGCTCTCTTCCAGTTCCGAGCAGTGAAATTGGTCTGGAGAGAAGGCCGACTAGGGATAATCAAGTTAAGGGAAAAGGAAATAAAGCAATGATCTGACCAAGAGCAAGGTGTCACAATGGGGGACGAAATTTCAAGATTGGCCGTCCACACTTGATCTAAGATGTGGCCTTTGCAGTGAGTAGGGATTGTGATGTGTTGGCGACAGTTCAGACCTGATAAGAGATCAGAAAATTCCTCCGAGAGATGACTTTCCCGGGGATCAGAGGGCCAGTAATTGAAATCCCCAATAATCATAACCTTGGCATGGTTAATGATAAGTTTGGAAATAAGGTCGCCGAACTATTGAGGGAAGGAGGGCATGAAATCAGGGGGTCTGTACACAAGGACAACAATAAAAGAGGACCTGGGAGAAGTAAATTTAATGATAAGACTTTCCGTTCTAGGGATCGCTACACAGGCTAAAGTAGTAAAAGTATACTGGGAGCAAATGATGGCAGCCACCCCCACACCAACTTGCCCGGCTGGTCGATTAGATTGCAGGATATAGTAGCAGGCAGGGATGGCGGCGAGAATATCAGGGACAGAGTCCTCAGTCAGCCAAGTCTCTGATAAAAGAAGGATATCCACAACTCTATCGTCTAATAGTTGGTAAATTTCCAGCTGGTGTTTCACCATTGACCATGTATTGAGGTATATCACGGTCAATGGAGTGACCCCATGCGGTGACGATTTGAGGCAAGGGGATATCGACGCAGGATAGGGGGTCGAAATCACAGGGCTGAAGGTTTCTGGGGAAATAAGAATGCCACAGTCCAGAGCGGTCTTTGCGGCGTGGGCCTGTAGGGGGAATGTGTGGCGGAGCAATAGAAGGTCGGTGGACGAATAAGTAATGAGTTGGGCATTATGACTGGCCCCGGGCCCCGGTCGACCGCGGATGGACGCAGACGGGCTTAACTTTGGCGCAACTTCGGCACGAAGTCGGCGCTCCCGCTGCGCTCGTCTGCTGCGCTTCCACCAGGCTGCCATTTATGCAGAGAGCTACGTGAACCACTAGACCGCTAACCTGCAAGGTGGAGAGGCAGGGCGGAAGTGGTGTGCGAGCAGGAAGTGGCGGTCGATTGAACGACCCTCCGCACAAACGACACAATGCCGGGGCGGAACGGGGTCAAGAGTGTGAGGAGCAGGTAAGGAATGCCCAGTAACAAATAATAGAAAACACTTTGCGCAAACAATATAAATTTCGATTTAAAAAGACAGCTATTAATCAGCTTAATAAATGAGTATTAAAACAGCAGTAGCACAATCGCATACCCGCAGCCTGACTCGCCGCGTTTGTGACTATAGATAGTGATCGTTTAGTAATAAATATTCTTATTGTTAATATTTTTATGAAGTCTGTACCAAAATTGGAAGTTTTATCATTTTATGTACAATGTGTAAGGATATTTTGACTTTATGGTTTAAATTGGTTAACTGCGAGTAAACTTAGTATAATGGAAGAAGAGGTGCATACCACAAGCCAATTCAATGAACGTGCTTTTCCTTGCGATTTAAAGTAGTCAGAGATTATTGGGGATAATTTGTTTTGGGTACTTTTAGTTACTACTGATAGATATTTCAAGTAAGGATACAGAATAAACTCAGTGTTTGGTCAGTTTCAGTCTTTTCAAATGATTAGGACTTTTAGAATTGGACCCAAAATAGGGCTTACCATTCGGAACAGCAAAGTCGTAGTACCTATGTGAGTAAGATGTGATACCGACCACAAAGATATGGCTAAACATTGGTGTAAGAAATTGGATTATTATTTGGGGTAGGTGACTAACGACTTCAAGTAGTAATCACAACCCTTGTCAGGGTGAATCCTACATGTGGCTAAATTAACCTGAGATCCAACCACTGGTAGCTATGGCATGGAGCAGACAGATTTATCTTAGGGCAATGTGTAAAGTATTCAAGCAGTACCAGAACAGTAATGAAGTCAAAATGCCAAACAATAAAAACCGCAAACAGATTTAGAGTAATATTAATAAACAAACTGACACCAATATGGCAATATTATAGTTTTAAAACTTTTAAGATGTAATAGCACAAAGAATGGTCCTTTTTCACCGAGACAAACAGTGCAATTTCAATTTCTCAATGATGGAGCTGGTTTGGATGTACCAAATGGATTGGCCCCGGGGAAAGTCTGGAAATCAGAAAATTCTAAAAAAGTTTCAAGTCTGAAGGGAATTTTCAAAACTAACCAAACTTTCCACTGGTACAGGAGTACACTTCTAAAGTACCCAGAACCTCAGGGAAGTCAGATAGAGACGCAAAGGGTATCAGGCAGAACCCAACAGCAAGTTCCAGTCTAGGTCCAGTTGACACTGGGTACTTGAAGGTATCAGCTTCTCTCAACTTTCTCTCTCCCTAAAGCCACACAGGTCTCCTAACTGAGTCCGAGTCTTGAAGTCCACTTCTTTGACTTGGTTACAGGAAAGAAGGGGCTTCTCTCAGGTCAGAGAAAGCAGGTCCATTCCTCTTCTGATCTTCAGTAGATACAGAAAGTGTTCTGAAATGGGTGTCTATAGGCGCTACATTTAAGCCTGCCACAAACTAGTGGGTGGAGGTGCCTACTAGGCACTCCCACTACAATGGGGTAAAAGTCGCCAAATCCAACCCTACCCACTGTTCAGTACTTCCTGTTTGCCCTACTGCAAATAGGCCCAGATTGTCAGGGGTCAGGGCATTTTAAAAATGGCATGTCTTTGGCCACATACAATTGGGGTTGGGGGCCTGGGAGTGGGTGTATGTGAGGAGTATACTATAGTAATCCTAGTGACCTCACAAATAGAAAACTGAATCCATTTTGAATCTTGCGCTGTACCCATAACAAACTCTGATTGAGAGTATAATAAGACAAAAGCAGGGCCCATCAAAAAACAGAAAGGGGTGTACCAGAATTGATCGGATGGGTTGTCCGGTGTCCTCAGGTATTACTAATCTACCCAAAACCCTCAACCAATATTTGCCACTGGTGGTGTTAAGTGTTTACCACTATGGTTTGATATCAGGTGGCGTCATCATTATGTTTCGCACCTTGGTACTTGCTTCCCTAGGTGAGTATCACCTCCTTCCAAGAAAAAGTACTGGTGGAACCTGTGTGAAAAGTTAAAATTACCTCCTGTATCCCAAGATGTGACTTTAATGTGGAAGTGGTATACAGTGGTAAAAGTTGTTGTGGTGATGTTCTTGGGACGTGTAAACTATCTCTAGCATCTTTTGCCAGGACTAACCTTCCCTTTTCTTACATTTAAGGCATCCCTCAGTTAGACCCAAGGTACCCCCATGGGCAGGGTGCAGTGTATGTGAAAGGTTGGACATGTCTTGGTGTGTGTGACATGTCTTGATAGTGAAATACTGCCAATTTCCTTTTCCATTTCTGACAGGCTACCTGTCCCATAGGCTAACATGGGAGTTGCTTGTAACATCTTACCAGCCTAAATGCCATTGGGGCAAAATAGGCAAATAGAGTTTAGTATGCCAGGACTCAGGATTTAAGCATCTATATTTTAGTAAAGATGATTTTTATATTATGCGTTTGAAAGTACAACTTTTAGAAAGTGGATTTTTTCATGTCTAACCATTCTCTGTGCCTCTGTTGGTTTGTGTATTGACTGTCTGGTTTTGGAGTGACAGAGGCTGGGGATGTGCATTCACAATAGACAGCCACAAGGGGTGTTGTGATGTGACCTGACTTTCCTGGGTGACTCATAGTTGGACTAAATAGGCCTGGTCTGCATTTAGAGTGGAGGGAGGAGTTTTCACTAGCGCCTGGATAGGCAGTGTTTCCTCTGGACAATGCTGTTTCCACCTCCTGTAGTATAACTGGGTCAGGGAGGGCAGAACCGGTTTGGACTGTGCTCAAAGACCCTTGCCACAAAGCGAACAAAGAGTAAATATGGTATAAGTATTGGAGACCTTACCCCAGGACTTTAGAACTCTTTTGAATCAAAGAACATACCAAGAAGAAGAGGTGGAGCAGCTGTGAGGAGTAACTACCAGCTTGCTCTGTGTGGCTGTGTTGGCCTGAAGTGGCTGCTTCTGTCTTGGGCAGAGATAGGACTAGACTGAACTTTCTGCAACTTCTTTGTTTAAGTTTCTCCAAGGGCTTGCAGTAGAGCTTGCCCCCTGTTCAAGAAGTCTCAGGAACAGAAAAGACTTCAATTTAATCTGCTACCAGCACTGGAAACTGTGTGTTTTGTCCTGCAACAGAAGAAAAAGCAACCTGATGCCGTCAATGATGCTACTTCCAGCTCTGTGTCCTAAAGGGCATCATAGAGGGCACCGCCACACTTCACACTACAACCCTGGTCTCACAGATGCCACCGACCAATGCCGCCACCGAGCCGCTGCTTGCATTGTGACCTGGGGGCAAGCACTTTGCACCGTCTCGCTTCACACTACCGCGGGGGCATCCACATAGCTGCTGCTCCATGCTGACATCGATGCTGCTGCTTGCAAACTGGTTTGAGGGCACCTCTCATAAGTTACACAACCCACTGCCCCGTTCCACACTGCAGCCTTGGCCTACCAATGCCAGTGCCATTGACTCCAGTTCATCATCCGACGACAACGGTTTAGCATCGACATCGCCGGTGCTTGCACCGTGACCTGCGAGCACCACAACGAGCACCGCCCCACTTCTTCATTGCAGCCCTGGTCACACCCACACTGATGGACACTGTCACCAAACGGCTGCCTGCACCACGACCTGGGGGCACAGCATGCCGCACTGCTGCGCTGCTGCACTTTGCACCACCGCCCTGACGTCAGCTGACGCCTCCTCGCCTAACTTCGACTGCGCAGAGATCGATCTACAAGGTGTGTGACTTCAAGGGCCAAACGACTCCTGCATTGACCTCTGGAAGCAACACCTTCTGACGGGGGCTCTTCAGAGCTCATCGCGAAGTCACCGCTGCCCTGCATTTCTAAAGGTACCCTTTTGCGGGTCTTCCCTGAACTGTAAATGGCCTGCAATGCAGCGGTCAGCCAAAAAAACTTGAATCTGTTGTTCATAACACCGTGATAGCCACAGACAGAGCTATCAATCCCAAGGAACAGTATTTTAAGTCTATTTTTGTGTTTTAATATTTCTAAAGAACTGCATGGTGGATTCTTACCGTTTTCCGGTCTTGTTTTGCACAGATAAAATATTGGGTATTTTCCTAAAACTGGTGCGATGTCCTTTTGTAGTGGTTTCACTGTATTACTGTTGGCTGTTTGCAAATTATTTACACACTGCCTCTGGGATAAGCCTGACTGCTTGTGCCAATCTACCGAGGGGGTAAGCAGGGGTTATTTCAGTAGTGTATACCCCCTTACCCTGACTAGGAAGAAGGGTCTCTACTTGGACAGGGTAACAACCCGCCAACTAGAGACCCCCATTTTTATCACACCCAGATCTGACATTCATTCTCAGGACACACCTACAACACCTGCATTTGTTATATCATTCAATTGACAACCATGACTACATGTATGTGAAGCTGTGACTAATGCTGAACCACACAAATTAGTAGTGAGGATAATCTGTAACATGTGCCTACCCTGGTTGCCCACGTGACTAGGCCAAAACACCTTACCCTCCAACCATCCCCTATATCTGCCCATCATCTTTGTAATTAGCTCACCTTACACTTCACAATTCGGTTTCACATTCTCCAGCTTTGACATATGTAGGACAGTCAGACTTTACAGCCTATGGGTGCCTCCTGACACCAGATATACCATCACCCAAGCCAAGATCACATGTAGAAAGTGGTACACCAATGCCCTCCTCTACAACATCCCTTCACAGCTGCTACACAAGTGGGACACTATCACACACCAAAGTGTGTGACTATTACTTAAGCTACTTTGTGGCACATGCACCACACTTCCCTCCTGCCAGTTCAAAGTGTTCATCCGCACCTACATGGCAGTATGTTACCAGTCGCCCACTAAGCTCACACACCACCTATGCTGCCAATAAACAATAATGTACCTCTGGTATGTATCACTTGCATGTACCCCACCCCCAATATTAATTTGCACAAGATAGGAGTTATTGTGGCATTTGACATGGCAGGCAACAGCTCACCTGTTATCTCACGAGGCACATCAGGACAGCTACGTAAAATATATGACTTAATGCTAGTTACTATAAATTGACCCTTCACATGATCCTACTTGGCGATCCTTCACATACTCAGCACCTGAATCCCCTCTCGGGAGAGAAGTTATTCCTCTGGCAACCCCAGTCCAGACCATGATTTTACACTCCACTTTGGCAATGTAGACCCAAGACAAGCACTCTTGCCTCATGATGTAATGGAACCTGCATTGTCACAGTCAAGTTGTGCTGATTTCCAAGGACCATGCATGATGTAATAGTCCAGTGCAGGTTTGGTGCTGTTTTGTGGGACTTGTAGTGCTGGACACTCATGTCATACATTACACAACATGTAAAAGTATTCAAAGTACAAGCTGGGCTGAGGCAGCCTGTCATGCATGAACCTGACAAACTTTGGTAGGGCTAGGGTGGGCTGAGCAATTTTTCACAGGGCAAAACAAATTGCATTAATGTGATCTATGAGGTAACATGTAAGATAGTCCTGAGTATTGTCCTGTCTTTCCCCTCTTTCCACCAACTCTGTTGGGATGACTGACGCCACCTGATCCTCCAATGGATCCAACTCCTCCTCTGATCATCTATGCTGCCCTCAGGTTCTTGGCCAATTTCTCTTTGGTCCTACACTTATAATCATGCCAGCTCTTCTTTTACTCTGGCACTGTCCTTTTTGTTTGGCCTACACTGTTAATCTTATCCACTCTGAACTGCTAAATGGCTTCCTTCTTTCCTAATGACAACTTGGAGTCGACAAAGTGACGCTATTATTTTTTTGTCACCTTACATATTAATATTTGGTTATCCTCCTCACTGATATTGTGCTTCCTCTTCCCCCGTGACCCTGAATGGACATCTTAGCTGGTGTTGGAGTTTGTTTGCCTTGGCTGCTTATGCTTGCAACACATAAATATAGTGCAAACTCGAAGGACCCAAAGGTATTGGAGCCCTTTACAAATGCGTCAGTTATATTACACAAGGCCAGGTTAATTATTTGGTTTTTAGGGGTGCAGAGATTAAGTGAGGCCGACACCCTCCCTGTGTATTCATTATTTCCCTTCTACCTAATAAATGGGAGCATTTTGTTGTTGGTGATGTGTCTAGCCCAGTGCTCCTATACCCAGGGGGCTGGGACAGAGGGAGGGGCCCGGGGGTTGGATGGTGTGAGCAGTGTTTTAAATGGAAAACATTGGAGAAATTTGCCTGGTGAATAGAGGTCTTGGGGAGAAGGGATGTGACGTCTCCACCATTGGACCATACTTCACTGCTTTTCTTCAAAGGTTTTTCAATACTCGATCAAGCAGTGTCTGACCTTAAAATGGCGGCGGTCAGGCTCCTGCATTGCACACTTGTGAAGGGGCACCTGGCTAAAGGCTTTTGCTCGTTGAGGTGTGGAAACGTCATTAGACCCTTTTACAGGGAGAGCCTTTCTCCACCTGCCTGTCTCCCTTAAATGGCCCCCATAACTATGCCCTTGTCCAAAGCACTCCTACTCCCCTTGTTGGGGATGGATCCAGCATCTTTGCCCTGGAGTCTCAGAGACCCCTCTGAGGGAGTCCACAGTGACGAGGGTGTCACACATAGTAGAGGACTGAGACTGATCCCCTTACCACTGGGAGCCGTCTCCTACGCTGCCGGATGTTGGACACTGTGTTCCCGCTGGGTTTGTTACCCCCTCCCCCACCTCTTTCCTCCTTAATTCCTCATTGTGTGCCTTTGACCAAAGCACTCCTCTACCTTTGTTGGGGAGGGATCCAGCATCTTATGCCATGGAGTCTCAGCGACCCGGCTGAGAGAGTCCACCGTGAAAATGGGAATCACACAAAACTGGGGACAGAGAATGATCCCTGTCCCACCCAGCCTGACGTCAGACAAAGTTACTTCCCTGTCTCCACGCTATGTCCCCTACCCCCTCCACCTCCGCTTCCCTCCTTCATTCTTTGGCTTACTCCCCTTTTCCCTTCCTCTCTCCCTGAATTCCTCTCCACCTGCCTGTATTGTCTATCCTCATGCCTATGCTCTGCTTAATTCTCCCTCCCCTCTCCTTTTTACACTCCCCCTTACCCCTCTACATGCCATTAATCTAAGAATGTAACTTGTAACTGCTGTACCTTTCTGTAACGATGTGTAATTTGTAACTTATGTAACTCTTCTCATGTAAAGCACTCTGATACCTCTGGGTCTAGCCAGCGCTATATAAAACTCAAGTAAATAAATGAATAAAAATACTCTAGTGATGCAATCGCACACAGAAGGTTAAAGCGCTGTTGACTTGCATTGAGGCACTTGTCTTTCTGTCTGTGTATTACAAAGCCTTGGAATGTGTCCATAAATGTTCCCTGAGGAAAGCATGTATTTCTGAATCACACTGCATGACCCAGTGTGTAGTAATTGTATACCTCTTCAATACCTGACTGCACGAGGACCGACCTGACACGCAGGACCAGGGGAAAAGCTGCTGCTGACACCATCACCGCTGGGCCTCTTACGTTGTTTGTTCCTCCCGCCGCCGGTGCTCACCACCTGCACGGCCGCTGTGGGGAGGAACTACAGCTCCCAGCAGGGCGAGCGACCCTCCGCCCAACCACTTCCTGCCATCACGCGCCCGGAGGCGCTGATAAGGAGGAGGCTCCCACTGGGGAGCGGGGGACACTCATGAGGACTTACCTGACACGCAGGACCAGGGGAAAAGCTGCTGCTGACACCATCACCGCTGGGCCTCTTACGTTGTGTGTTCCTCCTGCCGCCGGTGCTCACCACCTGCACGGCCGCTGTGGGGAGGAAATACAGCTCCCAGCAGGCCGAGCGACCCTCCGCCCAACCACTTCCTGCCATCACGCGCCCGGAGGCGCTGATAAGGAGGAGGCTTCCTCCGCCTCACGGACGCACGCAGGCGGCGCCGGGCGGATCCCGGGCAGAGGGCGGGCCGTCCAGGCCGGGTCACTTCCCTAACCTGCAAGTATGGGTAAGTGAAAACAGATGGGTTCTGAAGGTCTTGGTATTAAAAACGCTGAAGTCCCACGCAAGGCAGACACCATTATATCCTATCTAACCTCAGCAGTGGGGGCTATAAACGAAAAGATTGCAAATGCTGAGAAGGTTTTGGAACTGGAAAGGACAAATGGCACTGCCAACAAAACTCCTACCTCTTCTGTACTGTCAGAGCCTCTACGTGAGCACACAATCCCTGTTCCTGACACACCCCAAGACATTGTTATCAATACACGTGTATCGCTACCGGAGGACGGGACCAGTCATAGGAATCCTTTAGCTCTGGAACAGTCAAAACCCAAGAAATGCGCTCGCAAAACAAAACATTCGCAACAAGATCAAGATCAAATTAAGACTGCATTTTTGGGGGATAAACTGGAGGAATTGATTAACTCATGAATAGAACCATTACTCGTGGGCATTGCAAAAGACATCGTGGACTCACTAAATGCTTGTGTAGCTGGTCTATCAAAAAGGTGCGAAATCATAGACGATTTCATAAAAGATTACCTATCGCACTCTCGGGAGGGGAACACCGTCCCTAAGCTCGCACCCCCCATAGTTTCGGAGGCTATGGAATGTTCAGGGCCAAGTGTAATTACACCTGACACACATGTAAAAGCTAATGACAAACAAGTAGGCGAACTTAACAATTTGACCCTTAGCAAAGAAAACACCTTCACACATACCGGTGCATCCGCCATAAATACCGACACTCAGAAGCATAAGACATCACAGTTAAACATCACTACTACCACCCATAAACCTAGCAACTTTAGGGTGCATCTTCCCCCCGATGCCGCCCCTTTCGTGGCTGTATTAACTGGGATTCCACCCTTAGCACAAGAGGCCACAGAGTCTACAGTGGAACTTTTAGGCAAAACTAGAGATTGGTGTAGACATTACTCTAGTGGGGATTACGACTTACCCGCCTCCATTAGTATGGTTAGGAGAGTGGGGTGGGTAGGTAAAGGCCCAAAGTCAATTCAAGGGGACTGCATTGTTGTAAATTTCCGTGAGAAAAACGTCGCTGAAAGACTATTTTGGGACGGTTCTGAGATTACTAAATCTGGGGTTAGACCATTTCAATTGGGCTTTTTCTATCAATCTTTAAATGCCCAGAACGGTAGGCGGCCCCTATTATTATCACACAGCCAACCCCATCGGCAACACTTACTTATGATGGAATCTCTAGATCTAGGGCATCTTGTACCCCTCCTCAGCAATTTATCATATCATCCAAGGTCCCCAAAAATAAGGTCAACACACCATGTGGGGGTATACCTCTATCAAACCACTTTTTGCCACTTGCTGGGATGGAGGAGTTAGATTGACAACTAAACCATTGTGGCAAAAAGATTTGATTGTTGCTAAGTCACTTCCAAAAAATACATGTAGTAGTCTGAGCTGGAACATAGCCGGTATCAGATCAAAAAGTAAGGATGAAAATTGGTTGGGCATGATTAGAGCCCACGAAATTCTAGCACTGCAAGAAACTTGGGATACGAGAGCCCAGCTGATGCAGGAAGCCCACGGACGCTGCCCCTCCCTCTTGATGCGCTGAGAGAGACGCTGCCTTTTCTCCTGCCGAGAAATCCAGCTTCCAGCGTTTCCAACTTGCCCTTGCGGGTGACTGGGATACCGAGTCCTGAGACAGAGATACCAGCCCTCCTGCCTTCTAAATCCCAGGTACTGAACTGACTAACCCCTTACAGAGAATTCTTGAGTCAGATTCTTGGCTACTACTTACTTACTCCCTCCCACGTATTAGGCTTAGGTCAGGTACACCGGGGTAGGCGTAGTTAGAAGCACCAGTTGAGTACGATTAGTCAATGTATATATGTATGTATATCTTTTATCCATTTTAAAGTATCATATGGCTAAGAAACCATATCAATGCTTTTACAGTATTATTTTATAATCCTGCTTTTACTGTATGCACTTTACTTAACCTTAAGTATTGCAACTGTAGCGATTCATTTCTCTTGTATGAGAAAAAGAGACTGATCAATAAATAACACCTTTTATTGAACACGCCCATCTCCTCTTTCTCTACAATCTGGTGGAACTAAGTATGCACGTACTGACTGAGTAAAATAGTTGTCTTTTGTTTTCACACGACTCTGGAGATATACTCTTGATTAGGGAGAGCAAAGTTGTCATGTTCTATGGTTGTCAGAAACTGAATCTCTTCTTGTCTATCCAGGGAGGTTAAACTCCTCCTCGCCTATTCGAGAAAGTTTCTAGTGAACTCTGAGCTAGCTGGCACACAAAACTTAAGTCTAATATCGTCAGTAGAAGACCTAGTTAACCTCTGTCCTACGTCTATACTATTGAAGATATTATTCCAATGCGCAGAGCCTATTGGGATAATAGGAACTACACTACATGGCGCCCAACGGTTTCGTAAGGCGATAAATCTAACGCAAGACAGTAGAGTAACTCAGTCGTGCTTTTCACACAGACCCTTTCTCCCATAAATACTCCAAAGACGTCTGGAGTGGGTCAAAGGTTAAAATCCGCCAAACTTAGTAGGAGGAGACTCCTATGTACGGTTTTTGGTTTATTCAACGTTGAACGATACAGTGTTCCAAAATATTGTGCACCTAATCTTTGTTTCCGTGGAAACCTGATCTGCAACAACAAATCTTCTTGTCAGTAAAATGTCAGACAATGAAGAAGAAAGGGAGGCAGCTAGAATAGCAGCTCAACTCCTAGCGGATGACACAAGTCTCCTACAGCAAGACCCGGATGCAATACTCATCCCGGTCAGCATAAGAAAAACTATAACTTTAAAACTTATAGAAAATGGACTGACATCGAGAGGTGGTACAGTCATATTTGTAATTGAGGCACATGAATATCGGCAGACAGAGGTATTCTATTCATGGATAAACTTTCCAGCAGCAAACGCTGTAACAAAGGAGTTCCACTATTACAAAATAGAGGAACCACCGGATGAGTACACTCCTTTCGAGGAGGTGGAAATCCCATTAAAATACCAAGAGCACCTGCTCTGGTTTAAAGGTGCCCTAAAACATAATGAGCACATCACCAGGCTCGGTCCACTAGGTAGACCAGGAGCAACGTGGCCGGTTCTAGCCAGCTACACACCACATCCAGACATTGAAAAAATGTCAATACCAGAACTTTTAGTACAGCTAAAACAACTGATTAAAATACATAGACAATTAGTCCAATATATAATGCGGACTTCAACAGTCCAACCAGCTATTAAAATTCCACAGCTGACCCCTCATCAGGGGAACACAAATAAGATCACACCACAGAACATACAGTCCTGTGTAGGTAAAGTACCCATTAAAAGGGAACAAATTCCATTCTGGTTAGCACAAAAAATCACTCAAATAGAGGCAGTATTTCCGGATACTACCCCTACTGAGAAACACAGAATTCTGACTATCTGTCTTCCAATGGGGATCGCACCACATGTGGAGTACTGTGACACTTGGGGTACAGTCTTTGCTTCCATTTACACAAAAACACATGGTGTTCCGTCCATGGCGGTAATACCAGAGGTGCTAAAACAGATTCAAAATGAATACGGTCCAGAACCTGCTTTAACTCTGGGTATGAAATTACTGAAAGACTTCAAGCAGGTCTCGGCAATGTTACTAGCCAACATAAAGGGGGAAGCAGCAACTGTGGCGATCCGCCAAAGACTGAAAGAAACAGATATAGCAGAACAACCATTTGAACTTACCAGAATCATAGAAAAATCCTATGAAGAACTAGGAAGAGATAGTTTGGGTGGAAAACCAGTGAAACCCCAACTAACTGAAAATCCTGAAAAGGTATTTATTAAAAAGAATCTAAACACTCCAAAAAAGAGCTGGGATGGAAATAAACAATCCACTCCCAAAGGAAAAAGATTCCAGTCCAGAGGAAGGTCTCCTCGGCGGAGAGAAAGATCTCCGGACCAAGGACACAAGTCTCCCCAGAGGGAGCCCTCTGAGAAAAAATACAACCTTAGAAATAGGGATAATTTGAAGAAACCTGATACATATCAAGATATTGATACACGTCCATCTCGATCTTTTCAGACTTCCTCGCAGAAATCGGAAAGAAGAGGACGGTCAGAACACAGGGAAGAGCACGTCAAGTCCAAAGACAAGGAACCTGCTCATCAAAATAAAAAGTTACAATTTCCAAAGAAGAAGGTAGCCAGTATTAAAGTAATCAAACATGCCGAGGATACTGAGGACACAGCTGAAAAACGGAGAGTGGGCTCAGACAATGCTAGACAGCGCAGCAGAAGTGAGCATAGCTCGCAAGATCCTGATGAATCATCGGGAGACAGTGGACACGAATGAATACATTCAGGTGGAAACTGCAGATACCAGAGTTAGCAAACCTAATAAAATATATGAAATAACTTTACGTATAGAGGGAGATAAGACTAGGAAAATAAGGGGTCTATTTTGGGATAACCTCTCCAAAGGCTATGACATCCTTTTAGCTGAAAAAGACTGGCCACCAGAGTTTGTCAGGGAGTGCCCTCATGGCGAAGATATGATTATGCCTGCTTTCTCAAATCACATTCCAATACATAGAAAATATACACTTGCAAGAAAGTGGGCAGTAGCCCAAGCTCCTGCATTATATAAAAACCACGTAGGATGGGATGAGGACTCACCTCCTCACAAAATCCAGTTAAAATCTCAACCAACTGCACAAAGGCAGTACCCAATTAAGCAAGAAGCTAAAAAACCGGTCAGGGAGATCTTAGATCAACTTGAATACCAGGGGGTGATTGAAACTTGCACCTCACAAATGAACAATTCTTTGTTTCCTGTCTCCAAGACAGATGATTCATATCGTCTAGTTTTGGACTACAGACACCTTAACTCATGTTGCAAAACCTTTGCAGTACAAAACTCACACAGTGCAGCACTAATGAATAGCATAGAGCGCAAAAAATACAAAACAACATTAGACATCTCTAATGGATTCTTTTGTCAAAATATAGCACCTGAAAGCAGATATTTGACCGCTTTCTCAATAAATGGCTCGCAGTAACATTTCTGTCGTTTGCCACAGGGGTTCAAGAACAGCCCAGGATTATTCTCAGCGAGAGTAACAGAGTTACTACAAATATATGATGATGAAGCATTATCTTATGTCGATGACATCTATCTAACAGATGATGACTTGGATACTCACTTGAAAAGAGTGAACACCATAATACTTGGGTTCGCAGCAGAGGGTTACAAATTCAACTTCAAGAAGTCAAGAATTGCCCATCTGACTGTCCTATTTTTAGGATATGAATTATCAAGTGAAGGCAAAAGCCTGGCTGACAATTTCTTAGAGAAATGCGCTGTAATCCAAGCACCAAGAACGCTGAAAAACTTACAATCAATTCTAGGTTTCCTGAATTTCGGAAGAACTTACATTCTAAATTATGCAGAGAGAGTTAAACCTCTCTATGACCTAATAAGACCAGATTTTAAAAACGATCAATTGGACTCAAAAACACACAGAAATTTTGAGATCTTTACAAACAGACATGTTAGTTAAAACAAAACTGCAAACACACGATAACACATGCAACCTTGTGATCCGGGTCATCCCAGGAAGATGCGGATTCACATACCTAACCTCTAATGAGGGAGAAACGGTACCAATAGCTTACAAATCACATTTGTACACAGAAGCTAAAAAAACATTCAGCATTAAGGAAAACATTGTTCATGCGGTTCAAACAGCTGTAGCAAGAGAAAGATACCAAGCTGATGGCAGACAGATTACAGTCAGAACAGCAGAATCGGCCTTTGAGGCATTAACAAGCCCATGTAATTTACCTACTATGGCACTAAATCCAAAATGGATACAATGGGAAGATTCTCTTGCTACAGACAGAGTGAAATACTATTTTGACCCGGAAATGAAAAAATTAAAAATCTAGAATATGAAAGAGAATACCCTCTGCCTAGCGACATTCTGCCCATACAACTTTACGCCTGCGTAATATACACAAACAGTTATGCAGAACCCTCAGTTTGGGGAAAACAAGCCTACAACGCTACATGCAAGGTTGTCAAATGCCGGTGGCGCGGACGTAAATTGATGCCACTAGTAACGATGTCACAATCTGTAAAAGACAATTCAGGTCATCAAACTGAATTAATAGCTTTAAAAATGGCGCTCATATTGCCGATCGCGAATTCCCGACACTGATAGTGTGCGATTCACATTCCTGCGTCAAATCATACAACGAAGACTTGCAGAAATGGGTTCGAAACGGTTACAAAGATGACACAGGTGCCACAATAAAGCAAAAATCGCTTTGGGAACAAGTAGTTCTTTTACATAAAGAACTACAAAAGGCTCACGTGATACATACACTGAGTCATCAGCGTGATGGCGTTCACGCTGCAGGGAATTTATTGGCTGAGACAGCCACAGCGGAAGCAACTAAATCGGCTCCCGTAGCTACAAAAAAGCGTTCAGGAAAATACATTGACGGGGAAACAATGCTGGCGGTGAAAACATCATCAAAAGGCGACTGCTCAGCGCTACCCATCAACTATCCACTCAATTATACATACATAATCGATGCGAACTCCGTTACTTGTGCTCAAATCCCTGGAGCGGGGGATAGGGTAATTCCAAACAGGAACAGGAGAGGCTTCTTAATACAAGAAGCACATATGGGATTAGGTTTAAGGCATCAGACAATCAAAGAATCTTTGACAGAATTAAAATCAGAATACTGGTGGCCGGGGATGAACGTGGATAATCACAAATTTGCAAAAAATTGTGAAAACTGCAACAGAGATCGCAGTGGCGAACCGGCCGAGGTAGTGCCAGAACACATAATAGAAAGCATAAAGCGATCTATTCGCATGATTAAACAAGAAACATGCGTCCCAATGTATATTATTTGAGACTATCATCACTTAAAATGTAGACACCAGCTCTCGGCTGACGTCTGAACTGTTATAAAAAGATTTGCGAGTCTATAATGGCATATACGCATGGGGCATGCTACAGTCTGACCATTGCCCTGCTTTTAGCTCTCGAGCTTATGGGGGGTGTATGGTCAGCATGGGCATTGCATTGCGGGACTCTTATCACTTCCTTCCTGAGGGAAACGGGATGGTGTAAAGAAAAAACCAAGGCATAGAGCAATCTATAATGGCAAAGGTATTAGGTTCGGGAGCTGGGTGGGTCAAACATTTAATAAGTGTCCAACGTAGTCTTAATAATCTGCCAAGAAATTCTCTGAGAGGTCTCAGTCCGTACGAACTATTGTTTGGGACTAGAATGTTAATCCAGGACCTCGATAGTCAAACTTCAGTGGTTAAAGAAAAATGCTTTGATATCAAAGATCGTTTGGCTATTTTACTGGACTTAAACGAAAAAAGAAAAGACCTGCGCAACATAAATTTGAAGCAACAGCCAACAGCCACTGAAGAGAAACCACCTGTCCCAGCAAGGCCTGTCTGGATTCCAAAAATCGGGGATCTGGTCAGAGAGAAGATCGCGGTAAAGAAGGAATTTGGGCCTTCTTACAGAAAAGCAGTACCTGTCTTGTCTGTCAACGGGACAAGATCAGTGGTATTACCGCCCCTTGCTGGTAAAAAGGAGAACCGAGTTGTATCCATCGACCTGGTTAAACCACAATCATGTGGCCGATAATAAGTAGTAGGCCAAGTGGACTCCCAAGAAGTAGTAGAACACCAAAGTTTGCTACAAATACAGAGGTTCAAACTGAGAGACTAATCACAATTGATAAACCTACAGTGAATCAACAAGGACTATGCAACAAAGCCATGGAACTTAAACCTCTTGAAACCCAAATCAAAATCTTACATCAAGAAACACCAGTCTACAATGATGTAACCACAGACTATGCTAATGAAACAAAGAAAATTCAAAAAGCAAAAAAGAATCCAGAAGCAATTGAAACAATTGACAGAACAGCATCAGGCTACGTCATCAACTTCGATGATTTTTCTGAGGATCCGAGTGAACTTGAGGAACAACCAACAACAAAAACTTTTAAAATGAAAACAAAGGAACTCTTTCATCAACTAAAAGAAACCTATCTGATTTCTCCATGGATTGAACTTTGGGTGGCACTAGGAGTATTCATCCTCATACTTTGGCTCATCATGGTACTATGCTTGGGACATTTCATTGAGGGAAAAAATGTTACAATGGACACAGCAAGTCAGATTATCAACTTGGTCCTGAAACCACACAAGTCTTCACACATCGAGAAAAGAGAACTTTCTTCAGTAAACTTCACAGCCAATCCTATACCCGGTGGGGTGGAATGAGACAAAACGGATTACGAAATCTATGGTCCGGTCGAGCTCCTGAAGTATCCTCATCAATTCAAGATTTCATTGAGTGACTTTGTAAAACCAAGCACATTCGCTGATGATTGGGACTTTGACAGTATTAATGATATGATGTCAGATCTAGTGATGTCAGATAAATTTACAGGACATGATTATTTACAAGGTTCATCTAATTATGACCAGATGTATTGTTATAACCACTATGGTAACCATTATCTGCATAAATCAGCTCAACCTAGAAATGTTTTAAATTATAACCAATGGGAACATTGTGCAACTCCACCAAAAGGAAGTTCAAAAACATTTTATGATAAATTTTCATACTTCTCAGGGTTTAACACAAGTGATGCAGAAACGTTTTATTTTAGACTGTTAAATAAGACAGGAATGAAAAACATGCTTACAAACACAAAATTAATCTATTCAGAGACATTTTTTGAAAAAATGAAAACATTTGGTTTTGATTTCTGGAACAATAATATTGAAACAAAAACGATCTGGGGTACAGAAGATTGGCAAGTGCAAGGTATAGAATCATTATTTAGAGCCTGCATGATCCCAGAACAAATTATATTTTTGAATGATACAATTCAACAGACAACCTGTCTTGGCCTAGCCAAAATTAAAGACTTAAACAAACCGTCTATTCCAAAACCAACACCCGACAGTAATAGCACTACAGATGTTGAGATAGACGTATCCCATATTTTAAACCAAAACAGAACACATCCTCATTGGAAAAAATGGTTGATCTGGCCCACAGACACAAATAACTGTCAAGATAGATTCCTGAACAAAAAACAGGGGTTCACAATAACCAGGCCAGACCCTAGATACTCCCAGAGACAACATCCAGGGATTATAACTACATACAGTGTAGAGAAACTCTGCCTCGAATGGCTACGAACATCCACACTGGCAGAAATTAAGCAACACTTGACTTTACTTAAAGAAGGTGCTGACTTGCGTGATTTCATTATGGGACCACGCAAACAGCGTCAAAAACATTTCATAGCGGCCTCTATATATGCAGCTTACAACGAAGCTTGGAAAGTAACTCAAATTGAAACAGCAGAGAAAATACGGGAAATTGACCGTGTTAATTTGGAAAAATCGCTTTCTGTTGTGGACAATGGGTTAATGACTCTGTCTTCCAGAATATATTCACTGGACAGTATTGTATCATCTGCAATCGATATAATAGAGCAAGACTTACTGATGTTACAACACGGTCAGTCCCAATTGCGTTCTATTGTACAGCTTGGCTGGACGTTACAAAATCTGCGTTCAGGCTACGTGCCTTGCCGTTTAATCAACACAACGTCATTATTCACTATCTTTAACCTTACTGATACACAAATCAGCTTGGCACAAAAGGGTGCAGAGTATACAATTCTGAGCATTGAAAAACTTGAGAGATTACCATTGACAATGTCAGAACGACCTGTCATTGAATGGATAATACATGGAATCATAACTATTCCGATAACGACTTTCCAATTTTGATACTGCCAGAAATATATACAGGCAGGCCAGTATGAAAGGTTGGGTAAAGGATACATTAAGTCAACATGGAACTTGCCTTATACACACACATGTTATAGTAATACAGGACAGAGTGTATTTCTTAGTGGTAACAATTGTGAAAAATCACTAAGTGGTATACTTCTGTGTCAGGGTATAAGTTTACATGGGGCCTGTGAGGGGACTTCAAATAACCTTTCATGTCACCAGCTCGGCACACCTGCAACAAAAATAGAACCATTCGTTAGAAGACTTTCTAACGGGAGTTACATTCTAATTGTAGATCACAGATGTTGTGGCTTACTGCCAGGAAAACCTTATCTAGTTAGCGTGAGTTCCATGGTCACTTGCTGTGAGCGCGTATTGTTCCCAAATGAAACTCCAGACAGGGAGGGAAAAATTTGGCCCAGTTTGAATATCTCTTCTATTCGAATTGATACTTTAAGCAGAATGAAGACTGTGCTCCTACAGACGCCAGTTCACTTGACGTCATCAAAAGAAACGTATGATCTCCAAGTTGCAAGGACAACGGGAGAGATACATGCATTGTTATCAACAAATTGCCCCCTACACTTCGCAGAAATGCTAAACGAAATCTTAAATATTTCTGATACAAATGGTATCGCGAGTGTATTTAAGACCGTTTTTTCGGGACTGTTAACCCCATTCAAAGCAGTCCTGGGTATTTTTCCCAATTTCATCCATTCCATCTTTGGCGGACTTCCTCTCCTGTTGGGACTCGTAGCAGGCATCCTATTTTTGCTACTCTTGCTTCGTTATGGCAAGCCATGTCACAGACAAGACTCCAGCAACAATGGAAGAAACGATCCTAGCTGTACGCTACCGGGACCGCATAACTAAAGTCCTTGGATTAGCCCGGCTAAGAGATCTGAATATGACCTGGTTTCTTTCGTTCAGACCCATATGGCAGAATTGTGTTTTACCTGTATTGAGGTGCATGCTATGCGGCGAAGAATGCGTGTTGGACACCTGTCTTACACTACAACCAAAAGTACCATTGGATGCAGATACTTTGTTCAGTCCAGTAAAGGCTCATGCATTGTGCTGTCCCCAGCGGCTACCTATCCTGATGACGGCATTCGTGGAGACTTCACCACTACGATTGAAGGGTAGTGAAGTACAGGATGAGAGCAGCATCAACTAGGTACGACCTTCTGTAAGCAGTACTGATCTAAACATCACTGAAAGCAAACATGCGCATGACTGCATGGTAGCGACATTTTCCAACTTGGTCGAACTTTCACCAGAAGCGGTAGACTGTTTTTTCGAGAGTCTGTCTGAAATGATGTTTTCACCAGAACAGAGAGAATGACTTTAAGCCAGACTGCACACAGCGTTCCCTGAACTCTGAATTTGGCCTTCGGCTTTAAAAACAAAGCTACTGACAATTTTTTCCTTCTTCACTGAAAAACGAAAACTTTTTCCCAAACCCAAAATATTTACCTTTTGGCACTTATCTTCTGCTTAAAGTAGAACTATTCTTAGAGAACAGAGCTTCTATTTTTAGGAACTCTAGAGACAATACGTTACATCAACCTCTAGCTTATGTACAAATATTTGTATTTATATGTGATGAGATGGTCTCGCATCTTTTTTCTGTATTAAGAGCCATTTCATGTGTAATTTCGCAAATCATTCATGCTGATATATATGTGCATCTCTTTTTTGAATGATTATACTGCTTGAATGCATACAGTACCTATACTCATTTTCGTGTATTTCGCATATGCCATTTTTCGAATGCAAAAAATGTATTTTGGGGTGGTTGGTTAAAACATGCACTATTAGTTCTGTTTACTATTGCTTAGTTAGTAAATATGGACATAAAAGCGTGGAGTGGGTGTAGTATGTTTATCTAGGGACCTGTATTGATACTCCTATTTCTGACCCTTTTCCGGTTATTATTCTGTTTTTTGTTTTTGAAATCTTTATTTCGACCATTTGGTCATAAAAGATGCATATGCAGTAAAATCACATAAATTCCAACACAGTCATATAAAACATCAGTATATGCAATTAAAACCATGACCAGAGAATGCAAGTGATTATTAAAAAAATAAACAGTTCTACAATCTACCCAGCAATTTTTAAAAGACGACTGCGCGCATGCCAAACATTCGTAAAGAATTTGGAAAGTGCAAAAACAATTGGGCCGGAAACATCACTTTTCAAAATCCTGTACATCGGACCATATTCCCTGCCACCCAAATTCTTGATCAAGGGCAGCAGCCAGTACTTTCTTGCTACCTTATATGCTGGGCAGAAAAAGATCACGTGCAAATCATTCTCCTCTTTGTCAACACATAGAGGACAGAACTTACTAGAAGGGACATTTGACCATGTGCTGCAAAAGGACCGTAATGGGAGTGTGCTATATCTCCACTGGAGGAATAACTTTCTAGAAAGAATGGGATAAACAGGATCTAAATTTTTCTCGAATATATAGAGATCCTTGGTTTGCAGGAATATAGAGGAAAGGGACCCCTCCGCCTGGGTAGCTATAGCCCTTACCCTCTTGTGTTCGTGGTACAGCTTCGCCAATGCTCTCTTAGAGATTCTTGGTGCTGTATCAGCTGGTGTCGTGTATTTCTATAGGTTCTGATTCGATCCCCCTATTCCTGACCCTATTCTGGTTAAACTTACTAGCTAGTTGACTAACAGTCAGCCCATGAGGCAAGAAATCCCCCATGATGCAGATACCGTTATCTGACGCAGTCACACTACGGCACAGGAACGTGTTATCTGATTAGGTCATAACGCTTGAGATCTAATTAGACAAGCGACATTCCTCCAGCCCCTGATAAGGCATACGACGTTCTCATAACAAATCAAACCTATGACAACCTGGATAATCCGTGCGGCCATTGTTTTGATTTCACAGAGAACTTTAGTAAAGAATGTGCTAACGAGCAAGTTGTATGACATCTTTATTGACGTACCTATGTCCATCCTTACGTCAATCCCGGCACCTTTAAGGTATAAATATTGCCGACCTTGCCCTATGCAAACGCACGCGTGGTGACAAGACGGAGCAGCCATACTTGCCGAAGCCGAGAGCAGAAGCAGACCCCGCAGGCAGCAGCCCCGCCTTCCTGACGCGCTGAGAGACGCGCTGCTATCTCAAGCCGAGAGACCCAGCACCGGCGCTTCTGGGCAGCCCTCGCAGGCAGCCTGGAATATCGAGAGCAGAGAAAGAGATACCATTCCTCATTCATCCTAAATTCCAGGTACAGAACTGAATAACCCCTCCTAGAGAATTCTTTAGTTATTCACTTGGCAAAAACAAACTTAAACTAAACTGTAACTTTCTATTCCCGCCCACGCATTAGACTTAGGTCAGGTACACGGGGTAGGCGTATTTAGAAACACCAGTTGAGTACGTTTAGTCAAATGTATATGTGTATGTAAATATATTTTAATCATTTTAAACATCATATGGCTCAGAAACCATATCAATGTTTTTACAGTATTATTTTATACTATTGCTTCTAATGTATGCACTTTACTTAACTATAAGTATTGCAATAATATCGATCCATTTCTCTTGTACGAGAAAAGAGACTGATCAATAAATAACATCTTTTATTGAACACGCCCGTCTCTTCCTTTTCTCTACATTCTGATGAGACTAAGAATGCACGTACTGACTGAGTAAAATAATTGCCTTGTGCTCACACGACTCTCGAGATTGACTCTTGATTAGGGGAGAGCAAAGTTGTCATGTTCTATGGTTGTCAGAAACTAAATCCCTTCTTGTCTAATCAGGGGAGTTAATCCTTCCTTGAACATTCGAGAAAGTTTCTAGCGAACTCTGAGCTTAGCTGGCAAACCCAAAAATTAAGTCTAGTATCGACAGTAGTAGACCTAGTTAACGTCTGGTCTAGGCCTTTACTGCTGTAGGCACTATTCCAATGCGCAGAGCCTATTGGGAAAATAGGAGCTACACTACATGGCGCCCAACGCGTTTGGAAAGGGCGATAAAACTAACGTAAGACATTTAGAGTAACTCAGTCGTGCTTTCTCACTCAGACCCCTTTTCCCAAATACTCCAAAGACGTCTGGAGTGGGTGAAAGGTTATTATATCCTCCAAAACCTCGCAGGAGGGAACTCCTATGTATGGTTCTTGGTCTAGTCAACGTTGAAGGATAAAACAGTTCCAAAATATTGTGCATCTAATCTCTGTTTCCATAAAGAAACCTGATCTGCAAACAAAAATAATACCATCCTGTCAGTAAAATGGGAGACAGCGATGGAGAAAGAGAGGCAATTAGATTAGCTACTGAAATAGCAGATGCTGATGCTACCATGCAAGCAGCAGACGCGGATATAATACTTATTCCGGTCATTAAAAGGAGATCTATAACCTTAAAACTTATAGAAAATGGACTGACACCTAGAGGTGGCACAGTCATATTCGTAATTGAGGCACACGAATATCGGCAGACAGAGGTATACTATACATGGATACATTTTCCAGCAGCAAATGCTGTAACAAAGTACTTCCACTATTACAAAGTAGAGGAACCTCCTGAAACGTACACTCCTTTCGAGGAGGTGGAAGTACCACTCAAATTCCAAGAGCATTTGCTCTTATTTGATGGCGCCCTAATACATAACAATCACATTACAAGGCTCGGTCCTTTAGGAATACCAGGAGCAACGTGGCCGGTCCTAGCCGGATACACACCACATCCAGACATCGAAAGAATGCCTGCAGCAGAGCTGTTAATACAGCTAAAACAACTACTAAAAATTCACAGACAATTAGTTCAGTATGTAATGCGGACTTCAACAATTCAGCCAGCGATTAAACTTCCACAGCTGACCCCTCACCAGGGGAACACAAATAAAATTACACCACAGAACATCCAATCCTGCCTAGGTAAAGTTCCAGCTAAACGGGAACAAATACCATTCTGGTTGGCACAGAAAATTACCCAAATAGAGGCGGTGTTTCCTGACACCACCCCATTAGAAAAACACAGGATTCTGACTATATGTCTCCCAATGGGAATCGCACCACACATTGAGGACTGTGACACTTGGGGTACAGTCTTTGCTTCCATCTATACAAAAACGCACGGTGTTCCATCCATTTCGGTGATACCAGATGTGCTAAAACAAATTCAAGATGAATACGGTCCAGAACCTGCTTTAACTCTTGGTATGAAATTACTGAAAGACTTCAAGCAGGTCTCGGCTATATTACTAGCCAACATAAAGGGTGAAGCAGCAAACGTGGCGATCCGCCAGGGGTTAAAAGAGACAGATATAGCAGACCAACCAGCTGAAATTGCCAGAATCATAGAAAAATCCTATGAAGAACTAGGCAGAGATAGTCTAGGTGGAATACCAGTAAAACCGCAACTGACTACAAGTCCAGAAAAAATATTTTTTAATAATAATTCACCAAAAAAGAACTGGGATGGAAATAAACAATCCAATCCTAAAGAAAAGAAATTCCAGTCCAGAGGAAGGTCTCCTAGGCGAAGAGAGAAATCTCCGAACCCGAGACAAAGGTCACCTCAGAGTGAACCCTCTGGGAATAGATATAACCTTAGAAATAGGGATAATATTAAAAAACCTGATAGATATCAAGACATTGATACACGTCCCTCTCAATCTTTTCAGAATTCCTCGCAGAAATCGGAAAGAAGAGGACGATCAGAAGAGCACGCCAAGTCCAAAGACAAGGAACCTGCTCAACTGAAAAAGAAATCACAATTTCCAAAAAAGAAGGTAGCCAGTATCAAGGTAGTTAACAATGCCGAGAATACTGAGGACACAACTGAAAAACGGAGAATGGGCTCAGACAATGCTAGACAGCGCAGCAGAGGTGAGCATAGCTCGCAAAGTCCTTATGAATCATCTGGAGACAGTGGACACGAATGAATACCTTCAAGTGGAAACTGCAGATACCAGAGTTAGCAAGCCCCACAAAATATACGAGATAACATTACGTATAGAGGGAGATAAGACTAGGAAAATAAGGGGACTATTTTGGGATAACCTATCCAAGGGCTATGACATCCTTCTAGCTGAAAAAGACTGGCCACCAGAGTTTGTCAGGGAGTGCCCTCATGGCGAAGAAGTAATTATGCCTGCCTTCTCGAATCAAATACCGATTCATAAAAAATATACACTTGCTAGAAAGTGGGCAGTGGCCTTAGCACCTGCTTTATATAAAAATCATGTAGGATGGGATGAGGATTCTCCTCCTCACAAAGTCCAGTTAAAATCACAACCTACTGCACAAAGGCAGTACCCAATTAAGCAAGAAGCTAAAAAACAAGTAAATGAAATACTAGATCAGCTAGAATACCAAGGGGTGATTGAAACTTGCACCTCACAAATGAACAATCCTTTATTTCCGGTCTCCAAACCAGACAATTCGTACCGTCTAGTTTTGGATTACCGACACCTTAACACATGTTGCAAAACTTTTGCAGTGCAAAACTCACACAGTGCTGCACTAATGAATAACATAGTGCGCAAAAAATACAAAACAACCTTGGACATCTCCAACGGATTCTTTTGTCAAAACATAGCACCAGAGAGCAGATATTTAACTGCATTCTCAGTAAATGGCACTCAAAAACAATTCTGTCGGTTAGCCCAGGGGTACAAGAACAGCCCGGGGGTATTCTCAGCGAGAGTAACAGAATTACTACAACTATATGATGATGAAGCATTATCTTATGTCGATGACATTTACTTAACAGATGATGACTTGGAGACTCACTTGAAAAGGGTGAACACCATAATACTTGGTTTCGCTGCAGAGGGTTACAAATTCAACTTCAAAAAGTCCAGAATTGCCCATCTGACGGTCCTATTCTTAGGATATGAGTTATCAAGTGAAGGCAAAAGCCTGGCAGACAATTTCCTAGAGAAATGTGCCGTAATCCAAGCTCCTAAAACACTAAAAAACCTACAGTCAATTCTAGGCTTCCTAAATTTCGGAAGAACTTACATTGCAAATTACGCAGAAAGGGTCAAACCCCTTTACGATCTAATTAAACCAGACTTTAAAAGATCCAGTTGGACTCAAGCACACACAGAAATTTTGAGATCCTTACAAACAGACATGCTAATTAAAACAAAATTAGAAACCCGTGATAATACACGCAACCTTGTGATCCGAGTCATCCCAGGGAGATACGGATTCACATACCTAACCTCTAATGAGGGAGATAAGGTACCAATTGCATTCAAATCACATTTGTACACAAAAGCTGAACAGAGATTCAACAACAAAGGAAAAATTGTTCAAGCAGTTCAAACCGCAATAGCTAGAGAAAAAGACATAGCTGACGGTAGACATATCACAGTCAGAACAGCAGAATCAGCTTTTGAGGCATTAACAACACCGTGTAATTTACCAACAACAACATTGGATCCAGAATGGTTACAATGGGTAAATTCAATCACAACGGACAAAGTATATTACTTCTTTGATCCAGAACTAGAAGAATTAAAAAATCTAAAATATGAAAAAACGTATCCTCTGCCAATCGACATTCTGCCTCTACGACATTACGCCTGTGTAATCTATACAGACGGACATGCTCAACCCTCCGTTTGGGGAGAACATGCATACAATCCCACATGTGAGATTACAAAAGAAGTGTGGCACGGAGGTAAACTAAGACCTCTATTAACAAAATCACACTCAGTAGAAACTAATTCAGAACTACAAACTGAAATATTAGCTTTGAAAATGGCGCTAGATAATGCGGATCGCGAATTCCCGACACTTATAGTGTCAGATTCATATTTCTGCGTCAAAGCATATAACAAGGATTTGCAGACCTGGATTCAGAACGATTACAAAGATGACACGGATGCACCAATAAAGCAGAGATTGCTCTGGGAACAGGTAGCTCTTTTGAGAAAAGAACTACCAAAGACTCACGTGACACACTCACTGAGTCACCAGCGTGATGGCGTTCACGTTGTAGGGAATTCATTGGCTGAAACAGCCGCAGCGGCAGCCAGTAAACCGGCTCCCGTAGATCGAAAAAAGCGTACATTAAAATACATTGACGGCGAAACATTGCTGGCAGTAAAAACGTCATCAAAAGGCGACTGCTCGGCGTTACCGATCAACTATCCACTCAATTACACATACATCATAGATGCAAACTCCATTCCTTTTGCTCGAATCCCTGGAGTGGGGGATAGAGTGATTCCAAACATGGACAGGAGAAACTTGTTAATCGCAGACGCACACATGGGCGAGGGTCTCAGACACCTTAAATTAAAGGATTCTCTGGAAGAATTACAATCACGGTACTGGTGGCCAGGCATGAGCCTGCACTACACCATGTTTGTAAAAAACTGCCCAAACTGCAACAGAGATCGCAGTGGGGAGAGAAGCAGTTTAATACCTCGTCGTATCAAGGCAGATAACATCACCACTAAAAAGAATGGCTTGCGATTAACATATACAGGCTAGTTCCCACTTATAATGTAGATCCACAACACTCGGCTGACGTCCGGACTGTTATACAAGATTTGCGAGTCTAAATGGCATATACGCTAAGAGCATGCTACGTTCGACCAATTTTTTTTCCTTTTCTCAGGCAATCCAGCCTGGGGGGGGAAAGAATGGCCAAATGAGCACAGCCCAGCGGGAATCTTCTCACTTCCTTCCTGAGGGTATGGGATGGTGTAAAGAAAAAACCAAGACAGAAAGCAATCTATAATAGAAAGGATATTAGGTTCGGGAGCTGGGTGGGTCAAACATCTAATAAGTGTCCAACGTAGTCTTAATAACTTGCCAAGAAATTCTCTGAAGGGATTCAGTCCGTACGAATTATTATTCGGAACTAGGATGTTGATCTCTGACCTTGATAGTCAGACTTCAGTGGTAACAGAAAAAAGCTTTGATGTCAAAGACCGTTTGGCTATTTTGCAGGACTTAAACAAAACAAGAAAAGACCTGAGCAACATACAGTTGAAAGAACAGCCAACGACCACTGAAGAATCACCACCTGTCCCAGCAAGACCTGTCTGGATTCCAAAAGTCGGGGATCTAGTCAGGGAGAAGATCGCGGTAAAGAAGGAATTTGGGCCTTCTTACAGAAAAGCAGTTCCTGTCTTGTCTGTCAACGGGACAAGATCAGTTGTACTACCGCCACTTGCTGGAAAAAAGGAGAACCGAGTTGTATCCATCGACCTGGTAAAACCACAACATGTGGCCGATAACAAACAGTAGGCCAAGTGGACTCCCAATAAGTAGCAGAACACCAAGGTTTGCTACCAGTACAGAGGTCCTATCAAAGAGGCTCATCACATTCGAAACGCCTACAGAAGAACAACAAGGACTATGCAACAATGCAATAGAACTCAGACCTCTGAAAACCCAAATAAAGACATTTAGCAGAGACACACCAATCTATACTGAAGTACCAAGTGACAATGCAAAAAACAAAAATCCTGAACCAATTGGAACAATTGACAGAACTGCATCTGGTTACTTCATCAACTTCGATGATTCCTCTGAAGGCTTCAGTGAACCAAAGACACAGCCATCATCAAAATCCTTTAAAGACAAAGCTAAGGAACTTTTGAAACAACTGAAAGAAACATATCTGGTTTCTCCATGGATTGAATTTTGGGTGGGTTTTGGTGCATTTATCCTCATACTTTGGCTCATCATGGTATTTACTTTGGGACGCTTCATTGAGGGAAAATATGCTAAAATGGACACAGCAAGTCAGAACATCAACTTGGTCCTCAAACCACACACATCTTCGCACGTCGAGAAAAGAGAACTTTCTTCAGAACTTTCTTCATCCAACTTCACAGCAATTCCAATATCTGGTGGGGTAGCCTGGGACAACACTGACTATGAAATTTATGGTCCGGTCGAGATCCTGAAATATCCACACCAAATCAAGATCTCCTTGAGTGACTTTGCAAAACCAAACTCATTTGCTGATGATTGGGACTTTGAAAGTATAAACAATATGATGTCTGACTTAGTAATGTCTGCTAAATTTACAAAACATGATTATTTGCAGGGTTCTACAAATTATGACAGCATGTACTGCTATAACCATTATGGTAACCATTTCTTGCATAAATCTGCACAACCTAGAAATGTTTTAAATTTTAATCAATGGGAACATTGTGCTACACCTCCAAAAGGGAGCTCTAGAACCGTGTATGGCAAATATTCATATTTTTCAGGTTTTAACATAACTAATGCTGAAACATTTTATTACAAATTGTCAAACAAGACAGGGATGAAAACCATGATAACCAACACGAAATTGATATATTCAGATTCTTTCTTTGAAAAAATGAATACTTTTGGATTTGATTATTGGGACAAACATGTTGATTTGAAAAGTGTTTGGGGCACAAAAGAATGGCAAGTACAGGGTATAGAAGCTTTGTTTAGAGCCTGCATGATCCCAGAACAAATGATATTTTTAAATGACACCGTTCAACAAACCACCTGTCTTGGCTTAGCCAAAATCAAAGATTTAAATAACCTGTCTATTCCAAAGCCAACAATGTTTAGCAATAACTCTGAAACAGATGAAGAAATAGACATAAACCATATACTTAACCAAAACAGAACACATCCTGATTGGAAACAATGGTTGATCTGGCCCACAGATACAAATGACTGTCAAGATAGATTCCTGAATAAAACACAGGGTTTCAAAATGACCAGGCCAGACCCTAGATATCCCCAAAGACATCACCCAGGGATAATAACAACCTACAGTGTGGGCAAATTATGCCTTCAATGGCTACAAACTTCCACACTGCCTGAAATTAAGCAACACCTAACTTTACTTACTGATGGTGCTGACTTGCGTGATTTCATAATGGGACCACGCAAACAGCGTCAAAAGCGTTTCATAGCAGCCTCTGTATATGCAGCATACAATGAGGCCTGGAACGTTACTCAAATTGAGACAGCAGAGAGAATACGGGAAATTGACCGTATTAATTTGGAAAAATCACTTTCTGTAGTGGACAATGGGTTAATGACTCTGTCCTCCAGAATTTTTTCATTGGACAGCATTGTGTCTTCAGCAATCGATATATTATCGCAAGACTTACTGTTATTACAACATGGTCAGTCACAATTGCGGTCTATTGTACAGCTTGGCTGGACGTTACAAAATCTGCGTTCAGGCTATGTGCCTTGGCGTTTAATCAACACAACGTCACTATTCCAAATCTTTAACCTTACTGATAGACAAATCGGTATGGCGCAGAAGGGTGCTGATTATACAATCTTGAGCATTGAAAAACTAGAAAGATTACCAATGACAATGTCAGAACGACCTGTCAGTGAATGGATAATCCACGGAATCATAAATATTCCAATCTCAACCTTCAGGTTTCAATACTGCCAAAAATATATACAGGCTGGCATGTACGAGAAATTGGGAAAGGGGTACCTTAAAACAACATGGAACCTGCCCTATTCACATGCATGTGTCAGTAACAAAGGACAGAAAGTGTTTCTTAGTGGCAACAATTGTGCTATGTCACTAAGCGGCACGCTTCTGTGTAACGGTATTAGTTTGCACGGAGCCTGTGAAGGGAATTCATACAACCTTTCATGTCACCAGCAAGGCGCACCTGCAACTGAAATAGAACCATTCTTTCAAAGACTCTATAATGGGAGTTACATTCTTATTGTAGACCGCAGATGCTGTAGTCTTATGCCCGGGACTCCTTATCTCGTCACTACGACGGCGAAGGTCAAGTGCTGTGGACGTTCTTTGTTTCCCAGCTCCTTTCCAGACAGGGAGGCAAGGGCATGGCCCAGTTTGAAAATTACTTCTATTCGAATAGACACTTTAAGCAGAATGAAAACAGTGCTTCTTCAGACGCCTACAAGGCTCACGTCATCAAAAGAAACGTATGATCTACAAGTCGCAAGGATGACTGCAGAGATACATACATTATTATCAACCAATTCCCCCGTACATTTCGCGGAAATCCTGAGCGAAATCTTAAATATTTCTGATACCACTGGGGTCTCAAAGGTATTTAAGACAGTATTTTCGATGGCATTAACACCATTCAAAGCCATACTGGGTATTTTTCCAGATTTCGTCCATTCGATTTTTGGCGGACTTCCCCTGATCCTAGGACTAATTGCAGGAATCCTATTCCTAGTCCTTATTTTTCGTTATGGCAACCCATGTCACAGATCAAACTCTCGCGACAATGGAAGATACGATCCTAGCCATTGGATACCGGGACCGGATATCAAAAATCCTGGGACTATCCCGGCTTAGAGACCTAAACATGACTTGGTTTCTATCATTTCGACCAATGTGGCAAAGGTGTGTTTTACCTGTACTAAGGTGTCTGCTATGCGGAGAAGAATGCGTGTTAGACACCTGTCTGACGCTACAATCGGATGCGCCGGTGGATGCAGATACACTGTTGGTTCCTACCAAGGTTCACGCACTGTGCTGCCCTCAAAGGCTGCCAATTCTGATGACGGCATTCCTGGAATCTTCACCACTGCGATTGAAGAGTAGTGAAGTTCAAGATGAAAGCAGCATCGAACAGGTACGACCTTCTGTCAGCAATGCAAATCAGAATGTCAATGGAGACAATCATGCGCATGAATGCATGGTTACCCCTATTTCCGACTTAGAGGAACTTTCCCATGAAGCTGTTGACAGTTTTTTCGAAAGCCTGAATGATATGATGTTCTCTCCGGAACAGAAATAGAGACTTTTGAGTAAACTCGCACACGGCGTTCCCTGAATTCGGCCTTCAACTTTAAAAATAAAGTCACATGAACAATTACAATCCAGTTCACGGACAGCAACTTTTTTCAGCAAGCCCCTAAAATATTTTTCTATATATTTTTTCCCGGGACACTGATTTTCTGCTTAAAGTAAGAGACTATTCCTAGAGAACTAAGGTTTCTATTTTAGATACTTTATAGACTTTATAGACTTTAGCTGCCCGCTGGTATGTTCGCAATAGATTTTATGTGATGAAATGGTTTCGACTTTTTTCTGTATAGCCATATTAAGAGCCATTTCATGTGTATTTCTCATATACCAACAATCAATAATGCATAACAATGCGTGTTCACTTTTGCATCTAATTCATAGCTTAAGTGCATACAATATATATGACTGCAATTTTTCAGTATATTTGAAAATTTCGAAATGCATTTATGTATTTTGGGGTGGTAAGGTATACACTATACTCTATAGTATGTTGTACTATGTTATACTATGCATAGATTAGTAGATATGACCATAGTTAGCGTGGAGTGGGTGTCGTGTATTTCTATAGGTTCTGATTCGATCCCCCTATTCCTGACCCTATTCTGGTTAAACTTACTAGCTAGTTGACTAACAGTCAGCCCATGAGGCAAGAAATCCCCCATGATGCAGATACCGTTATCTGACGCAGTCACACTACGGCACAGGAACGTGTTATCTGATTAGGTCATAACGCTTGAGATCTAATTAGACAAGCGACATTCCTCCAGCCCCTGATAAGGCATACGACGTTCTCATAACAAATCAAACCTATGACAACCTGGATAATCCGTGCGGCCATTGTTTTGATTTCACAGAGAACTTTAGTAAAGAATGTGCTAACGAGCAAGTCGTATGACATCTTTATTGACGTACCTATGTCCATCCTTACGTCAATCCCGGCACCTTTAAGGTATAAATATTGCCGACCTTGCCCTATGCAAACGCACGCGTGGTGACAAGACGGAGCAGCCATACTTGCCGAAGCCGAGAGCAGAAGCAGACCCCGCAGGCAGCAGCCCCGCCTTCCTGACGTGCTGAGAGACGCGCTGCTATCTCAAGCCGAGAGACCCAGCACCGGCGCTTCTGGGCAGCCCTCGCAGGCAGCCTGGAATATCGAGAGCAGAGAAAGAGATACCATTCCTCATTCATCCTAAATTCCAGGTACAGAACTGAATAACCCCTCCTAGAGAATTCTTTAGTTATTCACTTGGCAAAAACAAACTTAAACTAAACTGTAACTTTCTATTCCCGCCCACGCATTAGACTTAGGTCAGGTACACGGGGTAGGCGTATTTAGAAACACCAGTTGAGTACGTTTAGTCAAATGTATATGTGTATGTAAATATATTTTAATCATTTTAAACATCATATGGCTCAGAAACCATATCAATGTTTTTACAGTATTATTTTATACTATTGCTTCTAATGTATGCACTTTACTTAACTATAAGTATTGCAATAATATCGATCCATTTCTCTTGTACGAGAAAAGAGACTGATCAATAAATAACATCTTTTATTGAACACGCCCGTCTCTTCCTTTTCTCTACATTCTGATGAGACTAAGAATGCACGTACTGACTGAGTAAAATAATTGCCTTGTGCTCACACGACTCTCGAGATTGACTCTTGATTAGGGGAGAGCAAAGTTGTCATGTTCTATGGTTGTCAGAAACTAAATCCCTTCTTGTCTAATCAGGGGAGTTAATCCTTCCTTGAACATTCGAGAAAGTTTCTAGCGAACTCTGAGCTTAGCTGGCAAACCCAAAAATTAAGTCTAGTATCGACAGTAGTAGACCTAGTTAACGTCTGGCCTAGGCCTTTACTGCTGTAGGCACTATTCCAATGCGCAGAGCCTATTGGGAAAATAGGAGCTACACTACACTGGTTCAGTCCACAATTCGGGGAGCCCCATATCTGTACAAACTGACTGGATGTTTTGGACCCAGGGGATACTGCGCGCCTTAGGGTGTTTTAACAGTTCAACCAGTTCCGCCCTATAATCGGCGAGATTGTCACTGCTCCATAGCCTACGCCAGAAGGCAATGGGTCTTAGGCTTATCTCGTCGGCGAGTGGCCGCAGCCCTAAATCAAGCCTCAGGGGGAGAAGCGGTGTGCTGGGGGGAAGTGCGGTAATTTGCCTTAAAAACCTGTTTTCTGTATAAGACAAATTCTTACATGGAATGTGTCCCCACAGTTCAGCCCCGTACAGAATAGCCCCCCTAGCCTGTGCCTTGTATATCTGAATTAGGGCCCCCAATGGGCGGTAGGTCGAACCAGTCATCATCCGGGAAATGCCCCCGGTGATTTGTACTAACTTAAGGTTAGCCCTAGTTTGGTGGCTCTCCCAGGTCATATTTTCATTGAGTGTCACGCCAAGATATTCGAACGTGGCTACTCTTTCCAGTCTTACTGCTCCCAGTAAGGGGTTTGGGCGCTGTTTAGTGTTTGGGTTCAATACCATGTATTTGGTTTTTGAGGTATTGATTTCCAACCCTCTATCCTGGCAGAAGGCCACAAAAGCGTCAAGTATCTTTTGAATGCCCATGGGTGTTTTGGATACCAACAGTGTGTCGTCCGCAAACATTATTGCGGGGACACTGTTGCCATTCAATTTAGGGGCATCTGTGTAGTCGGTGGCGTTTAGATGGGCGATTACCCCGTTGACAAAGAGGCAGAACAGGGTCGGCGCCAGCACACAACCCTGTCTCACCCCTCTGCCCACGGGGAATCTGTCAGTCAGCTCCCCCGACCTCCCGCACCTCACCTGGGCATAGTTATTTTGATGCAGCCTCTGCAGGGTCATTAGAATATCTGGTGGGACGCCCATCCCTGCTAAAATGACCCATAGTTTACCCCTAGGCACAAGGTCGAAGGCGGCTCTTAAGTCCACGAAAATCGTGTACAGACTGCCGCCTTCGAACCTTACTGTCCTCCAGTAGATCAGATTTAGTCTAAAGACCTGGTCCACAGTCGATACCCCTTTCCTAAAGCCTGCCTGGTATGGGCTGAGGGCGCCCACCTCCTCAGTCCATTCCTGAAGCCTGTTCAGGAGAACCCTGCCGAACAGCTTCTGTGCTACATCTAGCAGGCTAATTGGTCTGTAGTTGGCTGGGAGCAGGGGGGATCCTTTTTTGAAAATCGGGACCACCTCGGCCCCCAGCCAAGTACTGGGGATTTCCATCCCACCAAGTACACCATTAAAAAGGGTTACGAGGTAAGGGGCCCAGACGGTGGACTCCTGCTTGTACAGGTCTCCCGGGAGCCCGTCTAGCCCAGGCGCCTTCCCCGAGGCCAGTCCAGAAATAGCAGCTGTTACCTCACTCAATGTTATTTGGTCCACCTGCAAGCCCTGTCTCACTGGTTCAATTATCACAGGAGTTTCTCCAGGCTCAGCGCTATAAAGCGACTCGAAGTGGGCCTGCCACACTTCCGGCGCTATGTTAGGCTCCACTGCCGAGTGAAGACACCCTGATCCCCCATTCACCATTCTCCAGAACACTCGTTGATCTGGTACTGCTAAGGCCTTTGTGAGCTCTTCCCACTGGTTTTCCTCCCATTCAATTTTAGCTTGTGTGAGGAACTTCTTATAGACTTGTCTATGTTGCTTGAGACGTTCCCCTCCTATGCCCTCCTTAATGGCTCCAAGGAGTTCTGCTTTGGCCCGTCTGCAGGCTGTATTATACCATTGTGTTTTGCCTAGGGGCCGCACTCTAGGCTTTAGTGTTTTACGTGTCAAATGGGGTGCCGCCACTTTTATGAGTTCTTTATGGGCATCAAACAGTTTACTCCTTATATCTATTTGGTTTGCCACACTATCAAGAGCCCCAACGGTTTCCAGGATGGGAGTAATCTCTGCATAAAGCAGTGGGATTCTGTCCTTATTTGTGACCATATCCTCCCACCTAATTCTTCTCCTGGTGGTGTCAATAAGGAGTGTGAGATGGTTCCCTTCCTCGTGGGTCACTTGACCCTGCGGTACTGGGTGGGCGAGATCCAGCTCGAGAGCATTGTGGTCACTATCCATCCTATCAATAACCCTAAAATCATGTATTAATGGCCACCTCGCTAATTGGACCAGAACATAGTCTAAGTGTGACTCCCTCCCCTGGCGATTATAAGTAATTTTGCCTGGTGTGTCCGAAATAGTTCGCCCATTACACGCTCTAAGACCGTACCTTAGCGTGAGGGCAGTGATTTGTAACGCTAGCGGGGTCCAGGCTTTCGGAGGTGTCACATCAGCCCCTGGCACCGCCCACCTTTCCTCTTCATCTGATAAGAATCCTGCCTGGAGGCCGGGAAGTGGCTCAAAGTGGGAGTTAAAGTCTCCGCCCACCACATAGTAAGAATCAGTCGACAGTTCAGATAAAAAATTCGAAAGTTCATTAAAAGTCGGCGATTCTTTTGCCTTTCCCATTGGCCTGGAATAGATGTTGACCAGCAGGAGGCTAGCTTTATTTGGCCATGTTAGTACGACCGCGAGGATGTCGTCGGAGCTGCATGGGAGCTGTGTCGCCACACAGCCCAGGTGGACAGCAATCCATGTCGCAAGACCCCCTGAAGGTCGGCCTTTGCCTTCCCACCTGGCTGGAATAGAAAAGGATGCATACCCCGGATACTCATAGTCCTCTCTGGCCCAGGTTTCCTGAAACATACATATGTCACCAGTTTCAATGTACTTCCCCCAGGCAGGCTCTTCCAATTTGTTTGTTAGACCCGCAATGTTCCAGGAGATTATCCTCAAATGTTCAGTGGTTGGGAGTGTCGTGGCAAGGGGGATAAAGGGGGTATAACCATGTTCCACTTGTGTTGCAAGTCCTGCGACCGGGGCAACACAAAGTACATGTGGCTCCGTGGATCCCAACTCCCCCTCGCCCTCTGGAAAGGGGACCACAATTGTACGCTCTATAGCCACTACTCCATCAGTGGTAGGATTGGACAGTTCAATTTGGCCGTGCTCTGGGATGGATAGATCGTTCAATGAGCCAGGGATTGCAACAGGATACATCATCGGGGGGTCCAGGGGGCCACAAGAGCCCAATTCCCCTAGCGCAGACTTATGGGCGGTGAGTCAGTCAACACCGTCCAGCCCGTTCAGGCAATTAAAGCGATTAAAATCGCAGAAAGGTGTGTCCGGTGGTTGGTAGCATGGACGTTGGGCAAAGCCTTTATAATTACGTCTGTAGTCCACCCTTGTCCATTTATCAAACGTTTGAGCCTGGTGCCTTGGAATTGGGGGAAAGAAAAAGGATACTGGGAGGGTTTGTATCGTGGAATCAAGGGATCGGTTCACTCCTTCACAGATGTGTCGAACCGTACCCGGGTCTTTAAAGGTTACCATGATGCAATCCCCCACTATGGTTTTCCTGGTCTTCCCTAGCCATGGAACCCTCCTCACCATAATAATTTCATTATTAAAGTGGGGTGGCAGGGGTCGGTTCCAGTTTAACCACTTGATTACCTTTTTCTTGAGCGATTGATAATCCTCATGTTCTCCTGATCTTAGATAAGGGGCACCAGCTAAGACCACCGTTAGTCTATTGGTCTCGGGTGGGAGGTCTGGCCTCCGTGGTCTGGGAGTTGGGCGAGAGGGCGTCGGTGTGAAGTCATTAGCCCGGTCTTGATTTGTTCCAGTGGGCTCTAATTGTGAGCTATGTGGGGCTAAGGCCACTTGGTTAGTAGAACTGTTACTTGGGTTGGTGTGCCATGCTTGGAGTTGGACGGACATGAGAGGTTGCAAGGGGGCAGCCGGTGGCATGCTTTTTGGGGGGGCTTTGCTAACGTTAGCTACGGTTTCTGTTTTAGAGGGTTCCCCACCCAGCGAGTGAGTTTCCACTAACTTTGTCTGCTTACTTACTAGAGAATTCAGAGTGGTAAGAGAAGTCTCTAGTAAGGTAAGCCTAATCTCAACTTTTTTTTAGAGTGTCAGTAATGGGCTGCAGGAGGGAGCGGAGTAAGAATTCGATGCTCCCCTTAGCAAACAATGGGTGATTGGGATTCGATGTATCAGCCTCTGGCTCTTTAGTGGTCGCATTTATGCTAGGATTTAAGAGCTTGGATGGTGGGGCTAACTCCGTGTTCTTCTTCGATGTAATAGTGTTACTATTTTTCTTACCAAAATCCAGGTGCGAAATTTTGGATTTACCCTGTCCCCCTGCTGATTTCCGAGCCCGTTTACTGGGTGGGGGCCTGTGTATCTCTGCCATGACATTTAATTTAAACTTGTTCTTATTGGCCATTGGTACTGGTTGGGTTTGAGTTACCAGGTCGACGGGGGTGTGGAAGATCTCTAGGGGAGCTGACTCTGTAATTTGGTCAGATAGTATCCCTTGGGGCGAAGAAACTTCCCTTAGTAAAGCAGGAAAATCCTCAAAGGTTGAGTTATCTAAGCTAGTGGATGGCGTGCCTGCCTCTTGGGTAGTATGGTGGGGAATGATATCTAGCAGAGGCCTAGTTTTCAGAGATTCAATGGAGCGCCTACGCTCCGCCCTACGTTTCTCAAGAGAGCCTTCCGAGACGGGTTCACCTTTGTTGGATTTGAAATAATTGTCCAGTGTCCCGGAACTGGAGGCACCATCCCTAGAGGGGGTTTCCCGTGGTGGGGGCGTAGGCATAACCTTAGTTGTGGTACTTAAGGGGATCAAGAGGGGGGGCCCGGCCCGGCCTCCCTCGGCCCGGCCCGGCCTCCCTCGGCCCCGGACGGCCACAGACGGTCCCGCCCTTGTCCCGGGTTATTATTCACTAATGTCCATACAACGGCACAGAAACCCGTTTTCAGATTAAGTCATAGCGCATGCTGTCACATTGAGCAAGCACTATTCCTCCAGCCCCTAGAAAGCACACCGAGTTCTCTAAACAAACCAAGCCTCCAGCAAACCTGGGAAATCCCCGCTGCTATTGTTTTGATTTCGTTCTAGAACTCATGTAAAGAATGTAAGAACGACCAGTTCTTAATGACATCTTTTATTGACGTCTTATGTCCTTCCTTACGTCAAACCCGGCACCTTTCATGTATAAATATACCGACGCTGCCCTAAGCAACGACACTGTGGTGATGAGCTTGGAGCAGTGACTACTTGCCGGAGAGCCCAGCTGATGCAGGAAGCCCACGGACGCTGCCCCTCCCTCTTGACGCGCTGAGAGAGATGCTGCCTTTTCTCCTGCCGAGAAATCCAGCTTCCAGCGTTTCCAACTTGCCCTTGCGGGTGACTGGGATACCGAGTCCTGAGACAGAGATACCAGCCCTCCTGCCTTCTAAATCCCAGGTACTGAACTGACTAACCCCTTACAGAGAATTCTTGAGTCAGATTCTTGGCAAAACAAACTTAACTTAAACTGCTACTTACTTACTCCCTCCCACGTATTAGGCTTAGGTCAGGTACACCGGGGTAGGCGTAGTTAGAAGCACCAGTTGAGTACGATTAGTCAATGTATATATGTATGTATATCTTTTATCCATTTTAAAGTATCATATGGCTAAGAAACCATATCAATGCTTTTACAGTATTATTTTATAATCCTGCTTTTACTGTATGCACTTTACTTATCCTTAAGTATTGCAACTGTAGCGATTCATTTCTCTTGTATGAGAAAAAGAGACTGATCAATAAATAATGCCTTTTATTGAACATGCCCATCTCCTCTTTCTCTACAATCTGGGGGAACTAAGTATGCACGTACTGACTGAGTAAAATAGTTGTCTTTTGTTTTCACACGACTCTGGAGATATACTCTTGATTAGGGAGAGCAAAGTTGTCATGTTCTATGGTTGTCAGAAACTAAATCCCTTCTTGTCTATCCAGGGAGGTTAAACTCCTCCTCGCCTATTCGAGAAAGTTTCTAGTGAACTCTGAGCTAGCTGGCACACAAAACTTAAGTCTAATATCGTCAGTAGAAGACCTAGTTAACCTCTGTCCTACGTCTATACTATTGAAGATATTATTCCAATGCGCAGAGCCTATTGGGATAATAGGAACTACACTACAATAGGCTAAACCCAGCATTTGTTCTTATGAAAGTAAAAAAAAAAAAAAAAAAAAAGGCCCTTATCGAGATCCACTCTATGAAGTATTACATTCTTGGTTCTGCTTTCAATATAAACATGTGCAGAAATTGCAATTATTTGTATTTACTGTTAAGATACATATATTATTTCAGGAAATATTGGTAGGCTTCTAAACGTCTATGATGAGAAATTCTTCAACTAACAAAACACCTAAATATGGTAAGCCTTGACAAATGTCACCCCTTTATGGATGGATCACTACATGGTATCTATCTATCTATCTATCTATCTATCTATCTATCTATCTATCTATCTATCTATCTATCTATCTATCTATCTATCTATCTATCCATCCATATATCCATCCATCCATCCATCCATCCATCCATCCATACTCCCATCCGTCCGTCCGTCCGTCCGTCTGTCCGTCTGTCCGTCTGTCTGTCTGTCTATCTATCTATCCGTCTATCTTTTTCTCTAGATACACATTTCCAGAATTCAGTATTTCCATCCAAGTGGGCTATTTCCATTTATGTAGATTCTATTTTATTTCTCACTGTGGCTTTTTCTTGATTAAAAGCTCAAAGATCTTCACTCTCTCATGCTTTATACATAGTTCCTCTCTCATGCTTTATATATATATATATATATATATATATTGCCACGTGCATCTTTTTGCTGCGGGTATAAATAAATAAACACTATTTTTAAAACACAAAAAACAAATATGTCCATATTCATGTTTAATTTATCTAAGAAAATCTTTGCTCATGGTTTCTGCAATTGTCTCACGAGAATTACATTTGTAGACATGGGAATTTAATTATATAGTTTAAGAAAAGCAAATCTATGCATGATTGTGTGGTATGAATCTCATTCTGTCCTTATGGGTGTGTTGAAGTGCAGCTTGATATAAAATATTTAAGCATGTGCTTTTACATAAATACAGCTATATAGCTCTCTCTCTCACTCACACTCTCCCTCTCTCTTTCTCTCTCACTCTCTCTCTGCGTTGTTGGTTTCCTGACAACTACACAGAGATGCACAAGTTTATTTTGCATCAGCGTGGACGACTGAGGCCACCAGAATGCCCAAGGGTCTGAAATGAGCGCATTTTCGCACCGCTTTCTCAAAGGAACACATACATGATTCTGTACTTCGTCCGGAAAGGGAAACTGACCCAAATTGAGCAAATATTTCACACGGCTGGATAATATAGAGGAATTGTAATATTCTCTGCTAACTTAGGGCGTTATGTGTTTGCCATAGAAATGTCATGACTATCTATTTGCCTGCCCATAGACATGAATGCTGCTGAGGAATAAATGAGCCGGTAAGAAAACTGTAGCTCATATCAATGCAGAATAAATGAGTTGTGCGCCTACATAAACAGTAATTGGACCACACGATGGTCTGTATGCACAGAAAACACCCACAAGGGCTAAACTAAAGGAGAGAGAGTAGAGCGCGTGTGTGTAACTTTTCATTTAAAATAAGGGACGTGTGTGGCTTGTCTTTCTATGGAATCAGAAACAGGACAACTTTATTCATGTAAAATATCTAAAACCGACCACATCAGTGCTTGAACAGTGTATTAATTTGGGTCTGATCTGATTGTTTTGTTAATTTACTCAGCGTTACACACAGGCTACAGTCAGCACAGTAAATTAAAACATTTGGACCCACGGGACACTCAGGGGGTAATTATAATGGCGGGTGGATCGCCCCCGCCGGGACGGCAGGTGCAGCACATAAGAAAAGAGGAAGTTAATGAGGAGAAATGAAGATATTTCTCCCTATTACAAAAGCCTTGGCTAGGCACACCGTTGTGGCGCAAACCCATGCTTACTGACTTTGTTAAATAGGGTTTGCATTAAAATACATGGGTGGATGCATGGGAAGGCCCATGCATCCACCCACATAAAGTCTACATAATGTAAGGTAACACAAGGCAGCGCTATGTGCTGCCTTGTGTTAATTTTTGGATAATATCCCACACAAGTCTTGATTTCCATGGCTTGGTAAATGCAACATGGATTTTGAATACCCTTTTCATACTGAACATACAAGAGGCTTGAGACCGGGTATCGAGGCGGACCGCTCTGCTATTTGGAGTTTCATGTGACTACCAACTTTACTTATCTACAACGTCTTTATCCACTCGCCTTTGCCATGTGGTGGGAAGATCTGACCCTTTAAAATTTGGTTACATTGCGAGTGTGATTTTCATAGTTAGCCACGGACTACAGAAGTATCAATTTCGACGTGTGTGAGCTTTATTCTCTGCTCTTTGAGCGCTGAAGAAGTTCTAATAGGCTTGTGCCTTACAAGAACGAAACGCGTTCGCTCGCTGCTTTTATGATAACATGATGGGATATTTAAATAAAGGTTGAAAACGAAGAAAACATTATTGGACTGAAATGTACTTTGTTTGGTGCGCCTCCTTTTGTTAAATTTGTTGATTTAATCTGTGACCAGTGGCACCAAAGGGTGACAGGTGCTGGAGAATTGTGCACAAACAACAACCTTGATACAACAGCAGTGTAAGAGTGAGGTGTTTTTTTGTGGTCCGTCACCCTTTTCTTTTGTTTATAAATGGATTTTGAATATGGCTGCACCACAAAAGCGGCGCACCTATTACACAAAAAAACATTCCTAAATGTGATGTGAACCCTGGTCCTTAGTAAGTATTAGTGAAAACATGTCAGTTGTAACAGTGTGGTAATTATTGCGATAGTGTTTGTGTAGAGGAACTGATGTACAGATTGTTCTTTTCTAGACAAATTGCTCAAGGGAAGGTGTGTGTTAGTGCTTTCATTAGTAGTTTTACTAGTTTTAGTAGTTGTTAATAACATGTCAAGTATTTTGTTGCATATTTAAGAACGTTTATATGTCCGTCATACTTTACCAAAACCTATTAAAAGTGGGAACATGTGAGCCTTTACCAGTTTCATGGCCTTAATGGACAGCCCACTCTCGAAATGGCAAACCATGAAAAAACATGAAAGTAAATGCCTGAAAACGGCTGACACAGTCACAAAGTCCTCCGTTTGCTTGTACTTCTAGGTGAACAAGTTTAAAGAATAAATGACTTTGAGACAGCTAAATCTGGCTGTAGTCAGTCCAAAAAAAGCAGTGCTTTATTTACTCAAGGCAGAAAGAAGAAATAACAATTTGGGCAAAGGACTTTACAAGTGAGGAAGTCACGGACAATGCCCATGTGAAGGTCTTGATTAAATAGACAGAAACTGAAAAATCTAAAGTGAAAAATATAACAAAAATGAATGTAAGTAAATCATATACACTATATAAACAATTTGGAAAGCGCTATCACAATAAATGAAAGCCACTAGGGCCGAACATTTTTCTAAAATATATACAATTTAACCAAGATAAACTGTATAGCGAGGCTATTTGCACAAAAAAACAAATAGTTCCTGAACTCAAAAAAGTCAATTGACACATTATTGTGTGAAACTGTATCCATTATACAACCATATTCATTTACACGTAAAAGAATGACAGGATTTGCTACATTTTATATTTTTATGTAGGTTTTATGATTATCCCAGACGCTACTTTCTTGTTGATTTGCTGAGATCATTGGATTTTAAACAAATCAGACCTGCCCTCATCTATTTGCAGCTTTTGCACCAGGACTGTGTACTCCATATTTTGTCGTTTTTAAAACTTGCACTGAGAATAAGAACTTGCTTAGACCTATGATCTTTTTTAAGTGATATTGTACTATGTCAGGACCAGCAGGCCATCTTCTGCTAACTAAACAATCATGATGATTTTAATGATATTTGTGTATAATGTTTTTTAATAATGTATTGATGTGCAATTTGATAAAGTAATCAATGTATGTACTTTTTATGGTTTGAAATATTAACCGAAATAAAGTCTTATTTGATTTGATTTGACATAACATCAAGTGTTTTTTTCTTTTTTAATACTTGGATGCAGAACTGTTATCATCCATGTTCTTTATGATCTGTTCCACCGCTAACAGATGGTTCTATTCATAGACGCACTGCCCGCAGACCACTTATCTCAAATTAAAATGGTGCTCGCTGAGCAGAGTTAGTTGATATCGTTGTAGTAATGGGGATCAATTTGAACTGATGTTTATATTGAAATTCTTTTTTATTATGGTTTAGCTAGGTAGCTTAGGAAAATGGCTGATGTCCCCTCTGCAATCTGGAAATGAAAAAATTGACCCTTTTTGCACATTCTGTGTGAGTTATAACACAGATGCCCTGGAAGTAAACCTTGCCGGCTTTTATCCCTAGGCTTGTGACATGATGCTTTAATTTCAGCTACAAGACTAATACTGTATGAGGTGAACCGGAACTATGGTGAAAGGACACAAGATCACCGGTTTACCAGGAGCTTCTGTTTTTCCCTCTGACTTCCTGGTGATTGCTCCTCGTAATAATTAGCTAATTTTGCTTCTGCCCCTTGAATACCCAAGCGTGGTGCTGGTCATGTAGGTGTTATGCTAGCCCCAGCAGAGACTATTAATAGCTTTTTTTCAGTGGCAGAACCACTGTTGCAGAGCCTCACTGTACAGCCATCTTGTAGTGGTTGGGCAAAATGAGCTAGAGCCTCCCTTTAGAGCTCTTAATTATGGGGTAGATTTATGAGTTGTCATGCAGTGCTGCGCAGCAAGTTACCTTGTTTCGCTGCACTGCGTGACAGTGAAAGGGTAGGTATGTGCTGCATTTAAAAGAATACAGCACATTCCTGCCTTTTTCCCTGCTCTGCCGCCCTTTTGGCAGCCTAGCATCAACGCAGGCACCCATGCACGATGGTGCATGATTGCTTTTGTGCAGGAAGGGCACCCTCCTGCACAAAAACAATCCTGAGAGTCATATCCCTCTTTTTCTGCTGCAAAGTGTAGCATACACAGAAAGAGGAAGTAAAAAAGGTAAATACAAATATTTCTCCTCATTTCAGCTCTCCTAGAAAGGCATATCTTTGTGCAGCATTCCCAGGTTTACCAGTTCTGGTGAATCTAGGAATACCTAAAAAACCATGAGAGTTGCATGGGAACACCCAGCCTCCATAGCGCAGAGTACAGTAAGGGAGCGATATGCACTGGAGTGCTTTACTCAAGACTTATGGAGCCATTCAAGGCCACACTAAGTCACATTGCGAGGCTTCATAAATCTCATGTAAGGTTTGTGTCACCCATGTACCATGTTGCGTGGTCCAAATGCAATGCAACCCAGCTCATAAATAGGCCCCTTAATATGTAACAGTGACCACCTTGAAATAAGTGTACAGCCGCAGCCCATACAGGTAGGAGCGGGGGGTGGTGGATCCGGGTTGGGGGGATTTGACAAACGACCACCAGGGAAAATTAAATAAATAATTCATTTTCCCTCGTTGTTGTCTGTCAAAAATCCCCTCCACCCAGCCCTACCGCTCTTACCTGCTTGTGCCATGGCTGCAAATCTAGGAGAAAATACGTAGTTTAGACTTTCTCTCCCTCTACTACTTCAGGCAGTCAACTTGCATGAAAAAAACAATATTATCCCTGCAAAATAAAGAAGCAAGGCTCAATAGGACCATCATAAAGGTATACTCCATACAGAAGATAAACTTTGGTGTGGGCTATATTAAAGCAAATAAAAAATGTGTCTCTACTTGCCATGTTGATCTTGCTACTGCACACCTTGTTAATTCATCCATCTTTCTCAAAAGTTACAGATTTTACATCTTGAATAGAGCCTAGGGTAGTGTCGCTTATTAGCAGCCTGTATATTTCTGGTCCCAATGACTTTTATAATCTTCAAACAAAGTAAGCAACTACATCATGTACATGTGCACTAGCACATGAGTGTACAATGCACAAAATCAAAGTGGCACAACTTGAAACTCGCATCTCCCCCAATTCCATGTAGCTTGAGTTAAAGATCCAGATCTGTAAAATAGTTGTGGAACTTCCCATTCAGAAACTTGTCTAGTTCATCCTCATTTGATTTTCTAGCAGGAACCTATAGGTTTTGAGGTTCTAGAGTGTGAATGGGAATGTTAGATAAAGTGTCAGACAAGTTTCTGGAGATAATTAACAATTAGCTCCACCTGGCAGGATCACCCGATCCACCTCCAAAAAGTCCTGAAGGCTCTGTAGACTTCAGGCCTCACTGTCAAGGCTAGTAAGGGCTAGATAGGGCAGGGCAAAGCTTTATACGTGGGCCACCTTGTTGTAGGTGGAGGCCAACTTCAGCCCCTACAGCCCAAAATCCAGACAATTGTGCATTTGGTATCTCCAACCACCCAGAACTACATCAGGGCATTCCTTGGCTTGACTTGGCACTAAAGAAGGTTTGTGCAGGAATATAGGTCCATTGTGGCCATCCTCACAGAAATGACCTCTAAGAAAATACCCACAAAAGTTAACTGAACAGTAAACTGTCACAAGGCTTTTGACATCTTGAAGGAAGCAATGTGCTCAGCACCCATTCTAAAAGTTCCACATTATACCAAGCAATGCATAGTGCAGAGAGATGCCTCTGATCATGGGATAGGAGCGGTCCTATCTCAGGCCAATGATGACGGCCATTACCAACCTGTTGCTTTTATAAGCAAGAGGCTTCTCCCCAGAGAGAAGTGTTGGAGTGCCACAGAGAGGGAAGCTTTTGCTGGGGTTTGCTCACTGATGAAGCTGAGACCATACCTGTTTGGTACTCACTTCCGGAGTCCGGAGTTTGCAGCTGACCGTCCGTTTGAAAGAGCCGATAGTGAGATTGAGTAGCAGCGGCAGCTGCCTGAGGCGGTGCGGCGCGGCGTCGGAGCTCGGAAGGTTAATTCCCAGAGAAACCGCGAGTGACCAAGCAGTAGCAGCCTGAGGCGGTGTGGCGGCGGAGCTTCGGAAGGACTAACCAACAGCGCGAAGTGCAGGGAAGCGCAGCCCAACTGGCAGCTTGCCGAGAAAATACCTCGGACGCCGGAGAGGGCTCTATACAGCATTATAGTGGTGTTGTGCTGGGGCTAGCGCAGGAGTGATAGTGCGGCCTGAGCCCCCCCGGAGACTATAGGAGCTGCCAGGCCGTGTTGCGCAGCGGGAGAGAGGCGGTAAGCACCAGGACTGCTGGAAGTGGCAATGTTAAATAATAACATTCTAAAAACTCATGAAGTCCAATTTCAGAAGATTGTAGGGGAACTGCAAGGAATTAGGGGGCTGATGCCAACAATACTGAGGCCGGTCCAGACCCAGTACCCCCCATTGCAGGCAGAGGAGAGGGACAATGAGCAGCCGAATGATCATCTGGACAGTTATATATTGAGACGCCCGATGTTGGTAAATAGATGGTGTTAAAAGTTAGGCTGAAAACCGTCAACATTATCGGCGCCCTCTTGCTCTCCTTAAACCTTTTGTGCGCGTAAAACAGCCGCCATTTTGGACACCATGGCTTCCCTGCTCTCGCCGAGAGCCAGCGCGTCTCTCTCTCTCTCTCCTAACTTCGCTGGCAACCCCCCCCCTGCTTGCACCTGCCTTGAGTCATAAACCCCTCTTCGGCGCTGCTCTGCCCCAGGCCCTCATCCTGTTCCCAGCGCGACATCTCCCTGCTTCCCCGTCATGACCTCCGGCCCTTTTGATGCAAACCCCTTTTCCCCGTGTGCCCGTTTGTCTTCCCCGTTCCCAGGCCGACACCTAGCTCTGCCGATACCAATCTCTTGCCCCTCCCCATACAATAGGAAGCTTCCCTCCTCAAAGGACCCCCGAGATGATCAAAGCCCCCCCCCATCCCACGAGATCCGATCGAAACCCGCACACTCCGTGAATCGGCGGAATACCCAGCTGCGCAATGATCATCACCTGTTGTGAACGGGGCGGGGACTTCCACTGTAGCCTTGCATGGGAACGGGCTGGGAAGGGGGGATTCTGAGGATGTCTTTCCGTACATCAAAGTATCAACGAGAATGTGTTACATGTAATAAAGAGATAAACCTGTGTATAAGAGGCCAGGCCTCCGGGATGCAGTTAGAGCACCTCAGAACGATACCTTCTGTCCGTTTTCGTTGTGTTCTCCTCCGGAGCGAATAAAAACCTTGTTTCCTGCCTTCCAGTCTCCAGCGCCTGCCTCTTCAATAGTTTAACTTCTTTGTGGGTTCAAGAGGCGACATCGCCGGGCAATAATTAAGGATCTTATATTCTGGTTGGTAGTGCCCCCCCAGTTTGTATTTTTTCTACAATTGGCGTCCCAAGCGTGGGGCCCATCAGCGACCCATGGATCCAGTGGGAGAGGTCCTGACGACAAAGTGAACAACTGCAACGATCGGGAACGCGTCTGTCCGATAGACCCTCGTCTGACAGCCGATCATCCGAACTTCACTGGTTCCGAACAGACCTCTCTCGAGTGATCTACGGTCCTGACTGGGAACCATCAGGAGTGCCGCGAGGATAACGAAGAAGAGAGGACGATCGGGCGCTGGATTCGGAAGTCAGGAAACTGTCCATGCGGTCCGGGTAAGGTCGTGTTACCACGACAAATTGCGAAAAAAATTGCTTGATTGCTTGTTTGTTAAATACTAGTATTGCTCTTTTTGTTTATTTGGAGATTCACTGTCTGCAAACGGAGAAACAACAGGCTCTCTCTTTGCAAGCAGTGGAGGATAGGTAGGGCAGACAACCGTGCTTATTTTTCTCCCCCACTCAATAGTCACCTGAAACTGAGCTGTTGTTCACAAACTATTGTTTCCTGGAGATTCCCTGTCTGCAAACAGGGAAGAGACCACCCTTTTTGCAGATAGTGAAAAAGGTAGGTAACGCAGATCTTTGCGGACCTACTCATTCTCCCCATTGTTATTTGTCGGTCTTTTGTTATCTTGATCTATGAGGGATTCACTGTCCGCAAACGGAGAAACAAAGGTCTCTCTCTTTGCAAGCAGTGGAGGATAGGTAGGGTAGCAGCCGTGCTTATCTTTTTCTCCCCCACCCTATAATTGCTTGAAACTGAACTGTTGTTCGCAAAATTATTGTTTTCTGGAGATTCCCTGTCTGCAAACAGGGAAGAGACCACCCTTTTTGCAGATAGTGAAAAAGGTAGGTAACGCAGATCTTTGCGGACCTACTCATTCTCCCCATTGTTATTTATTGGTCTTTGGTTATTGTGATCCATGAGGTATTCACTGCCTGCAAACAACGTAGAATAGAAATATTCTGTCTAGTCTTTGCACCTAGTGATAAGATAGGCAGTGCTGACTTTTTAGTCCCTCGTTACGAGCCGTCATGTCTGTCTTCTCCCCACTGATTAGTAGCCTGTTTAGCCCGGACCGCTTATTAGAGATGGACCATCCAGCCCCACTGGAAGGCACCCCTAATAAGGACATGTTCATGAAGCATGGATTGACCGCTATTGCCTATAGTAAACTATGGCATAAATATACAAAACAGGGTCAAGAAAGTCAATGGCCCCTGACAGGATCCTTCGATGATGATAAAATAAAAATGCTAGAAACTGCCCTAGGTAAAAACAAGACAACACCCACTATGCTTGATAGCTTCGGCATGTGGCGAAAAGAAACTGAACAGCGTAAAAAGAAAACTGAGAGTAGGTTGGAAAAAGAGCTGCAAAAAGCAGCCCACCTAGCTGCTCAGAAACTAAAAAAGGAGATAGAGGAAAGAGAGAAAGCTAAACAGAAACTAGAAAGGGAAACGCCAAGCCAGTGTCCGGTTAGAACCCCCTCCATGCTCTACCCTGATTTACCCTCGAAACGACAAGCCAATGAGGACCTGCTGTTAGGTCCTCCTATCATCTACATGCCCCCTCCATACGCCCCTTCTCGACCCTTGGCGCAGCACGCGCCACCCCCAGGTACAAACGAAGGTACCGCCGCAGCGTCGGCCCCAATGGCCTCTGTGCCAGCCGAACCCCTTGTATTAAAACCCGCATCAACGACAACGTTAGACGAGCATGAGACTCGAGGGGCTGGCCTTGCAAGAACAAACAGGCTAGACAAAGATGAGCGAGCGGGGATCGACAAAATAGCAAGGACACTGGTAGAAAGGAAGGATGATGAAGAGTACATCACAGATATGTTCAGCTCGTATACAGGGAGTCACAGACGACATTTTACCGTACGACTGTGTTATCATGTCTTGAATACATACGAGGACCGATATCGAGACAAAGGTCCCGAGAGCCTAAGGACTCTGTACCGGAAGGTCGATATCGGGGATGAGGGCGAGTGTGATGTGTCGGACCTCCTTACGCGTACGCTTGAGGTTTTCCGCCACCTCACTGAACGAAAGCCGGGAGCTAAATCCGCGGCCCCCGTAGTGACCGAACCACCAACCGAGCAATCTAACACCATGATGCCGATACGTGAGGCTGCCCCTTACTGGGTTCCTCCTCGGGGTACAGGGACTCACGATGATGCAAACAACCAAGATGCGAAGGGAAGGGTAGTATACAACTGGGTCTACCAGCCATGGGACCGGCAAGAGATACTGACATTCCGGAAATCTCTACCCGACCTACGTAAAAACCCCACTGCCTTCTATACTGAATTGGGTACAGCCCTGGGTTCAACTATCATGACCCTGGCTGACATCGACTTGTTCTTCGGGTTATGTCTACCAGCTGATGTGTGGAAGCAAATCCGGAAAGTCGACCACCTTGAGCTGTTCGGACATACCTGGTCACAACTCGATGACTTGGACAAACAACGGGGACCAGGACAAAAGCCGTTGAAATCCATTCTAGACCTCCCAGATAAAATTGTAGAGAAATTAAAAACCCTAATCCCAGAAAAGAAAGTGGACTGGTCGATAGTAACAGCCTGTCGCCAAAAACCCCAGGAGGATGTATCGGAATACTTCTCCCGGTTTGAAACGGTGTTCTCCGATTACAGCGGCCAGGACATGACCACTGCAACCGGACACCATCTGTTTGTCCAGAATTATGTTAAGGGCCTATCATTGGACATCTCCCAGAAACTACAGGCCAGCGAGAGTAGTTGGGCAGCCTCCAAACCTACAGCGATTCTCCAAATGGCCCAATATTATGAGCATCAGAAAAATGAAAACGATAGGGCGACAGAGAAAAAGAAGAAAGACTTAAAAGAGAGGGTGATGATTGCCAAACTGCAAGGGGTGACTATAGGACGAGACCAATACCGGGGAAACTACCAGACAAACGTCCCTAAGACTGCATTTCCCCAGGACCTCACTCTGACTCCCTACAGTGGACGCACAGACCTTAGAGATGACCAGTGCGCTTTCTGCAAAGGGACTGGCCATTGGAAATCCCAGTGCCCAGTTCTCCTGGAAATGATCAGGAACAGAGACCCCAGGGATGTAGCAAACGGACCGAGACCTAAGGGACCACAACGAGGGCCCCCAAATGACGCGACTAATGACAGATCAAGCAGACCAAATACGTTCGATCGACCCAGACAGAACCAATATCAACAATCTGACTATGACGACACTCACACCTTTGCATAGGACAGCCAAGGGCGAGGGAGGGATCCAGTCGAGCTCTATGTTGACCAGCAGGGCCCTTATGTCACTGCTAAGGTCCTGGGTACCAAGTCTCCATTTCTGGTAGACACTGGCGCAACACGTAGTGCGTTATCTAAACGACTGATTCCAAGGGCACCCTTGTCTGGCTCACTCATAACATCGACAGGTTTCGATGGAACGCCCTCCACCAACCCTTTGTCTGCCCCGATTCTCTTTGACGTAGAAAACAACACCACCGACACCACGTTCTTGCTTTCCTCCAATAGCCCTGACGCCATTATGGGACTTGACTTACTGAAACACTTCCGAGCGACGATTAGGTGTTCTCAAGATGGAGTTCGAGTGTTTCTTTACGACAACCCCGTTCTGCTTAAACATTGTTCCCCCCGACACATGTTTTCCATCACCGACGTCGACGCGTCCCTGCTTGACACCCTACCTCCGTATCTGTGGGCCAAAGCGGATTCGGACGTAGGGCGTATGTTAATTGACCCAGTGCACATTACTGTCCGACCAGACGCAACACTCCCAAAACTCCCACAATATCGGATATCGCCAGAGGGCGAGAAGGCATTGGTAATGATTATCCAGTCACTGATAGACGCAGGAGTGGTAGAGGAAGTGGTTAGCAACGTTTGCAACAGCCCTATCTTGCCCATTATCAAGAAGCAGGGAGAGGGAGATGAGAAAGCATACCGTTTCATCATCGACCTCCGAGAGATCAGCAAAGTGGTGGTACCCCAGTACCCTGTGGTCTCAGACATCACCACCATCCTGACCTTGATTCCATCCACTGCCACCACCTTTTCCGTCATCGACCTCAAGAACGCATTCTTCTCCATCCCCATCCACCCAGACAGCCGATATCTCTTCGGCTTTACCCTAAAATCCCGCTCATATAGGTTTTGCCGAGCCCCTCAAGGCTACACGGAGAGCCCTAGCATCTACAGCCAGGCCCTCAAAAGGCAACTAGACCAAGTCCGGTTACCCGACGGGGTGGTGTTGGTACAATATGTCGATGACATCCTTTTGGCAGCCGACACCACCCCTCTAGCGGTTACCGCCACCATTCAACTCTTGCACTTCCTTGCGGAAAATGGCCACAAGGTCTCCAAGAAGAAGTTGCAATTCTGCCTACCCCAGGTCACTTACCTAGGCCACCTTCTGTCCAAAGATGGAAGGAAACTCACCCCTGATCGAATCCAGACCATTCTAGACACCCCTGTCCCTAAAACCCAGAAGCAGGTTCGCTCCCTATTAGGCCTCACCTCCTTCTGCCGACAATGGTTGCCAAACTTCAGCCTCGTTGTAAAACCACTGCTCTCTCTCCTAAACAAAGACGTCCCTTTCCCACTCCCTTGGACTCCTGAGTGTCAAACCTCCTTCACGGAACTACGAGATGCCCTTTGCTCAGCCCCTGTCCTGGGTACCCCTGATTACAGAAAGCCCTTCTCCCTTTACACTCACGAAAGGGAGGGGTGCGCTTTATCTGTCCTGACCCAGGCCATCGGTCCTAAGCAACGACCGTGCGCTTACTTCTCTGCCACTCTTGACCCTGTCGCCAGAGCCTTGCCTGCCTGCCTTCGAGCTGTAGCTGCTGCTGCAGTCTCTATCCGACAGAGTGAGGGGATTGTACTCTCGAATTCCCTCACGGTACTGGTACCCCATGCAGTCGACACCCTCCTGAACCAAACCAAGACGCAACATCTGACGAGTGCACGACTGACTGGATACGAACTAACCTTGCTTGCCCCCCATATCACCCTGAAAAGATGCACCACACTGAACCCAGCAACTCTGTTACCCTTGCCAGAGAACGACCCCAATGTGCACCCCGTACATGACTGCGTGACTCTTACGGACGAACAGACCAGGAGTAGGGTCGATCTCAGAGACACAGCTTTCCCTGACCCCGACGGGGAGTTGTGGGTGGACGGTTCTTGCATCAAACTCTCCGATGGTACCACTTCCGCTGCCTATGCAGTCACCACGGCTCGAACTGTAGTAGAAACAGCCCGCATCACCCAGCGATCTGCCCAGGCAGCGGAACTGATTGCTTTGACTAGAGCCTGCATCCTGGCAACAGGAACCACGGCGAACATTTACACCGACAGCCAGTATGCCTTCGGGGTGGTTCACCATTTTGGGCTCCTCTGGAGGGAGAGAGGATACTTGACCTCACACGGCACACCCATCCTGCACGGGGATTTAGTCTCCGCCTTAATCGAAGCTGTCCTCCTCCCCAACAAACTTGCCGTTATCAAATGCCAGGCACACAAGAAGGTGACAGACATTATTGGACAGGGAAATGCACTAGCCGACATCACCGCCCGAACGACAGCTGAAAATAGAACGACAACACGTATGTACGTGACCAGGTCACAAGCAGAAAACTGGACTGACGCCAAGGACACAATTAGAGACATACAAACGGCTAGCACACAACACGAATTGACTGAATGGGCACGGGTGGGATTGAAAGACGATGAAGGCTGCTGGCGGACAAAAGACACGAACAGATGGTTGCTACCTGATTCATACTTGATTCCCATATTAACCATGGCACACTCCCCAGCCCACATAGGATCAGCCCCCATGATCGAACTTGTCTCCAGGGTTTGGCACAATGACAAGATCCCAGATTCCGCCAAACGCCTGGTCCAACAATGCTTAATATGCCTGCAACACAACCCCGGGAAGGGAACTGTAGTACCCCGGGGGGGATTTGGGGTCCCAAACCACCCATTTGAAGTCCTGCAGATGGACTACATCCAGCTAGACAGATGCCAAGGCCTGAAATATGTACTTGTCGTGGTGTGCGCATTTAGCAAATGGGTGGAAGCATATCCAACCCGTGACAACACCGCTATGGCCACTGCAAAGGTCCTGTTAAAAGAGTTTTTCCCCCGTTATGGCCTCTGTCGTGTTTTATGGAGTGATAATGGCCCCCACTTCGTAGCCAACGTTATCCAGCTCATCCTAAATGGGCTGGGTATCAAACAGAAATTCCACGCAGTCTTCCACCCTCAATCTGCTGGGCTTGTCGAACGACACAACGCCACACTAAAGCTTAAACTGGCCAAAATAGTGGCTACGACGGGCCTGAAATGGCCAGACGCCCTCCCATTGGCATTGCTATCGATGCGCTCTACCCCCACCCGACATCACTTAACCCCTTATGAAGTTGTCTTCGGTCGACCCATGAGCGTCTGGTCTGCCCCGAAACCAACGTCCATTCATGATGTTCCGGATGTCCTAATGTCTGATTATCTGTACAAATTGACTGAAACTTTGTCTGTCCTTCATCAGCAGGTGCGGCAGGCCATCCCCGATGCTTCCAGGGGTCCGGGTCACGCCATCCAGCCGGGGGACTTCGTGCTGATCCGAAACTTTCAGCGATCAAAGAGTTTGGAACCCCGGTGGACGGGCCCCTGGCAAGTGCTGATCACCACTCGGACCGCACTTCGAGTGGAGGGGAAGAAACACTGGCTGCACGCTCATCACTGCAAAAAGGTCTCTCCAGCCCTGGCCACGACAGACACCGTCAACACCCAAGAAGAGCTCCTGAACCGGGACCGACCATCGTTGAACTGCTACCCTGATACAGAGACACTTGAACTTTCAAAACATCCTGACCCCACTGTGCCATCTCGAGAAGGGTATTTCCTGCGTCGAAAGGAGGGAGCTTCGGCTAAGTAGGCCACGGACTAGGTTAAAGAATCTCAGAACGGTGACCCAAACTACCAAGGGTTACCTGGAGAGAAGCTAAAACTGAGTCTGTGGTCCTGCCCACTACCGAGCACCTTGAAGACGAAGATGATGGAAGCGCCAGATAAGAAGATGATGGAAGCGCCATACAAGAAGCCGACTGAGACAACAGGAAATACCCACTACAGAAATCCGAGAACAGACAGACTCCATAGCTCAAAGACAATTGCACTCTTCATCGTAATCCTCCTCTGTTTTCTCCTCATGACTACGCTCTGGATTATGGAAGAACACGCACCTGCTCACGAAACATTCCTAACCACTGCTCAGCCTACCACCATGAAGGAACATTATCTAATTTCGCTCTCTCCTCAACTAAGAGAGAGGCGAAAGGAGTTTTGGAACAACTCTTTCGTGCAGCTACTTCACCAGCACAATCTTGCCACCAACGCCACCAACTGCTGGATCTGTGGGTTGCTACCCCATGCCACTGGACATTCAATACCATTCATCCCTTCACCCTTCTCCGTCCACGGCTCCTGCCTTGCCTGGCTGATCCTCCTGCAAGAGAGCTATACGGGAAATGCCACCTCCAGCAGAGCTGCAGCACATTCTTCTCATGGGGCCGGGCGAAACAAGACAAAGACACACTTCTGCCCGCTGACCCCCAGCGACTCAATCCAAATGGACATTCCGGCCAAAGAACGAATCGAAATGCAGGTGTTCAACAATCCAACCAGACCCACCTTCTCCTATCTGCGGAAACGAACGGCTGCCACTCTGACTGTGGCCCTGACGGTCATCAACGTCACAGGCCACATGTGTGTAGAAGGACTTGGGACACAGCTGGTGGGTCACAGCGCTTGCCGCTTTACCAGAACTTTGGACTCCACGGATCCACCTTCCTTTGTGTCATCCCCAAACATGTATTTCATCTGTGGCACGAAGGCCTACACCTGGCTCCCCAAAGGCTGGGGGGGCACTTGCTACATCTCCTTCGTCCTTCCTCCAACTTATGTGGCCCCAGCGAATCACCACAGACAAAAACGAGCCAAAGACGTTGAGCAAGCCGACTCAACAGGGGCACAGTTCCTCGATGCTATGAAAGGACTCGTCCCCCTCTGGGGCCCGATGGCAAACAGCCGTGCCATCCGACATTTGACTCAGGCAGTCGAGACAACCATGAACATCACAGCGGGCATCTTTGCCAACAACACTGCCGAGCTCCAAGCGGTCCGTTTGGTGGCTCTTCAGAACCGCCTCGTTCTAGATGTGGTTCTGGCGGACCGTGGAGGAGCATGCCGCATTATTGGGGCCAGCTGTTGTACATACATACCGGACAACTCACCCTCAGTGTACAAAGCCATCGAACATCTTCACAGACTCTCTTCGGAAGTTCACCAAGAGCAAGAAGAATGGTCGCTTGGTGGTTGGTTCTGGGACACCGTCAAAAGCTGGGGCTGGAGACTGCTCACCATTATCCTGATTCCCGTAGTTGTAATATGTGGCCTATGCTTAGGAATTCAATGTTTGCCACCTATGTGTTCTTTATGTGCGAGTTGTATTTTTCCCAAAACTGTGGACATTGGAAGCGAACATATGAGGGCATTATATGATACCGAAGTTAGGAATTTGATGAAAATTGACATTGAGTAAGCAAGTTGGCTAGATATGTTGAAAAGGGAGGACTGTTAAAAGTTAGGCTGAAAACCGTCAACATTATCGGCGCCCTCTTGCTCTCCTTAAACCTTTTGTGCGCGTAAAACAGCGGCAATTTTGGACACCATGGCTTCCCTGCTCTCGCCGAGAGCCAGCGCGTCTCTCTCTCTCTCTCTCCTAACTTCGCTGGCAACCCCCCCCCTGCTTGCACCTGCCTTGAGTCATAAACCCCTCTTCGGCGCTGCTCTGCCCCAGGCCCTCATCCTGTTCCCAGCGCGACATCTCCCTGCTTCCCCGTCATGACCTCCGGCCCTTTTGATGCAAACCCCTTTTCCCCGTGTGCCCGTTTGTCTTCCCCGTTCCCAGGCCGACACCTAGCTCTGCCGATACCAATCTCTTGCCCCTCCCCATACAATAGGAAGCTTCCCTCCTCAAAGGACCCCCGAGATGATCAAAGCCCCCCCCCATCCCACGAGATCCGATCGAAACCCGCACACTCCGTGAATCGGCGGAATACCCAGCTGCGCAATGATCATCACCTGTTGTGAACGGGGCGGGGACTTCCACTGTAGCCTTGCATGGGAACGGGCTGGGAAGGGGGGATTCTGAGGATGTCTTTCCGTACATCAAAGTATCAACGAGAATGTGTTACATGTAATAAAGAGATAAACCTGTGTATAAGAGGCCAGGCCTCCGGGATGCAGTTAGAGCACCTCAGAACGATACCTTCTGTCCGTTTTCGTTGTGTTCTCCTCCGGAGCGAATAAAAACCTTGTTTCCTGCCTTCCAGTCTCCAGCGCCTGCCTCTTCAATAGTTTAACTTCTTTGTGGGTTCAAGAGGCGACATCGCCGGGCAATAATTAAGGATCTTATATTCTGGTTGGTAGTGCCCCCCCAGTTTGTATTTTTTCTACAATGGAAGGACCTATATCGATATAGGCGATATAATATACAAAGAGCAAAGAGAAGAATAGCACCCTTAACAAAGAAGACAAGGGCAGTGGAAAAAAGGCTGGAAGGAATCCCAAACACTGCGAAGAAAGGGAGAGAAGAATCAGTAAGCCTCCTAGGAGACAGAGTTATAGCAAGAAATAGGAGGTCAATGAGGATCCCAAAAAATAGTGTAAGGGTGGGGGAGGTAGCAATGGTAAGGAAGGAGCAAACAAAACTAGCGCCATCAAACAAAGGAGAAGTTAAGGCGATCAATTCATGGAGTTTACCTCAGGGGCAAATGAACACGAATAAAGTAGTAGACAGGGGAGAGACCTCGGTAAATAGAGGAAGGGAACGGTTTGGGAGGGAGGGGATGCAATCCGGTACCATTCCTGTAAAGGGTGTGGATAATCTGTGGCTATATCTCGAACCCGTGGAGTTAGAGAAAGGGGGAAAAAAGCTAGGAAGATTATACCCCTAAATCGCTCCCAACTCGTCTACTCCTTCGCTAAATGTCCTAGTCTGAGTGGGTTGGGATCTAAGGATTTAAAACTAGTGGGCTTTTTTAATGATATTGACGGAAAAGAATTTACTAGGGTATTATTTATACTCAAGTTTGGTAAAAACAGCAATTGTGAGGGCGGAAAACGAGATAATAAAAGAAGGTATAAGGTTGATACCAGCCAGGGAAATAGAGAAGAGGAATCAGCAGGACAGAACCTTTTTAGCTTGCCACTCAGGCTTGGGAAGAAGACAGATAAGTCTGATTTTAGGCGAGGGAAGGGCAGGGGAAAACTTGAGAATGGTGGTGGAGAACCATGGGACAGGTAATCCGTGGGGTGACTGGCCCCTTAATGACAGCTGGCCAGGCGCCCAATATGGGCAAAATTCCGTAGATGACCGTCTCAGCGATGTTGATTAGGGAGGAGGGGTGTTGCATAGCATGAACCTGTTATCCTGGAATATAAATGGGCTAGGAGGGGAGTTGAAAGTATAAAGTATAAAGACCCTAGCCCGAGGTACTGAAATTGTAGGGCTGCAGGAAACCTGGCTATGCGACAATACCCCCGTATTTGAAGGTTTTGTACAACTACACAAGCTAGCAAGAAGGAAAAAATGTGGTCGTCCCGCTGGGGGTATTATGACGCTTGTCTCGACTAAGATAGCAAAAAGGGTCCCAACTGTAAATGCGACTTGCAAATGGTTACTGGTCAGTGATGTATCCTTGCTGGGCTCGGAAGGGTTGTATGATCACATGATAATTGTAAATGTTTACATGGAATGGGAATCAAATGAAGACTATGAGAGTGAAATGCGATGTTTTGAATATGACCTAGATATACTGTGTGAAAGGTTTGGAAACTATGCAATAATCGTAATGGGGGATTTCAATCATAAATTGAACCCCTTGAGAAATGATCAATGGTTTAAAGACCTCTTGAGCTCAAATAACATACCCCCAGCATTGTTTCCAAATTGTATAATCTCTAAACAAGACATGAAGTTGGGCAAACTTCTGGGGCAAAAAGGACTGTTTTGCTTAAACGGCAGATGGGAAACAGACTGTCCGGCAAAGCAGACCTTTAAGTATGGTTCCCAACTTTGTCCGATCGATTACGTATTTATGCAAGCGTGGAATTTCGACCTTATCAAGGGGTTTCAGATAACCCCTTGTGACGGTAGTGACCATAATATTTTGCATTTGAATTTATAATGGGGACCCCTAAGCTCTAGAGAACTGGTGCTCCCTCAACAAGTAGAGTACCCTAAACGGCTGACAACGAGATTAACTGAGCCGTATATGGAAAAGTTAGCAGGATTCCAACATAAAGTGGGTCTGTAAGATGCTAGGACTAGGAGAGTGCCATGGTTTGAGAAAAAAATAAAAGAAATGATGCAGTACCTCAAAGTAGACTTAAAAAGCAAGAACTCATATACCACTACTAAACAATCAAAGCAAGGTAAACAGCCAAGTTGGTTTAATGAGGAGTGTCTAAATAAGAAAAGAGAAATAAGAAGAGAAGAAAGAACCCTGAGGAAAAAATATGATCCAATAAGGTATAAAAATCTAAGTGACATGAGGAAGGAGTATAAAATGTTAGTTAGAAACCTGAAGAGGGCATTCAAAGAGAAATGCTGGGCTATCTTGCTGGAAACTATTGAATCAAAAAAACTTGCGTAAGTTTTGGAATTTGATAAAGGAACAGGCTAACGGGGCTATGCCCTGTGTAGTAGAGGAAGCCACTTGGGAAGAATATCTAGGTGAGTTATATGGAACATACGCTGCAGAAGAAGGTGGGGATATTGGTCCCTGGATGGAGGCGGTAGTAGATTTAAAACCTTTGTTTACAACAGAAAAGGTATATTCAATCATAAGAAACTTAAACCTAACCCGTGCTGCAGGTCCTGATAACCTGCCAGCAATTATTTTAAAATCCCAGCAAGATTGGTGGGCGCAATTTTTCTCCTGCATGTTTCTGGCTATATTGGAGTCAGGCACGATCCCCGCAAAGTGGAGGGGAGCAGTAATTAGACCGATCCACAAGAAGGGTGATAGAAAAGCGCCCAAAAATAATAGACTAATTAATTTGCTGGATATCGGGGAAAAGGTATTCTCTAAAATAATTTTGGGCAGTTTGAAAGACTGGGCGGAGCGGTGGTCGATCGTGCCAGTGGAGCAAGGAGTCTTCCAGAAGGGGCATTCCACGATCAATCACTGCTTCGCAATGTGGGCTGTGGCGAGGAAGTCTGTGGAAAAGCAGGGGAAGTTATGCTGCTGCTTCGTAGACTTACGCGCGGCATTCAACTTAGTAGACAGGAATTGGCTGTGGGAGTCCCTAAGAAAACTTAATATCCCCGAGGGACTCTTGAAAATTATCCAGGAGTTACATAAACATAACTGGGCGCAAGTCATTAAAGACGTAGACGGAGCCTTGACTCCTAAAATAATGATTAAAAATGGCCTAAGACAGGGATGTGTATTAGCCCCCTTATTATTTGCAATATACCTGGCTGATCTCCCATCTATTTTAGAAGTGAGTAGAAGTGCCAGCCCCAAAATGCATGGGAAACATCTGTCCTGTCTGCTGTACGCCGACGATTTGGTAATTTTTGACCAAACGGAAATCGGATTGCAAAGGAAGTTAGCTGCCTTCAATAAATATTGCTTGGCTAAACGCCTGACGGTAAATATGGATAAAACTAAAATCCTATGTTTTGGGAAGAAAACCCAGAATTTTAATTGGTACCTGGGAACTACTAAACTAGAAATTGTGAAGGAATACAGATACCTTGGTATTTGGTTTGAAAAGTCTTTAAAATGGGATATCCATCTAGTAGCCCAGACTGCTAAAGCCCATACATCAGGATGCGGGCTAAGGAAATTTAGCCAAAACTACGGAGATATGTCACATAGACCATTACTGAAAGCCTATAAGGCAATGATACCCCCACAAGTGCAGTATGGAGCCGAAGTTCTATATTTGAGCGGGAAGAATAATTGGGACATTGAGGAGGGGAAATGTGTAAAACCGTTGATGTCACTGCCCGGCTCCTCCATGATTCAGGCAATCCGCTTGGAATTAGGAGTGACTTCATGGAACATACAGGTACAAGTGGCCCTTTTAAGATTTTGGAAAAGATTGGGATCTGAGGAAGTCACAAAAGTGTCACAATGGTGTAAAGCGGAGATCTTGCACAGCGACCTAAATTGGGCCAGCTGAGTCAGAATTAAATTGTGCGCACTGTGTAAAAACTTAAATGTAAAATTTGACCAGGCGACACTGTCGGTTGAAGCCTCAAATGCGGAGCTTAGAACAACGGGAAGAGAAATATCCAGGCAAAATGATATGATATATTTGAAAAAGAAAGTGTCAGTCCATTATATGATAAATAGTTGGGAGAATGATACATGGTATCCCTATTTGGATACCCTACCTAATGCTGGATTAAGAACCGAGGTGCGCCGATGGAGAATAGGGATTAACTGTTGGGTATCTCAGAGAAACAGAAAAGCAGAATTGGTACAACCGGATGGTAAATGCCGCTGTGGATTAGGTACCAAGGGCCAGATGTAGGTAAATCTCATTTACCGACTCTAAAATACCGAATTTTACCAATTCTAGATTCGGTAAATGAGATGTAGGTAAAAATTTGGTAATTTTTACCGAATCGGAATGATTTGGTAATTGAGGCCCATAGGAATCAATGGCAATTACCGAATCGATCGGTAAATACCGATTCGGTAAAATTACATAATTTACAAGGGGGACAGGGTGTCACTTTGACACCCTGTTGCACCCCTGATTCAGGCTTGTGTGCCATGTGACACACATACATGCCCTCAGGGCATGTATGTGTGTCACATGGCACAGGTGTACATGCACAGATGTGCATGTAGACAGGTATTCGTTATTTATCACCAAATAGTATTTGGTGGTAAATAACGAATCAGTAATGGCCGGTGGCACTGTTTAAAGTGCCACCTACATCTGGATTTACCGATTCGGTATTTTACCAAATCGGTAAATTTACCGAATCGGTAAAATTAAGGCCACCTACATGTCAAATCCCAAATACCGGTCGGTAACGGCCGAAATCGGCCGTTACCGACCGGTATTTGGTGACCTACATCTGGCCCCAAGTGTGATAATCTACATATCTTATTAGACTGTCAAAAATGGGTTTCACAGCGGAAACTGTTCTTGCGACCCTTGTTTTTAAAATATGGTATAACTGAGCACCTCTTAGCAATTAACCTACTTACCGACATGCCAAATCTTGATATAGCAATCGCCATGGCAAAATATATGAAGGCGGTAAAAAGGACTCTGTTGGAACCAAATATGGTTGGATAGAAATTGGCATGAAGTAATAGTAGGTCACGCTCTGGAAAATCGTGTCTAGGTTGGAACACTATCCCTAAGTTAAAGCTTGACTGTATTGCTGATTGCAATATTGGGTGTAGTGCTGTATGAAAATGTGTCTCTTTTTAAAGTATTTGTGGAATTTTTTATACATGTTTTAAACTATTTATTGTAATATGTACTTTGTTTGGAGACCTATGTCCTAATAAACATACTTTTATTACTACTACTACTACACTTCCTTGTCCAAACTGACCATAGAACTCCCAGACGGCTCATGCAAATGAAAGGAGAAAACCCCAAATTGATAAAGTGGTCCATATCCCTACAGGGAATGTACGTTACAGTGAAACACAGACCTGCGGCAGACCATGCTAATCCATATGGCTTTTCTAGGTCTTCCACTTAGACGATGAAGACTCTCTAAAGAAAGGTTAGTCTCATCCTCTTTCATTTGGGGTGTGTGTGTAAATTGCCTCTTTTAACAGGGTTAGACTTCACTTTTCGCTTGATGCCTAATGTGATTTCGAACTGTAAGTCCCTGTTAACCACGTTGCCAGAGCTCTTTCCCAAAACTATTCCACAATTGGAACACCTTCAGCAACCGTTGTAAGACCCTAGTAAATGCTACCCCTAGTACCTAGGGCACGGGTACTGAAGTGGATTTGTTGGAGTTGCAGACCCAATTGAGCCACTCCAGAGACCCTTCACCAAGACCATGCAAACATCCACTACATATTGCAAGTCTTGGTGCTGAGAAAATCGAAGAGTAGACATGGCACATAGTTCTGTGCTCCATGCCCTCACACACTGCAAGAGATTTGGTAAGTCACCTCTACTGCATGCCTTACAGCCATAAGGCAGGGTGTACTATATCCCAAGTGTGGGCATATCTAAATGAGGAGATATGACCCTACAATATCTGAGAAATCTTGGATATTGTAAGTGCACAGGAAACTCAAAAAGAGTACATGGGTTGGAACCTTGTCATCTCAAGTTTCCTAGCTCCATGATGGCTTCACTGTACCCTAAGATGTTTTGTATCAAGCATCTTGTCTTATTAAATCCTCACTGATGCCAGTGAGGGATTTATTAATAAATGCACTCAGGAGACAAATTAGAGGGTCCTCTGAAAACCTAGTAAGCATTGTTGCTGTCTCTGGCTAGTTCTAGCCAGCCGGTCACTACCAGACATGTTTCTGATGTCATGGGGTGAGAGTTTGCAATCTCAGAGAACAACAACAAAAGCATGCTCTGGGCAGGGGTGCTTCACACCTCCTTCAGACCGGAATGGCCTTCCAGAGCAGGAAGATTCAAAGGTGTTGCTGCCTTTGAAGGGCAGACCAGGCTTCTCCAGGTAGTGGAGATGCCAACCTCCCTGTCCTGCTCTACATCTGGTGGGCGTCACATGCGGACAAATTAATTAGATGAGTAGAACGGGCCCCACTCACCCAGCACTACCCCTTGGGTTGCGCAGGCCATATAAACCGCTCTTCTGAAAATCCATTATTTTGGGATGGTGGAGAAGCAACCTATCAGGGCTAGGTTAGTGCCTCTTTCCACAGGAAAGGTCACTTAGAGGATGTAAACACCCTAAATGTAGGTAGCTTATTGGCTACTAGTTTTCTCCCCCTGTAATGCTCCTAAATTCAGTATTTAGGTGACATCCCTAGACCTGAAAATCAGATTTCTTAGACAGGAAAAAGAGAAGGACAAAGCATACCCACTGGACGAGAACTGCAGCCCTGCATCAGAAGAAAACTGGCACCAAACCCTGCTTGCTGCTCCTTGGCCTTCGACCATCATTATGTGCTGTGTCGCCCTGAACCTGTGAGGACCCCAAGATCCCTGGAGCTCCTCCAGACTTCAAAAAAGCACCAAGAACCTCCCTGTGAATTAAGGTATCACTCCCCTGCACACCACAGGCACCGATCCTGAGAAGTTTGGTGTGTCGTACTGCTGCTCCCCAGTGACCCTGAAGTAGCATCTTCATCGAAACAGGTAAAACAGCTCCAGGGGCTCAGATCTGTCTCTCCACCAGGTTTGGAGGCACCGGGTTCTACTAGAGATGCACTGTGGCAATACCCATTGTACACGACAACCACCTGCAAAACGCAAGAAGAGTACACTCCGAACTCCCATGATACCTGAAGCAAGCTTCCATCGAGGGACACCGACACACCCAAGATCAACTTCGACACAGCTAAGATAAATTTCCAATGACCCCAGTAGTGATGAACCAGCTGTGCTCCATGGTCCCGAGGCACTTGCTACCTCTCCCCCGAAGGAGACCTCTCTGACTTACTTTTAAGTCACCCTATGCAGTGTGTTTCCAAGTGGTCCCCTTTGTCCTAGCGCTCCAGCTACCATCATCTTCATTACTCTGAACCAGGCTGATCCAAGACGCTCCTAAACGTCTGCTGCTAGAACATTAGAACTGGTTCTTTTACTGACCTACAAAGAGAAGGTGAACTTCATGAATGCATTGCCTTATTTTCTATGCATTTTTACACTTTTTCCCATTGACTTCAAAGGTGCATATTTTCACACAAAAGTAACATATTTTACGAACTGTGAAAAATCATGACTTCTAAAGTACTTACTGTACATCAAAGTTTTGGGTCAAAGAAATTATATAAAAATCGATGCTATTTCTGTCAATTGGTCTCTGATTTATTCTTGAGTGTGTGTGTTATTTATTGCCTCTGTGAGTAAAATAAATGCTAAGCAGTACCCTCTGAAAGCCTAACTGCTCGCCCACACTACCACAAAAAGAGCATTATAATTATATGCTGTTACCTCTGCATCCAATTTGGGGATCCACTGGACTCTCTGCACCATGTACTTCATTTTAGTACACTATATGAGAGCCATCTCCATATACAAATCCTACTAAACGTATTTTCCACTTTGATAGATGGTGAGTAGCTTGGGAGAATTGTATCCATCTTTATCAACAGAAAAGTGGACATGTAAGATATGCTTTGGAGCCTAATAAATATTTATGGTGTTTGAAAATACACTTGTCACCATAATATAAGTCCTTAATCTACAAGGGAGGTAATATCAAGCAGTAAATGTTCACAAAAAAGCAATATAATTTTCAACAATGAAATGTCCTTTTGTCCACAGATGATCTTATAGTCAAAACCTCTACAATCCAAATATCCATGCTCAGGAAAATACTCCTTCTCCTTCATGATGCTTAAGCAGGTCTGCAAAAATCTTGCACAAATACTGGAAAGGATACAAAATCTAGCAGCCAAATGTAAGTTAATGTCAGGAAATGTTAGCCTACTCAGCCACTTCGAAGACTCTTTGCTGGCAACCAGTACAAGTGAGGTTCAACATTAAGATAATATGTATGATATTGAACCAGAATACAGGGCATGGACAAGCTGCCCTCAAAACCAATCCTCAACTTACCAATCCATGAAGATATTCAGATCGTCCAATGCACCGCAGCTCATTCCTCAAAAACCTAAAAGCTTGAAACAAGAATCAGGGGCATATTATCAAGGACGGGCGATACATTATCGCCGCTTTTATCGGCAGGAAACTGCCGATAAAACGGAGATAATGGCCTTGATAATATGCTCCAAAGAATTCCTATCGAAGCGCATGTTAGATGTGAAGACATCTAACATGGGCTTCAATAGGAATTCTATAGAGCATATTCTCAAGGCCATTATCGCCGTTTTATCGGCAGTTTCCTGCAGATAAAAGCGGCGATAATGTATCGCCCGTCCTTGATAATATTCCTGCCGATAAAAGCGGCGATAATGTATCGCCCGTCCTTGATAATATGCCCCAAAGATCTTTAAATCGTTAACATCCTTGGCCCTCCCTTAAGAAAACTCTTACGAATTCAGGAAAGAGTTAAAACATTTAATTTAGAAATGAAAAGCTTTTGATATATCCCTTCGTTCTTATGCTTATTGTACACATAGACTGAACAATGCTCTGTTAAGTTATTTCGTCATGATACCAATTTAATGTATTATCATTAATGATTACACTTTTTCCAATCCTGTCCTGTTTCCTTTTTTCTCCATATACTTTTTACTTCTGCTTAACTTGAACCTGTCCCCTACAAAACTCTCTAAATACATACCTGATTTGAAAAAGATAAAATAACACAGAAGATAAACATTTACATTAATAGACCAGAGTGAGCAGTTCTAGGAGGTCTGGTACAGAATATCATTGTCTCCGACATAAATATGGTGACCCGCATTTTGTCTACGAAAATATTGCATCGATTAAGCGGGTAATAGAAAATCTACACACAATGGGACATTATTTTTGTAAATGATCCTTAGGATATAATATGTATACCAGGCATTATTTCGGTATTGTTTATTCTAACATTTAACCACTTAACTATATTGCTCTGCTTCTTTCACTGTGCAGTAATCATTGCATTGTGGTGGTTGCAATGACAGTACATGATGCTGCACGGCTCTCCTTCAGTACTTGACTAGAGTGCAATGCAGCAGAAATACATCAATTTCAATGAGCCTTTCACACTTCCCAGCACTTCGTGTCTGAAAGGCAACCTCGCTCATGTTGGATAATGTTTTAGTGGCGTTGGCAGCAGTAAGTGCATAAGCGAGGTGGTGTGACCATGTCAGCTTTCACCAGGCTTTCAAATTTAATTCCAGACGCTGTACTGATGAAATAGAACCTGACACATTTTGCTGTTGATCTTGTCCTGCCTCAAAGGGGATTGTCTGAACAAATTCAGATGCGTTTATAAGAGGCTACTTTAGGCATTCAATTACCAAAGTACACACAATTTACCGATTGATTCTCATTTCCAAAATCGTGCATCGTGACCTGAGGTTAACCCTCAAATTATTATGTTTTATGTTTGCATGAGACTACAAGTATAGATTTTTAAACAATTTCTAACTAGATGTAAGTAAAAGGATCTTGACATTTATGGGTCCCTGTTCCTTAGGCGCAGAAATGACACATTTGTTTTTGCTGGTGCAGTGTTTACTCATCTTATTTTGATGACATGAAAGAGGTCAACTTCTGAATATATCAGATAATGACAGGGCGGTGCCCTAAAAATGTGGAAACCTGGTTCCATGGGTTCACCACGTGTCCTAATGGGGACCACGCGTCTGCAACAAACACTCCTTTCTCCAGTGCCACCATTTTTTACCAGATTTGGGGTAGCCTGGGAATATTAACTGCCGCCTTTGAGGATATCAAAGACTCTCTCATGAACCGTGTTCTGGGTAGAAGTCAAACATTACTGAACCTCCTCCACTCAAATGCAAGCTGGTGTTCACAGACTTTATGTTATTTCACAGTTTCACATAGAAATCCGTTGTGTGTTGTTTTGTCACTCACTGATGCCTTTTGTATGTAATCATGTGAATTGTAGTGACCAATGGCAATAGAAGCCTAGTAATTAAGTGCTCATAGTTATTCCCTTTGCCATCAATATTTCCTGATAGTATAGGAAACTTTTTACAGCCTGGGACTGGCTGAGGGCACTCTTATTAGCTGCTCATTGGTTGTTGCTACACCAGCCTGTAGGAAACATGCAGCGCAGATCCCACAGTCTATATCAAATGTTTAGTGTCTGGCAGGTATGAGACCTGTGAGATTCTTGAGCAACCAGGTAGAGCACTCTGCTTAAACGAGTGAGTGGCGCAGACCCATCTGCAGCTGGTCACCAGTGAGAAGCCTCAGAGTTCTGCAGCAAACTGAATCACTTTTTGTCTGAATCCTCAAGATGTCTCATTTTTTATCCTATGGTCTACAGTCAGGAAAGAATGGTTGGCCTAGTCCCCAATCCACATGCGTGTGGTGTTATGCACAACAGCATCCATAGGAAGAGAAACCCATATGGGGAGACTTTGAAGAGTAGTGTGGTCCTTGACTACAGCTCTAGCTTGTACTACCCTATGTGACTGGATCAGTGGCAGCACTATGTTTGGAAGTGTGTGTGTCTGTATGTGTGTGCACGCACGCCAGTCATGTTAAGCCAGAGTAAAACATTCCTCTAAATTAACAAAACAATGGTTAAAAATTAGCACAAGTGAGTGGCTGGCCTAGGAAGGGGCTTTGATGAACTTGGCCCTTTTGGCAGGTTCAACCTTAAACTTTTTGCATTCTCCTTTTTCTGTAATCTGGTGTTGGTGATTTTAGGCCTCTGGGCACTTTAGCACTATGGTCCAGTGTAAAGTGCATGCGCTCGCTGTGTATTTGTGGTGAGATTGGCCTGCCCTCCCATAGGAATGCCTTGGGGATAAGTGTGCCCATGGTAATTCATGGTATGAGAGGAGTGCAAGGTCGAGTATAGTATGTATGAACTTTTGAGAATAAATGCTGCGCAATAGTGTGCACAGGTTTATGACCACTGGTGGAGAAATGCCACTTTTAGAAGTTGGCATTTCTGTGTGCTATGTGTCTGCCTGCATGATGCGAATTGCATGTCTGGCTTGTAAATGACAGGGGCTGAGAGGTGTGCGTGGCTCCAAGAGGGACAGGGTGAGTCAGCGCTAGGCTGAATGGGACACCTGGGCTAAGAGTAGTGGGAGGGGTGATCCCCTGACTCTGAATAGGATGGTGTCTTCCCTAGTGAATGCTCCGCCCCTGTGGTGTGTCTGATGGTGAGCCCCCACCTGACAAAGGGGAAGAGGAGCTAGCAAAACAAGGTGCGCCAAATCCCCCCTGAACAAGTTGCATCTAGTTCCCCCACGCCCTACACCTTAGACAAAGAGAAAGGGTGTATAAAAGTAGGGGCTGTGACCTAATGAGGTGGTTCTGTGCCTGATCCAAATCCTGCGTGGGCGTGGTGCTGCTGGGGCCCAGGAGGACCTGCCAGGAGGGCTGTCTCCCTGGGCCCAGCATGGCCCCCTTGATTCCTAAAGGCTCCCAGGACTTTGCTGCATCCAGTGCCTTGTGAGCGCTACATTTTTCTGCCCCAGAAGAAGGAGCACGAGGGCTTCGCAGCTCTGAGCTGCCCGTAGAAAAGGGAATCCCTGGCTTAGGGATTCCCCCGCACTCCTGTCATACCGAGCGGGAGCCCACCCCGCTTTATGACACACTATGTGGCCGTGTGGCCTTTACGGGTGCCCACCCCACTTATGTGCTTTGTTTTAGGTGAGTGCCCACCCCGCCATTGTCCTAGTGAAATAGGAGCCTACTCCGTACTGCCACCTAGCACGTCCGGAGCCTCGCGGGCCCCCGGTCAAAGTCCCGGTCCTGAGAGAGGGTACCGGACGAAGCGAAGGAGAAGTTCCGGGTTCCAGGAAGGGGCCCAGGTAAAGCTGAGGGAAGCTGCAGGAAGGAGGGAGCCCATCCCTCCTGCATGGAGGCCATCGGAGTGGAGGCAGGGCTCTCATGAAGAGAGAGAGCCCCGTGTTTTGCTGCCACCATGAGCTACGGCAAGAGAAGTCCCTACAACAGGACCGGGTGAAGGCAGAGATTACTGGACCGGAGGAGGAGTCCCCAGCAGAGAGCCCGGCGAGTGGGGCTCAACTTGGTACGATGACAGTCCTGAGTGCTGAGAGGTCCCGCCAGAGAGCAGACCGCTCCTACGATCGTGAGGCCGCATTTAGGGCCCTATTAGGATGGCGGACAGACCTGCGTCCGTCAGCCACCCCAGAGGTGGAGGGACCATCCGCAGGGGCAGCGGTGGTCCCTGCGTGTATGTTTAACATTGCGGCGGATGCTGCTTGAAGCAGCACCCGCCACAAGGTTAAACAGTGCATGTTGACCTTTGCATGCACGAAGCGGCAGGCACTGCGTGGTGCCTGCCGCTTTGTGCATGCAAAGGCAGGGGGTACCATAGGTACCCCCATGTGCACCACTCACCCCCCCTTCACTCCTGGGGGCCCGCAACGGGCCCCCAAAGAAAAGACCGTATGCCTTTCCACGGCGGAAATGCCGCCGTGGAAAGGCATAGGACCGCTGACATCCTAATATGCCTGGCGGTGTCTGATAGACACCGCCAGCCATGTTAGAGCTTTTCCGCCGCGGTCGGAAGGCGACCGCGGCGGAAAAGCTGCGGACGGAAAAAAGAACCCCCAGCCATCCTAATCTGACGGGGGGTCTTTTTCCTGTCCGCAGCGGATAATCGTAGGATGCGGATTATCCACGATCATAATCGGCCCCTTGGTTTGAGAAAGTCCAGGAGTGGGGCTTGGGAGGCCATTTTCATTTACAGAGCCCCAGAGCGGGGCCCCGAGGCCCAGTGCCAGTTCAAGGGTCGGGGTGGGCCCGTAAGAGAGCAGGCCGCCCCAGCGAGTGGCATATTTGATGTTAAAAGCCCGTGGGGGTCCAGTGGGCCACCTTGGTGATCTCTCAGTCGCACCGCCATAGTAAGCGACTGCAAAGTGGGTCATAATCTTTTTTACAGAGTCCCTGAGTGGGACAGAGGAGGCACAATGGTGCCAGGACCCTTTACTTTCTTCCCAAGCAGCTGCAACTTTTTGGGCAGATTGGTATAGCAGTCCCTGAGTGGGACAGGAGAGAGGAGGCAGTAAGTGCCCGTGCCGTCAGTTCTTCACAGCTGCCCAGCAATTAGTGGGCAGCTGCAACGTTTAGGATCATTCTTTGTGGGGCAGTTGTAGGAGACAGGAGTGAGATACACTCCTTTGCCCCAGCGCAATTGCGCAAGTGTGGATTCTGCTGCATCGACAGCCGGCCTGACATTTTGGGACAGAGGGCATTTGAGCCCCAACAACAGCCAAGTTGGCTTGGAGGTCCTGGTGCGCACCGTGAGTTATTGCACACTGTGTTTATGATGGTAATGCCTAATGTGATTATTGCATAATGTCTTTATGCTTGCAAAGGTTATTGCCACATGCGGTGTATGCACTTGGACAGTGTGCTGTGGTGCACTGCGTTATAGCGCATAATGTGCTTATGCGGAAGCCTAATGTCATGCTATGATGTTTTGGGGTAGTACCTATTTGCGTAAGGTGTTTATGCCCATAAGGTTATTGCATAATGTGTTTATGCTAGTGAGGCCCTTTGCGTAATATGTTTATGCTGATAAGGTTTGGTCCTACAGTGGGTTTATATCTAATGTTATATAATGCTTAGGCATTATGGTACCAGTAGTTACTGGTTGTGTTTTATATTTGCATTTGCCTACTTGTTCTGATGGTTCTGACAGTGGCCCGATTGGCCCTGTCCTGTATATAATCACCTGTGAATATTGCCTGTGCCAGTTGGCACAGTGTAAATGTGTGATTATGTTTCTAATGTGTTATGACAATACAAATATATATATGATATAACCTTGTGTGGAGTTTCTTTTGTGGTGTGTGTGTTGCTGCTGTGTGTGTGTGTGTAGCACAAATGCTTTACACATTGCCTCTGGGATAAGCCTGACTGCACGTGCCAAGCTGCCAAGGGGATGAGCAGGGGTTATCTTCAGCAGGTAACTCCCTTGCCCTGACTAGAGTGGTGGTTCCTGCCTGGCTTAGGCGCAAGCCCAGCCAACCCGAAATCCCATTTCTAACAGGCTTTTAATCCTAAGAGCAGATCAACCATGGTTTAGAAGATGGTGGGTGCAGCAGGAGGGGTAACCAGAGTAAAGGGAGTCTTGAAAGGAACTGTGGGGCTTATTTATAAGCCCATTGCACCACCGGTGCATCACTTTTTTAGAAGCACCGGCAGTGCAAGGTGCCTGTCTATATTTACAAGGCCACATAAAGTCACACTCAGTGACTTTTTATGGCCTTGTGAAATATGGACCCCTTTCATGCTTTACTCTGTGGGAAAGGCGCGTTCCATGGGTGTAGCCCTGAGTGTTCCCACGTAACACCCATGCAACCTGACACATTCGCAGATTTACAAAGTGTCGTAAACCTGGGAATGCACCAGAATCCTGGAGGCATAGGAGTGGCGCAATAACGGAAAATACTTTTATTTCTCCTCGTTTTTTGCTGTTTAGCAAAATGCCAATAATGATTGTTTTTGTGCAGGAAGGTGTTCCGCCAGTACTGGCAACAGCACCAGGTGAGGCCGGCAGGCCTAATCAGTTATTAGTTGAAGAAAGGCAGTGCCCTGGCCCACCCCGAACGACCTGGAACCGGTAAGTCACTCTTAGTCTTAACAAAGAGTTGCAGTACTGAAGAAGACGTTTAGTTAAGTAACTAGTAGGAGCGTAGCCCGGCCGCCATGATGCCAATAATATGCCGTGGGTGGGTGGCGGAGGCTGTTGTGAAGTTGTTGTGTACCTCACCAGGTTATTGTGTGTTTGCGATTAAGTGCGTACCTGGGCCATGCATTCTGCACATGTGACATCACAGCCGCCGCAGGGATGATAGTGAAGCGAGGAATGTGCTGGGCCGGCTCTGCTTTGTGGTGGATTAATTGGCGTGGTGCGTCAGGTCTGAGGCGCAGTCATGGCCCAGCTCTGGACGTGCAGCTTCAGGCGATGTATGAGAAGACCGAGCTGTCTATGCTTCAGGGGACTGCTGGGGGAGTCGACCACCCAGGCAGGGGCCTCGCCCTCGCGCTGCAGCCTTCAATCCGCGGTGCCGTCTTTCACACACTGACGGTGCAAGCTGCATAATGTAGGGGGCACACATTCATCTCTCATCTGTCTCACCATTCACCAGCCAACACTTGAACGCTTTTGCCACTCTCTGTGATGGTGGAGGGATATTTCCGTGCGGGCCCTCAGTTTGTGTCTGAAACCCACACCCTGCGATGATGTTTGCGGACAGCGGCACTTATTAAAGCCTATAAAAGTGCTGCTGAGCTGGCACCGACTCTCCTGGCGCCCAGAGCCAGCCATGCCTCGACCGGGTCTGACGCTGGCACTGCTGCAGATTGGACAACGATTCCCCGGGTACTCAGAAGTAGCACAGGCCCATCCCTGACTGGCACTCTTCTAATGTTTCCCTATGCATTTGCAGCCAGGCATTGCCTCCAACTGACATTTTTAGCCTGGGACTAGTTGCCAGAGAAGATAAGGAGCTGTCACTCATAAAGAACCACGTAGTGCAATCCTTGTGATATGCCTTCAGCACTAGTGTAAATATTCTTTCTTTCCCCAGAACGTGTTTATCTAATAACCAGGATGCATTTAAGTTGTAGAAAATAATCTTGTTGTTTACCTCCAGTCTTAAACGCCACACTTTTGGCATTTCTAAGTGCTATAAAAATATCCGATGTGACTGTCGCTCAATTTGCCCCATTCAATTTACCCGTTTTGGAAGGAAGAACAGGCAATGAACAAAATAAATGATGCATTCTGACATTAAGTTAAGTCAGAACATTCTAGGGATCATTCTGCTTAAATCACATGATCTCTGTGTTTGTAGGTGGGTTGTAGGCCAGGGTGAGTGCTGTGTGTCTATATGGGTGCAGGGTGAGTGTTGTGCCTGTATGATTGCAGAGTGAGTGTTGTGCCTGTATGAGTGAAGGATGAGTACTGCGTCCTGTATGAGTGAAGGGTGAGTGCTGTGTCCTGTATGGTGTGAGTGCTGTGTCCTGTATGGGTGGGAGTGCTGTGTCCTGTATGGGTGTAGGGGTGAGTGCTGTGTGCTTGTATGAGTGTAGGGTGAATAGTGTGCCTGTATGAGTGTAGGGTGAGTAGTGTGCCAGGGTGGGTGGTGTGTGCCTGTATGCTTGCAGAATGAGGGGTGTGTCTGTATGCTTGCAGAATGAGGGGTCTGACTGTATGAGTGCTGGTTGAGCGGTGTGAGTGTATGAGTGGTGGCAGAGTGGTGTGCCTGTGTGAGTGCAGGGTGAGTGGTCCAAACAGAAACCTGCACAGGTGGACATTTGTGACCATTTCTGTCCAGTTTGCAGACCTCCATTATATGTGCTGTAATGCTTATGTCATCTGCACATCTGAAAAGTGTATTTTTCAGATGCCACAGCATTACATACTGTGCGTATATAAAGGGTCTGTATTGCATACAATAGGCATATCTGTGACATAACATTTTTATGAGCCTATGATATGTGCACATTTTAGAGATCTGATATATGTGTATAATAATCAGATGTTTTAGCTGTCCATATTGGCATAATACAGGGCTGAATGATATGCATAAGTCAGTTACAGGTTCTGCATATGCCATAGAAGTGCATATTGTGCATCTAGCAGAGCCCAATATAATCTTCATGTGATAGATGCCTTCATAGTGGACTAGTGCCTCTGAGCTCTATAATGTCATATATCCTTTGGCAACAAATTGTATATATCAGTGGCAAATTTCACAAATTCTCAGAGCAAAATCATTGAGAAGTGTGTAAGGTGTGGTATACTCTTTTACTAAATGACTGGTCCAGAGAAGTGTGTAAGGTGTTATTTGAAAAGCAATTCTGGGGATACACAAAATACAACAGAAGTAGATCGTCTTTTCAACCTTACTTTAGAGTCTTTATCTTCATTTCCAGAAGTCATGACATACAGTTTCTTTTGCGGTTTTGCCTTGATTTGATTAAGATATCCTTCCCAAGGAGCTTAAAAACCAATACGTGTTTCAAGTCAACCATCATCTTTCCAAGGTAGGAATTCAGATTCGGTATTACATCTAGCTTTCAGCAGTGGCAGTTGAGGATGTGGGTGAAGCCAATAGACTGGGGGTGGAGCCAGTGTAGGAAATGGGTGGTGTCAGGGAAGTGGGCGTGGCCTCCAACAAAAATTTGAGCACCTGGACTTAATATTTTACAAATTAAGCACTGTGTTAAACATTCTCCTTCAACCGATTGGCCTAAGTAACAAAAGTGTGCCACTGCTAGTCAGGATTACATTGATTGAGGCTCCTGCTTCCTCTATAGGCTAGGCAAGCCGATTGTGAGCCAGCCCCCAGCAGCACACCAGGGCCCTTCCACAAAGGAAGGTGTAATTTGAAGAAGTAATACAATACTAGCATAAGAAGTGACGAGGAGACCACTTACTTGGCTGAGGCTTCTAAATGGGGCACTGAAATTTGTAACATTGTCATGTTCGGCATTTTTAGACAATCATTATGCAAACATGATGCTTCTTTGGTTAAATGATTTTAAGTCATTTCAAATCTGAAGACTCAACACAGGTAAGTCAACACTTAGGCAACGAATTACAAATCATGAGTAATACATTTGCTATTTGTATTGTTTACATTATGATATAGACAGATTACTATCCCACAGACTATCCTTCACTTACAATAGATGTATCAGATTGATTTGCCCCTTATAGGACCGGTTGAGAGGCAGATGTTGAACGGAGATTGAGAATCTCATCTCGTCCTAATTTCTGAAAGAAGAATCTCTCATGTCCACCGAGACTTTGTGTGACTACCTTATTCAGGTCAGATTTTTCCTTTAGGTTTTGGACATGCAGTCCTTTTTATCCCATTAAATATTCAGGACAACAATTTCCATATGCAAAGAAAATCCCTGTACGGGGTGAGTCACTCACGTATGACTCTAGGAAACATCAGAGCTTTGCTGACAGAGGACCTATGACTTGCAAACCAGTTACTTTACAGCACACATCAAACTAATTTTCTTCCTGTCAGCTGGGTGTTCTGTCTGTCACAAGAAATAAACTCCATTAAGTGATGTGCCCCGTGATACTGGAACAAAGAGTTAAATTAACCCCGCACCATTTTAGTTACAAAAGACTGCAGTAGCAAATGTAAATGAAACATTGTTTACGGTGTTTACCGGTCACAATTTGTTGGGGGTAAAAAGACAGTGTGAATTCTCTTATCTGGCTTTGTTTGAGGTAGAGAAGTATTTTATTATTTTCAGAAAGGTAATCGTATCTGCCATAATGCACATTCAAAAACAATACTTGCATAACATAGAACTCCTTCTTTAAAAAAGATTCTTGTGTTAGCTGCTCCTTTGCGTACTTCTATAGAATTAGGGGCCAGATGTGTGAAGCAAATTTCAGCGTTTGCGAACTCATTTGAGCAAAATGGTATGTATGTAGCAAATTTCAGTGAAAAATAAGGAATCGCAAATTTGCAATTCCTTATTTTGCGATTGCATTTAAGGAATCGCAAAATTTGCCATTCCTTAAATGCAATGTATGATGCAAAAAAAATTGCTAATTGTCACTAAGGAATCGCAAATTACCACCAACTTCAAGTTGGTGGTAATTTTCAAATTTCTTGAAAAATGCCCATTTTTGCATTTTTCAAAGTGCATGTGATACACATACATGCCCTTAGGGCATGTATGTGCACCACATGTGCACCCATGCTTATTTCAGCGGTGCAACAGGGTGTCCTTTGGACACCCCTGCACCCTTGAAATTATTCTCAATTTGCGATTAGCAAATTGCGAATCGCAAATTGAGAATAATTTCACATTCATTCCTATGGGCCTCCTGGCCCATAGAAATGAATGGGAAATTATTCCTTAATTGTGATTAGCAATTTGCTAATCGCAATTAAGGAATTTTAAGAAATAGCTAAATAATAGCGAATTTCTAGATACATACCATTTTGCAATTCTCAAATAGCGATTCCTTAAAAATCGCTATTTGAGAATCGCAAAAGGGTATCTTGATACATCTGGTCCTAGATGTAGTCTTCACATCTGTCGCTACATTTGTCCCTTATACATATCCTTTAAGTCACTGGCCAGAATAACAGTAGATGAAAAGTGCCTGCCTACCCTAGGCTGTTTCTTTGGCTGGGTATGAATGTATAAGAGCTATTTCAAACAGTTCTGTGTCTTATGTGCGGAGCATGTGTACATGTGTTTGTGAGTGTATGTCCATGTGATGACCTTGCAGGTTGGATATAGTTCCTCTAGCTTTCAGAATTAGCAGAGGCTACAGTAAAGCAGGAACAATGCAGAGAGGTGTTTACCTCTTTAGACTGAGCAGACTCCAGGCCCAGCCTAAACCTGGATACGACTCAAAGCAGCAAGGGACGTTGCTGAGCTGCATCGCATCAAAGGGAAAGAGCAGAAATGTGCCATATCTACTCTCTTGCGCTGATACGCTTCTGCCTGCCTAGCACCAATGCAGGGTCACCTTGTGGCACGATAGAAGAGTGAACCTGTTGTGAACAGAATCGTTTCTGGAATACCTTCCTGCACAAAAACTATTCTTATAGGTGTATTCCTCATTCTGCAGCACACATGCAAAGAGGAAGTAACAAAGAGGAATAAAGATATTTCTCCTTGTTACGCCAGCCTTGGGTAGAAGCATCATCTTTGGTGCAAACCTACAGTTACAGACTTTAGTAGATTGGGATTTGCATCCAAACATGTTGCATGAGAATGCCTATGCTCCACCCACAAAGCACCTCTCGGATGCGAAGTGATGCAATGCAGCAATATGAAATGCTGTATTGCATTGCAGTACTTTTTTTTAACAAAGCCAAGCAAATTGGGCTTAACATCACTCTGTAAATCCCAAAATACATTTTGCACATTGGCTTTGCCAAACAACGGACAATACAAAAAGCTCAGCCCTCCACAGGGCTTTGTCGCCCCACTCACTGCTGCCACTCCTGCCTGCCTTTGCCGCCTCCTGCCTGCAGATTCCTTCGCTCGCTGCCCACTGCTCCTGGGAATTTCCTGCTGCTCCTGGGAATTTCCCGCTGCTCCTGGGAATTTCCCGCTGCCCGCTGCTTCTTGGAATTTCCCGCCGCTGCCTCCCTGCGGCCCCGCCCCCCTGTGATTCCATTCGCCGCCCCGCTCCCGCCACCCAGCTGCTCCTCCCTCCCGGCTCCTTACTTATGACGCCCCCAGAGCGACCGCGCAGCGGACGCGCGCAGTGGGAGCACCGATTGAGCGCGAAGGTGCGCCAAAGGTAAGCCCGTCTGCGCCCGTCCGCGCCTGGCCCGCGCCCAGCGCCAGGACCCCTGGCCCTCCCCGCCGAGGCAAAACGACCTGACTGACCTACGACTCCGCCACTCTCAACGCACTCAATGCCGGCCGGACCCACGCCTGCTGCCGAGCCACCCCGAGACGCACCCACGGACCCTTCACCTGCTGCACCTGCAAGTTCACCTGCCTCCGAACCTGCCCCGCACCTGCCAAGACAAACACCAGCAGCAACCACCTCAAGTGCATCCTGATCAACACCCGCTCCGTTCACAGACACGCCGTGGAACTCTAGAACCTCCTCGACGCTACATCACCGGACGTCGCCTTCCTCACGGAAACCTAGATGAACGCCTCCTCTGCACCCGACATCGCCATCGCCATCCCGGACGGGTACAAGATCATCAGGAGGGACCGCATCAACCAGACCGGAGGTGGCATCGCCATCGTCCACAGGAACACCATCCGCATCACGACCGACGCCAACGACTCCTTCGCTGCAGCCGAACATCTCCACTTCCAGATTCACACCAACCCTAAGATGACCCTCAGAGGCACCCTCATCTACAGACCCCCGGGACCACGCACACAATTCAGCGAAGACATCACAGACTTCATCAGCCCGCACACCCTCCCCTCCACCGACTACATCCTCCTCGGGGACCTCAACTTCCACCTGGAGAACAACAAGGACCGCAACACAACCGCCCTGCTGGAAAACCTCGCCAACCTCGGACTCAAGCAACTGGTCAACACCCCCACCCACTACGCCGGCCACATGCTTGATCCCGTCTTCTCTTCCAGCAAGTACATCACCTTCAGCCACGCCACCGGACTCCACTTGACCGACCACAGCTGCGTCCATTTCAGCTTCAAAAGATCCACGACCCACTACCACCCGCAACAGGTACCTCACAGGAATTGGAGCAAGATCACCGCAGACCAGCTCACCACCTCCCTCAGCCAGAGCCCACCCGCCAACACAACGGACCCCAACGAAGCAGCCCGCAACTTCACACAGTGGCTGACCGCCTGCGCCGACGACCTCGCGCCACTAAAGAACCCTCCCAGCAGACCCAGAAGCAAGAAGGCATCCTGGTTCACCGACGACCTCAAGGACTCCAAGAAGACCTGCCGCACCCTCGAGAAAGCCTGGCTCCTCGACCGGACCACCGACAACATGACCGCCCTCAAACACGCTACCCGCAAGCACCACCAGCTCATCCGCACCACCAAGAAGAAATCCCTGAAGGAACGACTGGACAACAACGCCCATGACAGCAAAGAGCTCTTCACTATCGTCAAGGAGTTCTCCAACCCCAGCACCGGCACCAACGACATCACTCCGTCACAAGACCTCTGCGACTCCCTCGCCTCGTTCTTCCACCGCAAGATCGCCGACATCCACAACAGCTTCGGCGCCCCACCCACGCACCCAACCGTCGAACCAACGCCCCCCACCACCACCCTTCGCACCTGGACCACGGTGACCACCGAAGACAGCCCGCACGATGAACACCATCCACTCCGGATCACCGACCGACCCCTGCCCACACCACGTCTTCAACAAGGCCGACTCCACCATCGCACCCCAACTCCGGAACATCATCAACGCCTCCTTCAACACCGCCACCTTCCCGGAGAGCTGGAAGCACGCTGAGATCAGCGCCCTCCTGAAGAAACCTACAGCGGACTCCACCGATCTCAAAAACTTCCGCCCCATCTCGCTCCTCCCTTTTCCTGCTAAAGTCATCGAGAAGATCGTCAACAGACAGCTGACCGCCTTTCTCGAGACGAACGGATCCCTCGACCCCTCGCAGTCCGGCTTCAGAGCCAACCACAGCACCGAGACCGCCCTCATCGCAGCCACCGACGACATCCGGACCCTGCTCAACAAGGGGGAAACAGTGGCCCTCATCCTCCTGGACCTCTCCGCTGCGTTCGACACAGTCTGCCACCGCACCCTAGTCCAGCGCCTCAGCAACATCGGTATCCAAGAGAAGGCACTGGAGTGGATCATCTCATTCCTCGCCGGAAGAACACAAAGAGTCCGCCTCCCCCCGTTTCGCTCCGAGGCCACCAAAGTCATCTGCGGCGTCCCGCAAGGATCTTCACTCAGCCCCACCCTCTTCAACATCTACATGAAACCTCTCGCAGCCATCGCACGCCAGCACAACCTCAACATCATTTCTTACGCCGACGACACCCAGCTGATCCTCTCCCTCACCAGAGACCCCGACACCGCCAGAACCTGCCTACACGAAGGGATGAAAGACGTCGCCGAGTGGATGAAGGACAGCCGCCTGAAACTGAACTCGGACAAGACGGAAGTCCTCATCCTGGGATCTTCGCCCACTGCCTGGGACGACTCCTGGTGGCCCCCAGCCCTGGGCACCGCACCCAAGCCAACCGACCACGCACGCAACCTGGGCTTCATCCTGGACCCCTCCCTCTAGATGACCAGACAAGTCAACGCCGTCTCCTCATCGTGCTTCAACACCCTGCGTATGCTTTGCAAGATCTTCCGCTGGATCCCGACCGAGACCAGGAAGACTGTCACCCAGGCACTCGTCACCAGCCGACTGGACTACGGAATCGCCCTCTACGCCGGAACCACAGCCAAGCTACAGAAAAGACTCCAGCGCATCCAGAACGCCTCCGCCCGACTCATCCTGGATGTCCCCCAACGCAGCCACATCTCCAGCCACCTGAGGAACCTGCACTGGCTCCCCGTCGACAAGAGGATCACGTTCCGGCTCCTCACCCACGCACACAAGTCTCTCCACGACCTGGGCCCAGAGTACCTCAATGACCGCCTGACCTTCTACACGCCCACCCGCCAGCTACGGTCCACCAGCCTCGCCCTCGCAGCCGTACCACGCATCCGAAGAGCCACCGCCGGAGGAAGATCCTTCTCCTACCTGGCTGCCAAGACTTGGAACTCCCTCCCCATCCACCTTCGGCTGACCCAGGACCATCTCGCCTTCAGGAAACAACTCAAGACCTGGCTGTTCGAGCAGTAGCATACCCCTCCCCCCAAGCGCCTTGAGACCCTCCCGGGTGAGTAGTGCACTATACAAATGGCATGATTGATTGATTGATTGGTTATTAAATATGGTCCCAGGCTTAGAGAGTGAAACCCCTCTGCCTTTCATAATATCTTGCATTGCGTTATAAAAATAGTCCCAGGATCCGCTAAATTTAAACGAAAATGTTCGGCCATACCACATGAACTTTATGCTGCAAAAAATGCTTTCATTGTACCATGCATTGTTCAAAGATGGCCAACATTACAATTTGATGATGGAATGAAAACGAAATCCCATTACAGCTTTGAAGCTTATGGAAATGTGGCAAACTATCTCCCCATCCTTGAACTGTTATAGTCATAACGCTCGACCTTTGTTTAATCTTGGAACAAAAACCAAATAATCCATTTAACGGCCTCTCTCTATACTTTTTGAAAATATGTTTGAGAAAGAAAAACACATTTAGGTGTACTCTTTCTTTGATACAGTGATTGGTTCACTGTTTTGAATAAAATCAGAATGTATTTTCTCAAAATGACAACTCTTCGCTAATGCATATGTAACATCAACGGCTAAACAATTGTGTATGACATTTTGTTCTGTTACAAAAAACAAAACTAGAACGTTTAACGCATACTGAACATATCTATATACATATCTGTATTAATTAATTTATTTATTTATTTATTTTGAAAGTTTTATAAAGCGCGAACAAAATCCTAGCGGATATCAGAGCGCTATAAACTGTAAATGTTACATATACAAGCAATAATAGTAGATCAAACAAAAGTACAAAGAATAAACAATATAGTTATATTTAGCATCAATAAGTGTCTTGTGGTTGAGAGCGCGGCTGCTTTTCACCACATTGATTCAGAAGACCATACTCATGTGTATTTGGCCATGAGGATGGATTTAACTTCCTTTTTAAAAGCAGTAGTGGACGGGTTAAGTCTGATTTGTGGACACAGAAACAGCAGAGCACATATTTTGATCCCTGGCTATAGCTATTAATGTCTCCAAACATTCTACTATTTTCGACTTTAGAAATGTGACCTCAGATAATCCAAAACGCAATCATTGTTTTCAGAGTGTAATCTTCTACAGATAATCTTGTCAGCAGCGATTTTGAGATAATTTGCTTTATTTTAAGAAGGTACTGCAAATGGAGATGTATCCCTTAAAGCAGTTCATGAACATTGAAAAACAAATTCGCTAGCAGTAAAAGTATCTTGAGGATGTACCTGTAAACAAACCTTAGCATCCATCACATCCATTCAGTTTATTATTTATGTGCTCCTTTAATCTTCTTTAAGTATACCCTTGATGAAGCAAAAAGGAAGGGTGCACTGCACTAAGTCAGGAGTTTATGGAAAAATGTATTTTATTACTATCTTAAAAACATTGATATACCCACGTTTCTTTTATCAATCCAGTAGCAATTAATGATATCTGTAATCGGATGGGGGAATAACATGTCCCTTGTGCTTGCATAATGACTTATTGAGTTCTTTCTACTCGCTAACATGTGCTTTCATGTGCACGTTACAAGTTTTAGTGTCAAAAGCCCATCCTCCCTTTGTCTGCTTCTGACATCAGGAAATTGAGTGCCATCTAAATAGACTATAGGAACACCAATTACTTATAGCACATCGAAAAGACGTAAACACTATAAAAAAATAAGCATTTTCAGATGCAGTAGGTTTTGTTCTTGCTCAATTCTCTATCAAAAACTCAATTATTTCCAAGGAATAATCCAGTCTCCGGAGTTTTGTGGCTAGGGTTCACTATGCATGCGTGCTAGTGTACACAGGTTACATATGTTTACTTGCACCAGCCTCTCTATCCTATGGGTCTCGGCTCTTATGAGACGGATTACCGAGAGAGAGTAGTTGGTGAATACACAACATATCTTTATGACTCCAGACATTACTCTCCATCCATTTCAAAGCACAGTAATGTGTCATTGGCATCTGATGGTAACATGCATCAATGGGTGCAGGAACAGCATGTGTCACTAGCCTCAGAGAGTACATGCAACAAAGGCTGTGGTGCCCAATGCCAGAGTAGCACTAGGAGGGCCAGGTTTATATTAGATTTTCAGGAAACAAATTTGAATTGAACTTCATTGTAGTCAAGTCTATTGTACTTTCACACCATGTGTATTGAGCCACCCTCCTGGACATTAGGAGGGACACGCTTGTTATAGGCAGCACATAAACCAACTGCCGCGGTCAGAAAAGTGTATGCATGGCCACTCACAGTAACTAGCACCAATGTTCACAAGGAATTGCCAGCTGCAGTAGTTGAACAGAGTAAGTGAATTAACAGCCACACACAGGATGGAGCATTAAACCCCCACATGAATAGTCCCAAATAGCAGCAAGTAATGTTGACCGATTTCTAATGCCCCTTGACGGCCCCTTACACAATCATTAGCTTTCATGGCCTCACACAGTAATGCATATTAAAATAGATACACAAAAACAAGAGTTTTTTGTGACAGAAAGTGAACTTTGCTGTCCAATTCATTCCACCAGTGCCAGCTTGCATTGGCACTGTGAAATCTGAATCACTTCTGCCACAACTACGACAGTCTCAGTGCCTCAGATTGCTGTAGCGTCTCACCAGGTGGTCAGCAAGTAGCGGAATTTGATGAGGTCATATTCAGAGCTTTAACCTCTTCAGTGCCGGCTGAGAGAAATGAGCCAGACCAATTATCAGCATCACGTGTTCAGAGCTAGTGAATGTAAATGGTGAAGGGGTATTCATACTAGATGTAATACAATGTGCAAGTGCGGACAGGGGTTTATTCTTTTTGTACATGCAATGTCAGTTGATGCATTTTTCTTATGTCCATGCATGATAATGTCATACCATTTTACCAAAAGGCTTTCTTTGTTAAGTTGTCTCAGTGACTACACACACATCACTGTCCTAGGTCAAATCTAAAATGCTGCTGCACACCATTGCAACGTTGTGGTGAAATCTAATGGATTGTGTTGATATTTACACTATCAAAATGGAGCTGAAAGAATGAAGTCCAAAGATGAAACAAAGTCTGGTGGTTTGTGCTGGCCAACCGAAACATAATGCCATTGAATTCATGTAGGATGAACTGTTTCTATGAAGATGATGCCTGTAAAGTCAGTTGAGCTGAATCATTATTGGGAGTATGATCAAGGTTTGTCAAAAGTATTTCTGTGGGGTTCAGTAGAGGGGAACCGCTGATGGGAAAAACAGTTGAGTTGCTGCACTTTGATGCCATTGAAGTAATTTGCTTGTTGGAGTGTTATCCCATTAAAGCAAATGCGTAAACCACTGCCGGGAGAATGCTATCACTGAAGTAAGTAGAGGTGAGCTATTGACGGTGTCTTAAGGTAATCTGTATGCCATTAAAGTCAATAGAGGTAAGCCATTGTTGAGAGCGCATGTGGAAGTCTGATGTCTCAAAACGTTAGGATGATGCAAGCATGTGCAGAAGAATGCCATTGCAGTAAAAAAAAGAACAATTGTTGGGTTGTTGGTAGGATGATAGAGCAATTTGTTTTGAGTGAAGTCAAAGCATGTGCAACATTGGTGAGAAAGAGATGTAGGTTTGTTGGAGAGAAGTGCTCTTGAAAATCTGTTAAGGTCCATTGAGATACAAATTGGTGAAAGTGTAAATTTGACCCTATGGGGTCCTGGAGGTAAATTATTGTTGAAAGGACTATTCTACTCCTTATAATTGAAATGCTACAGGCATTAATGGGATTGGACCATTGTTGAGAGGGTGATTGTATTGAGGTCATTGAAGCTGAAGTATTGGTGGGAGGGTCATGCCACTGACCACTGCATGGAGTTTGTAGGAAATGAATGCTGCTAAAGTCAATGGAGATATTGTGATCTTTTAGGGAGAGGAGTTTGCATGCAATGTTTATGAACTCACAATGATTTTAACAAAAATAGAAGAACATATTTAAATTAAAATGTATACACAGAAAGGAGGTGATCATTTATCTGCATTTGTAGTGTAAATGCTAAGGGTCAGAAATTATAGTACTAACTTGGAAAGAGCAAGCTCTATCTACTTAATAGGCACTATCTCCCTAGGCCAAAACAGACTAATTAGAGAATTTCTGTTCAACCCCTGGTAGTTTGGATACAAACAGGCATTCTGTAGAGAAATGTGTTCAAGACAAAAAAAAAATGAGCAAAAAATACCAAGGTCAAGGAGTCAAGATTTGTCTGTCTTCCCGCCGTTCTTCTTCAGCTGGAGTCTCCCAGGTCCAGGGATGTTCCGTTGAGGTGGGGCAAACATGTGATTCATGCCCTGTACTGTAGGCAGTGAATTCCCCTTCTCAATTCGTTCACACAGTCCCCTACCTCCTTTAGCATTAATTTCTTTAATACCTTACTGTGACATGACCTAATACTCCCTATTTCAAGATAAAGATCCTTTCTGCCATTGGGCAGTCCGCTCTGCATTTCCCTATCCCACAATTACGGTTCAGTTCCAATTTCCATAAGACAGGCATGGATGTGCTCAAAATATAACTTTTTCCTTCTTCATTTAGGCAAATCCTGTATAAATAATTCCAACTCATTTCCCACCTCAATTATAAACTTTTATGGGCTAATACTAATTTTGAGAATGTTGGTGGAATAGTAACTGTGTACAAATGCACTTTGGGCTGCCTGAGCTACAGGGGGTTAACAAGTTTTGCTTTTCTGCATACCTACACAGTTGGCAATATACATATTTGGCTGTGACAGGTAGTGAATCTGCCTAAAAAAAAGAAAAAAACGTAAATACAGGCAGAACAGGGTGGTGTTACCTGCTAGCCACTTAGAAGGGATTAGCCATCTGGACGGGACATAGGGCAGCTGGCAGACCAAAGGTCAAACTAGTCGCTTCTTTTTTCAATTGCTCATGCCAAATGGGGCAGAGGAATTATTATTATTATTATTAATATTATTATTATTATTATTATTATTATTATCCATTTTGGTGGTAGGAATAACCTCAAGCTAAACCATTAATCAAGGACATCTTGCAGTCAACAAGTACTAAAAATACAGAAATACCATAAAACCGTAGAAACTGCATCTGGTAAAAAATCTCACAAGAATAATCAGGATAACAGTAAACCAACAATGCCTGGGATTATACAGATTGATGAAAACACATTGCCTTCTTAATTCCAAGAAAGTTCTGAGATTTTAAAGGAGGATAATTCCAGAAGTTTTACCCTGCCACTCACTTTGATTTTCCTCAGGCTTGGGCTTTGCAGCTCATGGGACTTTTCTCCAGGGATCACTGACATAATATTTATGCATACAATATCAAAACACAAAAAATATTGAAAAATAAATATTGTTAACAAAAATATTGCCTTCCTATACTTAACTAATAAAACAGAAATATATAGAACACAAATATCATTGTTAAAAATGTAGATTTTTACTTATATCTAAAACACAAATACCAGGAACAAAAATATTGCCTCCTTTAAATAAACATATAATATGTCATAAATATCGATTCACACAATATCGACTATAATAATACTGCCAAAATAAATAGGGTATCTTAAATAAATGTAAAAAGAGCACTTTTTTTGGTAAAACATTTATTTAAGAAGAACATAATAATCTATATACATGCATGAAATACAAATAAATGTATTCCATTGTCAAAATCTTTTTCACCTGCCCTATTAAACTATAATACTACATTCATAACAGTATAAACAAACTAACATTTGCATTAACTAAAACCATTTATAAAACATTCTAAATATTAATAAACATATATACATCTATATATCTTAAAATGGTCCATACCCTATGGTGAAATGTTGCGGGTAAAAAAGGAACTGCTCTGAAGCAACAGACATCAACTCCCAAATTGAAGAAATGAGTAACCACTTCTCAGAACGAGGCTACCGGCAAGATGTAATCGAAACAGCAAAAACAAGAGTGGCCTTGAAAGCAAGGACAAAACTGTTAAAACCAAAACAAGAAATGGCAGGAGGAATCCAAGTTGAAAACAATATAATTCGAGTTATAATGGACTTCAATAACCAGAGTGGGGAATTAAAGAAAATCGCTCGAAAAAACTGGAGCATTCTGATGCGGACGAAATATTGCAAAAGACATTGTCCCCATATCCTAACATCACGTACAGAAAAACTGCATCTCTGGGGGACATTCTCACACAAAGTCATTTTGAGACTTCAAAACCAATAACATCATCATGGCTGAACTCTCCAGGATTTTGGAAATGCTTTAAATGGAAAGCGTGTGCATGTGGTGAGAATACTGTATCTTATCGACTGTATAATGACCAAATTGAAAACATAAAGGACGACATAAGAAGCAAATCAAAATTTGTAGTTTACTTACTGGAATGCTCCTACAAAAAAACAATATGTAGGAAGCACCATCAAAAAGTTAAAACTGAGAATTTTACAGCACTTACGTGCCATCAAGAACAAAGACTTCACCTATCCCATGGCCAAAGACTTTCACGAATTCCATTCAAGTGACTGTCAACACCTTAAATACCATGGGATTAGAATTAAGAAAGCCAAAGAAAGAGGTGGGGATAGAATTTTGGACCTGCGAAAAACAGAATCTAGATTAATTCTAGCAATTGGCACTGAAAAACCATTTGGGCACAACCTGGAGGCAGAACTGCACATCCATCTGCAATAAACGAAGATGTGCAAATTGATCAAGGAAACTGAACAAGCATTAAAACTGCAATGACATAAATCTTACAGTCATCACCTTCACCTTCGAGGAACTTATAAACCTAATCACACATTGCTTTTAAATTAACAGAATTCTTCAAAGTGGATTTTGGGTCTCTTTAGAAAAGTTAATAGAGGAAATATAACAGCTTAAATCTAAAGGCAATAACATTATCAAGGCAATTAAGAAGAGACAATAAGTGAACAATTGGGATAGTGCCATCTCCCAATGGAACATTGTGACTTTATGGGGCTCATTTGGATCGCGGATTTCCCGCATCCTCCGGGCCGGCGGAAGCCACTGCCAGCCCGGAGGATGCGGGAAATCCGCCGCAGATGCTTTAAAGACCCACCGCCAAATTAGGATGGCTGGTGGGTCTTTGAATCTGTCTGCCACTTTTCCGCCGCGGTCGCCTTCCGACAGCGGCGGAAAAGCATTAACATGGCTGGCGGTGTCTATCAGACACCGCCATCCATATTATGATGGTGTAAAAAGTATGCTTTTCCACGGCGGATTTTCCGCCGTAGCAAAGCATACGGACCTTCACTTCTGGGGCCCGTTGCGGGCCCCCTGGGTGAAGGGGGGGGTGGGGGGTGCACATGGGGGTACCTTGCATTTGCGTGAACAAAGCGGCAGGCACCGCGCGGTGCCTGCCGCTTTGTGCCCGCAAATGCCGTGCATGCATTTTTAACATTGCGGCGGGTGCAATGTTAATGTACATCCCTGTCCGTGAGCTTCGCTCATCTACACAATCACTCCTTCAGGTACCCCGGTACAGACGCAAGAAATGGGGCGGAGCCAACTTTTCAGTTCTAGCACCATCTTTCTGGAATTCCCTCCCCGATCACTTGCGCCTGGCCAGACACTACTCTCTTTTTCGTAAAGATCTCAAGACCTTTCTCTTTACTCAGGCTTTTCTTAATGTGAACTGACCTTAATTTTCTCCTATCCACTGGTTTTCGTCCTGCTGCTAAATTAGCCTCCACAGCGCCAAGAAACCGTATGGTGTACGTTGCGCTATATAAATATTTTAAATTCAAATTCAAATTCAGCTTGAAGCTGCACCCGCCGCAATGTTAAAAATAGAGGATGTGACCGCCACCCTGGCGGTCACATCCTAATCTGTATGGAGGGACCGCCGCTGCCCCTGCGGACGGTCCCTCCTGCTCTATGGTGGCGGGCGGACTCAGGTCCGTCCGCCATCATAATCGGCCCCTAAGTTTTGAAAAATTAGTGTAGAAATCGTATTGCCTTGTTAATCATGGAAAATATAGTAAGAATTGAACGAAAGAAATGAGACAACATGGGGATTATCAAATAAGAATGTACTTTACAAATAACTCTTGTAAAAAATTGTCGAAAAAATTGTTAAGAATTATTATCATTTTAGGATATGCACTAGTCACTTAAAAATAGAAAACTGAAAATGACTCCCCTTTCTTACCCCTTTCCTCTCTCCTCTTCTCCCTTTTCATGTTGCTCAAATTTGATATTAGGGTAGAGGAATGTATTCATAGTAAAACCTAACCTCGTAGTTCTTACTTCTTATTGCTCATACTTTTAAATAATTGACAATGAGAACTTCTGAACAAAGAACAATTTATTTAAACTTGAAGTGGGCAGGTACAGTGACTAGAATGTACTTTACAAATCATTGTCCATATAACATATGCACTTGTCACTTTATTGTTTGGATCTCGTTGCTTCTGATTTAAACACATAATAATAAGAAGGTATTTTACATCCTAAGATATGTGTTTTTAACAACGACATTGACAACAATCACTCATGATGTTTTACAAAATATTTAAATCTTGCACTTGCTCTTAATAACTTTTGCGTATCTTGCACATCAACATATAAACTTATATGTATCTATCTCAGCCTGAATTGAAATTGATTGTAAATATATGCACTGTCTGTCAGGATTTTTTTTAAGCCTAGTCTTTCTTCTAATAGAAAGAATTCCAGGAAAATATATTGAGCACTTAAAAAGAGACATTCTAGGCACCAGGACTGTATGGTCCTGTAGAAGGCTGGGAGCCGAAATGCGTAGACCGTCCTCTACTATTTTGTATTGCTCTTTGGTTTAAATAATAAATAAATAGCACATATTTGATCCCTCTGAGTGTGGTGCTGTGATCCTTCATCGAGCTTGGTTGGAACAGAGAAATTCGGAGCATACCTATTTATGTATGTATATATAAAATTACATTAAAATCTATATATCAAACATTATAAATAAAACCGTTATTTAGTGTGTACAATTGAAGATCATACAATTGAAGAACAATTGAAGAACATAGCTGATAAACACAATTCAAACTAAAACTAAACTAACCAATAAAATCAAACTATAAACACTCTTAACCAATAAAATCAGACAATCAAATCAACAATAAAAGGGGCACACTCATTTTATCAGCTAAATAATAAAAAAATGACATACGCTGCAAGACAAGGAAAATCTGCCAGATCCTATGACTAGCCTATTGAAGAAGAAATATATACATCTGGACAACTTCCTAAGAAAGGAAGTAAAATGTATATTTAAACTAAAACTTACTTGTAAATAAAAAAAAAAAAATAGCAAATAGTTAAGAAAAAACCCTCCAGTTTCTATCTCTTCACATGTACTTCCTTAAATTAAAAAATCATGGGGCCGGTTACGATCTCGATCGGAAAGCCTCTGACCTTAGGTCGCAGGCTTTCCAACAAAGATCACTGCTTTCACTTCCAACTGCCTAATTACAATTTAGGTGGTCAAAAATGAAACCAGCCAATCATTCCAGCTGGATTCTGGTGGGCTCAAGGAGCTCATCTGGCAGTCAGAAACTGGCCCCTAATCCATATGGATGGTGTTTCACGCTCTCCGGATTACGATGCAGGCTTTCCATGCTGGGCTTTCGGACATGGACACCCTGTCAGAAAGCATGTTTGTGGACCCCTAGCAGGGCCCCCTTCTGTTTGTGGCTTCTGGTTGGGGGCAAAGGGGGCTTGATCCCTGCATTGTATGACAGGCACCCTGAAGGGGGAACATCGTTTACAACGCGGTGTTTACACCGCGTTGCCTTTACAACGATGCTATTACATCGCAAGTCGTTACTACGACTTGCGCTGGATGGCGCTGTTGTATAAGGAATATTGTAATTTTATATTCCAACACCTTCCCTACTGTTACGTGGACTGGTGTTGGAATATAAAATTATAATATTCCACAATCCACGCCCTACAACGCAAGTCGTTGTAACGACTTGCGTTGTAATGGCAGCGTTGTCATGTACCGCGATCTAAAAGATCGCGTTGTACTGACATACATCCCCCTGAAGTGCTTGCCACATGGTGCAGGAATGACCACAACCTCCCATTTCCCTTTTGGAGCTTCTGCTATGGCTTGTTAATGGCCGTAATTCATGTTCCCATAGGGAAATGTGAGTATTTGACCGCACTAGGTGCGGTCAGGACCTCTGACCGGAGGTTGTTCGGTCGCATTTCCGCGATGTTGTCAGGTGAATGCAAGTCTGCCCAACATCGTAATAAGCCCCTGTGACTTCGAAAAGTGATAACCTGCAGAAAAAAGACCTATTATGAACCAGCAAAAGATACAACAAAGTAAGTATACATAAATTATAAAAAAAATATAATCTTACCCGAAAAGCAAGTAAAAAGAAACCTAACAACCTCACTCTCTACAAACTATCAACAAATAAAGATTTAAAAATGAAACCGATGCTTTACTTTTCTTCCAACAGAAAAGAAAGCACCTGCTTTACATTACAACACCTCAACAGAAAAGCTGCAAAACTGTGTGAGACATCAAAAAAGAAAAAACAAGTATAATAATTTTATAACTACATAATAAAAGTATTTACTTAAAAAAGTATATTCATTCATATTATCACACTACTTTCAGATACAATGACAGAGAGAGCTAAATATCCCAGGAAGGAAAGCAGTTATTAAGTCACACCGGCTGCACCTACAACCAAGAAAGTACTTCGACAGTAAATGAGATTTGGAAATGTAGCAAATATTATTCTAATACATGCTGCGGGAGGGGCTCTACAAAATATGATGTAATTAATGTAAGGGAACACAACCACCCTCCAAATGTGACCGAAATAGAAGTAAGGGAGGTATTGCAGGATATAAGAGAAGCAAGCACTAGCTCCCAGGAACCCACAACCAAAATACTTAAAGATAAACTCCCTGTAGTCCCAAAGCACATCACGGGTCAAGTACCAACTACTCCAACACTAAAAAGTTTAAATGCAGAAAGTAAAACAGCCACCAACTAAGAAGCAGGTACTAAAACATTGAAATAGATTTAAAAATGACAGCTAGGCCCTCATTAGGATGTCGGGACTGCCTCATTAGGATGCAACCAAACACTGTTCGGATGTATTCCTACATTTTACTTTGACAGCATGCATTCTGGTTTTAAACTGGCTGTAATTCATCCTCCCATAGTGAAAGGGGAGGTGCCATACCCTCACTGCACCCAGTGGCGGACAGCTCAAAGTGCATACCACAAGGTGCAATGATCAATAGGGGGGCAATATAGGTGCCACCTCGGCCTCCAAATGGAAGCTGTGCAGTCAAGAGGGCCCTGATGGGGGCCCAAAAAGTGATTTCGACAGACTGGCATGGAATCCATGTCAGAAACCTTCATCGTAATCTCAAGGGCAGAAAAAGCTGCCATTGAGATGCCAGGCCACATTCTGAATGGTGGATGGGCTCTCCGAGCCTGGCGGAAGCCAGCTGAAATGACCATCCGGTTTACTTTCTGACCGCCTCCATAGTAATGAGGCGGTTGGAAAGGAAACCTAATGGCACAAAAAGATTCAGCTGTAATGGCTCCGGAGCATTTACAAGCTGCATTGTAATCGGCTCCATAATGAGGAACCTTACCTCTTATATATAACCCTAAACTAAGATAAACAAATCCCACACTTTTCTACAGCAGATAACTTACTAAAACTAAGCCAATATCAAACTTGGATAATAGATGGGACCTTCAAAATATCTCCCAAACCATTCACTCAGATATACACCATACATTGTGAATATCACAAAACAAATATCCTTTTTATATATGCCATACTGCCAAATTAACAAAGCACCACTTACTACAATCTCTTAAACTACGTGAAGCATAAAACAAATATCTAGTATCTGCAAAAATTAATCTTAGACTTTGCAGAAGCGGTGATTAAAACCATTTTAAAAATGTGCCCGCACACATACATACAGTCCTGTTACTACCATTTCAATCAAAGCAAATGGAAACACCTCAACAATTCTGATGTCGGACGGGCCAGAGTCCGTCCGACATCGGTTGGGAACTGGAACTGAAAGACCTCCTAGCCCAAGAAGTAGGATGCGACTGAACCCTATACTTTACAATGGGAGCATGAATTCCAAACAGAATGCATGCTCTAACTGCAATCAGGGTGCCTGCCACCGGGTACAGAGATCAACAGGGGGGCATGGGTCATAATTTGGAACCACGGAACAGGAACCCGATGGGAAGGCGCACTTGCTAAGCCACTTTAGGTACTCATATTAGGAGTGCCGGTTCTTACACCAATACAGAAAGGATGTAAGTCCGATGTGTATACATATGATGGGACTTATCCTGTCTTTGAATACCAGAAGGAACTACTTGTGATAGTATAACGGAGATTTAGCTGATTTTTGGTCCCACATCACACCTTCAAAGCTAACTGGGACGGAAGTATAACTGGCGGAGATGAGTCTGGGAGTGATTGCATTTGCCCAACAGCCCTGAAGAAGTCGAAGGGCTAACCCCTACCAAACGAACATATGTTGGCTGGGCAATTTTTGGAACACAGGAACAGAAGTATTACAACTACTCAGATTACTCTCATTCTGGTATATATCTATATATTGAATGTTTTTCTGAGTTAACTGAATGTTTACTATACGTTGTTTCTGACAGGAGCATGTGCATAGGCTTGCTATAAATTTGATCTGATCCCCGGATCCACTTAGAGGGCTTGGGATGTTCTCCCTCACCTTTTGCACCGACTTACTCGTGTTGACCGAAACTACGCACACTCGATAGGCTCCAGTTTCTCCCACACAAGAACTACCATTCTTTCTATTTCAAACGAAGCCACCTATTGGAATATTTCAAAGACACTTGAGTTGGTAGACTGTATCACTTCAGACACAGACGCCAAGCCAAATTCCAAATATTATTGTGGAATGTCTATGACAACACCTTAGCACACAAATCCAAAACAAACAGTGCAGTGGGAGATTGGCACAATGCCTTTCAATTCACATTAGGCATAACCCAATGTACACTATAAATTCATAGAAGCATTACAAAAAGAGAAAAGCTACCAGCAACTACGGATGGAACAATCTGTTATCCAAAATGAACATGTTATGTTAAAATTATTTATAGAGCGCACTTTCACCAAACGGTTTCATGGCGCTAAAATTAGCACACAAACCAAAAGAATGAATGACATGCTAGAAAGTAAAGTCAAAATCCTCATAAACAACAAAGGAATAGATTACTTGGAAATAACAGCCAAGCATATTATAAAATAAATAGTAATTTACAAAGAACCCAAAAAATCACACAATCTAATCTGACATCACAAATCATTGTTTATATAAAAGATAAACATAACACTTTAATACATCAGACTAAACATGAAATACATTTCCAATATTAAATCTATAAATATTAAATGAGATTGAGATAATAAATGCATACATTATTTACATGACAAATCTAAACCTCACCAATCTAAAAGCAAAGAACAAACTCAATCCATAAATACAACACATAAGCAATAACATTCCAATACCAATCACATATTTACACAAACAATTAAATGTAGCATTTTCCACCCAAAGCCAAAAAAGTTATTAGAAATTAATGTTCTGTAACTGCTGTTCTTCCTCAGTATCCACATAGTCAAAAATAATAATCCAGCAAAAATGGGACAAAGATTGACCAAAAAGCACAAACAAATGCAAAAATAAAACAAATCCAATAGGAATCCTCAAAGTATTTCAAAGTATCTAGAAACCATAAAAAACTGTAAAAGTGTTTACCAAAAAAAAACTCTACTAGAATCCCCTCCAAAATAGAAAATGAAAGTTAAAAATGTTGCTTTAATATTTATTTACTATAAAAAATTATGTTAACATGATGTTGAAAATATGTATATAAAACCATTAGGAAATGTTTAATAAATGTTAAACAGTGGTAAAAAGTGGAACATTTACAATATGCAATAATATTTGAATATGATTTAATTTTTTTATGCAATAAGGAAGATTTGTTAAAAATGTAATATTAGTCTACATATTAACATTGATATTTAAGTTTAAATCTATATGTTTATAAATGTGAAAATATACAATAAATAAACTTTAAAAACATTAATATTAGAACAATGTTTTGCATGTATTTATTCTATGAAGTATATGCAGTACAAAATATTATTAATTAAAAATCTAATTCAATTTTTTATTATATTTCTAAAAACCGACAATACTAAACCAATTTACATCAAAAGAGAGGGAATAGTATTTGGGCTTTTAACTTGGTCCAGCGCAACTGCCCTAAACGTAATGCAACAAAGAAAGAGTATGCAGTTCCTCGGTGAAATATTATTCACCAAACACCACCAAGATAGGTATATATGGTGGAGTATGTCAAACAGGGGTCTTAAAATAAAGGAGGAGGGGGAATTTCTCCTTTCGGAACTAGGGCTCTCACACACCCAGCAAGCTAGATGTCATGCTTCATCATTTGAGCATGCTCCTCATTGGGCTGGCGCTGCAATGCCCAACCCAATGGGCACCCTTAAACGGGCTCTTTATCTGAGATCTTTTGTTCCTTGCCATAAGGGTGCAGTGGGGGTGAGAGGGCCTAGTCAAATGTAGATGTATGTGAAGTATTTTAAAATAGGTTAAAGATCCCTCTGAAAAACTTTTATTCTAGTGGGTACCTATCCTAAGTAAAATATAAAAGGAGGGGTAGTGTGTTCAATGAACTAAGTAACAAAAAACCTACTCTACTCCTTAGTGGTCGACATGTTTCTCACCTTGTGATTGTCTTTAAAAGATCAGAGGCGATTCTTCAGGACCGTGCAATAAAACAATTAGTGAAAATAAAGCTATCTACATGAAAGAGTGGTAAGTATAATTTTTCTACTTGCCACTGTTAATAGCCTAGGCGGGATCCTCCTAGGTGATGGAGACCACCTAAAGTACTGTATATTTAGGCCTCGTCTGGTGCAGCAGCAATAGAGACACTCAGACAGTAATGTCCCTGTTCCATGTCGGAACCGATCATTCGACCTACCCCTACTGCTGCTCCTCAGGAGCTAAATCAATACCATAAACTATTTCTACTGCATGCATATAAATACAATTCAAGCAAAGCATTTCATACTAAATTATAAAACTAAATAATCAATCTCCAACGTAAACCATTTTAAGAAAGTGTTGGACACTAAAGGGGTGACACTTACTATTCTCACTCCAATCCAAATCATTATGGAGATATTGTTGGACACTAGAGGCGTAAATTGTAATATTGCCACTCCTTGCCTTAACTCTGACTCTGAGCCAAAAGACATACTCAAGGCTTTCTCTGGACTTTGCGAAAGTGTGAGGGATGCTCCTATTGTTCCCAGTAGAGACCATACCGTCACTAGGGCAAGAACTGTGGTTTGACAAGGCCTGCTCCAAAGAGCATAGCAATATAAATAAGGCCCTTAAACGCATGCCTGGTAGGAGGTGAGATTCTTATGTTACCAATATAAAAGGCTGTTAAAGAAAGGAAGCAGTCCCTAAAAGGCGATGCCTGGGATCAGTTAATGAGTGCTTGTAATTCCCATGTTAGTGCCACTTTTTCAAGGGTCATTACCAGTCCATTTTTAGCAGCTGAGGATGGGCCTATTTGATCTCTGTGTAGCAGGAGAAAAATGGTTTGACCACGTCTCTCATATATACTCTTTAGAGCCAGATTCCCCTCCCCAGTCTACCATGTTGAATTTGAATCTTTCATTCTGTATCACAGAAGTTGCGGGGACCATCATGAGAATCACTAGAAATAAGGCAATCCTCTTATTTTGGAACCCCTGTTAACTAAGGTATTAAATGCTGCTGTCATATTTGGTTTGCCAAGCTCATGGGCCCAATCTATCATTGTTCCTATTTTTTAAATGGGGGATTAAGCCGATCAAAGATGTTACAGGCCCATTTTCCTGACTAATACAACTATCAAGGTTTTAGGTCAGGTAAGCTTGTAAAGGCTATCTCTATGGGCCAAGGAGAATAATGATCAGAAGCAGACAGGCTCAGGAAGCGCAGATATCGTGAATACCGAGTCAATGACAGTGTAAAGAGCAGGTTATAATTTTTGGTGTATTATCACATCTTGGAGATTGGTTCTGATTGATTATTCACACAATTGATACAGATCTTCTATTGTGTTAAATGACATGAGAGACGCCCCTGAGGCAGGGACCTTGCAGTCCCGAAATGCATCGGGCATGTAAATGACCAGGACAAATATTTTGATGTAGTGCATAAAATGTTATGTTTTCACGTTTATGTCCTATTTTGTATCAAAGCAAATTTTGTTGAAAAAACCTTTTTGTTGTAAGGAATAAGCACCTGATACTAGCAGTATGGTACCACATGTATTAAACTAATTATACATCATGAACAAAGAAATACATGCTTAAAAAATGCAGTAATACGCAGATTGTGGTTCAGATTTTGATTACTCTAGTTATGAATTTTGGTTCTAAGTGAACAGTGCACACCGCATCCAATTCTGTGTACTTGTTATATTTTGCTAGTTTATATAACATGCGTCAACAGCACATGCAACGGTGTACCACCACTTGATTAGTTTGAAAAGATTTCATTTGAGAAGGAATAACAACAGGAAATAAAAGGAGTGCAACTCTCAATAAAATACTGTCCAAGGAGAACAATATCACATTCGACATACAGAATGGGCTTGGGATTGTTCTAGGTAACATTGACAAATGCCTCAACATATCCTTAATAACTCAGAAGTATACCATGGCCGAAAAACACACCCTTTTCTTAAGTTTCATGGATCTCACCTGAGCATTCAACCGAATAAATCAAACCAAACTCTGGGACATGTACAAGCACTGTTGTCCTTTTTGGGGTGCATACATAGGGATATGTCTGTGTCTGTAATGTATGGACGGGACAGCTGTTCCTCAAGATCCTTCCCATTGCATGCCATGTCAGGTAGGCATGCATTCTGGCCCGATATTTGTTAACCATCTATATTAATCCCCTAGAGGCAGTGTTAATAGATAAGAAATACGAGGTTCCCCGTGTACGCTACCATGCAATACCAATTCTGCGTTATGCAGATGATTGCACCCTCATGCCAAGAATGGCAAAGGAAGGCAAATATTAATAACACCTTTTCCGTTTTTATGGATGATGTAAATCTTTCTATAAATCACACAAGTTTGTTTGTAGTGGTCCTAAGCCTTCTAAACACAAATCCCTAATCAGTAACCTATGTAATATTGCATAAGTACACACCTTTAATTATTTGGGTATTTTGTTTGATAAGAGGAATTCCTGGGGTCCCCTTCCTACATCTAAAAGACTAATTCTTGTTAGACAACTAGGGGGGTGGGAGCGCGCCAGGACATGCCCAGCGTAATTACCTCTTGCATCTTGGTTAGTGTAGTTCCTCATGTTTCGCTCAGTACTTAGTTAATATTTTTCATAGCCAGTGCTCAAATTATTTTTTCAAATCTTATCCCTAGACACGTGTTTCTTGCTTCCGCATTCATCAGTAGGGAAAAACAAATTATTCATAGGTTGCTGTTAATGCTGCTGTCGTCTTTCAGGACCAGTTCCACTCCCAGCATGCAGGCTCTGCTCCCGAGCTCGTCAGCTCAGCGGCTCACGAGAGCCATTTTCAACAACTAGGGGGGTGGGAGCGCGCCCGGACATGCCACAGCGTAATTACCTCTTGCATCTTGGTTAGTGTAGTTCCTCATGTTTCGCTCAGTACTTAGTTCATAATGTTCATAGCCAGTGCTCAAATAATTTTTTCAAATCTTATCCCTAGACACGTGTTTCTTGCTTCCGCATTCATCAGTAGGGAAAAACTAATTATTCATAGGTTGCTGTGAATGCTGCTGTCGTCTTTCAGGACCAGTTCCACTCCCAGCATGCAGGCTCTGCCCCCGAGCTCGTCAGCTCAGTGGCTCACAAGAGCCATTTTCAACAACTAGTGGGGAGGGAGCGCGCCTGGACATGCCCAGCGTAATTACCTCTTGCATCTTGGTTAGTGTAGTTCCTCATGTTTCGCTCAGTACTTAGTTCATAATGTTCATAGCCAGTGCTCAAATTATTTTTTCAAATCTTATCCCTAGACACGTGTTTCTTGCTTCCGCATTCATCAGTAGGGAAAAACAAATTATTCATAGGTTGCTGTGCATGTTGCTGTCGTCGTTCAGGACCAGTTCCACTCCCAGCATGCAGGCTCTGCTCCCGAGCTCGTCAGCTCAGCAGCTCACGAGAGCCATTTTCAACAACTAGGGGGGTGGGAGCGCGCCCGGACATGCCCAGCGTAATTACCTCTTGCATCTTGGTTAGTGTAGTTCCTCATGTTTTGCTCAGTACTTAGTTCATAATGTTCATAGCCAGTGCTCAATTTATTTTTTCAAATCTTATCCCTAGACATGCGTTTCTTGCTTCCGCATTCATCAGTAGGGAAAAACAAATTATTCATAGGTTGCTGTGCATTCTGCTGTCGTCTTTCAGGACCAGTTCCACTCCCAGCATGCAGGCTCTGCTCCCGAGCTCATCAGCTCAGCGGCTCACAAGAGCCATTTTTAACAACTAGGGGGGTGGGAGCGCGCCCGGACATGCCCAGCGTAATTACCTCTTGCATCTTTGTTAGTGTAGTTCCTCATGTTTCGCTCAGTACTTAGTTCATAATGTTCATAGCCAGTGCTCAAATTATTTTTTCAAATCTTATCCCTAGACACGTGTTTCTTGCTTCCGCATTCATCAGTAGGGAAAAACAAATTATTCATAGGTTGCTGTGCATGCTGCTGTCGTCTTTCAGGACCAGTTCCACTCCCAGCATGCAGGCTCTGCTCCGGAGCTCGTCAGCTCAGCGGCTCACGAGAGCCATTTTCAACAACTAGGGGGGTGGGAGCGCCCCCGGACATGCCCAGCGTAATTACCTCTTGCATCTTGGTTAGTGTAGTTCCTCATGTTTCGCTCAGTACTTAGTTCATAATGTTCATAGCCAGTGCTCAAATTATTTTTTCAAATCTTATCCCTAGACACGTGTTTCTTGCTTCCGCATTCATCAGTAGGGAAAAACAAATTATTCATAGGTTGCTGTGCATGCTGCTGTCGTCTTTTCAGGACCAGTTCCACTCCCAGCATGCAGGCTCTGCTCCCGAGCTCGTCAGCTCAGCAGCTCACGAGAGCCATTTTCAACAACTAGGGGGGTGGGAGCGCACCCGGACATGCCCAGCGTAATTACCTCTTGCATCTTGGTTAGTGTAGTTCCTCATGTTTCGCTCAGTACTTAGTTCATAATGTTCATAGCCAGTGCTCAAATAATTTTTTCAAATCTTATCCCTAGACACGTGTTTCTTGCTTCCGCATTCATCAGTAGGGAAAAACAAATTATTCATAGGTTGTTGTGCATGCTGCTGTCGTCTTTCAGGACCAGTTCCACTCCCAGCATGCAGGCTCTTCCGCATTCATCAGTAGGGAAAAACAAATTATTCATAGGTTGCTGTGCATGCTGCTGTCGTCTTTCAGGACCAGTTCCACTCCCGGCATGCAGGCTCTGCTCCCGAGCTCGTCAGCTCAGCGGCTCACGAGAGCCATTTTCAACAACTAGAGGGGTGGGAGCGCGCCCGGACATGCCCAGCGTAATTACCTCTTGCATCTTGGTTAGTGTAGTTCCTCATGTTTCGCTCAGTACTTAGTTCATAATGTTCATAGCCAGTGCTCAAATTATTTTTTCAAATCTTATCCCTAGACACGTGTTTCTTGCTTCCGCATTCATCAGTAGGGAAAAACTAATTATTCATAGGTTGCTGTTCATGCTGCTGTCGTCTTTCAGGACCAGTTCCACTCCCAGCATGCAGGCTCTGCTCCCGAGCTCGTCAGCTCAGCGGCTCACGGGAGCTATTTTCAACAACTAGGGGGGTGGGAGCGCGCCCGGACATGCACAGCTTAATTACCTCTTGCATCTGGTTAGTGTAGTACCTCATGTTCTGCTCAGTACTTAGTTCATAATGTTCATAGCCAGTGCTCAAAGTATTTTTTCAAATCTTATCCCTAGACTCGTGTTTCTTGCTTCCGCATTCATCAGTAGGGAAAAACAAATTATTCATAGGTTGCTGTGCATGCTGCTGTCGTCTTTCAGGACCAGTTCCACTCCTAGCATGCAGGCTCTGCTCCCGAGCTCGTCAGCTCAGCGGCTCACGAGAGCCATTTTCAACAACAAGGGGGGTGGGAGCGCGCCCGGACATGCCCAGCTTAATTACCTCTTGCATCTTGGTTAGTGTAGTTCCTCATGTTTCGCTCAGTACTTAGTTCATAATGTTCATAGCCAGTGCTCAAATTATTTTTTCAAATCTTATCCCTAGACACGTGTTTCTTGCTTCCGCATTCATCAGTAGGGAAAAACAAATTATTCATAGGTTGCTGTGCATGCTGCTGTCGTCTTTCAGGACCAGTTCCACTCCCAGCATGCAGGCTCTGCTCCCGAGCTCATCAGCTCAGCGGCTCACGAGAGCCATTTTCAACAACTAGGGGGGTGGGAGCGCGCCCGGACATGCCCAGCGTAATTACCTCTTGCATCTTGGTTAGTGCAGTTCCTCATGTTTCGCTCAGTACTTAGTTCATAATGTTCATAGCCAGTGCTCAAATTATTTTTTCAAATCTTATCCCTAGACACGTGTTTCTTGCTTCCGCATTCATCAGTAGGGAAAAACTAATTATTCATAGGTTGCTGCGCATGCTGCTGTCGTCTTTCAGGACCAGTTCCACTCCCAGCATGCAGGCTCTGCTCCCGAGCTCGTCAGCTCAGCGGCTCACGAGAGCCATTTTCAACAACTAGGGGGGTGGGAGCGCGCCCGGACATGCCCAGCGTAATTACCTCTTGCATCTTGGTTAGTGTAGTTCCTCATGTTTCGCTCGGTACTTAGTTCATAATGTTCATAGCCAGTGTTCAAAGTATTTTTTCAAATCTTATCCCTAGACACGTGTTTCTTGCTTCCGCATTCATCAGTAGGGAAAAACAAATTATTCATAGGTTGCTGTGCATGCTGCTGTCGTCTTTCAGGACCAGTTCCACTCCCAGCATGCAGGCTCTGCTCCCGAGCTCGTCAGCTCAGCGGCTCACGAGAGCCATTTTCAACAACTAGGGGGGTGGGAGCGCGCCCGGACATGCCCAGCGTAATTACCTCTTGCATCTTGGTTAGTGTAGTTCCTCATGTTTCGCTCAGTACTTAGTTCATAATGTTCATAGCCAGTGCTCAAATTATTTTATCAAATCTTATCCCTAGACACGTGTTTCTTGCTTCCGCATTCATCAGTAGGGAAAAACAAATTATTCATAGGTTGCTGTGCATGCTGCTGTCGTCTTTCAGGACCAGTTCCACTCCCAGCATGCAGGCTCTGCTCCCGAGCTCGTCAGCTCAGCGGCTCACGAGAGCCATTTTCAACAACTAGGGGGGTGGGAGCGCACCCGGACATGCCCAGCGTAATTACCTCTTGCATCTTGGTTAGTGTAGTTCCTCATGTTTCGCTCAGTACTTAGTTCATAATGTTCATAGCCAGTGCTCAAATTATTTTTTCAAATCTTATCCCTAGACACGTGTTTCTTGCTTCCGCATTCATCAGTAGGGAAAAACAAATTATTCATAGGTTGCTGTGCATGCTGCTGTCGTCTTTCAGGACCAGTTCCACTCCCAGCATGCAGGCTCTGCTCCCGAGCTCGTCAGCTCAGCGGCTCACGAGAGCCATTTTCAACAACTAGGGGGGTGGGAGCGCGCCCGGACATGCCCAGCGTAATTACCTCTTGCATCTTGGTTAGTGTAGTTCCTCATGTTTCGCTCAGTACTTAGTTCATAATGTTCATAGCCAGTGTTCAAAGTATTTTTTCAAATCTTATCCCTAGACACGTGTTTCTTGCTTCCGCATTCATCAGTAGGGAAAAACAAATTATTCATAGGTTGCTGTGCATGCTGCTGTCATCTTTCAGGACCAGTTCCACTCCCAGCATGCAGGCTCTTCTGCATTCATCAGTAGGGAAAAACAAATTATTCATAGGTTGCTGTGCATGCTGCTGTCGTCTTTCAGGACCAGTTCCACTCCCAGCATGCAGGCTCTGCTCCCGAGCTCGTCAGCTCAGCGGCTCACGAGAGCCATTTTCAACAACTAGAGGGGTGGGAGCGCGCCCGGATATGCCCAGCGTAATTACCTCTTGCATCTTGGTTAGTGTAGTTCCTCATGTTTCGCTCAGTACTTAGTTCATAATGTTCATAGCCAGTGCTCAAATTATTTTTTCAAATCTTATCCCTAGACACGTGTTTCTTGCTTCCGCATTCATCAGTAGGGAAAAACAAATTATTCATAGGTTGCTGTGCATGCTGCTGTCGTCTTTCAGGACCAGTTCCACTCCCAGCATGCAGGCTCTGCTCCTGAGCTCGTCAGCTCAGCGGCTCACGGGAGCCATTTTCAACAACTAGGGGGGTGGGAGCGCGCCCGGACATGCCCAGCGTAATTACCTCTTGCATCTTGGTTAGTGCAGTTCCTCATGTTTCGCTCAGTACTTAGTTCATAATGTTCATAGCCAGTGCTCAAATTATTTTTTCAAATCTTATCCCTAGACACGTGTTTCTTGCTTCCGCATTAATCTGCGGGGAAAAACAAATTATTCATAGGTTGCTGTGCATGCTGCTGTCGTCTTTCAGGACCAGTTCCACTCCCAGAGTGCAGGCTCTGCTCCCGAGCTCGTCAGCTCAGCGGCTCAGGAGAGCCATTTTCAACAACTAGGGGGGTGGGAGTGCACCCGGACATGCCCAGCGTAATTACCTCTTGCATCTTGGTTAGTGTAGTTCCTCATGTTTCGCTCAGTACTTAGTTCATAATGTTCATAGACAGTGCTCAAATTATTTTTTCAAATCTTATCCCTAGACACGTGTTCCTTGCTTCCGCATTCATCAGTAGGGAGAAACAAATTATTCATAGGTTGCTGTGCATGCTGCTGTCGTCTTTCAGGACCAGTTCCACTCCCAGCATGCAGGCTCTGCTCCCGAGCTCGTCAGCTCAGCGGCTCACGAGAGCCATTTTCAACAACTAGGTGGGTGGGAGCGCGCCTGGACATGCCCACCGTAATTACCTCTTGCATCTTGGTTAGTGTAGTTCCTCATGTTTCGCTCAGTACTTAGTTCATAATGTTCATAGCCAGTGCTCAAATTATTTTTTCAAATCTTATCCCTAGACACGTGTTTCTTGCTTCCGCATTCATCAGTAGGGAAAAACAAATTATTCATAGGTTGCTGCGCATGCTGCTGTCGTCTTTCAGGACCAGTTCCACTCCCAGCATGCAGGCTCTGCTCCCGAGCTCGTCAGCTCAGCGGCTCACGAGAGCCATTTTCAACAACTAGGGGGGTGGGAGCGCGCCCGGACATGCCCAGCGTAATTACCTCTTGCATCTTGGTTAGTGTAGTTCCTCATGTTTCGCTCAGTACTTAGTTCATAATGTTCATAGCCAGTGCTCAAATTATTTTATCAAATCTTATCCCTAGACACCTGTTTCTTGCTTCCGCATTCATCAGTAGGGAAAAACAAATTATTCATAGGTTGCTGTGCATGCTGCTGTCGTCTTTCAGGACCAGTTCCACTCCCAGCATGCAGGCTCTGCTCCCGAGCTCGTCAGCTCAGCGGCTCACGAGAGCCATTTTCAACAACTAGGGGGGTGGGAGCGCACCCGGACATGCCCAGCGTAATTACCTCTTGCATCTTGGTTAGTGTAGTTCCCCATGTTTTGCTCAGTACTTAGTTCATAATGTTCATAGCCAGTGCTCAAATTATTTTTTCAAATCTTATCCCTAGACACGTGTTTCTTGCTTCCGCATTCATCAGTAGGAAAAAACAAATTATTCATAGGTTGCTGTGCATGCTGCTGTCGTCTTTCAGGACCAGTTCCACTCGCAGCATGCAGGCTCTGCTCCCGAGCTCGTCAGCTCTGCGGGTCACGAGAGCCATTTTCAACAACTAGGGGGGTGGGAGCGCGCCTGGACATGCCCACCGTAATTACCTCTTGCATCTTGGTTAGTGTAGTTCCTCATGTTTCGCTCAGTACTTAGTTCATAATGTTCATAGCCAGTGCTCAAATTATTTTTTCAAATCTTATCCCTAGACACGTGTTTCTTGCTTCCGCATTCATCAGTAGTGAAAAACAAATTATTCATAGGTTGCTGCGCATGCTGCTGTCGTCTTTCAGGACCAGTTCCACTCCCAGCATGCAGGCTCTGCTCCCGAGCTCGTCAGCTCAGCGGCTCAGAAGAGCCATTTTCAAGAACTAGGGGGGTGGGAGCGCGCCCGGACATGCCCAGCGTAATTACCTCTTGCATCTTGGTTAGTGTAGTTCCTCATGTTTCGCTCAGTACTTAGTTCATAATGTTCATAGCCAGTGCTCAAATTATTTTTTCAAATCTTATCCCTAGACACGTGTTTCTTGCTTCCACATTCATCAGTAGGGAAAAACAAATTATTCATAGGTTGCTGTGCATGCTGCTGTCGTCTTTCAGGACCAGTTCCACTCCCAGCATGCAGGCTCTTCCGCATTCATCAGTAGGGAAAAACTAATTATTCATAGGTTGCTGTGCATGCTGCTGTCGTCTTTCAGGACCAGTTCCACTCCCAGCATGCAGGCTCTGCTCCCGAGCTCGTCAGCTCAGCGGCTCACGGGAGCTATTTTCAACAACTAGGGGGGTGGGAGCGCGCCCGGACATGCCCAGCGTAATTACCTCTTGCATCTTTGTTAGTGTAGTTCCTCATGTTCCGCTCAGTACATAGTTCATAATGTTCATAGCCAGTGCTCAAAGTATTTTTTCAAATCTTATCCCTAGACACGTGTTTCTTGCTTCCGCAATCATCAGTAGGGAAAAACAAATTATTCATAGGTTGCTGTGCATGCTGCTGTCGTCTTTCAGGACCAGTTCCACTCCCAGCATGCAGGCTCTGCTCCCGAGCTCGTCAGCTAAGCGGCTCACGAGAGCCATTTTCAACAACTAGGGCGGTGGGAGCGCGCCCGGACATGCCCAGCTTAATTACCGCCTGCATCTTGGTTAGTGTAGTACCTCATGTTTCGCTCAGTACTTAGTTCATAATGTTCATAGCCAGTGCTCAATTTATTTTTTCAAATCTTATCCCTAGACACGTGTTTCTTGCTTCCGCATTCATCAGTAGGGAAAAACTAATTATTCATAGGTTGCTGTGCATGCTGCTGTCTTCTTTCAGGACCAGTTCCACTCCCAGCATGCAGGCTCTGCTCCCGAGCTCGTCAGCTCAGCGGCTCACGAGAGCCATTTTCAACAACTAGGGGGGTGGGAGCGGGCCTGGACATGCCCACCGTAATTACCTCTTGCATCTTGGTTAGTGTAGTTCCTCATGTTTCGCTCAGTACTTAGTTCATAATGTTCATAGCCATTGCTCAAATTATTTTTTCAAATCTTATCCCTAGACACGTGTTTCTTGCTTCCGCATTCATCAGTAGGGAAAAACTAATTATTCATAGGTTGCTGCGCATGCTGCTGTCGTCTTTCAGGACCAGTTCCACTCCCAGCATGCAGGCTCTGCTCCCGAGCTCGTCAGCTCAGCGGCTCACGAGAGCCATTTTCAACAACTAGGGGGGTGGGAGCGCGCCCGGACATGCCCAGCGTAATTACCTCTTGCATCTTGGTTAGTGTAGTTCCTCATGTTTCGCTCAGTACTTAGTTCATAATGTTCATAGCCAGTGCTCAAATTATTTTTTCAAATCTTATCCCTAGACACGTGTTTCTTGCTTCCGCATTCATCAGTAGGGAAAAACTAATTATTCATAGGTTGCTGTGCATGCTGCTGTCGTCTTTCAGGACCAGTTCCACTCCCAGCATGCAGGCTCTGCTCCCGAGCTCGTCAGCTCAGAGGCTCACGGGAGCTATTTTCAACAACTAGGGGGGTGGGAGCGCGCCCGGACATGCCCAGCGTAATTACCTCTTGCATCTTGGTTAGTGTAGTTCCTCATGTTCCGCTCAGTACTTAGTTCATAATGTTCATAGCCAGTGCTCAAAGTATTTTTTCAAATCTTATCCCTAGACACGTGTTTCTTGCTTTCGCATTCATCAGTAGGGAAAAACAAATTATTCATAGGTTGCTGTGCATGCTGCTGTCGTCTTTCAGGACCAGTTCCACTCCCAGCATGCAGGCTATGCTCCCGAGCTCGTCAGCTCAGTGGCTCACGAGAGCCATTTTCAACAACTAGGGGGGTGGGAGCGGGCCTGGACATGCCCACAGTAATTACCTCTTGCATCTTGGTTAGTGTAGTTCCTCATGTTTCGCTCAGTACTTAGTTCATAATGTTCATAGCCATTGCTCAAATTATTTTTTCAAATCTTATCCCTAGACAAGTGTTTCTTGCTTCCGCATTCATCAGTAGGGAAAACTAATTATTCATACGTTGCTGCGCATGCTGCTGTCGTCTTTCAGGACCGGTTCCACTCCCAGCATGCAGGCTCTGCTCCCGAGCTCGTCAGCTCAGCGGCTCACGAGAGCCATTTTCAACAACTAGGGGGTGGGAGCGCGCCCGGACATGCCCAGCGTAATTACCTCTTGCATCTTGGTTAGTGTAGTTCCTCATGTTTCGCTCAGTACTTAGTTCATAATGTTCATAGCCAGTGCTCAAATTATTTTTTCAAATATTATCCCTAGACACGTGTTTCTTGCTTCCGCATTCATCAGTAGGGAAAAACAAATTATTCATAGGTTGCTGTGCATGCTGCTGTCATCTTTCAGGACCAGTTCCACTCCCAGCATGCAGGCTCTTCCGCATTCATCAGTAGGGAAAAACAAAATTATTCATAGGTTGCTGTGCATGCTGCTGTCGTCTTTCAGGACCAGTTCCACTCCCAGCATGCAGGCTCTGCTCCCGAGCTCATCAGCTCAGCGGCTCACGAGAGCCATTTTCAACAACTAGGGGGGTGGGAGCGCGCCCGGACATGCCCAGCGTAATTACCTCTTGCATCTTGGTTAGTGTAGTTCCTCATGTCTTGCTCAGTACTTAGTTCATAATGTTCATAGCCAGTGCTCAAATTATTTTTTCAAATCTTATCCCTAGACATGTGTTTCTTGCTTCCGCATTCATCAGTAGGGAAAAACAAATTATTCATAGGTTGCTGTGCATGCTGCTGTCGTCTTTCAGGACCAGTTCCACTCGCAGCATGCAGGCTCTGCTCCCGAGCTCGTCAGCTCTGCGGGTCACGAGAGCCATTTTCAACAACTAGGGGGGTGGGAGCGCGCCTGGACATGCCCACCGTAATTACCTCTTGCATCTTGGTTAGTGTAGTTCCTCATGTTTCGCTCAGTACTTAGTTCATAATGTTCATAGCCAGTGCTCAAATTATTTTTTCAAATCTTATCCCTAGACACGTGTTTCTTGCTTCCGCATTCATCAGTAGTGAAAAACAAATTATTCATAGGTTGCTGCGCATGCTGCTGTCGTCTTTCAGGACCAGTTCCACTCCCAGCATGCAGGCTCTGCTCCCGAGCTCGTCAGCTCAGCGGCTCAGAAGAGCCATTTTCAAGAACTAGGGGGGTGGGAGCGCGCCCGGACATGCCCAGCGTAATTACCTCTTGCATCTTGGTTAGTGTAGTTCCTCATGTTTCGCTCAGTACTTAGTTCATAATGTTCATAGCCAGTGCTCAAATTATTTTTTCAAATCTTATCCCTAGACACGTGTTTCTTGCTTCCACATTCATCAGTAGGGAAAAACAAATTATTCATAGGTTGCTGTGCATGCTGCTGTCGTCTTTCAGGACCAGTTCCACTCCCAGCATGCAGGCTCTTCCGCATTCATCAGTAGGGAAAAACTAATTATTCATAGGTTGCTGTGCATGCTGCTGTCATCTTTCAGGACCAGTTCCACTCCCAGCATGCAGGCTCTGCTCCCGAGCTCGTCAGCTCAGCGGCTCACGGGAGCTATTTTCAACAACTAGGGGGGTGGGAGCGCGCCCGGACATGCCCAGCGTAATTACCTCTTGCATCTTTGTTAGTGTAGTTCCTCATGTTCCGCTCAGTACATAGTTCATAATGTTCATAGCCAGTGCTCAAAGTATTTTTTCAAATCTTATCCCTAGACACGTGTTTCTTGCTTCCGCAATCATCAGTAGGGAAAAACAAATTATTCATAGGTTGCTGTGCATGCTGCTGTCGTCTTTCAGGACCAGTTCCACTCCCAGCATGCAGGCTCTGCTCCCGAGCTCGTCAGCTAAGCGGCTCACGAGAGCCATTTTCAACAACTAGGGCGGTGGGAGCGCGCCCGGACATGCCCAGCTTAATTACCGCCTGCATCTTGGTTAGTGTAGTACCTCATGTTTCGCTCAGTACTTAGTTCATAATGTTCATAGCCAGTGCTCAATTTATTTTTTCAAATCTTATCCCTAGACACGTGTTTCTTGCTTCCGCATTCATCAGTAGGGAAAAACTAATTATTCATAGGTTGCTGTGCATGCTGCTGTCTTCTTTCAGGACCAGTTCCACTCCCAGCATGCAGGCTCTGCTCCCGAGCTCGTCAGCTCAGCGGCTCACGAGAGCCATTTTCAACAACTAGGGGGGTGGGAGCGGGCCTGGACATGCCCACCGTAATTACCTCTTGCATCTTGGTTAGTGTAGTTCCTCATGTTTCGCTCAGTACTTAGTTCATAATGTTCATAGCCATTGCTCAAATTATTTTTTCAAATCTTATCCCTAGACACGTGTTTCTTGCTTCCGCATTCATCAGTAGGGAAAAACTAATTATTCATAGGTTGCTGCGCATGCTGCTGTCGTCTTTCAGGACCAGTTCCACTCCCAGCATGCAGGCTCTGCTCCCGAGCTCGTCAGCTCAGCGGCTCACGAGAGCCATTTTCAACAACTAGGGGGGTGGGAGCGCGCCCGGACATGCCCAGCGTAATTACCTCTTGCATCTTGGTTAGTGTAGTTCCTCATGTTTCGCTCAGTACTTAGTTCATAATGTTCATAGCCAGTGCTCAAATTATTTTTTCAAATCTTATCCCTAGACACGTGTTTCTTGCTTCCGCATTCATCAGTAGGGAAAAACTAATTATTCATAGGTTGCTGTGCATGCTGCTGTCGTCTTTCAGGACCAGTTCCACTCCCAGCATGCAGGCTCTGCTCCCGAGCTCGTCAGCTCAGAGGCTCACGGGAGCTATTTTCAACAACTAGGGGGGTGGGAGCGCGCCCGGACATGCCCAGCGTAATTACCTCTTGCATCTTGGTTAGTGTAGTTCCTCATGTTCCGCTCAGTACTTAGTTCATAATGTTCATAGCCAGTGCTCAAAGTATTTTTTCAAATCTTATCCCTAGACACGTGTTTCTTGCTTTCGCATTCATCAGTAGGGAAAAACAAATTATTCATAGGTTGCTGTGCATGCTGCTGTCGTCTTTCAGGACCAGTTCCACTCCCAGCATGCAGGCTCTGCTCCCGAGCTCGTCAGCTCAGTGGCTCACGAGAGCCATTTTCAACAACTAGGGGGGTGGGAGCGGGCCTGGACATGCCCACAGTAATTACCTCTTGCATCTTGGTTAGTGTAGTTCCTCATGTTTCGCTCAGTACTTAGTTCATAATGTTCATAGCCATTGCTCAAATTATTTTTTCAAATCTTATCCCTAGACAAGTGTTTCTTGCTTCCGCATTCATCAGTAGGGAAAACTAATTATTCATACGTTGCTGCGCATGCTGCTGTCGTCTTTCAGGACCGGTTCCACTCCCAGCATGCAGGCTCTGCTCCCGAGCTCGTCAGCTCAGCGGCTCACGAGAGCCATTTTCAACAACTAGGGGGTGGGAGCGCGCCCGGACATGCCCAGCGTAATTACCTCTTGCATCTTGGTTAGTGTAGTTCCTCATGTTTCGCTCAGTACTTAGTTCATAATGTTCATAGCCAGTGCTCAAATTATTTTTTCAAATATTATCCCTAGACACGTGTTTCTTGCTTCCGCATTCATCAGTAGGGAAAAACAAATTATTCATAGGTTGCTGTGCATGCTGCTGTCATCTTTCAGGACCAGTTCCACTCCCAGCATGCAGGCTCTTCCGCATTCATCAGTAGGGAAAAACAAAATTATTCATAGGTTGCTGTGCATGCTGCTGTCGTCTTTCAGGACCAGTTCCACTCCCAGCATGCAGGCTCTGCTCCCGAGCTCATCAGCTCAGCGGCTCACGAGAGCCATTTTCAACAACTAGGGGGGTGGGAGCGCGCCCGGACATGCCCAGCGTAATTACCTCTTGCATCTTGGTTAGTGTAGTTCCTCATGTCTTGCTCAGTACTTAGTTCATAATGTTCATAGCCAGTGCTCAAATTATTTTTTCAAATCTTATCCCTAGACATGTGTTTCTTGCTTCCGCATTCATCAGTAGGGAAAAACAAATTATTCATAGGTTGCTGTGCATGCTGCTGTCGTCTTTCAGGACCAGTTCCACTCCCAGCATGCAGGCTCTGCTCCCGAGCTCGTCAGCTCAGCGGCTCACGAGAGCCATTTTCAACAACTAGGGGGGTGGGAGTGCACCCGGACATGCCCAGCGTAATTACCTCTTGCATCTTGGTTAGTGTAGTTCCTCATGTTTCGCTCAGTACTTAGTTCATAATGTTCATAGACAGTGCTCAAATTATTTTTTCAAATCTTATCCCTAGACACGTGTTCCTTGCTTCCTCATTCATCAGTAGGGAGAAACAAATTATTCATAGGTTGCTGTGCATGCTGCTGTCGTCTTTCTGGACCAGTTCCACTCCCAGCATGTAGGCTCTGCTCCCGAGCTCGTCAGCTCAGCGGCTCACGAGAGCCATTTTCAACAACTAGGGGGGTGGGAGCGCGCCTGGACATGCCCACCGTAATTACCTCTTGCATCTTGGTTAGTGTAGTTCCTCATGTTTCGCTCAGTACTTAGTTCATAATGTTCATAGCCAGTGCTCAAATTATTTTTTCAAATCTTATCCCTAGACACGTGTTTCTTTCTTCCGCATTCATCAGTAGGGAAAAACAAATTATTCATAGGTTGCTGCGCATGCTGCTGTCGTCTTTCAGGACCAGTTCCACTCCCAGCATGCAGGCTCGGCTCCCGAGCTCTTCAGCTCAGCGGCTCACGAGAGCCATTTTCAACAACTAGGGGGGTGGGAGCGCGCCCGGACATGCCCAGCGTAATTACCTCTTGCATCTTGGTTAGTGTAGTTACTCATGTTTCGCTCAGTACTTAGTTCATAATGTTCATAGCCAGTGCTCAAATTATTTTTCAAATATTATCCCTAGACACGTGTTTCTTGCTTCCGCATTCATCAGCAGGGAAAAACAAATTATTCATATGTTGCTGTGCATGCTGCTGTCGTCTTTCAGGACCAGTTCCACTCCCAGCATGCAGGCTCTGCTCCCGAGCTCGTCAGCTCAGCGGCTCACGAGAGCCATTTTCAACAACTAGGGGGGTGGGAGCGCGCCCGGACATGCCCAGCGTAATTACCTCTTGCATCTTGGTTAGTGTAGTTCCTCATGTTCCGCTCAGTACTTAGTTCATAATGTTCATAGCCAGTGCTCAAAGTATTTTTTCAAATCTTATCCCTAGACACGTGTTTCTTGCTTTCGCATTCATCAGTAGGGAAAAACAAATTATTCATAGGTTGCTGTGCATGCTGCTGTCGTCTTTCAGGACCAGTTCCACTCCCAGCATGCAGGCTCTGCTCCCGAGCTCGTCAGCTCAGAGGCTCACGGGAGCTATTTTCAACAACTAGGGGGGTGGGAGCGCGCCCGGACATGCCCAGCGTAATTACCTCTTGCATCTTGGTTAGTGTAGTTCCTCATGTTCCGCTCAGTACTTAGTTCATAATGTTCATAGCCAGTGCTCAAAGTATTTTTTCAAATCTTATCCCTAGACACGTGTTTCTTGCTTTCGCATTCATCAGTAGGGAAAAACAAATTATTCATAGGTTGCTGTGCATGCTGCTGTCGTCTTTCAGGACCAGTTCCACTCCCAGCATGCAGGCTCTGCTCCCGAGCTCGTCAGCTCAGTGGCTCACGAGAGCCATTTTCAACAACTAGGGGGGTGGGAGCGGGCCTGGACATGCCCACAGTAATTACCTCTTGCATCTTGGTTAGTGTAGTTCCTCATGTTTCGCTCAGTACTTAGTTCATAATGTTCATAGCCATTGCTCAAATTATTTTTTCAAATCTTATCCCTAGACAAGTGTTTCTTGCTTCCGCATTCATCAGTAGGGAAAACTAATTATTCATACGTTGCTGCGCATGCTGCTGTCGTCTTTCAGGACCGGTTCCACTCCCAGCATGCAGGCTCTGCTCCCGAGCTCGTCAGCTCAGCGGCTCACGAGAGCCATTTTCAACAACTAGGGGGTGGGAGCGCGCCCGGACATGCCCAGCGTAATTACCTCTTGCATCTTGGTTAGTGTAGTTCCTCATGTTTCGCTCAGTACTTAGTTCATAATGTTCATAGCCAGTGCTCAAATTATTTTTTCAAATATTATCCCTAGACACGTGTTTCTTGCTTCCGCATTCATCAGTAGGGAAAAACAAATTATTCATAGGTTGCTGTGCATGCTGCTGTCATCTTTCAGGACCAGTTCCACTCCCAGCATGCAGGCTCTTCCGCATTCATCAGTAGGGAAAAACAAAATTATTCATAGGTTGCTGTGCATGCTGCTGTCGTCTTTCAGGACCAGTTCCACTCCCAGCATGCAGGCTCTGCTCCCGAGCTCATCAGCTCAGCGGCTCACGAGAGCCATTTTCAACAACTAGGGGGGTGGGAGCGCGCCCGGACATGCCCAGCGTAATTACCTCTTGCATCTTGGTTAGTGTAGTTCCTCATGTCTTGCTCAGTACTTAGTTCATAATGTTCATAGCCAGTGCTCAAATTATTTTTTCAAATCTTATCCCTAGACATGTGTTTCTTGCTTCCGCATTCATCAGTAGGGAAAAACAAATTATTCATAGGTTGCTGTGCATGCTGCTGTCGTCTTTCAGGACCAGTTCCACTCCCAGCATGCAGGCTCTGCTCCCGAGCTCGTCAGCTCAGCGGCTCACGAGAGCCATTTTCAACAACTAGGGGGGTGGGAGTGCACCCGGACATGCCCAGCGTAATTACCTCTTGCATCTTGGTTAGTGTAGTTCCTCATGTTTCACTCAGTACTTAGTTCATAATGTTCATAGACAGTGCTCAAATTATTTTTTCAAATCTTATCCCTAGACACGTGTTCCTTGCTTCCTCATTTATCAGTAGGGAGAAACAAATTATTCATAGGTTGCTGTGCATGCTGCTGTCGTCTTTCAGGACCAGTTCCACTCCCAGCATGTAGGCTCTGCTCCCGAGCTCGTCAGCTCAGCGGCTCACGAGAGCCATTTTCAACAACTAGGGGGGTGGGAGCGCGCCTGGACATGCCCACCGTAATTACCTCTTGCATCTTGGTTAGTGTAGTTCCTCATGTTTCGCTCAGTACTTAGTTCATAATGTTCATAGCCAGTGCTCAAATTATTTTTTCAAATCTTATCCCTAGACACGTGTTTCTTTCTTCCGCATTCATCAGTAGGGAAAAACAAATTATTCATAGGTTGCTGCGCATGCTGCTGTCGTCTTTCAGGACCAGTTCCACTCCCAGCATGCAGGCTCGGCTCCCGAGCTCTTCAGCTCAGCGGCTCACGAGAGCCATTTTCAACAACTAGGGGGGAGGGAGCGCGCCCGGACATGCCCAGCGTAATTACCTCTTGCATCTTGGTTAGTGTAGTTACTCATGTTTCGCTCAGTACTTAGTTCATAATGTTCATAGCCAGTGCTCAAATTATTTTTCAAATATTATCCCTAGACACGTGTTTCTTGCTTCCGCATTCATCAGCAGGGAAAAACAAATTATTCATATGTTGCTGTGCATGCTGCTGTCGTCTTTCAGGACCAGTTCCACTACCAGCATGCAGGCTCTGCTCCCGAGCTCGTCAGCTCAGCGGCTCACGAGAGCCATTTTCAACAACTAGGGGGGTGGGAGCGCGCCCGGACATGCCCAGCGTAATTACCTCTTGCATCTTGGTTAGTGTAGTTCCTCATGTTTCGCTCAGTACTTAGTTCATAATGTTCATAGCCAGTGCTCAAATTATTTTTTCAAATCTTATCCCTAGACACATGTTTTTTGCTTCTGCATTCATCAGTAGGGAAAAACAAATTATTCATAGGTTGCTGTGCTTGCTGCTGTCGTCTTTCAGGACCAGTTCCACTCCCAGCATGAAGGCTCTGCTCCCGAGCTCGATTTTGGTGCAAGGATGGGCAGGAGACCAATTAAGCTCGTCTTTCAGGTTTATAGGGCCAAATGTATATTTGGGGATGCAAGGATTGCATCATTATTCAGGTTGAGGTGAATAGGTTTGCCAGACGTTTACAGGGGGCCCAGCATAGTACCTCAGCTTTTGTTGTTCATGAAGAACTGGTTCTTGAATGCTTTGCAGACACCACTGCATTGTCACCTTTGCTATGATGGATTTTGTCATAACAATTAGTTTTTATAATCTGTTTACATGTATCCTTTCTGGTTATATTTTAACCAAATAAAGGTTTATACTACCACTCTACTATTCCTACTCCAAAATAAACCAATTTGGCAAAGGTGTTGGACTCTAGTCTAAAAGGGTGTTATTTATTATTCCTGATTCTATCTAAACCAAATTGTGGAAGGTATTGGACATTAAAGGGGTCATATTTACTATTCCCCCTCCAATATACCAATTTGGGGAAAGTGTTTGACACTGAAAGTATGATAATTTCATTTTCCACTGCAATCAAAACGAATCTGGAGAAGGGGTTGAAACACTAAAGGTGGTGACTTTACTATACCCGCTCCAATCTATACCAATTCGGAGAAGGTGCTAGAAACTAAAGGGGTGACATTTACTATTCCCACCTCTATTTAAACCAATTATGGAAAGGTTATGCATTTAGACTTCATCAGGGCAGCAATTATATTTATGAAACTGCGAAACCACTGACTCTCTGTTCCAAGTGGCGCAATGAAATGGTAAATTTTGAAGTTTATCAGCCAATTTGACGAAGAAGTAGCACCTTTGTTTATAGAATAGACAAAACCCTCGTCAGGGCAAGGTCTGGTCACAACATCGAGAAAGTTTGTAGACGCCGTACTCGCGCTGCCACCGCTGTTGAAAAACTTACAAACTTTCTCGATGTTGTGCTTTTGCCAGTTTCATAAATATAATTGCTGCCCTGATGAAGTCTAAATGCATAAACTGCTAATATTAGACAAAACACGTGTTGGCTAGCAATCAAAGAGATGCTGCAATGAATATTAAAGAAGAAGATTGACACCTACTTTTGGAATGTGATGCTTTATTTGATAGATGTCTTGTACACAGTTTGATTTATCTCGGGATATATTGTATTTATTCTGTTGATGTGGTTTTACTGCATTATTTATGACGATAGATAGATTTCAGTTTTATCCCTGGTAGCAGCCCTTTGTTACTGTTGGCAATAGAGCGCGAGCATATAACTTTCTATCTATTGGTTTTCATTGTGTCAATTATGGAAAGGTGTTTGGCATTAAAGGGTGCTGATTACTATTCCCACTCCAGTCTATACGAATTTTGGAAATGTACCTCTGTAATCTAAATGAATTTGAGAAAGGTTCTGTGCACTAAAGGGGTGATATTTACGATTCCTACTCCAATCTATACCAATTTGAGGAAGGTTATGAATACTAAAAGGATGGCATTTACTATCCCCAATCAAATCAAAATCAATTTGGAGAATGTGTTGGGCACTAAAGTGGTGACATTTCCTATTCCAGCTTCAATCTTCACCAATTTGAAGATGGTGTTGGACACTAAAGGGGTGACATTTAATATTCCCACTCCAAAGTAAACTATTTTCAAGAAAGTATTGGAAACTAAAGGGGTGACATTTACTACTCCCAGGCAAATCTATAACAATATGGGAAAGGTTTTGGATACTAAAGGGATTACATTAACCATTCCACTCCTATATATGAAAATTTGAAGGTGTTGGAACATTAAAGGGGTTGCATTTCCATTCCCACTCAAACCTAAACCAATTAGGGAAAGGTTTTGAACACTAAAGCGGTGACATTTTCTATTTGCACTACAATCAAAAACATTCCATGCAGGGATGGGTGATTGAAGAATTGCATGAGAGTAACAGGAGCTATCCTACGCTGCATGGGTACTACTTCAGTATTTAATGGAGTGGGCCAATAGTATATATCTGCTTAGAGATTTGCAGGGATTATGCACAGAATATTTTATGTGTACTTGTATTGGTGCATACGTCATTTTATAAGAATACCACTAGAAACTGGAATGATGACAGTGCTGCAAACAGAGTGAACACTTAATTTATAAGTGCTTATGTATTGGTGGAGTGATAGGATAAGTAGATAGTGGTAGATAAGTGATTAAAGAAGTGCATGGGACAGATTGGACGATTCCTACACTGCATGACTACTAACTGGGTATTTAGAAGAGTGTATCAATATTATGTAGCTAATTAGAGGTCTGCTTTGATAGTGCACAAATATTATAGCTGTACTTGTGTTAGTAGTTAGGCCATTCCATAAGTTCATGACTAATAACTAGGATAATTACAGTATTACAAACAGAGTGTAAAGTGAATTTATAAGTGCTTAGGTATTGGTGGAGTAATAGGATAAGTAGAGGTGATTGGAGAAATGCATGGGAGAGACAGGAGGATTCTTTCACTGCATAGGTAATAACTGGGTATTTAGAAGAGTGAATCAATCGTTTGTAGCTGGTTAGAGGTGTGCATGCAAAGTGTACAAAATATTGTACCTGCACTTGTGTTAGTGGCTAGGCCCTTCCTTAAGTATATGACTAATAACTGGAGTAATTACAGTGTTGCAAAGAAAGTGTGTGCTGAGTTTATAAGTGCTTAGGTATTGGTGGAGTGATTGGATACATAGACAGTGCTGGATGGGTGAATGGAGAAGGGCATGGGTCAGACAGAAGGATTCCTAGACAGCATAGGTACCATCTGGGTATTTAGAAGAGTGTATCAATAGTATGTAGCTGGTTAGAGGTCTGCATGCATCGTGTACAAAATATTGTACCTGCACTTGTGTTACTGGCTAGGCCCTTCCTTAAGTATATGACTAATAACTGGAGTAATTTCAGTGCTGCAAAGAAAGTGCATGCTTAATTTATAAGTGCTTAGGTATTGGTGAAGTGATAGGAAACGTAGATAGTGCTAGATGGATGAATGAAGAACTGCATGGGATAGACAGAAGGATTCCTAGACTATATAGGTACTAACTGAGTATTTAGAAGACTGTATCAATGCTATGTAGCTGATTAGAGATCTGCATGCATAGTGCACAGAATATTGTAGCTGTACTAGTTTTTCTTGCTAGGCCATTCTTTAGGGACATGACTAGTAACTAGAAGAATTTCAGTGCTGCAAAGAGAGTACATGTTGATTTTATAAGTGCTTAGGTATTGGCAGAGTGAAAGGATACGTAGATAGTGCTGGAAGGTTGATTGGAGAAATACATGTCACAGACAAAAGTATTCCAACACTGCATAGGTATTAAAGGGGTATTTAGAAGAGCGTATTAACAGTGTGTAGCTTGTTAGAGATCTGCATGCATAGTGTACAAAACATTGTACCTGTACTTGGGTTAGTGGCTATGCCATTCCTTAGGTATATGACTAATAACTGGAGTAATTTCAGTGCTGCAAAGAGAGCGCATGCTAAATGTATAAGTGCGTAGGTATTGACCGAGTGATACGATAAATACATAGTGCTGGATGGATGAATGGACAAGTGCATGGGACAGACAGAAGGATTCCTAGACTGCATAGGTGCTAACTGAGTATTTAAAAGACTGTATCAATGCTATATAGTTGATTATAGGTCTGTAAGCATAGTGCACAGAATATTGTAGCTGTACTAGTATTGGTGTGTCTATGGTTTCAAGAATGGTAGTCTGTATTTTAGGGTGTGAGGAGGTGCATCAGATGATCATGTAGATGATGTCATCAGTGATGTCATTTGAGATGTCATCAGTGATGTCATGAGTGATGTCACTGACCATGTCATGAGTGATGTAATATGTGACGTCATCAGCAGTGCATTGCGGGGGGACGAGTTATAGTTAGCACAACTAACTATAACGGCCGAATTTCTCTTGTGTTGTACTAGTGAAATGTCCAACTAACTATGACGTCCATGAAATCTGTTTTTTTTCAGTGAATTGCTGAGGTTTTTTAAATTCTAATTTCTAACTATAATGTCCTTGAAACTTGTGTTTTTTCAGTAAAGTTTATATATATATGTAGTTAATCTCCTCTCACTCTTACAAGGAAGGAATCAGCACTCAGGTTGTAGTTTGGAAGTATTTAATCTGCAAAGGACGTGATCCACCCGTTTTGGCTCTTCTGAACCTTGATAACGATACAAGACGTCATTATAGCATCCTTATTTAAATGTACAAATGTCAACATTAACAAAGGACTACATATTACTTTAATCCAAAACACTGGCGGCCATATTGGCCTGGTTACAATGTGAAATTCAGGAATTGATACAATAAAGAAAAGAAAACATGTGTTAATATGCACACAATGTCATTTCTGCATATCTTGCCCCGTGACTGCCATACCTGTATGTTCTTCAATGTGACTTATTCATAATAAAAAAACTTAGGATTGCAAACATCAACATAAACAATGGACTACACATTACTTTAAAGTGAAAGGCTATCGGCCATATTAATCTGGGCATGTTGCGTATTATAATGGTTCTTACACGAAAGAAAAGAAAAAAAAGGAATGTTAACATACACACACTACCCCTAAATAAAGTTCTAGCCATTATAGTTCCATTCCATTCACAGCTCATTTGAGATGTTATGAGTGATGTCATGAGTGGTGTAACTGACAATGTCATGAATGATGTAATGTCTGAGGTCATTAGCAGTACATTGCGGGGTGTAAGTTATAGTTAGCTCAGGTAACTATAACTGCTGAATTTCACTGGTTGTGTATGAGTGAAATCTGAGTCTAACTATACCATCCCTGTAATCTTTGTTTTTTTCAGCAAATTTCTAGTTTGTTTAACATTAAGTAAGATGCATATCACAATGGATGGTGGGGGGTTGGAAGCAGGGCCTGGCATTGTGCTGCCCCCTGCCCAAGCTTGCTGCTCCTTCCTTCCCTCCTAGCCATCCATTGTCCAAGTCCATGTCCCTGCTCCCTTATTACAGCCCTGTGTGACCATTGTTCTGCCACTGGTCTTCCCACCTTCTCTGAACAGTTAGCTTGCTGTCCCATCCACCTTCTCCCTAGCCTCTGTTGTCTGAATCCATGGACTAGCCTCCTCCCTCCTGCCATGCATGGTCTGATGTGCTGCCACTGTTCTCCATTTAGCATGATGTACCAGTCCACTCCTCCTTCCCTCCATTGCCTAATTATATGTCCCATCATTGACCTCCTGCTTAGCCTATGTGCTTAGCTTACTTCCCTATTCTCCTTCCCCCTGCCCTCCGATGTCTGTGTGCATGCCCCTGCTCTATCCTTTTTGCCCCCATGTTCCATGGACCTGCCACTCCTATCTACTCTGAGTGTTGTGTTGAGCTGCCACTCCCCTACCACCTGCCTAGCATTGTCAGATGACTGTAACCTGTTCCTGCCACCTCCACCCTGCCTGTCCACATGCCTAGCCCCTATCCCCTTCCTACTGTCCTCCATGGTCTATTTCACTGCCACACCTTTCTGCCCTCCCTGGTCTGTTGTGCTGCAACTGCTCCTCCTGCCTGCCCCGCATGGTCTGTTGTGAGGCCCCTTCCCCTGAACTCTCTTAATCAAACCTAGATCCTGACCCTCCCTTCTATCCTCCATGGTCCTTTGTGCATGCCCCTGCACCCTACTTCTTGCCCATCATAGCCATTGTGCTGCCACTAACCCTCCCACTTGCCTTGCATGGTCTTCTGTGCTGCCTCTGCCACCCCACCTTCCATGTGTGGTCAGCTAGCTGCCCCTAACCCCTCCCACCTTCCCTCTATGGTCTGTGTGTATGCCATCATAGTCTCACGGTTGCTCTCCAAGGTATGTCTTGCTTCTAATGCCCATCCAGCCTGACCTCCATGGTCATCTTGCTGCTCCTGCCCTGCCCCCTTGCCCCCAGCCCTCTGTTTCCATGTGCAGACCCCTATTCCCTCCCTCCTGGCTTGCTGTTCCATTGTAATGCCCCTGATCTGTCCCTCCTGCCCTTTATTGTCCGTTATGCTGCAGCTTTCTCTCCTGTCTGTCCATTATGGTCAGCTAGCTACCACTGCCTCTTTCCACTCTGTTCTCTGTTGTCTATGTGCATGGTCCTGTCCCCTACCTATTGATTTCTATGCCCTTCCTGTCCTCTGTTATCTGAGTCCATGTCCCTACCCCAATTCCTCCTGCCTTCCATGATCCAATGTACCATACTTGCTAACATTTTGAACTTGGTAATAGGTAGATTAAAAAAAAAAACTGGGGTATTGATGTTCGCCTTTGACTAAGAGGAGATTGTACACGTTAGACATTTCAAATAAAGCCCATTTGGCTAAAAAACATTGGACGGTTCCTGGTTGAATCGGGTCTGTTGGCATGTATGGTTGGACTACCACTGCCTCTTTCTTCTGCCCAAAATGGTCTATTATATTGCCACAGCTTCTCTTGCCAGTCCTGTATTGTTGGTTTGTTGCCCCTGCCCCACTTTCCACTGCCCTCCTTAGTCTGTTGTTCTGCGACTGCCCTTCCTGCCTGCCAAGTGTGGTCAAATTGTTGCCTCTACACCCTCCTACCTGCGTTCAATTTTTAAAGTCCGTGCCCCTGGCCTCTGCCTCTCTGCCTCTCAACAGTATCCTAATGTACAACTAGACTTTCTACAGTAACAATTACAATGTACGGTGTTTATTGTCGGGACATGAAAAAATACATGTACAACTTTTGAATATACAGCACCCTGCCTTAGTTCTCATTAAGCCTGCCCTAGGGGTGACATAGATATAAAAAGGAAGGTTTGGGAATTGCAATTACTTTAAATGCAAAGTCGAGTTAGCAGTTTAAAACTGTTCTATCAGTCTACAATGGGAGGCTGGGAGACATGCTTAACTTAGTAAAACTCACAGTGATACAATAAGTTCTGCAGTCCACAAGGGACACTTCAACTTACAGGCCGTGGTTGCCCTTGGTAACATAAACTTATAGCATGTTAACCTACCAAAGTGGTAAAACAATAAGGCAAAAGGTGGGGGTGAACCTACAAAAAGGCATTTCCTGTCAATGTAAATATATTGATAAATTAAGTTATCCTTCACTGAGCTAAATTTAACTTGTGTACCCGCATGCACTACTTATGCCTCACATATTACAGCACTCATGACATGTTCAATGAAATCATTTATGACAATACAAATGCCATCATTATTGACATCACTGATGACATTATCCAAAGAGTGCAACAGTTTGCTGAATGACTATGGTACTGGAAGGTAATTAGTGAGCTTCACCTAGATCAAATTTACAATTGCTATTGTAATCCAATAAGTGTAATTATTTTCAACAAAGTTGGTCTCCTGATGCGACTTACATATGTAAATGAATTAGTTCCCAAAGAAAGATGGCTTCAGAAGAAAGGGTGTGTGTAGTAAGGATTTTATCACCTAAAGAAATTGTTTAGGGTACTGGTGTCTTTGTGAAAAGCTGTCAATAGGGATCACATTTCTCTGATAGGAGCTTGAGGATGAAAAGGGACTTAGGTGTTTGAAGGCAATTGTTTCTCTGTTAAAAGTTGTGAACATGGTGGAGAATGTACCCAGTTCCGGGCTGTCAACCTAATTTGGTTTAGGTATTTGGAGGAATTTAGCTTTCTGTAAAGAGATGTACACACAGTGAAGGCTGTGTAGTAGGTAGGCTAATTGTATTTTGGTGTCTGGAGAAAGTGGAGTCTTTGTAAAGAGCTGTGCAAAGGGCAAGTACTGTTTGTCCTGCACTGGAAAATCAGCGCAGACTGCACCATGTGAAGAGCAAAAGGGTGCTGCTTTTTTCTGCCGCTTGAGTAGATGTTCAACTTGAGTGGCAGCTTCCTCAACGTGAACGGAAGGTTTCTCAACGTGAGTGGTAGCAGCCATCCGTGACCGCCCGCATTGATAAATCTCCCTGGGAGGTGGTCTGGAGTAGTAGTGCAGCACTTAGCCATGAAGTCTATTCATTCAAATGGAGAAGTATATGTTTCATTAGCAAACATTTAATCACTGCTTTTATAGAGGAATAATGGTGTTTTAACTTTTTTCCATGTGATTCGAGGAGATGTATACTTCCATCTGTTTCCTCTAGACTTACCAGGTCTCCACAGACCTGACTGAAGTGGTAGAATAGTGGATAATGGCCCTTCAGGGTGCCTGAGTTTGCAGATCTTTGCCAGGTCTCCTGCATATAACACTATGCTTCCAAAAGAACCTCATTTATCAAAGAAACATTACACAGTCAGTATTTGGAGTAGGTGAGATAGAAATGTATTTAATTTACTTTCTTGCAAGTATGAAAATTTACGCTAAAAATGCAAAATGCAAATGCATCATTTAGCACTATATTTAGGGCAGAATGTGTCATAGCATTACGTTTTGCATTGAAAAAGTGCAAAAATCAAGAAGCACTGTGAACAGCCGCTCATTTTCAATTGTGCTCATGCATTTGCTGCACATTTTACCTTGAATGGTATGTGGGTACATGACTTGGCATAATGGTGTAATTTTGGGAATTTCACATGACAAGTGTTTGAAATGGGGTACCTAGTTAGTACAGGTATGCACCATGTACAAGTAGGGACCACCACTTCTGTTAGGATAAGTCAGATACACAGCCTAAATTAACCTGTGCTCACCGTCTGGTTGCTTGGAACAGAGCAGTCAGGCACACCTTAAAGTGTAAAGTATGTGTGCAACACTTAATACAGTAAAACAGTGAAGGACGCCACACATAAATACTCCGTGTTAGAAAAATAGAGCTTAATTTGATGAACAAAACAAAATCAAGACGACAAAAATCCAATAATTAAAACTGGAGTTATGAATTTTTCAAGATTAAATTGAAATATAGTGCTTAAAAGTCAATAGCACTTAGGGGTTATTTCAGGTCGCACTGGGCTGGGTCAAATATGAAATTTCAAGCTAACTGTGATGGAGCATTGGTCGGATACCGAAGCCCTGCAGGCCCGCTGGAAACAATACCTTTCTGGAGGATATGCACACAATGGTCCTGTCTCATTGTCTGTCTCATTGTCAAGCCTCTTTATGATGAAGATACTGTGTTATCAATGAGCCTAACACCAGGTCCTGCATCGTCATTGAGCCCCTTACAATGCAGGTGGAGCATTGTCATCAAGCCATGCGGACGATGCTGTGCAGTCTCCTAAGCAGCCTTGCATGGGCTTCGCAGGTGAATGCATCGGTTCTAATCGGCAAAAAGTAGGAGATGCGTAGGTTTTTGTAGAAAACAGCTGCAGGACCGATCTTGAAGGCCCAGATCCTCCCACCTAGCCCAGGAAGATCCATCAGCCTGGTGATGGGGCATCAGGATGTGAATGTCACACCTCAGCTTCCTTTGTGCATGGCTGTCTAGAGGGAATGCACAAAGCCCAGCTGTCACACACCCTAGACGTAGTTTAGAGACAGGCAGAGGCACAGAATGTTTAAAGTAAGAAAATGTCAACTTTCTAAAAGTGGCATTTTTAGACTCACAAGTTAAAATCTGACTTCACCATAAGGTGTGATTTTAAATTATCAGTCTAGAGACACCAACTTGAAAAGTTCTTTCTTGTCCCAGTTGGATGTGACACTTATAAGAGGGAACAAGGTAATCCCAATGTTGACCTATGGGCAAGCAAGCTAGGCCTAGCAGTAGTGAAAAATTAATGTAAGAGTTTTTCATTACCTGGACATGTAAAACTTAAAAGTACATGTCCAGCTTTTTAAATTTACAGCGTCCTGCCCTAGGGGCTCCAGGGCATACCTTTGAGTTGACCTATATGTAATAAAAAGGATGATTTGGCCAGGCAAGGAGTTATCCTGCCAGGTCAACATTGCAGTATGACATTGCACACAGGCTCTGCAATGGCAGGCCTGAGACATGTTTTAAAAGGCAACTGGAGTGGGTGGGAAAATCATTACTGCAGGCCCACTTGTTGCATTTATGTTACAGGCCCTGGCACATGTAGTGCATTTTACTAGGGACTTATATATTTTTTTTATTTTTTTTTATTAATGACACAAGCAGTAAAGAAAAACAGAGAATTAGTTACAAACACATAAATAAACCAGCAATCATAATTTGATATAGACACATCGTTTTTGCGTAAGAGACTAAAACTTACACCCGCAAACTAATATAAAGAAAGAAACAAAAATGCATAAAGTAAAAAAAAAAACAAGGGCCATTAGATTCACAACAGAAGAAAAGTTCCCCAGATTTTATCTAATTTTTCGATCAATTGTGCCCCTCTTGTTTTTGCTATAGAAAGTTCCATCTCATAAATTTCATTCACCAAGAACCACCATTCGGTAACATGAGGTGGTTTAGCTAAAATCCATGCCCTTGCAATAACCAATCTTGCACATGAAATCAAAACAAATAGCAGATCCGTAAGTAAACAAGTGGAAAACGAGATTCCAATTAATACCATCTCAGCTGTAATAGAGATAGAGAGTAATAGTTTCAGCCTCAAACTAGTTTCTATCCCATCCTAAAATACACGGAGCAATGGGCATGAATAGAGCATATGCTCCAAATCTGCAGCCGCAAGATCACATTTGGGGCATTTAGTGCGGTCGCTGAGAGTAGTGTTTCCAGACCACTTAGAAATTCTTAAGGGGGTGTAGTATAACTGACAAACCGTTTTATAAGCTTGTAATTGAAGGCTAGAAGAATGAACCAGGCTATTAATGCGTTGAAATAATGTTGAGATGTTGTTAGAAAGTATACACCTCTCCATTCTAGAAGTCCATTTCTCCGCGAGATGCGGGCAATCATCAGTCTTGAACTGGCTGAAGCATTTATAACCTACGCTGATTAGAGCTTTATTTTTCTCTCTATAAATACAGGACCAAACCTCAGAGTCTAATAATTGTTTTAGTTTCATTTTACCTAAAAGAAAGCCTTGGATTTGTATATATTTAAATCGCATTTGTTCCGGTAATTTATAGAGTAATTTAAGTGTCTCAAACTCAAGTAAGCCTGTTGTACCATACAAATCACCCAGCCTAGTCACCCCATAGTTAGCCCATGATCTCCCTGCTTTATCACTAAAAATGCCCGGCAATCCCGGGTTATCCCAAAGCGCCATATTAGGATGAAAAAGGGAGGCCGCATCGAAAGCCAAAATTGTGTTCCAAATGCGAACGGCATCCCTGGCGGTCTTGAACTTTACTCTCTTAAAATAATTTGGATAGTTAGTTCTAGCAAGAAATCATGTAGAATCTGGTCCTTGCATGAATTGATGAAAAAAAAGTGGGTTACTAGAGTTAAAAAGGCTACGCAATCGGCCCAAAAAGGTGGCATAGAAATACATTCTAAAATCAGGAAAATTGAGCCCACCTCTGATAAAGGATAGCTTCAAAAAGGATAATGCTCTGCGACTTTTTTTATACCCCCAAATATAACTGCCCAAAATTCCGTCTAGCTTTCTGAAAAAAGAATTATTCACCAGCAGGGGGATAGACCTAATTAAATAAAGACATTTGGGAAGAATATTCATTTTAATAAGATTTATCCGTCCAAATAGATTAAGGGGAACCTTATGCCATTTTTTAAGAAGAACCGCAGTATCTTTCAAAAACGTATCATAATTAAGTGTGTTGATATCCCTAACAGTTGATGAAATTTTAATACCTAGATAGGTAGCTGTCTGACAAATGCCTGAAACAGGAGTAGAGGGCTTGTAATTTACAATAACTTGCGTTTTATTCAGATTTAATTTGTACCCAGAAACGGCACCGAAGTCGTTGGCTTCTTCCGTAATTCCACCCATTGCTTCGGCAACATCTGTTGTAAAGCTTGCCAAATCATCGGCATAGGGAGTAATTTTGAGCGTATTATTTCCATGGCAGAAAGGCTTAATATGTACTTGAGACTGTAAAGCATTTATGAATGGCTCCATAGAAAGAGCAAATAAAAGCGGAGATAAGGGGCACCCTTGACAAGTGCCTCTCAAAATAGGAAAACTGGAAGACAACATATTGGCATAGCGTATTTTGGCATTTGGACAATCATACAAAGCCTGTATTTTCCTCAGAAATTGTGTCTTAAAGCCAATATCAGATAAAACTGCCCAGAGATAATCCCACCCCACCCCGTCAAATGCTTTTTCAGCATCTAATAGCACCATGCCGATTGGGGAGGGATTAATAACTGCAACATCAAATGCAGTACCCGCCATATTAACATGCGCAGTTGTGTCCCTGCCAACCACAAAACCGTGCTGCTGTGCATTGACTAATTTAGGCATAAGCGGAGCAAGACACATTGCAAGCTGTTTGGCATAGGCCTTGGCGTCCGCATGAATCAGAGAAATAGCCCTGTAAGAGCCGCATTCTGTAGGTACTTTGTTTTTCTTTAAAAAGAATATTATTTTTGCGGTTCTCCAAGAATTGGGGGCCTTACTAGTATCACCTATTTGATTAATGACAGAGCACAGAAGGGGGAGCAATTCATCACCACATAGTTTATATAATTCGATTGGGAGCATATCATCTCCAGCTGCTTTCCCAGAGGGGAGGGAAGAGATGGGAAGTTTGAGCTCCGAGAGCGAAATCTCTTTTTCCAGCTGTTCGATCATGTCTGCCTCCTTTTCTAGTACCCAATTCTACTGAATATATCTCTGTAAATCTTCCTCCCTGGGGTATTGTTCCGGCGTATAAAGTTTGCTATAGTATGAAACAAATTGTTGCAAGATCTGTCCAGGTTGATTATAAATAATACCATCCTCTCCTTTTATGCCTTTAATTGAAGAACTAGCTCTGTCATCAGCTATTTTATATGCTAGAATTTTACCAATTCTATCACCGCTTTCATATTGCATCAGCTTATATTTATGTAATTTAGAGCTAATACGCTCTCTAAAAAGATTTTTAGTGTTAGATCTTAAAGTAATTAATTTAAGATCCAGCTGATTTAAAGTTAATAGAGTAGGCACTCCTACAACCCCTTCTCTGAGAGTTTCTGAGAGATGTTTCTCAAGTGTCAAAATATTAGAAGTGATTACCCTCATCTCCTCCTTGCGTTTAGCATTTTGTCTAAGGATAAACTGCTGGGTAAACCCTCTTATGCTCGGCTTACAAGCGTCCCAAACATAAACCAGTGCAGCAGAATCCATATTAAACTCCAAAAATTTTATAATATGGTCTTTCAACTGAGAAATAAATATTGGATCTGACAATAAGTATCTAGGAAATGAAAACAACCTTGGTTCAATTATTTTAGATATATTAAATCGTAGTAGGATAGGGCTATGATCTGAAGTTACTCTAGGGCATATCTCCATTTTACATGTTTCTAATATGTTGTCAGAGGGCCATGCCATATCAATACGTGAGCACATCTTATGAGGCGCTGAATAATAAGTATAGCCTGATAGCTTAGGATAAAGATTCCTCCAGACATCCTTGATATTATGTATGCGTGAAAGTTCCAGGATAGCGGCTCGTGTCTTACGCATGCGCGTAGATATACCTTGCCTCGTAGTGTCCTGTACGTAATTCATAACACAGTTAAAATCGCCCATAAGTATTAGCTCCCCTTCCCAAACTAACAACTCCATATTTAATTTATCAAAAACATAAGCATCATCAGTATTTGAATCATATATAGTGCAGAAAACATATATATAACGTTTGATAAATTGATTTGCACGATGGCCCATCGTCCCGCTTTGTCGGCAGTTGCTTTAAGAATTTCTACTTTAAATTGTTTTTTCTTAAGTATGGCTACCCCTCGAATAGAAGCATTTAGGTTGTACACGTCAATAACTCATACCCTCCTGCGCAAGCAATTTCCTATCCTTATAACATAAATGAGTTTTTAGTTAACAGTGCTAAGTGAGGATTATACATTTTAAGCTCTTCGAAAACCAGTTGCCTTTTACTTTAATTCTTAAGGCCTGCAACATTCCAGGCTAAACAACTAATTTGATACATTTCTATACTCTAAATATGTCCCAGGTTCTTGTTTTAGTCTAGAAAAAATCCTTCTCTTTAGATACCTTAAACATTCTATGCTTGTGTCATCTTTTTCAGACAAAACCCCCTCCAACACCCCTACCCTCCAACCACAACCCCCCCCCCCCACCCAGAGTACCTACCAGGAAGCCTCCCTCTATCTACTGCTGCCGCTAAAGTGTCAGCCCTCCTAAGAGGTCTTCGCTTAACCCCCCCATCCTTCCATATTAAACTCATATAGTTAGCACACGAAAAAGAAAGAGAAGGCAAAGAAAAATGGTGCCAAAATGAGCAGGAAGATTAGCAGAATAAGATCGTGATGGCTTGTCCTATTTTAGAAAGAATCAACTCTGCTTCTTTAACATCATTGAAAAAATAAGTGAAACCAGATTTAATTACTTTAAGACGCGCAGGCTCTTGAAGAAAAACCAGTGCACCCACTAATTTAAAAGGGTCAATAAGTTGCCGCAATCTCCATCTTTTGTCCATGGTGGCCTTACTAAGATCGGACCTCCTGCAGTAACAGGAGTATTAGGCCTAGCCTTGATCGAGACTGCTTGTCTAAGTAAGTAGTTGCCAAAATATATCATGAAAGGTCGCGGAAATTTACTCTCCTTGTTTCTGTTAGTCATTGGCAATCTATGTACCCGCTGAAGTTGGGAGTCCCAATCCCAGTCGGCCAAGTCTGGGAAGTCCCTTTGAAACAAATTGACCATATAAGCACGCGGATCTGAACTCTCCGATCCTTCGGCTATTCCAAAAAGTCTAAGGTACTAGGGACGTATAAGTAAATTAAATATTTCAGTTATGGATAAGCCAATTTTACCATGGTTTAGGGACAGAGCACCTGCAGTTTAGCACTGATAAGCAGTGGTAAAATGCCCAAAATCCTAAAGCCAGCAAATCAGGAGGTCACAAAGCAAAAAAAGTCAGGGGAAACCATGGCAAGGATGTCAGGTCTAACAACAAGCAGACAAGTGAAGTTCCCCAAAATAGAAAATTGTGTCAGTGTAATTAAAATTGTGTCTAATATACAGCGTAGCATAGATAATACAGAAAAAGTAAGAAAGGTGAATAAAGCATAAAAGAAGTCCAACAGACTTAAAAATCAATTTCAGTATAGAGAAAATATATTTTTTTTATATTTTCTCTAATTAAAAAAAGGCACAAATCCCAAACAGACAATAAACTTACAAAACTCACTATACATAGACAGATACATTAAATGTATTGCACAGGCTACAGTCTACAAAGAGCATTTCAACAGCAGCTAAGCAGAACATATAGGGGTCGATTCTGATCCGGTAAAAAGCGCTCCGATTAGCTGTACGGAGGCTTTTTCCCGTACGAATCGTACACCTACAACGTCCCCATACGAACTAGCAAGTACGATCCTAACCCAAAGCGCCACTCCGTACGACTCGTACCAAACACCGTACAAATAAAAAGTACATACGGATTCACTCCGCCCGACGCTGTACGCCACGTCCGTACGTAAATTGGCAGCCATTTCCGACCCAGGAAGTACGATCCGTGTTGACGACACTCCGTACCACCCTTTTTCTACGGGAGCTGAAAACAGCCGTAAAAGCAGAGTTCGCGCCGAAACAGGTACGGAACGGCCCCCCGGGTACGGCTCGTACCCCCCATGATCGCAGGGGTACGCACCGTACCCATGCGATCATGGGGTGTACGAGCCGTACCCCCATTGTACGATCGGTGTACGTGCCGTACCCCATTGTAAGATCGGTGTGCGTGCCGTACCCCATTGTACGATCGGTGTACGTGCCGTACCCCATTGTACGATCGGTGTACGTGCCTTACCCCATTGTACGATCGGTGTACGAGCCGTACCCCCATTGTACGATCGGTGTACGTGCCGTACCCCATTGTACGATCGGTGTACGTGCCGTACCCCATTGTACGATCGGTGTACGTGCCGTACCCCATTGTACGATCGGTGTACGGCTCGTACACCGATCGTACAATGGGGTACGGCTCGTACACCGATCGTACAATGGGGGTACGGCTCGTACACCCATCGTACAATGGGGTACGGCACGTACACCCATCGTACAATGGAGTACATCTCGTACACCCCATGATCGCAGGGGTACGGTGCGTACCCCTGCGATCATGGGGGGTATGGACTGTACGGTGTGTATATATTTGTGTGCTTTTCCGTACGACTCGCCCTTACCTGACGTGGACCGTACGAATCGCGTCCTCATATTCCGGTCCGGATCGTACTCGTCGGGTCGTACGGCATGTGTACGAGTCGTACGGTATGTGTACGAGTCGTACGGATCACAGTTTCAGCCTTGCAATACGTACGGATCGCGACGATTCGGGCGGATTCACGGAATGCGGATCGTACTTGGCGACTCGGACGGATGGGTACGATTCGTACGGAGAGGGCTCCGGATACAAATCGTACGGACGGACGTTTTTTTTCCCGAATCGGAATCGACCCCATTATGTACAGGAAGAAGTATAACCATCATAATATAATGTAGCCAAATGTGAAGACGTTATGGCCTTCAAAAGTATTATATGTACATGGCCATCCTCAGTACATTAGGTTACAATAAGAAACTTTGATTCTTTTTAATTTCTCCAGATATTTATATCATTTCACATGTCATCTTATGAAGCAATTCTATATGCATCAGTACAACCAGTATCGCCAAAGGCAGGTAAAGCTCATGGAGTCTATGATACAACACGTATTCATAATGGTTGTATAGAGAACCTCCAATAGCAATTTGCAAGGAATCCTGGGAGTTACTCTGAGCACAATTTGAAATGCTTTACCAAATCACAGCATAATCTGGTTAAAGCTACAAGGTGCAATACACGGGAGACCCTCTCACTCAATGATGGGCATTTGAAAAGTCAAGCAATGCTGTAGAAACTACGTCAGCAACCCGTGAAATTGGTGGCTCTCGGATGCAGAGGTCTCTTCCTGAGCCCGCTGTGATCTCTTTCAATCACTGTTCTGTGCAGATGGATGAATTAAATAGAATGAAACTCCATACTAATAATGCTCAGCGACATCGACTTTGAGCACTAGAAGTAAACTATAGTAAATCTGGTCCATTACAAAAAAAGTAAAAGTAAAATTGCGTTTTTATCTGCGCCTAAAAACTGGTATAAAAAGACTACGCCACACCATGTGGTTGTTTCTCAATGAAAGCTGTCCGAAATCCTTCCCAGATCCAAGAAGTTGAAAATCATTATTTTCCAATCCTAGATAATTAGGATTGGTTAGTAGGATTTGTATTCCTGTGCATCCCAAAAGTAGCAAGAGACAATCCTGTAAATATTTAGGGACTCATTACAACTTTGGCAGTGCTACGCCTGGCTTTGCACCGGTACAGCACCACCAAAGCTGTGCATGGTCCTCCCGCCAGAATATGACTACAACTCGTGTCTGGCAGGTTTTTCTTTTGCCTTTCCTACGGCGGTGCCCTAAAAATGTGCACTGCAATGGGAACGCAAAAGCAGTTCCAGCACAGCATGGACTGTGAACTTGGGTGCTTGCAAACTGAGTTGTTGTGCCCCACTGAATGCATCGCCATGGCAGTGAGGGCCCTCTAGGTCCCCCTTTGCTCCTCCACCGCTATCCTTTTCATGGTGTGCTCACTGCCATGAAAAAAGACTGGCAGTGGGAAAACATATCATGCTTTGCAGGCCGCGGCGGTCCTGCCTTGCATTTTGGATACCCCTGTCTGCTGCACCACCACTAGGGAATGGGGGTGCAGCGTTGGCGGTCCGAATGGCTGCCCAAGACTCGTAATTTACCCCTCAGTGCCTTGGAAGCACTACATACTACATATAAAGAACACATATGATTATGAATTCAAAAGCAGGGTTTAAGCAAAGAAACTTCAATTGAATAGTCAATGACCTGCACAGAGCCGTCCATGATTTAGTAAAGAATTATCATCATCATCATTAACTTTATTCGGTCGTTCAGACCATCGCAAGTGCATAGGTGTACAAAAGTATTGTAAATAAAACAACATTTTATATGATAAAATTGTAAGCCAAAGTAGATGTTGTTATTCATACAACAAGCATATTAAAACCCGAGCCCTTAAAGAATATAAACAAAGTAAAAGAACTGGCTTCCTGGGAATTAAAACCATACAAGCTAAAAACACATAGAAAATACAAAAAGTGCTGGTGCATAATTGTTGGAAGTGCGGAGTAGCTCAATTCTCTGTAGATTGTCCATGAGTCATAAAATACCATGATCATAAGGGATCACTGACATAATATCGACCTCAAAAAAATCGAGATACAAAAATATCGAGTCAAAAATATCGAGAGACAAAATATCGACTCCCTATCTTCAAACAGGTAAGTACCAAAATATCGACTCCAAAATATCGACTTACAAAAATATAGACAGTCAAAATATCGATTTTTTTAAATGTTTTAAAATTAAGTTAAAACTAATATAGTAATAAATATATTTAATATAAACTTAGAAATAATTATTAAATAAATGTAGTATTAAAAAATAATGAATATAATTAAAAAAATTATATCACCAAAAAGAAAACATATATATATATATATATATATATATATATATATATATATATATATATATAAAAACATATTATTAAATAAACATATATAACATTTTTAGCGTATACCTTTACAACGCATACCATTACAACGTAAGTATTGGTAAGTATATAATAATTTTTTTAATATAAATTAATGAAAATTATTATATTATAATTTAATTTTATTTAATTTTATTAAATGTAATTTTACTTTATTTTACTTTATTTTTACAAAGTACCCCTGTACCCCAAAAACCCAAAACTGACCCTGAACCCTAAAAATACCCCTATACCCAAAAACTGAAAACTGACCCTGAACCCTAAAAATACCCCTTTACCCAAAAACTGAAAACTGACCCTGAACCCGAAAAATACCCCTTTACCCCAAAAACTGAAAACTGATCCTGAACCCTAAAAATACCCCTTTACCCAAAAACTGAAAACTGACCCTGAACCCTAAAAATACCCCTTTACCCCAAAAACTGAAAACTGACCCTGAACCCTAAAAATACCCCTTTACCCAAAAACTGAAAACTGACCCTGAACCCTAAAAATACCCCTTTACCCAAAAACTGAAAACTGACCCTGAACCCTAAAAATACCCCTTTACCCCAAAAACTGAAAACTGACCCTGAACCCTAAAAATACCCCTTTACCCAAAAACTGAAAACTGGCCCTGAACCCTAAAAATACCCCTTTACTCAAAAACTGAAAACTGACCCTGAACCCTAAAAATACCCCTTTACCCCAAAAACTGAAAACTGACCATGAACCCTAAAAATACCCCTTTACCCCAAAAACTGAAAACTGACCCTGAACCCTAAAAATACCCCTTTACCCAAAAACCCAAAACTTAAATTTAATTTCCAAAACCAATTACTTTTATTTACAAAGTAAATTTTATTTAATGGTCAATTATTAATCAATTAACAAATTTAATTAATTAACATATTTAATTAGTTATTATTAAATTACTCCCCACCCTATCCCCCTATAAACTCACAACCCACTACAGAAATTAATTTACTAATTATTATTTATTTATTCTTTAAATATTTATAATTACCAATTATATTTTAATTATTTACCAAATAATTAATTAACAATTATTATTAATTTACATATTTAATTAATTAAATTTAAATTACTTCCCACCCTATTCCCCTATAAACCCACAACCCGCTACAGAAAATATTTTACGAAAATGTAATTATTGATCAATTAATCAATTATTATTAATTACCAATTATATTTTAATTAATTAACAATTAATAATTAAATAACAATTACTATTATATTACATATGTAATTAATTATATTTAAATTACTTCCCACCCTATTCCCTATAAACCCACAACCCGCTACAGAAAATATTTTACGAAAATGTAATTATTGATCAATTAATCAATTATTATTAATTACCAATTATATTTTAATTAATTAACAATTAATAATTAATTAACAATTACTATTATATTACAGATTTAATTAATGATATTTAAATTACTTCCCACCCTATTCCCCTATAAACCCACAACCCGCTACAGAAAATATTTTACGAAAATGTAATTATTGATCAATTAATCAATTATTATTAATTACCAATTATATTTTAATTAATTAACAATTAATAATTAATTAACAATTACTAATATATTACAGATTTAATTAATTATATTTAAATTACTTCCCACCCTATTCCCCTATAAGCCCACAACCCGCTACAGATTTATATTACACAATTATTACAAATTATAAAACACTTACCTTATTTTCGATATTTTTGTTGTCTATATTCTATCTAGTTGATATTATGTCTAGTCTATATTTTTGATTCAATATTTTGGCTATTAATATCGATAGTAATCGATATTTTTGTAGTCTATATTATGTCTGGTCGATATTTTGTCTAGTCTATATTTTTACCTCGATATTATGTCCAGTCGATATTTTTGCATCAATATTATGTCTGTTCACCGATCATAAGACATCAAGTACAAACTAAACACTTTATGAAAAGTAATACTTAATCAGATGATATGCTCAAGTCATTTTAGCTTCTGCCTCCTAGTGAACCAAAACCTCCCCAGGAATTTGGCCACTGCACATACTATTAGTGGCCTTGTATCTGTCCTGAGGATACGTAGTGCCTCTAGTTGACTACGAGTTCCTAGTTGTCTGCAGACAAGGGCTAACCATATAGATTGTGGGTTTTTATATAGAGGGCATGCAAAGAGAATATGCTTAGTTGAATTATGATATTATTGAAGAGATTGTTAATTATTTGGTAATAAAATACAGAGCAAGGTTACGTAAATACAATGTACGAATCTCCTTTGCATATTATAGTGACTAGTCCAACAAAATTTCATAAATTACACATTAAACTTTCCCTCAGAGGAATTTTCACATTTGTTTTGTCTGAGCTAGTGATGACAGCCTGGGCGACGAGTGAAACCTTTCCATTATTTGTTTTTAACAACGTTCAAGGTGGTGCTTTGTGACTCTCTTGGTTCTCCTGGTCTATGATTAATGGTATTTTTACATTTGATTAAATTTCCATTGATTAATCATTAACTTCTTAAATAAATTACTTAACATTTTGTTTTGATTAACAGCATCCGTTTATAGTAATTACCAAACACATTACCAAACACATAAGGTTGATCAGAGATGTGCTGTTTTGCCTGATACAATCCATTGTCTATCATCCATAATCATGCTGCACCTTAGTGTTGCTATATTAAAATATTAAACTCTTGGCCTATTAGCGAAGCTATGGCTGACAATTTTTCTTCCAAATATTGATTGCATTTTACTTTAACTGGCTTTGTCGTTCTGTGCCCTTGATTAGTGAATGCATGAATCGCAAGAGCAAATTACGGTGTCTTTCTTCTTTATTCACATTTGTGGATGCTTTCTCTTAGATATTGTTGCTTTGGTGCATTTCTTTTATTTACAAGTAGGTTCACATAATCTTGATATGTGCAGTACAATGCCTTTTCTTACTTGGTCACCCCCATTATTTGGACTAATGATGCTTTTTTGACTCTGTGGAGTGGGAATCTGCTAACCATGCCCCAGGGTATGTGTTATGACCTTTAAAACATGTTGAAATTGGTTATATTAATTGACATATTTAACCTAACTATGAATTCCTAGAATATGATGCAAAGTGTATCCAGGGCCTGTAAATTAAATGTCTCTAGTGGACTGCAACAAAAATATGCTATAGCTAGACTGACAGTGAAAAACATGACTGCAGGCCTACTAACAGTAACCCAATAGATCAATGCAAAATAACCCCTTGTGACAGGCTTAAATCCTCCTTTTAAATAATAATAAGTGACCTCTAAGTAAGACTGAGGTGCCCATAAGAGAGCCTACATTGTATTTAAAAGTAGAACATGTAAAAGATTAATATAAAACATTGCAATACTATAACAAGCCCCAAAAACTATTCTCACTCTAGCAGGATTCAGCTGTTCCGTACCACACCATTGAAAGTTAATAAAAAATATTATTGCTGTCTCCACTTAGGAACCAGATAAAAAGTTTTAAAATATTTACTAACAAACGCACCCAATTCTTTGAGAAAGTCACATTTGTTCTAAATATTTTACTAAATGTATTTTTGAAAAGTCCCCTTTTTCCTGCCGAGAGCCTGTAGAATCCCATTAGCATGAGCTTCCAACTGTCACCCAAGAGTGGGATTGCTTTTTGATTACGTACAAAGTTGCTTGAAGAGTTGAGACAAAGACCTTGGATGTGGGTGGGTAGAGAGGATGACCATCTGCCAGTGCCCAAGACCTTAATTAATTTCAAAGAGACCTCCCCAGTCATAGTCAAATCTAGCTCACATGTTTTGCTTGGGGATTTCAATTATCTTGCTGAACTCCTGTCTGACCCCGAAACAAGCCATTTAATTGGAACAATGGAAAGTTTAGGTTTGACCCAAAGGGTAATCGGCCTGACTCACCAAGCGGGTCATACATTAGACTTACTCTTCTCCAATTCATCTAAAATGAGTAATGAGACCCCGCTCCCCATGATTTGGACTGAACATTATCTTTTAAAGTTAAGTCTCCCCAGACATACCATGGTCAAATTAGTAAGTCATAAAAGAGCACTCATGCGACCCTGGCGCAAACTGACGTCTGAAGCTTTTCTTACCTATTTTAAACCTCTAACAATTCAGGTGATCCCATTGGAACAAATGGTAATTAACTTAGATACCTCTATCCTACAAACCCTGGATGAGGTAATTCCTAAGACGAATGTTAATGTGAAAACCATTGCATCTCCTTGGTTCACCGCTGCTCTAAAAATTGATAAGCAATCTAGTCGAGCAGCCGAACGTCAATGGCGAAAAACTAAAAAGGAGGATGTAGTGTAGTTCCTATTATCCCAATAGGCTCTGCGCATTGGAATAATACCTTCAATAGTATAGGCCTAGACCAGACGTTAACTAGGTCTTCTATTGTCGATATTAGACTTAAAGTTTTGGGTTTGCCAGCTAGCTCAGAGTTCACTAGAAACTTTCTCGAATAGGCAAGGAGGAGTTGAACCTCCCTGGATAGACAAGAAGGGATTTAGTTTCTGACAACCATAGAGCATGACAACGTTGCTCTCCCCTAATCAAGAGTGTATCTCTAGAGTCGTGTGAAAACAAAAGACAACTTATTTTACTCAGTCAGTACGTGCATTCTTAGTCTCACCAGATTGTAGAGAAAAGGAAGAGACGGGCGTGTTCAATAAAAGATGTTATTTATTGATCAGTCTCTTTTCGCATACAAGAGAAATGGATCGATATTATCGCAATACTTATGGTTAAGTAAAGTGCATACAATAAAAGCAGAAGTATAAAATAATACTGTAAAACATTTATATGGTTTCTAAGCCATAAGGTGGTTTAAAATGGATAAAATAGATACATACACATATACATTTGACTAATCGTACTCAACTGGTGTTTCTAACTACGCCTACCCCGGTGTACCTGACCTAAGCCTAATACGTGGGCGGGAATAGAAAGTAGCAGTTTAAGTTAAGTTTGTTTTGCCAAGTGACTGACTCAAGAATTCTCTGCAAGGGGTTATTCAGTTCTGTACCTGGAATCTAGGATGAATGAGGGATGGTATCTCTCGTCTCTGGTCTCGATATTCCAGGCTGCCTGCGAGGGCTGCCCGGAAGCGCCGGAGCTGGATTTCTCGGCAGGAGAAAGCAGCGTCTCGTTCTCAGCGCGTCAGGAAGGCGGGGCTGCGCCAGCGGGGTCTGCTCTGCTCTGGGCTTCGGCAAGTCTGGCTGCTCCGATCTCGTCACCACCGCGTGTGTTTGCTTAAGGCAATACCGGTAATATTTATACCTGTAAGGTGCCGAGATTGACGTAAGGATGGACATAGATACGTCAATAAGGATGTCATACGAGCTGGTCGTTAGCACATTCTTTTGCTGAAGTTCTCGGTGAAATCAAAACAATGGCCGCAGGGTTTTTCCCAGGTTGTCATAGGTTTGATTTGTTTTGAGAACTCCGTATGCCTTATCAGGGGCTGGAGGAATATTGTTTGTCTAATTAGATGGCAAGCGTTATGACCTAATCAGATAACACATTCCTGTGCCGTAGTGTGGCTTAATCAGATAACGGTTTCTGCATCATGGGATGGCTGCTAGTTAACTTGTTACCCAGAACAGGGTCAGGAATAGGGGGATCGATACAGAACCTATAGGAATACATCACACCCACTCCACGCTAACTATGGCCATGTTTACGAATCTAGGCATAGTAAAACATACTGTAGAGTATCGTGTATACCTTACCACCCCAAAAATCATATAATGCATTTCGAATTATGTAATGTAATAATGTAATATACGGAAAAATATATTCACATGTACTATATGCACTCAAGCTGTAGAATAATGCTAAAGTAATCACGCATATGTATACATTATTGCTAATTGGTATATGAGAATTTACACATGAAATGGCTCTTAATACAGAAGAAAAAGGTTCGAGACCATTTCATCACAGAATAAAAATAATTATGAACATACCAGCGGGCAGCTAATGTCTATAAAGTTTCTAAAAATAGAAATTTTAGTTCTCTAAGAATAGTTCTTACTTTAAGCAGAAGATAAGTGTCCCGAAAATTCGTAAAAATATTTTGGGGCTGCTGAAAAAATCGCTGTCCGTGAACTTGAGGGAAAATTGTTCATGTTATTTTGCTATTAAGTTGAAGGCCAAATTCGGGGTGTTTGGAACGCCGTGTGCTAGCTTGCTCAAAAGTCTCTATTTCTGCTCTGGTGAGAACATCATATCATTTAGACTGTCGAAAAAGCTGTCAACAGCTTCCTGGGAGAGTTCCACTAACTCGGAAAAAGGTGTAACCATGCATTCGTGCGCATGATTGTCTCCATTGACGTTTTGATTAGTATTGCTGACAGAAGGTCGTACCTGATCGATGCTGCTTTCATCTGGAACTCCACTACCCCTTAATCGTAGTGGTGAAGTTTCCACGAATGCCGTCATCAGGATTGGCAGCCGTTGAGGGCAGCACAAAGCATGAGCCTTTATTGGACTCAACAATGTTTCTGCATCCATTGGCGCATCTGATTGTAGCGTCAAACAGGTGTCCAACACGCATTCTTCTCCGCACAGCAGGCACCTTTATACAGGTAAAACACATCGATGCCACATTGGTCGAAATGAAAGAAACCAAGTCATGTTCAGGTCTCTAAGCCGGGATAGTCCCAGGATTTTTGATATCCGGTCCCGGTATCCAATGGCTCGGATTGTTTCTTCCCTTGTCGCAGGTGTTTTGTCTGTGACACGGTTTGCCATAACGAAATATCAGGACCAGGAATAGGATTCCTGCAATTAGTCCTAAAATGAGGGAAAGTCCGCCAAAAATCGAATGGACGAAATCTGGAAAAATACCCAGTATGGCTTTGAATGGTGTTAATGCCATCGAAAATACTGTTTTAAATACTTTTGAGACTCCACTGGTATCAGAAATATTTAAGATTTCATTCAGGATTTCTGCGAAATGTATGGGGGAATTAGTTGATAACAATGAGTGAATCTCTGCAGTCGTCCTTGCGACTAGGAGATCATACGTTTCTTTTGATGACGTGAGTCTGGTCGGCGTCTGAAGAAGCACTGTTTTCATTCTGCTTAAAGTATCTATTCGAATAGAAGTAATTTTCAAGTTAGGCCATGCCCTTGCCTCCCTGTCTGGAAAGGAGCTGGGGAACAATGAGTGTCCACAGCACATGACCTTCGCAGTCGTAGTTACGAGATAAGGAGTCCCGGGCATAAGACTACAACATCTGCGATCCACAATTAGAATGTAACTCCCGTTATAGAGTCTTTTAAGGAATGGTTCTATCTCTGTTGCAGGTGCGCCTAGCTGGTGACATGAAAGGTTATTTGAGTTCCCTTCACAGGCTCCATGCAAACTAATTCCATTACACAGAAGTGTACCGCTTAGTGACATCGCACAATTATTGCCACTAAGAAACACTTTCTGTCCTTTATTACTGACACATGCATTTGAATAGGGCAAGTTTCATGTTATCTTAATGTACCCTTTTCCCAATTTTTCGTACATGCCAGCCTGTATATATTTTTGGCAGTATTGAAACCTGAAGGTTGATATTGGAATATTAATTATCCCATGTATTATCCATTCACTGACAGGTCGTTCTGACATTGTCACTGGTAATCTCTCGAGTTTCTCAATGCTCAGGATTGTATAATCAGCCCCCTTCTGTGCCATACTGATTTGTTTATCAGTAAGGTTAAAGATATTGAATAGTGACGTTGTGTTGATTAAACGCCAAGGCACATAGCCTGAACGCAGATTTTGTAACGTCCAGCCACGCTGTACAATAGAACGCAATTGAGACTGACCGTGTTGTAACAACAGTAAGTCTTGCGATATTATGTCGATTGCTGAAGACACAATGCTGTCCAAAGAAAAAATTCTGGAGGACAGAGTCATTAACCCATTGTCCACTACAGAAAGTGATTTTTCCAAATTAATACGGTCAATTTCCCGTATACTTTCTGCTGTCTTAATTTGAGTTACCTTCCAGGCCTCATTGTAAGCTGCATATATAGAGGCTGCTATGAAGCGTTTTTGACGCTGTTTGCGCGGTCCCATAATGAAATCACGCAAGTCAGCACCATCAGTAAGTAAAGTTAGGTGTTGCTTAATTTCTGTCAGTGTGGAAGTTTGTAGCCATTGAAGGCATAATTTGCCCACACTGTAGGTGGTTATTATCCCTGGGTGTTGTCTTTGGGAATATCTAGGGTCTGGCCTGGTCAATTTGAACCCCTGTTTTTTGTTCAGGAATCTGTCTTGACTGTTATTAGTATCTGTGGGCCAGATCAACCACTGTTTCCAATCAGGATGTGTTCTGTTTTGGTTTAATATATAGTTTACGTCTATCTCTTCATCTGTGGAGCTATTGCTGTCCATTGTTGGCTTTGGAATAGACGGTTTATTTAAGTCTTTGATTTTGGCTAAGCCAAGACAGGTGGTTTGTTGAACAGTGTCATTTAAAAATATAATTTGTTCTGGGATCATGCAGGCTCTAAACAATGATTCTATACCTTGTACTTGCCATTCTTTTGTACCCCAAACACTTTTAACTTCAACATTTTTGTCCCAATAATCAAAACCAAAAGTATTCATGTGTTCAAAAAATGAGTCTGAATATATCAATTTTGTGTTTGTTAGCATGGTCTTTGTCCCTGTCTTATTTGACAATTTGAAATAAAATGTTTCAGCATTACTTGTGTTGAACCCTGAAAAGTATGAATATTTGTCGTAAAAGGTTCTTGAGCTTCCTTTTGGAGGGGTTGCACAATGTTCCCATTGATTATAATTTAAAACATTTCTAGGTTGTGCAGATTTATGTAGAAAATGGTTACCATAGTGGTTGTAACAGTACATACTATCATAATTAGTCGAACCCTGCAAATAATCATGTTTGGTAAATTTAGCAGACATCACTAAGTCAGACATCATATTATTTATACTTTCAAAGTCCCAATCATCAGCAAATGAGCTTGTTTTTACAAAGTCACTCAACGAGATCTTAATTTGGTGTGGATATTTCAGGATCTCAACCTGACCATACATTTCGTAGTCAGTATTGTCCCATGCTACCCCACCCGGTATAGGATTGGCTGTGAAGTTGACTGAAGAAAGTTCTCTTTTCTCGACGTGTGAAGATGTGTGTGGCTTGAGGATCAAGTTGATTTTCTGACTTGCTGTGTCCATTTTAGCGTATTTTCCCTCAATGAAGCGTCCCAAAGTTAGTACCATGATGAGCCAAAGTATGAGGATAAATGCACCAAAGCCCACCCAAAATTCAATCCAAGGAGAAATCAGATATGTTTCTTTCAGTTGTTTCAAAAGTTCTTTAGCTTTATCTTTAAAGGTTTTTGTTGATGGCTGTGTTTTGATTCACTTAGGTCTTCAGAGGAATCATCGAAGTTTATGAAGTAGCCGGATGCAGTTCTGTCAATTGTTCCAATTGCTTCAGGATTACTGTTTCTTGCATATTCGTTTGTTACTTCATTGTAGGTTGGTGTGTCTCTACTAAATGTTTTTATTTGGGTTTTGAGAGGTTTAAGTTCCAATGCATTGTTGCATAGTCCTTGTTGTTCTTTTGTAGGCGTTTCGAATGTGATTAGCCTCTTAGTTAGGACCTCTGTATTGGTAGCAAATCTTGGTGTTCTACTACTTATCGGGAGTCCACTTGGCCTACTGTTTGTTATCGGCCACATGATTGTGGTTTTACCAGGTCGATGGATACAACTCGGTTCTCCTTTTTACCAGCGAGCGGCGGTAGTACAACTGATCTTGTCCCGTTGATAGACAAGACAGGAACTGCTTTTCTGTAAGAAGGCCCAAATTCCTTCTTTACCGCGATCTTTTCTCTGACTAGATCCCCGACTTTTGGAATCCAGACAGGTCTTGCTGGGACAGGTGGTGGTTCTTCAGTGGTTGTTGGCTGCTGTTTCAACTTTATGTTGCTCAGGTCTTTTCTTGTTTTGTTTAAGTCCTGCAAAATAGCCAAACGATCTTTGATATCAAAGCTTTTTTTCCTTTACCACTGAAGTCTGACTGTCAAGATCTAAGACTAACATCCTAGTTCCAAACAATAATTCGTACGGACTGAATCCCTTCAGAGAATTTCTTGGCAGGTTATTTAGACTATGTTGGACACTTATTAGTTGTTTGACCCACCCGACTCCCGAACCTAATATCCTTTCTGTTATAGATAGCTTTATGCCTTGGTTTTTTCTTTACACCATCCCGTATCCCTCAGGAAGGAAGTGAGAAGAATCCCGCATCGCTATGCTCATTTGGTCATGCTTCCCCACAAGCTTGAGGGCTAAAGTGAAAACATTGGTCAAACGTAGCATGCTCCTAGCGTATATGCCATTTAGACTCGCAAATCTTTGTATAACAGTCCACACGTCAGCCGAGTGCTGGGGATCTACATTATAAGTGGAAACTAGCCTGTATATGTTAATCGGACGCTTTGCTTTTTACTGGAAAGCCTTTCTGGAGTGAAACGCCACGGTAGTATACCGTTTCTCTCGCCACTGCGATTTCTGTTGCAGTTCGGGCATTTTTTCACAAAAATGTGATGCTGCAGGCTCATGCCTGGCCACCAGTACACTGATTGTAATTCTTCCAGAGAATCTTTTAGTTTGAGGTGTCTGAGACCCTCGCCCATATGTGCGTCTGCAATTAACAAAGTTCTCCTGTCCATGTTTGGAATTACTCTATCCCCCACTCCAGGGATTCGAGCAAAAGGGACGGAGTTTGCATCGATTATGTATGTATAATTGAGTGGATAGTTGATCGGTAGCGCTGAGCAGTCGCCTTTTGATGACGTTTTTACCGCCAGCACTGTTTCACCGTCAATGTATTTCATTGTACGCTTTTTTCTAGCTACGGAAGCCGATTTAGTTGTGGCTGTCTTAGCCAATGAATTCCCTGCAACGTGAACGCCATCACGCTGATGACTCAGTGTATGTATCACGTGAGTCTTTGGTAGTTCTTTCTGTAAAAGAACTATTTGTTCCCAAAGCAGTTTTTGCTTTATTGTTGCACCTGTGTCATCTTTGTAACCGTTTTGAATCCATTTCTGCAAATCGCTGTTATATGATTTGACGCAGTAATACGAATCGGACACTATAAGTGTCGGGAATTCGCGATCTGCATTATCTAGCGCCATTTTCAATGCTATTATTTCAGTCTGTTGTTCTGAATTGGTTTCTACTGAGTGTGTTTTTGTTAATAGAGGTCTTAGTTTATCTCCGCGCCACACTTCTTTTGTAATCTCACATGTGGGGTTGTATGCTTGTTCTCCCCAAACGGAAGGTTGAGCATGTCCGTCTGTATAGATTACACAAGCGTACTGTCGTACGGGCAGAATGTCGATTGGCAGAGGGAATGTTCTTTCATATTCTAGATTTTTCAATTCTTTTAATTCTGGATCAAAGTAGTATTTTACTTTGTCCGTTGTAATTGAATTCACCCATTGTATCCATTCCGGATTCAATGCTGTTGTTGGTAAATTACACGGTGTTGTTAATGCCTCAAAGGCTGATTCTGCTGTTCTGACTGTAATACGTCTACCGTCAGCTTTATCTTTTTCTCTAGCTATTGCGGTTTGAACTGCATGAACAATGTTTTCTTTAATGCTGAACTTGTTTTCAGCTTCTGTGTACAAGTGTGAGTTGAATGCAATTGGTACCTTTTCTCCCTCGTTAGAGGTCAGGTATGTGAATCCGCATCTTCCTGGGATGACTCGAATCACAAGATTGCGTGTGTTATCACGTGTTTCTAATTTTGTTTTTATTAACATGTCTGTTTGTAAGGATCTCAAAATTTCTGTGTGTTTTTGAGTCCAATTGGTTCTTTTAAAATCTGGTTTTATTAGATCATAAAGGGGTTTGACCCTTTCTGCGTAATTTGCAATGTATGTTCTTCCGAAATTTAGGAAGCCTAGAATTGACTGTAGGTTTTTTAGTGTTCTAGGTGCTTGGAGTATGGCACATTTCTCTAGGAAATTGTCAGCCTGGCTTTTGCCTTCACTTGATAATTCATATCCTAAGAACAGGACTGTTAGATGGGCAATTCTAGATTTTTTAAAGTTGAATTTGTAACCCTCTGCTGCGAACCCAAGTATTATGGTGTTCACTCTCTTCAAGTGAGTATCCAAGTCATCATCTGTTAGGTATATGTCATCGACATAAGATAATGCTTCGTCATCATATGTTTTTAGTAACTCTGTTACTCTTGCTGAGAATAATCCTGGGCTGTTCTTGAACCCTTGGGGTAACCGACAGAATTGTTTTTGAGCGCCATTTATTGTGAACGCAGACAAATATCTGCTCTCTGGTGCTATATTTTGACAAAAGAATCCATTAGAGATGTCTAATGTTGTTTTGTATTTTTTGCGCACTATGTTATTCATTAGCGCTGCACTATGCGAGTTTTGCACTGCAAAGGTTTTGCAACATGAGTTAAGGTGTCTGTAATCCAAAACTAGACGATATGAATTGTCTGGTTTGGAGACAGGAAACAAAGGGTTGTTCATTTGTGAGGTGCAAGTTTCAATCACCCCCTGGTATTCTAGTTGATCTAGGATTTCTTTTACCTGTTTTTTAGCTTCTTGCTTAATTGGGTACTGTCTTTGTGCAGTAGGTTGTGATTTTAACTGGATTTTGTGAGGAGGAGAGTCCTCATCCCATCCTACGTGATTTTTATATAAAGCAGGAGCTTGAGCTACTGCCCACTTTCTAGCAAGTGTGTATTTTTTATGAATTGGGATATGATTTGAGAAGGCAGGCATAATTATTTCTTCGCCATGAGGGCAGTCCCTGACAAACTCTGGTGGCCAGTCTTTTTCAGCTAGAAGGATGTCATAGCCCTTGGAGAGATTATCCCAAAATAGTCCCCTTATTTTTCTAGTCTTATCCCCTTCTATACGTAAAGTTATTTCATATATTTTGTGAGGTTTGCTAACTCTGGTGTCTGCAGTTTCCACTTGAAGATATTCATTCGTGTCCACTGTCTCCAGATGATTCATAAGGACTTTGCGAGCTATGCTCACTTCTGCTGCGCTGTCTAGCATTGTCTGAGCCCATTCTCCGTTTTTCAGTTGTGTCCTCAGTATTCTCGGCATTGTTAACTACTTTAATACTGGCTACCTTCTTTTTTGGAAATTGTAATTTCTTATTTGGATGAGCAGGTTCCTTGTCTTTGGACTTGACGTGCCCTTCCCTGGGTTCCGATCGTCCTCTTCTTTCCGATTTCTGCGAGGAAGTCTGAAAAGATTGAGAGGGACGTGTATCAAAATCTTGATATCTATCCGGTTTCTTTATATTATCCCTATTTCTAAGGTTGTATTTTTTTACAGAGGGCTCACTTTGGGGAGACTTGGGTCCTTGGTCCGGAGATTTTTCTCTCCGCCGAGGAGACCTACCTCTGGACTGGAATCTCTTTTCTTTTGGATTGGATTGTTTGTTTCCATCCCAGTTCTTCTTTTGACTGTTTAGATGATTTTTAATAAATATTTTTTCAGGACTTTCAATCAGTTGGGGTTTTACTGGTATTCCACCTAAACTATCTCTACCTAGTTCCTCATAGGATTTTTCTATAATTCTGGCAATTTCAGCTGGTTGGTCTGCTATATCTGTTTCTTTTAACCTTTGGCGGATCGCCACGTTTGCTGCTTCTCCCTTTATATTGGCTAGTAATATAGCCGAGACCTGCTTGAAGTCTTTCAGTAATTTCATACCAAGAGTTAAAGCGGGTTCTGGACCGTATTCGTCTTGAATTTGTTTTAGCACATCTGGTATTACCGAAATGGATGGAACACCATGCGTTTTTGTGTAGATGGAGGCAAAGACTGTACCCCAAGTGTCACAGTCCTCTACGTGTGGTGCGATTCCCATTGGAAGACAGATAGTCAGAATCCTGTGTTTATCCACAGGGGTGGTGTCTGGAAACACCGCCTCTATTTGGGTGATTTTTTGTGCTAACCAGAATGGTATTTGTTCCCTTTTAGCTGGTACTTTACCTAGGCAGGACTGTATGTTCTGTGGTGTAATTTTATTTGTGTTCCCCTGATGAGGGGTCAGCTGTGGAATTTTAATTGCTGGTTGGATTGTTGAAGTCCACATTACATATTGGACTAATTGTCTATGTACTTTTATTCATTGTTTTAGTTGTATTAGAAGATCTGCTGCAGACATTCTTTCGATGTCTGGATGTGGTGTGTATCCGGCTAGGACCGGCCACGTTGCTCCTGGTCTACCTAATGGACCGAGCCTGGTGATGTGATTGTTGTGTTTTAGGGCGCCATTAAACAAGAGCAGGTGCTCTTGAAATTTAAGTGGTACTTCCACCTCCTCGAAAGGAGTGTATTCCTCAGGAGGTTCCTCTGTTTTGTAATGGTGGAAGACCTTTGTTACAGCGTTTGCTGCTGGAAAGTTTATCCATGAATAGAATACCTCTGTCTGCCGATATTCGTGTGCCTCTATTACGAATATGACTGTGCCACCTCTAGGTGTCAGTCCATTTTCTATAAGTTTTAAAGTTATAGATTTTCTTATGTTGACCGGGATGAGTATTAAATCCGGGTCTGCTTCTTGCATAGTATTATCAGCTGCTACGAGTTCAGCTGCTACTCTAGCTATCTCTCTTTCTTCTTCAGTGTCTGACATTCTACTGTCAGGAAGGTTTTTTTGTTTGTTTGCCGATCAGGTTTCTTATGGAAACAAAGATTAGATGCACAATATTTTGGAACAGTGTATCCTTCAACGTTGACTAAACCAAGAACCATACATAGGAGTTTCCTCCTGCGAGGTTTGGCGGATATGACCTTTCACCCACTCCAGACGTCTTTGGAGTATTATGGGAAATAAGGGGTCTGAGTGAAAAAGCACGACTGAGTTACTCTAATGTCTTGCGTTAGTTTTATCGCCTTTCCAAACGTTTGGGCGCCATGTAGTGTAGTTCCTATTATCCCAATAGGCTCTGCGCATTGGAATAATACCTTCAATAGTATAGGCCTAGACCAGACGTTAACTAGGTCTTCTATTGTTGATATTAGACTTAAAGTTTTGGGTTTGCCAGCTAGCTCAGAGTTCACTAGAAACTTTCTCGAATAGGCAAGGAGGAGTTGAACCTCCCTGGATAGACAAGAAGGGATTTAGTTTCTGACAACCATAGAACATGACAACTTTGCTCTCCCCTAATCAAGAGTGTATCTCTAGAGTCGTGTGAAAACAAAAGACAACTTATTTTACTCAGTCAGTACGTGCATTCTTAGTCTCACCAGATTGTAGAGAAAAGGAAGAGACGGGCGTGTTCAATAAAAGATGTTATTTATTGATCAGTCTCTTTTCTCATACAAGAGAAATGGATCGATATTATCGCAATACTTATGGTTAAGTAAAGTGCATACAATAAAAGCAGAAGTATAAAATAATACTGTAAAAACATTTATATGGTTTCTAAGCCATAAGGTGGTTTAAAATGGATAAAATAGATACATACACATATACATTTGACTAATCGTACTCAACTGGTGTTTCTAACTACGCCTACCCCGGTGTACCTGACCTAAGCCTAATACGTGGGCGGGAATAGAAAGTAGCAGTTTAAGTTAAGTTTGTTTTGCCAAGTGACTGACTCAAGAATCTCTGCAAGGGGTTATTCAGTTCTGTACCTGGAATCTAGGATGAATGAGGGATGGTATCTCTCGTCTCTGGTCTCGATATTCCAGGCTGCCTGCCAGGGCTACCCGGAAGCGCCGGAGCTGGATTTCTCGGCAGGAGAAAGCAGCGTCTCGTTCTCAGCGCGTCAGGAAGGCGGGGCTGCGCCAGCGGGGTCTGCTCTGCTCTGGGCTTCGGCAAGTCTGGCTGCTCCGATCTCGTCACCACCGCGTGTGTTTGCTTAAGGCAATACCGGTAATATTTATACCTGTAAGGTGCCGAGATTGACGTAAGGATGGACATAGATACGTCAATAAGGATGTCATACGAGCTGGTCGTTAGCACATTCTTTTGCTGAAGTTCTCGGTGAAATCAAAACAATGGCCGCAGGGTTTTTCCCAGGTTGTCATAGGTTTGATTTGTTTTGAGAACTCCGTATGCCTTATCAGGGGCTGGAGGAATATTGCTTGTCTAATTAGATGGCAAGCGTTATGACCTAATCAGATAACACGTTCCTGTGCCGTAGTGTGGCTTAATCAGATAACGGTTTCTGCATCATGGGATGGCTGCTAGTTAACTTGTTAACCAGAACAGGGTCAGGAATAGGGGGATCGATACAGAACCTATAGGAATACATCACAAGGAGGACCAAATGAATTATAAATTGCGGCATTCACTTTATGTAAAAAATATCAAAACGGCCAAAAAGACTTATCTAACTTCGCATATAAACAATGCGGCCAATTCAAGTAAAGAACTATATAAAATAATAAAATAATTTACTTCACCCCGGGCCGAACAGTCTCTTTTTGTCGCCACTCAAGAATGGGTCGAATCTATGTCCGCTTTTTTTGATAATAAAATTAAATCAATTTATTTCTCCTTCCCGAATACTGACCCATGTCAACACCAGCAAAATAGTAACTTACTGATGAAACCTCTTCTGGCTGATCCTAAGGATATCCCCTGCTTGATCGAATTTGACCCAATAACTGTCACTGAAGTACTTGAGGGCCCAAACAAAATAAAATCAAGCTCCCCTATGGACCCTCTTCCTCCCCACAGCTGCCCCATAATTGCGCCACTACTGGCTAGCTCCCTTATGAAAATGTTCAATACCTCACTAGAGCAAGCCATTGTACCAACCAAATGGGAACATGCACAAGTTAAGCCTATTTAAAAAAAACTCAAATCACCCTACCCTATCAGTCCATTACCGGCCCATTTCCTTGCTACCCTATTTTGGGAAAGTGTTGGAATATTTAGTCAACAAGTGGCTTACGGCCTTCATAGAGTCGCACGGGGTTCTGGACCCTTCTCAATTGGGTTTCTGCTCATGACACATGGGTCATCGAGATCGTGGATAATATCAGGCTCGCACTGGATAGAGGTGAATCAGCAATTCTCATCCTTTTGGACCTATCCGCAGCATTTGATATCATCTCCCACAGTATTTTGAAACATCGACTGTGGGAGATAGGTATCAGAGGAAAGGCCCTTCACTGGCTTGAAAACTATCTCACTGACCACCTCACCACTGTTCGAGTCGACACTCTGGTTTCCAGCAGTCGCCCTGTCACTGTGGGGTACCCCAAGGATCAATCCTTAGCCCCTTGCTGTTCATTTTGTATCTAACCCCGTTGGCTAATATTATCAACTAATACAGTTTTGAAACTGTATCATACGCTGACGACACCCAATTGCTTATCACATGCGTTACAGATTATTCTGGTACCCGCTCTTGTTTTAAAAACTGCATAATCAACATAAGCAATTGGATGAGCAACAACAAAGTCCAACTGAATGGTAGTAAAACTGATACCATCCTGTTCGGCAAGGCAGCAAAATTTTGGTCACAAGACTGGTGGCCTCCAGAATTGGGAACATGTCCTTCCCCAAAACCAGTAGTACGTAATTTGGGAATAACAATAGACCGTGCCCTGTCCACGAACTTTGTGTCTTGGCACTTTGTGTCTTTAAGAAATGGAAAGTAGTTAGTGATGCTGCTCACAGAAGTATAAGGACGTGCACTACAATTACCATGAGGCCATGGTGTTGGCCACGCCCACTGAGGCGGGTGATTGAATATCAAGGTAGCCGCCCAAAAGTGCCTCACTACTTACTTTTAATCCGGAGCCCCTGATGAAGTGTTCTTTTAAATGAAATGCGCTGGACTGGAACATATCGTTGCTGAGCAGGTCCTTGGTTCTGCTTTACTTCCTGCAATAAACGAAAGATTTGATGATACAAACCCGATTGTGTGGCGTCTTCCATCTACAGGCAAACTCTTTGTTTTGGATGTTGGCGGTTTTGCCTGAGCCGCGGAAGACTCCCCGGTGCTGTCTCAGCACCCCAGCGAGCCAGTCAAGATGGCAGACTCGCTTATGGAGTTAGGTGCTATTATTGGGGGATACAATAAGCAGGATGAAGACCTTGAACTTGGCCGACAATCCACTTGGATAAAAGCTTTAAGAAATGCAAAGTAGTTAGTGATGCTGCTCACAGAAGTTTAAGGACGTGCACTACAATTACCATGAGGCCACGGTGTTGGCCACGCCCACCGAGGCGGGTGATTGAATATCAAGGTAGACGCCCAAAAGTGCCTCACTACTAACTTTTAATCCGGAGCCCCTGATGAAGTGTTCTTTTACATGAATCACGTTGGGTTGGAACATATCATTGCTGAGCAGGTTTTTCGTTCCGCTTTCCTGCCTGCAATAAATGAAATAATTTGGCGATACAACCTGATTGTGTGGCGTCTTCCATCTACAGGCAAATTCCTTGTTTTGGATGTTGGCAGCTTTGCCTGAGCCGCTGAAGACTCCCCGGTGCTGTCTCAGCACCCCAGCGAGCCAGTCGCTTATAGAGTTATTTGCCATTATTGGGGGATACAATAAGCAGGATGAAGACCTTGAACTTATCCGACAATCCACTTGGATAAAAACTTTAAGAAATGCAAAGTAGTTAGTGATGCTGCTCACAGAAGTATAAGGACGTGCACTACAATTACCATGAGGCCACGGTGTTGGCCACGCCCACGGAGGCGGATGATTGAATATCAAGGTAGCCGCCCAAAAGTGCCTCACTACTAACTTTTAATCCGGAGCCCCTGATGAAGTGTTCTTTTACATGAATCGCGTTGGGCTTGAACATATCGTTGCTGTGCAGGTTTTTTGTTCCGCTTTGCTTCCTGCAATAAACAAAAGATTTTGGCGATACAAACCTGATTGTGTGGCAGCTTCCATCTACAGGCAAACTCCTTGTTTTGGATGTTGGCGGCTTTGCCTGAGCCGCTGAAGACTCCCCGGTGCTGTCTCAGCACCCCAGCGAGCCAGTCAAGATGGCAGACTCGCTTATGGAGTTAGGTGCCGTTATTGGGGGATACAATAAGCAGAGTGAAGACCTTGAACTTGGCCAACAATCCACTTGGATAAAAACTTTAAGAAATGCAAAGTAGTTAGTGATGCTGCTCACAGAAGTATAAGGATGTGCACTACAATTACCATGAGGCCACGGGGTTGGCCACGCCTACGGAGGCGGGTGATTGAATATCAAGGTAGCCGCCCAAAAGTGCCTCACTACTAACCTTTAATCCGGAGCCCATGATGAAGTGTTCTTTTACACGAAACGTGTTGGGCTGGAACATATCGTTGCTGAGCAGGTCCTTGGTTCCGCTTTGCTTCCTGCAATAAACGAAAGATTTGGCGATACAAACCTGATTGTGTGGCGTCTTCCATCTACAGGCAAACTCTTTGTTTTGGATGTTGGCGGTTTTGCCTGAGCCGCGGAAGACTCCCCGGTGCTGTCTCAGCACCCCAGCGAGCCAGTCAAGATGGCAGACTCGCTTATGGAGTTAGGTGCCATTATTGGGGGATACTATAAGCAGGATGAAGACCTTGAACTTGTGCGACAATCCACTTGGATAAAAACTTTAAGAAATGCAAAGTAGTTAGTGATGTTTCTCACAGAAGTATAAGGACGTGCACTACAATTACCATGAGGCCACGGTGTTGGCCACGCCCACCGAGGTGGGTGATTGAATATCAAGGTAGCCGCCCAAAAGTGCCTCACTACTAACTTTTAATCCGGAGCCCCTGATGAAGTGTCTTTTACATGAAACGCGTTGCGCTGCAAGTTGGGGGCAAGCCGCGTGTGCGTACCGTGCACGGACACCATGTGACCAGAAAAAAAGAGATTTGATTGGTTCATTACACTTCCTATTGAAAGTATTGAAGGACCCCACCCATTACAATCATTCTTGTTAGACCTTCCTTATGAGAATACCTCTTTTTGCAAGAACTGCTGTTTTTCGTTATTAGACACCTGTTTCAGCTCAAACTTGGAGACATGGCAGCTAATGCACTATCATCATCATCAGAACATTCTAATACTGAAGAATGTGTGCCTGAACCTCTCCCTCTAGAGAAGTACACTTCCATTGTATGGAAGTTTTTTACTTTTCCTCCGGGGCAGAAGAAGGTTAATGCCACCAAAGTCACTTGCAAAATCTGCAAGAGATTGCTGTCCAGGGGTGACCCTACAAAAAAATACTCTTGTGGAACAGCAAGTATGACGAGACATCTTCAGAAAAAACATCCGGTAAACTACGCAAGAGAGGAAATAATGATACTAAGAGAAAATGCTCCTGCTACACCAGCTGTTGCCAGTACATCTGGGACAACAGCTTCTACTTCTACATCTCCACCTGATATTCATCTCCATTTTGGAAGACTCAGGATGCATTGTGTGCAATGCAACAAACTGATTTCATATGGAGAGCAGTCAGTCGACCTAGTTTGCCTTGCTGTAGACAACCACCGTTGCTAGTTTCCTTTTTTTTCTCCTCCTATTGTTTACTTTTGTTTGTCCTGTTGGCATTTTTTCCCTCTTTTTGAAAAAACCAAAATAAGCATAAAAAATCATTCAAAAAATCAAGGAAAAGAGCTATACTTGTATGCTAGCATGTGAAAATTTAGATGAATGTATGTGTAGTGCATAATTGACCAAAAGAATGCATGTGTGATGTGTGGTGAATGCATAAGTGCAGAACTATAAGGAAGTGCTGCAGCATGACACTGTAAAGTACATCTGGGACAACAGCTTCTACTTCTACATCTCCACCTGATATTCATCTCCAATTTGGAAGACTCAGGATGCATTGTGTGCAATGCAACAAACTGATTTCATATGGAGAGCAGTCAGTCGACCTAGTTTGCCTTGCTGTAGACAACCACCGTTGCTAGTTTCCTTTTTTTTCTCCTCCTATTGTTTACTTTTGTTTGTCCTGTTGGCATTTTTTCCCTCTTTTTGAAAAAACCAAAATAAGCAAAAAAAATCATTCAAAAAATCAAGGAAAAGAGCTATACTTGTATGCTAGCATGTGAAAATTTAGATGAATGTATGTGTAGTGCATAATTGACCAAAAGAATGCATGTGTGATGTGTGGTGAATGCATAAGTGCAGAACTATAAGGAAGTGCTGCAGCATGACACTGTAAAGTATTTACCTACAGCGTGCTGATGTACTTCCAAAGCACAGGGATGAAACATATGTCCATAAAGATTTTGCACATCTGTGCTTCTCTCTGCACAACTGCTTAAACAGCAGCCATGTAGTGACACAGGCACCCTTGCACCATGGTGAAATGATGTCCGTGTCATGCAGAGATTGTTTTTGTGCAGGAAGGGACACCTTTCTGCAAAAAACAATCAGTAAAGGCATTTTTCTCCTTCAATATATGCTGTGCATTGTAGCATATATTGAAAGAGAAAAAAGGAGAAGTGAAAACAATTCTCCTTGTTGTGCTTTGCTACACCAACTGGAGGATGGTGCAGCATTCACAAACATGACCGGATTTATGATTTTTGATAAAATTGGACATATGTTTTGTAATATAACTGTTCTGTGCAAACACGCACAGCAAATCCTATAGAACACCTTTTCAACGCAAAGTTGTGTGTATGATGAGATTATATTTACTTGGAAAACAAAAGGTATACAGAATGCCTTTTCTTCACCTTGTAAATAAGAAAGAGAGTTAATGGCTAGGCCGATTCTTATTATAGGAGTACATTTCTGTACTGCTAACAGAGATCAAGATAAATTTATAAGTACTTATTTTTTAGGAAACTTATAGCACATATTTATATATCACTGAAAAGAAGGGATGGGGCCTAATGTGACATGTGCAAAAACAGTTAGTGATGTGCTTTAAGTTAAATAGTTTTATTTCTTAGAATTCTAAAATTATCAGGACCTACAAGACCACCATATGATTCTATCATGTACTATACCATGTATCTTGCAGACAGGTGCTCTGAAGCTGTCTCCTATTTGATACCTATCTGCAATGGAATTATCTGGCACAAATCTAGTCGATCCATCTTCCTTTTTTCAACTGTGTGGAAACACAATCCAGTGTGCATTTTAAGACTTACTTAAACTTACCACAGCAGTAATACATCTAAATAACGCTACAAATTTTATTCAGTTGTTTTTATAATGTAAAATATATTAAATTCCATATTTTAAAATTAGGATCTGTAAAAGAAAATGAAAAATAGTTATAACATGTAATAATACATTTTACCAGCACAGCATAATTTTAACATTTTACAATGTAATTTCTTTGCCTTCTTTGCTGTTCTCAGAATATATTGAATTTCACTAGAAACAGTGATTTCAATTGTACTCATAACATAACAGCGGGCAAAAAGAAAAACAATCAATTAGATTGCTTGAAAAAAACAACAATCCATCTCCAGTAAAATACTGGATAATACAAATCACACATATATAAAATGGTTACTGCTAAGAAAATGTCATAACTTAAATTTATAAACACTGTAAATGTTGTCAGTTAAAAATATACACCGAGACAATGCGCAAGAAAAAGTCCATAATTCAAACATATACCTTTCCTTGAGGCCAAATAGTATTTTTGCACTCCTTTTTATGTAAATTGTCCAATGAAAATCCTATTAAATCATAAAGATGATTTCCTCAGAGGCTGAATTATCTTCTTAAAACTTTGGCTTTAAAAATATTAGGTAGGAATGTGGTAATTCGAAAGGCCTTTGTCACATTTTAGATAGACGGTGTAATGTCCAGATGTTGTGGAAGAACCATCATGGTAAATTATTGCTACAGCTACAAACGTCCTTCCTCATATTGATAGTTGACTCGCTACAATTTTTTTAATTAAAGTTGCTAATTTTCTTCCATCATCTGTACAACGTTGCATCATTAAAATTATATATTGTCCATATCTTTGTATATATAATGTTGAAAACATTTTTGATTTGCATTGGCTGCATTCCATGTTCTGATTTGCTGCATTAACTAGTTTATTGAAAGACACTGACTTACAGTCTGGCAATGTCAAATATATAAATCTTTCAGTGTCTATGTTAGTGCTCCATGTATACATACCATTTTCACAATGAGGTTCCCATTTATAACAAAGGCCAAAAAGGTTTTCAATTTGTATACCTTCATTTTCCAATATGGTTAGCATATACATTAGATATTCCTGAGCATCTTTTTGGATATTTTGCGTGAATTGTGTAGAACCAGAACATACATCCAAAAGATTAGAAATATCACAAACATTTTGTATTTTACTTTTATCAGTTCTCAGTTTTTCATAAATGCAATACAACAATGAACAAAATCTTTCTTCCAGATTTTCTATAATTTGCTGTTGCAAACCTTCAAGAAAAAAACAACATTGACCACTACATTAGCATAGCTGTTGACACCTGAACTATTTTCAAACTGATAACCAACAATCTCTTCAACAGTGTCCTTTTTCTTTTTGCTTACAATCACATCATTCTGTTTTTTTTACCCTTCTCTATACCTTCCCTACAGATATTCTCATACCTTCTTTTTCGACCAACCACACTCTTTTCAAATACAGGATATTGACATAAATTGGGAGCATATGTTTTACTTAACCTATTATACTCTTTGTTTGCATCTGCAGTAACCTTTGTGTCATCAAAATCAATCAAAAACAAACCAGATAATGTTCTGACTCGTGACAAAGCAACATATGCCGTACCCTCTTTAAACACAGTATTTCCAATGTTCACCAAAGCACTGTCAACACTTAAACCTTGAGATTTATGAATAGTCACTGCATATGCCAGAGAAACTGGAAACTGTTTTCTACGGACATATAAATCTTTAACAAGCAAAAATCGAACTGAACAATGACCAATTTAACTTCTTCAATCTGATCAAATTTAATTTTTAAGAATTCAATACCATCTTTATTTTGATAATTAACAAAATCCACAACTTTGCCCATTGCTCCAATAACTAAACCTTTTTCTACATCCAAATTACGCCTTAAAATAACTCTACAGTTTCTACATGCATATAGATACTTTTCTAAACCAGCAGTTTTAGATATTGATTTTTTTAACAAATCCAATTTTGTCTTCAATTTTTCTGTCAAAATAACAGTGATTCTTTCATGCTCTATTTTATTGATGGCTTCCATTTTTATTATTTCTTCATTTTCCAGTTTTAAAAGTTGTTCGTTGAATATAGAACACTCATGCTGGGTTGTCATTAAGCAGATTACAGATTTGTTTTCTGCAATTTTCATGTATATTTTCTCAGGAACTACATTTTCATTTGGAAACAAATTGGAAAGTAATCGGCTCTGCAAAGCTTGTTTGCCATGTTCAGTCAGTACTCCAATTCTTATATCTTGGAGAATAGTTCCGTAATCAACATCATTTGCCTGTCGCATATTTGTAATGAGTTCTTTGTATTCAAAATATGACCAAATGTTCACGTTTCCAACACTACCCAGAGACTTTCTGGTGTCTTCATGTGCAAGTGTTTTAACCCCTTCGGCGCTGATGACGAGCTCAGCTCGTCATCAGTTGCGCCGCTCGTAGGCTGATGACGAGCTGAGCTCGTCATGTAACGCAGCTTTTTTTAAAAAGCCGCATAGCGCGAAAATCGCCGCAGCGCGCATGTGGTTAAATACTGGTTGTCCTTTTACAGGAGTCAGTTTTCCTCGAAATAACATGTCGTACTCTGTTTTAAGAATTCGCTGCATTCTTAAATGCACAGAGGCAAGCCTTAAGTTTGATTCCATGCTTACTTCATCAAAAATGAGAAGTTTCATTTTCTTCAAGACTCTTGAAACTTCACAACAAGCTTGTCCAAAAAGGCTTGTGGTATTCCAATTTGTTTTCATGCTCTACTAGTAGCATTAGGAAACGATGTAAAGTAATTCCTTTAATGTTGTGTGCTGCAAACCCAGTTGGAGCAGTGGCAACACAAGACAAATGTGACTCAGTTGTTTTCTGTAGATAACATGTAATTACTTTAATTAAAAAAAGTTTTTCCCGTTCCAGCTTGTCCACTCGCGTACCTTCGGATAGGTTGAAATGACGTGCATGAGCATCATCTAGTAATCCATGGTCAATCTGTTGTTTCACTTGCTGATATGTTTGTTACTGTTCAACATTTAGTTGTTCTTCTAAGTTTGCTAAGTTTGTTGCATCTTCTTGAGCTTGATGCATTGCTGTTTCCACCTCATGGCGATTGTTGCTTAATTTTCAACAATTGGTTGTCCTAGTGGATCTTGACTCAGCGCAGCAGAACTTTGACTGTCTTGAAAACTGTCTCTAGCAATCTCAGCTGCTATTGTAGCTTCTTGATCAATTTCATCGTTCAACATTTTCACGTAATTTGCGAAAGCAGTGCATTGTATGCTATCTTTACAAGCATTAAAGGAATCTTCATAGCTCTGGAAATCTCCAAGTAATTCCAGTTCTGAACGCCATGGTTTGAACAGTTGTAAAAGGGTTGAATATTAAAATTCCCTTTTATCAGTAGTGTCACAACTCAGCTTTCTGTGATTAATCAAATTTCCTTTTGTTTGTTTCACTAAACATCCTTCGGAACCAATGACTCCATATTTTCCATCATTGATGTCCTCTGTAGTATTCCGTTTAAAAGTGTAGTTTTGCAGCACTTCATAGAGACACATGTTCTCAAGATGATGACTTCTGTTTGGGTAATATGTGTCCAACATATTCGTTTTCAAAATATCTGTACTTTCTGGATATTTTTCTGCTAAATATTAAATTTTTTGTACAAATTTCAGTACTCGATTTTGCATTGCTGCAAGACCTAGACTCACCCAAATGATTCTTCCAGATTTGGAGCATAGACTTGCAGATGATAACTGATCTGAGCATTCATATGCTCCAATTTCTCAAAGGGACAACATCTTCAAACTGAAACTGTATAATTTCTTACTTAGTGTCTTCTCGTGATAAATCTCTTCCCACATTTCTTTCAATTCCGTCTTTTCTGATTTTGTAAAATAGGACTTTACACATCGAGCAAAAGCAATGGAATTGTCCACAACATATTGAATATCCATGTTAGCACTCCACATGGACAAAGTAACTGGGTTGTAGTCATTTACGTATTTTGACTCTTCATTTCTTCTTAAATTGTAGGTATTTTTTTGTAGACTTTCTATTGATGGTATGTCGCAAAGATGACACAAAACTGTTCACTCTTCCTTTGGATATTATAGGACGTGGACAGGCAAAACGACATTTGGTGTTGAACTTATCCTTAGATTTGTTATTTCGTAGACAGTATTTTCCACATCGGTGACTTTGGAATCGTAAGACTTGTGCTCTTAAGTTGTTTTCTTCTGTGCTTTTGGGTACAGCACATGTGGCATATTCTTTCAATAAAGGACAAAACAGTATCATCCGCATCTGTTCCAAATTTGGGGGCGTCCTTAATCCATAACAGCATATGCATATGAGGAGCACATCTTGCTTGATACTCCTTTCTCCAAAAGAAATCCACAACTTCTCCAAGAGAAGGATTTTTTTATTGCAGTTAAAAGACATCATAGCTTCAAATCTATGATTGAAATACCTGCATACATTAACAGGATCCAAAGAGCACAATTACCCAGCTGTCTTGTATTCATTATTTTTTATATTGCAATTTGCCTCTCGAAGAAATTCAAGTAAATCATCCCAAGCGTACTAAGCACAGCTTAGAGTATGGAGCCATGTAGGAGTTCCTATGTTCCGTAACATACATTTCAGTTCTCCATGACGACGTTACCAATATTCATTAGTCCCACGCTGACATGCCATCAGATTAATGGGCTGAGATTCTAAATGATCATCTCTCTTGTGCACTTTATCCATAACATCTTTTGAAGATACGTTTGCAGATGTAATCCAATTTTTTAAATGTGATTGATTGCATATGAAAGTCCAGATAAGTCACTCTCAAACAAAAGATGAAGTATATAAGGAATACATTGTCGAAATCTTGGATCTTCTGCATATAATCATGTTGTTTGAAATTCAGATGCCAGAATCCGCAAAGGACGTTCATTATATCGTCCTCCTTTTCCAGTTGGGAATAACTGCGGAAAACAACGAGCTTCCAAGCACTCTTCCCATACACTCATACGACTTCCTTTTGCTTTTTTCATTTAGAACAACTCAATAGTGTTCCCCATCATTTCTTTTGAATAATGGGGAACACTATTGAGTAATGTAATGTTCATAGATTTCTTCACATCTTAACATGTACACTTTTTCAATTTGTCCACTTGACGTTTCAGCATCTTCTGCTAAAACTATTTCTTCTTCTCCCACATACACATTTCTATAGTACTCATTGTTTTTCATCAGATACAATGTTGCCTTTTGCACTTTCCAAACATCCACTAACTCCTGCCAGATTTTCTTATTCTTAGTTGGCACACCATTAACAAGAATAACTAGTGGTTCACTTTCTACACTGTCTACACCAATAGTTTCAATATTTTTCTCTAAATCTAACGGTAAATACACAACTCTTCCTTTTATTCCTCTTTGTAAATCTCAAGGAGGCAATTTACCTTTTTTAGGCTCCATACGAACAATAGCCTGAAACGGATGTACACATTGAATGAGAATAGACTCATAGGTGTTTAAATGTATCAATTCTGGAGGAATAGAAAATAACAAAATTATTATGCACAGCTCTAGCAGGCATTTTATTCTCATCTAATTTGTTATAACAATATTTACAAATACGCTGATCAGATCCCAATTCAAAACAATTCTCTACCAATAAATAAGTTGAAAATTCCTTCCACTTATTATTTTCTTTTTCACTTTTTAAATACAGATCAACACTCCTAGTCTGATTTTTATAGTGAGTTTGCCAACAACAAATACAAGAAAAATGTGGCCTTTCACCTGAAATCACCATAAACTTTGTAATTTCACTTTCAAATGTTTTTGTACAACTATGTTCAACATTCTCTACAAAATGTTCTTCTATTAATGTCTGAGTTTCTTCACTCTCTTGTTCAGGACCAAAGTAACAAAACTCAATATCATCACAGACCTTTTTCTTATCTGATACTGACCCATGCAAAAGAGCACTGTTCAACTCATTTAACTTTAGTGCTGGACTTTTTGCATAATACAATCTTCTCACTAACTTCCGCATTTGAGTATGATGTACTGCCAACATCTTGAAATGGGGAAAAACACTTTGACATACTTTCCTAGAAAGACAAGCCAGAGAATGACCACGCAAACCAGTATTCTTTCTTACTCTGCAATGGTCTAGTCCTTGCCACACCTTAATCTTTTTTTAAACTGCGTAATTTATTAATAGATTCTTGTTGTACACTACAAATACTACTGCAATCCCATGTGTACACTGGGGCTTTAGGACATCTGCCTAGAACTTCATCAGCTATCACTTCTTCTGCATTTCTGGGAACCATTTTCTCTTTCTCAATTGGACAATCATTTCTAACCTCAGAAGGTCAACCACTGGTGTCAACTGCATGCAACAAATCATTGCTCTTTTAATAATTCTCTTCAGGAGATTGTCTCAAATCGCCCCCTTCTGTACTGGAGACGACTTTGGTCCACCCCGGAGCTTATAAGCTATAGGGAGGACCTAGGGGATCTTCTGTCCAGAAGGGGTGTGGGGAATATCCCCTGGCTAAACCATATTAAACACTTTGCCAGGTTATTGGAATGGGGGATATGTGGTCTACCCCTGAAGAGACCTGTACCTTGTTCACCAAGAAATCGTTGAGCTTGGTACTCAAGCATCATTGAATTGATCGCACACTAACTAACTCCTCCATTGGTAGGCTGACCAACACCTTTCTGGATATCAAGGTCCATCCCTACTTTGAGAAATTCTTAGATGATATCCAGCCCCCTTTGGCTAAGAAATTATACATCCAGTTCAGACATGACTCATTGCCTCTCAGGGCTTTAACACACAAGTGGTCAAAAGTCCCACGATCAGCGAGTTCTTGCCCGGGGTGTGAGGGTAGCAGTGAGACAGATCTGCACGTTCTGCTCTTCTGCCCCTCCTATTCTAAGGCAAGAGCCAAATGGATCATTCAGTTCTGCAAGTCCAGGGGTCTTAGGGACTACAGGGAGGTATTCAGAATCCTCAAATATGACACCACCCCACTGACAGTGTTTGCAACCGCTAGATTCCTACTGTCTATGTGGTACTCAAGGTGTGCAAAATTAAAAAGTGGAAGCTCCCAAACAATCGAGCCTGTAGTAACACAAATATTGTAATATATGAGGTTTGTCACAAAGAAAATGCCTAGGGACTGTCCAGTGCGAGTGCTATCTGAAACTATGTTGATCTTTCTTATGTCGGTGCTCTTTTAACCTTTAACTATTGTGTGGATATAGTAGGTTTTAGGTCTCCAATGTATTATTGCTCAAATTTGTATTACATTTTTATTTGTAAATGTGTATTTATGTCTTTTTATGGTTTTTAACCGATAATAAAAGCTTTTGACTGACTGACTGAATAACTCTCTTCATTAAAGAAAGGCTCTGAACTTGAAATGTGTTTCCTTTTCCCTAAAAAAATATCACAACCATTACTTCTGTTAATTACTCTTTTCTTCCTACTTTTTGGCTTCATTAAATGGATTGGTTTATCTAGTGATCGAATTCTGTTTAATACTAAAATGAATAGTTTCCTTTTTACTTCAGAAGCCTTTTCAACAATGGATTTGATATGCTTCTTCTTTTTAAAAAAATAGTGTTCTCTTTTTATATTTCTTTGTATCTCTCATCAAATTATGTACTACTCTCTTATAAAATATTTTTTTACGGATTTCTTTATATTGATGTTCTCTTCTTTTATTATAAGTTGTATCCTTTGTATGTATATTGTCTTTTTTTCCTTTCCTATTCTTTACACTTTTTTTGGTGCTTGGAACATTTTCAGTGCTTTCAACATTTTCATTTGTTTTTGTGAGTCTAGTAATATTTTTAATAAAATCCTTTGTGCTCTTACCAGAAATTGTTCTCTTTTTAGCCACATTATGTTGGTCATCCAATACTTGTGGTTGAGTTTTTTTCAAGTAAGTATCCTTTTTCTGACCTTTTCTTCTTCTTTCTTTCTACGGCATGATAACTTTACTTTAATGATGATAAACAGTATCTGTAAAAAATTATCATAAATAACTGTATATTAATAACTTTATACATTATACTTTTCTATTACTATACAAGCACATTTCATATATATACTGACTAAGGAATTGTAGGCCTGAATCACAACTGTGAAATTGGTTAGACCACTACATGCATACTACACAGGAGTTTGAAGCACTGCGAGCCCTAAAGCCTAGCTCACTGGAAGAGTACATTTACTTATGTGTCTGCAAACACATCAACCAACCAAATCATTCTCTCTCAATTTTCCCAAATGGACACTGACTCACAGTGTGATTCTAGACAAATAACAGTATTTCTTATAAATGGAGTGTATAGATGCTGACTGGGGAAATGTATGCCTGAAACACAAGTGTGAAGATGGTTAGACTACTACTTGCATAGTGCATAGGAGTTTCAAGCACTGTGTGCCCTAAAGCCTGGCTCACTGCACCAGCACATGTACTTATATGTCTGCAAACACATCAGCCAACCAAATAATTCTCTCATCAATTTTCCCAAATGGACACTGACTCACAGTGTGATTCTAGACAAATAACAGTATTTCTTGCACTTCAGTGAAAGGATTACTACATGCTACTGAAAGAGTCACTATGGGTTTGCAGGAGCAGTCACAGGGTGTTTACTGGAGTGTATGGATACTAACTGGGTAATCGTAGGCCTGAAACACAAGTGTGAAGATCATTAGACTACTACTTGCATACTGCATAGGAGTTTCAAGAACTGCATACCCTAAAGCCAGGCTCACTGCAACAGTATATGTACTTATATGTCTGCAAACACATCAACCAACGAAATCATTCTCTCTCAATTTTCCCAAATGGACACTGACTCACAGTGTGATTCTAGACAAATAACAGTATTTCTTGCACTTCACAGAAAGGGTTACTACATGCTACTCAAAGAGTCACTATGTGCTTGGAAGAGAACTCACATGGTGCTTACTGGAGTGTATGGATACTAACTGGGGAATTGTAGGCCTGAAACACAAGTGTTAAGATCGTTAGACTACTACTTGCATAGTGCATAAGAGTGTCAAGCACTGCATGACCTAAAGCCTGGCTCACTGCAACAGTACATGTACTTATATGTCTGCAAACACATCAATCAACAAACACGTTCTCTCTCAATTTTCCCAAATGGACACTGACTTACAATGTGATTCTAGACAAATAACAGTATTTCTTATAAATGGAGTGTATAGATACTGACTGGGGAAATGTAGGCCTGACACCCAAGTCTAAAGATGGTTACACTACTACTTGCATAGTGTATAGGAGTTTCAAGCACTGCGTGCCCTAAAGCCTGGCTCACTGCAACAGTATATGTACTTATATGTCTGCAAACACATCACGCCGGCTCCCCGCATCCTACGAGAGCCGGAATTGCTTTTCCACATGGGGAGCTGCTAACATGCAGCTCCCCATGTGGAAAAGCAATATGGTTTGGATTTTGAAAGTGAGAGCAGGTTTCCCTGCTCTCTCTTTCAAAATCCAAACCACGTTTACTATGGGAGGACGGGAGACTTCCGCCCTCTCATAGCAAACAACCGTGTCCTGGGGGTGTGAACCCCAGGACACTGCAGGCACCAGCCCTGGGGGGTGGCGGTCCCCAAGGCCCTCAAGGGCTCCAGGAGGGGGTCATGCTCCCCCCCTCCCACAATACATAAAGCCCCGGGGGGTGATGGTCCCCGGGGCTTGGGGGGCCGTTCAGCCCTCCACACAAATCATACAAAGAGGGGCTTTTGAGCCCCTCCCAACAATTTATTTTATAGCCCGAGGGGTGGCGGTCCCTGGGGTTGGGGGGGCCCTCTGGGCCCCCTTTAAATTTAATAGTTTTTTCCCCCCGGGATTTGGTCCCCCGGGGGATAATTATCAAAAAGTTCCAGGTCTTTTTAAAATTAAAATTAATACATTTGGTGGGCTGTGGGGGTCCTTCTGGGACCCCCTAAGCAGGTCTAGAGGGTAAAAGTATTTGTACCCTGCCCCCTTTCTATGTTTTGCACACACATTCCACTGACTTCTTCCGTCTCGCTTCTACCGAGGCACAAAATGGCTACCAACAGTTCCTGGTTTTGAATGTTGACAACCACTTGACAGTAAATTAGCATTTATCGCTTGATCGGAAGGGTGCTCCTATGGTGCGCTCATGGAGTGCTCATAGTGCGCTCATAGTCCTCGGATCCACCGCGCCCATAGATATATAAATGTTTTTAACTGTAATTTTCTCAGGAACTACTGAACGGATTGACACCATTTAAGCAAAAGGCACAAGTATGAACCGAGGACTACATCTTTGCCAACGTTGGTGTAATTCCGTTCTGCAGTTCGGGCTGTACCTGTGGCTAAAGGTCCTATGGGAAATTGCATGGGGAAAACACATTTTGGGACCCCCCTTTTTTCTCGTTCCCACTTGACGAATCACCGTTAAACTTTCAGGATAGAAGCGGACCGGAGCTAACTGTAAGTTTTGAAAATTTCACGAAGATTCGTCAACCGGCTTACCTATAGAAAATAGCTCCTAACTATAACTACCTACTCACGACCGCCAGTAGGTAATATATATATATAAATATATATATATATATATATATATATATATATATATATATATATATACAAGCTCCACAACACCAAATACGTGAGTCACTCTCAGGGCGGGTGCCGAATAACGCGATGGTGTTCGGGTAAAATATGCAGGCTCCAGTTTCCAAAAATACCCAGCCGGGTTTACAGGAAAAACAGCACTCACACGGGCAGCAGCAGTATATTTAGCAGATCGGTTTATTCAGAAAAGCAGACGCGTTTCGGGAATAGAATCCCTTCGTCAGTGTTATCATCAGAGCGCCAAAGGTTACACCCTTATCAATGTTCATGCCAAGTATCAACACAAACAAAGGACTAATGCATTTAGGTATATGTTGCGCGCCATCTTTAAACGCCTATGATCTCTACATTTCGTCAGCATGAGATATAAGAATTCACAATATTTAAATTGTGTTCAAAACGTCAATAAAGACGTAAGTGCGTTAACACCTCAAACAATCTCGCCGTGTATCGGCAAAGGTTATATCGATGACCTGCTCCTAGTGTGGAATGGGTCCATAGAAGAGGCTAATGAGTATATTTCAGTGCTAAATAACAATGAGTGCAACCTCAAATTTACTGGGGATATCAGTAAAGACAAGGTTAATTACCTTGATTTACAAGTGAGTGTGAGGAATGGTAAAATCAGCACCCAACTTTATCGTAAACCAACTGCGGGTAATAGCGTTTTACACGCTTCAAGCAGCCATTCCCGCAAACTTATTTCCAACATCCCTTACGGGGAACTTTTACGACTAAAACGTAATTGCACCCACAATGAAGATTTTGAACAAGCTGCCACTGATAGCATAGAGAGGTTCCGTAATAGAGGCTATAATTCCAACCAGCTACAAGAAATTCTGAAAAAAGTCAGAAAAATACCTCGCAGCAAATTGTTTGAAAAGAAACAGACCACCCATTCTGAAGAAGTTCAATTCCGCATGATCACACCGTTTGCTGCGAATTCATTCAGACTAAGATCAATCTTGTCCAAACATTGGCACATTCTTAAATCCGACCCAATCGTAGGTCTAGATATTCCAGCTGTGCCTGCCATCACTTTCAGGAGGGCAAGATTGCTGCGAGATGAAATGGTTCACAGTTATCTTCCAGTGGAGAAGAAACAGTTAGGAACATTGAAAGATGCAAAAGGTTTTTTCCCGTGCGGGAAATGCAAAGCCTGCTCGGCAAGTAAAAGAACGTTGGCATATAAGGTGCCAGGCTGCCAAGGTGAAAAGAAAATCACAAAATGTATGTCTTGTCACACTGACCACGCAGTTTACTGTTTGGTCTGTCCTTGTTCGTTGAGGTATGTGGGCAGTACCATCAACCCTGTTAAACTCCGGATATTGGAACACATGCGGGCAATTGCTAATAAAGATTTCAGCTATCCAGTAGCACGGCATTTTGCCATCAAACATAAGAGTGATAGGACGTTGTTAAGATATTTCTGTCTAGATCAAGTGACTGAGAACCCCAGAGGAGGCAATCGATTACAGGTCCTGAGAAGATTAGAATCTAGATTTATTATAGATCTTGAGACCAAGGCTCCGAAGGGACTGAATATGGGGGAGGAACTTGCTTCTCACTTGGGCTAAGAACATGTCTTACAACACATGAGTAACTATATGAAACTGTTTGCAATATTTTTGAATATTTTTGATTATTTGTCTGGGTGTAATTCTGAAGATGTATATAGTGAAAGTAAGTTTTATCGTCAAAATGGGATATATTTTTGTGTGTTTATCTTTTTTTGTCACTGACCTGAGAATCTAGCAACCTGATATTAGGTTGCAAGTGCCGATCCACGGCAAGATTTTGCTTAGTACAGCGTTTGTTCTTAATGTAGCGATTTTTCGCTTTTATCATGCATTCTTTGTAATGCCTTGTTTCTCAGGCACATGTCTGTTTTTTTTTGGGACTTTATTGTCCACTATAACCTTTGCCGATACACGGCAAGATTGTTTGAGGTGTTAACGCACTTACGTCTTTATTGACGTTTTGAACACAATTTAAATATTGTGAATTCTTATATCTCATGCTGACGAAATGTATAGATCATAGGCGTTTAAAGATGGCGCGCAACATATACCTAAATGCATTAGTCCTTTGTTTGTGTTGATACTTGGCATGAACATTGATAAGGGTGTAACCTTTGGCGCTCTGATGATAACACTGACGAAGGGATTCTATTCCCGAAACGCGTCTGCTTTTCTGAATAAACCGATCTGCTAAATATACTGCTGCTGCCCGTGTGAGTGCTGTTTTTCCTGTAAGCCAGGCTGGGTATTTTTGGAAACTGGAGCCTGCATATATATATATATATATATATATATATATATATATATATATATCTCACCGGACTTCGCCATACAACGTCCGCTCCTGGAGAGACGAAAGCAGAACCAATATGGTGCAATGTGTATTTATTTTACAAGAATGCCCTGCACCACCACCATTACCCGTTTTGCCATCAACGATGCCTTGGTAACATGACGCGCTGATGTGGTGCTTTCACCTATTTAAAGTGCCAGTGCCAAACAGTTGTTTCATAGACAAACCGATAAATTGTAACCAATAATATATATGTATATCACCTACTGGCGGTCGCAACTAGGTATTGTTAGGACCTGATTTCTATTGAAAAGCTGTTTTTGATGTACCAAGAATTTTGGCATCGTTTGACGAATCTTTGCAAACTTATTACAACTATTGGTGCAGTCACTTTAGTTCCTGTCTCGAAAATGTCGGGGTGATCCATCAAGCGGTAGCCGAGAAAATTCTTTTTCTCCATTTTATTTAATATAGGAAACTTTAGACACGGCTACAGATGGAACTGCTGAACAGAATTACACCAAATTTGGTAAAAAAAGGTAGCTCTTGGTCCAGAAAGCACTCTTTTTTTAAATGGTGTAAATCCATGCAGTAGTTCCTGAGAAATGTAAAGATCTCTCAGATATACAACTGTGGCCACTCTCGTAACTTTAAAGGCTAAAGATTTCTGTTTTTGTATGAATAAAATCTGAACCTAACTATAATGTCCCTGCACCTTTTTTTTACTGACTTTCTAAGGTTTTTTTTAATTCTGTTTGCTAAGTACAACATTCTTGTAAACTTTGGGTTTTTCAGTGAATTTCTAAGTTTTTAAAACATGCTAATTGCTAACTATAATGTCCCTGTAGCTAATGTATATTTTAGTAAATCTCTAAGGTTTTTTAACCAGCTGTCACGTTTGCAGAGTGGTGTAAAAGAGGGGCTGGGACCCGGAATTACAGGAGTTACCAGGAGGGTTGTTTGGTTCCCAAGGTCCCTCTGGAGCTAAGGGGACTTTATCCACTGTGCAGATGTGCCTCCTACTACTTGGTGGATGAAGTCCGCTTAGCTCTTGATGTCTAACTATATCATCCTTGTAACCTTTTTGCTTTTTCAGTGAATTTATATATATAAATGTATACATACACATTACTTTATTGAGGCGTTAGAGACAATTTAATTATTACACATACTTAGGGATGGTGCAATTGTATTTTGTTTGTCTAAACCACCAAAACACTAAATTTGTTCCATTCCTGGATTTATGCTGGGAAATATGCATACCAAGAAAAATGCTGAATACAAGTGAATCAGGATGTAAATGCAGATGCATATTTTCCACTGCATCTACAGCAACTGTGTAGTGGCATGGTACAGTACTTGTGGATAGTCTGTGCATAAACATTTGTTGGCTCTCTCGTGTCTGAAGGGTATTTCCTGGAAATGTAAGTTTACGCTCAATGATGTTATTGATGTTGCTGATAGCACAAGTGGTTGTGATTAGGCCTGGGTGGATTTTCAATTAAGGTGGAGTATTCTTAGAACTTTTGGAAATTCAGAATTACTCTATGATGCAGATTAACGGAGTCACTCGTTGTTGTTAATCATGTTCTGCTGCCTTTAGCAGTATTTCATAGTGCAAAAATGCATTTTCACTTCCATTTTGGATGTGAGGGTACATTTAGTGGTAGGAAAATAACTCTAAACGCAAGTTTGGTGAAAATCCAACCCCAAGAGCAAATTTATCAAGCACAAGCGACCTTTAGCACTCTTAAGTTGTGTTCTGCTGCATTTAGCACTATTTCTTAGCACAAAAATGCATTTTTGAGTCTATGCTGGACCTGAGGGGGTATTCTTATTCTATGAAATACCTGCAAATGCAGAATTACTCTTCTTGCATAATTCTGCGTAATCTTGCAGAATTTTTGGATACTTCCACATGATTATGGTACATGGAATTTCTTGAGTTACATCACCACTAGTTGTGAGGGTCTATTATTGGGATATAGTTATGGTTGCCTATGGTCTACAGGTGATCTGATGTTTAGATGATTTAGAATCTGATGTATCACAGGGTTTTACCAATTCTGTGTCCATGGGCAAATACATTGATTAAAAAGGCCTCTGTTTCCTTTTCAAGCTTCAGCTATATGAGAGGGACTGAAAGTGCCTTGAAAGCATGGCTAGGCTTCAAAACTAGTTTGTTTGGGTTGGATAGCTTACTCATTGTCTGAGCAGGTGCTTGGTGATTGTTGCCAAAGGCTCTTTTTTAAGTTTGAGTCTGACAAAGAGGCTTTGGAGAAATAATGGAAATTAAGAACAAATATAATGTAATTTACTATGCTAAACAATTAATTTTAAAAAAACTCTGTACATAAACGAAATAAGAAATACAATGTTGATTCCTCTAAGGGAAAAATCCACACGACCACTAAATATGTTTCCACTTCTTTGTTCTAGGGTCAGTGAAGTGCATGGAAACATGACGGGCTGGGCAGTAAAGCAGCTGCAATTGCCAGTCAATTCTAAGCATAAAATTTGAAGAACAAAAAGGGATTCTGATAACGGAATCCAATGTGAACACATCTTCCCCCTTATACCTATTTCACAAAACTAAACTATCAAGAAAGAAATAAAAGGAAAATAAATTAGCTAATGAATACATAAATGAATATATCAATAAAATCAAAAAGGTTATTCACATCACCATTATTTATATAATAACAGGTTGCAAATAGTCCTGAAATTTTGTAGGAGGGCTCCTCAAACAGGGTGACCTTAAAACATACATTCTCCCAGCACACACAACACCACCTCATCACAACTAACATGCACATTTCCATCCCACCGTGGTGATCGCCTCTCATTGTTACACCATTTGTTATACTCCAACATGACCACATGATCCTTTAGTCTAATGACTTTCTTTGGTTGAGAAAATCTGGATCGACCTTTTACCCCGATACATGGAAGCCACATTCTGACCATATCTCCAGGTTTGAAAGGGTGGTAGGAGCCTTTTCCAGCTTCACACTATCCATAGACTTCCTCTCAGAAATCTCACATCTCACTTTTACAGATGCTAGGTCCCTCTCATTTATGGAACCCCTAACCCCAAGAACAATTAACTTGATGGCAGGCCCTGGAGGAGTGTGACAGGAGATGGCTCAGTGACCGCATTGCGTGTGGTGCAAATAGCCCACTACAAATCCTTCATTTCCTTCACCCAATCCAAACTACTGGTGATAGACAACTGAATGTTTTCCTTTGCGACCCTGCTACACCTCAACATGCCCATTATTATGAGGGTGGTACAAAGACGTGTTTGTGTGTATCACACCCTATTGAGACAAAAACTGTTCAAACTCACCAGACATAAATTGAACGCCATTGTCAGTCACAACCTCATCCAGAGCGCCTTCCCTCGTGAGAACTGTTTGCAGGTATTCCATGAAGAATCAGCTGACCTAACACATTCTACCTCAGGCCACCGTGAAAAAAAAATCAATTAGCACAATTCCATACCTACAGCTCTCCTTCACCACATTAGTCGGTCTAATAATGTCGATCCACAATATGTACCACGCTCTGTCCGGATTAGGCACAGACTCCACAGGACTAGGCATAGTGACTTGTCACTAATGGTTCATGCCATGTATTCCCTCACAAAATGCTCTGCCTCCTTCTCCAAACCCTACCAACAAAACCTGGCCCTTATCCATCTTTTCATTGCTCTCATCCCTACATGGCCTTCATGCGCTAGCACCAGTATCTTACAACGCATCCCACTGGGCATAATCAAAGTATCTTCTCTTCTAGTCAACCTGTCCACAACATTTAATTCAGAAAAAAACATGCTTGTAAGCATCAGTGTAGGCAAAAAACTTGTCCTTGGGCCAGCCCTTGCAAAGGAAATTTAAGATATCCAACAAATCTTTGTCTCCCTCCGAGGCAAATATCTACTTAACCACTGAAATGAACCCACTGGTAATGCTAGCTATACCATACCAAATCATCAATATCAGCATTGACAGCTTCCTTCTCTGCACTCAAGGCCAAATGGGACAGAGAGTTCCATGCCCCCGGAATGTATTCTACCTGGTACTGAAACTCTGAAAGCCTAAACTGCCATTTGGCTTTGGGTGGAATGGCATTACATACACCTTTGGTAGTAAAAAGGTTAATAAAGGGATTGTGGTCCACCCTGATAGTGAATTCCACACCCCATAAATAATTCTTGAAGTGGGAAACTGCCCATCAACAGGCCAGGGCCTCACGTTCACTAACAGAGCATGTACTTTCAGCCCCTCTCAAAGCATGAGATGTGAAAGCCACCACTTCATCTTTCCCCTCATACATTTGTAACAACACAGCCCCTAAAGCATATTGGCTGGCGTCAGTGACAACGACTGAGAAATCTCATGTGTCAAAAGGCTTTAAGGGAAAGCTTTGGCACCTTCCTTCTTGATTACCGCAAATTCACAATCTACCTCCTTACTCCACACAAACTTCTCATTACTCTTGAGCAAACTCCTCAGATTAGAGGTTCTCTCTGCACACCACAGTCAAAGATGAGTATCTGATAGATCTTCTAAAACATAGAATGGGGCTATCGGGCTCAGTACTACCTCTTTCCTCCATAACTGAACGCAAAAATTCAAGGTCAAAAACACTCTTTCCGAACCCGTACCAGGGTACGCAAGGGTCATCACTATCTCCAACATTGTTTAACCTGTTCATGGAACCCCTAGATGAAATACCACATGAGTCTAACGTGCAATATCATATGTACGCTGATGATACATAACTTTATCTTAAGATCAACACCCTAGAAGACATTAAATCGCTTAACACAACGCTCAGGAACACCCAGACCTAGCTGGCAGAGAACCACCTCAAATTGAACGCTCTTAAAACAGAATTCCTCCTTATAGCCCCATGCGCCAAAGTCCCCATAATGCAAGATTGGATCAAACATCTTAAGGCACTCAACATTCAACCAACCATTGTGGACTCAGCGAAATCCTTGGGAGTAACTCTCGACAGCAACCTCACTATGCAGAATCACATCAGCAATGCTACAAAGGGAGCAAACTTCCAGATAAACACTTTGAGGAAGACAAAACCCTTCCTGCCAGCAAATGACTTCAAGCTGGCAGTACAAGCTCTAGTTATCCCTTGTGTGGAGTACGGAAGTGTCTCTCTGTGTGGCCTTCCAAAAGCCACAACAGCTCCCCTCAGAGCTTCTATAAATGCAGCAGTGAGACTCATCACTGGTTCAAAAAGAAGTTCCCACATTTCCCCAGACTTAAAATCCTTGAATTGGCTACAGTTTGAAGCCAGAATTCATCTAAAAATAGCGTGTGTGACGCATAAGGCCATACATCACAATGCACCCAGCTACCTCGCACAGAAACTGACGATCTCTAGTGGGTCTAGATCTTCAAGAAGTGCGGAAAACCTTCTACTGAAACCTCAAAGATTCAAAAAGAAGAAAACTTACAAACGAACCTTCTCTGGGATGGCGCCCAGGATATGGAATACACTTCCCCCAGAAACCAGACTGAATGCTTCCACCACATCTTTCAAAAAGGAAGTTAAAGCGATTCTCATGGCAAAATTCACCTGATCTTAGTCTAAAGAAATTCTGAGACCATTCGTACCCTTACTAGTAATCCTTACTATTACAAGAGTCTAATTTGACATCCTAGTCACTTTATCTGCCCTCGACCTGATTCAACGGGTACGTCATGTTTTCGACCTGATGCTCTATAGTAACAGTCCCTTAAGTCGAAGTACATCCTCAATGACCCATTGCCCTTCCTTGCTAATCTCAAAAATACCCTGATCGCAGAGATTGTTTAGTTCTTCCTAAATTCTTCCCTCATGGTTAGTGGCACATGCCACACATTTTGAGTCACTGGAACAGCTCCAGACATTATAATATTTTAATGAGAGAAACCCTTAAGTTTTCCCAGTTTCTCTTGAAAAAATTCTGGAAATGATTTCTGCCACATGCACTCATTCTCGGCTGCCACACACTCTTCTTTCAACAACACCTGCTCCAAACTATTGGGATAGAATATTATTCCCAATTGCCTTTTCTCCAACCAACCTAATAGACATGATCCATCTTTGGCTACATATACTGTGACCTGCCCTTTGTTCCCTTTGAAGTCCAACACCGTATGAAATTCACCCACAATCTCTACAGACTTTCTTCCAGATGCAAATGATCTCACATTTGACTTTTACTAGAGTTTTTGAATCTCTCCCACACTTTTGTACCAATCAGAGTGACACACTAGGAAGCGTAGCTGTTGTCAGAAAATGGTTGCTTGCAACGTTGATAAGGAACAACTTGTGCACACCTTTGAAGAGGAAACATAAGCCGGCTCCAATTTTGGATAGGTTCAGATTGAGCCAAAACTCTGACAAAGACCATATGGGAAAATATGGCACGGTCAGGAGCAAAAACCAAACCGCTCCCCGCTTCGCAGCATACACAGTGCTCCAGGTGGCTGAAATCCCAAAAAATGCCAAAATGCACTCGAACCCCATACCTCTGCCAGTGCCTTGGTCAGTTATGGACACCATCTTGACCCCTTGCTGCCACCAAGGGGACGTACCACAGGACCACCAAGTACTTTTCAATGAAGTGCATCTAAACACAACTTACCAGGCAGGTAAACAGCTGCAATTGCCATTGTATTCTAACCATAACATTCTAAGAACCGTAATAGATTCTGATGACAGAATCCAGTCCCAACAAACAGCCTTCCAATACTTTTGGTTTAAAAGGGCAACTAGCATAAAATTATAGAACTGGTATGAACAAATAAAGTGATTATGAAGAGATGCTATGAAATACAAAATAGTCATATTATTTTGGGAACTTCGGTTGAACGGTGCACTTTGCAATAATTAAAAAGGAATTTTCAATCACTTTAACGTTCAAGTTTGTATTTTGCATAGACATTGTTATCACGAACAATATATTGTGAATATGTAAAAATGAATGACATTGACAATTAAATGTATTTGTTGAAAATCAAATTTCATATAGTGTGCACCATTTGTATTTCTCCATACCACTGTTCTAGATCCCAGAATGGTAGGCGGGATGAGCTCAGTGAAGACTGAGAAAACAATTCAAATCTAATGTTGAAAGGATTTAAATTCTGAGCTAATGAAGCTGAGAGCGCAAACGAGCATAGAAAAATTGCAACTTTTGAAAAACAACATTTTCAGCTGGAGAAAAAAAGATAAATTGAAAGACTAAGAAAAACAGGTCGAACATGTCTTTTGAATGTATCAAGTCTGTTGAAACGCCATGGCAATATCGGAGCTGTGAAACAAGGTAAAAGAAATGTCAACAGATGGGAAATCATTCCAGAACACAACACACTTGACACTGCCACCTACCATCGTCAAACTGAAACATCTAGTGTTACTCTGCACTAAGAGCTGTATATAATTTGTAAAAAAAAAAAGGCTCACTTCAGGAGGTTACTGTGGCATGCACTGACTATTGTCCCTGCAAGCACTGCCAGTAACTGCACCAACACAACTGCTAACAGTCACACTCCTACAAGTCTGACAATCCAGACTATTCCAGCCCCCACATCTATAAGAATAGCTTGGACAGCAGGTACTAGTCATTTTTAATGTATATTGAATTAGTAAACAACTGTTGTTGTGCTACTCTCTGAATCAGCGCTGTCATGAGGTAGTCTGTCAGAATTTCCAGCGTTGACTATTAGGTGCCAGTGCCTAGCACCGAAAGCTACTGGTTCAAATTAAGAACAGTATAGCACAAATTGGGTTCCTTGACATATGAAGTAAATAAAAAGGGTATGTTGGATGTTCCTCCGCACAGAGCTCCTCAGCCTATTTATCAACATAGTAAACATTATTTTATTGCTTCCACTCCTATTGCTCGTCATTGCACATCCCATATGTCTTTGCACCCCTTTCTCTTCTCACACCTAAATGGATAATATTGTGTCCCAATATCAGTCAGTTTCAACCCAAAATTCTACACAACACTTTAGGCCGGACACAGCACAGCCATCCAACACAGCACAAATACGCCATACTGACGGGTATCAATGTGCTGCTGACTTCAGTAAAAAAAGAAAATAAAGCAAAGCATCCAGCAAAACACATTAGAAAGCACATTCCAGCATATGTATAACCACACATAGCGAGTGCATGCCATACAAATACTCCAGACACCAATTAATCAACTGAACAAGATGAATAGAACTTCTTGTATACAACCAATCTAGTACCTTTAGGCTGACAGATGAATATCATGGTCCAGCTCTGAACTTCAATTAATTTTCTTACATAACTTGCCAAGGAATGATTAAGTCAGCTAACACAAACAACAACATCATGTTTTTGACAAAAATTTGAACCACGCTTGGTAAAGCTACATATTCATTTAAAAAGCACATACTTCACACAAAAATAAGAGCACACGTATACTTCTGTCATTATAACATACGGTCTATAATGGACTGTTTCAAATAAGGGTAAGAAAGTGCTGAACCCTAGTGGTACTGCAAGGCCATACTAACGGCAGAATGCATGTTAAAACATATATGTCGTATATAATCAAGGTTACAAAACATAAATAACAAAATATACTGCATGTCCCCTCTTCTGACTCCATTCTTCAACTCTTGTATATAATATTTCAATTATTACAGAAGCTCCTCTCCGCTGAGGCCATTCTCTATCTCTTCTAAATATTGTTTCCATTATTATTGCAGCTCCCCTCCTCTGAGTCCGCGCTCCATAGCTGCTGTACATTCCCACCTTATGTACTACAGATCCTCTCCTCTGAAACCAATCTCTATCTTAGCTGTTCAATATCTTGATCATTACTGCAACTCCCCTCCTATGAGGAGTAGTGGCTGCTACCGTACAGGGGTAGTGGGGCGGGGGATCGAATGGATAAAACAAATGGAACTTACCTGAAATGGACAGATGGCTGCCTCTCCCTCGTCCTCTTCCGGTCCCTGTCCCAGCTGGCAACAGCAGCAGGATCTCCTAAGCCAATCACAACGCTGCCATGCAACGTTGTGATTGGTCTGAGCGCCGGGGTTTGGCAATCAGATTGGTACAGGGAGACTTTGCATGTTCCTCACCAGGTTGTGTAATGCAGCCTGGTGGGAAACATGCAAAGTACGCAGGACTGCTTGGCTGGCCCAAGAGGGCCGGCCAAGTAGTCATGCACACTTAAGGAGTGTGAGCCACTCCTTCCCCTGCACGGCCCAGCCCTACCCCGCAAGCCACTGACTTCCATTGGAAAAATACAATGATAATAAAGACACGTTATTACCATTGTATTTTTCCTTTGGAGTAGTGAGGCGGCAATCCTTTGCAGTCGCGGAGGAGCCACCACTGACTCTGAGGCTGTTCTCCATCTTTTCTATACAATGCCTCATTCATAATTTCACCTCCCTTCATATGAGGTCATTTTCCAACTCTATTCAATTTCTCCAATATTACTTCACTTTCTCCTCCTCTGAGACCACTGTCAATCTCTTCCATACGATATCTCCATTATTACTGCATCTTCCCTTCTCTGAGGCCAGTCTCCATAATTTAAATACAATGTTGCCTTTACAATTGCAACTTCCCTACTCTGAGGCCATTCTCCATCTTTTCTATACAATGTCTTCAATATCACGGTAGCGTTCCTCTTCTGAAGCCATATTAGATCTCTTCTATACAATGTCACCAATTTACTTTATGTCGCAAAATAGGTTCTTCCCATTTAATAATCCCCGATTTTTCTGATTTTTTTCACCACCCAGTTTGGGATTTTTTACTGTAGTCACATGATAAATGGACAGAACATGTTACCTGCCAGTGTCTGCCTTATATAATAAGGCTGCCGCAATGCAGCTACCGTAAGAGTCACTTGGCTAGTTACACATGTGAACATGTATGCACTTGAGTGTGCACAAACGTGCACACACATGTGTGGGCTGCACATATGAGACTACCATTTATCACAGTCTGGTAACTAGGCACGGGTAGCCTGGAGATAGGGGGACTCTGCAAGTTAGTTATTGACTTGGGGTAGGCCTTATAATATTAGTGGGCACTCATAGGGAAAGTCAGTATGATTTACTATTTTGTCTGCAGTGACACTTTATTAGAACATAGAGGTAAGTCTGCCTTAGAGTGCAGTTTTGCTTCGATTAGGCCTCCAAAGTCCTGTGAGGTATGAAACTGGGGTGGAAAGTGTGCACCCAGTTAACATTTGCAGGTCCCAAGATCAAACATGTACACTTTCAGCAGCATCTCCAGCACCCCCAAAAGAGTGTTGCTCTTACTGAAGAAGGACAATTATCCTGAAACACGTGTCTAGAGATTGATCCAGCTGGCTATAGAAAATATATCATAAACTACGCTACCCAACTTCATAACCTATAAACAAAATTCTATACTAAATATGGACCCATTTATGAACCTGATATATTTTGGGCCTACTGAATCAGGTGGTCAGAATAAATCTATATACACATTATCTACAAACTATATACATATTTATACATTTGCAAAAAGAATATTGTCATTAGAATAAAACCCAACCATTTAAACGACCACCATAGGCGACGTGATCTAGCTAATGGTAACCTATACTTCTGAATAACCAAGACCAGCTTGTTTGTCAAAAGTAAGATTTTATTTTCTAAATTATGGTATATAAGTTGAAAGTTTTATAAATGAAATTTATTTGCAATATAGCAAGCATGATGGTAAGAAATATGAGAAAAATACAATTTAAGCAATTGAATCAAATTTAAAGAAATTATATAAAGTTTAGCATTTCTAAAACCTATTTCCCTAACTGAGCTAAATAGACAGAAATTAAAGTAAAGATCTTTGAGGATTCTTACGTGCTCCACGCAAAGTCCAGCAGCACATCACCCTCATCGGAAAGTCAGAAAGCAGCAGCCAGCCCAACCCTAAGGGCATGACTTTTTATACCTTTCTACGCTAACTAAACTAGCAAAGGAAAGTTTTCAGAAATCCTCGACGTCCCATTGGCTGAGAGTGACAAGTGACATGTCACCCGATTCTTAAAAAGTTCCACAAAATCATGTCTTACAAAGACCATTGTCTCTTCCACGTGAAGCCAGAAGCTTCCTGCGATTGCAACTTTGTATTAAGTCATCCTCGCAGCTTCCATAGTCTTTCAGTACAACTTCCGCGGATGCCAAGTTAAGGACTGACAAAAAGTTCACTTTCGACCTTGGCCATGTCCGACAGAATGATGTCAGCTCATCAGTTTTTGCTTTGTGAATGCAGCTTCAATAAACGTTTTAATTCAGAATGGGCGTCTCGTGACTTTCTGCAGAATTATAGATCAGCTCTTTTTCTGCGGCTCAAATAACTAGGCCCAAAAGCAGGCAACTTATGTTTTCTAGTATAAAACAAACACAAGAAAAGTATTAATGTAAGAAATAAAGTATATTCTGTATCCACCCCATGGTTTACTAATTAATTAACCCACCCGATTAATCAAAATGTTACCTAGCTAATGCAAACAAATAAAGCAGCGTTTATATTTACCAGTCTCCGTTTTTCTATGAGACCCATATGCACCTAGAATAGTAGAAATGACATCACACAGACAAGGAAAAGCAAAACAAGCACATGCTTCTTTTAAGTTTGCAGCAGTTAGTAATGACAAAAACGAAAACAATAAATTAATTTATTATTTTGCACGAACAAAAAGATGCAACAAATATGCACGTTTATGAGCACACATGTTAGTCCCCCCATGTGTAAAGTTTAATCTAAGTTGTATTAGTACGACATATCACAAATCATTAATAATTTTATTCATGTTATGGAAATGTAACTTTGCGAGTTTAAACAAAATTTTGTTTTCTATCTCGCTCCATCAACTCCCTCATCTGGTGATTAACAAATCACCACACCAGCACTCAAAATTTTGGTAAATTAAAATTTTAAGAAATCGATTCAAATTCAATTGTATTAGTAAACCTAAAAGTCTGTTTCAGCATAATCTTTGCAATTAACATGACGCTCTCTATGTAACTCCTGTAACTCGATCTCCCTTTCCTCTTCTTTTCTGAGTTTATAGATTCTCTTCTTTTCCTTCAACTGTTTCTTTCTTTTATGTAACAAACAACCTACTTTAGTCAAAATAAAAATGAATACTATTATAATCAAAGGTGCCAGAATCTTGCCAAGAATTGAACTTCCGATATTATGAAACCAGTTTTTAATTGCTTGAAACCTTTTTGAAAGTTTCCCTGTAAAATCTTCTTCTTCTAAAGGAATTATCTCTGAATGCATTTGTGTAATATTCTTAATATACATTTCAATATTCTTACTTTCATCAGGTATATATGTACAGCAATGTTGGACATGTAAAATGCCACAGACTCCTCCCTCTTTTGCTAAGAGTATGTCTAAAGCAAGACGATCTTGAATTACCATGGATCTAATAGCAATAACTTCAACATTCACTAATTGAAACCCATCAGCAGTGTCAGTTGATAATCTATCAACTATAGTGGACAATTTTCTGATTCTCCCTGCATTTAGGGTTATACCTACAAAAGGTATTACAGCTTGAAAAATATCTCCCAGAACTTCAGTAAAAGTTTCCCTTTTAGCTCTATTTACATAATTATGTATTTTAAACAATCCTTCTGAATCTCTGTCAACATGAAACACTTTAGGAAAAACAATTCCCACATAACAAGTTCCATACCAATGGTCTGGAAGGTTATAGTAAGCTTTGTCACCACAAACAAAATAAATTCCAGGGAAGATAGGATCTTTTCCACCTTTAAATCCCCAACCTCCCATAATCTGATAAGTATCTTCACAGTTGCTTGCACCTACAAAATAATTATCAAAAAGTGTATTATCTCTTCTAATGCAAAGCTTTCCACTAACAGGTTTGTCTATGTGAATTGCAATATTTTCAAGCATTTTGCCATTTAATTTCTCATCCTCTTTTTGCCAGAAGGATGACTTAGTCTGCTTGACTAATTCATTTCTCTTATAAATTGCTCTTCTCTCCTCAACCATATTCAAAAATTTCTTTCCTTCAGCACTTAATTTACATGTTAGATTATTTTTGTAAGCATACTCGTAAGTGAGTTCGTTAGTAACAAGGAAATATTCTCTCAATTGTTTTGCTTTCTTATGCTTATTTAAAGCATTATCAATCTTAACATTAGCAAAAATTTCATCATAATTTGAATAGTAATATTCTAAACGTCCAGTTTGATAAAATAAACTAGTTAATACACTACATGTAACAGCATAAGTGAGAGGAAGCATATTATAAGTTACTCCCTCAGAAACAGAAGCAGGTAACTTAACACAGACATAACAGTCTTTTGCATCCATTACCTTTACATATTCACTCAAAAGCTTTGTGAATGTATTGCTTGAAAAATCACCTATTGATTTATCTTGATGAATGTTAGGCTGATGATCAATTACTTTTGCAGATGCACTATGTTTAGTTTGGCTAACCAGAGCTTTGCTTGTTAAGTTAACTTTGTGTAATTCTCTATTCATTTCTAAAGGTATAATCACAGCTAGTACCAACCAGAGCAGAACTAAAATGAGCAGACATACCAGAGTCATCTTACAGCATCTTTTAAAAACAGAACATTTTGAAGTGCTTTCCTTAACGTAAGGCATTTTTAGGTTAGTTTTAGCCTTAAAAATTAAAAATAAATTTTAAAATTTATATACACCCCCCTTTTAAAATATATTTTTCTTTTATAACCCTAAACAAGATTTCTTCGACCTTATGTCATACATAAATTTTCTTCAACTAAACAGTTTTTCTTCGACCTTGTGTCAACTAACAAATTTTCTTCAGCCTTTTGCCAATTTAATAATTCTGTACTTTAATCATTGTCACTAATTTCTTGTATTTCGTTTTCTTCTTCACTACTATCATATATGTCAATAACAGGTGGAATTACTAAGTAAGTCCATTCAGGAGACTTGTATTTCTGGTTTGGTCTAATTATTCTCTTCCCTTTTCTCGATATTACTTCAATTTTTCTTCCAACTCCAACTTCTTTTCCTGGACTCTTTTGACTACTTATTTCTTCAACTTGTTCTATTGGCTTTTTGATCAATCTGACTCTCAATCTTCCACCAGGCCAGTAGTCTGCTTTTCTCACGTACTTCTTCTTTGGTTCAGAATTATTTGATTCTGACTTCCAAGTCCTTTTCTTTCCGTTTTCACTTCCACCTTCCACGTCACTTTCTTCAGTTTCGTAGTCTGAAATTTCAATTGACTCAGGAACTTCTCTATTCGGCAATTTCACTCCTTCAGGAACTTCACTTTGTCTTCCATCACTGGTACTTGGTAATTCGTTCTCCTCTTCTTCTTCAATTACCTCTAGCTTCCCAGATTTCGGATTTCTGTTCCTTACTTCAGAGTTTATTCTCTGCCTTTCGATACTCTCCTGGTCTGAAACTTCTTTTGGTTCAGCTTCTTTGTCTTCAATAGAGACAACTGAATCCTCAGTTATCTTTCCTTTTAATAGATTCTCTTCACCTTCAGAATCTATTTCAATTATTTCTAAGTCTTTTCTTGTCAGATTTCCATTCACTGGCACAGTTTCCAGATGTCGACTTTCTTGTCGATCTTCAGAATCTGGAATTACTTCACCTTCTGTTCTGTCTTCTGCTTCAGAATCAGAATCATCTGTGGTATCACTTTCAACATCAGAACTCTCAGGAGTTGGTACTGGAATAGTATGACTTGGATGAATCCAGCGCTTCAATCCTCTGCACTTTACAGCATTAGTAGTGATCAAGATTACCTGCCTAGGTTTCTGCCATCTAGGAGATAGACAATTCCTCCTCCGATGTACTTTCGTTCTGACCCAATCGCCAGGTCTCAGATCATGAGTCAAAACTTTTTCATTTGATTGAGCTTCAGTTCCCACCTGATTAGACACAGAAGTTACCATATCAGATAACCTTTTACAGTAATCCAAAATTGCACTGTCATTTATGCTCAACAGTTTACCTACAGGTACAAAAGCTTGCCTCATAACTCTTCCCATTATAATTTCATGAGGACTCAGACCTGTCTTTTTATCTGGTGTACTTCTTAATGACATCAAAACAAGTGGAAGAGCATCAGTCCACTTAACTCCTGTTTCTAGACACATTTTTCCAATTCTGTTTTTGATAGTTCCATTTATTTGTTCGACTACACCTGATGCCTCTGGTCTGTATGCACAGTGTATTTTCTGCTCAATGCTCAAAGCTTCACAAATCAACTTCAACAGTTTGTTATCAAAATGGCTTCCTCCATCACTCTCAATAGTGACTGGAAAACCGTACCTTGGGATGATTTCTCTGAGCATTAGTTTTGCTACTGTAATTGAATCACAATGTCGTGTAGGGAAAGCCTCTACCCATCTTGAGAATAAGCATACAATTACAAGTACATATTTCAAACAGTTGTGTAAGGGCATTTCAATGAAATCTATTTGTAACCTGGTAAAGGGACCACCTTCTCGACCAATTATTCCTGTCCCCACCACTGATTTTCTGTTTGGATTCATTTGTTGGCATGACAAACACCTTTGACAAAAAGATTCTGCAATCGTTCTAAATTTGGTATTGAACCATGTTTCTCTAAAAAGTCTGACCATAGAATCTCTTCCTAGATGTGCAGGACCATGATATAATCTGGCCATGTCAGCAATCAAGCAATTTGGTAAGACTATTCTGCCATCTTTGTAAACCCACACTCCATCTTCTTCACGTGGTCTACAATCTGATCTTAACCATAGGTCTTTTTCTTCATCATCTGCTTCGTTTTGTAAATCTCTAATCTCATGCCATGTTTCTACAACAGTTGTTAGCATTAATGAATTTGAATCAGTTTCTTTACTCCTCTCCCGATTGTATGAATAATTTTTCCTTGCGCAGTACTTTGCTGTTTCGTCTGCGAAGGCATTTCCCTTGGAAATATAATCAGTTCCTCTAGTGTGCGCTGCACACTTGACTATGGCAATTTCTTTTGGCAATTGTATTGCTTCAATTAATCTTCTAATGAAAACTGCATTTTTAATTGGTGATCCTGTTGATGTCATGTATCCTCTCTGTGACCAGAGTTGTCCATAATCATGCACAACTCCGTACCCATACTGACTATCAGTAATGATGGTAACTCTAATATCTTTTGATATTTCACATGCACGAATTAAAGCAATCAATTCAGCCACTTGTGCTGAACGAACTCCTTCAAGACATGATGCTTCTTCAACATCTACAACTGTACAAACTGAGTATGAAGCTTTCAAGACGCCTCCTTCAGATCTTAAGCATGAGCCATCTACAAAGTAGACAAAATCCGATTCAGACAAAGGTCTGTCTTTGATGTCTTTTCTTGGTTTTGTGCAGAATTCCATGACATCTAAACATTCATGTTCAGTTTCAATATCATCAACAATTTCAGAATCAGGCAGTAATGTAGAAGGATTCAGATTCAAACATCTTGAAATCGAAACATTATCTGCTCCCAGTATGATTTTCTCATACTTTGTCAATCTGCTACTTGTTAAATGTTGAGTCTTACCTCTTGTCAGTAATATTTCAACTGAATGAGGCACAAAAACTTTCACAGGAAATCCCATAATGATTCCTTCACTTTGTTCAAGGCTGATACTAGTAGCTGCAACTGCTTTCAAACAACCTGGTAATGCTTTTGCAATTGGATCAAGAACTGCAGAGAAGTATGCAATGGGTTTCTTTAAATTTCCATGTCTCTGTATTAATACAGATAATGCACATCCTTCTCTCTCACTGCAATACAGTTCAAAATCTTTCTCATAATTTGGCATACCCAAAGCAGGAGCTTGGCATAAGCTCTTTTTCAAGTTCTCAAAAGATTCCATCTCAGCATCATTGAGAATAATTGGATCTTTTACATCTGATTTGGTCAGTCTTTGTAGTGGTTTTGCAATTACTGAAAATCCACTTATCCATTGTCGACAGTAACCTACCATTCCCAGGAACATTCTGACCTGTCTTTGTGTTCTTGGCGGTAACATTGCTTGAATCATTTTTATTCTCTCTATTGTTACTTGTCTTTTTCCTTTTGCAATTCTGTGACCAAGATATTTTACTTCTTGTTTGCAAAACTGTAGTTTTGCTGGGGACACTTTATGTCCTTCTTCTGCAAGGCGATTTAACAGAATTATTGTGTCTGTTACACAATTTTCTCTTGTCTTTGCAGCTATTAACAAATCATCAATATACTGCACCAGCGTAGACCTACCTGGTAAGTCTAAATCTTCTAATGATCTTTTTAACAATTCATTAAAGATTGAAGGACTTTCTGTATAGCCCTGAGGGATTCTTGTCCATCCAAGGGTCTTACCTTGGAATCTGAAAGCAAAAATTTCATAACTGTCTGGGTGTAAGGGAACAGTAAAGAATGCATTGCAAAGGTCAATAACTGTGTACCACTCAGCATCATGTGGAATCTGAAATAGAATTACTGCTGGATTTGGAACCACAGGACAACATGGAATGACAATTTGATTAACCTTTCTCAAATCTTGTACGATCCTAAATGTTCCGTTAGACTTTTATAACTCCCATAATTGGTGAATTACAAGAGCTACTCTTCATTTCTTTTAATACACCTTGCTTGATTAACTTTTCAATTATAGGTGTAATACCTTCAATTGTCTCTGTTTTCATTTTATACTGTGGAGTGTTTGGAAATTCTATTCCCTGTTTCAATGCAATTTTAACAGGATCTACGTTTTTCATCAGACCCATCTCATTCCCAGTAAAATCCCATATTTCAGATTTCACTGTTTCCTTTAGCTCTTCAGGTAAATCCTTTTCTTCAAATGCAGGAAACAATTTTGTTTCTTCTGCTTCCATCATCATCATTGTCATTCTGTACAAACCATCTTCCTCCATTGTTTGTAACTCAACTCCTTCAGGAGAACAATATATTCTGCAATTCATTTTACATAGGATGTCTCTACCTAATAGATTTACTGGACTACTATTACAAACCACAAATCTGTGTTTGTCTCTGTAATTTCCAATTTCAACTGGTACTGGATCAGTTAAGTCTGTTTTAATTTGCTGATTACTTACTCCCACAACTTGGATGGTATCCCCAGAGAGAGGTAGGTTTTCAATTTCCACTGATCTAACAGTAGAACGGGTAGCACCAGTGTCCACTAGAAAAGTGATGTCTACATCATTAACTTTCCCGTTTACATAAGGACCAGACTGGTCAACCTCAAGAGTGGCTCCAACAACGCACTCTTCCTCCTCTCTCGGGCACCGTCAGCAATAATCATCAGAATCACTGTCTTGACTTTCTGTTAATAAAAATTGTTGTGAAGCATTTTGCAATTGAACCTTTTGCTGCTTTTGCTGTTTTTGTGGTTTTATTACCTGTTCACATCCCTGAAATCCCACGTTTGGATTATATTTTTGAACTCCCCCACAATTCGGAAAAGGTGGTTGTGGCAACTGGTCTTGACGATTTTTCACCTGTTGTTGTTGCTGTTGTTGTAACTGTCGCTGAATATTAAATTCATTTAACCCCTGTTGCATCTGTAGCTGTTGCTGCAGGTTAACACCATTCTGCATCTGTGGATTCAATAAGGGATTCTTTGAGTTTCTAGGAGGATGAGGACACTTGTCCCTCCAATGTCCAATTTGGCCACAATTAAAACAAGGTAATCTTTGTTTCAGCTCTTCTATCTTTGGGCTAAATTTCTTTGGGAAATTATTACCTTTAAACTTTCCTTGTATCTGGTTTGTATTTCCAGTTTGAACAAAATTAGTGTTCTTATTTCCCATGCTGGCAATCTGTTGCTCAGCCACCTTTACCTGAGCCCACATGGCTTTCTCCTTCAGCTTCTTTTGTTTTACTTCTAATTCATCGCTACAATATTTTGCTTTTCTTAGAATATCATCTACAGATAGTGCTTGCCATCCGACAATACTAGTTCTGATCATTTCTCCAATTTCAGGTTTTAGTCCATAAACAAATCTATAGATAAAATGACTCATGTCTTTTTCATCTAATTTTTCATAACCACTGTATTGTTTAAAGATTAACAATAGTCTTTCATAAAAAGAATGAACTGATTCTTTTGTTTCCTGTTCTGTTCTTTCTATTTTAACCCAATCAACTTCTTTGGGTGGAATTTTGTTTTTCATCCAAACAATTACTTTCTCATAGAAATCCATTACAAGTGGATTTGGGGCACCTGTTTCTTTGATTCGTTCAGGTTCTGCTTTTGGCCAACTAATAGATATTTTACATTCTGTCCAAAGATCAGATGGAACTACAATGTCAAAAAATCCATCTAAATCAATCCACAGAACTTTTGACACTTTGATAAATCTATCAACTTGCCTGTACCACTCAACTGGTTTCTCCCTCAATTTTGGAAAGTCATTTGTAAATAACAGAATGTCTTGTCTTGACCATGGGACATGAACATATCCTACACCTGCAACTTCCCTCATTGGAAATTGTTTTGACAATTTTTCCAATCTTTCATCTTCTTTCCTTTTAGTCCATTTCACTCTCCATTTGTTCAGTTCTCCTAGCTTTTTGATATAGACAATCAAATCTTTAATGTGAACTATTCTTCCCATTGAGTTCAAACTCTCAATGTCACTTTCTGAAAAGTCTAATCTGTAATGCTTTGCAAAATTCTTTTGTTTACTTACATCGATTTCAAGTTCTGCAGCTAGATCCTCTAATTGATCATATTTATTTTTCGTTTTCCACTGAATACTTTTGCAAATGAATAGTAGCTCATCATCCCGATAGTAATTTAAACTATCTGGGCCAATTGTTCCAATTATTAATTCTTCTATATTCGCTTTTAATTTGGCCACATCAAGTTTTGGTGTGGTTACCCTAACTTCAGGACTTCCTACATCTGACATAGCACCCATTGGTGTTTTTGGAGATAAATCCTCATTAAACGTTAAATCAGGCATTCTCGATCTAGAAGTGTTTAATTCAGTCAAGTCTGAATAAAATTTTTCAGTAGCCTTTTGAGTTTCTGTATTTAAAGGAATAGTTAATCCGTTTTTGTTTGTATCTCTTTGATCAAATACAGGCTGAACAGGACCTATTGTTACTGGAACTGTGACAGCTTCCATGCCTTTTGTCATTCTTTTAATTAATTCTTCTTTAGACCTTAAATATTCATTATAATCAACATCCTCAACATTTCTTGTCTCTCTTGCATAATCTTTTGGAGGTTCCCTTGCTCTTGGAGTCATTGAAAAATGTCTACCTTCATTTCGAGCATTCTCGAATTCTGATCTTCTAGGAGTTTCAGTGATTTCACTATTATTTGGATAAAGTTTATGAGCTTCACTAATTGGAGGTGCACTCGGTGAAGTTTCAGTAGAAACCACCGGAGTAGACCATGATCTAGGAGGTCTCAAAGGCTGATTAGGCTGTTTCTTTCTAGCAGTTGTATATATTTCTTCCATAACTGCATCCTCAGATTCACTTTCCATAGATTTCCCTGTAGGAGAACCCATTACCATTTCATGAATTAAATACAATCCTTCACTCATGTTTCCCTGTCTCCACATTCGCAATCTATCTTCATGAGTTTCTCTTTTCCATGATGGATTTTTAGAAGGTCTTTTAATTCCACTAGCTTCTCTTTGTAACTGATACATCTCGTCTTCCCACTCAACTAAAGCTTCAAATTGAGTTGGTCTCGGTTTTGGAACAAGAGCATTCATTTTCTCTCGTAAATTTCTTAAAACTCTTACATTAAATGAACCATCATCAGGCCAAGCTAAAACACCGTCGTTTTTAGTATAGCGTTTCCAACTGTCGAACCATAAGACAGTATGATATCCGTATTCACCTTCCATGTACGCTGCAGGTGTTTTATACTTATGAAGTAGTTTACCACCTCGCGTTTCGATTTTCTTGTCAGGTGAAAATAAATTCTTAAATTTCTGAAATAATGTTGTCTTTTTCTCAACATGTTTAAAATGATAACTCATTTTTAAAAGTTAAATTTAATTCGCAAAATCGTTCGTAAATTATTTCCGGGATGTTCCGCAAAACAACCAATCCGTGCGCGAAACACACCAACAAGCCAATGGCAGTTGAGCTACGTCACTTTTCTGCTCAACCAATAAATTTAGAAATTTTCCGAACGACCAATCAGCTTACAGGCCGTCAGAGACTCAAGAGCCAATCAGAATACAGCTTGTGACGTAGGTCACCCAATCCCAGCGCGGCTCTGTGACGTACACAGCAGCTGCGGTTTCTCGCTTCTCACTCCTGGCGCTTACCCCTCCTTCACAAAATCTTTTCACAGCGCCATTTTAAGGACACTTTTCAGTGTTAATTAATTCTTAACAATGACTATAAAGACAACATCTGTTCGTTTCACTAATTAGGATAGTTTACATACATTCAAGTATCCACACTTCGGAATAGACGGCGCTATTCACACTAAGGATAATATTCAATTGTCAGTAGAGTAACCTTACCCCACCCTTCTAACACGTATAATTATGAACTCGCTTTGCTCTGAACCCACCGCGAAGTGAAAGTTCTAAGAGTTCCACTTGAACATAAAATACAATTCAAACTCGCACTTTTACACGGAAAATTCCCTAAATTCAAACACACATGAAATCCGTACAGGACTTTCACCTGTTTATAGAATTCATGCACCGTTAGCAAAATAACGACGTTATCCGTACAGGGCTCTCACCTGTTTATAGATATGAAACATGTACCCGTACAGGACTCTAACCTGTTTATAGATAATCATGCACCGACGTTAATTTTACCCTTCACTCAAGCTCGGATATAACTAATACTCTCATCACAGTGAGTTTTATGGAAGGCGCTTTGTCCCTATTCTCATGCTGCTTTGATTTCTTAGAAAATCCTCACTATACAAGATTCAGACCTAGCCCTAAAACTGTGCTGCTCGGCGACAACACTATGGTACACGGCGATACCTCTTGTGATACTCGGCGATATCACTACAAACTGAACAGATGGCTTGCGTGACTAATTTCTCGCCACACAATCTATACCGGTATAGCTTACAGATAGGCACGAAAAACGAACCAAACATGTGTTAAAACATCGATCCTATTTCCATACCATGACGTAACCCTTAGCAACCAACATATTACCTTGGTTACCTCTTAGCAACCATCCTCTGCTACCAGAGAATTGGTCCAGCTGGCTATAGAAAATATATCATAAACTACGCTACCCAACTTCATAACCTATAAACAAAATTCTATACTAAATATGGACCCATTTATGAACCTGATATATTTTGGGCCTACTGAATCAGGTGGTCAGAATAAATCTATATACACATTATCTACAAACTATATACATATTTATACATTTGCAAAAAGAATATTGTCATTAGAATAAAACCCAACCATTTAAACGACCACCATAGGCGACGTGATCTAGCTAATGGTAACCTATACTTCTGAATAACCAAGACCAGCTTGTTTGTCAAAAGTAAGATTTTATTTTCTAAATTATGGTATATAAGTTGAAAGTTTTATAAATGAAATTTATTTGCAATATAGCAAGCATGATGGTAAGAAATATGAGAAAAATACAATTTAAGCAATTGAATCAAATTTAAAGAAATTATATAAAGTTTAGCATTTCTAAAACCTATTTCCCTAACTGAGCTAAATAGACAGAAATTAAAGTAAAGATCTTTGAGGATTCTTACGTGCTCCACGCAAAGTCCAGCAGCACATCACCCTCATCGGAAAGTCAGAAAGCAGCAGCCAGCCCAACCCTAAGGGCATGACTTTTTATACCTTTCTACGCTAACTAAACTAGCAAAGGAAAGTTTTCAGAAATCCTCGACGTCCCATTGGCTGAGAGTGACAAGTGACATGTCACCCGATTCTTAAAAAGTTCCACAAAATCATGTCTTACAAAGACCATTGTCTCTTCCACGTGAAGCCAGAAGCTTCCTGCGATTGCAACTTTGTATTAAGTCATCCTCGCAGCTTCCATAGTCTTTCAGTACAACTTCCGCGGATGCCAAGTTAAGGACTGACAAAAAGTTCACTTTCGACCTTGGCCATGTCCGACAGAATGATGTCAGCTCATCAGTTTTTGCTTTGTGAATGCAGCTTCAATAAACGTTTTAATTCAGAATGGGCGTCTCGTGACTTTCTGCAGAATTATAGATCAGCTCTTTTTCTGCGGCTCAAATAACTAGGCCCAAAAGCAGGCAACTTATGTTTTCTAGTATAAAACAAACACAAGAAAAGTATTAATGTAAGAAATAAAGTATATTCTGTATCCACCCCATGGTTTACTAATTAATTAACCCACCCGATTAATCAAAATGTTACCTAGCTAATGCAAACAAATAAAGCAGCGTTTATATTTACCAGTCTCCGTTTTTCTATGAGACCCATATGCACCTAGAATAGTAGAAATGACATCACACAGACAAGGAAAAGCAAAACAAGCACATGCTTCTTTTAAGTTTGCAGCAGTTAGTAATGACAAAAACGAAAACAATAAATTAATTTATTATTTTGCACGAACAAAAAGATGCAACAAATATGCACGTTTATGAGCACACATGTTAGTCCCCCCATGTGTAAAGTTTAATCTAAGTTGTATTAGTACGACATATCACAAATCATTAATAATTTTATTCATGTTATGGAAATGTAACTTTGCGAGTTTAAACAAAATTTTGTTTTCTATCTCGCTCCATCAAGATACACAGTGCTGGCTCCACCAACAAGGGTGAAAAACTAAAGCCTGACACCGAAGAAAGTGTTATCATGCACTGCATTTATTACGATGCATCGGGGCAAGCTGAGGGCTGGAGTGTGAGGCAGTGTGCACCCACCCCCCTCCTATTTGAAAAGGCTCCCTTGCGCTAACGAGCTAACGAGCTCTCTTTGATGCACCTGCCCCAGCAAGCGGCACTGAGACCTGAGAAGACTTTGGGCAGCATCTCCAATAACCCCCCAAAAAAGTGTTGCTCTCTTCGGAAGAAGGACAATTATCCTGAAACACCTGTCTAGAGATACACAGCACTGGCTGCACCAACAAGGGTGAAAAACTAAAGCCTGACACCGAAGAAAGTGTTATCATGCACTGCATTTATTACAATGCATCGGGACACAAACTGAGTGCTGGAGTGTGAGGCAGTGTGCACCCACCCCCCTCCTATTTGAAAAGGCTCACTTCAGCTAACGAGCTGAAGAGCTGACGAGCTCTGGTTGATGCACCTGCGCCCGGCAAGTGGCACTGAGACCTGAGAAGACTTTGGACAGCATCTCCAGTACCCCCAAAAAAGTGTTGCTCTCTACTGAAGAAGGACAATTATCCTGAAACACATGTCTAGAGATACACAGCACTGGCTGCACCAACAGGGGTGAAAAACTAAAGCCTGACACCGAAGAAAGTGTTATTATGCACTGCATTTATTACGATGCATCGGGGCTAGCTGAGGGCTGGAGTGTGAGGCAGTGTGCACCCACATCCCTCCTATTTGAAAAGGCTCCCTTGAGCTAACGAGCTGACGAGCTCTGGGTGATGCACCTGCCCCCAGCAAGTGGCACTGAGACCTGAGAAGACTTTGGGCAGCATCTCCAATAACCCCCCAAAAGTGTGTTGCTCTCTGCGGAAGACGGACAATTATCCTGAAACACCTGTCTAGAGATACACATCACTGGCTGCACCAACAAGGGTGAAAAACTAAAGCCTGACACCGAAGAAAGTGTTATCATGCACTGCATTTATTATGATGAATGGGAGCAAAAGGAATGCTGGAGTGTGAGGCAGTGTGCGCCCACCCCCCTCCTATTTGAAGAGGCTCCCTTGTGCTAACAAGCTGACGAGCTCTGTTTGATGCACCTGCGCCCAGCAAGTGGTACTGAGACCTGAGAAGACTTTGGGCAGCATCTCCAGCACCCCCCAAAAAAAGTGTTGCTCTTTACTAAAGAAGGAAAATTATCCTGAAACACCTGTCTAGAGATACACAGCACTGGCTGCACCAACAAGGGTGAAAATATAAAGTCTGACATCGAAGAAAGTCTTACCATTCACTGCATTTATTACGATGTATCGGGGCAAGCTGAGGGCTGGAGTGTGAGGCAGTGTGCGCTCACCCCCCTCCTATTTGAAAAGGCTCCCTTGAGCTAACGAGCTGACTAGCTCTGGTTGATGCACCTGCCCCCAGCAAGTGGCACTGAGACCTGAGAAGACTTTGGGCAGCATCTCCAATAACCCCCCAAAAAAGTGTTGCTCTCTTCGGAAGAAGGACAATTATCCTGAAACACCTGTCTAGAGATACACAGCACTGGCTGCACCAACAAGGGTGAAAAACGAAAGCCTGACACCATAGAAAGTGTTATCATGCACTGCATTTATTACAATGCATCGGGACACAAACTGAGTGCTGGAGTGTGAGGCAGTGTGCACCCACCCCCCTCCTATTTGAAAAGGCTCCCTTGAGCTAACGAGCTGAAGAGCTGACGAGCTCTGGTTGATGCACCTGCGCCCAGCAAGTGGCACTGAGACCTGAGAAGACTTTGGACAGCATCTCCAGTACCCCCCAAAAAAGTGTTGCTCTCAACTGAAGAAGGACAATTTCATATGAGGTCATTTTCCAACTCTATACAATTTCTCCAATATTACTTCACTTTCTCCTCCTCTGAGACCACTGTCAATCTCTTCCATACGATATCTCCATTATTACTGCATCTTCCCTTCTCTGAGGCCAGTCTCCATAATTTAAATACAATGTTGCCTTTACAATTGCAACTTCCCTCCTCTGAGGCCATTCTCCATCTTTTCTATACAATGTCTTCAATATCACGGTAGCGTTCCTCTTCTGAAGCCATATTAGATCTCTTCTATACAATGTCACCAATTTACTTTATGTCGCAAAATAGGTTCTTCCCATTTAATAATCACCGATTTTTCTGATTTTTTTCACCACCCAGTTTGGGATTTTTTACTGTAGTCACATGATAAATGGACAGAACATGTTACCTGCCAGTGTCTGCCTTATATAATAAGGCTGCCGCAATGCAGCTACCGTAAGAGTCACTTGGCTAGTTACACATGTGAACATGTATGCACTTGTGTGTGCACAAACGTGCACACACATGTGTGGGCTGCTCATATGAGACTACCATTTATCACAGTCTGGTAACTAGGCACGGGTAGCCTGGAGATAGGGGGACTCTGCAAGTTAGTTATTGACTTGGGATAGGCCTTATAATATTAGTGGGCACTCATAGGGAAAGTCAGTATGATTTACTATTTTGTCTGCAGTGACACTTTATTAGAACATAGAGGTAAGTCTGCCTTAGAGTGCAGTTTTGCTTCGATTAGGCCTCCAAAGTCCTGTGAGGTATGAAACTGGGGTGGAAAGTGTGCACCCAGTTAACATTTGCAGGTCTCAAGATCAAACATGTACACTTTCGGCAGCATCTCCAGCACACCCAAAAGAGTGTTGCTCTTACTGAAGAAGGACAATTTTCCTGAAACACCTGTCTAGAGATACACAGCACTGGCTGCACCAACAAGGGTGAAAAACTAAAGCCTGACACCAAAGAGTGTTATCATGCACTGCATTTATTATGATGAATGGGAGCAAATGGAATGCTGGAGTGTGAGGCAGTGTGCGCACACCCCCCTCCTATTTGAAGAGGCTCCCTTGTGCTAACAAGCTGACGAGCTCTGTTTGATGCACCTGCGCCCAGCAAGTGGTACTGAGACCTGAGGAGACTTTGGGCAGCATCTCCAGCACCCCCCAAAAAAAGTGTTGCTCTTTACTAAAGAAGGAAAATTATCCTGAAACACCTGTCTAGAGACACACAGCACTGGCTGCACCAACAAGGGTGAAAATATAAAGTCTGACATCGAAGAAAGTCTTACCATGTACTGCATTAACTACGATGCATCAGGGCAAACTGAATGCTGGAGTGTGAGGCAGTGTGCGCTCACCCCCCTCCTGTTTGAAAAGGCTCCCTTGAGCTAACGAGCTGAAGAGCTTTGGTTGATGCACCTGCGCCCAGCAAGTGGTACTGAGACCTGAGAAGACTTTGGGCAGCATCCCCAGCACCCCCAAAAAAAGTGTTGCTCTTTACTAAAGAAGGACAGTTATCCTGGAACACCTGTCTAGAGATCCACAGCACAGGCTGCACCAACAAGGGTGAAAAACTAAAGCCTGACACCGAAGAAAGTGTTATCTTGTACTGCATTTATTACAATGTATTGGGGCAAACTGAATGCTGGAGTGTGAGGCCGTGTGCGCTCATCCCCCTCCTATTCGAAAAGGCTCCCTTGAGCTAGCAAGCTAACGAGCTTAGGTTGATGCACCTGCGCCCAGCAAGTGGTACTGAGAACTGAGAAAACTTTGGACAACATCTCCAGCATCCCCCAAAAAAAGTGTTGCTCTCTACTGAAGAAGGACGATTATCCTGAAACACGTGTCTAGAGATACACAGCACTGGCTGCACCAATAAGGGTGGAGAACTAAAGCCTGACACCGAAGAAAGTGTATCAAGCACTGCATTTATTATGATGCATCGGGGCAAAGTGAGTGCTGGAGTGTGAGGCAGAGTGCGTCAACCCCTCTCCTATTTGAAAAGGCTCCCTTGAGCTAACGAGCTGACGAGCTCTGGATGATGCACATGCCCCCAGCAAGTGGTACTGATTCCTGAGAAGACTTTGGGCAGCTTCTTCAGCACCCCCAAAAAAAGAGTTGCTCTCTACTAAAGAAGGACAATCATCCTGAAACACCTGTCTATAGATACACAATACTGGCGGCACCAGCAAGGGTGAGAAACTAAAGCCTGACACCGAAGAAAGTTTTATCATGCACTGCATTTATTATGATGCATCGGGACAAAGTGAGTGCTGGAGTGCGAGGCAGTGTGCGCCCACCCACCTCCTATTGGAAAAGGCTCCCAATAGCTAACGAGCTGATGAGCTCTGGTTGATGCACCTGCGCCCAGCAAGTGGTACTGAGACCTGGGAAGACTTTGGGCAGCATCTCCAGCACCCTTAAATAAAGTGTTGCTCTCTACTGAAGAAGGACAATTATCCTGAAACACTTGTCTAGAGATACACAGCACTGGCTGCACCAACAAAGTTGAAAAACTAAAGCCTGACACTGAAGAAAGTGTTATCATGCACTGCATTCATTACGATGCATAGGGGCAAATTGAGTGCTGGAGTGTGAGATATTGTGCGCCCACCCCCTCCTATTTGAAAAGGCTCCCTTGAGCTAATGATTTGACGAGCTCTGTTTGATGCACCTACGCCCAGCAAAAGGTACTGAGACCTTAGAAGACTTTTGGCAGCATCTCCAGCACCCCCCAAAAAAGTGTTGCTCTTTACTGAATAAGTACAATTATCCTGAAACACGTGTCTAGAGATACACAGCACTGGCTGCACCAACAAGGGTGAAAAACTAAAGCCTGACACCGAAGAAAGCGTTCTTCTGCACTGCATTTATTACGATGCATGGGGCAAAGTGAGTGCTGGAGGGGTGCTTTGGCTGGCGTAGCGAGGTGTGCATCTGATTTGGTCACTCACCGGCGGACTTGATTTTTCCTGAAACCGAACCCACTTCTCGCTGCCCCCCGCTCTGCGGGGGCCGCTCGTCTAGCAACCTTGTGGGAGTGCTGCCACGGACTTTCAGAGGCAGTAAGGAGCCCCGCCCAGAGACTACCCTACAGACGCCTAGCGGGACTGCGAGGACCAGCGTGCTGTGCGGCTGGGATCGGCCGCAGCAGGTCCTCTTCCCGCCCCTCCCTGCTGTTAAGAACTTGGGCAGGGCTAGTGTCTTCGGGTGCTTTGGCTGGCGTAGCGAGGGTGTGCTGCTGATTTGGTCACTCACCGGCAGACTTTGATTTTCCCTGAAACCGAACCCACTTCTCGCGGCCCCCGCTCCGCGGGAGCCGCTCGTCTAGCAACCTTGTGGGAGTGCTGCCACGGACTTTCAGAGGCAGTAAGGAGCCCCGCCCAGAGACTACCCTACAGACGCCTAGCGGGACTGCGAGGACCAGCGTGCTGTGCAGCTGGGATCGGCCGCAGCTGGTCCTCTTCCCGCCCCTCCCTGCTGTTAAGAACTTGGGCAGGGCTAGTGTCTTCGGGTGCTTTGGCTGGCGTAGCGAGGGTGTGCTGCTGATTTGGTCACTCACCGGCGGACTTTGATTTTTCCTGAAACCGAACCCACTTCTCGCGGCCCCCGCTCCGCGGGAGCCGCTCGTCTAGCAACCTTGTGGGAGTGCTGCCACGGACTTTCAGAGGCAGTTAGGAGCCCCGCCCAGAGACTACCCTACAGACGCCTAGCGGGACTGCGAGGACCAGCGTGCCGTGCGGCTGGGATCGGCCGCAGCTGGTCCTCTTCTCGCCCCTCCCTCATTTACTATTTACTATTTAGCCTAATGCTACAGCGCACATGCGGGACGCGCGCGGGCGTGCGCCGGGCTAAGCCCGGGACTGGGCGGGCCCGTTCTAGCCCGTTCCAGACCGGGTAAGACCGGACCGGGCCACCCCTCTAACATTGGCTTTGATTCGTTTTTGCTACCCTGTATGGTTATTGTACTCCTATTATTGCTACATACCTGACTACTAAATGGCCTTAGAAATGTCTCCCAAAGGTAGTAGAAGCAAGGCGTCGAAGGGGGGAGCCAAACTAACAGGTACACTAGATGACTTTATCATTAGGACTAATTCGGTAATAGATTTGGGTATTAATTTAATGCAACAAAGGGTTTCATTAGACCTTGCAATGGCTAGGAGATTGTCCCAAGATCCCTCAATGGCCAAGAGATCGTCTCTGGGCCATATAGCTGCAGCAAAAACCCCAGAACGTATTGAAGGTCTTGTTCTAACATCAATACACCCAATTACGCCTCCTAATCCACTATCACTAATTCCCACACACGTTCCATTACAGCTGCCCCTTGAAAATAATCCACCCGAAGTTATATCCCCAGTAAATCCAGACGGGACTAGTAATAACGTAGTGATCCTTGTCCCAGAGCCTAGTACCCCTTAGAATGAAACACGCACAAGTTCAATGCAACTACGCGGGAGAAAGGAGGGGGCCATACCCAAACGCAAACGCCCCAATCCCTCTACCTATGCTAGGAAAAGGCAAAAAGTGGCCGTGGCACAGGCCAATTCCATACTAGTTATAGAGAGGGATTGTCCGGGTGAAGCGTTAGCAACAACGACGATGGAACAGAGGGAGGATCAAAACATTGCAAACCTTGAATTAACTGAAGGGATCCAAGAAACCTTACTTACAAACAACATAGAAAGTAGAGTAGGGAAAGCTGATGTGGGAAAAGGGACGATGGATGGGGAGGGAAAAGGGTCATTCCTGAGGGAAATAGGGGACCTTTTTAAATAACTCCTAATGCCATTGGAAGTAAGACTGACACGGATGGAAAACCAACTGTTGGAGGTTGAAAAAAGTATTATAACACTAGCAAGCCTGAGCATAGCTGAGACAGCGATTAGTACAACTGCACAGGCAGTCACAGCGCCCGCAGTGCCCTTAGTAGACAATAGCACACAACATCCAACACAGCAGAGTACAGGTACCACACTAATAAGCACTGTTGCCAACAAAACAAGTGTACCAACTACAATCACTGCAGGTGTAGCCATCGCAAATACTCCAAATAGTGCCCCAATAGCGAACAACACCCTAGCACTGGGTGCTAACTCTATAAAAATTAACCAGCAACTGCAGAATAGGAATTCCCAGAGGAGGAAAAAAGGGGGGGGTTGTATAGATCTGCCGCCAGATGCTAGCCCTTATGTATCTGTCTTGACGGGGGTCCCGGAACTGGCTATCCAAGTTGATGAGAGTTTTTGGTCACTGAAAAATAAAGTTCTACATTGGCTAAATGCGCAAAGGCCCCTACCACACAATTTAAAAAGTAAAATATTAATGGTTCGAAGGGTTCCATGGATAGGGCCAACTAGAAAGAACATATCAGGCGATGGTGTGGTGGTTACATTTGAAGACCCACGTACGGTGCACCATTTGTGCTCCTGGAGCCCTCATGTACTTGATGGAAGCAATGTGATACAGATTAGACCGCTGTCCTACTTCTACCCACCTAAAATGCACTTTGAGGGTGGTGAAGGGTGGACTGTGGTGAATCATAATGCTTCGGGTAGATTGCGCGGTGGGAATTTGGGAAACCCAAGTCAGTGGATCGGGCTGCCAACTTTCAATATATTTAGCTGCTTGGAAGCGGTTGACTGACTGGATCACTTGGTTGAACGTCCTTCCCACACTAATGTTGGAGCACATAGATTGAATTCCCCCACTAGGGCAAAACGAAGAGAAATCGACACGGAAGTAAACTTAGTAGTCCCTAATAACATGAGAAACAAAAAGGACCTCACACCGCATACAAAAATCAGACAACTAGACGCAGTCAATTTATTAATAGGCAATGAGGTAGCGGTAGTGGTAGGAGAAAGTGACCAGGGAGAGAGTCAACAAGCCACCCTGCTATCAGAACATAGGGGCATAAATAATGCCATTATCCAGGGTGCCAAAACCGGATTTGTGGAAACCCGGCACCACTGGCAGAGGAACTGCCAATAGAGATGCCATCAAACGGGGAATTTGCACTCGGGGAACCATCTGATGTTACAAACATAAAGAACAAGCCACTGAACTTAGTTTCATGGAACATAGCTGGAGTGTCCAAGAATCTGAGGGACCCGGAATGGGCAGAGTTCATTGATTCCAGCGACTTCTGTTTGCTACAGGAATCTTGGGCGGTAGCTACACCACATAGAGTAGGGTTTAAGTCCTTTGGAATAGGTGCTATCTCATCTAAAAGGGGAAGGCCCTCAGGTGGACTAATAACCTGGGTGAAGGTAACCCTGAGGATACAGATAGATGTAGTAGACACAAATTCACCTGACATACTAGCTTTAAAAATCACCACACGTGAAGGGAAAATATTCTACTTAATAAATGTCTACAATAGATCAGCCCCTGCATCTAAAGAATCTCCTACATTAGCTAAACTAGACTCCCTCTTGTCTAGCATAGCTGGAAAAGATGAACATGTTATCATAGCTGGCGACTTAAATTATAACTATGAACCAGTTCCAGGGCATAGTGATATTTTTGAAGAAGAGGATCAAGCCAATAATATCCCAACACTGGAGAATATCAAACCTGTTAAATGTACAGCCTTGGCAGTCCAACTAATGAAATTGGCTGCGGAATATGGCCTTAGGGCCTGTAATGGTCGACTCACGTCAGATAGTGCAAAAAAAACGACATTTACTAGAAATAACTAAGAGCAATATAGATATTGTAATCATCTCTATGTCCATTTGGCAGAGTATGATAGATTTCGAGGTTAAGGAAAGATTAGAAAGTGACCACTTCCCCCTGAGTCTACTGATAGAAGCTTCCTTGTTCCAGGTAGTTGAGCATATGCCAATAATTGATGCAAACAGTGGAATGAGCGATGAAATCCACATAAGCAATTATAGACGAGCACTCAAATGGCCATTTATATTGGACCATGGTGAGATTCTCGCCGAAATGTATGCACTTTTTGCAGGATCCTTTGGATCATTTGTAGGTTCCTCTATAGACGAAGGAAATTCTGGTCGTTTTATGTCACTTCACAAAAACTTTTTTTCAGATTTAAGAACGATAGTCACATGATTGCCAAAGAAAAGTCAACAAAAAATACAGAATCTGTCTCACAGTAAACCATGGTATGATGGACTTTGTAGGGAATCTAAGGGGGCGCTGCTAATTGCCATTAAATCTAAATCAGGGGAAGATATAAAAATAGCAAGGAAAAACTATAAGCAGGTACAAATTGCCTCAAGGAAAGCTTGGGAGGAAGAAAGCTGGGCAGACATGCTGACAGCTGTCAAATCAAAGGACAGTGTAGGGTTCTGGAGGCTAGTCGCCAACGGCAACCAAGTAGGAAGAGTAACAAAGGACGTCTATCTTGACGAACTAACGTGGGTTAATCACTTCACAAACCTTTACAAAAAGTATGACACCATGCCAAGAGCCCCTGGTGACGATGCCCTGTGCCTCGAAGATCCTATAGATTGTTTGGCATTCACATTAGGAGAAACTGAGGAAGCAATAAATTCAGTAAAAAATGGTAAAGCGCCAGGGCTAGACAAGATACCAGGGGACTTGTACAAGCACGATCTAAAGGTATTTGTACCATACATAAATTACCTATGCAACAAGCTATCACATAGTCTAGATTTCCCTGAAAGTTGGAGGGGGCAGAAATTGTTTTAATTTTTAAAAAAGGGGACCGGTTGGATCCTTTTAATTATCAGCCAATTAGCCTGATGGACATTCTCCAGAAAATCTATTCGAGACACATCCTAACCAGTGTCAATGACTGGCTGGAGGAAAACGCAATCATAACAAAATACCAGGCTGGTTTCCGATGTAAAGTGAGCACAATCGACCAAGTTTTCAGATTTTGCTGCATATACTGGAAATACGTGCATATTAAGAAGGGTCATCTTTACGTTGCTTTCGTTGATCTGAGAGCAGCGTTCGATTTAGTGCCACGTGACCTCTTGTGGAGGACACTGAGCGAAGCAGGGTTCCCAAGCGGACTGTTAGCACAGATAAAAGAACTGCATGCAGGGAACTTTGCCAGAGTACGATGGGGCCCAAACGGGGAACTGACTCAAAAAATACCTATTGAGCGTGGCGTCCGCCAAGGCTGCATATTGGCCCCTACACTTTTCTCCCTTTTTGTGAATGACATCCCTGTACATCTAGAGGGATGTGCAAATGGTTCACCAAAATTGAACGGTGGTCCTGCAACCAGGCCCTAAGAATAATTAAAACAGACACAACACAAACAACAGTATTTAGTGTTAGCCGATTCCAGCACTCAATTTATTTTCTAAAGAATTAAGTTTATACGACCAAATGTGCCTTAGTAATGCCATCAGGACCGTTGGTATCTTGATATTGGATTGTGCTCAGATGAAAAATTTTACTGGGGAAACCCATTATTCATGTTTTAATTCTCTTCTTTTAACTCACATATGTTTTAACCATAACAAATGCAATCAAAAATGTGACTTAATGTATATTATAATGAATTGTATTGTGACTCTTTTATGGCATTTTTTCAAGCCGAAATAAAGAATTTGAATTCACTGAGTGCTGGAGTTTGAGGTGGTGTGCGCCCACCCCCCTCCTACTTGAAAAGGCTCCCTTGAGCTAATGAGCTGACGAGCTCTGGTTGATGCACCTGCATGCAGCAACCCTCCTATATCACCCTAGGATTGTCCAGGGGTGCCTGGCTTCTGAACCTTCCGCCCCATTTGAAACACTCTTGCACAAGGGAGAGAGAGATTTCTTTTTGGTTGCTTTTGTGCTGTCGTTGCTGGACTCTGGGACATCAACAGCCATGGACAACTGGAAAGAAAAGCCCACTATTACCCAAAAGGACCAAAGAGTCTGCCCCAGGACCAGTGGGTCTGCTCAAGGGCCAGTGAGGCTGACCCCTTTGCACCTTCTGAGGATCAGTTAGGGAGAATGATCTATACTTCTGCACCCAAAGAGGAATACCAGAAGAATAGCTAGCACAAGGAGCCAGTGGAACAAGCTTCCTGTAACTTATTCCACCTTGGAGGCGGCAGGGCCTGCTGGATTTGATCCTGGTGGTGGAGCTCACCACTAGGAGAACAATGAGCCCAACATCATCCCAATTGGCACATTGTAGCCCGAGTTATGGCCTTTGTGACTTAAGATCATTCCCAAGTGATAAAGAGAGTGGGGCTCCACCGCATTTGCAGGAATTACCATGGGAGGGGGCCAGGGCCCAGTACAAGCTGTAATATATTATACTTATACAGGGAAGGGGTGTGCATGAGTCCCCCCCTTGCATATTTTTGGGCCGGTGACCCTGTCCATTGGCCGTATAAACAGACAAGGGGGCCAGGACTTCACGCCCAGATCCTTGAAGCAAAGGAAAGAAAGGGGAGTGCCGTTGCCCCCCCCTTAAAGCGGTGGCCTTACCCCTGCTTCCTATGCCCATGTCTGAGGAGAGCTGATGACCACCACATTCTAAACTCCCTGCCAGCATGAAGCAGGCAGGTGAGAAGTATACAATACCAGGACCGGTTACCCCAGAAAAAGAAAAGCTATGCTATTTTCCCCAGTGCTGGATCTGCCCCTTTTGGCAGGATTATCCCCAAACCTTTTGCCTTCCCCCTTCTATTTCTTTCTGACCAGTTTTTGTTGGCTTTAGGATTTTGAGCATGGTACCACTGATAACTAGAGCTAAACTGCATATGGTCTCTGTCTAAATATTATTGGTGATTGATTTATCCATGACTGACATATTTGATTTACTAGTAAGTTCCTAGTAAAGTTCACCTGGTGTGCCCCGGGACTGCGAATCAACTGCTACTAGTGGGCCTGCAGCACTGATTGTGCCACCTACATGAGTAGACCTGCAAACTTGTCTCAGACTTGCCACTGCAGTGTCCACGAGTGCAGTTTTAAAACTGTCATTTCAACCTGGCAAGTGCACCTTTTTGCCAGGCCCAAACCTTCCCTTTTACTACATGTGAGTCAACCCTAAGGTAAAACCAAGGCAGCCCCATGTACAGGGTGCAGTGTATTAAGAAGGTAGGACATATACTGGTGTGTTTTACATATCCTAATAGTTCAATACTGCCAATTTTAATGTTCACTGTTGCAAGGGCTATCTGTCCCATAGGGTCACATGTGGACTGCCTTGAAATATCTTTTTAGTGACATTTATCATGAAAACAGATAGAGATTTGGAGCTTGGAAACTCTGAACTTGTAGAAGTCAGTCTTTAAACTGTGTGTCTGAAAATGCCACTTCTAGAAAGTGGACATTTTCTTTGGTTTTTGCCTCTACCTGTCGCTACAATACAATTCTGAGTGGGCTGACAGTAGGGCTTTTGTGCATTCACTCTAGACAGACACATAAAGTGAGCTGAGGTATGACAATCAGCGTGCAGGACACGCTGGCGTCATTGCAGATAAGTGAAAGTAAAACTAGCTGATGGGCTTGTTTACTTTCACTGAGTAAGTGCTAAGGGGCATATCTCCACCCTCTGAGCATTGACTCTTTTGGGACAGGTACTGTTGGAGACAGAAGAATCTCCCTTTAAGCTGCTACCCTTTGCCCATTGAAAGGGTCAGAAGCCCACCAGACTCTAGAGAAAAATTATTTTGGGTTGCCATCAAGGGCATGGTCATGCCCCTACCACAACAAAATGGGGCATATGTCTTTCTACCCCAGGAAGGCTTATAGGGGTAATTAGCATGATCTGCCCCGAGCAGTACAGAAATCCCAGAAGATGCAAGGGAATGTTTAAAAAATATATAGGTCTGGAGGCTGACCACCATTGTCATGGCAATGCCCCCACACCAATGAAATGGGGCATCTGTTTTTCTGCCTCACAGGATGCTGATAGGGGAATTTACTCCCGGTCCTAGAGGCAGCAGAAACCCCACAGTGAAAGTTTTTTTTTTTAAATAGAAAGGATGGGTCCTCCCACCAAATGGAGCATTAGTCTTTCTGCTGACCCCTGGGGTCAGCTGGGGTAATTACCTCAGATCTTCCCTCCAGGCGCAGATACACCACTAAACAGCATGGAAAGCTTTTCTTTTTTAAAGAAATGTTGGGGCGGTCTGCCCACCAAGGGCATGGCCATGCCCACATCTCAACTAAATGAGGCATCAGTCTTTCTGGAGCCCCAGGAGGTGGATGGGACTAGTTATCTCTGATCTGCACCCCACTAGATTCCAGGGAAATAGTTTTTTAAATAAATATAGGGGTGTGGTCCTACCACCATGGGCATAGCTATGCCTCCACCCCCAAAACAGAGTAGAGTGTATTTCTGTCTCCTGGCTGGGCAGATAGGGTGATAACACCCCAATAGGATGGGAATCATCCGTTACAACGCAACTTTTACAACACACTACCATTACGACGCAACTTTTACAACGCAAGTCATTACAACGAATTGCGCTGGAGGGCGCTCTAGGATAGGGAATAGTTTAATTACTATCCAACACCTTCCCTACTATCCATGGGGACTGGAGTTGGAATAGTAAATTAAACTATTCACTATCCAGCGCCCCCCAACGCAAGTCGTTGTAACAACTTGCGTTGTAAAACATGCGTCGTAATGGCATGCATTGTAAAAGCATGCGTCGTAACGTCATACATCCCAATAGGACCCATAGCAGCTCACTAGACCCAAGATACTGCATTCAGGGTATATTTTAGGGGGAGCATCCACCCTTGGGCATGGGCCTTGCCACCCACCCCAGGGCAGAATAGACATTGTGCCCCTCCAGACAGGTGACTAGGATATTCAACTCCACTTTGACCCCTACCCCAGGGAGTAGAAAACCCAGTAGACACCAGAGATTTCAAAATGGTACCAAAACAAACAAACAAAGGAATGGGGTGGTCTAACCTGGAATTAAACTATACCATTGCCCCAGTAGGGACAATAGTGTCTCCCCATGCCCTTATGGGCAGAAAGGAGGCTTGTCTCAATTGAGGAGGTTGCCCCAAATTTGCCTCGGGGGGGTCAACCTAACACCAGGGATTATGCCTTTGGGGGCAAAGTGGCTGTTGCACTTTCACATTGGCCACCCTTGCACCCCAAAAGGGGCACTCCAGTCACACCCCCCCCCCTTGGGTAGACAGGAGGCATGCCCCAATTTGCCCCCAAGGAGGCAGAAATCCTACTGCATGGCAGGAACATATAATGTTTTAATAAAATGATGGGGTGGGTCTGGTGCATCCTAACATCAGACCACACCCTCCCCCCTAAAGCCTCAACAGTCTTTCTGCTCCCTGTTGAGTAAAACATCCTATCCCAATGACAAGTGAGAGGACATTTGATTCCATTGGGTGTTGTTTTTGCATAGGGGCAAGGAGAGCATGGTAAATCCTCAAAATGGTGAATGGCTGCACATTTTGTGGGCTTGGGCAGGCTGTCATCTAGAAAAACCTACTAAACGTAGACATCCAGGGTGTCCAGGGTGGTGTGCTTCACATGGATCCACACCATTTTCTTACCAATAATGCCCTCCAAACCTCAAACGTGACTAAAAACCCACATTTTCCTTACATTTATGTGAGGAAAAGTTCTGGAATCTGAGCGGAGCCACAAAAGTCCTTCCACAGACCTTTTCCCCAAGTCTCCTGCTAAAAATGGCCTTACTTGTGTTGGTCGGTCAACAGACCTTGGCACTAAAATCCCTGTAGCTGTGCGTGGAGAGATCAGCAATAGCAGCAGCCTTCCGATTTGGGGCCGAGCTTAGTTGCCACCCATTGACACCTACCAACCACAGACATTTTTTAAAACTAGACAGCAAGGGGAATCCAGAGTGGTGTGCCTTGTTTGGATCCGGTGAGGTTTTCTTACTCAAAATGCCCTGCAGACCTGAACCTTTAGTCAAAATCATAAATTTTTCTTCCATTTTTGTGATGGAAACTTCTGAAATCCACATAAATTAACAGAATTCTTACCACCCAGCATTACCCCACTTGTACCAATACAAATGCTGTGCCACTTGTGGTTTGAACCTAGTGTCCATGAAATAAATGGATCAAACCAAGGTCGACTATAGTTCCTTAGCAAGGGCTCTAATTGACCTTGATTTTCTCCACTGATTAATAATTTCAGGCCAGATTTGAGGCTTGAGGTGCATTGTGGTAAGAAAACCTCATGGGGTCTATGCAAGTCACACCACCCTGGAATCCCATGGTTGTCTAGTTTCTAAAAATGCCTTTGCTTCTTAGGTTTGCATGGTTGGCACCACAGAATGTCCCCAAATAACAAACCTATACCAATTGATTATTTACCAAGGTAGTGGTGTAGGACCTTTTGTGTTGTGGTCTCGTGGCCCAACCACACAAGTGGGTTACTGTTCTTATTGGGTGACATGTGGGAACTAGGGGTGGTAGGATATTTTTGGCGCCCCACAGATTTCAAAACATTTTGTCAATAAAATGTGTTTTTTTACCAAAGTTTGATGTTTTCAAGGGCTTCTGTGTCAAATCTTCTAGCAGGAGCCACACAAGCCCTGCACCCCTGGACTCCCCTAGATGTCTAGTTTTTTAAAATGTGCAGGTTCACCAGATTTCCCAGGTACAATTGAGCTAAGGCCCACATCCACAGCTACCCACTTTGCAAAAAAAGGGTTAGTTTTGAGTGAAACGTGATGTATCCTTGTTCTCTTTTAGCCTTATCCTGACATGGGCACTAAGCCCACCGCACAAGTCAGGTACAATCTTTATTGTGAGACTTGGGGCAATGCTGGGTAGAAGGAAGTTTGTGTCCCCACAGATTCTAGAACTTTCCATTGTAGAAATGTGGGCAAACTGTGCTTTTTTAGTCAAGGTTTGATGTTTGCAAGGGATTCTGAGCAAAAACAACTTGTGAGAGCATGAAGTCACCCCACCCTGAATCCCTCAGGTGTCTAGTTTATTTTTAAAAAACATGCGTGCTAGGTGTATCTGGGTGCCAGCTGAGCTAGCACCCAAAATCCACTGCTACCTACATTGGAAAAAAGGTCAGTTTTCAGTGGATAAATGCGATGCGCCCATTTTGTGTTTTGATCTGTTTCCTACCCGGGACAGTAGGCTTATCCACACAAGTGAGGGATCATTTTTATCAGACAACATGTGGGTGCATGGAATAGTAGAAAATGTGTTATTACCAATTGGACTGCACTGCATTTGTGCCTTCCAAATGTAGGTAAATGTTTAAGAAAGAAGACATTTTGAAAAACACTCTAAATCATACGCTGGTACCGCTCCCCACAAATTCTAAGATACAAATACCATTGCTCCTAAACTCCCTATCATGTGGCCATTTCAGAAATACATAGGTTTCCTTGATACCCATTTTTCACTTTACATATTTCACCAAATGAATTGGTCTATACTCTACCCAATGAAAAAGAATATACAGTGCAGCTCAGTTGCTGGCTCCGGGTACCCTGGATTCTTGGAGAATCTACAAACCCTACATATCCCCACAACCAGATGTATTGGTATATTGCTTTTGTAAATCGGCCATCATGACAAAAAGTTACAGATGAAAATCTTGTCACAAATGCCCATTTTTATCCAACTCATTTTCAATATTTCTTTAATTAAACCATTAGTTTCTTTAGGAAAACCTTGAACAATACACACATCTGACCCTTTGCTGAATTTGTACTTTTGTCTACTTTTCAGAAATCTATATCTTTCCTGGATCACCATTGGGTTTCACCACTAATTGGAAGTAGGTTGAGAGCAATAAAATATAGAAACATGAGCTACCTCTTTGAAAGATGCCAAAACTGTGATGAAAAATGTGGTTTTCTCACTCAGCTCTGCATATTCCTAAAATCTAGGAACAGAAAACAGTTTGTTGATGTAATATTTAGGAAAACCACCAGATGTTTCATCCTGAGCACTCCTTTCCTATATTTTCCCCAAAACTCAAAATGCAGCTGTATTTTGTCCATTTTCCCGGTCCCCTTCAGGAGAATCCACAAACCCTGCATACCTTGAGAATCCCCTGATTTTGGAGGAAAAGGGTGCAAATTTGGCATGGACACCATATGTGGAAAAATGTCATGTGCCTTAAGTGCAAATTACCTCCAATAGCCAAAAAAGGGTTCAACATGGAGGGGGAAAGGCACAGTATCTAAGGGGTTAATCATTAATGTCGCTAGAGGTTGTGGAACAATACTGACATTCTTTATTGATAGTTATTGCATTTACACATTTGAATTTGAATTTAATTTGAATTTAAAAATATTTATACAGCGCGCGTACACCAAGCGGTTTCATGGCGCTAAGCAGTGCTACAGACCCAGGGGACAAAATGACGCGGGGGAAGTGGGAGCGTTAAAATGGGAAGGCCTGAGTGAATAGGAGGGTTTTAAGGGCTTTGCGAAAAAGGGAACACTGGGGGCAGGATCGCAAGTGAATCGGGAGAGAGTTCCAGAAGGCAGGACCCAAGGTCGAGAACTTGGAACCACCCCATTTTTTGCGTTTATAACGGGGGATCACGAGCAATTGGTGGGTGGAAGAGCGCAGTACTCTGGATGGGGTGTAATCAAGGATAGCTGAGCTGATGAAGGCCGGGGCCAGCCCAGACCGAGCTTTGAACATGATACAGCCCAACTTAAACAGTGCGCGTTGTTGTACAGGGAGCCAGTGTAAAGATTTAAGAAGGGGGGTGGCGTGGTGGAATTTGGGTAGATTAAAAACGAGGCGGGCCGCCTGGTTCTGAACCATCTGGAGGCGCCTTACGAGGTACTGCGGCATGCCACAATAAATGGCATTACCGTAGTCCAAGCGGGACGTCACCATCGCCAGGAGGATAAGTTTGAGGGCGGAAGGGGAAAAGAACCGGGAAACTTTCCGAATGGTGTGGAGGGAGAGACAGGCTGAGGATACCACCGCGCTGACTTGGGAATGGAGGGAAAGTTGATCGTTGATTTTGAAGCCAAGAGATTTAACAGAGGGAGAGGGAGTAGGCGGGGAACCTAAAGAGGGGGGCCAAAAGAGAGAAGACCACGGACTGGAGCAACCACCTGTCAACACCAATTCCGTTTTATCGGGATTGAGTTTCAGGTGGTTGTGGTTCATCCAGTCCTGAATGAGGTCATAACTGAGTGAAAGTTGGATATTGAAGCAGGGGAAGAGGATAATGAAAAAATGAGCTGGAGGCCGTCCGCATAGTTGAACACAGAGACCTCCCGCTGCTGTAAAGCAAAAATAAGAGGGGCAATGTATAAATTAAATAACAATGGAGAAAGGGAGGATCCTTGAGGGACCCCATACTGTACTGGCCGGAAGTCGGCAGAATAATCACCCAAGCGAACTGCTTGGGAGCGGCCGCTCAGGAAGGAGGACAGCCAGACCAAGGCCGCACCCCCGATGCCCGCCGCTCCGACACGGGAAAGTAAGATGGTATGATCCACCGTGTCGAAGGCGGCAGAGAGATCCAGGAGGACCAGGGCCTGGGTCTGACTAGTGTCCATTCCCCCCCTGAGGTTGTCCAAGACTGATAGAACCACGGACTCCGTGGAATGGGCGGGTCGGAAGCCGGCCTGCCTGGGGGCCAAGACACAGTTCGTTTCCACAAAGGCGCTCAAAGTTCTTACTACGTGACGTTCCAGTATCTTGGCCAAAAAGGGGAGGAGTGAGATGGGGCGATAGTTAGCTGAAACCGAAGGATCAGCGCCGGATTTTTTTAAAATGGGTAAGATCACCGCTGTTTTAAGTGAGGGGGTGACAATACCCTGGGACAGTGAACTATTTAGAAACGTGAGGGGGGGTGAAGGACAGGAAGAGTAGATCTGTTTGAGGATGTGAGCAGGACAGGGATCCAAGGGGGAACCAGATTTAACCAAGGGAAGGAGGGAAAGAAAAGTGTCCCTGGTAAGAGGCGGAATAACATCCAAGTGCGATGTGGCTGGAGGGCAGTGAGGATTGATAAAAGAGGGGGAAGGGCTGGGAATGTTGGTTCTGATAATACTAATTTTATCCAGAAAAATAAAATTATGGTTGATAGTGCTGTGCTGGTATTTTTGACATGTGCATTATTTGCCTTTTAATGTGGTGACCTTTGATAACGCCAATATTCTTATCTTATATGATGTGTTAACCCCGGATAAAGCAAAAAGGCTTACCATATATGTTGTGGTGGCCCTTGATAAAGACAAGAGGGACTGGCTTAATTTAAAGTGACAACCCCTTGTATTGTGATGTGCTGTCAGGTATAGATAGGGAGTACTTTGATTGAGAGGGTTATGAACTGGGGGGGGGCAGTCAAAGGTGATTTCATAATATAATGTAAGGTAATTCTGTCTGCCGTATGTATACATTTGCAAATCAATGTGTAGTATTTAGCAGTGTGTGTAAAAAATGTACATTTCTTTTTTTAAAGAAAAAGCACTGACCGTATAATCATATATTGAGTGTTATTATTGCGTGCCGGCAAAAAGTGATTAGTAGCCAACACCTCCTCCCACGGGTAGGCCTTGGACTGCTCTGCTTTGCTACCCAGAGAGAGTCAAGAACTACAATGGGGTGCTTGGTTCACAGTAAGGGGAAATTGTGGACCCTGAACGACTAATAACCCAATTGTATGCACTGTAGCTCCACTCCCCTGAGGTTAATCTCCATTTCCCCTATACAATCTTTCTTTTATTTCTGCAGCTCTCCTCTTCATGTGCCGTCTCTTCTATACTTTGCCACCCTTATGTTTCCAGCTCCCCTTCTCTAAGGCCATTATCTATCTCCTTTATACAATGTCTCCCTCACTAAGGCAGCTTCCCTCCTTTGAGCCCAGTCCAGACCCTAAATGACTTGCATCCTCAAATAGGACATTTCAATGGACAGGGTTAGGAGTGACAGTACCCCGGAATCACTTGATAGTAATTAATGATTGCTTCCTAGAAAAATAATGCCATTAAGAGACAGGCAAACATTCAGAATACACCCATAGTACCCATCTTTCTTGCCAGACACCTACATCCAGTGGTAATACTGTGAGTTAATGAAACTACAACAGCTGATATTTACAACTGGATTTCATACCTGTCATATATGAATGCAATTGATTAAAATCTGAGGTACAGTAAAAGTGGGCAGAAATCAGATGAGCGCACATTTTAGGGTACAGCCGACCTCTGAATGAGTGTCCTACTTTGGTGCAATTAGGCTTTCGTTTATTCTCGACTCATTGGTTTGAAACTTTAGTTTAAGCCAAACAGCCCGACCTGGATTCCTTTTGTCAGCCAAACACCAGCTATTAAAATGGAGCCGACTTTTGACTTCTAAACTTGGCTACGTGACTTACAGCGAGTCAGAAATATGCACGCAGAAGACTTTCTAATGTCAAATGTATGTCATGGCTCAGAAAAGCAGCTTGACATTTCTTGCATTCTTCGAAAAAAAGGACATATCTCAGCAGGTTCCCCTCTTCCCCAACACAGGGGGTGTTTTCATCTATGCGGGAAGCACTCTGAAATATTACCAGATTAAAAGCTCTTTATAAATGCATGATGTAAGTGCAGTGATCAAAAAGAAAGAACACCACGAAATAAATAGTTAAAGACCTCCAATGCGCAAAATACATAAAAAGCACAATCCCCACACGCTGCCAGTGATGCAAAGGCTTCTAGGCTGCATTTGTTCAATGACTGCCATCGGTTGACTTTAGCGCCAGGCTGTCTTTATCTGGAAACACTTTCTGGGTTGACATTGAAATATAGGAGCAGCGGATGTGACAGACTTTTTAATGGAAAATGTGCCTACATATGTCTCATGCCAGCAAATCTTTTGATGCGATCAAACTTTTCAGCTACAAGTTACAGCATGAAATGAGCTATCAATTTGTTGGTTTTCTCACTGTTTTCATTTTCACTCGGTATATTATTTTTTTAGGGATATAAAGTGTTGTTCTTTTGTAAAAAAAAAAAAAAAAAAAAAGCATTTGCATGGCATTCCATCTTTAAATGATACCCAACATCTGTGCTCAGCCTTCACATCACCTTTAGGGGCATATTTACAATAACTGGCGCATCCTAGCAAATCAGCAGGGATGCGCCAGTTATTGTGCGTCACAGCTCCGCCATCATGGATGCGCCGCATTTACAATGCGGTGCACCATGGTGCAAAAACGGCACAGATGCGTCACGCATCTGTGCCGTAAAAGTGACGCATTTCTGGAGTTGCGTCACAAGCGCGACGCAGCTCCAGCAATGCTCTGGGGGCCCTATCTAGTTAATGCTGCGTCAATCCTTACGCCTGCTTCAGGCAGGCGCAGGGTTTTGACGCAGCATGGGCCTTAAAGTGACTGTGTGAAATCTTGTAGATTTCTCTCATCCACTTTTAGGAGGCGTTCCTGCGCCGGAACGCCCCCCCTGCACAGGAACGCCTACATGTGGCGCAGGGCATTGCAACGTGACGCATCTCCCAGATGGGTCACGTTGTAGGTACCCCTGCACCATGGAGCAGGATTTGCACCACCGCTGCGTCACTAAAGTGACGCAACGGCACCGTAAATGAGGCGCAAGGGGCTTGTAAATCTGCCCCCAAGTGCGATGGGTCTTCAGTGCTTGAGCAAGTCTTGCCGGATAACAAGGAGCTTTTTTTGGGTGGGGGGGCAACTTTCTAGACAGTGGTATCAACCCTGACAACTTTGAAATTAATATTACCCTGTGAGGAGGGAGTGGGACCTTGAAGGGGCGGGGTCTGGTGTGGAGAGGAGCTTTGAGGCCATCACCACTGGTCAACAATGGAGGGAGTGAAAGGGCAAGAGCGGCCGGAGGCCAAAACCTCGGGCCTTCTCAGGAGGCCCCCCGAGTAAAAAAAAAATATCACAGAGGCTGTCGCCTGTATCCTGTATAGGTTGTCAAATACACTATGGACGGGGGCAGAGCCTCCAAACAATGAGCTGGATTCCTGCTCTGTAGGTGTTTCTAGGTCACCCTTTGCTCACCATGTGATATTGGCTCTTCAATTGGAGACATGGGGGCATATTATCAAGGAATGGCTTTAAAATTATCGCCGCTTTAGCGTCAGAAAACTGCAGCTAAAACGGCGATAATGGGCTTGATAATATGCCCTTGAGAATTCCAATAGCAGCCCATGTTAACACCAGAACCTGGGCTTCTATTGGAATTCTCAAGGGCATATTATCACGCCCATTATCGCCGCATTAGCGGCAGTTTCCTGCCGCTTAAGCTGTGATAATTTTAACGCGTTTCCTTGATAATATGCCCCCAAGTGAAGAGAGCTCATATTGCATGATAAAAGGTGGCGCAGTGTGAGTGGATAGATCTGTATCTCAGTTAATAGGAAATACATGTAGTCTTGGTCCTGATATTACTAGGTGATCTCTGGAACTCTAGAAATGAAGGAATAACCCCTACAGAAAAAGACAGAGCTACTGAAGTGTGAAGAACAGTTTTAAACTCCTGAATGCTGGACGTCCGGTGCATATACAAGTACAACAAGTACGTCATTCACTTGCTGAAAAGGATATTAAACCATCCGTCAAGTTGAAAGGAATTATATAGAAGGACATTCCCAGCTAAACGTTAAAATCAAATCGTGCGAGTTACTGTATCAGATGGCCTCTGACATGCCTAATAGTGTGAAGGGCAGACCAGGCAGTTACTGGAGACTGGCGACGGCACTATTGTGCACAGAAGGAATTATGGGGCTTATTTGCAAGGCCCTTGCACCTCTCTTGCTTCATTTTTAACATGAGAAAATGACGCAAAAGTGGCGGAATGGGCTTGTAAATCTGTTCCCTGTATTTTTGCTACTTTTTTTGAGTTACATGCAGATCATAATTTCTAAACCATGCATCTTGTTATATTTTCACACAATGCGATGACGTTTAGGAAATGTACCGGGAAATGACGCCATGAGAAACGTGTACACCTTCACGTTCAAGAATGTCCAGGTATTTCTCACGTATTCCCATGTGATACAAGCTTGTTGGTGCATTTTATTACATACTCTTGTTTAGGTATGGAATTCATGTACAATGCTCACTTACAACTATTAGTCTAAACCCCCCACATTTGTGTTGCTTGCGTTGCTTTTGTACAGATTCCTTTATGAAAATTGAGCAATTTTCCTGTTTAAAAAAACCCATCAAATCTTTAATATCAATACTTTATAGAACCCAGAACAAACCCCCCCCCCCCCGCGCAACTTCCGTACAAATGTTACGATTGTGCAGTTGTGATATAATGCACTTTCAGTAAGTTTCCTGCATACTGGGGATTGTGTTACTGATAGTGCACTGCGAATAAACTCTTGAATTCACTCTGTCCACAAAGATTATTATTTTTTTAAACTTATCCAAGGAGTTCAGTCCAAGTCCTGTGCAGTCCATGGTGGAAATGGCAAAGCTAGTAAACACCTATATCCTAGGTAAATTATGTACCAAAGGCATGATTTGCACATCTTTCCGAGCTTTAGGTTTTCAAATGAAAATAACATGATAATATCTTTCTCCGCGATTTTTATCTTGCAAAATCGTATGAGTATTATTACATTCATAATTATCCAGATTTGTACACACTACTATGGGCCCCAGCATTAATATTTGTGTGGTCTAGCAATCAACCCCCAAAAATATTGTCAGCTACCCCTATGTCTGTGCGCCCCTTAAAAAGTAGGTTACATGAAGCTTTGTTACCTTACGCATCATAGGACTTAAAAGGGTCATCCAGCGATCGTCACAATACATGTCAAAATCCAAGCTGACATCATCAAACAATACAATATTCTAGAAAAACTATTGTTTGTGTTTGTTAAAAATGCATTACATGCTAAAAAGAGCGTTTGTCTATACAATTGAGAACCACTTTAATTACCTGTACCACCAAAGTGATGTTTACGTAAATTACACCTCGTAATTAGAGTAAGTATGGGCGAAAAATTCGTTCCAGCTCACGGAATTTGCGAATTTTTGGCAATTTCGTGTTTCGCGAGTTGGAGGATTTTTTTTCTTGTTCGCGCTTCAAAAATACAATCTCGCGCGCGTGGCATTGACTTATCATGATTCTGCGTTCGGTGATGAGTTTTCCTCCCTGTTCATGTGCGCAGTGAGATTTGGTAGCTGGCCGAGCAACGCCGCGATCGCGAACATGTCATTGCGACCCGAAACATAAAATTGCAAACGCGAACACGTCATTGTGACCCGAAACAGGAAATTGCGAACGCAAACACGTAATTGCGACCCGAAACAGGAAAAAGGCATCGCGAGGAGGCTGGTTACGTGGAAACAACATGTTCACGACCATTGCGACAGTATCGTGAATTCGCAAATTCCGCCCATGCTTAAATTGGAGTGAATGCTGAGGCCTAGAACTCACCAATTGAGCTCAAAGAAAAGAAATCTCAGAGAACTGAAAAGACTTTTAACTCGGCGATGCAATGCAAAGCCAGACGACACCAGGCTCCTTCAACAGTCAGTAATACAAAAAACACCTTTTCAAGTTGCCATTATTTCAGCAGCTAAGTTCCAATCAACCCACACACACACACAATCCATACAAGATTTTGCAGGCTATGTATTGATGTTTGCTTTGGCCAGTCTGAAAGTGGCTCCGGGATGCCCGTAGGTACCGGTTAGGGCTTTAGCATTGTCACCGAGCCAATCAATCAACCCATAGAGTTTGGTAGTCCAGCATTCGCACACTCACAATGGATTCAAAAATAAAAATGGTACATACAGTTTAAGGATTGTCACAAAATCTGCCTGTCACTATAAATTGTCATGTACGTTATTTTTCATAGTTATGTACAGCACATGGCAATTCACTCTCACATGCTAATGCACCAGGAGGCAGAGTTGTCAAGCAGTTGTGTCTTCCTTTAATCTGGGTCTTTCCAGGATGCCACTGGGGACACCATGTTCATCTCACAGGCAAGCCAGCCATGGTGCCTGTGACAGGTACTGGGTTGCATCACCAACAGAGTGCACCTGCAGATCACCATGCCACAGTCACTGGCAGAAAGGCATTTTGTGCCGCGGAAATTCTCTGCCAAAGCCCACTTCCATAGCAGATACCACTGACGCTATCAAGGGGCTTTTTTACAGATGTGTTACTCTACCTTTCCTGGATGCATGCCTAACAGGTACTGTTAAACCTGGCATCTTTGGCGTAGCTTCCCCAGACTTTTTGCCGACTTTGTTTTTGCTGGGTCTAGGAATCTGGGCACTTTACTACTTCTAATCAGTGCTAAAATGCATGTGCCCTTTACCTAAAAAATTATAACATTGGTCTATCCACAATTGGCATATTTGATTTACTCCCTAGTAAAATGCACTACATGTGCCCAGCGACTGTAAATCAAATGCTACTAGTGTAGTTGCAGCACTGATTGTGCCACCCACTCAAGTAGCCGTTTACACATGCCTGTGTTTGCAGTTTTAAACTAGGGAAAACCAAAGGAAATGATGGATGGAGCGTTGACAATACAAGCACTCACCCCCAGTCAACTGATCCAGTCCAGGGAAGGCATGGCTTGGCAGTTCGGGCTGGACTGTTCCCATGGGGCACAGGGTCAGACTAATTTGCATATGGCCATGTCGGATTGGTGTCACTACAACGCTGTTTATAACAACGCATTCCGTTACATCGGAATTTTTACAACGCAGGATCCATTACATCGGATGCCATTACAACGCATGGCATTACATAGCAGATGCTATTACAACGCATGGCATTACATCGTAAGTATAGGTAAGTATACCTTTTTAAAAAAAATGTAATTAAGTTAATTTAATTAATTTAATTTAATTAATTTAATTAAAATACATTTTAAAATAGTAATTAATTTTATTTAATAAATTTAAATCTATTTATTTAAATTAATTTTAATAAAAATTGTAATTAATTTTATTTAATTAATATAATTAAATTAATTTAATTTAAATATTTTTTTGATTGTAATTAAATTAAATTATTTAAAATAATGTATTTAATTTAAATATTTTAATTAAGAAATGTAATTAATATAATATAATTAATTTAATTTAACCTAAAAACACCCTTGTACCCCAAAACCCAAACCCTGCCCTGAAACCTAAAAACACCCCTGTACCCCAAAACCCAAACCCTACCCTGAAACCTAAAAACACCCCTGTACCCCAAAACCCAAACCCTACCCTGAAACCTAAAAACACCCCTGTACCCCAAAACCCAAACCCTACCCTGAAACCTAAAACACCCCTGTACCCCAAAACCCAAACCCTACCCTGAAACCTAAAAACACCCCTGTACCCCAAAACCCAAACCCTACCCTGAAACCTAAAAACACCCTTGTACCCCAAAACCCAAACCCTACCCTGAAACCTAAAAACACCCCTGTACCCCAAAACCCAAACCCTACCCTGAAACCTAAAAACACCCCTGTACCCCAAAACCCAAACCCTACCCTGAAACCTAAAAACACCCCTGTACCCCAAAACCCAAACCCTACCCTGAAACCTAAAAACACCCCTGTATCCCAAAACCCAAACCCTACCCTGAATCCTAAAACACCCCTGTACCCCAAAACCCAAACCCTACCCTGAAACCTAAAAACACCCCTGTACCCCAAAACCCAAACCCTACCCTGAAACCTAAAAACACCCTTGTACCCCAAAACCCAAACCCTACCCTGAAACCTAAAAACACCCCTGTACCCCAAAACCCAAACCCTACCCTGACACCTAAAAACACCCCTGTACCCCAAAACCCAAACCCTACCCTGACACCTAAAAACACCCTTGTACCCCAAAACCCAAACCCTACCCTGAAACCTAAAAACACCCCTGTACCCCAAAACCCTAAAACCTAAAAACACCCCTGTACCCCAAAACCCTAAAACCTAAAAACACCCCTGTACCCCAAAACCCAAACCCTGCCCTAAAACCTAAAAATACCCAAACACCCCAAAACATATACCTCAGTACCCCAAAACATATACTCCTATACTCATACTTATTTTAAAAATTACTTAAATTAATACATTTAATTTATAATATTTAAAAACATAAATAAATATATTTTTTTATTTTTATTTATAATTATTTATAATTAATAATAATTAAATCAATTATATAATATTAAATAAAATAAATAAAAATTATATACTTACCAATACTTACGATGTAATGGTATGCGTTGTAATACCATCTGCTATGTAATGCCATGCGTTGTAATGGCATCCGATGTAATGGATCCTGCGTTGTAATAGCTGCGTTGTAACAGCATTACGACGTAAAAGTTGCGTTGTAAGTGATACACACCGGCCATGTCTGAACTAGGGTGGCAGAGTGGGCTAAAGAATGGTGATGGATTAAACCCAGATCAGTTGACTGGGGGTGAGTGCTTGTATTGTCAACGCTCCATCCATCATTTCCTTTGGTTTTGCTTTGTTCGCCATAAGTTGGCAGTTTATGCTCAGACGTGAGTCCCTTGCTCACTTTGCCACTGGATTCAAGCAAGCCCGGCTGAAGACGGCTGCAATGCCAGAAACCGGTCCTGGGAAGCTTGTTTCCGGTCCAGGGAAGGCATGGCTTGGCAGTTCGGGCTGGACTGTTCCCATGAGGCACAGGATCAGACTGATTTGCATATGGCCATGTCTGAACTGGGGTTGCAGAGTGGGCTAAAGAATGGTGCTGGATTAAACCCAGATCAGTTGACTGGGGGTGAGTGCTTGTATTGTCAACGCTCCGTAGATCATTTCCTTTGGTTTTGCAGTTTTAAACTGCCATTTCGACCTGGCAAGTTAAGCTACTTGAAGAAAACTGGAGCAACATTCCACTCCAACCGGACGCACAGCTTACTCTGTTATATATTCACCAAAGTACTCCGTGATTTATCCCATGTTTAAATTTTATTCCATATTTTCCAATTAGTCAGTCGATTTTCCCCAAATTTACTTCCTGTCACATGGTGTGCACGTTGCAACCTTTTTTGATTTTTTTTAAGTTAACCTACTTGCCAGGCCCAATACGTTCTCTTTATTACATAAAGGTCAGCCATGAGGTAGGACGGGGACAACCCATGGGTAGGGTGAAGTGTGTTTAAAAAGCAGGACATGAACTTTTAAGTTTTACAGGTTCTAGTAGTGAAATGCACTTAAACTCATTTTTCACTGCTGCAAGGCCTATCTCTCCCATAGGTTAACATTAGGATTGCCTTATTACATTTTATAAGTGTAATTTCCAATTGGGAAGAGATGGGAAACCCAAATTTGGTGTCCCTGGAAGTGCAATTTAAAAACACAACTGATGGTGAAATTGTTTTTTAAATTACAGTTTTGAAAACGCCACAAGTAGAAAGTTGCCATTTTCTTACTTAAACCAATTGGTGCCTTTTTTGCCTGTCTCTGGAATATGCATCTAGCATGGGTGACAGCTGGCCTCCTGCATTCCCTCCAGACAGCCACACACAAAGGAAACAAAGGAAAGGTAGGTTGACTGAGCAGCTTTCTGCATGTTGTTGAGTCATGCTGAGTAGGATGCGAGGTAGCAACTGACAATTTACACCAGAAAGGGCTGTGTCTTGTCCCCATAAAAAGGATTGCATACCATTCTGGAGTGAGTCTGGAGCCAGAGTAGGAAAGGCAGGGCCTAGTGCACTTCAAATCATCTCTTTGAAGCCTTCCTACTTCAAATGCTCAACTAGGTATAAGTACTGGGCCTCTAACACATATAACTTAGAACACTTCTGGAACTAAGGCCATTATACCAGGAAGAAGGACTGATGTGCTGCAAGGAGTAACTGCCACTTTGTTGAATTGCTTTGCTGTTTTGGCCTGTGGCCTGCTGCTTCTTGCCTGGAGTGAGAGGACTGGACCTGCCTATATCTCTACATCCTAAAACCTAAGTACTCTGCAAGGGCTTGCTGGCATGCTTCCTGTTTATGAAGACTCAATGAAATCAAAGTCTTCACTTTCATCCTCAGCTCAGCACCTGGACTTTATTTGCTATAAGTCTGGCTACGCCAAGTGGTGCCAATCAAGTTTAGGGCCCTTGGAAGTGAGTTTAAAGTGCTGCATCTGCCAGAACCTGCGCATCCAAGCCCTTGCACTAATCGGAACCAATGCATCTCCTCCTGTGAAATTGGGATCAACACATCACCACTGTTGCAGGAACTAGAACCTACGCATCCACGCCATTACGCAGATCTCAACTGATGCATCTCCTCCAACAAGATCTGGATCGACGCATCACCGCTGTTGCAGTGACGGAATCTGGATATCGCTGTATCGACTCTGGGACCACTGCTTCGTGAAACAACTCATTGCAACCACTGCATGGAGAAGATTGACACATCACCCCTCCAGCAAGTATTAACCTAGTGCATCGCGTTCAGAACAGCCACACTCGGAACAGCTGCTTCGCTCAATTGAACCGTTGCGTGGAGTAGTTCCGTGCAACATTCCAACTCCCCGGGGATCATTGACACATCTTGAGCTGTGACAAGGATAAAGGTACTTTTGCTCAGCGGACCCTCCATGAGTCCCATAGCCGGGCTACTCTCCATCACGGACTGCCTGAACTCTTGACTTTGTCCCTGTTCAGTGTGACCAATTAACCATTCAAGTGCTATTTGCTTCTAAGGACTATTTTTGCATTTGCTCTTTAAAAATTCATATCTCAACTTATACTGATTGTATTTTTGTCAGTTTGGTCTTGTTTTTTATAAAATAATCTCTATTTACCTAAACTGGTATGACGTATTTTGTGGTGTTTTCACTGTATTACTGTGTGCTGTGTGCACCAATACTTTACACATTGCCTCTTAAGTTAAGCCTGACTGCTCTGTGCTGAGCTACTAGAGAGTGATCACAAGCTAATTTAAAGTGTGTTTCTGACTTACCCTGACTAGAAATAGGGTTCTTGCTGGACATGATATATTCCTCTGTAAACCAGAAACTCACTTTCTAACAGGTACTTTTTCCAATAGTCTGCTCTTGTTTGTCAGTACACATGCCTACTAGATAAGCTAAACTAACTTACACTGAAACTGTATGCATATCTATGGAATGACGTCACAAACATAGTCACTCGTGTACATTTTACTGCCCACAGATAACTTTATGAAAAAGTGGAAAGCGTATTTCATGTACACAGTCTTTCTACAAATAGACTGCAACACTATTGCAAAACCTCAGCACTAATTACATCAGAAATATTTGAGAGTACTTTAATTGTGCAACAAAGGATGAGTAATACAGAGCATGATGTTGATGAACACCAAAAAAAGAAAAAGAAATGAAAATTGTTTTGGTTGTAACATCATTTTCAATGCAGTTCCCTGTTAACTCAGAAATGGATCTGCAGCGGGGGGAGCGACCTACCCGACAAAGTCAAGGGTCGCTCTCCTCACCGTGTAGCTGCCGCCATTTAAAGGGGGAGCTGGGAGGGAGGAGCAGCTGGGAGGCGGGAGGTGGGAGGCAGGGGATCAAATGGGCACGGGGTGGGCCGCATGGGCAGCAGCGACGGGAAAGAGAGCAGTGGGCACTTGCAAAGTAGGTCACTCCCCCTCCGCTGAAGCTCCACCAACGCCTGTGCCCTGCATCCTGGTCTTGCTGCCCATTCCTGGGTGCTGTTTTTTCTCCCCCCGTGCCCACTGCTCTCTTTCCCGCCGCTGCTGCCCCTGCGGCCCTCCTCCCGCGCCCATTCCATCCCCTGCCTCCCACCTCCCAGCTGCTCCTCCCTCCCAGCTCCCCCTTTAAATGGCGGCAGCTGCGCGGCTGTGCAGCGGACGCGCAAAGCGGGAGCGCCTAAGCCAAGCCTGTGTGCGCCTGTCTGCGCCTGGACCACGCCCAGCACCAGAACCCCTGGACCCCGCGAACGCCACAACACCAGACTCCACTACGACGCCAGCAGCCTCCACGCACTAAACGCCAGCCAAAACCACACCTGCTCCAAGCCACCCCAAAAAGGACCCACGGACCCTTCTCCTGCCGCACCTGCAGCTTCACCTGCGACAGAACCACCAAACCCCCAAGGACTGGACCCAACCACATCCGCTGCATACTCCTCAACACCCACTCCGCACGCAAAAACTCCTTCGAGCTCTGGGATCTGCTCAACACTTCCGCCCCAGATGTTGCCTTCCTGACCGAGACCTGGTGGAACGACTCCTCGGCGCCCGGCATTGCCATAGCCATCCAGGACGGCTACAAAATCACACCCAGGTATCGCGCCAACAGAACCGGAGGAGGAATAGCCATCGTCAACAAGTCCACCCTCAAGGTCATCACCCACGCAAACGACACCCTCAACACTGCCAAACAGCTGCACTTCCGGATCCACACCGACCCGAACACCACCCTCAGAGGAACACTCATCTACAGACCACCCGGACCCTGGGCTCAGTTCAGCGACTCCATCACTGACCTCGCCAGCACCCACGAACTTGTTTCCATGGACTACATCCTCCTCGGGGACCTGAACTTCCACCTCGAGAACAACAACAACGCTAACTCCGCCACCTTGATCGCCAGTCTCGCCAACCTCGGACTCAAACAACTCGTCACCGCACCCACCCATACTGCCAGCCACACGCTGGACCATGTCTTCTCCACAGGCACCCACGTCACCTTCGACCACACCGCCGAACTCCACTGGACCGACAACCGCTGCATTAATTTCACCTTCAAGAAACCAACCAAGCACCACCGCACCCAACAGCTGCTGGTGCAAAGTCACTGAAGACCGGCTGATCACCACCCTCGCCCAGAACCCACCCACCGACCCCATCAAACCAGACGCCATAGCCCGCAACCTCAGACAGCGGATCGACGACTGCGCCAACACCCTTGCCCTGCTCAAGAAACCCTCCAACAGCCACGCCAGCAAGAGAGCCACCTGGTTCACCGACGAGCTCTAGACCTCCAAACGTGCATGCGGAAACTGGAGAAAATATAGCTCAACGAACGCACACTGGACACCCAAGCAGCCCACAAGGACGCCACCCGCAGACATCACCACCTCATCAGATTAGCCAACAGATCCTCCTTCAAAGACCGCTTGGACAAAAATGCACACAACTGCATAGAGCTCTTCAGCATCGTAAAGGAACTCTCCAACCCAAACGGCAACGACATCCAGCCCTCACAAGAACTGTGCGACTCACTAGCCATCTTCTTCCACCCCAAGATCGCTGACATCCACGACAGCTTCAACACCACAACCGCCCGACTACGCCAGACTCCACTTTCCCTGTGAACACCACCAGCACCATCCACCTGACCTCCTGGTCCAACGTCAACGACGACGAGACACGCAAGGTCATGAACTAAATCCACTCAGGATCTCCTTCAGACCCTTGCCCACACCACGTATTCAACAAAGCAGACGCAGCCATCGCACCCCAACTACGGATGGTCATCAACATCTCCTTCGAAACAGCGACATACCCGGAAAGCTGGAAGCACTCCGAAATCAACGCCCACCTCGAAAAGCCCAAGGCTGACCCCAAGGACCTCAAGAACTTCCGGCCCAACTCCCTGCTCCCGTTTCCGGCAAAGGTCATCGAAAAAATCGTCAACAGGCAATTGCCCCACCACCTGGAGGACAACAACATCTTGGACCTGTCCCAGTCCGAATTCAGACAAAACCACAGCACCGAGACAGCCCTCATCGCCGCCACAGGCGACATCAGGCGCCAACTAGACAACGACAAAACATCAGCCCTCATCCTCCTGGACCTGTTGGCCGCCTTCGACACGGTCTGCCATTGCACTCCAAAGGCACGCCTCCTAGATGCCGGAATCCAAGAGAAGGCCCTCGACTGGACCACGTCCTTCCTCTCTGGCAGAACCCAGAGCATCCGCCTTCCACCCTTCCGATCCGAAGCCACCAACATCATCTGCGGTATCCCCCAGGGCTCATCCCTCAGCCCGATGCCATTCATCATCTACATGGCCCCCCTCGCACCAGTGGCCCACCAGCACGACCTCAACATCATCTCCTACACCGACGACATCCAGCTCATCCTCTCCCTCACCAAGGACCCTCACACTGCCAAAACCAACCTCCATGAGGGAATAAAGGCCGTCGCCGACTGGATGAGGAGCAACTGTCTGAAGCTGAACTCGGACAAGACAGAGGTACTCATCCCCGGACCCACCACCTCAGCCTGGGACGACTCCTGGTGGCCAAACACACTGGGACCAAAAGGGGGTGGTGATGGGCGGAGCATCTGAACCAATCAAACACTCACACCCAGTCAACAGATCTGGGTTTAATCCATCACCGTTCTTTAGCCCACTCTGCCAACCCAGTTCAGACATGGCCATATGCAAATCAGTCTGACCCTGCGCCTAATGAGAACAGTCCAGCCCGAACTGCCAAGCCATGCCTTCCCTGGACCGGAAACAAGGGAACAGCACCAACACCCACCGATCATGCACGCAACCTAGGATTCATCCTCAACTCCTCCCTCTCCATGGCTAAGCAGCTCAACGCCGTCTCCTCCTCCTGCTACAACACCCACCACATGCTCCACAGGATCTACAAGTGGATCTCAACCGAAACAAGAAGAAGGGTTACACATGCCCTCGTCAGCAGCAGACTGGATTACTGCAACACACTCTACACAGGAATCCCAGCCAAAGACATACGACGACTACAACGCATCAAAAATGCCTCCGCCCGAATGATCATCAACGACCCCCGCCGCAGACACATCAACCCCCACCTGAGATACCTACACTGGCTCCCCGTTGACAAGAGGATCACCTTCAAGCTCCTCACCCATGCACACAAAGCACTCCACAATGCCGGACCAGCCTACCTTAACAGCAGACTTAGCTTCTACACCCCTACCCGCCAGCTCCACTCCAACAGCCTCGCCCCCGCCGCTGACCCCCGTATCCAACGAATGACCTCCTGCGGCATATCCTTCTCCTACCTCACCGCCAAGACCTGGAACACCCTCCCTACCCATATACAGCAGACCCAAGACCTACTCGCCTTCAGACGACTCCTCAAGACCTGGCTCTTCGAGCAGTAGCAGCTCCCCCCCTCCCATCAGCACCTTGAGAACCTCATGGGTAAGTAGCGCGCTCTACAAGTACTCTGATTGATTGATTGATTGATTGATTGATAGTACTTCAGTTTAAGAATTACCAGACGTGATTTTGATAAAAACATATTTCCCAAAGAATAGCATAAGTGCTTATGGTGACATTCAACCATCTTAGATTTCTGAGAGTACTTACATGAGTTCAAATTATTTCATCTGGAAATATACTAGTCTATTTCTGCATGCAAATAGTTCATACTGTTGCACAGTTCCATGATGAAACAATGTTTGTTTCTCCACAGTGAAAATATTATTTCCACTGGAAAAACTCCTTACCTCTGACTCTCAACAATTTGCGTTGTGTTCCTGCCCCATCTCGAACCTGCAATGGCAAAGTTTAGTTGTGTTGCTATTTTAGTTAAAATTATTTTTCAGTGACTGTCATGTTTGTGTGTGGTTTTGTGGATATGTGAATGAGGGAGTGAGTTTGAGAATGTATTATTTGTTTAAATTAAGTAATGAATGAATAGGTGAATAATGATTGGATGAGTAAGTGCATAGATGAGTGAGTGTTTGACTGTGTAAGCGAGTGTGTGGGTGGCTGGCAGGACATAGAGCACATCACTAAATCTTTGGATGAATACAGGTTAGATGAATCCTACAAGCTGATAATTTAGACAGTAGTAATGATGTTAGAAAAATGGCAAGAATTTCCATTACTATTCCAAGGCATCCACAGCATTAGGGTCAGTGTATTTTTTAAATTGCATGACACTGTGCAGTTTTGTAATGCTATGCATTACATTATGTAGTATTGCTGCATTGCAAAGGATTTTTCTATTGCATAGTATTGAATTGCATAAAATTGATCATTGCATAGCATTTTGAAATGTAATGTATTGCATTTAATGCAATAGATAAATGGCATTGCACCCTTGTGAGTGTTTTTTATATATTTTGCATAGTTGAACGGTATTGCATTGAACATTATGGCATACTGTTTAAGGCATTGCATTTTATAGCATTGTTGCATAGCTTATTATTGTTGAATTACACTATTCTATTGCATAGCATGGTTGCAATGAATAGTATTGCGCGGTATTTTACTGTGTTGTAAGAACTGGTTGAGGGATCCCAGAGGAATTAGGATTTACTGGGTTCTAATTATGACAATTGGCGTCGTTACCTCCGGTGGAGTGGGGTCACTATTGGACCCAAACTGAGCATCATGTTTATCCCTTTAACATATACATTTAAGGATAGTGAGGCATAGAAGCCCGAGGCATAGGGACTGATTTAGATTTCGGCAGATGGGTTAGTCTAGTCAGTCAAAACTGTGACGGATATCCATCCACCGAAATATAAATCCCATAGGATATTTTGGGATTAATATTTCGGCAGACGGGATATCGTCACCGTTGTGACGGAGTAACCCGTCCGCCAAGATCTAAATCAGACCTTTAGTCAGGATTCTGGTGTAGGCTTGAATTTTATAATGGATCGGCCACAAAATTACTCTTAATAAATCTACTAATTCAGTTTATGCTTTTACTTTGAAAAATACTTCAATTCGCACACTGCTAAATAATACACATACATTTACAAATATACACATCAAGTGCCAGATCTCTTCTGTCTCTGCTGAGCTAGGGATTGCGTGGAAATATCTTTAACAATGCTTAAAATCAATGCATTCAATATTAAAACACTGCACACACTGCTAAACTTCTTGCTATTGAATTTACTAAAGATTTTACACACAACAGAAAAAGTTTTTTTCACAGTACTGGCATAATATAAAATCCCTTTCCTATTAGACTGGTCACGAGATTTACACAATGTAAAAACCTCTTCCTATGGATTTTGCCTTCGGTTTGCACAATATAAAGAACACTGTCTATAAACCTTATGCTCTTCTTTGGAACGTATGACCCTCAACAACAAAATCATTTTCTCTTGTGACCTGCTCTCTAATGCACATGTAAATACTCTGTTTTCTGTGAGTGTTTATGTTTAGAATAGATACCGAACAAGGCTACCCAACCAGGGCTTCCCAGTCCTAATGCACAACAACATAACCAGGGCATGTCTAATATAAAATTACAAAAGCTAGGTTTTCAGCTATTACCTGAAGATCACTTTACTTAGGCGCTGACACAGCTGAAGTGGTAGGGAGTTCTAAAGTTTGGATGCCTGAAAACAGAAAGACCGCCTTCCTGTCTGTCTCTTTATTCCTAGGTACAAAATCTAACCTTTGACTAATGGACCTCTAGGCTCCGGGATTCGCAGGGGTCTCCCACCTTTTCTGTATTAAAAGATACTTATGTTCAATGAAACACATTTAGAGATACTAATATTATAAGTGTTAATATTAATATTATTCATTTCTTTTTTATATGTATATTAATTCAACCAAGCAAAAGCTTTCTAATTTAATAAGCTGAGCTGCACACAGGTGAGCTACTCAGAGGTAGCAGGAGAGCTACAGTAGCTCAAGAGCTACTGGTTGGAGACCCCTGCGGAGAGGGTAGGATGGAATCAAGGGTCAAAATAAGATTAGGCCAAAGGCAGACGCTGTACTTTACTGAGATGCTGCACTTTGCAGTTTAATTAGAGGCTTTGTAAAACTCTTGTGTGTATTTTAATATTCTTGGGGAGGGGGGTGCTTTTTCACCTGTGTTCTCTGGTATTCCCAACTCCCCAGTCAGTTTTAGTTGTGCAGGGGTGTTTACTTGCATCAACCATGTTTCCTGTGCCATCTAGGTGTGCCATTTTGAAAGTGTGCGCTATAGTTGGCCGGGGCTTTTCTGTTTTCTTATGATCACCTTCTATGAAAAAAAGGCTACCCTTGGATGTGCTTCATGAACTAATGTTGCCTTTACTGACATACTACTCTTTGTACTGTAATTAGTGGCTTCATAAAACTCATTTAAGACTTTTGTTATTCTTGGGAGGGGAGGCATTCTACCAGTGGCGGCTCCTCGAGGGAGTGCTACGGGGCAGTGAGGTAGGGCAGGGGCAGGGTGGGGTTAGTAAACTCCGGCATACGGCCAAACCGAGTTAAGTACATAAATAAATAAATAATAAGAAATACATTGCGAGCCCTGCACCACCGATTGGGTTGCACTTGCAGCGCACGCAATGTAATTTGTTTCATTTATTTATTTATGTGCTTAACTCGGTTTGGCCGTATGCTGGAGTTTACTATTCATCTCAGTTAGGGAGGGTTATGCCCAGATGCGGGTCCTGTGCACACTGTGTCACTGGAACCAAGATATACCTGGCTGATGAGCCTTAGCCAGGGCGAAACTGGTCGTAGGTTGCTTGTGTTCCAGTTCAGGGAGGACCTAGCCTAGCAGTTCAGGCTGTGCGTTTCCCATTGGAGCGGGATCAAAACTGGTTTGCATATGACTGGTTTCAAACTGAGGAGGCATGACATGCAAACTAATAAAGGACCGGGATGGAGCCTCCATGTAATACCCATGGCTGAAATTTATTAAAGCATTCCATCAATCACTTTTTTGTATACTGTAGAGTGTTGCCCCAAGTGGGCAGGGTATGGCCAGATTTGGATCCCATGCACACTATGTCACTGGAACCAAGTTATACCTGACTGATGACACTAACTTGAAACAGACTAGTCTTGTGTGGCTTGTGTTCTAGTTCGAGGAGGACCCGGCCTGGTAGTTCAGGCTAGACTGTCCCCAGTGGATCAGGGTCAAGATAGATGTTAATTATGACTGGGTCCAAACGGAGATGTCATGGTGTGCAAAATAATGATGGACTGGGACGTAACCCCATGTAATTAACAGTGTCTGAGTTTAATTCAAGCATTCCATACTTCACTTTTCTGTATACTTTAGTATGTCACCGAGCTGTAAAGCATGCCTTGTGGAATTCGGAGGAGGCCTTTGAACAGAATGAGCTATTTTCTTCTTAATGGTTGACCGGGGTGCTGAGATGTTTGTAGCTACAGCTGGGGGGAGAACAAGGGGTGTTGGTGGCAATGGCAATACAGTTAGCTGATAATTATGGATACCAATATGAGGCCTGGGTCTGCGTGCGGCTGAAGTGAGTGAACTCGGCCGCACGGTCCGACATGTATCATGGATGGTGCAGAATATGGAGCAGAAATTACTAAGATGCCCTATGTGCTGGGGCTGATGTTATTGTGACAACTACGGCAAGTTTCTCAACAAACTTCTAGTATTGTACTGAAGCAGTGGCCATATCAGGATACTGGAGTCATGTGGGTAAAGGTGATATGAAGCCGTTCAGGCCATCCTTCAGGAGAAGGGAATCAACTACTGGGCTTATAGTGAAGCAGGCCACACAGACACTCTGTTTCAGAAAAAAAGATGGACGATGACAATATCATTGTTAGAGCATTGCATCTGGACATGCTGAATCGCCTGAACATGATAAATAGCAAAATCAATATATATATATATATATATTTTTTTTGTCCTCATACGCCAATAAAGATATTTTCAGTATTGATTATACCGAGAATCTTTATGGAAGCTCTTTCTGCGAACACCCAGTATAGATCTCACGGTTCCACCATGTAAAGAGTCAGTTTAGTCTCGCACTTTACCAGACCCTTAGACTGATCTTAGGGTAGATCCTTCCGCAAAAAGGCATAATCATTGGACAAAGTTGTTATAATCCATCGAGCCAAATTATACAGGGGTCCAAAAATGCTTCCTTCTCTTCCACGCTATGCTATCCAGACTAAGAGTATGCCTGATTGCCCTTATCCAATCTGCATATATCGGGACAGTGGTGCTCACCCAGAGTGTACATATTTCCCTACGGGCCAAAACAATTAAGTACAAAAATAACTTGTTACTATCACGAGGTACATTTTCATAATTAGAAGAAATTCCAAAAAAAACTTGTTGCGTACTAACCTGTATTTCATAACCAAAGAGGGCTTTCATACCTTCTTGTATTTCTAACCAAAATTCATTGAGTGCGGGACAAGTCAAGAACATGTGCAGGTCATCTGCTTTTTCCAAATTGCATTTTGGGCAAGAGGGAGTAGGCCCCTTCGAAAATTTAGCAAGCCTGGCTGGAGACCAATATACTCTATGGAGAGAAAACAAGTGATTTCGCTTTAAATTGGCAGGTGAGACCGTAAGATGTAGTAAATCAAAGGATACTTGCCATAAGGTCTGCAGGTCGACGTCCGGTACTTGATCCCTCCATAGCTGTTCTGGAAGGGCGAAATCTCTATCTTCCTCCTCGAGAATTGTCCAATAGAGGACTGATGTTTTGAGTGATCTCGGTGTCTTCATTAAAAGCTCATCTAATACAGTTTTAACACCTTTATCCCCTGTTACAGCCTGGGTCCAGCTTTTGATTTGTAGGTACTTAAATTTAGATTCATTTTTATCCGTAAGGGCAGAAATGTCTTCCCAACTCAAAAGATTCCCTTCAGGCAATAACTGACCCCAAGTTCTGATGTTTGAACTCTGTACAGCTGTAGATAGTGAGTCTTTAGTCCATTCAGGAGAGCCCGGTGAGTCCCAGATTGGGGCCATAGCAGAGTAATATGGGATATTCAGCGCTCTCCTGACTCTAGCCCACACATATGCCATGTCTCTAAGAATCTTTAAACGTACTTTTTTGAAATAACGCATATCTCCAAACTTAAACAAAAATGCATTAGATCCTCCCTGGATCTCAGATAACATGTTTGGAACATACAGTCCGATTCTGTGTTCCCTAAGTTATCGAATAGTCTTAGTCCTGCCTCCAATAATAAAGTCTAGGCATATACTCTCAGATCTGGTGCACATAGACCAGCCTTGGTGTTCTTTCTACGGAGCTTTTTCCAGGAAATCCTTATGCCTTTTGAAGCCCAAATAAAGGAGTTCCATTTAGCTTGAATTTTCTTTAGTCTGGCTTCTTTGAAGGTCAGTGGAATATTCTGGAATATATATATTAGTTTGGGTAGCAACATCATTTTTACTATGTTGATTCTTCCGATTAAGGTCAGAGGAAGAAATGACCAACTTTTTAGGGATTTTTTTCCGAAAGTTGATTTATGTCCTGCGTGATTTGAATTCCCAGATATCTGATTTGGTGTTTCAAAATTGAGATGGAGTTTGCGTGGGTTATATTCCAACACATACATTCTGATTTAGATTGGTTAATCAGATATCCAGAAACTTGACCAAACATCTCTGCTGCTTTGTATATAAGAGGGATAGATTTGATAGGGTCAGTAGTGTATAGCATCAAATCTTCCGCATATAAAACAACTTTTTTAACCCAGTTGTTGTATTTAAACGGTGGGATGTCTTGGTCTTGTCTAATCTTTTCTGCGAATGATTCCATATATAAATCAAAGAGCAAGGGTGAAAGCGGACATCCTTGTCTTGTCCCTCTTTGAATTTTTATGGGATGAGATAAGCTGCTATTGTCCTACAGAAATTTCTACCTAAATTGACCTTTTCTAGTACTTTAACCAAAAATTCCCAGTTAACGCGATCAAAAGCCTTTGCGGCATCTAATGTGTTAACCGCTAGTGGGACTTTATATTGTGAAGCAACGTCTATTGCACCCACCAAGGCTTGTGTAAGATCTTGTATAGAGCGACCTCTGACAAAACCCTTTTGATCTAAATGTAATAATTGCCCTGCTACCCCGTTTAACCTCTCCGCTAATATTTTTGCCATGAGCTTATAATCAGTATTAAGGAGGGAGATAGGCCTATATGAATCACATTGGGATGGTTTCTTCATTGGTTTTAAGATAAGGACCACTATGGCATCATTCCAAGAAAGAGGGATTTTGCCTCCTTCCTCGTATATAGAGGTGAAAAGCATATTCAAAACTGGTATTAATACAGGTGCTAGCACTTTATAAATCTCAGGGGGTAGCCCGTCAGGGCCTGGAGCCTTACTTCTCTTGGCGGAATCTATCGCCGAAGCTATTTCAGTAGAACTAAATCCTCTGCTAAGATTGTTGGAGGCCTGATCATCTAAAACTTTAACCTGATATTGGTGTAACCATAACTGTATTGATTGCTTTTGTGGAAGGAGATCTTCTCTATAAACTTCCTCAAAATGATGAAAAAATGCCTGATTTCTGTTCTTTTATCTGATTTCACATCCGTATTTGCTATCTGCACTTCCTTAATCGAGTTCTTCTTAATGTCCTTTTTTGTTTTCCAGGCTAACAGTTTTCCGCTGGCCTAGCCGTATTCGAAGTGTGCCAATGCACTAGCTTGCCAACGTTTTCTCAGCCTTCCATCTAATAGTTGCTCCAACTGTAATCTGCATGATAACAAATCTTTCTTATTATTCTCTTGATCTGTCAGGCTGTGGTCTAGTACAGCTTGTTCAAGAACCGTGATTCTTGCTTCAATCTGTGAGATTTGCGCTTTATATGCAGTATGATTTGCAATCTGTAGTGCTAATAATTGCCCTCTCAAAAAGGCTTTATATGTGTCCCAGACAACCGGGAGTGTAGCAGTACCTAGATTGAGAGTGAAGAACTCGTTTGATTCCTTAAGCAATTTATCAATTACTTCTTCTTCCAGCAGAATACTTCTGTCTATAGTCCATCTCTTGACCAACTGTGGACCTGACAGTTTTAGAGTTAAAGCTACCGCTGAGTGATCTGAAATGTGGGCCCCAAGATGTTTTATCTCCTCCACATACTGACCTAGATGTTCTGCGATCAAGAAAAAGTCTAGCCTAGATTTATGCCGTAATCTCTTATTGTGGAATGTAAATTCTCTTTTTGTGCCATTCCTGTGTCTCCAAATATCTTTCCAGCCAAACTGGGAGATCGCATTTAGTAGTATAGCTCTAGTTTTGGGGTTATGTGAGGTCCTTGAGGTAGTCGATTTATCTAGCTGAGAATCTAGTACTAAATTAAAATCTCCTGCCAGTATCACCGGATCCTCATAATCTAAAAGTTCTACAAAGAGGTCTTTAAACCGCATGCGTGCGGGTGGAATTCCGCTCGCACGCTGAGATTTGCGGAAACGCATGTTATGTGACGAGCTGGGCTCGTCATGAGCGTGCGAGGAGGCTACCTCATGACGAGCCCAGCTCGTCATGAGCGTGCAAGGGGTTAAGAGGAAGGGTATCATCCAGATTAGGACCGTAGTAACCTACGATCGTAAATTTGTTGGCGTGTTGCTTTATTTTCGCTATAACCCACCTCCAGTTTTGATCAGATTTAGATTGTAACAAAGTTATCTCGGAATTAGATTTAATCAATATAGCCACCCCTTTAGTAGCAGTTTGTTGTGAAGTGACTATCACCTGCTGGATCCACTTGTTTCCCTTAAAAATATCTCTAAGTTCTTGTTCGGTGGAGTGGGTCTCTTGTAAAATTAAAATGTTTTCAGGTGCATCCTTTAAATACTGAAAAATTCTTTCTCTCCTATGCTTGACACGCAACCCATTGACATTCCACGAAAGAATCTTAATATATGATAAATACGCTACCCTACCTTGCGCTATTTCTCTTGACAAATGTGTACCCAATGAGACTTTGAAAATGGCGAATTGGATATATATTTTTTTTTTCCCCAGATGCTCCCCACCCAGTGCCCTCACTTCCCCCACCCCCTGTCCTGCCCCTCCCGTGCTCCCCTGGAGAACCCCCCTCCTTTTTCCTGGCCTACCTAGGCCTTGAGACTCTTCATCTTCTCGGGTGTCTGCTCAATATATGTTAAGAGCAGTAAGAATATATGACTAAAGTTAGTAATGATTGATGCATAAGCTAAGGTTTTCAACACCTTAACGTTTATTATCTTGCTCTCTTAAGTTGTCATCTGTAAGTAATTGAAGATATTCTTCTGCCTCGTCCAATCTTTTTAGGACTTTCATTTTATTTTTATACATCACTTTCAGTGATGCCGGAAATTTGAGCTGAGCGGTATCGCCAAGCCGTTTGAAAGGTTCTAGCAATTTACCAAGCTCCCACTGCCTAGAAGCTGTAATGGAGGACACATCAGATCTAATCTGATAAGAAATCCCATCTGTCAGGAGTTCACTAGCTCTTAACGCCCTGGTAAGGATCTCTTCTTTTAGGGTATAGGTCAAAAAGTGTACCAGGATCTTCCTTGGTCTGCTTTTATTTGGGTTCAACTTGAATGGGTCTCTGTGAACTCGTTGAATATCTTTTATTATTTCTTCTTCTGATATGTCAAGTTCAATAGATTGTTTGATCAATCTGGCGACAAAGGCTTTAATGTTTCCCCCCTTCTGCCCCTTCTAGAACTTTTAAAAGACGCAGATTATTTCGCCTTTGTGCATTTTCCAAAGACTCCATTTTTTCTTGGAGACCTTGCTCTCTCAGGCCGAGATCCTCAAGCTTTTTACTATGTTGAGTAACAGTTTTTTTTAACTCCGTTACTGAGGTTTCTAGCTCAGTAGTTCTAGCGGCAAATGCGTCGGATTTCTCCTTTATCTCCTGCTGGTTGATTAATGTCGCTTCAAAACCACTTTTAACCTCATGACTCAGGGCTTTTAGCATTGCTATCACTGAATGGTCCATGTCTAATATGTCTGTGGATGCTGGCAAATAACTGTCCTCACTGTTAGCGTTCATTATATGCGCTGATACTTCTTCGACTAATACAGAATCCTTGTCCTCAGAACTATGTATAATATTTTGTTTTGGAGTTTCTGTTGTCTCAGAGGCTTCCTCGTGCTCCAAGTCCATCTCTAACCCCTCCAAAAGTTGGTATTTATTAGTAGTTTGTACCCCCCTTATAGATACCCCGGCTGAAGCCTCTTGCGACAGTTTGAGTTCCAATACTGAAGGCACAGTTTTAAAATATGCCTTCAAGGAAGGAGGTGGTTTAGGCTTCTCAACTACTTTCTGGGCTTTAGCAGCTTTTTTCCCCGCTTTCTTTAAAGATTTTACCTTGGATTTAGCTTTAGCTTTAGCTGAGGAAGGAGTATCTGGGGGAACATTTAGAGTAGGCTGCTTCCCTCCCTTGCTTCTAAGGGTATATTCCGAAGCCTGGGAGCCTTGGGTCTCCCTGTCTGACATATACAGGTCAGGGACTAATGAAACTATATTCGAGAAGGTCCCACTTGACCCATTGCATTGTGGACGTGGTAGTTTTAATTTAAGGGATTCCTTACAACCCCCCGAACAGCAAAGGCTATATCTATATACAGCTCTTCTCCCCTTCTTGAGCTCATATGTTGCTTTAAACCAATGTATTAACCGCTGTTTTGAAGTATCGTGTAATCCTACCTTTGACTTGCAGGTAGCAGCAGAACATGAGAAAGAGGGTGTCACGGCTCCTGCCGCGTCAGTGTAAATAATCCTCTCCAGACTGCCTTATGTGTTAATATTCAAATCGGAAAGAAAATCGTATCTCAGCAGGTCCAAAGAGAGAAGGTTCTCTTTCCTCAAACTCCAGATGGCTTGAAGTCATACAGTCCAGACCTCTACTCCGTGCACCAATACTTCCACCCTACGTCTCTGCCGATAGGTACAGCCCGGCTACCGCCCCGCCCGCCTGCCGCTTCCCGTCAGCACAGTTTGTTTTAAGTTAATCGCGGTAGCGGTGGCGGCGGCTGAATCAACATAACCAAATATCCCCCGCGGCTGCACAATCACGGAGGTAAGCGCGTCTTCCCCTTGTTAACAGAAAGAGAGTCAAGCCTCCGTTTTCCGGCGTTCGGTGCTCCTCAGCTGCTCCGCTCACGTCCCGTACAACACAGACACACGAGAGTCACGAGTCTCCCGACTAGCCACACCCGCTAGCCGCCATGTTCTGGGAGTGCTACGGGGCAGTGAGGTAGGGCAGTGGCAGGGTGGGGTTAGTAAACTCCGGTATACGGCCAAACCGAGTTAAGTACATAAATAAATAAATAATAAGAATTACATTGCGAGCGCTGCACCACAGATTGGGTTGCACTTGCAGTGCACGCAATGTAATTTGTTTCATTTATTTATTTATGTGCTTAACTCGGTTCGGCCGTATGCTGGAGTTTACTATTCATCTCAGTTAGGGAGGGTTATGCCCAGCGGGTCCTGTGCACACTGTGTCACTGGAACCAAGATATACCTGGCTGATGAGCCTTAGCCAGGGCGAAACTGGTCGTAGGTTGCTTGTGTTCCAGTTCAGGGAGGACCTAGCCTAGCAGTTCAGGCTGTGCGTTTCCCATTGGAGCGGGATCAAAACTGGTTTGCATATGACTGGTTTCAAACTGAGGAGGCATGACATGCAAACTAATAAAGGACCGGGATGGAGCCTCCATGTAATACCCGTGGCTGAAATTTATTAAAGCATTCCATCAATCACTTTTTTGTATACTGTAGAGTGTTGCCCCAAGTGGGCAGGGTATGGCCAGATTTGGATCCCATGCACACTATGTCACTGGAACCAAGTTATACCTGACTGATGAACGCTAACTTGAAACAGACTAGTCTTGTGTGGCTTGTGTTCTAGTTCGAGGAGGACCCGGCCTGGTAGTTCAGGCTAGACTGTCCCCAGTGGATCAGGGTCAAGATAGATGTTAATTATGACTGGGTCCAAACGGAGATGTCATGGTGTGCAAAATAATGATGGACTGGGACGTAACCCCAAGTAATTAACAGTGTCTGAGTTTAATTCAAGCATTCCATACTTCACTTTTCTGTATACTTTAGTATGTCACCGAGCTGTAAAGCATGCCTTGTGGAATTCGGGGGAGGCCTGTGAACAGAATGAGCCATTTTCTTCTTAATGGTTGACCGGGGTGCTGAGATGTTTGTAGCTACAGCTGGGGGGAGAACCTGGGGTGTTGGTGGCAATGGCAATACAGTTAGCTGATAATTATGGATACCATTGTGAGGCCTGGGTCTGCGTGCGGCTGAAGTGAGGGAACTCGGCCGCACGGTCCGACATGTATCATGGATGGTGCAGAAAATGGAGCAGAAATTACTAAGATGCCCTATTTGCTGGGGCTGATGTTATTGTGACAACTACGGCAAGTTTTTCAACAAACTTCTAGTATTGTACTGAAGCAGTGGCCATATCAGGATACTGGAGTCATGTGGGTAAAGGTGATATGAAGCCATTCAGGCCATCCTTCAGGAGAAGGGAATCAACTACTGGGCTTATAGTGAAGCAGGCCACACAGACACTCTGTTTCAGAAAAAAAGATGGACGATGACAATATAATTGTTAGAGCATTGCATCTGGACATGCTGAATCGCCTGAACATGATAAATAGCAAAATCAATATTTTATCCATCAGAATGATCCAGATGCAGAAATGTTTGGGCAAGCAGGGGATCCACATGACATGGCAGATCACCAAATCTCTCACACTAAAGGTGATGTCATGTGCGCAATTAAAATCTCCCAATTACGGAATAGATGCTTGTGGTCATCAGAGATAAAAATAAAGACTTGGAAGCAAGATCTCAATGGAACAAAATGTGCATTATGGGAGTTCTGTATATCAACTCTAAAAACAACTTGAAAACATTTGTAGAGTAGCTGCTGGTAGCGCACATGGTTCAATTTTCGTGGTGATGAAGGCACGTTGCATGCTGGCACTGCACCTTGTGCCATGTGTGCCCCTTGCCTATTTTGGTATGCTTTCTGAACTGTTGTGGCTCTAATGTGGTGTTTCAATTGGCAAGGGTAGTATGAATTGTGACACATGGAGGATGTCACTCAACAACTGTGGCACAAGAAGCTAGGAGGGCATTCTTGTCTGTGGAAATGAAGTTGACACTGATGAATGTACAGTATGCCACGTTGTACAGGCTAAAAATAATGTGGAAAAGCAAGAAACACAGGGAGCATCACAGATGATTCTTCTTGGGGTTGAGGCGGTGTAAGGGGTGGCAATCACATTAGAACAAGTTGAGTAGTGACTGTAATTAGTTATAGTTTCATATATTTATAGCAAGCGAGGCTATGTGGACATCTGTAGTGATGTTTCTGTGGGTTCTAAGCAACAGATGTTAGAATGTTTGTAACATAAGTCTTTTTATGTATATTTGTTCTGTTTGCTTTTCCATAACACAGGGGTTGAAGAATAGATCAGGGGATTCTCAGCATGTTCTATAATCCTAGATGGAGTAATACCTACACATCATAGGCTCTGTATTGGCTGATGATTGAGTAGCATATTGAGCTATTATAGTTATTAATATATTGTTAATATAACCAATGGACAGATGGATGTGTTTTCTTGCAAGAAGGTATGATATTGTTGGCCTTAAGGGATATGGCACCATAGATGAGCTTAGTTTATTGCTCCCAGGGTGCATGATTGCCAACTCTATAACACATGTTAGACTCTGTGTTATTGATGGGATTGGTTTACTGTAGTGGTAAGTAAAGCGGGGCAGTTACAATTACCAGAATGGAAGATCAGTGTGAGGCTTGTTGTGGTTTGACACTTTCATCCTTACACACCATTTGGATAGGCTTAGGGCTACAGGCCACTATGCCATCTATCAACGAGAGTGCACAGAAGTGATTAGGAACTGTAAATAGATAGATCATCAGGGTGACAGATGCTGCCACCACAGCTGCTTGCACTCGTCTAATGTCATTATCCATCATGGACTTGTTGATGTATGGTGACATATCTGCCATACCAACAAGGAATTTACATTCTATTGATTTGTTCATAATTCAGAGCTGTCCTTGGACTACCAGATGTGCATACTTGGATGCAGCCGCGGCCCGTGCTGGTAAGACTGGTGAGGCTGGGTGGAGAGGGGGGTGGGGGTTCGACAGATGACGAGGAGGGAAAAATCATTATTTATTTAATTTTCCCTTGTGGTCACCAATCTAACCTGCATGGGCCACAGCTGCTTGGATGACAGACGCCGGTATCTTGCCTGGTACTGTGCCTGTTGATTCGCCGTGACATCATCAGTGTTGATACAACTGTACCTTCAGAGTCATTCTTAAATTGATATTGATTACATGGAATGAGTCCAATACAGTGTACATGTCAGAAATATAACCTGTATGAGCATGCTGCCATCTTGTTGAAGTTATCCTGAAAACATTTTAAATAAATTAACAATCAGAAAATCAAAAAAGCATAGTAGATTACTGTGTCCCAACCCATCCCCAAAATGGGTAAGCACCTAACTCTTTTTACCCTCTACTCGCATTGATGAGACACAAAATCTATACAAATGTAATGTGATCTCAATGCATTAGTTTGACACTGCTGCCTTTTATATTGTGCAGGGGATAAAGGTCCAATCTTTATTTTAGGAAACAGCAACAGTTAGGTGAACAACTATAAGGAGGAGTACTATTGACTGCTTCCCTTGAGTCAGGAAAGTGCCTAGGAGTCAGGGAATGGGTTAGCTCTTCATAGAAGAAAGAACCGTTAGATGAGAGTCCAGAAACCGTGGCTGTAAGGTGTCGATTTACATAAAGGTGTGAATAGCTCTCTTTGGCACTCGTTTTGCAAAGCGCAAGCGCAATGATATCCCTTTTGTGAAATAGTTGTATTTAAGCTCCAGAAATAGGACACTAATCTAAAAGAGCAGTAGTTCTGTTACTTCAAGGCACTTACTGTAGATCAATATCGCTACATACCAGGACCATATATTTCACTAGATAAAATAGATTTTATCTGCATGAATGGAGTCGAGATCAGGATCTTGGTGCTGCGAGGAAGGGTGCCCCATTCTTTCCCTATTGAATAACCCCCAAACATAGAACCACCTTCTCTGTGAATTCAAAATCAAGAAATGTGGGGCATCAGTCGAATGTATTCTTTTTATTCATCCTATGGGCCAACACAACGATCAACAGCATAAACCTACAATTCAATGTCCTCCTGGATATCTTTTGACTTCTCCAAACTGCTCATTAAGTCAACATTGTAACAATCCTGTCGGCGGTAGGCCGACACAAGTAAAATGTTTACTACTCACTTGCCTCTAAAATAGCCTCTTCAGTAAGGTGCTGAGAAGTACAAAATAAGGCACGAAGAATGTGCTCAAACATACAGAGACAACACAACATAAGCAAGCCTTGGCAAACCTGGTAAGTCTGGTGCTGGCCACCAGTCTATTTGGGTTTGGAAAGGCTTGTTTTGGTATTTGTTTTGCAAAACTTTACTGTTGGAAAAGCTGCTGCCCCTCATCAATCTAAGAACAAGCATTTGCAATACAATAGGTCCCGCATTAGGAAAGTTTGAGCTATTGGTATTGTAAATGACAATTTTTTTATTTATGTGTTGGTTTTGAAAATAGCTAAATTAATAGCTTTGTCATTTACAATGCCAATAGTTATAACTTTCGCAAATGTGACACCTATAGCATTTGTAATGCAATATGTGAATACCAAGATAAGAAGTTTTGAGATTGCTCTCTTCCTAATGGGCAGCCAGTGCAGGGACTGCAGCAGGGGACGGGACAGGGTACGTCTGGGCTTATTCAGAGCCATTCTTGCGGCAGTATTTTGCAATATCTGGAGCCTAGAGAAAAGTTCTTCATGGAATGTTTTGTTTGCACCATATACCTATGTATCTACGATAGGGTGTTTACACTATCATTGACTATCATTGAAATTTATGTTATTTACCTTGTACCTATGTATCTAAGACACTTACCTTGTAAAGCGCTCTGATACCCGCAAGGGTCTTGTTCGCGCTATATAAAACTTTCAAAATAAATAAATAAATAAATGTGTTGTATTTACGTGACTTAGATGTATTGCTATTACAAATATCAAAGGCTTTTATTTTTTTTAATGATTAATACTTAAATAAAAGTTATTATAATTTATAATGGCAATAGCTTAAACTTTTGTAAATAACTTTTTATTATGTTCAGTGTATTTTATTGTGACGAAAATCCAAGAACAGAAGTGAAATATTAACATCTTTTTGTGACATTTGTAATAAAGATTGAAACATTGAGAGAACGTATTTGAACCAGTTGTTGTTGAATGGTTGCACAGATTGATGTTGTGGTGGCGCTGAGTGATGTTGTGGTGGTGCTGAGTGATGTTGTGGTGGCGACCAGTGATGCTGTGGTGTTCAGTGATGCTGTGGTAGCGCATAGTGATGTTGTGGTGCCCCTGAGTGATGCTGTGGTGGGGCTGAGTGATGCTGTGGTGATGCGATAGAGTGAGGGCGATAGATAGAGTGAGGGCGATAGATAGAGTGAGGGCGATAGATAGAGTGAGGGCGATAGATAGAGTGAGGGCGATAGAGAGAGTAAGGGCGATAGATAGAGTGAGGGCGATAGAGTGAGGGGGATAGATAGATAGATAGAGTGAGGGCGATAGATGGATAGATAGTGTGAGGGCAATAGATAGATAGAGTGAGGGCGATAGATAGACAGAGTGAGGGCGATAGATAGATAGAGTGAGGGTGATAGATGGATAGATAGTGTGAGGGCGATAGATAGAGTGAGGGTGATAGGTAAATAGAGTGAGGGCGATAGATAGATAGAGTGAGGGCAATAGATAGAGTGAGGGCGATAGAAAGAGGGTGATAGAGTGAGGGCAATAGATAGATACAGTGAGGGCAACAGATAGATAGAGTGAGGGCAATAGATCGATAGAATGAGGGCAATAGATAGATAGATAGAGAGATAGAGTGAGGGCGATAGATAGAGTGAGGGCGATAGATAGATAGAGTGAGGGTGATAGATAGATAGAGGGCGATAGAAAGATAGAGTGCAGGCAATAGATAGAGTGAGGGTGATAGATAGATAGAGTGAGGCCGATAGATAGAGTGAGGGCAGTAGATAGAGTGTGGGAGATAGATAGATAGAGTAAGGGCGAACTGACAAGCCATGTTTTCCCTGGACCAGAAACAAGCATTCTGGGCTAGCACCAAGTATGAAAGGAAGGACCATAAAAGAAGGAGGAGAGTATGGAGCATTGGTTGAATGTGGGTTAAGGGCCATTGAGGCTGACCTTGAAGCTGGGCAACCAGGTTTCAGTCTCCACCGCCTGAAAATTGAATGTGTCCATCTGTAATGCAACTGGTGGTAATGTAAAGCGCCCTGATACCTTCAGGGTTGAGTTCAAGCTATATAATACTGCCAAAAAATTAAAAAAACTGTTGTGAGGTGGGAGTGGCTGGGGGATTAAGTAGCAGCAAAACTGAAACACACAACATGTCACTGAAGGGCAAACCCCCTTGCAGCAAGTAAACAGAACACTTAAGAGCAGAGGCAGGCCAACAAAAAAACGAGCATTTGCAATGCAATAGGTCCAGCATTACTGAAAGTTTGAGCTATTAGCTTTGTGTTATTATTTGCCACGCCAATAGCTCAAACTTTTAGAAATTCGAACAAACGTGGAGCATTAAAAATACAAATGCCGCTTAAAGCCGAAGAGGGAGAGGGTAGTGCACTGAACAAATACTGGTGGAAAGCCATAGCGGAAGGGGGAATTGCAGAGAAGACGCAAGGCCGTCATTGCTTATAAAAATTATGCAATGGAGGGCGAGGCGCGTATTTTTTAAATAAAGGCAAGCGTTATTCACAGAGCTTATAAATGCATAGTGTGAAGAAAAAGGAATATTATCCCCGGAGTATGGATCCATTATCGTGATACACAATTACACACGATGTAGGGAATGCCTGTAAACCATCCAGGATCGGGTGATCACGTTGTGGAGCATTAAAAACAAAGAAGTGCAAATGTCGCTGAAGTGGAAGGGGAAATAGCACGGAACAGACACCCTTATACCGCTCTGATGAAAGTAAGCAAAGACATGCAAATGCTGGTGGAAAGCCAAAACGGGAAGGAGAAGTTCACGGAAAACGCAAGGCTGCCATTGCTAATAAAAAAAAATGAAGCGCTGGAGTGGGCGAGGAGCGCATTTTAAATAAAGGTGAACGGCCACCAATGGCTGCTACTCTGACAAAAAAAAGCATGCAGCTGCTATTGTTCACACGTGCTGCCCAAAAGAAATGCTTTATCGATGAAAAGGTGCAAGTATTGCGAGCTGCGTATTTTGTAAATATCACATGCGGCCACCATTGCTATTAACAAGCTCCCGGCATTGCTGCGGCGGGGGGGCGGAGGAGCAGCAGCCTTTGAAGTCTGATGCGGAGGCACAGACAAATGGTGGTGCGCGATGTGCATGCGGGGGTGGGGGAGCGGGGGCCTTTCAAATCTGATGCCGAGGCACAGACAAATGGTGGTGTGTTATGTGGCTGGCGATGGTGTGCACGTGCATAGATCAAGGGTGGGAGGGAATGAGCATAGGGGGTGTGAGCGATAACAAAAGTAAGAGGGGGAGCAGGAAGTGAGGCCGAGCGCGCACTGGCGAAAGTAGTCTGCTGCTTTCAAGTCGATGCCAGATGCCAGCTTCGAGCTTGAATGCCTCACATGCACAGGCCATAAACCGCATTCCAAAGGTCTTTGGTAGACTTTTCTATTCCGCTTACTATAATCTCGCAAGCAATGCGCAAGCGCATTGACTCAGCGGGACCTAAAAATGGCCTATAGCACAGACACGTTTTTGTCTCAAAAAGAACACACATTACCATAGTAGTCCCTGGCACTTTAGGTAACTACTTTGTGGGTAGGGGCACTCCTTGTGAAACGACAGAATGTTCTCACTTGCAGTGAAGTTGGCCAGAGGCTGGAATGAGCTGACCCATAGTACCATGCTTTATTCTGTAGTGGGCAAAACAAAAGGTAAATGACACACTACCAAACCAATGGATGAAGATCACTGCTTGGAAGCCCATAAATGTGAGTGTGTTATGCATATGGACCTCAATTCACAAAGGTAAACCGAGAGGAAAGTCGAACTTTACAACATTCGGTAATCACAAAAGACATTTCCTATTTGTAAATGCCCTTTGTAAATACAAAAAAATTGTAAAGTTTAATTTTCCTCTCAGTTTACCTTTGTGGATCGGGGCCATGATTTCTAGGTCTTGGCTAACACCACACTTATAACAAAAATTGGTAAACCAAATAGATCTAGCATTGGCTGTTTAGCTATTAACTTTTTCTTTGAATGTTTCTTTGGAAAGTAAGAGAAAAACTAATCCGATGTTGCCACCCGTAGCTGAGCTTTGATGTAAATGTATATGTTTGAAAGGGTTTTGTTCAACTTTCCTGGAAACTTTTCAGAGGTCGTCCCCAGGTGGTTCTAATGAAATTGATATGTGTGGGTACCACAACTTTTATAGGTGTTTTCTGTGAGCCCTCGGATGCCTGCCAGCCTGTGAGTTTTATTAAATATGTGCTTTAGTGCTGGAAGGTGTGTTCTTTGTGTGCATATGGTTGTTTGTATGCTCTTTGATCAATATGCATTTGTTCCCCTTATACATGTTGATTTGTGTGTATTTATGGATACTTGAGTTTTGGTTTGCTGTGCAATGCAACTTGATGTTTATTGGAGATAGATACAACTGGTGCGTTATTGGCAAATATATACAGTTAGTGAGTAGTGAGAGTAAAAGAAAACATACACAAAGGTCAAGAGAAAGTTAGATAATGAAACAGATCAATTAGACGAAAGTATTTGAAAGACTAAGGGGCTTATTTACGAGCCCCTTGCGCCACCTGTACGTCACTTTTCCCATGTTAAAAAGGACGCAAAAGTGGGGCAAGGGGCTTGTAAATAAGCCCCTAAGTGTGAAGGAAATAAGAGAGAGAGACATGAAAAATTAGAGATAAATGTATGAACAAAGAAAGAAGGGAGTAAAGCAAGCGAAAGTTTGTGAGTGTGAGAGACAGTGGGTGATGTTTAATGTTAGAGAGCAAGAGAAAGAGTGTAATAGAGGGATAGAATACGGAGAGAGAGAGGACTGGAATGATGAGCCTGAAGGGGGAGTGATTGGGAATGCATGGTGAAACAGACAGAGAGAGAATGGAAGCAAATGAAGAAAGAGTGGCTCACTTTCCACGTATCTCTTTTGATTGGGTTACCCACAGAAGTCAATCCCCAAGCCAAGAAGGAATTAGGAGTCCTGAAATGTAACGCCACTTCCTCAAACTTCCATCTGATCAGTTTCTGCGAAGTCTATACCACAGTGACACCCCCTGAGAGCTATAAATGCATTTGCTAAGAACAGATTTGCATTTTTCTTTTATCCGTGTTACTAGGAGAATTCCACTGTTAACCGTTTTGAATTCTTGTCTGATGATTTAAGGGTGTTTATGCAATGCATTTATCCTCAAAAGGACCTATTTATTAATGCATGCTGCAGCGCAATGCTCATAAACAAAAAGTGATCTGGAGGAATCTATGATCTAGAAAGGGAAAGCTCACAGGGGGCTTATTAGAAAGAGATGAGCGGCATGACAGCTAAAAATAAAAAAATAGGAAGGTAAACAATGATGTGACCGTCGACTTCAGACAGTGAACAAGCTTTTGTGTGACTGCCTGGGAAATACGATTTGTGATTGAATGTATGATACTTGTTATTTTAATAGTATACTTTTATGATTTTTTTTAATCGAATAAAGTTATTTGAAATGAAAATGACTGCCTGGGTCAGTGCGTTATTGATTGTGTGACTGAGTGACCATGTGAATGCAAGAGTGTGAATATATGGGAGTGTTTTTGTATGAGTGAGCGTATGTGAGGGCCTGTGTTCGCCCAAACAATTGAGTGAACCGTGAGGAAGTATGTCAGGGCACAAGTGTCTTAATGAGTGACTGAATGAGTGTGCAACTGAATATGTGAGTGACTGCTTGAGTGAGCAAGAGAGTACGTCAGGGCATAGGTGAGCAATATCCAGGATGGTGTTTTTTCTTTCCCAGGTGCTGAATGTCTACGATTTCAAATAAATAGCATTTTCCTTGGAATTAGATCAGCTGCAATGGGAACATTGACAGAAATATGATAGACACCATGGACGTCGATTCACCAAAATTCCAGGGGTAACGGAAGTGGCATCATAATCTTTTTTACCTTAATGATGTCCCAGGAAGTGATATCATATGACCTTTGAACCTGCATCATCCCAATAAGTGATGTCACATAACCTTAATCCTGGTGACATCACAATAATTAACACTGGTGAAGTTATATAATTGTATACTTAATATTATATATTCTTCTAGGGTGGGGTTTTCTCTTTCCCTTCTCTTGGCCTTTACTAGTGCATTCTAATGCACAATTTTCACATACATTTGCTAAATAGTCACAGTCTCTAGAAAAATACTCATTAAATATTCAAGTCCTTTCATGGTCTGCCAAGCTATTGAAATCTGACAGTCTACATGAGTTCACCCAATAATGTTTTTAAAATTTCCAATGAGATCTCCCTTATGCCAAAAATTACCTCGATTATTAGGACCAGCATTTTGCCATGGTGGCCCCTATTGCCCAAACATTACATACAATAGGTGAGTGCCTGAATTTTCTTAATACTGCTTCTCTTGAGCTATGAAGGTCCCTTATGTCAAAGGTTAAGTCTAATACGTCAACGACCACATTTTGTCAAGGATGGCCCCATCACCTTGCCAGAGTTGCCTTCCCGTATGCCAAGAATTTCCTCCAATGTGCCATTGCCAGCAATTTGCCACAGGTGACAACTATGCCAAGAATTTCCTCCAGGAGGCCAGCACTGGCATTTTCTAATGGGAGCTCCATGCCAAAATGTACCTTAGGAGTGCCAGCAGGAGCATTTTGCCCAGAGTATCCCATATGCAAATAATGCCTCCATGGTTACAGTGCCAACATGTTGTCAAGGGTGCTTCTACAAGCCAAGAAGCATGCCAGGTCCATCAGTAGATGTGCAAGTATAACAAATCATGCTCATTTATTCACACTCATTTTAGAATTAGCACTGGCTTTCACACATTCATTTTCATCTACTTCCATGCACTCACTCTCACCCTGAATCACTCATTCACACTCTGAATCACTTATACTTACTCACTCATTTTGACACCCACGCAAACCCACTAAGCCATGTACAAACATACATGCTCACACATATACATGCTCTTGCACCCAAATTCATTCTCACTCACATGCATGCACACAACATACATTAAATCCGTTAAATATTTTCTTATCTAAGATGCCAATGAATGTACAGATCTTGCAGCTCCACAGGGGTGCCAAGACACCCCTGTGTTCTTGGCACTGATTTTGACATCTCCGAGGCCAGGGGTTGCAAAGGCAGTGCCAGGGGCAAGTTAGGAATCTCAACTGCGACCCCTGGTGACACCTAAATGGCGTCCATGATATACACCTGTCAATCTTCTTCAAAAAGCTCAAAAGAAGGTTTATTACGTTTCATCCACGAATAATTTGGAAATATTTTTAGCTGAAGGAAAGAGGTTTTATTTATCTCCTGACTTGCAATAAATATGAAACCTATTTCAGGAGGTAGAAAGTTTGAGATTCCTGTAAGGACAAATCAGTATTAATCAAACCACAGTGCAAATCAACACTAGATTATAAATCTTCATCCACAAAATATAATACCTCATTGCTGCAGATATTTAAAATCTTTCAGCTCTCTCTCATCGAAGTGTGGTATCTATCTGCTGTAAGGACTCTGCACACTGAAGTAGGACTTCTGGACTCATTGCAGCCTAACATTGAAGAAGATCTATGCTCTTGGTTGTGGCGGACATACCTTGGCGCCTCAGCCAGACTCATACTAGACATCCCCCGTCAAGCTCACATCTCCGGCCACCTGAAAGACCTCCACTGGCTACCCGTCAAAAAGAGAATAACGTTCCGTCTCCTCACCCACACACACAAAGCCCTCTACGACTTAGGACCCGAATGCCTCAACACGCGCCTGTCCTTTTACACCCCCACCTGCCAACTACGATCGTCCAATCAAGCCATCGCCGCAATTCCACGCATTCATAAATCCACCATGGGGGGAAGATCCTTCTCCTACTTAGCGGCCAAGTCCTGGAATTCTCTCCCCACCCACCTTCGCCTCACACAGAACCACCTCTCCTTCAGAAAACAACTAAAAACTTGGATTTTCGACAAATAAAATTCCCCCTTCCCTCAAGCGCCTTGAGACCCTCTGGGTGAGTAGTGCGCTATACAAATGCTTTAACTTGAACTTGAACTTGGCGCTTGTGTATTAAATGTATGCACATTACCCAATGTTTAATGACGTATGAACCAGTGGAAGCTTTGAATATAAAGTTCTTTGCTTTGCATTCCTTAAACAATGTGTGACTGTTGGAAGTTGGCATTTTCCATCATTGCAGAAAATTGACTATTTTCAACAGATGATTTATGAGAAAAGAGGAGAGTTGTTTTTAAACATTGGCAATTGATTGGTCTAATAGTTACAAGAAGTGCGGACCATTCACTGCCTTGGAGGTTCCTGCATTTGGACAGATGCTGGTTTCACAGGATTATAGTAAGAGAACTGAATTGTGTGGTCTACTGACCCAGGCGTGGTAGCCTGTAAATAGAGAAAAAACACTCACTGTCAGTGTGGGAAGCCAGTGGGTGAAATGGGCGGAACCGTTGCCCTTATGCTATACTGTGGTGGGAGGGAACAACATGAGAATAATGCCATAACAGACCAATAGATGAAGAAGGATAGCTGAAAGGCCCTCCATGTATGTATAGGCAAATATTTTGTAAGAGAATTTTAAGTGAAAAAGCAAGAAGTCTTGGCTAACACCAGGCGAAAAAAGCAGTTTACTGCAGACGGACAAAACAATTGGTTATATGTTTAACGCATTGTGCATAAAGATTACTGCTTTGAAGGGCAAGAACCCCTGCAGACCCCTGCAGAAACTGCCCTCCTTCTTCATCAGTCATTATCTTACATACTTCTATGCTTACTTGATCACCCAACATCAATTTAAGGGGGCACATTTACTAAACATTGGCACTAGGTTTGAATGCAAAGAGATACAAACCAGCGGAAAATTATTATTTTGAATTTACTTTACAGAACAAAAGTTGCCTGAAAGTGATGCAAAGTATGGCTTTGTGCTGATTTGCATTGCTTAGCATCAAGGGGGCTTTCCATGTGTAGTACATTAGTGTTCCCAAGCAAACACCCACGATTGTGTATGCGAAACCCTATCTACTAACAAAGGTTCACAGGGTTTTGCACCAAAAAATAACACCTCTTTGAGGAAGGCGTAAAAAGGAGAAATTCTTTTATTTCTCCAAACTTTTCCAATGTTGCATGTGTGCTGCACCGATGAAGCACACATATATAATGTGGAAAATGTTTTTGATTGTTTTTCTGAATGTTGGACTGGAAGAGTACATTTCCAGGACAAAAGCTATGCTAGACATGACACAAGTATCTTTGCAGTGTGGTGCTATGGTGTGTGCTTGGTACGGCAGCCTGAATGTGTGCCAGCACTAAAAGGGGGCAGGACTGTGAAATATTTGATTTGCTGCCTTCCATCTCTCTCTTTTCATGCACTGCAAAGCAGCAGCTTCAGTTGCTATTCTGCGTTGAGTGGCATCTTTGTAAATCTGGGCCTCAGTATCTAAAACATGGAGGCAGGTCATAGTATGTGCAGGACCTCAAACTATAGAATGCAGTGATTCAAGAGAGAAGAATAAATCTACATGGGTTTCAGGATACTTCTAACAAAACTCTCTTTTTAGTGAAAGACACAGGTTGCAACTACAAAGTGTGAAAAGAGTGTTTCCTAAATATATTTATATTATATATTTCAACTCCCACTCCTTCTGCATACAACAAATACCATAGAACTGGGAGGTGACCATAATGTAACACACATCACTTTATAGAAATAGTAAATACATATAAAAATAGAACTAGAATTATAAACATAGCGGGTTACAATCATAGGACTTTGACATGCTGACTTCTTTGCAATCCATCCATTACCATATTAAAGTATATTAGAGCGTCTGTAGGGTCTGTAGGATCATTGGTTTAAGACCTTTCATTTGCTAATTAAAAAAATTAAAGATAATAATATTTACCCTAACCACAATTCAAAAGTTTTTTAATTCTCAAAGCCCAATGTATTCAATTGCAAAGATTCCTTGCCTTTTGAGCCCCATAAATTCTATTTACATAAGTGATATACCATTTGTATCGGGAGACATGAGGGAACGCTAGGTGGGGAGAAATGTATGTCTCTCCATAGATTCCAGTAATTTCACTCATAGCAATATGAGGAAAGTTTGTGTTTTTAGCCAATGTTTGAGGTTTGGAAGTGCTTCTCAGAAAGAAAACATTATGGGATCCATGGGAGGCAGACAACTCCGGGTCCTCTAGGCCCTTATTCATGGGGATTTGGCGTAGGGCAGCTCAGCAATTCACCTTGCTGCGCAATTCACCTTGGGGGCACAAAAACAAGAATGCACCACATTTTGGCAATGCAGTGCATGGCCTGTCCTTTCCCTCTGTGCTGGCAACGTTTTGACAGCCAACCACCAAAGCAGGCATCCTTGCACCATGGTACACGGGTGCCTGTGTTGTCAGCAGGATTGTTTTTGTAGAGGAATTGCACCTTCCTGCACAAAAACAATCCTGGGAGGCTTGTTCTTCTTTCTATGTGTGCTGCAGAATGCAGCACAAATGGAAAGAGAAAATAACAAGGAGAAATAAAGCTATATGTCCTCGTTGCACCTTCCCTTGTGAAGCATAACATTTTGGAGCATTCTCAGGTTTACAAGGATTTGTAAATCTGGGGCAGCGTCAAACTCCATCGTGTTGCTTCGGAACATCCACCACAAAAACCATGGAACAGTTCACTGACAAAATATTGATGTTTAAAATATAGAAGTAAAAAAATCAATGCAAAAATATAGAATGCAAAAATATCGAGTTCCTATACTTAAACAGGTAAGTACAAATATATTAAAAAAAATATTGATGTGAAAAAATAGTTGAACAAAATATCGAATTATATATATATATTTATAAATATTAATAATCAACACATTTTTAATTATTTAAACAAAAAAAAAACACGACCTGCACCTAAAATTATTAACACCATTTCTGTAATTAATTTTCAAACAAATAATTAGTATAAATTAAGAACTAATTCATAATTAATCAAAAATAAAATAATTCCCACCCTTTACCCCTATAAACCGAATAACCTGCAAAAAAATACACAATGACTATAATTAATTATCCATTAATTAACAACCAATTAATAATTAATTACAAATAAATTACTTCCCACAATTATCACTATAAAATTTAAATGAAGTAATTAAAAATAATCATTAATGCAATATAATTAAATTATTTCCCACCCTATTCCCCTATAAAGCCCACAACCCGCTACCGAACTAAAAAATGCAAAATGTAATTAAAAAACACTCATAACTACTAAAAATGTAACACATATATTAAAAAAAAACAAAAACAATACTTATAAAAAAACATACATCACATACATTTAAAATATAAACTAAAATACATAACACTAATTAAAAAATCAATATTTTAAACAACTCTATTTTAGCAAACAATATTAATGACGATATTTCTTACTTTAAATTCAATATTCTTGACCACTATATTCTTGCTGTTGATATTTCTGAATCACGATATTTCCAACTCAATATTTGTGTAAGTCGACATTTCCAACTCAATATTCTGTCTCAGCACCGATGGAACACCTCTCTTGCGCAAGGGTAAGGAAATGCAGTGATTTGCTCTGTCTTGCCTTATTCTATATCTATGAGGCCATTCTAAGTCACACAAAGTGGCTTTGCATGACGTCATAAATATGATTTTGTAGTTTGCGATGCCGGAGCATCACAAAATGTGCTGCTGCGGTGCTACAAAGGGCTCATAAATATGCCCCCTAGTGTATACTATACAAAATTATCTGGAATTGGTAGGTTTTCCCTAGACATCATTTAATCCTAGCAGTGAAAGTCTGAAAGGACAATTATTATTGCACATCCATACACTGATCAAGTGCACACACATACAGGTTGTACTTGGCACAAGGGTGAGTGAACAGTTCAAAATGTTAATTTTATAAACAAATAATTTCACAAAAATGAAAACATAGAAATAATTGCTAGCAAGATAGTTGAAATTTTAGAATACTGAAACTATGACTCACAGCTTGTGAGATGAAAAGCCATGTAAATGTACCAACCACTTTACATGTCATTTAGTTGTCACACACAGAAAGCTGTTCACACCCCCAGTTGATTGCCCAACACACTCAAAACAACAAAATTGCACCTTTCAAGGTTACTTCACTTTTGTAGGCCCACTTGTCTGACACATCAGTCATACCACGAATCACCCAGACATCAACCAACTAACAAACACATCACCAGCAAGTCACTACACACACAATACCAGCCAGCTGACAATACACTCACACACTCAGTCAACTACCACTATACACACAGCACCTTTCAACCATCACTACGCAAACACCCCCAGTCTACCAACAACACACCACTCACGGTCAGTAAATTGCCATTACACACAAAAACACTCACAGGCTTTCAACTGGCACTACACATACACGCTGCCAGTAAACCACCACTACACACACCACTAGTCAACCACCACTACACACACACAGCCAGTCAACCACCACTACATAAACCACTAGCCAGCCACTAGCAAGCACACACCACAAGCCAACTGACACTAAGACATCATCTTAAATTTCCGCGCCACTTTCATTTCTAAATCACTCCCATAACACATTACACACACAAATCAGATACAGAAAAAAATAACTATTTAACTAAAGACAGAACATTCATTTCAGTTTTTGAAAATTCTAAATAACAAACCTACTGGTAGAAGATGAAACACAAACTATGTTTACATTCACTATGGGTGGTACTAAATGCATCGAATAAGGGCCAACCTGGGGTCAAAACAGGAACTATATAGCAATACAGAGCATAGTGCCAGTTGCCTTTTACTCTCATGGCTGCTCCCAATACTTGAGTTGTGTTGGATACATTTTAAAACAAGTGGGCACACATAGCCAGGATTAGAATCATATTCAGGGCAGTACATACAACTCTCTTATTAAACTCCTCTTTGGACGCAGACTCAACATCTCCAAAAAGAAATGTCTTTTTGGCTGTTGGAGGTATGGATTCAGGAAACTGGTGATCTTCAATCAACCTCATCCTCAACCACTCCAATGCCAGGAACACTTGCCTGCTTTACTGCAGCAAGCCTGACAATTAAGGACTGATGAAACTGTACAAAAGTCCTCTTGGAATCTGAAGAATGATCTTTGAAACCAATATAAGCATTGAAGAAAGTCAAACAAAATGAATGAACAGTCAAGTTCTTGCACCAGATATATGACTTTCAAGCACAGTTATAAGGCTCCAACCTTTGATCAACATTACCTACACCTACCATGTGCTTTATGTAGTCTACAATGCACGCTGGTTTGTGAACTTCAGCTACCTAATTCCAAACAGTCAAAAATGAAGTGCTTTCTTCGTGAATATTTGTGAGCATGTGGACCTCTCATCTGTCTGAAAATTTCAAAGCAAGTAGATCTTTGCTATGCAAGACACTGGTCTGTGCCCTTAGAATTTTCATACACATGAAATCTTTAGGGTTACATTTACGATTAGAGTGGATTGTACTACTTCCAACACTGCCATCTTTAAAAAATTCTTTAAATAATTGCATGCCTGTGTAGAAATTGTTAAGGTATAGATGCTGACTTTAGGGAAAAAGTGTTCTGGGAAGGTCCCACAATTTTTTCCCCAATTCCGAAAGTGGAGGTATGACTGAGAGGGTGGTGATAACTAAACAAACTTTACCAATGTGCAAAATGAAATGATACACTTATCCAGTGACATTCTCCCAAAACATATACGGATTAATACCATAACATGCTCTCTTGCTAGGTATTTACTGTCTGAAAACAAAATGGCCCTTGAACAAGACCAGATACTCATCCACAGATATATCATAACCTGGTACATGGATCTCTGGAAAACAGGCAACTAAATGGTCAAGGACAGGCCAAATTCTGAAGAGAAAGTCATGATCAGGATGATCTAGTGAAAATGCTGTAGCATTATATACTGTAGTATCCACTGCAAAATCAAACACAGATGTCTATTAATGGTTGATGGAAAATTAGTAGTTGCATCAAGGCACAAGTAGATCAATATAAAGAGAATGATGGCTTCCTTAGCAATCCCATAAAAAATGTTAAGCACAAGAACTGCTTCCTCTCATGGAGATTCGCAGGTTCAACAGGAGTCCACAGGGTAGCTCTTGAGTGAGTCTTAAATATGGCCCTGTTGTCTGTCAAAAGCTGTCCTGAATACAAATTGGTCTTCTAAACAATATCATCCAAAAACATATCATGAATAAATAGCTGGAAGAACTTGAAAGACAAATGTATCTTTGTATTAACTCTACTCAGTGCAATACCACTAAAGATAGGCAAAACAGGCTGCAACACGTTAGGGACAACCTAGGGTTCCAAATTTCCAATGTGAAGCCTTTCAACCCCTGGCTGCAATCCAACTTGCTCATGCTGCACTACAGCATCTCCATGTCCTGCTCTAAATAAGGCACTTCATCAGCGCTAATAGTAGATTTATCATTAGATGATTTCTCTGAGACAGAACACTGATGGCCAAAATCTTGCACTTGTTCCTCTGCCCCCCACATACAGAAACATATTCCTTGGTGTCTTGTGGGCTGCCACCCCCTCCCACAGGGCAGATTGACCTAAAAATCAGGCAGTCTGCCCACAGGGGGGAAGAAAGCAGATCAAAACATATGCCCAATTGGGATAGCAAGCTTTGCCTACTGGGCGGCTTCCCGGACAAATAAAATAAATCATTCTCTATTATCTAGAGGGTTTCCACAAACCAGGGGGCAGATTGGCCAAACTTCCTTCTATGGGGGCAGAAAATACCTTTACCTAAGGAGCTGCTCTCTTAACTATATAAAATACATATTTCCCTGGTTTCTAGTGGGTTTCAATTGCCCTGGAGCATTTCAACCTAAAAAACTATCACTCTGCCCCCAGGTGGGTAGAAAACAAAGAAACTATGGGTCCACTAGTGGGAGCAACCCTTGTCTAAGGGTGCACTCCCCTAAATACATACTAAAATCATTCCCTGTTGTCTAATGGATTTCCACTTCCCCTTGGACTGCAGATCAACCTAAAAATGGTGGCTCTGCCCCCAGTGGAAGCATAAAACAGAGTAAATATTGCCCAAAATCAGGGGAGCAACCCTTGCCCAAAAGGGCTGCTTCCCTAGCACAAAGAAAATCTCTGGTGGCCTAGTGTTGTGCATCTCAGCTGCAGTAATATGGTCCCACTTCTGATCTCACAGCAGGCAGGCATTTGAGAGACACAAGGGAAAAGAGAAACTCCTTTCTTTCCCTTGGTGCCTCTTTTGCCAACCGATCCCCATAGCAGAAGTCTTAGCCAAAACATGTTGTCTCGCTAACTGCGATGGAAGCAAATGGCTTCCTTTGTGTCCACAGTGAGTAATCATAATGTTAGCGCACTGTTCGGGACTTAACATCATGATCTCACTGGGGGAGGGACAGGGTGGTAGCAAAAGCATTCTTGTTGCCATCCTAAGCTAAAGCATGTAGCGGGAGGGGATCACTGAAACAATATCGATGTAAAAAGATATAGAACTACAAAAATATTGAGGTAAAAATATAGAAAACAAAAATATCGAACTCCTATCTCCAACAGGTAAGTACAAAAACAACGAATCAAAAATATCGATGTAAAAAATATAGTTAGTCAAAATATCGAATATTTTTAAATGCTTTAAATTAATTAATAATTAATGAAATAATAAATATAATTACCTTAAACATACTTAAAATACTTAAATAACCTTAAAATGAACAAATAATGTAAGTAAAAAAAAACACATACAAATTGATTTGTTAATACATATATATATATATAAACGTACTATTAATAAAAAATGTACAATATTTTTACCGTAGAATAGCGGAAAGGGTAAAATTTACTATTACCACTCCAGTGAGTGCAACAGTAGGGAAAGCGTTGGATAGCGTAGGGGTAAAAATTACTATTCCCACTCCAGAGAGTGCAACAGTAGGGAAAGCGTTGGATAGCGGAAGGGTAAAAATTACTATTCCCACTCCAGAAAGTGCAACAGTAGGGAAAGCGTTGGTTAGCGTAGGGGTAAAAATTACTTTTCCCACTCCAAAGAGTGCAACAGTAGGGAAAGAGTTGGATAGCGTAGGGGTTAAAAATTACTATTCCAACTCCAGAGAGTGCAACAGTAGGGAAAGCGTTGGAGAGCGTAGGGGTAAAAATTACTATTCCAACTCCAGAGAGTGCAACAGTAGGGAAAGCGTAGGATAGCGGGAGGGTAAAAAGTACTATTCCCACTCCAGAGAGTACAACAGTAGGGAAAGCGTTGGGTAGCGTAGGGGTAAAAATTACTATTCCCACTGCAGAGAGTGCAACAGTAGGGAAAGCGTTGGATAGCGTAGAGGTAAAAATTACTATTCCCACTCCAGAAAGTGCAACAGTATGGAAAGCGTTGGTTAGCGTAGGGGTAAAAATTACTTTTCCCACTCCAAAGAGTGCAACAGTAGGGAAAGCGTTGGATAGCGTAGGGGTAAAAATTACTATTCCCACTCCAGAGAGTACAACAGTAGGGAAAGCGTTGGATAGCGTAGGGGTAAAAATTACTATTCCAACTCCAGAGAGTGCAACAGTAGGGAAAGCGTAGGATAGCGGGAGGGTAAAAATTACTATTCCCACTCCAGAGAGTACAACAGTAGGGAAAGCGTTGGGTAGCGTAGGGGTAAAAATTACTATTCCCACTGCGGAGAGTACAACAGTAGGGAAAGCGTTGGGTAGCGTAGGGGTAAAAATTACTATTCCCACTGCAGAGAGTGCAACAGTAGGGAAAGCGTTGGATAGCGTAGAGGTAAAAATTACTATTCCCACTCCAGAAAGTGCAACAGTATGGAAAGCGTTGGTTAGCGTAGGGGTAAAAATTACTTTTCCCACTCCAAAGAGTGCAACAGTAGGGAAAGCGTTGGATAGCGTAGGGGTAAAAATTACTATTCCCACTCCAGAGAGTACAACAGTAGGGAAAGCGTTGGATAGCGTAGGGGTAAAAATTACTATTCCAACTCCAGAGAGTGCAACAGTAGGGAAAGCGTAGGATAGCGGGAGGGTAAAAATTACTATTCCCACTCCAGAGAGTACAACAGTAGGGAAAGCGTTGGGTAGCGTAGGGGTAAAAATTACTATTCCCACTGCGGAGAGTGCAACAGTAGGGAAAGCGTTGGATAGCGTAGAGGTAAAAATTACTATTCCCACTCCAGGGAGTGCAACAGTAGGGAAAGCGTTGGATAGCGTAGGGGTAAAAATTACTATTCCAGCTCCAGTAAGTGCAACAGTAAATACTTCATATATGAATAAAAAGAAATTAAATATTAATACTATTTACATATTAATTTTAAGTCATTAATAATTTTATAACATATAATAATTATTCACTTAAAAATAAAAATAAAAATTAATTATTAAACATGATTACCTATTAATACAAATTATTTACCAATTAACAATTAATTAATTAACAATTAAAAAATAATTTAAAATGATAACAACAAAAAACTAATAAATAAATAAAAATATTTAATTAATTACAATTAAATTACTTCCCACCCTATTCCGTATAAATACACAACCCACAACAGAAAATAAATTAATAAAATTAACATAATTATCAATAAATCAATTAATTTAAATTAATTACCAATTATATTTTAATTAATTACCAGTTAAAAATGTATATAACAATTAATTCAAAATAAATACCAATAAATATATTAAAAAATTTAATTATTTTCAATTAAATTACTTCCCACCCTATTCTCCTATAAACCCACAACCCACTACAGAAGTATATTACGCAAAAAATAAATACCATAAAATTAATTAATTAAAATAAATTATAAAATAAATATACACTTTTCACACATATACTTAAATAAAAAAGCACTTTAAGAAATGTGATTTTATTTAAAAATTGATATTAACTTACTTACCTCAAATTTGATATTTTTGTTGTCTACATTCTGTCCATTCTATATTTTTGTTGTCTATATTCTGCCCATTCGATATTTTTGTTGTCTATATTCTGACCATTCGATATTTTGTCCATTCTATATTTTGAATTCGATATTAATGCAAATCGATATTAAAAACTCGATATTTTGAGTGTATACCAGCGGTAGGCTTGTATGGGGTGCACAAGTGCTTCCCCCCAGTTAGTGCTCTGAAGTACTGGGTGCATCCTTAGCAACCAAAGTGTTTGGCTCAAGAAATGTCCAGCATATCCTTAGCACATAAGCCCACAAAGGACAATTGTTATTCTACATATGCTCTAACTCATGTTGTAGAAACAGAAGTTCAATGTCAATGTAGTTCTGGATGCCATTAAAAAGTCTTTCCCATACAAACTAAAAACTTTGTTTTCAGGGTATTCGTTAGCATGTAGAGCTTTGGTCTCTCGCTGAGCATTTTGCCCAAATTTGGAATTAATTACCAATCTTTGGGAAAGCAGAAAGAACTCCACTTGACATTCTAGGTCTTGTCTCACATACCCCAGATTTCCCCAAAGTTAAACTATTTCTGCATGGATACATAAGTATATGGTAATGAGTGTACGTTTCCACATGTAGAAATTTAAAGAAAGATTACATTTACACTTGCAAGCATTTCATTTTGTTTCTTAATACAGAATAATTGTTTCCTCATTGTTACTCGAAAAAAACATTTGCTTTTAACCTTTACCAGAGTGAATTATTACTTTTTTTATTTTGTCCTCATTACACCATGGTTAGTACATTCTGAACTGGTTATTTGCACCCTCGATCTGCCTATGGTCCAAGTAGTACTCAGACAGCACCTTGAACGGCACCTTTTGACCGACAATAGGGGGTAGGGCTCAGAGCCTTCAAACCGCCTCTATCCATGGCTTCATGTAATCATTGGACAAGAATTATTATTTTATTTTTTTCGTAACCATAGCCCTTCTACATACTTATCAACCTGACCATTTCAAAAAGTCCTCCCATACTTCTGCATACCTTCATGAGTCCCTTTTGGTGTCTATTCTACATGTTCATTTAACCATATTTAACCAGGTGGCTGAGTTCGGAGGTATGGGATCCAGCCAGAGTTTACAAATCTTCCGCCTGGTCAAGAGTATCAAATAAAATAAGAAGGCCCATTCTTATTTAACTCTTGTTTAGATCTATAATCCACCCCAAGGAGTACCAATGTTTTGGTTAAAGTTATATTTTCTCCTAAAATGTCCTTTATGGTGTTTTCCATGGACTTCCAAATTCTTTTAGCTCTGGACATGTGAAAAAAACATGGACATCATTGGCCTTTGGGTAGTTAAATTTTTTGCATCACGGCTTTGGTTGTAGCAAAAATTTGGATAATCTTTGTGGTGTCCAATACAACCTATGGATAACAAAAACGTGTTGACGTTTAAGATTTGCAGGGGTTACTATACAATAGAGTAGTTTTATGGATTCTATCCACTGTGACTGTACACTACCCTCCTGCAATATGTCAGTCCACACCTCCGATAAAGGCTTCATTTCCTCTGCTTCCAAAAGATATCTATACCAAGTTGCGACTTCTTTAGCTTTCTGACCTGCATCCTGAAGCAAGGCCTCAAATTCCCAATGTCCTCTTACTTCCTCCTCTGCAGCCAAAGCCCATGAAGTAAGCTGCAGATACTTATACCTAGAAAGGCAGTTACCTGTCTTAATGTTCAGGACCTCCCATAGGACCAATTCGCCTGTTGGTATTAGGTCTCCCCATTTTGTTACCCCTGCCTGCTTTAAAGGCAGGCTCAGGGCATCCTTCAGACATTCTGAAGTTCCTGGAGATTCCCAAATTGGGGCAAAGTCTGAGAAATAGCCGATCTTTAAGGTCCGTCTCACTGCTATCCAGAGACTAAAGGCTGCTTGCAGCACCTTTAACCTTACTTTTTTTAAATATGTTTGGGCTCCAAATTTGTATAAAAAAAGGCTCCTCCCACTTCTTTAATCAGTTTGCCAAGTATTAGGCCCCATGTGGTGTTAACAGGATCCCCCACTAACATGCAAAAGTTCCTAAATTGAAAGGCCATACAGTACTATCTGAGGTCTGGTAGTGCCAACCCGGCCTTCGTAAGATAACATCTGAGTTTTTTCCAGGAGAGCCGTATCCCCCAAGATGCCCAGATAAAACTAGATATCTTTCCATGTATTTTTTTTATTTCCTCTTTAGGGAAACTTAGTGGTATACAGTTAAAAAGATAAGTTAGTTTTGGGAGAACAGACATTTTTATTAGGTTAACCCTCCCATATATTGACTGGGGTAAATTCTTATATTTGGCTAGGTTCCTCCTCAATTTTCTCTACAATTGTTATCCCCAGATATTTAATCTCTGAACAAGCTCTGCGACCCCAACCTGCCATGTTCCAGCCTATTACTTCTGTTTTTGAAATATTGACCATATATCCAGAGAGAGCACCAAATTACGTTGTCAATTGCTCTATTCTCGTCAATGTTTGCGCTGGGTTTAAAGTAAAAAATACCAAATTGTCTGCATATAGTTCAATGTTACTATGCTTTGGCAGCTGGTGGATAGGGATGATCTGCTCATCTGTTCTTAGCTTGTTCGCAAGTGGTTCCATATATATATATAAAAAGAAGGGAGGACAGGGGACACCCCTGTCTCGTCCCCCTCATAATTATGATACGCCATTAAGCAAAATTTTGGTCGTGGGCTGCTCATATAATTTTTGCACTGCCTGAATAAAATTGATACTGAAACCTATTATATCTAGAACTGCCCAGAGGAATGACCAGCTGACATGATCGAAAGTCTTGTCGGCGTCTATAGTAATCACTGCCAAGGGGATCGATCTCTCCACTGCTAGATCGATAGTCCCAAGTAATCAGAGCGTGAGTTCTTGTATTTGCCTCTTAGGGACAAACTCTTTCTGGTCGATATGTATCAACTGAGGGGCCACCTTAGCCAGTCTCCCCGCCAATATGCCTGTATACATTTTTAGATGGCCATTTAATAAAGAGATTGGTTGATATGAATCGGCATTTCTCGGATCCTTTGCTGGTTGTACAATTAACACCATTATAACCTCATTCCATGAACACGGAATACGATCTCCCACCTCATATACAGCATTAAAGAGAGTCCCAATTTCCGTAACAACCTCTTCTATTATCAATTTATAAACCTCAACCAGAACTGAGTCTGAACCAGCAGCCTTACCATTCTTCTTGTATTTAAGTTGTTCTCTTATTTCCACTTCCATAATTGGAGCATTGACCCTGTTCCTCCTTCTGTTGTTAAAACCGGGAGGCCAATATTATTTAACCAATTCTTTGAGACCTCTCTATCTGGCCTTCCTGGCTCTGTGTATAATTCTGAAGAGAGTTTTACTATGCTTTCCAGAATTTACTCCTCATTATTAGTAACATCTCCCTCAGGATTAATAACTAAATCTCCAATATGGTTTCTCTCTCTATCTGCCCTCGCTTTCCAAGCTAGTAATGCTCCAGCTTTTTTCGCCATGCTCGAAATGTTGCAAACGACTTGCCTCCCACCTTTCTCTGCTCTTTGTTTCTAGTTTAATTCTATAATTCAATCTAGCATCCTCCAGATGTTTTTCCATCTCTTCACTATACTGTGTGTCCTGCTGTATCCTTTCGTCTAATAACACAAACTCCTCCTCTAGCCTTTTTAATCCAACTCGATCCATTTTACTTTTATAGGACACCTGACTTTGCAAAAAACTCCAAATATAAGCCTTAAAGATGTCCCAGATAATCCTATTTGGTGCTGAGTGAGCGTTTACCTGAAAAAATTCCAGGTTTTTTTTCCGTCAAATGGGCAGCCGTGGCCAAATCCAAGAAAATGGCTCTCTTCAGTGTCCATCTGACATTATTCCTAACGCGTATCTCCCTCAATGTGATACTGACCATATTATGGTCCAAGATTTGTCCTGGATGTATATGCACCTCTTTTATTTACCCCGCCCGCTTTCTATCTACCAGTATATAATCCAACCGTGAAAAGTGGTGGTACTTTTTACTGTGAAAAGTGTAAGCCCTTTTCCCTTTCATTGTATGTCTCCAAGAATCAATCATTCCCAAATCCTTTAACATGTATTTTAGGCCTGCCTTGTTTTAGGTGCCTGGGTTTGGACACCCTCCTCCTCGTAGAGCTATCCAAAATTGGGTCCAAGAGGGTATTAAAATCCCCACCTAATAATATAGGTGATGTTACCCCTTCTAGTCTTAATTGCGTATCTACTATTTATTGGAGATCATCTGTATTCAGGCTATAAAAACCAGCACACACAAACTCAGAACACATACATTTAAGAGTTGCCATAACCCATCTACCTGAATTGTCAGTATTGGAAGTGATCATTTCTAGTCTTGAGCCTTTCCGGACGATTATTGCTACACCTTTCAAATATACCGATTGATCTGATGCTACGTGGCTTCAAATGCATCTTTGTTTAGAGTATAGTTCCCTACTTTCCCTTGCCGTTAGGTGGGTTTCTTGCATTATACATACTTGAGAATTAGATTAATCTGAGTAATTCATTACCAGCCTTTGCCTATTTTTTGTCTTTAAGCCGTTTACATTCCATGTTATAATTTTAACTTTGTTTTCCCTCCCTGTCATTTTAATGTATTAGAGGCATTGGACTCGAGGGTCTCTGGTTCTTATGAAAAAAGACCAAGATAAAAAGAATAAAAAGTGTTTTGAAAGTGTCTAATGAGGACTTATTTTTATTTTCTCCCACTGCACCCTACCCTGTGCCCATTCCACCCCCCCTTGCGAACCCTCCCCAAGCTGTCTGGCATAGAGCCAATTTAGACCGCGTAGAGGGAGGAGCCCTCTCTATAAATTTTTATTGAATTTACCCCCCGCCTCCTGCGATGACTAAGTGAGTAACTGATGCTTATGTGTTTTCGTCTCTAATATGAATATATATATTTATTTTTTCTTTTTCCTTTTCCTCTCTTTTATGTATATATATATATATATATATATATATATATATATATATATATATGTCCAATGTTTTCCCTTTAATCTTACATTTTTAATTTTTTTTCCCATAATTTAAAAAAAATGACTTTAGAATTGTCTTTCGCATTCTTAGCTTCTTACATTAACAGACTCGCCTACTCAGGGGCGCAATTCTTTCCTTATAGACTCAAACAAACTATCTGCCTCCTCTATGGTTCGAATATTATGGGTTTGATTGTTCCACATGACCCGTAACATGGCGGAAAATGTTAGTTGCCCCTTGGCCCCCACATTGTTAATTACCCCCATTCTTTTGCCCAATTCCCACTGTTTCTGATCTGTTGCATGGGATAAATCTGATCTAATAGTAAACTGAAGGCTCCTTTATACATAGGGTCTGTTCCTTAATGCAGCCGACAAAATAGCTTCTTTAATCGAATATGAAAGAAATCTATCAATATTTTTCTTGGCTTCCGACGTTGAGGATTTATCCTAAATGGATCTCTATGGACCCTCTGTATTTCACGTTCCAAGTCAATATCTGACCTGTCTTTAAGAGCTGTCTCTAATAAAAGATTGATCACAAATGCCTTAAGATTGGACCCCTCTTCTGCCTCCAGAATGTTAAGGATCCTCAAAATAATTATCTGGGAATGGTTTTCTAACCTTTCTAAGTCTTCTCTGAGACTAGCATTTTCTTTAGCCAATGCCTCAACTCCTTTAGTGTTGTTTGAGATTTCATTCCATATAGTGCTATCTTCCTCCTCAAGCTTCCCTGTTCGAGTAGCGAAATCATCCAACTTTTGTGCAAGGGCCGAGCATGAGGTTTGTATGTCCGCTTGGTTTGCCTTTGATACCTCAAACCGACCTCTGATTTCTCTCTTGAGATGAAAAAGGATAGAGGCCAATGTGGCTTCTGAGTTTTCTGGTACAGGGCTAGGATGGAGTGCCACTAGAGGGTCCACTTATGCCAATGTACTTGAAGGGGTTAGCTGATCTTCTACTGGTACCATGGTGTCACTGCACTACATTAACAGACTCGCCTACTCAGGGGCGCAATTCTTTCCTTATAGACTCAAACAAACTATCTGCCTCCTCTATGGTTCGAATATTATGGGTTTGATTGTTCCACATGACCCGTAACATGGCGGAAAATGTTAGTTGCCCCTTGGCCCCCAAATTGTTAATTACCCCCATTCTTTTGCCCAATTCCCACTGTTTCTGATCTGTTGCGTGGGATAAATCTGATCTAATAGTAAACTGAAGGCTCCTTTATACATAGGGTCTGTTCCTTAATGCAGCCGACAAAATAGCTTCTTTAATCGAATATGAAAGAAATCTATCAATATTTTTCTTGGCTTCCGACATTGAGGATTTATCCTAAATGGATCTCTATGGACCCTCTGTATTTCACGTTCCAAGTCAATATCTGACCTGTCTTTAAGAGCTGTCTCTAATAAAAGATTGATCACAAATGCCTTAAGATTGGACCCCTCTTCTGCCTCCAGAATGTTAAGGATCCTCAAAATAATTATCTGGGAATGGTTTTCTAACCTTTCTAAGTCTTCTCTGAGACTAGCATTTTCTTTAGCCAATGCCTCAACTCCTTTAGTGTTGTTTGAGATTTCATTCCATATAGTGCTATCTTCCTCCTCAAGCTTCCCTGTTCGAGTAGCGAAATCATCCAACTTTTGTGCAAGGGCCGAGCATGAGGTTTGTATGTCCGCTTGGTTTGCCTTTGATACCTCAAACCGACCTCTGATTTCTCTCTTGAGATGAAAAAGGATAGAGGCCAATGTGGCTTCTGGGTTTTCTGGTACAGGGCTAGGATGGAGTGCCACTAGAGGGTCCACTTATGCCAATGTACTTGAAGGGGTTAGCTGATCTTCTACTGGTACCATGGTGTCACTGCCCCCACTTGCCTTGTCCATCTCTACCAACAGGGCAGTTTCATTCTCTTGGAAGATGCTAAACGTATTCTGCGTTGTTAGTTGGAACTCCACCCCAGCTACTCCTTCTTTTTGTATATCTACTTGTATGCCTTCTGGTGCTGCTTGGCCCCCAAGCTTCTCATCTTCTGGATTGGTTGCAGGCTTAGCAATTTCAACGGGCTCCAAACGTTTGCCCTCTTGTTCGCATAGTCGCTTCTGCACCCCACCACTCGCACTCACTCACTCCACCTACATTATCTCCTGATGTCATTACTTGTGTTAATAATTTGTAGTATGCTTTTAATGAAGGGTGATTTTAGCTTGTAAGGGTGAGATTCTTTTCCTCCTTCCCTGTGGGCTCTTCCCCTTATGTCCTACAGCTTTCCCTACTTTGGTGACTTTAGAATGGTCTCTACCAGTCAATGTGCCCCCAGTCAAATAAAAACAGGAGTTGTCAATAACTCCTGTTAAATTTTCCACCTCTCCGAGTTACCGGATACCAAGCGTATACCTAAAAATCCGGTCCAAACTTGCACCTGGTATCTTACCTTTCTTTCCACCTCTTTTTCCTACCGATATCGGACTCTCCTTCTCCATAGGGGGTGGAAATCATTTTATATGGTTCTCCCTCCTGCACCTTTTATTGTTATCATCTGTCTGGGGCTCTATTTTGCCTTGTATCCTGGTAAAAACCACTCTCCTGTGACTCTGGTGGCTCAGAAACGTCGCATACGGTGCACCGAGGCTTCTTCTGCCTCTTCCCCTCTGTGTGTGCGCGGCTCTGAGCCATTATTCTTCTTGACAATTTTAGCTAATCTGTGTAGTAACCACTGATTAAAAATTGTGATGGTCATTTAGAGTTTAGTGGAATATTCATCCAACATAAAACAGCAGATGCACTGTTCCTCCCAATCTTGATTCCTACAGCTGATTTTGAGATGGGAGAAATGCAAAGTGTTCAATGGCACAGGTTTATCTGGCTGCACCAATAGAAATTTCTGTCCCAAAGACTTGCTCACCAAAGGGGACAATCAACTTGCAGTGGTGCTTTTCCCAGCCCTATTTAATGAAGGTGGCCATCACTCATTTACCCTAGCCCCAATGCCTTTTGAGAAATAGTGGTTCCAAGTAGGAAAACAACACAATTGCACACTCATGTAGGAAGTAACCTTCCTGTACATCAAGCTATTTTTTATTTTGTTTGGGAGCTTGTTTTTGCAGAACAAAAACCATTTGCTGACTGGTGCAAAAACCATTGCACCCATGGCAGCTCCCTGAAGACACAGAAATCTCCATCAGGCAGGCTGGGATCTCTAAATTTGAGATTCAGTCCCCTGCAATGGCTGTAGAGGTTTTGGAATTCACTGAGCTGGCAGACCCACAGGAGATCAAACAGATTCAAAATGAGGTCCTCGGTTTATTTTATATTTCCTCCTAGAAGTGTTCAACCACAAGTCTACCAATATTGTTTCTGACCATAGGATTAGGTTAAGGTGGGTTTTTAACTGTATCCGCAAGAGTAATAATTGAATACTCAATTAAAGTCCGAATGCCATTTTCAGAGCTGCTGATTGGTCTTATCCTCTTGTTATCAAATTCTAGTGATTTCCTTGTTCTTCTTTCCACCTAGTTTTTTGGCACAGCCCTTATACAGAAGTAATTTGATCCACATCACTAAGACCTACAACCTAACCTACAAAAAAGCTTCTTTGTATTGAACGAAGGTCACTGGGTAGAGGTTAACGCAGCTGATCAAACATGTTTCAGTGGAAAGGACACAAAAAATTCTAATAAATTGAAATGAAATCTAGTTAAAAAGAACCTTTGCTGCTGATTTGTGATCCAGTTGATATATGGTTGTATGCCACTACAAGTTAACTAAGCGTCATGCCTAGTAACAGTCACTGATTCATCAAGACTACTTTTAATATTGCTTCTATGTGAAATCAATAGTGCTTTGAAGTTTTCGTTGTTATTTGTCTGCAGGGTTTCTGGATCATTGAAGAATTTACCCACACCCATGTCCTGGCAAACCCACCGGATGTACTCTAACTAGGGGATATGTCCTGCTACATCTAATCGTGCAGTGCATTACTATCTCCCTATTTAGTACAGCATACGGTTTCATTCAGAAGGAGTGTCACAAGAGTAAAGGAGCTACTTCTCGATTATATTCTAAATCCTGATCACAAAAAGCAGAGCAGCTCCTTAATGGAACCGCCAGGAGACTTTTGAGAAAGTTATTTTCCACCCTCTGTAGATCCTGCACATTAAAGTGACCCCGCTTGCCCCTTATCTTGCAACTAGAATACATTTAGCAGCATAAACCTCCAGCAACTCTTTCACTAGCTTGTGCTTCAAGTTAGAGGAAAAACCTTGTACTGCCACAATTACTTTCTCAAAATGCAATTTCCTTATGTTCCTTAAATGACCGCAGTTGTTTCTATTATCAAAAGGGATGCCCAAATAGGAAAAAGCAGGAGTTGTGTCAATGTTACCACCATTGAAGAAATGGCCACATAATTTCTCTTTAGCCAGTTCTAGGATCATGGTGAAGGCCTTACATCAGTTTACATTCAAATCCAGATTATGTAAAAAATTCACAAAATGGAACAGTATGTGCTGTAACCCTATTCCAGGCCATGCAATAAGAACAGCAAGAAAAATGGGTAAAGGACGTGTGCCTACATAAACATAATCAACCTGCCATTCAGTAAGATTGTTTTCAATATTGTTAATATATAAAGAAGGAGGGCATAACAAAGCCCTGCCTCACACCTCTATGGATCTCATACTTGTCTGTACATTCCCCATTTCTTCCATAACGCACTTTAGCATTAAGCTGCCTTAGACATGAAATTAAAACCTCCTCTACCCCATCTCATTCATGATGACCCATAACTTGCCATGATTTACGCAGTTGGATGCACAGCTAAAGTCCATGAATGCCAAGCGATAGAGAGGTTTCCGCATCACTCGACAGTGTTGATCCCTTATTGTAAACCATATTGCACCTTAGTAATAGTCTGATGTTCCTCTGCCCAACCCCATAGGCAAGAGAGAACAATTCTCCCTACTGTCTTCAATGTAGAGTCCAGAAGGGAGATGGGCCGATAGCAGCATGGATCAGCTCTGTTACCTTTTTTGAAACTTGGTAATATTATGGATGGGCAAAATGCTTGTCATAAGCATTAAGCACATTCATTAACAGAGGTGCCCTCAGGTCTGTACTCCTCAGGAATAAGTCGAAAGGAATCCCATCAGGGCCTGGAGCTTTTCCTTTCCTACTCCTACTGAAGGCACCTCTATTCTCCTTCAAAAGGAGTTCTAACTTACGAGATAACCTGCGTCATACAAGACCAAAAACACAACTAGTCTGCACTCAAGAGACTCTATGGAACATGCCTGCAGTCAAAGGGCATTTCCCGTGTGGGTCATGTGCAGCATGTCCACAGACTAAACACACCATGGCAATCGTTATAGGTTCAGCTAGACCTTGGGTATAGGTCAAACACACTAATTGTAATAGTGAAAAGTTAATCTATCTGATCATGTGTCCTTGCAAGTACGGCTATGTGGGCATGACCACTCGTCAAGTCAAACTCAGGATCCATGAGCACAAGAGTAGGATCAGGTGCAAGAAACAAGCCACTATGCTTACAAAACACTTTGTAGATTTTAAACACGATGCAGGAGAATTTAAATGGACAGTTTTGGAACAACCATTAATACCTGCTCATGTTACAGATGTGTCAAAATTTCTATTTTATAAAGAGCAGAGACAGGTGTTTAAACTCAAGAGCGACAGTATTGGCCTAAATGACGAAATAACATGGACCGTACTATAGGCTTTACAATACATTCTACACCCCTGACTGTTTGCACTTCATTTGGCATGAGTTGTCGCAGTACTTGGAAATTAAATTATGAACAACTCTTAATCGTTTTGTCTTCGAGTTAGAGCTTGTAGAATAAAACGTGTAAGTCACACTGCACACTTCAGTTTATGGTCGGATTGAGTGTCCGGTCATGCACAATACAAATGGTAATCATATTAAGCTAACACTGTTTATTAACACTCTCTAGATGGTGTGCTGTTGGTTTGGGCTCCATTTGGCAAGGTTAATATTCTCACAATAATGGAAAACCATGTGATGTCCCCTTTGCATTAACAAACATAATTATACAAGGAGTGTGTTGAAAATATGTTATATTTCTCAACAGAGTCTGACAAGAGCGAGTTGAACAACGTACGTACATGTAAGGTCTTTAGTATGCCTCAAAAAAGAGACACGAACTACAACCTCTATGACCGATCTCGTCGATCGCGGTCATCCTGTAGTCTGTGCACTACAATCTGGGCCGACTCGTAGGCATTAGTAAATATGAATGAGACAGTAGTTTGTTGAACAGTTATACTGTAGTTCATGCCTTGCAGTTGTTTCAAGGGAGTATTATATTGGCCTGATTAACAGCTTACGTAAATATACTGTCCCTAATTTGCCTCGATTGTGAGGAAGGGACTTCAAATTCCATGACCGATCACGTCATTTTGCAGTCTTTGTACCATCATCTGAGCCGTCTTGCAGGCTGACCATAGACAACGTTGCGAAAATAATCCCACCCAAAAAGAACTACATTTCCTATGATTAGAGAGGTCACTTTGATGTCCTTTTACAATGACGCTATCAGTAACGGCCCTTCCGCTGGTTAATGAGAAGCACCGGTGATCTAACCATATAAACGGCGGCTTAATCTGTCGTCGGTCACCTCCGTATGCAGCTCTTAAATGGTCCGAGGTACCAACGGACAGGTAAGCAAACTATCTGCTTTCACTATTGTGTGACACTCTGTTTCAGGGTGAGTCCTGCTCTTTTTTTCAAAGGACATACCCGCTCCGAGTCATTGGGAGGGAGGGGTGGGGGGGGAAGCAGATCACAAACCCAGTGATGTGGGTAAAAGGCCGCTTTATTGAAACAGGTGCACATCACATACTAAAAACCTTGGCAAAACGAAACCTTACTGAACAACCAAATACCTGACCCCTTGGCCCCGCCCCCGCCCCTAAATTCTTTTTGCACCCACCCAATACAATCCAACATTACAACCTTACAACATTACACATTAAATGCAAATTATAACATCCCCCAAATATCAATCTTCCAATAAGCAACTTCGCCTGCCTTTTTATCACTGTCCACCCCCACCCTGCCCAAGTTGAATACAACACAACGTGCCTACCCATTCCTTGACAATAAACCAACTCCAACAATAACCAAAACTTCTTTTAACTCTGTCAAAATTCAAACATCCCCGCACTGTACCTGTTCCAAGTGACAAACAAAGCTATTACCCTGCGCAACAAAACCCACCATATAATCCCCTACTAGAAAATATGGAAGGGGGAGGAAGGGAAAAACCAAATCCCTACACCTAAGCTCCCAGCTACCAGGTCACCAAACCCAAAATGGTGGCTGGGAGCAGGAGCTCAACCCTTTTATGGCTGTGCTCCCCTTGGGCTTCTTTCGGGCTGTCTTTTTAGCAGCCCAATATACAAAATGTCGGGCCCGTGCCCAGCAACCCCCCTCCCCCAGCCCCTCTCAAACTGCCTGGGGGGACCTCCCTGCGGTTTGGCCACTCCCCCCAAGCCCCTCTTGGGAGGGAGGGGTAGGGGAGGAAGCAGACCACAAACCCAGTGATGTGTGTATAAGGCACTTTATTGAAACAGGTGCACATCACATACTAAAAACCTTGGCAACGCCTTACAAACCTAAACCTCACTGAACAACCAAATCCCTGACCCCTTAGCCCCACCCCACCCTTAAATTCTTTATGCACCCACCCCTACCCAATACAATCCAATATTACAACATTACAACATTACACATTAAATGCAAATTATAACATCCCCCAAATACCAGCCTACCAATTCCTTTACAATAAACTAACTGCAACAATAACCTAAACTTCTTTTAACCCTGTGAAAATTCAAACATCCCCGCCAGCCAGAAAGAGGGGGGACTACCCCCCTTTTCTGCCTCCACAACTAAAACTGCCACTTTTTTAAAACCAGAACGAGCCTGAACCTGCAAACATCGAGCTAAAGCTTCCCTCATTTCCAACAGATAGAGGTCCATACCAAGTCTATACAAATGCACCCCGTCGCCCCTGAAAAACTCAACCGCCTCAAACAGAAGCTCCCTATGTGCGGCCCTGCCAAAACCCAGAGGATGAAAAAAACGAGATATTTCTGTCAATGGCCCAAGGGTTCAAAGCACCCCCCCACACTCTACGCGGCACCAACTCTGTCCATAGCACATGGCACCCAGCCCATCGCCCCTTTAAACGCGACAAATCTTTTTTCATGGCCCTCATCAACACCACACCCTTCACACCTACCAAGTCGTTCTCACCTAAATGAATCAGCAACACATCCGGGCCCTGGCCCCCTACCAACCATCTGTTAAGGCTCGGGATCCGATCTTTCCACAACATCCCCCCTTTACCCTTCCAAACAATGCGGTACATTCGGTCATTAAACCCAAACATTTCACCAAAATACTGCTGGCATGCATGAAACTGAGCCCATTTAACAAAAGTATGGCCCACAATCCATATTGTCAGCTCCGTTGAGTGGGGCCCAGCCACAGATCCTGTAACGAGAAAGACAAATTGAGATTCAAACCAAAGAGGATGGCGCATGCGCTTTTCCCACACTCTGTCTTATATAGCGCTGATAGCAAGCAGACTACCAGCGCCTCAACCTCATGATATCTCCCGGTGACCATCCCCTATTATGCGCCTTCATGGCTTCTCAGATCCTAAAAGAATGTGTCCCATACTCAGGCCCATCCAAACCCACACTGCCCAATGCCTTCCTTATCACCATGCGCAGCTAATAGTCCGTTACCCTATGCCCGTCAGCATGCCGAAAAACCTCCTCCGTTCCCTCTCCCTGAGACATAGAAAACTAATGGTGAGCCCATCTCACGGGGCACGTGGCAGCAGGCACCGCTGCTTCCAAACGCACCCCTTTGCCTAATCCTCTCTGGTCTGTTTTTGAGCTGGCCAACCAAAGATGTATCCCCTCCTCCCACTGCACCTCACCCCCGTCTTTCGCCTAGTACCCAAGAGCTCGGACACCCGAAATGCCCCCAAAAATATCCACACCATGAATGGAGAGAATAAACAGGCCTCAAAGTCATACCTGCATACCACCGGCAACGCCGCCAATATCTGCGATAGTTTCTGCCAGGTGAGGGGGGTACACGCCAGACTTCCCCCCCTCTCCCTAGCCCACTCTTCCAACATCCTCCTTCCCACTTCGCCTGCCGATGGGGTGTACCCCAAGGAAGTTTCCCCATGAAGGCAATGCCCGCCAACTTTCCCGCAATGGTAACTTTCGTCAAACCTCTGTCAATAGGTGCTAAAATGAACTGGACTACATCCTCTGACCGCCGCCCAATCTCTGTCCGCTGGCGTGCCCCAGATGCCAGGAAATCCCTCCACCCCAGCTTGTACGCCGCCCATGTTGAAGCAGAAAGGGTTCCTACCACCAGTTGTAGCACCCTACGTTGCCTACATACCACAGATGTTCCGGCATTGGGGTCTGTGTCCTGTCCGCCTCCTTGGCAAGCCCACGGAATCCTACTCACTGTGAACAGGACAAGGCATCCGCTATGTCATTGTCCACACCTGGGATAGGCAACGCCCTGAAAGCAATGTTGTGATGCAAGCATCCAAGCACAAAAACCCACAGCAACTTCAGAACTTGTTTGTCTCTTGCAGACTGCCTGTTAATGACCTCCACAACTGCCATGGTATCCACCCTGAAGAAGACCTTCTTATGCACCAATTACTCACCCCACAGGGACAGTGCCACCAGTAACGGGAAAAGCTCCAGAAACGCAATACTCCTCCCACCATCCTTCCACTGCTGTGGCCACTGCTCGGCGCACCACCTTCCCTGCCAGTAGACACCAAAATCTTCACCGCCTGCCGCATCTGAAAAAATGTGTACATCCCATTGGACGTCCTCCTCCCTGGCCAATGGCACACCATTGAAAGACTGCAGGAAAACTGCCCACATCCGCAAGTCATCCCTCACCCCTGCTGACAGGCGAATATGGTGGTGCGGTAAGTGCTGGCATGCCAATGCCCTACCCAACCGCCTGCAAAATGTCCTCCCTGCTTTGACCACCTTGCATGCAAAGTTGAGAAGGCCAAGGAGCACCTGCACCTCCTTCACAGTCAACTTCCATTTCGACAGCATACCATCCAACAACTGTAACATTTTCTCTTTTTAGTCATCAGGCAAGCGAGCCCGCATTGCCACAGAATTAATCTCTATTCCCAAGAACGACATGGCCGTGCAGAGACCCATTTTCTTCTCAGGTGCCAACGGCACCCCCATGTAGCCCATGAGCTCATGGAAAGTGTCCAGGGCTGCCTAGCACTCCGTGGAGCCTGGTGAGCCAACAAAGAAGAAGTCATCAAGGTAGTGCGTCACCAATGTATGCCCCGTGCATCTCGTGAAGTACCACTGCAGAAAGGTGCTAAAGCATTCAAACAACGCAAATGACATGAAAAAGCCCATCGGCAGCGCTTTGTCCAAATACCGTTTCCCCTCAAACTGGATTCCCAAAAGATCCCAATCATCCGGATGCACCAGTAACAATCAGAAAGCTGACTTCACATCACATGTTGCCATCTCTGCAGTCGCGCCCGCAGTCACCACTAGAGACATGGCCACGTTGACTGAGGAATAAGGAACTGAGGCCGCCTCCTCATCAATAAAGTCATTAACTGATGACCCCTCTGGCCATGACAGATGCTGAATCAGCGTATATTGACCCACCTCCTTTTTGGGGACCACCCTGATTGGTGAAATAATCAGGTTTTCTGTCGGCCAATCCTAAAAGGGCCTGCCATCCTTCCCTCTCTCACTTCCTTGTCCAATTTCTCCTGCACCACCACCCTGTGCTCTGCCACTGATTTCAAGTTGTCTGCCCACCTCCATGCCGCGGACCCCGATTCCCCAAATGGAACCCCCACTGAAAACCATCAATCAGAAACGTACTTGCCCCTTGGTCCCCATAACCCTCAGCCCCTCAACCAGCTACTCTACCTTAATTGTCGTAGGAGCTCTTGGGCCCAGCGCCCTGTGACCCTTTTCCTCCCCTATTGCTCTACAAATGCTGAGAGGGCCCAGGGGTGCTGCTACCCACCTGCTGCCACTGCTGATTCCCCTGTGGCTTGACTCCCCAACACTTAACGAGGGGGTGGCGCTTCCCACACTTCGAACACTCGTGCCGAAACTTGCAGTACTCCCTCATACATAGGCCCTTGTTAAAGTCCCAGCAGGTACCTGTTCCCGCTGGTGAAGACCCTGTGCCCCCCACCCCTCCCTGGATGGGCTTTCCCTGAAAGCGCCAATATACCAGCGGCAGTCGGCTCGCCGTGAACACAGTCTTACCGCCTGTAGCTGACCCCATGGTGTGTTGCCATAAATCTGTGTCCAGTTCTCCCCTTTTAGCTTCTGCGTCCTACACCATACGTGCTCTGAACTCCTCAGCATAATGCACCCGCGCATATCCACCCCCTGTGATCTGCGCCTTCCTTATGACATCCGTGTACTTAAATAGTGTCACGCAGCGCTTCTCACAGTACACACTGGCGTATATTAAAAACACAGCCGTCCAGTTCTCAATTGTCAACGCCACCATGGGCCTTTTTGCCAGCTCGTATTCCTCCTCCTTCGAGCCCTCCTTAGCTCTCAACTCCCTGTGCAAGAGCTTCAAGAGCTCTACAAATTACCCCTTCCATATCCATTCTGTGGTAGCCAGCGTTAAGTGCGTCCCCAATGGTTTAGTGACCCTTATATATGGGAGCTTCTTAATCTTCAACTCCTTGCTGGGTAAAGGGTCCTTGCCCCCCCAGCCGCCTCTTTGTTCGTCCCGCTCTTAACCTTGGTACCTTGACCTGCTCTCCCCTCCTCCAGTCCCACTCCTGTGTCCTTCACAAACTTCCCCTTGTGCAGCCTCCCCTCAGACATCCCCCATCCCCTTCACACCCCATCCACACAGACACCATTTTTGGTTTGGCCCATGGTTTATTCACCTCACCTGGTTCCAAAGAGGGTGCCCGGACAGGCTCTGACCGCCTTGCCGCCTCTTCTACATAAACCACTGGCCGAGGAGCCCTCACCACGGTGCCGTGTTCTCTCGTAGGACCAGCCGCTGCTGACATCCTGCCCGCCGGTGCCTGCAACACACTATGAGAAACATGAGAGGGCACCCCCTCATCCACCTCCCTCAGCTTCCCCTCTTCGGGGGTATCGTCATCATCATCCAACACCACAGCCTCTACTTCATAACTTGCCCCTGCATCAACATCCACAACCTGGGCCTTACCGGGTCCCAACTGTCAAACACCGGCCTTAACGGCCCCTGTGTTTCCTCCGGGTGGGGGAGCCGACTGTACCCGCAGGTGCTTCCCCATGCGTTGACCTCCATATGACTCTCCAGCCTCTGGTAAAGTTGACTATCGTGATGCCCTAGCTGTTGGAGCCAGCGAAGCCGTGCCGGGCCTTCGTGTGCTGGCCGCGACGGGGTCCCTCGCTGGTACAGGCTGCGCCGTGCTGGGCTCTACCCTCCCTTCTCCTCTGTGTACATGGGCCGCACCCCGTCCTACCGAGACTGCCACGCTGTGACGCCCCCCAAACCTGTAATTAAAAAGTTTGGACTGACGTGCTGGGCCCCTGACACCATCCTCCGAAGCACCCCCAATTCCCTCAATCCCTGGTCTGCTCCCAACTAACCCAGAACCACCGGCGTGCTCCCCTTGCGATGAGCCCCCAAAGTCCTCATCCTCGCTCCAATCCAACAAGGCCTGAACCATCTCCGATGCCGGGCACAAGGCTGGCCCAAGCACCGCCCCTGTTCAAGCTCTCCCCCCTCCGCTCCGAGACCACCCATCCCATCCGATGCCACGCATGTTCCCACCATGCCTGGACAATAAACCCCCTCAGCCAGATGCCCCCCCTTCGCTGTCTCTGACCCCTTCTGCCCATGAGGGAAAAAGTCCAACCCCTCCCAGGCACGAGCACACCCCACCAGCTCCAAAACCCCAAACTTGTCCCTTTCCATCCACCACACACCCCCCTCCTCTGCTTCTCCTACATCACCCCTCCCAACCCCCCAAAAGCGGAGCCCCTCCCCCCATAAAGGGGGCGGTAGATGTGTCCACCATATGCGCCCTGTCCCTGACTAGACAGAGGCTGTCCCCCAACCCTCCCATCTGTGCCCATTCCCCTTCCCCCATAGAGCCACTATATTGTTTTAATTTATTTATTTTTAGATATTTTTGTTTTTTAAATTACATTACATTGTTTTATATAAATTCAAAAAAAGTTTTTACAAATATTGAAATTGTAATATTTGTTTTTTTTATTTTATATATTTTTTTATTTATATATATTTTATATAGCAGGTGAGTTGAGTAAATCGAAATTCGTAGTTCGGCTGATTTTAGAGGAATATTTTAAAGTTCAAAAACTCCACACTTAGAAGAATTTCCAAGTAAAACCACTCAATTTTACCCTGTGGAAGGAAATTCACTTAGCAGGTAATTAGTGTTATCACTACTTTTTCTTACTCAGTAGTGGTTCCTGGATCCAGCACTGGTGAATCTCATGTAAACAGTTCAAAGAATGCGTTTAAGTCATACCGGCGTTTTCTAAGGAATATTTTTAGTTTGTGAAAATAGACACTTCGAAACTTTTCTGGTGAAAACCAGACAATTGATTTCTATGGTGGGAAATACAAGTAACTGGTAAGTACAGTTAGAATTACTTTTCAGGGTCAGTGCTGGGCTAAAAGATGCAGCACTGGGTTCTCTCCTGATAATAGGTGAGTAAATCGGAATTCGTAGTTCGGCTGATTTTAGAGGAATATTTGTACAATGGTGAAGGAAGGGGGCGGGGCCTGAGGTGACATGTTTGCAAACACACCCTGTGGTGCGTTTTAAGTTGGGGAATTAATTCCTCTTCAATACTGCTGTCCCCTGGGGGCCAACTAGCCCACCAGGTGCCTCCAGGGAGCTGCGTTGCAGAGACGTGTTCAGTGGCCACGCCCCTTTTTACAACACTCTGCAACACAGCTCAGTGGCACTTACTGGAGGTACCTAGTGGGCTAATTAGCCCTTAGGGGACCTCTGGATTGAATAGGAATTAATTCCCCAACTTAAAACGCGCCACAGGGCGTGTTTGTACACATATCACCTCTAACCCCGCCCCCTACATTCATCACTGTGCAAACGCACCCTGTGGCGTGTTTTAAGTTGGGGAATTAAGTCCCCTTGAATCCTGAGGTCCCCTGGTGGCCAACTAGCCCACCAGATACCTCCAGTCTGCACCAGGGAGCTGTGTGGCAGAGAGGTGTTCAGAGGCCATGCCCCTTTTTACAACACTCTGCAACGCAGCTCCGTGGCGCTTAGTGGAGGTACCTGGTGGGCTGTGTAGCCCCACTTCTTTTTCTTATTTATTGGCCCTGGGGACCCCACAACCCAGGGCATGCCCCCAATTTTTAATTAAAAAAAAAATCGGGAAGGAAGCCAAGTGGCCCCCCTCCTTTGGCCATAGTTTGCCCCGGGGACCCCATCCCCCGGGGATTGGCCTTTTTTAAAAAATTTTATTTTGGAGGGGAGCTGCCTTGACCCCCTCCTGTGGCCAGTTCTGGCCCCGGGACCCCAACCCCGTGGCAGTTTCTTTTTTGTTATATATATTTTTTGGGGGGGAGGGGGCCACGTGTCCCCCTCTCCCGGGCCACTACTAGTCCCAGGGACACCATCCCATAGGACTGGCCCTCTTCGTTGGGGGCCGTGGGAGGGTCCCCAATCCCCCCACGGTCCCAGCCGGCTCCCTGCATCCTGCAGGAGCCGGCATTGCTTTTCCACATGGGGAGCAGCTAACATGCTGCTTTCCCTGTGGAAAAGCAATCTGCTTTCCTATTTGGAAGAGAGAACAGGTTTCCTGCTCTCTCTTCCAAATAGGAAAGCAGTTTGCAATGACAGGGTGGGAGCCACGAGGCTCCCGCCCTGTGATTGCAAACTACAGTGTCCCGGGGGCGGGCACTCCGGGACACTGCAGGAGCCGGCCCTCGGGGGTGGCGGTCTCCAGGGCCTAGACAAGAGGGGGGCTGCGCGGCCCCCCATCCACATTTTGATGAAGCCCCGGGGCTGGCGATCCCCGGGGTTGGGGTGCCTCACTTAATGCTTTGAAGCCCCCAGGGGTGGCGGTCCCCAGGGCTGGGGGGGCCTGACGGAGAGCCCCACACCCATTTTAAACAAGCCCCAGGGGTGGAGGTCCCCAGGGCAGTGTGGGGGGGTTGGGACCCCCACACTATTTTTTTGATGATGCTCCCGGGATTTTGTCCCCCAGGGGGCAAATTAGCATATTTAGCGCGGGAGACCGCGTTTCTTATATTTTTTTTTGGGCTGATGCGCCTATCCTGCGCACATCCTCCCATTTTTTTGGGGGCCTTGGGGGTCCTTGTGGGACCCCCTGAACAGGTCTAGGGGGTTAGGGTGTTTCTACCCTGCCCCCTTTTTGCGTTTTGCGACATTTTTGGGGGTTCTTGTGCCTCGGTTCTACAGAGGCACAAGATGGCTGCCAACAGTTCCTGATTTGGAGTGTTGACAGCCAATTAAAATACAGCTTGTGCACAGCAGGGTGCGCTTAGGGTACACGGACCCTCCGAGGCCATAGATATATATATACTTTTAAATGTCATTTTCTCAGAAACTACTGAACGGATTTACACCATTTCATCAAAAGGCACGAGTCTGAACTAAGGACTACCTCTTTGCCAAATTTGGTGTAATTCAGCAGTTTGGGCTGTAGCTGCGGCTAAAGGTCCTATGGGAAATTGCATGGGGAAAATGCATTTTGGGATCCCCCTTTTTTCTCGGCCCCTGCTTGATGAATTACTGTGAAACTTTCGGAATGGGAGCGGACCGGAGCTGGCCAAAAGCTTTGTAAATTTGGCGAAGATACGTCAATCGGCACCAAAGTTATGCCAAATAGAATGTTGCGGATTTCCTAAGGATAATAGGTCCTAACTATATCTACCTACTGGCGACCGCCAGTAGGTAATATATATATATATATATATATATATATATATATATATATATTTATATATATATATATATTACCTACTGGCGGTCGCCAGTAGGTATATATAGTTAGGATTTTTTCTCTATGGGATTTTTGAAAATTCTATGTCTAATAACTTTGGCGTTTGTGGATGGAATTGGCTGAAATTTTCAGGAAAATGGAACATTTTGTTTCTGAGCAGCCCCTGCAAATTTGGGGGGGTTTCGTCAAGGGGGGGCCGAGAAAAAAAGGGGGTCCCAAAACGCATTTTTCACATGTTAATTTCCATAGGGCGGTTGGCCCCACTTTTAGCTCGAACGGCTGAATGGATTTGCACGAAACTTGGCAAAATTGGCAAAATTGTAGGGACTGGTAGCCCGATGTGCCTTTGCTAGGTCTCAATATATGTGCTCCAGTGGATTTTGATAAATTAACTTTAAAAAAATATATATATATCTGTAACAGCGCTCCGGGTAGCGCTCCGGTTCGCGTACTTGACGCGTAACGGAACTTCGCGAAGCGAAGCTGATTGGCTCTCCGGTGTCTGTCAACATTCTAAACAGTCCGGAGCGGCCGCCATCTTGTCTCTCGGTAGGATCGAGAGACAAGAGGAGGCCAAAACATTTGGGAAATGACCATAAGGGGGCATAGTAGATCCTCCCTGACCCCCTAGGTTTGATGTGGAGGCTTTAAAGGGGCCCCGCGGGGGAAAAAAAAAAAATGTTTTTTTTGCGTGGGGAGCGGCCGGTACGCTTTTGTGCAATGGGCGGTGGTAATCTAAATGATGAGGGGGGTGCGGGGGGGCAGCGTTCAAAGCACATCAGCTTGCATAAACACAATTTTTTTTTTATCTACCACGTACTTGACTTATCTCTCTGAGATGCATTCCCTTGTGTTTCGGCAATGGTAGTCTGTTCATTACATAGATCGCCCGAGGGCGGTAGTACAGACCGCGCGTAGGAAAGGGTCAAAAGCCAAGGGTATAGGAGTATGTAACAAGCGAGCCATTTAATAGAAAAAACTAAACGTGACAAACGGTTGCAGGATCAGTGAAGGTTGATTTTATAATTGAAAGTATAACAGGATCAGTTACAATAAAATCGTCCATACGCACACCATGGGCGAGTATCATGGGTAACATTATTTCGAAGCTTTATTAATACAATAATCAATAATGAAAAATCGACATCAATAGGGTTGTCCGTATTCCTAGTCAGTACCCTTCCCCGCCCGCCATGTGCACAAAGACCGCATACATCCCCCATAACGTCAAGGCTAAGTAACTGGAACGTCATAAGGAGTTGCAAGTCGCTCCCATACTGGCGCCATTTTGGTCGAGGCCAGGCAGGTCCAGAGTATAGTTCAATGTCTCCAATAAGTAGCGGCAGGAGCAGAATCCCTTTCGGCAGTTCTGGCTTCGTCATTACGAGCACTAGAAAACAAGACATTCTGGGCAATACCACCCTTGACGCAGCCCTTTATTCTACAAGATGGTGTCTTTAAAAAGCCAGGGGTATAGGAGTATGTAACAAGCGAGCCATTTAATTGAAAAAACTAAACGTGACAAACGGTTGCAGAATCAGTGAAGGTTGATTTTTTAATTGAAAGTATAACAGGATCAGTTACAATAAAATCGTCCATACGCACACCATGGGCGAGTATCATGGGTAACATTACTTCGAAGCTTTATTAATACAATAATCAATAATGAAAAATCGACATCAATAGGGTTGTCCGTATTCCCAGTCAGTACCCTTCCCCGCCCGCCATGTGCACAAAGACCGCATACATCCCCCATAACGTCAAGGCTAAGTAACTAGAACGTCATAAGGAGTTGCAATTCGCTCCCATACTGGCGCCATTTTGGTCGAGGCCAGGCAGGTCCAGAGTATAGTTCAATGTCTCCAATAAGCAGCAGCAGGACCAGAATCCCTTTCGGCAGTTCTGGCTTCGTCATTACGAGCACTAGAAAACAAGACATTCTGGGCAATACCACCCTTGACGCAGCCCTTTATTCTACAAGATGGTGTCTTTCAAAAGCCAGGGGTATAGGAGTATGTAACAAGCGAGCCATTTAATTGAAAAAACTAAACGTGACAAACGGTTGCAGGATCAGTGAAGGTTGATTTTATAATTGAAAGTATAACAGCATCAGTTACAATAAAATCGTCCATACGCACACCATGGGCGAGTATCATGGGTAACATTACTTCGAAGCTTTATTAATACAATAATCAATAATCAATAATGAAAAATCGACATCAATAGGGTTGTCCGTATTCCCAGTCAGTACCCTTCCCCGCCCGCCATGTGCACAAAGACCGCATACATCCCCCATAACGTCAAGGCTAAGTAACTAGAACGTCATAAGGATTTGCAAGTCGCTCCCATACTGGCGCCATTTTGGTCGAGGCCAGGCAGGTCCAGAGTATAGTTCAATGTCTCCAATAAGTAGCAGCAGGACCAGAATCCCTTTCGGCAGTTCTGGCTTCGTCATTACGAGCACTAGAAAACAAGACATTCTGGGCAATACCACCCTTGACGCAGCCCTTTATGCTACAAGATGGTGTCTTCCATTCAGAAAATATTGTTGGCAGCATTTTGAAAGGAAAGATAAACGGCCGTTCTCCTAGTGAGTCTCACATTGTTACATTTATGAAGAATGTTGAAGAGTAGTATGTTGAAAATCTGAAGCCATCGTTCTACAAACTCTCAACCAGCCTTGGATGGAAAAATCCTGAAGAATGTACAAACTGAAAACCAGTTTTTGTCTGCATAGCATCAGCAGCAACACTTGAGTCAGCTTTGTGTGAAGCCGCCATCTTGATCCAATCAATACCGTCCCCCTGCACACATTCAGGGACCAGGCCACATTGCGAGGGCACCGCAAAACGTGTCTTCAGGTCAAACGGATTGTGGGACAAGGTCCAGAATGAAGAGTCACCAAAAGGCAAAAAGTTCCGCCGGACCCCGGGAGCCAGCCGCCTATGTCGGGGGCGATCTCAGGCCACACCAGGGCAACAAGACTTGGGGAGGGGGCAGGAGCCAAGTGCCCCCTCCCAGTCCGCGCCACCACACCGCCCCTCGGGGGCCTCCGTCAAGCGGTTCAGGGAGGCACCGCAGGCAGCGGTTCTTCAGATCAGTGGCTCTCACCGGCAAGGCTCCCCTCCATCAGCAGCGATCGTTGGCGCTGTGGTTGTGGCCGGAGGCCCCGCCTAGTCAACGCCCCGGCCTCTCCATGTCGTAGGCCGCAAGAGTGGGCGCAACTCAGCTGGATGGCGGGTGAGACGCTGTAGCCGCAAGAGCAGGCGAAACTCAACCGGCCGAGTGAGGCACTGTGCCGCAAGAGCGGGCGCAACTCAGCTGGCCGAGCGAGACTTGGGGAGGGGGCAGGAGCCAAGCGCCCCCTCCCAGTCCGCGCCACCACACCGCCCCTCGGGGGCCTCCGTCAAGCGGTTCAGGGAGGCACCGCAGGCAGCGGTTCTTCAGATCAGTGGCTCTCACCGGCAAGGCTCCCCTCCATCAGCAGCGATCGTTGGCGCTGTGGTTGCGGCCGGAGGCCCCGCCTAGTCAACGCCCCGGCCTCTCCATGTCGTAGGCCGCAAGAGTGGGCGCAACTCAGCTGGATGGCGGGTGAGACGCTGTAGCCGCAAGAGCAGGCGAAACTCAACCGGCCGAGTGAGGCACTGTGCCGCAAGAGCGGGCGGAACTCAGCTGACCGAGCGAGACTTGGGGAGGGGGCAGGAGCCAAGCGCCCCCTCCCAGTCCGCGCCACCACACCGCCCCTCGGGGGCCTCCGTCAAGCGGTTCAGGGAGGCACCGCAGGCAGCGGTCCTTCAGATCAGTGGCTCTCACCGGCAAGGCTCCCCTCCGTCAGCAGCGATCGTTGGCGCTGTGGTTGCGGCCGGAGGCCCCGCCTAGTCAACGCCCCGGCCTCTCCATGTCGTAGGCCGCAAGAGTGGGCGCAACTCAGCTGGATGGCGGGTGAGACGCTGTAGCCGCAAGAGCAGGTGAAACTCAACCGGCCGAGTGAGGCACTGTGCCGCAAGAGCAGGCGCAACTCAGCTGGCCGAGCGAGACTTGGGGAGGGGGCATGAGCCAAGCACCCCCTCCCAGTCCGCGCCACCACACCACCCCTCGGGGGCCTCCGTCAAGCGGTTCAGGGAGGCACCGCAGGCAGCGGTTCTTCAGATCAGTGGCTCTCACCGGCAAGGCTCCCCTCCGTCAGCAGCGATCGTTGGCGCTGTGGTTGCGGCCGGAGGCCCCGCCTAGTCAACGCCCCGGCCTCTCCATGTCGTAGGCCGCAAGAGTGGGCGCAACTCAGCTGGCCGAGCGAGACTTGGGGAGGGGGCAGGAGCCAAGCGCCCCCTCCCAGTCCGCGCCACCACACCGCCCCTCGGGGGCCTCCGTCAATCGGTTCTGGGAGGCACCGCAGGCAGCGGTTCTTCAGATCACAACAGAGTCTCATGCTCGATCGATTGAGCTGGCCGAATCAGGCAACAAGAAGGTGGGGGGGGGGGCACCTCTTGCTCAACTACCACTTGAGGAGGTGGTACTCTCTTCCTAGGAGGTGGTGGTGGTGGTGGGGATGCACCAGCTGAAGCTACAACACTTGCCATTGCTAAGTGATGAAAAAAGGTCTTCCTCTCACAAAGATGAAAGTCAGAGTGAGGAAACAAGGAGGGGTTTTCATCATTTGGGACAAAAAATAGTTCTAAACCAATGAAAAGTGTTATTTTTATGTCACATGACCTAGCCTTACATCATTAGGAACCCAAAAGTGAAATGAACCAATGAAAAGTTTTATTAACAAGTCACATGACCTGTTATGCTTACGTTGCGCGCTCCGCGCCGCGCCCCGGATCGCCCCCGGGAAGCTGCGCTTCGCGCCTCGCGCACCGGAGAACTTCCGGGTGCGCTAACGCGGCTCGTCATAGGACGCATTACGCGACAACGCGATATGTCGCGGTTACGCGACGCGTCACAATGTTGTTTTCTAACGCGGCAGTTGCGCAAACAGAACGTTTATCGGCCGGGCATATGGAATACATACACATTCATACCATACAATCAGGGCATGTACGCTCAGTCACACCATACAATTTTTCACGTTCACAGTGATGGTCTGCACTCCATGCAATATCTCACAGCGCTTGTCTATGTCTTTCCCTACATGGAGGACGGTGCGGTCCATGTCCACTCCATTCTTCAGCCGGAACTCCGATGTAACCTACAGAGGAGAAAAGAAAGGGGGGGATACAGCATTCAGAGGATGTCAGCGCGCGCAAACACGAAAAAGCTTCTACTTACCATGTATCAGACTAGCTGCAGGAACGTGTGATACAACAGATCTTGGCTATCCCTTTCGCATTATTTTTCTGTGGAACATATCCTCCCCTTCTTATGATGCCAAAAAATGTTTCATTTTGTTTGTCTCTAAATTCGAGTTCCCTCTTCGTGTATTTGTTTCTCAATTAGTCTTATTTTATGGGACAAAATACCACACCTTACATTCGGCAGATACCTTAAGCTACGGTCGACCATTTTCTAACAATTCTGGAAAAAGGGCAGGTGTGACGGATACAAATTTCAATCAATCCAAAATTCAGGCAAAGGGTCTGCATTATCTGTCTTCTATTGTTTGGGAATAACAGCCATTATTCTAAAATCCTACCAACCTAGACGATTGTTATGACGCTGATTCCATACTTCCTTCTAAAACTTTTTTTTTTGCAAAAATGTCAGTATACAAATACGGGCCTACAACCACGTGGGCCGGCCACGGAGCAAACTGGAATCGTATATGATGAGAGGACCTTTACACTGTAGAAAAACGTAATGGGCGGGCCATTAGGTTGCAGGAATTAAGGTGTCTAACAGTTGCGGAATCGGTGGACGTTAATTTTATAATGAAAGTACGACAGGACCAGTTACAATGAAATTATCTAGATATACATTTGCGGGCAAGTACCATGAGTAACGTTAATTCGAACTTTCAATAGTACAGTAATGAATAATACATCAGAACTTAATATCAATAGGGATGTGCAAATGTTCAATCAGTACCCGTCCCCGCCCGCCATGTGCTCCAAAACTGCATACATATCTCGTGATATCAAGGCTGAGCAACCAGTACACATCAAGGAGTTGCGAGTCTCATTTATACCGACACCATTTTGGGCATGGCCGGGCAGGTCCAGAATATAGTCAAAATGTCTCCACCAACCAGCGGTCGGAACAGAACCCCTTTCAGCAGTCCAAAAAGTTCTGTTAAATGACAACAGAAGGGACAGGCAACAAGAACCATCAGTCAAAGAGGGGAGGGCAAGTTCTTCTCTACCGGGTCACGTTGGGGCTCCACCGGAACTGATCGAATTGGTAGTCTACAGTGTTTCTGGATGTTTCAGACTGAAGCTGGCGTCAGCATGAGAGCACCCCGTGGCTACGTCGTGGCCATTCCGCGAGCAATCATGGCAGTCGCTCCCCACCGGAAGTCTGCGGGAGTCGGGGGCCCCGGTGACTCTTGTAGAATCTTCAAGGCTGAGGGGACGCTTTTGGGAATGGGGCCCATGCCCTAGCAGTCAAGCGTCCGAGTTCCAGGGTTGCCCAGAGCCATCCTTGCAGGCCAGGCCCAAGTCTGTGGAGCCGACCGCCATTTTGTGAGCTCCGTGGCAGCCGCCTGTCTCTGTACCACAAGAGTGGGTGCAATTCAGCCGGATGGCGGGTGAGACGCTGTAATAGCAAGAGCAGGCGCAACTCAGGTGGCCGAGCGAGGCACTGTGCCGCAAGAGCGGGCGCAATTCAGCTGGCCGAGTGAAGCGCTGGGGTGCAGCTAAGAAACCTCCACCTGGGGAGGTGGGGGAGGCTCGTTCGCGCCGCCTCTCCCTTCCAGTGCACCCCACGCCGTCTCCTGGCGCAGGTATATGTGATGGTCGGACCAGGGCACCGCAGGACGTGTCTTCAGGTCAAACGGATTGTGGGACAAGGTCCAGAATGGAAGAGTCACCAAAAGGCAAAAAGTTCCGCCGGACCCCGGGAGCCGGCCGCCTATGTCGGGGGCGATCTCAGGCCACACCAGGGCAACAAGATTTGGGGAGGGGGCAGGAGCCAAGCGCCCCCTCCGAGTCCGCGCCACCACACCGCCCCTCGGGGGCCTCCGTCAAGCGGCTCAGGGAGACACCGCAGGCAGCGGTTCTTCAGATCAGTGGTCTCACCGGCAAGGCTCCCCTCCGTCAGCAGCAATCGTTGGCGCTGTGGTTGCGGCCAGAGGCCCCGCCTAGTCAACGCCCCGGCCTCTCCATCTCGTAGCCGCAGAGTAGTCAGGGAGAAATCCCGGGAACGGCGGCATGTATTTGGATCGATGTTGCAGCAGGCTGCCATGTAAATAGTTATTTAATAAAACGTTTTACCCTGTTACTTTGCTGGTGTGTTGTATATATTTATAATATTTGCATAGGGTTTGTCGTTATTTTGGGCGGGGTGGGCGGCGGAGCCGAGCTGTCTTGCAGCCATCATGGCGTCGAGCTCGGTTCCTCTCACTAGTTTCATATTTCTCATGAGGGGTTGTTCCTAATGTTTCTATTTTAGCGAGGTCAAAAAGAGATCCCATTAGTGGCCTACTGATTTTGCTTGATTCCTTTTGTTTTTTCTAACGATTTTTCACTATCTGCAAAGACTAAACAGAGTATTGCGACTCTGTGCTTGTTTGTAAATAGAGAATGAACCAAAGAGAAGCAATTCCAAAACAGTAAATGCTTGGATAACAATCAATCAAATGGAGAGGGAAGCGGGCACGACGGATTACAACGGGGGCAAAGGCCTGCGTTACCTACCCTTCACTATCTGCAAAGAGAGAATACTCCTAAAAGAAAAGAGGGGGGGCAGCGTTCAAAGCACATCAGCGTGCATAAACACGAAAATGTTTTTACCTACCACGTACTTGACATTTTAAAGCTTTTGATATTTGCTAATAAAAAACCATTGAAATTCACTGAAAAAACCATAGGTTATAGACCATATATAGTTAGGAATTAGCATTTACAAAACCTTGAAAATTCACTGAAAAAAACATGGGTTATAGACCATATATAGTTAGGAATTAGCCTTTACAAAACCTTATTTTACTCACACAAAACCATTGAAATTCCATATCTAGTTAGTTGCACTAACTATATATCGCGCACCCGCAATCCACTGCTGATGATGTCACATATTACATCATTCATGAAATGGTCAGTGACATCACTGATGACATCACTGATGACATCTCAAATGACATCACTGATGACATCACTGATTACATCTCTTTTGTTTTTTTTTTGTTTGCAACATTATAGTGAAAGTTACTCAGTCATTTTTTAAAGCAATAGATTCAGAATTGCGACTAATTGTTTGGCAGAGTAAAAAACCTCAGGCGAAGATTCAAGTAGTGCAGCTAGATCTGGAGGTTTGGCACTCCCCAATATAAAGATCTATTATCAGGATGCACACTTAGATTTGTTGAGCAGGTTGTCTTCAGTTAGTTTGAGAGAGGGCAACCTTTAATTAAAGCTTATGTTGAAGACTTCTGAAACAGGACTTCATCCATTTTTTAAGATCCCAAGGCTACCAAAGACATCCAGGTATAAGACCCCAAAATGATAATAGAGCATTTTAATACAATATGAGATGAGTGTGACATCCCTCAGCTCCACCACCATCTAAAACTCACCGATTCCACTGGGGCTGCATCTATAAACCTCCAAATGTAATCATTGGTGCTGTTGGGATATAAAACTGTACAAGATTTCTACAACAATGGAGAGTTTCTGCTATGTAGCAAGCTGGTTGCTGAAAATCCCAACCTCAATGTATATCTCTTTTTTAATTATGCACAAAGTAGACTGTTTTGTTTGGGATATGGGAAGGGTGGAGAAACGCTTACAGGGGGTTTAGGGAAAGCGTATTTTGTTACTAGACTGTGTGGTATAGGACACTGGTAGAGGCTGCATCACCCTAAAGGTAGGTAGGCAATGATTGTGGATTAACTTCAATCTATACAAGCATTACCAGGGTTTTGACTAGATAATACGCTGTGGCAAATATACAATCAATTATTTCACAAAGTGGTACATGCCGCTAATTTGAGAAGGATTTCCTATAGCAAATGCATGCTATATAATACGCCTGCTAAAATAAAAAAATGTATTCTGGGGCAGGATCTTGTTGCTTTAGATGCAGCTATGCCATTAAGGATTGGCTGCATGTGAGGTTTTATGTATTTATATCAAAAACATTTGACAGTATTTTTATAGAGATAAGCCAAAGACAGGAATGTGTCATCATTCCTGATGTGTCCGGGCATTATTTGGTATTATGGTCTCCTCCTGAGGGATGATGATAGAGCAGCGTCAAATTCTATTTATTTTAACTTTAGTGGCTAGTTCATTAGTTTTGGCCAAATTGAATTCTAAGTCGGTTCCCACAGTTACCCAATTAATTTCAAAGATGCAAAACATTTAAACTCATGAGTTTATGCATGCCAAGAGAGTGAGGGTGAATACTTGAAGAAACAAAACCTGGTGCAATTGGTAAGGTTATAAAGAATGGTAGTAGATGATAATGATGCTTATGTATACAATGGGTTCTAGGGGGGACCACATGAAGAATTCTTTATCAAAGGTAGTTTTTTCAATTTTTTTGTATAATTATGGGAAGTAAGGCCGATTTGAATTGATTAATGTTTGTTGTGGTTTAAATCAAAATTATATATGGTATGAACAAATGTAAGTCCTTAAATAATGAATGAGTGAGTGAGTTCTTTGAAGGCTTCTTGTGAAAATTAATTGTTTTGTGAACTAATTTCCATTTGCTTCACCCCCGTGATGTCACTGGCTATGTCATGAGTGATGTAATATGTGAGGTAATAAGTAGTGCATTGCGGGTGCATAAGTTATAGTTAGCTCAGGTAACTATAACTGCTGAATTTCCATGATTTTGTATAAGTGAACTGCAAGCCTAACTTTAAAGTATCTGTAAACTTTGTTTTGTTCAGTGAATATGTAATGTTTTTTAAATTCTATTTCCTAACAGTAACCTGCAACCTTCCAGAGTGGGTATGTGAGTGGCTGTACAGGTTCCGTGACTGGGTGTGTGAGTGGTTATGTGGGTCTATGAGTGGGTGTGTGAGTAGCTGTGAGGGTGTGTGATTAGGTTTGTGATGGTGTATGGGTCTTTGAATGAGTCTGTGATTAGCTGTGTGGGTTAGTGTGGGGTTTGTCAGTGACTGTATGCGTCTGTGAGTGGCTGCATGGGTCTGCACAATGGGTGGAGAAAGGGGGCAGGGCCTCCTACGAGCATTCAGTAGTCCCATTGTGTGGGACTTACTAGTGGTAACAGGAATGTTATTGACCCTGAAAGAGACTTACGGCCAGATTCATGAAAGGGCCGTTTTGCGAGTCTTTAATAGCGATTCATAAGGAATCGCTATTAAGGACTTGCAAAACGGGATTCATGTAGGATTTGCTGAATAAATTGCGATTCCTACACATTCCTTATTTGCGATTAGCAAATTGCTAATCGCAAATAAGGAATAACTCCCCTAAAGGCCCATAGGAATGAATGGGGAGTTATTCCTTATTTGCGAATAGCAATTTGCTAATCGCAAATAAGGATGCGATTTCAAGGGTGCAGGGGTGTCCAAAGGACACCCTGTAGCACCCCTGAAATGTGAATTTACACTGATGTTGTGCACACACATGTCCAAAGGACATGTGTGTGTGTAACATGCAACTTAGAAAAATGCATTAAAATGCATTTTTCTAAGTTTTCGCTATTTACCACGAGGTTTGACTTCGTGGTAAATAGCGGTCCTAAATTTGGAATTCGCTATTTTTAAATGTTTCATGAATAGCATTTAAGGAATCTCTAATAGAGATTCCTTAAATGCTAATCCTCGCATATTTGTGAATTCTTTATTAGCGATTTTTGCATTTGGGATGATGAATCCCAAATGCAAAAATTGCACTCGCAAAGGGCCAGATTCTCAGAATCTGGCCCTTTTGCGAGCGCATTTCGCTTGATGAATCTGGCTGATAGTATCCAAGGGGACTCCATCCCACAATGCAATGAGTTGTGCACCAGGAGGCGCAGTTGCAGAATGGTTGAGAAAGGGAGCGGGCCTCCGACGAGCTCTCAGAAATCCTGCTGTGTGGGAATGATTGGTGGTAAATGATGGGGTTCTTGGCTCCCAAGGACCTTCAACATCCAAGGGGAATTCATCCCCCAATGAATAGTGTACCAGGAGTCAAGTTTGTGGAGTGGTGGACAAAGGGAGAGAGCCACAATGTGCTTTCAACAGTCCTGCTGTGTGGGACTTACTGAGGGTAACAGGTTTTTAGTTCCCAAGGACCCTCAGCATCCAAGGGGCCTTCATCCCCCAACAAGCATTTCACCAGGAGGTATGTTTCCATAGTGGTGGACGAAGGGGGCAGGACCTCCAAAGAGCTCTCAGCAATCCTGCTGCGTGGGACTAAGTGGTGGTAAAAGGAGGGGTTCTTTGCCTCCAAGAACCGTCTGAATCAAAAGGGACTTCATCCCCCAATGAGCAGAGCACCAGGAGGCATGTCTACAAAGTGGTTGAGAAAGAGGGCGAGCCTCAGACGAGCTCTCAGAAATCCCACTGTGTGGGACTTAGTGATGGTATCTGGATAGGTTCTTGGCCCACAACATCCCTCAGCATCAAATGGGACTTCAACCCTCAATGAGTAGTGCGCCAGGAGGCGTGTTTGCAGAGTGGTAGAGAAAGGGGGCGATAAGACCAAAAAGCTCAGGCATATATTCCTTTTGGAGTATAATGCCTTGGGGAGGTGGTGCTCCCCGGGACTCTTAAGAGCCTTCACAGGGAGTCCACATGGCCCCCCTCCAATTAAAAACACTTTTTGGCCTGCCTCTGGGACATGGTGGTCCCCGGGGCCAAAAATGGCCATAAGGAGGGAGGCCACACACTCTACTTTCTCCCCATATTGTATATATCAGTAAGCCCCCAGGAATTGGTCTACCAAGGGGCTAAAGTGTAAACAATCACTTCAGCTGCTGTCTGGAACATTTATGGGTGATTCGTCAAGCAAGGACCGAAAAAACAGAGGGGGTCGCAAACATATTTTCCACATGCAATTTCCCATAGGGACTTTTTTTTAATTTCAAAAGATTTTATTGTTATAAATACACAAATGAAGATACAGAATATAAATAAAGTGATACATTTGAGAGCAAATAAACAGACCATCAGAAGATGAACTCCAAAAATAATTCATATGAAATGCATCCATATATAATAAATAGAAGTATTCTGCCAGAAATAAAAAATATGTGAATTGAGGGACTATACAGCCCCTATGCCAAATGCACAGCTCTGTGCCGCTTTTAGCGTGCACTTTTAATTCATATTCATTTATCAATTCTTAAATCTGTAAACCATTTTTGTCCATATTTTAACTCCTTTTAAACATTTATTTCACTAGTTTATTTTCAGTCCAACAATCGGGTTCCGGTGCCAATTTCCAAGTTTCTGACATTCGAACTGTGCCAATCCAGGCCTTTTTGAAAGAATGCGATAAATGCAAGAAGTCCTTCGCAAGTAGTCATTTATTGTGCAGTTAAAAAACCCAATGCATTTCGGGCCTCCGTGTGCCCTTCTTCGGGGGTCACTACAAATAACGATACAAACAAATCATTAACACTTTTTATCTTAAAAACACCATGTAACAACGTAATTTCATCTATAGATATTGACTCATAATACTCGTAACATTACCCTCCCAAGCACTACTTTCATGTGGCTATCATTATTTACCTAGGTCATCATGCGTCTAATCCTTAGTATAAGGGTGTACGTCCTAAGATCCAACTCAGTCTGTTATCCCATAACTCATTCCAGTTTTCTTCCCTCCCATCCAGCGTAAACAACAAGCCGTCCCTTTAACACGCTGTGTTCCAAACGATTCCTTCGTGAAATCAAACCTCGCGCGCTGCTTTATACTTAAGCTGTTCAACATGTGCTGTACTCGCTATGAATATTATGTTTGAAAGTGTAAAACATACTTTCACTTTTCTACATTTACAGATTGCTAAACAGACGTATACTTCTACCGCCCTGTTGCTTACCTAATACAATGATCTACAAACGTCTCCCGTCCTCATCCTGATCATTCGAGCCGGTCTGGCGGGCCATTTCCCACCCACACTTTTTAAAGCCTTCCACCCTAGTATACTCTCTCCCAATTCGCCCCAAGTACAAACGCCTCCTGATGCGTCATAATCTTGAGTTCTAGGTAAACCACATTACCCGGAGTGCATCACTTGAGAAAATGACACTATCCTTAAACTTACAGTTTTTAAAAAACACTTTTATACATGTCAATATAATTCAACAGTCTAGCAAAATAGATACACGTTGTTGGTTATCTTGCGAGGGACTCCGATGTTTGCTCCGATTATGTGAATCTTTGAACAGTCTTCTTTTACTTCATATGTTTGTTCCTTTGTGCGGGTGCAATCCCTGCGTAGGGCTTAAGTTACTAAAATTCTTTGAAAGTGGAGGGATGCACACCAGTTTTAACCAACGTCTCTTCATTCATCAGATTCATCCACCTTCGATTTGAATTGCGTGCAAATGAGATTTTTGAGGCATGCCCTGCTGCCACTAGTTAAGAAACATGTGAATTGAGGGACTATACAGCCCCTATGCCAAATGCACAGCTCTGTGCCGCTTTTAGCGTGCACTTTTAATTCATATTCATTTATCAATTCTTAAATCTGTAAACCATTTTTGTCCATATTTTAACTCCTTTTAAACATTTATTTCACTAGTTTATTTTCAGTCCAACAATCGGGTTCCGGTGCCAATTTCCAAGTTTCTGACATTCGAACTGTGCCAATCCAGGCCTTTTTGAAAGAATGCGATAAATGCAAGAAGTCCTTCGCAAGTAGTCATTTATTGTGCAGTTAAAAAACCCAATGCATTTCGGGCCTCCGTGTGCCCTTCTTCGGGGGTCACTACAAATAACGATACAAACAAATCATTAACACTTTTTATCTTAAAAACACCATGTCACAACGTAATTTCATCTATAGATATTGACTCATAATACTCGTAACATTACCCTCCCAAGCACTACTTTCATGTGGCTATCATTATTTACCTAGGTCATCATGCGTCTAATCCTTAGTATAAGGGTGTACGTCCTAAGATCCAACTCAGTCTGTTATCCCATAACTCATTCCAGTTTTCTTCCCTCCCATCCAGCGTAAACAACAAGCCGTCCCTTTAACACGCTGTGTTCCAAACGATTCCTTCGTGAAATCAAACCTCGCGCGCTGCTTTATACTTAAGCTGTTCAACATGTGCTGTACTCGCTATGAATATTATGTTTGAAAGTGTAAAACATACTTTCACTTTTCTACATTTACAGATTGCTAAACAGACGTATACTTCTACCGCCCTGTTGCTTACCTAATACAATGATCTACAAACGTCTCCCGTCCTCATCCTGATCATTCGAGCCGGTCTGGCGGGCCATTTCCCACCCACACTTTTTAAAGCCTTCCACCCTAGTATACTCTCTCCCAATTCGCCCCAAGTACAAACGCCTCCTGATGCGTCATAATCTTGAGTTCTAGGTAAACCACATTACCCGGAGTGCATCACTTGAGAAAATGACACTATCCTTAAACTTACAGTTTTTAAAAAACACTTTTATACATGTCAATATGATTCAACAGTCTAGCAAAATAGATACACGTTGTTGGTTATCTTGCGAGGGACTCCGATGTTTGCTCCGATTATGTGAATCTTTGAACAGTCTTCTTTTACTTCATATGTTTGTTCCTTTGTGCGGGTGCAATCCCTGCGTAGGGCTTAAGTTACTAAAATTCTTTGAAAGTGGAGGGATGCACACCAGTTTTAACCAACGTCTCTTCATTCATCAGATTCATCCACCTTCGATTTGAATTGCGTGCAAATGAGATTTTTGAGGCATGCCCTGCTGCCACTAGTTAAGAAACATGTGAATTGAGGGACTATACAGCCCCTATGCCAAATGCACAGCTCTGTGCCGCTTTTAGCGGGCACTTTTAATTCATATTCATTTATCAATTCTTAAATCTGTAAACCATTTTTGTCCATATTTTAACTCCTTTTAAACATTTATTTCACTAGTTTATTTTCAGTCCAACAATCGGGTTCCGGTGCCAATTTCCAAGTTTCTGACATTCGAACTGTGCCAATCCAGGCCTTTTTGAAAGAATGCGATAAATGCAAGAAGTCCTTCGCAAGTAGTCATTTATTGTGCAGTTAAAAAACCCAATGCATTTCGGGCCTCCGTGTGCCCTTCTTCGGGGGTCACTACAAATAACGATACAAACAAATCATTAACACTTTTTATCTTAAAAACACCATGTCACAACGTAATTTCATCTATAGATATTGACTCATAATACTCGTAACATTACCCTCCCAAGCACTACTTTCATGTGGCTATCATTATTTACCTAGGTCATCATGCGTCTAATCCTTAGTATAAGGGTGTACGTCCTAAGATCCAACTCAGTCTGTTATCCCATAACTCATTCCAGTTTTCTTCCCTCCCATCCAGCGTAAACAACAAGCCGTCCCTTTAACACGCTGTGTTCCAAACGATTCCTTCGTGAAATCAAACCTCGCGCGCTGCTTTATACTTAAGCTGTTCAACATGTGCTGTACTCGCTATGAATATTATGTTTGAAAGTGTAAAACATACTTTCACTTTTCTACATTTACAGATTGCTAAACAGACGTATACTTCTACCGCCCTGTTGCTTACCTAATACAATGATCTACAAACGTCTCCCGTCCTCATCCTGATCATTCGAGCCGGTCTGGCGGGCCATTTCCCACCCACACTTTTTAAAGCCTTCCACCCTAGTATACTCTCTCCCAATTCGCCCCAAGTACAAACGCCTCCTGATGCGTCATAATCTTGAGTTCTAGGTAAACCACATTACCCGGAGTGCATCACTTGAGAAAATGACACTATCCTTAAACTTACAGTTTTTAAAAAACACTTTTATACATGTCAATATAATTCAACAGTCTAGCAAAATAGATACACGTTGTTGGTTATCTTGCGAGGGACTCCGATGTTTGCTCCGATTATGTGAATCTTTGAACAGTCTTCTTTTACTTCATATGTTTGTTCCTTTGTGCGGGTGCAATCCCTGCGTAGGGCTTAAGTTACTAAAATTCTTTGAAAGTGGAGGGATGCACACCAGTTTTAACCAACGTCTCTTCATTCATCAGATTCATCCACCTTCGATTTGAATTGCGTGCAAATGAGATTTTTGAGGCATGCCCTGCTGCCACTAGTTAAGAAACATGTGAATTGAGGGACTATACAGCCCCTATGCCAAATGCACAGCTCTGTGCCGCTTTTAGCGTGCACTTTTAATTCATATTCATTTATCAATTCTTAAATCTGTAAACCATTTTTGTCCATATTTTAACTCCTTTTAAACATTTATTTCACTAGTTTATTTTCAGTCCAACAATCGGGTTCCGGTGCCAATTTCCAAGTTTCTGACATTCGAACTGTGCCAATCCAGGCCTTTTTGAAAGAATGCGATAAATGCAAGAAGTCCTTCGCAAGTAGTCATTTATTGTGCAGTTAAAAAACCCAATGCATTTCGGGCCTCCGTGTGCCCTTCTTCGGGGGTCACTACAAATAACGATACAAACAAATCATTAACACTTTTTATCTTAAAAACACCATGTCACAACGTCATTTCATCTATAGATATTGACTCATAATACTCGTAACATTACCCTCCCAAGCACTACTTTCATGTGGCTATCATTATTTACCTAGGTCATCATGCGTCTAATCCTTAGTATAAGGGTGTACGTCCTAAGATCCAACTCAGTCTGTTATCCCATAACTCATTCCAGTTTTCTTCCCTCCCATCCAGCGTAAACAACAAGCCGTCCCTTTAACACGCTGTGTTCCAAACGATTCCTTCGTGAAATCAAACCTCGCGCGCTGCTTTATACTTAAGCTGTTCAACATGTGCTGTACTCGCTATGAATATTATGTTTGAAAGTGTAAAACATACTTTCACTTTTCTACATTTACAGATTGCTAAACAGACGTATACTTCTACCGCCCTGTTGCTTACCTAATACAATGATCTACAAACGTCTCCCGTCCTCATCCTGATCATTCGAGCCGGTCTGGCGGGCCATTTCCCACCCACACTTTTTAAAGCCTTCCACCCTAGTATACTCTCTCCCAATTCGCCCCAAGTACAAACGCCTCCTGATGCGTCATAATCTTGAGTTCTAGGTAAACCACATTACCCGGAGTGCATCACTTGAGAAAATGACACTATCCTTAAACTTACAGTTTTTAAAAAACACTTTTATACATGTCAATATAATTCAACAGTCTAGCAAAATAGATACACGTTGTTGGTTATCTTGCGAGGGACTCCGATGTTTGCTCCGATTATGTGAATCTTTGAACAGTCTTCTTTTACTTCATATGTTTGTTCCTTTGTGCGGGTGCAATCCCTGCGTAGGGCTTAAGTTACTAAAATTCTTTGAAAGTGGAGGGATGCACACCAGTTTTAACCAACGTCTCTTCATTCATCAGATTCATCCACCTTCGATTTGAATTGCGTGCAAATGAGATTTTTGAGGCATGCCCTGCTGCCACTAGTTAAGAAACATGTGAATTGAGGGACTATACAGCCCCTATGCCAAATGCACAGCTCTGTGCCGCTTTTAGCGTGCACTTTTAATTCATATTCATTTATCAATTCTTAAATCTGTAAACCATTTTTGTCCATATTTTAACTCCTTTTAAACATTTATTTCACTAGTTTATTTTCAGTCCTACAATCGGGTTCCGGTGCCAATTTCCAAGTTTCTGACATTCGAACTGTGCCAATCCAGGCCTTTTTGAAAGAATGCGATAAATGCAAGAAGTCCTTCGCAAGTAGTCATTTATTGTGCAGTTAAAAAACCCAATGCATTTCGGGCCTCCGTGTGCCCTTCTTCGGGGGTCACTACAAATAACGATACAAACAAATCATTAACACTTTTTATCTTAAAAACACCATGTCACAACGTAATTTCATCTATAGATATTGACTCATAATACTCGTAACATTACCCTCCCAAGCACTACTTTCATGTGGCTATCATTATTTACCTAGGTCATCATGCGTCTAATCCTTAGTATAAGGGTGTACGTCCTAAGATCCAACTCAGTCTGTTATCCCATAACTCATTCCAGTTTTCTTCCCTCCCATCCAGCGTAAACAACAAGCCGTCCCTTTAACACGCTGTGTTCCAAACGATTCCTTCGTGAAATCAAACCTGAGTCAATATCTATAGATGAAATTACGTTGTGACGTGGTGTTTTTAAGATAAAAAGTGTTAGTGCCCGAAATGCATTGGGTTTTTTAACTGCACAATAAATGACTACTTGCGAAGGACTTCTTGCATTTATCGCATTCTTTCAAAAAGGCCTGGATTGGCACAGTTCGAATGTCAGAAACTTGGAAATTGGCACCGGAACCCGATTGTTGGACTGAAAATAAACTAGTGAAATAAATGTTTAAAAGGAGTTAAAATATGGACAAAAATGGTTTACAGATTTAAGAATTGATAAATGAATATGAATTAAAAGTGCACGCTAAAAGCGGCACAGAGCTGTGCATTTGGCATAGGGGCTATATAGTCCCTCAATTCACATGTTTCTTAACTAGTGGCAGCAGGGCATGCCTCAAAAATCTCATTTGCACGCAATTCAAATCGAAGGTGGATGAATCTGATGAATGAAGAGACGTTGGTTAAAACTGGTGTGCATCCCTCCACTTTCAAAGAATTTTAGTAACTTAAGCCCTACGCAGGGATTGCACCCGCACAAAGGAACAAACATATGAAGTAAAAGAAGACTGTTCAAAGATTCACATAATCGGAGCAAACATCGGAGTCCCTCGCAAGATAACCAACAACGTGTATCTATTTTGCTAGACTGTTGAATTATATTGACATGTATAAAAGTGTTTTTTAAAAACTGTAAGTTTAAGGATAGTGTCATTTTCTCAAGTGATGCACTCCGGGTAATGTGGTTTACCTAGAACTCAAGATTATGACGCATCAGGAGGCGTTTGTACTTGGGGCGAATTGGGAGAGAGTATACTAGGGTGGAAGGCTTTAAAAAGTGTGGGTGGGAAATGGCCCGCCAGACCGGCTCGAATGATCAGGATGAGGACGGGAGACGTTTGTAGATCATTGTATTAGGTAAGCAACAGGGCGGTAGAAGTATACGTCTGTTTAGCAATCTGTAAATGTAGAAAAGTGAAAGTATGTTTTACACTTTCAAACATAATATTCATAGCGAGTACAGCACATGTTGAACAGCTTAAGTATAAAGCAGCGCGCGAGGTTTGATTTCACGAAGGAATCGTTTGGAACACAGCGTGTTAAAGGGACGGCTTGTTGTTTACGCTGGATGGGAGGGAAGAAAACTGGAATGAGTTATGGGATAACAGACTGAGTTGGATCTTAGGACGTACACCCTTATACTAAGGATTAGACGCATGATGACCTAGGTAAATAATGATAGCCACATGAAAGTAGTGCTTGGGAGGGTAATGTTACGAGTATTATGAGTCAATATCTATAGATGAAATTACGTTGTGACATGGTGTTTTTAAGATAAAAAGTGTTAATGATTTGTTTGTATCGTTATTTGTAGTGACCCCCGAAGAAGGGCACACGGAGGCCCGAAATGCATTGGGTTTTTTAACTGCACAATAAATAACTACTTGCGAAGGACTTCTTGCATTTATCGCATTCTTTCAAAAAGGCCTGGATTGGCACAGTTCGAATGTCAGAAACTTGGAAATTGGCACCGGAACCCGATTGTTGGACTGAAAATAAACTAGTGAAATAAATGTTTAAAAGGAGTTAAAATATGGACAAAAATGGTTTACAGATTTAAGAATTGATAAATGAATATGAATTAAAAGTGCACGCTAAAAGCGGCACAGAGCTGTGCATTTGGCATAGGGGCTGTATAGTCCCTCAATTCACATGTTTCTTAACTAGTGGCAGCAGGGCATGCCTCAAAAATCTCATTTGCACGCAATTCAAATCGAAGGTGGATGAATCTGATGAATGAAGAGACGTTGGTTAAAACTGGTGTGCATCCCTCCACTTTCAAAGAATTTTAGTAACTTAAGCCCTACGCAGGGATTGCACCCGCACAAAGGAACAAACATATGAAGTAAAAGAAGACTGTTCAAAGATTCACATAATCGGAGCAAACATCGGAGTCCCTCGCAAGATAACCAACAACGTGTATCTATTTTGCTAGACTGTTGAATTATATTGACATGTATAAAAGTGTTTTTTAAAAACTGTAAGTTTAAGGATAGTGTCATTTTCTCAAGTGATGCACTCCGGGTAATGTGGTTTACCTAGAACTCAAGATTATGACGCATCAGGAGGCGTTTGTACTTGGGGCGAATTGGGAGAGAGTATACTAGGGTGGAAGGCTTTAAAAAGTGTGGGTGGGAAATGGCCCGCCAGACCGGCTCGAATGATCAGGATGAGGATGGGAGACGTTTGTAGATCATTGTATTAGGTAAGCAACAGGGCGGTAGAAGTATACGTCTGTTTAGCAATCTGTAAATGTAGAAAAGTGAAAGTATGTTTTACACTTTCAAACATAATATTCATAGCGAGTACAGCACATGTTGAACAGCTTAAGTATAAAGCAGCGCGCGAGGTTTGATTTCACGAAGGAATCGTTTGGAACACAGCGTGTTAAAGGGACGGCTTGTTGTTTACGCTGGATGGGAGGGAAGAAAACTGGAATGAGTTATGGGATAACAGACTGAGTTGGATCTTAGGACGTACACCCTTATACTAAGGATTAGACGCATGATGACCTAGGTAAATAATGATAGCCACATGAAAGTAGTGCTTGGGAGGGTAATGTTACGAGTATTATGAGTCAATATCTATAGATGAAATTACGTTGTGACATGGTGTTTTTAAGATAAAAAGTGTTAATGATTTGTTTGTATCGTTATTTGTAGTGACCCCCGAAGAAGGGCACACGGAGGCCCGAAATGCATTGGGTTTTTTAACTGCACAATAAATGACTACTTGCGAAGGACTTCTTGCATTTATCGCATTCTTTCAAAAAGGCCTGGATTGGCACAGTTCGAATGTCAGAAACTTGGAAATTGGCACCGGAACCCGATTGTTGGACTGAAAATAAACTAGTGAAATAAATGTTTAAAAGGAGTTAAAATATGGACAAAAATGGTTTACAGATTTAAGAATTGATAAATGAATATGAATTAAAAGTGCACGCTAAAAGCGGCACAGAGCTGTGCATTTGGCATAGGGGCTGTATAGTCCCTCAATTCACATGTTTCTTAACTAGTGGCAGCAGGGCATGCCTCAAAAATCTCATTTGCACGCAATTCAAATCGAAGGTGGATGAATCTGATGAATGAAGAGACGTTGGTTAAAACTGGTGTGCATCCCTCCACTTTCAAAGAAATAAAAAATATGCATTCATGAAGACCAATCAATGTAGCTTATATGCAAACCATCTACAAATGTATCACTATCAGCTGACATAATCAGAAGAAGAAAGAAGCAGAAAAAGAAAGAAGAAAGGCGCGAAGAAAAGGGAGCAGATGGAAAAAAGAGGATACAAAGAAGAGAGAGGGGAAAAAGGAAAGAAGGATTTTCCAATGAATAAACCTTAAAAGTAATGAGTAAAATCGAACAAACAAGACGCCAATCAACCATACACACGAAAGGGATATTGGTCAACCAACCCCTGTGATGACAAATCCATGTAATTGTCTAGAGCGGTCCAAACCCCACTAGCAATCGACGGAGAGAGATGAGCTTGATCGACCGAAGTATGAGCACTGCGTAGGAAGGAAACCCAAGCCCACCAAGTATGATACGAAACAGAGGAGAAGGATTTCCAGTCCATAAGAATTACTTTCACAGCAACACTCAATAGAAGATCTAATAGTTGTAGCTCCATAGGCTCCAAGAGGAGAGGAGAAGGAGCCGCAAGAGGGCCCAATAAGATTAATGGGAGAGAAAGCTGGAATTTAATATCAAAAATGAGCATAATATGTTTATGAATGAGGTTGGAGTAGAGAGCATCCAAAAAACATATGTGAAAAATCTCCTGGCGATAAACCACAACTCCAGCATAGATTATTTTCTTTGAGATTGAGCGAATGTAAGCGCACAGGCGTCCAGTGAAGAAGATTAATAGAGAAAAATTTAGATTGCATTAACGATGGGGTGATTTTATTGCGAAGAGAAAGTTTACCAATCATCTGCCATGTATCTGAAGAAATATGGTCGATGACCTTATGTTCAAAATGCCGTAACCATTTATGTTGAGCAACCGTATGAGGGGAAGATGAAGACGTAGATAAAAATGTATAAATTTTTGATGCTACATGACCAGATTTCAACCAAATTTGAAAAAGAGTAATCGTAGAAGAATTAGGATGAAGACGTACTTTAGCAAGTGCCACCTTAATTTTAAGAAAAGTATAAAAATCTAAATTAGTTAAGGAGAATTGTTGAGCTAAAGATGAAAAAGGTAGAGGTTCATCATTAGGACCATAAAGATGTTTAACCAACGATATCCCTTTAGCCGCCCAATAGGAAATCAAGGAAGGATCAATATTAATTTTAATATTAGAGTTCCGCCAAATAGACGACCATCTAGATTTATGAAGTGGAAGCGCCACCAACTTGTCCACCTTTCGAACCGCAGTCAAAGTGTCTAAACTAATAGAGCGGGAAAAAGGAATAGATAGGGTAGACGCAGTGCAAAAAGATGCCGTCGGTAATGGACAAGCCAACTCCTGCTCTATGAACAACCAGGAAGGCACATGGCTCACGGGACAAGAAAACCAAAGAGCACCTTGGGAAGCCAAAAAGTCAGTTTGGTATTTATCCCAATCAGGCAGATTAACCCCTCCCATATCATAAGGCTTCCGTTAAAATTTATACGCAATTCTCGCTTGTTTATCATTCCATAAAAATTTAGACGTCAAAGTGTCAACTTCATGAAAAAAGGAATCTGAAAGTTTCACAGGAAGCATAGAGGATACAAAGTTAACAATAGGCATAATCATCATTTTAAGAGTCTGAAGACGACCCCACCAAGAAATGTGTTTCGGTGACCAAGTATCTAAAAGACGGCGAATTTTAAGAATAGTCTGGTTTTCATTATAGGCAATTGTGTCATATAAAGTAGAACAGAAATAAATACCCAAGTATTTTAAGTGTTTAGACTGCCATTTGAAGCCAGCAGAACCCATATGTGTGGGGAAGCAATAGGCATTCAAGGGAAACAACTCCGTTTTCTCTTTATTTAAGGTGTATCCAGAAACCTTTGAGAAAAGGGCAATCGTATCCGAGATAGCAGGTATAGCCACGGCAATATCGTCTGAAAAAATAATGACATCATCTGCGTATGCAGCAGTTTTAATGCAGTGAGGACCAAACGAAAAACCTTTAATATCCGGATTCAGCTCAATCAATCTAAGGAGAGGGTCAATGGATAACAAAAATAAAAGAGGGGATAAGGGACATCCCTGTCTGGTGCCCGGGCGAAGATTAAAAAAAGAAGACGTAGCACCATTAACTCGTATATTAGCTCTGGGCTGGGCGTATAAGGACATGACCATGTTAATAAAGGAGTCACCAAGATTATGTGCATATAAGACAGCCCGCAGAAATGGCCAAGAAACCTTATCAAAGGCCTTTTCAGCATCAAGCGCCAAGGCCGCAGCTGGGAGAGTAGAACGTTTGGCAGCTCCAAGAATGTGACAGAATGTGCGAATATTGTCACGTGCAAGACGGCCTTTCACAAAACCGGTTTGAGAGGAATGTACCAATGTAGGAATGAAGGATTCTAATCTCTTGGCCAAAATTTTAGCAAAGATCTTAGCTTCCATATTCAAAAAGGAAATCGGGCGAAAATTTTTGGGATCTGAATGGTCTTTTCCCTCTTTAGGGATCACCACAATCGTAGCATCCGCCGCAGTACCAGAGACAGATCCATTCTGAATAAAAGCATCAAACACAGACTGAAGCTTGGGAACAATCACAGGAAGAAAGGTTTTATAAAAAAGAATAGGGTAACCATGAGGCCCTGGAGCTTTCCCCGAACGAGTAGCCTTAATTGCGGAGGTAATTTCATCAGTAGTAATAGGGCCACCCAAAACAGTAGTATCTTCCAGAGAAACCGATTTCATAGGAACAGATTTTAAGAACTCTTGACATTGTTCAAATTAGGCCTGATCAGAAGGTGAGTACAGGTTATTGTAAAAATCACGAAAAACCTCAAGAATTTCCCCGATCTAAAATTTTTTAACACCTAGATGGTCAGTAATAGAAGAGATTTGGGAAGACTTAAAGGAAGAATCTTGGAATTTCAACGTAGCTGCGATCATCTTTCCAGCTCTATTTTTTAACAATAACCTTTTGGATTTCTGAGCTTGAACCCCAATATAGGCTCTCTTGGTAACTATGGTGTTGTATTTGTACTTTAGGAGCTTAATTGACTGTAGGCAAGATGTATCTTTAGAGTGACGAAAGGAAGATTCCAGAGTTTTAATGTCGGTAGCGAGATCCGCAAGTTCTTTTTTAATATCAGCATTCCTTTTAGACATACATTTAATAGCCTGGCCTCGGAAAGTGCATTTGAACGAGTCCCAGAGAACAATCGGGGAGGAAACTGATCCTTCATTCTCCAGAAAAAAAGTGTCAATCGCGCTAGAAAATTCATCAACCTGGGTAGTGTCATATAAAAGTTCTGTGTTTAACCTCCAAGACCTAGCTTTCGATTTGGGAGCAAAGGACAAGAGATTAAAAGTAACCGCGGCATGATCAGAAATCAGAATAGGATGAATAATCGGAGAGGAGGAAGCAGGAACAAGGGAAGAATGAACTAGTAAGTAATCAATACGAGAAAAGGTAGAATGAGGTGAAGAAAAGAAGGAAAAATCACTACCAGTAGGATTATGAAGGCGCCATATGTCTTGCAGATGAGAAAGGGAACACATATTAAGCATTTGTTTATGGGATTTTGGAGGACGAAATTGAAAAGCTGAATTCCTATCAAGAATGGGATCCATCACCAAATTAAAATCTCCCCCAACAAAAAGGTTACCAAAGTGAGGCGTGTCATTCAATTTTTTGGCCACTGATTTCCAAAAGGCCGGATCATCCTTATTAGGGGCGTAGATGTTCATTACATAAAGATCAGAAGAACCGTCAGCCAATTTAGTTAGTAACCAACGACCTTCAGAATCGTGATCAGAAGAAACTATAGACAATCCTGAATTCCTGGAAACCAAAGTGATAACTCCATTTCTTTTGCCACACGCATCAGAACAAGCAACATCTGAAACCCAATCTTTCTTCAAGAATAATGCTTCTTTGGTAGATACTTTTGTTTCCTGAAATAGGACTAAATCTGAAGAGAGCGATTTACAATAATCCAAGATCTTGGATCGTTTCACAGGATGATTTAAGCCCTTAACATTAAGGGACAACACATTCAAACCAGGCATCGACTAGTATAAAAATCAAAAACATAGGCTAAAAATAATAGACAGAAAGCAACCCACATGAAGACAAACATCCAAGCATCCAACAACAATGTCCAAAAAGGAAAAACCATTGGAGAAATCCGAACAGAGAAAAGAGAAAAGGAAGAAGAAGAAAGAAGAAAGAGAAGAGCCAGCAGAGGGGGTCTGAAAAAGACCAAATTCATACTAGGGGGAACGTGGGACGACAAGCAGGGGAGCCGTCATAAGGAGCAAATAAAATAAATATCAGCAAGCTACAACCCCACTGTGTATCAGGACAAAGGATAATTAATATGGAAGAGAGAAAACATGACTATGGAAAAAAGTTAATTAGAGGATTATAAAACATATCAATATGAAAAACTATGAGAACAAACTGCGTATAACATGCAAGTATCAATATAATGAATAGGCCTAAAGGCATGTGAAGAGCAAATAAAGCATATCCAGAAGAAACAATATACCTATCAGGGAACAATACATAGATGGATATATAGCCTATAAGCAACATGCAAAAAGCGAGAGAAAACAATGAATCAATCAAGTGACTTCAAATATGTAAATCAGATGATGTGTAGAGTAGAAACTCATGGAAGAGTATGGCAAACATAACTGAATATACAGTAAAATATTAGAGAACTGTAAACTGCCCTATTGACAGAATCATTAAATCTAGTAAAAATTATACAATAAGGAAAGAAATAAGCATTCAATGAATGAACAAGCAGGAAATAAATAAGTGAATCAGATAATTATTAGAAGCATAACTCTAGATACATAATTGAAAGAATAAGTAGCAGTGTAGCAATAACTGTAAAAATCCATAAGACAGTACTAAAAAGCAATACATGATGGAAGAATCAAAATACATAACAGCAGAAAGCACAGAAGAGTTTATCAATCAAACTCATATGAGATGGAGCAAAGGGAAAGAAAGGCCAAATATAAAAATGACGACAAAGAAATATCATGGAGACTGTAGAGAAGGAATGAACCGAAGCATAAAGGAAGATAAGAAAGAAAAAGAAAGCTGAAATAAACGAATGATAACCAAAAAAAGAAAGGATAACATAGAAGCACTAACAGGACAGACAAATTGAAAGGTGACCTAGAAAAATAGGCAGGACCACAAAAAGAATCAGAAAGGCATAAAGAGAGTACACCAAGACATTGACAACCTATAGAATAAAGAGGAAGGGGAACAGGAAAGAAAAAAAAAAAAAACTAAGAAAAAGAAGAAGAACCACACCACCGTATTAAATTAAAACATCGTATAAAAACTCAGTTACTAAACAAAAAGAACAATATTTGTGTACGCTAACATCACTACTCCAAGGAAAGAGACAAACCAAACAGCTCTTAAAAAGAACAAACACATTACGTGGGCATGCACAGTCTCAGGTACAAGAGCGTCAGGTGTAAACGAAGCCTCAGTTACAGATTCGTCTGCAACAAGAGAAAGGACAGGTACAAAACTAACAACCACAATAGAAACAATATAGAAAGGAAGTAACCCTCAGAAAAGTAGAGAAAATATTGAGGAAATATCTCAAACGTGTAACGAATAAAATAGAAGAAAAGGAAGAAGAGTAGAGAGAGTGAAGGAGGAGAACATAACGCACATTTAATTGCCAACGTCAAACAGAAAACAACAGAACACATCAGAGCACAGAGAAACAGTAAGAACGGTGGACTATCACGCCACCACCCAGATCTAAAAAAACAAACTTAAGAGATCTGAGAGAAAAGTAACGCATCTCCGGCAAGGGCATCCATCTCAAGTGCCGGAAGTGCTAGAAGTACGCGAAGCGTCCATTTGAAGCTCCATCTGAAGCTCCATCTGATTGTCCAAGAAAGAGGCCAGGTCAGCAGGCTCATCGAAAATTCTAGAACGGCCTTTGAAGGTAATTCGAAACTTTGAAGGACCAGAGAAGGAAAAGGGGATATTCATCTCAGATAATCGCTTCCGTAGGTTTAGAAAGCCCTTCCTTCTTATCACCGTATTTCTGGCAAAGTCGTGAGAAATGGAAATACGATGGCCATTCCAGGAAATATTCCTAACCTTCCTCATGTGCGCCAAAATTTGCTCCGTATGTTGATGACGCAGTGGCTTAAAAATTATAGCCCTCAGTTGTGAGGCCGATTTGGATCGGAAGGTGGGGACACGATGTGCCCTCTCTATCTCAAAATCCCTTTGAAAAGAAATTTGCAATGTAGCAGGAAGCCAATTGGATATAAAATCAATCATAGAGAGAGCCTCTTTCTCAACTTCCTCAGGAAGGCCAAAAATGCGTAGATTGGATCTACGATTGTGATCCTCTTGCTCAGTGAGGTCTCTCCTCAATGCCGCCATTGAACGCTCTATTTGGCCCAGAGATCTAGATTGTTTCTGCACAACATCCTCTGCACCACTAATATGTGTCTCTGTGTCGGAGACCCGAAGGGAGAGAGCCTTAAATTCATTTCTGATGGCAGACACCTCAACTTGCAGCATATCCGTGTTTGTTTTGGTGGACTGAGCAATGTCATGAACATCATTCAAGCGCGTCAAAATAGTCTCTAGCGTGGACGCAGTGTCCTTCTGAGAAGACTCAGGCGTGGGAGATGGTTGTTTCAATCTCTTTAAAGAGGCTTTAGTATCTTTGGCATTTGAGGGCAAGCCCATATTCTTAGCCATACAGGTAAAGACCCAAAAAACGACAAAGTAACAAACACTGCAGATATCCAAGAACAGCAAAAGATTGAGGTGAGTGGGAGGGAGCCCACGTCACTCGAATAAATTCTCAGCCAAAAACAATAATAAAGCGCCTCCACAACCAACAGGGCAGAGCAAAATATATTGCCAAATATATGCGAGGAAAAAACAGGATATAGCAGAACTCCTCCAAAATAAGCCACTGCGTAATAAAATAAAGCGCTGTCAAAATGCACCATGGAAAAGGTAAAAAATCACTGACCAGATGAGAAACATCGTAAAAGACACGAAAGGAGTCAGGAATAACCAGCCAGAGTCTGTTCCGACGTATTTCTGTCAAATGTGTGACAAGCGCGCTGTCAGCTGAGGAGAAATTCCGATCTCCGTCACAGGAATGCAAGATGGCGACCATCCGTCAGAAGTGCCGAGCAGTGTAAACAGCCGGAGAAAAACAGCATTCCACCAGCTGTCAAGGACGGAGAAAGATCGTAAGTAACACACGACGTGTTCCTGCAGGCATAGACGTCTCTCACGGGATATGGGGTTTCTGTAATCAGCTTAAAAAGCTCCGACGGACCCTGTTCATCGCGGAGCTCAAGCGCAGACCGCCATGTCACCGCGGCGCGCAAGCCACGCCCCCTCCCATAGGGACTTTGAACACGACTACAGGCCGAACCACTGAACAGAAATACCCCAAATTTATCAGAAAGCTACTCTTGGTCCAGAAAGAGCAATTTTTTTTAATATGGTATAAATCTGTTTAGTTATTTTGGAGTTATTAAAGTGAAAAGATTTATAGATATCTAGGGATGTGCATCCTTTGCGGATACGGCATATCTGATGGTGATCTCTGAATGACTGCCAGCACTTTAACCACGAGGTTATCTCAAGAAACTACATCTCGTGCTTTAAGGTAACTATAACTCGTGCCCTCGCCATGCACTGCTAATTACCCACATATTACATCACTCATGACATCTTCTATGACATCATTGGTAATATCAGTGCAACATTTACTGTACAATTATTGATGAGAAAAGGATGCTTGGCAAGGGTATGAGTTATAGTCACCTGTGGGCATGAGTTAGAGTTTCTTTAGATAACCTTAACTATAACTGCTGCATTTCTATGGTTTTGTGTGTGTAAATTGTTATCCTAAGTATAACGTACCTGTAACCTTTTTTTTTTTCCTGAAAATATATATATATATGTCAGATATATTTAATGCCTTTTATGTTAATTGATATGTTAAGAGATGCTAACAGTAAAGTTGACTTTTATCATGTATTCACGTTTAATTGTATCTTTGTTTAAAACTAATGCCTGTTTAAGATTAAGGAGTGAATTGAGGCAAATAATCGTTAATTATATACACACTTTTCCTCTAGCATTGTGATATTTTTCTCGAAATAACATACTAAAGATCTGTTTTTCAGACCTTTAGATGTGATCAGGTGAGAAAATCAGTATTCATTGCAGAAACTATTCATTCAGCTAAATACAGATGAGAAACACAGTGCCTGACATTAATAATAGCGTTCCCGTACAATGAGCGTACTTGAAAGAAATAATAAGATATCGCACTGATTTCCACCTTGCAAGGCTGTATTTTGTGAGAAAAGAACATTCATCCTGCAAGCCTCTTGAGTGTTGTTTAATTTCCCAAGGAATTCACATTTCTGCAGGTGCGCAAAACCAAACTGTTCAGCGTACCTTAGTAGAATACTTTATAAAGATACCCTTCCAAATGTGTTCCTTAGTGACTAGAAATTTTAATTACCGTGTGACTTGAATGATCTCCTACTTAAATTGAGACAGCATAATCTGTTTAGAAAAATATTTTCCAAAACGTTAATTAAAATAGTTTGAGAGTAAATTAAATCTATATGGATAGACGGATCAATGCCCATTATTTACCATTTCCCCTCTGTAAATTTAGGTAATTAACACTTGAGGAAATTTCAGTTACTATGGGCCACCTTGCGAAAAATCCATACCTTGGTCTGATAACCAGTGGTGGCTGGTATGTAAGGAGGATAGAGGAGAAGAAGGGAAATAAAAGAAGTTAACAAATAGAAAAAAAACACTTACCTTCCTTTGATCCTGGTGCGACGTCCTCCTTGCTCAGGTCCAGACAGGCAAGCAAACTCCAATGTGGCATGACCAGGAAGCTGCAGTAACCAATCCTGGCGCTGCTTTCATGCAGCATGAGAGCAAGGCCAGGTTTGGAGGAACCGGCCTCTCTTGTCACTCCCAAAAGCACTGGAGCCCTATGTGGCCACTAGAGGTTTAAACTATGCATTTCTGTTTGGCTGTTGCAAGATAATTGGTCAAAACAAAATGCATAGTTTAAACCTAAGTGCTTTGCCTGCCCATCACTGCTTTCTGCTGCTGCCTGACTGACCAGAAAGCACTGCCCACCTCCCCCCTGTCCTGATGCTCGGCTGAGTACGGGGTTTGGAAAAATAAAAAGGTAATAAATGAAGTTTATTACCATTTTGTTTTTCCATATTTGGGGCCAATTTAGCTAGTGGAGTGACACTTCTCCGCCTTAATAGAGGATCCGCCCCTGCTGCTTACTCTGACTCAGGAATTACAGATGCTGGGTCAGTCAGTATCTTTAGGAGGTGGGGTTATCAGTATTATATTTGAGAAGCTGATGGTCATCTTAGAAATTAGGAATTACTGGGTAAATTGTTCCTGAATCAATGTCCGTACTTATTTCTTAATATTCCTCACCTTCCCTCTGGGGTTTCACCTGGATACTCCAACTGCTCCACCTGTGGCCTCCCCTTGTATCTTGCTCAACTGATAGCATGTCTAAAGTATTAAATGGTACTCCTCATTTTACTCTACATTGCACAGAAACGTGAATATTCAGGTACAAAAAGAGTTTTAAGAAACTATTCCATTTTACACATCAAGACTGCATAATTCAGAAAAATACCTGCTTCAACAGGTCATAATTTGTAAATGTTCTCGAAATATTTTACCACATTTTCTGTACAAAGAACACATTTTTATTTCCTATGGATATTCAAATCCAGCTTGTAAATACTTAAATAGTTACACCTTCTACACTGCATTGACTGGTTGATTGTTTGCTCTTCGATCTGAGCCTACTTGCAAACTGGCTGTAGAGTTCGTCTTTGTGTGAGGCAGTACCGTTGGAGAGGACAGGTAGGTCAGTAGTGACTTGACTAGTGTGCTTTAGTGAGATGTTATTGGTAGATCTAGAAAATAACACAGCTAGGCATGTTTATTGATTCAGTTACCAATGAAGGTGCAGGATTGCATGGTACTCTGAAATGCTAGGTATCACACTGTACAACTAGTAAAGAATGGTGTTACCACATTCATGTATTCATGGAGCAATATTACATTGTGGAGTGGTGGTAGTGCAGTGCTGCCCATTGAAAGTGCAGAATCTGACAGTGCTGTTTTTGAGACTGTCTTAAAGTGTTGGTGATGGTACTATGCAGTGTATTGTAGCTTGTCCTGTGGTATGGGTTGTAGGACTGTGTGAAATTATAATTGGGGGTGTGTGGAATTATGCCCGAGACATTTACCACACCCACATGGGTGGGGAACAATTGCCATGCCAACATCACTGATGACATTTTGTAGTTGCTTTCCCTAGATGATGCAAGAGTCCTGGCAGCCCCATAGAAGAGACCAGAGGGTCAGTCTCTGCTCTTGGTGGGGTGGAAAACTCTGCCATGACCCCAGGCTAGAGGTGCAAGCCGGACAACCTGGAGTCCTTGTGCTGGACTGCCACTTTGTAAAGTGCCCAGGGAGGGCTCCCCTGCCTCACTGGGATGAAAATACCTTTCTGAGACAGGGGTGTGAGCTGTGTCAGGCCCCAGTGAGGATCCACAGAACCTGGGGTCTCTGCATCATCATGCTGTGTCAAAAAGTGGCTGGGTCCTGGGTCAGAGCAGCAGCTGGCCTGGGGTGGAAACCTCCATCCCCTGGCCCAATTTCCTCACCCACAGGTCACTTGGAGATCAGGACAGAGTCCTACAGGCACTGGAGATGCTCTTCCTCTGGCCGGATTAAGAACCTCTGACTGGGCCCAAGGTCAGAGCTCCTACCTGCCCAGGGATGGAACCCTCTGATCCTGGGCTCCAGTCCATGGCTCGCCATGTCGCCAAGTGTCATGGACGGGGTGTGGGGAGGGCTTCCCTGCCTGACTCGGTTAAGAGTAGAGGTGAGCAGAATTTTTAATTCTGCCTGCAGAATTGGAGGAATTCTGCGGGACTCTTCTAACACGGAATTGCTAATAAATTTCACCACTCCACCGGCTGAATCCTCAATTAATCAACACTGAATATAATGCATTTGTGCCTTCCATCTTTCTGGGAAAGAGGTGTTGCATGAGTGCATATTTGTGTTACAAAGCAGTTGAGCTGGAGTCGCTGCAGTGAGTTCCGAATTCCAGGCGGAGGTTCCCTCTGCATGCCTCCGCATCAGTAAGGACTGGCCGAACCCAACCTCGCTGCTATAATTCCCAGGGCTGCAGAAAGAAAGCAAAGCAGTATCAGGGCCACATATGCACCAACAGGTAAGGGTCTATAGGAGTAGCTTTCCTACTTTGCACGTGTTTCCCGAGCCCCCCACCACTAGGCCCTCTCCTGGACTGGTTGAGGCATTCCTTTAGCAGACTGACTGAGCCAGGGCGCGTCTCAGGTGAAGTAGGGGGATCAGTCCCTTCGCCCTACATCTCCCACCAGTTTGAAGCAGCCTCTTGTGTCCTCGCATATTTCTTTGTAGGTTCCTATGAAATTCTGTTAATGTGTGTGATACAGTCCTCCACATGGCTACAACTAGTAATTTGCAACCACTTGCCAAATCTATATGTACTTGCTTTGACAATGCATATTTACAATCGAACGACATCTGTAGCACACATATGCACTTCATCAGGGTCGGATTGGGATTGAAAATCGGCCCGGGCACACCAAAAAAAAGCGGCCCCATTTGCATAAACCCTTTCCTCTAATCACTGCTTCAGCGTAATTGCATTAAAAAGAAGGAGGGGGGCTTAAAAAAATGCACGCATTAGTTTACACTAGTGAAACACACCTGAAAACAAGTGAGGCCACTTCTACTGAGGCCCCCTGTCCCGCTCAGTATGTGCACACACTAATGTGCCGGCCAGCGAGACAAAGGGAGTGATACCTCTGCCTGATGCTAAACCGGGGGTGGGGGACTGCCGGTGTTGGTGGGGGGGTGGGGGTAATGAGCGCCCTTCTGCCTGCAGAAAGGTCACTCAGCCACCCACTGGGCCGCTGGCTGTATTCCAAAAATAGAGACAGCACCCAAATCGGCCCCAGACTGCTAAAAAAAGCAGCCCACAGCAGGAACTCGGACACCGGCCCCTCGGCCATTGCCCGAGTGCCCGTGTTACCAATCCGAGGCTGCACTTCATACAGTCTTGAGGGTGAAAAATGAAAATAAAATATACCTGGAATGGTTTAAAAGCGGTCACTAGGTGTGAATTTATTTTCAACATGCTATCATGCTCTGGTCATGTGTCATCCGCACATGATATAAGGAGCACTAACCATGCTTTGCAAGATACTTTCATTACTCGTGTTTCATCGCTGTCCGGAGACTTTTAAAGCAAAAGCAATGCACAACCCTATACATCCCGAACTCTATTTTATAATCCGGTTGCGGCCTTGACGTGAATGCATGAGGGAACTTGCCTATGTAACTTGAAACACAATAACCTGGGCACACATATGATTGTCAATAGTAAATACAACAAGTGGTAATAACTGTAGTCGACACCGGATATTTTTCTTGAAGAATTTTATACGTGTGGATGATCAAAGAGAAGATTCAAACGCCAGCCGACTCGTGTTTCGTCAAAGGGCAGTGCCTATGACTCTTCAGATCTTGAGAGCGCCGTGCAGGTTTCAGAGGTCCGGTGATAATTCCAACCCGGAGTGCGGGTAAAAAAATGGAGAAAAAGAAGATTAGGATATGGTCAAACGGGCGGGTGCGTCCGGGACCGTGGAAGAGCCTGTAAAAGCAGAATTTCTCCCGTGCTAGTCTCGTCGGTAAGAGTAGAACCAACTATGTAACTTGTCGCAAGGGGCAGCCAGTGCTGTGTATATGTAGAGTAATCTCTCAACAAAACCCAACGGACAATCGGAGAGAAACTTTCTTGATGTATTATTCCTGGAATCAATCAATAAGAGAATTCCGAGCACGCTGAGACTACAATACAACAATTAATAAACTTGGAAATCAGGTTTGCCTGTCTGTCACGTGCAGCTAAAAAGGGTACAACATATTGAGGAATGTAGTTAGTCTACGTGAATTTTCTTTTTTTGCGCAAACATCAGAGCACAGAGTTGGGTGTATTGATGTTTAACTTTTGTGCCAAAGCCCCTCTGCGCCCACTCGAGCCCATCCGGCACTGTCAGGTTGGAGCATTGTATTGGCAAAGGAGAGCAGTCGAGTGCTCAGAGTGCCTTGATTCCCGAAGTGCAGTGCAGTGCGTGGCACAGGTGGGTGCTTCCCATGGGCATCTAAGAGGAGCACAATGTGAGGAAACTAGGGGTGGATGGAATTCTGCGGAGTCTCGCAGAGTTATTCTGTAACTAAACTACACGTAATTCCACGGAGTAAAACTTCAGGAGTACCGCCCCCTCCTAGTATAGAGGCGCTAACTTGGCCCAGGAACAAAACTCCGGCTGGCTAGGGGATAGAAAGTTTAGCCCCTGGGCTCCATTGGCAGTGCTGCTATGTCACTTAGAGCCCAGAATGAGGTCCTGAAGGCCAGATGGCCCATCTGCTTTGCCAGGTGAAAAATATCATGCTTAACCTGGGGTGGAAACTCACGGCCAAGGGCTCCCTTCTCTGTCCTACTTGTGTGGCAAAGTGCCCAGGGTGGGGCTTCACAGGCCCCAGGGGGACTCCTGTGCTTCATTGTGGTGAAAAGGTGCATTTGGGCTCCAGGTCAGAGTTCTGTGAGGCCCCCAATAATCCTTTGCCTGATACTCCTCTTGGGCTCCATGAAACTGGTTCGTGGTGCCCCTTGTCCCTTCAGAGGGGAGCGTAATCTGATTTGTATGACACAGTGCAACCAGATGACCGTTCTTCAAATCCAGTCATCTGGTCACAATGTTTAACCTCTTCCATGCTCATGACGGCTCCTGGCCGTCATGAGTCACGGTGGGCATGTGCTGATGACGGCCGGGAGCCGTCATGACCACGCCCGCAAATGGAAACTCAGCACTGCGGCGGAATTCGCGCCGCAGCGATGAGGTTACTTAGATGGACAGGCAGCCCTGGAAGTCCCAGTTAGGGCTCATTTGACTATTTAAGCCCAGCCAGGGCTCAAAGGACATTAGATACATTAACCCAACTGCCCCCCTCTGCAAAATCGTTGTGCATGGATTACAAGAAGGGCAAGTAGCCTTCCTTCAGAATAATATGGACAAGGTACTCGGACCCATTTGCCGTCTGGTTGTTCTCCCTGGGTGCTGGGAGGTCCTAGGATGAGTATGTGGTTGCCTCTCAGCACCATGAGATGAGCCTTTCATCCAAGCCTGCCTTCCTGGAGAACAGGATGGGATGTGAGGCTCACATGCATGTCCAGGACGGCCTGCACTGGGGCAGTCTAGATAGCTCTGTAATCTGATTGTTTTGGCACACTTGGTCCATTTAGGGATGACCTGCTTGGCCAGCCTCAGCTATTATTTCAGGCAAAGAGCTTCAACCCCACCTGGACTGTCTTACTTGAGGACCTGCCTTTCGCGGAGGCCACCCAGCAGGGCAAAGGACAAGCACATGTATTATTACTTGTGATAATTTAAAAGGTATGAAATTAACAATTAAATCAGTGGGTTTCAGGAGCAATAAAGTCTCTCCTGCTAAGTGGATGGAAACAAAATGGCCCAAGAGACTCTACAAACAGATAGCATTGCATCTTGTTTAAAACTAATGTTGCGATTTTGCATGTAAGGATTGTGGCAAAAGATATTTTCAGCCTGGTAAGGAAAAATGTCAACTTGTGATGACATTTTAAAAATGCAGAACTTCTAATCTCTCAGAAAGCTGACATTTAAATGAAGAATTCCAGGAAAGCAGTAAGCACAGGAAGTGGTGTTTGAAATAGGAATCAAACGTCTCGCATTTTGAAATGAGGATGGAATGGAATATAATTTCATATAAATACTCTATGGTGTAAAAAACATGATGTATATATAGTTGTAAAGTCTCCAATGCAGAGAAATTAAGAAATGATGGACGTTATTACCATGGTGGTATCAGCCTTCACAAGGGGGTGGGGGGGTTGAGTAAGTCTAATGTGGGCTTGTTTTTAATCATATTGTATATTGCTAATACAAGAAAGATTCTCAAACCAAGTAATCTGTTATGATAACATTTCTACAAGAAACATGGGGGCTTATTTACAAACCCCTTACACCTCCAGTATGTCACTTTTTTCCATATTAAAAGTGATGCACCAACGGCGCAAGGGGCTTGTAAATAAGCCGCATGGATTTCCAATGATGGGCTTATTTTGAGCTCGATCATTTTTGTTGGTGCAACACTGCTAGGGTGAATTACCGTTATGTAATAGTTGTATTTTCACCTAATGTGAATTTTGCTTGCCATTATAAATCTGAAAGTTTAAAATAGGGAATGATGTATTTACCTAAGATAATAGACAAACGCGGCGAGTAAGGCTGCGTGGTTGTGATAGCGCTATCGTTTGAATAACGTTTTTTAATTATTGATTCAGCTGACTACTAGCTGTATTTTAAAATTTAATTTATATTCTGTGCAAAGTGTTTGTGTTATTGTTTTGGTGCACGGCAACCTGCTTACTTGACTCCTTCCGCTCCAGACCCCGTTCCGCCCCGGCATTGTGCCGTTTGCGCGGAGGGTCGTTCACATGAGCGCCACCTCTTGATTTACACCACTTCCGCCCTGATTGTTCATCTGCAGGTTAGCGGTCTAGTGGCTGCTGTCTCCTCTCCTATATCTAGCGCGTAAACGGATGCTCCGGTCAGACAAACGCGGCGAGTAAGGCTGCGTGGGTGTGATAGCGCTATCGTTTGAATAACGTTTTTTAATTATTGATTCAGCTGACTACTAGCTGTATTTTAAAATTTCATTTATATTCTGTGCAAAGTGTTTGTGTTATTGTTTTGGTGCACGGCAACTTGCTTACCTGACTCCTTCCGCTCCAGACCCCGTTCCGCCCCGGCATTGTGCCGTTTGCGCGGAGGGTCGTTCACATGAGCGCCACCTCTTGATTTACACCACTTCCGCCCTGATTGTTCATCTGCAGGTTAGCGGTCTAGTGGCTGCTGTCTCCTCTCCTATATCTAGCGCGTAAACGGATGCTCCGGTCAGACAAACGCGGCGAGTAAGGCTGCGTGGGTGTGATAGCGCTATCGTTTGAATAACGTTTTTTAATTATTGATTCAGCTGACTACTAGCTGTATTTTAAATTTTCATTTATATTCTGTGCAAAGTGTTTGTGTTATTGTTTTGGTGCACGGCAACTTGCTTACCTGACTCCTTCCGCTCCAGACCCCGTTCCGCCCCGGCATTGTGCCGTTTGCGCGGAGGGTCGTTCACATGAGCGCCACCTCTTGATTTACACCACTTCCGCCCTGATTGTTCATCTACAGGTTAGCGGTCTAGTGGCTCACGCCACCCTGCATAAATGGTGGCCTGGCGGAAGCGCAGCGGACGAGCGCAGCGGGAGCGCCGACTTCGCGCCGAAGTCGCGCACAAGTCAAGTCCGTCCGCGGCCGATCGAGGCCCGGGGCCATGCATGCTGCCTGTCGTACTACTTATTCCTCACATGAACTTCGCTCCTTACACTCCTGCGCCCCCCTCGCTCCTCACATAGCTGCTATTGCTCAGAATTACGGCATTCTGTCCTCCCTCCTTTCTGACATCCCCAGGGCTCCTCCCCCTGCTATCTCTGCTCTCAATTCTGTTGCCCCCACACCCATTAAGGTCTGCTCCTCTGGCACCCGTTCTATCTCAATAGTCTATCTTAACACTCGCTCTCTCCCGAAACATCAACTTGATGTATTCCAACTCCTGGAGTGTGGCAATATTGACATCTTGCTTCTTGCAGAAACCTGGCTCCATGCGGATTCTTATCCCGATATCCTGGCTGCTATACCCTCTGGTTACTATATTCTGCATTCGAATAGGACCTCTGACAGACCGGGCGGTGGAGTTGCTGCCATCATCCGCTCTAACCTACTATTTACTTCTCTAACTACTACCTCTATACTGAACTCTGATATCCTTACACTGAAACTATCATCACCCAAACACCCTTTCATTTGTGTTTTAGTGTACCGCCCCCCTGCTCATCTGCCTTCCTTCCCATCCTTGTTTGGCGATTTTATCTCGCAAATGGCCATTAATTCCGCCAGGGTTTTGATCATTGGCGACTTCAATTATTGGCCACTAGATTCCTATGAATCCTCCTCTTCACTTGAATTTTCCGGTTTACTACTCGGCCTTAATTTTTTACAACATATCTCAGTTGCTACCCACAACAAGGGCCACACTTTGGACCAGGTATGGACCACCAACCTGGACATCTCCCCTCCTTTGGTCTATCCTTGTACTTGGTCTGATCATTTCTTTATTTCTTTTTCTTTAAAACTTTCAGTACCTATTCGCTCTCCTTTAGTCTCCAATTTCCCGGCACGTAATTGGAAGCATGCCGACATCTCCCTTTTTCACTCGACTCTTGCTTCCACTCTTCCCCCTGTTCACTCTGACTTGAACTCTCAAGCAGTCGCTCTGGACCAATGGCTGTCTCTTGCCAGCGACGTGGTCGCTCCTGTTAAAATCATTAAAGCTAAACGCCCACACGACACCCAGCGCTGGTTCACTGACCAACTGAAGGCTGATAAACTCCTACTTAGAGAGGCTGAGCGCCGTTGGAGGCGTAACTACGACCCTTTATTAAAGTCCACGTACACTGATCTACTCAAATCTTACAAAAAATCAATTATTTTGGCCAAATCTTCCCATTATTCCCAGAAAGTTATCAATTCCGCATCTAAAACAAAAGAAATTTTTTCCATTGTGGCTGAACTTTCCTTACCTGACCGTGTTACCCCTCAGCCTCAACCCTCGCAAGCTTTGTGCGATTCCCTTAATTCCTTTTTTATCGATAAAATCTCTACGATAAAAAATATCATCCCCTCGACCACTCCATCTCAGGTCAGTGTTCTTCTCTCTCCGAATCCTCACTCCTTGTATCAATTTCCCCCTATTTCCCTGGATAACTTCTTTTCACTTCTTCAGACCGTTGGCTCGGGCTCTCCCAATGACTGTTGCCCTCCCCAAATTCTAAGAGATGCTTTTATGGCCTGTCCCGGCCCTCCTCTTGACCTTCTAAATCGTTCACTCTCTACAGGCTCTGTCCCTAATGCTTTCAAAAGCGCCGTAGTGGTACCCATTTTTTAAAAAAACGGCTCCGACCCCGCGGCCTTGAGCAACTACCGACCTATCTCCCTCCTTCCTTATTTGGGGAAGGTCTTGGAGACTTATGTCACCCGTTGCCTGAGTACTTTTATCGAGGAAACTCATTTCCTCGATGATCAACAGGCAGGTTTTAGACCGGCCCATTCCACGGAGGCAGTGGTGGTGGCGGTAATGGACACGCTGAGGCGGGGGGCTGATAAGAACTTGGCCCAGGCCTTAGTGCTTTTAGATCTCTCGGCCGCTTTTGACACGGTCGACCATGTTATCCTGGTCGACCGTGTCAGAAATGCTGGCATTTCGGGCCCGGCCCTGTCTTGGATTCTGTCCTTCCTCCATCACCGTTCCCAGTCGGTACAATTGTCCACCTTTTCTGCTCCCCGTATCTCCCTTTCCTGTGGTGTTCCCCAGGGTTCTGCGTTGTCCCCTCTCCTGTTTAATCTTTATATGCAGCCCCTATTAGTTTCTCTTCGGCACTCTTCTGTTACCATTTTTCATTATGAAGACGATCTGCAACTTATTTTTCCTATCGACCCCTCCCCTCTTTCTTGTTCCAATTTCCAAACCATAATGCTTACCATCTATGAGTGGATGAACTTCAGTCAGCTGAAGCTCAATCCTAGCAAGACTGAGCTGGTGCTAATTGGCGGCCCTCCGCATCCTTGGACTTCCAACTCCTGGCCCCCTGCCTTGGGTCTTCCTCCCGGTCCAGTCAACTCCGTAAAGAGCCTTGGAGTCACTATCTCTAGTGATCTTTCTATGCGGCCGCACATTAATGCTGTTACCTCGGCCTGCTTCTACCACCTTCGCAGAATCGGGAAGATCCGAAGGTTCCTTTCTTCAGAGGCTCTTACTTTGGTCATTATGGCCCTGGTTACCTCACGTCTAGACTATGCCAACTGTCTATACGTGGGGGTCCCCGCTTACCACCTCCACCGTCTCCAACTGGTGCAAAACCAGGCAGCCAGATTCATTTTCCAGCAGCCCAAACATCAACATGTTACGCCGATGCTGAAGACTCTACACTGGCTTCCGGTTGCGCAACGCTGCATCTTTAAAATGGGTTGCACTATCTTTAAATCTCTCTCTGCTTCTGCCCCTGTCTTCATCTCTCTCTGTCTGCGCCCTCACGTCCCTCTCCGACACCTTAGATCTTCTGCTCACAATCTCTTGATCACTCCTAGGCTCAAACGCAAGAAACATGGTGGTGCCTGTTTTTCCTTTCTTGCTCCGTCCACTTGGAACTCCTTCCCTCTTTCTATCCGGCTCACCCCTGATTATTTTCCTTTCCGCAAATCCCTGAAAATGTATCTTTTCTGTCTTGCCTACGACTAGCTGCCTCCAGTCACCTGTTCTTCTGCCCACTGGTCTCTGAGCGCCAAGAAACCAATTGGTGTATGTGCGCGGTACCAAATACCTTTAACATAACATAACATAACAATACACCCTCTCTTAACTTAATTTTTCCTAACTTGAAAAAGAAAATTACAGTCCTTGTATCGAACACGAAATGAGCCATTTAGAAATGGGAGTTGTTTTGAAATTAGAGCATATCATTGTTTTAAGAGAGAGCTACACCTGCTGCCATACATTTGAAAGTGGTATTTTGATCCAACCAAAGCAGCTTTTTTCACCATGTTGTTTACATCGATGGGTGGCCAGATGGATGGAGGGAGGAATGGATGGATGGATGCATGGATGGCTGCATGGATGGATGGATGCACACTAAAGTGTAGAGGCAATGCTGAAACTGAGATCATTCTGAGCTGATACCACTCGTTGGTGATTTAAAACATATCCTTAGCAAAATTGTGGTTATTATTCAGAGGCATGTCCATTTATGATGCAATTGTAAGCTGAAATATTTGGCACAGTGATGAAGTTGTTAGAATTTAGCTAGAGAACAAGGTGACAATTATTTTCAAGATTGATGTCTCCCTCCAGGTAATGCTTCATTTTATGAATGAGAGACACCCCATGCTAGTGCAAACAGTTTGTAATTAGTATTCCAAATGGAAATGGCAGAATCTACCCTTTTTATTGATGGGTATGGTCAATTTTGTTACAAAAGTCTATTTTACCACGCTTTTTTTTATTTGCTTCGAGCTTTAACTTGGTTGATTCCTCAATGCTTTTTAAAATATCTACCTTGCTGTTTTGCTCTTTAATTTGGCAGTTAGAGAGCCGCACAGGGCCTAGGGGAAATTAGGATGAATTAATTCGTCCTAATGTTTACTGGTACTATTAGGGTGCATTTCAGAGCTGGATCTATAAAGCTTTGAATTTTACAAATAAAAGAACCCTGTGTTCATGTATGAAATTACTTTTTAGTTCAAAGCTCAAAACATCTTGGTTGTCGGGATTTTTTTTCAAACAGGTTAAAGTAAAAACGAGTTCAGTCCTAGTTAGAGAATTATTTGTCACCTCCAAGACACAGGTTTATAAGCAATCTCTTACAGTGCTCAAATTCGGTCAAACCCACTCTTCCACACCACTACTACTACAGACAAGATTTCCAGTCTTTAGGTTCAGATAGGAATTATATGTGAGGACAGTTCGTGAAATGCCATAGGCTCTTAATATTTGTGAAGTTAAAATCAATTTACAATATTAGTTCTCTTCAATGCTTTAACCCCTTCCATGCATCGGACGGCCCCCAGCTGTCCGACGTCATGGTGTGCGTGAGCAGAGAACAGCTGGGGGCCGTCCGATCTGCGCACGTGTCAAATTCAGCCGCAGCGAAGCGGTTAAATACCTCCAACTATTGATGTGCTTTAAGACACATTGTAAGAGAATTTCACACTGAACTTAATCTAGTTTTTCATATTTTTTGGGATCCTCATCCTATTTATGTGAGAAATTGGGCTGTTGGCTGACTGGGGTGTGAGCTCTGGTCAAGCAACAGCCCCATTCCCTTACAGAGAGAATCATAAAAAGTCACTAGGTTAACCTGTGCTTAACACTGCGTTGCTTGGCACAAAGAGCACTCAGGCTTAACTTAGAAGCAATGTGTCAAGTATTTATGCATCACACAAACAGTAATAAAGTGAAAAGAACACATGAAAAATCCCAAACCAATTTAGAAAAATAGAGTAAATGTTAATAAATTATTCAACACCAAATTTACAAAACTCCAATCAGTAAAACTGGAGTTATGAATTATAAAAGATTTTAGTAAAAACTACTGCCTAAAAGATCAAAACGACAACTACGGACACCTAGTAGCCCATGACTGGGTCAAAGTAGAAAATTATCGGTGACCACCATAGAGCGCATTTTGATACAAGAAGTGGATTGGGCCCAGTCAGAGGTTAACTTCAGACTTAAAGACATTCTGAGAAAAATTATTGATAAAGTAAAGTTTAGCCTGGGAAGGCCGCAGGAGGTGTTTGAAGCGGGAACTTCGTCATTGGACAGCCTTGGGTAAAAGCCAAGGGGAAAATTCTATGTTCGGACTTAGTCGCTGAAATGGAAGTTAAAAATCTGAAGCTGGATGTGATAACGGGATATAGCCCAAGACAGTTCCGCGAGGTAAGATACCCCTTTGGCGATGGACCACTGAATAGGATTTTTTGCTGTGGGGAAGAACGTAGCAGGAGAAGCTACAAAGTCAATCCATCCGGCAAAGCACCTTGGACTGATAGGCGAGCAGGTTGGTCCTGGTCTACTCATGATTCAGTGGGGGTTCTTTGAGGTATGGCTATCTGGGCACCTTTAGCACCACAACTAAGGGTCCAGGACTGGTGGGACACCATTTGGGGGTTCAGGACTCACTCAGGCTAGGTCCAGGTGCAGGTTCAAGATGTTGGAAGCCTTTTATATCCCCCTGGCTCTGGACAGGAGGCCAGCAAAGAGGCCCATGGAGTCGCTCTGGTAGCCCTGAGTGCAGTTGAAGATGAAGGGCTTAACTTTAGGGCTGTTATCTCAGGGTTCAAGGAAGGTGCCAGACAGCAAAGGAGTCCTTCCAGGTACAGCAGCAGTCTGGCAGAGTGGACAGCAGATCAAATCAACAGGCGGTCCTCTGAGAGCTCTTATGCAAGTCTAGTAATGAACTGAAGCATGGATCTGAAGGTCCTATTTTTATACCCAGGTTCCCTTCTTCTGGAAGGTAGGAGAATCTTATGAAAAGGTTTTTGAAGTGCATGGAATTTCTTGCCTCCCCAAACCTGGCTCCGAGGTGGCTGCAGTGAAATTGCTAGTTTTTTAGGACCTTTGTGTGGAGGCAGAGCGCAGATTATTCATTTGTAAGTGGGGCTGTGCTCAGCTCCACCTGCTAGCAGGTTGCTCTTTGAAGTACCTCATAGCCACTCTATTGTGTGACTGTCTGGGAGGAACTCATAAAGTCTAATTGTTAGCTACACCCAGTCATGTGACCCAAGACAGGTTGCAGGCACAAAGGGCTAAGAGCAGAAAAATGCCAACCTAATAAAAGTGTTTTTTTCAAAATGTAAATGAAAAATCTGATTTTACCATTAAAGACGGTTTATTATTACAATTTCATAGATACCAAACATTTAATAGCCACCTGCTCCCAATTGGAAATTACAGCTTATTAAATGTAATGAGAAATCCTCCCTATTATCCAAGTAATTGTAAAAATGGTTATTTAGGAGTGTTTCACTACCAGAACACATAAAACTTAAATGTAAATGTACAGTCTTTTATTTAAACAACAGTCTACCCAAATGGCTGCTTAGTGCCTACCTAGGTTATTATATGCAATAAATGGATAGTTTAAGGCATTGCTGGGGAGTTTAAATGTCAAGCTGACATGGCAGGTTACAACTGCATTTAGGCTGCCACGCAGGCCTGGTGCATTCTTTAAATTGCTACTTATGTGCTTGGCACAATAAGTGCTGCAGGCCCACTGGTAGCATTTCTTTTACAGGCTCTGGGTATATGGTATATCACTCTAGAAGTGACGTTTAAACTAAATTACACATGCCCATTAGGTGTATGCCAATCAAACCATGTTTAGGGAAGTGAGCACACGCACTTTATCACTGGCGAGCAGTGGTAAAGTGCACAGAGTCCTAATTCCAACAAAAAATGATTTCCAGCAAGAACTAAAGGCAAGTAGGCAAAGCATTTAGGGGAAGACCACCCTAAGGCTGACAGGTCTAACAATTTCTGACAAGTTTGCACCATTGGTAGAGAACACTATGTCAGTAAAAAATAAATTGGTTTCAGGCTAGATGAATGATCAAAGACTAAGCATTAAAAGTGATATTAGTGCAGCTCTTGTGGCCTCCATGCAGGTTTTGAAACTTGCCAACAGGATATAAAGAATTCAATATGTGTCCTAGATGTGAGAAATCAGAGATAGACGAGAGAGCATTTGTATTAATTAATAAATAACATTTATTTATATGTGTTTATGTTAGTATAGTTAGATCTCCAATTTCATGCAGGGCAATGCAGCAAGTCACTTTGTTGTGCTGCTGGCACACAAACTGCTGCCAAACACCAACACAGGCACCCTTGCACCATGATGTAAGGGTGCCATTACAGACAGGGTTGTTTTTGTTCAGAGAGGGGTACCTGTCTAATCAAATGCAACCCTCTGAGGCTTTTTCCTTTTTCTATGTATTCTGCAGAATGCCACAAACATAAAAAGAAGACAAAATAAGGAGAAAAAAGATATTTCTCCTCTTTACGCCTTCCCTGGAAAGGCGTAGCATTTTGACATATGCCTAGGTTTGCAAGTCATGGTAAATCTGGGAATGTGACAAAATACATAGGTGGCTGCACATTAACACGCACCTCCCTGTGGCAGAGTAATGCAAGGCAGAGACCTGCGCCCCCTTGCATTTCTTCAGATATACCAAGCCACGCAGGACCACACAGAAAGGTTTCCTTGTTTTGCTTGGTAAATATCATTCTAGGCTTTGTGTCACCCATGCACTATCTTGCAAGCGTCACACAAAACTTTCATAAATATGCTGAAGAAAATGTGAGTTTTAAAATGTGCATGTATGTTTTGTGCATCTTTTTTTTCTCTTTTGTGTTTTTTCTTTTCTTAAAATGTTTGAAATTGGTTAATTTTATTATGTTGTTTTCTTGTCCCGAATTTTCTGTGAGCCTTAGGAGGAAGCCATATCACAATGTCCTCATATGTTGCAACATTCAAGGACTTTTTGCCTAGGCGTGTTCAGTGCTTTATTTACTTCATGAATTCACTATTTGATTTGTTTCCACAACTATTATTTTGTATGCATGATAGGGGTTCCTAAATGTTACCTTGTTTATGCATCTCGCTTTTACAAAAATTCAATGGTTGTTGTCACTATTGCTTCATTTCACACAATGTCGGGTGTGTTCGTTTTCTAACTTCTCTGAAACTATAAAATGTGTTTCTCTGAAACTATAAAATGTTGACATGCCATTTAAAACTATTTGTGAAGCCTTAAGCTCCCCTTTTATTATACATAAGTCTCCCCACAGGTAGGCCGTAGGTAACCCAAAGAGAAGGGTGCACTGTAAGTAAAAGGTAGGGCATGAACTTTTATGTTTTGCATGTCCGGGTAGTGACAAACAGCTAAATTCGATTTTCACTACTGTGAGGCCTACTCCTCTCATAGGCTAGAATTGGGAATTCCTTAATACACTTTTAAGCTGTAATTCCTGATAAGAAAGGAGTAGTTGCATAATGTTTCATATCTTTGCAATGGTAATGATAAATCCTCTTAAATGATGAAGTTGGCTTAAACATTCCTATTTTAGGAATGCAGCTTTTAGAAAGTGGGCATTTTTCTGCCCTTGACCTAACTCTGTGTGCCTGCAGCCTGCCTTGACAGCCCCAACACAGGAAGGGTGGGTGCGACTGAGGACTCATCTGCATTCATCTGCATTCTGATAGCTCTTCCGGGGAAGGAAGAGAGGGGAGCCGAGACAAACCTGAAAGGGCCGTGTCCTGTTGCAACACAAAGGGCTGATTATCCCTCACAGATAGCCTGACAGACAGGGCCAAGATGAAAGTGGACCAGTGCACTTCAAGGGCCTGCTGTGAAGTCATCTCCACTTCAAAGGCACATTTGGGTATAGGTACTGTGTATCTGACACTACTAAGACAGCAGTACACTGCTGGACCTGTGAAGAATTCTACCAAGAGTAAAGACTGCTGTGCTACAAGGATTGCCACACTGCTTGCCTGCTGTGGAAGAACTGTTTTCTGCTTTCTGTGCTGCCCTGCTGCTAGATGATCTCTGTGCTGCTGAGGACAAGGATTGGACCTATCTCACTTGAACCCATAGTGACTCCATGGGCTTGCTGGCTTGACCCCTGCTCTGAAATATCAGGGCCATCAAAGACTTCCTTCAACTCTACAACAGTATCTGGACACTGCCGTCTGTGAGTCATGTCCATCCAAGTGGTGCCAATCCAGTTGTGAGCCCTTGAAAGGTGATTTCTGCTGTCCAGAACCATAAAAATAAATGCAGGTCTGACTTTGCGCTGATCTGAACCAACACATTGCCCTTCAACACAGACACAGGAGCTGATCGATGAAATTGCTTCAATGGGTTGCCTGGCTCGACGATGGTGGATGCTGCGGCTAGACGATGACACAGTGCCTTCATTGTAAAGGGGTTCTTCATTGCCTACGCGGATCGGAACTGACGCATTGAGACTTCTACATTTATGCTTTGCTCCATCCACAGTTCGTTTTTAGAGGGACCTGCGTGAGTCCTGTAGCCGGCCTGCCCTCCATTAAGGTAGGCCTGAACTTTGCATCTACCCTGTTCCAGCGTGACCTAAAGTAACCCCTAAGCGCTAGTTGACTCTGAGCACTAGATTTTAATGAAATCTTTCAGAAATTTATAACACCAGTTCTACTTATTGGATTTTTTTTGTTTTGTTTTTGTTTTACTCATAACATTGTTGTCTAAAACCTGTGTGGAGTCTTTTTGTGGTGTTATCATTGTGTTACTGTCAGTCTGTGTTGCACAAATACTTGACACATTGCCTCTTTAGATGAGCCTGACTGCGCTGTGCCAAGCTACCAGAGGGTGGGCACAGGTTATCTTTTAGTGTGTATTCAGCTTACCCTGGCTAGAATTGTGGTCTCTACTTGAACAAGGAGCATACCTCTGCCAGCTAAGACCCAATTGTTAACACACTGTCTGCTGATTTATCTCTCTACTCAGAATCAGACTATATGTCGGTCCTCTTGTTGATTGCTTTCCTTGACTAACACTTATGAACTAAATAGATGTGTAATAGTTCCTTGATAAACTATATTTGCTAATGCCTAATTCCTCTATGTTATGACCTCTCATATTTGGCTTCATCTTTAGCCATATTGGTACTGATTCGAATCCGATTAATTAATTATGTTTTACCTTCTGCAATAATTCTTAATATTGTTTAAACCTTTTTGGGTTTTACTTTGAATATTATCCTGTAAAGGTCTTCTTTGTTTATTCAAGCGCCCCTGTCCTTTGGAAGTCACACGGCCCCAATCCTGCTCATCAGCCCTTTAAATTAATTATTGCAAAGCGCTCACACATCCTATTCTCATATGTTTTCTTTCTAAAATAAGCTGAATAACTTCTGGCGAGAGATCGCTACTTCCATAAATCGCATTTGTCAGGTTAGCTATCAATCATAGACTGCTCTCATCATTTTCAGGCTCCAAGGTATACTGGTTCTCTCTAAACTACGTCCTTTGTATTTAAGAAATTGCAAATGCTTGGCAACTGTTAGTCTAATCTTGGCAGGATAGATCAAACTGATCCAGCACTCAGTGGTGGCAGAAATATTCTTTTCTCTGTTCGACTCTGAAGAGCTACTTACAGGAAATTTAGTTTACCATCATGTCAATGGAAATGGAGCCCATTCGCTTCTTTTGTCAAGTAATATAAACCTGTATTTAATGTAATATGATGCAATACGTTAATGTCTAAATTACAATGATCTGCTTTGTAATTTTACCCTTGCCCTATTTTTGGACTTTGAATTGTTGCAGGTCTTTGTATTTCTTTCTGCTATTCTTTTCTTTTCTCCTAAATAAAAATTCATAAAGACTTTTAACAAAACAGAACTATCATGTTTCATTAGCATATTTTTGCCAACTCTTATTTTAAGGAATTGCTGGTGAATTAACTCCCACTAACTTTCAGCTTTTTATCATGAGTCACAAGATGAGTCCTTCTGTTGCTGTGAGAAGTGAGGATGTGGTGGACTTAAAGTTCTTTGAGGGAAGGGCATTGTCAGTATATATAAAGAAGACTTTATGTAAAAGAGACAAAGTAAAAAGGTGTCAAGTGTTGAGAAGGAAGCAATAGGCCCCTAACCATCATTAGCTGTGTGGCCACTGATTCCACTATTTCTAATATAACATTGAAAGAAAATAATAAATGTGTAAACTGATTCATCTCTATTAATTGCAACCGTGCTCTTAATATTTTAAGCCCAAATGAGTGCCAGACCCTTAAAAATAAGGCCAAAAATGTGCAAACCAAAATTTTGTTGAATTTAGTATACTGCAAAATGTCGACATTTTGCATGTGTAATTTATATTTCACACTCCCCCTTCCATGGCCCCATCGCCCACCTTCGCACACTCATCATTCTACCCACTAATCTTTACTTATTCAACATCCAGTATAACCCTTCTTCACTTCTGTGTCAAGTTGAATACTATATTTAAATCAATCTAAGGTGTGTTACCAAATGCATATTGTTACCATATATTCATTCACATATCTGAAATACTTGTCACCACTGAAACCTGGTTTGGTGAGGATGCATAAATATAAAAAGCTTTTTAACTATGTGTGCATACATCGCTGGCATTTTAGACCTCTCAGTACTTACAGGGTGTTAACCAAACCCTTAATGGCATGTGCTTTTCCTAAAACTAGTCATTTTATTGGTAAATACAAAATAGCCTTGTAACCTGGGAGATTCTTGCTACCTTTATCTACTACGCCGTACCCTTGGCACAGCTCATCAATTGATTTTGATCTTGACAATGAATTCTCTACTATCAAGGTAGTAAATGATTCTTTCACCAAGATGTCTCACTTAATTCTGATAAAAGTTATTCCCACAGCAGTAGAAAAGAGGAAATTGTTCCTACAGTATGTACATTCACATGCTTTACCCACATTAATAATTTCAGACTGAACATCTCAGTGTGTTTCATGATTTTGGGCATTTTTCCATGAGGCAGTAGAATCTGAGTAGATCTTTCTTCTGCATACTATCCACAGAATGACAACAACACCAAACTTGTGACTCAAGCTTTTAAGGCGGGAAGTGTTTCAGTGGTATCGGCACATGTTACCTTGGCAGCTGATATGATTGAAGGAAATGTTCATTTGCATTCAGGGAATGTTGAATGATAGCAATAGGTATTGATTTTTGATAATGAATCACAATTGTTACAATCGTTGTGTTATAAAGCTAATAGGCGTATAGTTTAATATAATAACAGCAAGCATCCTTGCACAGCTAGTAGGCCTGAATACTTAATAGTTCATATCTCTTCATGGTTTGCTATAGTCGCATTTAGGTTTATAAAATTTGACGGAATTTTGGTCTGGTGGTGCAAAAATGGGTCAAGGTACCTAAGAAATCCAGGGTCTAGTCCGCCCTTAAGTGGTTAGTTACCCAGTGGGTCACCTGTTTAGGGTATGTGATTTGTACATCGCACTGTTTGAAAGGCACCATTAGCAGTGGTTCAAATTGGAATCTCCACCAGTCGGTTTGAAAATATTTTTAATCTTGAGTGTAGCATTTAGTTGTGTGAGTACTTTTTATTTTTTAAAGAAAAAGCAGCGAAAGGCCAATAATTCCTTGAGTATTATTTTGTTATTTGATGTATTGCATACAGAATTTCTAACCCATAGTTCATAGATGAATCACCCATTGACTGCACTGCCTTTTTACTCTGAAAGTCAACTGCTAACCAGAACACTTTGACCACAGTTTGGGGATCTGCAGTACAGGGCCCCAATCACATCAGAGGTGTAAGAATCCCCCCCCCTCTCCTCCCCTGCCCGCTAACACAGTTAAGGCCCAGTACCTTCACACTGCCTTGCTGCCTCCCAAACTGGATTTCACATATCTGGAGACAGATAATGAAAGAGATAGGAACCTCTTTAAATGGCAAGAGATTTGAACTCTCCCAGAAATTAGATCACTCAACGTAGACAAAAACTGATATATCCAACCTAGTACAAGAAGACCAGAAAAATCCTACATTGGCCTTTGTAAACTTGCTCCTAAATTTGTAATGAGTTGACACCTCAGCTTAGAATACCCCTTCTGTGAACCTAAATTGCAGCATTTGGGCTAATCAAAGAAGGCCACACATGGACTCAGAAGGGGTGCGATGCCTGTCACTCAAGGGCTCCCATGATCACATAAGTTCACAGACAACACCTGTACTGTCGTGGGCATTGTGTCACATCACCAAACCACCCAAAAGAAATAATCTAGCAAGAATAAAACCCATTACATGTATAACATATACACGGGCTTGGAGTAAAATATGCAGCCCCTCCTCCCTATTATGGAGCATAGTGGTCCAAACCACTTCCTTTATGTTTACTCTGCACAGGGAATGGACAATGGCCTGCATGTGGAGAAGACTCTGGTAGAAAAATCAACAATTGCAGTAGAAAGTCTACCTACGAAAGCACAAGAGGTCAAATAAATTACCATAAATCTCTTCCCATGATGCAACGCACACAGTGTTTTTACACTGCTCTAAACATTCAAGAGTGTCCTTAATTGACTCATATTTATGGTAATGCTAACGCGGGATTACTGGTTACTAGTTACCTTACCAAATCCCAAACTAAGTCGACTGAATCGTTGGTACCTGTCATTGAGTAAAAGGTAATCTTACAATAAGTCAATCAATTTAAGAACTTACACCACTCTAAAGGACCACTGACCCAATTTTTAAGTTTCAAAGATTTAATATAAAGTCAAAGATAACTGAAGATACAAACTTCTCAAAATGAGATTCAAAAGATAAATTGGTATCACTATGAACATGAACTTCTTGAGTAGTCTGAGTCTGAAAAACAAAATAATAAGTACAAGCTCGAAAACCATAAGGGTTGCCAAAATGGATACAAGTTGCAACCTCAAAGTCATTACAGAAAAGAAAATTAAGGTTAGTCTGTCCCTACACTATACTAATTGACATCCCTACTTAGCAAGATCTTTACCCCTCTAGGTGTCAGCCGTGGTGACTTCCTAAGAAGATCACGCACTTCTCTTTGTCTCTTCTCTGATAATGGGTCTCTCCTGATCAGCCTATCTGCCTACCCATCCGCTTCCTTAGGCTCCCAAAATCATCTGCTCTGCTCTCCTCCCGGGTCTCTTTCCCTAATACTGAATCACATTTCTAACAGAAACGCCCCTTGGGACGCCCCTCACGTGGTATATCTTTGCGCGGCAAACTCCATGATGGTACTCTTGAAGACCCTCGTTAAAGTTGACCTTGGTTCCCAGGCTTCTTCTCCAATGCGCCGATACCCCCTAAATTCCTGGAAACTCCTACAGGCCTGCGCAAGGCGCCACTGAACAAAGTCCCTTTCATTCGAGCTGATTAGGACCCTCGCACCTGCATACAGTTCGTCCTGCAGTGGGCCTCAAATTCCAGACTCCACCATATCTTTAGGTCGTAAAACACACTCCAAGCTCTGTGCTGGACACCTCTCGACTTCTTCCTTAACGAGCACATGGCAGTTCAAACGATATGACATTATCTGTTCAGGCCTACTTGATTTACATGAGGCGGGTCCCTGCACTCTTAAAACATTAACTTGATTTAAACAGCAAACATTCTTAACTAGCATACGTTTCTAAAATAACACATCTATAAAGCATATACTTCAACCCCAAGTTCAAAAATACATTTGGAAGAACCACGTCAACCTTATCTCACATTATTTTAGCAGCACGTTTAGGTTTGCTGTGAATTGCCCTGAGGCCTACACATTTTACTGGATTTCAGAATTACATTTAATTCGGACATGATTCTTTTAACATGAGAACGTGAGGTTTTCATATTCATTCCAACATTTCTACATTAATCTCACACAGTTATACTTATTATTACTCTACTTAACATTTTATACATTTCGCTACTGAATATAGAACACTCTGTATATTTCACTCCTAGATATAAAACACTCGTGTGCAAAACATGTTTAACTAACTACGTGCTTGTAAATATGGTGTACTTATACATTTTTTTCCCAAACTTGTGCTCTCTCAGTCCCCCCTTTGATGACCTTCAGGGGTCATCACCATCAAGACACTCAAAATGTAGAACCCTTCAAAGTGAAGTCATGGCAGTGCCACCTCTTTTCATAGTCTCCAATGCTTTCAGACTCTTGTATTGAGTGTCCTGCATCGCTGTCAACTCTTCCTCCTGTTTCCTCATAGTTCTCTGCAACCTATTTGCTCTATAACATTGATACAAACGCACCAATCCCCACAAAGTGATTACGCAAATCACAATTATGATGATGGGTTTCAGTATGTACCAAACGATACCCTTTCCTAAGTTGGCAAACCAACCTCCAACTTTACCCATTCCATGACCTACTTTTTCCCACACATTTACTTTTGCCAGGTCCTCAATTTCGTAGTGTATGGCAGTGATGTTTCGTATATACTTCTCTAGAGGTTTTGAATTGTCTGGAATGTAAGTGCAGCATTCCTGGACCTTCAAAGCCTTACAGACTCCTCCCTCTTTAGCTAACAGAACGTCTAAAGCAAGTCGGTTCTGAAGAACCATTGCCCTAATCGATTGCATCTCCCCTTCTATCAGCATCAATGATCTTGCAGTACTGGCAGATAGCCTATCTACGACTGTAGCTAACCTCCTAATCTTAATGTCATTTAATATCAGTCCTAAGATAGGGAATGCAGCACCGAGTACATCTCCAACTACTTCTGCTGCACCCAGCCCTCTCTTCCACCTAGTTGGTATTTCTTTCTTTGTTGTTTCTAAATTCTCAACATGATATATTTTAGGGAAGACAACAGCCAGATAGCATGATCCGTACCAATTATCTGGTAACTTCACATAGGCATTTCTTCCACATACAAAATATACATTTGGTATTGCTTGCATCCCTTTCAAAAAATCCTTAGAGTAATACTCCAATTGAAAGGCATGTTCACAATTGACTTGACCTACATAAAAGTTCTCATAATAGGAGTAACTCCTGTGAATGCACAGTTTCCCCCGTTTCTCCTTATCCAAAGAAATTGGACCAATACTACCTTTTCTTTGGTGTGCCCTTTCCTCCTTGGTCCAATCTGTTTCCCATTGTCCTGAGGCCTTCAGAATCTTCTGCCTCCTGTATCTAGTATCTACCTGTCCTATAAACTTTTTCTCAATTTCTGACACTTGACAAGTCAGATTGTTTCTTCGAGCATGTGAAGTATCTAACGTTTTCCATGGAATAAACCATTTGTGTAATCTGTCTTCGCTTTTGTAATAGTCCCACTTGTTCAAATGCTTGAAATTCGGGACCTCTGGCAATGTCGAGTCGAAATTCGAGAAATAATACTCAAATCCTTCTCGTCCATAAAATATGCTCAACAATAAACTGCACGTGATTCCATATGTCAACGGGAGATGATGGTATCTGATACCCTCCTCTACCGAAGCTGGTAATTGCATACAAACGTAACAATTCTTTACTTCCATGGCATCAACGTATTCATAAAGCAATTTAGCATAAGCATTTGACCTGAAATTTCCCTGTGACTCGTCAGTGTGTAACCTTTTTACTTCTGCATCTAACAACGCTTTGTCTTTATCATTGATGTTTCCCTTATCATTAATAATGGTAGTTTTCGGTGTTGACACTCCCTTGACTTCCTGTACTGTAGTTGCCTCTCTCTCGTGTCCCACTATGTATGAGACCGTAACCACTAAAACTATCAAGGAAATCACTACTCCCAACAATGTGCCAACTATACATTTTGCCCTACGGTTCGGGTTGCCAGCCTCCATGTTCTCAAACAGTGTCGCTTTGGACGTTCTTCCTGCATCAACTTCTTCCTCTTTTCGAACAAAGTCTTTCTTTCTCGCAATATCTCTCTTTTGAACACTTGGAAGCTTGACAATTTATTTCCGCAAAACAGTTCAAAGTCCAGTAGAAATATAGACAACCCTAGCCCTTCTCCATCCGCTAAAAGGAAACCCCTACCATTTTTTCTTCTTCCACTCGGCACTAGGTTATCTTGCAGCAATTTTACAATTTCTTTTCAAGAGTCTTATTTTCGTCTGAAGTTATGTATGGCTCAAGGAGGGACACTACGTCTTCATAAATGTCCATCCGAAGTAACATTCCCTCAGGTTCTGGGCAGTTCGTACCACAACATGGAAAGTCAACTGTTTCTAGGATTATTCTCCTTATTTCGCTTTGGACAAGTGGACGGACGAAATTGAGAGTTAACGTTTTTTCAATTTCTACTCCTGGTACTATCAGTTCTACATCCACAATTACGAAGGGGTCCGTTCTAATCAAGATCACTTTCTTCACCTTTCCAGTTCTGCGCCCCCTTGAAGACATTCGCAATATGGTATTAATCCACAACAATGAGCGCTCCTAGAATTTCTACTACTCGCTCAAGCATTTCCAAACGAAGAAGAGTTCCCTCCAATATTGGATATCGTGAACAGCAAACTGGAAACTCAACTGTCTCTAAAATCAATTTTCTTATTCCGCTCAGGAGAGGAGGATGAACGATGTTGAGTGTCAGCAACCTTTCGGTCTCCGCTCCTGGCAGTAGAAACCTTATTTGCACTGTGATGATCGGGTTAGTTCTGACCAGGTAAACTTCCCGGATCCTCCCGGTTCTGTGCCCCCCCGACATCTGCAACGAGGTAGGTCCAATCAGGAGTAGAGTATCTTCTACTAGGCACTCGCACCCTCCTTGATCTTCTAAGGCCTTCCTCAGTTCCCTCCTGAGTATCTTCTTCCTGATCCGAGTCTTCAGATATAGGGACAAGGGTTTCTTCCTGGGCCGACCTTAAACTTAGCCTCCTGTCTCTTCCCGGCCAAGTGGCAGCCTCGCCTCTTGTTCTCCTATGTCTCGTCCTCACACCCGGTTCTTGATCACTCTGATACGGATCTGTGTCTGTTTCGTATTCACTGCTGCTTTCCCCTTCAGTTGCGTCTTCAGTCTCACTGCCGTCCTGCCTTCGCTCTTCTTCTGAATCCGATGCGTTCCCAACTTCTTCCGACACCCCCTCAGCTGCCTCAATCCCTTCTTGCGACTCTTCTTCCACTTCCGGGCTTTCGTCTGGGATAGGAGCTGTTCCTTATAGAGGTGCTGGAACTCTTCGAGTATGGGATGCATGGATCCAATTTGGCAGCCCCCCGCACTTCACCGCGGTGTTCGTTATCAGGATTACCTGAAAGGGCCCACGCCAGCGAACATCTAGGCAGTTCTTCCGGACGTGCTTTTTAACCAATACCCAGTCCCCTGGGTTCAGGTCATGACACAGGTTCCTCGATGCTGGAACTTCAACCGCATGCACCTGAAGGGACACAGAATGGATGGCGTCAGACAGTCCTTTACAATAATCCAAGATCAGATCATCTGTAATATTCAATAGGGCAGTAGTTGGAACTGTGGGAAGTCTCATGGCCCTCCCCATCAGGATCTCGTGGGGAGAAAGACCTGTCCTCCTGTCAGGGGTGCTGCGCATGCTCATGAGCACTAAAGGAAGAGCATCTGGCCAACTCAAAGATGTGGATGCCACTACTTTAGCCAATCTATTCTTCAATGTGCCATTCACTTGTTCCACAATTCCTGAAGCTTCTGGTCGATAACTACAATGCAGCTTTTGATCGATATTCAGTGTGGAGCACAACATCTTCACTATTTCGCTGTTAAAATGTTTTCCTCTGTCAGATTCCAAAGAGGCAGGCACCCCGAAGCGCGGTATCAACTCCCTGAGCAACAATTTAGCCACTGTGAGTGTATCGCACCTACGTGTAGGGTACGCTTCAACCCATCTGGAAAATACGCATACAATCACCAACACATACCGAAGGCGATTAACTCTTGGCATTTCGATGAAATCTAGTTGCATTCTATTGAAAGGCCCCCCCGACCTCCCAATGTGACTCAGTGTGACTGGTGTTCGTTTGCCTACGTTCAGTTGTTGGCAGGTAACACATCGCTTACATACTGACTCTGCTGCTATTCTAAATTTAGGGCAATACCAAGTTTGCCTAAACACTCTCATCATAGCATCCCTTCCTAGATGTACTGGACCATGTATTTCTCTTGCCATGGGATTAGCTAATTCTTCAGGTAACACAGCTCTCCCATCTGCTGAAACCCAAAAATCCATTTCACTTCGCACACAACCTGCTGTTTCCCATGCCCTTTTCTCAGTTTCTGGTGCATTCTCCTGCATTACCCTCAAATCTTCCCAGGAATCCACGGTCTCTAACATCATGCTTAATTCTGTCCTTTCTTCTGCACCTTCTATTTCCACCTTTGAGAAAGAATAATTTTGTTCCGCACAATAACGTGCGACTTCATCAGCGTATCTGTTGCCTTGTGACACAAAATCTGTATTCTTAGTATGAGCTACACACTTTACTATTGCGATGTCAACTGGACCTTGTAATGCTTCTAACAACAGCCGCACAAATTCTCCATTTCAAATGGGCGAACCAGAGGAGGTCATGTAACCCCTCTGAGACCACAACTGCCCGAAATCGTGAACCACACCGAAACCATATTGGCTGTCCGTGTAGATGGTGACTCTCTTTCCGTTTCCTGCTATGCAGGCACGAGTTAGGGCAATAATTTCTGCTACCTGTGCGGAATGTACTCCTTCCAGGCAAGCGGCTTCCACAACTCCAGTAATGGTACAAACAGCATAAGCTGCTCTCAACCGACCAGTATCGTCTCTTAAACATGAGCCATCAACAAAATAAATTTCATCGGGGTCAGACAATGGCTCATCCACAATATCTGGTCTGGGTTTCGTGCATAGTTCAGTCACATCAAGGCAATCGTGGTCTTCACATCCTTCGCCTTCTATCACAGTGGGTAATGGCATCAAAGTAGCAGGATTCAAGACAGAGCATCTCCTGAGGGTCACGTTCTCTGCGGCAAGAATGACTTGCTCGTAGCGCGTGAGCCTACTATTGGTCAGATGCTGCGTCTTCGTCCTGGTCATTAACAATTCAACTGAATGTGGTACATACACCACCACTGGATGTCCCATCACAATACTCTCGCTCCTTTCAATGCTGACACCCGTTGCAGCAACGGATTTGAGACATCCGGGCAACGCTGCGGCTACTGGATCTAATGTAGCCGAAAAATATGCAACTGGTCTACGGGCATTTCCGTGGGTCTGTGCCAAGACTGACAAAGCACATCCCTCTCTCTCACAGCAATAGAGTGAAAATGATTTCTCGTAATCGGGCATTCCCAGAGCCGGAGCACGACACAAATCGTCTCTCAGCTGCAAGAACGCCACCAGACATTCTTCATCCCATGGTACCGGATCACTCACCTCCTTGTGCGTCAGTTTCTGTAAGGGCTTTGCTTTCAGTGAAAAGTTAACTATCCACTGTCGGCAGTAACCCACCATTCCTAGGAACATTCTAACTTCTCTCTGTGTTGTAGGCGCATTCATTTTCATTATCGCCTCAATCCTCTCTGGGGACACCTTACGTTTCCCTTTTTCTAACCTGTGCCCTAGATACTGTACTTCTGTCAAACAATACTGCAACTTGCTTGGAGATACCTTATGTCCATTTTCAGCTAAATGGTTCAGTAAGGCAATTGAGTCTGCTTTACAGGCTTCCTCTGTTTCTGACGCAACAAGTAGGTCATCTATGTACTGTACCAGAACCGAATTCTGTGGAAGTACTAGATTCTCAAGATTCTTCTTCAACAACTGATTAAAGATGGATGGGCTATCTGTGAATCCTTGTGGGATTCGACACCATGTTAAAACGCGATCTTCCATTTTAAAAGCAAAAAGATACCTGCTCTCTTCATCCAATGGGATTGAAAAGAAAGCCTGGCAAAGATCTATCACTGTAAACCATTCTGCTTGACATGGTATTTGAAACAGTATCACTGAAGGATTCGGTACCACGGGACAACATGAAACAACTATGTTGTTAATCTTTCGTAAATCCTGTACTATCCTGAATTTCCCACTAGGTTTCTGCAAACCCATTATCGGGGAGTTACAAGGACTGCCCACGATTTCTTTCAGTATTCCCTGTTGTATCATTGACTCAATCACAGGTTTTATTCCTGCAATCGTTTCCTGTGACAATTTGTATTGAGGCGTTCTTGGAAACTCAGCATTTGGTTTTACCAGAATTTTTACCGGTTCTACCCCTTTAATCAATCCTATTTCCTCTCCGGTGAAATCCCATACCTCTGACGCCACTGCATCTCGTAGGTCTTGGGGAAGATCTTCTACAGTCAGAGTAAGATATAGTTCTACACAGGATTTTGAATTGGCCACCTTAAAAGTAGCATCTTCGTCGGTAGTCTGTACCTCCACTCCTTGCGGGGTGCAGTATATGGTGCAGTTCAATTTGCACAACAAATCCCTTCCTAACAGACATACCGGACTCGAGTCACAAACCACAAACTGATGTTCGTTCATGTGGTTTCCAATTTTCACAGACACTGGTTCTGTCAAGGGACTAGTCATTCTTTTATTTGCGACTCCTACCACCTGAATTGTTTCCCCTGACATTGGCAAGTCTGGAACCACCGCTGATCTCAGAGTCGAACGAGTAGCCCCAGTATCCACTAAGAACGTAGTGGGACACCCTGCCACTTCTGCCTCAACAAATGGCCCTCTCTGATCCACTTCTAGGACTGCCCCGAGGGTACAGTCCTCTTCACTGCTCACCCGTTGTCCTGTTAATGGATCAATGTAATAACACTTTTCTTCCTCGATAAACAGAGGCATTTGTTTAAAGACCTTTCCCCCAGTTGCTATCTTCGGTGGCTGTGGGAATTGGGCCCGTGGAGCCGAAGTCCCCCCTTTGACCACCTTACTACTTGGAAATGTCACCTTTTGCGTTGGGACTTCTTGGACCTGCTCTTCTACTTCTAGCTCTCCATTTTCAGGGTTAAAGGGACACTCGCGTCGCCAATGCCCCACCTGGTGACACTGATGACACTTTGTCGTTTTCTTTAAAGTGGCAAAGTCTATCCTAGGTCTCTGCCCTTCCTCATTATCCTTATTCTGACCGTTTGGCTTTCGTCCCATCCCCTGCTTCTGCTGGCCACCCTTCCCGGCGGACTGCATTTGTACCACCATCAATTTCTCCTTTAGATTCTTGGCTTTAGAGTCTATTTCATCACTACAGTATCTGGCATAACGTAAAATCTCATCTAGTGGTTTGTTCTGCCAACAGATTAAATGTTGCTGAATCATCAAGCAAATGTCGGGTCTCAACCCCAAGACAAACTTTGACACAAATTGTCCTATATCTTTGGGATCCATTACATCAAGTCCACTGTACTGCTTGAATGTTTTCAACAACCTCTCATAAAACTCATGCACGGTCTCCTTCGGTTCTTGCCTCGTTCGATCTATCTTTACCCAATCTATATCCTGTGGTGGTACCTTCTCTTTCAACCAAGCTATTACCCTTTCATACTTTCGCATGACAATCTCAGATGGTCCATTAGTTCGAACATCCCTCACTGGTTCAGCATTTGGCCATTCAACACTAGTCTTACACGGGGTCCACAGATCAGATGGGACCACGATGTCAAACAACGTGTTCAAATCAATCCACAATACTTTCGAAATTTTAACAAACCTTTCTACCTGCTTATACCACTCTACTGGATTGTCCCTCAACTTCGGAAATGAGTTGGTAAATGCAGCTAAGTCTCCTCTACTCCAGGGCACATGTACATAATTTCCATTTGATATTTCTCGCAAAGGGAATGCCTCCATCTGCATTACCCTTCCCTCAGGAGTCATCACATTTGTACTTCGTCTAACCGTGCCCTTTTTTGACCACCTTTCTTCCCATTTATCCAGTTCTCTCCACACTCTTATCCCAGATATCAACTCCCTTATGTGAGTTTTCAATCCAGTAGTCCTCTTCTCATCTAGGTCTTGGTCTGAGTATTGTAACCTATGGTTACTCTGTAGTGCCCTTGTCCTAGATAAATCTACAGCATACCTGTCGGCCAAATTAGACAGTTTCTCGTGGAATGCTCTAGCTCTCCTAGTAGTATCCTTCGCTATGAATAGCAATTCGTCTTGTTCGTACAAATCGATCCTTTCTAAAGGCACCGTTCCTTCTATAATCTCGTCTAGATCGGATTTCAGACTGGAGACATCAAGTCTTTTAACCTTTATCGCGGCTTTCAGCACCTCTGGTCCAGATGTACCTTCTGCCTCCCTCCCGTCCCAGCTCCTAGCCCTGCGCCTAGGCACTGGTGAGTTAAAGGGAGTCCTCCCCTGTTCCCATCTCTCTAGGTCCCATGCCTTTCCATCTTCTCGGGGTGGGTAGCGAAACACTCCTTCGCGCCTCATAGCCCCGCGTTCCCCATCCTGTCTGGTTTCACGGGATGCATGGTAAGGAATTCCGTTACTCCCTTTTTCTTCCTCATGCATCTGTGACCTCCGATCACTCTATGTATGACGTGACCTTTCACTGTTCCCTCTTTGCCAGTGCTGTACATTCTCCCCAGGTGCGTGTGCATGATGGGTGCACCTAAACCTATCCCTGTACTCTTGCGTTCTTTGGTCTCCCTCTGTTTGCGTGAGGCGAGACACCTCCTCACACTCCATACTCCTGGTATTTTGTTCCTGCTGTTCTCTCTGATTTGTAGGACATGCATCCCCTCTATTCTCTTGACTTTGGCCTTCCCGGCCCTGACTGCTTTCGCTGGCCCCACAATGAGATACAGTCCCGTTACCCCTGCTTTCCCACTCTGGTTCCGTTCTTGTCCTGTTACTCGGAGATACTATGGACCCGTCCCATTCCCTCAAATCAGCTCTTAATTCTGAATAGGGTCTTGGCCGCGGTCCCCTTAGATCCATTGGTCCTCTCTGACCTCCCTGTTCTGAATTGGGACCGACCGTTGTGTCTAATGGGGTATTCCATGTTACCGATCCTGGCAATTGTTTCCATGCATTTGTCACATTATTCCTTCTTTCTATCTCAATCCTTTCTCTATCCCATTGCCTTTGTTGTTCCTCTCTATCTCTCTCAGGGTTATAGATCGAAACTATGGGTCCTATGGTAACAGGCACCTGAAGAGCATCTGGCAATCCCACAGACTCAGCCCTTTCGGTGGTTGGCGTTTTCTGCACCACAAACCTTCCCACCACACTCTGTACAGTGTTGTTTTGAGGTATTTCTCCGCCTTTGATAGGTGTCCATTCCGATATAGGGAGTGGTGTATACCCCTCTATGGCATTCCCATCTTCCCTTGCGAGCCCTCTATCTTCTATCACCCCCACTCTCGGAGGCGGTCTATCCATTAACAATCTGTTTATCAGATTGTCCTCCGACTCGCTTTCCTCGTCTTCTTCCATGAGGTTTCCTCCTCCTCCTGCCACCTCCCTCATCGGATACATTTTTTCCACCTCAATAGCCTGTACCCTCCAACGCTTTTCCTCCTCATCCCATTTGGAATCTCGCACTGCCCTTACCGATCGCGTCAGCCTTTGTTGACGCCTGTTCAAATTTCGGTCGTGTGCAGCCTTAATCCATGCATTAAGGGCCTCAAACTGTGTTGGTCTAGGTGAGGGTTTCAATGAGGACATGGTTGCTTTTAGCCGATGTAACACCTCTAATTTAAACGTCCCGTACTTCGGGAACTGCATTTCCTCATTCCCTTCCGTAAGCTTATTCCAAGCCCCAATCCATAATATGGTATGCAGCCCAACATTCGTTGCCATATAATGAGCTGGTGTACCCTCCGGCGGAGCCTCTTCCCCGTAATAATGTTCACTTCGTTTACGTTTAAAAATCCCTTTCAAACACTTAAAACACTTCATGATTTCGCTCTTTCTCCGCGTTTGTTTACTTCCTGATGATATTCCACCAATCTCAGCCCCGTTCACACTAACTGGCCTATCCGTACGCGACTTTCCTCCGACGTTACTCTAGCCGCCCAACCAGAGCGCGGCTCTAGCTAACGTCACACCAACCGCTCAATCACAGCGCGGCTCTAGCCGACGTCACCCGTCCCCCTTCGCAGCAGTTCCCCTCCTTTCTCAGCTCGTCTCCTCGGTCATGCACGCGTCCCATTCATACTCTGAAAAATGATTACTTCCGTCCAAGCGATCACCTTTCTTGACTGTACGTCCACAGTCTTTCTGTAGTTGTCACCTTAACTTGGCGAAATGTCTTTCCGTTTACTTCCAGACAATCGCCTTCTCCGATAGGTTACTCACACGCAGTAACTTTCGACCAGCGTCCGTTACTCATACACTCACTCTTACACTCCCCCTATCTTGGATCCACGGCGGTCAATGGTACCTCGTGACCTCCGTACTATGGTCGACAACTACCCTGGATGTTCGATACACCCAAAACCACTTAAGCTCTGGCCTGAACTTAAGATTTCACTAGTTCACCCGTTTACCAGGTTACCAGTTTACCAGGTTGCGCGCGCTCACAACCTTCTCTCATTCACACTACAGGCATTCAACTCCGCAAGACATTACAATACAAATACAACACAAAACACCGCAATCTGTTCACGCATGACCCTTTTTATACTCACTCTCCTCCGATACTGCTGCTTTTCTCGCACCGTCTGCACCTTTCGGCACACGATTCTTCCGCTGCTCATCTCTCGACGTCTCGGGGCCTTGGGGTAAACTAACCTCTCTAGATTACCTTCCTCAAGAAGATAACCATCCTCACTCTGCTACCAACTGCTAACGCGGGATTACTGGTTACTAGTTACCTTACCAAATCCCAAACTAAGTCGACTGAATCGTTGGTACCTGTCATTGAGTAAAAGGTAATCTTACAATAAGTCAATCAATTTAAGAACTTACACCACTCTAAAGGACCACTGACCCAATTTTTAAGTTTCAAAGATTTAATATAAAGTCAAAGATAACTGAAGATACAAACTTCTCAAAATGAGATTCAAAAGATAAATTGGTATCACTATGAACATGAACTTCTTGAGTAGTCTGAGTCTGAAAAACAAAATAATAAGTACAAGCTCGAAAACCATAAGGGTTGCCAAAATGGATACAAGTTGCAACCTCAAAGTCATTACAGAAAAGAAAATTAAGGTTAGTCTGTCCCTACACTATACTAATTGACATCCCTACTTAGCAAGATCTTTACCCCTCTAGGTGTCAGCCGTGGTGACTTCCTAAGAAGATCACGCACTTCTCTTTGTCTCTTCTCTGATAATGGGTCTCTCCTGATCAGCCTATCTGCCTACCCATCCGCTTCCTTAGGCTCCCAAAATCATCTGCTCTGCTCTCCTCCCGGGTCTCTTTCCCTAATACTGAATCACATTTCTAACAGAAACGCCCCTTGGGACGCCCCTCACGTGGTATATCTTTGCGCGGCAAACTCCATGATGGTACTCTTGAAGACCCTCGTTAAAGTTGACCTTGGTTCCCAGGCTTCTTCTCCAATGCACCGATACCCCCTAAATTCCTGGAAACTCCTACAGGCCTGCGCAAGGCGCCACTGAACAAAGTCCCTTTCATTCGAGCTGATTAGGACCCTCGCACCTGCATACAGTTCGTCCTGCAGTGGGCCTCAAATTCCAGACTCCACCATATCTTTAGGTCGTAAAACACACTCCAAGCTCTGTGCTGGACACCTCTCGACTTCTTCCTTAACGAGCACATGGCAGTTCAAACGATATGACATTATCTGTTCAGGCCTACTTGATTTACATGAGGCGGGTCCCTGCACTCTTAAAACATTAACTTGATTTAAACAGCAAACATTCTTAACTAGCATACGTTTCTAAAATAACACATCTATAAAGCATATACTTCAACCCTAAGTTCAATAATACATTTGGAAGAACCACGTCAACCTTATCTCACATTATTTTAGCAGCACGTTTAGGTTTGCTGTGAATTGCCCTGAGGCCTACACATTTTACTGGATTTCAGAATTACATTTAATTCGGACATGATTCTTTTAACATGAGAACGTGAGGTTTTCATATTCATTCCAACATTTCTACATTAATCTCACACAGTTATACTTATTATTACTCTACTTAACATTTTATACATTTCGCTACTGAATATAGAACACTCTGTATATTTCACTCCTAGATATAAAACACTCGTGTGCAAAACATGTTTAACTAACTACGTGCTTGTAAATATGGTGTACTTATACATTTTTTCCCAAACTTGTGCTCTCTCAGTTATGCTGGTTAGTATTACATTCCATCAACATAATGTTTCAAAATCCATACTGGACGCTTATTAAGTTGTCTGTCACTTGGAAGAATTGACAATGCACCAAACCGCTTACTCAAAAAGAATTAGGAAATACCATCCTAGTCAATGTATTTTCGCAATGCATTTCAGTTTATTTTGTTAATTCATGTATGATGTTTGAAATATGTGTGTAAAGGTTGCGCGGATTAACAATTTTCTAGGAGTTTGTGCGTCTTACTGCAGGCATGTATGTGTGTGACGTGCTCGTGAATTTCCAGGAGTTAGACATGCTTACTCATGCAGTCGAGACAGAGGGCTAAACCTGGGCAAAATGTGTTACATGGACTTTCTACGTTAAAGCTGGAAATGTTTTAACTAGTCTTTCGAGTGCTGCAGTTCGCAAACACAATGTACTGCAAGAAATTTAAACGGAAATGGTATTCGATATAATTACATTTCCAGTGGCCGTGAATCTTGCTGTTTCATTTCAGGTGTGTTTTTTCATAATGCAGTGCGTAGTGTTTTTGCCGTGAGAAAAAGAACTTGAGCCCACACCCTTGTTTCAAGTACATTCCTTTCACTACCCTGGGGAAGCTAACCCTCAGAAAATACTATTTTGAGAAACACTTGCTATCCCAGGCAGGTATGATGGATGTGCATAGTCCAGTCACGCTTGTCTAGCAGGTTGTAAAGTACGTGGGACAAGGTGCAAACGTTTGTCTTGATCCCAGTTGTATTTCTTTTATAATTTGTGTTGCAAACATGACTAACCTTGGTGGAAAACAGTCTCAGATTATCATATTATCTCTGTTTAATTAAGTATTAAGTGCAGGGAAAAGGAAGCTCATTTAACAAAGAATGTGGCATGTTATTATAAAAATAATGTTACTAAAAATCCTACATCCTAATAATTAATTTTTCGTGTATGCCCAATATTTATATGAACATTTATTGCGAATACGATTTTGAAAAGTAACACAAGGTGCAAACGTTGGTCTTGATCCCAGTTGTATTTCTTTTATAATTTGTGTTGCAAACATGACTAACCTTGGTGGAAAATAGTCTCAGATTATCATATTATCTCTGTTTAATTAAGTATTAAGTGCAGGGAAAAGGAAGCTCCTTAAACAAAGAATGTGGCATGTTATTATCAAAATAATATTACTAAAAATCCTACATCCTGATAATTAATATTTCGAGTATGCCCAATATTTATATGAAAATGTATTGCGAATAAGATTTTGAAAAGTAACACAAAGCCCATGTGCACTGCCTATTTTCTGTCCTACCGTTTAAGTGAGGACCCAACTCTGAAGCAGATGTACAGTGTCAGCGCAATTTTGACAGGCTCATTTATGGGCACATTTATATAGCCTTCACACAGTGCAGCGCAGCGTGTAAGGGAAAGGGTAGGAATGTGGTGGTTTGAATATAATACGATGCAATCCTGTCCTTTCCTTGCTCTGGCGTCCTTTTGGCTGCCTAGGACCAACATAGGCATCCTTACACCATGGTGCAAAGGTGCCTGCGTTTCAGACAGGATTGTTTTTGTGCAGGAAGGGGCACCTTCTTGCACTAAAACAATCCTCTGAGGCATTTGCCTCATTCTATGTGTACTGCATAAGATAGATAGAGGAATACATGAGGAGAAATAAGCATAGTTCTCTTCTTTGCTCGTCCCCTGTGGAGGTGTAGCCTTTTAATGCATTCCCTGGTTTACCAGTGTTGTTAAATCTGGAAAAGTGCCTTAATCCATGGGTGGATGCAAGGAAACACCCAAGTTCCACCCATGGAACACCTTCCTAGGGCATAGTAACACAACATAGCAATTTGTGCTGCAATGCGTTACTCTGGATTTATATAGCGATGCAGGGCCACACAAGTTAGCCTTGAGTGGCTTACGTAAGTTTTGTGTTACCCTTGCGCCATTTGAATGGAGCAAGGCACTGAAAAACCTTCATAAATATGCCCCATAATCTTTTTAAATATTTTGAGGGATTGGAAAGGACTTTATAGATGCCAATACAACTCAATACAATGTTTTTGGTGAACTTGTGTAGTGGAATAAAGCATGCACGAGGAAACATAAGTAGCAATGCAATCCTGCACAATTAGACAAGAGCAATGTGCCTCAGACAGCTTAAGGGGCCAGATCACAAAATATTATGACTGGCACTAATTCATGTCTTTGCTGGTAAGTTAAGGCAGTACCTGCTCCAAACACATTTTACCACCATATTATGAAAACAGGATTCTGGACATGGTAATGTGTGACAAGAATGTTTGTGCAATTTTATTGTGTGGCATTTTGTTGAGGGAGTGATTTGTTCTGTTGTTCTTTGTGCAAGTATGTTATTGCGCTCTATTATTGCAATGCAATTTTGTTGTGTTGTACTGTGATTGTTTGGATGGGTTCTGTTTTTACTATTTTGCTATGATACGCTAGATATGTTTTACTAGTGTTGCTATGTTGCTTTGTGTGTGGTACTGTGTTTTGTTTTGTTGATTACTTTAGATATACCAACATAAACATCTATTTTTCAGCAGTAAGCAGCATATGCTTTGAAAATTCCTGTGACAAGCAATCATTTACTACTGTCAACGGTAGTAAATAGCTGAGCTTATATTTAAAACATCATTCAACTAAAAACTGTGGCAGAGACTGGGCGCATATTTACAAGAAATGATGCATTGCCAGTGATGCGTCACATTTCTTGCACCTGCGTCAGATACCTTTACAACGCCACAAATCACTGTATTTACAATACAGGGCTCCATTGCGCAAGGTGTCATGAACATGTCAAAAATGCTGTTGCATCTGTGGGTCCAAAAGTTGCTCATTGCTGTAGATGGTGAAAAGATTGACACAGCTATAGCAATACGTCAGAAAACAGAGGTGATTCTCATTGTAAGGCTATTTCATCAATTCCTATGCCTGGTTGGAAGAGTTGTAGTAATTTTCACACATTGAAGGCTTAGAATGACGCAGTGAAAACAATGTAAATTTCACTGCGTCAGTTCTAAGTGATTTTCAACAAGGAAATACCTACCATGCATACATGTATACACAGTGCAGGCATAATGTGACGCAGACCTATAGAAATGCACTGGGCCCAATGCATTAGTTTGTAAATATGGGTGAATGTGGAGCACTTAGAAGCATATTTACAATGAGCTAGCGCTGCTGCAGCATAATTTTTTGACGCAGCTGTGGTGCAATCAGTGCTCCACATTTACTAACTGAAGCATTGGACCCAATGAGTAAGTTTGTAGAGGCCTGCCTTACGTTATACCTGCGGCAGGTACAACATATGCAGTGTATGCATTCCTACATTAAAAGCCATGCAGAACAAGTCAAAGTCAGGATAAATGAGCATAAGAGCAACATTAGATGCAAGAAGGCAACTACAAAAATGTCAGCTCATTTCCTGGAACTTCAGCACTGTGTCAATGAATTACAATGGACAGTGATCGAACAACTACCCTCAGACACAGGTCTGTTGGAAAAGGAGCAACGTTGGGTGTTCCGTCTGGGCACCGACAGCGCAGGGCTTAATGATTCAATTCCTTGGAGCCAATTACGCTAACTTTTGCATACTGCATGCATGGTATGATGAGTGACTAAGGAACAACTAATATAGCATCTGGTTTTTATCTACCAGACTACTCACAGTTCTATTGGTATGATGAGTGGTTGTGTATATTGAAGACACCTAATGAGTTCTATCTCCCCTTATTAATTGTAAAATCTATGGGCCACCTTACTACCTCCATTGGGCCAATACGAATCCTTTTGGATCTAATTCACCATTGCTTACTCCTTCCAATTGGAACCTTGCAAAATATGAACACCGATTGGGAGAGCTGGGTAATATAAACACTACTGGCTGAATTATCACGATCAGCAGTACTCGGCGATGCAGTGCCACCCGTTTGCACATGCGCTGGCCGTTTTTCGGCTTGACGCATGCGCACCGCACATGGCACGAATCTGGGTTCACGCATGCGCGTCCCGGGATTCACTACCGCCGAGCCAGCGCAACCATGTCCAGCGCTGTTCTGGGGACCACATGAATACCGGAAATGAATTGGGTAGTTTGGCCTTATATGGGCGTCCTTCCGCTATTGATTATCCAATTTACTTCAACCAATTAACCAAACCATAGAGTATAAAAAGCGAGTCTCTCTCCTAACGGCTCACTTCACCGGAGCAGCGTTGAGGGGAAGGCAGGCGATCGATCCATGCAGTCACCGTGAGTAGGGCTAGTTAAGACCGAGGATGCTTCTCACGTATCAGTAACCTTGTTTTATTGATTAATCTCTACTTCACTACCTACAATACAGCTATTACTATCTTTTAGGTTGTTTACTGGGCAACGAAGAGAGATACCCCCAATACCACGCATAGGCTCATGAGGCCTTCCGAGTTTTTGAACATAAGTAAGCCTGCACCATTGCTAACCCTTTTTCCCTCCATTTATATCTGGGAGATTGCATGTATGTATGTGTGTGTGTTTAGGGTTGTGTGTCCCTCTCTAAGTGTCTTTCTTTCACAAGGTACCAGAGCCTCAGTTGTGTTCTGTAAACTCACCTTTATTAGGAAAGAAATACTTTTTCCTCATGTTCCTGGACATCCGACTAGCATGTTTACTATGTTCCTGGACATCCGACTAGTATATTTATTATGTCTTTCTTTTACAGGTTTTTCAAAACGCCAATTGGGCGCAACGAACATACCTTCTCTTAAAACATTTATAGGTACATTACACATTGAATTTTTATTAAAAAAATTTTTTCGAACACTTTCACATTTCATGTGAGTAAGGTGAGGATTATAGTGCATATCCTCGTCCTGAAGAAGGAGCCTTGTGCTCCGAAACATGTTGACACTGTTAATGGTTGATATACCCTAGTACGTATTTTTTCAACCAGATTCTGCACCTTTTATTAATACCAGCCGAGGACAGAATAAATATTTGTTTCCTGAGTGCCAGGTATTTTTTACTCACTTTTTTCACCTCACCTCACTCACACCCTTCATTATACACCCTCACATAGTTCACTACCAAGTGCTCCTACGTAGTCGTTTGTCGCAGCACGCCGCATCCCGTAGAGGGGTGCGAAGGCCCCGATGATGAAGCATGACACCAAGGGGCCTGTTGGTGTGTGAGGGGCATTTAAACAACACTGTGTGCTCCCCATCTCTTTAGTGACCACGGCCACCCTCCTAGTGGATTCTATTTTGTTTATTCATGATGCTTAGGGAGACTGGATCCACTTTTCTCTCTCTCCCCCCTTTTGTTATATTTCTGCAGGTACAACATATGCAGTGTATGCATTCCTACATTAAAAGCCATGCAGAACCGATGCAGTGAAATGTACAACTTTTCACTGCGCCACTCTAAGACTTGACTGCTTAGAAATCCCTACACCTTCTCAAACCAGGCATAAGGATTGACGCAGGGCTTTTAACATGGAACTTTCCTCTGTATTCCGATGCATGGCTGGAGTTGGATCAGTCATACAACCAACTCCAGAAATGTGTCACTTTAGCTCCGAAAGATGCAACAGAATTTCCGATGCATTCATGAATCCTTGCACCATGGAGCACTGTATTGCAAATACAGCACATCCATGGCGTCATTAAAGCATATTCACTAGGTGCAAGAAATCTAACACATTGATGCAGATACATCAGTTCTTGTAAATATGCCCATGAATATGCCGACACTGCGTAAAATAAAATGATGCAGTGGCAGTGCAAGCTTCTTATATATATGCCACTGGGTCTTAACTTAGTGCTTCCAGCAGTCACTTTATCCAATATGGCCTAAGACTTACAAAATCAAAGTCACTGTGCAAAATGAAGGTACCACAAATAAATATCACATCACAAGCTATATGTGAAGGGAAGGTATATAGAATAAGCATTCCATGATTTAAATATTGCACCACTTCAAAACCAGAGAAAACAATTACCAAAGGTTTTGGGGATAGGATGAGAATAATTCTATCTTTTTAACCCCTTAAGTGCTTCCGTCGGCCGTTGGCCGTCGCGAACACTACCTGGCTGGTGCTGCGAACGGCCAACAGCCGACGTGGCCCCGCCCGTTTCTTCTAACGTTCCGCACTGGCGCGGAACGTTCGAAGCAGCTATGAGGTTAAGCTACTCTATTTTAATTACGTGTGATAAACATGCAGTCCAAAATAGGCTGTTTCCTTCAGGAAGTCCTCCATTCTATGAGGACCTGTGGAAGATTAAAGACAGAAGAGAATAGTCAGTGGAATAGGAAGAAAAAAGTGCAAAGTGGGGTTATTTTGCCCAGAGTTACCTTAATTGAGCGTAAAACTTCCAAAACATATCAATAATTGAGGTTCCCATACAGAGAGCTGATTACCAAATCTGCGTCCATGGCACAGCTATGTGAGAGATGCAGCTTTTCCACCATCATACAGTTCACATTACCCAATAGTGATGATGTTGCTCCCCCCCTGGTACTCGCCACCACCACATCAGTAGTGGGCATCACTGTCATGGTTCCTATGCCTACTACAGGCGCTAAAAATTCTATTGGACCAGGACCGACTATTGCAGTGCCTACACGGTCAGAGACACAGGGTAGTGTTTCCAGTGTTGGGCCTGCTAGGGGTGTGCTGAGTGAGGCAACAGATGCCCAAATTGTCAGAGATGCAATGGGTGAAAATCTAATGGGTGTGGCTAGATGCCATGAAGATCAGATGGACCAGATGCTTGTTTTTCTACAGAAGAACATGGTCCCCCTGGGTGAGCAAAATGCTTTGACGATGAAGAAGACTGATCTTCAGAAGGTCACAAACCACCTGATGGAAAATCACATTTCTGTGATCTGCTCTGTTTCTGTGGTGGTGCAGGATGGATTCCGGGACATTTGTAGGTGAGTTTGGGAATCTACATCATCTTTCTGTGGACAATACTCTTCAAATACCTCAGTTCCTCTCAGGAGAGACTGTTCCTCAGGGCCAGACAGGAGAACACCCCAAAACCCCACGAAGAGGCACAAAATGAAATATTCTCCAGTGAGCCAACAGCATGTACTTGCTGCCTTTGTCTTTGTGTTTCTATCTATGTTTTTTTTGGTATAAACCTAAATAAACAGTGACGTTATCTTTGTGATCTCATTAAAGGTTACTTTCTAATGTATTCTCAGAATAGATATTTTCAAATATTCTATTATGACTGTTTTTTATTAACAATAACGTGATATTAATGTAAATGTGATGTATATAGATTTATACAGATATTTTGTTGATGAATTTATGTGTGTATACACTGTGGTAAGAAAATAACCACTCATCACTGTTTTTCAAATAGATTTTATTCAGTGACACTGTTAATGCTTATTATAACAAAAATAGATATGTGTGTTCCAATTAGGGTACAATATTGCACAACACCGCGCACCATTGGGACATGTACATCAACCATTACATTGCTCCTTCTCTGAAAATAGACACCAAGAGAACCTGTAAAACAACAAAAAAATTAAATAATGATGTACTGCACACATATATGTAAAGAATACATTTAATGTACTGAATAACAGATTCATCTACTGTGTGAAATGCACATCATAGTCACTAGGTCATTTATATTCCACACAAAATATTGCTGTTTTGCTGACTATTGACCCTAGCCAACACCTACCCATACATTGATGCTGGCTTCACCATTATGCTCATACCTTTAAATACAGTTAAGAAGTTATAGCTAAACATTATTTTGAGTGTCATTCATATTGATCCTACTGAATCATCATTGCCTAATGCAGAAGCATATGACCACTTCATGTTAATAAATACTACAAAGTAACACAGAGGAAATAAGTTATAAACACCATTTGTTTATCATTATTCTTTTGACACATACATGATGATACATAATGTTTGTACTAAATAACAAGGTAGAGACACATCTAATGTCTCTATTTTTCTTTTTTAGAGTCAGATAATATTTCAAACCCATACAATCAATAACACACCCAGTGACACACCACAACCACTCACACAACCACTCATACACACACAACTACTCAGAAACCTGCTTACCAAACCATACAGCTACTCATACACCCACTCATACACCCATACAGGCACTCAGGTACCCACTCCACATTAATATAGACAGTCTCACAGCTCCTAAGTTCAGATTTGTTAGAAATAATATCACTTGTGGTGTAGTACGCCTATTATACTAATTTAACTTTTGTATTAGCTTAGTATATATGTTTAACAATCACAAACTCTTAGAAAACACTTCCATTCACTGGATGATGTCATCAGTGATTTCTTTTGAGATGTTAGTGATGTCACTGACCATGTCATGAGTGATGTAATATGTGAGGTCATAAGCAGTGCATTGCTGGGGCATACGTTATAGTTAGCTCAGTTAACTATAACTGCTGAATTTTATGTGGTTTAGTACGAGTGAAATGTGAGCCTAACTGTAACATCCCTGTAACCTTTGGTTTTTTTCCTGTGTATTTCTAAGGTTTTTAATTCCATTTCATAACTATACTGTTGCTGTAAACTTTGTTTTTTTGAGTGAATTTCTAAGTTTAAAAAATTCTTTTTCCTAACTATAACATCCCTGTAACCTTTGTTTTTTTGTGAATATCCAATGTTTTTTTACAAATCTGTGTTCTTCTTTGTGTGTCTATCCATGCCTTCAATGTACCTGAGAGTGCCCTCATCCGTCTATGAACAGCCTACATTTATGTACCTGACTGTGTTTCTGTCCATGCCATCATTGTGCCAGCGGTGGCACTTTTTTGCGTCTATCAGTGCCACCCATTTAAGTGTTTGTCTGTGCCTTTCCATGCCCTTTATTTAGTGGCTTACTCACTAAATATTTCTTTTTTTCGAAATGTTTTATTATTCGTGAATTTGTCACAAAATATCACGTCACGTGTTTTCCTGTCTTTCGAAATTAGTGTGTTTAACAAAAGTGGCAAACACATATAAAAAGATATTGCAATTAATGTTTGAGAACAGTAGTCTATTTATATAGTGTTTAATGGTGTATTTCTGTAAGTAATTTTATTGTATAACACTTGCTCTTCACAATGACACCGGTATTCGTGATGATGTCGGAGTTTGCGAATATCGTTTGACTATGTGATAAAGAGATTTGATTGGACAAGACGCTTTTCAATAATCTTCAAAGGAAGTGTACACCCATTTCTCTCTTTTTCAACCTTCCTGTACAGATATTGAAGATTCTTTGCAGTTGTCATGTACTTTGCAGCGTACAACTGTCCTCTAATTCTGTTTTGTCATTTATCTTACATAAAATATCATCTGGAAGAAATGAGGGGCAGGAGCTACATCGAGGAAGTGAGGAACTGGAGCCACACCCTTCTCATGGAGAGTCTTCAGATGATGAGGCAGCCACAAAATGCCAATCCATCGCTTGGGATTTTCTTAAAATCCTGTCTGGAGAAAACTATCAGCAGCAAAATTTGTAAAGTGCTTTTTTATGTAAGAAAACCCTTTCAAGGGGCATTTCAAAGAAAAATTAATGTGGGACAACTATCATTTACAAACCTATCATGGCAGGCAGCTAAAGAGAGCAGAGAGGAGGAGAAGTGGTGACCAACCATCAACTTCAGCTGTTACACCAGCTGCTCCAGGAGAGAACATTACTCTTGAAGTGGAGAAACAGCACCCAGAAAAGTCTCCAAAATTAATGAGCATAAGCACATTTTGCCTAGACTGTAATACAGTACTTACTGTAGGCAAACAGTGTGTTGCTGTAGTTTTAGAAACATTAAAACATCAAACATGCAAATTCTTTTTTTTATTCATGTCACTTCTTTTCACTGTTTTTGAGTTTGTGGAGATAATGTTTTTATTCCCCAATTTACCATTTTATTAAAAAAACACAATAAAATACAAAATGTGAGAAAACATAAAAAAAGAAACAGTTCCAGAAAAAAAGATGTTAGCATTGGGGGTCTCTGGTTGGCAACGGTGGGTACTTGTGACAAGCAGGGACCCTCTCCTCTAGTCAGGGCAAGGAAATTACTCTCTGAAAATAACCCCTGCTCACTCTCTAGGCGGCGTGGTGCGAGCCGTCAAGGCTTATTTCAGAGGCGATGTAAGTTAAGCAGTTGTGACCACATACAGTAACGCAGTGACAGCACTACAAATGGACATCACACATGTTTTATGAAAAAAAGTATACTTTATATAGAGTTATCACAAGACCAATAAATGACAAAAAGAATCCACAGTACTATTAAGTTTCAAGAGTTAAGGTTAAAGAGGCTTAATTCAAGGTTCTGTGCGAGTCTGTAGCCTTGTCCGGCTACAGCGTTGCTGAAAAGAACACAGAGTCTAACAAATCCAGCGGACCGCAGCGGTCTGGGCCTACTCAAATGTCGACAGACTCAGTCAAAGTACCTTTTCCTTGAGGCTCCCGGCACGGATGTGCGAGCCAGTTCCGAGGTTCGTCACGGTGTAGGAAAAGAAAGCGTTGCAGGTCACGATGTCCTTCCAGTCGTGGTGCAGGCTACAGCTTGTTGACGGCGTCGAGACAGAGTTGGTGAGCTCAGAGCTTGCATTGTTCGAGGCGGACGTTGCCCGTTGTGGTGCTTCCAGTTTTACGGTGCAGCAATAGAGCCGGAGTTCAGGAGCTGGCGTTGGTCAGTCTGGATAGCGGTGCGAGTCGGGCGGTGCCTCGCGAAGCATGTGAGGAGGTGCCCAACTCCGGTGCGGTCACAGGACTCGAAGTCACCAGCGGTGACAGCGTCGGTCAGACCAGTTCGATTCGGTGTAGCAAGGCGTTGCACGTCGCGGTGTCCTTCCAGTCGTGGTGCAGGCTACGGCTCATTGACAGCATCAGGACTGAGTCGGTGAGCGCAGAGATTGCGTTGTTCGAGGCGGACGTTGCTGGGTACGGTGCCTACAGGACACCAGGCCGGTCGTGAGAGTCGGTCACAGCTCCCTGCCTCTGTAGCCACTTGTTTCCAGCAGCAATTCACAAAGGCTGATGAAGTCCACTGGTCTTGGTACTTCGGTCAGGGGGCAAGCTCTCTTCCAAGCCCTTGGAGATCTTTGCACAAGTGAAAGAAAAGTCCACAAAGTTCTTTCTCCTCTCTTTGGCAGTCAGGCAACCACTGCAGGCCAATCCCCCAAGCAGCACTTAAGCTTGAGAATAGTCTCTCCTCAGTTTCTTCAGGTTCCTTCACCTCAGCAGAGGTTTAGTCTTGTAAATCCAGAAGTGATCTAATTTCATGGGATCAGGGTCCCAATACTTATACCCCTAAATCCTTTGTTCTCTGAGGGGAGAGGGCCTGTGCCTAGTTCAAGCCAGTTCTAAAGCACTCTGTTAAACAGACTTCTCCTTCCCTTTCACAGCACAGGGCAGGCACATCAGAAGCCCCACAGCAGGTGGAGCCAGCATTGTGGAAGGCACATACAGTCCTGGAGCACTTTGTTGACAGTCTTCTTTCTCTTATTTCAGTGTGCAGGGCAGAGACATCAGACTCACCACAGGGGGTGGAGCCAGCATTGTAGAGGGAAGACCCAGCCCTATTCAGGTCCCAGGTGCAACTCCTCCCTCCCATCTAGATGCAGATCTCCCTATTCACCACCGGGCTGCTCCAGCCTTTCTCCTGGAATTCCCCAGCCCTGTCACACACAAACCCAGACAAGGAATACACAACCTCAGAGAGGCAGGCTCAAATGGTTAGGCAAGCAAATACCTACTTTCTAAAAGTGGTAGTTGCAAACACAGAATATTAAAATAAACTTCACTAAAAGATGTATTTTATTATTCTAAGTCCAGGCATACTTAACTCGAATTTCTACCTTGCTCTCTGAGTCTGCTAGGATTATAAAGTGTAATAATTCTAACAGCCCATTCTGGACTATGGAGAACAGGTAGCCTTGCAATAGTGAAAAACGAAAATGGCTGTAATTCACTATTAGGACATGTCACACACATCAGGGCTTGTCCTACCTTATACTTACACTGCACCCTGCCCTTGGGCCTACCATAGGGGTGACTGATATTAAGAAAAGGGAAGGTTTAGGGACTGGCAAGTGGGTGCACTTGCCCAGTAGGCATGACAGTACCAGACTGCACGCAGGCTCTGCAATGGCAGACCTAAGACAAATTTTACAAGGCCGCTTATGTGGGTGGCACAACCAGTGCTGCAAGCCCACTATCAGCATTTGGATTTACACGCCCTGGGCACACTCAGTGAACTGTACTAGGATCTGACAGTAAACCAAACTTCCAATCATGGAACCACTAATCAATACATCATTTTACAGTAGGGAGCACTCTCACTGTGGCACTGGACAGCAGTAGCACAGTGCCCAAAGCATCTAACACCAGCAAACACACATGAGGCAACAGTAAAAATGGAAGGGAGACCCACGCCAATGGTGCCAGGTCTAACAAAAGAATATTTTATTTTCTTGTTAGAACCAACCAAAGAATGATAAACTCTATGTCTGTGTGTATATATATATATATATATATATATATATATATATATATATATACATATATATATATTTATATATATATATATATATATATATAAGGAAGAGAGGTTGTTTAAGTGAGTGAATGCATGGGCGAGTTATTGGGTGTGTTAGTGGCTGCATGAATGAGTGACTGCCCCTGTAAGTGACTGTATGGGCTAATTAATGGCTGTGTAAGTGCCTCTATGATTGAGCAAGTATGTTAGTGGCTGTGTAGGTGAGTGACTGTGTGTGTTACTGCCTGTATGAGTGACTGACTGGGTGGGTGAGTATCTCTATAAGTGACTGTCTTGGTGTGTGAATGGCTGTGTAAGTGAGTGGCTGGGTTTGTAAGTGTCTATATGGTTGAGTGAGTGGCTGTATGAGTGAGAGATTGGGCTTGTGAGTGGCTACATCTGTGTATAAGTGGCTATATGAGTAGGTAAGTGGCTGTGTGAGTGAGTGACTGGGTTAGTAAGTCTCTATAAGGGTGAAAGAGTAGCTGTATGAGTGAGATAGTGGGTATGTGAGTGATTGTATGAGTGAGTGATTTGCTGCAAGAGTGGCTGTATGGGTGAGTGAGTTTCTGTGTGAGTGTTTGTATGATTGAATTTGTGGTTGTATAAGTGGCTGCATAGGTGAGAGACTGGGTGTGTTTGTTACTTTGTGAGGGAGTGACTAGGAGTGAGAGTACATATATAGATGGGTGAGTGGGAGTGTGACTGCTTTTGCAATTGAGTGAGTGGTTGTATATGTGGCTGTATAGGTGAGTGACTGGGTGTGTTAGTGTGCATATGTGTGTGAGTGGGTGTATGAGTGTCTGTAAGGGTGAGTGACTGAGTGTGTGAATGGCAGTGTAAGTGAATAACTGGGTGTGTAAGTATATATGGGTGGGCAAGTGGCAGTATGAGTGAGTGATTGTGTGTGTGTGTAGCTCTATCAATGTGTGAGTGGCTATATGAGTGAGTAAGTGCCTAGGTGAGTGGGTTTATGAGTAAATGAGTGGGTGCATGAGCTGCTGTGTAAGTGAGATAGTGGTTGTGTGAGTGATTGTATGAGTGAGTGACTGGTTGTGAGAGTGGTTGTATGAGTGAATGAATATCTATGTCAGTGTATGTAGGATTGAGTGAGTGGTTGTGTGAGTGGCTGCATAAGTGAGAGACTGGATGTGTGAGAGCCTGTATGCGTGTGATTGGGTATGAGTGTCTATATGGGAAAATCAGTGGGTATGCAAGTGCATGTATGAGTCAATGACTTGTTGTGTGACTGGCTGTAAGGGTGAGTGGCTGGATATGGTATGTGTTAGTAACTGGGTGGGTCGGTGTCTGTATAAGAGATTGACTGGGTGTATTAGTGGCTGTAGGAGTGAGTGAGTGAGTGGGTGGGGGGTAAGTGTGTGTATACATTAGTCACTGGATGTATACATACGGTATATCTTATTGAATGGGGGTCTAAGAAACCGTATCAGTCAGTGACTGGCAGTGTCGTCAATTGTCTGGGTGAATAAGTAATTCTGTGAGTAGCTATATGGGTCAGTGACTGTATGTGTAAGTTGCTCAATGAGTGAGTGAGTGGCTATGTCACTGTTTGTATCAATGTGTGTGTGTGGATGTCTCAGTGGCTGTATTATTGGGTGTAAGAGTTATAGAACAGTGTGTGTCTGGGTGTATCACTGTACAAACAAGAGTGTGTCTAGGTGTGTTAGTGAATGCCTGGGCATGTTACTGTATGTATCAGTGTGTGAGTGTATGTATTAGTGATTGAATGAGTGTGTGCCTGGGCGTATCTGCCTATGCATGAGTGTGAGTGGGTGTGACACAGTCTGTAGCAATGGCTAGTTGACTGCGTGAGTGCCTGTATAGGTGAGTAAATGACAAAGGGCCCGATTACGAGTTTGATGGTGTGGGGTGGCACCGCAAACCTCGACCACTAGCCGCATACCAGATTACGAGTTTCCTCATAGTCTGGTGGATAGTCCTTTGGCATTCCCACTGCGGTTTCTTCAAAAAGACACAGCAATTGGAACATCAAAGCCTGTTCCTGCACGGCATGGGCTGTGTATTCCATGCTATGCATGAAAGAGGGGAGCATGCACACAGGGGACACAACATGTGCCTCCCTGCATGCATTCCAGGGCCCCCTTTGTTTCCTCCCTACAACCTTTTGCAATGCAGTCCCACCACCATGGTTTGGGTCACAGTGAGGAAAGATATAATATCCTTGGCAGTGCCGTAGCATACTGTAAAAAGTTGTGATAATGGAAAAAATCAATATGCAAAGCAACTACAATGGTGATTACCATAATTCATTACTGGCATTTAATACATTTTTTTATAGCAAATGTATTTTATATACAAACAATGTTATATTTATCCTCATTAAATTGGACAGATGCCCTAATCCTGCAGGGTCTCACACAACAATGAAACTAACCGAAAAAAAATCAACATTTTTACATATACAAACAATATACCAAAACAACAATTAACATTATCACAGTGATTCTGGACGGGCCATAAAAAGCATTTCCTTTACCTCCTTCAGGAATTACTAATGCAAGATTTGCAAATCATTTTATCCACAATCCCGTTTGTCTTTAAATTATGCACACATGAGAAACACTCTTGTCCTCTTTAGTCTTTGGAGTGTGTATACCACTTATCATTAACAAAATGTTGTTGGGTTTGTAGAGGCTTCTCCAAAGAAGGTGTCAACGCGTTTTGGCCTAATAATTTTGGCGTCTTCACGACAAACAGAATATAGAGTGCCTATAAAAGATACCATAATCATATATACATTACATGTATCAAATAGCTATCAAAAGTCAACCAGAAAAAACATTAATATGCTGGCCTGATATTCAACCAAATGTATGAGATACATCACAGGGACCCCAGAAGAATAAAAATAGAGTGTAAATTAACTGCTAAAGCACCCTAAGGTGTATTTAAGGTTTCAAGATTTCAAGATTTTTATTTTTGGGTGATCGTTTTTGTATTTAAATTGTGCTGCTTTAATTGAGTCTAAAACATAAATAAAATGGGAGAAAAGAGAAGATTCCCATACCGTGAAGAAGGTATGAAGATAAAGATGTGCCGGCTCATGTAACAGTGGATCTTATCCTAATAAAAGTTGGAGAGTGAAAGCACCATCGGTATACAACCTTTACCAGGCATTTTTTACCACGCAATACCATTACAACGCTGGCATTACAACGCAAACCATTACAACGCATTGCACTGGGGGGCGCTCTAGGATAGGGAATAAGTTTAATTTTCTATCCAACACCTTCCCTAGTGTCCACGGGGACTGGAGTTGGAATAGAAAATTATACTTACCACTATCCAGCACCTCTAAGCGCTATGCGTTGTAAAGGTATGCGTGGTAAAAACCGCGTTGTAAAGGTATGCGTGGTAAAAGTATGCGTTGTAACGTCATACATCCGCACCATCCAAAGAAATCCAAGGTAAATAGTGATATAGTATGCTGGACAGAGAAGCGGAGTATAGTATGTACCATCTTATTCCCCAGATGGAGAAGGTTCTGTGTGACTAAATTGAACTATCCATAAAAGGACAAAGCGTCCGTAATTATTGATACAACTTCCAAATTCAAAAGAGTCCTTCCTCAAGATAACAGAGCATTGTCAATGATATATCCCAAGACATGGGATTCCCCTTTCAAGAGCAATTCGATCATTGCCAATCCCTTGCTCAAATGAATCAATAGGCACCATCACACACATATCCGTTCAGGCGCACCAAGTTAGATCATGCCTGGTAAGCTAATCCTAAAAACTGCAGAATATAGAAAATGTTAAAAATGATTAAAAAGCAAGAGTAGCGTAAATTATAATCAAGACGCTCAAACATAGAAATGTCCATTTTATTCAGCAAAGTTTCAAACCGGTAGCAGGGAAACAACATCTATAGCTGTACTCTGGGACCTTGCTTGCACTGCTTATTCTCAATGGTCTCTTAGCATCGGAGCTGTAATGCTCACGGCGGCTCAATTCAAACTGAAGACTTCCTAATCAGCTGGGAACAAACGCAGTTTGATTTTTTCGCGGCGCATGGCTTAAAAACATACCAAGATTCTAAGAAAGTGTAAAACATAATGTTGCTGGCACGCTGGTTCGACGGAAGAGTTGAAAAGGATACATATGCGGCGGTCGAACTACAAGCAGTCAAAGGTATATGAACCCTCACCCAGAAATGCACTGATAAATGTATCTGTGAAAATAGAAGAAGGTGTCCCAACTATGTCGTACACCATCTTGGAATAGTGACTATTGTATTCACTGAATAGAAAAATTGCCTTGGATAGATGAACAGGAAAAAATAAGAGAAAAGGATTAACAGAAAGGGATAACATAATGACTCTGTGACTGGAAAAAATGTTTTAATAGTCACTGAGAAAGTGAGATTACTGATCAAGGCACCACACATATTTAAAGTGGCATGGATGCACTAATATCTGGGTACATATAATATGAAAAAAAAGTAATAAATATCATCAGAAGTGAAATCAGTACCCATCATTTTGACGAATGAACCCTCATCTTGACATACATAGGCCTACCAGACAATACTAAGCACATTAGACCACTTGTATACATATGAGCAAGTATCCACATCCCACTAGCATTACTTGTGGCATTTTACCAATCAATGCCCACATTTCATCTAAATCATTAAGACCTCTTCTCTTTGTCCAATACCTTTCAATCATTTGTGCCTCAATTCTTCTGAGGGTTGTAGCAATGTGACTTCGAGAGGCTTTGGCCACATAGAGGACCGACCACCGTATCTCGTCTTCGGAATGGTTCATTTCCTTATAGTGGTCAACCAAAGGGGCACTGGCTAATCCACATCTTATCCTAGACATATGTTGGATAATTCTAGTTTTAACTTGCTGAGTGGTCTGTCCAATATATGCCAGATTGCATGGGCATTGTATACAGTAAACTGCATTCCTTGTATTGCAATTGGAAAACCTCAGTTGTTTGTATGTTTTGTCATTAGGTGGGATGGTTTTGGTATCAGAGGTATATTTACCTGTAATGTACCGCCTAGCATATTTCAGGCTCAAGACCGCCGCACCAGGGATTGTGGATCCCTGGTGGCTAAGGTCTCTCACAGGCCGTTCACCATTCTTAAAATACGGCAGTTGGACCACTGGTGCAGTGGTCTCTGACCACCACCGCACCTCCACCATAAGTTTGGCAGTGCTATGGAACACCAAACTCAGAATTAGGCCTTAGTCAGTGCCTGCATGTAATTCTGAATATGTATAGCAGTATCTGCATAAGTAACTGACTGGCTATGTTAGTAGCTGTTTAGGTAAGTAAGTTAATGTATATGTCACTGTTTACTGAAGTGAATGGATGTCTTACTAGCTGTACGAGTGAGTGAATGGGTTTATTAGTAGTTACATGGGAAAGTGACTGAGTATGCTACTTATTGTATACATGACTGACTGGTTGTATAAGGTACTGTGCAGATGACTGAGTGAATGATTTACTAGCTGTATTAGGAAGTAACTTACTGTGTGAACATCTGCGTGGGTAAGTATGATCATGTAGTAGTATATGTATTCATAAGTGAGACAGAGTGTCAGTAACTGTGTCAGCGAGTTAGTAGGTGAGTGAGTGCTTGAATGGATGAGTGACTGGGGGTATGAGTTGTGTAATCAGAGTGTCTGTGAATGCATCAATGGCTGTATAAGACTCTACCTCGGAAGTAATATTTAGTAAATCAGCAAAACAAAGATTTCATGCAAAAAAATACTATCCAGGGTATGTCTATGAAATATTTCTATTACACAACAAGTATTTTGAGACATCTAAAGACATAGCACTCCAACCACTATTGAAAAAGAAAAGGAACATAAACATATGTTAACATTTCATTTTCAAAATTAAGAAATCTCCAAAATACACATTGGTTATGCTGTAGCAGTGTATCACAATATAGTAAAGCATTTCATTTTCCCATTTTTACTGTTCTCAGCTTTCATACTTGTTCATCATAAACGATGTACTGCATGAAGCTTGAACCTTGAACAGTGGAGATAAACAGTGGTGTGGGTTGTAGAAAACAAAAATCAACTGCACAGTATACCATTATAAATATGTAAGACTCTACATTGCACTTGCTTCAGTTGTTTTACCTAGTTACTACACTAATCTAAAATCTAAACAATCATTTCTTAACAATTGTGTTTTAATATTATACCTGGTACAATACTACTAATAAATATAAACCACACTTGAATTTTGGAGATCCTTTTGCAAACATCAACCCTGGTAGGCCAAATTATGTCTAAAACGCTAATGATCCATGTAGACAAAATCCCACACATTACTTTATTTTCCAAAAATAGTGCATAAAGGTTTGGTTGAAGAAACAAAAGGTGACAATTTTGACAAAAAATAAGAGTTTAGTTGCATGAAAGGAAGTTTTGGTTTGTATTTAATTTTGCTCTCATCGCATGATGTCTATCCAGTTTTGTTGTTCAAATAGACAGTGTGGTGTCCAGATGTTATATTGAGTCCTTTGTGAAAGATAATATCCAAAGTAGTATAAGTTCTTCCAGAAATTGTTACTTGTCCAGCGTTGAAGCTTGTAATTTGAGTTCCTAATTTGATTCAATCTGTTCTGCATCATTTTAGCATTTACGTAAGGTATTTTCCAGTTGTCCCTAGAATCAAGGTAGATGTAACATCTGAGCTGCAATTTGGACAGGTCATATTCTGGTTAGCCTTTTTGTCAATCTGTCAAAAGGCACAGTTTTGCAATCCTGTAATGTTAAATACAAAAAACCCTCATAATTTATTTAATTGGTAAATTAATAATATGTCTTCATAGTCATGGTTCCATCTGTAACTCAGGTTCCATCTTAAACTCAGTCAAAATAAATCGTCAACATTTTTTTCTTCTTGATCTATATCTCCAAGGATGACCTCATTTAATTGTTGTGCTTCTTGAAGAGTAATGCCAGTAAATATTAGTACTCCACTACATGTATCTAAAAGGCCTTAAATGCCCGAAGCAGAATGTGTTACAGTTCTGTCAGTGACTAAACGTTGGATGAAATGATACAGCGTAGAGCTCAATCGTTTATCTCCTTTTTTGCTGAATTTGATTTACAAGATGTGGTAAATGAAACAGTACAGTACATTCAGAAAAAACATTTCCATAGCAGTTGACAACTGATCTGTTTCCCAATAGGTATCCTACAATGTCTTCCTTATTTTCTACTTTTTTCTTCTCAAAGCCTTCTAGCCTGTTCTTGTTTCTTTTTCTATTCTTGAACATCCATCAACTCTTTTGTGAGCTTCCACTTAGGACAGATTATCCAGTTCACCTAAATAGGATACTGCTCTAAATGAGGAGTGTATAGATTTCTTATTCAATTGTACTCCTTGACACAACTTGCATCGGCACTAACTTTCTTATTATCAAATTCAATCAAAAACAAACCGAAGCATGTTCTAACCTATGACATGCTGCATGTGACATTCCTACTTTAAATTCAGTACTTCCAATATTAACAAAAGATGCATCAACTCTTAAACCTTGTGATTTATGGATACTTGCAGCATACACTAGAAAGAATGGGAACTGCTGGTGCCGCACATATAAGCCTTCACTAGCAAAAACCGTACAACACTACGACCAATCTGTTTTATGCCAGCAATCTGCTAAAATGTAATGCCCAAATATTCAACCTCATATTTTTGGGGAAAATTAATGAAATCAATAACTTTACACATTGTATCATTTACTAACCCTTCTTCAACATTTAAATTTCGCCTAAAATAACTTTGCTGTTTCTGCATATGGGAAAACACATTTCTAATCCTGCAGTCCTGGATACAGACTTCTCTTAAGAATCCAATTTTGCTTGTAGTTTTTCTGTGAACAGTATTGTGACTCCCTAATGATCCATTTTATGATAGCTGTAATTTTCAAAATATCTTCTTTCTCTAGTTTTAGTAATTGTTCATTGAAGTTGGAGCATTCTTGAAATGTAGGCTTTAAACAGACTATGGATTTCTGTTCTTCATTAAAATTGTACAGTAGTTCTGCTGCTGTATTGCTAGATGGAAATAGTTTCTTGATAAATCGACTTTCTAAAGCGCGTTTTCCATCATTTGTTAAAACTCATATTATAATGTCCTTAAGAATATTTCCATAGTCAACATCAGATGCTTGACACATATGTTTCACTAGTTCCTTGTATTTAAAGTGTAACCATATATCTACATTGCCAATACTCCCCAAAGGGTACATCGCAGTTTGTTTTTAAAATCTACTACATTCTTAGGTATAAGAAGGCAAGCATTGAGTTCAATACCATGCCCCACTCATCAATGATCTTCATTTTTTTTATACCTCTTGAGAAGCTTCAGCAGATAATTTCTGGTATTCTTGTTTATTGTTATTCTTGACAGGTATCAGTACTAGTAGATGTAAAGTAATTCCTTTAAAGTTATGTGCAGCTCATCCTGTTGGTGCTGTTACTACTCATGACAAATTTGATTCTGAAGTCTTCAATAGATAACCGGTGAGAACTTTTATTAGAAATTTTTTTCCAGTACCAGCTTGACCCCTGATGTATAGCAATATTGGGTTATATGAAGAACATTCACAATGGTTCTTCTCGTTGAGAAATCTATGCTCTATTTTATCTTTAACTTTGATGTAAATTTCTTTCTGTTCATTGTTCAGTTTTTTTAACTGTTTGAAACTCACAGTTTTATCTCTTGCCTGCTGCCATGCACACTCCACCTCATTCATAGCTATAGCTGCTTCATTTTAGACTATGGTTCTCCAAGAGGATCTCGAGTCAGTGGTCCAGAACTTTGATTGCTCTCTGAACTGACTGAATGCTTGATGCTGTCTTTCACAGAATCGAAAGAGACTTCATAACAGTTATAGGGCCTCATATATGAGGCCTAGCATCAGTTTTGCGCTTCTGATGCGTCACTTTTTTGACACATCGGTGGCGTAAAACATGCCTCGTGTTGCGCACTATTTACAAAGTGGAAAATCTAAGCAGATGCGTCACTTTTAAACCCCTGCGCTACATTATACCTGCATCAGGTATAATGTATGCAGTGGGGCGTTCCCCCGAAAAAACCTTGTATAAGTGATGCAGTGAAATCTATGAGATTTCACTGCGTCACTTCTAGGATGCCGTTGAGTCAAAATCTTGCGCCTGCCTCACAGCAGGCATAAGACTGACGCAGGCCCTTTCACATGGGGCTTGCCCCATTTGAAAAGGATGCATTGCTGGAGTTGCATCACTTTTGTGACACACTCCAGCAATGCGTCACTTTTGCACTTACAGATACAACAGAAATTCTGACATATCTGTAACTCCTTGCGACATTATTCATAATACATTAGATATGACGCATTAGGTATGTCGCACGGAGTGCGCATTGAGAAGTGACGCATCGCTGCTTTCACGCTGCGATGAGTCATTTCTCATAAATGAGGCCCCTAGTGTCCAAGTAAATCTGATTCAGCCATGACTTGAATAACTGCAAAAGTGCCAAGTAGAAAAACTCTCTTCTCTCGGTAGTTTGGCAAGTAAGCTTTCTGTTGGTAATTAGATTTCCTTTGCTATGTCTCACCAGACAACCTAAACGTCCAAGTACTACATATCTCTCTTCTTCTATATTTTCAGTTGGATTACTTCAATATGTATAGCAATGAAGTACTTCATAGAGGCAAATGTTTTGAAATGTGGACTTTGTCTTGGGTAGTATGTATCAAACATTTTTGATTTCAGAATGTCTCTACTTTCTGGATAAAATTCTGACAGATACTGTATATTTGGGAAAGACTTTAATACGCTATTTTGACTGTTTGCAAGGCCTACACATACTGTTCTATGATAGACATGACATACTCATCACTATCTGTTCCAAATTTTGGTGCATCTTTCACCCATACAGCATGTGAATATGTGGGGCATCTCTAGCTTGGTACTCTTTGCAGCAAAAGTAATCACATTCACCAAGAGGAGGATTACTTTTGTTGCAAATGAAAGACATCATGGCTGAAACCTATGGTTAAAATATCTGCAAACATTTGCAGGAATCCAATGAGCAAAGCTCTGCAGCTGTCTTAACCTTGATGTCCTTTCTGTTTGAGTTTACTCCTCACAAGAATTTAAGCAGGTCACCCCACGCATATTCAGCACAACTGTGTTTTAGAAACCAAATAGGTGCTCCTAGGTTTCTCAACATACATTTCAGCGCACCATGACAAGGATACCAATACTCGTTGGTGTCACGTTAGCATGCCATCAAATTAATCAAGTTGTAGTCCAGGTTTCCATCTTTTCCTTCAACTTTGTCAACAAATTCCCTTGCTGTGAGGTTTTGTAGATTTACTCCTGTTTTGAGAGTATGATTTACTGCATATGAAAGTCCTGACAAGTCACACTCAAGTAATAGATGTTATATTTAGGGGATCCAGTGCCAATACCAAATATTGATCAGGGGTCAATAATCAATAACATCATAACACAATGGCCCATACACATTCACCCATAATCCCTGATGCGCTGGGGTCAATTTATACGTCCAAACATTTCTTTCCTTTTTAATGAATCAAATAAGACATCTTTAATAACTAACCTTTAATGTCAACTTTCCTTCTATTTGGTCGATGGACCAATTAATTGAATAGTTGATGGCAATGATAACAGCTAACTTTATCAAACATTTATTCAATAAAATTATCACAGACTCTCAATAAAGTTAATAATGAATTTGTATTTCAGATATAAAGAGTTAATGCTCAGTTGCATTTTGGTCACAGATTACAAACACTGAATCTCACGAAAGAAACAATCATGTATGATTTAAAACTTAACCAAATTAAACAATGATATTATGCAATGAAGGAGTGGATAAAGTAAGAGATAAAGGTTTCAGCAAATATTTATGCCAAACATAATATAACTAATGGAGGGATAGATAAAGAGACAATAGTTTCAACTAAATAATACATATCAATACATTGTTGACAGAGTGGATAGGTGGAGAGACAAAAGTTTCAGTGACAAAAATACATATATATTTAGATTCTGAGAATGTTTTAGGCTAAATACAAACCTATTGGTATGTAGGATAGCCACCCCCACACCCTAGGGAATGGTGATGGTTCCCTGAAACAGAATCAGAAAACAAAGGATATAGGGACAGGAACAGGTCGGATCAGGAACAGCTTGGCCTCATTGTGAAAATTAATTCCCATGGTCTGACTCTCACTTTGTTCTCACACTTCCCATACAAGATATTATTTTATAACGTTCTCCTTTTATATATTAACATATTTTCAGAATACATCTCCGGTCCCATGCCGGAGTACAGTAGTTAGCAGTCGTCTGCCACTCTGGCCTTCACTCTTTCATGTCATCTGCGGTGCAAAGCACATCTTGCTTGCCTCGTGACAGAACAGAATCACTCACTGAAGCTTCCCCCCTCCCATATCGGACAAGTTAGAAAGATGGAAGCTTTGGCAGCACACTAAAGTAGATGAAAATGAACATTTATTAATTATATGATAAGGAACCTTCACTGTTTACCACCCACCTAGCACTGTTCCCCATTAATGTTACCAAACATAAGCTTAGTACAAAAGTGGATTTAATAGTTACTTCAAAACAGGATGCAACATGCAAAATACTGATGCACATTCGGCCTATTCGTGCAACTTCTTCGTTTCTTCCAAAGCACAAAAGTTACTATAATACTATGTAATTACATTTTAGTTCAGGCATTCGCAAAGCAGTTCCCTTATGTTTATGTTGGTGTATGTTAGTTTTACTACATCTACTTACTGTAAGGACATATTATGGGGGTATCCATTCGAGCAGGTTTCATTTTTGCAAAACACTGCTCCCTCATAGGGAATACACTGGTGAAATCTAGGGTACTCTGAATATAATCTAGTTGATCTGTATTCGGCTGCTGATATCTGTCAAGGCCGATCTTCATACCTAGCACATACTCCAGTGGGATAGAGATGCAGAACATCGCCAATAATCTCTTTAGAATGCAGAGGATGGATACTAGAGTGTTCATGACATTCTTCTGATCTGGATCGAGCCACCTTTTCAATCTGACCTCTTGATGTTAATGTATCATCTTCCATATGTGTTATATTTTGAGGAACATTTTTATTTTTATAAAAAATAATATTTTGTACAAGATATAATGTTGCTTTTTTTAGTTTACTAAGATCCACTAACTCCTGCCATATTTGATTGCTCTTGGTAGGGACACCATTGACTAGAATAATAAGTGGTTGTTCAAAATCTCTCTGTACCCCTATAGTTTCAATATACTGCTTGAAATCTAGTGGCAGGTACATAACTCTACATATAAGACCTTTCTTTAGCTTTGTTGTAGGTAACGTCCCTGTTTTAGCTACCGTATTTTCTGGCGTATAAGACGACTTTTTAACCCTTGAAAATCTTCTCGAAAGTCGGGGGTCGTCTTATACGCCGGGTGTCGTCTCATGCAACTTAACGTTGTGAGGAGCTGCGCCCATAGATCGATAGCAGGGGTCAGTTGCTACTGAAGGTGGCCCCTGCAGAAGGTACTACAGTGCTTTGGACTGCTGTCTGAGTGGGATCGTACAACTAATGCATTGCTTCATTGCTCTTTGTAAGGTAGTTAGGGAGCTCTGCGGAAAACCGGGATTTATACATTATTTAATTAGCATTGGAACAAAGCTCATTTTGTCACGGTTAATATTTCTTTCCAAGGGGCCAGCGTGCCAAAAAGCGGTATTTTTTTTGCCTCCTAACCAGCGTGCTGCACTCTGTTGTTTGTGAAATGGCGACTGCAGACCCCACCTGTGTCCTCTTGGAGGAGCGTACATATGACGCCACATCCTGCATCTTTTAAAGCCTGCATTCGTAATTTGTTATCGAAATTGTATTTTTTTATTTCGTCAGATAGCTTTTTCTTGGGTTCTTCAATTCTGTTTGACATTTGTGCCCACACTTCTACTGCACCATAAGCGGTGAGAGAAGTGAGCCTCACATGGCATACTGCCCTTTCCTTCCGCTGTGTCTTTTCCAAGTGCATACAATTATGGCTGTCTGCAGATGGACAATGCTCTGGGCTTCTGAACTGCTCACACGTCATGCACAATCAAGAGTCATCAAGGAGCCAGGCGTATTTACACACAGCTCTTTTCTTTGCTTGCTTGCGTCTATGAGCACTGGAACATATTTCACTGCAAAGAAATCGAGAGCCTGAAGGAGGCCTGTAGATCCTCAATTACGAACATTAATTGCCAGTGTCCCCCACAGTCTCAGAAGCAACATGGGTGTCACTTGCGGCGAAGTGGAGCTCGGCAGAGCAGGCACTGGAGTCTTGGCCCCCTGGTTGGGGGACGAGAAGATTGGCCGCTGCCAGGCCCGCGCGGATACACTCAGATAACAGGCGCTGATCACTGCCGCTCTGATTAAAGGCTCTGACACCTTCGGGTAAAGTCCGCGCTATATAAAAACGCATACCATAAAATAAATAAAAATAAATACTGTACCTAAATAAATATGCTGGTATAGAGCGTGCTGTAACTTCAGGGAAAGGCGCCCTCTGTCCCTCTAGCTGAGCCACCATGCGCTGCCCCCTCTCCCTGCTCTCATGCTACCACGTCTTGGAGACAGGGAGGGCTGGGCAGACAGGGAGGGAGAGCTGATCCACTCGATCCAAGCAGAGTTTGTATGCAGTGTGCAGAGGAAATACCAGTACCAGTACCGGTACATCGCTTGCCGTGATTGGCTGGTTGTTGTAAACAGGGAAGGCAGTCAATCTGGTAAGCAGATACACGTGGTGGTGAATACAGTACAACAGAGCACCAGTATCTGTACCAGTTCATACAGTACAGCACCAGTACATACAGTACAGTATACAAATGGCTAACAGTCAAGAACCCATCATGGCTCCATCAGCAATAAGAAAGAAATATGAAGCCAGTTTCAAACTTAAAGTTTTAAACTTTGCCATGGAACATAATAACTGTGCTGCTGCAAGACAATATGCAGTAACAGAAAAGATGTTTCAGGACTGGAAAGCAAATGAAAAAGCATTAAGGGGTATGCCAAGGGGTAAGTGTGCATTACGAAGAGGCACCCCACATTGGCCAGAACTCGAAAAACATGTAGCAGACATGGTGAATGAGCATCGCCAAAGCGGTTATGTAATGATACGACATAAAATACGTTTGTTTGCCCCTCAGTTGGCCAAATCTAACCCTTATCACAGCAACAGATTTAAGGCCACTGTATCCTGGTGTACTAGATTCTTGAAAAAGCATAATCTGGAACTGAGACAAAAGACGAAAATTGCACAAAAATTACCTCCAGATCTTGATGCCAAAGTACATAGTTACCATCGCTACGTAATACAACAGCACAATAAACATGGCTATGTGTTAAGTAGTATTCGTAATATGGATGAAACTCCAATGAATTTTGATATGGTTGCAAATAAAACTGTCCATCCAAAAGGTGAAAAAACAATTTTAATAAAAACAACAGGACATGAGAAGTCCCGTTTTATAGTGGTACTAGCATGCACAGCTGATGGTGCCAAACTGAGACCAATGATTATTTTTAAAAGAAAAAACAATGCCGAAACTCAAGTTTCCTGTTGGTTGTTTTGTGCATGTGAATGAAAAAGCCTGGATGGGTGAAGAAGGGGTAAAGCTATGGCTTGATAATGTATGGAGCAGGCGACCAGGTGAACTTATTCAAAAACGTATTGTGGGATATGTTCAGGGCTCATTTAACTCCCAGCACCAAGCAAAGGCTGGCAAGAATAAACACAGATGCGGCAGTTATTCCTGCAGGATTGACATCATTGGTAAAGCCACTGGATGTGTGCCTAAACAAGCCATTTAAAGATTGCATTCGAGAACAGTGGAATGATTGGATGGTTAGTGGTGAAAAGTCATTCACAAAAGGAGGAAACATGCGTGCTCCACAGTTGGATGTTTTGTGCAAGTTTGTCATAAAAGCCTGGAATGATATTGATGCAGAAACAGTAATGAAGTCATTCAAGAAGTGTGGCATATCAAATTCATTAGATGGTATGGAGGACGACTACTTGTGGCAAGATGAAGAGGAACCCGAAGCCGAGACCACACCATCTGAAACGGAATTAGGTCCATACGATGACTGCTTTACAAATGTATCCCAAGATCTCATTGATTTACTTATGATATCAGATGACGAACAGGAGGATTTTGAAGGCTTTTAAAGGGAAACTGTCACGCCAGCAAATCCTGTAAAAATATCTTGGAGTTATGATGGGCGTTGCTGACTCACCAGGGACTTGCCTGGCACTTGCACTCTCTCTATTGTTTATCTTCCTCCTATCATCATCAGTTCCAGTTTGGTTGACAGCTTAGAAAACAAACAGCATGGCAGCTCCCATGGGTTTATTGTCGTATCCCTCCTTTCAGCTTTAGAGTGAATTAGGAAAGTTTAATCCACTGTTTTATGTTTACTACATGTTTGATGACAAACAGCTTTATGTTTATAAGTGATAGTTTTCCTATTAAGTACCTGCATGTCATAAGCATTTGAATTAAAATTACCATATTAAAATCAAATCTGATGTTTTAAAATGTTTATTTGGTGTGCGTTGGAAGAGGGGTAGTCTTATACGGCGAGTATAGCCCAAACCCTACATTTTAACAAGAAAAGTAGGGGGGTCGTCTTATACGCCCAGTCGTCTTATACGCCGGAAAATACAGTACATGTGAACTATAGCTTAAAATGGATGTATCCACTCTATAAGATTTGATTCATAAAAATATAAATCTTGAAGTTTGTGTGGAAGTGAAACTAGTTCTAACATGGTGTGTACTGCTTTAGTTGCCATTTTATTATTCTCTAACTTATCATAACAGTACTTACATATATTTTGTGGTGTGGAACAATTAAAGCATTCCTCTACAAATAAATAAGCTGCACATTCTTGCCACTTATCTCTATTCTCTTCTTCAGTTTTTGAAGACACAACAACCTAAAGAGTTAGGGCTTCATTTATGGGGTTTTTGCCATAGGGTAATGCAGCAGGCCTTGCTGCTGCACTGCCCTATGGGAAGTGAAAAGGACATTCGTCTCCTTTTTCCCTGGGCCAATGCACAATGAGCTGTCTGCACTAATGTAGGCACCTTTGCACCATGGTTGGTGCAAAGGTGCCTGCTATGCGAGGATGAATATTTTTGTGCAGGAAGGGAATCCTTCCTGAACAAAAACAACACAAGAAGCATTTTCCTCTTTCTTTGTGTGCTGCCGAATGCAATACACAAGGAAAGAGGAAAAACAAGGAGAAATAAAGATGTTTCTCCTCGTTGTGCCTCCCTTACGCCTCCCCTGGGAGGCGTACGTTTTTGGCGCTGCCTCAGACTTACAATTTCTCGTAATTTTCGGGACAGTGTCAAAAAGCATGGATTTTGCCGGGAACGCCCCCAGTAACACACCTGTAACACCCCTTTCACGCAGTTAAGGGAGCACATATTTATAAGGCCATGAAAAGCCATGTAACTTGGCTTTACATAGCCTTATAAACCAGCGGCATCTTTTGCCACCGGAATGCCAAAAAAGAGACATTCCAGTGGCCCAATAGCGCCTCCTAAATGAGACCCTTTGTAGTGAGTGTGTTAACAACATATACAAACACAGTTTTGCTTCTCCGAACAAACTGTGTGGTTAAAATTTGTAATCTCTTCTCGAAAGTTATCAACAGTAATACCTGTGTCCTGTTCCACTACACCTGCAGATACCAAGCCCTCATTTTCTCTACACTCCTATTTAGGTCCAAAGAAATGAAATTCAATAACATCACAAACGTCTTCTACCTCTGCCACTGATCGATGCAAAAAAGATCTATTCATTTCTCATAAACATAGGGCAGGAATTTTGAAATAGTAAAGCCTCCTAACTAAATTTCGCTTCTGTGAGTGGTGACAGCTAGCATTCTAAAGCGATGAAAGGCGCTCTGCACACTTTCTTCAATAGACAGCTAGCGAATGTCCATGTGAATTAGTATATTTCCTTACATTGCATGGATCTAATCCTTGCAAAATACAAATTTACTATTTTAGAGTTTTGCAGGGAGCCGACTAAAGAAAGCTCTCAATTTATCAATTGCTTCCTGCTGAACACTACAAATACTGCTACAGTTCCATGTATATATATGGGCCCGTCTACGCCTCCCTTTACTTCTTCGGCTATCACTTCCTCTACATTTCTAGGTACCATCATCTCTTTTGGAATGGTACAATCATCCTTCATCTCATAACCTCATCCAGATTGTTCAACTGCATGCACTAATGTGTTCTCTTTGGAATAGCTATCTTCATTAAAAAAGGCTCAGTATTACAAATATGTCCCCATTCACCGCTGAAAACTTTGGAGAAATTACCCTTATTGATATTTCTTCTCTTTTGGCGTCTTTTTCTTATAGACAACACTATTTTATCCAGTGTCCTCATTCTGTTTAGAATAAAAATAATCTGCTTCCTCTTGAGGGAAAAGTCCTTATTAACTACAGCTTCAACACATTCCTTTTGTCTGACTGCTTCTCTTCTTCTTTTATACTTCTTCACAGTTATTATTAGATTCTGAATAACTCTACTGCCTTCTGGTTAAACTCTCTGCGTTTTTGTATGATTTTTTACTCTTCATATCATTAACTTGTTCTTCTTTCTTGGTTGATCTCAAACTTAGTTAGTTTTATTTACCTGTTTTCACTGACTTTCCAGTTGTCCACATACTATTTTAAGAAATGTCTTGGTTTTCTTACCAACAGCTCTTTCTCTTTCACCACTTTCCCCACATTTTGCCCTTTTTGTTTCTCAGTTGTGTGGAGATAGTATCCTTAATTCTTTTTCTTTCTTCTCTCATTTTTGATGGCATTGTAAATGTCTCTGCTCAACCAGAAATTGATGCCAAAAAAGAAAAAGAAATAAGTGCATTTACTTTTCATTACGTACAATCAGATTACATTATTTATTATTTACCTACCAACATAGACAGTTGCCTTATTATAATATACCTAACATAACTCTGCTAAAATTCATGTTTAAGTCTCTGTGTCTTTGTCTGTGTCATGTATGAATTAGTGTGTCACTGGGTATGCTACCATATATATTACTGTGTTCCTGTGTATGTTCAAAGGACTACTTGTCTAGATGGGTGACTAGCATGTGTCAGCACTTCTCTAGATATCTGAGTGAGTGGAGGGGTTGAACTGTAGAAGTGGCATCAGATGTTTAAGTAAGTCTGCGGTACATGACTGTTTGTTTTAGTAACTCTATGGCTCTCTAAGTATGCATGTAAGTGGCTGAAAAAATAGCTTAGTGCCTCTGTTGGTGAATAAAAGTATATGTAAGTGTGTCTGCAACTGATTATGATACTGCCGGATAAATAACTAGTTTCTGAGTATGAGTGAATGTGTAAGTGCTCATGTCGCTGTGTGAGTGGGTGTGAGAGAGCTTCTATGCTTTTAAAAACATGTTTGGAAGTTGCATTATGGGTAGTATAGTCTATGTAGTACAAGGCATAGGTGTCTCCAAGTGCACCAGTAACTTAGTGAAAATGAAAAGGACATTTCTTACCTTTTAAGCACAACGCACAATGCTTTATGGCATACCTATAGCCTATATCAGAAGCGAGTTATGTGTACTAAAAGGTGGGTTCAAAACTTGGCAAAGGCTTTTACATACCAAGTTGAGATGGCACTAAAAGTGCACAGACAGGCCCTGCAGTAGTAGGCCTGACCCATGTTTAAAAGACTACTTGTCGTCTGCATGGGTGACTGGGTTGTCTCAGTATTTAGATACAAATCTGAGTTAGTGTAGAAATCCACCTGTAGGAGTGCCATCAGATGTTTAACTTACTATGTCGGCATGTGGATTTCAGTTTTAGTAACTCTATAGTTATTGAAGTGTGGATGTAAGTGGATGATCAAATAGCTCAGTGCCTGTGCTGGTGACTACAGGGTTATGTAAGTCTTCTGTGAGAAAAAGGGTAAAAAGGTCTGAATCCCTTACTGGCCATATAATGAGCACGGAATTTGTTTTTGATACTTGCCCTTGACAGGGGGAGAGCCTCCAACCCCCTAGTTCATGGACAAGGTTCAAAGTGGTTGTAAGGGCAAGATTCTTTTTATGATTCCTAAATGAAAAGAATTCCAGTCAGACAAAAGATCATTTGTTGGAAGTTTCTTTAAGGCATATTCTCTCTATCCGTGAGAGTGAGTGAGAGACAGCCAACACGTGTTTCACCCCTTTACATGGCCATCCGGCCTGGGGCTTCCTCAGGGCGTTATGATTCTGTATATATCGAAAGTAGCATCTGTAGAGGTTTCTGTAATATCAATTCAATGTCACGGGCGTAAATGCCGGTATCGTCGGGTCTGCCCAAAAAGACCCGACGATACTGTGCTTCATGGCATTCCTACAGTCTTACTCAGAGGTGAGGTATGTGTACTAAAAGGTGGGTTTAAGACTTGGTGAAGGGCTTGTTCATGCAAGGTCGAGTTGGTAGTAAAAGTGCACAGACGGACTCTGCAGTAGTAGACCATGACTAGGTTGTGTCAGTACTTCGCCACATATCTGAGTGAGAGTAGGAGTATATTACCTGTGCCTAGGGGTCTCAAAAAGACATGTGAGTGACTGAGACTTTAAAGTGCATGCCAAACCTTCTAACTACATAGCACTCTGCCCTATGGCCTACGTACACCCTACCTTAGGGGTACATTATATGGAGAATATGGGAAGTTTAAAGTTTGGCAAGGCATTTTTGAATGTTAACCCGACCCAGCAGTAAAAATGCAGAAGCAGGCCCAACACATATTTTTAGGGCTACTTGTCTGCCTGAGTGATTAGGAGTATCCTCAGTACATTTCTAAATAAGTGTCAGTCTCTCTCTGGTTGTGTCCCCTGATGTGTAAATGACTATGTAACTATATTACTAGTTGTCCTACTATCTCTATGGCTCACTACATGTGTAAGTAAGTGCATGTATGGATTGCTTGTGGGCTGTATTTGTGAGTTCTGAGGTATATAAATGTGTGTGCAACTAGCTCTCTTCCTGCTCTATATATAAGTGTTGTATGGCAAGTGACTGGATGGGTAGCTGCCTCTGGATCACTCTGACTGGCTGTCTGAGTACCTATTTGTTTTCCTTAAAGGGTAGGTGAGTTGCAGTATGGGTGGGATACTGCAAGTACAGCACGGCATATAGGTTTATAAATACACTTATAGGTACACAACACTCTGTCCTATAGCCTAACTACAACCTACCATACAAATCAGTTATATGTACTTTTTGCTTCATACATAAATTCTGTATAAGTATGTCACTGAATACCTACATACCTCAGACTTGGTCTGACAAGCTACATGAGTTATAATTGTTTCCTACATATCTATAAAATGTGTACTATTTGTGAAACATTGCATATTTAACTATGCCTAAGAGCCTCAAACTACATATGTAACTCTGTATTACTTTAAATGACATGTCTTACTATCTAAGCACATACACACCTTCCCTATAACTTCTGAGCAGCCAAGCTAAAGATTATCTAACAAATAACTGCCAAGTTACACAGGTTCATGAGTTATGTACTGCTGCAGTGCATGTTATTTCTTTCAAATCTGTGAACTGTAGTCCTCTTTTAAAATAGAATAAATGAAAAACAAGTCCCAGAGTTCAAAGAAAAACATTATTTTTGAGCAGCACGCTGTCATGCATGGACCTCTAAAACTTTGCAGAGTTTTTAGTACATTGTTAAGTATAAATGTAAAGTCTAGAAAACAGTGTTTATGCCAACTAGAGCATGCAGTAAAAAACACACACAATATACAGTTCTGGGGCAGCTCATTGTTGAGCAACCTCTCACACACCTAGCCAACCTCAGACAAACAGTTACATACTCACACACCCAGAAAGAGACTTACTCACCCATTAATAAATATATAAAAACACTCACACAACCACTCATAGCTTGTTTCATACAGTTATACTTTTCTGTGTATCATACTTGCTTTTTTTATCAGCCACATATAAACATCTACCTTTTCAAACAATTTTTTTTAAAGTTCAATCTAATTCACATACCTGAAAATTGAGTTTGTTGGTCAAATACTTTTTCTGATTAGATAGATGCAATACTAAGCATAAGAATAGTACCCAACTCTAATACAAATCAGCCATTAGTGGCAACCTTTTCAATTATGCACTCTCTGATACTGTGGAAAGCAGCAAATAAAAACATGCCTTTCATATTTTAGTTTTTTTACTCCACTTCTGAAAGGTTAGCATGTGTTAACCCTTTCATGCACTTTTATAAAGAAGCCCAATATGCAAGAATATTTGTGCATAGTCGCAAATTATTCACAACTGACAAATTTCCAAATAATTCCGGGAGTCCAAACGTATATTTAGCTAGACAGCTTTATTACTTTAAAACTATACTACACTTCATAGTAAAGCCTTAATTTGGAAAACAAACCCATATTCTTCAAAAATTACTCTACATACCTTTAAATTAAAAAACAAAACAGACACTCTTTAAGACCCTACCTACAACACTCTCTTAGCAGATTCTCCATAGCAACCCACTAGAACCAGTAGGTCAGAAGTTCACAGCACATTCTAGATGGACCGTACTAGTTACAACATCAACTGCAGCAGGTGTGGTTCACTATACATAATTAAAAGCATATCCAAGTTTGCATTACAGTTCTTTATTTTTACCAGAGCCAATCACAGATCTACTTTGAACATACTACCTAATTGTATTAAACTGAATATTTATAACATCCAAATGTTTTTTTAACTTGTACCTCACCTCTAATTAACTACCTTTCATTTTACAAACTCTCATTCAACTCCAGCCTTCTCATGTCTACTACTGCTGCTTCACTTTTTTGTGGGCCACAGCTATGTGTTTTAGGCTCGAGAGTATGCCAGAAAGTGTGGCAATGATTAGGTTTGGCTAATGTGGACATTACTTGAATTGACCAGAGAGGGTTATGATGGCATCAATTGCTACCTTTGGTTGAAAGCACTGTGGATTGCCATCCCCCTGACTTCATTGTTGTGCACTGTGGTGGCAATGACCAAGGTACACTAACTGTGATAGGATTGGACATTCTAATGAAAGATTACTTAGTACAATTAATTATGCTTTTCCTCACACTGCCCTCGTGTCTTGGTATTCTCCAACATATGCCAAAGGCAGAAATGAAAGTGGTCAAATCAGTTCTGTCCAAAAATACACAAAGCCAGGAAATATGCTAATACAATTGATTCTAACTTCCTCAGAGACCATAACATGTGATCTATCTACAACAACAACTTGTATTTTGACATGCATGGTATCTATAGAAGTGATTGAGTTCACTTCACAGACGAAAAGCAACAGGGTGTTTCTCAGCAACTTGAACCTCTGCATCATGTCTCATGTATAGCTGTCATATATACACAATCAAGACAAAGGCTCTTCTCAGAGCCACCCTATTTCCCAAAATGATGTCAATTTTCATAAAAAATATCTTATTTTACATATATTTTTAACATTTGTGAATAGGTCATGAAGACACAAAACAAAATCAGACCTTCAATAGACAGCAACGCATTTAAAATTCATAGCTATATAAGTGATGCTATTCACCACATTGGGTACATCACTATCTAAATAACTCTACAAGTGCATCTATCAGTCTCTGAGTGTCTCTGTGAGTGGGTCTATTAGTGGGTCTGTGAGTGTTTGAATGGGTCTGTCAGTGGGTGAATAAGTATCTCAGTGGGTCTGTCTAAGAGTGTGTGAGTGTCTAAGTAAGTCTGTGAGTGGGTACTTGAGTGTCTGAGTATGTCTGTGAGTGCATGCATGAGTCTCTGAGTGAATTTGTGAGTGGGTGTGTGAGTGTGTGAGTGGGTCTGTGAGAGGCTGCATGAGTCTCTGAGTGGGTCTGTGAATAGGTGCATGAGTCTCTGAGTAGGTCTCTGAATAGATGTGTGAGTGTCTGGTTGGGTGTGTGAGTGGTCCATAAGTGTCTGTCTGAGTCTGTCAATGGGTGCATGAGTGTCTGAGTGGGTCTCTCAGTAGGTGTGTCAGTGTCTGAGTGGGTCTGTGAGTTGATGCATAGTATCAGAGTCGGTCTGTGAGTAGGTGCATAAGAGTCTGACTGGGTCTTAGACTGAGTGCATGAGTGTCTGAGTGGGTCTATGAATGAGTGCATGAGTGTCTGAGAGGATCTCCTGGTATATTCATGAGTCTTTGAGTGTGTGAGTCTGTGAGTGAGTCCATGAAGGCCTTTGTGAGTCTGTGGGTCAGTGTGTGCATTTCTGAGAGGGCCTGTGAGTGGGTACATGAGAGTCTAAGTGGGTCTGTAAGTGGGTGCATGAGTCTCTGAGTTATTCTGTGAGTGGGTGCATCAGTATCTTTTTGAGTCTATGAGTGGCTGCATGAGTATTGAAGTAGGTAAGTGAGTAGGTACATAAGTCTCTGAGTAGATCTATGAGTACATGCATGAGGGTCTAAGTGGGCCTGTGAGTGGGTGTATGGGTGTTTGACTGGTCCCCTACCTAGTATCCTCAGCAGTGGTGGGAGGTGACTTTAATTGGGTACAGATCCTCAGGCTGACTGATCAAACCCCGCTCTGAGGGATTTCCCAATCAATTGGATGGCTTCAAAATTTATGGAATGTTAGGGGCAATGTGGACATGTAGATTCCTGGTATTAATTAGACCCACAGTCAAGACATTATTCTTTCTTCACCAGCTTGCATGAACTTCATATGCGGCTGGACACGTACCCCAGACATACATGGGCTGGTCACTGATGTGGAATACCTGTCCCAAACTATCTCGGACCATAGCACGGTCCTATTAAAGCTGAACTGGGACCGGCCTCCCACTCAAATTCCCACCTGGCAGTTGAAGCCAGAGGACTCTGTGATCTGTGAGGGGACGGGACTAGCTTTTGATAGAATTTCTAGGACAATGTGACTTCCCCATTAGTGGAATGGGATGCTTTTAAGCTGTAATAAAGGGCGGTGTATTGCAGAGTCAGTAGGAATAAGAGGTATGCTATCATGTGAAGTCACGCAATCGGAACGTGAACTGCATGAAAAAGAGGCCGGAATACCCAGAAATCCATCAGAAGCTCTTAGATGCTATGAAAAAATTGTGAGTCTGGTAGAGCGACTCCACTGCTTAGACTATAAACTATAAATGAGACTACTCAGGCTCGCTATTTGTCATAAGCCACCTACCTAGATCCCAGATTATTTCAATGATGCTAGTTCCCGAAGGAGGGGAGGGACGGAGAGAGCGTGTAGAGTCAAAGATGTTGTGGCTCATCTACTCAACAGCAACACTGCATCAGGCATTCATACCAGTCTGATGAATGGTACCAGCAGATAAGGTGCCCATAAATAAACAAATAATAAGGCTTTATTCTAGTATTAACTCTATCTCTTAAGGTATCACCTCAAAAAAGCTATTCAAATCTCAACCAACCTTTAGTTTTGTTTATTGTTTTGTTTACATTTAGATTGCCTGTAGAGGCCCCTTTATCAAAATGTTCAAAACTGTAGTGAGTTTAAATTCAGCATCTAATCCACACGCAAATTTTGAGGTGTTTGCTTCATCCAAGTCCTCTCTGGCAGAGCCCGGCCAACAGTATGCACATGTTGAACAAAAACACTGGTTACCCTTGTTCACAGCACAATGTTGTGACTGAGCTCAGCACTTAGTAAAATCAAGTCTGTTAATGTGGCTTTCCTTTTCTTCTTGTTCTTTTTTCCATCCAGGTGTGAGACTAATGCAGGACATTCTTTGCACTGAGGTCAAAGTGGGAGGATCAAGGGAGCTAGCAAAAAGTGTCCTGGCACCCGGGAAACAGGTAAGTGGCAGGCAAAGAGGCTAAGCGAAGGGGAGGAGTGTGGACGACCTTTAAATAAGACTGCTTTAGAACGTTCATAAAGATCACATTCTAATTGTTTGTAACAAGGGACAAGTGCAGATAATTCACTTGATGAGGATGCCTTCTAGAAGGTGTTTTTAGAATGTTCACAAAGGTCATGCTCAAATTGCTGATAGCGAGGAACAGGTGCAGATGATTAGGTTGATGAGGCTGTCTTCGAGAAGGTGTTTTAGAATGTTCACAAAGGTTGCATTCTAATTGCTTATAGTAAGGATCACGTGCAGATGAATAATTTGATGAGGGGTGTCCTCTGTAAGGTTCACATTCAGGTCATCTATGCCAATTGCTTGATGCTTATTCCGGTTGATTTTCTGGATGTTTCTGTGGTGCCTGAAACCTGACCTTACATATGCATGGTAAAATAATTGTGAAAGCTATTAAGCCTTTTCAAACATATCAGAAAACCAGCTGCAGCTAGCTACTACCAACAGCATGTAGTATGGTCAAAAGTCAGGGTGCAAGACATTTTTTCATTTATAAGTGTTGGGCGGAATGATATGAGTCATGCCGGTATATTGTGATAGTCAAGAGAGGTGAGCTGTGGCAGGAAGCCTGGTTGGCAAACCCAGCAAAGAGAGGTTCGCCTATTTTCAAGTTGGACTTAGGAAATAATGGTAGACTATATAGGCAGGAAGATATTAACAGGAACTTCCTACAATATTACTTAAGACTATATACGCGCATTGCGCATTATGATGAAGACCACTGGCGAACTTATTTGGTGCCGGTACCACTAATAGCCCTCACACAGGATACAGCTGAGAGTTGGGTGGCCAGATTACAGTGCAAGAGAGCAGAGTGTCCATCAAAGGAGTGGCATGTGGAAAAAGGCCAGGATTGGAATGACTCCCTGCCACATTTTAAATGGCATATGCAATTGATCTGGCTCCGAAACTAGAAGCCCTTTATCAGGCAGCACAGGAACCGAGCCAATTACTGGACACTACATGAGAGGCCCCTGTGAATACTCTCTTGAAATTGGGGAAGCCAGAGTGGGATTGTAAGTCCTACAGAATACTGTCCATGCTCAACCTTGACCATAAAATTTAAAGAAAAAATCCTAGTTTCCGGATTGCTCCCACTCATGCCCAAACTGCTGCACCCAGACTAGGCAGTTTTCATTTCTGGCAGAAACACAGCACTGAACATCAGACGGCTCATCTCGATCCTGGAGTATGAGCACCAAAACAATGGTGAAGCGGTAGCCTTTAGAGTAGTTTAAAAAAAAGATTTTGATAGCCTGGATTGGAAGTTCTTTTTTGGGGTCGTGTCCGAGGTGTAGCTGCGTCAGGGCTTTTCAGCCTGGACTAAACTATTGTACTCAGATCCCACAGCCACAGGGCGGACAATATCAGAAAGCTATAAATTGGGCAGAGGGATGTGACAGGGGTGCCCACTGTCTCCCCTGTTGTTCACCCTAGTGATGGGGCCACTGGCCTTCCCAGCATGTGCAGAAGGTAGATACATGGACATCCAGATAGGCAACCGTCTACACCAAATGTCCTTACACGCTGATGACCTCATGTTGTTCTTGAGGGACATAGAGACAGATCTGGTGGGAGACCAGGGCTCTGCTAAGAGAGTTTGGAGCTTGGTCTGGCTTGGGAGCATATTGGCAGAAATCCCAACTCTTTCCCATCAAGGCTGTTGGACCACGGCCGGATGAACTGGGGGACTATCAATAAGAGCCTGACTGTTTGCCATATTTAGTGGTAAAAATATATATCATGACAGATAGAGCCTACTGGACGGGAATGTGGGACTAGTGATCAGACCTCTACAAGCCTGTACCGCATTTTGGCAAACACTACCGCTCTCGTTGGCGGGCAGAGTGGCCATTCTTAAAATGGTTGTTACTAAAGACAAGGGTCTCTAGAAAACGAATACAGGTGATGTAATCAACATATGCTAAATACACAATATGTTCTTTTTCCAGCTGGACAGAATTTATTTGAACAATATTTGTAGTGACAGAAATTTACCAAGTAGGGCACAACCTGCGATCCACACATACAAGACAAAAAAACAACAATAGGAAGGAGAGGATTCAGGCAAAGAGAGAGAAGGTCTGTTTTCTAGTAATCAGTAGACAGACTTGATTGTGTATTAGTATCATTGTGCATTACATTCACAATATTTGAAGCCATATGGTACATTGGTGTCGACGTTCCGATCCCTTAACTCAGATACATGGGATCATCTTCAGGACAGTAATTATTAAATATGCCTGTCTTGAATACATGGAAACCCTTAAATGAAGGCATTTAACATAAACCAGTTACAGGAAGGATTGTGGGGAGACGGGGGGCAAAAGAGGGGAAAAGGCAATATTAGAATCAATGGCAAGTACAGATCAATTTAAAAAAGTAATCAGTGACTTTTTATCAGTGACTTTTTATATATATGCACACGGTGAGGAGGTGGAAGATTGAGAGCAAGCCCTTCAATCACGGCGATCGTTTTCTAGGGACCCTTGTCTTTAGTAACAATTACTCACCCAAGGTCCTTAGTGTATAGCCTTTGGATTTCCCTTGTTCTTTTAAAAAAATCTTAAAATGGTGGCACCCCTAAGTGTTTTTGTTCCTTCACAGTGCTACCACTCTGGATTCCCAGAACGATCTTCTGAGCACTGGACTCTCTGATCATGTTGTTCCTTTGTAACTCGGGTGCAGGAGAGTGGCATTAGCTAAATTACAACGCCTGTCAGAAGCTGGAGGGAAGGCAGTGCCTGATATTGAATCCAATTATCTAGCAGCCCAACTCCAATGGTTACCACAGTGACTTGTAAGTTGACTGACCCTGGCCCAAGCAGAGGAGCCATTTGTCCCGAGCCTCCCCAAGTTGACAGGCACACTAATAAAAAACGCTGCAGTACTCAGAAGGGGACACACTAGAATTAACGGTGATGCAGCACTGCTGGACCAGTTGCTTGCAAAAAATGCACACACAGACCCTCCTACTCCTCGGCCCTTCCTCTGAAGATGCTGATCCGATTGCCACATGGGATAACTGGGAGGTCTTGACTGACTGGGTGGATGCGGGATCAGACAAAGTAAGGGAGTTATTCCGAGGGCGTGCTCCTACCATTTGAAGAATTATGTGAAGAATTCAATCACCCCCAGGGAGACTTCCTCCTACATAGAGCAGTGATGTACATAAAACATAATAGTCTTGAATTCTAATAGTATCAACGTGGGATTCACAGGGGAAGGGAGCATGGAACAGGTACACTATTTAGATCTAAGTGTATTTGTGGTCGATGGTAGGTTGCATACCAAATTATATCGTAAGTCTACAGCAGGCAACGCCATTTTACACTCATCTAGTAGTCACCCTAAAAGACAGATTGAAAGTATTCCATATGGGGAGCTATTGTGTATAAGGAGGAACAACACAAGGGATCTTTATTTTGATCTATCAGCCCAGGAAAGCATACATCGCTTCAAAGAGAGGGGCTATAGTGATAATGTATTCATGAAGGCAATGAATAAGGTGAAATGTAAGAGTAGAAGAGATCTTCTCGATAATCATAGCGAACACAAGAAGGGAGAAAATAAGGGTCAATTTAGGAGGATCACCACATTCTCTAGGGATGCGGGTCATCTTAAACGTATTTTGAAAAATAATTGGTCAACCCTCCTTTCAGATAAAGTCATAGGAGAAGATTTACCCTCTAATCCCTTGATCACATACAGGAAAATCAGATCTCTTCAAGACAGTTTGGTTCAGAGTTTTGAAAACACTGCAGACATAAAGTCCCAGTTTGGAGCATTGAATGGTTTTTACCCTTGCGGTAAATGCAAGGCGTGCAGGAAGAGCAAACGTGTATTGTCATACCATATTGTAGTGTAGTTCCTATATTCCCAATAGGCTCTGCGCATTGGAATAACATAAACCATAGTTTAGACGTAGGACTTAGGTCGACTAGGTCTCTATTGAATATGTTAGACTTAATTATGAATGCCAGCTAGCTCAGAGGTCACTAGAAACTTTCTCGAGTAAACAGGAAGGTGTTAACTTTCCTGAATAGACAAGAAGGGATTAGTTTCTGACAACCGCATAAACATGACAACTTTGCTCCCTCCATAATAAGGAGTATATCTCCAGAGTCGCGGAAACAATAGATAACTATTTCACTCAGTCAATCGTGCATGCTTAGTTTCACCAGAAGCGCAGAGAAATAGAGAGATGGGCGTTTTCAATAAAAGAGGTTATTTATTAAACAGTCTTCTTTCTCATGCAATGGAAGTGAGTTGCCGCAATTGCAATACTTGTTATAAAGTAAAGTGCGTACAGTAAAAGGAGTATTATGAAATAATACTGTAAAAGCATGGTATGGTTTCTAAGCCATACGGTGTTTAAAATAGATAACATATATACATATATAAAACCATGACTAAACGTACTCAACTGGTGCTTCTAAGATACGCCTACCCCGGTGTACCTAACCTAAGCCTAGTACGTGGGAAGGAGTAAGTGAGCTGCAGTTTAAGTTAAGATAGTTTTTGCCAAGAATCTGAATCAAGAATTCTCTAAGGGTCTAATTAGCTCCGAACCTTGTTCATAGAATGAAGGATGTTTTGTATCTCTCTCTCAGGACTCGATCTCCCAGCAACCCGCAAGGGTGACCAGGAAACACTGAAGCTTGATTTTGCGGCAGGAGAAAAGACAGCGTCTCTCTCAGTGTGTCAATGGGAGGGTCGGCTTCCTTCGGGACTTGCCACAGCAGGGCGTCGGGCAAGTAGATAGCTGATCTGCTCCAACCCACCGTGTGTTTTGCTAGGGCAGATGCTGGTATATTTATACCTGGAAGGTGCCGAGTTTGACGTAAGGTTGGACATAAGACGTCACTAAGTACTCGCAGTTCTTTTAGGACTCCAGGAGTTCTAGGACAAATCAATACAGAAGCAGGGGGAATTCCTGGGCTGCTGGAGGCTTGGTTTGTTTAAGAACGCGTTGTGCTTTCTAGAAGTCTGTGGGAGTAGCCTTGCCGTATTTGGACTGCATTGCTATGACTTAATATGGATATGATTCTTATGCCTTTATAAGGATATGATTTGTTATAACCACATAAGGGCATACATCGGGAATATTTAAATAGGGTCCTAGATACATTTACAACAAAATTCTTAGTTTAAAGGCACCAAAAAGAATAACCAAGTTCCTCACGTGCACTACTCGATACACAGTGTATTTTCGGACTTGTCCTTGTGGGCTCCGCTATATTGGGAGCACCATACATTCCGCAAAGATTCGAATTTTCGAACATTTGAGGGCAATTGCTAATGCAGATGAGTTTTATCCTGTCGCACGACATTTTAACCAACATCATAAATGCAACAGAGATTTACTGACATATTTCTGTGTAGAACGGGTACCAATTCATCCCAGAGGGGGAGAAAGGATTCAAAGACTTAGATGTCTTGAGTCACGATATATCATTGATTTACAGAGCAAAACGCCCCATGGTCTCAATAGCAGTGAGGAATTGGCTGTACACTTGGGGAACTGAAAAATTAACGTCTTTATATGTCTTTACATGCCTTTATTTGACAGTTCTATATGAGGATATGTTTCTTTATTTTCCAGTATTGAATGAGTAAAACTTGTCTCCAGTTTAAAATGTTCCACTATTTTTGGTAAAATATGAAGTGGCTGTCTCCAGTCGCCGCATAAATTGGCAAAACTTACTATGCGCTACAGATATTATATCTTTCCTTTTTATGGTAACAGATGAAATTGCCAATTCAGGGCTGGATTGAAAGTTTATTGATTATAAAGATGGATTTATTCCAAGGTACATGATGTTACTTTTGGGCTTTCACGCATTATGTATATAATATTTACGGTAATGTTAAATGTATTGACATTCAAAGATGGAGGGACCTCGGCAACGAGATTGTGGGGGTTTGCCACGTCAGTCCGTTCACTGTTTCTGTTGCCTTTGCAGTAGCGCGAAGAATGCTTTAAAAAAGAATGGCGACGCTGCCGTTTCATGCTAAAAACATCGAGGAAGGCTATTAGCTGAAACGTGTCTGTTGTGCGTCCAGAGTTCCTAAAAATAAATGTATCATTGGAACTCCCCCCATGAATGCTGTCTTCTGTGGAGTCGGGTACGATTACCCGTTGGCAGTTTGGAGCTGTGATATTTGTATATATATGTAAAACAATTTAGGCGATAGTTGCTATTTTTTTGCAACGTTACATGGGGGGGCATACTGAGCATTGTGGTAAATTCATAAATATTGCACGTGGTGCAGAAAAACTTTTTCTTTTCACGTTTTCTGCCCATACTGTGTCGCTGAAACACCTCTATATCCCACTTCTTGGGTCAGGTTACATCCAACCTGACCCCTTATTCAAGTTTCTTCCATTTCACATTAGCCCCGGGGACTGTGTTGATAAACTAAAATTGCGGCTGCAACTGTCTGCTGAGGTTGCCGCCAGCCAATCATGGCATTCCTGTGGGAGGCACATTTGCAAATAGTCATAAAAAAATCGCAAATAAGTTGCGATCAGAGATGTACAAATTTGGAGTTCCTTTCATTTCTCACAAACTGTTGGACAAATTTACACAAAATAACAAAAAGGGTGATCTGCAAACCAAATGGTACCTTTCTGGGAAATTCGGTGTAATTCCATCCAGCAGTTTGGGCTGCAGGCGTGTCTAAAGAGTCTATGGAAATTGAGATGGGAAACATACTTTTTTTGCCGTCACATTTTTTTGGCCCTCACTTTATGATTCACCATAAAACTTCCGAATCACAACTAGAATTACAGGCATACCTTTTTGCGGGAAATTTCGTGAAGATTCTTTGACTGGCACCAAAGATTTAAGCAAGTCAAAAAACACTTTTTGTATGAAAATATGGTCCTAAATATCACTTCCTACTGCCATCAACCACCATCAAGTAATATATATATATATATCACACATACACATGTATGTATATGGAAATATATATAAATAAATATAAGTGCATTTATATATTATTAACAATTGTATGCCTCATTTTCAAATTGTTAGCAAAAAAATACATTGATGTGTACATTTTGAATTATTTGTTGGTGTATCATTATTTGAATCTATTTATGTTGCTCTCTGGAATATTAATGATCAATATATATAATGTTTTGGGGTGATCTGTGAAGCAGGGGCCTAGAAAAAGGGGTTTCCCAAATCTGTTTTATCCATTCATTTTTCCAGGGGAAAACTAGACACAGCTACAGCCCAAACTGTTGAACGGTTTAACACCAAAATTGACAGAAATCTTGATCTTGGTCCAATAAGCATGCTTTAGGTCAATTGATGTAAATGTGTTCAATAGTTTTCAGCAAATTAGAGCTCAAAAATGTATATTTTACACTGCTGGGGATCCATAGTTCTGACATATATTGAGAGGAGCTTTGATTAGCTGTTACCACATCAACAAAGGGCCTCCCCATGCACTGGAAATTACCTCCTATATTACATCACCCATGTTCTATGACATCATTAATAACATGACTGTAACTAAAATTATATAATTGATGACTACACTGGGGATGGTGGGGCACAAGTTATAGTTACTTTAGGGCTCCAGTTAGTTACTTGTGATAACTATGTGTTGGACTTGGCTCTTTTTGCTTCTTCCTCCTATGTTTTCCTCACCTTTTGTTTTGGCTTTAGGACTCTGAACACTTTTGCCACTGCTAATCAGTTCTAAAGTGCATATGTTCTCTGTGTAAATTGTTACCATGATTGGTTCTCCCTGATTGGCATATTTGATTTCATGGTAAGTCCCTAGTAAAGTGCACTGAGTGTGTCACGAGCTGTAAATCAAATGCTACTACCGGCCTGCAGCACTGATTATGCCATCCACACGAGTAGCTCTGGAAATGTATTTCAGACCAGCCTCTGCAGTGTAAGTGCACAGTTTTAAACTGCCATGTTTTGCCAGGCCCTAACCTTCCCTTTTTTTACATGTAAGATACCCCTCAGATAGGCCCAAGGTACCCCCATGGGCAGGGTGCAGAGTATGTGAAAGGTAGGACATATACTGGTGTATGTGACATGTCCTGAAATACTGCCAATTTTGTTTTTCACTATAAAAAGGCTATCTGTCCCAAAGGGTAGTATGGGAAATACTTTGTAACATCTTACTAGTATGACTTCCCACTTGGAAAAGATGGAGGAATAAAGTTTCGGCTCTCTGAACTCAGAATCTCATAACACATATATTAGTAAAGATGGTTTTTAAATTGTGTGTTTGAAAATGCCACTTTAAAAAAGTAAAATAAACAATTGATGGACGTAATGCTGGACAAAGCAAGCATTCACCCCAGTCACAAGGATCTGAGTTTAATTCATCATTCTTTTGCTCACCACACCACCCAGTTTGGACCCAGCCATATGCAAATCAGTCTTGACCCTGTTCCTTATGGGAACATTCCAGCCCGAACTGCCAAGCCAGGTCCTCCCTGGACTGGAAACAAGCATCCTGGGACTGGTTTCAGGGACTCACACCTCATCAGCCAAGCTAGCTTGAATCCAGTTGTGCAGTGAGCATGGGACCCACGTCTGGGCATACCCTTCCCACTTAGGGTGACAAATACAAAAGAAACAATTGAAGGACGGAATACTTGTTTCCAGTCCAGGGAGCACCTGGCCTGGAAGTTCGGGCTGGATTGTTCACATTGGGCGCTGGGTCAAGACTGATTTGCATATGGCTGGGTTCAAACTGGAATGGCGAGCATTGTTCTGAATTCTGTCCATCAATTGTTTTTTTTACATTTAGAAAGTAGGCGTTTTCTTGTTTAACCATTCTCTGTGCATCTGCTTGTTTGTGGGTTGTCTGGGGATGTGCATTCACTGTAGATAACCACTGGGGGTTAGATGTGTGCCTGGTCCTTCCTGGATGACTCAGAGCTGAGGTATTAGACCTTGGCTGCATTTGGAGAAGTGGGAGGATTTTTATCTTGCATCTGAATAGGGCCAGTCTCCCTTGCACAATGTCTCCTCCACCCTGTGTGGTCATACTGCAGAAGTAAGGACATAACTGGTTTGGACTGGGCTCAGGGACCCTTGCACAAAGAGGACCAAGACAAAACGGGGTTTAAGTAGAGGACCATATACCCCAGAACGTTAGATCACTTCAGGACTCAAGAGTAACCTTTGCTAAGCAGAGAGCTAGAGACCTGTGAGGAGGAGTACTGCCCCTTTTGCTGTGTGCTGTGTGGGGTTGGCCTTCAGTTGCTGCTTCTGCCAAGGAAAGGAACAGGCTGAAACTTTGCTGAGAAACCTGCTTGAAGAAGAATCTCCAAGGGCCTGTGTGTGCTATTCTCCTGTTCTGAAGTCTCAGGGGCACAAATACGTTACCCCCATCTCCCCTGAACCCTATTGCTGAGAGGTCTGACCTGCCAGGAGGTGCCTGTTTCAGTTTTGGGCCACTGGAGGTTATTCCTGCTGTTGGGAGCTGGAAGCAACTTGAAGGAAGCAAGAAAAGCAATCTCCAATGCCCTCAATGCTGCCTCTGTGATTCTGTGACCTGCACAGAGGCCAAGGGCACCGCTCTTGAAGTGCACGACACACCGCCCAGCCTGCACCACAGCTCTGATGCCCTTCAACGCCTGCCGATGCCTGCAGTTATTGGCATTCCCGACGCCAGCGCTCGCACTGACTCCATCACCACCAGCGCCTGCATTCTGTTATAGCGGCACCAATAACCACCGAGGGTGCCTCCACAAACATCAAAACTGGAAGACCGTGACATTCTGAGAGGCATGCACTCCCACTCAAAAATCCACTGAAAATCTGCTCCTGGAATATCAATGGGCTGGGAGATAAGACCTCGGACCTGGAACTGCAATCTTACCTGCAAAGATTTGATATAATTTCACTCCAAGAAACATGGAGTGAAGCACCGACGGCATTGCATGGCTTTAACATGCTTCACCTACCGGCAACTAGAAACGCTAAATTCGGACACAAAAAGGGAGGTTTAGCTACATACAGCTCCATAAGCAGTATTCATGCAGCAGAACCCTTACCATACAACCTAGCGCCACCAAACGAAATACAAGTCATTCGAATTACTCCACAGGGGAAGACAAGAAAAGAACATATAATACTGGTGAACCTCTATTTGCACCACGCGACAAAAATAAAGGGAGTCAACAATTAAAGGAGGAGCTGGTGAAAATTATAACAGAGGAGAAAACAAATAACTGGATAATTACTGGGGACTTCAACCTATATATGATGAGGAAACTAGTTGTTGACATCAACTCAGAGGAGGATCCATTTGCTTGGAAGGAAATGCCCCAAGACATCAGTGCAGATGGAAGACTCACAAACACCTCGAAAAATCTGTTGTCGTTCTTAGAACAACTGGGCTCACGTGCATTAAATGGCAGATTTCCTGGGGATCGCCCACAAACAGCAACATTTAACAATGCATCAACACGGTCCACAATTGACTACACATTTTGCTCTTGCCATATGTTCACAAGAGTAAAAAACTATTGCATTGGAAGTGTAGATTTCAGTGACCATTTACCCCAAGAAATTGGCCCCTGCAAACACAATCTGCTCAGAATACACCAACAATGAAAGAAGAGTAAAATGTAGATCCAATGACCCCGAGGGACTCCTCTCCTTAGCAAAACAAATCTGGGAAGAAGGGAAAGCAGCCAACCCCGATATAATTGTAGGCTGGGAGGCATTCACAAACGTCCTACGTAATAGCTCCGGAGATTGAAGGGCCATTTTCGAAACAGGAGAATAAAGTGCTACCAAAACCTATGGTCAGGCCCCATCCTACGTAATACCGTCAAATTAAAACAGCTAAAAGTACAGATAAACTACACACTGCGGAGGCTGAAGACCGATCACTCAGCACTGCAAGAACTGCGGCAGCTAAAAGCTACTCAGAAAAAACTTATATGGCAAGACAAAAAGGAAGCCGAGGAATCTCTTTGGGCTACTCTTCTGCACGATATCAAAAGCAACAACAGTGCACAGTTCTGGAAAAAGATTAATGCCCTATCTAACTCGCAAGGTCGGCACATTAGCTCCAATGTCACAGAAGAGGCTTGGATAAGTTACCTCGAACCCCATTTTAACAAAAAGCAGACTCCCAAATTGGCTTAAACAACACAGCGCCCAGTACAGAAACCAACCTGCATCAGCAAGACCTCATGGCAGAACATGGTCAGAACCTCATGATCACAAAAAAACAAGTTTACAAGAGAATTTTGAAGGGCAGGCGAGAGGGAGCTCCTGGCCCAAACGGGATCCCACCTATACTATTTAAACAAGATCCAGAATTTTGGGCCATAGCCCTAAAACCGATTTTCGATAAAATCCTACAGACATCAATAATACCATCGTCATGGAGGGGCTCAATATTCTCACCCATTTATAAAAAAGGTAACAGGAGTGACCCAAAGAGCTACCGGCTGGTAGCTCTTCTGGACAATGAGGCTAAATACTATGCCAGGGTACTCTTACAGGAATAAACAACATGGGCCACAGAAATTAAAGCAATACCCTATAATCAAACTGGATTTTGTTGAGATATGGGAACTGCTACTAACATCTCCGCCCTCTCACTAATGATTGATACCGCACTTGTAATCAAACAGCCTCTATACATCTGCTTCATCGATTCCAGTTCAGCATTTGATCATATAAACAGAAATATTCTGTGGACAAAACTAAAAAGTTAGGTATCCCACCATTACTCCTGAGACAACTAATCCTTCTGCATAGTAACACCTGGGTACAAGTAAAGCTGGGGGCTGGAGACCACTTATCAAAAAAGATCAATACGACCTCTGGACTAAAACAAGGGTGCGTACTTGCCCCGACACTTTTTAATCTATTTATTGCCGAGCTTTCAGTCCAACTCAATGGAATTATTGTGCATGCCCCGAAGCTAGGAGGTCGTCAGCTATCTAACATTCTATACGCAGACGACTTAGTACTCATCAGCAGGACACCCATAGGACTACAATGCCTGCTGGACACTACATTTCAATACTCAGACATCAATAGACTAAGTATTAACCAAGATAAAACAAAAGTCATGTGTGTAAACCAACGAAAAACAGAAACAAAGTACAACTGGCACCTGACAAAAGTTAAGCTTGAAGTCGTACAAAAATATAAATACTTGGGGGTCATGATTGATAGCAAAGGCAACTACAAAGCGCAGTGTGAGGCAATAAAAAAGAGGGGATTTACAACAGCGATTGCACTAAGGAACTTGAAAAACATAACCGCTAGGCTAAGTTTCTACCTCTGACCAAGGTGATGTAGGCTAAACTTAGCCCATCAATCACATATGGAAGTGAAGCCGTGAGAGAGAGGGACTCGGAAACATTGAATGGCATCATCGCTAGGGCGCTGAGAATAATATATGGGTTACCTGGATACACATCTCCTGCGCAAATGCGGTTTGAATTTGGGATACAAAGACAGGAGCTAGCTAGAAAATGAGTTTTTGTTCAAACCTGGTTCAAGATCAAAAAAGGGCAGCCAGAACCACTAAACTTCTACTTGTGGAGAGAAGTAGAAACCATAGAAGCCTGCCCAGCCAGAAACTTCTTGGACACTGCACTGGACCAGCTGGGGTTACGTCAACTATGGGCAACGTCGGCGACCATGGCAAGCTTCAAAAAAATTGTGAACAACATTGTCAAAAAAGAGTCCATTATACAAGACAAAGCGGCCTTGATGGAGCATTCACATGGCTGGCTCACTATTCAATCTTACAGTGAAGTGTCTCCTCAAGCTTACCGACTCGCTAACTTTTCTAAAGCCACCAAAGAGAAGTTTCTGAAATTCAGGTTAGGTTTATTGCCAACAGCATACCATCTGCCACCTTGGCTGCGCCCGGCACAGCCAGCAACGTGCCGCCTCTGCGGGGAAGGAGAGGAGGACATAGTCCATATCATAACCATCTGCCCAGAGCTGATGCGGGAACGCCGGTCACTACTTAGACCAACTTTTAACAAAAATCAAATACGGTCATGCCGACAAGCAGTATTTACAAGCTTCTCTGGCGAAGATATTCAATTAAGCTGCTACCTGGTAAAAATTTTAACTGCAGCGGACCTTTGATTAAAACAGACATCATCGGATCATCGATGAAGCTGTACTGGAACAGAGATGGCGACGACCAGTCAATCCTTTGCGCTCACATCTGTAACTGTGTTTTTAAGCATACAATTGTAAGCATTTTTTGCACATATAAGCTTCAAAGGAAATGATCAATGGCCTATTCATCCTTGTATAAACTAATGAATGTTGAGACGGGTCTACACACTACAAACATGCATTTGTTAGCATGTCTTTATTTTGCAGCCAAGACTCTTACTAGCGGGGCAAAACTGCGGCTAACCTCAAATGATAAAAACGAAGAAACAATACTACGGGTTATCAGGGTGGGGGAGTAGATCCGTTCTGTGATCTCAAAGTGTGCTTTTTAAATGTGGTCATAAACATATTTTAAACTGATGTTTTATTGTTTATAAATGATATTCAATGTTTTTGTAATGGTTTTAATTAACTGCACAATAAACATATTACTTACTTACTTAGCCAAGGACCTGTGTGTGCTAGCCTCCTCTTCTGAAGTCTCAGGGGCACACATACTTTACCCCAATCTCCCCTGAACCCTATTGCTGAGAGTTCTGACCTGCCAGGAGGTGCCTGTTTCAGTTTTGGGCCTCTGGAGGTTGTTCCTGCTGTTGGGAGCTGGAAGCAACTTCAAGGAAGCAAGAAAATCAATCTCCGATGCTCTCAATGCTGCCGCCGTGATACTGTGACCTGCACAGAGGCCAAGGGCACCGCTCTTGGAGTGCACGACACACCGCTCGGCCTGCACCACAGCTCTGATGCCCTTCAATGCCTGCCGAGGCCTGCAGTTATTGGCATTCCCGATGCCAGCGCTCGTACTGACTCCGTCACCACCAGCGCCTGCATTCTGTTATCGCGGCGCCGATAACCACCGAGGGTGACTCCACAAACTCAATGACTTTGCATCACCTCACCGGAACGGTCGCTTCACCACTGATGCAACCAACGTCTCTTGTCCCGGATTTGGCACGCCACCTTCTCGTGGACACGACACTGCACCTCTCATGTGGCAGCCAGGGAGCCGGCCTCCACCTTGTCACCAACGCCTCACCTCCACAACACTGTGCATCATCATAGACTTTGTTTCCAAGGTACTGTTTGTTTGGGGGTCCATGTGACTCCATGCCTGATGCCGCGCACTTCGCGATCAGTGCCGTACTTTAGATTTATTGTAGTCACGCAGTCGTAATAGTCCCAGGTGGAGCTATTTATTTTCTGCAAGCTTTATTTTGGAGATAACTGTTTTTAAGTGCTATTATACTACGTGTATGTTGAATTTTTGTCATTTTGGTCTTGTTGAGTTTAGAAAAAGATACTTTATTTTTCTAAACTGGTGTGATGTCCATTTGTGGTGTTATCAACTAATTACTGCATGTTTTGAGTACAAATACTTTACACAGTGCCTTTGGGATTAGCCTGTCTGGTAGTGCCAAACTACAAAGGGGGTGAGCAGGGGTAATATAAAGTGTGTATACCCCTTACTCTGACTAGAATCACGGGTCAAGGGTCCCTATTTGGACAAAGGTGCATTCCTCTGCCAAGTAGAGACCCTCAGGTCTAACAATATGTCTGGTGAATTTCAGTGTTTTTGTTTGTTTAAAATGGTATGTTTTAACTGACATTGTCACTTAACGATAATGTCCCTTTAAATAAATATATATTTTACCTGAAACACAGACAGTGAGTTAGATAAACATAAAGATCCCAAAAACAATATCTAACCTAATAGCTAGAATTATGTGTGCTGGGTTGATTTGAAAGGAGAAGGTTCAGCAAGCAGCAAATGTTGGACAATTGCTTAAACAGTATACATGTATTACTAAATAACATATACAAGTACTGTTGCATGATTTCATTGGTAATACTAATCTCCTACTTAGGGTTTTACATACAATAAAGGACATATACAGAAAATCATAAATAGTCTGATACAGAAGCAGACATTTATATCCAAAGTGCATGATCAATAAACATAGCAAAAGAGCAAAGGAAATGAGAAGCATACTAGACCTCAACAAAATTACAAGACTCTTGTATTAGATCTACCTGCTTCAAGAAAATAGGGATGCAGTGCTATATTTTATCAACATTTCTTCTGCCACATAGTTAAAAAATATCTACTTTATGTTGTAGTATATTTCTAAGCAAAATATCACTTATTCTATTATGTAGTGGTTTCCCAAAAAAGTAATAATGTTAATTTATACATTTTAAAAAGAAAGTGAATTATGAATCATGATGCATTATGGTCACATCATGATATATATATATTTTTAGTGCTGTGTCCAGGTCAGCCCCTATAAAAACAATGGGGCATATTATCAAGAATGGGCGTTACATTATCGCCGCTTTTATCGGCAGGAAACTGCCGATAAAGCGGCGATAATGGGCTTGATAATATGCTCTATGAATTCCAATCGAAGCCCATGTTAGATGTGAAGGACATCTAACATGGGCTTCGATTGGCATTCATAGAGCATATTATCAAGCCCATTATCGCCGCTTTATCGGCAGTTTCCTGCCGGTAAAAGCGGCGATAATGTAACGCCCATTCTTGATAATATGCCCCAATATTATTTTGGTGGACGGACATTTGCTAGGAAATTGCAGACTCTAGGGGTGCATAGGTCCCAATTTTGCTTTGTCATAAGTGGTGGGAGGACCTATGATGCTGGACCAAAATTACAGCTTAGAGCGGCTGAGAAACTCTTCCTGGGAGAGGAAGCAGTTGCAGCGGACTTTGACCTTGTTGACTGTAAGCATCTTGGCGGTGGCCTACACACAGCTGGATGGAGAGCTGAAGGCCATGGAGCAGCATGTATGATTTGATCTCCTATGCTTTCAAGTCTCTTACAATTTTTCTTTTCAGATTAAAGCAAAATGTACAAATACTGTAAATGGTGGTACCGTTGTAAGGATGTAAATCCAAAGAATTTAAGGTAGGAGAAGTAGCTTTTGTTTATTGGTTTATTGTATTATATACATTACTGCCATCCCATGTTCCTTATTCAAAATACAATATTCCCTATGACACTGTTATTAATGGAACATTAGTAATGTTGATGATGCATTAAGCCATTACACATAATCCACATCAACCCTTTTGTTGCAAAAAAGATAAAATAATACTATTCTGCATGGACACACAAATAACGCATAACATATACTGTATTGTTGTAGAGGTGTTAGAAATTGAGGCCTACTTCACTGCTCAGACAGGGATTTTAGTCACATTCTGTGTAGAATACATTGTTACTGTTTATATGTTTGCCACAAATTATTCAAATCAAAAACATGAAAAGACTTATATGCACCTTAGCATAAATGTATACCATTTGATCTACTTCTGGACAAACACATCTAATACCATACACTTTTGTATACATAAACATTGGTCTTCAGACTCGCACCACTGGGATCCTGCTGTCCAGGCACCCATGTATGTGCCCTACTAACTAACAAACTATGAAAATCCGGTTTATATTAAGACCATTACTACCTTTACTTACTTAAAAGTGACTACTGTTTGTTGCTCTGTGCACCCAGGCCAGGTGCTTTGAAAAACTACACTATAGAACCGCACCACTAATGTTGGTACCACATGGAGACAACTATAATTCTAATTGTAAATACGGGCCTGACATTGCACCCCACTTCTCTGGCCTGAGCTCCTGAAAGGTTGACACATCTTAAGATGTAACAACAAGGGTTTGGGACCCTCCAGCTAAAATACAGGACTACCAACATTTTAAAGAGGTCTCTTTTCCATATAAGTACAGATGACCATTTCCAAATGAACCTGCTATGGACCCTGATGGTGTGTTGAATTTCGAGTGAGACCACACCCCAGAGTGGTGTCAATTGGAAACTGGGGGGCATATTATCAAGAATGGGCGTTACATTATCGCCGCTTTTACCGGCAGGAAACTGCCGATAAAGCGGCGATAATGGGCTTGATAATATGCTCTATGAATGCCAATCGAAGCCCATGTTAGATGTCCTTCACATCTAACATGGGCTTCGATTGGAATTCATAGAGCATATTATCAAGCCCATTATCGCCGCTTTATCGGCAGTTTCCTGCCGATAAAAGCGGCGATAATGTAACGCCCATTCTTGATAATATGCCCCAGGGTCTCTCGGAAGAGGGCGAAAAGTCTTGCTTGTGCGTAACCCTAAAATCTTTGTTTTAAAATAAATGTATTCCAAAGAAAAGCAAAAAAAGTAAAGACATTGAACAACTTGCATCACCATACCAAAGACGTATTGATGGTTGCATACAGTTAGCATAAATGTGTGGTTCTTTCTTCTATAAAGCAGCAAATCAGATTCAGTGCCTGTCTATTATATCCATCCTCATGGAGCCCTGCTCAGCTTGGAGACACTGAGTATTTTACATTCTCCAAACAATCACTAAGTCCAAAGCAAAGTATTGAACTGGTACAAATGTGTGTATCTGAGCCATCAATCATTGTGGTTACATTTACCTTTTGTGTTTGCCATGGTCCAGCACAAACATATAACCACGTGTTCACCCATATATAAGTGGTTGCCACTTTATGGATTTTGACAGAATAAAATACAACAGAACTATTAGAATGTTATGCCCAAATGCCGGGCAAAAGATACATTTTTGGGGGGGAATATCCTTTAGTTAGGATGAAGGTGTATGTTTTAGAAACAATTTTAGGAATTATGTATTTTTTTGGTACATATTGAGTGTGTGCATAAGGTGAAGTTCTTTTCTCACATGCAACACAGCTAATCTGGACGAGATGGGTTTCTGTCATGCTAACAAGGGTTGAACTAAGCTTACTATTATAATCACATAACTCATTTTTTGAAGGGGCTGACTTTTCCTTTGTATGCCGGAACTGCGCTTCATTTACTTGATTAATATCACGTTTGCTGTATTACAAGACACCTATGAGAAAATGCACTCTTAATACACCAAACACCATATCCGTCACATTTGTGAATGATTAACACATCACCCAAAGTACGAAACTGATCAGAACTATACAGACCAAAATACAGATACCACATTGCATAGCCAAGTACATTTTTTATTCTTTGTCATTTAAGCATCCTCCAGAGCAAGTGAAGGAGACGTTGGCCTAAAAATGTGGGGAACTGAATGTCTGCTGGGAGTCAAAAGGTGGATACAGTAACAATGAGGGACCTGGCGGCCTTGAGGGTCATGGAGCTTGACAGGAGGACAAAACCTTCTTCAGGGTCTGAGGTCTCAACATTGATCCAGCCACCACCATCAGTTCCATCAGCACCGTTCCTCTTGCTAATGCACCTATAGGCCGAAATCCAGCCCACAAAAAGGCCGGGGTTTCCTTTGCTGTAGGCACCCATACTCCTGCCCCTGTCTGCCCAGCATGCCCTCTGAGGAAGCTTCACATTTGTTGCAAATTATTTCTGTAGGGCAGACTTCACTGATGTGTGCCATTGAGGAAATTATTCGGCAACTAAAACAGGTTGGTGCTTTTCTGGATGGCATGCACTCTGCCGTATCTTCCATACATAGATCTTGGCCCAGATCAGAACCTCCTCAGACAGCATTGCCCCCTTTCATACCACCAACTGGCTTGCTGTAGGAAATGATGTTATTGGTTGAGGAGGTGAAGGCCCCACTCATGTGTCAATCACAATACTTGTCAGGGTGAACTACAAAAGTCACTAAACTGACCTGTGCTTAGTCCTCTGGACAAACGGTTTATTTTGCCGGTTAAAATGGCAGTTTAAATATGCACAACAGGCTGCAGTGGCAAGACTGAGACTTGTTTTAAAAGGCTACTGTAATGAGTGGTACAATGAGTGCTGCAGGCCCACTAGTGGCATTTTTTAAATATAAAGACTAGATACATGCAGTACCATTTACTAGGGACTTACAGGTAAAAAAATGTGCGAGGGACATACAGCCACTGACCTGGCGAGGGGTGCTGTGGAGCACCGAGGAGCACCGCAGCCTTCCCGTGCCATCCCTGTTGCCCGCATCAGCCTCCTTGTTGCCTGACGTCTGCCGCTTCTGCCGCCTGACATCGCGGCGGACCGGGGACTACATCCCCCAGCAGCCCTTGACGAAGGTAGTCGCGCACGCCCTGTCCCGCCCCCGGAGGTGCTCTTATACCAGCGAGAGCCCCGCGTCGCGGGACGAGCCGGGCGAAGCCCGGGCAAAGGGTGGGCCATCTGTGGTCGTCCGGGGCCGGACGAGGCTGGGCTAGGTCCCCCCTCCAATGAGTGAAACTGAGAACCATCGGCCCATCTGAAGGTACTGTGCAATTACTGTTGGGGCGATTGCGCGGAGTAGCTGACCATAGAGGGCTACAAGGTCACCATCTATAGTAAGACCAGTGGGTCCGTGGAACACAATGGGCAAGAGGAAAGCAATGGAGGGGGGAGGAACCGCAGCAAATATAAAAAAAGGGAAAAAAGCAAAAAAATCCCAGCATGCTGCATCCAATTGTGTTCTATCTAGTATTGAATCCATCGTTGAGGACTGTGAAAATATTCTACTGGGGGCCCCATCCATTGACAAAACAGGAACGCAGGATCCCACTATAGACGTTTTGACACGGAAAAGGAACAAAGTGATTCCGGCTTTCTTTTCTAAAAAAACAAAGGACATTGTACCTGCTGATGATTTGAACTCTCTTTCTGTTAATCAAATTGAAGCCAACACTATCGAGACCACAGGGGAGGGCACTTTTAGTAGTAATGTCGATCTCTTGGTTGACTTAACAGAAAATATAGATGGCTCTGTACAGGCAAAACCATGTGATCTGGGTATTACCTGTTCCAACCGTTTTGCTATATTGGAAGGTGAATCTAGGGAGCTACACGAGGTATTAGCAAAAGATTTCAGGGAGGCTGGGGGGGGTATAAATGCTCCAATTGAATGCACCAGTTGTCTGAACTTTAATAGGATTTTTATGAAGAAAATAGAAAGTCTGGAAGGGGATATCACCTTTATTAAAAATCTATTGATTGCATCATTGGAGAAGGGTGAAAAGATTGTTGAAAATATCCCCCAGTTACCGACAATGCCCAATGTGCTAAAGGCCCCTAAGGCGAGAATAGCGTCAGGCAATACCCCCACACTAGTAGCAGGATTACCATCTAAGACCTCTGCCCAATTACCAATGGCTAGTGCACCAAAAGGACAGGGTACGTCTAGCACATATGCTAAGGCAGTAAGTATTCAGGGACTTCCACCAAAGCCGAAGGAACCAAACGGAGAAAAAATACTACCCAGGCTCCCGCTAACACCTATTAGAGAGGCAAACTCAGGGGAAACTTGGAATAAAAAAAGGTTTAACAATTCATTTAGTCCTCCGAATGACACTGTCTACATGACTGGGGTTACCAAGCTTGGCGTTACTAACACCTTAGAGAGTAGCGAATCCATCCGCAATAAAACCATCCATTGGCTACGACACGTGAGAGGGTGTAGATCGGTCATCAGGGAGGATTTGATAAATGTTAAAAGGTTATCCCTGTTCAGTTCATCAACTGATTGCATTGAAATACTGGTCAAGAACATAGCTATTGCGAAAAACCTATTAAACCTAGAGTATAGATCATGTCCACCTGTGGATTCTAATATTCCAATCAGACATGCCCCTGTATGGTCTAGGTCAACATTTAAGGACAACTCGGTACTCAATAAAATTGATTGACCACCAAAGGTAACCCCTCCGACCTCTGTAGCGCAATTGATTATTACACCTGAATACCAAACCAATACCACCACAGAGCTGATAGATGGGGTGTCACCGATGCGGAAAGCTGAGATGGACCCTGATTGGGGAAAAGATATTAATGGTTTAAATAATAATGACCTTAGTAAACCTCAATCTCCATTAAGGCCAGTAGAAGTGGTATTGGCTCCGGGAATGACCACTAGACGGTCACCACCAAATAATGATAGTATCAAGCTCCTTTCTTGGAACATTGCGGGTCTACAAAAAAATATGGATAATCCTGATTGGAACAATCTGATTGATACTTTTGAGATCTGTATGTTTCAGGAAACTTGGAGCTTGATCTCCCTGTACGAAATTGGATATTCTACCCATTTTATTCCAGCAATTACTGCAGGGAGAGGCCGCCCATCGGGGGGACTACTTGTGTGGATTAGTGTGGCCCTGAATTGAACACTAAAGGTGAATGACTTACACACCGGTGACATTTTGCATATCACCATTAAGGACAATAGGAATGGGAGCTCGCTTGAGTTGTTTATTGTGTATGCCAGAGGTACTCCGGGAGGTCAAACTTCTCCTATTATATCATCACTTGAGGTAGCACTGGCGGGACTTACCCCCTTGTCTAGTGTTATCATAGGGAGTGATTTTAATTGTACCTACGAACCCCTAAGTGATGAGGACCTATTGGGTTGCAATGAAGAGGACTCGAGACACTCTATACCGACCCTTACTGTGGTGCCAATTAAGAAATGGACCCCTAGAGTGATCCAACTAAATTTGCTAACCTTAGAACATAACTTGCGCGCTCTGAATGGCAGGACTACCTCTGATCCAAATGGTGCAATGACTTACAACAGATTGAGCTGCCCTTCTCGTATTGATTATATTTTACTTGACACTAGATCTTGGGGCAGTTTAGTAGACATGGAAATCAGGCAGACGCAGGACAGCGGCCATAACCCACTCTGTATGGAAATAAGATGGGGAAGTGGGAGGGTCATATCTAAAGGCCCCTTATTTCTTACAAAGGAGGTAGTCCCTTCAAACTGTAACCGCAAATTAAAATGGAACAAGGTGAAGTGCCAAGTAGATAAGCTAACTAGTATTAAAGATATAGTTGAAACCGAGACCAGTGAGCTTTCATCTTTGATTTCCTTCCAAGGCACTGAAAAGTGTTCCAATTTTACAGACTCCTATAAAACCTTAAAAGAGAAGATTGGCTCGTATTTTATTATTGAAGATACTAAAGGGGCAAGGAAGACATCTAATACTAAAACGGGGTCACCATGGTACACAGCAGAATGTAGGAGAAAGAGATGGGTAATATCATACTGCATTAGATGTAAGGATGCGCCATCAGTTAGGGTAGCCAGGAAGGAATATAACATCTGCATTAGACTGGCTAAGAAGGAATGGGAGGAAGAGCATTTGCAACAACTTAAGAATGCTGCTTATATGAAAGATTCGACCCTGTTCTGGAACCTGATTAACAAATTTGACATAAGAGGAGCAGAGCCCCTCCCTAACCATATAACTGCTGAACAATGGCATTCCCACTTCTCAAAACTGTACTGTGAAGAGGTAGGATCCGGGCAAACCCTCTGGCCACCAAAAGATTCATCTATCGATGGGCAGGCATCTGTGGAGCCCTTTGAATCATATGTAGTCTACGATGCCATCACAAGCATAGTCCCCTCCAAAGCTGCAGGCCCGGACGGGTTACCTGGTGATCTGCTCCTATATGATCCCAAGTTATGGTCTCACTACATCGCCCTACTATTGAACCTAATTCTTTGGGATATCCCGTCCCAGATTCTTGGAAGGGTGCTGAAATGGTTACCATATATAAGAAAGGTAATAGGGAGGACCCTGCCAACTACAGACCGATCAGTCTAATTGACGTTGTCCAGAAAGTAGTTGGCAGGGTTATTGTTAATAGAATAGGAATTTGGCTGGAGGAAGGGAACGTGCTGTATCATTTTCAGGCAGGTTTCCGCCAATAAGTGGGAACAATGGACCAGGTCTTCAGGTTCTGTGCTATACATTGGAAATTTGTGACCATCTTGAAGGGAAACTTATACCTGGCCTTCATAGACCTGAAGAGCGCCTTTGATCTGATTCCCCGTGATAGGCTCTGGAGGGTGTTGCTGGACATGGGGTTCCCATTGTATCTTCTGGAGCTGATTGCTAAGCTCCATCAGGACAATTATGCTAGAATCAGATGGGGGAGTCAGGGACATCTAACAGAGAGGGTGCCTGTGAACAGGGGGGTGCGCTAGGGCTGCGTGATGGCCCCGACATTGTTCTCCCTCTTCATCAATGGGGTGGTAGACCATTTGAGGGAGGACAATGCCGATGCCCCGGTCCTGGCAGGGGAAAAAACACAAACCCTCCTCTTCGCAGATGACAACCTCCTGATGTCCAAAACCCCGTCGGGCCTCCAGAGATTGTTGGACAGATTCTCTCTGTTTTGTGACGAACATGGCCTAATAATTAACACCTCCAAAACAAAATTGATGGTAATGCCTCCTTCCATGAAAGCAAAGAGAAGTAACATCACCCTCAACGGGTTGCCGCTGGAGGTGGTGGAGGAATTTGACTACTTGGGAGTCAGGATTAACAGCAAAATGAGGTGGGACTCCCATGTCGCCAAAATGCTCCTAAACCTAAAAAGAACATCTGGAGCTATTCTAAGGAATCAGCGTCTTTCTGTCAAAAGGCCCATAGCCCCTGCTCTAGCTGCTTCTGATAGAAAGGCATTGGCCTCTGCAACCTGTGGCTCTGAACTTTGGGGAAGCGAGAAAGTGGATGATCTGGTTAGAGCTGAGAACAAGTTTGTACAAGACTTAGTTTCCCTCCCTATCTCGACCCCATTGAAGCCAATCTTCCTTGATATGGGCAAACGTTCGATCTCGAATATAGTCCGGCTCCACCCTTTGCTCTTCTGGGTGCGCCTGAGAAGGACACCAGAATTGGCAAAATATGCCCGGGTACTGGACGAATTAATTTCTTTGAATGGTGCCAACAAAATACAGTGGCTTACTAAATTGAGGAAGCTGGTTACGAATCTGGGGTTGGCTGAATTTTGGTCTCCACCCCCTAAGGGGGCAGTCAAGAAAATTTACTGGGAGTGGGTTCTTGCTGAGGATCTCAAAAGTATAAGGTGGGGAGCCCTAACCACTAAATTTTTGGAACACAAGCCTACGAGGAAGTTGGAACCATTCCTGGACTTTATTCAAGTTCCAAAAGATAGATCTCTTTTTTTGAAATTGAGGTATGGCAAACTTCCTCTTAACACATTTATGGAGGGCTGGAAAGGAACACAAGCTTTTCTCCCTTCCTGCCCAAACTGTCCACGTGTGGCAGAATCCTTACCCCACTTCCTGTTTGCCTGCAAAGCATACCAACGTCCAAGATCAAGATGGCTAAAACCAGTATGCAGGGAATTGGGAGCCAGAGACTATAGGATTGCCCTACGTATCCTTTCCTCAGATACAACATCTTTGCCCATTGTCTGTGGGGTTGCAAAATATTTATTAAGTGCTTGGCTGATTCGGAGTAGGCAGATAGATTCAAACAAAGCCCTAAATCTGCCTGTTTAGAAACCCCATATGTACTCTTGCACTTTGCCCCTTGTTATCAGGGTTTTTTTTATAGCAAATACTTGTATATAGATTATTTTTAACGTTTTTATAGTTTTTATGCTTGTGGAATGGATACATTCTTTTAAATGTATGTGTGTTTTTATGTTTGAGATGTTATGTACTTTTATGATATGCAAATATCGAATAAAGTAATTCAACAACAAAAATGTGCGAATTAGGTGTAAGCCAATTTTACCATGCTTTAGGGAAAGAGGACAAGCACATTAGCACTGGTTAGCAATAATAAAGTGTGCCGAGCCCTAAAGCCACCAAAAACAAATTTAACAAAGAAACAGGAATGAAGGCAAATTTTTGAGGGAATACCATACCAAGGGTGTCGGGTTGAACACATTAGTACAGTGAGCAAAACGTTTTTCAGTTAAAATGACTTTAATAAATAAATTGTGTCTGTGGTCACATTGAGAGAAGGTCACATAGCTTGACAACAAACACAAAAAGCTTATATCACTGCATAGGAGGATACAATCAACATATATATATATATTCACTGACCATGTCATGAGTGATGTAATATGTGACGTCATCAGCAGTGCATTGCACGCGCAAGTTATAGTGAGTCCAACTAACTATAACGTGGGAATTTCAATGGTTTTATGCGAGTAAAACTTTCAGCTAACTATAACTGGTGTGAAACCTATGTTTTTTTCAGTGAATTTAATAGGTTTTTTAAATGCAAATTCCTAACTATAACTGGTGTGAAACCTATGGTTTTTTCAGTGAATTTCATAGGTTTTTTTAATGCTAATTCCTAACTATAACTGGTGTGAAACCTATGTTTTTTTCAGTGAATTTCAATGTTTTTTTAATAGCAAATCTTTATAGGTATAGAAAGTGAAAAAATTTTAAACGAATTTTATATTGTATAAATATGTTACATTTAAAAAAAAAAAAATTATTTTTAACCCCGGGGCGCGTACCGGTGAACGCACGGGTACGCACAGACCGGGGAGCGTCCCGGGAGCGATATTGCCGCGAACGAAAACAACATCGTGACGTTTTGCGTACACGCGTGATGCGTCATATGACGCACAGAGTAATCGCAACCGAAAGCACGCGATCGCATACGATCGCGAAACGTCCTGACGCGCTTACGCTACGCACCCGTGGGCGCGCCCCGGAGCGCTACTACGGGCGCGCCCCGGGGCGCGTAGCGTAAGCGCGTCGGGTCATATGACTTAAAAATAACACTTTCTATTGGTGCAGAACAGTTTTGGTTTCTAAATGAGTAATGCCTGGGTCTTGTGACCAGCCTGGGTCTTGTGACCTGAATATAACACTTTCTATTGGTGCAGAACATTTTTGGTTTCCAAATGAGTAAAGCCTTGGTCTTGTGACCTGAAAATAACACTTCTGATTGGTTCAGCATAGTTTTTTTTTCCAAATGATAAAAAACCCCACCTTTCTTCCTCACTCTGACTTTGTCCTTTGACTGAGGAAGACCTGTTTCATCTACAGAGACAATTCTTTTGTACTTTGAAATGGCTACTGTAGCAGCAACAGCTGGAGCATCTGCACCACCACCACCACGACAACCACCAAGAGGACCACCACAACAATACATTGCTGGTGAAGAAGAGGAGGAGGAGGAAGAGGAAGAGGAGGAGGGGAGCAGATGGCTGCCTGAAGAAAATACCCCATACAAGCCAAAAGAACACATTGTATGGGAGTTTTTTTCACTTCCAGAGGGCAAGAAAAAAGTTAATGCGGCTAAGGTAACATGTTGAATCTGTGGTGCAGAACTCTCAAGGGGCAATTCAGATAAAAAATATTCATTTGGTAATAATACCATGATTTGGCATATGACCCGGAAGCATCCTGCTAACTATTCTCGTGCAGAGATCAGGGAACTGGCCAGTCACCTCCCCCAGTGTTCAAGGACCAGCTCCAAAAGAAAGCAATCCACTCAATCGGGACCAGAAACATCAGAGGTGATGCCTTGTATCCAGGAACGATTTGGTGATTTTAAAGTCACTTGTACTGGATGTGGCAAGCTTATGTCCTATGGGGAAAAGAGTGTAAAGCTCATCGTCATTGCTGGAGATAATCACAATTGCCCCAAAAAAAAGAAGTAATTTTTTCCGTTTTTTGTTTTTTGCTCCAGTTGAGCCATTTTCAATTCCCTTTCTCTTTGTTTCTTCCCATAAAAAATACAAAAAATATATAAAACTGTTTTGAAAAGCCAAAAAAAGTACAAAATGTTCAAAAAACAATAAAAAAATATAAAACAACAAAAAGAAGAAAAAAACAGTTCTTTTTAGAACTACCTTTCATATTTAAAATTAAACCTATATTTTGAAAGGATCTCAGTCAATTTTTTGTCCTTAGGGTACGCGTACCGGGGCGCGCCCCCCAAAAAAAAGATTTTTTTTTATAAATGAAGCAGTTAGCATGAGAGAAGAACACAAAGAGAGTTATGTTAAGAGAAAAAGAGCTACAGGATGAACACAGAGGGATTGTTTATTACATAGTAAAAAATAGAGAAGGTGTAATTGGATGAAAGTGAGAAAAGTAAAATGACTAAAGGAGCAAAAGAAAGGAAGAGAGAGGAAGAACACTAAAGTAGAGATAGTGGGAGAATGTGACTGGCTGTTAAAAGAAAAAGAAAGGACAGTAAAAATGGGGAATGAAGGGTAGTGGCGGAACCGGGATAAATGAAGAACGATGAGGGAAAGTGAGAAAAGACCAGGTAGTATAAGTAAAGAGGGGTGAAAGAGGGTGAAAAATTGAATTAGGATAAGACATGGGGAGTGAGAAAGAGAAAGGACAAAGAGAGTAAAGGAAACAGTACCTGAATGGGCTTGAGTGAAACAGCAAAGAAAGATAAGTAATGCAGTGTGTGTGACTTATAGGGAGTCAGTGGGTGTAGGTCGGGGTGTGGGTGTGTAAGGTGTGTCTGTGGGTGTGGCTGTGTGGTGTTTCGGTGTGGGTGGAGGTGAGGGTGTGTGAAATATGTGTGAGGAGTGTTTGAGTGTGGGGTGTATATGTGTTCGATGTATGTGTGTGTATGGAATGTGTGTGTGTGTTTGAGGTGTGTGTGTGGGAGGATTTTTTGTGTGTATGAGGTGTCTGTGTGGTGTATGTGTGTGGGGTGTATGTTAGAGGTGTGTGTATGTGTTGAGAGGGGGATGAGGTGTGTGTGTAGGAGTAAGGTAAATAATTAAGAAAAAGAGAATGAGTGAAGAAGCAAAGGAAGGGAACAGAGGATAAGTGAAGTAAAGAATAGGGATTGAAAGAAGTTGAATATGAGAGGGAAAATAGGGAAAGGGGAGTAAACATGTAGAATAAGAATAAGTAAGGGAAGCAGAGTAAAGACACAGGAGTGAGGTTGATTGAGAAAATGTTAGTGAGCTTAAAGCAAAGGGTGATGACAAACTACATTTGTTTGTCATACTTACCATATAATAAATGTAACTTTAATAAAAAAATTTTACTACAGTTTGTATCTGTGAAAGAGAGAAGAAAAAATAAGTTATAATTAATGAAATATGTATTTTAAATTAAAAGATACAAATGAAGAGGTTAAAAATCATAACACTCTATTTAGAAATAAAGTAAGAGTGAAGGACACAGAAAGGGAAATAAAGTAAGGTAGAAGGACAAAAAGAGAGAAAAGAAATAGAAGTAGAGCAAATTACAAAGAGTAAGGCATATAGATTCACTGACAAAGAGAGAGAGAAGAACAGAGAAATGAACTGAAGGTAAGAAAGATACTAAAACAATGTGAGTTAGCAAAACTAAATCAGGAAACAGAAGTAAGTAAAAAGATAATGACTGAGACAGAAAACAGTCTAATTAAGGATGCATTTAGAAAAATGAAGAATAGAAGATAACTGAGAGTAAGTGAAGAACAGTCATAGAGTGAAAGGATGAAAGGAGACAGGATATTATACGATTGAGGGAAATGGACTGAGGAAGTTAGTAGGCAGACACACTAGAGAAAAACTGAATGAGGTGGAGTACAATGAGTGAGAAAAGGAAATGAGTAAGAGAGCAAATAAAGGAAAGAGAGGAGAAGACGACTAAAACAGTGGTACTGGAAAAAAATAATTTGGTGATGAAAGTAAAGAGAAGGACATTGAAAGAAAGGAAATGAGGGATAGTAATGGAACCAGAGTAAAAGAAATGGGATGAAAAACGATGAGAGAGGAGCAGTGAAGTTATTGTAAAAGAAGTGATAGAAGGTAGATAAACACAACTGAACATAACACAAGGAGAGTGAGGCACTGAGGACATAGAAGTAGTGAACGAAAAATAGAGAGAAGAGGTCAAAAGTAAGGAGCAAACAAAGATAAGCGAGGGAGAGTGGGTGATTTATAGTGATAGAGTGCAATAATACTGCTGAGTGAGTAAACAGGAATTACTAAAAGAGCAAAGGAAGAAAATACAGAAAAGGGAAGTAAAGCAGAGAGACTGAATGCTGAAAACTTATGCAAGGGAGAGAGGGGATGCACACAGTTGAAATGAGAATGAGGGGTTGTCAAAGAAGTGGAGTAAAGGAACGGGGGTTACAGAGAATGAGAGAAAGACATTATAAGTGAGTAAAAAGAGCTGAAAGAGGATGGAAAAGGGAAAGTGAGTGTCAGAGAATGGGAATACAATTTAATTTACACAATCCAAAGTATAAAATAACTTGTACAACATGTTACATAGTTTATTTTTGCTGTTCTCAGAATATATTGAATTTCACTTAAAACAGTGAGTTCAAATTACTCATCATATGACAGCGGGAAAAAAAAAACACAATCTAAAAGATTGTGTTTTAAAAAAAACCTTAGATACTGACAAATGACAAATGTACGCTAATCTTTGATTGACTTACTTTTCCTTGAGGCCAAATACTGTATAATGGAGGTCCTTTTCTCGTTGCAAAGTACTTTGCTGTTCACTTAAAAATCCATTTCATCGACTTTCTACAAGAAAAGCTCCAAAAACATCTGAAATATTTTCATTATTTTCATATACTCATTTTTTTCAGTCATGACTCTTTACTCATTCCTGCACCTTTCCATTTGGCCAAATAGTGTCAGATGTATGAGTATATTTTCAAATTAATTCTAAGGCACTCTGAAATGACCTTTTTCCCAACGTTCTGAAAGAAAGGCTCTACAACATTTTCACAATATTTAAGTATTTGTTAAACCATCTCTGACTCAGTCATGTTCATCATTTTGTATAATACTAATATCACTTACTATGAGATCCACTTACAGTACCTATATGACAAGTCAATTTTTTATATTGCCTGGATCACTTTTACTCAGAATATATTTTTAAACAGCAAAATAACCTTTATTAACTACTCCAGTCTTCATAGGCCAATTACTTTTACCTACATTTTGGCTGTAAAAACACTAGGTATGAATTTATAAAGCCAAAAGGCAAACGTTGTTTGAAAGTCAACTGAGTGTTGTTACATTGGGTCCAACCTTTAGAAGTTTTTAAATAGCATGTGTAATGCCCTGATGTTGTAGAAGGACCGTCATGAAAAATAATAGCTACAGTTGTAAAGGTTCTTCCTGATATCGATAACTGAGAAGCCACGAAATTTTTAATAGAAGTTGTCAATTTAGTTCCATCAGGTCTACATCGTTGGAACATTAAAATGACATACTGACCATAACTTTGTAGAAATAATGTGGACAGCATTATAGACTTACATTGGGTACACACCATATTGTAATCCGCTGCTTTAACTAGATTATTAAAAGACACTGATTTGCAGTCTGGTAAAGTCAAATATATAAATCTTTCAGAGTCTATTCTAGTAGTACTTGATGAAGCACAGTTATCACAGTCATGTTGCCATTGATAAGAAAGGTTAAAAAGATTTTTTATATCCACTCCTTTATCTTCCAATACATCAAACATATACATTAAAAATTCCTGACAATCCTGCTGAATTATCTGTGAAAATTGATTTTGACCTGAACATATGTCTAGAAGATTTCTAATTTCTGAAACACTTTCTATGTTTGCTCTATCACTACTACATTTCTCTAACACAGAATTCAATAAACAGCACAATGTTTGTTCCCGATTTTCGACAATCTGTTTTTGTAAATTTTGAAGAAAAAAAACAACATTAACTACTACATTAGCATAGCAGTTGACCCCAGAACTGTTTTCAAACTGAAATCCAACAACATCTTCAACAGAATCCTTTTTCTTTCTCTTTACAAATACACTTTTATCTACTTTTTGCCTTTTTGCTAATACCTCACTGCAATTAATCTCATTTCTTCTTTTTCGGCCTACCACACGTTTTTCAAACAGAAGATATTGAGGCAAATGTGGAGCATACTCTCTTCTTAACCTATTGTATTCTTTAACACAATCTAGATCAGCACAAATCTTTGTTTCATCACACTCCATCAAGTACAATCCTGATAAAGTTCTGACTCGTGATAATGCCACATATGCCATACCCTCTTTAAACACAGAACTTCCAATGTTCACCAAAGCACTATCTACACTTAAACCTTGAGATTTATGAATTGTCACTGCATCTGCCAAATAAATAGGAAACTGTTTTCGGCGAACATATAAGTCTTACACGAGCAAAAATCTAGCTGAACAACAACAAATTTGTTCTATTTCATCAATGCCATCAAATTTAATTTTTAAAATTTCAATTTCATCTCTATTTTTGTAATTCACAAAACCAACAACATGACCCATTGCTCCATTTACCAGACCTCTTTCAACATTTAAATTCCTTCTCAAAATGATACGACAATTCAAACACACATTCAGAGTCTTTTCAAAACCAGCAGTTTTAGATATAGTCTTCTCTAATGAATCCAATTTTGATTTCAAATTTTCAGACAAAACAATTGTTGCTCCCATATGCTCTATTTTATCTGTAGCTTCCAGTTTCACTATCTCTTCATTTTCTAAATTTAAAATTTTTTTGTTGAACATGGAACATTCTTTCAGAGTTGGCATCAAACATATGCCAGATTTCTTCTCGTTAATTTTCTTAAAAATATTCTCTGGAAGAATGTTTTCATTTGGGTACAAATTTGAAATTAACCGTACATGTAAAGCTTCTTTCCCTTGCTGACTTATTTTTCCGACTCTTAAATCTTGTAAAATATTTTTATAATCTTCATCCTTTGCCCGCCGCATATTTTGAAGCAGTTCTGCATATTTGAAGTTTAACCATATGTGACGGGGCGGGACGTCCCCCGGGCGAACAAGGCAACCTACAACGAGACTGGTGGTCGGAGGTCCCCTTATCACCCCTTTCTCTCCCCTCTCAACAGCACAAGCCCACCTATCTGGAGGACGATTGGCTCACTAAGGAGAGCGGACACCCCTGGGAGTACGAAGAAGACCAGGGACGCCTTTAACAGCGCCTTCCAGAGCAACGAGACTCCGCCCTCCGACGTCATCGGAGGATCCGAGCCAAAAGAGGGACGAACCAGGAAGAAGACGGACGGCGTTTCCCTGGAGGAAGAAGGACGGTGTGAGCGGAGACGGAGTGTACCCTGATGCCACGTCCTGACAGGCAAAGACACCCTGGAGCCCCTCAAGAACGTTAAGATGGATCCTGCAGTTTTCGCTAGAGAGAGACTGACTAGCAGGAGACGAAAAGCCTACATTAAAATAAAGCCATCTTTGAAAACCTTGATCAAAGCCTCAGACTCTGTTACTCCCACTCCCCCTGCCCCATTACACCATATATTAACGTTTCCAATGCTTCCTAGGCACTTCCTGGTATCTTCATGCGTGAGCATTTTGAACACAGGTTGTCCTTTCACTGGAGTCAACTGCAGAAGATCTCCAAAAACATTAATATGTTTTCATCTACAATAAAACATCATAGTCTGTTCTAAGAATTTCTTGCATTCTCAAATGCACAAAAGCAAGCATTATATTTGACACCATGCTTACTTCATCAATGATAAGAAGTTTCATTTTCTTCAGGACTCTCGAAACTTCGGAACACGCATCTCCAGGTAGCTTGTGGTATTGCAATTTGTTATCATGCTCCACTGGCAGCATCAGTAAACAATGTAAAGTAATCCCTTTAATATTATGTGCTGCCAGCCCAGTTGGAGCGGTAACAACACATGACAGCGGTGATTCAGTCCTTTTCTGCAGATAAGTTGCAATTGCTTTAATCAGAAAACTTTTTCCAGTTCCCGCTTCTCCACTCACGTACAGTTGGACAGGCTAAAATGATGTACATTAGCACTCTTTCTTCTCATGACTGAATCCATGTTCAACCTGTTCTGTGACTTCGTCATATATCTGTTTCTGCTCAAGGTTTAATTGTTTCACCAAATCTTCTAAATTAATTACATCCTCTTGAGCTTGCTCCATAGCTCTTTCCACCTCATCCATGGCAGTGGCAGCTTCATTTTGGATAATTGGTCCTCCTAGTGGATCCTGACTCAATGAAGCAGAACTCTGACTGTCTTGAGAACTGTCTCTCGCAATCTCTGCAGCAATTGTTGCTTCTTGTTCTATTTCTTCATTCAACATTTGCAGATAATTTGGAAAAACAGGACATTCTATGGTATCCTTCGTTGCAGTAAAAGAGTCTTCGTAACAGAGAAAATCTCCAAGTAGTTCCTCTTCTGTACGCCATGGTTTAAAGAGTTGCAAAAGAGCTAAATAGTAAAATTCCCTTTTCTCTGGATTTTCACAACTCAATTTTCGATGATTAATCAAATGGCCTTTTTTCTGCTTCACTAGACATCCTTGATAGCATATATTCCATTGTTGATATCTTCTCTGATGGTCCTCTTATAAATATAGTTTTGCAGAACTTCATACAAACAACTGTTCTCAAGATGACTACTTCTATTTGGATAGTATGTATCCAACATGTTTGTCTTCAAAATATCTGTACTTTCTGGTTCTTTCTCCGCCAAATACTCTATCTCCTGTACAGATTTCAAAACTCGGTTTTGTGTTGCAGCAAGACCTAGACTCACCCAAATGATGGTTCTAGATTTGGCATAGAGACTTGCTGATGACAATCGATCAGAACGTTCATATGCTCCAATTTCTCGATGCGACAACATCTTCAAACTGAAACTGTATAATTTCTTGCTTATACTCTTTTCATGTGAAATGTCCTCCCATATTTCCTTCAGTTCTGTCTTTTCTTTTTTTGTGATGTAAGACGTCACATATCGAGCCACAGCAATAGAGTTGTCAGCAACGAATTGAATATCCATGTTAGCTTTCCACATGGACAAAAACACTGGGTTGTAGTCGTTAATGTACTTGTGATGGAGCGGGATAGAAAACAGAAATCTGTTTAAACCCGTGAAGTCACACTTCCATAAATAAATTAATAATGCTAACAATTTGTGCTGTGTGTGCTAATTCAACCTAGTTTAAAGTTACATTACATTACAGAACACGTGGGAAATTAACATGTGTGCTCATAAATGTGCATTATGTTGCATTCTCATGTATGTAGAAAATAATAAATTAATCTTGTCTATTGTCATGTCATAACTAATAGCAGCTGTTTTTGAAATAATGGCATGTGCTTATTTTGCTTCCCTTGTCTATGTGATGTCATTTCTACTATTCTAGGTGCACATAAGGCTTTATGGATTTATGAAGACTGGTAGATATAAAATGCTGCTTTATTTGTGCTTTACTGCTAGGTAATTTAGACTAATGGGTTAATTATTAGCAATGATGGGAGGCAACAGAACAAACTGTATTTCTTTCATTAATTATTCTTTGTGTTTGTTTATATAATAGTTTTACAAAGGAAGCTTAGAGATGGCTGCAGGAAAATAGTACACTTTTAAAAGTGGCGCAGGGAAGGTGGCGCAGAAAATTGACGCTCTTTGAAAAGAGGCCTAATGATGAAAATGGCTCAAGTGAAAATAATTCTGAGCAGGATGGAAAAGGCCTCTGAACTTTTATTTTGAAAGGTTTTGGAATGAACTGCTAAAAAGATGACTCTTTGGAGAAATTTGCTAACGTTTGCTAACGTGCCACGGGAGTTCAGAGCTGACTGGCTCAAGGTTAAAAGGAAGCTGTTGCTACAAAATGTAGCAGCCTAAGGAAGAACTGCCAAGACTTCTAAATGAACAATGGACTAGTGAAATTGCCCGGGCATGTAAGAAGGAGGTGTCACAGTTTACTGTGGTACGAGGTGGCTCAGCCAATGGAGAACTAGAATTCGTCTGCTGGAATGTGAAAAATAGTTAGCTCAGCTCAATTTAGGGTATAAGAATAGGTTCAGAGAACACATAGTTGGCTTACGCTCGAGAAATCTGGAGGACGATGTTATGCTGATGGACTTTACACGTGAGGACAGGAGTTTTTATTAATTACTTTATTATTAGGTGATGAGGGTAGAGACAGAGATATAGTTAGGATTTTGGAAAATGCTTAATTTTACTTATTCCTGCTAATGAATAATAATTCTTGATTTATGCTCTTTTTATTAATACTGAATAAATCTTTCTTTATAACTTTTTCTAATGCTTGTTTAATAAAATACCAAAACCTAAGTTTTTATAGATGTGTTAAAATAAACTTTCTAAAATGACAAGCTGGTCTTGATTATTGCAGATGGTTTAAACAACTATATTTAGATCTTATCGCCTCATGATTCAAGTGCTCTATTGTTGTTATGGGCCTAGTGTTGTAGTGTAAGTTTTGTGGTAGTAAATAGTGTCATTTGTGCAATATTTTGGTGAGAGCGCTGGATCAATTTCTGGTAGCCATCGGACGGTTTATATATGTTGTTTTTGACATACATGTTACATGCATGATACATATATGTTGGTAAAATCATAGGATTAAATTTTAACACATGTTGAGTTTGTTTATTTTGTGCTATGTGTGTACCGGTACAAAAACTGTGTGATGAGAAGGTAGTCATGCAGAATATCTGATCTGTTTCTGTGATATCGCCGAGTATCACTGTTGGTATCGTCGTGTACCAGAGGTATTGTCGCCGTGCAATACAGTGTTGTCGCCGTGCAACACAGTTTTAGGGCTAGGTGTGAATCTTGTATAGTGAGGGTTTTCTAAGAAATTAGAGCAGCATGAGAATAGGGACAAAGCGCCTTCCATAAAACTCACTGTGATAAGAGTATTAGTTATATTCGAGCTTGAGTGAAGGGCAGGGTAATGTCGGTGCATGATTATCTATAAACAGGTTAGAGTCCTGTAGGGGTACATGTTTTATATCTATAAACAGGTGAGAGTCCTGTACGGATAACGGTGTTATTTTGCTAACGGTGCATGATTTCTATAAACAGGTGAGAGTCCTGTACGGATTTCATGTGTGTTTGAAGTTAGGGAATTTTCAGTGTGAAAGTGCGTGATTGTTTTGTAAGGTATGTTCAAGTGGAACTCTTAGAACTGTCACTTCGCGGTGCGTTCAGAGGAAAATGAGTTCATATTTTTACGTGTTAGAAGGGTAGGGTAAGAGTTGCTCTACTGGCAAATGGAAATTATCCTTAGTGTGAATAGCGCCGACTATTCCGAAGTGTGGATACTTGAATGTATGTAAACTATCCTAATTAGAGAAGCAGACAGATGAGTTTCGTTTTTTGTATTCACTAAAATGTACCAAAAGTAATTCTAAGGTACTTAGGAAAGTTCAGGATAAAGTCTGTACCATTCTAAGACTTTTTATGATGTTGTGCAGTGTTTAAATACATTTAAAAGCTCTGCACGCTAATAAAATACAATTCAAAAGTGTTCAGCATAGTTGAAAAGTATAAAAAGGTGAACTGTGCTATTTTAAAACATTCAGGAGCATTTTAGAATGTTCTGTGTTAATTAGGCTATAATTAAGGTATTCCACGTTGTTAATCATTTAGAAGTAAGTAAAAAGTGATCAGAATTAATTTTATAAACATTCCTCGCTTTAATTATAATAATAAATCATTCTCCGTAGTTTAAAACGATTAAAAAAGTGCCCCGATCGAAAATTGTAAGGGAGGGGCTGGTTTTGCGAGTGAGAGCGTGTGGGGAGAGCCTGCAGCTGCAGCTGCTGCAGGCGTCATAGCCCTGCCGCGCTCTGGTTGGTAGAACTGTCTGGAGCGTCATCATTAAGTAGCGCTCCGATTGGTTTATATCCCTGGAGTGTCAGAGCAAGTGCTCCCATTGGATAAAGTACGATCTATATTTAAAATACTATTATAATTAAATTCATTTTATTCTTTTTCTCTTAAATTGCACTATATTAGAAAATAGTGATCTGATTAGTAGTTAGTAGCGTAGTTTTATGGAATGGATCTCTTTCCCAGATTTCCTATTGATCGATGTGCTTTCTTATAATTTACTTTCCTTTAGTTCACACACCGCCTAACTATACTTGCTCATCTTGAGCCTACCTTATGTTTTACTCGTTGTTTAATGCTCGTAGTTTGAATAGAACATTTCTCGCTGTTCCGAGTATTTTGTAAAGGAGGGGCTGCTGCTTGGGGAGAGCTGCCAGCTGCAGCGGCTGCTTGCGTCAGCCGCCGCGCTGCCATTGGCTAAAACGCCGTCGCGTCATTGGCAGAGCCGCGCTCTGATAGGGCGAGGCTCCGCGCTCCGATAGGGCGAGGCTCCGTGAGCTGCGCTCTGATTGGGCGAGGCTCTGTAATTAATTATTGGTATCTTGTAGTGTGGGTTGTATAGAAGAGCCGCGCTCTCATTGAGCGGGGTTCTGGCGAGGCCTGTGCGTGTAGATACGCTGTGTCTCCTTGACCTGGTGGCCTCCCTCGAAGTTGAAGAAATAACGAAGGGGCCGCACTGTGACTGGTGGAAGTCCCGTCGCGTCATCACAAGGCCGCGCACCCATTGGCTATTGACGCGCAGCGTCATCACAAGGCCGCGACCTTATTGGTTAAGGCTCCGTGAGCTGCGCCCGGATTGGGCAAAGCTCTGTAACTGTGTACAAGTGTCTGGTAATCAAATTTAGAGTTAAAACACTGTTTTAATCCCTTTTTCTTTGGCGTTATAATGTTTTAAAAGAAGAGCATAGCGCGCTCTATTAAAGTTCTAATTTGGTAAGGGAGGGGCCGTTTAATGAGCGAGGAGAGAAGGGGAGAGCTGCCCTAGCTGCAGCGACTGTTTACATCAGCCGCCGTGCTCCCATTTGTGAAATTCCCGTCGCGTCATCAAGGAGCTGTGCCCTGATTGGCTAGGAGTACAATAGCGTCACTGCAAAGTCGCGCTGTGATTGGATAAAGCACTAATGAATTGTTTATAGAATTTAATGTCCCCGCTTTGGTTTCCTTTCAGATACACTATTGTTTAAAAACGAAGCGCATTGCAGCTAATGTGAGAACTGAGCGTTGTGCGCTGTGTGCTGTATTACAATCATAAAGACTGTTTGGAGCACGAGGGAAGGTGCGCTCTGATTTGCTAGCGTCATAGTAAAGACATGCTGTGACTGGCTGTGACGTGTATAGTCACGAGAGAGAGGAGCTGTAACGTGATTGGTCAGAGTTTTGTGGAGTTGAACTAAGAGCCGCGACCTGATTGGTTGAGCCTTTGTAATGCAACCGGATTGGTTGAGGCTCGGGTGGGCACTGTAATTAAATGTCAAGGAGTTGCCTGTCTGCCGAGGAGTGGTTTTTTTCAAAGTAAATGCGCTGTGATCGCGCTAATAATTAATAATACATGTCCCACTGAGGAGGTACTGAAAGGCTGCAGTATAAATAAAACGAGCGTTAGCAAGCAGCCAAGTGCAGCAGAAACGAGGCGGTGAATGAATAAGAGGATTGGGAGACTCTTTTGAGAGTGTGTTTGCAACGAAGGAGGCAGATTTAGAGCTGGTTATTGTAGGGGGAGGTCTGAAGACTTTACAGCAGTGTGATTAAAAATAAATAAAAAGAAAAACAACATCAAGCTTTCTTTTTCCCACAAATATTGATATATGAAGGTGTACAAGTGCAAATAAATACATTTTAAATTATGCCCAGTTACATTTAAGTGTTGAATGAATATTTTATATTGTTGTTTTGCAAATACATATTTTTTTCAAGTTTGTTAAAATTAAATACAGGTTATAGCAGAAACAGTAAAACATTGTGTCACAAAACGAAATGTGATAATGATATATAATTAATGTTTAAAGGGTAAAAGGTTATTTACAAGCAAGACATTATATGTAAATTAAGGCAAAACAAGTTAGGTTTTCTTTTTCCACAGGTATATGATGCAGAAGGTGTGTAAGTGAAAAATAAGTACATTTAAAAGACATGTGATTATATGTTGGTATTGATATAAATAAAATTTTTGCGTTGCTATTGTTTTTGCAAATTGATATTTTTCTTTACAGGTTAAATATAATTAGTGATACAGGTAAATTAGGAGATATATTAGATTGACCAAATTATAGGGTTTTCTATACCTGATAGTGTTAAATTAATTAATAAATTGATCAGCAAGCGCTGCAAGGCAAATTTAGAGAGAACATTTACCGAAATATATAAAGAGAAATAAAATGTCTTCTTTGTACAAAAAAATGAAAAAGGTTGTTGCCAAATGCGAGAATAAATTAAAGATTCGAAAATTAGAGAATGTAAATAATAAAAGTGTAAGAGTAGAAAATATAGAACAGTATACAATTGATGTTGTAAATATGGATCAGAACAGAAATTCAAGAAGACCCCCAGAACAGGTTAATACAACGCCAAAAGTGTCAGATCAAACTGATAAAGTGCCAGCTCAGACTTCTACTAAAATTGATGCGACAGAAAAGCATGATGAAATGCCGAGTACTTCTGGAATTAATATTCCTGATTATGTAAATTCATCAAATGATTTAAAGGAGTCCATGAAAATTATGGAAACAGAGATAGTTCCTGTGCTTAGAAAAGATGAAATTAATTCCGCAGTTTTAAAGGTTCCATTAACTGAAAAGGTTTATTCTATTGTATTTGAGATTGAATTAGTAGGGATTGCAACCGAGCAAGAAACAGAGATGACTTCAGTTCTGGTAAGTGAGAAGTCTGACATTGACCTAATTGAATTGACACAGTCAGACGAGTCAAAATTATGGTCAAATGAAAAGGAAATTGAGATAAGTGAGCTGAATGAACAGCTACAAATACAGCGACAGGTAATGATTCAAGAGATTGAGATGGCTTCACTGCCATTGCAAATTTTTGTTAATGAACAGACAGAGAAAACAGATACAGGATTAATTAAAGAACAAGAAAACAGTCCAAAAAGATTAAATGTATTTCCAGAAAATTGGTATAAAAATGATGTTCTTCTGAGTGAACACATCAAAGTAAAGGACACAATTGATCAACAGATTGAAACATTGACTTCTACAGGTTCACTTTTTAGAAATACAAATTTAATTAAAAGATTGATTGATGATATTCAATTGGCAGAAAGGTTTGCTGTCGTGATATGTACAGCATACAAAATGAATGATGAACATGCTTTGAGTTCACTAATACTAACATCCGTAGTTGAAACATGGCAAGGAGTCAAAGACTTACAAGATGAAGCAACTCATGAGGAGAAAAACACATGGTTGAGAAACACATGGTTGAGAACAGATTATAAACAGCGAGATGAGAATGAGATTTGGATACACAAAGATGACAGAGTAGTTTTGCTAAATAGCATAATTACTGATATGGACAGAATGTACCATAAAATTGCAGAATTTCTTTACCAGAGGTGTCTGACATATCAGCAAGTGAATACAATTAAGAGAACAATTATGAGATTGGGAACAGAATTACAGGAGAGTGGTTCATTGACCAGATTACAAATGGATTTCTGTGAGATGTCACTGCATGATAAACTGTGCTACATTTTTGTGATTTTCTGTTTGATTACAAAATGGTTTGAAACATTTCAGATGCGACATGATGATGAAATTACTGTTGCAAAGTTATCAAATAACAGAAAACATATTGAAAACAGATTGCTCCATTGTACAGATAGAACAGAAATTTCAGATGTTGAGGAGCAAGAGAACGGTACTATAAAAGACAGAGATGCAAAAATGTGCCTAGCTGCAGGTACAAAGTGGACAGATATCCTTCCACTTGTTTTGATGTTTCTGAGAAACACTACTGATAAAAAGACAGATTTAAGTCCACGTGAGATTATGATGGACAAGGTCATGAGACAGACATTTATACCAGAGAAAAGAATGATGACTATCAATGATAGCATCAATTTGGATAACTGCAGGAATTTATCAGATGAAATGATTTCTGTGTTTGATGAAGATGAAACTGAAGTACAAACAAGAGAAAAAGAGCAAGTACTTGATCTATTAACAGGTAAAAGGATCAGGAAAAAGGTTCGTCTAAAAAGAAATTCTCTAGTGCCAAGGTGGCAGAAAAGGAGGTCAGTCAGTCTTGTCACAATAAATGCAGAGAAGTGCAAAAGACTGAAGAGGTGGATTGACACTGGCCATACTTTTCGTGTATCTACACCTGAAAATCCTGATGAGGATAGTGTCACAATTGATGATTCAGATTCTGAAGAAGAGCCTGAAGAGAATCCAGATCTTGAAGATCGACAAGTTGGTCGACATCTGGAGAACATGAATAGAAAACAAGCCTTGATTGAAGAAGACTTGAAATTTGTGACTGAAGACTCAGAAAATGATGGAGATCTGCTAGAAAAAGAAGCAGAAGAAGAATGTGATCAGATTGTGATTCAAGACCAGGAGAGTATTGAAAAGCAGAAAAGTAGCTCTGAAAGCAGGAACAGGAATTCTGAAACTGGGAAGTTGAAGGTAATTGAAGAAAAAGAAGATGAATTGCCAAGTACCAGCTACAAAGATGACGTTCCTAACGGAGTGAAGCTGCTGAGTAAAGAAGTACCTGAGTCTGAAGTTGAAATTTCTGACACTGAAACTGATGAGAGTGATGAAGATTCTGAAATAAGAAAATTCAGAAAAGGAGCTTGGAGAACAGAATGTAATGTGACCAAGCAAAAGAAGAAATTACTAAGAAAAAGTGATAACTGGCCAGAAGAAATTGAAGGTCTAAAATTCAAATTGAGATACAGATCAAAGAAACAGATTGATGAGATATCAAGTCAAAAAGATTCTGTAAAGAAAAGTGAGGCAGGAATGAAAATAGAAGTGATACCTGTAATGGAGGTAAATAGTTGCAGTGAGAAAGAGATTGAAGACAAAAGTGAAAATGATTGAAGTACATACCTGTTAAATTTTAGGTATTCTGTTTTTGGCATAAGGCTGAAGAAATCTTGTTAGGTGACACAAGGTCGAAGAAATTCTGTTAGCTGAAAAATTAATTTGTGACATTAGGTAGAAGAAAAACTGTTAGAAAAAAAAAAAAAAAAAAAAAAAATTTGAAAAAGGGGGGTGATGTTACAAATTTTTTTAAAATTTAGGTAACATTTTTAAAATTTTTGTTTTATTTTTCTTTGCAAGCTTAATGAAAATACATTCAACAAGCTCAAGATGCTTAATTTTAAAAATGTTGTAAGATGTCTCTGATATATACGCTCCTAATAATTCTGCTTTGGTTAATTTAGGTTATTGTTCTTTTAGAAATTAACTAGGAGAAGTTTAAGGTTAATATGACAAGCAAGATACTGACATTTTATTAGTTATAGTTTTTTGCAACACTTTTATTGAAGCTCAGTTGTATGTTACACAAGAGAATGAAATAGAACTAGAGGGGTTTCTTAAAACTCAATATGAGAATTTTAGATAAACTGATGAGATAAGTCTGTAGAAATACTAACACAGGTGAAATTGAATCATGTTCATCTTAGATAAAATCTTTGCTAAAATATTGGGTGGTGGTGTGGTGATTTGTTAATCACCAGATGAGGGAGTTGATGGAGCGGGATAGAAAACAGAAATCTGTTTAAACCCGTGAAGTCACACTTCCATAAATAAATTAATAATGCTAACAATTTGTGCTGTGTGTGCTAATTCAACCTAGTTTAAAGTTACATTACATTACAGAACACGTGGGAAATTAACATGTGTGCTCATAAATGTGCATTATGTTGCATTCTCATGTATGTAGAAAATAATAAATTAATCTTGTCTATTGTCATGTCATAACTAATAGCAGCTGTTTTTGAAATAATGGCATGTGCTTATTTTGCTTCCCTTGTCTATGTGATGTCATTTCTACTATTCTAGGTGCACATAAGGCTTTATGGATTTATGAAGACTGGTAGATATAAAATGCTGCTTTATTTGTGCTTTACTGCTAGGTAATTTAGACTAATGGGTTAATTATTAGCAATGATGGGAGGCAACAGAACAAACTGTATTTCTTTCATTAATTATTCTTTGTGTTTGTTTATATAATAGTTTTACAAAGGAAGCTTAGAGATGGCTGCAGGAAAATAGTACACTTTTAAAAGTGGCGCAGGGAAGGTGGCGCAGAAAATTGACGCTCTTTGAAAAGAGGCCTAATGATGAAAATGGCTCAAGTGAAAATAATTCTGAGAAGGATGGAAAAGGCCTCTGAACTTTTATTTTGAAAGGTTTTGGAATGAACTGCTAAAAAGATGACTCTTTGGAGAAATTTGCTAACGTTTGCTAACGTGCCACGGGAGTTCAGAGCTGACTGGCTCAAGGTTAAAAGGAAGCTGTTGCTACAAAATGTAGCAGCCTAAGGAAGAACTGCCAAGACTTCTAAATGAACAATGGACTAGTGAAATTGCCCGGGCATGTAAGAAGGAGGTGTCACAGTTTACTGTGGTACGAGGTGGCTCAGCCAATGGAGAACTAGAATTCGTCTGCTGGAATGTGAAAAATAGTTAGCTCAGCTCAATTTAGGGTATAAGAATAGGTTCAGAGAACACATAGTTGGCTTACGCTCGAGAAATCTGGAGGACGATGTTATGCTGATGGACTTTACACGTGAGGACAGGAGTTTTTATTAATTACTTTATTATTAGGTGATGAGGGTAGAGACAGAGATATAGTTAGGATTTTGGAAAATGCTTAATTTTACTTATTCCTGCTAATGAATAATAATTCTTGATTTATGCTCTTTTTATTAATACTGAATAAATCTTTCTTTATAACTTTTTCTAATGCTTGTTTAATAAAATACCAAAACCTAAGTTTTTATAGATGTGTTAAAATAAACTTTCTAAAATGACAAGCTGGTCTTGATTATTGCAGATGGTTTAAACAACTATATTTAGATCTTATCGCCTCATGATTCAAGCGCTCTATTGTTGTTATGGGCCTAGTGTTGTAGTGTAAGTTTTGTGGTAGTAAATAGTGTCATTTGTGCAATATTTTGGTGAGAGCGCTGGATCACTTGGACTCTTCGTTTCTTTTTAAATTGTATGTATTTTTTGGTGACTTCCTCGTCACAGTATGTCGTAGAGAAGACATCAAATTATTTACTCTTCCTTTAGAAATCACTGGTCGTGGAAAGCTGAAACGACATTTTGTGTAGAACTTGTCGTTGTTTCTGAATTTTCGGCGACAGTACTTTCCACAACGATGGGATTGAAAGCTTAAAACTTGTTGCCTTAAACTGTTTTCTTCGGTAGTTTTCGGAAAAGCACATGTACAATACTCTTCAATGAAGCTCATCACTGTCTCATCCGAATCTGTTCCAAATTTGGGTGCATCTTTAATCCACAACAACATATGTATGTGAGGAGCACCTCTTGCTTGATACTCCTTTCTCCAAAAGAAATCCAAAACCTCTCCAAGGGGAGGATTTTTTTTGTTGGTAATAAAAGACATCATAGCTTGAAATCTATGATTAAAATATCTGCATACATTCACTGGATACAAAGAACACAGTTCTCCAGCAGTTTTGAATTCTATATTTTGTATATTTGCATTTGCCTCTCGTAGAATTTGAAGTAAGTCGTCCCAAGCATACTCGGCACAGCTAAGAGTGAGGAACCATGTAGGAGTTCCTAAGTTTCTTAGCATACATTTCAATTCCCCATGACGACGGTACCAATACTCATTTGTACCACGCTGACATGCCATGAGATTGATTAGATGAGATTCCAAAATATTATCTTGCAGATTCACTTTCTCCATAAAGTCCCTCGCCGAAACATTTTGCAGATGTGCTCCACTTTTCAGTATATGGTTTACTGCATAAGAAAGCCCAGACAAGTCACTTTCATACAGTAGATGAAACAAATAGGGAATGCATTGACGAAACCTTGGATCTTCAGCATATAATCTTACAGTTCGATATTCAGATGCAGGAATTTGAAGTGGTCGATCGTCATATCGTCCACCTCGACCTGTTGGAAATAGCTGTGGAAAACAACGAGCTTCCAAACTTTCTTCCCATACACTAATGGGACTTCCTTTTGCTGCTTACATTTGAAACAATTCAATTGCATTCCCCATTACTTCTTTGGAATGCAAAGGATGAACAGTATAATGTTCATATATTTCTTCACTTCTAGACACATCAACTTTTTCAATTTGGCCGCCTGAACAATCACTGTCTTCATCTGCAGCTGTTTCCTCTGCTGCAACACATACATCTTTATAATACTCATTGTTTTTGACTAAATACAACGTTGCCTTTTTGACTTTCCTAACATCCACTAAATCTTGCCAGATTTTCTTACTCTTTGTCGGAACCCCATTAACTAGAATAACTAAAGGTTCCTCTTCTACTTTTTCTATACCAATTGTATCAATATTTTTTTTTAAATCAAGAGGCAAATAAACAACTCTTCCCTTTAATCCTCTCTGCAAATCTGTAGGAGGCAATTTCCCTATCTTAGGCTCCATGCGAACAATTGCCTGAAAAGGATGGACACATTGAATCAAAATAGACTCGTATGTATTTAAATCCATCAATTCACGGGGAATGTCTACCAACTCCAGATTATTATGAACAGCTCTAGCAGGCATTCTGTTTTGATTTAATTTATCATAACAATATTTACAAATACGCTGATCAGAACTCAAATCAAAACAATTCTCCACCCCCAAATAAGTTGCAAAATCCTTCCACTCATAATTATTCATCTTTTCACTTTTTACATATAAATCAACTAATCTAGTTTGAAGCTTATAATGACTTCGTCGACAACACACACAAGTACAATTCGGCCTTTCACTTGATTTCACCTTAAACCTGGTAATTTCCTGATCAAACTTTTCTGTACTTGAAATCTGTACATTGTATTCCACATTACCTTGCTGTGTCAATTTTTACACTATCCTCTTTTTTACCAAAATAACAAATCTCAATTTCTTCACAAATCTTCTTCACATCTAATTCAGTTCCGTGCAAAAGAGCACTGTTTAATTGTTTAAGCTTAAGTGCTGGACTTTTTGCATAATACAACATTCTCACTAATTTCCTCATTTTGGTATGATGCACTGCTAACATCCTAAAATGATGAAAAACACTCTGACAGACTTTTCTAGAAAGACAAGCCAGTGAATGGCCTTGCAAACCTGTGTTTTCTCTCACTCTACAAGGATCTAAGTCTTGCAACAACTTCACTTTCTGCTTTTGACTTTTCTTACTATATGTACGTAAGAAATTACAAAACAAATCAATTGATTCCTGTCGCACACTACAAATACGACTACACTTCCAAGTGTACACTGGACCCTTAGTACGTCTCCCTAAAACTTCATCAGTTAACACCTCTTCTGGTTCTCTAGGCACAAGTTTCTCTTTTTCAATCGGACAACCGTCTTTCACTTCATACGCTCGACCACTAGTGTCCACTGCATGCACTAAATCATTCTCCTGGAAGTAACTCTCCTCATTAAAAAATGGCTCACAACTTGAACTGTGCATCCATTCTCCAGAAAAAACTTTACAAAAATTAGTCCGATTAATTACTCTTTTCCATCTACTGTTTGATTTGAAAACATCAATTGTCTTGTTAAGTGTCCTAATTCTATTGATTATTAAAATAAATAATTTTTTCTTAACTTCAATAGCCTGATCAACAATCTTCTCTACACTTTTCTTTTTCTTATAAAAAGCAGCTCTCTGTTTACCTTTCCTAATGTTGTTTAACAAATTTAAAACCACCCTATTGCGAAACATTCGTTTACGAATGTCTCTAAACTGATTCTGCCTTCTATTCCTATACATATTATTCTCTCCTGCTCTAGTTGTAGAATTCTTTGAGGTTCTCTCCTTCCTTTTCAAATTTACTCTCTCATTTTCTTTTTCTACATTCTGTCCATCATTTTCTTGGGATATACATATGTTACGTAAGAAAGACTTAGTTTTCTTACCAGGAGCTTTGTTCCTGTTTTTTGAAGTATTTGTTGTGGAAGAGTGCTGTAATTCCGTTGCTGTTTTTGTTTTTTGGCGGTTATGTTGTTTTCTTCTCCTTTCCCTTGAAGGCATCTTTGCTTACTCTTCAAATCTTGATTTCAATCTGTGTTAAAAAAAATAGCACATTATAGACCACTATTACCAAACAACAAAGCAATGACAAAAAGCAAACAATCTATTCAGGGTTACAGATCAGGTGAGGATTCTCCAGGGATGTACAAAAGGTGAGGCCTGTATTGAAGAGTATAGTGGAAGACAGCTCTGTCCACAGGTACGAAGAAGATGAGACCTGTGTCTAAGAGTCCAGTACGGGATAGACTTCATAAAGTCTAGTTCACTGCACTCTTATACACAGGCTTCACCACCTATGCTTCCCGGGAAAGGCCTCTCTCCCACTACAGTCCTGCGTCAGTTTTGCGCTACTGATGCGTCACTTTTTGTGACGCATTGGCAGCATCAAACATGTGCCTTGTTGCGCCATATTTAAAAAGTGACGCATGTAGGTAGATGCGTCATTTTTTAAACCTTTTGCGCCACATTATACCTCTGTCAAGAGTAATGTACAGAGAAGGGTCATTTCTCCGCAAAAAAGCCTCGTAATAATGACACAGTGAAATCTATGAGATTTCACTGCGTCACTTTTAGAACACTGTTACGTCAAAATCTTGCACCTGCCTCACAGCAGGGATAAGACTGAGGCAACCGCTTTCACATGGGGCTTTCCCCATGTGATACGATTCTCACACCTAAGCAGGAGTGCAGATGAGATGAAGACTGTCCAGGGGAGCACAAAACGTGAGGCTTGTGTCCAAGAGTGCAATAGACAGGACTAAACTGGAGTAGTGTGCAAGAAAAAGATGAGCCTCATTTATAAAGCCATGCGTCAGTTTTGCGCTACTGATGCGTCACTTTTTGTGACGCATTGGCGGCATAAAACATGTGCCTTGTTGCACCATATTTAAAAAGTGACGCATGTAGGTAGATGCGTCATTTTTTAAACCTCTGCACCACATTATACCTCTGTCAAGTGTAATGTACACAGAGGGGTCATTTCTCCGCAAAAAGCCTCGTAATAATGACGCAGTGAAATCTATGAGATTTCACTGCGTCACTTTTAGGACACTGTTACATCAAAATCTTGCACCTGCCTCACAGCAGGGATAAGACTGAGGCAAACACTTTCACATGGAGCTTTCCACATGTGATAGGATTCTGACACCTAAGCAGGAGTGCAGATAAGATAAAGACTGTCCAGGGGAGCACAAAAGGTGAGGCTTGTGTCCAAGAGTGCAGTAGACAGGACTAAACTGGAGTAGTGTGCAAAAAAAAAAGAATTTCATTTATGAGGCCCTGCGTCAGTTTTGCACTGCTGATGCGTCACTTTTTGTGACGCATCGGTGGAATAAAACATGTACCTTTTTGCGCCATATTTAAAAAGTGACGCATGTAGGTAGATGCGTCACTTTTTAAACCTCTGCGCCACATTATACTCAAAAATGTAAAAGCCATTCATTTTCCCCAAAATCGTTTTTGACATCACATTTAGGAAACACATCACAGGTCCTATGTGCAAGCATTCCATGTCATTACTGAAACCTCACTATTTTACAAAATACAATTCCTCTATGCAAACAAACTCAATATGCTTCCTACACTGAGTTAACACAGGTAACATCATTGTAAAGAGTCAAATTGACGCCTGTGTCTAAGAGTGCAGTCGGGTATAGGCTTCATGAAGCCTAGTCCACTGCACTCTTAGACACAAGCATCACCACCTACGCTCCCTAGGAAAGCCCAAACATGTACCTTTTTGCGCCATATTTAAAAAGTGACGCATGTAGGTAGATGCATCACTTTTTAAACCTCTGCGCCACATTATACTCAAACATGTAAAAGCCATTCATTTTCCCCAAAATCGTTTTTGACATCACATTTAGGAAACACAGCACAGGTCCTATGTACAAGCATCTGCCTCACAGCAGCGATAAGACTGAGGCAAACGCTTTCACATGGAGCTTTCCCCATGTGATAGGATTCTGACACCTAAGAAGGAGTGCAGATGAGATGAAGACTGTCCAGGGGAGCACAAAAGGTGAGGCTTGTGTCCAAGAGTGCAGTGGACAGGACTAAACTGGAGTAGTGAGCAAAAAAAAAAGAAACTCATTTATGAGGCCCTGTGTCAGTTTTGCACTGCTGATGCGTCACTTTTTGTGATGCATCGGTGGCATAAAACATGTACCTTTTTGCGCCATATTTAAAAAATGACGCATGTAGGTAGATGCGTCACTTTGTAAACCTCTGCGCCACATTATACTCAAAAATGTAAAAGCCATTCATTTTCCCCACAAATCGTTTTTGACACCACATTTAGGAAACACAGCACAGGTCCTATGTACAAGCATTCCATGTCATTACTGAAACCTCACTATTTTTCAAAATACAATTCCTCTATGCAAACAAACTCAATATGCTTCCTACACTGAGTTAACACAGGTAACATCATTGTAAATAGTCAAATTGACGCCTGTGTCTAAGAGTGCAGTCGGGGATAGGCTTCATGAAGCCTATTCCACTGCACTCTTAGACACAAGCCTCACCACCTACGCTCCCCAGGAAAGCCCAAACATGTACCTTTTTCCGCCATATTTAAAAAGTGACGCATGTAGGTAGATGCGTCACTTTTTAAACCTCTGCGCCACATTATACTAAAAAATGTAAAAGCCATTCATTTTCCCCAAAATTGTGTTTGATATCACATTTAGGAAACACAGCACAGGTCCTATGTACAAGCATTCCATGTCATTACTGAAACCTCACTATTTTACAAAATACAATTCCTCTATGCAAACAAACTCAATATGCTTCCTACACTGAGTTAACACAGGTAACATCATTGGAAAGAGTCAAATATATTTCTTTAAACATGCACACATTCTTTATTCCTTTTAAAAAATGTAAAAGCCATTCATTTTTCCCAAAATCGTTTTTGACATCACATTTAAGAAACACAGCACAGGTCCTATGTACAAGCATTCCATGTCACTACTAAAACTTCACAATTTTACAAAATACAATTCCTCTATGCAGTAAAAACTTTTTACCAAGCATTATCAAAAAGGATGACACAAAGCAACATAAACAAAACACAATTTGCTTCCAAATCTTCTCCATAGAGTATACAAATCACTATGTATATTAAATGAATCATAACTCACCTTTACAAATGCTCTAGGAGATTCACAACAGTGTCAGATACACACACCAATATTTCTTTAGCAGAGCAAAAGGTATGTTCTCCAGGCACTGCAACCATTAATGGCACAGAACACCTCTGTTTCTACACACATATTGCTCATGGTAACCAATCAAAACTCTTCCCTCTGTATTTTCAAACCAACACCCTTACCACCCTCTGCCCTTTCTACCTGTTACCATAGCAACTCCCTCCTCACTTAGCTCTCAGGTTTAAAAGTTTATTCTACAATGTTGCAAATCAGCTCACCAAGGATGTTTGACCTGCGAATACACCAGCTTATGTGGTGCAATGTTTCTTTAAATGAGTTGTTTTAACCATTCAAATTACTTCTTACACAGAACACAACCATGCACCCTAACTTTCAGTTTTCAACTATCTCAATCTACCAATCATTGCTTGTGATTCAAGAGCACTGAAACTCCACAGGTTTTTTTTTCAAACTCCTACTGTTCCAACTGCCATTTTATTCCTACACTTCATCTGACTGCACCAGAACCTCCTCTACCATGTATTCTGTCTGGATTATTGGACATAGCTATATCCACTGGGCTCAAAGGTATGCAGCTACCAGAAATGTTCACAACCTTGATTTACCAAATGTGAACATTAAATGGATTGGCCAGAGAGGATTGAGATGTCACCAATTGATACCATTGGTGAAAACATTTTTGCATTTGCCACACCCTAACCTCATAATTCTGCACTGTGGTGGAAATGACTTAGGCATTTTGACTGGGGTGGGTCTGGAAATGCTTTTAAAGGACACCTTTGAACAATTGATGGCACTTTTTCCTCAAACTGCCTTGGTATTTTCCAATATATGCCAAAGACAGAAATGGAACTGGTCCAACCAATTTTGTCCACAATTTGAGAAAGCACGGAAACATGTGAATAAATCTGTTTCTGCTTACATGAGAGACTATGGAATGGGTTCAATATACAACAACAACTTGCGTTACAACATGCAAGATATCTACAGAGGAGATGGTGTGCACTTCTCAGATGAGGGGAATAGAATATTCCTCCTGAATTTAAGACTGTGCATTGGTACCTACTTGTAGGTACCTAAATCAGCCACAGAACCCAAAAGCTCTTTTCAGAGCTACCCTATCTCTGATCACTCCAAATGATTATCTTTTTCTAACTTTTTTCACTATTTTTCACCAAAGTACGCTCCCCGCGAAAATTAATTATTATTTTTTTTGGTCTATATGGGCCTCCTAAGACCCCCTCAGAAAACCTAGAGGGTCAGGGAGTGCCTACCGTGCCCCCTTATACCCATTCCCAACGTTGTTTGTCCGCCATTTTCTGACTCAAATCTACCGAAACACAAAATGGAGGACTCCCGTAGCGCTGCCGGTACGCGTACCGGGGCGCGCACCGGGAAGCGCTCCAAAAAAAATAATAAAAGTTAATTTACATAAAAACCACTGGAGACACTTTCACCAAATATAGAATAGGCCATAATACATACCAGTCCCTACCATTTTCCCAAATTTGGTGGAATTCCATTGAGTCATTTGGGCTGTAGTCCTGTCTAAATATCCTGAGGTAAATTACTTCACAAAAACACATCTGAAGTGTTAGAATTGACAACCAATTAAAATGTTACTTTCATTTTCTACTATTATTTCATGACATTTGATTGGTTATGTACCTGAATATATATAAAGAAAGAGAGGGAAACACAGCCATTTTGACTACTACTTTCTGAAGAACATTTCAAGAGCATTTTCACTGACAACTTCAACTGCTTTCTCAAAGGTAAGTTATTATTTTGAAAACTGAAGTATGTTGTGCACTTTAAGTTAATTTGGAAAACTTTTTCTGATAGTTATATACTATCCCTCTGTAATAGTTATACATTGAGATAGACTTCTCTATTATAGTTATGGATGGAGTTAGGCTTGTCTTGTATAATTATGAATTTACTTAGGCTACATCACATACACTTTTTTATATTTCTACTTCCAGTCTGATACCATACACTGCCCAAAGATAAATTCACTGTTAAAAAATCCAAACTACCTGTCTGAACTTAAACCCAACAGTGCCCTATCCCTACTGATAAATTTATTTTTAATACAATTTACAGCACGAAAATGGAAGGAGAGCAAAACATTTCCTTTGAAATTGTTCTGGAGAGCAACAATGAAGAAATTATTGTACCCAATGATAACTTGGAATTCATGGATGAATCACGGGACTATGAACTACTTCAATGTGTAGAATCAGTAGATTTGCTGATTCAAAATGAGGACATTTCTGACAGTCAAATATTACAAGTTCTGTTTAATTTGGAAAAAGAATCTGAAAAATAAATTAATATTTAATAATTCTAAAATTGTTTGAGACATTATTCATTTTTATATGTAATTCTTAAACTAGTACCAAATTGATTATAATGTAAAATCAGACTTATAGTATACTGTGCAACTTGTTTATGTTACATAGTAATTTTGCTCATAGATACTTCCTTTCTCCCAATATATTATCTCCAATGTGTATTTGACATCTCTTTTTCATCCACACAACAAACAATGAGAGTAGGGTCTGAGGGCGAGTTTACCGACCAACCAGGTACATGCCCCAAAATACAGTATTATCACAACAAAATACACCTGGGGGTCACAAAAAAGAGTCAAAACAGAGTGGATCACAACACCAATGCTACACAAAAGACACCAGTGAGGACATCATCCGTGTTAATGAAATGCAGGCCAAGTTGAGGCTCAAGAGCATATGGAGAAATAGTTCCCATCAGAAGCCACACTGTACCGCCCTCTTTCTCATCATTTGGATTCTCCTCACCCAGGAGACAGAACGGCCGGTCAGATGTTACCGTAACCGATATGTGTGAGATAAGGGGTGGTGTATATAGTACAAAAAAATTTTAACGTGGCTACTATGAAGGCAGTGTTAAAGTGGTAAGAGTGTTAAGTGAGGGAAAAATATAAAATTAGGTGATCAGGTGGACAAACAACATTTATTAGTGTCTCCCAATCCCTAAGGTTTAAAAAGCAAGTGTAAGTGCGGGTTTTAAATAATCACCGTACTCAATAGTGGTCAACATGTTTCTGCATTGTATTGAACATAGTTTCGAAATGCATTCTTCAGGACCGGAAATATAAAAACACTGCTACTTAGATTAAAGAAATTAAGAACAAAATCACCTGACCTTCAGGTACATACTCAACCGTATACCAAATATGATGGTTGAGAGGCTTCACCCCACCTGGGGGGGCCAGACAGTACAGTTGACTGCCAGGAGACATCGACGGACAGAGCGGTGCTCCTCATACCTGCGCTGTAGCCAGGTGGGGTGAAGCCTCTCAACCATCATATTTGGTATACGGTTGAGTATGTACCTGAAGGTCAGGTGATTTTGTTCTTAATTTCTTTAATCTAAGTAGCAGTGTTTTTATATTTCCGGTCCTGAAGAATGCATTTCGAAACTATGTTCAATACAATGCAGAAACATGTTGACCACTATTGAGTACGGTGATTATTTAAAACCCGCACTTACACTTGCTTTTTAAACCTTAGGGATTGGGAGACACTAATAAATGTTGTTTGTCCACCTGATCACCTAATTTTATATTTTTCCCTCACTTAACACTCTTACCACTTTAACACTGCCTTCATAGTAGCCACGTTAAAAAAATGTTGTACTATATACACCACCCCTTATCTCACACATATCGGTTACGGTAACATCTGACCGGCCGTTCTGTCTCCTGGGTGAGGAGAATCCAAATGATGAGAAAGAGGGCGGTACAGTGTGGCTTCTGATGGGAACTATTTCTCCATATGCTCTTGAGCCTCAACTTGGCCTGAATTTCATTAACACGGATGATGTCCTCACTGGTGTCTTTTGTGTAGCATTGGTGTTGTGATCCACTCTGTTTTGACTCTTTTTTGTGACCCCCAGGTGTATTTTGTTGTGATAATCTCTTTTTCATCTCCTGCCTCCATTTCCTTTCTGCTTTCCTGACAGACTATGGTATGGATTCCATATACCACAATAACTTCTGTAACAACATGCAAATTATCTACAGAGGAAACGGTGTACATTAAATTTAAGACTCAGCATTGGTACCTACATGTTGGTACTTAAAACACCCAAACAACACAACAACTCTATTCAGAGCTACCCTACCTCTAAGCACTTTAAATTATTATTTTAGTGTTTCACTGAGTTTTCCCCATGTATGGGGCGGGGAGGTGTGTGTGGGGGATGTGTGGGGTGTGTCTGTGAGGTGTGTGTGTTTCTGAGAGGGGATGAGATGTATAGGTGTGTGTAGGTGTGTGGGGTATGTGGGTGTGGGTGGGGATGTGGGTGTGTAAGGTGTGTGTGTGGGTGTGGGTGTGTGGGGTGTTTGGGTGTAGGTGGGGGTGTGGGTGTGTGAGGTGTGTGTGGTGTGTGTGTGGGTGTGGGGGGTATGTGCGCAGGATGTGTGTGTATGTGTGGGATGTGTGGGTGTGTCAGTGAGGTGTGCATGTGTGTGTGTGGGGGGGGAGGTGTGTGTGTGGGATGTGTGAGGTGTGTCTGTGAGGTATCTGTGTGTGCGTGTGTGTGTGTTGGGGGTGAGGTGTGTGTGTGAGTGTGAGTCGGATGTGTGGGTGTGGGTGTGGATGTGTAAGGTGTCGGTGTGGGGTGTTTGGGTGTGGGTGGAGGTGTGCGTGTGTGAGGTGTGTGTGGGTGTGGGTGTGGGGGTGTGGGGTTGTGTGCGTGTGGGTGTGTGTGGGACGTACTTGTAGGTACCTAAAACAGCCACAGAACCCAAAAGCTCTTTTCAGTGCTACCCTACCTCTGATCACTCAAAATGATTATTTTATTATTTATTATTATGATTATATAATTTTTTTCACTATTTTCCCCCATGGTACGCTCCCCGGTACGCTCCCCGGTGCTCGTACCGGGCGCTCCCCCCGCGAAAATCGAAAAAAAAATTAAAAATGTTTTTTGTCCCGCTGGACCCTTTTATGGCCCCCACATCAAACCTAGGGGGTCAGGGGGGGTGTACCCTGCCCCCTTTTGGTCATTTCCCCCTTTGTTTTTTGCCACCTCTTGTGTCTCGATCCTACCGAGACACAAGATGGCGGCCACTGCGGACTGTTTCGAATGTTTACAGACACCCTAGAGCCAATCAGCTTTCTGTGCGCAAGTCGCGTGGCGTGCCCGGAGCGCTCCCCGGTGCGCGTACCGGGGTGCTGCCATAGATATATAATTTCTTTTTAACCTAAATTACTCAAAATCCTCTGGAGCACATATCTTGAGACATAGCAAAGGCACATCGGGCTACCAGTCCCTACAATTTTGCCAAGTTTGGTGAAAATCCATTCAGCCGTTCAAGCTAAAAGTGCAACCGACCGCCCTATGGAAATTACCATGGGGAAAACACGTTTTGGGACCCCCCTTTTATCTCGGCCCCCACTTGACGAATCCCCCCCAAACTTTTCAGAGAAGGAGCGGAGCGCCGTGAGGCAAAGTTGCTGAAAAATTCAGGCAGATTACTCCACCGGCGTCAAAGTTATTTCCAATAGAATGTTGCGATTTCCCTTTGGAAATCAATCCTAACTATAACTACCTGCGGGCGACCACCAGTAGGTAATATGTATATATATAGTTAGGATTTTTTCTCTATGGGATTTTAGAAAATTCTATGTCTAATAACTTTGGCGTTTGTGGACGGAATTGGCTGAAATTTTCAGGAAAATGGAACATTTTGTTTCTGAGCAGCCCCTGAAAATTTGGGGGGGGTTCGTCAAGGGGGGCCGAGAAGAAAGGGGGGTCCCAAAACGCGTTTTTCCCATGTTAATTTCCATAGGGCGGTTGGACTCACTTTTAGCTCGAACGGCTGAATGGATTTGCACGAAACTTGGCAAAATTGTAGGGACTGGTAGCCCGATGTGCCTTTGCTAGGTTTCAATATATGTGCTCCAGTGGATTTTGAGAAATTAACGTTAAAAAAAAGATATATATCTGTGACAGCGCTCCGGGCAGCGCTCCGCTTCGCGTACTTTTCGCGTTACGGAGCTTTGCGAAGCGAAGCTGATTGGTTCTCCGGCGTCTGTAAACATTCCAAACAGTCCGTAGCGGCCGCCATCTTGTCTCTCGGTAGGATCAAGAGACAAGAGGAGGCCAAAGCGAAGGGGCAAATGACCATAAGGGGGCATAGTAGATCCTCCCTGACCCCCTAGGTTTGATGTGGAGGTTTTAAAAGGGCCCCGCGGGGCAAAAAAATAAAATAAAAAATCGAACGGGTGAATGGATTTGCATGAAACTTGGCAAAATTGTAGGGACCGGTAGCCCGATGTGCCTTTGCTGGGTCTCAATATATGTGCTGCAGTGGATTTTGAGAAATTAACGTTCAAAAAAAGATATATATCTGTGACAGCGTCCCGGGTAGCGCTCCGTTTCGCGTACTTTTCGCGTTACGGAGCTTTGCGAAGCGAAGCTGATTGGCTCTCAGGTGTCTGTAAACATTCCAAACAGTACGGAGCGGCCGCCATCTTGTCTCTCGGTAGGATCGAGAGACAAGAGGAGGCCAAAGCGAAGGGGCAAATGACCATAAGGGGGCATAGTAGATCCTCCCTGACCCCATAGGTTTGATGTGGAGGCTTTAAAAGGGCTCCGCGGGGCAAAAAAAAAAAAAAGAATCGTTTTTTTTGGTGGGGTGCGCCTGGTTAGCGTAACGGGAAGCGGACTGGGGAGCGTACTACAAGGAAACAAGAATGATTGACTTTTAACTTATTGTATGTTTATAGACTTTTTTTTACTTTTTTTTCTGCCGAGTGACGTCTCGGCCTATCTCCACGGGATGCAGTCCCTACCATCTCGGCGTTTAAGCCCAGGGGGACCGGTAGTGTGGGAGAGATAACGTCTGTTAACGTTCGATTCGAAGGAAATCAGGAAGTGTTGAAAAACATTGTCTGCGCCATCTTGCCTTTTTTCAAATGCCACACTTTTGTCGTGCACGGCAGCCATTTTAGATGCCTTGACCAGACCCACTCTCTGCACGCTGTCGATCCTTAGCATGGCTCCCCACCCTCGCAAGCATCTCCCCCAGGCACTGGTCACCCCCGCTCTCTGTCTTATGCATGGGCAATAAACCTCCCCCCATCTGCGCTGCTCTTCCCTGAGAATCACACTCTGTGCCCGCCCGACACCTCCCTTTCGCCCTATTCACTACCGCACCCTCTGACACTCCTCTTCCTCTGTGTCCGATTGTCCAGGCCGGTCCCAGGCTATCAGGTAGCCCTGCAGATGTACTTTATGGCCCCAGCTGTAAAGAATCACCCCTCTTCAAAGGAGTTACAGTAGATCAAGGCCCCCACCCGATGAGATCCGTCACACCACACGCGTTCCTACTATCTGAAAACCATCCTGTATTGTGATTGGGGAGGGGACCGAGCCTGAAGCGGAAGATTCCAGGGATGCCTCTTTGTACAGCAAAGTTTTTACAATTATGTGTCACATTAAAAATATATAGCACTCCAACAAAGTAGTAGGATTATAAAAACTTTAATAACTTATAAATATAAACAACGCAACAAAAACAGTAAAAACATTTAAACATATTTAGGAAAAAAGAAGGAACAATGGTCAGTAGCGGTCGGTTGTGCGAATAGCCCCAAGGCAGCACAACGTCCTGAGTTCTGGACGGCACCCAGGTGATGTTGCCTGGGTGCCGCACTGGTTTTGGGTATCCTACAATGCTGATCCGAATAACGGCGTGGGGCGTCCCGGGGGGTGGCTCGTCAGTAGCGGTCTGTTGTGCGAATAGTCCCAAGGCAGCAGAACGCGCTGAGATGTGGATGGCACCCAGGTGATGTCAAGTAAGTTGCCGCACTGGTTTTGGTATCCCACAATGCTGCTCCGAATAACGGCGTGGGGGTGAGGCGGCGTGAACGGGCCTCCCCAGGTGGAGGCTCGTCTGCTGTAGTGGGGCGCCCCTTTACCGTTTCAGTTGCCATTCCGTGGGGCGTCCCGAGGGGTGCGGGGGGAGTCCTCGTCAGTAGCGGTCTGTTGTGCGAATAGTCCCAAGGCAGCAGAACGCGCTGAGATGTGGATGGCACCCAGGTGATGTCCAGTAAGTTGCCGCACTGGTTTTGGTATCCTACAATGCTGCTCCGAATAATGGCGTGGGGCGCCCCGGGGGGGGGGGTTGTGAGGCGGCATGAACAGGCCTCCCCAGGTGGAGGCACGTCTGCTGTAGTGGGGCGCCCCTTTACCGTTTCAGTTGCCATTCCGCCCGCTTTTGGTACACTGTGCCAAAATCTGCCATTCAGCTGAGTTGCGCCCACTCTTGCGGTGCAGCGATAGGCGGCTGCCACAGGACTCTCAAAATGGCGGCAGGCTCTTTCCTTTTTGGGCCTGGTCCACTGAAATGGCCCTGGGACACGTTGGAACTCGGACGCTTGTCTACTAGGTCTTGGACCCCATTCTCGAAAGCGTCCCCTCAGCCTTGAGGATTCTACAAAAGTCTTGGGGGCCCCCGACTCCTGCAGGCTTCCGGTGGGGAGCGGCTGCCATGATTGCTCACGGAATGACCATGACGGAGCCACGAGATGGTGGTGCTCTCATGCTGACGCCAGCTTCAGTCTGAAACATCCAGAAACAAGGTGGGGCTTTCATCGTTTCGGAAAAAAAAAAAGTTTTCATCCAATGAAAAGTGTTATTTTTAGGTCATATGATCAAGCCTTCCATCATTAGGAAACCAAAAGTAAAATGAACCAATGAAAAGTTTTATAAACAAGTCACATGACCTGTTATGCGGCATAGGGTATAAAAAGCGTAGAAAATCCGTTGGCACGTGAGGCGGCGTCAGTAGCGGACCGATGTGCGAATAGGCCGAAGGCAGCACAACGCGCCAAGATCCGGATGGCACCGAGGTGGTGTCTAGCAAGTTGCCGCACTGGTGTGGCCATCCTACAATGCTGAAAGTCGGCGTGGGGCGCCCCGTTGGCCTGTGAGTTTGCGTCAGTAGCGGACCGATGTGCGAATAGGCCGAAGGCAGCACAATGCGCCAAGATCCGGATGGCACCGAGGTGGTGTCTAGCAAGTTGCCGCACTGGTGTGGCCATCCTACAATGCTGAAAGTCAGCGTGGGGCGTCCCGTTGGCCTGTAAGATGGCGTCAGTAGCAGACCGATGTGCGAATAGGGCCAAAGGCAGCGCAACGCGCCAAGATCCGGATGGCAACGAGGTGGTGTCTAGCAAGTTGCCGCACTGGTGTGGCCATCCTACAATGCTGCGCCGAAAGTCGGCGTGGGGCGCTCCGTTGGCCTGTGAGTTCGCGTCAGTCAGTGGGGGTTGTTTGAGGATCTGACTGCATTGGAAAGCAATGTGATGCTGTGCGTCGCCCCCAAGATGAAGGTTCCTCGGCAGCAGTGGGGCGTCCCTTGGTGTTTCACTCGCTATGCAGCTGAGTTGCGTGCGCACTTGCGGCGAATAGGCCGAAGGCAGCACAACAATGTTTTCGGAATGGAAGACACCACAAGGCGCTGAGATTCGGTTGGCACCGAGGTGGTGTCTAGCAAGTTGCCGCACTGGTGTGGCCATCCTACAATGCTGCTCCGAATAACGGCGTGGGGTGCCCGAAGGGGTGGGGGGGAGGCGGCGTGAACGGGCCTCCCCAGGTGGAGGCTCGTCTGCTGTAGTGGGGCGACCCTTTACCGTTTAAGTTGCCATTCAGCTGAGTTTCGGCCGCTCTTGATGCTACAGCGACAGGCGGCTGCAACAGGACTCTCAAAATGGCGGCCTGTTCTTTGGATTTGGGCCTGGTCCACTAAAATGGCCCTGGGACACCTTAGAACTCGGACGCTCAAATTTTTTTTCCTTTCCTCTACATGCAAAAAAGGTAAATGCCCGGTACGTTACCTGCCTCATCTGCCACGATGTACTCTCCAGAGGAACCGAAAAAATATATAGTTATGGTAACTATACCATGCATCGTCATATGGAGAGGTGGCACCGATTAATTATAGTGCTGCACAAAAGAGAGATTTGGAGGAGAACCCCCGACCTGCCAGTACATTCACCGAAGAAGTGGCACTGACAGCATCAGAGGCAAGGGAAACGGTCCCAAATATTTAGAAGAACTTTGGAAAGATTAAAATGACATGTTTAGATTGTGGCAAATTAATTTCATGTGGACAGATGAGTGTTACTCTAATAAATACAGCATATGAACATCATCATAGTCGATGGTTGGTAGAGACATTTTGACTATATCCTGGACCTGCCCGTCCTCGCCCAAAATGGCGCCGGAATAAATGGGACTCGTAACTCCTTGTTGTGTACTGGTTGCTGAACCTTGAAATCACGAGATACGTATGCAGTTTTGAAGCACATGGCGGGCGGGGACGAGAATTGATTGAATATTTCGACATCCCTATTGATATTAAGTTCTGATGTGTTATTGATTACTGTACTATTGAAAGTTGAATTAACGTCACCCATGGTACTTGCCCGCAAATGTATATCTAGATAATTTTATTGTAACTGGCTCTGTCGTATTTTAATTATAAAATGTACGTCCACCGATTCCGCAATTGTTAGACACCTTAGTTCTTGCAACCTAATGGCCCGCCCGTTACAATCCTCTACAGTGTAAATGTCTACTCATCATATACGATTACAGTTTGCTCCGTGGCCGGCCCACGTGGTTATAGGCCCGTATTTGTTTACTGACATTTTCACAATAAAGGTTTTTAAAAGAAAACATGGTAGTAGTATTTACATTGGTAAAGTTTTTAATAATAGTCACTGTTTTAGAATCAGTAAAAGGCAAGTGAAATAAAGCAGTCCAATTTCATGAAGGGTAAAAGGTATAATACGCAGGTACGCAGTAAAGATAAATGGTCAAGGGCTGTTGTGTTTCTACTCCTGCAACATAAAGTGATCGATAAGAATCTGATATTCAGGCGTATCGGCGACTAAGACAGCAGGCCGAGCCTCTTTTGCTCAACGGCTCCGTCATGGGACGAAGAAACGCCCTTTTTCTCGAAAAAGGAATATATTTTACTTGCAGGACAGTTGTAAATTTTCCGGGAAAGTACATTAGCCTGGAACATTATAACATATATGTTTAAGAAAAAATAATGTTCGAAAGTAATAAAAAGCGTAATTTTTAGGTCATATGACCAAGCCTTTCATCATTAGAATAAGAAAAGTAAAATGAACCAATGGGAAGTTTTATTAACAAGTCACATGACCTGTTATGCTTACGTTACGCGCTGCGCGTCGCGCCCCAGATCGCTTCCGGGAAGCTGCGCTTCGCGCACCGGAGCACTTCCGGATGCGCTAACGCGGCGCGTCATATGACGCATTACGCGACAACGCAGGTCCAGAATATAGTCAAAATGTCTCCACCAACCAGCGGTCGGAACACAACCCCTTTCAGCAGGCTAAATAGTTCTGTTAAATGACAACAGAAGGGACAGGCAACAAGAACCATCAGTCAGAGAGGGGAGGGCAAGTTCTTCTCTACCGGGTCACGTTGGGGCGCTACCGGAACTGATCGAATTGGTAGTCTAAAGTGTTTCTGGATGTTTCAGACTGAAGCTGGCGTTAGCATGAGAGCACCACCATTTCGTAGCTCCGTCGTGGCCATTCCACGAGCAATCATGCTAGCCGCTCCCCACCAGAAGCCTGCGGGAGTCGGGGGCCCCCAAGACTTTTGTAGAATCTTCAAGGCTGAGGGGACGCTTTCGAGAATGGAGCCCAAGCTCTAGCAGACAAGCGTCCGAGTTCCAAGGTGTCGCAGGCCCATTTTAGTGGACCACGCCCAAATCTGAAGAGCCGGCCGCCATTTTGAGAGTCCTGTGGCAGCCGCCTCTCGCTGCACCGCAAGAGCGGGACCAACTCAAGTACATGGTGAGCGAGACGCTGTAGTCGAAAGAGCGGGCGGTAAACGGCTGAATAGCGGAAGAGGCACAGTGTAGCAAAAGCGGGCGGAATGGCAACTGAAACGGTAAAGGGGCGCCCCACTACAGCGTGTCTTTAGGTGAAACGGATTGTGGGACAAGGTCAAGAATGGAAGAGTCACCAAAAGGCAAAAAGTTCCGCTTGACCCCGGGAGCCGGCCACCTATGTCGGGGGCGATCTCAGGCCACACCAGGGCAACACGACTTGCGGAGGGGGCCGGAGCCAAGCGGCCCCTCCGAGTCCGCGCCATGACACCGTCCCTCGGGGGCCTCCGTCAAGCGGTTCAGGGTGGCACCGCATCACATTGTTTTCAAATGCAGTCACGTCCTCAAACAGCCCCCACTTACATTGAGAATAGTGAAGCTGTAGCAAGTACAAATAGGCTTCAGACAGTGTTACAAGCACTCCTCAAAACTTTGAACTATCAGAGTGCATGAGTTTCATGCTCGATCGATTGAGCTAGCCGAATCGGGCAACAAAAAGTATAAAATAGTTATGTAAATAGTTATTTAATAAAATGTTTTACCCTGTTACTTTGCTGGTGTGTTGTATATATTTGTAATATTTGCATAGAGTTTATCGTTATTTTGGGCGGGGTGGGTGGCGGAGCCGAGCTGTCTTGCAGCCATCATGGTGTGGAGCTCAGTTCATCTCACTAGTTTTGTATTTCTCATGAGGGGTTGTTCCTAATGTTTCTATTTTAGCGAGGTCAAAAAGAGATCCCATTAGTGGCCTACTGATTTTGCTCGATTCCTTTTGTTTTTTTACACGATTTTTCACTATCTGCAAAGACTAAACAGAGTTTTGCGACTCTGTGCTTGTTTGTAAATAGAGAATGAACCAAAGAGAACCAATTCTAAAACAGTAAATGCTTGGATAACAATCAATCAAATGGAGAGAGAAGCAGGCACGATGGATTACAACGGGGGCAAAGGCCTGCGTTAACTACCCTTCACTATCTGCAAAGAGAGAGTACTCCTAATAGAAATGAGGGGGAGGGGGGGCAGCATTCAAAGCAGATCAGTGTGCATAAACACGAAAATGTTTTTACTTACCACGTACTTGACATTCGACAGCTTATGATATTTGCTATTAAAAAACCATTGAAATTCACTGAAAAAACCATAGGTTAGAGACCATATATAGTTAGGAATTAGCATTTAAAAAACCTTGAAAATTCACTGAAAAAACCATAGGTTATAGACCATATATAGTTAGGGATTAGCATTTAAAAAACCTTATTTTACTCACACAAAACCATTGAAATTCCATATATAGTTAGTTGCACTAACTATATATCGCGCACCCGCAATCCACTGCTGATGATGTCACATATTACATCATTCATGACATGGTCAGTGACATCACTGATGACATCACTGATGACATCTCAAATGACATCACTGATGACATCTCAAATGACATCACTGATGACATCACTGATGAAATCTCAAATGACATCACGGATAACATCTCAAATGACATCACTGATGACATCTCAAATGACATCACTGATGACATCACTGATGACATCTCATTTGACATCAATGACCACACCACTGATGATATCATTCATGTGACAATACAATGCATCTCCTCACACTTTAATATAACCTCTGTTACACCCAGTGTTAAATACAGAGTATAATTTTTGAAACCATTGACACACCAATACTAGTTACTACATACGCACTCAGTGATTCCTATGTTTAAACACACATTCACTCATTTACCCATACAATCATTCATACATACAATCACTCATCTTTACAACACTATCATATGCACTCATACACCTATACAGACTCTCACACTCTGTCACTCATCCATGGAGTTACTCACACGTAGTCAGTCCTGTAAAGAATCAATCACACTTCCATTTTCTAATCTATACAGTTAAACATAGAGCACCTTACATTTTGAAACATATACTAACACATACTTACTCTCTTATACAATCATTGATACAAGTACACATTGATCTGCACAGAGTCACACACCTCCCAGCCAGCCACACACACACTCAGTCTCCCATACAAATACTTGGGCAATCAATCAATAACCCATATAGTTACTCATATAGCTACTGATCAACACATGCAGCAGTTTACAGAACAACAAACATAATGATGCACAAATTAAGACAGTTCAGTCACTAACCCATGCACTCAGTGAGACACATTTAATCACTCACTCATACAGTCAGTCACGCACCTACTAAATCCTTCATCCAGACACTTCTACATCTACTCATTCTTCAATATGTAAAACATATTTAAACTTTACAGAAACACACAGTCACTGGATGATGTCATCAGTGATGTCATTTGAGATGTCATCAGTGATGTCATCAGTGATGTCACTGACCATGTCATGAATGATGTAATATGTGACATCATCAGCAGTGGATTGCGGGTGCGCGATATATAGTTAGTGCAACTAACTATATATGGAATTTCAATGGTTTTGTGTGAGTAAAATAAGGTTTTTTAAATGCTAATCCCTAACTATATATGGTCTATAACCTATGGTTTTTTCAGTGAATATATATATATATATATATATATAGATATATATATATATATGTTGCACACCCCCTCACAGCGAGGGATTAAGTTCGCACTCACAAGGTTTCCAAAGTTTTCCAATTTTTAGTTTATTTTCTTGATATCAGCTCATCAGTTTTTTGACTGATGAGCTGATATCAAGAAAATAAACTAAAAATTGGAAAACTTTGGAAACCTTGTGAGTGCGAACTTAATCCCTCGCTGTGAGGGGGTGTGCAACATAATTAAGGCTGGGCTCAGCCGAGGAGTTCTGCACCGAATCTTGGAGCGCCAGGGGTCTTGCTAATCAGGAGCCATCTCGGAATATATATATATATATATATATATATATATTCACTGAAAAAACCATAGGTTTCAGGTCATATATAGTTAGGTATTAGCATTTAAAAAACCATTGAAATTCACTCAAACAACTATAAGTTTTAGTGGTGTTATAGTTAGCTGGACATTTTACTCATACAAAACCATTGAAATTGCTCCTATATAGTTAGTTGGACTAACTATATTTCGCGCACCCGCAATCCACTGCTGATGATGTCACATATTACATCATTCATGACATGGTCAGTGACATCACTGATGACATCACTGATGACATCATCCAGTGACTGTGTGTTTCTGTGAAGTTTAAATATGTTTTACATATTGAAGAATGAGTAGATGTATAAGTGTCTGGATGAAGGATTTAGTAGGTGCGTGACTGACTGTATGAGTGAGTGAGTGATTAAATGTGTCTTACTGAATGCATGGGTTAGTGACTAAACTGTCTGAATGTGTGCATCAGTATGTCTGCTGTTGTGTAAGATGCTGTATGTGTTGATCAGTAGCTATATGAGTGGCTATATGGGTCATTTATTGGTTGCCCAAGTATTTGTATATGAGACTGTGTCTGTGTGTGGGTGACTGGGAGGTGTGGAAACAGCTGTATGGGCAGTTTACTGTGTGCATTGGTGTGTTGGTGACTGAATGTATATCTCAGTGCTACCTGTCCAAGTAAGTACATATGTAAAACACAGTGCATGTGAGAGTTGGTATATATAAATGCGTATACATGAGAGCCAGTGATTATGCAAGTGGCTGTATGGATCAATGTGTACTTGTATCAGTGATTGTTTAAGAGAGTAAGTATGTGTTAGTATATGTTTGAATAGGTAAGGTGTTGTGTGTATAACTGTATAGATGAGGAAATGGGAGTGTGATTGATTCTTTGCATGACTGACTAGGTGTGTGAGAAACTCCATGGATGAGTGAAGGTGTGTGAGTGTATCTATAGGTGTATAAGTGCATATGATAGTATTGTATTGATGAGTGACTGTATGTATGAGTGATTGTATGAGTGAATGAGTGGATGTGTGTGTAGACCTAGGCTATATTAAGGTTATATTAGAGTGTGAGGAGGTGTATCGTATTACCACATGAATGATATCATCAGTGATATGATCAGTGATGTCAAATGAGATGTCATCAGTGATGTCATTTGAGATGTCATCAGTGATGTCACTGACCATGTCATGAATGATGTAATATGTGACATCATCAGCAGTGGATTGTGGGGGCGTGAAATATAGTTAGTCCAACTAACTATATAGGAGCAATTTCAATGGTTTTGTATGAGTAAAATGTCCAGCTAACTATAACACCACTAAAACCTATAGTTTTTTGAGTGAATTTCAATGGTTTTTTAAATGCTAATTCCTAACTATATATGGCCTGAAACCTATGGTTTTGTCAGTGAATTTGCAAGGTTTTTTAAATGCTAATTCTATTAGCGGATAACGTTTTTATATATTCAGACGTTTTTTTAATGCTAATTCCTAACTATATAAGGTCTGAAACCTATGGTTTTTTCAGTGAATTTCAAAGTTTTTTTAAATGCTAATTCCTAACTATATAAGGCCTGAAACCTTTGGTTTTTTCAGTGAATTTGCAAGGTTTTTTAAATTCTAATTCCTAACTATATAAGGCCTGAAACCTATGGTTTTTTCAGTGAATTTCAAAGGTTTTTTAAATGCTAATTCCTAACTATATATGGCCTGAAACCTATGGTTTTTTCAGTGAATTTCAAAGGTTTTTTAAATGCTAAATCTATTAGCGGATAACGTTTAAATATATTAATATCCTAGTGGGACCACCTGAGCACCCTAAGGGGTCAGGGTGTTTCTACCCTGCCCCCTTTTTGTGTTCTACACGTTTGTTTTTCTGCTTTTTTGTGCCTCAGTCTATTAAGACCCAAGATGGATGCCAACACTTCCTGGTTAGAAGTGTTGACAGCCAATGACCATGCAGCTTTCTCGGGAAGGCATGCTGATTGGCTGCCACTGTCTGTCAACACTCAAAACCAGGAAGTGTTGGCAACCATCTTGTGACTTGTTAGAACCAAGGCACAAGAAAGCAGTGAAACAAAGGTGTGAAACTCGCAAAGGGGCCAGAGTAGAATCACCCCGACCCCCTAGGCCTGCTCAGGGGGTCCCACAAAGACCCCAAAGGCAAAAAAAATAAAATATATATATATTTTTTATTTTATTTTTGTAAATGTCGGGGTACGCGTACCGTGCGCGTACCCCGCGATTTTAAGGGTGCTTCTACCCTGCCCCTTTTAATGAGTTCTACATGTTTGTTTTTCTGCTTTCTGTGCCTCAGTCTACTGAGACACAAGATGGCTGTTAACAGTTTCTGTTTTGGAGTGTTGACAGACATTGGCAGCCAATCAGAATGCATCTCGAGCTCAAAAGGAAAGCTTACAGTAAGCGTACCGGTAAGTTCACCGGTAAGCTGCCATAGATATATACATTTTTTTGAACCTAAATTACTCAAAATCCACTGGAGCACATATCTTGAGACATAGCAAAGGCACATCGGGCTACCAGTCCCTACAATTTTGCCAAGTTTGGTGAAAATCCATTCAGCCGTTCGAGCTAAAAATGCGACAGACCGCCCTACGGAAATTAACATAGGGAAAACACGTTTTGGGACCCCACTTTTATCTCGGCCCCCGCTTGACGGATCCCCCCCAAACTTTCAGGGAAAGACCGGAGTGCCGCAAGGCAAAGTTGCTGAACAATTCAGGCAGATTCCTCAACCGGCGCCAAAGTTATTCCCAATAGAATGTTGCGATTTCCCTATGGAAATCAATCCTAACTATATATACCTACTGGCTATCGCCAGTAGGTAATATATATATATATATATATATATATATATATATATATATATATACATATATATATATATATATATTTATATTTATATTACCTACTGGCGGTCGCCAGTAGGTATATATAGTTAGGATTTTTTCCCTATGGGATTTTTGAAAATTCTATGTCTAATAACTTTGGCGTTTGTGGACGGAATTGGCTGAAATTTTCTGGAAAATGGAACATTTTGTTTCTGAGCAGCCCCTGGAAATTTGGGGGGGGTTCGTCAAGGGGGGGCCGAGAAAAAAGGGGGGTCCCAAAACGTGTTTTTAACATTGAGTTTTCCATAGGGCGGTTGGCCTCACTTTTAGCCCGAACCGCAAAATGGATTTCCACGAAACTTAGCAAAATTGTAGGGACTGGTAGCCCGATGTGCCTTTGCTAGGTCTCAATATATGTGCTTCAGTGGATTTTGAGAAATTAACGTTCAAAAAAAGATATATATCTGTAAGCGCGCTCTGGGCAGCGCTCCGGTTCGCGTACTTTACGCGTAACGGAACTTCGCGTAGCGAAGCTGATTGGCTCTCCGGTGTCTGTCAACATTCTAAACAGTCCGGAGCGGCCGCCATCTTGTCTCTCGGTAGGATTGAGAGACAAGAGGAGGCCAAAACAAAGGGGGAAATGACCATAAGGGGGCATAGTAGATCCTCCCTGACCCCCTAGGTTTGATGTGGAGGCTTTAAAAGGGCCCCGCGGGGCAAAAAAAAACCAACCTTTTTTTTTGTTTTTTTTGCGTGGGTAGCGCCCGGTTCGCGAACCGGGAAGCGTTCTGGGCAGCGTACTATAAGGAAAAAAGAATGATAGACTTTTCAAATACTGTATGTTAATTGATTGTTGGTTTTGTTGATTATTTTTTAATTTTTTTATTTTTTAAGCAATTATTTATTATTGTGATTGTGTTTCAAAATTTAATAACATTTCTAACATTTAACTAGTTTATGAATTACATATAAAAATGATTAAAGACTCAAACAATTTTTTAATATTACATACAATTTTATTTTTCGGATTGTTTTTCAAAATTTAATAGAACATCTAGCATTTGACTGTCCGATATGTCCTCTTGTTGAGTGAACATAAGTTCCCACATTTGACCGTCATCATAATGAAGTAAATGATCCACAGATTCTACACATTGAACTAATTCATGGTCCCGTGATTCATCCATGAAATCTGAGTCATCATTGTCCTCAATATCTTTTTCTGTGTTGTTCTCCAGAACAATTTCGAAGGAAATATTCTGCTCTCCTTCCATTTTCTTGCTGTAATTTGCATAAAAAATAAATATATCAGTAGAGATAGGGCACTGTTGGGTTTAAGTTCAGACAGGTACTAGTGAGTTTATAACAGAGAAGTAATCTATGGGCACTGTATGGTTTCAGGCGTGAAGTAGTACTATTAAAAAGTGCCTGTGAAAATTATACCACAGAAACCTAAATCAATCCATAATTATAATAAAGAAGCCTTTCTCAATGTCTAACTCTTACAGAGGGATAGTATATAACTATCTGAAAATGTTTACCATATTAACTTATAGTGCACAATATACTTCAGTTTTTAAAATAACAACTTACCTTTACAAAGAAGTTGAAGTGATTAGTGAAAATCCTATTGAAATGTACACCAGGAAGTAGTAGTCAAAATGGCTGTGTTTCCTTCTCTTCCTTTATATATATTCAGGTATATAACATATGAAATGTCAGGTAAAAAAAGTAGAAAATGAAAGTAACATTTTCATTGGTTGTCAATTCCAACACTTCAGATGTGTTTTGTGAAGTAATTTACCTCAGGGTATTTAGAGAGGTCTACAGGCTAAATGGCTAAATGGAATTTCAATCAAATTTGTGAAAATGGTAGGGATTGGTATGTAGTATGAGCTAATCTATATTTGGTGAAATTGTCTCCAGTCGCTTTTCTGTAAATTAGTTTCCCACCTTTTTTGATGGTGCGCTTCCCAGGGAGCGCCCCGGTACGCGAACCTTAAGCGTTACGGGAGTCCACCATTTTGTGTTTCGGTCGACTTAAGATACAAGATGGAGGGCAAATAATGTTCAGAATGGGTAGAAGGGGGCACGGTAGACTTATCTTGACCCCCTAGGTTTTCTGAGGGTGGCTGAGGAGGCTTATATGTGCGAAAAAAAACATTTTTTTAAAAAATTTCGCGAGGTTAGCTTCCGGTTCGCGTACCGGGTAGCGCCCCGGGGAGCGTACTTTGTTGAAAATTTGTGAAAAAAGTTAGAGAAAAATAATAATTGTGAGTGATCAGATGTAGGGTAGCTCTGAGAAGAGCTTTTGGGTTTATGGTACATTTAGGTACTTATAAGTAGGTACCAATGCACAGTCTTAAATTCAGAATGAAAATTCTGTTGCCCTCATCTGAGAAGTGAACTCCATCTCCTCTGTAGATATCTTGCATGTAGTAACGCAAGTTATTGTTGTACACGGAGCCCATTCCATGGTCTCTCATGTAAGCTGAAACAGATTTGTTTACATGCTTCCTCGACTTCTCAATTTGTGGACAAAATTGGTTTGACCACCTCCATTTCTGTCTTTGGCATATATTTGAATATACCAAGGCAGTTTGAGGAAAAAGTGCCATCAATTGCTCAAAGGTGTCCTTTAAAAGCATTTCCAGACCTACCCCAGTCAAAGTGCCCAAATCATTACCTCCACAGTGCACAATTAACAGGTCAGGTTTTGGCAAATGCATAAAGGTTTTCACCAATGGTATCAATTGGTGACATTTTAATCCTCTGTGGCCAAACCACTTAATTTCCACATCTTGTAAATTGAGGTTAGGTAAATTTCTGTTCTCAGCATACCTGTGAGCCCAGTGGATATAACTATGTCCAACAATCCAGTCAGAAAACATGGTGAGAGAAGGTTCTGTTGCAGTCAGATGAAGTGTGGCAATGAAATGGCAGTTGAAAAAATAAGAGTGTAAAATGAAAAAAACTGTGGAGTTTCTGTGTTAATGAAGCAGTAAGAGTGATTGGTGGATTTTGATTGCTGAAAACAGAAAGTTAGGGTGCATGGATGAGTTCTTTGAAAGATGTATTTTGAGTGGTCAAGAAAAAATCATTAAATGAAAGAATGCACTGGATATGCAGGTGCACTGAGAGTTCAGAGTTCAATTGCAACATTGTTGTGTGAACTTGCAAACACCAGAGGTCTTCCAAGAGGTGGTTGCTATGCAAAAAAAGCAGAGAGGGCAGAGGGGGGCAGGGTTTTGATTTGAAAAAAAGTGAGGGAAGAGTTTTGATTGGGTGACATGAGAGATATGTGTGAAGAATTACAGCATTTCTGTACTTTTGATAGCTGCAGACTCTGGAGTGCATACCTTTTGCTCTGCTGAAGACAAATTGGTGTGTTTCTGAGACTGTTTTGAAACTCAAAGTATTTGCTAAGGTGAGAAAAGATTTCTTTAATTTAGATAGAGAATAGTGTGCTTTAAGGAGAAAATTATGAAGAAAGTTGTGTTTTTCAAATGTTGCTTAGTCTCAACTGTTTTACAAATAGATTTTGTTTCTTTGAGAAATTGTAATTGGAGAAAATGTGAAGTATTAGTACTGACAGGGTTTTTTTGTGCATAGGAGCTGTGAGTGTTTTCAAATTATGACTTGTAAATCGTTTTTGAGGAAAAGGAATGGTTTTAATATTTATGACAAGGACATAATGGTGTATGCTTCTTTATAAGGCAATTGAGTGTCTCTGATGTTATTTTTCCCATTTTAATGTAAGACCTTTCCCTGTGGAGCAAATTGCTTGTAAATATGCTCCCACCTGTGCATGGCAAATTTAGATTTTGAATGTTTGTGTTACATAGCCATGTTAAAAGTGACCCAAACATGCTGCAACGGCAATCAAAAAAGGCTTTCATGTGTCTTAAGGACATTTTAAGTCATTTCCCCATGTGGAGTGTTTTCAAATTATGACTTGTAAATCGTTTTTGAGGAAAAGGATGGTTTTAATATTTATGACAAGGACATAATGGTGTATGCTTCTTTATAAGGCAATTGAGTGTCTCTGATGTTATTTTTCCCATTTTAATGTAAGACCTTTCCCTGTGGAGCAAATTGCTTGTAAATATGCTCACACCTGTGCATGGCAAATTTAGATTTTGAATGTTTGCGTTACATAGCCATGTTAAAAGTGACCCAAACATGCTGCAAAGGCAATCAAAAAACGTTTTCATGTGTCTTAAGGACATTTTAAGTCATTTCCCCATGTGCAGTGTTTTCAAATTATGACTTGAAAATCGTTTTTGAGGTAAAGGAATGTTGTTAAAATTTATGTGCGCCATATGCCCCCAAATTTCTTTTTCAGGGGTGCAGCAGGGTGTTCTTGAGACACCCCTGCACCTTTGGAAAAACTCCTAATTTGCGATGAGCTAATTGCTAATCGCAAATTGCACCTTCATTGCTATGGGCCTCCTGGCCCATGGAAATGAATGGGTAATTTGCAATTAGCAATTTGCTCATTGCAAATTAGGAATGGTAAAGAATCGCTATTTATTCCTTAAAATTCGCTATTTAGGAAATGCAAAATAGTTTGATGATACATATGGCGGTTCATCTCTAACAAGATAAGAAGCTTAGGGATACATTTATGATGACTGGTGCAATGTAGTGGACATCACTTACTTCATTGGTAGACCTTTACATGTATTATCTCCTCTGTATTCTTCATCAAGCGTAACTTTGATCTGCAATCCTGAGTAGGCCTCACCTTAAACAAACCTCTGGATAGGCCACACTTTATCCTCATCCTGAATTAATCATGTAAAATGCTAGGGACAGATTTATGATAGGTGTATGGCTCTTTTGCGCCACTGTGCGTCACTTTTGTGATGCAGCGGCGGTGCAAAAGATTTGCTATGAGGCGACAAAATTACAAATTGATGCATTTAGGCAGATGTGTCATGGTGTAAAAAACACCGTGCCACATGAAACCGATGCAGCAGTGATGCAAAAGATGCACCATGTTGCAAGACAGGCCTCACTTGGGGCCATATGTATCAAGCTAATTAGCATTTGCAAAGGCCGAAATTCTGTGAATTTCGGCCTTTGCGAATGCTAATTAGACAAATGGTATGTATCAAACAAGTTTGATGCAAAATAAGGAATAGCAAAATTTGCTATTCCTTATTTTCTGATTGCACTGAAGGATTTGCAAATTTTGCAATTTCTTAAATGCAATGTATCAAACAAAAAATATGCAGAAAATGCCATTAAGGATTTGCAAATTACCACCAACTTCTAGTTGGTGGTAATTTGCGAATTCTTTTGAAAAAGCTTTTTTTCCAAAAAACAAAAGGTGCCATATGACGCCCATACATGCCCTTAGGGCATGTATGTGCGCCATATGCCCCCAAATTTCTTTTTCAGGGGTGCAGTAGGGTCTTCTTGAGACACCCCTGCACCCTTGGAAAAACTCCTAATTTGCGATGAGCTAATTGTTAATCGCAAATTGCACCTTCATTGCTATGGGCCTCCTGGCCCATGGAAATGAATGGGTAATTTGCAATTAGCAATTTGCTCATTGCAAATTAGGAATGGTAAAGAATCGCTATTTATTCCTTAAAATTCGCTATTTAGGAAATGCAAAATAGTTTGATGATACATATGGCGGTTCATCTCTAACAAGATAAGAAGCTTAGGGATACATTTATGATGACTGGTGCAATGAAGTGGACATCACTTACTTCATTGGTAGACCTTTACATGTATTATCTCCTCTGTATTCTTCATCAAGCGTAACTTTGATCTGCAATCCTGAGTAGGCCTCACCTTAAACAAACCTCTGGATAGGCCACACTTTATCCTCATCCTGAATTAATCATTTAAAATGCTAGGGACAGATTTATGATAGGTGTATGCCTCTTTTGCGCCACTGTGCGTCACTTTTGTGATGCAGCGGTGGTGCAAAAGATTTGCTATGAGGCGACAATATTACAAATTGATGCATTTAGGCAGATGTGTCATGGTGTAAAAAACACCGTGCCACATGAAACCGATGCAGCAGTGATGCAAAAGATGCACCATGTTGCAAGACAGGCCTCACTTGGGGCCATATGTATCAAGCTAATTAGCATTTGCAAAGGCCGAAATTCTCTGAATTTCGGCCTTTGCGAATGCTAATTAGACAAATGGTATGTATCAAACAAGTTTGATGCAAAATAAGGAATAGCAAAATTTGCTATTCCTTATTTTCTGATTGCACTGAAGGATTTGCAAATTTTGCAATTTCTTAAATGCAATGTATCAAACAAAAAATATGCAAAAAATGCCATTAAAGATTTGCAAATTACCACCAACTTCTAGTTCGTGGTAATTTGCGAATTCTTTTGAAAAAGCTTTTTTTCCAAAAAACAAAAGGTGCCATATGACGCCCATACATGCCCTTAGGGCATGTATGTACGCCATATGCCCCCAAATTTCTTTTTCAGGGGTGCAGCAGGGTCTTCTTGAGACACCCCTGCACCCTTGGAAAAATTCCTAATTTGCGATGAGCTAATTGCTAATCGCAAATTGCACCTTCATTGCTATGGGCCTCCTGGCCCATGGAAATGAATGGGTAATTTGCAATTAGCAATTTGCTCATCGCAAATTAGGAATGGTAAAGAATCGCTATTTATTCCTTAAAATTTGCTATTTAGGAAATGCAAAATAGTTTGATGATACATATGGCGGTTCATCTCTAACAAGATAAGAAGCTTAGTGATACATTTATGATGACTGGTGCAATGAAGTGGACATCACTTACTTCATTGGTAGACCTTTACATGTATTATCTCCTCTGTATTCTTCATCAAGCGTAACTTTGATCTGCAATCCAGAGTAGGCCTCATCTTAAACAAATCTCTGGATAGGCCACACTTTATCGTCATCCTGAATTAATCATTTAAAATGCTAGGGACAGATTTATGATAGGTGTATGCCTCTTTTGCGCCACTGTGCGTCACTTTTGTGATGTAGCGTTGGTGCAAAAGATTTGCTATGAGGCGACAAAATTACAAATTGATGCATTTAAGCAGATGTGTCAAGGTGTAAAAAACACCGTGCCACATGAAACCGATGTAGCAGTGATGCAAAAGATGCACCATGTTGCAAGACAGGCCTCACTTGGGGCCATATGTATCAAGCTAATTAGTATTCGCAAAGGCCGAAATTCTGTGAATTTCGGCCTTTGCGAATGCTAATTAGACAAATGGTATGTATCAAACAAGTTTGATGCAAAATAAGGAATAGCAAAATTTGCTATTCCTTATTTTGCGATTGCACTGAAGGATTTGCAAATTTTGCGATTCCTTAAATGCAATGTATCAAACAAAAAATATGCAAAAAATGCCATTAAGGATTTGCAAATTACCACCAACTTCTAGTTGGTGGTAATTTGCGAATTCTTTTCAAAAAGCTTTTTTTCCAAACAACAAAAGGTGCCCTATGACGCCCATAAATGCCCTTAGGGCATGTATGTGCGCCATATGCCCCCAAATTTCTTTTTCAGGGGTGCAGCAGGGTGTTCTTGAGACACTCCTGCACCCTTGGAAAAATTCCTAATTTGTGATGAGCTAATTGCTAATCGCAAATTGCACCTTCATTCCTATGGGCCTCCTGGCCCATGGAAATGAATGGGTAATTTGCAATTAGCAATTTGCTCATCGCAAATTAGGAATGGTAAAGAATCGCTATTTATTCCTTAAAATTCGCTATTTAGGAAATGCAAAATAGTTTAATGATACATATGGCAGTTCATCTCTAACAAGATAAGAAGCTTAGGGATAGATTTATGATGACTGGCGCATCACCAGGGATGTGCCAGTCATCCTGCGCCGCTGTTCCGCCACCCATGGTGCAAAAATGGCTCCAGATGATGCATGGGGCAAAAATGGCACAGATGCGTGACGCATCTGTGCCGTAAAAGTGGCGCATTGCTGGAGTTGTATCGCAAGTGCGATGCAGCTCCAGCAAGGCTCAGGGGTGCCCCATCTCCACAATGCTGCGTCAAGACCTATGCCTGTTTCAAGCAGGCGCAGGGTTTTGACGCAGCATTGTCCTATCTGATTGTAAATGCGGCACACCATGGCTGGCAGAGCAGCGGTGCACATTAACTGGTGCATCCCTGGGGATGTGCCAGTTAATATAAATCTGCCCCTTTACATTTAAGTATGTGCAGGGGACACAGAGTCGGTGAGGCTTATCCAAGGTTAAGAAGAGATGAGTCCTGTTCACTGAAAAATTGGACATAGGCTTCACCTCCTCAGCATCACTGGACATGGCTAAATAATAGCTGCAAAATGTTACTCTTGTTAAACAATTTTACTATTATAATCTCTGAGATTTGTCTCTTACTCTGCAACATCTCATTGTTGTTATCTTTCTTTAAAGATAACGACAACATCAACATGAGCGACAATCAGCAATCAGTTGATTTCGACCTCATCATTGAACTCGTAATTGAAACATCAGTGGATGTTGATCCCTTGGATGATTTAAATCCTGAGGATGAAGAAGAACGTGATGAGGATGCAGATTTGTCAGAATTGTATGACATAGGATGGGAAGCTGACGTGCTTGAGCCTATGGAACTATAAACATTTATTTTAAAAATTTATAATAAATAAAAAGTAAAAATGTAAACTGTTTAATTTAAAAATAAAGACACCTTCAAAAACAGGTTATGTGTAGTGTCTTCAATAAAATATTAAAATATGCTCATAAAATTAGATCAGATTCACATATAAAACAGCACAGGTAAAATGAATATGAATTCCATTTCTTTTCTGCTATTTCTGTATTCTAAATTTGCCAAGCACTAAAAAATCTTCTATGTAAAAATGTCAAGTAGTGTTTTAAGTTTTTGATTACTGTTATTGATTTACTGTTGGGTAATAGTGGTTAATAACATTTTTTAATATATTTTACCACAGATTCAACTGCAGATCATTTCAAGATTTCAGCATGCCAACTAAAGAAAGACTGAGAAAGGCTGCAAAACGTCAAAGACAGCAGGTCAATGAAAAAAAGCAGCAGTCCTCTAACAAAAAGATTTCTCAAGTCACCAAGAAAGCACCGGGTAAGAGTACAAAAACATTCATAAGAAATATCTGTAGTAAAAAAAATATTACTACAGAAAATGTTTCAGTCCAGAAAAAGACAAGCAATTCAAACGGAAAGGAAAGGCCAATGAAAAATGTTACTGCTAGAGCAAGAGATAACTCTGTGCATGATAGTAGAAGGAAACAACAGTTTAGGGACATTCGTAAACGAATGTTCCGCAACAGGATAATTGGCAATTTGTTAAAAAATATTAAGAAAGGTCAACAGAAAGTGGTTTTTTATAAGAGAAAAAAAATAGTTGAGAAAGTTATTGATCAGGCATTTGAAATTAAACGTAAGTTATTTATTTTGATAATCAATAGAATTAGGAAGCTAAACAAGGCAATTTATGATTTCAAAAGAAATAGTAGATGGAAGAGAATAGTTAATCGTAGTAATTTTTGTGAAGTTTTTTCTGGAGAATGGATGCATAGTTCAAGCTGTGAGGCATTTTTTAATGAGGAGAGTTATTTCCAGGATAATGATTTGGTGCATGCAGTTGACACCAGTGGTCGAGCTTATGAAGTGAAAGATGGTTGTCCAGTTGAAAAAGAAAAACTTGTGACAACAGAGGCAGAAGCGGTGTTAGGTAATGAGGTTTTAGGAAGACGTCCTAAGGGTCCTGTGTACACCTGGAAGTGTAGTAGTATTTGCAGTGTGCGACAGGATTCCATCAATTTGCTTTGTGATTTTGTACGGTCATTTAATAAGAAAAGTTTGAAGCAGAAAATGAAGTTGTTGCAAGAATTAGATCCTTGCAGAGTGAGAGAAGTGACAGGTTTGCATGGTCATTCACTGGCTTGTCTTTCCAGGAGAGTATGCCAGAGTGTTTTTCATCATTTCAGGATGCTAGCAGTGCATCATAATAAAGTGAGGAAATTAGTTAGAATGTTGTATTATGCTAAGAGTCCAGCAATTATGCTTAAACAATTATGCGCTGCTCTTTTGCATGGTTCTGAAATAGATGTGAAGAATATATGTGAAGAAATTGAGTTTTGTTACTTTGGAAGTAAAGAGGAGAATGTTGAAATTGACCAAGAAGAAGCGGGTAATGTGGAAGATAGTGTACAGGTTTCCAGTACAGATAATTTCCAGAGGGAAATTGCGACGTTTCAGGTCAAATCAAGTGAGAGGCCAAATTTCACATGTGTGTGTTGTCGACGCACTTATTATAAGAATCAGACTAAGTTAGTGGATTTATATGCAAAAAGTGAAAGGGAAAATAATAGTGAATGGAAGGATTTCACAACATACTTGATGGTAGAAAATTGTTTTGATTTGGGATTGGATCAACGTGTGTGTACTTATTGTTGTAATAAATTAAATCAAAACCAGATGCCTGCTAGAGCAGTTCATAATAATCTGGAATTGGTTGAGATTCCTTCTGAATCGAAGGATTTAAATACTTATGAATCTATTTTGATTCAAAGTATCCATCCCTTTCAGGCTATTGTAAGAATGGAGCCAAAGACAGGGAAATTGCCTCCATCAGATTTACAGAGAGGATTAAAGGGAAGAGTTGTTTATTTGCCTCTAGATTTGAAGAAAAACATTAACACAATTGGAGTAGAAAAAGTGGAAGAGGAACCTCTGGTTATCTTAGTTAATGGGGTTCCGACAAAGAATAAGAAAATATGGCAAGATTTAGTGGATGTTAGGAAAGTTAAAAAGGCAACATTGTATTTGAAAAAAAATAATAAATACTATAAGAATGTATATGTTGCAGAAGAGGAAGTAAGTGAGGAAGAGGATAGTGATTTGTGTGCTGGTCAAATTGATTAAGTAGAACCCTCTACTAGTGAAGAAATATATGAACATTATAGTGTTCATCCTTTGCATTCCAAGGAAGTCATGGGGAATGCTATTGAGTTGTTTCAAATGAAACAAGCCAAAGGGAGTCCCATTAGTGTTTGGGAGGAAAGTTTGGAAGCTCGGTGTTTCCCACAGCTTTTTCCAACAGGTCAGGGAGGAAGATATGATGAGCGACCTCATCAAATTCCTACTTCTGAATACCGGACTTTGCGATTGTATGCAGGAGATGCTAGGTTTCGACAATGCATTCCTTATTTGTTTCATCTCCTGTTTGAAAGCGATCTGTCTGGACTGTCATATGCAGTGAACCACATCTTGAAAAGTGGTATACACATGCAAAACATCTCGGCAAGTGACTTTATGGATAAAGTCAATGTCCAAGACAGTATTTTGGATTCTCACCTGATTAATCTCATGGCGTGTCAGCGTGGTACTAATGAGTACTGGTACCGTCGTCATGGTGATTTAAAATGTATGCTGAGGAATTTAGGAACTCCCACATGGTTCCTCACTCTGAGCTGTGCCGAGTATGGCTGGGAAGACTTACTTGAATTTCTACGAGAGGCAAATGCTAACGTAGAAAACATCGAATTCAAGACACCCGGAGAACTGTGCTCTTTGGATCCAGTCAATGTATGTAGGTACTTCAATCATAGATTTGAAGCTATGATGTCTTTCATCATGAATAAGAAGAATCCACCTCTTGGAGAGGTGTTGGATTTCTTTTGGAGAAAGGAGTACCAAGCAAGAGGTGCTCCTCATATACATATGTTGCTGTGGATCAAGGATGCACCTAAATTTGGAACGGATCCAGAAGACTCAGTGATGAGTTTCATACAACAGTATTCTACGTGTGCTGTTCCAAACGCAAAGGAGAAGAAAAGCCTAAGAGAAAAAGTTCTACGTTTCCAAAGCCATCGATGTGGAAAGTACTGTCGTCGTAAATTCCGAAACAAAGACAAGTTCTACACCAAATGCCGTTTCGGCTTTCCACGACCGGTGATTTCTAAAGGAAGAGTGAACAGTTTGATGTCTTCGCTGCGACATAATGTGATGAAGAATTCACCTAAAAACACATACAATTTGAAGAGGAACGAAGAGTCTAAGTACATCAATGACTACAACCCGGTGATTTTGTCCATGTGGAATGCTAACATGGATATACAGTTTGTGGCTGATAACTGTATGGCTGTGGCTCGGTATGTGACATCTTACATCACCAAAAAAGAGAAGACAGAATTGAAGGATATGTGGGAGGACATTTCCCATGAAAAGAGCCTCAGCAAGAAGTTGTACAGTTTCAGTCTGAAGATGTTGTCGCATCGAGAAATCGGACCTTACGAATGTTCTGACCGGTTGTCTTCAGCAAGTCTCTATGCCAAGTCCAGGAGTATCGTTTGGGCGAGTCTTGGTCTTGCTGCAACGCGTAATCGAGTTCTCAAACCTGTGCGGGAAATTGAGTATTTGGCGGAAAAGGAGCCAAACAGTACCGACATTTTGAAGACCAACATGTTGGATACATATTATCCAAATCGAAGCAGTCACCTCGAGAATGTTTGTCTGTATGAGGTTCTTCAAAATTACATATTCAAGAGGAACATCAAAGAAGATACTGAGAAAGGAGTGTATGCTGTAATAGGAAGTGAGGGATGTCTGGTCAAGCAAAGAAAATGCCACTTGATAAACCATCGAAAATTGAGTGGCGAATCTCCTGAAAAAAAGGAGTTTTTCTATTTAGCACTTTTGCAACTTTTCAAGCCTTGGCGTGCAGAAGAGGAACTGCTTGGAGATTTCCTCTGTTACGAAGACTCTTTCAATGCCGCCAAGGAGACCATAGAATGTCCTGCTTTTCCCAAATATGTAGAAATGTTGAATGTGGAAATCGAGCAGGAAGCAACGATTGCAGCCGAGATTGCCAGAGACAGTTCTCAGGACAGTCAGAGTTCTGCTTCATTGAGTCAGGATCCACTAGGAGGACCTGTTATCGAAAATGAAGCTGCCACTGCTATGAATGAAGTGGAAAGAGCCATGGCACATGCTCAGGAGGATGCGGTTAACTTAGAAGAGTTGGAAAGACGACTCAACGTTGAGCAGAGGAAAATATATGACGAAGTTACCATGCAAATTGATCATGGATTAAGTCATGACAAGAAAGAGTGCTCATGTACGTCGTTGAAGCCTGTCCGACTGTACGTGAGTGGAGAAGCGGGAACTGGAAAAAGTTTCCTTATTAAAGCAATTTCATGTTATTTGCAGGAAAGGACAGAGTCATCGCTGTCTTGTGTTGTCACCGCTCCAACTGGACTGGCAGCACATAACATTAAAGGGATTACTTTACATCATTTACTGATGCTGCCAGTGGAGCATGACAACAAATTACAATATCACAAGCTATCTGGAGATGCTTGTTGTGAAGTTTCAAGAGTCTTGAGGAAAATGAAACTTCTTATCATTGACGAAGTAAGCATGGTTTCCAATGTCATGCTTGCTTTTGTGCATTTGAGAATGCAAGAAGTTCTCAAAACAGAGTATGATGTGTTATTTGGTGGCAAACACATCATTGTTTTCGGAGATCTTCTGCAGCTGACACCAGTGAAAGGGCAACCTGTGTTCAAAATGCTCACGCATGAAGATACCAGGAAGTGCCTAGGGAGCATTGGCAACGTCAATATTTGGTTAAACTTCAATTATGCTGAACTGCATGAAAATATGCGTCAGGCGAAGGATGAAGTTTACAAGACTATTCTACAAGATGTTAGAATTGGAAAAGTGACCGAGCATGGGAAAGAAGCTTTAAATGCACGATTACTGTCAAATTTATATCCAGTACAAGATGTTGTGCCTGAGAATATTTTTCAGAAAATTACTGAGAACAAATCTGGAATATGTTTGATGCCAACTCTTGCAGAATGTGCCAAATTCAACAACAAAATGTTGCATTTAGAAAAGCAAGAGATTGTGAAACTGGAAGCTATTGACAGAGTAGAGCATATGGGATCAACAATTATTTTGTCTGAGAATTTGAAAACAAAATTGGATTCATTAGAGAAGAGTATATCTAAAACTGCAGGTTTTGAAAAGACTCTGAATGTGTGCTTGAACTGCCGTATAATTTTAAGAAGGAATTTACATGTTGAAAGAGGTCTGGTAAATGGATCAATGGGTAATGTTGTTGATTTTGTGAAATACAGAAATAGAGATGGAATTGAATTTTTAAAAATTAAATTTGATGACATTGAGGAAGTACAGCTAATTGGTCGTTGTTCTGCTAGATTTTTGCTTGTAAAAGACTTATATGTTCGCCGTAAGCAGTTTCCTGTTTGCTTGGCATATGCGGTGACAATCCATAAATCGCAAGGTTTAAGTGTAGACAGTGCATTGGTGAATATTGGCAGTTCTGTGTTCAAGGAGGGTATGGCATATGTGGCATTGTCACGAGTTAGAACTTTATCGGGATTGTACTTGATTGAGTGTGATGTCACAAACATTTGTGCGGATCTAGATTGTGTTAAGGAATACAATAGGTTAAGAAGAGAGTATGCGCCACATTTGCCTCAGTATCCTTTGTTTGAGAAACGTGTGGTAAGCCGGAAACGAAGAAATGTGACCAATACTGGGGAGGTTGTAGCAAAAAGACGAAAAGTCGATGAACCTGAAATTATAAGCAGAAACAAAAAGGATTCTGTTGAAGATGTTGTTGGTTTTCAATTTGAAAACAGATCTGGTGTCAACTGCTATGCTAATGTAGTGGTTAATGTTTTGTTTTCTCTAGAAAATGTAAAAGAAGAGATTGTAGTCAATTCTGATCAAAGATTTTGCAGTTTGTTAAATTCTGTGTTAGAGAAATGTAGCACTGATAGAACAAACATAGAAAGTGTGTCTGAAATTCGAAATCTGTTAGACAGATGTTCAGGCCAAACACAATTCTCTCAAAATATTCAGCAAGAGTGTCAGGAGTTTTTAATGTATATGCTTGATGTATTGCATGCTGAAGGTGTAGATGTAGATCACCTGTTTGGGCTTTCTTATCAATGGCAGCATGACTGCGAGAACTGTAGGGTATCAAGTACTACTAGTGTAGACTCAGAAAGATTTATATATTTAACTTTGCCAGACAGTAAATCAGTCTCTTTTAATAAGCTAGTAAAAGCAGCTGATCACAACATGGAGTGTAGCCAATGTAAATCTTAAATGATGTCCACATTATTTATACGAACATATGGCCAGTATATCATTTTAATGTTCCAACGATGTAGGCCTGATGGAACAAAATTGACAACTTTAATTAAAAATGTTGTGGCTTCACAGTTGTCAATATCAGGAAGGACTTTTGTAACTGCAGCAATTATATATCATGACGGTCCTTCAATAACATCAGGACATTACACAGCTTATTTAAAGTCTAGAAATGGCTGGTCATTCTGCAATGATTCTGTTTTAATTTTCCAAAAAAAATTGCCATATGACCTTAAGAACTCTTACCTGGTGTTTTTAAAACCAAAGTTTTAGGGAAACAATCTCGGGATGTGCTCTGAGGAATTTCAAGAAGTTCTAATGGCTCCTACACAATTTGGACTTGAGGATAAGTGTAGTACAGAGACATAACTTCTTACCATAACAGTTGACATCATCGAAAAATAACTGCACTTTGAATGAGTTCAGAAAAACTGATTCTTTTTATAAGCTAATTGAAGCAGCCAATCAAAACATGGAGTAGAGGGAATGTAAGTCTGCAATGCTGTCTACTGTTTTATATTGCTTTGTGATTAAAAGTGATGTAGAGAATTAAATAATTGTAGTAGTCATAGAGGTAGTGTAAATCTGCTTCATAGTAAGCAGTATCAGTGTCATAGGAAATGTAGAACATGACTGAGGAAGAAGGGGAAGATATTACTAGTCCAGGATTGTGAAAATGATCTTCAACATTTTAATTCTGAAAGTTGCGGAAATGCCAAATGACGGGATTGGCTTACAAGAAATCCAAGAGTTATAAATGGCTCTGACAAGATTTGGCCTTGTGGAAACTTGTGGTAGAGAGCAAGAAGTCATTTATTGTATGTAACATGTTTTTCAAAACGATGGAGGTTTTCTTTCAGAAAGTGGCGGGCTGAAAGTAATAACAGCACAACAGAGTGTAAGCTGTTCATAGGACATCCTTCGACGTCATGGAAAGTAAGTTAACTTTAAGGAGTTCTGAATTCTGATTTGTTATGTTGTATGGGTTTTTTAAACACAATCATTTTGATTGTGTTTTTTTTTCCCGCTGTTATATGATGAATACCTTCAAGTCACTGTTTTTAGTGAAATTTGATACATTCTGAGAACAGCAAAAATAAACCATTTAACATGTATAATTAATTCTGTACTGTTTCCATTTATGATGTACATTTAGAACTGTGTAGGAGGCATGGAGAAGGAGAGGCTTCTGTAAGTGTCAAAGTTCTTGCATACAGTGCTCATATTCTACGTAGTCTTTCATATGATAGACTACATTTCCACAATGAGATACCTAAGCAAAGGAAACACAGGTCATATGATTGTGGAATGAGCAAAAAAAATTGCATGTTTTTCAATTATATTACCTGTGTTTCCTAACATTACACACCACATTGTGTAGATGAGGTTTAGGCCTGTTCCTGGAGACAGAGGAGGTCTGACATTTGTTCAAGAGTGCAGTGGACATTACTCACTTCGTTGGTAGGCCTCCACATGTATTATCTTGTCTGTATTCTTCAACAAACCTAAATTCCATCTGCAACCCTGAGTAGGACTTACCTGAAACAAATCTGTGGATAGGTTACACCTTATTGGCGTCTTGAAACAATCATTTAAAATGTTAGGGTCAGATTTATGGTGGCCGTGCGCCTCTTTTGCTCCATTGTGGGTCACTTTTGTGTAAAAGATGCACCATGTTGCAAGATAGGTTTCAGTTCATCTCCAGCAAGATACCATCAGTTTAAAATGTATATAATTAGCATTGTGTAGGGGGCATGCAGAAGCAAAAGCTTTTATAAGTGTCAAAGTTGTTGCATGCAGTGCTGCACTTCTAGGTACTGTTTAATATGCTGGACTACATCTGCACTATGAGATACCTAAGCAAAGGCAACACAGGTGATGTGATTGTGAAATGAGGAAAAGAAACTCCACATTTTTCAATTACATCACCTGTGTTTCCTAAGTTTATGAATGACATTGTGCAGATAAAGTTTAGGTCTGTCCGAGGACACAGAAGAGGTCTGGCCTTTGTTCAAGAGTGAAGTGGACATGACTTACTTCATTGGTAGGCCTTCACATGTATTATGTCCTCTGTTCTCTTCAACAACTCGAAATTTCATTTGGAACCCTGAGTAGGTCTCACCTCAAACAAACCTCTGGATAGGACACATCTTATTGGCATCCTGAAGCAATCATTTAAAATGTTAGTGTCTTGCGACACTTTTGTGAGACAACAGCAGTGCAAAAGATGCACCATGTTTTAAGATAGGCCTCACTTCATCTGCATCAAGATACTGTTAGTTTAAAATGTATATCTTTAGGACTGTGTAGGGGGCCTGGAGAAGCAGAAGCTTCTGTCAGTGTCAAAGTTGTTGAAAAACTGTTTGTCCTTCAATCTTTTCCCTTGTCTTTTCTAATTTTTAAATACATGTTTTAATATTTTTCAAATGTTTGTTCTCTCTTTCACAGATTGAAAGTATAAAAACAAAAAGTGAGTAATTTAACGACAATTATAAGGTAAATGTTTTGTAGTCTTTTCGTTACATTTCTATCACATTCACCTACTAGTAGTTCGACAGCTTCATTTCTTTAACCCTCAATTTCCTGCCTTTGCTACTTTCCTCATTACTTTCTCTATTACCTTCTTACTCAACTCCTTCCACTCTTTTTCTCAGTCCCTCTCTTCTCATAGTTCCTCACTCTTGTTCACTCACTCCGTCTCTATTACTCTTAGTGTCTTTGACTGATCACTCTTTCACTACTTGTTCATAATGCTTTCTCTGTGTAGTTGAAGCACACTAAGGGGCATATTATGAACACAGCCAATAAAATTATTGCTGTTTTTATTGTCAGAAAACTGGTGCAAAAGTGGTTTTAGCGGCAGTTTTCTGCCGCAAAAGCGGCTTTGGTGACATATTTCTGCCGATAAAAGCTGCAAAACTTTTATTGCCTATGTTGATGATATGGCTCTATGTTATTTACATTTCTTTGCTGTTTCAATTAATCTTTTTCTGTTATTTTTTGTTTTCTGTTTTCTATTTTTTCTCTCTGTTATTCCACATGTTTTAATCTTATTTTGAACATTCACTCACATTCTCCAAGAAACTCTTCTTTGTTATTGTTCTACTCTCTTTTTTTTCTTTCACTTCCTTATCTATTTTGTTTTTCACAATTATACCCTCTTCCATCTTTTCTTCGGTAAATAGATCTATTAATCAGTATCTCTGGTTTACTCCCTATAGCTGTCTTTCTTTTAACATCACTCTCTGTTTACTTTCCTTATACTTACTCTTCTTTTTTTTTTTTTTTTTTTTTTTTTGGTTCGCTCCCGGTTCGCGAACCGGGAAGCGAACGGGGAAGCGAACCAAAAGAAATAGAGCTTGCCAGAGTGCTAAACATTCTAGCAATTTTTTTTGAAAGGGAAGGTAGTTCTGAAAAGAACTTTTTTTTAATGTTTTTGTTGTTTTATATTTTTTTTTATTTTTCTGAACATTTTTTGTTTTTTTTTGTATTTTTTGAACAATTTTATATTTTTTTTGGTTTTTGGGGGGGGGAAACAACAAAAAACAGGCATTGAAAAGGGCTCAACAGGAGCAACAAAAAAAATTACTGTCTGGGGCGGTTAGGGCAATTATGATTTTCATAAGCTACGTTGATTAACGTTATGCTCATGTTACCACAGGAAAGCAATGCACCGCAATACAAACAGGTGAACTTGATGTGTGCAAAGTTCTCTTGAATGTTTGGCACGGTTTCCCGTGCCTCTGCTCCTGACAACGATATTTGAGAAGTTGACCTGGCCACAGGAGTTGTTGTTGGGTTCTCCTGCAGGTCACGTATCTCTGCCCGGCTGTAATTCAATGGATGCCACCTGTTCATGTGCCGATGCATGGTATAGTTCCCATAGCTATACTTTTTATCAGTCCCTCTTGATAACTTGTCTTTGCAAATGAGGCAGGTGACATACCTCGCATTTACTTTCTTCTGCCCTGGAGGGAGTGAAAAAACTGCCAAATGAAACTGGCTTTCCTATGGGAAACCCGGGGCACCTCTTCCAAGAACTGTGGTCCTTCTGTCTCCTCTTCCTCTAGTTCTTCCTCTTCCTCCTCTGTGTTGGTGATGACCTGGGGAGGTGGTCCTCTCTTCCCATGAGGAGGTGGAGGTGGTGGTGGGGGTGCACCAGCTGAAGCAACTACTGAAGCCATTGCTCAAGTATGAAATAAGGTCTTCCTCTCACAAAGATGAAAGTCAGAGTGAGGAAAGAAGGAGGGGTTTTCATCATTTGGGAAAAACAATAGTTCTAAACCAATGAAAAGTGTTATTTTTAGGTCACCTGACCTAACCTTACATCATTATGAAACCAAAAGTGAAATGAACCAATGAAAAGTTTTATTAACAAGTCACATGACCTCTTACGCTTATGTTACGCGCTGCGGAACGCGCCCCGGATCGCTTCCGGGTCGCTGCGCTTCGCGCCTCGGTTCGCGCTCCGGAGCACTTCCGGGTGCGCTAACGCGGCGCGTCATAAGACGCATTACGCGGCAACGCGATACGTCGCGCTTCCGCGACGCGCCCCGGATCGCTTCCGGGGAGCTGCGCTTCGCGTCTCAGTTCGCGTACCGGAGCACTTCCGGGTGCGCTAACGCGGCGCGTCATAAGACGCATTACGCGACAACGTGATACGTCGCGCTTCCGCGACGCGTCACGATGTTAATTTCTAACGCGGCAGTTCCGCAAACTGAACGTTTACCGGTTCGCGGACTGGGTCGCGGCATCAAGGTGAGCTAACGGGAAGCTTCCCGGTTCGCGAACCGGGAGCGAAGTAAAAAAATATTAAAAATAAAAATTATTAATAAACATATAAAATATATTTTGGGATTTAAAGAAGAATACATTTTACAGCTACAGATATTAGCTTTTAAAAAACCAATGAAATTCACTGAAAAAACCATAGGTTATAGACCATATATAGTTAGGAATTTGCATTTACAAAACCTTGAAAATTCAATGAAAAAACCATAGGTTATAGACCATATATAGTTAGGAATTAGCATTTAAAAAACCTTATTTTACTCACACAAAACCATTGAAATTCCATATATAGTTAGTTGTACTAACTATATATCGCGCACCCGCAATCCACTGCTGATCATGTCACATATTACATCATTCATGACATGGTCAGTGACATCACTGATGACATCACTGATGACATCTCAAATGACATCACTGATGACATCACTGATGACATCTCAAATGACATCACTGATGACATCACTGATGACTACATCCAGTGACTGTATTTTTCTGTAAAGTTAAAATATGTCTTACATATTGAAGAATGAGTGGATGTATAAGTGTCTGGATGAAGGATTTAGAAGGTGCATGACTGACTGTATGAGTGAGTGATTAAATGTGTCTCACTGAGTGCATGGGTTAGTGACTAAACTGTCTTAATTTGTGCATCATTATGTCTGTTGTTCTGTAAACTGCTGCATGTGTTGATCAGTAGCTATGTGAGTAACTATATGGGTTATTGATTGGTTGCCCAAGTATTTGTATGGGCGACTGAGTGTGTGTGTGGGTGGCTGGGAGGTGTATGACTCTGTGCATAGATGTGTGAGCAGTTGATTCACTAGATGTATGGGTTCAAAAGTGCATGTGGAAACAGCTGTATGGGCGGTTGACTGTGTGCATGAGTGTATTGGTGAGTGAATGGATATCTCAGTGTTACATGTCAAAGTAAGTACATATGTAAAACACAGTACATGTGAGAGTTGACATATATAAATAACTGTGCATAAGAGCCAGTGAATGTGTGAGTGGCTGTATGGATCATTGTGAACTTGTATCAGGGATTGTATAAGAGAGTAAATATGTTTTAGTATATGTTTGAATAAGTAAGGTGTGTATAACTGTATAGTTGAGAAAATGGAGGTATGATTGATTTTTGCATGACTGACTAGGTGTGTGAGTAACTCCATGGATGAGTGACAGTCTGTGAGTGTCTGTTTACACTGAGTGTATCTAAGGTTATATTACAGTCTGAAGAGGTTCATTGTATTATCACATGAATGATGTCATCAGTGATGTGATCAGTAATGTCAAATGAGATGTCATCAGTGATGTCATTTGAGATGTTATCAGTGATGTCATTTGAGATGTCATCAGTGATGTCATCAGTGATGTCATTTGAGATGTCATCAGTGATGTCATTTGAGATGTCATCAGTGATGTCATCAGTGATGTCACTGACCATGTCATGAATGATGTAATATGTGACATGATCAGCAGTGGATTGCGGGTGCGCGATATATAGTTAGTACAACTAACTTTATATGTAATTTCAATGGTTTTGTGTGAGTAAAATAAGGTTTTTTAAATGCTAATTCCTAACTATATATGGTCTATAACCTATGGTTTTTTCATTGAATTGTCAAGGTTTTGTAAATGCAAATTCCTAACTATATATGGTCTATAACCTATGGTTTTTTCAGTGAATATATATATATATATATTACCTACTGGCCATAGGGAAATCACAACATTCTATTGGGAATAACTTTGGCGCCGGTTGAGGAATCTTCCTGAAATTTTCCTTAACTTTGCCTCGCCGCGCTCCGCTCCTTCCCTGAAAGTTTGGGGGGGATTCGTCAAGCAGGGGCCGAGATAAAATGGGGCTCCCAAAACGTGTTTTCCCCATGTTAATTTCCATAGGGTGGTTGGACTCACTTTTAGCCCGAACGGCTGAATGGTTTTCCACCAAACTTGGCAAAATTGTAGGGACTGGTAGCCCGATGTGCCTTTGCTATGTCTCAAGATATGTGCTCCAGTGGTTTTTACGAAAATTTACTTTGAAAAAATATATATTGGGCTACATTGGGCTATATATATGTTAGAGCTTAAATGTAGCCCAATATAGCCCAATGTAGCCCAATGTAGCCCAAAGATGGCCACCAGAGACAAAAAAAAACAAATGTAGCCCAAATATCAGCCAGATGTAGCCCAACTATAGCCCAATGACAGAATGTCCCAGAGTGTTCTAAAGAACAACTAGAGCGCTAACAGTCTTACTTATGACAAAAGTATGGCACACCTGAAGTCATCTTGATTGGAATAAAGTGTTAACACTTAAAACATTTAATTTGCAAAGGAACAAAATGAGGGGGTTCATTTTGCCATAGAAATTATGATTAGTGCTGAAGAAAGAAAAATTAGGGCACATTTTGAGTGACTTCTCAAATCCTCTTATATTTCATTAAAAAAATTCTGATATGCAGTCTCCCAAGATGGCCACCAGAGACAAAAGAGCCCAAATGTAGCCCAAATATCAGCCAGATGTAGCCCAACTATAGCCCAATGACAGAATGTCCCAGAGTGTTCTAAAGAACAACTAGAACGCTAACAGTCTTACTTATGACAAAAGTATGGCACACCTGAAGTCATCTTGATTGGAATAAAGTGGTAACACTTAATACATTTCATTTGAAAAGGAACAAAATGAGGGGTTTCATTTTGCCATAGAAATGTTATATATATATATATATATATTCACTGAAAAAACCATAGGTTACACACCAGTTATAGTTAGGAATTAGCATTTAAAAAACCTTTGAAATTCACTGAAAAAACCATAGGTTTCACACCAGTTATAGTTAGCTGGAAATTTTACTCGCATAAAACCATTGAAATTCCCACGTTATAGTTAGTTGGACTCACTATAACTTGCACGTCTGCAATGCACTGCTGATGACGTCACATATTACATCACTCATGCATATATTTAAATATTTAAACATTACTCGCTAATATATGTATTCACTAAGATACACTTAATAAGCCAGTTAACCGATCCATTTTTTTTAAAAAACACTGAAAAAACCATAGGTTTCAGGCCTTATATAGTTAGGAATTAGCATTTAAAAAACCTTTGAAATTCACTGAAAAAACCATAGGTTTCAGGCCTTATATAGTTAGGAATTAGCATTTAAAAAACCTTTGAAATTCACTGAAAAAACCATAGGTTTCAGGCCTTAGATAGTTAGGAATCAGCATTTAAAAAACCTTTGAAATTCACAGAAAAACCCATAGGTTTCAGGCCTTATATAGTTAGGAATTAGCATTTAAAAAACCTTTGAAATTCACTGAAAAAACCATAGGTTTCAGGAGTTATATAGTTAGGAATTCGTTTTTAAAAAACCTTTGAAATTCACTGAAAAAACTATAAGTTTTAGTGGTGTTATAGTTAGCTGGACATTTTACTAATACAAAACCAATGAAATTGCTCCTATATAGTTAGTTGTACTAACTATATTTCGCGCACCCGCAATCCACTGCTGATGATGTCACATATTAGATCATTCATGACATGGTCAGTGACATCACTGATGACATCTCAAATGACATCACTGATGACATCACTGATGACATCATCCACGTGACAATCACATACACCTTTTCATACACTATTACAATTTTTCATCACTGTTTGTAAAATACAGAGTATCATATTTAAATCCATTGTCACAGCAATACAAGTATCTAAAAATCCGTTCAGTGATTCATAGATGTATACACACATCTAATCACTTACCTATGGATTCACTCATACATGCTGTCAATGAACAATAGAATACTATCAAAAATACTTATACATCTATATCGACATTAAACAACCTATTCACATATGAAGTCATCCTACTCACTTATGCAAACAATGGATCATACTTACATATTTACTTAGCAAAACACTTATACAAACACCACTTCTTCTATTCATTTAGATAGTAAGTCATACTTAGTGAATTATAAAATCATTATTACAAGTATACAGTTATCCATACAGTCACTCACACAATCATTGTGTCTTATGTATACTTATTTATATACAACAACTGACACATACAGTGCCTTTTATTTTTCTAGTTTGTTGGACCTGTACCTTTGAGAAAAATATTTGCTCATCACCACACCCATAAAGACATTCCCTCACCCAAACTGTTAGAACATGTAGTTTTAACTTCATATATCTACTGAATCAACTATTCACACATCTTTGGACAGTCACACACCCCCCACCGAACCACACACACTTTCACACTCCCATACAAATACTCAGTTAACTAATCAATAACTAATATAGACTCTCACATAGCTAGTAACCAACTGTAGAATCAGTTTACACAACAACTGACAAAGTGATACAGATATTCACACAGTTTAGTCACTATCCACTATATTTAGTGAGACATTATAAATTGGTCAAGTAAACAGTCAATTACACTGCTACTAAATTCTCCATCCAAATATTTATTTATATATATCCACTCATTCATCAATGTAAATTGCTATATATCTAATGCATATTTAAATAACGAAGCAAACCACATTCACTGGATGATGTCATTCTGGTAGCCCGATGTGCCTTTGCTAGGTCTCAATATATGTGCTCCAGTGGATTTTGAGAAATTAACGTTCAAAAAAAGATATATATCTGTAAGCGCGCTCTGGGCAGCGCTCCGGTTCGCGTACTTGACGCATAACGGAACTTGGCGTAGCGAAGCTGATTGGCTCTCCGGTGTCTGTAAACATTCCAAACAGTCCGTAGCGGTCGCCATCTTGTCTCTCGGTAGGATCGAGAGACAAGAGGCGGCCAAAGCGAAGGGGCAAATGACCATAAGGGGGCATAGTAGATCCTCCCTGACCCCCTAGGTTTGATGTAGAGGCTTTAAAAGGGCCCCGCAAAAAATGTTTTTGTTTTTTTGCGTGGGGAGCGCCCGGTCCGCGAACCGGGAGGCGTTCTGGGAAGCGTACTAAAAGGAAAAAAGAATGATAGACTTTTCTAATATTGTATGTTAATTGATTGTTTGTTTTGTTGATTATTTTTTAATTTCTTTATTTTTTAAACAATTATTTATTATTGTGATTGTGTTTCAAAATGTAATAAAATGTCTAACATTTCACTGTCTGAAATGTCGTTATTTTCATTGAACATAGCTTGTAATGTTTGAGTGTGTAAAATGTCCTCATTTTGAAGGAGGACATCTACTGGTTGCACACATTGCAGTAGTTCTTGGTCCCAAGTTTCATCCATAAATTCTATATAATTTGGATCAATTATTTCTTGGTTGCTCTCTTGCAGGACAATTTGAAATGAAACTTTCTGTTCGCCTTCCATTTTGCCTGAAATTTGGATTAAAAAATATATATTAGTACAGATAGGGCACTGTTGGGATTAATTTTAGATAGGCAGTTTTTATCAGTGAATTTATCTTTGGGCAGTGTATAGTATCAGAGTGGAAGTAGGAATATAAAAAAGTGTATGTGATTTAACGTAAGTAAATTCATAATTATACAAGAGAAACCTAACTCCATCCATAACTATAACAGAGAAGTCTATCTAAATCTATAACTACTACAGAGGGATAGTATATAACTATCAGAAAAAGTTTACCATATTAACTTATAGTGCACAATATACTTTAGTTTTTAAAATAACAACTTACCTTTACAAAGAAGTTGAAGTGATTAGTGAAAATCCAATTGAAATGTACACCAGGAAGTAGTAGTCAAAATGGCTGTGTTCCCTTCTCTTCCTTTAAATATATTCAGGTATATAACGAATCAAATGTCAGGTAAAAAAAGTAGAAAATGAAAGTAACATTTTCATTGGTTGTCAATTCCAACACTTCAGATGTGTTCTGTGAAGTAATTAACCTCACGGTATTTAGAAAGGTCTACAGGCTAAATGGCTAAATGGAATTTCAATCAAATTTGTGAAAATGGTAGGGATTGGTATGTAGTATGAGCTAATCTATATTTGGTGAAAGTGTCTCCAGTCGTTTTTCTGTAAATTACTTTCCCACTTTTTTTGATGGAGCGCTTCCCGGGGAGCGGCCCAGTACGCGAACTGGCGAGCTCCCCGGTACGCGAACCTGAAGCGTTACGGGAGTCCACCATTTTGTGTTTCGGTCGAATTAAGATACAAGATGGAGGGCAAATAATGTTCAGAATGGGTAGAAGGGGGTACGGTAGACGTAACTTGACCCCCTAGGTTTTCTGAGGGTGGCTGAGGAGGCCCATATGTGTGGGGAAAAAACATTTTTTTTTAAAAATTTCACGCGGTTAGCTTCCGGTTCGCGTACCGGGTAGCGCTCCATGGAGCGTACTTTGTTGAAAATTAGTGAAAAAAGTTAGAGTAAAAAAATAATTGTGAGTGATCAGATGTAGGGTAGCTCTGAGAAGAGCTTTTGGGTTTATGGTACATTTAGGTACTTATAAGTAGGTACCAATGCACAGTCTTAAATTCAAAATGAAAATTCTGTTGCCCTCATCTGAGAAGTGAACTCCATCTCCTCTGTAGATATCTTGCATGTAGTAACGCAAGTTATTGTTGTGCACGGAGCCCATTCCATGGTCTCTCATGTAAGCTGAAACAGATTTGTTTACATGCTTCCTCGACTTCTCAATTTGTGGACAAAATTGGTTCGACCACCTCCATTTCTGTCTTTGGCATATATTTGAATATACCAAGGCAGTTTGAGGAAAAAGTGCCATTAATTGTTCAAAGGTGTCCTTTAAAAGCATTTCCAGACCTACCCCAGTCAAAGTGCCCAAATCATTACCTCCACAGTGCACAATTAACAGGTCAGGTTTTGGCAAATGCATAAAGGTTTTCACCAATGGTATCAATTGGTGACATTTTAATCCTCTGTGGCCAAACCACTTAATTTCCACATCTTGTAAATTGAGGTTAGGTAAATTTCTGTTCTCAGCATACCTCTGAGCCCAATAGATGTAACTATGTCCAACAATCCAGACAGAAAACATGGTGAGAGAAGGTTCTGCTGCAGTCAGATGAAGTGTGGCAATGAAATGGCAGTTGAAAAAATAAGAGTTTAAAATGAAAAAAACTGTGGAGTTTCTGTGTTAATGAAGCAGTAACAGTGATTGGTGGATTTTGATTGCTGAAAACAGAAAGTTAGGGTGCATGAATGAGTTCTTTGAAAGATGTATTTTGAATGGTCAATAAAAAATCATTAAATGAAAGATTGCACTGGATATGCAGGTGTACTGAGAGTTCAGAGTTCAATTGAAACATTGTTGTGTGAACTTGCAAACATGAGAGGTCTTTCAGGAGGTGGTTGCTATGGAAAAAAGGCAAATTCAAATTTATATCCAGAACAAGACGTTGTGCCTGAGAATATTTTTCAGAAAATTACTGAGAAGAAATCTGGAATATGTTTGATGCCAACTCTTGCAGAATGTGCCATCTTCAACAACAAAATGTTGTATTTAGAAAACCAAGAGATTGTGAAACTGGAAGCTATTGACAGAGTAGAGCATATGGGATCAACAATTATTTTGTCTGAGAATTTGAAAACAAAATTGGATTCATTAGAGAAGACTATATCTAAAACTGCTGGTTTTGAAAAGACTCTGAATGTGTGCTTAAATTGCCGTACAATTTTAAGAAGGAATTTACATGTTGAAAGAGGTCTGGTAAATGGATCAATGGGTAATGTTGTTGATTTTGTGAAATACAGAAATAGAGATGGAATTGAATTTTTAAAAATTAAATTTGATGGCATTGAGGAAGTACAGCTAATTGGTTGTTGTTCTGCTAGATTTTTGCTTGTAAAAGACTTATATGTTCGCCGTAAGCAGTTTCCTGTTTGCTTGGCATATGCGGTGACAATCCATAAATCGCAAGGTTTAAGTGTAGACAGTGCATTGGTGAATATTGGCAGTTCTGTGTTCAAGGAGGGTATGGCATATGTGGCATTGTCACGAGTTAGAACTTTATCGGGATTGCACTTGATTGAGTGTGATGTCACAAACATTTGTGCGGATCTAGATTGTGTTAAGGAATACAATAGGTTAAGAAGAGAGTATGCGCCACATTTGCCTCAATATCCTTTGTTTGAGAAACGTGTGGTAGGCCGGAAACGAAGAAATGTGACCAATACTAGGGAGGTTGTAGCAAAAAGACGAAAAGTCGATGAACCTGAAATTATAAGCAGAAACAAAAAGGATTCTGTTGAAGATGTTGTTGGTTTTCAATTTGAAAACAGTTCTGGTGTCAACTGCTATGCTAATGTAGTGGTTAATGTTTTGTTTTCTCTAGAAAATGTAAAAGAAGAGATTGTGGTCAATTCTGATCAAAGATTTTGCAGTTTGTTAAATTCTGTGTTAGAGAAATGTAGCACTGATAGAACAAAAATAGAAAGTGTGTCTGAAATTCGAAATCTGTTAGACAGATGTTCAGGTCAAACACAATTCTCTCAAAATATTCAACAAGATTGTCAGGAGTTTTTAATGTATATACTTGATGTATTGCATGCTGAAGGTGTAGATGTAGATCACCTGTTTGGGCTTTCTTATCAATGGCAGCATGACTGCGAGAACTGTATGGTATCAAGTACTACTAGTGTAGACTCAGAAAGATTTATATATTTAACTTTGCCAGACAGTAAATCAGTCTCTTTTAATAAGCTAGTAAAAGCAGCTGATCACAACATGGAGTGTAGCCAATGTAAATCTGAAATGATGTCAACATTATTTATACGAACATATGGCCAGTATGTCATTTTAATGTTCCAACGATATAGGCCTGATGGAACAAAATTGACAACTTTAATTAAAAATGTTGTGGCTTCACAGTTGTCAATATCAGGAAGGACTTTTGTAACTGCAGCAATTATATATCATGACGGTCCGTGAATAACATCAGGACATTACACAGCTTATTTAAAGTCTAGAAATGGCTGGTCATTCTGCAACGATTCTGTTTTAATTTTCAAAAAAAAATTGCCGTATGACCTTAAAAATTCTTACCTAGTGTTTTTAAAACCAAAATTTTAGGGAAAGAATCTCGGGATGTGCTCTGAGGAATTTCAAGAAGTTCTAATGGCTCCTACACGATTTGGCTTTGAGGATAAGTGTAGTACAGAGACATAACTTCTTACCATAACACTGAACGTCATGGAAAAATAACTGCACTTTGAATGAGTTCAGAAAAACTATTTCTTTTTATAAGCTAATTCAAGCAGCCAATCAAAACATGGAGTAGAGGGAATGTAAGTCTGCAATGCTGTCTACTGTTTTATATTGCTTTGTGATTAAAAGTGATGTAGAGAATTAAATAATTGTAGTAGTCATAGAGGTAGTGTAAGTCTGCTTCATAGTAAGCAGTATCAGTGTCATAGGAAATGTAGAACATGAGTGAGCAAGAAGGGTAAGATATTAGTAGTCCAGGATTGTGAAAATGATCTTCAACATTTTAATTCTGAAAGTTGCGGAAATATAAAATGACGGGATTGGCTTACAAGAATTCCAAGAGTTATAAATGGCTCTTACATGATTTGGCCTTGTGGAAACGTGTGATAGAGAGCGAGAAGTCATTTATTGTATGTAACATATTTTTCAAAACGATGGAGGTTTTCTTTCAGAAAGTGGCGGGCTGAAAGTAATAACAGCACAACAGAGTGTAAGCTGTTCATAGGACATCCTTCGACGTCATGGAAAGTAAGTTAACTTTAAGGAGTTCTGAATTCTGATTTGTTATGTTGTATGGGTTTTTTAAACACAATCATTTTGATTGTGTTTTTTTTCCCCCGCTGTTATATGATGAATACCTTCAAGTCACTGTTTTTAGTGAAATTTGATACATTCCGAGAACAGCACAAATAAACCATTTAACATGTATAATTAATTCTGTACTGTTTGCATTTATGATGTACATTTAGAACTGTGTAGGAGGCATGGACAAGGAGAGGCTTCTGTAAGTGTCAAAGTTGTTGCATACAGTGCTCACATTCTACGTAGTCTTTCATATGATAGACTACATTCCCACAATGAGATACTTAAGCAAAGGAAACACAGGTGATATGATTGTGGAATGAGCAAAAAAAATTGCACGTTTTTCAATTATATTACCTGTGTTTCCTAACATTACACATCACATTGTGTAGATGAGGTTTAGGCCTGTTCCAGGAGACAGAGGAGGTCTGACATTTGTTCAACAGTGCAGTGGACATGACTCACTTCGTTGGTAGGTCTGCACATGTATTATCTCCTCTGTATTCTTCAACAAACCTAAATTTCATCTGCAACCCTGAGTAGGACTTACCTGAAACAAATCTGTGGATAGGTTACACCTTATCGGCATCTTGAAACAATCATTTAAAATGTTAGGATCAGATTTATGATGGCCGTGCGCCTCTTTTGCGCTGCTGTGGATCAGTTTTGTGTAAAAGATGCTCCATGTTGCAAGATAGGTTTCAGTTCATCTCCAGCAAGATACCATCAGTTTGAAATGTATAAAATTAGCACTGTGTAGGGGGCATGCAGAAGCTGAAGCTTTTGTAAGTGTCAAAGTTGTTGCATGCAGTGTGCATTTCTGGGTACTGTTTCATATGCTGGACTACATCTGCACTATGAGATACCTAAGCAAAGGCAACACAGGTGATGTGATTGTGAAATGAGGAAAAGAAACTCCACATTTTTCAATTACATCACCTGTGTTTCCTAAGTTTACGAATGACATTGTGCAGATGAAGTTTAGGTCTGTCCACGGACACAGAAGAGGTCTGGCCTTTGTTGAAGAGTGAAGTGGACATGACTTACTTCATTGGTAGGCCTTCACATGTATTATCTCCTCTATACTCTTCAACAATCCTAAATTTCATCTGCAACCCTGAGTAGGACTTACCTGAAACAAATCTGTGGATAGGTTACACCTTATCAGCATCTAGAAACAATTATTTAAAATGTTAAGGGCAGTTTTATGAAGGCTGTGTGCCTCTTTTGTCACTTTTGTGTAAAAGATGCACCATGTTGCAAGATAGGCCTCAGTTCTTTTCCAGCAAGATACCGTCAGTTTAAAATGTATATAATTAGGACTGTGTAGGGGGTATGGAGAAGCTGAGGCTTCAGTAAGTGTCAAAGTTGTTGCATGCAGTGCGTACTCTTTCATATGCTGGACTACATCTGTACAATGAGATACCTAACCAAAGGAAACACAAGTGATGTGATTGTGAAATGAGAAAAAGAAATTGCACGTTTTTCAAATACATTACCTGTGTTTCGTAACATTACGAATCACATTGTGCAGATGAAGTTTAGGCCTGTCCAGGGAAACAGAGGAAGTCTGAACTTTATTGGTTGGCCTGCACATGTATTATCTCCTCTGTACTCTTGAACAAGTCTAAATTTGATCTGCGACCCTGAGTAGGCCTCACCTGAAACAAACGTCTGGATAGGACACACCTTATTGCCATCCTGAAACAATCATTTAAAATGTTAGGAACAGTTTTATGATGATTGTGCACCTCTTTTGCGCTGCCATTGCGTCAGTTTTGTGAGACAACAGCAGTGCAAAAGATGCACCATGTTTTAAGATAGGCCTCAATTCATCTGCATCAAGATACTGTTAGTTTAAAATGTATATCTTTAGGACTGTGTAGGGGGCCTGGAGAAGCAGAAGCTTCTGTCAGTGTCAAAGTTGTTGAAAAACTGTTTGTCCTTCAATCTTTTCCCTTGTCTTTTCTAATTTTTAAATACATGTTTTAATATTTTTCAAATGTTTGTTCTCTCTTTCACAGATTGAAAGTATAAAAACAAAAAGTGAGTAATTTAACGACAATTATAAGGTAAATGTTTTGTAGTCTTTTCGTTACATTTCTATCACATTCACCTACTAGTAGTTCGAGAGCTTCATTTCTTTAACCCTCAATTTCCTGCCTTTGCTACTTTCCTCATTACTTTCTCTATTACCTTCTTACTCAACTCCTTCCACTCTTTTTCTCAGTCCCTCTCTTCTCATAGTTCCTCACTCTTGTTCACTCACTCCGTCTCTATTACTTTTAGTGTCTTTGACTGATCACTCTTTCACTACTTGTTCATTATGCTTTTTCTGTGTAGTTGAAGCACACTAAGGGGCATATTATGAACACAGCCAATAAAATTATTGCTGTTTTTATCGGCAGAAAACTGCTGCAAAAGTGGTTTTAGCGGCAGTTTTCTGCCGCAAAAGCGGCTTAAGCGACACATTTCTGCCGATAAAAGCTGCAAAACTTTTATTGCCTATGTTGATAATATGGCCCTATGTTATTTACATTTCTTTGCTGTTTCAATTATTCTTTTTCTGTTACTTCTTCTTTTCTGCTTTCTGTTTTTTCTCTCTGTTATTCCACATGTTTTAATCTTATTTTGAACATTCACTCATATTCTCTAAGAAACTCTTGTTTGTTATTGTTCTACTCTCTTTTTTTTCTTTCACTTCCTTATCTATTTTGTTTTTCACAATTATATCCTCTTCCCTCTTTTCTTGGGTAAATAAATCTATTAAACAGTATCTCTGGTTTAGACCCTATAGCTGTCTTTGTTTTAACATTACTCTCTGTTTACTTCCCTTATACTTACTCTTCTTTTTTTTTTTTTTTTTTATTTTGGTTCGCTCCCGGTTCGCGTACCGGTGAGCGAACCAGGAAGCGAACCAAAAGAAATACAACTTGCCAGAGTGCTAAACATTCTAGCAATTTTTTTTGAAAGGGGAGGTAGTTCTGAAAAGAACTTTTTTTTAAATGTTTTTGTTGTTTTATATATATTTTTTTTCTGAACATTTTTTGTATTTTTTGTATTTTTTGAACAGTTTTATGTTTTTTTTGTTTTTTTGGGAGGGGAAACAACAAAAAACAGGCATTGGAAAGGGCTCAACAGGAGCAAAAAAAAATTTACTTTCTGGGGCGTTTAGAGCACTTGTGATTTTCATAAGCTCGGTTGATTAAGGTAATGCTCATATTGCCACATGAGAGTAATGCACCGCAATACAAACAGGTAAACTTCATATGGACAAAGTTGTCCTGAATGTTTGGCACGGTTTTCCGTGCCTCTGGTCCTGTCAAATATACCTGTGTTGATGTCGTGGCCACAGGAGTTGATGGGTTGTCCTGCAGGTCACGCATCTCTGCCCGGCTGTAGTTTAATGGATGCCACCTGCTCATGTGACGATGCATGGTGTAGTTGCCGAAGCTATACTTTTTTAAGGTGCCTCTAGATAAGGCCTCTTTACATATGAGGCACGTCACATATCTAGCATTAACTTTCTTCTGCCCTTCAGGGATTGAAAAAAACTGCCAAATAAAACTGGTTTTACGATGAGAAACCCGGGGCTCCTCTAGTAAAAACTGTGGTCCTTCTGTCTCCTCTTCCTCTTGTTCATCCTCTTCCTCCTCTGTGTTGCTGATGAACTGTGGAGGTGGTCCTCTCTTCCCATGAGGAGGTGGTGGTGGTGGTGGGGGTCCACCAGCTGAAGCTACCAATGAAGCCATTGCTCAAATATCAAAAAAGGTCTTCCTCTCACAAAGATGAAAGTCAGAGTGAGGAAAGAAAGAGGGGTTTTCATCATTTGGGAAAAACAATAGTTCTAAACCAATGAAAAGTGTTATTTTTAGGTCACCTGACCTAGCCTTACATCATTATGAAACCAAAAGTGAAATGAACCAATGAAAAGTTTTATTAACAAGTCACATGACCTGTTACGTGCTGCGGAACGCGCCCCGGATCGCTTCCGGGTCGCTGCGCTTCGCGCCTCGGTTCGCGCCTCGGTTCGCGCTCCGGAGCACTTCCGGGTGCGCTAACGCGGCGTGTCATAAGACGCATTACGCGGCAACGCGATACGTCGCGCTTTCGCGACGCGCCCCGGATCGCTTCCGGGGAGCTGCGCTTCGCGTCTCAGTTCGCGTACCGGAGCACTTCCGGGTGCGCTAACGCGGCGCGTCATAAGACGCATTACGCGACAACGTGATACGTCGCGCTTCCGCGATGCGTCACGATGTTGATTTCTAACGCGGCAGTTGCGCAAACGGAACGTTTACCGGTTCGCGGACCGGGTCGCGGCACCACATTGAGCTAACGGGAAGCTTCCCGGTTCGCGAACCGGGAGCGAACAAAAAAAAAATAATAATAAAAAAATTATTAATAAACATATAAAATATATTTTTTGATTTAAAGAGGAATACATTTTACAGCTATAGATATTAGCTTTTAAAAAACCAATGAAATTCACTGAAAAAACCATAGGTTATAGACCATATATAGTTAGGAATTAGCATTTACAAAACCTTGAAAATTCACTGAAAAAACCATAGGTTATAGACCATATATAGTTAGGAATTAGCATTTAAAAAAACCTTATTTTACTCACACAAAACCATTGAAATTCCATATATAGTTAGTTGTACTAACTATATATCGCGCACCCGCAATCCACTGCTGATCATGTCACATATTACATCCTTCATGACATGGTCAGTGACATCACTGATGACATCACTGATGACATCTCAAATGACATCACTGATGACATCACTGATGACATCTCAAATGACATAACTGATGACATCACTGATGACAAAATCCAGTGACTGTATGTTTCTGTAAAGTAAAAATATGTCTTACATATTGAAGAATGAGTGGATGTAGAAGTGTCTGGATGAAGGATTTAGTAGGTGCATGACTGACTGTATGAGTGAGTGAATAAATGTGTCTCACTGAGTGCATGGGTTAGTGACTAAACTGTCTTAATTTGTGCATCATTATGTCTGTTGTTCTGTAAACTGCTGCATGTGTTGATCAGTAGCTATATGAGTAACCATATGGGTTATTGATTGGTTGCCCAAGTATTTGTATGGGAGACTGATTGTGTGTGTGGCTGGCTGGGAGATGTGTGACTCTGTGCAGATCAATGTGTTCTTGTATCAATGATTGTATAAGAGAGTAAGTATGTGTTAGTATATGTTTGAAAATGTAAGGTACTCTATGTTTAACTGTATAGATTAGAAAATGGAAGTGTGATTAATTCTTTACAGGACTGACTAGGTGTGTGAGTAACTCCATGGATGAGTGGCAGAGTGTGAGTGTCTGTATAGGTGTATGAGTGCATATGATAGTGTTGTAAAGATGAGTGATTGTATGTATGAATGATTGTATGGGTGAATGAGTGAATGTGTGTGTAGACGTAGGAATCAGTGAGTGCGTATGTAGTAACTAGTATTGGTGTGTCAATTGTTTAAAAAATTATATTCTGTATTTAACACTGGGTGTAACAGAGGTTATATTAAAGTGTGAGGAGATGCATTGTATTGTCACATGAATGATATCATCAGTGATGTGACCATTGATGTTAAATGAAATGTCATCAGTGATGTCATCAGTGATGTCATTTGAGATGTCATCAGTGATGTCATTTGAGATGTTATCAGTGATGTCATTTGAGATGTCATCAGTGATGTCATCAGTGATGTCATTTGAGATGTCATCAGTGATGTCATTTGAGATGTCATCAGTGATGTCATCAGTGATGTCACTGACCATGTCATGAATGATGTAATATGTGACATGATCCGCAGTGGATTGCGGGTGCGCGATATATAGTTAGTACAACTAACTATATATGGAATTTCAATGGTTTTGTGTGAGTAAAATAAGGTTTTTTAAATGCTAATTCCTAACTATATATGGTCTATAACCTATGGTTTTTTCAGTGAATATATATATATATATATATATATATATATATATATATATATATATATATATATATTACCTACTGGCGGTCGCCAGTAGGTATATATAGTTAGGATTTTTTCTCTATGGGATTTTTGAAAATTCTATGTCGAATAACTTTGCCGTTTAATTAAGGAATTGGCTGACATTTTCAGGAAAATGGCACATTTTGTTTCTGAGCAGCCCCTGAAAAGTTGGGGGGGTTTTGTCAAGGGGGGGCCAAGAAAAAAGGGGGTCCCAAAACGTGTTTTTCCAATGCAATTTTCCATAGGGCGGTTGGCCTCACTTTGAGCTCGAACGGCTGAATGGATTTTCACGAAACTTGGCAAAATTGTAGGGACTGGTAGCCCGATGTGCCTTTGCTAGGTCTCAATATATGTGCTCCAGTGGATTTTGAGAAATTAACGTTCAAAAAAATATATATATCTGTAAGCGCGCTCTGGGCAGCGCCCCGGTTCGCGTACCTGACGCGTAACGGAACTTCGCGAAGCGAAGCTGATTGGCTCTCCGGTGTCTGTCAACATTCTAAACAGTCCGGAGCAGCCGCCATCTTGTCTCTCGGTAGGATCGAGAGACAAGAGGAGGCCAAAACAAAGGGGCAAATGACCATAAGTGGGCATAGTAGATCCTTCCTGACCCCCTAGGTTTGATGTGGAGGCTTTAAAAGGGCCCCACGGGGCAAAAAAAAATAAAAAAAAATGTTGTTTTTTTTGAGTGGGGAGCGCCCGGTACGCGCACCGGGAAGCGGTCTGGGGAGCGTACTATAAGGAAAAAAGAATGATAGACTATGATATTTTGAAATATTGTATGTTTATTGATTGTTCTTTTTTTTTTATTTTTTTTATTTAAGTAGCAGTATTTATGAATATTAAATATAAATTTATTTTTGTGATTGTGCACAGTATACTATAAGTCTGACTTTACATTATAATCAATTTGGTACTAGTTTATGAATTACATATAAAAATGATTAAAGACTCAAACAATTTTTGATTATTAAATATAAATTTATTTTTCTGATTCTTTTTCAAAATTTAATAGAACGTCTAACATTTGACTGTCTGATATGTCTTCTTTTTGACTGAACATAACTTCCCACATTTGACCGTCCTGATAATGAAGTAAGAAATCCACAGATTCTACACATTGTAGAAGTTCATGGTCCCGTGATTCATCCATGAATTCCAAGTCAATGGGTTCAATGATTTCCTTATTGTTAATCTCTAGGACAATTTCAAAGGAAACGTTCAGTTCTCCTTCCATTTTTGTGCTGAAATTTGCATAAAAAATAAATATATCAGTAGAGATAGGGCACTGTTGGGTTTAAGTTCAGACAGGTACTTTTCAGGCGTGAAGTAGTACTATTAAAAAGTGCCTGTGAAAAAGCCTAAGTAAATTCATAATTATACCACAGAAACCTAAATCAATCCATAATTATAATAAACAAGCCTTTCTCAATGTCTAACTGTTATAGAGGGATAGTATATAACTATCTGAAAATGTTTTCAAATTTATAAAATAACATCTTACCTTTTAAAAACAAGTTTAAGTTGTCAGTGAAAATGATTTTGCAATGTGGTTCAGGAAGTAGTAGTCAAAATGGCTGTGTTTCTCTCTCTTTCTTTATATATATTCAGGTACATAACCAATCAAATGTCAGGTAAAAAAAGTAGAACATGAAAGTAACATTTTAATTGGTTGTCAATTCCAACACTTCAGATGTGTTTTCTGAAGTAATTTACCTCAGGGTATTTAGAGAGGTCTACAGGCTAAATGGCTAAATGGAATTCCAATCAAATTTGTGAAAATGGTAGGGATTGGTATGTAGTATGAGCTAATCTATATTTGGTGAAAGTGTCTCCAGTGGTTTTTCTGTGAATTACTTTCCCACCTTTTTTGAGCAAGCGCTTCCCGGTGCGCGCCCTGGTACGCGAACCGGCAGCGTTACGGGAGTCCTCCATTTTGTGTTTCGGTAGAATTGAGATATAAGATGGAGGGCAAATAATGTTCAGAATGGGTAGAAGGGGGCACGGTAGACGTATCCTGACCCCCTAGGTTTTCTGAGGGTAGCTGAGGAGGACCATATGTGCGAAAAAAAACAATTTTTTTCAAATTTTCGCGCGGTTAGCGTCCGGTGCGCGTACCGGGTAGCGCTCCGGGGAGCGTACTTTGGTGAAAATTAGTGAAAAAAGTTAGAGTAAAATAATAATTGTGAGTCATCAGATGTAGGGTAGCTCTGAAAAGAGCTTTTGGGTCCTGTGGCTGATGTAGGTACCTACAAGTAGGTACCAATGCACAGTCTTAAATTGAGGATGAAAATTCTGTTCCCCTCATCTGAGAAGTGAACTCCATCTGCTCTGTAGATATCTTGCATGTAGTAACGCAAGTTATTGTTGTAGATAGAGCCCATTCCATGGTCTCTCATGTAAGCTGAAACAGACTTATTTACATGCTTCCTCGATTTCTCAATTTGTGGACAAAATTGGTTGGACCACTTCCATTTCTGTCTTTGGCATATATTTGAATATACCAAGGCAGTTTGAGGTAATAGTGCCATCAATTGCTCAAAGGTGTCCTTTAAAAGCATTTCCAGACCTACCCCAGTCAAAGTGCCCAAGTCATTTCCTCCACAGTGCACAATTAACAGGTCAGGTTTTGGCAAATGCAAAAAGGTTTTCACCAATGGTATCAATTGGTGACATCTTAATCCTCTGTGACCAATCCAGTTGATTTCCACATTTTGTAAATTGAGATTGTGTAAATTTCTGTTATCAGCATACCTTTGAGCCCAGTGGATGTAACTATGTCCAACAATCCAGACAGAAAACATGGTGAGAGGAGGTTCTGCTGCAGTCAGATGAAGTATGAGAATGAAATGGCAGTTGAAATAGTAGGAGTATGTAATGAAAAAAACTGTGGAGTTTCTGTGCTAATGATTCAGTAGCAGTGATTGGTGGATTTTGATTGCTGAAAACAGAAAGTTAGGGTGCAAGGATGAGTTCTTTGAAAGATGTAATTTGAATGGTCAAGAAAAAATTATTTTATGAAAGATTACACTGGATACGCAGGTGTACTGAGAGTTCAGAGTTCAATTGAAACATTGTTGTGTGAACTTGCAAACATGAGAGGTCTTTCAGGAGGTGGTTGCTATGGAAAAAAGGCAGAAAGGGCAGAGGGGGGAAGGGTGTTGATTTGAAAAAAGTGAGGGAAGAGTTTTGATTGGGTGACATGAGAGATATGTGTGATGAATTACAGCATTTCTGTGCCATTGATGGTTGCAGCCTCTGGAGTGCATACCTTTTGCTCTGCTGAAGACAAATTGGTGTGTGTCTGAGACTGTTTTGAAACTCAAAAAGTATTTGCTAAGGTGGGAAAAGATTCATTTAATTTAAATAGAGAATAGTATGCTTTATGGAGAAAATTATGAAGAAAGTTGTGTATTTAAAATGTTGCTTTGTGTCAAGTGTTTTACAAATAGATTTTGTTTCTTTGAGTTACATAGCCATGTTACATAGGCATGTTAAAAGTGACGCAAAAATGGTGCAAGGGCCTTAAAAAAACGCTTTCATGTGTCTTAGGGCATTTTAAGTCACTTCCCCTTGAATGTAGGTATATAATTGATTTACATGATGTGTTTAAAAACGTTTTTTGAAATCAATTAGGTTTCTTGATATGTACTGCTAGAGTTTCATAGGTTGCTTGGGGTATATTTAAAAGGCCTTTGAGTTCCTTTGATGTTATTTTTCCCATTTTAATTTAAGACATTTCCTTGTGGTGCAAGGTCCTCGTACATACGCCCCCATATGTGCTTGGCAAATTTAGATTTTGATTCTTTGAGTTACATAGCCATGTTAAAAGTGACGCAAAAATGGTGCAAGGGCCTTAAAAAAACGCTTTCATGTGTCTTAGGGCATTTTAAGTGACTTTCCCATGAATGTAGGTATATAATTGCTTTACATGATGTGTTTAAAAACGTTTTTTGAAATCAATTAGGTTTCTTGATATGTACTGCTAGAGTTTCATAGGTTGTTCGGGGCATATTTACAAGGCCTTTGAGTCTCTCTGATGTTATTTTTCCCATTTTAATTTAAGACATTTCCCCGTGGTGCAAGGTCCTTGTAAATATGCCCCCATCTGTGCTTGGCAAATTTAGATTTTGATTCTTTGAGTTACATAGCCATGTTAAAAGTGACGGAAAAATGATGCAAGGGCCTTAAAAAAACGCTTTCATGTGTCTTAGGGCATTTTAAGGCACTTCCCCTTGAATGTAGGTATATAATTGATTTACATGATGTGTTTAAAAACGTTTTTTGAAATCAATTAGGTTTCTTGATATGTACTGCTATAGTTTCATAGGTTGCTTGGGGCATATTTACAAGGCCTTTGAGTCCCTTTGATGTTATTTTTCCCATTTTAATTTAAGACATTTCCCCGTGGTGCAAGGTCCTTGTAAATACGCCCCCATCTGTGCTTGGCAAATTTAGATTTTGATTCTTTCAGTTACATAGCCATGTTCCATACAGTGCTCACCTTCTGCGTAGTCTTTGATATGCTAGACTCCATCTGCACAATGAGATATCTAAGCAAAGGAAACACAGGTGATGTGATTGTGAAATGAGCAAAAGAAATTCCACATTTTTCAATTACATCACCTGTGTTTTCTAACATTACGAATCACATTGTGCAGATGAGGTTTAGGCCTGTCCAGGGACACAGAAGAGGTCTGGCCTTTGTTCAAGAGTGCAGTGGACATGACTCACTTCATTGGTAGGCCTGCACATGTATTATCTCCTCTGTACTCTTCAATAAGCCTAAATTTCATCTGCAACCCTGAGTAGGCCTCACCTCAAACAAATCTCTGGATAGGCCTCAGCTTATCGTCATCCTGAATCAATCATTTAAAATGTTAGGGGCAGATTTATGATGGCCGTGCGCCGCTTTTGCGCCGCTGTTGCGTCACTTTTGTGATGCAGCAGTGATGCAAAAGATGCACCATGTTGCAAGATAGGCCTCACTTCATCTCCAACAAGATACCGTCAGTTTAAACTGTAAACATTTAGGACTGTGTAGGGGGCATGGAGAAGCTGAATCTTCTGTAAATGTCAACATTTTTGTATACAGTGCTCAGCTTCTGTGTACTCTTTGATATGCTAGACTCCATCTGCACTATGAGATACCTAAGCAAAGGAAACACAGGTGAAGTGATTGTGAAATGAGGAAAAAAAATTACACATTTTTCAATTACATCACCTGTGTTTCCTAACTTTACGAATCACATTGTGCAGATGAGGTTTAGGCCTGTCCACGGACACAGAAGAGGTCTGGCCTTTGTTCAAGAGTGAAGAGGACATGACTCACTTCATTGGTAGGCCTGCACATGTATTATCTCCTCTGTACTCTTCAACAAGCTTAAATTTAATCTGCAACCCTGAGTAGGCCTCACCTCAAACAAACCTCTGGATAGGCCACACCTTATCGTCATCCTGAATCAATCATTTAAAATGTTAGGGACAGATTTATGATAGCCGTGTGCCTCTTTTGCGCCGCTGTGCGTCACTTTTGTGACGCAGCGGCGGTGCAAAAGATTTGCTATGTTGCGACATATTTACAACTTGATGCATCTAGGCAGATGTGTCATGCTGTAAAAGTCCTGTGCCACATGAAACCAATGCAGCAGTGATGCAAAAGATGCACCATGTTGCAAGACAGGCCTCACTTCATCTCCAACAAGATACCATCAGTTTAAAATGTAAACATTTAGGACTGTGTAGGGGGCATGGAGAAGCTGAATCTTCTGTAAATTTCAAAATTGTTGTATACAGTGCTCAACTTCTGCGTACTCTTTGATATGCTAGACTCCATCTGCACTATGAGATACCTAAGCAAAGGAAACACAGGTGATGTGATTGTGAAATGAGGAAAAGAAATTCCACATTTTTCAATTACATCACCTGTGTTTCCTAACTTTACGAATGACATTGTGCAGATGGGGTTTAGGCCTGTCCACGGACACAGAAGAGGTCTGGCCTTTGTTCAAGAGTGAAGTTGACATGACTCACTTCATTGGTAGGCCTGCACATGTATTATCTCCTCTTTCTTTAAAGATAACGACAACATCAAGCATGAGTGATAATGAGCAATCTGTTGATCTCGATATTATCATTGAAATTGTGATTGAAACATCAGTGCAAGTAGATCCCTTGGATGATTTAAATCCTGAGGATGATGAAGAACATGATGAGGATGCCGATTTGTCAGAATTGTATGACATAGGGTGGGAAGCTGACCTGCTTGAGCCTATGGAACTATAAACATTTATTTTTAAAAGTTACTGGAAATGAAAAGTAAACATGTAAACCGTTTCATTTAAAATTAAACACAACTTCAAAAACAGCTTGTGTGTAGTGTCTTTAATAAAATAGTCAAATATGCTCATAAAATTAGTTCAGATTCACATATAAAACAGCACAGGTCAAATGTAGAAGCATTCCATTTCTTTGCTACTATTTGTGACTACTAAATTTGCCAATGCACTAAAAATTATTTTATGTAAAAATGACAAGTAGTGTGTTAAATTTGTGACGACTGTTATTGATTTACTGTTTGGTAATAGTGGTTAATAAAATTTTTAATTATATTTTACCACAGATTCAACTGCAGATCATTTCAAAAGGACATAATGCCATCTAAACAACGAAACCGAAAGGCTACAAAACGTCAAAGACAGCAGCTTACTAAATGCTTGCAGCAGTCCTCTACAATAAAAACTCGTCAAGTCACCAAGAAAGCTCCGGGTAAGACAACGAAATCATTCCTAAGAAACATTTGTAGAAAAAAAAGTAGTACTACAGAAAATGTTTTAGTCCAGAAAAAGAGAACCAATTTAAACGGAAAGGAAAGGCCAATCAAAAATGTTACTGCTAGAGCAGGAGATAACTCTGTGCATGGTAGTAGAAGGAAAAATCAGTTTAGGGACATTCGTAGACGAATGTTCCGCAACAGGATAATTGGCAATTTGTTAAAAAATATTAAGAAAAAAAAAGTTGAGAAAATGATTGATCAGGCATTTGAAATTAAGCGAAAGTTATTTATTTTGATAATCAATAGAATTAGGAAGCTAAACAAGGCAATTTATGATTTCAAAAGAAATAGTAGATGGAAGAGAACAGTTAATCGTAGTAATTTTTGTGAAGTTTTTTCAGGAGAATGGATGCATAGTTCAAGTTGTGAGGCATTTTTTAATGAGGAGAGTTATTTCCAGGATAATGATTTGGTGCATGCAGTTGACACCAGTGGTCGAGCTTATGAGGTGATAGATGGTTGTCCAGTTGAAAAAGAAAAACTTGTGGCAACAGAGGCAGAAGAGGTGTTAGGTAATGAGGTTTTAGGAAGACGTCCTAAGGGACCAGTGTATATCTGGAAGTGTAGTAGTATTTGCAGTGTGTGAAAGGATTCCATCAATTTGCTTTGTGATTTTGTACGGACATTTAATAAGAAAACTTTAAAACAGAAAATGAAGTTGTTGCAAGAATTAGATCCTTGCAGAGTGAGAGAAGTGACAGGTTTGCATGGTCATTCACTGGCCTGTCTTTCCAGGAGAGTATGCCAGAGTGTTTTTCATCATTTCAGGATGCTAGCAGTGCATCATAATAAAGTGAGGAAATTAGTTAGAATGTTGTATTATGCTAAGAGTCCAGCAATTATGCGTAAACAATTATGCACTGCTCTTTTGCATGGTTCTGAAGTAGATGTGAAGAATATTTGTGAAGAAATTGAGTTTTGTTACTTTGCAAGTAAAGAGGAGAATGTTGAAATTGACCCAGAAGAAGAAGGTAATGTGGAAGATAGTGTACAGGTTTCCAGTACAGATAATTTTCAGAAAGAAATTGCCACGTTTCAGGTGAAATCAAGTGAGAGGCCTAATTTTACTTGTGTGTGTTGTCGACACACTTATTATAAGAATCAGACTAAGTTAGTGGATTTATATGTGAAAAGTGAAAGTGAAAATATTAGTGAATGGAAGGATTTTGCAACATAATGATGGTAGAAAATTGTTTTGATTTAGGATTGGATCAACGTGTGTGTACTTATTGTTGTAACAAATTAAATCAAAACCGGATGCCTGCTAGAGCGGTTCATAATAATCTGGAATTGGTTGAGATTCCTTCTGAATTGAAGGATTTAAATACTTATGAATCTATTTTGATTCAAAGTATCCATCCCTTTCAGGCTATTGTACGAATGGAGCCAAAGACAGGGAAATTGCCTCCATCAGATTTACAGAGAGGATTAAATGGAAGAGTTGTTTATTTGCCTCTAGATTTGAAGAAAAACATTAATACAATTGGAGTAGAGAAAGCGGAAGAGGAACCTCTGGTTATCTTAGTTAATGGGGTTCCGACAAAGAGTAAGAAAATCTGGCAAGATTTAGTGGATGTTAGGAAAGTCAAAAAGGCAACATTGTATTTGAAGAAAAACAATAAGTACTACAAGAATGTATATGTTGCAGAAGAGGAAGTAAGTGAAGAAGAGGATAGCGATTTGTGTGCTGGTCAAAGTAGAAGCCTCTAAAAATGAAGAAATATATGAACATTATAGTGTTCATCCTTTGCATTCCAAGGAAGTCATGGGGAATGCTATTGAGTTGTTTCAAATGAAACAAGCCAAAAGAAATCCCATTACTGTTTGGGAGGAAAGTTTGGAAGCTCGGTGTTTCCCACAGCTATTTCCAACAGGTCAAGGAGGAAGATATGATGAGCGACCTGATCAAATTCCTGCTTCTGAATACCAAACTTTACGATTGTATGCAGAAGATCCTAGGTTTCGTCAATGCATTCCCTATTTGTTTCATCTACTGTTTGAAAGCGATCTGTCTGGACTGTCATATGCAGTGAACCACAACTTGAAAAGTGGTGTACACATGCAAAATATCTCGGCAAGTGACTTTATGGATAAAGTCCATGTGCAAGACAGTATTTTGGATTCACACTTGATTAATCTCATGGCGTGTCAGCGTGGTACTAATGAGTACTGGTACCGTCGTCATGGTAATTTAAAATGTATGCTGAGGAACTTAGGAACTCCCACATGGTTCCTCACTCTCAGCTGTGCCGAGTATGGCTGGGAAGACTTACTTGAATTTCTACGAGAAGCAAATGGAAACATTGAAAATATCGAATTCAAGACACCCGGAGAACTGTGCTCCTTGGATCCAGTGAATGTATGCAGGTACTTCAATCATAGATTTGAAGCTATGATGTCTTTCATCATGAACAAGAAAAATCCACCTCTTGGAGAGGTGTTGGATTTCTTCTGGAGAAAGGAGTACCAAGCAAGAGGTGCTCCTCATATACAAATGCTGCTGTGGATCAAAGATGCACCCAATTTTGGAACAGATCCGGATGACTTAGTGATAGCGCCTTGAGACCCTCCGGGTGAGTAGTGTGCGGTATAAATGCCTATGATTGATTGATTGATTGATTGAGTTTCATAGAACAGTATTCTACATGTGCTGTCCAAAGGCAAAGGAAGACAAAAGCCTAAGAGAACAAGTTTTACGCTTCCAAAGCCATCGTTGTGGAAAGTACTGTCGTCGTAAATTCAAAAACAAGGACAAGTTCTACACAAAATGTCGTTTCGCCTTTCCACGACCGGTGATTTCTAAAGGAAGAGTGAACAGTTTGATGTCTTCGCTGCGACATAATGTGATGAAGAAATCACCCAAAAATACGTACAATTTGAAAAGGAACGAAGAGTCCAAGTACATCAACGACTACAACCCAGTGATTTTGTCCATGTGGAATGCTAACATGGATATACAGTTTGTGGCTGATAACTTTATGGCTGTGGCTCGGTATGTGACATCTTACATCACCAAAAAAGAAAAGACAGAATTGAAGGATATGTGGGAGGACATTTCCCATGAAAAGAGCCTCAGTAAGAAGTTGTACAGTTTCAGTCTGAAGATGTTGTCGCATCGAGAAATCGGAGCTTACGAATGTTCTGACCGGTTGTCTTCAGCAAGTCTCTATGCCAAATCCAGGAGTATCATTTGGGCGAGTCTTGGTCTTGCTGCAACGCGTAATCGAGTTCTGAAACCTGTACGAGAAATTGAGTATTTGGCGGAAAAGGAGCCAAACAGTACAGATATTTTGAAGAGCAACATGTTGGATACATATTATCCAAATAGAAGCAGTCACCTCGAGAATGTTTGTCTGTATGAGGTTCTACAAAATTACATATTCAAGAGGAACATCAAAGAAGATATTGATAAAGGAGTGTATGCTGTAATTGGAAGTGAGGGATGTCTGGTCAAGCAAAGAAAATGCCACTTGGTAAACCATCGAAAATTGAGTGGCGAATCTCCTGAAAGAAAAGAGTTTTTCTATTTAGCACTTTTGCAACTTTTCAAGCCTTGGTGTGCAGAAGAGGAACTGCTTGGAGATTTCCTCTGTTACGAAGACTCTTTCAATGCCGCCAAGGAGACCATAGAATGTCCTGTTTTTCCCAAATATCTAGAAATGTTGAATGCGGAAATCGAGCAGGAAGCAACGATTGCAGCCGAGATTGCTAGAGACAGTTCTCAGGACAGTCAGAGTTCTGTTTCATTGAGTCAGGATCCACTAGGAGGACCAGTTATTGAAAATGAAGCTGCCACTGCCATGATTGAAGTGGAAAGAGCCATGGCACATGCTCAGGAGGATGCGGTTAACTTAGAAGACTTGGAAAGACAACTCAACGTTGAGCAGAGGAAAATATATGACGAAGTTACCAACCAAATAGATCATGGATTAAGTCATGAGAAGAAAGAGTGCTCATGTACGTCGTGGAAGCCTGTCCGACTGTACGTGAGTGGAGAAGCGGGAACTGGAAAAAGTTTCCTCATTAAAGCAATTTCATGTTATTTGCAGAAAAGGACTGAGTCATCGCTGTCTTGTGTTGTCACCGCTCCAACTGGACTGGCAGCACATAACATTAAAGGTATTACTTTGCATCGTCTACTGATGCTGCCAGTGGAGCATGATAACAAATTACAATACCACAAGTTATCTGGAGATGCTTGTTGTGAAGTTTCAAGAGTCTTGAGGAAAATGAAACTTCTTATCATTGACGAAGTAAGCATGGTTTCCAATGTCATGCTTGCCTTTGTGCATTTGAGAATGCAAGAAGTTCTCAAAACAGAGTATGATGTGTTATTTGGTGGCAAACACATCATTGTTTTCGGTGATCTTCTGTAGCTGACACCAGTGAAAGGACAACCTGTGTTCAAAATGCTCACGCATGAAGATACCAGGAAGTGCCTAGGGAGTATTGGCAACGTCAATATATGGTTAAACTTCAATTATGCTGAACTGCGTGAAAATATGCGTCAAGCTAAGGATGAAGATTATAAGAATATTCTACAAGATGTCAGAATCGGAAAAGTGACCGAGCATGGGAAAGAAGCTTTACATGCACGATTACTGTCAAATTTGTATCCAGAAGAAGACGTTGTGCCTGAGAATATTTTTCAGAAAATTACTGAGAAGAAATCTGGAATATGTTTGATGCCAACTCTTGCAGAATGTGCCATCTTCAACAACAAAATGTTGCATTTAGAAAACCAAGAGATTGTGAAACTGGAAGCTATTGACAGAGTAGAGCATGTGGGAGCAACAATTATTTTGTCTGAGAATTTGAAATCAAAATTGGATTTATTAGAGAAGACTATATCTAAAACTGCTGGTTTTGAAAAGACTCTGAATGTGTGCTTAAATTGCCGTATAATTTTAAGAAGGAATTTACATGTTGAAAGAGGTCTGGTAAATGGATCAATGGGTAATGTTGTTGATTTTGAGAAATACAGAAATAGAGATGGAATTGAATTTTTAAAAATTAAATTTGATGGCATTGAGGAAGTACAGCTAATTGGTCGTTGCTCTGCTAGGTTTTTGCTTGTAAAAGACGTATATGTTCGCCGTAAGCAGTTTCCTGTTTGCTTGGCATATGCGGTGACAATCCATAAATCGCAAGGTTTAAGTGTAGACAGTGCATTGGTGAATATTGGCAGTTCTGTGTTCAAGGAGGGTATGGCATATGTGGCATTGTCATGAGTCAGAACTTTATCGGGATTGTACTTGATTGAGTGTGATGTCACAAACATTTGTGCGGATCTAGATTGTGTTAAGGAATACAATAGGTTAAGAAGAGAGTATGCGCCACATTTGCCTCAATATCCTTTGTTTGAGAAACGTGTGGTAGGCCGGAAACGAAGAAATGTGACCAATAGTAGAGAGGTTGTAGCAAAAAGACGAAAAGTCGATGAACCAGAAATTATAAGCAGAAAGAAAAAGGATTTTGTTGAAAATGTTGTTGGTTTTCAATTTGAAAACAGTTCTGGTGTCAACTGCTATGCTAATGTAGTGGTTAATGTTTTGTTTTCTCTAGAAAATTTAAAAGAAGAGATTGTGGTCAATTCAGATCAAAGATTTTGCAGTTTGTTGAATTCTGTGTTAGAGAAATGTAGCACTGATAGAACAAAAATAGAAAGTGTGTCTGAAATTCGAAATCTGTTAGACAAATGTTCAGGTCAAACGCAATTCTCTCAAAATATTCAGCAAGATTATCAGGAGTTTTTAATGTATATGCTTGATGTATTGCAAGATGAAGGTCTAGATGTAGATCACCTGTTTGGCCTTTCTTATCAATGGCAACATGACTGCGAGAACTGTAGGGTATCAAGTACTACTAGTGTAGACTCAGAAAAATTTATATATTTAACTTTGCCAGATAGTAAATGAGTGTCCTTTAATAAGCTAGTAAAAGCAGCTGATCACAACATGGAGTGTAGCCAATGTAAGTCTGAAATGTTGTCCACATTATTTATACGAACATATGGCCAGTATGTCATTTTAATGTTCCAACGATGTAGGCCTGATGGAACAAAATTGACAACTTTAATTAAAAATGTTGTGGCTTCGCAGTTGTCAATATCAGGAAGGACTTTTGTAACTGCAGCAATTATATATCATGACGGTCCTTCAACAACATCAGGACATTACACAGCTTATTTGAAGTCTAGAAACGGCTGGTCATTCTGTAATGATTCTGTTTTAACTTTAAAAAAAAAATTGCCTTTTGACCTTAAAAATTCTTACCTGGTGTTTTTACAACCAAAATTTTAGGGAAAGAATCTCGGGATTTGCTCTGAGGAATTTCAAGAGGTTCTAATGGCTCCTACACTATTTGGCCTTGAGGATAACCCCCACATGCATCAACCTATTTAGGAAGTGCAAACGGTGCGAATCGGTAAATTCGGCCGTTTGCACTTCGTAAATACGTTTTTGGGATGCATCAAACAGAGTGCCATATTTCGCTATTTTTTGCATTTCTTAAGAATGCAAATGCAATTAAGGAATCGCATTTGTGCGATTCCTTAATTGCAATGCATCATTTTTTTTTAAATTGCGAATTTTGAAATTGGAAGTGCAAATTAACACGAGGTGGACCCTCGTGTTAATTTGCGAAAATTTATAAAAAGGCAAAAAAATGCATTTTTTAAACTTGCATGTTACAGACACACATGTCCTTAGGACATGTGTGTGTGAAACATGCACTTGAAAATACATTTCAGGGGTGCAGGGGGGGGTCCTTTGGACCCCCCTCTGCACCCTTGCAATGCATCAACAAATTGCGAGTGCAAAAAAAAAAATGCAAAACGGCATTGATTCCTATGGGCCTCTAGGCCCATAGGAATCAATGTAATGCCATTCCTTAATTGCGATTCGCAATTAAGGAATCGCAATTTCCGAAAATTAAGAAATCCTAAAAACTTTTAGGATTTCTTGATGCATAGGATTTTGCATTTCCTAATTAGCGATTCCTTAATTTTCGCTATTTAAGAAATGCAAAATCCTAGATTGATGCATGTGGGGGCATGTGTAGTACAGAGTCAAAAGTTATTTTTCAGTTTTAACTATTTCCTGAAAAAAAAGAAGGTTTTTTTACAGAAAGTGGTGGGCACGGATTAGTTAAAGGACAACATAGTATTTCCCAAAGCAAACGGTGTTCTTACCATAACACTTGACGTCATGGAAAAATAACTGCACTTTGAATGAGTTCAGAAAAACTGTTTCTTTTAATAGGCTAATTCAAGCAGCCAATCAAAACATGGAGTAGAGGTGATGTAAGTCTGCAATGCTGTCGACATATTCTGAACAAACTTTTGGTTATAATGTCATTTAAAAATTCCAACTGTATAAACCTGATGAAAATAAGTTTTCAACTTTAATTACAAATGTTATGGCTACACAGTCGTTGATTTTAGGAAGAACATTTCTAACTGCAGCTATTATATGACATGATGGTCCTTTGACAACATCCACTTATTACACATCTTATTAAAAATATTCTTACTTTCTGTTTTCAGAAGAAAGAATTTAGGGAAGGTAACTGGCCTATAATGATTCTAGAGGTTGATATAATTTTATGTACTGTTTTAAATTGCTTTGTGATTAAAAGTGTTGTAGAGAATTAATTAATTGTAGTAGTCATAGAGGTAGTGTAAGGCTGCTTCATAGTAAGCAGTATCAGTGTCATAGGAAATGTGGAACATGAGTGAGCAAGAAGGGTAAGATATTACTAGTACAGGATTGTGAAAGTGATCTTGAACGTTTTCTTTGTGAAAGTTGCGGAAAAAGAAAATGACGGGATTTGCTTAGAAGAATTCCAAGAGTTATAAATGGCTCTTACACGATTTGGCCTTGTGGAAAAGTGTGGTATAGAGCGAGAAGTCATTTATTGTATGTAACATATTTGTCAAAACGATGGAGCTTTTCTTTCAGAAAGTGGCGGGCTGAAAATAATAACAGCACAACAGAGTGTAAGCTGTTCATAGGATATCCTTCGACGTCATGGAAAGTAAGTTAATTTTAAGGAGTTCTGATTTTTGATTGGTTATGTTATATGGGTTTTTTAAACACAATCATTTTGATTGTGTTTTTTTTCCCCGCTGTTATATGATGAATACCTTCAAGTCACTGTTTTTAGTGAAATTTGATAAATTCTGAGAACAGCAAAAATAAACCATTTAACATGTATAATTAATTCTGTACTTTTTGTATTTATGATATACATTTAGAACTGTGTAGGAGGCATGGAGAAGCTGAGGCTTCTGTAAGTGTCAAAGTTGTTGCATACAGTGCTCACATTCTGCGTAGTCTTTCATATGATAGACTACATCTGCACAATGAGATACCTAAGCAAAGGAAACACAGGTGATGTGATTGTGGAATGAGCAAAAAAAATTGCACGTTTTTCAATTACATTACCTGTGTTTCCTAACATGACGCATCACATTGTGTAGATGAGGTTTAGGCCTGTTCCAGGAGACAGAGGAGGTCTGACATTTGTTCAAGAGTGCAGTGGACATGACTCACTTCGTTGGTAGGCCTGCACATGTATTATCTCCTATGTACTCTTCAACAAGCCTAAATTTCATCTGCAACCCTGAGTAGGACTCACCTGAAACAAATCTGTGGATAGGCCACACCTTATCAGCATCTAGAAACAATCATTTAAAATGTTAAGGGCAGATTTATGATGGCCGTGTGCCTCTTTTGCGCCGCTGTTCCGTCACTTTTGTGATGCAGCAGCAGTGTAAAAGATGCACCATTATTAAATTATTATTAAAAGGCTCTTCTATAGCGCATGGCCACTCGGGAGCATCCCAGCGCTTAAGACTAACCAAGCGGAGATGAATTAAAAATAGAGAACCATTATAACTAGTTTTTTGGAAACAGAAGAGTTTTTAACTTTTTCCGAAAGACAAGGAGGTTAGGCTCTTGGCGAAGAGGTGGAGGAAGAGCATTCCACAGCCCAGCCGCGTTGTGCGAGAACAGGCGACCTCCTGTGCGGGATCTCCTGATCCTAGGCACTGTCAGCAAGTTTTGTTGGTTCGAGCGAAGATTCCTGGTAGGGTTGTAAGGTCTGATCATATCCTCTAGAATGGGGGGGCCACTCCCATAGAGTGTTTTATGGACCGTGCAGAGGGTCTTAAAATAGATTCGCTCCTTTATGGGGAGCCAATGCAAGGTGCGGAGTGCTGGCCTGGCTAATGTACAATGGCTCGTGCCCGTGAGTAGCCGTGCTGCGGAATTCTGGACAACCTGAAGTTGCCGAATAACCGACACGGGGGCTCCAAGATAGAGCGCATTTTCATAATCCAGCCTGGATAGAACAAGGGACTGGACAATGGTTTTCTTTGCTGCCTCGGGTAACTGAGGAAGGATTTTCCGGATTGTTTTCAGCAGTCCGAAGCAGGTGGCTACTGTTTTCCTTGCCTGGGTCTTAAATGACAACTCTGCGTCCAACCAAAAGCCGAGACTCTTTATCTCGGTCTTTGGAGTGGGTCCTGGACCCATACAGGAGGGCCAGTGTATCGAGTTGTCAAATGTGGCTCGTTTTCCTAGAAGCATCAGCTCCGTTTTACCTCCATTCAATTTCAGGTGGGACAGGTCCATCCAGTTTGCTACTGCCTCCAGGCAATGACAGAGCCTGGAGGGGGAGGATTCCAACTGATTAAGAGAAACAACTAGCTGGGTGTCGTCAGCATAGCTTACCAGTTGGATCCCAAAGGGGGCAACTACTTCTGCCAGGGGCGCCATATAAACATTAAACAGTGTGGGGCTAAGGGAGGAGCCCTGTGGCACCCCACACTGTAATGGCATTGATGGAGAACAGCTATTTTCTGTAAAGACCTTGAAGGATCTGTCACCAAGGAAGGACTCCAGCCACATGAGTGCCCTGTCTTTGACGCCCAGTTTTTTGAGACGAGACAGGAGGACACGGTGGTTCACCGTGTCGAAAGCGGCACTGAGGTCCAGGAGGATAATGGCCGCGCTGCCACCTGCGTCCAGAATCCTCCTGGAATCCTCTACCACCCTCAGCAGTGCCGTCTCCGTACCCTGTCCCTTCCGAAACCCAGTTTGGGTTGAATGAAGCAGGTTATGGGTCTCCAGAAAGGATGCTAGTTGTTTATTTACCCATTTCTCTGCAAGTTTACTAATGCCGGGGAGCAGGGAAATGGGACGATAATTGGAAAAGTCCTGAGGGTCGAGATGAGGCTTTTTTAACAAGGCCTTGACCATTGCCAATTTCCAGTCTTGGGGTACCCTTCCTAATTCAAATGAGGTGTTAACTAGATGGATAATGTATGTGCTGATGTTGGGCAAGGCTAACTTTAGAATATTCATAGGGGCAGGGTCTAGCGGAGAACCGCTTTTTACAGAGTTGAAAAGCGTGGGCAGCAGTTCCGTACTGAGGGGGGAAAAGGAAGGGAGGCAAGGCAGAGTAATATCTGTATCATCTGGCAAAGGGAGGATAGGTTCTTCAGGAGGTAGAGGAGGAAGGGACAGGAGGATCTTTTGAATTTTTTCAGCGAAGAAATTCGCCAGATTGGTGCATTGAGCATCAGCCTCCTCCGTACAGAGTGGTGAAGATGGCGGGTCAGGGGCTTTCAACAGGGATTTAGCTATCTTGAACATCTCTCTTGGGGCGTTGGCTGAAATCTCTATTTTTTCTGCATAAAAGATGGATTTAGCCACGTTAAGAGCAGATTTATATTTTTTTAGAGAGAGTTTGTATTTAGTTTTTTTCTCTTCCACAAAATGTTTTCTCCACTGTCTCTCCGACCGTTTACATTCTTGTTTTAGGGACCTTAGCTCAGAAGTGAACCAAGGTTGTTTAGTGGAGGCTTTCTTTTTGGAGATGTTTGTTTTAGGAAGCACCCTGTCCAATGATGATTCAATCCATTGGTTAAAGTCTAGGTTAGCCCTGTCGATGTCCTGATTGACCTGAGGTTCGCTTGTATTCAGTGCCTCTGCCCATTCATTCATTTTTAATTTCGTCCACCGCCTACTCAGAATTTTACTGGGCGGTTCTGTTGGACCGGGTGCGGGCATATTCCATATGAAGGGGATGACCATATGATCTGTCCATGTTGCAAGATAGGCCTCACTTCATCTCCAACAAGATACCGTCAGTTTAAAATGTATATAATTAGGACTGTGTAGGGGGAATGCAGAAGCTGAGGCTTCAGTAAGTGTCAAAGTTGTTGCATGCAGTGCTGCACTTCTGCGTACTCTTTTTATATGCTGGACTACATCTGCACAATGAGATACCTAAGCAAAGGAAACACAAGTGATGTGATTGTGAAATGAGCAAAAGAAATTGCACGTTTTTCAATTACATCACCTGTGTTTCCTAACATTACGAATCAGATTGTGCAGATCAGGTTTAGGCCTGTCCAGGGAGACAGAGGAGGTCTGGCCTTTGTTAAAGAGTGCAGTGGACATGACTCACTTCATTGGTAGGCATGGACATGTATTATCTCCTCTGTACTCTTCAACAAGTCTAAATTTCATCTGTAACCCTGAGTAGGCCTCACCTCAAACAAACCCCTGGATAGGCCACACCTTATCAGCATCCTGAATCAATCATTTAAAATGTTAGGGGCAGATTTATGATGGCCATGCGCCTCTTTTGTGCCGCTGTTGCATCACTTATGTGATGCTGCAGTGATGCAAAAGATGCACCATGTTGCAAGATAGGCCTCACTTCATCTGCAACAAGATACTGTTAGTTTAAAATGTATATATTTAGGACTGTGTAGGGGCATGGAGAAGCAGAGGCTTCTGTAAGTGTCAAAGGTGTTGAAAAACTGTTTGTCCTTCAATCTTTTCCCTTGTCTTTTCTAATTTTTAAATACATGTTTTAATATTTTTCAAATTTTTGTTCTTTCTTTCACAGATTGAAAGTATAAAAATAACATGTGACTAAGTTAACGACAATTATAAGGTAAATGTTTAGTACTCTTTTCATTACCTTTCTATCACATTTAACTTCTATTAGTCCCTCTGCTTCATTTCTTTAACCCTCAGTTTCCTGCCTTTGCTACTTCTCTCATTCCTTTCTCTATTACTTACTTACTCTACTCCTTCCACTCCTTTTCTCAGTCTCTCTGTTCTCATAGTTCCTCACTCCTGTTCACTCACTCCGTCTCTATTACTCTCACTGTCTCTGACTGATCACTCTTTCACTAATAGTTCATTATGCTTTCTCCCTGTAGTTCAAGCACACTAAGGGGCATATTATCAACACAGGCAATAAAATTATCGCTGCTTTTATTGGCAGAAAACTGCCGCAAAAGCGGCTTTAGCTGCAGTTTTCTGCCAATAAAAGCAGCGATAATTTTATCACCTATGTTGATATTATGCCCCTATGTTATTTACATTTCTTTGCTGTTTCAATCATTCCTTTTCTGTTACTTCTTCTTTTCTGCTTTCTGTTTTTTCTCTCTGTTATTCCACATGTTTTAATCTTATTTTGAACATTCACTCACATTCTCTAAGAAACTCTTGTTTATTATTCTTCTACTCTCCTTTTTTTCTTTCACTTCCTTATCTATTTTGTTTTTCACTATTATACCCTCTTCCATCTTTTCTTCGGTAAATAGATCTATTAAACAGTATCTCTGTGTTACTCCCTATAGCTGTCTTTCTTTTTACATTACTCTCTGTTTCCTTCCCTTATACTTACTCTTCTTTTTTTTAAATTTTTTTTTATTTCGCTTCCGGTTCGCGTACCGGCGAGCGAACCGGGAAGCGAACCAAAAGAAATAGAGGTTGCCAGAGTGCTAAACATTTCAGCAATTTTTTTATAAAGGGGAGGTAGTTCTGAAAAGAACTTTTTTTTTCTTATTTTTGTTGTTTTATATTTTTTTATTATTTTTCTGAACATTTTTTTACTTTTTTGTATTTTTTGAACGGTTTTATATTTTTTTGGTTTTTTTGGGGGGGGGGAAACGAAAACGATTCATTGTAAAGGGCTCAACAGGAGCAACAAAAAAAAAGAATTTATTCTCTGGGGCGTTTCGGACAATCATGATTATCAATTGCTAAGTTGATTAAATTGATGCTACTTTCTCTGTAGCAAATCAACTGACCGCAACGCATGCACACTTGTTTGATTGTCCCGAACCTCATCTGTATATTTGGGACCATGTCCCTTGCCTCTGGTCCCGTCACTTCCTCCACATTTGATCTTCGGGCCACAGGAGGGGGGTTGTCCTGCATGTCACGTAGCTGCGCAGCACTGTAGTTGATAGGGTGCCACCTCTCCATATGGCGATGCATCGTATAATTGCCATAACTGTATTTTTTATTTGTCCCTCTGGACAGATCTTTCTTGCATATAAGGCAAGTTACATACCGGGCATTCATTTTTTTTTGGCCCCGGGGATATTTAAAAAATTGCCAAATGAAACTCTCTTTGACACGGGACGTCCTAGGCTCTTCTTCCAAAAACTGCCTCTCCACTTGCTCCTCTTCCTCTTCTTCCTCTTCTTCCTCCTCTTGATTGAGGATTACCTGAGGAGGTGGTCCTCTCTTCCTAGGAGGTGGTGGTGGTGGTGGGGGTGCACTAGCTGAAGCTACAACACATGCCATTGCTAAGTGATGAAAAAAGGTCTTCCTCTCACAAAGATGAAAGTCAGAGTGAGGAAACAAGGAGGGGTTTTCATCATTTGGGAAAAAAAATAGTTCTGAACCAATGAAAAGTGTTATTTTTAGGTCACATGACCTAGCCTTACATCATTAGGAAACCAAAAGTGAAATGAACCAATGAAAAGTGTTATTAACAAGTCACATGACCTGTTATGCTTACGTTACGCGCTCCGCGTCGCGTCCCGGATCGCTTCCGGGAAGCTGCGCTTCGCGCCTCGCTTCGCGTACCGGAGCACTTCCGGGTGCGCTAACGCGACGCGTCATATGACGCATTACGCAACAACACGATACGTCGCGGTTACGCGACGCGTCACCATGTTGTTTCCTAACGCGGCAGTTGCGCAAACGGAACGTTTACCGGTTCGCGGCAAGAAATTGAGCTAACGGGAAGCTACATGGTTCGCGGACCGAGAGCGAAATAAAAAAAAATATTAAAAAAAATACATAAAAAAATTATATTAAAAACATATAAAATATATTTTTCGATTAAAAGAAGAATACATTTTACAGCTTTTGATATTTGCTATTAAAAAACCATTGAAATTCACTGAAAAAACCATAGGTTATAGACCATATATAGTTAGGAATTAGCATTTACAAAACCTTGAAAATTCAATGAAAAAACCATAGGTTATAGACCATATATAGTTAGGAATTAGCATTTACAAAACCTTGAAAATTCACTGAAAAAACCATAGGTTATAGACCATATATAGTTAGGAATTAGCATTTAAAAAACCTTATTTTACTCACACACATTGAAATTCCATATATAGTTAGTTGCACTAACTATATATCGCGCACCCGCAATCCACTGCTGATGATGTCACATATTACATCATTCATGACATGGTCAGTGACATCACTGATGACATCACTGATGACATCTCAAATGACATCACTGATGACATCACTGATGACATCTCATTTGACATCAATGACCACATCACTGATGATATCATTCATGTGACAATACAATGCATCTCCTCACATTTTAATATAACCTCTGTTACACCCAGTGTTAAATACAGAGTATAATTTTTGAAACCATTGACACACCAATACTAGTTACTACATACGCACTCATTGATTCCTACGTCTACACACACATTCACTCATTCACCCATACAATCATTCATACATACAATCACTCATCTTTACAACACTATCATATGCACTCATACACCTATACAGACACTCACACTCTGCCACTCATCCATGGAGTTACTCACACCTAGTCAGTCCTGTAAAGAATCAATCACACTTCCATTTTCTAATCTATACAGTTAACCGCATGCGTGCGGGCGGAATTCCGCCCGTACGCTGAGTTTTTCAAAAGCGCACTTTACGTGACGAGCTGGGCTCGTCATGAGCGTGCGAGGAGGCTACCTCATGACGAGCCCAGCTCGTCATCAGCGTCGAAGGGGTTAAACATAGAGCACCTTACATTTTCAAACATATACTAACACATACTTACTCTCTTAAACAATCGTTGATACAAGTACACATTGATCTGCACAGAGTCACACACCTCCCAGCCAGCCACACACACACTCAGTCTCCCATACAAATACTTGGACAATCAATCAATAACCCATATAGTTACTCATATAGCTACTGATCAACACATGCAGCAGTTTACAGAACAACATACATAATGATGCACAAATTAAGACAGTTTAGTCACTAACCCATGCACTCAGTGAGACACATTTAATCACTTACTCATACATTCAGTCATGCACCTACTAAATCCTTCGTCCAGCCACTTATACTTCCACTCATTCTTCAATATGTAAGACATATTTTAACTTTACAGAAACATACAGTCACTGGATGTTGTCATCAGTGATGTCATCAGTGATGTCATTTGAGATGTCATCAGTGATGTCATCAGTGATGTCATTTGAGATGTCATCAGTGATGTCATCAGTGATGTCACTGACCATGTCATGAATGATGTAATATGTGATATCATCAGCAGTGGATTGCGGGTGCGCGATATATAGTTAGTGCAACTAACTATATATGGAATTTCAATGGTTTTGTGTGAGTAAAATAAGGTTTTTTAAATGCTAATTCCTAACTATATATGGTCTATAACCTATGTTTTTTTCAGTGAATATATATATATATATATATATGTGAGTGCATTATATAAACATGTACACATGGCTGTAGTCATGTTAAATGAAGACATATCACTATTGTATGTAATCTGTTATTTTGAGAGATGCACATCTACATATATACCAAAGTATCACATAAGGAAGGTGAGCATTATGTGCAACACCTTTATTGGGCCAGAGCAAGTATTTCTGAAAATAGCCTTAATAGTTTTGTTTTTTGATAGAGTTATCCATCAAAGTGTCAATGCATTTGTAAATACGATTACAAAATTGCACTTACAAGCAACACGTTCACAACCCACAAATATTTGTACTTGATGAAAAATCCTTTATCAAATACACCTCATAATGAATATGTAGAAAGAATAAAGAGCATAACTATAATATGTTTGTTTTTTATGAATGAATAAATAAAGTACATTTTGTATTAATAGTTACATGTAATTTTGTCATCGCTAGCATGGCTAATCATCCATATCGAGGAACAGCAAAGTGAAACCTTGAAGTATCAGTTTCATCTTGAACTACTGAATGGATAAGGTAGGGTGGTTGTGTTTAACACTTTATCATTTCAAGACCACCAGGTCAGATGTGAAGAGTAAACCACAAGGATACGCCAGCGGAAAACGAATTCAAAATTGGGCAAGTGTATTCATGGCTGGAACGCTTCTATCAGCCACTTTTAGCCCAATACTCTATTGATGTAGTAATTGAAATTGTATTTGTATAGTGCTTACTACCCCTGACGAGGCGTCAAGGTACTTTTGAGTGAGTAATACTCGACTCCAGAACCCAAAAGGATTAGCAGTGGATTTGTATAGGGAAATATGAGTTAATTTGAGTAGTGGACATGAAAGTCTGTTAGTTGGATTCAATACGATAATGGAGGAATAGAAGAGGGAAGGGTCTAGAACATGTTATTAGGGAGATCATAGATTTAAGATGAGGTTTTGTATGAGTAAAAGGAGAGATGGAGGATGGAAGAGTCTCTAGAAAGGGATTAGGGTGGCCATAGCAGCAAAATGGGTTTGGGATGAGTCAAAAGGAGGGATACATAATGGTCGAATTTAGAAGGGTTGTTTTGGGAAATTATAGTAGTAAAATGACTTTTGAGGTTAGTCAGGAGGAATAGAGGAGGGGAGAGTCCAGAAAAGGATATTTTGGAGATCATAGTAGCAGAATGAGGTTTGGGATGAGTCAGAGAGTGGAGGTAGCTGATATATTGAAAGAGGTACAGTATTTAAACCAGAAAATGTAGAGGCCATAACCGCCATGTGTTTATGAGTTCTAAATCTAAAAACACCCACTAAAGATAAAATGCATTTAAAAGCTATGCTAGTAAATTGTGAATAGATCAAATGTCTAGAGTAAATCATTGTTTACAGTTATCAGTTAAAAATATAATAGGATTAAAATGCAAGTAAAATGCTCTCAATTTTCACCATATTTCCAAAGTTAAACTCATGCACCAAATCACGTTGCTTATCATATTTAAATGTCACCATAAAAACTATGTAATGCACATGCATTTGGAGGAACTTATATTATAATGCAAGTAACTAGACAAGAATTCAAATGATACCCTGAAAGAAACAGAAAGCTCAATGAAACTTATCAAAGAGAGAGCTCTACATGTTCACCCACACTAAATATCTGTGTATCTTGCTGGAGATGGGTGCCATGTAAAATTATCCTATGTACGAACGGTCGAAAGAGGACTTATGTAGACATTAGGTAAAAGATAAGTATGGATGTCGGTCATCTTCAAGGAGTCATAGTATGTTTGATGGAAACCAAAAGGGGAGAAGAAAAGGCATTCTGAAACTATCACACCCAAGTAAAAAGAGCAGCCCACTCGCAGGGGTATGTCTAAAAAGTAAACAACAAACTATGGCAGTCTATATCTGAGACTTTATTTTGAATCTGATGTACCATATGTGTACTACGGATGACCGTGTCATGGATTTAAGTATAAAATCAAATTCAGACAGTATATGGCTGCCAGATCTTAGGCAAAATCTAGAGTTAATCAGAGTGCACATTACACTAAATACAGTCATTTTAGGTCTACCCATTTTAGAGGAGATGAAAAAACATAAAACAAAAATAGAAATTCACAAATATTAGAAAGTTGGAGATTAACACAATGAAAGTCTATATAGTATTCTAGCAGACATTGGTATTCCTTATTAAAACCAATCAGATTACATTTGCTCAATATTTGTTATTTCATCTCAATACAAGAGTTACCTACTAAAGAACAATTATAACTGGTACATATTTTATCCAAATATCAAGTATTAAATGAATACTCAAAGGAAATGATACATTCTCAAGTCTGGAAATAGAGATTTATATGACTAAAGTCAGTGCTATAAACAAACTGGATCACATTACTTTTAAAGTATAAATTATCAGGATTCTGTTATGTCACAATATTCTTCAAGAGTCACCTAAAAAGTATTGCAATTCATTAGCAATATTTACTCCTTGTTCTAGTGCTTTCGGAATTTTCAATTTCATGGATTAGAATGAGGATAGGTTGACCCCAGAGGGAAAAATCAAGACATGCTGTGGATCACGATTTTTTTTTTTTTTGATTTCAAAGTATTTTATTTTATATGAAGTGACAAAGTAAAGGTAGTACATATTATAATAAAAGTGATACAATTGGCCTAAGGAGAACTAAACAATCAGAGGCTAAGTGAAACGCGTAAGTTAAGAGAGTGCATTCGAAGAGAACATTAACCTGGTATATGAACTCATAAAGTAAAGGCCAATCTTCGAACGAAAAACAATTGTATCACTATCAATTATTAGAATCGGGGGCAGGGAGGGATATCAGGTTATAGAAAGAAGAAAGAAAGAGAGAACAAGAGAAGAACTGAAAGGGGAGAGAGGACAGAAAAGAGAAAAAGAGAGAAGAAAAAGAGAAAGAAGGATTCCCAATGGACTAACCAAACATGCATAGCTCCAGACGCCACTCAAACAGGTACATCAAAAGGAAACTGGGCAATCAACCCCTTTGATGACAAATCCATATAAACATCCAAAGCTTCCCAGACCCTACTAGAAATAGAAGGAGAACAGTGAGATTGATCAACCGAGATGAGAGCACTACGCAAAAAGGATACCCAAGCCCACCATGTATGATAGGAAGCAGAGGAAAATGATTTCCATTCCATAAGTATAACTTTCACTGCAACCGTCAAAAGGAGATCCATCAACTGTAACTCCAATGGAGCCAAGGGGAGAGGAACAGGGGCAGCCAGTGGACCCAGTAAGATTAAAGGAAATGAAAGTTGGAACTCAATACCAAAGATGAGAGATAGATGTTTATGAATGAGGTGCCAAAAAGGTTGAAGAAGAGCGCATTCAAAAAACATATGCTGGAAATCGCCCTTCAGCAATCCACAGCTCCAGCATAAATTGTCATCCTTGAGATTGAGCGAGTGGAGACGAACTGGCGTCCAATGAAGGAGGTTGATAGAGAAAAATTTAGATTGTATTAATGATGGGGCAATTTTATTCCGAAGGGAGAATTTACCAATCAATTGCCAGGTGTCTGAAGAAATATGCTCCGTGACTTCATGATCAAAATGGTGTAACCATTTTTGTTGAGTCACCGTATGTGAGGGCAGACTAGCAGATGATAAAAACTTATATATTTTGGAGGCCACGTGACCAGATTTAGTCCATATATGAAAAAGAGAAATGGTAGAAGAGGAAGGATGCAGATGAACCTTAGCGATTGTGACTTTTATTTTAAGAAAAGTATAAAAATCTAGGTTAGTCAAAGAATGTTTTTGAGCCAGGGTGGAAAAGGGTAACGGCTCATTGTTAGCACCATAAAGATGGTAAACAAGAGAAATCCCTTTAGCCGCCCAATAATCCATAAGAGTAGGAGTAATGTTAAGTTTAATTTTAGAATTTCGCCAAATAGACGACCACCTAGTTTTATGCAAGGGGATTGCCACTTTTTTATCTACACTCCGAACCGCAGCAATTGTATCAAGAATGATAGAACTAGAAAACCGGATATGTAACGTAGAAGTAGAGCAAAAAGAGGCAGTCGGCAAAGGAGAAGCTAATTCTTGTTCTATTAAAAGCCAAGAGGGGACAGGAAGATGAGAAGGAGAAAACCAAAGAGCACCTTGAGAGGCCAAAAAGGCAGTCTGGTACTTTCCCCAATCAGGAAAATTGCACCCTCCCATATCATAAGGACGTCTCAAGAATTTGTAAGCAATTCTAGCACGTTTGTCATTCCACAAAAATTTGGAGGTCATAACATCCAGCTCACGAAAAAAGGAATCTGATAACTTAACCGGAAGCATGGACGATACGAAATTAACAATTGGTGTGATCATCATTTTAAGAGTCTGGAGGGGACCCCACCAAGAAATGTGTTTCGGAGACCATGTATCCAAAAGACGACGCACTTTAAGAAGAGTCTGAGATTCATTATATGCAGACGTAGCGTATAAAGTAGAACAAAAATAAATACCTAAGTATTTTAAGTGTGTAGGCTGCCATTTAAACCCCGCAGAGCCCATATGTGACGGAAAACAATAAGCATTCAAAGGAAACATTTCCGTTTTATCTTTGTTTAAGGTATACCCTGAAACCTTTGAGAAGAGGGAGATGGTATCGGAAATAGCAGGAATTGCCAAGGCAATATCGTCTGAGAAAATAAGAACGTCATCCGCATATGCAGCTGTTTTTATACAGTGAGATCCAAAAGAAAAACCTTTAATATCTGGGTGTAACTCAAACAATCTGAGAAGAGGGTCAATAGATAGTAAAAACAAAAGCGGAGATAAAGGACAACCTTGTCTCGTGCCCTGACGAAGATTAAAAAAGGACGAAGTAGCACCATTAACTCTGATATTGGCTCTAGGTTGAGAATATAAGGACATTACCATGTTAATAAAGGCGTCACCAAGATTATGAGCACACAAGACAGCACGAAGGAACGGCCAAGAAACCTTATCAAAGGCCTTTTCAGCGTCAAGGGCCAAGGCCGCGGCAGGGAGTTGAGATCGTTTAGCTGCTCCAAGAATATGACAAAAAGTGCGTATATTATCACGCGCAAGACGACCCTTTACAAACCCGGTTTGAGAGGGATGGACAAGATGGGGAACATAGGATTCCAAACGTTTGGCTAAGATTTTGGCAAAAACCTTAGCTTCCATGTTGAGAAGAGAAATAGGTCGAAAATTTTTGGGATCTGAATGATCTTTCCCCTCTTTCGGAAGCACTACAATAGTGGCTTCAGCTGCAGTACCAGAGACAGACCCATCTTTAACAAAAGAGTCAAAGACAGATTGCAATTTGGGAAGAAGCACAGGGAGGAAAGTTTTATAAAACAAGATAGGATAACCATCAGGGCCCGGGGCTTTGCCAGAACGAGTCGCTTTAATTGCGGAAACAATTTCCTCGGGGGAAATCGGGGCATTTAAAAAAGTGCGAGCTTCATCTGAAACCATCTTAACCAGAATAGATTTTAAAAAATCTTGACAGTGCTCAAAAGATGTTTGATTAGAAGGAGTGTATAAGTTATTATAAAAATCACGAAAAACACCAAGAATTTCCCCCGTTTGAAATTTTTTAGAACCCAAGTGGTCCGTAATAGATGAAATTTGAGAGGACTTAAATGAGGAATCTTGAAATTTTAATGTAGCTGCAAGAATCTTCCCAGCCCGATTCTTCAACAGTAATCTCTTGGACTTCTGCGCTTGTACTCCAATATGTGCTCGTTTGGTAACTATAGTATTATACTTGTATTTTAATTGTTTTATTGATTGCAGGCAGGATGCCTTTCTAGATTGTCTAAAGGCAGATTCCAAAGCTTTTATTTGTGATGATAAATCAATAAGCTCTTTTTTAATATCAGAATTCCGTTTGGACATACATTTAATAACCTGACCACGGAAAGTGCATTTAAACGAATCCCAAAGGACAACTGGGGAAGAAACTGAGCCTTCATTTTCATGGAAAAAAGTGTCAATTGCATTAGAGAATTCATTAACCTGAACAGAGTCATGTAAAACTTCCGTATTTAATCTCCAAGAGCGAGCACAAGATTTAGGAGCAAAAGACGATAAAGAAAAAGTAACCGCCGCATGATCAGAAATCAAAATAGGATGAATAATCGCAGAGGAGGAGGACGAAACAAGCGAGGAGTGAACCAGTAGATAATCAATCCGAGAAAAGGAAGAGTGAGGTGAAGAAAAGAAAGAAAAGTCGCTACCAGTGGGATTGTGAAGCCGCCAAATATCCTGAAGCTGAGTGAGGGAACACATGTTAAGCATTTGTTTATGGGATTTTGGAGGACGAAACTGAAAAGCTGAATTCCTATCCAAAATTGGATCCATCGGTAAGTTAAAATCACCTCCAACAATAAGGTTTCCAGCATGTGGAGTATCATGTAATTTTTTGGTTACCGCCTTCCAAAAGGACAGGTCATCAACGTTAGGGGCATATATATTCATCACATACAGAACATTATGCCCATCAGACAATTTGGTTAACAACCAACGACCTTCAGAATCGTGCTCAGAAGAAATGATAGATAACCCTGAAGATTTGGAAATTAATGTAATGACCCCATTTCGTTTGCCCGAGGCATCAGAACAGCAAACATCAGCAACCCATCCTTTTTTCAAAAATAACGCCTCTCTGGTAGATACCTTAGTCTCTTGAAAAAGAATCAGGTCCGAAGAAAGAGCTTTACAATAATCTAAGACTTTTGACCGCTTTACCGGATGATTTAAACCCTTAACATTAAGGGATAATACATTCAAACTAGGCATGTAAACATATACAAAAACGGAAAGAAGACACCCTCAGTGACAGAGAAATAACCAACTGCACAGAGACAAGGATCCAAATAGCAAACAGAAAGCGCATATAGGGATAATCCATGTGGGAAATCCGAAAATAGAAAGAAAGAAAATAGAGAAAAAGAAAAGAGAAGGGAGAGAGGAGATAACAGGGGAGGCCTGAAAAAGGCCAAATTCATACTAAGGAGAGCGTGGAAAGGCGAGCAAGGGACCCGTACAAGGAGGGAGAATAATTAATGACAATAGCCCCAATAGATTATCTAATAAATGACAATGAAGGAGGATAAGGCAACCATCAAATTATAAGCAAAGATCAGCATAATACTATAAATAGGAACAATACAACAAGCAACTCAGTAAAGTCACATCGAATTGCTAAACTAAGAACAAATGTCATACCTATCATGCGTAATAATATTAGCCAGATTGATATTGAAACACACAGTATGGTAAAATAAAACACAATACACAATTTATGAAGGTAACTATGTGTAGCCTCAAAATAGACCATCCATACTGAACAAACAGTAACTGACAAAAACTTACGATATATAATTAAAATCGAAAAACACAAGAGCATATGAAAAAATATAAGAAAAGAAAGGAAGAGAAAAGAAGAATAGACATCGAAAAAGATAGAGAAGAGACGATACATATCAGAGAAAAATAACAATTCATAACAGAAGCGCATCAAACAATGAAAATTGACCGGAGATGAATAGTGATCGACCAAATATAACCCCGAGGGCTGAGGAGAAGAAAATGAGACTAAAATAGTGAGCAACTTAGAAGCAAGCAATAAGAACATAATAGTAAAAAGAACAAGAAGGAGAGAGTACATCGACAAAAAGCGTAAACAACAAGACTCAGAGAGAAGGAGAGAATACAGAAAACAGATCAACGCAGTAGAAGGGTAAAATAGGAAAAGAAAGGGAAAGAATAAAAGAATAGGAACGGAGAAGACAGAGCGAAGGTGATACCTATTAGAGAAGGGCAGCTGACTTAAAAGACAAACAGTAAGCAATGAAACTCGCATGTGGTAAATATTGACATAACATAAATCACCCCAAATGCTGAGCCCCAGATAATGAGACATAAAGAGTGATGTACTAAGACGCCAACCATATATACAAAGCAATAGTAATACGAACGAATCCAACATTGAAAATACAATATGGTAAAGTAATAAGGAAACCAAAAGACTATGGTAATCGCTATGCGTAATCTAAAAAACAGTAACGCAATAAACAGGCCTGAAGACCGTAAAACGTACGAAATGTGAGAACATTTGAAAAATCATAAACATTAGAAAAAATTGTAAGATAAGAACGCAAAGAGAATAGGAGAATAAAAGCAAAGAAAGAAAATGAAAAGGAGAAACACACTAGAGAAAGGTAGCTTGTATTGGAAAACAAGCCTCAACCAAAGAGAGTATCATGAAAAGAAAGGAAACGTAGAGTATATGTCCCCAGAAGGGAGTACGAGAGAAAGAGAGGAAAAATAGAGATCGACTGAGAAGCAATCAGTATATACATAGTAGCAAAGAATGCAAGGAAGAGAAGTGAGAGAGAAATAATACAGTATATAACATGGCTAGGAAGAAAGTATGAAGCAGAGAAAAAGAAAAAAAACTCCAGTAACGGAGTTAAAAGTCAATACAGCAGTATGCTAACAGCAAGAAAGAGAAGAGGAAACAGCAAAATACAGAAAGCCACCATAAAGGAGACTAAAGGAGACATTTCAAGTGCCCGAAGCACCAGGATCCTGGGAAGTCGCCCTTTGAATCTCCATCTGAATCTCCATCTGATTGTCCAGGAAGGTAGCTAAATCCACCGGCTCATCAAAAATCCTGGAACGTCCCTTGTAAGAAATGCGGAATTTGGAGGGACCAGCAAAGGAAAAGGGAATGTTCATCTCAGAAAGACGTTTCCAAAGATTAAGGAAGCCCTTCCTCCTTATGACTGTGTCCCTGGCAAAGTCTTGAGATATTGAAATTCGATGACCTTCCCAAACGACATTTTTTGTCTTGCACATGTGCGAAAGAATTTGTTGAGTATGTTGATGACGCAGTGGCTTAAAAATTATTGCTCTTGGCTGGGTGGCAGACTTAGAACGAAAAGTTGGAACACGATGTGCTCTTTCTATCTCAAAGTCTCTTTGAAATGAAATTTGTAGCGTATCAGGAATCCAATGATACAAAAAATCAATCATAGAGGAAGATGATTTCTCTGCATCTTCCGGCAGACCAAAAATGCGTAGGTTAGATCTACGATTACGGTCCTCCTGCTCAGTGAGATCTTTACGCAACGCCGCCATTGAACGCTCTAAGTGGCTGAGAGACCTGGATTGCTTCTGGATATTATCCTCTGAGGAACTTATACGTGACTCCGTGGCCGATACTCGAAGAGACAGGGCTTTGAAGTCATTCCGAATAGCGGACACCACCACTTGTAGTAAATCCGTATTAGTCTTTGAAGATTGTGCAATATCATGCACCTCATTAAGGCGCGATAATATTGCGTCAAGAGTAGAGGTGTTGTCTGACGGAGCAGTCTCAGGTGTAGGAGACACAGACTTAAGACGTTTGAGTGAAGCGCCAGCCTCTTTTGGGTCTTTAGTAGTTGTGGAACGGCCCATACTTGCAGCCATGAAGAGACAGACCCAAAGAAAAATACACAGCCTCTTGAGAAAAAAAAAACTGCGCAATTGCCTCAAAAAAAAAAGAAATACAGCACACCAAGCGTGAGAAGCGCTAAAATCAGTGACAGTGGCGGACTTATAAGGTGAGCAGGCAGCAGAATATATGGTAGAGCCTCATAGACCTCAATAGGTTACACCAAAAACATCGTGAGGCAAAAGCAGTTCCATCCATAGATATTATCACTGAAGAAAATAGAGAGCATGCAACATAATATCTAGCCAAGCAGCCCAATGAGCATAAAAAAATAGAAAAAAGATGTTACCATTTCAGCGCCGTGAGGAAAAATGTCCAGGCTATCCCCACACCGGCAATATTGTAACAAAAGCGGCACCTCTGAGGAGAAAGCGCCGTCTCCGTCACAAGCGGTAAGATGGCGGCCGCCCGTGAAGAGACCGAGCGTCGCAGCAGCTGACCGGGGAAAAGATGCAGCCTTCAGCAGAATTCACCCAAATGTATGTCAGACGACTCCTGACATATTCCGGCACCTGGAGATGTCTATTCAGCGAAGAGGGGCAGTCAGGAAGCGGTAAATAATCTCCGCCGGCCCCCACTCGCCCGAGAGCTCAAGCGCGACCCGCCATGTCCCAGCGGCGCGCAAGCCACGCCCCTGTGGATCACGAAATTTAAAGCAATAGGCCAAGTAGACCTCCTGCACCTGACTCTCAATGGTAGATGTGGCCAAGCAGTCAAAGGCTCCCTCGTTGTGAAGTGTAGATACAGATAGTAAATCTAACTCATGACACAAAGTGAACTCAGCAATGTCAATAAAACTATGTCCAGTCAAATGCTTGCTTTTATGTGAAAAATACATATTTTATTTCTAACTCTGCACATTTGGTAACGTGGTGCACTGTAAGAATAATTAAATAAAGCAAACCAATGACAGAGTGTTTGCCCAGGTGACATGCTTGATTATTCATTAGAAGGTGGTGGTAGGCAGTGGGCTTTGCAATCAAGCCGTGGGCTGCTGTTTTACAACATCCAAGCCATGGGCTACTAAGTTACAACAACCAAGTCATGGGCTACTAACAGGGACATAGGGTGGTCAGTAACACTGGGGGGGGTGGAGCGCGGTGAACCTCAGATTTCCCTATAAGTATGCTGGCATATTTTATGAAAATACATTGAACCTCTTGCGGTCATTTTGAACAGAGCCAACATCCAATACCACATGTATGTGGATGGCACTCAATTGTACCTGAAGATCTCCTTGCAAGAGGACGTACAAACTTTAAATGTTGCTCTAGCCCAAACTCAACAATGGCTAGATCAAAACTATATCCTACTAAATACTCTCAAAATGGAATTTCTTTTGATAACCCCACCTAATCACTCAGCTCCTACCCTTGACTGGATTCAACATCTAACTGCTCTAAACTGCACGCCTCATGTTGTAGACTCTGCCAAATCTTTCGGCGTCACCTTGGATAAACACCTAAACATGCAGTTACACATCAGTGCTACTATTAGGGAAGCAAATTTCCGACTCAACACACTGAAGAAACTATTCCTCTCCCCGAAGATCTCTGGCTGGGGTTTCAATCCCTGATTATCCCAGGACTGGAATATGGTTCGGTGACCCTCGCAGGACTTCCCAAAGCTAGCCTAGCCCCACTCAGAGCTACCCTTAATGCATCGGCCAGGCTTTTAATGGGATCTACGAAATGGAATCACATTTCACCCAATCTCGTGCAGTTAAACTGGTTATCTATTGAAGCTACAATCCAACTCAAGTTAGCTTGTCTCATAAAGCCATACACCATAATACCCCACACTATCTAGCAAATAAACTTGAACTATCAGTCTCCAGACAGAATCTCAGAAGTATGTCCACCCTTCTCTTGAAACCTCCAAAATTCAAAAAGAAAAGATCGTACAACCGTACGTTCTCCGGTCTTGCTCCAAGAATCTGGAACTTCTTGCCAACTGAGATCAGATCAAATCCTTCCACTACCTCTTTTAAAAAACTGGTCAAAAGACTACTAATGAACTAACGGTAATGCACTGATTATGCTTGTGTGTTTTGTTAAATCCTAAAACTTTAAATATTTTCACTGATGTAGTATGATATGTTCTCACCCTCTTTTTGTTCTAGTCCTCCATAGCTCCTTAAACTACATCAACTGCTGATTTTTTATATGCCGTGAAGCTCATTGCACATCTTGGTTCTTTCTATGTGTATTATGTTTTACTCTGAGCACTCTAGGGCACATCTGATTCACCCTACTCCTTATTCGTGAATGTTTTCCCACTTGTTGTAATCTCACTCACCTCCTCTATGTTCTGTATATTTGCTGATGACAGCGCTGTACAGCGCTCTGATACCCCTTTGGGGTCTTGTTCCCGCTATATAAAACTTTTCAAATAAAATAAATAAATCAATATATGAGACGTAGGGCATGAGGGGGGCTTGAGGAGCAGTGTGTATTGTTTGGAGTACTTAAAACACAGTCTTATTTCAACAAAGCAACATTTTTAAGGCCTTTAAATTGGAGACAACATAGTGAGTGAATGTGTGCATGTTTTTTTCTGTGTGCATGTAAAAATCCCAAGTGAAATGTGATAGACACTTTACCATACCTGACTGAAATCACTTGTACCCAACTATTTACTAAGAATACATTTTTTTAGGAGTGTAAAAACACCCTAAACACCGAAGCTACGCCCCTGACTTCTGACTTACAACAATCAAGCCGTGGGCTACTGACTTCTGCAAGCAAGCCACAGGCTACTGACTAACAGCAATTAAGCCACAGTCTACTTACTTATGATAGTCAAGCTGGGGGCTACTGACTTACAACAGTCAGGCCGTGGGCTACTGACTTACAATAGTCAAGCCACAGCCTACTGACTTACAGCAATCAAGCTGTGGGCTACTGACTTACAGCAGCCAAGCCAGAGGCTATGGATTAACAGCAATCAAGCCATGATATACTGACTTAAACAATACTCAAGCCGGGGCTCTTGACCCACAACAGCCAAGCCAGGGGCTATTAATTATAACAGTCAAGCCGCAAAATACTAATTTACAATACCCAAGCTGTGGGCAACTGACTTACAGCAATCAACAGTCAAGCTACGGCCTACTGACTTACAACTGTCAAGCCATGGGCTACTGACTTATATAAGTCAAGGCAGGGGCAACTGACAAACAAAAATCAAGCCACAGGCTACAGACTTAAAACAGTCAAACCTTGGTCTACTGACTTACAACAATCAAGCCAGGGGCTACTGATTTACTGAATAAAACGTGGGTTACTGACTTGCAACAGTAATCCATGGACTACTGACTTACAGCATTCACATGGCTGGCTACTGACTTAAAACAGTCAAGCCGGGGACTAGTGAGAAATAATAATCAAGCTATGGGCTAAAATCTTACAACAGGCAAACTGTGGACTACTGACACACAACAGTCAAGCCTTAGGCTACTAACTTACAACAATCAAGCTGTGGTCTACTAACTTACAACAGGCGATCTGCGGGCTACTTATATACAACATCAAGATGCAGGCTACTGGTTTACAACAATCAAGTTGTGGGCTATTGACTTACAACAATCAAGCCAGGTTGCTACAGACTTACAACAGTCAGGCCGTGGGCTACTGACTTACAACTTCTGATGTAAACAATATATTTTACTGCCACAAATTAGCACTGAGCACCTCTAAAACGGCACGGCGCAAAATAATATATCCCCACAGTAATGTATTTATAGAGCTTTACAAAACCTTTCTGCCATGTCTAAGCGTTATAAATAGCAGGCATTAATATTACCCAGTTTAATGTACTAAACCGACCATGGAGGGATGGAAGCCTAAACCTGCGTTGCTAGGATTCAAGCGAGTGACTTTTAATGACGGACATGGCCCATGCAGTGTTCTTTCCATCCCCTGATCTGGGATTCCTGTTTCACAGGCTATCAAACCGTTTGATCGTGCTGAATCACGTTATGGTTGCTTTGACTGCAGGTTCGCGAGCGACCGGTAGTTTATTTACCAGGGCCTGACACCGCATGCTGCAGTCATCACTAATGCATCCCTTGTTAGGGTCACCTAATTTCTCAATAAACGTTTGTCACTGTTCCGCATCTGGAAATTTAGCGTTTATTTTTTTCCAGAACTTCCTGGCAGGTGGCACAGGCTACAGTTGCCCTGAGTTGGGGCAGGAACTCTCTTGCCTCGTGCTTGCTCCTCTAGAAAAGATATTAGCTGTTTATTAATATAACTTTCTAGAGATTTTTCAAGTAGAGGTAACAGTGAGATCGGTCTATAGATAGAAAGGACATCGGTGTTTGTTGAGAGCATTTTAAGAAGTGGAGATCCTTGGGCACACTTCCATTCATAAAACACTTTTGGCAGTGACTAGTTAGAGATTAAACATTTCCTTCACAGCTGGTGTCAGATCTGTAGCTAAGTTGGCCATTGTCCTAGGAGGACACGGGTCCTTTGGAGAGCCTGATTTGGCATGGGCAAGCACTTTCTGCACCTGATTAGCAGAGCAAAATTAAACAAGGCCTGGGCTTCTATTTTTAATGGAGCCGCGTGGAGAAGTTCACAGGCCCGGCTGATTAATCTCACCATTAAGTAAAGTAGAACGGCTTTTCCGGCCTCCATCACGGGGCTCCCCTAACGACATCTCGTGACCCTTCCGAGGCTTATTGGTGACGTGGGACCTCGCGTGCTGACCCTGACCCCGCGTGCATCCTCTGTCCCAGAGACTTCAAAGCGGGGTGCCCCTCCCGACGTGCCGATAGGACCGCTACCTCTTATCAACACGAGATGACAACGCAGCCAGTCCTGGCGCACAGACACACATCTGCAAATGAACTGTTAGCTTGACTTTATTTTATTGATTGAAAGTTTGTGAATATTCAGCGCATTAGTTAATTGCCCAAACAAAGTTGCTTGCATCAAAGCTTATGGCAAATGCTTTTTTTATTTTTACACATGCCAATCCTAAAGCAAACATTCAACTAGAAATACAGACACCGTATGCCGTCAATCAATTACACAGTGCCTTGAGTGTAGGATTTACATGCGCGGCGGTAAAGGCAGAAGGAATGTCAACACCATGCAGCAGGGTCGAAGTAATGTCAAACCCTGGCACGTTACAAAGCATCTTGACGTGTAGAATGCCGACAAGTTATTAAATAAGCTGACCGGAAATAAAAGTGAAAACCACGCATTTCGGATATGGAGGCGGCTGTGCTCTTGGCCTTATATTTGAAAGACGTATGGAGAAGAAAGCAAATGGCAGCTTCTAAATGTCAGACAGTTTAACCTGGGGTGCTGGGAGGGGAAAGGAGCAAAAAGTCCTCGTGCGGAAAGGAGCTCCCAGCACCCACATTTGCCCTCCCTCAAAATCCTGGCAATTACTGACGGTCGGGTTTGACGGCCGCCATAGTTGGAAGAGACAACATGCTTTACATGTCCTGGGCAGGCGATGGATTGAGAAAGAACACAGGGCCTCTTGTCGCGGAGGCAGGAGGGGCAGCGAATGTGATAGCCCCGGGTTTGTCAGCTGAAGACCCCGAGCTCCGTCTCGATGCCACTGCACCGAGCGATGGGGGGTCGAGTCGTTCCTGTTCCGAGCCACCTATGGGGGTTCGAGTCCACCCTGCCTCGAGGCGCCAGGTCATCCCCCTCCTAAGCGACACAGTCGTTACGTGGCCTTGGCATAACAGTCGTCTCCAGTAAGAAGGCCGCTGAGTCACGGCGTCTCCTTGGACATTTGTCCTTGAATCTCTTGCGATCTTTTAGTCGAATTCTGGGGAGGAAATAAGTTGAGGCCATGTCTTGCGCAGTGGAGCAAAACACAAGGGCTGCCAAACAGGAGCCGCCCACAGTTCCTAGTAAGAAAAGCGCATGCACAAATTTTTTTTAGATTAGGTGACTGATGCTGCAATTTACTTGCTATATAAACAAGGAAAAAAAATGGTGGCCGCAAAGCTCCGCAAATTTCGGATTCGGGGGCGTGTTTTGGCGTTCTGAGTGACGGATGATGTCACAGGGCAAAAGAACGCCAAAAACACGCCCCCGAATCCGAAAGAGACGGGGCTTTATTGGAGTAACTCCCCTCTCCTCCAATGACTGGCCTCCGTTTTGGAAGCCAGCCAATGGAGGAGAGAGGCGGGTTCAAGCCCCCATACTCCAAAACATTAAATCTCCTCCTGGAGACTGCGCAAGCTCAGCCTTCGGTCCTCGAACTAAAAACACTATGGCATTTAGGTGAAGTTAGCATAAATCTGGTTCCATTTCAAGTCATTCTAGACTGGCTGAGAGGTTTTTATAGATTGTGTTAATTTTAGCTTAAAAAAAAAGTCATCACAAAACTCTTGGGAGGCCACAATAGTGAAGGTGCATGCACATGGTTTTACAAAGCTGTTTAGTGCTTTGTATAATTCTTTTGTGGAATTTGGCCAACTTGGTCATTGTGGAGGTTATGTGCACTTTCCGTGCCGACTTGTTCATACTATGATAGTTGCCTAACCCAGTCCTAAATTGTCAGTGTTGTCACCATGATAACTGATATTTCCCAATACTAGAAACTTATCAGAAGCTAGAACATAAGGAGTAATATAGTTAATTAGTGCCTAACTTTAATCGATCCTAGTGCCAGGGGAACGATGAATCAGCCCCCCAATAATTCTGTAGCACAGAGTATAATTTTAAAAATACATATCTCTGTCCAGTCTGTGCACGAAGTATGGACTAGCTCAACCTTTAGAGTGTCATTGGAAAGCGATAGCAACACTACCACGTGGACATTCTATCCTGTCTGATTTGACCAATAAATATTGTTCTAGTATGGCTAATGAATTACAAGGGAGCGCTGTGTTGCAAAGCTACATTTCCATAAAGTAGCATAGCTTGGGACTGAACAATAAAATAAGATCCTATATTTCTATGGCGTGCTTGGCCATTGACCTAATATTACAATATAGCTCATCTATATTCTTCAAGTTGCCATTATGAGTAGAGGGGCTAGAATATTTATTCTGGATGCAGGGGCATAACAGAGACCCCCGCAGCCCCCGTGGTGTGGGGGGCCCCCATGGTTCCTTGTTTTGGAGGGGACCCCCTCAGCCTTTAAGACATGCCATTGTATGATCAGAAGAATGCGTGCAGTGGCACTAAATGAGAATGATTAAAACACTCTGGAAAGCCACTAAGCTTTCCCACGCAGACAAAAAACACACAGAAAAGCAACACTGTTCATGTGGCATTGCTGGCAGACAAAGGCCCAGCAATAGGTACCCTATGTCCTCATGTCCATGGTAAAGGCATAATGCAGGCCCCTGTGGCATTGGGAGGGGGAACCCTTCAGGTGGGGCCTCATTAAGCCCATTACTAATGAATATCTGTGCGATCTGTGAGACGCCTGGGCCCCCCATGACATTCTGCAGGGGAGAGGGAATAATTTTGCGTTATGCCAATGCAGAAATGCATATGAAGCATTCCTCCATCCCAGGCCTTTGGGATTGCGGGTGCAGTCAGCGATGTTGGGCTCAGCTCAGACTGCTGTCCAGAAAGAGCTGCTTCTGAGACAGTACTAAGCTCCACCTCCCTCCTTGTGATTCTTAATCTCATGCTCACGCTTTTTGTGGCTATTTTTTATGCGCAAAGTATGACATAATTAACACCTACCTGCAGGCAAAGTTGACAAAGTGTAAGCTGTCAAAATTGCGTGTGCTGCCTGAAGACATGGTGAGATGGTGGCAGACAGTGGTCCCACAGACCCACTGCATGCTGTGTCCAAGGTCACAGACACAGAGAGTCACATCCTTGTATGGTGATCCCTGTCTCTTTAGGGGTTTGTGGTCGCCATTCAGACTCTCTGTCAACTGGAATACTGGAACAGAGGTCTGCTGTCTCCTCCGGGCCACCATCCTAGCATTTGCTAGTTTTCACATAGAGTACAATCTGATTCCTGTCTCATTAATAATGATTTTTTTGGTGAAAAATGCCCTCTGAGGTGCAATGGGGAGGCTTGTCACTGTAAATGTACCGGTAGAAGCCAGTTTTGTACATCAGGCCCTAAGACTGCCCTAAATTTCCTCTCTGATGCACCATATGATTAAGCATTATTTTATGGAAGTTATGAGATGTATTCCTGTAACTTTCTTTTCAATTAGTTCACTTTTTTGAAACATGAAATGTATGAATTGCATGTATTATATGAGCTAATTGATGATGTATTATAACTGTTTCAGCAAGAGCATAGCTTTCCAAACTCTGTGTTGCTACACGGTACTGTGTCACCTGCAATGTGTGGGTGTGTCGCGTGATAATGAATAGATGCAGTCTCTTCATTGATTTTGCAGGATGGTACTGCGCATGTCAGTGAGACCGTTAGGCGAGCGTGTGCACGCGGCCTCGTTTCCTTGGCCGTGCGTGTCAAATGCGCAGTCCAGTCCACAGAACCACCTCCGCTCCCCATTCCCAGCGCTCGGTACAGTGCGGTTCTCACAGGAGTGTTAGCCCAGGGAGAACAGTCCGGTGGCCGCTGACGGTAGCCGGGCTCTGCTGTCTGTCTGAGCCCCAGGGCACGGAGACGCCTGGGCGCTACCGCCAAATGGGGCAGAAATGCTGTTGTGGGATGAAGTTCCACAGCCAGCTAAAAACCCTACACTGCTCTCCACAGACTTTGGAAAAGTACCCATTCTCACCAGAGACCCACAGATCGAGGCACAAGTCGTGGAAGGCAGGGCCAGAAGAATGTTGGGTAGCAGAGCCCAGGGTCCGCCTGGAATCAGGTAAGTGCAGCTGCGTATGAAAGAGGAGGTAGGTTTGGGGCCCTAGCTACACATGCCATCATGTGTGATCATGTGTTGTGGGTGGGAAAGTGCTATACAGAGCATGAACGACAAACGGATGTATGATGTTACAACGCATACTTTTACAACGCATGCCTTTACAACGCATTTTTTACAACGCAACTACCTTTACAACGCATGTTTTTACAACGCATACCATTATAACGCGAATTAATAATACAAATGAAAAAGTACCATTACAATGAAAACAAATATACCAACGCACATATTATGAATTTGAAATATATTTTTTAATTTTGTAAAATAACTCCTGGCACGGGATGCAGGGAAAATAGAGGTTTTAGGTGGGGAAGTGTATTAAAAAGTAGTAAAAAACTGAACGGTAATTATTGAAAATAGCACGGTATTTAAATAAATTAATACTCGAGTATTAAAATTAATACTCGCGTATTAAAAAAATGCTCACACTTTTACAAATACAAATTTTCATTGATCATCAATGCATATCAAACGTATTACCAAAATTCAAAAAAAGTAACTTTTAATAATATGAACGAATAAAAAAACACATACCCGCCATTTTAGAAAGAAAGCCAAAAACAGAGTCCTATAACTCTTTTCATGAAATCAACAACGAGAGAGTCTAAACAAAATGGAGGACAAAACGATATGTCAAACAAAAAAACACACACTTTTAAATAGATATTCTAAATTACACGTTCTCACAGCAATTGAATGTAAAAAAAAATACAAATTTAAACGATGCTTTTCTCAAAAATTAAGAAATCAGTCACAGAAACCTATAAATACGAGTCAAACACCATTTTGAAATCAGTTGTAATTCAACTACCAGAGAGCAGTCGCAAATAACTGACCCTCTGACCTCTTGCCACAGTGACGTCCTCGAGTCAAACGAAGAGAAATCCATTCATAAATACAAGTAAGTTGCCATTAAAACACAGGTAAACATAGCTTTTTAAAAAAATATCGTACTATTAGTAATAAATGTCAAACACTATTATTTTTCAGATTTTCGAAATCATTACCTCATTTAATAACATCGTTTCTACTTTTGAATTAATAACTAACAGATGTAAGTACATTTTTAAACTATAAATGAATTTCAAAAATATTGAGCTGTTAGTTTAAATCAAGTTTTTCAAATGTCGTTCTATGGATATAAACTCTCAAATGTTACAGTGTTTTTTAAACTCATTATTAAATAACATTTTCTGAACTTTCTCACGTGAAAATATCACAGTAGCATTTTTAAAAAATACATTTTTAAATGATATTCACCTTTTTCCAGCTTAAACGTATTTTGACTAAAGATTTTTAATTATCATAATTTTTCAGCAAAATCATTCCTTGTGAATCATCAAAAAACAACATCTATAAATCGTTTTCGAAATAGTAGCAAAAGACCATAAATCTACTCAAAAGAGGTAATTTTTACAAATTATTTTAAATAACTTTTTCTTTTTTACAGGGATTCATTTAGTAAACTTTGAAAAATGCTAAGCCTTTTTTGCATTTAAACGTACTTTTTTGATTCAATTATCAAAATTTACAGCACTATTTTGAAATGTGTAAAAATGTTTTCTAATTAAAAAATAATTTTTTCCTTATTAAAAATAGGTTTTTAAATAATTTAAATAACATGTCTTAATGTTTTTTAACCATTTACAGATATAAAAAAATTCAACAACTTGAAAACCTACAACATCATAGAAGCACAAAAAAATAAAGAAGGTAAATAATACTATTAAAGGCCATTAATACACCAGTAACATGTATTTATGTAATCCTTTTCTTTGCCCACCAAAAGCAAATGTACCATTATTGAACAATCTGTACTTAAAAATCCTTCAAATGTTTCTTTCAACCAGATTCAAATCAAAGTACTCCACATTTGGACCAGAAATTCATACCAATTCAACTAAACAACAATGCCAAAGTAAAGAACCAAAGGTACGACACTTTTAAAAACACAAAAAACATTTTCATCATTAGACATGTCCAATGAAACTGAATAGAAAATGCAAGCAATTCAAAAATGTTTAGCAGTAGGGAAAGTGCTGGATAGTGTAAGGTTATCATTTACTATTCTTACTCCAGGAAGGTGTAGCAGTAGGGAATGTGCTGGATAGTGTAGGGGTATTATTTACTATTGTTACTCCAGGTAGGTGTTGCAGTAGGGAAAGTGTTGGATAGTGTAGGGGTATCATTTACTATTATAACTCCTGGAAGGTGCAGCAGTAGGGACAATTCGGGATAGTGTAGGGGTATCATTTACTATTCTAACTCCAGGTAGATGTAGCAGTAGGGAAAGTGTTGGATAGTGTAGGGGTTTCGTTTATATTCTAACTCCTGTAAGGTGTAGCAGTAGGGAAAGTGCTGGATAGTTTAGGGGTATCATTTACTATTCTAACTCCAGGAAGATGTAGCAGTAGGGAATGTGCTGGATAGTGTAGGGGTATTATTTACTATTCTAACTCCAGGTATGTGTAGCAGTAGGGAAAGTGTTGGATAGTGTAGGGGTATCATTTACTATTGTAAATCCTGGAAGGTGCAGCAGTAGGGAAACTGTTGGATAGTGTAGGGGTATAATTTACTATTCTAACTCCAGGTAGGTGTAGCAGTAAGGAGAGAGTTGGATAGTGTAGGGGCATCATTTACTATTCTAACTCCTGGAAGGTGCAGCAGTAGGGACAATTCGGGATAGTGTAGGGGTATCATTTACTATTCTAACTCCAGGTAGATGTAGCAGTAGGGAAAGTGTTGGATAGTGTAGGGGTTTCGTTTATATTCTAACTCCTGTAAGGTGTAGCAGTAGGGAAACTGTTGGATAGTGTAGGGGTATCATTTACTATTCTAACTCCAGGTAGGTGTAGCAGTAAGGAGAGAGCTGGATAGTGTAGGGGTATCATTTACTATTCTATCTCCAGGTAGGCGTAGCAGTAGGGAAAGTGTTGGATGGTATAGGGGTATCATTTATTATTCTAACTCCTGGAAGGTGCAGCAGTAGGGAAAGTGCTGGATAGTGGAGGGGTATCATTTACTATTGTAACTCCAGGAAGGTGCAGCAGTAGTGAATGTGCTGTATAGTATAGGGGTATCATTTACTATTCCAACTCCAGGAAGGTGTAGAAGTAGGGAAAGTGAAGGATAGTGTAGGGGTATTATTTACTATTCTAAATCAAGAAAGGTGTAGCAGTAGGGAAAGTGATGGATAGTGTGAAATTGTTCAATTCCATACAAATAGGGTATTTTAAATATACAAATCAACAACCTTTTTTAATATTTTTCTACAGACATCTTCCAAAAATTTTGACCAACAGCCATTTGAAGACAAAAACCAACACACAATCCAAATTCAACCCACATCTGAAAGTGAACAGAAACTAAACAAGAAAGGTAAATATATTTTAGCCAATTTTTCAAAGAAAATATCACGCCTCTAAATGTACAGAGAATTGCACGGTATTAAAGAAAACAAATTTCATATTTTTACGTCTTTTTCCTTTTCTTCTTATCATTTCAGAAAATGTCAAGTGATAAAGCAGCAAAATACATAAATAGCAGCAAAGGAAATCATCTCCTACATTATGAAGGGAATATTTATTGCAAGGAAAGAATTTCTGAACCAAGGAGACATCGGAGGTGCGTGCAATATCACTCATCCCATTGCTTAGGCAAAGCGGTTACTCTGTGTGACCCAGTTGTCAAAACATCTGAACATAACCACTCTGCCTAAGCAATGGAGATTGAAGTAAGAGAAACCATTAACGAAATGAAATATATTGCAAGCACCTCCAATGACTCAACTGGTTCAATTTTAAGGGAGGTAGCACAACATGTCCTGACCACATTGCTAGCAGTATGCCCATAATACCTAATCTGAGACGAATTATTCAACTTAAAAAAACAGGCAAGTAACCCAGAAAGAGTCACACCACACACATTCTCTGACATTGCAATTCCTCCTGAACTCTCTCTTACTATTTGTAATGAACATTTTATCCTGCATGAAAACCAAAACCCTCAGAATCTAATAAATATCTTTAGCTCACCCCGTAACCTTGCCAAGTTAGAAAATAGTGATATTTGGATGATGGATGGGACGTTTAAAAGTACGCCCCATCCTTTCACCCAAATATACACTATCCATGCTAAAATTAACCATACAGTAGTGCCCCCTAGTATACAGTTTGCTGCCTGATAAACAATCCACAACGTACACTGAACTTTTAACAGTGGTTAAATCTAAAACAAAAGTCTTAGGAAAATAATTATTGATTTTGAATTCGCAATGATAAATGTTATAGCCAAAACATACACGGATACCCAAATTCAGGGATGTTTTTTCCATTTTTTCCAGGCATTTTGGCGTAAGATACAAAAATCATCCCTAGTTGCAGATTACATATCAGACAGCAAACTGCAATTCGAACTAAAAAAACTTACAGCACTTTGCTTTGTACCTCCTGATAGTGTAGACGAGTACTACACTGCAATTTCTGAATCTAAATTTTTTACTACAAATGAAGAAAAATTGGCACCCCTGCTAAATTATTTCGAAGACACATGGATTGGACATCTAAACAGGTCGGGTCGCAGAAGGAAGCCACGTTTCCATGTGGAGTGGTGGAACTGCTACACGACCTGCTTAGAAGGAGAGGCAAAGACAAACAATGCCATAGAGGGATGGCACAACTCCTTCAGCCACACAATTGGAAAACCTCATCCTAATCTTTATCATTTTTTGGAAACTTTGAGAAAGGAGCAAAGTTTTCAAGCAATGAGAATGTCACAAGCATTAACAGGTAGTCTGAACCCACGTATCTCTAAAAGATCAAAGGAAATGTCAGAACGACTATTGGCTATTTTACAACAGTTTTCGTAGTGTGTGGCTTCAGACTACATAGATAATGTTGCACACATACTCCACTACTAATTCACCCTACAGTATTACTTTCCTGTTTTGCCCTAAATTACATTTTCTAATTACAATAGGCATTTTTCAAAACATTGTTTTACTAAATTTAAAGTCGGGTCACCTTACCTTAGGAGTCTTCTTTTTTCTTTATTTTTCTTCTTTAATCCAAAGCAAAACCATGCTTGTTTTGTATTCCATTAAATCAAATCCATTCCCATAAAAATGCATTTCCAAAATGAAGTATTCCTTTTTGAAGATCGATTTACAACAAAAAATTCCCCAAAAAAGATTTATTCACCAAATCGAAACAATCTCCAACTCCCAAAAAGTTCGAAATAGGTTCCTTCTTCTTCCTGCTCTCGTTATCGGAACTCCCAAAAAATCGAAGATACGATCCATCTTCTTGCTGTACTCGAAATCAGCACTTCTTCAAAAAGCATTTCCAAAAACAAAAATCCATCCAAAAACAAATCCCAAAAAGAAATTCAAAGATGTGTTCCACTACTCCAAAAAATTCCAAATAAAACGATCCATTGCCTCCTCTCGAATACCCTTGTTCGGATATCGATCTTTTGCTTCCGATGTATACCATATGAAACAATGTCACAATTATACATACATAAAGCATTGTTTAACTATTATTTAACTTATTAAATACAAACATTGCTATAATGTGTAACAAACAAGTGACCCGACGTGGACATACACTAACAATGTGATCGGCGACATGCTAAATCTAATATGAAACCTTTTATTTAACTATTCTAAAACTCCCTTTTCTTTCCTTGCAATAAATATCTTTCTAAACATTGTTTTTCATAAAAAAATAAGTTTAAAAACTTCACTACCTGAGCGCAGGTCTCCTTTCTTCTGCTCTGTCCAGCGACGCTCCTCAAAATGGCTGCCTACGCATTTGATGTTCACGCGTATACGTCATCAAAAGCTGCAAAAAAAGAAAAAGGACAATTATTTTTTTTACTTTATTAACCACATGCGCGCGGTGCGTTTTCCCGCTGTGCGCTGAGAATCGCGGAATCCCGCGGTTCATGACGAGCTCAGCTCGTCATGAGTGTACGAGAGGTGTACCTCATGACGAGCTGAGCTCGTCATCAGCGTGGAAGGGGTTAATTAATACTGTATATTATGAATATTTTATTTTAATATAAAACAATGTTCAATAAATGTTTAGAAATTTCCGAAAATTATTTTTAAAAAATTCATTTATTAAATAAATATTATTATCAATAAACTTCCATAAACTGTGTCGTGTTAGTTTTTTTACAATATGTTATTTATAGTTACAATGATTAATTAAAGTTTTGAAAATGTATAAAATTATAAAATATTATTTTTACCTTTAGCATACTCCCTTTTGTTACTGATCCAATCCCCTTACACTCCAACAAGCTTCATATTTCATTGCCGCGAGGTTCACATAGTGAGCGATGGAAATAAATGAAGGACATAACTTTACATTGAAATCAATGTAAAAGCGTGGGAACTTTTTTTTTAAATTACTGTAACATTTTTTATCACACACTATTTGAATTTTAAATATTTTACTTTTTAAATGAATGTACTCTAATAATATTATATTATTTAAAAAAATATATTTGTGAATTTTAAATGTTGAATAATGTTCAAGTATAAATAACTAATCTAACTCCTTAATGGGTGTAATACTAAGGTAAATTTGGTTTACTGGATGGGTATAAATTACTATTCTTACTCCAGGGGGGTGTAATTCTATTTTATGTGTGGGTAGTGGATGGATATAAATTACTAATCTAACTCCAGGGGGTGTAATTTTAGGGTATTTGTGAGATAGTGGCGGGGTAAAAATGACTATTCTAACTCCTTGGGTGTGTAATACTAGAGTATGTGTGTGATATTGGTGGGGTATTAATTACTATTTTAACTCCAGGGGGGGTGTAATACTAGGGTATGTTTTGGATAGTGGAGGAGTAGAAATTACTATTCTAACTCCAGGGGGGTGTAATATTAGGGTATGTTTTGGTTAGTGGAGGGGTATAAATTACTATTGTAACTCAAGGGAGTTGTAAGAATAGGGTATGTTTTGGAGAGTGGAGGGGTATAAATTACTATTCTAACTCCATGGGGGTGTAATACTAGGGTATCTGTGGGATTGTGGAGGGATATAAATTACTATTCTAACTCCAGAGAGGTGTAATTCTTGGGTATGTGTGGGACACTGGAAGGGTATAAATTGCTATTCTAACTCTATGGGGGTGTAATACTAGGGTATGTTTTGGATAGTGGAGGGGTATAAATTACTATTCAAACTCCAGGGGAGTGTAATACTAGGGTGTGTTTTTCATATTGGAGGGGTATAAATTACTATTCAAACTCGGTTATGTGTGGTATAGTGGAGGAGAATAAATTACTATTCTTACTCTAGGTGGAGTGAAATACTAAGGTACGTTTGGATTACTGGAGGGGTATAAATTACTATTCAAACTCAATTTGAGGTGTAATATTAGAGTATGTGTGGGAAAGTGGAGGGTTATAAATACCTATTCTAACTCAAGGATATGTGTTATACTAGAGTATGTTTGGGATAGTTTAAGGGTATTAATATTGTTACTCAAGTGTAGGTTAATTCTTGTGAATTAAAAATACCTACTCTAGCATTTACATTAAAACGTTAGTATTAAAAAAAAGTCTAACTTAAAATAATAAACTATTGATTGTATCTAAATTAATACAATTAACATCCCCAATTTTTTGTTTAGACTAATCTTACACCAAGAGGGATTAATACTAGGGTATTAAAAAATACTTGAGTATTAAAATTAATACAATAGTTTAAAAAAGTCTTAATTAAATTAATAAACTATTATTATAATTAATATTAATAAATTAAACTTATCAAATTAAAAAAATGTATTTAAAAAAATAAAAATGAAATTAAAAAAATAATGATAAACTTACCCATAAATGCGTTATAATGGCAGGCGTTGTAATGACATCTGCGTTGTAGTGGCATGCGTTGTTATAGCATGCATTGTGATGGATGTTTCGTTGAAAAGTTGCGTTATGATGGTAGTGCGTCCTAAAAGTTTGGTTATAATGGATGTTTCCCACGACAAACATCACTCATGTGAAAGTAGAGTTGTATATTAATTGTCCACTCCACAGACCCAGTTGTCAGCTAAAGCTGGTTCACTTTTAATGGGACTGTGACAAAACTGCTAACCAGGACAACAAACTTTTAATGGTGCAGGCAGCACTTTTGAAGCGAGCAGGATATTTTAAACTTAAAGTGTCTGCACAATCACTTCTCAGCAAGTCTGGTTCACTTTAATTGAGAGTGACAGAACGTCGGCATTGAGCAGTATATATTGGTGATACATTCACAAGAGATCGCAGCAGGGATTCTGTGCTTTCAAAAAGCAGAGTACAACACTTTCCAAGCGAGTGAGTGTGCATTTAGTGTGCTGCCACAGTCATTTCCCATCAAGGCTAGTTCACTTTTAAGGGAAGGTGGTAGAACTTTTAAGATGGGCATGTATACTCTTTACTGGAGCATTCCCAGAAGCTAGCAGCAGTTTGGAAATATATGTGTGGTATGTTACAAATCATATATGTTTTTGGGAGATATGTTGAGTCCCCATACATTTTGTTATTTACAATTTCTATGAAATATGTATTTGTCCTTATCTTTTACATGCAGTTAATTTACCCTCAAGTTTGCTAGTAAAACTGCAATACTGATTTGCAAAATTATGCATGTCTAAAAAGTATGTCACCAACAGGAAAAGCTTGGAAAGCTCTGAGCTAGAGGTTATTGTGCTTGTTGTGTTGGGAACTCTGGCCACTGTGCTGTGCCTTTTAAAGTCCCTATTTACCAGCATGTTCCATTGAAATTTTTTGTATGGATGTGAATATTATTATGGGACCCTATTTGTAGGTGACAGATTCAAGAATGATCTTATTATCTAGTTTTGGGGGACTTATTGGGACAGACTCACTGCAGTACTCACTAGTGAGTTTTAAAGTAGGAATTTTACTTAAGTTTACTTAGGAGGGAGCAAGCTGAATGTCTTTGCTTTTGGAAGGAAATGTATGTTAGCGCATGTTTTCTTCATATTCAGTATTAGAAATGTATTGTTATGAAGGCACCCATGCTGTATGTAGGTACGTCAGTGGTGTAACAATAATTCCCACAGCCCCACGGTGTGGGGGTTGCCCGAGCTCCAGGGGCCCCGTTCTAGCACTGTGCATTGACGACAGGTCCCCGCCTGAGAGCTCCTGACTGGGTACGGTGAGAGGGTGCCCCCCTCCATGCACTTTGCAGGGGGGCACAACGAAAATTCGTTATTCCACTGTCTGGATGGAATCTTCTGGACAATTGCAGAATGAGCACTATGGTAGCATTGATTTGCCAGCTCCTGGTGCTATTGAAATAATTGAGCAGAAGAATCTGCAATTCTTACAGGAGGCTGGGCCCTCAAGGGTCAGGAATTGTTGACTACAGCATAACCGAATACAATTAGCCTCACTGCAGGTAGCTGAATTCGCTTTAATTCAATGGAGCAGTACTTCCTCACCTTGTTATTGATCTTGTTGACAGGTCTAAGGAGAGAAAAAAAAATGCAGGGGTCCTGGTGTCCGGCGTCGCCCAGGCACGCACAAGCACCAACGGGCTTGCCTTTGGTGCACCTTTGGCGCACCAGCGGCACGCATCCAAGTCCTGCAGCTGCTTATATGCAGGTATTCTGGAGGGAGCGCTGCATCTAGACTGCCGACCTGCTCGCTCTTGTGGCGGTCTAGTGACTCACCAGAAGTGAGGGTCAATCAATCAATCAGAGCACTTGTAAAGTGCGCTACTTACCCGTGAGGGTCTCAAGGCGCTGAGGGGAGGGGGTGCCGCTACTGCTCGAAGAGCAAGGTCTTGAGGAGTCTTCTGAAGGCAAGCAGGTCTTGGGTCTGCCGTAGGTGGGTAGGGAGGGTGTTCCAGGTCTTGGCGGTGAGGTAGGAGAAGATCTGCTGCCGAAGGTTGTTCGTTGGATGCGGGCGACAGCGGCGAGGGCGAGGCTGGGGGGAGCGGAGGTGGCGGGTGGGGGTGTAGAAGCTGAGTCTGCTGTTCAAGTAGGCTGGTCCGGCGTTGTGGAGTGCTTTGTGTGCATGGGTGAGGAGCTTGAAGGTGATCCTCTTGTCGACAGGGAGCCAGTGTAGGTCTCTCAGATGGAGGGTGATGTGGCTGAGGCGGGGGACGTTGACGATCAGTCGGGTGGAGGCGTTTTGGATGTGTTGTAGTTGTCATAGGTGTTTGGCTGGGATTCCTGCATAGAGTGCGTTGCCGTAGTCCTGTCTGCTGCTGACGAGGGCCTGTGTCACCGTTTTTCTTGTTTCGGTTGGGATCCACTTGTAGATCCTGCAGAGCATGCAGAGAGTGTTGTAGCAGGAGGAGGAGACGGTGTTGACCTGTTTAGAAATGGAGAGGGAGGAGTCGAGGATGAATCCTAGGTTGCGTGCAGGGTCGGTGCGTGTCGGTACTGTTCCCAGTGTGGTTGGCCACCGGGAGTCATCCCAGGCTGAAGGGGTGGGTCAGAGGATGAGTACCTCCGTCTTGTCCGAGTTCAGCTTCAGACGCTGTTCCTCATCCAGTCGGCGATGACCTTCATTCCCTCGTGGAGGTTGGTTTTGGCAGTGTCCTTGGTGAGGGAGAGGATGAGCTGGGTGTTGCCAGCGTAGGAGATGATATTGAGGTCGTGTTGGCGGTCCACTTGTGCGAGGGGGGCCATGTAGATGTTGAACAGTGTCGGGCTGAGGGATGAACCCTGGGGGACGCCGCAGATGATGTTGGTGGCCTTGTATCGGTTGCTTGATACCATTTGCACATTACACGAAGCTGAACTTGCACTAGCGCTGATCGTTTTTACATAGAAACCTTTTATTTACCTTGTAGGCTGCTAGAAACGAATTTAGGAAGCTGCTGAATGAATTTTAGAAAATTGACATTTTAAAACAAAGTGTATTTTTAATTGCTGATTATGAAGATATTAACATTGCACTGATCCTAGCATAATTTTGCACACTGTTTGGAACCTACCCGACGCGCTAGAGCGAAGGGAATAGGGCATTCGACCACAAGCACCAGCCGCCATCTTGGGGCTGGGTCGGGACGCGGTCTAGCTCTTCTCCACTTCCGGGAGAGAGCTATTTAGAGCGAGGGAGCCCACAGATCTGTTGATACCATTTGCACATTACACGAAGCTGAACTTGCACTAGCGCTGATCGTTTTTACATAGAAACCTTTTATTTACCTTGTAGGCTGCTAGAAACGAATTTAGGAAGCTGCTGAATGAATTTTAGAAAATTGACATTTTAAAACAAAGTGTATTTTTAATTGGTGATTATGAAGATATTAACATTGCACTGATCCTAGCATAATTTTGCACACTGTTTGGAACCTACCCGACGCGCTAGAACGAAGGGAATAGGGCATTCGACCACAAGCACCAGCCGCCATCTTGGGGCTGGGTCGGGACGCGGTCTAGCTCTTCTCCACTTCCGGGAGAGAGCTATTTAGTCCTCGCTCGCCTAGGATGCGCAGCGGACGAGCGCAGCGGGCGCGCGCCGAAGACGCGCCTAAGACAAGCCCGTCTGCGCCCGTCCGAGCCAGATCCGGGCCCAGGGCCACCCCCCCTGGTCCTGCTGACATCCTGTATACCGCATCTACCCTACGCTACACCTCCACTCAGTTGAATGAATGGAACAAGGGATTAGGTACGTCTTGTCAAGTATTGCCGTCTCTAAAACATTCAATATCCACATCCATGTCATGTGTAGGCTGTTCTTACACGCTGCCACCTCCCCTGCCTGCGATAAATACCACATCCTACTCATCCACAATTGCTAGTGCCTCTTCACTAGCGGCACAGTATACTAGAGCCGCACTTATTAACTCACGTTCCCTCCCCAAACATAGTCTGGAAATCAGGGAGAGCATTATTAATCACGAACTGGACATCTTGTTCATCACAGAATCATGGGGAGATGAAGCATCAGGCCCAGATTTTGTGCAAGCTACCCCTGAAGGTTATAGCGTAGCTAAACAAGATAGAGCCTCGGGGCGAGGCGGAGGCCTAGCCATTATTTATAGGGACACTTATCGTGCCAAATTTGAGCCTATTCAAAGTACCAGTTGCGAAGCTTTCGCATTTTCCATTAATCTTACTCATAAACAGGCCTTCAAAGGAACTCTGCTATACAGGCCACCTGGGCCGCGCACTAAATTCCTAGCTGCACTTACTGAAATTATGGAATCAGTTATAGAATCCCCGACTTATACAATTCTTGGGGATTTCAATTTTCCTTTGGAAAATATGGAAAATAAAGATACATCCCAGCTTATTACTGATATGCAGGCAATAGGATTGCAGCAGCTGGTGAAGGGCCCCACGCATGAAGCCGGACACACGCTGGATGGCCTGTTCACTAATGACCAAAGCATTGAGCTGGGAGCAATGCTACCTCTGATATGGTCTGACCACCAAGCCATTACTTTTAGGATTCGGATGCTACCGCTCAAACCCCCTCAGATTAGCGTTAGAGCATCAGTGGGGGCGCGGATGTGGAAAAATGTAGATATATCACATCTTTCAAATCTACTGTTGTCATCAGCCCCGGAAAACGGAGGCGATACTGAAACCATGTCCATTAAATTTCAGGAATGGATATCAAAAGCAGCGGACGAAGTTGCACCTGAAAAAATCTATCGCCCCAACAGAGCGACTCCTTCTGCTCAATGGTACACAGAGGAGCTACGGCTCCAGCGCCAGTTCTGTAGAAATTTAGAAAGGCGCTGGAGAAAGCACTATAGTTCTTCGGCTAAACAAGAATATAAAAGTGCTCTAGCAATATATAAAAAAGCCATCAGTATACAAAAGAATCTGTTCTTCACTGGTCGAATTGAGCACGCACAGAACTCAGCTAGGATGCTATTTCAAGTGGTGAACTCTCTGTCCAATCCTCCAGCTGGATCTACAATAGAGAATTCCCAGGAATTTTGCACCGCACTAGCCACATTTTTTACCACTAAGGTAATGGATATTTATTCCACCTTCTCCAAAGAGCCGGCAGGAAGAACTGCTGATTTAACCATTCAACCAGCACTGAAGTATCCTTCCCTTACTCAGTTTCAATCAGCTACCGAAGATCAGGTCAACGTACTTATTGGCAGGATTAAATCAGGCTCTCCATTGGACCCATGCCCTCCAGCCATAATGAACCAACTACACAATGTGGTTACTCAGCCGCTGACCAACATATGCAATTCCATCTTTAAAACCGGTGTCTATCCACAGATCTGGAAGAAGGCTATTGTTAAACCTTTGATTAAGAAGCCTTCCTTAGACCCTACCATCACTTCCAACTACAGACCTATTGCCTGCCTTCCCTTCCCTGCCAAAATATTAGAGGCAATAATGAATAAACAGCTCTCTGAGTTCATTGAACAACATAAGCTCTTAGATGATACTCAGTTCGGGTTCCGGAAGGAACACGGAACTGAGACAGCATTGGTAAAAGCCTCGGATGAAATTCGAGAGATCATGGATTCGGGAGGCGCGGCAGTGCTTATCTTGTTGGACCTGTCTGCTGCCTTTGACACGGTCGACCATGTTATCTTGGTCGACCGTGTCGCAGCTCTTGGAATTAGTCATCTGGCTAAAGATCTTATAGCCTCTTTTCTAGTCAATCGTAAACAGGCAGTCAAATTGGGCAACTACTATTCGCCCACTTCTGAATTGCTCTGTGGGGTCCCTCAAGGATCCTCGCTAAGTCCCACGCTTTTTAATATCTACGTTGCGGACTTGGCGAGGGTCATTAAATCTCATGGGATGCGATTGACTACTTATGCGGATGACACCCAACTTGTGTTGGCAGTACACAAGAATGGTCCAGTGGTGGCAGCTAAGTTTCAGGAGGGGCTACTGGATGTACAATCATGGATGCACAGTAACTGCCTGAAACTTAATGCAGAGAAGACCGAAGTGATGACCTTCGGTAAGATCTCCCCCGAATGGTCCTCAACATGGTGGCCCAGTCAGATGGGCTTCCCCCCGGTTCCTGCTGTTAAGGTTAGGAATTTGGGAGTTATCTTCGATAACAAGTTATCATTTGGTTACCATGTAAATAAGGTGGTCTCTGCTGCATTCTTCGTGCTGAAGAAAATAAAAAAACTCATGCCATACCTGCCTGCCTCGGCAGGGAAAACACTCATTACCACCTTAGTGTTTTCGAAGTTGGATTATGGAAACGCCCTCTTCCTTGGTACACACAAATACATTCTGAATAAACTACAGTCTGTGCAAAACATGGCAGCACGGATCCTACTTAATATCCCCTGGCGACACCCCACTTCAGTAGCCATACGCCATCTACACTGGCTAAGGGTGGAGAGCAGAATCAAATTTAAGGCGCTCTGTATCGCCTATAAGGCCATTCATCAGACTGGACCGAAATTCCTAAAGGAAGCTTTTCAGGTGTACATACCTGGAAAGGATCTAAGATCAGCGGCAAGCTGTTTATTGCATGTCCCCCGCACAAGAACGGCCACATGGGGAGATAGACGTTTCCTGGTAACAACTCCCAAACTGTGGAACACACTCCCCCTGCATATTAAAACAGCACCAACACTCATTGCCTTTCGCAAGGCCTTGAAGACATGGCTATTCAACCAATAAGTTCACGCTCTGAATTTTGTGCATCCCAGAGTATCTCACTGCGCCTAGACACCCACGGGTATTAGTTGCGCATTAAAAATTCCAAAAATAAATAAATAAATAAATAAGGGTGGTGCGTGGTTTGGGCACGGTTCTGACGGAGATCCTGAGTGGATGGAGTTCATTACCTTGGGTGTCTCGTTGTCGTTGACGTTGGACCAGGATGTCAGGCGGTTGGAGCTTGTGGTGTTTACAGGGGAGGTGGGGTCTGGCGTAGTCGGGTGGTCATGTGTTGAAGCTGTCATGGATGTCAGCGATCTTGCGGTGGAAGAAGATGGCCAGTGAGTTGCACAGTTCTTGTGAGGGCGGTATGTCGTTTGTAGTTGGCGCTGGGGTTGGAGAGTTCGTTTATGATGCTGAAAAGCTCTTTGCTGTCGTGTGCATTGTTATCCAGGTGGTCTTTGAAGGAGGAATTCTTGCTAATCTGATGAGGTGGTGATGTCTGCGGGTGGCATCCTTGTGGGATGCATGGTTGTCCGGAGTGCATTTGTGGAGCCATATCTTCTCCATTTTCCGGCATGTGCGTTTGGAGGTCTGCAGCTTTTCGGTGAACCAGGTGGCTCTCTTGCTGGCGTGGTTGTTGGAGGGTTTCTTGAGTGGGGCGACGGGTGTTGGCGCAGTCGTCGAACCACTGTCTGAGGTTGCGGTGTCTGGGTTGGTGGTGTCGGTGGGTGGGTCTTGGGCGAGGGTGGTGATCAGCTGGTCTTCGGTGACTTTGCTCCAGCAGCGGCGAGATAGCTGTTGGGTGTGGTGGTGCGTGGTTGGTTTATTGAAGGTGTAATGGATGCAGCAGTGGTCGGTCTAGTGGAGTTCGGTGGTGTGGTCCAAGGTGACGTGGGTGCCTGTGGACAAGATGGGGTCCAGCGTGTGGCCAGCAGCTTTGGTGGGTGCGGTGACGACTTGTCTGAGGCGGAGGTTGGCGAGGTTGTCGATCAGGGTGGCGGAGTTGGCGTCGTTGTTGTTCTCGAGGTGGAAATTAAGGTCCCCGAGGAGGATGTAGTCCATGGAGGCGAGTGCGTGGGTGCTGGAGAGGTCGGCAATGGAGTCGCTGAATTGAGCTCGGGTCCGGGGGGTCTCTAGATGAGTGTTCCTCTGAATGTGGTGTTGGGGTGGGTGTGGATCCAGACGTGCAGGTGTTCGGCGGTGTTGAGGGTGTCGTCTGCGTGGGTGGCGACCTTGAGGGTGGACTTGTGGACGATGGCTATTCCTCCTCTGGTTCTGTTGGTGCGATACCGGCGGGTGATCTTGTAGCCGTCCGGGATGGCTATGGCGATGTTGGGTGCCAAGGAGTCGTTCCACCACGTCTCGGTCAGGGAGGCCAGGTCTAGGGCGGAGGTGTCGAGCAGATCCCAGAGCTCGACGGCATGTTTGCGTACGGAGCGGATGTTGAGGAGTATGCAGCGGAGGTGGTTGGGTTCAGTCCTTGGAGGTTTGGTGACTCTGTCACAGGTGAAGCTGCAGGTGAGGCAGGAGAAAGGTCTGTGAGTCCGTTTTGGGGCAGCTTGGAAGCAGGTGTGGTTTCGGACGGCGTTGAGTGCGTAGAGGGTGCTTGGGTCAGTTTGGTGTTGTGGTGCTCGAGGGGTCCAGGGGTTATGGCGCTGGGCGCGGTCCAGGCGCGGACGGATGCAGGCGGGCTAGGCTTTGGGCCACCTTTGGCACGCCAGCTGCGCGGCCTCTGCACAGCCTCCAAGTGAGGGGGATAGGGAGGGAGGAGGGTCAGAGGGTCAGGGTCAGTTGAAGAACCCAATATTCTCCACACAAACAGCACCGAGCTGCGGTGGACCAGAGAGCGGTGAAAGGCTGACAAAATTACAGCGTGCTTTTAAAAGCAGGCGCAAAATAACCAACACCATAAATGTGGAATTCTCTTTAATACAAAACCATGCAAATTACAGTGTTTGTATTCTATGCATGTATTTGTAGTACCAATTGAGATAGGGTTCAACAAAGCATTGTACATACCAAAGGGGTGGGCATAAGAACTTTGTGGGGAAAGGCAAAGTTTGACAAGTTTGAAGCATGAATTATGGAAGGCTTCCAGAGAATTTCTGCAGACATCATGTGAGTGAGTGGGAGATTGCAGCTGTCGTAGTAAGCAGCCCCCCTGACTGCCTCCTAAGGTAATCAATGGGAGGACGGCTTTCATAAAGACAGCAGAGCAAAATAAAAATAAACAGCAAGAAAAATAGGATATTGTGTACTCCTGTAACTCTACTAATTACTCTTTAGATGTAACATCGATATGTAGCAAACGAAAGCTGGATCATTATCTTGCATGCACACAGATACCAGTAAAGTTAGACTATTTGAATTGGTATGTACTGTAAATATATTGTATTTTATTCTACTGTTATCCATGGATCTTAATGAAACAGCATGCTGCAGGATTCAGTGAGATGATTATTTACCTTGGACTATAGATCAATAATCACTTCACGATGTACCTCTCCATCTGGTATCACTGCAGCATGGAAGAGCAAAAACTGGGTGGTGGGCTTAATTTGAAAGAGGGCGCACCGGCGTGCTTGCGGACTAGCTCTTGCTACTAACTTTGATAAGGCAGTTCTCCATGACTTCCAAGTAACCCTAAGACCTATCCTCTTATATTTTCTGGGAATACCTGAGACTTGAGTTTTAACTGTATCCTTTTTCTCATTGTTGATTCTAAAACTGTTCGTCTTGATCTCCTTCTGGTATCTTCGGAACATTCTGCTTCATGTCCCTGAAGGAGAAAGGGCATCATGATAAGACTGAACCGTGCCACTGCAGCTACAGGATTGCAAGAGACCCTTTGTGTCCCAAGTAGAAATGTGCTTGCTGCATGTTGGTGCATGCTGCCTTTCATGACATTTGGAATTTAGGCCCAAATTATGACATTATCTATGTTGTTGTACTAAGTCAGATTTCAGTAGGAAGTATCCTACAGAGGTATGTCAAAGAGGACCCTCCAGAACAGGATGTTTCTCTCCTAGGATAAGGATATAAAAAAGCAATAGTCTATTTATTGAGTCTCATCAAGAAGTAATATTTTGATATTGGAAGTACTGATATGATAGCAATGTAAAGTAGTGGGTCTAGCAGGCCCACCCAGGTGTGAGAAGTCACTATCCCAGGAATAAGCAAGATGTCTAGAGTAGTAAGTCTGTGAGACTCACCCAGGTGTAAGGACATGTTACCTTAGCAAATAGGCTAGTTTCGGTTCGTGGTGATTCTGTGGTCCCCACTGAGGTGTTGCCTCGGTCTAAGGTCAACCCATGGAATGCCTCCCAGCTTGAAATGTAACTCACCTCTCTCAAGCCGCTGTGTAACATTTCGTTAGACAGCCGGCATGGCATAGTAAATCTCCCCTTGTGTACCCATATATATATATTAGTTAAGTCGTTGTGCGAGGCGATGCAAGGACAACCAAAAGTTTGATGAATTTGACCTAAATGCATAAATAACTGGAAAAAAGCAAGCATTGTTTAGGGGATATCTATGAACAAAAACCTTGATCAATGTTTAAGGAGTGCAAGTTACTGGGGTGCAGCTTGTGTACAGAACACAGAGTCCAAATTTCATTAGTACTCTGCTGCAATCACCCTCTAAATCCTGCACCATCCTTTTGCTTCCATGCAACAGATCATAAGCAGAATTACTGGGGGAAGATGAGGTTGAAGATAAGAACTCCGGGCCCAAACAAAATCATTAGGTATTGCCTGAAGCAGGACATTTTAGAGTGGTGGAAGCTGGGCTTTTGTGAGACCAGTTGGAGCCTGTTCCTGGTGGAGTGGGTAATGTGCCTTCTGATGACTGCGACAGGAGAGCAGAGTGTGGTGGGGTGTGTGAGAGTCAACATTTGCTGGCCCCTTGTTGGCTCCTGAAGTGCCAGGAACAATGTGCGAGTTAGAGCTGGAGTGGCAGATTTGGCCCCTTCTGTGAGGAGCGGCGTGGCTGCCGAAGAGGTGGAGGCCTCTCAATACTCAGCCTGAAAGTGTGAGGCCATGTGCTCCATGATCACTGCGATGTGGGGTCAGAGATATCTGGTTCCTGAAAATGTCAGGTCTCACTGATCCCGCCGTGACTCCTGGAGGGCCATGTGAAAGGGAGGAGACTTTCTGAGGATGGACTGCACATGAATACATTGCAATGGCATTTGGGACAATGAAGTGTAAATTGAGGCCATGCTAAGGGATGCGTTGTGGCCACCGGGGCTCTCTCTTGTGGGGGGCAGTGAACTGCTTGTTGGGGCTCAACAAGTTGGGTTGCCTTTCCTCCCTTTTATGGCTGTGGGTACCATGCATTGTGGTAAATGCATGAGCCAAACTTCTAAGTCACATTTATGAAGCCACGCAAAGCTACTTTGCGTGGCTTTAAATGGCTTTAACAATCTGGAATAATGCAGTGCCGCACAAATTCCTGTGTTGCTTTAGTCTGCTCCAGAGTGGCTTACTATGGGCATTGCGTGGCTGTTCCCACATAAATGCTATAGTTGCTGATGCATTTCCAGATTTACAAAACCTGGTAAACCTGATGATTTTCCACATAGATACACCTCCCCACGGGAGGTGTAAAGAGAAGAAATATCTTTATTTCTCCCCATTTGTCTCTCTTTCTATGTGAAAGAGGAAAAACCCTCTCAGGATTGTTTTGTTTGTAAAGTAAGGTGCCCCTTCCTGCCCATAAACAATGCTGCCTATAACAGAGGCACCCTTACACCATGGTGCTTGGGTCCATGTATTGGTGCTAGGTTGCCACAATGATGCCAGAGCAGGTGGTAAGGAAAGGAATGAGCCATGTTGGATAAATACACTCATTCCTGCCGATTCCCTGTGATTCAGAGCAGCGCAGCAAGTGATTTGCTGCACAGCTCTGTGCCACAAATTTCATAAATATTCCCCTAGATCCTTAGGAAAGTCCAGTTTCTAGGACAGACTATATGCTAGTCTGAAAAGATAATGATCTTTTAGAATTGTCAGTCTTGGTCCAAAACTACAAAAGACATACAATCAAGTCATTTTAAGCTGAGAGTGATGTTTCTTACATACCTGCTTCTATAACCTGTGAAGCTAAATCCTTTTTTAATGAGACACCCTGAAAAGGCCTGGAGTTGGATTGAGGAGCGACCTTTAATACCTGAAAGAGACAGATTGCAAGAAACCCCAGGTAAGAACTCTCCATGAGAACAGCGGAATACACAGGAGAACAGCGGGGGACACAGGACTGCTGGGACTTGACTAGAAGACTGAAGACCCATAAATTGTACAAACAAAGTCCTGATACCAACTGTTACCAGCGTGAGGTGAATTTAGGACAAAGACATGAGATGCTATACCAGAGCTTTGGGGTACTGTAATATCCCAATATGATGTTTTGAGGTACCAGAGGATGATGTGGCATTCTGTGTTGATGGAGTGGCTTGCAAAACAGCACATTGACATTATTGCTATGATTGTTTAGGGTGCTCACTTGACTTTAGTTAGAGATTTGACTTTGCTTCCTCTGTCACAAGAGTGTTAAGTTAAGAATGTTTATACCATTATGACTTGGGTTGGGATGTTTGATGCAACAGAACCAAAGCCTCATTTATGAGGTTTTGGTGCAAGGCGGCTCCACAAGGAATCTTCCAGTGCTCCCCTGTGTCAAAACAAAAGGGCAGGAATGCACCGTATCTATGTTATATGGCACACTCATTTCCTTTTCCCCTGTGCTGGCACACAGTGGGCTGCCATGTGCCAATGCAGCAACCCTTGCACCATTGTGCAAGGGTTCCTACGTTGCAGGGCTGATTGATTTTGTGTAGGAAAGGGCATCTTACTGCAATTAATCAAGTCTGGTGATTTCTTCTTTCTATGTGTGCTGCAGTATCATTAAAAAAAAAAGGGGAACAAACTAGTAGAAATGTTTGCGGCTCCCTAAGGCAGCCCCAGTGGTAGCATTAGATTCTGAGACATTCCCAGGTTTATGTCTCATAAATCTGGGAATGATTCAGATTCCATGGGTGTTATTCTGTAATACCCACAGCAACACCCATTGAACGCTTCTTTGACACAGTGTTCTGCGTAAAAGGGGCACCATTTACAAGGCCATGAAAAGCCACATAAAGTAGCTTTCCGTGGCATTGTAAATATGCTGCAGCACATTGCACCACTGAAACGTCTAAAAAGTGACATTTCGGCGTTGCAAAAATGCTGCAATGGGCCTCATAAATGAGGCCCCAAGTTCTTATCTTGTTTTTTAGTTGGTTCTGGTTCTGAGTTTCTTCCATGAAGGAAACTTCCATTTTAAATGTATAGGGTGCTTTTTTGGGATATTTTAAGGGGAACTGTATCATTGTCATTCCTTGTTACATGTAAAGTCATGACCGGCAAGCTGTCCCGACATTCTAATCTTTGCACACTCACTCTGATTCACATTCTACTCCATTTCGGTTAATACAGAGAGAGGGCAGGATCAATTAAAAGTTCTTACATGTTAACAGGATCCTTGATTGCATTAAACAAGGGGCTGTTCTGCAGACAGCCATGCATCATTGTTCCGATATTTTATTACTGCAAAGATCTGATCCGCAGGGAAATAGATTTCCCTTTATGGATTAGGAATTCTTCTCCGAGGTATACCACGCAGGCTGATCTAGGTGTGTGGCCATTTTAGTTCATAAGGATTTGCCCGTAATGGGGGATCATGTATGGCATGACAACTTAGGCAGATATGTGGCAGCGGTGTGATGGCCAAATGATAAACCAATAACCCTACTATGTGTGTTTATGCCACCCCCATTGCTTTTTTTTTCTTTAGTCAATTGCTGCTCTCTTGGGAGACATTCTATACTGAGTGGGGGACTTGGCTAAAGATCACTTAACTGAGGGGGAGAATGCCCATCAGAGTCAGACTATCCCACCAGATTCCTGGACACTTAAGGCATAAGAAATGCCCGGAGGGCCCTACGCATAGATGTGAAAAAGAACACATACTACTCTGGAGCACATAAGATATTTTCCCAAATCGATAATTTTTTTATGCTATTTCTGAAGCACACAGAGTGGCAGATATTTGGATTCTGGTCTGAGGTCTGTCAGATCAGTTCCCAATGGATATTAGATTGTTGTGGGGCACAGAGGGTTGGGGGACAAGCAGTGAGGGTGGTGTTTGGATACATGGTGGTTATTTGAAAGGTGAATATAAAACACACTTAATAGAGGTGAGACAGTACTACCTTAAAAAGAATAAAAAATCAGTTTGCTCTCCCGAGATAGTTTGGAAGCCATTCAAAGCCATTCTGAGACAAGATATAATTTAACTATCAGATGGGAGAGGAGGGGACAATAAGAGGGGCGGATCTTGGTGCTTGTGTGGTGGACCTGAAGGCACAGTGTCTTGCTTAACCTTCACATACATCTCTTAGGAAAAACCTGCATACACAAGCTGTCCAGAAACAGACAACATTGGACAAAGCCAAAAAAGCAAGGCTGACCACTCAAATTTAGATATACCAATTGGGCACCAAAGCCAATAACACTCTCTACTGGCTGTGCACTCACACAATTATGTGAGACCCAATAGCTTCCCTGGTTAACAACAAGGGTGATACAGTCAGTGGTGACTGAGAGATGTCGAGAGAGATTGGAAGATACTATGCATTCTTATATTCAAGAGGTTCCAAGACAAACCCAAATTACTTTGCCTGCTTCCTCAAAGAATTCCCAATCAAGGAGCTGGCACAGATATAGAAGGGTGAACTAGAGAAAGACATCACAGTAGAACACCTATCTGAGACCCTTCCACAACTTTATTCCCCTACGTCCAAATGGATATCCTGTAGAATTTTTCAAGCTTTTCTTATCTAAATGTTTGAAGATTTCAGAGGCTTTAAAGATTGGAAGAATTCCGCAAGACCAGCTCATGGCAGAAATTATTCTAGTTCCTTTCTGATCTGTGCTCTTCATAAAGCCCTATTTCACTAATGTTGAGATAAAGATCATTGTAAAAGTCCTGGCAAATCATGTTTTCAAAGTCAATGGGTCCTTAGTAAAGGCTGGCCAATCTAGGCTCATGCCTTTACTTGCAACTTATCACAATATTAGATGAACCCACAATTCATTAGTTTTGGTTGACACACTGCAAGAACCAGGGCCCACCCGCGTAGCTAGAGGGGGGGATGAGGGGGGCGGTCTGCCCCAGGCGGTACTGTTTTGGGGCGGCCACGGCTGTGCAACTCTGGTGCATTATCTGTATTGGTCGACTAATTGGATGGCGGCTGCAGGAGTAAAAAGAAATGCGTCTCGGCGTTGCGCGCGTGATAAATATGACTAAAGGTGAGGCAGCAGCCTATCACTCTTAGTCACACATCTCGCGCGCGTAACGGGAGGACGCAGTGACGCACTTCTTTTTACTCCCGCGGCTGCCATCCAATAGCCCTTACAGGGTGATAGGCCACAGCCTCACACTGTAGTAGAGTCAACTCAGTGTCACCATCATGAGAGGCCTGGCTGCCTGGCTGCATCGGGCGCTGCCTACAGTGCAGAGACAACACACAGAGACTGCAGCTACAGTCACTGAAGCTTCGCAGTGAAATAGGGTACTGTGAGTTATTCTTCTAGTTGTAGTACATTAACTTTAGGCACTGCAGGCAAGCGACGGTGGGTAATATACAAAGACAATTTCCCATTCTAGCTGCACTACACGGAGGGAACAGTTTGTGGATCTGTTTGCCGTAACTAGAACACAACAGTTTATGTAGAACAATTTTATTGTTTTCAGAAGTATTGCAAACATAAAAGAAGTGTGTGTGCGGTATGGATGAGACTAGATTGCAATGCGAGGATCTGAGGCATGGGGGTACTTATTATAGGAACATTTTAGACAACACATGTTCAGTTGGGTCTGCATGTGTACATTACATAATGTTGCATTGAGTCACAGGAAGGAAAAGTGCTTTGTCCAGGATCACTCAATAAAATGCTGAAGCCAGGATTACAAACTAGGCCGCCAGGTTACGAAGTTAGCATTTTAAACTCTGCACCAAATGCACAGGGGGAGAAAGAGTGCAACCCGATGCCCTTGCTGCGTTTAGGGTCTAATTTATCTTTATTTCTTACCTGGAAGTATTGTCTCAAACTCTTATTGCAATGTGTTGAACTGCAGATTGACATTTAGAGGGATGCCCATTGCAGGGGACTCCCTGCCAAACCGCAAGAGGTTTAAGACACTACATTCATAATCAGTGCAATGCAGCCATAATATTTAGTGTAGGGTGACAGTAATAATAATAAAAACAAAATAGGAACAGACTGGGCTATATGGTCATTGCCTTGTGGCTATTGAAATCAGTGCAGAGTGGGCAGCATCCGCAGTCTTGTTAGGAGTAAGGCCACAGTTCTCTGCCTCTCCCAGACTCAAAACTAAAAATTGTTGTCCTTGTTGAAAGTCGATGCTGTCGTTTCAACCCTGATTCTTCAAAATAATGGTTCTTCATCAGGCCAGGCTTCAAAATGAGTCTATGGGAAAAATCAAGGGTCAGATTTACAAGACCCTTGCGCCACTTTTAGGTCACTTTTCACATGTTAAAAGTGACGCAAAAGTGGCGCAAGAGGCTTGTAAATCTACCCCCAAGTACTTATGCTTCTCAAAGGGGCTTGTAAAAAACATATGGTGGGAATGCACACATATCTGTGCAACTCAGGAAGGGCAGGCTGTTCAAGAATCAAACAAAAATTTAAAGTGTTTTTTTATTGTTTTATTTGGTAAGATTTTGGGACCTAATGAAGTCTCAATGAAATTTGTACCAAATGCGTTACCTAGTCAGGAAGTGTTTAGTCCAGTTGCACACTTTATTTCAGTGAATTCTTAGAGTTTGCTCAAATGGGTGCAGTTTCTGATATTGATACGTTTCCCTCGTCCTCATTGCTTGATTTTACTTGCGAGAAAGTGTCACTCATAGTAGTTGAAATGTCACTCATAATTACACTGACATTATGAAAATGTCACACATAGCAATCTGAAACCTTGGCACGTATGTAGAGTGAAGGCGGGCAAGGGAGGAGACAGAGAACCGGATACATCAGCTGGGCCTGTGATTTTGCACTGCTTCCACCACGCGCAGTAGAGGGAAAATAAGAGGTGAGATTTTGCTCGCTCTGCACTCTGGGAAGTGAGAACAAGGGCTGTTCTGCAATGCAGGCGCCGGGGGATGGAGACAAAGTCACTGTGTTTTTTTCTCTGTTACGTTGTGTCTTGGGGGCGAAGGCAGAAAGGCAGCGGCCTGTCCTGGCACTGCACACGCTGTCATAGAGGGGATCGGATATATTTGGCACTGCGTGATTTGGCGGCAAGGGGGAGCAAGGAAGGATGTGTGGAATGGAACTGCAGGCATTAGAGTGAAGGGAAATGTAGGGGGACATGTTGTGGCACTGCCGTACAGTAGGGTGAGGTGGACACGCCAGGCATTGCGGCTTAGGGGGACAAGGTTGATGTGTTCCGGACAGCTGCATGCCCGGGGTGTAGGGAGAGCAAGATGGATGTGTTCTGACACCCCCTAAAGTGAAGGGCGGGGAGATGTGTTCTAATGCTGACACAGCAACGGCATGGATTGGTGTCAAGGGTGTTAAGGGAGATGTGCTCTGCCCGCATCGTGTCATGGAAACATGGGGGAAGGCTCTTATTTGGCATACACCGATATATTTTCCATTTCCGTGTTTGATTTCAGGTGCCTTTCCGCTACGGCTCTGCATCCTGATGGGTGCTGGTAAGGCAAGTTTGCGGGGCCTGGGATTCTCAAGGAATGAGAACACATTGGTTAAGAAGCTGGCACTGTTGGTGGATGGTGATGCTGTAAACCTTCAGCGCTCCCGGTCGGAACCTCCCCGTATGACTTAGGATGGGCAAGCAAATTGCAGTTAATGGTAAAAAAGGCTTTAAATATCTTGGTGTGTATGTAACTCCAAATCTCCATGAGGCATGGGTGTGACATATTAATCCACAAACTGATTGGTTGATCAATAAGGTAAGGTTCTGGGACATCTTGCCTTTGCCATTACTGGGATGATCAGCAATCTTCAAGATGGTGACTCTTCCATGCCTACTGTGCCAAATACACAATTTTCCCTATGCAGACCCCCACTCCTGGTTTATAAAGAACAACTTAATTCTCGAAGGATTTCCCATTGAATCATAGAAGGCTGCACATGATGGCAGCATCACATCAGCTGAAATTACGTCTTACTAGATGGTGGCACACCTATTGATAATACATTGGTGGTATGACAAAGAATATCCAGCTTACACAATAGAGAAATGGGACATGCAGGGATCACACTTGCTGCACTGACTCTACAGGGAGACATCCCCTCTCCTTCTACCACCAGCAACTAGACTGGTGCTCCTGATATGACACAATACAACTTCAGCATTAGGATGGAAACATAAACTTATGAAAGATACACCTTTGTGAGTGTGGAATTGCCTCTGACATGTGGCAGAGAGTCTGCCCCAACACGTATCTTGGCTAAAGCAGCAGAACCCTACTCTTTTAGAAATGCAAAATCTCTAATTAGCAATGGGAATCATACCATTGGCATGGAAACATGCAATGGTAAAAGTCTTACTTAAAAAGCCTACACTAGACCCTGTCCAGCCAGAAAATTACAGACCTACCTCGCTGCTTGCTGGTCTGAGCAAATACTAGAAAAACATGTTAACCGGTCCCTTTCCGAATTCCTTAATAACATTCTACATACAACCCAAACAGAGATTCGACCTATGCACAATATGGAAACTATCATTTTGGCTGTAGTAGAGGAATCAAAGAGTCTGCCAGATCAGGGAAGCTCTGCAGCCATCTGCCTTCTTGACCTACGCAACGCCTTTGATACTGTAAACTACGACATTCATATCAAACATATTTCCAGTGCAGGATTCTAAGGACTGGCCTTGACTGGGTCAACTCTGTCCTGTGAGACGTTTCTGGTCTTCAATGGACCCTGTACCTCCAACATACTCACTCTGAGCTGTGGAGTACCACATGTCTCTTTATTGAGCCCCATATTATTCCTCCTATATATAAGCCCACTGGCAGACATTATAACGTTATTTGGGATCTCCATAATCTCTTCTGTCGATGATATCCAACTCGTTTTCTCTCTTACTCCTGAACAGAATCCCCAATCCCCCACTTTGGGTCCCTCTCTAAAGAGAGTTGGAAGTTGGATGAACAAATCCTGTCTCAAGCTAAACAGGAATAAGACTGAGCTGATGATACTAGGAAACAGTTTTATTACCCACTTGAGACTGGAATGGCCAGAATGCCTGGATTTGACTCCTGCCCCCAAGATGGTTATTACAAGTCTGGGAGTATTACTGGACAAATCCTTGTCCATTGAAGCCCAGGCTACAAAGCTCTTGGGCAGCTGTCATGGCATTCTTAAAATCCTATGTATAATCCTGTACTTACTCCACCTTAACCCCCATCCTCCAGAAAAGCGTATGATTCAGGCATTGATTAGTTCCCACCTGGGCTATGGAAATTCACTCTGCCTGGGAACTCCATAATTTGTCCCCAGAAAACCTCAAGTAGAACAGAATTCTGCAGCCCAGGTTCAGTTTTATATCCCCAGGCACAACTCATTTGGTAGGAGGATCAAATTCAAAACCCTCTGCAAAGCCCAAAGGGCCCTGTCAGACCAGGGTTCCCCTATTTCTCGACCTCTGATCTCCTACTGCACTCCTAGTAGACACCTTCGATCTTCCAATGCCCGATGGGCAGTGATCCTCATCATCAAAACGGCGTGAAGTGGGGGAAAGTACTTCAGCTGTCATGTGGCCAAGCTATGGAACACCGTCCCTCACACTTTGTTGACAACTGATAATTAATTAAATTTCCGGAAACTGTTAAAACCCGTATATTTGAAACATAACTCTCTAGCGCACACGGTTTACTTCTTTGTAGCACTGATAGCGCTGGGATGCCCACCGGTAGCTATGCGTTCTATAAATGCTGCATAGTATAGAAAAGAATATAATCAGAAAAAGGAAATGTTAAGCAGGGTTTGTGTGAGTGAATGTCCTCAACTTTAAAGAATCACATTTTTAACAATATTGCGAACATATTTGATGGAATCATAATTTGACAGATAGTCACAGGAGTGTTAAATGCAGGAGCAGAGCATTGAGGAAGTCAATTACACTAGCTAATTAAAAGAAAACAATGGCAAACCATTTGTCACTGTGGTAAATGAAAGCTGCACAAGTGAAAAATTAATTGGGAAAGACATTCTCCAACATAATATCAAAACATGCCAATAGCAAGCACGCAATAAATCAAAGGCACAATGAAGTGTGTGTGGGAACATAAAATGACTTTGAACTACTGCCCTATAGATAAAGGAATCTGAAGTACAGATGGGCACACAGAATTGTCATTGTCTGCAATAGAGAGGTGCAATTTGCATGTTGTTCTTTGTAAGTAATTGCCACAAATACTATGTCACCCCGACAACCAGCACTTCAATCATTGAAATGCTTCTAGTGGGAAGTTCACATCCAATATTTGATTAGCACTGTCTGGCAAAATTCAAATGTACAGCATTAGTTTGTGTTAAGTACTACCTTCATAAGTGTTGAGGACTGGTGGTTGCAGTGTTGGCTCAGAGATCAATATACAAGACCATAATTGGAATTACTCAATGTTACTGATCACCAATGTGCTGTTTATTCATAGCCTTAGTTATTTGTTTCAAAATGCCAAACTTCAAGGTTGCTCTGTCAAAATAGTTTTCATTGTCCATTTATATTATGTCTCTTCCTTGCATGTCGCGATCAAGCCCAGATGTAGGTCCTGGGCACTCACTTTGCCACAGGACCCAAGCTATACCTTACCGATGTGACTAAAGTAGATCGAAATCAGCCTGGAGTTGCTTATGGTGATTTCTATAGAGGGTCTTGGCCAGCAGTTTAAAATGGACTGTTCCCATGAAGAGCAGGCTGAAAAACACAAGGGACCCCAGCAGAAAAGATAGTTGCATAGGACCGGGGGAAAAGAGAACACCATCAAAAACAAGAGGTCCCACCTGCTTGCCTTAGTATTTACAGGAATGAATCCCAATTGGAAAGACCCAGATTACACTCTATGCCATTTTACATCTATCGTGAATTTTTTATTGCATTTCTTACTTCTTTAACAATATATATACAACTCATATTTCATCGCTTCTATGTTATTATATTTTCACATAGAATACAAAATTACATTGATTGACGCATAATATTTATCAAAGTTTCCATCTATTGCAGAAAAAACACTGGTTGTTCTTTTTAAAAACAAATCCTGACCCGTTTGTCCCTTTCTTTCCACTCTTACTTCTGTCACACCACTCATAACACATACCACACAATCTACAATGACCAGTTCGGAAGTATCATACCCCCCTCACACCGATGGACCGATGGAGTCCATTCTTCTTTCTGCTTCCATAGTGGTGTCACTGAACTGTATAAGACAGCAGTATTCCTTTGACAAATGCTAATACAGGCTAATGGGTCCTCTTGTTTTGTATGGTGTTCCCATAAAGAGCAGGGACAGTACTGATTGGTATAAGACCGGTCTATGTCTAGGGTAGCATGTTGTGTGAAACATGATGGGTTGGAATGCGGTGACAAGCAATTGCCAGTCACCGAGATTAATTCAAACGATCTATCCATCACTTTGTTGTTTTTGCAATTTGTGGGAATTTAAGGCCTCCATACGGGTAACTTATTAATATTTAGAAAGTGGGTTTAGGGCTCTCAAAAGGTTTTCTTTTGACAGGTCGCATTTGCAGTTTCAACCTGCTAGTTACTGGTGGCAGGCCTGCAGTCATGTTTTGCATTGTCACTTTAGTGGTGGCACAATATGTGCTGACATTTATCCTACAGACTCTGGGTCCATCTTTTGCTATATTCTACGGGCCTCATTTATGAGGCCGTGCGTCACTTTTACGCCGCCGGTGCGTCACTTTTTGTGACGCACCAGCAGCGTAAAAAATGTGCCTTGCTGCTCCATATTTACAAAGTGACGCATCTAGGTAGATGCGTCACTTTGTATCCCCCTGCGCCACATTATACCTGCGCCAGGTATAATGTATGCAGGGGGGCGTTCTGACGCAAGAAAGGGTCATAGAAGTGACGCAGTGAAATCTATAAAATTTCACTGCGCCACTTCTAGGACACAATTGCGTCAATTTCTTACGCCTGCCTCACAGCAGGCGTAAGACTGACGCAGGTCCTCTCACATGAGGCTTACCCCATGTGAAAGGACACATTGTTGGAGTTGCATCACTTTTGTGACACGCTCCAGCAATGCGTCACTTTTGCGCCTTACAGATACGTCAGAAATACTGACGTATCTGTAACTCCTTGCCCCATGATGCGTCATACTGTAAATATGACGCATCATTGGTGTCGCAAGGAGTGCGCAGTGAAAAGTGACGCATCGCTGTTTTCACGCAGCGATGCGTCACTTTTCATAAATGAGGCCCTGTGTACTTATAGATAAGTTAAATATGGAAATTAAGAGAATAGCCAACATCAACACGTTTTAGGAGTCCGAGTACATGCACTGGGGCCTGGTTAGTAGAGTCCCAGTGCACTGAGTCAAAAAACACAGCAGCATCAGTCCATAAAATGGGGGTGATCATGGAGAAAGAGACATTTTCCTACAGAAATATTAATCTCGAGAAGCTCATTCGTGGTCTTGAAGTCCACACAGATGTGTGAGTGACGAAACAAGTCTTTCCAACAAGCCATGTGAGGCAATGTTAGGCAATGGGGAGAAAACATGACATGGTCTATAGTATTCTAACCAAGCACACTTACAACAAGCCTGAAGTGCACTTGCGTTTAGGCAGCTAAATTAAATTACAATTACAGCTAATTCCCCACACCTCTGGGAGACAGTAACAGTGGTGTGCCAAGTCAGCAGGCAGTCAATTTCAAAACGAAAATAATTATCAAGAACGTATCATTTAGAAGCTGAACACTGCTCGTCAGGCTACCTGCCTGTGAAGAAGATGAAAACAACAAAAGGGTCTATATTCAACACATATAGGGTTTAACCATGACCACTAGGGGTCTGTTACAAAATGCATTTCTTCAATTGAAAACTAGCTTAAATCAATGCTTTACAAAGCAAGACAGGGAAACTGGCTTGGACAACCAATATGTTAGGAGTACAGGAAAAGAAGATCTCATGAAAATGTACAAAACAGTAGAGGAGCGTGGACTGAAGATCATGGATAAGACAATGTATCGTTACTAACTGTTGAAGGGAGTGGTTTATGATCACTGAGATAAAGCAGGGAGGTTTTAAAATGTGGTTAGGTGAAAGAGATGATGGGCTGCAATAAGTAGCCCATCTAAAGAAATTCTAAAGTCCTTCACAAATGCATGTTTTTTTTGTTAGAGTGGGGTAATTGAATGATTGTGCATTGTGTCAAGAAGCTTTTGAGGAAAAACACACTACAAATCTATTAAAGCTCAAGGTCACAATTGCATGGAATGGTTGATTATCAATGAACTCCAGAAATAAAATGACCAACTGATGCAGAACGTGATAGGTAGTCTACAGATTCGCTAATATTTACTGATTAAGGGCCATATGTACGAACACATTTTCCCATAGACACAGAATGGGTAAAACCCTTTGATACATCTTGCCCTAAGTGGCATGACAAAAAAGCAATTCTTCCTGAAATGTAGACAACAATGGAAGTTCTTATATTGAAACGTGTAAGTCATTGAGCTCTAGAGGTCAAGTGGACCAAACTATTCAAAACAATCACCAAGGACCACTATGTATGTGGCAGTGGCTCTGGTCATGAACCCCGCATAAAGTATGATGCACACAGGGTCATGCCAAATCACCAAAGAATGGCAATGACTTCCAATTTCATAGCCAGAGGAAAAATATACCAAAAACCATGAATGCCACCACAAACTGTTGTTAGAAGACCCCAATGATGGCTTGGTGAATAGAGTTTCGGTCATATGTATCAAAAATCCATTTTGCATTCCTTAAATAGCGAATTTTAAGTAATCACTATTTAAGAAATGCAAAATGGAATGTAAAAAAAAAGCGATTACCTAATAGCGATTCCTGAAGATTCACAATCACAATTAAGTCATCTCTATTGGGTAAAACTACTCCATTCGTTCCTGTGGACCTAAAGGCCTTTAGGTGCAAATGGTTTTGCATTAGCTATATTGTGATTACCTAATTGGTAATTCCAAATTAGGTAATGCAAAACCAAGAGTACCCGTGGGCCTGTAGCATCACAAAAATATTTTGCACTTGTAAAGCGCACACATACCCTGGAGGCATGTGTGCTCTACGTGGCACCTTGAAAAATGCATTTTTGTGCATTTGTCAAAAATTGCACATGGTTGCCATTGACTCGGAGTCAACTTTAATGGCGTTTCCTAAATGCACAGTTAGCATTCAGAAAATGCTTGGTATCTGTGCTTACAGAATCGTGAATTGCGATTCCCTATTCACATTCGCAATTTTAGGTAATCGCTAAAAATTGTGTTTACCTAAAATTGTTACAACAAAGTCTTTCAAACTTCTCAAAAATATATTTTGCATTTGCAAACGGCCGAAATTACCCATTTCCACAGTTTGCTAATGCAAAAGTTGTTTGACACATGTGGCCCTTAATTTCTCTCTCGACACTGATACCTACAGTACAGCAAAAGTGTAGAGCAGTGCTTATATGCACTTAATGCTTCTGACCACCAAACCCGAGTGATGCAGTCGTGCTTGCACAACACTGTCACAACCGGTACTGTTCCTAAGAAAAACAAACATGTGATGAATGTTGTACAAGGTTCAAACTCCATCATAAACAAGTAGCTAGGATGCTGAGCCTTGATGCATTGAAATGTGATAGAGAACATCGTCAGGGCCTGTTGTGTTAGCAGTCGTAACATACAAATTGACTTTTTGGTGGAATACTGTGAGCTTAAATAGGTTAAAAAAACTAATTAACCCCCGTCTCTCTACCCCATGCAACAGACATGTTGACTCAAGAAATCACCATAATGACAACCTCTGGGTGGGGAAGTTCAGTTCATTTAAGTAGATCAGGCATAGCCTCCCTGGTGGCGAGAGGCTAGAGTATAAAAATAGTGGTAGGACTGTGCTCGCGAGAGACACTACCATTGATGCCTGAGGCTTGAGCCGGGCAGTCATTCTTTTAATTTCTTTTAGCTGATTTTTATCTTGCTCTTGTGTTGCTCCTTTGTGTCCTATCCCCCCCCGCCTTCACGCGCGGATTTATCACGCTGTCTGTCCCCACCGATTGAGGGTGGAGGCATTTCCGCATTGTCCCTTTTAAAAAACTTTACGTGACTCACTGTACTGAGCGCTGCATTTCTGCTCCTCTGCCTCCCCCCCTGAGTGACCGGCCGAATCAGGGCTGACTCATCGGGGACACGGTCGGAGAGACGGCGGCGGCCATTTTTGATAGGGTTAGCCTCCCTGGTGGCGAGAGGCTAGAGTATAAAAATAAACGGCCGTAGCTCCGCGCAGCGGACGCGCACAGCGAGCGCGCCTCAGTCGCGCCGGAGTCAAGCCAGAGTCCTGCCCGTCTGCGCTTGTCAGGGCTATGTTAGGGCTCTCTGGCCATCTGTACTATGCTTTCCCGAGACATCCTAACTGGTCTCCGTCATAAGGCATGTTCTTGCACTCATGGCATGCTTGACCCCCTTTGTGGACCTTTTAAATGTCCTACGTGTTCTTTAAAGCTTCCACTGCCCCTCCCTATCGCCGACTTTCAGCCTCCACAGACGGTCCTCAATGGAGCAGACCCCATTGATGCTACTTATGGTCAGAGGACATTTAAAATACTACACCTTAATGTCAGATCACTGGTCTGTCACCACTTAGATGTTTTTACAATACTTACAGACGAAAAACCTGACATTTTCTTTTTAACGGAAACTTGGCTTCATGACGCAGCCACAGCAGCCATTAATCTTGCGCTACCGGATGATTACGTCATGTACACTTCAAGAGGCGGCGGAATAGCGGCTGTGATTAAGGCATGCTATCCATGTTCATGGAAGGCTATTGTTATAGCCGGCTGTGAAAGCGCCCATTTTGCTATTTCCATTAACCCTCACCTTACCATCTCCGGTCTTCTCATTTATAGACCCCCTGGCCCTGACGCCGCCTTCCGGCTCGCCCTTCCTGAAGTTATTTCTTCACTGGCCCTTAGATCGGCGAACTTTAGTATTGTAGGTGACCTCAATCTCCATATGGACGCCCCACTTTCTTCTACAGTTAGTAGCTTCCTCGCGAACCTTGAAGCCCTACAGCTACAGCAGCTTATTAACCATCAGACTCATGTGGGCGGCCATATCTTGGATCCCTTGTTAACGAACCTCCATAATGTTATAACTTTTCCATCTAAACCCATGGCCTGGACAGATCATCACCTGATCGAAGTTCGGCTTATGTCTAATATCTCTCCTTTTAAAAGTTCTACTCCGCCGATTTTTAAGCGCCCCTGGAGGAAACTGAGACTGGTCGACTTCCATCAGCTTCTGTCATCACACCCTCTAAATCGTCCTAAGGATGTCTCGTTGGGTTATGACCATTTTTGTGAGTGGTTGACCCAAGCCCTTGACACCTTAATCCCTGCAGGATGGAGTAAAGTTCGATCTGGCCCCTCTAGCCCGTGGTATGACGACTCCCTCAGGCTTCTTAAAACGGCATGTAAAAAGGCTGAAAGAACCTGGCGTAAGACTTACGAGCCCGATCTTAAGCAGACCTACTTGGCCAGTATTAAAGTATACCATCGAGCCATCTGCAAAACTCGAGCTACTTTTTACTCTGCTGAGTTTAAGAACAGTCCCAACCCCATAAAACTCATTTTTAAGGTCTGCAAAGATCTCACCAGCAAAAAAACTGCGGTTATGGAAAAACGCTCCCTGACTCACTGTGAAGAGTTGGCGGCCTTCTTTGTGGAGAAAGTCGAAGCGATCTACCGTACATTTCCCCCGCAAACTGTGCCTGCTAACAACTTAGAATGCATCCCTATGACCTTTAGGTCTCTTTCATCAATACCTAAACCATCTCAGGAAGAGTTTAAATCTCTTGCTATAAAAATTAAATCAGGCTCGCCCGCTGCTCCACTAAGACCTGCACAATTCAAAGAATCCGCTGAGATCTGCTTTTCCTCAGTGTATGATCTTATTGGGTTATCCTTTGAGTCCGGGACTGTTCCCAGTAAATGGAAGCAGGCTACGGTCATCCCAATTTTAAAGAAGCCTACTATGGACCCATCGAAACCTGAACATTATCGACCAATCTCTCTCCTCCCATGGGTATCCAAACTTGCGGAGGCACATGCAAACAAAATCCTGTCTTGCCATCTCCAAAGCTCAGGCATCCTAGATCCATCCCAGAATGGTTTCCGTGCAGGTCATAGCACGGAGACAGCCTTGTTGGCGATGGTGGAGCATCTGCGGAGGATGATGGACTCAGGACAGACGGCGGCACTGATCCTTTTGGATCTCAGTGCCGCTTTCGACACTGTCTCCCACTCCATCCTTCTTCAACGGCTGCGAGAGGCCGGTGTGGAGAATACAGCATTTGAATGGTTCCGCTCCTTTTTATCAGGACGCACCTTCAAAGTATCCACCCCTCCTTTTGAATCTGCCCCACGCAATATTTCCCAAGGGGTCCCGCAAGGTTCGGCACTCAGCCCGACCCTTTTTAATCTGTACGTGCAGCCGCTAGCCACTGTCGCTAAGAGATGGGGGTCTAACTATGGTGTCGTACACTGATGACACCCAGCTAGCGGTTGCACTAAATGGGGACCCTGCGGTTGATGCCCCCAATTTCCAGACCGCCCTCAAGGAGGTGGCAAGTTGGATGACGGAGAACTGTCTCCAACTTAATGCGGCGAAGACAGAGGTCTTAGTTCTGGGCAAGCAGGCTCATCTCTGGGGAGACCGCTGGTGGCCACCGGAGCTAGGTCAAGCCCCTATCCCTGTGACAGAAGCAAAGAACCTAGGGGTTTGGCTCGATTCCAACCTGACCTTCATCCCCCACACGAAAAAAGTGTCCGGCACCTGTTTTGGTGTCCTTCAGAGCCTTAGACCCATTTTTTTATTTTTTGATGCTCCTACAAGGCAACTCATCGTCCAAGCTACAGTGCTCTCTAGATTGGACTACGCCAGCTCGCTTCTTTTGGGCGTTAACCAAGCTGAACTGACACGCCTCCAGCGCGTGCAAAACGCGGCTGCCAGAATGTTGGTAGGCTTGCCTAAATTCTGTTCTGCCAGACGTACCATCTATGACCTACATTGGCCGCCCGTCGGACAGAGAATTAAGTTCAAAGCCCTGTGCCTGGTTTTTAAGATCCTAAAGGCTTCTTCCCCCCCCATTCTCGCACAGGCAATCTCCTACTATACTCCTTCTAGAGTTCTACGTTCAATTCCTGGCTTGTGTCCCCCGCTTCAGGAAAACCAGAATTGGTGGACGCTCCTTCGGCGTCCTGGCAGCGAGTCTCTGGAACACTCTGCCCGTTGACATTCGTGCCTTACCGGATCTATTGTCTTTTAGAAGAGCTATCAAGACCTTTTTGTTCCCATCACTTTAATTCTGTCCCCTCGCTTACCTGGTCTTTCTATCTGGTTGTGTTATTTTCCTACATAGCGCCGGGACGCCACTTTGCTGTGGCAGCTGAGCGCTCTACAAAATGTATAACATAACATAGTCGGAAAATTTGCTGTTTTCACGAATGGCAGATATATCCAACTTTGCCTGGTTAACGAATTAGAGTAATAACTTTCCACAAGATTGATTATCTACAAAGGATTTGTGTTGGTTCCCTCTATGCCAGATTTTTTTAAAATGCTCTTCGCACAGTCGCGGCTCCTCCGCAATGGCGTAGGGGCGTTGCCCCACTGCCTGGCGCAGAGCAGCAAACGAAAAATAAAACGATGCTCTAGCATCGTTTCATTTTTCGTTTGCCAGCTTGTGCATGGAGGGCCTAGGCATGGGAGGGTGGAGGAGGAGTGCTTGACCACTCCCTAAGGGCTCATGTGTGTTTGGATGGCCATCTCAGGCCGACCAAAACACACATGCGCACTTAGATTTCTCCAGCCCAGCATTGAGCAGCCAGGCTGGAGATACCCCCACAGACTCCCTGGTCTGAGCATGGCGTTTTTTGTGCCCGCTTAGACCAATCCCCACGCTGCTCTGCAGCACAGTGATTGGCTGGGAATCTGTCCCAGGGGCTGCTGGGACCTAGGAAGATGAGGTCAGCAGGAGCGACGCAACGCGAGAGGCAGCCAGCGGCGTCAGGTATGTTTTTTAAATTATTAATAAGCCATTGTCCCCCTCCTCATCCTGTTTTCATTCTTCCCCCACGCTTCCCCCACCCGCCTCACCACCCTCTCTTAGTGGCGGTCGCCACTGTCTCCACATATTAGCTGAATGAATTTTCTGATATGTATGCAGACCCTGATTAACAAGCACATCTTGAGTGATGTGGGAGAGCAGGGAGTGCAGTAGAAAAGCTAGGAAGTCCGTTGCTACACATTGTATTGTATTGTAATTGCATTTATATAGCGCTTACTACCCCTGACTGCATGTCTTTGAAAATGTAGTGGCCGTTTCAATGGAGAATGTGCTGTCTGTAAAGGACAGTGTGCTACCACTCCATATTTGAATGACATATATATGAGAATTTGTTCCAAAATGCACCACTAGCTGCATACTACAGCCTTACTCTTTTCCTGATGAATAGACATGCTTCATATGCTACACTTGCTATTTGTGTGATGCCTGAATTTCTCACAATCCCTGTTAGCTCAGTTCTGCAACATTGTTGGCAGCCACACCCTAATCCCTCCCCCACCCCTGCATTCTGAAAATTGTTTCAATACCACCGCACATACCCCCGCAATGCTAACGCTGTAGTGGTGTACTCATTTCTTTATTGTGCATTCACTCCCAATAGCCACAAAAGGTTGAAGGACTAGCTGTGTGTAAAGGGAAACCAGTCCCTCCACCCTTCTTGTTCACTGAATGAAATGTCATAACTGCCTTTAAGAGGCCTGTCACACAATGTATTTACGTTTCTATGACTCACTGATGGTGGAATTCAAGGATGTTCACAAATACTTGAGCTCTGCATGTGTGTCGATGTATTTGCTACACAATACAAGCCAGGGACGTTTTTAGCTGCTATTTGCACTACACTTTATTTACCCTTCCAGGGACCTGCACCCAGGCCCCGCACTTGCAAAGGGGAAGGAAGGAAGAAAGGTGTGACAAACCGGGTGCACAGCCTGCGTCATTTCATTATGAATAAGGGATGTGCTCGGGGCCGGACTGGCTGTAGCGGGTATCGGATGTTTACCGGGAGGCTGGAAGAGTGGGTTCCGGTTTTGTAGTGGTGGGTTCCGGTTCTGTTACTGGGGATCAGGTTTTCAGTGGTGCTGCAATATCAGTCCACAGTAACAATAGCAGGTGTGCTTCACACTTGCACACCCCAGGAGGTTGGTCCGACAAGTTTGCCAGGCCTGCTTTGGGTTCCCAGTCCGGCCCTGGATGTGCGTGGTCTTTTCCCCAGCAGGCCACTCGCCCTACCCTGAGATGTAGTAGGGAATACCAAATCCAAATATTAATGGGTCGCAATATCGTGACCACAACATTGAGTGACAATATTGGGGTAAATGAACTACGGAAAGTAAGAATTTACAATTCTTAACTCCACAACTGCATCGTTTGAAGATATACATGGCTCAATGGTACGTATATGTGGAGTTTGATATAGAAAATATATGATAACCTACCTTTCGAAATGTTTTCACTCGATATTGTGCTCACAATATTGTGCCTCAACGATAGTTCTGATCTGATATTCCCAACCTACATCCCTACCATGCACGTGGCCAATGCGCATTTGCACACATGTATTTTCATACATGCATCACAGTTTATTTATTTTATTTATTTATTTATTTATGCATTTTTATATAGCGCGGACTTTACCCGAAGGTGTCAGAGCGCTTCACAATAGGAACAGAACTGATACATGAGAACATTACAAGTGAACAAAATACAAAAGCAAACGTTACATTAAATGAAGCAAAAATGACAATTGTGAGCCAACAAAATACAAGAGGTAGCAAACGGTGCATTACAAAAGTGACAATCGTGAACCAACAAAATAAAAGAGGTAGCAAACGGTGCATTACAGTAGGAAAAAGTGACGTGTGCAGGTTACAAAAGCGTACAAAGTAAACATAGAGGTATAATACTGCAATATATGGAGGACACTCAAGCACAAGAACAAACGCTACGTAGGCACTGGTGGCACTTGTGCAGATATCGAAAATAAACAAATGTAAGAGGTAGAAAACAGTGTGTTACTAGAGAAAGTGACGGGTGCTTGTTACACACGAGTACCAAACACAGGTAGAAAGATAATACTGCACTAATTGGCAGACTCTCAGACCACAAGAACACACTGGGAAGACACTTCCATAGTCATGTAAAGTAGATTATTCTATAATGGAAGGGCTTCCTTCAGATAATAGAGAGGGCATGGATTACATTTGGAAGTGTCTTTGAAGGAGGAGAACTTTGAGGTTAGTTTTGAAGGCTTGGGAGGAGGTGGTGGTCCGGAGCTGCGGCGGAAGGGAGTTCCAGATTCTCACTGCGATGCCTGAAAAGGATTGTGCCATCGTTCTTTCCTTCTTGAAAGTGGGGGGGTTCAAGCAGAAGATTTTCTGCATTTCGTGATGGTCTAGAGCCTCCAGAGAGTTTCAGCTTATTCACCAGGTAGCGAGGAGAGGAGGAGTGCAAGGCTTTGTGGGTGATACAAGCAGTCTTGTAGATAGCTCTAGCCTCAATTGGAAGCCAGCGGAGGGTGGATAACATCGGTGTGATGTGGTCGCTTCTTTTGGCCCCATAAATGAAACGAGCTGCTGAATGCAGAACAGATTTAAGGGGGGACAGGTGGGATTTGGGGAGGCCAGTAAGAAGAGAATTGCAGTAGTCAAGTCTGGAGAGGACCAGCGATTGCACTAGGGTTATAAGGTCCTGCTTTGGGAAGAAGCGACAGATTCCCCAAAGAAGGCGCAGATGGTATCGAGCCGACTTAGCAATGGAATTGATGTGGGGGGTTAGATTGAGTTTTTTGTCGAGAATGACACCCAGGGATTTTGGGCAATGATGGGTTTGGTGTTAAGTAGATTCAACTGATCCATCCATGATTGCACCGGGGGAGGAGAGATTGAAGAGGAGAAGAGGAGGAATTCTGTTTTGGAGGGATTCAAAATCAGTTGATGAGTAAACATCCAGTTATGAATGGAGTCGAGAGTAGAGCTTAGGATAGAGGGATCATGAGTGGAGGCAATTTGAGGTAGATTTGAGTGTCGTTAGCATACAGATGATAGTGGTATAGACAGTCTATGCCCACATAAAATCAATTAGTAAATTCGGAAATGCAAAACGTGTCATTTTACAATACGTTAGCAAGATAGCTCAGTGAGTGAAATGCTCAGGAATAACATCTTTTGACACACAGTCACAAGTAGTAGAGTGGGCAAGGCTAACTTGAACTTACATGCTTCCAAGGTTGGTTCACTGAATAGTGTGAAACTGGGAAATATTAAGAAGTTGTTCACTTTGTTACACCTTTAGTGCATGACCAGCCTGAATGCATATATTATTTGTTGAACATTTGTAGTACAATTTTCGCACTTGAAAATTCAATTTACGAAACCGTCCATGCACAAAATGTATTTCACACTGTGCAGTGTGACCAACTATAAAAACACGCTATTGTCGTACCCGAAGTTGCTGACATGCAGATGGAAGTAAAAGATTTGAGAACCAAAGCCTACCGATTGCAAATGACAATATCTTTAATCTCTGAATACCGTTGTACTTATTTCAATGTGTTGGCCTCCAGTGAATACTATAATTGATTTAAAACCGACAACTTAAAAATAGCTCATATTTCCAGTATGGGTTATATAGAAAAGATCCACAGCCTTCCTGCTGTGATTTCAAACCATTTTCATGGGTTTTGCTGCTTTGCTGAGACAATGCCTTTATTTTCGTCGGGCGGTTTCAAATTATATTACAGAATCGTTTTGAAAACACGCCTGTGACATCATTGTACTTGTCCAAAAATCTGTGCAACGTGAGTTTTGTCTCAACATGCAATTGCGTTCTCTACAGGATTTTTTTTTTTTTAAATACCAGTTTTATTCTTAAGGGGAAGTAATAGTAATAAACTATTTTTCCAAAAGAAAGATGCTAATAATGTTCCGGAATTACAGTTCGGATATACTTAATTTCGCCTAACGTCACATATCCCACAACAGCAAATGGTGCGTGTGGTCTGAGGCGTTTGATTCCAAATGTGGCTGAATCTGTTTGCTCTTTTGCCAGTTGATGTTCTCAGTGCTGAGGCGCCTTGTTTACCGCTCTTTCAAGTGTGTTGCCAGACCTCTTGATGAAGACCAGAGAAGTAATTGAAGGCAGTGTGTAACATCTTCTATTGACAGGCCAAATGACAGCAATCAATGGGGACAGTGTGATGAATAGCTCTCTTCTGTACTCCTTCTCAGTAAAAAAAAAAGGCTCACAAAAAGTGCCAGAGGCTCTGTTCTAGCTGCTTCATAGTCTGAGAACTAATGTGCAGTGTGCGAAAGATCACAGGAAGTGCATTCCTTCTGTAGGGTTGATTCTTTTGAAGCACAACCTTGATTACTGTAAATAGCTGTGTTATCGGGATCTCTGGGAGACTTCTGAGCTAGCAGGCGCAGATTTTAAGATACAGCGGCCGTCCCCAAGTTAGCTCAGTCAGCCAAAGTATATTTCAACAGACTGTGCACACGTTGGTGGAAGCCACGCAGAGGCACATGTACAAGCTCCTATCGCCACCAAAACGTCCCTTTTACCCAACTGCGTTCCATGCAGGTAACAGAGGTGGGGCTATGGGACCGTTAAGGGGGGGATCTCGAGGGACGATGCCGAGGGAAATTAATTATTTTTTTAATGTTCCCTTGGTTTCGTCCAACAAAATCCCCCCTTATCCGGCTCCACCGCTCCACCGCTGTTACCTGCACGGACTGCGGCTGCTTTTACCGACGTTATGGTGGTGATAGGGGCTACACCTTATGTACATGGCAGCGTGATGTCACTTAATGTGGCTTAACGCTGCCTTGTACATAAGGCCCCCTTTTACACAATGCTTAGCATGAAAGGGGTGGGCAGTGGGTGTTGCGTTGGGCAATCCACCACAACACCCATTGTTTTTGATGCTGCCCCAGTGTACAAGGGTGGTGTACATAGGAGGCATCAGCAAAATTAAGCCCAGGTAAATCCTGGTCTAAAGTTGGTAAAACGTGGGGAAATGCATTATTTCTCCTAGTTTTGCTTTTCCACATGTGCTGCCTTGTGCAGCACACATGGAAAAAGCAAAATGTCATGGTGTGTTTCTGTACAGGAAGATGTCCCTTTTCTGTACATAAACAATCTTGAAAAAAAATGCCATTTTGTCACGTTCATGTGTGCTGCATGAAGCAACACACATGAAAGTGACAGAATGGCATTTTAGTATTGTTTATGTGTAGGAATGGACACCTTCCTACACATCAGCAATCTTCCCCTGTGGGCAGACACCCTAGCACTATGGTGCAAGTAAGCCTGCGTTGGCGCTAAGTTGCTAAACTTAGCGCCTGCGCAGGGGAAAACGCAGGGCTGCACCACATTCTTGTAAGTATGGTGCTGCCGTGCATTTCAGAAGTGGAGGAGAGAGGCGATAAGCCAGGAAAGCTAATGCCTCTCTCCTCCACTTCTTGTACATATCCCCCCAGTGTCCAGCCCAACATTTAAAAAAAAGTTGTTTATTGTCAAAAAGAAGTACAGTCAAGAAAGAAAACACAATAAAATAGAAGGTGGGAATTCTCCTGAGGTATTTCACAGCCAAGTATACAAATGAAAGTCAGTAAAATATGAACATCCATCTGGAAAGGTTATAAGCAAACAATCAAATATTCAAATATCTGCAGGATCACAAAGAACCGCCAGCTAAAGCGCCCTTGTTAGCCCTATGACTCTTCCAAACAGCCCCATATGGACCTATATTTTTGCAGGGCCTTAATACCTCTTGCCTTAGCTAACGCCTTCTCCCTTTCCCCTGTTTCTTTACCAATTAGCCACCATTCCATTAGAGTGGGTGGTTTATAGAGAGATCCAAGCTCTAGCTACCACCAGCCAGGCATCAACCAACATGATTGTCAATATAAACCTATACCGACCGCAGTCTTCCTTGTATCCTAGCATCTTTTCGGCTATCGTGAGTATGAAATCGCGCCCCAGTATAAGTTTGATTGCTGCAGATATCTTATCCCAAAAAAGACTTAACGCAGGACACGTAACAAACATGTGAGTAATACCGGCTGCATATAGCCCACATTTGGGGCAGTTATAGCACATCCCTACATGGACCCCTCCCAATCCGGCCCCTCCTTGAGACCATCTCACAATCCTCCCTGGGGTATAATAAAGTAAACAAAGTGTCCGGAATTGCTGCAGTCATATATTCACTGAATGTACAGAGCGGGCAATAGTATCAAAGGCTATCTTCACAGTTTCTATTTCAATATTTTCCCCCAAGATCTCTCTCCATCTGGAGGCTAGTTTCTCACAGCCCTCTGCTCTAGACTGGCAGAGAATTTGAAATGCCTTACAAATAATAGCCCGCCGGTTCTGAGCACACAAACACTCCCACATATCTGGACCAGAAACACTCCGAACAGCTAAGTTTCTAACAAAATAATCCCTAACCTGTATATATTTAAAAAAACAATAGTTGAGGAATGTTAAACATTAGCTGAAGATTCTCAAATGACTTAAAGCCATTGCAATCATATAATTGCCCAAGACAGTGCACCCCATACCTAGCCCATTGACGGGCCGTAGCATCCTGAAATATTCCGGGCAGCATTGGGTTACCCCATTGAGGAAGTTTATTATGTACAAGAGATAAAGAGAATCTGGTTTTGATGCCCTGCCAAATATATGCACAGTCTTAAATCGTACATGTTTAAAATAAGTAGGATAATTATTTCGGTATAAAAACATCTGGCTCTCTGCCCCAAGAACCAGCCAGTGCCAGAAATTAGTTCGCACTGGATTCAGGAGGCTGCACAAGCGGCCAACGAAAGTGGCCGAAAAATAAAGTTTGTCGTCAGGAAGGTCAAGACCACCCTGATTATTTGGGAGCTTCATTAATCCAATGGCAAGTCTTGATTTTTCATAGCCCCAGATGAAGCTATTTAAGACCCCATCTAACTTACTAAAAAGCGGGTTAGGAATTCATAAGGGGATCGACCTAAATAGATACCAGAACTTAGGAAGTATCTTCATCTTTATGACGTTGCATATACCTAAGATACTTAATGAGAGCTTGTGCCACAACTCCAGTTGCCTAATAACAGCAGCTAGTGGACAATCGTAATTTAATGAGTGGATGAGTTTGATTTTAGGCAAAATGTGTACCCTCAAATAGGTAGCAGACGGGCAGGCCCCTTCAGCCAGGAGTTCTGGCTGGAAAATGAGAAGGACTTGGGTTTTATTACTGTTCAATTTATAGCCTGAGAAGAGTCCAAACCTCTTTGCCTCCCTATTAACCTCTCTATAGCCTCTTTTGGCTCCTCAGAAAAAATAGCAATATTGTCTGCATATGCCGTGGGTTTCAGGGGGCGCTGTCCAATATTCAATGGGCAAATCATATTATTAACCAGCAATGCCCGAATAAATGGCTCTATATCGAGAGCAAAAAGAAGAGGATAAAGGTGACAGCCCTGTCTTGTGCCATGGCGAAAACAAAAAGGAGTAGTTTGAATTTAAGAATATCGTAATCTGGCCATAAGGTTGTAATACATAGCCCCAACCTACTTCCAAAATGTTTCCATAACCCCAAATGCAATAAGTGTTGCCCAGAGATATTCCCAGGCCACCCGGTTAAATGCATTTTCTGCATCCAATAAGACCATGCCCAGGTTGATTTTTAACTTCCCTGCAGCAACAAAAGTCGCCACTGCTGTATGGAAATGGGCAGTGGTGTCTCTCCCATGAATAAATCCACGCTGCTGGGGAAAAACCAGGCTGGCCATCATTGAGGCTAACCGGGTGGCCAATATCTTAGCAAACACATTAGCATTTGTGTTTATTAAAAAAATTGGTCGGTACGATACCCGTTCCTCTGGAGCTTTATCATTTTTTAGAAAAATGATTATATTGGCCATATTCCATGAATCTGGAACCCGACCAGTTACACCCACTTGGGCAATTACATCTCGAGGCACCTGAGCCAGTAGGCTTTTGCCGGGAGAGCATCATCGCCAGCCGCCTTCCCTAACGGAAGCCCCCCCGATCGCTTCCATAACTTGCTCCATTGTAATCTCCTGCTCTAACAAAGAGGAATCCTCTTCTGTCAAAGTCGGTAAATTGCTCGCTTGCAAATAGCTCTGCATAACAGTCAAGTCTTGTTTTGGATCGGGAGAGAATAGTTGCTGGTAGAAGATGGAAAACTGATTGGCAATCTCCTGGGGGCCCCTGTATATAATTCCACTCTCGCCTTTAATAGCTTTAATCTTAGTTTTAAGGAGGCTATCCATAAACTGATGTGCAAAGAGTTTCCCTATACTATCCCCATACTCATATTGCGGTGCCTTATGCTTAGTAAAACAAGCCGCTACCTTCTCTTTTCGCACCCTATTTATCATGGCCCTGTGCTCAAAAAGAGAGACTTACAGAGAATCTTGATCTGCCTTTCGCAGTCGAACAGCCTCAACATGTTGAAGCTCACAAATAATAAGCCTCTGATAGGCTTTCTTACTCAGTTTCTCCCGTTCTCTGTTTTGTTGCTAAACAAACTGTTGAGTGACTCCCTGAATAAATGCTTTCATAGCATCCCATACCACAGATGGCAAGGCAAGCCCTATATTATCTGTAAGATATTCTGAGATTTTTTTTTAAAGGCCAAATATTCAGAATCTGTAACCAAATAGCATGGAAAAGAAAAGGAATGGGCACTTTTAGAAATAGGCTTGGCCAAAAAAGAAAATATTATGGGGTTGTGGTCAGATGTGACCCTAGGGTCAATTTGAGCTATAGCCCACCTTCCTCTTTGATCTGCTAATACCTTATGGATTGGGAAATCCAGTGTTTTAGACACCAAAATGGCAGTCCCTGATTGACACATTTTGTGAAGTGCATATTATTTTCTGGAAGCACAGTTGATTGAGAAGACCGCGATCTTTCTATGCTAAATGCGTTTCCGTTAAAAGTAATATTTGAGGTTTATAAGCCCTGAGCTCTTCCCGTACTAATTGTCTTTTATATCCTCTATTCAGTCCAGACACATTCCATAATAGACACCTAATCATTGCCATAGCCATTGATAAAATTACCAAACCTTGAAGCAAAAAAAATAATAGTCTCCAAATTCCCACCACCAAACAAAAACTGTAGACCTTCTTTTTGACTTTTTCTTTCTTTATACCCCTCACCTTCCCAGGAGTGCCCATCAGCATCCCCCTCAAACGTGACCTTCCTGCCCCCTCCCGGTTTCCTAAAGAAGGAATCACCCTCCTCTAAAGGCTGCCGCTGAATATGGCAGCTTACGTCTCAGTGCACCGCACAGCCGACCCCAGCTAGCCCCCCGCAGTCTTAAAAGAAAAGTGAGATATGAACTAACTAAACCCCTAGCTGCCACAGAGGCCCTCCAAGCCCAGTCTCTATACATTTCTTGTCCACACCTCCTGGCCCCCCTTGCCAAAACACACACACAAAAAAAAACAACATTGTCAGCTTTATCAATTCTTATTGAATCAGTCAGTCCTGCCAAATGTTCATGCTGTTTGCCATATGCTTAACGCCTGCTTTGCCTCCAGGTACGAAACAAAAAATTGTGGCTGCCCAACCTTGATGACTTGCAATCTGGCAGGTTCCTGCAGAAACACTTGAGCACCAGCTGCTTTAAATAGGTCGGTGAGTTGTCTTATTTTCCATTGTTTTTCCATTGTAGCACGGCTCAGATCAGATCTAAAAAATATCGATAAAGAATCAACCCCTACTTGAGAATTAGGCCGGGCCTTAGAAGACAATGCCTGTCTTAACAAAAAGTTCCCCAAAAGAATCAGACTAGGCCGAGGATACCGGGCGTTAAGTCTCTGCGTAGTTATGGGGAGCCTATGTGCTCTTTGAACCTGGCAGTCCCAGTCCCAATCAGACAGGTCGGTGAAGGCTTTTTGAAGTAGTTGAACCAAAAATGCTCGGGGGTCGGCACCCTCCTTGCCCTCCGGAACCCCAAACAATCTGAGAATATTGCGCTGTTGCCGGTTTTCTAATTCTTTTATTTTGGCTTGACAGGCCATAAGCTGTTGATCGTGAGACTGCACAGTTTCCGTGCAATAGAAATTTCAAACTGTCAAGTGTTGTTTTTCACATTCCTTTGTATTATATTATTAGGAATCAGGCTTCCTTTAAACTAAATGCACAAAGACCAGGTTCACCTACTTTTCAATTTTTCCTTTGAACCACAAGTAAGATTCTGCGGTAATTAATGTACTCAGTGCTCACAATGCAGTGATTTGAAATAAGTATACTGTTTACATCTTGCTTTATACTTGCATAGTTGAACAATAATTACGGTCCAATTTTAGTTGTACACACCTTATTCTTTCTTTTCCTCCCATTAAAAACACCTTAACACTTACCATAATGCATGCATATGCTCAATTTAACCACAAAAGAGAATTAACCAAGCCATCTATGAAAGAGCTCAGATCAGCAGTTCATTTTCTTCCTCAGCCGCTAGAGGGCTGGGACACTGAATTGTGTGCGAGTGTAAAATAATTGAAGGCATCACAGCTAAAATAATATATATTAGAAAACATCACAGTAAGCAAAAGACACTGAATGAGTAAGTGAGAGTGAAGATTAGGACAAGGTGAAAGGAAGACGCCATTGTTTCAGCACAAGGGAGGCAGGCCATCAGACACAATGGAAATGCTCACTTGGTACCTTGTACATGGCAGGTTCACTCACTCCTTTGAGAAACCCATTCCACACTGAGATGTAGTGCGAAGAGCCCCGCCACTGCTCAAGATATCAGACTCTTTACTCGCTACAATTCTGGGTAAGTATTACCGCCCAACACCTTTCAAAAATCACTAGCTACAACTTCAAAACAAGCATTGGCATAGCCAATAGGTCTCGCCTTTTGGACCTTATAAGTGTTTAGCCATGCAACACTTGATGTTGTAGCACCAAGGATATTGTGAGTGATAACTAAACACTTATAAGGTCCCAAAGGTGAGACTTATTGGCTATGCCAATGTTTGTTTGATTTAGTGCCCAGATCAGGGAGCGTAGGAGTAATGTCTTGGCCACCCAGTATACTTTTGGAACCGTTCCCATCTGCCTCAGTACTAGACACATTGCAGCTCTGGGAAGTACTACTTGGGCTCTCATCATTAGCATCTAGCCCGTGATCATTGGTGCCCCCTGCCACCACATCAGACACTTCTAAAATAGCATTCTCCTGAATGACTGGGGACTCCCCTAAGTCAGCGGTCTCCCAGTGGTCCAACACTCTGGGTGGTTCGCCAGCATCATCTAATTCAGTCTCCGCTTCTGCGCACCCCGGGGGATCCTCAAAAGATAGTCTGTGCTTAACAACAGTCTCCAATGTGTCTTTCTTTGCAGCGCTACATAGTGTAGATGCTACTGCTATTGCATGCGCCGTTTGAACTAGAAGCTCACCCTCCAAAATTAATTAAGCAGCTTTACCTGCCTCCAAAAGGCGAAGTGCGGGTCTGCCAACTCGTGTTGGGGCAGCTTTAGCTCCATTCCTTGTCTTCAGCGCTGTCAAGCCTTCTACTCCCTGCAGGGGGGCTTGCAAGCCCGCAGTCCTTGTAACGCGAGCCAATTTCGCTGTGTTTTTCGGCGTCGCCATACCACTCCTTAGATCTACCTCTTGAGAAGGAAGGCACGGCCAGCAGAGCCCCGATCCGAAGGAACTGCAGGGGCTGGACAACCAGCAAACACGCTAGCAGACCCACCTCAACATGCACCAATGCCGCCGGAGATTGCACCCAGGTCCTAGCATCTACGTTGCCGAGTCTGCCACAACGTGGGGGAGCAGCTGAGTGTATCTTCTAGGGCATCACCCGTTTAGGTATGCAGGCACCTCATAAGACTTGTACTGCAGCTTGCAATGATGAAAGCTACTGGGGTAGCCATCCAGGAGCTTCACGGTGCAGCGAGACTCGGCGGCACTAGTCCGCCATCTTCCTTCCCCTCGTCCAGCCCAACATATAATTAATTTCTTTATTAAACACAATTATTCACTGCTGTATGCTATATATCAATGCATGGACGTCAATTCACCAAAATGCCAATGGTAGCAGGAGTGACTTCACACACCCTTTGACTCTAATGACATCACAGGAATGACATCATCACGACCGTTGACCCTAAATCTTCCCAAAAAATGATGGACTTGATCATGATTAGAGTACAATAATTGATATTCCTGAAGTTCCATAATGCCTGTATGACTATTATAACAACACAAATGTATATTTTAGATACCGCCTACATTCGGATGGTGGTAAGATATGCTAGGGGAACCTTATTCCATTCTCTTTGTATTCAATGAAAAATTATGTGTTTGTTGGGTCTTCATCTAAATGGTAGGAAGCACTACCAAACATTGAAAAGTACTTGAAACGTAAATTATTTAAAGTTTTTTTCAAAAACATCATTTTTCCTGTCATCACAATAATAAAGCATAGCAATAACTTTAAAAAAGAATTGTACATTGTCATGGGTGACCCTCCAACATATACCACGAGTGCCACCTTACATCAAAAATTACATATACTATGCCAGTGCCAGATTTGTGCCATTAGTGCTGTCTATCTACTGGGTGACTCTTATGTCAAAAATTACTTCTAGTAATTCAGGGTTAGCATTTTGCTTACTTTCTCTCCAGTATGCCATAATTGCCCTGCCTTCTACCAAGAATTACCACTAAAGTGCGAGTGCCAGCATTTTGTCATTGATGCCGCATACCAAGGATTGCTATGTTATGCCAGTGCCCGAATTGTTCCATGGGTGTCTGCAGATGGCAATTATTAACTCTGCCAGTATTATATCACAGGCTCCTATCATGCTAAGAATTGTCTCTAGTAAGCCGGCCACAGGCTTTTGCCATGGGTGCCTCCGTAAGCAAAACATTTCCTTCAGTATGCAACGACCAGCTGCAGACTTGCAAGCATAGCAACACATTCTCTCTCATACTCACTTACATTTATTCACGCACACTCATTATTACTCAAACATTAATTCTCAATCATTAGAACTCGCTCATCCTCATTTCTTCTTAATTTCACCAACTCATTCTCATTCACTGTCACTCAGGCTCACTCACAAAGTCTCACTCACAGTCTTCCACTCACCGTTACTCATGCAGTCTTTCTCATTCAGTCTCACCTATTCTCCCTCACTCTGACTCATTCATTCTCACACAGTCCTGTACACTCACTCGCATTCTAATTTACTCTCATTAACTCATACTTTCTCACTCACACTCAGTTGTATTCTTACTCTCATTCACTCATTTGACTTATCCTCACTCACTCTGACACATTGACTCTCACTCACAGTTACATTCACTCACTGCCACTCACTCATTCTCATTCACATTCATTCACATTCACACTCCCTCACTCTGCCTAACACTCTTCACACTCATTCTTATTCATTCTTACTCACTGACACTCAATTGCACTCTCACGCTCAGTTTTACTCTAACACACACAAACATGCTACCACATACAGACTCACTCACATTTACACAGTCACTGTCTCTCTCTCAAGCAAACAAACACATTCTCACCTGCTCTGACTGTTACAACATACATTTAAAAAATTTGATTTTACCCACCTTAGTGAATGTCCCGTTACAGCTTCTGGGACTCCCTTTTTCTCTCACTAATAGTGAGTAATACACTATCATTCTAAATAATGATATAAGAAAAAATAGGCAGAAAACAAGAACAGAGGAGCCCTGATGCCCACTAAGAACACAGCACCTGTGTTCTTACAAATTACTTTGCCAATTCAATGGTCTAGGACTAGTCAGGAGTTGAAATGGGCAATCCAGGAGTCCCCACAGAAACTGATGGCACCCTCAATTGATGTTCATTTGTCCCTCCATCCAAATTCAGCTTTTCTTTCTGTGCTGCTTGTGCCATCACTCCTTTCTCATGAGTATTCCTAACTCCTAGTTCTCTTACACCTGTCTCATATTCTCCCATTCTGAACCTTTGAACTGTCTCTTTCTTATCTGTCTCGCGCCATCTCTCAACTCTTAGGTGTCTCTGTTTTTACCTATCATCTTTTTTGAGAATGTCTCTTTATCGTCATTCCCAGATGTGTGACTGTCTTTCCACTCGCTACAGTCTCTTTTTCACTCGTCTCTGTCACCACCTCTTTCATGGTCTCTCAAGCCAGTCTATGTCTAGCCTTCCAGCATCTACCCAAACACACACATATACACGCACACGCACACATACAGACACACGCATACACGTGTTACCATCCTTGTGGGGACTATGTGTGAATACCTGCCTTGTGGGGACTAAACGTTCCCAATGTTTTTAAAATACACTAATAACAGAAAAATGTTAAGAAAAAATTCAGGATAGAGGATCCTGCTTCAAATTTGCAAATATATTGTTATTTAATCGCGCGCACAGCACCATCCTTGTGGGGACTTGAACACGTGCTACCATCCTTGTGGGGACTTAGTCTGTACCACTATTTGTGATTGAATACAGTTGAAGGCACACGGCTAAATGTTTATTTTATCAACAATATGCACAAACAACATTATCATCTATTCATATATGAATCGCTGCATATATACTAGGGGTATACATTAAAGACAGATTCTGTTAATGTGCCAGAAAATATCATATCAAGCTTAAAGAAAGACATTTAATGCTGTATTCAACCTATTTATTAGTGCTTAAAATCGTTGGAGATAATGGAACTAACACATACAGAAATTAACATATGGAACTAAGGAATAAGGTCAAGTGGAACCCAGAGCTTGATTAGCTGTTAACATGTTTGCCAAAATAGATGTTCAAGTCCCCACAGAGATAGTGGGTGAAGATCATTGTGTTTAAGTCTCCATAGAAATAGTGTGTACATTCAAAGCTTAAATCTCATTATAAAGAGTGTGAAGCTAATGATGTTCAAGTCCACACAGAGGATGGGAGTAATTATAGGAATGCTCAAGTCCCCACAGAGATAGTGTGTTATCATAGGGATGTTAAAGTCCCCACAGAGATAGTGTGTTATCATAGAGATGTTAAAGTCCCCACAGATATGGTGTGTTATTACAGTGTTGTTTAAGTCCCCACAGAGATGGTATGTTATTATAGCAAAGTTTAAGTCCCCACAGAGATAGTGTGTTATCATAGAGATGTTAAAGTCCCCACAGAGATGGTGTGTTATTACAGTGTTGTTTAAGTCCCCACAGAGATGGTATGTTTTTATAGCAATGTTTAAGTCCCCACAGAGATAGTGTGTTATCATAGAGATGTTAAAGTCCCCACAGAGATGGTGTGTTATTACATTGTTGTTTAAGTCCCCACAGAGATGGTATGTTATTATAGCAATGTTTAAGTCCCCATAGAGATAGTGTGTTATCATAAAGATGTTAAAGTGCCCACAGAGATGGTGTGTTATTACAGTGTTATTTAAGTCCCCACAAAGATAGTGTGTTATTATAGTGATGGTTAAGTCCCCACAGAGATAGTGCATGAAGGTGATTGTGTTTAAGTCCTCATTAAAATAGGGCGCAATTCACAAAGGTAAACTTGGACAAAAAGTCTAACTTTACTACGTTTCAGTATTCACAAACGTTAATTTAGACCAAAAGTCTAACTTTACTACTTTTCAATATTCACAAAGCCCCATACAGAGAATGTGAAGCTGATGATCAAGTCGAAGCAAACACAAGGAGATGATGGACAGAGTGCTGAAACTTTTCAGTCACTCACCCCCAGTCACAGATCTGGGTTGAAACCATCATCGTTCTTTAGCTCACTTCATCACCCCAGTTCAGACCCAGCTAAATGCAAATCAGCCTTGACCCTGTGCCTCGTGGCACACCCTGGTGATCCAAGTCAAAACTGAGCTTGCGTTCAAATACAGGAATGCTCACGTCTCCACAGCGATGGTATGTTTTATAGTGATGTTCAAGTTCCCACAAAGATAGTGTTTTAATATAGTTTTTTGAAGCCCCCTCAAAGATAGTGTGTTATTATAGCGATGTTTAAGTCCTTCCAGAGATAGTGCATGAAGACGATTGTGTTTAAGTCTTCATTAAAATAGGGCCTGATTCACAAAGGTAAACTTAGACAAAAAATCTAACTTTTCTACTTTTCAGTTTCATAAATGTAAACTTAGACCAAAAGTCTAACTTGACTATTTTTCAGTATTCCAAAGCCCCATAAAGAGAATTTAAAGCTGATGATGCTCAAGCCAAAAACAGATCTTGCTTTTAATTACAGGAATGCTTAAGTCCACACTGAGATGGTGTGTGACTATAGTATTACCACGGTTGCCAAGGAGAATGTGTGTGATAATAGACACGCCCAGGTCTCCACAGAGATCGTGTGTGATTATAGACATGCCCAGGTCCCCACAGAGATGGTGTGTGATTATAGACACTCCCAGGTCCCCACAGAGATGGTGTGTGATTATAGACACTCCCAGGTCCCCACAGAGATGGTGTGTGATAATAGACACTCCCAGGTCCCCACAGAGATAGTGTGTGATTATAGACATGCCCAGGTCCCCAAAGAGATGGTGTGTGATTATAGAGATGCCCAGGTCCCCACAGAGATGATGTGTGACTATAGTATTACCACGGTTGAATCATTGAAAATTAGGTGGAAAAGCTGTGTAATGTTAGGCTAAGGAAGTTAAGACAGAGGCAGGTTCAGATTATTGCTTTGTTGAAAGACAAATGTGCCATTATCTTTGTCCCAAATACTAAAAGTCAATTTTTACCCTTTTAAGATTTACTCCACTAGTGGATATTCTCCCGATATGATTTTTTAGATTGATGGTTATATAATCTGATTTGGAGGACGTTGTCCCCAATCTACTCTCTATGCACATCAGCAAAAAGTATTCAATTAAAAGTTGTGACCCTCTGAGGGTTTTTGAGGCAAGCAGTGTATCTTTCGCAAACAATAACAGAGAGACTTTGCTATCTGCATGTATTGGAGATGCATTAGCATGAACTATGCAATTAGATCATATAAATAAAAAGAAAATAATAGAGTAAGCATGTATACCTGTTGATCGCCTTTATTCATGGTGCTTCATTCTGCCAGTTAACCCTGACTAGCCCTCCACACTTGGAAATAACTGTCATTGAGTAGGCAGATTAATGGTGATATGTTACTAGGGACCCCCACTCTCTCCAAAACTGACCAGAGTTTTGTTTGTGGGACTAGCTCAAATGCAGGTTTTAGGTTTAAAAACACTCCTATTATACTCTGCAACACTCTTCTCTACACTATGACATTCTACACTTGTCCACTATACAACACTCTACTCCACTGCTACACTCTATTCCACTCCATGCCACTCTTTTACACTCTACTCCACTCTATGCCACTATACAAAACTATACTCCACTGTACAACACTCTATACAACACCAGCTAGGCCACTCCACACCTCTTTACTTCACTGTACTCAATGAGACACTACTGCACTCTTCTTCATTGTACTTCACTACTCCACTCTACACCACTTATGCCACTCCACTTGACGACACTGTATGCCACTTTACTCTACCACAATGTACGACACTCTACTTGGGCAGAAACTGCGGGCGGGCTGATTGCAGACAAGGCCTGGGAAAATATTCTAGAACATCCAAAGAGAGTCTCCCGAAACGCCAAACTTAAGTTCATACAAACTATGGTTCTCCACAGATCTTACGTAACCCCGAAGAGGATAAAGTGCATGTTCCCAGAGGCCCAGAACTGTTGCCCAAAATGCAAGGCGAAGGAGGCTGGCTTTGTGCACATTTTATGGGCATGCCCGCACCTCCGGGACTATTGGGGTCAGATCCGGAATACGCTCAGAGAAATCCCACACTTCACAATAACAGACAACATATTAGAGTGCCTTTTGGGCCTGCACAAGCACGCTAAAAACCAGAAAGTTAACGTGCGTTTTCTGGACCTAGCGATAATATTGGCTATCAGAGTGATTACTATGAGATGGAAGTCCCAGAGGAGCCCCACACTACACATTTGGCGTGAGGAGGTGGTTAGATGGGATAGTGCCAGGAGTGAGGTGCTCAGACGGAAGGAGACGCGAGTACTGAGAAAACGCCCTGTCTCCTTGGACTGGGACACTATGCTAGAAGAATTTACACAACTAGACATCCCAATTACATTTGTTGACCCTCACCTTATAAATACTTACAACAATGATTGCATAGTTAGTGGCAGCTAGATCAAATTACACCGAATTATCCAAGGTACATTGGAAATACAGGTCAGAGACCATTGATAACTCAAGGTGGTGAGACGCAATAGAAGACAGAACGCAGACGGACCAGGAAGAGTGGGGAGGGGGGAGAGGGTAGTTACTACAGGTTAGGGCTTGAAAGTACAGATGCAAGATAAGGCTCCTTTAAGACATTAGTAAATATTGTAGCCAAATCCATATGTTCGTTTCATTAAAATATATATTTCATAATGTGTAATGCTGGATACCATGATTTGAGGTTTGTAAACTTAATTAAGGAGCAGGACAGGATAACAACCAACAAAAATGAAAATGCCAATGTTATTTGAAAAGGTGTATTGTATTCTGACTGAAGGCTCAACAAAGTTTGGTACAAAAAAAATGTACAACACTCTACTCCACTCTACAGCACTCTCCTCCAATGTATTCCACTCCACTCTACTCCACACTACCACACTATATAACACTCCACTCTACAGCACCACACTTTGTCACTCCACTCTATGACAGTCCACTTTATGACACTCTCCTGCACTCTACTCACCACTACTCTACACCACTCCACTCTATGCCACTTCACTTCATGCCCCTACACTGTATGCCATGTCACTCTATAACACGCCACTCTACTCTACTATATGGCATACCACTCTACTCTACGCAGCTCCACTCTACTCTGACACACCAATGCACTCTACTCCACTTCTCTCTACTCTACAACACACCCCTCCATTCAATCTACTCCACTCTATGTCACTCCACTCTATGCTACCTCACTGTACACTATTACACTCTATGCCATTCCACTCTAGTCCACACTACCACATTGTACGACACTTCAGTCTGCAGCACTCTACAACAATCCACTGCATGACACTCTCCTCCGGTCTACTCTACGCCACTACACTGTATGACAGGCAACTCTATGGCGCAAAACTCCACTCTAATGTACGACATGCCACTCCAGTCTTCTCTACGGCATGCCACTCTATGCCACTCCATGCCACTCCATCTAAACCTTTATGTTACATGCTACTCTACGCCACTCCACTGTTCACCACTCCGCTGTACGCTATTCCACTCTATGCCACTCCACTCTACCCCATTCCACTCTATGCCATTCCACTCTATAACACTCTACGCCACTGCATGCTACTCCACTTGTATGACAGACCACTGTATAATACTCTCCTCCAACCTTCTCTACGCCATAGTGGCACCGGAGATGAAGGAGGTGAAAATCTCCCTGCAGTCTAGTCCAAGTCCAAGCATGGAGCATAAGGAAGCAGCTATGATTAGTGCAGAAGGTACAGTGGCACTGGGCAGGGTGAAGAGCCAACAAAAGCCTGATCTTAACATTAGAAATTAGGGCGCTGCTACTGTATCGTATTGTACAGTGATTCATGTGGGGTGCCGAAGCATATTTTTGGACAGGTAGCATGCTCAACCATGAGGGAGTGTGAGGCTGGCAGAGGATGTATTTATTATCATTCTATGTGGGAAGTGTTTTGATTTCATGGGTGAGTGACCAGAGAGGTGCTCTTTTCTTGTCTTGGGGCATAGTGCGTATAAAAGGAGCAGGATCCGTGAGAGATCGGCATGCAAATTATAACATGTTAGAAATAAAGTAAATAGGCAGCACTCGTCTAGTCAGGTGGACAGCAGAGTGATGTGTGCAAATACACTATAGGGATACACAGGGAAAGCCTAGTAATCCTTTTGGCAAAGTCTGCAAAGCAGAGATACTGTCAAGTGTGTAAAATGATAGCGTGTACACAATTTGCTTAGTTTGTTTTTGTTTAGTTATGCAAATGTTCAGGAAAATTATGCGAAATCATATAAAATTACACAAATGCAAAATACATTATTTAGTGCTATATTTGAGCACGAAATTAGTTTTGCAATTTTGCAGTAAAAACATAGCACGAAAAAACATAAGTGGCATAAGGAAAAGGCTCTCATGTTCTGCACATTTGTATGAGTCCCATGCATTTGTGATAAACTTTTGCCACAAATGCCACATACTTATGTGAGGTGGCACTGGAATTTTTATATCAAATCAAAAATCTTTATTCGATTCAAAGAATCATAAAAGCTTATAAAACAAATCTTTGTACATTTTGGGCCCGATTCACAGAACTAACTTGAGACAAGATCCTAAACTTACTATTTTTGGTATTCACAGAATGCACTTACTACTTTTGGTATTCACAGAATGGATTTCCGACTACTAACTTTACGTTCGCACTCGGGTCGGAGATTCCGGCCCAGAGGCGGAGCTTCTGACCTGGAGGTGGAGCTTACGACCCAGAGGCGGACCTTCTAGCCCAGAGGCAGAGCTTCCGCCTGGAGGTGGGGATTCCGGCCGGTGGCGAAGATTTAGCCATGGCCGAAATCTCCACCTCTGGGCCGGAAGCTCTGCCCCTGGGCCGGAAGCTCCGCCTCCTGGCTGGAAGCTCCGCCTCCGGGCCGGAATCTCTGGCTCGAGTGCGGACATAAAGTTAGTAGTCGGAAATCCATTCTGTGAATACCAAAAGTAGTAAGTGCATTCTGTGAATACCAAAAGTAGTAAGTGCATTCTGTGAATACCAAAAGTAGTATAAGTTTAGGAATTTGTCTTAAGTTAGTTCTGTGAATCGGACCCATTGTAATTTACATTCATCTAAATATAAACATTAAAATGTGTTTTATTTACAAGGGTCTAAAATGCAAGACATATATACTTTTTACATTTTCTCCTTTTAGTCTTGACCCCTATTGTACATGATTTAATTACAGTTCTTGCCAATACAGTACAAGGATAACTATTCAATTAGCGTGAGCGGACCAATTTGGGCTCCACTACTGCTGGAAGTTTTTGATGATTCAATCTAAAACCATTAAAAAGTTATAAATACATACAAAATTCTAAAAATCAATTTTTAAATTTTTTTAAAAACTTAAACCCATTCATATATCTTATATGACTGACAGCTAACACAAATTTACTAACGCCAAGTACAATAAATTGGCCACTGTCAGATTTTAAAATTCTAAGCGACTCAAAGTAGCTCCTGATGTTCAAACTTCTGCACAGGAGCTTACGTCTGGGGGTAGCATATACTGCGCAAAAGAATAGAACATGCGCAATATCCTCATTAGCACCTAATGTAAACAGTGAGCATTTAGGAGCACTAGCCATCAGTTGAGGTTTTGCCCATTTAGCTGTAAAAGCATTGACTTGTGATATCTTATACCTGAATTTCATATAGAGAGACTTTGCCAGTTGGGTTCAATCTCATCTAAAAAGGGCTCAAAGCTCTCAGTCAGTTTAAAAATCAAAAATTAAATAGTCAGTCTCCCCAACTCAGGATTTAAAGTGACTATGTGCGTTATGAATACCCAGTATATAGATTTGATCTCTCTCTTTGAATCATGGGTCAGCAAGATCGGGGTTGCCCCGTAGCAGCTCAAACCTAAGTTGATGAGCCATTTACGGATGTGGGCCAACCAGGGAAGAGTGACAAATACATCCAAATGCAGTAGCTCCCTCAAGGACTGCCTGTAGATCTCTAATTCCTTGGTTGTCCAAATTCTGATCCAATAGGCCAATAGCCTCCATACAGCAAGATATCCTATTCTTTTTATCCCAATATCATGTGTAAGAAAGATCATCAGGGTATTTTTGGGCAAACGTGTAAGCATTCTCATGATTTTGTTTTCCCCAATTATGAGAGGCTGAAGATTTTCTCCTCCCATAGCTCAGATCCATAAAGTGTAGCTGATTGAGCTCTAGCTTTATAAACTTCTAATAGGTTGGGAATTGGTTTTTGGGTGTCAAGAGAATTTTTAGGGTTCAGGGTGGATATGGATTTTTGGGTGGTAAGTTATTGTTTAGGGTTTAGTGTGGGTATGGGTTTTTAGGTGGCAACTGCATTTTTTAGATTTAGGGTGGTTATGGGTATTTGGGCAGAAAGGGATTTTTAGGGTTTAGAGTGGGTATGGTTTTTTTGGGTGGCAAGGGTATTTTTATCGTTTGGGTGGTTGGGGGATTTTGGTGGGAATGAATTGTGTAGGGTTTACAGTGTGTATGGGATATTGGGTGGCAAGAGCATTTTTAAGGTTTAGGGTGGGTGTGGGTTTTTAGGAGGACAAGGGAAATTTTCTGGTTTAGGGTGGAAATTGTTTTGGTGATAATGAATTTTTCGGGTTTAGGTTGGTCATGGGTTTTTGGTTGTGAGGTTTAGGGTGGGTAAGTGCTTTTGGGTGGCAAGGGAATTTCTGGGGTTTAGGGTGTGTATAGGTTTTTGGTAGTAAGGTTTTTTTTAGGGTTTATGGTGTGTATGGCTTTTTGGGCGGCACAGGGATTTGCAGGGTTTAGAGTGGGGATGGGTTTTTGGGTGGCAAGGGAATTTTTGTTGGGTTTAGGGTGGGTATGGGTTCTTGGGTGGTAAGGGATTTTTTTGGTTTTAGGGTGCATATGGGGTTTTGGGTGGCAAGATAATTTTTAAGGTTTAGAGTGGGTGTGGGTTTTTGGGGCAAGGGAAATTTTAAGGTTTAGGTTGGATGTGGGTTTCTCAATGATGGGATTTTTTAGGTTTTATGGTGCATATGGGTTTTTGGGTGGCAATGGAACTTCTATGGTTTAGGGTGGGTATGGGTTTTTGGTGGTAAGATATTTTTTAGGGTTTATGGTGAGTAAAGTTTTTTCGGTGATCATGGCTTTTTAGGGTTAAAGGTGGGTAAAGGTGGCAAGATAATTATTAAGTGAGGGTGGGTGTGGGTTTTTGGGGGGCAAGGGACATTTTCTGGTTTAGGGTGGGTATGTGTTTTTTGGTGATAATACATTTTTAGGATTTAGAGTGGTCATGGGTTTTTGGTTGTGAGCTTTAGGGTGGATATGTGTTTTTGGGTGGCAAGGGAATTTTTAGGGTTTAGGGTGGGTATGGCTTTTGGTGGGAAGGTATTTTATAGGGTTTAGGGCGAGTATAGTTTTTTAAGTGAATAGGGCTTTTTTACAGTTAAAGGTGGGTAATGGTTTTTGGGTGGTATGGGAATGTTTAGGGTGGGTATGTTTTTTTTGTGTGGTAGGGTTTTTTAATGTTTTAGGGTGGGTATGGGTTTTTTGATGATAATGAATATATAGGGTTTAGGATGGTCATGGGTTTTTGGTTGTGAGGTTTAGAGTGGGTATGTCTTTTTGGGTGGCAAGGGAGTTTCTGGGGTTTAGAGTGGGTATTGGTTTTTGGTGGTAAGGGCATTTTCGGGGTTTAGAATGAGTATAGGGTTTTAGGTGATAAGAGAATGTTTAGGGTTTAGGGCCGGTATGAGTTTTTGGGTTGCAAGAGAATATTTCGAGTTTAGAGTGAGTGTAGGTTTTAAGGGGGCAAGGGAAATTTTATGGTTTAGGTTGGGTATGGGGTTTTCCAATGATAAGGAATTTTTAGGGTTTAGGGTGGTTATGGGTTTTTGGGTGGCAATGGAACTTTTAGTGTTTGGGGTGGATATGTGTTTTTGGTGGTAAGGTATTTTTTAGGTTTTAGGGTGAGTATAGTTTTTAAGGTGATACAGGTTTTTTTAAGGTTAAAGGTGGGTATGGGTTTTTGGGTGGCAAGGATATTTATATCGTTTGGAATGGGTGTGGGATTTTGGTGGGAAGGAATTTTATAGGGTTTACAGTGTGTATGGGTTATTGGGTGGCTAAGGATTTTTTAAGGTTTTGGGTGGGTGTGAGTTGTTGGGGAGCATCGGAAATTTTCTGGTTTAGGGTGGATATGGGTCTTTTGGCGATAATGAATTTTTAGGGTTTAGGGTGGTCATAGGTGTTTGATTATGAGGTTTAGGGTGGGTATGTCTTTTTGGATGGCAAGTGAATTCCTGGGGTTTAGGGTGGGTGTAGGTTTTTGGTGGGAAGGGCTTTTTTAGGGTTTAGGTGGGTATTGCTTTTTGGATGGCACAGGAATTTGTAGGGTTTAGGGTGTGGATGGGTTTTTTCGTGTCAAGGGAATTTTGTTATGTTTAGGGTGGGTATGGTTTTTGGGTGGCGAGAACATTTTTAAGGTTTGGAGTGGGTGTCCGTTTTTGGGGCAAGGGAAATTTTATCGCTTAGGTTGGGTATGGGTTTCAAAATGATAAGGATTTTTTCGGGGTTCAGGGTGGTTATGGGTTTTTGGGTTGTGAGGTTTATCTTAAGGTTTAGGGTGTCAACTCTTCTTTTCTTGGTTAAAGTTTAATTTTCGAGGCCCCCTATCAGTGCCTATAAGAGCACACACCACCCAATTGTTGTTTATAAAATTTACCAACAGTATCCTTGAGTAAACAGACCACCCTATCTGTGTTTAGAAAGCTCACTATCAGTACTGTTAAGGGCTACAGATAATGCTCCCAGTATTTATAGATCTCTTCACCAAGAGCCTAAAGTGATATAGGTGATCCTGTGGCAATAGAACTCCATAAGAAACCCCTCGGGCACAGACCCCTCACAGTCTTTATTTACAGAGTCCAGCGATTAGTGGACATGGAGAACATACAATATCCCTAGAAAGCCAATGTGTCTGTCCTAATATTTCTAGCGATGCAGCATACATTTTTTTTTAGCACAACTCATACCAGAGTAGGGTTTCAGGGCACTTTACATCAAACACACAGTATACTGGGACAATGAATGATATATGTGTAAATCAGTCTAAAGAAAATGTTACATTAGGCAATGAGGATTTAAAGGTGTAGGAAGCACTTTTTATTCATACTTGTAGGCAGAATACTTTAAGACTGTTTGGCCTAGAGCAGCACAAGTTTAGGATTTAATATGTACCAAAGTGCTAGGGGTTTGGCTTAACTAATAACAAATGTATTTCTATCCGAACAAACCCGTTTTCAACAACGTTAGGATAATGTAAGACTGGGGAAAACACATATAACATTCTAACTTATACTATGCCCTTTGCATGCAACTCTTTAATGAGAGTTCGTAGGTCACTGTGCTATGTTAGGATTATATCTTATGGATCTCTGTGATAAAGGCAGTGACCCACTGAGCTATACACATAAAAGACAGTTCTGTGATCTGCATGGCACACGTCCTGTGTAACTGGCATATTATGAACCCTCTACCCTACTTTTTGAAATGTCAAAACTGCCACTAAAGAAATCTCAAATCTCCCTTGCGAGCAGGAACATTATTCACCAAAGATATCCTGATATTTTTATGGTTAACTGAAACTGTCTGGGCACACAAGGAACTCCACTGCAGGTGCTTGTAAACCCATGAGTTAAATTAAAATTCAGTACTCCCTAAGGTCAGCGTCAGGTGCAGCTGCACCGGTTGCACCACCCTAAAAGCCGGCCTTGAGACCACATGTATCACAGTCAAAAAACAGTTAGGACTGAAATGTCTACTCACATCGGACAGGGAACAGACCCTGCAAAATAGCGCTGATCTCAAAGTGTTTTCCTTAACTGCTTCTCTTTCTACAGCAGTTTCTGCCCTCCTTGCATTATTTCTGTCTGCCCCTCTGCCCTCGTTAGTCCCTGTGGGCCTTATCTATGAAGGCTTTGCGCCGCCGGTGCGCCACTTTTAAAATGGGAAAAAGTGATGTACCAGTGGCGCAAGGCCTTCATAAATGAGGCCCTGTATCTGTATTTGCTTCAGAAGGTCTTGCTTTTCCTACCTTTCTGCCCAGCTATTCGCTTGCCAGCACTGATCTGCCATGTTTCCTATAGTTACTACTGTTTTTTTAATTTTCGATTTTGTGCATACCTCTCTAAGATGATCCTGTTTTTCATTGTGTGCACTTTCATCTCCCCTCTAGCCCCGATTATCTTGGTCTTCCTACTCTCTCCTCCTCTTATCACTTCCTCTCCATTTACTCTTTTCTACGATTCTCTTTTTCTCTTGGTCTCCATTCGTTTTCTCTCTTTCTTCCCATTTCCTTTGTGTGTCACTCATTTTATTTTCTACACGCATTTGTTTAGAGCAATGTTTTCAGAAATGAAAAGGTAGTTTATTTGTATACCTTTGTTCTCTCACATAACTAATCATTATTTATCTGGAGAAAAATGATTTGTTAGAAATATATAAAGGACTGCAGATACCTCCCAACATTCCGCCTTCAAACGTTTCTCATATGTATTTTTTTCACAGAGCGCAAACTCGGCTGCATGTGCAGCCCGGGCATGGTTTTACTTAGAATTAAATATTTAACAGAGTAATTGTAGGCACAGGCATTTAATTTTGTATGGCGTTTGGAAATGTTGTTTCATCTTTTTTCCTAACCATAATTTTGTAGTGAGGTTGAGGCGATAGCCACTTAGAGTCTCTGTTTGGGTGCTGGGCCCCATGCTTGCTGTTCTCAGGGCAAAAACGTCGTATTCCATGCTCCTTCTCTGTAGAAGAAGTTTATCAAGGTGTGCTCTTTTGTAACAGGGCCCATCCCCTCTTCAGGAAGCGCTTCCGATCTTTCACAGTCTTCGGGGTTTTCAGGGACTAGTCTCTTGTTATGCTAATTGACCTTTTGAGATGCACAATCGCGCATTTGCACTTCTGCCAGTGGCCATCCTGAAGTTCAGCACTGAATGCTGCGTTTCAGTTTCTACTCGCTCAGTAGCAATCCTGCTGATAAGACATTTTGGAGGTTCTTGAAAACATTTATCTGTTTAGGGAATATTAAATATATTGTAGGATGGAATGGAATTTAGTGTTTTATGTATCTGCTTTGCAGTGGATTCAATACACCGCATTTCATTTCCTATCCTTCCCAATTAAACATTTTAAAAAATAACACGGGTCTGGAAAAAATGCATCATGTAATTTTGCCTTAGACAATGTTATTTATGATAAGTGCCCTATAAAAATTGAACATGTATATTATGAGTAGTGGGTGGCAATTTTAATTTAGACCACTTTTCCAATGCCTTAAAATGGCTCTGATTTGGTGACGAGCGGAGAGGTTACACAACAATCAGAAAAATGGCATGGCAGTACATATTGAACTTAAAAATAGTGCTCCTGCTATTCCAATGTTCACCCAAATAGATGGGGAAGAAAACTTAGGCACTAGAAGACAATATTACTTTTCCTGAATCTGTGGGAATGAGGCAGGTGTCAAGGTCTAAGCACACTATTCAATGGTATTCCTGTGATGTATGGAGATCAAGCCAGCTACAGTAAGCATACACTAATATTTACAATGTTTCAGAGCAAAAACAAAAATGGAGAATACATGCCTAAGAACCATAGACTGGCACATTTCTATATTGTTGCAATGAGATAACCCTAATCCTCAAAATATTTGAGAGACTTTGATGAAGAAAACTGGGAAAAGTGACATAAGTAGTGGAGGGGTGTAGAAATGGTAAGTGTAAGCGGTGTTAATACGACTCAGGATTAGTAGGCATGACTAGAGACTCTGGCGTGAAGAGAGGGCTATAGGCATAGACATGGATATAGATACTAGGAAAAAGGTGGGGTTGAGGTAAATAAGATGTGTTTAGTGGTTAAAATTCTAGGCGATAGGTGCTAGAAAAAGGGCAGAGGCAGGGTTAAATACACTAGGGTATCAGCAGGTTTAGAAGTAAAGGCTGGAGTTGATATAGTACGGTTTAGGCAGTGAGAGAGATACTATTGAGTAGAGCTAAGTTATAGTCAAGGGTAGTGTTAGAAATGGGATTTCTGGCTGACTGAGGCTTGCGCCAAAGCCAGGCAAAAACCACCACTCTAGTTAGGGCAAGGGAGTTACACTCCAAAGATAACCCCTGCTCACCCCATTGGCAACGTGACACGAGCAGTAAGGCTGATCCCGGAGGCGTTGTGAGTTAAGTATTTGCGCACGCACCCACCAACAACAACATCCCAGGCTCCCCACAAAAGGAACTCCACACAAGGTTATAGCACAAATAGCTTTTGTATTCTCAAAACACCTTAGAGAAGTAACCACATCATGTACACTGTGCCATCTGGCACGGGGCAATATTTACAAGGTGATATGGACGCCGGACAGGGCCACAGTCAGACTTATTTACACAGGACAGGGCCACGTGGGCCGCTTGTCAGAATTATTTACACAAGACAGGGCCACGTGGGCCACTTGTCAGAATTAGCGCTTGGGCAGAACTAGTAGAAGTCGGAAGATAAATGAACTTAGAACACAGCCAGTAATCACTGGCAAGACACTATACTCTGCGTCAACCTGCAATATAAATCCTAACAGGCACCGTATAATCTAAGGCAAAAACTCTATTCTACCCCACCTCATAAGCGTAGACATAGTAGACCATAATCTCCTAGCATCCCAAGCATCAGGAGCCACTTACTCACATAACCTGCAGTAGGGAATAAATCACACCTAGACCACAGTAGAGAATTACAATCAAACATCAGGCAATAGGCAAACCTAATAACCATAAGAGCACATCTAGGAGCATCAATCAAGGTGCATAAATCATTCTACAAACACTACATTTCCTAGCACCTACATAAAAATGACATTAGGGTCTGTCGCCCCATAAACTTGGGAGTCCTCTGGGCCAACTGGCCATCTATAAAGGGCTCAAATGCCCTCTGTCCATAAAGTCAGGGCTGCTGCCTAATCAGCGACAGTTACGGGGGCGCACTGGGCGCAAACCTAAACGTAGCAGCTGCCCACTACTTGCTGGGCAGCTGGGAGTCTCAAGGAATGCCTAAACGTTACAGCTGGCACTAAGTTCTGCGCAGCTGTGCAGGCAGAGATGGGGGCAAAGGAGTGTGTCTTGCTCCTGGATTAAAAAGATATGTCCCCCTAAAAGAAAGAACCTAAACGGGGCAGCTGCCCACTAATTGCTGGGCAGCTGGGAAACAAGTCTGTGGCCGGGGCTCCCACTGGCCCTCAGGAATAAAACTGGGCCATATGCTGGAGCTCCTTGGCTCTTAAGGTACACATGTCCCCATGGGCCCTCTGGCTCCTTAACTCATTCTGCGCCAACTGGGAGCCACGGGGATCTAACAACCATCAGGTGCCATGGAGAACACTGGCTCCTCAACTAATAAGCATGGGCCCCTCTGGGCCCAAATAAACATGTATGGCCAGATGTTGGAGCCCTCGGGCTCGGGGAATAACTGGGGGTCTCGACACTGCCCCTGACTCCACTCAGGAAGGGAATTACCCTCATCGCTGGAGCCATCCGAGGCTCAGGACTCATTAATAAAACGTGGGGGCGGCCCACTGCCATCCGGGGCCGCCCTGAATGCACCCATCACGCTGTGCCTACACAGGCACCAACACACGCTCGGAGCCCCCAGGACACTCACCGGGTCGCTTGAGTCTGGCGGGGCTCCTCCTGGTGCTCGGTGCAGGCCGGCGGGGCTCTCTGTTGCCGGGGCTCCCTCCACCGCAAGGGAGCCCCGCAACACTGGTGCTGGGTTCTGCTGGCGGCCCAGGGGCTCTCCCTAACTCCCGGGAGCCCCGGGCCGCGGGGGGCTATGACTCGGCCGTCCTTGCTTCTTCTCCTCGTGGCGGGACTTTTCTCGGCAGGGCTCTCCCGCTCCGGAAAGCCTGGTCAGGCCTCGCTGCTCCGCACTTCCCCGTGGACCACTTCTTGAAGCGGCAGGGCTCCCCTCACTCATGGGAGCCCTGCCAGTCCGCCATCCTCCATTTTCTTCCTCCTCCCTCGGGTCTCCTCACGCGGCACCCCCTCCCCCCAGGAAGAGGGGCGGAAGCAGAAACGAAGTACGCCAGGCCCCGCCCATGTCCCGGGTGAGAGGCACCTGACTTCCGCCACAGCCGCGGAAGTGAATTCAGAGGAATAGAGGGGTAGGCTCCCTAGAGCAATTTATAAATAGCAGAGTGGGCACATGCAAAAACAACCTAATAAGTTCAACAGAGATCCAATGAGGGGTAGGCTCCAACACCCACAAGGCAAAAAGTTCAGGGGGGAACCTGCCAGAAGGGCCAAGTCCAACAGGTAGAAATACTAGGGTGTAGGTATGATAGAGGTTGTAAGGTAGAGGGAAGGGTATCAATACAAGAATAAATATAGAGGTAGAAATACCAAGATGCTAATAAAAATGACAAGCCCATGTTATAGCACGAGGAGCAATACTTAAGTAAAGTCAGGGGTACAGGAAGTAGGGTCTAGTTACCGGCAGAGGCAGGCTTAAAGATACTAGTTTATAGACAGAGATGCAGGAACTATAGTGGAAACACTGGGCTATATTCGGGCTAGATAATATGCTGTGGTACTAAAGTATAGGTAGTGGTGGCAGCACTAGAGGTACATGTACAATCGTACTAGAGTAACAGCATAGAAGGGTATCAGAAGAAGAGGATGTACTAGAGTATGGCAAGAATAAACAGTACTATGGTACAGCCAAGGGTACAGGCTCTAAGTAAGATTAGAGTATAGGTCAGAGGATTGTACAATACTGCATTGCATCCTAGTGTTTATATGTCATGTAGATTTGTAGAGCGCACCATCACCGCAAGGATATTCTGATGCTAAGTAGATGTGAGCCTACCCATACCCAGAGCTTAGTGCAGAGGTCTTCAAACTGTGGGGTGCCCCCCCTGCGGGGGGCGTCGAAGTTCTGCCAGGGGGACGCCCAAAGGTCTGCAATTACATGTAAATAAAGATAGCCTTTAAGCGCAGAAGGCGCCGTTCTAGGCTGTCAACATTTACATGCAGCAATTAAACGCCACAAAAAAAGTGAAAGGACGTATTAGTGGCACTGGGGAGGCCAGCAAACTACGAAAATGTTTAAGCAACTCGGAAAGGTGCGGTGGGTTATATAAACAGAGAGTTTCCATCCAAACTACCAGTGGTCATTGAAAGGTATCCCAGAGAAATGTACTTAAGAACTACTTGTTGGGAGGCACAACAAATAAGGGATTTTTCTTTTTTAGTGAAAAGTAAACTTTGCACAACTACAACCTCACAGAACATACTGTTGCATTTTTTTTGTATTTTGGAGCTGGTGAGAATAAAGTGCTCACAATGTTTCCGATTTTGTTTTTAAGTGTGGAGATTGCAGGCAGGAGAGTGAGACATGGATGGCGTTTATCACCTAACATTCTCGTTGGGGCATTGACAGACATGATGGTGACTTGTCCTGCACTCAATTACTGCACCACAGTGAGGATTGGAAAAGGACTTTGAGGTTTTGCAGATAGAGACATCTATTCTGTTCTTGCTTGGTGCTGCACATTTAGGAGCAGATTTACAATAACTGGCACATCCCTGCATATCCGCATGGGTGTGCCAATTAGTGTGCGTCACGGCAGACACCTCTTGTGCCACCATGAATGCGCCGCATTTAAAATGCGGTGCACCATGGGGCAAGAAGAGACAGATGCATGACGCATCTTCTGCCGTAAAGGTGACGCATTGCTGGAGTCTTGTCACAAGCGCGACGCAGCTCCAGCAAGGCTCGGATGCCCCTATGCCTAACATGCTGCGTCAATCCTTACGCCTGCTTCAAGCAGGCACAGGGTTTTGACGCAACATGGCCTTAAAAGTGACTGAGTGAATTCTTGTAGATTTCACTCAGCCACTTTTAGGAGGCGTTCCTGAGCCCCCCCGCGCCGGAAGGCCCACATGTGGCACAGGGCTGTACAACGTGATGCGTCACGTTGTAAATATCCCCCAGCATGGCCCTGGATTTGGGCCGCCGCTGCGTCACAGCAGCGCAAATGTGGTGTACGCGGCTTGTAAATCTGCCCCTATATGTGGATTACAAGCTACAGAAAAGAACACCTGAAATGGTCTCATGATCCCCGCCCCCTGTGATCGTTCCTCCCACTCCCCAAATCCTTGCCATATAGTTTTGGAGGGGGGCCCAACTCCAAAACATTTTGGCAAGGGGGGCTCAGACCAAAATCGTTTGAAGACCTCTGGCTTAGTGGGACACCTCAAAATGCCAGGTCCTAAGCTTTTTATGGAACTCAAGTGAGGAGGAGGCTCTAATGTGTAGTGACAGGAAGTTCCATGCTTTAAGAGAAATGTAGGAGAAGGCTCTCCTTCAAATCTTGATGCGGTGTGTCAAAGCACATTTTTGTGCAGGTAGCACACTACAAAGTTGGAAACTGCATGTTTGGGAGATTGTTGAATTTGTTGTGATCCTTTGTATATTTTGGTGCGGTGGGTCAACCACCAGAGAGGTGATCTAAAATTGTTTTGGGGCTCAGCACCTAGCAGTGTGATTGAGGACTTAATCAGTAGTCTATCTCATCCAGTCTTATGGCTGTGGTAGCATTAGTAGTCTTGAACCACACAAAGGTTCTCATGGTGAAGCAACATAAGCCACTTCTCACATACTTCTGTAAATGCCTCATTTCCACTAGTGCTGTGCTTGTGTCCCTCCACTTTGGAAGCACTTAAAATGAGCACCAGTTAAGTTACGTACAATTTTCTTTAGGCACTGGGAGATTAAGTGATTTGACCATAATCACAGGATGTTAAGCCAATGTCAAGAATCAAGTTCCAAGGTTGCAGCTCTAGCATAACGTCACATCCTTTCCACTCTTCCGGCTTGAAAATCATCTCGCTCATAAGGCAGGTGGTTGAGCACTGCCTGAGCTACTGCAATATGTTGTAGTTAAACTAGTGTGGTCCAGGGAGGCAGACTATATTTAAATACACAGGAAGGGCACATTGAAGTGGACACCAACATGAGGTGGTCCATTTTACAGCAGAACTTTGCACCTTAGCTGAAACAAGTCCAAAATGGAATACGTGTAGGTGCCAATGCAGTAGCAAGGGCAACGTGAGGGCAACGTGAGCCCTAATGCAAGATAGGGATTTGGTCCCATATCTACCTCCCCTGTTTTGGCTTTAAAAAAAATAGCCACTAATTAGGGTGAACTACGACCCTGTGTCTCTGCACCTACTTTACTGAGCTTGATATATATCAGAGTCTGCATTTTATAATTAAATGAGGCAAAGGAGCCCCTGATAACTGCTGCTGAAGATCAGTAATGGCTCTATCAGTGATTTTTCTTTTCCCTACCCCCTCTGTTGTTAGTGTTGACTCCTCACAGGCCCCCACCCTCCCGCCAGCAATACAAATTAGTGTCATGATGCGGTTCGTTTTGGCTGCATCGTAGTGCTATTTGAAAATTTCAATTTCAATTTCAATTTCATCCATGCCGCAAAACAGGCACGCTGCTGTACAACATGTCAACAAACTCTGACAAAGCCAGTAGCTCTTTTGTAGGTGACACCTGTTGGTTTTGCCAATGCTTGTTATTTGACTGTTCTTCACCCATTTCTGGGAATTAAGCTGCTTTACTTTGTAGGAATCTGGGAACAGTTTGGAAAGTAAGCAATTCAAAGGATTTAAATAAATTACATCTTATAGCAATATTAGAAAATTAGTGACATTCTTAGAAAATATATTCAAAGAACATGTTTTTTTTCTGTTAAAATTAAACGTCCCTATGTTGTGGACATAACATTACTTCAGTTCAGCGTCTAAGAGAATGTACCTGTTAGCACAATGCCACTCTAGCCACTCACTCATCTAGCCATCATCTTAAAAGTGTATTCCAAAGTGCATATTAATATGTAATCAAATTTGCAAAAATCGATCGGATCATTTTACATTGGTTCACAGTTTAATGCACCATCATACTTTAATTGCAGATAAGGATCAAACGGCAGTAGTGAACTCATCAGTGATTCAAAACTGACCCAAACTGCTTTTAGCAATATTTATAAAACCGCTAACAATTTTTAAACTCAAGTAGTCGGAATTAAAAAATTTAATGTAAATAAAGTTTACTTTAATAAATAAGGAAAAGGGTTACTTTGCATGAAAAATAGTTTTTAACAGGTTTATGCAGTTTTTCCTTTCAAATATCTGTGCTTTCTGCTGCTAACGTGTTGCTGGTGAACAAAGTGTGTTTAAATGCAAAGTGTGTTTAAGGCTGCAGTACCGCCTCCTGTCTACAGGGGCAGAGCGAGCAAAAATATAAACACAGGTCCCCACAAGACAATTTTTTAAAAAGTTGTAAAAATTGGGACAGATGTTCCTGAAGCCATTTTTTATCATTTAAAGGACATTGCCTTGTGGGGACCTGGGTTCAGGTCCCCACAGTGCAATCAAGTCCCCACAGCGTGAGTGTGTTATCACACCCAAGTCCCCACAAGGATAGTAACACAAACCCACACATACATACTCACACACACACACTCAGACACACATATTTTTGTCTGTGTCCTACCTGTCTGTTGTGTCTTTTTCCTCTCTTCCAATCTCTCAGCTGCCCCTGGTCATTAACTCTTCCTTTTCTCTCTTGTTTGCCACCCCTGTTGCTATTGTTATTTTCAGTTTGAGCACAATAGTCCCCATTTCAGGAATGTTGGCAACACTCTGCCTCATTATGAGGTTGGGCGGACTTGTGTTGGCTCAACACCGCAGAGGTCTGGAGCTGCCCGACCATAGGTCGGCGGTTCTGACCACGTAATTAGGATGCTACTGCCCATAGGGCGGTCGGAAACATGCATTCTACTATGACAGCCTGTGCGATGGGCAGAAAAGGCCCGCATCACAAGCTGTCATAGTATAATGGATGTTTGGAAACATCCCTGCACCTCACGGTGCCTGATACACGGTGCAGGAATGTTTAGGGGGGGCACCATAGGTGCCCCTCAGGCCCCATAGTGAAGGACCAGGGGGAAGGGGGCCCTGCTAGGGGCCCCAAAGTCATTTTCCGACAGCCGTACCATGTCAGAAGACCGACATGGCAAGGCGGCCAGAAAATGACATCATAATCCTGATGGTGGAACCGAGCCTGACTCCGCCGTCATTAAGGGATGATGTTTATTTCCGATACTTGGACAGGCTTAAGGAGCCTGTCAGTAAAGCAGTAGATGGTCCCATTGCGTCTGCCTGCTGGATCGTAATGCGGCAAGCGGACTGCAGGGGCAGATGTCCGACAGATCGCAACCGACGGTCGGTCAGTTGCAGTCCATTCGACATCTTAATCAGCCTCATTGTGTTTTATTGCAGTGTTTAGAATTTCACTGCTGATATGCAACACAACTTCCTTTTTTTTTTCTTTCGGAGTTTTATATAGCGCGAACTAGAACCGAACCGAATCAGTTATCAGAGCGCTTTACATAGCACCAGTTCCGTTACATGAGGACACACTTTCATTTTTTAGGCACGGGGAGATTAAGTGATTTGCCCAGAATCACAGGGGTTTTTTGGCATCGTTACCGAGACTCGAACCCAGATCCCCAGGTCCGAGGTCGAGCGCCTTAGCCTTTTTAAACTCCTTTTGTGCTGCAGAGTACTTTTTAACTTCAGTTCTAGCACTCCTTCAGCAACCTCCTAGGCCATGGGACACAATGGAACTGCAAGGAGTTGCAAGAAGGAAGCCAGGGGGTCGCAGCTGTTAAACCTTGCAGCCCCTAAATGACTTCCATGCGTTACTGCTCTCAAGACAAATAGCGGTGTAAGGAAACTGTAGGGGGTTTCCCTTCAAGGGACGGTGGGTGTGGGGGGCCCTGGCAATACCCATGCCCTCAAGCTCACAAGCTGAGGGGGCCACCTTTATGTATCTATAGAAGACTGGCCACTTGCACTGCGGGGTTGCAGGGGTGTCAATTATGCCCCTGACAAGTAGCAATTTATTCACAATGGGCAGGTAATAGCAGTTACCAGTCATATCACAAATATGAGATTGGCAGGAACTCCATGATTGTTTTCCTTTCACCCTGGGATTTCAGCGCCCTAAAGCAATTACATTCTCTTGGTGAAAGTCCTGGTCAAAATGATGAATTACTGGGGGGAATTCGACTCTGAATGACTGATTCCTCTGGCAATTTCTTGTTTTTAAGTGAACATTCAGTGTCACCTATATTGGAGTGGGTTCTCCCCATCCACCGGAGAACCACCCACCGGAATACTGGTTACAATGGAATGGATAAATCCAGGCTTTATGTAAATACTGGCCTATTTCCAAGGCAACTCTTCAGATTCAGTACATATCACACACCACGGGTTTAGTCTTAACATAACACAATTACCACAGCACTAATGTAGTGACTTTCCTTCTGGGCCCAATGTAGTTCTCCCTTAGTTTTGCATCTTACACATTTTAGGCTGCCTCCTCTCTGCATAGCCACATATATTAATTTGTTTTCATGAAATTGTTCTAGGAGTACTCTGTACATGTTGTTTGTTGTTCAGGGACTCTTCTTCAGATTCCATCTGTATATCTTGTATAAGGTTGCTAGGAATGTATAACAACATAGAGTAATGTTTTCTAAGCTCATTCAGCAAAACTCCCTAATGTCTAGATATAACACTGTCAAATAGCTGCATCTTCAAACACAATAGTTTTATCATATGAACTGTGTTCCATCCCTTTGGAGGCAGAGAGGAGAATTCATGTAGAGAAGACTGTTACGGAACAACAGCAGTGCCTGAAATGCAGCCATGCGTAAACCAAGTTTACACACATGATACGGACCACCTAACTACATACACCAGGTATGATGTCTGAGGGCAATCCCAGAGATCCCAGAGATCATGTATATATCACACAGTAAGTGTAGACCTAAACAGATATATAATTTCCCCTGGTTGGGATGTTCATCCTATACACACTTTTAGTACTTCTAATTACTCGTTTAGTTGCATGTGCCTAATATTCGCGGTACATTTGCTGCATAATAGACTACATAGTTTGAATGAATATATTGTAAACTTTCTTTATGTCTTTCTTATGTTACTTCGTGCATGCATGAGTGAATAAGTGAGTAACAAATGGGGAGGATCTGTTTCCATGGTTGCCTTGGGGGCTATAGGGTCATGTTCGAGGTTGCCTAAATCACATGTTATTCTGGGAAGGTTAGGACTTCAGGTGAGGCACTGCGAGCTAGCTAGGATTGGGCCGGCAGGTACTAACTTTGTAGAGAGACTCAGACCTCATATTCTGACATTCTATCATCCTTGCACACAATTTTGCTTTTCCAGCAGAATCTATACAACATGGCACTATCAGCATTGGCCAAGTACATATTTAACAGGTCTCCCTGCGTAGTGCTTGTGTGTGCATTTATTACCTTATACACCTCTACCGGAGACGTTTGTGGTGTTAGGGATTGATCCTCCATAGTATTTTAGGAAGCAACTACACTTTTTCAGTTGGTTGTTCAAGCTTAAATCTTTAAAAAAAATACCCATCCTAGTGTTTCCAATGTGTTTCCTTTACTTTATTAGTAATGGCGGAGCCGCAGCCTATATCTATAGTGGATAATTGCAGGCCTGTAGTCCACGCATATTTAATCTTACATGGACTTGGCAATGTGGGTGGTGATCTAACCTTTGTGGTTGAAGCCAATAATGCCTGTAGATTAGAAGTCTTCTTTACTTGGGTCAATTTTACCACTGTGGAAGCTAATACTTAAATACACTGACTTTCCACCACCACATCACCACAGAGCATCAACAGCTAGAAATAACTCAAGTTGTTTAGGAACATCAGAATTGCTTCTGAGGGACCCTAATACACATACTGGACCATGTACGCACAGGCCCTCTTAGTAATGAAGGGGCAACATGGCCAGCTTTAGCTAGGTATAAACCATACCCTCACACACAAGATCTCAAAGTTAATGAGCTACTGCCCTTATACAATGGCCGGTCTATAAAACTTTATAGATGCTTAACTTAACATTTTGCGATCACCTTGATGGCTTTGTAATGCAATTATGGGTAAAGATCACACAAAGCATGATGGAATTCCATTTTGGATAGCTCAACAAATTAATTAGATTGAAGCTGTACTTCCCCTTGCAGGACCACCAAGTAAACATGGTATATTAACTATGTGCTTACACCTTGGCATGGTTCCCCAGATGGATGACTGCACCACGCTGCACAGTGTTTCCTGTAATCTATACCATAACACATGGTACTCCATCTATGTCAGTCTTGCTGAAGGTGTTGAAACAAATACAAAATGAACACGGGCAGCTTGTGCCCTGGATTTGGGGATGAAGTTAATGTGAATTTTTCCTGTTTTCTCCTCAATGATCCTAGCCAATATTGAAGGTGAATCAGTATCTTTGGCTTTACGTTAAAGACTCGTGCAGGTTGCCAGGAACGTAAGCTACCTGTAATTATTGCTAAGGTTTATACCTCTGTAGGCCACAAAACTTTGAGGGCCAGACCAAATAAACCACATCTTGGCAAACCTGGTTCCCAAATCTAAAGAAAAAACTATGTGTCATGGAGGTTCTCCGCACTCGGAGCCCTCTGACAGATGCTATCATTTGCATGATCATACTCATTCAAAGCTGCCTGATAGGTATCAGTATTCTGATACTTGTCCTTCTTGTTCCTTTCAGGACTCATCGGATGAACAACACAAGAGAGGAGGGCGTTCTGAGCGCAGACAGGAAGAGTACGTTAAACTAAAAAAGGGCTCACAATGCTCGTCTGAAGTAAACATAAAGAAGGAAGAGAAATGTCCAACATTTAAGTTGCTACTTTAACTCCAAAATATGCCACAAACATTGAGAACTCTCCTCCCGAACAAGGGGTGTGGGGTGACTCTCCTTGATAGCACTTCAGACATCACTATAGTTTGTCAGAATCTCCAGGAGTTTTTGGTGGTGAAACCAACTGATAAATATATTGCAGTTGAAACCCCATGTGGGCTCCTCAGTTAGATCATATAAACTGGATATGCAAATTGAGGGTGCAATACAGTGCACCATATGGGTAACAGTCTGGGAATCATTTAATTTTGTCAGTTGACCCACTCTTGGTGGAGGCCGATTGGCCCTCAGAGTTTGTACGCACGTCCCCACTAGGTGTTGAGGTAATAATGCCATAATATTCTGTGCTTAACCCTAATAAATTCGAACAGGCCTATGCAACTGAATGGGCTCCTGCACAAGCCCCAGCTGTGTACCGAATTCATGTTGACTGGGATAAGGACTTTCCTTATCATATAATACTCAGAGGTTTCAGCCCGCAATTGCAACCACAATACCCACATAAACAGGAAGCAAAAACTCCTGTTAGAGCAATATTCTCACAATTAAAATATCAGGATGTAATTAAGCTCTCTATCTCCCAAATGAATAACAGTCTTTTTCCGGTGGTCAAGCCACACCACTCATACCAGATAGTCTTAGACTACAGACATTTAAACAGTCATACATGCACATTTGCTATACAAAATACACAGAGTACAGCACTTATCAATAATATAGTCCCTAAAAAATATAAAACGCTTTTGATGTTTTTTCTGCCAAAATATAGTCCCTGAAAGCAGCAACTGGACTACCTTCTGGCGCTAGGCTCTCAATGTCACTTTTGCTGACTCCCCATGGGGTATACCATAGGGGTGAGCGGAGTTCATGGAGTTGCACTACCCAGAATTCCGCAGAGATGCATAAAAACTCTGTGGAATTCTGCGGAGTTCTGTTCATCCCTAGTCATAATAAGGTGGTAGATTACTAATGTGCAACATGGTGTTAAGGACTCACATATTACATAAGTAATGTTAGCATTCTAGTTCCATTTCAGAATTGTAAAGGAGGATGTGTGGGGGCTGCTGGACAATATGCTGCCCCTAAGGCATTCGCAGGCCGAACAGTGTCACAGAACCTACAAATATGTGTGTTCAAAGCTCTCTAAGATGGCTGTGGTCTAGAAATGTCCTCGCTTCACGGACCCCGTTCACAAGGTTACTAAGATCTTTCAATTACCCCTGTTCGGCCATCCTTGCACTAAAGTAATAAGGCCTCCAATGAACACACCCACTGACAGTTGGCAGAGTGGAGGATACTACAGGTAAACACTCTGGCTTTACTGGTAACAAATGAGCCGCTGGCAAACATTTCTTCATCCCATCACAAACCACAATACGTGCGCCTGAGAGCTCTTATAGCCAATGAATGGAGAGCACTTCCTGGCCAATCCAGTTACATGCATTCCTCCAACTAATCCACAGACATGTTTCCTTGAATGTGAGTTTTAAATCTGTTGTGCGGGTGGCAGCCTGCTCCGTGCCTCCCCGAAGGAGCTCCACTAACCTCTCTTCACTTTATCATCATGGGAGGGAGCTGCACTGCCCCTTTCATGTTGTAGCGGCTCATCCCTAACCTCGCTGCCTTCTTTCCTCCCCTCGACTTGCGCCTCCTTCTGGGATGGAAAAAAGAGCATGAAAAGAAGAGTGGGCAGGGCCAGAGTTGGGAGGAGTGGTCTTGGGAGGGGGAAGGTCACCCTTAAATAATGAATGCTGCATTTATGTGCTGTTTACTTTCAGCCCATTAGGGCCAGTGATGAAATAGGTAGTAATTTGTAGTCCACAGCTTCTATGCTCCAGCCGTACAGTGGGCCCTATCACAGGGGGCTGTAAGTAAACTCCCCTTGCTCTAGAAAGCAGAGGCTGTAAAGACTGTGAGTAATAGTTCGAATTACCATGCAAAGGATTGTTTTAGGGGTGGGCGGTGGGGGTAAACTCCACCACAAGCAGGAATCAGAGTTTTTTGCCAAATTTCATACTCCCAGCGGAGGGTGGAGTTGGCAAAACTCTGCAAACTCTGATGGTGGAGTGGAGTTCACTGCTCACCCATGGTACACAAACAGTCCAGGACTGTTTTCTGCTTGCAAACTGTCAATTCTGTAGGATATTGACCCAAACACATTATCCTACATAAATATCTACTTCACAGATGATGAGTTAAAGACTCATTTAGCCAGAATAGATTGCATAATATTGGGATTTGCTGACTGCGGCTACAAATTAAACTTTAAGATATCTAATAGCTTTTCTAGGTGTGTCAATTCTAGGATACAAACTTACACTTGGGGGAAAGAGCCTCACACCACACTTCTTGGACAAGTGTGCTTTCCTTATTGTACCTAATACATTCAGGAAACTACATCCCTATTAGCATTCCTTAATTGTAGGACTTACATTCCTGATTATGTACAACAAAGTAAACCATTATGCTAATTAATTCATTCTGACTCCTCCAACTTACATTGGGCATCACATCATAAAGAAATACTTAGATCACTACAATCTGACTTGATTGCTACATGTCACTTACATACATGTGTCAATATTACAAACCTGGTCATCCGTTAGTTGCAGGTGCAGTTGGCTTTACATATGTCTCCTTTAATGAAGGTGAAACAGTGCAGATTGCATATAAATTGCATTTATATTCCAAACCCGAAATGCATTTTACATCCACTGAAAGAATACTGACGGCAGTTCAGATGGCTGTCATTAAAGAATATCCACTTGCACAAGGGACTCGTATTATTGTTGTTACCCCCATTCCAGCCTTAGAGACTCTAACAAAAGCAAGCATTCCAAATTCTAAAGCCCTACATCCATGCTGGATATAATGGGTAAAATCCTTAACAGCGAATGACATACCATACACTTTGTTTTTGACCCATCTTTCCTAAAACAAGAATTTCTCCAATATGAGCATGTGTATCCCATGCCCGGCAATATCTTGCCTCTTGATCAGTATAATTATGTTGTTTTATACTGATGGTTCAGCCCAACCTGCTATAGAGACCAAGCAGTAATATTTGGTGGTGTGTTCCTCCGTTCACAGTGTGATGTTGATGGTAATTCCCTACCCCAAAAAACATGCACGTAGTCCTTAGGTGACTACACTGAGCAGTTGGCTGAAATGAAAGCATTACTTCTTCTACTATAAAACACGAAACCTGAATTCTCCACTCTTATAGTGTGTGACTTGCTTATTGTGACCAGTCTTTTAATGATAATTTGCATTATTGGCACCAAAATGGATTCAAGATTTCTAAAGGGAACACTGTAAAGATAAATCGATTTGGGTGAAGGTAACGGACTTCAAAATTAGGTTACTACAGGCTCATGTCATATTACATTGATTCATCAGTGTATTAGGATACATGTTGTTTGGAATTCTTTGGCCAATTAAGCTATCAAATCTGCAGTTTCGACTGCAGCAGTTGCTGTGATTACTCATTCTTATATGAAGGTAGATGATGATATATTGGCTGCTATTCATGCTACATGCAATGCCACATCTTTGCCTAGGGGCTGTCCAACTAAATATGCTTACCATTTGAGCAAACAAAACATTCCCTTTGCTACAACTCCAGCAGTGGGTGATTGTGTGAGTCCCAATCTAAACTGCAGGTTAGCCTTAGTGATAGCTGCGCATGAAGGTGTGGTATTTGCACAAGCTGGTGTGGTGGCTACAGTTTCGTTATTACAATAACGTTATTGGTGGCATTTTTTATACAAACAAGACAAGAAATATGTTCTTTGTTGTGACATATATCAAGAAATTAAAGTCTCCACAGTAGCTCGCCCACCACAGACATACCTGTTTATTTCCAACAAACATTTTGGCTGCAGTTATTTATTTGGACCATTCCAAGCCTCCTAATTTTGGATAGTTCGTATAAATGTGTCCTACTTGCAGTTGGTTCTTGCTCACGAGTCCTCTGTGTGTGGCCACAACTTTCAGCTGACGCTTGCACTCTTACTAAAGATTTGCAAGTCTTTATCGGAACATATGCATGCTCTACATTCCACTCGGACAAGGGACCTGTTTTCACTTCAAAAGCACATAGGTGTTCTACGGCTTCCCTGGGAGTAGAGGAGCATTATTCCTCCCACTACCATTCAGAGGGAAATTCAGTAGTTGAGAGGATGAACTGTGACTTAAAGCAATCCTTAACAGCTAGACTATTAGGTTCAAGATATAACTGGATCCATCACTTACATGGTGTACAAAGGGTATTTAATAATCTCCCTAAATGATCTCTGGGTGGCCAACCCATAAAAGGTCCTTTTTGACATCAGAATGCATGTCCCAGATCTTGACGGTACAGACATTGTGGCTGCAGACACATCCTTTGATGTATATGATCGTTCTGCTGTCTTACAGGATTCCTTCTGTTACAGTCAATCCTCAGCTTGGAGATCTCGCTTATAAAAGAATTTCAGTAAAGAAGGACGTTGACCCATAATACTGCACAAGTGCCAGTCCTTGGCATTCAAGGCCCAAAAAACATGATATTGCCACTGCTTGCTGGTTATAGCATGTAGCTTATTCGAAACAGTAGGCCATGAGGACTCCTTAGTAGTTCCCTCACTCCTCTTCCTACCACACATGAATTTCCTCTGCAGCTTGTGTGCAACATCAAATCTGTCTCTCCCCAGCTGAGGGGGGGGGGGCAGTGAATGAACTTAATTTAATTTCTGATGCCGCCGCAAATTCCAGCAATGCAACAGAAGTGAACACAAGGAGATGATGGATGGAGTTCTGAAACTTTTCAGACACTCACACTCACACCCAGTCACAGATCTGGGTAGACTCCATCATCGTTCTTTAGCTCACTTCGCCACCTCAGTTCAGACCCAGCTATATGCAAATCAGTCTTGACCCTGTGGCAGTCCAGCCCAAATTGCCAAGCCAGGTCTTTCCTGAACAAGAAACAAGCATCCTGTGATCTGTTTTGTGGTAACACCCCTCATAAGCCAGGATAGCTTGAACCCAGTGGCCAACTGAGCGAGGGACGCACGTCTGGGCATACCCTGCCAACTTAGGGCGAACAAAGTACGCACAAGGAGATGATGGACGGAGTGCTGAAACCTGTCAGACAGTCACCGCATTCACCGATCTAGGTTGAATCCATCATCAGTCTTGCGCTCACTTTGCCACCTCAGTTCAAACCCAGCTATAAGTAAATCAGTCTTAACCCTATGCCTCTTGGGAACAGTTCAGCCTGAACTGCCAAGCCAGGTTTTCCCTGAACCGGAAACAAGCATCCTCGGATCAGTTTTGGGGTAACACCCCTCATCAGCCAGGCTAGCTTGAAACCAGTGGCAAAGTGAGCAAGGGGCCCACGTCTGGTCATACTTTGCTATCATAGGGCAAACAAAGCAAATACAAGGAGATGATAGATGGAGAGCGGGACTGGGCATACCCTGCCTACTTAGGATTAACAAAGCAAATACAAGGAGATGATGGATGGAGCGCTGAAACTTTTCAGAAACTCACCCCTAGTCACAGATCTGGGTTGAATTCATTGTTGTTCATTAGCTCACTTCACCGCCTCAGTTTAGACCAAGCTATATGCAAATCAGTCTTGACCCTGTTGTTGAATTGCACTTTCGATGTCCGTATATAGGTTTTCCTGATACATGTCCTTATATAGGCACAATTCGCATTGCCCTTATATAGACATAAGATCCCAGTCCTTATTTAGTCATTAGCCATGCTATCCAAATACAGGTATGGTCACCTACATCTGTCCACCCCAACGTCACAACGAGTTCTTAGAAACCAGACCCTTAAGCCATTGGGAATTTCCCTAGCCTAGGACTATTGATTTCTCCAAGAACTAATTTATTATGCATGAACCGCTATACCCTAAGGGTTCATTCCTGACGTCTTCCTCTGCCCGACTTTACGTCAATGCAAACATTCCTAAGCACCTTCCAGGTATAACTAAACCATCCTTTAACATGGCAAACCATGGCTTGGCTGCACAGCTCGATATGGCTCTCCATGGCAAGTTCGGAAGAGACCACGACTTAGAGGAATTTGTGTCCCAGCCTGACGCACTGAAAAGAAGCTGTCATCCCTGCTCGCAGAGAATCCAGCTTCCAGTGTTCTGGCATCCTTCGCGGGGTGTTAGGGTTCGAGGCCCAGAAAGAGATTCCAACCACTCTCATTCTCAAGGTATGGAGCTGACTAGAACCTAGAGGGACTCTTGGCATACAAAATTAGCATACAAACTTAGCTTATAAACTATAGCATACCATACTATAGAATACAGCAGCTACTTCTTATCTTGTACTACACGTAGGTTAGGTACACTGGGGTAGAACTAGTTAGACAACGCATCGTATGAGTGCTCACATTTTAACCTGTGTTATTTATGTATAGGTACAAGAATATGTGTCATAGCTAAAAGACAATGCTATTGCAGTATTATTTCTTTCTACTGCTTACGCTGTACATAATATATCTCGCATACTGTATTATGATTGAACAGCACATATCTCTTACACGAGAAATAAGACTGTTTAATAAATCCTTTTTATTGAAATGCCCGTCTTTTCTTTCTGTGTAACTCTGCAAAAACTAAGTATGCACGATTAACTCAGTGAAACTTTTATCTATTGTTGCCACGAGTCTGAAAGTGTTCCGATTCTAAAGGGAAACAAAGTTGTCTAATGTCCTCTGAGATAGCTGGCACACAAAGTATTTAGGTTTAATATACTCGATAGGGGCATACTGACCTCAGTCCTATGCCAAAACTATAGTGTATATTATTCCAATGCGCAGAGCCTATTGGGGAAATAGGAACTACACTACACTGTGCCTCATGGGAACAGTCCAGCCTGAACTGCCAAGCCAGGTCTTTCCTGAACCAGATAAAAGCATCCTGGGACTGGTTTCAGGGTATTACCCCTCATCAGCCAGGCTAGATTGAATCCAGTGGCAAAGTAAGCAAGGAACCACGCCAGGACATTCCATTTATTGTCTTTAATATAGATACAGTAAAGGGACGGCATATCAAAAGTTTGGGAATAAGAACACTCTACAGAGTGCTTAAATGACTTTCGTAATATATAGATGTGTAGCTAGTAAAGGTGGTGTAGTTTGACTGGGCCCATTTGTAAACCGTGCTATGGGATGGTTTATGTTTTACCCTCCAATTTGGATGTTTGGATATTTTTTGCTGATAAGTTTTTCCGGCAGACACTTGTTAAAGTTAACGTTGTATATGGGTATAGTTGCGCTACCGGGAATGGTGGGGGTTTCTGTTTGATTTTGTACGGTTAACCAAGGGTGGGGTTGGTGTGGGGGAGGTGGTTATGTTGCTGATTGAAACACAGAATATAGTAACGTGCAGATCTCGAGCTACTAAAGGTGATATAGTACCACTGGGAGAACTTATAATGCGCTGTATGGCATGGGATATGTTTTAGTCGCAAATTTGCATGTTTTAATACGTTTTGCTGATGAGCGTTTACGGAGACATCTGTTGAAATTAAGCCTCTGTACAGCCATAGTGGCGCTTCTACGTTTGCTGGGGCTTTTTATTTTTTTGCGTAAAGTTAAGCAAGGGCGGTTGTTGAGATGGTGTAGTGCTACTGTGACTATTTATAAACCGTCATATTGTATGGTGTACGTTTGAGTTGCAAAATTGCAGGTTTTAATAGCTTTTGCTGATGAGCGTTCCGGCAGATACCTGTTGACATTAAGTCTATGTATGGGTATAGTGGCGGTAACGGGAGTGCTGGGGCTCGTTGTTTGATTTTGCAAGGTTAAGCAAGGGCATGGGTTGGGGTGGGGGAGGTGTGTATGTTGCTGATTATAAGACTGACAGATGTCGAGCTACTGAAGGTGATGTAGTACCACTGGGAGCACTTATAAAGTGCCCTATGGCATGGTATATGTTTTACCCGCAGATTTGCATGTTTTAATACGCTTTGCTCATGAGCGTTCCAGTGGACAGTTGTTGAAATTAAGTTTCTGTATTGCTATAGTGTGTCTACTAGGTATGGTGTGGCTCTTTCTTTGATTTTGTAAGGTTAAGGAAGGATGGGGAAGAGGGTGGTGCAGTGGCAGTATGCCCATCTATGAATCGCTTTATATTATGGTATATGTTTTTCTGGCAAATTCCCATGTTTTAATACCTTTTGGTGATGAGTGTTCCAGCAGGCAGGTTCACAAATTACACAACATTTCTGTGGATAAGAAATCTTCGTGGTGATAAACACTCTTGTACTGTGGTAGAAGGCTGATAGCGTTGATGGAAAATTATGAAACTTGGTGCCATTGTAGATTTCAATGGAAGCTTACACTGTTTCTTTGTTACTATGGTGTAGTTAGGGTTCTAAGTGGGAGAAATAAAAATGTGGGGGTGCTCTAAAAGAAGTGAGCAAAGCTCTTACAGGGGTGTGGGCTATGCAAGTTGGGCCGTGGTCTAAATCAAGATAAGTATCATTGTATGCTTTAGAAAATCCTCTTCAATTATCCTACGTTCGGAAAAAAACATTCTTTAAAGGATTTCCCTTCCTTCTACAACGTGGGTAACCTAGCGTGATGTCTCCAGTTCTCAGTCGTGAGCAAAATAAGCATGCGTACATCGATGTGCATGCTCTCACTGGGGTGCAATAAAACAAAAAATTGACTATGTTTGCGAGGGCCGAAAATAGAGCCCGATAGAGACCCGTTTGGAGTTTCCCTGAAAATAAGTGCCGGTCCTCAGACCCGGCCCAATTAAAGCCCAGCATCCATCCATCCTAAGCACAGCGCCATTCAACCATCTTGTAATTGATGCATATATTCCCACTTATATACATACATACATCTGTTCTTGCACTAAACCCCTTCGCTGCGGGGGTTATTCACCCGCTGTGCTGGGGGTAGGAGGGCGCGCACAGCACCCCATGCTCATGACAAGCTCAGCTCGTCATGAGCTACGGCGATCCGGTGCTCATGACGAGCTGAGCTCGGCACAGGTGTATTGACTCCCGTGGAACGCTCAGCACAGCAGGGGAATTCTCCACGCACCTGAGCGTTCCACGGGCCATGACGAGCTGAGCTCGTCATGAGCACCGGAGTGCCGTGGCTCATGATGAGCTCAGCTCGTCATGAGCGTCGAAGGAGTTAAGCATCTATGAGCCCACTCGCCTTTTGTAAGCACTGTGCCATTCATACAGCCATACGCCTATATATCCATAGATACATCTGTCCCAGAACCAGTCCTAACCATCTATCAGCCCACCCGTCTATTGTAAGTACTGATCCCTACATTCATTCATCCTTCCATCCATCCATACATTGATACAAGGATACATCCATCCATCCACTCACCCTTTATTCAACTATAGGCTCTTATTTTCATGCATCGTCTACCCGATCCTAAATACAATGTATTATACTCATCCACCCAGCCTCTTAAGGGGTCAAAAAGGCTTGCGAAAAGTATTGACAGTCAGATTTTTTATAAAGAATAACAGAGCTTTGAGTTGCTCTTTGTGGAGCATACTTCACCACCCTTCTCTGGTGGTGTTTTAAACAAAGGTACATCTAGCAAAAGGAATGTAAAGAAGCTTTTAAGTGTAAGACGTTAGTTTAGAAACATGACGTTTTGTCGAGTTGTATATAGGTACACTGTTTTAAAGTGGCCGTGTCTGACAGATACTGAATACATGTACTTCTTACTTTTGAGAAAGTGTACCAGAGAGCTAATTTGGGGTGGTGAGAACCTTGAGTTCTATATTTCCATGTGAAGCACAGTATAGGAATATAAAAGTACTTGGAAACCTTTTATGTTCATATTAAAGAGGGGGTGTGAGGACTCAGTGAGGCAGGCAAAGCGTGTTTTTCTCGTAGCACTAAAACAAGAGAGTGTGTAAGGTCAGAGCAGGTTCCTGCTGGAGTTGCCTGCTTGTGGTCGTTTCCAGAGGCGCAACTAGAGTAAAATTTTGGGGAGCCTAATTCTTTCAGCAATAGGCAGAGTGGGGATGTAGGAGCTGTAAAAAGGGATGAAAAAGAACAGTCTTCTTTACCAAAAAATGATCTTTTGAAGACCTGTGAAGTACTCGAATGTGGCTGTGTGTGTGTGCCCGGGAAGCTGTCTGAGAGAGTCCAGGGCAATGGGCCATGTGTGGTTGGTGGTCTGTTTGCTAATTACCCCACAATGATGTTGCTCCTGCGTTGCAAAAAGAGCAGGGAAATTCTGAAAGAATTTTGTCTTTTTAAAGGATTTCCCTTCAACTACTTACGAGTCACCTGGCATGATGCCTGCACTTCTAAGTAGTGAGTAATGTGCATGCTCTCACAGTCTCACTGCAGTGCAATAAAAAAACGGATGAGGTTTGCAAGGCCCGAAAATAGACCCCCATGAAGACCTGTTTTGAGGCCCCCCAAAATAAAGTGCTGGTGCTCAGACCCCCACACACCCCCCCACTTAAAGACCAGGGTGCAGTGTTATGTTTGGGAAGTTGTAGAAAAAATTGTAGGCTAATAATGGTAATTTTTGTGTGTGCTGTTTGGTTGATAATATCATCCTAAGTATATAGATTAACATTTTTAAAAATACTATCTATAAAGTTGTCTGTGGTGCGTTGCAGAGAGAGTGGTGTGGGGTGGTGGGGTGCGGCGGGGAGGTGGAAAAGTATGAGGTAGTGCAGTTACATATAAATTGTAAAGGTGTATGTAAATAATTAAATAAATACTTGCTGTATGTTCTATGGCACTACTTGTCATCTTAGTGCTCCTCTGTCGTGCTCCATCACGTTGCAGCACTGGGTGTGGAAGTCGTTAGTGGAAGTTTTGTAATTGTATGTTATTATTTTAACATAGTGAACAAATGTGAAAAATAATTTAATCTAATTTTTGTTTTTCAGAAAATTATTTCGTTTGGATTAAAATTTGGAAATGCCAAGAAGAAGTGAAACAAAAAGAAAAGAGAAGAACAATATATATTTCAGCAAAAGGCAAAATCTTCACTTAGAAAAAAATGTGAGTAGTACAGAAACAGTTTTTTCTACTATAAGTACAAGATAGTTTGTGAAAAAAAATATTATGAACATTCAATGAAAAAAGAATCACACAAGAGGAAAAAGAAGAATTTTTCACGTTAGGTGAAGCAGAGTTCAATTTCAAACACCAGGAAAAGGAAACACGATAAAGAAATAGTATCTGTTACTCGGACACAAAACAGTTTCATGGAATTCGTTAGAGACTTTTTTGATCAAGAGCGATTCAGAATTCAATGAAAACATGCCCGAAATATAAAACAAAAGTGTTTCAATTGAAAGAGAAGCAACATATTGAAAGTATAGTGGATGTCATGTAAGAAAATGTACTGAGAAGTATGGGCATTCTCTGGCTTGTCTTTCAAGAAAAGTTTGTAAAAGTGTTTTACATCAATTGAGGATGTTAGCAGTACGTCATTCAGAAAAGCGGATGTTTGTGAGGAAAGTGTACTATGTAAAAAGTCCTGCATTATTTTTAAGTGAATTGAGTACAAGTCTTTTATATGCTTCTTTATTAGTTGTTCAAGAAAAAGTGTGGTGATATTGAAATTCAATATTTTGGTTCAGAGGAGCAGTTCATAGAAAGTGAAAGTTTTACAATTACAGATGTTGGAGGAGATGGGAAAGTGATTAGCACTGATAAGTTTGAAGAAGAAATTGGAAAGTTTAATGTAGTGTGGTCTAAAATACGAAACTATGTTTGTGTTTGTTGTCGACGTACTGATGATAAAAGTCAAAGTAGGAATGTTGATTTGTATTTGAAAAGTGAAAAGGGGAAAAATGGTAAGTGGGTAGAGTTTGCAATCTACTTGTTGGTGGAAGGTCAATTTGAGTTAGGTAGTGATCAACGTATATGTAAATATTGTTACAATAAATTAGACGAGAACAAAATGCCTTTTAGAGCAATACATAATAACTTAGAATTAGTAGCTATTCCGGAGGGACTGGCAGAATTGAATACATATGAGTCTGTTCTAATTTAAGGTGTTCATTCTTTTCAAACTATAATTCGGATGGAGCCTAAAACAGGTGAACTGCAACCAACAGACTTGCAAAGAGGTTTGAAGGAAGAGTGGTGTACTTACCTTTGGATTTTAAGAAAAATATTGAAACTATTTCTGGAGTGAAAGAGGAAAAGTAGGCAGTAGTCATTCTAGTAAATGGTGTAGTAACAAAATGTCAGAAAATATGGCAAGAATTTGTGGGTGTTAATAAAGTTGAAAAGGTTACCTTGTATCTTATAGAGAACAATTTTTATTACAAAACTGTAAATGTGGGCGAACAGGTAATACGTTTAGAAGATGAATCTTTTTGACCGATATTCTGAAGCTGCAATATGTACAGGTTGATCATTATACCGTCCACCTTCTCCCGTAGAAACAGCTGTGGAAAATTATAACCTTCCAAGGTTTTCTCCCATACACTCATTGGAGTTCCCTGTGTTTTTTTCATTTCAAATAACTCAATGTTGCCTCCTATTACTTCTTTTGAATGCAAAGGATACATTGTGTAATGTTCATAAATATCTTCAGTACTTGACTTGTCCACTTTCTCTATTTGACCACTTGACATTTCAGATTATATTCTGAAGATCCTAGATTTCGACACTGCATTTTATACATATTTCACCTTTTGTTTGAAAGTTATCTGTCTTCTCTGTCGTATGCAGTAAACCACATACTTAAAACTCAAGTTCATCATAAGTTCTTTCAGGGAAAGAATTTGTGGAGAAAGTTCAAGAAACAGATAAATTTAGAAGGGCACAATTAATTTGATGGCATGTCAACATGGAACAAATGAGTATTGGTATTGTCGTCATGAAGAACTCAAGTGTATGTTACAGAACTTAGGTACACCAACATGGTTTATCACACTTAGCTGTGCAGAGTATGCATGGGAAGATTTGCTTAACTTTCTAAGAAAAGCGAATTCCAATATAAAAAAAATTAAAATAAAGATTCATTGTTGGATTCTGTAAATGTGTGCAGATATTTTACTGATACGTTTCAGGCTAAGATGTCTTTTATCTATAATCAAAAGAATACACCTCTTGGAGAGGTGACAGATTTCTTTTGGAGAAAGGAGTATCAAGCAAGAGGTGTACCTCATATACATATGCTATTATGGATCAAGGATGAGCCTAAATTTGGAAATGATTCTGATGAAACAGTATTGCCTTTCATTGAATCAATCAATCAATCAGGGTACTTGTAAAGCACGCTACATATCCGTGAGGGTCTCAAGGCACTGAGGGGAAGGGGGGTGCTGCTACTGCTCGAAGAGCCAGGTCTTGAGGAGTCTTCTGAAGGCGAGTAGGTCTTGGGTCTGGCATAGGTGGGTTGGGAGGCTGTTCCAGGTTTTGGCGGCGAGGTAAGAGAAGGATCTGCCGCCGGCAGTCGTACGTTGGATGCGGGGGACATCTGCGAGGGCGAGGCTGGCGGAGCGGAGCTGGCGGGTGGGGGTGTAGAAGCTGAGTCTGCTGTTCAGGTAGGCTGATCTGGCGTTGTGGAGTGCTTTGTGTGCATAGGTGAGGCGCTTGAAGGTGATCCTCTTGTCGATGGGGAGTCAGTGCAGGTCTCTCAGGAGGGGGGTGATGTGGCTGCGGCGGGGGGCGTTGACGATCAGTCGGGCGGAGGCGTTTTGGATGCGTTGTAGCCGCCGTTGGTGTTTGGCTGGGATTCTTGCATAGAGTGCGTTGCCATAGTCCAGTCTGCTGCTGACGAGGGCCTGTGTCACTGTTCTTCTTATTTCGGTCGGGATCCATTTGTAGATCCGGAGGAGCAAGCGTAGGGTGTTGTAGCAGGAGCAGGAGACGGCGTTGACTTGCTTGAACATGGAGAGGGAGGAGTCGAGGATGAATCCTAGGTTGCGTGCGTGGTCGGTTGGTGTCGGTGCTGTCCCTAGAGCAGTCGGCCACCAGGACTTGTCCCAGGCAGAGGGGGTGGGTTCGAGGATGAGGACCTCCGTCTTGTCCGAGTTCAGTTTCAGACGGCTGCTCCTCATCCAGTCGGTGATGGCCTTCATGCCCTCATGAATGTTGGTTTTGGCGGTGTGGGGGTCCTTGGTGAGGGAGAGGATGAGCTGGGTGTCATCTGTGTAGGAGATGATGTTGAGGTTGTGGTGGCGGAATAGTATGTGACATGTGAGATACCAAGAGAAGAAGGAAATAGAAGCTTGAGATAGCAAGTTTTACGTTTCCAAAGTCGTAGTTGTTGAAAGTATTGCAGAAGAAAATACAAGTCTAAAGGAAAATTGTACACCAGATGTCGGTTTGTTTTTTTCTGTCCAGTCATTTGTAAAGCAAGAGCAAATTCCTTTTTTTCTTTTGTAATGCACACAATAACTCAAAAATCTACAAAGAAGAACTGCAAGTTAAAAAGAACAGAAGTGTCAAAGTATATAAATGATTACAATCCAGTCATTTTAAAAATGTGGAATGTGAACATGGACATTCAGTATGTTGCAGATAACTCAATTACTGTTGCATGTTATGTTACATCGTACATAACGAAATAAGAAAAATATAGACATGAAAGAAATGTGGGAAGAAATTGCACAAGAGAAAAGCCTTAGTAACGAATAGTACAGCTTTACTTTGAAAAAAATTCCCACCAAGAAATTTGTATGAATGTTCAGACTGCTTGTGCTCTTCAAAGTCACAAGGAATCATTTGGGTAAGTTTAGGTCTTGCCTGCAAACGAAATAGAGTCTAGAAATCATTTGAAGAAATTTAAGAATTAGCAGTAAATGAAACAGACAGTACAGACATTCTTAAAACTAATATGTTGGACACATACTAACCGAACATTACATCTCGAAATTTTAAGAAGAATGTAAAAGAAGGAAAATATGCAGTAGTTTGATGTCATTGTTGTTTAGTAAAACATGCAAAGAGTAATCTCATAAACCATAAGAAAGTTAGTTGTGAAACTTTAGATAAGTGAGAATTGTACTATTTAGCACTTCTGCAACTGTTTAAGCCATGGTGTAGTGAAAGTGAATTATTTGGAGACTTTGACTGTTACGAAGATTCTTGTAATACATGTAAAGGCAGCGTTGCATGCACAATTTTTGCTATATATTTAAAAATGTTGAATGATGAAGTTGAACAGGAAAAGACTATTAGAGCTGAAATTAGTAATGAAAGTTCTTAAGATAGTGAAACTAGTGGTCCATGTAGTCACAATCTTCTTGGACGACCAATACTGGAAAATGAAGCAGCCATTGCTATGCATGAAGTTGAAATAGCAATGCGGTACAGCAGGTCCAAACAGTGAAACGGGGTCTTGATTCCATGATTGAGGATGTCAGAAGTTAAAGTCTGTGATCATTTCTGTGTACCCCCTCTGGCCTGGCGTCTTGATCCCACAATGGACAATGTTAGAACTGAATCTGAGAGTGGAGATGAAGGTACTCTCTTTGACCGGGTGCAACCAACTCTAGGTTCCAATAGTGGAACGGTGTCTTGATCCCACAATGGACGATGTCAAATATATCGTGCTGCTTGCTTTTCACAGACCTCCCTTTATTGAGGTGCATCACACTCTGTGCTTCTTTAGCTAACTGCTGAACATGATTATTGGGCTTGATTGACTGTAGTTGCTGGACTACACCGCGGTATACAAGGTCTGAATAGTGAAATGAGGTCTAGATTCTATGATTGAGGATGTCAGAAGGTAAAGTCTGTGATAATTTCTGTGTACCCCCTCTGACCAGGTGCAAAAAACTGTAGGTCCCAACAGTGGAACAGTGTCTTGATCCCACAATGGTCGATGTCTGATATAACGTGCAGTTGAATTTTCACAGAGGTCCTTCTGTTGAGGTGTATCAGACTTTATGCTTCCGTAGTTAACTGCTGCACATGATTAATGGCCTTGGTTGACTGTAGTTGGTCGACTACACCGCGGTACAACAGGTCCGAACAGTGAAACAGGGTCTTGATTCTATGATTGAGGATGTCAGAAGTTACAGTTTGTGATGATTTGTGGTACCCCCTCCGATGAGGTGCATCAAACTCAAGGTCCCAACAGTGGAACGGTGTCTTGATCCCACAATGGAGGATGTTAGAACTTAATGTGAGAGTGGAGATGAAGGTACTCCCTTCGACCAGGTGCAAGCAACCCTAGGTCCCAACAGTGGAATGGTGTTTTGATTCCACAATGGAAGATGTCTGATATTACTTGCTGCTTGGTTCAGTTTCAGACGGCTGCTCCTCATCCAGTCGGTGATGGCCTTCATGCCCTCATGAATGTTGGTTTTGGCGGTGTGGGGGTCCTTGGTGAGGGAGAGGATGAGCTGGGTGTCATCTGTGTAGGAGATGATGTTGAGGTTGTGGTGGCGGAATAGTATGTGACATGTGAGATACCAAGAGAAGAAGGAAATAGAAGCTTGAGATAGCAAGTTTTACGTTTCCAAAGTCGTAGTTGTTGAAAGTATTGCAGAAGAAAATACAAGTCTAAAGGAAAATTGTACACCAGATGTCGGTTTGGTTTTTTCTGTCCAGTCATTTGTAAAGCAAGAGCAAATTCCTTTTTTTCTTTTGTAATGCACACAATAACTCAAAAATCTACAAAGAAGAACTGCAAGTTAAAAAGAACAGAAGTGTCAAAGTATATAAATGATTACAATCCAGTCATTTTAAAAATGTGGAATGTGAACATGGACATTCAGTATGTTGCAGATAACTCAATTACTGTTGCATGTTATGTTACATCGTACATAACAAAATAAGAAAAATATAGACATGAAAGAAATGTGGGAAGAAATTGCACAAGAGAAAAGCCTTAGTAACGAATAGTACAGCTTTACTTTGAAAAAAATTCCCACCAAGAAATTTGTATGAATGTTCAGACTGCTTGTGCTCTTCAAAGTCACAAGGAATCATTTGGGTAAGTTTAGGTCTTGCCTGCAAACGAAATAGAGTCTAGAAATCATTTGAAGAAATTTAAGAATTAGCAGTAAATGAAACAGACAGTACAGACATTCTTAAAACTAATATGTTGGACACATACTAACCGAACATTACATCTCGAAATTTTAAGAAGAATGTAAAAGAAGGAAAATATGCAGTAGTTTGATGTCATTGTTGTTTAGTAAAACATGCAAAGAGTAATCTCATAAACCATAAGAAAGTTAGTTGTGAAACTTTAGATAAGTGAGAATTGTACTATTTAGCACTTCTGCAACTGTTTAAGCCATGGTGTAGTGAAAGTGAATTATTTGGAGACTTTGACTGTTACGAAGATTCTTGTAATACATGTAAAGGCAGCGTTGCATGCACAATTTTTGCTATATATTTAAAAATGTTGAATGATGAAGTTGAACAGGAAAAGACTATTAGAGCTGAAATTAGTAATGAAAGTTCTTAAGATAGTGAAACTAGTGGTCCATGTAGTCACAATCTTCTTGGACGACCAATACTGGAAAATGAAGCAGCCATTGCTATGCATGAAGTTGAAATAGCAATGCGGTACAGCAGGTCCAAACAGTGAAACGGGGTCTTGATTCCATGATTGAGGATGTCAGAAGTTAAAGTCTGTGATCATTTCTGTGTACCCCCTCTGGCCTGGCGTCTTGATCCCACAATGGACAATGTTAGAACTGAATCTGAGAGTGGAGATGAAGGTACTCTCTTTGACCGGGTGCAACCAACTCTAGGTTCCAATAGTGGAACGGTGTCTTGATCCCACAATGGACGATGTCAAATATATCGTGCTGCTTGCTTTTCACAGACCTCCCTTTATTGAGGTGTATCACACTCTGTGCTTCTGTAGCTAACTGCTGAACATGATTATTGGGCTTGATTGACTGTAGTTGCTGGACTACACCGCGGTATACAAGGTCTGAATAGTGAAATGAGGTCTAGATTCTATGATTGAGGATGTCAGAAGGTAAAGTCTGTGATAATTTCTGTGTACCCCCTCTGACCAGGTGCAAAAAACTGTAGGTCCCAACAGTGGAACAGTGTCTTGATCCCACAATGGTCGATGTCTGATATAACGTGCAGTTGAATTTTCACAGAGGTCCTTCTGTTGAGGTGTATCAGACTTTATGCTTCCGTAGTTAACTGCTGCACATGATTAATGGCCTTGGTTGACTGTAGTTGGTCGACTACACCGCGGTACAACAGGTCCGAACAGTGAAACAGGGTCTTGATTCTATGATTGAGGATGTCAGAAGTTACAGTTTGTGATGATTTGTGGTACCCCCTCCGATGAGGTGCATCAAACTCAAGGTCCCAACAGTGGAACGGTGTCTTGATCCCACAATGGAGGATGTTAGAACTTAATGTGAGAGTGGAGATGAAGGTACTCCCTTCGACCAGGTGCAAGCAACCCTAGGTCCCAACAGTGGAATGGTGTTTTGATTCCACAATGGAAGATGTCTGATATTACTTGCTGCTTGGTTTTGATAGAACTCCCTCCGTTGAGGTGCTTCAGACTCGTAGCTACCTGCTGCACATGATTATTGTGCTTTGTTGACACTAGTCGGTGCAGTACACCGTGGGACAGCGGGTTCGAACAGTGAAACAGGGTCTTGATTCTATGATTGAGGATGTCAGAAGTTCAAGTTTGTTAATATTTCTGTGTACCCCCTCTGATCTGCTGCAACCAAGTCCATGCTTTTGAATTGAACGGTACATGGCTGTCAGGCATTAATGAATTGTGAGTCTGGGCTACCAGCAGACAGAAGTGTTCACAATTCAGATCGAGTGCTGATTGTTGAATTATAGAATCTAGTAGTCAAGTAACTACAACGTCTATTGAAATATACATATTATTTTTTTAGTATTCTCGCTTGAAGACATTTTTTGAAATGACTTATAGGTTTACTACAATGACCACATTTAATTTGCAAGTGCAAAGGAACACTGAATAGTCTACACATATTAGACAGCAGAAATGGTATTGGAATTGTTTTTGTTGTTGTCTTTTGTGAAGAGGAAGTGATAGAAACTATTTATGATTGTCTGTGGGAGTACTGTCTACAATTAACACTGCAGATAGCAGTTTTCACAATTCAGACTGAGTTGGTCTTGTAGATGACACAGTTCTGTAGGAAAAGACATTGCTTCAGTGAGCTCTGTCTACACCATGCATACGTATTATTACAGGCTCTAGAAACGCTTTTTGTTGCTTCGCATATGGCAAACTGTGTAGCCGAATTCCACCTTACCTAGCTGTGGGCCCTTGCTGACCACTCTCTCTGGCTTACACTGTAGACACCAGTGTTCACAATTTAGATTGAGTTGCTATTGCAGATGATGTTGTGTTGATGGCAACATATATTACTCCTAGTACGGCCCGCCCATCTACAGCACACATCATCACTGGTTGTTGAAATGCTGAATGATTTTGATGTGGCTATCTGAGTGCACTAGAACTGATGGACCCTTTATGATATAATCTTTTTGTGTATTATTTCAGATCTATTAATTGTGTCTCAGTATACCACAAGTTGTGTTTCTTGTATGATAGACTATTTTTCTGTATTATTTCACATCTACTGTCCCTACCTTACTGCAGCAGAAACCATTTATTCTTTTATTATTGAATGTCTGTGTGTGATCCAATGATTACTCTTGTAGTTGATGATAGCAGCAACTATACCCTAAAGGCTGGTTTACACTGACTCCACACGCATCCACCACAGACATCATTGGATATGTGACCCTGGTAATAAAAAGGTGTTGAGCGCACAAGCCCATACCCACTTCCACAATTTATCTGTGTCCGTGTGTTCATTATCTATGCATGATGGTGCCCCTGGGCCGTATTACATTGCATTGTGCTGTGGGCAGTGTATGTAACTATGTTACTTCTGGTAGTGGGGAAAACTTCGGTTATGTAACTTATAGGTGTATGGCTATCATAGGTGGAAGGCTACTTTACAGACGATGAATATTGCTGAAGATGGTCGTTGAATGTTGTGTGTAGTGCAAGATATGTGTAAATAGCAAAAAGTTTCAAAAAAGCTCTCTAAGCTGAAGAGGTGTGTGTCATGAAATTTTGTAGAGAGAATGACTAAAATGGGTGGCGTCCTTCAACTGCTACAATGGTAAATGTTATGAACTAATCAAAAGCTTTTTTTTAAAGTCACATGGTAATTGTGCACTCAGTGCGGAAGGAGACCTCACCCAATGCAATTTGAAACAATATATTTACTATAATATGTTTATTACAGTTAGAAATACATAAATGTTTGAAATATTTTTGATTATTGCTTGCTGTCATATACTCTTTAAAGTTATTTACATATAATTTTGAGACATAAAAAAATGAGGGAATGGCGTACCCGGCGCAACACCATACATCCATGATGTAAGACAGGGCCTGGCAGTATGCACTTCTTCCATACGCAACGCGCAGCGGGCGCGATCCCATGCGTACATGACGTATGATATAGTTAGGAATTAGCATTTAAAAAACCTTAGAAGTTCACAAAAAACATAGGTTTCAGGGACGTTATAGTTAGTTGGATTTTTCACTCATACAAAATGATAGAAATTTCCCTGTTTCAGTTAGATGAGCTAACTATAACTCGCGCCCCGCAATGCACTGCTGATGACGTCACATATTACATCATTCATGACATGGTCAGTGATATCACTGATGATATCACTGATGACATCTCAAATGACATAACAGATGGATATCACTGATGACATCATCCATGTGAAAATCTGATGCACCTCATCACACTTTTAATATAACATTTGATACACACACTCTGTAATACAGAATATCATTTTCAAAACTATGAACACACCAATACCAGTTACTACATCTCCACTCACTAATTCCTAGCTCCACTCATTCACACATACACACACATCATGAGTGATGTAATATGTGATGTCAACAGCAGTGCATTGCGGGCGCGTGAGTTATAGTTAGCTCAACTAACTATGACTGGTGAATTTCTCTAGTTTTATATGAGTCAAATGTCCAACTAACTATAATGTCCCTGAAACATATGGTTTTTTTCAGTGAATTTCTAAGGCTTTTTAAATACTAATTCCTAACTATAAAGTCTGTAAAATCTATGTTTTTTTTCAGTAAATTTCAAAGGTTTTTTAAATGTTAATTTCATATTTTAAAATGTATAAAACATATATTTTTTCTAATTGTTTTTAATATTTTCTAAATCTATTATCATTTTTATTTTAACTTTATAAATTATGTAATGTTTTATATCTTCCCCAAAAAATATGCATATCAAACTTTTTTTTTTAGAAAACTACAGTCCTGTACCAGTAGTCTACTTGATCAGCACGCGAATCCTATCCACCACATTTAAATGATACACATACTTACCACCTTCGCACATACTTTGCTCTTATCTCTCCCCGCATTCTGCATTGTGAGGCAGAGGTGCCATGCCATGTTTAGTTTGTGTACATGGCTAGCCAGGTTTCCCACAGTATGTAGTGTTGTTGTGTCTGCTAGGTGCACATGTGTTTATCATGTTGTATGTGATTATATAAGGTAGTCCCTTTCATCACGAGCAGTGGTTTCTCTCATTTACATATTGCTGTCTTAAAGAGCATACAGAGGTTTTTCTCACAGGTGACAAGTGCGACCACAATGACAGTCATTCATTAATATCCAAGAATGTCCAACTACACGGCGCTTCTAAGCTTACAGCCCCCAACCTTGCGTCCTTTCTTAAAAGAACGCCTACTCCCACAATCAGACTAACATTCACACAGCTTTCTAACAGCAGTTATCTTCTTCTCAATAACATGCACTCCTACAGAATGTGAGCTGGCACACCAAATATCCTTACTGTTTCAAACACAGTAACTTCCTGTGGCAATGTCTATTCCCATCCACACAAACTAACTCCCAAACCTAAACTTGGCCTTCAATTCTTCGTTTGATAACAGGTTTCAAGAAACAAAACAAATTAAAAGTGCTTTTATTCAGAACAGAACTCTCCCTCACTTCTGCAAAATACATTTTTCGACTGCAGATACCACGATCTTCAAGTAAAATACACTCCCTTTTAAATACAAACCGTCGATTACAATTTGTGAATTGTTACACAATTTTCAACACATGTCACACTCAAGGTCTGGCACACTTTCTTAAAATTTCTATGGCCTTCTAACACTCTTTCTAACTGTTCTTCTTTTAATACCAAACTACATTCATTCGATCATCTCTGGAATAACAGGAACAGTGCTCATAATTCTTGCTCTCTTTGCGGCCATCCTACTACTAATTCTACCTCTAAAAATGGCTACTCTCTCTGTGGAAACAACTATGTCCGACAGAATACGCCTCTACGCCAAGCTACATCAATACTGTAAAAAAACTGAAAAACATTTCGGCGGCCTGCCTCTATCTATTATTGGAGCTAGCTACAACATAACATTTATCTACACTTATGCAATATGTGTACAACCATCGTTTGATTGCAAAACTTGCCCATTTGACTGGCAAATGCATGTGTGCCTTGCCAACATCCCAACAATTGCTCCCGATATCCAGCAGGTAATGCATTATCTTGAAAACCATGAACGTGATTGTTCTGGAAGTGGAGCAATGGCGAATGCAATGCAAAAAGGAATCGCATCAGAATCGTATTTCTGCGCAGCCACGAAAGATCTGTAATGTGCGACCTTTCACAACATCGCAGGTTGCCTTCCAATTCAAATTGCCGCGCCAACATTCGAGGAACATTACTGTCCCTTCGAGGATATGAATTGGCTCACTTCGCAATAGCCTCTTGGAACACTATGCTTCTCAAGCCGCTGAAGAACTTCTGGACTAGAATCTCCAAGACTTGTAAGAAACTCATGTTATTCTTGAATTGATTTTATTCCATCTTTTTTACTTTTTCCTTTACAATTTTTAAAATACACTTCAATCCTACTACTTTTATATAACAACTTTCTAAGTATACTCAGACATTTGAACTCTATCTTCATTATTGCCCCTTACGTCTCCACTTTAACCAGGGAACGGTGATGTATGGCCTATGCAAATCCGCTATTTACTTCCTAAATTAGGCTAAACCTGACACCCATTTAGAAACCATGTCTATTCTCTGTGCACATGCCTCTCTGCCTCCCTGTTATTCACAAAGTCCTTTCACACAAATTTACTCAAAGTCATCCTCTACTCAGAACCTCACAATAATATTGAAAAAATACGACTTTGTTTATGAACTGGTTGACGCAGTGTGGTAATCGTAAACTACCTTTATTTTCATTATACAATTTATTCATTCATGTCTATTTTGTAGGTCACATAGAACTGTAACATATATTGTGCAATTCACTGATGCAGGAGCTTCGATTTGACTACAGCAGAAGCTGTTGGAGTTTGTCTCAGCTCGATGCCTTAGCTATCTACACAAGAATGTTTTTTTGAAACAGCTGAAGACAATAATGTATGTTTTGACTACAAAGGTACCGAATGTGCTTTTCAGAAGCGCAATGTTAGTATTCTTCTTCAAAGTTCCAATGTGATTAGAACTAGTACCAACTAGTACCAATTCTGACACGCACCAAATCGAATCTTCTGTACAACAGATTGCTAACTATTCTACTGTTAATCATTTTCTGTTACACAAAAGCACTGTCAAGGTACCTAAAAAGTTTGATGATTACATTTTTGCAATTTCTTTTTTATTTCTTTCTTTTCTTAAAGCATACATGTGGTAATACATGTGGTAATCGTATCCTACCGTTATTTTCCCTATAGAATGTAGAGTCATTCAAGTGTAATAGCTTGAATGACTATTACACTTGAAATGTGCTTATGTCACATGCAACTGTAACATATAATATGCTTATGTTACATGCAACTGTAACATGTAATATGCAATTCACTGATGAAGGAGCATACGTTTGAATACAGCAGAAGTGGTTCAACTTTGCATCAGCTGGATGCCCTAGCTCTTGAACCAGTGGGTCTAATTATGGCACTTAAATAAAGACACTTTCTATATAATTTTCAAACTCCCTGCCTTTATTACACACAGCCACTTTCTTTGACACCTCATTTCACAATTTTTCTTCTGTGGCATTGCGACATTCTGCATAATATTTTCTTCACGATTATTTCTTTATTCCTGCTTCCTAAAACACTTCATTCGAGTTTGCAGACCGGTAGGGGTGAATAGTTTGCTTCCCACTCCCCGTATAGTATAAACGCACACTAACACTACTTACACAGGTATGCTACAGCAGCCAGTATCCTATAACACCCACAGCACATCACTTTACAGCAATAAACTTACGACTTACACTCACACTTACATCCCCGAGTCTTCAGACCGGTACCAGTGAGTTCTTAGCTTCCCACTCCTGCTATACTTTAAACGCATACTAACACCACCTGCACACATATGCTACAACAGCCAGCATGCTACACTGCCCAGAGGTCATCAGTTTACAACACTCAGCTCACAGTTTAGGTGCACGGTTTCATCCCTGAGTTTAGCGGTACCTCACCTCTGCACCATCTCACTCTAGACAAAACAGCACATTCACACAGCAAGGGTAAATACTTCAGTTCTGCCAGTATGCTACAGACCACTCAGCTCACAGTTTAGGCGTACACTTTCATCCCCAGGTGTACCGGCACCTCACCTCACCACCATCTCACAGTGGGCAAAATAGCACTTTCACACCGGTAGGAGTAAATACTTCGCTTTGGCCAGTATGCTGCAGGCCACTCAGCTCACAATTTAGGCATACGCTTTCATCCCCAGGTGTACCAGCACCTCACCTCACCACAATCTCACAGTGGGCAAAACAGCACTTTCACACCGGTAGGAGTAAATACTTCACTTCGGCTAGTATGCTACAGCGCCCACAGCACATCAGTTTACAGCACTCAGCTCACAGTTTAAGGACACGCTTTCATCCCTGACTTTAAAGATACCTCACTTCAACACCATCTCACCTTAAGCAAAACAGTACTTTCACACCGGTGAGGGTAAATACTTCGCTTCTGCCAGGATGCTCCAGAGCACTCAGCTCACAGTTTAGGCACACGCTTTCATCGCCGAGTTCACCGGGCCCTCACCTTCGCACCATCTTACAGTGGGCAAAACAGCACTTTCACACAGGTAGGGGTGAATACTTTGTGCGGCCAGTATGCTACAGCCCCCAGAGCACATCAGTTTACAGCACTCAGCTCACGGTTTACATCCACGCTTTCATCCCGGAGTGTACCGGCACCTCACCTCAGCACCATCTCAGAGAATGCAAAACAGCACTTTCACACCAGTAGGGGTAAATACTTCGCTTCACACTCCCTCTATAGCACACCCTAACCACCGTACAGACCTCACAGCGCTCCTACCCTCCTCTTTCTCACTTTTTTCTGCCCTTTTTCCCCTTATTCGCTTCAACGGAATCACAAAATGCCGGACAACACTTCCTAGTTGCAACCGCTCGCAGCCAATAAGCAGCAAGCTTGTGCTCGTGACACCTCAGCCACTCAGATGGCAGAATTCCCAAATATTGATATCTGTACATTTTCTATTTCTCAGAAGATTCTAAACAGATTTACACCAAATAAACAAAGCGTGCTTTCCAGACCAAGACCCTTCTCACTGCCAAATTTGGGGTAATTCCGTTCACCCATTCGACCTGTAGCCTTGTCTAAAGTGTCCTTTGGAAATTAACACGGAGAAAACACATTTTGGGACCCCCCTTTCATCTCGTCCCCCCCTTGATGAATCACCCTCAAACTTTCAACATAGGAGCTGAACTCAACAAAAAATTAGTTTTTAAAATGTTGTGACGATTCGTCAATCGGCGCTAAAGTTATTGGGAATAGAATGTTGCCATTTTCCTATGGTAACTAGGTCCTAACTATAACTACCTAATGGCAACCACCAGTAGGTAATATATATATACATAAATATATTACAACAACCCCCTCCACACGGGAGAGGAATGAGTCGCCACTCCATCCGATTTTACCAGTTTTAATTTGCAAACAGCACGTTCTTTTAAATCCAATGCATTTCGGTCACTTCTGTGACCTTCGTCAGAGATGAGGAAAGAACTTCGTAGGTCGGTGCAACAAACAGCTTCTCCACGCAGCCATAGTGTTTTTATAGCATTTGTTGCCCCCTACTGGGTGCTCCGTTTACAGCTCAGTTCGAGTCATTGTGTGATATGTAGTTTGCACCTTGCCACGAGATTCTTCACCTCAACAGTGCTCTCTCGGAAAGCCCGTCACAATGTCCTTTTCAACATTGGACAGGACCCTTTACCACAGTCCAGTCCGTGGCGTCACCTTGCACCCTTGTGTGTTACCACATCAAACACGTTTTGGTCCTTAGTTCGGGTGCACTGGCTCTCTTTGTTGGGCGGTGCGTGTCTCTGGGGCGGACCAAACCTCTTAAAATTACAACAACCCACTCCACACGGGAGAGGAATGAGTCGCCACTCCATCCGATTTTACCAGTTTTAATTTGCAAACAGCACGTTCTTTTAAATCCAATGCATTTCGGTCACTTCTGTGACCTTCGTCAGAGATGAGGAAAGAACTTCGTAGGTCGGTGCAACAAACAGCTTCTCCACGCAGCCATAGTGTTTTTATAGCATTTGTTGCCCCCTACTGGGCGCTCCGTTTACAGCTCAGTTCGAGTCATTGTGTGATATGTAGTTTGCACCTTGCCACGAGATTCTTCACCTCAACAGTGCTCTCTCGGAAAGCCCGTCACAATGTCCTTTTCAACATTGGACAGGACCCTTTACCACAGTCCAGTCCGTGGCGTCACCTTGCACCCTTGTGTGTTACCACATCAAACACGTTTTGGTCCTTAGTTCGGGTGCACTGGCTCTCTTTGTTGGGCGGTGCGTGTCTCTGGGGCGGACCAAACCTCTTAAAATTACAACAACCCCCTCCACACGGGAGAGGAATGAGTCGCCACTCCATCCGATTTTACCAGTTTTAATTTGCAAACAGCACGTTCTTTTAAATCCAATGCATTTCGGTCACTTCTGTGACCTTCGTCAGAGATGAGGAAAGAACTTCGTAGGTCGGCGCAACAAACAGCTTCTCCACGCAGCCATAGTGTTTTTATAGCATTTGTTGCCCCCTACTGGGCGCTCCGTTTACAGCTCAGTTCGAGTCATTGTGGGATATGTAGTTTGCGCCTTGCCACGAGATTCTTCACCTCAACAGTGCTCTCTCGGAAAGCCCGTCACAATGTCCTTTTCAACATTGGACAGGACCCTTTACCACAGTCCAGTCCGTGGTGTCACCTTGCACCCTTGTGTGTTACCACATCAAACACGTTTTGGTCCTTAGTTCAGGTGCACTGGCGCTCTTTGTTGGGCGGTGCGTGTCTCTGGGGCGGACCAAACCTCTTAAAATTACAACAACCCCCTCCACACGGGAGAGGAATGAGTCGCCACTCCATCCGATTTTACCAGTTTTAATTTGCAAACAGCACGTTCTTTTAAATCCAATGCATTTCGGTCACTTCTGTGACCTTCGTCAGAGATGAGGAAAGAACTTCGTAGGTCGGCGCAACAAACAGCTTCTCCACGCAGCCATAGTGTTTTTATAGCATTTGTTGCCCCCTACTGGGCGCTCCGTTTACAGCTCAGTTCGAGTCATTGTGGGATATGTAGTTTGCGCCTTGCCACGAGATTCTTCACCTCAACAGTGCTCTCTCGGAAAGCCCGTCACAATGTCCTTTTCAACATTGGACAGGACCCTTTACCACAGTCCAGTCCGTGGCGTCACCTTGCACCCTTGTGTATTACCACATCAAACACGTTTTGGTCCTTAGTTCGGGTGCACTGGCGCTCTTTGTTGGGCGGTGCGTGTCTCTGGGGCGGACCAAACCTCTTAAAATTAAAACAACCCCCTTCACACGGGAGAGGAATGAGTCGCCACTCCATCCGATTTTACCAGTTTAAAATTGCAAACAGCACGTTCTTTTAAATCCAATGCATTTCGGTCACTTCTGTGACCTTCGTCAGAGATGAGGAAAGAACTTCGTAGGTCGGCGCAACAAACAGCTTCTCCACGCAGCCATAGTGTTTTTATAGCATTTGTTGCCCCCTACTGGGCGCTCCGTTTACAGCTCAGTTTGAGTCATTGTGGGATATGTAGTTTGCGCCTTGCCACGAGATTCTTCACCTCAACAGTGCTCTCTCGGAAAGCCCGTCACAATTTCCTTTTCAACATTGGACAGGACCCTTTACCACAGTCCAGTCCGTGGCGTCACCTTGCACCCTTGTGTGTTACCACATCAAACACGTTTTGGTCCTTAGTTCGGGTGCACTGGCGCTCTTTGTTGGGCGGTGCGTGTCTCTGGGGCGGACCAAACCTCTTAAAATTACAACAACCCCCTTCACACGGGAGAGGAATGAGTCGCCACTCCATCCGATTTTACCAGTTTTAATTTGCAAACTGCACGTTCTTTTATATCCAATGCATTTCGGTCACTTCTGTGACCTTCGTCAGAGATGAGGAAAGAACTTCGTAGGTCGGCGCAACAAACAGCATCTCCACGCAGCCATAGTGTTTTTATAGCATTTGTTGCCCCCTACTGGGCGCTCCGTTTACAGCTCAGTTCGAGTCATTGTGGGATATGTAGTTTGCGCCTTGCCACGAGATTCTTCACCTCAACAGTGCTCTCTCGGAAAGCCCGTCACAATGTCCTTTTCAACATTGGACAGGACCCTTTACCACAGTCCAATCCGTGGCGTCACCTTGCGCCCTTGTGTGTTACCACATCAAACAAGTTTTGGTCCTTAGTTCGGGTGCACTGGCGCTCTTTGTTGGGCGGTGCGTGTTTCTGGGGCGGACTAAACCTCTTAAAATTACAACAACCCCCTCCACACGGGAGAGGAATGAGTTGCCACTCCATCCGATTTTACCAGTTTTAATTTGCAAACAGCACGTTCTTTTAAATCCAATGCATTTCGGTCACTTCTATGACCTTCGTCAGAGATGAGGAAAGAACTTCGGAGGTCAGCGCAACAAACAGCTTCTCCACGCAGCCATAGTGTTTTTATAGCATTTGTTGCCCCCTACTGGGCGCTCCGTTTAGAGCTCAGTTTGAGTCATTGTGGGATATGTAGTTTGCGCCTTGCCACGAGATTCTTCACCTCAACAGTGCTCTCTCAGAAAGCCCGTCACAATGTCCTTTTCAACATTGGACAGGACCCTTTACCACAGTCCAGTCCGTGGCGTCACCTAGCACCCTTGTGTGTTACCACATCAAACATGTTTTGGTCCTTAGTTCGGGTGCACTGGCGCTCTTTGTTGGGCGGTGCGTGTCTCTGGGGCGGACCAAACCTCTTAAAATTACAACAACCCCCTCCACACGGGAGAGGAATGAGTCGCCACTCCATCCGATTTTACCAGTTTTAATTTGCAAACAGCACGTTCTTTTAAATCCAATGCATTTCGGTCACTTCTGTGACCTTCGTCAGAGATGAGGAAAGAACTTCGTAGGTCGGCGCAACAAACAGCTTCTCCACGCAGCCATAGTGTTTTTATAGCATTTGTTGCCCCCTACTGGGCGCTCCGTTTACAGCTCAGTTCGAGTCATTGTGGGATATGCAGTTTGCGCCTTGCCACGAGATTCTTCACCTCAACAGTGCTCTCTCGGAAGGCCCGTCACAATGTCCTTTTCAACATTGGACAGGACCCTTTACCACAGTCCAGTCCGTGGCGCCACCTTGCACCCTTGTGTGTTACCACATCAAACACGTTTTGGTCCTTAGTTCGGGTGCACTGGCGCTCTTTGTTGGGCGGTGCGTGTCTCTGGGGCGGACCAAACCTCTTAAAATTACAACAACCCCCTCCACACGGGAGAGGAATGAGTCGCCACTCCATCCGATTTTACCAGTTTTAATTTGCAAACAGCACGATCTTTTAAATCCAATGCATTTCGGTCACTTCGTCATAAATATATATATATATTATAACTTTATTTTACATTACTAAAAAATCAGGCAATTTCTCCCACCATTGAGTAAAGATTGATAAAAAAAACATTTCAAAGGATGGGTATGACACACTTGGGTCATCTGTATTAGTATAAGGTCTTTCTATCTTTAGACCTTTGTAAGCAGAAAGTGGAGAACAACTCTCTAGAAAATGTTCTGTTCTCAGTGTCAGGTAAACCTTTACAGTCCAGAGCTCATGTTTCAAGAAGAGTCCCTCAAACATCAACCTTTAAATAAATTAATACAAATGCTAGGTTCATGAGGGGACAGGTTCAGTGACACTAGCCCAGACACAAATATACCAGCAATAAGACGATAGGAATGAGATTTATTTGTTCAGTGGACAGTAGACAAATGAAAATATAACTCTGCCTGAACTGCCTCCATGTCAATAAATTATGGATTCAAACTAGTACATTTTAAATTCCTGCACTAGTCGTACTATACACCAGCTATGCTGAATGAATAGGATCCTTTCGTAGACCATGGCTGTTGCAGATGTAGGTCTCAGCAGGCTGACTTTACTCACTTATCTTGGATATGCCCACATTTTTATTCTTCTGGTGGGATATCATCCAATTGATATTTAAAACGTTGTCTATGAAGTCCCAACTTCTCCAATGGTTGCTCTACCAGGGTATGTGGCAGACATACCAAAGTTGGTGTGCAGGCTAAATGCCTGATTGCTCCTGATGGCAAAGTGTGTGATTCTGATGAGATGTATGAAGGGCCTAGTCTCACAGGTTATATATCAGATGCAGGGTGTGGCATGGCATAATTTAAATGTTGAAACATATGCACCCTATTTGCCATGAAAACCTGGCCTTGAGATATACTGGCCGCAGGACAGCCATACTTTCACAATAGAGATGACCACGGAGGCGATGGTTGATGACATGGAGTGGGGAAGTGTTTTATCTTTAGGATGCATGTTAGAAAGACAGCATGATGTTTGTCAGTTAGCTCTTTGGAAACACCTGGGAGATTGACTGTAAAGATAGGTTACCAATTTTCTTTTGGTACATGCAAAAGCAAACAGTTTAAAAGTGAGACTGCTCACCATGTTATATGTGCTGCAACTGCTGTACTGAAACTAAATGAATTCAATTCTTTTTAAAATCAGAGAAATTTCCCAAGAAGCTCTTAGCAGCTAAAACCTAATTAAGTACTTGTTAACAATCAGGGCAACATTCTGGTTTGTGCATTCTGCCAAATGTTAAATGGTGCGAAATTCCTTTTTGCTGATGAGTTTCACCACCATGTTGTGTCTGAGAAACCAATATTGAAATGTGTCTACCTCTTTGTTCTGCCCTTTATCTTAATTAACATCAATGAAATATGGTATTAGCTTTGAGAAGTCTATTGTGAGGCATGAATACTTCGTCCAGTCTTTATGTTACCTTTGCATTCAGGTACTGCTAGTCTCACATATATAATGTGAAAAGAAGCTACAAGTAGCAAAATAGGAATGTAAAAGCTAGGCTCAATGACCTACTTATTCTTTGCATGCAGAAAATTCAGGGATCTAAACCACAGCAAATGGGTCCAATAAAACAAAGTGCTTAACTACTGAGAAACACCTGCCATGTTGAAACCTGGCTCTATTCTTTCAGTCTGTTCACTATGGAAAGCATTTAGATCTTGTTTGTATGAACATACACTATGCGCATGTGCTCTCGCTTGGGAAACCTTTGTGTTGAGTGACAGGTTTGTAGCCTGTCCATTGCTTACCATTTGTTTACATCATTGTCACTCTGCCTCCTTATTGGGCAGCACTTCCCAGGCGTCATTTCCTTTTCTTTCTGCGGTGCATAGATCAGGCACAGATTGATTTAGTTTTATTAGTGTCCTTCTGCTGTCCACCCACTGTTCACAGTGTGATTGAGTTACTGTTTGGTTTATCCCTCTCACTCTCCAACCATGTTGCTTTTATATGCCTATCACAACTTCTGTCTGTTTTGCTTGTATTCATCCCTCTCTTCAACCCTCTATCCGTTTTGCTTCTTCAACTCTTCCCACTTCCTTCAAAATAGTTAAAGGTGCACTGCAAGTTGGTTAAGGTGTGCCTGCAGCCTGGTTTGTGTGGTAACTGTTGTGCAGCTTTCAGTTTCAAGGCACTCTTAAATGCACATGCACTATCCATCTGCAATCCCAGCAACCTCATAGAGGTAACCAACTTAAGAGATTACTTTTAGTCCTCTGATCGTAAGCCACTAGCAACTGATCAATCCTGGACTACTGGAGTGACTCCAAGGACTACTTGGCTGGCATCCTGATCTGAGCCTAGAGTGACAAAAAATGATCCAAGCATCATAAGTCCGCACCTGGACCATCCTGAGGAAGCCCTAAACCTTTAAGTGGTGTCCCTCCAGTCCTGGGCCCTTGGCTTTGGTATTAAAGGTGCCCACATAGCCAAAATCCAAATTATGGGACTTAGAACATTTTTGGCTAAAATCTTCTCTGAGAATCAAGAGGCGATCAAACCCAACCTGCTTTTCTATCTACCCAACGGGCATAGCTGGTTGGCCTGACTTCGTGGCAGCTCCCACTATACTCTTCTCCACAGCAGCAAGTCCTGTTCAGTGTTCCTTCACCAAAAGGGTATCTGGCGGTGTGGAACTCTTGCTGGCTACAGCTTCTTTCCCCTGGAGATTTTCAACTTCTAAAAAAAGAGACTAAGCCTGAATGAAGAATTGTTCACTGCTACTTTGTCTGGCATGTCTATGACAAATATTCCTCGTCCTTGCTCACTGCCTGCAGCCTTGCACCGCTGAACTTCTATCTACTTTTTGTCAAAATGTCTGTGAAAAAGTCTGAAGGTCATCGTTGACTGTGCCAAATCCAAGTTTCGCATCAGACATGCACTCCATCGTGGTTTGCCATGTTTTTCAAAGTATACACTGTCTCGTGTGACTAGATGTCTGCAGTGATGGCTGATGCTTAATGGGGGTGGCGGGGTGAAAAAAATTGACTTACCTTTAGGCCAGCTACCTCCTATCATTCCTCGATGCAGAGGCAGGAAGCTCCCAGGCTCCCCTGGCCAACTACCACACTGCTGTCACCATGACAGCAGCAGCGTCTTGATTGGTCTGAGCACAGTGATTTGGTGCTCAGACAGGGACTGGGAGCCTCTGCATATTCTCTACCCAGGCTGTACTTTACAGCCCCGGTGTATAACATGCAAAGTGACAAATTGTCATGAGCACTTAGATAGTGCAAACTACTCCTCCTGTAACAGCCCAGCCCCGTCCACGCTGAGCAAGAATGGAAAAATAAAATGATATGAACGGTGTTATTGTCATTTTATTTTTTATTTTCAAACTGCTCACAGAGCAGTTGGGTGACACCTCTCTGTCTTAGCGGAGGAGCCACCCTTGGATGTCAGCAGTTGGTTTAATGTTTTACGTGCTCGTTGTTACCTTAAACTTTTAAACTTCATTATTACAGTTCTATTGACTGGATTTTTTTCATTTTGGTGTTAAATGATTTATTAAAATTTACTCGATATTGGTGTTGGGTTTTTCTCATGTTGTTTTCTCACTTTCTTGCTGTTTGTGTGCTGCATAAATGTTTAGCACATTGCCTCGAAGTCAAGTCTTATTGCTTTTGTGCCAAGCTACCAGACTATTAAGCACAGGTTAATCTAGTGACTTTTGTGGTTTACCCTGGCAGATATTGTAGCTGTTGCTTGAGCAGGAACAATATTCAGCTCAACCAACAACTCAATTTCTCACGCCTTCCTTTTTAATACTTGTAAGTCAGCCCTAAGATAGTCCCTAAAGGCTAATAGGACAGGGAGCATTGTATTTAAGTGTCACATGTCCTAGTAGTGAAAAACTCCTAAAGTATTTTTTTACTTTTGTAAGGTCTATCTCTCCCATTGACTAACACTGAGTTACCTTATTAATATTAATAAATGCTAACTTTAGATTGGTAGCAGGTAGATGTATGCTGTTTGCACTCCAATACATTGTAATTGAACATACTCTATAATGGTGAAGTCGAATTTTGAGTTAGAAATTTGTATATGTCAGATTTAGAGAGTTGGCATTTTCTTGTCCCAACCATTTGCCTTTTGCTAGTGCCCTTGGCCACATAACAGTGAATGGCTGTGCTGTTGGGGTTTGTGTATTGCTTTGAAACAGTACAATTTGGGCCAAGACTCTAGCGCCGGCAAAGACTGCCACCACAAAGCACTAGTGAAACCTGCTCTTCACAGCGACAATGACTGTCTGTGATGACTGGCACCATGTTACCTGCCCTTCGAGCTACAGCAACAACTGCCCAGGACTACCACCAACACAAAGCTACAGCACCCATCATCGACGACTGAGCACAACAACTAGTCTGCTCAGCCTCCACCTCACAATCTCCAACAATGTGAATGGAATGCTTCACACCTCACTTAGGGCCCGATTCACAAAATTAACTTAAGACAAAATCCTAAACTTACTACCATTTTGGTATTCACAGAATGAACGTACTACTTTTGGTATTCACAGAACGAACGTACTACTTTTGGTATTCACAGAAGGCACTTACTACTTTTGGTATTCACAGAGCGAACGTACTACTTTTGGTATTCACAGAATGAATTTACGACTACTAACTTTATGTCCACACTCGGGACGGAATTTCCGCACCCGGGGCGGGAATTCCGCTCACGAGCTGGGATCTCCGCTTTTGGGTCAGAATTTCCGCTTCCGGGCCTAAACTCCTGATTTTCCACCGTAATACCTCCATTTTGGCCTGATGAACGTTTCAAGTGCCTACCATTCCCCACCATGCTCCAGCTGAAGACAATTAACACTAACTGCAAGACCAGCACCACCAAACATATAAAAGCAGCACACATTGAAGGAATGGGTTTGGCCACAGAGAGTTTGTGTTTACAATTGCTGTACATTGCCTGGGGAAAATGGAACAAATGAGGAGGAAGAAGAACTTTACCATTGAGGAGACTACCATGCTTGTGGAGTACATAGTGAGGCACCACAAACGCCTATATGGTCTCCCACCTTATTGCACCAGTGGCACACAGAAGGCAGCTCTATGGCAGCAATTAGCCACTGCCGTCACAGCATTGAGGGAGGAGAGGCGCCCAGTCCAGGATATCAAGAAGTGGTGACAGGATGAAAAGCCAAGGGTGAAAGAGAAGTACTCCAGGATCGAATTGAACAGGATCCTCCCTGCCCAACACTCCGGAACCCGTATCCGTATCACCCCACTGGAGGATAATATCCTCACCACAATCCACCCCCACATGCTCCATGGGCTGCCCGTGAGTGATGTCCGCAACGTAGTACCAGGTAAATGGGATGACAAGAAAAAGTGTATGAAATGATTGTCTGTGTTGCACTGGCTTTGTGAGTGAGGAAGTTGTACAAAGTGTATATAAAAATATAGTCAGTCAGAGACTCATGTGTTACCCTCTGTATGTTGCACCACAAGTCGCAGAATCCTTTTTAATAGAAATGGAAAATCCCACTCCCACAATTGAAAACATGGTGTTACATCTTACTTGAGTCTTTAATTTCCCTGGCTGTGGCTTTCCTGTTGCTCAGCTAGTGTGTGTGGTAGAATGCCTGATGACATCATGGATTGTTTGGTGCCTGGCTTGTGTGTGGAGTGGCAGTTGATGGCAGGCAGGCTGAGCGGCAGGAGAACTGCTCCTGGTGGGGTTTCATTTCCATCTACCTATCTTCTTATAATGAACTTAACCTGGAACTAAGCTTTAATAAATCCATTTTATTTTTTTCACCTGGTTTTATGGACATTTAAGTGTTACATTTGGCGACGAGGTAAAGAACTTACGCGTGGAGAAAGAGACTGTGTTTGAATGAACTAAGAAACTACTGCAACTAAGGAACTTACAAAAAAAAAATTGGAACTACTTAAACCTTAAAAGGAAAAGGAAACATAAAGAAAACGCCTTGGTCAACCCCACCATTGTCCTTTCTCATCTGGACAGCCTGCACCTCAAGGCATTTGACCTTCTACAGCTGTCTTCATGCAACTATTGTGGATCCTGTTGTTAATATACTGCTTGGGAAGACTTGTCTAGTAACCGAAGTTTACTTTAATCTGGAAGTCACCGGAAACAGACTTCATGTGGTACAATCGTTTATTCAATGTCAGCACTACATTGGATGTTAAAAGCAGTGCCTACTTGTGAGGTACATAATGTGTGTAGGAAGTGTGTATCTCCACGCTCCATCTATGAAGGTGTATCCCGGTGTGACCGCAGTTGGAAGGGAAAACTGCCCTGCGGGGGACATCAAAACCGGAATTTGTGGAGTTAATTTTGCCCTGCTGTCCTTACTATATTTATGATTCACTCTACGGATTTGGATTAGCCGTGGCACCTGGTGCTTGTGAATTGCCACCAGCGACGTGTGCTGGGAAAACCGCACCCCTGGGTTTGAAAATGCAGAGGCAGGTGTTAAAGCAGCAAGTTATGGCTCCGATTAGTATGGACCAGTGTTTGGTACATGTGTACGGCAGGTACTGCGTATTAATATTGACTTTTGGCGTTTTTCCCATTTTTATTAAGCCGCGCAAAATTGGACACTTCAACTGTCATGCTGTTTTTAAAAGAGTGCGCAAGCTGGGTAATGTCCATATAACTTACCGACTGTGTCTGCCGCAAGGAGGACCTCTGTGGCCTACCTGACGTCGTTGGAGTTTGGCTACTTCAATGCCATTCACTGACGTTGTTTTCTAGCACTAGTGTGCCGAGAGCCACCCGGAGCAGTGTATGCTGCATGCCGCCATTTTTGGGTTTGAGGTGGCAGCCATTTGATGTAGCACAATGTTCAGGAAGGTCTCGATGCCATCTATGATCAATAAAGTTCATTTAAGTATTCGTGGACCGTGAATGATGACACTTTTTTTCAAAATGGATTTTGTGGTAATGCTTTACACTCTTTCGATCTCATTGCTGAAAAGGGACAACATGACTCACCTGTACTTGCTATTCTACAATGACTGTGACTGTGGCATTTCACGTTTTGGACTACGGGGACTACTTTTGTTGTTTTAATTTCTTATTTAGAAAACTGTGTAATCTGCTTTGCTATTCATATTGACTGACTTGCTTATTGTATTCTTGATGTACATGTTACAGATGTATGATATTGTTATTCCTTGACGGTTATTGTATCTTAGTCAGTTTTTGGAGTTGAGTGATGTGCTGAGTTTTTATTGGATTGAGCCACTCATGTGCTCAACTTATATTGGGGTGCTCAATTTTATTATTTCTAGTGATTATTTGCAGAAGTGTTTGATGCTGCTGGGCCTGTTTGAATCTTCATTATTTTTGCACTTTCAGGTTATGAACTATGTTGATGCTCAGTTCATTCTTTATTTTTGATGAACCACGTTACTAACAGCCTGATTCATGTAGGTAAATTGCACTCGCAAAGGGCCAGATTCTGAGAATCTGGCCCTTTGCGAGTGCAATTTTTGCATTTGGTATTCATGATACCAAATGCAAAAATCGCTATGTAAGAAGTCGCATATTTGCGTGGAATGGCATTTAAGGAATCTCTAATAGAGATTCCTCAAATGCTATTCATGACACAAAACAAAATAGCGATTTTGGACTTTTGGGGCCGCTATTTACCGACAGGTCAGACCTGTCGGTAAATAGCAAAAACTCAGAAAAATGCTTTTAAAAGCATTTTTCAAAGTTGCATGTAGCACACACACATGTCCTTTGGACATGTGTGTGCGCAACACCTGTCCAAAAGTACATTTTAGGGGTGCTACAGGGCGTCCTTTGGACACCCCTGGCACCCTTAAAATCGCTATCTTAGTTGCGAGTAGAAAATTGCTACTCGCAAATCCCCATTCATTCCTATGGGCCTCTTGGCCCATAGGAATGAATGGGGAGTATTTGCGAGTAGCAATTTGCTACTCGCAAATAAAGAACATGTAGGAATCGCTATTTAAGTAGCAATTCCTACATGAATGCCGTTTTGCGTGTCCTCAATAGCGAATCGCTATGATTCGCTATTAGGGACACGCAAAACGGCATGTACATGAATCAGGCTGTAAGAGCTCTATTCCATTAGAGAGGTTCACATTCTTACTGTGAGGAGTCGTATAGGGACTACATTTTCTTTTTTTAGTATTGAACCACATTAGTGCTCAAATTGCTTTTGAGGTGTTCATTTCCATTTTGAATTTTCTGAAGATTAGTTGTTGTGTTCAAATTTATTAGTGGAGTTACGAGCCATGTAAGTGTTCTAATGTTTTTGAGGAGTTCATATTTCATTTATTATTTGATGTGGAGGGTTTATTATTTGATGTGGAGTTTGTGGGAGCAGTGTGCTCCAATTCAATTTTAAGATGTTTTAGAGGAGTTCAAATTGCTATGAAGTTAATAGAAAGAAATGTTCCAGCAATGGGAATTTGTTTAAGAAGATCTTGAACAGAAATCAGACTTAAGTATTATTTATAGCAATTGGTCTGATCCAACATAATTGGTATCTGTTCACAACTATTTTGTTAGACAAACAATATAGTTGTGAACATATACCAATTATGTTGGATCAGACCAATTAATACAAATAATACTTACGTCTGATTTCTGTTAAAGATCTTCTTAAACAAATTCCACAGCTGGCATTTTTTTCAATTCACAGTCTTTGCCCAAGCCTGCAAGGGTTTATTGGGTTACCCACCGATTTCTACTTAATGTTATGAAGAGCTGTAGGTTGCTCAATGGTGTTGAAATGAACCACGTAAGTTCTTCAATGTTTTAGAGGAGTTCATATTTCATTTATTAATTCATGTGGAGGTTGTGGGTTCTAGATGTTTACCTAATTTTTCAAGTTTTTAGTGTGATGCCAATGAGGGGCAGCAATGTTTAATTTCATTTTCCCCTAGGGAGGGGGATGGGGATAACCTCAATGTTGTTATATTTGAGACTGCAATGCAATGTTTTCTTTCAGGTTGCATTGTGTATATTGATGTTTATGTTTCTTTCCTTAACTTCAGTTTTGTTGTTTCCCTAAGGAAGGGGGATATGTTATATCGTACTTGTTTCTTTCATTTCCCTGGTTGTGACTTTCCTGTTGCTCAGCTAGTGTGTGTGGTAGAATGCCTGATGACATCATGGAATGTTTGGTGCCTAGCTTGTGTGTGGAGTGGCAGTTGATGCCAGGCAGGCTGAGTGGCAGGAGAACTGTTCCTGCTGGGGTTTCATTTCCATCTGCCTATCTTCTTTTAATGAACTTAACCTGGAAATAGCTTTAATAAATCCAACTTATTTTATACACCTGGTTTTATGGACATCTAATTGCTACACATGGGCACAGTACTGCTGTGGTATATATCTAACCCTGCTGAGTAGCAATTGCCTAAGTGCCCTTTCCACTTATCCAGATGTGTCTGAGTCAGTCAAAAATATAAGGGGTTGCGGAGCATATTAAAATAAACTGACAAATCAATTGGGACAATACAAGGGGGCAGATTTACAAGGACTGGCGCATCTCTGCATATTAGCAGGGATGCGACAGCACAGATGCAACATGCAATTATACCCTTGCGCCACCAGGGATGTGTCGCATTTACAATGCTGCGCACAGTGGCACAGTGATAGACAGATGAGTGTTGCTTCTGATGGCGTAAGGGCGGCGCTTTACTGGAGTTGTGTCACTAGAGCAACGCAACCCCAACAATGTTCATGGACCACCCATATCTAACATGCCACTCCTTACTTCTGCTTCAAGTCGGCGTAAGGTTTCGTCGCAGCGGCCTAAGAAAAGTGACAACGTGGAATCTTGTAGATTTCACTGCATCACTTTCTGCAGGCATTTCACAAAGGAATGTCCACCCTGCATACATTAAACCTGATGCAGGTTTAATGTTGCGCAAGGCTACACAATGTGACGCATCTCCCTAGATGCGGCACGTTATAACTAAGTCGCAACATGGTGCATGGTTTCCGCCACCGATGTGTCACAGAAGTGACGTAACAGCGGCTTAAATATCTTGCAAGGGGCCTGTAAATCTGCCACAAATTATCCAAGAGGTAACTCACCCTGTGCCAGCAAAACTTACAAAGCAGGAGGTGAAAGAATCCTTAAATCAAAGTATGTCATTCGCATATTCCATTGTTCATTTCCCAGCCTGCCACATCATTACATCCCCAACGCCCCACTGCACCTACCTGCCCCCTCTGCTGCATTACTTTACAACACTGTTAGCATGCAGAAGATATGGGGTAATGCCTGAAAAGTTCCACATGTACATTTCCCATTTGGTTACTTTTCTCTCTTCTCACCTATTGATATATTCAGCCAGAGCACAGACAACCGCAGTAGCAGAAGTCCCTACATCTTCTGGGAGGAAACAACGTTGTCCAGAGCAAGGCATACCACCCTCACAAACTGATGAGTCAAACTGGTCAGGAGATGGTCAAAAGGCATACATTGTCAGGAGACAACAGAGGGACATGTAGTACCTGAATGTGAAAGGTAACCAGAGATGAAAAACTAGCTTAATAACTATTGGATTCGACAATGGACATTCACCTTTAGCAAATGACATATGTGAATTGCGAAAGATAAAATATAATATGGCTTGGCTCATCATACCTTTGTAATTGGTGGACATAACATGTATTCCACCAACATTCCCAGACCTGGGAATTCAATCCTGCAAGCGAGTGCCACAATAAGTAAAAGGGAGTCCCCACTATATTGTAATAGTGTCTGTAAACATAATGAAGAATTCAAATGTTAACAAATATGACAATGATGAATAAGAAGTGAGCTACCATTGTCATTAATATTGACAATGCATCCACTGTCCAACTCAGAATGTTTTCACTATACATGAAATCGCCCAGGCCACCCAGCTGGTCATGTACTTCTTACATTGGATGGCTTGTTTGTTGACCATCAACAAAACACGATAGTGGACCTTACTTCAGGATTCTGAATCATGTCATTCTGATAAAGTCGCTTCTAGGTAGTGGGTCCATTATAAGTTGTATGTGGGATCCCTCATGATATTAAGTGACACGCACTGCTGCAACGGTGGTGCTCACAATTGCTTGTGCTTATCTTTTGTGCCTGAAATTGAGTGCATCACATGTGCCAAAAGAAATGTAAACTTGCAAACACATTGTAGGTACAATGAGGTCCTTCCAGAATCAGAGACACACACTGACTTCTGCTACAAGGTTGGCTGTGACATCTGGTCCGGGACCACACACTGGGCTGGTGCAGGGCTATGGTGAGTAAGCCCAATAATAATGTACCTGAATGCTCATTAAATGTGCCTTTGATCTCCACCGTATGTTGTATGCGTTATACAACACTGTTGTCCTGCACCACAATATGCTCACATATGGCATTTAATCACATACCAGATCAGACTTTGGTGGCTAATGAAAGGATGACACAAAAAGTATGCCAAGTGAGTGGAGAATGAACATAAAATAGTACAATGAGTCATATGAAACGTCTAAAACTCAACTGGCTTGCAATTCAATGATATGAAAACTCCCTAGCAAAATATCTATGGCAAAATTAAATTGAAATTTGTGTGGATGAGGCTCACACTGATGCCAGTTGTGTACCTTTGAGATGGGTCTATAGGCTGCAAATCACTTGGCTGAAAAGCAGCACTCTAATCCAGTGCAGGCGGAAAGTATCTAAGCTTCTCAACTTAGCCACAATGTGGGATCATTACCAAATGTTGCATTCTGCTTGGCTCCTCTTCTACCGTATTTACATATAGGTGAGGTGTTGACATATGAGGTTAGGATGTCTGCTGTACAAGATACCATCCGTTGTCAGCTAAATACTACCAATATGTTGGAATTAGGGTATGCAAACAGAGGACACTCAAAGGATGTACATAAGAAACCTGTGTTCTCTCGGTCAGAAATTAGCTTTGTGACTTCTTGGGTAGGGAATCACAAATGACCAACATTATGTACCTGACTATTGTACATCTCACATATGAACGCCTTTTGACTTGTCAACAGGCAACATTACACTCACGAAACCTGTTGGTCTTAATGGTGAATGTAAAATCAGTGTAATGCGGAGGAGTCCGGGTCATTTATCCCCTTCCTTGAAATATCAGTAACCTTCTCATACAAGTTTGTCTGTTGATGTGTCATCTTATTGATGTCAGCGCTGCGTAGAGGTAACAGCTGGCAACTGTTGCATGTGAGCAGGGGCCCACATGTAAAGTCCATGAGGGAAACATGCCGCACATTGTCCTGGATTATCCGGTCAATGGTTATTGAGAATGGCATGTTAGCTCATACCTACCATCTGTTGTACTGAAATATGACATGTATGTCTCATCACAGCTGCTGATAGGATGACACCACCAGTGCAGCGTACACCATCCCTGGGAATGCATGACATCCTGGCTGCAGCAATGAAACCCTCTAGCACCCGTCCATCAGGTAATTCTGGCATAAAGTGTGTTACTAGCTTAGATTACTAAGTCATGACAGAGATCAAGACCCCCTTCTGTATGAAATCAGCAGTTGTTGTTTACAAAGTGACATACATATAATGAGTGTCGCATGTGCCTGTTTGTCAATTAGTAATGCAGATCATTGAGAATGTTGTCACTTCCCTCTGCAGCTGCTGGATCGGGGACAGCCATGTCAATGACAACAATGAGCAGACAGGGTCAGCAGTTGAGAACGGATGATCGCAGAGGGACAGAAAGATGTGGCTGGAGCTGGTGAATTTGTTTGTATAATGTACATCTCCGTTTAACACCTCAGTTCTATGGTGTGAGCTGTCATTTGTGGTGGTACATGAACCAGTCAAAATCAAAAGGAGGGAGGTAGAACTTGTAGATCCACTCACCTTCCAGGCTATATAATCAAAAGATCAAATGGGGAGTGGAACACTTGATACTACAGCACCAGGGTTCTTTGGAGACCATCTTAAAAAACCCTCATACACGCACGTAAGCAGAGTGGTGGTATATCTTGATTCTCCAACATTACAAGTAGCGTGGGTGCATCATCATAGGGTCTTTGTATAGTAGTATGCAACCTCCACCCAGAGGTAACCACTGGCTATGTAGCAGTGTTCAGAAATAGTGCTAAAAAAGATGCGTAAGTGAATATAAAAAATCCTTGGATTAACAAAAACATTTTTTAATAAAGAAACGTGATTCAAGAAATATTAAAAAAAGGGGGTTTGTATAGATTGAGATCGTGTTACTAGATCTACTATACATTAGATTTGGTCAGATGGTCAACATGTTTCGGCCCCACTATGCCCAGCCGGGTCTGGGGGGCTTTCTTTGTTGTGTTTCTATCTAGGACCCTAATTCGATATTCCCGATTTATGCCCCTGTATGGCTATAATAAATAATATCCTTATAAAGGCATAAGAATCATATCCATATTTAGTAATAGCCCATGCAGTCCAAATACGGCATGGCTACTCCCCTAGACTCCTAGAAAGAACAACGCGTTCTTTAAACAAACCAAGCCTCTAGCAGCCCGGGAAATCCCCCTGCTCTTGTTTTGATTTGCACAAGAACTCCTAGAGTCAGAAAGAACTGTTAGTTCTTGGTGACGTCTTATGTCCAACCTTACGTCAAACCCGGCACCTTTCAGGTATAAATATACCAACGTTGCCTTAAGCAAACACACGGTGGTTTGGAGCAGAGCGGCTATCTACTTGCCCGAGAGCCCAGCTGATGCGAGAGCCCACGGACGCCGCCCCTCCCTTTTGACGCACTGAGAAAGACGCTGTCTTTTTCTCCAGCCGAGAAAATCCAGCTATGGTGTTTCCAGCCGCCCTTGCGGGTTGCTGGGATATCGAGTCCTGAGAGAGAGATACCAGACCTCCTTCATTCTATTACCAAGGTACGGAGCTGACTAAACCCTCAAGAGAATTCTTGATTCAGATCCTTGGCAAAACCAACTTAACTTAAACTGCAACTTACTTACTCCTTCCCACGTATTAGGCTTAGGTCAGGTACACCGGGGTAGGCGTAGATTAGAAGCACCAGTTGAGGACGTTAGTCAATGTATTTATGTATGTATATATTTTATCCGTTTTAAAGTATCATATGGCTAAGAAACCATATCAATGCTTTTACAGTATTATTTTATAATACTTCTTTTACTGTACGCACTTTGCTTTATACTAAGTATTGCAATTGTGGCAATTCATTTCTCTTGCATGAGAACGAAGACTGCTCAATAAATAACACCTTTTATTGAAAACGCCCGTCTCTCTATTTCTCTGCGCTCTGGTGAAACTAAGTACGCACAATTGACTGAGTGAAATAATTGTCTATTGTTTTCACACGACTCTAGAGATACACTCTTTATTCTGAGGGAGCAAAGTTGTCATGTTTATGGTTGTCAGAATCTAATCCCTTCTTGTCTATCCAGGGAAGTTAAACTCCTCCTTGTTTACTCGAGAACGTTTCTAGTGACCTCTGAGCTAGCTGGCAAAACTAATTAAGTCTAATATAGTCAGTAGAGACCTAGTCGACCTCAGCCCTACGTCTACACTGCTGTTTATATTATTCCAATGCGCAGAGCCTATTGGGAATATAGGAACTACATAACATGGCGCCCAATGTGGGGCAAGGCGATAATCTAACGCAAGACATTAGAGTAACTCAGTCGTGCTTTTTCACACAGATCCTTTTTCCGGTAAATACTCCAAAAGATGTCTGGAGTGGGTAAAAGGTTAAAAATTCACCGGAACTTAGTAGGAAGAGATTCCTATGTATAGTCTTTGGTTTAGTCAACGTTGAAGGATACAGTGTTCCAAAATATTGTGCACCTAATCTTTGTTTCCCTTGAAACTTCATCTGCAACAAAACTTTCTGTCAGTAAAATGGTGGAAAGTGAAGACGAAGCGGAGAGAGTTAGAATAACAGCTCAACTCCTAGCGGATGACACAAGTCTCCAAGAAAACGACCCGAATGCTATACTCATTCCGGTCAATATAAGAAGAACTATAACTATTAAACTTATAGAAAACGGACTGACATCATGAGGTGGTACAGTCATATTCGCGGTAGAGGCCCATGAATATCGGCAGACAGAGGTATTCTATTCATGGATACACTTTCCAGCAGCAAACGCTGTAACAAAAGAATTCCACTATTACAAAATAGAGGAACCTCCGGATGAATTCACTCCTTTCGAGGAGGTTGAAATCCCACTAAATTACCAAGAGCACCTGCTCTGGTTTAAAGGCGCCCTAAAACATAAAAATCACATCACCAGGCTCGGTCCACTAGGTTGACCAGGAGCCACGTGGCCGGTTCTAGCCAGCTACACACCACATCCAGACATTGATAAAATGTCAGACTGGGAACTTTTAGCTCAGCTAAAACTATTAATTAAAATACATAGACAATTGGTCCAATATGTAATGCGGACTTCAACAGTCCAACCAGCAATTAAAATTCCAGAGACCACCCCTCACCAGGGGAACACAAATAAAATCACACCACAAAATATACAATCAGCCATTGGCAAAGTACCTACAAAACGGGAACAAATTCCATTCTGGTTAGCTCAGTAAATCACTCAAATAGAGGCAGTATTTTCTGATACTACGCCTACTGAGAAACACAGAATTCTGACTATCTGTCTTCCAATGGGGATCGCACCACATGTGGAGGACTGTGACACTTGGGGCACAGTCTTTGCTTCGATATACACAAAAACACATGGTGTTCCGTCCATGGCCGTTATACCAGACGTACTAGGACAGGTTCAAAATGAATAAGGTCCAGAACCTGCTTTAACTCTGGGTATGAAATTACTGAAAGACTTCAAACAGGTCTCGGCTATATTATTATCCAACATAAAAGGAGAAGCAGCATCTGTGGCGATCCGCCAGAGATTGAAAGAAACAGATATAGCAGACCAACCATTTGTACTTGCCAGAATCATAGAAAAATCCTATGAAGAACTAGGTAGAGATAGTTTGGGAGGGAAACCAGTAAAACCCCAACTACTTGAAAATCCTGAAAAAACATTTATTAAAAATAATCTAAATACTCCAAAAAAGAGTTGGGATGGAAATAAACAATCCACTCCCAGGGAAAAACGATTTCAGTCCAGAGGAAGGTCTCCTCAACGGAGAGATAGATCTCCAGAACGAGATGGCAAGTCTCCCCAGGGGGAGCCCTCTGAGAAAAGATACAACCTTAGAGATAGGGATAAATTGAGAAAACCTGACAGATATCAAGATATTGATACACGTCCCTCTCGAACTTTTCAGACTTCCTCACAGAAATCGTAAAGAAGAGGACGGTCAGAACAAAAGGAAGAGCACGTCAAGTCCAAAGACAAGGAACCTGCTCATCAAAGTAAAAAATTACAATTTCCAAGAAAGAAGGTAGCTAGTATTAAAATAATAAAACATGCCGAGGATACTGAGGACACAACTGAAAAACGGAGAGTGGGCCCAGAGAATGCTAGACAGCGCAGCAGAAGTGACAATAGCTCGCAAGATCTTGATGAATCTTCTGGAGAAGGTGGACATGAATGAATACATTCAATTGGAAACTGCAGACACCAGAGTTAGCAAGCCCCATAAATTATACGAAATACCATTACGTATAGAGGGGGACAAGACTAGGAAAGTAAGGGGTCTCTTTTGGGATAACCTTTCGAAAGGCTATGACATCCTGTTAGCTGAGAAAGACTGGCCACCAGAGTTTGTCAGGGAGTGCCCTCATGGCGAAGAAATGATTATGCCTGCCTTCTCAAATCATATTCCAATTTATAAAAAATATACTCTTGCAAGAAAATGGGCAGTGGCCCAAGCTCCTGCATTAAATACAAATCATGTAGGATGGGATGAGGATTCTCCTCACCATAAAATCCAATTAAAAAGTCAACCTACTGCACAAAGGCAGTATACTGTTAAACAAGAAGCTAAACAACAATTCAGGGAGATCTTAGATCAACTTGAAATCAGGGGGTGATTGAAACATGCACCTCACAAATGAACAATCCTTTGTTTCCTGTCTCCAAGCCAGGCGATTCATATTGTCTAGTTTAGGACTACAGACACCTAAACTCCTGTTGCACAACATTTGCAGTACAAAACTCACACAGTGCAGCACTAATGAATAACATTGTGCGCAAAAAATATAAAACGACATTAGACATCTCTAATGGATTCTTTTGTCAAAACATTGCACCTGAAAGCAGGTATTTGACTGCTTTCTCAATAATGGGGTCGCAAAGACACTTCTGTCGACTCCCACATGGATTCAAGAATAGCCCAGGATTAATTTCAGCAAGAGTAACAGAGTTACTACAAATATATGATGATGAAGCATTATCTTATGTCGATGACATCTATCTAACAGATGATGACCTGGAGACACACTTGAAAAGAGTGAACACCATAATACTTGGGTTTGCAGCTGAGGGTTACAAATTCAACTTTAAAAAGTCACGAATTGCCCATCTAACTGTCCTGTTTTTAGGATATGAATTATCAAGTGAAGGCAAAAGCCTATCAGACAACTTCTTAGAGAAGTGTGCTGTACTCCAAGCACCTAAAACGCTGAAGAACTTACAATCAATATTAGGTTTCCTAAATTTCGGAAGAACATACATTCTAAATTATGCAGAGAGGGTTAAACCTCTCTATGAATTAATAAAACCTGATTTTAAACAAATAAATTGGACTCAGAAACACACAGAAATTTTAAGATCAATACAAACAGACATGTTAGCTAAAACAAAATTAAAACTCGCGAAAACATACGCAACCTTGTAATCCGAGTCATCCCAGGAAGATGCGGATTCACGTACCTAACCTCTAATGAGGGAGAAACGGTACCAATAGCTTACAAATCACATTTGTACACACAAGCTGAAATGAAATTCAGTTCTACTGAAAGAATTCTAATAGCGGTTCAAACTGCTGTAGCACGAGAAAGAGCCCAAGCCCAAGGAAGAAGGATAACTGTTTTAACAGCAGAATCTGCCCTTGAGGCATTAACAAGCCCACGCAATTTGACTGCCGTGGCATTAGATCCAAAATGGATACAATGGGAAAATTATCTTGCTGCAGAAGACGTGAAATACCATTTTGACCCGAAAATGAAAAAACTCGAAAATCTAGAATATGAAGAAGAATATCCTCTGCCAATCGAAATTCTGCTTCTCGAACAATACACATGTGTAATCTACATGGATAGATTTGCACAACACTACGATGTAGAGAAAAAATCCTACAACGCAGCGTGCGTGATTGTTAAAGGTCGCTGGCGCTTTGGTAAATTCAGACCATTAATTACCAAAACTGAATCACTCAGAAACCGCTCAACTCAGCGAGCTGAAATAAGATCTTTAAAGATGGCGCTTGAAAATGCCGATCGCGAATTCCCCACACTAATAGTGTGCGATTCGCATTTCTGTGTCAAATCTTACAATAATGACATGCAGACCTGGATTCAAAACGGTTACAAAGATGACACAGGTGCCACAATAAAGCATAAAGAGCTTTGGGAACAAGTAGTTCTTTTGCAGAAAGAACTACAAAAGACTCACGTGATACATACACTGAGTCATCAACATGATGGCGTTCACGTTGCAGGGAATTCATTGGCTTTCAGAGCCACAGCGGAAGCGGTTCAACAGGCTTCCGTAGCCACAAAAAAGCGTTCTAAAAAATACATAGACGGAGAAACAATGCTGGTGGTAAAAGCGTCTTTAAAAGGCGAATATGCAGCATTACCTCTGAACTATCCACTCAATTATACATACATAATTGATGCAAACTCCGTTCCTTTTGCTCAAATCGCTGGAGTGGGGGATAGAGTAATTCCTAACACAAACAGGAGAGTCTTTTTAATAGCAGACGCACACATGGGATTGGGTCTAAGACACCAAGAGATCGTGAAATCTCTAAAAGAATTACAATCAGAATACTGGTGACCGGGGATGAACTTGCAACATTACAAATTTGCAAAGGATTGTCCTGACTGCAACCGAGATCGCAGTCATGAACCGACCGGAGTATTGCTAGGACCCCTTTGTTAGAAAGCATCAAGCTATCTATACGCAGAAATCCAGCAGGAGAAATGCGTCCCCATAAATATAAAGATTCACTTAAAATGCAGACACCAGCGCTCGGTGACGCCAGACTGTTATAAAAGATTTGCGAGTCTTTATCGGCATATTCGCAATTGACATGCTACATTCTGACCAGGGTCCTGCGTTTAGCTCTCGAGCTTACAAAGAGGCCATGACCAGCATGGGCATTGCATTGCGGTACTCTTCTCCATTCCATAAAGCAATCTATAACGGTGAGGGTATTAGGTTCGGGTGATGGGTGGGTCAAACATTTAACAAGTGTCCAACGTAGTCTTAACAATCTGACAAGAAATTCTCTGAAAGGTCTCACTCCCTACGAACTATTGTTCGGTACTAGAATGCATATCCAGGACTTAGATAGTCACACTTCAGTGTTATAAGAAAAATGCTTTGATATCAAAGACCGTTTGGCTGTTTTACAGGACTTAAATGAAACAAGAAGAAACCTGAGTAACATAAAGTTAAAACAGCAACCAACAGCCACTGAAGAAAAACCACCAGTCCCAGCAAGACCTGTCTGGATTCCAAAGATTGGGGATCTGGTCAGAGAGAAGATCGCGGTGAAGAAGGAATTTGGGCCTTCTTACAGAAAAGCAGTACCTGTCTTAGCTGTCAGCGGAACAAGATCAGTTGTACTACTGCCCCTTGCTGGTAAAAAGGAGAACCGAGTTGTATCCATCGACCTGGTAAAACCACAATCATGTGGCCAATAATAAGTAGTAGGCCCAGTGGACTCCCAAGAAATAGCAGAATACCAAAATTTGCTACAATCGAAGAGGTTCAAACTGAGAGACTATTCACATTTGATAAACCCACAGTGAATAAAAAAAGACTATGCAACAAAGCCATGGAACTTGTGCCTCTTTAAACCCAAATTGCAACTGTTCGTCAAGAAACACCAATCTACAACGATGTAGCCTCAGACTATGCTAGTGAAACAAAGAAAAATCCACAAACAAATGAAAATCCGGTAGCAATTCCAACAATTGACAGAACTGCATCTGGCTACTTCATCAATTTCAATGACTTTTCCAAAGATCCAAGCGAGCATGAAGAAACGCCAGCAACAAAAACTTTCAAAGACAAAGTAACTGAACTCTTTCATCAACTCAAAGAAACCTATTTGATTTCTCCATGGATTAAATTTTGGATTGTGTTAGGTGTACTTTTCCTCCTGCTTTGGCTCATCATGGTTCTATGTTTGGGAAAATTCATTGATGGAACATATAGTACAATGGACACAGCAAGTCAGAACATCAACTTGGTCCTAAAGCCTCACACATCCTCTCACATCACAAAAAGAGAACTGTCACCAGTGAACATCACAGCCAATCCAATACCCGGTGGGGTAGCATGGGACAAAACTGATTATGAAATTTATGGCCCGATTGAGCTCTTGAAATATCTACACCAGTTCAATGTTTCATTAAGTGACTTTATAAGACCAAGTACTTTCTCTGATGATTGGGACTTTGAAAATATTAATAAAATGATGTCAGATTTAGTAATGTCAGCAAAATTTACAGAACATGATTATTTACAGGGTTCATCAAATTATGAAGAAATGTACTGCTACAATCACTTTGGTCATCACTATTTGCATAAATCTGCACAGAGTAGAAATGTTTTTAATTATAAACAATCGGAACGTTGTGCCACACCGCCTAAAGGCAGCTCGAAAACATTTTATGAGAAATTCCCATACTTCTCAGGGTTTAACACAAGTGATGCAGAAACATTTTATTTTAAAATGTTAAATAAGACAGGAATGAAAACAATGTTGACAAATACTAAAATGATTTATTCTGAAACATTTTATGAAAAAATGACTACATTTGCAGCTAGATTCATCAAGCTTAATTGCGCTCGCAAAGGGCCAGATTCTGAGAATCTGGCCATTTGCGAGTGCAATTTTTGCATTTGGGATTCATCATCCCAAATGCAAAATTCGCTAATAAAGAATTCGCACATTTGCGAGGAATTGCATTTAAGGAATCTCTATTTGAGATTCCTTAAATGCAATTCATGAACCATTTTGAAATTGCGAAATCGCAATTTAGGACCGCTATTTACCACGAAGCCAAACCTCGAAAAATGCATTTAAATGTTACACATGTTACACATGTTACGCATGTTACACACACACATGTCCTTTGGACATGTGTGTGCACAACATCAGTGTAAATTCACATTTCAGGGGTGCTACAGGGTTTTCTTTGGACACCCCTGCACCCTTGAAATCGCATCCTTATTAGGCCCATAGGAATGAATGGGGAGTTATTCCTTATTTGCGATTAGCAATTTGCTAATCGCAAATAAGGAATGTGTAGGAATCACAATTTATTTAGCAATTCCTACATGAATCCCGTTTTGCAAGTCCTTACTAGTGATTCCTTATGAATAGCTATTAAAGACTCGCAAAACGGCCCTTTCATGAATCTACTTGTTGGTTTTGAATTCTGGAAAAACAACATTGAAACAAAAACCATCTGGGGTACAAAAGAATGGCAGGTCCAAGGCCTAGAAGCATTGTTTAGAGCCTGCATGATCCCAGATCAAGTAACATTCTTGAATGACACCATTCAACAGACAACCTGTCTTGGCCTAGCCAAAATTAAAGACTTAAACAAACCGTCTATTCCGAAGCCCGTACCTGATAGTAATAGCACTACAGATGTGGAGATAGACGTATTCCATATTTTACACCAAAACAGAACAAATCCTGATTGGAAAAAATGGTTGATCTGGCCCACAGACACAAATAACTGTCAAGATAGATTCCTTAACAAAACACAGGGGTTTAAACAGACCAGGCTAGACCCTAGATACTCCCAGAGACAACATCCAGGGATAGTTACAACATACAGTGTAGGGAAACTCTGTCTTAAATTGCTTCAGCAATCCACACTGGCTGGAATTAAGCAACACTTGACTTTACTTAAAGACGGTGCTGACTTGCGTGATTTCATACTGGGACCACGCAAACAGTGTCAAAAACGTTTCATAGCGGCCGGTATATACGCTGCATACAACGAGGCTTGGAAAGAAACACAAATTGTTACAGCAGAAAAAATACGAGAAATTGATCGTATAAATTTGGAAAATTCACTTTCTGTTGTGGACAATGGGTTAACGACTCTGTCCTCCAGAATATATTCACTGGACAGTATCGTATCATCTACTATTGATATAAAAGAGCAGGACTTACTAATGTTACAACATGGTTAGTCCCAATTACGTTTTATTGTACAGCTTGGCTGGACGTTGCAAAATCTGCGTTCAGGCTACGTGCCATGGCGTTTAATCAACGTAACGTCATTATTCTCTATCTTTAACCTTACTGATAAACAAATCAGTTTGGCACAAAAAGGAGCAGACTATACGATTCTGAGCATTGAAAAACTTAAGAGATTACCATTGACAATGTCAGAAAGACCTGTCATTGAATGGATAATACACGGAATTATTACAATCCCGAAAACAATTTCCAGTTTAAATATTACCAAGAGTATATAAAAGCGGGCCAGTATGAAAGGTTGGGTAAAGGATACATCAAGTCAACATGGAAACTACCTTATACACACAAATGTTATAGTGAAAAGAAAAAAGAGGTATTCCTTAGTGGTAACAATTGTAAAAAATCACTAAGTGGTACACTCCTGTGTCAAGGTATTAAATTGCATGGAGCCTGCGAAGGGTCTTCAAATAACCTTTCATGTCACCTGCACGGCACTCCTGCAAAACAAATAGAGCCATTTTTCAGACAGCTTTCCAACGGTAGTTACGTTCTAATAAGTGACCACAGCTGTTGTGGCATGGTGCCAGGAAACGCCTATCTCGTGAGTGTTAGTTCCATGGTCACTTGCTGTATGCAAGTATTGTATCCAAACAGCAATTTAGACATGGAGGCGGCAATATGGCCTCGTTTGAATATCTCTTCTATTCAAATTGATACTTTAAGCAGAATCAAGTCTATTCTTTTACAGACAACTGTGCCTTTAACCTCGTCCAAAGAGACGTATGATTTGCAAGTTGCAAGGACAGCAGCAGAGATACCCTAATATCAACAAATGGCCCCGTACATTTTGTAGAAATATTGAGCCAAATTTTAAACATGTCTGATACCAGTGGCATCACACATGTATTTAAGACAATTTTTTCGGGACTGTTAACACCCTTTGAAACAGTTCTGGGCATCTTTCCGAATTTTGTCCATTCTGTCTTCGGCGGTCTGCCTCTACTTTTGGGTCTCGTAGCAGGAATTTTATTTTTGATCCTTCTGCTCCGATATGGCAAGCCAAGCCCCAGACAAAACTCCAGCAACGATGGGAGAAATGATCCTAGCTATACGCTACCGGGACCGCATCACTAAAGTCCTTGGATTAGCCCGGCTAAGAGATCTAAGTGCAACCTGGTTTCTTTCATTCAGACCTATCTGGCAAGATTGCATCTTACCTGTGCTTCGATGTCTGCTATGCGGAGAAGAATGCATGTTGGACATCTGTCTTACACTACCATCAGCAGTACCAATGGATATAGATACCTTGCTAGGACTGGTAACGACTCATGCATCGTGTTGTCCCCAGCGGTTACCGATTCTGATGACGGCATTTGTTGAGACTTCACCACTACGAGTAGGTGGTAGTGAAGTATGAGAGGAAAGCAGCACCAAACAGGTACAACCTTCTGTGAGCATTGCTGATCCTGACATCGATGATAGCAATCATTCTCACATATGCACAATTTCAGCATTTTCGAACTTGGTCGAACTTTCACCTGATGTTGTAGACCAATTTTTTGCAAGCCTGTCTGAAATGATGTTCTCCCGGAACAAAAAGAATAACTTTTTAAAACCACGAGCACACAGCGTTCCCTGAAGTCTGAATTCGGCCTTCAGCGTTGATAAACACAGCTACTGAAAACAATTGGAACTATTTTTTTTTCCCTTGAGAGCGAAATTATTTTTTTTCTCAGTTCCAAAATATTTACCTTTTTTTGGCAGAAAATACTCTGCTTAAAGTAGAACTATTCTTAGAGAACAGAGCTTCTATGTTAGGAACTCTAGAGACAATATTTTACCTCAGCCTCTAGCACACGTACAGCATTTGTATAAATATGTGATGGAATGGTCTCGACCTTCTTTTCTGTATTAAGAGCCATTTCATGTGTAATTTTCGCAACTCATTCAGCTGATATATATATGCATTTAACTGAATGATAACACTGCTTGAAAAGCATACAGTACCAATACTCATTTTCATGTATTTACCATACACCATTTCAAATGCGAATTTTGTATTTTGGGGTGGGTTGTTAAACACACATGCATCGTTATGTTTAATATTGCTTATTTTTAAGTAATGATGGACATTAATTCGTGGAGTGGGTGTTGTGTTTCTATCTAGGGCCCCAATTCGATATTCCCGATTTATGCCATTGTATGGTTATAATACATAATATCCTTATAAAGGCATAAGAATCATATCCATATTTAGAAATAGCCCATGCAGTCCAAATACGGCATGGCTACTCCCCTAGACTCCTTGAAAGTACAAGGCGTTCTTTAAACAAACCAAGCCTCCAGCAGCCTGGGAAATCCCCCTGCTCTTGTTTTGATTTGCACAAGAACTCCTAGAGTCAGAAAGAACTGTTAGTTCTTGGTGACGTCTTATGTCCAACCTTACGTCAAACCTGGCACCTTTCAGGTATAAATATACAAACGTTGCCTTAAGCAAACACACGGTGGTTTGGAGCAGAGCGGCTATCTACTTGCCCGAGAGCCCAGCTGATGCGAGAGCCCATTGATGCCGCCCCTCCCTTTTGATGCACTGAAAAAGACGCTGTCTTTTTCTCCAGCCGAGAAAATCCAGCTCCGGTGTTTCCAGCCGCCCTTGCGGGTTGCTGGGATATCAAGTCCTTAGAGAGAGAGATACCAGACCTCCTTCATTCTATTACCAAGGTACGGAGCTGACTAAACCCTTAAGAGAATTCTTGATTCAGATCCTTGGCAAAACCAACTTAACTTAAACTGCAACTTACTTACTCCTTCCCATGTATTAGGCTTAGTTCAGGTACACCGGGGTAGGCGTAGATTAGAAGCACCAGTTGAGGACGTTAGTCAATGTATTTATGTATGTATATATTTTATCCATTTTAAAGTATCATATGGCTAAGAAACCATATCAATGCTTTTACAGTATTATTTTATAATACTCCTTTTACTTTACGCACTTTACTTTATACTAAGTATTGCAATTGTGGCAATTCATTTCTCTTGCATGAGAAAGAAGACTGCTCAATAAATAACACCTTTCATTGAAAATGCCCGTCTCTCTATTTCTCTGCACTCTGGTGAAACTAAGTACGCACGATTGACTGAGTGAAATAATTGTCTATTGTTTTCACACGACTCTAGAGATATACTCTTTATTTTGAGGGAGCAAAGTTGTCATGTTTATGGTTGTCACAAGCTAATCCCTTCTTGTCTATCCAGGGAAGTTAACCTCCTCCTTGTTTACTTGAGAACGTTTCTAGTCACCTCTGAGCTAGCTGGCAAAACTAATTAAGTCTAATATAGTCAGTAGAGACCTAGTCGACCTCAGTCCTACGTCTACACTGCTGTTTATATTATTCCAATGTGCAGAGCCTATTGGGAATATAGGAACTGCACCACATCTTCAGGACCGAGATGTAAGTTAAAATACTTGCACAATTTTGGTAGCACAACAGTGGTTATATTTTCCACTTTCTGTTTGGTGAAGTCAGTAGTACCTACAACCATAGAAAGACATAAAGGTAATATGTTGATATCTATTATTCAATGTGACCCTATTTGAATACCTTCAAATACTGATTTAGTGACGAAATAAATACTTTAAACACTAATTTCGTGGTAGGAGGGATACTGTGAACATGTTACTGAGAATGGAAAGTTAGTCCTATCTGTCACCATGATGTATAAAGGTTTATCTTATATTCAAATTATAATGAATGAAGATGGAGTCTAAAGCGCTTTATTTATAATTGTATAGTGGACTCCTAGTATGTCCAAAACATCACCTGCGCAGAAAATCAGTAATGCGTTGCAATTGTATTTGGCATTATCATAATTCAAAAGTATTTGCCCCTCTTACGATAGTTGTTATGCCAAAAATCGACTTCGCAATTGTTAGTAACGTTCGTGCCCAATGAGCTATTGTAATTCTAGCCGTACCTCTCAAGTCTTAAATAATGCTTCCTTCGGGGGTCAAGAGATAGTCTTCTCCGTCGCTTGTGTAAAAAGGAAATGCATAGTTAAAGCAACGGTCTTACTTGGTTTTCGCCGCGTGTTTGCGGCAGCATGGCGTTTCCTCACCAGCTCTCTGGAAGTCCCTAGCTTGTGCTGCCGCTACCCCCAGAAGTGACGGGAGCGGGTCTCCGGGCCTTTTTCTATTCTCAAATCCTAAGGGAAATTAAGAAAAGACTATACGGAAGAAAGACTTCCGTACAATATCGCCGATTTTCATCAATGAAGTGTGAAATTTGTGAAACAAAATTTTTGTAACGATGTATGCCATTGTTATACCAATTTGGCCATTTATCTAATACATTTTAATGAAGCAGAAGTGAATGCATGGATAACAAAAAATGAACCGGAATATCTGGTTATACAAAAATCTAAAACACCATTGCCCACATGCATCAAGTGATTTTGGAGTCGCAAACGGTGCGAATCGCAAAATTCGCCCGTTTGCGATTCCAAAATCATTGTTTGTAATGCATGAAGCAATTTTTTAGAAATCGCAATTTTTTGCGATTTCTAAAAATGCGATTGCATTTAAGGAATCGCATTTTTGCGATTCCTTAAATGCAATGCATGAATGTTTAAAAAAAATGCGAATTAGCCAATAGGGGGAGCAAATTAACACGAGGTTGAACCTCGTGTTAATTTACGAAATCTTTTAAAAATGCTCAAAAAAGCATTTTTGAAAGTGTCATATTACACACACACATGTCCTTTGGACATGTGTGTGTCAATCTTGCACTTAAAAAAATTTCAAGGGTGCAGGGGGGGTCCTTTGGACCCCCCTCAGCACCCTTGAAATGCATTAACAAATTGCGATTCGCAAAATGAAAATCGCAAAATGTTAATGCCTTCCCATTGATTCCTATGGGCCTTTTGGCCCATAGGAATCAATGGGAAGGTTTTTCTTAATTGCGATACGCAATTTGTGAATCGCAATTAAGGAAAATTAAGAAATCGCAAAAAAAAAATGCGATTTTTTAATGCATACCAATTTGCGATTTCTTAATTGCGATTCCTTAATTTTCGAAATTAAGAAATCGCAAATGGGCACTTTGATGCATGTGGCCATTAATTTCTACTTGTTACCAAAAACACATAAGAATCGAGTACCACCACCTGGGAGGTCGATTGTTTCCGGCATAGGTTCAGTACTTAAAACTCTCTCAAAATTTGCAGATCAATTTCTGAAACCACTAGTACAGAAGACTCCCACCTATTTGAAAGACACCAGAGATCTACTGAACCAACTGATGGATATACATTTTAATGAAGAAGAATTGCTTTGCGTTGGACTAGACGTAGAAAGTCTATATACGAGTCTACCACAGCAAAAGACCTTGGAGACTCTAGAAACTATTCTTTTTTTCTGATAGATGGGAGCACAGAACACCGAAACACCTCGTACTAGAGTGTTGTAAATTGGCCTTAGTGGAAAATTACTTTGAGTATGATGGCCAATTATTTGTACAAAAACATGGTACATCCATGGGGAGCGCCTTCGAGCCTTCGGTAGTAGGGCTCTATGTAAGTGACTTTGAATCTAAATACATTTTGAATAACAGCAATCCTTGTTTGTCCAAATTTTATTTTGGAAAACATTTATAGACAACATCATTGTCATCGGGCAGAATAACAAAAATAATTTGCAAGAATTTATCAAATGGATGAATGAAAGAGATGAATGTTTGAAATTCACATGTACTGCAAACAAGAGGGAATTGGACTTCTTAGACCTATCCCTGTATGTAGAACAAAATAAGATCAAAAAAAGAACATACTATAAGCCTACAGCAAAGAACAGTCTATTATCATATACTAGCTTTCATCCCAAACCATTAAGAGAAAACCTGCGATGTGGCCAATTCTTAAGATTAAAACGCAATTGCAGCAATTTAGAAGATTATAAAATTCAGGCAAAAGAATTAACAACTAAACTGACAAATAGAGACTATCCAAGGAATATTGTAGAAAAATGTCAAAGAGAGCAAGACACCAACCACGAGAATGTCTTTTAGATGCCACTCCCAAAGAAAATGAAGAAAAATCAATTACGTGCGTGACAACCTATAACACAGCAAGTAATGAAGTAAAGAAGATAATCAACAAAAACTGGAAGATTATTACATCCGTAAATTTTGAATGGCAAAAACCGAGGTTTGCTAATCGCAGAACCAAAAATTTGAGAGATCTACTGGTTCACACTCGACCACAAAGAAGATCTGAAGTCTGAAGCATTACGAGATCTTGGAACATGGTCCCGATAACTGGACACTACCCGTGTGGTGCACGTACAGTATGCAAACTAACATCAGCATCAAAAACTCTATCATTATCTGAGAACCTACTTTGGACTCAACGCCAACACACTAACTGCAATTCGTCCCATATAATCTATATGATTACCTGTCCATGTGGACTCAAATATTTTGGAATGACATGCCGCAAAGCAAAAGTGAGGATTGGCGAGCATAAGAGTAACATAAATACAAAAAAAGAAACAACTAAAATGAGCAAACATTTTCTGGAGTCCAATCATAAAGCAGATGAATTAAAATGGACAATAATAGAGATATTAACTAATAAGGACAACAATGCAGAGAGAATTCTATTTGAAAGAGAACAGAGGTGGGTGGATCGCCTAAAAACTACAAGCCAGGGACTGAACGATGACATACCTTGGTCCCAACTCTCTTGATTTTTATGATCCAAAACCCTTTATTCTCGATTCAGGTCAGTAATCAACTAAATATAACACATAGCTAGTTACCCTTTTTTTTAAAAATGCCCCCAAGATCGAGTAATCTTCGGTAAATATACTATACACCATTGCTTGTGCGGAGTTATAATCTCTTCCAAAACGTTATTGGCACTTACACTTCAGGTTAGTACAAAACGTATGATTATAACAAACGGTCTTTTTGTTAAATGCCATCAAGACTAAATATATAAAATGATTACTTGTGCAGAGATACCACCACCTCATTATCGATATTGGTACCTACTTTTATGTCCTGATTTAGGCCAGTACATACCCATGTGAATGTCACCAAGATTAAATAACCATTGGTAAATATATGTGTACCGATGCCTGCACAGAGATACCATCATCACAAAAAACAATATTAGTACTGACCTTTGTGTCCTGATTGAGGCCACCATAACTACAAATCAATATAACATCTTATTGTTATCGGCTTCTTGAAAATGCCCCAACTATATGCTTGTGTAGTAACAACATCTCCCGACAACGATATTAGTACTTATTTTCACAAGTATTATATAAATGGCCAAATTGGTATAACAATGGTATATATCGTTACACAAATTTCACACTTCATTGATAAAAATCGGCGATATTATACGAAAGTCTTTCTTCCGTATAGTCTTTTCTTAATTTCCCATATGCTTTGACAATAGAAAAAGGCCCGGAGACCCGCTCCTGTCACTTCCTGGGATAGCGGCAGCACAAGCAAGGGACTTCCAAAGAGCTGGTGAGGAACCGCCATGCCGCTGTAAACACGGGGCGAAAACCAAGTAAGACCGTTCCTTTAACTATGCATTTCCTTTTTAAACAGGCGACAGAGAAGACTATCTCTTGACCACCGAAGGAAGTATTATTTTAGACTTGAAAGGTACGGCTAGAATTACAATAGCTCATTGGGCGCGAACGTTACTAACAATTGCGAAGTCGATTTTTGGCATAACAACTGTCGTAAGAGGGGCAAATAGTTTTGAATTATGAGAATGCCAAATACGATTGCAACGCATTACTGATTCTCTACGCAGGGGACGTTTTGGACATACTATGAGTCCACTATACAATTATAAATAAAGCACTTTAGACTCCATCTTCATTTATAATAATTTGAATACAAGATAAACCTTTATACATCATGGTGACAGATAGGACTAACTTTCCATTCTCAGTACCATGTTCAAAGTATCCCTCCTACTACAAAATTAGTGTTTAAAGTATTTATGTTGTCCCTAAAACAGTATTTGAAGTTATTCATATAGGGTCACATTGAATAATAGATATCAACATATTACCTTTATGTTTTTCTTTGGTTGTAGGTACTACTGACCTCACCAAACAGAAGGTGGAAAATATAACCACTGTTGTGCTACACAAATCGTGCAAGTATTTTAACTTACATCTCGGTCCTGAAGAAAGCCCCCCAGACCCGGCTGGGCATAGTGGGGCTGAAACATGTCGAGCATCTTATCAAATCTAATGTATAGTAGATCTAGTAACACAATCTCAATCTATACAAACCCCTTTTTTTTGTTTAAATCATTCTTGAATCATGTTTCTTTATTAAAAAAAATGTTTGTTGATCCAAGGATTTTTTATATTCACTTACTCATCTTTTTTAGCACTATTTCTGAACACTGCTACATAGCCAGTGGTTACCTCCGGGTGGAGGTTGCATACTACTATACAAAGACCCTATGATGATGCACCCACGCTACGTATAATGGTAGAGAATCAAGATATACCACCACACCGCTTACGTGCATGTATGAGGGTTTTTTAACAAGGTCTCCAAAGAACCCTGGTGTTGTATCAAGTGTTCCACTCCCCATTTGTTTTTTTGTGTACACTAACCAGCTCACATGATCCTCATCTGTTGATGCAAAGTACAGTTAATCAAACCCTTGTGTAGCATCACATGTAATACCAGGTCAATCACTAACACGGTTGCAGCCCTGTGTTCCAGGGGATGAAGAGGATGAGGATGACGGACCTACAGCCAGTGTGGACCAACGGGCAATCAGAGGGGAAAATCCATTGATCCTCCAGGCAGTAATGTTGGCAGCAAGTACTGTGCAAGAGGAGGGGGAAGTTACTGAGGACGAAGACTTGGAATAGGATGTCGACTATATGCCCATCCCCTCCAGGGATAACGATTTGGAGCCATCAACAGCAATTGTACCACATCACCAAAATCATTCACTTCATAACATCCTCCGCCCAGCAACATTCGTCAGCCTCCTCCAAAACAAATAATTGCCTGACCCCAGAATAGGGCTAACCAGTCACGGCTCTCATGCTGCCCAACACAGACATCACTCCCTCACAGCCCTCACATCCAGGACCGACATGGTGGATCCCCTAAACGCTCTTCCCTATACAGTGTATCCCCGGCATCTTCTCCATCATCTGAGGGAAGTAGCAACCCTGTTGTGGGGAAGGTATCCCCTGGGCACCATTCTCCTGCCCACAGGCTTCCACCTGCCACCCTCCCTGCTGTCGCCGCTGCTGGTCTCATCCATGACAGACACCTACAGAGGGGGCCTGCACCTGGCTATGGTGGCCAGTGGGAGCAGGACTTCTTCCAACAGCAGACAGATGTGAGGCAGGACATTTGTGCCATAGGGGATACCCTGGAAAAACCAAAGGTGGTGATGGACGGAGCGTTGACAATACAAACACTCACCCCAATCAACTGATCTGGGTTTAATCCATCACCGTTCTTTAGCTCACTCCGCCACCCCAGTTCAGGCTGGCCGTTCGGGCTGGACTGTTCCCATGAGGCACAGGGTCAGACTGATTTGCATATGGCCATGTCTGAACTGGGGTGGCCGAGTGAGCTAAAGAATGGTGATGGATTAAACCCAGATCAGTTGACTGGGGGTGAGTGTTTGATTTGCTCAAACGCTCCGTCCATCATCCCCTTTTGTATCGCATAGGGGATACCCTGTCAGATATTTCTGAGTCCCTGCAGGACGTGGTCCAATTCCCTCAGGTGGTGGACAGACTCAGCCATGTTTTGGATAGGATGGATAGAACTTGGCAGGACATGTCCAGGAATATGAGAGACATGATATCCATCCAAAGGGAGGAGAGTACAAGAAGGCATGCCTCGGCCATGAAGATGAAGGAAGGCAAATGATCCAAAGTCTCCCTTCACATTCAACGCAGGAAGGGGAGCCATCATATTTGCCTGCAGGACAGCACATCCACACACCTGTACCACCAACGGCCCAGGACCATAGCAAAGGTACACATCCACACAGGGGCCTTGAACAGGCACTCCCACCACCTGCACAACTACCAGAAACCCCTGTACAGGCACTACCACCACCTGCACAACCACCAGCAACCCCTGTACAGGCACTCCCATCACCTGCACAACCACCAGCAACCCCTGTACAGGCACTACCACCACCTGCACAACCACCAGTAAGCCCTGTACAGGCACTACCTTCACCTGTACAACCACCAGCAAGCCCTGTATAGGCACCCCCACCACCTGCACAACCACCAGCAACCCCTGTACAGGCACTCCCACCACCTACACAACCAGCTCTTGTCCAGGCACAAACACTAACTGTGCATACACCATCCGCACCTGTACATGTAGGTCACCCTGTACAGGCACATGGACAACACCCACATACACATAGGCGATGAGCCAGACCTGATCCCTCACAGCGATCATCACCTCCAAAACTGCAATGTCGCAAGCACGATCGCCATTGATAACATCCCAAAATTAAATTGAGCACTGTGAATATGTGTACTGAAAAAGTAAAGATCTTCCCAAGTAAGATTCTTTTGTGTATCATGTCCTGTATAACGATGTAGGTGGCCTGGAGATGTGAGGAGGTATGTGTGTGTGTGACCCAGTTACAAGTGTAACCCATCATTGCAACGACCCATAATGTGAAATACAGATGACTCACCAGATACGTACCAGACATTCACAATGAAGTCAAACAAGTTAAAGTAAGTATGATTCCTCAAACATATTTTTGTTTGAATATTAGAACAACCATCCGTTTGAAAGGGAGAAAGGAAAACAAATGATGATCTAAATGCAGATGGAGAGGGGAACTTGGATTGGGGGGGCAACAAAAATATAACACGTCAGCGAGCATCAGGGAAACCAGTCTATTTGCAAGGGGAAAATACATTTTTGTCCACAAAGATGTATCAGGTAAAAATTCAAGTGTTCATCTGGTCATCCTCTACTACCACAATGTCCAGATCCTCCGAGTCTGATGCAGGCACACGGCTGGTCGGTGCAGGAACAGGCACCACATGAGTTTGGGACACACGAGGGATACTGGGGGGAAACAGTGTGGGCCAACAGACAGGGGGAGACATTGACAGTGGTATGGGAAGGGAGTTGGGAAACAACAGACGACATGGCTGTGGCCAGGGATTTGACACTGGTGATGAGGGTGGCCAGAGTTCCGACAAGCTCCGCTTGCATCATGCGTATCTCCAGACACACCTGCAGCATCATGCGAGCGGACATGTCTGGCTGACCCACACACATCCATCTCAAGTCCTCTGGGACAGTCACAGGAGGAACAACAAAGGGAGGGGCCTGGTTGGGAGTGGAGGGATGTGGTGCCTCAGGTCCGGAGCCAATGTTGTGGTCTAGCAGGCAGCTATGATGAGGGGGGCTGGTTGCAGGGGATGCAGCTGGAGTTCCCAATGGAATTTCGGCCTCTGGAGGTAGGGAGGGGCTGATGGCAGGCCCAGGTTGTGTATTGGCCTACCCCAAGGACACATCGACCAAACCCACAGGTGAATAGCCCGGGTAAGAGTAGCAGTCCACCACCCCATGGCCAGAGGTGTTGGGTTCTCCCTCCCACTTCAATGTCCACAGCCTCCACCCGGGCTGTAGCACCAGATCTGTGTTACTTGTCAGTCCGGGTGGGTGCAATCCCCTTGCCTCCAGATGTTGAGGGTCCCTCTTCATCCTCTTCTTCCCTACTGGTCAAAAGAGGTCGTAGCCGCCGGCACACTGATGGCCTCCCGCTCTGGACCTGGTCCTGCCGTTCGACCATTTGGCCAGCTGTGCCGGCTGAAATGTAGGCAAAATCATGATGTAGTGGTTGTTTTATTCAGGACAGCACACATACATAGATGAGCCAAGGTCAGACTTTGTTTTCCTCTGATCACACTATGCAGTTGTCAGTGTTTATGAGCTTACATTACGTGTATGTTCCCTGTCATATCCTGAATTGAGCCTGACATGGACATCTCACGTGAATATTTGAGGTTTACACAACTGTATTGACCAACCCTCAACTTTGGCATTCTTGTGATCTGTGTGTCCTGTCACTGCTACATGTGCAGGTTACAAAACAAGTCCACCAAAGGAGTACAGAGAGAGTCCAGATTTAATCGAAATTGGCCAGTGACATATAGTCGCAGCTCTTTGATGTCTGGACAAATGTCATCTGCGGTACAGCATTGTATGGGACAAGACAAATGCTGAATGTGGGTCACACATCCACATGGGTCTGGGCTATTTGTTTTGCTACATAATGGGTCTAGCTTTTTGATGTCCCCTCACAAAATCTGACAATCCAGTGCCACATATTGACTTTGGTGACTGATAAGGTAGTGCAGTACACCGGTGACCAGTGGTGGGTCGTTGACGTTGTGACAGCTACCTGTACATGTGAAATGGCCTATAAGCCACTGAGGGTAAGACATGTGTCAGTGGACACACTTTGCAAATTTAAAAATACTTAGGAGTGAGGCAAGGATCTCAAAGTCTGTTTTGACTCCATGGCACTTGATGATCTGTCTCAATTAGAACTCAAACTCAACAAATGCAATGCAAATCACAGCATCCAATACCGTTTGGCCTGCCATACACACACTGGAAAGTTTCTGTACTATTGCTCATCCAATGCACACATCAGTTATGATTCCCTTGGTTCCCTGGTAGTGGTGCTGGCAGAGCAAATTACAACACAAATGCAGAAGTGTGGCTCATTTACCCAGTTGTCATGAAGAAACAACAACTCCCAAAATGCACTCTGCCCTGTACAGTCCATATGCCACAGTGTGCCTTTTTATTCTTGATGACTGCTGCATGGACACAGAATAGGTGAATTGAGGCATGGAACACACAATGGTACAGCACTGTGCATAGGATGCACTTACCAGGTCCCTGCTGCTCATGCTCCTCCAGCTGAGCCAAGCCAAGCTGCTTGCAGGACCCTCCTGTACAGTGGGAGAGGCGAGGACGATGCACATGGTGCTGGGAAGACTAGCCAACCAGTTCCTCAGCCTTGTCCCGGGACCAGCGTTTTAGGACCTCTCAGCATTTGCGGCATGCCCTAGCACTCCTGGTGTGGACTCCCACTGCACTGCAGCGCTCACCGATGTTGGCCAATAGCCTGGCCCGGGCTGCAGTGCTCAACTGGTATTCAGGGTACCCATATAGCTGAGGATATTTGGACATCACCCCCCCCACCAAGATATCTAATTTCCTTTCTGTGAAAGGGGGTACTTTCTCCTCATAACCCTCATCCATTTGGGGGCAAATACGTTTAATAGGAGCAGCAGAATGGCAGAGGATCTGATCTGTGATAAAGAATGACTCAGAATGAACACAAAACAGCTGTATACCACTTCTTGTGATGTATTTCGTGTCTCCCACTTTCTGTATATCATTTCCTGTATGGAATAATGTGTTCTGGTTCATTTTTGGAGATTACGGACTGAAAATGTAGTTTCTGGTTCCGGAGCGGCGGGTCCGCATCCGCGCATTCCGGTCCGAAACCAAAAATTATGTTTTTGGTCCGTAACCTCAGAAATTGACCCGGAACACATTATTTCATACAGGAAATGTTATACAAGAAGTGGGAGACAGGAAATACATCACAGGAAATTGTTGGCAGCCATTTTGTATTCATCCTGATCCATCCATAATCACTAATCCAATCCACTGCCATCCTGCTGTTCTGTTGTGTAAAAACCTGAAATGACAGTGCAGGTGAGAATCATGAACATGTAACAAAAGGGGTAACAGACCATTTAATGACATTTCTGCGCGGACAGGGGTAGCTGACACAACATCAAACCCCAGTTTTGTGTTCTCCTACTTTGCATTATGGTACATGTAGTCCATATTGAGTGCTCATTACAAGAATTGTGTGATGTGTTAATGTAACATTGGGGTGAGGCAGTGCTGTATATCACAGACACATGGTGCCTGATTCACCCATGATATCATCACTCATGTTGTGGGTCCATCATTTGTGGGGGAGTCAAATCTGTTGAGGGCACAGGCCTGAGACTGCAATGGTTATGGCCTTTTGTGATTAAGTGACCCATCCTCATCAGGTCCAGGTAGGTCTTTCAGACCATGCATCGTTTTTCATCTGCATGAATAGATTGTTAGGGACATCCACTACACTGATCACGGACATGGGCACATGACCTTTTGACTACTGTTCAACAGCCGTTATTTACATCCAGTTAGTGTGTCTTGCAAAGTAGTCTCAGGATGGAATTTATTGACACAGTCGTTTATATCTAAGTTTCATCATTGACAACAGACAGCAAACCACATTGTGTCCAAGACACTACAGGCTCCTCATGTGAAAAACATAATAGCGAGCTGATCACAGACTTGCATACCCTGACCTCGGTTATGTGTAATGGCCTGGCTTCCCAGATTCAGAGCTAGCCGAGGTTTCAGAGGTATGTGTAAGTCGTGCGTTAAAGCAATGTTGTGCAAAACACAACAGGCTAATATGATCTTGCACACAACTTCAGGGGAGTACAGCAGCACACCCTTCTGTACGGTCAAGACATCTGAATCAAGACTTCAACAGACCAAAAGTGCACTGTATGATGGTCTAGTCCGTATGTGTGCCCTATTGTACCTATGCTGAGGTACAGTGTTTGCAGGCCTGTAAGAGGTGAGGAGATGTGGGGAGAGTACATACCCAGCGTCGTCTGAGGAGGGAAGAAAGGACAGTTGGTTACATTTCCCTCTTTGATTTGCACAGGACATGATCTATACTTTAGTGCATGGAGTGTCTGTTGGGCCATGTATGTAGCTTTAGGATTCTTATTGTACAATGGTTAATGTTGTGTGGCATTCAGACATTTCAATAACACATATCACTAATTTTTAGTCTTTGGGTACTCACTCAGTAGCCACATGTAGCCAAATTTTCCCGCAGCCATCCGCCGGGCTAGAGGTGACATGCGGAATACAAAGCTGTCATGGATACTGCCTGGGAACACTGCATGCACATCAATGAACCTCCCACTGACATCACAGACAGCTTGCACACTGATAGAATACCATCAGTGTCTGTTGCAGAAGATGTATGCAATGCGGCGGGATGGCTGAAGGGCCACATGGGCACAATCAATTGCACCCAGCACACGTGGGAAGTGAGCAATGAGATAGAAACCTCATGCTGCCCTTTGTCTCCCAGACAGTGTATGGGGCATTTGTATGTGGTCGTAGGCTCTAGCAGTGATGACACTCAATACCTGACGCAGGCACGGCAACTGGATTGCCTGGGAAATGTCCACATGGTCACTGGAGACCCTTTGGAAAGACCCAGTGGCAAAGAAATGGAAAATAGAAAGGATCTTGAAATAGGTTGGTATTGCATGGGAACAGCAGGTCACAGAGTCAAGTGCCTGCTCCCACTCACATACCATATCCAAGATGACTCTGGAGGGAAACAGTACCTGGCCCTTACATCTTGGCTGGACATTCCAAATAGGTTGATCCTCTGTCTGAAGATCCTCTCTGCTCTCCTCCTCCTCCTCCTCAAATAGTTTTGCCGCAATGCAAGGGGCAGAGCAACATACACTTTCAGCGACATGTTGAAAGGGTTTGTGTGTGTCTGTTCTGCATTTATACATGCAGCACTCCTGGGATTGGATGCAGTGTGTCAGCTGATGCATGGTGCGGGATGGTAAGCACTTGGACAGGTGTTTATCCCTGTGGAAAATGATCATCCACAGTGTGTGTATTACGGCCGAAATCGGAGAATCCGGGCCGTAAGCGGAGATTCCGGGCCGTAATCGGACATTCTGTCTGGTAAGCAGAATTTCTGCTCCGGGTTTGGAAATTCCGGCCCGAGTGCGGACGTAAAGTTAGTAGTCGTAAATCCATTCTGTGAAAACCAAACGTTGTAAGTGCATTCTGTGAATGCCAAAAGTAGTAAGTTTAGGATTTTGTCTTAAGTTGGTTCTGTGAATCGGACCCTTAGAAGGTAACTCTTCAGTGAGACTAAATTGGTCCCTCTATCCGACCCATGCTCCATTGTGGTTAGACTGAACTTGTGACTTTCCCGGTCTAGCACAGTCAGATGACCACAAGTGGCGCTGTCGGCTTTCAAGCATTGCTTTCACTAAAGCTTTCCATTTGAATATTTCCTGTTCTACTGATTGGATTTGTATCAATGTAATTTCACTGTATTACTTTTTGTGTTCTGCATAAATACTTTATACACTGCCTCTAAGTTAAGCCTGACTTCTTTTTGTGCCAAGCTACTATAGGCTTAAGCACAGGTTAGTTTAGTTACTTTTGTGGTTCACCTTGACAACGATTGGTGTTGTTGCCTGAGTTGGGCTTCAACCCCCTTCAGCCAATTCTCACAGCCTGTTCTCAGGTACACTGTCTCATTGTTCCCTTACAAGCCCAATACCACAAGCCACAATATAAACATATGTAGTGAACTTGCATCTAAGCCTTCTTTCGAGCACAGCTTTAAAATTGCCTTTATTCTATAATTGGTGCATGGCCAGCTGTAACCCATAAGGCATCAATAGAAAAATTGTTTCCTAAAGCAATCAGCAATGTAGAACAGCTGCCCCTTATGCTACTAGCACAACAGCAGCACATAAGAATTCTCTTAACAAAAAATATTTATTTGTTAAATATTTTTTGCCATGAGGTTCCTTTGGGCCCTCCTCACACATGGGCCTGGTAGTTAGAGTAGCTTTACCTTTCCTCCTTATAATCTTTTTTCATGTTTATCCTTCCTAGCATAGTGCTTGATGCTCTGTTTTAGGTGAACCACATAACTATATAGGTTTAGGCCCATAATCAGTAAGGCTAGGCCATCAATAACCTCAAACATCAACAAAAAAATGCCAGTACTGATGTTAATTATTCCTCTCACTCAAAAACCATAATCACACACCTCAGTTGTCATGACCATATGATTATGTATTCCAATATATAAAAAAATGTAATCAAGAAACCTTATTTTGGGGAATTATTAATCCATTTGAAACACCAATTAAAAAAAAAAAAATATCAATACACAGGGATCATTGCTGATACCTTGTTAGCGACAATAAACAAAACACATAGACAATACACAACGCAAACATTATTCACTTTTTGCTCAGGTTCTGTTAAAGTAAAATCTTATTTTGCACAAATGCCCCTGATGCTAACATTACAATACAATAGTTGAATTGTTTTTTCAAGGGCAACAACCAAACAGTTTCCCACCGACCAACACCGATGACACCCTCAGCACTGCCGAACACCTGCACTTCCAAATCCACACCGACCCCAACACCACCCCCAGAGGAACCCTCATCTACATCCTCCTCGAGGACTTGAACTTCCACCTCGAGAACAACAACGACACCAACACCACCACCCTGATCGACAACCTCGGACTCAGACAACTCGTCACAACACCCACCCACGCCGGCCACATGCTTGATCCCATCTTCTCCGCAAGCCCTCACGTCTCCTTCAACCACACCATGGAACCCCACTGGACCGACCATCACTGCATCCATTTCACCTTCAGGAAGCCCACCACGCACCACCGTACCCAACAGATGCCGTGTCGCAGCTGGGGCAAAGTCATCGAAGACCAGCTAACTACCACCCTCAACCAGAGGCCACCCGCCGACCCTACCGGCCCGACAACGCTGCCCGCAACCTAAGACAGTGGATCGACGACTGCGCCAACACCCTCAAGAAACTCTCCAACAGCCAAACCAGCAAGAAATCCACCTGGTTCACCAAAGACCTCCAGGCCTCCAAACGAACATATCAAAAACTAGAGAAGAACTGGCTCCGCGAACAAACACTGGACAGCTACGCAGCCCACAAGAACGCCACCCGCAGACACCATCACCTCATCAGAGCCGCCAAGAAGGCCTCCTTCAAGGACTGCCCAGACAACAACACACACAACAGCAAAGAGCTCTTCAACATCATGAAGGAACTCTCCAACCCCAGTGCCAACACCAACGACATCCCACCTTCGCAAGACCTGTGCGACTCGCCGGCCACATTCTTCCACCACAAGATCACCGACTTCCACTACAGCTTCAATATTATGACCGCCCCGACAACCACTGAGACATCCGCCACCAGGACCACCACCCGCACCAACCGCCTGCTCTCCTGGACCTGCATCAACGACGAGGACACCAGCGAGATCATGAACACCATCCACTCTGGATCACCGTTAAACCCATGCCCACACCACATCTTCAACAAAGCCAGCACAGCCAATGCACCCCATCTCCGGAAAGTAATCAACATCTCCTTCGAGACAGCAACCTTCCCGGAAAGCTGGAAACACGCCAAGATCAACGCCTTACTCAAGAAGCCCAAGGCCGACCCCAAGGACCTGAAGAACTTCCGGCCCATCTCCCTGCTCCCGTTCCCATCAAAGTTCATTGAAAAAAACGTCAACCAACAACTAACCCGCTACCTCGAGGAGAACAGCATCCTGGCCCCGTCCCAGTCCGGGTTCGCAGCAACCATAGCACCAAAACCGTCCTCATCACCGCCACCGACGACATCAGGACCTTGCTAGACAACGGAGAAACAGCGGCCCTCATTCTTCTGGACTTGTCAGCCGCCTTCAACACGGGCTGCCATCGCACACTACGAACATGCCTACATGACCCTGGGATCCAAGAGAAGGCTCTGGACTGGACCACCTCTTCCTCTCCGGCAGAACACAGAGCGTCCGCCTCCCCCCTTCCGCTCCGAAGCCACCGAGATCATCTGCAGCGTTCCCCAGGGCTCATCTCTCAGCCCAACGCTTTTCAACATCTACATGGCACCACACAGCCACGTCGCCCTATAGCACGTCCTCAACATCATCTCCTATGCCAATGACATCCAGCTTATCTTCTACCTCTCCAAAGACCCTCACACCGCCAAAACCAACCTCCATTAAGGAATGAAGGCCATTACCAAATGGATGAGGAACATCCGACTGAAGCTGAACTCAGACAAGATGGAGGTCCCCATCCTAGGCTCTATCCCCTCAGCTTGGGATGACTCCTGGTGCCCAACAACACTAGGAACAGCCCCGACTCCCACCGACCACGCACGCAACCAAGGGGTCATCCTGGACTCCACCCTCTCCATGATCAAGCAGATCAACGCCATCTCCTCATCCTGCTCCAACACCCTCCGAATGCTCCACAGGATCTTTAAGTGGATCCCCACCGAAATTAGAAGAACAGTCACCCAGGCCCTCGTCAGCAGCAGGCTGGCCTACGGAAACGCCCTCTACGCAGGAACGTCAGCCAAGCTCCTGAGATGACTGCAACGCATCCAGAACGCCTCGGCACGTCTGATCCTTGACATCCCCCGCTGCAGCCACATCACACCCTACCTGAAAGACCTGCACTGGCTCCCCGTCAACAAGAGGATAACCTTCAAGCTCCTAATCCACCCACACTAAGCTCTCCACAACACCGGCCCAGCATACCTTAACAGACAACTCAGCTTCTACACCCCCCATCCACCGGCTCCGCTCGGCCGGCCTAGCCCTCGCCACAGTCCCCTGCTTCTGAAGAATGACCGGCGGCGCCAGATCATTCTCCCTCCTTGCTGCCAAGGCCTTGAACACCCTCCCCACCAACCTACGGCAGACCCAAGACCTACTGGCCTTCCGAAGACTCCTCAAGACCTGGCTCTTCGATCAAGAGCAGCACCCCCCCAGCGCCTTGAGACCCTCACAGGTATGTAGTGCACTTTACAAGAGTCCTGATTGATTGATTGATTGATTGATTGATTGATTGATTGACCCTATTGAGCTCATGAGAGACATTCATCAATCTTAAAGAGATCAGTTAATAATGAACATCAGTGGTACTACATGTATAGAACACTTGTTTGGTGATTAGAAAACAGTCAACATGTTTCAAACCCTTTCGTTTTTCTTTCTAGGGTTCTCTTCAGGACTCAGAACACATAAGAGCTGAAAAATAATAACAAATCACACTCATGTTAACAAACAACTACATTCATCACCATCAAAATCACAATCATCACTCTACTCGCATGTCATATTACCTCTGTTCTTTAAGACTTCTAATTTAAATACAAAACCAAGTTCCACCTGTATAGCACCACAGTCTACAAAACAAAACAGGAACAAGAAAAACAGTCCATTGTTTTTTTGCAGCCTACTCCTAATTACTAATATAGTGTATTCAAAAAAAGGGGGACTCACATCCAAAAGGGTAATCTTTTCCAACTACTCAATCCATGGGAGAGTCTTCTCTCTATCCAATGCCAAGTACCTGGGGGTCCAAAAAGAAATATCCAGGGTCAAAAAGTGGCATCCTATTTGTTATATCACCCTAATGCTACTTCTTCTCTTTGTTCTGGATTTCCGTATCGCTAACTTTTTACAAACACACTTGCTATCTAGACAGCGGATGGAATCCTGAGCCGTCCATTGCAATGCTATTAGGCGCAGTCTAAGTCGTCTTTGCGATCTATCTATACCGAATACATACCTTGTTTTTATCGCATTACTTGTCCGCATAGCAGTTGCGGCTCAGTGGTAACTGAGGTATGTGGATCTCTGTCTTTGCCCCTCAAGGGGTATTCTAATTACTTCGGGTCAAGTGTTCCAGTTTGCATCTTTCGATCGACCTACCGAAAGCCGTCCTTTAGGATAGTAAGGCCCATTTTCATTCCTTAAGATAACCTTTAAATCTTTTATTTCTTGTGGGAACATTTGAGAGCACAGAAATTATGACCAGGTCGAGTTGAGCTGTATGTCACTCAGAATTATGGGAGTTGTAGTCGAATCCCAAATGAAGCCAAATCATTCTCAAGTCGATAAATTATGAAGCACAATGTGCTCCTAAGTGTACACAGTCAAAATATCGAGTTGAAAATTTCGACCTACCAAAATATCGTGTTTAAAATTTCGAAGGTACAGAATATCGATGTCAAGAATATCGTAGGACAGAATATCGACCCTGAGGTAAGTAATATCGAATTCATTTATATCGATGTAAGTAATATCGAAGTTAGTAATATCGATAGCATATATATCGATGTAACTAATTTCGATGTTATTAATATCGATATTTGTATTATTTTTTAGATTTTTATTATGTATGTGTTATATGTTTTTGTAAAGTATTTAGATTAATTTATATTATATGTGTATTATTTTTATATATTAATTAATTCATTTTTAAGCAAATTATATGTTTTAGTACCGGAGCGGGTTGTGGGTTTATAGGGGAATAGGGTGGGAAGTAATTTAATTGTAATAATTAATTGATAATTAATTATTTTAATTGCTAAATTAATTATTTAATTGGTAATTAATGTTAACTTTTATTAAATGTTATGTTTTAGTACCAGAGCGGGTTGTGGGTTTATAGGGGAATAGGGTGGGAAGTAATTTAATTGTAATTATTAATTGGCAATTAATTATTTTATTTGATAAATTAATTATTTAATTGGTAATTAATGTTGATTTTTATTAAATGTTATGTTTCCGTACCAGAGCGGGTTGTGGGTTTATAGGGGAATAGGGTGGGAAGTAATTTAATTGTAATTAATTAATTTTTTTATTTAATTATTAATTGGCAATTAATTATTTTATTTGATAAATTAATTATTTAATTGGCAATTAATGTTAATTTTCTTTAAATGTTATGTTTTAGTACCAGAGCGGGTTGTGGGTTTATAGGGGAATAGTGTGGGAAGTAATTTAATTGTAAATAATACATTTTTTATTTAATTATTAATTGGCAATTAATTATTTTAATTGATAAATTATTTATTTAATTGGTAATTAATGTTAATTATTATTAAATGTTATGTTTTAGTACCAGAGTGGGTAGTGGGTTTATAGGGGAATAGGGTGGGAACTAATTTAATTGTAAATAATTACAATATTTTATGTCTAATATATTTTGTAAATATTTATTAATTGGCATTCCCTACTGTTGAACCCTTTGGAGTTGGAATAGTAATTTTTCTCCCTACGCTATCCAACGCTTTCCCTACTGTTGCACCCTCTGGAGTTTGAATAGTAATTTTTACCCATACGCTATCCAACGCTTTCCCTACTGTTCCACTCACTAGAGTTGGAATAGTAATTTTTACCCATACGCTATCCAACGCTTTACCTACTGTTCCACTCACTGGAGTGGGAATAGTAATTTTTACCCACCCGTTATCCAACATTTTCCCTACTGTTGCACTCTCTGGAGTGGGAATAGTAATTGTTACTCTTACGCTATCCAATGTTTTCCCTAATGTTGCACTCATTGGAGTGGGAATAGTCATTTTTACATACCCGCTATCCAACGCTTTCCCTACTGTTCCACTCACTGGAGTTGGAATAGTAATTTTTACCAACCCGCTATCCAATGTTTTCTCTACTGTTGCACTCTCTGGAGTGGGAATAGTCATTTTTACTTTTACGCTATCCAACGCTTTCCCTAATGTTGCACTCTCTGGAGTGGGAATAGTAATTTTTCCCCCTACTCTATCCAATGTTTTCCCTACTGTTGCACCCTCTGGAGTTGGAATAGTAATTTTCCCACCTACGCTATCCAACGCTTTCAATACAGTTGCACCCTTTGGAGTTGGAATTTTATTTTTTACCCATACGCTATCCAATGCTTTCCCTACTTTTCCACTCACTGGAGTTGGAATAGTAATTTTTACCCTTACGCTATCCAACGCTTTCCCTAATGTTGCACTCTCTGGAGTGGGAATAGTAATTTTTCCCCCTACGCTATCCAATGTTTTCCCACTGTTGCACCCTCTGGAGTTGGAATAGTAATTTTCCCACCTATGCTATCCAACGCTTTCAATACTGTTGCACCCTTTGGAGTTGGAATATTATTTTTTACCAATACGCTATCCAATATTTTCCCTACTTTTCCACTCACTGGAGTTGGAATAGTAATTTTTACCCTTACGCTATCCAACACTTTCCATAATGTTGCACTCATTGGATTGGGGATAGTAATTTTTCTCCCTACGCTATCCAACACTTTCCCTACTGTTGCACTCTCTGGAGTGGGAATAGTAATTTTCCCCCCTACGCTATCCAACGTTTTCCCTACTGTTGCACCCTTTGGAGTTGGAATAGTAATTAGCCAATCTACGCTATCCAACGCTTTCCATACTGTTGCACCCTTTGGAGTTGGCATAGTAATTTTTACTCTTACGCTCTCCAACATTTTCCCTAATGTTGCACTCATTGGAGTGGGAATAGTCATTTGTACATACCCGCTATCCAACGCTTTCCCTACTGTTCTGTGATGTATTCCTATAGGTTCTGTATCGATCCCCCTACTCCTGACCCTGTTCTGGTTAATAGTTAACTAGCAGCCATCCCACAGTGCAAAAACCGTTATCTGATTAAGCCACACCACGGCACAGAAACGTGTTATCTGATTAGGTAATAACGCATGCCATCTAATTAGACAAGCACTATTCCTCCAGCCCCTGATAAGGCATACGGAGGTCTCAAAACAAATCAAACCTATGACAACCTGGGAAAATCCCTGCGGCCATTGTTTTGATTTCACCGAGAACTTCAGCAAAAGAATGTGCGAACAAGCCCGTTCGTATGACATCCTTATTGAGGTATCCATGTCCATCCTTACGTCAATCTCGACACCTTACAGGTATAAATATTACCGACGTTGCCTTAAGCAAACACATGCGGTGGTGACGAGATCGGAGCAGCGAGACGCGCTGAGGAGCCCAGCAGAGAGCGAAGCCCACACGCGCTGCCCCGCCTTCCTGATGCGCTGAGAACGAGACGCTGCTTTTCTCCTGCTGAGAAATCCAGCTCCGGCGCTTCCAAGCGGCCCTGGCGGGCAGCTGGAATATCAAGACCAGAGACGAGAGATACCAGCCCTCAACCATTCTAGATCTCAGGTACAGAACTGAACCACCCCTTACAGAGAATTCTTGAGTCAGTCACTTGGCAAAACAAACTTAACTTAAACTGCTACTTATCTACTCCCGCCCACGTATTAGGCTTAGGTCAGGTACACTGGGGTAGGCGTGGTTAGAAGCACCAGTTGAGTACGATTAGTCAAATGTATATATGTATGTATCTATTTTATCAATTTTAAATATCATATGGCTTAGAAACCATATCAATGCTTCTGCAGTATTATTTTTTACTTCTGCTTTTATTGTATGCACTTTACTTAACCATAAGTATCGAAATAATATCGATTCATTTCTCTTGTACGAGAAAAGAGACTGATCAATAAACCATCTTTTATTGAACACGCCCGTCTCTTCCTTTTCTCTACAATCTGGTGAAACTAAGAATGCACGTACTGACTGAGTAAAATAAGTTGTCTTTTGTTTTCACACAACTCTAGAGATACACTCTTGATTAGGGGAGAGCAAAGTTGTCATGTTCTATGGTTGTCAGAAACTAAATCCCTTCTTGTCTATCCAGGGAAGTTAAACTCCTCCTTGCCTATTCGAGAAAGTTTCTAGTGAACTCTGAGCTAGCTGGCAAAACCAAAAACTTTAAGTCTAATATCGTCAGTAGAAGACCTAGTTAACCTCTGCCCTAGGTCTATACTATTGAAGATATTATTCCAATGCGCAGAGCCTATTGGGATAATAGGAACTACACTACATGGCGCCAAACGTTTGGATAGGCGATAAAACTAACGCAAGACATTAGAGTAACTCAGTCGTGCTTTTTCACACAGAACCCCTTTTTTCCCATAATACTCCAAAGACGTCTGGAGTGGGTGAAAGGTCATATCCGCCAAACCTCGCAGGAGGAGACTCCTATGTATGGTTCTTGGTTTAGTCAACATTGAAGGATACACTGTTCCAAAATATTGTGCATCTAATCTTTGTTTCCATAGAAACTTGATCTGCAAACAAACAAAAATACCCTTCCTGTCGGTAAAATGGTAGACAGTGATGATGAAAGGGAGACAGTTAGACTAGCAGCTGAACTCCTAGCAGCTGATAATACTCTGCTACAAAATGACCCGGGTATAAAACTCATCCCGGTCAACATAAGAAAATCTATAACCTTAAAACTTATAGAAAATGGACTGACATCGGGAGGTGGTACAGTCATATTCGTAATTGAGGCACACGAATATCGGCAGACAGAGGTATTCTATTCATGGATAAACTTTCCAGCAGCGAACGCTGTAACAAAAGAGTTCCACTTTTATAAAATAGAGGAACCACCGGATACCTACACTCCTTACGAGGATGTACCACTCAAATTCCAAGAGCACCTGCTCTTGTTTGATGGCGCCCTAAAACATAATAATCACATCACCAGGCTCGGTCCACTAGGTAGACCAGGAGCAACGTGGCCGGTCCTAGCCGGATACACACCACATCCAGACATTGAAGAGATGTCTGCAGCAGAGCTTTTAATACAGCTAAAACAACTAATCAACTAATCAAAATACATAGACAATTAGTCCAATATGTAATGCGGACTTCAACAATCCAACCAGCAAGTAAAATTCCTCAGCTGACCCCTCATCAGGGTAACACAAATACAATTACACCACAGAACACCACAGAACATACAGTCCTGTCTAGGTAAAGTACCCGCAAAACAGGAACAAATACCCTTCTGGCTAGCACAAAAAATTACTCAAATAGAGGCGGTGTTTCCAGACACCACCCCTGTGGATAAACACAGGATTCTGACTATCTGTCTTCCAATGGGAATCGCACCACACGTGGAGGACTGTGACACTTGGGGTACAGTCTTTGCTTCCATATACACAAAAACACATGGTGTACCATCCATGTCAGTAATACCAGATGTGCTAAAACAAATTCAAGATGAATATGGTCCAGAACCCACTTTAACTCTTGGTATGAAATTACTGAAAGACTTCAAGCAGGTCTCGGCTATATTATTAGCCAACATAAAGGGAGAAGCAGCAAACGTGGTGATCCGCCAAAGGTTAAAAGAGACAGATATAGCAGACCAACCAACTGAAATTGCCAGAATCATAGAGAAATCCTATGAAGAACTAGGAAGAGATAGTCTGGGTGGAATACCGGTAAAACCTCAACTGATTGAAAGTCCTGAAAAGGTATTTATTAAAAATAATTTAAACACTCAAAAAAGAGGTGGGATGGAAACAAACAATCCAATCCTAAAGAAAAAAGATTCCAGTCCAGAGGAAGGTCTCCTCGGCGGAGAGAAAGATCTCCGAACCAAGGATGCAGGTCTCCCCAAAGTGAGCCCTCTGGGAAAAAATACAACCTTAGAAATAGGGATAATATAAAGAAACCTGATAGATATCAAGATAATGATACACGTCCCTCTCAATCTTTTCAGACTTCCTCGCAGAAATCGGAAAGAAGAGGACGATCAGAACACAGGGAAGAGCACGTCAAGTCCAAAGACAAGGAACCTGCTCATCCAAATAAAAAGTTACAATTTCCAAAAAAGAAGGTAGCCAGTATTAAAGTAGTCAAAGATGCCGAGAATACTGAGGACACAGCTGAAAGACGGAGAATGGGCTCAGACAATGCTAGACAGCGCAGCAGAAGTGAGCATAGCTCGCAAAGTCCTTATGAATCATCTGGAGATAGTGGACACGAATGAATATATTCAAGTGGAAACTGCAGACACCAGAGTTAGCAAACTTCACAAAATATATGAAATAACATTACGTATAGAGGGGGATAAGACTAGAAAAATAAGGGGTTTATTTTGGGATAATCTCTCCAAGGGCTATGACATCCTTCTAGCTGAGAAAGACTGGCCACCCGAATTTGTCAGGGAGTGCCCTCATGGCGAAGAAATAATTATGCCTGCCTTCTCAAATCATATTCCAATTCATAAAAAATATACACTTGCTAGAAAGTGGGCAGTAGCTCAAGCTCCTGCTTTATATAAAAATCATGTAGGATGGGATGAGGACTCTCCTCCTCACAAAATCCAGTTAAAATCACAACCTACTGCACAGAGGCAGTACCCAATTAAGCAAGAAGCTAAAAAACAGGTAAAAGAGATCCTAGATCAACTTGAATACCAGGGGGTGATTGAAACTTGCACCTCACAAATGAACAATCCTTTGTTTCCTGTCTCCAAACCAGACAACTCATATCGTCTAGTTTTGGATTACAGACACCTTAACTCATGTTGCAAAACCTTTGCAGTGCAAAACTCGCATAGTGCTGCACTAATGAATAACATAGTGCGCAAAAAATACAAAACAACATTAGACATCTCTAATGGATTCTTTTGTCAAAATATAGCACCAGAGAGCAGATATTTGACTGCATTCTCGGTAAATGGCTGGCAAAAAAGTTTCTGCCGTTTACCACAGGGGCACAAGAACAGCCCAGGATTATTCTCAAAGAGAGTAACAGAATTACTACAAACATACGATGACGAGGCATTATCATATGTCGACGACATTTACCTAACAGATGATGACTTGGATACTCACTTGAAGAGAGTGAACACCATAATACTTGGGTTCGCAGCAGAGGGTTACAAATTCAACTTTAAAAAATCAAGAATTGCCCATCTGGGGGGAGGAGCCTAGCTCGCGACCGAGATGGCCGCGCTTTAGCTCGGCTCCGTTCGCCCGCCTGTATTTTCACATTTATCCTGCTGTTATCCTGCCCCGGGGAGCCCTCTTTGCTGTGTGGTAGTGCTACGACGCCCTGCAGGCACTTACCTCTTGTTCCGGTTGTCCTGGCTGCTGTGGATCCGGTGCGGTGCCCACGATAATTTTGGGGAGTCGGAGGCGGACTGGCCTGGATCTTCTTGCCTGCTCCCGGGCCGGACGGAGCCTGCGGTGCTGCCCTTCGGGGCGCGGTGGAGGTGGTCGGAAGGCCGTTGTTCGTGTGGGCCGGAGGTCCTTCCTGGCTGATTCCCGTGGGGAGGAGGCCTTTGGTGGAGGCGCTGCCTTCCATTGCCGGAGCTCCTCGTGTATCCGGCTTGCTCCCCCTTTGTTCTCCGGTCCGGCCATTTTGATTTTGCCGCCCGGACTCGGAGAGCGGGACCGGCGGCGTTGGGTGGCCGGTGAGGTCCCTTTCTTCTGGTGGCCCCCCTTCCTGCCCGGGGTGCTCTGCCGCTGGTCGGCGCGACTACACTTGCCTTGCCGTCGCCCCGGCGGAGGTTGGCGGCCGCGCGGCCTTGTTGGGCTCTCAAATGGCGACCGACCCCAATTGTCTTGGCCGGGCCTGGACGAGCGCTGGAGGCCCGCCGCATGGCCCGGGTGACGAATACTGTAAAGGTTTTCCTACACTTAAAGAGGTCCTGGATGCCCTGCTCTCCTGGCGACTCTTGGTGGCCGCGCCTGTCATTACTTCGGAGATGGTTCCTCGCTACGGGCCTCCCGGGCCCCCACGGCCGGATGTGGCTTTGCCGTTGCGGGGTGCGGCTGGAATTATCCTGGCAGAATTGGCCCCGGCTACGACCGCGTCCGTGGGTGTGCGGAACTTGATGGTGCCTCCTCCTCCGGCTCTGCCTCCTTTGCCTCTGGCCCGGGAGCTGGATTTTGCTCGGCCTGACCTTCATGACTCTCCCGGTTCCTTTTTGCCGCCGCTGCCCGGCGATCTCTCCTGTGCTGGCCCAGATGGGTCGGTTTCTTTGGACATATCCTTGGACCTGTGCCTGCATCGTTTGCTACACTTCGTGACTTTCCTGGATCTTCCGTGTTGTCCTTCACGTGTATTTTCTGGACTGCCGTTGGATTTTCCTGCTGTCTGCCTTCTGTTCTTCGTGGCCTGGACCTCGCTGGATCGGACTGTTCCCACTTTGGACAAACAGGGACAGGGCTGATGTGCACTGGCATTTGCGTGCGGTAGTCTTGTACTGGTTTGGATGGTCAACGTGTCCTGGTATGGTTATGTGTGACTGTTTGGTGCTCTTGGACTGTAACCTGATAATCTTTGGCTTCCCGGGGTCTTGGACCTTCGACTCAAGCGGGTGGCCGGGTGCGTTTCCTCCTGTTTCCCGGCCCTCCCCCGTGTATGTGTATGTATGTGTCTCCCATCCCGTGTTCCCTTCCCTTGCCCTTCCCGTTTTTGTCTTCTGTTTCCGACTTCACTTTGCTCTGCTATATTTCGGGTTCTAATTAGGGCGACAGGCACGCTGCGGGGGGGTAGGCCGTAGCCTTCTGCAGGGGTGCAGGGTGGGCTTAGGGGTGGGTGGGGGGGGTCTGTCTCTATTGGGGGGTCTTTTTCCCCCCTTATTTCTTCCTTTTTTTGTTCTATGGCTCTTGTGTATTCACCTTTTCGGGACTCTGTCTCCTCATGTGTCCCCCTGGGGAGTTTCTGTGGCGTTCGTATTCCGGTGTGTGTCTGATTGTGGCCCGCTGGTTATTTTGGTATCGACTTTTTGGTATATCACTTGCCGGGTCATGTTGTTCTGTCTTGTCTCCTGGGGGTGCGTGATTTGGTGGGAGTCCCTTCTTTTGTCCCCTTTTTCCCTCTTCCCCTTCCTCCTTTATGGGGGTCTCTTTATTTCCGTTGGGGTGCGTATCGTATTGTATTTTGCAATGGGGGCCTTTTTGGTTCTGTCTCCTCAATTTGGGTGGGGGCGGTGACGGGTGAGCGCGGTTTGACTGATGCCATTGTAGCTTCTTTGTACTCCGATTATGTGTATATTCTTTGGTAGCTATGTTTGTATGGCTTATTGTTTCATCCTGTGTTCATAAAATGGCGGCTTGCCGCGGCCCCTCCCTTGTTGTTTCTTCCACGGCCCGTTATTCTTCTGTTCCCCCGCCCCGTATTAGAAAATTAACCTTTTGTTATCCTGTTTGTGCTGATTGCTCGATGGCCTTTGTAGTTTCTCCTGTGCTCCTGGTACCATATCCTGTGAAGAACCTATTCTCCTTTGCTACGTTTTTTACCGTGTGGTGGCCAGCCCGTGGGGTTGTAGGCCCGTATTTGTGAGCTTTCTTTGTACAATAAAGGTTTTATAAAAAAAAAAAATAAAAAAAAAAAAGAATTGCCCATCTAACAGTCCTGTTTTTAGGATATGAATTATCAAGTGAAGGCAAAAGCCTGGCAGACAATTTCCTAGAGAAATGTGCTGTATTGCAAGCTCCTAGAACACTAAAAAACTTACAATCAATTCTAGGCTTCCTAAATTTCGGAAGAACATACATTGCAAATTACGCAGAAAGGGTCAAATCCCTTTATGATCTAATAAAACCAGATTTTAAAAGAATCAATTGGACTCAAAAACACACAGAAATGTTGAGATCTTTACAAACAGACATGCTAATTAAAACAAAATTAGAAACACGTGATAACACACGTAATCTTGTGATTCGAGTCATCCCAGGAAGATGCGGATTCACATACCTGACCTCTAATGAGGGAGAAAAGGTACCAATTGCATACAAATCACACTTGTACACAGCAGCTGAAAAGAAGTTCAGTATTAAAGAAAACATTGTTCATGCAGTTCAAACGTCTATAGCAAGAAAAAAAGACAACGCTGACGGTAGACATATCACAGTCAGAACAGCGGAGTCAGCCTTTGAGGCATTAACAACCCCATGTAATTTACCAACAACAGCGTTGAATCCAGAATGGATACAATGGGTGAATTCAATTACAACGGACAGAGTAAAATACTACTTTGATCCAGAATTAAAGGAATTAAAATATCTAGAATATGAAATGACATACCCTCTGCCAATCGACATTCTGCCTTTACGACAATACGCCTGTGTAATACATACAGACGGGCATGCTCAACCCTCAGTTTGGGGAGAGCTGGCTTACAAGGCCACAAGCGAAATTGTAAAAGAAGTGAGGCGCGGAGGTAAATTAAGACCTCTACTTACAAAGACACACTCAGTGGAAAATAATTCAGAACAACAAACTGAAATAATAGCGTTAAAAATGGCGCTAGATAATGCCGATCGCGAATTCCCGACACTTATTGTGTGCGATTCGTATTACTGCGTCAAATCATACAATAACGATTTACAGAAATGGATTCAAAACGGTTACAAAGATGACACAGGTGCAACAATAAAGCAAAATGTGCTTTGGGAACAAGTAGCTCTTTTACAGAAAGAACTACCAAAAACTCACGTGATACATTCAGTGAGTCATCAGCGTGATGGCGTTCACGTTGCAGGGAATTCATTGGCTGAGAAAGCCACAACGGCAGCAACTGAATCGGCTTCCGTAGTCAAGAAAAAGCGTGCAGTAAAATACATTGACGGTGAAACAGTGCTGGCAGTAAAAACGTCATCAAAAGGCGACTGTTCGGCGCTACTGATCAATTATCCACTCAATTATACATACATAATCGATGCAAACTCCGTTCCCTTTGCTCGAATCCCTGGAGTGGGGAATAGAGTAATTCCAAACACGGACAGGAAAAGCTTGTTAATAGCAGACGCACATATGGGTGAGGGTCTCAGACACCTTAAGCAAAAAGATTCTCTGGAAGAATTACAATCAGTGTACTGGTGGCCAGGCATGAGCCTGCATCATCAAATTTTTGTAAAAAACTGCCCAGATTGCAATAGAGATCGCAGTGGCGAGCGAGGAGGACTATTACCATGGCACTTCGCTCCAAAAAAACAACAACAATAAAAAAGTACCCATCACGAAAAAGCGTTATATTAACATAAAAAGACTAATTCTCACTTATGATGTAAGACCCCAGCACTAGGCTGACGTCTGGACTGTTATAAAAAGATTTGCGAGTCTATAATGGCATATACGCTAGAAGCATGCTACGTTTGGCTGAATGTTTTTTCTTCTTGCCCTAAAGCGTATGAAAAACATGGCCAAATGAGCAAAGCAAAGCGGGACTCTTCTCACTTCCTACCTGAGGGAACAGGATGGTGTAAAGAAAAAACCAAAGACATAAAGCAATCTATAACAGCGAAGGTATTAGGTTCGGGAGCTGGGTGGGTCAAACATCTAATAAGTGTCCAACGTAGTCTAAATAACCTGCCAAGAAATTCTCTGAGGGGATTCAGTCCGTACGAATTATTGTTTGGAACTAGAATGATGGTCTTAGATCTTGACAGTCAGACTTCAGTGGTTAAAGAAAAAAGCTTTGATATCAAAGATCGTTTGGCTATTTTACAGGACTTAAACGAAACAAGGAAAGACCTGAGCAACATAAAGTTGAAACAACAGCCAACGACCACTGAAGAAAAACCATCTGTCCCAGCAAGACCTGTCTGGATTCCAAAAGTCGGGGATCTAGTCAGAGAAAAGATCGCGGTAAAGAAGGAATTTGGGCCTTCTTATAGAAAAGCAGTTCCTGTCTTGTCTATCAACGGGACAAGATCAGTAGTACTACCGCCCCTTGCTGGTAAAAAGGAGAACAGAGTTGTATCAATCGACCTGATAAAACCACAATCATGTGGCCGATAACAAACAGTAGGCCAAGTGGACTCCCGATGAGTAGCAGAACACCAAGGTTTGCTACAAACACAGAGGTTCAATCTAAGAGGCTACTCACATTTGAAATGCCAAAAGAACAACAACAAGGACTATTCAACAATGCTATGGAACTTAAACCTCTAAAAACCCAAATAAAAACATTTAGCAGAGACACACCAGTCTACAATGAAGTAACAAATGACTATGCTGCTGCAACAAAAGACACTAATAAATCAAACAGCAATCCTGAAGCAATAGGAACAATAGACAGAACGGCATCCGGTTACTTCATCAACTTCAATGATTCATCTGAAGATGTGAGTGAATCAAAGGAACAAACATCAACAAAAACCTTTAAAGATAAAGCTAAGGAACTTTTTCAACATCTGAAAGAAACCTATCTGATTTCTCCATGGATTGAATTCTGGGTGGCCTTAGGTGCACTTATCCTCATACTTTGGCTCATCATGGTACTATGTTTGGGACACTTCATTGAGGGAAAATATGCTAAAATGGACACAGCAAGCCAGAAAATCAACTTGGTCCTCAAACCACACACGTCTTCACACGTCGAAAAAAGAGAACTTTCTTCAGTCAACTTCACAGCCAATCCTATACCCGGTGGGGTAGCATGGGACAATACTGATTATGAAATCTATGGTCCGGTTGAAATCCTGAAGTATCCACATCAAATCAAGATCTCGTTGAGTGACTTTGTAAAACCGAGCTCAGTTGCTGATGATTGGGACGTTGAAAGCATTAATAATATGATGTCTGATCTAGTGATGTCTGCTAAATTTACAAAACATGATTATTTGCAAGGTTCATCTAATTATGATAAAATGTTCTGCTATAATCACTATAGTAATCATTATCTGCATAAATCTGCACAACCTAGAAATGTTTTAAATTTTAATCAATGGGAACACTGTGCAACCCCTCCAAAAGGTAGCTCAAGAACTTTTTATGACAAATATTCATATTTTTCAGGGTTCAACACAAGTAATGCAGAAACATTTTATTTCAAATTATCAAATAAGACAGGTACAAAGACCATGCTTACAAACACTAAATTGATATATTCAGACTCGTTTTTTGAACAAATGAGTACATTGGGGTTTGATTACTGGGACAAAAGTGTTTGGGGTACAAAGGAATGGCAAGTACAAGGTATAGAATCATTGTTTAGAGCTTGCATGATCCCAGAACAAATTATATTTTTGAATGACACTGTTCAACAAACTACCTGTCTTGGCCTAGCCAAAATCAAAGAGTTAAACAAACCGTCTATTCCAAAGCCAACAATGAACAGTAATAGCTCTATAGATGAGGAGATAGACGTAAACCATATATTAAGCCAAAACAGAACACATCCAGATTGGAAAAAGTGGTTGATCTGGCCCACAGATACTAATAACTGTCAAGACAGATTCCTGAACAAAATCCAGGGGTTCAAATTGACCAGGCCAGACCCTAGATATTCCCAAAGACAACACCCAGGGATAATTACCTCGTACAGTGTGGGCAAGCTCTGACTTCAATGGCTACAAACATCCACACTGTCAGAAATTAAGCAACACCTAACTTTACTTAATGATGGTGCTGACTTGCGTGATTTCATTATGGGACCGCGCAAACAGCGTCAAAAACGCTTCATAGCAGCCTCTGTATATGCAGCTTATAACGAAGCCTGGAAAATAACTCAAATTGAAACATCAGAGAGAATACGGGAAATTGACCGTATTAATTTGGAAAAATCACTTTCTGTAGTGGACAATGGGTTAATGACTCTGTCCTCCAGAATATACTCTTTGGACAGCATTGTGTCTTCAGCAATCGACATAATATCACAAGACTTACTGTTAAAACAACACGGTCAGTCCCAATTGCGTTCTATTGTACAACTTGGCTGGACGTTACAAAATCTGCGTTCAGGCTATGTGCCTTGGCGTTTAATCAACACAAACGTCACTGTTCAATATCTTTAACCTTACTGATAAACAAATCAGTATGGCACAGAAGGGTGCTGATTATACAATCCTGAGCATTGAGAAACTCGAGAGATTACCATTGACAATGTCAGAACGACCTGTCAGTGAGTGGATAATACATGGAATAATTAATATTCCAATATCTACTTTCAGGTTTCAATACTGCCAAAAATATATACAGGCTGGCATGTACGAAAAATTGGGTAAAGGATACATTAAGTCAACATGGAACTTGCCCTATTCACATGCTTGTGTCAGTAATAAAGGCCGGAAAGTGTTTCTTAGTGGCGATAATTGTGCCATGTCACTAAGCGGTACACTTCTGTGTAATGGTATTAGTTTACACGGAGCCTGTGAAGGGTCCTCAAATGACCTTTCATGTCACCAGCTAGGCACACCTGCGACACAAATAGAACCATTCTTTAGGAGACTATCGAACGGGAGTTACATTATAATTGTAGACCGCAGATGTTGTAGCTTGGTGCCCGGAATAGCTTATCTCATAACTACGACTGCGAAGGTCATGTGCTGTGAACGAGTATTGTTCCCCAGCGCAATGCCAGACAGGGAGGCAAGGTTATGGCCGAATTTGAAAATTTCTTCCATTAGAGTTGATACTTTAAGCAGAATGAAAACTGTGCTCCTTCAGATGCCGACCAGGCTCACGTCATCAAAAGAAACGTATGATCTCCAAGTTGCAAGGACAACGGCAGAGATTCATTCATTGTTATCAACTAATTCCCCCATACATTTAGCAGAAATCCTGAACGAAATCTTAAATATTTCTGATACCAGTGGAGTCTCAAATGTATTTAAGACAGTGTTTTCAGGGGCTCTAACACCATTTAAAGCCATTCTGGGTATTTTTCCAGACTTTGTCCATTCCGTCTTTGGTGGACTTCCTCTCCTTTTGGGACTAGTGGCAGGAATCCTATTTTTGATCCTGTTATTTCGCTATGGCAAACCGTGTCACAGACAAAACACCTGCGACAAGGGAAGAAACAATCCTAGCCATTGGATACCAGGACCGGATTTCTAAAATCCTTGGACTGTCCCGGCTTAGAGACCTGAACATGACTTGGTTTCTTTCATTTAGACCTATGTGGCAAAGCTGTGTTTTACCTGTATTAAGGTGCTTGCTATGCGGAGAAGAATGCGTGTTGGACACCTGTCTGACGCTACAATCGGATGCGCCAATGGATGCAGAAACTTTGTTGGGTCCGGTCACGGCTCATGCATTGTGCTGTCCCCTGCGGCTACCAATCCTGATGACGGCATTCGTGGAGACTTCACCACTACGATTAAGGGGTAGTGAGGTTCAAGATGAAAGCAGCATCGATCAGGTACGACCTTCTGTCAGCTATGCTGATCGAAACATCAATGGAGGCAATCATGCTCATGAATGCATGGTAACATCTTTTTCCGAGTTAATGGAACTTTCACAGGAAGCTGTTGACAGCTTTTTCGAGAGTCTAAATGATATGATGTTCTCACCAGAGCAGAAATAATGACTTTTGAGCAAGCTAGCACAAGGCGTTCCCAACACCCTGAATTTGGCCTTCAACTTTGATAATAAAGTATCATGAACAAATTTTTCTCCAGTTTACGGACAGCGGAACATAATTTTTCAGCGGCCCCAAAAATATTTGTCAATTTTTTCGGGACACTTATCTTCTGCTTAAAGTAGAGACTATTCTTAGAAAACTATATTTTTATTTTTAGGACCTTTAGAGAGATTAGCTGCCCTCTGGCATGTTCATAAATATTTTATTTTGTGATGAAATGGTCTCGCATTTTTTTTCTTCTGTATTAAGAGCCATTTCATGTGTTATTTTTCAATATTTTATTCATAATGATGTATAAATATGCGTGATTAATTTAGCTTTTTTTTTTACTGCTTGAGTGCATATAATGCTTCTCGTATATTACATAATTTCAAAATGCATATGGATGTATTTTGGGGTGGTACGGTATACACATACACTACGAAATATTTACTATGCCTAGATCTTGTAAATATGGACATAGTCAGCGTGGAGTGGGTGTGATGTATTCCTATAGGTTCTGTATCGATCCCCCTACTCCTGACCCTGTTCTGGTTAATAGTTAACTAGCAGCCATCCCACAGTGCAAAAACCGTTATCTGATTAAGCCACACCACGGCACAGAAACGTGCTATCTGATTAGGTAATAACGCATGCCATCTAATTAGACACGCACTATTCCTCTAGCCCCTGATAAGGCATACGGAGTTCTCAAAACAAATCAAACCTATGACAACCTGGGAAAATCCCTGCGGCCATTGTTTTGATTTCACCGAGAAATTCAGCAAAAGAATGTGCGAACAAGCCCGTTCGTATGACATCCTTATTGACGTATCCATGTCCATCCTTACTAAGCATGGGCGGATTTTGCGGATCCACGATTCACGGATTTGCGTATTCACGGATCGTGGATCCGCAAAATCCGCGTATTTGCGGATTTGCGGATTTGGGGCGGGGCTTCCATGGGAGTGCACATGCCTCTTGTGTGTATAAAAGGTGAGAGACCGATCAGAGCAGCGGATGAAGACTTGAGATCTGTAATTATAAAAACCAATACATATCGTTCTTTCAGACAGGGTGATGGAACAAGGTATCTATAATCTTATTTACATTTGTTTGCAGTAAAGAATGGAAATAGACCTGTGTTAGCCAGAGCAAAAAAGTCAGGAACAGGGGGGCAAAAATACCGAAAGTCACATGCCATCAATGTGCCAATTAAAAACAGATAGGAAAGAGTGCTCCGATAAAAATACATAGACATGCTTGTGAAACAGAGGGGACCCAAACACCCACAGTGTTACCATATCGCTATTATTTATTATTGAGTGATATTATTTAAAAGATCGATTACATTCACATGAGCCACAGGTGACCAAAGAACAGCTACAGTGTTGCCTTATTCTTTATAGTTTGTTGCGGAGGTCCACAAAAATAAAAAATGAATGAAATATTACCCTATGTTCTGCAACGATCAATAGAAACGATGCACGGTATCGGTCTTTTATAAATGAGAATGACACGTACCACAGCTGTGCTATGGGAGAAATGGCAGCTTTAATTACAGTGTGCAACGTGTCACATTAAGGCATATTTAAATCTAACTGTTTGTAAAGCAAGATGATGTATCTACCTTAACCAATGAATGTCAGACAATGAGCTGGAAGATACCGCACAAAAGCTTTTCAGGTCAGTCACCGTCTGGAAAATGCAGCGAAGACACCGATATTACACCGTAAGCCAATACTGGAGAAAAGAGACACCTATTATCTTCAGCGTTCGTATATTAACGAGAAGATACTGCGCTCTATTTATCAGGATCTAGGACTTACACGTTTAGTTGAAAACTACAAAAGTGTAGATGGTTTAGACTTTAGAAGTCTCTTCAATCGAACAATGATCAGGATACTTAAACGAGACGTGCTCATCACCCCAAGCCAATGATAATACACTGCTTTAAATCTTTTATTTGCTCTCAGCAGCTAAAAAGAGACCCAGACCAATTTACAATTCATACCTCTGTATCTGATTTTCGATGGTGTATTTGGGAAGAGGGCACAGCTGCCTGGCCTGTTAACTATTTTACGATGGCGCCGGCAAGCTGCCAGCGCCATCCTAAAATAGTTACTAAATTAGCTTCAACAGGAAGCTCGAATAGATAAAATAATGCAGATTTTATCTATTAGTGCTTCCTGTTGAAGCTAATTTAGTAACTATTTTACGATGGCGCTGGCAGCTTGCCGGCGCCATCGTGAAATAGTTACAACAACAGGCCAGCAAGGCTTGAACTTTTTACCTTGGAATCCGGCGCTCGCGGATTGCGAATTTTCGGTAAATTTGCGAGAGTTCGCGGATCGCGGATTTACCGAAAATTCGCAAAATCCGCAAGCGTAGCGGATTTTGCGCCCATGCTTAATCCTTACGTCAATCTCGACACCTTACAGGTATAAATATTACCGACGTTGCCTTAAGCAAACACATGCGGTGGTGAGGAGATCGGAGCAGCGAGACGCGCTGAGGAGCCCAGCAGAGAGCGAAGCCCACACGCGCTGCCCCGCCTTCCTGACGCGCTGAGAACGAGACGCTGCTTTTCTCCTGCCGAGAAATCCAGCTCCGGCGCTTCCAAGCGGCCCTCGCGGGCAGCTGGAATATCAAGACCAGAGACGAGAGATACCAACCCTCAACCATTCTAGATCTCAGGTACAGAACTGAACCACCCCTTACAGAGAATTCTTGAGTCAGTCACTTGGCAAAACAAACTTAACTTAAACTGCTACTTATCTACTCCCGCCCACGTATTAGGCTTAGGTCAGGTACACTGGGGTAGGCATGGTTAGAAGCACCAGTTGAGTACGATTAGTCAAATGTATATATGTATGTATCTATTTTATCAATTTTAAATATCATATGGCTTAGAAACCATATCAATGCTTCTGCAGTATTATTTTTTACTTCTGCTTTTATTGTATGCACTTTACTTAACCATAAGTATCGCAATAATATCGATTCATTTCTCTTGTACGAGAAAAGAGACTGATCAATAAATACCATCTTTTATTGAACACGCCCGTCTCTTCCTTTTCTCTACAATCTGGTGAAACTAAGAATGCACGTACTGACTGAGTAAAATAAGTTGTCTTTTGTTTTCACACGACTCTAGAGATACACTCTTGATTAGGGGAGAGCAAAGTTGTCATGTTCTATGGTTGTCAGAAACTAAATCCCTTCTTGTCTATCCAGGGAAGTTAAACTCCTCCTTGCCTATTCGAGAACGTTTCTAGTGAACTCTGAGCTAGCTGGCAAAACCAAAAACTTTAAGTCTAATATCGTCAGTAGAAGACCTAGTTAACCTCTGCCCTAGGTCTATACTATTGAAGATATTATTCCAATGCGCAGAGCCTATTGGGATAATAGGAACTACACTACAGTTCCACTCACTGGAGTTGGAATAGTAATTTTTACTCTTACGCTATCCAACGCTTTCCCTAATGTTGCACTCATTGGAATGGGATTAGTCATTTTTACATACCCGCTAGCCAATGCTTTCTCTACTGTTCCACTCACTCGAGTTGGAATAGTAATTTTTACCCACCCGCTATCCAATGCTTTCCCTACTGTTGCACTCTCTGGAGTGGGAATAGTAATTTTTACTCTTACGCTATCCAACGCTTTCACTAATGTTGTAGTCATTGGAGTGGGAATAGTCATTTTTACATACCCGCGATCCAACGCTTTCCCTACTGTTGCACTCACTGGAGTTGGAATAGTAATTTTTACACTTACGCTATTCAACGCTTTATCTACTGTTGCACCCTCTGGAGTTTAAATAGTAATTTTTACCCTTATGCTATTCAATATTATTTATATTTATTTATGTATTTAAGATGTTACATAATGTTGTATTTAATTAATTTTAAAAATATTGAAAGTATATTTAATTGTTGTTATTTATTAAATATAATTATTTATTATTATTTATGTTATTATTTTATGAGTGTTGATGTATTTTTAAATTGTAGTATTTGTTAATATTTTATAATTATTTAAAAAATAATGTATATATTATAATTATTTAAGTATATATTATATATTTAATTATTAATTTTAATTACATGTTTACTAGTAAATATGTATTATTTATTCATTTTAAACATTATAACAAATGTTAACATAAGTTTAAAATATATATAAGTACTATTTACTTAATTTTACCTTTGTTTTAAAAAACGATATTTTTAATTACGATATTTTTAACATCGATATTTTTGTTTCGATATTTTTGTACTTACCATGTTGTAGATAGGGTGTCGATATACTTGCCTTCGATATTCCAACGTCGATATTTTGTCTGTCGATATTTTCAGCGTCGATATTCTGTCAGAGATTCCTCCTGAGTGCTCATTAAAACTATATCAACCCTGATGGATGTGTGGTTGTTTATGTAGTAAGCTCCATTATTATACCCACCAATGGAGCCTCTCCTCGATCCTTTCACATGGCACATCAAATGATGACCTTAAAAACAATTACATTGATAAATAGATAAAACCCTCAAATATTCAAAAATGACCATAGAAACTATATCAATCCTAATCAACATCTGGTTGGTTCTGGTTGATTATACAAGGGTCTTGCCCAATGGAATCAATGCTGTGCTTAGGTGTTCACCACTAATATGTGCCAGACACTGGATCCTCTACTACATCTTTTTTGCATGGTGTTCTCATATGAGCATCAAATGATGACCCAAAGACCATTATAAATTGTGGAGTTCCATCATTTCATTAAGACCCTCAAAAATTGTGTTGAATTGTATTATTGAAGAGGCCTCTATCTGAGTTAGTCACCTTTCTGAGTCTCTACCACGATTATCAGATTGAACTGTTGACAGAACGGTCCACTGCAAATCACTTTCTGAATGTTTTTGATTTATCCAATAATTCACCAATGGAGCAGTAAATACCATCTTTCGAATTCTAGACCTGTGCTTAGTAATCCGTTGGCATACTTCCTGATTTGTTTTTCCAATATAAAACCTATTGCATGGGCAGATTATTCCATACACAACATTCTTTGTCTTGCAATTCGAGAACATATTATGCTTCCAAGTAATGTTATGTGAAAACAAGCTTCCTTCAATGGTTTGGTTATAGCAGGTACATGTACCTCACTTATGATGTCCCTGGATTGGTGGTAGATTGAAAAGCTGTTGCAAAGTATCTTTAGCAGATGATGTTGGAAGTGCTGCATGAACAACCTGATTGCCAATCCTTCTTTCTTTGTTAAGCCTAAACAGTGGCTTTGTGAAAGACTGATCAACTTTAGCAATCAAATGCCAATTTCGATTGATGATCTTTTTAAGTTGGTTAGTCTTCATGCAAAATGTTGAAACACAAATGAGGCAATCAACCCTTGGACTGTCTCTTTTTCTTAAAGTTCCTCTTGTGGTGTCCACCATGCTCTTTTCATAGAGTGTTTTAGTAATCTTTTGGGATATCCTTGTTCTTTGAGTTTATTCTTTAAATTGGTAGCGTGGAACTGGTATTCCATTTTATGGGAACAAATTCTTTGTACCCTTAAAAAATGACCAAATGGTAAGTTGTTCCAAAAACTAACGGGATGGTGAATATAATAATGTAAAGCTTTGCTTCTGTCAGTTGTAGCATGGTCATTAGTACTCCCTCTAATACATATACTTGGACATCAAGGAAAGTGATTGTTGAGAAATTTGATGTACACTGAGCCTAATGTCTTGAGTTCTCTCATTTAACCAGCGATGAAATTGGTTCAGTGTGTCCTCTTTTCCTGCCCATGTGATGAATATATCATCAATATATCTTATCCACTTTGAAATTTGATGTTGAACTGGTTGGTATTGAAAACATACTTTTCTTCTACTTTAGCAATGTACAGTATTGCCAGCTCCGGTTAAAATGGACAACCCATAGCTGTCCCCTTAACTTGAAAATAAAAATCATTACCAAATCTGAAGTCATTTTTTATTAGGGAAAAGCTGGCCAAATGCATAATAAAATCTGTAGATACGTGTTCTGGTTTAGGTCTGGTATCAAGGAACAATTCAATGGCAGCAAGGCTGATATCTGTGTGTATAATGACACTACATCAAAGTGATGAGTATCTGATTACTCTCAGAAAACTCTGTATTTTCAATTTTGTTGATAAAATCCATAGTATCCCTTATGTAAGAGGGGACATTTTCCAAAAAAGGTTTTAAGAAAATATCTACATATTTAGATATTGGTTCCAGGACCGAGTCACATACCGAAACTATTAGACGGCCGCGAGGTGCTGTTTCACTTTTATGCACTTTGGGCAACAAATATAGCACCAGAGTTCTTGGATGTTTCTTCAAATCAAATTCCTCTGGTCCAATGACACCTTGGTAAAAGCCCCGTTAAAATATTTTGGATAATTTGCCTTGGATTACTTCTGTTGGATCACCTTTAACTTTCTTATAGAATTCTTGGTTCCCTATCTGTCTGAATGCTTCGTTTTGATAGTCACTTTTGACCCAAACTACAATGGCACCACTCTTTTCAGCTGGTTTAATAACGATTAAAGAATCATTCTTAAGAGATGTTAGAGCCTCTTTTTGTGTTTTTTAAATAATATATTTGAGAAAATCATTTTTCTTCTCCGTATCATTAATAGCTGATAGCACTGTATGTTGAATGTCAAGATTTCTTACGTAATTTTATTAGGTGGAGGGCAAAATGTTGAGTTATTTCTAGGTCCAGAAGTCTCGATGTTAGGTGTAAACTCATTATTCAGGAAAATGCTTTGAGTCCTACTTTTCTGCAGAATTCTATTACCTTTATTTTCATTTTGTCAATATCAATCTTGTTTGTTGGTACAAAGGAGAGACCTTTGTCTAGAATACTATCTTCTGCTTTGGACAATGGTCAGTCAGACAGATTACATATGGAGGAGATAGCTTTTAAGTGGGAGGAATAATTGACATAAGTACTGACATTTTTGTTGTGGTTTGACTGTATTGGTAAAGGCAGACACAACAGAAATGTATTGTGATGGCCAGCCTATTGGATCTTAGCAGGTTTGCAAATCTTATATAGTGTGCAATTCAAGATAGGAGAAGAAGCTCCTGAGCCCAGTGGAATGCCTTTATATTTTGAAATGGAGTCATTAATCCTATGTGGATTCATAAATCTGTGGATGATCTACAAATTAACCATTTTCATGCCCATCCCGAGTATCTTTTAACAAAGCTAATTACTGCACCTTTCTTTGCAGGTCCCTTTATTCCCCTTAATGATAAGACGAGTGATTCCCCTGGAGAAACAAGGACAGTGCTGCAAAGTCAGTCATCTCAGAGTTCAGGAATGAGGCACACAAAATAGGCATGCATTTATAGACCATCCTAAGATACTGTAGGAGTGCTTCATAGTGTAGCCAGCACTCGGACATTTTCTGCGTGATTAATGTGTAGGAGAGTAGGGTCTGCTATCCTATGGTCACCCCAATTTTTGCTTTTTGCTTCACTGGTTTTTGACTTAATGTGGCTGTGGGCCTGCTAATCAGACCCCCAGCCTGCTGTTCTCTCTCTAAATTCACAGACATGTACCATAGGTACATAACCAATTTGGTACTAGACACCTTGTCAGCCCCTATACAGTGCACTATAGGTGCCAAGGGCATAGGTGCATCCAAGGCCTACCAGGGGCTGCAGCATATCTTTTGCCACCCCTGGCTGGTACTTAAATCGACACAACTGGCTGTTCAGACAGCTGGGGCAAGGTGGTGTAATCACCCCTTGCTTAGATATAGTATACCTATGTCTAAACCTATATCTGGACACATATACAACTATAAGTCACTCCTATGGCAGGCCTTAACAATCCTGGAGGCAGAGTGTTTGGTTTTATGTGAGATGGTGCTCTAGCATGAGCTGAGCCTGTCTGCAGTGTTCGGAACCATTTCCTTACTGCTGTTCCAGTGATACTGCCATACCATATACTCTTAAGTGTATTATAATCCTCGCGGTTAATGCTAACTTTGGTTTGGCTTTATCAAAACATGTCGTGTTTGGTGTCATACATTTTGGAATGTTACCCCCTCACCAATTCTGGCGACGGGGGTAGCATTCCACCCTTCTAGAGGGAGAAGACATGTTACTTACTGCAAATGCGGTTAATCCTAACCAGAGCCCCAGCATCAAAAAATGGATGCTGCTGCCACAGACACTAGTCTGCCCTCCTGCTGCTGACCGAAACTCGACAGAGGAGGCATGATCAAAGGATCTCCTGTCACAGGGAGGTGTTACACCACCCCAGACAGGAGATAGTGGATTGTAGCAGGGAGGGTTGAAAGAAACTAGACACTGCCTGGGGCACACAAGGTGTCACTGGGCAGATTCCAGTCAAACCGGTTCTGGGGCACTCCAGCCCCAGTCTTGGTGGCAAACTGGACAAAGGAAAGGGGTGTAACCACCCCCTTCCTGGGTCCCACCCATAGGAGGGACCTAGCAGGTAATCCAGCCCCCAGATTTGGAATATAGGTGGGAGCAGTGCCAATGCACATCAGATTATCCTGACTGAAACTTATGAAACAAAACTCTGGACCCTTCGACATTCCACTCAACGTGGAAGACTGAAGAATCTCCCTTGTGGTCAAGGAGTGACTACCCTGTGCAAACAGGCACCCTCCAGCACCTCTACGTTTGCTTTGTTGCAGTTCCCACCAGAACTCGAGCAACAGAGATCAACAAGACCCAGCAAGCCTGCCTTCTAACAGCCTGATCCACAGTCCCTGCAAAGCTGAGACCCGTGGAGGTGACCTGAAGCGTGGGAGCGGCCATCTTGGAGGACCAACAAAGCGCTGACCGTGCAGCACCCAAAGCTTCCTTGAAGCTGTGCATTTAAGTTTGAGAAGCTCCAGCCCCAAGCAGCTTGTGCACCAAAGCTCACCCCTCCACACTTGACGAGTGCTGCGTGGGGCCCTTTTGCAGCTTTCTGCTCGACGCGTTGGTTCGGTCGCTTGCCTGTTGGCTAGTGGCCCCAGTACTGACTAAACCTTGAACTTACACAGCTAGTCTAGTTGCTCCAGAATGGCACTCACTCCCCTAAAAAGGAGCACCCGCTCAGACCTTGCTGGTCCGAGTGTTAAGCCTTTTTTGAATCCTGCGTGGGTTGCCTTTGCCAAGGCTTGTTGACTCCGATCCGGAAGCCAACACCGCCGACAGTGAGAACCTTTGTGGGATAGCTCGTGATACACTCCAGGACATCCTCGGTGCCCCAGAGTCCACGTGGCAGCAGAGACAAGGCACCCAACATCAACCTGATTGCGCCCGACATCGCCTGGTTCCTTCCTGGTTCCTTCCTGGTCACTGGCTAGTGACCCAGACTCTGTTCCCTCTGCTTTCAGGTACCCTTCAGCTTCGATCCACCCTTGGATCGCACCGGACACTTCTCTTCTGGACGCCTGCAGCATCTTCATCTTCAGGCACCATCGAACTGCGTGACGAAACCAGACACACTTTGGCACCTATGCACCCGCTTCCTGTGGGTGAGGTAACTTACTAGCGCCGGTGTTCCCACACTGGTACACACCTCTAGTGCCTAAGTCTAAAGTTTGGTAGTCCTAGTCCAGTCGGAAGACTCCTTTCGCAATAACTTTGTAACTTTTACGCACCATTGACTTTACATTGGTGCAAGCCGTGCTTCCCGCACTGCACCCGAATCCCGTGGGCTACTCCTGTCCTAACTGCTGTTAGTCCAGTGTAGTCCCAGCGATTCCCAAGGCCCTAGGCCTTACCCCACATCGATTAATGATTGTTATACCACTTTTTTGATATATGGTTTGAGTGGCCACCGGCCTCATCCAAAAACGTGCAACTTGTCTATGTTATACTGTGCTTTTATTTAAACGCTTGTGCTTCATTGCTCATAAAGAGTAGTGGGGAATATTCTAAGATTAAATACATATATTTTGATAATATATAACTTGTGTGGTGTCCTTTCATTTGATATTACAGGATTGTATATGGTAAAACAGCTGGCTTCACATGTCCTTTGGAGTTAAGTCTTTAAGGCTGCTTAGTCCATGCTACCCCTAGGATAGCTTGTCTATAAGGTTTGTAGTGTAGTTCCTATCATCCCAATAGGCTCTGCGCATTGGAATAATACCTTCAATAGTATAGGCCTAGACCAGACGTTAACTAGGTCTACTACTGTCGATATTAGACTTAAAGTTTTGGGTTTGCCAGCTTAGCTCAGAGTTCACTAGAAACTTTCTCGAATGTTCAGGAAAGAATTAACTCCCCTGATTAGACAAGAAGGGATTTAGTTTCTGACAACCATAGAACATGACAACTTTGCTCTCCCCTAATCAAGAGTGTATCTCGAGAGTCGTGTGAACAAAAGGCAATTTATTTTACTCAGTCAGTACGTGCATTCTTAGTCTCATCAGATTGTAGAGAAAAGGAAGAGACGGGCGTGTTCAATAAAAGGTGTTATTTATTGATCAGTCTCTTTTCTCATACAAGAGAAATGGATCAATATTATTGCAATACTTATGGTTAAGTAAAGTGCATACATTAAAAGCAGAAGTATAAAATAATACTGTAAAAACATTGATATGGTTTCTAAGCCATATGAAGGTTTAAAATGATTAAAATAGATTACATACATATATACATTTGACTAAATGTACTCAACTGGTGTTTCTAAATACGCCTACCCCGTGTACCTGACCTAAGCCTAATGCGTGGGCGGGAATAGAAAGTTACAGTTTAAGTTAAGTTCGTTTTGCCAAGTGACTGACTAAAGAATTCTCTGTGAAGGGTTATTCAGTTCTGTACCTGGAAGTTAGGATGAATGAGGGATGGTATCTCTCTCTCTGGTCTCGATATTCCAGGCTGCCTGCGAGGGCTACCCGGAAGCGCCGGTGCTGGATCTCTCGGCAGGAGAAAGCAGCGCGTCTCGTTCTCAGCGCGTCAGGAAGGCGGGGCTGCGCCAGCGGGGTCTGCTCTGCTCTGGGCTTCGGCAAGTATGGCTGCTACGTCTCGTCACCACCGCGTGTGTTTGCATAGGGCAATATCGGTAATATTTATACCTTTAAGGTGCCGAGATTGACGTAAGGATGGACATAGATACGTCAATAAGGATGTCATACGACTTGGTCGTTAGCACATTCTTTTGCTGAAGTTCTCGGTGAAATCAAAACAATGGCCGCAGGGTTTTTCCCAGGTTGTCATAGGTTTGATTTGTTTAGAGAACTCCGTATGCCTTATCAGGGGCTGGAGGAATATCGCTTGTCTAATTAGATCGCAAGCGTTATGACCTAATCAGATAACACGTTCCTGTGCCGTAGTGTGGCTTCGTCAGATAACGGTATCTGCATCATGGGGGTTTGCTGCCTCATGGGCTGACTGCTAGTTAACTTGTTGGTTTGTTAACCAGAATAGGGTCAGGAATAGGGGGATCGATTCAGAACCTACAGGAATACATCACACCCACTCCACGCTAACTATGGACATATTTACTAATCTAGGCATAGTAAACATAGTACAACATACTATAGAGTATCGTGTATACCTTACCACCCCAAAATACATAAATGCATTTTGAAATTTTTCAAATATACGTAAAAAAATGCAGTCATAAGCAATATATGCACTCAAGCTGTAGAATAATGCTAAGGTAATCACGCATTTTCATACATTATTGCTATTTGGTATATGAGAATTTACACATGAAATGGCTCTTAATACAGAAAAAAGGTTCGAGACCATTTCATCACAGAATAAAATATTTATGAACATACCAGCGGGCAGCTAATATCTATAAGCCATCTAATAATAGAAATCTTAGTTCTTTAAGAATAGTTTCTCACTTTAAGCAGAAGATAAGTGTCCCGAAAAATTTATAAAAAATTTTGGGGCTGCTGAAAAAAAATTGCTCTCCGTGAACTGGAGGGAAAATTGTTCATGTGACTTTATTATTAAAGTTGAAGGCCAAATTCAGGGTGTTGGGAACGCCGTGTGCGAGCTTGCTCAAAAGTCTCTATTTCTGCTCTGGTGAGAACATCATATCATTTAGGCTTTCGAAAAAGCTGTCAACAGCTTCCTGGGAAAGTTCCACTAACTCGGAAAAAGGTGTAACCATGCATTCGTGCGCATGATTGTCTCCATTGACATTCTGATTTGGATTGCTGACAGAAGGTCGTACCTGATCGATGCTGCTTTCATCTTGAACTTCACTACCCCTTAATCGTAGTGGTGAAGCTTCCACGAATGCCGTCATCAGGATTGGTAGCCGTTGAGGGCAGCACAAAGCGTGAGCCTTTATTGGACCCAACAATGTTTCTGCATCCATTGGCGCATCCGATTGTAGCGTCAGACAGGTGTCTAACACGCATTCTTCTCCGCATAGCAGGCACCTTAATACAGGTAAAACACATCGTTGCCACATTGGTCGAAATGATAGAAACCAAGTCATGTTCAGGTCTCTAAGCCGGGATAGTCCCAGTATTTTTGATATCCGGTCCCGGTATCCAATGGCTAGGATTGTTTCTTCCCTTGTCGCAGGTGTTTTGTCTGTGACATGGTTTGCCATAACGAAAAATAAGGACTAGGAATAGGATTCCTGCAATCAGTCCTAAAATGAGGGGAAGTCCGCCAAAAATCGAATGGACGAAGTCTGGAAAAATACCCAGTATGGCTTTAAATGGTGTTAATGCCATCGAAAATACTGTCTTAAATACCTTTGAGACCCCAGTGGTATCAGAAATATTTAAGATTTCGTTCAGGATTTCTGCGAAATGTATGGGTGAATTAGTCGATAACAAAGAATGTATCTCTGCAGTCGTCCTTGCGACTTGTAGATCATACGTTTCCTTTGATGACGTGAGCCTGGTAGGCGTCTGAAGAAGCACTGTTTTCATTCTGCTTAAAGTATCTATTCGAATAGAAGTAATTTTCAAGTTGGGCCATGCCCTTGCCTCCCTGTCTGGAAAGGAGCTGGGGAACAATGAGTGTCCACAGCACTTGACCTTCGCAGTCGTAGTTACGAGATAAGGAGTCCCGGGCATAAGACTACAACATCTGAGATCTACAATTAGAATGTAACTCCCATTATAGAGTCTTTGAAAGAATGGTTCTATCTCTGTTGCAGGTGCGCCTAGCTGGTGACATGAAAGGTTATTTGAGTTCCCTTCACAGGCTCCATGCAAACTAATTCCGTTACACAGAAGTGTGCCGCTTAGTGACATTGCACAATTATTGCCACTAAGAAACACTTTCTGTCCTTTATTACTGACACATGCATGTGAATAGGGCAGGTTCCATGTTGTTTTAATGTACCCCTTTCCCAATTTCTCGTACATGCCAGCCTGTATATATTTTTGGCAGTATTGAAACCTGAAGGTTGAAATTGGAATATTAATTATCCCGTGTATTATCCATTCACTGACAGGTCGTTCTGACATTGTCACTGGTAATCTCTCGAGTTTCTCAATGCTCAGGATTGTATAATCAGCACCCTTTTGTGCCATACTGATTTGTCTATCAGTAAGGTTAAAGATTTGGAATAGTGACGTTGTGTTGATTAAACGCCAAGGCACATAGCCAGAACGCAGATTTTGTAACGTCCAGCCAAGCTGTACAATAGAACGCAATTGAGACTGACCGTGTTGTAACAACAGTAAGTCCTGCGATAATATGTCGATTGCTGAAGACACAATGCTGTCCAAAGAAAAAATTCTGGAGGACAGAGTCATTAACCCATTGTCCACTACAGAAAGTGATTTTTCCAAATTAATACGGTCAATTTCCCGTATTCTCTCTGCTGTTTCAATTTGAGTAACCTTCCAGGCCTCGTTGTATGCTGCATATACAGAGGCTGCTATGAAACGCTTTTGACGCTGTTTGCGTGGTCCCATAATGAAATCACGCAAGTCAGCACCATCAGTAAGTAAAGATAGGTGTTGCTTAATTTCTGCCAGTGTGGAGGTTTGTAGCCATTGAAGGCATAATTTGCCCACACTGTAGGTGGTTATTATCCCTGGGTGTTGTCTTTGAGGATATCTAGGGTCTGGCCTGGTCATTTTGAACCCCTGTGTTTTGTTCAGGAATCTGTCTTGACAGTTATTAGTATCTGTGGGCCAGATCAACCACTGTTTCCAATCAGGATGTGTTCTGTTTTGGTTTAATACATAGTTTAGTCTATCTCTTCATCTGTAGAGCTATTGCTGTTCATTGTTGGCTTTGGAATAGACGGTTTATTTAAGTCTTTGATTTTGGCTAAGCCAAGACAGGTGGTTTGTTGAACCGTGTCATTTAAAAATATAATTTGTTCTGGGATCATGCAGGCTCTAAACAAAGATTCTATACCCTGTACTTGCCAATCTTTTGTACCCCAAACAGTTTTCAATTCAACATTTTTGTCCCAATAATCAAAACCAAAAGTATTCATTTGTTCGAAGAATGAGTCTGAATATATCAATTTCGTGTTTGTTATCATGGTCTTTGTCCCTGTCTTATTTGACAATTTGAAATAAAATGTTTCAGCATTACTTATGTTAAAACTTGAAAAATATGAATATTTGTCGTAAACGGTTCTTGAGCTTCCTTTTGGAGGGGTTGCACAATGTTCCCATTGATTATAATTTAAAAAATTTCTAGGTTGTGCAGATTTATGTAAAAAATGGTTACCATAGTGGTTGTAGCAATACATACTATCATAATTTGTAGAACCCTGCAAATAATCATGTTTGGTAAATTTAGCAGACATTACTAAGTCAGACATCATATTATTAATGCTTTCGAAGTCCCAATCATCAGCAAATGAGTTTGGTTTTACAAAGTCACTCAATGAGATCTTAATTTGGTGTGGATATTTCAGGATTTCAACCGGACCATAGATTTCGTAGTCAGTGTTGTCCCATGCTACCCCACCCGGTATAGGATTGGCTATGAAGTTGACTGAAGAAAGTTCTCTTTTCTCGACGTGTGAAGATGTGTGTGGTTTGAGGATCAAGTTGATTTTCTGACTTGCTGTGTCCATTTTAGCATATTTTCCCTCAATGAAGCGTCCCAAAGTTAGTACCATGATGAGCCAAAGTATGAGGATAAATGCACCAAAACCCACCCAAAATTCAAGCCATGGAGAAATCAGATATGTTTCTTTCAGTTGTTTCAAAAGTTCTTTAGCTTTATCTTTAAAGGTTTGTGATGATGGCTGTGTCTTTGATTCACTGAAGGCTTCAGAGGAATTATCGAAGTTTATGAAGTAGCCGGATGCAGTTCTGTCAATTGTTCCAATTGTTTCAGGATTACTGTTTCTTGCATTTTCACTTGGTACTTCATTGTAGATTGGTGTGTCTCTGCTAAATGTTTTTATTTGGGTTTCCAGAGGTCTAAGTTCCATTGCATTGTTGCATAGTCCTTGTTGTTCTTCTGTAGGCGTTTCGAATGTGATTAGCCTCTTTGTTAGGACCTCTGTACTGGTAGCAAACCTTGGTGTTTTGCTACTTATTGGGAGTCCACTTGGCCTACTATTTGTTATCGGCCACATGATTGTGGTTTTACCAGGTCGATGGATACAACTCGGTTCTGTTTTTTACCAGCAAGCGGCGGTAGTACAACTGATCTTGTCCCGTTGACAGACAAGACAGGAACTGCTTTTCTGTAAGAAGGCCCAAATTCCTTCTTTACCGCGATCTTTTCCCTGACTAGATCCCCGACTTTTGGAATCCAGACAGGTCTTGCTGGGACAGGTGGTGGTTCTTCAGTGGTTGTTGGCTGCTGTTTCAACTTTATGTTGCTCAGGTCTTTCCTTGTTTTGTTTAAGTCCTGCAAAATAGCCAAACGGTCTTTGATATCAAAGCTTTTTTTCTTTCACCACTGAAGTCTGACTATCAAGGTCAGAGATCAACATCCTAGTTCCAAATAATAATTCGTACGGACTGAATCCCTTCAGAGAATTTCTTGGCAAGTTATTTAGACTACGTTGGACACTTATTAGATGTTTGACCCACCCAGCTCCCGAACCTAATATCCTTTCCGTTATAGATTGCTTTATGCCTTGGTTTTTTCTTTACACCATCCCGTATCCCTCAGGAAGGAAGTGAGAAGATTCCCCCTGTGCTATGCTCATTTGGCCATGTTTCCCTTCAGGCTGGGGGGCTAGAGTGAAAACAATGGTCAAACGTAGCATGCTCTTAGCGTATATGCCATTTAGACTCGCAAATCTTTGTATAACAGTCCAGACTTCAGCCGAGTGTTGGTGATCTACATTATAAGTGGAAACTAGCCTGTATATGTTAATCGCAAGCTTTGCTTTTTACTGTTGATTTTTTCTGGAGTGAAACGACACGGTATTACACCGTTTCTCTCACCACTGCGATTCCTGTTCCAGTTTGGGCAGTTTTTTACAAACATGGTATGATGCAGGCTCATGCCTGGCCACCAGTACCTTGATTGTAATTCTTCCAGAGAATCTTTTAGTTTGAGGTGTCTGAGACCCTCGCCCATATGTGCGTCTGCGATTAACAAGTTTCTCCTGTCCATGTTTGGAATCACTCTATCCCCCACTCCAGGGATTCGAGCAAAAGGGACGGAGTTTGCATCGATTATGTATGTATAATTGAGTGGATAGTTGATCGGTAGCGCTGAGCAGTCGCCTTTTGATGACGTTTTCACCGCCAGCACTGTTTCACCGTCAATGTATTTTAATGTACGCTTTTTTCGAACTACGGGAGCCGATTTAGTGGCTGCCGCTGTGACTGTTTCAGCCAATGAATTCCCTGCAACGTGAACGCCATCACGTTGATGACTCAGTGTATGTATCACGTGAGTCTTTGGTAGTTCTTTTTGTAAAAGAACTACTTGTTCCCAGAGCAGTTTCTGCTTTATTGTTGCATCTGTGTCATCTTTGTAACCGTTTTGAATCCATGTCTGCAAATCCTTGTTGTATGATTTGACGCAGTAATATGAATCGGACACTATAAGTGTCGGGAATTCGCGATCCGCATTATCTAGCGCCATTTTCAATGCTATTATTTCAGTCTGTTTTTCTGAATTAGTTTCAACTGAGTGTGTTTTGTTAATAGAGGTCTTAGTTTACCTCCGCGCCACACTTCTTTTGTAATCCCACATGTGGGGTTGTATGCTTGTTCTCCCCAAACGGGGGGTTGAGCATGTCCGTCTGTATAAATTACACAGGCGTAATGTCGTAAAGGCAGAATGTCGATTGGCAGAGGGAATGTTCTTACATATTCCAGATTTTTTAACTCTTCTAGTTCTGGATCAAAGTAGTAGTATACTTTGTCCGTTGTAATTGAATTCACCCATTGTATCCATTCCGGATTCAATGTTGTTGTTGGTAAATTACATGGTGTTGTTAATGCCTCAAAGGCTGGTTCTGCTGTTCTGACTATGATATGTCTACCGTCAGCTTTGTCTTTTTCTCTAGCTATTGCGGTTTGAACTGCATGAACAATGTTTTCTTTAATGCTGAATTTCTTTTCAGCTTCTGTGTACAAGTGTGATTTGAATGCAATTGGTACCTTTTCTCCCTCATTAGAGGTCAGGTATGTGAATCCGCATCTTCCTGGGATGACTCGAATCATAAGTTTGCATGTATTATCACGTGTTTCTAATTTTGTTTTAATTAGCATGCCTGTTTGTAAGGATCTCAGAATTTCTGTGTGTATTTGAGTCCAATTGGTTCTTTTAAAATCTGGTTTTATCAGATCATAAAGGGGTTTCACCCTTTCTGCGTAATTTGCAATGTATGTTCTTCCGAAATTTAGGAAGCCTAGAATTGACTGAAGGTTTTTTAGTGTTCTCGGTGCTTGGAGTACGGCACATTTCTCTAGGAAATTGTCAGCCAGGCTTTTGCCTTCACTTGATAATTCATATCCTAAGAACAGGACTGTCAGATGGGCAATTCTGGATTTTTTAAAGTTGAATTTGTAACCCTCTGCTGCGAACCCAAGTATTATGGTGTTCACTCTCTTCAAGTGAGTATCCAAGTCATCATCTGTTAAATAAATGTCGTCGACATAAGATAATGCTTCGTCATCATATGTTTGTAGTAATTCTGTTACTCTCGCTGAGAATACTCCCGGGCTGTTCTTGTACCCCTGGGCTAACCAACAGATTTGTTTTTGAGTGCCATTTATTGAGAACGCAGACAAATATCTGCTCTCTGGTGCTATGTTTTGACAAAAGAATCCATTAGAGATGTCTAATGTTGTTTTGTATTTTTTGCGCACTATGTTATTCATTAGTGCAGCACTATGTGAATTTTGCACTGCAAAAGTTTTGCAACATGAGTTAAGGTGTCGGTAATCCAAAACTAGATGATATGAATTGTCTGGTTTGGAGACCGGAAACAAAGGGTTGTTCATTTGTGAGGTGCAAGTTTCAATCACCCCCTGGTATTCTAGCTGATCTAGGATTTCTTTTACCTGTTTTTTAGCTTCTTGCTTAATTGGGTACTGTCTTTGTGCAGTAGGTTGTGATTTTAACTGGATTTTGTGAGGAGGAGAGTCCTCATCCCATCCTACGTGATTTTTATATAAAGCAGGAGCTTGAGCTACTGCCCACTTTCTAGCAAGTGTGTATTTTTTATGAATTGGGATATGATTTGAGAAGGCAGGCATAATTATTTCTTCGCCATGAGGGCACTCCCTGACAAACTCTGGTGGCCAGTCTTTTTCAGCTAGAAGGATGTCATAGCCCTTGGAGAGATTATCCCAAAATAGTCCCCTTATTTTTCTAGTCTTATCCCCCTCTATACGTAATGTTATTTCATATATTTTGTGAGGTTTGCTAACTCTGGTGTCTGCAGTTTCCACTTGAAGATATTCATTCGTGTCCACTGTCTCCAGATGAGTCATAAGGACTTTGCGAGCTATGCTCACTTCTTCTGCGCTGTCTAGCATCGTCTGAGCCCATTCTCCGTTTTTCAGTTGTGTCCTCAGTATTCTCGGCATTGTTAACTACCTTGATACTGGCTACCTTCTTTTTTGGAAATTGTAATTTCTTTTTTAGATGAGCAGGTTCCTTGTCTTTGGACTTGGTGTGCTCTTCTCTTTGTTCTGATCGTCCTCTTCTTTCCGATTTCTGCGAGGAAGTCTGAAAAGATTGAGAGGGACGTGTATCAATGTCTTGATATCTATCAGGCTTCTTTATATTATCCCTATTTCTAAGGTTATATCTTTTCCCAGAGGGGTCACTCTGAGGTGACCTGTGTCTTTGGTTCGGAGATTTTTCTCTTCGCCTAGGAGACCTTCCTCTGGACTGGAATTTCTTTTCTTTAGGATTGGATTGTTTGTTTCCATCCCAGCTCTTTTTCTGTGATGTTGAATTATTATTAAAAAATATTTTTTCAGGACTTTCAATCAGTTGTGGTTTTACTGGTATTCCACCTAAGCTATCTCTACCTAGTTCCTCATAGGATTTTTCTATGATTCTGGCAATTTCAGCTGGTTGGTCTGCTATATCTGTCTCTTTTAACCTCTGGCGGATCGCCACGTTTGCTGCTTCTCCCTTGATGTTGGCTAATAATATAGCCGAGACCTGCTTGAAGTCTTTCAGTAATTTCATACCAAGAGTTAAAGCGGGTTCTGGACCATATTCGTCTTGAATTTGTTTTAGCACATCTGGTATTACCGAGATGGATGGAACACCGTGCGTTTTTGTGTAGATGGAAGCAAAGACTGTACCCCAAGTGTCACAGTCCTCAATGTGTGGTGCGATTCCCATTGGAAGACAGATAGTCAGAATCCTGTGTTTTTCTAGCGGGGTGGTGTCTGGAAACACCGCCTCTATTTGGGTGATTTTTTGCGCTAGCCAGAATGGTATTTGTTCCCGTTTAGCCGGTACTTTACCTAGGCAGGACTGTATGTTCTGTGGTGTAATTTTGTTTGTGTTCCCCTGGTGAGGGGTCAGCTGTGGAATTTTAATTTCTGGCTCAATTGTTGAAGTCTGCATCACATATTGGACTAATTGTCTATGTACTTTTATTAATTGTTTTAGCTGTGTTAAAAGCTCTGCTGCAGACATCCCGTCGATGTCTGGATGTGGTGTGTAGGACCGGCCACGTTGCTCCTGGTCTACCTAAAGGACCGAGCCTGGTGATGTGATTATTATGTTTTAGGGCGCCATCAAATAAGAGCAGGTGCTCTTGAAATTTGAGTGTTACTTCCACCTCCTCGAAAGGAGTGTACATTTCAGGAGGTTCCTCTATTTTGTAATAGTGGAAGTACTTTGTTACAGGATTTGCTGCTGGAAAATTTATCCATGAATAGTATACCTCTGTCTGCCGATATTCGTGTGCCTCAATTACGAATATGACTGTGCCACCTCTAGCTGTCAGTCCATTTTCTATAAGTTTTAATGTTATAGATCTCCTTTTGATGACCGGAATGAGTATTATATTTGGGTCTGCTTCCTGCATAGTAGCATCAGCTTCTGCGAGTTCAGTTGCTATTCTAACTGCCTCTCTTTCATCACCGCTGTCTACCATTTTTCCGACAGGAAGGTTATTTCTTTTGTTTGCAGATCAGGTTTCTTATGGAAACAAAGATTAGATGCACACTATTTTGGAACAGTGTATCCTTCAACGTTGACTATACCAAGAACCATACATAGGAGTTCCCTCCTGCGAGGTTTTGGAGGATATTACCTTTCAACCACTCCAGACGTCTTTGGAGTATAATGGGAAAAAAGGGGTCTGAGTGAGAAGGCACGACTGAGTTACTCTAAATGTCTTACGTTAGTTTATCGCCCTTTCCAAACGCGTTGGGTGCCATGTAGTGTAGTTCCTATCATCCCAATAGGCTCTGCGCATTGGAATAATACCTTCAATAGTATAGGCCTAGACCAGACGTTAACTAGGTCTACTACTGTCGATATTAGACTTAAAGTTTTGGGTTTGCCAGCTTAGCTCAGAGTTCACTAGAAACTTTCTTGAATGTTCAGGAAAGAATTAACTCCCCTGATTAGACAAGAAGGGATTTAGTTTCTGACAACCATAGAACATGACAACTTTGCTCTCCCCTAATCAAGAGTGTATCTCGAGAGTCGTGTGAACAAAAGGCAATTTATTTTACTCAGTCAGTACGTGCATTCTTAGTCTCATCAGATTGTAGAGAAAAGGAAGAGACGGGCGTGTTCAATAAAAGGTGTTATTTATTGATCAGTCTCTTTTCTCATACAAGAGAAATGGATCAATATTATTGCAATACTTATGGTTAAGTAAAGTGCATACATTAAAAGCAGAAGTATAAAATAATACTGTAAAAACATTGATATGGTTTCTAAGCCATATGAAGGTTTAAAATGATTAAAATAGATTACATACATATATACATTTGACTAAACGTACTCAACTGGTGTTTCTAAATACGCCTACCCCGTGTACCTGACCTAAGCCTAATGCGTGGGCGGGAATAGAAAGTTACAGTTTAAGTTAAGTTCGTTTTGCCAAGTGACTGACTAAAGAATTCTCTGTGAGGGGTTATTCAGTTCTGTACCTGGAAGTTAGGATGAATGAGGGATGGTATCTCTCTCTCTGGTCTCGATATTCCAGGCTGCCTGCAAGGGCTACCCGGAAGCGCCGGTGCTGGATCTCTCGGCAGGAGAAAGCAGCGCGTCTCGTTCTCAGCGCGTCAGGAAGGCGGGGCTGCGCCAGCGGGGTCTGCTCTGCTCTGGGCTTCGGCAAGTATGGCTGCTCCGTCTCGTCACCACCGTGTGTGTTTGCATAGGGCAATATCGGTAATATTTATACCTTTAAGGTGCCGAGATTGACGTAAGGATGGACATAGATACGTCAATAAGGATGTCATACGACTTGGTCGTTAGCACATTCTTTTGCTGAAGTTCTCGGTGAAATCAAAACAATGGCCGCAGGGTTTTTCCCAGGTAGTCATAGGTTTGATTTGTTTAGAGAACTCCGTATGCCTTATCAGGGGCTGGAGGAATATCGCTTGTCTAATTAGATCGCAAGCGTTATGACCTAATCAGATAACACGTTCCTGTGCCGTAGTGTGGCTTCGTCAGATAACGGTATCTGCATCATGGGGGTTTGCTTCCTCATGGGCTGACTGCTAGTTAACTTGTTGGTTTGTTAACCAGAATAGGGTCAGGAATAGGGGGATCGATTCAGAACCTATAGGAATACATCACAGGTTGACTTACAACCACCACCATAAGGGATTGTTTGGACTGATACAGGGTGCCCACAGAACTGTGGACATCATATACCAGGCCAACTTCTCACATTGGTGGCAGCGGTGGGATTTGAGCTTGCTGCTGTTTTACCTTTGCAATCTTTTTATCAAATTGAAAGATCACATTTAGTACCATAGGTACATATAAATAAAAGCTTAGCATATTTGAGTTCTACTGGACTTATTGGTTGTAGGTAGAAGGGCTTAGCACACCCTGACTACAACTCACTAGTAAGGGACAGTAGGAAAACACTTAGGGGTCGATTCCGATCCGGTAAAAAGCGCTCGTACGGAGCGTTTTTCCCCGTACGAATCGTACCTGTAAACATCCCGTACGTACGACAAAGTACGATTCGTACCAGGAGCCGTACTCCGTACGAGTCGTACAAGACACCGTACGACTCTAATCTCCGTACGATTCTCCCTCGGAACCCGCTGTATGCGACATTTGTACTGTTCGCGGCTGGTTTTTACGACCCAGCAAGTACGATACGTGTCGGGTACGCACCGTACGACCCTTTTTCTACGGGAGCTGAAAACAGCCATAAAAGCAGAGTTCGCGCCTCGGTGTACGAGCCGTACCCCCATTGTACGATCGGTGTACGAGCCGTACCCCAATTGTACGATCGGTGTACGAGCCGTACCCCATGTACGATCGGTGTACGAGCCGTACCCCCATTGTACGATCGGTGTACGAGCCGTACCCCCATTGTGTGATCGGTGTACGAGCCGTACCCCATGTACGATCGGTGTACGAGCCTTACCCCCATTGTACGATCGGTGTACGCGCAGTACCCCATGTACGATCAGTGTACGAGCCATACCCCCATTGTACGATGGGGGTACGGCTCGTACACCGATCGTACATGGGGTACAGCTCGTACACCGATAGTACAATGGGGGTACGGCTCGTACACCCCATGATCGCAGGGGTACGGTGCGTACCCCTGCGATTATGGGGGGTACGGACCGTACGGTGTGTATGTGTTTGTGTGCTTTTCCGTACAACTCGCCCTTACCTGATGTGGACCGTACGAATCGCGTCCTCATACCCCGGTCCGGATCATACTCGTCGGGTCTTACGGCATGTGTACGAGTCGTACGGTATGTGTACGAGTCGTACGGTTCACGGTTTCAGCCTTGCAATACGTACGGATCGCGACGATTCGGACGGATTCACGGAATACGGATCGTACTTCGCGACTCGGACGGACGGGTACGATTTGTATGGAGAGGGCTCCGGATACAAATCGTATGGACGGTTTTTTTCCCGAATCGGAATCGACCCCTTAGTGTAGGTAGGTGCATCCCTTACACCACACTAGAGTCATGTCTGGCGCAGGTGAACCTACAGGCTCTCTACCTGTGAGGGTTGACCCTCCACAGGCAACCTCCAGCTATGACAAATTCAGCTACAAAGACTTGAGTGCCTTGTGCACTGCAAGGAAGCTGAGAAAGGGTCACAACCCTACTACTCCTATCATGATAGCCATCCTGGTAAAAGATGACTTAGAGAGAGCTAAGGTAGTTCCCCCAGGATCAGGAGAAGGAGTAGATCCCCCAGAGACTGAGAACACCTCCCCAGAAGTAGAAAATGTGGAGGCAGACCCAGAATCAAATGGTGAAGATTCAGATTTGGATCAAGGGGATAACCAGGTCCCAGTGGCAAGGCTTAGCCAGGCCAACTTGGATCTACATGGAAATGGAGAGGGCCAGCACCTCCCCAGAGTACATAACAGGATTCTCCCAGGCAATAGGAGGGAGAGAAGCCCTACCAGGGATTCTCACATTTCTAGTGCCTCAAGGGAATCACAGAGAGGAATGACTTCCCCTCAAGGAAGAGAGCATAAGGCCAGGATGAGAGCAGTCAATCTCCAAATAGAGAGAGAGGAATTAGCCCTGGCCCAAGCTAGACTTGCTCTTGCAAGAGAGCAGAGATTGAGTGGGGAGACTCCCACTGGTGGCAGCATTATCCCAAGAGATAAGGACAGGTCCTATGACAATAGAAACCTGAGTAAGATTTCCCCCCCCCTACAAAGATGGGGATGATATCCACAAATGGATAACTGCTCTTGAGAGGGCCTGCATGGTACAGCAAGTCCCTGAGGATCGCTGGGCAACAATCTTGTGGCTCTCCTTTTCTGAGAAATGGAGAGATAAGCTCCTCACAGTTAGACCTAAGGATGCTAAAAACTACTCTGTCTTGAAGAGTGCTCTTATTTATGGGTTTGGCCTAACCACTGAGCAATACAGGTTGTTGTTCAGAGACACCCAAAAAGCACAGACTCAAGACTAGACTGACTTTGTTGATTGTGCCACTAAGGCTCTGGAGGGTTGGTTGCAGGGAAGTAAAGTCTCAGACTATACAGGATTGCACAATCTTATAATGAGAGAGCAGATCCTTAATAACTGTCAAAACCAGCTTTTGCATCAACACCTTGTAGACTCTGATCTGACCTCTCCCCAAGAATTGGGAAAGAAGGCAGACAAATGGGTCAGAACAAGGGTTAAGCAGAAACCCCAGAACCAAGGAGGTGATCAGAAGAAAGCAGACCAAAAGGGTGGTAATCAGAAAGATAAAGACCAGAAGTCTTCTACAGGCCCCCAAACTAATAATAAGGAGGGTGGTTCCCAAAATGGAAAGAAAAAGAAGAATGATGGCCCAAAGAAACCTTGGTGCAACTTTTGCAAGTCCACTTCCCATTGGGGGAGTGAATGCACTAAGAGAAATCCAGTTGCTACTATTGCAGTCCCTAAGACACCTGCACCCCCTAGTACAGTTAGCAGTGGTAGTACACAACCCAAGGCTATAGTAGGGTTAACCCTGGGTACTGAGGGGGAGACTGGCTTAGTCAGGATCCCTACTCAGACAGTTCTGATCTGTGAGGGGGACATAGCTATGTCCTCTACTGTGAGTCCTAGTAACCTGGGCAAGTACAGGCAGACGCCTTTAATCAATGACAAAATGGCTCAGGCCTACAGGGACACTTGTGCCAGTGTCACTATGGTGACACCTAACTTTGTGGACCCTGAACAGATGATACTAGGTGAGAATGACCTAGTGACCAATGCTAGCAACACCACTACTACACATAGTGTGGCTTTTGTTAATTTCTCCTGGGGAGGGGTAACTGGCCTCAAAAGAGTTGTTGTTAGTGCAGACCTCCCAGTTGACTGTTTGTTGGGCAATGATCTGGAGGAATCATTATGGTCAGAAGTGGAGTACAGGACCATGCAGAAATGCTAGGGATTTCAGCACATGTCCTTGCTGTAACCAGGTCCCAGGCCAAGAAGTGCCTACCTGAACCTGTGGTTGATCTTGAAACTTTAGACCAACCACAACCCAAGAGAAGGAGCAAGAGGGTCAAGGCAGTGCCTTCCCACTTGCCCCAGGTTGAGGATCAGACCTCACAGGAGGGCGATTCTGTGATCCAAGAGGAGACTGTCTCTGAAGAGCTTGAACCTGATCAGGTTGAGTTTCTGGGGACAGGGGGACCCTCAAGGGCAGACCTGGGGCAGGCTCAGTTGACTTGCCCTTCACTTGAACCCCTCTCACAGCAAGCTGCTGCGGAGGCTGCAGGGAATGCTCAAGGTACCCATTCAGTGTATTGGGATGATGGGCTCCTTTATTCAGAGGCTAGAGACCCAAAGCCTGGTGCAACCAGGAGGTTGGTCATACCTTTGCAATTTAGGGGCTTCCTTCTAACCTTGGCCCATGATATTCCCCTTGCAGGACACTTAGGCCAGAACAAGACTTGGGACAGGCTTGTCCCTCACTTTCACTGGCCTCATATGCCAGAGGATACCAAGGAGTTTTGTCGCTCCTGTGTCGCCTGCCAAGCCAGTGGCAAATCAGGTGACACCACAAAGGCCCCCCTTATACCACTACCTGTGGTGGGGGTGCCCTTTGAGAGAGTTGGGATTGACATTGTTGGACCAATGGATCCCCAAACAGCATCTGGGCACAGATTTATACTGGTGGTAGTGGATCATGCCACCAGGTACCCAGAGGCAATTCCCCTGAGGACCACAACAGCTCCTGTTGTGGCAAGGGCCCTCCTTGGAGTTTTCTCCAGAGTGGGCTTTCCAAAGGAGGTACTTTCAGACAGAGGTACAAACTTTATGTCTGGATACTTAAAGGCAATGTGGAAGGAGTGTGGAGTGAACTACAAGTTCACCACACCCTATCGCCCACAATGCAATGGACTTGTTGAGAGATTCAACAAGACCCTCAAGGGAATGATAAAAGGATTACCTGAAAAGCTCAGGCGTAGATGGGATATCCTTTTACCCTGCTTACGCTTTGCTTACAGAGAGGTCCCACAGACGGGGGTTGGCTACAGCCGTTTAGAACTTTTGTTTGGCCACCCTGTGAGGGGTCCATTGTGTCTTGTGAGAAAAGGATGGGAGTTACCTCTCAAAAAGCCCAAACTTGATATTGTGGACTATGTACTTGGTCTCCGCTCCAGGATGGCTGAATACATGGAGAAAGCATCCAAGAACCTGCAGGCCAGCCAAGAATTACAGAAAGCTTGGCATGACCAAAAGGCTGTTCTGACTGAGTACCAGGCAGGACAGAAGGTGTGGGTGTTGGAGCCAGTGGCCCCAGCAGCACTCCAGGACAAATGCTCTGGACCCTACACCATAATGGAAAAGAAGGGGGAGGTCACCTACATGGTGGACTTTGAAACCCCTAGGAACCCCCACAGGGTGACCCATGTGAACAGACTGAAAGCATTTGTTGACAGGGAAAGCATGGGCTTGCTCATGGCTACAGATGGGGATCAGGAGGAAGAGAGTGACCCTCTCCCAGACCTGCTTTCCCAAAACCCTGATGATGGCTCAGTTGATGGAGTAGCCTTGGCAGGCATCCTCACTGACCAGCAACAGATGGACTGCAGACAGGTTTTGCAAGCCCATAGACACATGTTTTCACTCACACCCAGTCAGACTACCTGGTGCACCCATGTGGTGGACACTGGTGATAGTCTACCTGTGAAGAACAAAATTTACAGGCAACCTGACCATGTCAGAGATTGTATCAAGGCTGAGGTGCAGAAAATGTTAGAACTTGGAGTGATTGAGCCATCAGAGAGCCCATGGGCCAGCCCAGTAGTCCTTGTGCCAAAACCTCATACCCAAGATGGAAAGAGAGAAATTAGATTTTGTGTGGACTATAGAGGTCTCAATGCTGTCACTAGTACAGATGCTCATCCCATTCCAAGGGCAGATGAGCTCATTGACAAATTGGCTTCTGCCAAGTTTTTGAGCACATTTGATCTGACAGCTGGCTATTGGCAAATCAGGTTAGCTGAGGAGTCAAAGGCCAAGACAGCATTCTCTACCCCCAGTGGGCATTATCAGTTTGTGGTGATGCCCTTTGGTTTGAAGAAGCACCTGCCACCTTCCAAAGGTTGGTGAATCAAGTCATTTCTGGGTTGGATGACTTTTGTGCAGCATATCTAGATGATATTGCTGTCTTTAGCTCTACCTGGGAGGATCACCTGATCCACCTGAAGAAGGTTCTGGAGGCCCTGCAAAAGGCAGGCCTGACTATCAAGGCTACCAAGTGCCAGATAGGGCAGAGCAAGGTTGTGTACTTGGGCCACCTAGTAGGTGGGGGTCAAGTTCAACCATTGGAGAGCAAGATCCAGGCCATACAGGACTGGGCTCCTCCAACTACTCAGACACAAGTCAGAGCCTTCTTGGGCCTGACTGGGTATTACAGAAAATTTGTAAAGAACTATGGGTCCATTGTGACACCATTAAATGACTTGACATCCAAGAAGATGCCCAAAAAGGTTCAGTGGACAGTTAGCTGTCAAAGGGCATTTGATGACCTGAAGAAGGCCATGTGCTCTGCACCAATCCTTAAGAGTCCGGACTACTCCAAACAGTTTATTGTTCAAACAGATGCTTTTGAGTTGGGGGGGGGAGCTGTGCTTTCACAACTTAATATAGATGGTTAAGACCAGCCCATTGCTTTCATTAGCAGAAGGCTGACCCCCAGAGAGAAACGTTGGTCAGCCATTGAGAGGGAGGCCTTTGCTGTGGTTTGGGCCCTGAAGAAGCTGAGGCCATACTTGTTTGGTACTCACTTCCTAATTCAGACAGACCATAAGCCCCTCTTGTGGCTTAATCAGAAGAAGGGTGAAAACCCCAAACTACTCAGTTGGTCCATTTCCCTACAGGGGATGGACTTTACAGTGGAGCACCGCCCAGGGACTGACCATGGTAATGCAGATGGTCTCTCCAGGTACTTCCACTTAGAACATGAAGACTTATCTGGTCAAGGTTAAGTTTAATGTCCCTGCGTTTGGGGGGGGGGGGGGGGTTGTGTAGGAGAGTAGGGTCTGCTATCCTATGGTCACCCCAATTTTTGCATTTTGCTTCACTGGTTTTCGACTTAATGTGGCTGTGGGGCTGCTAATCAGACCCCCAGCCTGCTGTTCTCTCTCTAAATTCACAGACATGTACTATAGGTACATAACCAATTTGGTACTGGACACCTTGTCAGCCCCTATACAGTGCACTATAGGTGCCAAGGGCATAGGTGCATCCAAGGCCTACCAGGGGCTGCAGCATATCTTTTGCCACCCCTGGCTGGTACTTAAATCGACACAACTGGCTGTTCGCACAGCTGGGGCAAGGTGATGTAATCACCTCTTGCTTAGATATAGTATACCTATGTCTAAACCTATATCTGGACACATATACACCTATAAGTCACTCCTATGGCAGGCCTTAACAATCCTGGAGGCAGAGTGCTTGGTTTTATGTGAGATGGTGCTCTAGCATGAGCTGAGCCTGTCTGCAGTGTTCAGAACCATTTCCTTACTGCTGTTCCAGTGATACTGCCATACCATATACTCTTAAGTGCATTATAATCCGCGCGGTTAATGCTAACTTTGGTTTGGCTTTATCAAAACATGTTGTGTTTGGTGTCATACATTTTGGAATACTACCCCCTTGCCAATTCTGGCGACGGGGGTAGCATTCCACCCTTCTAGAGGGAGAAGACATGTTACTTACTGCAAATGCGGTTAATCCTAAAAAGAGCCCCAGCATCACAAAATGGATGCTGCTGCCACAGACACTAGTCTGCCTTCCTGCTGCTGACCGAAACGCGACAGAGGAGGCATGATCAAAGGATCTCCTGTCACAGGGAAGTGTTACACCACCCCAGACAGGAGATAGTGGATTGTAGCAGGGAGGGTTGAAAGAAACTAGACACTGCCTGGGGCACACAAGGTGTCACTGGGCAGATTCCAGTCAAACCGGTTCTGGGGCACTCCAGCCCCAGTCTTGGCGGCAAACTGGACAAAGGAAAGGGGTGTAACCACCCCCTTCCTGGGTCCCACCCATAGGAGGGACCTAGCAGGTAATCCAGCCCCCAGATTTGGAATATAGGTGGGAGCAGTGCCAATGCACATCAGATTATCCTGACTGAAACTTATGAAACGAAACTCTGACCCTTCGACATCCTACTCGACGTTGAAGACTGAAGAATCTCGCTTGTGGTCAAGGAGTTACCACCCTGTGCAAACAGGCACCATCCAGCAACTTGACGTTTGCTTTGTCGCAGTTTCCGCCAGAACTCGAGCAACAGAGATCAACAAGACCCAGCAGGCCTGCCTTCTAACAGCCCGATCCACAGTCCCTGCAAAGCTGAGACCCGTGGAGGCGACCTGAAGCATGGGAGCGGCCATCTTGGAGGAACAACGAAGCGCTGACCGTGCAGCACCCAAGGATCCCTCAAAACTGTGCATTGGAGTTTGAAAAGCTCCAGGCCCGAGCAGCTTGTGCACCGAAGCTCACCCCTCCACACTCGACGAGTGCTGCATGGGGCCATTTTGCATCTTTCTGCTTGATGCGTTGGTCCGGTCGCTTGCCTGTTGGCTAGTGGCCCCAGTACCCACGAAACCTTGAATTTACACAGCTAGTCTGGTTGCTCCAGACTGGCACTCGCTCCGCTGAAAAGGAGCACCCGCTCAGACCTTGCTGGTCCGAGTGTTAAGCCTTCTTTGAATCCTGCGTGGGTTGCCTTTGCCAAGGCTTGTTGACTCTGATCCAGAAGCCGACACTGCCGACAGCGAGAGCCTTTGTGGGATAGCTCGTGATACACTCCAGGACATCCTCGGTGCCCCAGAGTCTACGTGGCAGCGGAGACAAGGCACCCAACATCAACCTGATTGCGCCCGACATCGCCTGGTTCCTTCCTGGTTCCTTCCTGGTCACTGGATAGTGACCCAGACTCTGTTCCCTCTGCTTTCAGGTACCCTTCAGCTTCGATCCACCCTTGGATCGCACCGGACACTTCTCTTCTGGACGCCTGCAGCATCTTCATCTTCAGGCACCATCGAACTGCGTGACGAAACCCGACACACTTTGGCACCTATGCACCCGCTTCCTGTGGGTGAGGTAACTTACAAGCGCCGGTGTTCCCACACTGGTACACACCTCTAGTGCCTAAGTCTAAAGTTTGGTAGTCCTAGTCCAGTCGGAAGACTCCTTTTGCAATAACTTTGTAACTTTTACGCACCATTGACTTTACATTGGTGCAAACCGTGCTTCCCACACTGCACCCGAATCCCGCGGGCTACTCCCGTCCTAACTGCTGTTAGTCCAGTGTAGTCCCAGCGATTCCCAAGGCCCTAGGCCTTACCCCACATCGATTAGTGATTGTTATACCACTTTTTTGATATATGGTTTGAGTGGCCACCGGCCTCATCCAAAAACGTGCAACTTGTCTATGTTATACTGTGCTTTTATTTAAACGCTTGTGCTTCATTGCTCATAAAGAGTAGTGGGTATTATTCTAAGAATAAATACATATATTTTGATAATATATAACTTGTGTGGTGTCCTTTCATTTGATATTACAGGATTGTATATGGTAAAAAAGCTGGCTTCACATGTCCTTTGGAGTTAAGTCTTTAAGGCTGCTTAGTCCATGCTACCCCTAGGATAGCTTGTCTATAAGGTTGACTTACAACCACCACCATAAGGGATTGTTTGGACTGATACAGGGTGCCCACAGAACTGTGGACATCATATACCAGGCCAACTTCTCACATAATGTTACTCAAAAAAGATGGTGTATAGTATATTTAAAGTACTCCATGTGAAAACTAATGTGACTAATAAAGGTCTTTGTAACATTAACATATCATTATTTTAGGAGAAGTTAATGTTTAGATGTGTCTCATTGTGAAGCTGGTGGAATAAAGTGTATGTTTAGACTAATGTTTAAGCATTTATATGTGTAATAAGAAATTATATTCATATTAATGTCAATGAAATGATGTTTTTGTAACCTTTGCAATTTATTCATGCATTAATAAGTTGCATTTGCCAAGTCTGTAGAAATGTGCACATATTTGTAACCCTGTGCACTAGTAAGGTGACATAATTTTTGGGCCTCGAGAGCTGTTTCAGTATGAGCTCATGTGTAAAGTCTAACATGTAATTCTTATTTAACCTTCAATGTAGCTGTATTAGCTGGAAAAGAAGAGTTTTTCTTTTAGTTAAATAGTAAAGTATGAGTGTCACATGGCCCATGGGGTCATTGTCATCTTCCCTAAGTTAACATGGGCATGCTGTAGACTGTCCACTGTTTTGCACACAATACTACATGAGTTTATTTTGCAAATGCTTCTTATGATATTTTCACATGAGAACCCACTGTTATGTTCACGCTTTTCAGGTTCCTGGGATTTGGTCTGAACATTGGAAACAAGGTCGAACAACAATGCCCCTTGTTATTCTGTTCTGTTCAGGCCCTAGCACCTAGACAAAATATACAGATGCAGCTGTTGTTTGGGAATATGTACTTTGGTCTTATTGGAATACATCGATAGGTCGCAACACACTTGGAGAGTTACCTTTCCAGAGAGAAGAGCATGATAGCACCTATGATGTATTACTTTTGTCTATAGACTGAGGTACGGAGTCTGCGGATGTATGGCATTACGACGTTACAACGACTTGCGCTGTAAGTGCTGGACTTAGGAATAGTAAATGTAAATGTAAATGTGTTGGACTTGTAAAGCGCACAGCTGCGCGTAAGCGTCCTGGCGCTGGAGACCGCTGGGGAACCCGTCCTGGCTTTCCCTGTGAGATGGTCCCTTTCTGGGTATATCCAAGGTGAAACCAGGCATCCCCGGCGTCTGTGGGGGGCCGTTGTAGAGATGAGGCAAGCTTAATGCCCAGAGTTGCCGAGTGTGATCCCTGGTTAGAGTAGGCACCGAGGCGAGAATTGTCGAGTCCGCTGGCCCTGGTCCACGACCCTGCCGCATCGGGAATTGAACCCTGTTCCTGGGCCGTTTTCTGCTTCTGGGTCTGCCGCCTCTAACCAGTGAGCCACACCACTCCACTATAGTCCACTAAGTACGATTTACTATTCCAACTCCAACCTACGCAACAGTAGGGAAGGTGTTGGAATAGTAAATATACTATTCCTTAGTCTCTAGGGCCATCCAGCGCAAGTCGTTGTAACGACTTGCGTTGTGATACCTGCGTTGTAATGGTAAACACTGCGTCGTAATGGATGTTCCCCGAGTCTGCAGATAACACCCAGAGATCTTCCAATATATAATCATCCTGCATCTGTGGAAGGGGAGGGAGGTTAGGCTGCTCTGTCTCTCACTATGACAGCTCCTTTTAAGATCTACGGATTACTTGCTATGCTGACCGTATTTGTGTTATGCATTTTTCTGCTTATTGAGGCACATATGGAGAATAATAGTGCATGTTATTTAACATAAATATGTTAAACTTGCTTGTGTCTCTAGCAGATCTTGTGGTGGAAAAGTACAAGAGTGTGAGAAAAAGGTTGTGTCTTGTAACTGCGATTCCTGAGAGAGTCGGGAGTGTTGTGTTCTGGGGTGTCTAATCACTTGTTCCTCTGTAAGAGAGTAGGAGGGCAAGTGAGACACTATAGCTAGTCGATCCTGGGCTCATGGGTACTAAGGTGGTAGAATGTGTCAGTCCCTATATACTATGGTCCCATATTCCTACGCATAGTTCTGTGTTTGCTCAGAATCCCTGCGGCATGAGAAGATGGATCTTGGCAAGGAGAATCGCAGTAATGAGCAAGGAGGTGAGTTCTCATGGAGGACGAGAAGAATAGCCAAGGACACATGAAATAGCACTTATCAATGTGGGATAGGTGGTGCCAGTAACCAGATTGTGCTGGAATCGTAGAAAAAACTGGAGATGAACATATGACTTACCTTCAGTGCACCTAATGTATTTTGCTGTAACATAGTAAGGGTCAGACAGACATCTTAGGATGTCATGAGGTGCAGATCTCTGCTTCTGTTTTTGCTTTGAGTGGCTTCAGGCTGTTTGACCCTTGGTTGAAGTTTCTTCTACTGAAGATTATGACAGCTGACACCTTTCTAATTTTCATTCTTGTTCAATACTTCTTAGTTTATGATTGTCCCTTTTAAGGCAGTGTGGGGAGAGATAGCATACTCCTGCTAACCTTTGAGAATCATTTGATGCAATTTAATGCCCAATTCTTTTTCTTGATTACTTGCATGGTCATAACATAATTGTATGCTTCTTGATATATAGGGTAAATCTCTTCTGGAGATGTAGATGTATTCTGTTTGTTCTGTATGTATATACTGTGGTGTTAAGACTGATCTATATCAATCTATTTCTGAATTTATAATAAAAATTTACTAATCTCAGATTTAGTTGTCGAGTAGATTATTGTGTGACTGGATTGGTTACACAGTATTGAATTCATTTGTGATTGTTTTCTCCCTCTTACCTCTCATGCAGCTAAAACGATCATCTGGTTGAGTAGGGATGTTTAAGTGGGCCCCAGCTCTCTCAGACTGATTGAGCAGACTGCTCAGGAAAGACTTTTTTTCTGTTAATCAAGCACATATTTCTGGTCTGTCCAAGGCACATCCAGAGGTTGATTTACTAACTTATCACATAATACAACACATCAAGCAAAGTTCCTGCACTGCATGAAATAGTTACCCCAGAACAGCACAATATCTATTAAGGTATGGCCCTGTTGCTCTCTCTCCTTGTGCCGGCATTCTTCGCTCCTACCTTGCAGATTTATATCAGAAAACATGGGTGCTTCCATTGGAACGTCCATGTACCATCGATACTATCAGCTAGATTCATCAAGCCGGAAACGGCTCGCAAAGGGCCAGATTCTGAGAATCTGGCCCTTTGCGAGTGCAATTTTTGCATTTGGGATTCATCATCCCAAATGCAAAAATCACTAATTGCGAAATCGCATATTTGCGAGGAATTGCATTTAAGGAATCTCTGGGCCATATGTATCAAGCTAATTAGCATTCGCAAAGGCCGAAATTCGGCAAATTTCGGCCTTTGCGGATGCTAATTAGCTAAATGGTATGTATGTAACATTTTTGCTGCAAAATAGGGAATCGCAAAATTTGCTATTCCTTATTTTGCGATTGCACTTAAGGAATCGCAAATTTTGCGATTCCTTAAATGCAATGTATCAAAGAAAAAATATTCCAAAAATGCCCATAAGGATTCGCAAATTACCACCAACTTCTAGTTGGTGGTAAGTTGCGAATTCTTTTTAAAAAGCTATTTTCAAAAAAACCAAAGGTGCCATATGACGCTCATACATGCCCTTAGGGCATGTATGTGCGTCATATGCCCCCACATGTCATTTTCAGGGGTGCAGCAGGGTGTTCTTGAGACACCCCTGCAACCTTGAAAATATTCCTAATTTGCGATTAGCAAATTGCTAATCGCAAATTTCCCCTTAATTCCTATGGGCCTCCTGGCCCATAGAAATGAATGGGTAATTTGCGATTAGCAATTTGCTAATCGCAAATTAGGAATGGTAAGGAATCGCTATAAAAAAGCGATTTTTTACATACATACCGTTTTGCAAATTCTAAATAGCGATTCCTTAAAAATCGCTATTTAGAATTCGCAAAACGGAACTATGATACATATGGCCCTCTATTTGAGATTCCTTAAATGCAATTCATTAACCATTTTCTATTAGCGAATTCGCTATTTCTGGCCGCTATTTACCACGAAGTCAGACTTCGTGGTAGATAGCGAAAACTCAGAAAAATGCACTTTAGTGCATTTTTCTGAGTGGTATGTTACACACACACACATGTCCTTTGGACATGTGTGTGCGCAACATCTGGCTACATTTGCTTTTCAGGGGTGCTACAGGGTGTCCTTTGGACACCCCTGGCACCCTTGAAATCGCATCCTTATTTGCGATTAGCAAATTGCTAATCGCAAATAAGGAATAACTCCCCATAGGAATGAATGGGGAGTTATTCCTTATTTGCGATTAGCAATTTGCTAATCGCAAATAAGGAAGATGTAGGAATCGCAATATTTTTTGCAATTCCTAAATGAATCCCGTTTTGCAAGTCCTTAATAGCGATTCCTTATGAATCGCTATTACAGACTCGCAAAACAGGACTTTGATGAATCTAGCTGTATGCCTCCTAGATGCAAAGTAGGGCAGAGTAACAGATGGCGCTACTTGAACTTACATAAGGCAACTTTCCAACGCAAATCATGAAAGTCCATTCTACTACAACACTTTGTGCTGGGTTTGCATTACTTTTGTGATGCAACTTCAGTGCAAATGTTAGTAAATGAGGGCCCCAGTGCTAGTGCCACAGACGCAAACCATGGGCATGCATGTATGCACTGAGCACCAATTTGGTGCCATGCCATACGGGGACTTTATTCCGTGTGCAGCGCACTCCCTCTGAAATCATAATTTTGCCTAATGGAAAAATAATATATTTAGGCAAGTGTTTTCATTGCAGGACTCACTGTTAACCTATGTTTTTTTTTAACCATTTAATACATGCACAGCGAAAGTTCTTTGACATCAGGGAACTGGGTCAGAAATAGCGCATACACTTTTTTTCAATTCTGAGCTTGTCTAACCCACCTGCTCCCCACACTGAGTGGGAGAGGAAAATCTCCAGGATGAATCAGAAACCTTTGTCTTGCCACGATGTGCATGCTCAGCTAATCAGAGGGTTTTAGCTTCACTTTTCTGAAAATGTTCAAATGTCAGAATTCTTAGAATAAAGTGCATAACTTTCTATACATATCAGGCACTCTGATTGGTTACATGCCGCGTCTGACTACGAGCAATTGAATCATATTCTGCGGTCACTTTTTCATATCAGAAACGGCAATCTAATGCATTGTCTAAAGCCGAAGTAGCAGATAAAAGAGGCTTAAGTGTTTGATGGTTTCCATAGCTTCTAATATCCGTGGAAATGCCCTCGGGAAATAACATTCAAAATGAAGATAATTTTGAACAGCCATACTACTACGTGCACACTTTTGCCTTGACTGTTTCCTGCCTTTTTGTTCGAAGAATTTAAAAAGGGCACTTTTAAACCCATGCTTATTTTGTGACTGCCGTTTGCAATTCCAAGTTTGCATTTTGAAAAGCAAATGATCGAGAAACTGATGGAATGTTGTCCAGACCGACGAACAGCACTGTTTATGCCTCGTTGTACTCCAAGATTTTGGCGGCGTTCCTGTCCTGCTTTGCATTCTGTGCCATTTTTAAAAAAAAAATGAGAGTTCTAAATATATATTTTTCTCTCCTCTGAGAAGAGGTCGCTGAGGTGAGCAGCCTGTTTAGTAGCAATTCACGAATACTCAAGGACGTTTGAACCAATTATGTTTTACCCAGCATGCATATGTCCGAGAGAGCTTCCAATTGAAAGCCAAGGCTAATAAACAAGGAGCACGAAGGCCTTGGCATGTGACAAGGGCTGACATTCTCCAAGGAATGCAAGCCAACCTACTTATGCGTCGTCCCTTGCAATGAACTGCATCAGTGGGGCAGAGAAATAAAACGTGACACAGTTGTTAACGGATACCTTTCTTCTAGAAAAGCGCGACTGAGTTATATCCTTAATTTGTGAAAAATAAAAAATAATACCCACGATTGACGGGACTATTGTGTACACTCGTGGTCAGAATTTTTGTTGTATCTAGTATTCAGTGCTATGCATCTTCCCCCCTTCTCTGCCTTGCTGCTCAGCTAGAGTGGATGTGTTATGGAATGCTGGTGCATGTGAGGTACATTGATCTACACCTCGGCTACATGGACTTATTTACCATTACCACAATTTTACAATGAACACAATGAATAAAACCAATGCTTTCTTTTGTATAGACGTGTTGTGTAGTTGTATGACAGCTGACACCTTTCAGCACTGCATGCAAGCATCACATTGCGAGACATCTTCTCCGGAAATAGATTTTCTATAACATAGAAAACAAGGTGGATTTGCTATTGACGACCTGTACATCAAAGTGTCTCCTTAATATATTAGTTCGGCAACAGTAGACATAAATCTTCTCCGGAAATAGATTTTCTATTGGTAAAGCAATGCAAGCATCAAACCAAAACTGAGAATAAAAAGAGTGCGTGGGGCTTAACACAGTAAATAAAGTGAAACTGTTCAACGTATGACATCTTTGAATCCTGCCGTGTCGTACAATGCAATACTCCCTGTGACATTTTGTGAAAGTCATGGCTGCAGTGAAAAAGTGAGCTGAGTGTGCCTGTGCAATATAATAGTGCACGCAGTGCATGCTGTATAGTCCCACTATGTCTTGACAACACAAATCCTTCAAGTAAAATATGAGAGATTTCCTTGCACCTCAAAAGGCCTGGTCTGCCTCTGACAATGCAGTCTCCACCTCCTGCCAGGAACCATAGAAGGCAGAACTGGTCCTGGCCGGGCACAGAAACCCTCTGCCTGATAGATCAAAGGATTTTTGGACATAAATATTGGGCCCCGAACCCCTGAACTTTAGAACTCATCTGGAACAAGAAGACTGCCATGAAGAAGCTCCGGAGAAGCTGAGAAAGGAACGACTGCTTTGCTGGTTGCTTTGCTGGGCTGACCTGCAGTGGCTGCTTCTGTCTTAGGCAGTGAAAGGCCTGGACGGGACTTTCTGCAACCTAATTTGTGTGTCACTCCAAGGGCTTGAGGTAGAGCTTGCCTCCTGTTCACGAAGTCTCTGGAACAGCAAAGACTTCAAGTTCTTCGACCCGCAGCACTGGGGACTGTGCGTTTTTAACTGCAACCCGAAGAACACCAACTCAACAACGTCTATGATGCCACTGCTGACTCGGTGTCCTGAAGGCACCACAGAGGGCACCGCCACAATGCCGCACCGCAACCTTGGTCTCACCAACAACACCTGTTGATGCCACCAACAAGCCACTGCTCGCACCGCGACCTGTGGGTACCGCACTTCACAAAGACGCCTTGGCCTGCCTGAGGCCACTACTTCCCACCAAAATGCATGCACCGTGGTTTGAGGGCACCACTCGTAAGCCACACGATGCACCGCCCTCATTCTGAACCACAGCCTTGGCCTACCGCTGCATCCTCCGAACAGGTTGAAACACGCTACTTCCCGCCAAAATCGATGCCGCTGCATGCACCGTGGTTCGAGGGCACCGCTCTCACACGACGCACCGCCCTCATCCTGAACTGCAGCCTTGGCCTACTGACGCCTCCTCCGAACTGGTTGACACACAGGGCAGGACCCTTGATGGCGGTTTCACTACAGGGCTACCCCAGCACTTAATGAGGTCCCTCGTGGAGCTCATCCTCTCCCATACTGGGATAGAGAGATTAATGAAGACCAATGTCTTGTTTAAATAAGGAGCAGCCATATGCCCTTATCCTAAAATAGTATAGGGAAATTCTCTTCCTATCCCAATCTTCCAGGGGGTTTCACGCCCTGAAGAAAGTCCAATTACCTTTTATGAGGCATCAAGGGACAGATACATGTTGGCAATAGGGTCTTAGGACCATGATACTCCTACTGACCCTAGACACTTTGTTTTTACTATCTCTGTCAGATCCAAGAATATTGGGAAACAGGAATCTGAGATTTAAAAAAAAATCTTTAACCCCCTGGCCAAAAAACTATCTCAGTAAGTGTTCCCTGAAAGACGGTCAAGCCCACCCTGAATTCTAGGCGTCAGGGTGTCCCGATGATGAAGCATAACACCACTAGGGTGTGTGAGGGAAAAATATAACAAAAGGACGTGCTTCCTTTCCCACATATGAGTGGTGTTAAAAGCTTCACATAGGGCATACAACCTCCTTACAATTTATAGACTGTTCCAGATAACTTAACCACCTAACGGCGGGTTAGGTAACCAAGGGAGTACTTGTTGTGAAATAATACTACCGACGCCGGTGCCATCAACTCCAGTTCGTCAGCCGACAACAGCGCTTCAGCAACGACGACGCCGCTGTTTGCACAGTGGCCTGCTAGCACCGCGGCAAGCATGGCCATCATCTCGCACCGCGACCCTGGTCTCACCGATGACACCATCTGGTGCCGCCACCAAGCCGCTGCTCACACCGTGACCTGGGGGCACCGCACGCCGCACCGCTGCACTTCACACCGCAGCACTCGATGCCTGCCGATGCCAGTGCTCTTGTTTCCACCAGAGAGGAGCTCGACCTGCAACGCGAGTGACTTCAAGGGTCTCAGCGCTCTGCATTTCTCCCAGGTACTGTTTGCGGGTCTTCCCGACACCTTAGCTGGCCCACGACCAGCCAGAACTGTTGGATTTGTTGTTCACAACACCGTGGTATCTGGACGGAGCTATCCACACAAGGAACTCTTTTTAATCAGCGTATTTTTGGAACTATTAACTTTTAAGTATAGTATTGTGGATTTTTATCAGATTTGGTCTTGTCTTAAGTATATAGAAATTGGATATTTTTCTAAACTGGTGTGGTGTCCTTTTGTAGTGCGTACCCTGTTTTACTGTTGGTTATATGCAAATGCTTTACACACTGCCTCTAAGATAAGCTTGGAACAATCAGCCAGGCTTGGATGCTTGTGCCAAGCTACCAAGGGGGTGAGCAGGGGTTATTTAAGAAGTGTAACTCCCTTATCCTGACTAGAGTGGTGGTTTCTGCCTCACTTTAGTGCAAGTCTCAGCTAGCTGGAAATCCCATTTCTAACAGTATCCCTTGTGCATTTTAATGGAGGTGCTGATACAATTACTGGTCTGCTGGATTTACATCCCTGTCCAGCACCAAATGTGTCTTCCGAACACTTCTCTCAAAGCTATTCAACAGTCACAAGCAGCCAATAGGTTATTCGAGAAGCTCTTGTCTGCATCTAAGGATCGATCTCCCAGGGCATCATAAAATCAAGGAACTGGAGGGTCCCTCACCATCTACCCCAACTGCAGGTAGGAATCTTTAGCACCAATTATCTTTTGGAAACACTGAAAGCTTTGCTGTTACCTCACGCCTAACCCATGTGATGAGTCCTTCACTAGAATCATAACCACTCAAGACCCCTGATGAGTATATACTCATCCAATGCAGGCCATGGCCGATTGGTGCCTGAATTAGTGTGAGAAAGTGCCATCTTTTTTGCCTTGGTATGCCCTCACTTTTTTCTGAACTGCTGATGTGGTTTTACTGAGTGTGCCCTGGGTTCCTGCCAACCAGGTATCCAGGGCCTGTGTTCCTTCCCTAAAACTGTGTTGAAACTAAAACCCAATTGGCATCTCTGGCCACCTATCAGCCCCTAGTAAATGGTACCCTAGGTACCCAGGGCATGGTGACCAGAGAAGACCCTGAGGACTGCAGCACTTATTGTGCCACCCTCAGGGGCTCTGTACCCTGACACTCACACACTGCCTTTGCAGGCTGAGTGTCTAAGTACAGAACTAAACAAAGAGTCGACATGGCACACATCCCTGTGTGCCATGCCCAAAGAACCCACTGCCCTGGCATACTTCAGTCACCCCTCTAGCTGGGCGCCCTATGCCAGAGGTGTGGACACAGGTGCATGAGCCCTGTGCCCCTACAGTACCCTGGGCCATTCCTGGGCATTGTAAGTGCAGTGATGCCATTAAGAGTATATGGTTGGAGGTTGTCATTAGGACCTCCACAGCACCATAATGGCTACACTGAATACTGACAAGTTTAGTACCAAACGTCTCAGCACATTAAACCTATACTGATGCCAGTGTGGGATTTAATGTAAAATGTACCAGAGGGCACCGTAGAGATGCCCCCTGAAAACCTAACCTACAATCCACATCTGGGCCGAGTGGCTGCACAGGCAACCACACAGCAGACATGTTGCTGGACCCCTGGGTAGAGAGACCCCTGCTCCCCTTGGCCTGCAACAATGCACATCCTAGGCAAGGTGCTAGGTCTCCCCCCCAGGATGGGCAGGGGGAAGCTTCAAAGACATGCCGCGTCTGTGAGCTTTTCTAGACCATTTGCTGTACCCAGCAACTGGCCCCCACCAGTTCTGACCCTCACTCTGGCGGGAAGACTGGCAGGAAAAACCACGTCAGGAAGGGGGGTGTGCCAGCCTATGCCAACCGCACCCCTGAGGTGGGGGAGACGAGGTGAAGCATGACCCTGGGCTCCGGCCATCTTGAAGATGGGGAGCCCTGCCCAATCCCAACTAGGATCCTGCCCCCTCCCACAGGTGAGGAGCAAGCTAGAGGGGGTACCCACCCCAAGACAGGGACCTATTGGTCCCTGCCATTGCCCTACCTGTAACGCCCCTAAATTCAGTATTTAGGGGCTCTCTGAACCTTCCTTCCTCAGATCCCGATACCAAAAGAAGAAAGAAGATCAAGAAGAAGAAGACCCGCTGAGCAGCTGCTTACAACAGGACAACGACAACTGACTTGGCCCCAGCCCTACCGGCCTGTCCATCTTGGAACCTGCTCCTGCCTAAATCCTGGCGATTCCTGCAGAGAACAACCTTGGGACGCCCAGAGGACCTGCCCGTCTTGACCCTCTTAAAGACTGGGACTCCCAACAGCAGGGGCTCTGCTGCAACAACCCCCCTGGTGCCAGCCAGGAAGCTCCGGACCAGCCCACTCTGCACCTGCCTAGTCCGACCCGTGCCTGAGTGATCCAAGACCACGAGATCGTCCCCCCGGTGACTGAGACCCAAAGTCCAGTGCCTAAATACCCTCCTCGATGAACCAGACGACGCCTGCAGACTCAGAACCAGGGCCCCCCCAACCGCGACCAGCTGAGGGTAAGCTTTTCAGACACCCAAAGACAACCCTGCACCCGGCGCCCTACAGCCCCCTGTGCCTCCCTTTGGGGTACCTACCTCTGCTCCAAGATACCAACTTACCTCTCGACGTGCTGGTCGCCCCTGGAGAGTCTCCGCCCCCGAACCTGCAGCCTTTGTTCCCAATTGACCTTTTCCATTGGATAACATTGAGCACCCGACGGCTCAAAAGCACCCTGCACCCAACCGCCCAAGTACCGCTTGCTGTGCCCCCTTTGTCCTATCCTGCTCCCCCTTTTGCCCTGAGCAAGTGACCAGGAGCCCAGCTCCCACAGCCGCGTGGCCTGCTAGCCAGCAGCCACCAACCGGAGGCCCCCCGTACCCCATTGGATAAGATTGGGCCTAACTACCTCTGCACCCGGCCGCCCCTAGGCCGCTGAGGGTGAACCAACTGTACCTACCTGACTCTGTGGGACCCCTGAGTCTATGCCCAGAACCACAACTTCACCTGTCGAGCACTCACCCATCAGGAAACCAGTAACTCACTTACCTGCCATTGAATAACATTGACTGTTTTGACTCGAAAAATCTTCTAAGTGTCTACTTTTAAAAATTTGAAATATTCATTTAAATCATCCAAATTCCGAATTCCAAACTACTCACCTGTAATCAGGAGAGGAGCCAGTACTGTACGTTGTAGCCCAGTGCTAAAACGCAAAAGTAATACCTAGCGGGTTTACTAGTAACTTGCATTTTCTCCATAGAAATCCATTGTCTGCTTTTCTAGGAAATTTCTTCTGTCTACTTTTGAAAACTAGAAATATTCTTTAAAAATCATACGAAATACTGAAACGTAATTACTTACCTGTTTTGAGTTGAGACCCCAGTGCTGGCCCCAGGAGACCAGTACTGGATTACAAAAGTAACGAGATCGTACTTTACCTGCAACATGAATTTTCTCCCATTGGATAACATGCAGATTTCTGTTGAAAAGTTTCTAAGTGTGAACTTTTAAAATAGCTTTTTATTCCTGAAAAATCACTAGAATACCTAAAATGTTTTTGCTAAACTGTTTTCAGCTTAGACCCCACGACTGAACCTAGGAGCCAGTCCTGGAATTACCAAAGTAATCTACAAAGTAATCACCTGTGTTTATATAAGGAAATCCATTGAGCTCAATGCTAAATTGTGTGTAGAATTTTGTTGCCTACTGCAACCCCTGTACCTATTGACTATACAAAGTTTATTGCCTTTCTGCAAAGTACTCATCTGAGACCTTTCATATTGAGAACATTATATTTTTGATGCCTGTTGGTTCTAGAAATAAAACCACTATATCTTTTGATATAAGAACAATTGGTCTGGAGTTCAGTTTTTGAGTGTGTGAAACCTTTTGCTGACTGAGTGTGTACAACAAATGCTTTACACTGTCCTCTGGTACTGCCTTACTGCTCGAACAAGCTATCATTTGTCACACCTGGCTTTAACCTCTGTTATACCTCTGGGGTTTGTGGACTCTATACACACTGTACCTTATTCTGGTCCAGTATACATAGAGCCACCTTCTCACAATAAGCCACTCAGCTACCTTCATGGGACCACCCGGCCTGAAGTTGTATTGCATCCAGAAGCACCTTGCTGTGCCCGTTAGCTTTGGGTCTTGTGCTGTGGAATGTTGAGGAGGGCTCATTTTAGCACAACTACTGAGGCTTGGACATTGTCCAACTGTCGACGCTGCTCCTGGTAACTAACTGAGGGCTCATGTAATAAAGATATTTACTTCCTTATCTGCGGTCTTTGTACTAGAACTCTTTGATTTACCTCTCCTGCTTAACCCCTCCTTCCCCACCTTTATCCGTGACTCCCCGTACTCCCATGGGCTAAGGCACCTGCTCTGCTTTAGTCTGTGCCGCCACTCGAGGTGCTCCAGTCAGGGCCAGCGCTAGGCATGGGCAGCTGCCCAGGGCCCCGTAGTCAGCCCTCCAACTTGGGGACCGCACCAATGGGACAGAGTCTGACATGCCACCTTGCAAGTGCGCCACCTTAGGTGGCCCTCTACCCTGGCCTTACTGCTACGATGTGGCAAGGTGAACCCGAGTGGATTGGGGCCACTTCCCAGTTGCCCGAAGACACATTCCTCAGGTTTGTCTATCAATTAGGCCTCCACTACCCACCCACACAGAGGTACAACAGGATGGCTATTGCTCTGCTGTTTAGCTCCCTGGCAGTATTATCCCTCTCTGGAGATAAGCAACCGACTCACCTTTAGCCCTTGATGAGCTGTTCAGAGGTGCTTGTTGGTTGCTGAGAGAGAGGGGCTGCAGCTTCAGGAGCAGGGGCATCTATTCAGATGCAAACAGCCTTTAATGTGTCACCTCTATGCAATTTAGAGGGGCCTCACACATTCCCTTTCTGCCCAGGGCCCCAAAAATCCTAGAACCAGCCCTGGCTCCAGTGTTCGGTGGTTGTCGGCTTCAGAAGTCCTTGCCTTGTTTTCTGCAAGACCTCTACATTTATCAATCGTCCATTTCAAAACGGTGGTGACTAGTGCTTGCACCTTATTGGAGAGATTGCTAAATGTCACTCTGTAGTGAAGAAGGTCCACTCAGGAAGGTTGTATTTCAAGACTATTTATTTCATGAAGATAACAGGTTGTTAGGTACAGGACATCATGAAGATATGTGGTAGATCCGAGCCCCACCAGGAGCTGCCTCAGCCCATGACAAACTGTCACTCTGCCTTTCTCAGTCCCAACATTCCGAGGCATCATCAGACTCCAACATTCTAATGAGTCAGAGCACAGGCACTGGCAGAGCAGGGCTGGTATAACACCATACAATATAATATGCAGGATACTACATATCCCATTTCGTTCTAACAGAAGCATTAAACCATAAGAGAATAAGAAATAGCAAAAGAGAACCAAGGAAGAGATAACAAGGAAGAATAGCAGAGGAACAGAAACAATGTCCAGGAAAGGAGTAAGCAAAGCAGAGTGAAGAGACAGGTGGAAGAAAATGAGGAGGAAGAAGAAGAGGAGGAAGAGAAGAGTAAAGCGGAAACCGATAGAGGTAACACAGACTCACGGACATAGAAAAGATGAGGGGAAAACTAGTAACCAGAAGATGGAAACAACAAGGGGCAGAAGAACTCAGACGCACCAAAGACTAACCCCCGAACGCACCCACTGGCCAGGCAGGCAGGAAGGGAAGAAAGAACAAGGCACGACGGAAAACGGACACCAGCCTCCACACAGACACAGGAAAGAGGGAGTAGCAGATTTCCTCCTGAACAGGGAAGGAAAAGAATGAAAAAGAACGAAGGAAGGCTGGAGGAAAAAGACAACAACAAGAAGTGTAGATCCGGAAACCAGGGATGACAATGAGAATGACACCACGAGGAAAGCTGGACGACTAGGAAAACAGAGAAAAGGCAAAGTAGATACACACAGTATAACTACAACTCCCCTCTGTTTTCAATAAACAATATAAATACGATGTAAGTGTAACATTGCGAGGCATCATCAGACTCCAACATTCTAATGAGTAAGAGCACAGGAACTGGACTGAGCAGGGCTGGTAACACACCTTACAATATATATGCAGGACACCACACACTCCAGGCTGCACTACACTTTTCTATTGATTACTCTTTCGGGGAGTGGTTTGACAAACTTCCACAGTTCTTGTAATAGTCTGTGCAAATGTATTGTAATGGCTGGTTTTTAGGAAACAGTATGTATTTCAGAGGTATTGACATATGTATTTCACAGGTTTTGACATACTACAACAAAGGGTAATACTCTCACAACCTTGCAAAACATCTGCAGGTGAAATTATGTACAATAATTGGGAATGTGACAGCATAAACTTTTCTTTTGGGGTGCAGTCTGCTTGTAATCTGGGCACCAATGGGCATATTACCAAGGACATACGATGATTATTGCAAATAGCGCTTAGCGCGATTTACATATCACCGTCTATCGCTGGATTCCTGCGCCAGGTTAGCGATGTATTAATAACGCCTTTCACCGAGGCGATGTGAAATCCAGCGATAGAGGGTGTGAACCTGCATTAACGTGTGAACAGCAGCGATAATTATACTGCGATCACAAAATCCTTAATAAAAGGTTTGTAACAACATGCAGCTAGAACATCTGTCACTGGCAAATATGTGTGCACAGCACAGGTAGCATAATGGGACACTAAGGGCCATGGCCCACATGCATCAAAGTAGATTGCATTCGCAATCGGTGTTAATCGCACAATTCACCCGTTTGCGAATGCAATCTATCTTTTTGAGATGCATGATTGTTTTTGTGGTTTTTCGCATTTTAAGAAATCGCAATTATATTTGCGATTTCTTAAATGTCTCGCAGTTTATGCGAATCGCATTTGTTTGCGAAATGTTCCAATGCATCAAAATTAGCAATTTGCGATTACAAAGAAAATCGGAAATTGCATTTCCAAAAATAAGAAGAAGTCAGAGGTGGTGTTAAGTCTTCGCAGCCATTGGGAAACTTGTGTTCTTCAGGGAAACAGCTGTTGTGGGCCTTTAGGGAACTGGAAGAAGCCTTTCAAAATGCCAGATTTCTATTTGAGTCAATAAAACCGACCTGACATGTAAAAATATGACATAGGCTGATGGTTTCTGACCTCACACATGCACACAATGGTTTTTTAAAAGTAAGATGTAACAGGAGAGATGTCCTGAACAAATTCTCCCTTCCATACACAACACAATGGTGAATTTTGAAATGTAGGTAGGCAAAGTTGTACATATGTAATTATACATTTATGCTGCTTCTTCAAAAAACATTTCTTCTTGGAAATTGATGATGTTAACAGTTTAAAGGCAGTTGGGTGTGAAAATCAGAGATTCATATATGTTTTCAATCTCTCATCCACCTCCACTGCTCCTTAGGGCAGAACACATATTACAAGTGCCTTGCTGATTGGCAGCTACAGTATATAAGGCAGGGGTCTTTCAAGTTCCCTCTTTTGATGGGCTTCACAGAACTTCCAGGAGCATTGCACAATGGCAGCACTTTTCTTCTTGGCTCGCCGCCACAGATTGAGAGTAGCCGCAGGATGGAGGAGAAGGCAGATACAATAGAGAATTTTTAGAGTACGCATAACCTTGCTTGGGCAAACTGATGATGAGATTTATGATAGGTACCGGCTTACTGGTAACTTAATTTTAGATTTAATTAATGATTTAGACCCTATTTTGCAATGGGAGACTCGCAGGACAAAAGCAATACCTACTCATGTACAAGTACTGTGTTCGCTACACCTTCTAGCTTCTGGTTCTTTTCAGGGAGTAGTAGCTATTGCTGGCGGTGTCTCCCAGAGCTCCCTTTCAAGATTTTTTAATGCTTTTTTGGATGCTATGTTGCATAGAATAAGGAATTACATTAAGTTTCCAACTTCTCAACAGGATTTGTTGAAAACGAAAGTAGATTTTTATAATATGGCACAATTCCCACATGTAATAGGCTGTGTGGATGGGACACATGTACCTATTTGTCCGCCCTCAGAAAATGAGTATATATTCCGTAACAGGAAATGTTTCCACTCACTTAATATTCAAGTGATATGTAACTCAAAGACCATTATTACTGACATAGTGGCTAGTTACCCTGGCAGTGCCCATGATTCATACATCTTTAAGCATAGCGCAATACATGCAAGACTTCTTGCTGGACAGTTTGGAGATGGTTATTTTCTAGGTAAATATGGAAAATCAATTTTTATTCAATTAGTAAACTTCATACACTTTCACTGCTTTAGTAATGTCATTTATATATCTATGTTTTTTGAAAGGTGACAGTGCCTATGGTGTCAGGTCTTACATTTTGACTCCATACCTCAACCCAGCAAGTAGAAAGGAGCAACATTACAATCAAGCTCACAAATTAACTCGCAATGTCATTGAGAGAACCTTTGGTGTTCTTAAATCAAGGTTCCGCATACTGCATAAGACTGGTGGAACTTTGCAGTATAATCCCAAAATATGCTGTAAAATAGTTGCTGCATGCGCAATGCTACACAACATGGCAACAAAGAGAGGCATACATTTGGAAGAAGAAGATGTCTTACCGCCAAATGACAATGAACCACAGCAACCCCCAGCCAGAAAACATGGACCAGAAGCAGCAGAAGGAAGGAGAAGAAGAGCTGAGATTACACAGAATTATTTCTGAGAAAGGTACAAGGCTTTATTTGTGTTTTTGCCTTAATAATTTTAATTTCTTTCAACAAACATAAGATGATGTGCTTTCAAAATAGCTTTTTCAGCAATTAACTAAATTAATTAATGACATGTTTAAAGGAAGAAATTCTTGTACATATGAAACTTTTGGTACATGCAGCATTCTTCAAATAGTCATGCATAGGAAATACATTGATATCATGTTACTTTTTACGCCCGCGCACACCTAAAGCCTTCCCAGCATTTTTATCTTTCTCCAAAACCATTAGGCACCCTTCTTTCAGATTTCTATTACTACGTCTTGACCCAGCAATGGCACACTCAGGTGGGTCTACACTTTGACCACCCACAACACTGTCAAAATTTGAAAAAGTAATCCCTGGTGGGTCACTACTGTTTGAAGCATGTCCTAATTCATTCCCTCTCACCATTCCCCTTGAAATTTCAACAAAAACATCATTTAATTTTTCCCGCATGACAACATTTTGTTTGCAGATTTTTGCTGCACAAGTAGAAATACGTGACAACTGTCTGTTCTGACCATGTAAGCTGGTCATTAGCCTCAGGTGCCTATTCACACTTTCCTTATGTTGCATTTTAATTACAGTGCACATTGATTCCAATGACTTAGCAATCCTGTCAAGTTTCTCAGCAGTTGCCTCATGGCCATTTTTCAAAGCCTCAACCATCCTATTCATAGTGCTGTGAATGCCACCAAGTTGTTTAGACATATGTGCTATTTTGCCTTTAATAATTCTAACATCTTTGCCTTGCAGGCGCTGTATCTTCAATATTTTGTCCTCAACAACACTGCCAGTGCTGGATCCCTCCTCAAATGTGGCCAAGTTTGATGTTCTAGAACGCCGTCTATAAAATTGACTTTGCCTCCTTCGCCTACTAGGCCTTGCATTGGTGACTGTTGGTGTTGGTTCAGGTCTTGTCACTGGATTAGTTTGACTGTTACCCTCCTCTGAATCAGTTTGTAGTAACTGGCGTACTCTTTGCCTTTAATTCAGTGGCAAATTAGCAGTGGAAGTACTTGGATTATTAGCCTCTTCATTTACATGGATTTCTAGGGTACTGAAATCCCACAAATCTTGCTCAATTAATTCTTGAAACAATTCTGTTTGAAAAAGTGCAAACATATTTTTACTTTAGATATTGCTTTGTAAATTTTACATTAAAAACAAAGTTACATTATGAGTAATTGTTTCCAAGACATGGTTTCTTTTACATTAAATGTACTCTGTGTCTCAGTCAAAGTTACAAATATGACTTTTACCCTACTACTTAATGATAGAAACTACAGTTCCCAAGATGCATTGCTTAAAGCATGATTAGATTGCTACTCTGGAGCTGGCAACTTCAGATAATGTAATGTAATAAGTAAATGGTGTTTTGAAAAACATGCTTTCCCTATGTTCACTTTGGCAAAGGCCACAAGTATTTCAATCAGTTTACTTGTCTTACATCTTATATTAAGACTTACCTTCAGAAGGGGTAATGAGATCAGACGTGTCTATGTTCATGACACCCACAACTGCCTCAGTCAAAAGTGTCCCTTCCACAAGGTCTTCCAAAGGGGTTGTGGGTATGTCTTTGGGGGGACCACCTCCTGTTTTATTTGCAGATTTCACTCTTGACGCAATCTTCTCCTTTGCGCGACTACACAAGTCGTACCACCTTTTCTGTAAGTTGCTGATTTCACGGTGGGCAACACCAACCGCATTCACCTCGGATTGTATGTTAAGCCAAACATTTCTTTTCACAGCATCAGGCACCTTATGTGACAACTTGTCAAAAAGTTGATCATGCCTGTCAGTCACCTCTTCAATAAGGATTTCAAGTTCCTTCTCTGAAAACTTTATTTTCCTTTTTCTTGAGGGCCCCTCTTCTTATTGGTTTTCCATCTCAATTTCTCCTTAACAGTGAAGAACACAGACTGCAGCAGCAACCTCTCACAGCAGCCTCAGAGACCAACTGCCAGAGCTTCAGTCAAACCAGTTCCCAGGTGCCAGTGATTGCCTTACTGGCTTCCTGGCAATCAGGTTGGTGGAATTCATCGTGTGTCCTTTTTCGCAATATACGAATTCGCAATTAAGAATTTGGACCAATCACTCTCATGAACACGGACACAAAGATTTATTCAAAGGCACTGGCGACTAGATTTGCCAGTGTAATAACACCTCTAGTTACCAATACCCAACATGGGTTTATACCGGGACGGGGGACTACACACCATGTTAGAAAGTTAATTACCCTTATAGATAAAACAGAAGTAGATGGGGACCCGTTCGCAGTCTTATTACTAGATGCCGAAAAGGCTTTTGACCGTGTGTCGTGGATGTATATGTGGAGTGTCTTGGGTAAACTGGGATTTGGCAGTGGCTTTTTAACAGCGTTAAAAATATTGTATAGAGACCCTGTCGCGACAATCAGAATTAATGGGGGGTTAACGGAGAAAGTAAAAATTAGCAGGGGCACAAGGCAGGGTTGCCCATGCTCCCCGTTACTGTTTGCGGTATATCTAGACCCACTAATTAGGAGACTGGAGCTAAATAGGAACATCCCCCCAATCGTTACACCTAGGGGGGAATGCAAGATTCTGGCCTATGCCGATGACGTGGCGGTTATAACATCTTCCCCCACAGAGGCTATAAGACATGTGGAACAGGAGGCAAAGGAATTCGGGAAGGTCTCTGGGTATTCTTTGAATACCGGGAAAACACAAATTATAAAAAACAGTAAGGCCCTATGCCAGGATCCACGGGTAGTGCGGACGGGAAGTTATCTGGGAATAACTATAACTTCAGAATTAGACAAGTTAGTGGATTTAAATATCGATCCTATTATACGGAAAGTTGGGGGCGAATTAGATAGACTGAATAATCTCCACTTTACCTTGGTTGGAAGAGTGAATATTATAAAAATGTTAATTATGCCGAAATTTCTGTATCTTTTTCGAACAATTCCCTTATGGTTTGACAACGTGTGGTTTAAAAGGATTGAAAACATGATTAACAAATTCATCTGGTCCAAAGGTAAAACTAGGAGAGCGGCGAGGTTCTTGGCACTCCCACGGGACAGAGGGGGGTGGGCGTTATCAGACTTGAAGTTGTATTATTGGGCCGCTGCCTTGCAGTATATGGTAGGATTAATAGGTGGAGCTGAAGCAGAAGAAGAAGACCACCTAGGGTCATTAGCGATTTATGGTATCTTGCTGGGTGAAGAAACAAAAAATATTTTTTTGAGAAATTTTGACACGGCATATTATAAAAGGACGCGTTTTAAGACCATACTGTGCGCATATAATATATGGAAGGCCTTTATGAAAAAGTTTGGTTTGGGGAAATTTAATAGGTACATGAGGTTATATGAGAATGTGTTACTTCCGGGGGATATATTCTCTGACTCAGTTTTTACGGAATGGTATCGGAAAGGGATAACAAAATTAGGGGATATAATGGGGATACAGGGGGTGGAACAATTTGTCACAATACAGAGAAAATTCAATCTGTCGACAAATCACTTCTTCAAATATCTACAAGTTAGAAGTTTCCTACAAAGTAAAAGAGGGGGAATAAGAGGATTTGAAAAAAATGACATATTAGAGATAATAGAATCTGGAGTAGATTGCACAATTAAAAGATTCTATTTTGAACTAAATGAACAAAGACCGGATGATATGGCGAAATGGGGGGAAATCTGGTCAACAAAGCTGGGCATAGAACAAGAATGCTTTAAAATATCATTAGAACTAGGGACGAACATTCTATGCTCTGCGTCACTACAAGCTCAGCATTATAAGACGTTGTACTGGCTTTATTATACCCCGGCTAAACTGGCACAATGGGGAGCGACAACCGGTATAAACTGCCCCAGGTGCACGAGCGTAGATGCAGATGCCATTCACATGTTTGTAAGATGTCCCAGTTTAGTCACAGTACTTAAAGAAATAGAAACGTTTCTACAAAGGGCTCTAAAACTACATGTTAATTTATCACCTGCGATTATTTTGCTAGGGGTAGATGGAAACAACGATGTTGAGACAGGGAATTATTTCATTTTCGTGGCCATGGCAGTGTATAGACTGTGTGTAACCACCGCATGGTTAGATCAAGCGGCGCCATCATTTCAACTATGGTTAGCTAGGTTGCTGAGCATATACAATTTAGAAAAAGCGATCTACTCCAGAAGTGGGAAAAGACTGAGGAAATTAGGTCTGGATATATGGGAAACAATAACGAAATGGAAGGAAGAAGGTTGAATTGTACAGGAAATGCACACGTACATAATTTTGTATTTAATCTGTATAAATCTGCATGTAAATAGTAAATGAGGTATAGTAAGGTATAACTCCATAGAACACATATAGAAAGTATAATCGATGTAAATATGTATGTATAAGGATAGCGATTTCACCCAAATAAGGGGTAACGTATCATTTTGGTATTGGCATTTAGATAACGTTTTTTTTTTTTCTTTTTCCTATATTTCTTTTGTTTTACTTTTTCTTCTTTTTTTTGTGTGTTTGTTTTGTTTGGATTTATTTCAAATGAAATGTATGGTGTAAAAATTGATAAGGGTAGGAAAAACTGTATTTTCCTTATTTGCTCCATGTCCCCTCTGTGCTCCAGAGGGTGGGAAAAATTTAAAAAATTCTGTGAATAAAAAGATTCAAAAAAAAAAAAAAAGAATTTGGGTGCGAATCGGAAAAAAATGCGATTTTTGGGAAATCGCAAAAAAAAACTAAAACAATCATGAATAGACAATTGCGATTCCTTATTTGCGATTCCTTAAAAATCGCAAATAAGAAATCGCAATTACTAACATTGATGCATGTGGGCCCATATGTATCATACTTCCGTTTTGCGAATTCCAAATAGCCAATTTTAAGGAATCGCTATTTGGAATTCGCAAAACGGTATGTATGTACAAAATCGCTATTTAATAGCAATTCCTTACCATTCCTAATTTGCGATTAGCAAATTGCTAATCGCAAATTACCCATTCATTTCTATGGGCCAGGAGGCCCGTAGGAATGAAGGGGCAATTTGCAATTAGCAATTAGCTAATCGCAAATTAGGAATTTTTTCAAGGGTGCAGGGGTGTCTCAAGAACACCCTGCTGCACCCCTGAAAAAGACATTTGGGGGCATATGGCGCACATACATGCCCTAAGGGCATGTATGGGCGTCATATGGCGGATTTTGGAAAAGGGGGGTGGTGATGGACAGAGTTTCAGAATGATGCAGAATACTCTTACCAAGTCAATAGATCATGGTTTTAATCCATCACCGTTTTTTAGCTCACTGCACCATCCCAGCTCAGAACCTGGCTATATGCAAATTAGTTTGTTCCTGTCCCAGTGCATGATGGGAACAGGGCAAACCAAACTACCAAGCCAATTCTTATACTGGGAAGGAAACAAGCTTCCGGGGACCGGTTTCTGGCATCACAGCCTTCTTCGGCCCGGCTTGCTTGAATCCTGATGGTGCAATGAGCAAGGGACTCACGTCTGAGTATACCCTCCCACACATAGCGTGGATAAAACCGATTTTGGAAAAGGGGGGTGGTGATGGACAGAGTTTCTGAATGATGCAGAATACTCTTACCAAGTCAATAGATCATGGTTTTAATCCATCACCGTTTTTTAGCTCACTGCACCATCCCAGCTCAGAACCTGGCTATATGCAAATTAGTTTGTTCCTGTCCCAGTGCATGATGGGAACAGGGCAAACCAAACTACCAAGCCAATTCTTATACTGGGAAGGAAACAAGCTTCCGGGGACCGGTTTCTGGCATCACAGCCTTCTTCGGCCCGGCTTGCTTGAATCCTGATGGTGCAATGAGCAAGGGACTCACGTCTGAGTATACCCTCCCACACATAGCGTGGATAAAACCGATTTTGGAAAAGGGGGGTGGTGATGGACAGAGTTTCTGAATGATGCAGAATACTCTTACCAAGTCAATAGATCATGGTTTTAATCCATCACCGTTTTTTAGCTCACTGCACCATCCCAGCTCAGAACCTGGCTATATGCAAATTAGTTTGTTCCTGTCCCAGTGCATGATGGGAACAGGGCAAACCAAACTACCAAGCCAATTCTTATACTGGGAAGGAAACAAGCTTCCGGGGACCGGTTTCTGGCATCACAGCCTTCTTCGGCCCGGCTTGCTTGAATCCTGATGGTGCAATGAGCAAGGGACTCACGTCTGAGTATACCCTCCCACACATAGCGTGGATAAAACCGATTTTGGAAAAGGGGGGTGGTGATGGACAGAGTTTCTGAATGATGCAGAATACTCTTACCAAGTCAATAGATCATGGTTTTAATCCACACCACTGGAATCAAGCTAGCCGGGCTGATGAGAGGTGTTACCTCGAAACCGGGCCGGTCCTCGGATGCTTGTTTCCGTTCTGGGAAGGACATGGCTTTTGTAGTTCGGACTGGACTGTTCCCATGGGGCACAGGGTCAGCGCTGATCTGCATATCGCCATTGTCTAACCCAGGGTGGTGTGGAGTGGAAAAACGATGGATTTGGGCCCAGATCTTTGGACTGGGGTGAATGTGTGACATTGATCCACATTCTGTCCATCACTGTTGTGTTTGCAATTACCGCTCTAAGTGTACTGGGGATGCTCAGACGTGAGTCCCAGGCACTCCACACCACTGGAATCAAGCTAGCCGGGCTGATGAGAGGTGTTACCTCGAAACCGGGCCGGTCCTCGGATGCTTGTTTCCGTTCTGGGAAGGACATGGCTTTTGTAGTTCGGACTGGACTGTTCCCATGGGGCACAGGGTCAGCGCTGATTTGCATATCGCCATTGTCTAACCCAGGGTGGTGTGGAGTGGAAAAACGATGGATTTGGGCCCAGATCTTTGGACTGGGGTGAATGTGTGACATTGATCCACATTCTGTCCATCACTGTTGTGTTTGCAATTACCGCTCTAAGTGTACTGGGGATGCTCAGACGTGAGTCCCAGGCACTCCACACCACTGGAATCAAGCTAGCCGGGCTGATGAGAGGTGTTACCTCGAAACCGGGCCGGTCCTCGGATGCTTGTTTCCGTTCTGGGAAGGACATGGCTTTTGTAGTTCGGACTGGACTGTTCCCATGGGGCACAGGGTCAGCGCTGATTTGCATATCGCCATTGTCTAACCCAGGGTGGTGTGGAGTGGAAAAACGATGGATTTGGGCCCAGATCTTTGGACTGGGGTGAATGTGTGACATTGATCCACATTCTGTCCATCACTGTTGTGTTTGCAATTACTGCTCTAAGTGTACTGGGGATGCTCAGACGTGAGTCCCAGGCACTCCACACCACTGGAATCAAGCTAGCCGGGCTGATGAGAGGTGTTACCTCCAAACCGGGCCGGTCCTCGGATGCTTGTTTCCGTTCTGGGAAGGACATGGCTTTTGTAGTTCGGACTGGACTGTTCCCATGGGGCACAGGGTCAGCGCTGATTTGCATATCGCCATTGTCTAACCCAGGGTGGTGTGGAGTGGAAAAACGATGGATTTGGGCCCAGATCTTTGGACTGGGGTGAATGTGTGACATTGATCCACATTCTGTCCATCACTGTTGTGTTTGCAATTACCGCTCTAAGTGTACTGGGGATGCTCAGACGTGAGTCCCAGGCACTCCACACCACTGGAATCAAGCTAGCCGGGCTGATGAGAGGTGTTACCTTGAAACCGGGCCGGTCCTCGGATGCTTGTTTCCGTTCTGGGAAGGACATGGCTTTTGTAGTTCGGACTGGACTGTTCCCATGGGGCACAGCGTCAGCGCTGATTTGCATATCGCCATTGTCTAACCCAGGGTGGTGTGGAGTGGAAAAACGATGGATTTGGGCCCAGATCTTTGGACTGGGGTGAATGTGTGACATTGATCCACATTCTGTCCATCACTGTTGTGTTTGCAATTACCGCTCTAAGTGTACTGGGGATGCTCAGACGTGAGTCCCAGGCACTCCACACCACTGGAATCAAGCTAGCCGGGCTGATGAGAGGTGTTACCTCGAAACCGGGCCGGTCCTCGGATGCTTGTTTCCGTTCTGGGAAGGACATGGCTTTTGTAGTTCGGACTGGACTGTTCCCATGGGGCACAGGGTCAGCGCTGATTTGCATATCGCCATTGTCTAACCCAGGGTGGTGTGGAGTGGAAAAACGATGGATTTGGGCCCAGATCTTTGGACTGGGGTGAATGTGTGACATTGATCCACATTCTGTCCATCACTGTTGTGTTTGCAATTACCGCTCTAAGTGTACTGGGGATGCTCAGACGTGAGTCCCAGGCACTCCACACCACTGGAATCAAGCTAGCCGGGCTGATGAGAGGTGTTACCTCGAAACCGGGCCGGTCCTCGGATGCTTGTTTCCGTTCTGGGAAGGACATGGCTTTTGTAGTTTGGACTGGACTGTTCCCATGGGGCACAGGGTCAGCGCTGATTTGCATATCGCCATTGTCTAACCCAGGGTGGTGTGGAGTGGAAAAACGATGGATTTGGGCCCAGATCTTTGGACTGGGGTGAATGTGTGACATTGATCCACATTCTGTCCATCACTGTTGTGTTTGCAATTACCGCTCTAAGTGTACTGGGGATGCTCAGACGTGAGTCCCAGGCACTCCACACCACTGGAATCAAGCTAGCCGGGCTGATGAGAGGTGTTACCTCGAAACCGGGCCGGTCCTCGGATGCTTGTTTCCGTTCTGGGAAGGACATGGCTTTTGTAGTTCGGACTGGACTGTTCCCATGGGGCACAGGGTCAGCGCTGATTTGCATATCGCCATTGTCTAACCCAGGGTGGTGTGGAGTGGAAAAACAATGGATTTGGGCCCAGATCTTTGGACTGGGGTGAATGTGTGACATTGATCCACATTCTGTCCATCACTGTTGTGTTTGCAATTACCGCTCTAAGTGTACTGGGGATGCTCAGACGTGAGTCCCAGGCACTCCACCCCACTGGAATCAAGCTAGCCGGGCTGATGAGAGGTGTTACCTCGAAACCGGGCCGGTCCTCGGATGCTTGTTTCCGTTCTGGGAAGGACATGGCTTTTGTAGTTCGGACTGGACTGTTCCCATGGGGCACAGGGTCAGCGCTGATTTGCATATCGCCATTGTCTAACCCAGGGTGGTGTGGAGTGGAAAAACGATGGATTTGGGCCCAGATCTTTGGACTGGGGTGAATGTGTGACATTGATCCACATTCTGTCCATCACTGTTGTGTTTGCAATTACCGCTCTGAGCGTCATATGGCACCTTTTGTTTTTTGGAAAAAAGATTTTTGAAAAGAATTCGCAAATTACCACCAACTAGAAGTTGGTGGTAAATTGCGAATCCTTAATGGCATTTTTTGAATGATACATTGCATTTAAGGAATCGCAAAATTTGCGATTCCTTAAGTGCAATCACAAAATAAGGAATTGCAAATTTTGCTATTCCTTATTTTGCATCAAACATGTTTGATACATATCATTTGTCTAATTAGCATTCGCAAAGGCCGAAATTCTGCGAATTTCGGCCTTTGCGAATGCTAATTAGCTTGATACATATGGCCCTTAGTCTTATACTTAGTTCTAAGTTTTATTTTTTGAATGTATAAACTGGAAATTCCGGTAAAACACGATTCAATACCCAGTTCTAACATATAACACACAGCAACACACAACAAGCATATAATAAGACACGAGTTAAGCTAATTTATACTATAATGTAAGCAAGAATAAATAGTAAAACAGATTTTACAGTATTAACCATATCAAGCAATTGTATCTTTACAATTAGAAAATATATATACGCACACACACGCTCTCTCTTTCTCTCTCTCTCTCACTCACTTTCTCTCTATGTCTCTTACGAATTTGGTAACTCTGCAAATTATTATTTCACTTAAATTCATAATTCATTGAACTATAAAGGTGGTTGGAACATTTATCACGGTATCCAGTAGAAAACGGTGATTCATGCTTACGGGATGTCGAGAATGTTTCCTGTGAAACATCGATAATATAGGGCATAGCTCTCTCCCAGGGTAATTATCCTTTTTTTTTGCTCTGAGATATCCAGCATGACCTCTCGTCTGAATGACAGAGCCTGCTCAGATCCCATGCTTTTTTTTTTATCTTTGTACAATATAATTGTGCTTCCACACAGTTTCTTTCTGGTGAGACTGAACAGACCACGGTGGCATAAGCGGAATGTGAAGGCAAATCCCACCAGTACACAGGCGAACATTGTCTTCCAGCACCGAGAACTTCCAAAATGTCATCATCATTAGAGTTTATTGGATAGAGAGATAAAATACCAAAATAGTAAGTCACAATGCGTGCCTCCTATGTGAGTATTGTCATCACTCACTTACACCATGTACAGGCTGGCAGCCATCAATTACTAACACAGCTCAGTTGTCTGACCATGCTCTAATTCTCAATCAGTTACCCCACCTTGGTAAGTGAACTATTTAAATCTGGTTACGAGAATCAATGTTAAATTATAGCGACCTAGTATGCTATCCACCATGATGTCCACACTGCCACATAAAAGTATCAAAGATAGCATTCACACAATTATGCAAATTCCTTCTTCATTTCTTAAAAAGTTTAAAAAATTGATATTACAGTTTTAAGAGACGAAGAACCGACATGGTACTTGTTTTGTAGCATACTGCTCGATGCCCATGCAAAGCTTTGAATATTAATTCCTGGGCAGCTGAAGATGTAAAATAAATATGGATTATGTGGTTAAGAGACATTGGACTACTGACAGCTGTAGCAGATTAATCGATTAAAGATTTGCAGCTAATGTGTCAGCAATAGTATCAATGACCAGGCCTCTGATGTAAAGATCCGGGGGCAGATTTACACGGCCCTTGCGCCACTTTTGCGTCATTTTTAACATGGGAAAAATGACGCAAAAGTGGCACAAGGGGCTTGTAAATCTGCCCCCCGTTTTCTAGCAATCACTCCTCGCCCAGTGAGAATTTCCAGAAATGTTGCCTTACGTGTCTCTGCATATGAGGACCGAGACGTGTTTTTCTGCCTCTGCATTCATGTGTGTCCATGTCATTGATCCAGCCCTTCTCACTGGTATAGTCACATTCGTGCTATGAGCTTAGAGTGGCACAATTCAAGCTTGATGATCTGTACAGAAGATGCAATTTTTAGATCGGTAAGAGACAGCTTAAGATGACTACCAAATCTCAAATAATAAATAGTGATAGGCTTCAGGGCAGACCCACTCAGCCGTTGTCTTTTATTATTTTTATTCATATTTAGTTAGGATCAACCCACTTCACAGCCATTGGGAGTACATATTTTCGGCCAGGACATATGGAATTTTGCAGATTCCTGCTTTACAGGAGAAAATCGAAAAGGAGTTTCTCTGGGATTGCATCTGATGAGGGAACATCTGTTCAGGCTCTGTAAGGGAGTGGTCTGTGGATACAGACCCTGGATACAATAGGACACTCACTGCAAGCCCCCCACTCTGCTGGCTTAATGTTACAGAGGAGTGATCCACCACTGATGGTGGACATTTGTGGAATGTGGTGGTCGTTTACGAATGGTGTTACACTTCCAACATTCAAGATCAGTGCTGAATGCGGCAGACACCTTTGAACAATGTTACCATTTCAAAATGGCTGCCGCATTCAAATGATGGATGCAGTGGCCATCTTAAAGCAGAATTACATTTTATAGATGTGTGCCACATTCAGGACCAGTACTGAGCATGATGGCTATGTTGGAATGTTTTTACGGTTTCATGATAGAAGCTAAATTCAAGAGCAGTGACACAAAGAACCAATGCCGTCGAGCCAACAGTGCAGGTGTACTCGTGCGGTGTGCCCTTCCCATTCCCATTTTCCTCCTGCTGGAAAGTTTGTGAATTGTATCTGGAGCTAGGCACCAACTGTTTGGTCCAGCATTATCAGTGATTTCCAGGCTCCCTAGTGGAGTGTCTGCATCCTGAGCATATGGTATGTTAAGGTATGCTAATCTGTAGTGTGTACTATCATCTGAGAGGGTAGCCTGATGCTGAGCAGGTGTGAGTCTAGACAAACTTAGGGTCTCATTGGACTACTTGGAAAACCAGTCTTTAGCACCTTACATAATTCAAGAATTGAGGAAGTGGCTCTCATTTGTAGCAGCAGAGAGTTCCATGATTTCGGGGAGATGCCAGAGAAGGCTCAACCGTCATATCTGGTTTTTTTTATATGCGTGGGATGTGTGCAAGCAGTCCAAATGAGGGAAGGTGTCTGGAACGTTTGTGAAAGCAGATGCGATTGGTGCGGTATGTGCATCCACGTGGCCCGTGGGTGCCCCCCCCGCGCCCCCCCCCCCCCGAGGACTGGTGGGAGCAGTAGCCTGACAGCGGAGGACGTTTGGCGCCTTCACCAGCACCACTAGTGTGGGCAGTCCTGCCACTTCGCTCGGTTGACCGTGGCAGCACTGCATCTCCCATGGAGCACTGGGGAGCCTGGGGTCCCGGAGGGAACTCTTGAGTGCTGGGGGGCTGACGCGTCATACTTTACAGTGCTAGAGATAGACTGGGGATCTGGCCTGCAGTGAACAAGATGGCGGCCCGCTGGAGTTGGCAGGGCAGTGAGTGCACCAAGCTTGCCCCACAGTGAGGAATCAACCACCAATACAGCAGCAGAATATTTGAAATTGTGAGTATCCCTTGGGGGGTTAGCACACTGCTGTGGATTTTAGTGTGAGGAACCCCTGAAGCTAGCCTGTTGCTCCTTGGAATATCACATGCTGGGCAGGACTGATGCTACATCCCCTGAAGCCCCCATAATAATTAGGGATACTGCAGAACGGCAACCAAGAATTCTGTACTTGGTTGTGGGGGCCAACTGGAGTTACCCCGGATAGGGAGGACCGTTGCCCCCCCTGAGAATGCGCTAATGTTTTCTGCTTTGATGGATATGGGTACTTCATCCTGGCCACGCAGTACCACCCTCAGTCTGAACGGGGTTGGATTTTTACTCCATGTACTGGCAAGAACTGGGCTGGTCTCTGGCCCCTATCTTTTGCACTCTATTAAAGCCTCAAGATTAGGTGCCTGATGGGGATGATGCATAATCTACTGCTACTCCCTAGAACTCTGAATCCTGACCTGTTGCTGACTCTGCGGTGGGTTGAGGGCTCTGTCAGGCTTCTACTGGGACACTATGGGAGTTTACCCCGCACTGGACCTCTGTTGAGTGGTGTTGTTTGGCTTGTCTTTTTCTTTGTGCTCAGTGTCAGTGCTCCTGCCTTTGCTGTTGGGGCTCTCAAGGGGCGCACTCAGTGGTTTAAGGAGGATGCATCTATGAACATCTCCCAGGGGGAGATCAAACAGGGTGCCAGTGGTGATGACATGTCATACATCAACAGCAAATTTGAGAAGCTTCTGACTGCGATCTATGTTTCTGGGGAAAGGCTGGAGGGCAAGATTGACTCCTTTGCAGTAGATCTCTGCCTTATCCAAGAAGACTCCCGGAAGGTGGCTGAGAGGGTAAATGATCTGCAGAGCACAGTGCAGTCCTTAGCGCTGACTGTTCAGTCTGCTGAGTATTGTTTTACTGTGCTGGAGGCCCAAACAAAGTGCCTGGCTGCTCAACTTGCCGACCACGAAGGGTGGTCCCTATGGAATACAATACTGTTCAAATTATGGGGCTCCTGGAAAACAATGAATGTGATTCTTTGTTGTTTTTTCTGGAAGATTGGTTGCAGGAGGTAGGGGCCCCAGAGGGATTGTCCAAATTCTATGCCTTGGAGTGAGCTCATCATGTACCGACACAGTTACCTCTCCCTGGGTCCCCACTTCACGTGGTAATTGCCCTTCTCCTGAATTATTGAGACAGGGATCACTTGTTACAGCAGGCCCGGGCTCATTTCCACTGCATATTTGGAAAGGATAATCTCAGTGTGTCCCTGTATATTGACTTCACCTTCCGGTTTCAGACCCAGAGGCCTTAGTTCCTTGCAGTTAAGAAAAAGCTGAGCAACCTGGGTTTACTCTACTCCTTACTGTTCCTTGCTTGGCTGAGAGTGCAAACAGAGTACATCAGGTGCACTTCTTTACAGATCGATCTGCATGAATCAACTGGCTTGAGTTATATGATAAGGGCACCGTAAGATCGGAACTTCCGGAACAACAGCAGCCTCTGCGCCCATGGCATTGCAGATCCTTGCGCAGAGGCGCATATCAGACCAACATGTCCCAGGTGGCATTGAAACAGATTAGTGCGCTGAAGACTGCTGCATCACTTTGAGCTGGAGAGGGCTCCCCGTAGCGAGAATTCCTGGCCCATTGTAGGTCTACTTACAGTTTAGAGGACTACGTGGTGCTTGGTCTGGATAACACTCTTCCAGGGGTTACCTTGGGCATGGCTGATTATCTTGTGTAACCATGGAATACATGGTAATAGCTATGGATCTTATTGAGGTGCTGATTGTGCAGTTGTGCTGTGAATTTTAGTTGGCTTCTTTGGGGAGCCGAATATTTTATTGTTTGGACAGGATGTTTTTATATCACAGCCCTCGGGGGGTTTTAGGAAGGTATAGTTTAGTTTTGCTGTTTGTGTCTTTCTATTCTTTTCTTCCAGTAGGGGGTGTATGGATGTGGATGTTTCACATTCTGAATGGAGGGGTAGACCATAGCAACTGGAGAGATTATTAGGGGTCTGTGGATTCTTGTTTGGATGGATCTTGATGGAAACCCAGATTAAGTTGGTTACATGGAATGTGCAGGTCCTCTTCATCCTTTCCAAACATTAGAATGTGTTGACCTATTTGTAGCGCAGGGGGGTTCACACTGTGCTCTTTCAGGAGAGTCACCTTACAGAACCTGAACGGCAGGCCCTCGGTGGGTTCTTGAGGGGACAGTTATACACTACTACTTATTCTGTCCTTAGCTGGTTTAGCCCTGTGGTGCCTTTTCAGCTATATAGGCCAGTTAAGTACCCAGATGGTCAATTTCTTTGGTTCTGGGTCATCTGGACAGTAGCGATGTTGCCCTAGTAAGGGCCTGATTTTGATGTCGGTCGCAGAGTTACAATGATGGCTATTTGAGTCCAAAAGGGCCTGGGAATCTGACATGCTTCTGACGTGAGGCAGAAGTGCCTCATAATCCCTAACGGACAGTGTTTCCACCTTCAGGATTGTGATGCCACTTTCCAACAGCAGTTCCATGTTGGCCTTTCTGATATGGAGCTGCTGTCAGAGAGTATCTTTGGGGGCCCTTAGCAGTGCCCCCATCCCTCTTTGGCCTTCGGTTGTTGCCCTGGGGGCCACCTATGAGGTGCCTCCCACATGTTGCAGGGATTTACACAAACTCCCATTTCTCAATGGGAGCTTGTGTTGTGGGAGGGTTCCTGACGACCGCACAAGCTCCCATAGAGAAATGGTGTGGTTGCATCGTAATGAGGTGTAGGGAACTGCTGACTCATGGTCGGTTGGTTCTCACACCGAAACGGTGTCGATCAGAGGCAACTCTGACTGACATTGAATTCAGCCCATACATTTTAAGTGCCAAATGTTGACCAAGTTTTCTTTCTGACCAATTTGATGCGTCTCCGTCTCCTCCGATTGATTATTCCTTATTTGAAGATAGTGGGCGGAGACTTTCATTGTGTAGTGGGCCTGGGGTTAGATAGATCGCACCTGCCCTTGTGAATATTAGGGAAGGCTTCCAGCACTTGTGCTGCACAGTGGCATCTGACTGTTTGTTGGAGGGTGCAAACCCAGAAGGCCAGGATGTAATCCTATCATTCTAATTTGCATGACTTACAGGTCTGGATGGCAGGATCTGTAGTTCCTCGTGAGTTGAAGGGGCCCCTGATGGTAGGGAGGGCTTACTGGAAGAGAAATAGAAACTGTTTGGTCTGGTTGAACATTTTGGCTATCTGACTATAGAACATATGTGACTCGGGCTCAGGCCACTAGGGATCTGTTGGGCAGAATGTTCACACAAGCTCTTGCAGAGTAAGGATCGGGGGCATACCATTTTCTAGGTGTGTAATGTTTTGGGACATGATGTCTTTACTTAGGAGGGGATTAATGGGGTCCATTACAGTGATTTGTATTCTGCATCGAATGCGGGTAGTGAAGAGCATATGTTTAGCTACATTCTAGATTCTTCAGAGGGAACCCTCAATTCTTTGGTAGTGAATCAACGGTGTGCAGATATTACTGAAGTGGGGGGTGATTAGGGAGATGGTGAGGGAGCAGATCCCTTGGTTAGATGGACTGCTCATAGAATTGTATGCTCTGTATGCTGCGGACCCTGTTCCTAGACCCGTGACCTGCTTTAACGATTCCTCGAGGCGAAGACGGACTATAGGATTCTGAGTAAAGTCCTGGCAACCCACCTACTTCTTCACAAGTGCACCTTGGTTCACCCTGACAAAACTCTAAGACGATCTAAAATGGTGGTATTGCCTCAACTTCTTTATTAGTTTGCAGATATCCCTATGCATACCCACTGAGGTTCATTCTGGAAATGGATGGTACATTACTGATGGTGTATAGTGCCACTTCGCGAAGCCATACAGCACTTCAGGAGCTGCGCCTGCCAGTGATTGAGGGTGTCCAGGCTGCACCTGATTTTGAGCTCTATTATCTGGCTGTGCAGCTGCAATGGGTGACCCGCTAAATGTCTGTGTGGTGGGATGAAGCACACCCTTGTGATCAGGGCTCAACCTCCAAAGATTTGCTGACTGCCGATCTGATAAAGCCTGTGCCCACCTCTACGGTGTGAGGTAGAAATATACTGATCAGGGCAGCATGCTGTGGAGATGCATCGTAATGAGGCCCTTAGAGTCTTGTCCTTGAGGGAAAGAATACGTTGCATATCGTCTGAAGTAGGGAAGGACATTGATGTCTAGAGGGCTAGATGCTGGATGAGGGATCATGTATACATTAACGAGGGTCAGGCTCAAGGAGGATCCATGTCGAACCCACAGATGATGCAACGTGCGGCTGAGGTGTGTGGTGCATTCCACGCCTCTTTGCAATAGGAATGTGCTGCTTCATTCGACCTTTATTCCAACAATTACAAAACTGAATTTTCTTGGGTTATACCAAGGTATATGAAATATATAACTTTATGACATGTTTAATGCATGTTTGGCTATGATATCTTTAGCTTGGCATGCTCTTGCTAACTAATTTGTAATATCTCTTCGAAGTAGCTTCGACAATGGCAAAATGCATTGTCACAACAGAAAATGTTTTATTCAGCAAATGCCAAGTCAAAAGAAAGATATGGCAAGAGGAAGCTGACAGTTAAAATACAGAAACGACATTGATTTATTGAAGCACAACTTTGAGTGGAGATTATTCTTCATACTTTCAAAATAATAACTCTTTGGCATTGACCAGCTGTGGGTCATCCCACATTCAATGGCTGCTGTGTGTTTGTTTCAGACAGTGATTTTTGTATTAAATGAATATTATCACATACTTGAAGAATGCTGATAACCTTCGTTTTACCTTTTGTTTCGTTGTCCGGACCATAATCACCAAGGAAGGCATGTGAAAAAAATGCATAAACATCAGCATCAGATTCAGCAGAGGCCTTCTGTTTGTTCAATCGGTGGTTTCCGGAAGCCTCCCACACACACACACCTTGATGTCTTGCTCATTGAAAGCAATAGATATCTCACTAGAGTCCTCCACTGGTGCCACAAAACCAACACTTTCTCAGTTTTGACTCACTCTCATTGGCTGAGATGACACATGCAGCATGCTTATATTCATATTGAAAGTGCTAGATATGCAGTTAAGGCTTTGATGCACAATGACATAGTCGAGTTTGTGCACTAAGGGGCATATTTATTGAGTTGCATCGCCCTTGTACCATGCAAGGAGACGCAAGGCCGACACAACTACTAAGTTAGATTTATCAAGCCATGCAAGACCACCTTGCGTCAATGTCAATGTCAATGTCAAAGGCTTTTGTATAGCGCAACAAATCACCAAAAGAGGTCTCAGGGCATGGCCCTGCGTGGCTTGGTAAATCGAAAGTAAAGCACCACAATGCAAATTGCTGAGTTGTGTTGCCCACTTATTTTACTGCATTCCCAGATTTGCCATTAGTGGTAGATGGGAATCAATGCATCAAAATGCTACGCCTCCCAAGGTGAGGCGTAACGAGGAGAAATATTTGTATTTCTTCTCGTTTTTTTCTCTTTCTATGTGTGCTGCATTTTGTATTTATACACAAAGCACAGGTGCAATAGCCTGAAATTCAATTCTTTAAGTGAATGCTATTTTCTTTTCTTTATTTTGTGAAAGTTGATCAAATGTTTTGGGTGTAAAAAATTGACACATCTTCTGTTCTACGTTGCTTCAACTACAGTGAATAATTTTCATTTACTTGTGGAAAATTAGGAATGAGCATGACCACAATTAGAAATGACTGAATGTAAGAGTTCTTCTGGGTGACCTTGGTACCTTCTTGGTAGCTTCTGTGACTAACTGGGTGCAAAGTAACAAGAATTAATATTTCGCTGATGCTTCAATTAAAAGCATAATGTTCAACTTGGTGTTTTAAATGTATGATTCAGAGCATATATGCCCCCACCTGCTCCAAAGAAATACCAAAGGCAAAAAGGTATTAAAAACTCTCCCTCGTTTTGAAGAGGCATATATAGAAGGCCAGTTGCTGGAATGCATACTTTCAGTTGGAACACTGAATTGAAAACCTGATCGTAGAGTTGTGGGTTATTACACGAGTCTGCAACACAACAAAATTGATAATATAATGCATCCAGGAATATCGGCAGTTGTAGACTAATTTGCTAGGGATGTGTGATGAAGAATGATTTTGGTGTATCTCTTATTTACTCTGATAATATCTATAATTTCTGAGATAGTTATTATTATGATAATGCATACTTACATGGTTTAAGAAAGAAGGGCAAATTATAGACACTAATTATTGTAAAATATCTATGATTGTGTGCGTGCCTATTCTGGACTCCCTTCATCGATCTCCCATAAGAGCAGGCGATTCTCTGACAGGATTGTTATATTCTAAGCACCCTTCACTCCATAAAAAAACTCAAATGTAGAACTGAGAAACACCTGTTTGTATTCCTTTTCTCTGCAAACTTACAGTTTTCTTTGGGGGCTAAAAAGTAAGTATTTTTTTGACAAAGAGACATCACATGCCGCTCTCATGCCACAGCATCTTTATTTAAACCAGGAAGTTTTAGAATGAGTTTCTCACCTAAGGAAAGAATTACAAACAGCTACATTTGTGGGTGACTGCATTTTAGGTCAAGCAAATACTGTGTTGGCTGTCTGCTTCAGCCTATAGAAAAAAGAAGCAGTCATTGCCAAGCCAATAAGCGAGATTGTAACGCTAATGCATGCAAATAAGGGATTCTGATATGAAGACACTATTTGTGTTGAGTCTCTGTGCAACCTGCCTCTTTCTGTACCTTTTACAGCTATGTATTGTATGTTTTTACTATGCAAGCTCGCTGTGTGGCTGTAGAATCACTAGCCTGGGTAATACAAGAAATGCGTAGGCCACACGAATCACAGAAAGAGGCTGGTTTCACAATGAGGGAACATAGGTACTTTCTGCAAACCTTTATTTGCACATACAAGCATAATAATGTCATACATATTTGGTTTGTCAATGATTTTTTATTAAGATTGTCTAAAGACTCACTTCACGGGCAATCTGAGGCGCACGAGGCATGACTACTCATCCCGACACCAGAAAAACTCTTGGTTGCTTCGGCAGCCTGGGAAGACTCACTTCACTGGCCTGTGGAGGCCCGCTTGCATTTTATCCTTGCTGCTTGCTGAGGTGGTACTCTGTCCCACAGCACTCTCTGCGGCTGTGGCACGGGAGGCGTGGCTAGTCCTCCTGGCACCAGAAAAACTCTTGGTTGCTCCCACAGCGCGGGAAGGCTCACTACACGGGCCGGTGGAGGCCCACCTACCTTTTCTCCTCCTTGCTTATTGGGGTGGGACTCGGTCCCTCAGCGCTCACTGTGGCGGCGGCGTTGGAGGCGTGGCTAGTCTTGGTTGCTCCTGCAGTGCTGGATGTGCAAGTACAGACCCGGGCCTTGTCCAGGCCAAGGGGGACCCACCTGTGCCCGTCCAAGGCTGGGCTCACTCTCTAAGTCTTTTGTTTTCTCATCCCAGCGGCCTCAATTTGAGTGTAAATTTTGTGAGACCACTGTCTGGAAGTTGAGTCACTGTTCACTGAGAGGTACTGGTTCTTCTTTTCACTCTAACTATTAATATTGACTCCCTACTCCAGGTCCTCGGTCTGCGTAGGCTGTCACTATTTTTGCAGCCTCCTATGTTAATAGTCGACTATTTGCCGATAGCATGGGTAGAAGAAAAGTGGTTGACTCTGGTCCTACCTCATCTCCTGTAGTAAAGCCTACCCCAATGTCTACCTCTGTCAACCGGATGCTTGAACAAGCCATTAGTGCCATATGCAACACAATTGCCAGAACAGAACGGAGTGTTTCCACCAATGTGGACGCTCTGAATGGGGGCCTCCCTGGCCTGTCTCCCTGCTCTCCTTGCCCTCCCTTGGATATGTCTACAGTTTTACCCCATAGCAGTGTTGACTTTCCCTCAACAGGTGTCTAGCTCTCTCTCATACCATTCCAAGACCCTGTAAGCACCCATGCCTGAGCCAATGCCTGTTCTGGTATCAGGTGCAGATGTCACAGAGGCTCCAATTTAAACCTCACTCCAACTTTCACAGGTTTACAAATCATACCTCATTGATTCCTTCAACGACCTTCTGGCTAATCACTGAAAGACTTTTTCAGAGAAGCTTTGTTCAATGATTATTACTGTACTTTCCCCTCTGGTCTCACATCTACTATTGAATCCAATTTGTTCACACTTGGTATCGACTTCTCAGGCTCTGCCAAGGATTTTCAACTAGTCTACCAGGCACTGTCTCCTGAATAGGAATCAAAATGGTTCTTATGAAAAAAGTATTCCAGCAACACAGGCCTTGCCTACCTCTAGCAATCTGCTAGTCCAGGCTGATCACTCACATAACAATAAGCTTCTCACCGCCCAGAATTCAATTCAATTGTAATAACAACACAAGGGATTCAGAGGGTAGACCGGCTTCATCCTACTCTCAGATGCAGCTACCAATTATTAACCTCCCCCCTACTGCATGTCTGTACGTGGCTGTCTTGAGAGGGGTACCTCAATTGTGTGGGTGCCAATGCGAATCCAACAAACAACTCTTTAATAAAACCTTAGACTTGCTGGCATGTAATAAGGGCATGCCTTTCCAGCATGCTAAGGATAGCCTGCATGTAAGGAGATGCACAGGTATTGGGCCAAGGCGGCCGGATTCACAAGGAAACTGTATTGTGATTAATTTGAGCCTTCCAGATTTGGCACACTAACTATTATTTAATGCCAGACCCAGTAATCAGGTAACTTCCTCCATCTCTTTAGTTCCGTTAGGTTTTTTCTATAGACCCCCCTCTAATTATAGTCAGTGCCTACCCAACTCAGCTTCAATCCGTAGTGCACACAATGTAATTACATCTAACTGCCACAGGGACGTCAACACATACTTAGATAACATAGCACAGATAGTTCCAGCTAGTAAATCACTCTTTAAGCGCTTCTTCTATCTTGTGCTTTGTACCCACTTTTAATAGATTTGACGTACTCTGATTCGGTATGACTCACAGACCCTAAAGCAGTTATAACTACTCCTACTCTTTGTACTACATCTTTGAATGACAATCCTACTGTGACAACCTTTGTTACCTCTCCTTCAAGGAGAATGGGGAGAGGAGTTGGCCTAATGGCTAGGGTGGTCGACCTCGAATCAGGGGAACTGGGTTCGAGTCTTGGCAATGATACTGAACATCCTGCGATTCTGGGCAAATTACTTAAACCTCCAGTGCCTAACAAAAATTAATTTGTCTTCATGTAATGCAGCTGGTGCTATGTAAAGCGCTCTGATACCCTATACTGGGTCACGTTCGTGCTATATAAAACTCGTTAAAAAAAATAAAAATTGTAGTTACAACTCACAATCTGCACTCACATTACTGCTCTTTCTGTCCTTAGCTGGAATGTGACAGGCCTCAAAGGGAAGGTTAATAACGTAGACTTGGGCTACATTTGTTTCCAAGTTTTATTTAATTCTTTTCCAGGAGGCCTGGCACTGTTACACCGCACTTCGAGGGTTACGCCTGTTATTCAAGTTCTGCAACTCCCTCTACTCGTGGTCGTGCAGGCAGTGGATTAGCTACCTGAGTCAGCCAAAACCTTCAGGTAGAGGTTTTACAGATTAAATGTAGGTCCTCTGCCTTTTTGATATTAATAGTCAGAGTGCCAAAGACTAACATGGCTTTTTACTTGATACATTTTTATAATAATGATTTTATTAAAGCTAGCTGTACAAACTATTACAGTCTATTTCATCTTTTATCCCTATTACAATACAAAGCAGTACACTGCGCTCCTCAAGTTCACTTCCTTGTGTCCAGTGACTTAAATGCCAAGATCAGTGGGGGTTTCAAGCCACAAGACTCTGACACAAACGGGCACTGCAGGACGCAAGACGCAAGGGGTGCAGAGCTTTATAAATATCATACTACTGATGACTTGGTAAATTTACTCGAAATCCTAGGGGGAGTATGCAACACGCTGACGTCATTCAGAGGGGGAGGGAGATCTTCCCTTATAGACTATATGTTCATCAGCACTGATTTTCTTTCCTGGTTCTTGAAAGGAGAGATTTTGCCACCAGACTCATAACGCTTTGAGCGCCTCAATGTTTTTACCGCTTATGGGCCCACCTGTAATGGCAATTCGGCTTCCACCATACATCACTCCTCCGATGGCCTGCGACTAGTCTGGCGTTTGAAAGATCCAAAAGTGTCACAAGCTGCCTTACTTGAGATACACTTAAACAAATTCCTCTATGGCCTAACAGAGAATTTACGGGAATCCATGGCCTTAAATTACAATGGGCTAATACACACATTCAGGGACTCCATCCTCAAGCAAATTTGTGCCCCAAAATGGTTAGATGGGGTCTGTTCCCTTGCAAATAGGACGTTGAAGAAAGCCCTAAACGCCCGCCCCAGGAATAAGATCAAAATCTCCCTGGCACGCACTGAGTACAAAACCGCACTTTTAAATAGAAGGAGGGTAGTATATAACCAAAACTGGGAATGTCTGGAACTGGCATCCAGGGGAAAATAAAATAAATCCTTTTGGTACCGAGTAAAATTAACCCGATCCAGGAACTCTTCCATCATTTCCCCTCTCAAAAATAACATCTTAGGTGCGGACTGGGTGATCCATTTTGCTTTCATCTACCACACGGAGGATGAGCCAACTACGTCTATTACTTTCCTTAAAAAACTGCAGAACTCCCCCCCCCCGCCCCCAATTTAATTAATTTTGGAGGAAGTTGAGTCGGCCATCTACCATAGTAGGGTGAGAAAGCTCCAGGTCCAGATGGGGTACAGATAGATTTGCTTAAATTCATGGCCGAAATATGGGGTCCCCTCATCACGAAGACATTTAATACGTCCCTATCTACATCTATTCCCCCTTTATGGGCTAACGCAACAATTGTACCCATATTGAAAAAGGGTGACCATATGTCGCCCAAGAGCTATCGACTGATCCCACTCATCAACAGCACTATCAAAACTATCAGTAGAGTCATTTTTGACCGTTTGGTGGCATGGGCAGCTGACAAGGACATACTCTCCCCTTTTCAATCAGGATTCGGGCCAAAACTAGGAACCAACAAACAATGCCTCGACCTTGGACCTGGGGATCTGGGTTCAAGTCTCGGTAACGACGCCAAAAACCCCCTGTGATTCTGGGCAAATCACTTAATCTCCCCGTGCCTAAAAATGAAAGTGTGTCCTCATGTAACGTAACTGGTGCTATGTAAAGCGCTCTGATAACTGCTTCGGTTCGGTTCTAGTTCGCGCTATATAAAACTCTGCAAAAAAAATAAAAAAAAATATGCCTGAATCTGGCCCTGACCATATCTAAATACACGAAGGCCAAGTATTCCCCCATCTATTTAGCTTTCATTGACCAATCCACCACTTTTGACTCAGTGAACAGAACCAAACGTTGGCTAATGTTCCTGATTCTAGGCCTGGACCTCCCTTTGGTGAATTTTTTGTACTGCTTGCACTCATATCCCTCAGCACGGGTTTGTTTAAATTCAAATCAGGAACTTTCTTCCGATTTACCCCTAAAGAGTGGAGTGAGGCAGGGTTGTATATTGGCACTTTATTATTTATCTTATATATTAATGTTTTAACAGCCCTTTATCTTTTTCCCATACAGATATACCCAGAATTGCAGGCTCCCCAGTCCTCGTTTTAATGTACGCCGATGATGCGGTATGGTTAGCCCTTACACCAAAAGCACTGAGACATCAGGTGGACTGCTTTGCCTCCTTTATGCCAATCTGAACCGTAACACTAATTTTTCAAAGTCGCACATCATTTCCTGTGTCCCGGGTAAATCAAGGCTAGATGAAATTAGTATCAATTGGCACGTTTTGACGACTGTTGAGAATTTTGGTTATTTAGGTTTAAACTTTAGTTCAACAGGGTCATGGACTGCTCATCTTGCTCAGGTGTGTGCTAAATTAAATAAAACTGAGGGTACTGTTTGTAACCTTATTAGACCTCAAATTAGGGGAACTGTGCTTCCACCATTGAAAGTGTACAACTCGCAATGTATCAGTGTAGCTACCTATGGAATTGGAGTATGGGGTTTCAGTGAATGCTGTTCTCTTCAGGCAGAGGAAAACCACCTTTTACGAAGGCTGATAGGTACCCTGCCACCCACTCCCAGTCTTATTACCTAGTTTGACGTAAACCAGGGTTTTGTTTGAGGATACGATTCAGCTGGCTCCACTTTTATTATGGGTCAGCATTTGGTTATACCCAGCTGCTAAACTCTGTAAGGACATTATATATGACTCCCAGACGTTGGACAAGGCCCACTCCAAACCCTGGCTGAGTTATATACAGGACACCCTTGGTTTCCTCTGCTTATCCTGGTGGTTTACAGATCCCTGACAAATCCCTAAAAATGCCAAGCTGGAGGTGAAAACATTATTTAGGTAATACTGTGTAAATATGAGGCTGAAACATGAGTTATTAAACCCTCGTTGTACTACTATAGTCTTTTACACACAAATGTCCCCCCCTTGTATCTGTCCCTTGATCTGTCAAGATGGGAGCAGTTGCTTCTTTTCCGCTTCTGAGCAGGGACAATTTATTGTTCTTTATTTTTTAGACATTTTGAAGATTTAGCGGGTAATACAGTCTCCTTCTACCCCTGTGATAATCATTCTGCACAGTCACTATTGCACTTTCTGTTCTTCTGTAGTTTGCACAGCCTGACACAAAAGCACTTTTTGAGGCCCTTGTTACAGAGGCTCATTCTCCACAGCTGTAGACCAGCTCTTCTCTACTTACAATCCGTCTGTTCAACCAGAATTGTCTGTGCTTTCGTGAAAGCAGCATTTAGGGTTAGACGCACCATGATAGGCAAGTCTGTCAGATTTGTATTGTGAATAATGGATTAGCAAATAGGCAGAGAAGTTGGGTGTACTCCTGGGGGTAGTAGGAGTGCATGGCAGACCCTATTTGAGGTTTTTGTTCTCTCCCTATCTCCTTCCTATGCTCCCCTATGTACACCTACTGCTTATAATAATGCAATGGAGCACTGAAACCTGTTTTGAACTTTACTGTCCATTACTGTCCATTTCTAGTATGGGTATTTAACGTGTTACTTGATGTGTCGCAGAATCTTAAAAGTTTATTTTTTTATGAATTCATTTTAAAACAGTTTTTAATGTATGATCGTTTTTAAAATGTATGTATGATTACACCTATGTGTAATATTTGGAGGAATCTTGTGGTGCTGCTATACTTCAAAACAAAAGGGCTGGAATGTGCCATATATATTAGATATTGCACATTCCTGTCCTTTTCCCCCGTGCCACCACACACTGGGCTGCCGTGTGCCCACGCAGGTACCCTTGCGCCATGGTGTAAGGGTGCCTGCGTTGCAGATGCAGCACACATAGAACAAGGAAAAAAAAACGAGGAGAAATGAAACATTTTTCCCTGTTGCACCTCCCTAACACCACCTAGATTCTGACGCATTCCCAGGTTTATGAGTTCTTTGAAATCTGGGAATGCTTCAGATTCCATGGGTGTTGCGTGGGAACACCCACAGCAACACCCACGGAATGCCCCTTTCACGCAGTGTTCTGCATGAAAGGAGCACATATTTACAAGTCTATGGTAAGCTAAGTAAAGTGGCTTTATGTGGCCTTGTAAATATGCTGCTGTCATTTTCTACCAGAACGTCAAAAAAATAATGTTCCGTGGCGCAAAAGTGCAGCAAGGGGCCTCAAATCTGTTTGTGTGTGTATATATGTATAAATATAATTTGTACACATTTATATTATTTATATACATAAATAGATATATATTATTTATATACATGTATATATATATATCACAGTAACTTCACACACATTTAGTTTGCAATGGACACTCCTGAATTTGCAATAAAATGTAATCCCAAAGTATGTATTCACTAATGAGTCTTTGTCCGTAGCCTTCATCACAGTAAAGGAGGAGGTACTGACATGGTCATGATATACATTGAATAAGTGACATAAACAATGGAATAAATAGGGTGGCAAGTGTAGATAAACATCAAAGGTAGCTGTTATACTGACATATATACAGTTGAATCACAATTAATGAAAACTAAATACAAAATAGTGCTGTGCTTGACATCAGTGTATATTTAGGGGCCAATTACGGTCTAGTCCGGAAAGCATTCCTAACCAATCTGTTCTGGAATGCTATCAGAACGAGTCGACCGGGAGTGGCCAGAACACTGGAGTATGACGCATTGCATGTAAACTCCCACCGGTTCATTCGGAACAAAATCAGTCCGATCGATTCATTCAGAGACAAGCCCAATGCTACTAACTCGTTCGTTAAAGCTGAAATATAGCATTCAGGGCATGATTCAGTCTCAGTTTATCCCGCGAATGATAGATAGGATACAGTTTATGAACCTGGGTCAGTTTGTGTCACAAAAGGCAAGTGGACAATGTCAAATATTGTGAAAGTAAGCATTGGCAATGCCCAATTCTTTGTCTAAATATTAGCCACACCCACCAATCCACCTATATAAAGGGCAAACAGATGACCATGATCCTTTGCACCAACTTAACAGCTGATAGGACACAGAATAACCACAGACTCAATGCTCTCTTCCTCATACGCTCACACTTCGCCTACTACACAGCTTTCACACATTTTTATTTTGCCAAAAGATACTCACACTCTTTTACTTATTCATACTCACCCTCACCTTCACACTCACCCTCACTCCCATCTTCAACCTCACCCTCCCCATGCCCCGGGAGAAGCTGCCATGGTTCACAGAGAAGAAGTTGGAAGTGCTTGTAGATGACATACTCAGAGTAAATCCACAGTTATTTGGGAACCAAGTCCAACAGACCCCCCTGTCCCAGAGAAAGATGATGTGGGACAGGATAGTTTACAAGGTGAATGCTCAAGCACCATGCCTGCATGGCACACAATGGATGATATCAGGAACAGGTACTACAATGTGCAAAGGAGTGTCAAGAAATTGATGGGCAGGGAACACGCCCAGAGCCAGCAGACTGGCGGTGACCCTCCTGCACCACCAGTGCACTACACTTCCTGGGAGGAGAAGGCTTGTGACATCCTTCCGCCAGAGGGCAACTATGGAATACCAGAAGCACAAGAGTCTGATGAGTCACACTGCACATTCCAATATTGTTACCAATTACACATCCATAGAAATCACTGTCAAGGATACAGTGATACAAATTACTGTTTCCCAAGTTTCTAAAAACTAGAGTAAATGAGCAGGTGACGTGTATGCCATATTGACTAACAACATACCTGCAATTAAATTTAAAAGTTATCAAATTAAAAACATGTACATACCACTTAAAAACCCACAGCGAGGTCTACTGCTCCAAACAACAGTCATCAGCATCAGCCAACTTTCCAGCACAGGTATACACTCAGAGGACAGCCGAGTCACAGGTAGGCTGGTTGGGATGGCTAGGAAGGTGGGTGTGGGCACAGGCCTGATGGGCATTGTAGTCACAGCAAAACCTCCTTCTCACACACATCCTGCATAGCTCATCTGTACCTATGGCTACCTGACAGTGTGTGGAAGTGTACTTGCAAGATGACTCTCACTGCTACCTGGTGTTGATCTTAAAGCCAAATACCATAGTGGCCATGTGCTACAAACAACAGGAACCAGTGTCAGCCACCTTGCCAGTACTTTTCCACTCACTCTCAGGGACTGCATAGTCCCAGGTCTGCTGTTTGGGCTGGATATGAAGGTGTGTGGAGGATAGGGCATGATTAGAGTTGAAGTCTGTGCAAATACTCCTCCTCCCACACTGCCCAGCAAGCCCACCAGGAAACATGTTTACCTGATAGTGAGTGGAAAAGTACTGGAAAGATGTCTGACATTGGGGACTGGTGTTAGGAGCACAAGCCCTTGATGGGAGTTGGGGTCAAAATAAACACCAGGCACCAGTATCAGACATCTTCAATGTACACTTTACAAGTTGTCAGGACATCACTCTCTATAATGGCCTGGTTGGGCTGCCTGGGAGGAGGAGTGTCTTCACTGACTACATTTACCATCAGGCTCTGTCCTACACACACGTTCCCACCAAGCTCAAACAGCACACCGGGGACCATGCTGTCTCTGATGGTGAGTGGAAATGTACTGTCATAATATTTGACACAGGGTATTGGTGTTCTGGACCACTGGGCCCTGCTGGAAGTTTGTGGACAAATAGGCACCAGTCATCGATGTCAGACCTCTTGCTAGTACATTTCCACTCACTGTCATGGAAGCTGAGTTACAGGCAGGCATCTGCTGCAGGGTGGGAAGGTGTATGTGGGACAAGGCTTGATGGTAGTTTCAGCCACTGGAAATAGTCATCCTCACACCCAGGACAGAGAAGTCCTCTGGCCCTATGCTTACCTCACAGTGAGGGGAAGTGTACTGGTAAGGGGGCTAAAACTGCTGCATAGTGTTTAACTTGAAGCCAACTCCCATCAAGGCATGTGCTCCAAACACCATGCAACAGTGTCAGCCATCTTACAGGTTACACTTTAAGCATATACAGCCAGACATCCTAGTAGGAATGTCTGGCAACATAACCCTACTTTGCTTATGACATCACCTTACACAGGTACTTCACATTGCACATGTGACTGGCAGTCCCTCTAAAAAGAAATAACGTTGGTAAATGCAGTTCTGGTGCAATTACACCTCTTCACCTCCAGGGGATGCCCTCCTCCAGACATCCCCAGCTCAGTCCTTCATCCCTTAGTGCACTTCTCCATACACCACCAGCTGTAGAACAAAAGTTCCAGCCCAAGAGGTGTTAAACTGCTAGCAGAGCCCTTGAGGGGGGATATTGTTTTCAAGTCCCCATGAGCCTTATGGAGGGACTGTAACGTTTATAATAATGATAAACATGTGAATGAGGTTCAGTATGGAGGTTTATTAGTTAACACCTCAGCCATCAGTCGTATGTCAGCAACTGCCTCAAAGAGAATCCCAAGAGAAGCAAACAATGTTCCATGTTCTATGGAATCTTGAACAAGTAAAGTAATGAAGGAGAATACCACAATCTCCCTTCTAATAATAAATTAAGATAAACATACCTTTATATAATACAAATAAGAGATTAACATAACTTGACATAGAATTTACAGCAAAATGCTAGTTGACATAATCTTTCAGATATAATGGCAAAGTAGTCTTCCGTACACTTGTTCTAGGCTCTGGACACAACTTGGAAAGAGAGACTTCAGGATGAATTTTCTTTTCCAAATCTTTGTCTTGATAAGACTTAAGAATGAAAATGCGATTAAGATTCCAAATTCTCCCATCCTGTAATTTCACAGCATTCTTAAAACATTTTATTACACAAAATGCTTTTGTAAATTTGGACCAAGACAATGTACCAACAGATGCTTTAACTTTTACAATGTCACCAACTTTAACAACTAACTGTCTGACACTTTTCCTTTCATCATAATATTTCTTATTTTTTAGTTGTAACCTTTTTTCTCTCTCCCTCCAACTTCCCACACTATTATCTTTAATACCTTTTCCCCAAGACATCCAGCCTGGACACAATTTAGTGTTAGGAGTCCTTCCTTTAAAGAGTTCAAAAGATTTCCCAGTAGTGACGTGAGGAGAGAAACGATGAGCTAAAATACATTTCTGTAATTCCTCTTTCCAGTTTAAAGAATTAACTCTAGACAATCGAATATTCTCCTTTATCACTCTATTAAATCTTTCAACAGTACCGTTTGTTTCTGGATGATAAATTGAGCATTTTTTATGAAAGATCCCGCATGACTCTAAGTAATTTTCCATTTGTTTTGAGCAAAATTGCGGACCATTGTCAGTCAAAAAAGTTTTAGGAAAACCTTCCCTCCTGAACATTTCTTGCAAAAATGAGATCACACTGTTAGAAGTCACTTCTGACACACTGGAAACTTCTACCCACCTGGAATATAAATCAATGAGAACTAACAAATAAGGTGTGGCATGTTCACCTGAAAGTGGACCAATTATATCCACAGCAACATCATCCCAAAGACCGTTAGGTAATTTCCGACTTACCATTGGTAAAGTTCTCGGAGAAAGAACTTTGTCACTGACTTTGCATAATAGACATTCTCTGACTTCACGTTCTATTTCAAATCCATCCCAGGCCACCAAAAACTAGCTCTTAACCTTTCCTTAGTTTTAACTATGCTTAAATGACCCTATGTACCTCTTGAATTAATCTTTTTCTTAGCGAATCCGGCAAAATTAACTTATCACCTCTTAACAGAATACCATTGTCCATAGACAATTCATCTACAATCATCTGCCAAATTTTAGCTAAAGATCTGTCACATGTATTATTATATTGAATCATGTTGATAACTTTTACTAACTCTGAATCTTTTTCGAGTTCTTATTTTTTTTAGGTTTATGATACGTGCATACCTTAAAATGAGTCCCCCAAATGAAGTTCCTAAACTTGTTAAGAGCCCAGTAGATAGCTAAAGCTTCTTTTTCTATTACAGAGTAATTTAACTCCACACCTCTTAGACTCCTTGATGCACATGCGATAAACTCTTCCTTTCCATCTCCTATTTGTTTGAGAATCACACCCAACCCTCTTGAGCTGGCATCTGTAACACCCCTGGAATAAATGCCTGCAATTTTGGTGCATTTCTTAAATCCTTTTTTATGTCTTCAAACTCTTTCTGATATTCTTGAGACCAAACAAACTCTTTATTCTTTACCAGTAATCCTCTCATTGCACCTGATTTACTTGACAAATTATTAATTCATTTACCATACAATTCCACCATACCAAGAAATGAAACAAGTTCATCCTTATTTGTTGGGGATGCTAAATTGAAAATGGTATCTACCAATTATTTTTTTGGAACAACACCCATAGATGTGCGACTCCTCTTGTTCGTGCTGGGGGAGGCTACGTTCTCCTGCAGCTCCCCCTGCACCTCGTCACACATGTGGTGGTGACCCCATTCACTGGGTCAACCACAACCAGAGGAACCGCTGTTTGCCCTTGCAGGCCGGTCCGGGCCTGCAAGGCATTATGGGCACTTTTGCATATTAGAGCAGCTGCTCTCCCGCTTCTCCGGGGAGAGCCGCAATTTGGGCCTCCAGCTGCGTTGGTGCTGTGTTGGAGGGTCCAGTACCACCTGGACCCCAGGTGAGTCGTACGGCTCGGGGAGGCCACCCCAGGCTGATCTCGCATTTTCGGGGGCCCAGTCCCACCCAGGCCCTTGCACCTCACTCGCTCTTCGGTGGGAGCCCGGTCCCACCTTGGGGGCCCGCAGTGTCCTCTCGGGGTATGGGTCCCACCCGGGAACCCCGTATGCCTTCACGTTGGAGGGCAGCCAAGGGAGGTCACCCCTGGCTGCCCCTGCTGGCTCCCTGCCTGCCCAGCTCCCTTGTGTGTTGCTGCGGGAGCCAATATTCCTCTTCTGGTCCGGCCGCTACGGCGGGCGGACCCAGAGACTGCTGTCGGCCCAGCGAGGCCTTGGGGGAGTGCGACAGCACTCCCCCCTCCTTCCTGCTGTGGAGGGGAGTGCATTGGCACTCCCCCCCTTCCTGCACTCGGGCCTGGAGATATAGTCCCGGGCCCCCTAACATCTTTGAGGGGGCGCGATGGAGATCCCCTCCAACCAATGTCCCCGGGGGTCAGGGTGGGCTCATGGCACCCCCTTGGGCTCATCTTCACGGGGAAACACGATGGCGCTCCCGGCTTTACTTCCTGCACCAAGGGAGTTGCATGACGACGCGCCCATCTACCTTCCAGCATGATCCTCCACGGCACCATAATTTTCACAGGGAGCGTGATAGTGCTCCCTGGCTTCGGCAGGCCCGGAGTTGAAATCCCGGGCCCCTCTCCCAATTCCCAGAGGGGTGAGACAGTACACCCCTGCGTCAGGTTTTGGCGGGGCCAGGGTGGGCTCTTGGCACCCCAAGCGGTATTTTTCACAATGAGCGCGACAGCGCTCCCCGACTTTTTTTCATTGGAAGTCAGCCCCCGGGACCTGACCCAACCCGGTGGAATGCTCAGACGTTGAGTCCCTTGCTCACTTTGTAAATGTAAATGTGGGATTCTTGTAAAGCGCACTGTTACTCTACCCGAGTGTCCTGGCGCTTTATACCGCTGGGGAACCCGTCCTGGTTTTCCCTATGGGATGGTCCCTTTCTGGGTATCTCCAGGGTGAAACCAGGCATCCCCGGCGTCTGTGGGGGGCCGTTGTAGAGATGAGGCAAGCTTAATGCCCAGAGTTGCCGAGTGTGTTCCCTGGTTAGAGTAGGCACTGAGGCGAGAATTATCGAGTCCGTTGACCCTGGTCCCAGACCCTGCCGCGTCGGGAAGTGAACCCTGGTCCCGGGCCGTTCTCTGCTTACAGGTCTGCCGCCTCTAACCAGTGAGCCACACCACTCCACTCTTTGCCACTGGATTCAAGCAAGCCTGGCTGAAGACGGCTGAAATGCCAGAAACCGGTCCTAGGAAGCTTGATTCCGGTCCAGGGAAGGCATGGGTTGGCAGTTCGGGCTGGACTGTTCCCATGAGGCACAGGGTCAGACTTATTTGCATGTGGCCATGTCTGAACTGGGGTGGCAGAGTGGGCTAAAGAACGGTGATGGATTAAACCCAGATCTGTTGACTGGGTGTGAGTGTATGATTGGTTCAGATGCTCCTTCCATCACCACCCCCTTTTGTACCACTTTACTATCGTAGGCGTCATTTTAAAGTGGTAAATCCAACCTTGCAAACAATGTTACACATTTGTATATAATGCAGAATTGCAAGCATGACAAAAAATGTATTTCATTTAACGTTGTTAAAAAAATAGTTATATCATAAATACAATACCGTTCTCATGATTATCATAGATCGATTCATGAAAAAACATGTCATTAAATTCCATCTCGCCGTGTATCGGCTAGTGTCCCCTCTATAAATCTCTCCATTAAACACTTCATGTCATAGTCCATGTTAACTTTGAATTTTAAATTAATTAATGTGCACACGTTTGAGTATAATTTCATTATGCTTGGTTCCATTCTGTAGAAAACGAGTGATAAAACAAAGCTAAATTATCAATTCGTCATGACTAGGTATAAGTAGAAATACAAATTAAATTCCATTTGTTCATGATCCCAAGTGTACAGTTAACTCTTCCCCACTATTTAGACCTCCTGGGGATTTAGTCAATAGGTCTATTATGTACCGAGACTCCAGTCTACGTAGTTTCCTCAGCCTGTCCCCACCTCTGGCATTAACTGGGACATAGTCGAGGCCATAAAACTGAAACTTGGTCCTGGCTTTTGGATGTAATTCTGAGAAGTGGCATGCCACTGGGTATGCTGCATCTACCTTATCAATGGCCCTTAGGTGCTCCAAGATTTTGATTTTTAATTGGTGGATATTTATTGCAGCCCGCAAGAGCAAACGAAGCAGTATACTGCATAGGGAGTACTATAGGTGATTAACTTGGTTATAGGTTTCATTGTATTGGTGGCCGGTAGTTTATACCCTAGAACCCTCTTGCTGTTGGTACAAGCCTTCCTCCTTCCGCAAGGATAAAAGCCCTTCATGTCCTTTAAAGTACTAATCCTCCCTGGTGTTGGTTCTAGGTGGCTGTTGACTAGCATGGCTCTCAACGATCTGGCTTTCCTGAAAGTCACTAGTGGATGAGTTGGTATATCATCCTTGGTAATGGCATCTGTTTTTAATATGTGCCAGTTCTTTTCAGCCTTCTCCTTAGATGGTTTGCTTTGGATGAATAAGGGGTAACCGTCCGGAATTGCCCCTTAACCTGTTCATTCTTTCTGTCCTTCTCCGCCAGTAATTTCACTCTGGGTATTCTTCTTACTTTTTGTAGAGTTTTTTTCAAGTTGTCAGTTTGATAACCCCTTACACTAAATCTCATGATACACTCAGAGGCAGCAGCCTCAAAGTCCTGATCCTTAGAGCTGTTCCTTTTTAATCTTAAAAGCTCTCCGTAAGGTATGCTCTGGATGAGCTTCGGGGGGTGGTTACTGCTGGCAAATAATGTTAAAGTGCCAGCTGTGGCTTTGCGGAATAAAGCTGTATGCAGACGTCCTCCCTCCACAAAGACACTCAGGTCCAGGTAGTCCACTGCCACTGGACTCACTGTTCCCGAAAAGTGTAAGTTTAGGTCATTGTTATTCAGGGCTTGAATGTATCCATGAGCCATGTCCATCGTCCCCTGCCCCACGATGAATAGGTCATCAATATAGCGGTGCCACTGGACCACTCTGCCACCATTGCCACCCTCCACGATTTTGGGCACCTGCTCCTCCCACCAGCCAACGAACAAGTTCACATAGCTGGGGGCAAAGCAGGTGCCCATCGCCGTCCCTGATGTTTGTCCGAAGAATTGATCCTCAAATAGGAACATGTTATTGGTAAGACAGAATTCCACAAATTCTAGCAGCATGTTGCTATGTTTCATGAAGCGTAGTTGCCGCTTTTTAAAAAAGTACTGGACTGCCCTTAAACCATGCTGATGTTCTATGCATGCATAAAGACTAGTTATTTCTAGTACTATGAGTTGGTATGAAGAATCCCACTTAATACTAGCAATTTTGTTCAAGAAATCCTTCGTATCTTGTACATACGATTCTAATTGTGTTACAAATGGAAACAAATAATAATCAACAAACATAGACAAGTGTTCAGTCAAACTGTTCATGGAGGACACAATTGGACGTCCTGGAGGTTTGGAACAGTCTTTGTGAAGTTTGGGAATATTATAAAACGTGGGTATGACTGGATTGTTGCTCCGAAGAAACATATGTTCAACTCTGCCCAACATGGAACGGTCAGACCACTTTCGAATCAATTCATCATAGGACTTATTACTCGCCTGATATACTGTGTTTGAAGACACTTCATAGTATATCAAGTCCAACAGTTGTCACATGGCCTCTTCCTTATACTTTTGTCTGGTTTGAAGGACTACGTTTCTGCCTTTGTCAGACGGTTTGATTATTATTGACGTATCTTTCATTAAACTCTCAAATGCTTTTCTTTCTGTGTTTGTTTTGTTGTTCCTTCTTTCATGGCCTTTTTTCTTTTTAGACCTGAACTTCAATAAGTCATTGATCATAGCTTCTGAAAATACGTCAATCGCGTCCGGTGGCATTTGAGGATTAAAGACAGAAACAGGCTTAAAAGGGCTCTCTCCTCTCTATCTTGCTCAATGCCTATTTGTATCGCCCTCTCCACTATGTTGGTTTCCAAATATGACACATCCCCAAGTTCCAAGCTCAAACTCTCCATTGATTCGATCCCAGATAAATCATTTCCAGTCAGTATATCCGTTGCTGTCACTCTTATTCCCACTGCTTTGACATCTTTAATATGTGGTCTCAGCTTAAAATACTTATGCAATTTTAATTTTCGAATAAAGCAGAAGAGATCAATTCTGGTTTGCGTATATTCCAGGCCACTGGTTGAACAGAATGTCAATCCCAAACGTAATACTTTAGTTTCTGTGTCCGTTAAAATCCTATCGCTTAGATTGACTACAGTGAGATTGGCAGTATCTACTGCCTCTTGTTGAACTTCTTCTTGCGGTTTGGCCAAGTTGATGCTCTTCCTTTTCCTGCCCCCTCCTGCATGGCGGGTTTCTCTACGTTTCCTTCTGGGGGCTTGTTCTTGCCTCCCCACAACCATGATTGGCGTATGACTTTGAACTTGTCGTGTAAAGGGGTAACTCCTCTTGCCCTCTCCACTGTTCTTGCAATTTGATCATCCCCGGATTCATTTTCAGTGACCTCAGATTCAGACGTTTCTACTTGAGGTATTGTTATTTGCTTTGTTTTTTTATTTAATTCTTTCCTTGAGGCATCAAATTTGCGTGCAAATGTCAAAACGCTTCCACAAAGGTAATCATTTTCATCCCTTATGAACTTCTCCTGTTTTCTGTTTTTGATTTTCTGCTCATATTTCGTCAAGCTTGCCTTCATTTGACATTTTAGTTCTTCCACTCTCACTTTATCTTCTTCTTTGTCAATTTCGTTTTCCATACTTTGTATTTATTTTGATGTTGTTTCTCTGTCACTCCAGGCATACTTGATTAATATCTCCAGGGTTCCTCTACTTTATTGTGCTGTGTGTTTCGCCCAATCTGTGAGGAGTTGTGGGTCCTGATTTTCATACGAGGGGACCGTGTATACTCTTAATCCCCCACGCACCCTATTTTCATCAATATAGCTCTGTAAACTGGTGGCCTCCCACGAATTACGTGTCTCTTGTTCATACAATCTTTCAATTTTTATCATTATCTCATTTAGTTTATCACTCGGTTTTCTTGAATCCAGCACAGTAGATTGTGCAACTCCTCCGTGCCTCTTAAACATGTCACGTGCCGCTTCTCGGGTCTGCTTTCACAAAACATGCTTCCTTCAAACTCAGTCGCTGTACTGCTTTGCATGTTATTATAAAAGTTCCAAAAACATCTACTGCGCATAGCCGCTATATCCTGCTGCACATTTGATTAGGTACTTCTTACCGATGCAATATTGGCAGTCTCCCATCTTCCTCGGCGGTTTTGACTGCCTCTTTGTACTTGACACTCTCGTACCCAGCAGGTCAGGCGGTGCTTCTGTATAATTCTTCATGCTCTTTAACCACTTAAAAGCCGGGGCACTCTTGCAGACGGGTGCAAGTTGCGGTCGTGGAAAAAAACGCTTTATATTCGCGCTCCAACTCCTTGTTTACAAAGAATTACCGCACTCCGGGGGATGTTTCAAACTCTTTATTGAGCAGACAGTGAACAAATGCATTTCGGCATGACGCCATCCGCTGTGTTCATGACACACCGACGGAAGCATGTTTAAGAACACTGACATTTGATGTGGAAATTAAGAAGGGACAAGTGCCACTTTACTATTGTATGCAAAAACAACAATTGATGGACAGAATGCAGAACAATGTCATACATTCACCCCAGTACAGAGATCTGGGCATAAATCCATCGTTTTTTTGCACTCCACACCACCCCAGTTCAGACATGGCCATATGCAAATCAGCCTTGACCCTGTGCCTCATGGGAACAGTCCAGCCCGAACTGCCAAGCCATGACTTCCCTGTACCAGAATCAAGCATCCTAGGACCGGTTTCTGGCTATCAGCCGTCTTCAGCCAGGATAGCTTGACTCCAGTGGTGTGGAGAGCACGGGACTCACGTCTGAGCATACCCGTCCGACTCGGGGTGACAAGTGCAAAAATAACAATTGATGGACAGAATGCAGAACAATGTCATACATTCACCCCAGTACAGAGATCTGGGCCTAGATCCATCGTTTTTTTGCACTTCACACCACACCAGTTCAGACATGGCCATATGCAAATCAGCCTTGACCCTGTGCTTCATGGGAACACAAATGTAGTAGGACTATTGAGCCATAATCCTATCGCCCCGGGCACAAGAAGGGGCTGAAAATTCAGCAGGTGTTCAAACCCGTAAGGTGAAAAATAAAATTCAGTGTATCCGCTTTCTTTGGTTCCAAATTTGAGTGCCAGTGCATTTCGGTGCCAGTTGCACCTTCATCAGGGAAATCTAAATATCATACAATTCACGTCTAAAGAGGATACACGCATGCGCTGACTAGGTGAGGGTACGCGCATGCGCTAAATTATGCATCCCGTTTATTTTTGACCAGCAAAGGCTTCCGTACCCAAAAACCCGCGAAAACGCGTAGGCAGAGGATCACTATACCAGAGGTAAGAAGCTGCTTATAATCTAACAGTAGTTACATGCGCGTGGGATCGTCTTTAGACGTGAATTAAAAGCAAGCGAACCAGCGGCTTTGAAGGGCATCAAGTAGCACGTTATTATTTTTGAACACGCTGTCAGTCACGATAATTAAACACGCTGATCACCCCTTTCTTTCAGGGGAATAGGTATATGCACTAAACGGCGCCAATACATTTACCGGATATGCCTTAGGAGCCCATAGTAAGAGAGAGGAGAGAACCGCTGATAATAACTGCCTTCTGACATGTAACCTCTTAATGAAATTAGCGTTTTGATTGTTATTAATACATTTGTTATTTTTAAGCACGTAGAGTGTGTTAAGGTTGTTTTATGATTCACTATTATGAACTGAACAGTACCAATGATGCTTTATTTGTATGATTTTTAGATTTCCCTGATGAAGGTGCAACTGGCACCGAAATGCATTGGAAATGAACGTTGAATCTGGTGAAAAGTTTCTATATGAACTCATGAATACACTATGAAAAACTATTTTCTGAAATTCTAGTTAAAATAATGGAATAAAACTCAAATTTGGAACCAAAGAAAGCGGATACACTGAATTTTATGTTTCACCTTACGGGTTTGAACACCTGCTGAATTTTCACCCCCTTCTTGTGCCCGGGGCGATAGGATTATGGCTCAATAGTCCTACTACATTTGGATTAGTTCGACACTCCCTAGGAGGAGGGAGATACCCTGGAGCACGGATTAAATCAGTTGAAACTCAGGCTGTGCACGTCCCACCACTTACAGCTAACTTCATGGGAACACTCCAGCCCGAACTGCTAAGCATTGTCTTCCCTGGACAGAATAAAGCATCCTAGGACCGGTTTCTGGCTATCAGCCGTCTTCAGCCAGGATAGCTTGATTCCAGTGGTGTGGAGAGCACAGGACTCACGTCTGAGCATACCCGTACCACTCGGGGTGACAAATGCAAAAACAACAATTGATGGACAGAATGCATAACAATGTTATACATTCACCCCAGTACAGAGATCTGGGCCTAAATCCATCGTTTTTTTGCACTCCACACCACCCCAGTTCAGACACTGCCATATGCAAATCAGCCTTGACCCTGTGCCTCATGGGAACAGTCCAGCCGAACTGCCAAGCCATATCTTCCCTGGACCGGAACCAAGCATCCTAGGACCGGTTTCTGGCTATCAGCCGGCTTCAGCCAGGATAGCTTGACTCCAGTAGTGTGGAGAGCACGAGACTCACGTCTGAGCATACCAGTCCCACTCGGGGTGACAAATGCAAAAACAACAATTGATGGACAGAATGCACAACAATCTCATGCATTCACCCCAGTACAGAGATCTGGGCCTAAATCCATCATTTTTTTGCACTCCACACCACCCCAATTCAGACATGCCATATGCAAATCAGCCGTGACTCTGTGCCTCATGGGAACAGTCCAGCCCGAACTGCCAAGCCATGTCTTCCCTGGACCGGAATCAAGCATCCTAGGATCGGTTTCTGGCTATCAGCCGTCTTCAGCCAGGATAGCTTGACTCCAGTGTTGTGGAGAGCACGGACTAACGTCTGAGCATTCCCGTCCCACTCGGGGTGACAAATGCAAAAACAACAATTGATGGACAGAATGCAGAACAATGTCATACATTCACCCAGTACAGAGATCTGGGCCTAAATCCATCGGTTTTGTGCACTCCACACCACCCCAGTTCAGACATGGCCATATGCAAATCAGCCTTGACCCTGTGCCTCATGTGAACAGTCCAGCCCGAACTGCCAAGCCATGTCTTCCTTGGACCAGAATCAAGCATCCTAGGACCGGTTTCTGGCTATCAGCCGTCTTCAGCCAGGATAGCTTGACTCCAGTGTTGTGGAGAGCACGGGACTCATGTCTGAGCATACCCGTCCCACTCGGGGTGACAAATGCAAAAACATCAATCGATGGACAGAATGCAGAACCATGTCATACATTCACCCCAGTACAGAGATCTGGGCCTAAATCCATCGTTTTTTTGCCATCCACACCACCCCAGTTCAGACATGGCCATATACAAATCAGCCTTGACCCTGTGCCTCATGGGAACAGTCCAGCCCGAACTGCCAAGCCATGTCTTCCCTGGACCAGAATCAAGCATCCTAGGACCGGTTTCTGGCTATCAGCCGTCTTCAGCCAGGATAGCTTGACTCCTGTGGTGTTGAGAGCACGGGACATGTAAGGCATGGCTTGGCAGTTCGGGCTGGACTGTTCCCATGAGGCACAGGGTCAGACTGATTTGCATATGGCCATGTCTGAACTGGGGTGGCAGAGTGGGCTAAAGAACGGTGATGGATTAAACTCAGATCTTTTGACTGGGTGTGAGTGTTTGATTGGTTCAGATGCTCCGTCCATCACCATCCCCTTTTGTACCACTTTACTATCGTAGGCGTCATTTTAAAGTGGTAAATCCAACCTTGCAATCAATGTTACACATTTGTATGTAATGCAGAATTGCAACCATGACAAATAATCTATTTCATTTAATGTTGTTAAAAAAATAGGTATATTGTAAATACGATACCATTCTCATGATTATCATAGATCGATTCATGAAAAAACATGTCTTTTCATTCCATCTCGCCGTGTATCGGCTAGTGTCCCCTCTATAAACCTCTCCATTAAACACTTCATGTCATAGTCAATGTTAATTTTGAATTTTTAATTAATTAATGTACCCATGTTCAAGTATAATTTCATTATGCTTGATTCCATTCTGTAGAAAACGAGTGATAAAACACAGGGGGTACCTGTTTGTGGAAACTTCACGGCCGGGCTTTGCTCCACCGAAGCGCTGCTCCAGCAACTAAGGGCCGGGCCTTGCTCCGCCTGTTTCCCGGCCGGGCTTGGCTCCGCCGGGCCCCTCCTACCACCAGTAACGCCCACAAGAGCGCTAGGAGGCGCATAAAGGCAGCGCCAGGGCAGAGAACAGCGGGGGTACCTGTTTGTGGAAACTTCACGGCCGGGCTTTGCTCCGCCGAAGCGCCGCTCCAGCAACTAAGGGCCGGGCCTTGCTCCGCCTGTTTCCCGGCCGGGCTTTGCTCCGCCGGGCCCTCCTACCACCAGTGACGCCCACAAGAGCGCCAGGAGGCGCATAAAGGCAACGCCAGTCCATCTTCCCGCGGGACGAGCCGGGCTAAGCCCGGGCAAAGGGCGGGCCCTCTGTGGCCCTCAGAGGCCTGAGGAGACTGGGCTGGGCCAGGGACCCTACATCTCTCTAACTGGACCTCCATTGTGTTTTATTCACGTGAGACTTTATTTTCGTACTCAGTTTTATTTTATATGAGTGAGTTGTGGCTTGCACACGAGTTTACATATCGTTCAATAGTTAATTAGGATGTCGAAATCTAAAAGTGATAAACCTGCAACAGGTTCCGGCACCATCGATAACTATATGGTGAAAAAAGTTAGCCAGATAAATAATGAAAGGCGTGCCTCTCTAGGGAAGGGCATCTCGACACTGGATTTGCCAGAGCTGTCTCCCCCCAGGATGACAATTGAGGATGAGGCAAATACGAGCGGAGACACCAGAGTAGAATCGCAGACGCCCATTACAGTGTGTGTTGAGGTACACTCAGACCAACACGTCCTGTCAAGCGAGGAAACAGGTGAGGCCCCGCCTGTTATTAGGCCGGTGCGAACCTGCAGGATAGCACATCAAAAACGGGGGGGAACATAGTACTAAAAGAAGGGATCTGGATGGGAAAGAAGCACATAGCCCTGCCATAAACCCTTTTGTGTTTACTGGAAATAATGATAGTGGTCTCAACTTAAATTCTGAACAGTTTGCTTCTTTTATTAAAAATTTAGAAGCAAAATTTGCAGTGAAAATAGAGGAGATGATTAAACCACTGGTCAGACAGATTGAGACCCTGGTCACTGAAGTAGCTAGGTTGGGCGGCCTGGTGTCCGCACACCCGGCTGCATCAATTAACGGCAGGGTTAACGCTGTTGGAAAAGGGCAGGATATGACGAAGGCAAAAGACCATCAGAATACTTGCAATACTGTTGCAGTAGCCACCACTGTGAACGAGGTATTAAGTACATCAGTCGTTCCAGTAGCACCTGCTTTGTTGATACAACCCAATTTAGCCCCACAAAGTGGCCCAGCCCCTAGACCCCCCAGGAACAATCGATACTTGAACTTACCACCTGACTGTGCACCGTTTGTGGCAGTATTGACTAATGTTCCATCTTGTGGTACTCATCCCGCCTCACCATATGATGAATCTCATGCATCATTTAAAAATAAGACAGTTGCATGGCTTAATAAAAATTGCGGTTTTCCCATCTCATACTCAGATCAGATAATTGCAGTAAGGAGTGTGAACTGGGTAGGCCCGTCCAAAAAGATGGGCAATGGGGATTGCATTGTCGTAAATTTTAAACATCCCCAGCATGTGGCAACTGTCCTTTTAAGAGCATCCTCACTAGTTTACAATGAGAACAGTATTTGTGTGCGCCCACTGGGGTACTTTTACGCACATTTGTGCAAACCCAACTCCCAACAAAGGATAACTAGGCGGGTGCTTGAACCACAGAGCCCAGTCATGGACACACAATTTACTTATAATATCACTAATCCATGCGGGCCTGGAAATATGGATGTAACCTACAACAGGATTAACAGCGCTGGACGCTATCACCATGGGTCTATTGTCAACACACAGAACAGGTATGAAGCCCTGTCTGGACTTGAGATGTGTGATTGACGGGAGGTACCTGCGGCTCAGGGCACCGTGGCTTCAGGTGAACCTATACACATAGAGAACCCACAAGATATAGCATCTGGATGTTATGTTGTTTCATGGAATATTGCGGGCTTGGCTGCCAAAATGGCTGATGTAAATTGGATTAATTACATTAAGCAATTCAAAATCATCTGTCTACAAGAAACTTGGTTGGTTGGGTGTGATTTGTACCTGGAAGGGTACAAGGCCTTCTATGTGCCAGCTACTCCATCAAGAAGGGGTAGGCCAAAGGGGGGACTTGTAATTTTTGTTTCTATTTTAGTACCATGTAAAATGCGTAGAATTGAATCACAGCACACCGGAGAGATGGGCTTAGTTCTATATGGAGAAAACTGTCGGGCAGGGTTGGTGAACTTTTATAATGCAACTCATGATAGCGCAGGCTCTAACCAAATCTTTGTATTGAATTCTTTCATTACTACTTTCTCGAAAGTTCTTGGTCATAACCTTATGATCATGGGGGATTTTAATGTACATCCTTGCGGTGATCCATGGAAGAAATGCTTAACAGACTTGCATTGTGAACGTATGGGAGGCATACACATGGAACATACTGTGGATGGGGAACTATGTAACTATGCAACACGGCATACTTACAACTATCTTCGACCAGGCCACTTCTTTTGTGTTTTGATAGTAGCTAGGGGCCTAAGTCGCCTTGGTCGTTTAAACTGCCCTTCTTGACCCTTCACTACCCCATTTTTTCAGTATTTAGAGCAATTTTCGTTGCGGGTCTTTTTGTATAAATATAATTCCTCTGATAGGGTATATCCCTTTTGCTCACCTAGTTTATTGTTTTTGGAGATTCCCTCTTGAACTATGGCTGACTTTGCTGGACTAGCATTTGATGACGATATGCTTAAACTTATTTTAGATGAGAACCCTTATCTATTGGATTCAATGCCTAAGACTTCGAATATAGCCAAAGATGACTGGCCCACGTTGCTAAACCTAAAAAAATCACATACACGCACCTCTATCCACGGAACCATCATGGCACAATATCTTAGAGGCAAATGTGCCCCAACAGGCCTCATAGTTACTAATGTACCTAGGCTCTTTTTGACCGATAAAGTCTTTTTACGTGATTGGTCCCTTATAGCGTGGCGATGCACACGAGACTGGCTAATATTGATTATTAGCACAGCCAAAAGGGTAGCTGATGCTATCCTTATTGACATCCAGATACTTGAATGGCAGATTAAGGCTACTTGTAGTACTTTATTTAAGAAACATCTAGACGAAACAAATAAAGCTAACAAAGACTACAAGGACAACATCTTGGCTGGTAAAATGGATAAATTTAAGAAAGACCTGGAAAGATTCTCTTTAGTAAAGGTTTATCCATACACCAGTGATGATTATGTAGCTCCAAGTTTCAACAGTAAGGGAAGACAGTATGGCTCTAACTATTCATCCTCTGGCTCAGATTCTAACTCAAGTGATTCAGGGACACCGAGCCACACTGGCATCTATCCCAGAGGGGCTGGTCAACAACAATGACCATTTAAAAGAGGGGGCCGCCAGAGAGGCGGCATGTATAATCAACATCCTGGTAACTTTCAGAATCCCGGTCCGTGGTGGCCACCCGGCCCTTGGGGCTTTCAACCACCACCACCATTTGCACAACAGCTGAATCCGTATCAGTATCCTCAGTTTTTCCCGGATCAGTCTTTTTTAGGACGTGGCCGGTCTCAGAACCGAGGCAGAAGAAGAGGACCTCAGACTGTACAGTGGGAGTCCGACCAGACATTCCCCAACACCAGGAGCAGGAAAGCAGCTCAACAGAGCACCAGTTCAGAGACAAGCAAAACTTAATAGTCAACTTGGGCTCCCGAGCATTAACAACTGTAGAACATACAGTCCTTGAAAAGGGCCTGGGCTTTGTGCCTACCAATCATGGAGATCCTTTTGTCATAAGAACCGAACGTGAAAAGTTTTTTCGCAAAATACGTCTGTTTTTCTTTTTTAAAGATAAAACCGATAACTCCCAACTTGGTGATACAATATCTATGAATACAGGACTACGTCCAATTTCCACCTTCACTCCTTTAAGTCATCAAGTTCCATCTCTTGTCACCACCTTCGAACAGGCAGTAAGACATGATGTCTCACAATTACAAGACAGTGACCGTCAGATTTTTCATAACTTTTCCAAACTAGAACAACAGGCCCTCAAGCGTCTCTCTCAAGATTCGTCCATCATTATAAAATCTGCGGACAAGGGGGGAGCCACGGTAATTATGGATTTGATCCAATACCGACAAGAATGCTTGAGGCAACTAAATAATGACAAATTCTATCAACGCTTGACTGAGGATCCAACTCCTCATCTACTTACTGAAATCAAAACTCTAGTAGATGAAGGTAACATTGAGGGTTGGATTACACCTCAGGAAGCCAGGTTTCTAGTGACAGAGAAACCAACCACTCCTGGCTTCTACTGTCTACCCAAAATTCACAAAGCCACTAGACCACCACCAGGACGTCCCATAATTTCAGGGATTGGTTCTCTTTTAGAACCCCTGTAAACCTTTGTTGATTTTTTTCTGAGACCGCTGGTCAAAAAGATGCCTACATACTTAGAGGACACAGCGGATGTCCTGAGACTCCTGCCGACTATAGAGTACAATGTAGAGACTGATCTGTTGGTCAGCTTTGACGTAGAGTCCCTCTACACCTGTATACTACAGCAAGATACATTAGATACCATCAGAAGTCTGCTGTCGGCAGAGGATCTTGACAGTATCACTCCTGTCAATTTCATCTTATCGTGTGCAGAACTGGTGATGACAAAAAATTTCTTCAAGTTTGAAGATCAACTGTTCCTCCAAATCTCCGGGACCTCTATGGGGAGTGTCTTTGCCCCCAGCCTCGCCAACCTTTATATGCACCAATTCGAACAGAATCATGTCCTCGACCACAGCAACCCTTTTCTTGACCATCTGGTGCTGTGGAAGAGGTATATTGATGATGTTCTGGTGGTGTGGCGGGGCTCCGTCTCTGAAATTCAAGCTTTCCATACTTGGCTTAATTCATGCAACCAATATCTAAATTTCACACTAGAGTACAGTCATGAGAGACTCGCATTCCTGGATTTGTCCATCTTTCCAGAAGCAGGTGGGCTTCAAAGTGAGCTTTTCACCAAGCCTATGGCGAGGAACTCACTCCTTCTCTTCAATAGCCATCATCCACGTTCCTTAAGGGAAAATCTCCCGGTAGGCCAGTTCCTTCGTGTTAGGAGGAACTGCTCATCAAGAGTTCTGTTTAACAAGCATGCTACTGTACTAGCCACCCAACTTCAGGATCGGCACTATCCAAAAAACCTTGTTAAAAGAGCATGGAAACGTGCATCGAATAACAACCGCGAGGCACTGATTGAAAGACTGCCCGCCAAACCACCTTTGGAACGACTTACGTTTATCAGCACGTTTAATGCACTGTCTAATACTATCCAGAAAACAGTTCGTAAGCATTGGGGGATTCTCAATACTACCGATGCTAATATTCCTGCACCTTTATTTGCATTCAAAAGAGCACCAAGCCTACGAGACACTCTAGTCCACACCAGGCCTCGGATTTGTAACACTGACAAGTCTGGGAACCTATGGGATCTTCCACCGGTTTCTGGCCATTACCCATGTGGATCATGTAGTGCTTGCCCCCAGACAGCTAAAACTAAGACAGTTGACATAGGATCTGGTAGAACGTGGATCCTTAAGAAACACACAAATTGTAACACTGACAATGTTATATATTTAATTACCTGTCCATGCTCCCTAAAATATATCGGCTACACCACCAGAAAAATCAAAATACGAATTGGGGAACATAAGAGCACCATCAGGTGTCGGAAACAGGCCACTAAACTCACTAATCATTTCCTTGAGGCCAAACACTCAGCTGACGAAATGAAGTGGCTTATTCTTGAGCAGCCTTATATCCCTCCCCACATCAGTGACACATCTAAGTTCCTATTCAGGAAAGAACAGAAATGGATTTTTCATTTGGAAAGCCACATCAAGGGACTTAATGATGACATACCGTGGATATCATTATAAATTTACCATGCATCTGTCTACAAGAGTAACTCTGCTGAGATTATAGTATCCATCGACCTCCCTAGTCAGTACCTTGGAGGTATTATCATATATGATGATTATGTCTGGACTCCCTCCCCCCTTCATTCTGAAAAAGATATTTAAGGCGCCCACCTAGATGTTTCTCCTGACATTATGGGATTCACTTAGGCGGTAATGCTTCCAGGCGACAATCTTGCTTAAAAACATATAAATCGTGCAGTATGTCCTTTAACAACTCCTGCTATTGTGACTTGTCACCCCAGCACGTGCAATTAAATACATTTTGTGTGTCTCTTTAATGTTTTCACACTACATGTAGCGTCATACATTTAAAACAATGATTTCAGGCGCATTACGAACACTATACTAGTGTACATTAATGTTAAATACTTTATTTCCAAAGCGCATGTCCCGAAGCGCGCCACTAACACTGCTTGAATCTAGAGATTAGTGTAGCCTAAGGCGCATGTGCATGATGCACACGTCTTGGGTTGACGCATGCGCATTGAGATTATCAGCGCGCTCTGTGTCTCCTCCTCGCTTATAACCACGCATGATTCCAGGAGGTAGCGTCTTTCCAAAACGCGAGCGCGCCTCTTCCATACAGCGCGACCTCTGATACCACACGCCCACTCCTACACAGCTGAGGCTCGTTTAGCAATCTACTCGGGTATATAAAGACAGGCGTGCCGCCCTGTCAGTCACCTCCACTCCCTCTCGGATGTCGGTGTAGAGGTACCGACGGACAGGTAGGACGCCCTATTTCTTGCCCCAGAGAGCCTGCTATTTTTCTCATCTTAACTTTTTCATCTTGATTTTAAGGACTTTGACATTCTATGCCTTGCTAATAATTAATTTCTGTGCATTGAATTGCCATATTACTTTAGCTTAAAAACCACTGTTCCATCATGGCTTATCCTGTATTGCCAGCGCCATGTGTTCAGTTGAGGTTGAATCTCCATTTTTATAACTAGGTTTTGTCAGTGCAAATTTGAAAATTGTTACTATTTGGACCATATTACCCCTGATTTTTTAGGGGTCTTCTATAAATTTGTTTTCATTCTGACAGAGCGGGGCCTCCCTATTCCCGAGTGGGTGACCGGGCGAGGTGAGGCACACTCCCACATAAAGTAGGGTAAGTGTTAAAAAGATAAAATTTGTGATGTATATACACTAAATCCAGCAATATTATTAATAATTGCTGTGTTACGGGGAGACCTTCTCTACCGTATTGTCTGTATGCCTATTGTGTCTTTAGTATACACGCTATGAATTGTACACTTTTCTCCTTGTTTTAGGAAACACGGTATGACTGGATCACCACCAGTGTACATCTGGGCTCAGAGTACCTGGTAGGACTTATCCATTATTTACAGTGCACAAATTCACCGTTATTGTAAATTTATTTTACTTTAATTTGCAGTCGCAGTATTCACTAGGTCCTGAAGAAAGCTAGGACCATTATGTCCATCTAGCTGAAACATGTCGACCACACCACACTGTGCCCTCATGTAGTTATTTTTTCAAAACTACTGGGCTCTGTTTTTAGATTTGATCTTAGTACCATACTTATTAAACTTATTTTTGGTCCTTTGAGTCTATTTTAGTCTCACCTTCACTCATCACGCGCACTGCACTCCATTGGCATCACCAGTGAAGCACTGTGGTCTAAGATTACATCAACAGAATCCATCTTTGCATCAACTTTAGGTGCCTTGGTTAAGTATTGGATTCATGATACATCTCCCACGTGACGATACTCCACCAGATGGGTGGGCTGATGGGAATTTTTTCTAGCCCAGTGCCATCACTATAGTGTTGTTAATGGGTCTTTGACTTAACACGGCATACTTACAACTATCTTCAACCAGGCCACTTCTTTTGTGTTTTGATAGTAGCTAGGGGCCTAAGTCGCCTTGGTCGTTTAAACAGCCCTTCTTGACCCTTCACTACCCCATTTTTTCAGAACTATGTAATAACCTGATGAATAACTTTGACCTCTCATTGGCGATGACAATCAGGGACCCGTTAAAAAGCTTTGATATTCCTACTTTCAATGGGCATGGCAGGGGCACCTTTATAGATCATATGTTAGTTTCTCTGACGATGCTGATTTTCCTGGATTCTTTCAGCATTGAGCTGAGTGAATTTAGTGATCACAACCCTCTAACAATCTGTCTAAAGGGACCCTGGGTCAAAAAGGGAAACCAGATCGGTGGCACAGGTAGGCTGTGCACAACAGATGGGAGGAGGCGACTTAAATGGTCAATGGTTACCCCTGATCTTCTCTATAAAAATATTGCAGATAAATGCACTGAGGATATCAAAAAATTTACCCTTGAGGGGGGGAGCCTAGACAAGTTCTAGCTGCTTATCAAAACTTATCGGAGAAGGTGTCAGAATTACTGTCAGTCCCCGTTAAGAACATGGTGAAAGGGGGTCCCAGGTGGTTTAACCACGACTGTACCAAAGCTGCACGTAATCTTAGGTTTGCTTTGTCAGCCACCCCGAGAAACCTGGAGGGTGTAAAACTATATAGAAAAGAATATAAGGCTGTCATCCCATCCCCTAAGGAGTTTTTAACAGAGAGGCTTGGGATGAAATACTTGACCCCTCCACCTTAAATTGTAGCACCAAATTTTGGGCGCTAGTAAAAAGACCGTTCTTGGTAGAAGAACCGGGTGATGGACTAGATTGCTGCATAACTAAGGAGGAGTGGGAAACTCATTTTAAAAAACTGTATTATTCAGCGGACCCTGTAACAGTTGATGCTTTTCCTTATGCCAGAGTGAGGTAATGGATGCCATAGAGGGACTAACAGCTAGGAAAGCCCCTGGACCTGATGGAATTCCACCGGATCTTTATAATTTAGATCCAGGTTTTTGGGCACCAATCTTGGTAGCTGTTTTTAATGCTGCCACCATAGTGGGCTGTCCCCTGTCCTGGGGATTGTCAACAATTGTCCCTGTGTTCAAGAAAGGAGACAAGGGAAGCCCCCTTTGCTATCGCCCAATTTCATTAATAGACTCTATGGTCAAGATTATGGGGAGAATCTTACTGCAGCGCTTATCGAGCTGGACAACTGACAATAATATTATGTCCATTTCCCAATATGGCTTCTGTGAAGGCCGTTCCACCATAACACAGAGCCTCAATCTGTTCCTCATATTGAGCAAATATACTGTTTTGCAGAAGGGAGCCGTCCACCTTGCCTTCATGGATCTGTTATCGGCCTTCGACTGTGTCAACAGGGGAAGGCTGTGGCAGACCATGAGGGAGAAAGGTGTGGACACAGGGATTGTGGATTTTCTGGTGGAATTGCACAGCGACACCAGTGCTAATGTTAGGTTTTCAACTAATGGGGAAACCACTGGTAATTTTAACATCAAAAAGGGAGTGCGTCAAGGTTGCATCCTGGCCCCATTTCTTTTCAATTTTTACATTAATGACTTAGATGCTGCACTACAGGAGGTAAAATCGGACTGCCCCAGAGTTGGCAGGCGGGGTATTCTTGTACTTTTATACGCAGATGATGCGGTTTTAATTTCTAGAACGAAAAAGGGTCTCCATGCTTTTAATAACTTTATGATTAATAGAGACCTTTTGGTCAACAATTCCAAATCTTATATAATGCACGTTGGCCGTCAACCGAAAAAGAACTTTATTTTTAAATTAGATGATGTTCTGATCCCCATCACTCAAACATTCTCATACCTTTGTGTTGTATTTGACACAAAGCTTAGCTGGGGCCCACATTTGGCAAGAAAGAAAGGGGAAATGACAAGGGTAAATGCCTCTATCTTTAATTTTGCCACTAAATTGGGGGAAAAGCCAAATACTGCTATGATGAAACTCTACAACGCTAAATCGATAGCTACCGCTGTTTATGGCAGTGAGATATGGGGCTATGTAGGTGGCGAATAGTTACAGGTTACTGAAAACTATTTTTTAAAACGTCTTCTCTGTGTCCCAGCTAGCACATCGAACCTAGTGGTACACGAAGAATTGGGAAGTCAGTACCTATCTGATATATTTGCATTAAAACCACTGATATGCTGGGTAAAATTGTGGTTAAACCAAGACATTCCGCTAACCCACCTGATAGTGAAAGACCTTGTATCTCATGATAATTCAATGTGTGTGCCCTGGTTAAAATACCTGAAATCTCATTTTCTAAGGCTTGGGTGTTTGAACTTGTATGAAAACCCTAGTGGGATAGTAAAGGGTGATGTGGCAGCAATTAAGCGGGCTTTTTACATGGATAGGAGGGCCCAAAGAGAAGAGGTTGAGCTCATGAAACCTAACGTTAGGAAATATGTCATGTTAAAAACTTGTGACACTATGGAACTGTACCTAACATGCTCCTTCACTTCTCATGAAAAATTTTTGCTGACAAGGTTCAGGTTTAACATTTTCCATCATCTTTTAATTAGACCAAAGTCGGTCATTTTTAGTAAAATTGCTGAATCCTGTGGCTGCGACGGGAAGTCTCCACAGGATATGCTGCATTTTATATTTTTATGTAGGTTTTATGAATACCCTCGAAAACGTTATCTTGTTACCCTTTTAAAAGAAACTACATTTTAAACAAATAAGACCAGCACTTGTGTATCTGCAGCGTTTGCACAGTGATAGTGTTCTTCATGTGATAGAATTTTTAAAATTGACTCTTAAACTGAGAAAGTGCCTAGACCAGTGATTATATACCTCTGAAGGATGATGAACTTCTTACTGATTGTTTATGTATCTTGTCGTCAATCCAGCACTATTTGCACTTTATATATGATTTTGCCTACTCACTCATTTATGGAATATGTATAATATGTCTTTTAGTAACCGTGATTTTAATTGTGAAATGTCTAAATGTATTTTACTTGTGTACTTTTATGGATTGAAATATATCCGAAATAAAGTCTCTATTGAATTGAATTGAGTGATAAAACAAAGCTAAATTATCAATTCATCATGTCTAGGTACAAGTAGAAATACAAATTAAATTCCATTTGTTCATGATCCCAAGTGTACAGCTAACTCTTCCTCACTATTTAGACCTCCTGGGGATTTAGTCAATAGGTTTAATATGTACCGAGATACCAGTCTGCATAGTTTCCTCATCCTGTCCCTACCTCTGGCATTAACTGGGACATAGTCGAGGCCATAAAACTGAAGCTTGGTCCTGTCTTTTTGATGTAATTATGAGAAGTGGCGTGCCACTAGGTATGCTGCATCTACCTTATCAATGGCCCTTAGGTGCTCCAAGATTTTGATTTTTAATTGGTGAATATTACTCCCTATATATTGCAGCCGGCAAGGGCAAACCGAGCAGTATACTGCATAGGAAGTACTACAGGTGATAAACTTGGTTATAGGTTTCATTGTATTGGTGGCCGGTAGTTTATACCCTAGAACCCTCTTGTTGTTGGTATAAGCCTTGCACCTTCCGCAAGGTTAAAAGCCCTTCATGTCCTTCAAAGTACTAGTCCTCCCTGGTGTTGGTTCTAGGTGGCTTTTGACAAGCATGTCACTAGTGGCTTTCCTGAAAGTCACTAGTGGATGAGTTGGTATATCATCCTTGATAATGGCATCTGTTTTTAATATGTGCCAGTTCTTTTTCAGCATTCTCCTTAGATTATTTGCTTCGGATGAATAAGGGGTAACCATCCGGAATTGTCCCTTAACCTGTTCATTCTTTCTATCCTTCTTCGCCAGTAATTTGACTCTGGGTATTCTTCTTACTTTTTGTAGGGTTTTTTCTAAGTTGTCAGTTTGATAACCCCTTACACTAAATCTCCATATACACTCGGAGGCCCACTTTTTACCACATGTTCCACACTGCACTTTAAGTACACAGTTCAACAGTTTTGTTTTCACAGGTTCCTTTAGCAATTCGAAATTGAGCTGTAGGCGTGATTTTTAACATATTGCTTCCTATTGGTTCATGGCACTTTTTAGAGGTTCTCTTTCATAATCCAATTGTGTTTTATCAGGGACTTTGGAAACAGCACTGTCAGACATTAAAAATACACAGGGCCCAATTCAGAAAAGTACACTATGACAAAAGTCTAAGGGCCTCATTTATGAGGCCTTGCGTCAGTTTTGCGCTTCCGATGCGTCACTTATTGTGACGCATCGGCAGCGTAAAACATGCCTCCTGTTGCGCACTATTTACAAAGTGACGCATCTAAGCAGATGCGTCACTTTGTATACCTCTGCGCTACATTATACCTGCGTCAGGTATAATGTATGGAGGGGGGGCGTTTCCCCGCAAAAAGCCTCGTAATAGTGACGCAGTGAAATCTATGAGATTTCACTGCATCACTTTTAGGACGCTGTTGCGTCAAAATCTTGCAAGCCCATGTGAAAGGACGCATTGCTGGAGTTGCATCACTTTTGTGACACACCCCAGCAATGCGTGACTTTTGCCCTTACAGATACGTCAGGAATACTGATGTATCTGTAACTCCTTGCGACATGATGTGTCATATTATAAATATGACGCATCAATCATGTCGCAAGGAGTGCGCACTGAGAAGTGACGCATCGCTGCTTTCACGCAGCGGTGCGTCATTTCTCATAAATGAGGCCCCAAGTTTCCGACTTTTGGTAATCACAAAGGGCATTTACTACTTGTAAATGCCGTTTGTGAATATCAAAAGTTGAACTTCATGACTTTCGGTATTCACAAAGGGTATTTATAAGTAGTGAATGCCAGTTGTGAATAGGGAAAGTCCTAAACTTAGACTTTTGTTTCATTTGACCTTTGTGACTTGAGTCCTCAGAGGAGCATATTTACAAGGAAGTGGTGGAGCGAGGCATTAGCCATCATGGCTTAATGCCTCACTCCACCACTTCAGAAACGCAAGGCTGCACTAAATTTACAAGGATATAGTGCAGTCTTGAGTTTCCACCTGCACTGGCACTACACTTAGCAGTGTAGCGCCTATGTGCAAGGGTGTCTGTGTGCAGGGTTAGATTGTTTATGTGCAGGAAGGTCTCCCTTACTGAACAAACTTGAAATGCCATTTTGTCACTTCTATGTGTGCTGCTTATTACAGCACACATGGAAGTCAAAAAATATAATTTAAAAAAAATGTATTTTTTTTGTGCAGGACGGGTCACCTTCCTGTACATAAACAATCCAAAGCGTTGTGCTTTTTCGATGTGTGTTGCACAAGGCAGCACACATGAAAAAAGCAAAAACGAGGCGAAATAAAGCATTTCTCCTCATTTCGCCTACTTAAGACCAGGTTTTCTCAGGTCTTAAATTTGGCGCTGCATCCTACTTATGCTGCCCTTGTAAATAGGGGGCTGCGTCAAAATCAATGGGTGTTGCGATGGATCGCCCACCGCTGCCCACCCCTTTCACACTAAGCATAGTGTGAAAGGGGGCCTTATTCACTAGGCAGCGTTAAGCCACGTTAAGTGGCTTAATGTTGCCTTGTAAACAAGGCAAACTCCTATCGCCACGGAAACGTCACAAAAAAGTAACGTTTGCATGGCAATAGGGGCTTGAACATATGCCCCAGAGTGTTGTCTAGTTCAAGTCAATAAAGAGAATACTGCAACTGCACAAGGCTGCTCTCGAATAATATAGATCAGTCTTGATGGCATAAAAATGACAGAACAATAAAAGACATAATTGCCTTTCCATCAGAAACACTCATCTGTCAGCCACTCCTGTCCACTGATGAGATCCATTGGCTCTCAAGCAGCATCAGTAACTTCAATGAATGGAGCATTACTCCCACAGTAAGAAAACGGGTTTAGTTTCAATTACAGGCTAGATTTCTGCTTCATGGACTTTGGTACACATTTGAAATGTAAGCACTAAGAACGTGACTTTAAAATTCATGTGTGTAACTTATGAACACGCAGGCAAAACTGTTAAGAGATTTATGTATATTAAACGGGACTCACCCAGAGGGACACAATTAATAACCTAATTATCATAAACAGTAATAATAATTCTTATTAAAATGTAACAAATTATTTAAAAAAAAATGAAAATGGGTCACACTTATTAAACGACACACAATAAATAAACAATTAAACTAAAATGAACTGTAAGAAAAAAACATTAACACAAATTATAACACTAAAACTAATACTAAATTAAAAAAATATAAAACAGGTATTGTATGCAACTATATTACTTAACATGATATTAAATACTATAACATTTTTAACAAAGTAAAAACATATTTCTTCCTCTGATATGTCTCACAATATTATTGTCATCACGCTATTTTTTAAATAATTTACGATTTTAAGGTTGAAAAACTTCATGTCAATGAGATAAATACATATTTAATTTGCTGAGACAATGTAGAACAGGCTCATCATGTGTATTAACCTGACAGTTTTACTAGTGAACTGTAATGCTCAGGAAGAAACATGGGGGTGCAAATTATCAAGGAACAGCATTATAATTATCGCCGCTTTAGCGGCAGAAAACTGCAGCTAAAGCGGCGATAATGGGCTTGATAATATGCCCTTGTGAATTCCCATAGAAGCCCATGTTCTGGTGTGAACATGGGCTTCTATGGGAATTCTCTACGGCATATTGTCAAGCCCATTATCACCGCTTTAGCGGCAGTTTTCTGCCGCTAAAACGGCGATAATTATAACGCCATGCTTGATAATATGCCCCATAGTTATGCTAACTGGTGTTGTTCTTAGAGGACCAGTACCAAATTCAGAGAGTAATACATCTACCTGCCTCTGAGTGATAGCTGACTGTGTTTTTGATGTAGCCGAATCTTAGAAATTAATCTTGATGTGTTATTCTGGAGTCTCCAAGCCTTCACAGTTTTTGGACAGCTACTGGTTTGTGATCTGAGAATATTTTATCCTGCAACAGATGTGCTAATCTGTCACAGCGCAAAATCTGACATTTGGAACAATTTTCAAAAAAGTCTGCCTCATACATATTTATTAGATAAGATTCCCTTTGTGATTGGTACCAATGACCCCCATTCCTTAGCTGATATTTGCCACTGCCTGCAATGTTCTATAATAGATGTGATGCAAAGGCACCTCAGAAAGAGCATGCTGCATTGTCCTGTGCTACTGTCCTCTCTCTGATACCCGTTGCCCACATGATGGAAGCTGTCCCTCTTGCACAGCTTTTCACTTTCCAAATTCAAAATCACCCCCTCTGAGCTGATATTTCTTGAATGATTTAGCACCACAACCGAAATGTCCAACCCACACTCCTTTTTACTGATGATTCTGAATTACTTTTGCAACATTTGCTCCTAGTAATATTGCTGCAGGAGCCGCAGCCTGTGCAGGTAAGAGCGGTGGTGCGGAGGGGCCGGGTTGTGGTGGGGAGGATTTTTACAGATGACAACGAGGGATAATTAAATAAATATTTAAATTTTCCTCTGTCGAAGTCTCCCCCTACCCGGCCCAACGCTCTTACCTGCATGGGCCTCAGCTGTCCTGCGGTACATTGCAAGTGTGATTTATTTGGTTGCAAAGCCTTCAATCTACAAACTCCAGGCTTTCGACCACCACACATCTTCTACATTATTAAACACCTCTAATAAGAATAATGATGTTGTTAGCTGTTACTCAGAGAATAGAGGCAAGGCCAAGGCCCCCACCTTGCCAGCCCATTGAAATGCCCAATGCCCTGATCAGAATTACTGCAGCAGAAATCTCCTTGAAGTGCCAAACCTCCCTCTTCAGCAGTGGCGCCTGGCAGGGGACGGGTGGTGACGGGTAGTGGGGGAAGCGAGAAGACAAGCCTTTTTTTTTTTCTCCCCTTCAGTCTCCTCAGTCGCCTTCTCCTCTGCTTCTATAGAGGAAGGATGCAGTAAGCACACAGGCTCCCTCCTCAAAGTCAATCACAATGCTGCATGCAGCATTGTGATTGGTCTGAGCACCATGGTTCGGCACTGAGACAGGGAGGCTTTGCATGTTACCCACCAGGCTGTGTAAAGCAAGCTTGGTGTCGAAGATGCAAGGTGTGCAGGATTGGTTGACCGGCCCAAGAGGGCCGGCCAAGCAGTCATTCACACTTGGAGTGGTCAAATCACTCCTCCTCCAGGACCCTAGCTGCGCTCCCCCTTAACCCAGCCCGTAGTGAATAATAAAATTATAATAACCAGGGGGCATATTATCAAGGGGTTTATCTCCGCTTTTTTGGCTTTAAAAGCCAAGAAAGCGGAGATAAAATTATCTCCCTATTACCTAGCTGTAGCTAACACCAGTTAGCGACAGCTAGTAGGAGATAGCGACCATCTTGGGCCCCACTTTGCATGTCAGTGATATTTATCACTAATGACATGCAAAGTGGGCGTGCCAAGATGTTAGCGACTGGAAACAGTCGCTAACATCGCTATCTTCTATTACCAGCTTTTGGAGATATTCGCGCTAAGCGCGAATATCTCCAAAAGCTAACACCTGCCCTGAGCAGTACTCAGCCATGTTATCCAATGGGAGGTGGATAACATGGCTAAGAGCATTAGCTCGGTAATGCATGAATATCGCTGACTTTTCAGCGATATTCATGCATTGCGGCCGTTTTTTATCGCATTTGCGATAAACCTTGATAATAGCAAGGTTTATCTGCGATAATTTCTGGCGATGCTTAGCGTTAAAAAATTCGTTGCTAAGCATCGTTAGCGATAAATATCGCTTAACGTTGGTAATATGCCCCCAGGTTATTATAATTTTATTTTTCCGCTGCACTACTCTTAAAGCCATGAGGCAGCGTCCCTCTGCCTTGGCAGAGGAGCAGCCCCTGCTCTTCAGAGGTTATGTCAGCTTGGCATAGAAGGAGTGATAGAAAACTTCGGAGTTTGGGCTCGATCATTGTCTGACCAGGCTGAAGAATCCTTTCTGATTTGGAGGATCCAAACACTGCAAACATTGATTTCTAGACCCCAATGAGAGCTATATGTACACGGCTTGACTTGAAATTTACAATTTCTGAAAAAAATCACTGGAAAAAACGTACTTGACTCCCAACACTAATCCTGAAAGGAATTCGTCTCACCAACTTTCAGACAAGCTGTGCACCTCTGGGTTGTTTTGTCTCTACATTACTTCTCCACAGTGAGCTCCTGCACACACTTTTCCTGACCCTCAAAGAGCACTCATCAGATACTTTTCTTTCTAAAAGTGTCATAAAGACATTGGGGCACATGCATCATTGATAGCATTTGCGATTCTTAATTTGCGAAAATTACCGAATCGCAAATTAAGAATTGCAAAATGCTATGCATCATTTTTTTCACTATTTATTTGGGAATCGGTAAAAATCGCAATTTTTACCGATTCGCAAATAAATAGCGAAATCCAAAGTGCATTTTCGCAATTCCCATTGATTCCTATGGGCCAAAAGGCCCATAGGAATCAATGGGAAGGCATTTAAGAAATCGCAATTTTTTGATGCATTCCATGGGTGCAGGGGGGGGTCCAAAGGACCCCCCCTGCACCCCTGAAATGTATTTTTAAGTGGATGTTTCACACACACATGTCCTATGGACATGTGTGTCTGTAACATGCAAGTTTTAAAAATGCATTTTTTTTCTTTTTTAACAATTTTCGCAAATTAACACGAGGGTCAACCTCGTGTTAATTTGCACTTCCAATTTTTGAATTCGCAAATTGTAAAACAATGATGCATTGCATTTAAGGAATCGCACAAATGCGATTCCTTAAATGCATTCACATTTTTTAGAAATCCTAAAAAATGCGAATTGTGCACAAAAGTTTGATGCATCCCAATAACGGTTTTTGCATTCGCAAACGGCCGATTTTTCCGATTCGCACCGTTTGCGAATGCAAACAACGTTGATGCATGTGCCCCAATGTTCCCATTTCCTACGGAAGAATATTGGTTTCCATAGACTGATAAATGTAGTTGTTTAGTGCTTCATACACAGCAGGAGTAAACGAATAACCATTTTTATGAAAATGCTGCTCCTTATTTATCCCTCAATTCCATATTTTTTATAAATGTGGTTTTTATAAATGCGATTCGATTTTTTCCATTTTTAGAATTTGGTTTGAACCTTATATTCGTCACATGTTTTCACCTGTTTTTTTACTGAATAGTTACTTGTTGCACTTGTAGTGCCTAATAGTGTGAGCGATCACATTAGTAATAATGAATGAAAGAGATTGCAGGGCATCTTTGACATGACTCTTTGGAGTCTTCTGAGGCAAGGTGTGATGGGAGGTATCGCACAGCACATAACAATAACTTTGACTACCTTGCAAGAGGTAGTTGTTACTCATTTATAAATATTTTATTCTCGCGTTTACCAGTCAGTGCAAGTATACATTTGCAGTTATGATCCATGGTTAACTCGGTTTACCACCAATGTATTTGCTTTCATCTATGGACTCAATTTTCCAATTAATCACTCTAAAATTATAAATTAATCCTAGCACATTTTAGATTGCAGCTGTGCAAATAGTGCCTATGGCAATCCATGTGGAACATCTGTGGCTCTATATCGCCATATGTTCGCTCACTACTGTATGTAATTGCCACTTGATAATACATTTGCATTTCTATGTATGATTTAACCATATTTTTTTAAAGTTGACATGGTTTGACGAAAACTTCATAAAAAAGCTAAGCATTGCGAACTTGACACGCTCGTAAGGTTGTGTGGGACCGCCTGTTGTGTATTGCCATTATATTCTATTATTTATTGATCATATTTATTTATGTGTTTATCTATTTTTCATTATATTTCATATTTTGTCATTATATTTATGACATCTTTTTTAATATTTACCTCTTCCTCCTCTCCCCTCCTTCTTGTCACCCAGCATCTTCCAGTCCGTGTAATTTCTAGTTTATTGTTTCCAGCTCCAGTTAATTGAAAGACTGTCTTCGCTGTTATTGCTACTATATGATGCACATCTATACCTTAATGCTATGTGCTACATAAAACTGTTAAAAGAATCAATAAGTAAATAAATAAATATATACATTCTGTATTGTTGTAGAATTGCACAGATACATTTTAAAAATGAGGTTTGTTCGCTAAGAGAACTTAATTTAATGGCATTTTCTTTCTAGTCTAACTAATCACGTACATTACATGTTTCCTGTACTTTAAAGGTTGTTCAACTGTACTCAACATGTGGTCTTTGACTGATTATCAAGGGAATATTGGAAAAGTGCTGGTATTTCTTCCTACTGCAATGACTGCTGAAGAGGTGTGTATGTAGTCTGTCAGTCCAGAATATAATTTAGATAACTCATAGTGTGATTGTTCCTGGTTAAGAGCCCAACTAGAGCTAAATAGGATACTTTGTTTGATTCAAAGATCAATGCGTACCAAACAGGTCACGCATACGAATCTTTGTAAGTTATCTCAGTGGGTTTTGTGCCTCGTGGAAACACCAACATGCAACATAACAAGCTAGCGTTTGAATCCATGCAGGACTAACTTTAATGATCATTCTGTTGAGCTCGAAAAAATTGAATTTATGGAGTTGGATAGAACACCTAAAGCACCATGAAAAAATATGTTTGTGTCACTGGCTATATAAATGTTCATTGTTAGTATTAGTCTATACCTTAATCAAAATGCAGATATTACATATGATGCCCATTCATGGGACATGTCATGTGAGCTGTTAACTCACAAGACACGAAATAACATATGTCTCAGCAATTTCTGCTGCTTCTTCTTATTGCTCTGTACACATTTCGATTAATCCGCATGAAACATCTTTAAATAGAGCTTTAGAACGTTTGACACTTGGGTAGCTCTGGTAAATGTGCTAATTAAAGCAGATTTTCCCTGTCTTTGTTTCTACTTATGGCCCAGATACATGACAGAAGTTAAAAGGAGGGTGCTTGATTGCCTCCAGCTGTGTTCTCGGTGCTCTGTGTTTTCTCAGGCCTGGCCCCTGCCTAGATGCTTTAAACATCCAAAATAGATCTTACAAAGGGTTTTACAAGTTGTCATTTAAGTACAGAGATTATAGACTGTGGTGCCCCCACCCTCTTTCTTTAAAAAGAAAATATTTTTATTGAAGAGTTTTTCCCCTTTTTTCCCTTAAGTCATGGGCAGGACACAATGGCATTCCATGTAAAACAGCACAAATTCATAATTACAATAGGAGAATATACGAAAAACAAGGGAAACAATATGGTACCAATTCATGCCTAATTTTTCCAAAATAAATCATATATACACTAGATACATAAAGTTCTATACAATACATTCTCAATTCCCCCCCCCCCCCAACAATCCAATATTCAATGATCGGGACCTTGTTTCCATCGAATGAGGGGCTCCCATATTTGCAGACCAAGTTTCTTACCCTTTTTCCCCCTCCTGGCATACACAGCGGATTCTAACTTTTGTATAGATAATACCTTGCCCAGCCATTGATGATATGTGGGAGGATTAGGATCCAACCATACCGAAGCCACTAACAGTCTAAGAATAGCCATTACAACAAATACAAAATTTTCATTGTTCACATGACCCTCGGGGTTAACTCCTAATAGCATTACTTGTGGGACACCCCCGCGCCGCACGGCCACCAGCTGCTGCGTGTGTTTCCCTCTGCCTGCCTTCTGCCTCGCCGCCGGCCTCGCTGACGCCGTGGTCGCTCCCCCCTGGTTTTCCAGTTGTTTTGCCCGTAATTTGTGCTTGTTTGTTTCTGCCGTCTGTTCGTGTATTTAGCTGTTTTTCCTTGTTTTGCCCGTAATTTGTGCTTGTTTGTTTCTGCCGCGTGTTCGTGTATTTAGCTGTTTTTCCTTGTTTTGCCCGTAATTTGTGCTTGTTTGTTTTTGCCGTCTGTTCGTGTATTTAGCTGTTTTTCTTTGCTTTGCCCGTAATTTGTGCCTGTTTATTTCATTGTAGCCTCTGTGCCGTGCCCAGTCTCCTTCCTGATTGATCGCCGCCCTCCGCTCCCGCTTCCCGCCACCGCCTTTGGCCCCACCCCTTTTCTCTTCTGTTCCCTCCCCGCTCCCGCCTCCCAGCTGCTCCGCCCACCCGCGCACTTCGCCTTAAATGGCGACCGTGCGAACGCGCAGCGGGCGCGCCGAAGGCGCGCCAAAGGTAAGCCCGTCTGCGCCCGTCCGCGCCTGGACCGCGCCCAGTGCCAGGACCCCTGGCCCCCGAAGACCCCGGCCGACCCGCCTGACGTACTCCGCCGCCACCCTCATCGCACTCAACACCGGCCGACTCCCAGAATGCCATCAAGCCACCCCACGGCGCACCCACGGACCCTTCAGCTGCCACGCCTGCAAGTTCACCTGCATCCGGACCTGCCTAGCACCAGCACCCACCAAGTCGAACGCCAGCAGCACCCACCTCAAGTGCATCCTGCTCAACACCCGCTCCGTCCACAGACACGCCATCGAACTCTGGAACCTTCTAGACGCCACAGCCCCTGACGTCGCCTTCCTCACGGAGACCTGGATGAATGCCTCTTCAGCCCCCGACATCGCCATCGCTATCCCAGAGGGCTACAAGATCGTCCGGAGGGACCGCAACGCCAACCAGATGGGAGGAGGCATCGCCATCATCCACAGGAACACCATCCGTCTCACGACCAGCACCGACAACACCCTGACCACCGCCGAACACCTGCATTTCCAGATCCACACCAGCCCGAACACCACCCTCAGAGGCACCCTGATCTACCGACCCCCGGGACCACGCACACAATTCAGCGAGGACATCGCCGACTTCGTCAGCCCGCATGCCCTCCCCTCCGCTGACTACATCCTCCTAGGCGACCTCAACTTCCATCTGGAGAACAACAACGACCGCAACACCAGCACTCTGCTCGACAACCTCGCCAATCTTGGACTCAAGCAACTGGTGTCCACCCCCACCCACCTCGCCGGACACACACTGGACGCAGTCTTCTCCTCCAGCCCAGACATCGACTTCAGCCACGCCACAGAGCTTCAATGGACGGACCACAGCTGCGTCCACTTCACCTTCACGAGAACGACGACCCACCGCCACCAGCAACAGGCCGCCCGCAGAAGCTGGAACAAGATCACAGCAGACCAGCTCGCCACCTCCCTGAGCCAGCACCCTCCTGCCAGCTCAGCGAACCCCAGCCAGGCCGCCGACAACCTCACGAAGTGGATCAGCAACTGCGCGGACGAGCTCGCCCCGCTGAGGACCCCGCCCAGCAGACCCGGCAGCAAGAAAGCCCCGTGGTTCACCGACGAACTCAAGAGCTCCAAGAAGAACTGCCGAGCCCTCGAGAAAGTCTGGAGAAGGGAACCTACACCGGACAACAGGACCTCCCTCAAGCTTGCCACCCGGAAGCACCACCAGCTGATCCGCGCCGCCAAGAAAACAGCATTCAAGGACCGGTTGGACAACAACGCACACAACTGCAAGGAGCTCTTCAACATCGTGAAAGAGCTCGCCAACCCCAGCGCAGGAAACAACGACATCACCCCATCGCAAGACCTCTGCAACTCCCTCGCTTCATACTTCCACAGCAAGATCTCGGACATACACAACAGCTTCAACAACCAACCAACGCACACCATGACCGAACAACCACCCCCCACCACCACCCTCCACGCCTGGACCCCGATCAGCACCGAAGACACCATACGCACAATGAACTCCATCCACTCCGGATCACCGACCGACCCCTGCCCTCACCACGTCTTCAACAAGGCCGACGCTGTCATCGCACCCCACCTGCGGGACATCATCAACACCTCCTTCGACACCGCCACCTTCCCTGAGAGCTGGAAACACGCCGAACTCAGCGCTCTCCTCAAGAAACCAACAGCGGACCCCACTGAACTCAAGAACTACCGCCCCATCTCGCTCCTCCCGTTTCCAGCCAAAGTCATCGAGAAGACCGTCAACAAGCAGATGGCCGCCTTCCTCGAGACGAACGGATCCCTCGACCCCTCACAGTCAGGCTTCCGAGCCAATCACAGCACCGAGACCGCCCTCATCGCCGCCACCGATGACATCCGAGCCCTGATGGACAATGGAGAAACAGCGGCCCTCATCCTCCTAGACCTCTCCGCGGCATTCGACACTGTCTGCCACCGCACCCTAGTACAGCGCCTCAGCAACGTCGGAATCCAGGACAAGGCGCTGGAATGGATCATCTCCTTCCTCGACGGAAGAACACAGAGAGTCCGCCTACCACCGTACAAGTCAGAAGCCTCCGAAGTCATCTGCGGCGTCCCCCAAGGGTCATCTCTGAGCCCCACCCTCTTCAACGTCTACATGAGCCCCCTCGCAGCCATCGTACGCAAACACAACCTCAGCATAATCTCCTACGCCGACGACACCCAGCTGATCCTCTCCCTGACCAACGACCCCGCCTCCGCCAGAGCCAACCTGCACGAAGGGATGAAAGAGGTAGCCGAGTGGATGACGACCAGCCGCCTGAAACTGAACTCTGACAAGACGGAGGTCCTCATCCTGGGCTCTTCACCCTCCGCCTGGGACGACTCCTGGTGGCCTCCCGCCCTGGGCACCGCACCCAAACCGACAGACCATGCACGCAACCTGGGCTTCATCCTGGACTCCTCCCTCTCCATGACCAGGCAAGTCAACAACGTCTCCTCGGCGTGCTTCAATGTCCTACGCATGCTACGTAAGATCTTCTGGTGGATCCCCTCCGAGACCAGGAAGACCGTCACCCAGGCCCTCGTCACCAGCCAACTGGACTACGGCAACGCCCTCTACGCCGGTACCACCGCCAAGCTCCAGAAGAGACTCCAGCGGATCCAGAACGCCTCAGCCAGACTCATCCTCGACATCCCACGAACCAGCCACATCACCGGACATCTGAGAGACCTCCACTGGCTCCCCGTCAACAAAAGAATCACCTTCCGCCTCCTCACCCACGCACACAAAGCCCTACACGACCAGGGTCCGAGCTACCTCAACAGCCGAATCAACTTCTACGCGCCTAACCGCCACCTCCGATCAGCCAACCACGCCCTCGCCGCCGTCCCCCGCATCCGAAGAGCGACTACGGGAGGAAGGTCCTTCTCCTACCTGGCCGCCAAGACCTGGAACTCCCTCCCGATCGACCTGCGCCTGACCCAAGACCACCTCGCCTTCAGGAAGAAGCTGAAGACCTGGCTGTTCGAGCAGTAGCGGCACCCCCCCCCCCCCCAGCGCCTTGAGACCCTACGGGTAGTTAGCGCGCTATATAAGTGTCACTGATTGATTGATTGATTGATTGATTCAATTCTATTGTGATTGATAGTGCATTTTGCAAAAATTTCTCGATATCCTGTTTTATACTATCTAATTGTGGGCAGAGTGAAAAAATATGTATTAAATCCGCCTCCGAACTACCACATCTAAAACAAGTGGTTCCCGAGAGACCCCCCCATTGAGCAATTTTCCCAGGCGTATAATACAAATGATATAAGATCTTATAATGTTGAGCCTGTAGAGATGATGAGCACAATAATTTTATTCCCATCTCTAATGACTCTGAAAAGATCTCATTGGCTATATCCAAATCTTCAGACCACTTATTAATCCATTTCTCCATATCATCTTTTTTTAATGATGTCATCTCAAAATAGAATCTCTTTATAGTACAATCGGAGCCTACTTCTATAAGGTCCAACAATACATTTCTATCAAACCCCAAAGGCCCTCCTTTCCTGTTTATTAAACAACTCCTTATTTGGAGGTATTTAAAAAAATGTTTTGTATCTAAAGTATATCTATCCTGCAGTTCTACAAACTGTAATATACCTTGGGGGCCCTGAATATCTCCAATCTTTCTTATCCCCCGCCTCTCCCAATCTTGAAATACAGCTCCTGAAAAAACCATACTAGGGAGGGAAGGATTATTTTTAAACCTAGTATAAAAATTATATTTCCCAATTCCTATCTTTTTTGATATTCCCTTCCAAACGTTATAAGCAGCCAATATAGTCTTAAACCGTGTTTTTTTATAATAACTTTCCTCAGTGAATCTTAAAAAAATATTTTCCACATTTTTACCCAAGACCAAACCATAAATAGCAAGTGAACCGATATTGTCCCATCCATCCACGTCAGCCCCCCCAACCAATCCAAACATATTTTGGAATGCAGCAGCCCAATAATACACTCTTAAATCTGGTAAAGACCAGCCCCCACGCTCCCGCGGTAGAGACATGTATCTCAATGCCCTGCGTGTCTTTCCTCTAGCCCATATAAACCGATTGATCATTTGTTCACATATTTTGAACCATTTATTATCAAATAGAAGTGGAATTGCCCTAAATATATACAAAAATTTTGGCAGTATCATCATTTTAATAATGTTGACCCGACCTACTAACGATCCAAATCTTTCTTTGCTTTGCTTATTATTGGAACAATATTATTTCCCACCAAATTATTTATATCAGCTGAGATATTTATTCCAAGATAGGTCCCTGCCTGGACCACACGATTATCGTCACACACTGTCGCTGAATTTATAATAATCTGAGTCTTGGAAGCATTTTGGGCATACCCCGATATCTGTCCAAATCTGCGAGCCTCTTCTTCTATAAAAAGAGTTGCCTCCATGGGGTTTGGAGTGACCACCGCCACGTCATCAGCATACGCCAATATCTTACAGGGTCCCAGCAGTGTTGGTAACGGAGTTAACTCTGGACATACGTCTAGCTTACGAATCAGTGGGTCCATATACATGGCGAAGAGTAGGGGGGAACATGGGCACCCCTGCCGTGTATCTCTTTTAATCATGAATTGACCCGTGGCGCCCCCATTGATTCGTAAAGCCGCAACCGGTTCTTTATATAGAGTTTGCAAAGCTTTTATGAAACCGCCCCTAAATCCAGATCTTGCTAAGGTATACCACAAATAGTCCCAGGAGACCCGATCAAACGCTTTTTCAGCATCCAGCAGCATTACTGCCATCGGGTCTCCTGTGACCTCGGCGGCATCGAGCAGTGTTATAACTTTCCTAGTGTGGTGAGTTGTTCCTCTACCAGGAATAAAACCATGTTGAGTTGGGCTGACTAGAGCACTTATCACCTCAGCGAATCTCATTGCCAGAGCTTTTGAGTATATTTTGGTGTCATTGTTCATTAATGTGATGGGGCGGTATGACCCAGGCTCAGTGTGCGGCTTACCTTTTTTTTAAATTAGAACAATGTCTGCACCCCCCCACGACTTTGGGATAGACTCACCGAGCTGGGCAGCTTGGAACACTTTAGTTAACTCTTTAGCCAGCATACCCCAGAAAGTTTTATAAAATTCTAAAGGTATCTGGTCCGGACCAGCAGCCTTTCCTGAGGGGAGTCTACCCATAGCTTCCTTGATCTCTTCCACCTCTAACTCACTTTCTAATCCATCTGCATCTGCATCCAAAACCCTCTCCGTTGGGATATTCTCCAGGTACTCCCTGATCTCTTCATTACTACAGGGATATTGATAGTCATATAGGGTCTGATAGTATTTCCTGAATACTTCCCTAATCTCTTCCGGATCTGTTTGCAAATTACCGTTTCCATCTCTAATTTCCCTTACAGTCCCTTCAGCCGCTATCTGCCTGGTACGCATAGCGAGTACATGCCCAACTTTTTCATTGTATTCATAGCACTTCTCCCTTCGGATTGTATAGTATGCTGCCGCTTTTTTTGCTAATTCATCTTCAGCTTCGCTTTTAACTTTTATTAGATCTAATATATATTGTTCAGCTGGTTCCCCTCTGATAATGCAATTATTGATTTGTTCTTCTACATCTGAGGCAGATCTCTCTAACTCCCTTTGCCGGAGCCCTTCCATTTTACGTTTATAAATGCTATAACTACATGTTTCACCGCGGACACCCGCTTTAAAAGCATCCCATATGACTCCCACCGACGTGCTTCCTTTATTATGTTAAAAAAACTCAGTGATCCATTTTGACATATGTAATATATAGTCTTCCTCTAGGAGAAGCCTTCTTTCAAATGTCCATACCCGATTAAGTCTTATTCCTCCTTCTAGTTTCATTACCAAAATTACTGGGTTATGGTCACTGAGAATTCTTGGGAGCCTATCAATCTTGACCCTTGACATTAAATTATTAGAAATCATAAAGTAATCCAGTCTAACACAGACTTGATGCAGCGCAGAAAAGTAGGTATATCCTTTTTGTTCTGATCTAATTGTGCCCCAGACATCATTCAGATTATTATTAATCAGTAGATCCACAAGAGTCTTGTGGACTCTTTTCTTGCGTCCTTTATAGCACCTATTTTGTCCTGTTCCTAGCCCTTCTGCCCCATTAATATTCAAATCCCCACCTAGAATAACCTGTGGGGACCAGCCAGCTAATTCAGAGTCTAGAAACTGTAGCACCTCCGGATCATCCTGCGTAGACCCGTAAACTGCCACCATCGTTGTCCATACACCTTCTATCTCAATCTCTACCATGGCCCACCTTCCCCATTTATCCTCCAATTTTTTACCTATTGTCAAGTTTTTACTCCTTGACAAGATAGCGACCCCTCTATTTTTTGCACCTAGTTTAGAACTGGCTATAAGATGATAACCTAACTGGTGCCCCCACCCTCTTTCGTTTGCTCTTTTATGTAGCAGGTTGGGATCAATAAAGGAAATCTACAGTAGATCTTGCAGAGTTTATCCAAGGATGCACAAAGAGAACCTGAGAGGACCTTGCCCCAGACATGAACTGGATCTTCATAAGGTTTGGCAACAGAGATATAAAGATATCTTCCTTCTTGGAATGTCACACTTGTATTGTTCTACCAACTCCCTATGGTTGTACTATGTCAGAACTGCTCATTACAGCGCCCGACTATCCTTCTACCGGGTTGTGAAGTACACCATCAGCACACATTTCGATGATCCATCTGCACTGGAAGTGACATCACTGCATTTTCTATCAACAATCTGCACAGAAAGTGACATCACATCATGTCTTTTTTCTGCTTCAATAAACTCCCACTTTCCGGTAATTCCTAGCAAAGGGCAGACACAGACAAGGATACCATCTGTTTGGGCCTGTTAAAGGTGAACAAATACAAGAATATCACCAGTTAGAACCTATTAAGGAGGGACTCAGACAAGGCTATTGCCTATTTGGGTCTGTTAGGGTCAGGAAGGGCCTCAAGCTAGAGCCCTTGTTCAACTGAAAAGCACAAGGTAAGAATTAATCATGTGCTTCATCAACACCCCATGCTGGCAATTCCTTAAACCACACTGTGATCTCGTTGACTAAAACGGTCACATAGGATTCCCTCAACAGATAGACTTAAACTCATACACATCCAACTTACTAATGCTTACCATCAAACTACAGAAGACACATTCCAACTTATGCCTAATAATTCTCACGTTGCAGTACACACCAGGCATCACAGACCCCACCATCATTATAAGCTGAATTCCCTCTTCATCACAGAAACATGTTTCACCCCACAATGTGGAACTTCCTAGAAATCCTTCTTGCCATAGGCTATAGCAACAGCTTTCACCATGTGGACTGCACACATAAGAAGAGAGGAGGACACACTGTCATCCATAAGTCCTCCCAGTTGTATACTTTAGGCAACAAGTAACCCACAACTCCATGTAGCTGCTGACATGCCATTTCACACTGTCTGAAACTCAGACCACCACCTTCTATCTCCTCTACAAGCCTCCTTGTCAGCACAATGACTTCATTGATGAATTCTCAAAACTTATAACCACCTCTTCCCTCTGACATGCTGACACTCCCCTCAAGGGTGACATGAACCTGCTGGGCAGCACAAGCTCCAAAAAGAAACAAGAGATACTCTAGTTCACCCTCATCGACATGCTCAACGTGATAAAGCATATTACATTAATACATTACTTACTATTACATAGGCATACTCAGTAATCCATTATAATCAGTAATCCACTGTATGCACTCAGTATAAACATGAAAAAACTATGAATAAAAAAAAAACAGCACGCAATCTTATCATATTGGTTAAAAGCAAATAAATTTGGGGTGCCGCTCGCAGAGGGATTTGGACTGTTGGTTTGCTCTGCTAATCTTTCTGGGACTTTGCCGTGAAGGAGGAGAGCAGCGCTTGGGGAAAACCTTGCTGGTATCGGGACGGGACTGCGAGGCCCACCAGGCTGTGCGCAGGAACACCTTGCACACCTGCTACCTCTTCCCGTGACTCCTCCCATCTGACAGCGTCCTTCAAAACGCCTTGCGGCCCCCGCTTCGCGGGAGCCGCTCGCAGAGGGATTTGGACTGTTTGTTTGCTCTGCTAATCTTTCTGGAACTTTGCCGTGAAGGAGGAGAGCAGCGCTTGGGGAAAACCTTGCTGGTATCGGGACGGGACTGCGAGGCCCACCAGGCTGTGCGCAGGAACACCTTGCACACCTGCCGCCTCTTCCCGTGACTCCTCCCTTTTCACTGACTTCCGGTATACGAGCTGGTGCAGTAACGCGTTAGCGGGACGCGTGTGTGGGACAATATCCCGGGACAAAGCCCGGACTAAGGGCGGACCCTCTGAGACCCTCAGAGACTCGAGGAGACCGGACTGGGCCCGACCTTTGGTTTTTTTAATTTGTTTTGCTTGTCATCGAAGAAGACATTAGATAGGCTTGATTGGATAATTTTCGGTTCGTTGTTTTGTATTCTGTGATATTGCCAGTTCTGGGCTGATTATGTCCGATAAACAAGGGGGTTTGTTAAACAAAACCCTCAATAATTATTTTATAAAATCCATCACTGACACTCCCAAGGAAGTTGCACTGGCGGAGCGACGAGCTGTACGCCGTCGTTCCGTGGAAAGCATGAAGCACAGGGTAGTGTCACCACTACCTTTACCATTACTGCTACCTGTTACTCCTATTAATGAGACTACCCAGAATGCTAATGACATTGTACATATATCGGACAGTCAGCCCTTGGAAGCGAGTGACACTACGCCCATATCAATTACTTCCCCCAAGTTGGATACGATTGACCTTCCATCGATAACCCAGATGAGTACTCCTAGTTTATTGAAGGTAGTCACCCCTATGCTAGCTAAAACAACACGAAATAGGGCAAAAAAATCCACGCCAGCACCTAGAATATATGGCCCACCCCCAAACAAAAAACGCCGGAAAAGGGGGGATTCACAACAACCCAAATTGAGCCACTCCGACTTTGGGAAAAAAACGAAGACTATTGTTAGAAACACCATCAACTCAGTAGTAGCTACTGAAAGAACTAACAGTACATCATCATTTTCATCTAACATGTCTACAGATAAAAATGTTAGTTTGGATACTAGCATGTCTGTTATTGTGCCTCAAGTCAACCAAGGTCCTGTTACATTAGACACTCTAGAGAGCCTAATTAAAACTTACTCGGCATCAATTTTTGAGAGGCTGATTGAAGTGGAACTTAGATTGGGTAAAATTGAGCAGGCATTGGGAAGTAAGGAAGCTGTTAACATCGCAGCTCCAAGCAATGTTACGCAAAACATTTCAATGCCACCTCAATCCATCTCAACTGTCCCACTCCCTGTCCCAATTCCTGCTCTAACTACGAACCCTTCCACTTCAAAGGATATGGGGAACAAAACAACCATACAACCTAACCCACTACCTAAACAGCTACAAAAAAAATAGAGCAGTCATCGGCTATCTCTGCCGAAAAATCTTCTACTAGCATGGCAAACACATTCCTAGAGAGACCAACAAGGGATGCGGGGGGCTCTAAGTACACGTGGGTGAGACCCAAACGGACTCCACTACCTGAACTCCCGCCAGAGGCAGTGCCATTTGTGGTAGTTCTAACAGGGGTCCTTGTGCTGGAATCGAATAAGCAGGAGGGCTATGCCCAATTGAAGAATAAGATTATGCATTGGCTAAGTCTATTCAGGCCAATTGCAAATCATATTAGTGGCGAGATTGTTCATGTTCGCCGTCTTCAATGGCTGGGGGGTAGACCCAAAGACATCGAGGGTGACGTGGTGGTAGTGAATTTTAGGGATCCCAATGCTGTCCAATTTATATTAAGTTGGCCGCCAGGTATCACTAACAACTGTATAATCCCGAGACCACTGACGTATTTCTATCCAAGGTCAGTGGTGTTTCCATCACAGCATCAACCACCTCAGCATATAGCAACACAAATCCACCCAACCAGCTATCCTCCGATTACGCAGAGTGTTGGGAACACTCATTATGCTTCGTACCCGCCAACCATACAGAATGTTAGGAACCCACAATATTTGCCCTATCCAGTCCCAGTCCCCGATCCCCATGGATGGAACTATGTGCCAGCTAGATCCTACAACGCTTATAATAGAAGAATGGATCATCTAAAACCATTCACACCACTAGAGACCACAAATAGATTTGATATATTTAGTGGCCTAGATGACTGTGATTGATGTTTTATGACATGGGGGGGTGAGGGTACTGGAATAAGAATTTCCAGTGGGGTGGACGTTGTTAATGTAACTGATGTGTTGGTGAATCCTGGGTTCTTATCTTTGGCTGAACCAGTTACTGGGGATAGATCTATCTTGGGTGATAGTTGTATACAACCAAATGTTACGGTTTTACCTCAGGAAAGTTTGATTAATATGATAACACCTGAAGAGGTATCCTTGGTAGCACAACCTGAAGCTCTCCCTAGCTGCAGGGAGGTACAAAAGGTAGTCCCCGAAATGACAGCAGTAACAAGGGAGCCAGTAAAATTGATTTCCTGGAACATAGCCGGAGTCGCGAAAAATTTGAGGGATCCAGAATGGGCTAGCTACATTGAATCCTTTGACTTCTGCATGTTACAGGAAACCTGGGTAGTTGACACACCACACAGATTAGGGTACAAGACTTATGGAATTGGTGCGATTCCATCTAGAAATGGAAGGCCCTCGGGTGGATTACTAACTTGGGTGAAAGTACATCTAAGGACGCGTATCGAGGTGGTGGATACAAACTCCCTAGATATACTAGCATTAAAAATTACTGTATGCGAAGGGAAAAACCTTTTTTTAATAAACATCTACAATAGGCCATCATCCTCATCAAGGGAATCTTTAACTTTATCTAAATTAGATTGCTTTCTAAGCAAATTGGATGGCAGGGAGGATTTCATTATCCTGGCTGGAGATTTAAATTGTAACTATGAGCCAGTTATGGGTCTTAGTGATGTTTTCAAAGAGGAAGACCAGGCTAACAAAATCCCCGCCATGGACAATATCAAATCAGTCAAATGTTCAACCTTGGCTCTCCAAATGAATACAATTTGTACAGAGCATTGTTTTAGGGCCTGTAATGGACGGTTATCGTCTGATAGCTTGAAGAAACCTACCTTTTGTAGGAGGAACTGTAAAAGTAATATAGATTTCGTGATTGCTTCCATACCAACTTGGTCGTATCTTCTTGACTTTGAGGTAAAGGAGAGGCTAGAAAGCGACCACTTTCCTTTAGAGCTCAAAATGGAAGCCTCATTGTTAGAAGACACAGGTTCTTCTCCCTCAGTAGAAGAAAGTAACGATGACAATACTGAGATCCATATTAGTAATAATAGACGATCACTTACATGGCCATTCATATTGGACCATGGCGATATCCTTGGAGAAATATACATACTTTTCGTAGGCTCCTTTGGACCGTATTTAGATCCAACATTGGATGAGGAAAGCAAAATTCATTTTAGTATATTACGTCAAAAAAATTTTGATTCTGTAAAACTTTTAGTTACCAAAATGTCTAAGAAAAACCAGCAAAATACACAGAATGTGTCTCATAGCAAACCCTGGTATGGTAGAGCTTTCAGAGAGTCCAAAAGGGCACTTTTATTAGCGATTAAATCTAAGTTACCCTTAGATATCAAAACAGCTAGGAACAATTATAAGACTGTACAAAAGGCTTCAAAAATAGCTTGGGAAGAAGGAAAATGGGCTGACATGCTGCTGGCCGCCAAAACACGTGATAACACAGCATTCTGGAGGCTGGTAGCTAATGGAAATCATGTAGGGAGAGTGGTTAAGGACGTCTATTTGGATGAACAAACTTGGATTAACCATTTTTCTAAACTTTATAAAAAATATGACGATTCCCACATAGACACGAATGTCCCAAGCTATGAACTTCCAACAGAGTATCTGGAATTTACTTTAGGGGAAACTGAGCTGGCAATAAGCCAAATAAAATCTGGCAAAGCCCCAGGTCTAGACAAGATTCCGGGCGACTTATATAAGCACGATTTAAAAGTATGGGTACCATACATTAACTATCTGTGCAATAAGTTATCGCGTACCCTAGACTTTCCAGAAAGTTGGAAGGGAGCCAAAATTGTTTTAATTTTTAAAAAAGGAGACAGGATGGATCCCTCCAACTATCGGCCAATAAGTTTAATGGATATACTCCAGAAAATTTATGCACAACACATTTTATTCCGTGTCAGTGATTGGCTGGAGGACAAGGCAATTCTAACCAGATACCAAGCTGGATTTAGATCCAAAGTTAGCACAATAGACCAGATCCTTAGACTTTCCTGCCTTTACTGAAAATATGTAAAAATCAAAAGGGGTCATCTATATGTTGCCTTTGTTGATTTAAGGGCAGCATTTGATTTAGTGCCTCGCAATTTCCTATGGAAAACGCTGAGTGTAGTAGGGTTGCCTAACAACTTATTAGTTCAGATTAAAGAGCTACATGAAGGAAACTTCGCGAGAATTCGATGGGGCCCAAATGGCGAACTAACCCCCAAAATTCCAATTGAGCGTGGTGTCCGCCAAGGGTGCGTACTGGCCCCTACGTTGTTTTCCATTTTCGTGAACGACATTCCTTCACATTTAGAGGGATGTAAAAACGATTCCCCAAAACTGAACGGTGAAAAGGTAACATCCCTATTATTTGCTGACGACACTATCCTGATTTCCCAAACTAAAAGAGGTCTCCAGGCACTATTGAACTCCTTCAGTGAATACTGTAGCAAGAAGGGACTGGAGATAAATGGGAAAAAGACCAAATGTATGGCCCTAAATTCAACCAAATCTGATAAAGGCTGTTTAACCTTAAAAGGAGTAAAACTAGAATCGGTCCCCCATTTTTCCTATTTAGGGGTGACATTAGACTGCAATTTCTCTTGGAAAGCCCAGATGGAAAAAAGTAAGCTGACATTTCTTCAGAATGTAAAACCTATCCTTAGGGAACAAAGCCTGAGCACTAGCAAAGTCGTGTCTCCGGCGATTGAACTTTTTAAATTCAAAGTACAACCAGCCGTACTATACGGTGCAGAAATTTGGGGCCCTGGGTCTAAGGACAATTTTAGTGTCCTGGACAATAATTTTATGAGAAGTTTGGTAAGGGTACCGAGAGGTACTCCCTTAGTACCCCTCCAACTTGATCTAAACATTAAAAGAACTGATCACCAAATCATAATACGCCCACTGTTGTTGTGGGTTAGATTATGGCGGGTACCTGAACTACAAGACTACAGGGACGGGCTAAAAGAAATTATGGAGCTTGACAATTTAAAAGTCATTCCGTGGTTTAAACATGTTAAAACCTGGTTTATTAAAATAGGTCTGAGACATTTTTGGGAGAACCCGGACCAACTACCATCCAACCCGAAACTCATTTTAAAAAGGGCCTTCTGGACTTTTATTGTCAATATGACCATAAGTGCTTCAACTGGTGGGACCTTAGTAACAAAATTCCTCACTATGAAGGATGTACCATTATTTGAGACCTTTATGGATGAAATAGAGCCCCCTCTTGCCAAGACTTTATTTTTCAAATTTAGATACGGAAATCTCTTAATAAAGACAACTTTGGCACGTTGGGCTAGGGGCTCAAATACTCCATCCATAGTGATAGATGAATTTTGTTCTTTGTGCGATTGCCATCAGATAGAAAATGAGCAACATATCCTCTTTTTTTGCCCTGTATACGCACTGGCCAGGAAAAGATGGATCAAACCAATATGCCTATTGCTAGGCGTGAGATCATCCACACAGGCTCTGAGAATTCTTTCATCTAACACATCTCAATCAATAATATTTAGTGTTAGCAGATTTTTACACTCTATCTTTTTCCAAAGGAAAAAATTGGGACACCAATTGTAATTGGGATCCATTCTAGAGATAGAATTGGTCTACCTTCTAGCAACCAGTGGGGGATCCATCACAGAATTGTATTGTTGTCTGTGTACTGATTGTCTCCAATAGTATTGAATTGTTCTAGCTAATGGATCTAAAGTTTTATGCTGTAAAGTTCCACGCAGTTTTGTTTCTATTTTTCTTGATTTTTTTAAATGTAATGTTTATGCATTGTCTCTTTTATGGCAACAAAGCCGAAATAAAGAATTTTGAAATGAAATGAAATGAAATAAATTTGGTATAATTAGTCATAAGCTGTGACTAAACACATTATAAAGCATATTTCCTTCTCAGCTTTATACAGCCAAAGTATAATTAAGCATGGCATAACAAGTTGGAGGAGAGGCTAAACATTGTAAAATAATCAGCCCTTCATGATATGAAGTAAAGTGCATACAAGTTAAAATCTAATGTAAAGAATGTCTTAAAGTGTGATACAAAGTACAAAAAAGCATAAAGTGGATCATGGATTTGGTAGAACCAGCATCACATGGACAGCATGGAAGAAAAGTAAACCATGTGCCTGTCAAGGGAAATGCAACTAGAAAATGAACTTTGTTTAATCTTAACCTGTTTAAGTAAAATATATATTCAGGCTTCACAATCCATGTGATTGGCACTTATCTGAAAACTGAGGCCATGGCAAGTGACTTAACTATTCTGGCCTCCTGTCTATGAGGTAAAAATCTCTGTTTAACCAGATCCTTTTTTGCAGACCGATACATCCAAGGGTGTCAAATAACGGCTCAAGGCTAGATCATAAAAGGCATTCTTGATATATGATAATCAAGGGATGGCAATCATATTGCTTAGCTTTCAACAATCTTCAAACACCCTTCTGGGCCATTATAAGTTGGTGCTCCGGAAAGCCTGGCAACACTCAAATACTAAACACAATCCATCTTGGGGTGGACCACAAAAGTCACAAAACAAACAGGGTAACCCTCTGGTGGCCTGGTAAAAAAGCAGTCAGATTTAACTTAGAGCCAATGGGTAAAGTATTTAAGCAGCACTCAAACAGTAATAAAGTGAAAACAGTACAAAAGAAAAGTCCCAAACCAATTTAGAAAATAGAGTGAATTGTAGTACATAAAATGACACCCAAACAACAAAAATCCAGCAAGTACAAGTTGTTAAAGTATTAGGTCAAAATAGCAGCAAGAAGTACAAATTGCTAATTTCAGTTACTTGCTCATGCTGGACCGGTTCAAAGTCACAAATTCAGAGTGACTATGATGGAGCACTACTCAAAAACAGGGAGCAAAACTGTCTCGGTGGAAAGTTTATCATTTAACTTGCTCCTGTTTCATGTGAGGCACACTTAGTAAGAGCTTCATGTTTGCAGTGGACTGCAAGAAGATCATTGTTGGCACAAAGAGATGGTTATCAATGAGAGCTTCACATTGGGGGGAAATGATAGACAGTGGTTCTTGATGCGAATAGCACCACGCAGGTGAAGTCCAGAGTCTGTAACTCGGACAATTGATTCATTAGTCTGATGCAGGTCCTATATTACTGAAGTAAGCTAATGTTAGTGAGGAGAACAGGGATTGTTCTTTTTCAAATGAGCATTTCAGAACCTCATTCTTAATAATTGGAGTCCAGGTGTTAGGTTGGAGGTATACACTCTGACACCAGTCAAGGGCCAAGGACCTGGAAGGCACCTCTAAGGGATGTAAACAATTGACCATCTCACCCTCATATGTTCCCAATGAGGTTCACCAACAATATCCTTCACTAGTTCTCCTTCTACCAATTCAACCAACACCAGTTTGTTCAGGGTTCAACTCCAGCAGAGGCCATCAGCAGGGTCCATGCACATGCAGTTAAGACGGGTCAGCTGGGCAGCTGGGCAGCTGTAGGAAAGTACTCTGGAAGCTTTATGCATCCCTGTAGCTCAAACAGGAGGTCAGCTAATGCTCTCTTTGAGTAACTTCTGGGATCCCGGTTCAAGGCAACCAGCCCTGAATCTTCTCAGGTCCAGGAGTGTTCTGATGAGAGCTTTTTAGATAGAATGAATGAATGAATTGAGGTGTTTTGTAAAGCGCACAACTACGCAAATAGTGTTCCTGTGCTGAAGTGCAAGATGCCACTTTTATGCCGAGTGCCAGCCTGCGTTCGGTGGTCCCTCTAAACTGTTTCTGATCTATTCTTCCCTATGCCCTGCCTGGGTTTGGCACTAGTCTATCTAGGGTAACAAAGCACAGGCAGGTCCAGGTGTGGGCTGCATTTCCCTGTGACAGGGTAGAGAGCTTCAGAACCTAGGATGGGGATAGCCCCAGCACTCAGTATGCCCTGTGAAGTTTAGAAAGGGCAGAGTATAAACCCTCAGAGCATCCTCCTCTCTTTTCCCATGCCCAAGTGCCCTTTGACACCTTTCTGGAAGGAAAACACACCACACCACACCACAAGTGAGCCTTTAACATCATGTGGCCCTGCCAAAAAGGCACATTTGTTTTACACAGAAAAATGGCAACTTTCTAAAAGAGGCATTTTCAGAAGAGTAGTTTAAATCAGAATTTGCCATTCAATTGTAATTCAAAAGAGTGGAAGACGTATTTCTCTACCTGCTTTCAAACTGAAGTTATCGTTATTTTAGTGTAATAAGGTAACTCAGTGTTAATCCATTGAATTATTATCTTTCGGAGGTTTTCACTGCCCCAACATGTAAAACTTAAATACACGTATCCTACTTTATAAATGCCATGCACCCTGCTCTCTGAGCCTCTAACATCTACCTTAGGGGTGACTTCTAAGTACATGAAGGATGGTTTAGGTCAAGGCAAAAAAATGTTTTGCAAGGTCAAAATAGCAGATCAAAGAATTTTTTTACAGTGCTACTATAGTTGGTGGCACAATGAGTACTGCATCACACTTGTAGCATTCAATAGACAGGTCATGGGACAGGTAGTTTACCAGAGCCTTATAAGTATATTGCATTTACCAGGGTTCCGTTAGCCTGGGGTGCATTCCCCCTGGGCCGGCAGGGGGTGTGCAAACAGGGAATTAATTGAGGGTACATCGTCTAGCCTCTGGTCCCACTAGTTGGCGCTTGGAGACCATCGCTAATGGCCACATACATGAATTATGTTAACGCCTCCACAAGGGCCCCATGTTAAACCCCTGTTCCCATGACAAGATGCTATCTTAGAGCAAATTCAAAAAGTGTCATTTGGGCTTGGAGACCGCCTCTCCTGGTCGCCCCCCACCTACATCACCAAAATCTCTACCACTCCCAACAGGGCCGCTAAACCCAACTACTATTTATACCTTTTCGTAACGCTTTCACCACATACCTACCTGGGCTCCAGGTACAGTTATGGCATCCTGGCAAAGATCTATTTTAACTTGTATCCTTATTTCTGTTCACGTTATTTGGAACGATAGTCAACAAACCCAAGAAACGAAAAACATAAAATATGACGTACTTTTTTCACCCCCACATTGCAGCCGAACTGGACGCCCATCCTATGGGTAACCAGTACAGCAATTTGATTAAACGAACATGCGACCAGGTGACCAGCACCTCTACAAGAGGGATCCCTCCCCACAGCCGCAGTTTTCCAGGACGATGGAGGAGGGTAGGTGAGACCACAGAGTCCTGACCACCAACAAGTAAGTCTGTTGGGATTTGGGGCCTTTTTACTTCGTGTCAGCCCAGTTTGAAAAACGGCCTTCATATCGTGGTAATGCCCCTCGTTTCCCATTACTAACCGGAAAAGGCAATTTCTGGTGGGTAATTGCCCCTGTCTCTAGTTACTGATTATTACTTGCCATGTGTTGGCACCACAGCAACACGTATATACCCTAGGACCTGGTACTTTTGGGCTAATCAGCTATGTAGCTGTTACTATCCATCTTTCCCCATTACTGTTTTCAGAGTTGGTTACGCTAATACTGCATTATGGCTCCAATCACTCCCAAGGGCAGGGTACTGACAATACCAATGTCAGTATATGGTCAGAGATTCCCCCTGCCACATCATATACGGGGTCAATAACCTGGTTTCTGCACAACTACACTCACTCACATTGGAGGGGCATATACATAACTTTGGGGCACATCCTGACCGGTGGGTATTTTTATACTGCCCACGCCCCCGTTTCTCAGGCACCATAAATCATTTTTAACTGCCTTTTCTATTGATTACAACAGTGTATGATGATTTTTACATTCAACTGGAACCTGCTTAGGTAGAAACAGATTTATCATGTGGGCCTTTCTCTGTTTTGGTGAACAGTGGTTCAAACGATGAGGTTTTAATTTTAAACCCATATCTAACTAGGAGACTTTAGATTAATTGCAGTGATACTAAAAGAATCTGCTTTCTCGGTGCCCATTCCTTCTCCTGTCCTGAAGAAGACCCACCTTGACGCATTTCACTATTGCGCAACTTACAGGGTCGAAATGTCAACGTACTACATATGTCTGCTCATGATCACAGTCTTATTTGTCATTTGGCACCTGAAGCATATGTGCCAAAATAACAAGGACATAATAGAAAATCCTTCTTTCTCCCTTCTATTATTGCACAAGCAATTGTTTCTGTATATAGTGTACTGTTTTTATTACCAACCAACTGGATCCAGATGACAGTCAAGCCGCATATGGCGGCGTTTCTAAAGCAGTGCCTCGCTAGCAATGGTTTGATCATTAGTGGGGATTGCAGGAGCCTGATCAGTGAATAATTAAATAATAGTGGTGGTGGTGCCCCTCTAATTCGAGTGACTAGTCTCCAAATATGCTGCTTGACTGTCATCCGGATCCACTCGGGTCACGGAGGTTGCCACATCAAAGAGATAAATAATAAACGCAAAGCATGCATCATAGTGCTGGTGAGCCTTTCATATGAGAATGATTCACCAGGTCCTCTGACCGGCAGCAAAACTAAGCACATTGTATACTGAATGATGCACCTCAATATAGATACAACATTTAGGCAGTGCAATGGAGTACTTAAATGAATGTTAAATGTTAATTTTGCCCTTTATAAATATCTCAATGCCGCCAGAAGTACTGAGTATGCCTAACCTCGCACCCCAGGAGATATACACGGTTTAGGCAGCTCAACAGGCAAACAAATACTTACTTTCCCCATTTCCTATATATTTTTAAATACCAGTAGAAGCACTGGGTGGCAATCCCATCAGGCGCTCAAGGATTGATTGTACGCACCCTGGGAGGCACCTCTACTATTGCTACATACAGAGAGTGGAGTTGATGTTTGGTATGTTGTATTATGTTGAAATTGCGCCACTTGACTTTTGTCCTTATTTATCAAGAACCAGCATTTTTAACCACCTTATCCCTTCCTGTTCAGTCCTACACACATAGGAGCAAAGCCTTATGTGTGGTCCAACGGGTACTGTTGATGCCTAGGTACTTTACTGAATTGAGTTAGTCCAGACCTTGCATTTCTGCCATACCACTGGATTTACACAGGGACAATTAGTCACGATAGCTCACTGTGGGGATTCACCACTTGTTTTTAAAATTTTAGATGTCCTCTAACGCATTTGCGTTCACTCCATATGAGTAAAGAACAGAAATCAGAGTCACCACGATGGTCGCATCCACAACTGTTGTTAACCATGTGTGCCTGAATGATATCTATATATTTTTCTCCCACCACAGGTAGATCCAGGTCACAACAGGTACATTTGTCAGTAGACACTTTTTCTGCTGTGAAATAACTGTATTATCAGTACATTTTAGGTGTAGTTTTTTCCTTTTTTCGGTCCTGAAGAATCGCTAGTACATTCATGTTAAGCGAGAAACATGTTGACCCACATTCTCTAACAAAGGACACTCCTAAACGAGACATTATACTCGAATGAATGGGTAAACAGTCATAATATCGATTCCAAAATATAGAATGGACATAATATCGAAGTAAAAATATAGAATGGACAAAATATCGAATGGACACAATATAGTGGTTAAAAATATCGAATTTAAGATAAGTAATATCGATTTTCAAAATATAGAAGTAAAAATATCGAAGTATACAATATAGGCATTAAATATATCGATTTTTTAATAATATCAATTTTTTTTAAAGTGTTTTGTATGTTAGTATATGTGTGAAAAGTGTATATTATTTTTTGTAATGTATGTTTAATGTATTTTAAGTAATGAATTTTATGTTATTTCATTTTTGTGTAATTTAATTCTGTAGCGGGTTGTGGGTTTATAGGGGAATAGGGTGGGAAGTAATTTAATTATATTAAATTAAATATTAATTTTTAGCAATTATTAATAATTTTTAATTAAATTTTGCCTTCTAGTTCTGTAGCGGGTTGTGGGTTTATAGGGGAATAGGGTGGGAAGTAATTTAATTGTAATTAATTAAATATTTTTATCTATTTATTGGTATTCATTTTGAATTTATTGTTATTTTTTAATTGGTAATTAATTGTTATTAATTGCCAATTAATTTGTATTAATTGATTAATTGTTAATTATGTTAATTTTCTAAATTTATTTTCTGTAGCGGGTTGTGGGTTTATAGGGGAATAGGGTGGGAAGTAATTTAATTGTAATTAAGTAAATAATTTTTTTCATTTATTGGTATTGATTTTAAATGTATTGTTAATGAATTTTTAATTGGTAATTAATTTCTATTAATTGGCAATTAATTTTTATTAATTGGTAATTATTTTGTATTAATTAAATATTTGATAATTATGATAATTGTATTAATGTATTTTCTGTAGTGGGATGTGGGCTTATAGGGGAATAGGGTGGGAAGTAATGTAATTATAATTAATTACATATTAAAAATACTTTTTGTGTATTGATAATTAATTTACTGTTAATTTTTAATTGGTATTAATTTTTATTATTAATTAGTTTTTGTTATTGAAAATTAATTAGTTGTTAAATAATTATGAATAGGTTATTACTTTTTAATAACTAATATGTAGTTGTATTTCTAATTAAATATTACATAATATTAAATTGGTTATTAATTTCAATTAATGTTTTATTGGTATTGATATTTAATTTATTTTTAATAATATATTAAATCATTACTTTCCCTACTGTTAAACTCACTGGAGTGGGAATAGTAATTTTCACCCTGACGCTATCCAACGCTTTCCCTACTGTTGCACTCTCTGGAGTGGGAATAGTATTTTTTACCCCTACGCTATCCAACGCTTTCCCTACTGTTGCACTCTCTGGAGTGGGAATAGTAATTTTTACCCCTACGCTATCCAAAGCTTTCCCTACTGTTGCACTATCTGGAGTGGGAATAGTAATTTTCACACTCCTGCTATCCAACGCTTTCCCTACTGTTGCACTCTCTGGAGTCGGAATAGTATTTTTTACCCCTACGCTATCCAACGCTTTCCCTATTGTTGCACTCTCTGGAGTGGGAATAGTAATTTTTACCCCTACGCTATCCAATGCTTTCCCTACTGTTGCACTTCTGGAGTGGAAATAGTAATTTTTACCCTTCCAATATCCAACGCTTTCCCTACTGTTGCACTCACTGGAGTGGGAATAGTATTTTTTACCCCTACGCTATCCAACACTTTCCCTACTGTTGCACTCTCTGGAGTGGAAATAGTAATTTTTACCCCTACGCTATCCAACGCTTTCCCTACTGTTGCACTCTCTGGAGTGGGAATAGTATTTTTTTTCCCCTACGCTATCCAACGCTTTCCCTACTGTTGCACTCACTGGAGTGGGAATAGTATTTTTTACCCTCCCGCTATCCAACGCTTTCCCTACTGTTGCACTCTCTGGAGTGGGAATAGTAATTTTTACCCTAACGCTATCCAACGCTTTCCCTACTGTTGCACTCACTGGAGTGGGAATAGTATTTTTTACCCCTACGCTATCCAACGCTTTCCCTACTGTTGCACTCTCTGGAGTGGGAATAGTAATTTTTACCCCTACGCTATCCAAAGCTTTCCCTAGTGTTGCACTCTCTGAAGTGGAAATAGTATTGTTTTACCCCTACGCTATCCAACGCTTTCCCTACTGTTGCACTCACTGGAGTGGAAATAGTATTTTTTACCCCTACGCTATCCAACGCTTTCCCTACTGTTGCACTCACTGGAGTGGGAATATTAAATGTTACCCTCCTGCTATCCTACGGTAAAATATTGTACATTTTTTATTAATAACTTAAATTAATTATATCCTAATTTTAAGGTTATTTGAGTATTTTTAAGTATGTTTTAGTTAATTATATTTATTATTTCATTAATTTTAAATTACTTTTAAGACATTTAAAAAATTCGATATTTTGACTGACTATATTTTTTACAGACTATATTTTGGATTCGATATTTTTGTACTTACCTGTTTGTAGATAGGAATTCGATGTTTTGGCATTCTATATTTTGGTGACTATATTTTGGTAAGTCTATATTTTGTCATTCTATATTATGTCAGTGATCCGAATGAATGCCTTGTTCACTGTTTTTATTTAGGGTAGGAGACCCGCAGAATAGATTATTTCTTGCTAAGTACTCCCAATCCTATTTTAACCCACCTTACTACATCTACACAGCTCTGGCCCCACACCCGCACTTCACCATATGGCTGTTGGATAAAATATCTCTGATAAAGTGCCCCTTTTACAGGGAGCCCATTGGGTATTGCACCGCCGACCCAATGAGGAGCAGCCCATATGATGAAGCATGACACCTGAGAGGGTGTGTGAGGGCATTACAATACAACAAATGGACTCCAAACTGTAAACCCCACGTGGGCATAGCTGGTTCCGGTCTTTAGTTAACTCTGTAACTCTGCCATTTGAAGAACGGCATAATTCCACTTCTTGGATACTGTGACTGGGGCCCCCGTTTATGCTGGACCTCCCACTCCTTCATGAGTGGAAAAAGCCCCACCGTCCCCCTGTTTTGTATACAGGGAGCTACCACTGTCATTGGTAGTTGAACGCTACCAATAACAGTTCAAATAACTAGATGCTGGTCCTGCCTACCATGCAGAAGCCTCATGTGTACCAGGTTGACCCAATCGGCATCCGAACTCCACCGTAGAAGAAGTAGCGGCGTGTCCATTGTGCCGCAGCAGCCAGCAGCCCTCTGCTCAGGCCTCAGGTTCACTGTGGCTCATAGTGCTTTTTGGCCCCCAGACCAGGCTTGCCGCATGTAGCCTCTGCACTACGTGTTGCCTCCCCTTTTCTTCTCTTTTGTCTCCCATTCTGCTCTACCTCCAATGAGCAATTTTCTTAAAAAATAAAGTGATAAGGGGGCGTGGCTTGCGCGCCGCTTTGAGATGGCGGTTTGCGCTTGAGCTCTCAGGCGAACAGGGTCCGTCTGAGGTTTTCGGCGGTTTCCAGGTGCCCCATCTTCGTGGAAAGCCTCTCCCAGGTTTATGAAGTCGCCGGGTGCAGTTTGAGGGCATTTTCCTTCCTCTTCGAGCTGCTGTTCTATACATTTTATCATTTTTCAGTGACGCTCGGTATTTTCATGAGCGGCCGCCATCTTGAATTCCTTTGATGACGGAGATCGGAATTTCTCCTCAGACGGCAGCGCTACTGTTACAAACTTGCCAGGAATGCATGTGAGCTGATACTGGTGACTATTTTTCTTCATCATTATACCCAGAATTGTTTTCCTTTATGCTTCTTGCTGCGTGACTGATCAATTGGAGCTTACTTTGGATGCTCTTATATATTTTTTTTCCTTCTTTCTTTAGTGGGCTTTCACTGCTTTTGTGATGTGCTTCAGCTGCTCAGTACTACATTACTTTTCGGCTTCTGCTTTATGAAAGTGTTCTACTACTATATGCAGAGGCATATCTTAGGTGTGTTGACTTTCCTCTTTTTTCCCATGTAAGTCTGTCATTATATATTGCTCGGCTTTGCTTGCTGAGAGTGCGCTCTGTTATTTTTGCCCAGTTATTTACTCACATCTCGTGTGAGCACCTCCTAATCGCTCTGGACTTTTGCTGGCCTCACTTTTTTTTTTCTCTTCTGTGTCTGCGTGCTCTATGGCTGCGAATATGGGCTTGTCACCGAATGCAAAAGACGCAAAGGACTCCAAAACCTCTCTTCAGAGGTCCAAACAATTATCTCCTACACCTGAGTCTTCTCAAAAGGACACCAATTCCACTCTGGAGACTATTCTGACGCGTCTGAATGATGTTCATGACATTGCGCAGTCTACCAAGACTAACACAGATTTGCTGCAAGTGGAGGTGTCAGCCATCAGAAATGACCTTAAAGCTCTCTCCCTTCGTGTTTCAGCCACGGAACCACGTATTAGTGGTGCAGAAGATACTATGCAAACGCAATCTAGATCTCTTTGCCTATTAGAGCGCTCAATGGCGGCATTGCGGAGGGATCTCACTGAGCAAGAGGATCGTAACCGCAGATCCAACCTGCGCATTTTTGGTCTTCCTGAAGAAGTTGAGAAGGATGCACTTTCTATGATTGATTTTTTATACCAATGGATTCCTTCTACGCTGCAAATTTCTTTCCAAAAAGACTTTGAGCTGGAACGGGCACATCGTGTCCCCACCTTTCGTTCTAAATCAGCCACGCAACCAAGAGCGATAGTTTTTAGGCCACTGCGTCACCAACATACGGAACAAATTTTGGCTCATATGCGGAAGGTTAAAGCTGTTTCCTGGAAAGGCCATCGCATCTCAATTTCTCAGGACTTTGCCAGAGACACGGTAATAAGGAGGAAAGGCTTTCTTAATCTCCGGAAACGTCTCTCTGAGATGAATATCCCCTTTTCCTTCTCTGGTCCTTCAAAATTCCGCATTACCTTCAAAGGTCGTTCCAGAATCTTCGATGAACCTGCTGATTTGGCCTCTTTTTTTGACAATCAGATGGAGCTGCAGATGGAACTTTAAATGGAGGCTTCGCTTGATCCTCGCTCCTCTGGCACCTGAGGTGGTTTCATGTATCTGCAATGACTTTTCTCTTTTCCAGATCTACTAAGTTTATCTTTTTAGATCTGCGTAGTGGTCTTATTGTCCACTGCTGTTGGTGTTCTGTTGCTATTTTGTGTGTGGAGTTGTCAGCTACATTGTACGGTGTGTTTTCTTCTTTTCATTATCTGCTCTCTTTTTATATCTCTATGATGTAGTCTACCACTATCTTCGTTATATCTTCTTTCTGTTTCTTCTAACCTTTTTGTGGTATTGCTTTTTTTCTATGTTGCCCTTAATCTTGATTGTTCTTTTCTTGCTTCCCTGTCTTTTTTTCTCTTTGCTTGATCTTTGCCGTGTCAGGTTTCGGTTCTTCTATTGTCTCATTTTATGGCTTCTTTTATTGCCTTCCATTTTGTGTGTGAGACTTGGTCTTATTTCCCTCTTTTGATCTTCTTTTTCCTTTACCCCAATTAATGTTACTTCTATTGTGGTATATCTACGTGGTCCTTTCGCCTGACGCTTCTCTTATGTTGTTTCGTCCTTAGTGTCTACACCATTGATTATTAACTGTATTGTTTTATAGATTGGTTATATAAGTTGTTTCATAGATGTTTATTAATTACACCTATATATCTAGTGTTAAATTCTAATTATTGTATAATTACTTTATATATCTATCTCATGATAGTTTCATTGATTAGTTGTTTACCTATTATTATCAATTGCTTCTCTCCACTAGGTCTAAGCTATTCTATTTATATTGCACTGTATAGTCTCCTGTAATCTTACTTTCTATTAATATATATTTGACATGTTCCTGCATTTTCAGATTCAATTAAATATAACAAGTTCTATATATTTAAGGACAGTTAATTAATTGCTTATCTTTCGTTTTTGCATTTTCATCTTCATTATATAGTGGTTTCTTGTATTTATCTAGCTTGGTGCTTCATTGATTGTTATATTGACCAGCTTTTTGGTGCCTTTCTCTATTATGTCTCATTTCTTTTCTTTATACTGCACCCTATAGTCTTTTTGAGAAGTATATTTTCTTCTACTTATTCTTTCCTGATAGTTATGATGATTGCTTCAACTTCGTTCTATTTAATCTTCGTTTATTTTTCTGATGTTTTTGGTATTTTCTTTGCTTATAATAAGATATATATATCTTAGAATTGCTATTGCATTTATTCTATTAGATGTCTTTTTCTCTTCTACCTATTCCACTCTTTTATGGTATACTTTTTATGCTACCTGTGTATTAACTTGGTATATGCGTGTTGACTTTATAGACTTACACGATGAATTGTTTTAGTAATACTCTAATGGTATTAGTTCATATTTCATATGTTTCTTTCTCCTAATTAAGTATAATCAGTTATGTATTGTATTGGGGCTGTTGATATCGATTGTAATTACTCCTCGTGACGGTCCTTTGCTCGCCTTCCCACGTTCCCCCTAGTATGAATTTGGTCTTTTTCAGACCTCCCTTGCTGGTTCTTCTCTCTCCTCTTTTTTCTCCTCTCTTGTCTCTTTTCTTTTTTCGGATTTCCCCCATGGATTCTCCCTCTTCGACGTTAATGTTTGATATCTGGATGCTTGTATTCGTGCTGGTTGTTTTCTGCTTTCCATCTATGGATTATGTTATCTTTTTCTATGTATGTCTATGCCGGGTTTGAATGAGTTGTCCCTTAATGTTAAGGGTTTAAATCATCCAGTGAAAAGATCAAAAATCTTAGATTATTGCAAATCTCTCTCTTCAGATCTAGTCCTTTTTCAGGAAACAAAGGTCTCTACCAGAGAGGCGTTATTCCTGAAGAAGGAATGGGTTTCAGATGTTGTCTGTTCCGATGCTTATGGCAAAAGAAATGGGGTCATTACTTTAATTTCAAAAAATTCAGGTTTATCCATAGTCTCTTCTGATCACGATACTGAGGGTCGTTGGTTGTTAACTAAGTTGTCTGATGGTAATGCTGATCTTTATGTTATGAATATTTATGCCCCTAACAAGGATGATCCGTCCTTTTGGAAAACGGTTACCAAAAAATTGAATGACACACCTCATTCTGGGAATCTTATCGTTGGTGGGGATTTTAATTTACCAATGGATCCCATTCTAGATAGGAATTCAGCTTTTCAATTTCGCCCTCCGAAATCCCATAAACAAATGCTTAACATGTGTTCCCTCTCTCATCTTCAGGATGTATGGCGTCTTCACAACCTCACTCGTAGTGATTTTTCCTTCTTTTCTTCCCCTCATTCTACCTTTTCTCGTATTGATGATTTATTGGTTCACTCCTCTCTTATTTCGTCTTCCTCCTCTCCGCTTATTCATCCTATTCTGATTTCTGATCATGCCGCGGTTACTTTTACATTGTTGTCCTTTGCTCCTAAATCAAGAGCTCGCTCCTGGAGATTAAATACAGAAATTTTGCATGATAATGCCCACATTGATGAGTTCTCTAGTGCAATCGAAACCTTTTTCCTTGAGAATGAAGGCTCAGTTTCTTCCCCAATTGTCCTCTGGGATTCGTTTAAATGTACTTTCCGTGGCCAGGTTATTAAATGTATGTTAAAAAGGAATGCTGCTATTAAAAACGAACTTACAGATCTAGCAACTGAAATAAAAACTCTGGAATCTACCTTGAGACATTCTAAGGATAAATCTTGCCTACAGTTAATGAAGCAATTAAAGTACACATATAATACTATAGTTAACAAAAGAGCCCATATTAGGGTTCAGGCTCAGAAATCCAAAAGGCTATTGTTAAAAAATCGAGCTGGGAAGATTTTCGTGGCTACATAAAATTTCAGGATTCCTCCTTTAAGTCTTCTCAAATCTCTTCTATTAATGATCACCTTGGTTCTAAAAAATTTCAGACTAAGGAAATTCTCGAAGTCTTTCGTGATTTCTATAATAACTTATATACCCCTTCTAATCAGGCCTCTTTTGAGCAGTGTCAGGACTTCTTGAAATCTGTCCCAGTGAAGTCGGTATCCGTGGAAGATAGCAATTTTTTAAATGGTCCGATTACTCCTGAAGAAATTATTGCCGCAATTAAAGACACTCGTTCTGGGAAAGCTCCGGGGCCTGATAGCTACCCTATTCTGTTTTATAAAACTTTTCTTCCTGTGATTGTTCCCAAGCTTCAATCTGTCTTTGACGCTTTTATTAAGGATGGGTCTGTTTCTGGCACGGCGGCTGATGCTACCATTGTAGTGATTCCAAAAGACGGAAAAGATCATTCAGATCCCAAAAACTTCCGTCCTATTTCCCTTCTTAACATGGAGGCTAAGATTTTTGCTAAAATCTTAGCCAAGAGATTAGAATCCTTCATTCCTAAACTGGTACATCCCTCTCAAACGGGTTTTGTAAAGGGCCGTCTTGCGCGTGATAATATACGTACATTTGGCCATATTCTCGGATCTGCTAAACATTCTCATCTCCCAGCCGCGGCCTTGGCTCTTGATGCGGAAAAGGCCTTTGACAAGGTTTCTTGGCCTTTTCTTCGTGCTGTCTTGTGTGCACATAATCTTGGTGATTCCTTTATTAATATGGTCATGTCCCTATACTCTCAACCTAGAGCTAACATAAGAGTCAACGGTGCTACGTCGTCCTTTTTTAATCTTCGCCAGGGCACCAGGCAGGGTTGTCCTTTATCTCCACTTTTGTTTTTATTATCCATTAACCCTCTCCTCAGATTGATTGAGCTACACCCAGACATTAAAGGTTTTTCTTTTGGTCCTCATCGTATTAAAACTGCTGCGTACGCGGATGATGTCCTTATTTTCTCAGATGATATTGCCTTGGCTATCCCTGCTATCTCGGATACAATTTCCCTTTTTTCGAAGGTTTCAGGGTACACCTTAAATAAGGACAAGACTGAGATGTTCCCCTTAAATGCCTACTGTTTCTCTATGCATTTGGGCTCTGCTGGTTTTAAATGGCAGGCTAAGCAATTAAAATACTTGGTATATCTATTTTTGCTCTACCTTATATGCTACAATTGCCTATAATGAAACCCAGACTATTCTTAAAGTACGGTGTCTTTTGGACACTTGGTCTCCGAAATACATTTCCTGGTGGGGTCGCCTTCAGACCCTCAAAATGATGATTACACCTATTATTAATTTTGTATCCTCTGTGCTCCCGGTAAAGTTATCGGATTCCTTCTTTCATGAAATTGATGTTCTGACCTCTAAATTTTTATGGAATGATAAACGGGCAAGAATTGCCTATAAATTCTTGCGGAAGCCTTATGATATGGGAGGATGCAATCTTCCTGATTGGGAAAAATACCAAACTGCCTTTTTGGCGTCTCAAGGTGCTCTATGGTTCTCTTATCCCCCTATTCATGTTCCTTCCTGGTTGTTAATAGAGCAGGAATTGGCTTCTCCATTACCGACTGCCTCCTTTTGCACTGCGTCTACCTTGTCCATCCCGTTCTCCCGTTCTATTATTCTAGATACTCTTGCTGCGGTCCGGAAGGTAGACAAGAAAGTGGCGATTCCACTTCACAAATCTAGGTGGTCGTCTATTTGGCGGAATTCTAAAATTAAAATTAATATTGATCCTTCTCTGATATCTTATTGGGCTGATAAGGGTATCTCGCTTGTTAAACATCTTTATGGTTCTAATAATGAGCCACTACCTTTTTCCTCCTTAGCTCAACAACATTCTTTAAATAATTAGGATTTTTATACTTTTCTCAAAATCAAAGTAGCACTTGCTAAGGTGCGTCTTCATCCTACTTCTCCTACGATTACTCTACTTCAAATATGGACTAAATCTGATCACGTAGCCTCTAAAATCTATACATTTTTATCAACTGTTTTCTTACCTACTCATACGGTTGCTCAACAAAAATGGTTGCACCATTTTGATCATGATGTTAATGACCATATTTCTTCAGACACCTGGCAGATGATTGGTAAACTTTCTCTTCGCAATAAAATCGCCCCATCGTTAATGCAATCTAAATTTTTCTCCGTCAACCTTCTTCATTGGACTCCTGTTCGTTTACATTCGCTCAATCTCAAAGAAGATGACCTATGTTGGAGCTGTGGCTTATTGACAGGTGACTTTCCGCATATGTTTTTTGAATGCTCCTTCCTCCAACCCTTTTGGGACCTCATTCACAAACACCTCATGCTCATCTTTGGTATTAAGTTCCAACTCTCCTTCCCATTAATTCTATTAGGTCCATTAGCTGCCCCAGCCCCTCTCCCCTTGGATCCCATGGAATTACAGCTGTTGGATCTTCTGTTGACTATTGCAGCGAAAGTAATTCTTATCGAATGGAAATCCTTTTCCTCTGTTTCTTATCATACTTGGTGGGCTTGGGTTTCCTTTTTACGAAGTGCTCATACCTCGGTCGATCATGCTCACCTTTCTCCATCTATAGCTAGTGGGGTTTGGAATGCTCTGGATAACTATATGGATTTGTCATCAAAGGGGTTGGTTGACCAATATCCCTTCGATTTGTCTGGTTGAATGGCGTCTTGTTTGTCGGGTTAGTTCGTTGGAAATCCTTCTCTTCTTCTTTCTTCTCCTCCTTCTCTGTCTTCTCTTCTTTTTCCATCTTTTCCCTCTTTTTTTCTCTTTCTTTCTTCTTTCTTCTTTCCTTTCCTCTCTTCCCCTGATTATACCAGCTGATAGTGATACTCTTGATTGTGGACTCTGCCTAAGCTACTTACTTTATCTTAATTAATTCATTTTTCTGTTTTTGGCAGACTACTTTTGTGTATGGATGTATTTGCTACGATTCATTGTTGAATTTCAGCTTCTGATTGCTTTTTATCTGTTATCAATTGTATCACTTATACTTGTATTCTGTATCTTCATCTATAGCTAGTGGGGTTTGGAATGCTCTGGATAACTATATGGATTTGTCATCAAAGGGGTTGGTTGACCAATATCCCTTCGATTTGTCTGGTTGAATGGCGTCTTGTTTGTCGGGTTAGTTCGTTGGAAATCCTTCTCTTCTTCTTTCTTCTCCTCCTTCTCTGTCTTCTCTTCTTTTTCCATCTTTTCCCTCTTTTTTTCTCTTTCTTACTTCTTTCTTCTTTCCTTTCCTCTCTTCCCCTGATTATACCAGCTGATAGTGATACTCTTGATTGTGGACTCTGCCTAAGCTACTTACTTTATCTTAATTAATTCGTTTTTCTGTTTTTGGCAGACTACTTTTGTGTATGGATGTATTTGCTACGATTCATTGTTGAATTTCAGCTTCTGATTGCTTTTTATCTGTTATCAATTGTATCACTTATACTTGTATTCTGTATCTTCATTTGCTTCTTTATAACAATAAAATTCTTTTGAAATAAAAAAAAAAAAGTGATAAGAGAATGACGTGGCCTGCATTTGCCTTGTCATAGTGCTTTTATTTTTCAGAAATGACACCCTGCCCAGTTGAGAAAAACACAAGGGGGCCAATTCACAGAACTAATCTGAGACTAAATCCTAAACTTACTACTTTTGGTATTCACAAAAGGTATTTAGTAGTAGTAAAGTTAGGATTTTGTCATTAGTTAGGATTTTATTTTAAATTAGGATTTTGTCTTAAGACCAAAACTTAAGACAATTAAGACAAAATCCTAATTTAAGATACAATCCTAACTTAAGACAACATCCTAACTTTACTACTACTAAATACCTTTTGTGAATACCAAAAGTAGTAAGTTTAGGATTTAGTCTCAGATTAGTTCTGTGAATCGGCCCCAATGAGAAGCAATGAAAAAACTAGGGAAAGCTCTCAAGAAAGCTGGGGAAAGGAAAAAGAAAGCAGTAAAAAGTTAGGCAAAAGCAGGAGAAAACACTCAAAACAAAGGAGGGGGAGAAAGCAGTAAACAATTAGGCAAACACAGGAGAAAGCACCCAGAAACACGTGGGGAGAGGAAGGAAAAACTGTTAAAAAAAAGGCAAAAGGAGAAGACAGTGCTAAGAAAAATGTGGAAAAGCAAGGACAAAGCAGGACAAATTAGGCAAAAGCAAGAAAAACAGTCAGAAAAATGGAGGAGAGGAAGGAGAAATCAGTAAAAAATAACAAGGCAAAAGCATGATTAAGCACTCAGAAGAATGGGGGAAAGCAGTAAAAAACTGGAGATAACAGTAACATTGGATTATGATTGAGTTGCAGCCACATCCACAAAAGCATATCCAGAGAATGAGTGCAGATTCTTCTGACCGTAAATATGAATTTGTAAATACACAATTCAGCCAAAACACATTAAAATATATGTACGGCACATTTTAAAACAGATGTGTCTGATTATGAATGTAAAATATAAGGATATGAAATGTGATTGTGAATATACTGCACTGAACTGGAAAAGTGTACAGTTCTGCTTTACTGCATAGCATAAAATACAAATCTATTCCCCTTCTATCGCAGAAGGGATGGTTGAATACACTGAAGTATTGACTTTTTAGAATTGTTTCAAAAGGAGCATGCCCTGCTTTGTAGTGCAGGTAGAACATTTAAACAAACAGGCATGCACTTTGCCATTTTGCAAACTATGTGTGATGAAATGAAAAAAATATGCTGAACATAGGAACATTCCTATCTGAAATGCAATATTTTGAACTGCAGCGTAGTCACAATCAGCATTTATGGGTGGACCATGATTGATGAGTGATAAATATTTAAAATAGCTGCACATTATGGTGTGGACTTTTAACTTGCACATTTTTCTAAAATCCTTGACTGAGCTATTCCATTGTCATAGAAAAAATATATTTTTTTCATCTTTTCAAATATTGTCAATTTACCGAAACTCATATGCAATTGAAAAGTTCCATGCAATGGTTCAACTGAAAATCGATGTTGGTGTGTGGGTGAGTGTATGAGAGTGTGTGTGTGTGTGTCAGGATGTTCAAGAAAGTCTTTTATGTAATTTCTACCTAAAATAATATTTTACGGCTGTGCAAAATTTGAGAAACCCGAGGTTGTCACTGGAAAACCTTAGCAATCTCACACACTCCCTATTTTACCTTTTAAAAAACAATTATTGATTATGATTTTCATTCTTTGCTGAGTGGAGCACATGAGCAATTCTATTTTTCCAAGCATGATATGGCAAGCTGAAAGCTCAAATTGACAATCGCTTGGTCGTTGTCAACAATAAAAACAACAAGGTGGTGGAAAGAATGCTTAAATTAATTTCAGCCTGTGATGATTGCTTGGGGCGGCATTCCAGATGATCATTTTTTATCTACTCTGTCATTCTAGACGACACCCGCCTAATGGAAACCATTCTTGGTACTGCTCTAATAGGAACAGTCCAGCCAGAAGTGTCGGGTATGGGTGGGTGGAACTCGTGTTGTTTTACTCTGCAGAATTCTACTGGCTTACAGAAAAACTCAGCAAAATGTATCCGGGCACCACCAATGGGCAGAAAACATGCCGTTTCGTGCTGCTCACACTGCAATTTAGCACTGGTAGTCCGACCAGAGCTGGAAAACCGCACAAACTTTTGCAGGAGTGCACAGCTATTCATGTTCATTTTGCAGCCACTGGAGTAGAAAATCTACGCAAGCAGCAGCAAATCTAACCACGACATCACATGAACGCCAGCGACCGCATGCATTACAAAATGTCACTAGGGGATGCCATATTTCACTCATGCTTGCCAGCTCACCTATTCTGTAGCCTTGCGGGTGATAAATTATGCAATGCAGCGATTGGAGTAATTTGGCCTGAATTCCGTGTTAAAGAGTAACATGCAGTGGCAAAAATTATGCTAATTTCAGGGGTGGAACAAAAAAATTTGGCTAACCCCTACTGCCAAGACAGGTCTCCTCCAGATGGGAACATAAGCAACCCCATACCTAGATTCCACGTTTTTCTAGTATGACATGCTGTGCAGGAAGCTCAATGTATTTGCTTCTTTGTGGGTAGTCCCACAACTCTGTAAAAAATTAATTTACTGGTTGCAAATAGTCCATTTAAACTCTTCACTCAGATGATAAATGTGTATCCAAATGTAAAGATAAAATGCAACAAAAGGTACTGCCAGATCACAAAGTGGACATTTAGTCATTTACTGCTATAACAGATATAGGGAACAAACAGTACAGTCTGGTTGGAGACTTCAATTTTGATGAATTTATGGGACTGAAATACCTGCAGTCATTCGGTATAACACTTGATCTCTCCTGCAGGTGGTTATGGCTTTTACTCTAATACAAATTTGCTTATTCGTTGTGGTGAACTGCAAATTTTAACAGCCATGTCTGGATGTAATGAAAACGTACCCTGACAAAATCTTACACTTTCACTACGTTAAGCTCAGAAGGCTTTTGTCATCATGAAGTGCAGTTTCTCAATACAACACAATGAATCCAGGCATATTACTTCTGACACTCCTAAGTGGCAACATAAAAAGAAAAATTACTGAAATGTCCACTTCACCACCCAATTGACTATTACAGACAAAGAAAAGAAGGATTCACTGGCACACTGTTTGGAGATTGTCACTACAAAATAATTATCCGCTTTTGAATATTGCAACGCCAAGTGGCATAGTATTCCACTTATAATATAAAGAGATGAGCACCCATTGTCTCAATGTCCATTACACAGTTTATGATATTTTTGGAGACAAAGATCCAGTGCAGAAGGTAGTCTTCAAATCTTTATTTCAAAAAGTTCATAATATTCACAACAAAAACTTCTCAGCTCACAGCGCCGACACGTGTTTCGTCTCAATCCTGAGACTTTTTCAAGGCTGGAAGTGTCAAACAAATACAAATAAAATGATGAATAACAGAATTCCAAAAGGAAAGATACAATTAAGAAACTGTTATAAGAAACAAATGTATCATTATCAAATCCAAGGGTGATAAACCACTCCATTACATTCATGTCTCAATAAAAATCCTTCTGAGTCAAAATTACGGCTAGGATATACATGTATTTAAAAAAACAGAACCTCAAGGGTATAGAACAAACAATGAAAACACACACTGTTACACAAATATGTACATATATACAGAGTTGTATACATAAATTCCTATGTTAGAAGTTTATGTGCTACATATGAATTAAAAATCACTGCAATTGTGACACAAATCGAAAGACTTAGGGAGAAAAAATAATTAGGCAAAAAATGCATCAATGAACAATCACAAACATTGGAAAAACCAATATATTTCGTACACTATGAAACCTCCAATATTTTTCTCACAAAAGTTCAAGACAAATCAAGACTACTGGTGTTGGTGTAAGAAATTAATAATTACATTGAGAGAAACAGCACATACCATTCAAATTCATATGGTTCTTCAAAGTCTAGATCGATTCAGCCTGTCTGATTGTGGATAGGGAGTTCCTGGATAATGGACTATCTAATTCTTTACGGTCATCTAAACTACCTGAAAAAGTATTCAAAAAAAGGGAGACACATAGGTAAATGTGATTCAAAAGACAATGGTATACACACCAGCGTAACAATATTCATAATGTAAATAAAAGTCGATAACAGAAGAGAGTCTAGTCTTGATCCAGACTTGTTAAGGGAATGGGAGAACCTTATTTCAGGGTCTTCATTTGGGATGATGGATATCCTTATCCGTCATGCAGAAAGAAAAAGAACCAAATTGCTTGCAGACATTGAGGCAATAGAGGAGGAAATTAAGAAGCTAAACATGGGAGAAACAACAGATAAAAACTATAAGATACTGAAAGAAACTCTTAAGTTCTCATCAGAATTACATCAGAGACAAGAAAATAAGAAAGCTAAAGCGTGATGAGATGGATTATAAGAACATAAGGGTCTTTACATTTGCTAAAAGATTCAATGAGATTAAGCCTAGATCAGGGGTCCCCACACTAAAAGAGGCTAGAACAGATACTGTGATCTCAGTAAGCGAATCCGAAGCCTCTAGTGTCACTAGTGACTTCAGTGACATTCGTAATGATCCATCACCAGTGGCAGGAACGTCTGAAACACCAACCCCTGGTTCCTCTTTTTTATTGGAATTAGAACGCTATCGGAAAGGAACGAAACTGAATTTCAATCGCAAAGTACAGGGAGGAGGAAAAGAACAAGGAGGGGTGGGCAAAAAACCAAAAACAGAAACAGATCAAACACAAAGAGTCACGAGATCGGTATCGTGTGTACAGAGGAAGTGAGCCCGAGTAACACATGCAATACTGTTGATGGTTTGAACCTTACAATCAATGGTGATAATGAGGATGTATCGATTATTAATTTATCACAAGCTAAACTAACAGGATGTGAATTGAATGCACTGAAAAAAGGGCTACATTTTTGTCCTGTGAGTAAGGCAGATTTTACGTCCGTCCATATTGACTTGTACAAATTTGTCAGACGACTCAAATTGAAAAAGTTTTTTGATTCAAATAAAAAAACCTAAAACAATTCCAGTTTACAGAGTAAATGAAAGTGGAAAGTCAATTGAAGATATAATGAATGTACAAATGTTACTTAGTATGGATGATGTACTAGAGCAGACACCTACCATCAGTAATATTTTGTCAGATCTGGATATTGAGAGCAATGTCCACACTGATAGTGGTTTGAGATTGAAATCAACTTTCTTACCTGTAACTACAGCAGACACCCTCATTGACTGTTTTTATAAAACGGTAACCCATGAGCTATATAGATTGGAAGATAGGGTTTTGGGCTCACGATTGGGCAATAGAGACAATCTTAACAGAGAGGAGAGAGAAGCCCTATTACAATTACAATCTCATAAGGATATAGTTATCAGGGAGGCGGACAAGGGCGGAAATATTGTTCTTCTGGATAGTTTGACTATATTGCAGAAATAAATCGCCAATTGATGGATGCCACTTAATACACCAAAGTTACATCAAATCCTTTAACACAGGTAAATTCCAAACTGGAAATAATTTTACGGTATTGGCATAGTAAGGGTCTCCTGTCTGATTCGGAACACAAATATCTCTTCGTTCCCAATCCCAGGGCTGCATATATATATGTTTTGCCCAAAATACATAAAAGCTTAACAGCTCCCCCTGGTAGGCCTGTCATTTCAGGCATTGGAGGGCCTACTGAGAGGGTGTCGGAGTTTATCGACATTACTTTACAACCTATCGTTCGCAACATTCCGTCCTATATAGAAGACACAAAGGACTTTTTAAATAAATTGGAAGACTTGGAATGGGAGCCAGACTTTATGTTGGTAACACTCGACGTGTGTTTCCTTTATACGAGCATTCCCATGGATGGAGGTATGGCGGCCCTGACCTACTATCTATCCAAGAGAGATGCGACTTTATATGAACACACTGAAATGATTATTGATTTAACACGCTTTGCCTTGGCTTATAATTTCTTTTAACATTTGGATAGTTGGTACCAGCAGCAGGATGGTGTGGCAATGGGGGCAAAATTTTCGCCCTCTTTTGCTAACATCTACATGGGGTTCTTTGAGGAACAACATATTTGGAAAAAGGCCCACCAGACTTGACGAACCAGATAGTGTACTGGTGTCGATTTATAGACGACATTTTTATGGTCTTGGGGGCGACAGTTTACAACTTGTCGCCTTTCTGGACTATATCAACCAAAATGAATTCAACCTGAGTTTTACTTCGACATCCAGTAAAAGCAGTATTGACTTTCTAGATGTGACCCTCTTTATTGAGAAGGGTAAATTGGAATCGAGACTGTTCAGGAAGAGCACATCCTGTAACGCCGTCCTCCATGCTAGTAGTGCCCATCCGGGGTCACAAATTGGAGCAATACCATTTGGAGAGATGACAAGATTAAGACGAAATTGTAGTACTGAGGGCCATTTTGTGTGAGAAATAGAAATCTTGAAGAAAAGGTTCTTAGCTAGAGGCTACGATAGGTCTTTGCTGAATAAAGCACAGGACAAGATATTGAAAGTACCGAGAAAAAACACCTTGAAACGTAGACAGAAGGGCTCCAAAATGAAAAACACTGAAAGAATTGCCTTCATAACACAGTATAATGCAAACAGTTCACAAATCTTTAGCACTCTTAAGAAACAATGGCATTTACTGAGATTAGACCATGACTTAGAAAAATATATCTCTAGCAATCCTAGGGTTGTGTACAAAAAAGGATTCAAAATTCAAACCTGTGGCTCCCTAATAGGCCTTCTGGTTTTTATAAGTGTACTTTATGTAACATATGCCAGTTCGCTGATGACATTCTGCTACAATTCCAAGCAGACCCATCACATTAAGGAATTCATTAACTGTAATTCTAAATATGTTGTATACTGTATTATCTGTAAATGTCACCTTATTTATGTGGGAAGTACCATCAGGCCCCTGAAGGAGAGAATTCAGGAACATGTGAGGGCCATTAGGAACAACAGTACTAACTACCCCTTTGCGTTACACTACAACAGGGAACATGCAGACAGTGAAGTTCTTAACATTCGATTCCATGGCATTGACATATTGAGACCGAACCCACGGGGGGAGATAAAACAGCAGCTCTTCGCAAATTAGAAGCGAGATGGTGGATTAAGTTGAGGGCAGTTGATATGGGGCTCAATACTGACAGAGAACTGCATGTCTTTCTACGTGAATAATGGACATCACTAACCAAGAGAGATGTCTACCAACACAGGGCTCTGTGTTGGTTATGTCCAGAAGTTGAGCAGCCATTGGAGTGATTACAGTGATACTGGTACATAAATAGAGATTTAAATCCAGGTTTTGTTTCCAATTTAAGTGCAGTGACCGCCCCAGTCTATCCAGCTTATATACATGGGGCAATGAAATTATGAATCGCTAAGTACAGGCATGCAAATAGTGAGACCATTATTCCAACTTATGTTCTAATGTTATGGTTTGTATCTGAATGAGGCGAGGAAGCAAGTAACGCTTATGTATGTGGGGCAATGAAATTATGAATCGCTAAGTACAGGCATGCAAATAGGGAGACCATTATTTCAACTTATGTTCTAATGTTATGGTTTGTATCTGAATGAGGCGAGGAAGCAAGTAACATTACTAAGCTTCCGTTATAGGTAGTCTTGATACTTTAAACATAATCTTCGGATAAGGGGTATACATTAGGTCCATCGGACTGGTGTAATACGAACATATATTAATTTAAAAAAGCATATGCTAGGACTGTTTTTTATACACTGGCCATTGTTGAATTAGTTTTATGTAATTACTTTTGGGTGACATTTTAATTCTGAAGAAACAGGCGTTAGTAGTTATACAGAAAACCATGGTTTGGGATAATTTAGCCACTATAAGATGGCCACCGAATTTCACTCGTTTTGCACGCAACACGTCCACAGTTTACTGATAGGACGCATAGTGAGGTCATGTGACCGTAGGACGTATACGTGGGACTACTTTAAATATGGCGCCTCCATCGGGCCGATGTGCTACGATGACAGGAGTCCCTTACGGCTGTTGAGTGACGCTGCGGTAAGTTTTCGGCTCTATAGAGCTTAGCCTCTTCTATCATGCAATAGAGCTTAAGATAGAAGTCCCATTGTGGTAGAATATCTGACCGCTTTATATTAGGTTCAGGGTATTATACTCTGCCGGCTTTTGACATGATATTTTGTTTCTAGACTTGACTGGTTATGTGAGATCACCTATGGTTTGATACTCGTACCTTCGTTTTTATATATGATTATAATATATATAACTTCCACAATATGATTCTTCTGTGTGCTACACTTAACTCTTTTACAGACGGGCACACTGACGTATTATGTGGGTGCCACAAATAGAAGAATTGAAGAAACAAGACCGTTATTCGATATATTAGGATAATAACGTTATGTTTTTGTCCCTTAATCTAATCCTAGCACCTCATGGCATTAGGCGTAGACCTCCATTAATCCACGTTTATATACCTTTGTCGTTTCTTGACTGATAATAGGTGACGGAGTCGCAATAATACATTTTCAAAAGAACCTAAGGCAGACTATAGAGAACAGAAGGGAACGGGATATCTCTGCTAGGGGGACAGTGCTTCACATGGTAAGCCTTGGTATATCATATTGGCCGTGTGTATGAAATTTGAACGCATTGCACATCTTTGTATGGACATACTCCTTTTTTATTAGATTAGACGACTTCCAATCTGAGGAGCAGCCACTTGATATACTCTACTCACCCTTACTTTGGGAGGTGAGTTTTTTCTTTGAGTGCAGGTTCCTACAGTATAGAGGCCTTTATGTTTGCATGACACGCAAAAGGTCTCTATTATATGCTTAATACTCAGTGTTAGAACATTCTTGTAAAGAGGACTTTATCCAGCCATGAGATATAAGCGTCACAGATGTTGGTAACTAGTTTATACCATGAGTATCACATCATTAGTGGGAGTGATTAATAGAGGAAGAACTATATCCATACAGGGACTTTAGCAGTATTAGATATTGTGTATATAAATATGATAGATCTGAGCAATTCTGCACTAGACTCTCTTCTGTTATCGACTTTTATTTACATTATGAATATCGATACGCTTGTGTGTATAACATCGTCTTTTGAATCACATTTACCTATGTGTCTCCCTTTTTTTGAATACTTTTTCAGGTAGTTTAGATGACCGTAAAGAATTAGATGTATTTATTTATTTATTTATTTCATTTCCGATAGCGTTCTAATTCCAATAAAAAAGAGGAACCAGGGGTTGGTGTTTCAGACGTTCCTGCCACTGGTGATGGATCATTACGAATGTCACTGAAGTCACTAGTGACACTAGAGGCTTTGGATTCGCTTACTGAGATCACAGTATCTGTTCTAGCCTCTTTTAGTGTGGAACCCCTGATCTAGGCTTAGTCTCATTGAATCTTTTAGCAAATGTAAAGACCCTTCCGTTCTTATAATCCATCTCATCACGCTTTAGCTTTCTTATTTTCTTGTCTCTGATGTAATTCTGATGAGAACTTAAGAGTTTCTTTCAGTATCTTATAGTTTTTATCTGTTGTTTCTCCCATGTTTAGCTTCTTAATTTCCTCCTCTATTGCCTCAATGTCTGCAAGCAATTTGGTTCTTTTTCTTTCTGCATGACGGATAAGGATATCCATCATCCCAAATGAAGACCCTGAAATAAGGTTCTCCCATTCCCTTAACAAGTCTGCATCAAGACTAGACTGTCTTCTGTTATCGATTTTTATTTACATTATGAATATCGTTACGCTTGTGTGTATAACATCATCTTTTGAATCACATTTACCTATGTGTCTCCCTTTTTTTGAATACTTTTTCAGGTAGTTTAGATGACTGTAAAGAATTAGATAGTCCATTATCCAGGAACTCCCTATCCACAATCAGACAGGCTGAATCGATCTAGACTAAGAAGAACCATATGAATTTGAATGGTATGTGCTGTTTCTCTCAAGATAATTATTAATTTCTTACACCAACACCAGTAGTCTTGATTTGTCTTGAACTTTTGTGAGAAAAATATTGGAGGTGTCATAGTGTACGAAATATATTGGTTTTTCCAATGTTTGTGATTGTTCATTGATGCATCTTTTGCCTAATTAATTTTTCTCCCTAAATCTTTCGATTTGTGTCACAATTGCAGTGATTTTTATTTCATATGTAGCACATAAACTTCTAACATAGGAATTTATGTATACAGCTCTGTATATATGTACATATTTGTGTAACAGTGTGTTTTTACTACTTACGATAGCTTTCTTAGGACCCTCTATCGCCCCTCTTATAGATTTCTTTTGTGTTGTCCCTGCCTCTACCTGTAAACTTCCAGTGTTAAGAGAGGTAGCCTCCCGTATACTAAGGGGAGACTGTTGTGTCTCAGAATGCTGTGCTGATAAAGGAGAAGACCTTTTTAATTTTAAAAGGCCTTCAGTGCTTCTAATAATTCCTCCACAGCCTACCCACCTTCTCCAACCTTACCACTGACTCAGTTTTCTTTCTGCACCTCTTTGTTTTCCTGTTTGCAGCCATGATATAGGTCCTTCCCTCGCTGAAAAAAAGCCGGTGATACTGGTTTTATTGCCCCCTCTAAGGAGGCCCCGCGCTACAGCCTTACGCCCCCTCCTGAGCTCCAGCGCGGCTTCCAACAGGGGGAGGGCAAAGAAAAACGGATCCCCTCCACTTCCCTGCACATCCCTAGCTCCCCCAGCAAGCTCCTCTCCTCCTCAGCGGCCCCCACGAAGGAACCGCGAAAGAGCCGCACCCAGGACCACCGACACCGGCCCGAGCCAAGAGAAGCCCAGAAGTAAAAAAAAAGTCCTCTCATGCGCCGCTCAACAAACGCGGCATCTACAGTGACGACCCGGCGTCTCCCTGCTTCTTGGCTTCACGGAAGGAATCCAAGCACCGGCACAAGCAGCAAGAATAGCGAAGAAACGCTCCAACCGCCGACACTCAGGTAACGCCCCCCCTACTCCTGCTCCCCCTCCTCCGATCAATTATGGGCTGCTGTTGCTCTCTGGGTCCATAGAGGCTGGCGCAGAGCTCCGGGCTAGCAATCAGCCGCCAATCCCGTAAATGCTTGTTCACCTTTTGCTCCCCGTGTTGAGTTTAATTTTTAACATCCCGTTTATGCTCTGTGTGATAATGTGGAATAATATTTGGGATGAATGTTAGTCCACCAGAAGTGATAATGTCATATTCTTGTTAGGTCCAGTACAGTTCCGTAAATTAAACCTGGGGTCAATCTCTAGTAGCTGTAACACAGAGTAGGCAATCTTAACTTATGAAAATGTGCAAAGCATTTAGAAGTACCTAAACAGTTATATAGTCGAAATATAATCTAATAAAGGTCCCACTCTGATTTATAAAATAAAGAATTTTTTTGTGAAGAAAATTGCACTAACGGGACAAAAATCCAATAAGAACAGCCAGAGATATGAATGTTTAAAGTTTTAAATAAAAATTATCTCCTTGCTGGCTTCCAAGAGTGCAGAAGTGTGGCTCACCGATTAGAGCGGTAGACCCTGAGGCAGAGGTCTGGCCCACGACCAGGGTTCAATTCCTGACTCGGCAGGGTCTTGGGCTCAGTGTCCACGGACTCGATAATTCTCGCCTAGGTGCCTAATCTAATCATGGGTCCCAATCTGCAACTCTGGGCAATAGCTTGCTTAATCTCCACAACGGCCCCGAAAGCGCTAGGATGCCTGGCCTCACCTTGGAGGTGCCCAGTAAGGGCCATCTCACAGGTTAAGCCAGGAAGGGTTCCACAGCGGTATACAGCGCCAAGATACCTTCTAGGTGATAGTGCGCGTTACAAGTATACACACATTTACATTTACATTCCAATCAGGCTTCACAGATGGCTTCAGCAGACATCTACTTTAAATGTTTTACAATGATATCTATGGTCTAATAGATTAAGATGACCCCTGGCATTTAGTATTACTCATTTTAGCAGGTTTTGACACTGTAGATCAGGTCAAATGATGTAATCTACTTAAAACCAGAAATGGGCTTCCACAATCCAGTCTCTCATTAGAAATCATTATAACCTACTAAATGCTGCCTGCTAGTACAAATTGCAGACCACACTTCATTTATTTCACCTATGAACTATGATTTACTCCAAGCTACTGTCCTAGGACTAAGGTCGTTCACTTTCTAACTCTAGAATACTTCTTTGAAATATTGATCATGGATACACCAGTATGGTGAAGACCTGTATTTGTAGACAAAGACATGCCCCATCAATGATATGGCTGATTTGTAGCCATTACCTGTTCTTGAGATGAAAATTAATATTTTTCCCAATCCAAAACATTAATGCTATATTCCTCAAACAATGTCTGAAGAGGGTGATCTAAAATAATCAAAGGATGAAGGGGCTAACCTAAAGTCATTTTCGGGTAGCCATTTGGTGTTGATGATATGAGCAAATGTAATAAGCATTTTTTCTGCTGCTTGCAGTCAAAACGTCCAAATTCCTTGTGTATTGCAATTTATGTTACATTTGTGAGATGTCCAATTCAGGCTATAAGTTGGATATAATGAACGTGATACTTACATTAAACATATGAACCCTGAATGGTGATCGCAAATATAAATCGTTCCTCTTCTGCAGAAGTGCAGGGCTGTGCCCGAGTGGTCTATTTATAGCTGCATGCAATGTATATATGTAAAGTGCAAGTTGGACTAATGCATTTATTGATTCGTTTCACTGAATTCTTTCGAGCACTGCCAATCGAATAAAACAATCAGTACATGTAAATATAATACAAAATGTAAAATGTAGAATCCTAACGGCTAGTGTTTATAAAATATAATATGTATGTAAAATAAGGCTTCAAATTGAACAGCGACCTAGTGAATATTTTGCTAGGACTGAAAAAAATCCCAACATTGATGTTCACTTCAAAAGAGTCCCCTACACAGGTAATCAGTCTTAATTTGAATTTCAGAGGCGCGATATCAACGAAGAAGACAGTGAAAAATGTTAATTGTCAGGAAAACGAATGCCATATCAGCGAAAAAATGAGAATCGCGGCGTAAGTAATTACTGTGGGAAATACAGCGAGAGATAAAAAGTAAGCAATCGTTCATCGTGGCTCACATAAGGAGGAAGGATTGTAATAAGGCACTAATGACTTACACAAGACATCACACAAAGGCAACTAATTATATGGCTGGTAACATTTTGATTGGAGTGGAATAGTGTAACTTGTTCCTCCTTACAGAAGATCAAAGATAATTCGCTCGTTTTAAAATCTCCCTCATGATCACAATCTTTACGCAGTCATATCTACCAAACACACGTTAACAGATGATCTATAGAAAACAAACATAATTGGATAAAGTATACGAAAAAAATCAAGCCAGTCAGCCAGCTGTTGTGAAGAAATGCAGACTTTGCTAAAAAAGGATATTGGCGTATTGATTAAAAAAACACAAAATGCTGAGAAATTAAATGTAATTCATTAACGGTTGATAGGGTGAGCGAGAGGTTAATATAGCTATCAAGCAGAAACCAGGAACACAAAAGGTAAACAGGGATAACAACTTCATAGCATCATTTAACGAAGAGTAGGAGCAGCATCACAGAGTAGTTTGTTCCAAAATACATGTGAGAGTGAGACATGAGGATTCACACTTCATCAATTTAAGACATAGGAATTGAAGCTTATAATTACATTTAAAAACTAAAATAACTCATTCCATGGACTAATATTTTTATGCAGCTTAGCCCACCCTGAACAAGAGTTTCAGGAAAACTTCAGTTTTGTCAATAATACGTGCTCGCTAACTCTTGACACAACATTGCATTTGAAAGTGCACATGTTCTTGCCTAAACCTGCAGCATATTCAGATTGTGTTTGACATACTTCACATGAGCACATTAAAACACCTAGCCTTCCATAGAATTTGGTAGTGGCAATCTATGTTGTCTAGTTCAAATGTTTTTAATTTTCTTTAGCTAGCAACCATAATGGTACCGCTGTAAGTCAAGTAGAGCCCACCCTCTAGCCCCCACACAGATACTTCATTTCATATTTTTCTATGTGTCTGTTGCATTCCATACAAAGCAGTTAATCACGCTTTGTGCCATGGCTATCTCTTTCTTAGGACAGTATACTGTGTCGTCAATGACAAGCGCCCTGGTGCTGGATGGATAATTATTGCACTCGATAAAATCTACCACCACTGTGTGAAATTTATCTGGTGTGATAATTATCACTTACTCCTCAACCAATCAATCCAATCATTTATAAAATACAGCAAATCACCTGTGAGGGTCGGTGTACAGTCTTAATATCGAGTCATTTATTTCGACTGGACATAATATCGACTAGAGAATATCGAGATGGCATTAATATCGAGGTAAGTAATATCGATTTTTTTTTTATCGATTGTTATGTATGTAAAAAATATCGACATAAAAAATATCGAGTAAGTAATATCGTCAGTAAAAAATATCGATATGTTTATTAGTTTAAAAATATCGAAAGTTGTGTTATCGACTGTCACAATATCGACTCTCATGATATCGAATTTTAATATGTATATATATAATATGTAATAGTTCAATGTACATTGTTTTAATGTTTTATAATAGCATTTTGTGTTAAAATGTATTAATTTTATTTATTTATTTATATAGAATTAATGTTAAAAATAATTAATAAATTAAAAAAAAATTATATTACTATAATAATTTCTAGGAGCGGGTAGTGGGTTTTTAGGGGAATAGAGTGGGAAGTATTTTAAATATAATTAATTAATTATGTAAATATATTAATTGGTATTAATTAATTAATTATGTAAATATATTAATTGGTATTAATTAATTAAATATGTAAATATATTAATTGGTATTAATTAATTAAATATGTAAATATATTAATTGGTATTAATTAATTAAATATGTAAATATAATTATTGGTATTAATATGTAATTAATTGTTAAATTACTATTTAATTAAATATATAATATGTAATTGGTAAATATGTTATTTTAATAGCTTATTTGAGAATTATGCTTATTTAAATCATTTTTTTCATGTAGCCGGTTGTGGGATTATAGGGGATTAGGGTGGGAAGTAATTTAATAGTAAGTAATTAAATCTGTTAATTAATTAATTGGTAAGAATAAGTAAATACTTGTTATTTATCTAAAATATGTTAATTATATATAATTTAATTGTTAATTTATTTAAATAAATGGAATTATTGTTGAATATGTAAAATCAAACTTTTTTAGGATATGTAGTGGGTTGTGGGATTATAGGGGAATAGGGTGGGAAGTAATTTAATTGTAAGTAATTAATTATGTTAATTAGTTAATTGTTATGAATAATTAAATATTTGTAAAATAAATTAAATATGTTAATTATATTTTATGTAATTGTAAATGTATTAACATTAATGCTATTATAGTAAATTATGTTACATCTCACATTTTTATGTTATGTAGTGGGTTGTGTGTTAATAGGCGTATAGGGTGGGAAGTTAATTAATTATAAGTAATGACATATGTTAATTAATTAATTGGTATTCATAATGAAATAATTGTTAAAGACTTAAAATATGTTAATTATATAGATATAAATAGATATAACTAATATTATAATAATTAAATATAAAATATATATATATGAAATATAATTGTCTAATTACATTTAATTACATATATATAATATATTTATAATTAGATATATAAAGATATATATAACATATATATATATAATTATAGATATTCTCATATATATATTATTTTGTATTTGGGGAAAGAGGTTGGTTTAGTCTTCTGGGTTACTTTTCTGTTTGGTTATTAAGGGGTATATGTTGTGTGCAGAGTCAGTTGTCAGTTTTTTGGTAAAGGTGTATTTGTAGGGGTCAGGGTCAGTTTTCATTTAGTGGGTAAAGGGGTATTTTTAGGGGTCAGGGTCAGTTTTCAGTTAGTGGGTAAAGGGGTATTTGTAGGATTCAGGGTCAGTTTTCAGTATTTGGGTAAAGGGTAATTTTTTTCTTTCAGAGTTAGTTTTCAGTTTGTGGATAAAGGTGTTTTTAGGGGTCAGGGTCAGTTTTCAGTTTTTGGGTAAAGGGGTATTTGTAGGGGTGAGGGTCAGTTTTCAGTTAGTGGGTAAAGGGGTATTTGTAGGGGTCAGGGTCAGTTTTTAGTTAGTGGGTAAAGGGGTATTTGTAGGGGTCAGGGTCAGTTTTCAGTTAGTGGGTAAAGGGGTATTTTTAGGGGTCAGGGTCAGTTTTCAGTTAGTGGGTAAAGGGGTATTTTTAGGGTTAAGGGTCAGTTTTCAGTATTTGGGTAAAGGGTATTTTTTTGGTTGCAGGGTCAGTTTTTAGTTTATGGGTAAAGGGGTATTTTTAGAGGTCAGGGTCAGTTTTCAGTTTTTGGGTAAAGGGGTATTTTTAGGGGTTAGGGTCAGTTTTCAGTTAGTGGGTAAAGGGGTATTAGTAGGGGTCAGTGTCAGTTTTCAGTTAGTGGGTAAAGGGGTATTTTTAGGGGTTAGGGTCAGTTTTCAGTTAGTGGGTAAAGGGTTATTTTTAGGGTTAAGGGTCAGTTTTCAGTATTTGGGTAAAGGGTCTTTCTTTGGTTGCAGGGTTAGTTTTCAGTTTGTGGGTAAAGGGGTATTTTTAGAGGTCAGGGTCAGTTTTCAGTTTTTGGGTAAAGGGGTATTTTTAGGGGTCAGGGTCAGTTTTTAGTTAGTGGGTAAAGGGGTATTTGTAGGGGTCAGGGTCAGTTTTCAGTTAGTGGGTAAAGGGGTATTTTTAGGGGTCAGGGTCAGTTTTCAGTTAGTGGCTAAAGGGCTATTTTTAGGGTTAAGGGTCAGTTTTCAGTATTTGGGTAAAGGGTATTTTTTTGGTTGCAGGGTTAGTTTTCAGTTTGTGGGAAAAGGGGTATTTTTAGAGGTCAGGGTCAGTTTTCAGTTTTTGGGTAAAGGGGTATTTTTAGGGGTCAGGGTCAGTTTTCAGTTAGTGGGTAAAGGGGTATTTTTAGGGGTCAGGGTCAGTTTTCAGTTAGTGGGTAAAGGGTTATTGTTAGGGGTCAGGGTCAGTTTTCAGTTAGTGGGTAAAGGGGTATTTTGTGGGTTCTGGGTCAGTTTTTAGTTTGTGGGTAAAGGGGTGTTTTTAGGGCTTTGGGTCAGTTTAGGGTTTTAGGTTAGAGGGATACAGGGTAAAAATATGGTCAATTTAAATGTCTATTAAATTAGTTACTTTTTCATATATTTTATATAAAATATTTCAATTAATATACATTAAAACAATTATTGGTATTGTAGGACTTTAAATATTAATACAATTTTTAAATATATTTAAATGTATAAGGTATTTTTAAATAGATTATTTAATATGCAAATAATATTTATATACAATAATAAAGAAGGAAACATAGACAGGGTTAAATGCCATAAATGAAAAATTGTTTATTCACATATAAAAATTTATTTGTAAATAGAGAATCATTTTTTATTTATAATCAAAAATTTTCATTCAATGTTTTTATTCACATAACAAAAATATGAAGTACATGTATATGTTTTTAACACATAAATTATATTAACATAATTTTTTTATCTTTTACATATATTAACATTTAAATAGTTTCTGAAACAAATTGGTAATATGTACTTTTTATTTAATAACAAAATATTTATTCAGATACACATTGAATTTATTGTCATTGCAAATTATGTACATTTTTTTGTAATTGTAACATTTTTGTTTATTACCAAGTCATGTTATATTTTTGGAAATAATTATTATGAATATTGAACATATTTATAATATTCATTTTTAAATACATAAACACCAAAAACATTTATTATATACATACATAATGTTTTACATAATATTTGCAAATTTAAAAAAAACATTTCTTGTAACAAACTTATATATGCAATTTATTTTTACATTAACATTATTTACTAAATGTATTTATAAATCAAAAATTAATTTTTTAACTATAACATAACAGTTGAATAATTATTTCAAACTTATGAATATTTATGAAATAATTTTATACACTTTAAATAAATATTTACACTTAATATAATACTCTGTGTATTTTTTAAAGTGTTGGAATATAGAAATTAAATAGCATTTAGCTGTATACAGGGACTACTTTTTAACCGCGTAATGTTACTTAGGCGTATTTGGTGCTTCAACAGATCGCGGTTGGGTGCTGCTTCGCGTTAGAGAGGGTAAGTTTGTTTTAATTGTGTTTTATAAGTTTCTGAACTTATTGCTAGTGTATGTGTGCTGTGTTTATGTTTATGTAGGTAGAGTTAATTAGAGAAGATTGTGTGTTCGGTGTTAGGTAGAGTGTACGATATTGGATTTTTACCGCGTTTTTGTTGTAGGTGTGTGAGGTGAGGTAATATGTTTAAATGTTACTAAGATAATATGTTTGATGTATAAATATGTGTTTTTATATATGTATGGGTGTTTTTATGTGGGTGGGTATGTTATTTAATTTTTTCTAGGTTATCGTCGCGTTTCGCTGTTTTGGAGGACTCCCTTCTTTTTTGATCACAGCTGTGTAACGAGTATTATATACTCTTATTTTTGCACACTATTTTTTGGGTTTTTACATTTTCTTGGAGCGTTTATTTTTCGCCATTACGGATTTTTGGGTTTTCTATGGTATCTGGTGTCTACTGAAGTGGAAAGGAGTCGCTATGCATTTGCTTGTATTTTTGCTTTTTTTTTGGGCTTTCATGGATTGTATGGGTTTTTGGAATGGTGTCCTATGGATTGCTTGGAATTGGATTACGTTTGAAGCTGTATCAGAAATATAAGTATTTTCAGGATATTTAATGGGTGGGAAAACTGTTTTTAATTTTGCTTTACTTACGTTGTATGTAACATTTTGTAAATACATTATCTAAATACATTTTATATATGTTAATATTATGTATTTGATAATTTAATTGCAATTTGTTACATATTATAATGAAGAATTTTAGGAAAAATATGTTTAGTTTTACGTGTATAGTTATGTAATGTTTTAAAGAATAGTTTTGGCAATCATTGATAGATATTCTAGTCCTTTGCTAGTTGGATAGAGGGTAACTTGACTTTGGAGTGTGTTATACATTTTTTTAGTTTCTTTGGTGAGTTTAGGTCCAATCAAAGTTACTGATTGCTCCATTCGGAGCTCCTGGTAACTTTGTTCTTTTTGTAAGGATTGTATTAATTTGTGAAGGGTAGGCGTTCCTCGGCCTGTAGTTGCTTGGAAGGCATTGTGCCATCCTTCAACTGCATTGTTTGTTTTTGCTTCCTTATTTAGTGTGCTAAGGTAGACATTCCACCAAGCTATTTGGTATTTGGGTTGTCTTCTATGGCCTGATCTGTGTAGCCTTCCTACCCATGTGTCTTCGAAGTAGTCAAGCATAGGGCTTAGTTTATCTTCGTTTCTTTTATAGTAGGGGCTGTCTATTAATAAGTTATAGTGCTCAGTTACATCTGTTAGTGGAACATAGGCTAGGGCGATGAGTTTTTTGATTTGATAAGCAAATGTGCTATCAGTGGCGTATTGGATACTCAAGGTTGATTTTTGTAGATGTCGCCAGATACATTGATTAAAGTGGTAATAGCAACCTTGTATTGCTGTGTGTGGGTATGTTTTAAGGATGCTGTTTATCATAGCTTTTTCAAAGTCAATGATAATTTTTTGTGGAAAATAGTTGTTAGTATGTTGCTTGACTTCAGTTAGTATTTCTTGATAGGTAGTTTGCTGTTTGTTTGGTAGAAGGGCATAAAGGAATGGAATATTTGCATTTTGGAAATGACCATGGATGGTGTATAATTGATAAAAAGGTTTGGGGCATACAGAAAAAGTACCGTCCATCATCCAAGTTTGGCATTGGGTAAGTTTTGTCATGTTGTTTGCTGTGGCAAACAGTATAATTCTTTTATCTTTAGATTTGTTGTCATAGAGTATAACATTTTCTTTATTGTGAGTTACAGAGAGTTCAGGTGGAATTTGGACTTCTTCTAAAGTTTTTGGTGTGGGAGGAGTAGTGCATGTTGCTCTTTTTTGTCTAGCTACTGTTCTTTTAAGGGATTCTATAGATGGTAATTGGCTAGAAGCATGTTGGGGAAGTACACTTAAATGGTGTTTCAGAATAGCAGTTGTTGGTTGATCAGTGCTAGTACTAGCTTCTTTAAGGGAATCTAGCATTTGTCTAATCTCTATTTCTGTTACATTGGGTGGGTGATTATGTTCTTTAGTATAAGTAACAGTAGTTTCCTGAGTTATAGCTCTACCATAACATTTGTTGGCATAATATTTCGTACACTTCCAAAACACTTTCAAATCTTTTTGTTTCTCTTGAGTGTAGACATATCCCATGTAACAAAGAAGCATTTTCCCTTTTTGTGAATAAATGAATTTAGCTCCTTCAGTCATGATAGTATTGTAGTGCTAGGAGGTAATTAAAAGAGAATGTAAATATTTTTTAAGGAAAAAAAATGTTCTAATCACATTATACAGTTTCACACATTTGTATTTTACCTGCAAATGTTTTGATGCTTTCAAGTCGTTATTTTCAGCTGTTGATGTTCTTCAAACTGTTATTTTCTGTGTATATCTTTTTGTACCTGTGGAAGTTGAGAAAATGTGTAGAAATATTTTATTACTATTTATGATAATTTGTTCGACGTTTTTTGCTAGTTTAGATTTAGTTACCTATCTATTAATTCTCGATTTTACATTTCTAATATATACTTACTTTTTTATATGTAACTTTTGATGTCCAGGTGTTGTGTAGGTCTTCTGTTTTTTTTTTTCATCTGTAGGATGAGTGCTAAAAAAAAAAGATATATTTGATGTATTTTGCTTTAAAATATAGGTGTGAGCTTTGAGAGTTACATTTTCGCTGACTAATAATGTAGTAGGACTTACTTTAGATATGTGTAGGTCTCTTTCTGTTGAAGTCCATCAGTTTTCTTCCAGAAATCCAGCAGAGTTTCGTCTTCCTTTACTTAGGAGATGTATACTGCGTTTTTAGTTACTTATTATTTCATTTATATAGTATTAGGTTAATTGTTTCAGAAATAGGATTGGTTGTTTAAATGGATAGTCTGTTTTTATTTGTTGATTTGAATTTTTTTTTCTGTTATGCTAATTGCTTTCCTTATATGGGTGACGCAAATTAACGTTTATTGAATGTGTAAGGATTTATTTTGTATAGGTAATGTTCTAGGTAATGTTATTTTGATATTTGTAAAGTGGAGGAATATATGTAATTAGTTGTAAAAAATGTGTAGAAGGTCGAAACATTGTTTATGTATTATAAAATGTATGTTAGTATTTATTGTGTGTTGTAAATGTTATGAAAATAAATATTATATGTCATCTATTTATATTAACTAAATCTGGTTTTTTATGATCAGTATGACTTAATTATTAAATAATAAAGTCATTTATTTTAGGATCTATTAATGGCGATTTTTTTACAATCGATAAATTTGCTATCTATGTTTGTGTAATCGATATTTTGACTGTTGTTATATAAATATTTAATAATCGGTGTTTTAGAAATCGATAATGTTGTGAGTCGATATTGTTGTAGTCGTTGTTTTTAGTAGTCGATATTGTGTAGTCGATATTTTTGATGTTTGTTGTGTAAGTATAGTAAATCGATAATTTTGTTGTCGATAATTAGTCATCGATATTTTGTCCAGTCGATATTCGGTCTGTCGAGGTTATGTCAGTGATCCGTGAGGGTCTCAAGGCTTTGGAGTTAATAGCAGCTGCGTAGTGATCTGTTCATCGAACATCCAGGTCTTGAGTCCTTTCCTAAGTTGTTGGAAAGATGTGGCTGTCCGGAGGTGTAGGGGAAGGTTGTTCCAAGCGTTGGCATCCAGGTGTGAGAAAGAGCATTCTCTACTGTTGGTTCAGCGGATCTGGGGGATATCTGCTAGGAAGAGGGAGGCGGATCGTATGCGACTGGTCGGTTGGTGGAAGGTCATGCATTTGTTGATGTATTCTGGTCCTTCGCTTTGCAGGGCTTTGCATGTGTGGGTCAACATCTTTAACTGACATCTCTTCTGGGTTGGGAGGCAGTGCAGCTTCTTGAGGTGGGGTGTGATGTGAGTCTGTCTTGGGAGGTCGAGGATGGGTTCTGATGTTGAGTTTTGTATTGTCTTTAGTCTCTTTAGGAGGTGTGTGTTGATTCCTACGTAGAGTGTGTTCTCCTAGTCCACCCTGCTGGTGATGAGGGTCTGCAAGATGGTCCTTCTGCTGTCGACTGGGAGCAACCTGAAAATCTTGCACAGCATGCATAGGGTGTGGAAGCAGGCGGTTGAGACTGTGATTACCTGTTTCTTCATAGAGAGCTTGCTGTTGCAGGCATGGTCTAATGGGGTGGGGATTGGGTCGAGTTCAGCAGGCCATCATGCGTCGTACCAAGCAAGGTGTCGATCCCAAAGATGTAGACTTCCGTCTTGTCAGTGTTGAGATCGAGAAAGTTGTCTTTCATCCAGCTGGCGATATTCATGACACATCTGTGGCAGGTGGCTCTGGTGGTGGAGGGGTCTTCTCACAGTGAGAGGAGAAATTGGGTTTTTTCAGCATAGGAGATGATGTTGAGTCTGTGTGATCTGACTGTGTTGGCCAGGGGGGTCATGTTGTTTGGATGAGGGTGGGGCTGAGGGATGATCCTTGGGGGGCGCCGCATATTATCTTCTTTGGGTCCGAGGTGAACAATGGGAGACGGATTCTCTGGGTCCTTTAGGTGAGGTACAGAGGTGAACCATTTGAGGGCGTCTCTCTGGATTCTGATGTGGTGGAGTCTGTAGATCAAGATGTGATGGGAGATTGTGTCATAGGGGGCTGAGAGGTCCAGGAGGATGAGGGCTGCCATTTTGCCGCTGTCGAGGATGGCCCTGATGCAGTCGGTGGCTGCGATCAGGGCTGTCTCGGTGCCGTGGTTGGGTCGGAATACAGGTTGAGAGGGGTCCAGTAGGTTGTTGTGTTCTAGACGTTTGGTGAGTTGCTGGTTGATTGCCTTCTGGAGAACATCGTGGGAAAAGGGAACAGTGGTTCTGCTAGGTCGGTGAATGGTTTCTTCAGGAGGGGCCTTACTTCAGCGTGTTTCCAGTCCTCAGGGAAGAAGGCCAAGGTGATGGAGGTATTGAGGACTTTCTTGAGCTCATCGCCAACATTAGTGGCCCGTGTAGGTAAGAGCGTGGGATTTCGACAGACGACGAGGGAAAATGTGTTATTTATTTGATTTCTGTTGTGGTCATTTTCAAATATCCCCTCAACCCAGCCCCACCGCCCCACCACTTTTACCTGCATAAGCCACTCCTGGTTGTCAATTGTCTTGCTCTCTAGGAAGTGGTGTGTACAGGAGTCCATGGGGGCTTCAGAATGCATGGAGTTCAGGATGGAGATTGTGGGTTGTGCTGTGAGAGACTCCCAGTGGATGAGCAGGAGTTTGTGTTTTGTGTTTCTGGGTGTGAGCAGGCTTATGGTATAGGCAGCAGGGGATTGGCGTTTCAAGTTTTCGTAGTTAACAGATCTTGTCATGAAAGAAGTCTGCTAAGGTGTCACAGGGTTCTTTGGAGGGGTGATGTTGTTCACGGTGGCTGTGGGGTTGGAGAACACTTTCACAATGGTGAAGAGCTCCATGCTGCGATATGGCTGGCTTCTATGTGGTCTGCTGGTGCATTTTCCTTTGTTTCTTTTACAAGGCGGTGGTACATGCTGAGTGCTTTCTTGAAGATGGAATGGTCTCCTGTCTCTTTAGTGGTAAGCTACTTCCTTTCTAGGTGCTGGCAGTTCACTTTTAGTGGATTTTAGCTCTGCAGCGAACCAATTGGCTTTTCTGGAAGGACCTTTTAAATTGGGTGGCATGGTGTGGACAATTATGTCAGCACATTCTGTGATCCACTAGGAAAAATTATTTGCAGCCTGTTCTCAGTAGGATGTTGTGTCCGGGAGGTGGGAGTTTATATCATGGTTCCACTGGTCTTCTGATATCTTTTTCCATGTCTCTGTGCGTTGAGCTGTGGGGCATGGTATCAGTGTTGATAGGTCCTGAGATGGTGAAGTGGGCACTGCAGTGGGCGGTCCAGGTGAACTTTGTGACGTGGCTGGACTTGGATCCAGTGGCACCCGCCAAAAGAGATGGTGGTGGGGTGGGTAGAGGGAACGCAAGAGGGGGAGAGTGGGGATCACACGCGGGTCATATCACACCTCCTTTCCTCTTCCTGGTCCCAGCAGCCCCTAGGAGAGACCCCCATCAAATCCTGTGCAGCTCTCATGCTATGAGAGCAGCACAGAATGAATGGGCTGAAAAGATGCTCCGCTCAGAACAGGGAGTCTGAGGGGTTTCTCCAGCTCAGCTGTTCAATGCCTAAAGAAAGCCTGAAGAAACCTAAGTGTGCATGAGTGTTTGTCTGGCCAGAGAAGGCCCGGCAAACACGTATGCGCACTTAGGGAGTGCACATAGAACTCCTCCTCTCCCCTCCCATGCCTTGTCCCTGCCCCTCCCTACATTGTTACCTCAGAGCCGGCAAATGAAAAATAAAATAATGCCAGAACATTGTTTTATTTCTCAATTGCTGCCTCTGAGCCAGGCAGTGGGGCGATGCTCCTCTGCCATTGCAGATGAGCCGCCACTGCTTGACTGCAGCTGGTCATGAAAATGGGGTTAAGCACATGTCCTACAATGTCGTTGTGTTGGTGTCGCTCGGGTAATCGAGGTGGAAGTTAAGATCCTGTAGGAAGATGTAGTCCTCGGAGTCTATCACAATCGGCGTGATGAGGTCGGGGATGGCATTGCAGAAGCTCGGATGTAGTCCTGGTGGTCTTAGGCAAGGGTGCCTCTGATGGTGCTTTTTAAGTCTGTTTGGAGTTGGAAGTTCCATTATCAGGGATGAGTCATCTGGGGAGGTCATGCAGTGGATGGTGTCCTTATAGATTATGGCAATTCCACCTCCATGTCTGGAATGGAGGCCGGGTTCAGCGAGGTCTCTGTGAGGAAGATGATATGCGGAGTGATGGATGAGATCATGTCCCAGATCTATGTGTCGAGTTTCCCAAGCAATCTTTTGTTAGGCCAGTAAGACTCTAATAAATGATAGAGCAACATTTAAACCCAAGGCTGTCATTCACAAATGTACTCTCCTTAGCACTCATGCAAACTGTTAATGTTCACTTCTCAGCTAAAGACTGGTTTTGCATCACCCTTGTGCCACGCAATTGCGACGCAAAACCTAAGTGAGATTTAGCAAGCCACACAAGCCCACCTTGAGTGGCTCTGAATGGCTTGATAAATCTAGAGTAATGCAAGGCAGCACAAATCACTGCCTTGCATTACTCTGCCCCAGGAAGGTGGCCCATGGGGTAATGTGGGTGTTCCCATGCATCCTCCCATTGATTTTGATGCATTCACAGGTTTACCATTAGTGGTAGACCTGGGAATGCCTCAAAATGCTATGCATCACCAGGTGAGGGGTGAAGAGGACAAATATTTTTACTCCTCCTCATTTTGTCTTCTTTCTACATGTACTGCATTCTGTGGGACAGCTAGAAAGAGGAAAATGCCTCTCAGGATTGTTTTTGTGCAAAAGGTGACCCTTCCCGCACAACAACAATTCTGTCTACAACGCAGACACCCTTGCACCATGACGCAAGGGTCACATCATTGGCACTAGGCAGCCTAAAGTGTACCAGCATTGGAAAGGACAGGAATGCGTCATCTAATGTTAATTCCTTACTAATTGTTGCATATACTTGAACAAGACAATGATAGTAAATGAATGTTAAGCTAGTTCACAAAGCATTAATATTTACTTAAAAATGAGCACAACTAATGTAATTTTATAATTGGCTGTACAGTCTTTTCATGTAGGTTGTGCTTACTACAGCACAATGTCCCTGAAGAGATTTAATTTTCCAGTGTTCAGTATGTCCAAATTTCCGAGATTACAAATCCATTTTCAATAATCTCAATCATACACAAGCACAGTCAGTCATCACTTAGCTAAGTGATGTCCTGTACAAAAATCATTGGGTCATCCTGTAGCATTGATTTTTCCCCAGCTTGTCCAACGTGCCACTGCAATAACATCCAGTATCCCAATGCTACCAAAAGAAGAGAAGAGCAAGGCTGACTGAATCTATTTGCAGCAAGTTATTATCAAGCGAAACTTTGCTCAGAGGCTTAGTTACTCCACTACCCACCGATCGAGAGTTGGTCATTCTTTTGCTCGTTATTTACGCACTGTACCGCCAATCTCCTGAAAAGTAATTTTCAGCCTTGATCATGAAACATTTGCACCAGCACTGCACCTAAGCCAGTGAACAACAGTGCTCCTCCCCTCTTCTAAGGGCCCCAAACGGTGCACACTGTGAAAGGGCAATGCACTCCTAATGTGTGGTTCTGAAGGTAAGAATGATTATAATTAAATTGCCTGTCTATTAAGTACTTGTTTTGTAGGAGAAATAAATCGTCTTTAACTGTATTCACTGTGTGGTCCCACATCATGTGCAGGACGCCAATTGATGTCTCTCTGGTGTAGTACCAGTATGTTGGTGTCACAGTATTGTGTGACGGAAATACCATCTCCAAAATATTATATAAATAATATTAGCTCTTTGGATTTAGTGTCAGAAAATCTACATCCATTGGGCCAATAGAATTAGAAGTATTTATGACAGACAATTTTTCTTTGTATGATATTCCTACATCTATCTCTTTTACATAGGTCTCTGCAGTATGCTGTCTCTTAAAATTCCTCTCTCTTGACATGTATTTCCTCCCTCCTACGGTTTCCAGGCACAACCACCTCAGGTATCTCTCTCATGAGAGCACTATATCTCTTCTCATTCATTATCCTAACAGATTTCAGTGCTGCTCCCTTGCTTGACACTTAACCGCTTGCAAGCGGCAGGAATTCCAGCCCTGTGCTGGACATTCCAAAGGCAGGCGTGGTCATGACGGAACCATTCCGTCATCAGCACAGCCCAACCGTGACTCATGACGGAATGGTTCCGTTACACAAGCATAGAAGGGGTTAAGGGCTCATTACAATATCGGGCGGATTTATGTCTGTGCAAAACCACAGAGGTCTGGAACCACCCGACCTTAGAATTAGGATGTGACCACTCTATGGGCGGTGGGAAACATCCATTTTATAATGACAGCATGAGTGGTGGACAGAAAATGCCTGCAGTACAAGATGCCATCGTAAAATGGATGTTTGTTAACATCCCTCTACTGTTTGGAGGGAACCATAGGTGACCCCCAGGCCCCTTAGCGAAGGGCCATGGGAAGGGGCCCTGAAAGGGGCTCCCAAAGACACTTTCCAACATCCTTTGCACGTCGGAAAGGCTGACATGAAAACCTGTTGGAAAGTGCCATCATAGTCCTGATGAGTTCTGCCATCATTAGGGGATGATGGTGGCTTCCGACAGTCCGAATGGGAAGGGCATCGGAATCCCTTGCAGGTTTCACTCTGACCGCGGTCATCCTAATATGGCGGTCGGACTGAAACCTATGATTTTAGGCAGAAAGCCTCCAGATGGTCAGAGGCTTTATGCCCCACATCGTAATCAGGCCATTTATATCTCCAATGATCAAAGATTGGTTTACCTAGTGCCTGTGAGTCAGTAACAACTGGATACAGTTGCAACATTCCTCCCTTCCATGATGAACAAAATGCATATATACCATATATTTGCTTTATTGAACTTTTATGAAAGGTACAGCCACACTGAATATCTGCTATCTATCTATCTGTCTATCTATCTATCTATCTATCTATCTATCTATCTATCTATCTATCTATCTATCTATCTATCTATCTATCTATCTATCTATCTATCTATTTATCTGTCTGTCTGTCGCACTATTTAAAAAAAAAATGTTTATCAGTTTTTTTTGTCTTGCCGGGAGTATTTTACAATGCATTAATCAACTCAGGCCACATTATGCTCCTGCTTATAGATTATTCCACTGCTTTTCAAAGTTATTTTCCGTGATTTTATGAAGCTTACTTCAGATTTAGGTGTGATTTACTCCTGAAATTCCAGGAGTAAGTAATCCTTACTGAGAGAATAAAAATAATCTATAAGTGTCCCTTACTGTTTTAAGTTTCTGCAGGGACAGTAAAGTGGTATAGGTAAATTCTTACTATAAATTGCATAAAGGAGGGATAGAGGATTGTATTTTTTTATATGTGAGAAAAATGCAACTCTAATCTGTGTTGCCACAGTGATGACATTATTCATAAAAGACTGGCTCCTTGATTTTAGTGGAGAGGGAGGGAAATAGTTGTCATTGAAGGTTGGGGAGGTAGACTGAATTGCACAGGTTAAGGTATGTTAGTGTCTAGTCTGGTTGATGGTTTATTGCCTCATTTAGAACGGGGGTGATGATATACCCTGTCAAAAACATGGCAGGTGTCCTATCTACAGTATTACTATTGCAGTGCAGCCTATGAGACTTGTAATACAACTGACTGGATATTTCTCACCTTCGCTACCTGGTATCTTATCTGCCTAACGCTAAATAGTTCTAAAGTCCAGCATTGCTTACCAAGGCCGGCTACATCACTGAGGTGTTCAGAAGTATTCTAAAGAGTTAATTGAAAAGCTGCATGAAACTCTCGTGGTAGTAAAATTGAATTGGTGCAATGTGACTGAGGTACGGAACGTTTTCCATTTAAATCCATGTTTTGCACTCGGGGCACATTGTATTTATCTGGATTTTACAAAAATCGGCAGTGGAAACCAGCGTAGAATTGAAGGGCAGTTATGGAGCATTATGGGTAATGCAGTTCTCGAAAAACTAACAGGATGTTTTGAAGAACCAACAACAGAGGGAACTGTTATATTGGCACCACTAGGGGGTTACTTGTTAACCTTGCACATTGGAAAGTACTCACCTCTGCTGTATCACTGAAAGTCGAGAAACAGAAAAGAATGGCTGATCAGGGTAATTGGAAACAAAATATGTATAACCACACAACCAATGAGTGTCGTGCAGCCAAGGGTTTAGATATTCCCAACAACTTAGGTATTTTTGAAGAAACTTTATATTATTTCAATAAAAATGGCATCAAATGGACACCCGTCACCACAGTTAGTACAAAAACATGGACGAATATATATACAAATATATACAACAAATATATATACATCACATTGAAGGCAACGTATACTTGAAAAAATGATGGAAAACAATATATTACAATTGTTGTGATGACACCAACTATAATCTACAATGTGAATTCAGACGCACATATTTGCAAATTAAACACTTCTTTACGATTCATTAAAGAAATAAACCAGTCCTTTGGTAACAAAAAACATGTGAACAGGGCGGACACTGAGGTGAAATGGCCTGCCTGTCACACAACACCTGTGAATAGTAGTTTCTAAGAAATTGCAGGTAGGGCCCACAGAAGTGGTATGACTTTCTCCCTAGCTGCACCCTCCGTTCTTGACACAGGCTGGGGGTCAACGCGTTTCGAACCTTGTATATTCTAGGTTCTCCTCAGGACGAGGACTGGGTAAATAATTGCCTAAAAGGAAATATAGGGAAGGTGTCAGCAGCTGTAAAGAGTATATATATATCTGGCAAGACAGTGCTCTGACTAGCTACCCATAAATAAGATTACCTTCTCAGCCAACACGTTGACTGCGTGGAGAGAAGGGGAACCACCAGAATGATTCTGAAAAAACAAAGGAAGGCTTTCACCAAAGGCGTTACGTAAGGTTTGTCACACATGGGTTAGGGTGGCTAGCAAAATGCCTAGGTATAGTGAAATGTCAAAATACCTGGGTGTGGTGTCAAAGGTGCCGCAGACGGGGGCGCCCAAAGCGAGCTGTATTTATCAGCGCGGACTCACATCCTCTCTTAATTGTGTGTTATTCAGATGAAGAGAGCTGGGGAATGAAAGTGTAGAGTTGACAAGTTCAAACTCTGGAGCGGAAAAATTCGTGCTTCACAACTCAGACGAGCTTTAAAATCAAATAGAGGAAGCGTCTCCTACCTGCACACGTTGTGCGCTGTTCAAGGGAAACGAGCCGCAGTATGTCTTTCAAGCTTGCGAGTGGGAATCAATCTCTCGCTGTCGACTGTAAACAAACAAAGCCCGTCAGACAGCTGGTATGAGGCACTCGTTGAGCCGCATTTCGAGTGAGCATTAAAGACGGCTCGAATTCACTTACTTCAAGCCTTGTTTGGATGAGTCCGCGATGTTCGTCTGCCGGAAGGGTCAGATTGATGAAGCGGCGCCGCCCTGCTGCAGGCTACTTAAAGGCCCAGCAGCATAGGCAAGTAGAGAAGACTGCGAAGGATCATGGTCCTTGTAGTCCATAGTGGAAGGGCAAATGTCAAAGATGAAAAGTATGGGAAGCCAAATGTCGTTTTGAATATTGGAATGACTAAAGTCTTTTAAGCATGTAGTTGTTAACCCCCCAACGATTAGTTAAGCGTTGAAAGAATGCATTGCGCATACCAAAACCATCATAAGCACAATGCACTTTGTATACATCGTTTCCCCCAATATGACATAACATACACATTTCAAAATGTCAAAAAAATGGATGTAAGCCCCAATATGACAAAACATACACATTTCAAAATGTCAAAAAAATGGATGTGAGCCCCATAACACTACGGAACTTTGTCATTCAACAAGCGGGTTTTACTATGCCAATCTAACCCCATGGTCATTTCAATATAAACGAGTGAAACCAAAGAGTAATAACAGCCAGACATATGGAAGCCTTGGTGAAAGTATGAAATGAAATGAGATCTGCAGCAACAGTCTAACAGCTCAGTATAGGTTCATTGAGATTGCGCATGCAGGAAAGTGGAAAGTAGGAAATAAAGACTGCAGCCGCAGTCTCACAGCTCAACATAGGTTCTTTGAAATTACGCATACAGGAGAGGACCTGTTAAAGGAGGATTTCAGGTCACAGATTCGAAAGTTCGGACATTTCATTCAATCCTGTGTTCGAAGTGTCAAATTTAAGGATGAGATACGCTTCTTTTTGTGACAGACGTACATCTGGGTCACCACTGCCTCCGCGGATCACTGCCAGAACGGTCCATCGCATGTCATTCACTGTGTGTTTCTGTTGTAAGAAATGGGCCACCAAGGGTGCCGTGAGAGTCTTGTTATTTATACGGGACCTGTGTTGTATAATTCTCTGGCGTACCTCCTGCGTGGTCTTGCCGATATATAGCTTTTTGCAGGGACACTGGATTGCATACACCGTGTACTTGGTCTTGCAATTGGTGTGTTCCTCATGTCGCCAGAATTTGTTCCCATCGGTGAACAGTGATCCTTCCATCGTGATATGGCATACAGTGCACGTACCGCATTTGCGATGTCCCTTAACTGGTGTTGACCCGAAGATGGTGCTCTGGGTGTCTTTTTTTGTAGGTGGCCTGGTGGACGTAATCATCTGACCTATACTCCGGTTCTTCTTTAGGGCAAATAGTGGAGTGCCAGCGTCCGGTAGGATTTCCTCGACCAGGTGCCAACTCTTTCTGATGATTTTTTGTAATTCGCTGGTGTGTGGTCCAAAGGTAGAGACGCACACAATCCTCTGCATGGTGGTTTTAGATCTTTTTTCTAGGAGGTGCTCCCTCGGGGTCCATCTTGCTCTCTTCATCGAGTGTTTTAGCAGCTTGCGTGGATAGCCTCTGTCCTGTAACTTGGCCGTGAGCGCTTGTCCATGGAGCTCAAATTGTTGTACTGAGGAGCAATTCCTCCTCACCCGAAGATATTGCCCGTACGGGAGATTATCCCGAAGGCTCCTCGGGTGGTAGCTCCTATAGTGGAGAGCGTTGTTCTTGTCCGTTTTCTTTTGATACAATGAACACGTAAGTTCTTCATTTCTGACCGAAATCTCAACATCTAAAAAGGGCAAGGACTTGGTACTGTGGCTCAAGCTGAATTTGATGTCCGGGCTCCTATTATTCAGCCATGTATGGAACTCCTCCAGGAGCACTTGAGAACCACTCCAAATGCACCAGACGTCGTCTATAAATCTGAGCCATATCTCAATATGATCGATGTAGGGATTGTCATTGTACACGAACTTCTCCTCATATTGGCCCATATACAGAATGGCCATTTCGGGAGCAAATGGACAGCCCATAGCAGAGCCCTTCACCTGTAGGAACATCTCTTCCTCAAACGTGAAGAAGTTCTTTTTGAGAGCTAGTGTGGCAAAGGAAACAATCAATTCAGTGGGGACTCTGTGGGGACGGGGTCTACTTTCCAAATAGAGTTCAATAACATCTAAACCGTCTTGTTGGGGTATCTGTGTGTAAAGCGAACAGACGTCCATGGTCACAAGTAATTGGGAAGATGAGTCAAAATGCCGTCCCTCCACCTTGTTGATAAAGTCCATGGTATCCCTGAGATATGATGGAACTTGGACCACCAAGGGTTTCAAGAAAATGTCAACGAATTGTGCAATGGGCTCCAACACAGAATCGCACCCAGAAACGATAGGGCGTCCTGGAGGTGTTTTCGGGTCCTTATGTACTTTTGGCAGAAAATACAAGTGGGGAGTTCTGGGATGTTTCTTTATAAGATATTCAGATTCTTTAGGTCCTAATATACCAGATTCCCTAGCCTCATTGACAAGTTTCGTGACTTCATCCTGTATTTGTGCAGTGGGATCTTGATTGATACGGCGATACCATTCCAGGTTATATACATGATTTCTTCCCTCAGACCTGTAGAGATCCTTGGACCACAACACTACTGCTCCTCCCTTGTCCGCTGGGCGTATAATCGCTTCCTGTTGACCCTTGAGTTGATGTATAGCCTCTTTCTGTTTTTTTGTGATATTAGGCCGTACAAATGGACGTTTTTTTTCAAGATTGTTCAGTGATGACATGACCGAACGTTCAAAAGCGAGGATATTCTTGGACATGTTGTGATTGGAGGGGCAAAATGTGGATTTATTCCTCAATCCAGATGCTTCACATGAAACCTGGTCGGGCGAGTCTCGAAAGAACCATCTAAGGCGAATTTTACGAAAAAATTCCATTACTTCCATTTTGATTCTTGTGAAATCCATGGCGACCCCGGGAACGAAAGAAAGACCTAGTTCCAACACTTCTTTTTCGGCTGATGATAAGGCTTTGTCAGAGATGTTAATAATAGATGAAGGTTCTATGACTTGTAGTGTTGTTTCCGGGTGGTCATCTCCCACTCGGGCTTGAATCTTGTTCGTTTCTGCGGTTGGCCCTGGCCTAAAAAAGGCCTCTTGGGAGTATTCCTGTTGTGTTGGTTCCTATTGGACGGGCCCTCGCCTGCATCAGAGTCTTCCATTGATTCCGAAGATGATGTCTCAGAGAAGGTAGTGAACCTTTTTTTTTGACCTTCCTTGGTTGGAATTCAAATATCTCGTGGATTCTGGTTTGGAGTAGAAATCATCCTTGAGATATGGATACACTGTCTCAATGTTAAAGTTCTTTTGATCCTTCTCGAATTTGAGAGTTTTAAAATTGATGGTATTGTCTCTGAAAGTGACTATCTCCTTTTCGATCTTATCTAGGAGAGCTTTCGCCTCACTTTCCGTATGATTGTCTTTTATTGCTCGGAGTTGTTCCTCAATTTCCTCCTCCTCCTTTTTCAAGATTCTTTGTGCAGTTTCTACGGTGTGGACCATCAGGTCTCTACTGCATTTGGTGCTGATGAAACTGAATCCTTTGCGGTAGACTGGGTCGTCATATTCACGGACGACCCAGTCTACCGCAAAGGATTCAGTTTCATCAGCACCAAATGCAGTAGAGACCTGATGGTCCACACCGTAGAAACTGCACAAAGAATCTTGAAAAAGGAGGAGGAGGAAATTGAGGAACAACTCCGAGCAATAAAAGACAATCATACGGAAAGTGAGGCGAAAGCTCTCCTAGATAAGATCGAAAAGGAGATAGTCACTTTCAGAGACAATACCATCAATTTTAAAACTCTCAAATTCGAGAAGGATCAAAAGAACTTTAACATTGAGACAGTGTATCCATATCTCAAGGATGATTTCTACTCCAAACCAGAATCCACGAGATATTTGAATTCCAACCAAGGAAGGTCAAAAAAAAGGTTCACTACCTTCTCTGAGACATCATCTTCGGAATCAATGGAAGACTCTGATGCAGGCGAGGGCCCGTCCAATAGGAACCAACACAACAGGAATACTCCCAAGAGGCCTTTTTTAGGCCAGGGCCAACCGCAGAAACGAACAAGATTCAAGCCCGAGTGGGAGATGACCACCCGGAAACAACACTACAAGTCATAGAACCTTCATCTATTATTAACATCTCTGACAAAGCCTTATCATCAGCCGAAAAAGAAGTGTTGGAACTAGGTCTTTCTTTCGTTCCCGGGGTCGCCATGGATTTCACAAGAATCAAAATGGAAGTAATGGAATTTTTTCGTAAAATTCGCCTTAGATGGTTCTTTCGAGACTCGCCCGACCAGGTTTCATGTGAAGCATCTGGATTGAGGAATAAATCCACATTTTGCCCCTCCAATCACAACATGTCCAAGAATATCCTCGCTTTTGAACGTTCGGTCATGTCATCACTGAACAATCTTGAAAAAAAACGTCCATTTGTACGGCCTAATATCACAAAAAAACAGAAAGAGGCTATACATCAACTCAAGGGTCAACAGGAAGCGATTATACGCCCAGCGGACAAGGGAGGAGCAGTAGTGTTGTGGTCCAAGGATCTCTACAGGTCTGAGGGAAGAAATCATGTATATAACCTGGAATGGTATCGCCGTATCAATCAAGATCCCACTGCACAAATACAGGATGAAGTCACGAAACTTGTCAATGAGGCTAGGGAATCTGGTATATTAGGACCTAAAGAATCTGAATATCTTATAAAGAAACATCCCAGAACTCCCCACTTGTATTTTCTGCCGAAAGTACATAAGGACCCGAAAACACCTCCAGGACGCCCTATCGTTTCTGGGTGCGATTCTGTGTTGGAGCCCATTGCACAATTCGTTGACATTTTCTTGAAACCCTTGGTGGTCCAAGTTCCATCATATCTCAGGGATACCATGGACTTTATCAACAAGGTGGAGGGACGGCATTTTGACTCATCTTCCCAATTACTTGTGACCATGGACGTCTGTTCGCTTTACACACAGATACCCCAACAAGACGGTTTAGATGTTATTGAACTCTATTTGGAAAGTAGACCCCGTCCCCACAGAGTCCCCACTGAATTGATTGTTTCCTTTGCCACACTAGCTCTCAAAAAGAACTTCTTCACGTTTGAGGAAGAGATGTTCCTACAGGTGAAGGGCTCTGCTATGGGCTGTCCATTTGCTCCCGAAATGGCCATTCTGTATATGGGCCAATATGAGGAGAAGTTCGTGTACAATGACAATCCCTACATCGATCATATTGAGATATGGCTCAGATTTATAGACGACGTCTGGTGCATTTGGAGTGGTTCTCAAGCGCTCCTGGAGGAGTTCCATACATGGCTGAATAATAGGAGCCCGGACATCAAATTCAGCTTGAGCCACAGTACCAAGTCCTTGCCCTTTTTAGATGTTGAGATTTCGGTCAGAAATGAAGAACTTACGTGTTCATTGTATCAAAAGAAAACGGACAAGAACAACGCTCTCCACTATAGGAGCTACCACCCGAGGAGCCTTCGGGATAATCTCCCGTACGGGCAATATCTTCGGGTGAGGAGGAATTGCTCCTCAGTACAACAATTTGAGCTCCATGGACAAGCGCTCACGGCCAAGTTACAGGACAGAGGCTATCCACGCAAGCTGCTAAAACACTCGATGAAGAGAGCAAGATGGACCCCGAGGGAGCACCTCCTAGAAAAAAGATCTAAAACCACCATGCAGAGGATTGTGTGCGTCTCTACCTTTGGACCACACACCAGCGAATTACAAAAAATCATCAGAAAGAGTTGGCACCTGGTCGAGGAAATCCTACCGGACGCTGGCACTCCACTATTTGCCCTAAAGAAGAACCGGAGTATAGGTCAGATGATTACGTCCACCAGGCCACCTACAAAAAAAGACACCCAGAGCACCATCTTCGGGTCAACACCAGTTAAGGGACATCGCAAATGCGGTACGTGCACTGTATGCCATATCACGATGGAAGGATCACTGTTCACCGATGGGAACAAATTCTGGCGACATGAGGAACACACCAATTGCAAGACCAAGTACACGGTGTATGCAATCCAGTGTCCCTGCAAAAAGCTATATATCGGCAAGACCACGCAGGAGGTACGCCAGAGAATTATACAACACAGGTCCCGTATAAATAACAAGACTCTCACGGCACCCTTGGTGGCCCATTTCTTACAACAGAAACACACAGTGAATGACATGCGATGGACCGTTCTGGCAGTGATCCGCGGAGGCAGTGGTGACCCAGATGTACGTCTGTCACAAAAAGAAGCGTATCTCATCCTAAAATTTGACACTTCGAACACAGGATTGAATGAAATGTCCGAACTTTCGAATCTGTGACCTGAAATCCTCCTTTAACAGGTCCTCTCCTGTATGCGTAATTTCAAAGAACCTATGTTGAGCTGTGAGACTGCGGCTGCAGTCTTTATTTCCTACTTTCCACTTTCCTGCATGCGCAATCTCAATGAACCTATACTGAGCTGTTAGACTGTTGCTGCAGATCTCATTTCATTTCATACTTTCACCAAGGCTTCCATATGTCTGGCTGTTATTACTCTTTGGTTTCACTCGTTTATATTGAAATGACCATGGGGTTAGATTGGCATAGTAAAACCCGCTTGTTGAATGACAAAGTTCCGTAGTGTTATGGGGCTCACATCCATTTTTTTGACATTTTGAAATGTGTATGTTTTGTCATATTGGGGCTTACATCCATTTTTTTGACATTTTGAAATGTGTATGTTATGTCATATTGGGGGAAACGATGTATACAAAGTGCATTGTGCTTATGATGGTTTTGGTATGCGCAATGCATTCTTTCAACGCTTAACTAATCGTTGGGGGGTTAACAACTACATGCTTAAAAGACTTTAGTCATTCCAATATTCAAAACGACATTTGGCTTCCCATACTTTTCATCTTTGACATTTGCCCTTCCACTATGGACTACAAGGACCATGATCCTTCGCAGTCTTCTCTACTTGCCTATGCTGCTGGGCCTTTAAGTAGCCTGCAGCAGGGCGGCGCCGCTTCATCAATCTGACCCTTCCGGCAGACGAACATCGCGGACTCATCCAAACAAGGCTTGAAGTAAGTGAATTCGAGCCGTCTTTAATGCTCACTCGAAATGCGGCTCAACGAGTGCCTCATACCAGCTGTCTGACGGGCTTTGTTTGTTTACAGTCGACAGCGAGAGATTGATTCCCACTCGCAAGCTTGAAAGACATACTGCGGCTCGTTTCCCTTGAACAGCGCACAACGTGTGCAGGTAGGAGACGCTTCCTCTATTTGATTTTAAAGCTCGTCTGAGTTGTGAAGCACGAATTTTTCCGCTCCAGAGTTTGAACTTGTCAACTCTACACTTTCATTCCCCAGCTCTCTTCATCTGAATAACACACAATTAAGAGAGGATGTGAGTCCGCGCTGATAAATACAGCTCGCTTTGGGCGCCCCCGTCTGCGGCACCTTTGACACCACACCCAGGTATTTTGACATTTCACTATACCTAGGCATTTTGCTAGCCACCCTAACCCATGTGTGACAAACCTTACGTAACGCCTTTGGTGAAAGCCTTCCTTTGTTTTTTCAGAATCATTCTGGTGGTTCCCCTTCTCTCCACGCAGTCAACGTGTTGGCTGAGAAGGTAATCTTATTTATGGGTAGCTAGTCAGAGCACTGTCTTGCCAGATATATATATACTCTTTACAGCTGCTGACACCTTCCCTATATTTCCTTTTAGGCAATTATTTACCCAGTCCTCGTCCTGAGGAGAACCTAGAATATACAAGGTTCGAAACGCGTTGACCCCCAGCCTGTGTCAAGAACGGAGGGTGCAGCTAGGGAAAAAGTCATACCACTTCTGTGGGCCCTACCTGCAATTTCTTAGAAACTACTATTCACAGGTGTTGTGTGACAGGCAGGCCATTTCACCTCAGTGTCCGCCCTGTTCACATGTTTTTTGTTACCAAAGGACTGGTTTATTTCTTTAATGAATCGTAAAGAAGTGTTTAATTTGCAAATATGTGCGTCTGAATTCACATTGTAGATTATAGTTGGTGTCATCACAACAATTGTAATATATTGTTTTCCATCATTTTTTCAAGTATACGTTGCCTTCAATGTGATGTATATATATTTGTTGTATATATTTGTATATATATTCGTCCATGTTTTTGTACTAACTGTGGTGACGGGTGTCAATTTGATGCCATTTTTATTGAAATAATATAAAGTTTCTTCAAAAATACCTAAGTTGTTGGGAATATCTAAACCCTTGGCTGCACGACACTCATTGGTTGTGTGGTTATACATATTTTGTTTCCAATTACCCTGATCAGCCATTCTTTTCTGTTTCTCGATTATTGAGGTCCAGGCTGGTCAGTTGCAGGACCCTACACCTTCATTTGTGTACTGTATCACTGAAAGTAGCGCAAAGAAAAGTCATAAAAAAACTGTGCCTTTAACTGGATGAAATGAACTACAGTCCCTTTTCACTGTCCTTACAAGTTACGTTATTTAAAACCCTAACAAACCCACGGAGATGGCAGCTAATGGTATATGAGGAAGAGTTGTCCTAACTCGAAACGCGTCATGCCTGTAATTTTTCTGAATTAAAAGAAAATGTTTCAAGCACTGCTGGTGTGGCCTGTATAGCGTGATGAATGATGCACGTTTCTTTTGTTGGATATATATATATATATATATATTCACTGAAAAAACCATAGGTTATAGACCATATATAGTTAGGAATTAGCATTTAGAAAACCTTATTTCACTCACACAAAACCATTGAAATTCCATATATAGTTAGTTGCACTAACTATATATCGCGCACCCGCAATCCACTGCTGATGATGTCACATATTACATCATTCATGACATGGTCAGTGACATCACTGATGACATCACTGATGACATCTCAAATGACATCACTGATGATATCTCTTTTGACATCAATGGTCACATCAATGATGATATCATTAATGTGACAATACAATGCATCTCCTCAACTTTAATATAACCTCTGTTACACCCAGTGTTAAATACAGAGTATAATTTTTGAAACCATTGACACACCAATACTAGTTACTACATACGCATTCACTGATTCCTACGTCTACACACACATTCACTCATTCACCCATACAATCATTCATACATACAATCACTCATCTTTACAACACTATCATATGCACTCATACACCTATACAGACACTCACACTCTGCCACTCATCCATGGAGTTACTCACACACCTAGTCAGTCCTGTAAAGAATCAATCACACTTCCATTTTCTAATCTACACAGTTAAACATAGAGTACCTTACATTTTCAAACATATACTAACACATACTTACTCTCTTATAGAATCACTGATACAAGTACACATTGATCTGCACAGAGTCACACACCTCCCAGCCAGCCATACACACACTCAGTCTCCCATACAAATACTTGTGCAACCAATCAATAACCCATATAGCTACTTATATAGCTACTGATCAACACATGCAGCAGCTTGCACAACAACAGACATACTGATGCACACTTTCAGACAGTTTAGTCACTAACCCGTGCATTTAGTAAGACGCATTTAATCACTCACTCATACAGTCAATCACGCACCTACTAAAACCTTCATTCAGACACTTATACATCCACTCATTCTTCAATATGTAAAACATATTTAAACTTTACAGAAACACATAATCACTGGATGTTGTCATCAGTGATGTCATCAGTGATGTCACTGACCATGTCATGAATGATGTAATATGTGACATCATCAGCAGTGGATTGCGGGTGCGCGATATATAGTTAGTGCAACTAACTATATATGGAATTTCAATGGTTTTGTGTGAGTGAAATAAGGTTTTCTAAATGCTAATTCCTAACTATATATGGTCTATAACCTATGGTTTTTTCAGTGAATTTTCAAGGTTTTGTAAATGCTAATTCCTAACTATATATGGTCTATAACCTATGGTTTTTTCTGTGAATTTCATTGTTTTTTTAACAGCTAATATCTGTAGCTGTAAAATGTATTCTTCTTTAAATCCAAAAATATATTTTATATGTTTATGAATAATTTTTTTTTTAAATATTTTTTTTTCTTCGTTCCCGCTTCGCGAATCGGGAAGCTTCCCGTTAGCTGACCTTGATGCCGCGAAATAGACCGCGAGCCGGTAAACGTTTCTTTACCGCAAGTGCCGCGTTAGAAAACAACATCGTGACGCCTCCCGTCCGCATGACGTTCCACGTTGTCGCGTGATACGTCATATGACGTGCTACGTTAGCGAACTGGTACGCGAAGCGAGTGCCAAAGCGCAGGTTTCTGGAAGCAAACCGGGAGGCCCTGCAAAGCGCTTAACGTAAACACAGCAAGTCATGTGACTTGGTAATAACACTTTTCATTGGTTCATTTCACTTTTGGTTTCCTAATGATGTAAGACTAGGTCATATAATCTAAAATGAACACTTTTGATTGGTTGAGAACTCTTGTTTTTCCCAAATGATGAAAATCCCTCCTTCTTTCCTCACTCTGACTTTCATCATTGTGAGAGAAAGACCCTTTGTGATCACTGAGCAATGGCTTCTTTAGTAGCTTCAGCTGGTGCTTCCCCACCACCTCCACCACATCCAAGGAAGAGTGGACCACCTGCTCAAGTTGTAATTCAACAAGAAGAAGAAGAAGAGGAACAGGAGGACGAGCACGAAGAGAGGCAGTTTTTGCCTGAGCAGCCCAAGACGTCTCACCGGAAAGAAAACTTCATTTGGCAATTTTTTAAAATTCCCAAAGGTCAGAAAAAAGTAAATGCAAGATACGTAACTTGCCTTATATGTCAAGATAGACTGTCCAGAGGGACCGACAAAAAATACAGTTTCGGAAACTACACAATGCATCGCCATATGACTAGGTGGCATCCTAACAACTACAGTGCTGCACAGTTTCGGAACGACCTAGATAATCTCCCTATTATGGCCAGAAGATCTGTTGTACCGGAAGTAACGGGACCAGAGGGCAGGGAGATGGTGCCAAATATACAAATGAGATTTGGTGAAGTAAAACACACCTGCGTATTTTGCGATGGATTCATTTCCTACGGAGAAAGAAGCATCACTCTGATCAACAGAGCTATTGACTATCATATGCAAGTTTGTCCGAAACGCCCAAAATAATAAATACTTCTTTTTTTTGTTTTGTTGCTCCTGTTGAGCCCTTTACAATGAATCGTTTTCATTGCCCCCTCCAAGAAAAACCCAAAAAAATATAAAACTGTTCCGAAAAATTCAAAAACATTAAAAAAATGTTCAGAAAAATAAAAAAAAAAGTTCTTTTCAGAACTACCTCCCCGTTATTAAAAAATTGGTACAATATTTGGAACTGTGCCAACCTCTATTTCTCTTAGTTCGCTTCCTAGTTCGCTCGCTGGTACGCGAACTGGAAGCGAACCAAAAACAGTAAGTATAAGGGAAGGAAACACACACTTATGTTAAAAGAAAGACAGCTATAGGGGAGTAAACTAGAGATACTATTACCCATAATCCACTACTGATGATGTCACATATTACATCATTCATGACATGCTCAGTGACATCATCAGCAGAGGATTGCGGGTTTTTTGGCAACATGCCTTATCCACGGTTTAATAACGCTGCCTTTTGCTTTATATAAGTTTTCAAATTGTATGAAATATATACCAATAGGTCTTTATGAACCTTTAGGTAGTGCTTTTGTTCATGAGGTCTGGTCGCTTCCATACACATACAGATGTTTCAAAGATGATCAAGAAGTTTATCTGAATGGAGAGGAATGCACTGAGACGCCAGATCATTCACTAATGTGTAGGCACATACAGTTACACGATTCATGCAACAAACACCGACCAAATATGGCTTGCGTGTTGCAAGGCACGCCAGTTCCTGCTATCATCCCCACGTTCAAGTTGTTGGAAAATGGTAGTTATTTGATGCTCAATAATGAAGATTGTTCTGAGTTAATTAAAAGTATTCCTTTTATCGTAACAGTAAGTGAACGGGTTATTTGCTGCAGAAATGTTCTATTTCCTCCCACACATGAACATAGGGAGTTTTCAATCTGGCCACAAATACCAACCTTGGGACACGTTTCAACGGCATGACAAGAATAAGAGCTCTTTTGTCTCAGAGAGAGGTGGCCTTGAGTTCGGCCCGTGAAACTTTCGTACTTCACATAGCGAACACCCGTACACAGGTTTGCCTTTCAATTTCAGCAACATGTTTCCGACTATCTTTAACGCATCCTCCACAAAATCCCTGGCACACTTTTTTAAAGTTGTTACCAGTGGTCTCGTGACTTCATTTGAGAAAATCTTTGGAGTCATCCCTGCTCCCTTTCATTCCATTTTCTCCACTCTGGTTCGTGGATTGCATTTTTACTTGCATTACCAGCGGACGCTCTTGTGCTTTTTTACATTTTTAAATATGGATGTCCCTCCTATGCAACCTCCGACCCTGCAGCTGCTGACACTGTTCCGCAATCGCATGCTAGAATATTATGGCACAATGCCGTTGGCGATATTAAGCACGGCATATGGATTATCTTTTCGGTTCTCCTACTTCACCTGTGTCCAGCCTGTATTTCACTGCCTGACCTGTGATTTCGATTGGGCCATTGATTTGTGTCTCTGCGGACCGGTTTCTCCTGACGTCGACTTTAATCAGCTGATGACTCCTATCATTACTCACGAGTTGATTTGTCCTGGCGAAAGGATTATGGCTGTGGCATTGATGCATGGACTACTTGGTCCCTGGAATTTACTGGCGGCAGCACAGTCTTTCTTGGAACACAGCTTTCTTGAAAACCCACCGAGCTGTCCTCTGATGGTGATAGAGGATCCGGTGCTGGGAGAGCACGTATGTTCTTTTCCGCTTTTAAATTGGATGGCTGAACTGTTTTCGGATGAAGACGGTGACTTCCTGTTGGAGGCTGTTGCAGCTTATTTTGCATACACAGTTATGTCATAGACCTTTTTCATGTTTCATATGCTGAGTACTAGCATTTCATTGACAATTCATTGACTTAATTGTCAAGTTTTTATTATTTACCTTGCCTATTGGCTTAAGACTCGATAAAGTACTTGGCTGTTTTATTTTTCTTTAGCATTGAATTTTCCTAGTTTTTAATGCTTTACCTTGCGGACCGTCCACATATAAACTTGCAATCTGCTCTCATGAGATGGCACTTCTATTATCTTATTCAGTTCGTTTCCGGATCATGAGGAGGTGTCATCTAGGTCCTGGATATCTTTACACCGTGTTAAGTTAGCATGGGCTCATTACCGGTTTAAACGCCATTTTTCCTTTTTTGCAACTTCTGCACACGACATTTAGTTGTTGCTTTAGCTTTCCACCTAGTAGTTCATCGTGGTTTACATGAGAATAATATGTTATTGGTCTACTATCTGCTTTACTTGTTAAACTATATCTGTACAGCGAGTGCTAAAGTTTCAAGAACAACACGATACAGAATTGTTATGAGGTCTGATCTCCACGACTTCATACTCATAACATAAGTGCAACTTCTGCCAATTCTGGGCATGAGGCGGGTTTTATATTGCTTTGCCGAACACACATACACAACAGTTGATGCGGTTCACATGAAGAGAGAGCTGGTGTATGCTGATGTGATTCCTTCAAATCTAAGACACTAAAGTATGGGCACGCCCTAAACCAACACAAAGAGACCTTCTTAGCAAATAATATAATATGTGTATTAGGGAGGGTGAGATATAAGCAGCCGCGGGCCGTGGAGGGAGTTACGGTGAGGCAGGGAGGCGGGGAGGGGGAGAAGCAGGGTGGAGCCCTCTCTACCTTGCCCCTCCCCCTCCCCGCCTCCCTGCCCCACCGTAACTCCCTCCACGGCCCGCGGCTGCTTATAAGTGTTGCTAACTCTTATTCATTTACAGCATGTTAACATACTGTCACCATTCGCTTTTTATGTACTAGTAACTATGCTGGTAATTTTGCTACTGATAATATGTGTACTTGTATTCTCCACCCTGCTTCTCCCCCTCCCCGCCTCCCTGCCTCACCGTAACTCCCTCCACGGCCCGCGGCTGCTTATAAGTGTTGCTAACTCTTATTCATTTACAGCATGTTAACATACTATCACCATTCACTTTTTATGTACTAGTAACTATGCTGGTAATTTTGCTACTGATAATATGTGTACTTTTATTATCTAAGGTACTACGCCTGAGAAGACGGCATTAGTAAATAAACATTTCAAATACACATGTGTTCTTCTTAACTCCATGTTCTGGTTTCTAAGAAATATATAACGACCGACTGTTCATGAGTTCCACGTATCCTGAGGTACTATAAGTTCATATTATGGATTGTCTAAACATTGAGAGTTTGTTATATCCAATGTGACACTGTACCTAGCTTGCTAAATAGTTTTTGATTACTAACGTGAGTTTTGGGACACCCTAATTCGCCGAGGTTCCAATCCTCTGTCCACAGTTCTGTGTGAGAACAGAAACCCTGCGACAGGGGCACCCCCGACCCTTGCTGGACCTTCATCACACTTGCGATACAACTCCAGCAATGCGCCACCTTTACGGCACAGATACATCACGCATCTGTGCTGTTTTTGCCCCGTGATGCGCCGCATTGTAAATGCAGCACACCATAGGTGACGGAACAGCGGCACAGAATGACTAACACATCCCTGGTGATGCGCCAGTCATCATAAATCTATCCCTATGCTTCTTATCTTGTTAGAGATGAACCGCCATATGTATCATCAAAGTTATTTGCATTTCCTAAATAGCGAACTTTAAGGAATAAATAGCGATTCTTTACCATTCCTAGTTTGCGATGAGCTATTTGCTAATTAGCCGAATGTAGCCCAATGAAGCCCAATGTAGCCCAATGTAGCCCAAAGATGGCCGCCAGACACACAAAAAAACAAATGTAGCCCAAATATCAGCCAGATGTAGCCCAACTATAGCCCAGTGACAGAATGACCAATCAGCTTCGCAAACCTCCGTTACGCGAAGCGGAGCGCTGTTACAGATATATATCTTTTTTTGAACGTTAATTTCTCAAAATCCACTGGAGCACATATATTGAGACCTAGCAAAGGCACATCGGGCTACCAGTCCCTAATATTTTGCCAAGTTTCGTGCAAATCCATTCAGCCGTTCAATTATTATTTTTATTATTTTTTTTTGCCCCGCGGGGCCCTTTTAAAACCTCCACATCAAACCTAGGGGGTCAGCGAGGATCTACTATGCCCCCTTATAGTTATTTCCCCCTTTGTTTTGACCTCCTCTTGTCTCTCGATCCTACCGAGAGACAAGATGGCGGCCGCTACGGACTGTTTGGAATGTTGACAGACGCCGGAGAACCAATCAGCTTCGCTTCACAAAGCTCCGTTGCGCGAAAAGTCCGCGAACCAGAGCGCTAACCGGTCCGCTGTTACAGATATATATCTTTTTTTAAACGTTAATTTCTCAAAATCCACTGGAGCACATATATTGAGACCTACAAAAGGCACATCGGGCTACCAGTCCCTACAATTTTGCCAAGTTTCGTGCAAATCCATTCAGCCGTTCGGGCTAAAAGTGAGGCCAACCGCCCTATGGAAAACTCAATGTTAAAAACACGTTTTGGGACCCCCCTTTTTTCTCGGCCCCCACTGGACGAACCCCCCCCAAATTTTCAAGGGCTGCTCAGAAACAAAATGTGCCATTTTCCTGAAAATTTCAGCCAATTCCGTCCACAAACGCCAAAGTTATTAGACATAGAATTTTCAAAAAACCCATAGAGAAAAAATCCTAACTATATATACCTACTGGCGACCGCCAGTAGGTAATATATATATATATATATATATATATATATATATATATATATATATATATATATATACATATATATATATATATTCACTGAAAAAACCATAGGTTATAGACCATATATAGTTAGGAATTAGCATTTAAAAAACCTTTTTTTTACTCACACAAAACCATTGAAATTCCATTTATAGTTAGTTGTACTAACTATATATCGCGCACCCGCAATCCACTGCTGATCATGTCACATATTACATCATTCATGACATGGTCAGTGACATCACTGATGACATCACTGATGACATCTCAAATGACATCACTGATGACATCACTGATGACATCTCAAATGACATCACTGATGACATCACTGATGACAACATCCAGTGACTGTATGTTTCTGTAAAGTTAAAATATGTCTTACATATTGAAGAATGAGTGGATTTATAAGTGTCTGGCTGAAGGATTTATTAGGTGCATGACTGACTGTATGAGTGACTGATTAAATGTGTCTCACTGAGTGCATGGGTTAGTGACTAAACTGTTTTAATTTGTGCATCATTATGTCTGTTGTTCTGTAAACTGCTGCATGTGTTGATCAGTAGCTATATGAGTAACTATATGGGTTATTGGTTGATTGCCTAAGTATTTGTATGGGAGACTGAGTGTGTGTGTGGGTGGCTGGGAGGTGTATAACTCTGTGCATAGATGTGTGAGCAGTTGATTCACTAGATGTATGGGTTCAAAAGTGCATGTGGAAACAGCTGTATGGGCGGTTGACTGTGTGCATGAGTGTATTGGTGAGTGAATGGATATCTCAGTGCTACATGTCAAAGTAAAGACATATGTAAAACACAGTACATGTGAGAGTTGACATATATAAATAACTGTGCATAAGAGCCAGTGAATGTGTGAGTGGCTGTATGGATCATTGTGAACTTGTATCAGGGATTGTATAAGAGAGTAAATATGTGTTAGTATATGTTTGAATAAGTAAGGTGTGTATAACTGTATAGTTGAGGAAATGGATGTGAGATTGATTCTTTGCATGACTGACTAGGTGTGTGAGTAACTCCATGGATGAGTGACAGTCTGTGAGTGTCTGTTTACACTGAGTGTATCTAAGTTTTTATTAGAGTCTGAAGAGATTCATCGTATTATCACATGACTAATGTCATCAGTGATGTCATCAGTGATGTCTTTTGAGATGTGATCAGTGATGTCATCAGTGATGTCTTTTGAGATGTGATCAGTGATATCATCAATGATGTCATTTGAGATGTCATCAGTGATGTCATCAGTGATGTCATTTGAGATGTCATCAGTGATGTCATCAGTGATGTCATTTGAGATGTCATCAGTGATGTCATCAGTGATGTCACTGACCATGTCATGAATGATGTAATATGTGACATGATCAGCAGTGGATTGCGGGTTCGCGATATATAGTTAGTACAACTAACTATATATGGAATTTCAATGGTTTTGTGTGAGTAAAAAAAAGGTTTTTTAAATGCTAATTCCTACCTATATATGGTCTATAACCTATGGTTTTTTCAGTGAATTTTCAAGGTTTTGTAAATGCTAATTCCTAACTATATATGGTCTATAACCTATGGTTTTTTCAGTGAATTTCAATGGTTTTTTAATAGCAAATATCAAAAGCTTTAAAATGTATTCTTCTTTAAATCAAAAAATATATTTTATATGTTTATTAATAAAAAAAAAAATTATTATTATGTTTTGGTTCGCTCCCGGTCCGCGAACCGGGTAGCTTCCCGTTAGCTCAATTTGGTGCCGCGACTCGGTACGCGTACCGGTAAACGTTCCGTTTGCGCAACTGCCGCGTTAGAAATCAACATCGTGACGCGTCGCGGAAGCGCGGCCTATCGCGTTGTCACGTAATGCGTCTTATGACGCGCCGCGTTAGCGCACCCGGAAGTGCTCCGGTACGCGAACCGAGGCGCGAAGCGCAGCTCCCCGGAAGCGATCCGGCGCACGGCCCGCAGCGCGTAACGTAAGCGTAACAGGTCATGTGACTTGTTAATAAAACTTTTCATTGGTTCATTTCACTTTTGGTTTCCTAATGATGTAAGGCTAGGTCATGTGACCTAAAAATAACACTTTTCATTGGTTTAGAACTATTTTTTTTCCAAAATGATGAAAGCCCCCACCTTTTTTCTCACTCTGATTTTCAACTTTGTGAAAGGAAGACCTATTTTGCTTAGTAGAAAATGGCTGCAGTAGTAGCTGCAGCTGGTGCACCCCCACCACCACCACCACCACCAAGGAAGAGAGGACCACCTCCACAGTTCCTTCCCAACACAGAGGAGGAAGAGGATGAAGAAGAGGAAGAGGAAGTACAGCCAAGACAGTGTTTACGTGAGGAGCCCCGGATATCTCACCACAAAATTTGTTTTATTTGGCAGTTTTTTTCTTTTCCTCAAGGACAAAAAAAAGTGAATGCTCGCTATGTGACATGCCTCATATGCAAAGAAGATTTATCTAGAGGCACAAATAAAAAGTATAGTTTCGGCAACTATACTATGCACCGTCACATGCAGAGGTGGCATCCACTGAATTACAGCATGGCAGAGATGCGTGACCTCCAAGACAACCCACCAACTCCTGTGGCCAGTACATCGGCACAGGTAACTCTGTCGGGGCCAGAGGCACGGGAAACAGTGCCAAACATTCAAGAAAATTTTGTGCACATGAAGATAGTGTGTCTTTATTGTGGTAACTTACTCTCATGTGCAAATATGAGTATCAATTTGATAAACAGAGCATATGAAAACCACAAGTGCTCAAAACGCCCCAAAAAATAAACAATTTTGTTGCTCCTGTTGAGCCCTTTCTAATGCCTGTTTTTCGTTGTTTCCCCCCAAAAAAACCAAAAAAAACATAAAATTGTTCAAAAAATACAAAAAAAACAAAAAATGTTCAGAAAAATAAAAAAAATATATAAAACAACAAAAACATAAAAAAAAAGTTCTTTTCAGAACTACCTCCCCTTTATAAAAAAATTTGCTAGAATGTTTAGCACTCTGGCAACCTCTATTTCTTTTGGTTCGCTTCCCGGTTCGCTCCCCGGTACGCGAACCGGGAGCGAACCAAAAAAATGTTTTAAAAAAAAGAAGAGTAAGTATAAGGGAAGTAAACAGAGAGTAATGTTAAAAGAAAGACAGCTATAGGGACTAAACCAGAGATACTGTTTAATAGATCTATTTACCGAAGAAAAGATGGAAGAGGGTATAATTGTGAAAAACAAAATAGATAAGGAAGTGAAAGAAAAAAAGGAGAGTAGAAGAATAACAAAGAAGAGTTTCTTAGAGAATGTGAGTGAATGTTCAAAATAAGATTAAAACATGTGGAATAACAGAGAGAAAAAACAGAAAGCAGAAAAGAAGAAGTAACAGAAAAGGAATAATTGAAACAGCAAAGAAATGTAAATAACATAGGGGCATATTATCAACATAGGCAATAAAAGTTTCGCAGCTTTTATTGGCAGAAATGTGTCGCTAAAGCCGCTTTTGCGGCAGAAAACTGCCGCTAAAGCCGCTTTTGCAGCAGTTTTCTGCCGATAAAAGCAGCAATAATTTTATTGGCTGTGTTCATAATATGCCCCTTAGTGTGCTTCAACTACACAGAGAAAGCATAATGAACAAGTAGTGAAAGAGTGATCAGTCAGAGACACTAAGAGTAATAGAGACGGAGTGAGTGAACAAGAGTGAGGAACTATGAGAAGAGAGGGACTGAGAAAAGGAGTGGAAGGAGTAGAGTAAGTAAGTAATAGAGAAAGGAATGAGGGAAGTAGCAAAGGCAGGAAAGTGAGTTTTAAAGAAATGAAGCAGTGGAACTAATAGTAGTTAAATGTGATAGAAATGTAACGAAAAGAGTACAAAACATTTACCTTATAATTGTCGTTAACTTAGTCACTTGTTATTTTTATACTTTCAATCTGTGAAAGAGAGAACAAACATTTGAAAAATATTAAAACATGTATTTAAAAATTAGAAAAGACAAGGGAAAAGATTGAAGGACAAACAGTTTTTCAACAACTTTGACACTTACAGAAGCCTCTGCTTATCCAGGCCCCCTACACAGTCCTAAAGATATACATTTTAAACTAACAGTATCTTGATGCAGATGAAGTGAGGCCTATCTTGGAACATGGTGCATCTTTTGCACTGCTATTGTCTCACAAAAGTGACGCAATGGCAGCGCAAAAGAGGTGCACAATCATCATAAAACTGTTCCTAACATTTTAAATGATTATTTCAGGATGGCAATAAGGTGTGTCCTATCCAGACGTTTGTTTCAGGTGAGGCCTACTCAGGGTTGCAGATGAAATTTAGGCTTGTTGAAGAGTACAGAGGAGATAATACATGTGAAGGCCTACCAATAAAGTTCAGACCTCCTCTGTTTCCCTGGACAAGCCTAAACTTCATCTGCACAATGTGATTCGTAATGTTAGGAAACACAGGTAATGTATTTGAAAAACATGCAATTTCTTTTGCTCATTTCACAATCACATCACTTGTGTTTCCTTTGGTTAGGTATCTCATTGTGCAGATGTAGTCCAGCATATGAAAGAGTACGCACTGCATGCAACAACTTTGACACTTACTGAAGCCTCAGCTTCTGCATGCCCCCTACACAGTACTAATTATATACATTTTAAAGTGAAGGTATCTTGCTGGAAATGAACTGAGGCCTATCTTGCAACATGGTGCATCTTTTACACAAAAGTGACGGAACAGCGGCGCAAAAGAGGCACACAGCCTTCATAAAACTGCCCTTAACATTTTAAATGATTGTTTCTAGATGCTGATAAGGTGTAGCCTATCCACAGATTTCTTTCAAGTGAGTCCTACTCAGTTTTGCAGATGAAATTTAGCTTCTTGAAAAGTACAGAGGAGATAATACATGTGCAGGCCTACCAACGAAGTGAGTCATGTCCACTGCACTCTTTAACAAAGGCCAGACCTCCTCTATCTCTCTGGACAGGCCTAAACCTCATCTGCACAATGTGATTCGTAATGTTAGGAAACACAGGTAATGTAATTGAAAAATGTGGAGTTTCTTTTCCTCATTTCACAATCACATCACCTGTGTTTCCTTTGCTTAGGTATCTCATTGTGGAAATGTAGTCTATCATATGAAAGACTACGTAGAATGTGAGCACTGTATGCAACAACTTTGACACTTACAGAAGCCTCAGCTTCTTCATGTCTACTACACATTTCTAAATGTATATCATAAATACAAAAAGTACAGAATTAATTATACATGTTAAATGGTTTATTTTTGCTGTTCTCAGAATTTATCAAATTTCACTAAAAACAGTGACTTGAAGGTATTCATCATATAACAGCAGGGAAAAAAAAACACAATCAAAATGATTGTGTTTAAAAAACCCATACAACATGACAAATCAGAAATCAGAACTCCTTAAAATTAACTTACTTTCCATGACGTCGAATGATGTCCTATGAACAGCTTACACTCTGTTGTGCTGCTATTATTTTCAGCCCGCCACTTTCTGAAAGAAAACCTCCATCGTTTTGAAAAATATGTTACATACAATAAATGACTTCTCGCTCTCTACCAGACGTTTCCACAAGGCCAAATTGTGTAAGAGCCATTTATAACTCTTGGAATTCTTCTAAGCAAATCCCGTCATTTTGTATTTCCGCAACTTTGAGAAAAAAAACGTTCAAGATCACTTTCACAATCCTGGACTAGTAATATCTTACCCTTCTTGCTCACTCATGTTCCACATTTCCTATGACACTGATACTGCTTACTATGAAGCAGACTTACACTACCTCTATGACTACTACAATTATTTAATTCTCTACATCACTTTTAATCACAAAGCAATTTAAAACAGTAGATAAAATTATATCAACCCCTAGAATCATTATAGACCAGTTACCTACCCTAAATTCTCTTTTCTGAAAACAGAAAGTAAGAATATTTTTTAGTAAAAAGGCAACATTGTATCGTAGTCAAATAGGAATCATTTACAAAACAGCAGCTTTTTTTACATTTTCAATAAGCTGTGTAATAAGCGGATCTTGTCAAAGGACCATCATGTCATATAATAGCTGCAGTTAAAAATGTTCTTCCTAAAATAAACGACTGTGTAGCCACAACATTTGTAATTAAAGTTGAAGACTTACTTTCATCAGGTTTATATAGTTGGAATTTTAAAATGACATTATAACCAAAAGTTTGGTCAAATAATCTAGACAGCATTGCAGACTTACATTACCTCTACTCCATGTTTTTATTGGCTGCTTGAATTAGCTTATAAAAAGAAACAGTTTTTCTGAACTCATTCAAAGTGCAGCTATTTTTCCATGACGTCAAGTGTTATGGTAAGAACACCGTTTGCTTTGGGAAATACTCTGTTGTCCTTTAACTAATCCGTGCCCACCACTTTCTGTAAGAAAACCTTCTTTTTTTTTCAGGAACTATTTAAAACTCAAAAATAACTTTTGACTCTGTACTACACTTATCCTCAAGGCCAAATTGTGTAGGAGCCATTAGAACCTCTTGAAATTCCTCAGAGCAAATCCTGAGATTCCTTCCCTAAAATGTTGATTTTAAAAACACCAGGTAAGAATTTTTAAGGTCAAAAGGCAATTTTTTTTTTAAGTTAAAACAGAATCATTGCAAAATGACCAGCCATTTCTAGACTTTAAATAAGCTGTGTAATGTCCTGCTGTTATTGAAGGACCGTCGTGATATATAATTGCTGCAGTTACAAAAGTCCTTCCTGATATTGACAACTGTGAAGCCACAAAATTTTTAATCAAAGTTGTCAATTTTGTTCCATCAGGCCTACATCGTTGGAACATTAAAATAACATACTGGCCATATGTTCGTATAAATAATGTTGACAACATTTCAGACTTACATTGGCTACACTCCATGTTGTGATCAGCTGCTTTTACTAGCTTATTAAAGGACACTGATTTACTGTCTGGCAAAGTTAAATATATAAATTCTTCTGAGTCTACACTAGTAGTACTTGATACCCTACAGTTCTCGCAGTCATGCTGCCATTGATAAGAAAGCCCAAACAGGTGATCTACATCTACACCTTCATCATGCAATACATCAAGCACATACATTAAAAACTCCTGACAATCTTGCTGAATATTTTGAGAGAATTGTGTTTGACCTGAACATCTGTCTAACAGATTTCGAATTTCAGACACACTTTCTATTTTTGTTCTCAATGCTACATTTCTCTAACACAGAATTCAGCAAACTGCAAAATCTCTGATCCGAATTGACCACAATCTCTTGTTTTAAAGTTTCTAGAGAAAACAAAACATTAACCACTACATTAGCATAGCAGTTGACAACAGAACTGTTTTCAAATTGAAAACCAACAACATCTTCAACAAAATCCTTTTCATTTCTGCTTATAATTTCTGGTTCATCGTCTTTTCGTCTTTTTGCTACATTCTCCCTACTATTTGTCACATTTCTTCGTTTCCGGCCTTCTCTTCTTAACCTATTGTATTCCTTAACACAGTCTAGATCCGCACAAATGTTTGTGACATCACACTCAATCAAGTACAATCCCGATAAAGTTCTGACTCGTGACAATGCCACATATGCCATACCCTCCTTGAACACAGAACTGCCAATATTCACCAATGCACTGTCTACACTTAAACCTTGCGATTTATGGATTGTCACCGCATATGCCAAGCAAACAGGAAACTGCTTACGGCGAACATATAAGTCTTTCACAAGCAAAAACCTAGCAGAGCAACGACCAATTAGCTGTACTTCGTCAATGCCATCCAATCAAATTTTTAAAAATTCAATTTCATCCCTATTTCTGTATTTCACAAAATCAACAACATTACCCATTGATCCATCTACCAGACCTCTTTCAACATGTAAATTCCTTCTTAAAATTATACGGCAATTTAAGCACACATTCAGAGTCTTTTCAAAACCTGCAGTTTTAGATATACTCTTCTCTAATGAATCCAATTTTGATTTCAAATTCTCAGACAAAATAATTGTTGATCCCATATGCTCTACTCTGTCAATAGCTTCCAGTTTCACAATATCTTGGTTTTCTAAATACAACATTTTGTTGTTGAAGATGGCACATTCTGCAAGAGTTGGCATCAAACATATTCCAGATTTCTTCTCAGGAATTTTCTGAAAAATATTCTCAGGCACAACGTCTTGTCCTGGATACAAATTTGACAGTAATCGTGCATGTAAAGCTTCTTTCCCATGCTCGGTCACTTTTCCGATTCTAACATCTTGTAGAATATTCTTGTAATCTTCATCCTTCGCCTGACGCATATTTTCATGCAGTTCAGCATAATTGAAGTTTAACCATATATTGACGTTGCCAATGCTCCCTAGGCACTTCGTGGTATCTTCATGCGTGAGCATTTTGAACACAGGTTGTCCTTTCACTGGTGTCAGCTGCAGAAGATCACCGAAAACAATGATGTGTTTGCCACCAAATAACACATCATACTCTGTTTTGAGAACTTCTTGCATTCTCAAATGCACAAAGGCAAGCATGACATTGGAAACCATGCTTACTTCGTCAATGATAAGAAGTTTCATTTTCCTCAAGACTCTTGAAACTTCACAACAAGCATCTCCAGATAACTTGTGGTATTGTAATTTGTTATCATGCTCCACTGGCAGCATCAGTAGACGATGCAAAGTAATACCTTTAATGTTATGTGCTGCCAGTCCAGTTGGAGCGGTGACAACACAAGACAGTGATAACTCAGTCCTTTTCTGCAAATAACATGAAATTGCTTTAATGAGGAAACTTTTTCCAGTTCCCGCTTCTCCACTCACGTACAGTCGGACAGGCTTCAACGACGTACATGAGCACTCTTTCTTCTCATGACTTAATCCATGATCTATTTGGTTGGTAACTTCGTCATATATTTTCCTCTGCTCAACGTTGAGTTGTCTTTCCAAGTCTTCTAAGTTAACCGCATCCTTCTGAGCATGTGCCATGGCTCATTCCACTTCAATCATGGCAGTGGCAGCTTCATTTTCGATAACTGGTCCTCCTAGTGGATCCTGACTCAATGAAACAGAACTCTGACTGTCCTGAGAACTGTCTCTAGCAATCTCGGCTGCAATCGTTGCTTCCTGCTCGATTTCCGCATTCAACATTTCTAGATATTTGAGAAAAACAGGACATTCTATGGTCTCCTTGGCGGCATTGAAAGAGTCTTCGTAACAGAGGAAATCTCCAAGCAGTTCCTCTTCTGCACGCCAAGGCTTGAAAAGTTGCAAAAGTGCTAAATAGAAAAACTCTTTTTTTTCAGGAGATTCGCCACTCAATTTTCGATTGTTTACCAAGTGGCATTTTCTTTGCTTGACGAGACATCCCTCACTTCCAATTACAGCATACACTCCTTTATCAATATCTTCTTTGATGTTCCTCTTGAATATGTAATTTTGTAGAACCTCATACAGACAAACATTCTCGAGGTGTCTGCTTCTATTTGGATAATATGTATCCAACATGTTGGTCTTCAAAATATCAGTACTGTTTGGCTCCTTTTCTGCCAAATACTCAATTTCCCGCACAGGTTTCAGAACTCGATTACGCGTTGCAGCAAGACCAAGACTCGCCCAAGTGATACTCCTGGATTTGGCATAGAGACTTGCTGAAGACAACCGGTCAGAACATTCGTAAACTCCGATTTCTCGATGTGACAACATCTTCAGACTGAAACTGTACAACTTCTTACTGAGGCTCTTTTCATGGGAAATGTCCTCCCACATATCCTTCAATTCTGTCTTTTCTTTTTTGGTGATGTAAGATGTCACATACCGAGCCACAGCCATACAGTTATCAGGCACGAACTGTATATCCATGTTAGCATTCCACATGGACAAAATCACTGGGTTGTAGTCGTTGATATACTTGGACTCTTCGTTCCTTTTCAAATTGTATGTGTTTTTAGGTGATTTCTTCATCACATTATGTCGCAGCGAAGACATCAAACTGTTCACTCTTCCTTTAGAAATCACCGGTCGTGGAAAGGCGAAACGACATTTGGTGTAGAACTTGTCCTTGTTTCTGAATTTACGACGACAGTACTTTCCGCAACGATGGCTTTGGAAGCGTAGAACTTGTTCTCTTAGGCTTTTGTCCTCCTTTGCGTTTGGAACAGTACATGTAGAATACTGTTTTATGAAACTCATCACTAAGTCTTCTGGATCTGTTCCAAATGTAGGTGCATCCTTGATCCACAGCAGCATATGTATATGAGGAGCACCTCTTGCTTGGTACTCCTTTCTCCAGAAGAAATCCAACACCTCTCCAAGAGGTGGATTTCTCTTGTTCATGATGAAAGACATCATAGCTTCAAATCTATGATTGAAGTACCTGCATACATTCACTGGATCCAAAGAGCACAGTTCTCCGGGTGTCTTGAATTCGATATTTTCAATGTTTTCATTTGCCTCTCGTAGAAATTCAAGTAAGTCTTCCCAGCCATACTCGGCACAGCTGAGAGTGAGGAACCATGTGGGAGTTCCTAAGTTCCTCAGCATACATTTTAAATCACCATGACGACGGTACCAGTACTCATTAGTACCACGCTGACACGCCATGAGATTAATCAGGTGAGAATCCAAAATACTGTCTTGCACATTGACTTTATCCATAAAGTCACTTGCCGAGATATTTTGCAGCTCTACACCACTTTTCAAGATGTGGTTCACTGCATATGACAGTCCAGACAGATCACTTTCAAACAGGAGATGAAACAAATAGGGAATGCATTGTCGAAACCTAGGATCTTCTGCATACAATCGTAAAGTCCGGTATTCAGAAGCAGGAATTTGATGAGTTCGCTCATCATATCTTCCTCCTTGACCTGTTGGAAATAGCTGTGGGAAACACCGACCTTCCAAACTTTCCTCCCAAACACTAATGGGACTCCCTTTGGCTTGTTTCATTTGAAACAACTCAATAGCATTCCCCATGACTTCCTTGGAATGCAAAGGATGGACACTATAATGTTCATATATTTCTTCACTTTTCGAGGGTTCTACTTTCTCAATTTGACCAGCACACAAATCGCTATCCTCTTCTTCACTTACTTCCTCTTCTGCAACATATACATTCTTATAGTACTTATTGTTTTTTTTCAAATACAATGTTGCCTTTTTGACTTTCCTAACATCCACTAAATCTTGCCATATTTTCTTACTCTTTGTTGGAACCCCATTAACTAAGATAACCAGAGGTTCCTCTTCCACTTTTTCTACTCCAATTGTATTAATGTTTTTCTTCAAATCTAGAGGCAAATAAACAACTCTTCCCTTTAATCCTCTCTGTAAATCTGATGGAGGCAATTTCCCTGTCTTTGGCTCCATTCTTACAATAGCCTGACAGGGATGGATACTTTGAATCAAAATAGATTCATAAGTATTTAAATCCTTCAATTCAGAAGGAATCTCAACCAATTCCAGATTATTATGAACCGCTCTAGCAGGCATCTGGTTTTGATTTAATTTGTTACAACAATAAGTACACACACGTTGATCCAATCCCAAATCAAAACAATTTTCTACCATCAAGTATGTTGCAAAATCCTTCCATTCACTATTATTTACCCTTTCACTTTTTGCATATAAATCCACTAACTTAGTCTGATTCTTATAATAAGTGCGTCGACAACACACACAAGTGAAATTAGGCCTCTCACTTGATTTCACCTGAAACGTGGCAATTTCCTTCTGAAAATTATCTGTACTGGAAACCTGTACACTATCTTCCACATTACCCTCTTCTTCTGGGTCAATTTCAACATTCTCCTCTTTACTTCCAAAGTAACAAAACTCAATTTCTTCACAAATATTCTTCACATCTATTTCAGAACCATGAAAAAGAGCAGTGCATAATTGTTTAAGCATAACTGCTGGACTCTTAGCATAATACAACATTCTAACTAATTTCCTCACTTTATTATGATGCACTGCTAGCATCCTGAAATGATGAAAAACACTCTGGCATACTCTCCTGGAAAGACAAGCCAGTGAATGACCATGCAAACCTGTCACTTCTCTCACTCTGCAAGGATCTAATTCTTGCAACAACTTCATTTTCTGCTTCAAACTTTTCTTATTAAATGTCCGTACAAAATCACAAAGCAAATTGATGGAATCCTGTCGCACACTGCAAATACTACTACACTTCCAGGTGTACACAGGTCCCTTAGGACGTCTTCCTAAAACCTCATTACCTAACATCTCTTCTGCCTCTGTTGTCGCAAGTTTTTCTTTTTCAACCGGACAACCATCTTTCACCTCATAAGCTCGACCACTGGTGTCAACTGCATGCACCAAATCATTATGCTGGAAATAACTCTCCTCATTAAAAAATGCCTCACAACTTGAACTATGCATCCATTCTCCTGAAAAAACTTCACAAAAATTACTACGATTAACTGTTCTCTTCCATCTACTATTTGTTTTGAAAACATAAATTGCCTTGTTTAGCTTCCTAATTCTATTGATTATCAAAATAAATAACTTTCGCCTAATTTCAAGTGCCTGATCAATACCTTTCTCAATTTTTTTTTTCTCTTATAAAAAACCACTTTCTGCTGACTTTTCTTAATATTTTTTAACAAATTGCCAATTATCCTGTTGCGGAACATTCGTCTACGAATGTCCCAAAACTGATTTTTCCTTCTACTACCATGCACAGAGTTATCTCCTGCTCTAGCAGTAACATTTTTGATTGGCCTTCCCTTTCCGTTTAAATTGCTTCTCTTTTTCTGGACTAAAACATTTTCTGTAGTACTACTTTTTTTTCTACAAATGTTTCTTATGAATGATTTCTTTATCTTACCCGGACCTTTCTTGGTGACTTGACAAGTTTTTATTGTAGAGGTCTGCTGCAACAATTTTTTAATCTGCTGTCTTTGATGTTTGGTAGCCTTTCGCCTTCTGTCCTTCGAAGGCATTCTTTAATTTTGAAATGATCTGCAGTTGAATCTGTGGTAAAATATAATAAAAAATGTTATTAACCACTATTAGCAAACAGTAAATCAATAACAGTCATCAAAAATTTAACACACTACTTGTCATTTTTTCATAGAATAATTTTTAGTGCATTGGCAAATTTAGAAATCACAAATAGTAGCAAAGAAATTGAATGCTTCTACATTTGACCTGTGCTGTTTTATATGTGAATCTGAACTAATTTTATGAGCATATTTGACTATTTTATTAAAGACACTACACACAACCTATTTTTGAACTTTTGTTTAATTTTAAATGAAACGGTTTACATTTTTACTTCTGATTTCCAGTAACTCTTAAAAATAAATGTTTATAGTTCCATAGGCTCAAGCAGGTCAGCTTCCCACCCTATGTCATACAATTCAGACAAATCGGCATCCTCATCATGTTCTTCATCATCCTCAGGATTTAAATCATCCAAGGGATCTACTTCCACTGACGTTTCAATGACAAGTTCAATGATAAGATCGAGATCAACTGATTGCTCATTATCACTCATGGTTGATGTTGTCGTTATCTTTAAAGAAAGAGAACAACAATAAGATGTTGCAGAGTAAGAGATAAATCTCAGAGACTATAATATTAAAATTGTTTAACAAGAGTAACATTTTGCAATTATTATTTAGCCATGTCCAGCGATGCTGAGGAGGTGAGGCCTATGTCCAAGTTTTCAGTGAACAGGACTCATCTCTTCTTAACCTTCGATAAGCCTCACCAACTCTTTTTACCCTGCTCATACTTAAATGTAAATGGGCAGATTTATGTTAACTGGCACATCCCCGGGGATGCACCAGTTAACGTGCACCGCTGCTCTGCCACCCATGATGTGCCACATTTACAATGTGGAGCACCATTGAGCAAAAACAGCACAGATGCGTCACGCATCTGTGCTGCAAAAGCAGCACATTGCAGGAATCACGTCGTAAGCGCGACATGTCTACTGCAATGCATAGGAGGAAGCCTCACATTGCATGGTGCATCACTCCTTATGCCTGTTTCAAACAGGCGTAAGGATTTGATTCAGCAATGCTATAAAGCTGACTCAGTGAAATCTTCTAAATTTCACTGTGTTAGTTTTACAGGGCTTTCATGCAAATGAATGCCCACCCTGCAACAAAACACCTATATGAAACCTGACGCAGGTTTCATGTGGCACAGGACTTTACAGCATGACACATCTGCCTAGATGCATCAAGTTGTAAATATGTCACCACATAGCAAATCTTTTGCACCGCCGCTGCATCACAAAAGTGACGCACAGTGACGCAAATGAGGCATACACCTATCATAAATCTGTCCCTAACATTTTAAATGATTGATTCAGGATGACGATAAGGTGTGGCCTATCCAGAGGTTTGTTTAAGGTGAGGCCTACTCAGGGTTGCAGATGAAATTTACGCTTGTTGAAGAGTACAGAGGAGATAATACATGTGAAGGCCTACCAATGAAGTAAGTCATGTCCACTTCACTCTTGAACAAAGGCCAGACCTCTTCTGTGTACGTGGACAGGCCTAAACCTCATCTGCACAATGTCATTCGTAAACTTAGGAAACACAGGTGATGTAATTGAAAAATGTGGAGTTTCTTTTCCTCATTTCACAATCACATCACCTGTGTTTCCTTTGCTTAGGTATCTCATAGTGCAGATGGGGTCTAGCATATCAAAGAATACACAGAAGTTCAGCAGTGTATACAACAATTTTGACATTTACAGAAGATTCAGCTTCTTATCTTGTTGGAGATGAAGTGAGGCCTGTCTTGCAACATGGTGCATCTTTTGCATCACTGCTGCATCGGTTTCATGTGGCACGGGACTTTACAGCATGACACATCTGCCTAGATGCATCAAGTTGTAAATATGTCGCCACATAGCAAATCTTTTGCACCGCCGCTGCATCACAAAAATGACGCACAGTGACGCAAAAGAGGCATACACCTATCATAAATCTGTCCCTAACATTTTAAATGATTGATTCAGGATGACGATAAGGTGTGGCCTATCCAGAGGTTTGTTTAAGGTGAGGCCTACTCAGGGTTGCAGATGAAATTTACGCTTATTGAAGAGTACAGAGGAGATAATACATGTGAAGGCCTACCAATGAAGTAAGTCATGTCCACTTCACTCTTGAACAAAGGCCAGACCTCTTCTGTGTCCGTGGACAGGCCTAAACCTCATCTGCACAATGTCATTCGTAAACTTAGGAAACACAGGTGATGTAATTGAAAAATGTGGAGTTTCTTTTCCTCATTTCACAATCACATCACCTGTGTTTCCTTTGCTTAGGTATCTCATAGTGCAGATGGAGTCTAGCATATCAAAGAGTACACAGAAGTTCAGCAGTGTATACAACAATTTTGACATTTACAGAAGATTCAGCTTCTTATCTTGTTGGAGATGAAGTGAGGCCTGTCTTGCAACATGGTGCATCTTTTGCATCACTGCTGTATCGGTTTCATGTGGCACGGGACTTTACAGCATGACACATCTGCCTAGATGCATCAAGTTGTAAACATGTCGCCACATTGCAAATCTTTTGCACCGCCGCTGCGTCACAAAAGTGATGCACAGTGACGCAAAAGAGGCATACACCTATCATAAATCTGTCCCTAACATTTTAAATGATTGATTCAGGATGACGATAAGGTGTGGCCTATCCAGAGGTTTGTTTAAGGTGAGGCCTACTCAGGGTTGCAGATGAAATTTACGCTTGTTGAAGAGTACAGAGGAGATAATACATGTGAAGGCCTACCAATGAAGTAAGTCATGTCCACTTCACTCTTGAACAAAGGCCAGACCTCTTCTGTGTCCGTGGACAGGCCTAAACCTCATCTGCACAATGTCATTCGTAAACTTAGGAAACACAGGTGATGTAATTGAAAAATGTGGAGTTTCTTTTCCTCATTTCACAATCACATCACCTGTGTTTCCTTTGCTTAGGTATCTCATAGTGCAGATGGAGTCTAGCATATCAAAGACTACGCAGAAGGTGAGAACTGTATGGAACATGGCTATGTAAGTCAAATAATCAAAATCAAAATTTGCCAAGCACACATGGGGGTGTATTTACAAGGACCTTCCACCACGGGGAAATGTCTTTAATTAAAATGGGAAAAATAACATCAAAGGGACTCAAATGCCTTTTAAATATACCCCAAGCAACCTATGAAACTCTAGCACTACATATCAAGAAACCTAATTGATTTCAAAAATAGTTTTTAAACACATCATCTAAATCAATTATATACCTACATTCAATGGGAAATGACTTAAAATGGCCTAAGACACATGAAAGCGTTTTTTTAAGGCCCTTGCACCATTTTTGGGTCGCTTTTAACATGCCTATGTTAGTCAAAGAATTAAAATCTAAATTTGCCAAGCACAGATGGGGGCATATTTACAAGGACCTTGCACCACGGGGAAAGGTCTTAAATTAAAATGGGAAAAATAACATCAGAGAGACTCAAATGCCTTATAAATATGCCCCAAGCAACCTATGAAACTCTAGCACTACATATCCATAAACCTAATTGATGTCAAAAAACGTTTTAAAACACATCATCTAAATCAATTATATACCTACATTCATCGGGAAGTGACTTAAAATGCCCTAAGACACATGAAAGCATTTTTTTAAAGCCCTTGCTCCATTTTTGGATCACTTTTAACATGGCTATGTAAGTCAAATAATCAAGATCTAAATTTGCCAAGCACAGATGGGGGCGTATTTACAAGGACCTTTCACCACAGGGAAAGGTCTTAAATTAAAATGGGAAAAATAACATCAGAGAGACTCAAAGGCCTTATAAATATGCCCCAAGCAACCTATGAAGCTCTAGCAGTACATATCAAGAAACCTAATTGTTTTCAAAAATCGTTTTTAAACACATCATCTAAATCAATGATATACCTACATTCAAGGGGAAATGACTTAAAATGGCCTAAGACACATGAAAGCGTTTTTTTTAAGGCCCTTGCAACATTTTTGGGTCACTTTTAACATGGCTATGTTAGTCAAAGAATTAAAATCTAAATTTGCCAAGCACAGATGGGGGCATATTTACAAGGACCTTGCATCACGGGGAAAGGTCTTAAATTAAAATGGGAAAAATTACATCAAAGGAACTCAAAAGCCTTGAAAATATGCCCCAAGCAACCTATGAAACTCTAGCAGTACATATCAAGAAACCTAATTGATTTCAAAAAACGTTTTTAAACACATCTTGTAAAGCAATTATATTCATACATTCATGGGGAAGTGAGTTAAAATACCCTAAGACACATGAAAGCATTTCTGTAAGACCCTTGCACTTTTTTTGCGTCACTTTTACCATGGCTATGTAACACAAAGAAACAAAATCTATTTGTAAAACACTTGACACAAAGCAACATTTTAAATACACAACTTTCTTCATAATTTTCTCCCTAAAGCATACTATTCTCTATCTAAATTAAATGAATATTTTCTCACCTTAGCAAATACTTTATGAGTTTCAAAACAGTCTCAGAAACACACCAAATTGTCTTTAGCAGAGCAAAAGGTATGCACTCCAGAGTCTGCAGCCATAAAAAGCACAGAAAAGATGTAATTCATCACACATATCTCTCATGTCACCCAATCAAAACTCTTCCCTCACTTTTTTCAAATCAACACCCTTCCCCCCTCTGCCCTTTCTGCCTTTTTTGCATAGCAACCACCTCCTGAAAGACCTCTGATGTTTGCAAGTTCACACAACAATGTTTCAATTGAACTCTGAACTCTCAGTACACCTGCATATCCAGTGCAATCTTTCATAAAATGATTTTTTCTTGACCATTCAAATTACATCTTTCAAAGAACTCATCCATGCACCCTAACTTTCTGTTTTCAGCAATCAAAATCCACCAATCACTGCTACTGCTTCATTAACACAGAAACTCCACAGTTTTTTTCATTTTAAACTCTTATTTTTTCAACTGCCATTTCATTGCCACACTTCATCTGACTGCAGCAGAACCTCCTTTCACCATGTTTTCTGTCTGGATTGTTGGACATAGTTACATCCACTGGGCTCAAAGGTATGCTGATAACAGAAATTTACCTAACCTCAATTTACAAAATGTGGAAATTAAGTGGATTGGCCACAGAGGATTAAAATGTCACCAATTGATACCATTGGTGAAAACCTTTTTGCATTTGCCAAAACTTGACCTGTTAATTGTGCACTGAGGAGGTAATGACTTGGGCACTTTGACTGGGGTAGGTCCGGAAATGCTTTTAAAGGACACCTTTGAGCAATTGATGGCACTTTTTCCTCAAACTGCCTTGGTATATTCAAATATATGCCAAAGACAGAAATGGAGGTGGTCGAACCAATTTTGTCCACAAATTGAGAAATCGAGGAAGCATGTAAATAAGTCTGTTTCAGCTTACATGAGAGACCATGGAATGGGCTCCATGTACAACAATAACTTGCGTTACTACATGCAAGATATCTACAGAGGAGATGGAGTTCACTTCTCAGATGAGGGGAACAGAATTTTCATCCTCAATTTAAGACTGTGCATTGGTACCTACTTGTAGGTACCTACATCAGCCACAGGACCCAAAAGCTCTTTTCAGAGCTACCCTACATCTGATCACTCACAATTATTATTTTACTCTAACTTTTTTCACTAATTTTCAACAAAGTACGCTCCCCGGAGCGCTACCCGGTACGCGCACCGGACGCTAACCGCGCGAATTTTTTTTAAAAAAAGGGTTTTTTTTCGCACATATTGGCCTCCTCAGCCACCCTCAGAAAACCTAGGGGGTCAAGATACGTCTACCGTGCCCCCTTCTACCCATTCTGAACATTATTTGCCCTCCATCTTGTATCTTAATTCGACCGAAACACAAAATGGTGGACTCCCGTAACGCTGCCGGTTCGCGTACCGGGGCGCTCACCGGGAAGCGCTCCATCAAAAAAGGTGGGAAAGTAATTTACAGAAGAAACCCTGGAGACAATGTCACCAAATATAGATTAACTCATACTACATACCAATCCGTACCATTTTCACAAATTTGGTTGGAATTCCATTTAGCCATTTAGCCTGTAGACCTCTCTAAATACCCTGAGGTAAATTACTTCACAAAACACATCTGAAGTGTTGGAATTGACAACCAATTAAAATGTTACTTTCATTTTCGACTTTTTTTACCTGACATTTGATTGGTTATGTACCTGAATATATATAAAAAAAGGAGAAACACAGCCATTTTGACTACTACTTCCTGAACTACATTGCAAGATCATTTTCACTCACAACTTAAACTTGTTTTTAAAAGGTAAGATATTATTTTATAAATTTGAAAACATTTTCAGATAGTTATACACTATCCCTCTGTAAGAGTTAGACATTGAGAAAGGCTTGTTTATTATAATTATGGATTGATTTAGGTTTCTGTGGTATAATTATGAATTTACATAGGCTTTTTCACAGGCACTTTTTAATAGTACTACTTCATGCCTCAAAAGTACCTGTCTGAACTTAAACCCAACAGTGCCCTATCTCTACTGATATATTTATTTTTTATTCAAATTTCAGCACAAAAATGCAAGGAGAACAGAACATTTCCTTTGAAATTGTCCTAGACATGAACAATGAGGAAATAATTGAACCCATTGACTTGGAATTCATGGATGAATCACGAGACCATGAACTTCTACAATGTGTAGAATCTGTGGATTATTTACTTCATTATGATGATGGTCAAATGTGGGAAGTTATGTTCACTCAACAAGAGGACATATCGGACAGTCAAATGTTAGACGTTCTATTAAATTTTGAAAAAGAATCAGAAAAATAAAATTATATTTAATATTAAAAAATTGTTTGAGTCTTTAATCATTTTTATATGTAATTCATAAACTAGTAACAAATTGATTATAATGTAAACTCAGACGTATAGTATACTGTGCACAATTCCAAAAATACATTTATATTTAATAATCATTAATACTGCTACTTAAATAAAAAAAATAAAAAAACAACAAAAAGAACAATCAATAAACATACAATATTTCAAAATATCATAGTCTATCATTCTTTTTTCCTTATAGTACGCTCCCCGGACCGCTTCCCGGTGCGCGTACCGGGTGCTCCCCACGCAAAAAAACCCCAACATTTATTTTATTTTTTTGCCCCGCGGGGCCCTTTTAAAGCCTCCACATCAAACATAGGGGGTCAGGGAGGATCTACTATGCCCCCTTATGGTCATTTCCCCCTTTGTTTTGGCCTCCTCTTGTCTCTCGATCCTACCGAGAGACAAGATGGCGGCCGCTCCGGACTGTTTAGAATGTTGACAGACACCGGAGAGCCAATCAGCTTCGCTTCGCGAAGTTCCGTTACGCGTCAAGTACGCGAACCGGGGCGCTGCCCGGAGCTCGCTTACAGATATATATATTTTTTTGAACGTTAATTTCTCAAAATCCACTGGAGCACATTTCTTGAGACCTAGCAAAGGCACATCGGGCTAACAGTCCCTACAATTTTGCCAAGTTTCGTGCAAATCCATTCAGCCGTTCGGGCTAAAAGTGAGGCCAACCGCCCTATGGAAATTAACATGGGAAAAATGCGTTTTGGGCCCCCCCTCTTTCTCAGCCCCCCCTTGACAGACGCCCCCCAAATTTTCAGTGACTGCTCAGAAACAGAATTTTCCATTTTCCTGAAAATTTCAGCCAATTCCGTCCTCAAACGCCAAAGTTATTAGACATAGAATTTTCAAAAATCCCATAGAGAAAAAATCCTAACTATATATACCTACTGGCGACCGCCAGTAGGTAATATATATATATATATATATATATATCATAAACACGAGAGTTGTCCCCTCAAAGAAGCCTCACGACAGGTAGGTAACTTCACGTTTATTTAATGCAGGCTACAGCATAATAAGCGTAAGTATCAACATTGTGCAGAGCACCAACTACTCACTGGAGTTTGAAGAGTAAAACACCACAAAGACCAGCAGGCAGTGTGCCTGTACACGCCCACTGAGGCGGACTATCGTAATGGTAACAGGTGTTTTAAACAAGTTGGCGCCTGCAGTGAGATGAAGCCTGTGACAAAGTGCTGGAGAAGCACGAAACGCGTCGGCTGTTTATTCTTGGTGATGTTCGAACAACCATGCTGTAGCCTGCATTAAATAAACGTGAAGTTACCTACCTGTCGTGAGGCTTCTTTGAGGGGACAACTCTTGTGTTTATGATGTTTATACGGCTAGTCCAGCCGTGAAGGAGCCCAGCCGCCCAGCAGCAGTTAATGTTAACGCCACCTGGCGTGCAGCAGAGGACAGGATGAGCGTGATGCAGGTCGTATGGTGCAGCCTGGATTGTGCGGGACATTTTCCAACCCACTAGGGTATTTTAAGTATCAACATTGTGCAGAGCACCAACTACTCACTGGAGTTTGAAGAGTAAAACACCACAAAGACCAGCAGGCAGTGTGCCTGTACACGCCCACTGAGGCGGACTATCGTAATGGGAACAGGTGTTTTAAACAAGTTGGCGCCTGCAGTGAGATGAAGCCTGTGACAAAGTGCTGGAGAAGCACGAAACGCGTCGGCTGTTTATTCTTGGTGATGTTCGAACAACCATGCTGTAGCCTGCATTAAATAAACGTGAAGTTACCTACCTGTCGTGAGGCTTCTTTGAGGGGACAACTCTCGTGTTTATGATATATATATATATATATATATATATTACCTACTGGCGGTCGCCAGTAGGTATATATAGTTAGGATTTTTTCCCTATGGGATTTTTGAAAATTCTATGTCTAATAACTTTGGCGTTTGTGGACGGAATTGGCTGAAATTTTCTGGAAAATGGAACATTTTGTTTCTGAGCAGCCCCTGGAAATTTGGGGGGGGTTCGTCAAGGGGGGGCCGAGAAAAAAGGGGGGTCCCAAAACGTGTTTTTAACATTGAGTTTTCCATAGGGCGGTTGGCCTCACTTTTAGCCCGAACGGCTGAATGGATTTCCACGAAACTTGGCAAAATTGTAGGGACTGGTAGCCCGATGTGCCTTTGCTAGGTCTCAATATATGTGCTTCAGTGGATTTTGAGAAATTAATGTTAAAAAAAAGATATATATCTGTAACAGCGGACCGGGCAGCGCTCCGGTTCGCGGACTTTACGCGTACCGGAACTTCGCGTAGCGAAGCTGATTGGCTCTCCGGTGTCTGTCAACATTCTAAACAGTCCGGAGCGGCCGCCATCTTGTCTCTCGGTAGGATTGAGAGACAAGAGGAGGCCAAAACAAAGGGGGAAATGACCATAAGGGGGCATAGTATATCCTCCCTGACCCCCTAGGTTTAATGTGGAGGCTTTAAAAGGGCCCCGCGGGGCAAAAAAAAAATACTTTTTTTTTTGTTTTTTTTGCGTGGGTAGCGCCCGGTTGGCGAACCGGGAAGCGTTCTGGGCAGCGTACTATAATGAAAAATGAATGATAGACTTTTCAAATACTGTATGTTAATTGATTGTTGGTTTTGTTGATTATTTTTGAATTTTTTTATTTTTTAAGCAATTATTTATTATTGTGATTGTGTTTCAAAATGTAATAACATTTCTAACATTTAACTAGTTTATGAATTACATATAAAAATGATTAAAGACTCAAACAATTTTTTTATTTTACATACAATTTTATTTTTCAGATTGTTTTTCAAAATTTAATAGAACGTCTAGCATTTGACTGTCCGATATGTCCTCTTGTTGAGTGAACATAAGTTCCCACATTTGACCATCATCATAATGGAGTAAATGATCGACAGATTCTACACATTGAAGTAATTCATAGTCCCGTGACTCATCCATGAATTCTAAGTCATCAATGGGTTCCATAACTTGTTCATTGTTGCTGTCCAGAACAATTTCGAAGGAAACATTCTGCTCACCTTCCATTTTATTGCTGTAATTTGCATAAAAAATAAATATATCAGTAGTGATAGGACACTGTTGGGTTTAAGTTCAGACAGGTACTTGTGAGTTTATAACAGAGAAGTAATCTATTGGCACTGTATGGTTTCAGGCGTGAAGTAGTACTATTAAAAAGTGCCTGTGAAGAAGCCTAAGTAAATTCATAATTATACCACAGAAACCTAAATCAATCCATAATTATAATAAAGAAGCCTTTCTCAATGTCTAACTCTTACAGAGGGATAGTATATAACTATCTGAAAATGTTTTCAAATTTATAAAATAATATCTCACCTTCTAAAAACAAGTTTAAGTTGTGAGTGAAAATGATCTTGCAATGTAATTCAGGAAGTAGTAGTCAAAATGGCTGTGTTTCTCTCTCTTTCTTTATATATATTCAGGTACATAACCAATCAAATGTCAGGTAAAAAAAGTAGAAAATGAAAGTAACATTTTCATTGGTTGTCAATTCCAACACTTCAGATGTGTTTTGAGAAGTAATTTACCTCAGGGTATTTAGAGAGGTCTACAGGCTAAATGGTTAAATGGAATTCCAATCAAATTTGTGAAAATGGTAGGGATTGGTATGTAGTATGAGCTAATCTATATTTGGTGAAATTGTCTCCAGTGGCTTTTCTGTAAACTACTTTCCCACCTTTTTTGATGGTGCGCTTCCCAGGGAGCGACCCGGTACGCGAACTGTTGAGCGCCCCGGTTCGCGAACCTTAAGCGTTACGGGAGTCCACCATTTTGCGTTTCGGTCGAATTAAGATACAAGATGGAGGGCAAATAATGTTCAGAATGGGTAGAAGGGGGCACGGTAGACTTATCTTGACCCCCTAGGTTTTCTGAGGGTGGCTGAGGAGGCCCATATGTGCGAAAAAAAACCATTTTTTTAAAAATTTAGCGAGGTTAGCTCCCGGTTCGCGTACCGGGTAGCGCCCCAGGGAGCGTACTTTTTTGAAAATTAGTGAAAAATGTTAGAGTAAAATAATAATTGTGAGTGATCAGATGTAGGGTAGCTCTGAGAAGAGCTTTTGGGTTTATGGTACATTTAGGTACTTATAAGTAGGTACCAATGCACAGTCTTAAATTCAGAATGAAAATTCTGTTGCCCTCATCTGAGAAGTGAACTCCATCTCCTCTGTAGATATCTTGCATGTAGTAACGCAAGTTATTGTTGTACAGGGAGCCCATTCCATGGTCTCTCATGTAAGCTGAAACAGATTTGTTTACATGCTTCCTCGACTTCTCAATTTGTGGACAAAATTGGTTTGACCACCTCCATTTCTGTCTTTGGCATATATTTGAATATACCAAGGCAGTTTGAGGCAAAAGTGCCATCAATTGCTCAAAGGTGTCCTTTAAAAGCATTTCCAGACCTACCCCAGTCAAAGTGCCCAAATCATTACCTCCACAGTGCACAATTAACAGGTCAGGTTTTGGCAAATGCATAAAGGTTTTCACCAATGGTATCAATTGGTGACATTTTAATCCTCTGTGGCCAAACCACTTAATTTCCACATCTTGTAAATTGAGGTTAGGTACATTTCTGTTCTTAGCATACCTGTGAGCCCAGTGGATATAACTATGTCCAACAATCCAGACAGAAAACATGGTGAGAGAAGGTTCTGCTGCAGTCAGATGAAGTGTGGCAATGAAATGGCAGTTGAAAAAATGAGAGTTTAAAATGAAAAAAACTGTGGAGTTTCTGTGTTAATGAAGCAGTAACAGTGATTGGTGGATTTTGATTGCTGAAAACAGAAAGTTAGGGTGCATGGATGAGTTCTTTGAAAGATGTATTTTGAATGGTCAATAAAAAATCATTAAATGAAAGATTGCAGTGGATACGCAGGTGCACTGAGAGTTCAGAGTTCAATTGCAACATTGTTGTGTGAACTTGCAAACACCAGAGGTCTTCCAAGAGGTGGTTGCCATGCAGAAAAGGCATGAAATGGCAGAGGGGGAAGGGTTTTCATTTGAAAAAAAGTGAGGGAAGAGTTTTGATTGGGTGACATGAGAGATATGTGTGAAGAATTACAGCATTTCTGTGCTTTTGATAGCTGCAGACTCTGGAGTGCATACCTTTTGCTCTGCTGAAGACAAATTGGTGTGTTTCTGAGACTGTTTTCAAACTCAAAGTATTTGCTAAGGTGAGAAAATATTTCTTTAATTTAGATAGAGAATAGTGTGCTTTAAGGAGAAAATTATGAAGAAAGTTGTGTTTTTCAAATGTTGCTTTGTCTCAAGTGTTTTACAAATAGATTTTGTTTCTTTGAGAAAATGTAATTGGAGAAAATGTGAAGTATTAGTACTGACAGGGTGTTTTTCTGCATAGGAGCTGTGGAGTCTTTTCAAATTGACTAGAAAATCGTTTTTGAGGAAAATTAATGGTTATAATATTTCTGACAAGGACATAATGGTGTATGCTTCTTTATAATGCAATTGACTGTCTCTGATGTTATTTTTCCCATTTTAATGTAAGACCTTTCTCTGTGGCGCAAATTGCTTGTAAATATGCTCCCACCTGTGCATGGCAAATTTAGATTTTGAATGTTTGTGTTACATAGCCATGTTAAAAGTGATACAAACATGCTGCAAAGGCAATCAAAAAACGCTTTTATGTGTCTTAAGGACATTTTAAGTACTTTTCCCATGTGCAGTGTTTTGAAATTATGATTTGAAAATCGTTTTTGGGGAAAAGGAATTGTTTTTAAATTTATGACAAGGACATAATGGTGTATGCTTCTTTATAAGGCAATTGACTGTCTCTGATGTTATTTTTCCCATTTCAATGTAAGACCTTTCTCTGTGGCGCAAATTGCTTGTAAATATGCTCCCACCTGTGCATGGCAAATTTAGATTTTGAATGTTTGTGTTACATAGCCATGTTAAAAGTGATACGAACATGCTGCAAAGGCAATCAAAAAACGCTTTTATGTGTCTTAAGGACATTTGATGTCATTTTTCCCATATTACATTAAAAGACCTTTCTCCGTGGGGCACATTCCTTGTAAATATGGTTACACTTGTGCATGGTAAATTTAGATTTTGACTGTTTGAGTTACATAACCATGTTAAAAGTGACCCAAAAAAATTGCAAAGGCTTTCAAAAAACACTTTCATGTGTCTTAAGGACATTTTAAGTCATTTCCCTGTGGGCAGTGTTTTCAAATTATGACTTGAAAATCGTTTTTGAGGTAAAGGAATGTTGTTAATTTTTATGTGCGCCATATGCCCCCAAATTTCTTTTTCAGGGGTGCAGCAGGGTGTTCTTGAGACACCCCTGCACCTTTGGAAAAATTCCTAATTTGCGATGAGCTAATTGCTAATCGCAAATTGCACCTTCATTCCTATGGGCATCCTGGCCCATGGAAATGAATGGGTAATTTGCAATTAGCAATTTGCTCATCGCAAATTAGGAATGGTAAAGAATCGCTATTTATTCTTTAAAATTCGCTATTTTGGAAATGCAAAATAGTTTGATGATACATATGGTGGTTGATCTCTAACAAGATAAGAAGCTTAGGGATACATTTATGATGACTGGCGCAATGAAGTGGACATCACTTACTTCATTGGTAGAGCTTTACATGTATTATCTCCTCTGTATTCTTCATCAAGCGTAACTTTAATCTGCAATCCTGAGTAGGCCTCACCTTAAACAAACCTCTGGATAGGCCACACCTTATCGTCATCATGAATTAATCATTTAAAAGGCTAGGGACAGATTTATGATAGGTGTATGCCTCTTTTGCGCCACTTACAAAACACTGCCCATGGGGAAATGACTTAAAATGTCCTTAAGACACATGAAAGTGTTTTTTTAAAGCCTTTGCAATTTTTTTGGGTCACTTTTAACATGGCTATGTGACTCAAACAGTCAAAATCTAAATTCACCATGCACAGGTGGGAGCATATTTACAAGGAATGTGCTCCATGGGGAAAGGTCTTATAATGTAATATGGGAAAAATGACATCAGAGACAGTGAAATGCCTTATAAAGAAGCATACACCATTATGTCCTTGTCATAAATTTACAAACCATTCCTTTTCCCTAAAAACGATTTTCAAATCAAAATTTGAAAACACTGCACATGTGGAAATGACTTAAAATGTCCTTAATTCAAAATTTGCTATTCCTTATTTTGCGATTGCACTGAAGGATTTGCAAATTTTGCGATTCCTTAAATGCAATGTATCAAACAAAAAATATGTAAAAAATGACATTAAGGATTTGGAAACTACCACCAACTTCTAGTTTGTGGTAATTTGCGAATTCTTTTCAAAAAGCTTTTTTTCCAAAAAACAAAAGGTGCCATATGACGCCAATACATGCCCATAGGGCATGTATGTGCGCCATATGCCCCCAAATTTCTTTTTCAGGGGTGCAGCAGGGTGTTCTTGAGACACCCCTGCACCCTTGAAAAAATTCCTAATTTGCGATGAGCTAATTGCTAATCACAAATTGCACCTTCATTCCTATGAGCCTCCTAGCCCATGGAAATGAATGGGTAATTTGCAATTAGCAATTTGCTCATTGCAAATTAGGAATGGTAAAGAATTGCTATTTATTCCTTAAAATTCGCTATTTAGGAAATGCTAAATAGTTTGATGATACATATGGCGGTTCATCTGTAACAAGATAAGAAGCTTAGGGATACATTTATGATGACTGGCGCAATAAAGTGGACATTACTTACTTCATTGGTAGGCCTTTACATGTATTATCTCCTCTGTATTCTTCATCAAGCGTAACTTTAATCTGCAATCCTGAGTAGGCCTCACCTTAAACAAACCTCTGGATAGGCCACACCTTATCGTCATCCTGGATTAATCATTTAAAATGCTAGGGACAGATTTATGATAGGTGTATGCCTCTTTTGCGCCACTGTGCGTCACTTTTATGATGCAGCGGCGGTGCAAAAGATTTGCTATGAGGCGACAAAATTACAAATTGATGCATTTAGGCAGATGTGTCATGGTGTAAAAAAAACGTGCCACATGAAACTGATGCAGCAGTGATGCAAAAGATGCACCATGTTGCAAGACAGGCCTCACTTGGGACATATGTATCAAGCTAATTAGCATTCGCAAAGATCAAAATTCTGAAAATTTCGGCCTTTGCGAATGCTAATTAGACAAATGGTATGTATCAAACAAGTTTGATGCAAAATAAGAAATAGCAATATTTGCTATTCCTTATTTTGCGATTGCACTGAAGGATTTGCAAATTTTGCGATTCCTTAAATGCAATGTATCAAACAAAAAATATGCAAAAAATGCCATTAAGGATTTGCAAATTACCACCAACTTCTAGTTGGTGGTAATTTGCGAATTCTTTTCAAAAAGCTTTTTTTCCAAAAAACAAAAGGTGCCATATGACGCCCATACATGCCCTTAGGGCATGTATGTGCGCCATATGCCCCCAAATTTCTTTTTCAGGGGGTGCAGCAGGGTGTTCTTGAGACACCCCTGCACCCTTGAAAAAATTCCTAATTTGCGATGAGCTAATTGCTAATCGCAAATTGCACCTTCATTCCTATGGGCCTCCTGGCCCATGGAAATGAATGGGTAATTTGCAATTAGCAATTTCCTCATTGCAAATTAGGAATGGTAAAGAATTGCTATTTATTCCTTAAAATTCGCTATTTAGGAAATGCAAAATAGTTTGATGATACATATGGCGGTTCATCTGTAACAAGATAAGAAGCTTAGGGATAGATTTATGATGACTGGCGCATCACCAGGGATGTGCCAGTCATCCTGCGCCGCTGTTCCGCCACCCATGGTGTGCTGCATTTACAATGCGGCGCAGCATGGGGCAAAAATGGCACAGATGCGTGACGTATCTGTGCTGTAAAGGTGGCGCATTGCTGGAGTTGTATTGCAAGTGTGATGCAGCTCCAGCAAGGCTCAGAGGTGCCCCATCTCCACAATGTTGCGTCAAGACCTATGCCTGCTTAAAGCAGGCGCAGGGTTTTGACGCAGCTTTCTCCTATCTGATTGTAAATGCGGCACACCATGGGTGGCAGAGCAGCGGTGCACGTTAACTGGTGCATGCCTGGGGATGTGCCATTTAACATAAATCTGCCCCTTTACATTTAAATATGTGCAGGGGACATAGAGTCGGTGAGGCTTATCCAAGGTTAAGAAGAGATGAGTCCTGTTCACTGAAAAATTAGACATAGGCTTCACCTGCTCAGCATCGCTGGACATGGCTAAATAATATCTGCAAAATGTTACTCTTGTTAAACAATTTTACTATTATAATCTCTGAGATGTGTCTCTTACTCTGCAACATCTCATTGTTGTTATCTTTCTTTAAAGATAAAGACAACATCAACATGAGCGATAATCTGCAATCAGTTGATTTTGACCTCATCATTGAACTTGTGATTGAAACATCAGTGGATGTTGATCCCTTGGATAATTTAAATCCTGAGGATGAAGAAGAACGTGATGAGGATGCAGATTTGTCCGAATTATATGACATAGGGTGGGAAGCTGACCTGCTTGAGCCTATGGAACTATAAACATTTATTTTAAAAATTTATAATAAAAAAAAAGTAAAAATGTAAACCGTTTAATTTAAAAATAAAGACACCTTCAAAAACAGGTTATGTGTAGTGTCTTCAATAAAATATTAAAATATGCTCATAAAATTAGATCAGATTCACATATAAGATAGCACAGGTAACATGATTATAAATTCCATTTCTTTTTCTGCTATTTCTGTATTCTAAAATTGCCATGCACTAAAAAATCTTATATGTAAAAATGTAAAGTAGTGTTTTAAGTTTTTGATTACTGTTATTGATGTACTGTTGGGTAATAGTGGTTAATAACATTTTTTAATATATTTTACCACAGATTCAACTGCAGATCATTTCAACATTTCACCATGCCAACGAAAGAAAGACTGAGAAAGGCTGCAAAACGTCACAGACAGCAGGTGATTGAAAAAAAGCAGCAGTCCTCTAACAAAAAGATTTGTCAAGTCAACAAGAAAGCACCGGGTAAGAGTACAAAAACATTCAGAAATATTTGCAGTAAAAAAAATATTACTACAGAAAATGTTTCAGTCCAGAAAAAGAGAAACAATTCAAATGGAAAGGAAAGGCCAATCAAAAATGTTACTGCTAGAGCAAGAGATAACTCTGTGCATGATAGTAGAAGGAAACAACAGTTTAGGGACATTCGTAAACGAATGTTCCGCAACAGGATAATTGGCAATTTGTTAAAAAATATTAAGAAAGGTCAACAGAAAGTGGTTTTTTATAAGAGAAAAAAAAAAGTTGAGAAAGTTATTGATCAGGCATTTGAAATTAAACGTAAGTTATTTATTTTGATAATCAATAGAATTAGGAAGCTAAACAAGGCAATTTATGATTTCAAAAGAAATAGTAGATGGAAGAGAATAGTTAATCGTAGTAATTGTTGTGAAGTTTTTTCTGGAGAATGGATGCATAGTTCAAGCTGTGAGGCATTTTTTAATGAGGAGAGTTATTTCCAGGATAATGATTTGGTGCATGCAGTTGACACCAGTGGTCGTGCTTATGAAGTGAAAGATGGTTGTCCAGTTGAAAAAGAAAAACTTGTGACAACAGAGGCAGAAGAGGTGTTAGGTAATGAGGTTTTAGGAAGACGTGCTAAGGGTCCTGTGTACACCTGGAAGTGTAGTAGTATTTGCAGTGTGCGACAGGATTCCATCAATTTGCTTTGTGATTTTGTACGGTCATTTAATAAGAAAAGTTTGAAGCAGAAAATAAGGTTGTTGCAAGAATTAGATCCTTGCAGAGTGAGAGAAGTGACAGGTTTGCATGGTCATTCACTGGCTTGTCTTTCCAGGAGAGTATGCCAGAGTGTTTTTCATCATTTCAGGATGCTAGCAGTGCATCATAATAAAGTGAGGAAATTAGTTAGAATGTTGTATTATGCTAAGAGTCCAGCAATTATGCTTAAAAAATGATGTGCTGCTCTTTTGCATGGTTCTGAAATAGATGTGAAGAATATATGTGAAGAAATTGAGTTTTGTTACTTTGGAAGTAAAGAGGAGAATGTTGAAATTGACCAAGAAGAAGCGGGTAATGTGGAAGATAGTGTACAGGTTTCCAGTACAGATAATTTCCAGAGGGAAATTGCCACGTTTCAGGTCAAATCAAGTGAGAGGCCCAATTTCACTTGTGTATGTTGTCGACGCACTTATTATAAGAATCAGACTAAGTTAGTGGATTTATATGCAAAAAGTGAAAGGGAAAATAATAGTGAATGGAAGGATTTCGCAACATACTTGATGGTAGAAAATTGTTTTGATTTGGGATTGGATCAACGTGTGTGTACTTATTGTTGTTGCAAATTAAATCAAAACCAGATGCCTGCTAGAGCAGTTCATAATAATCTGGAATTGGTTGAGATTCCTTCTGAATTGAAGGATTTAAATACTTATGAATTTATTTTGATTCAAAGTATCCATCCCTTTCAGGCTATTGTAAGAATGGAGCCAAAGACAGGGAAATTGCCTCCATCAGATTTACAGAGAGGATTAAAGGGAAGAGTTGTTTATTTGCCTCTAGATTTGAAGAAAAACATTAACACAATTGGAGTAGAAAAAGTGGACGAGGAACCTCTGGTTATCTTAGTTAATGGGGTTCCGACAAAGAATAAGAAAATATGGCAAGATTTAGTAGATGTTAGGAAAGTTAAAAAGGCAACATTGTATTTGAAAAAAAATAATAAATACTATAAGAATGTATATGTTGCAGAAGAGGAAGTAAGTGAGGAAGAGGATAGCGATTTGTGTGCTGGTCAAATTGAGAAAGTAGAAACTTCTATTAGTGAAGAAATATATGAACATTATAGTGTTCATCCTTTGCATTCCAAGGAAGTCATGGGGAATGCTATTGAGTTGTTTCAAATGAAACAAGCCAAAGGGAGTCCCATTAGTAATTGGGAGGAAAGTTTGGAAGCTCGGTGTTTCCCACAGCTTTTTCCAACAGGTCAGGGAGGAAGATATGATGAGCGACCTCATCAAATTCCTGCTTCTGAATACCGGACTTTGCGATTGTATGCAGGAGATGCTAGGTTTCGACAATGCATTCCTTATTTGTTTCATCTCCTGTTTGAAAGCGATCTGTCTGGACTGTCATATGCAGTGAACCACATCTTGAAAAGTGGTATACACATGCAAAACATCTCGGCAAGTGACTTTATGGATAAAGTCAATGTCCAAGACAGTATTTTGGATTCTCACCTGATTAATCTCATGGCGTGTCAGCGTGGTACTAATGAGTACTGGTACCGTCGTCATGGTGATTTAAAATGTATGCTGAGGAACTTAGGTACTCCCACATGGTTCCTCACTCTGAGCTGTGCCGAGTATGGCTGGGAAGACTTACTTGAATTTCTACGAGAGGCAAATGCTAACGTAGAAAACATCGAATTCAAGACACCCGGAGAACTGTGCTCTTTGGATCCAGTCAATGTATGTAGGTACTTCAATCATAGATTTGAAGCTATGATGTCTTTCATCATGAATAAGAAGAATCCACCTCTTGGAGAGGTGTTGGATTTCTTCTGGAGAAAGGAGTACCAAGCAAGAGGTGCTCCTCATATACATATGTTGCTGTGGATCAAGGATGCACCTAAATTTGGAACGGATCCAGAAGACTCAGTGATGAGTTTTATACAACAGTATTCTACGTGTGCTGTTCCAAACGCAAAGGAGAAGAAAAGCCTAAGAGAAAAAGTTCTGCGTTTCCAAAGCCATCGATGTGGAAAATACTGTCGTCGTAAATTCCGAAACAAGGACAAGTTCTACACCAAATGTCGTTTCGGTTTTCCACGACCGGTGATTTCTAAAGGAAGAGTAAACAGTTTGATGTCTTCGCTGCGACATAATGTGATGAAGAAATCACCTAAAAACACATACAATTTGAAGAGGAACGAAGAGTCCAAGTACATCAACGACTACAACCCGGTGATTTTGTCCATGTGGAATGCTAACATGGATATACAGTTTGTGGCTGATAACTGTATGGCTGTGGCTCGGTATGTGACGTCTTACATCACCAAAAAAGAGAAGACAGAATTGAAGGATATGTGGGAGGACATTTCCCATGAAAAGAGCCTCAGCAAGAAGTTGTACAGTTTCAGTCTGAAGATGTTGTCGCATCGAGAAATCGGAGCGTACGAATGTTCTGACCGGTTGTCTTCAGCAAGTCTCTATGCCAAGTCCAGGAGTATCATTTGGGCGAGTCTTGGTCTTGCTGCAACGCGTAATCGAGTTCTCAAACCTGTGCGGGAAATTGAGTATTTGGCGGAAAAGGAGCCAAACAGTACCGACATTTTGAAGACCAACATGTTGGATACATATTATCCAAATCGAAGCAGTCACCTCGAGAATGTTTGTCTATATGAGGTTCTGCAAAATTACATATTCAAGAGGAACATCAAAGAAGATACTGAGAAAGGAGTGTATGCTGTAATAGGAAGTGAGGGATGTCTGGTCAAGCAAAGAAAATGCCACTTGGTAAACCATCGAAAATTGAGTGGCGAATCTCCTGAAAAAAAGGAGTTTTTCTATTTAGCACTTTTGCAACTTTTCAAGCCTTGGCGTGCAGAAGAGGAACTGCTTGGAGATTTTCTGTGTTACGAAGACTCTTTCAATGCCGCCAAGGAGACCATAGAATGTCCTGCTTTTCCCAAATATGTACAAATGTTGAATGCGGAAATTGAGCAGGAAGCAATGATTGCAGCCGAGATTGCCAGAGACAGTTCTCAGGACAGTCAGAGTTCTGCTTCATTGAGTCAGGATCCACTAGGAGGACCTGTTATTGAAAATGAAGCTGCCACTGCTATGAATGAAGTGGAAAGAGCCATGGCACATGCTCAGGAGGATGCGGTTAACTTAGAAGAGTTGGAAAGACAACTCAACGTTGAGCAGAGGAAAATATATGACGAAGTTACCATGCAAATTGATCATGGATTAAGTCATGACAAGAAAGAGTGCTCATGTACGTCGTTGAAGCCTGTCCGACTGTACGTGAGTGGAGAAGCGGGAACTGGAAAAAGTTTCCTCATTAAAGCAATTTCATGCTATTTGCAGGAAAGGACAGAGTCATCGCTGTCTTGTGTTATCACCGCTCCAACTGGACTGGCAGCACATAACATTAAAGGGATTACTTTACATCGTTTACTGATGCTGCCAGTGGAGCATGACAACAAATTACAATATCACAAGCTATCTGGAGATGCTTGTTTTGAAGTTTCAAGAATCTTGAGGAAAATGAAACTTCTTATCATTGACGAAGTAAGCATGGTTTCCAATGTCATGCTTGCCTTTGTGCATTTGAGAATGCAAGAAGTTCTCAAAACAGAGTATGATGTGTTATTTGGTGGCAAACACATCATTGTTTTCGGATATCTTCTGCAGCTGACACCAGTGAAAGGGCAACCTGTGTTCAAAATGCTCACGCATGAAGATACCAGGAAGTGCCTAGGCAGCATTGGCAACGTCAATATATGGTTAAACTTCAATTATGCTGAACTGCATGAAAATATGCGTCAGGCGAAGGATGAAGTTTACAAGACTATTCTACAAGATGTTAGAATTGGAAAAGTGACCGAGCATGGGAAAGAAGCTTTACATGCACGATTACTGTCAAATTTATATCCAGAACAAGATGTTGTGCCTGAGAATATTTTTCAGAAAATTACTGAGAAGAAATCTGGAATATGTTTGATGCCAACTCTTGCAGAATGTGCCAAATTCAACAACAAAATGTTGCATTTAGAAAAGAAAGAGATTGTGAAACTGGAAGCTATTGACAGAGTAGAGCATATGGGATCAACAATTATTTTGTCTGAGAATCTGAAAACAAAATTGGATTCATTAGAGAAGAGTATATCTAAAACTGCAGGTTTTGAAAAGACTCTGAATGTGTGCTTGAACTGCCGTATAATTTTAAGAAGGAATTTACATGTTGAAAGAGGTCTGGTAAATGGATCAATGGGTAATGTTGTTGATTTTGTAAAATACAGAAATAGAGATGGAATTGAATTTTTAAAAATTAAATTTGATGGCATTGAGGAAGTACAGCTAATTGGTCGTTGCTCTGCTAGATTTTTGCTTGTAAAAGACTTATATGTTCGCCGTAAGCAGTTTCCTGTTTGCTTGGCATATGCGGTGACAATCCATAAATCGCAAGGTTTAAGTGTAGACAGTGCATTGGTGAATATTGGCAGTTCTGTGTTCAAGGAGGGTATGGCATATGTGGCATTGTCACGAGTTAGAACTTTATCGGGATTGTACTTGATTGAGTGTGATGTCACAAGCATTTGTGCGGATCTAGATTGTGTTAAGGAATACAATAGGTTAAGAAGAGAGTATGCGCCACATTTGCCTCAATATCCTTTGTTTGAGAAACGTGTGGTAGGCCGGAAACGAAGAAATGTAACCAATACTGGGGAGGTTGTAGCAAAAAGACGAAAAGTCGATGAACCTGAAATTATAAGCAGAAACAAAAAGAATTCTGTTGAAGATGTTGTTGGTTTTCAATTTGAAAACAGTTCTGGTGTCAACTGCTATGCTAATGTAGTGGTTAATGTTTTGTTTTCTCTAGAAAATGTAAAAGAAGAGATTGTGGTCAATTCTGATCAAAGATTTTGCAGTTTGTTAAATTCTGTGTTAGAGAAATGTAGCACTGATAGAACAAACATAGAAAGTGTGTCTGAAATTCGAAATCTGTTAGACAGATGTTCAGGCCAAACACAATTCTCTCAAAATATTCAGCAAGATTGTCAGGAGTTTTTAATGTATATGCTTGATGTATTGCATGCTGAAGGTGTAGATGTAGATCAGCTGTTTGGGCTTTCTTATCAATGGCAGCATGACTGCGAGAACTGTATGGTATCAAGTACTACTAGTGTAGACTCAGAAAGATTTATATATTTAACTTTGCCAGACAGTAAATCAGTCTCCTTTAATAAGCTAGTAAAAGCAGCTGATCACAACATGGAGTGTAGCCAATGTAAATCTGAAATGATGTCCACATTATTTATACGAACATATGGCCAGTATGTCATTTTAATGCTCCAACGATGTAGGCCTGATGGAACAAAATTGACAACTTTAATTAAAAATTTTGTGGCTTCGCAGTTGTCAATATCAGAAAGGACTTTTGTAACTGCAGCAATTATATATCATGACGGTCCTTCAATAACATCAGGACATTACACAGCTTATTTAAAGTCTAGAAATGGCTGGTCATTTTGCAATGATTCTGATTTAATTTTCAAAAAAAATTGCCGTATGACCTTAAAAACTCTTACCTGGTGTTTTTAAAACCAAAATTTTAGGGAAAGAATCTCGGGATGTGCTCTGTGGAATTTCAAGAAGTTCTAATGGCTCCTACACGATTTGGCCTTGAGGATAAGTGTAGTTCAGAGACATAACTTCTAACCATAAGACTGGACGTCATGGAGAAATAAGTGCACTTTGAATGAGTTCAGAAAAACTATTTCTTTTTATAAGCTAATTGAAGCAGCCAATCAAAACATAGAGTAGAGGGAATGTAAGTCTGCAATGCTGTCTACTGTTTTACATTGCTTTGTGATTAAAAGTGATGTAGAGAATTAAATAATTGTAGTAGTCATAGAGGTAGTGTACGTCTGCTTCATAGTAAGCAGTATCAGTGTCATAGGAAATGTAGAACATGACTGAGCAAGAAGGGGAAGATATTACTATTCCATGATTGTGAAAATGATCTTCAACATTTTAATTCTGAAAGTTGCAGAAATGCCAAATGACGGGATTGGCTTACAAGAAATCCAAGAGTTATAAATGGCTCTGACAAGATTTGGCTTTGTGGAAACTTGTGGTAGAGAGCAAGAAGTCATTTATTGCATGTAACATGTTTTTAAAAACGATGGAGGTTTTCTTTCAGAAAGTGGCGGGCTGAAAGTAATAACAGCACAACAGAGTGTAAGCTGTTCATAGGACATCCTTTGACGTCATGGAAAGTAAGTTAACTTTAAGGAGTTCTGAATTCTGATTTGTTATGTTGTATGGGTTTTTTAAACACAATCATTTTGATTGTGGTTTTTTTTCCCCGCTGTTATATGATGAATACCTTCAAGTCACTGTTTTTAGTGAATTTTGATACATTCTGAGAACAGCAAAAATAAACCATTTAACATGTATAATTAATTCTGTACTGTTTGCATTTATGATGTATATGTAGAACTGTGTAGGACGCATGGAGAAGGTGAGGCTTCTGTAAGTGTCAAAGTTGTTGCATGCAGTGCTGCACTTCTGCGTACTCTTTCATATGCTGGACTACATCTGCACAATGAGATACCTAAGCAAAGGAAACACAAGTGATGTGATTGTGAAATGAGCAAAAGAAATTGCACGTATTTCAATTACATCACCTGTGTTTCCTATCATTACGAATCACATTGTGCAGATCAAGTTTAGGTCTGTCCAGGGAAACATAGGAGGTTTGGACTTTGTTCAAGAGTGCAGTGGACATGACTCACTTCATTGGTAGACCTTCACATGTATTATGTCCTCTATTCTCTTCAACAACTCGAAATTTCATCTGCAACCCTGAGTAGGCCTCACCTCAAACAAACCTCTGGATAGGACACATCTTATTGGCATCCTGAAGCAATCTTTTAAAATTTTAGTGTCTTGCGACACTTTTCTGAGACAACAGCAATGCAAAAGATGCACCATGTTTTAAGATAGGCCTCACTTCATCTGCATCAAGATACTGTTAGTTTAAAATGTATATCTTTAGGACTGTGTAGGGGGCCTGGAGAAGCAGAAGCTTCTGTAAGTGTCAAAGTTGTTGAAAAACTGTTTGTCCTTCAATCTTTTCCCTTGTCTTTTGTAATTTTTAAATACATGTTTTAATATTTTTCAAATGTTTGTTCTCTCTTTCACAGATTGAAAGTATAAAAACAAAAAGTGAGTAATTTAACGACAATTATAAGGTAAATGTTTTGTACTCTTTTCGTTACATTTCTATCACATTTAACTTCTATTAGTTCCACTGCTTCATTTCTTTAACCCTCAGTTTCCTGCCTTTGCTACTTCCCTCATTCCTTTCTCTATTACCTACTTACTCAACTCCTTCCACTCTTTTTCTCAGTCCCTCTCTTCTCATAGTTCCTCACTCTTGTTCACTCACTCCGTCTCTATTACTCTTAGTGTCTTTGACTGATCACTCTATCACTATTTGTTCATAATGCTTTCTCTGTGTAGTTGAAGCACACTAAGGGGCATATTATGAACACAGCCAATAAAATTATTGCTGTTTTTATTGGCAGAAAACTGGTGCAAAAGTGGTTTTAGCGACACATTTCTGCCAATAAAAGCTGCAAAACTTTTATTGCCTATGTTGATGATATGGCTCTATGTTACTTACATTTCTTTGCTGTTTCAATTAATCTTTTTCTGTTATTTTTTGTTTTCTGTTTTCTATTTTTTCTCTCTGTTATTCCCCATGTTTTAATCTTATTTTGAACATTCACTCACATTCTCCAAGAAACTCTTCTTTGTTAATGTTATACTCTCTTTTTTTTTCTATCACTTCCTTATCTATTTTGTTTTTCACAATTATACCCTCTTCCGTCTTTTCTTCGGTAAATAGATCTATTAAACAGTATCTCTTCTTTACTCCCTATAGCTGTCTTTCTTTTAACATCACTCTCTGTTTACTTTCCTTATACTTACTCTTTTTTTTTTTTTTTTTTTTTTGGTTAGCTCCCGGTCCGCGTACCGGGAAGCTAACCGGGAAGCGAACCAAAAGAAATAGAGCTTGCCAGAGTGCTAAACATTCTAGCAATTTTTTTTGAAAGGGGAGGTAGTACTGAAAAGAACTTTTTTTTAATATTTTTGTTGGTTTATATTTTTTTTTTATTTTTTGAACATTTTTTGTTTTTTTTGTATTTTTTGAACGATTTTATATTTTTTTTGGTTTTTTGGGGGGGGAAACAACAAAAAACAGGCATTGAAAAGGGCTCAACAGGAGCAAAAAAAAAATTACTGGGGGCGGTTAGGGCAATTATGATGTTCATAAGCCAGGTTGATAGCATTTATACTCATATTACCACATGCTATCAACGCACCACAGTGCATACAAGTATGTTTCATGTGGCCAAAATTCTCTTGTATGTTTGGCACAGTTTCCCGTGCCTCTGCTGGTGTCAATGAAATTGACGATCTTGATCTGGCCACAGGAGTTGATGTTGGATTTTCCTCCAAATCCCGTATTTCCGCCCGGCTGTAATTAAGTGGATGCTTCCTGGTCGTGTGCCTATGCATAGTATTGTTCCCATAACTATACTTCGTATCCGTCCTTCTTGATAATTTATCTTTGCAGATGAGGCAGGTGACATACCTCGCATTCACTTTTTTTTGGCCAGGAGGGATTGAATAAAACTGCCAGATGAAACTGGGTTTCTTATGGGAAACCCGGGGCAACTCTTCTAAGAACTGTGGTTCTTCTCCCTCCTCTTCCTCCATTTCTTCCTCTTCCTCCTCTGTGTTGGTCATGACCTGGGGAGGTGGTCCTCTCTTCCCATGAGGAGGTGGAGGTGGTGGTGGGGGTGCACCAGCTGAAGCAACTACTGAAGCCATTTCTGAAGTATTAATAAAGGTCTTCCTCTCACAATGATGAAAGTCAGAGTGAGGAAAGAAGGAGGGGTTTTCATCATTTGGGAAAAACAATAGTTCTCAACCAATGAAAAGTGTTATTTTTAGGTCACCTGACCTAGCCTTACATGATTATGAAACCAAAAGTGAAATGAACCAATGAAAAGTTTTATTAACAAGTCACATGACCTCTCACGCTCATGTTACGCGCTGCGGAACGCGCCCCGGTTAGCTTCCGGGTCGCTGCGCTTCGCGCCTCGGTCCGCGCCCCGGAGCACTTCCGGGTGCGCTAACGCGGTACGTCACAAGACGCATTACGCGGCAACGCGATACATCGCGCTTTCGCGACGCGACGCGGATCGCTTCCGGGGAGCTGCGTTTCGCGCCTCGGTCCGCGCCCCGGGGCACTTCCGGGTGCGCTAACGCGGTACGTCATAAGACGCATTACGCGGCAACGCGATACGTCGCGCTTTCGCGACGCGTCACGATGTTGATTTCTTACCGGTTCGCGGACCGGGTCGCGGCATCAATTTGAGCTAACAGAAAGCTTTCCGGTTCGCGGACCGGGAGCGAAACAAAAAAAATATTAAAAAAAAATTTTATTAATAAACATATAAAATATATTTTTGGATTTAAAGAAGAATACATTTTACAGCTATAGATATTAGCTTTTAAAAAACCAATGAAATTCACTGAAAAAACCATAGGTTATAGACCATATATAGTTAGGAATTAGCATTTACAAAACCTTGAAAATTCACTGAAAAAACCATAGGTTATACACCATATATAGTTAGGAATTAGCATTTAAAAAACCTTATTTTACTCACACAAAACCATTGAAATTCCATATATAGTTAGTTGTACTAACTATATATCGCGCACCCGCAATCCACTGCTGATCATGTCACATATTACATCATTCATGACATGGTCAGTGACATCACTGATGACATCACTGATGACATCTCAAATGACATCACTGATGACATCACTGATGACATCTCAAATGACATCACTGATGACATCACTGATGACATCTCATTTGACATTACTGATCACATCACTGATGACATCATTCATGTGATAATACGATGAAGCTCTTCAGACTCTAATATAACCTTAGATACACTCAGTGTAAACAGACACTCACAGACTGTCACTCATCCATGGAGTTACTCACACACCTAGTCAGTCATGCAAAGAATCAATCACACCTCCATTTCCTCAACTATACAGTTATACACACCTTACTTATTCAAACATATACTAACACATATTTACTCTCTTATACAATCCCTGATACAAGTTCACAATGATCCATACAGCCACTCACACATTCACTGGCTCTTTTGCACAGTTATTTATATATGTCAACTCTCACATGTACTGTGTTTTACATATGTACTTACTTTGACATGTAGCACTGAGATATCCATTCACTCACCAATACACTCATGCACACAGTCAACCGCCCATACAGCTGTTTCCACATGCACTTTTGAACCCATACATCTAGTGAATCAACTGCTCACACATCTATGCACAGAGTCATACACCTCCCAGCCACCCATACACACTCTCAGTCTCCCATACAAATACTTGGGCAACCAATCAATAACCCATATAGTTAATCATATAGCTAATGATCAACACATGCAGCAGTTTATAGAACAACAGACATAATGATGCACAAATTGAGACAGTTTAGTCACTAACCCATGCACTCAGTGAGACACATTTAATCACTCACTCATACAGTCAGTCATGCACCTACTAAATCCTTCATCCAGACATTTATACATCCACTCATTCTTAAATATGTAAGACATATTTTAACTTTACAGAAAAATACAGTCACTGGATGTTGTCATCAGTGATGTCATCAGTGATGTCATTTGAGATGTCATCAGTGATGTCATCAGTGATGTCATTTGAGATGTCATCAGTGATGTCATCAGTGATGTCACTGACCATGTCATGAATGATGTAATATGTGACATGATCAGCAGTGGATTGCGGGTGCGCGATATATAGTTAGTACAACTAACTATATATGTAATTTCAATGGTTTTGTGTGAGTAAAATAAGGTTTTTTAAATGCTAATTCCTAACTATATATGGTGTATAACCTATGGTTTTTTCAGTGAATATATATATATATATATATATATATATATATGTCTTAGCAAGGTGCCCTGAAGCTTGGAAGAGCACACAGCCATTCCCAGCCTTCCAGCTTTATGCTGTGCAGCCTGCCGATTTCCATCCGACTTGAGATTAGTAATGCCGTTGCGTTTCAGGGCTCACCGGCCCCTTCCTCATGGGCAGAGAAAGCACGAAATGAGACCTGCATTTGCGTTAACCAACTTTATTAACAGCCTTCCCCTCCAAAGGGCGTGTCCTCATACCATGTGCCCTCGGTGCATGATGGGGAATGGAGTTCATAATGCAAGTAAAAATTATCTTTGAGTAAGTTCATTTCTGCCGTCCCAATTTTTAACATACGTTTGTTCATCCTCTAAGTGAGTTTCCAGATGTACACAAGCAGGTTCATTTAGCACTTCGAAAATGGTGCTGCGCTGTCATGAGAGGTTCCGACCGCAGCCCACTTGCTGTTGATTTGTGTATTCAGCAGCTCGCAGTGGTGCCTCTCCCCGCGGCCAGGCTGCCGCGTAGATATGTCTTAGCAAGGTGCCCTGAAGCTTGGAAGAGCACACAACCATTCCCAGCCTTCCAGCTTCATTCTGTGCAGCCTGCCGGTTTCCATCCAATTTGAGATTAGTAATGCCGACGCGTTTCAGGGCTCACTGGCCCCTTCCTCATGGGCAGAGAAAGCACGAAATGAGACCTGCATTTGCATTAACCAACTTTATTAACAGCCTTCCCCTCCAAAGGGCGTGTCCTCATACCATGTGCCCTCGGTGCATGATTGGGAATGGAGTTCATAATGCAAGTAAAAATTATCTTTGAGTAAGTTCATTTCTGCTGTCCCAATTTTTAACATACGTTTGTTCGTGTGCTCTTCCAAGCTTCAGGGCACCTTGCTAAGACATATATTACCTACTGGCGGTCGCCAGTAGGTATATATAGTTAGGATTTTTTCCCTATGGGATTTTTGAAAATTCTATGTCTAATAACTTTGGCGTTTTTGGACGGAATTGGCTGAAATTTTCTGGAAAATGGAACATTTTGTTTCTGAGCAGCCCCTGAAAATTTGGGGGGGGTTCGTCCAGGGGGGGCCGAGAAAAAAGGGGGGTCCCAAAACGTGTTTTTAACATTGATTTTTCCATAGGGCGGTTAGCCTCATTTTTAGCCCGAACGGCTGAATGGATTTGCACGAAACTTGGCAAAATTGTAGGGACTGGTAGCCCGATGTGCCTTTTGTAGGTCTCAATATATGTGCTCCAGTGGATTTTGAGAAATTACCGTTTAAAAAAAGATATATATCTGTAACAGCGGACCGGGCAGCTCCCCGGTTCGCGGACCGGGGAGCGTACCAGAACTTCGCGTAGCTGATTGGCTTTCCGGTGTCTGTCAACATTCTAAACAGTCCGGAGCGGCCGCCATCTTGTCTCTCGGTAGGATTGAGAGACAAGAGGAGGCCAAAACAAAGGGGGAAATAACCATAAGGGGGCATAGTAGATCCTCCGTGACCCCCTAGGTTTAATGTGGAGGCTTTAAAAGGGCCCCGCGGGGCAAAAAAAATAAAAAAAAAATTGTTTTTTTTCGTGGGTAGCGCCCGGTCCGCGAACCGGGAAGCGTTCTGGGCAGCGTACTGCAATAAAAAATGAATGAGAGACTTTTCAAATGCAGTATGTTAATTGATTGTTGGTTTTGTTGATTATTTTTTATTTTTGTAACTTTTTTAAGCAATTATTTATTATTGTGATTGTGGTTGAAAATTTAATAACATTTCTAACATTTAACTAGTTTATTAATTACATATAAAAATGATTAAAGACTCAAACAATTTTTTAATATTACATACAATTTTATTTTTCGGATTGTTTTTCAAAATTTATTAGTACGTCTAGCATTTGACTGTCCGATATGTCCTCTTGTTGAGTGAACATAAGTTCCCACATTTGACCGTCATCATAATGAAGTAAATGATCCACAGATTCTACACATTGAACTAATTCATGGTCCCGTGATTCATCCATGAAATCAGAGTCATCATTGTCCTCAATATCTTTTTCTGTGTTGTTCTCCAGAACAATTTCAAAGGAAACATTCTGCTCACCTTCCATTTTCTTGCTGTAATTTGCATAAAAAATAAATATATCAGTAGAGATAGGGCACTGTTGGGTTTAAGTTCAGACAGGTACTTGTGAGTTTATAACAGAGAAGTAATCTATGGGCACTGTATGGTTTCAGGCGTGAAGTAGTACTATTAAAAAGTGCCTGTGAAGAAGCCTAAGTAAATTCATAATTATACCACAGAAACCTAAATCAATCCATAATTATAATAAAGAAGCCTTTCTCAATGTCTAACTCTTACAGAGGGATAGTATATAACTATCTGAAAATGTTTTCAAATTTATAAAATAATATCTCACCTTCTAAAATCAAGTTTAAGTTGTGGGTGAAAATGATCTTGCAATGTAGTTCAGGAAGTAGTAGTCAAAAATGGCTGTGTTTCTCTCTCTTCCTTTATATATATTCAGGTACATAACCAATCAAATGTCAGGTAAAAAAAGTAGAAAATGAAAGTAACATTTTCATTGGTTGTCAATTCCAACACTTCAGATGTGTTTTGTGAAGTAATTTACCTCAGGGTATTTAGAGAGGTCTACAGGCTAAATGGCTAAATGGAATTCCAATCAAATTTGTGAAAATGGTAGGGATTGGTATGTAGTATGAGCTAATCTATATTTGGTGAAATTGTCTCCAGTGGCTTTTCTGTGAACTACTTTCCCACCTTTTTTGATGGTGCGCTTCCCAGGGAGCGACCCGGTACGCGAACCGTTGAGCGCCCCGGTTCGCGAACCTTAAGCGTTCCGGGAGTCCACCATTTTGTGTTTCGGTCGAATTAAGATACAAGATGGAGGGCAAATAATGTTCAGAATGGGTAGAAGGGGGCACGGTAGAGTTATCTTGACCCCCTAGGTTTTCTGAGGGTGGCTGAGGAGGCTTATATGTGCGAAAAAAAAACATTTAAAAAAAAAAATTCGCGAGGTTAGCTCCCGGTTCGCGTACCGGGTAGCGGCCCCGGTAGCGTACTTTGTTGAAAATTAGTGAAAAATGTTAGAGTTAAATAATAATTGTGAGTGATCAGATGTAGGGTAGCTCTGAGAAGAGCTTTTGGGTTTATGGTACATTTAGGTACTTATAAGTAGGTACCAATGCACATTCTTAAATTCAGAGTGAAAATTCTGTTGCCCTCATCTGAGAAGTGAACTCCATCTCCTCTGTAGATATCTTGCATGTAGTAACGCAAGTTATTGTTGTACAGGGAGCCCATTCCATGGTCTCTCATGTAAGCTGAAACAGATTTGTTTACATGCTTCCTCGACTTCTCAATTTGTGGACAAAATTGGTTTGACCACCTCCATTTCTGTCTTTGGCATATATTTGAATATACCAAGGCAGTCTGAGGAAAAAGTGCCATTAATTGCTCAAAGGTGTCCTTTAAAAGCATTTCCAGACCTAAACCAGTCAAAGTGCCCAAGTCATTACCTCCACAGTGCACAATTAACAGGTCAGGTTTTGGCAAATGCATAAAGGTTTTCACCAATGGTATCAATTGGTGACATTTTAATCCTCTGTGGCCAAACCACTTAATTTCCACATCTTGTAAATTGAGGTTAGGTAAATTCCTGCTTTCAACGTACCTTTGAGCCCAGTGAATATAACTATGTCCAACAATCCAGACAGAAAACATGGTGAGAGAAGGTTCTCCTGCAGTCAGATGAAGTGTGGCAATGAAATGGCAGTTGAAAAAATGAGAGTGTAAAATGAAAAAAAAACTGGAGTTTCTGTGTTCATGAAGCAGTAACAGTGATTGGTGGATTTTGATTGATGAAAACAGAAAGTTAGGGTGCACGGATGTGTTCTTTGAAAGATGTATTTTGAATGGTCAATAAAAAATCATTAAATGAAAGAATGCACTGGATATGCAGGTGCACTGAGAGTTCAGAGTTCAATTGCAACAAAGTTGTGTGAACTTGCAAACACCAGAAGTCTTCCAAGAGGTGGTTGCTATGCAAAATAGGCATAAAGGGCAGAGGGGGGAAGGGTTTTCATTTGAAAAAAAGTGAGGGAAGAGTTTTGATTGGGTGACATGAGAAATATGTGTGAAGAATTACAGCATTTCTGTGCTTTTGATAGCTGCAGACTCTGGAGTGCATACCTTTTGCTCTGCTGAAGACAAATTGGTGTGTTTCTGAGACTGTTTTCAAACTCAAAGTATTTGCTAAGGTGAGAAAATATTTCTTTAATTTAGATAGAGAATAGTGTGCTTTAAGGAGAAAATTATGAATTATGTGGCACAAATTGCTTGTAAATATGCTCCCACATGTGCATGGAAAATTTTGATTTTGAATGTTTGTGTTACATAGCCATGTTAAAAGTGACCCAACCATGCTGGAAAGGCAATCAAAAAATGCTTTCATGTGTTTTAATGACATTTTAAGTCATTTTCCCATGTGCAGTGTTTTGAAATTATGATTTGAAAATCGTTTTTGGGGAAAAGGAATTGTTTTTAAATTCATGACAAGGACATAATGGTGTATGCTTCTTTATAAGGCAATTGACTGTCCCTGATGTTATTTTTCTCATTTTAGTGTAAGACCTTTCTCTGTGGCGCAAATTGCTTGTAAATATGCTCCCACATGTGCATGGAAAATTTTGATTTTGAATGTTTGTGTTACATAGCCATGTTAAAAGTGACCCAACCATGCTGGAAAGGCAATCAAAAAACGCTTTCATGTGTTTTAATGACATTTTAAGTCATTTTCCCATGTGCAGTGTTTTGAAATTATGATTTGAAAATCGTTTTTGGGGAAAAGGAATTGTTTTTAAATTCATGACAAGGACATAATGGTGTATGCTTCTTTATAAGGCAATTGACTGTCCCTGATGTTATTTTTCTCATTTTAGTGTAAGACCTTTCTCTGTGGCGCAAATTGCTTGTAAATATGCTCCCACATGTGCATGGAAAATTTTGTTTTTGAATGTTTGTGTTACATAGCCATGTTAAAAGTGACCCTACCATGCAGGAAAGCCAATCAAAAAACGCTTTTATGTGTCTTAAGGACATTTTAAGTAATTTTCCCATGTGTAGTGTTTTGAAGTTATGATTTGAAAATCGTTTTTGAGGTAAAGGAATGTTGTTAAAAATTATGTGCGCCATATGCCCCCAAATTTCTTTTTTAGGGGTGCAGCAGGGTGTTCTTGAGACACCCCTGCACCTTTGGAAAAAATTCCTAATTTGTGATGAGCAAATTGTTAATCGCAAATTGCACCTTCATTTATATGAGCCTCCTAGCCCATGGAAATGAATGGGTAATTTGCAATTAGCAATTTTCTCATCGCAAATTTGGAATGGTAAAGAATCGCTATTTATTCCTTAAAATTCGCTTTTTTGGAAATGCAAAATAGTTATATGATACATATGGCGGTTGATGTCTAACAAGATAAGAAGCTTATGGATTCATTTATGCTGACTGGCGCAATGAAGTAGACATCACTTACTTCATTGGTAGAGCTTTACATGTATTATCTCCTCTGTATTCTTCATCAAGCGTAACTTTAATCTGCAATCCTGAGTAGGCCTCACCTTAAACAAACCTTTGGATAGGCCACACCTTATTGTCATCCTGGATTAATCATTTAAAATGCTAGGGACAGATTTATGATAGGTGTATGCCTCTTTTGTGCCACTGTGCGTCACTTTTATGATGCAGCGGTGGTGCAAAAGATTTGCTATGAGGCGACAACATTACAAATTGATGCATTTAGGCAGATATGTCATGGTGTAAAAAAAACGTACCACATGAAACCGATGCAGCAGTGATGCAAAAGATGCACCATGTCGCAAGACAGGCCTCACTTGGGGCCATATGTATCAAGCTAATTAGCATTCGCAAAGATCAAAATTCTACGAATTTTGGCCTTTGCGAATGTTAATTAGACAAATGGTATGTATCAAACAAGTTTGATGCAAAATAAGGAGTAGCAAAATTTGCTATTCCTTATTTTGCAATTGCACTGAAGGATTTGCAAATTTTGTGACTACTTAAATGCAATGTATCAAACAAAAACTATGTAAAAAATGACATTAAGGATTTAGAAACTATTGTGGTAAATTGGTGGTAATTTGTGAATTCTTTTCAAAAAGCTTTTTTTCAAAAAAACAAAAGGTGCCATATGACGCCAACACATGCCCTTAGGGCATGTATGTGTGCCATATGCCCCCAAATTTCTTTTTCAGGGGTGCAGCAGGGTGTTCTTGAGACACCCCTGCACCCTTGGAAAAATTCCTAATTTGTGATGAGCAAATTGCTAATCGCAAATTAAACCTTCATTCCTATGAGCCTCCTAGCCCATGGAAATGAATGGGTAACTTGCAATTAGCAATTTGCTCATGGCAAATTAGGAATGGTAAAGAATCGCTATTTATTCCTTAAAATTCGCTATTTAGGAAATGCAAAATAGTTTGATGATACATATGGCAGTTCATCTCTAACAAGATAAGAAGCTTAGGGATAGATTTATGATGACTGGCGCATCACCAGGGATGTGCCAGTCATCCTGCGCCGCTGTTCCGCCACCCATGGTGTGCTGCATTTACAATGCGGCGCAGCATGGGGCAAAAACGGCACAGATGTGTGACGCATCTGTGCCGTAAAGGTGGCGCATTGCTGGAGTTGTATCGCAAGTGCGATGCAGCGCCAGCAAGGCTCAGGGGTGCCCCATCTCCACAATGCTGCGTCAAGACCTATGCCAGCTTCAAGCAGGCGCAGGGTTTTGACGCAGCTTTCTCCTATCTGATTGTAAATGCGGCACACCATGGGTGGCAGAGCAGTGGTGCACGTTAACTGGTGCATGCCTGGGGATGTGCTATTTAACATAAATCTGCCCCTTTACATTTAAGTATGTGCAGGGGACACAGAGTCGGTGAGGCTTATCCAAGGTTAAGAAGAGATGAGTCCTGTTCAGTGAAAAATTAGACATAGGCTTCACCTGCTCAGCATCGCTGGACATGGCTAAATAATAGCTGCAAAATGTTAATCTTGTTAAACAATTTTACTATTATAATCTCTGAGATTTGTCTCTTACCTTGCAACATCTCATTGTTGTTATCTTTCTTTAAAGATAAAGACAACCTCAACATGAGCGACAATCTGCAATCAGTTGATTTTGACCTCATCATTGAACTTGTAATTGAAACATCAGTGGATGTTGATCCTTTGGATGATTTAAATCCTGAGGATGAAGAAGAGCGTGATGAGGATGCAGATTTGTCCGAACTATATGATATAGGATGGGAAGCTGACCTGCTTGAGCCTTTGGAAATATAAACATTTATTTTTAAAATGTATAATTAATAAAAAGTAAAAAGGTAAACTGTTTAATTTAAAAATAAAGACACCTTCAAAAACAGGTTATGTGTAGTGTCTTCAATAAAATATTAAAATATGCTCATAAAATTAGATCAGATTCACATATAAAATAGCATAGGTAACATAAATATAAATGTCATTTCTTTTCTGGTATTTCTGTATTGTAAATTTGCCAACGACTAAAAAATATTCTAATTAAAATGTCAAGTAGTGTGTTAAGTTTTTGATCACTGTTACTGATTTACTGTTTGGTAATAATGGTTAATAACATTTGTTATTATATTTTTCCACAGATTCAACTGCAGATCATTTCAAGATTTCACCATGCCTACAATAGAAAGACAGATAAAGGCTGCAAAACGTCAAAGACAGCAGGTGAAAAAAAAAACGCAGCAGTCCTCTAACAAAAAGATTTCTCAAGCCACGAAGAAAGCACCGGGTAAGAGCTCTAAATATTTCATAAGAAATATTTGTAGTAAAAAAAATATTACTACAGAAAATGTTTCAGTCCATAAAACGAGAAGGAAATCAAATGGAAAGGAAAGGACAATGAAAAATGTTACTGCTAGAGCAAGAGATAAATCTGTGCATGATAGTAGAAGGAAACAACAGTTTAGGGAGATTCGTAAACAAATGTTCCGGAACAGGATAATTGGCAATTTGTTAAAAAATATTAAGAAAGGTCAACAGAAACTAGTTTTTTATAAGAGAAAAAAAAAATTGAGAAAGTTATTGATCAGGCATTTGAAATTAAACGTAAGTTATTTATTTTGATAATCAATAGAATTAGGAAGCTAAACAAGGCAATTTTTGATTTCAAAAGAAATAGTAGATGGAAGAGAATAGTTAATCGTAGTAATTTTTGTGAAGTTTTTTCTGGAGAATGGATGCATAGTTCAAGCTGTGAGGCATTTTTTAATGAGGAGAGTTATTTCCAGGATAATGATTTGGTGCATGCAGTTGACACCAGTGGTCGTGCTTATGAAGTGAAAGATGGTTGTCCAGTTGAAAAAGAAAAACTTGTGACAACAGAGGTAGAAGAGGTGTTAGGTAATGAGGTTTTAGGAAGACGTGGTAAGGGTCCTGTGTACACCTGGAAGTGTAGTAGTATTTGCAGTGTGCGACAGGATTCCATCAATTTGCTTTGTGATTTTGTACGGTCATTTAATAAAAAAAGTTTGAAGCAGAAAATGATGTTGTTGCAAGAATTAGATCCTTGCAGAGTAAGAGAAGTGACAGGTTTGCATAGTCATTCACTGGCTTGTCTTTCCAGGAGAGTATGCCAGAGTGTTTTTCATCATTTCAGGATGCTAGCAGTGCATCATAACAAAGTGAGGAAATTAGTTAGAATGTTGTATTATGCTAAGAGTCCAGCAATTATGCTGAAACAATTATGCGCTGCTCTTTTGCATGGTTCTGAAATAGATGTGAAGAATATATGTGAAGAAATTGAGTTTTGTTACTTTGGAAGTAAAGAGGAGAATGTTGAAATTGAGCAAGAAGAAGAGGGTCATGTGGAAGATAGTGTACAGGTTTCCAGTACAGATAATTTCCAGAGGGAAATTGCGACGTTTGAGGTGAAATCAAGTGAGAGGCCTAATTTCACTTGTGTGTGTTGTCGACGCACTTATTATAAGAATCAGACTAAGTTAGTGGATTTATATGCAAAAAGTGAAAGGGAAAATAATAGTGAATGGAAGGATTTTGCAACATACTTGATGGTAGAAAATTGTTTTGATTTGGGATTGGATCAACGTGTGTGTACTTATTGTTGTTGCAAATTAAATCAAAACCAGATGCCTGCTAGAGCAGTTCATAATAATCTGGAATTGGTTGAGATTCCTTCTAAATTGAAGGATTTAAATACTTATGAATCTATTTTGATTCAAAGTATCCATCCCTTTCAGGCTATTGTAAGAATGGAGCCAAAGACAGGGAAATTGCCTCCATCAGATTTACAGAGAGGATTAAAGGGAAGAGTTGTTAATTTGCCTCTAGATTTGAAGAAAAACATTAACACAATTGGAGTAGAAAAAGTGGAAGAGGAACCTCTGGTTATCTTAGTTAATGGGGTTCCGACAAAGAATAAGAAAATATGGCAAGATTTAGTAGATGTTAGGAAAGTCAAAAAGGCAACATTGTATTTGAAAAAAAATAATAAATACTATAAGAATGTATATGTTGCAGAAGAGGAAGTAAGTGAGGAAGAGGATAGCGATTTGTGTGCTGGTCAAATTGAGAAAGTAGAACCCTCTACTAGTGAAGAAGTATATGAACATTATAGTGTTCATCCTTTGCATTCCAAGGAAGTCATGGGGAATGCTATTGAGTTGTTTCAAATGAAACAAGCCAAAGGGAGTCCCATTAGTGTTTGGGAGGAAAGTTTGGAAGCTCAGTGTTTCCCACAGCTTTTTCCAACAGGTCAGGGAGGAAGATATGATGAGCGACCTCATCAAATTCCTGCTTCTGAATACCGGACTTTGCGATTGTATGCAGGAGATGCTAGGTTTCGACAATGCATTCCTTATTTGTTTCATCTCCTGTTTGAAAGCGATCTGTCTGGACTGTCATATGCAGTGAACCACATCTTGAAAAGTGGTATACACATGCAAAACATCTCGGCAAGTGACTTTATGGATAAAGTCAATGTCCAAGATAGTATTTTGGATTCTCACCTGATTAATCTCATGGCGTGTCAGCGTGGTACTAATGAGTACTGGTACCGTCGTCATGGTGATTTAAAATGTATGCTGAGGAACTTAGGTACTCCTCACTCTGAGCTGTGCCGAGTATGGCTGGGAAGACTTACTTGAATTTCTACGAGAGGCAAATGCTAACGTAGATAACATCGAATTCAAGACACCCGGAGAACTGTGCTCTTTGGATCCAGTCAATGTATGTAGGTACTTCAATCATAGATTTGAAGCTATGATGTCTTTCATCATGAATAAGAAGAATCCACCTCTTGGAGAGGTGTTGGATTTCTTCTGGAGAAAGGAGTACCAAGCAAGAGGTGCTCCTCATATACATATGTTGCTGTGGATCAAGGATGCACCTAAATTTGGAACGGATCCAGAAGACTCAGTGATGAGTTTCATCCAACAGTATTCTACGTGTGCTGTTCCAAACGCAAAGGAGAAGAAAAGCCTAAGAGAAAAAGTTCTGCGTTTCCAAAGCCATCGATGTGGAAAGTACTGCCGTCGTAAATTCCGAAACAAAGACAAGTTCTACACTAAATGTCGTTTCGGCTTTCCACGACCGGTGATTTCTAAAGGAAGAGTAAACAGTTTGATGTCTTCGCTGCGACACAATGTCATGAAGAAATCACCTAAAAACACTTACAATTTGAAGAGGAACGAAGAGTCCAAGTACATCAACGACTACAACCCGGTGATTTTGTCCATGTGGAATGCTAACATGGATATACAGTTTGTGGCTGATAACTGTATGGCTGTGGCTCGGTATGTGACGTCTTACATCACCAAAAAAGAGAAGACAGAATTGAAGGATATGTGGGAGGACATTTCCCATGAAAAGAGCCTCAGCAAGAAGTTGTACAGTTTCAGTCTGAAGATGTTGTCGCATCGAGAAATCGGAGCGTACGAATGTTCTGACCGGTTGTCTTCAGCAAGTCTCTATGCCAAGTCCAGGAGTATCGTTTGGGCGAGTCTTGGTCTTGCTGCAACGCGTAATCGAGTTCTCAAACCTGTGCGGGAAATTGAGTATTTGGCGGAAAAGGAGCCAAACAGTACCGACATTTTGAAGACAAACATGTTGGATACATATTATCCAAATCGAAGCAGTCACCTCGAGAATGTTTGTCTGTATGAGGTTCTGCAAAATTACATATTCAAGAGGAACATCAAAGAAGATACTGAGAAAGGAGTGTATGCTGTAATAGGAAGTGAGGGATGTCTGGTCAAGCAAAGAAAATGCCACTTGGTAAACCATCGAAAATTGAGTGGCGAATCTCCTGAAAAAAAGGAGTTTTTCTATTTAGCACTTTTGCAACTTTTCAAGCCTTGGCGTGCAGAAGAGGAACTGCTTGGAGATTTCCTCTGTTACGAAGACTCTTTCAATGCCGCCAAGGAGACCATAGAATGTCCTGCTTTTCCCAAATATGTAGAAATGTTGAATGCGGAAATTGAGCAGGAAGCAACGATTGCAGCCGAGATTGCCAGAGACAGTTCTCAGGACAGTCAGAGTTCTGCTTCATTGAGTCAGGATCCACTAGGAGGACCTGTTATCGAAAATGAAGCTGCCACTGCTATGAATGAAGTGGAAAGAGCCATGGCACATGCTCAAGAGGATGCGGTTAACTTAGAAGACTTGGAAAGACAACTCAACGTTGAGCAGAGGAAAATATATGACGAAGTTACCATGCAAATTGATCATGGATTAAGTCATGATAAGAAAGAGTGCTCATGTACGTCGTTGAAGCCTGTCCGACTGTACGTGAGTGGAGAAGCGGGAACTGGAAAAAGTTTCCTAATTAAAGCAATTTCATGCTATTTGCAGGAAAGGACAGAGTCATCGCTGTCTTGTGTTGTCACTGCTCCAACTGGACTGGCAGCACATAATATTAAAGGGATTACTTTACATCGTTTACTGATGCTGCCAGTGGAGCATGACAACAAATTACAATATCACAAGCTATCTGGAGATGCTTGTTTTGAAGTTTCAAGAATCTTGAGGAAAATGAAACTTCTTATCATTGACGAAGTAAGCATGGTTTCCAATGTCATGCTTGCCTTTGTGCATTTGAGAATGCAAGAAGTTCTCAAAACAGAGTATGATGTGTTATTTGGTGGCAAACACATCATTGTTTTCGGAGATCTTCTGCAGCTGACACCAGTGAAAGGGCAACCTGTGTTCAAAATGCTCACGCATGAAGATACCAGGAAGTGCCTAGGCAGCATTGGCAACGTCAATATATGGTTAAACTTCAATTATGCTGAACTGCATGAAAATATGCGTCAGGCGAAGGATGAAGTTTACAAGACTATTCTACAAGATGTTAGAATTGGAAAAGTGACCGAGCATGGGAAAGAAGCTTTACATGCACGATTACTGTCAAATTTATATCCAGAACAAGATGTTGTGCCTGAGAATATTTTTCAGAAAATTACTGAGAAGAAATCTGGAATATGTTTGATGCCAACTCTTGCAGAATGTGCCAAATTTAACAACAAAATGTTGCATTTAGAAAAGCAAGAGATTGTGAAACTGGAAGCTATTGATAGAGTAGAGCATATGGGATCAACAATTATTTTGTCTGAGAATCTGAAAACAAAATTGGATTCATTAGAGAAGAGTATATCTAAAACTGCAGGTTTTGAAAAGACTCTGAATGTGTGCTTGAACTGCCGTATAATTTTAAGAAGGAATTTACATGTTGAAAGAGGTCTGGTAAATGGATCAATGGGTAATGTTGTTGATTTTGTAAAATACAGAAATAGAGATGGAATTGAATTTTTAAAAATTAAATTTGATGGCATTGAGGAAGTACAGCTAATTGCTCGTTGTTCTGCTAGATTTTTGCTTGTAAAAGACTTATATGTTCGCCGTAAGCAGTTTCCTGTTTGCTTGGCATATGCAGTGACAATCCATAAATCGCAAGGTTTAAGTGTAGACAGTGCATTGGTGAATATTGGCAGTTCTGTGTTCAAGGAGGGTATGGCATATGTGGCATTGTCACGAGTTAGAACTTTATCGGGATTGTACTTGATTGAGTGTGATGTCACAAACATTTGTGCGGATCTAGATTGTGTTAAGGAATACAATAGGTTAAGAAGAGAGTATGCGCCACATTTGCCTCAGTATCCTTTGTTTGAGAAACGTGTGGTAGGCCGGAAACGAAGAAATGAGAACAATACTGGGGAGGTTGTAGCAAAAAGACAAAAAGTCAATGAACCTAAAATTACAAGCAGAAACAAAAAGGATTCTGTTGAAGATGTTGTTGGTTTTCAGTTTGAAAACAGTTCTGGTGTCAACTGCTATGCTAATGTAGTGATTAATGTTTTGTTTTCTCTAAAAAATGTAAAAGAAGAGATTGTGGTCAATTCTGATCAAAGATTTTGCAGTTTGTTAAATTCTGTGTTAGAGAAATGTACCACTGATAGAAGAAACATAGAAAGTGTGTCTGAAATTCGAAATCTGTTAGACAGATGTTCAGGCCAAACACAATTCTCTCAAAATATTCAGCAAGATTGTCAGGAGTTTTTAATGTATATGCTTGATGTATTACATGCTGAAGGTGTAGATGTAGATCAGCTGTTTGGGCTTTCTTATCAATGGCAGCATGACTGCGAGAACTGTATGGTATCAAGTACTACTAGTGTAGACTCAGAAAGATTTATATATTTAACTTTGCCAGACAGTAAATCAGTCTCCTTTAATAAGCTAGTAAAAGCAGCTGATCACAACATGGAGTGCAGCCAATGTAAATCTGAAATGACGTCCACATTATTTATACGAACATATGGCCAGTACGTCATTTTAATGTTCCAACGATGTAGGCCTGATGGAACAAAATTGACAACTTTAATTAAAAATGTTGTAGCTTCGCAGTTGTCAATATCAGGAAGGACTTTTGTAACTGCAGCAATTATATATCATGACGGCCCTTCAATAACATCAGGACATTACACAGCTTATTTAAAGTCTAGAAATGGCTGGTCATTCTGCAATGATTCTGTTTTAATTTTCAAAAAAAAATTGCCGTATGACCTTAAAAACTCTTACCTGGTGTTTTTAAAACCAAAATTTTAGGGAAATAATCTCGGGATGTGCTCTGTGGAATTTCAAGAAGTTCTAATGGCTCCTACACTATTTGGCCTTGAGGATAAGTGTAGTTCAGAGACATAACTTCTAACCATAAGACTGGACATCATGGAGAAATAAGTGCACTTTGAATGAGTTCAGAAAAACTGTTTCTTTTTATAAGCTAATTGAAGCAGCCAATCAAAACATGGAGTAGAGGGAATGTAAGTCTGCAATGCTGTCTACTGTTTTACATTGCTTTGTGATTAAAAGTGATGTAGAGAATTAAATAATTGTAGTAGTCATAGAGGTAGTGTAAGTCTGCTTGTAGCAGTGTCATAGGAAAAGTAGAACATGACTGAGCAAGAAGGGGAAGATATTACTATTCCAGGATTGTGAAAATGATCTTCAACATTTTAATTCTGAAAGTTGCGGAAATGCGAAAAGACGGGATTGGCTAACAAGAAATCCAAGAGTTATACATGGCTCTGACAAGATTTGGCCTTGTGGAATCTTGTGGTAGAGAGCAAGAAGTCATTTATTGTATGTAACATGTTTTTAAAAACGATGGAGATTTTCTTTCAGAAAGTGGCGGGCTGAAAGTAATAACAGCACAAAAGAGTGTAAGCTGTTCATAGGACATCCTTGGACGTCATGGAAAGTAAGTTAACTTTAAGGAGTTCTGAATTTTGATTTCTGATGTTGTATGGGTTTTTTAAACACAATCATTTTGATTGTGTTTTTTTTTCCCCGCTGTTACATGATGAATACCTTCAAGTCACTGTTTTTAGTGAATTTTGATACATTCTGAGAACAGCAAAAATAAACCATTTAACATGTATAATTAATTCTGTACTGTTTGCATTTATGATGTATATGTAGAACTGTGTAGGAGGCATGGAGAAGGTGAGGCTTCTGTAAGTGTCAAAGTTGTTGCATGCAGTGCTGCACTTCTGCGTATTCTTTCATATGCTAGACTACATCTGCACAATGAGATACCTAAGCAAAGGAAACACAAGTGATGTGATTGTGAAATGAGCAAAATAAATTGCATGTATTTCAATTACATCACCTGTGTTTCCTATCATTACGAATCACATTGTGCAGATCACGTTTAGGTCTGTCCAGGGAAACATAGGAGGTTTGGACTTTGTTGAAGATTGCAGTGGACATGACTCACTTCATTGGTAGACCTTCACATGTATTATGTCCTCTATTCTCTTCAACAACTCGAAATTTCATCTGCAACCCTGAGTAGGCCTCACCTGAAACAAAACTCTGGATAGTAGACATCTTATTGGCATCCTGAAGCAATTATTTAAAATTTTAGTGTCTTGCAACACTTTTCTGAAACAACAGCAATGCAAAATATGCACCATGTTTTAAGATAGGCCTCACTTCATCTGCATCAAGATAGTGTTAGTTTAAAATGTATATCTTTAGGACTGTGTAGCTTCTGTAAGTGTCAAAGTTGTTGAAAAACTGTTTGTCCTTCAATCTTTGCCCTTGTCTTTTGTAATTTTTTAATACATGTTTTTATATTTTTCAAATGTTTGTTCTCTCTTTCACAGATTGAAAGTATAAAAACAAAAAGTGAGTAATTTAACGACAATTATAAGGTAAATATTTTGTACTCTTTTCGTTACATTTCTATCACATTGAACTACTATTAGTTCCACTGCTTCATTTCTTTAATCCTCAGTTTCCTGCCTTTGCTACTTCCCTCATTCATTTCTCTATTACCTACTTACTCAACTCCTTCCACTCTTTTTCTCAGTCCCTCTCTTCTCATAGTTCCTCACTCTTGTTCACTCACTCCGTCTCTATTACTCTTAGTGTCTTTGACTGATCACTGTATCACTATTTGTTCATAATGCTTTCTCTGTGTAGTTGAAGCACACTAAGTGGCATATTATGAATACAGCCAATAAAATTATTGCTCTTTTTATTGGCAGAAAACTGGTGCAAAAGCGGCTTTAGCGGCAGTTTTCTGCCGCAAAAGCAGCTTTAGCGACACATTTCTGCCGATAAAAGCTGCAAAACTTTTATTGCCTATGTTGATAATATGCCCCTATGTTATTTACATTAGGGCTATATTGTCCAGTATAACAATCAAAATTGCTCTCCAAAGACACCAGGCAAAGCAGACGCTCCCTCAAACAGATCACCAAGCGCAATTTACCCTACTTACAGCCTAGCCTGTTCTCTGTCGAGACTTTAGCAATCTTTAGAGCACAAGATAAGATCTTTTCACATGGAAGAGTCAGACGTATTGCAATTCTACTTAAGAAACAAGCATTGGCATAGACAATAGGTCTCGCCTTTGGGACCTTATACGTGTTTAGCCATGCAACAGTTGATGTTGCTGCACCAAGGATATTATGCTGCATAACTAAATACTTAGAAGGTCCCAAAGGCGAGACCTATTGGCTATGCCAATGCTTGTTTTTCTTTCACTTCGTTATCTATTTTGTTTTTCACAATTATACCCTCTTCTGTCTTTTCTTCGGTAAATAGATCTATTAAACAGTATCTCTTCTTTACTCCCTATAGCTGTCTTTCTTTTAACATCACTCTCTGTTTACTTTCCTTATACTTACACTTTTTTAAAAAAAAAAAAATTTTTTTGGTTAGCTCCCGGTCCGCGTACCGGGAAGCTAACCCGGGAGCGAACCAAAAGAAATAGAGCTTGCCAGAGTGCTAAACATTGTAGCAATTTTTTTTGAAAGGGAAGGTAGTTCTGAAAAGAACTTTTATTTAATATTTTTGTTGTTTTATATTTTTTTTGTATTTTTTGAACATTTTTTGTTTTTTTTGTATTTTTTGAACGATTTTATATTTTTTGGGGTTTTTTTGGGGGGGGGGAAACAACAAAAAAAGGGCGTTGAAAAGGGCTCAACAGGAGCAAAAAAAAATTACTGGGGGCGGTTAGGGCAATCATGGTGTTCATATGCAAGGTTGAGTGCATTGATGCTCATGTTGCCACAAGCTAATAATGCACGACAGTGCATACATAAATGTATCATATGCCCAAAATTTGGTTGGATATTTGGCACAGTTTCCCGTGCCTCCTCTGGTGTTAAAGAAACCGATGTTGTTGGTCTCGCCACAGGAGTTGGTCTAGGATTGTCCATCATATCCCTTAATTCCGCCCGGCTATAATTTAGGGGATGTTTCCTCGTCATGTGCCTATGCATGGTGTGATTACCATAACTGTATTTTTTGTCCGTCCCTCTGGACAATTGTTCCTTGCATATGAGGCATGTTGCGTACCTGGCATTGACCTTTTTTTGGCCAGGAGGGATGGAAAAAAACTGCCAGATGAAACTGGCTTTCTTTCTTGAAACCCGGGGCAACTCTTCCAGGAATTGTGGTTGTTCTCCCTCCTCATCCATTTCTTCATCTTCCTCCTCAGTGTTGGTAACCACCTGGGGAGGTGGTCCTCTCTTCCCATGAGGAGGTGGAGGTGGTGGTGGGGGTGCACCAGCTGCAGCAATCAATGAAGCCATTTTCACACAAGCAAAATAGGTCTTCCAAGAAGCAAAATAGGTCTTCCTCTCACAATAATGAAAGTCAGAGTGAGGAAAGAAGGAGTGGTTTTCATCATTTGGAAAAAACAATACTTCTCAACCAATGAAAAGTTTTATTTTTAGGTCACCTGACCTAGCCTTCCATAATTATGAAACTAAAAGTGAAATGAACCAATGAAAAGTTTTATTAACAAGTCACATGACCTCTAACGCTCATGTTACGCGCTGCGGAACGCTCCCCGGTTAGCTTCCGGTTCGCTGTGCTTCGCGCCTCGGTCCGCGCCCCGGGACACTTCCGGGTGCGCTAACGCGATACGTCACAAGACGCATTTCGCGGCAACGTGATACGTCGCGCTTTCGCGCCGCGGATCGCTTCCGGGGAGTTGCGTTTCGCGCCTCGGTCCGCGCCCCGGGGCACTTCCGGGTGCGCTAACGCAGTACGTCATAAGACGCATTACGCGGCAACGCGATACCGTCACTATGTTGATTTCTTACCGGTTCGCGGACCGGATCGCGGAATCAAATTGAGCTAACGGGAAGCTTCCCGGTTCGCGGACCGGGAGCGAAACAAAAAAAATATTTAAAAAAAATTATTAATTTTTGGATTTAAAGAAGAATAAATTTTACAGCTATAGATATTAGCTTTTAAAAAACCAATGAAATTCATTGAAAAAACCATAGGTTATAGACCATATATAGTTAGGAATTAGCATTTACAAAACCTTGAAAATTCACTGAAAAAACCATAGGTTATACACCATATATAGTTAGGAATTAGCATTTAAAAAACCTTATTTTACTCACACAAAACCATTGAAATTCCATATATAGTTAGTTGTACTAACTATATATCGCGCACCCGCAATCCACTGCTGATCATGTCACATATTACATCATTCATGACATGGTCAGTGACATCACTGATGACATCACTGATGACATCTCAAATGACATCACTGATGACATCACTGATGACATCTCAAATGACATCACTGATGACATCACTGATGACATCTCATTTGACATTACTGATCACATCACTGATGACATCATTCATGTGATAATACGATGAAGCTCTTCAGACTCTAATATAACCTTAGATACAGTAAGTGTAAACAGACACTCACAGACTGTCACTCATCCATAGAGTTACACACACACCTAGTCAGTCATGCAAAGAATCAATCACACCTCCATTTTCTCAACTATACAGTTATACACACCTTACTTATTCAAACATATACTAACACATATTTACTCTCTTATACAATCCCTGATACAAGTTCACAATGATCCATACAGCCACTCACACATTCACTGGCTCTTATGCACAGTTATTTATATATGTCAACTCTCACATGTACTGTGTTTTACATATGTACTTACTTTGACATGTAGCACTGAGATATCCATTCACTCAGCAATACACTCATGCACACAGTCAACCGCCCATACAGCTGTTTCCACATGCACTTTTGAACCCATACATCTAGTGAATCAACTGCTCACACATCTATGCACAGAGTCATACACCTCCCAGCCACCCACACACACACTCAGTCTCCCATACAAATACTTGGGCAACCAATCAATAACCCATATAGTTAATCATATTGCTAATGATTAACACATGCTGCAGTTTACAGAACAACAGACATAATGATGCACAAATTAAGACAGTTTAGTCACTAACCCATGCACTCAGTGAGACACATTTAATCACTCACTCATACAGTCAGTCATGCACCTACTAAATCCTTCATCCAGACATTTATACATCCACTCATTCTTAAATATGTAAGACATATTTTAACTTTACAGAAAAATACAGTCACTGGATGTTGTCATCAGTGATGTCATTTGAGATGTCATCAGTGATGTCATTTGAGATGTCATCAGTGATGTCATCAGTGATGTCATTTGAGATGTCATCAGTGATGTCATCAGTGATGTCACTGACCATGTCATGAATGATGTAATATGTGACATGATCAGCAGTGGATTGCGGGTGCGCGATATATAGTTAGTACAACTAACTATATATGGAATTTCAATGGTTTTGTGTGAGTAAAATAAGGTTTTTTAAATGCTAATTCCTAACTATATATGGTGTATAACCTATGGTTTTTTCAGTGAATTTTCAAGGTTTTGTAAATGCTAATTCCTAACTATATATGGTCTATAACCTATGGTTTTTTCAATGAATATATATATATATATATATCCAATTCAAACTCCTGCTACGTCTCGATAGAGGAAAAGCATTCCATGAAAAGAGAAAGCCACAGGTACAGACCACTCCACAGCGCTGCAAATGCAATATAAAGGTTGTTTATTGTCTCCTTGTCGCCAGCATGACGCGTTTCGGCTACGTCACGGTAGCCTTGATCACATGCCCGACAGAACCAATAATAGTGTTTAAATAAGGTGCACAATTAACACAAAAGGGGCGTACACATCCATAAATATCGAAGACACACAATGCTTACAAAATTATCCTGTTAGAAAACAGATCCAATTTTAACAAATATGATAAAACATATAACCATTATCACATATGCTATATTAAATGCAGCTGACAATATACCATCTTTAAATAAGATTGATAATCTATATTTACACGGGATCATAAAAAGGCAAACACTATTTACATCATAAACTTCATGATCATACCGGTGCCATGATCAGCATTAAAGGTCTACAGGATAAAAAATAATTGTAGTGGTGCCGGATGGGATTGTCATTTACATACTGCCCCTAGGTATTATTAAAGTGCAAGTGCTAAGATGCATAATCAATTCGTGCAAACACGCGTGAAAAGTGCAAAGTGCAATGTCAGCCATGACAAAGAGACAGATCCCTGCCTCAATTGTAACTCATTGGTCACTGGCTGATTAATCAAAAAGGGGGGGGGGGGAGGCAAAAGCAAATTTAAAACATGTTAAGCCTATAAAGAGGTTTACATGTAATAATCAAATAATTAAACCAATCATCTCCCAACACCAAACTAAAAAGTAGGAATTTTAGACTCATGAAATGATAACTCTAAATTAGAAATAAAAGGGAAAGACAGACTTATGGCGTAGTGCCCATTTCATCCCAACATTTCAGTTCTAGAATAATATCATACTTTAGTGCTCAAAACTTCAATATCTTCATAGTGAACAATCATACAAACACCTATGTTAAGAAGCAATTCTGTCCATGTGATCAAACTTAAAACGGGGTGAAATGGAACAACAGATTGAAAAAATTCATATGGTAAATTGCAATACATTACACAATTCCATTTACTTAGAGATTAGGCACTGTTAAATGTTCACCAGAAAACCCAACAGATTAATGAAAAAGAAGAAGAATAAAGGGGGTTCCAACCTGCATAATTAACAAAAGACTGCCACTTATCTTTTTACAGAAAATTACAAAAAACAGTGCAGATCCTCCCCTGTATTCATTCCATTAGGAATTCTAGTGTCTAAAAGCAGAATGTACTTGCTTTCCAGCTGCCTTAGCAATTTCTCTCTATTGCCACCCCTGATGTTCTTAGGAATTGCGTCAATAATAAAGTATTTTAAATCATTCACATTTTTCTGATGGACCAAACCAAAATGGCGTGCAACCGGGTAGTTATCATCAGAATTGATAATTGCCCTGAGGTGCTGGAGGATGCGATTAAATGCCTGTAGTTTGGTGCTCCCAACATACTTGAATCCACAAGTACATTGGAGCACATAGACCACGAAATCTGTGCGGCATGTAAAATGCCCTTTGATTTGAATGGGTATCGGGTCAAATGCAGAACAGTACTCCTTGGTGTTAACACCAAATTTACATGCTCTGCATGAGATGCATTTGTAAAATCCCGATTTATCAGATAACCAATTTTTCTTGATGTTCACCTCTGGACTCGATCTTACTAGAGCATCCCTCATAGAAGGAGCCCTTCTAAAGGTTATGGTTGGTTCCTCTGGTAACAAAGGTGCCACACTGATGTCTGTTTTTAACAAAGGCCAATGTTTTTTTATTATCCCCCTCACCTTCCTTTCCTCACTGTTGAAGGTCGTGATTAGGCTGATTCTGTCAGGGATTTCTGTTGTGGACTCTTGCCTGATTCTGATAGCACTCGTGGAATTAAGATATATATATATATATTACCCATTGGCGGTCGCCAGTAGGTAGTTATAGTTAGGATCGTTTTCCATTGGAAATCCGCAACATTCTATTGGGAATAGCTTTGGGGCCAATTGAGGGATCTGCCTGTAATTTTCCTTAACTTTGCCTTGCGCTCCGCTCCTTCCCTGAAAGTTTCGGGGGGATCCGTCAAGCGGGGGCCGAGATAAAAGGGGGGTCCCAAAACATGTTTTCCCCATGTTAATTTCCATAGGGCGGTTGGACTCACTTTTAGCCCGAATGGCTGAATGGATTTCCACCAAACTTGGCAAAATTGTAGGGACTGGTACCCCGATGTGCCTTTGCTATGTCTCAAGATATATGCTCCAGTGGTTTTTACGAAAATTAACTTTGAAAAAATATATATTGGGCTACATTGGGCTATATATATGTTAGCCCAATGTAGCCCAATGTAGCCCAATGTAGCCCCAAGATGGCCACCAGAGACAAAAGAGCCCAAATGTAGCCCAAATATCAGCCAGATGTAGCCCAACTATAGCCCAATGACAGAATGTCCCAGAGTGTTCTAAAGAACAACTAGAACGCTAACAGTCTTACTTATGACAAAAGTATGGCACACCTGAAGTCATCTTGATTGGAATAAAGTGGTAACACTTAATACATTTAATTTGAAAAGGAGGGGTTTCATTTTGCCATAAAAATTTTATATATATATATATTCACTGAAAAAAAAATAGGTTACACACCAGTTATAGTTAGCTGGAAATTTTACTCGCATAAAACCATTGAAATTCCCACGTTATAGTTAGTTGGACTCACTATAACTTGCACGTCTCCAATGCACTGCTGATGACGTCACATATTACATCACTCATGCATATATTTAAATATTTAAACATTACTCGCTAATATATGTATTCACTAAGATACACTTAATAAGCCAGTTAACCAATCAATTTTTTTTTTAAAAACACTGTCATGAGTGATGTAATATGTGGGGGCCATAAAAGGGTCCCGCGGGACAAAAATAAATAAATCTTTTTCGATTTTTGCTGGGGGAGCGCCCGGTACGCGCACTGGGGAGCGTACCGGGGAGCGTACCATGGGGAAAACCTAGTGAAACAGTAAAATAATAATTTAAAGTGCTTGGAGGTAGGGTAGCTCTGAATAGAGTTGTTGTGTTGTGTGGGTGATTTAAGTACCAACATGTAGGTACCAATGCAGAGTCTTAAATTCAATGTACACCTTTTTTATGTAGATATCTAGCATGTTGTTATAGAAGTTATTGTGGTATATGGAATCCATACCATAGTCTGTCAGGAAGGCAGAAACAGATCCTTTAAGTACTCCCTGAGAAGACCTAGGGGATCATGGGTAGTCTTCTCTGCTCCCTTATGATGTTTTAAAATTGCACAGTATACTGTAAGTTTCACTTTATACTATAATATAAACATAATTATTTTGATAGTATTTCATGAATTAGATATAAAAATGAATAATGTCTCAAACAATTTTTAATTATTAAATAAAAATGTATTGGTTAGAATTTTCATAGTTCAATAAAACCTCCAGCATTACATCATCTGGAATCTCCTCAAACATGCATGTTTCTTTATCTTGTAAACATTCAATACATTGTTGATCCAAAGACTGATCCATAAAATCTTCATCCAAAAAATCTTCATTTAGAATCTCGTCAGATGTAATCTCGAAGGAAACATTGATAAATTCTTGCTCCCCTTCCATTTTTTTTCTGTAAATTGTATAAAAAATAACTATATCAGTAGAGTTAGGGCACTGTTGGGTTTAAGTTCAGACAGGTAGTTCTGATTTTGTAACAGTGAAGTTAACTTTGGGTAGTGTATGGTAACAGGCAGGAAGTAGAAATATAAAAAAGTGCCTGTGAAGAAGTGTAAGTAAATTCATAATTATAGCAGAGAAGCCTAAGTCAATCAATAAATATAACAGAGGAGCCTATCTCTATCTATAACTATAGCAGAGGGACAGTAAATAATTATCAGAGAACGTTTTTACAAATTAACTTAAAGTGCCCCTTACAAATTATCAACTTACTTTACAGAGAGGTGAAGAAGAAAAAATGCCAAAATCCTTTCAAGATGTACCTCAGGTAGTTGTAGTCAAAATGGCCGTGTTTCCCTCTCATTTTTCATTTATATTCATGTACATAACCAATCAAATGTGAGGAAAAAAAAGTAAAAAATGAAAGTAACATTTTAATTGGTTGTAAATTCTAACACTTCAGATGTGTTTTTGTCATGTAATTTACCTCAGGATATTTAGACAGTGCTACAGCTCAAATGGCTCAATGGAATTCCACCAAATTTGGGAAAATGGTAGGGACTGGTATGTAGTATGGCCTATTCTATATTTGGTGAAAGTGTCTCCAGTGGTTTTTATGTAAATTAACTTTTATTATTTTTCAGAGCGCTTCCCGGTGCGCGCCCCGGTACGCGTACCGGCAGCGCTACGTGAGTCCTCCATTTTGTGTTTCGGTAGATTTGAGTCAGAAAATGGCGGACAAACAACGTTGGGAATGGGTATAAGGGGGCACGGTAGGCACTCCCTGACCCTCTAGGTTTTCTGAGGGGGTCTTAGGAGGCCCATATAGGCCAAATAAAAAAAAATATTTTTACATTTTCGCGGGGGGAGCGCCCGGTACGCGTACAGGGAAGCGTAACGGGGAGCGTACTTTGGTGAAAAATAGTGAAAAAAGTTAGAAAAAGATAATCATTTGGAGTGATCAGAGATAGGGTAGCTCTGAAAAGAGCTTTTGGGTTCTGTGGCTGATTTAGGTACCTACAAGTAGGTACCAATGCACAGTCTTAAATTCTGGAGGAATATTCTGTTCACCTCATCTGAGAAGTGCACACCATCTCCTCTGTAGATATCTTGCATGTTGTAACGCAAGTTGTTGTTGTATATTGAACCCATTCCATAGTCTCTCATGTAAGCAGAAACAGATTTATTCACATGTTTCCGTGCTTTCTCAAATTGTGGACAAAATTGGTTGGACCAGTTCCATTTCTGTCTTTGGTATATATTGGAAAATACCAAGGCAGTTTGAGGAAAAAGTGCCATCAATTGTTCAAAGGTGTCCTTTAAAAGCATTTCCAGACCTACCCCAGTCAAAGTGCCTAAGTCATTTCCACCACAGTGCAGAATTATGAGGTTAGGGTGTGGCAAATGCAAAAATGTTTTCAGCAATGGTATCAATTGGTGACATCTCAATCCTCTCTGGCCAATTCATTTAATGTTCACATTTGGTAAATCAAGGTTGTGAAAATTTCTGGTAGCTGCATACCTTTGAGCCCAGTGGATATAGCTATGTCCAATAATCCAGACAGAGTACATGGTAGAGGAGGTTCTGGTGCAGTCAGATGAAGTGTAGGAATAAAATGGCAGTTGGAACAGTAGGAGATTGCAAAAAAAAAACCTGTGGAGTTTCAGTGCTCTTGAATCACAAGCAATGATTGGTAGATAGGGTGCATTGTTGTGTTCTGTGTAAGAAGTAATTTGAATGGTTAAAAAAAAGTCATTTAAAGAACCATTGCACCAGATAAGCTGGTGTATTCGCAGGTCAAACATCCTTGCTGAGGTGATTTGCAACATTGTAGAATAAACTTTTAAACCTGAGAGCTAAGTGAGGAGGGAGTTGCTATGGTAACAGGTAGAAAGGGCTGAGGGGGGGAAGGGTGTTGGTTTGAAAATACAGAGGGAAGAGTTTTGATTGGTTACCATGAGCAATATGTGTGTAGAAACAGAGGTTTTCTGTGCCATTAAGGGTTGCAGTGCCTGGAGAACATACCTTGTGCTCTGCTAAAGAAATATTGGTGTGTGTATCTGACACTGTTGTGAATCTCCTAGAGCATTTGTAAAGGTGAGTTATGATTCATTTAATATACATAGAGACTTGTATACTCTATGGAGAAGATTTGGAAGCAAATTGTGGTTTTTTAATGTTGCTTTGTGTCTTGCTTTTTGATAATGCTTGGTAAAAAGTTTTTACTGCATAGAGGAATTGTATTTTGTAAAATTGTGAAGTTTTAGTAGTGACATGGAATGCTTGTATATAGGACCTGTGCTGTGTTTCTTAAATGTGATGTCAAAAACGATTTTGGGAAACATGAATGGCTTTTACATTATTTAAAAGGAATAAAGAATGTGTGCATGTTTAAAGAAATAAATGTGACTCTTTACAATGATGTTACCTGTGTTAACTCAGTGTAGGAAGCATATTGAGTTTGTTTGCATAGAGGAATTGTATTTTGTAAAATAGTGAGGTTTCAGTAATGACATTGAATGCTTGTACATAGGACCTGTGCTGTGTTTCCTAAATGTGATGTCAAAAACGATTTTGGGGAAAATGAATGGCTTTTACATTTTTTAGTATAATGTGGCGCAGAGGTTTAAAAAGTGACGCATCTATCACATGCGTCACTTTTTAAATATGGCACAAAAAGGTACATGTTTTATGCCGCTGATGCGTCACAAAAAGTGACGCATCAGCAGTGCAAAACTGACGCAGGGCCTCATAAATGAGTTTTTTTTTTTTGCACACTACTCCAGTTTAGTCCTGTCCACTGCACTCTTGGACACAAGCCTCACCTTTTGTGCTCCCCTGGACAGTCTTCATCTCATTGGCACTCCTGCTTAGGTGTCAGAATCCTATCACATGGGGAAAGCTCCATGTGAAAGTGTTTGCCTCAGTCTTATCCCTGCTGTGAGGCAGGTGCAAGATTTTGATGTAACAGTGTCCTAAAAGTGTCGCAGTGAAATCTCATAGATTTCATTTCGTCATTATTACGAGGCTTTTTGCGGAGAAATTACCCCTCTGTGTACATTACACTTGACAGAGGTATAATGTGGTACAGAGGTTTAAAAAATGACGCATCTACCTCCATGCGTCACTTTTTAAATATGGTGCAACAAGGCACATGTTTTATGCCGCCAATGCGTCACAAAAAGTGACGCATCAGTAGCGCAAAACTGACGCATGGGTTTATAAATGAGGCTCATCTTTTTCTTGCACACTACTCCAGTTTAGTCCTGTCCACTGCACTCTTGGACACAAGCCTCACGTGTTGTGCTCCCCTGGACAGTCTTCATCTCATCTGCACTCCTGCTTAGGTGTGAGAATCGTATCACATGGGGAAAGCCCCATGTGAAAGCGCTTGCCCCAGTCTTATCCCTGCTGTGAGGCAGGTGCAAGATTTTGACGTAACTGTGTCCTAAAAGTGACGCAGTGAAATCTCATAGATTTCACTGTGTCATTATTACGAGGCTTTTTGCGGAGAAATTACCCCTCTCTGTACATTACACTTGACAGAGGTATAATGTGGCGCAAAAGGTTTAAAAAATGACGCATCTACCTACATGCGTCACTTTTTAAATATGGTGCAACAAGGCTCATGTTTTATGCCGCCAATGCGTCACAAAAAGTGATGCATCAGTAGCGCAAAACTGACGCATGGCTTTATAAATGAGGCTCATCTTTTTCTTGCACACTACTCCAGTTTAGTCCTGTCCACTGCACTCTTGGACACAAGCCTCACGTTTTGTGCTCCCCTGGACAGTCTTCATCTCATCTGCACTCCTGCTTAGGTGTGAGAATCGTATCACATGGGGAAAGCCCCATGTGAAAGCGTTTGCTTCAGTCTTATCCCTGCTGTGAGGCAGGTGGAAGATTTTGACGTAACAGTGTTCTAAAAGTGACGCAGTGAAATCTCATAGATTTCACTGTGTCATTATTACGAGGCTTTTTGCGGAGTAATGACCCCTCTCTGTACATTACACTTGACAGAGGTATAATGTGGTGCAAAAGGTTTAAAAAATGACGCATCTACCTACATGCGTCATTTTTTAAATATGGCGCAACAAGGCACATGTTTTATGCTGCCAATGCGTCACAAAAAGTGACGCATCTGTAGCGCAAAACTGACGCAGGGTTTTATAAATGAGGCTTATTTTTTTCTTGCACACTACTCCAGTTTAGTCCTGTCCATTGCACTCTTGGACAAAAGCCTCACGTTTTGTGCTTCCCTGGACAGGCTTCATCACATGAGTATTCGTGCTTAGGCCTTATAATTTTTTTTTAGAATAACATTTGAAAAACAATGAAAAGGTCATATGTATAAGCTTTTCATTACACTACTAAAATATTTTTGCTGCAAATTAATGAGTTTTACATTTTTGAGAAAGTTTAAATAGTAGGACCTGCACTGTGTTTCTAAAATGTTATTGAAAAATCGATGTTGGGACTAATCAATGAATTCTACATTTTTGATAAAGAATAAATAGTGTGTGCATGATTACATAAAAAAATTGACCTTTTCACAATTATGTCACCTGTGTTACCTGAGATTAGGAAGTAGATTGTGCAGATGAGGTGAGACATGTGCAGAGGGACAGAGGAGGTGAGGTTTATGATCAAGACTGTAGTGGGAGAGAGGCCTTTCCCGGGAAGCATAGGTGGTGAAGCCTGTGTATAATAGTGCAGTGGACTAGACTTCATGAAGTCTATCCCGTACTGGACTCTTAGACACAGGTCTCATCTTCTTTGTACCTGTGGACAGAGCTGTCTTCCACTATACTCTTCAATACAGGCCTCACCTTTTGTGCACCCCTGGAGAATCCTCACCTGATCAGTAACCCTGAATAGATTGTTTGCTTTTTGTCATTGCTTTGTTGTTTGGTAATAGTGGTCTATAATGTGCTATTTTTTTTTTAACACAGATTGAAATCAAGATTTGAAGAGTAAGCAAAGATGCCCTCAAGGGAAAGGAGAAGAAAACAACATAACCGACAAAAAACAAAAACAGCAACAGAATTACAGCACTCTTCCACAACAAATACTTCAAAAAACAGGAACCAAGCTCCTGGTAAGAGAACTAAGTCTTTTATACGGAACATATGTACTTCAAAAAATATTGTTGGACAGCATGTAGAAAAAGAGAATGAGAGAGTAAATTTGAAAAGGAAGGAGAAAACCTCAAAGAATCCTACAACTGGAGCAGGAGAGAATAATATGTATAGGAATAGAAGGCAGAATCAGTTTAGAGACATTCGTAAACGAATTTATCGCAATAGGGTGGTTTTAAATTTGTTAAAAAACATTAGGAAAGGTAAACAGAGAGCTGCTTTTTATAAGAAAAAGAAAAGTGTAAAGAAGATTGTTGATCAGGCTTTTGAAGTTAAGAAAAAATTATTTATTTTAATAATCAATAGAATTAGGACACTTAACAAGACAATTGATGTTTTCAAATCAGACAGTCGATGGAAAAGAGTAATTATTCGGACTAATTTTTGTAAAGTTTTTTCTGGAGAATGGATGCACAGTTCAAGTTGTGAGCCATTTTTTAATGAGGAGAGTTACTTCCAGGAGAATGATTTAGTGCATGCAGTTGACACCAGTGGTCAAACGCATGAAGTGAAAGACGGTTGTCCGATTGAAAAAGAGAAACTTGTGCCTAGAGAACCAGAAGAGGTGTTAACTGATGAAGTTTTAGGGAGACGTACTAAGGGTCCAGTGTACACTTGGAAGTGTAGTCATATTTGTAGTGTGCAACAGGAATCAATTGATTTGTTTTGTAATTTCTTACGTACATATAGTAAGAAAAGTCTAAAGCAGAAAGTGAAGTTGTTGCAAGACTTAGATCCTTGCAGAGTGAGAGAAAACACAGCTTTGAAAGGCCATTCACTGGCTTGTCTTTCTAGAAAAGTCTGTCAGAGTGTTTTTCATCATTTTAGGATGTTAGCAGTGCATCATACCAAAATGAGGAAATTAGTGAGAATGTTGTATTATGCAAAAAGTCCAGCACTTAAGCTTAAACAATTAAACAGTGCTCTTTTGCATGGAACTGAATTAGATGTGAAGAAGATTTGTGAAGAAATTGAGATTTGTTATTTTGGTGAAAAAGAGGATAGTGTAGAAATTGACACAGCAATTCAAGGCAATGTGGAAGACAATGTACAGATTTCAAGTACAGAAAAGTTTGAGCAGGAAATTACCAGGTTTAAGGTGAAATCAAGTGAAAGGCCAAATTGTACTTGTGTGTGTTGTCGACAAAGTCATTATAAGCTTCAAACTAGATTAGTTGATTTATACGTAAAAAGTGAAAAGATGAATAATTATGAGTGGAAGAATTTTGCAACTTATTTGTGGGTGGAGAATTGTTTTGATTTGAGTTCTGATCAGCGTATTTGTAAATATTGTTATGATAAATTAAATCAAAACAGAATGCCTGCTAGAGCTGTTCATAATAATCTGGAGTTGGTAGACATTCCCCGTGAATTGATGGATTTAAATACATATGAGTCTATTTTGATTCATTGTGTCCCCCCTTTTCAGGCAATTGTTCGCCTGGAGCCTAAGATAGGGAAATTGCCTCCTACAGATTTGCAGAGAGGATTAAAGGGAAGAGTTGTGTATTTGCCTCTTGATTTAAAAAAAAAATTGATACAATTGGTATAGAAAAAGTAGAAGAGGAACCTTTAGTTATTCTAGTTAATGGGGTTCCGACAAAGAGTAAGAACATCTGGCAAGATTTAGTGGATGTTAGGAAAGTCAAAAAGGCAACGTTATATTTAGTCAAAAACAATGAGTATTACAAAGATGTATGTGTTGCAGCAGAGGAAACAGCTGCAGATGAAGACAGTAATTGTTCAGGCGGCCAAATTGAAGAAGTTGATGTGTCTAGAAGTGAAGAAATATATAAACATTATACTGTTCATCCTTTGCATTCCAAAGAAGTAATGGGGAATGCAATTGAATTGTTTCAAATGAAAGCAGCAAAAGGAAGTCCCATTAGTGTATGGGAAGAAAGTTTGGAAGCTCGTTGTTTTCCACAGCTATTTCCAAAAGGTCGAGGTGGACGATATGACGATCGTCCACTTCAAATTCCTGCATCTGAATATCGAACTGTAAGATTATATGCTGAAGCTCCAAGGTTTCGTCAATGCATTCCCTATTTGTTTCATCTACTGTATGAAAGTGACTTGTCTGGGCTTTCTTATGCAGTAAACCATATACTGAAAAGTGGAGCACATCTGCAAAATGTTTCGGCGAGGGACTTTATGGAGAAAGTGAATCTGCAAGATAATATTTTGGAATCTCATCTAATCAATCTCATGGCATGTCAGCGTGGTACAAATGAGTATTGGTACCGTCGTCATGGGGAATTGAAATGTATGCTAAGAAACTTAGAAACTCCTACATGGTTCCTCACTCTTAGCTGTGCCGAGTATGCATGGGACGACTTAATTCAATTTCTATGAGAGGCAAATGCAAATATACAAAATATAGAATTCAAAACACCTGGAGAACTGTGTTCTTTGGATCCAGTGAATGTATGCAGATATTTCAATCATAGATTTGAAGCTATGATGTCTTTTATTACCAACAAAAAAAATCCTCCCCTTGGAGAGGTTTTGGATTTCTTTTGGAGAAAGGAGTATCAAGCGAGAGGTGCTCCTCATATACATATGTTGTTGTGGATTAAAGATGCACCCAAATTTGGAACAGATTCGGATGAAACAGTGATGAGTTTCATTGAAGAGTATTCAACATGTGCTGTTCCGAAAACTACAGAGGAAAACAGTTTAAGGCAACAAGTTTTACGCTTTCAATCCCATCGTTGTGGAAAGTACTGTCGTAGAAAATTCAGAAACAAGGACAAGTTCTACACAAAATGTCGTTTCGGTTTTCCACGACCAGTGATTTCTAAAGGAAGAGTAAATAATTTGATGTCTTCTCTGTGACATACTGTGACGAGGAAATCACCCAAAAATACATACAATTTAAAAAGAAACGAAGAGTCCAAGTACATCAACGACTGCAACCCAGTGATTTTGTCCATGTGGAATGCTAACATGGATATTCAGTTCGTTGCTGACAACTCTATTGCTGTGGCTCGATATGTGACGTCTTACATCACAAAAAAAGAAAAGACAGAACTGAAGGAAATGTGGGAGGACATTTCACATGAAAAGAGTCTAAGCAAGAAATTATACAGTTACAGTCTGAAGATGTTGTCGCATCGAGAAATTGGAACATATGAATGTTCTGATCGATTGTCGTCAGCAAGTCTCTATGCCAAATCTAGAACCATCATTTGGGTGAGTCTAGGTCTTGCTGCAACACGAAATCGAGTTTTGAAATCTGTACAAGAGATAGAGTATTTGGCGGAGAAAGAACCAGAAAGTACAGATATTTTGAAGACAAACATGTTGGATACATACTATCCAAATAGAAGTCCTCATCTTGAGAACGCTTGTCTCTATGAAGTTCTGCAAAGATATATTTATAAGAGGAACATCAGAGAAGATATCAATAATGGAATATATGCTGTCATTGGATGTGAAGGATGTCTAGTGAAACAGAAAAAAGGTCATTTGATTAATCACCGAAAATTGAGTTGTGATAATCCAGATAAAAGAGAATTTTATTATTTGGCTCTTTTGCAACTCTTTAAACGATGGCGTGAAGAAGAGGAACTACTTGGAGATTTTCTCTGTTATGAAGACTCTTTTAATGCAACGAAGAATACCATAGAATGTCCTGTTTTTCCAAATTATCTGCAAATGTTGAATGAAGAAATAGAGCAAGAAGCAACAATTGCTGCAGAGATTGCGAGAGACAGTTCGCAAGGCAGTCAGAGTTCTGCTTCATTGAGTCAGGATCCACTAGGAGGACCAATTATCCAAAATGAAGCTGCCACTGCCATGGATGAGGTGGAAAGAGCTATGGAGCAAGCTCAAGAGGATGTAATTAATTTAGAAGATTTGGTGAAAAAATTAAACCTTGAGCAGAAACAGATATATGACGAAGTCACAGAACAGGTTGAACATGGATTGAGTCATGAGAAGAAAGAGTGCTCATGTACATCATTTAAGCCTGTCCGACTGTATGTGAGTGGAGAAGCGGGAACTAGAAAAAGTTTTCTGATTAAAGCAATTGCATCTTATCTGCAGAAAAGGACTGAATCACCGCTGTCTTGTGTTGTTACCGCTCCAACTGGGCTGGCAGCACATAATATTAAAGGGATTACTTTACATCGTTTACTGATGCTGCCAGTGGAGCATGATAACAAATTGCAATATCACAAGCTATCTGGAGATGCGGGTTCCGAAGTTTCGAGAGTCCTGAAGAAAATGAAACTTCTTATCATTGATGAAGTAAGCATGGTGTCAAATATAATGCTTGCTTTTGTGCATTTGAGAATGCAAGAAATTCTTAGAACAGACTATGATGTTTTATTTGGAGGAAAACATATTATTGTTTTTGGAGATCTTCTGCATTTGACTCCAGTGAAAGGACAACCTGTGTTCAAAATGCTCACGCATGAAGATACCAGGAAGTGCCTAGGATGCAATGGAAACGTTAATATATGGTTAAACTTCAAATATGCAGAACTGCTTCAAAATATGCGGCTGGCAAAGGATGAAGATTATAAAAATATTTTACAAGATGTAAGAGTCGGAAAAATAAGTCAGCAAGGGAAAGAAGCTTTTCATGGACGGTTAATTTCAAATTTGTACCCAAATGAAAACATTCTTCCAGAGAATATTTTTAAGAAAATTAACGAGAAGAAATCTGGCATATGTTTGATGCCAACTCTGAAAGAATGTTCCATGTTCAACAACAAAATGTTAAATTTAGAAAATGAAGAGATAGTGAAACTGGAAGCTACAGATAAAATAGAGCATATGGGAGCAACAATTGTTTTGTCTGAAAATTTGAAATCAAAATTGGATTCATTAGAGAAGACTATATCTAATACTGCTGGTTTTGAAAAGACTCTGAATGTGTGTTTGAATTGTCGTATCATTTTGAGAAGGAATTTAAATGTTGAAAGAGGTCTGGTAAATGGAGCAATGGGTCATGTTGTTGGTTTTGTGAATTACAAAAATAGAGATGAAATTGACATTTTAAAAATTAAATTTGATGGCATTGATGAAATAGAACTAATTTGTCGTTGTTCGGCTAGATTTTTGCTCGTGAAAGACTTATATGTTCGCCGAAAACAGTTTCCTATTTGTTTGGCATATGCAGTGACAATTCATAAATCTCAAGGTTTAAGTGTAGATAGTGCTTTGGTGAACATTGGAAGTTCTGTGTTTAAAGAGGGTATGGCATATGTGGCATTATCACGAGTCAGAACTTTATCAGGATTGTACTTGATTGAGTGTGATGAAACAAAGATTTGTGCTGATCTAGATTGTGTTAAAGAATACAATAGGTTAAGAAGAGAGTATGCTCCACATTTGCCTCAATATCCTCTGTTTGAAAAACGTGTGGTAGGCCGAAAAAGAAGAAATGAGATTAATTGCAGTGAGGTATTAGCAAAAAGGCAAAAAGTAGATAAAAGTGTAATTGTAAAGAGAAAGAAAAAGGATTCTGTTAAAGATGTTGTTGGATTTCAGTTTGAAAACAGTTCTGGTGTCAACTGCTATGTTAATGTAGTAGTTAATGTTGTTTTTTTTCTTCAAAATTTACAAAAACAGATTGTCGAAAATCGGGAAGAAACATTGTGCTGTTTATTGAATTCTGTGTTAGAGAAATGTAGTAGTGATAGAGCAAAAATAGAAAGTGTTTCAGAAATTAGAAATCTTCTAGACATATGTTCAGGTCAAAATCAATTTTCACAGATAATTCAGCAGGATTGTCAGGAATTTTTAATGTATATGTTTGATGTATTGGAAGATGAAGGAGTAGATATAAAAAATCTTTTTAACCTTTCTTATCAATGGCAACATGACTGTGATAACTGTGCTTCAGCAAGTACTACTGGAATAGACTCTGAAAGATTTATATATTTGACTTTACCAGACTGCAAATCAGTGCCTTTTAATAATCTAGTTAAAGCAGCGGATCACAATATGGTGTGTACCCAATGTAAGTCTATAATGCTGTCCACATTATTTCTACAAAGTTATGGTCACTATGTCATTTTAATGTTCCAACGATGTAGACCTGATGGGACTAAATTGACAACTTCTATTAAAAATTTTGTGGCTTCTCAGTTATCGATATCAGGAAGAACCTTTGCAACTGTAGCTATTATTTTTCATGACGGTCCTTCTACAACATCAGGGCATTACACATGCTATTTAAAAACTTCTAAAGGTTGGACCCAATGTAACGACACTCATTTGACTTTCAAACAACGTTTGCCTTTTGGCTTTATAAATTCATACCTAGTGTTTTTACAGCCAAAATTTAGGTAAAAGTAATTGGCCTATGAAGACGGGAGCAGTTAATAAAGGTTATTTTGCTGTTTAAAAATATATTCTGAGTAAAAGTGATCCAGGCAATATAAAAAATTGACTTGTCATATAGGTACTGTAAGTGGATCTCATATTAAGTGATATTAGTATTATACAAAATGATGAACATGACTGAGTCAGAGATGGTTTTACAAATACTTAAATATTGTGAAAATATTGTAGAGCCTTTCTTTCAGAACGTTGGGAAAAAGGTCATTTCAGAGTGCCTTAGAATTAATTTGAAAATATACTCATACATCTGACAATATGTGGACAAATGGAAAGGTGCAGGAATGAGTAAAGAGTCATGACTGAAAAAAAGGAGTATATGAAAATATTGAAAATATTTCAGATGTTTTTGGAGCTTTTCTTGTAGAAAGTCGATGAAATGGATTTTTAAGTGAACAGCAAAGTACTTTGCAACGAGAAAAGGACCTCCATTATACAGTATTTGGCCTCAAGGAAAAGTAAGTCAATCAAAGATTAGCGTACATTTGTCATTTGTCAGTATCTAAGTTTTTTTTTAAAACACAATCTTTTAGATTGTGTTATTTTTTTTCCCGCTGTCATATGATGAGTAATTTGAACTCACTGTTTTAAGTGAAATTAAATATATTCTGAGAACAGCAAAAATAAACTATGTAACATGTTGTACAAGTTATTTTATACTTTGGATTGTGTAAATTAAATTGTATTCCCATTCTCTGACACTCACTTTCCTTTTTCCGTCCTCTTTCAGCTCTTTTTACTCACTTATAATGTCTTTCCCTCATTCTCTGTAACCCCCGTTCCTTTACTCCACTTCTTTGACAACCCCTCATTCTCATTTCAACTGTGTGCATCCCCTCTCTCCCTTGCATAACTTTTCAGCTTTCTGTCTCTCTGCTTTACTTCCCTTTTCCGTATTTTCCTCCTTTGCTCTTTTACTAATTCCTGTTTACTCACTCAGCAGTATTATTGCACTCTATCACTATAAATCACCCACTCTCCCTCGCTTATCTTTGTTTGCTCCTTTCTTTTACTCTGGTTCCATTACTATCCCTCATTTCCTTTCTTTCAATGTCCTTCTCTTTACTTTCATCACCAAATTATTTTCTTTCAGTACCACCGTTTTAGTCGTCTTCTCCTCTCTTTCCTTTTTTTGCTCTCTTACTCATTTCCTTTTCTCACTCATTGTACTCCACCTCACTCAGTTTTTCTCTAGTGTGTCTGCCTACTAACTTCCTCAGTTCATTTCCCTCAATCGTTGTATATTATCCTCTCTCCCTTCATCCTTTCACTCTATGACTGTTCTTCACTAACTCTCAGTTATCTTCTATTCCTCATTCTTCTAAATGGATCCTTAATTAGACTGTTTTCTGTCTCAGTCATTATCTTTTTACTTACTTCTGTTTCCTGATTTAGTTTTGCTAACTCACATTGTTTTAGTATCTTTCTTACCTTCAGTTCATTTCTCTGTTCTTCTCTCTCTCTTTGTCAGTGAATCTATATGCCTTACTCTTTGTAATTTGCTCTCCTTCTATTTCTTTTTCTCTTTTTTGTCCTTCTACCTTACTTTATTTCCCTTTCTGTGTCCTTCACTCTTACTTTATTTCTAAATAGAGTGTTATGATTTTTAACCTCTTCATTTGTATCTTTTAATTTAAAATACATATTTCATTAATTATAACTTATTTTTTCTTCTCTCTTTCACAGATACAAACTGTAGTATAAAAAATTATTAAAGTTACATTTATTATATGGTAAGTATGACAAAAAAATGTAGTTTGTCATCACCCTTTGCTTTAAGCTCACTAACATTTTCTCAATCAACCTCACTCCTGTGTCTTTACTCTGCTTCCCTTACTTATTCTTATTCTACATGTTTACTCCCCTTTCCCTATTTTCCCTCTCATATTCAACATCTTTCAATCCCTATTCTTTACTTCACTTACCCTCTGTTCCCTTCCTTTGCTCCTTCACTCATTCGCTTTTTCTTAATTATTTACCTTACTCCCACACATACACGTGATCCCCCTCCCAACACATACACACACCTCTAACATACACCCCACACACACACACACCACACACACACCTCATACACACAAACAATCCTCCCACACACACACCTCAAACACACACACACATTCAATACACACACATACATCGAACACATATACACCCCACACTCATACACTCCTCACACATATTTCACACACCCTCACCTCCACCCACACCGAAACACCCCACACAGCCACACCCACAGACACACCTTACACACCCACACCCCGACCTACACCCACTGACTCCCTATAAGTCACACACACTGCATTACTTACCTTTCTTTGCTGTTTCACTCAAACCCATTCAGGCACTGTTTCATTTACTCTCTTTGTCCTTTCTCTTTGTCACTCCCCATGTCTTATCCTAATTCAATTTTTCACCCTCTTCCACCCATCTTTACTTACACCAACTGGTCTTTTCTCACCGTCCTTCACCGTTCTTCATTTATCCCGGTTCCGCCACTACCCTTCATTCCCCATTTTTTACTGTCCTTTCTTTTTCTTTTAACAGCCAGTCACATTCTCCCACTATCTCTACTTTAGTGTTCTTCCTCTCTCTTCCTTTCTTTTGCTCCTTTAGTCATTTTACTTTTCTCACTTTCATCCAATTACACCTTCTCTATTTTTTTACTATGTAATAAACAATCCCTCTGTGTTCATCCAGTAGCTCTTTTTCTCTTAACATAACTCTCTTTGTGTTCTTCTCTCATGCTAACTGCTTAATTTTTTTTTTTTTTTTTTAGGGGCGCGCCCCGGTATGCGTACCCTAAGGACAAAAAATTGACTGAGATCCTTTAAAAATATAGGTTTAATTTTATATATGAAAGGTAGTTCTAAAAAGAACTGGTTTTTTTCTTCTTTTTGTTGTTTTATATTTTTTTTTATTGTTTTTTGAATATTTTGTACTTTTTTTGGCTTTTCAAAAGAGTTTTATATTTTTTTTGTATTTTTTATGGGAAGAAACAAAGAGAAAGGGAATTGAAAATGGCTCAACTGGAGCAAAAAACAAAAAACGGAAAAAATTGCTTCTTTTTTTTGGGGCAATCGTGATTGTCACCAGCAATGACGATGAGCTTTACACTCTTTTCCCCATAGGCCATAAGCTTGCCACATCCAGTACAAGTGACTTTAAAATCACCAAATCGTTCCTGGAAACAAGGCATCACCTCTGATGTTTCTGGTCCCGATTGAGTGGGTTGCTTTCTTTTGGAGCTGGTCCTTGAACACTGGGGGAGGTGACTGGCCAGTTCCCTGATCTCTGCACAAGAATAGTTAGCAGGATGCTTCTGGGTCATATGCCGAATCATGGTATTATTACAAAATGAATATTTTTTATCTGGATTGCCCCTTGACAGTTCTGCACCACAGATTTGACATGTTACCTTGGCCGCATTAACTTTTTTCTTGCCCTCTGGAAGTGAAAAAAACTCCCATACAATGTGTTCTTTTGGCTTGTATGGGGTATTTTGTTCAGGCAGCCATCTGCTCCCCTCCTCCTCTTCCTCTTCCTCCTCCTCCTCTTCTTCACCACCAATGTATTGTTGTGGTGGTCCTCTTGGTGGTTGTGGTGGTGGTGGTGGTGCAGATGCTCCAGCTGTTGCTGCTACTGTCGCCATTTCAAAGTACAAAAGAATTGTCTCTGTAGATGAAACAGGTCTTCCTCAGTCAAAGGACAAAGTCAGAGTAAGGAAGAAAGGTGGGGTTTTTTATCATTGTGCTGAACCAATCAGAAGTGTTATTTTCAGGTCACAAGACCAAGGCTTTACTCATTTGGAAACCAAAACTGTTCTGCACCAATAGAAAGTGTTATTTTCAGGTCACAATACCCAGGCTGGTCACAAGACCCAGGCATTACTCATTTAGAAACCAAAACTGTTCTGCACCAATAGAAAGTGTTATTTTCAAGTCACATGACCCAACGCGCTTACGCTACGCGCCCCGGGGCGCGCCCGTAGTCGCGCTCCAGGGCGCACGCGCGGCTGCGTAGCGTAAGCGCGTCAGGACATTTCGCGATCGTATGCGATCGCGTGCTTTCGGTTGCGATTACGCTGTGCGTCATATGACGCATCACGCGTGTACGCGATACGTCACGATGTTGTTTTCGTTCGCGGCAATAGCGTTCCCGGGACGCTCCCCGGTCCGCACCCCGGGGCGCGCCGTAATATTGCGCTTACCCGTGCGCCCCGGGTTAAAAAAAAAATAAAATAATAATAATAATTTACATATTTATACAATATAAAATTCGTTTTAAAATGTTTCACTTTCTATACCTATAAAGATTTGCTATTAAAAAAACATTGAAATTCACTGAAAAAACCATAGGTTTCACACCAGTTATAGTTAGGAATTAGCATTTAAAAAACCTATTAAATTCACTGAAAAAACCATAGGTATTACACCAGTTATAGTTAGCTGGAAATTTTACTCGCATAAAACCATTGAAATTCCCACGTTATAGTTAGTTGGACTCAGTTGGACTCACTATAACTTGCGCGTGCAATGCACTGCTGATGACATGTCACTGACCATGTCATGAGTGATGTAATATGTGTGTTTGCACAGTGGTGAAGGGAGGGGGCGGGGGCTGATGTGACATGTGTGCAAGTAGGCCCTGTGGCGCGTTGTAAGGTGAGGAATTAATTCCCCTTCAATCCTGAGGGTCCCATGGAGCCAACTAGCCCACGAGGTACACCCAGTAAGCACACAGGCTGCGTTGTAGAGAGGTGTAAAAAGGGGCGTGGCCTCTGATCACCTCTCTGCAACGCTGCCCTGTGGTGCTAACTGGAGGTACCTGGTGGGCCAGTTGGCCCCAGGGTGTATGTGTTTTCACTGTATTCAAAGTGTTTTTTTAGCATAGCACTGGCTCTAGGCCTGATTAGTCAGAGTCAAATACCACCAGTAACAGTCTGAAAAAGTTGTTGGCACAGGATCATTTTGCAACAACGCCTCTTTCTGCTCCTCTGTTGGTTTTTTCTGCACATGTCTTGCTTCTTCCTGCACTTTTCTTAGTCTTTATAGACTTCTGTTGCTTCTTTCTGCATTTCTTTTGCTTCTTTCTGTGCGTTTTTCTTCTTTCTTCACATGTCTTACCTCTGTAGGCATAGTTAGAAACTAGCATTTGAAAAACTTTGAAATTCACAGAAAAAAGCATAGGTTTCAAGCACCTGACTTCTCCAAATAATTGATCGTCCAGATACACATCAGAGCATGGCATATGGTCCATGCTCCCACAGCTGAATGAAGAGGTCTTGTAACACCCTGTATCCTTCATAATTAGGAGGTTACTCCCCCGGGAACAGAGGTGGTGAGCCATAGAGAGGAAAGACTCTATAGTGGTCTGGGCACTGGAGAAGTTGAAACATACCTGTTTGGCACTTACTTCTGGGTTCAGACAGACCATGTGTAAAAGAAGGTAGGATTTGTGTCAAAATGTAATCAGTTTACTCTGCAAAGAGGGTTGTGTTAGAAGTTCTGCATGAGTGTCAAGTATCAGTATCTAACTAAATTAGTATTTTGGGGGTAGGTTTGAGCAGCATGAATTAAAGAGGATAACTTGTTGGAAGATAGGAGTAAAATGACTTACCTGGCCTTAGTTTGGGGTTTTCAGGAACAGGCAGATCAAAATGCAACTTGGAGAGGGCACCTTCCTTGATGAGGGGGATCCACCTCAAGTAATAGCCTTTGACACCTGAATCTTGGAGGACTTCTCCTTTATCCGCCTTCTCTCATCCTGCCAATTTGTATGTCCCCCCCAGAGGCGTGCCTCTTCCCTCTATGAATTCACAGAGTCTATACCTTCCTGCCATAAGGCCGCCTTCTCAGCTCCACTGAGATTGCATGAAGGCAGCCTATGTAATTACCTGTGGTGACCTACAACAGTGCTAAGTAAAAAGCCTGTCACCTCCTCAGTCCCTCTTCCCTTGTGTGGCACTGGCTAAGTCTTTGTGTCTGGAACTGGTATGTGGTGTCATGGCAGTGAAGCAGTCCAAGGCAAAGAGGATGGAGCCTAGAGTGTGAGCTTTATTTATCTGTTTGCTGCATAAATGCATCTCAGGCATGAGTGATATTGCTCAGGTTTTCAATAATTCCCTATTTATGTACATTCTGAGATGGCTGCCCTGGTGGCGGAGATGGCTGCCTGTTATACCTGTTGCTCAGCCAGTATAAATTTGATGTGGAATGTTGGTGTACATGGTGATGTAATAGAATGTGAGGATGCCTGGATGTGGAGTGTCAGTTGGAGTATGGGCTGAGAAGCAGGAAGGCTGCTCCTGGTGGGGCTCTACCTGGTAACATCTTACTTGAATAAAACTACCTGCTTAATACGTGGACTATGTGACATCTTCATTACAACATATTTTGGCAACGATTTTTAAAAGAACCTGCGTCTAAGAACTGAATAGTGGAAGCTAAGACCAATGGAAACATGATCTAATGAAATATTAAGCCTGAAGCAAATTCTTGCTTGAAACTAAGCGGAGTGTCTAACAGCAATCTGGCAGCCCTGAGCGCCACAAGTGACCTCAAGACCAGTCGACCACAACCTGGGTGTGCCAGATGCCGCTGTGTTTCTTCATGGATTTATTGGTGTGGACCTGTGGACAGCCTACCACCCGGCACATGCTAAACAGCACTCCTGGTGAGCTATGCTTTGCTTGTTCTTGGCTGTGCTATTTGCTAAACAAAGTATGGTGAACATGCATGGCCTCTGCCTTGCCTTGCCAGAGCACTGCTCTCTGTAAGCCATTGTGAGCAGCTTGTATATTTGATTTCTTCCGCACCCTTTTACGATGGTTGCTGACCAGCGTATGCTCCTGCCAATTAAGGACTTTAGGATACTACTCATTACAGTTGGTTTTCCACCGCCATTGCAATTTTTGCAGCTGTTTGTGTGCATCAACCCCGTGTTTTACTGGTCTCTTGCTGACACAGGTGACTTACACAGTGACGGTTTAGCAGCAGCATTGCGGTTTTTGTTTGAAAGAGCGCTGTTTGAATCTGCTCGCGTGCCCGCACGTAATCAGCTGCTCCATGCTGAGCCTCTTCAGTTACATCTCAACTCGAGGTTCCTGGAATTCTTCATGACCCAACAATGTTGGCGTGCGTACAAGCTTGGAGCCACTCGACGCATGATACACAGCGTGCCACCATTTTATTTGATGAAGCCGGAGAGTCTTGGATATCTCTCTTCTGTCTGTGGTGATTCTTCAATGCCTGTCTGCCTATTTGTGTGCCCCTGCAGGTGTTACGACGTGACATTTTTGCACAGCCAAGAGTTCAGGAAATTAAACCTGTGGACATCTCCTTTTCCAGTCAGCATAGAGTACTGTGGCTTAAACATATGTACTGCCTTTGGTTTTTTTAAACGGCAAGGTGTTAGAGTGAATTATTGTTGTTGGCAGACTAAGATCTCTGTCTGCAATCTAAGAAGCCTGTCAGACTTGGAACACGTACTTTATTATTCTTTGTGAGAAGTTGGAGATTTTCTGGATTTCAGTGATTTTGGCAAGTATTCTACAGTGGTGAAGAGTTCCTTCAACATTCACACATTCAAGATTAGAAACTCTTTGGATTTATGGTGCTGTGCTGGTTCGGATGAACGTCCTTCACCAGAGACTTTAGGGGGCAAGCTTGATCTCTTCACACTTTGCTAGTCCTCTGCCACTGTCATATTTTGTATTTTACCAAATGGCCAGAATATTTAGTACTGTTTCCTTTTACTTTGTGGTGTACTAGAATGTGTGAGTGCATCATCCCTTTGCTTTGGAATCATTTCTGACGGTATCTAGTTGTTGTTTTTACCATTCTTGACCAGTTCCCAGGATATGCTGAATTTCTTGAGTTGACCGTGATTCATGTGTTACATACTTTTTATTGGGCTGAGATTTGGGTTTATTGCATCGATTTGTCTGGTGGTGAGCAAGAAACTGAGCTTAAACCTTTCTAATGGTACTTCTTTATAATGTTGAAATTTTGCTGGTGATTACTGTTTTTCCCTTACTACTTTATTGAGTGTAGAGTTGTAAACTTTTGCATATTCCGTGTGGAGCGTCTTTCCATACTTACTGCCCTTACTTAGGGTGTGGGTGCAGGGCTGAGTTGAAGCCATATTGTTGATGAGTGAGTGTTTTACTAGTCATTGCTGTTTTCTATTACTTCTTGATTGGTTGTAGAGTTGTGCACTTTTATATGTTCCACGTGGGAGTCTTTCCACACGTACCACCCTAACTTTGGGTTTGACTGTAGGACAATTTTTAATGCCATTTGTTTGGTTTGAAGTTGTGTGCCACACGTTCCATCCTTACTATGGGTAAGGGTGGAGGGCAGTGTTCATGCTGTGTGTTTGGTGTGGAAGGATTTGCCACATTTTCTAAGTAAAAAAAAAAATGAAATTGCTCTTATTTGCATGGTTCCCTACCGCGCCTCGCAGTCGGTACCCTTCATAGCACTTTCTTGTTGGCCTGGCCAGCCAGCGTGTTTTTTGGTATCTGGGTTTAGTTTGTGTTTTGTGGCGTGTTAGTGGGTGCATTATTTTGCTTTGGTTAAAAAGGGAGATGATGTGTTTATATCCTTTTTTTAATCTTTATTTTATAATTTGTTGTACACATGCATGAAATGTTTCCATCTTTTATCTGCATGCTTTCGCATCAGCCATTTGCTACAATGATTATTTGCTTGCATTTGTTCTGAGTTCTCTGTGTTGCATGTAATAGTTTTATTGTCATCCTTTGCATGCACTATTTTTAATGTTATTCTTTTGAGAGCTTCCTTGTCATTTGAATAAAGAGAAGGAGATGTGTTATACCTGCTGCTCAGCCACTGTGAATGTGCTGTGGAATGTTGGTATGCATCGTGATGTAATGGAATGTGAGGATGCCTGCATGTGGAGTATAGGCTCAGCAGCAGGAAGGCTGCTCCTGGTGGGGGCTCTACCTGGCAACATCTTACTTGAATAAAACGACCTGCTTAATACATGGATTACGTGACATCTTCATTACCACACTTGCCCATTGATGGAGATGCCCCCGCTCCCGGTGTCAGAGATCGCCCAAGCAGGCGGAGAAATGAGAGTGGAGTTACGAGTATTGTCCTCCACAATGGTAAATACCATTGCAAGAGATGTCATTCTTCATTTGAGGAAGTGCAGACTCAGAAACCTCTTTTAAATGGAGATTTTGACCCAGAATTGGTGAATTGAATCCAAGCGGAAATCTCCACCTACACATAGGCTAATATCCCTGTGCAGCGCAATATACATAAGCAAACTTACCTTTGTGACTAGGACTCAAATGATTGTTTTTCTGCAGATAAATACTGTTGCTTTGTACAATCAGTGCATGTTCTTCCATATAATCAGTTTGCATCAATTTCTTCACAAACTCATAGCTTGAAAAGTCATTGTCGCTGTGTAGGGATGCTGTGCTAGCAACAGCATTTGATTTTTGTCCCCTTCCTGTCAGAAAGGATAACGTTTTGCAGTTATTTCTGAAACTAGGTCACCTAGGCCTTATCTTTCTTTGACTACGTCTATTTCCCTTCCTGACAGACAGGAAATGAATGCTATTGATGGTGGTGCAGATGGTAAACACATGTCCCAACTCAAAACCCAATATCTCTTCGGTAGTGTATAATAATCCCCAGATCTGATGAATGCGCCGGCACGATCAAAAATGTCTGTATGACTTCTTGTTCTGTTCTTTTCTGGCTGTGTTTAATTTTTGAAGTCCTTATGCATTCACAATTAAGCCACTCAGCTGGGATTTTTACTGATGTCAATTAATTAAACCATTAATCAATATTCTGAGAGTAAATTAAGGAGTAGGCCAATTTTGAGCTAAAAAATTAATAAAAAACAAGAGTCCTGTAAATGAAAAATGATCAAAAACAAAAACACCCGTTTGTGAAACTATATTCACGCGCATATCTTTTGCAGAAATCTAAGTTAAGACATTCTTTCAGGGAAAGTAAAACATTCACGAGAAACCATGGCGAGTATATTTATGTGTCCCTTCTCTATTATCGTGTTTGAATGCGTAATGACACACTCGCAGCCTGTGACTTAAAATACAATTACTAAGATTGTGCATACATAAACATTTTGAAGGTTAACTTCAAAGTCAATGCATCCTCCTGATGCTTGGCGAGAGTTGTGGAGTGTTTCTGTCATATCAGGAGAAGTGCTGCAAAAAATAATTATGAGACAGAACGACGGACGGACCACAACCGCCATGTACATGCTTTTGCGCACGTGATACCTTCAACACTATTTTTAGGTCTCGGCTAGACACTGCGTGCACTGTCTCAAAAAGAAATGTTATTTTCTATTTGTGAGCTTAAAGGCTGCCCATATGTAACTTCAGCAACTCTCTCATTTTCTTTAATACCATTCGTCATGGGATGCGGGCATCATGCCCTCTTCTTGTGTTTGGCCCTCTCGTAATGCATGGATCAAGTATATGTCTCCTTACTATTACCCCGGTTTGTGGAGCTACTTTTTTCTTCGTTATTAAGCACTCCATAGGAGTACTTGTGTTTTCACGTCTTCTCCCTTTGTACATATTCACATATACCACTAAAGAGCCTGTGTGCGCACATAAATTAAGCATTTCTTAAAAAACAGTTAAAACAGCAACAGCACTTCTTTACTTACTTTTGCATGATCCGATGGTATTGGAGTGCTCGCTTCGTCATCCACCTTGCCATAGCATGAACACAAGCCGATGGTATTGGAGCACTTAAGTGCTCACCAGTTACATTTCACAATGACATATTCATTTTTGTCACTGATCCTGCTTCAAGTAAGGTTTTTTCCCATTGTTTCTTGCCCATCTCCCTAACCCGCCTGCTTCCCTGCTTGACCCATACCTCCACTACCTAGCACGTTGCTTCTGCTTTTTTTTTTTTGCACGATCCGATTGTAATGAAGCACCTATTCCATCCTTCATCTTGCCATAGTGCTAACACCAGCCAAAGGCAGTGGAGCACTTTAAGAACTTACCAGTTACATTATACCATGACACATTCATTGTTGTAGGAAGGGGAAAGGGCATGTGATTTGCCCAGAATCAGAAATTGTTCAGCCGACTCTGAAATTTGAACCTGGTTCCCCTGTCAACAGCTCTGGCTGTTATGCCATGTCCTCCCTTCACTTCAAAGCTCCTCAACTATTTCTCACTATCACTTCCACATTTGTTCAGCAACACCCTGTCTTCACTGAGCAAGCATTGGCAAAGCCAAAAGATCTTGGCAACACCCAAGATGTTGGCCATGTCAATGTGAATATCTTTTCGCCATGTTGTCTAGCAGCACCTCATGTCTTCAGCATGGCTGAAAGTGACTGAAAAAAGTGCTATGATGGGGCAGTGCATGACACATCAAATTGCTTTTTTTCTGTTAGGAGGGGCAGAACAATAACCCACCATATGTGTCAAAAAGACTCGGCGTTGGCTCAACATCCTGTGATTCTGGGCTTTCGGTAACTTTCAGCTATGTTGAAAAGCAGATGTGCTGCAAGAAAACATGGCAAAAAAACATTCACATTGAAGGACCTTGCTGAGACTTATTGGATTTGCCAATGCTTGTTTTATAATAACGGTGTTATACAGTTCTGATGACAACAATTATGCATTGATCCCGTGGTTAGCATACTTCTAACTCTTGGACACAATCATGTTTGATAAGGAAGTGATTGTTGCGAGACAGGCCCACCTTGATTTGCTACCACTGCAGCACGTTCCACACTGTTAGTGCACCATACAAACAACAACAAATGTATCCCTACCTACTCAGATGACAAGGTCATTGTGGATTTGAACTGCATCAAAGAACGCCCTCAATAATGTCATGTTGGTTTCGAGGTCAACGACAATGGAAGCCAGGATTTGTGAGGAGATGATCAAGGGTGTAACCAATCCATGCATCCACTAATAGATGTTTAATCAAAAGTTGGAAATGGTGCATTGGGAATGGACCAACCAATTGCAGTACTCAGCGTTCCTGCAATATCTCCGGAGACATATGGTTAGAAATTCATGTGAAAAAAAGCAAGAAAAACCCTTATCACATTGATTCATTTCATTATTGATTCTGGGGGTAAAATAATGAGAGCCAGGCCATATTATTAAACTAATGTATTTCCAGATTATAGTCATTACACTCAGTCATCCTCTTCTTTGTCATAGTCCTGCATCTTATGAGGAGAGTCCCATCCCTCACAGCAGATTACAATACCTAAAATGATTCCTTCTAGCTTGAGCTATGCCTTCTCAAAGGCGGGTTCAGGCTACACCCTTGCAAATGCCAACTAACCGCTTTCAGATGTACCAAACAGAGACCAATAACATTCAAGTTTGTCTTACAACTAAAGGGGATGGTGGTGAGTGGTAGAGTTTGAGGACAATAATGACGATAAGAAAGGCTTGCTGCAATCAACATTACCTCCTCGCTAGTCTTCCTCGCCACATGACTTACATAGTGAGCTTCAGCTCCGCACCAGAACCCTCCAAAGTAAAAAAAAACTCCCATCCCGAACCCAATATGGCCGACCAGATCACCCCTGACCTCTATAAGAGGCGGGCCGGACCAACAAACAGCCTGTTTTTTTCGTTCTGCGCGATTCTCTCCAGAGGCGCTGTACAGGTAAGATGAGCCTGCTCTAGCAGGTTCTTGGGTCTTTTTGGTTGGAGGTCCTGCTTTAGCGGACCCTGGGACCTGGACTTTGTATAACCCCCCCCTCTTCCTTCCCCCGGTCCTTTGGGCCGGTTAGGTTCCGCTTGAGCGTGCCATGGGTCTACGGGGGGGGGGGGCGGCCGGGGATATGGAGTGTTGTTTTGCCCGTGCTTTATTCCCGGTCGTTTGTTATGGTCCACACCCGGTTGCGGGCTCTGTTGGGCCAGCGCTTTCTACGAGGCGCTATATATTAGCCGTGGTGCGGTGCGGCTGCCGTTTTCCCTCTTGGTTTCTAACGGTCGGCCGCTGGCCCTGCTACAATTGAATGCCAGGGCTCCAGGGTGCTGAGCCTTCCTCGGTGGATCCCTTTCGGGTCTTGGACTTCCTCGCTAAGGGGTTTTCCTTGGGTTTGGCTCCCTCTTCCCTGCGGGCCCAGTGGGCGGCCTTGCGGGCCTTCCGCAGTCCGGACTTGGACGGGCTCGATTCCCTGGTGGCTCGTTTGCTCCGGATTTGTTTTCTCCGTTGCCCTCGGGCGCTTTGCTTGTCTCCTCCTTGGGATCTCCCCCTCGTGTTGCGGGCCCTCCAGGGTCCCCCCTTTGAGCCCCTGGCCTCACTTTTAAAGTAATTTTCTTGGTGGCCATTGTGTCTGCCGGCCGGATGGGCGAGATGGGGTCGTTCCTTTGCTCCCCCCCTTTCTTGCGGGTTTTGCCTGATCGGCTGGTTCTCCGTCATGACCTTCGTTTCCTTCCCAAGGTTCCCTCTCTGGTGAACTGTACTCGTGAGGTGTCCTTGCCTTCTTTTCCTCCCGACATGGAGTTTTCCCTGTCCTTGCTGGATGTCCAACGTGCTGTTGTGATTTACCTTGAACGCACGTCTTCCCTTTCTCGGTGTGATAGTCTGTTCGTGACCTTTGGTCCCGTTCATTCTGGTCACAAGCCCTCAATTTCCACATTGAGTCGTTGGCTTAAGCAGCTATCCTGCTTGCCTACGCTTCTTTGGGTTCGGATGTTCCGGTGGGGGTCCAGGGTCGTTCCACTATTAGTGTGTCTGTGTCCTGGGCCTCTTTCAAGGGTGTCTCCACTGAGGAGATTTGTAGGGCGGTCACTTGGTCGTCCCCTCACATGTTCATGGAGCATTATTGGGTTGTCCTGGGTGGTTCTGATACTGGGGATTTTGCTGGGGCCGTGTTGAGTGCTGGGGCGGACGCTCCTAGAATGGCCTTTTGTTTTTGTTTGATTGAGGTTTTTTCTTCCTGTTTCTTTGTTTTGTACTGAATAAACCTTTGTGTTGGGTTTTCTATTTCACCGTGTGGTGTTTTTTTCTTGTGGTCAATGAAGCCTTTTGGCTTGGGTATTTGCTCACTATGTAAGTCATGTGGCGAGGAAGACTAACGAGGAGGTAATGCCCCGGTTACTTACCGGTAATCTTCATTACTCCGAGTATAGTCTTCCTCGCCACATGAGTTCCCTCCCTCCCTCCCAGTCTGGCTATCAGCTTCATTTGCTTGCTTGGTTGTTCAGGCTGTTGGTTGGGCCGGCCCGCCTCTTATAGAGGTCAGGGGTGATCTGGTCGACCATATTGGGAGGGGATGGGAGGCTTTATTTACTCTTGAGGGTTCTGGTGTGGAGCTGAAGCTCACTATGTAAGTCATGTGGCGAGGAAGACTATACTCGGAGAAATGAAGATTACCGGTAAGTAACCAGGGCATTACCAAATAAAAGTCAGGCATTACTGCTTCGTCTTCTTTGTAATCATCCTTAACAATTTAATGATATACCAAACTGTAAAGCCATTTGAAGTTCATGCAATAAACTAGTGCAAAACACATGCACATTCATTTCATTTCAAAAAGAGCTACAGTGAACCAGAAAACACAACACCACATTGCCAAAGCCATCTACGGATTAACTTATGCTCAGCAACAATAATGGGGTACAAACATGTATAGGTATGCTCAGTGTCCATTGTGAATAACTGAAACATTTAAATCCTCTAGTATCCACCCTAGAGGTGACAATTGCCTTGGAGAATCCCACAGAAATCTCAGCAGGGAAATTAACTGTCTATGATTCATATAACCAAATGAATGGTTTTGGCAACTACTTGATGAGTTGCTATGGTTGTTTTTTACCTTTATGGCAGCATCAAAAGTGTAATATGGCAGTGGGAGAGTGCATTTGATACACATGAGATATAAAAGCAGACAACTTCTTACATTAGACGAGTGGACCTTTATGTCCTCTGCACATGAGGGATTAGGATCGAGCATCAAAAAGATGAGCTAGGTTAAGATAATCCATCCACTATTAGTAAGAAAACAGCGTTGATATTGATGATGAAGAGGAACATCAATGAGGACAGCTTTGACAGAGCAGAGGCAAGGGTCAGAAGATAACAAAGCACTAGGCCTGATAAAGCTTGCACTACAAATAGAATCTTTACTGTGAAACTCTTGAGTATCATCTCATGCAAAGGTTTTAAGGGGGCTGTCTCAAATGCTCATCACATTTACCTATAATCCTATTAGAGACTAGAGGAGGCCATAATAACGAGATACCTTGGAGGAACTAGGATGTACATACTTTTATAATGAATGTATTATTCAGAAAATCAAACAACGTCCAGCCCTGAGCAAGCTGTCTTTGAATTAAACAAGCTTTTTTAAGGTACTGCATAACTGAGGCTGCATCACGGTGGACACAAAAAACTATTTTGATAAATGCTTGTTAAGATCACAGACATACAGAGCAGAGACCACGGAGATGCCTGGCCACAATAATGTTGACATAAAGATCCGCTTTACCCATTGATGAACCAGAACCACATAAAGGTATAGGGGAACCCATAAGGGTCTTCTCAAGTGAAGAAACACCAGTACCACCCAGACCCCATTAACGCAAATTGTGAACAAGACTCTTAGTACAAGAGGAAGAATAAGGATGACAAAGAGGAAGATCTCTGATCACCAACATGAGACCGAATTTCCTGCCAATGCACCCAAATCCATCCCATCTGAATGATGCTGAGCAGAATTTCGATGCTGTAGGCAAACACAGATAGTCTGGCAATGTTAAACAGTATATAAGATATCTGCTTGAATACCACTCTTACCAACTATATCCTCACAAATATCCTTCATTGATAGATAGTGTGGTATTTCAGTTTTGGCCAGACTCTCCATTCCATCATCAGGGCATCATTAAAGATTTCCGGAATTTTTCCCTGGGGGTAGAGGAATCTGAGATTGCTCAAACTTTCATCAGGCATGAACGTCTGTTCTGGTTCATCAAACCTCAGGTCATCTTTTTCAAAGAGCAGCAATTCATCATGGAGTTTCCATTGCATTCAGCAGTGTACCTGTACTCTATTGGTTCAGGTGGAGGTTTCGTTGCACTCTCTAGTACTTTGCTAGTTGTTCAAGGATTTCCAGCTGTTTTGCTAAGGCTGCAAATCTTACTTCTCAATCAGTTCATTCGGCACCTTAGGGGATATCACTGGGACTCTTGCAGGTGTCTCTGCATATGTTCTTAGTGGTGGGGGGGTGGACATATTTCATTTGTAAAAGCTTGCATTTATTGTTGAGTGTCCTGGGAATGCAGTTTAAAGCAGGCAAAGCATGACCCTCTTCGTGAAGGAACTGTGACAGCAGAATGTGCCATGTTACCTGCATTTGAAACCCCATCTACCTACATGTGTACATCTCTAGCACAAGCTACATTTCTTTCTCAGGCCCAGCTATTTCAAAAGATTTAGGGGAATATTACCAAGGGCCTTATCGCCGCTTTAGCGGGAATTTTTCCCGCTAAAGCGGCGATAATTTTATCGCCCTGTCACCTAGCTGTCGCTAACACCAGTTAGCGACAGCTAGTAGGAGATAGCGATCATCTTGGGGCCCACTTTGCATGTCAGTGATATTTATCGCTAACGACATGCAAAGTGGGCGTGCCAAGATGCTAGCGACTGTAAACAGTCGCTAACATCGCTATCTCCTATTACCTACTTTTGGAAATAATCGCGCTAAGCACGATTATCTCCAAAAGCTAACGCCTGCCCAGAGCAGTTCTTAGCCATGTTATCCAATGGTAGGTGGATAACATGGCTAAGAGCATTAGCTCGGTAATGCATGAATATCGCTGACTTTACAGCGATATTCATGCATTTCGGCCGATTTTTATCGCTTAGGAGATAAACCTTGCTAATAGCAAGGTTTCTAAGCGATAAAAATAGGCGAAGCACGACGATAAAATTATTGCCTCTAACCAAGCTAAGCGATAATTATCGCTTATTCTTGGTAATATGCCCCAAAGTATGTTGCATGCTACAGATAACTGGTTCAGGGGCCTAGTGAACTCTCCATTTTTACTGCTAACACTGGGTTTCAAAGTGGAATGTGTGGCTTGTTAACCTTGGTCCCACCAGAAGGTTTCTTTGTTCTTCTGTCTGAAGTTGACAAAAGCTTATAAAATGGTTTAAAAGAAATACTGCAGCAGAGCTGAGTGGTTGGGGTCAAGGTCTGCCAAGCGAATGAGATAGAGAAAGAATTGGTGCACACTTGAAATAGACAAAGAGAGCTGCAAACAGACATAGCAGGAGAGAGAAAGGTTATAAAAAGATAAGGAGTAAGGAAAGAAGGAAGGAAGTTAGGAAGAAAGTACAGAGGGAAGGAAGGAAACCTGAAAGGAACTGTGACAATACACAGAAAGGAGCACGGATGTATGAAAGGATGAAAGATGGATGGATGGATAGATGGATGGATGGAAGGATGGTTGGATGGATGGATGAATGGATGGATGGATGGGCAGACAGATAGATGGATGGGTTAACAGATGGTTAACAGATGGATGGATGGATGGATACATCGACATGTGAGCCAAATGTCCAATGGAATATTGAAAGCAGGACCAAGGAAGAAACAGAAGTATGGAAAAATGAGAGGGTGGTCAATTGTGAGAAAGGACAGATGAACAAATGGTGAATGGATGAAAAAATGTCAGGAAAACATATAGTTAGATGAAAAGATAGATCCATGGAAATGAGAATAGAAGGGAGGACATAAAAGTGAAATTACTTATGAATGGTAAGGTTGCTGGAAGGGGTGGGAAGTTGAATGCATAAAGGAGTGGATATAATGGTAAAAGAACTTTTCAAATACTGCCGAAGTCACACACTTTTGGATCAAAATGAGGGTTATAAAAATATTCTGTCTTCTCCCTTGAACTCGTGTGCTTTTTCCAGGATCAGAGATGTATTAGCCTGTATATGCACGGGTATTTTGTTCTTCCGCCAAATTAGTCAGCACCTATAAATGCAAAATTTCGATGTAACATATCAGAATCTGCAATAAAAGTAAACTGCTTTCATTGAAAAAGGTTTGTGTGCACTACTGACATGCCTCATGAGAGCTAGAACATCTAAAACAGGGGTGGTTATGTGGCATTCTCTTCATTGTTCCCACCTTTGAAGAGAGGTGGTGCTTAAAATTAAATGATATGGTTGGGAGAATCTGAACCTTTTCCTGTGAGTGCAACAGCATCATATTGTTTAGGATGGCAACAAGAAAATGTCAAAGGGGACATATGTGTTATCTCAACTGTGTCTGGGAATAAATAAAGAAATATCAGGCATTTTGTTGGACTGTGATCTTATGCAGTGACATCCCCAAAGATTTTCCCTTCACCCTCCTGTTTTCTGAACCGGTTTTCCGTTGGCTTTTAGGACTCTGTGCATTTTACAACTGTTAACCAGTAATAAAGTGCTTGTGCTCTCTCATTTAAACATGGGAACATTGGTTTACACTCAATCTGCATGTTTAATCTACTTGTAATTCCCCAGTAAAGTGGTGCTATCGATACACAGGACCTGCAAATTAAATGCAAATTAAATACTACTTGTGGGTCTACAGCATTGATTGTGTCAACCACTTAAGTAACCCTTTTAACATGTCCCTGGGCTGCCATTTTTTTGTGTTCAAAATGTTTTATTTAATACATTTTTCATAGATATTAAACACAATACAAATAATAATACTGAACAGTGAAGCATAGGAACACATTGCAAATACAAGGAATATAGACATCCATTTGCATCTAAATATAATACCTATAACAAAACAGTCGCATACATAGAGATATAAATGATAATATAAACAGAAAGGGCTACATTGAATGTATATTGACTGGTAAAGATAAAAATATGTGTTTTATATTGAAGAACATGCAATAATATAAGAATCAAGACTAGACAACATGTAAGACCTGGAAGGAGATGAATCGTTAGGAGAACTTGGAAATGAGGGGCCCGATTCACAGAACTAACTTAAGACAAAATCCTAAACTTACTACCATTTTGGTATTCACAGAGGTTCTGTGAATCGGCCCGAACATTGCCCACGTCTAAGAAATATAATCCATTCACACCATGCATTAACTGAAAGTAATATAGCATTTTTCCCATCAGGAGAGATAGATTTGATTGCTGTAGAAATAAGGAAGTCAAAAAGTTTACAATCCAATCGGGATAATACAGACTTAAGGAGAGAGGATTTAAGGATTAGAATATGGAAAGACAAAGCTGTTTGGATCTTAAGGATCCGAGTTATAATATTCAATATGTATGATAAGAAATGATGAGTAATAGAACAATCATAATCAAGATGTTGTAAATCACCAGTTACAGAATTACAATGCCAACAGTTTGGATTGTCTAGAAGGTTAGCTTTAAATAATTTGACCGGAGAAGAAAAATAGCTTGATAAATATTAGTTTGTATGAGAGTAGCCGGGAGGTAACTAGCAGTGATGGACTTCCAAGTATCCTTCCAGGACACAATAGAGGGTTGAAGATATATGTGTGGTGACCATTTTGGATTGAGATGTGTGAAGGAAGAAGTAGGAGTAGCAAGTTTTTTATAGACTTTAGAGCATAGGTCTTCAATCTGTGGGGCATGACCCACAGGGGGGCCGTGGAGGCCTAGGAAGGGGGTTGCACATTCCCCTGCTTCACTTGTGCCTGTAATCCAAAATGTTTGTTTTCATTTTGGATAATGACAGCAGTCCTAGGATGGCTAATTTAGACCATTAACACCTGAAGTTCCATCAATTGAGTCTCTTGTGCTGTGAAAAGTGCTCGTGCAATGATGTTGGCTCGCCTGAGTGAAATGCAAATGTGCCTATCAATTAATCTGCAAGTATAAAGGGTGCTTGGGAGCTGGTTCTGGTTTTAATTGATCAAATCACTCCAAGCTTTGGGATGACAAATATTTGTTTTTTTAAATGGTAGTGCAGAGTTAACAACTGAGCTGTGAAGTGTGTGCTTTTTACACAGCCCTTAATATCCCTAAAGGTGTGTTGAAGGGACAATTATGTGAATAAGAAAATTGCATTACATGCACTCTGATATTCCTAAAATCTACATTTTGGAAGCACCATTTTATTGTAAAACTATTTGCACGTTTTGCAGCACTATCTTACACTGTATGCAATGCAAGTATAAAGTAATGACTTAATATTTTCAGGGCTTTCTGTCATAGGCTGTGACCTCGTAGCACTAAAAATACACATCACTATTCTCCACTGCACCAATCAATATTTGATTCTGTGGCTCTCTGGTTACACACAGACCTCTGCAGTGCATTAACTAATAGAGGTTTCATAATGTACTACAGAGCATTTCCCACTGAGTAACAACTTTTTAAATGTATTTTTCAGTTACGCTGCCCATTTTGTAGTTACCGGATAATGAAAGAACTAAAAAACGTACAGAATATTTTGGGGCTTATTTATGAGAGGCTTTCATCGCCAGAGCATCACTTTTTTTATGCTCCAGCGGCGCAAGTGTCTCAACCATACCTATGAGTGTGTGCAAAGTCACCCTGCAAGGCTTTGCATGGCCTCATCGATATGGAGTAAGACACAGCAGTGCAAGTCACTGCATTGCCTTACCGTGCATCAAGGAGGTATTCCATGGGCTTTGAGTGGGGTTCCCACGCAACACCAATGGATTCTGATGCTGCCCCATATTTACAAAATCACGTAAACCTGGGGAAGCTCCAAAAAACGGACGCCACCCCAGTGGAGGCGTAATGAGGAGAAATGTTTTCATTTCTCCTTGTTTTTTCCTCTTTTCATATGTGCTGCATTCTGCATCTCACATCAAAAGAGGAAAACGGCTCTCAAGATTTTTTTTGTGAAGGAAGGTCCCACTTCCTGTACAAAAACAATCCTTTCTATGTTGGTGCTAGGCAGCAATTTATGTGCCATCGCAAAAGAAAAGTGCAGGAATGCACCGTATTTCATAAATACTGTGCATTCCTTCCCCTTCACATTGGCATCGGGCAGCACTGCTAGAAGACTTGCGGTGCTTCCCTATGCCAATTCCTCATAAATGAGGCCCTTTGCTTTTAGCTACACCTTTGACTACACTCCCACTTTCACTGACTTTTGGTTTGCTAAACACTGTTTAATATTATTTTCCCACCGTAAAAATTATTTGCTGTGGGCATTGGGGGCGTTTATGGTTGTTGTTAGTTGTCTATGATGAGGAGTATCAGACACTTGAAATTTTCATCATAAGGGGGTCCTTACGCCTAAAAACGTTTGACAAGGGGGTCTCGGCGTCAAAAAGTTTGAAGACCTCTGCTTTAGAGGCTATATGTCCTGTATGACTGAACACATTAATATAAAACTCCATACCAGAGGATCGAGACATAAAAAGCATTTGCAGATACGCATTAAGAACAGTGTTACATAGTAATGTATATTTGGATAAATCAGATAAAGGTAAGAATATTTAGCTTGCATAGCATCAAATGAGTAAAACATATCATATTGACATATATCAGCAACAAAACAAATACCAGCAGCAATCTATAAATTCCAAAAATAAATATGTTTATGATATTGGAGTTTGGGGTTGAACTAAAGAGAAACTTTTTAGTGGATGTAATGGTAATGGAAAAACAAATATTAAATGATAAAATGGCAAGTTCAAAGTTTGCAGTAATGGGGGAACGTTTGCCAAATGAACCATTTGCCATGGTAAGGAATGCAGGTAATGGATATGGAGCCAAAATATTCTTCTCCAGGATAAGCCATTTGGGTGCAATAGAAGGAGAAATAGTATGAAACCAAAACAAACATTGTGCCACATAAATGCAAAATGACATGTTTTTAAATCTGGAAGACCAACCCCACCATCACATTTGGGAAATTGCTGATTTTTAAGACTGATCCGTGCAGGTTTATTATTCCACATGAACTTAGTAAATAGTTTATATAATTTAACATAAAAAATAGATGAGAAAGAAAAGGGTATCATGGACAACAAGTAAAGAATTTGGGGAGTTATAGACATTTTAATTGCCTCAATACGTCCCCACCAATTTAAATGACGAGTTGACCATCTATCCAGGTTCTCTTTGGTACTAGCTAAAATTGTGGAACAATTGGTATCAACAGTATTTTTAACTGAATCAGTAAATGTTACACCCAAATACTTGAGTTATTTGGAGACCACATTATATCGGTATTTGCTAGCATTGTAGAATTACAAAAAAAATGTTATGGAAAAAACTCTATCTTATTAGTATTCAAGGTATAACCAGAAACACCAGCATATTTATGAATGATATTGAGAATAATAGGTACAGAGAGAAGGGGGCCATTAACATATAGTAATACATGATCAGCGTATGCAGAAATTTTATTAAAGTTTTCAAAATAACACCTGTGTATTTATCACTATTGCGGAAAGAACATAAGCGGGGTTCTTTAGCAATAAGAAAAAGTAAAGGAGATATTGGCCATGCTTGGCGAGTGCCTCTATATAAACAGAATAAAGAAGAGGATGCACTATTGACACAAATGGAGGCTGAGGGAGCTGAATACAATGCTTTAAGCATATAAGATTTAAAAGCATCCCGGTGGATAACTTTGGAGGTATTGCATGGATTGTTATTTAAAAAATATTCACTAATAGCTAAGGCAATTTTTTTTAGAATTAGTTGCATTAGGAACTACTTCAGAGTTCATTCTCCATCTTTTATGAGGAGTGTGAGGGTCAGAAATGCATAAGGAAAAGGAAATTAGAGCATGGTCAGAAACTGTAATAGGGTATTTAACTGACTCACTAATCATGTGGCATGGATTATGTGAAGTTAATAGGTAATCAATCCTAGAAAAAGAAGAGTGAGCATTAGAATAAAAAGTACATTCTTTATCTGTAGGATGTTTCAATCTCTACAAACTCATACAATTTAGTAAAAGAAAGAAAAGATTTCAACGCAAAGAATGCTTTGTTAGGCTGAAATTTAAATGCAAAAGAACGGTCCAACAAAGGATCTCTGATGAGATTAAAATCACCACCCACTATAAGGGACATGTTACCAATTTTGAGTATTTCAGCAGAAATGAATGACCAAAAGGCAGGATCATCAGATGTAGGAGCATATACATTGACCAAATTTAAAATTAGTTTGTCAATTTTAACTTGAGCCTTAACAAATCTACCATCTGAGTCATGGTGATGAGACAATATTTGTACAGGAGCTTTATGTGAGAAAAGTATAGCTACACCATTTTTACATTTTGCAGCAGGGGATGAAACTATAAGCCCTACCAAACCCTTGGGCAGAATATGTAATATTTTATCATCCACATGCGTTTCTTGTAAAAAATATCTATCTACATTAGATTTTTTCAGATATTCTAAAATGTTTCGTCTTTTAACTGGGTGCCTCAAACCCTTCACATTTATTGAACCAACTACTAACTTTTGTGGCCTGGACATATTATCCTATAAATATTAGACAAGGATAAAAGAAAGTAAGTAGCCCAAATAAAGAAGACAAAACAAGACATACAACATATAAAGAGGTCAATCTCCAGGACCTCATAACAATAGAATATTGGATACTGAGGTACAAAGTAAGGAAACTACCTCATGAGCGCCTACTATGGAAAAAAGAGTAACATCCTTTAATAAGGGGGAGCATGCAGAACCAGATGGTTGAGAATCCATGAGAATAGGATCATGCTGGTCCATGAATCTTATTAAATCTGAAGGAGCTGAAAAAGACTTGGAGACATCACTTTTCCAGATGCGCATAACCGTAGGATCAAAGAGGCCATACTTGTATCCAGCTTCACACAGACGAGTCCTTACATCTGAAAATTGGAGTCTTATTTGAACTATCTCCTTTGTAAAATCCTGGTGAATAAAGGCTTTATTTCCTTCAATTAGGACAGAAGGGATATCTCGGGCAGCCTTCCATTAGATTAGGAGGTGATGGTGCCTCAAAACTTTAAACATGATTTGTCTCGGTTTGACTTGGTGAGGTTTACGGATGGACGGTATTCTGTGAGCTTTATCAATCTGAAAACATTTTGGAAATGTGACATTTAAAAGTTTAGGTAGAAGGTTTTTAAAGAAAAGACAACAAGTTTGTCCCTCAACTCCCTCTGGGACATTACATATACATAGGTTGTATTGTCTATTTCTATGTTCTAAGTCAAGTAATGATCGTTGGAGAGAAGCAACCTGAGTAATAAGTGGAGAAATATTTGTAATAGCTTTAGTATTGTCACAAATGTTAATCTCATTATCTGCAACTCTCATAGATAGTGAAGCCATATCTCTCTGAATATTTTTAATATCTGAAGAAATTGTTTCAGTATTTATATGGCCGGTAGAGTGAATAACGCCGAGGTGAACACTGTTTGTTCGTGTCACCCGAATAATTGAGAGAGACCGTGTGATTTAAGCCACACATATTTGGATTCTACCCCTGTTCCAAGCGGACATATTATATATACAAGGTATTATTTGCAGTACCTGGGTTAAGATAGCGGCCCCCACCCCACCCATGTGGGTGGCCCGGTGGTCTTACCGGGTATACCGGCCCTAGGCGTGGCCAGGATCGTCAAGATTAGAGTACCCATGTCCTGATGAAGCCTACATCATCTGGCTGAAACGCGACCGCGACTGCGTCAACACCTTTTGTTTGAATGGAGTCCCCTGTTACAACTTTAAAAGATTTGATTTGTCTCTGTTTTGCACCTATACAATTTGAGATTGGGTTGATGTTCTAACCCCCTGGTGCTTTCCTTTTGGGACTACCCCTTTGTTGTGCACTCCATTGCAAATTAGGAGGAGGCATTTACTTAAATTGGTGTATATATATTTGTATATATCTTTTGAATTCAGGGTACAGATAAATGTTTGTTGATATTGTAAATGGTTTGTATATTTGTATATGATGTATATGTGATATTTTGTATATAGATTGTTGATTGTCGTGCCTCCCTAGATGTCCGCTCATATGTGTGTATATGAATTGACCTACATATGTTTATAATGCTTTATTTGTGTTTCACGAGATAATTAGATGTTTCTTGTTGGAAAATTAAAAAAAGGATTAATCCCTTCAGTACCCCCTTTTTTTGCTACTTTTTCATCCTTGGATGTCTCCTGCTCAGGTACGGGAGGGTTAAGTGGGCAGAACCCCTAACCATTTTTTGCTTATCAGTATTTATATGAACAGCTTGAATTTCGTCCGAAATGTTTGACAATTAATAGCTTTGTATTTAGTAGGAGGAGGTGAAAGAGCTTGTTTATGCTCATTTGAAACAGTTTTGGACTCCATACTGTTAAACAGAGAGCAGGCAAGTAACAGTAAATAAATTACACAACAAATAGCAGAGATTTTATAGTATTCCTGTCAAAATATTATAATTAATGAATAAAAAACAGACCCAGAAAGTCCTGAATGAGGTTTCAATAAAGCGTGAATAAAAAAAGGAAAAGGAATCCCTTTGAACTTGTGAAGAAGAGGAGTTAAAGCAAACCAAGAGGCTGGAAAGTCCCTTTAAGGGGATGGAAGGCTTCTGAAGAGAAGAGGTGCCAAGGAAGATATGCCCTACTCCTCACTGCTCACAGAGATTACTACAGATGACTAAAACCCTCTCCGAGGAGAAAAGAAATGTGCGTTCTGCGCTGCACATGAAGGCACCAGACTTCTAGAATTCAGACAGACGTCTCCCCAAGCAAAAAGGAGCAGCTGGTGTGAAGATGATGGCAAAACAAAACCCCTTTCATCAGAAAAAGATCCTCGATAAGGCATGTGAGGACAGAGCTTCAAGTGCTGCGGCCATCTTGCTTTGCACGCTCTGCCGACTCCCAGTATTTGCAGTTTTAAACTCCCATTTTGACCTGGATAAATAAAACCTGAGGAGGAAGAGGTCTCACATACCACACTTGCACATCACAAAGCCTCTGCCTGAGCACTCACGCAAAGGGTTTGACATTAGATGTTTGTGCCCCATACAAGCTTGGCTCATGGTAGAGAGGCAGGAAATTCCAAACACCTCTGTGGAAACCTCTGGAACCTTCTCCTACATCAAAGCTGGCACCAGGTATACATTTTAGAAATGCAGACTCAACTTTTGAGTACAATTCTGGACTTGGAGGACTCAGAAGGACTGTTGTCTGTAAGAGGTCTGCTACTCTGCTGCCATGCTGCCCTACTGCCTTAGTGAGGAGGACTGGGCCTGAATCTTGAACCCAGGACTACCAGAGTGACTCTAAGGGCTAGGTGGCTGGTCTCCTAATCAGGGCTTCAGGGACAGAAAAGCCTCAAACTACCTTGAAACCAGCATCTGGACTCTGTCTACTGTAAGTCTTGCCCAAGTTGTGCCGTCCCAGAACCAAACACTTGGAAACAGGCCTGAAGGTGCTCTGCCAGCCCAGCTGCGGTCTCTAGGGCAGGACCAATGCAGCGCAATGCATTTCCTGGCAACCATGCCAAACCATGCCAAACTGCCAAACTGCCAAACAAATTTTGTTGTGTGCACTGCATCACCAAATGTCATGCAGTGCGCGCAACGAAATTCGTTTTATTTATTTATACGTTTACTTACCTGTTAAAGTCTGTAATCCATACATTACAACCCCCACCCTGCCCCTCCCCCTCCCTACGTCACCGCCCTGCAGTTACACCTACCACCGGCCGTGGCTGATAGAATGACAGGATGTTGCGCGAGGCCACTGAGACTCGAACCGGAATCCCCAGATCTCAGGTCAGCAGCTCTGGCCGCTGTGCCACATCCTCTCCACTTCCGTGTTATCTGTCAGGGAGCTCTTTCCTTATGCTGGACGATGATTGAGGAAAACAGTTCTTTATTCATTACATACGCAAAAACGTTGCATTACCAATGCTTTTTACTATTGATTTTGCTGATAGTACCATAATCTTTGCTTGCAGCAATCACAAAGGCATGCAGTCTCCAATGCCTTGCAAAACACTTATACAACGGGTCATTACAAGTTCAAAACTGCACGAATTTGCAAACATAGGCCATTTTTTTTAGCGATCTAATTCACTGCTAGGGCCACATTTATTGTAGTGCCAGAGCAGATTTTCTGTACCCAGTCCTACCTTGAATGTGCTTTGCTCAGCTACATTTTTGAGATTTTGAGTCCATTCGTGATATAATAGTTGTTCAAATAAAAGGAAAGTCTCTTTTACATAAGTATTGAATTTGAACCAGCCATAATTAATTTCTATAGCGATACTTTAGACAACTACCGTTTGTGACATGGTGATACTTTGAAAAGGAGTCGTTCCCATAACACTCTGAAATCATGAAATCCCTACTTTTAGAAAAGAGGCTGCAAATTGTACCATATAACTTGAAAATGGTTATTTTAGTAGGTCGATTAACTGAAAGCTTTTTGAGTAAATATCGAATTTTCATGATATTGTACTTATTTTATATATTTCATTGGGATTATTTTGAGAATTTTCATTTTACATTCTGAGTTTAGACTGAAGTCAAAAGTTAAGTCATTGAGTCAGCGAGTTTTTCTTTCGTCTTAGATTATTTGAATGTACGTTTCTTTACTACTTTGCATTGCTCCTATGGAGTACTCATTACTATATTTTTAATTTCGAGGTCCAAGTATGACTGACACTCATAGGGCCTGTTTCCAAGTCAGTCGGAATCCTGGTGCTTGTTACTGCAACAGAAAAATAATGATAACTTGGAATGTGTTCTTTAGCAGGTATAATAAGCGCAGGTATGGTAAATACCAAACAAATAATAATTTCGACACCTTCGCAAATAGGCGTTTACGCAGGGGTCAGAAAACATCAACCCACTCGTAATAAGAGTAATAATAAAAGATATAACATATGCAACGTCGTTTTTACAATACTTATAAATTATTTCGGATGAACTATTGGTGATTTGGTCATCCTTTTGAGTTTATTTCTTTTTCAATATTCCCTTGCTGTATCACTTTTTATTGTATCTAACTATTTATATGCTCCTTTAAACCTAATAAAATTATTGAACACAAAAAAAAGATATAACATATGCATTTTTACATATATGCTTTTCAACAGGTGTATTTATTAACGTATATTTTTGAGCTTGTTTCCTACTTTAGTGTAATTAAAGTTTTCACGGATCGTCCAGAGCATTGGTGAGTTCACGTATATACATATGTCGTGTACATCCACTCTGTTATTACTTCGCAATCATTGGCAGACATTTCTAAATGCATTCATCACACTTTATTAGCACGTTAATTACATCTGGCATAGGTAAGTATACATGCAATTCCGGTTAAGTAAGGTAAGGCTCTTCAATTCCTAAACTTCCTCCTCCTGCCCCTCCCCCACCCACCTCCACGGTTTTCCTGACGAAAAACAAATTACAATATGGAAGAAACACATTTGAAAATGTAAACAAAAATGAACAGCTATTTTTTTTCCTTTTCTCCTAAACTAGCCAGAAAATGTTATGGAATATTTCACATATGCATAGTTAGAGTTAGGAGAAGAAACGTAAGTCAGCTTTTTCTTTTAGTACTATTATTTTTCTCTTCAAACTCATGTAAGTCACATTGTGGCCTATATTCACAAGAAAACAACGCTGCGCGGCGCCGCAAGCCATCTTGCTGTGCCGAGCTGCGTCATTAGGAAAGTGCAGGGATGTGTCTTATTGACACCAATATGACACATCTCTGTGCTTTCCTCTGTGCTGGTGCAGAACCGGCAGAACTTGCTGCCTAATGCCAATACAGGCACCCTTGCATTATGGTGAAAGGGTTTGTTTGTTGCATGGATGATTGTTTTTCTGTGGAAACATACTCCTTCCTGCACAAAAACAATCATTAAATGTGTTTCCCTATGTGTGCTGCAGAATGTAGCGCAAAGAGCAAAAAACAGAGAAAAATAAAGGTATTTATACTCGCATTCCCAGGTTTACGAAACCCTGTAAATCTGGGGATGCATCAGAATACATGGGTGTTGGGGGGAACAACCACAAAACACCAATGGAATTCCCCTTTCATGTAGAGTAGTTCGTGAAAGGGGGGCATATTTACAAGTCCATATGAAGCCATGCAGGGTGGGTTTGGGTGGCCTTGTAAATATGGGCCACCACACAGCGCTACCGGTTCGTCAAAAAAAGACACGCTGTGGTGGTGAAAGGGGCTTGTGAATATGCCCAATTGGGCAAACTCGCATATCTTTCATTAATTTACATCCGTCTGAGGGTGTCCGGTTTGCGTGGTGTACACAATAACTATTTTTGCAAATGAGATACATGCTGATTATTTTTTAATCCATGAGTAATTACTTCTCGCGTTAATATTTTTTTTAGATATTTGTATGGTAGGTAAAAAAAAAAGACGATTAGGATTAGTAGTGGGAAGAAATGTTACTTAAAATACAATACCTAGAGTTTAAGGGAGAAAATAATAAATAGCCATTGAAAAATATATCACCATAACTATTTGATTACCTGTAATAATTTTACACATTTATGTTCAAGTTGAAGGCAGTTTTCTTGTTTTTTAATAAGAAAATTTAATTAAAAATAACATGTTGGTTTGGAACAACATGAACATTGGCACTCACCAGAGGAAAATGCAAGTGAAATCTAATAAAAGAATCATGTTTTGCTTTTACAACAGATTGCCCTCTAGTCATCCATTAAAAAATAAAGTGGCTGGACTTATTCTTCATAGAACATTTAGATTCGCCTCCTTAAATGCTCTTAAACGCGCTAAACTCACAGGTTTAAATATTTTTATATTCAAAGTTACACTGTTGCGTTTAGGATTCAAGATTGAAATTTTCTATTGAAAGTTTGCATCACCCGTCCCGTGATATGTTTAAACATGTAGTTATTAAGTAACAGCTCTTGTTCACTTAATTTGGACATATTGTAAGTAACTTTGCAAACAGGGTTTTCTTATGTATCCATCTCCAGAGCATTATGAATATAGTAATCCACATATGATTTTTTGTGTTAAGCAATCGTTGGGCAGGAGATTTCTGATTCTGTGTCAATGTAACTAGCCATCCTTAATTAATGTATCCAGGAATCATGAAAAAAATATGCCTTCTGTGTCTTTTATGAGTATCATCCCAACAAAGATAGGTTTGTCCACTTGGATATCATTTGATAGTCATAATTCATTATCTGGGGATTCCTGTGACTTGGGCATTTAAAACTTTCTTGTCTCTGGAATGCATGTGCCTTAATACAGCCTCTTAGGGTATACAAATTCTTATGACATTTATGTTGTCACATAACCGCCATATGCCAGGAACAGCTTCATATCCAACTTTAGCTTCACTTACCCACAAACAATGTAATTTCGAAGGTTCTGTATTGTATCTGCATGTATGCCAGGAACTGCTTTCTATGCCCACGTTCAGCCTTGCATGTCTGTGGACATCATCTTAGTTCTAGGTACTTCCTTAGATGCACATGAAGTGGTCCATATGCCAATGAACTATATAAACCTATTTATTACTAACACATGTCCAGTATTGGTCTTGGTTCTATTTGGAAGGTCACTCCCAGACATTTTGACTTCTTCCTGCTACTTTTTGCTGAATTTGTTTTGTTGGCCTTAGGACTCTGTGCACTTTACCACTGCTAACCGGTGCTAAAGTGCTTGTGCTTTCTCCATAAATTTGCATATTTAATTTACGTATAAGTTCCTAGTAAAGTGGCACTACATGTGCCCAGGGCCTGTAAATTAAATGCTGATGGTGGGTCTGTACAGCCGCGGCCCGTGGAGGGAGTTACGATGGGGCAGGGAGGTGGGGAGGGGGAGGGGCAGGGAGGAGGGAACTAAAAACTGGCATATGGATAATTGCAGGTAAGTTCACAATTTAATTAATAAAATGAATTTCGTAGCGCGCACTGCATCGCATTTTGCGATGCAGTGCGCGCTACGAAATTTGTGGACACTCTGCCAGGAAGAAAGACTGCTGTGCTACTATGAGGACTGCCACTCTGTTGAACTGTTGCCCTGCTACGCTGACCTGCTGCCCTCTTGCCAGGGGAAGAAGAACTAGACCAAAATATTCACCTTGAACAGCGGACCCCAGAGTGACTCAAAGGGCTGGTCTGCTGGCCTCCTGAGCAGAGCCTCAGGAACATAAATGGCTCCCTAACCATCTCATTGACTCAGCTGCACAGGGTTACGGACCCCCAAGTGGTGCTCCCGCCGAAATACAGCACAAGCCCCTGGCCGCCTGTCTCTTCTCACAGCAATATTGACAGCCCATGGGAAACCGCCAATGCGAAGTTCCAGCCCGCCCGTCCGTGACACACAAACTGCCCTTAACGCCATGCCGCCCACTGCCCACAAAACTTTCCTTGCACCCTCTACAACACGAATGGGCCTCTAGGCACAAAACTTGAAACAGTAAAACTTAAGATGGACAAATATGGGACTGTATCCATCCTGCGCTTTGGTGCGGTCAGATTGAACTTTTGACTGTGACCCGGTCCAGCGTGATCAGATTGCTGTGTTTGGTGCTTCATGCTTTTAAGCACTATCTTGCAGTTTATTTTTTTTACATTCAGAACTCCGGTACTCCTAATTGGATTTTTATCATTTAGGTCTTGTGGTATTTATTAAATTAAGCTCTATTGTTTAACCTGGTTTGGGATTTTTTTGTGTGGTGTTTTCACTGTCTTACTGTTTGAAGTGTTGCACAAATACTTTACACATTGTCTTTAAGTAAATTCTGACTGCTCTGAATCAAATTTACAAACAAGGTTGAGCACAGCTGATTTTGGGGTTTGCATGTGCCTTACCCTGACTAAGATTGTGGTTGCTGATGGACCAGTGCTCCCAACCCAGTTAACCAGTAACTCAATTTCTAACATCCATGTTATCAATATTAGATGCCTATCACAAGTACAGGCACATACACCCAGGTACATCTTGCTGTGCCACCACAACTTTTTCATACACCCAATTTCTCACTCAGATGGGGCTAGGTGCAAAGCTGAACATTTAAAGAGCAGTCCTAACCCACTGTCAAGTGTTCAGTGGCCTGCATTATGCTCTCTCACCCAGTAGCTGAGGAATTGTTGTTAGATGGGCTACTGTATAGGTGTATATTTTGATTCACAAAACACATTACTTGAAATGTATACTAATCGCATTGTAAGAACAGCTGCATCTGCTTGAATTTAACATTATGCACCCAAATAGAAGCATGCATGACAATTAACTGCCACATATGCCCTTTTGCTGCCTCATTATATAGGTTTGGGTCACCTCTGAAAATATGATATGAAGTCCTGTGCTACTTGTCATTCATTTGCTGGTGTTGCCCCAGGCCAAGCTCTCCATTGATGCTGCACCTCTCTACCTTGATCCCCATTTTTCTGTGCACTTTCACCTGCTTTTCCCTCATTTTCACTGCTTTCTCCTTCCTCTCCCCATTTTCTGAGTACTTTCTCCTACTTTTGCCTTGTTTTCACATGTTTTTCCTTCCTTCACCCTTTTTTTGATTGCTTTCTCCTGCTTTCGCCTCATTTCTCACTGCTTTCTCTGTCCTTTGCCTCCTTTTCTGAGTGCTTTCTCCTGCTCTTGTCTAATGTTTTACTGCTTTCTCTGTCCTCTCCCCATTTTTCCAATGCTTTCTCCTTCTTTTGCTGTGTTTTTCACTGCTTTCTCCTTAATTTCCCCCATTTATTCTGAGTGCATTCGCCAGAACTTGTCTAATTTTTTACTGCTTTTTCCTTCCTCTTCCTGGTTTCCCAGTACTTTCTCCTGCTTTTCCCTCATTTTTCACGCTTCTTATTTTTTTTCATTTTCTGCTCCTGCCTGCTGCCCGTATTTCCATCTCCAGCCAAGCCCCACCCACCATCTCCCAACACTCCTCCCTCCTCCCAAGACCTACTTAATGGAGACTGCAGCTCGACTCCATTGAGCAGGCACCAGACCCAGCTCCCTCATTCTGCTGCACTGGTCTGCTTCCTCCCTGTTTTGATGAGTGCTTTCTCCTGCTTTTCCCTCTTTTTTGTTTACTGCTTTCTCCTTCCTCTCCCCCATTTTTCAGATTACTTTCTCCTGCGTTTGCCTCATTTTCTGCCTGCCTCGCATCATTGCATCACACCCACCACAGCAATGCCGAGAGCTTCACTTCAAAGGGACCTGCTCCCCCGCCCCCTGCTTCACACTTCAAAGGAATGCGCCCCCCGCCCCCGCAATGCCGAGAGCATTTCCCGGCCGCTTTTCATTTCATTTTGCGGCCGCTTTTAAGTGTCCTGCGTGTCTTTTGCGCTTGTTTCATTTTGCTTCCCAGCAGTTTCTTTCCAGCATTCATCGTAGTACAGCACACCACATTTTACGCTGCACTTCTGCATTCCATTTATAGCTAACACGGTAACACAGGTGGGTAGAGTTACCAGCCAATACAACATTATTTGTAATCTTCAAGTGAATTGTGTTTTTAGTACAGGAACCCATCTTTTATTCCCCCACATTCTACAGCATTATTCCATTTGTAGAGTATTTTTGCTTGTTAAGTGTTACTTGTGAAGACATCTGCTCTGTAAGGTCTCCTTGTGCTGCTTAGATTACCTTTGTGCAATCTATGGGTAATACATACATTGAGACCATAACACTACTGCTGCCCCTCGGACAGAAAGTTGAAGAATCTTCCTTGTATTTGCTAAATCCTTACATATTTGTAAATTTGTAATATGGCAAATCTTTCTGTATAGAGTTATGCACCCTTGAATTAACATTGTGATTGGCTTGCACTTAACATAGAACACACACTTCACCAAAAGATCCATTGTGGTTTGAGCAGGAAATAAAATTACTGTTCCACCGCTCACAGCGGTGCAGCATCAGTACTGGGCTTGCTATCTGAGAGTTTTAGTGGATTGATGCCCACATCGCTTTTAGAGCGGTGTGTTTGGTCTCTAGGAGGCTTAAAAATAATGCTGTGAACGTCGCAACACTTCCCTGCCCAACCGTACAGACACTTCAGATGCAATTGTCCCATTTGCTAGTTCTCCCAGAAAGGCTGTACAAGTGTTTCCATCCTTCTTAGTGCTGCACTGTATCACTCATCACTTCATTTCGGCTGTTTAGTTTATACTCTCATTCCATGTTCTAAGGGTGATGACTAGATGTGTACTCTAATGAACCTGAACGATGATGCACTTTTTCTGTTAAATGAGAGCATAATTTACGTCCGGGCTTTGTTTGTTTCTCTGCTGTGCCCACAACAGTAGGCCAGTGTTGCAGTAAACCCCATTGTATCCACTCGTTTGCCACTAAAGTTAAAAAAAAGGTGGCACACGTCATCATATTTTTCTGTCATGTCATCCTTGAAAGCTGATGCTTTTAAAGCATTTGTTTTTCCATAATTCAGTAGTCTGACTTAAAAGCCATCAAACCAGTTTAGGCTTTTCAGAAAACTACAGTACCTACCTTAATATAGTTTAATGGCAGGAAGATCTGTTCTGCAATGGAGGACGATAATGAAAGTTCAGTTCGCTTACAGGCATTAGGCAAGGTTGAGCACCCACCCACCTTATACTAAAAGAGCTTCTAATCCCACTGACAGTAGTTCAGCCAGGGGAGAAACATTTTGCACCACCACATTATCACTCAGCTCCACCACATTATCACTCAGCACCACCACAGCACCACTCAGCACCACCACAGCATCACTCAGCACCACCACAGCACCACTCAGCACCACCAAGGCATCACTCAGCGCCACCCCAGCATCACTCAGCGCCATCACAGCATCACTCAGCACCACCACAGCACCACTCAGCACCACCACAGCATGACTCAGCACCACCACAGCACCACTCAGCACCACCACAGCACCACTCAGCACCACCACAGCATCACTCAGCGCCAACCCAGCATCACTCAGCACCACCACAGCATCACTCAGCACCACCACAGTATCACTCAGCACCACCAAAGCATCACTCAGCGCCACCTCAGCATCACTCAGCTCCACCACAGCATCACTCAGCATCACCACATCATCACACAGCACCACCACAGCATCACTCATCGTCAGCCCAGCATTACTCAGCACAACCACAGCATCACTCAGCACCACCACAGCATCACTCAGCACCACCCCAGCATCACTCAGCGCCACCACAGCACCACTCAGCACCACCACAGCATCACTAAGCGCCACCCCAGCATCACTCAGCGCCACCACAGCATCACTCAGCATCACCACATCATCACTCAGCGCTACCCCAGCATCACTCAGCACTACCCCAGCATCACTCAGCACCACCACATTATCACTCAGCACCACCACATTATCACTCAGCACCACCACAGCACCACTCAGCACCACCACAGCCTCACTCAGCACCACCACCACAGCATCACTCAGCACCAACCCAGCATCACTCAGCACCACCACAGCACCACTCAGCACCACTACAACATCACTCAGCACCACCACAGCACCACTCAGCACCACCACAGCACCACTCAGCACCACCACAGTATCACTCAGCACCACCCCAGTATCACTCAGCACCACCACAGCATCACTCAGCATCACCACATCATCACTCAGCGTTACCCCAGCATCACTCAGTGCTACCCCAGCATCACTCAGCACCACCACATTATCACTCAGCACCACCACAGCATCACTCAGCACCACCACAGCATCACTCAGCACCACCACAGCAGCACTCAGCACCACTACAACATCACTCAGCACCACCACAGCACCACTCAGCACCACCACAGCGTCACTCAGCACCACCATAGCATCACTCAGCAAAACCACAGCATCACTCAGCACCACCACAGCACCACTCAGCACCACCACAGCATCACTCAGCGCCACCCCAGCATCACTCAGCACCACCACAGCATCACTCAGCACCACCACATCATCACTCAGCACCACCACAGCATCAGCGCCACCACAGCACCACTCAGCACCACCACAGCATCACTCAGCGCCACCCCAGCATCACTCAGCAACAACCCAGCATCACTCAGCACCACCACAGCATCACTCAGCACCACCACGTTATCACTCAGCACCACCACATTATCACTCAGCACCACCACATTATCACTCAGAACCACCACAGCACCACTCAGCACCCCCACATTATCACTCACCACCACCACATTATCACTCAGCACCACCACAGCATCACTCAGCGCCACCCCAGCATCACTCAGCACCACCACAGCACCACTCAGCACCACCACTGCATCACTACGCGCCACCCCAGCATCACTCAGCGCCACCACAGCATCACTCAGCATCACCACATCATCACTCAGCGCTACCCCAGCATCACTCAGCACTACCCCAGCATCACTCAGCACCACCACATTATCACTCAGCACCACCACATTATCACTCAGCACAACCACAGCACCACTCAGCACCACCACAGCCTCACTCAGCACCACCACCACAGCATCACTCAGCACCACCCCAGCATCAGTCAGCACCACCACAGCATCACTCAGCACTACCCCAGCATCACTCAGCACCACCACATTATCACTCAGCACCACCACATTATCACTCAGCACCACCACAGCACCACTCAGCACCACCACAGCCTCACTCAGCACCACCACCACAGCATCACTCAGCACCAACCCAGCATCACTCAGCACCACCACAGCACCACTCAGCACCACTACAACATCACTCAGCACCACCACAGCACCACTCAGCACCACCACAGCACCACTCAGCACCACCACAGTATCACTCAGCACCACCCCAGTATCACTCAGCACCACCACAGCATCACTCAGCATCACCACATCATCACTCAGCGTTACCCCAGCATCACTCAGTGCTACCCCAGCATCACTCAGCACCACCACATTATCACTCAGCACCACCACAGCATCACTCAGCACCACCACAGCATCACTCAGCACCACCACAGCAGCACTCAGCACCACTACAACATCACTCAGCACCACCACAGCACCACTCAGCACCACCACAGCGTCACTCAGCACCACCATAGCATCACTCAGCAAAACCACAGCATCACTCAGCACCACCACAGCACCACTCAGCACCACCACAGCATCACTCAGCGCCACCCCAGCATCACTCAGCACCACCACAGCATCACTCAGCACCACCACATCATCACTCAGCACCACCACAGCATCAGCGCCACCACAGCACCACTCAGCACCACCACAGCATCACTCAGCGCCACCCCAGCATCACTCAGCAACAACCCAGCATCACTCAGCACCACCACAGCATCACTCAGCACCACCACGTTATCACTCAGCACCACCACATTATCACTCAGCACCACCACATTATCACTCAGAACCACCACAGCACCACTCAGCACCCCCACATTATCACTCACCACCACCACATTATCACTCAGCACCACCACAGCATCACTCAGCGCCACCCCAGCATCACTCAGCACCACCACAGCACCACTCAGCACCACCACTGCATCACTACGCGCCACCCCAGCATCACTCAGCGCCACCACAGCATCACTCAGCATCACCACATCATCACTCAGCGCTACCCCAGCATCACTCAGCACTACCCCAGCATCACTCAGCACCACCACATTATCACTCAGCACCACCACATTATCACTCAGCACAACCACAGCACCACTCAGCACCACCACAGCCTCACTCAGCACCACCACCACAGCATCACTCAGCACCACCCCAGCATCAGTCAGCACCACCACAGCACCACTCAGCACCACTACAACATCACTCAGCACCACCACAGCACCACTCAGCACCACCACAGCAACACTCAGCACCACCACAGTATCACTCAGCGCCACCCCAGTATCACTCAGCACCACCACAGCATCACTCAGCATCACCACATCATCACTCAGCGTTACCCCAGCATCACTCAGTGCTACCCCAGCATAACTCAGCACCACCACATTATCACTCAGCACCACCACAGCATCACTCAGCACCCCCACAGCAGCACTCAGCACCACCACATTATCACTCAGCACCACCACAGCACCACTCAGCACCACCACAGCGTCACTCAGCACCACCATAGCATCACTCAGCAACACCACAGCATCACTCAGGACCACCACAGCACCACTCAGCACCACCACAGCACCACTCAGCACCACCACAGTATCACTCAGCGCCACCCCAGTATCACTCAGCACCACCACAGCATCACTCAGCATCACCACATCATCACTCAGCGTTACCCCAGCATCACTCAGTGCTACCCCAGCATCACTAAGCACCACCACATTATCACTTGCACCACCACATTATCACTCAGCACCACCACAGCATCACTCAGCACCACCACAGCACCACTCAGCACCACCACATTATCACTCAGCACCACCACAGCACCACTCAGCACCACCACAGCCTCACTCAGCACCACCACCACAGCATCACTCAGCACCAACCCAGCATCACTCAGCACCACCACAGCACCACTCAGCACCACTACAACATCACTCAGCACCACCACAGCACCACTCAGCACCACCACAGCACCACTCAGCACCACCACAGTATCACTCAGCACCACCCCAGTATCACTCAGCACCACCCCAGCATCACTCAGCATCACCACATCATCACTCAGCGTTACCCCAGCATCACTCAGTGCTACCCCAGCATCACTCAGCACCACCACATTATCACTCAGCACCACCACAGCATCACTCAGCACCACCACAGCATCACTCAGCACCACCACAGCAGCACTCAGCACCACTACAACATCACTCAGCACCACCACAGCACCACTCAGCACCACCACAGCGTCACTCAGCACCACCATAGCATCACTCAGCAAAACCACAGCATCACTCAGCACCACCACAGCACCACTCAGCACCACCACAGCATCACTCAGCGCCACCCCAGCATCACTCAGCACCACCACAGCATCACTCAGCACCACCACATCATCACTCAGCACCACCACAGCATCAGCGCCACCACAGCACCACTCAGCACCACCACAGCATCACTCAGCGCCACCCCAGCATCACTCAGCAACAACCCAGCATCACTCAGCACCACCACAGCATCACTCAGCACCACCACGTTATCACTCAGCACCACCACATTATCACTCAGCACCACCACATTATCACTCAGAACCACCACAGCACCACTCAGCACCCCCACATTATCACTCACCACCACCACATTATCACTCAGCACCACCACAGCATCACTCAGCGCCACCCCAGCATCACTCAGCACCACCACAGCACCACTCAGCACCACCACTGCATCACTACGCGCCACCCCAGCATCACTCAGCGCCACCACAGCATCACTCAGCATCACCACATCATCACTCAGCGCTACCCCAGCATCACTCAGCACTACCCCAGCATCACTCAGCACCACCACATTATCACTCAGCACAACCACATTATCACTCAGCACAACCACAGCACCACTCAGCACCACCACAGCCTCACTCAGCACCACCACCACAGCATCACTCAGCACCACCCCAGCATCAGTCAGCACCACCACAGCACCACTCAGCACCACTACAACATCACTCAGCACCACCACAGCACCACTCAGCACCACCACAGCAACACTCAGCACCACCACAGTATCACTCAGCGCCACCCCAGTATCACTCAGCACCACCACAGCATCACTCAGCATCACCACATCATCACTCAGCGTTACCCCAGCATCACTCAGTGCTACCCCAGCATAACTCAGCACCACCACATTATCACTCAGCACCACCACAGCATCACTCAGCACCCCCACAGCAGCACTCAGCACCACCACATTATCACTCAGCACCACCACAGCACCACTCAGCACCACCACAGCGTCACTCAGCACCACCATAGCATCACTCAGCAACACCACAGCATCACTCAGGACCACCACAGCACCACTCAGCACCACCACAGCACCACTCAGCACCACCACAGTATCACTCAGCGCCACCCCAGTATCACTCAGCACCACCACAGCATCACTCAGCATCACCACATCATCACTCAGCGTTACCCCAGCATCACTCAGTGCTACCCCAGCATCACTAAGCACCACCACATTATCACTTGCACCACCACATTATCACTCAGCACCACCACAGCATCACTCAGCACCACCACAGCACCACTCAGCACCACCACATTATCACTCAGCACCACCACAGCACCACTCAGCATCACCACAGCATCACACAGCACCACCACAGCATCACTCATCGTCAGCCCAGCATCACTCAGCACAACCACAGCATCACTCAGCACCACCACAGCATCACTCAGCACCACCACAGCATCACTAAGCGCCACCCCAGCATCACTCAGCGCCACCACAGCATCACTCAGCATCACCACATCATCACTCAGCGCTACCCCAGCATCACTCAGCACTACCCCAGCATCACTCAGCACCACCACATTATCACTCAGCACCACCACATTATCACTCAGCACCACCACAGCACCACTCAGCACCACCACAGCCTCACTCAGCACCACCACCACAGCATCACTCAGCACCACCCCAGCATCACTCAGCACCACCACAGCACCACTCAGCACCACTACAACATCACTCAGCACCACCACAGCACCACTCAGCACCACCACAGCACCACTCAGCACCACCACAGTATCACTCAGCACCACCCCAGTATCACTCAGCACCACCACAGCATCACTCAGCATCACCACATCATCACTCAGCGTTACGCCAGCATCACTCAGCACCACCCCAGCATCACTCAGCACCACCACAGCACCACTCAGCACCACTACAACATCACTCAGCACCACCACAGCACCACTCAGCACCACCACAGCACCACTCAGCACCACCACAGCATCACTCAGCGCCACCCCAGCATCACTTAGCACCACCACAGCATCACTCAGCACCACCACATCATCACTCAGCACCACCACAGCATCAGCGCCACCACAGCACCACTCAGCACCACCACATCATCACTCAGCGCCACCCCAGCATCACTCAGCAACAACCCAGCATCACTCAGCACCACCACAGCATCACTCAGCACCATCACGTTATCACTCAGCACCACCACATTATCACTCAGCACCACCACATTATCACTCAGAACCACCACAGCACCACTCAGCACCCCCACATTATCACTCAGCACCACCCCAGTATCACTCAGCACCACCACAGCACCACTCAGCACCACAACAGTATCACTCAGCACCACCGCATTATCACTCAGCACCACCACAGCACCACTCAGCACCACCACAGCATCACTCAGCACCATCACAGCATCACTCAGCACCACCACAGCACCACTCTGCACCACCACAGCACCACTCAGCAGCACTACAGCATCACTCAGCACCACCACAGCACCACTCAGCACCACCACAGCATCACTCAGCACCACCACAGCACCCCTCAGCACTACCACAGCACCACTCAGCACCACCACAGCACCACTCAGCCCCACCACATTATCACTCAGCACCACCGCATTATCAATCAGCACCACCACAGCACCACTTTGCACCACCACAGCATCACTCAGCACCATCACAGCACCACTCAGCACCACCACAGCATCACTCAGCAACACCACAGCATCACTTAGCACCACCACAGCATCACTCAGCAACACCACAACATCACTCAGCACCACCACAGCATCATTCTGCATCACCACAGCATCACTCAGGGCCTCCACAGCATCACTCAGAGCCTCCACAGCATCACTCACGTCCTCCACAGCATCACTCACGGCCTCCACAGCATCACTCATGGCCTCCAGAGCATCACTCACGGCCTCCACAGCATCACTCAGGCCACCACAGCATCACTCAGGGGCACCACAACATCACTATGCGCTACCACAGCATCACTGAACGCCACTGCATCACTCGTCGCCACCACAACATCACTCCGCGCCATGACAGCATCAATCTGTGCAACCATTCAACAACAACTGGTTCAAATATGTTCTCTCAATGTTTCAAGCTTTATTACAAATGTCACAAAAAAGATGTTAATATTTCACTTCTGTTCTTGGATTTTCGTCACAAAAAAATACACTGAACATAATCTTCACAAAAGTTATTTACAAAAGTTTAAGCTATTGCCATTATAAATTACAATCACTTTTATTTAAGTATTAATTATTTAAAAAAATGTGAAGGCATTGTTATTTGTAATATCAATACATCTAAGTCACGTAAATACAAAACATGTTGCATTACAAATGCTATAGGTGTCACATTTGCGAAAGTTATAACTATTGGCATTGTAAATGACAAAGCTATTAATTTAGCTATTTTCAAAACCAACACATAAATAAAAGAATTGTCATTTACATGACCAATAGCTCAAACTTTCATAATGCGAGACCTATTGCATTGCAAATGCTTGTTCTGAGTGTATTCACAAGCTTTTGCCTTGTTTTTCACTGCATTCTCCTTTTTAATCTGTTTTTTGAGTGCTTTCTCCTGCTTTTGCCTGGATTTTTATTGCTGTCCTTCTCCATCATTTTTCTGAGGGTAATCTCCTGCCTTTGCCTTGTTTTCACTGCTTTCTCCAATCCTCACCCGTTTTCTTAGTGCTTTCGCCTAGATTTGTACTACTTTCTTCTTCCTCCACGAAGCAGCAAGCAACCTCAGCAGTTTGAGACCCTCATTGATTGATTGGTATTACTGCTCACAGTCACAAATCTGTGGAATGAAGAACCAACAAGTACCTGATATGTACAATGTACTATACAATATATAATCAAGGCCTTAAAGATAGGCAATTACCAATTACCTAATGAGTTCCCAAGTCCAGATCTTTGCAAATTCAGGTATTTGTGATTCACATTCTCTCATTAAAAAAGCAGGGAAACAAGGGATTCCAAGTCACTTGTTGATGGGGTAATCAAGAAGGACTCTCAATAATTCTCATGAGGCATACTGCTACAGGCTTTTGCTCTGGAAATTAACTGTTATTGGTGATTGTTTGTCGCTCTTCAAACTCCATCTATTCCAGGGGATGATGGGGAAGGGCATTGATGCTGCTCATCCTGCTAACCTCATTGTGAGCTCAGGCAGCACCTGCATTAATGCCAGGAACGATTTGGAATTGGACAGTAGCTTCAGCTCTCTGAGATTAGCAATGTTTGCTTGTAGAAGAGTCCCACAATAAGTCCTGGGGCTGTATTATACAATGTGCTCTAGGGGTGCAATGGGTGTGTGTACTCATTTTGTGCACTCCTGTGGCACTATGGTATTACAGAAGGGGCAGCAGACGAATGTGTGGCCCCTTCTGTAATACTGATAGTGGTGGTGCACATGTTGTGCCAGCTCTGTCATAACAGGACATTCCATCATTTACATAGGGGTGTGGCCCCATGCAAAGGAGAAAATCCCTTTGCCTCTGCACCAGTGCCATGTTATGGATGCAAATACAGAGGCAAACATGCCTTTAGGAGGTGAACTGAAAGTGTGCCACAAAAAGGTGATGTACTTTCAGTGTGCCTCCTAAAGCCAGCCCTCTGAAAGGGAGGAAGGGGGGTCACATAGACCCCCTCAGACATACCCCTGCAGATGGGTGTAGTCACTCACTGCATCAGCCTGCAAGGGGATCGTGTCCCTCTTTGGAAAGTGCAAGTGGGTTGCAGCATACATTGTGAAACTGTGAAACAAGGAATTGCTTTTAAACAGCTGCACCATATTTCTACTGAATGCGCTGTTCCAGGGTAAGCGCAAGTTTGTGGTTACCCTGGGGGCACCACATTCTTTTTAATAAGATGCACTGTCCCTGTTTGCACCTGGCATACCTTTTGAAAGGTGCACCATGACGCAAATAGGGAAAGTGCACCCTATTCATAATACGGCCGAGGAGTTTGTCTGCTTCCTGTTACAGAACAATGCTCAGTCAGTGGCGGAGTGACAGAGAGGCAATCTACTTGCCAGTAAATAGGTGACTAAATGCACAGAGAACTAGGGACATATTGTTTTTTGTGAAATGAGAAAGATCATGTTGAAGAGTAAATATTTTCTCTGTGGTAATTGGGTTAAATGGCAACTATTGCTCTACCCATGCTACTGCATTAGGCTTCACTGATCACAAATTGTGTTCGCCATAGGTTCAATCCCTGGTAAATTATGGGAAATTAATACTATCTCAATGAAAACAAATTGATTCTTTTTAGTTTACTGAAGAGACATTTTTCTGACTTTCATGGTATTGGTAACCTTTGTTTGGTGACACTAACTGAAAACATATCACTCAGTTGCGGAATTAAAAAACAAAAAAAATTATTGTAAATCAAAATTCGCGCATCTTCAGTACTCGGTTTTTCATATAGCATATTTTTTTTGTTCAATAATGTTATTACATTTTAAGAGGCATAAAAATAGTTAAGTACATTACAAAGTGATACAAGTGATGGAAATCAAGAAGAACAATATATCGTTCAGTCCAATGACAAAAAGAATGTCTCAAAAAGTACATAACATCATAGGAAAACATGAACAATTATGTCAATGGACCAAAATAGCCAACAAAGGTATCACCATGATTAAAGGAAAGGAATATGTATAGAAAGAAAGGAAAAAAGGAAAGAAAGAACGAAGATTAGAAAGAAAAGAAGGGGGGAAGGAAGGAGAGAGAAGGAAAGGGAAGGAAGAAAGGATCGACTGTGGTGCTACATGTATACAACAATTACAACGCTTAACTAAACGATACAAAGGGATATTGATCAACCAACCCTTTCGAAGCCAACTCCATATATGAATCCAGAGCTCTCCAGATATTACTAGAGATATTAGGGGTAAGATGAGCCCCATCAACCGAAGTATGTGCACTTCTTAAAAAAGAGACCCATGCCCACCAAGTATGGTATGAAATGGAAGAAAAAGATTTCCATTCCATAAGAATCACCTTAACAGCTACTGTCAATAAAAGATCCAACAATTGTAACTCTAAGGTGTCTAACGGTAAAGGCACTCGGGAAGCCAAGGGGCCCAGCATAATCATGGGAAAGGAAAGCTGGAATTGGGATTGAAAAATTAACATAAGATGTTTATGTATTAAATTCCAGTAGGGTTGTAAAAGGGAGCACTCATAGAACATATGTGGAAGATGACCATCAGACAGACATCACTCCAGCACCAGTCATCATCCTTCAGGTTTAGAGAGTATAAACGTACAGGAGTCCAATGACGAAGATTGATTGAGAAGAATTTAGATTGAATTAAAGAGGGCGCAATTTTATTGCGAAGAGAAAGCTTCCCAATCAACTGCCCAGTCTCTGGAGATATATGTTCAGTGAGTTTCTGATCAAAATGATGCAGCCACTGTTGTTGCCTCACAGTAAGTAAGGCAGAGGAAGTGGAAGACAAAAATGTATAAATTCTTGAAGCGACATGACCAGATCTAAGCCATAGGTGAAACAATGCAATAGTAGGAGAGTTAGGCTCTAGACGTAATTTAGCAAGAGCGACCTTTATTTTAAGAAAAGTATAAAAATCTAAATTAGTGAGAGAGTATTGTTGAGCTAAGGAAGAAAAGGGTAACGGATCATTGTTAGAGTCATAGAGATGACAAACTAGCGTAATCCCCTTAGAAGCCCAGTAAGTTATCAATGTGGGATCAATAAGGAGGTTAATTCTAGGATTACAGCACAAGGAAGACCACCTCGATTTATGAATCGGGGAAGCCACTTTCTTATCAATGTATCTAACTGCTGCAAATGTGTCTAAAATGATTGTATGGGAAAACGGAATAAATAAAGTAGACGTAGTTAAAAAGGAAGAGGGTGGCAAGGGAAAAGAAAGACCTTGCTCAATCCACAACCAAGAAGGCGTGTGGGCAGGGGCAGAGGAAAACCAGAGAGCACCTTGAGTAGCTAAAAAAGCGACCTGGTATTTCACCCAATCAGGAAAGTTACAACCACCCATATCAGCAGGTTTCCTTAAAAATGTATACGCAATTCGAGCTCTCTTATCGTTCCATAGAAATTTAGACATGAGGGAGTCAATCTCATGAAAGAAGGAAGAAGACAATTTGACAGAGAGCATAGAAGATACAAAGTTAATAATTGGAGTAATCATCATTTTTAAGGTTTGGAGACGACCCCACCAAGAAATATGTTTAGGGGACCAGGTAAACAAAAGATGATGTGCTTTAATTAAAGTTTGAATCTCGTTGTGAAGCACTGTGTCATGAAGAGTGCTACAAAACCAAATCCCCAAGTATTTAAGTTGTTTAGATTTCCATTTAAAACCAGCTGTACCCATATGTGCTGGGAAACAATATGCATTTAGAGGGAACATTTCTGTCTTATCTCTGTTAAGGGTATATCCAGAAATACTAGAAAAAAGAGTGATAGTATCTGTAATAGAGGGAATGGCCGAAACAATGTCATCCGAAAAGATGAGAACATCATCTGCATAAGCAGCTGTCTTTATGCAATGTCATCCGAAAGTAAACCCCTTTATATCTGGGTGAAGATCAATTAGTCTAAGGAGCGGATCAATAGATAATAAAAACAAAAGTGGAGACAAAGGACAGCCTTGTGGAGTACCTTGGCACAAACTAAAAAACTGAGACGTTGCCCCATTAACTCTAATATTTGCTCTAGGTTGGGAATATAAAGATATAACCATGTTAACAAAAGATTCACCAAGATTATGTGCACGAAGAACAGCATGTAGAAAGGTCCATGAGACCTTAACAAAAGCCTTTTTGGCGTCTAAGGCCAAAGCAGCAGCTGGAAGATTAGACCGTTTGGCGGACCCCAAGATATGGCAAAAGGTACGAATATTATCTCTAGCAAGTCTACCCTTGACAAAGCCCGTCTGTGATGGATGAACCAGAGTAGGAATAAAAGATTCCAGTCTTTTAGCGAGAATCTTGGCAAAAATCTTAGCTTCCATGTTAAGTAGAGAAATAGAGCGATAATACTTAGGGTCTGAGTGATCTTTACCTTCCTTTGGGATCACCACAATAGTAGCATCAGCCGCGGTACCTGAAACCGAACCTTCTCGAATAAAAGCATTGAAAACAGCCTTAAGGCGAGGAACCACAGAAGGAAGAAAGGTTTTATAAAACATAATGGGGAATCTATCCGGACCCGGAGCTTTACCCGATCGAGTGGCCTTAATGGCCTGTATAATTTCCTCAGACGTAATCGAGCCCCCCAATTTCTCACCATCCTCTGCTGAAACAGCCTGAAGAGGGATTGTATTAAAAATCTATTGGCACTTCTCAAAAGACGCTTGATTATTGGGGGTATAGAGATTAATATAGAAGTCACAAAAAACCTCAAGAATCTCCTTAGTCTGAAATTTTTTAACACCAGAGCTATCCTTAATAGAAGAGATTTGAGAAGACTTGAAGCTAGATTCCTGAAATTTTAACGTCGCTGCTAGAATTTTACCAGCACGTTTCTTAAATAGTAATCGCTTAGATTTCTGGGCCTGAACCCCAATGTGAGCTCTCTTGGTAACGATAGTATTATAAGAATATTTCAAGTTTTTAATGGTTTGCAATAATTGTTTATCTTTAGAACGTCGAAAAAGAATCTCATGTTGTTTATTAATATCAGCTAAGTCTGTAAGTTCTTTCTTGATACCAGCATTTCTTTTCGCCATTATTTTAATAATTTGCCCTCCAAGCGTGCTTTTAAATGCATCCCATAGAACTACTGGCGATCAATCTGAGCCTTCATTATCAGAAAAGAAATTTTCAATTTCGTCATGCAAAGCCAAAACTTGAGAATCATCGTGTAAAATTTCTGTATTCAGTTTCCAAGAGCGAGGTTGTGTTTTAGCAGCAAGACTTAAGAGAGAAAAGGAAACAGCTGCATGATCTGAAACAAGAATAGGATGGATATGTGGAGAAGATGAAGATTGCAGAAGAGACAAATGAACCAAAAGATAATCAATACGAGAAAAGTTAGAATGAGGAGAGGAGAAGAAAGAAAAATCACTGCCTGTAGGATTATGAAGATGTCAAACATATTGAAGATTAGCAGAGGAGCACATGTTTAACAATTGTTTGTGAGCTCTGGAAGAGCGGAAGGAGAAAGCAGAGTTCCTATCCAACAAGGGGTCTATTGGTAAATTAAAATCACCACCCACTTTTAGATTTCCTTCATGAGGTGTGTATGCTAACTTTGTAATGATCTCCCACCAAAATAAAGGATCATCACTATTTGGAGCATAAATATTTAAGACATAAAGATCAACAACACCATCAGAAAGTCGAGATAACAGCCAACGACCCTCAGAATCATGCTCCGCAGAGATCACTGAGAGACCAGAAGATTTAGAGATGAGTGTTATCACACCATTTTTTTTGCCCAGGGCGTCAGAGCACACAACATCAAAGACCCACTCTTTCATCAACAACAGAGCCTCCTTATAAGATATTTTTGTTTCCTGTAAAGGCACCAAATCCGAGGATAAAGATTTACAATAATCTAAAATTTTAGCCCTCTTCACCGGATGGTTTAGCCCTCTAACATTAAGGGAGACAACATTCAAACCAGGCATAGTCCTACCTCAAAATGAAATCCGAACAACAATGATGATAAAGGAAATAAAACGAAAACCAATGTAACCATCCAAGGACCAACACTAAACTCCACAAAAGAGGAGTACCAACAGAAGATCCAGGAAAAGCACAAGGAAGAGAGAAAATAAAGAGTAGAAGAAAGGAAAAGGAAAGAGAAAAGCAAAAGAAGGAATAGAGAGACAAAAGGAAAGAGACCCACCAGGAGAGGTCTATAAAGGACCAAATTCAAACCAGGGGGGACATGGAGGGGCAAGCAAAGGGACCGCCATAAAATACATAGTAATTAAGCCAACGATCCCATATCCGAAAATACCACAAATACAAGGCAGAAAAAGTGATAAAAAATAAGTGCCAATAAGCATATAATTCATACGTAAGAGAAAATTAAAAGAGAGAGCATAAACTAATCAAACAGGCTATAACAGATAAAAGAAGCTCCCAAAAATCCATCAGGAAGGTAGAGAGAAGAAAAATAGACCACAGTATATAGAATAATAGAAGCATCATAAATAAATACTAACAAGAAACAGCAATAAATATAGTTCATCACAAAGAATAAAATCTACAACTATATATGCAGTATATAAGTAAGAACTGTATTCTAAACATTCACAATAAATAGTAAGAATTGATTGTATAAGCAGAGTAAATGCATAGAAACTTAAACACCATATCTCAGGTCTAGAAAAAAAAAACCTTCATATAACTCATACAATATCAAGAAAGAAGAACCAATTAATGAGCAGCAATAAGGAAGGAAATTATAAAGCAAAGCAACAATCATTGAGATGAGATAAAGTAAACATAGTAATATAAGCATGAATATATATAAAATCACAACCTATAAAATCAAACACAAACATTCGGAAAAAACTGAATATGTATACAAAACACAACCATTATACACAAAGGAAAGGAAGGAAAAAACACAAATATGGAGCAAAACAGAACATCAGATGAATAGAAAAGAGGAAGTAGCATTGGACACCTAAAAGAGAACAACCACAACAAAAAACAGCCACCAGGAACCTAAATAAGAAAAAGGAATAAACGAATATACGGAAAAACGACATCAAGCAAAACAAAAAGTAGCTATTATTGACAATAAAGAACAATAACATAAAACCTGAAGTACAGAAACCTTTAATATGGGAACAACCACATAAGCTACATCCACATAGAGAATGAAAAATATAAGGGGAGGAAGCATATCTGAAAATCAGAGATAATAAACAAACTATACAAAATAAAACAACAAAGATAAGAGAACTAAAAAGAGAGGAACCTCCATTGCAATAAACAACAAGTGGCCAATAAAGCTAGGCGCAACAACTTATAATCAGTAAGAGCAGAAATCTATCATAAATAATTGAAACCATTACATACGCTAAGCATAAAGAGACAACAGAAAACTTCATAAAGACAACCAGAAATCAAGGGCCCAAAGGACCAGGAGTCGGAGAAGAGTCCATCTGAGACTCAGACTGACTGTCCATAAAGAGGAAAGGTCAGAGGGTTCGTCAAAGATTCTCGATCAATCCTTAAAGGTGATACAAAATTTCGAAGGACCTGCAAAGGAAAAAGGGATATTCCTATCTGAAAGACGTTTCCGTAGGTTAAGAAAACCTTTCCTTCGAATGACAGTGTCTCTGGCAAAGTCTTGCGATATAGCAATCCGATGACCTTCCCAAGGCACCGCCTTGATCTTCTTCATGTGAGCTAAAAAAATTCCGAGTATTGATGACGCAGCGGTTTAAAAATTACCGCCCTTGGATGTGAGGAGGACTTGGGTCTAAAAGTAGGTACGTGATGAGCCCTTTTAATTTCAAAATCCTTCTGGAACGAAATTTGAAGAGTAGATGGAAGCCAATGGTATAGAAAGTCTATCATCGAGGAGGCCGTTTTTCGGCGTCTTCTGGCAGACCAAAAATCCGCAGATTGCTTCTACGATAGCGATCCTCCTGTTCCGTAAGATCCCTCCGCAAAGCCGCCATTGAGCGCTCCATCTGCTGAAAAGATTTAGAGTACTGATGCGCAGTGTCTTCCACACCACTAATACGTGTCTCCGCATTCGTAACACGAATAGATAGTGCTTTAAAATCAGTCCTGATAGCAGCTACTTCAACATGTAGTAAATCAGTATTGGTCTTGGTAGACTGCGCAATGTCAAGTGCAGCATTTAAAGGTGACAAAATAAATGGTGTCCAATGTATCCTTCTGAGAGGACTCCGGAGTAGGAGAAATTTGTTTGGACCGCTTTAGAGCACCTTTAGAGTCTTTAGCATTAGAAGGGGGGCCCATATTATCAGTCATAGGATATGACCACAATAAAAGTCCAACAATACCATCACACAGACCCAAAAGGACCAGAAAATGACAGAAAAAAGAATAGTATCTTACAGGGACACACTAAAATCCGTAGGTAACCTGTAGAAGGAAGATACTGTCAATGTTAATGGCAATAGACACAAAATGGCGGACATCGACAAGAAGGGAGATCAAAGCCATCTAAAATGATGTAGGAGCGCTGAAAAGCGTTAAAAATCATTTGTCCGGCCCCCACTGAAGTAAGGAACAAATAAAGTAGCTCAACAACCATATTTGGGCCAGAGACTTAGAGGAGCTACCGAAGAAAGGCAAAAATTGCAGTCATGACGTCATAAAGAAGAAAATGTCTCATAACACAGACTTGTTGAGACAAATTGATGTATCCAGGGGCATAGCAATGGAAAAGTATATTGAAAAACGCCAAAGTTCAGCTTAGTATGCCGGTAGCAGTGGCTTGTCACAAACCTGTGAGGGTAAAAACGCAAGCGGCGCCACCAAAAACCAAAATTGGCGGACGCTCACGAAATCCGAGGTGTGGAGCTTGTAACTAAGAAATAAACAGATTCCTGCAGTGTCCGCTAGTAGAAAGCCGGTCCACACGCTCCCGGCATATTCCGGCAGCTGAATTGCCAAGTATCAGGAGCCCAGCGCCGTTAACATGGATCTTAAATCGCCCCGACAGCCATGCAAGCCCCGGAGCTACTCGCAAACCGCTATAACGTCATGGCACGCAAGCCACGCCCCTTCATACAGCATATTTAAACTATTCCAGATAGGATGAAGATTTAATGACCATAGTTTGGGTAAGTAGAATGGCACAACTCATAAGATGCAAGAATAAAGGAAAAGTTTACATAACATGTATTTTTTCTAACATTTTAACGCTGCTAGTTCTCCATGAGTTTAACTAATCAGTTGGAAACACACCACCTCCGTAATCTGACAATACATTTACCCTGAAAACTCAAACCCACTGAAGTGCTAGCTTTACCTGATCTCATACCTCCTCGATTATGTTACGGAAAACTCCTAAAGAGCAGCTGTGGTTTATAATACAATTGGAAAATTGAGATATATATTTACCAGGAGTCGCACATCTCAGTGCTGTGCAGAAATCTAGAGATGGATTTTGTTAAATGCAAAATGTTTAGTGGCATATTTACTACTCATCACAAGCCAATGATGTCATGCCTTGTCTGCGTGAAACTAATCACAATTTAGCAAATTATAATTGTGCCACAGCGCAAAGGTAATCACTAGGTGTTTTAAAAAATGGTTGTGCTTGAGACATACAATACAACACAACACAAATCACTACGTATAGACAATATATAGGGGTACATCTACTAGGTGCAATATTGCAGACATTGCATGTATAGAATTGTTACACAATTTTCTATTTGCCATTTCTTTGCTCCTGTTTAGGTCTGGCATTATCCAAGAGCTTTCTTTTCCCAAAAATACTTAAAAAAGTCAACATAATATACATACATAGAAGGGGCCTTCAGCCAGCGCTCTTCATCCATTGATCAACCCCTTTCATTCATTCATATTTAGCTTCTTCCCACACCAGTGCCAGAGGACGGAGACGAATATCCAAGTTTCCCTGGAAAAGGCAGTATTAGATACCTTGAAAGAAAGAGGAATTAGCATCATCCAAAGTACAATTTACCGTATTGCCCATTTGGCTACACAGTGAAGACCCAAAAGTTGATAATTGGGATTATATGTAGGTTTATTATAAATTCAAAGCCAAACTGATGTATAAAAGTCTCAAAAATATATTGGAAAAATACAGCATCACTTCTGAGAAACCTAATTAATTTATGGAAATGCAGAAAATGAGGAACAAATTCTGGTGATCAATATATGATTTCTGGTTCTCTTGCCTATACATGCGATCCAAATGGAATATGCCTAAAGCTAAAAGGTGACCACTAATTAAAACGTTCACAGAACATTCGAGAATCCCACATCACGTGTCCCTGTACTTTTCAACCTTCTCACAGTAAAACATGGCTGCCTCAACTGATACTCTCATCTCTTGGTCTAAACTTCAGGAAATTCCTCCTATATACATGAATCGGAGTCTTACCTTTGTTCATTAGCCCCTCTCATCCTTGCCAAAATGTCTTCTCCCAAGCCTCACTATCTCACATATCCAATGTGCCTTTCATTAACTATAGGATCATACAAACTCACCTGCAAAGACAATGTCAATACACTTTTAAATGCATGGTTATGGATACATATATAGGTATAAAATAAATGCATAATACTATTCAAATGAATACATGATCATATATAAAGTTAACAAAATTACTGAAACTACACAAATGCAAATATATAAGAAAACTGCAATCTGGTATTATTCTAAGGGAAACATTGGTATGCATACTCGTGTAAATGTTTGTATTTTACAATGAATGCACCTTCAATATGTCAGTCAAGTGCACCATGTTTCGGTAATGATATTAAGATACACAAATATATAGTACTACATGCACAGAAAAACTGCATAATTAAGACGTGAACAGGTGGAACCAAAAGTACGCTGCTCCACCAGTATGCATTGCAGGGCAAGAGATACCCCCTTCAGCAATTGGTTCTCTTCAACTGTGAGTGACTGCATTTTGCTCGCCCACAATGTGCACATCTGCCAAAAACGTGTTCTCTTTAGTGGCAACTACTGGTGGCCCGGTGTATTATTAATAAAAACATGTTTACACATATTTTCTTCTTCAGACAGGGCCAGTCAGTTTCTCATGCACTGATACAGGGCCCTTACTGCTGCTTGCTCTTTTGTGTGGAGATACATTTGACATCGACTTTGCAGATCAGCGTCATATCATCCGCCAATTACTGTTATGCACTAATATCCCCAGGCCCATTCTTTTTTTTTTTCAAGTAAATTATTCAATTTCAGGCATCAACCTCCATCATTTCTCTGCTTTGCAGTATCGCACCTCTGTCTCGGGCTCCTCGATTCTTCCTTCCATATGAAACAGCCTCAGTCAGCTATGAGTCATTTGTGGACTTGCTCGATTGTGTTATGCTATTAATGTTTGTTTTCTTTTGGCCATGTCCTCAGTTCGTGGAACATAGTGTCTGTAATACTAGGGAACACCCTCCAGAAAGTAACACTATTTCCTTATTATGTTTTAGCTTAAATAATGCTCAGGCTTTTACACAATAACAGCTCTCAAATGACTGTGTGGGAGTCTCTTGTGTTTCTTTTAGTTCCAAATGCTGTACAAATGAAAGCAATCTGAAAAAAACATTGTGATCTTCATTCAACCTGAACAACTTTTTTCCCATCGTGTATCTTTCAAACATTGGCCAACCATGACAATACCTGCTGTGCGCTAATGTTGACCCACATAGGTGCATGTTCCTAATTTTCTTTCTTTTTTAGGTCTGTTAATCAGAAGCGCTTCTTACTAGCAATGAACACACTTCTCAAATATCTGTGTACCCCTTTGATACCTCATAAATCGCAATAGTGCTCAGCTGATGCCTCCCTATTTCCGAACTCTTCCACTGGGGCTGTGATACTTCCAAGTACTATCTAACCCTATTTCAAACACAACAAAAATAAACAGATGTGTCATTGATTGGCCTTGCCTCATGTGCTGCTAATACATAACTTTATGTTAAAAATATTATTTCGTATGTTTTGTATTTACAGAATGATTGAGGTTATATCCATGTGCGTGGAATTTAAAGTCTAGCCATGTGCCTCTAGGAAGCCACCCCTCACGGATGGACTTTGTGCGGTATGTACTTAGAGTGAAAGGGGTGACAACTGATTGTTTCAAGTTCCATTTCATTAATAAATTTACTCTCCTGGTCTCACTGTTCGCTACCTTTGGAATTACCTATCCTCCCATCTTTGCCAGGGTGTTTTGTTGATCTTTAAATATCTTCCAAAAAGTCACCTCTGTTCACACTCAAACTTTACACATTGCTGCACCACCTCTTCTAGTACCCCCATTACATTTAGCTGCTCACTTCAAGCATCATTCAAAGTCATCTTTCTGTGAGTTAGGACACCAAAGGGACAATCACAACTAGTCCCAGGTCGAATTATATTTCCGCTCTCGGAATTGGCAGAATTTGAATAACTTCGCTTCACGTTTGTAACGTGGAGTTTCTGCAAAATTCCACCAATCAGCGTCAGCGTATAGCAGAATCATTCTGCCATTCGCGCTTTACTGTAGCAATGTTAAGCTCCACAACGTGATTTCAGGTCACCACAGAGCTTTACGGTGCCATTTTATAATGGCAGCATATACAAGCATTTAGAGAGTGTTGCCGTTCTAACATATTTGCTGCCGCTCAAGTAGATTTTCTACTTGAGTGGCAGCAAAATCAACTCGAGTGGCAACGCTCTTGCACAGTGCCTGGTGCCGTTCACTCTGATTTTCAGCGCTGTTTATGCTACTGGTGCTAAATTGCAGTGTGAGCAGTGATACCTGCAGATTTTCCGCCTGTTGGCGGGATTTCACAGAATGTAATAGAGATTTTCTGTAACTCCACGAGTTCTGGCCACCCCTAGTCACAACCTCCCAACAAGCCCTGAATTGTCAATACATATGGAATGATACTTGTCATAATTCACTATGCTCTGTTCCTTTGTATGTGCATGTTTTTATTTGTCTGTGAAGTTATGCAGCCTAACCTTACTGCTACTTTCTGAACTGGAACGGGAACAATTTGTTAATCCTGTACATGACACAAAAAACTGGAGAAAATACATAGAATGGTTTCTTTGTGGAAACCAGAAATAACTCCCTCAATACTTAAATTAACATTCAACCATAGTGGAGGATTGGAAGCATAAACTGCGGCCGCTGCTGGTCACTCTCCTGTTGTGACTTCTCTGGGTTGGGTGGCTGGATCGTGATGCATTGTGTCACTCATCTCCCCCCCATCCCCTGCCCCCCCCGCATCCTGCCCGCACAGCTTCAACCAACACTCCGGTTTTGGCATTTGGGAGTCGGAGCCCCCTGACACTAGACAGCCACTCAGTGGGAGCTCATTAAGAGGAGAAAGGCAGCAGTGGTGGAAGGTGGCCTCGCAGCCTCACTGCTTTAGCGTCAGTAAACGCAGGACCCACAGAGAGGCTCCAGAGAGATCCTCAGATAGGCTTCCAACACAGGAATGACAGCCCCCCGTCTCAGTGGCTTTTCCTTTGAACACGTTATGGGGGCTTCTAAAGCTAAAGCTAAAAACTGAGTACTGAGGTTAGGAGGTGGGGAGTTGGCACTGAAACAGAGCGCTGAGAGTACATAGCCCGTTGAGAGTCCTGATAGATGTCACCTTTACTGGGTGCTAGGATTCACCTTGTGAACGGAAGAGGCATCAGGGAGTTAATGCAGAAGCGATTGGCGGTACGCCAGTGCAGATTGTGGGACACTCACCCAACCTCGGTCACTCACTCGACATTGCCATTTTTTTGCTTCTGTTCTATTACCGTTTATCGAGTCATTGTCAGCCTCCAGCCAACTTTTTAGAAATATAACATAACCCTCCAAAAAGATTAAAATACAGTAAGAAAGTAGGGAGAAAACCAATAAAGAAAATACTGCAGAGTCGGAGAAGCATGGGTGCTCTGGAATAGCTTCCCCATCAACCTTAAGAGAGGTAGCATTTTTCCAGAGAATTGGACGTTCTTCACAGGGCATACAACGAAAGGCAGATTTTCACCATGGCCAAAAGGAAAGAGAAGCAGATAAAAAGCCCTAATGTGAAATCAGCACCAATTGAGAATCACCTCCATTCTTTGAACATAAATCCTCCAGGGCTCGGGCCATTGTCAACCTCCATAAGTAAATATTTTACTAGAGCAGTAAGTTTCCAAAGGCAAGATCTGAAAAGCAAGCATAAAGTTACTTAATTGATGTGGCTGAACTCTCACCAACACAGCATGAGTGCAGCAGAAATGCACGGAAAGTCCAGAACATCAACCAGTCAATGTGATCTGGGGAGAAAACGCATCAACACCTGTCCAAAACTGGGGAGAAGACACGCTGACTCCTGTCCAAAACTAGTGGAGCATCTTTAAAAAATTGACCTAATTGAGCTATATTCCACATCCATTTTGATTGATAACATCTTAATGGGCAACAGCCAAGATAAACATAATGGAGTAACCCACAGATAGTTGGTTCAAGCATGTGAAAGCATTACACTGAAAGATTCCAACTGGAGATTGCGGCACCGCTCAACACGAGCTAGACCAGTTTCTGACTGGATGGATCTTAAACTCAAGGGTCGGCAATAAAACAGACTTGGTCTTCGCCCCACTTCAGGGGACTAAGACCAAGACTTGGTCTTAGCCCCACTTCAGGGGAACCATTTGTTAATCCTGTACATGACACAAAAAACTGGAGAAAATTCATGGAATGGCTTCTGTGTGGAAAGCAGAAACAACTCCCTCAATACTTAAATTGACATTTAACCATACTGGAGTATTGGAAGCAGAAAGTGCGTCTGCTGCTGGTCACACCCCTGTTGTGACTTCCCTGCGATCGGTGGCTGGATCGTGATGCTCGGTGTCAATCAGCTCTACCCCCGCCCGCATCCTGCCCACACAACTTCAACCAACACTCCTGTTTTGGAATTTGGGAGTCGAGCCCCCTGACACTAGAAACCAACTCAGTGGGTGCTCATTAAGTGGGGAAAGACAGCACTGTTGGAAGGTGGCCTCGCAGCCTCACTGCATTTGGCGATAGTAAACGTGGACCCACAGAGAGACTCCAGAGAGAGCCTCAGAGAGGCTTCCAACAAAGGAATGACAGGCCCCCTCCCCCCATGGTTTCTCCCTTGAACAAGCCATGGAGGCTTTTAAAGCTGAAAACTGAGTACTGAGGTTAGGAGGTGGGGGAGTTGGCACTGAAACAGAGCGCTGAGAGTACAGAGCGCATTGAGAGCGCTGATAGATATCACCTTTTCTGGGCGCTAGGATTCACCCTGTGAACGGAAGGGATACCAGGAAGTTACTGCAGAAGTGATTGGCAGTACGCCAGTGCAGAATGTGCTACACTCACCCAACCTCTGTCTGTCACTCACTCGACATTGCCATTTTTTGCTACTGTTCTGTTACTGCTTATAGTGTCGTTGTCAGCATCCAGCCCCTAGTCTCCAGCCACCTTTTTAGAAATATAACATAACCCTCCAACAAGATTAAAGTTCAGGAAGAAAGCAGAGAGAATACCAGTAAAGAAAATCTGCAGAGTCAGAGAAGCATGGGTGCTCTGGAATAGCTTCCCCATCGACCTTAAGAGAGGTAGCATTTATCTAGAGAATTGGAAGTTCTTCACAGGGCATACAACTTAAGGCAGATTTTCACCATGATCAAAAGGAAAGAGAAGCACATAAAAGCCCTAACGTGAAATCAGCACCAATTGGGAATCACCTCCATTCTTGGAACATAAAACCTCCAGGGCTCGGGCCAGTGGCAACATCCATAAGTAAATATTTTACTAGAGCAGTAAGTTTCCAAAGGCAAGATCTGACAAACAAGCATACAGTTCCTTGGATGATGTAGCTGAATTCTCACCAGCACAGCATGACTGAGTAGGAAGTCTTTGATGTCCCTAAGACTTCGAACAGGAGGCAAACCACCAACACTTTGGAGACACTTTGGTACTGGGTTGGAAAGATGCAGGTCCAGTTCTTCTCACTCCCAGGCAAGAGAGCAGAAGGCGACAGGTCAGCACAGCAAAGCAGGAGTCCAGTGAGATAGCATCCCAGCTGAATGGCCGTCCTTGTAGCAGCACAGCAGTGCTTCCTCCTGGTAAAGTATCCACATGTCCAGATGTGTACTGAGGTTGTGGTGTCTGAGGTCCAGTACATATATCCAGTTGGACTTTTGAAGTGGGATACACTTCAAAGATATGGCATTGAATTGCACAGAGTCCCTGCTGTTCCTGCCTTGGCTCAAGACTCACTACATGGGGATATGCAACCCTTTGTGTGAGGGAAGGACACTGCCTATTCAGGTGTAAGTGTGAGGCTACGTCCAGCTGCTCCCTCCCATTCTGCCCAGGATGGCCCATCAGGTTGTGGATGGCCCATAAAGTCACACATAGGCTCCCTTTGTGTGTGTCTGTCAAGAGGGAATGCACAAAGCCCAGCTGTCACCCACCCCAGGTGTGTATTCGGTTTTGTCAGTGGGCACCAAATGGCTAAAGTAGGAAAATCCTAACTTTCTAAACGTTCTTTGAACAACAGGGCAATCCAATCTTCCCCCAGGGAACTAGGAAATACAGTTAGAGAATCAACATGTTCTTGGATGAATTATTTATGTTCTAATCAGGAAGACAATATATTGGTCACTGTAATGATCCAACAGCTAACCATCCAAGAATCATTCACAAAATCAATTAGTATCATATTGTTTTTAGCAAAAATATATTTTTGTAGAATTTCAATCAATATTGTACATTTCGTAGTGTGTAATAAATCCAGGGATCTCAGTCAAGAGGCACAAAATCCTCTTAACCTTACAGCTTTATAAATCCGCAGACCTACATAATTTTCATTCTATATTTTTCAAAAGTTCAGAGAGGACTGACGTACAATATATCATAATCAATAATGATAAAGAGGACACACAGTCAATGTTTTGGCTTCAATTGGCCCAAAAGGTCCGCATGACAATCATCAGAACCCCGTGTTGGAGGGGAAAAGTGGAGGATTTTTTTAGTTGGTGAGAAGAAATTTTGTTCCAAGCAGAGCAACCGCATGAATAAATCAGGATTTCTTACACACTACATACATTATATTTTCTTGCTATTTAGAATATAAATAATTCCACCAGGAACACATTAATTCTCTAACTTTCTAAAAGTGGCATTTACAGAATTGCAATTTAAAATCTGACTACCCCATGAGTTGTGATTTTAAATTGTGATTCCAGAGACACCAAACTAGGGGTCCAAACTCTTCCCAATTTGAAAGCACACTTATAAATTATAATGAGGTAATCTCAATGTTGCCCTATTGGAGAGATAGGCCTTGCAGTAGTGAAAAACTAATTTAAAATGTTTTCACTACTAGGACATGTAAACCATAATTGTGCATGTCCTACTTTTTAAAAACACTCCCGTTGGGCTTTCCAAGGCCGACCTTAGGGATGACTTATATGTAATAAAAAGGAATAAAAAGGAAGGTTTGGCCCTGGAAAGAGCATTAACTGTTATCAACAAGTACTAGCTAAATGTGACCGTGTTATTGGACTCTGGACTGTATTATCAGCAGGCACCCGTTGGGTGTATTTATAAAGCCCTCACCCACCAAGTGATTGGTGGCATGCTTCATCATCGGGCCCACCCAGTGACACCTAGCGTGTCCCGGGTGTGCTTTGACGCCTGATTACAGCGGAGCAGGTATGTTACTGAGAGTGCAGTGTGGTGAATTGTGAAGTGAAGTTAAAAAGGCTAAAACGGTGGTCCCAGTACCCAAGGGTGAATTACATTTTAATACCTGGGCCTCTGTTAGCGGTTAAAAACAAGGCAGGTGGACGTTGTGGTGGTGAAATTAAGACCTCCTACATCCAGTTGTGGTCGACATGTTTCAGCCAGTGCCTTTGGTAATGCTGGCTTTCCTCAGGACCATAGATAGTGCAAGTGCAGGTTAAAAAAAATTAAGTGAGTGTAATCAGACTTTGGGGCCCATTAGAATGTCGGGCGGATTGCCTCTGCCAGGGTAGCGGTGGCCACCGCCACCCTGGCGGAGGCAATCCGCCCGACATCCTTTCCTGCATTCCCCCCGCCATATTACGATGGCGGAGGGGACCGCAGTGGTGGGAAACACCGCCCGCCTGTTTTCCGCCCCGGTCGCCTTGCGGCCAGGGCGTAAAAGGGATAACATGGTGGCGGTGTCCATCAGAGACTGCCAGGCATATTAGCATGGGCATTTTTCAATGCCTTCCAGTGGCGGCAATGCCGCCACTGAAAGGCAGGCGAACTTCACTCTGGGGGCCCCCTGCGGGCCCCCAGAGTGAAGCACAGTAGGGGGGTGCACACGGGGGGTACCTATGGTACCCCCCTGCATTTGCATAATGAAAGCGGCAGGCACCACGCGGTGCCTGCCGCTTTCATCATGCAAATGCTGCAATGCATTTTCAGCATTGTGGCGGGCGGTGCAGAGAGCACCGCCCACCACAATGCTGAAAATACAGGATGTGCCCGCCACTGTGGCGAGCACATCCTAATGGCACTCCCGGGACCCCCACCCTTAAGGCGGGTGGTCCCGTTTTCCGATAGGGTGGCGGGCGGGCAAAGCCCACCCTCCATCCTAATGTGCCCCTATGTTTCGCACTCACTAAGGTGCTATAAGTGTGCGAGGGGGATTCCCTCACAAAGCATACCTGAACACACAACATGTATGACAAAAAACAAGACGTACAGAAAAGAGAGTCATTTGGCAAGTTGCTTATAGTCACACAAATCATAAAGTAGTCGGTTCTGTAAGTGCTTCGTGGGGAGCCTACAAGTTTCAAAACGGCGAAAGTGTAACAGTATGGGTGGTACTGTTAGTGATGATTATCGGGAGATATCATTGATGTGGTGAGGCTAGAGAGCGGGCATCACACACTATGTGAAAGGAGCATTAAAACTTTTGTCTCACGCTAGCGTTTTGCTGCGAGTGCTCCCTGGAGTGATGCGGCAAGCAGTTTGACCCTAGAGGGAGAAAGCGGGACTACCGGTAGTCAGACAACCTGTAAGGAAAGAAGCGCTTACCCGGAAGTAGTGTGGGGTGATCATCGTACTCACAGGATTCTTGGTCAGGACCTGCGGGATACCTGTTGTACCATCATCAACCTCCGGAACCTGAGTGAGGGTGGCGGTGGTGTTTATATGCTGCTTGTTTGATTGCCGGCACCTGGATGGAGGAGCAATGGTAGAGAGACTGCCAGCACCGCTATTAGGTGGGTGTGCGCATGCGCGTATCAGAGACACATGTTTGTGGGTAAGCGCATGCTCAGTGATGGTCCAGTGTCGCCAAGGTCGTGTGTGTTGCGCGTGCAGGCACTATCAGTTTACCGAGTAGGGTGGGGGCTAAAAAGAAGGTCGTTTCGTTTATCGTTTCGAAAAGCTTTATTCTATTTTTAAAAGAAAATCATAAAAGCATACATTACATTATAAGTGCCATAAACATTGAAGTGATTATACAAATATTAAGATTCACAAAGATAAAAACAGTAATTATTGTACTGGTCTAATTATCTGCTCAAATAAGTTAAAAACATAATGTTTCAGTTAGGAACAATCTAAAATAGAATTAATCATCAAGGTTATTTTATTGAGGTCCGAAATCTTATGACAAGTTTTAAGAAGCTAGATACTGCATGAATTATAGAATCACTTTCTAGCTGTTGCAATCTAATAAATGCTAATTTACAAGTGCAAATGCCCCACTGTTTTAAGATAGGATTCAGGAAGGCCCTCCGTGGTGTCTGATAGAATTTACAAAAGAACACACAGTGGATGATTGACTGAAGAGATATATGGACATGTTAAATTTTCCATTGACCAATTATTAAGGTTTGGGAAAGTGATCAGAAGAAAAAAGGTGCCAAACTGAAACGGGAAAGTAGCATTTGCGCATAATAGCTTGGATTAGATGTAAGGTACCATTGGAGCCCTTCACAGGTGGTGATTTGTTGATATCTAATCACTGTGGACCTGGTTTTTACCAAGTCCCACCTCTTGTTACTTAGGTGGTCCAAGACCATCTTTTTTATGGATTTTCTGGAAACCATTTCCATGCTCAATGGGCTGGTATAAAATTCCAAGTGCCCGATCTCAATCATCATGTTCTTCACGTAGGTTAACCATTTAATGTTACCTACCCTGTCCAGTTTAAGATAATCGTTGATTAAGTCTCTATTTACTAAGGTCTCAGGGGTATCCCAAACTTTGTGCCATAATAGTATGGGTGCCATTTTTATAATTTCAGAGATATAAGGCAGACCCAATTCAATATGTGCAACATAGGTAGATGTTGATTTTAGTACGGCCAGTAGGTGACGAATAAACTGGTTCTCTCAATGTTGGATCGATCGTGCGTTTTCCGTCCCCCAGAGACCTGAGCCATATACAGCTGTGGAAACGCATTTTGCATTGTAAATGTGGATCAGCTCTCTCACTGGTCTGCCCCCTATTTTAGCCTCAAAGTTGTTCAGGGCGCCTATGGTCCTAGAAAAGGCTAGCTTGTCTAGCAGTCACTGCAGGCTGCCAGCTGCCTTTCCTGTCAAAGTTTATGCCCAGGTAAGAGAATCTATCTGTAGACTCGATTCTCCTGCCATCGAGAAAAATGGGACAAGGTGTCCTCTTAGACCACGGGCCACATGACATAGTATATGTTTTTGAGATGTTGACTTTTAGTCCTCTATCTGTCATGTAATTAGCAAATTTCAGAACAGACTTCTGCAGGCCAACCCTGGTACGGGACATGATAGCGGCATCATCAGCGTATAAGAGTATTGGCACTGATGATCCCATTATAGTTGGATGATCGTGCTGGGACTCCCTAAGATACTGCCCGATGGAATTAATGTAAAGGGTGAAGAGAAGGGGCGCTAAAATGCACCCCTGTCTCACACCCCTCTCAATAGGGAACTTATATGAGCATTCACCCAGTCTACCATAACGTACCCTGCCTACTGCTCCCCTGTAAAGTTCTTTAATAAACTGGAGAATTTGGCTGTCCAGACCCATGTCTCTTAATATTGCCCAAAGTAACTCATGGTTAACACAATCGAAAGCGGAACTCAGGTCAACAAAGGTGATAAAAAGGGTTCCCTTCTTGGCCTGAGTATATTTTGATATTACTAAAGCAAGGTTTAATCCCTGCTCTATTGTTCCTTTCCCAGTTCTGAATCTGTATTGTAAATTTGCTATGATGTCGTTCTCCTCTGCCCATGATTGAATCCTGTTTAAAACTATCCGACCAGCTACCTTCATTAATGCATCAAGCAATGAAATTGGCCGGTAGCAGGTGGGATCATTTCTATTACCTTTTTAAAAATTGGGACAACTATAGCTTCCGTCCAAGACGGTAAGTAGCCCTGTTGGTTTACTTTATTTAAGACATTTGTCAGCAAAGGAGGCCATAGGTCAATTTTGTTTTTATAAACGTCTATTGGGACTCCATCGGGGCCCGGAGCTTTGCCTGAGGGACTTTCTCTGATGGCCTTTAAGACCTCCTCACAATTAAAAATAATGTCTAACGGGAATACACTAGATGGGACTGTATCGGAATATGTATCCAACATCTCCGTCCCAAAATTTGTATGGTCTGGGGGGTTCACTTTATCATAGAGGTGCGTGAAATGGTTCACCCATGATTCCCCATCGACGGTCTGGTCTATGATGTCTCCCTCTCTATTCAGTAAATACGGAGTGTTTACAGCTTTCGAAAATGCGGTATTATCCCTTCTTTTGGAAGCATCACACAAGGCAGACCAGGCTTCTTTCTTCAATTGGTTTTTCCTAATCATAACGGCTGCTTGGTAATGCTTTCTGGCTAGCCGGATCTCCAGTGGGGATCTAGTTGATGCATGCAATGCCCTTTTCAAGGTTATATGTGCTTTAGTGCAGCTTTTATCAAACCAGCCATGCAATTTATTAGAGTTTAATCGGTATTCCTTAGTTAATAGCTTCTTTATCTCCTTTTGTATTTTTATGAATGAGCTCACTACTTTTGATGGCTCCTCTTTATAAGATAGACAAATGAAAAAGGTCTTCACGACAGATTGGTTCCAAGTTTTTTTAGAAACCCACTGGCTCAACCTTATCCCATTTAATCGTATAACCATTTCTGGTTGCCAATTTGATTTCCAGTTTATATAAAGATTTCTCATTCAAAGTCTGTCTATGCCCTCTGATTTTTAAATTAAAAGAAATTGGATAGTGGTCACTTAAAACAAGCGGAAGGGTTTCCCACGAGGATGCCAAACCCGCATGAAAGGTTCATAGAAATGTAAAATCGATCATTGAATTACATCCCCTGCCGTTAAAAGTCGGCTGAAACGAGATAATTGGGGTGCATAATTCATTTATAAAAGACAAATTAAAGTAAAATATCATATTATTGAAGATATTGCCGAGTTTGGAATGAATGAAGTGGGTTGGGGTGTCCTCTCTGTGTTCGGCTAGGCCGCACATGCCAGTCGAACCATATGGACAAATAGTACAGTTAAAATCGCCCACCCAGATCAGAACCATCTCGCCTCGTTGCTGATCCTGTAGAGTAGAGAAACTACTCTTTAATTTATCAATTACATTTTACATATTGTTTTTTGGCACGTTATTGTAAAAATTTACTATGGTCATGTTCTTAACATGGCCCCATCTAATAGTCAGAACCTGATAAAACTCTGTGGAATTAAACTTTAAGATTTTGATTCCCGCTGCCGTGGAAACATACATGGACAAGCCCCCTTTGTTTCTTACTTGGGTGGTTATACTGGCAGGTGTATGCAAAGTCTGAAAACCGTTTATGTGTAATTCGTCCGCAGTCCAGGTTTCTTGAAGGCAGATTATGTCATAATTTTGGACTGTATCTAGCCAAGGTTGGTAAGAGATTTTGTTAGCTAGGCCTGCAACATTCCAGGATAAAATATTGTAAGTGGGTCCTGACGTCTGGAGGGGGGTACCATCAACGATGTTACTGATGGTATTAGCCCTCTGTAAGAGAGAAACTGGCTCTGTCTCATATACCAGTTTATCCCTGTGGTCCTTAAGGGAGTTATAAGCTCTATGCACATCCAAACAATGTGTGGACCCTACGTCCCTATTTTCTCCCTTCCTGGTTCCAAGCGGCTCCCTGCCTGGGGATACTCTCCGTTGTTGATTGAGTGCATCCAATAATGGAGCAGGGATGTTCGCAGTTATTTTCTGTGCCCTGTTTTTCCTCGTATATCAATCAAGATCGTCCAGGCCTGTTAGTGCCTCGTATCGATTGTCTAGGGGGATAGGCCAAAATGGAGTGTAAACAGACCTCTGTGCTCTCTCATTTTGATATAAGTGGGGCCTATCTGCATAAGATGGTAATAGGTGAAAGGCCCCCTGCCAACTGTCAGTCAGAGGAGTTTGAACTAGTGGGATGCGACTGAAATTCTTCCCAGTCTCACGGGAGCATCTAGATGTACCATGGGTTACCAGGGATTGGGGGTAAAAATAGCTCAAGTCGCGAGTTGATATTCCACCACCTCCTCTCTCCACATACCAATCCACTATGTGGGTGACTACTCTTCGGTCCCTGAAATTGATGATCAAAATGTCACCCTCTATATCTTTTGGCCTGTGCCCCACCCATGCTAATCTTCTTACAAACATAATTTTGCCGTTTATGTTAAGTGGCAGTGGTCTATTGTTCCTGAGCCAATGGACTACTTTATTCTTTAATTCTAAATAGCCTTCCTTTTTCCCTACTGCCAGTTCTGGGACGCCAGTAAGAACTATAACATAAGGGGCTGCCTCTGGTGGCAGGTCTCTGTGCGGGCCCTTTATTTTAGTGTTGTACGGTAGGTTTTCCCTGATAGTATTAATGTTTAAGCCTTCTGAGTCTTTTACTAGTCCCGCCGTATTTACTTCTCTCCTGGTCGTAGGAGCACTATCTTTTCCAATGGGGACTGGGTTAGACTCTTTGAGCGAAGGTAAGGTATCCGTTATTTTGTATACATCCACCGGTTTCTGCCCATAAGGGATGGAAACTTGTTTATGTGTTGCCAGTTCTTTTAACAATTTACAGTTGTTGGCGGTCACTTCCGCAATACTGCCCAGTTGATCAGATATCCTCTTTACTCTTTCCGTAAGAGGTAAGAGTAAGAATTTTACTAGTTGTTCAATATTGTTTATTAAGTCATTGGTGTCTGTATGCGATGGCTTTTTTATTGACATACCTTTAGCCTTTATGGGGCTGATGTGGGTTTTAGCTGTTTTTGCAGATCTGCCCTGTTTGCAATCCCCCCCCCCCCGTTTTCTTCTTTAGTGTAAGACCCGGCCCTTTGTGTCGAGTCTTCTGATTTATATTCCTGGTTTTTGAATTAGTCTCTGGGGTCTTTAAGGGCTCCTCCAAAGATAATTCTAATGAGGTGTCCAGAGTGTTGCTATTAACTTGTGCCCCCTATGTGATTTCGGGGATGCTGTGCGATCCTGCAAAAGTAATGGAATGCTGGAATCGCTTAGAGGATTTTCTTCTGTAATTTGTATGGGTGGGGAGATTACTGTAATAAGGGAACCCAAAGATGAATTTCTATTAGCAAGTTCTAGAGACAGGCGGTGTTCGGTGATCGCTATCTCCTGTTCTATTTTTAAAGCCGCCTTGGTTGAAAAGTGGTCCAGCGTCCCTCAATTTAACCCTCCCCCCAACGAGTTCCTGGCTTTAATTGTCCGTGTGGTCATCTTTTCTGTGAGTCTGTGTCACGCAACCTGCCTAGCTAGCAAAACAGTCCTTTCAGGGTAGAATAATTAATCAATTTTTCACCAATGTCACAAATTGGATATACGAGAAGAGTCTTACTTCATGTCCAGTGTTCAGATTCCTATGTCCAAGAGGGGGGCCCGCCCCGGCCTCGTCGGGTCCCCAACGGCCACAGATGGCCCGCCCTTTGCCCAGGCTTAGCCCGCGCGCGGTCCCGCGACGCGGGGGCTGTGCTTGGTTTTATGCGCCTCCAGGCGCGATGGTGATGCTATGCAACTTCCGGTGTTGGGGAGGCTGGGAGTTGTTGTCCTCGGTCTCCCTCCACACTGCGGCCGCAATGCGTTGGTAACTGCGGCGGCGGGAGGGAGACGGCCAGGGGGTGCAGCGGCGGGAAAGGGAAGAGCCGCCAGGAAACAAATGCCCAAAATGCGAACAGCAGGTACAGAAATCCAGAGAGCGTCGCCCGCTCCACCGGGGCTGTGATTGGTTTTATGCGCCTCCAGGCACGATGGTGATGCTATGCAACTTCCGGTGTTGGGGAGTCTGGGATTTGTAGTCCTCAGTCTCCATCCACACTGTGGCCGCGATGAGGTGGTGACTGCGGCGGAGGGAGGGAGACGGCCAGGGGGTGCAGCGGCGGGAAAGGGAAGAGCCGCCAGGAAACAAATGCCCAAAATCCGAACAGCAGATACAGAAATCCAGAGAAGGTCTTTTGCCACTTATAGGTACCAATATTCTTATGAGGTGCAGCGTGAGGAAATGAGCTGCAAAGCATATTAGCGGCGGAGACGCCAGGAGGGGCTGATGGGTGTTAGTCACAAGACTACATCCAAAAGGGAGGTCTGGGATTACATGTAGGGACACGGGGAGTGTTCCCACCACCTGATTACGTAGATATGAGGCCTCATGCAGGGGCCACAGGAAGAGACTGGGTCTACGTGTTCAGTCCTCTCTTTCTCTCTTGATGCGCATACAAGAGCATTAACTTGCCAGGTCGACATGCCTGTTTAAAACTGCACACACAGACTCTGCAGTGACAGGCCAGAGACATGTTCGATGGGCTACTAAAGTGGGTGGTTAATCAGTTCTACATTCTCACCAGTAGCATTTAATGTACATGCCCTGGGTACATGCAGTGCACTTCTCTAGGGACATATAAGTAAGCTAAATATGTCAGTTGTGGATAAGCAAATGTTACCCTTGTTTAAGCAGAGAGTGCATGTCCTTTAGCGCTGGTAGGCAGTGGTATAGTGCCCAGAGTCCTAAAGCTGGCAACAACAAATTTAGCGAAAAGGGGAGAAGGAAGGTAAAAAGGTTGGGGTGACCCTGCAGAAAATGCCATTTCCAACTCATATCAAAATCATACAGTAAGTAAAACTGAGATCCAGCCATATCTGAACATGCTCAAGCACTTCCTCCATGCAAGTCTCATGGTACTCCTAATTAAAGAACTAAATGAAAGATGGAAGTCACTTGCCAGGGCCAACTTGTGTAGGCTATGGCACACAAGAGAGGAAACCTTGGAGTACTTATCATGCATTTGCCTTTTTTTTTAAGTATGACATATTTTAATGAAACCAGTATTTCAAATTAATGGCATACGCACCTGTAGTGAAGCAAAAGACCAACTCTTCTCCACCGAAACCTCAGCAGTACAGACAAGATTTGGGAAATACATTGCTGTAAGCCAAACACTTTTAACAGGTTACGTTCTATAAAATTAAGGAGTATCACACAAATTATAAGGCCAGATTAATTCCAGGAAAGAAAAATTGAACATCAAAGTTGCCCAGCACCAGCATAAACATGCAGATCGTCTCTTATTAAAGTATGAGCCACTTTCCTTGATGAGATAAATAGAATTTTCATGAAAGTTCCTAAGACTAAATCAAGTAGTATGCAGCCCTTTCTGAGATACTGATCACAATTATATACAACCCAAGGGATGCACACAATAAGACATTATGCCATGTATAAATGGAAATGAATAGCGGATTGAAGATACGTTCTTTAATCTATGTCTGTCAAATAGTGTATCATTTTTCAAACACTGGTAACACTTTGCTACTATCTTTGAAACAGGGTTCGAATATTTCAACAAGAACGGTGTCCATATGAATGCCATTTTAATTGAGCTTTTTAGGGTATTCTTTCTTCTTTTGTAACAATTTTAATCAATTGAACCAAATACATTTTTACTTACTTACTGGTTTCTTTGAGAACACAAGTCTAATCCAGATAAGGAATAGCCTCTGGATTAAACACTAACCTTGAGATCTGCAATAGCATGCCCCTCACAGCAAAGTGGTTGGTCATCTTGTCCGGGGTAAGACTCGCACACATTTTGAGAAGCTCATGCACCTGCCTTTTTCACTAGCTGCCAGACTTCTATGCCTGTTTTCTTTTTATTCATTCCTTCAACTCTATCAATCTCATCTCTGGCATAACTATTTTAAGTACTCTTGCAGTGAAATTTTAGGCTGAGGAATTAGCTGATTAGAAAAAGCTTCCTTAAAGATGCTACTCCACTGGTTAAAGTGGATATGTATATGCCACATCTGAAGTTCACAATCTTAGGAATAGATTCATATTTGATTCAGTGTTTTAGTCTAATGGAGTAGACAAAAGTAATTGTATTTATACTTTGAAAGATATGCTTATTCTCAAAGGTTATGTGCATTTCCATTGACGGAAACAATGTTTAGTGGTACAATTAACAGAATGTCATTGGTCTTTATCTGAAAGCAAATTAATTCTAAACCACAGAAAGGTGTCCGTGATTTTAGTATTTTTTTAAATGAAAATCAGCACAATATCTTTTTCCACTAATTGCTTTGCTTTCTGTTCTTCAATGAAGACAGTTTTTATATATCCAATACGATTTTATGGAACTCTGCGAAAGGGTGGGAAGATACTTGTTCAGCTCTTTGTGCTTTTGTTCACGCCTATAGTGCATTTCATGCTGAAAATTAGAGGGAATGGCACCCCACTGTGTGCATGGGCATGGCTATTTTGTTTTACCTGCTTTCTTTGCTATTCTGTGCATAGTGCGGGGCACTTTTCAATGTACTTTATTCTGTTTTAATTCTCACCCAATTTCACTCATCACACCTAATTTACTTATGTGTTATCAGTGTGTGTCTTTCTGTGTGTGTATTTTATGTTTTTGTCTTTTTTTATTTTTTTCATGACGTTTTGTTCCTATTTTTGTTTTTCATTTCTTTCTTGTTTTCCATTTCCTTCAGCTCTTCCTTTCTGCTTTATTTTGTCCTACAGTTTTTTATTCACCCAGCCCCATGGCAGAACAGGCCGCAACCGGAGGCACCAGTGCAAAACTTCACACACCTGGTCAGCGGCCCTTCACTTAGGGGTTTAGCCCAACCCTTTTTTACAGAGGTGGAGGTGGCCACACTTTTTGTGTGCAAAACCACCTCCCTCCATGCTATTTGCAGATGACAGGCCTGGAAGAGGGTACGCCCTCTGAGAGCTATGGCTGCTTTGGGGGAGATTGTGCTGGTGCATACACTGCTGCACAGCACACAGCAGCTGATGCACTGCTGGGTGGACCAAATATATCAGGAACAGGACCTGATCAACTTGCTGGGTGTCAATGTTGTGATGCTTAGTGAGTAAATATTTTTTGTTTTCTAGAAATGCTAATTTGATTTTTTAAATAGCATGCTGCTCATACTCAGAGGTAAGTTACATTAATGTTATGAATGATATCTGGTCCAGCTTGACCTAGCCAGGTGCTCAGTGCTACCTACTTGTACTCATCTGTACTTGCTTGGGCTAATTATTTAAGAAGTGATACAGACTCCTTGGTCCTCTCACTAAGATAGTAGTATAACAAGGAGTTAGTGTTCTCTATGTCTTTTTTATGTAGCTCATACAGTCCCAATCTCCCAGTGATATGTAGTATGCATTGAAAAGGGAGACTGAGTTGGTCCATCAAAGGGGGTAGAGAAGCAAAGATCATTTGCTGCAATGCATTAGTAGTTCAAAATGTAGTTGAGGAAATTCGGAATAGGGCTTACGTTTAGGAAATTAGGAATAGGGCAATAGGCCATCTGATTTAGAAAAACACAATGCTACTGTGTCTGCCTGCCAACATATTTATTATAGGTTAACTATACCACTAATCTATTTTGTATCTTTATTTCTTACATCTGCACCCAAGGTCAAGCGGGCATCACAGCAGAGCGAAGGTGCTGCCACTGCAAATGAAACCACCACCACCAGCGCTGAGGCCATGGCAGATGGTTCTGCTGGCCCTAGTAAATCCTGCTATTATTATTTCCCTAACTTTTACCTCTTCCCACTAGTACAATTATTTTCCCTTGTATATTTTTTAATATGTCTCCTTTTATTCAACTCCTCTGTTTGTTAAATTCTTGATATCATTGTATTATCCTTTTTTATATTTCATGTTTCTGTAGATGACTTCCTTCTGCCTGTAGCTCTCTTTTGCTGTTTTAGTAAGCATTCCGTCTCACCCTAAATGTCTTGTTGTACTGTAAAGCTAAGTGACCAGATTTTTGAGACTGTGAAGATTGCTTGCCCAAGTAAGCGTTGTTCATATTCACCATGCATTTTTTTAGAAGGCTTTCTTGCTCATGCTCAAACAGTTAAAACAAGAGAGTAGCCATGGTGATGGACCCTCTCATTGTTGTGTTGTCATTCATTTATACAGTATGCCAACAGTTTCTACTACAGTGCAGTATGGCAGGAAAGTATTGCCTTTGCCAACAACGATATTAGCACTGTTCTTCCATTACATAAAGATTTTGGTTGGCTTGACATTTTATAACATGTCAACCAACAAACCTCCCAAAAGGCCAGTTTCAATAGAAGATATTTGTTCAAAAATATTATTAATTACTTAGGTTGTGAAACTGGTATCTACAATGTGGAATATTTTTTCTAGCCACAAACCCACCAGGGCCAAGCGCGGCAGAGGCAGTTGCAGTGCGATGGAGGAGGCCCAGGAGGAGGTTGAAGGGGGAGGAGTGGTGGTAAGTCACACTGCTTGCTTATAGACAAATTACATATACTGCATTTGTTAAGTGAGACAGATATCCCACCCATCATCATTTATCAGATCGCCCCACATGGCATTTCACCACCTAAGACCTAACGTCAGGGTGGTTCAATTCAGCAATGCAGTGTTGGTTGTGCAATCTGTGTCTGCTTCAGTTATTGCAGCATTTCAAATTTTTCAATGTATTAAAAACTGAAAGCAAGGTGTCTCTCCCAATGCTTAATTAGTCACCTCCTACTAGTTCTTCACTCAATTAATCTTTCCTAAGTTTTGTCCCAACGATCACAAAAAATTGAAAAATCTATTCTTGACATGTGCCACATTTCTCTGGATTCATGTGTATTTATTTCATGCCTTCTATGACAGATTGATGCGTTTTTCAAATTTTTCCCTTTCATCCTTCGTCAGCTACGATGACTGACTAAGCAAAAGCTTAGCACATTATGATCACTGACTGTTCACTATTCTATAGCAAAACATCTACCTAGCTTACTCCCTCTAACTTACCTTGCAGTAAAGTAACTTTCCTCACTAGTGTGTGAAGATAGTTGTTTAAATTATTTGTGGTAGAGGGCAAGGCCATGGAGTAATGTGGGACTTAGCACCAGATTTAGAGTTTGGCAGCTGGAATATTCTCTGATGAACATGGCAAATAAAATATGTAGCCCCTTTCCTTTCCCTGTACTGCTGTGCACTGCCTACGTACAGCAGACTTGATATCCACATGTATATGTGACGTGTGAGTGACATATTATTATTATTGTTATTCATGTGCCTCTTTGGAGTCAGGGTATAATTGAAAGAAAGTCAGAGAAGAGCAGGGCTATTGGCGTTAAAGTAAGATAATAAGTTGTAAATGTAAATGTATTGCGACTTATATAGCGCACGTATCACCCGAAGGCATCAAGGCGCTTGCTTAGGGAACCCGTCCTGGTATTCCCCTGTGAGATACCCCGGCAGGGTATCCACAAGGTGAAAGCCAGGCATCCCACCGCGAGGGGCCGTAGTGGAGATTAAGCAAGCTATTGCCCAGAGTCGCAGAGTGTGACCCCGTGAGTTGAGTAGGCACCAGAGCGAGAATTGTCGAGTCCGTGGAATTTTTGAGCCCGAGACCCGCCGAGGGGGGAATCAAACTCTGGTCCACGGCCGATCTCAGCTTCCGGGTCTGCCGCCTCTAACCACTGAGCCAAGTTGTCCATAGACCCGATGCCAGTATGCTACCATAATGTTGTAAACCAAGAATACTATTATTTGTGCTACATATATGCTTTGTTCATTAATGAGGGATCATTTTTCTTTTTATACACAAAGTGTCTGTTTAGTTTTTACAATGAAACCGGAATTTGTCATCAAAGCAAATTGAAGTATACCGCAAGTGAACCTGTACAACTGTATCCACAAAAGTGGGTTTCTCAAGAGCCACGAGATTTTAAATTCCTCATCAGTTGGTTGAGTCTGTGTTATTCGCTACCATATCATAAGTGTTTGGTGCAATTGCTGCACATTATGTCACTTTTCCAATACTTGGACCGTGGTCTGATATCTTAGCTTATCTAAGCGGTGAATGATTTTCCTGCCTGCCTGTTTTCTCACAAGTTTGGAAGAGTTTGTTTTCCTCCTACAGTTCTACTAGTACTCCGGTGTGTGTCAGTTTCTTCGTCCTATTGCAATTTACCCCAATCAATCACTAATTTTGATATTTATTGAAGAGAAACTTTACTTCTGTTGGAAAATGTATTAATAGCAGTGATAAGTAAAATGTAAATGTAAAATGTAAATTGATACTTGTATAGCGCACTACTCACCCGCAAGGGTCTCAAGGCACTTGTACGAATACCGCTGTGGAACCCATCCTGGCTTTCCCTGTGAGGTGTCCACTCCTGGGCACCCCAAGGTGGAGGCCAGGCATCCTTAGCGTTGTGGGGGCCGTTGTGGAGATTAAGCAAGCTGTTGCCCAGAGGGATTCCATGACTGGAATAGGCACCGAGGCGAGAATTATCAGGTCCGTGGAATTTTTGAGCCCAAGACCCGCAGAGGCGGGGAATTGAACCCTGGTCCCGGGCTAGACCTCTGCATCAGGATCTGCCGCTCCAACCATTGAGCCACTTTTCTCCACTCCACTAGTAATAAGGCCACAAATACAATAAGAGGGTCTCTATAAATAATTCTGTTACTCAACCCTTGGTAGCTGTCAATAGGCAGGCAGGTATAACCTAGGAAACAGGTGTGTAAACCATTTAATAACATCAATACATTAAAAAAGTAAGACACAACACACAATAAAAATCTGGCTCCAATTTATAAAAATATATTATACTTTTATGAACAAATAGACACCAAAATGACAAAAATTCAATATTTGGAACCTTAGATATGAATTTTTAAAGAATAAACACTTTCTAGTGCTTAAAAATGTATTCAGCCACTTTGAGACATTTGGTCACACTTCACCGGGAGAAAGTAAAAAACTGAGGTTAAACCGCGATATAGCCCTGGTTGGATACACAAAGTGAGAGTCTTTGGTTAAAATCTCACCATAGGACTTAGGAACTCTTCTGGAGGATATTCTCTTGATGTTGAGCGCTCCCCTCCAGCAAGCCGATTTTGATGCAACATCATCGGATTGCTTCTTTGCGAAGCCTAGGTCAAACTCTGGAAGCCTGGAGCTCCAGAGCTTTCAGCAGGACAAAACTGAAATCCAGGCCAGGTCGCAGTTGAAGATAGCAAGCTTTAATCTTGATGTTGAGCCAATCACCTTATGGATCTTTTCCCAAAGTTGCTCCAAACTTCTGGAACTTCTTCCTGAAGTTCCTCTTGAGTGTTCAAATGGGTCCAAAACACATATCCAGGAGTCTGAATCTCGTAGATGGCCCTTAGGATGTCTGGACTACAATTCCTACAATGCACCTGGCCAAATCTTTAAAAGTCCACTGTTCACACTCCAGGATGGGGACTCTTGGTGGAGATGATGCAGGTGGGCTATGTAAAGTTGTCACTTGCAGAGATTCCACTCCTTAATCCTTTTTGAAGCAAGGTAAAGTCCTTAGGGCTATAATAACATATTGTGCTACAGGTGCAGTCCTTAAGAGGGCAGTCGTTTGGGTGCAGATTCAGATTCCAGCAGGGTAGTCTATCTTCTCCTTGTAGTGTCAGCCAAAAGATCTGAGGAGCAATGCAGCTCTTCCATATTTACGCAGTGTTCCAGGGCATCGAGCAGAGGGCATACCTGACCATTGGTATGCAGGCTACCACCCAGGTATATGACCACTTCCTCTGAAGTGTGGCATATTCTTGTCCCAGAAAGCACTATTCTCTCAAAATTCAAAATGGAGAAATCCTCTCTAGTGGAGCTGGATCAGGTCCCAAGCCTACTGTGGTGGCTAATTTTCTTAAACACTCCCTTCCCAACCCTCTCCATAATCTAATTACAGGGGCTCATGTGTGGCTGCGGTGGCAGAAATTGAGGGTAAGCCTGTGCAGTCCCAAAGTGAAATTCTCCCTTTGAAGACCAGTTTAGCTACCCCTCATCCCATTCCTGCTATCTGCTCTGCAGCTTGTACGTTTCCTCCCACAGGAAACCCATTGTCTTTCTAGCAGGGCTTTTCACACCCCATTAGAGCAGCCTGGCCGGCCTGGGCAGAGGGTGTCCATTCAGGAGAAAGCAGCTGCAAGGCTGGATTTTTCTTCCCAGAAAAGAAAGTTTAATAACTTATTTTCTGTCATAGTTGTAATACATTTAAAAGTGGTCAGTTTGATACCTTGAAGTATATTTTTTTACATGGCTCCTATCAATATTTATACTTCAGTAAAATATTATGTTAGCCTATGGAGCCATTCTCTACAAAGGCCAACAATGAAATTTACAATTTCTCCATCACCAGGGCTTCTAAAACATTTTTGATAATGTCCCTGCTTATAGTTACAAGGGACCCTACCCCTGGGGCACCTGGGGGACATCTTAGGGGTGACATGTGTATAAATAAGTTTGTTTGATACTTTGGAAGTGCCTTTAATTCCAAAGTCAAATTTGCATATAATAAAGTTTTTAAAACAGTCTGCAAGGCAGGGCTGCCTTGTATATTAACACCAGGCACAACAGTAGTGCACACTCCAATGCAGGAAATCTACTTGGCCTATACACTTCCCTGTCCTAGGGATTTAGAGGTAATTTGAATCCTCTTGCCTTGTTATATGCTAGGGACTTATAAAGGTCTTATTGAATCAAAGGAGAGAGTGAGGACTAGGTAAGCTAGTCCGGATCCCCACTTGTATATGTCAAAATCAAAGAGGACTAGCTAAGTTACATAGAGGGGGACTCAATGGAGTACGTGTGTCGACAAACCAGTAGGTTTTTTCAGAAAGCCCTCACCCACCAACCTAGTTGGTGGCATGCTTCATCATCGGGCCCACCACAGTGACACCTAATATGCCCCGGGTGTGCTTCAACGCCAGATTACTGCGGAGCTGGTATACTTGCTGAGTGTGCAGTGTAGTGAGTGTGAAGGTGAAAATTAAAAAACCATACAGGTGGTCCCAGTACCCGAGGGTAAAACAATATTTTAATTTACTGGGCCCCTGTTGGTATATTAAAAGGCAGACGGACGCGTTGGAGTATGGATTATGACCTCCAGTGTCCTGTGTGGTCTACATGTTTCAGCCTGGCCTTTTTAATTTGAAACAGGCTTTCCTCAGGACCAAGTGAGTATGTGTAAAAGGTGAATTAAATAAATAGACTAAATTGTAGTGAGTGTGTTTATTTTTTGCTATATGTAGCACTCCCTAAGGTGCTATATGGGTGAGAGGGGGGATCTCTCTCGCTTTGCTACATATAACATGAAGGGGACACAGACAGACGTACAGGGTAGAGTCACATTAGCATTATTTTGCAAGTTTAGCCGTCATTCAGCCGTCTTATAAGGTGAGTGAACGAACTATGTATGGCTAAAGTGTGGTCTTGTCAGTGACAGGACTCATGTGTTTTTTTTATCTAGAAGCCGGTTGTAGTGGTGGGCTAGAAAAACGAATTTTACCAATGTGAGGTTCAGGTAAGTAAAAGAACATTATCCTCACACAGTCTTTTTCTGTACAAAGCCTCCTTGGGTCACCTGGCAGAGAAAAAGACCCTGAAAGAAGGTTGTAACAGCTTTGAAATGTATCCGACCTGTAAGGAAAGACCTCAACACCTTACCCCAGTAGTAGCTGTAGTGCGCAGTCCAATTACTCACGAAGTTGCCGGTCTGGTTCCTCCTTGGACCTGTCGTCCTTCTGCGGTGCCCGAATGTGAAAAGAGGGCCTGGCCGATCGTGTTTATATAGCCTGCGCGAAGGAGTTTTGAGAGCGCCCGTCAGTCTGCTCATGCGCGAAGTGCAGACAGTGCTTGCAAGTTTCACGTATTACCTCATTTAGGATAGCGCGACTTTGCTGCACGTGTAGCGGGGGCATGTACGAGCATGAGGGCCGGTTATGGGATATGAGGGATTAAAAATTAAAGGATTAAAAATTGGAGGGACATTCCCATTAGGTGTTGAACAAAGGCCTCTCCTTCGTCCCCACAGCCAAACTGGACCACTTCAAATTACATGTGGAGCTAGCAGAGTTCTTCAGGAAATTGAAGCTAAAGGCCTTCTTTGAAAAGAAAGAGGAGACCGACAACAGCCAAGAGGAGATCCCCAACGAAACAGGTCTTAGACTAAAATCCACCTTCGTTCCACCACCTGCCAGCATCCCAGTAGAGATTGCTGCATTCGAACAGGCGGTTTATACGGAGGTAGAAAACATACAAGAGAAAGACACCTTCAACAACCTGTCCCATCAAGAACGGGAAACGATTAAACGCCTACAGACTAACCCATCACTTGTCATAAAACCTGCTGACAAGGGTGGAGGTATCGTCTTAATGATAAAACGGACTACGATACCGAATGCCGTAGACTCCTAAGTGACACCAGAAATTACAGGCCCCTCAAGAAAGATCCTACCGAGGAATTACGCAACAGGATACAGACTCTGGTAAAGAACGCCCGAGATGCCGAACACATCTCCAAACAAGAGGCAGACTACCTGTGCACCAAAAATGCTAAAAACCCGTATTTCTACACAGTACCGAAGATACACAAAGGGGTAACCCCCCCACCGGGCAGACCAATTGTGTCTGGAATTCAATCACTCCTAGAGCCTTTGTCCCGCTTCTGTGACTTCTTCCTGAACCCCTTAGTTCAACAGACACCATCATATATAAAGGACACAAAACATCTCCTCAACGTGATCAAAGAAACTAACTTCAACCCAACAACTCAACTCCTTGTCGGACTAGACATTGAGAGTTTATACACTAGCTTGCCACAGGACGCCACATTGGAGGTACTACACGAAGTCCTTATGGGTACCACTTGGAACCACCAGACTCCCCGTAATTTCATCATGGAATGCGCAACCCTTGCGCTAAAGGACAACTACTTCGAATATGAAGGTAAACTGTACCTACAGACCAATGGGACCAGCATGGGGAGCGTTTTCGCTCCCAGCATAGCGGGTCTTTACGTAGCCCACTTTGAGAAAACTCACATACAAACTCTCACTAACCCCTACATGGCCAACATCAAAGTATGGCGTCGCTACATCGACGACATCCTCATCATCTGGGAAGGGAGTCAAGAAACCTTGGACAATTTCCTCATGTGGATCAACAGTCGTGACAACTACCTGAGATTTACGAGTACTAGCAGTTCCTCTGAATTACCCTTCCTGGATCTCAATATAAAAGCAGACCAGAATGGCCTAACGACCACAACTTTTTACAAACCCACATCGAGAAATTCCCTCCTGAGGTTTGATAGCTTCCACCCTAGACCTCTAAGGGAAAACCTCCCTTATGGTCAATTCTTGCGACTCAGACGCAATTGCAGCCGGATCCAGGATTTCAAACAACAATCAACTACCCTAATCCACAAACTGGAAGACAGAGGATATCCCACCAGGATTTTGAAAACCACTTGCAAAAGAGCGCGGAATCAAAACAGGGAGGCACTTCTCGAGGCAACAACGAGACCGCCTGAGGAACCCACCCTCACCTGTGTTACCACGTATAACACTATATCAAACCAGGTCTCCTACATCATCAATAGAAATTGGAGGATCATAAACTCAGGCAGCAGAAATTGGGAGAAACCAAGGTTTGCCTACAAAAGAGCAAAAAATCTAAAAGACTCTCTAGTCCACACAAGACCCCGACCTAACAATGCCCCTAGAGACAACACCGTTCTCAACGCATGGGGCTTACCAAAACTGACAGGACACCAACCGTGCAACAATTGCAGTGTATGCCATTTAACATCCCCATCTAAAACCCTGGACCTGGAACCAGGTAAAACATGGACACAACGTCAGTTCACCAATTGTAACTCTTCCAACCTGGTTTATCTAATAACATGCAGATGTGGCCTACGATACTTCGGGATGACTACCCGCAAGGTACGAACCAGAATGACAGAACACCGGAGCACCATCCGATGTGGCAAAAACATAAGTAAATTAACAGACCATTTTTTGTCTCATCACCACACTCCAAATGATTTTACTTGGACGGTCATTGAACAATTTGACATAACAGAAAACAACGACAGGCACCTCCTCCAAAAGGAACAACGCTGGATATACAGATTGTCCACACATATTGGGGGGCTGAATGATTCCATACCATGGAATTCATTAACTAATTGAATTGAGAATTATCCTAAGCAACATGTTCCTTTATCTTCTTCTCTTCTCTCTCACCCAGTTACAGCATATATCTCTGTGCATATTAGTGTGCTACCATTGTAACTAAGTACTCAACAAACACCTAATGGGAATGTCCCTCCAATTTTTAATCCTTTAATTTTTAATCCCTCATATCCCATAACCGGCCCTCATGCTCGTACATGCCCCCGCTACACGTGCAGCAAAGTCGCGCTATCCTAAATGAGGTAATACGTGAAACTTGCGACCACTGTCTGCACTTCGCGCATGAGCAGACTGACGGGCGCTCTCAAAACTCCTTCGCGCATGCGCAGGAGTCAGGAAACCAATGCGCATGCGCCCGGCGAGTACCACTACCCCTTCAAGCATGCGCTCAGCGGCAATGACATGGCGTTTTGCGCGACTGCACCCCTCCCTCTGTTTCTACATTTACACAGGTGTAAACGATAACGGAGGCTATATAAACACGATCGGCCAGGCCCTCTTTTCACATTCGGGCACCGCAGAAGGACGACAGGTCCAAGGAGGAACCAGACCGGCAACTTCGTGAGTAATTGGACTGCGCACTACAGCTACTACTGGGGTAAGGTGTTGAGGTCTTTCCTTACAGGTCGGATAAATTTCAAAGCTGTTACAACCTTCTTTCAGGGTCTTTTTCTCTGCCAGGTGACCCAAGGAGGCTTTGTACAGAAAAAGACTGTGTGAGGATAATGTTCTTTTACTTACCTGAACCTCACATTGGTAAAATTCGTTTTTCTAGCCCACCACTACAACCGGCTTCTAGATAAAAAACCACATGAGTCCTGTCACTGACAAGACCACACTTTAGCCATACATAGTTCGTTCACTCACCTTATAAGACGGCTGAATGACGGCTAAACTTGCAAAATAATGCTAATGTGACTCTACCCTGTACGTCTGTCTGTGTCCCCTTCATGTTATATGTAGCAAAGCGAGAGGGATCCCCCCTCTCACCCATATAGCACCTTAGGGAGTGCTACACATAGCAAAAAATAAACACACTCACTACAATTTAGTCTATTTATTTAATTCACCTTTTACACATACTCACTTGGTCCTGAGGAAAGCCTGTTTCAAATTAAAAAGGCCAGGCTGAAACATGTAGACCACACAGGACACTGGAGGTCATAATCCATACTCCAACGCGTCCGTCTGCCTTTTAATATACCAACAGGGGCCCAGTAAATTAAAATATTGTTTTACCCTCGGGTACTGGGACCCCCTGTATGGTTTTTTAATTTTCACCTTCACACTCACTACACTGCACACTCAGCAAGTATACCAGCTCCGCAGTAATCTGGCGTTGAAGCACACCCGGGGCATATTAGGTGTCACTGTGGTGGGCCCGATGATGAAGCATGCCACCAACTAGGTTGGTGGGTGAGGGCTTTCTGAAAAAACCTACTGGTTTGTCGACACACGTACTCCATTGAGTCCCCCTCTATGTAACTTAGCTAGTCCTCTTTGATTTTGACTTATAAAGGTCTGTCATCGCCAATTGTAATTATCCCAAATTACCATGTACTTTTTTAGAAAGAACACAGGCCCTGGGTCTGCTTAGCAGGGCCCAGGGCAGAGTAAAAGTCAGAAAAACCAGCAACTGGCAGTCAAATGTAAGCAAAAAGTGGGGGACAATGCAAACAGGTCCTGATTTCTCACAGATTGCATTTGTCACAATAAGTTTGCCCTGATCAATTCTACCGCTGGGCTGAAACTTCGACCTTTATTCAATTGATATGGCCTGCCATACGTTTATTCTATAACTTTATATTGTATTAGTATAAAATGATCAAAATGACAAAATCCAATAAGTAAAATTGGAGTTATGAATCTTTTAAGAATAAGCCAAAAATAGTAGTTAGAAGTCAATAGCTCTAAGGGGTTACTTGAGGTCATGCTGGACCGGGGCAGATCCATAGTTCAGGCAGACTGGGATAGAGGAGAGGCCGAATACAGGACTCACGCAGGTCCCACTGAGAAAGTACCTTAAATGGAGCAAAATGTCAACATCGAAGTCTAGATATATTGGCACTGATCTGTGCAGGCGATGAAGTACCGCGTTACAATTCAGGCACTGTGTTATTGTTGAGCCACACTGTTGGTCGTCATCAAGCTGCACAGTCTGTTGAGATGATGTCATCAATTTGCTCCTGCATCGGCATTGAAGGGCAATGCATCAGTTCCGATTGGCACAAAGGCATCACTGCATCAATTTTGAAGGTTCTCAATAACAGAAATCATTATTCAAGGCACCACTTGACAGGGCAGGACTCACCAATGGCAGAATCCAGGTGCTGATGCATCGTTGAAGGAAGTCTTCAGGACAGGGGGTAAGCCCTTGGAATCACTCTGGGTTTAGGTTGGATTGGTGCTGTCCTTATGCTCAGCAGGACAGAGATCAGCAGACAGAAAAAAGAAGAAAGCAGTTCCTTCAGAGTAGCAAAGTGTCAGTCCTTGTCGCACAGCAGTCTTTACTCCTGGCAGAGGTTATCACAGGTCCAGCAGTATACTATTCTTGGTAGTGTCAGAGCCCCAGTACTTATACCCAAATGTGCCTTTGAAGTGGGGCTGAGTTCAAAGCAGGCCCTTATGGCATAATCCAAGAAATCCATCAATTTTTGTGTTGATATTATTTTTGGCTACTCCTGGATCTGAGCCTTTACCTCTCGAAGGTCAATCCAGATTTACTGACTAGGTTGGCCTTCATAGCAGTGTAGCGTGTCTGGTCCTCTAAGTGTAAGCAGTGTATCCCTCCCCACGGTGGCACATACCTCCATAAACTACCACCCCATAACTCCTGTGGGACCTTACACACTCTGGGAGCCACTTCATAGACTGCAAACTATGTGCCTATGTCATCCCCCACCACATAACTAAGCATGAAATCCTTTGGAATCTGGACTCTGAACTCACTAGTGGACACGACAGGTCTGCTACCACCAATGCTGTTACAGGACTCAACTTGTAAGACTCTTATGTCCAGGTCTTTGAGACTGAGCTCATGAGACATCTTACTCCCCTCCTTGGCTAGTCTCATCTCCTCCAGATCCTGTTTTTTCTAAGAAAAAGCAAGTTGCTGTGCTTGCTGCAGCTTGGCAATCTCCAATGTTAGTTTTGCTTCCTCCCTCCTGTCTGCCAGCTCCTCTGGGGGCAGGTTCCTGGAAGTAACACTGCTTTCTGCTCTGGGAACCGCTATTGCTCCTAGCAAGTTGTTGGCCCTATCTACAGGCAGTCCTAAATCCACATTGGAATACAGAATCGGGTCCTCCTCTGGATGATCATCCTCTGCTACCTGGGTCTCCGCCCAGGCTCTCAAAGTCTTCTTTAGCTCCATCTTCCAAGTGAAACCCCTTGTAGACACTTGAAAGTCCTTAAAGAAATCCTTCAGCTGGTGCACAGATGCTGCAGGTGCAGCTTCTTCTGAGTGAGACATGGTTTTAGCAGGAAAATCAAAAACACGAGTAGGGAGAATTGAAAAAGCCCTGAATTGGTCTTAATATTGAGTTGTAGAGGACAATCAGTTATTATCTGGTATTGCACAAGCACAAGTCCAATCCTCCCCACTGATCACCAATGTTAGAAATTCAGTCTCTAGTTGGCAGCGGTATGCACCCTGTCCAAGAAAGGATCACAATCCTACTCAGGGTAAGCTAGATACACACTAAAACATATACTATGTTCAACCTTTGGTAGCTTGACACGGAGCAGTCAGGGTTATCTAAAGAGGCAATGTGTAAAGTATTTGTCAAACAATGAAAACCTCACAAAAATACTGCACACAGGTTTAGAAAAATAGAGAATAATTTCATTCGTAAAATAAGACCAAGATAAAAAAAATCTTCATAGTAGAACTGGTGTTATGTATTTTTCATAGAATAAACTAAAAATAGAGCTTAGATGTTAATAGTACTAAAGGATTTCTTGAGGTCGCACTGGACCGGGGCCAAATGCAAAGTTCAAGCCAACCACAATTGAGGGCAGGCTGGCTACAGAACTCAAAAACGTCCCGCTGAGAAAGTGCCTTTGATGGACCAAAGCATAACGTCAAAGTCTCGATGCATGGGTGCCGATCCACATAGGTGATGAAGAACGCATTTATGATGCAGGTACTTCGTCGTTGTCAAGCCGCTCTGTCAGTCATTGTCAAGTTATTCAGTCCATCGAGGCGAAGTCATCAATCGATTCCTACGATGGTGTCGATGGGCAACGCTTCAGTTCTGTTTGGCGCAAAGTAGTCACTGCGTCAATTTTGATGATTCTGGAAAGCAACAATCACCTTCCTAGGGCCCAGGACTGGAAAGGCACAACTTGGCAGGGCAAGGCTCACAGATGCCAGAAGCCAGGTGCTGTTGCAGACTTGAAGGAAGTTTGATGGCCCTGAGAACTCAGAACTGGGGGCAAGTCAGCAAGCCCTTGGAGTCAGTCTGGTTTCAAGTGAGATGGGGTTAGGTCAATATCTAAATGAGAAAAAAACTTACTGTCTTGATAGGGTCAGAACCGCAATACTTATACCCAGTCGTGCCTTTGAAATTGTGGTACTTCAAAGTAGACCCATGAAGTGCCCAGTTCCCCTTTTATCCAATTCCTGTCTGTTAGGCTATCTGTAGGGGATAATCAGCCTCAACATAGAAGAGTTTGACATTTAATCCAGCAGATTTTACTTAGCAGCATTTCCCATATCAAAGCACCTATCTCCTGTCCACAGGTGTGAGTAGGTCTCATAGATTCATCATCATGTTGGTTTTCCATTGAAGTCAATAACTTCCTTCTTCTGACTATTTGTAGGAAAGTAGGATCTGCGTTTATGGTTCGCCCCACTTTTTAGCTGGTGCTATGCTGTTTCGGACTAGTCTGACTGAGATCCCAGTTTCTGTGCTTTCTCCCCTAAATTGGAATGGTAAATATTTAGGTACATCCCAGATTGGACACTGGTGTACCCTTATCAGTCCCTAGTATATGGGACTAAGGTAACCGGGGCATAGGTACCCTGTATGTCCCCCATGGGCTAAAGCATGCACTATGCCACCCATGGAGGATCACTCAAACAGTAACTACAGGCCTGCCATCACAGCCTGCGAAAGCTGGTGCTAGCACCACTTACAACAGATATAGGTTTCCCTAGATCTAAGGTCACTACACTTAAAACCTATAAGTCACCCTGAAAACAGGCCTTTCAATCCTGAAGGCAGGGTGCTCCGTTCTAAGTGTGAGGGTGCCCCTGCATGAGCAGGACACCCCTATAACCTTCGTAGTCCATTTTCCTGAGATGCAAGTGCATCAGCAATTACGATACATAGAGTGGCCATGCCTCATTACGTGATGATCATCTCTAAACTGGCTGTAACAAACCCTGTCTTGTTTGGTGGCAAGATTGTTGGAATCACCCCCCCCCCCCCACAGCGACCTATGACCCTACTCGCAGGCAGGTCGCTCCCCACGCTGTTGCACGGCTCTGCCTGCATTGTTTTTGCCTAATCTTGTATTTTTCCCCTGTGCCTAACTTGCCTTCTTGCCCAGACTTGTTTTTATTCCCCTGTGCCTGTACTTGCTTTATTTATTTATTTATTTATTTATTTTTAAAATTTATAAAGCGCAAACAAATGCCCTTAGGCGTCTCGGCGCTAAGGATTCCATGCCGGATTCAGGGCTGATTTTACTGATTGAACAACCATGTTTTTATCATTTTGCAGAACTGGAGTAGAGATTGACATGAACGGATATGCAACGGTAACGCATTCCAGAGTCTAGCTGCTGTCACCACGAAGCGTCTGTCTCCTCAGGACACAGTCTTTGTGCGTGGTACCACCAACTGATGAACCGTCGCAGATCTAAGTTGTCTGTTAGGGCAGTAGGAGGCTAGCTGTTTTATCAGGAATTGAGGGCCTTGTTTGTGTACGGCTTTGAAGGTAAGGCAGAGAGCCTTAAATTGTATACGGTTCTTGATCGCCAGCCAATGGTATTTTCGAATAACCTGTGAAATAGGTTTGAATTTCGGGGTCCCCGAAAGCATTCTGGCGGCTGCATTTTGGACCGTTTGCATTCTTTTGATGACTCTGCATTGTGCATTGGCAAACAGTCCATTGCAATAGCCCAGACTTGTTTTTATTCCCCTGTGCCTGTACTTGCTTTCTTGCCCAGACTTCTTCTTATTCCCCTGTGCCTAACTTGCTTTCTTGCCCAGACTTGTTTTTATTCCTCTGTGCCTGTACTTGTTTTCTTGCCTAAACTTGTTTTTCCTTCCTGTGCCCAGTTCTCCCATGGCCCCTGCCCGTTTTCCCCGCTGCTGCGTCCCTGCCCACCTGAAATCTCATTCGCCGCCCCGCATCCCAGCTGCTCCTCCCTCCCACATCCCCTCATATGGAAGCCGCTACGCGGCCGCGCAGTGGGCGCGCCGCTGGCGCACCTAAGGCAAGACCGTCTGTGCCCGTCCGTGCCTGGACCGTGCCCAGCGCCAGGACCCCTGAACACCACGAATGCCACAACGCCCGACACCGCTGCGATGCCAGAACCCTCCACGCACTCAACACCGGATGATCACACACATGCTTCCTGGCCACCCCGGAGCGCACCCACGGAACTTTCACCTGCCGGAACTGCAGCTTCACCAGCATCCGCCCCACCATGCTGCCGACCAGGAAAGAACACAACCACCTCAGATGCATCCTTCTCAACACCCGCTCCGCCCGAAAACATGCTGTTTAACTCTGGGACCTACTTGACTCAACCTCCCCAGACATCGCCTTCCTGATGGAGACCTGGCTGAACCCCGCCTCGGCACCCAACATAGCCATAGCCGTCCCGGAAGGCTACAAGATCACCCACAAGGACCGCACCAACAGAACGGGAGGAGGAATCGCCATCGTCCACAGGAACACTCTCAGAGTCTCGACCAACACCGACGACACCCTCAGCACCGCCGAACACCTGCACTTCCAGATCCACACCGACCCCAACACCACCCTCAGAGGAACCCTCATCTACAGACCGCCCGGACCCCGACCACAGTTCAGCGACTCCATCGCCGACTTCGTCAGCACACACACCCTCGCCTCCATGGACTACATCCTCCACGGGGACCTGAACTTCCACCTCGAGAACAATGACGACACCAACTCCACCACCCTGATCGACAACCTAGCCAACCTCGGACTCAAACAACTCATCACAACACCCACCCACTCCGCAGGTCACACGCTTGACCCCATCTTCTCCGCAAGCCCCCATGTCTCCTTCAACCATACCACCGAACTCCACTGGACCGACCACCGCTGCATCCACTTTACCTTCAAGAAACCCACCACGCACCACCGCACCCAACAGATGCCTCACCGCTGCTGGAGCAAAGTCACCGAAGACCAGCTAACCACCACCCTCGCCCGGAGCCCACCCGCCGACCATACTGACCCCGACACCCCCGCCCGCAACCTCAGACAGTGGATCAACGACTGCGCCAACCCCCTCGCCCCAATCAAGAAACCCTCCAATAATCATACCAACAAGAAAGCCAGCTGGTTCACTGAAGACCTCTGGGCCTCCAAGCAAACCTGCCGAATGCTGGAGAAGATCTGGCTCCGTGAACAAACACCGGACAGCCACGCCGCCCACAAGAATGCCACCCGCAGACACCATCACCTCATCAGATCCACCAAAAGGGCCTCTTTCAAAGACCGCCTAGACAACAACGCGCACAACAGCAAAGAGCTCTTCAACATCGTGAAGGAACTCTCCAACCCCAGCTCCAACACCAATGACGTCCCACCCTCGCAAGACCTGTGCGACTCGCTGGCCACCTTCTTCCACCACAAGATCACAGATATCCATGACAGTTTCAACGCCACGACCGCCCCGACAACCACTGAGACCTCCGCTCCCACGACCATCATCCGCACCAACCGCCTGCTCTTCTGGACCAACATCAACGACGATGACACCATCAACATCATGAACACCATCCACTCGGGATCTCCGTCAGATCCATGCCCACACCACATCTTCAACAAAGCCAGCACATCCATCGCACCCCATCTCCGAAAAGTCATCAACACCTCCTTCGAGACAGCAACCTTCCCGGAGAGCTGGAAGCACGCCGAGATCAACGCCTTACTCAAGAAACCCAAGGCGGACCCCAAGGACCTCAAGAACTTCCGGCCCATCTCCCTGCTCCCGTTCCCAGCAAAGGTCATCGAGAAGACCGTCAACGAACAACTGACCCGCTACCTCGAGGAGAACAACATCCTGGACCCTTCCCAGTCCGGGTTCCGCAGCAACCACAGCACCGAGACTGCCCTCATCGCCCCACCAATGATATCAAGTCCCTGCTGGACAACGGAGAACGGCGGCCCTCATCCTCCTGGACCTCTCAGCTGCCTTCGACACGGTCTGTCACCACACACTACGAACACGCCTCCACAACGCTGGGAACCAAGAGAAGGCCCTGGGCTGGACCACCTCCTTCCTCTCTGGCAGAACACAGAGCGTCCGCTTTCCCCCCTTCCGCTCCGAAGCCATCGAGATCATCTGCGGCGTACCCCAGGGCTCATCCCTCAGCCCAACCCTGTTTAACATCTCCATGGCACCACTCGCCCACGTTGCCCGCCGGCACGACCTCAACATCCTCTCCTATGCCGATGACACCCAGCTGATCCTCTCCCTCACCAAGGACCCCCACACCGCCAAAACCTACCTTTACGAAGGAATGAAGGCCGTTGCTTCATGGATGAGGAACAGCCGACTGAAGCTGAACTCGGACTAGACAGAGGTCCTCATCTTTGGATCCAACCCTTCGGCCTGGGACGACTCCTGGTGGCCGACCGCACTGGGAACCGCTCCAACACCCACCGACCACGCACGCAACCCAGGGGTTTTCCTCAACTCCACCCTCTCCATGACTAAACAGGTCAACGCTGTCTCCTCCTGCTTCAACACCCTCCGCATGCTCCGTAGGATCTACAAGTGGATCCCCACTGAAACGAGAAGAACAGTCACCCAGGCCTTTGTCAGCAGCAGGTTGGACTATGGAAACGCCCTCTACGCAGCAGCCTCGGCCAAACTCCTGAGACGCTTCAACGCATCCAGAACGCCTCTGCACGCCTGATCCTCAACATCACTCACCGCACTCCTAGACCCTGACAGCACAACATGGATGCTTCCGACCAGAGACACGATTCTGCCCTTCTGCTGATGAGCCAAGCTTGAGCAGGGAAAAGCAGAACAATAGGTATCCGGTCACAGGGAGGTGTGACCACTTCCCAGACAGGTTTTAATGTATTGGGGCCGAGTGGGAGCGCTTGCCAGCACTTATCAGTCTGCTTGAGAGGTGCCCTCCCTGGATAGTCCAGGTCAAACGAGGTCAGGGAACCAACCCCGCTCTGGTGCTAAACTGGACAAAGGAATGGAAGTATCCTCTTCACTGTCCAACCCCTCCAGGAGGATACCCGGAATCGTCCCAACCCTTGCCTTAGCATACTTAAGAGCTTACCTATAGGTGGGTCCCTGATTCGTCTTGGGACAAGATTAATTTCAAGACACCACCTCTACTTCAACCATCTGGGCACTCTTGACTTCACTGATATTCGCTCTGGGAAACAAGACTGCAACTGTGAAGACTCCTGCTGCTCCTGGTCTCATCGCCCTGCTCTTCTGCTGCAACATCCATGCCTGTACTGCATGCAGGAACCTTACAAGGCCTGTAAACACCCAAGACACCGGAAGGAATCTCCCTTGAAGTGAAGGAGTCACTTATCTGTATCTGCGGGCACTGCATAAAAGCTCACCGGTTTGCTGATCCCAAGCTGCCACAGACTCCAAAAGGATCAGCAACACAGGTGGTGATTCTTCATCTCCCTAGAGGCCTGCCCTGCCTCTCACCACGCTTGAGGCCAATATCTCTCCCTGGAGCCGGAGAAACCAAACCCCTGTGTACCACGTCGGCTTACTGTTGCAAAGGCTTGTCGGCTTTCTCTCTCCAAGATCTTTGGGCTCCAATTATCCCCAACCACAAGCATCTCCTGTGACCAAGATCTTCATCCTCACTGCAACACTTGTATTGTGGACCTGCATCTTTGGTGAGCTGCTCAAGGCACTCTTTCGACTCTGTGCCTCTGGCCTGTAAGTCCTCTTGAGGGTGTTCTTTGATTTCTGTGGACTCCTCTGATTACTTGTGGCCTGCCCTGACTCCCCTGCTTGTGGTGAGTTGCCTGGACCTTGCTGGTTCCGACAATGCACCTTCTTCGCTCTCCACATTGTTTGCAGTTGCCAAGGATTGTTGGTGTTCTCGATGGACACCGACCCCTCAACTCTCAACATCCGACGTGGGACCGCTCATGAACAGCTTATGGTCCTCCACAGATTCACCTGGTCCTCACAGCTGCAGCTCCACGGTCACCATCATCTCTCCTGCGACACTCTACATCGGTAGGCATTCGTCTTCCTTGCCTCCTGGTCCCCCTGGGTGACATAGACTCTGTCCCCTCTGCTTGCAGGTACTTCTCAACTTGAATCCACCTTTGGGTTCCATCGGACGCTTTCACCTTCTCCAGCAGCAGCATCTTCCTGAAGTCTCCTATTGCATTTGATGGCTGTTTCCGATGCCACATCACACCTTTGCACCCGACTTCCCTGATATAGGTATCCTGGTTCCTAGGGTATCCACAGGTTGGTAGCTCTCCAACCATCTGCCTTCCATGGGATTTATTCAGGGTCCACAGGGAAGGGTCCTTCTTCTCTAAAATGGCAACCACGACTTGCCCATTAACTTCTATTGAGCCTGTGGTCCTGTTCCCACTCTGTACATGACCTACATGGGGTTCCTAGTTACTTACCTCGGGTGGTTCCTTGGGTCCCCAGTATTTCTACGTCTTCTGGGTATAGGCTTGACTCGACTCGTGGTTCGCCTACCACCATTTTAGTATATGGTTTGGTCTCCCCCTGGTGACCACTGTGTATTCATGGTACTTACTTGTTTCTATTGAAAGGAATTGTGTGCATTGTGTATATCTCTGTCTAGGAGATATCGGTATATGTTAGTGAGTGACTTAGAATGAATCCATATTTTTATAAATACACTGTGTTGTTCTTTTTCACTTAATCTATACCAATAAGATTATGTTCTGGTCAAATAAGCTGCTTTACACTCCTTATTGACTAAGCTTGAAGGCTTCTCTCCACAGCTGCCATTTAGAGTGCTTACTAAGGTAGTCTCAGACAACTAAAATCACCACAAGGGTTGTCTGGATTGGTGCAGGGTGCCCACTTACATAAATGTGCATCATATACCAAGCCAGCTTCTCACACTATTGCAGTAGTCTTGACTCAAAGTAACAAATCGGTCTGACTCCCAAACCAAATTAAATTGAGAGGGATAGTCCTGTAGTGCACTGCTGTTGATGAACAAGAAGAGTAAATCTGCTCATTTTCTTTAGATTTGTATTTGTTGAATTAACTTGACTGTTTTGGACTCTGAAGGACCAGAAAGAAAGTACAGCAAGGAGTGGACCATTCACATATACAATTATAGTTTAGCGTGAAAGGGGCAATCACCTTCAGGCAAAATCACTCATCAGACCCCAAACATTACAAATCATCAGAATCAAGTTTACAGATTAATTGAAAACCCTCACTCACTGTCAATTACTACATGAATCATCATCACGCACACTCACTCAATAATATAACACTCATTAATGCAATCGTTACCTGTTCCAATTCAAGCACGGAGGTACACAATTGTTGTATTGTATCAAAACATTGGTAGACTTGTACATTAAATTAACTTTACTAGGGCTGCCCTTCTAGGGAAAGAAAGAAGAAAGTTAGGCATGGGTTAGAGTCAGTTATTGTCTTTGAAGGGAATGGAAAGGCTTCTTCATTGCAGACTGGTCCAACTCCAATCTAAGCATACATGTGTCTAAATGGTGGGAATGCATAAGTCAGACACAAACAAACTATAGAATGTTCCTCTAGCTATATCCATTTTTTTATTATAGCAGTTAAAATATAATCTAAAAATTGTCTATGATGGACTACTCAGTCAGGGAAGTAGAGTTCCTCCTCAAACTCAGGGTTTGCCCAGAAGTTGGTCAGCTAATACACCTGAGCCTGACTAATCTCCTCATTCTCCTCCTCCTCTGGTGTTTCAGGAACAGTGTAATTGTGTAGTATGGAATGTGGGTTCATTTTAATCATGTTTCTAACTGTGACAACTGTACCAGCTGCAGTACACACATGTTCAGCAGACACACTGGCTACCACACAAGCCAGATATGTTATTGCCAGCCTGTTGAGCTCTGGCCGTTGGTGCATCTTCCCATCCCAATAGACCAATGGGTTTTGATCCATTTAGACCTCTTTGTGCAATCCAGCTAGTCTGGGAACATACTCTAAAGGGTCATTGGTACTGCCACTTGCTCTACCTCTTTTACCTTTGCCTCTGCACTTGACTTAAGCCCTGCCACTTGAAACCAAGCCATTGATGAGGTTGGGTCTTTTTCTTCCGTTGCTGGTATTGTTATTCCTAGTGCTCCTATTGCTGGCGTAAACTGTTGTGTGACACGAGCACTGCCCTCTCTGCAGCTTGAAAGCTGCACACCTAATGTCTGCCTAGGATTCTAACTTCCAGACGTTCTTCCATGTCTCTTGTTTGCTCATTAATCCACATCTTGTATAGTGAAATATCCACTTCTGAAAAAGGAATGAATGGGTCCAGTATGGTTTGCACCGTGGGTCAAGAACTATGGCACATATCTACTACATGGATGACATGATGTCTCTTTGCAGCCTTGGATTAACAGCTAAAAAAGGGATTAAGCTCTGAACCAACTCATGCACTTCTCTGTTCAGACTGATGAACCTTTGTGACACATTTTAACTGGTCCTGTAGCAGATGCAACAACGGGATAGATTGGATCATCATACTGTACTTCCTGCTGACTTCCCATATGAAAAATCTCAAAAGGAAGTGGCAACTGTGTAAGGCATAAAGCATTTGACTGGGCTAGTCCTCATTTGTCTACCTGCATGGTCATGCTTTTTCCAGATGCATCCCTTCCTCTTTGAATAACATAGTCATTGATTGTTTTTTACTGCTCAAACAGATGTTGCAACATGTAATAGGTCAAGTTCCAACATGTTGGCACCTACTGTATGAGTGCTTTAACTGGTACTCTATTAGCATGCTGAATGATCCAAACTGCTTCCGGGGTGTAAAAGAATGACTGAAATGACTGCAGATTCTTCTGCAGATAGTCAGTATGTTGCTGATTATGTCTTCTTTTTTGTGAAAGTCCTGCACAATCAGGTTGGTGTAATGCACCAAACAGAACACTGAAATAGCCACCATTTGTATTGGCCTTGACTACATTACTGCCATTGTCGATGGCAACAAATCTGATTTAGAGAACTCTAGTTTGCAGTCATTCAATCACCTTGCTATTAAAGTCTTCCAAGATGTTTGCAGCTATATCGAATTTTTCCATGGCTAACATCACTACTGTTGAATGACATCTAACGCCCTTCAAAGTTTCTTTAGCGCAAACACCTGTAGATAGCTGTTGCCTAACTCCCTCAAAAGTAATCCAGTGTGCAGTGATACACATGTAATCAGTTGCTTAACAACTAGTCCAAATGTTTGTCATTAGGTGGATAGTGTGAACAGCACTCTGCTGCAAATCTGGTCCAGCCAATTGTAGCACATCATGTTGCAGCACTGGAACAGCAACTCCGGCAAAATTGATATGGCTTGGAACCTTGTCTTTCAGGCAGATGGCAGCCACAAACTCTAAAAATCCCACTCCTTCCACAAAAGAAAAAGGGAGGAGGTCCAACTCTAACATTTTAGCCAGCTTCTCATTGCACAAACATGCCATTGGGTGGTTGCATTCGTAGGCCCTCTCCTGCCTAAAGATGCTCATGATAGTAGCATGGATTGTTTTTCTTTCACTGTACCATCAACGCATGCGATTTTCGGAGAGAACCAGGAGGTGGTAGATTCAATGTGCATGCTGGAGTAGTCACTATATCTAGTGTGTCTCCATGTGACTCTCGTGCCATTACAAGGTTGCTGATGCAGGTGCTGCTAGTGTACTGCTGGGGGCAGGGCTACTTTGCATAAGGATGTTGCCATCTTCTTCCTCATCACCTTCCACAATTGTCAGAGCTGATTCTCCTCCCTCATCACCACCATCACCTGCAGCTATTTTCTTAATGTCCTCCTCACACCGGATTGTGTGATTTTTTTTCTTGTGGGTTGTTAGGCCTCCAGTGCCATAGTGGGAACCAGCCTTACCTCAACGAACACTTGCATGGCAAATGGAACATTGCAATGTTTTTTTCCTACTTGCTAATCATAAAGAAGTCCTAAACTGGGGAGGAGAACATTTTAGGGTGCCACTGGTGTCACTGCCAATGCTCAAAGAACTAAAGGTAGGTTGGTGTGTCAACAACTGCCTCTCTGCAGTGCGTACTTAGATTGAGGTAGTAGTGGGTGCAGGCCTCACCAGGGACCTTTCAAATATGGACTCTAGCATTGGTTGTGGTGATGGAACCAGTGCATCCCTTGGACCAAGTTGAATAGGAGTGGTATTGTTGGTGTCCTCTGAGCCAGCTTCCATGACAATGGCTTGCTCGTCCTCTTCATCCCCTTCCCTAACTCTAAGGCTTTAACTTACTTTGATTTTTTCCTTGTCTCTTGTGGCAGATCTTGCATCAGCCAGATTCAAATCCATGTCCAGATCATCAGAAGGGGGGCTTGGAGAAGATGGTGCAGTACTCTTTTTACTTCTTACTGAAGATCGAGCAGCAAGTGGTTCAAGAAAAGGTACATTTTGCTCAGCAAGAAGCTTAACCTCCTGGTCTGATCCTCCTTCAGGAAGATCTGTTTCTGACTGCTGCTCCTACTGTACACTTTGCTCAGTTTCCTGTGTCAAGTGGATACTAGTTTGTGGCTGTGGCTCACTGTCAGTCAATGTTTATTGTGTCAATTATTAAAAATTGTTACAAAAGATTCAAATAAAATCTCACATACTTCATTTCAATAAGTTCGTACCAGGCTCACTGCTCACTGCCTTGATTGCAGTGGCTTTCTCACTGAGACACAAGATTTGGGCTTAGGTTAGGGTGGTACCAAGTTAAATATAGGAGTGCTGCTCTCCAGCTTGCGGCCCAGGGGATGGAGCAGTTGGCACGCAAACTGTCTTGAAAAAGGACTGGGCACTTTCTTGCCACACTTTTCTTTGGAGCCAACTTCAAGCTCTGTCATTTGGCACTTAGCTGCACAAGCGGAAGAGAGGAGGACCAACATGTTGTGGTCATGTCACTTTGTGCCAGCCATCAGTGTGGCAGTACTGTGGGTGATGCCTCTTGGGTACCTAAATACAAATAAGCAAGAAAAACCTTTAGCAGAACCTGGCACTTTTGCAGTTTGAATTATTCATAGTACAGACAATATAATTCAGTGTGGTTATCTAGAAAATTAACAGCAATAGTGTATCCATTCCAAAGTCAAACCATACCACCATACCATAATGTTTCAATCAGGATGCTTTATGTGCCTCTAACGGGAACCTGTGGCAAACAGGGAGGTGCAGGGGAAAATGGAATAATCCTTAAAAAATTAATGCTGATGTGCATCTATGGCAGGTAGGGGGTCCAGGAGAAAATGGAGTAATCCTTAAAAAATAAATGATGGTGTTCGCCTATGGCAATGAGTAATGACAATCCTTACAAAATTAATTATAGTGCACGGCAGCTGCCTATAACAGGTAGGGGTGAAGGTAAATGGAAAAAAATAAAATATTTGAAAAAACTAAATAAAAAATAAAGAAATATATATATTTTTTTTTAAATAAAAAAATAAATAACTCATGGTGTACTGGGGGACTATGAGAAATCCATTGAAAGGCAAGTAGGTTCAGAGGAAACATGGAACAAATAGCATATATTATTAAACACTGTTAATATATACTACAATGATCCTCAAGCACATTAAACTTATACCAAGGAAAAAGAAAAAAGAAATTAACAAAATTGAAAAGGCATAGCCCTCGCCTATCAATCTGCCTAGAAAATAGCTTTGAAAACTGGAAGAAAAGGATTTACCACATTGGCTGGCTGCAAAAATCTGTCGCCGGCCACATGCACAAACAACAACAAGCAAGGAGGCATGCAATCAACAAAGAACACATGCAGGCCTGAGAACAATGACTACACAAAATGGCCCCATGTCACTTGTGGGCTATGGTAAACACGCAGACACACACACTGGCCAGGCACAGGAGGCATGGTATACAATGAAGAAACACTACCATTAATTCAGCCATGCCAGGAACAAAAAAATAAGTGACCTATAAAACGTTTGGAACACACATCCACCCAAGGCATCAAATATTACCCAATCATATACTTTTTGCGGAAAAAATATGAAATATAAAAAAATAGCCAATTTATATCTTTAATCCAATACCATCCCTGGTCTAAATTATGTTTTAGGACAAAGGTGTTTCATGTACCCAATGACTATAACCGGCTGTATGACCTGTGGGTAGACCTGACCACATAGTAAAATAAATGAATACTGCACATTTAGCAAAAATAGAGAAAAGGTACTGTACTTTGCAACCTTTTTCCCGTACAAAAGATTAAAAAAATGAAATGCAAAGAAATGGCTAGGCCCCTACTGCAACTCCAGGTGTCCAGGCCATTCACCACATCCACAATACAATTAAAAAATCAAATAAAAGTAAAGATAAATACTGGTGCATGGCCTCTATCAAACAAGCAATACCCTTACATAAATGTTTTTGAACTTACTTGTGATGTCACAAAATCAAGGTCCTTAAAACTCAAATGTTATGTATGCAGCAGGAATTAAAGCCAAACACAGTGATCTTTCCACTGTGAAATCCAATAAAAAGTGACCAGGAGATGGTCAAAGCACTGGGAGGAGCCTGCTGGACAGGAAAACAAAGTTTTAGTATCTGGGACGCTTCCTTATTGTTAAAAAAAAGTAAAATAAAAGAAATAGTCTGTTGATGGTAAAGAAGTAATTTCACTTTAGGTTTCTGGCTATAATAATTTCAGAGAGACAGGCCAAATTGCTTGGAAGTCCACTCCCTGAAAGGTGTCTACCCACACCATATACAGTGATTTCATTTTCTTATCTTCCGCTTCTAGGAGTGTCCAATGCCATATGATGACCTCCTTTCATTTAGATCTTACATCCTGGAGAGAGATAACTCAAATTCCCATTCCCCCCAATTGCCTGTATTGAGGTCACATACCATGAAGACAACTGTACATATTTGAACCTGGGAAGAATATCTCCAACTTTAGCTCTCAGGACTTCTCAGAGTAGTATTCCTTGAACTGTGATCAGGTCGTCCCAGGCAACAATCCCTGCCTACATTGGAGGGAGACTCAACCCATCCTTCAAGCATTCTGGGGTGCCCGGGGGAATCCCATATTGGTGCAAAGTCAGAATATTATCCAATACTATGCACTTTCCTCACCTTGCACCAATAATGTCATTAAAACCTTCAGTTGAACCCCTTTAAATAATTTTGGGGTGCCAAACTTCAACAAAAACCCATCAGCTCGAAACTCTATTATCATTTCTCCTAATAGCATTCGCCGTTTTGAGTTATCGGCTTTCCCAATAGAATACGGAGATTTTTTTAACTGAAGCACTATACAATAAAGATATTGGTCTGGGAGGGCTAAGCCAACCTTCTCAAGTCTTTGCTTTCTCTTCTTGCAAGCCATCCTAACCCCCCAGGAAGCCCATATGAAATTGGCTATTTTCTCCTAGATCTTACCTATGATTATTCTTGGGGATGTGAGGGGGATGCAATTAAATATATATGTCAGTTCCCTCCACTGCGAATCCCGAGGTGTAGACTTTTAAAAGATAATGACAAACATACCTTCTTTTTATGCCCTAGGAATAAAGTATTTTGGACTGACATCAAGACCATTGTAAAATATATCTTTGGGGTAACAATAGTTTTAAATCCTTTATTAGTCCTGTTTGGAGTAGACAAGACCTCACATAGCTTATTGAGCAGAGAGCAAAGTGACCATATGTTCTATTTGATACTTATAGCGAGGAGAGAAATCTGTAAATGGTGGATCGACCCATCACCTCCGCACGTTGTCGATTGGATTAATGTGGCTAGTTGGACTTGGCATACGGATATGTAATGCAAGATAGGGAGGCCTCCCGGCATATAGGTGGATTTTTCTAGGTGGAGTGGAATTTAGGAAAGAATCTCAAATAGAACAATAAATTCCTATGATTATACCGAGGCACCGCTCTAAGTGATGGCCCTGCTTGGGTGGTTCAGAGTGGTGGTGCCAAATGTGAATGCAACAGACCGTAAGGCGGACATATAGAGCGAGATTTGCAGACGCTATGGCGATATGAGGACACAAAAATAACTTTTTGCATTCAAAAGCAACATTAGGTATACTATCACCCGAAAACATCTTTTTGAGGTAATTTAACGGCTTCTCGAGTAAAAAATCTGGTCGAGAAGCAATCTCAGCTGCTCTAGCTTGGCATCATCACAAAAATTGTTGCGGAAGGCTCTGTGGTAAACGGAAGAGGTGCTAGTGGCCAGCCAATCTCATTGTGCTCGCCAGCGCATGCCAACACACGTTTTGCACGTGCCAATGGGAATATAATTCTGCTGTGAGCTGGATGGTGAACTTTAGCAGGAAATCTGCAATAAAAGCATCACATGTGTATCGCAGAGCTTCTGTATTCCGCCAGCTCCGCGAGCGGAATTACAATTCCACACGTACCGACGCAATAGGCCATTATGACTTTTTTACTGAGTAAATGTGAATTTCAGAAAAAGCTAACCTTTCAATCTGAGCCTCAGAGGCAGCCCTGCCCTTCGTCTGTACTAGTTAGCCATGACTCCTACATGTACTGCCAGCTGCCTTAAAATATTTTTGACAAAGTTTCAGAAAAGACAATACAGGATAGCTGCCTTTGCAACCTCACATGTGCAGGCACAGCAACCATCTTAAAATGCTTTTTGTCAAACCTTAACTTTAGTTAACTATTTAAACACACCCAATATGTTGTTTTATTGGAAAGATTAACCATAGTAATTGAAACAAGCCTTGGCATTCCAAAGCTCTGTAGCCAATGCCAGACATATTAGCCTTGCTGGGATGAGATTACATATAAATGTAGGTACCACTAGTTAAAGTAACGTAAGTTGAAGTGGCTTTGCATGGAATCCTAGAGGCGTTTGGACTGTCTCCACTGAAAGGCCCCACATTGCATAGATTACAAAGGGTTTCACATCATACAATGTAGTAACGTTTCAGCTGGGTATTTGCCAACAATTTTTTGGCTTAAAAACATTTTGAATATGAAAGTTGATGTACCTTGTTTTTTTCACAGAATATGTCTAGTAGCACCCCTTTGTGTCAAGCAAGCACCTGCACTGAAGTTTAACAAATCTGGCCTAGAGTGTTAGGCTAAAAGCCACTCTCTCAATTCATAATTCTGTCTCTTTTGTAGATATGTATGGTTTTGCATCTTTCTCACGGGAGGAATACTCTAAACACATAATTTAAGAAAAAATGGGCCAGATTCATAAAGCAGTTTGATCTCATTTTAAAATTTGGAGTTCAAAATGAGTACTGATCAGAAAGGAATATTTGTACTGAAAATTGTAAACCATGTTTAGTGGTCTGAGCACCAGTACTAACAGGATTGATGGCCATCACCATGGCTCCAATGCAAACAATGCAAGTTCAGCAGGCTAGAAAAAATCAAAACATCAAGGGAAACATGATAAAAAGATAATTTCTTATGTCCAGCTTTAACTGATGCATTTCACAGAAGCAAATGTTTAAAATATTATAAGTTTGAGACATGTTGTCATTTTTTGCCAGTTATCAAATATAGATGTGATCATGTCTTTCCGTGAAAGGATCACTGTAGGTGCCATTTTATTATTCTGTCAGAAAGATCTATGTCATGAGGTTTATGTTGGCATGTTGCTTACCTTCGGAGTGATAGTTTGTGTTGTGTTGTTGGGATCCACCCAAAGTGGTACTCCTTTTAACATGGATGAACAACCAATGGCACTGTTATTAGCTGGTGGCAGCTGTCTTAAGTGTGGTGTAACATTCTTCTTTTACATGAACTTGAGTAAGGAGACAATCAACTGACACTCCTTGGGGCACAGCGTAGTATGTCATGACTGCAGCCTAATGTTCCATCTCATCGCACGTGAAGCATGCCAGAGGGTTGTTGGCTGCGTTTAATGTTTGCCCCTTCCAGCTACTTCCCTCCTCTGCGTGTATGTAGCCTGTAACACAGTAGGGTACTTCAAAGGGTTAGTTGCTAGCTGCTTCCCCTCTTCCTGCTTGTCCCCCAGGGCTGCACTTTAGACCACTGCCTTCCTCTAGAATCCTCTGTAGACAATAGTGCACTGTCTAGCTTGAATAACAAAAATAAAAATGAAAATAAAAGACCTTTTGTTGCAGTGGCCTGAATCAAACCTCTTCCAGGAGAGAGGAGGCAACCTGGCCAGACCAACAATTTTACAACGGATGTAGTCTGGAACCAAAGCCAAGGTGAACTCCTCTGCTGGAAGCACACATAAAAGTTACACATGGCCTTTAGTGATTGTTTATGTGCAGGAAGGAACACCTTCCTTCACATAAACAATCATTCCCTGCAACACAGGCACACTTGCACTACGGTGCAAGGGTGCCTGCATTGGCTCTAGGCAGCTAAATTTAGCACCAGCACTAGGGGAAACGCATCCATGCATTGACAGAATGTCGGAGTGCGGCGTTACAAATTGTGGCATAACACACGCTTCATCGTTCTGTTGTACATATACCCCTAGGTCTGAACAAATTCTTAACAGGACTTTTTAGGAACTTGGCTCTTCAGCATATCCAGTCGTTAGTGTCTAATTCTATGAAAATTGCACAATCGGGTCCTGGGGCATGCGGGCCAGAGAAAGACATTGTTGTAATCTCATTGTTGTGGAAAGGACTTTGCCCAGAGGACTGAAAAGAAATTTTGCCGCTGTTAATGGGCCAGGGATGTAGGCTTTCTGGTCTGAATAAAATTCAATGTAAACATATTGCCAAGGTGTGGTAAGAGGCAACAAGTCTGCTAACATTTGGAACCTGCCACCACTGCTGAGCTGAACCTACCTTCACCTCATGAACGGACCCCAAAGCTGGCACACTTCTCCGTGAAACTACAGATTGAAAACATCCCATAACGCAATGTCTCTGAAAGCCATGCGTTATGTCTTGTATTGTAGCTGATGCTTCAGCGATTGATTATCACATGGGGCGTGTGCACCAACCTATTATGAGTCAAAAAGACTCATCCGCTATGCACTGTTGCTATGGTTGGCTACCATGCTTAACTTATTGAATTTTAGAAACAACTTCAAAAAGAAACCTCAAACACATAAAGTTCATCAATTTCCATTGATATTAAATCATAGAATCAATGCAGAAATATTAAATAATAGTAACACAAACACATGTATTTAGTCACACATAGTGTTAATTTCAAGAGTTGTTCTTTCTTCCTTTCTAATAAGCCCAATGCATTTCGGGCCGAGTAGATCCTTCCTCAGGGGCCTTGAAACTAAGTAAAATGAATAAATCATATTTGCTAAATTTATTCATTTTTCTTAGATTGAACCTCCCTGAGGAAGGGTCAGAGTAGAGTGAGGACATTGGTAGTATCTTTAAGGTTCGCTTCTCTACCTTGGAACAGAGATTTGAAGAAAAAATCACAAAATTGTAACAAAGGTTCCAATATAGAGCCAATGCCTGTGACGATAGGTCTACATGGCAGAAGTCTCCTTGCTTAGTGCAGGAAATTAGCCTCATGTTCTGAGATCCAATTGTTGTTGATCGCCTCCTCCACCATGGTAGTAATCTACCTTCTCAATTCCGCTGTTGGGTCTCTAGAAAGGACCCGGTAGTTCTTCTTGTCGCCAAGCAGTCTTAAGCGTTCCTGGTCGCATGGTATCCTTGTTTGAATCACAATGGCCCCTCCCTTATCTGCAGACTTTATGACCAAGCCTTGATTGTTTTTAAGTTGGTCTAGAGCCGCTTTCTCCTCCCTATTGAGGTTCCTGAAGCGTTGAGTGTGTGACCTGGCCAGTTCTTCCACCTCATGAATGTCTGCCCTTTCAAAGGTGATGACTTCAAGAGGGAGAGTGGAATTCAATGGAGTGAAGTTTGATTTAGGGGGGAAATTCGTATCTCCTCTGCCCTATGTTCTTTCCGGACATCCTTCAAAAAAGACTGTAAGTCTTACTGCGCTGAAGAATTCTGACAGTTCTTGCTGCAGTCCGAAACTGTTTAAAGTGTTTATGGGAACAAACCCCAATCGCTTACTCAGCAGTTTTTCTTGGGGAGCGGTGAGTGGGGTGTCTGTAAGGTTCATTAATTGATTGCCTCTTGGCTGCTCCCCAGTGAGGGGTCCCGTGCCATGCTCCTCGTCACCCTCTGGTTGAGGTCTTCCCATTGTACCCCTAATGACCCTCTTTGCTTGCCCCAGCCTCACCGCCTGCCTCTTCCTAAAAAAGGAACGGGTGTCAGTGGGTATTGGGGTTGTAAGGTCCTTGCATAGGTGGAAATGGTTGGCTCATAGGAGGTCAACCAAAACCTTAGCCTAGGAAATTTTGATACATGGGGTTATAGTTATTTCTTGGGCCCTGGTCTCTACCTCTCCCCCTTCTTCTGGGTATGTTCTCATAATAACTTCCATCGCTGCTAGAGCTCATGGAGTCTGCTCTCCTTCTCCCTGCCTGTTGTCACTTCTTTATCTCCTCCATGTTTTTCAATGTATTCATCTGTTGTGTATGGGTATGTTTTTTTTTCGGATACTTTTTTCCGATTCTTATGCAATTTGGTGATCTTAATTTGCATTAGATAATCTTTATATTTTCCAATTTCCTTATTTGTCTCATCTAGCTTTGTCATGTATGTAGACAGGACTATGCTTGCTTTTAATCCCAACTTACTTGTTTGTATTTGGATGAGCAGAGTGTCAGCTATCCTCTTGGCTGTAGTTGTGATAAACACTAACCAATCCCTTGTGCACTTCCATGCGATCAGTGCCCAGCCTCTTATGAACATGGAGTCTTCCAGGAAGATTAGTGGTTCATTTGTCACGATTAGGCCCCGGGGGACAGCATTCACCCTCAGATATTATGTTAGGATTGCCCCATGTAACATCGCTTTCACATGTGCCTTCCTACATTCTACATTCCATCCTTCCCTTTTGGGTCAGGACCCGATTGATGATAGTTTCCCCCAGCAAAGAGGGGCCTGCAAGGATGTCTAAGACTGCTTCTTCATCAAAGGCAAGTCCCTGTTGTAACAACATGATTATCTGTACATGTGTTCAAAACTTGTGTCAACAATGCCTATTTTGCTGCTCATGTGTAACTAAGAGTACCAGTGAGCTGTTCACCCCTATGGCTCAGCGGCTGTGCTAACTAGACTCTACACAAAAGGAAAGGGAAGGAGGATAACACCGTATTTCAACCTCCTCAAAGTAAGTATCAACACACAGAAAAGAAGTAAGGTTCCTAGAGTATCAATTTTTATCAAGTGTCAGTCTACAATAAAGGTGTAGCAAAGTACATTACTTTGTAAAAAACTGCCCTTACCCACAACAAATTGTGACATGCTTCATCATAGGGCTGCTGCGATGCCACAGCGCAGACCAATGCTTGAGGCGGAGCAATAGGGTGGGAGAGACAATACAAATCTGAGAATATGTCAAAATCCATGAATGTTGCATGGGAACACCCAAGAGGCACCCATGAAAATGCCTTCCTGTCGGAGAGTAATGTAACGCAGCAATTTGCACTGTGTTGCGTTGCTCAAAATTTCTGAAGCCACTCAGGCCATGCAAGGTGCCATGCGTGGATTCATACATCTTGGAGCATATTCACAAGCCCATTGCGCCCCTGATGTGTCACTTTTTTGGACACACCAGTGGCACAGTGTCCCCGCCCATCTTTACAAGGCAATGTAGAGTGACCTTGGGGTTGTTTAAATATAGTAAGCCCCTTTTATGCATTAATCTTTGTAAAAGGGGGTTACTATGGGTGTTGCTCTGAGTGTTCCCATGCAACATTTATGGAACCTGAAGTATTCCCGTATTTACAAGGTTTAGTCTACCTGGCAATGAGTTAGATTCCTACACATCTCCGGGGAGATGCAACGAGGAGAAATACCTTTATTTCTCCTTGTCTTGCCTTTTTCGGTGTGTGCTGCAGAAAGAGGAAAACACCTCTTGTGATTGTTTTTGTACGGGAAGGTGTCCCTTCCTGTGCAAAAACAATCAACCCTACAACACAGACACCCTTACACCATGCCACAAAGGGTACCTTTGTTGGTGTATGGCAGCCGATTGTGCACCAGTGCTGGGGAAAAGGACAGGAATGCGCTGTATCTTATAGCTATGGTGTATTCCTACCCATTTCTTTTGATACACTGCAGCACAGCAGGAAGAGCATGAAAGCTTGTTGCCCTGCCATGCACCAACATATTGTAAATGAGGCTGTTAATTTTTAATTTGCATCACACTTGCACCACGTTTTAAGGAAAAAAGGCTGCCTTAAAAAACCCAAAATGCTTCATTTAAAAAGCAATTGCAGACATGGTGGTCTACTGACCCCAGCAGGCCACCATCCCTGTGATTAGAGGTCATTCCCAATGGGTCGCAAATTGCAACCTACCTCATGAATATTAATGAGGTAGGTAATTTACAACCCCATAGGGAATCACTAAATGTGTTTGAGCCACGTTAGTACATTTCATTTTGGGGCTTGCAGATTGTGATTGCTAAAAATCATTATTTGTGAGTCGCAAAATGAACTAGTCAAGCATGTGGCCCTAAGTTCTGAGACCTAATGTTTTACACAGAGGCCTGCCGGCTGGCTCTATTGAATGTTGACGTGTGAATACCAGCAATGCGTAGTCTTGATTCCACTTCATGCCTCATTATGCTCCCTTCAGACACTCCCAGCCCGTTTGGCTCACTCAGACAAGTTTCAGATTTTTATATTTCTCATGTTCTTACTGTCAGGCTCCTTCGTTCCGAATCCTCAGGACTGTTTTGATGCTCTGAAGGGGCCCACCTCTGGACAACCCCAAGTCTGGCTATTAGGAAAACACAGACTTTGGGGTAATCCAGCGGGGAAAGGAAAGGGGAAGGACTACGGGAAGGGAGATCTGAGAAGGAGACAAGAACACAGTATAAGCACAGATTCTACAAATAAGATCTAGAGAAGCAAACTCTAAGCGATACCGTGTTAAATGTTTCCCACTGCTCACCTAAAAAGCAAAAGGTAGAGCCTAGAACATAGAAGAGAGCAGAGGGCAGCGGCAAGTTCACCTCCTGATACTAGGGTTGTAAGAAACAATTGTTACAACTGACAAGTAGTCCCTAGTTGGCCTATGGATAAGGCCAAACATAGAAATCATGCAATGGAATCTGACCATACATCACAATATACTGGAGCTTGCTTTTCTTATGCCCCCCTTATACACCTACCAATGTGCCTTGAAGTGAGGCCAGTAAGCCTAGCCTAAAGTAGTAACACACTGTTGAAAATTAGTACGTTTTGGTGAACATTATCTGCGCCATCTTGCCTCTTCCCCTGATGCCACACTTTTGTCGTGCGCGTCCGCCATTTTTTTTAAGATGCCCCGAGCAGAACGAACCCTTTTTCATGCCGCTGGCCCCTGACATAGCCCTTCGCCTTCACTAAGCCTGCGCGCTGACCACCCCCCCTGCTTGCACCTGCCTTGAGTCATAAACCCCTCTTCGGCGCTGCTCTGCCCCAGGCCCTCATCCTGTTCCCAGCGCGACACCTCCCCGCTTCCCTTTCATGATCTCCGGCCCTTAGATGCAAACCCCTTTTCCCCGTGTGCCCGTTTTGTCTTCCCCGTTCCCAGGCCGACACCCAGCTCTGCCGATACCATTCCTTGCCCCTCCCCGTACAATAGAAAGCGTCCCCCATCAAAGGATCCCCGGGTTGATCAAAGCCCCCACTCCATGAGACCCGATCAAACCCCCCACATTCCGTGAATCAGCGGAATATCCAGCTGCGTGATACTCATCACCTGTTATGACTAGGGTGGGGATTTCAACTGTAAATGTGTGTGGGAACGGGCCCCAAAGGGGGATTCCGGGAATGTCTTTCCGTATATCAAAGCTTTGTCACATGTATGTAAACTATAATAAAAACCACAAACACTGTATATAAGGGGCCAGGCCTCAAACGTAAGTTAGAGCACCTCAGAACGATACCTTCTGTCCGTTTCGTTGTGTTCTCCTCCGGAGAGAATAAAAAACCTTGTTTCCTGCTTTCCAGTCTCCAGCGCCTGCCTCTTCATTTGATTAAATAACTAGAGGGTCACAGAGGCAATACCGCCGGGCAAATATCGATTGTCCCCGACCCGACTCAGGTTTTTACAATTGGCGTCCCAAGCGTGGGGCCCATCAGCGACGCGTGGATCCAGTGGGAGAGGTCCCGACGACAGAGTGAACGACTCCAACGATCGGGAGAGCTCTTGCCCAATAGACCCTCGTCTGGCAGCCGATCATCCGAACTTCACTAGTTCCGAACAGACCTCTCTCGAGTGATCTACGGTCCTGACTGGGAACCATCAGGAGTGCCGTGAGAAATACGAGAAAAAGAGGACGATCGGGCGCTGGATTCGGAAGACAGGAAACTGTCCATGCGGTCCGGGTAAGGTCGTGTTACCACGACAAGTTGCGAAAATTTGCTTGATTGTTTGTTTGTTTAAAAATACTAGTATTGCTCTCTTTTTGTTTATTTTGGAGATTCACTGTCTGCAAACGGAGAAACAACAGGCTCTCTCTCTTTGCAAGCAGTGGAGGATAGGTAGGGCAGCAACCGTGCTTATTTTTTCTCCCCCACTCAATAATTGCTTGAAACTGAACTGTTGTTCGCAAAACTATTGTTTCCTGGAGATTCCCTGTCAGCAAACAGGGAAGAGACCACCCTTTTTGCAGACAGTGAAAAGGGTAGGTAACGCAGATCTTTGCGGACCTACTCATTCTCCCCATTGTTATTTATTGGTCGTTTGGTTTTTATATATTTTTTTTGATCCATGAGGTATTCACTGCCTGCAAACAACGTTGAATAGAAATATTCTGTACGGTCTTTGCACCTAGTGATAAGATAGGCAGTGCTGACTTTTTAGTCCCTCGTTACGAGCCGTCATGTCTGTCTTCTCCCCACTGATAAATAGCCTGTTTAGTCCGGACCGCGTATTAGAGGTGGACCATATAGCTCCACTAGAAGGCACCCCTAATAAGGACATGTTCATAAACTATGGGTTAGTCACCATAGCCTATAATAAATTGTGGCACAGGTATACCGAAGAGAGTCAAGACAAACAGTGGCCACTGACAGGATCCTTTGACCTTGATAAAATAGAAACGTTAGAAATAGCCCTTCGAAATAATAAGACAACGCCAATTATGCTCGACAGTCTCGGTATGTGGCGCAGAGAGGCTACGAAACGACAGAGAAAAGACGAGGACAAACCAAGTAGAGAAATATACCGACAGGACAACCCCAGGACACCGCTACCCACAACTTATCCCCCGACACTATGCAAAAGACGACTAGACTTAGGGCCAGACCAATGCGCTTTTTGCAGGTATGTCGGACACTGGAAAGCCCAATGCCCGACTCTACTGAGCGTGAGTAAAGGCAAAGGGCCGACAAGAACGACAGACCGACAGTACGAGAAAAGGCGCGAGACAAAGAATAACCCGACTTACATAGACAGACCAGACAGAACCACCACGTTTGATTATGCCCGATGGCACAGATTTCGCCAGGAAAATCTCAGCGGCATGCTCAAGTTCTCCTAGGTCGGGCAATGTCAAGACGGGAACCCAGCCTCGTTTCAAATTCACAGACAGAAAGAGATAATTATGACCAATAGCTGTTTTTATATTCGTCTTGGGTCTTTGTATGTCATACTTGTACTGTCCCCCGTCTGAGTTTGTGTGTATGTAATGTGCAAATCTGCGTCATCCCCCTACACGTGTTTCCGTGCTACTCAACCTCTGTTAGCAGAAACTTAGCATAAAAGCAACCTGAAAAGAAAGAAATGGTAAAACAAAATCCGTAGACCATTAATGAACTTTGAACTTTTAATTTAACACAACAAACAAGGAATAATAACGGTAAACTGTAGAAAATGAAAGTCAAACAGAACATTCGCCCCCCCCCCATTCTGGAACCTTCCAAAGTTGGGCAGGGTTACGGCTACGCCCAACCAACGGCAACCCATATAAGGCGGGCCCGACCGCCAACTCTTGGTCAGGAAATCTTATCGTATGGGGGAGCCGGAGGAGAGGCAGGAGCCAGCAGCCGGGCTGTTGTAGGTAGTCCCGCCACATGTCCAGAGGAGAACGAGGCACCTTTTTTCCTTTTCTCTTCCGTGACAGCCGCAGCAGCTCTGGACGGCGGGATGTCCTGCACGTACCTCCACAACAATTTGTCCAAGTTGGGCTGGGAGGGAGAGGCGACGCGGACGAGCCTCTCCCACCTCCACCGATAGGAGGTTTCCCAGCCCCCGGCCCGACGCCGAACACCCCCAGTCAGGCGATGGTGCCAATACTTCCACAGCACCGAACACACCATGGTGGCACCCCAGTACTTGCGCAGCACCAAACGTACAATGGTGGCACCCCAGTACTTGCGCAGCACCGAACGTACAATGGTGGCACTTGGGGAACACCGGATGTGGAGAGGCCTTCATGCGGGGCGATGAAAAGGAGCGGCATGGAGTACACCGGGAGAAGGAGACGATGCGAACGAGTCTCCTCTGCCCCCAGGTGGGGGCATCACAGCCGCACCCCAGCCGAGCGTCCCGCTCTCACAAAACAGAGACCTCTTCCTTTCACTCCGAAGGGTCTCTTCCACTCTTGCAAACTCGACGGGAGTGGCCCCTGTAGGGCCTAAAAATGGCGTCTGGATCCGCTGGAAGGCGGGCCCCGGCCACTAGAGTAACTTTGACCAGCAATATAACTCGAACATTTGCCCCCTGGAGCACGAGCCCCCATCTCCGACAGCATCTCCGCAGCCTTGAAGATCATACAAAGGTCCCCGGCGGAACCTTCGGCCTTTGCAGGTTTCCGGTAAGGGACGGCTGCCTTGATCGCCAACGAAACAAACATGACATTGCCACTCCTTCTGTTAGCATGAATTCTAGAACTGCCGAAAAGGACTCTGGTCCAAACTGCCAGTAATGGGAAACATTTCCCCTGATGCTGCTTCCGGACTGAGCCGGCCCCGCCCAAAATGGCGCTGGTATCAATCGGAACTTACGAACACCTCGTGGTGTTCCTTCGCACTAAATATAAACTTGATGTTCTGAGACTTTATATGATCCTTTGTACACTTGGCTAGAAAAGACAAGGAGAACTCACTCGACGAACAGTATGAAAGGATCCCCGTTACAAATGTTGATTACAAATGTACAATGTATTATATTTTTATAACTGATGTAAACCTCATTTACGACGCTCACGTACGGTATGCATATAGGAAATCTGATTACCACTATTATGATTATGCTTCTAAATTATGAAATAAATGCCCCCGAACCCCCAACCAATTAATAGACGTTTTAGTTACTTACAAATGAACGAGTAAAACTTTCCGATGTTTTTATTGCTGCAAGCGAAACCCCCCACTGTATGCACTTTAGCCGTTACCACGACCGGCCAAATACGACCGCACCCTCATAATTCACATACTGAAATGATTTTGCAAAATAAATTTTTTGAAACTATGGACGGGTATCGCATGCTTTATTTTAAAAATGTGGGATCGGTGGGAAAGTTCTTTTCTGTGCACCCTACTCTGCTCTCTCTTTAAGGTTAAAAGAAGATGGTTGCCCAGCCCTGGAGGATGGATCGGATCGACAACACGACACTCTGCTTTCAAAGTACGCGACTGACTCATGAACTCTCGCGTGAAGGAAGACCTTGACTTCCAAGGATGGGTAAAACGAACGGTGTAAATGAGGGAATGTAAAAGGAGGGTGAAATGAAATAATGTAAATATTACAAAGTGCAACGTTCCAAAAGTATCAGGGAACGGAGCTGACCCAAGAACCGAAGAACCTTAGAACGCCACAGCGTTGAAAGAGGTTTAAGGATCCCGATAGTGAGATACATCCTTTGACTAGATACCTCGCACTAGGCACCTCTGGTTTCCTTTTCACGTTTCCCCGCACACGATCTATATGGACACACTACCCCCCCCCGACTCCAGAAACCATATCCCCGGGGACTCTGCCCCGAGGAGGAAAGACGAGTAAGAGGTAAGTAAAGGACTTATGAATCCATGTATTTGAATGCGCGCGAATGCTGTCTCCCCCACCCCCCCCCTTTTTTCCTCCCTCTGCAGGTTACATCAGAGATTACAGCCAAGGTGTGGCGAAGATCTGAAACCTTGCCATGTCTAATACACGAAACGGACTAGCGCCGCAAGGTGGTGTCTAAGCACGCCTGCAAACTACTCACGTATCGAACAAACCCGAAAAATTAGCACAACCTGATAAAAAGTGATCACCCTTAAACCAGACCGGACGAATGAACCCATGTCACGTATGATGCGAAACTGTGAGGGAATGTGTGTGTGTGTGACTGAGGCGTTGACCCAACTGGTCAAAGGACCGAGAATGCGAGAAAGTGCGACAAAATGGTACCTCCTTTCTTCTTTCCTTTTTCTCAAAGCATGTCCCCTCTACCCTGTCTAATGCTCAAACTGCATGATTACAAGATCCTAACGCAGACCCGTGAATGCCCTTTACTGTGTAATGCACTAAATAGCCTTTCTTGAATACACTGCCACCCTCTCTGTTGCACGTGTACTATTTAGCCTGCCGTTGCACTCTCTCTCTCTCTCTCTCTCTCTCCCTCTCTCCCTCTCCTCTCTCTCTCTCTCTCTCTCTCTCTCTCTCTCTCTCTCTCTCTCTCTCTCTCTCTCTCTCTCTCTCTCTCTCCCTCTATTTTTGCACTCCCACTCTTCCGAGTGATTAGCCCCGAAATTGGCAGACTGCCACCCCTAGCACACCACCTAATTGGCTTCAAATACCGTCAGTATTTGCACAAAAACTTGTCTTTAATCCAATCACCCTGAGGCCACGTCATTACCTCTCCTTTTCCGCTAAAAGTCAATGAACCCAGGTTGGGCCGTAAGGGAAAGGACAGGTAAGACGACAGAGGTTCCCTAATCTGACCCGAAATAAGGGAACTACATGTCAACGGCTCCTATGGTATAAAACAAGGACCTCAGAATACGCGACCCTCCCCTCCCCGAATTGTCGCAATACCCAAACCGGAAAAATGATCACCCCCGTTACCTCCCCTGTATATGTCCCTGGTTGTTTCCCATAAAACCCCTGTCCTTCCTAATTAAGTAATCGGGCTGTAAAAGGTTACGTAGGACCCAGAATGATGTTTTTACAAGGTTAACAGACTAGTCCAAGGTAAAGAAATCATCAAAATGAACCCCGCAGTAGTTGCAAAGCAGGATGCACCGATAGAAAGGAAATGTTTAGCCATGTTCGTCTCTCAGCAAAATACCTGTGTAGTACCATGTTGACGACTCACTGTACCCTTTCGTAAATGTAAAACTCTAAAGAACGGCATATCTTTGCCAGATTTGTCTCACGAAGGTGGATTACCATCAGATGAACTGTCATGCCTGTAATAAATAATTATGAAGGAAAGTCATAGTAAATTCAACAGGCCCGTCACCGGTCAATCATATGCCAGTTGTGAACACTGATATAACGGGCATTTTTTCATTCTTTGCCTGGAGCTGGGAGAGAAATAGACTTTTTGATTATCTTCATCTGCAAATTCTCTAAAGACTGTCTTTTCAAACTTGTTTAAGGGTACTGCTGTTGGAGGAGAGAAGGACCGGATGTGGGAGCACGAGGCCTGACTGCAGACTAAGGAACACCTGCGACGTTAGCCAAGGCGAGACCACGACAGAAAAGAGCTGCAGGACGAGGCACTGTTTTCGACAACATGAGAAGAAAGGGTCGACCTGATGCCCCTGCTCGATGTCCAGTGTCTTTCGACAAGTCCCCGCTCTCTGAATTCGGTCACACGCCCGCCTATTTGAAGTCTCTCGTTCCCCTAGTTTGTTCCTAATTTGGCCTTGCTCCATTCCCCTTTTCCTCTGACCTACCCTATGGACTGTTTTGTACGCTCTTCTTCCATCTGAACTTTCTGACAATCACCTCAAAGGACACAGGGCGAAAAGGACCTTTCCGACCAGAAACGCGAGGAAAGGGTCGTGCCCTGCAACGCAGAACTTAGAACAGAGCTGGACTTGTAGCTCCACCGCCGGTGCTCAACAGCGCCAACGAAAGACCACAAAGAACAATGAGAACTCGTAAACTTCGAACATTTGACATCCTCAATCACCGTTTCTGCTATGCCTCATTTCTCTCCCAGCCGCCATTGTATTGATCCTTGCTCCAATCCGAATCTGAAATATGTAATAACCTGCCAGTTCACGTTATGATACGTACTTGCTGCTCTCGCTGCAGAACCGTTTTTGTATTACATTCCTATGACTTTCCTGCTGAACAAGTTTATCGAAGTTTATCAAATAGGCCCACCTCCTAAAAACTAGAAATGTTAAAATGTATTGTTTACAACTCTTTTTCATCTAGGGTTCCTACCGTTTTCTTTCTCTTGCCCACCACAATAGAACCGAGTGGAAAACGAACCAGCAAGATGTCTTGAATATGTTAAAGGGAGGACTGTTGAAAATTAGTACGTTTTGGTGAACATTATCTGCGCCATCTTGCCTCTTCCCCTGATGCCACACTTTTGTCGTGCGCGTCCGCCATTTTTTTTAAGATGCCCCGAGCAGAACGAACCCTTTTTCATGCCGCTGGCCCCTGACATAGCCCTTCGCCTTCACTAAGCCTGCGCGCTGACCACCCCCCCTGCTTGCACCTGCCTTGAGTCATAAACCCCTCTTCGGCGCTGCTCTGCCCCAGGCCCTCATCCTGTTCCCAGCGCGACACCTCCCCGCTTCCCTTTCATGATCTCCGGCCCTTAGATGCAAACCCCTTTTCCCCGTGTGCCCGTTTTGTCTTCCCCGTTCCCAGGCCGACACCCAGCTCTGCCGATACCATTCCTTGCCCCTCCCCGTACAATAGAAAGCGTCCCCCATCAAAGGATCCCCGGGTTGATCAAAGCCCCCACTCCATGAGACCCGATCAAACCCCCCACATTCCGTGAATCAGCGGAATATCCAGCTGCGTGATACTCATCACCTGTTATGACTAGGGTGGGGATTTCAACTGTAAATGTGTGTGGGAACGGGCCCCAAAGGGGGATTCCGGGAATGTCTTTCCGTATATCAAAGCTTTGTCACATGTATGTAAACTATAATAAAAACCACAAACACTGTATATAAGGGGCCAGGCCTCAAACGTAAGTTAGAGCACCTCAGAACGATACCTTCTGTCCGTTTCGTTGTGTTCTCCTCCGGAGAGAATAAAAAACCTTGTTTCCTGCTTTCCAGTCTCCAGCGCCTGCCTCTTCATTTGATTAAATAACTAGAGGGTCACAGAGGCAATACCGCCGGGCAAATATCGATTGTCCCCGACCCGACTCAGGTTTTTACAACACCCTCTCCGAACCACTCTCCTATAGTAGGGAGAAAATGACAAAAGAAAGAGCTGATGAAGCTGTGTTTCTGGACTAAGAACAATAACCTCTTGTCTTTAGCCAGGAAGAATTGGCTTAGTGTGCAATCAAAATCACCAGCATGAAATGTTCAAATAAACAGCTAACATCGTATCATTACGATCACTTCCGCTTTCATAGAAATGGTCCGCCAGTGATATCCGGTTTGGAAGAGTATCAACAAAAGACTCCTCTGCATGAGACTGTGGTTAGTGGGTCCCCGCCAACAGAGGAGTTTGGGGGCATGAAAGGTAAATAAACATAATGCTCCTCTGCATGAGACCGTGGTTAACGGTTCTCCACCAACAGAAGAGTTTAGGGGCACGAAAGGAAAATAAATGTAAAGGTTCTCTGCATGAGACCATGGTTAACGGATTTCCGCCAACAGAGGAGTTTGGAGGCTGTGGGAAAATGTACAGAGTCTCCCCTGCATGAGACCGTAGGAAACGGGTCTCATCCAAAAGAGGAGCGCAGCGGAACAGAGCAGCGAAATTCTCCTTCCTCGTTATTGGCGATCTAAACAAAAAGGTGCCTGTGCACTCTTACCGCCCCACACAACGTGAATCTCTGGAGAAGTTCACAATGGGCACAGTCAAAGGAATTATCGGCGAGGCGGAAATCCTTCCATTGCCTCTTAACCCTACGACCGGCTTTGCATGAGAGTCACATGAGGCATGACACGCAAAGCCTGCTGGGAATCGTAGTTCCGGCACAGGATCGTCCCGAACACAGTCACGCCAGCAACAACGGCAGTCAGTGAATAACCAGCAGCGGAATCGTGACACTTACCTTCTTTACCTTCTTCCTTCTTCCTTTTTGTGTGTTTTTCTCTGGTGCTCTGGGTCAAAGTCTGAAAAGAAAACATTTGTGCCAGTCCCCACAAAGGGGTACCACTAGGCCCCACCTAAATCACTGGCTCAAATTAACCACTGCTTGTTGGTCTTCAGATCCGTTACACCCATTAGTCACTACTACTATTTGACAACAATACAAATTCCTACCGTTTTGCTGAATACAGAATTACATCTGTGTAAGAAACAAGAATGTGACAAAAGCAGATATCTGTTATGTGATTCTCATTTTCAAGAATGCACACCAATCCCTTATCCTGAATAACAAAAGCCAAAGGGCCATATTTATCAAGAGTTGTGTCACTTTTGCACCGTGAAATGGGGTGCACAAGTGATGCAACCATTGAACTGTGATTTCTCAACCACCTTGCATGGCCTGAGTGGCTTGATAAATCCAAAGTACCGCAACGCAGCACAAATCTCTGGGTTGCATTACTCCCCAGGAAGGCATTTCATGGGTGGTGCATGAGTGTTCCCATTCACAACCTATTGATTTTGATGCATTCTCAGATTTACCATAAGTGGTGGACCTGGGAATGGGCCAAATCTGCTATGCCATCCCAGGTGAAGCATAACAAGGAGAAATATATTGATTTCTCCTCATTTTTCAAGCTTTTTATGTGTGCTGCATTCTGGGAAAAGGCCTCAGTTTAGGGGAGATGACTGCATTACTTAGACTCCCCAGTCATATCCTCACGTCACCACCGGGCGCGGAGGTGCTTAAATCGCTGTTGCGGCTCCCGCTCCTCGGGGAGCCCCCTGTGGACTGTGGACTGTGTTGGGGGATGTAGAGAGCCATCCGGGCTCTTCACTACAAAGTATCAATGCATACACTACTGGGGGCGGGCTTGACCCAAGGAGATAAATAATGGGCAGGAGGCCGCTCAGGGTCTTCCCGCCAGTAATCAGCTTAATGTGTGGGCGTGAATTATTTCAGAGCGCTTCGTGGGCCTACATCCCATGCACACCGCTGTCCTACATTGGCGATGAGGCCAGTCGGACCCCTGTGCCCAGCAAAACCTCCGGCATGTACCTGTGACACTCTGGTGACCCAGCCATGGCATACTAGCCCTCAATCTGACCTCGCTGTCTTCGGCTGCCCAGGGCCTGCCTCCCTGCCCCTGCCTACCTGCACCTCTGTGATCCCCGCTATGTCATCCCACTGCGGCCGTCCCAGAGCAGCGTGTGCTATAGCCCATGGGGAGCCCACTCCCACCGGAACAACTCGTCTTGCCCAGCCGGGCAGGACTGCCTGAGGCTTCTCAGATGCTTGATGGCATGCTCCGGGTTCCCTGGAAGGAGTGTGCTCAAGATGGCAGCACGCGCGCCGATGTGTTCCCCCTGCAGCCATTGCCAGTGAGTCTGCGAGGCCCTGGGGGAGTGCTTGAAAGGCGCGTCATGTGTGCAGAGGGCCATCCCCTTGCTTCATTGCCTAGGGGATGGCACGCAGATCCAAAGGGTGTAAAGGACAGGAATGAGGGGTCCAAACATGCACGAGGGCCCATCACCAAATGTCCCCCACTGCAGAGAACACAGTGAAAGAGTGCGGGACACCACCCTGAAGCTGCCATATGTGATCAGGAGGGGAGCAACATACACACACCCCAACTAGGCTCAATCAGCCTGGAGCACCATAGACCCACCATCCACACAGGGTCATTATGGGTGAAGATTGCCTAAACAGGCCAACAACGTGCCCGCATGCCAGTCCACAAGGGAGCACCAGGCCACACAGAAGACTGATCCACAACACCCACAGGCAAACGTGCCAGCAACATGAGCACACCTCCCACAGCAGGCGCTACTGGCCCGCAAGCAGGTATGGCTGAACCTCGCAGAGAGGAAAATGCCCCATCCCCGGGCCACAGTCACGTGGTCGTCTTCCTACTGCTAACTTTCAGCGAGATCGCTGACCCCTACACAGTGGCCCCACGATGGAAGGCATGGATCGGATGTCTCAACCACTACTTCAGGGGTACCAGGGACACAGACAGCGCGATAAAGAGGTCATTGCTCATATACTACAGCGGCGCAGAGATCTACGACCTCTTCGAGACGTTGCCCAACACAGGGAATGATGATGACTATGAAGCTGCGGTCGCCATGCTCAAACAACACTTCGACCCTCAACTGAACCCGGACTTCGAGCGTTTGAAATTTAGGTAGGTGTCGCAGTCGGACAGAGAGTCAGTGGACATGTTCTATGTGCTTTTGCGCAGACTTCGCCTTCACAGACCAGAGGTAAGAGATACGCGGCCAAGTCATCCAGGGATGCCGCTCAGCACGGCTGAGGAAACAGATCCTTCGGCAACCAGGGATCTGTCTTGACAATATCCTCATCCTAGCCAGGTCCCACAAGCTCCTGGATGCACGGGCAGGCAAACTGCAAGACGCCCTGCATAGGACCACTGCAACACCACAAGCAACAAGGTACATGCCCATCAAGGAAGAAAGGGTTGAGGCCATACAATGGCGGTCCAGCACAGCTCGCTCTACACCGAGACCGCCCACAAAGGTGGCATGTGTCAACTGTGGCAAAGAACACCCGCCAACAGCAGTGTGCGCTGCTAAAGGAAAGATGTTCTTCCACTGCGGGAACGCAAATTATTTAGCCAAGGTGTTTAGAAGCAGCCGGTCTCTGCAGACCTAGTCCAGGTCTCGAGGAATGACACAACGACTATACCAGGTGTTGCTCGATGATGCACAATCGCAGGAGGATGACTCGGCACAGCGCATTGGTCAATGTCATGGACTCAGAGCAGTATGAGAGGTTGTCGCTACAACCCCCTCTCGCACCTACCAAAGCCCGGATCTACACCTATGGAGGCACACAACTCCTGCAGCCGAGGTCACCAGCGACAAACATGTCACAAGAGCCCGTTTCCACATCACAGAAGGAAGTAGAGGCACCCTTCTCAGTTGTCATACCGCAGAAGACCTCCGTCTGCTCTTTTTTGCTCACCAGGCCCACGACTACCACGCCAATGCCATTTTGCACGACTTCCAGACTCTATTCACAGGTCTTGTCAAGCTGAAAGGGAAGCAGTTCAAGGTCCACATCAACACCACCATGAGGCCTAAGGCCCTGAGACACCGGAGGGTACCATTCAACCTTCGCCCACAAGTAGAGGCGAAACTGAAGAAACTGGAAGACCTAGACATCATCGAAAAGGTGTCAGGCCCCACCCCGTAGGTGTCTCCATTAGTCGTGGCTTATAAGACAAAACAGCTGGCAGCCATACGGCTGTGTGTCCTGAACCGAGCCATCAAGAGGGAACGTCATCTTACCCCCTCCTTGGATGACATTGTGGGGGAAATGAACAGGGCCAAATGGACTTAAATGCTGGGTACCACCAACTAGAACTGGAGCCTGAGACCAGGTACCTCACCACATTCTCTACCCACATCGACCTCAGGAGGTACAAAGACTGAGTTTTGGGGTGTCGTCTGCAGCAGAGGTCTTCTAAAATGGCATCGAGGAAGCCCTGTCCAGCCTGCAGGGCGTCATCAACTTGAGTGAAGACATCCTGGAGTTCTCGAACATCCTGGAAAAACACCACACTAACCTTCAGGCCTCCCTCCAGCAACTTGTAGACTGCTGTCTGACCCTCCATAAGTCCAAGTGTTTCTTTTACCAGTAATCAGTTGATTTTTTCGGATACATCTTCACCAGAGAAGGGCTAAAGGTGGATCCAAAGAAAGCAATTGCCATCCGGGCGGCAAGCATCCCGAAGACTCCCACTGAGGTCCGCAGTTTCCTCGGCATGGCCAATTACTGTGACAGGTTCATTCCGAACCACTCCATGCCCATACCCATAGCGACCGTCAGTAAGAATGGACTGTAGCCACCAACACAGCGTTCAACCACATCAAAACAGGTCCATGGACAAGACGTGATGGCCTACTTCCACCCGGGGTAACACATGGAGCTAGCGGTGGATGCGAGCCCCTTAGGCCTAGTAGCAGCCCTACTACAGGAACATGACCAGGAGATGTGGAAACCATTCGCCTACACAAGCCGGGTGCTATCCGACACTGAAACGAGATATGCCCAGATCGAGAGGGAAGCCCTGGTCATAAAGTGGGCCTGTCAACATTTCCTCCTCTATCTGTACGGGCAGGAGTTCCTAGTGGTAACCGACCTCAAACCATTGCTCCCTCTCTTCGCAGGGTCATCAGAATAGAAAAGTGGGCTGTACAACTGCAGGCGTACAATTTCAAGATTTTGTTCCGTCCAGGGGCCCACAACCTGACTGACTACCTCTCCCGGCGTCCTGAGAGTCTGGCCGTTTGAAGTTCACCTCCAGACGTGGCGCACTCAGAAGCATTCGTGAAGATGGTCTCATACGAGTCATGTCCCATAGTCATGATGTTGGAGGAGATTGGCTGGGCAACGACCGAATATGAGACACTGGCCCAAGTGAAGAACACCCTGTTAAACAACTGGTGGGCCCTCTTCCTAGATGGGGCTCAATCCCTCCGAGCGGAAGATGGCTATTCGCGATGCCAACTCTGGCAGATCTGCCACAAGTTGAGCAAAGGAGACCAGGTCCATAGGGGACATGTCATCATCTTCCTGAAGGCCCTGCAAGACAGAATCATCCAGCTAGTGCACGTGGGGCATTAGGGAATGGCTAAAACCAAAGCTTGAATGCGAAACAAAGTTTAGTTCCCTGCAATAGATACAAGAGTGGAGGACATGGTGTGGAAGTGTCACTTGTGCACTATCACTGGCAGTGATCCAGCACCGGCACCCGTCATCACAGAAAAGCCAAGCGAACTTCCATGGTCCAAGATTAGTATCAATTTTGGGAGCTTCCCCCATGGTCGCAAAACATTGGTGCTCGTTGATTCTTTCTTGAAATTTCCTGTCACAGAAGTGGTGGCTTCAACGGCATTCCCACATGTCAGGAAGGTCCTGGACAAGACTTTTGCCGTCCTGGGCCTGCCGGATGAAATTTGCTCAGACAACGGTCCCCTGTTCCAATGCCACGAATTTCAAAACTACATGGAGAGTAGAGCGGTTCGCCACAGGAAGATCACCCCTCTGTGGCCGCAGTACAAAGGGGAAGTGGAACTGTTCATGCGTACCCTCAACCGAGCATTGTGCATCACCGTAGATCGGGGTAGGATGCCAAGACGGTACTTAATCAGTTCCTAGATGCATATCGGCAGACACCCCACAGCACCACTTGATGTGCCCCGTCTCATCTACTCTTCAAGAGAGCTCCGCAAGACAACATTCTGATAGATCTCACATGGAAACCCACGGAGATGGACAGAGTAGCCACCAAGGCGAGGAGGTCAGTATAGGTGGATAGCTTCCCTCCCATTAACGACAAGTGCTTAGCGCAACTGGTCGCTCAAACTAAATCAGGCTCTAGCATAGATCCATGTCCTCCCAGAATTTTTAAAATGGCTCTGCCAGGCATTCAGCCTCAGGTACTGAGTCTACTGAATAACTCACTCAACTCAGGCTATCTGCCGATTCAGATGAAAGAAGCCAGGGTTTCCCCACTTCTGAAGAAAGCAGGAACAGACACGACAGCCTTAAAAAATTACAGGCCCATTTCGCAGCTGCCTTTTCTAAGCAAGATCCTAGAAAAGCACGTTCTCAGCACTCTAGCCGGCCATCTGGAAGAACACCATCTCCTTCATACCAGGCAGGCTGGGTTCCGGCCCCAACATAGCACAGAATTAGTCATGGCCTCGGTCGCCGATGAGTTGAGAGTCAGGGCAGATAACAAACAGCCTTGTGCCTTGATTCTATTAGACTTATCGGCGGCTTTCGACACGGTCAGCCACACCATCTTGCTGGACCGTGTCGCAAAATTGGGGATCACAGGCCAGGTGCTAAAGTGGCTAGAATCCTTCCTGTCAGGTCGAACCCAGAGAGTGCAGCTAGGAGACCAACTGTCTGAGATCCGCGACGTGACCTGGGGGGTGCCCCAGGGGTCGGCGTTATCCCCCCTGCTTTTTAATATCTATCTACAACCACTGGTGGAGGAGCTTATGCGTATGAACTGCGAAATCTTTAATTACGCAGATGATACTCAGCTCTTAGTCCGGCTGGACAACACCAAAGAGGCCCAGGATTCAGTGAGGAATCTGCTCTCATTCACAGTCAACTGGATGACTAACAATCTGTTGAAAGTGAATGCTGATAAGACGGAGGTGCTGGTGATTAGCAACAAAGAGGATCCCTGGAGTGACCTGTACTGGCCCCCCGAGCTAGGAACCACTCCGTCTCCTGGCTCTGTGGTAAAAAGCTTGGGGTTAAGGATCGATGCAGACCTCTCAATGGCCCCGCAAGTTTCTGCTGTGGCAGGATCTTGCATAGGTGTGTTGAGGCAATTGCGAAAGCTAGTCCCCATCTTATCTGCCTCCACCCTGCAATCGATCGTATCCGCCACAGTCATTTCGAGACTTGATTATGGGAATGCCTTATACCTAGGCCTGAGGAAAATGGGGGAAGTGAGGCGCATGTCGCCTCAACCAAACGCACTGTCGAATATGCCTCATTGGCAAAACGTGTATATATATTTAGTCCAATGTTTCTTATTAGTTAATCAAATTTCATGCGGTATCCATAGTCTTATCGTTTATTACTCCAATATAAATCCCCATCAGGAAGTGAACGCCATTTTTCAAAATCTTCTATTGTTCAAACTGTGCCCCAAATGACCTCTTGTAGGAACATGACAGAAGCTTGATTATGGGAATGCCTTATACCTAGGCCTACCACAGAAGCTGTTGAGGAAGCTGCAGGTAATACAAAACGATGCGGCCAGGCTGATCCATTCTTTGCCTAGAAACGCGCATGTAACCCCACTGCTTCAGAAGCTGCACTGGCTCCCAGTGAAATTCCGAGTGCAGTTCAAATGTCTCTGTATGGCCCATAAGGCACTCTTTGGGAAAGCCCCAGAGTACATTAAGCAACGTCTAAAGAGGTACACCCCGGGGAGGCTACTGCGCTCAGGAACAACCTCCAACCTGTTTCAACCTAGGTTCAAATTAAAGACCAAAGGAGGCAGGGCCCTGTCCGTGCTCCTTCCACAACTGTGGAACGAGCTTCCACCTACCTTGAAAGCGGAATCGCAACTTCTACCTTTCAGAAAGAAACTAAAAACGTATCTTTTCAGAAAGGCTTTCATGACATCATAGGAGGTGAAACAACTGAGGTTCTAGGGTCATCAGTGTGTTATGTTCTTTCTGGTTAAGCGCTTAGAGACCGGCGGTGATAGGCGCTATACAAGCAATCCCTAACATAACATAACAGTAACCAACCAGAAGGCCAGTGCCACCAGAGGAGCTAAAGATCCACTGCTCGAAGTGGGAGATCGCATGCTGATCACGAGCAATGCGCATGCACGAGCTCCCGCGCATGCACAGTTGTCATCAAGAAGTCAAGCAGGAGGAAGATGCCAGCCCGGGACACCGCTTCAGCTCAGATAAGGCATTTTTAAATCTTTAAATTGTGTTTAAGCTTCTATCATTATTGTTACTAGGGCGGGTGGGAGGCCAGTGGCGCGTAGCAGAGCTACGCAGATTGTGCAGAGATGGTTTTAACCTCTGTAGCGCTCCTGGTAGACTCGCTAAGCCCAATACTCCCAGGGTTAATCGAAAGTCAATAGGTAATAACAGTTGCTCTACAAATCTGTGTTACCCTAAGTATTCCGATAAAAATGGTACCTTACTTGTGTGGGTAGGCCTTGTGCCCGTGAAACGCAACATGGACACACTTTATTTTTACAGTGAAAACTGACCCTTTTTTGTAAAGTGCCTAGCTGCAATATTTGGAACCCTAGCTCTGCCAGCACAAAGGGAAACCTAGCAAACCTATACATTTTTGAAAACTAGACACCCAGGGGAATCGATGATGGGGTTACTTGACTGGCTCTCTCCAGGTTCTATTACCCAAACTCCCCTGCAAACCTAAACATTTGTAAAAAAAAAATCACATTTTGCTCAAGTTTCTGTGGTGGAAAGTTCTGGAATCTGCGTGGGTCCACAAAATTCCCACCACCCCGTGTTTCCGAAAGTCTTGCGAGAATAATGGTACCTCACTTGTGTGGGTAGACCTAGTGCTCGTGACAGGAAAAGGCCCAAAATGCAATGTGGACTCAACACATTTTCACAATGAAAACTGACCCTTTTTTTAGAAGTGCCTAGTTGTAGATTTTGAACCCTTACTCTGCTGTCATGTAGGGAAACCCAAGCAAAGCTGTAAATTTTTTAAAAATAGACACCCAGGGGAATCCAGGATGTAGTGACTTGTCTAGCTCTCACCTGCTTTGGAATGGCCTCTTGGATTGATCCCCAAGCAGGGATCCACTAAGTTTCAGTTTTGTTATCAATGTGATGACGATAGCGTACCATGTGCGAGTTCGTCATTACATTGAAAACCAGGGAAGCTCTTCCCCACTTCCTGAGGCCCCCCCAAAAAAATGGAAATCCCTCTTCTGTTTACAGCAAGGGGTGTCTTGTGGCAAGTGCAATCTTACTGTCTTTTCCGCGACCTCGGAGCCTTTGACCCGTAGAAATTCCTGGACGTGAATCGCTCTCCGAGCGCTGGGCCTGGTTACTCGTCCCCCCGGCCGCCGCCAGTTCCTCCAATCGGCCGCAGAGTGGGGGGACTCCAAAGCCCACAATTCCTGCTGGACACTCCCCGCCCACCTACCCACGCCGACTTCCGCACCTGGAGGGGTATAAAACAGTGCCCCTTTCCCGGTGGAGTGGGAGTCTTGTGGCAAGAGCAATCATACCGTCTTTTCCGCAATCTCGGAGCCTTTGACCCGTAGAAATTCCTGGACGTGAAACGCTCGCCGAGCGCTGGGACCTGGTTACTCGTCCCCCCAGCCGCCGCCAGTTCCTCCAAGCGGCCGCAGAGTGGGGGGACTCCAAAGCCCACAATTCCTGCTGGACACTCCCCGCCCACCTACCCACGCCGACTTCCGCGCCTGGAGGCGCATAAAACAGTGCGGCTTCCCCCGTGTCCGGGAGCACGCGGGAGCGCCGGGGTGAAGCCCCGGTCAAGGGCGGGGCCATCTGTAGCCATCCGGAGCCTGAAGAGGCCGGGCCGGGCTATACCCCTGAATTCTGCAACTCTAGTCCATCTTGTACCAAGAGGAGATTGCGGCTGGAAAACTGGTTTGGGACATTAACTTTTTGAATGGAGTACTAGGAGTGGAACTCACCATGACTGCAAGACAGAGAACTGGGCCAAGGGTGGGGTCCAGAGTGGTCGGGTCATTTGATGCTTTTCTGGACAGAGCTGAATCAGTCCTTGAGAAAGAGATGATTTTGACTGAAAGAAAGCTATCCATGGGTCTTGCGGCCAAAAGGTCATCCCTAGGAGCAATAGGGAAAGTTATATCACCTGCAACAAACCCATTAGCGTCAGCCCAGATAAGCACAGAGTCTGGACATCTAGGGCTGGGGAAAACCCAGTCAAAAGCATTAAACCCAGACCCTGGTAGTACTTTGGAATCTAGTCACTCCAGTGACGCAAGTATAGACCAATCTCTATCACTAATTAATTCAACGGGTATAGCTCCACTAAGCCCCGTAATAATCATTACCAATGCTCCAAGGTTATCCACTACCCCTAATTTACTCATATTCGATACACGGGACTCAACAAATAGCGCAATCAGTCCACCCGTAGCATCTAGGTTGTGCAATCAAAGGGTTGTACTAGATAATACGGATCGACACACGGGTCCACCAAAGAGATCACCACCACGCAATAACAAAAACAAGAAGGTAGTGGTTGTGAATGGAAAAAAGAAGGCAGTTGGTGCACGGGTAACTACTCCACAAATGAAAGCAATTAGTACCCAAACAGAGCTCTGTGGTGGTGAACACTGGGGTGAACAGTTGGCCGAGAAACTAGAGACGAAAATCACAATTGCAATGGAAAATGTACTTAGAGAGAGACTAGAAAAAGTAGAAGAAAGCATGAGATCATGCTTAAGCCAGCTGGAATCAAAGGTCGAGCAAATTAATAAACAAATGGAAAGCAATGGCAGGGGTGACACACGTAAAGAGAAAGCTAGTAATCCTTCTAGTAAGAACACACAAAATAAAATAGTAGCAGGGGGAATCAGCAGAACAACCAACGCGAGTCCAGTGGTCGACAGTAACTCAGGGGAACTGCAGCTGCATGTAGTCAAGGAGGGCCACTCAGCTAGTGAGACAACTCAGGAAGGTGCAGTAAGAACTAGGCCTAAACCATCATCCCTTGACATCACAGGTAGTCACTTGGGGAAATCGAAAATATATAGTCCCAAAGGCACTGATCCAGTACCGAATGAGGACGTGTTGCAGCTCCCCCCTGCTTCTTGTCCCTACGTAATCGTGTTAACCGGGGTTCCAACTTTAAGATGAAACCAAAGAGAAACATGGACTGATCTCCGGAACAAAACAGTAAATTGATTAGCAAAATTCAAATGCTTCCACCCTACAAAAGTAGATGAAATATCGATGATTCGCAGAGTTGGTTAGGTGGGGGAAGGTCCCAAAAACATCAGAGGTGATTGTGTGGCAGTAAACTTTAGAAGGCCACAAATAGTAAGGAAGATATTAGATTGCCAGGAAGAAAGCCCCCACCAGAACACAGACATTCACACCCTTGCACTGGGATATTTCTATAAACCAGTTCAGGGCGGCAAGTGTAGTATGATGACCCCCAACTTAGCAGTAACTAATAGGTTCTCGGATTTGTCCACCTTAGACGATCTGGATTGACTAAGTGACCACAAAGAATTAACAGGTCTGAAGGTAAACTGCCCTATCAGAGCAGAGAATGTAAATAAGACAACACTGGGAGCATCGGGGAAAAACAAAACAGATGATGGTGCTGCATTAAGAATAGATCTAGTAGATGGTAATTTAAACCTAAACCAAAAAACAGAGCCGGAGACAGTGAATAACCTACCAACAACTGTAGAATCTGAAGTTATGGTAGCAGTTAGGGGAGATACTATGGGGCACATTAGGATGGCGGGCGGGCCTATCAGAAAACGGGACTGCCCGCCTTAAGGGCGGGTGTCCCGGGAGTGCCATTAGGATGTGCCCGCCACAGTGGCGGGCACATCCTGTATTTTCAGCATTGTGGCGGGCAGTGCTCTCAGCACCGCCCGCCACAATGCTGAAAATGCATTGCAGCATTTGCATAATGAAAGCGGCAGGCACCGCGCGGTGCCTGGCGCTTTCATTATGCAAATGCAGGGGGGTACCATAGGTACCCCCAGTGTGCACCCCCCTACTGTGCTTCACTCTGGGGGCCCAGTGAAGTCCGCCTGCCTTTCCGTGGCAGCATTGCCGCCACGGAAAGGCATTGAAAAATGCCCATGCTAATATGGCTGGCGGTGTCTGATCGACACCGCCACCATGTTATCCCTTTTCCGCCCCGGCCGCAAGGCGACCGTGGCGGAAAACAGGCGGGCGGTGTTTCCCCTCGCTGCGGTCCCCTCCGCCATCGTAATATGGAGGGGGGGAATGCAGGGAAGGATGTCGGGCGGATTGCCTCCGCCAGGATGGCGGTGGCCACCGCTACCCTGGTGGATGCAATCCGCCAGACATCCTAATGGGCCCCTATATGTTCAGATTTAAAGTTAATTTCCTGGAATATCGCAGGACTCAATAGGAACTTAGCAGACAGCTCCTGGAGTGAGTACATAGATCAGAACAATATAGTACTCCTCCAGGAGACTTGGTCACAGAAATCCCCACAGAGACCGGGTTACAAAACATATAGTGTAAATGCCACCCAGTGCGGAAGAGGCAGACCCTCTGGTGGACTGGTCACATAGATAAGCATCTCCTTAGAAGTAGATATAATTCCCTTGCATATTGATTACCCGGATATACTGGGGTTAAAACTTGTAATGCGGGATAAAAGGATTATATATCTGCTCAACGTTTACAAAAGACCACGTAGTAGTTGTAACAAATCATTAGTAATAGAACAACTTGACTTTTTCCTAAACTCAGTTGAGGCGGAGTCAAGTGTAATCTGTGGAGGGGATTTCAATTGTAAATACAAACCCAAGACTGGTATAAGTGACCTTATCGAAGAGCAAGATATGGCATACAAAATCCCCACCCTTGACGCCAGCAGTGAGATTAAATGTACGGTTGCGGCGTCCCAGATTTAAAAACTTACGGTAGGACACGAATTACGGGCGTGTAACAGACGCCTACCCTCCGACAGCCCCGGAGGTTGTACATTCCACAGAGGTAATTCATCAAGCCAGATAGACTATATAATGGTGTCTATGAACCTATGGTACATTACTATAGATCTGAGGGTTATGAACAGGGAGGAGAGTGACCATTACCCTTTAGAATTGCAACTAGAATCTCACCTATTTAAAGAAAATCTACGGGTGGAAGGGAGTACTATATTAACTGAAGAGCTACAAACAAGCTATAATAGAAGGGCCATGAAGTGGCCTTATATCTTAGCTAAAGATGACAAAATGGTAGACATTTATAATACATTTTCTGACATTGTCACCCCACTCGAAGAATTTAAAGAAGGAGATGAAAGGATACTAAAACTACATTATACCTTAGTAGAAGCCCTACTTCCGCTACTAACAAAGTTGTACAAAAAGGAAGATACAGGGACAAGCAAACACTATGAGATAGCTAACCCTGGTATAGCAAGGAATGCAGAGCAGCAAAGACGGAGCTTATACATGCTATTAAAAATAAGAGTCACATTGATATTAGTGCATATAGGCAAAAGTATAAAAAGTTTTTAATAGAAGCAAAAAAAGCCTGGGCAATGCCATATGGACAGATCTAATTGTCGCTGCTAGAGCCAAAGATCAGGCTGCCTTCTGGTGTCTAATTGCCAAGGGAAATAAAACTGGGAAAAGTAATAAAGATCTCTACTTAGATGAGAAAACCTGGGTAGACCATTTCACTAATCTTTACCAGGATTATAGCGAAGGCGTCTGCGCCACCATAAACGAAATAGAGGACTTAATCTCAGATACAATATTGCATTTTAGTTTGGAGGAGACAAACATTGCAATAGGGGCCATCAAAGCTGGGAAGGCGCCAGGCCCAGATAGGATTCCAGGCGACCTATTAAAACATGATCTAGAAGTTTGGAGTCCCTATGTACATTTTTTATGTAACTCGATAGCTGCCGGAACACCAATTCCCCATACGTGGAAAGGGGCGGAGATTGTTACTATTTTTAAAAAGGGCAATCGCCAGGACCCAGCCAATTACCGCCCAATTAGTTTACGAGATGTACTCCAGAAAATGTATGCTAGGCATATTTTAAATAGATTGACAGATTGGATGGATGAGGTGGATATTTTAACTAAATACCAAGCAGGGTTCAGATCAAAAACAAGTACACTTGATCAAGTATTTAGGTTTATGTGCATTTACTGGAAATACATAATTTTTAGGAAGGGCAGCCTATATGTCGCTTTTATAGATTTAAGGGCTGCATTCGATTTAGTCCCTTGTTCCCAGTTATGGGAGATTTTAAGGAAAATTGGGGTACCATTGGAAATACTAAGACAACTGGTAAAGTTACACACAGGAAACTTTGCTACGGTACGCTGGGGACCAAGGGGAGACCTAACTAAACCAATTCCAGTGAGAAGAGGAGTAAGACAGGGGTGCGTCTTGGCACCAACCCTCTTCTCACTATATGTAAACGACATCCCAGAGTTTTTATTCGACTGCAAGCATGATTCCCCTCGCCTTGGGGGCGAAGTGGTATCGGCTCTATTATTTGCCGATGATACTATTTTAATATCCCCAAGGGACTTCAATCCCTAGTGGATACCTTTGATAGATATTGCTCACAGAAGGGCCTACAAATAAATTACAGCAAGACCAAATATGTGGCACTAAACCCCCATAAAACATTTAAAAAGAACCTTGTCTTAAATAACCAACCACTAGAATACGTAGATAGCTTCAATTACCTGGGAATTAACCTGGATAGTAAAATGTCTTCGAAAGGCCAAATTGAAAAGAGCAGGATAATGCTGGTTCAGAATTCGGCACCTATTCTAAAAAAACATGAGGCCAGCTCATGTACGGCAGTTTCCCCTGCACTGGAGGTATACAAAATTAAAGCACAAGCAGCAGCGCTATACGGGGCCGAGATTTGGGGCCCACAGTGCAAGAAGAACTTTGAGCGGGAAGAAAACATATTTTACAGATAACTACTAAGACTCCCCAACAGGACGCCATTGCTGCCTGTAACTCTGGATCTGAATATAAAACGTATAGATCACCATGCGGCATTAAGACCACTTTTATTCTGGTTAAAGATCTGGTCAACCCCTGAACTGACTCATTATAAAACTGGCCTGGAGGAAATTTTAAAGGTGAGAAGACCCAAAGATATCCCATGGCTATGCCACGTCATGTCGTGGATGCAAAAGTTAGGTCTACCTCATTATTGGAACGACCCAGAACAGCTAACAGCATCTTGTAAAAAACAGCTAAAAGAGATATTCTGGGACCACATAATGTCCAATTTAATAAATAACACGACCGTTGGATCCTTAACCGTGAAGTTTTTGGCTTTTAAAGATGTAGCATGTCTAGAGCCTTTCCTTGACGAGATAGAACCTCTGCTAGGAAAATCTGTATACTTGCAATTTCGATATGGAATTCTGCAAATAGGCTCCAATACATCCAGATGGAAGGGAAATGGGGGGTGCTCTAGAAGCGATATTTGTCCCCTATGCGATGTATCAGAAAAAGATAATGAAACTCACATATTATTTTTCTGTTCAGCGTACATTACAGCTAGAAAACGCTGGATTAAACCCCTTTGCAGGGCTCTAGATAGCAGGTGCTGCAGTGCTGTTGAGCGCATATTGAAAACTGATTCCTCACAACCTATAGTCTTTTCTGTAAGCAGGTTTCTATTTAATGTATTCCTGGTTAGGAAGAGAATGGGGCTGAAATTCTAGCGGTTTCTTTTAAACTAGTGTTTCAACTGTACATTGAATAATACGTTAACCACCTTGTAATCAAGTTAAATTTAAGGTGATCCCCATCAATTCATTCTGCGAAATATTTTGTATGTTTTTAATCTTTTTAAATTATGATATATTTATAATGTTTTAAAATTAATTTTCAATATTAAATTTATGACCTAGCAATTCAGGGCGTGCAGAGGTTGATTATTTGACGAACTATTACATTGTTATCCCTCTGTGCTTGTGTACTATTTCCCTTGTATCTACTTAATGTATCAAGGTATTTATGTAACGTATCAAGGTATCTGGCAATTTTATGAAATGTTTTGAAATGTATCTTTGATGGTCACTTTGACCGAAATAAAGTAAAAGAAAAAAATGTGCAAAACTTTCCTGGTGACATAGGTTCAGTGGCCCCTAGACTATTGTGATTCTATTTATGTTGCAGAGGTGCTGCTGTGTTCCCTGTAGACCCCCATACCATTAAATATAATGGTAGGCAGTGCCCATGCCTCTACCACTAGAAAGAAACAATTTAATTTTAAATAGCCGTAAGATCTTATTGGGCACTTTTTGACAGAGCAGTACATAATAAATCAGCAGCTCCAGCTGATGATTTATTTTCCTTCTTATAGGCTTCGCAGCCCGTTTCAGCTCCCCACCAGCACCCGTTCCAGCTGTCAGTCGGAGCCTACATTTTATTTTAAAGTGTTTGACCCTGCCCACATGGGGCACTCACATCTAGCAATATCATTGGAAGCCTCAGGTGGAGCCCCATTCCCCCCAAGGTTCCACCTGGCTCCGTAGTCAGCATCCAATGTTGTGCTTGTGGGATACAGCTCGGCCACTTTGCTCCCACCAGGGCTTGAGCAGCATTTTTCACTCTATAGATGTATTGCTGCAGAGCAGCATGGGAGAAACAAACGCACTGTAAAGAGGCCAGTGTTGACCATGTCACAGCATTTATTTTACTTTCAGCCATGCTGCACTGCAGGTAGTGTGCTGAACAAAATGGCTAAAAGCATTAAAAAAGCCAATAGATCTTGCATCGGCGAGATCTTTTGACTATGAGTGAATAGTGATTATCCCGTGACTCGGGCATGAGACAGTACAAATCGATGAAGTTCCTGCACCACCTCTCTACCCACCAACAGCTCGCTTCTCCCAGACCAGCAGAAATAAGACTATAAAATACCGCATTCTCTCCAAAGTAGCAGGACAGCCGAACATTTTAAGAAAATAGGCAAATGCTAAATTAATGCTGCCATAAGTAGACACTATCTACTTAACCTAGCAGGAGAGTACACATTAGCACAGACACTGGCCCCTTGAAACAAGCAATTGTGAAGAAAAAGAGGCATCTGTCCCAGGACAATAGTGAAGTGTTGTAACAGCCTTAGCTGCTTGCTTTGGAGCTTGAGAACCAGGTTCTAGTTTTAACCTGCCTCAACATCCTCTGATTATGAGCAAATCACTTTATCTCCCTGGGCCTCAAAACACTGTAAAGCACTTAAACACGTGGAGATTGAGTTTGTGCTAGATAAACATGCATGAAAAGAAGATAGAGAACTTAATTACAGCGAATGGTCACAAATTAAGCTAAATCAATCTGTACTTGATCCATATAGCGCAGGAACTGACAACACGCGTGTGCTGCTGAAGACAGTAAAGAAGCATAATAACGGTGCCAACAAATTGTAAGTAATGAGCGGGCTAAAATGCCCTTTCTGTTTTGTTTTTAAAAACAATAGGTCACCAAGTGACGGCCCATGTGAGCTGCCTGTAGGCGCAACCTAAAGAGGGCAGGAGACCAATTTTAGTTTTTTTAAATCAAAGCCTGCAGTGCAGATGAAAATCAAAACATGCAAGTATTTGGCCTCACTGCCAGGCCCGGGGGGCGGGGTATCTCTTCCGCATATTTTTTATAACATTTTTGCAGGGTAGAAGACTGACTCCCCGAGTCCCACAATGGCTGTTGCAACATCTTTGTTGATGTGGTGGGAGGCAATTAGATCTTATCTTTAGATCCTTGAGAGTCTCAATTCCTCGGTGGCATGACTTATGCACGATTTAGTAACCTTCATTTCTAAAAGCTACTGAATAGATTTATCTCAAATTACAAAACAAATGCTTTCTGGACCAAGATCTAGCCTTCCAGGGAATTTTGTGTAATTAAGTTTAGTCATTTTGAGTGTAGCTGTTTCTAATTTTCATACTGAAAATTGAATAAGGATTATATGTTTTGGCCCTGCCCCTTTTTCAGCCTCCACTAGACGATCACTGTAACACTTTCCAAGAAAAAGCTGAAGTGAATTAATCTATTTTGTCGAACGTTTTGTGAAGATTTCAAACAACGCATAGGATTTCACATTATGGGTCCCATTATGGTGGTGGGTGGATCGCCATAAGTCCATGGTTATCCCCGCTATATTAGTATGGCGGGAGCACCGTAGGTGATGGAAAGACCACCTGCAACTTTTCCGCCGATCGAAATCTTGACCAGGCAGAAAAGGGACACAATATGGTGGCATCCATATGATGTGGCAAATGTCATGCCTTTCCATGGCAGGGACCCCGCCATGGAAAGGCATGCAGTATTTGCTACGGGGGTACCCTCCAACATTGGTATGGACAAGGTGGGAGGCACAGTGCTATGCCTGTCACGTTGTGCATGCCAATGCACAACAGCCATTCACAACATAGTGGCGGGCTGTGCTGTGAGCACCGCCCGCCACAATGTTGCTAATGCGGGTTGCCACAGCAACTGTGGCAGTGGCATCCTAATTGACGGTGCGGGACCGCCGCACCACTGGCGGCCGCTGGGGTGGCGGGCAGACAGGAGTCTGCCAGCCATCCTAATGGGGCCCTAAGTGTGGTGGTTAAGTGTTTGGGAATTTGGATCTGTGTTGGGGCCGAAGGCGCATCACTAGTGGCTTTTTTATTCTTGCTATTAAGTATTTCAAGCAGGGTATAGCTGGTAGCTTAACTGTGATGTGTTCAGGTAGTTTGGGGAGTATATCTATTAGAGGTTTAGTAGTGGGCTATTGGGAACAGGTGCTTGCTTCATATAAATGTTGTGTTATATGCCCTACTCTGATTTTGGCTACATTGGGGAATAGTTGTTTTCTCTCATATTATTATTATAATGTTTTTTAGTAGCCCTCCCATAACGATTGTTAGAGTAATATTTTGCGCATTTACAATTTACATGCTTGTACGTTTTTGTCTGTAAGTGTAGCCCATGTGAGAGAGTAACAGTTTGCCTTTATGTATGAAAATAGTTTAATAATATAATAAAATACATTGTAATAATTTTACAGTACATTTGCAATATACATACGCAATTATGAGAATCATTTCCCATTTTATACTTACATATGTGTTCTTGATATTCTTTTATAAGTAATCTCTTTTAAATGTATTGTTAATGAATTGTGTTTTTATATTCTAAATATGCTTTTATGATATTACATATATCGAAATAAAGCTTTGATGATGATAATCTTGATTGTGATTGATTGATTGATTGATGCTAATTGTAGTCTCTTTGTCCAGTGTAGGTGTTTTAATGTCGATCAGGTGTTTTCTTTTCAGTTGTGAAAACATGTTGTTTTAGTTTTATCTTAAAAATGTGTTTGTTGATAGTTAGTAGGGGTTGCAGGTGTTTATTTTTATTTTTTGTATTTATGTTTGACTTGATATTTTGAGCTGTTTGTAAATTTGCTCAATTGTTATGCACCTTTTTGCAGATAATTGCTTATTGGATTTTGTTGGTGGTTTCCTAGTTTGTCTATAGTGGTGTCGTTTTTCTGTAGTTTCTAAAGTTTGGTGGATAACAAAAGTTTTTGTTATTTGTACTTTTACATTTATCAAATAAGTTACTTTTAAACGTGTTCAATTAAATGTTTACTTACTTTTAAAGGTAATTGTGTGTTTTCTTCTACTTCTGGTTTCTGGTTTTCCTTCCTACACCACTGGTGCATTGCCAATAATTGAGCTGCACCTTGCAATAGCTTTTCATTGTGCACCATTGATACAGCAATTAATTTGGTAAAATATAAAGAGTGATAGGTATCAAGGAAATCTATATGTTTCTGAAATGGGGATATGGAGTTTAGCAGCAGCTGTTAACAGTGCCCGCAACAGAAAACTTGTCAAGAAGCCACGTGGACACATACAACAGAAATTTCTTTACAATGTGCCTAGCTGTGGATTTTGGGCCCTCTCTAAGGCGGCACCAAGGGGAACCTAACAAACCTGCACAGTTTTGAAAACTACACACCCAGGGTATCCAGGACTGTGTGACTTGTGCTACTCTCACCAGGTTCTGTTACCCGGAATCCCTTGTAAACCTCAAATATTGAAAAAAAGAAAAACAAATGTCCTCACAATTTTGTGATGGAAAGTTCTGGAATCTGTGGGTAGCCTCAAGCTTCCACCTACCCAGCATTCCCCCAAATCTCCCGATAAAAATGGCACCTCACTTGTGTGTGTAGCCCTAGTGCCTCCGATAGGAAATGGCCCAAAATGTTCTGTAGAGACTTGAAATTTAAAGATCACAAAAAATATATGTTTTTGCGAGGGAGTGAACTGCGTTTTTGATCTGAGTATTGGCAGCCATGTTGGAAAACCTACCAAAAATAGACATGTCTGAACACCAGACACCCGTGGGAGTCAAGGGAGGTGTGGCTTTCATGGATCCTCAATGTTTTCTTTCACAAAATCCCCTGCAAACTTCACATTTTACAAAAAAAAAAAAAAATCCTCATATTTCTGTTTTCAAAAATTGTGGAATCACTGGGCCGACACAAATTTCCTACTCCGCAGCGTTCCTCTGGGTTTCCCAATAAAAATGGTATCTCACTTGTGTGGATGGGCCAAGTGCCTGATACAGGTGATTGCCCAAAACATATTTTGGAGACATCAAAATTACCTATCACAAAACAACCTGGTTTTGCAAGGGGATCACCTGTGTTTTTGGTCCTGGGCTCAGCAGCCATCTAGGGAAACCTACCAAACCCAGACATTTCTGAAAACTAGACATGGGGGAGTCTAAGGATGTGTAGCTTGCATGGATCCCCAACCTTCTCCTACCTAGAATCTCTTGCAAACATCAAATGTAGCTAAACAAATCACATTTTACTTACATTTCTGTGAGGCAAGGTTTTGAGATCACCGCTCCGGCACAAATTTCCCATTAGCTAGTGTTCCCCTCAGTCTCTCTATAAAAATTATGCCTCACTTGTGTGGGTGCCAACAGCATTGGCAGCCTAAAAACCTATGACACAAACTATCCTTCTGGACCCACATGTGGTTCCCCCTCAGTTTGTCATTTTATACTTTTTTAGGTTCTCTGCTATGGGCACCTATACAAGTGAGGTATCATTTTTATCAGGAGACTGTGGGGAATGCTGGGTGGTGAGAAATGTGGGCTGGCACAGTGATACCACAACTTTTCCACACAGAAATATACAGTAAGTGTGACTTTTTAGCAAAGTTTTAGGTTTGCAGGGGATTCTGGGTAATAAAACGCTGGAGGATCTAGGCAACCTACACTGCCAGCCAAGTGTCATCCATGCACACCACCAGAAAGGAGCAATCAGCACATACCACCAACCAACTGACAGTCCATGCACACCACCAGACATGTGCCATTCATGCAGACTGCTACCAAGTGACAACCCATGCACACTGCTAGCCAAGAGTTACTCCACACACACTGCCACCTAAGCACAAGTCCACACACACTGCCAGCAAAATGCAGGTTCACACATAGCCAGCCAAATGTCAGTACACAGACTGTCAGCTTAAACCCAGTTCACACACACAGATACTTTTGCAAGTGTCTGCTGGTTTTCTGCCCACCCTTGGGGTCAGATTAGCCTAAAAATATTGTTGATCTGGGTGGCAGAAGAGGCCATAATGTGTGGACTAAAAAGAAGAGATACCCTTACTTAAGGGGCCACTCCATGACATGCCCATAAACATGTCTGTGGTGCCTAGTAGGCACTCTGCCCCTGGAGGGCAGATGAAGGGCTATTGCCCTTCTGCCCCTGGGGCAAAAAGAGTGCGGCTATTTTTGTTAGGGGGTGGGGGCATTGCAATGCTCCTTCTGGGCAGCCCCCATCCCTGAACTATGAAAAAAGTCCCTGGCTTCCTAGTGGGATTTTTGCCAACCCCTGGGGGTGTCCCATATGCCCCAGGGGAAGAAAGCCTGTCCATTTGTTTTTAAGTGAGGTGCGGCATTGGCATGCCCATTCTGGGCTGCCACAGCCCTTACTCTGACTAAAGGAAAATACTCCCTGGTGTTTAGTGGGCTTTCTACCCTCCGGGGCAGATCAGAGGCTATTGCCACCATCTGCACCAGGGGGGCTGAAAGACTGTGGCTATTGTTTTGGGGGGTAGGAGCATTGGTATGCCCATTCTGTGCAGGCCCAACCTACACATTTATTTAAAAATATAATCCCTTGTATCTAGTGAGATTTCTGGGTCGAAGACGAGGGGCTATTGCCCCCATCTGCCCCCCTGAGGGGCAGAAACACTGTGCCTATTTCTTGGTGGGGTATTGGCATTACCAATGGCCTTTCTGGTCAGCCCCCACCCCTAAATTGACATAAACAAATTCCTTGGTTCCTCTTGGGCTTTATGCCTCCCAGGGGCTATTTCTTGAGGGGATTAGGGCAAAGCCTTGCTCATTATGGGAAGCCCCCACTCCTCTTGTATTAACCCTGGGGTAAAGTGGACGTTCTACCCCCATCTGGCCCCAGGGCAGGCAGTAAGTATTTTCCATTGTTGTTTGGGAGGTGGCAGCATTTTCATGCCTATTTTGGGGAGCCCCTACCCCAAAAATATTTTTTAAATGCATCCCCGGTGCCTAGTGAGCTTTGTGCCCCCCTGGGGGGTGGGGGGGGCAGATCAAGGGCTTGTGCCCCATCTTACCACCAGGGCAGAAGAAAGACTACTGTTTTTATTATTGTGGGCGGACATGGTCTTGCCCATTGTAAGCAGCCCCCATACATCTTCTATAGTGAAAAAACCTTTCCTGGCATGTAGTAGGCTTTCTTTCCCCCCTGGGGGCAGATCAGGGATAATAACCCCCATCTGTACCCAGGGAAGGCAGAAAGATATTCCCTTTTTTTATAGGGGTTGGCGCATCAGCATACACATTATGGGCATCCCCCATCCCTACATATTGAAAAATCCCTAATGCCTAGTGAGCTTTATGCCCCCCTGAAGGGGCACATCAAGGGCTAGATCTGTTATCTACCCGCCAGGGGATTAGAAAGACTTCTATTGTTATTACTGTGGGCGGGCATGGTCTTGCCTATTGTTCTATAGAAAAGAAAAAAAATCCTGGTGTCCAGTGGGCTTTCTGCCTCTAGGGGGGAGATCAGGGGTAATAACCTACATCTGCCCTCCAAGGGGACAGAAACATTGTCCCTTTTGTTTTGCAGGGGCATTGGCACGTCTTTTTTCGGCAGCCCCCACCCTTATATTTTACAAAACAATAATCTCTGGTGCCTAGTGTGCTTTCTGCCCCCCAGCTGTTGCCCTCATCTGCCCCCCAGGAGGGAAAAGCAAAAGACACACAAATGATGAACGGAATTCAGAACAAATCGAAATATTCACCCCAGTCAAGAGATCTGGGTTAATTCCTTCATTCTTTTGCTCACCATGCCACCACAGTTTAGACCTGGCCATATGCAAATCAGTCTTGACCGGGGAACATCCTTTACAACGCAACTTTTACAATGCACTACCATTACAACGCAACTTTTACAACGCAAGTACTTTTACAACGCATGTTTTTACAATGCATGTATTTACAACGGAAGTGCCTTTACAACGCAAGTGCTTTTACAACGTAAATATTAAGTTTTATTGTATTTATTGTATTATTTTTAAATATTTAAATGAGGGTAATACTTTGGAATTTTTTAAAAAGATATATTTTGATAATTTTAATAGTTTTGTATGAGGGTGAATTGAGTATGATTGAAGTAAATTAATACTCAGGTATTAAATAAAAAGTAATATTTAAGAAGATTAAAATTAATACTTATTTTACAACCAAAAAATAAAAAATAAGTAATTATAAATTAATAAAACATAATTTAAAATAACGAAATTTTAAATTAAAAAATAATTTTTAAGTGGGAAATTGGAGTATGGTTGAAGAAATGTAATACTCAGGTAATAATTAATTTATTAGGAAGGAAAATGAAAATGAGTTTTGTTGTAGTAATTTAATACTCAGGTAATAAATACAAATTAAAAGTTAGAGTGAATTAATGATAAAGAATTAAAGAGTTAATATTTTTAAAAAAATAATAGAAAGTTTATTTTAAGAAATTATATATTTTTTTAAATTAAAAATAGCATTAGTAAATTAAAAAAATAATTAAACTTTTACATTTATATTATTTATTTTAAAAATAATTAAAATTAATTTAGAATAGTTAAAATATATTTTTGATAATTTAAAATTTAATGTAACATTTAAAAATTAAAAATATTTATTATTTTGCAATAAATGAAAAAAATTCCCACGCTTTTGCATTGATTTGAATGGGAATATTTGTCCTTCATTTATTTTTATAGTTGAAGCTATTGATCCCGCTGAACTACTTTTGAAGCAAAGAAAATGGTTATAGAATAAGCATAGAGGTAAGAAGATAATAACATTAATTTTCATGTATAAACATTTTAGTTTAATAAAAAGTATAGATTAATACATTTCACCCAAAAAAGGTACGACAGGTTTTTTTGATTATTTTTTTATTACATTTTTTTTGTGTATGTATAAATTATAATAAAAATGTTAATTATTTTAATACATTTTTAGAAATTAATATAACAGTAAAATAATTATTTGTAGATACAAAAAATAATAATAAAAAAAGTCCCTTTTCAATCTTTGCAGCTTCAGATGACGTTGACGCATTGACGTTTACGTTAGCGGCCATTTTGAAGAGCATCGATGGAGGAAGCAGCAGGAAGCTGATCTGCGCTCAGGTAGGAAACACTTTATTACTAAATTTAAACATATTAGAAAGTAAATAAGTATATATATATTGTAAAGAAAGGATAATGAGAGGTTGCGGTTTTACAAGTAGAATGTTAATTTTGAAAATACAGCATGTCAACGATCATTTTACTAGAATATGTCTATGTCGGGTCACTAAAAGTAAAAGGTAAAAGTAATTTGGGTTTGAAATGTATTAAAAAATTATAACAAAATTAGTATGGTTTATGAAAATAGTTTTTTTTAATGAAAAAGTATATTAGAAAATGCATTGTTATGAAATATCTATTTGATTTTCCCCTGCATGCATTAATAACATTTGCAGTTTATAACTTTGAAAAAAAGCTTTGTTTTGAATGGTGAATTTCGTTGACTTTATTTCATTTATAGTAAAAAAAAATTGTTGTGGAACTTTTTAGAAAATAGTAAGGGTCAAATAGCAATATTTTGGTATGAAAGGGGGTAGAACTGTTTAAATAAGCATGGTGTTTTATCATTTGATCCAAACACTATTTTGGAAAATGTTGGATACTAGCAAGGGTTATATAGTGAGAAAATGTTTTGGTAGGTGGTAGAAAATGTTAAGGAATTGTTTTTAAAGTTTATATTTTCAACACATGGTGTTTCGTAATTAAACAAACAAAAATTAGGAACAAGTAGGAAACTAGCAAGGGTCAAATAGTGAGAATATGTTTTGCTAGGAGGTAGAAATTGTTTGGAAATTCTTTTTTAAGTTTACATTTTGAACACATGGCCTTTCATAATTACATAAGTAATTCCTTCAAAAAATATTAAAATAGCAGTTAGGGTGAAATAGAGAGAAAATGTTTGGCTAGGAGATATATTTCATTTTAGGATGCAATTATAGTGTTTTTGCATTTTCTGCACCATGTTTTCAAATCAAGAAGAAGCCGGATTATGGAAAAACATCAAGAAGGAGATGGACAGATTTTGCATTTCGATTTTTGGGAATTTTATCTGGATGAATATGGAGAAAGGATTTTTTTCTAACATCATTTCAGTAGAATTTTTTTTTACTGAAATACACTTCCCTATCCAGAATGGATTTTGACAAAAAATATTTTATGGAACTTTTTTAAATATTAGATGGGTATTCACACTTGAAAAAGTTTGCCAATGTCTTTGGACGGAGGGTAAAAAGATTTTTATTCCAACATCCATTTTGTTGTTTTGAAAATTAGCTAAACTTTGATTATGGAAAAAATATGTTTCACCAAAATTGAATTTTCTAAAAAGTTCCACATCAATTTATTATTTTTTACATTTTGACTTTTCAGTTTTTTATTGTAATTAAAATAAGAAAAAAATATATTGCATTTGTAAACAAGCTTTTGCAAAATACATTTTTTTTTGTGAAAGTCAAAAAGATATTTTTTATAAAATTCAATAATGCATTTTTAAATATAAGAAAAGTATTAAGATTTTTTAAACTTTAAATGGAGAAAACCATTTTGAAAAAGAAGAATTTTTTTTGAATTCCTTCTAATTTGGATTATTGGGTTTTTATCTTGGTTTTTATAAAATGGATATATTATGGAGGAAAAAAGATGAAAAAAAAGAAAGAAGGCAACTACAGGTAGGCTGACCCGACGTAAATTTGGAAAAAATGTTTATAAAAAATGTCAATGTGTAATAAAGATGTTGAAAATCCAAGATAATTCCAAGTAAAATCCAATATTTATTGAACTGCAGCACAGTACATCCACTCTCCAAGTTACCAGTCCTTTTTCTCCACCCCAATCCATTTCAGACCATAACAATTCTAAATGGAATCCATAACACAATGTGCATGAGCAGCTATGAAGAGACATTATATTTAAAAGGGAAATATGTACAACATTGGAATTTGTATTAAAAGGGAAATATCTGCAAACAAGAATACTACACATTTTCCCCCTAAAGAAAATTAAGTGACTACGTAAACATTAAAAAAAACAAATCCTTACACATAAAAGAAACTACTGGTTATAATAGAAAATTTAAGACACACATTTGGATACTCTTCTAACATTCCATCTTTTGCCATCTTGTGTGACAACGCTATTGTGATAAACTTTCACAACCTTCATAGGTTTGCCAAACTTTGTCTCACCTTTGGTAATGTAACCAGGTTCACGAATCCTAACCACATCACCTACCATAAAAGCAGGTTGTTTGACTTTCATCCTAGTATCATAATCACTTTTGTAGTTCCACTTTCTCAGCTACATCCTTGACATTCACATCAACCATGCGATAACCAGCACTTTTCTTAAACCACCAAGGACATAGGTTAGATACAGGATCTCTACCCTTTAGTAGGCGGGAAGGAGAAACGTCTGTAGTGGCATGAGGTGTTACACGGTACAGCCATAACTTTTCTCTCAATTTCTCCTTCCACATTCCCCAAACTTCCAAGCCCATAGGATATCTTGTTTGAGAACTCTGTTATATCTCTCCACTAGCTCATTTCCTTGTGGTTCATACAGAGCAGTGGTGCAATGTTTTATACCATAAGTACTCAAAAACTCCAACATCTCTGAAGATTTGAACTGTACCCCATTATCTGATACAATGCTTTCTGGGAATCCTTCTCTTGAAAATATCTCTCTCAAAAATAAAATAACACTTTCAGTGTTAGGATGAGGTACTAGTTTGACCTCAGGCCATTTGGAGTGATAATCCACAGTAAATATAGCGAATCTACACTCCTGTGGTAAAAAATTGAATGGACCAGCAATATCGATCCCTAATTTCTGCCATGGATGATCTGGCCACTTCACAGGAGTCAAAGGTGCCGGATCACATTTGCACGTCTTATCACTTTCAATGCACTCAGGACACTCTCTAACAAATTTATCTACAAACCTATCCACTCCTGGCCACCAGAAATTTGACCTAATTAATCTTTTCATGGATGACATGCCCATGTGACATTCATGACTCATTTGCAAAATAACATCTCTTACCGCAAAAGGTGGAATACATTTTCCAGCTCTGAATAGTAGATTTCCCTCTATGGCCAACTCATCAGCAACATTGTAAAATGGTATAACTTCAGCTGGAATTAATTCCTTAGAAGGCCAACCCACACTCACATAATCTCTCACTTTGCACAAGACATCATCCTCACTCATGCTTTTCATCCATAAATCTTCTGAAATCATACTGAATTTCTCAGACAATAATTCTGAAATGCTAGTTACGACTTCAGTATCTTCATCATCTCTGACACTGGGATATGGTAATCTTGACAAACAATCCGCAGTCACATTGAGTTTCCCAGGCACATATTCTATGTCAAAACTATATTCTTGTAATCGTGACATCAATCTAGCAATACGAGCAGTCGCACTTAAACCTCCACCGGGTGAAAGAATACCCACCAAAGGCTTATGATCAGTACGTATCAAAAATCTTGCACCCCAAATATAATTCCGGAAACGTTCAACAGCCCAGACACATCCTAATAATTCCTTTTCGATTACAGCATATCGTTTTTCAGTGTTATTTAGAGATCTAGACGCGAATGCAACATTCCAGTCCTCCTTACCCGAACGTTGTGAAAGCACGCAACCCAGGCCATAAAGGCTAGCATCCACTGTCAAAACACCAAGTTTGTTCAAACAAAACGGTCTAAGTGTAGGAGCTGACACCATGTCAAGTTTAATACTGTCAAAACTGTTTTGTTGTTTAGTTCCCCACAAAAATTCAACATCTTTCCTGGTTAGTTCTCTTAACGGCTCCAATTTAGTTGCGAAACCAACTATAAACTTACTGTAATATTCACAGAGTCCTAAAAATGATAACAATTTATCTTTGCAATCGGGTGCAGGAGCTTTCAGGATTGCATCAACTAACGATTTCTTAGGAGCAACACCATTCCCAGAAATAGTATGCCCTAAATATTCTATCTTCTTTTGAAATAACTTGCACTTTTTACTCTTAATGGTAAGACCAAACTTACTTAACATTTTACACACATTACTCAGGTGTTCCATATGTACTTTATCACTCTTAGAAAATACTAAAATGTCATCCTGAAAACACTTCACATAGTCACTCATGTCTTTAAAAATACGATACATCGATCTCTGAAAAACTGAGCCTGCCGATGCCAAACCAAATGGCATCCGTTTGAATTGATATAATCCCTGAGGTGTTATAAATGCTGTGAGATGACGTGATTCCTCTGCTAACACTACCTGATGATACGCAGATCTCAAATCTAAGGTAGAAAAAACTACAGCCTCACCAATCATGCTCACTACTTCATTGATATTCGGCAGAGGATGACAATCTACCACTATATTAGCATTAAGTGCTCTCAAATCTATGCAAAGTCTCAGAGATTTATCAGGTTTGCGTGCCAAAACTACTGGCGAAACCCATTCTGACGATTCTATCTCCTCTATGACATCATTTTTTAACATATCTTTTAGAGTATCACTTAACTCTTCTCTAACATTGAGTGGTACAGGTCTAAGCTTTTGCACAACTGGTTCAGCTCGTTGTTTGAGCTTGATGACATGAGTGAACCCGCTTAGCTTACCTAACTTGTCTGAAAAAACTCCAGGAAACTCACATGAAAGTAACTTCCAAGCATTACTCTCTTCTACAAACATAACTCTTTTATTTAACTCATCTCTATCCTTTAACACCATGACTGGATCTTTGCTGCGTGGATTCAACGTAATGTTAAGTTTGAATTGATCGCGCCAACCCAGAACATTCACACCCTTTACTACAACATATAATTTGATGTACGCAGATTGATCCTTAAAATATATGGTGGAAGCAATATAACCAATGAAATCAATGTTTGAACCATTGAAACCTTTTGCCATTACATCAGGAGGGCACAAATCACTCTTAGCAATCTTAGATTCATACATTTCATGAAAGTATTCTTCCGTTATGATGGTCCAAGGAGACCAAGAATCAGCCATTAGCTCTAGTTCAACACCCGTAAATGTAACCACACACTTAGGAGAGTCCAACACATCCTCTTCAAGCAACCCTAAACTCACTAATGATACAATCATTCCTCTTTCTTTAAGGGATTCATCAGACACGACATGCTCACATCTTGACAAATTTGATCCCAAAGTAGTGTCATCTCTCACACAAGAGACTTCCCCTTTTTTAAAGCAATTACTTTTGTCCCCAATTTTCTTTTTGTCTTCCCTACAGGACTTGGAAAAATGACCAACTCTACCACATTTGTTGCACTCTTTTCCCAAGGCAGGACAAAACTTGAAGGAAGCTACATGATTGTAACTTCCACATCTAAAACATACAATGCGGTTCCGTGATATATTCCTATAGTTTTGAAAACTTTTTGTAACATTGTTCATAGCACATACTTCTTCACTTAGTTTATCATTCTTGCTACCCCTAGTGCTCGTTTCTTCAATAGCTTTCATCCATTTGTTAGATTGTTCAAAAGCCTTGGCAGTGGAAATGCTTTCTAATAAAGTGGGATTACCTAATATCCACAATTGTTCCTGTGTTTTCTTACATTTAACATTGACAATTATCTGATCTCTGATCATTTCGTCTGTCATTGCACCAAAATTACATGAAACCACCAAAGCTCTCAAACCCGTTAAAAAATCATCAAAAGATTCATTTTCTTTCTGTGCCCTCGTATAAAACTTGTAATGATTCAGAGCAATACTGGTTGTGGGTTTGAAACGTGTTTCTACACGAAGCATTGCTTCATCAAATACACCAGAGTCACAAGGAACAGGTGGTACATTTCTAAAAATAGCTTGCCCTTCGGATCCTAAACAATGAAGAAAAATATTTTTTTTTCTTTCATTTCCCATCCTTTCCCCATCAATAGCCTTTAAATAAGTTAAAAATTCCTCCTTCCATCTGTTCCAGGGGATGGGAGGATCACCCTTACATTGTAAAAATTTCGAAGGAGGGTCAAACTGCATGGTGAAAATGATAATAGTACAAATTAAACAGTGAACAAAATGAAGCAATATGATATTATTACAGTTGAAAGAAAATAAAATGCAAAGTAAATAAACACAAATTCAATCCTTGAGTACACCAGCTGTGTACATCAGCGCTGTAATGTCCTACACAGCAGTTGTAGATTATAGTGCAAAAGTCTAGCACTAGCTCGAAATTTCCAGCAAAAACTCGGTGCCGATGTAAATAAATATAGCCGCCTTCACGTTACGCGACGTGACGCTCCATGCGTGTAGCATCATCAGCCTCGTACTTGGAAACCATGGTAACTGCACGCTCCAACACGGCGCATGGAGATTTGTTGCACGGGAAGACTCAGTCCTTCACGTGTTGCCCGTTGAAACCACATTCAAAGGTAAACATTTGCTTATTTCGTTTAAAATTGTGAAACTTTCGTGCAAACACCCATAAATTTGTAGTTTTCGGTAAACACAGCGTCCTCAACCGTGCAGTCTCCAAGATGAAAAGCGTTACCAATAGAATATTGTACACCAGTGAGAGCAGGTGTAAATAGTATTCCAAGTAAAATAAAGTTTTAAATCCTTCAGTCCTTAAGTAGGATAGTCGATAGCAACGTCTTCTATGTAGGAATGAACCAGGCTCGAATCTTCAAAAGTTTATAAAATCCAAACTAGGTTAAGATCAGGTAGAAATCCAAAATCCTTTCAAAATCAGGTGTACCACACCTGTGCTGCTGTAGTAGTAGGTACTAGACACCCTCATCGCCAATTTTGTAATAAAGATGTTGAAAATCCAAGATAATTCCAAGTAAAATCCAAGGTTTATTGAACTGCAGCACAGTACATCCACTCTCCAAGTTACCAGTCCTTTTTCTCCACCCCAATCCATTTCAGACCATAACAATTCTAAATGGAATCCATAACACAATGTGCATGAGCAGCTATGAAGAGACATTCTATTTAAAAGAGAAATATGTACAACATTGGAATTTGTATTAAAAGGGAAATATCTGCAAACAAGAATACTACACAATGCCAATTGAAATTTGTATTTGGTAAAATTTAGGTCAAAGCAGGAAAGTAAGAAGAAATGTATATTTAAAAATGGAGAATGTTAGCAACATTTCTAGGTAGTCTAGAGCCACACACAACGAAAACTGTTGTAGTACACCCAATAGTCTCTCAGACATTTCCCTTGATTTTGTTGATATTCGTGGGTTTAGCTTACCAGTTAATGTTTGTGAAATTCTCAATTCTTGAAAACTTTGCTCCTTCTTCAAAGTTTCCAGAAAAGAGTACAAGTTAGGGTGTGGTTTGCCAATTGTATGGTTGAAGGAGTTATGCCATCCCTCTATGGCATTATTTGTTTTTGCTTCTCCCTCTAAACAGCTTGTGTAACAGTTCCACCACTCCACATGGTAATGTGGCTTCCTCCTGCGACCTGATCTGCTTAGGTGTCCAATCTATGTGTCCTCAAAATAATTTAGTATGGGTGCCAATTTATCTTCATTTTGATTAAAAAATTCAGATTCTGTAATAGCAGTGTAGTACTCGTCTACACTTTCGAGAGGAACAAAACAAAGAGCTGTTCATTTTTTTTATTCAAACTGTAGTTTGCTATCAGTTGAGTAATCAGCAACCAGGGATGTTTTTTGTAGTTTACGCCAGAATGCCTGGGAAAAATGGAAAACACATCCCTGAATTTGGGTATCGGTGTACGTTTTAGTGATCACATTGATCATAGTCAATTCAAAATCAACAATTATTGTCCTAGGACTTTTTTTGGTAATGTTTTTAATAACTAATAAAAGTTCAGTGTAGGTTGCAGATTGTTATCTGGTAGCAAACTATATACTAAGGGGATCACATTATTGTTAATTTTTGCATGTATAGTATGAATTTGGGTGAAAGGATGGGGTGTACTTTTAAATGTCCCATCCATCATCCAAATTTCACTATTTTCTAACTTAACTAGGTTGCGGGGTGTACTAAAGATAAGAATATGTTTTTGAGGGGTTTTGTTGTCATGCAGAAGGAATGGTTCATCAGCAAAAGAAACAGTGAGTTCATAAGGAATTACAATGTCAGAAAAAGTATGAGGAGTTGCAGTATGTGTGTTACTTGCCTGCTTTTGTCTCTGTATAATTCTTCTCAAATTAGGAATAATAGGCATATTACTAGCAACATGACTGGGGACATGCTGTGCAACCTCTCTTAAAATAGATCCGGTAGAATCATTGGAGGTGCATGCAATTCCTTTCATTTCATTTAAGGTTTCCCTTACTTCTATCTCCATTGCAGAGGCAGAGTGATTATGAGCAGTTGTTTTAATAATGATATCATCAAGGGTAATCGCTCTGCCGCTGCAATGGGATGAGTAGTATTGCACTACTCCAATGATTCCGTGGAAAACTTATCCTTTCTTTACAATATATATATCCAGCATGTTTTAATAAACGGTTTCGTTTTCTTGATTTAATGTAAGAAGCTGTTTCCTGAGTTGACATTTTCTGTGAAAAAAAGAGATTTATTTTAGTATGTGTTTTTTGAAAAATAAATTAGATAATACACTATCCCACACTTTCCCTACTGCTGAACCATGCTGGAGTTAGAATAGTAAATCCTGCCTCTACATTATCCACCACTTTCCCTACTGTTGCACCTTTTTGGAGTCAAAATAGTAAATCATGCCCCTACATTATCTCACACTTTCACTACTGCTGCACCATCCTGGAGTTAGAATAATAAATTATGCTCCTACACGATCCTACACTTTCCCTATTGCTGCACCATCCTGGAGTTAGAATAGTAAATACTGCCTCTACATAATCCAACACTTTCCCTAATGTTGCACCTTCTTGAAGTAAGAATAGTAAATCATGCTCCTACATTATCTCACACTTTCATACTGCTGCACCATCCAGATAGAATAGTAAATCCTGACTCCACATTAGCCAACAATTTCCCTACTGCTGCACCATACTGGAGTTAGAATAGTAAATCCTGCTTCTACATTATCCCACACTTTCCCTACTGCTGTACCATCCTGGAGTTAGAATAGTAAATCCTGCCTCTACACTATCACACACTTTCCTTACTGCTGCACCATCCCGGAGTTAGAATAGTAAATCCTGCCTCTACACTATCCCACACTTTCTCTACTGCTGCACCATCATGCAGTTAGAATAGTAAATCCTACCTTTACATTATGCCACACTTTCCCTACTGCTGCACCATCCTCCAGCTAGAATAGTAAATCTTACCCCTACAGTATCCCACACTTTCCCTACTGTTGTACCTTCCTGGTGTTAGAATAGTAAATCCTACCCCTTCATTATCCCACACTTTCCCTACTGTTGCATATTCTTGGAGTTAGAATAGTACATTTTGCCAATACACTATCCCACACTTTCCCTACTGCTGCACCATCATGGAGTTAGAATAGTAAATTCTGCACCTACACTATCCAACACTTTCCCTACTGCTGCACCTTCGTGGAGTTAGAATAGTAAATCCTGCCCCTAAACTATCCCACACTTTCCTTACTGTTGCATCTTCCTGAAGTTAGAATAATAAATGGTGACCCTACAATATCTTTCAATTTCACTACTGCTATGTTCTCCTGGAATATTAATACTGAAGTATTGTGAATTGATTTTTTACAAAGCTTACATTGGTTATTTGAATTACCTTTTGAGTCTGGTCTTGTTTCCTTGGAGTTTCTTTTTGATGTTCCTTGATTTGACTTTATTTGTTGTTTTTTGGGGAGTTTAATGAGAATCTGCAAAAATAGAAAAGTATGATTTTGTTGTTTATTTTTTAAAATGCTTGTCAAAGGAACAAAAATTTCTGCATTTCATTGATTACGTTTTTATTTATTTTACTGTTGTTTTAGAAATTGAAATGGTATCTATACACTGTTGCACACTTTCCCTACTGATGCACCTTCCAAGAGTTAGAGTACTAAATCCTGCCTCTACACTATCCCACACTTTCCCTACTGCTGTACCTTCCTGGAGTTAGAATAGTATATCCTGACTCTACACTATCCCACACTTTCCCTACTGCTGCACCTTCCTGAAGTTAGAATAGTAAATCATGCTTCTACATTATCCCACACTTTCCCTACTGCTGTACCATCCTGGAGTTAGAATAGTAAATCCTGCCTCTACACTATCACACACTTTCCTTATTGCTGCATCATCCTGGAGTTAGAATAGTAAATCCTGCCTCTACACTATCCCAAACGTTCTCTACTGCTGCACCATCATGCAGTTAGAATAGTAAATCCTGCCTCTACATTATGCCACACTTTCCCTACTGCTGCACCATCCTCCAGTTAGAATAGTAAATCTTACCCCTACAGTATCCCACACTTTCCCTACTGCTGTACCTTCCTGGAGTTAGAATAGTATATCCTGACTCTACACTATCCCACACTTTCCCTACTGCTACACCTTCCTGAAGTTAGAATAGTAAATCCTGCCTCTACATTATCCCACACTTTCCCTACTGCTGTACCATCCTGGAGTTAGAATAGTAAATCCTGCCTCTACACTATCACACAATTTCCTTATTGCTGCATCATCCTGGAGTTAGAATAGTAAATCCTGCCTCTACACTATCCAACACGTTCGCTACTGCTGCACCATCATGCAATTAGAATAGTAAATCCTGCCTCTACATTATGCCACACTTTCCCTACTGCTGCACCATCCTCCAGTTAGAATAGTAAATCTTACCCCTAGAGTATCCCACACTTTCCCTACTGTTGTACCTTCCTGGTGTTAGAATAGTAAATCCTACCCCTTCATTATCCCACACTTTCCCTACTGTTGCGTCTTTTTGGAGTTAGAATAGTAAATTTTGCCAATACACTATCCCACACTTTCCCTCCTGCTGCACCATCATGGAGTTAGAATAGTAAATTCTTCCCCTACACTATCCCACACTTTCCTTACTGCTGCATCTTCCTGGAGTTAGAATAAGAAATGGCGACCCTACAATATCTTACAATTTCACTACTGCCATGTTTTCCTGGAGTATTAATTCCTGGAGTATTAATACTGAAGTACACCGCCACCTTCCCGGAGAGCTGGAAGCATGCAGAGCTCAGCGCCCTACTGAAGAAACCAACAGCGGACCACACCGACCTCAAGAACTTCCGCCCCATCTCGCTCCTCCCTTTTCCTGCTAAAGTCATCGAGAAGATCGTCAACAGACAGCTGGCCGCCTTCCTCGAGACGAACAGATTCCTCGACCCGTCGCAGTCCGGTTTCAGAGCCAACCACAGCACCGAGACCGCCCTGATCGCAGCCACCGATGACATCCGAGCCCTGCTCGACAACGGGGAAACAGCGGCACTCATCCTCCTGGACCTCTCTGCAGCGTTCGACACTGTCTGCCACCGCACCCTAGTTCAACGCCTCAGCAACATCGGCATCCAAGAGAAGGCACTGGAGTGGATCAGCTCGTTCCTCGCCGGAAGAACACAGAGAGTTCGCCTCCCCCCGTTTCGATCTGAGGCCACCGAAGTCATCTGCGGCGTACCACAAGGATCCTCACTCAGCCCCACCCCCTTCAACGTCTACATGAGACCTCTTGCAGCCATCGCACGCCAACACAACCTCAACATCATCTCCTATGCCCACGACACCCAGCTGATCCTCTCCCTCACCAGGGACCCCGACACCGCCAGAACCAGCCTACACGAAGGGATGAAAGATGTCGCCGAGTGGATGAAGACCAGCCGCCTGAAACTGAACTCAGACAAGACGGAAGTCCTCGTCCTGGGACCATCGCCCTCTGCCTGGGATGACTCCTGGTGGCCCCCCGCCCAGGGCACTGCTCCCAAACCAACAGACCACGCACGCAACCTAGGCTTCATCCTGGACTCCTCCCTCTCGATGACCAGACAAGTCAACGCCGTCTCCTCATCCTGCTTCCACACCCTACGCATGCTCCGCAAGATCTTCCGATGGATCCCGACCGAAACCAGAAAGACGGTCACCCAGGCACTCGTCACCAGCCGACTGGACTACGGAAACACCCTCTACGCCGGAACCACCGCCAAGCTACAGAGAAGACTCCAACGCATCCAGAACGCCTCCGCCCGACTCATCCTGGACATCCCTCGACGCTGCCACATCTCCGGCCACCTGAGGGACCTGCACTGGCTCCCCGTCAACAAGAGGATCACGTTCAGGCTCCTCACCCACGCACACAAGTCTCTTCACGACCTGGGCCCCAAGTACCTCAACGACCGCCTGACCTTCTACACTCCCACCCGCCAGCTACAATCGACCAACCACGCCCTCGCCGCCATTCCACGCATCCGAAGAGCCACCGCCGGAGGCAGATCCTTCTCCTACCTAGCGGCCAAAGCATGGAACTCTCTCCCCATCCACCTTCGACTGACCCAGGACCATCTCGCCTTAAGGAGACAACTCAAGACCTGGCTATTCGAGCAGTAGCGGACCCCTTCCCCAAAGCGCCTTGAGACCCTTCCGGGTGAGTAGCGCGCTATACAAGTGTTATGATTGATTGATTGATTGATTGAAGTATTGTGAATTGATTTTTTACAAAGCTTACATTGATTATTTGAATTACCTTTTGAGTCTGGTCTTGTTTCCTTGGAGTTTCTTTCTGATGTTCCTGGATTTTACTTTATTTTTTGTTTTTTGGAGAGTTTAATGAGATTCTGCAAAAAGAGAAAAGTATGATTTTGTTGTTTATTTTTTAAAATGCTCTTCAAAAGGAACAAAAATGTCTGCATTTCATTGAATACGTTTTTATTTAATTTACTGTTGTTTTAAAAAATGAAATGGTACCTATACACTGTTGCACACTTTCCCTACCGATGCATCTTCCAAGAGTTAGAGTAGTAAATCATGCCTCTACACTATCCCACACTTTCCCTACTGCTGTACCATCCTAGAGTTCGAATAGTAAATCCTGCCTCTACACTATCACATACTTTCCTTACTGCTGCACCATCCTGGAATTAGAATAGTAAATACAGCCTCTACACTATCCCACACTTTCTGTACTGCTGCACCATCATGCAGTTAGAATAGTAAGTCCTGCCTCTACATTATGCCACACTTTCCCAACTGCTGCATCATCCTCCAATTAGAATACTAAATCTTACCCCTACAGTATCCCACACTTTCCCTACTGTTGTACCTTTCTGGTGTTCGAATAGTAAATCCTACCCCTTCATTATCTCACACTTTCCCTACTGTTGCATCTTCTTGGAGTTAGAATAGGAAATCTTGCCAATACACTATCCCACACTTTCCCTACTGCTGCACCATCATGGAGTTAGAATAGTAAATCGTGCCCCTACACTATCCCACACTTTCCTTACTGCTGCATCTTCCTGGAGTTAGAATAAGAAATGGTGACCCTACAATATCTTTCAATTTCACTACTGCTATGTTTTCCTGGAGTATTAATACTAAAGTATTGTGAATTGATTTTTTACAAAGCTTACATTGGTTATTTGAATTACCTTTGGAGTCTGGTCTTGTTTCCTTGGAGTTTCTTTCTGATGATCCTGGATTTGACTTTATTTGCTTTTTATTGGAGAGTTTAATGAGATTCTGCAAAAAGAGAAAAGTATGATTTTGTTGTTTATTTTTTAAAATGCTCTTCAAAGGAACAAAAATGTCCGCATTTCATTGAATACGTTTTTATTTAATTTACTGTTGTTTTAGAAAATGAAATGGTATCTATACACTGTTGCACACTTTCCGTACTGATGCACCTTCCAAGAGTTAGAGTAGTATATCCTGCCTCTACACTATCCCACACTTTCCCTACTGCTGCACCTTCCTGGAGTTAGAATAGTACATTTTGCCAATACACTATCCCACACTTTCCCTACTGCTGCACCATTCTGGAGTTAGAATAGTAAATTCTGCCCCTACACTATCCAACACTTTCCCTACTGCTGCACCTTCATGGAGTTAGAATAGTAAATCGTGCCCCTACACTATCCCACACTTTCCTTACTGCTGTACCTTCCTGGAGTTGGAATAGTATATCCTGCCTCTACACTATCCCACACTTTCCCTACTGCTGCACCTTCCTGGAGTTAGAATAGTATATTTTGCCACTACACTATCCCACACTTTCCCTACTGCTGCACCATTCTGGAGTTAGAATAGTAAAGTCTGCCCCTACACTATCCAACACTTTCCCTACTGCTGCACCTTCATGGAATTAGAATAGTAAATCGTGCCCCTACACTATCCCACACTTTCCTTACTGCTGCATCTTCCTGGAGTTAGAATAAGAAATGCTGACCCTGCAATATTTTACAATTTCACTACTGTTGTGTTTTCCTGGAGTATTAATACTGAAGTATTGTGATTTGATTTTTTACAAAGCTTACATTGGTTATTTGAATTACCTTTTGAGTCTGGTTTTGTTTCCTTTGAGTTTCTTTGTGATGATCCTGGATTTGACTTTATTTGTTGTTTTTTGGAGAGTTTAATGAGAATCTGCAAAAAGAGAAAAGTATGAATATGTTGTTTTAAAAAAAAAATGCTTATTAAAGAAACACACATGTCTGCATTTTTGTGAATACGTTTATATTTAATTTACTGTTGTTTTAGAAAATGAAATGGTACCTATACACTGTCACACACTTTCACTACTGATGCACCTTTGTGGAGTTAGAATAGTTAATCCTGACACTACACTATCTCATACTTTCCCTACTGTTGTACCTTCCTGGAGTATGAATAGTAAATCATACGCCTTCATTATCCCACCCTTTCCCTACTGTTGCACCATCCTGGAGTTACAAAAGTAATTCCTGCCCCTACACTATCCCACACTTTTCCTACTTTTGCACCATCCTGGAGTTAGAATAGTAAATCCTGCACCTACATTATCCCACACTTTCCCTACTGCTGCAACTTCATGGAGTTAGAATAGTAAATCCTGCCCCTATACTATCCCACACTTTCCTTTTTGCTGCACCTTTGTGGAGTCAGAATAGTAAATCATACCCCTACAATATCCTCCACTTTTACAACTGTTTCACCTTCTTGGAGTTAGAATTAGAAATGCTGACCCTACACTATCCCACACTTTCCCTATTGCTGCACCCTCATGGAGTTAGAATAGTAAATCCTGCCCCTACACTATCCCACACTTTCCTTACTTTTGTACATTTCTGGAGTTAGAATTACAAATCTTGTCCCTATCTTATCACATTGTTTCTCTTGTTTTCCTCATTTGTTGAACCGTTTCATTTTTCATGCTTTAAATTATTTAATTAGTACACTGTATTTGTTTTAAAAATAATTACCTGTTTTAAAAGTCGTCCTTTTTGTAATGAAATATGAGTCTCTGTTTTTTTTCTTACTTGATTATTTTCTGTGAGAATGGTAATAAATGTGCTTGTTTTAGAAATAGTTTGCTTACTTTTTGTAAATATGAATTGACTTAAAATAATTTCTTTAGTACCTTTATTCTGATAGTTGTTAAGGAGAGTGGCTCCTTTTTCAAATCGCTTTTTCGAATTGTTATCCCTTTAGCTGATTTTTCAGTTTGACTGTTTAAAAAAATAATTGATATTTGAAAAATTTGTTGAAAAAATATTCACATAGTAAATATAGCACTATTTTTTTTTTCCGCTAATGTGAGAAAAATTTGTAATGATGAAATATATATTGGATTTTATATGGTTTATTTTGTGTTACCTTTTTTATAGGAATAGGTTTTAGCTGTGAATTTATAATAGTAGGAAAAATAAAGAATAATATGTTTCGGCACTTATATAATATTTTAAGTTGTTTAGCACGTAGAAAATCCTTTCTCTGTTTAGCGAAGTATGGAAAATTTGTTAATTAAGGAAATATAAGTATTACTAATAATACTTATTTTAAATTTTTTTAACTTCAAATCGTTGTTAATAATTTATACACTTACTTGAATGTTGAAAAATATTTTCTATGTAAAGAAATCCTGTCGTAGCTCGATTAATAGGTCAGATGGTCAGAGGGTCAGCGTTTGGCGTCTGGTCACTCTGGGAGTTGATAATCAACTGTTTTCAAAATGGTGGTTTGCTCGTATTTATCACTGTTCTCTAAAATAGTGAGAAACACAGAGTTTAAATGTGCTTTTAAAATGCATTTATTTTCTGTGGAAACTTATAATTTAAACTTTTGTTTAAAAATGTTTTTTTTACTTTCTCGTACCATTTTGGCATCCATTTTGAAATTAGTGTTGTGGTTTTACTTTCTTGAAAACAGTTGTAGGACAATTACTTCATGTTTTAATTTTAAAATGGCGACTTCATGAGTGAGTGAAATTTGTTTGTAATTAAGTTTAGTCTTTTTTTAAATATGTAAGTAATACTTCGTAATTTTTATTAGTAATGTTTTTATTTTTGTTAAAAATGACAATTTTGGCATGGGTGTGAGTAGTTTTTTTAATACCTGAGTATTAATTTTAATACTCGAGTATTCATTTAAAAAAACGCTTTGGATATCGGTATATTTACGTTCAGTTTTTCTTTACATTTTAATACACTTCCCCACCCAAAACCCCTATTTTCCCTGCATCCCGTGCCAGGTTTATTTTACAAAATTAAAAGAAACAATTATTTTTTTTGCGTTGTAATGGTATGCGTTATAAGTGAATTAGTTGTAATGGTACTTTTGTATTAATATTACTATTTAGCGTTGTTATAGAATGCGTTGTACAGTCATGCGTTGTAAAAGTACTCGCGTTGTAAAAAAGGAGTTGTAAAAGAGTGCGTTGTAATAGTATGCGTTGTAACGTCATACATCCGTCTTGACCCTCTGTCTCAAGGGAACTGTCCAGCCTGAACTGCCAAGCCAGGTCCTCCATGGATACAGGCACCCTAAGACTGGTGTTTTTGGGGTTTCAACCCTCATCAGCCAGGATAGCTTGATTCCAGTGGCACAGTGAGCCCAGGACCCACGTCTGGGCACACCTGGCACACCTAGGGCAAGAAAGAAAATGACACACAATTGATGGATGGAATGCAGAACAAATCAACACATTCACCCCCAGTCAAGAGGTCTGGGTTAAATCCATCATTCTTTTGCTCACCATGTCACCCTAGTTTAGACCTGGCCTTCTGCAAATCAGTCTTGACCCTGTGCCTTATGGGAACAGTCCTGCCCAAACTGCAAAGCCAGGTCCTCCCCTCCCTAAACCGGAAACAATCATCCTAGGACCAGTTTCGGGGTTTCACACCTCATCAGTCAGGATAGCTTCATTCCAGTGGCACAGTGAGCCCGGGACCCATGTCTGGGCATACCCGGCACACTTAGGGTGAGAAAGCAAAATACAGACAATTGATGGACGGAATGCAGAACAAATCAAAACATTCACCCCCAGTCAAGAGATCTGGGTTAAATCCATCATTCTTTTGCACACCATGCCACCCAGGTGTGACCTGTCCTTATGCAAATCAGTCTTGACCCTATGCCTCATGGGAACAGTCCAGCCTGAACCTCCAAGCCTGATCCTCCCTGGATCGTAAACAAGCATCCTAGGACCGGTTTCAGGGTTTCACCTCTCATCAGCCAGGATAGCTTGATTCCAGTAGCACAGTGAGCCCAGGTCCCACGTCTGGGCATACCCAGCGTACTTAGGGCAAGAAAGCAAAAGACAATTGATGGACAGAATGCAGAACAAATCAAAACATTCACCCCCAGTCAAGAGATCTTGGTGCAATCCATCATTCTTTTGCTCACCATGCCAACCCAGTTTTGACATGGCCTTATGCAAATCAGTCATGACCCTGTGCCTCATGGGAACAGTCCAGCTCAAACTGCATTACCAGGTCCTCCCTGGACCAGAAACAAGCATCCTAGGACCCACATCTGGGCATACCCAGCACAGGTGGGGCAGAAAGACTGAACACAGCCATATATTATTGGGGGGAGCAAAGGCCCTTGCCCAAGGGGTCGCTCCCCCTCCCTGGTATCTAGTGGTGAATCCCTGCTTGGAGATCACCCTCCTGCAGTGATATTTTAGTTATCAATAATTGTGCTTTTGTTAGTTAAGTATAGGAAGGCAATATTTTTGTAAACAATATTTATTTTCTGATATTTTAGTGAACTGATATTCTTCACAACAATATTTTGTCACTGATCTGTCAAATACCAACCCATTGTAGAGGTTTGGTAAAGTAATGGTGCTGGATGTTGACTTCGTAGCAGGTGTATTTTGGAATTGCAAGTGTTTTACTACTGGCACATTTCTGCTGCAGTTGTGACATGTTTCTTGACTCACATCGACCACTGCGTTCCCCTGAGGTTGGTGAAGAAAGCACTTTATTCTTCTTTGCACTTGAAATTGCAATCTTTTATGTTCCAGTTAAATTGCTTTCTTGATAATCCAATTCCTATAAATGTACATTTCCAGTGCTGTAGAAAGAAAGTAGCTATCACTTGTTCTTATCTTGGATCCAATATGATGGCACAATGTGCTTTTCAGAGTAAGCAATCACTGCTACTGCCTGAAAACAGACAAAGGATTAGGCTGATGTCCAACCCAGCAGCTTCTTCATTGACATTGCTATACAATTCATCCATCATACGCAAATGGGATTGAAGCAAGTAAAACAATAGGATGAAATGATGTACAGTCCACAACGCATGCACCCTTGTGTGCATGCACATCAGTACCTGACGGTATAGACTGCGGCAGTTACTGCTGTGCAGGTACTGCCTTTGACATTCTCATTGCGGTGCCCGTTCAGAGGCACTGCCCTGGAAATGCCAAAGAACCGCCCGCTAAGCTCCTAATCTGGCAAATGGTTTGTAAATGGGTATGGCAGTGCAGGAGTGCGGCAGTCCCGCTCCCGCCTCGCCAAACACATAATAAGGCCAACTGTTATTGCCATTGTCAGAGCCAACAAATGCAATGCTTAAACATTTGGGTTAAAACAATTAATAGACTGTTACATTGAATTAATTCAGGATGCTCACAGCTAGCTGTGTGTGATTTCTCCACTGAAAATATTGCATCTATTTCATGCCATTAAAGGCCTCAAAAACATCAGCAATGGTGGCACGGGAGACTATCCTTTGAGTAACCTCCTAGTAGTAGACTACGTGTGCAGTGATGAACATGCAATCAGTATCCACAAGACCCTCTCCTTTCCTCAAAGAAAAGGGGAGGAGGCCACACATGAATATATCGGCCAGTATCCCCTTCTATGAATGGAACAGCTGATCTGTTTCTGTGTTGTCCCCCTTTTCCTTGTGCCAAACTGAGGTAACTACCTAAAATGAACGGACACTATGATTGATTGGGCTGCTTCTCATGATTATAAACAACTAGGAGCCTAAGGGGGAAGAAAAAGGGGTAAAAACAGGTCGCCCCCCACTTTACATCTACTCTGCAACAAAGGACCTGCCCCAAGCTAATGTAGAGTCAATAATCTCCCATTTAATTTTATGAGGAATATCTGCTCAACAGTTAGTATATATTGACCTACCTGTCTCAATGTGCTTGAATAAGTCACTACTTCAAAGATAAAACCGTGTGTGTGATAATATCGCGGCAACTTGACCCCCACTCCTCCGAGGAGAAGAAAGTAAAGAAAAAGAGGGGGAGGGGAGTTGACAGAGCCTCACGGGAGCAACACCCGGGGAGGAATTAACAGACTGATTGCTTCTCATGATGACAAATTCTTAATCATGAACACCTCCTTGGACCTTATAAGGATATTGTCTCTCAACATGAGCCATCTTTTTAGCTCCTACAGGATTGGATGTTGGATTTTCAAATGGGTCAATTGACCCTGGTACCATGATATTCACTTGATTTCCAAAGATGCACTGGTTCTTTGCAAACTGTGCAGTCTACAATAAAGTCCTCATTTGGCCTAAGTGTAATGAAGTCTCAAATTGGGGAGGGTAGGTTCTTCAGAGCGGAGCTAGGCTATCTTTGCTGTTTCTTTGAGAAGGAGTGACTGCGGTAGGGGATGTTAGTACTGTTTTTTTTATTTTAGAGTGGATACAAGCAGGTGACAGTGGTGCAAGAGCAGGCGGAATATAAGTTATTTTCAGTTTCTCATTGCCACTATCAACATGAACAATTACTAATATTCCTCACAAGCAACTAGACTTCCTGCAATCTTCCTTTTGTCCTGTCTCCCATGGCGGGACTAATGTACCCACTACATGACACCTTTATTTGAAGGAGAGCTTATAGATGATGGGTCTTTTATCTTTGTTTCCTCACAGGCAATTATAAAGGTGATGTGTTCAGCGTAAGAACATTTACAACAGCCTACTGTGTAGCAATCTCTTCTTCCTGTGCTCCTACCTCAGGAAGATTGAGAGTGACAGTTTCATATTGCTGTTAAGTTTCTAAGGGATGATTTGATTTGCTGAGACAATTCCATTTCAGACTCACTGGTGTCAGCCATGATTGCAGTTATTTTAGAACTGTGAGAATTCCGTTTTGGTTTATGGTGGTCATACTGTTGTTGATCCAGGAGTGTCCTTCATAACCTATTCCTGCCCAGAAGAGGGTGTAGCACTGTTAGATTTAGGGGTCTCTAGTTGGCACAGGTAGGTACTTCTGACAAATAGGGACCCTTGCCTCTAGTCAGGATAAGGGGATTACACTCCTAAAATATCCCCTACTCACCCCCTTGGTAGCTTGGCACGAGCAGACAGGCTTATCTCATAGGCAGTGTGTAAAGCATGTGTGACCACATACAGTAACCCAGTGACACACTACAGATGGACACCACACAAGGTTTTATATAAAAAATAGGTCTACTTTACTACTTTATATAGAATTACCACAAGACCATAAACGACAAAAATACACAATACTGGTACTTTAAGATGGTAGATTTAGCTTAGTTTAGTTCAGTTCTTTAGATGCGACACTTTGAGTCAATGTACCTTACGATGCATTGCGCTTCCAAGACAAGCAATGTCGCAGCGAGGGAAATGCGGCAAAGTTCAGGTGCAAAGAAATATAGATGTGAAGTTCTTTGAGATGCGGCACGCTTCTCCGGAGAAGCGAGAAGTTCTCGGTTCGATGCGTGGACTGCAGTGGTGACACCCTTGTTCAGAAGTCCGACGGCAACAGCTTCAGCTAAGACACTGTTCTCCCACGTTTGTGTGAAGCTTCCGCACAATGTGACAACCACAGCGGTGACATCCTTGTTCAGAAATGCGACAGCAGCAGCTCCAATGGTGGCGCGCTTCTCAGGGGATGCAAGGCGCTTTCCTCGATGCGGTGCAATGTAACAGTTCTAGCGGCGACACACTTGTTCAGAAGTGCGACGGCAGTGACACGCTTCTTTCAACCTTGTTGCGAAACTCTTCTCACAATGCGGTGCCATGCGACAACTCCAGCGGCGATACCCTTGTTCAGAAATGCAACGTCAGGCAGCAGCTACGGCGACACGCTTCCTCTTCGTTGTGAGACGCTTCTCTCGATGCGGTGCAGTGCAACAACTTCAGTGGCGACACCCTTGTTCAGAAGTGCGACGGCAGGCAGCAGTAACGGCGACACGCTTCCTCTTCGTTGCGAGATGCTTCTCTCGATGCGGTCCAGTGTGACAACTCCAGTGGTGACACCCTTGTTAAGAAGTGCAACGGCAGCAGCAGCAACGTCCAAATGCTTCCTCTTCGTTGCGTCACATTTCCACTTCCTTGCGACACAGCAGCAGGCACTTCCAAAAGAACTCTGGGGAGCTGGGGATTGAAGTTTATTGTCCTTGAAACTTCAGCAGGAGGCAAGCTCTTTTCCAAGCCCTTGGAGATCCTTCACAAGTTGAAACCAAAGTACACACAGTTCCTTTCTCCTCTCTTTGGCAGTAAGGCAACCACTGCAGGCCAATCCCCAAAGCAGCACTTCAGCTTAGAAATAGTCTCTCCTCAGTTTTTTCGGGTTCCTCTCCTCAGCAGAGGTTTCTTCTTGTTTGTCCAAAAGTGATCTAAATTCTTGGGATCATTGTCCCAATACTTATACCCCAAAATCCTTTGTTCTCTGAGGGGAGAGGGGCCTTTGCCCAGTCCGTACCAGTGCTGAAGCACTCTGTTTACCAGACTTCTCCTTGCCTTTCACAGTACAGGGAAGAAACATCAGACGCCCCACAGGAGGTGGAGCCAGCATTGTGGAAGGCAAGTACAGCCCTGGAGCACTTTGTTGACAGGATTCCTTCTCTTCTTTCAGTGTGCAGGGCAGAGACATCAGCCGCACCCCAGGAGGTGGAGCCAGCATTGAGGAAGGCAGGCACAGACCTATTCAAGGTTCAGGTGCAACTCCTCCCTCCCATTTAGATGCAGATCTTTCTATTCACCACTGGGCTGACCCATCCTGTCTCTTGGAATCCCCCAGCCCTGTCACTAACAAACTCCAGACAAGGAATACACAACCTAGCAGGGGCAGGCTTGAAAGGTTAGGCAAGAAAATACCTACTTTCTAAAAGTGGTATTTTCAAACACAGAATGTTAAAACCAACTTCACTAAAAGATGTATTTTATCATTCTGAGTTCAGGCATACTGCACTCGAATTTCTACCATATTCTCTGAATCAGTTAAGATTATAAGAATATAATAATCTAATTGTCCATTCTGGCCTATGGAGAACTGGTAGCCTTTCATAGTGAAAAACGACAAGGGCTGTAACTCACTATTAGGACATGCCGCACACACCAGGGCATGTCCTACTTTATACTTACAATGCACCCCGCCCTTGGGCCTACTATAGGGGTGACTGATATGAAGAAAAGGGAAGGTTTAGGGACTGGCAAGTGAGTACACTTGCCCAGTCAGCATGACAGTACCAGACTGCACGCAGGCTCTGCAATGGCCGACCTTAGACACATTTTACAAGGCTGCTTCCGTGGGTGGCATAACCAGTGCTGCAAGCCCACCAGCAGAATTTGGATTTACATGCCCTGTGCACACTCAGTGCACTAGACTAGGGTCTGACAAGTAAACCAAATAGCCAAACATGGAACCACTGATTAGTACATCAATTTACAATAGGCATCACTTGCACTGTGGCAAGGGACAGCAGTGGCACAGTGCCCAAAGCATCCAACACCAGCAAAAATACATGAGGCAACAGTAAAAATAGAAGGGAGACCCACGCCAATGGTGCCAGGTCTAACACGCATATATGCTGCATTGTGCATCTTGGCAGGCAATGGAAATAAGCATAATGTCTGTGGAGTCATCAGGCTCCTAACTGTCTGCTATCTTGGTTGGAGCATCTTTCTTAGGTGCCCTCTTCTTTACAGCAGAAGCAAAAGCAGAGAGGTCTCGGGACTCCAGTGTCAGTTAATTCACAAACTGCTCTCCATCTCACTCTGCTTTGGCCACACGTAAGCAATAAGAAACAAGAAGGGAGATACGGAATAGAAGTCATCATAACAATAAAAGACCCATCTGTAAACCAATTGTTCAGTTAAATCGGTCACTAGTTAGACAAGCAGAAGTGAAAAACTACATAAATAATAAATACCTGCCGTCCCTCTAGGAGCAAGGGATTCCATATTGAAACCTGAAATATGCTGGAAATATCAATTACATTCATTAAAAATATCAATAATTATGGACAAGAAGTCCCAATTCATGTAGCAGAACATGTGGAAAACAATTCTAAAAAATGGAAATAAATACCTGGTGTGCCTGCAGGGAACCTGGGAATACTATAGGAGCTAGCGGCATGATGGCAAATTTGTTTACATTAGCTAAATATATTATTAACCATGACACAGAGGGCTCATTTTTTGTGGCAAAAAATGTGGTAAAATTGGGAAATATTTATCTTGCTATGTATGATTTATGGAGTGTATTGCTACAAACGACACCATATTGCACATTTAATTGGCTCAGCAAACCTTGACCAGGTCAGTGCGCCTTATTACAGATAATGAACTACCCCCAGTGCATCCATTGTTGTGCATCCACGATCCCGCACCTTCACTGTAGGCAACTCATTTATGAAAGGCAGTCAGCTGTTTATAGAGTGCAGAAAGAGACTGTATTCCTCTGGAGGAGAGTCCATGGTGGGCCACTGCAACACATTTTCCCTCCCTGATTGAAACCAGGGGTAGTCTGACAAAGATTGATTAACCCCTTGGCTGCGGGGCCGAATCCCCCGCTGTGCTGGGGGGAGGGGGGCGCGCACAGCACCCCGGGTGCTCATGACGAGCTCAGCTCGTCATGAGCCACGTTTCTCGTGTGCTCATGATGAGCTGAGCTCGTCATGACCACGCCTATTCCTTAGAACGCCCAGCACAGCAGGGGAATTAGCCCCGTACCTGAGCGTTCTAACGGTCATGACGAGCTCAGCTCGTCATGAGCACACGAGAACCGTGGCTCATGACGAGCTGAGCTCGTCATGAGCGTCGGCGGGGTTAAAATAATAAAAAATAATATTAATTATTGACAACAGACTACTACAATCAGCCAACAAGTACAATATGGTAACAAAATGTATATGAAAAAAAGGAAGAATTAGTAAAAAAAATGTTGGGCTCCTAAATGACCTAAACACATATAATGCTCAAAAAAGAGAGGCATAAAATGGTTATAATCAATGCTCATTCACACTTAGTCTTGGTTTTACAAGATGGTGTATGAGCACATGACTTGGAAAGGTAGAACGCAAGAAGAACAAAGACCAAAAACAAAAAGGCCTATGAGGCATATATTAGATTCTTAAAATGGTGGAGGAACCCAAGGTAAACGATAAGGAGGCATGAAGAATGAAGAGAAAATGTCTGCCTGTCCTGTGGACCTTCTTTTCTTCCCCACCAACAAATATTTCTCATTCAATTCATGCAGCATTGAAGGGAAAGTATCCCACGAATACGTAACCAAAATGTGTATGGGCCAATCCATGGTTATGTATAAACACTATCATTAAAGCTGCAACAAGAGTGTAAAAATCAAGCAAGATAAAAAATGAATACTTGTTAGAATTTTCCAGAGTTGGCATTTTCTTGTCCTAATCAGCTGGTCCCTTGCCAGTTAAGCCTGACAGCTTTTATGTCAAGCCGTCAGAGGGTTAATCAAAGATTACTTTAGTGACTTATGTGTTTCAACCTGAAAAGTATTGTGGTTGTTGCTTGAGTAGGATCTCCCCCTCCCCTCATCCAATCACCTAATTTCTTTCATTGGTGGCAACAGTGGGATCCAGTACTTGTGTTTGTGCAGTGCCACTCTGTGCTTTTGTGGCACACTAAAATCCCATAAAAATAACTTTATTTCTAATTCAATTTCTGTGAGAAATTGGGTTACTGGTGGGGGGGGTCAACTGTGAATATCTTGTCATGTTAGACCGATGCAAAGTCACAAGGTCAGATTAACAAAGATGGAACCTGGGCTGGCTACCGGGACACAGTTAGACTGATTGAACAAGAGTACCTTAAATACAGGTTGCAGAGAGTTGCGAGGCCCCGAGTCAGGAATATATTAAGCAGCCAAGGTGATGTGTTGGTTCCGAGGAGTTACGAGGCTGCAATGCAAGGTTCTGCATCATCATCATAGGTCCTGTTGACGAGAGGCTTGCAATGTGAAGTCCAAAGTTAAGGATGTGTTGCAGACCAGGGGGAATGCATCGGTCCAGAAGAACTACAAGGTTACTATGAGGAGTGAGAAGTCCGGAGTCGATGTTGAGGTGCCATTGATGGGTGGCTGATGCTGCGAGGGCCTTTGCCAGGGATGCCTTGCCAGTGGTAGTTCAGAATTGGCTGAGAGATTGCTGCTAATTCCTTGCACTGGAAGACCCCTAACTGCAGAGGGGTCATTGGCTTGTGGCACATAGAAGAGGTGATGCGTTGGTTCTGCTGGATCCACAGATTGGCTGTCAGAGCACCTTCAGGCCTACTTCCAAGTGACCAGGACTGGTGTGATATCACTTGGTGGGGAAGAACTCACAAATGGCAGAGTCCAGGTTGTTGGAGCCTTCTGTCCCTGATGCTCTAGTCAGGATGCCAGGCAAATAGCACTTGGAGTCAATCTGTGGTCCTGAGTTCAACAGATGTAGATCCTGTCTTTTTCATCCAGGCAAGAGGGAAGCAGGCAGCAAGTCATCATAACAGGGCAGCAGTCCATCAGAGAACCAGTCCAGCAGAGTGGCAGTCCTTTCAGCAGCACAGCAGTCCTTTGTCCTGCCAGAGTACAGAGGAGACCCAGAAGTGTAGAGTGTCTAAGGTCCAGTATTTATACCTGAGTCTTCCTTTTAAGTGGTAGAAACTTCTAGAGGTTTCCCTTGTAGTCTCCAGGCATCCTGCCTTCCCTGCCCTGGGTCCAGATTAACTATAGGAGGCATGCAGCCCTGTGTGGAGGCAGAACACAGCCTATTCAACTATTGTCACAACCAGATGATCCTTCAGAGCAGTACCTTCCAGAAGCCCGCCTTCCACCATCTCCACCTCTGATTGGGTTTCCGCAGAGTATCAGAGTGGCTAGATGAGGTAAAGAAAATTAGGAAGGGTATTCAGGGGAAGGAGACCTGCAAAGAAAATACATGCATATACAAAAATGACTTTAATGCTCTTAGTCTGGTCTCTCCTTACATTCAGGAGATAGAGAAATCAAGTGGCATGAATTGGCAAAAATGAGAAGCAACCATAGTTACTCTTATCACGCCTTTTTATCTCAACAGTATGTATAAACACAATAAAACAATGTGTGCTGAGTCCCAATTTTCCTTTCATCTCACAGCATAAGTTTCAAACATGTTCAAACAATGTACTTAATGCCAGTACTCTTTGTAACATTACTCTTTTTCTTAGGCAGACTAAGCTTCTTTCCTAAGCTCTGTGTTAAATCACATTTCGGCACACAATGAAGTGCTCCGTTTAGTGGGCTGGTTCTAGGAATGTCTCGGTACCTCTCTGTTACCTTCATTAGTACAAGCCACAGCATTTCTCCTGATTCCACTCACATGAAAATCACCAATAGATCCTGTTCCTCCTGATGGGAATAGTGAATGCCTCCCAAATGCGGCTATAAGATGGACCCATAATTGAGAGGATCTTCTACCTTTACCAAAGATAACGCTGATTCAAGGGCTAGGGAAATCAAGCAGGAAATAAAGTGACCCGCCCTGTGTCTTTTGCGCCGCTCACCTGGAAGCTGGAGACCAGAATTGTATAAACTTCACTGTAGAGATACTACAGATCTGCTGAGGCCTTTGGTAAACAAATAATAGGCACTGACTGACATCAGTTCTCCCTGAAGAAGAGGAGGCAGCAAGATGGCCACCAGGAGTTTGTGAGTCAGACAAGAACTCAAGGATGGCAGGCATCTTAACTTAGTGTCCAAGGACAACATCTATCTTAGCCTAGTGCCGAAGGATGCTGGCCACTTTAACTAGAGCAAGTCCTACTTTATCATGGTGCTGGCGACATCAGGCAGCAAATGTTATGTGGTGGCAGCATGGCCTCCCCCAATGAGGCCTTTGAAAGTGCTGCTTGCTGCAGGGCAGTGAGACTGGGTGAGTGGACAAAGCGCCAGCTAATTTCGCCTGGGACATCTTCTACCATCACCCCCTCCTGTAAGCTCTACGCGCCTCTGTGGCGGAGCAGAGCAGGAAGCCAAGAAACTGCAAAGGGGCCAGGGAGTATGAATGGCATGGGCAGGGTCCCAAAAGTCCAATTCAGGACCGTAACTCATCCAAGAAACCAAGTTCCATATATGGCCCTGCTGTTTGTGCATGGACCGAGTAGCCTTGACCTTAAACTCTGCAGTGCCCTGGAGAATTACTGGAGGGGGTTGAGGCTAAGCTCTGTAGGATGGACCCTCATGGTGGAAGGGAGATCCAACCAGAAACTGACAGGAATCACACAGACCTGTACCAGAAATGGCCCAACAAGGCATGATTGAAATGTATTCTGATACCTGAAGCAGAGGTTTTTTGTAGACAACCATACCTTGTCTCCGGGTTGATAACCAGGCCCGGGTTGCCGGTGACGATTTGCAAAGAGCTTGTATTTTGGCTTTAGCATGTAGCACATGTACTTTGGTCTGTGTAGCTAAGTGTGTGAGTTTGGGACGTGTTCTTCAACCTGTGGCACAGTAGCGTCAATGGTAGGCTAGAGAAATGACAAGTAGTGTGGTTGGAAATCATAATTTGCAAAGAAAGGTGAAACCACATAGAAGCATGAGGAACCACATTGTATGCAAACACTGCAAGCCAAAGCATAGCCTTTCAAGACCTGGGGGCTTCCTGAAGGAAGCATCAGAAATATTGTTTGATGCATTGGTTAACATGTTCCGTTTGGCTGTCACTTTAGGGGTGGAAACCAGTGGAGTAGCAAGCCTGTATTCCTAGACGGACACACCAGGTCTTCCAAAATCAGGAGGGAAACTGGGTTCCACGATCGGATGTAGTGGAGTGGGGAAGCCAGTGGAGCCTAACAACATTAATTAAGCCAAACGTATCACAATGGAAGTTCTGATAAAATTGGTAATTTTGGACAATCTGTCAACTACCACCAGAATTGTATTGTACCCTCTATTAAAGGGGAGCCCAACAATGAAATCCACTGAAATATCTTCCCACATGCAGGAAGGAGTGGGTAAGAGACAGAAAAGCCCTTTAGGCATTGATGGATGTTGGCTTGGGCACAGACATCACGTTCTGGTACATATTTGATCACATCTTGTGTCATTTCAGGCCACCACAAACATTGGGCTACCACTTCCTGAGTTTTGCCCTCCCCAGGTGTTCTACCTTTGTGGTCTGGTGAGACCAATCCACTGCTTGTGAAGGTTTCCCTTGAAAGGGTAACCCCCCTCTGTACCCTTTGAACTTCTTTAGCAGGTACCCACTGTGCTAGTTCTAACAATGAGAAGTCCCTTTTGACCATTGTCAAGGAATGCGTGCATGATGATGGTATTAGCTCCTATCACATGGAAGGTTTGGATTATGGGGGGGTGGGTAATCATGGGTTTTTGAGTCCCCCAACTCTTCACAGTGTGATAACGAGTCAGCCTTTCTGTTTTATGATCTTGTAGATATGTGGAGTGAGATGGGACTTTGGTGTACAATGCACGAGTACAACTGTTGATACAAAAAGGGGAGGTGAATGCAATATGGTGTTGTTGCCAATCTATTTCTGTTTTTTGTAAAATGAGTCAAGGTATTACAGGGTTTAACTGGAACTGCAGGGTGTCTATGATGTCAAATTGGGTATTTTCACTGCCTCTGATCATTGGTGCACAGAAAATCTACTGGAATAGTTTAGAGGGTGATATGACCAGAAGTTAACAAGGTACTATTAACTGCTCTTACGTCTTCGAGTTTCTTTTTGCATTGTCAGATCAAATATACTTTCATTTGATTTCATAAAAAATCATAAAAGGGTGGAAGTACCACAGTGGAACATAATACTTTAAGAATGCATTTTAAAAACATATTATTAAAAGGACCACAAGGTCATGACCGCAAACGAAAAGCAACTGGTTAAATAAAAGTATTGACAAGTGTATCAGTGCAATTGGAAAATGTGTGTTTTCAGATTATTTTTAGGCTACTTAAATTAAGATTACTCTTTTGTCCAGTTCTTTTGCCGCAATTTTCCAGAATGTTATGGCTCTGCAAGACAGAGGAATCGATGTCTCTCCAAGACACTTGATGACTGTTGTTCTGCATGTTCTTATTTGTTCCTTCCTAAAGGCCTCCCAAAGGACAGTTTTTAGAGTTTGTAATAGTAAAGAGCAAATGCATAAGAGATGTAATAACGACTCATCCCCTTGTCCGCAAAGGCTGCATTCCTTGGATGGCCATGGTTATTTCCATTTCAGGGTCAGATCCTTCTAGGGAAATTACCCCATTTGCAGCAGCGCCAAGTAGTTATTTTTCTGATAAGAGAAGTGTTTGAGCAGGGACAGTTGTGGTTTTAGAGTCTGATAGGCATGTATCACTGCCCAAGCGTGGTATTTTTTTAAAAGGTAGTTGTATCCGTTAATAAAGAAGTCCGCTTGATGGCACTATTCACAACAGATTTAAATCCGGAGTACGTTTTAGGGGTAAACCAGGCCTCCTCTAGCTGTAATGCTGAGAGGGATTCCTTCAAAACTGTTGTGATTGAGTTGACTAGCCTTGCTTGATTTTCAATCTCTGCCCAGCAGTAGCGTGCTAAGGTGTTGTCTTCTTCTTCCCTCATCCTCCAGTAATACTTTACTAGTGCACCTTGTCTGGCCGAGATCTGAATTTTTAATCCATATTGTAGGCAGATTTGGGCCTGTGAGGTGTGTAGCAGTATTAAAACAATCCCTTGAAAAATGTGGATTGTGCTGTATTTAGAACTGAGGCGTCTTCAATATTCAAAATTTCTGAGCCACAAGAAATGGAGGGTAGGAATCTTGCTGCAATCCCTTTTTGCAGGTGACCAGTAGAATGGCCAGTAGCAGTTTTTTGGCTTTCACGCGTCCTTGGTCCAAATATAGCTTAAAGTTGAGATTTCAATCTAATTGGAAACCTAGTTATTTTTACGAAACTGCCCTGGTCAGTGGTTGCTCATCCAATTTCCTAGAACATTTGCGTATTTTCGTTGCTTTGTTGTGTTTAGAGAAGCACGTCACCTTTGTTTTTGATGGTTGATCGTTAGTTGAGCCGAGGTAGTTTAAGCTCCTAATTCTGTAATCAGTCTCTGCAGACCTACAGGAGTTTGTGCTAACAAAACAATCTCGTCTGCATATTGGAGACACGGTGTCGGCATTTTCCCCAATTTTGGGGGATCGGCTTGAATTAACCGAAGTTGCTTATCAAGGTCTGAGGTGTAGATGTTAAATAAACAGGGCGCTAACACACAACCCTGTTTTAACCCATTGAGTGTTGGAATCATGTTGCATTGAGTTTCTAAGCCAATTGGTACAAGACATCTTGCATCAATAAAATTACCCATAGCTCTTGAGTCTACCATGACTTCCACAGGAATGAGGTTATTACTGAGTATTTGGATCATTGCTCAAATAACTAAATATGGTATTGCACTTTGTAAGGTGTTTGCCATCTCTTTGTCAGGTTTCTTAAATGGTCCAGAGGCTGTTTCCTGGGCAACGGGTCTTCTGCCTTTAATTTGGGGGGCTTAAGTCGTCATGTGAGATCTCAAGGATGGCGGCCATCTTAATCTAGTGTGCAAGGTTGATGGCCATCTTAACCTAGTGCCCAAGGATGACGGTCATTTTTCCTTGGGCAAGTCCCTCTTTCTCATGATGCTGGAGACATCAGCCTGTGAGCAACAATGAGGTCCCTGAAAGTCCTGCTTGCCAAAAGACAGGGAGCCCGGGTGAGTGGACAATGCAGTTGCGAGATGGGCCTGCCAGGTATCTTATGACAAGTGTAAGTGGGAATGGGCTGAGCTCCTCCCCTCCATCGTGCCAGTGATGGTCCATCCAGGCACATCTAAGCCTTCTATTGGGTGTGACTGTCTAGGAAGAATACACAAAGCCTACCTGCCAGCTACATCCATTCATGTGACCCAAAGACAGGATAAAGGCATTAAGAGCCAAATGTATAACCATTCCATTTTGCAGGTCGCGAAATGGAATGTACTAATCTTTCTCAGACATATTTAGCAATTCCAAATGGGGTCGCATATGACCTGCCTCAATATTAATGAGGTAGGTCGCAATTGGTGACCCATTGGGAAGGGGCTACAATCATGTCTTTGTTTGTTTTTTAGGTAAAGCAACTTTGTTTTTTCAAATGCAACCCATTTTCCATAAATGAAAATGGGATGTGTTTAATAGAAAAAATTAGAAGTTTTTTTTCATTTTTGAAGAGCAGGCAGTGGTCCGTGTGACCACTGTATGCTCTTAAAAAATATTTTGACATACATTCACAAAGAGGAAGGGGACCTCTGGGGACTGGCTTACCACCTACTTGTAGTAGGTGGTAAACTGCAATTGTTTTGCAACCACATTTGTGGTCGCATAGCAATCATACATCCCCCGGCGATCCGCTATTTGGAAGGGACGCCATTGGCACGCCCCTTCCTAATAGCAGCTCGCAAATTTTATTTTAGTCAGTGATAGGTTACAGACTTGCAAAATAGGGTTTTAGCGTCTCCTAAAAATGGTTATACATCTGGCCCTTTATGGCTAAAGCAGGAAAATGCCACCTTTCTAAAAGTGGAATTTTCATGATTGGAAATTAATTTCTGACTTCACCATGAGAGAGAATGTTTCATTACACTTCCGAAAACACCAAACATGAACTGATTTCCAGCTCCCGTTTGAAAATTCTTTTAAAGTCAAAGGGGTAACCATGTATCGCTCAGAACCTTATGCATTATCTGCTCATGTCCTGAGTCACTGTAACCTTGAACTAATGACAATGTTGGTTATTATTGAACTCCATTAACTAAGCTTGGACAGAGATCTTTCACATTTGTGTTGTTTGTATATTGAGGTGATGCTTGTCAGTTTATTATTGCTACAGTTTTGTATTGCATTATATTTCACATCAGCCACTGATAATTATTGGCATTTGTTCATGTTTTCTATGACAGCCCTACTCACCAAATGAAGTATACGTATGATGATTTGAAGTACGTTCATTTTTGGAGTGTGTCCAGATCTATATTTAGACTAAATAATAAGTTTGTCATTTAATTGTCAGTCTGTCGAAGCAATTTTCTTCACCCATTTGGAAATTATCACTTATTACCTGTAAAAAGGTAACTTCAAGTGTTTCCTATGTGAAAGGCCGGCCTTTGTTATTGTGAAAAACAAATTCAAGAGTTTTTCACTACCAGGACATGTAAAACTTAAAGTACTTGCCCAGTCTTTTTAAATACACAGTACCTTGCACTCTGGGTTGCCCAGAGCCTACCCTAGGAGTGCCATATTTATTAAAAAGGAGCTTTTATGTCTGGCAAAATGTTATTTTTCCAGGTCAAAATGGCAGTTTAAAACTTCCCACCAAGCTAGCCTACAGTTACATGCCTGAGACATGATTGAAAAGGGTACTTACGCGGGTGACACAATCTGTGATGCAGGCTCATTAGTGCGGTAACTGCAAACACAACAATGATGGACAGAATGTGGATCAATGTCACACATTCACCCCAGTCCAAAGATCTGGGCCCAAATCCATTGTTTTTCCACTCCACACCACCCTGGGTTAGACAATGGCGATATGCAAATCAGCGCTGACCCTGTGCCCCATGGGAACAGTCCAGTCCGAACTACAAAAGCCATGTCCTTCCCAGAACGGAAACAAGCATCCGAGGACCGGCCCGGTTTCGAGGTAACACCTCTCATCAGCCCGGCTAGCTTGATTCCAGTGGTGTGGAGTGCCTGGGACTCACGTCTGAGCATCCCCAGTACACTTAGAGCGGTAACTGCAAACACAACAATTATGGACAGAATGTGGATCAATGTCACACATTCACCCCAGTCCAAAGATCTGGGCCCAAATCCATCGTTTTTCCACTCCACACCACCCTGGGTTAGACAATGGCGATATGCAAATCAGCGCTGACCCTGTGCCCCATGGGAACAGTCCAGTCCGAACTACAAAAGCCATGTCCTTCCCAGAACGGAAACAAGCATCCGAGGACCGGCCCGGTTTCGAGGCTCTCCACACCACTGGAGTCAAGCTATCCAGGCTGATGAAGGCTGATAGCCAGAAACCGGTCCTTGGATGCTTGATTCCGGTCTGGGAAAGACATGGCTTGGTAGTTCGGACTGGACTGTTCCCATGAGGCACAGGGTCAGAGCTGATTTGCATATAGCCAGTGTCTAACCCAGGGTGGTGTGGAGTGCAAAAAAACGATGGATTTAGGCCCAGATCCTTGTACTTGGGTGAATGTATGACATTGTTCTGCATTCTGTCCATCAACTGTGTTTTTTGCAATTTCACCCCAAGTGGGCTGGGGATGCTCAGACGTGAGTCCCAGGCTCTCCACACCACTGGAGTCAAGCTATCCAGGCTGATGAAGGCTGATAGCCAGAAACCGGTCCTTGGATGCTTGATTCCGGTCTGGGAAAGACATGGCTTGGTAGTTCGGACTGGACTGTTCCCATGAGGCACAGGGTCAGAGCTGATTTGCATATAGCCAGTGTCAAACCCAGGGTGGTGTGGAGTGCAAAAAACGATGGATTTAGGCCCAGATCCTTGTACTGGGGTGAATGTATGACATTGTTCTGCATTCTGTCCATCAACTGTGTTTTTTGCAGGCTCATTAGTAGCATTTTATCTCCTGGCCTTAGGTACATGTAGCACCACTTTAGCAGGGAATTGCAAGCAAGCAAAATGTGCCACTTTGATGGAATCCAATGCTACCATGCTTTTGGGGAGTGAGCTCCAGCACTTTAACACTGGTTAGTAGTGGTAAAGTTCACAGATGCCTAAGGCCAGCAAAAATAAGTTAAGGGGAGTATGAGCTAGCCCTCTGAGCCTGAGAGAAGGTCCACAAAATACAACTTGCATCACAGGAGCAGGATGGTGATAAGGAGGAGGATGAAATAGAGGCTAAGGAGGATACCTTTGTAATAGTTCCAGAGCCAAGAAGAGAGGACAGTCTTCCGTCGATGGCTCGAGAACAACAGGAAAGTGGAAAACCCACAGGTGTGAGGGCCCCTGTTGGGTCCTGCACAGAAAGCAGTGTGTCCTCCTAACCACTGTCATCTGAGTAACTGGAGGACAGGAAAGCTGAAAGGGAGTTCTGGCTGCAACTGATCCAGCTGGAAATTGCTGCAAAAGCGACATAGGCTGAAGCTAAGAGATCCCAGCAAAGGGCCAGAGGAGAGAAACCTAGTTCAGAAGGAAAATCAACTTTTGTGGGTTCTATAAGTGAGTTTAAATGAGTTGCACCTAAATATCAAGCAAATATTAGAGTCCAGCAGAAATGGGGGCAACGAAGACTCAATGGAAACAAAAAGGTCATAAATCAAAAGAGCCGGTGCCTAAGTCTGAGGTTTTGAAAAATATTTATAGGTAATTTGCAGCCTATGAGGTACCCCTAAAAATGCATGGGTTACCAAAGGAATTATGGGAGGCTAGCTTGTGGAGACACATGCAGCTATCAGGAGGGATGCTTTGTTGTCTTTAGAGGCAGCTGACTAGATGACCTATACCCCTATGAAAAAAACGGTATCATAAAGCTTGACTTCAGAGCAGAAGGATGGAGGTTAAGTTTTATGGACAGTCCCAATCTGTCTGAACAGTCTTGGGTAGATTTTATGGACATGCTAAGTAAGGCTTTGCATTGCATGGTTGGTTATGGGCAGCAAAGTAAGCAGTTATGAGGAGCTGTACAATCTGATTTTAAGAGAGTACATGCTCGGTAATTGTTATTCAGAATTGCACCAACTACTCCTTGATAGTAGGCTCACTGATCCCAGGGGGTTTCCCAAGGAAGCAAACCTCTGGTTCAGCACCAGGGTCTACAAGAAGGTAATTGGGAGACACCACAGAGGGTGGTTCTGGTTCCCCCAGCAGAGGGAGGGAGATGTCCACAGTGACTCAGAAAGGTCTCAGAATAGTTTGTTGAGAAAGGGTTCCTATGCCCTTTCTAAGAATGGAGGGGGCAGTTGAAATGGGTGGTGGCCTAGGGTACCCCAATTCCAACACTGGTGCTTTGATTGCTCCCCGTTGGGGCACAAGCAAGGGGACTTGGTCTGTACCAATAGACTTGGCTTGGTAGTTCGGACTGGACTGTTCCCATGAGGCACAGGGTCAGAGCTGATTTGCATATAGCCAGTGTCTAACCCAGGGTGGTGTGGAGTGCAAAAACGATGGATTTAGGCCCAGATCCTTGTACTGGGGTGAATGTATGACATTGTTCTGCATTCTGTCCATCAACTGTGTTTTTTGCAGGCTCATTAGTAGCATTTTATCTCCTGGCCTTAGGTACATGTAGCACCACTTTAGCAGGGAATTGCAAGCAAGCAAAATGTGCCACTTTGATGGAATCCAATGCTACCATGCTTTTGGGGAGTGAGCTCCAGCACTTTAACACTGGTTAGTAGTGGTAAAGTTCACAGATGCCTAAGGCCAGCAAAAATAAGTTAAGGGGAGTATGAGCTAGCCCTCTGAGCCTGAGAGAAGGTCCACAAAATACAACTTGCATCACAGGAGCAGGATGGTGATAAGGAGGAGGATGAAATAGAGGCTAAGGAGGATACCTTTGTAATAGTTCCAGAGCCAAGAAGAGAGGACAGTCTTCCGTCGATGGCTCGAGAACAACAGGAAAGTGGAAAACCCACAGGTGTGAGGGCCGCTGTTGGGTCCTGCACAGAAAGCAGTGTGTCCTCCTAACCACTGTCATCTGAGTAACTGGAGGGCAGGAAAGCTGAAAGGGAGTTCTGGCTGCAACTGATCCAGCTGGAAATTGCTGCAAAAGCGACATAGGCTGAAGCTAAGAGATCCCAGCAAAGGGCCAGAGGAGAGAAACCTAGTTCAGAAGGAAAATCAGCTTTTGTGGGTTCTATAAGTGAGTTTAAATGAGTTGCACCTAAATATCAAGCAAATATTAGAGCCCAGCAGAAATGGGGGCAGCGAAGACTCAATGGAAACAAAAAGGTCATAAATCAAAAGAGCCGGTGCCTAAGTCTGAGGTTTTGAAAAATATTTATAGGTAATTTGTAGCCTATGAGGTACCCCTAAAAATGCTTGGGTTACCAAAGGAATTATGGGAGGCTAGCTTGTGGAGACACATGCAGCTATCAGGAGGGATGCTTTGTTGTCTTTAGAGGCAGCTGACTAGATGACCTATACCCCTATGAACAAAACGGTATCATAAAGCTTGACTTCAGAGCAGAAGGATGGAGGTTAAGTTTTATGGACAGTCCCAATCTGTCTGAACAGTCTTGGGTAGATTTTATGGACATGCTAAGTAAGGCTTTGCATTGCATGGTTGGTTATGGGCAGCAAAGTAAGCAGTTATGAGGAGCTGTACAATCTGATTTTAAGAGAGTACATGCTCGGTAATTGTTATTCAGAATTGCACCAACTACTCCTTGATAGTAGGCTCACTGATCCCAGGGGGTTTCCCAAGGAAGCAAACCTCTGGTTCAGCACCAGGGTCTACAAGAAGGTAATTGGGAGACACCACAGAGGGTGGTTCTGGTTCCCCCAGCAGAGGGAGGGAGATGTCCACAGTGACTCAGAAAGGTCTCAGAATAGTTTGTTGAGAAAGGGTTCCTATGCCCTTTCTAAGAATGGAGGGGGCAGTTGAAATGGGTGGTGGCCTAGGGTACCCCAATTCCAACACTGGTGCTTTGATTGCTCCCCGTTGGGGCACAAGCAAGGGGACTTGGTCTGTACCAATAGACCATCCACTGGTTGAAACTCTACAGGGGTGGCCAGTGTGGCCTTATGAGTAGGCTGCCTCCAGAAGCAGCGGTTAGAGAATGCCCTGATGTCCATTGGCTGGAGGTGATTTCCAAGGCTAAATTTGTGATTCCTGAGGGTGGGAGTCATTGCTTCCAACAGTTACTGGGATACCTGTCACTGCCCTAAGGGATACCAGTGGCATGTCAGACCATGCTGTTTGAAAGACTGGTTTCCTCAGAGCACTACACTGGACAGATGTGTAACTCATACCCATGGGCAGGTCATCTTCTGCCCTATGGTTGTGGTGTCATTGAAATGAGATGGGGAAGTGACTCAGAAGTAGATCATATTTAGTCCCCTGATGACCATTTACTGCATTCTAGGAAATGAGTTACCACCGGAAAGCCCGGGATTGTGGGGTACTACTCCCACAGATATGGTTACCCAGAAAAGAGGTAGGGGCAGGGAGTAGAGACAGTCCACAGTGGGAGGACCAGTGAATCAGGGTTTGCCAGTTTTGAGAACAAAGTACCACAAGACTTACCCTGCTGAGGCCACTTCTGACCTTAAGGTGCTCCCTGCATTATCACTGAGACAGAGGGCCCAATTACCTGCACCAGACAAACTCCTGCACTACAAAGACAGAGAGTGTCACCCTTGAGGTGTGTGATGGTTCCCCCTGGAAGTACTTGGTTGCCAGGCATGGAGAGAGGAAGTAGGGTGCCTAGCAAACTAGATCAGTTACACTCCGAGAAACCTAAGAGGTTGAAGAACCCTCAAGAGTAGTTAGCAAATTCTTTGCACCCCCAATGTAGGAAATGAGGCATGCCTAAGGACCTTGCTTGGAGCCTCCACCTGGAAGTGGATGGCCTGGGGCCTGGCTCTTGACACTGCCATCTGCCTCTGCTGGTTGCTGTTCTTATGGGCAAAGTTTTTTCTTTTGGTTGGGGAGAGAAATTCAATGCAAGGTATGGAATGGGCCACATCACTTTGTTGGCCACGGTAGAACCGTCTGCTCACTAGAATGCATATGTATGCAAATTAGGTGCTAGCAGAAGTTTAGGCCTTCTAAAGTGCCACAAGTGGCCAAGGGTTACTGGCGGCTCAGAAAGGGCTTGTGGTTGGGAATGCGATAATAAGCCCTTTCCAGATCTGAGTGCCACTACAACCTAAGGACAGAAAATATTGTATGGGGCAAGGTGCCTCCACTTACCAGCAGCTTTCTATGAACAGTTTATCTGCTCACTCTGACTCCAGTCAACAGCACTCAATACCTAACACCCAATACCGGGGAAAATCCTTTTCAACCCAACTTTTACCACGCAGTGCTTTTAAAACGCAGAATTTACCACGAAAACCATTACAACGCATTGCACTGGGGGGCGCTCTAGGATAAGTAATAGTTTAATTTACTATCCAACACCTTCCCTACTATCCACGGGGACTGGAGTTGGAATAGTAAATTAAACTATTCACTATTCAGCACCCCCCAAAGCAATGCGTTTGTAATGGCTTGCGTGGTAAAACTTGCGTTGTAACAGCATGCGTGGTAAAAGCATGCGTTGTAACAACGTACATCCCCCAATACCATTACTTAGGGGCCTAAGCAGTAAATACAGGATGTATTTTAAATAGTTGGGTATAATTGGATACAATATGGCTAAAGATATCTATAAAATAGGCACCCAAAGAGCGAATCCTAAAGCAAATGCAACTAATAACTGTTCATCCTTTGCAATTTTTATGGCAATATAAAATTAGGTAATAAAAGTGAGAATAAACAGAATGAACTGATGTGTAAGAACCAGTTGATGCTTTTACAATCAAGGGTCATGAAAGGAGCAAAAAAAGTGCAGCATGGATCATCGAAGAAAAAAATCTTGGAAATGAACAATTAAAGGTCATATGAAATTGACACTGAACAAAGTAGTTCTATCAAGATCAATCCATTCATGTGCCAACCATGACATTTTGACAGACTCTGTGCTAGTGCCTCAAGAATGTGCAACTAAAATATCAACATATCATGCTGATGTTATAGATGGATTGACAGGAGTTACTGATGTCAATGTATGTAAAGGCACTCCAGACAATACTTACGTTATGAACAGTAGGAATTGCAATGATAAATCCGTAGACTTAAATCATACCTTCTTACCTATAAAAGAATACAAGCGATGATTGTGGCAGAGGTGCATATCAAGCAAGTAGCCCATCGAGGCCTTGAAGAGCTTAATGAGCATGATCAGAGAAAGATAGAGCATGACGGCTCTGCCTATATAGAGCCAGAGCAAGTACTAACAGAATCTGATAAAGTGAATAAAGATAATAATCCTAGAGTTCAATCTGACACACGAAATTCTGAAAACATATGAAATACCACAGGTTGGATGAAGTCATCCAGTGTGAGAAGTTGGGTTATTGAATGAGGAGGGCGTAAACTCTTCTCAAGTAACAACCACAATCCGTGTTAGAGTCGCTGAATTAACCTGTGCTTAAGCTTCTGTTAGTTTGGAACAAAAGTAGTCAAGCTTAATATAGAGGCCATGTGTACAGTATTGATGCAAAACATGAACTGTAATAAAGTTAAAACACAACACGATAAAAATACCAATACCAATTTAGTAAAATGTAATAAATAAAATGATTCCAAAATGCCAAGAATCCTATCAGTAGAAGCGGTCATATGTAATTTACCGTTTAAGTGAAAAGAATGGCAAAAACAGAATACCTTAACTGTGGGTTTCTGGTCATGCCAGACCAGGACAAAGTCACAAGTTCAGACCAACCATGATGGAGTGTAAAACTTCTACAGGGACCAGGTTAGTCCCTCTAAAAAAGTTGCCTTCTCAGGTCCGGCCCGCAGACTTTAAAGTTTCTGAATTTCACAGCAGGATCTCAACTGTTGCGAGCCAAGGGTCCGGGACCTGGTGCAGTGCCTCTTGGGGATCAGGTACTCAATGAAGCAGAGACCTGCAGGACTCAGGCAGGTCCAGTAGCAGGACTAGGCAGGTCCACCTGCCGGGCACGTGGGCAGTTGCAGGGAGGGCTCTGTAGCTTATTGTGCCCCTGTAGCTCAGAACAGGAGGTCAGCCAACTGGCCCTTGTAGTCACTCAAATAGTCCTGGCTTCAAGGAGATGGCTCTCTCTCCTTCAAGCAGCAAGTCTGGCCTCAAGCAGTAGGGCAGTCCTCTGAAGAACAATGCAGGCCTAAAGCAGCAGGGCAGTCCTTGGGAGCACAAGTTAGGCCTCAAGTAGAGGAGCAGTCCTCTGAAGAACAATGCAGGCCTAAAGCAGCAGGGCAGTCCTTGGGAGCACAAGTTAGGCTTCAAGTAGAGGAGCAGTCCTGTTGTAGCAGCAAGGCAGTTCTCTGACAAACAAGACAGGCTTTGAGCAGTAGGGCAGTCCTCTGGAGTACACAGAAGCTCTTGTATAGTCTTCCACAGGTCCAGGAGGGTACTGTAGAGTTGGTCTGAGGGTCCAATATATGTACCTGTTGACAGCTTTCCCCTATATCTGGTTGTGAAATTGCCATCCTTCCTGAGCTCAGACTCTGAGGGGTCGAGTGGCAATAGGCTGTTGTCAAGTTCTTGGTGAGTGTGCTGAGGCAGCTCCTTCGAAATGTAAATTGGGCTGGGGAAAGCTCTGCCTCTCCCATCCTGGCAGGATGGCCCATTGTGACAACATTTAGTCCCCCTTTGCAGGTACCAACTGGTTAGGACAAGAAAGAGTAAACTTTCTAAAAGTGTAATTTTAAGAATTGTGCCTTAAGATCTGACTTTACTATTAAAGAAGGTTTAAATAAGAATTCATTTGAGTGCAAATACGACATTACTACCTTTTCCCAATCAAAGGTTATCACTTATTAAATGTAATAAGTTAAGCCAATGTTACCCTATTGTAGAGGTAGGGTTTCTCGTAGTGAAAAACAAATTTAAGAGTATTTTTCACTATAGGACATGTAAAATGTAAAAGTGCATATCTGACTTTTTAAATACAATGCACCCTGCCTAAGGACTGTTTACCTCTTACCCTGGGGTGACTTATATGTATTAAAAAGTAAGGTTACGGCCTGGCAAAAGTTTTATTTTGCCATGTTGAATTATAATTTTTAAATTGCACACATGCTGCACTGGCAGGCCAATTGCAAAAACAACAAGTGATGGACTGAATGTGGATCAATGTCACACACTCCCCCAGTCAAAAGATCTGGGCCCAAATCCATCGTTTTTTTTGCACTCCACACCACCCTGGGTTAGACAATGGCGATATGCAAATCAGCTCTGACCCTGTTGCCCCATGGGAACAGTCCAGTCCGAACTACAAAAGCCATGTCCTTCCCAGAACGTAATCAAGCATCCGAGGACCGGACCGGTTTCGAGGTAACACCTCTCTTCAGCCCGGCTAGCTTGACTCCAAGTGGTGTGGAGTGCCTGGGACCCACGTCTGGGCATCCCCAGTGCACTTAGGGCGGCAATTGCAAAAACAACAAGTGATGGACTGAATGTGGATCAATGTCACACACTCCCCCAGTCAAAAGATCTGGGCCCAAATCCATCGTTTTTTTGCACTCCACACCACCCTGGGTTAGACAATGGCGATATGCAAATCATGTTTTTGCAATTGCCGCCCTAAGTGCGCTGGGGATGCCCAGACGTGGGTCCCAGGCACTCCACACCACTGGAATCAAGCTAGCCGGGCTGAAGAGAGGTGTTACCTCGAAACCGGTCCGGTCCTCGGATGCTTGATTCCGTTCTGGGAAGGACATGGCTTTTGTAGTTCGGACTGGACTGTTCCCATGGGGCAACAGGGTCAGAGCTGATTTGCATATCGCCATTGTCTAACCCAGGGTGGTGTGGAGTGCAAAAAAACGATGGATTTGGACCCAGATCTTTTGACTGGGGGAGTGTGTGACATTGATCCACATTCAGTCCATCACTTGTTGTTTTTGCAATTGCCGCCCTAAGTGCGCTGGGGATGCCCAGACGTGGGTCCCAGGCACTCCACACCACTGGAATCAAGCTAGCCGGGCTGAAGAGAGGTGTTACCTCGAAACCGGTCCGGTCCTCGGATGCTTGATTCCGTTCTGGGAAGGACATGGCTTTTGTAGTTCGGACTGGACTGTTCCCATGGGGCAACAGGGTCAGAGCTGATTTGCATATCGCCATTGTCTAACCCAGGGTGGTGTGGAGTGCAAAAAAACAATGGATTTGGGCCCAGATCTTTTGACTGGGGGAGTGTGTGACATTGATCCACATTCAGTCCATCACTTGTTGTTTTTGCAATTGCCGCCCTAAGTGCGCTGGGGATGCCCAGACGTGGGTCCCAGGCACTCCACACCACTGGAATCAAGCTAGCCGGGCTGAAGAGAGGTGTTACCTCGAAACCGGTCCGGTCATCGGATGCTTGATTCCGTTCTGGGAAGGACATGGCTTTTGTAGTTCGGACTGGACTGTTCCCATGGGGCAACAGGGTCAGAGCTGATTTGCATATCGCCATTGTCTAACCCAGGGTGGTGTGGAGTGCAAAAAAACGATGGATTTGGGCCCAGATCTTTTGACTGGGGGAGTGTGTGACATTGATCCACATTCAGTCCATCACTTGTTGTTTTTGCAATTGCCGCCCTAAGTGCGCTGGGGATGCCCAGACGTGGGTCCCAGGCACCCCACACCACTGGAATCAAGCTAGCCGGGCTGAAGAGAGATGTTACCTCGAAACCGGTCCGGTCCTCGGATGCTTGATTCCGTTCTGGGAAGGACATGGCTTTTGTAGTTCGGACTGGACTGTTCCCATGGGGCAACAGGGTCAGAGCTGATTTGCATATCGCCATTGTCTAACCCAGGGTGGTGTGGAGTGCAAAAAAACGATGGATTTGGGCCCAGATCTTTTGACTGGGGGAGTGTGTGACATTGATCCACATTCAGTCCATCACTTGTTGTTTTTGCACTGGCAGGCCAAGACATGTTTGAAGCACTATTTAAGTGGTATTTAATGTATAGGCCCTGGATACATGCAGTACTACTATACCAGAGCCAGAAGTAAAATAACTGTGCCATTTGGGTGTAAGACAATTTTACCATGTTTCAGGGTTAGACAACAAGCACTTTAGCACTGGGTAGCAGCAGTAAGGTGCACAGAGTCCTAAATTCCATCGAAATCTTGGTCAGAAAACAGGAGAGGTGAGCGAAAAAACGGTGAAGATGACCCTGCAGAGAAGGCAAAGTTAAAAATCAGGATGTGGTATTTTATAGGGCACTCAAGAATCCTTTAGATTCAACTGGTTGATTGCAATATTAATCGTAATATTGCAGGTTATCAATCAATTCTCAATATTGTTCCATGGAACATGGAGGCTAAAGACCTGGCAGACATGTCACTTTGCTGAATGCTCTCAGGGAAACTTAGATTATGGGACATAAAATAATCTTCAAGTTCCATTTCTGACCTGGATAAGAAACAAGAAATAGAGGAAATTGTTATACAACCCACACACAGAATTTTCTCACTGTAGTTTATGATAGATCTGTCAACCACACAAGGTGATAGTGCTATTCAAGAAGAGAGTGTTACACTTGCTAAGCAAGAAGTTCATCACGTATGTAACAAAGCATTCAGTCAACTCAGAAATGTTTGTATTTGCAGGGAAACGCACATAGAAATCAGAACTAGATAGTCCCAATGAATAAAATCCTGGAATCAATTAAAAAGACTCAAACAGAGAGATCTATAGAAATAGCTAACCCAGTGAATGGGTATGCGTATGGATTGGCTTTGTTACCAAACAGCAATTCCAAAATGAATTAGGTTGTCGATATAGATGTATCATTTAGCGTAACTGCAAATGAACCTGCACTAATATCAACAAGTAGAGATGGAACTGAGGAGGAAGCCTTTGATCTAAAAGACCAAACAGGGAATGGGTTTAAGTACTCAAAATTTCTGATGAAAAAACAGCCAAAAATTCTTAAAAACATTTCAAAGGAAGAAACCGGAAACAATGAAGAAACCTCAAAGAAAATTTAAGGTGGAAAATCCATCTGAAACTAGTACCAGTATACATGATGACCATGGTCAAATGGTCTCACCCTTGAAAGTTGATGTTCTGTGTATGCGTTTAAAACTAGTAAGTAAAGTCACAAAGGTCTTGTAGTATGTGTAGAGGAATTAAGAGTTGACAATGAGAACATAGTTCATAGGAGTCTTATCGATGAGGAAGAGATCTTATGACCTGACAAGACCATCATAATTCAAGATTTGACACCAGCATATAAGGTAGCTAACAGCCAGATAGAGAGATAGCCACCAAAGGACAGATGGACTGTGAACTCCAACCTGTTTGTCCTACCAGGTGGACCCATAGCATGCTGTGGAATGTGTATAACAGATAGACATATTTGCCGATCATGACCTTGTACCTAACGTAAATAGATCAAAGATTCTGTTGATCTTGGTTAAACATTTGAAGATGTTAAAAACACTTCGAAGGATATTGCCTTGTTGTCACTCCCAAAAGATAATGAAACCACATTGAACTGGGAAAAAGGCACAATTCCATTTTCATTCAAGGGTTCCTACAGATGAGGTGCTTAATCATGTTGACAAACTTGGAAACATTGGATAGGATGTCTATAAAATTCATCAATATCAATCTAATATAAACCATCGCCAAACAAAAATTTGGAGGCCACCCATGAATGGCGGTTGGAAAGATTTACATTTAGGAACAGGTGTTTCTGAAGATGCCAGCTGCGATGTTGTGGGAGAGGCACAAATCATTGAAACGAAGCCAGAAAAGGGCAGTCAAATATATACAAATCCTAATGATTCTAATTCTAACAACGACTATGATTTGAACTGGATTGCTGCTATGATACAATCAAGAAACCAGGTCTCTATAGCTTCTTGTTGGTCTTCCTGACAAATAGGTTTTTGTGATCTTCTGTTGGAATATAGTGGGATTAAGGAGGTTTTTTAAATTGCTAACAACTATACTGAAAGAGAGAGAAACTAGACTAATTACCCTACAAGAAACATAGGCAACAGAAGACGTGGTGATGAATGACTGTCTGTTTTTAATCAAAAGGATGCAAGGGACATTTTGTCAGATCCGCAGGTGGCCTTTCAACCTTAGTGACAGTAAAAAAGAATCATTAGGAGTAACAGACTCTTCAACGAACTAATTTTCAGATTTCTTACCTATTGAAATTTATAGGATGAAGTAAGAAGGAAGTCAATCCATAAAGAATACTACCATAAACCTAATAATTGTGAAAATACATTTTGCCTCTAAAAACACAGGATAAATTATTAGGAATTATGGCTGTCATTCTAAGTCTCCAACTGTTCTAACATTCAAACTCAGAGACTTTAATGCAAAAATCCCAAGCCGACAAAAAGTGGACTAATTCCAGCTTGTAAAAGATAAAGGTCTGGGTATCCCTGCTCAGATACCTGACAACAAATCAGGTGACGTTAATGGAAAAAATTGGCAGAATTTTTATAATAATTCATAGTGAATCAAAATGAGACCAGCCTGATGAATATACTTTTGATAGCAGCAAGTTGTCCTTGCTCATTCACCATGCAATAATATCATCTGAAGATTTCCACTTGATAAATGCTCTTGAAAAAAGGGATAGGTCCGGCATTGACCATAAGCTCTTTTTCGCCATTAGTGTCTTTAACAAATTAAAGAGCTACATGGGAGAATGAACACAAGACCAGATGCTTTACTGAACGTTAAGTAACAATATGATCAGTAAAATAAAAAAAAATAAAAACTGCAGAAAAAATAAGTGTTCTATTAATATTAAATATTAAATTTAGCCCAAATGCCATCCTGAAATACTATGAAATGTTAATAGCTAGAGTTCAAAGTCTGGCAGGAAAGGACTTTAAAAGAAAAGCAGTAAGGGACTAAACCTTGCTCCCAAAAGGAGTGTGCAATATTTGTACTGAATAGAAGAATAAGGGAAGTGTTTAATCTGGAGAAATATAGGAAGAACTTAAGAAGGGAAACAGAAGGTGTACCTGGGCAGGGAATGAAAAGTTATGGGCAGAGGTTATAATGAATCTTTGTGAGGGGAAACCTCAGATCTTCTGAAAGCTGGTTATTAAAAATGCCGGTAACAGTGGGGGATTCAATCATCATCACCAATGTCCATAGAATAAAAATAAATACCTTGAATTGGCCCTTTGTTTGTCAAGACCTAAGTATCGGATATCTCAACATTTATTGCGGATATTTTAACCCCTTCAATAAAAGAAATTGAGAAAATTATAAAGAGTTTAAAAAGCTTGGGGGTCCAAGGTCTGGATAGGTTTTCTGCTAACATATTAGCTAGAATCGTAACTCTGGGCTCACGTTTATACCCCAGTGTTTTCTTCAGTATTAGGGGATTCTACAATTCTTTATTCCTGGAAAGGGGGCATTTGGTCCCTACTTATAAAAAGGGTTCACAAATGCAACCTCAGAATTGCAGAAGGATAACACTCCTGGACATACCCAGTAACATTTATGCCAAACATCTTCTGAAAGTGCTAGAGGAATTAGATGAAAAATAGGCAGTTCCCCCCAAGACACAACTCAGGTTCAGGTGGGGTCATTCCATGGGGGATAGTTGATTTGCCCTAAAATTAATAGTAGAAATGTATGCTTTGAAAAAAACTGGTTCTCTATGTGGGATACATATGCCTATCTTTAGGATTTGACATTATTATCCGCTGTCTTTTCTGACAAAAAATTGCAACATTTAAACTAGCGACAGGGCTAATAATATAATTAATGCAAATACACAGAGTCAAGAACTGGAGACGGGTGTATAGTAGCCCCACTCTTGTCCTCAATTTACATAGTGGATGTTCCAAGCCTTCTTACCTTCCTTCATCTTTTCCCACTGAAATTCGGAGATGGGCTTGTATCCTCAATGTTTTATGTGGATGACACGTTGATAATAGATCTTACACCTGTGGGTCTTCAGAGACAATTAAAAAGCTTTGCTTCCTATTGCAAGATAAATACCTTGATTATAAATGTCTCTAAAACTAAAGCAATGGGGTGTTCTCAATAAGACAAAGCCAGACAAGGTGTAGAACGTAGTGTCTAAATGGTATGCAAGTGGAGAACATTAAGGAGTGCAGGTGCCTTGACTTACTCTATAAAACAAATCTCAATTTCAGGCCTCAGATTGTCCAACAGTATCTTAAAGCAAAGGTGATAGTGAACTCTTTTGAGAGGCTAGATTCAGTGCTGAGCCTTAAGTTTATTGAAGTTTTGAAATGTACAATCTAAGAATTACCAGTTTACTGCTCTATGGAAGCAAAATGTTTTCCAAAAACATTTGCTCCAACTTCAAAGTATGAAATGGAGGGACATATTTACAAGCCTCTATCGCCACAGGAATATCACTTTTTATGATGTTGCTGTGGCGATAAACCCTTTGCCTTATCTACAGGGTGGCATTGAGCCACTTAACGTTGCTTAGCGCCACATTGTAAGTAAGGCCTCCTTGCACGCTACACTTTGTGTGAAAGGGGCATGTAATGGGTGCTGCAGTGGGCGCTCTGCGGGAACACCCATTTATTTTGATGATGCCCTCTATTCACAATGGTGGTGTAAATTTGAGGCAGCGCCAAAATTAAGACAAGGGAAAACTTGTTCTTAACATGGTGAAAAAATGAGAAATGCTTATTTTTTCCTCCTTTTTGCTGTTTCCATGTGAGCTGCATTGTGGTGGAAGACACGTACTCTTCTGAGGAACTACAGTGGGGAGCAGGAAACAAAATGCTTGAGCCACTGGTAATATTGGCAGAGGACCTAAATGTGAATGTATGGATGGGCTAAAATTTGATTATTCCATTCAATCCCTAAAGAGTGTGTGATGGTGAGTGCACTTCTTAGGAATTCCTCTGATGAATGTCTTGAACAGCTCGGAGTATCTTGGCTGCAGCCTTGGAATAGAAATAGGGGTGTTTCATGAGATACTTTATAAGAATGTAAATCCTAATGACAGATTTTGATGATTATATGTGTCCATAGACTCCGGTGTGTGGTTATGATGACTGACTACCCACCATAGGAAGCCATATTTGTCTCTGAAGCAATGGTGTTCTATCGACGAGGTTGGCAGAACCCACTTGTATAAAGTAGCTTGCCCTATCTTCAACTGAACCCCTTTGTACAGTTGAGATGCCCTAGGAAAAGGAGGTTGACTTCTTTTAAATCCCAATTCCTTATGCTGTTCCCTAAGCAAGCATTGGATACAGCGATGAAGTTACATTTGACTCGCATTAATCCTAGAAATTTTCAGAGACATACAACGGAACTTAATTATTTGATCTTGAAGCATATTGTGGAAAAACAGATAATCTTTCACGTTTTCTTTTGTTTCAAATCTAAATACACGTAGAAAGATGTTGGGGTAGAAGCTATGGCACTAAATTTGATTACATACCAAGTGATCTTTTTTAAGGATATCAGTCATGCAAATGAGAAAACCTTTGACTGGGTCATTTCCAGTAAGGATTTTTAAATAAAGGTTATTTTTAACTGCTTAGCTGGCAAAAAATGGGCTAGGATTTCTAGAGCATCATTTCATGGGCAACCGATTTCAATGTATCATTTAGGATGTGTCCCCCTATCTGAAGAATTAGTTCGTTTCACAAATTGTTGAATACTTCATTAGACCCTACATTAGTTCGTCAGTCAGTCAGTCATGATTTTGCCCCTCTCAACATCAGTAGGAAATGTAATCATACAATATTTTGGGAAGCTTGAGACCTGAGAGGTAGGACTTTGGACACCGAGCTATCCTTTGTAGAGGAGCATAACAATCAGCAGGAAATCATGGATTGGAGGAATCTGCTATTCTCAAACTACTGGATCTGCTGTCAGCCTTTGGTATCCCAACTATGCAATTCTCTTATTTAGATGTAATTCAGTGGTGAGCATAGTTCGGACTGAAAGACTTGTGTGTGCCTCAGTCTTGGAATGATGTGGTCCTGAAAGAGTTACCATTTGAATGGTTGGAAATTTCAGATTGTGTCCCCATGGCTCTTGCCTATTACCTTCATGAATTTTCAGTCACACTAAATAATAGTTCTGGAACTGTGATTATGTTTCCAAATATAAACCAATAAAATACAAATGATGTTTAAGCTGATGGACTTTTTTAACAGTTGCAGCTAATCTGCTGTGGATCTTTGTGCAAAGATGGAATTGGATATAACTGAAGTTGCCTAACTTTAGACTTGGGCCAAATATGTAATAGGTTAGTAAATCAGCCATATTAGAAACTTAATCCTTGATGAAATATGGGGAATATTTCTGTCTTCATTCAAATTCGCTTAAAGCAGCCTTTCTGTACACCAGCCTAGCAGAATTGGTGACTCTATTGAAGCTTAGAATTACACTGCTTGAGAGCCTGCTAGTCCCCTGTTGCTGTTTAGGTCCAAGATGACCAAGTAGTGAGATTGAGGTACTTAATAAAGAGAATGGTTCAGGGAGATGAGGAAGAGATGGAGCAAAAGAGATTGGGTCTGTGTGTAGGGGACAAAGCATGGAGCAATGCCCATGGGTGACACGAGTATCAGGCTTTGCCTGGGGCTGAGTTTGAGGAATAGCTGAGAATGGGGAAGACTGCCAAGTAGCACACATCTACTCAGAGCTCTTCATGGCAAGAGGAACTGTTTCTGAAGTATTGAAGAATAATCTAAGCACCCCCCCTTTTTTTAAACTTAGTAACATTTTCACTTCACAAAACATCTGTTTTTGAAAATAAAGGTGAAGCTACAAGTCAAGAGACTTTTCAAACTTTGTGTACCCTTCCTTAAATTGAACAAGAGACACTTTAAGGCATGGGCAAAATGAGCTCTGACCCAGAGCCCCCACCTTTCAAGGGGTCCCTCGTACTAATCAATGTCATTATGCAGTCAAGTGAAATCTTGAACCAGGATGTTACGGCCCCCTGGCCTGTCCTGATATTAAAGTGAGAGCAGGAGCTGTGTAACTAATAGAACCAACTCCAAAATGATCTTCGGCTACCCATGTTTCTTGCTTCAGGACTGTATTAAACATATATATATATATATATATATATATATATATATATATATATATATATATTCACTGAAAAAACCATAGGTTATAGACCATATATAGTTAGGGATTAGCATTTACAAAACCTTATCTTACTCACACAAAACCATTGAAATTCCATATATAGTTAGTTGTACTAACTATATATCGCGCACCCGCAATCCACTGCTGATCATGTCACATATTACATCATTCATGACATGGTCAGTGACATCACTGATGACATCACTGATGACATCTCAATGACATGACTGATGACATCACTGATGACATCTCAAATGACATCACTGATGACATCTCAAATGTCTTACATATTGAAGAATGAGTGGATGTATAAGTGTCTGGATGAAGGATTTAGTAGGTGTGTGACTGACTGTATGAGTGAGTGATTAAATGTGTGTCACTGAGTGCATGGGTTAGTGAGTAAACTGTCTTAATTTGTGCATCATTATGTCTGTTGTTCTGTAAACTGCTGCATGTGTTGATCAGTAGCTATATGAGTAAGTATATGGGTTATTGATTGGTTGCCCAAGTATTTGTATGGGAGACTGAGTGTGTGTGTGGGTGGCTGGGAGGTGTATGACTCTGTGCATAGATGTGTAAGCAGTTGATTCACTAGATATATGGATTCAAAAGTGCATGTGGAAACAGGTGTATGGGCGGTTGACTGAGTGCATTGGTGAGTGAATGGATATCTGAGTGCTACATGTCAAAGTAAGAACATATGTAAAACACAGTACATTTGAGAGTTGACATATATAAATAACTGTGCATAAGAGCCCGTGAATGTGTGAGTGGCTGTATTGATCATTGTGAACTTGTATCAGGGATTGTAAAAGAGAGTAAATATGTGTTAGTATATGTTTGAATAAGTAAGGTATGTATAACTGTATAGTTGAGGAAATGGAGGTGTAATTGATTCTTTGCATGACTGAGTAGGTGTGTGAGTAACTCCATGGATGAGTGACAGTCTGTGAGTGTCTGTTTACACTGAGTGTATCTAAGGTTATTTTAGAGTCTGAAGAAGTTCATCGTATTATCACATGAATGATGTCATCAGTGATGTCATCAGTAATGTCAAATGAGATGTCATCAGTGATGTCATCAGTCATGTCATTGAGATGTCATCAGTGATGTCATCAGTGATGTCATTTGAGATGTCATCAGTGATGTCATCAGTGATGTCACTGACCATGTCATGAATGATGTAATATGTGACATGATCAGCAGTGGATTGCGGGTGCGCGATATATAGTTAGTACAACTAACTATATATGGAATTTCAATGGTTTTGTGTGAGTAAAATAAGGTTTTGTAAATGCTAATCCCTAACTATATATGGTCTATAACCTATGGTTTTTTCAGTGAATTTTCAAGGTTTTGTAAATGCTAATTCCTAACTATATATGGTCTATAACCTATGGTTTTTTCAGTGAATTTCAATGGTTTTTTAATAGCAAATATCAAAACCTTTACAATGTATTCTTCTTTAAATCGAAAAATATTTTTTACATGTTTTTAATACAATTTTTATTTTATTATTTTTATTGTTTCGCTCCCGGTACGCGAACCGGTTAGCTTCCCGTTAGCTCAATTCGGAGCCGCGACCCGGTCCGCGAACCGGTAAACGTTCCGTTTGCGCAACTGTCGCGTTAGAAAACAACATCGTGACGCGTCGCGTCAGCATGACGTTTCGCGTTCTCGCGTGATACGTCATATGACGTGCTACGTTAGCGTACCCGGAAGCGCAGCGGTACGCGAACCGGAAGCGATCCGCGGCGCGGCGCCGACCGCGTAACGTAAACACAGCAGGTCATGTGACTCGGTAATAACACTTTTCATTGGTTCATTTCACTTTTGGTTTCCTAATGATGTAATACTAGGTCATGTGATCTAAAATGAACACTTTTCATTGGTTTAGAACTTTTGCTTTTCCCAAATGATGAAAACCCCTCCTTCTTTCCTCACTCTGACTTTCATCTTGGTGAGAGAAAGACCCTTTATTTACATTGTGACATGGCTTCATTAGTAGCTTCAGCTGGTTCTAACCCACCACCTCCACCAAATCCAAAGAACAGAGGACCACCTGCTGAAGTAATTTTACAACAAGAAGAGGAAGAACAGGAAGTGGAGGAAGAGGAGGAAGAGCCAAGGTTTTTGCCAGAGGAGCCCAGGAGGTATAATCGAAAAGAGAACTACATTTGGCAATTCTATAAATTTCCTGAGGGGCAAAAAAAAGTAAATGCACGCTACGTGTTTTGCCGTATATGCGGTGATAGACTGTCAAGGGGAACTGAAAAAAAATACAGTTACGGCAATCACACTATGCATCGGCATATGAGTAGGTGGCATCCTAATAATTATAGTGCTGCCCAGCTACGTGATGAGCAACAAAATCCCCTTCCGATGGCAAGAAGATCGGTTGTTCCAGAGGTGTCGGGACCAGAGGCGAGGGAGATGATCCCAAACATTCAAATGTTGTTTGGGCACGTGAAGCAAGTGTGCGTGCACTGCGGCGATTTCATTTGCTACAGGGAAAGTAGCATCATTTTGATTATGAGAGCTATTCAGAATCATGTTAATGTTTGTCCGAAACGCCCCAAAAAATAAATTCTTTTTTTTTTGTTGCTCCTGTTGAGCCCTTTACAATGGATCGTTTTTGTTTCCCCCCCCCCCAAAAAAAACCAAAAAAAATATAAAAACGTTCAGAAAATACAAAAAAAGTAAAAAAATGTTCAAAAAATACTAAAAAAAATATAAAACAACAAAAACATTAAAAAAAAAGTTCTTTTCAGAACTACCTCCCCGTTATAAAAAAATTGGTAGAATATTTGGAACTCTGCCAACCTCTATTTCTCTTAGTTCGCTCCCCGGAGCGCTACCCGGTACGCGAACCGGAAGCTAACCAAAAAAATTATTTTTTAAAAAAAAGAACAGTAAGTATAAGGGAAGGAAACAGACAGTTATGTGAAAAGAAAGACAGCTCTAGGGAGTAAACAAGAGATACTGTTACCCACAATCCACTGCTGATGATGTCACATATTACATCATTCATGACATGGTCAGTAACATCATCAGCAGTGGATTGCGGGTAACAGTATCCTTAGTTTACTCCCTATAGCTGTCTTTCTTTTAACATAACTGTCTGTTTCCTTCCCTTATAGTTACTGTTCTTTTTTAAAAAAAAATTTTTTGATCAGTCAGAAACAGTGACATTAATAGAAACAGAGAGAGTGAACAAGAGTGAAGAACTATGGTCCTCCTCAGCCACCCTCAGAAAACCAAGGGGGTCAAGATACATCTACCGTGCCCCCTTCTACCCATTCTGAACATTATTTGCCCTCCATCTTGTATCTTGATTCGACCGAAACACAAAATGGTGGACTCCCGTAACGCTGCTGGTTTGCGAACCGGGCCACTTCCCGGGAAGCGGTCCAAAAAAAAAGGTGGGAAAGTAATTCACAGACACTAAGAGTAATAGAGACGGAGTGAGTGAACAAGACTGAGGAACTATGAGAAGAGAGGGACTGAGAAAAAGAGTGGAAGGAGTTGAGTAAGTAGGTAATAGAGGAAGGAATGAGGAAAGTAGCAAAGGCAGGAAACTGAGGGTTAAAGAAGTGAAGCAGTGGAACTAATAGTAGGTGAATGTGATAGAAATGTAACGAAAAGAGTACAAAATATTTACCTTATAATTACCGTTAAATTACTCACTTTTTGTTTTTATACTTTCAATCTGTGAAAGAGAGAACCAACATTTGAAAAATATTAAAACATGTATTTAAAAATTACAAAAGACAAGGGAAAAGATTGAAGGACAAATAGTTTTTCAACAACTTTGACACTGACAGAAGCTTCTGCTTCTCCAGGCCCCCTACACAGTCCTAAAGATATACATTTTAAACTAACAGTATCTTGATGCAGATGAAGTGAGGCCTATCTTAAAACATGGTGCATCTTTTGCATTGCTCTTGTTTCAGAAAAGTGTCGCTTCAGGATGCCAATAACATGTCTCCTATCCAGAGGTTTGTTTGAGGTGAGGCCTACTCAGAGTTCAAGATGAGATTTACACTTGTTGAAGTGTACAGAGGAGATAATATCTGTGAAAGTCTACCAATGAAGTGAGTCATGTCCACTGCACTCTTCAACAAAGTACAAACCTCCTATGTTTCCCTGGACAGACCTAAACTTGATCTGCACAATGTGATTCGTAATGATAGGAAACACAGGTGATGTAATTGAAATACGTGCAATTTATTTTGCTCATTTCTCAATCACATCACTTGCGTTTCCTTTGCTTAGGTATCTCATTGTGCAGATGTAGTCTAGCATATGAAAGAATACGCAGAAGTGCAGCACTGTATGCAACACCTTTGACACTTACAGAAGCCTCACCTTCTCCATGCCTCCTACACAGTTCTACATGTACATCATAAATGCAAACAGTACAGAATTAATTATACATGTTAAATGGTTTATTTTTGCTGTTCTCAGAATGTATCAAAATTCACTAAAAACAGTGACTTAAAGGTATTCATCATATAACAGCGGGGAAAAAAAAACACAATCAAAATGATTGTGTTTAAAAAACCCATACAACATCAGAAATCAGAATTCAGAACTCCTTAAAGTTAACTTACTTTCCATGACGTCCAAGGATGTCCTATGAACAGCTTACACTCTTTTGTGCTGTTATTACTTTCAGCCCGCCACTTTCTGAAAGAAAATCTCCATCGTTTTTAAAAACACGTTACATCGAATAAATGACTTCTTGCTCTCTACCACAAGTTTCCTCAAGGCCAAATCTGGTCAGAGCCATTTATAACTCTTGGATTTCTTGTAAGCCAATCCCGTCATTTGGAATTTCCGCAACTTTCAGAATTAAAATGTTGAAGATCATTTTCACAATCCTGGAATAGTAATATCTTCCCCTTCTTGCTCAGTCATGTTCTACATTTCCTATGACACTGATACTGCTTACTATGAAGCAGACTTACACTACCTCTATGACTACTACAATTATTTAATTCTCTACATCACTTTTAATCACAAAGCAATGTAAAACAGTAGACAGCATTGCAGACTTACATTCCCTCTACTCCATGTTTTGATTGGCTGCTTCAATTAGCTTATAAAAAGAAACAGTTTTTCTGAACTCATTCAAAGTGCACATATTTCTCCATGACGTCCAGTCCTATGGTTAGAAGTTATGTCTCTGAACTACACTTATCCTCAAGGCCAAATTGTGTAGGAGCCATTAGAACTTCTTGAAATTCCACAGAGCACATCCCGAGATTATTTCCCTAAAATTTTGGTTTTAAAAACACCAGGTAAGAGTTTTTAAGGTCATACGGCAATTTTTTTTTGAAAATTAAAACAGAATCATTGCAGAATGACCAGCCATTTCTAGACTTTAAATAAGCTGTGTAATGTCCTGATGTTATTGAAGGGCCGTCATGATATATAATTGCTGCAGTTACAAAAGTCCTTCCTGATATTGACAACTGCGAAGCTACAAAATTTTTAATTAAAGTTGTCAATTTTGTTCCATCAGGCCTACATCGTTGGAACATTAAAATGACGTACTGGCCATATGTTCGTATAAATAATGTGGACATCATTTCAGATTTACATTGGCTACACTCCATGTTGTGATCAGCTGCTTTTACTAGCTTATTAAAGGAGACTGATTTACTGTCTGGCAAAGTTAAATATATAAATCTTTCTGAGTCTACACTAGTAGTACTTGATACCATACAGTTCTCGCAGTCATGCTGCCATTGATAAGAAAGCCCAAACAGCTGATCTACATCTACACCTTCAGCATGTAATACATCAAGCATGTACATTAAAAACTCCTGACAATCTTGCTGAATATTTAGAGAGAATTGTGTTTGGCCTGAACATCTGTCTAACAGATTTCGAATTTCAGACACACTTTCTATGTTTCTTCTATCAGTGCTACATTTCTCTAACACAGAATTTAACAAACTGCAAAATCTTTGATCAGAATTGACCACAATCTCTTCTTTTACATTTTCTAGAGAAAACAAAACATTAACCACTACATTAGCATAGCAGTTGACACCAGAACTGTTTTCAAACTGAAAACCAACAACATCTTCAACAGAATCCTTTTTGTTTCTGCTTGTAATTTTAGGTTCATTGACTTTTTGTCTTTTTGCTACAACCTCCCCAGTATTGTTCTCATTTCTTCGTTTCCGGCCTACCACACGTTTCTCAAACAAAGGATACTGAGGCAAATGTGGCGCATACTCTCTTCTTAACCTATTGTATTCCTTAACACAATCTAGATCCGCACAAATGTTTGTGACATCACACTCAATCAAGTACAATCCCGATAAAGTTCTAACTCGTGACAATGCCACATATGCCATACCCTCCTTGAACACAGAACTGCCAATATTCACCAATGCACTGTCTACACTTAAACCTTGCGATTTATGGATTGTCACCGCATATGCCAAGCAAACAGGAAACTGCTTACGGCGAACATATAAGTCTTTTACAAGCAAAAATCTAGCAGAACAACGACCAATTAGCTGTACTTCCTCAATGCCATCAAATTTAATTTTTAAAAATTCAATTCCATCTCTAGTTCTGTATTTCACAAAATCAACAACATTACCCATTGATCCATTTACCAGACCTCTTTCAACATGTAAAATTCCTTCTTAAAATTATACGGCAGTTCAAGCACACATTCAGAGTCTTTTCAAAACCTGCAGTTTTAGATATACTCTTCTCTAATGAATCCAATTTTGTTTTCAGATTCTCAGACAAAATAATTGTTGATCCCATATGCTCTACTCTATCAATAGCTTCCAGTTTCACAATCTCTTGCTTTTTTAAATGCAACATTTTGTTGTTAAATTTGGCACATTCTGCGTTCAGAGTTGGCATCAAACATATTCCAGATTTCTTCTCAGTAATTTTCTGAAAAATATTCTCAGGCACAACATCTTGTTCTGGATATAAATTTGACAGTAATCGTGCATGTAAAGCTTCTTTCCCATGCTCGGTCACTTTTCCAATTCTAACATCTTGTAGAATAGTCTTGTAAACTTCATCCTTCGCCTGACGCATATTTTCATGCAGTTCAGCATAATTGAAGTTTAACCATATATTGACGTTGCCAATGCTGCCTAGGCACTTCCTGGTATCTTCATGCGTGAGCATTTTGAACACAGGTTGCCCTTTCACTGGTGTCAGCTGCAAAAGATCTCCGAAAACAATGATGTGTTTGCCACCAAATAACACATCATACTCTGTTTTGAGAACTTCTTGCATCCTCAAATGCACAAAGGCAAGCATGACATTGGAAACCATGCTTACTTCGTCAATGATAAGAAGTTTCATTTTCCTCAAGATTCTTGAAACTTCAAAACAAGCATCTCCAGATAGCTTGTGATATTGTAATTTGTTGTCATGCTCCACTGGCAGCATCAGTAAACGATGTAAAGTAATCCCTTTAATATTATGTGCTGCCAGTCCAGTTGGAGCAGTGACAACACAAGACAGCGATGACTCTGTCCTTTCCTGCAAATAGCATGATATTGCTTTAATGAGGAAACTTTTTCCAGTTCCCGCTTCTCCACTCACGTACAGTCGGACAGGCTTCAACGACGTACATGAGCACTCTTTCTTATCATGACTTAATCCATGATCAATTTGCATGGTAACTTCGTCATATATTTTCCTCTGCTCAACGTTGAGTTGTCTTTCCAACTCTTCTAAGTTAACCGCATCCTCCTGAGCATGTGCCATGGCTCTTTCCACTTCATTCATAGCAGTGGCAGCTTCATTTTCGATAACAGGTCCTCCTAGTGGATCCTGACTCAATGAAGCAGAACTCTGACTGTCCTGAGAACTGTCTCTGGCAATCTCGGCTGCAATTGTTGCTTCCTGCTCAATTTCCGCATTCAACATTTCTACATATTTGGGAAAAGCAGGACATTCTATGGTCTCCTTGGCGGCATTGAAAGAGTCTTCGTAACAGAGGAAATCTCCAAGCAGTTCCTCTTCTGCACGCCAAGGCTTGAAAAGTTGCAAAAGTGCTAAATAGAAAAACTCTTTTTTTTCAGGAGATTCGCCACTCAATTTTCGATGGTTTACCAAGTGGCATTTTCTTTGCTTGACCAGACATCCCTCACTTCCTATTACAGCATACACTCCTTTCTCAGTATCTTCTTTGATGTTCCTCTTGAATATGTAATTTTGCAGAACCTCATACAGACAAGCATTCTCGAGGTGACTGCTTCGATTTGGATAATATGTATCCAACATGTTTGTCTTCAAAATGTCGGTACTGTTTGGCTCCTTTTCCGCCAAATACTCAATTTCCCGCACAGGTTTGAGAACTCGATTACGCGTTGCAGCAAGACCAAGACTCGCCCAAACGATACTCCTGGACTTGGCATAGAGACTTGCTGAAGACAACCGGTCAGAACATTCGTACGCTCCGATTTCTCGATGCGACAACATCTTCAGACTGAAACTGTACAACTTCTTGCTGAGGCTCTTTTCATGGGAAATGTCCTCCCACATATCCTTCAATTCTGTCTTCTCTTTTTTGGTGATGTAAGACGTCACATACCGAGCCACAGCCATACAGTTATCAGCCACAAACTGTATATCCATGTTAGCATTCCACATGGACAAAATCACCGGGTTGTAGTCGTTGATGTACTTGGACTCTTCGTTCCTCTTCAAATTGTAAGTGTTTTTAGGTGATTTCTTCATGACATTGTGTCGCAGCGAAGACATCAAACTGTTTACTCTTCCTTTAGAAATCACCGGTCGTGGAAAGCCGAAACGACATTTAGTGTAGAACTTGTCTTTGTTTCGGAATTTACGACGGCAGTACTTTCCACATCGATGGCTTTGGAAACGCAGAACTTTTTCTCTTAGGATTTTCTTCTCCTTTGCGTTTGGAACAGCACACGTAGAATACTGTTGGATGAAACTCATCACTGAGTCTTCTGGATCCGTTCCAAATTTAGGTGCATCCTTGATCCACAGCAACATATGTATATGAGGAGCACCTCTTGCTTGGTACTCTTTTCTCCAGAAGAAATCCAACACCTCTCCAAGAGGTGGATTCTTCTTATTCATGATGAAAGACATCATAGCTTCAAATCTATGATTGAAGTACCTACATACATTGACTGGATCCAAAGAGCACAGTTCTCCAGGTGTCTTGAATTCGATGTTATCTACGTTAGCATTTGCCTCTCGTAGAAATTCAAGTAAGTCTTCCCAGCCATACTCGGCACAGCTCAGAGTGAGGAACCATGTGGGAGTACCTAAGTTCCTCAGCATACATTTTAAATCACCATGACGACGGTACCAGTACTCATTAGTACCACGCTGACACGCCATGAGATTAATCAGGTGAGAATCCAAAATACTATCTTGGACATTGACTTTATCCATAAAGTCACTTGCCGAGATGTTTTGCATGTGTATACCACTATTCAAGATGTGGTTCACTGCATATGACAGTCCAGACAGATCGCTTTCAAACAGGAGATGAAACAAATAAGGAATGCATTGTCGAAACCTAGCATCTCCTGCATACAATCGCAAAGTCCGGTATTCAGAAGCAGGAATTTGATGAGGTCGCTCATCATATCTTCCTCCCTGACCTGTTGGAAAAAGCTGTGGGAAACACCGAGCTTCCAAACTTTCCTCCCAAACACTAATGGGACTCCCTTTGGCTTGTTTCATTTGAAACAACTCAATAGCATTCCCCATGACTTCCTTGGAATGCAAAGGATGAACACTATAATGTTCATATATTTCTTCACTAGTAGAGGGTTCTACTTTCTCAATTTGACCAGCACACAAATCGCTATCCTCTTCCTCACTTACTTCCTCTTCTGCAACATATACATTCTTATAGTATTTATTATTTTTTTTCAAATACAATGTTGCCTTTTTAACTTTCCTAACATCTACTAAATCTTGCCATATTTTCTTATTCTTTGTCGGAACCCCATTAACTAAGATAACCAGAGGTTCCTCTTCCACTTTTTCTACTCCAATTGTGTTAATGTTTTTCTTCAAATCTAGAGGCAAATAAACAACTCTTCCCTTTAATCCTCTCTGTAAATCTGATGGAGGCAATTTCCCTGTCTTTGGCTCCATTCTTACAATAGCCTGAAAGGGATGGATACTTTGAATCAAAATAGATTCATAAGTATTTAAATCCTTCAATTCAGAAGGAATCTCAACCAATTCCAGATTATTATGAACTGCTCTAGCAGGCATCTGGTTTTGATTTAATTTGCAAGAACAATAAGTACACACACGTTGATCCAATCCCAAATCAAAACAATTTTCTACCATCAAGTATGTTGCAAAATCCTTCCATTCACTATTATTTTCCCTTTCACTTTTTGCATATAAATCCACTAACTTAGTCTGATTCTTATAATAAGTGCGTCGACAACACACACAAGTGAAATTAGGCCTCTCACTTGATTTCACCTCAAACGTCGCAATTTCCCTCTGGAAATTATCTGTACTGGAAACCTGTACACTATCTTCCACATGACCCTCTTCTTCTTGCTCAATTTCAACATTCTCCTCTTTACTTCCAAAGTAACAAAACTCAATTTCTTCACATATATTCTTCACATCTATTTCAGAACCATGCAAAAGAGCAGCGCATAATTGTTTAAGCATAATTGCTGGACTCTTAGCATAATACAACATTCTAACTAATTTCCTCACTTTGTTATGATGCACTGCTAGCATCCTGAAATGATGAAAAACACTCTGGCATACTCTCCTGGAAAGACAAGCCAGTGAATGTCCATGCAAACCTGTCACTTCTCTTACTCTGCAAGGATCTAATTCTTGCAACAACATCATTTTCTGCTTCAAACTTTTCTTATTAAATGACCGTACAAAATCACAAAGCAAAATGATGGAATCCTGTCGCACACTGCAAATACTACTACACTTCCAGGTGTACACAGGACCCTTAGCACGTCTTCCTAAAACCTCATTACCTAACACCTCTTCTGCCTCTGTTGTCACAAGTTTTTCTTTTTCAACTGGACAACCATCTTTCACTTCATAAGCACGACCACTGGTGTCAACTGCATGCACCAAATCATTATCCTGGAAATAACTCTCCTCATTAAAAAATGCCTCACAGCTTGAACTATGCATCCATTCTCCAGAAAAAACTTCACAAAAATTACTACGATTAACTATTCTCTTCCATCTACTATTTCTTTTGAAATCAAAAATTGCCTTGTTTATCTTCCTAATTCTATTGATTATCAAAATAAATAACTTACGTTTAATTTCAAATGCCTGATCAATAACTTTCTCAACTTTTTTTTTTGTCTTATAAAAAACCAGTTTCTGTTGACCTTTCATAATATTTTTTAACAAATTGCCAATTATCCTGTTCCGGAACATTCGTTTACGAATCTCCCTAAACTGTTGTTTCCTTCTACTATCATGCACAGAGTTATCTCTTGCTCTAGCAGTAACATTTTTCATTGGCCTTTCCTTTCCATTTGATTTCCTTCTCGTTTTATGGACTGAAACATTTTCTGTAGTAATATTTTTTTTACTACACATATTTCTTATAAATTGTTTTGTGCTCTTACCCGGTGCTTTCTTCGTGACTTGACAAATCTTTTTGTTAGAGGACTGCTGCGTATTTTTTTTCACCTGCTGTCTTTGACGTTTTGCAGCCTTTATCTGTCTTTCTATTGTAGGCATGGTGAAATCTTGAAATGATCTGCAGTTGAATCTGTGGAAAAATATAATAAATAATGTTATTAACCATTATTACCAAACAGTAAATCAGTAACAGTGATCAAAAACTTAACACACTACTTGACATTTTAATTAGAAGATTTTTTAGTCGTTGGCAAATTTACAATACAGAAATACCAGAAAAGAAATGACATTTATATTTATGTTACCTATGCTATTTTATATGTGAATCTGATCTAATTTTATGAGCATATTTTAATATTTTATTGAAGACACTACACATAACCTGCTTTTGAAGGTGTCTTTATTTTTAAATTAAACGGTTTACCTTTTTACTTTTTATTAATTATAAATTTTAAAAATAAATGTTTATATTTCCAAAGGCTCAAGCAGGTCAGCTTCCCATCCTATATCATATAATTCGGACAAATCTGCATCCTCATCACGCTCTTCTTCATCCTCAGGATTTAAATCATCCAAGGGATCAACATCCACTGATGTTTCAATTACAAGTTCAATGATGAGGTCAAAATCAACTGATTGCAGATTGTCGCTCATGTTGAGGTTGTCTTTATCTTTAAAGAAAGATAACAACAATGAGATGTTGCAGAGTAAGAGACAAATCTCACAGATTATAATAGTAAAATTGTTTAACAAGAGTAACATTTTGCAGCTATTATTTAGCCATGTCCAGCGATGCTGAGCAGGTGAAGCCTATGTCTAATTTTTCACTGAACAGGACTCATCTCTTCTTAACCTTGGATAAGCCTCACCGACTCTGTTTCCCCTGCACATACTTAAATGTAAAGGGGCAGATTTATGTTAAATGGCACATCCCCAGGCATGCACCAGTTAACGTGCACCACTGCTCTGCCACCCATGGTGTGCCGCATTTACAATCAGATAGGAGAAACCTGCGTCAAAACCCTGCGCCTGCTTGAAGCAGGCATAGGTCTTGACGCAACATTGTGGAGATGGTGCACCCCTGAGCCTTGCTGGAGCTGCATCGCACTTGCGATACAACTCCAGCAATGCGCCACCTTAACGGCACAGATGCGTCAAGCATCTGTGCCGTTTTTGCCCCATGCTGCGCCGCATTGTAAATGCAGCACACCATGGGTGGCGGAACAGCGGCGCAAGATGACTGGCACATCCCTGGTGATGCGCCAGTCATCATAAATCTATCCCTAAGCTTCTTATCTTGTTAGAGATGAACTGCCATATGTATCATCAAAATATTTTGCATTTCCTAAATAGCGAATTTTAAGGAATAAATAGCGATTCTTTACCATTCCTAATTTGCGATGAGCAAATTGCTAATTGCAAGTTACCCATTCATTTCCATGGGCTAGGAGGCTCATAGGAATGAAGGTTTAATTTGCGATTAGCAATTTGCTCATCACAAATTAGGAATTTTTCCAAGGGTGCAGGGGTGTCTCAAGAACACCCTGCTGCACCCCTGAAAAAGAAATTTGGGGGCATATGGCACACATACATGCCCTAAGGGCATGTGTTGGCGTCATATGGGACCTTTTGTTTTTTTAAAAAAAAGCTTTTTGAAAAGAATTCACAAATTACCACCAATTTACCACAATAGTTTCCAAATCCTTAATGTCATTTTTTACATATTTTTTGTTTGATACATTGCATTTAAGTAGTCACAAAATTTGCAAATCCTTCAGTGCAATTGCAAAATAAGGAATAGCAAATTTTGCTACTCCTTATTTTGCATCAAACTTGTTTGATACATACCATTTGTCTAATTAACATTCGCAAAGGCCAAAATTCGTAGAATTTTGATCTTTGCGAATGCTAATTAGCTTGATACATATGGCCCCAAGTGAGGCCTGTCTTACGACATGGTGCATCTTTTGCATCACTGCTGCATCGGTTTCATGTGGTACGTTTTTTTTACACCATGACATATCTGCCTAAATGCATCAATTTGTAATGTTGTCGCCTCATAGCAAATCTTTTGCACCACCGCTGCATCATAAAAGTGACGCACAGTGGCACAAAAGAGGCATACACCTATCATAAATCTGTCCCTAGCATTTTAAATGATTAATCCAGGATGACGATAAAGTGTGGCCTATCCAGAGGTTTGTTTAAGGTGAGGCCTACTCAGGATTGCAGATTAAAGTTACGCTTGATGAAGAATACAGAGGAGATAATACATGTAAAGGCCTACCAATGAAGTAAGTAATGTGCACTTTATTGCGCCAGTCATCATAAATGTATCCCTAAGCTTCTTATCTTGTTACAGATGAACCACCATATGTACCATCAAACTATTTTGCATTTCCTAAATAGCAAATTTTAAGGAATAAATAGCAATTCTTTACCATTCATAATTTGCAATGAGCAAATTGCTAATTGCAAATTAGCACCGCCGTTGCATCATAAAAGTGACGCACAGTGGCACAAAAGAGGCATACACCTATCATAAATCTGTCCCTACCATTTTAAATGATTAATCCAGGATGACAATAAGGTGTGGCCTATCCAAAGGTTTGTTTAAGTTGAGGCCTACTCAGGATTGCAGATTAAAGTTACGCTTGATGAAGAATACAGAGGAGATAATACATGTAAAGGCCTACCAATGAAGTAAGTAATGTCCACTTTATTGCGCCAGTCATCATAAATGTATCCCTAAGCTTCTTATCTTGTTACAGATGAACCACCATATGTACCATCAAACTATTTTGCATTTCCTAAATAGCAAATTTTAAGGAATAAATAGCAATTCTTTACTATTCCTAATTTGCAATGAGCAAATTGCTAATTGTAAATTACCCATTCATTTCCATGGGCTAGGAGGCTCATAGGAATGAAGGTTGCAATTTGCGATTAGCAATTAGCTCATCACAAAATAGGAATTTTTTCAAGCGTGCAGGGGTATCTCAAGAACACCCTGCTGCACCCCTGAAAAATAAATTTGGGGGCATATGGCACACCTACATGCCCTAAGGGCATGTATGGGCGTCATATGGGACCTTTTGTTTTTTGGAAAAAAATGCTTTTTGAAAAGAATTCGCAAATTACCACAAACTAGAAGTTGGTGGTAGTTTCCAAATCCTTAATATCATTTTTTACATATTTTTTGTTTGATACATTGCATTTAAGGAATCGTAAAATTTGCAAATCCTTCAGTGCAATCGCAAAATAAGGAATAGCAAATTTTGAATTAAGGACATTTTAAGTCATTTCCATATGTGCAGTGTTTTGAAATTATGATTTGAAAATCGTTTTTGGGGAAAAGTAATGGTTTGCAAATTTATGACAAGGACATAATGGTGTATGCTTCTCTATAAGGCATTTCAGTGTCTCTGATGTCATTTTTCCCATATTACATTATAAGACCTTTCCCCATGGAGCACATTCCTTGTAAATATGCTCCCACCTGAGCATGGCGAATTTAGATTTTGACTGTTTGAGTCACATAACCATGTTAAAAGTGACCCAAAAAAATTGCAAACGTTTTAAAAAAACACATTCATGTGTCTTAAGGACATTTTAAGTCATTTCCCCATGGACAGTGTTTTCTAAGTGGCGCAAAAGAGGCATACACCTATCATAAATCTGTCCCTAGCATTTTAAATGATTAATTCAGGATGACAATAAGATGTGGCCTATCCAGAGGTTTGTTTAAGGTGAGGCCTACTCAGGATTGCAGATTAAAGTTACGCTTGATGAAGAATACAGAGGACATAATACATGTAAAGCTCTACCAATGAAGTAAGTGATGTCAACTTCATTGCGCCAGTCATCATAAATGTATCCCTAAGCTTCTTATCTTCTTAGACATCAACCGCCATATGTATCATATAACTATTTTGCATTTCCAAAATAGCGAATTTTAAGGAATAAATAGCGATTCTTTACCATTCCAAATTTGCGATGAGCAAATTGCTAATTGCAAATTACCCATTCATTTCCATGGGCTAGGAGGCTCATATAAATGAAGGTGCAATTTGCGATTAACAATTTGCTCATCGCAAATTAGGAATTTTTCCAAAGCTGCAGGGGTGTCTCAATAACACCCTGCTGCACCCCTGAAAAAGAAATTTGGGGGCATATGGCGCACATAAATTTTAACAACATTCCTTTACCTCAAAAACGATTTTCAAATCATAATTTCAAAACACTGCACATGGGAAAATTACTTAAAATGTCCTTAAGACACATAAAAGCGTTTTTTGATTGCCTTTGCAGCATGTTTGTATCACTTTTAACATGGCTATGTAACACAAACATTCAAAATCTAAATTTGCCATGCACAGGTGGGAGCATATTTACAAGCAATTTGCGCCACAGACAAAGGTCTTACACTAAAATGGGAAAAATAACATCAGGGACAGTCAATTGCCTTATAAAGAAGCATACACCATTATGTCCTTGTCATAAATTTAAAAACAATTCCTTTTCCCCAAAAACGATTTTCAAATCATAATTTCAAAACACTGCACATGGGAAAATGACTTAAAATGTCCTTAAGACACATGAAAGCGTTTTTTGATTGCCTTTCCAGCATGGTTGGGTCACTTTTAACATGGCTATGTAACACAAACATTTAAAATCTAAATTTACCATGCACAGGTGGGAGCATATTTACAAGCAATTTGCGCCACAGAGAAAAGTCAGGGACAGTCAATTGCCTTATAAAGAAGCATACACCATTATGTCCTTGTCATAAATTTAAAAACAATTCCTTTACCTCAAAAACGATTTTCAAATCATAATTTCAAAACACTGCACATGGGAAAATTACTTAAAATGTCCTTAAGACACATAAAAGCGTTTTTTGATTGCCTTTCCTGCATGGTTGGGTCACTTTTAACATGGCTATGTAACACAAACATTCAAAATCTAAATTTTCCATGCACAGGTGGGAGCATATTTACAAGCAATTTGCGCCACATAATTCATAATTTTCTCCTTAAAGCACACTATTCTCTAAATTAAAGAAATATTTTCTCACCTTAGCAAATACTTTGAGTTTGAAAACAGTCTCAGAAACACACCAATTTGTCTTAAGCAGAGCAAAAGGTATGCACTCCAGAGTCTGCAGCTATCAAAAGCACAGAAATGCTGTAATTCTTCACACATATTTCTCATGTCACCCAATCAAAACTCTTCCCTCACTTTTTTTCAAATGAAAACCCTTCCCCCCTCTGCCCTTTCTGTCTTTTCTGCATGGCAACCACCTCTTGGAAGACTTCTGGTGTTTGCAAGTTCACACAACTTTGTTGCAATTGAACTGTGAACTCTCAGTGCACCTGCATATCCAGTGCATTCTTTCATTTAATGATTTTTTATTGACCATTCAAAATACATCTTTCAAAGAACACATCCGTGCACCCTAACTTTCTGTTTTCAGCAATCAAAATCCACCAATCACTGTTACTGCTTCATGAACACAGAAACTCCACAGTTTTTTTCATTTTAAACTCTCATTTTTTCAACTGCCATTTCATTGCCACACTTCATCTGACTGCAGGAGAACCTTCTCTCACCATGTTTTCTGTCTGGATTGTTGGACATAGTTATATTCACTGGGCTCAAAGGTACGTTGAAAACAGGAAATTACCTAACCTCAATTTACAAGATGTGGAAATTAAGTGGTTTGGCCACAGAGGATTAAAATGTCACCAATTGATACCATTGGTGAAAACCTTTATGCATTTGCCCAAACCTGACCTGTTAATTGTGCACTGTGGAGGTAATGACTTGGGCACTTTGACTGGTGTAGGTCTGGAAATGCTTTTAAAGGACACCTTTGAGCAATTAATGGCACTTTTTCCTCAGACTGCCTTGGTATATTCAAATATATGCCAAAGACAGAAATGGAGGTGGTCAAACCAATTTTGTCCACAAATTGAGAAGTCGAGGAAGCATGTAAACAAATCTGTTTCAGCTTACATGAGAGACCATGGAATGGGCTCCCTGTACAACAATAACTTGCGTTACTACATGCAAGATATCTACAGAGGAGATGGAGTTCACTTCTCAGATGAGGGCAACAGAGTTTTCACTCTGAATTTAAGAATGTGCATTGGTACCTACTTATAAGTACCTAAATGTACCATAAACCCAAAAGCTCTTCTCAGAGCTACCCTACATCTGATCACTCACAATTATTATTTTACTCTAACATTTTTCACTAATTTCCAACAAAGTACGCTCCCTGGGGCGCTACCCGGTACGCGAACCGGGAGCTAACCTCGCGAATTTTTTTTAAAAAATGTTTTTTTTTCGCACATATAAGCCTCCTCAGCCACCCTCAGAAAACCTAGGGGGTCAAGATAACTCTACCGTGCCCCCTTCTACCCATTCTGAACATTATTTGCCCTCCATCTTGTATCTTAATTCGACCGAAACACAAAATGGTGGACTCCCGGAACGCTTAAGGTTCGCGAACCGGGGCGCTCAACGGTTCGCGTACCGGGTCGCTCTCTGGGAAGCGCACCATCAAAAAAGGTGGGAAAGTAGTTCACAGAAAAGCCACTGGAGACAATTTCACCAAATATAGATTAGCTCATACTACATACCAATCCCTACCATTTTCACAAATTTGATTGGAATTCCATTTAGTCATTTAGCCTGTAGACCTCTCTAAATACCCTGAGGTAAATTACTTCACAAAACACATCTGAAGTGTTGGAATTGACAACCAATGAAAATGTTACTTTCATTTTCTATTTTTTTTACCTGACATTTCATTGGTTATATACCTGAATATATATAAAGGAAGAGAAGAAAACACAGCCATTTTGACTACTACTTCTTGCTGTACATTTCAATAGTATTTTCACTAATTCCTTCAACTTCTTTCTAAAGGTAAGTTTTTATTTTTAAAACTGAAGTATATTGTGCACTATAAGTTAATATGGTAAACTTTTTCTGATAGATATATACTATCCCTCTGTAGTAGTTATAGATTTAGAGAGACTTCTCTGTTATAGTTATGGATGGAGTTAGGCTTCTCTTGTATAATTATGAATTTACTTACGTTAAATCACATACACTTTTTTATATTCCTACTTCCACTCTGATACTATACACTGCCCAAAGATAAATTCACTGATAAAAAATGCCTATCTAAAATTATTCCCAACATTGCCCTATCTCTACTAATATATATTTTTTTAATCCAAATTTCAGGCAAAATGGAAGGCGAAAACCAAGTTTCTTTTGAAATGGACCTGCAAGAGAGCAGCCAAGAATTGATTGATACAATTGATCAAATTGACATTGAATTTTTCGATGAAACTTGGGACAATGAACTACTGCAATGTGTACAAGCAGTAGATAACCTCCTTGCAAATGAGGACATGTTACACCCTCAGAGACTACAATGTATATTCCATGATAATTATGAAATTTCTGACAATGAAATGTTAGAAAGTTTAATAAATTATGAAACACAATCACATTAAAAAAAAATGCTTAAAAACTAAAGAAAATAAAAAATAATCAACAAAAACAACAATCAATTAACATACAGCATTTGAAAAGTCTATCATTCATTTTTCATTGCAGTACGCTGCCCAGAACGCTTCCCGGTTCGCGGACCGGGCGCTCCCCACGCAAAAAAAACAAAATTTTTTTTTTGTTTTTTTTGCCCCGCGGGGCCCTTTTAAAACCTCCACATTAAACCTAGGGGGTCAGGGAGGATCTAGTATGCCCCCTTATGGTCATTTTCGCCTTTGTTTTGGCCTCCTCTTGTCTCTCAATCCTACCGAGAGACAAGATGGCGGCCGCTCCGGACTGTTTAGAATGTTGACAGACACCGGAGAGCCAATCAGCTTAGCTACGCGAAGTTCCGGTACGCTTAAGGTCCGCGGACCGGAGCGCTGCCCGGAGCGCGCTTACAGATATATATCTTTTTTTAAACGTTAATTTCTCAAAATCCACTGGAGCACATATATTGAGACCTAGAAAAGGCACATCGGGCTACCAGTCCCTACAATTTTGCCAAGTTTCATGGAAATCCATTCAGCCGTTCGGGCTAAAAGTGAGGCCAACCGCCCTATGGAAAGTCAATGTTAAAAACACGTTTTGGGACCCCCCTTTTTTCTCGGCCCCCCCTTGACGAAACCCCCCCAAATTTCCAAGGGCTGCTCAGAAACAAAATGTTCCATTTTCCAGAAAATTTCAGCCAATTCCGTCCACAAACGCCAAAGTTATTAGACATAGAATTTTCAAAAAACCCATAGAGAAAAAATCCTAACTATATATACCTACTGGCGACCGCCAGTAGGTAATACATATATATATATATATTCACTGAAAAAACCATAGGTTATAGACCACATATAGTTAGGAATTAGCATTTACAAAACCTTGAAAATTCACTGAAAAAACCATAGGTGATAGACCATATATAGTTAGGAATTAGCATTTACAAAACCTTATTTTACTCACACAAAACCATTGAAATTCCATATATAGTTAGTTGCACTAACTATATATCGCGCACCCGCAATCCACTGCTGATGATGTCACATATTACATCATTCATGACATGGTCAGTGACAGCACTGATGACATCACTGATGACATCTCAAATGACATCACTGATGACATCACTGATGACATCTCATTTGACATCAATGATCACATCACTGATGATATCATTCATGTGACAATACAATGCATCTCCTCACACTTTAATATAACCTCTGTTACACCCAGTGTTAAATACAGAGTATAATTTTTGAAACCATTGACACACCAATACTAGTTACTACATACGCACTCACTGATTCCTACTTCTACACACATATTCACTCATTCACCCATACAATCATTCATACATACAATGACTCATCTTTACAACACTATCATATGCACTCATACACCTATACAGACACTCACACTCTGCCACTCATCCATGGAGTTACTCACACACCTAGTCAGTCCTGTAAAGAATCAATCACACTTCCATTTTCTAATCTATACAGTTAAACATAGAGCACATAACATTTTCAAACATATACTAACACATACTTACTCTCTTATACAATCATTGATACAAGTACACATTGATCTGCACAGAGTCACACACCTCCCAGCCAGCCACATACACACTCAGTCTCCCATACAAATAATTGGGCAACCAATCAATAACCCATATAGTTACTCATATAGCTACTGATCAACACATGCAGCAGTTTACAGAACAACAGAAATAATGATGCACAAATTAAGACAGTTTAGTCACTAACCCATGCACTTAGTGAGACACATTTAATCACTCACTCATACAGTCAGTCATGCACCTACTAAATCCTTCGTCCAGACACTTATACATCCACTCATTCTTCAAAATGTAAGACATATTTTAACTTTACAGAAACATACAGTCACTGGATGTAGTCATCAGTGATGTCATCAGTGATGTCATTTGAGATGTCATCAGTGATGTCATCAGTGATGTCACTGACCATGTCATGAATGATGTAATATGTGACATCATCAGCAGTGGATTGCGGGTGCGCGATATATAGTTAGTGCAACTAACTATATATGGAATTTCAATGGTTTTGTGTGAGTAAAATAAGGTTTTGTAAATGCTAATTCCTAACTATAAATGGTCTATAACCTATGGTTTTTTCAGTGAATTTTCAAGGTTTTGTAAATGCTAATTCCTAACTATATATGGTCTATAACTAGGCTGTGGGGTTTTAGGTTTAAACCTATAATAACTGATAAAACCCCACTAAAAGAAAAATAGCCCTCACCGGTGAAAACATATAAACACTGAAAAAACACCTGCACAGCCACAAACTAAATGCCATTCAAAGAAAGGAAAAAGAAAGTGAAAGAGTAATTTTGTTCTTACTGAAGAGGTCATTAAAATGTAACTTTGTTATACAAGCTGGCAGTAAGAAAGACTGGCTAACATTATTCTGCTTGAGTTTTGTTCTTTAGGGATGCCACTAAAATATTGTTTCTTCTTCCTTTTACTTTTTTCAGTTTTATGGCCTTTGGTCTAAAGATGCAGGGTTTAGTTTCACGTTTTAGGTTTAGTTTAATTATTTTATGAACTGTAGAGAATCAGGACATTTCAAACTCACATTTGATATTTTGGCTGCATTTGATTCTTTCACTGATAGGTAAAATGTCTATTTTCATAAAAATCTTTCCTAATATGTGTCATCACATTTACCCACAGAGAATGGGTAAAAACCCTTAATACATCAGACCATAGTTTCTAGTGGGTCAGTATTGATAGTAGGTGAATTGCCAACACCTCAGGCTTTAAACATTAATTGCAAGGTATAGTGACAAGTATATATATCACCAAGCATCTGGGATAGTGGTGAAAACGTGACACCAGACTTTTGGAAAACATGGAATGCAGTGTTACTTGTTATGCTCTGCAAAAAAGGTTCTTTCCAAGTTCAACAAAGATTGGAGTGGTATTGTTTGTATTTGTAGTGATTCAGCTACGTATATAAAACATTTGTCTGATGACCTGTCAAAATTGATACACGAGCTGAAGTGATTCCCTGTAGGAGATCCTTGCCACTTGTTAGATGGTATGCTGAAAGCATCTTTACAGTCTTCAGAGTTAATGAGGGATGCTATTGACTTTTTAGTCCATTCTGGTGCACTGATTTCTTATGCCCAGGAACTAAAACGCAAATATTTATCATTTTGTGCTTTATGTGGCATCAAAGAAAGAGTCATCCCAACTGTGTCCCTTAGATGACGGTTCTCAGCCCAAGGGGCTATGAATGCTGAGAGGGCCTTTTAACAGAAGTTTACATGGGAAGGAAAGCACGAGCGCACATGACCAAAGACTCACTGAAGAAGTATTGTATGGTGTACTACAATAAGATTAATTTGCAAAAATCTCTTTGGACCTCATGTACACTATATGTACACTGTCTATATACCATGTTCTTTCAGTGCAGAAAGCAAGCAATGATAAAGGCAAAACGTTCCATAAACACCGGAAAAACACTTTTTCTGTTATTTTTAGTGGCGTGAAAATGTGTAACCACTGATAAAAACTGTTTTTTAAAATATTGAAAACACTGAAAAAACCCCACCAGAATTTACCAAAAATAGAAACTGAAAACAGGACAGCCTATCTATAACCTATGGTTTTTTCAGTGAATTTCAATGGTTTTTTAATAGTAAATATCAAAAGCTTTAAAATGTATTCTTCTTTAAGTCGAAAAATATATTTTATATGTTTTAATACAATTTTTTTATATATATTTTTTTGTTTCGCTCCCGGTCCGCGAACCGGGTAGCTTCCCGTTAGCTCAATTTGCTGCCGCGACCCGGTCCGCGAACCGGTAAACGTTCCGTTTGCGCAACTGCCGCGTTAGAAAACAACATGGTGACGCGTCGTGTAACCGCGACGTATCGCGTTGTCGCGTAATGCATCATATGACGCGTCGCGTTAGCGCACCCGGAAGTGCTCCGGTACGCGAAGCGAGGCGCGAAGCGCAGCTTCCCGGAACCGATCCGGGACGCGGCGCGGAGCGCGTAACGTAAGCATAACAGGTCATGTGACTTGTTAATAACACTTTTCATTGGTTCATTTCACTTTTGGTTTCCTAATGATGTAAGGCTAGGTCATGTGACCTAAAAATAACACTTTTCATTGGTTCAGAACTATTTTTTTTCCCAAATGATGAAAACCCCTCCTTGTTTTCTCACTCTGACTTTCATCTTTGTGAGAGGAAGACCTTTTTTCATCACTTAGCAATGGCAAGTGTTGTAGCTTCAGCTGGTGCACCCCCACCACCACCACCACCTCCTAGGAAGAGAGGACCACCTCCTCAGGTAATCCTCAATCAAGAGGAGGAAGAAGAGGAAGAAGAGGAAGAGGAGCAAGAGAGGAGGCAGTTTTTACAAGAAGAGCCTAGGACGTCCCGTGTCAAAGAGAGTTTCATTTGGCAATTTTTTAAATATCCCCGGGGCGAAAAAAAAGTGAATGCCCGGTATGTAACTTGCCTTATCTGCAAGAAAGATCTGTCCAGAGGGACAAATAAAAAATATAGTTATGGCAATTATACAATGCATCGCCATACGGAGAGGTGGCACCCTATCAACTACAGTGCTGCGCAGGTACGTGACCTGCAGGATAACCCCCCTCCTGTGGCCCGAAGATCAAATGTAGAGGAAGTGACGGGACCAGAGGCAAGGGACATGGTCCCAAATATACAGATGAGGTTCGGGACAATCAAACAAGTGTGCGTGCGTTGCGGTCAGTTGATTTGCTACAGAGAAAGTAGCATCAATTTAATCAACTTAGCAATTGATAATCATGATTGTCCAAAACGCCCCAGAGATTAAATTATCTTTTTTTTTGTTGCTCCTGTTGAGCCCTTTAAAATGAATCGTTTTCGTTTTCCCCCCCAAAAAAACAAAAAAAATATAAAACCGTTCAAAAAATACAAAAAAAGTAAAAAAATGTTCAGAAAAATAATTAAAAAAAAATAAAACAACAAAAATAATAAAAAAAAGTTCTTTTCAGAACTACCTCCCCTTTATAAAAAAATTGGTAGAATGTTTAGCACTCTGGCAACCTCTATTTCTTTTGGTTCGCTTCCCGGTTCGCTCGCCGGTACGCGAACCGGAAGCTAACCAAAAAAAAAAAAAGAGTAAGTATAAGGGAAGGAAACAGAGAGTAATGTTAAAAGAAAGACAGCTATAGGGAGTAACACAGAGATACTGTTTAATAGATCTATTTACCGAAGAAAAGATGGAAGAGGGTATAATTGTGAAAAACAAAATAGATAAGGAAGTGAAAGAAAAAAAGGAGAGTAGAAGAATAATAAACAAGAGTTTCTTAGAGAATGTGAGTGAATGTTCAAAATAAGATTAAAACATGTGGAATAACAGAGAGAAAAAACAGAAAGCAGAAAAGAAGAAGTAACAGAAAAGGAATGATTGAAACAGAAAAGAAATGTAAATAACATAGGGGCATATTATCAACATAGGTGATAAAATTATCGCTGCTTTTATCGGCAGAAATCCGCCACTAAAGCCGCTTTTGCGGCAGAAAACTGCCGCTAAAGCCGCTTTTGCGGCAGTTTTCTGCCGATAAAAGCAGCGATAATTGTATTGCCTGTGTTGATAATATGCCCCTTAGTGTGCTTGAACTACAGGGAGAAAGCAAAATGAACAAGTAGTGAAAGAGTGATCAGTCAGAGACAGTGAGAGTAATAGAGACGGAGTGAGTGAACAGGAGTGAGAAACTATGAGAACAGAGGGACTGAGAAAAGGAGTGGAAGGAGTAGAGTAAGTAATTAATAGAGAATGGAATGAGGGAAGTAGCAAAGGCAGGAAACTGAGGGTTAAAGAAATGAAGCAGTGGAACTAATAGAAGTTAAATGTGATAGAAATGTAACGAAAACAGTACAAAACATTTACCTTATAATTGTCGTTAACTTAGTCACTTTTTATTTTTATACTTTCAATCTGTGAAAGAAAGAACAAAAATTTGAAAAATATTAAAACATGTTTTTAAAAATTAGAAAAGACAAGGGAAAAGATTGAAGGACAAACAGTTTTTCAACAACTTTGACACTTACAGAAGCCTCTGCTTCTCCATGCCCCCTACACAGTCCTAAATATTTACATTTTAAACTAACAGTATCTTGTTGCAGATGAAGTGAGGTTTATCTTGCAACATGGTGCATCTTTTGCATCACTGCTGCATCACAAAAGTGACGCAACAGCGGCACAAAAGAGGCGCACGGCCATCATAAATCTGCCCCTAACATTTTAAATGATTGATTCAGGATGCCGATAAGGTGTGGCCTATCCAAGGGTTTGTTTGAGGTGAGGCCTACTCAGGGTTGCAGATGAAATTTAGGCTTGTTGAAGAGTACAGAGTAGATAATACATGTGCAGGCCTACCAACGAAGTGAGTTATGTCCACTGCACTCTTGAACAAACGTCAGACCTCCTCTGTCTCCTGGAACAGGCCTAAACCTGATCTGCACAATGTGATTCGTAATGTTAGGAAACACAGGTGATGTAATTGAAAAACGTGCAATTTCTTTTGCTCATTTCACAATCACATCACTTGTGTTTCCTTTGCTTAGGTATCTCATTGTGCAGATGTAGTCCAGCATATGAAAGAGTACGCAGAAGTTCAGCACTGCATTCAACAACTTTGACACTTACAGAAGCCTCAGCTTCTCCATGCCCCCTACACAGTCCTAATTATATACATTTTAAACTGACGGTATCTTGTTGGAGATGAAGTGAGGCCTATCTTGCAACATGGTGCATCTTTTGCACTGCTGCTGCGTCACAAAAGTGACGGAACAGCGGCGCAAAAGAGGCACACGGCCATCATAAATCTGCCCTTAACATTTTAAATGATTGTTTCTACATGCTGATAAGGTGTGGCCTATCCACAGATTTGTTTCAGGTGAGTCCTACTCAGGGTTGCAGATGAAATTTAGGCTTGTTGAAGAGTACAGAGTAGATAATACATGTGCAGGCCTACCAACGAAGTGAGTCATGTCCACTGCACTCTTGAACAAACGTCAGACCTCCTCTGTCTCCTGGAACAGGCCTAAACCTCATCTAAACAATGTGATGCGTAATGTTAGGAAACACAGGTAATGTAATTGAAAAACGTGCAATTTGTTTTGCTCATTCCACAATCACATCACCTGTGTTTCCTTTGCTTAGGTATCTCATTGTGCAGATGTAGTCTATCATATGAAAGACTACGCAGAAGGTGAGCACTGTATGCAACAACTTTGACACTTACAGAAGCCTCAGCTTCTCCATGCCTCCTACACAGTTCTAAATGTATATCATAAATACAAAAAGTACAGAATTAATTATACATGTTAAATGGTTTATTTTTGCTGTTCTCAGAATATATCACATTTCACTAAAAACAGTGACTTGAAGGTATTCATCATATAACAGCGGGGAAAAAAAACACAATCAAAATGATTGTGTTTAAAAAACCCATATAACATAACCAATCAAAAATCAGAACTCCTTAAAATTAACTTACTTTCCATGACGTCGAAGGATATCCTATGAACAGCTTACACTTGTTGTGCTGTTATTATTTTCAGCCCGCCACTTTCTGAAAGAAAAGCTCCATCGTTTTGACAAATATGTTACATACAATAAATGACTTCTCGCTCTCTACCGCACTTTTCCACAAGGCCAAATCGTGTAAGAGCCATTTATACCTCTTGGAATTCTTCTAAGCAAATCCCGTCATTTTCTTTTTCCGCAACTTTCAGAAAGAAAACGTTCAAGATCACTTTCACAATCCTGTACTAGTAATATCTCACCCTTCTTGCTCACTCATGTTCCACATTTCCTATGACACTGATACTGCTTACTATGAAGCAGACTTACACTACCTCTATGACTACTACAATTATTTAATTCTCTACATCACTTTTAATCACAAAGCAATCTAAAACAGTACATAAAATTATATCAACTCCTAGAATCATTATAGGCCAGTTACCTACCCTAAATTCTTTCTTCTGAAAACAGAAAGTAAGAATATTTTTAATAAGATGTGTAATAGGTGGATGTTGTCAAAGGACCATCATGTCATATAATAGCTGCAGTTAGAATTTTTTTTCTAAAATCAACGACTGTGTAGCCACAACATTTGAAATGAAAGTTAAAAACTTATTTTCATCAGGTTTATATAGTTGGAATTTTTAAATGACATTATAACCAAATGTTTGTTCAAAATATGTCGACAGCATTGCAGACTTACATTACCTCTACTACATGTTTTGATTGGCTGCTTGAATTAGCTTATTAAAAGAAACAGTTTTTCTGAACTCATTCAAAGTGCAGTTATTTTTCCATGACGTCAAGTGTTATGGTAAGAACACTGTTTGCTTTGGGAAATACTCTGTTGTCCTTTAACTAATCCGTGCCCACCACTTTCTGTAAGAAAACCTTCTTTTTTTTCAGGAACTACTTAAAACTGAAAAATAACTTTTGACTCTGTACTACACTTATCCTCAAGGCCAAATAGTGTAGGAGCCATTAGAACCTCTTGAAATTCCTCAGAGCAAATCCTGAGATTCTTTCCCTAAAATTTTGGTTGTAAAAACACCAGGTAAGAATTTTTAAGGTCAAAGGGCAATTTTTTTTTAAAGTTAAAACAGAATCATTGCAGAATGACCAGCCGTTTCTAGACTTCAAATAAGCTGTGTAATGTCCTGATGTTGTTGAAGGACCGTCATGATATATAATTGCTGCAGTTACAAAAGTCCTTCCTGATATTGACAACTGCGAAGCCACAACATTTTTAATTAAAGTTGTCAATTTTGTTCCATCAGGCCTACATCGCTGGAACATTAAAATGACATACTGGCCATATGTTCGTATAAATAATGTGGACAACATTTCAGACTTACATTGGCTACACTCCATGTTGTGATCGGCTGCTTTTACTAGCTTATTAAAGGACACTGATTTACTGTCTGGCAAAGTTAAATATATACATTTTTCTGAGTCTACACTAGTAGTACTTGATACCCTACAGTTCTCGCAGTCATGCTGCCATTGATAAGAAAGACCAAACAGGTGATCTACATCTACACCTTCATCTTGCAATACATCAAGCATATACATTAAAAACTCCTGACAATCTTGCTGAATATTTTGAGAGAATTGCGTTTGACCTGAACATTTGTCTAACAGATTTCGAATTTCAGACACACTTTCTGTTTTTGTTCTATCAGTGCTATATTTCTCTAACACAGAATTCAACAAACTGCAAAATCTTCGATCCGAATTGACCACAATCTCTTCTTTTAAATTTTCTAGAGAAAACAAAACATTAACCACTACATTAGCATAGCAGTTGACACCAGAACTGTTTTCAAATTGAAAACCAACAATATCTTCAACAAAATCCTTTTTCTTTCTGCTTATAATTTCGGGTTCATCGACTTTTCGTCTTTTTGCTACAACCTCTCTACTATTGGTCACATTTCTTCGTTTCCGGCCTACCACATGTTTCTCAAACAAAGGATATTGAGGCAAATGTGGCGCATACTCTCTTCTTAACCTATTGTATTCCTTAACACAATCTAGATCTGCGCAAATGTTTGTGACATCACACTCAATCAAGTACAATCCCGATAAAGTTCTGACTCGTGACAATGCCACATATGCCATACCCTCCTTGAACACAGAACTGCCAATATTCACCAATGCACTGTCTACACTTAAACCTTGCGATTTATGGATTGTCACCGCATATGCCAAGCAAACAGGAAACTGCTTACGGTGAACATATAAGTCTTTTACAAGCAAAAACCTAGCAGAGCAACGACCAATTAGCTGTACTTCCTCAATGCCATCAAATTTAATTTTTAAAAATTCAATTCCATCTCTATTTCTGTATTTCTCAAAATCAACAACATTACCCATTGATCCATTTACCAGACCTCTTTCAACATGTAAATTCCTTCTTAAAATTATACGGCAATTTAAGCACACATTCAGAGTCTTTTCAAAACCAGCAGTTTTAGATATAGTCTTCTCTAATGAATCCAATTTTGATTTCAAATTCTCAGACAAAATAATTGTTGCTCCCATATGCTCTACTCTGTCAATAGCTTCCAGTTTCACAATTCTTGGTTTTCTAAATGCAACATTTTGTTGTTGAAGATGGCACATTCTGCAAGAGTTGGCATCAAACATATTCCAGATTTCTTCTCAGTAATTTTCTGAAAAATATTCTCAGGCACAACGTCTTCTTCTGGATACAAATTTGACAGTAATCGTGCATGTAAAGCCCTGCGTCTGCGCCCGGAGGCGGCCCGGAGGCGGCGGAGCGGAGGTAGGGGGCTGGAGGTTTTTATTACTGCTTATTTTTATTTTTTCTTCCTCCTTGTATTCACTCCTGGGCAGAATGATTCGCTATTCTGCTATGGAACTTTGCGCCTTGCAAAAACACTCTGCTGCCTGCCGATCAGTGTTTCCGGCCCGATACAGGGGGAAACGTCGGTGTCCGGGATGTGGTTGGGTGCCTACTTATACCCCTGCTGTGCCACGAGGGAGAGGAGATGCCGGTGTGAGACATCTAGGACTACTGCTGAATACCAGGACGGTAGGCAAACACGCGCTGGAAATCTTTGATCTCCTTGTCAGAGAAAAACCTCTCTTTCTTCTCCTGACTGAAACATGGCTGGGGGAGACGTCCAATCCGGACATCATGGCGGCAATTCCACCGGACTATAACATCTTCCGGCAGGATAGAATCACAGGGAGAGGAGGAGGGGTGGCGGTGGTAGTGAACAAATCAGTATCCTGCTCTACTCTTTCTCTTAACACCATTACAGGATCTGAGTCTTTAGCATTCACTATTAGATTGACCCCGCAACAAGCCGTGAAAGGACTGGTGGTGTATAGACCCCCTGGCCCAGTGGGTTCTTTTTTTGACGACCTTCAGATGGCAATTGCGGGTTTGGCATTAAGCACACAGCATTGCCTGTTGGCAGGAGATTTCAATTTCCATATGGATGTGGGCGACGATTCGGACGCCAACAAACTGTTGGATATTACGGCGCCTTTGGGTCTTGTTCCTTTTCTTACAGCCCCCAAACATGATAAAGGGCATACTCTTGATCAGATTTTCTCTTCGTTCCCTCTGGTCGACATTGAGCTCCTCCCGGTGCTCTGGACTGACCATAGGCTGGCCAGATTTGCCATCCTGGCCAGTGAGACACCCCCGTGTAGTGCGCCTAGACAACTTGGCCCTGTTAGAAGGGCCTTGCATAGAGTCTCACCTGATTTGCTAGCCATGGCCGCTGCGGACCACCCGTGCCCTCTTATAGGCGATTTAGAACAGGACGTCGAGTCCCTGCAGGGATGGTTGGTGGAGAGGCTGGACGATCTGGCCCCCCCGATGGCCCTGCGGGAGACGGCTAAGAGGGTCTCGGCACCATGGTTTACCAAGGCTCTGCGGGTTGCCCGCAGTCAGTGCAAGGTGGCGGAGAGGGTGTGGCGCCTTAATTATGATCAGGGGGCGAGATTGGCCTATAAGACCATGGTTAAGTCATATCATCGCGATATTCTTCGGGAAAAAAGAGACTATCTGGCTAGGAGGATTGATGCCGCCTCCAACTCCTGTAAAGAGATTTTCTCGGTGGACCGGGAGTTTATGGCCCCTAGATCCAACACCTCCCAGGGTGTTCCATCGGAGCTGTGGGTCTGTGACTTGGCCAAATTCTTTACAGATAAGATTAAAACTATACAGGACTCGTTTACAGTGGAGTCTTCAGAGGAGGGTGTGAGTGCGGTGACAGGACCGGCACGGCTGTCCGTGCCGGTTGTGGTTCTCGAAGAGTTTCCTGCCATTTCCAGCGATGCCACACTAGCGCTCTTGTCCAACTTGAAATCGGGCTCGCCTCTGGATCCCTGTCCGGCCAAATTCTTGGCTAGGATGGCTACCGTGGTTAATCCACTGGTGAATCCACTTGTGAATCCGTCTCTTAGTACCGGGAAGGTCCCGTCGCCCTGGAAAAGAGCCATGGTGATCCCCCTTCTGAAGAAGGCCGGCTCGGACCCAGAGGTTTTGGCTAACTACAGGCCAATTTCCCTTCTTCCAGCGTTGGCTAAGATCACGGAGAAGCATGTGCATGGCGTCCTCTCCGGCTATCTAGAGTCCAATGATCTGCTTCACTCTTCGCAGTCCGGTTTCCGCCCTAATTTAAGCACAGAGACGGCACTGTTGGAGGTGTCGGAGATCATTAGGGAGACTCTGGTTGCTGGAGGTAGGGCCATGTTGGTCATGCTTGACCTATCGGCGGCCTTTGACACCGTCCCCCATGGGGTGCTCCTCGCCAGACTACAGGACATTGGTCTGAGGGGGACGGTGCTCAATTGGTTTACATCATTTCTTGAGGGCCGCCAACAAACGGTCTGGGCCTCCCCGAGCTCCGCCGAAATGCCGCCATTGGGAGTCGGGGTTCCACAGGGCTCTGTGTTGAGCCCGACTCTATTTAACATCTTTATGACACTTTTGGGGCCCGGATCGTGTCCTACGCGGACGCCACGCAATTGCTTTTTGCGTGTGGGAAGGATCAGGCCTTCGATGGAGAAAACATCCGGGGGTGTCTGGAGCTGGTTTTTAGCTGGCTTCAGCGTAACAGTCTTAAGGCCAACCCCAGTAAATCGGAGGTGCTGTTTTTTGGCTGCTTCCAAGACCCTGACTGGCGTGCGTGGTGGCCCGTGGATAGTTGTTCTCCGGCACAGGCATCGTTGGTGGCCAAAAACCTGGGAGTGAAGCTGGACAATGGCCGGTCCTTGGTTCCACACATACGGGGTCTGACGGGGACTTGCTACGGGCTGCTCAAGATGCTTCGGAAGTTCCTACCTTTGCTCACAGAGGAGCATAGGAAGATCACCATACAGGCCCTAGTGGGGTCCAGATTGGACTATGCCAACGTCCTTTATCTAGGACTCCCAGACTATCTAGTTCAGCGGCTGCAGGTGGTGCAGAATTCCGCGTCCCGCGCGATCTTCTGCCTTCATAGGCGAGCAAGAGCTTCCGCACTGGTGCAGGCGCTTCACTGGCTGCCCATCCGAAAGCGGGTTATGTTCAAGGCTTTGACCTTAGCACATAAAGCGCTATTTGGCGCAGGAGCAAAGTATCTGCAGCGCAGGCTGACCTTCTACCGTCCTACTAGATCACTGCGATCGGAGTCTCTGTTCCTGGCCATAGTGCCACGAGTGAGGAAGGCACGCACTGGGGGTCGTTCCTTTAGCTTGAGGGCCCCTCAGTTGTGGAACACCATGCCTCTGGCATTACGCTCCTCCTCAAACCTGCTCTTGTTTAGGAAAGGCCTTAAGACTTGGCTTTTTAATCTTTAGGAGTCCTTTTTCTTTTTGTTTTTTATGTTTGTGTTGTTTTCTGCATTGGTGTTATGTTGTTTTATTCTGAGCTGCCTGATAAAGCGCCGGGACACTCCCCTGGAGTAGCCGTGCGCTATAAAAATAAACATATAACATAACAAAAAATAAACATATAACAAAGCTTCTTTCCCATGCTCGGTCACTTTTCCGATTCTAACATCTTGTAGAATATTCTTATAATCTTCATCCTTCGCTTGACGCATATTTTCACGCAGTTCAGCATAATTGAAGTTTAACCATATATTGACGTTGCCAATGCTCCCTAGGCACTTCCTGGTATCTTCATGCGTGAGCATTTTGAACACAGGTTGTCCTTTCACTGGTGTCAGCTGCAAAAGATCTCCGAAAACAATGATGTGTTTGCCACCAAATAACACATCATACTCTGTTTTGAGAACTTCTTGCATCCTCAAATGCACAAAGGCAAGCATGACATTGGAAACCATGCTTACTTCGTCAATGATAAGAAGTTTCATTTTCCTCAAGATTCTTGAAACTTCAAAACAAGCATCTCCAGATAGCTTGTGATATTGTAATTTGTTGTCATGCTCCACTGGCAGCATCAGTAAACGATGTAAAGTAATCCCTTTAATATTATGTGCTGCCAGTCCAGTTGGAGCAGTGACAACACAAGACAGCGATGACTCTGTCCTTTCCTGCAAATAGCATGATATTGTTTTAATGAGGAAACTTTTTCCAGTTCCCGCTTCTCCACTCACGTACAGTCGGACGGGCTTCAACGACGTACATGAGCACTCTTTCTTATCATGACTTAATCCATGATCAATTTGCATGGTAACTTCGTCATATATTTTCCTCTGCTCAACGTTGAGTTGTCTTTCCAACTCTTCTAAGTTAACCGCATCCTCCTGAGCATGTGCCATGGCTCTTTCCACTTCAATCATGGCAGTGGCAGCTTCATTTTCGATAATTGGTCCTCCTAGTGGATCCTGACTCAATGAAACAGAACTCTGACTGTCCTGAGAACTGTCTCTAGCAATCTCGGCTGCAATCGTTGCTTCCTGCTCGATTTCCGCATTCAACATTTCTAGATATTTGGGAAAAACAGGACATTCTATGGTCTCCTTGGCGGCATTGAAAGAGTCTTCATAACAGAGGAAATCTCCAAGCAGTTCCTCTTCTGCACGCCAAGGCTTGAAAAGTTGCAAAAGTGCTAAATAGAAAAACTCTTTTCTTTCAGGAGATTCGCCACTCAATTTTCGATGGTTTACCAAGTGGCATTTTCTTTGCTTGACCAGACATCCCTCACTTCCAATTACAGCATACACTCCTTTATCAATATCTTCTTTGATGTTCCTCTTGAATATGTAATTTTGTAGAACCTCATACAGACAAACATTCTCGAGGTGACTGCTTCTATTTGGATAATATGTATCCAACATGTTGGTCTTCAAAATATCTGTACTGTTTGGCTCCTTTTCCGCCAAATACTCAATTTCCCGTACAGGTTTCAGAACTCGATTACGCGTTGCAGCAAGACCAAGACTCGCCCAAATGATACTCCTGGATTTGGCATAGAGACTTGCTGAAGACAACCGGTCAGAACATTCGTAAGCTCCGATTTCTCGATGCGACAACATCTTCAGACTGAAACTGTACAACTTCTTACTGAGGCTCTTTTCATGGGAAATGTCCTCCCACATATCCTTCAATTCTGTCTTTTCTTTTTTGGTGATGTAAGATGTCACATACCGAGCCACAGCCATACAGTTATCAGCCACAAACTGTGTATCCATGTTAGCATTCCACATGGACAAAATCACTGGGTTGCAGTCGTTGATGTACTTGGACTCTTTGTTCCTTTTCAAATTGTACGTATTTTTGGGTGATTTCTTCATCACATTATGTCGCAGTGAAGACATCAAACTGTTCACTCTTCCTTTAGAAATCACCGGTCGTGGAAAGGCGAAACAAAATTTTGTGTAGAACTTGTCCTTGTTTCTGAATTTACGACGACAGTACTTTCCACAACGATGGCTTTGGAAGTGTAAAACTTGTTCTCTTAGGCGTTTGTCTTCCTTTTCCTTTAGAATAGCACATGTAGAATACTGTTCTATGAAACTCATCACTAAGTCATCCAGATCTGTTCCAAAATTGGGTGCATCTTTGATCCACAGCAGCATATGTATATGAGGAGCACCTCTTGCTTGGTACTCCTTTCTCCAGAAGAAATCCAACACCTCTCCAAGAGGTGGATTTTTCTTGTTCATGATGAAAGACATCATAGCTTCAAATCTATGATTGAAGTACCTGCATACATTCACTGGATCCAAGGAGCACAGTTCTCCGGGTGTCTTGAATTCGATATTTTCAATGTTTCCATTTGCCTCTCATAGAAATTCAAGTAAGTCTTCCCAGCCATACTCGGCACAGCTGAGAGTGAGGAACCATGTGGGAGTTCCTAAGTTCCTCAGCATACATTTTAAATCACCATGACGACGGTACCAGTACTCATTAGTACCACGCTGACACGCCATGAGATTAATCAGGTGAGAATCCAAAATACTGTCTTGCACATTGACTTTATCCATAAAGTCACTTGCCGAGATATTTTGCATCTGTACACCACTTTTCAAGATGTGGTTCACTGCATATGACAGTCCAGACAGATCGCTTTCAAACAGTAGATGAAACAAATAGGGAATGCATTGACGAAACCTAGGATCTTCTGCATGCAATCGTAAAGTCCGGTATTCAGAAGCAGGAATTTGATCAGGCCGCTCATCATATCTTCCTCCTTGACCTGTTGGAAATAGCTGTGGGAAACACCGAGCTTCCAAATTTTCCTCCCAAACACTAATGGGACTTCCTTTGGCTTGTTTCATTTGAAACAACTCAATAGCATTCCCCATGACTTCCTTGGAATGCAAAGGATGAACACTATAATGTTCATATATTTCTTCATTTTTAGAGGCTTCTACTTTCTCAATTTGACCAGCACACAAATCGCTATCCTCTTCTTCACTTACTTCCTCTTCTGCAACATATACATTCTTGTAGTACTTATTGTTTTTCTTCAAATACAATGTTGCCTTTTTGACTTTCCTAAAATCCACTAAATTTCGCCAGATTTTCTTACTCTTTGTCGGAACCCCATTAACTAAGATAACCAGAGGTTCCTCTTCCACTTTCTCTACTCCAATTGTATTAATGTTTTTCTTCAAATCTAGAGGCAAATAAACAACTCTTCCCTTTAATCCTCTCTGTAAATCTGATGGAGGCAATTTCCCTGTCTTTGGCTCCATTCGTACAATAGCCTGAAAGGGATGGATACTTTGAATCAAAATAGATTCATAAGTATTTAAATCCTTAAATTCAGAAGGAATCTCAACCAATTCCAGATTATTATGAACCGCTCTAGCAGGCATCCGGTTTTGATTTAATTTGTTACAACAATAAGTACACACACGTTGATCCGATCCCAAATCAAAACAATTTTCTACCATCAAGTATGTTGCAAAATCCTTCCATTCACTATTATTTTCACTTTCACTTTTCGCATATAAATCCACTAACTTAGTCTGATTCTTATAATAAGTGCGTCGACAACACACACAAGTAAAATTAGGCCTCTCACTTGATTTCACCTGAAATATGGCAATTTCTTTCCGAAAATGATCTGTACTGGAAACCTGTACACTATCTTCCACATTACCTTCTTCTTCTGGGTCAATTTCAACATTCTCCTCTTTACTTGCAAAGTAACAAAACTCAATTTCTTCACAAATATTCTTCACATCTACTTCAGAACCATGCAAAAGAGCAGTGCATAATTGTTTAAGCATAATTGCTGGACTCTTAGCATAATACAAGATTCTAACTAATTTCCTCACTTTATTATGATGCACTGCTAGCATCCTGAAATGATGAAAAACACTCTGGCATACTCTCCTGGAAAGACAAGCCAGTGAATGACAATGCAAACCTGTCACTTCTCTCACTCTGCAAGGATCTAATTCTTGCAACAACTTAATTTTCTGTTTTAAAGTTTTCTTATTAAATGTCCGTACAAAATCACAAAGCAAATTGATGGAATCCTGTCGCACACTGCAAATACTACTACACTTCCAGGTATACACTGGTCCCTTAGGACGTCTTCCTAAAACCTCATTACCTAACACCTCTTCTGCCTCTGTTGTCACAAGTTTTTCTTTTTCAACTGGACAACCATCTTTCACCTCATAAGCTCGACCAGTGGTGTCAACTGCATGCACTAAATCATTATCCTGGAAATAACTCTCCTCATTAAAAAATGCCTCACAACTTGAACTATGCATCCATTCTCCTGAAAAAACTTCACAAAAATTACTACGATTAACTGTTCTCTTCCATCTACTATTTCTTTTGAAATCATAAATTGCCTTGTGTAGCTTCCTAATTCTATTGATTATCAAAATAAATAACTTTCGCTTAATTTCAAATGCCTGATCAATAATTTTCTCAACTTTTTTTTTTCTCTTATAAAAAACCACTTTCTGTTGACCTTTCTTAATATTTTTTAACAAATTGCCAATTATCCTGTTGCGGAACATTCGTCTACGAATGTCCCTAAACTGATTTTTCCTTCTACTACCATGCACAGAGTTATCTCCTGCTCTAGCAGTAACATTTTTGATTGGCCTTTCCTTACCGTTTAAATTGGCTCTCTTTTTCTGGACTAAAACATGTTCTGTAGTACTACTTTTTTTTCTACAAATGTTTCTTAGGAATGATTTCGTTGTCTTACCCGGAGCTTTCTTGGTGACTTGACGAGTTTTTATTGTAGAGGACTGCTGCAAGCATTTAGTAATCTGCTGTCTTTGACGTTTTGTAGCCTTTCGGGTTCTTTCTTTAGATGGCATAATGTAGTTTTGAAATGATCTGCAGTTGAATCTGTGGTAAAATATAATAAAAAATGATTTTAACCACTATTACCAAACAGTAAATCAATAACAGTCGTCAAATAATTAACACTCTACTTGTCAATTTTACATACAATAATTTTTAGTGCATTGGCAAATTTAGTAGTCACAAATAGTAGCAAAGAAATAGAATGCTTCTACATTTGACCTTTGCTCTTTTATATGTGAATCTGAACTAATTTTTATCAGTATATTTCCCTATTTTATTAAAGACACTTCACCCAAGCTGTTTTTTGAAGATGTGTTTAATTTTAAATGAAACGGTTAACATGTTTACTTTTCATTTCCAGTAACTTTTAAAAATAAATGTTTATAGTTCGATAGGCTCGAGCAGGTCAGCTTCCCACCCTATGTCATACAATTCTGACAAATCAGCATCCTCATCATGTTCTTCATCATCCTCAGGATTTAAATCATCCAAGGGATCTACTTCCACTGATGTTTCAATCACAATTTCAATGATAATATCGAGATCAACAGATTGCTCATTATCACTCATGCTTGATGTCGTTATCTTTAAAGAAAGAGAACAACAATGAGATGTTGCAGAGTAAGAGACAAATCTCAGAGACTATAATTGTAAAATTGTTTAACAAGAGTAACATTTTGCAGATATTATTTAACCATGTCCAGCGATGCTGAGGAGGTGAGGCCTATGTCCAATTTTTCAGTGAACAGGACTCATCTCTTCTTAACCTTGGATAAGCCTCACCAACACTGTGTCCCCTGCTAATACTTAAATTTAAAGGAGCAGATTTATGTTAACTGGCGCATCCCCAGGGATGCACCAGTTAACGTGCGCCACTGCTCTGCCACCCATGATGTGCCGCATTTACAATGCAGAGCACCATTGAGCAAAAACAGCACAGATGCGTCACGCATCTGTTCCACAAAAACGGCGCATTGCACGAATCACGTCGTAAGCGCGACATGTCTACTGCAATGCACAGGGGCAAGCCACACATTGCATGGTGCATCACTCCTTATGCCTGTTTCAAACAGGCGTAAGGATTTGATTCAGCAATGCCATAAATGTGACTCAGTGAAATCTTCTTAATTTTACTGTGTTAGTTTTACAGGGCTTTCATGCAAATGAATGGCCACCCTACAACAAAACGCTCACATGAAATCTGACGCAGGTTTCATGTGGCACAGGACTTTACAGCATGACACATCTGCCTAGATGCATCAAGTTGTAAATATGTCGCAACATAGCAAATCTTTTGCACCGCCGCTGCGTCACAAAAGTGACGCACAGCGGCGCAAAAGAGGCACACGGCTATCATAAATCTGTCCCTAACATTTTAAATGATTGATTCAGGATGACGATAAGGTGTGGCCTATCCAGAGGTTTGTTTGAGGTGAGGCCTACTCAGGGTTGCAGATTAAATTTAGGCTTGTTGAAGAGTACAGAGGAGATAATATATGTGCAGGCCTACCAATGAAGTGAGTCATGTCCACTTCACTCTTGAACAAAGGCCAGACCTCTTCTGTGTCCCTGGACAGATCTAAACCTCAACTGCACAATGTGATTCATAATGTTAGGAAACACAGGTGATGTAATTGAAAAATGTTGAATTTATTTTCCTCATTTCAGAATCACATAACCTGTGTTTCCTTTGCTTAGGTATCTCATTGTGCAGATGGAAACTAACATATCAAAGACTGCGCAGAAGTGGAGCACTGTATGCAACAATTTTGACATTTACAGAAGATTCAGCTTCTCCATGCCCCCTACACAGTCCTAAATGTTTACAGTTTAAACTGACGGTATCTTGTTGGAGATGAAGTGAGGCCTGTCTTGCAACATGGTGCATCTTTTGCATCACTGCTGCATCACAAAAGTGACGCAACAGCGGCACAAAAGAGGCGCAAGGCCATCATAAATCTGCCCCTAACATTTTAAATGAATGATTCAGGATGACGATAAGGTGTGGCCTATCCAGAGGTTTGTTTGAGGTGAGGCCTACTCAGGGTTGCAGATGAAATTTAGGCTTGTTGAAGAGTACAGAGGAGATAATACATGTGCAGGCCTACCAATGAAGTGAGTCATGTCCACTTCACTCTTGAACAAAGGCCAGACCTCTTCTGTGTCCCTGGACAGGCCTAAACCTCAACTGCACAATGTGATTCATAATGTTAGGAAACACAGGTGATGTAATTGAAAAATATGGAACTTATTTTCCTCATTTCAGAATCACATAACCTGTGTTTCCTCAGCTTAGTTATCTCATTGAGCAGATTTAGTCTAGCATATCCAAGAGTACGCAGAGGATGAGGACTGTATCCAACAGAGCAATGTACATTACTCACCTCCTTTGACACTTACAGAAGCCTCTGTTTAATATTTCTCAGTTCAATATTTATTTAAAGAAGCAGACATCAATATGACCGTCTCATAAATGTGAAAAGCGTTTTTTAAAAAAAAAAAAACGATTTTCTGGTCATAGTTTGAAAACACAACACAGGTCCTATGTAGAAGCACATCCTATCAGTACTTAAATTAGCCAAGCACACATGGGGGCGTATTTACAAGGACTTTACACCACGGGGAAATAACTTAAATTAAAATGGGGAAAATAACATCAAAGGGACTCAAAGGCCTTTTAAATATGCCCCAAGCAGCCTATGAAACTCTAGCAGTACATATCAAGAAACTTAAATGACTTCAATAAACGTTTTTAAACACATCAAGTAAAGCAGTTATTCAACTACATTCAAGGGGAAGTGACTTAAAATGCCCTAACACACATGAAAGCATATTTTGAAGGCCCTTGCACCATTTTTCCATCACTTTTAACATGGCTATGTAACTCAAAGAAACAAAATCTAAATTTGCCAAGCACACATGGGGGCGTATTTACAAGGACCTTGCACCACGGGGAAATGACTTAAATTAAAATGGAGAAAATAACATCAAAGGGACTCAAAGGCCTTGTAAATATGCCCCAAGCAGCCTATGAAACTCTAGCAGTACATATCAAGAAACTTAAATGACTTCAATAAATGTTTTTAAACACATCAAGTAAAGCAGTTATTCAACTACATTCAAGGGGAAGTGACTTAAAATGCCCTAACACACATGAAAGCGTATTTTGAAGGCCCTTGCACCATTTTTCCATCACTTTTAACATGGCTATGTAACTCAAAGAAACAAAATCTAAATTTGCCAAGCACACATGGGGGCGTATTTACAAAGACCTTGCACCACGGGGAAATGACTTAAATTAAAATGGGTAAAATAACATCAAAGGGACTCAAAGGCCTTGTAAGTATTCCTCAAGCAACCTATGAAACTCTAGCAGTCAAGTCAAGTCAAGTCAAATAATTTATATAGCGCGCTACATACCCAGAGGGTCTCAAGGCGCTTGAGGAAGGGTGGGGAATTACTTGTCGAATATCCAAGTTTTAAGTTGCTTTCTGAATGCTAGGTGGTTCTGAGTGAGGCGAAGGTGAATGGGGAGTGAGTTCCAGGTTTTAGCTGCCAGGTAGGAGAAGGATCTTCCTCCCATGGTGGTTTTGTTGATGCGGGGTACGGCAGCAAGGGCTTGGTTGGAGGAGCGTAGCTGGCGGGAGGGGGTGTAGAAGGAAAGTCGTGAGTTGAGGCATTCGGGTCCGAGTTCGTAAAGTGCTTTGTGTGCGTGGGTTAAGAGGCGGAATGTTATTCTCTTATTGACGGGGAGCCAGTGGAGGTTTTTCAGGTGACAAGAAATGTGGTCTTTACGCGGGATGTCAAGTATGAGTCTGGCTGAAGCGTTCTGGATGCGTTGGAGTTTTTTCTGAAGTTTAGCGGTGGTACCGGCGTATAGGGTGTTACCGTAGTCCAGGCGGCTCGTGACCAGTGTGTGGGTGACCGTTTTTCTAGTTTCGGTGGGGATCCAGCGAAATGTTTTTTTGAGCATGCGAAGAATGTTGAAGCACGATGATGAAACGGCGTTGACTTGTCTGTTCATCGAGAGTGAGGAGTCCAGGATGATGCCCAGGTTCCATGCGTGATCCGTTGGGTGCTTTTCCAAGGGCCTCTGGCCACCAAGAGTCATCCCAGGCGGAGGGGGAGGTGCCTAAGATAAGGACTTCTGTTTTGTCTGAGTTCAGTTTCAGACGGCTGTGCTTCATCCACTCGGCTACTTCTTTCATTCCTTCATGTAGGTTGGTTTTGGCGGTGTTCGGGTCTTTGGTGAGTGAGAGGATCAGTTGGGTGTCATCAGCGTAGGAGATGATGTTGAGGTTGTGTTGGTGTGCGATGGTCGCGAGGGGGCTCATGTATACGTTGAAGAGAGTGGGGCTGAGTGAAGATCCTTGTGGCACGCCGCAAATGACTTCAGTGGCTTCTGATTTGAATGGTGGGAGGCGGACTCTCTGAGTTCTTCCGGTAAGGAACGAGGTGATCCAATCTAGTGCTTTTCCTTGGATTCCGATGTTTCTGAGGCGTTGTAGGAGGGTGTTATGACAGACTGTGTCGAAGGCAGCAGAGAGGTCAAGGAGGATGAGGGCGACTGTGTCTCCATTGTCCAGTAGGGTTCGAATGTCGTCTGTTGCTGCGATGAGTGCGGTCTCAGTGCTGTGTTTTGCTCGGAAGCCGGACTGTGAGGGGTCGAGGGAATTGTTGCTTTCGAGGAAGGCGGCGAGCTGGCTGTTGACGGCTTTCTTGATGACTTTGGCCGGGAATGGTAGGAGCGAGATGGGGCGGTAGTTTTTGAGTTCGGTGGGGTCAGCTGTGGGTTTTGTCAGAAGGGCGCTGAGTTCGGCGTGTTTCCAGCTTTCCGGGAAGGTGGCAGAGTTGAGGGAGCAGTTGATGGCGTCTCGGAGTTGTGGTGCTATGATGGAGTCAGCTTTGTTGAAGATATGGTGAGGGCATGGGTCTGTGGGGGACCCTGAGTGGATGGAGTTCATCAGGCGGATGGTGTCCTCAGTGGAGATTGGGTTCCAGTCAGTAAGGATGTCCAAGGGGGGTGAGGGTACGGCTGAAGGTTGGGTGGGTTGGTCTCCGTGTTGGTTGTCGAAGCTGTTGTGGATGTCGGCGATTTTGTTGTGGAAGAACGAGGCTAGGGAGTCGCAGAGGGTTTGAGAGGGAGTGATGTCGTTGGAGTTGGCTGAGGGGTTGGTAAATTCTTTGACGATGTTGAATAATTCCTTGCTGTTGTGGGCGTTGTTGTCTAGACGTTCTTTAAGTGCAGCTTTCTTGGCAGTCCGGATCAGTTGGTGGTGTGTGCGGGTAGCGTTTTTGTAGGCGTCCTTGGTGCTGGTGTTTGGGTCTTTTTTCCAGGCCTTCACTAGGGAGCGACAGAGTTTCTTGGATGTCTTAAGATCATCGTTGAACCAGGGAGCGTTTTTGCTGCTTAGTTTGATTTGACGTTTTTTCAAAGGTGCTAGGTTGTCGGCGCTATTGGTTAGCCAATGAGTGAGGTTAGTGGCTGCTTGGTTTGCGTTCGAAGAGTGGGCCGGGGGGTTTTGAAGAAGCGATGAGGAGATATGGTCGATGGTGATTTTGTTCCAGTTTCTTCGCAGAGTGGGTTGAGGGAGGTTGTGGGTTGTGGTCTTTTTGTAGACAAAGTGGACACAGCTGTGGTCCGTCCAATGGAGAGCTGTGGTGTGGCTGAAGGAGATATGTTTGCTGGAGGTGAAGATGGGGTCGAGTGTGTGGCCTGCGTAGTGAGTGGGGGTGTTAACAAGTTGTTTGAGTCCAAGGTTGGCCAGATTGTCCAGAATGGTGGTGGTGTTGTTGTCGTTGCTTTTTTCCAGGTGAAAATTGAGGTCTCCCAGTAGAATGTAGTCCTTGGAGGGGAGGGCGTGTGGGGTGATAAAGTCAGTGATGTCTTCACTGAATAGTGCACGGGGTCCTGGTGGCCTGTAGAGGAGGGTGCCTCGGAGTGTAGTCTTGGGGTCGGTGTGGATCTGGAAGTGAAGGTGTTCGGCGCTAGCAAGGTTGGCGTCTGAGCTGGTTGAGATGCGGATGGAATTCTTATGGACGATTGCAATTCCTCCTCCTGTTTGCTTGGTGCGGTCCTTACGGATGATCTTGTAGCCTTCCGGGATGGCAATGGTGATGTCTGGGGCTGAGGATGCGTTCATCCATGTTTCTGTTAGGAAGGCGACGTCCGGAGAGATGGTGTCTAGTAGATTCCATAGGTCGATGGCGTGTCTGTGGACCGAGCGGGTGTTGAGCAGGATGCATTTTAGGTGGTTGGGGTTAGATCTCTGTTTGGTGTTCGTGGATGAGGAGTTGGTCTTGGTGCCGTCATACTTGCAGGAGATGCATGAGAAGGGTCCATGGGTGTGTCCAGGAGCGGCTTGGACGCAGTTGGGGAGTCGGCCGGGGTTAAGGGCTAAGAGGGTGGAGGCGTCGTATATAATGCAGGTGGTGTTGGTGGGCCGGGGACCAGGGGGTCTGGCGCTGGGCGCGGGCTTGGCGCGGACGGGCGTAGACGGGCTTACCTTTGGTGCACCTTCGGCGCGCATGGGGCGCGACCGCTGCGCGTTACCGCTGCGCGCAAGTGCATATGTCATATATGGGTGGTGGAGGGGGCGAGGGAGGGTCAGCTGGGAGGCGGGAGTGGGGAGGAGACACGGGTCAGGGGTGGACAAACAACAACAAAATGGCTACTTGGGCTGAAAATCGAAACGGGGCACAGCCGAGTACCGGCACTGAACAAATGAAGTATTAACTTCTCAACAATGACGCGCTAACGTGCACAATAGTTAATCAGCAGATGCACTTTCAATTTTTAAAATGAGCAGGCTATGTTATTTTCAATCGGCAATGTTGCGCAAATGGGCGCTGTTATCTCTGTGCAGGTTACGATACCAGGCGCTATGTCAATGCGCGCGGTCGCGGGTCCAGGCAGCAGGGAAGCAGGCAGCAATGAGGCACACGGTCAGGTAGGAAGAGATGGAGCGTGGGGGAGCGACCGCTTCGGGGCAGGCCCAGGTGGTCACAGCGTTAGGGAGGAAGGAACGAGCTTACACTGTCTGTGGGAGGGAGGGTCAGCTGGGAGGCGGGAGCGGGGAGGAGACACGGGTCAGGGGTGGACAAACAACAACAAAATGGCTACTTGGGCTGAAAATCGAAACGGGGCACAGCCGAGTACCGGCACTGAACAAATGAAGTATTAACTTCTCAACAATGACGCGCTAACGTGCACAATAGTTAATCAGCAGATGCACTTTCAATTTTTAAAATGAGCAGGCTATGTTATTTTCAATCGCCAATGTTGCGCAAATGGGCGCTGTTATCTCTGTGCAGGTTACGATACCAGGCGCTATGTCAATGCGCGCGGTCGCGGGTCCAGGCAGCAGGGAAGCAGGCAGCAATGAGGCACACGGTCAGGTAGGAAGAGATGGAGCGTGGGGGAGCGACCGCTTCGGGGCAAGCCCAGGTGGTCACAGCGTTAGGGAGGAAGGAACGAGCTTACAGTGTCTGTGGGAGGGAGGGTCAGCTGGGAGGCGGGAGCGGGGAGGAGACACGGGTCAGGGGTGGACAAACAACAACAAAATGGCTACTTGGGCTGAAAATCGAAACGGGGCACAGCCGAGTACCGGCACTGAACAAATGAAGTATTAACTTCTCAACAATGACGCGCTAACGTGCACAATAGTTAATCAGCAGATGCACTTTCAATTTTTAAAATGAGCAGGCTATGTTATTTTCAATCGGCAATGTTGCGCAAATGGGCGCTGTTATCTCTGTGCAGGTTACGATACCAGGCGCTATGTCAATGCGCGCGGTCGCGGGTCCAGGCAGCAGGGAAGCAGGCAGCAATGAGGCACACGGTCAGGTAGGAAGAGATGGAGCGTGGGGGAGCGACCGCTTCGGGGCAAGCCCAGGTGGTCACAGCGTTAGGGAGGAAGGAACGAGCTTACACTGTCTGTGGGAGGGAGGGTCAGCTGGGAGGCGGGAACGGGGAGGAGACACGGGTCAGGGGTGGACAAACAACAACAAAATGGCTACTTGGGCTGAAAATCGAAACGGGGCACAGCCGAGTACCGGCCCTGAACAAATGAAGTATTAACTTCTCAACAATGACGCGCTAACGTGCAATAGTTAATCAGCAGATGCACTTTCAATTTTTAAAATGAGCAGGCTATGTTATTTTCAATCGGCAATGTTGCGCAAATGGGCGCTGTTATCTCTGTGCAGGTTACGATACCAGGCGCTATGTCAATGCGCGCGGTCGCGGGTCCAGGCAGCAGGGAAGCAGGCAGCAATGAGGCACACGGTCAGGTAGGAAGAGATGGAGCGTGGGGGAGCGACCGCTTCGGGGCAAGCCCAGGCAGTACATATCAAGAAACCTACTTGATTTCCAAAAACGTTTTTAAACACATCATGTAAAGCAATTATATACCTACATTCATGGGAAAGTGACTTAAAATGCCCTAAGACACATGAAAGCTTTTTTTTAAAGCCCTTGCACCATTTTTGCGTCACTTTTAACATGGCTATGTAACTCAAAGAACCAAAATCTATTTGTAAAACACTTGACACAAAGCAACATTTTAAATACACAACTTTCTTCTTAATTTTCTCCCTAAAGCATACTATTCTCTATCTAAATTAAATGAATCTTTTCTCACCTTAGCAAATACTTTATGAGTTTCAAAACAGTCTCAGACACACACCAATTTGTCTTTAGCAGAGCAAAAGGTATGCACTCCAGAGGCTGCAACCAACAATGGCACAGAAATGCTGTAATTCATCTCACATATCTCTCATGTCACCCAATCAAAACTCTTCCCTCACTTTTTTCAAATCAACACCCTTCCCCCCTCTGCCCTTTCTGCCTTTTTTTCCATAGCAACCACCTCCTGAAAGACCTCTGATGTTTGCAAGTTCACACAACAATGTTTCAATTGAACTCTGAACTCTCAGTACACCTGCATATCCAGTGCAATCTTTCATAAAATGATTTTTTCTTGACCATTCAAATTACATCTTTCAAAGAACTCATCCATGCACCCTAACTTTCTGTTTTCAGCAATCAAAATCCACCAATCACTGCTACTGATTCATTAGCACAGAAACTCCACCGTTTTTTTCATTACATACTCCTACTATTTCAACTGCCATTTCATTCCCACACTTCATCTGACTGCAGCAGAACATTCTCTCACCATGTTTTCTGTCTGGATTGTTGGACATAGTTACATCTATTGGGCTCAAAGGAATGCTGATAACAGAAATTTACCTAACCTCAATTTACAAAATGTGGAAATCAAGTGGATTGGCCACAGAGGATTAAAATGTCACCAATTGATACCATTGGTGAAAACCTTTTTGCATTTGCCAAAACCTGACTTGTTAATTGTGCACTGTGGAGGAAATGACTTGGGCACTTTGACTGGGGTAGGTCTGCAAATGCTTTTAAAGGACACCTTTGACCAATTGATGGCACTTTTTCCTCAAACTGCCTTGGTATATTCAAATATATGCCAAAGACAGAAATGGAGGTGGTCAAACCAATTTTGTCCACAAATTGAGAAATCAAGGAAGCATGTAAATAAGTCTGTTTCAGCTTACATGAGAGACCATGGAATGGGCTCCATGTACAACAATAACTTGCGTTACTACATGCAAGATATCTACAGAGGAGATTTTTAAAAAAGGAGATCGGGACAAACCCTCTAATTATCGTCTAATAGCTTTATTAGACTCAATAGGAAAAATTTTCGCTAAACTTTTATTATTGTTAATAATGGAATGGGCAGATTTAAACAGTATTTTACCTATGGAACAGACAGGATTTCGAAAAGAGCATGGAACCTTAGATAATTTAACACTATTACAGGTAATTATGGATAAATATGCTCGTGTCCGCGGTGGCGGCGTGTACGCAGCATTTATAGATTTCTCCACGGCGTTTGACAAGGTGGACCGTCCAACGCTGTGGAGAAAGCTGGCTGCACTGGGTATGCCAGGATACTTACTCGATCTAGTTAAGTCTTTACATTCGAATACATGGTGTAAGGTGTTACAAGGTGGTGAGAGGGGCCTTTCTCAATCTATCCCCTCTCTGAATGGATTAAAACAAGGGTGTATATTGGCACCCATATTGTTCTCCTTGTATACGGCCGATTTACCAACCTCCATTGCAGTTTGTGAGGGAGTAGCCCCGTCAATCGTAGGGTCAGCTATATCGATTCTAATGTATGCGGACGATATACTTGTTTTAGATTTGACCCCGAAAGGTCTATCTAATCGTCTTCATGCATTGAATCAATTCGCTGAAGCACACTATATGAAAATTAATAGTTCTAAAAGTAAAATCATGTGCATCTTCGGTAAGAAGAAATGCAGGTCTAGTAGCTATAATTGGACTATTAGCGGACAAAAACTTGAGGTGGTTAAAACCTATACGTTTTTAGGTAAAATAATATCTGCTAATCTTAGTGAGAAGCCTCACATTGAACATAACTCTCGTAAAGCTTTGGCCCACGGTATGGGAGTATGTTCTTTGTATAAAGCTACCGGGAAGAGGCATTTCTCCCTATGTATGGATGTATTTAGAGCGTAAATTCCTGCAACTCTTCTATATGGAATTGAACTAGTGGAGTTGAAACATTGGGGTTTCATGCAAAAAATGGAAGGAAAGGTACTAAGAAAAATTTCTTTATTTAATACAGCTTGTTCTACATCCTCATGTAGGCTGGAATTCGGACTCCGAAGTTGTTGGGCTCAGGGGTTGGTCGCCCTCGTAAGATGGGTAGCCTGTTTGGCCAGAGGTAAACCGGGTACCTTACGAGAAATCTTAAAAAAGGAACTCCTGGGCAACTTTAACGAGTTCTCGCAGCTGGTAAAAAACTTTAGAAAAGCGGTTTCGCTGCTTGAACTGGATGAAAGTACGTTATTCTTACTTTCACCATCTGAGCTAAAGCTGAAACTAAAAAGTATGTCTTGGGAACTCTGTTTTAAGTCGGATATACTTGCCCAACCTAATCAAAAAGAAAGGGAAGCCTGGTTAAAACATATACCCCAAAATTTGCCCAACAATATCTTAATTGGAATACTCCGCATGGTGTCCGTAGACTATGGTACCTTTTACGACATAATTTGCTTCCACTCAATTCGCTTTTAGCAAAATGGTATGGGGTATCTCCTCTATGCAATTTTTGTAATAACGCTGTACAGGATCGTAATCATGTTTTGTTTATTTGTCCTGTATTGCGCCCTTTGCGCCAAAAATGGTTAAAACCTATTTGTTTACAATTGGGAATTGTAAATGTAAAAATGTTTTTCCATGCACTTTATTGCCCCCCTAATGAAATGTTCTGTTCCAGAATTTTTTAATATTTTAAAGGGATTTTAGATATTTATTAATGAAGCTCAGGGAGACGTTGATGATTGCTCTACGTGCAGATATCTTGTGTCTATTCTTTTTGCTTTATGATGTCATTTATATATTTCTGTATGTTAATTATGTGTATAATTTTATGTGGCCCTCAATGAGAGCCAAAACATAATAAAAAATTTTGACTTTGACTTTGACTTTGACTACAGAGGAGATGGAGTTCACTTCTCAGATGAGGGGAACAGAGTTTTCATCCTGAATTTAAGACTATGTATTGGTACCTACTTATAAGTACCTAAATCTACCACAGACCCAAAAGCTCTTCTCAGAGCTACCCTAACTATGATCACCATAAACAAATTTTAAATGTAACATTTTTTTTTACTAATTTTCACAATTTACGCTTTCCGGAGCGCTACCCGGTACGCGCACCGGACGCTAACCCGCAAAAATATTTTAAATTTTTTATTTTTTTCGCACATATGGACCTCCTCAGCCACCCTCAGAAAACCTAGGGGGTCAGGATACGTCTACCGTGCCCCCTTCTACCCATTCTGAACATTATTTGCCCTCCATCTTGTATCTCAATTCTACCGAAACACAAAATGGAGGACTCCCGTAACGCTACCGGTTCGCGAACAGGGGCGCTCACCGGGAAGCGCTCGCTCAAAAAAGGTGGGAAAGTAATTTACAGAAAAACGACTGGAGACACTTTCACCAAATATTGATTAGCTCATACTACATACCAATCCCTACCATTTTCACAAATTTGATTGGAATTCCATTTAGCCATTTAGCCAGTAGACCTCTCTAAATACCCTGAGGTAAATTACTTCACAAAACACATCTGAAGTGTTGGAATTGACAACCAATTAAAATGTTACTTTCATTTTCTACTTTTTTTTACCTGACATTTGATTGGTTATGTACCTGAATATATATAAAAAAAAGAGAGAGAAACACAGCCATTTTGACTACTACTTCCTGAAGTACATTGCAAGAGCAATTTCACTGTCAACTTAAACTTGTTTTTAAAAGGTAAGATGTTATTTTATAAATTTGGCAGGAGAACTATGTTATGCACTTTAAATTAATTTGGGAAAACATTCTCAGATAGTTATATACTATCCCTCTGTAAGAGTTAGACATTGAGAAAGGCTTGTTTATTATAATTATGGATTGATTTAGGTTTCTGTGGTATAATTATGAATTTACTTAGTCTTTTTCACAGGCACTTTTTAATAGTACTACTTCACGCCTGAAACCATACAGTGCCCATAGATAACTTCTCTGTTATAAACTCACAAGTACCTGTCTGAACTTAAACCCAACAGTGCCCTATCTCTACTGATATATTTATTTTTTATGCAAATTTCAGCACAAAAATGGAAGGAGAACAGAACGTTTCCTTTGAAATTGTCCTAGAGATGAACAATGAGGAAATCATTGAACCCATTGACTTGGAATTCATGGATGAATCACGGGACCATGAACTTCTACAATGTGTAGAATCTGTGGATTTGTTACTTCAATATGAGGACGGTCAAATGTTGGAACTTATGTTCAGTCAAAAAGAAGACATTTCGGACAGTCAAATGTTAGACGTTCTATTAAATTTTGAAAAAGAATCAGAAAAATAAATGTATATTTAATAATCAAAAATTGTTTGAGTCTTTAATAATTTTTATATGTAATTCATAAACTAGTACCAATTTGATTATAATGTAAAGTCAGACTTATAGTATACTGTGCACAATCACAAAAATACATTTATATTTAATAATCATAAATACTGCTACTTAAATAAAAAAAAAACAACAAAAAATAACAACAAAAAGAACAATCAATAAACATACAATATTTCAAAAGTCTATCATTCTTTTTTCCTCATATTACGCTCCCCGGACCGCTTCCCGGTGCGCGTACCAGGCGCTCCCCACGCAAAAAAAGCAAAAAAAAATGTTTTTTCTTTTTTGCCCCGCGGGACCCTTTTAAAGCCTCCACATCAAACCTAGGGGGTCAGGGAGGATCTACTATGCCCCCTTATGGTCATTTCCCCCTTTGTTTTGGCCTCCTCTTGTCTCTCGATCCTACCGAGAGACAAGATGGCGGCCGCTCCGGACTGTTTAGAATGTTGACAGACACCGGAGACCCAATCAGCTTCGCTTCGCGAAGTTCCGTTACGCGTCAGGTACGCGAACCGGGGCGCTAACCGGAGCGCTGTTACAGATATATATATTTTTTTGAACGTTAATTTCTCAAAATCCACAGAATCCCATATATTGAGACCTAGCAAAGGCACATCGGGCTACCAGTCCCTACAATTTTGCCAAGTTTTGTGCAAATCCATTCAGCCGTTCGGGCTAAAAGTGAGGCCAACCGCCCTATGGAAAATTGCATGGGAAAAACGCGTTTTGGGACCCCCCTTTTTTCTCAACCCCCCCTTGACGAATCCCCCCCAAATTTTCAGGGGCTGCTCAGAAACAAAATGTTCCATTTTCCTGAAAATTTCAGCCAATTCCGTCCACAAACGCTAAAGTTATTAGACATAGAATTTTCAAAAATCCCATAGAGAAAAAATCCTAACTATATATACCTACTGGCGACCGCCAGTAGGTAATATATATATTATATATATATATTATATTATATATATATATATTATATATATATATATTATATATATATATATTATATTACCGACTGGCGGTCGCCAGTAGGTATATATAGTTAGGATTTTTTCTCTATGGGATTTTTGAAAATTCTATGTCTAATAACTTTGGCGTTTGTGGACGGATTTGGCTGAAATTTTCAGGAAAATGGAACATTTTGTTTCTGAGCAGATACTGAAAATTTGGGGGGGGTTTGTCAAGGGGGGGCTGAGAAAAAAGGGGGGTCCCAAAACGTGTTTTTCCCATGTTAATTTCCATAGGGCGGTTGGCCTCACTTTTAGCCCGAACGGCTGAATGGATTTGCACGAAACTTGGCAAAATTGTAGGGACTGGTAGCCCGATGTGCCTTTGCTAGGTCTCAATATATGTGATCCAGTGGATTTTGAGAAATTAACGTTCAAAAAAAGATATATATCTGTAAGCGCGTTCCGGGCAGCGCTCCGGTTCGCGTACTTGACGCGTAACGGAACTTCGCGTAGCGAAGCTGATTGGCTCTCCGGTGTCTGTCAACATTCTAAACAGTCCGGAGCGGCTGCCATCTTGTCTCTCGGTAGGATCGAGAGACAAGAGGAGGCCAAAACAAAGGGGGAAATGACCATAAGGGGGCATAGTAGATCCTCCCTGACCCCCTAGGTTTGATGTGGAGGCTTTAAAAGGGCCCCGCGGGGCAAAAAAAAATAAAACATTTTTTTGTTTTTTTTGCGTGGGGAGCGCCCGGTACGCGCACCGGGAAGCGCTCTGGGGAGCGTAATATAAGGAAAAAAGAATGATAGATTTTTCAAATATTGTATGTTAATTGATTGTTTGTTTTGTTGATTTTTTTTTATTTCTTTATTTTTTAAGCAATTATTTATTATTGTCATTGTGTTTCAAAATTTTATAAAATTGTAAAATGTCTAATATTTCACTGTCTGAAATGTCCTTATTTTCATTGAACATAGCTTGTAATGTTTGAGTGTGTAAAATGTCCTCATTTTCAAGGAGGACATCTACTGATTGCACACATTGCAGTAGTTCTTGGTCCCAAGTTTCATGAAATGAAATGAAAAAAGATTTGTTAAGCGTGGTTGCTGCCCACGGGCGTCCAAGCGCTGAGTTGAAGCAGAGATGTGACGGAACAGGGAGATTAAGACTAGAGGGGGTTGGCGAACAGTAATGTTTTCAGCTTTTTCCGGAATGAGAGCAGGTCAGGGTTAGACCGAAGAGTGAGGGGGAGAGCATTCCAGAGCTTGGCGGTGTTCAGCGAGAACAGCCTTCCCCCGGTCCGGGCTCTCTTCACTCTAGGAACAACTGCCAGGAAAGCATCCGTAGACCGAAGGTTCCTGTTTGGGTGGTAGGGGATGACAAGGTTGTTATTGATTGCTGATCCCGTCTTCCAAAAGGCCCGATGCGCAATACACAGCGCCTTAAATGCCACTCTTTGCCTCACTGGCAGCCAGTGCAGGCTTTTCAATCCAGGTCTAGCTGACTGGGTTCGCGGAATCTGGAGTAAGGTACGTGCAGCGCAGTTTTGTACCACCTGCAGCTTCCGGAGCACCAGAGATGACCCTCCGGAAACTACAGGTCGTCCAAAACTGTGCAGCCCGCACCTTGCTGGAACTCTCGCGCACTCAATCAGCCAGACCCGCTCTGAAAACTCTCCACTGGTTGCCAGTGAGGCAGAGAGTGACCTTCAAGGCGCTGTGCTTGGCGCACCGCGCCTTTTGGAAAACAGCCCCAGCCATCAACACTGACCTTATCATTCCTTACCAACCTAACAGGAACCTCCGGTCGACAGAGGCGTACCTCGTGGCTGTTCCCAGAGTGAAGCGAGCCAGGTCTGGGGGCAGGATGTTCTCCTGGAACGCCGCCAAGCTCTGGAATGCCCTCCCCATCTCACTTCGGTCTAACCCAGACCTCCTTTCATTCCGTAAAAGTCTAAAGACCCTACTGTTCGCCAACTCCGCCTCCCCCTACATCCCCTCCAGGTACTCCCCTCCAGGTACTCCCTGCTTCTACTCAGCGCTTGGACGCTTTCGGGCAGCAAACGCGCTTTACAAGTACTTTTACAATTACAATTTTTACAATCTCAGGGGCCCCTACGTATAGAGCATTGTTTGAGTCCAGGCGGGACTGGATGAGGCCTTGTACTGCCACTTTTTTGGCCTCTAGAGGCAGAAGTGGGAGGACCTTCCTCAAGATTCTAAGTAGGCCAAAACAGGTAGCGGACAACTTAGTGGCCTGGGTGGAGAAGGAGAGCTTTTTGTCTAACCATACTCCCAGGCTCTTGACACTTTCCTTGGGGGTGGGGGAAACACCCAGACCGCAGGGCCACAAGGAAGTGAAAGGTACTGGCGAGGCTGGGCCTAGGAGCATGAGCTCTGTTTTTTCTCCGTTCAACTTGAGGGAGGAGTTGGTCATCCACTCCTTCACGTTCTCTAAACATTTCAGCAGACCTACCGGGGATTGCCTGTTGTTCTCTTGGGCCAATGAAACCACTAGCTGAGTGTCGTCGGCGTACGACACGATTTTAATGCCGTACGGTTCGACTACCCCAGCCAGTGGTTTCATATATACATTAAATAGCACAGGGCTCAGGGAAGAGCCCTGCGGTACTCCGCAGCTGAGAGGCTTGCTAGATGACATTGTATCGCCGTCGAAGATCTGAAAAGATCTATCAGACAGGAAAGAGTCAAACCACCTTAATGCATCACCTGAGACTCCGATGTTATGGAGACGGTTCAGCAAGGTGGCATAGCTGACCGTATCGAAGGCGGCACTTAGATCAAGGAGGATCACTGCCACTGATCCTCCCTGATCCAGTATTCTTCGAGATTCTTCGGTGACTGCTAATAAGGCGGTTTCAGTCCCATGCTTTGGTCTGAAGCCTGTCTGGGACGTATGTAGTAGAGAGTGGTTCTCTAGAAACTGGACCAACTGGGCATTTATATATTTCTCCAGCACCTTGCTAGCCCAAGGGAGGAGTGAGATGGGGCGATAGCTGGAGTGATCATCAGGGTCCAGGTTGGGTTTTTTCAGCAGCGCCCGCACCATGGCTTGCTTCCAGGCAGTGGGAACTGAGCATGCAGATATGGATGAGTTTAGAAGTTCCAGGATTACAGGCAAGGTAGATTCACCTGCCTGCATCAGGATTTCTGGAGGAGCTGGGTCACGTGGAGAGCCCGACTTAACTTGGCGTGCCACTTTATCTAGGGTGTCAAGGTCCAGAAGGGGAAAGTGATCAAGAGTTGGCTGGTCTGGGGGGAGGGAGATTCTCGGGTGAAGTAAATCAGTCGCATCCGGGTTTGAGGCTATTGTTGGGAAGGTGGAGTAAATTTTCAACACCTTATTATGAATGAATTCCGCCAGCTCATTGCATTGATCTTGAGTCTTGATCGGATGGGGGGCATTGATGACACTGGTGCATTGTTTTATAATGTGGAAGATTTTCTTGGGCATTGATTTAGCTTCCAGAATTTTGTCAGAGTAGTAGGTTGCCTGGGCCATCCTGACCCCTTCTCTGTAGGCTTTGATCGCCTCTTTGTAAGATGCCTTTTTTTCCGGGAGAAAGTCTAATCGCCAGGCTCTCTCTCGTTGCCTACAAAGGCGTTTTAGCTCTCTTAGCGAGTCGGAGAACCAAGGAGCTGATTTCTGCGTTCTCTTTGAGGACAATCTGCGAAGAGGGAGGATCGTATCCAATGAGTTCGTGATCCAACCTACATAATTTCCGAGGAGCCAAGAGGTAGATTATAGTTCTTTTAAAATAACACAGTATCACAATGACAATTTTTAAAATTAATCTTTAAAAATCCTGCTCTCGGCTTTCCGCCTCAAGAGCTCTACTTACAACAAGCGCTGCCGAGGAAAGCGCGCTTTTGTAGTGAAAGGGGGCGTGGCCTATTCCAATGGGCGTGGCCCTGGTGTCCCAGCGATTCGCCTGCCACCCGCTGCAGCGCCTGACTCGGCTGCGCGGGGAGGGAGTCACGCGGGGAGCCAAGAGGTAGACTATAGTTCTTTTAAAATAACACAGTATCACAATGACAATTTTTAAAATTAATCTTTAAAAATCCTGCTCTCGGCTTTCCGCCTCAAGAGCTCTACTTACAACAAGCGCTGGCGAGGAAGGCGCGCTTTTGTTGTGAAAGGGGGCGTGGCCTATTCCAATGGGCGTGGCCCTGGTGTCCCGGCGATTCGCCTGCCACCCGCTGCAGCGCCTGACTCGGCTGCGCGGGGAGGGAGTCACGCGGGGAGCCAAGAGGTAGACTATAGTTCTTTTAAAATAACACAGTATCACAATGACAATTTTTAAAATTAATCTTTAAAAATCCTGCTCTCGGCTTTCCGCCTCAAGAGCTCTACTTTCATCCATAAATTCAATGTCATTTGGATCAATGATTTCTTGGTTGGTCTCTGCAAGGACAATTTCAAATGAAACTTTCTGTTCGCCTTCCATTTTGTCTGAAATTTGCATTAAAAAAATATATATTAGTAGAGATAGGGCACTGTTGGGATTAATTTTAGATAGGCAGTTTTTAACAGTGAATTTATCTTTGGGCAGTGTATAGTATCAGAGTGGAAGTAGGAATATAAAAAAGTGTATGTAATTTAACGTAAGTAAATTCATAATTATAAAAGAGAAGCGTAACTCCATCCATAACTATAACAGAGAAGTCTATCTAAATCTATAACTAATACTATATAACTATCAGAAAAAGTTTACCATATTAACTTAAAGTGCACAATATACTTCAGTTTTTAAAATAACAACTTACCTTTACAAAGAAGTTGAAGTTATTAGTGAAAATCCTATTGAAATGTACACCAGGAAGTAGTAGTCAAAATGGCTGTGTTTCCTTCTCTTCCTTTATATATATTCAGGTACATAACCAATCAAATGTCAGGTAAAAAAAAATAGAAAATGAAAGTAACATTTTAATTGGTTGTGAATTCCAACACTTCAGATGTGTTTTGTGAAGTAATTTACCTCAGGGTATTTAGAGAGGTCTACAGGCTAAATGGCTAAATGGAATTCCAACCAAATTTTTGAAAATGGTAGGGATTGGTATGTAGTATGAGCAAATCTATATTTGGTGAAAGTGTCTCCAGGGTTTATTCTGTAAATTACTTTCCCACCTTTTTTGATGGAGCGCTTCCCAGTGAGCGCCCCGGTACGCGAACCTGCAGTGTTACGGGAGTCCACCATTTTCTGTTTCGGTCGAATTAAAATACAAGATGGAGGGCAAATAATGTTCAGAATGGGTAGAAGGGGGCACGGTAGACGTATCTTGACCCCCTAGGTTTTCTGAGGGTGGCTGAGGAGGCCCATATGTGCAGAAAAAAACCATTTTTTAAAAAAAATTCGCGCGGTTAGCTTCCGGTTCGCGTACCGGGTAGCGCTCCGGGGAGCGTACTTTGTTGAAAATTTGTGAATAAAGTTAGAGTAAAATAATAATTGTGAGTGATCAGATGTAGGGTAGCTCTGAGAAGAGCTTTTGGGTTTATGGTACATTTAGGTACTTATAAGTAGGTACCAATGCACAGTCTTAAATTCAAAATGAAAACTCTGTTGCCCTCATCTGAGAAGTGAACTCCATCTCCTCTGTAGATATCTTGCATGTAGTAACGCAAGTTATTGTTGTACATGGAGCCCATTCCATGGTCTCTCATGTAAGCTGAAACAGATTTGTTTACATGCTTCCTCGACTTCTCAATTTGTGGACAAAATTGGTTCGACCACCTCCATTTCTGTCTTTGGCATATATTTGAATATACCAAGGCAGTTTGAGGAAAAAGTGCCATCAATTGCTCAAAGGTGTCCTTTAAAAGCATTTCCAGACCTACACCAGTCAAAGTGCCCAAGTCATTACCTCCACAGTGCACAATTAACAGGTCAGGTTTTGGCAAATGCATAAAGGTTTTCACCAATGGTATCAATTGGTGACATTTTAATCCTCTGTGGCCAAACCACTTAATTTCCACATCTTGTAAATTGAGGTTAGGTACATTTCTGTTCTCAGCATACCTTTGAGCCCAGTAGATGTAACTATGTCCAACAATCCAGACAGAAAACATGGTGAGAGAAGGTTCTGCTGCAGTCAGATGAAGTGTGGCAATGAAATGGTAGTTGGAAAAATAAGAGTTTAAAATGAAAAAAACTGTGGAGTTTCTGTGTTAAGGAAGCGGTAGCAGTGATTGGTGGATTTTGATTGCTGAAAACAGAAAGTTAGGGTGCATGGATGTGTTGTTTGAAAGATGTAATTTGAATGGTCAAGAAAAAATCATTTAATGAAAGATTGCACTGGATACGCAGGTGCACTGAGAGTTCAGAGTTCAATTGAAACATTGTTGTGTGAACTTGCAAACATGAGAGGTCTTTCAGGAGGTGGTTGCTATGCAAAAAAGTCAGAAAGGCCAGAGGGGGGAAGGGTGTTGATTTGAAAAAAGTGAGGGAAGAGTTTTGATTGGGTGACATGAGAGATATGTGTGATGAGTTACAGCATTTCTGTGCTTTTCATAGCTGCAGACTCTGGAGTGCATACCTTTTGCTCTGCTAAAGACAATTTGGTGTGTTTCTGAGACTGTTTTGAAACTCATAAAGTATTTGCTAAGGTGAGAAAAGATTCATTTAATTTAGGTAGAGAATAGTATGGTTTAGGGAGAAAATTATGAAGAAAGTTGTGTATTTAAAATGTTGCTTTGTGTCAAGTGTTTTACAAATAGATTTTGTTTCTTTGTGTTACATAGCCATGTTAAAAGTGATGCAAAAAAAGTGCAAGGGTCTTACAAAAATGCTTTCATGTGTCTTAGGGTATTTTAACTCACTTCCCCATGTATGTATGAATATAATTGATTTACAAGATGTGTTTAAAAACGTTTTTTGAAATCAATTAGGTTTCTTGATATGTACTGCTAGAGTTTCATAGGTTGCTTGGGGCATATTTTCAAGGCTTTTGACTTCCTTTGATGTAATTTTTCCCATTTTAATTTAAGACCTTTCCCCGTGGTGCAAGGTCCTTGTAAATATGCCCCCATCTGTGCTTGGCAAATTTAGATTTTAATTCTTTGACTAACATAGCCATGTTAAAAGTGACCCAAAAATGTTGCAAGGGACTTAAAAAAAACGCTTTCATGCGTCTTAGGCCATTTTAAGTCATTTCCCCTTGAATGTAGGTATCTAATTGATTTAGTTGATGTGTTTAAAAACGATTTATGAAAAAAATTAGGTTTCTTGATATGTACTGCTAGAGCTTCATAGGTTGCTTGGGGCATATTTATAAGGCCTTTGTGTCTCTCTGATGTTATTTTTCCCATTTTAATTTAAGACCTTTCCCTGTGGTGCAAGGTCCTTGTAAATACGCCCCCATCTGTGCTTGGCAAATTTAGATCTTGATTATTTGACTTACATAGCCATGTTAAAAGTGATCTAAAAATGGAGCAAGGGCTTAAAAAAAAAACGGTTTCATGTGTCTTAGGGTATTTTAAGTAACTTCCCCATGAATGTATGAATATAATTGCTTTTCAAGTTGTGTTTAAAAACGTTTTTTGAAATCAATTAGGTTTGTTGATATGTAATGCTAGAGGTTCATAGGTTGCTTGGGGCATATTTATAAGGCCTTTGAGTCTCTCTGATGTTATTTTTCCCATTTTAATTTAAGACCTTTCTCTGTGGTGCAAGGTCCTTGTAAATACGCCCCCATCTGTGCTTGGCAAATTTAGATCTTGATTATTTGACTTACATAGCCATGTTAAAAGTGATCTAAAAATGGAGCAAGGGCTTAAAAAAAAACGATTTATGATAGGTGTATGCCTCTTTTGCGTCACTGTGCGTCACTTTTGTGACGCAGCGGCGGTGCAAAAGATTTGCTATGTGGTGACATATTTACAACTTGATGCATTTAGGCAGATGTGTCATGCATACAGCCAGGTTCTGAAACTGGGATGGTGCAATGAGCTAAAAAACGGTGTTGGATCTAGCCCTGATCTCTTGACTGGGTGAGAGTACTCTGCTTAATTCAGAGACTCTGTCCATCACCACCCCTTGTTGTAAATTACTTCATTGGTAGGCCTTCACATGTATTATCTCCTCTGTAGTCTTCAACAAGCGTAAATTTCATCTGAAACCCTGAGTAGGCCTCACCTCAAACAAACCTCTGGATAGGCCACACTTTATCGTCATCCTGAATCAATCATTTAAAATGTTAGGGACAGATTTATGATAGGTGTAAGCTTATTTTGCGTCACTGTGTGTGACTTTTATGACGCAGTGGCGGTGCAAAATATTTGCTATGTGGCGACATATTTACAACTTGATGCATCTAGGCAGATGTGTCATGCTGTAAAGTCCCGTGCCACATGAAACCGATGCAGCAGTGATGTAAAACATGCACCATGTTGCAAGACAGGCCTCATTTCATCTCCAACAAGATAAGAAGCTGAATCTTCTGTAAATGTCAAAATTGTTGTATACACTGCTCAACTTATGTGTACTCTTTGATATGCTAGAGTCCATCTGCACTATGAGATACCTAAGCAAAGGAAACACAGGTGATGTGATTGTGAAATGAGGAAAAGAAACTCCACATTTTTCAATTACATCACCTGTGTTTCCTAAGTTTACGAATGACATTGTGCAGATGAGGTTTAGGTCTGTCCATGGACACAGAAAAGGTCTGGCCTTTGTTCAAGAGTGAAGTGGACATGACTTACTTCATTGGTAGGCCTCACATGTATTATCTCCTCTGTACTCTTCAACAAGCGTAAATTTCATCTGAAACCCTGAGTAGGCCTCACCTCAAACAAACCTCTGGATAGGCCACACCTTATCGTCATCCTGAATCAATCATTTAAAATGTTAGGGACAGATTTATGATAGGTGTAAGCTTATTTTGCGTCACTGTGTGTGACTTTTATGACGCAGCGGCGGTGCAAAATATTTGCTATGTGGCGACATATTTACAACTTGATGCATCTAGGCAGATGTGTCATGCTGTAAAGTCCCGTGCCACATGAAACCGATGCAGCAGTGATGCAAAACATGCACCGTGTTGCAAGACAGGCCTCATTTCATCTCCAACAAGATAAGAAGCTGAATCCTCTGTAAATGTCAAAATTGTTGTATAGACTGCTCAACTTATGTGTACTCTTTGATATGCTAGAGTCCATCTGCACTATGAGATACCTAAGCAAAGGAAACACAGGTGATGTGATTGTGAAATGAGGAAAAGAAACTCCACATTTTTCAATTACATCACCTGTGTTTCCTAAGTTTACGAATGACATTGTGCAGATGAGGTTTAGTTCTGTCCACGGACACAGAAGAGGTCTGGCCTTTGTTTAAGAGTGAAGTGGACATGACTTACTTCATTGGTAGGCCTTCACATGTATTATCTCCTCTGTACTCTTCAACAAGCGTAAATTTCATCTGCAACCCTGAGTAGGCCTCACCTTAAACAAAACTCTGGATAGGCCACACCTTATCCTCATCCTGAATCAATCATTTAAAATGTTAGGGACAGATTTATGATAGGTGTATGCCTCTTTTGCGTCACTGTGCGTCACTTTTGTGACGCAGCGGCGATGCAAAAGATTTGCTATGTGGCGACATATTTACAACTTGATGCATCTAGGCAGATGTGTCATGCTGTAAAGTCCCGTGCCACATGAAACCGATGCAGCAGTGATGCAAAAGATGCATCATGTTGCAAGACAGGTCTCACTTCATCTCCAACAAGATAAGAAGCTGAATCTTCTGTAAATGTCAAAATTGTTGTATACACTGCTGAACTTCTGTGTACTCTTTGATATGCTAGACTCCATCTGCACTATGAGATACCTAAGCAAAGGAAACACAGGTGATGTGATTGTGAAATGAGGAAAAGAAACTCCACATTTTTCAATTACATCACCTGTGTTTCCTAAGTTTACGAATGAAATTGTGCAGATGAGGTTTAGGCATGTCCACGGACACAGAAGAGATCTCGCCTTTGTTCAAGAGTGAAGTGGATATGACTTACTTCATTGGTAGGCCTTCACATGTATTATCTCCTCTGTACTCTTCAACAAGCGTAAATTTCATCTGCAACCCTGAGTAGGCCTCACCTCAAACAAATCTCTGGATAGGCCACACTTTATCGTAATCTTGAATCAATCATTTAAAATGTTAGGGACAGATTTATGATAGGTGTATGTCTCTTTTGCGTCACTTTTGTGACGCAGCGGCGGTGCAAAAGATTTGCTATCTGGCGACATATTTATAACTTGATGCATCTAGGCAGATGTGTCATGCTGTAAAGTCCTGTGCCACATGAAACCTGCGTCAGTTTTCATATAGGTGTTTTGTTGCAAGGTATGCATTAATTTGCATGAAAGCCCTGTAAAACTAACACAGTGAAATTTAGAAGATTTCACTGACTCAGCTTTATAGCATTGCTGAATCAAATCCTTACGCCTGTTTGAAACAGGCATAAGAAGTGATGCACCATGCAATGTGAGGCTTCCTCCTGTGCATTGCAGTAGACATGTCGCGCTTATGCAAGATTCCTGCAATGTGCTGCTTTTGCGGCACAGATGTGTGACGCATCTGTGCTGTTTTTGCTCAATGGTGCTCCACATTGTAAAAGCGGCACACTATGGGTGGCAGTGCAGCGGTGCACATTAACTGGTGCATCCGTGGGGATGTGCCACTTAGCATAAATCTGCCCCTGTACATTTAAGTATGAGCAGGGGACACAGAGTCGGTGAGGCTTATCCAAGGTTAAGAAGAGATGAGTCCTGTTCACTGAAAAGTTGGACATAGGCCTCACCTCCTCAGCATCGCTGGACATGGCTAAATAATAGCTGCAAAATGTTACTCTTGTTAAACAATTTTACTATTATAATCTCTGAGATTTGTCTCTTACTCTGCAACATCTCATTGTTGTTCTCTTTCTTTAAAGATAACGACAGCATCAACCATGAGTGACAATCAGCAATCAGTTGATCTCGACCTCATCATTGAACTTGTAATTGAAACGTCAGTGGAAGTAGATCCCTTGGATGATTTAAATCCTGAGGATGATGAAGAACATGATGAGGATGCCGATTTGTCAGAATTGTATGACATAGGGTGGGAAGCTGACTTGCTTGAGCCTATGGAACTATAAACATTTATTTTTAAAATTTACAATAAATGAAAAATAAAAATGTAAACCGTTTCATTTAAAATTAAACACACCTTCAAAAACAGGTTATGTGTAGTGTCTTCAATAAAATATTAAAATATGCTCATAAAATTAGATCAGATTCACATATAAAACAGGACAGGTAAAATGAATAAGAATTCCATTTCTTTTCTGATATTTGTGTATTCTAAATTTGCCAAAGCACTAAAAAATATTCTATGTAAAAATGTCATGTAGTGTGTTTAGTTTTTGATGACTGTTATTGATTTACTGTTTGGTAATAGTGGTTAATAACAAATTTTATTATATTTTACCACAGATTCAACTGCAGATCATTTAAAATTTTGAGAATGCCAACTAAGGATAGAATGAGAAAGGCTACAAAACGTCAAAGACAGCAGGTCCATCATTTACTGCAGCAGTCCTCTACAATAAAAAATCGTCAAGTCACCAAGAAAGCACCGGGTAAGACCACGAAAACATTCATAAGAAACATTTCTAGAAAAAAAAGTAGTACTACAGAAAATGTTTTTGTCCAGAAAAAGAGAAGCAATTTAAACGGAAAGGAAAGGCCAGTCAAAAATGTTACTGCTAGAGCAAGAGATAACTCTGTGCATGATAGTAGAAGGAAACAACAGTTTAGGGACATTCGTAAACGAATGTTCCGCAACAGGATAATTGGCAATTTGTTAAAAAATATTAAGAAAGGTCAACAGAAAGTTGTTTTTTATAGAAGAAAAAAAAAAGTTGAGAAAGTTATTGATCAGGCATTTGAAATTAAACGAAAGTTATTTATTTTGATAATCAATAGAATTAGAAAGCTAAACAAGGCAATTTATGATTTCAAAAGAAATAGTAGATGGAAGAGAACAGTTAATCGTAGTAATTTTTGTGAAGTTTTTTCCGGAGAATGGATGCATAGTTCAAGGTGTGAGGCATTTTTCAATGAGGAGAGTTATTTCCAGGATAATGATTTGGTGCATGCAGTTGACACCAGCGGTCGAGCTTATGAGGTGAAACATGGTTGTCCAGTTGAAAAAGAAAAACTTGTGACAACAGAGGCAGAAGAGATTTTAGGTAATGAGGTTTTAGGAAGACGTCCTAAGGGACCTGTGTACACCTGGAAGTGTAGTAGTATTTGCAGTGTGCGACAGGATTCCATCAATTTGCTTTGTGATTTTGTACGGACATTTAATAAGAAAAGTTTGAAGCAGAAAATGAAGTTGTTGCAAGAATTAGATCCTTGCAGAGTGAGAGAAGTGACAGGTTTGCATGGTCATTCACTGGCTTGTCTTTCCAGGAGAGTATGCCAGAGTGTTTTTCATCATTTCAGGATGCTAGCAGTGCATCATAATAAAGTGAGGAAATTAGTTAGAATGTTGTATTATGCTAAGAGTCCAGCAATTATGCTTAAACAATTATGCACTGCTCTTTTGCATGGTTCTGAAGTTGATGTGAAGAATATTTATGAAGAAATTGAGTTTTGTTACTTTGCAAGTAAAGAGGAGAATGTTGAAATTGACCCAGAAGAAGAAGGTAATGTGGAAGATAGTGTACAGGTTTCCAGTACAGATAATTTTCAGAAGGAAATTGCCACGTTTCAGGTGAAATCAAGTGAGAGGCCTAATTTCACTTGTGTGTGTTGTCGACGCACTTATTATAAGAATCAGACTAAGTTAGTGGATTTATATGCAAAAAGTGAAAGGGAAAATAATAGTGAATGGAAGGATTTCACAACATACTTGATGGTAGAAAATTGTTTTGATTTGGGATCGGATCAACGGGTGTGTACTTATTGTTGTAAAAAATTAAATTAAAACCAGATGCCTGCTAGAGCGGTTCATAATAATCTGGAATTGGTTGAGATTCCTTCTGAATTGAAGGATTTAAATACTTATGAATCTATTTTGATTCAAAGTATCCATCCCTTTCAGGCTATTGTAAGAATGGAGCCAAAGACAGGGAAATTGCCTCCATCAGATTTACAGAGAGGATTAAAGGGAAGAGTTGTTTATTTGCCTCTAGATTTGAAGAAAAACATTAACACAATTGGAGTAGAAAAAGTGGAAGAGGAACCTCTGGTTATCTTAGTTAATGGGGTTCCGACAAAGAATAAGAAAATATGGCAAGATTTAGTAGATGTTAGGAAAGTGAAAAAGGCAACATTGTATTTGAAAAAAAATAATAAGTACTATAAGAATGTATATGTTGCAGAAGAGGAAGTAAGTGAGGAAGAGGATAGCGATTTGTGTGCTGGTCAAATTGAGAAAGTAGAACCCTCTAAAAGTGAAGAAATATATGAACATTATAGTGTTCATCCTTTGCATTCCAAGGAAGTCATGGGGAATGCTATTGAGTTGTTTCAAATGAAACAAGCCAAAGGGAGTCCCATTAGTGTCTGGGAGGAAAGTTTGGAAGCTCGGTGTTTCCCAAAGCTATTTCCAACAGGTCAAGGAGGAAGATATGATGAGCGACCTCATCAAATTCCTGCTTCTGAATACCGGACTTTACGATTGTATGCAGAAGATGCTAGGTTTCGACAATGCATTCCCTATTTGTTTCATCTCCTGTTTGAAAGCGATCTGTCTGGACTGTCATATGCAGTGAACCACATCTTGAAAAGTGGTATACAGATGCAAAACACCTCGGCAAGTGACTTTATGGATAAAGTCAATGTCCAAGACAGTATTTTGGATTGTCACCTGATTAATCTCATGGCGTGTCAGCGTGGTACTAATGAGTACTGGTACCATCGTCATGGTGATTTAAAATGTATGCTGAGGAACTTAGGAACTCCCACATGGTTCCTCACTCTGAGCTGTGCCGAGTATGGCTGGGAAGACTTACTTGAATTTCTACGAGAGGCAAATGGAAACATCGAAAACATCGAATTCAAGACACCCGGAGAACTGTGCTCTTTGGATCCAGTGAATGTATGCAGGTACTTTAATCATAGATTTGAAGCTATGATGTCTTTCATCATGAATAAGAAGAATCCACCTCTTGGAGAGGTGTTGGATTTCTTCTGGAGAAAGGAGTACCAAGCAAGAGGTGCTCCTCACATACATATGCTGCTGTGGATCAAGGATGCACCTAAATTTGGAACAGATCCAGAAGACTTAGTGATGAGTTTCATAGAACAGTATTCTACATGTGCTGTTCCAAATGCAAAGGAGGACAAAAGCCTAAGAGAACAAGTTCTACGCTTCCAAAGCCATCGTTGCGGAAAGTACTGTCGTCGTAAATTCAGAAACAAGGACAAGTTCTACACCAAATGTCGTTTCGCCTTTCCACGACCGGTGATTTCTAAAGGAAGAGTGAACAGTTTGATGTCTTCGCTGCGACATAATGTGATGAAGAAATCACCTAAAAACACATACAATTTGAAGAGGAATGAAGAGTCCAAGTACATCAACGACTACAACCCAGTGATTTTGTCCATGTGGAATGCTAACATGGATATACAGTTTGTGGCTGATAACTGTATGGCTGTGGCTCGGTATGTGACATCTTACATCACCAAAAAAGAAAAGACAGAATTGAAGGATATGTGGGAGGACATTTCCCATGAAAAGAGCCTCAGTAAGAAGTTGTACAGTTTCAGTCTGAAGATGTTGTCGCATCGAGAAATCGGAGCTTACGAATGTTCTGACCGGTTGTCTTCAGCAAGTCTCTATGCCAAATCTAGGAGTATCGTTTGGGCGAGTCTTGGTCTTGCTGCAACGCGTAATCGAGTTCTGAAACCTGTGCGGGAAATTGAGTATTTGGCGAAAAAGGAGCCAAACAGTACTGACATTTTGAAGACCAACATGTTGGATACATATTATCCAAATCGAAGCAGTCACCTTGAGAATGTTTATCTGTATGAGGTTCTACAAAATTACATATTCAAGAGGAACATCAAAGAAGATATTGATAAAGGAGTGTATGCTGTAATTGGAAGTGAGGGATGTCTGGTCAAGCAAAGAAAATGCCACTTGGTAAACCATCGAAAATTGAGTGGCGAATCTCCTGAAAAAAAGGAGTTTTTCTATTTAGCACTTTTGCAACTTTTCAAGCCTTGGCGTGCAGAAGAGGAACTGCTTGGAGATTTCCTCTGTTACGAAGACACTTTCACTGCCGCCAAGGAGACCATAGGATGTCCTGCTTTTCCCAAATATGTAGAAATTTTGAATGCGGAAATCGAGCAGGAAGCAACGATTGCAGCCGAGATTGCCAGAGACAATTCTCAGGACAGTCAGAGTTCTGTTTCATTGAGTCAGGATCCACTAGGAGGACCTGTTATCGAAAATGAAGCTGCCACTGCCATGAATGAAGTGGAAAGAGCCATGGCACATGCTCAGGAGGATGCGGTTAACTTAGAAGACTTGGAAAGACAACTCAACGTTGAGCAGAGGAAAATATATGACGAAGTTACCAAGCAAATTGATCATGGATTAAGTCATGAGAAGAAAGAGTGCTCATGTACGTCGTTGAAGCCTTTCCGACTGTACGTGAGTGGAGAAGCGGGAACTGGAAAGAGTTTCCTCATTAAAGCAATTTCATGTTATTTGAAGGAAAGGACTGAGTCATCGCTGTCTTGTGTTGTCACCGCTCCAACTGGACTGGCAGCACATAACATTAAAGGTATTACTTTGCATCGTCTACTGATGCTGCCAGTGGAGCATGATAACAAATTACAATACCACAAGTTATCTGGAGATGCTTGTTGTGAAGTTTCAAGAGTCTTGAGGAAAATGAAACTTCTTATCATTGACGAAGTAAGCATGGTTTCCAATGTCATGCTTGCCTTTGTGCATTTGAGAATGCAAGAAGTTCTTAAAACAGAGTATGATGTGTTATTTGGTGGCAAACACATCATTGTTTTCGGAGATCTTCTGCAGCTGACACCAGTGAAAGGACAACCTGTGTTCAAAATGCTCATGCATGAAGATACCAGGAAGTGCCTAGGGAGCATTGGCAACGTCAATATATGGTTAAACTTCAATTATGCTGAACTGCATGAAAATATGCGTCAGGCGAAGGATGAAGTTTACAAGAATATTCTACAAGATGTTAGAATTGGAAAAGTGACCGAGCATGGGAAAGAAGCTTTACATGCACGATTACTGTCAAATTTATATCCAGAACAAGAAGTTGTGCCTGAGAATATTTTTCAGAAAATTACTGAGAAGAAATCTGGAATATGTTTGATGCCAACTCTTGCAGAATGTGCCATCTTCAACAACAAAATGTTGCATTTAGAAAACCAAGAGATTGTGAAACTGGAAGCTATTGACAGAGTAGAGCATATGGGATCAACAATTATTTTGTCTGAGAATTTGAAAACAAAATTGGATTCATTAGAGAAGACTATATCTAAAACTGCAGGTTTTGAAAAGACTCTGAATGTGTGCTTAAATTGCCGTATAATTTTAAGAAGGAATTTACATGTTGAAAGAGGTCTGGTAAATGGATCAATGGGTAATGTTGTTGATTTTGTGAAATACAGAAATAGAGATGGCATTGAATTTTTAAAAATTAAATTTGATGGCATTGAGGAAGTACAGCTAATTGGTCGTTGCTCTGCTAGATTTTTGCTTGTAAAAGACTTATATGTTCGCCGTAAGCAGTTTCCTGTTTGCTTGGCATATGCGGTGACAATCCATAAATCACAAGGTTTAAGTGTAGACAGTGCATTGGTGAATATTGGTAGTTCTGTGTTCAAGGAGGGTATGGCATATGTGGCATTGTCACGAGTTAGAACTTTATCGGGATTGTACTTGACTGAGTGTGATGTCACAAACATTTGTGCGGATCTAGATTGTGTTAAGGAATACAATAGGTTAAGAAGAGAGTATGCGCCACATTTGCCTCAATATCCTTTCTTTGAGAAACGTGTGGTAGGCCGGAAACGAAGAAATGTGACCAATACCAGGGAGGTTGTAGCAAAAAGACGAAAAGTTGATGAACCTGAAATTATAAGCAGAAAGAAAAAGGATTCTGTTGAAGATGTTGTTGGTTTTCAATTTGAAAACAGTTCTGGTGTCAACTGCTATGCTAATGTAGTGGTTAATGTTTTGTTTTCTCTAGAAAATGTAAAAGAAGAGATTGTGGTCAATTCGGATCACAGATTTTGCAGTTTGTTAAATTCTGTGTTAGAGAAATGTAGCACTGATAGAACAAAAATAGAAAGTGTGTCTGAAATTCGAAATCTGTTAGACAGATGTTCAGGTCAAACACAATTCTCTCAAAATATTCAGCAAGATTGTCAGGAGTTTTTAATGTATATGCTTGATGTATTGCATGCTGAAGGTGTAGATGTAGATCACCTGTTTGGGCTTTCTTATCAATGGCAGCATGACTGCGAGAACTGTAGGGTATCAAGTACTACTAGTGTAGACTCAGAAAGATTTATATATTTAACTTTGCCAGACAGTAAATCAGTGTCCTTTAATAAGCTAGTAAAAGCAGCTGATCACAACATGGAGTGTAGCCAATGTAAATCTGAAATGATGTCAACATTATTTATACGAACATATGGCCAGTATGTCATTTTAATGTTCCAACGATGTAGGCCTGATGGAACAAAATTGACAACTTTAATTAAAAATGTGGTGGCTTCACAGTTGTCAATATCAGGAAGGACTTTTGTAACTGCAGCAATTATATATCATGACGGTCCTTCAATAACATCAGGACATTACACAGCTTATTGAAAGTCTAGAAACGGCTGGGTATTCTGCAACGATTCTGTTTTAACTTTAAAAAAAAAATTGCCGTATGACCTTAAAAATTCTTACCTGGTGTTTTTAAAACCAAAATTTTAGGGAAAGAATCTCGGGATGTGCTCTGAGGAATTTCAAGAAGTTCTAATGGCTCCTACACGATTTGGCCTTGAGGATAAGTGTAGTACAGAGACATAAGTTATTTTTGAGTATTAAATAGTTCCTGGAAAAAAAGAAGATTTTCTTACAGAAAGTGGTGGGCACAGATTAGTTGAGGGACAACAGAGTATTTCCCAAAGCAAACGGTCTTCTTACCATAACACTTGACGTCATGGAAAAATAACTGCACTTTGAATGAGTTCAGAAAAACTGTTTCTTTTTTATAAGCTAATTCAAGCTGTGAATCAAAACATGGAGTAGAGGGAATGTAAGTCTGCAATGCTGTCTAGATTATTGGTCCAAACTTTTGATTATAATGTCATTTTAAAAATCCAAGTATATAAACCTGATGAAAGTAAGTCTTCAACTTTAATTACAAATGTTGTGGCTACACAGTCGTTGATTTTAAGAAGAACATTTGTAACTGCAGCTATTATATGGCATGATGGACATTTGACAAGATCCGCTTATTACACAGCTTATATAAAATGTAAAAAAAATTGCTGTTTCGGAAATTATTGCCATTTGACTACGATACAATGTTGCCTTTTTACTTAAAAATATTCTTACTTTCTGTTTTCAGAAAAGAGAATTTAGGGTAGGTAACTGACGTATAATGATTCTAGGGGTTGATATAATTTTATCTACTGTTTTAAATTGCTTTGTGATTAAAAGTGATGTAGAGAATTAAATAATTGTAGTAGTCATAGAGGTAGTGTAAGTCTGCTTCATAGTGAGCAGTATCAGTGTCATAGGAAATGTAGAACATGACTGAGCAAGAAGGGTAAGATATTACTAGTCTAGGATTGTGAAAGTGATCTTGAACGTTTTCTTTCTGAAAGTTGCGGAAATAGAAAATGACGGGATTTGCTTACAAGAATTCCAAGAGTTATAAATGGCTCTTACATGATTTGGCCTTGTGGAAACGTGTGGTAGAGAGCGAGAAGTCATTTATTGTATGTAACATATTTCTCAAAACGATGGAGGTTTTCTTTCAGAAAGTGGCGGGCTGAAAATAAAAACAGCACAACCGAGTGTAAGCTATTCATAGGACATCCTTCGACGTCATGGAAAGTAAGTTACTTTTGAGGAGTTCTGATTTCTGATTGGTTATGTTATATGGGTTTTTTAAACACAATCATGTGTTTTTTTTTCCCCGCTGTTATATGATGAATACCTTCAACTCACTGTTTTTAGTGAAATTTGATACATTCTGAGAACAGCAAAAATAAACCATTTAACATGTATAATTAATTCTGTACTGTTTGTATTTATGATGTACATTTAGAACTGTGTAGGAGGCATGGAGAAGGTGAGGCTTCTGTAAGTGTCAAAGTTGTTGCATACAGTGCTCACATTTTACGTAGTCTTTCATATGATAGACTACATTTCCACAATGAGATACCTAAGCAAAGGAAACACAGGTGATGTGAGCAAAAAAAATTGCACGTTTTTCTATTATATTACCTGTGTTTCCTAACATTACACATCACATTGTGTAGATGAGGTTTAGGCCTGTTCCAGGAGACAGAGGAGGTTTGACATTTGTTCAAGAGTGCAGTGGGCATGACTGACTTCGTTGGTAGGCCTGCACATGTATTATCTCCTCTGTACTATTCAACAACTCTAAATTTCATCTGCAACCCTGAGTAGGCCTCACCTCAAACAAACCTCTGGATAGGACACACCTTATTGGCATCATGAAACAATCATTTAAAATGTTAGGGACAGCTTTATGATGGCTGTGCACCTCTTTTGCGCTGCCGTTGCGTCACTTTTGTGAGACAACAGCAGTGCAAAAGATGCACCATGTTCCAAGATAGGCCTCACTTCATCTGCATCAAGATACTGTTAGTTTAAAATGTATATCTTTAGGACTGTGCAGGGGGCCTGGAGAAGCAGAAGCTTCTATAAGTGTCAAAGTTGTTGAAAAACTGTTTGTCCTTCAATCTTTTCCCTTGTCTTTTCTAATTTTTAAATACATGGTTTAATATTTTTCAAATGTTTGTTCTCTCTTTCACAGATTGAAAGTATAAAAATAACAAGTGTCTAAGTTAACGACAATTATAAGGTAAATGTTTTGTACTCTTTTCATTACATTTCTATCACATTTAACTACTATTAGTTCCACTGCTTCATTTCTTTAACCCTCACTTTCCTGCCTTTGCTACTTTCCTCATTCCTTTCTCTATTACTTACTTACTCTACTCCTTCCACTCCTTTTCTCAGTCCCTCTCTTCTCATAGTTCCTCACTCTTGTTCACTCACTCCGTCTCTATTACTCTTAGTGTCTTTGACTGATCACTCTTTCACTACTTGTTCATTATGCTTTCTCTGTGTAGTTAAAGCACACTAAGGGGCATATTATGAACACAGCCAATAAAATTATTGCTGTTTTTATCGGCAGAAAACTGCTGCAAAAGCGGTTTTAGCTGCAGTTTTCTGCCGCAAAAGCGGCTTTAGCGACACATTTCTGCCGATAAAAGCTGCAAAACTTTTATCGCCTATGTTGATAATATGCCCCTATGTTATTTACATTTCTTTGCTGTTTCAATTATTCTTTTTCTGTTACTTCTTCTTTTCTGGTTTCTGTTTTTTCTCTCTGTTATTCCACATGTTTTAATCTTATTTTGAACATTCACTCACATTCTCTAACAAACTCTTCTTTGTTATTCTTCTACTCTCCTTTTTTTCTTTCACTTCCTTATGTATTTTGTTTTTCAGAATTATATCCTCTTCCCTCTTTTCTTCGGTAAATAAATCTATTAAACAGTATCTCTGGTTTAGTCCCTATAGCTGTCTTTCTTTTAACATTACTCTCTGTTTACTTCCCTTATACTTACTCTTCTTTTTAAAAAAAAAAAGAATTTTTGGTTCGCTCCCGGTTCGCGTACCGGCGAGCGAACCGGGAAGCGAACCAAAAGAAATAGAGCTTGCAGAGTGCTAAACATTCTAGCAATTTTTTTATAAAGGGGAGGTAGTTCTGAAAAGAACTTTTTTTTTTATGTTTTTGTTGTTTTATATATATATTTTTTTTTTCTGAACATTTTTTGTTTTTTTGTATTTTTTTAACAGTTTTATGTTTTTTTTGTTTTTTTTGGAGGGGAAACAACAAAAAACAGGCATTGGAAAGGGCTCAACAGGAGCAAAAAAAAAATTCATTTTCTGGGGCGTTTAGAGCACTTGTTGTTTTCAAATGCTCTGTTTATTAAGTTAATGCTCATATTGCCACATGAGAGTAATGTACCGCAATATAAACAGACCATCTTTATGTGGACAAAGTTTTCCTGAATGTTTGGCACTGTTTCCCGTGCCTCTGACCCCGACAGAGATATCTGTGTTGATGTCCTGGCCACAGGAGTTGGTGGGTTATCCTGAAGGTCACGCATCTCTGCCCGGCTGTAATTTAGTGGATGCCACCTCATCATGTGACGGTGCATAGTATAGTTGCCGTAACTATACTTCTTTTCTGTGCCTCTAGATAAGTCCTCTTTACATATCAGGCACGTGACATATCGAGCATTAACTTTTTTCTGTCCTTCAGGAAAAGAAAAAAACTGCCAAATGAAACTACTTTTATGATGAGATACCCGGGGCTCCTCTTGTAAAAACTGTGTTCCCTGTATCTCCTCTTCCTCTTCTTCATCCTCTTCCTCCTCTGTGTTGGTAATGAACTGTGGAGGTGGTCCTCTCTTCCTATGAGGAGGTGGTGGTGGTGGTGGGGGTGCACCAGCTGAAGCTACTAATGAAGCCATTGCTCAGTGATCACAAAGGGTCTTCCTCTCACAAAGATGAAAGTCAGAGTGAGGAAAGAAGGAGGGGTTTTCATCATTTGGGAAAAAAATAGTTCTAAACCATTGAAAAGTGTTATTTTTAGGTCACCTGACTTAGCCTTACATCATTAGGAAACCAAAAGTGAAATGAACCAATGAAAAGTTTTATTAACAAGTCACATGACCTGTTACGCTCATGTTACGCGCTGCGGAACGCGCCCCAGATCGCTTCCGGGGAGCTGCGCTTCGCGCCTCGGTTCGCGCTCCGGAGCACTTCCGGGTGCGCTAACGCGGCGCGTCATAAGACGCATTACGCGGCAACACGATACGTCGCGCTTTCGCGACGCGCCCCGGATCGCTTCCGGGGAGCTGCGCTTCGCGTCTCAGTTCGCGTACCGGAGCACTTCCGGGTGCGCTAACGCGGCGCGTCATAAGACGCATTACGCGACAACGTGATACATCGCGCTTCCGCGATGCGTCACGATGTTGATTTCTAATGCGACAGTTGCGCAAACGGAACGTTTACTGGTTCGCGGACCGGGTCGCGGCACCAAATTGAGCTAACGGGAAGCTTCCCGGTTCCCGAACCGGGAGCGAACAAAAAAAAATAATAATAAAAAAAATTATTAATAAACATATAAAATATATTTTTTGATTTAAAGAAGAATACATTTTACAGCTATAGATATTAGCTTTTAAAAAATCAATGAAATTCACTGAAAAAACCATAGGTTATAGACCATATATAGTTAGGAATTAGCATTTACAAAACCTTGAAAATTCACTGAAAAAACCATAGGTTATAGACCATATATAGTTAGGAATTAGCATTTAAGAAACCTTTTTTTTACTCACACAAAACCATTGAAATTCCATATATAGTTAGTTGCACTAACTATATATCGCGCACCCGCAATCCACTGCTGATGATGTCACATATTACATCATTCATGACATGGTCAGTGACATCACTGATGACATCTCAAATGACATCACTGATGACATCACTGATGACATCATCCATTGACTGTGTGTTTCTGTAAAGTTTAAATATGTTTTACATATTGAAAAATGAGTAGATGTAGAAGTGCCTAAATAAAAGATTTAGTAGGTGCGTGACTGACTTTATGAATGAGTAAGTGATTAAATGTGTCTCACTGAGTGCATGGGTTAGTGACTAAACTGTCTTAATTTGTGCATCATTATGTCTGTTGTTCTGTAAAGTGCTGCATGTGTTGATCAGTAGCTATATGAGTAACTATATGGGTTATTGATCCAAGTATTTGTATGGGAGACTGAGTGTGTGTGTGGCTGGCTGGGAGATGTCTGACTCTGTGCAGATCAATGTGTTCTTGTATCAATGATTGTATAAGAGAGTAAGTATGTGTTAGTATATGTTTGAAAATGTAAGGTACTCTATGTTTAACTGTATAGATTAGAAAATGGAAGTGTGATTGATTCTTTACAGGACTGACTAGGTGTGTGAGTAACTCCATGGATGAGTGGCAGAGTGTGAGTGTCTGTATAGGTGTATGAGTGCATATGATAGTGTTGTAAAGATGAGTGATTGTATGTATGAATGATTGTATGGGTGAATGAGTGAATGTGTGTGTAGACGTAGGAATCAGTGAGTGCGTATGTAGTAACTAGTATTGGTGTGTCAATGGTTAAAAAAATGTATATTCTGTATTTAACACTGGGTGTAACAGAGGTTATATTAAAGTGTGAGGAGATGCATTATATTGTCACATGAATGATGTCATCAGTGAAGTCATTTGAGATGTCATCAGTGATGTCATCAGTGATGTCATTTGAGATGTTATCAGTGATGTCATTTGAGATGTCATCAGTGATGTCATCAGTGATGTCATTTGAGATGTCATCAGTGATGTCATCAGTGATGTCATTTGAGATGTCATCAGTGATGTCATCAGTGATGTCACTGACCATGTCATGAATGATGTAATATGTGACATCATCAGCAGTGGATTGCGGGTGCGCGATATATAGTTAGTGCAACTAACTATATATGGAATTTCAATGGTTTTGTGTGAGTAAAAAAAAGGTTTCTTAAATGCTAATTCCTAACTATATATGGTCTATAACCTATGGTTTTTTCAGTGAATATATATATATATATATATATATATATATTACCTACTGGCGCCAGTAGGTAATATATATATATATATATATATATATATATATATATATATATATATATATATTACCTACTGGCGGTCGCCAGTAGGTATATATAGTTAGGATTTTTTCTCTATGGGATATTTGAAAATTCTATGTCTAATAACTTTGGCGTTTGTGGACGGAATTTGCTGAAATTTTCAGGAAAATGGAACATTTTGTTTCTGAGCAGCCCCTGAAAATTTGGGGGGGGTTCGTCAAGGGGGGGCCGAGAAAAAAGGGGGGTCCCAAAACGCGTTTTTCCAATGTTAATTTCCATAGGGCGGTTGGCCTCACTTTTAGCCCGAACGGCTGAATGGATTTCCATGAAACTTGGCAAAATTGTAGGGACTGTTAGCCCGATGTGCCTTTGCTAGGTCTCAATATATGTGCTCCAGTGGATTTTGAGAAATTAACGTTCAAAAAAAGATATATATCTGTGACAGCGTCCCGGGCAGCGATCCGGTTCGCGTACTTTTCGCGTTACGGAGCTTTGCGAAGCGAAGCTGATTGGCTCACCGGTGTCTGTAAACATTCCAAACAGTCCGTAGCGGCCGCCATCTTGTCTCTCGGTAGGATCGAGAGACAAGAGGAGGCCAAAGCGAAGGGGGAAATGACCATAAGGGGGCATAGTAGATCCTCCCTGACCCCCTAGGTTTGATGTGGAGGATTTAAAAAGGCCCCGGGAAGCGGTCAGGGGAGCGTACTATAAGGAAAAAAGAATGATAGACTTTTAACTTAGACTTTTTTTTTTTTTTTTTTTTTTTTTTTTTTTTGCTGAGTGACGTCTCGGCCTATCTCCACGGGATGCAGTCCCTACCATCTCAGCGTTTAAGCCCAGGGGGACCGGTAGTGTGGGAGAGATAACGTCTGTTAACGTTCGATTCGAAGGAAATCAGGAAGTGTTGATAAACATTGTCTGCGCCATCTTGCCTTTTTTCAAATGCCACACTTTTGTCGTGCACGGCAGCCATTTTAGATGCGTTGACCAGACCCACTCTCTGCACGCTGTCGATCCTTAGCATGGCTCCCCACCCTCGCAAGCATCTCCCCCAGGCACTGGTCACCCCCGCTCTCTGTCTTATGCATGGGCAATAAACCTCCCCCCATCTGCGCTGCTCTTCCTTGAGAATCACACCCTGTGCCCGCCCGACACCTCCCTTTCGCCCTATTCACTACCGCACCCTCTGACACTCCTCTTCCTCTGTGTCCGATTGTCCAGGCCGGTCCCAGGCTATCACCTAGCCATGCAGATGTAGTTTATGGCCCCAGCTGTAAAGAATCACCCCTCTTCAAAGGAGTTACAGTAGATCAAGGCCCCCACCCGATGAGATCCGTCACACCACACGCGTTCCTACTATCTGAAAACCATCCTGTATTGTGATTGGGGAGGGGACCGAGCCTGAAGCGGAAGATTCCAGGGATGCCTCTTTGTACATCACATTAAAAATATATAGCACTCCAACAAAGTAGTAGGATTATAAAACTTTAATAACTTATAAATATATACAACGCAACAAAAACAGTAAATACATTTAAACATTGATTAAAAAAAAGAAGCAACAATGGTCAGTAGCTGTGTTTTGTGCGAATAGTCCCAAGGCAGCACAACGTGCTGAGTTCTGGACGGCACCCAGGTGATGTCCAGTAAGGGGCGTCCCGGGGGGTGCGGGGGGAGGCCTCGTCAGTAGCGGTCTGTTGTGCGAATAGTCCCAAGGCAGCAGAACGCGCTGAGATGTGGATGGCACCCAGGTGATGTCCAGTAAGTTGCCGCACTGGTTTTGGTATCCTACAATGCTGCTCCGAATAACGGCTTGGGGCGCCCCGGGGGGGGGGGGGGTGAGGCGGCGTGAACGGGCCTCCCCAGGTGGAGGCTCGTCTGCTGTAGTGGGGCGCCCCTTTACCGTTTCAGTTGCCATTCTGTGGGGCATCCCAAGGCCTCGTCAGTAGCGGTCTGTTGTGCGAATAGTCCCAAGGCAGCAGAACGCGCTGAGATGTGGATGGCACCCAGGTGATGTCCAGTAAGTTGCCGCACTGGTTTTGGTATCCTACAATGCTGCTCCGAATAATGGCTTGGGGCGCCCCGGGGGGGGGGGGTGAGGCGGCGTGAACGGGCCTCCCCTGGTGGAGGCTCATCTGCTGTAGTGGGGCGCCCCTTTACCGTTTCAGTTGCCATTCCGCCCGCTTTTGGTACACTGTGCCAAAATCCGCCATTCAGCTGAGTTGCGCCCAGTCTTGCGGTGCAGCGATAGGCGGCTGCCACAGGACTCTCAAAATGGCGGCAGGCTCTTTCCTTTTTGGGCCTGGTCCACTGAAATGGCCCTGGGACACCTTGGAACTCGGACGCTTGTCTGCTAGGTCTTGGACCCCATTCTTGAAAGCGTCCCCTCAGCCTTGAAGATTCTACAAAAGTCATGGGGGCCACCGACTCCTGCAGGCTTCCGGTGGGGAGCGGCTGCCATGATTGCTCGCGGAATGACCACGACGGAGCCACGAGATGGTGGTGCTTTCATGCTGACGCCAGCTTCAGTCTGAAACATCCAGAAACAAGGTGGGGCTTTCATCGTTTGGGAAAAAAAAATGTTTTAAGCCAATGAAAAGTGTTATTTTTAGGTCATATGATCAAGCCTTCCATCATTAGGAAACCAAAAGTAAAATGAACCAATGAAAAGTTTTATAAACAAGTCACATGACCTGTTATGCGGCATAGGGCTATAAAAAGCGTAGAAAATCCGTTGGCACGTGAGGCAGCATCAGTAGCGGACCGATGTGCGAATAGGCCGAAGGCAGCACAACGCGCCAAGATCCGGATGGCACCGAGGTGGTGTCCAGCAAGTTGCCGCACTGGTGTGGCCATCCTACAATGCTGCGCCGAAAGTCGGCGTGGGGCGCCCCGTTGGCCTGTGAGTTCGCGTCAGTCAGTGGGGGCTGTTTGAGGATCTGACTGCAGTGGAAAGCAATGTGATGCTGTGCGTCGCCCCCAAGATGAGGCGGCGTCAGTAGCGGACCGATGTGCGAATAGGCCGAAGGCAGCACAACGCGCCAAGATCCGGATGGCACCGAGGTGGTGTCCAGCAAGTTGCCGCACTGGTGTGGCCATCCTACAATGCTGCGCCGAAAGTCGGCGTGGGGCGCCCCGTTGGCCTGTGAGTTCGCGTCAGTCAGTGGGGGCGGTTTGAGGATCTGACTGCATTGGAAAGCAATGTGATACTGTCCGTCGCCCCCAAGATGAGGCGGCATCAGTAGCGGACCGATGTGCGAATAGGCCGAAGGCAGCACAACGCGCCAAGATCCGGCGGGCACCGAGGTGGTGTCCAGCAAGTTGCCGCACTGGTGTGGCCATCCTACAATGCTGCGCCGAAAGTCGGCGTGGGGCGCCCCGTTGGCCTGTGAGTTCGCGTCAGTCACTGAGGGGCTGTTTGAGGATCTGACTGCATTGGAAAGCAATGTGATGCTGTGCGTCGCCACCAAGATGAGACGGCGTCAGTAGCGGACCGATGTGCGAATAGGCCGAAGGCAGCACAACGCGCCAAGATCCGGATGGCACCGAGGTGGTGTCCAGCAAGTTGCCGCACTGGTGTGGCCATCCTACAATGCTGCACCGAAAGTCGGCGTGGGGTGCCCCGTTGGCCTGTGAGGTGGCGTCAGTAGCGGACCAATGTGTGAATAGGCTGGAACCAGCACAAGGCGCCAAGATCCGGATGGCACCGAGGTGGTGTCATAGTTGAGAGTTCTGAGAAGCGGGGGGGAGGCGGCGCAAACGAGTCTCTCCCTCCATGTGGAGGCACTTCATCTGCAGTGGGGCGCCGAGATCCGGATGGCACCGAGGTGGTGTCTAGCAAGTTGCCGCACTGGTGTGTGTTGAAAAGATGAAGGGTCCACAGCAAGTCTATGTTATGAACATCATCATAGTCGATGGTTGGTGGAGACATTTTGACTATATCCTGGACCTGCCCGTCCTCGCCCAAAATGGCGCCGGAATAAATGGGACTCGTAACTCCTTGTTGTGTACTGGTTGCACAACCTTGATATCACGAGATACGTATGCAGTTTTGAAGCACATGGCGGGCGGGGACGAGAATTGATTGAATATTTCGACATCCCTATTGATATTAAGTTCTGATGTGTTATTGATTACTGTACTATTGAAAGTTCGAATTAACGTCACCCATGGTAGTTGCCCGCAAATGTATATCTAGATAATTTTATTGTAAGTGGCCCTGTCGTATTTTAATTATAAAATGTACGTCCACCGATTCCGCAACTGTTAGACACCTTAGTTCTTGCAACCTAATGGCCCGCCCGTTACGTTCCTCTACAGTGTAAATGTCTCCTCATCATATACGATTACAGTTTGCTCCGTGGCCGGCCCACGTGGTTATAGGCCCGTATTTGTATACTGACATTTTCAAAATAAAGGTTTTTAAAAGAAAACATGGTAGTAGTATTTACATTGGTAAAGTTTTTAATAATAGTCACTGTTTTCGAATCAGTAAAAGGCAAGTGAAATAAAGCAGTCCAATTACATGAAGGGTAAAAGGTATAATACGCAGGAACGCAGTAAAGATAAATGGTCAAGGGCTGTTGTGTTTTCTACTCCTGCAACATAAAGTGATCGATAAGAATCTGATATTCAGGCGTATCGGCGACTAAGACAGCAGGCCGAGCCTCTTTTGCTCAACGGCTCCGTCATGGGACGAAGAAACGCCCTTTTTCACGAAAAAGGAATATATTTTACTTGCAGGACAGTTGTAAATTTTCCGGGAAAGTACATTAGCCTGGAACATTATAACATATATATTTAAGAAAAAAAATAATGTTCGAAAGTAATAAAAAGTGTAATTTTTAGGGCATATGGCCAAGCCTTTCATCATTAGAATAAGAAAAGTAAAATGAACCAATGAAAAGTTTTATTAACAAGTCACATGACCTGTTATGCTTACGTTACGCGCTGCGCGCCGCGCCCCGGATCGCTTCCGGGAAGCTGCGCTTCACGCACCGGAGCACTTCCGGATGCGCTAACGCGGCGCGTCATATGACGCATTACGCAACAACGCAGGTCCAGAATATAGTCAAAATGTCTCCACCAACCAGCGGTCGGAACACAACCCCTTTCAGCAGGCTAAATAGTTCTGTTAAATGACAACAGAAGGGACAGGCAACAAGAACCATCAGTCAAAGAGGGGAGGGCAAGTTCTTCTCTACCGGGTCACGTTGGGGCGCTACCGGAACTGATCGAATTGGTAGTCTACAGTGTTTCTGGATGTTTCAGACTGAAGCTGGCGTCAGCATGAGAGCACCACCATCTCGTAGCTCCGTCGTGGCCATTCCACGAGCAATCATGGCAGCCGCTCCCCACCAGAAGCCCCCTCCGAGTCCGCGCCATCACACCGTCCCTCGGGGGCCAACGTCAAGCGGTTCAGGGAGGCACCGCATCACATTGTTTTCAAATGCAGTCACGTCCTCAAACAGCCCCCACTTACATTGAGAATAGTGAAGCTGTAGCAGGTGCAAATAAGCTTCAGACAGTCTAACAAGCACTCCTCAAAACTTTGAACTATCAGAGTGCATGAGTTTCATGCTCGATCGATTGAGCTAGCCGGATCGGGCAACAAAAAGTATAAAATAGTTATGTAAATAGTTATTTAATAAAATGTTTTACCCTGTTACTTTGCTGGTGTGTTGTATATATTTGTAATATTTGCATAGAGTTTATCGTTATTTCGGGCGGGGTGGGTGGCGGAGCCGAGCTGTCTTGCAGCCATCATGGTGTGGAGTTCAGTTCATCTCACTAGTTTCGTATTTCCCATGAGGAGTTGTTCCTAATGTTTCTATTTTAGCGAGGTCAAAAAGAGATCCCATAAGTGGCCTACTGATTTTGCTCGATCCCTTTTGTTTTTTTACACGATTTTTCACTATCTGCAAAGACTAAACAGAGTATTGCGACTCTGTGCTTGTTTGTAAATAGAGAATGAACCAAAGAGAACCAATTCCAAAACAGTAAATGCTTGGATAACAATCAATCAAATGGAGAGGGAAGCAGGCACGACGGATTACAACGGGGGCAAAGGCCTGCGTTAACTACCCTTCACTATCTGCAAAGAGAGAGTACTCGTAATAGAAATGAGGGGGGGGGCAGCATTCAAAGCAGATCAGTGTGCATAAACACGAAAATGTTTTTACTTACCACGTACTTGACATTCGACAGCTTATGATATTTGCTATTAAAAAACCATTGAAATTCACTGAAAAACCATAGGTTAGAGACCATATATAGTTAGGAATTAGCATTTACAAAACCTTGAAAATTCACTGAAAAAACCATGGGTTATAGACCATATATAGTTAGGAATTAGCATTTAAAAAACCTTATTTTACTCACACAAAACCATTGAAATTCCATATATAGTTAGTTGCACTAACTAAATATCGCGCACCCGCAATCCACTGCTGATGATGTCACATATTACATCATTCATGACATGGTCAGTGACATCACTGATGACATCACTGATGACATCTCAAATGACATCACTGATGACATCACTGATGACATCTCAAATGACATCATTCTTGTGCTAATACGATAAACCTCTTCAGACTCTAACATAACCTTAGATACACTCAGTGTATACAGACACTCACACACTGTCACTCATCCATGGAGTTACTCACACACCAAGTCAGTCATGCAAACAAACAATCTCACCTCCATTTCCTCAACTATACAGTTATACACACCTTACTTATTCAAACATATACTAACACATATTTACTCTCTTATACAATCCCTGATACAAGTTCACAATGATCCATACAGCAACTCACACATTCAGTGGCTCTCATGCACAGTTATTTATTTATGCCAACTCTCACATGTACTGTGTTTTACATATGTACTTACTATGACATGTAGCATTGAGATATCCATTCACTCATCAATACACTCATGCACACAGTCAACCGCCCATGTAGCTGTTTCCACATGCACTCTTGAACTCATACACCTAGTGAATCAACTGCTCACACATCTATGCACAGAGTCACACACCTCCCAGCCACCCCCACACAAACTCAATCTCCCATACAAATACTTGGGCAACCAATCAATAACACATATAGCCTCTCGTATAGCTAATGATCAACACATGCAGCAGTTTACATCACAACAGACATACTGATGAACACATTCAGACAGTTTAGTCACTAACCCATGCATTTAGTACGACACATTTATTCACTCACTCATACAGTCAGTCACGCACCTACTAAATCCTTCATCCAGACACTTATACATCCACTCATTCTTCAATATATCAAACATATTTAAACTTTACAGAAACACACAGTCACTGGATGTTGTCATCAGTGATGCCATCAGTGATGTCATTTGAGATATCATCAGTGATGTCATCAGTGATGTCACTGACCATGTCATGAATGATGTAATATGTGACATCATCAGCAGTGGATTGCGGGTGCGCGATATATAGTTAGTGCAACTAACTATATATGGAATTTCAATGGTTTTGTGTGAGTAAAATAAGGTTTTTTAAATGCTAATTCCTAACTATATATGGTCTATATCCCATGGTTTTTTCAGTGAATTTTCAAGGTTTTGTAAATGCTAATACCTAACTATATATGGTCTCTAACCTATGGTTTTTTCAGTGAATATATATATATATATATATATATATATATATATATATATATATATATATATATATATATATATATATATATAAATATATATATATTACCTACTGGCAGTCGCCAGTAGGTATATATAGTTAGGATTTTTTTGAATAGGGATTTCTGAAAATTCTATGTTGAATAACTTTGGCGTTGATGGACGGAATTGGCTGAAATTTTCAGGAAAATGGCACATTTTGTTTCTGAGCGTCCCCTTAAAGTTTGGGGGGGTTCGTCAAGCGGGGGCCGAGAAAAAATGGCGGTCCCAAAACATGTTTTTACATTGAGTTTTCCATAAGGGCGGTTGGACTCACTTTTAGCTTGAACGGCTGAATGGATTTCCACAAAACTTGGCAAAATTGTAGGGACTGGTAGCCCGATGTGCCTTTGCTATGTCTCAAGATATATGCTCCAGTGGTTTTTACGAAAATTAACTTTGAAAAATATATATTGGGCTACATTGGGCTATATATATGTTAGAGCCCAAATGTAGCCCAATGTTGCCCAATGTAGCCCAAAGATGGCCACCAGAGACAAAAAAAATCAAATGTAGCCCAAATATCAGCCAGATGTAGCCCAACTATAGCCAGTGACAGAATGTCCCAGAGTGTTCTAAAGAACAACTAGAGCGCTAACAGTCTTACTTATGACAAAAGTATGGCACACCTGAAGTCATCTTGATTGGAATAAAGTGGTAACACTTAATACATTTAATTTGAAAAGGAACAAAATGAGGGGTTTCATTTTGCCATCGAAATGTTTTATATATATTTATATATATATTACCTACTGGCGGTCGCCAGTAGGTATATATAGTTAGGATTTTTTTGAATAAGGATTTCTGAAAATTCTATGTTGAATAACTTTGGCGTTGATGGACGGAATTGGCTGAAATTTTCAGGAAAATGGCACATTTTGTTTCTGAGCGTCCCCTAAACGTTTGGGGGGGTTTCGTCAAGCGCGGCCCGAGAAAAAAGGGGGGTCCCAAAACGTGTTTTTAACATTGAGTTTTCCATAGGGCGGTTGGACTCACTTTTAGCTCGAACGGCTGAATGGATTTCTATGAAACTTGGCAAAATTGTAGAGACTGTTTGCCCGATGTGCCTTTGCTAGGTCTCAAGATATGTGCTCCAGTGGATTTTGAGAAATTAACGTTCAAAAATATATATATATCTGTGACAGCGTCCCTGTTAGCGCCCCGGTTCGCGTACCAGACGCGTAACGGAACTTCGCGAGGAGAAGCGGATTGGCTCTCCGGTGACTGTCAACATTCTAAACAGTCCGGAGCGGCCGCCATCTTGTCTCTCGGTAGGATCGAGAGACAAGAGGTGGAAATAAACGAACGGGGAAATGAATGAAAGGGGGCAAGGTAGACCACTCCTGACCCCCTAGGATTGATGTGGGGGCTATTAAAGGGCCCCGCGGGGCAAAAAAATAAAATACTTTTTTTTTTTTTTTTTCGCGGTGGAAGCGCTACCCGGTACGCGAACCGGGTAGCTCACCGGTAGCGTAACGGGAGTCCGCCATCTTGTGTTTCGGACAAATTTAGTCACAAGATGGAGGATAAACAATGTTGGTAATGGGTATAAGGGGGCACGGGAGACATATCCTGACCCCCTAGGTTTTCTGAGGGTGGCTGAGGAGGCCCATATATGTAAAAAAAACACCTTTTTTTCACATTTTCGCACGGTTAGAGCTGTTGTGTTGTGTGGGTGATGTAAGTACCAACATGTAGGTACCAATGAAGAGTCTAAAATTCAATGTACACCGTCTCCTCTGTAGATATTTTGTATGTTCTAATATGGGTTATTTAAATGTAATGTGTGGAAAAGCACTTCATGCTTTAAAGCAATTGTATTTTTGAACTGATTGTTCTTTCCTCTTAGTCCTCCTCTTTGTTTTTTTTTCCTGACACTCTTCTTCAGCATGATAGTTGATAAATTCGTTCCCTCAAAAAATTTATATACATAAAAAAATTATATTAAATACATATAAAATATATTTTTCTTTTAAAAGAAGAATACATTTTACAGCTTTTGATATTTGCTATTAAAAAACCATTGAAATTCACTGAAAAAAACATAGGTTATAGACCATATATAGTTAGGAATTAGCATTTACAAAACCTTGAAAATTCACTGAAAAAACCATAGGTTATAGACCATATATAGTTAGGAATTAGCATTTACAAAACCTTATTTTAATCACACAAAACCATTGAAATTCGCATATATAGTTAGTTGCACTAACTATATATCGCGCACCCGCAATCCACTGCTGATCATGTCACATATTACATCATTCATGACATGGTCAGTGACATCACTGATGACATCACTGATGACATCTCAAATGACATCACTGATGACATCACTGATGACAACATCCAGTGACTGTATGTTTCTGTAAAGTTAAAATATGTCTTACATATTGAAGAATGAGTGGATGTATAAGTGTCTGGATGAAGGATTTAGTAGGTGCATGACTGACTGTATGAGTGAGGGATTAAATGTGTCTCACTGAGTGCATGGGTTAGTGACTAAACTGTCTTAATTTGTGCATCATTATGTCTGTTGTTCTGTAAACTGCTGCATGTGTTGATCAGTAGCTATATGAGTAACTATATGGGTTATTGATTGGTTGCCCAAGTATTTGTATGGGAGACTGAGTGTGTGTGTGGGTGGCTGGGAGGTGTATGACTCTGTGCATAGATGTGTGAGCAGTTGATTCACTAGATGTATGGGTTCAAAAGTGCATGTGGAAACAGTTGTATGGGCGGTTGACTGTGTGCATGAGTGTATTGGTGAGTGAATGGATATCTCAGTGCTACATGTCAAAGTAAGTACATATGTAAAACACAGTACATGTGAGAGTTGACATATATAAATAACTGTGCATAAGAGCCAGTGAATGTGTGAGTGGCTGTATGGATCATTGTGAACTTGTATCAGGGATTGTATAAGAGAGTAAATATGTGTTAGTATATGTTTGAATAAGTAAGGTGTGTATAACTGTATAGTTGAGGAAATGGAGGTGAGATTGTTTGTTTGCATGACTGACTTGGTGTGTGAGTAACTCCATGGATGAGTGACAGTGTGTGAGTGTCTGTATACACTGAGTGTATCTAAGGTTATATTAGAGTCTGAAGAGGTTTATCGTATTATCACAAGAATAATGTCATCAGTGATGTGATCAGTAATGTCAAATAAGATGTCATCAGTGATGTCATCACTGATGTCATTTGAGATGTCATCAGTGATGTCATTTGAGATGTCATCAGTGATGTCATCAGTGATGTCATTTGAGATGTCATCAGTGATGTCATCAGTGATGTCATTTGAGATGTCATCAGTGATGTCACTGACCATGTCATGAATGATGTAATATGTGACATGATCAGCAGTGGATTGCGGGTGCGCGATATATAGTTAGTGCAACTAACTATATATATGAATTTCAATGGTTTTGTGTGAGTAAAATAAGGTTTTGTAAATGCTAATTCTTAACTATATATGGTCTATAACCTATGGTTTTTTCAGTGAATATATATATATATATATATATATATATATATTACCTACTGGCGATAGCCAGTAGGTATATATAGTTAGGATTGTTTTCCATAGGGAAATCGCAACATTCTATTGGGAATAACTTTGGCGCCGGTTGCGGAATCTTCCTGAAATTGTCGTTAACTTTGCCTCGCGGCGCTCCGCTCCTTCCCTGAAAGTTTGGGGGGGATTCGTCAAGCGGGGGCCGAGATAAAAAGGGGGTCCCAAAACGTGTTTTCCCCATGTTAATTTCCATAGGGCGGTTGGACTCACTTTTAGCCCAAACGGCTGAATGGTTTTCCACCAAACTTGGCAAAATTTTAGGGACTGGTAGCCCGATGTGCCTTTGCTATGTCTCAAGATATGTGCTCCAGTGGTTTTTACGAAAATTAACTTTGAAAAAATATATATTGGGCTACATTGGGCTATATATATGTTAGAGCCCAAATGTAGCCCAATGTAGCCCAATGTAGCCCAATGTAGCCCAAAGATGGCCACCAGAGACAAAAAAAACAAATGTAGCCCAAATATCAGCCAGATGTAGCCCAACTATAGCCCAATGACAGAATGTCCCAGAGTGTTCTAAAGAACAACTAGAGCGCTAATAGTCTTACTTATGACAAAAGTATGGCACACCTGAAGTCATCTTGATTGGAATAAAGTGTTAACACTTAAAACATTTAATTTGCAAAGGAACAAAATGAGGGGGTTCATTTTGCCATAGAAATTATGATTAGTGCTGAAGAAAGAAAAATTAGGGCACATTTTGAGTGACTTCTCAAATCCTCTTATATTTCATTAAAAAAATTCTGATATGCAGTCTCCCAAGATGGCCACCAGAGACAAAAGAGCCCAAATGTAGCCCAAATATCAGCCAGATGTAGCCCAACTATAGCCCAATGACAGAATGTCCCAGAGTGTTCTAAAGAACAACTAGAACGCTAACAGTCTTACTTATGACAAAAGTATGGCACACCTGAAGTCATCTTGATTGGAATAAAGTGGTAACACTTAGTAAATTTAATTTGAAAAGGAACAAAATGAGGGGTTTCATTTTGCCATAGAAATGTTATTACCTACTGGCGATAGCCAGTAGGTATATATAGTTAGGATTGTTTTCCATAGGGAAATCGTAACATTCTATTGGAAATAACTTTGGCGCCGGTTGAGGAATCTTCCTGAAATTTTCCATAACTTTGCCTTGCGGCGCTCCGCTCCTTCCCTGAAAGTTTGGGGGGGGGATTAATCAAGCGGGGGCCGAGATAAAAGGGGGGGGCCCAAAATGTGTTTGCCCCATGTTAATTTCCATAGGGCGGTTGGACTCACTTTTAGCCCGAACGGCTGAATGGTTTTCCACCAAACTTGGCAACATTGTAGGGACTGGTAGCCCGATGTGCCTTTGCTATGTCTCAAGATATGTGCTCCAGTGGTTTTTATGAAAATTAACTTTGAAAAAATATATATTGGGCTACATTGGGCTATATATATGTTAGAGCCCAAATGTAGCCCAATGTAGCCCAATGTAGCCCAATGTAGCCCAAAGATGGCCACCAGAGACAAAAAAAATCAAATGTAGCCCAAATATCAGCCAGATGTAGCCCAACTATAGCCCAATGACAGAATGTCCCAGAGTGTTCTAAAGAACAACTAGAACGCTAACAGTCTTAATTATGACAAAAGTATGGCACACCTGAAGTCATCTTAATTGGAATAAAGTGGTAACACTTAATACATTTAATTTGAAAAGGAACAAAATGAGGGGTTTCATTTTGCCAGAGAAATTTTATTACCTACTGGCGATAGCCAGTAGGAATATATAGTTAGGACTGTTTTCCATAGGGGAATCACAACATTCTATTGGGAATAACGTTGGCGCCGGTTGAGCAATCTTCCTGAAATTTTCCTTAACTTTGCCTCGCGGCACTCCGCGCCTTCCCTGAAAGTTTGGTGGGGATTAATCAAGCGGGGGCCGAGATAAAAGGGGGGTCCCAAAACGTTTTTGCCCCATGTTAATTTCCATAGGGCGGTTGGACTCACTTTTAGCCCGAACGGCTGAATGGTTTTCCACCAAACTTGGCAAAATTGTAGGGACTGGTAGCCCGATGTGCCTTTGCTATGTCCAAGATATGTGCTCCAGTGGTTTTTACGAAAATTAACTTTGAAAAAATATATATTGGGCTACATTGGCCTATATATATGTTAGAGCCCAAATGTAGCCCAATGTAGCCCAATGTAGCCCAAAGATGGCCACCAGAGACAAAAAAAACAAATGTAGCCCAAATATCAGCCAGATGTAGCCCAACTATAGCCCAATGACAGAATGTCTCAGAGTGTTCTAAAGAACAACTAGAGCGCTAACAGTCTTACTTATGACAAAAGTATGGCACACCTGAAGTCATCTTGATTGGAATAAAGTGTTAACACTTAAAACATTTAATTTGCAAAGGAACAAAATGAGGGGGTTCATTTTGCCATAAAAATTATGATTAGTACTGAAGAAAGAAAAATTAGGGCACATTTTGAGTGACTTCTCAAATCCTCTTATATTTCATTAAAAAAATTCTGATATGCAGTCTCCCAAGATGGCCACCAGAGACAAAAGAGCCCAAATGTAGCCCAAATATCAGCCAGATGTAGCCCAACTATAGCCCAATGACAGAATGTCCCAAAGTGTTCTAAAGAACAACTAGAACGCTAACAGTCTTACTTATGACAAAAGTATGGCACACCTGAAGTCCTCTTGATTGGAATAAAGTGGTAACACTTAATACATTTGATTTGAAAAGGAACAAAATGAGGGGTTTCATTTTGCCATAGAAATTTTATATATATATATATATATATATATATATATATATATATATATATATATATATATTCACTGAAAAAACCATAGGTTACACACCAGTTATAGTTAGGAATTAGCATTTAAAAAACCTTTGAAGTTCACTGAAAAAACCATAGGTTTCAGGCCTTATATAGTTAGGAATCAGCATTTAAAAAACTTTAAAATTCACTGAAAAAACCATAGGTTTCAGGCCTTATATAGTTAGGAATTAGCATTTAAAAAAACCTTTGAAATTCACTGAAAAAACCATAGGTTTCAGGAGTTATATGGTTAGGAATTCGTTTTTAAAAAACCTTTGAAATTCACTCAAAAAACTATAAGTTTTAGTGGTGTTATAGTTAGCTGGACATTTTACTCATACAAAACCAAAGAAATTGCTCCTATATAGTTAGTTGTACTAACTATATTTCGCGCACCCGCAATCCACTGCTGATGATGTCACATATTAGATCATTCATGACATGGTCAGTGACATCACTGATGACATCTCAAATGACATCACTGATGACATCACTGATGACATCATCCACGTGACAATCACATACACCTTTTCATACACTAATACAATTTTTCATCACTATTGTAAAATACAGAGTATTATAATTAAATCCATTGTCACAGCAATACAAGTATGTAAAAATCCACTCAGTGATTCATAGATGTATACACACATCTAATCACTTACCTATGGATTCACTCATACATGCTGTCAACGAACAATAGAACAATATCAAAAATACTTGTACATCTATATCGACATTAAACAACAGCACACATCCTATTCACATATGAAGTCATCCTACTCACTTATGCAAACAATGGATCATACTTACATATTTACTTAGAAAAACACTTATACAAACACCACTTCTTCTATTCATTTAGATAGTAAGTCATACTTAGTGAATTATAAAATCATTATTACAAGTATACAGTTATCCATACAGTCACTCACACAATCATTGTGTCTTCTGTATACTTATTTATATACAACAACTGACACATACACTGCCTTTTATTTTTCTAGTTTGTTGGACCTGTACCTTTGAGAAATATATTTGCTCATCACCACACCCATAAAGAGATTCCCTCACCCAGACTGTTAGAACATGTAGTTTTAACTTCATATATCTACTGAATGAACTATTCACACATCTTTGGACAGTCACACACCCCCCACCGAACCACACACACTTTCACACTCCCATACAAATACTCAGTTAACTAATCAATAACTAATATAGACTTTCACATAGCTAGTAACCAACTGTAGAATAGGTTTACACAACAACTGACAAAGTGATACAGATATTCACACAGTTTAGTCACTACCCACTATATTTAGTGAGACATTATAAATTGGTCAAGTAAACAGTCAATTACACTGCTACTAAATCCTCCATCCAAATATTTATTTATATATATCCACTCATTCTTCAATGTAAATTGCTATATATATAATGCATATTTAAATAACGAAGCAAACCACATTCACAGGATGATGTCATCAGTGATGTCATTTGAGATGTCATCAGTGATGTCACTGACCATGTCATGAATGATCTAATATGTGGCATCATCAGCAGTGGATTGCGGGTGTGCGAAATATAGTTAGTACAACTAACTATATAGGAGCAATTTCATTGGTTTTGTATGAGTAAAATGTCCAGCTAACTATAACACCACTAAAACTTATAGTTTTTTGAGTGAATTTCAAAGGTTTTTTAAAAACTAATTCCTAACTATATAACTCCTGAAACCTATGGTTTGCCGGTGGGTGCCGGCGTTGTCTCTCGATCCTACCGAGAGACAAGATGGCGGCCGCTCCGGACTGTTTAGAATGTTGACAGTCACCGGAGAGCCAATCCGCTTCTCCTCGCGAAGTTCCGTTACGCGTCTGGTACGCGAACCGGGGCGCTAACCGGGACGCTGTCACAGATATATATATTTTTTTGAACGTTAATTTCTCAAAATCCACTGGAGCACATATCTTGAGACCTAGCAAAGGCACATCGGGCAAACAGTCTCTACAATTTTGCCAATTTTTGTGGAAATCCATTCAGCCGTTCGAGCTAAAAGTGAGTCCAACCGCCCTATGGACAACTCAATGTTAAAAACACGTTTTGGGACCGCCATTTTTTATCGGCCCCCGCTTGACGAAACCCCCCCAAACTTTAAGGGGACGCTCAGAAACAAAATGTGCCATTTTCCTGAAAATTTCAGCCAATTCCGTCCATCAACGCCAAAGTTATTCAACATAGAATTTTAAGAAATCCCTATTCAAAAAAATCCTAACTATATATACCTACTGGCGACCGCCAGTAGGTAATATATTTATATATATATATATTTCTTTTTTTTTCTTTTTCTTTTTTTTGGTACAAAGGACGCCGCACACAGCAACTTCAGTTCACAGATTGATTGAGCAAGGCAGTCAGGCTGAAACGCGTTGGTGTTAGACTGGGCACTGAAATAAATCTGTGAACTGAAGTTGATGTGTGCGTCGTCCTTTGTAACAAAAATTGTTTTTTGGCCATCGGTCTGGCCCAACGCCGGCACCCGCTGGAGAGCGATCCTGTTACAAGACCACATTGCACCAAAAAAATAAAAAAATAATATATATATATATATATATATATATATATATTACCTACTGGCGGTCGCCAGTAGGTATATATAGTTAGGATTTTTTCTCTATGGGTTTTTTGAAAATTCTATGTCTAATAACTTTGGCGTTTGTGGACGGAATTGGCTGAAATTTTCAGGAAAATGGCACATTTTGTTTCTGAGCAGCCCTTGAAAATTTGGGGGGGGGGTTCGTCCAGTGGGGGCCGAGAAAAAAGGGGGGTCCCAAAACGTGTTTTTAACATTGAGTTTTCCATAGGGCGGTTGGCCTCACTTTTAGCCCGAACGGCTGAATGGATTTGCACGAAACTTGGCAAAATTGTAGGGACTGGTAGCCCGATGTGCCTTTTGTAGGTCTCAATATATGTGCTCCAGTGGATTTTGAGAAATTAACATTTAAAAAAAGATATATATCTGTAACAGCGGACCGGGCAGCGCACTGGTTCGCGGACTTTTCGCGCAACGGAGCTTTGTGAAGCGAAGCTGATTGGTTCTCCGGCGTCTGTCAACATTCCAAACAGTCCGTAGCGGCCGCCATCTTGTCTCTCGGTAGGATCGAGAGACAAGAGGAGGTCAAAACAAAGGGGGAAATAACTATAAGGGGGCATAGTAGATCCTCGCTGACCCCCTAGGTTTGATGTGGAGGTTTTAAAAGGGCCCCGCGGGGCAAAAAAAATAATAATAATAATAATCGAACGGCTGAATGGATTTGCACGAAACTTGGAAAAATTGTAGGGACTGGTAGCCCGATGTGCCTTTGCTAGGTCTCAATATATGTGCTTCAGTGGATTTTGAGAAATTAACGTTCAAAAAAAGATATATATCTGTAACAGCGCACCGCTTCGCGTACTTTTCGCGTTACGGAGCTTTGCGAAGCGAAGCTGATTGGCTCTCCGGTGTCTGTAAACATTCCAAACAGTACGTAGCGGCCGCCATCTTGTCTCTCGGTAGGATCGAGAGACAAGAGGAGGCCAAAGCGAAGGGGCAAATGACCATAAGGGGGCATAGTAGATCCTCGATGACCCCCTAGGTTTGATGTGGAGGTTTTAAAAGGGCCCCGCGGGGCAAAAAAAAAAAATAATAATAATAATCGAACGGCTGAATGGATTTGCACGAAACTTGGTAAAATATTAGGGACTGGTAGCCCGATGTGCCTTTGCTATGTCTCAATATATGTGCTTCAGTGCATTTTGAGAAATTAACGTTCAAAAACAAGATATATATCTGTAACAGCGCTCCGCTTCGCGGAGATAAAATTATATCTGTATTACCTAGCTGTTGCTAACACCAGTTAGCGACGGCTAGTAGGAGATAGCGACCATCTTGGGTCCCACTTTGCATGTGAGTGATATTTATCACTAATGACATGCAAAGTGGGCATGCCAAGATGTTAGCGACTGGAAACAGTCGCTAACATCGCTATCTCCTATTATCAACTTTTGGAAATATTCCAGATAAGCGCGAATATCTAAAAAAAGTAACAGCTGCCCTGAGCAGTTCTTAGCCATGTTATCCAATGGGAGGTGGATAACATGGCTAAGAGCATTAGCTCGGTAATGCATGAATATAGCGGAGTTTTCAGCGATATTAATGCATTGCGCTCGTTTTTTATAGTATTTGCGATAAACCTTGATAATAGCAAGGTTTATCTGCGATAATTTCTGACGGTAAAAAAATCTTTGCAATGCATCGTTAGGGATAAATATCGCTTAACTTTGGTAATATGCCCCAACGTCTGTTAACGTTCGATTCGAAGGAAATCAGGAATTGTTGAAAAACATTGTGTGCGCCATCTTGTCTTTTTTCAAATGCCACACTTTTGTCGTGCACGGCAGCCATTTTAGATGCCTTGACCAGACCCACTCTGTGCACGCTGTCGATCCTTAGCATGGCTCCCCACCCTCGCAAGCATCTCACCCAGGCAGTGGTCACCCCCGCTCTCTGTCTTATGCATGGGTAATAAACCTCCCCCCATCTGCGCTGCTCTTCCCTGAGAATCACACCCTGTGCCCGCCCGACACCTCCCTTTCGCCCTATTCACTACCGCACCCTCTGACACTCCTTTTCCTCTGTGTGCGATTGTCCAGGCCGGTCCTAGGCTATCAGCTAGCCCTGCAGATGTAGTTTATGGCCACAGCTGTAAAGAATCACCCCTCTTCAAAGGAGTTATAGTAGATCAAGGCCCACACTCGATGAGATCCGTCACAGCAGAAGCGTTGCTATTATCTGAAAACCATCCTGTATTGTGATTGGGGAGGGGACCGAGCGTGAAGCGGAAGATTCCAGGGATGACTCTTTGTACATCAAAGTTTTTACAATTATGTGTCACATTAAAAATATATAGCACTCCGACAAAGTAGTAAGATTATAAAACTTTAATAATTTATAAATATATACAAGAAAACAAAAATAGTAATAACATATAAACATTTTTAGAGAAAAACAACGAAGTAGCGGTCGGCTGTGCGAATAGTCCCAACGCAGCACAACGTCCAGATTTCCGGCGTGGGGCGTCGCGGGGGGTGGGTCATCAGTAGCAAACTGTTGTGCGAATAGTTCCAAGGCAGCAGAACGCGCCGAAATCTAGATGACACGAAAGTGATGTCTAGTAAGTTGCCACCCAGCAAATAACGGCGTGGGGCGTCGCGGGGGGTGGGTCATCAGTAGCAAACTGTTGTGCGAATAGTTCCAAGGCAGCAGAACGATGGCACCAAGGTGATGTCCAGTAAGTTGCCGCACTGGTTTTGGTATCCTACAATGCTGCTCCGAATAACGGCGTGGAGCGCCCCGGGGGAGGCGGCGTGAACGGGCCTCTCCAGGTGGAGTCTCATCTGTTTTAGTGGGGCGCCCCTTTACCGTTTCAGTTGCCATTCCGTCCGCTTTTGGTCCACTGTGTCAAAATCCGCCATTCAGCTGAGTTGCGCCCACTCTTGCGGTGCAGCGATAGGCGGCTGCCACAGGACTCTCAAAATGGCGGCAGGCTCTTTCCTTTTTGGGCGTGGTCCACTGAAATGGCCCTGGGACACCTTGGAAATCGGACGCTTGTCTGCTAGGTCTTGGACCCCATTCTCGAAAGCGTCCCCTCCGCCTTGAGAATTCATCAAAAGTTTTGGGGGCTCCGACTCCTGCAGGCTTCTGGTGGGGAGCGGCTGCCATGATTGCTCGCGGAATGACCACGACGGAGCTACGAGATGGTGGTGCTCTCATGCTGACGCCAGTTTAGTCTGAAACATCCAGAAACAAGGTGGGGCTTTCATCGTTTGGGGGAAAAAAAAAGTTTTCATCCAATGAAAAGTGTTGTTTTTAGGTCATATGATCAAGCCTTCCATCATTCGGAAACCAAAAGTAAAATGAACCAATGAAAAGTTTTATAAACAAGTCACATGACCTGTTATGCGGCATAGGGTATAAAATGCGGAGAAAATACGTTGGCACGTGAGGCGGCGTCAGTAGCGGACCGATGTGCGAATAGGCCGAAGGCAATACAACGCGCCAAGATCCGGATGGCACCGAGGTGGTGTCATAGTTGAGAGTTCTGAGCAGCGGTTGTAACACTGTCTGAAGCTTATTTGCAGCTGCTGCAGCTTCACTACGCGCCAAGATCCGGATGGCACCGAGGTGGTGTGTAGCAAGTTGCCGCACTGGTGTGGCCATCCTACAATGCTGAAAGTCGGCGTGGGGCGCCCCGTTGGCCTGTGAGTTTGCGTCAGTAGCGGACCGATGTGCGAATAGGCCGAAGGCAGCACAACGCGCCAAGATCCGGATGGCACCGAGGTGGTGTCTAGTAAGTTGTCGCACTTCTGTGGCCATCCTACAATGTTGAAAGTCGGCGTGGGGCGCCCCGTTGGCCTGTGAGATGGCGTCAGTAGCGGACCGATGTGCGAATAGGCCGAAGGCAGCACAACAATATTTTCTGACTGACACCACAAGGCGCTGAGATGCCAAGATCCGGATGGCACCGAGGTGATGTCTAAGTTGCGGACTGATGTGCGAATGGGGCCAAAGGCAGCGTAACAATATTTTTTGTATGGAAGATACCACTAGGCGTTGAGATGCCAAGATTCGGATGGCACTGAGGTGATGTCTAGCAAGTTGGTGTGGTCATCCTACAATGCTGAAACTCGGCGTGGGTCGCCCCATTAGCCTGTGAGATGGCGTCAGTAGCGGACCGATGTGCGAATAGGCCGAAGGCAGCACAACGCGCCAAGATCCGGATGTCACCGTGGTGGTTTCATAGTTGAGAGGCACTTCATCTGCAGTGGGGCGCCGAGATCCGGATGGCACCGAGGTGATGTCTAGCAAGTTGCTGTACTGGTGTGGTCATCCTACAATGCTGAAACTCGGCGTGGGTCGCCCCATTAGCCTGTGAGATGGCGTCAGTAGCGGACCGATGTGCGAATAGGCCGAAGGCAGCACAACGCGCCAAGATCCGGATGTCACCGTGGTGGTTTCATAGTTGAGAGGCACTTCATCTGCAGTGGGGCGCCGAGATCCGGATGGCACCGAGGTGATGTCTAGCAAGTTGCTGTACTGGTGTGGTCATCCTACAATGCTGAAACTCGGCGTGGGTCGCCCCATTAGCCTGTGAGATGGCGTCAGTAGCGGACCGATGTGCGAATAGGCCGAAGGCAGCACAACGCGCCAAGATCCGGATGTCACCGTGGTGGTTTCATAGTTGAGAGGCACTTCATCTGCAGTGGGGCGCCGAGATCCGGATGGCACCGAGGTGATGTCTAGCAAGTTGCTGTACTTGTGTGGTCATCCTACAATGCTGAAACTCGGCGTGGGTCGCCCCATTAGCCTGTGAGATGGCTGTTCTTTGGATTTGGGCCTGGTCCACCAAAATGGCCCTGGGACACCTTAGAACTCGGACGCTCGATTTTTTTTTCCTTTCCTGTACATGCAAAAAAAAGGTAAATGCCCGGTACGTTACACGCTTCATCTGCCTCGATGAACTCTCCAGAGGAACCGAAAAAAAATATAGTTGTGGTAACTATACCATGCATCGTCATATGGAGAGGTGGCACCAATTAATTATAGTGCTGCATAAAAGAGAGATTTGGAGGAGAACCCCTGACCTGCTAGTACATTCATCAAAGAAGTGGCACTGAGAGCTTCAGAGGCAAGGGAAACGGTCCCAAATATTTAGAAGAACTTTGGAAAGATTAAAATGACATGTTTAGATTGTGGCAAATTAATTTCATGTGGACAGATGAGTGTTACTCTAATAAATACAGCATATGAACATCATCATAGTCGATGGTTGGTAGAGACATTTTGACTATATCCTGGACCTGCCCGTCCTCGCCCAAAATGGCGCCAGAATAAATGGGACTCGTAACTCCTTGTTGTGTACTGGTTGCAGAACCTTGAAATCACGAGATACGTATGCAGTTTTGAAGCACATGGCGGGCGGGGACGAGAATTGATTGAATATTTCGACATCCCTATTGATATTAAGTTCTGATGTGTTATTGATTACTGTACTGTTGAAAGTTCGAATTAACGTCACCCATGGTACTTGCCCGCAAATGTATATCTAGATAATTTTATTGTAACTGGCCCTGTCGTATTTTAATTATAAAATGTACGTCCACCGATTCCGTAACTGTTAGACACCTTAGTTCTTGCAACCTAATGGCCCGCCCGTTACGTTCCTCTACAGTGTAAATGTCTATTCATCATATACGATTACAGTTTGCTCTGTGGCAGGCCCACGTGGTTATAGGCTCGTATTTGTATAATGAAATTTTCTCAATAAAGGTTTTTAAAAGAAAACATGGTAGTAGTATATACATTGGTAAAGTTTTTAATAATAGTGACTGTTTTAGAATCATTAAAAGGCAAGTGAAATAAAGCAGACCAATTACATGAAGGGTAAAAGGTATAATACGAAGGAACGCAGTAAAGATAAATGGTCAAGGGCTGTTGTGTTTTCTATTCCTGCAACATAAAGTGATCGATAAGAATCTCATATTCAGGCGTATCGGCGACTAAGACAGCAGGTCGACCCTCTTTTGCTCAACGGCTCCGTCATGGGACGAAGAAACGCTCTTTTTCTCGAAAAAAGAATATATTTTACTTGCAGGACAGTTGTAAAATTTCCGGGAAAGTACATTAGCCTGGAACATTATAACATATATTTAAGAAAAAATAATGTTCGGAAGTAATGAAAAGCGTAATTTTTAGGTCATATGACCAAGCCTTTCATCATTACAATAAGAAAAGTAAAATGAACCAATGAAAAGTTTTATTAACAAGTCACATGACTTGTTATGCTTACGTTACGCGCTGCGCGCCCCGGATGACTTCCGGATGCGCTAACGCGGCGCGTCATATGACGCATTACGCGACAACGCAGGTACAGAATATAGTCAAAATGTCTCCACCAACCAGCGGTCGGAACACAACCCCTTTCAGCAGGCTAAATAGTTCTGTTAAATGACAACAGAAGGGACAGGCAACAAGAACCATCAGTCAAAGAGGGGAGAGCTAGTTCTTCTCTACCGGGTTACATTGGGGCGCTACCGGAACTGATCGAATTGGTAGTCTACAGTGTTTCTGGATGTTTCAGACTGAAGCTGGGGTTAGCATGAGAGCAGCACCATTTCGTAGCTCCGTCGTGGTCATTCCGCAACCAATCATGGCAGCCGTTCTTTATCGTTATTTTGGGTGGGGTGGGTGGCGGAGCCGAGCTGTTTTGCAGCCATCATTGTGTGGAGTTCAGTTCATCTCACTAGTTTTGTATTTGTCATGAGGGGTTGTTCCTAATGTTTCTATTTTAGCGAGGTCAAAAAGAGATCCCATTAGTGGCCTACTGATTTTGCTCGATTCCTTTTCTTTTTTTTTTACACGATTTTTCGTTATCTGCAAAGACTAAACAGAGTATTGCGACTCTGTGTTTGTTTGTAAATAGAGAATGAACCAAAGAGAACTAATTCTAAAACAGTAAATACTTGGATAACAATCAATCAAATGGAGAGAGAAGCAGGCACGACGGATTACAATGGGGGCAAAGACCTGCGTTAACTACCTTTCACTATCTGCAAAGAGAGAGTACTCCTAATAGAAATGAGGGGGGGGGGCACCATTCAAAGCAGATCAGTGTGCATAAACACGAAAATGTTTTCACTTACCACGTACTTGACATTCGACAGCTTATGATATTTGCTATTAAAAAACCATTGAAATTCACTGAAAAAACCATAGGTTATAGACCATATATAGTTAGGAATTAGCATTTACAAAACCTTGAAAATTCACTGAAAAAACCATAGGTTATAGACCATATATAGTTAGGAATTAGCATTTAAAAAACCTTATTTTACTCACACAAAACCATTGAAATTCCATATATAGTTAGTTGCACTAACTATATATCGCGCACCTGCAATCCACTGCTGATCATGTCACATATTACATCATTCATGACATGGTCAGTGACATCACTGATGACATCACTGATGACATCTCAAATGACATCACTGATGACATCACTGATGACATCTCATTTGACATCATTCTTGTGCTAATACGATAAACCTCTTCAGACTCTAATATAACCTTAGATACACTCAGTGTATACAGACACTCACACACTTCCACTCATCCATGGAGTTACTCACACACCCAGTCAGTCATGCAAAGAAACAATCTCATCTCCATTTCTTCAACTATACAGTTAAACACACCTTACTTATTGAAACATATACTAACACATATTTACTCTCTTATACAATCCCTGATACAAGTTCACAATGATCGATACAACCACTCACTCATTCGGTGGCTCTCATGCACAGTTATTTATATATGCCAACTCTCACATGTACTGTGTTTTACATATGTACTTACTATGACATGTAGCATTGAGATATCCATTCACTCATCAATACACTCATGCACACAGTCAACTGCCCATGTAGCTGTTTCCACATGCACTCTTGAACTCATACACCTAGTGAATAAACTGTTCACACATCTATGCATAGAGTCACACACCTTCCAGCCACCCCCACACAAACTCAATCTCCCATAGAAATACTTGGGCAAGCAATTAATAACACATATAGCCTCTCGTATAGCTAATGATCAACACATGCAGCAGTTTACAGAACAACAGACATAATGATGCACAAATTAAGACAGTTTAGTCACTAACCCATGCATTCAGTGAGACACATTTAATCACTCACTCATACAGTCAGTCACGCACCTACTAAATCCTTCATCCAGACACTTATACATCCACTCATTCTTCAATATGTAAGATATATTTTAACTTTACAGAAACATACAGTCACTGGATGTTGTCATCAGTGATGTCATCAGTGATGTCATTTGAGATGTCATCAGTGATGTCATCAGTGATGTCACTGACCATGTCATGAATGATGTAATATGTGACATGATCAGCAGTGGATTGCGGGTGCGCGATATATAGTTAGTGCAACTAACTATATATGGAATTTCAATGGTTTTGTGTGAGTAAAATAAGGTTTTTTAAATGCTAATTCCTAACTATATATGGTCTATAACCTATGGTTTTTTCAGTGAATTTTCAAGGTTTTGTAAATGCTAATTCCTAACTATATATGGTCTATAACCTATGGTTTTTTCAGTGAATATATATATATGATCAAATGACATCACTGATGACATCACATCACAACTGAATGAGTGGATGTATAAGTGTCTGAATGAAGGTTTTAGTAGGTGCGTGACTGACTGTATGAGTGAGTGATTAAATGTGTCTCACTGAATGCATAGGTTAGTGACTAAACTGTCTTAATTTGTGCATCATTATGTCTGGTATTCTGTAAACTGCTGCATGTGTTGATCAGTAGCTATATGAGTAACTATATGGGTTATTGATTGATTGTCCAAGTATTTGTATGGGAGACTGAGTGTGTGTGTGGCTGGCTGGGAGATGTGTGACTCTGTGCAGATCAAGGGTTTCTTGTATCAATGATTTATAAGAGAGTAAGTATGTGTTAGAATATGTTTGAAAATGTAAGGTACTCTATGTTTAACTGTATAGATTAGAAAATGGAAGTGTGATTGATTCTTTACAGGACTGACTAGGTGTGTGAGTAACTCCAAGGATGAGTGGCAGAGTGTGAGTGTCTGTATAGGGTGTATGAGTGCATATGATAGTGTTGTAAAGATGAGTGATTGTATGTATGAATGATTGTATGGGTGAATGAGTGAATGTGTGTGTAGACGTAGGAATCAGTGAGTGCGTATGTAGTAACTAGTATTGGTGTGTCAATTGTTTAAAAAAATATATTCTGTATTTAACACTGGGTGTAACAGAGGTTATATTAAAGTGTGAGGAGATGCATTGTATTGTCACATGAATGATATCATCAGTGATGTGACCATTGATGTCAAATGAGATGTCATCAGTGATGTCATTTGAGATGTTATCAGTGATGTCATTTGAGATGTTATCAGTGATGTCATCAGTGATGTCATTTGAGATGTCATCAGTGATGTCATCAGTGATGTCATCAGTGATGTAATTTGAGATGTCATCAGTGATGTCATCAGTGATGTCATTTGATATGTCATCAGTGATGTCATCAGTGATGTCACTGACCATGTCATGAATGATGTAATATGTGACATGATCAGCAGTGGATTGCGGGTGCGCGATATATAGTTAGTACAACTAACTATATATGGAATTTCAATGGTTTTGTGTGTGTAAAATAAGGTTTTTTAAATGCTAATTCCTAACTATATATGGTCTATAACCTATGGTTTTTTCAGTGAATTTTCAAGGTTTTGTAAATGCTAATTCCTAACTATATATGGTCTATAACCTATGGTTTTTTCAGTGAATTTCATTGGTTTTTTAAAAGCTAATATCTATAGCTGTAAAATGTATTCTTCTTTAAATCCAAAAATATATTTTATATGTTTATTAATAATTTTTTTTAAATATTTTTTTTGTTTCGCTCCCGGTCCGCGAACCGGGAAGCTTCCCGTTAGCTCAATTTGATTCCGCGACCCGGTCCGCGAACCGGTAAGAAATCAACATAGTGACGGTATCGTGTTGCCGCGTAATGCGTCTTATGACGTACTGCGTTAGCGCACCCGGAAGTGCCCCGGGGCGCGGACCCAGGCGCGAAACGCAGCTCCCCGGAAGCGATCCGCGGCGCGAAAGCGCGACGTATCGCGTTGCCGCGAAATGCGTCTTGTGACGTATCGCGTTAGCGCACCCGGAAGTGTCCCGGGGCGCGGACCGAGGCGCGAAGCGGAGCGACACGGAAGCTAACCGGGGAGCGTTCCGCAGCGCGTAACATGAGCGTGAGAGGTCATGTGACTTGTTAATAAAACTTTTCATTGGTTCATTTCACTTTTGGTTTCATAATGATGGAAGGCTAGGTCAGGTGACTTAAAAATAACACTTTTCATTGGTTGAGAAGTATTGTTTTTTCCCAAATGATGAAAACCCCTCCTTCTTTCCTCACTCTGACTTTCATCATTGGGAGAGGAAGACCTATTTTGCTTGTTGGAAAATGGCTTCATTGGTAGCTTCAGCTGGTGGACCCCCACCACCACCACCACCTCCTCATGGGAAGAGAGGACCACCTCCCCAGGTCCTGACCAACACTGAGGAGGAAGAGGAAGAAATGGATGAGGAGGGAGAAGAACCACAATTTTTAGAAGAGTTGCCCCGGGTTTCCAGAAAGAAAGCCAGTTTCATCTGGCAGTTTTTTTCAATACCTCGTGGCCAAAAAAAAGTCAATGCGAGGTATGTCACCTGCCTCATATGCAAGGAACAATTGTCCAGAGGGACGGACAAAAAATATAGCTATGGAAATCACACAATGCACAGGCACATGACAAGGAAACATCCCCTAAATTACAGCCGGGCGGAAATAAGGGATATGCACGACAATCCAAGACCAACTCCTGTGGCCAGACCAACAATACCGATTTCTCTAACACCAGAAGAGGCAGGGGAAACTGTGCCAAATATTCAAGAAAATTTTGGGCACATGATTCACTTATGTATGCACTGTCGTGCATTATTAGCTTGTGGCAACATGAGCATCAATGCACTCAACCTGGCGTATGAACACCATGATTGCCCTAACCGCCCCCAGTAATTTTTTTTTGCTCCTGTTGAGCCCTTTTCAACGCCTGTTTTTTGTTGTTTCCCCCCCCCAAAAAAAACCAAAAAAAATATAAAATCGTTCAAAAAATACAAAAAAAACAAAAAATGTTCAAAAAAAAAAAAATATATAAAACAACAAAAATATAAAAAAAAAGTTCTTTTCAGAACTACCTTCCCTTTCCAAAAAAATTGCTAGAATGTTTAGCACTCTGGCAAGCTCTATTTCTTTTGGTTCGCTTCCGGGTTAGCTTCCCGGTACGCGGACCGGGAGCTAACCAAAAAAATTAAAAAAAAAAAAAGTGTAAGTATAAGGAAAGGAAACAGAGAGTGATGTTAAAAGAAAGACAGCTATAGGGAGTAAAGAAGAGATACTGTTTAATAGATCTATTTACCGAAGAAAAGACAGAAGAGGGTATAATTGTGAAAAACAAAATAGATAACGAAGTGAAAGAAAAAAAACAAGAGAGTATAACATTAACAAAGAAGAGTTTCTTGGAGAATGTGAGTGAATGTTCAAAATAAGATTAAAACATGAGGAATAACAGAGAGAAAAAATAGAAAACAGAAAACAAAAAATAACAGAAAAAGATTAATTGAAACAGCAAAGAAATGTAATTAACATAGAGCCATATCATCAACATAGGCAATAAAAGTTTTGCAGCTTTTATTGGCAGAAATGTGTCGCTAAAGCTGCTTTTGTGGCAGAAAACTGCCACTAAAACCACTTTTGCACCAGTTTTCTGCCAATAAAAAGAGCAATAATTTTATTGGCTGTGTTCATAATATTCCCCTTAGTGTGCTTCAACTACACAGAGAAAGCATTATGAACAAGTAGTGATAGAGTGATCAGTCAAAGACACTAAGAGTAATAGAGACGCAGTGAGTGAACAAGAGTGAGGAACTATGAGAAGAGAGGGACTGAGAAAAAGAGTGGAAGGAGTTGAGTAAGTAGGTAATAGAGAAAGGAATGAGGGAAGTAGCAAAGGCAGGAAACTGAGGGTTAAAGAAATGAAGCAGTGGAACTAATAGTAGTTAAATGTTATAGAAATGTAACGAAAACAGTACAAAATATTTACCTTATAATTGTCGTTAAATTACTCACTTTTTGTTTTTATACTTTCAATCTGTGAAAGAGAGAACAAACATTTGAAAAATATTAAAACATGTATTTAAAAATTAGAAAAGACAAGGGAAAAGATTGAAGGACAAACAGTTTTTCAACAACTTTGACACTTACAGAAGCTTCTGCTTCTCCAGGCCCCCTACACAGTCCTAAAGATATACATTTTAAACTAACAGTATCTTGATGCAGATGAAGTGAGGCCTATCTTAAAACATGGTGCATCTTTTGCATTGCTGTTGTTTCAGAAAAGTGTCGCAAGACACTAAAATTTTAAATAATTGCTTCAGGATGCCAATAAGATGTCTACTATCCAGAGGTTTGTTTCAGGTGAGGCCTACTCAGGGTTGCAGATGAGATTTACACTTGTTGAAGAGTACAGAGGAGATAATACATGTGAAGGTCTACCAATGAAGTGAGTCATGTCCACTGCACTCTTCAACAAAGTCCAAACCTCCTATGTTTCCCTGGACAGACCTAAACTTGATCTGCACAATGTGATTCGTAATGATAGGAAACACAGGTGATGTAATTGAAATACGTGCAATTTATTTTGCTCATTTCACAATCACATCACTTGTGTTTCCTTTGCTTAGGTATCTCATTGTGCAGATGTAGTCTAGCATATGAAAGAATACGCAGAAGTGCAGCACTGCATGCAACAACTTTGACACTTACAGAAGCCTCACCTTCTCCATGCCTCCTACACAGTTCTACATATACATCATAAATGCAAACAGTACAGAATTAATTATACATGTTAAATGGTTTATTTTTGCTGTTCTCAGAATGTATCAAAATTCACTAAAAACAGTGACTTGAAGGTATTCATCATATAACAGCGGGGAAAAAAAAAACACAATCAAAATGATTGTGTTTAAAAAACCCATACAACATCAGAAATCAAAATTCAGAACTCCTTAAAGTTAACTTACTTTCCATGACGTCCAAGGATGTCCTATGAACAGCTTACACTCTTTTGTGCTGTTATTACTTTCAGCCCGCCACTTTCTGAAAGAAAATCTCCATCGTTTTTAAAAACACGTTACATGCAATAAATGACTTCTTGCTCTCTACCACAAGTTTCCACAAGGCCAAATCTGGTCAGAGCCATTTATAACTCTTGGATTTCTTGTAAGCCAATCCCGTCATTTGGCATTTCCGCAACTTTCAGAATTAAAATGTTGAAGATCATTTTCACAATCCTGGAATAGTAATATCTTCCCCTTCTTGCTCAGTCATGTTCTACATTTCCTATGACACTGATACTGCTTACTATGAAGCAGACTTACACTACCTCTATGACTACTACAATTATTTAATTCTCTACATCACTTTTAATCACAAAGCAATGTAAAACAGTAGACAGCATTGCAGACTTACATTCCCTCTACTCCATGTTTTGATTGGCTGCTTCAATTAGCTTATAAAAAGAAACAGTTTTTCTGAACTCATTCAAAGTGCACGTATTTCTCCATGACGTCCAGTCCTATGGTTAGAAGTTATGTCTCTGAACTACACTTATCCTCAAGGCCAAATTGTGTAGGAGCCATTAGAACTTCTTGAAATTCCACAGAGCACATCCCGAGATTATTTCCCTAAAATTTTGGTTTTAAAAACACCAGGTAAGAGTTTTTAAGGTCATACGGCAATTTTTTTTTGAAAATTAAAACAGAATCATTGCAGAATGACCAGCCATTTCTAGACTTTAAATAAGCTGTGTAATGTCCTGATGTTATTGAAGGGCCGTCATGATATATAATTGCTGCAGTTACAAAAGTCCTTCCTGATATTGACAACTGCGAAGCTACAAAATTTTTAATTAAAGTTGTCAATTTTGTTCCATCAGGCCTACATCGTTGGAACATTAAAATGACATACTGGCCATATGTTCGTATAAATAATGTGGACATCATTTCAGATTTACATTGGCTACACTCCATGTTGTGATCAGCTGCTTTTACTAGCTTATTAAAGGAGACTGATTTACTGTCTGGCAAAGTTAAATATATAAATCTTTCTGAGTCTACACTAGTAGTACTTGATACCATACAGTTCTCGCAGTCATGCTGCCATTGATAAGAAAGCCCAAACAGCTGATCTACATCTACACCTTCAGCATGTAATACATCAAGCATATACATTAAAAACTCCTGACAATCTTGCTGAATATTTTGAGAGAATTGTGTTTGGCCTGAACATCTGTCTAACAGATTTCGAATTTCAGACACACTTTCTATGTTTCTTCTATCAGTGCTACATTTCTCTAACACAGAATTTAACAAACTGCAAAATCTTTGATCAGAATTGACCACAATCTCTTCTTTTACATTTTCTAGAGAAAACAAAACATTAACCACTACATTAGCATAGCAGTTGACACCAGAACTGTTTTCAAATTGAAAACCAACAACATCTTCAACAGAATCCTTTTTGTTTCTGCTAGTAATTTTAGGTTCATCGACTTTTCGCCTTTTTGCTACAACCTCCCCAGTATTGGTCACATTTCTTCGTTTCCGGCCTACCACACGTTTCTCAAACAAAGGATACTGAGGCAAATGTGGCGCATACTCTCTTCTTAACCTATTGTATTCCTTAACACAATCTAGATCAGCACAAATGTTTGTGACATCACACTCAATCAAGTACAATCCCGATAAAGTTCTAACTCGTGACAATGCCACATATGCCATACCCTCCTTGAACACAGAACTGCCAATATTCACCAATGCACTGTCTACACTTAAACCTTGCGATTTATGGATTGTCACCGCATATGCCAAGCAAACAGGAAACTGCTTACGGCGAACATATAAGTCTTTTACAAGCAAAAATCTAGCAGAACAACGAGCAATTAGCTGTACTTCCTCAATGCCATCAAATTTAATTTTTAAAAATTCAATTCCATCTCTATTTCTGTATTTCACAAAATCAACAACATTACCCATTGATCCATTTACCAGACCTCTTTCAACATGTAAATTCCTTCTTAAAATTATACGGCAGTTCAAGCACACATTCAGAGTCTTTTCAAAACCTGCAGTTTTAGATATACTCTTCTCTAATGAATCCAATTTTGTTTTCAGATTCTCAGACAAAATAATTGTTGATGCCATATGCTCTACTCTGTCAATAGCTTCCAGTTTCACAATCTCTTGCTTTTCTAAATGCAACATTTTGTTGTTAAATTTGGCACATTCTGCAAGAGTTGGCATCAAACATATTCCAGATTTCTTCTCAGTAATTTTCTGAAAAATATTCTCAGGCACAACATCTTGTTCTGGATATAAATTTGACAGTAATCGTGCATGTAAAGCTTCTTTCCCATGCTCGGTCACTTTTCCAATTCTAACATCTTGTAGAATAGTCTTGTAAACTTCATCCTTCGCCTGACGCATATTTTCATGCAGTTCAGCATAATTGAAGTTTAGCCATATATTGACGTTGCCAATGCTGCCTAGGCACTTCCTGGTATCTTCATGCGTGAGCATTTTGAACACAGGTTGCCCTTTCACTGGTGTCAGCTGCAGAAGATCTCCGAAAACAATGATGTGTTTGCCACCAAATAACACATCATACTCTGTTTTGAGAACTTCTTGCATCCTCAAATGCACAAAGGCAAGCATGACATTGGAAACCATGCTTACTTCGTCAATGATAAGAAGTTTCATTTTCCTCAAGATTCTTGAAACTTCAAAACAAGCATCTCCAGATAGCTTGTGATATTGTAATTTGTTGTCATGCTCCACTGGCAGCATCAGTAAACGATGTAAAGTAATCCCTTTAATATTATGTGCTGCCAGTCCAGTTGGAGCAGTGACAACACAAGACAGCGATGACTCTGTCCTTTCCTGCAAATAGCATGAAATTGCTTTAATGAGGAAACTTTTTCCAGTTCCCGCTTCTCCACTCACGTACAGTCGGACAGGCTTCAACGACGTACATGAGCACTCTTTCTTATCATGACTTAATCCATGATCAATTTGCATGGTAACTTCGTCATATATTTTCCTCTGCTCAACGTTGAGTTGTCTTTCCAACTCTTCTAAGTTAACCGCATCCTCTTGAGCATGTGCCATGGCTCTTTCCACTTCATTCATAGCAGTGGCAGCTTCATTTTCGATAACAGGTCCTCCTAGTGGATCCTGACTCAATGAAGCAGAACTCTGACTGTCCTGAGAACTGTCTCTGGCAATCTCGGCTGCAATCGTTGCTTCCTGCTCAATTTCCGCATTCAACATTTCTACATATTTGGGAAAACAGGACATTCTATGGTCTCCTTGGCGGCATTGAAAGAGTCTTCGTAACAGAGGAAATCTCCAAGCAGTTCCTCTTCTGCACGCCAAGGCTTGAAAAGTTGCAAAAGTGCTAAATAGAAAAACTCCTTTTTTTCAGGAGATTCGCCACTCAATTTTCGATGGTTTACCAAGTGGCATTTTCTTTGCTTGACCAGACATCCCTCACTTCCTATTACAGCATACACTCCTTTCTCAGTATCTTCTTTGATGTTCCTCTTGAATATGTAATTTTGAAGAACCTCATACAGACAAACATTCTCGAGGTGAATGCTTCGATTTGGATAATATGTATCCAACATGTTGGTCTTCAAAATGTCGGTACTGTTTGGCTCCTTTTCCGCCAAATACTCAATTTCCCGCACAGGTTTGAGAACTCGATTACGCGTTGCAGCAAGACCAAGACTCGCCCAAACGATACTCCTGGACTTGGCATAGAGACTTGCTGAAGACAACCGGTCAGAACATTTGTACGCTCCGATTTCTCGATGTGACAACATTTTCAGACTGAAACTGTACAACTTCTTGCTGAGGCTCTTTTCATGGGAAATGTCCTCCCACATATCCTTCAATTCTGTCTTCTCTTTTTTGGTGATGTAAGACGTCACATACCGAGCCACAGCCATACAGTTATCAGCCACAAACTGTATATCCATGTTAGCATTCCACATGGACAAAATCACCGGGTTGTAGTCGTTGATGTACTTGGACTCTTCGTTCCTCTTCAAATTGTAAGTGTTTTTAGGTGATTTCTTCATGACATTGTGTCGCAGCGAAGACATCAAACTGTTTACTCTTCCTTTAGAAATCACCGGTCGTGGAAAGCCGAAACGACATTTAGTGTAGAACTTGTCCTTGTTTCGGAATTTACGACGGCAGTACTTTCCACATCGATGGCTTTGGAAACGCAGAACTTTTTCTCTTAGGCTTTTCTTCTCCTTTGCGTTTGGAACAGCACACGTAGAATACTGTTGGATGAAACTCATCACTGAGTCTTCTGGATCCGTTCCAAATTTAGGTGCATCCTTGATCCACAGCAACATATGTATATGAGGAGCACCTCTTGCTTGGTACTCCTTTCTCCAGAAGAAATCCAACACCTCTCCAAGAGGTGGATTCTTCTTATTCATGATGAAAGACATCATAGCTTCAAATCTATGATTGAAGTACCTACATACATTGACTGGATCCAAAGAGCACAGTTCTCCGGGTGTCTTGAATTCGATGTTATCTACGTTAGCATTTGCCTCTCGTAGAAATTCAAGTAAGTCTTCCCAGCCATACTCGGCACAGCTCAGAGTGAGGAACCATGTGGGAGTACCTAAGTTCCTCAACATACATTTTAAATCACCGTGATGACGGTACCAGTACTCATTAGTACCACGCTGACACGCCATGAGATTAATCAGGTGAGAATCCAAAATACTGTCTTGGACATTGACTTTATCCATAAAGTCACTTGCCGAGATGTTTTGCATGTGTATACCACTTTTCAAGATGTGGTTCACTGCATATGACAGTCCAGACAGATCGCTTTCAAACAGGAGATGAAACAAATAAGGAATGCATTGTCGAAACCTAGCATCTCCTGCATACAATCGCAAAGTCCGGTATTCAGAAGCAGGAATTTGATGAGGTCGCTCATCATATCTTCCTCCCTGACCTGTTGGAAAAAGCTGTGGGAAACACCGAGCTTCCAAACTTTCCTCCCAAACACTAATGGGACTCCCTTTGGCTTGTTTCATTTGAAACAACTCAATAGCATTCCCCATGACTTCCTTGGAATGCAAAGGATGAACACTATAATGTTCATATATTTCTTCACTAGTAGAGGGTTCTACTTTCTCAATTTGACCAGCACACAAATCGCTATCCTCTTCCTCACTTACTTCCTCTTCTGCAACATATACATTCTTATAGTATTTATTATTTTTTTTCAAATACAATGTTGCCTTTTTAACTTTCCTAACATCTACTAAATCTTGCCATATTTTCTTATTCTTTGTCGGAACCCCATTAACTAAGATAACCAGAGGTTCCTCTTCCACTTTTTCTACTCCAATTGTGTTAATGTTTTTCTTCAAATCTAGAGGCAAATAAACAACTCTTCCCTTTAATCCTCTCTGTAAATCTGATGGAGGCAATTTCCCTGTCTTTGGCTCCATTCTTACAATAGCCTGAAAGGGATGGATACTTTGAATCAAAATAGATTCATAAGTATTTAAATCCTTCAATTCAGAAGGAATCTCAACCAATTCCAGATTATTATGAACTGCTCTAGCAGGCATCTGGTTTTGATTTAATTTGCAACAACAATAACTACACACACGTTGATCCAATCCCAAATCAAAACAATTTTCTACCATCAAGTATGTTGCGAAATCCTTCCATTCACTATTATTTTCCCTTTCACTTTTTGCATATAAATCCACTAACTTAGTCTGATTCTTATAATAAGTGCGTCGACAACACACACAAGTGAAATTAGGCCTCTCACTTGATTTCACCTCAAACGTCGCAATTTCCCTCTGGAAATTATCTGTACTGGAAACCTGTACACTATCTTCCACATGACCCTCTTCTTCTTGCTCAATTTCAACATTCTCCTCTTTACTTCCAAAGTAACAAAACTCAATTTCTTCACATATATTCTTCACATCTATTTCAGAACCATGCAAAAGAGCAGCGCATAAGTGTTTAAGCATAATTGCTGGACTCTTAGCATAATACAACATTCTAACTAATTTCCTCACTTTATTATGATGCACTGCTAGCATCCTGAAATGATGAAAAACACTCTGGCATACTCTCCTGGAAAGACAAGCCAGTGAATGACCATGCAAACCTGTCACTTCTCTTACTCTGCAAGGATCTAATTCTTGCAACAACCTTATTTTCTGCTTCAAACTTTTCTTATTAAATGACCGTACAAAATCACAAAGCAAATTGATGGAATCCTGTCGCACACTGCAAATACTACTACACTTCCAGGTGTACACAGGACCCTTAGCACGTCTTCCTAAAACCTCATTACCTAACACCTCTTCTGCCTCTGTTGTCACAAGTTTTTCTTTTTCAACTGGACAACCATCTTTCACTTCATAAGCACGACCACTGGTGTCAACTGCATGCACCAAATCATTATCCTGGAAATAACTCTCCTCATTAAAAAATGCCTCACAGCTTGAACTATGCATCCATTCTCCAGAAAAAACTTCACAAAAATTACTACGATTAACTATTCTCTTCCATCTACTATTTCTTTTGAAATCATAAATTGCCTTGTTTAGCTTCCTAATTCTATTGATTATCAAAATAAATAACTTACGTTTAATTTCAAATGCCTGATCAATAACTTTCTCAACTTTTTTTTTTCTCTTATAAAAAACCATTTTCTGTTGACCTTTCTTCATATTTTTTAACAAATTGCCAATTATCCTGTTGCGGAACATTCGTTTACGAATCTCCCTAAACTGTTGTTTCCTTCTACTATCATGCACAGAGTTATCTCTTGCTCTAGCAGTAACATTTTTGATTGGCCTTTCCTTTCCATTTGAATTCCTTCTCGTTTTATGGACTGAAACATTTTCTGTAGTAATATTTTTTTTACTACACATATTTCTTATGAAATGTTTTGTGCTCTTACCCGGTGCTTTCTTCGTGACTTGACAAATCTTTTTGTTAGAGGACTGCTGCTTATTTTCTTTCACCTGCTGTCTTTGACGTTTTGCAGCCTTTCTCTGTCTTTCTATTGTTGGCATGGTGAAATCTTGAAATGATCTGCAGTTGAATCTGTGGTAAAATATAATAAAAAATGTTATTAACCATTATTACCAAACAGTAAAACAATAACAGTGATCAAAAACTTAACACACTACTTGACATTTTGAATAGAAGATTTTTTAGTCCTTGCAAATTTACAATACAGAAATAGCAGAAAAGAAATGACATTTATATTTATGTTACCTATGCTATTTTATATGTGAATCTGATCTAATTTTATGAGCATATTTTAATATTTTATTGAAGACACTACACATAACCTGCTTTTGAAGGTGTCTTTATTTTTAAATTAAACGGTTTACCTTTTTACTTTTTATTAATTATAAATTTTAAAAATAAATGTTTATACTTCCATAGGCTCAAGCAGGTCAGCTTCCCATCCTATGTCATATAATTCGGACAAATCTGCATCCTCATCACGCTCTTCTTCATCCTCAGGATTTAAATCATCCAAGGGATCAACATCCACTGATGTTTCAATTACAAGTTCAATGATGAGGTCAAAATCAACTGATTGCAGATTGTCGCTCATGTTGAGGTTGTCTTTATCTTTAAAGAAAGATAACAACAATGAGATGTTGCAGAGTAAGAGACAAATCTCAGAGATTATAATAGTAAAATTGTTTAACAAGACTAATATTTTGCAGCTATTATTTAGCCATGTCCAACAATGCTGAGCAGGTGAAGACTATGTCTAAATTTTCAGTAAACAGGACTCATTTCTTCTTAACCTTGGATAAGCCTCACCGACTCTGTGTGTCCTGCACATACTTAAATGTAAAGGGGCAGATTTATGTTAAATGGCACATCCCCAGGCATGCACCAGTTAACGTGCACCACTACTCTGCCACCCATGGTGTGCCGTATTTACAATCAGATAGGAGAAAGCTTCGTCAAAACCCTGCGCCTGCTTTAAGCAGGCATAGGTCTTGACGCAACATTATGGAGATGGGGCACCCCTGAGCCTTGCTTGAGCTGCATCGCACTTGCGATACAACTCCAGCAATCACTACCTTTACAGCACAGATACGTCACGCATCTGTGCATTTTTGCCCCATGATGCCCCGCATTCTAAATGCAGCACACCATGGGTGGCGGAACAGCGGCGCAGGATGACTGACACATCCCTGGTGATGCACCAGTCATCATAAATCTATCCCTAAGCTTCTTATCTTGTTACAGATGAACCGCCATATGTAGCATGAAACTATTTTGCATTTCCTAAATAGCGAATTTTAAGGAATAAATAGCAATTCTTTACCATTCCTAATTTGCAATGAGCAAATTGCTAATTGCAAGTTACCCATTCATTTCCATGGGCTAGGAGGCTCATAGGAATGAAGGTTTAATTTGCGATTAGCAATTTGCTCATCACAAATTAGGAATTTTTCCAAGGGTGCAGGGGTGTCTCAAGAACACCCTGCTGCACCCCTGAAAAAGAAATTTGGGGGCATATGGCACACATACATGCCCTAAGGGCATGTGTTGGCGTCATATGGGACCTTTTGTTTTTTTGAAAAAAAGCTTTTTGAAAAGAATTCACAAATTACCACCAATTTACCACAATAGTTTCCAAATCCTTAATGTCATTTTTTACATATTTTTTGTTTGATACATTGCATTTAAGTAGTCACAAAATTTGCAAATCCTTCAGTGCAATTGCAAAATAAGGAATAGCAAATTTTGCTACTCCTTATTTTGCATCAAACTTGTTTGATACATACCATTTGTCTAATAAACATTCGCAAAGGCCGAAATTCGTAGAATTTTGATCTTTGCGAATGCTAATTAGCTTGATACATATGGCCCCAAGTGAGGCCTGTCTTGCGACATGGTGCATCTTTTGCATCACTGCTGCATCAGTTTCATGTGGTACGTTTTTTTTACACCATGACATATCTGCCTAAATGCATCAATTTGTAATGTTGTCGCCTCATAGCAAATCTTTTGCGCCACCGCTGCATCATAAAAGTGACGCACAGTGGCACAAAAGAGGCATACACCTATCATAAATCTGTCCCTAGCATTTTAAATGATTAATCCAGGATGACGATAAAGTGTGGCCTATCCAGAGGTTTGTTTAAGGTGAGGCCTACTCAGGATTGCAGATTAAAGTTACGCTTGATGAAGAATACAGAGGAGATAATACATGTAAAGGCCTACCAATGAAGTAAGTAATGTGCACTTTATTGCGCCAGTCATCATAAATGTATCCCTAAGCTTCTTATCTTGTTACAGATGAACCACCATATGTACCATCAAACTATTTTGCATTTCCTAAATAGCAAATTTTAAGAAATAAATAGCAATTATTTACCATTCCTAATTTGCAATAAGCAAATTGCTAATTGCAAATTAGCACCGCCGCTGCATCATAAAAGTGACGCACAGAGGCACAAAAGAGGCATACACCTATCATAAATCTGTCCCTAGCATTTTAAATGATTAATCCAGGATGACAATAAGGTGTGGCCTATCCAAAAGTTTGTTTAAGGTGAGGCCTACTCAGGATTGCAGATTAAAGTAACGCTTGATGAAGAATACAGAGGAGATAATACATGTAAAGGCCTACCAATGAAGTAAGTAATGTCCACTTTATTGCGCCAGTCATCATAAATGTATCCCTAAGCTTCTTATCTTGTTACAGATGAACCACCATATGTACCATCAAACTATTTTGCATTTCCTAAATAGCAAATTTTAAGGAATAAATAGCAATTCTTTACCATTCCTAATTTGCAATGAGCAAATTGCTAATTGCAAATTACCCATTCATTTCCATGGGCTAGGAGGCTCATAGGAATGAAGGTTGCAATTTGCGATTAGCAATTAGCTCATCACAAAATAGGAATTTTTTCAAGCGTGCAGGGGTATCTCAAGAACACCCTGCTGCACCCCTGAAAAAGAAATTTGGGGGCATATGGCACACATACATGCCCTAAGGGCATGTATGGGCGTCATATGGGACCTTTTGTTTTTTGGAAAAAAATGCTTTTTGAAAAGAATTCGCAAATTACCACAAACTAGAAGTTGGTGGTAGTTTCCAAATCCTTAATATCATTTTTTACATATTTTTTGTTTGATACATTGCATTTAAGGAATCACAAAATTTGCAAATCCTTCAGTGCAATCGCAAAATAAGGAATAGCAAATTTTGAATTAAGGACATTTTAAGTCATTTCCACATGTGCAGTGTTTTCAAATTATGATTTGAAAATCGTTTTTGGGGAAAAGTAATGGTTTGCAAATTTATGACAAGGACATAATGGTGTATGCTTCTCTATAAGGCATTTCAGTGTCTCTGATGTCATTTTTCCCATATTACATTATAAGACCTTTCCCCATGTAGCACATTCCTTGTAAATATGCTCCCACCTGTGCATGGCGAATTTAGATTTTGACTGTTTGAGTCACATAGCCATGTTAAAAGTGACCCAAAAAAATTGCAAAGTTTTAAAAAAACACATTCATGTGTCTTAAGGACATTTTAAGTCATTTCCCCATGGACAGTGTTTTCTAAGTGGCGCAAAAGAGGCATACACCTATCATAAATCTGTCCCTAGCATTTTAAATGATTAATTCAGGATGACAATAAGATGTGGCCTATCCAGAGCTTTGTTTAAAGTGAGGCCTACTCAGGATTGCAGATTAAAGTTACGCTTGATGAAGAATACAGAGGACATAATACATGTAAAGCTCTACCAATGAAGTAAGTGATGTCCACTTCATTGCGCCAGTCATCATAAATGTATCCCTAAGCTTCTTATCTTGTTAGACATCAACCGCCATATGAATCATATAACTATTTTGCATTTCCAAAATAGCGAATTTTAAGAAATTAATAGCGATTCTTTACCATTCCAAATTTGCGATGAGCAAATTGCTAATTGCAAATTACCCATTCATTTCCATGGGCTAGGAGGCTCATAGGAATGAAGGTTGCAATTTGCGATTAGCAATTAGCTCATCACAAAATAGGAATTTTTCCAAAGGTGCAGGGGTGTCTCAATAACACCCTGCTGCACCCCTGAAAAAGAAATTTGGGGGCATATGGCGCACATAAATTTTAACAACATTCCTTTACCTCAAAAACGATTTTCAAATCATAATTTCAAAACACTGCACATGGGAAAATTACTTAAAATGTCCTTAAGACACATAAAAGCGTTTTTTGATTGCCTTTGCAGCATGTTTGTATCACTTTTAACATGGCTATGTAACACAAACATTCAAAATCTAAATTTGCCATGCACAGGTGGGAGCATATTTACAAGCAATTTGCGCCACAGAGAAAGGTCTTACATTAAAATGGGAAAAATAACATCAGGGACAGTCAATTGCCTTATAAAGAAGCATACACCATTATGTCCTTGTCATAAATTTAAAAACAATTCCTTTTCCCCAAAAACGATTTTCAAATCATAATTTCAAAACACTGCACATGGGAAAATGACTTAAAATGTCCTTAAGACACATGAAAGCGTTTTTTGATTGCCTTTCCAGCATGGTTGGGTCACTTTTAACATGGCTATGTAACACAAACATTTAAAATCTAAATTTACCATGCACAGGTGGGAGCATATTTACAAGCAATTTGCGCCACAGAGAAAGGTCTTACATTAAAATGGGAAAAATAACATCAGGGACAGTCAATTGCCTTATAAAGAAGCATACACCATTATGTCCTTGTCATAAATTTAAAAACAATTCCTTTTCCCCAAAAACGAGTTTCAAATCATAATTTCAAAACACTGCACATGGGAAAATTACTTAAAATGTCCTTAAGACACATAAAAGCGTTTTTTGATTGCCTTTGCAGCATGTTTGTATCACTTTTAACATGGCTATGTAACACAAACATTCAAAATCTAAATTTTCCATGCACAGGTGGGAGCATATTTACAAGCAATTTGCGCCACATAATTCATAATTTTCTCCTTAAAGCACACTATTCTCTATCTAAATTAAAGAAATATTTTCTCACCTTAGCAAATACTTTGAGTTTGAAAACAGTCTCAGAAACACACCAATTTGTCTTCAGCAGAGCAAAAGGTATGCGCTCCAGAGTCTGCAGCTATCAAAAGCACAGAAATGATGTAATTCTTCACACATATCTCTCATGTCACCCAATCAAAACTCTTCCCTCACTTTTTTCAAATGAAAACCCTTCCCCCTCTGCCCCCTCTCTGCTTTTTTTGCATAGCAACCACCTCTTGGAAGACCTCTGGTGTTTGCAAGTTCACACAACAATGTTGCAATTGAACTCTGAACTCTCAGTGCACCTGCATATCCAGTGCATTCTTTCATTTAATGATTTTTTATTGACCACTCAAAATACATCTTTCAAAGAACACATCCGTGCACCCTAACTTTCTGTTTTCAGCAATCAAAATCCACCAATCACTGTTACTGCTTCATGAACACAGAAACTCCACAGTTTTTTTTCATTTTACACTCTCATTTTTTCAACTGCCATTTCATTGCCACACTTCATCTGACTGCAGGAGAACCTTCTCTCACCATGTTTTCTGTCTGGATTGTTGGACATAGTTATATTCACTGGGCTCAAAGGTACGTTGAAAACAGGAATTTACCTAACCTCAATTTACAAGATGTGGAAATTAAGTGGTTTGGCCACAGAGGATTAAAATGTCACCAATTGATACCATTGGTGAAAACCTTTATGCATTTGCCCAAACCTGACCTGTTAATTGTGCACTGTGGAGGTAATGACTTGGGCACTTTGACTGGTGTAGGTCTGGAAATGCTTTTAAAGGACACCTTTGAGCAATTAATGGCACTTTTTCCTCAGACTGCCTTGGTATATTCAAATATATGCCAAAGACAGAAATGGAGGTGGTCAAACCAATTTTGTCCACAAATTGAGAAGTCGAGGAAGCATGTAAACAAATCTGTTTCAGCTTACATGAGAGACCATGGAATGGGCTCCCTGTACAACAATAACTTGCGTTACTACATGCAAGATATCTACAGAGGAGATGGAGTTCACTTCTCAGATGAGGGCAACAGAATTTTCACTCTGAATTTAAGAATGTGCATTGGTACCTACTTATAAGTACCTAAATGTACCATAAATCCAAAAGCTCTTCTCAGAGCTACCCTACATCTAATCACTCACAATTATTATTTTACTCTAACATTTTTCACTAATTTTCAACAAAGTACGCTCCCTGGGGCGCTACCCGGTACGCGAACCGGGAGCTAACCTCGCGAAATTTTTAAAAAAAATGTTTTTTTTTCGCACATATAAGCCTCCTCAGCCACCCTCACAAAACCTAGGGGGTCAAGATAACTCTACCGTGCCCCCTTCTACCCATTCTGAACATTATTTGCCCTCCATCTTGTATCTTAATTCGACCGAAACACAAAATGGTGGACTCCCGGAACGCTTAAGGTCCGCGAACCGAGGCGCTCAACGGTTCGCGTACCGGGTCGCTCCCTGGGAAGCGCACCATCAAAAAAGGTGGGAAAGTAGTTCACAGAAAAGCCACTGGAGACAATTTCACCAAATATAGATTAGCTCATACTACATACCAATCCCTACCATTTTCACAAATTTGATTGGAATTCCATTGAGCCATTTAGCCTGTAGACCTCTCTAAATACCCTGAGGTAAATTACTTCACAAAACACATCTGAAGTGTTGGAATTGACAACCAATGAAAATGTTACTTTCATTTTCTACTTTTTTTACCTGACATTTCATTGGTTATATACCTCAATATATATAAAGGAAGAGAAGAAAACACAGCCATTTTGACTACTACTTCTTGGTGTACATTTCAATAGTATTTTCACTAATTCCTTCAACTTCTTTCTAAAGGTAAGTTTTTATTTTTAAAACTGAAGTATATTGTGCACTATAAGTTAATATGGTAAACTTTTTCTGATAGTTATATACTATCCCTCTGTAGTAGTTATAGATTTAGATAGACTTCTCTGTTATAGTTATGGATGGAGTTAGGCTTCTCTTGTATAATTATGAATTTACTTACGTTAAATCACATACACTTTTGTATATTCCTACTTCCATTCTGATACTATACACTGCCCAAAGATAAATTCACTGATAAAAACTGCCTATCTAAAATTAATCCCAACAGTGCCCTATCTCTACTAATATATATTTTTTTAATCTAAATTTCAGGCAAAATGGAAGGCGAACAGAAAGTTGAATTTCAAATTGTCCTGCAAGAGAGCAGCCAAGAAATCATTGATGAAAATGATATTGAATTTTTCGATGAAACTTGGGACAATGAACTACTGCAATGTGTACAAGCAGTAGATAACCTCCTTGCAAATGAGGACATTTTACACCCTCAGAGACTACAATGTATATTCCATGATAATTATGAAATTTCTGACAATGAAATGTTAGAAAGTTTAATAAATTATGAAACACAATCACAATAAAAAAAAAATGCTTAAAAAATAAAGAAAATAAAAAATAATCAACAAAACCAACAATCAATTAACATACAGCATTTGAAAAGTCTATCATTCATTTTTCATTGTAGTATGCTGCCCAGAACGCTTCCCGGTTCGCGGACCGGGCGCTACCCACGCAAAAAAACAAAAAAAAATGTATTTTTTTTTGCCCCGCGGGGCCCTTTTAAAGCCTCCACATTAAACCTAGGGGGTCAGGGAGGATCTACTATGCCCCCTTATGGTTATTTCCCCCTTTGTTTTGGCCTCCTCTTGTCTCTCGATCCTACCGAGAGACAAGATGGCGGCCGCTCCGGACTGTTTAGAATGTTGACAGACGCCGGAGAACCAATCAGCTTCGCTACGCGAAGTTCTGGTACGCGCCCCGGTCCGCGAACCGGGGAGCTGCCCGGTCCGCTGTTACAGATATATATCTTTTTTTAAACGTTAATTTCTCAAAATCCACTGGAGCACATATATTGAGACCTACAAAAGGCACATCGGGCTACCAGTCCCTACAATTTTGCCAAGTTTCATGCAAATCCATTCAGCCGTTCGGGCTAAAAGTGAGGCCAACCGCCCTATGGAAAACTCAATGTTAAAAACACGTTTTGGGACCCCCCTTTTTTCTCGGCCCCCCTTGGAAGAACCCCCCCCAAATTTTCAGGGGCTGCTCAGAAACAAAATGTTCCATTTTCCAGAAAATTTCAGCCAATTCCGTCCACAAACGCCAAAGTTATTAGACATAGAATTTTCAAAAATCCCATAGGGAAAAAATCCTAACTATATATACCTACTGGCGACCGCCAGTAGGTAATATATATATATTACCTACTGGCGGTTGCCAGTAGGTAGTTATAGTTAGGACCTAGTTTCCATAGGAAATCTGCAACATTCTATTGGGAATAACTTTGGCATTGATTGACGGAATTGGCTGAATTTCTCCAAGGAAATGGCCAGCTCCACTCCGCTCCTTCCCTGAAAGTTTGGGGGGGATTCGTCAAGTGAGGCCCGAGATAAAAGGGGGGTCCCAAAACATGTTTTCCCCATGTTAATTTCCATAGGGCGATGGACTCACTTTTAGCCCGAACAGCTGAATGGATTCCCCCGAAACTTGGCAAAATTGTAGGGACTGGTAGCCCGATGTGCCTCTGCTATTTCTCAAGATATGTGCTCCAGAGGATTTTGAGTAATTTAGGTTCAAAAAAATATATATATCTATAAGCACGCCCCGGTACGCGCACCGGGGCGCGTACCAGCGCACTACGCGAGTTCGCGCGTGGAAAACTGATTGGCTCTCGGGTGTCTGTCAACATTCCAAACAGTCCGGAGCGGCCGCCATCTTGTGTCTCGGTAGGATCGAGACACAAGAGGTGGCAAAAACAAAGGGGGAGATGACCAAAAGGGGGCAGGGTTGACCCCCCCTGACCCCATAGGTTTGATGTGGGGGCCATAAAAAGGCTTCACGGGGCAACAAAAAAAAAAAAAACGATTTTCGCAGGGGGATAGCCCGGTACGCACACTGGGGAGCGTACCGGGGAGCGTACCATGGGGGAAAAAGAATGACAGATTTTTTTAAAATGTAGCCTTTTTTTATAAATTGGAGGTAGTTCTAAAAAGAACTGTTTTTTTTCTTCTTTTTGTTGTTTTATATTTTTTAAATGTTTTTTGAACATTTTGCACTTTTTTTAGCTTTTATGAACTATTTTATATTATTTTGGTTATTTTTATGGGGAGAAACAAAAAATAGGGAATTGTAAACGGCTCAACTGGAGCAAAGAAAAATAAGGAAAAAATTATGTTTTTTTGGGGCAATTGTGGTTGTCACCAGCACGGTTGATGAGCTTTATGCTCTGCTCACTATAGGTGATGGTCTTACCACAAAAAATACAAGTGATCTTGAATTCACCAAACTGTGGTTGTATGTTTGGGACCATCTCCCTTGTCTCTGGTCCCGATGGAGTGGGTTGCTTTCTTTTGGAGGTGCTGGGTGAAGATTGGGGAGGGTTACTGGCCAGTTTTCTCACCTCTGCCGCAGCATAGTTGTTGGGATGCTTGCACTGCATGTGCCGAATCATGGTGTTATTGCCAAATGAATATTTCTTATTAGGGTTCCCCCTTGAAAGTTCAGAGCCACAGATTTGGCAAGTCACCTTTGGCGCATTCACTTTCTTCTTGCCCTCTGGGATGGAAAAAAACTCCCATACAATGTGCTGCTTTGGCCTATATGGGGTATTGTCTTCTGGTAGGAATGTCCTACTCCCCTCCTCCTCCTCCTCCTCCTCCTCCTCTTCTTCTTCTTGGCCACCAATGTGATGTTGTGGTGGTCCTCTTGGTGGTGGTGGTGGTGGTGGTGCAGATGCTCCAGCTGCTGCTGCTACTGTAGCCATTTTAAACTACAAAATATTAGTCACAGATCTCAAAACAGGTCTTCCTTAGTCAAAGGACAGAGTCTGAATAAGGAAAAAAGGTGGGGGCTTTCATCATTTGGAAAAAAAAAATGTCCTTGACCAATAAAAAGTGTTATTTTCAGGTCACATGACCCGGGCTTTCATCATTTGGAAACCAAAACTGTTCTGCACCAATAAAAAGTGTTATTTTCAGGTCACATGACCCGACGCGCTTATGCTACGTGCCCCCGGGGCACGTCGCGTAAGCGCGTTGCATGCTTACGTTGCGCGATCGTATGCGCTCGAGTGCTACCGGGTGCGCTTACACCGTGCGTATCACGCGGACGCGGCTACGCGATACGTCACAAGGATGTTTTCGTTCGCGGCAATAGCGGTAACGGGACGCACCCCGGTACGTGCCACAAAATTGCGCTGACCGGGGCGCTCCCCGGTAAGCGCCCCGGGAGCGCTCCACGGCAAAAAAAATTACAAAAACATTTTAATAAAAAAATAGTATTATATAAATATACAATATAGAATTCATTATAAAAAATATTACATTTCATAGGTTTGAGGCCCTATATATAGTTAGGAATTAGCATTTACAAAACCTTTGAAATTCACTGAAAAAACCATAGGTTTCACACCAGTTATAGTTAGGAATTAGCATTTAAAAAACCTATGAAATTCACTGAAAAAACCATAGGTTTCACACCAGTTATAGTTAGGAATTAGCATTTAAAAAACCTACTAAATTCACTGAAAAAACTATAGGTTTCACACCAGTTATAGTCAGCTGGAAATTTTACTCGCATAAAACCATTGAAATTCCCACGTTATAGTTAGTTGGACTCACTATAACTTGCGAGTGCAATGCACTGCTGATGACGTCACATATTACATCACTCATGACATGGTCAGTGAATTTAATAGGTTTTTTAAATGCTAATTCCTAACTATAACTGGTGTGAAACCTATGTTTTTTCAGTGAATATATATATATATATATATGACGCTCAAAATCCTCCCAAACTCGGCAGAAGAATGAAACAGCACTCGAAGGGTGGAATATTAACAACACGCTAGATTTCATTTAGCGGAGGGGGTCACACACATATATATATATATATATATATATATATATATATATATATATATATATATATATATCCCTCGCAACTTGCCTCGTCATGCTGGAGCCATCGTCGGAATCAAGGCAGTATCCCGTTGAATATTTTCGTACAAAATCCATAGAAATGATGGCACTCCACTCGGGGAAGTCTTTAGAATTTTTATTTCAGCAACTGAGATCGCCTACGCGTTTCGAACTAAGCGTTCTTGATCACGGCATAGTTTTGGACAATCAGCCCCTTTTCCCTTTCAACATTAAACACACATGTGACTTACAATGCATGCTGGGATTTGTAGTGAAATTCAATTCATTTCACTGTGTATTTAACAGTTTCCGATCATTTGATTAGTCATATTATTTCTAACACATTTTATTTTTCATGTGTAGTCTCGCGCTCTATTGTAACGATGTGTTGGTGGTACATATGTGTTTCTGAGTACCGTTTGTGTTGGGCTGAGTGCCCTTTACTTCCAGCAGGATCTATCTGTTATTATTGTTGTGTGTGTCAGTGGGTTCTGAGAGTAACCCCCCGATACTGTGTGGTATTGCGGTGGTAGACTTCCAGTGTGTTATTGTTATGTTTTTATTTGATTTGAATTTGTGTTCTATCTTAATCCCCATATATATGTTTTAGGCAGTCACAATACTGGAGGTGCTAGTGGTTCCTGAGCTGAGTGCCCTTGCCACCGCAAATATTTACCATATCTGACCGGGAGTGTGTATTGCTAAATGTGCTTAGAGTGACTTCACTTTGTGCATATGCAGGCAGTACGTTTCACAGTTATGGTTCATTGGTTCAAGCAATAATATCTGTACAATCTTTCTCCTATTTACATATTTACAGATGAACATATAGTTCTGCATCTCCATTCAGTCCTATGGGTTGCATTGTTTTGAATCTCATGATCAGTTTGGACTCAAGTCGTCTCAGTTTTAGTTTTCTGTCCCCACCCCGTTCATGATGAGGTACCACGGCTAGGCCCGAGTATGTCATATTGAGCCATGTTTTTCCGGGATGGGTAGCCATATGTTTTGCCATGGCGTACGAGAAATCTTTGTTCTGTATGGCTCGAGTATGTTCAAGGATTCGTTTCTTGAGGGGACACGTGGTACTGCCAATGTATCTTTTTCCACAATTACATTGGAGTAGGTATACAACGAAGGATGTTTCACAGGTTATTGGTTCTTTGATTTCAAAGTTCTTTCCTGATGGATCATGTATGTTTTTTAAGTTCTTTCCAATTTTACACGCCTTGCATACTAGGCATTTTGTAAATCCTCTTTTTTTGATTTCTAGCCAAGATGGATTTTTTCTGGTTTCGAAATGGCTGTGCACGAGGTGGTCTGACAGGTTAGGGGCTCTTTTGTAGGTGATTGATGGTCGTTCTCCTATGTCATTTCCTATGTCAGCATCCTTCTTTAATATATGCCAGTATTTTGTCATTATTTTCTGTATTTTGTGACTTTCCTTCGTGTATCTCATTATCATCCTGGGATGTTCTTCCAGCATAGTTTCCTCCTTGTTCTCTGTGTTTGCAGACGATTGTTCATCTGTACTTTTTCTCTTGCCCAATAAAGCTTTTTTAGTCTTATTCTTGGCTATGAGCATTTCATTTCTGTTCATTTATCTGGCTGCTTTCTCCCCTCTGATGATATCTGTTTGTTTGTACCCTCTTTGTTTGAAACAAGTTTTTGTGTCTTCAAATTTTCGTTCCATTTCACTTGTTTCAGAGCAGTTTCTTTTCATACAAAGAAGTTCTCCGTAGGGAATGCTTTTTTTGAGGCTTTCAGGATGGAAGCTCTGCCCGTGAAGTAAACTATTCGTAGCTGTTTTTTTACGATCTACAGTTGTTTCTAGTTTGTTATTCTTCACATAGACTTTGTGTCTAGAAATTCTATTTCTCTAGAGCTTAGGCTGTAAGTGAACTTTAATCCTACAGTATTGTTGTTCAAGACCTCAAAGAATGAATGAAATTCCTGTTCTGTGCCCTTCCATAGTAGGAATAAATCATCAATGAAGCGCAGCCACAGTGCCACGTTAGCCATATGTCGGTCGTTTTCTTCTCCCCAAGCCACGCACCTCTCCCACCACCCCATCATGAGATTAGCGTAGCTTGGGGAGAAGGAAACTCCCATGGCAGTCCCGCAGCACTGTGCATACACCTTTTTGTTGAACAGAAACACATTGTTATATAAGCACAATGTTATCATTTCTACCAACATTTTTGAGTGCTCGTATTGACTGATTGGTTGTTGGAGAAAATATTGGATTGCTTGTAGCCCTATCTTGTGGTCGATTGAAGTGTATAACGAGATGACGTCGATCGTTATAAGCAGGTAGTTTGATTGCCACTCGGTGTTTGACAGAATTCGTAAGAAGTCCCCAGTGTCTTTGATATAGGATGCTAGAGTGGGAACTATTGGGGCAATGAAATTATCGACATAAATTGACACATTTTCATACAAGCTACCACAACTCGAAATTATAGGTCTCCCCGGTGGTTTGTTCAAAGTTTTGTGCACTTTCGGGAGAAAGTATATGGTTGGTGTTATGGGGTTGTCCACCATTAGAAATCTTCTCCCCTATTCTGTTATCAGGCCCGATTTTTTCCAAGTTTCCAACTTGTTTCTCAAGTCTAGTGTCATTTCCTTTGTGGGGTTTCTGTCAAGTACAGTATATTTTGTTTTGTCCCCAAGTTGTCTCATTGCTTCATTTATGTAATCCTGTTATTCCAGGATGACGATGTTGCCAACCTTGTCAGCAGGCTTTATTTCAATAGTGTTGTTCAACTTGAGTGATTGTATTGCAGCTCTTTCTTCTTTGCTTAAATTTTGGTTCCTGTTTTGGTTGACATTTTTCATTTATTCCAGTTCCCCCAATACTAAGTCCTGGAAAATGTCTATTTTGTTGCCTGGATATAGGGTCGGGCAAAATTTAGATTTAGCCTTGAATTATGTTTTAGGTCGTTTATTGATTTCTATGTCCATCTCTTGTAAGATTTGCATGTTCCCGAGTTGTGTGCTTGTAGTTTCATTGGCTAGATCATACGCAACTCGTAGTTGCGGTATTTCCGTCATCTGAAAGTGGACTTGATTTTCTATTTGGTTTTGATTTTTCTCATCCATTATTCCATCTGTTTTAGGATATCTCTTGAAATGTATTTTTAGCTTCAATTTTCGTACATATTTGTACAGGTCAATTTTTGTGTCCATGATTTCTTGGTGTATTTCTGGACAGAACGACAGTCCCTTGTTTAAGAGATTTTTTTCGCTTTTATTGAGTGTGTATCTCGATAGATTTATCACCAGATCCGGAGCTTTTTTGTTTTTATAGGAGGATTTCACTTCTTTGTTGTTATTTTTCTGTTCCTCAGGTTGTACCCGCCGCTTTAATTTCCTGCTTCTCCTTGTTTTGCGAACTGGTTTTTTGATGATTGGAAGAAGCCTCTTCCTCTTGCCTGGGTGCGGTTGTACCCTCCTCTTGAGGATGTTGCTTTCGACGTTTGCTGCTCCTTGTGGAGTAGCTGAAGTTCGTCTAAAAAAGTCAGCTGTTGGGTACTTCCCTGTCGTTGTTCTCCTTCACTGCATTCTGATTCTTCTTCACTTGCTGATTTTTCATGGGTTTCAGCTGGGGTTCGATTCCATTGCTTTTTATAGGTGTCGTATTTCTTGGTGAATGTTAGGATTGTTCCAAATTGGTAATCATCCTCATCTCTCCTAATTTTTCTCTGTTTTCTGTTTTGGACATCGTCTTCATCGTCTTCATGTTTATCTAGGTTTTGTTCCATTTCCGCCCTCATCTTTTTTACCACTTCTGCGTCTTCATTTAGCTCTGTTATTGATTTCTCAATGTCCGCGATGGCCAGATGTATTTATCCCACTTCTATTCGAGCATATTTTATTATTATCAGTAACATGTTTCTGGAGCATGCCATGTTATTTTTGCCCCATTCTTCCAGCATTTCTGGCTTCGTGTCCGGATGATTCGCTAATGTGAAGATTCTCAGTCCTCTAGGGACCATAGCACATTCGAGGTATTTTTCAAGGGTAATTATTTCCCATGAGCGCGATATTTCCTTACGTTGTATTTTTTCCAGTCTGGCAAATTATTGTTTGATATTAGAGGTTATTGCCTGTGCACTTTTATTCATTTCCTCTCCACGTTTTGTGCCTGAGACGGTTTTCCTGAACATGTTTTCTGCTTTGGAAGCCCGTTTAGCACTTCTTTCTTCCATTATATTATTTTTTGTGTAATTTCCTGCTTGCACGCTGGTGATTTCACTCGGCACTTTTCAGACTTTTCTCAAATGCCCTGATTGCTTATTCCTTTGTAAAGGGACTATTTGTCTCATTCAGCGCAAATGAACCTTATATGGCTGATTCTTGCACTTGGAGTAGTTTCACTCTTATAATCACAGTTGGTTCGTGTCCCCGGGTGAGGTGGTTTGTGTTAGAGTGTTTCTTCTAACAATCGTTCCGTACGGCTATTAGTGGCCTCAGTACTGGTAATCCCACCTCGCTATCAACGCCCAAAAACATTCACCCGCCGCCGAATTTTCTTACCTGGGAGACTCCCGGCCGTGTCCATGTCCTCCGACCCAGCACGTCGGCGCTCAACCAGTCAGGCGGCAGGGCGATTTGTTTTCAATTTTGCTTCACTCACTCTCCTTTGGTTCCGTGTATTTTTCTCCTGGCGGTTGTCAGCTCCAGGTTGTACTTTTCACCGATTCACTGGGAATATGATCTCCCAGTTTGTTGATGGAGTTGCAGGTCGGGCGTTGGGTTCTCCCCTGTATTTTCAAAATCCCTCGCAACTTGCCTCGTCACAGGAGGAACGCTATCATGCTGGTGCCATCGTCGGGATTAAGGCAGTATCCCGTTGAATATTTTCATACAAAATCCATAGAAATGATGGCACTCCACTCGGGGAAGTCTTTAGAATTTTTATTTCAGCAACTGAGATCGCCTACGCGTTTCGAACTAAGCGTTCTTGATCACGGCATAGTTTTGGAACACATAACAATAATAACAGATAGATCCTGCTGGAAGTAAAGGGCACTCTCACACAACACAAACGGTACTCAGAAACACAAATGTACCACCAACACATAGTTACAATAGAGCGCGAGACTACACATGAAAAATAAAATGTGTTAGAAATAATATGACTAATCAAATGATCGGAAACTGTTAAATACGCAGTGAAATGAATTGAATTTCACTACAAATTCCAGCATGCATTGTAAGTCACATGTGTATTTAATGTTGAAAGGGAAAAGGGACTGATTGTCCAAAACTATGCCGTGATCAAGAACGCTTAGTTCAAAACGCGTAGGCGATCTCAGTTGCTGAAATAAAAATTCTAAAGACTTCCCCGAGTGGAGTGCCATCATTTCTATGGATTTTGTATGAATATATATATATTACCTACTGGCGGTCGCCAGTAGGTATATATAGTTAGGATTTTTTCTCTATGGGATTTTTGAAAATTCTATGTCTAATAACTTTGGCGTTTGTGGACGGAATTGGCTGAAATTTTCAGGAAAATGGCACATTTTGTTTCTGAGCAGCCCCTGAAAATTGGGGGGGGGGTTCGTCCAGGGGGGGTCGAGAAAAAAGGGGGGTCCCAAAACGTGTTTTTAACATTGAGTTTTCCATAGGGCGGTTGGCCTCACTTTTAGCCCGAACGGCTGAATGGATTTGCACGAAACTTGGCAAAATTGTAGGGACTGGTAGCCCGATGTGCCTTTTGTAGGTCTCAATATATGTGCTACAGTGGATTTTGAGAAATTAACGTTTAAAAAAAGATATATATCTGTAACAGCGGACCGGGCAGCGCTCCAGTACGCGTACTTTTCGCGCAACGGAGCTTTGTGAAGCGAAGCTGATTGGTTCTCCGGCGTCTGTAAACATTCCAAACAGTCCGTAGCGGCCGCCATCTTGTCTCTCGGTAGGATCGAGAGACAAGAGGAGGCCAAAGCGAAGGGGCAAATGACCATAAGGGGGCATAGTAGATCCTCGCTGACCCCCTAGGTTTGATGTGGAGGTTTTAAAAGGGCCCCGCGGGGCAAAAAAAAAAAATAATAATAATAATCGAACGGCTGAATGGATCTGCACGAAACTTGGTAAAATATTAGGGACTGGTAGCCCGATGTGCCTTTGCTAGGTCTCAATATATGTGCTCCAGTGGATTTTGAGAAATTAACGTTCAAAAAAAGATATATATCTGTAACAGCGCTCCGCTTCGCGTAACGGAGGTTTGCGAAGCTGATTGGTTCTCCGGCGTCTGTGAACATTGCAAACAGTCCGTAGCGGCCGCCATCTTGTCTCTCGGTAGGATCGAGAGACAAGAGGAGGCCAAAGCGAAGGGGCAAATGACCATAAGGGGGAATAGTAGATCCTCCTTGACCTCTTAGGTTTGATGTGGAGGTTTTAAAAGGGCCCCGCGAGGCAAAAAAAAAAATAATAATAATAATCGAACGGCTGAATGGATCTGCACGAAACTTGGCAAAATTGTAGGGACTGGTAGTCCGATGTGCCTTTGCTAGGTCTCAATATATGTGCTCCAGTGGATTTTGAGAAATTAACGTTCAAAAAAAGATATATATCTGTAACAGCGCTCCGCTTCGCGGAGATAAAATTATATCTGTATTACCTAGCTGTTGCTAACACCAGTTAGCGACGGCTAGTAGGAGATAGCGACCATCTTGGGCCCCACTTTGCATGTGAGTGATATTTAGTATATATAGTTAGGATTTTTTCTCTATGGGATTTTTGAAAATTCTATGTCTAATAACTTTGGCGTTTGTGGACGGAATTGGCTGAAATTTTCAGGAAAATGGCACATTTTGTTTCTGAGCAGCCCCTGAAAATTGGGGGGGGGGTTCGTCCAGGGGGGGTCGAGAAAAAAGGGGGGTCCCAAAACGTGTTTTTAACATTGAGTTTTCCATAGGGCGGTTGGCCTCACTTTTAGCCCGAACGGCTGAATGGATTTGCACGAAACTTGGCAAAATTGTAGGGACTGGTAGCCCGATGTGCCTTTTGTAGGTCTCAATATATGTGCTACAGTGGATTTTGAGAAATTAACGTTTAAAAAAAGATATATATCTGTAACAGCGGACCGGGCAGCGCTCCAGTACGCGTACTTTTCGCGCAACGGAGCTTTGTGAAGCGAAGCTGATTGGTTCTCCGGCGTCTGTAAACATTCCAAACAGTCCGTAGCGGCCGCCATCTTGTCTCTCGGTAGGATCGAGAGACAAGAGGAGGCCAAAGCGAAGGGGCAAATGACCATAAGGGGGCATAGTAGATCCTCGCTGACCCCCTAGGTTTGATGTGGAGGTTTTAAAAGGGCCCCGCGGGGCAAAAAAAAAAAATAATAATAATAATCGAACGGCTGAATGGATTTGCACGAAACTTGGTAAAATATTAGGGACTGGTAGCCCGATGTGCCTTTGCTAGGTCTCAATATATGTGCTCCAGTGGATTTTGAGAAATTAACGTTCAAAAAAAGATATATATTTGTAACAGCGCTACGCTTCGCGTAACGGTGGTTTGCGAAGCTGATTGGTTCTCCGGCGTCTGTAAACATTGCAAACAGTCCGTAGCGGCCGCCATCTTGTCTCTCGGTAGGATCGAGAGACAAGAGGAGGCCAAAGCGAAGGGGCAAATGACCATAAGGGGGCATAGTAGATCCTCCTTGACCTCTTAGGTTTGATGTGGAGGTTTTAAAAGGGCCCCGCGAGGCAAAAAAAAAAATAATAATAATAATCGAACGGCGGAATGGATTTGCACGAAACTTGGCAAAATTGTAGGGACTGGTAGTCCGATGTGCCTTTGCTAGGTCTCAATATATGTGCTCCAGTGGATTTTGAGAAATTAACGTTCAAAAAAAGATATATATCTGTAACAGCGCTCCGCTTCGCGGAGATAAAATTATATCTGTATTACCTAGCTGTTGCTAACACCAGTTAGCGACGGCTAGTAGGAGATAGCGACCATCTTGGGCCCCACTTTGCATGTGAGTGATATTTATCACTAATGACATGCAAAGTGGGCATGCCAAGATGTTAGCGACTGGAAACAGTCGCTAACATCGCTATCTCCTATTATCAACTTTTGGAAATATTCGCGATAAGCGCAAATATCTCCAAAAGCTAGCACCTGCCCTGAGCAGTTCTAAGGCATGTTATCCAATGGGAGGTGGATAACATGGCTAAGAGCATTAGCTCGGTAATGCATGAATATCGCTGAGTTTTCAGCGATATTAATGCATTGCGGTCGTTTTTTATCGTATTTGCGATAAACCTTGATAATAGCAAGGTTTATCTGCGATAATTTCTGACGATGCTTAGCGGTAAAAAAATCGTTGCTAAGCATCGTTAGGGATAAATATCGCTTAACTTTGGTAATATGCCCCAACGTCTGTTAACGTTCGATTCGAAGGAAATCAGGAAGTGTTGAAAAACATTGTCTGCGCCATCTTGCCTTTTTTCAAATGCCACACTTTTGTCGTGCACGGCAGTCATTTTAGATGCCTTGACCAGACCCACTCTGTGCACGCTGTCGATCCTTAGCATGACTCCCCACCCTCGCAAGCATCTCCCCCAGGCAGTGGTCACCCCCGCTCTCTGTCTTATGCATGGGTAATAAACCACCCCCCATCTGCGCTGCTCTTCCCTGAGAATCACACCCTGTGCCCGCCCGACACCTCCCTTTCGCCCTATTCACTACCGCACCCTCTGACACTCCTTTTCCTCTGTGTCCGATTGTCCAGGCCGGTCCTAGGGTATCAGCTAGCCCTGCAGATGTAGTTTATGGCCCCAGCTGTAAAGAATCACCCCTCTTCAAAGAAATTATAGTAGATCAAGGCCCACACTCGATGAGATCCGTCACAGCAGACGCGTTCCTATTATCTGAAAACCATCCTGTATTGTGATTGGGGAGGGGACCGAGCCTGAAGCGGAAGATTCCAGGGATGACTCTTTGTACATCAAAGTTTTTACAATTATGTGTCACATTAAAAATATATAGCACTCCAACAAAGTAGTAAGATTATAAAACTTTAATAACTTATAAATATATACAAGAAAACAAAAACAGTAATAACATATAAACATTTTTAGGGAAAAACAACGAAGTAGCGGTCGGCTGTGCGAATAGTCCCAACGCAGCACAACGTCCAGATTTCTGGCGTGGGGCGTCGCGGGGGGTGGGTCATCAGTAGCAAACTGTTGTGCGAATAGTTCCAAGGCAGCAGAACGATGGCACCAAGGTGATGTCCAGTAAGTTGCCGCACTGGTTTTGGTATCCTACAATGCTGCTCCGAATAACGGCGTGGGGCGCCCCGGGGGAGGCGGCGTGAACGGGCCTCTCCAGGTGGAGTGTCATCTGTTGTACTGGGGCGCCCCTTTACCGTTTCAGTTGCCATTCCGTCCGTTTTTGGTCCACTGTGTCAAAAGCCGCAATTCAGCTGAGTTGCGCCCACTCTTGCGGTGCAGCGATAGGCGGCTGTCACAGGACTCTCAAAATGGCGGCAGGCTCTTTCCTTTTTGGGCCTGGTCCACTGAAATGGCCCTGGGACACCTTGGAAATCGGACGCTTGTCTGCTAGGTCTTGGACCCCATTCTCGAAAGCGTCCCCTCCGCCTTGAGGATTTATCAAAAGTTTTGGGGGCCCCCGACTCCTGTAGGCTTCTGGTGGGGAGCGATTGCCATGATTGCTCGCGGAATGACCACGACGGAGCTACGAGATGGTGGTGCTGTCATGCTGAAGCCAGCTTCAGTCTGAAACATCCAGAAACAAGGTGGGGCTTTCATCGTTTGGGAAAAAAAAAAAGTTTTCATCCAATGAAAAGTGTTGTTTTTAGGTCATATGATCAAGCCTTCCATCATTAGGAAACCAACAGTAAAATGAACCAATGAAAAGTTTTATAAACAAGTCACATGACCTGTTATGCGGCATAGGGTATAAAATGCGGAGAAAATACGTTGGCACGTGAGGCGGCGTCAGTAGCGGACCGATGTGCGTATAGGCCGAAGGCAATACAACGCGCCAAGATCCGGATGGCACCGAGGTGGTGTCCAGCAAGTTGCAGCACTGGTGTGGCCATCCTACAATGCTGAAAGTCGGCGTGGGGCGCCCCGTTGGCCTGTGAGTTTGCGTCAGTAGCGGACCGATGTGCGAATAGGCCGAAGGCAGCACAACGCGCCAAGATCCGGATGGCACCGAGGTGGTGTCTAGTAAGTTGCCGCACTGGTGTGGCCATCCTACAATGTTGAAAGTCGGCGTGGGGCGCCCCGTTGGCCTGTGAAATGGCGGCAGTAGCGGACCGATGTGCGAATGGGGCCAAAGGCAGCGCAACAATATTTTCGGAATAGAAGACACCACAAGGCGCTGAGATGCCAAGATCCGGATGGCACCGAGGTGGTGTCTAGCAAGTTGTGGCACTGGTGTGGCCATCCTACAATGGTAAAAGTCGGCGTGGGGCGCCCTGTTGGCCTGTGAGATGGTGTCAGTAGCAGACTTTTGTGCGAATGGGGCCAAAGGTAGCGCAACAATATTTTCTGACTGACACCACAAGGCGCTGAGATGCCAAGATCCGGATGGCACCGAGGTGATGTCTAAGTTGCGGACCGATGTGCGAATGGGGTCAAAGGCAGCGCAACAATATTTTCTGTATGGAAGATACCACTAGGCGTTGAGATGCCAAGATCCGGATGGCACCGAGGTGATGTCTAGCAAGTTGCTGTACTGGTGTGGCCATCCTACAATGGTAAAAGTCGGCGTGGGGCGCCCTGTTGGCTTGTGAGATGGTGTCAGTTGCAGACCGATGTGCGAATGGGGCCAAAGGCAGCGCAACAATATTTTCTGTATGGAAGATACCACTAGGCGTTGAGATGCCAAGATCCGGATGGCACCGAGGTGATGTCTAGCAAGTTGCTGTACTGGTGTGGTCATCCTACAATGCTGAAACTCGGCGTGGGGCGCCCTATTAGCCTGTGAGATGGCGTCAGTAGCGGACCGATGTGTGAATGGGGCAAAGGTAGCGCAAGAATATTTTCTGAATAGAAGACACCACAAGGCGCTGAGATGCCAAGATCCGGATGGCACCGAGGTGGTGTCTAGTAAGGTGCACTGGTGTGGTCATCCTACAATGCTGAAACTCGGCGTGGGGCGCCCCATTAGTCTGTGAGATGGCGTCATTAGCGGACCGATGTGCGAATAGGCCGAAGGCAGCACAACGCGCCAAGATCCGGATGTCACCGTGGTGGTTTCATAGTTGAGAGGCACTTCATCTGCAGTGGGGCGCCGAGATCCGGATGGCACCGAGGTGATGTCTAGCAAGTTGCTGTACTGGTGTGGTCATCCTACAATGCTGAAACTCGGCGTGGGGCGCCCCATTAGCCTGTGAGATGGCGTCAGTAGCGGACCGATGTGCGAATAGGTCGAAGGCAGCACAACGCGCCAAGATCCGGATGTCACCGTGGTGGTTTCATAGTTGAGAGGCACTTCATCTGCAGTGGTGCGCCGAGATCCGGATGGCACCGAGGTGATGTCTAGCAAGTTGCTGTACTGTGTGGTCATCCTACAATGCTGAAACTCGGCGTGGGGCACCCCATTAGCCTGTGAGATGGCGTCAGTAGCGGACCGATGTGCGAATAGGCCGAAGGCAGCACAACGCGCCAAGATCCGGATGTCACCGTGGTGGTTTCATAGTTGAGAGGCACTTCATCTGCAGTGGGGCGCCGAGATCCGGATGGCACCGAGGTGATGTCTAGCAAGTTGCTGTACTGGTGTGGTCATCCTACAATGCTGAAACTCGGCGTGGGGCGCCCCATTAGCCTGTGAGATGGCGTCAGTAGCGGACCGATGTGCGAATGGGGCCAAAGGCAGCGCAACAATATTTTCTGAAGAGAAGACACCAAAAGGCGCTGAGATTCCAAGATCCGGATGGCACCGAGGTGGTGTCTAGCAAGCTATGCAGTTGAGTTGTGTGCGCACTTGCGGCGAATAGGTCGAAGGCAGCATAACAATGTTTTCTGAATAGAAGACACCACAAGGCGTTGAGATTCGGTTACCACCGAGGTGATGTCTAGCAAGTTGCCGCACTGGTGTGGCCATCCTACAATACTGCTCCGAATAACGGCGTGGGGTGCCCGAAGGGGGGGGGGGGAGGCGGCGTGAACGGGCCTTCCTAGGTGGAGGCTCGTCTGCTGTAGTGGGGCGCCCCTTTACCGTTTCAGTTGCCATTCAGCTGATCGGCTGCTCTTGATGCTACAGCGACAGGCGGCTGCAACAGGACTCTCAAAATGGCGGCCTGTTCTTTGGATTTGGGCCTGGTCCACTAAAATGGCCCTGGGACACCTTAGAACTCGGACGCTCGATTTTTTTTTCCTTTCCTGTACATGCAAAAAAAGGTAAATGCCCGGTACGTTACACGCTTCATCTGCCACGATGAACTCTCCAGAGGAACCGAAAAAAAATATAGTTATGGTAACTATACCATGCATCGTCATATGGAGAGGTGGCACCAATTAATTATAGTGCTGCATAAAAGAGAGATTTGGAGGAGAACCCCTGACCTGCTAGTACATTCATCAAAGAAGTGGCACTGACAGCATCAGAGGCAAGGGAAACGGTCCCAAATATTTAGAAGAACTTTGGAAAGATTAAAATGACATGTTTAGATTGTGGCAAATTAATTTCATGTGGACAGATGAGTGTTACTCTAATAAATACAGCATATGAACATCATCATAGTCGATGGTTGGTAGAGACATTTTGACTATATCCTGGACCTGCCCGTCCTCGCCCAAAATGGCGCCGGAATAAATGGGACTCGTAACTCCTTGTTGTGTACTGGTTGCAGAACCTTGAAATCACGAGATACGTATGCAGTTTTGAAGCACATGGCGGGCGGGGACGAGAATTGATTGAATATTTCGACATCCCTATTGATATTAAGTTCTGATGTGTTATTGATTACTGTACTATTGAAAGTTCGAATTAACGTCACCCATGGTACTTGCCCGCAAATGTATATCTAGATAATTTTATTGTAACTGGCCCTGTCGTATTTTAATTATAAAATGTACGTCCACCGATTCCGTAACTGTTAGACACCTTAGTTCTTGCAACCTAATGGCCCGCCCGTTACGTTCCTCTACAGTGTAAATGTCTACTCATCATATACGATTACAGTTTGCTCCGTGGGCGGCCCACGTGGTTATAGGCTCGTATTTGTATAATGAAATTTTCACAATAAAGGTTTTTAAAAGAAAACATGGTAGTAGTATATACATTGGTAAAGTTTTTAATAATAGTCACTGTTTTAGAATCATTAAAAGGCAAGTGAAATAAAGCAGACCAATTACATGAAGGGTAAAAGGTATAATACGAAGGAACGCAGTAAAGATAAATGGTCAAGGGCTGTTGTGTTTTCTATTCCTGCAACATAAAGTGATCGATAAGAATCTCATATTCAGGCGTATCGGCGACTAAGACAGCAGGTCGACCCTCTTTTGCTCAACGGCTCCGTCATGGGACGAAGAAACGCTCTTTTTCTCGAAAAAAGAATATATTTTACTTGCAGGACAGTTGTAAATTTTCCGGGAAAGTACATTAGCCTGGAACATTATAACATATATTTAAGAAAAAATAATGTTCGGAAGTAATAAAAAGCGTAATTTTTAGGTCATATGACCAAGCCTTTCATCATTAGAATAAGAAAAGTAAAATGAACCAATGAAAAGTTTTATTAACAAGTCACATGACTTGTTATGCTTACGTTATGCGCTGCGCGCCCCGGATGACTTCCGGATGCGCTAACGCGGCGCGTCATATGACGCATTACGCGACAACGCAGGTCCAGAATATAGTCAAAATGTCTCCACCAACCAGCGGTCGGAACACAACCCCTTTCAGCAGGCTAAATAGTTCTGTTAAATGACAACAGAAGGGACAGGCAACAAGAAACATCAGTCAAAGAGGGGAGGGCTAGTTCTTCTCTACCGGGTTACATTGGGGCGCTACCGGAACTGATCGAATTGGTAGTCTACAGTGTTTCTGGATGTTTCAGACTGAAGCTGGGGTTAGCATGAGAGCAGTACCATTTCGTAGCTCCGTCGTGGCCATTCCGCAACCAATCATGGCAGCCGCTCTTTATCGTTATTTTGGGCGGGGTGGGTGGCGGAGCCGAGCTGTTTTGCAGCCATCATTGTGTGGAGTTCAGTTCATTTCACTAGTTTTGTATTTGTCATGAGGGGTTGTTCCTAATGTTTCTATTTTAGCGAGGTCAAAAAGAGATCCCGTTAGTGGCCTACTGATTTTGCTCGATTCCTTTTCTTTTTTTTTTACACGATTTTTCGTTATCTGCAAAGACTAAACAGAGTATTGCGGCTCTGTGTTTGTTTGTAAATAGAGAATGAACCAAAGAGAACCAATTCTAAAACAGTAAATACTTGGATAACAATCAATCAAATGGAGAGAGAAGCAGGCATGACGTATTACAACGGGGGCAAAGGCCTGCGTTAACTACCCTTCACTATGTGCAAAGAGAGAGTACTCCTAATAGAAATGAGGGGGGGGGGCACCATTCAAAGCAGATCAGTGTGCATAAACACGAAAATGTTTTCACTTACCACGTACTTGACATTCGACAGCTTATGATATTTGCTATTAAAAAACCATTGAAATTCACTGAAAAAACCATAGGTTATAGACCATATATAGTTAGGAATTAGCATTTACAAAACCTTGAAAATTCACTGAAAAAACCATAGGTTATAGACCATATATAGTTAGGAATTAGCATTTAAAAAACCTTATTTTACTCACACAAAACCATTGAAATTCCATATATAGTTAGTTGCACTAACTATATATCGCGCACCTGCAATCCACTGCTGATGATGTCACATATTACATCATTCATGACATGGTCAGTGACATCACTGATGACATCACTGATGACATCTCAAATGACATCACTGATGACATCACTGATGACATCTCATTTGACATCAATGACCACATCACTGATGATATCATTCATGTGACAATACAATGCATCTCCTCACATTTTAATATAACCTCTGTTTCACCCAGTGTTAAATACAGAGTATAATTTTTGAAACCATTGACACACCAATACTAGTTACTACATATGTACTCACTGATTCCTACGTCTACACACACATTCACTCATTCACCCATACAATCATTCATACATACAATCACTCATCTTTACAACACTATCATATGCACTCATACACCTATACAGACACTCACACTCTGCCACTCATCCATGGAGTTACTCACACACCTAGTCAGTCCTGTAAAGAATCAATCACACTTCCATTTTCTTGTCTATACAGTTAAACATAGAGCACCTTACATTTTCAAACATATACTAACACATACTTACTTTCTTATACAATCATTGATACAAGTACACATTGATCTGCACAGAGTCACACACCTCCCAGCCAGCCACACACACACTCAGTCTCCCATACAAATACTTGGACAATCAATCAATAACCCATATAGTTAATCATATAGCTACTGATCAACACATGCAGCAGTTTACAGAACAACAGACATAATGATGCACAAATTAAGACAGTTTAGTCACTAACCCATGCACTCAGTGAGACACATTTAATCACTCACTCATACATTCAGTCATGCACCTACTAAATCCTTCGTCCAGACACTTATAAATCCACTCATTCTTCAATATGTAAGACATATTTAAACTTTACCGAAACATAAAATCACTGGATGTTGTTATCAGTGATGTCATCAGTGATGTCATTTGAGATGTCATCAGTGATGTCATCAGTGATGTCACTGACCATGTCATGAATGATGTAATATGTGACATCATCAGCAGTGGATTGCAGGTGCGCGATATATAGTTAGTGCAACTAACTATATATGGAATTTCAATGGTTTTGTGTGAGTAAAATAAGGTTTTTTAAATGCTAATTCCTAACTATATATGGTCTATAACCTATGGTTTTTTCAGTGAATTTTCAAGGTTTTGTAAATGCTAATTCCTAACTATATATGGTCTATAACCTATGGTTTTTTCAGTGAATATATATATATTTAAGCAGATATTATCCAGCTGAGTCTGTCTTTTTTTACTTTCATGGTTAAATCAACTTGATTACAGTCTGTTATCCATATTCATTACAAACATGAGAGGGTCATGTGACCTGTTACGAAGAGTGCAGGGATTGGTTATGTTTAATTCAAAATGTTTGCACCAATAAACGTTTTCATCTGGTGAGCAAGGCGACAGGATCGCCGAAACGCGTCGGATTGCGGCACCCTTGACACTGCAAATGATATAATAAAAGAAAAACTTTGCTGCACAGATTACCGGATTGGTGTCCGTTTTTCTTCTTCGGAGTGCTGTTCACACGGTGCCTCAAGGGAGTGTTGGCGTATATATATATATATATATATATATATATAGTCCACCCAATCTTTCATGGCTAATTCTGCCAATACACCAGCTATGTTCTAACTTAGTACCTAAATGCTATTTGCTTAACAGGGTAAGGCAGAAGCAACCCGAGCTACACATTTCTCCAGTAGGGGGAATTGACTTTCTTGTGGGCCTGTCCTGTGCTCTGATGGTCTAGCAGTAGTAATAACTTGGCAAACTGGAGACACCAGAGGTCGGGATCGAACTATGCTCAGACTTAATACTGACCCTTCCTGTCAGTAATTATTTACTACATTTAAAAGGATTGAAAAATGGTTACCCGAAAAAAACCAAGAACCAGAGAATGTGAATGTGTTGTGCAGAAGTAGGTTCCCTAATAATTTTACTGAGAACAGACCGTGCTGGCCGTAATATCGCTCGGTTGGATTGCTGAATAAGGTCATCTGCTATATAAGGTTGCCTAAAATTGAAAAAAATACAATCTCCAGAGAAAGATTTGGTGAAGCAACCTGCCCATGTAACCCTTTGAACCCTAAGAATATCACCATAGGAATGGGTATTTGCTTTAAAACTTCCATGCAATCAATGAGTAACCTTATTTTGGAGTTGATCTGTTGTTTCAGACATCAAGGGAACTTAATATGGAACACTAGCTTAGACTATATTTGTGGGCATGATCAATGAGCTGTGCCCCCCAGTTTTCCTGATATAAATCACTATTACAAGTGTTCACTTTTTCACCACCCCATCCCTCCCTTCCAAATGTGCATGAAACATGGGGCGAGAATTCAAAGGTGTACACCCATTATTCCCCTATGTATTCCATATCCTTGTTAGGAGCTGACAGAGTTGTTGTTATGATCGAAGCATAGTTTCAAGTGGGTAGAGTCCTGGGTGCAATCTCAGGAGGTTCCCCCCACCCCAAACTATAGCTAATTTGCTCTTTATAACCCCCAAATATTAGAGCATAATAAAGTCTAATATCCAACAGACTACTCATTTTCGTGCAGAGAGTATCAATGAGGACAGTCTGAAAATTCTCCAAGACAACGATAGTCTGCAGACAGGATCATGGTATGAGCCTGATCATGAGTTTTCCTTGTTTTAGGTAGCTGTCTTGTACGCTTTGCCACAAGTTTGACAATTGTCTTGACTTGCAACTGTATATATATAGTGTGTAATGTTCCTGAGGGGCAATACGTGCTAAACAAATGCTAAAAAGGGAAGAATGTAGTGACCGTTGGGAGGGGAGCGGGGGTGGGTACGTTGGGTGGAATGTGTTTTTCTAAAAATGGCAAGTACTGATTACATGTCAATTATGGGGAAAGTCGGAACCTGTTTTATTTTATTATATAAATGAAACAGTTTCCGGCTTTCCCCCATGTTTGACATATATCTATACGGAGAACCTGGCCTCTTGGGCCTAACTCCCCTTGATAACAAGTACTGATTACAAGCATCAGAACATGAAGCATTGTGTTGGCAAAAAAAAGGTTGGGGTGGGTGGATAGCAAAGATGGTCAGTGGGTAGAAGTCCCAATCCTCTGGGTAAAATGATACTGGCTCTCTGCTGTTTTTTATTTATTCAGTTTTATATAGACCAAACCTGCCACAAAATCAGATTTATGTTTTAGGCACAAGGAGATTATGTGAGTGCCCAGGATGTTGAATTGACACTTGCATTCAAACATCGTTCCCCAGTTCCTAACTTGACCATTCCGGCTGTTAGGCCGCATCACATCAATAAGTATTAATTTGAGTGGTGGCTGGTGGTCTTTAAAAGTGGTGAAGTGAAATACTGGCCAATAATGCACTCCATTTAAAAAAAAAACATTTGCCTCACTCATCCGCATTCCATCTCACATTGAGACCCAAATTACGACTTATTTTGCACTGAGTTTGCATCACAAGAGATGCAAACCTGTGCAAAATGTTATTTAATGTACTTTTCTGAGCAAAACCTGTTTCCACAGGAAAGTTGCCGGAAAGTACCCAAAGCGCCACTTTGTGTTACTCTGTGTCAAGGGGGCATTCCATGGATGGTACATTGTGTTCCCATGCAGCGACTCATGGTTTTTGCTGCAAAACCTTATCTAATAACAATAGTAGCTATTGTTTTGTGCCCAAAAATAAATAAACACCATATGAAACCAAGTGTTAAAATGGAGAAATGCTTTTATTTCTCCAAATGTTCCCATTTTGCATGTGTACTGCACTCTATGCGCACATCCAAAGTATGAAAAGTTTTAAAAATGAAATCATAGTATTTTGTAATCCAAGAGCAGCCAGTACAAAACCTATGCAAGACTCAGAGAGACACCATTACACTAAGGCAAAAGGGTGGGTACATGGCACCCAGTACCCTAATTGTGCACCGGTGCTATGGATCAAGCCCGAATGGCTGTACCGGGCATCGGACATTTGCCCTGAAGGCTGTAAGGGTGGTGGTGGGTGCTTTTGTTACTGGGTGGCTTGATTTGTAGCAGTGCAGTAGTTTTAAAAGCACTGCAGAGTTCCTTTTGCATCCAAAAGTTATCAGGCCACATAAAGAGGGCAAAGATGACTAGTGATTAAAGTATCTACTGAAAAGAGATTAAAATATTGTCTAGTGGCAGTTTAAACTCATCCAAGGTAGAGCAGAGGGTTAATATGCATACTACAAAGTACGGGTACTACGCAGATCACAGAAAACTATTTTATGTGCAATGTTCAGTGGAATACTGCTTTAGTAACAGAGAACTTTTTGTTACTGTGCAGTTCATACATTACAATCATAATCTAGCACAGTGAACTATCGAATGCCATCAAAGAGCTGCATGTAAACTGCATGGTACAGGTTAGAAAGTTATGTTTTTGATCCCTAGTGTTTGATTATTCTAATTCGATTCAAAAACTTTATTCGATCATTGATTAATGATCATAAAAGTACATACATACATAAGTGATAAAACATGAGGAAACAGCAAATATTATTCTAATTGTACTAAAAAGAGTTTGTTGGAGTAGAAATACATGTATTAATAAAGTCAACTGTCTTACATTCTAAATCCTGAGTTTATACTTCCCCTGACCAAGCATTTCCCTTTGTCTTATCAAAAATTTTCTAAACAATGATTTACACACATATGATTAATTGTCTCTATATGTGTGTGTTAAGTGCTCCAACACCCTGCATTGGTAAGAGAGGCAATATAAAGCAAATGAAATACTTGTGAGAAAGGGGCTATGGAGAGATGAAAGGCACTGTTGGACGGTGATGGTGAGGGAATCATTGAAGAGCTCCAATAAAGATTGCCGTATCCTGGTGCAATGTAAGGTCATCATTTACTATGCTTCAAAAACGAAATCAATTGAATATTTAAAAAAAATATGTTCCATTTTCACAAAGTTGTATTGGTGGAAGGATCCCCCCAAGCCCCATTGTAGAGGTCAGACTTGTTCGCTATGCACCCTATAGAGTCTGGTATGACAAACTGCGGCCCTTCTAGGGAGACAGCGGGATGGTGCCATATATTCATTGATATGGCACTTTCCTATTGACGCAAAGCAGTAACTTTGGGTGCTGGTTGCGTGAACATTTTGAAAATCTGAACCTTAGTCTTTTTAACCTCACTCAGTCTAACTCATATTCACTCACTTGGTCATAGCTTCTCATACTCACTCCGACTTACTGTTACTCACACGCAAATGTACTCACTTACTGATTCTCATGCTAACTTACTAACACAATTACACATTCAGTAACTCTGGGCCCTGGTGCAACTGCACCTGCTGCACCATTGATAGCTATAGCAACAGTTCACTTAAATTTTCTCTCACAACCTCCAATCAATCACTCATTCTAACACACACATACTCCTTTATGACTCCCTCCTACTCACTTTCACCTATTCATGCACACTCCCAAACACCGATTCTCACTTTACTCTCATTTTCACTCTTAAGCACACATACACACTTTCAGTAAATCCCATTCATGTTCAGTAACTCACAGTCAGTTTTTTTTATTTTAATGACCTTGCTTATGGTAACTCAGAGGGTCTATGGCAGCAGCAGAGCAGTAATTTGGTGTTGGACATTGGAACCAGCAAGCCATGATTCTCAATGAGAATCGAAATTGAGCAGTACATGCAGGATAGAAAAGGGGAAGACCTGCCACAATACCTCTCCCAGCTTCTTGGTAGGACTGAAAGTACAGGCATAAAAGAAGCTGGGACAGTGCATGGGATCCTGCCCCTGCTGCATTGTGTGGCTTTTCATTGGCTTCAGAAATGCACTGATGTACACCCTCACAGCCCCATTTGAGCATATATACTGTGAAGGAAGTAACCTGCTTAGGGCCACTCAGGTCACTAATGACCATCTCTCAGTCTTCTGTACTAAATGAAGAGTCAGTCAAACAGTAAAGAATACAAACCAAAAACTGTTTATTCAAAAACACTCAGAGGGGAGCCCCATCTGCCCTGTCACTAGGAGTGCTGCAGAGAGGACTGAATTCAACAAGCATAAAGATACATTAAGTATATTTCGGAACCGGGAGAAAACACGCCCACAGTGGAATTTTACAAGCAGGTGCAGTTAAACAGCAAAATACAGAAAAAAACGGATTCAGAGCTCATCTCTTACACAAAGTACCATAGTCCAAGATCGTCCGGAGCCCACCACCAGACAAGGGGGAGAGGGCCTCTATGTAATGAGAAAGCTATTTGCTAACATGAACAGTCTGCTCATTACCGAAACAAAACCCAGGGAAAGAAACAATACCCAAAGTGGAGCATTTCTTGGAATTGAACGAGACCAGTCTGGAATGGGAAACAACATTTACAACGCAACTTTTACAACGCACTACCATTACAATGCAACATCCCTTACAACGCATGCCATTACAACGCAACGATTACCACACATGACACTACAACGCATACAATTACAACTCATGTTATTATGCATACCATTACAATGCATACCATTACAACGCATAGTACCCTTACACTATCCAAACTTACCCTACTGTTGCACCCCCTGGAGTTAGAATAGTAAATTTTACCCCTACACTATCCAACACTTACCCTACTGTTGCACCCCCTGGAGTTAGAATAATAATTGTTACCCCTACACTATCCAATACTTATCATACATGCCATGTAATGGTATGCGTTGTAATGGTATGCGTTGAAAAGGTAGTATGCGTTGTAATGGAATGCGTTGTGAAGGTAGTTTTTAAAAATTCGTTGTAATGGCATGCATTGTAATGGAATGCGTTGTAATGGATGTTGCGTTGTAAAAAATGCATTGTAAAGGTATGCGTTGTAAATGTATGCGTTGTAACGTCAAACAACCATCTGGAACAGCCTAATATGGCGCCAAAATAGAAAATGGCACAGTGAATGCTAACTTTCAATAATACTGCATAAGCATAAACAACTTCTATTTTAACAACTGTGTTGCCTCATACATGCACTTTATGTCTCCTTAATAAAAATGGATTGAGCCTGTGTGAAGGTAATGTAGTTGAACTTTGCCCCTCACATTTGCAATACAGTCACCCATCTGCACAATGTTTTGTTTTGAAAGAAAACTTAGTAGCTGAATCATGCCCCAGGTCCGTCCTCCTCCTTCTGTCATCAGTAGCCCAGAAAGGAGGCTGAGAGGGCTGACCTCCAGACTGGCAGTGTTCATGAAAACATGAATCTCATTTTATCATGAACACTCCAAAATAAAAAAAGGACAGGGGTCTCACAGGAGGTTGAGAGGTTCTGTGCCCAGGAGCCCTAGTTAAGTGCTTCTGCTTATTACCATCAATGTGGCAGTTTTACACTGATGTTATGTCACACAGTGCCTCTAACAAGCCGTATTCATGCAGTGGTGCAGTACAGCACCTAATAGTGACCATCTGCCTTAAACTTGCTCAGTTTCATAGGGCTGGACATGAGAACCACAGCAGGGAAACACAAGCAATGCATTTTCCTCCTAACCACAGCAGAGGGCTGACCTCTCATAGTCCATCTCCCAGAAGTCCCTTGCCCTTTACATGTGTTGGACAGACATATAGACATATACATTTTGCGCCAGGATACTCCCGAGTAATTGTGCGCGCTACAAATCCCCATATAACATAACATAACATAACATAACATAACATATTATAGACTGAAGAGGTGGATCAGAATGATACTGTGGATAGACTGCCACAGCAGCATGGTGTTCCCCAGTCTGCTCTGCTCTCATACGTTCTACCTCTTGCTCATCCTTACCATTTCTGTAAGTGACGGTTGGTGGTTGAAAAACATTAAGCCAAATAAAGAACAGTACCTTCTCCAAATCCAAGACACATTCACATTTCAAAGGATCCATGGGTTAATACACCTACTTTGGAAACATGGTCCACCTGACTCCCCTCTTATCAGAGTCCGCCTGTTTTAGAGCTCAAACTTGGTGCTCAAAGAGAAGAGTTCTCATTTCATGTTTGTTTTTAACTTTTCTTTTCTCTTCAGGCCAACTCTTTCCTTCCCATGTCCTACAGTAAATTTGTACTTATTTTGCATTGCCAATAGGTAGTCACAAGGAATTAAGAACGGTTCATCCTGCCCTATGCCCCTCTTGTCACTCCTTTCAAATGACTCTGCCTTCCCTTCTGTTCCCTGCCATCCTCCCTTTTAATTTTTCTCAATCTGACCCTTCCCACCTCAAACATTTCACCTTTGTCTCATTTCATATTTCGTTATGTATTCTTGTGTTAGCCTGATCTTCCTTGCTGCTCTAAAATACCTCATTACAAATGTAGACCAAAAGGACATACCAAAATTACAAAAAAGCAATGAACATCAGGGAGATTTCACAACAAAGCATACTCTGGGAAGGAAGAGGGTGTGCCATTGAGAGGGGTAAGAAGACAAGGTAAATAGAGATCAGCAGTGCAACTGTTAAACATAGCACCAAGTGTGCAAACTCTTGTAGCCAAAAGTAGCATTAAAAAGGGTGAAGTCTGTTCGGTATCAAGAAACTCATTTAATTGCCTATTTTATTAAGGAGTGGAAGATACTTGTTCCTCTGGAGATAGGCTGAAGACGCAGAATACATAAACGAGTTCTTGCACAGAGAGAGGTAGGTCCTTATGCCTACAGAGACAGTGGAGTTCTGCCACAAAAATACCTAATCATCTTCTCTGCAGGTAGAGCATACAAAGTGCAGAGCCCATGCATAGATAGAACAGAGACCATGTACCCATAGGTAATTTCTTACATTGAGCTGGAGCTGAGTTCCTGCACACGTAGTCCTGCAGCCCTGGGCAGACAAAGCTCAGCTCTTCCAAGAATGCAGCTGATGTTCATTGTAGACAGTGCTGAGCCCCTGAACATACATAGATCAAGGGGAACAAGTTCACAGGCAGAGCTGGGATTTTTAAGCATTAATTCATATAATGTGAATCCCTAGGTTATGTAGGGAATAAGAAACCAGGACCAGCTAATAATCTGTGAGAGTATCACACGTCTTTCATCTGAGTTAATCTGTTTCTGATGGGGAATGAGGAGGAGAAGGTAGGAGGGAGGATGACAGTGGAAGAGAAGGGATTGACAAAAGCATTTGAAGAGGGAGAGAGATAGAGAGATGAGGTAGACAGTAGGAAATTAGAATTAAGCATATGTGAGAATATGGACAGAAAAGTGTGAAAGAGAGGAGAAAGAAATGGGAGGAGAGTTTGACTGAGGTAGAAATGAACAGAGACTTAGGGGCCTATTAGAATGGCGGGAAGACCTGAGTCCGCCCGCCATTCTAGCGGGAACGGGACTGCCCGCCTGCCATGTGGCAGTCCCGCACCCCTTATCATGATACGACCACCACCGCAGTGGTTGTATCTGGAGTTTTAATATTGTGGCGGGTGCTGCTAGCTGCAGCACCCACCGCAATGGTAAAATGCTTTGTTGTGCATTTCCATGCCCACTGTCGCAGGCACCATGCGGTACCTGCCACCTTGCGCATGGACATGTAGGGGGTACCATAGGTAGCCCCCAAGTGCACCCCCACCCCCTTGGGGGCCTGCAAAGGACCCAAAAGCAAGTCCCCACCAGCATTTGCCTTGGTGGCATCGCAGCCATGGAAAGGCATCAAGATCCAAACATCATAATATGTATGCCGGTGCCTACAAGGCACCGCCACCATATATGAGCCCCAGCTCCTCCCAGCCTGCCTTTGTAACGATTGTTGACGGGCAAAAAAGCGGCATACGGACTTTCCATCCGCCACGATACCCACCACCATCGTGATATGGCGGTGGGCAATTCACGTTACGATGGCGTGATGGCCGCCACCACCGGCACGGCGGTGGAGATCTTTACACCATTGTAATCACCCCCTTAGTGTGAAATGGGATACACCAGAGTGAGAGACATACGAACAACACCATAACAATGATGCCAAGACAAACATTGTCAAGCTAAGGGTATTTGTGAAGTGCACAGCTCACCCCAGAGAGTATCCTGGGGCTGAGAAAGCAGGGGTTGTGTCAACTGTGACTGGGCCTTGTCTAGGGGAAGAGCCAGGTTTTCAGTTTTTTGTGGAGCTCAAGTACTGAGGAGGCAGCTCTAATGTGTAGCGGCAGGTCATTCTAGGCTTTGGGGACAAGGTAGGTGAAAGCATAATAGCCGACCCTGGTTCTTTGTATGTGGGTGATGTGTGCGAGCAGAGAGGTCTGGTGAGTGCATTATAGACAAGAGGGCTATTGAGGTAGGTGGGGTAGAGGTTGTTTAGGACTTTATATCTGTGTGTGAGAAGTTTAAAGAGTGTGGGTTAGTGGATGGGGGAGACAGTGGAGGCCTTTGAGGGTTGGGGTTATGTGAGGGAAAGCCTGAGTGTGGGTCTGCCCACTGGGCTTTGTATGGTCTGAAGTCTTCTTTTAGTTAGACCACAAACAGACATCATCATCTTGTAGAGTTGAACTCTCTCCTCTGCAGATAGAGTTGAGCTCCAGCAAAGATGCAACCAAGCTGCTGAGCTCCAGCTTGCTGGTCATGAGTATTTGGGTGAACATTCTGCATGTGTTGACAGGGAGTGATTTGACTATTTCAATGAGCATTTGGAGTGTGTGGAAGCAGGAGGGGGTGACTACATTGGCTAAAGAAAGCTTTACATCACATTTCACTTATTACTGTTGCTCCCTTCATCACAGGTCTGTCTTTCACTGTGTCACTGGACAGTGCTGGTGCTAGCTATTGATGTTGCCAAATTTAAACTCCAAATAAAACATTTTGGTCACCAGTGGAGATTGTCTTTTTAGAAAATTAAGCACTGGGTTGGAATGAAGGTATTGCACATGTGACATCAACTTGACATCTATTTTTTTAGAACTGTAAAATGTGGTCTAGTCCATTTCAAACGTATGTTTCATGTGGAACAATAAACATAAACACTTCAGATAATGAAGGAGTTTGCATTTTATGAATTCACTTCCCTGGCCTAGTTGATGCAGGAAAACCTCAAAGTGAATGAATGGAGGAGTAAAGCAGAACTCTTGGGAGGGAAGCCCAACGTTAATATATGGTGTGGTGGCCCTACAAACAAAGGGAAGGACTCCAGCCATGGTGCCCTCAAATCATGGTCTCCTCAGTGGACAACATCTCTGCATACTCCCATATACTGCAGGCTGTACCTTCCATCTTCCTGCGAGAGAGCACCAAGCATCTGTTCAGGTGAAGGAATATGACCTCCACTCTGGCTGAGAGTGCAGGCATTGGGCACTGGTAGGAGCAATAGGAGTCCATTGAGAGAGGTGTAGCAGGGAGGTTCTGTGATTTTCGACTCCGCTTCGTATTTAGCCGCCATTTTGTGACAGCCGCCATTTTGTGTTGCCTTTACTCAGGCAGCACGGCGAACGTAGTGGTTTTTGCTTTTCCAGCTGCTATGCGTCTCTTCTGTTAAAAAATAACCCTTTGTCCTTGTTTATGAAACCGATGTCAGGGTCTGGTCGAGTTGGTTAATCCATGTCTAGACTGATTGATCCTTGTCTTAGTTGACTGTTTGGGTCCCACCATTCTTCCTTTACTTTATCTTATTTGACTGGCCTTCACTATTCTCTCCTTGTGTTCTCCTATTACACACCTATCCTTTGAGGCTCCTGCCACCTTCAAATTGGATTACATGCACTAGCATTGATTAACTTGAACGAAGGGGAGAACACGGGGTGTGAAAGGAGAGCGTATTCAAGATACTTGATAGCTTGTTTTCAAACTTTTCCTATTTGTCAGTTTTGTATCTTTTGGGAGTAGGCGTTGTAAATATGTGTACTATAAAAGATTGTGCGCCACCGAATTAAGTGGCAGTCTCCTAAGAATTTACATCTGTACTACTTGGATAACTGTGCTTAGCTGCAGCTACTAAAACTGATTTTCTACGCCTAACAAAGTGTCTAGTGTGTCTGTCTGACAAGGCAGGTGAACCCAGAGATTTTAGGCGTGCCCTGCGCCGCCTGGCCCATAAGGCCCGGTTCTCCAACTGGCGCCCAACGTGTGGGCGGCTTCAGTGGTAGCGGTTCAGCCCGAGGGTCGTGAGGAACCTCGCAAGAAAATTCTGGAGCATTCGCGAACCACGTCAAGCGACCCCTGCATGTCGAAGTGGACCGAAATTTTTTTGTAGCGCGGCTACTCCTTTCCGACGGCTGCTGACGACTGCTGCCCTGACTGCCGCCCTGCCTTGGCCCTCTGATGATGATTGGTATCGCGAGACGTTAGACGGACACCTGTTGGCGTCCAAAAACACTTAGTTAAGTATTCGTGGGTAGCGCCCACCTTTTTTGTCTTGTTTTTGTTATTCGACTAGTGCACTTGTCGAAGCCAAGGGGTAAGTACGTTTGTACTGTGCTCATTGTTTTATCCCCTTGAGGTTTGTGAACAGTCCAGTTCGTTACGAAATGCCTGGGCTTAGTAAGTTTCGGAAGTTTGCTGTTTGAACTGTAATAGGGATTCCCGGCTGGAGGATTCTAGTCCAATTCCTCCGGTTGGAACTCCCACTTATGAGCTCTATTCGGAACATGGTCTTGGCCCTATTATTTTTAAGGAAACATGGATTCGCTACACGAAGGAAGATGGTGTTCTGCAGTGGCCACAAAATGGTAGCTTTGAGCCTGACATATTATATAACTTAGATGTAATTTTGTTTAAGAGAAAAGCCCGGCCGGCAATGTTTGACTCTTTCCGCCTATGGTGTAAGGAAGCCAAACAGAAAGAAATTAAACAGGCAAAACGAGATAAGAAAGCACAAGATATGACGATTTTACGGGCTTCTCAACAGTTTAAGAATAATGAGACTGATCAAATGATTGAAGTCTCAGAAAGACAGCATCGTATGGCAATAGATAGATGTTATCCTGTGTTGCCTCCTTCCCCAAAGAGTAAAGATCTTGACGAAGATCCCTTAATGTCTCATTTGTTGAGATTACCTCCGCCTTATGTACTAGGTGCTAATGCACCCCCATTACAACCTATTGTTCAGCAACCTATTGTTCAACCAGTTGTTCCAGTTCTTCCACAATTGCCTCTTCCAGTAATTCCACCTCCACTTCCTTTGCCACGGACTTCTGTACCTCAGTGTCCTTTACCACCAGTATCTCTTGCAACTAGCTCTTCTCCTACTGTGCTTAATACATTGTCTCCCGTTTTATTGTCAGATTCTCCTACGGCTCGTCAACGATTAGTTGATACTGTTTCTGGTCTTTTATCACCTTTCTTCTGGTCTCTTAATTTGACTCCTGTTTTGTCCCGAAGGCAATCCCGTAGTCAAATTCCGGACACTGACGAGCAAATTAAGTTAGACTCTCTCGCTCACAATTGGATCATGAGTGGTCCACAGTATAATGTGCGCGATATCCTGGATACTTTTCTTCAGTGGAATGCGCCTACGCAGAGATATGTTTTTAACCCCTTCCGCGCTCATGACGAGCTGAGCTCGTCATGAGTTGTGCCGCTCGCACGCTCATGACGAGCTCAGCTCGTCATGTAACGCGGCTTTTTAAAAAATGCAGCGCGCAGCGGGAAAACCGCTAGCACGCATGCGGTTAATGCTATGTGTAATACTCTTGTTAAAGGCTGGGGTGACATGGATTTGGATTTACCTCCTCAGGGTTTGTTTGACATACAGGCTAAATTTGATAAAGGACTTATTGTGGGTTTCAATGTCGAGGACGCTGTACGGACACTTGTCACTTTTAGGTCTTCCTTTTTCTCTCAAGCTTGTCTTGAACCTGATCCTGCGGTTCGGCGTAAAATGAAACACTATCCTATGCGAGAAGTTCCCCCGGTATGGAGAGATGCGGTTCCAGCCCAGGATGGTAATCAGCCTATCCCTGGTCATTTCCAGCGTATATGGGTACATGCCCCTTGGAAAAGATCGGAAGTTCTGGAGCTTAAACAGTCTTTACCAGACCCTCGTAAGAATCCCGCTGGGTATTATGAGGAGTTGTCCCGGACTGTTGATGCGTGTATTATGAATTTAGCAGATATTGATTTGCTGATGGGAAATGTAGTCCCTCAAGCATTGTGGGCTCGGATTCGTAGGGAAGACCACGACCAAGCTTTAGGTGGTAATTGGGCTGCTATAACTGCTGCAGATACAGCACAAGTAGTTGGTGCTAAACCCGATGATTTGATCACAGAGTTGCCTGGTAGAATAATAGCTCTAATGAAAACGATGATGCCAGCCCTACGAGTTAATTGGGATAAGTTAGCTGTGTGTAAACAGAAGAAAGATGAGAGTGTCTCTGATTTCTTTACTCATTTCGAGGAGACGTTCATTGATCATAGTGGTCAAGATATGAGTACTAAGGGTGGACAGCGATTATTTGTGGATAAATTTGTATTCAATTTACTTCCCGAATTATCGCATAAATTGAAAGATTCCGAGAGTTCTTCGTCTGCCCAGATATTAGCTACTGCTCAGTACTATGAGAATAGGGATAAGGAAGAAAAGGATAAAGTGGAGAAGAAGACTAAAGAGTTGAAAAAAAAGGTTATTTTGCAACAAGCTTATCCCCCTCGTTGTGCTCAGCGTCAATTGCAACAGCCTCCAGAGTTTCAAAGATTGTTACAGAAACCTGCACCTTTTGTTCTGCGACCTTTGTTGGGTCCTAATCAATGTGCCTATTGTAAAGAGGAAGGTCATTTTAAAAGTAGTTGTCCGGTTTTATTGCAGCGTAATGGTGGATTGCCAGGGCCACGAGGCCGTGGTAGTTTTCAGTCAGCACCTGGGGGTAGAGGGCGAGGTGCGTTGTCTCAGGGACAACGTTCTTTTCCCCCTCAGAATACTATGAATTATTTTGATCAACAGAATTCTCAGTCTGCACAATATTACGATTATTGTACCGAAAGTGAAAATCCTGATTTTCATACTAGCTAGGACAGCCATGGACAAAGCAAGGGAGTGGTATCAGTTCCAGTGGATCAGAATGGGCCTTATGTTCACGTTGTTGCATTGGGTGTTTCAGAACTATTTCTTTTGGATACTGGTGCAATGAGAAGTTCTATCATTCACTCCAAACTCCCTGGGGCACCTTTGTCTGGCTTAACAAATGTTTCTGTAGGATTCTCTGGCGCCCCAGTTAGCAACCCGGTTTCTTGTCCTTTGCCTATTTCCATTGGTCCTTATGATTTGGAAGCCCCGCTCATTTTAACGACTGGTTGTGGTGAGAATTTGCTGGGTTTGGATTTATTGAAACGTCTACATGCAACTTTGTACTGTTCTCCCTCTGGTGTACACCTTACTTTGGGTGAGAAATTGGTCTCTCCTATGTATTTGTCTAAGGATCAACTGCCACTTAAATTGCGTTCACTTCCTGCTACGCTTTGGGCCACGGGTCCGAATGCTGCTGGTTTGCTCAAAATTCCACCTTACGTGATTACTGTCAAGCCTGAGGTTAAATTGCCATGCATTCCCCAGTATAAGATTTCTAACGTTGGCGAAAGAGCTCTGTTGGCTATTGTTTATGATTTAGTTCAGAAGGGTGTTGTTGAAGAAACAAGAGGAAATGTTTGCAATAGTCCTGTTCTGCCTGTTCTTAAATGCACTGATCCTTCTAAGCCTCCTGTATACCGTTTTGTGATCGATCTTCGGGAGGTCAACAAAATTGTTATCCCTCACTTTCCTGTTGTCCCGGATATTACTGCTTTGCTCACAATGAATCCTGCTTCGGCTGTTTGGTTTTCAGTTATTGATCTCAAAAATGCTTTCTTTAGCAATCCTATTGCTGAGGAGAGTAGAGATCTCTTTGGTTTCTCTCTTGGAGGCCAAAGTTTTCGATTTAAACGTGCACCTCAAGGTTATTGTGAGTCAAGTCAAAAAAATTGTATAGCGCACTACTCACCCAGAGGGTCTCAAGGCGCTTGGGGGAGGGGGGTTTCATTATTTATCAAACAGCCAGGTTTTGAGTTGTTTTCTGAAGGGGAGGTGGTTCTGTGTAAGTCGGAGGTGGGTGGGGAGAGAATTCCAGGTTTTGGCCGCTAAGTAGGAGAATGATCTTCCTCCCATGGTGGCTCTTCGGATTCGTGGAATCGTGGCGAGGGCTTGATTGGACGATCGTAGTTGGCGGGTGGGGGTGTAAAAGGTCAGGCGCGTGTTGAGGTAACTGGGTCCTAGGTCATAGAGGGCCTTGTGTGCGTGGTTGAGGAGACGGAACTTGATTCTCTTGTTCCAGTGAAGGTCTCTCAGGTGACCGGAGATGTGATTGTGGCGGGGTATGTCTAGGATGAGTCAGGCGGAGGCGTTCTGAATGCGTTGGAGTTTTTTCTGCAGTTTGGCTGTGGTTCCGGCGTATAGGGTGTTTCCGTAGTCCAGTCGGCTAGTGACAAGTGCTTGGGTGACCGTCTTTCCTGTTCGGTGGGGATCCATCGGAAGATCTTTCGGAGCGTGCATAAAATGTTGAAGCATGATGACGAGACGGCGTTGAATTGTCTGGTCATTGAGAGGGAGGAGTCTAGGACGAATCCCAGGTTGCGTGCAAGGTCTGTTGGTTTGGGCGCGCTGCCAAGGGCCGGTGGCCACCATGAGTCGTCCCATGCAGAGGGGGATGATCCTAAGATGAGGACTTCCATCTTGTCTGAATTCAGTTTTAGGCGGCTCTTCTTCATCCACTCGGCTACGTCTTTCATCCCTTCGTGTAGGTTGGTTTTGGCTGTGTTTGGGTCTTTTGTGAGGGAGAGGATCAGCTGTGTGTCGTCAGGTTGAGCTGGCGTGCGATGGAAGCGAGGGGGCTCATGTAGACGTTGAAGAGGGTGGGGCTCAAGGATGATCCTTGTGGTACTCCACAGATGCCTTCGGTGGCCTCTGATCTGAAGGGGGTGAGGCGGACTCTCTGGGTTCTTCCGGCGAGGAACGAGATGATCCAGTCCAATGCTTTTTCTTGTATTCCGACGTTGCTGAGGCGTTGTATAAGGGTGCTATGGCAGACCGTGTCAAATGCTGCGGAGAGGTCCAGGAGGATGAGGGCAGCTGTTTCCCCGTTGTCGAGTAGTGTTCGGAGGTCGTCTGTGGCTGCGATGAGGGTGGTTTCGGTGCTGTGTTTGGCTCGGAAGCCAGATTGTGAGGGGTCGAGGGAGCCGTTAGACTCAAGGAAGGCAGCGAGCTGGTTGTTGACAATCTTCTCCATGACTTTGGCAGGGAATGGGAGGAGCGAGATGGGGCGGTAGTTCTTAAGTTCGGTGGGGTCTGCTGTGGGTTTCTTCAGTAGGGCATTGAGTTCGGCATGTTTCCAGCTTTCCGGGAAGGTAGCGTTGTGGAGGGAGCAGTTGATGATATCTCGGAGTTGGGGTGCGATGATGGAGTCGGCCATGTTGAAGATGTGGTAGGGGCATGGGTCGGTTGGTGATCCGGAGTGGATGGAGTTCATCAAGCGGATGGTGTCTTCGGTGCTGATCGGGGTCCAGGCGCAGAGGGTGATGGTGGGGGTCTTCAGTTCGGTGGTGAGGGGAGTGAGTTGTTCGCCGAAGCTGTTATGTATGTCAGCGATCTTGCTGTGGAAGAACGAGGCTAGAGAGTCGCAGAGGTCTTGAGAGGGAGTGATGTCGTTGGTGCCGGCGCTGGGTTTGGTAAGCTCTTTGAAAATGCTGAAGAGTTCCTTGCTGTCGTGGGCGTTGTTGTCGAGCCGATCCTTGAATGCTGATTTCTTGGTGGATCGGATCAGCTGGTGGTGTTTGCGGGTGGCGTCCTTGAGGGCGGTCATGTTGTCTGTGGTAGGGTTTTTTCGCCAGGCTTTCTCGAGGGTGCTGCATTTTTTTGGGGGAGTTTTTGAGGTCGTCATTGAACCAGGTGGCTCTTTTGCTTCCTGGCTTGTTGTGGTGGTTTTTCAAGGGTGCTAATTCATCAGCGCAGCGGGTGAGCCATTGTGCGAGATTGATGGCTGCATGGTTTGGGTCCGATACTCTGGCGGGGGGGTTTTGGTTTAGCGATGTGGTGAGCTGGTCGGTGGTAATTTTGTTCCAGTTTCTGCGGGGGACTTGTTGTGGGTGGTGGTTTGTCGTGGTTTTTCTGAAGTTGAAGTGGACGCAGCTGTGGTCCGTCCAGTGGAGTCCTGTGGCGTGATTGAAGGAGATGTGCTTGCTAGAGGAGAAGATTGCGTCGAGCATGTGTCCGGCGTAGTGGGTGGAGGTGTTTACCAGTTGTTTGAGTCCGAGATTGGCGAGGTTGTCCAGAAGGGTGGTGGTGTTGTTATCGTTGTTCTTTTCCAGGTGGAAGTTGAGGTCCCCAAGGAGAATGTAGTCCTCGGAGGGGAGGGCGTATGGGCTGATAAAGTCAGTGATGTCTTCGCAGAATTGTGTGCGGGGTCCTGGGGGTCTGTAGACGAGGGTGCCTCTGAGTGTTGTCTTGGGGTCGGTGTGAATCTGGAAGTGAAGATGTTCGCCGGCTGTGAGGGTGTCGTCGGCGCTGGTCGTGATGCGGATGGAGTCCTTGTGGACGATGGCGATGCCTCCTCCTGTTTGGTTGATGTGGTCCCTTCGGATGATCTTGTAATCGTCCGGGATGGCTATGGCGATGTCCGGCGCTGATGAGGCGTTCATCCAGGTTTCTGTAAGAAAGGCGACGTCCGGCGATGTGGTATCGAGTAGGTTCCATAGTTCAATGGCGTGTCTGTGGACCGAGCGGGTGTTGAGCAGGATGCATTTCAGGTGGTTGTTGTTTGGGCCCTGTTTGGTGTTTGTGGTTGCAGTGTGGGTCCTGATGCAGCAGAACTTGCAGGATTGGCAGGTGAAGGGTCCATGGGCGCATCCTGGGGCGGCTTGGTGGCAGTCGGGGAGTCGGCCGGTGTTGAGTGCAGCGAGGGTTGCGGCGTTGTAAGTTAGGTGGGTGGAGTGGTTATTGCGGGGGCCAGGGGTCTGGCGCTGGGCGCAGTCCAGGCGCGGACGGGCGCAGATGGGCTTACCTTTGGCACACTAGCGCGCCCGCTGCGCGTTTGCCACTTTGCCATAAGTGGAGCGTGGAGGGGGCGAAGCGAGGGAGTAGCAGCTGGGAGGCGGAAGCGGGGTGGGTAGGAGCGGTGATGCAGGAGGGGACGGGGGTTGGGTTGAGCAGCGGCAGGGAGCGGGGTGGAGGGGCACAACAAATGGTATCTGAGGATGAAAGCGAAACTGACCAGAGAGTCACAGCGGGTAGCGGTGGTGGCAGCAAATAGGGGGCACGACTAAATTAAAGCAGAGCACACGAACACAGGCACAACAGTGACAATTGGCGCAAAACTGAAAATAAATTAAATGAAATATTAAAATAAATTAGTGCACAAGACCGGATCCTTGGCGGCCATTATCAGGGGCACAGCAGCTCAGGGGTACACCGGGGACACAGCGTCACAGCAGCTCAGGGGCACACCGGAGACACAGCGGCAGGGGTCAGGCACAAGGCGGGTGGAGCGACCGGCTCTGACCAGGTCAGGTCGAGTCACAGCTCCCCGTCTCGTCCGTGTAAGCCTATATTATTCGTGGGAGGGAGGAGCAGCTGGGAGGCGGGAGCGGGGTGGGTAGGAGCGGTGATGCAGTAGGGGACGGAGGTTAGATTGAGCAGCGGCAGTGAGCGGGGTGGAGGGGCACAACAAATGGTATCTGAGGATGAAAGCGAAACTGACCAGAGAGTCACAGCGGGTAGCGGTGGCGGCAGCAAATAGGGGGCACGACTAAATTAAAGCAGAGCACACGAACACAGGCACAACAGTGACAATTGGCGCAAAACTGAAAATAAATTAAATGAAATATTAAAATAAATTAGTGCACAAGACCAGATCCTTGGCGGCGATTATCAGGGGCACAGCAGCTCAGGGGCACACGGGGGACACAGCATCACAGCAGCTCAGGGGCACACCGGAGACACAGCGGCAGGGTTCAGGCACGAGGCGGGTGGAGCGACCGGCTCTGACCAGGTCAGGTTGAGTCACAGCTCCCCGTCTCGTCCGTGTAAGCCTATATTATTAGTGGTAGGGAGGAGCAGCTGGGAGGCGGGAGCGGGGTGGGTAGGAGCGGTGATGCAGGGGGGGACGGGGGTTGGGTTGAGCAGCAGCAGGGAGCGGGGTGGAGGGGCACAACAAATGGTATCTGAGGATGAAAGCGAAACTGACCAGAGAGTCGCAGCGGGTAGCGGTGGTGGCAGCAAATAGGGGGCACGACTAAATTAAAGCAGAGCACACGAACACAGGCACAACAGTGACAATTGGCGCATAACTGAAAATAAATTAAATGAAATATTAAAATAAATTAGTGCACAAGACCGGATCCTTGGCGGCGATTATCAGGGGCACAGCAGCTCAGGGGCACACCGGGGACACAGCGTCACAGCAGCTCAGGGGCACACCGGAGACACAGCGGCAGGGGTCAGGCACGAGGCGGATGGAGCGACCGGCTCTGACCAGGTCAGTTCGAGTCACAGCTCCCCGTCTCGTCCGTGTAAGCCTATATTATTCGTGGGAGGGAGGAGCAGCTGGGAGGCGGGAGCGGGGTGGGTAGGAGCGGTGATGCAGGAGGGGACTGGGGTTGGGTTAAGCAGCGGCAGGGAGCGGGGTGGAGGGGCACAACAAATGGTATCTGAGGATGAAAGCGAAACTGACCAGAGAGTCACAGTGGGTAGCGGTGGCGGCAGCAAATAGGGGGCACAACTAAATTAAAGCAGAGCACACGAACACAGGCACAACAGTGACAATTGGCGCAAAACTGAAAATAAATTAAATGAAATATTAAAATAAATTAGTGCACAAGACCGGATGCTTGGCGGCGATTATCAGGGGCACAGCAGCTCAGGGGCACACCGGGGACACAGCGTCACAGCAGCTCAGGGGCACACCGGAGACACAGTGGCAGGGGTAAGGCACGAGGCGGGTGGAGCGACCGGCTCTGACCAGGTCAGGTCGAGTGAGAGCCCCTCCATTTACAGTCAGGCTTTGAAATCCCAGCTTGATACTTTTTCTTTGCCTTCCGGTGCTACTCTTATTCAATATGTGGACGATCTGTTGGTGGCTGCCGATTCAGAAGACATTTGTAAAAATGCGACTGTTTTTGCTTTTACGTCATTTGTCCGATTTACATCATAAGGTGTCACCTTCTAAGTTACAATATTGCCGCCAAGAGGTTACCTATTTAGGTCATCTCTTGTCGAAGGAGGGAAGGCGATTGACCCCAGAACGTATTAATGCAATTGCACGAATGTCTGTACCATCCACACAAACGTGAATGGCCCATTACAGAGTGACTTACAGCTGATATTTGTTTTCAGCTTAAAACAAAGCACTGCTATCAGCATGATGCTTCTTTTCACCAGAGCCAGCCACCGCCCCTGGGATCAGTTAACTCCCTCTTAGGTGGTCCCATCCCCTGTTTGAAGACTTTGCTTTAAACCATTTTGCATATGCAAATAGATGAACCTCAACCTTAAATAAGAGACAACTCAATTAGGTATATTCGGTCTACTCACTATACAGAACTGACTGTTCACAAACAGTGGTCAGTGGTCAACTCAAATGTTTAAAGCTTTTTTTGAAAGTTCTATCACAACAACTAAGAAAGGAAATGTGGCATTGAGCTGTTGGTTAGTCCGCCCCCCTCCACCATATTGACAGCCAGATAAAAGCCCTCCATGATATTCTTTATCCCTGTTTATTCTTCAGACTTCAAGACTGCTTCCAAATGTCTGTGGTTACACTTTCTTGGTGTCAGAACTCTAAAATAGCTTATGCTTGCTTACCAGCTACTGCACAGGAACAGAGATGCTAGAACCCTAGTCCCTCTCAGCAATGCTGATAGGTCTTACACAGAACCTCTCATCATTACCTTAAGGGATGGGGGAATTGGATAAAATAACAAACAGAGAAGAGACTGATCCTGCGTTGGCTCCCTCAGTCAGCTACCCTCGGCGCTGTCTTGTTTGATGGAAACCTAAAAACAATAACACATCATTATAACCTAACCTCCTACTCTCTCTATTGAATCTACTCTGTCATCTTCTCTCACCCACCATTCGTATGCTGGACCTTAGCTCCTCTTCTGTGAATTGGTAGTGTGCTTTTCTCCTCTATAGTTGTCACTAGTGTGGAAGAAGAATCAATTATTTATATGTTAACTTCCCTGGTAAGTGACTTTTAACTATTCAATCTATTTACTCTTAGTAAGTGCACTTACTTCACTATTAGTGGAGTCTCTTTTCTAATTGGGGTTCTGTTATTCTTTTTCTTCAATGGATGTCTTTTGAGCTTCTAATCTTGCCCTTTTTATTGTCTTTTTGGATTGGCAGGTTACTCTTCACTTCGTAGTTTCTTGGTAAGTACTTTATACATTTATACATATATACATGCTCTTATACGGTAGAGTACTGTCCATATTAATCACTTTTTATATTTCTTTCTTTTTCTGAACAGGTATATGGTCGGAGTGAATTCCTCTTCGAAAACGGTAAGCACTAAATACCAGAACAAATGACTTTAACTTCTATTATCATGCATGTAGCTCTTCTCTTCGAGAGTCTGTGTTCCAGCGTTGAACTTCCCTTTTATAAACTTGTCAATAGGCTATTTTTTCTTCCAAGGTCCTCAGTTGTGAAGAACTCTAGTTGCCCTTTTCTCCGCTCGACGCTCGACGCCTTCCTCCTCAGCCATTCACACGCAAGCGGCAATTCTTCTAGCAAGGTTCTTCAGAATATGCTCGGCAACTCGCGCTTTGATTACGCGCCGAGTTCAGAGCCAGAGTGCTTCCACAAGTAACGTTGCGGACTGTCAGCAACTTACTAAATAACCATTACCAAAATAATCGGAATCTATGGCCTCCTCAAAATAACAAACTTCTGTGGTCAGATTCTTTAGTGAAGTGCGCAATTTTCCCAGCGTTCGCGCTTCACATAAGTTCATGCAGCTGGGTCCTGGGAGACTAGAGCGCCTACTGGGCATCTGCCTTGGCAACAGCGGCGGCCATCTTAAGTCTCCAGGTCCGCACTTTCTCTGCCCAAGCATCTCCATCCGCACTTTGCCCAGTTTGTAACATCGTTGTGTAGTAGAGGATGGAACCCAGGATTCGGGTCCTGACAGTACCCCCCAACAAGGCAGATTCCTTCTTTCTTGGCTTGGTGGGGAATCGTTGATGAAAAGATCTAATTAATCTAGGTGCATTAACATCCTTCTCTTGTTCCCAGGATCGCTCTTCTGGGCCATAACCCTTCCAGTCAATCAAATAATACAACTTCCCTCTCGATCTTTTTTAATCCAAAATTTCCTTTACTTCATACTCAGTTCCTGTTTCTAGCTGAATTGGCTTTGGGGGTGATTGATGTCTCAGGTTTGCAGGAGCCTTCTTTAACAATGAAACATGGAAGATTGGGTGTATCTTTAACTTGGGAGGCAATCTTAGGCGATAAGTTACCTGATTGATTTGTTCCTCGATAGGATAGGGGCCGATAAATCGAGGTTGAAACTTTCGGTTCTCCTTTAATCTCAAATTTCTGGTACTCAACCAAACATGATCTCCTTTGGTCAAGGATGTCCCCTCGCGTCTCTTCCGATCAGCATATTTTTTGTACTTTTCTTTAGCTACTCGTAGATTGACTGCAGCCCTTTGTTGAATTTGGAGCAGATGCGACATAACTTCCTTAACTGCTGGAGCTGCTGTTTCCATTTGTCAAATGGTAGCATTTGGGTGCCTACCATAGTTCAGGAAAAAGGGGGAATATCCTGTAGACCTGTTCTTTGCATTATTGTGAGCGAATTCAGCTGTCCACAAATAATCCGACCAATTACCTTCTTCTTTTAAAAGGAACAGCCGCAAATATTGTTCTAATTCTTGATTCACCCTTTCTGTCTGCCCATCTGTTTCAGGGTGGTAACTAGTGGAGAATCTAACTTCCATCCCCAAAACTCCCATAAAGGCCTTCCAAAAATGGGACACAAATTGGGAACCCCTATCCGATATAACAATCTTAGGATTTCCATGTAACTTGACAATCTGTGAACTAAAGTGGTCAGCTAACTGTTTGGCAGAAGGAACCCTTTTAAAGCTGTAAAGTGGGTCATCTTTGAAAAGGCGTCCACCACCACCAGAATGGTGTTGTACCCTTGACTACTAGGTAAATCTGTGATAAGATCTAATGTAACGGTGAGCCATGGATGGGGAGGTGTGGGAAGGGGTTGCAATAACCCCTTAGGAGCCTGCCGTTCTGACTTCCCCTGCGCGCAAATCTCACAGGACTTAACATACTTCTCAATATCTGTTGTCATCTTAGGCCACCAGTAATGTCTTTTAATTATCTCCTCGGTCTTGGCTTCTCCCTTGTGACCAGCTAATTTGTCATCATAGCATTCATGCATTACTTGCTCCTGTAATTCAGTGGTAGGAAGATACAAGGCATTTTGATGATAAGGCATTTGTTAAATGATTTTTCTGCTAGCATCCTTCTCCGCCCAACTCTGCATGGCCTCCGGACTCATAACGTCTGCAATCGATTCTTGAAGTCTAATGGAGGTGATGGCTCCTATGATCTTGTCGCTAGGAATGATTGGTTGACTGTCTGTAACGGTCTTCTGCAACTCCGTACCTATCCTGGATAAGGCATCCGCCTTTCCATTTTGAGCTCCAGGACGGAACGTGATCATGAAATCATAGTCCGCAAAATACAAGGACCATCTCAGTTGTCGTGGTGTAAGAGTTCTAGCTGTTTTCAGAAACTTTAGATTGCGATGATCCGTGAATACTGTTACTTGGTGCCGAGCTCCCATCAAGTAGTGTCGCCACTCCTTAATGGCATCCTTAATGGCCAACAACTCTTTCTCTGTGATTGTATAGTTTATTTCCGCTTGGGTCAACTTTCTTGATCGATAGGCGACCGAGTGCAGTTGGCCTGTGGTCTTATGTCGCTGTGATAACACTCCTCCCACTGCTTGGTCCGATGCATCCGTCTCTACATAAAACGGCTCAGATGGGTCAGCATGTAACAGGACTGGCGCCGTGGTGAAGTCTTTTTTTAAAGATTGAAAAGCCTCCTCTGACTCCTTTGACCATTCAAACTTGGTTCCTTTTCTCAGCAATTTCGTGAGGGGAAGAATCTTTCTGGAGAATTCACTGATAAATCTCCGGTAAAAGTTGGCGAATCCAATAAAACTTTGGACTTCCTTTACACTCCTCGGGGATTCCGAGTTCGTCACCGCCTCCACCTTGCGTTGATCCATCAGAATTCCGGAAGGCGACAGCACGAAACCCAAGAACTCCACCTGTGATACATCAAACGCGCATTTTCTAGCTTCACAAACAATTTATTCTCCTGTCGCTTCCGCAATACTCCCTTAACTTGCTCATGATGTTCTGCTACGTCAGAAGAATAAATTAGGATATCATCAATGTACACTGTTGCACACTGATCTATGAATTCCTTCAGGACGTCGTTGATGAAGTGCTGGAAGGCTGCTGGGGCGTTTCATAGTCCATAGGGCATCACCTGATATTCAAATAGCCCAAATCTAGTCCGAAAGGCCGTCTTCCACTCGTCTCCTTCGCACATTCGAACTAGATGATAGGCTCCCCTCAAATCGAGTTTTGTGTAGATTTGAGCTCCCTTCACTTGGTCCAGAAGCACCGAAATCAATGGTAAAGGGTACTGATTCTTCTTGGTTATCTTGTTAATCGCTCTGTAGTCGATGCACGTCCGCAAGTCTCCCTCCTTCTTCGGCACGAAAAATAAGGGAGATGAAACTGGTGACTGTGACGGCCTGATGAATCCGTTGGCAAGATATTTGTCCAGGTACTCCTTTAGATGTTGGTGCTCCTTCTCGGTGAAGGCATAGACACGACTGCATGGCAAGTTTGACCCAGGCTCCAATTCGATCTTACAGTCATAAACTCGATGTGGCGGTAAAAGTTCAGCTTCCACTTCATTAAACACCTCTGCAAAATCCTTGAATTCTTCGGGAATTTCCTGAACGTTAATCACGCACATGGAATGTTCGATAGAAGACAACAACAAGGCTGGGTTGTTTCTTGCTCGCTCGATCTCCAAATCAAAACAATTCTCTTGACAATAACTCGAATTTATTACTACAGTCCTGGAGCTCCAGTTGATGGTCGGGTTATGCTCAGTAAGCCACGGGAGACCAAGAATTAGTTGGAATTGAGGAGCATCTATTAAATTAAACTGGATCTCCTCTTGATGTCCGTCATTGGTTGTTAATTGGATCATTTCCGAGTGGCTCACGATTGGTCCCGAAGAAAGGTTCGTCCCATCCACGGCACGAACGGGCTCGCTCTTGACCTTCCGGATTGCCTGGATTCCCACCTTAGCGGCAAATCTCAAATCACAGAAATTTCCTGTGGCTCCTGAATCAATCATAACTGATACTTCTGTTAAGGTGGTCTGTCCGAATTTCACTTTCATAGTCAGAACTAAATGCGGAGCCGCTGATTGTAGTGTGTTTGCCACTTGATATTCATGCGGAGTCTTTTCTTGAATCACACCCACCTGCTCAACTCCTTCCGCAGGTGGCGCTGTTAGTTTTCCTTCGGCTTGAAGGTGTTCTTTGGTTTCATTGGGCAGTCTCGAACAAAATGGCTCCCAGATCCACAATACATGCACTGATTATTCGCCCTTCTTTTCTCTTTCTCTTCCTTAGTCAAAGGGCCTCTTATTGCTCCAATCTGCATTGGTTCGGCTCCTGAGTGTGACTCTGAGGTCCTAGAACCTTCTGACCGAGCCCGGTCAAATCTTGGAGGGATTCCCTTAAAGTATTTCTTCTTTTCTCCTCGCCTCTCTCCCTGGCGGAAATCTATCTCTAGCACCAAGTCTATGAGCACTGATACCTCGGTGGGTCGGTTAGGAATTTGGGCTAAAGTGTCCTTTAATTCATCTCTTAATCCACGATAGAACAGCGCAGCCCTCTTGCTTTCTGGCCAATCGGTTTCCACCACTAACTTATTGAACTGGGCCAGGTATGCAATTAAATCTCAATTTCCTTGTCGTAAATCAAGCAATTCATTATCCACCACCTGAGATATTCTCCGTCGATCAAATATCCGCAGGAATTCTCGTTTGAAATCTTCAAAGTTCCTTAACAAAGGGTCATCCCGTGAGACTAGTGGCATGGACCACGAAGCTGCATCCCCACTTAGATATGAGAGTATGAAAGCTACTCTAGATTGCGCGTCTGGGAAGATCGAAGGGCGGCACATGAAATGTAACGAACATTGGGAGAGGAATATCTGTGCCTTCTGTGGGTCCCCGTTAAATCTCTCTGGAGCTGCCAATGGTATGACTGGGGAGAGAGAATGTATCACTTGTGCAGTTGTCCTATTGGTGGTCTCTAATACTGGATTCATGGCTTCCCTCTCTAGACTACTTGGTTGGCGTAACCTTAGCGCCAATTCGGCAGTTTCTTTTCTGGCACTGACTACCTCCTGTCTCAGATTTCGATTTTCCTCCCTAACCGCTCCCAATTCTTTTTGAATTGCATCTAGGATGGTACCTAAGGATTAGACATCAATTCCTTCCGCCATCTCTGTTCAGGTGCGAAGGCAACTTGGGCACTTTACTCTGTCAGTACTCTAAAATAGCTTATGCTTGCTTACCAGCTACTGCACAGGAACAGAGATGCTAGAACCCTAGTCCCTCTCAGCAATGCTGATAGGTCTTACACAGAACCTCTCATCATTACCTTAAGGGATGGGGGAATTGGATAAAATAACAAACAGAGAAGAGACTGATCCTGCGTTGGCTCCCTCAGTCAGCTACCCTCGGCGCTGTCTTGTTTGATGGAAACCTAAAAACAATAACACATCATTATAACCTAACCTCCTACTCTCTCTATTGAATCTACTCTGTCATCTTCTCTCACCCACCATTCGTATGCTGGACCTTAGCTCCTCTTCTGTGAATTGGTAGTATGCTATTCTCCTCTATAGTTGTCACTAGTGTGGAAGAAGAAACAATTATTTATATGTTAACTTCCCTGGTAAGTGACTTTTAACTATTCAATCTATTTACTCTTAGTAAGTGCACTTACTTCACTATTAGTGGAGTCTCTTTTCTAATTGGGGTTCTGTTATTCTTTTTCTTCAATGGATGTCTTTTGAGCTTCTAATCTTGCCCTTTTTATTGTCTTTTTGGAATGGCAGGTTACTCTTCACTTCGTAGTTTCTTGGTAAGTACTTTATACATTTATACATATATACATGCTCTTATACGGTAGAGTACTGTCCATATTAATCACTTTTTATCTTTCTTTCTTTTTCTGAACAGGTATATGGTCGGAGTGAATTCCTCTTCGAAAACGGTAAGCACTAAATACCAGAACAAATGACTTTAACTTCTATTATCATGCACGTAGCTCTTCTCTTCGAGAGTCTGTGTTCCAGCGTTGAACTTCCCTTTTATAAACTTGTCAATAGGCTCTTTTTTCTTCCAAGGTCCTCAGTTGTGAAGAACTCTAGTTACCCTTTTCTCCGCTCGACGCTCGACGCCTTCCTCCTCAGCCGTTCACACGCAAGCGGCAATTCTTCTAGCAAGGTTCTTCGGAATATGCTCGGCAACTCGCGCTTTGATTACGTGCCATGTTCCAAGCCAGAATGCTTCCACAAGTAACGTTGCGGGCTGACAGCAACTTACTAAATAACCATTACCAAAATAATCGGAATCTATGGCCTCCTCAAAATACCGAACTTCTCTGGTCAGATTCTTTAGTGAAGTGCGCAATTTTCCCAGCGCTCGCGCTTCACATAAGTTCATGCAGCTAGGGCCTGGGAGACTAGAGCGCCAACTGGGCATCTGCCTTGGCAACAGCGGCGGCCATCTTAAGTCTCCAGGTCCGCACTTTCTCTGCCCAAGCATCTCCATCCGCACTTTGCCCAGTTTGTAACATCGTTGGGTAGTAGAGGATGGAACCCAGGATTCGGGTCCTGACACTTCGGCACTTTGGAAGATTTGCCACACACACAACTTGTTTCCTGGAACATTTATCATTATGCAGTTCATGCCACTTTTAATCAGAAAAGACACTTTCATCAGGCATGTATAGGACTGACATAGTACCAACTATGCTGCTGACATCTGCAACTCGCAGGTCTGGTGGATACTCTGAGCTCCAACAGTGCTCAGTTTTTCAGGGGACTGTACTGCAGAAGACAAAAGATGTGGCTTTAATGTGCTAAAGCATGAAAGAACAGGCAGGGATATATGCCTTTTCCATGTGTTAGCACATTAAAAGGACCTATTGGCTTTCCAAATGTGTATTCTAATATTATCTGGGACGGCAGTGAGCGGAATGGTAGCCCCACCACCAATGCTTAGTTCTAGCCCACCCCTGAAGTGTGGGTCTAGTTGGGTCCCTGCTTGGGACCGGAAGGACCAGAGCACTTGAACAGGAACTGGGCTCGGGGTTGTACGAAGCAGAGAAGTCGGTCGCAAACACCAAAAACAATGCAGCCAATGCAGAAGGCGAAAACTGAGAAATGTTTTTGTTTCTTCGTTCATGCCTTATTCACTCCACTACAATGGAGGTCACGTACAATGGTTCTAGTGAGCAGGCACAAGCAAGGCAAGCGTTCGTGTAAGGTACTGTAACTGTTTTGTCAAGTCATTACAACACAATAATTAAACCTCATGGGTATTGAATCCTTTTACTAATATTAAATTATTTCATTTGAGTGACTGAAAAGTAGTTATTTAACATCAGTGAGTATTTGTACTCAAAGTACATACCTAAATCAATCAACCCAAATGGATAAAACATATATGACGAATAGCATTTCCCAAAATAAACATAGTGATAATAACTACTCATATGCAGAGGCATCATCTTTTCCCCTTAATATTACATGTCCCTGGAAGAGGTGAGAGTTGCAATTAACAAGAGTCCATGGAATAAGGCGATGAGCCACGATGATCTCCCTATGAACATATATAAAGGTAGCATGGAATTTTTGGGTACCCTTACTGATCAATAGTATAAATTGAGTCTGTAAATCAGACTTGCTATGTCCTGGTGCTCAGTTCTTAAAAGGGGAAATGGCCAGGATCCCAAATTCTACTGCCCAATATCCATGCTAGATTCATCTATAAAATAGTAGAGACAACAATCCTAAACAGGTCACTGGTCTGGTCCTGTGAATATAACATCCTTTCTCAGATCCAGTATGGATTCGGTTAAGGCTTGGGAACACTTGAGTTGTGTCATAACTAGTGCTTGCTAATAAGCAGATATAAAATCACAAAACCTAGTCCATTATATATCACCTTCATAGACCTCTTTTCCCCTTCGATAGATTAAACCAATGTTGAGGGCCATTGTGTCTTCACTGGGTCTTGAGGGGAATCAGATGGACTGCCTTACACACTGGCATTTTAACTTTTCCAAGTCATTCAGATATGGGGAAAAAGGGGAAATCACTGACCCATTACTTTACTGTTCGGTGTGCACTAGGAATGTGTTTTAGTTCCTATCTTATTTTTTTTTTGTTCTGTATTAACAGCCTAATTAATGTTCTTACTAAGAAATGTAGGGATATGCCTGTAGTTAAAAACAAGCCTGTGCCCATCCTCCTCTATGGGAATGATGCTGTCCTTATAACAAGAACACGTATTAGGCTTAGGATACTTTTAAACACTTGTTGAGTTTATGGAGCTGCTGAACCTGGAAACTAACCACTTGAAAACTTGTATTATGGCTTGTGGACCAAACAATTTGAAACCCCATTCTCTGTTGCTCTAAGGGAAATCATTAAAAAGATATTCTATGTTCCCTTATTTGGTGATAACTTTCAATCTAGCTAAAACACTTGGGCTTCATGCTTATCCACTAGGGTATTGTATTTTACTCAAGCTGTGAGGTTTCTTTTTAGCTTGACCTCAAACGTCTGAAGAAAACTCATTAGACCATCAGCTGTAAATTTATCAGGGGAAATGTAGAATAGTATTGACTTATGAAGCTGGCCTTGGGGGTTACAGCAAAGTTTCGAATCTGCAGGTGGTGGAAAATAGGGTTTTAAGATGAATCCCAGTCTCTTGGTATGCAGCCCACATTATGCTGTTAATCAAGAATTGGGTCTAGATTATCTCAAACAGTGTATAATATTGTCACCATTGATACTTTAGACATTGAGTTGGACTAATGAACATGCTTCCATCATCAAAGGCATCTTTGAACACTGTTCCGTGTGATTTAGGTATCAAGATTCTATGGCTTCATTACATTAAGCCTACCTCTGTTTCTTTAGGTAGACCTTCCATTAAATTTGATCAGTCTGAGCTGAGAAAGGGGGACAACACTGACTTATTAAGAACTTTCTGGCCATTATAGTCAATGAAATGGAAGAAGTTGACCATTTGAAACTTCCCTACAAGATGATGTTCTTATTCAAACATCGCAGGGCCTGAGCTCTATCTGGACTGGTTAACCAATTCCTGGAAGAGGTCACTTTTTATCAGGTTTCGACTGGTGTATATCAGATGGCCAATGTTCTTCTCACTGGGGCGATATGACAAAGCACGAATCTGCAGTTGCCCCATATGATGAAACTTCCACACAGGCTCAGTTGCATTCTTTTTATTCTTTTGCATATTTTAGCAGCAGTCCCAAAAACTGTTAGTCCCAATTCTTAGGCGATGCAGAACGGGTCTAATATTATGGAGTTACTGAGTTGCCCTGAGAATTGGTCAATAGTGGGGCTTTTTTGTATCTGCAATCAGGAATTGTAACGCTTTAATATTTTAGGGCCTGAGCGGTTTCTTGTTGATTGAGAATTTTAATTTGAGATTTACTTATGTAATGCTTTTAAATACTAACTTATTAAAAAAAACATCAGATGCCACCACTAAGGACATTACAAATATTCATTTGGGTCCAAACTTGCCCCTGTTGTGATTAAAAAGGACTAAGGGCCAGATGTACGAAGCTGGCATTTTGCGACTCACAAATTATGTCACCATGCGACTCGCAAAATGCAATGCACAACAGTATCAGAGACACTGTTAGTGATTCCCAATGTGGTCGTAAATTGCATGCCTCATCAAGATTCAGGAGGCAAGCGCAATTTGCGACCCCATTGGGAATGTCCAGCACTCCCAGTGATGGTGGCCTGCTGGGGTGAGCAGACCACCATGCCTGGGACTGCTTTTTAAATAAAGTAGTGTTTCTTTTTTAAATGCAGCCCGTTTACCTAAAAAGAAAACGGGATGCATTAAAGAAGAAAAAAAAAATTTTCAGTTTCATTTTTAAAAAAAATATTTTCTCACACACTCACAGAGGGGAAGGGGTCCCTGGAGACCCCTTCCCGTTTGCCAGTGGTTACCTAGGAAGTAAACTGCAAGTGTTTTGTGCCTGCAAATGCGGTCGCAATACAATGGTACATGGCAGTGAGTCTCGCTATTAGGAAGGGACGCCCCTTTCTAATAGCGAGATGCGCAAAAGCTATTTTGCGAGTCAATGACTCACAAAATAGCATTTGTACATGACATTACCCTTTTTTGCGGTCGCAAATGAACGGATCTCCCGTTTGCGAGTGCAAAAAAAGGGTTGTACATCTGGCCCCAATTCTCTTAAACCCTAACTGCTGAGCTGACCAGCGTTTTTATCTTCAAAGAGTTATTGCAAAGAATACTCCAAGGGGCTGAATAACAAAAGCATTGATGAATACAGGAGTAGTCTTTTACTCACTCTTACCTGTCTTTCTGAATAGCCCTGAAGTGTCCAATTTACAATCTTACCTATCTCACATAATGATGTAAAGTACACCCCCCTCTTTTTCTTAGAGTGAAACTAAAGACCAATCTTACTTCCGATATTCACAGGTGTCGTTTCACGTTTCACTTGTGAATTCCAGATTTATAGGATTTAAATCAGGGGCCCTGACTTTGCTATTCAAGCTACTTGATTTTGTAAATGGTTTCCTCAAACTATCAGGAAAACATTTGATAACATTGAGGTCCAGTGGAGGGGGCAATTCATTTTTTATTTTAGGGATTCCGCTCCTTCTTTGGTCAGTTGCTAAACACTTGAATGTCTTCTTGATCACTTTATAAGTAGTTTTGCTGGTGTCAAATCCCCTTTCAACAGGCCAGGGGGACATGCAGGGGCTAATATGGTAGTTGAGGCCTTTTACTCCTGATGCCCTCGGGCCCATTCTACTATAGATCCCACTCAACTGGGCCAAGAATCCTTTTTGCACTTGACTCTGAGTGGTAGCTGTGGTCGACCAGTCAAAGCTCCCCCGGGGTGATGTAGTACAAGGCAGTGAACATGAATCTTAACTCAAAGTGCAAACATTATGAACAGTATGAACAGTAAATCAGTGGTAAGCCAAATACTTGCTTTTACGAGAAAAAGTAGTACTTTAGTTTTAACTCTACAGATGCAAAGAAATGAGACCTCCAAATGCAACAACACAATCCCTTTTGAGGTTGGGGCTCTAGTTGTTGTCAGGTGAATTCCTGTCCCACCCTCTTTCATATAACATGTTCATGGTTATTCTCCATTCAGCCGTATCCAACAGCTCCCGTTTGTCTCTTCAGGATTTCAGTCAAAAGTGTCTATGGTGCTGCAGCACCTTTGGCAGTGAATCCCCCGGGGTTGCAAACACCCTAGTTCAAGTTTCACCCGCTCCTGCTGTAAATAACATAAGCCTTCGGTGTTACAATGAGTGCCCTCAGTGCAGGCATTCATGAGGTCTGATCCTGCTCCTAGGAGTCAGGATGTTCGCAGTACACTCAGCAGTGTCGGGCGGGTGCATGCTCACTCTCCGGAGTGATGTGTCCGCTTTCCCTAGTTATGGGAGCATTTTCCTGCACCAACTGATATAGTAAGTCTAGTTCTCCCCAGCGGGAGATTTCAGTCTTTCGGCTCCTGACTGGAGTCCCACAAGAGTGTGTTTTCCTCCTCAGAATCCTACTGGTTCTCTGGAGTCAGTCAGGGCCAATCCCTTGGTGTGGCTAGTCCCACCGGTCACAGCCTCACTTGAGTCCCGGGCAAAGGCCTGAAGTCTTTTAATCGTTTTGTCCTAGCATCCCCCCTCTGCATATGGGTTGGTGCGGTACCTTCTGGATACAGCATAGGCTCTTCAGGTGCAATCGCCCACACCACAGCAGCCCCTCCTAGCAAATGGGGTCACCGCTCAGGTGTTTAGGAGGAATATGTGCCGTTACAATTGATGCCATTACAGCGCATGCCGCTGCAACGCCAAACTTTACCCCGACTTTCTGTCAGGGAGCACTGGAAGTTGGAATAGAACTAATTTTCTATTCCAACTCCAGTGTGTGCAACAGCAGGGAAGGATTTGGGGTTAAATCTAGCACCTTCTAGCCACTACTGTACACCTTTTTCATTGCAATGGTATGCAATGTAATGGCAAGAGTTGTAACGGTTGCGTTGTAAAGGCTGTTTCCCCTTTTATTAGTACTGCCACAATGGTCACAGAACTTCTGCACTGGTGGGCCCCTATAGCATATGGGTTCACCACAATGAAGCCAGGTGGGCTTGGCGCCCTCTACACAGTTGTCGATATTTGGCACAGCCCATGGCAGCCCTCTCCTGGAGTAAGTAGGTCACCGAATCACCTGATCGGTGCACAGCCAAATCCTCACACTACACACAGGGAGTCATCACACTAGGGCTCCCAACTGGACTTCGCTCACTCCAACACTCTTCTCTTCCTCACAGGGCAAACTAGTCTTGGCAAGAAGGCAGATGCAGGTCCTCCAGGCTCCAGGGCAGGTGATCTTGCTTTCCTTGAGTGATGTTCCCTCACCCATTAGGGAGACTAGCAGACCGCGGCCCCCAGTCCTGGTTACAGGCAGTCTTGCAGAGCTTCCTCTTCTTACATATCCCATCTGGCTGCTTGGTAGATGACACTTTTTGGGGACTCAACCTCCCCTGCTTTTAGGGGCAGATGCACAAATGGTTTTTGCGGTCGCAAAGCTCCATGTACAAACCAAATTTTGCGACCTGCTAACCTATTAGCGACTAAATGTAAATTGTAAATTGATACTTGTAAAGCGCACTACTCACCCGCAAGGGTCTCAAGGCGCTTGTACGAATACCGCTGTGGAACCCATCCTGGCTTTCCCTGTGAGGTGTCCACTCCTAGGCATCCCCAAGGTGGAGGCCAGGCATCCTTAGCGTTGTTGGGGCAGTTGTGGAGATTAAGCAAGCTATTGCCCAGAGTTGCAGAGTAGGACTCCATGATTGGAATAGGCACCGAGGCGAGAATTATCAGGTCCGTGGAATTTTGAGCCCAATACCCGCCGAGGCGGGGAATTGAACCCTGGTCCCGGGCTAGACCTCTGCGTCAGGGTCTGCCGCTCTAACCATTGAGCCACACTTCTCTCACAAAATATGGTTTGTGACTTGCTATTAGGAAGGTGCATGCTAAGGGCATCCCTTTCTGAGAGCGAGTCTCACTCCTATGTATTATTGTTTTGCGACCGCACTTGCGGTCGCAAAACAGTCGCAGTGTACCACATTTCGGAAGGGTGGTAAGTCACTCGCAAATGGGAATGGGTCCACAGGGGCCCCCTTCCCCTTTGTGAATGGGTGAATGGGTACAAAAATATTTTTTAAGAGCAGGCAGTGATCCCAGGTACCACTGCCTGCCCTTAAAAAATGAAACTGAAAAGTTTATTTTTTATTTTTTTCATGCATCCTGTTTTCCATTAAGGAAAATGGGCTGCATTTTTAAATAAATGCTTTATTGAAAAAGCCGTCACAAACATGGTGGTCAGCTGACCTCAGCAGGCCACCATCCCTGTGAGTGCTGGCCATTCCCAATGGGGTCGCAAATTGAGCTTGCCTCATGAATATTGATGAGGCATGCAATTTGCAACCCCGTTGGGAATCGCAAACAGTGTCTGAGGCAATTTGAAGCAATTTGCGACTCGCTAAATGCAAGCGTTGTATACCTGTCCTTCTTTTCTTTTCATACACCGATGTGAATTAAGGTATGAGTCTTTGAAGATTTATGCTGGGGTTCTGCTTCTTTTGAAGTGGGTACCTCTCCTTTTCAACTTCCTGCATGAAAGTTGTCTGCCACAACATGCACAACTCCAAAGATAATTTTCCACAACATAATTCATGGGAGTGACTAGGGTTCACACCTGAAGGTCAGCCACAGTGACATGTGCATCACATGGTTATTCTCAGACCCCAATCCATCCTCTTTATAATAATCTTATCAGCCCTGTCTCCCTTCCTGAGATGTGTCCAGGCCCGTTTCTTGTGATCTAACAATGAATCCAAGAGCAGTCTTTTGAAATGTAAAGGGAGTTTCTTCCTTTTCCCTCCATTGTGTCCCCACCAAGCTCACAGCGATGAGGCAATAAACAAATTTGCCTGGAGGGATTCCTCTCCTCTGTATGTCATTACCAGGAATGTATGGGCTTACCAAAATGAAACCTAGGGTCCTCCATACATGGTACCATTGCTGGGACATTCCTCAGTGAACATTCATAATACACTTTCTTTCAGCAGTAATACCTCTATGCTTTGTATCCTTAGATTTACTCATGCAGTCAAGACAAAGACTTGTCTGTGCGCACTGTTCAGCACTGAAGCTTTTCTATATTTGAAATATACACCCGTACAGCAAACTTACTCACTATATGTGTGCTGCACATTTCACCCTTCATGCATCGTCCTTCACGCAAGCACATGCTATCCCTGCACACGCTCTGCACAGTACAACATCTCTCAGGCAAGGTATTCCTCTCAGGCATACATACACTCAGTACATGTACTAAGCACACATGTACTGGTACTGCTCCATCCCTGTTCTATCCCTCCCCAGGCAAACATACAACTTATACAGTCACTACTACTCTACTATGCAGCACTCCATATCTAGCTGATGTAGGCCAAGGGTGAGTTAAGCACACAGCAGCTAAACTTTCGAAAAGGTGAGTAAACCTGTAGGCCTCACAACTGTGACACAGGGTAAAAAGGTCAAGCTCACTACTGCTGATCACTATATGGTATTTGGCCGCCAATGCACTCATGCTGTTTAACTGATGGTGGAGGTGGTAGCCTTCCACCATTATGAGAGCAGAGCTTTGGACACCAGTCCCGGTCCAATAAGGCTTCAATCTGTGAGACAGTGATATGTCATGGCACACATGCATGATCTGTGTTCGCCTATTATATAAATAATCAGAATTAGGGATCAAGTCAACAGTACAGTTGGGCACTCAGGGTAGGGGTACACAACTTTACCATGCAGAGGACTTTTCCGTCCCAGCAGCTTGCATTTCATTGGTTTGAAACAAAATAGACAACAGCATGTGAAATGACCATTAACGGACTGTGTGCATGCTAGGGCGTTATTAGAAGAATTCCCAGAATGGGATTACTGGTCCCAGAGAGATTGCAAGTAGTGGAGTTTTACACAGAGCTTCAGCACATGAGCTTGCAGTGTGAAAACATGCATGAAGCTTGTAGTAAGTGACACAGCAACACGCATGTCCCGTGTTTTCCCCAAAAACGTGCATTGCTCCTTATTTGAATGTCTCAAGAATTACCAAGACCCCTAGTAACAGTAATTATGGGATTGGGAACATAATGGGGATTTAAAGCGAGGAACAAATGGGTAGGGATTGCAAAACGGTTTGCTATAACATCATTAGCTCTGTATCTCACGGTTTGTAAAAGGTATTTAAGGATTTTATTGTCATAACTTAAAATATAATTTGTATGTATTTACAATGTCTAATAACTATAATAGTAAAGGCAACAACAATAATAATTACATTGCATCTTTTGCTTCTTAGTTGAAGTTTGCCTAATCTAACCCTATAAATAAATGAGGATAAAGTTATTCAACATAATACTACTTAAATCATGTTTCAAAGCCACGCCCCTCTTTTATTTGTAGAATGTTAGTAGAATTATAAGATGTGTTACCTCTATAATGATTCCATTAAAATGTATTTGCATTCTAAAGGTTGACTACCACAGAAACATGTTTTATTTGGACATAAACGTAATCAATTTGCAAAGCATATGGCGAACGTGTGCTTGGAAAGTTTATGCATGGAGGAAAATCTCTAGAAACGTGAAGAAAAGAGGTCAGCGCGCGTTACCGCAACTGAAATGCAATGCAGGTCAGTTCTTTAGACTGCTGACTGATTTTGGTATGGTATTTGTTGATGCTAATTCTTCTGTGCAACACTCATGCGAAGAGTAACATCTGTGATGCATGCCCTACAGTGCGCGCGCACCTTGAACTGTCTTTGAATGGAACGCTGCATGACAGCTCCGGCAGCACACAAATGTAACAACCGTCGACGAATTAAGAAGCAGCATTGCTTCCCAGGCCCGCTTAAAAAGTATTCTCGAAATCCGATGGATGTTTGCCTGATTTCTGGGGACAGATTGTCAAAAAGATTTGGTGAGGCGCAGACAGCGAAATATGCAGTGTCTGGTGTATACAGCTTTTCTATATATTTTAAGTTACTTTACATCAAAGCTTTTCGTTTCATTTAAATGTTTCTGACACGACAAATAAATTCCGAGTTGGGTAAAATACTTGTCTTTCTTGGATGTCATTCATTTTCAGAGGCAGTAAACGTTCGAAACAGCTTTGAATCAGCAATCCAAAGGTTATCTCTACAAAACGAACAAAGATATTTTCTTCTCATTATATCACTTAATGTTAGATGATTGGTTGAGCAAGGCTAAGGTGGACCACTATACTAGTCCAGAAGCAACTCAGGTTTCTGTATTTCGGGGTTGCAGCATTTAATGTGCACTTTCATGTAAATAGCAGCTCTGTCATGAGCTAGGGGGTGAGGGCACTTTACCTCATTATCGTTGTTCCTCATTCCAGTCCTAACTGATGAGACTCTGCCCAGACCAGCACCTTCTCACATCTAGAAGGCCTTTCAGAAACTCGTCTTTCTTTAGTTACCACCTACCCCATTATCGTGACCCGACAGTGTGGGCAATGGACAGTAGGGCATTAGGACCCTGTGGGGCCTCATGCAGAGTGACCAAGTCACCGGACACCAGATCTGGTGACGGGGACAGGAAGGGGAACACACAATGACTAGGACGTGGACGGAGACGGACGTGTTGACCAGCAGCTGACCAGATGCTAACCCGCTGTAATGAGCGATGCCAATAAAGGAATATGAGACGAAACTGTGTCCCGTGTGTGATGTACCTCCCGGCGCACGAGCCGAACACGACAACTGGCGACGAAGGTAAAGAAACGGATCGACGCGTGGATCAAAGTGTGTCCAGCAAGTACACCATCGTGAGGAAACAAGAATAAAGGTGCTCACCCTGGATGCGCCGAAAGCAACATGGAAGACGGGAAGAGCGACGCGGGAGCCCACCAGACAGCGACAGTGGAAAGATGCAGCAGATAGCGGTAAGCGCTAAGACCAAGCGCGGGCCTTTGAAAACAAGGCGCGAGGTCCCGCGAGAGCTTAGGAGTCTCGGCGGCCATCACTAAGTCAGGCGGCTGAGCCAATTAAAATAGGGAAAACGAATGAGGAGGCCATTATGAGGTCAGGAAAAGCGAGATTTCGATCGTGAAATCTCGCGAGATAACGGCGGCCATTTTAAATGGGACATTGGAGAAATAGGCCTTAAGAAAAAGCGGGGCTGCCATTTTAAGGCCAGGCGAAGTGAGATAACATTGAAAAAGAGACAATTAAAGAACACGAAGAGAAAGAAAGGCAAAGAGAGGCAGAAAGGGACTAAAGACCCCACAACAAAAACAACATAGAAGAAAAACAAGGGGCAAAAGAAGACAAAAGAGAAGAAAATAAGTACACCCAGAAGCCAGAAACAGACAAAGTAAAGGCAAAAAGCAAGGAGAATAAAGAGGCATAATAAGAAAAGGAAGAACAAAGACGACCAAAGCATTGTGAGAATGACGGCAGACATTTGAAGGGGACATTCAAGGAAAGGTCATAGGGAATAAAGAGGCATAATAAGAAAAGGAAGAACAAAGACGACCAAAGCATTGTGAGAATGACGGCGGACATTTGAAGGGGACATTCAAGGAAAGGTCATAGGAAAAAGGAGAGCAGCCATTTCAAAGCCAGGCAAAGGGCAAAGAAGAAGAAGAAGAAGAACATAAGACAAGGTGAATTAAGGAGAACGCGAGCAAGAAGAAAAGACAGGAAGAAAAAGAAGATAAAGAAGAAAAGGAAGATAAGCATGGAAAAGGTCTGAAAAGGGAGACAAAGGAAATGAATGTCTTGATTGAAGAATAGAGGATAAATAAAAGGCAAAAGAGCAATAAGGCAAAGGAAGATGATGGTGCAATAAGAAAAGAGATTACCAGAGAATAACAAAAGGACAAATAGAGAAAGAGAAAGAAGGAAAGAATATATACATATATAAGAAAGAAGAACAAGAGAGTGGAAGAAGCCAGAGAAGGCTAAATAAAAGACAGAAAAGAGACCCAACAAAGAAAAGAAAGAGAAACAAAAGGACAAAGATTACACAAGGACAAAGAAAGAGCAAAGGAGAAGTTACAAGGCAATAAAGAAAAGAAGAAAGGAGAAAGAGGAGTAAAATAACGAGGAAAGAAGGGACCAAAGAAACAGGAAAAAGAAAAGGAGAATAACAGAAGAAGAAGAAGAAAAAAGGACACAAAAGGGACACACGAGAAAAGGACAAGGAGAGCCTAGAAAAGGCTAAAAGGACAAGGAGAGCCTAGAAAAGGCTAAAAGGACAAGGAGAGCCTAGAAAAGGCTAAAAGGACAAGGAGAGCCCAGAAAAGGCTAAAAGGACAAGGAGAATAACAGAAGAAGAAGAAGAAAAAAAAAGGACACAAAAGGGACACAAGAGAAAAGGACAAGGAGAGCCTAGAAAAGGCTAAAAGGACAAGGAGAGCCTAGAAAAGGCTAAAAGAAAAGGAGAATAACAGAAGAAGAAGAAAAAAAAAAAGGACACAAAAGGGACACAAGAGAAAAGGACAAGGAGAGCCTAGAAAAGGCTAAAAGGACAAGGAGAGCCTAGAAAAGGCTAAAAGGACAAGGAGAGCCTAGAAAAGGCTAAAAGAAAAGGAGAATAACAGAAGAAGAAGAAGAAAAAAGGACACAAAAGGGACACAAGAGAAAAGGACAAGGAGAGCCTAGAAAAGGCTAAAAGGACAAGGAGAGCCTAGAAAAAAAAAAAAAAGGGGTAAAAAGGAGCAACACGAAAAGACATACCGCAGGAGAAAGAGCAGCAAAAAAAAAAAAAAAAGAAAGGACAAAGACATGCAATGAGCAGAGCGGACAAGCGCCACCAAGGAAATAAAGGCAAGAGGCACCTCAGGGCCAGGACCAAAGGTGTTGAGACAGAAATAATATAAATGATAAAACAACAAGTTCTCCAAAGAGTCACTGGCGGTGACGAAAGTGAAAGGATATATGATAACGGCTGCCTACGAACAACAACGAATAACAAGAAACAGATAGCATTTCAAGGACAAAGAAGGCGGAGGAAGAAGAAATGGCAGCGACAACGGCAGCCACATGGACGGTGGAAGATAGAGGACAAGGAAGCGATGGAGACACTAGATTCATGAAGAAATGTAGAATGACAAGTACTCTCTCTCTCTCTCTCTCTCTCTCTCTCTCTCTCTCTCTCTCTCACGTTCGTTCACCCCCATCCATATAATTGTGAATGAGGACTATGGTAAATGTGTCACGAACTTTTGTTTGCAACAAGGGGGGAGGTGTCGTGACCCGACAGTGTGGGCAATGGACAGTAGGGCATTAGGACCCTGTGGGGCCTCAGGCAGAGTGACCAAGTCACCGGACACCAGATCCGGTGACGGGGACAGGAAGGGGAACACACAATGACTAGGACGTGGACGGAGACGGACGTGTTGACCAGCAGCTGACCAGATGCTAACCCGCTGTAATGAGCGATGCCAATAAAGGAATATGAGACGAAACTGTGTCCCGTGTGTGATGTACCTCCCGGCGCACGAGCCGAACACGACACCCATAAGTACCTTCTTCCCTCAATACTTCCTGTCCTTTACCGGGTCGGCTTCTTTAGAGGACGAAGGTTCAGTGAAAATAGCAGCGGTGGCTCGCAGAGGGAGTGCTGCAGGGCGGTGAGGGGCAAGGTGGGGGGTAGTGGAGTCGAACATACGACGGCTAGGAGTAAAGTAAATAAATAAATTAAAAAACTATTACAATGCGCTTGCTGCATCGCCGAGTTACCGATGCAGCAAGCGCAAGGTAAATAATTGTATTTATTTATTTACTTGCTTTACTCCGTCCCGTCATATGTCCGAGTACACTAACCCCCACCCTGACCCTCCCCCACCCCGCCCCACTGCCTGCATCACTCCCTCTGCGAGCCACCACTGGAATAGGGCATTACGATCGGGCTAACGTTTTTAAATATATGTAATATGGCAGTCAGCTGGGCTGGTTTATCGTATTGGTCCATTGTGCTCCGCTCTCATATGCTAGGCTGGAACGGTGAGAGATCTCATGTGACTGGCCCCTTGATTTGTGAGTGTCAGAGGACACCTGGAAGGACCACAAGGACACAGTAGTATGTTATATAGAACTGGCCCAGGGCACGTGCGCCCAGCGCCTTTTATTGCCAGTGTTGCATGTGCACCAGATAGTTGAGGGCGACTTTAAAGCAGTTTATTCAGCAGCCTATTTTCCATTAAGAGCAAATACTTACACAGCCCAACGTTGAAAGACTTTCATGTTCTGCTTGACTGTGTACAAGAGGATAAAGAACCTACATAAGTTCAGGGAAAAATGTTACTTTTAGGCCAATTCTTATTGTACACAGGTTTTGAAATATTGTGGGCAGCAAAAACCTCAACATGGACATAACTAGGAGAAGGCTGTTATGACTCAACCTCTCGAAGGTTGAGCAGATGCAAAGGTAATTGAATCATCAACTTCCTTTGTAGGTGATATATTTTTCGAAAACGTGGTGAAAAAAGCCTGTTGAGGAGAAAAAAAATATTGTTTCCTTTTCTAGCCCCTGAAGCAAAGAAGTCATATTTTCAGAGAAAAACATGGTATGCACTACAGAATGAAAAAATTGCTTTCAAGGCAGGGCTTGAGGTTGAAGGGCTGCGTGCACTCTTCTTCAGATCACATCCACAGTCTGAGCCCAGGAAGCCAGTAAACCCTGAATATTCCCAGAGGCCCTTAGGCATCAGTCTGAAAGAGTGTTTTCCTGTGTGGACACAAGTGGCGTTGGATTGCTGGATGATGGACATCATTGGGAATGGTTACTTCTCAACACATCCTCAACATTTTTTTCGATTTATTGCAATCCCAAAAGACGTGACCAAGAAGCAACAAGGGTTGGTGGGGTTGGAGGCTTTTGGTCAGAAAGAGGACTTAGTCACAGTGCCATTGAGTTCCACAGAAAGGGTCTGGAATATATTCAATATTTTTTTGATTCCAATGCCATTGGGGAGTTAAAGACCTTTGCTGGGCCAAAAATGGCTCACCAAGTTTGTGCAATACACTCCCTTCAGAATGTCAAATCTGCAGATTCTGATCCCATGTTAGCGTAGCAGGGTTTTTTAACAACATTTGTCTTTCTAGGGGTTTATTTTCATATTCCAATAGAGAATGGCAGTCAGCAATATTTGAGATTTGTGATTCAGGAACAGCATTTCCAGTTCATGTGACTTCCATTTGGCCTCTCTCCATCACCAAGAGTGTTCACGAAGGTATTAGCACATATCGTGTAATTTTTGCAAATGCAAGGTGTTCAAAAGTTCCAAGCCTGGCACCAAGTCAGCTGAGAACATTATGTATCATAGCATGGAAATTGAGCAACTAGCCCTTCAGGGTTTTGGACGTTGGAGTGAGCTGGCTGCAGACATTCAGACTTGTATTAAACTTTCAATGTTGAAAGTCTACTTAAGAAACTGAACATTTTTGAGTTGTGGGGGCAGGGTCATTGGATAGAAGTAAGGTCCTGTGATTAATTCCTTCTCTTGGATTTTTTAAGGGATGCTGTTTTTGCTAGAATTATCTCCCTAATTGTCGGTCTGGGCAGCAACCAAAGGTTTCAAGTAAACAGCTTGGGATACTTCTAAAATAATTTTTGCTAGCTTTTAAATTGTTAAAAAGATTCAGATTGAGGATACGATCATTCATACTCTGGTACCGTCTTAGTATTTGGTGTGATTCGTAAACGCTTGCAGTAAAAACAATTTGAATCTTTGGAAACTTCTGACATGGGGTAGGTTTCAGCAAGCATGTCTTTTTAGTTGGATATAACCTCTTTGGGGGATCCTAGGTGCACCGGTTATCCATTAACCCTGTTTGAAGTTCCCTTCAGACAGAACAATTTTGAGCCGTGACCCTAAGGTTAGAACCAAAGCTATGAGGCATTATTATTGCTCTAAAGAGATTGTTGTGCCTTTGTGTGATGGAGGGTGATTTGGCTATTCCTGAATCACTGGACAATAAAAGGGCGTTGGAGGTTTATTTAAAAAGAACAAAGGAGTCTTGTTCTTCGATGCTTTGTTGGTGGCCTCTGAGGCTGTGAGCCAAGAAAATACAAATGACAACAGCAACCCTGAGTTTATGAGTAAAGCAGGCCATCGAGCAAACATATCAGTGGGATGCGTGATTCTGGACTGTTTGCAAGGTCATTCTACCAGAGCAAAATCTACCTCCTGGGCAGAATCAACTGTGGTTTCCCTGCAAGGGATATGTAGGGTGGCAACTTGGTCCACTCCTAACACTTTTGTAACATACTATAAGTTGGATTTAAATAAGAGTGATATGTTGAACTTAGTTGCAGGAGTGTTGAAAGCTGATATGATGTAATTTTAAGCTTATTCATCAATTGAGTGATCTGTCTAAATAAAAACTATATAATAAGTTATCGCTGCATTAGAGGCTTGTGCATATCGTCATTAGTTAAGATTTGAATGAGGAGCAACAAGGAAGAGGTAATAGACCTATTATTTAGTGGTATTATTTATTACTGCAGTGCTCTGATTCAGTGACTTTTTGTCCTCCCTCCCAACCTGGCACCGATAACAGTGGCTTGTAAAAGCAGAAAGAGAAGAGGAGGGTCCATATGGGATGGTGGAAACTAAAGGACTATTTTCTAGAGGATGTGGCAATGTGGGAAGGCCAGTCAGTCAGTCAATCACTTTATTCGATCTACATAAAACATAGAATCGTAAAAGCGCAGTGCAATATAAAACATTTACAAAAATATCGGAACATAATTTCACAATCCAAAAGAATTTAGTCTACTCATAAAAATACAATACAAAATTGGTCATCCATTTCTTAAAGTGCAGTTGCTTAAAACAGAATATGTAACAGGGTTAAAAAGACCTAAATGGGAGGTTCCCCAAGTGCTACTATTCTTCACATATGGTTTCACAATAAAACCATAATTCTGAGTTACATTAATTATATTAATCAAAAGGAATGTAACTCGGGGCTTTAAAAAGACAATAGAGGGAATGTTCACTATTATTATTATTATTATTATGCGTTCTTATATAGCGCTCAATTACCCGTAGGCATCTCGGCGCTTGCCTTGGGAACCCGTCCTGGCTTTTCCCTGTGAGATACCCGTACTGGGCATCCCCAAGGTGAAAGCCAGGCATCCCGCCGCGGGGGGGCCGTAGTGGAGATTAAGCAAGCTAATGCCCAGAGCTGCAGAGTGTGAACCCGTGACTCGAGTAGGCACCGAAACGAGAATTATCAGGTCCGTGGATATTTGGGCTCAAGACCCTGCCGCGTCGGGAATTGAACCCTGGTCCCGGGTCTGACCTCTGCTTCAGGGTCTGCCTCCTCTAACCAGTGAGCCACACTTCTCTATAACTTATTAGGTATATATAGTTCGTATCGTATATAAATATCTTACAAAACATACAAATAAGGTAAAAACCATAAGATTACAATCAGCGTGAAAAACGTGCGTTCAATTATTCCTATCTACTTGTGCAATCTCCTGGTCAATAGTGGAGGCAAAGATAGGATACTACACTGTAGCAAACATAGTCATAAGGCAACATTTGTAAGAAATGTAGTCCTGCATGGCACTGCCTGAATTTGTATTTCCGCATAAGGGGAAGGATGTAACTTTTACAATGCACCGCATAAAATTTTAAAAAGAGGAGGATGTGCAGGTTTGTTTGGGGACAAGCCGGCAAGGAAAAGAAAATTCCAGTAGGGGACCCCAGCATACATGGAATACGATTTAAACAAAACCTTACTAAAACAAATCTGTGGCGAGGGTTTGTCACAAATGTCAGATAAGAGTTGACCCATCAGAGATTACAAGTGCCTTCAAATAAGTTAGCGCCATAAATTTATTACAGTTACTTTTATATATCTCTGTTTGTCCATTTTGGTTCAGAACCGACTTTTAGTTATCATTTTAGTGGTAGACAGCAAGCTGGCTGGATTCTCAAACAGTGATTGTATACCCAAGTGTAGGACTTGGCCTTTTTTGGCAAAAGTTCCCAAAACTTTTTTGCCTTCCCCCTAGACAGTTTTCCTGACATAGAGTTGCGAATTTAGATGCTTTGGGTACTTTGCCACTGCTGATCAGTGTCACAGTACAAGTGTTCCCTATGTAAAGTGTAATGGTAAATGGCTGACCATGATTGGTACGTTTGTCTCACTAGTGATGTGCACTGTGTGTGCCAGGGCTGGTGATGCAAAGGTGCGCGGAGAATGTAACTCACGCCAACAGTGTAGGGCCTGTGCACAATTTGCTAAGTTAGCATGTTGCCCTGACAAGTACTTTACCTTTTGCGTACACAGTAGGCACCCCTGTGGTAGGTCCCGGGTAACCCCGGGGCAGGGTGCACGGTAAGTAAAAGGCAGGATATATACTAAGGTGTGTGTTATGGTGCACAGACATAACATCGACTCCAAAATATCGTTTGGACAGAATATCGAGTTTGAAATATCGTTTGGACAAAATATCGACAGGACAGAATATAGACAGCCAAAATATCGTTTTTAAGGTAAGTGAAGTAATATCGACTGTAAATAATATAGAAAGTGAAAATATCCAAGTATATAATCTAGATAGTAAAAAATATCGTTTTTTAAATAATATTTAATTATTTATAGTGTTTTTTATGTTATAATATGTGTGAAAAGTGTCATTTTATGTTATAATTATTTTTAATTAATGATTTCTTTTTTAATTATTGTGTAATTTTATTCTGTAGCGGGTTGTGGGTTTATAGGGGAATAGGGTGGGAAGTAATTTAATTATAATTAATTAAATATGTAAATTTATTAATTGGTAGTAATAATTAATTAATTGGTAATTAAATAATATTTGTTAATTATTTCAAATTTAATTGGTAATTAATTTAATTTAATTGATTAATTGCTAATTATGTAAATTAAAATAATTTATTTCCTGTAGCGGGTTGTGGGTTTATAGGGGAATAGGGTGGGAAGTAATTTAATTATAATTAATTAAATATGTAAATGTATTAATTGGTAGTAATATTTAATTAATTGGTAATTAAATAATATTTGTTATTTATTTAAAATTTAATTGGGAATTAATTTAATTTAATTGATCAATTGCTAATTGTGTAAATTTAAATAATTTATTTCCTGTAGCGGGTTGTGGGTTTATAGGGGAATAGGGTGGGAAGTAATTTAATTATAATTAATTAAATATGCAAATTTAATAATTGGTAGTAATATTTAATTAATTGTTAATTAAAAAATATTTGTTAATTAATTAAAATGTAATTGGTAATTAATTTAATTTAATTGATTAATTGCTAATTATGTTAAATTAAAGGGGTATTTTTAGGGTTCAGGGTCAGTTTTTGGTTTTTGGGTAAAGGGGTATTTTTAGGGTTCAGGGTCAGTTTTTAGTTTTTGGGTAAAGGGGTATTTTTAGGGTTCAGGGTCAGTTTTTAGTTTTTGGGTTAAGGGGTATTTTTAGGGTTCAGGGTCAGTTTTTAGTTTTTGGGTAAAGGGGTATTTTTAGGTTTCAGGGTCAGTTTTTAGTTTTTGGGTAAAGGGGTATTTTTAGGGTTCAGGGTCAGTTTTTAGTTTTTTGGTAAAGGAGTATTTTTAGGGTTCAGTGTCAGTTTTTAGTTTTTGGGTAAAGGGGTATTTTTAGGGTTCAGGGTCAGTTTTTAGTTTTTGGGTAAAGGGGTATTTTTAGGGTTCAGGGTCAGTTTTGAGTTTTTGGGTAAAGGGTTTTTTTAGGGTTCAGGGTCAGTTTTGGGTTTTTGGGGTACAGGGGTACATTGTAAAAATAAAGTAAAATTAAATTTACATTAAATTAATTTAAGGAAATTAAATTAAATTAAAATATATTAAATTAATTTTAAATAATTTAAATTAAAAAAATTATTATATACTTACCAATACTTACGTTGTAATGGTAGTGCGTTGTAAAAGTTGCGTTGTAACGTCATATATCCACTGTTGCACTCTTTGCAGTGGGAATAGTAATTTTAACCCCTACGCTACCCAACGCTTTCCCTACTGTTGCACCCACTGGAGTGGGAATAGTAATTTTTACTCTTTTATATTTGTACGTTAATAATATTGGCTATTATTTAATTAAATTTTGTTACTATATATATATATGTTTTAAGAAATATGATTAAAAAAATATTATTTTTTTACTTTCATTAATTATTTAATTATTAAAAGTTATTTTAAGTATTGTTAAGTATATTTTAGTAATTACTTTTTTATATTAATGTAATTAAACATTGTTTTTATTAAAGTTGATATTTTTTACAACTATATTTTTGTAAACGATATTTTTAACTCGATATTTTTGTACTTACCTGTTTGTAGATAGAAACTCGATATTTTGTCTCTCGATATTTTGTCAACGATATTTTTGTTGGTCGATATTCTGTCCCTCGATATTATTTCAGTGATCCGTGTGTTATGTCCTGACAGTGAAAACACTCCATTTTGTTTTTCACTGCTGAAAGGCCATTCTGCCTTAGGACAGAATGGGGGAGATTGGGTATTGTGTTTTGTCAGCCTAGTTTCCTATAAGTTTAAAATACAGAGGTAAAGTTTAGTATGTATGAACTCACAGTGTCATAACACATCATTCTATGAATGTGGTTTTGTCACTGTGTGTTCAGAAACCACTCTTTTAGAGAGTGGCTAAGTTTTGTGCTTTAAGCATTTCTGTGTATCTCTGCTGATCTGAGAAGTGAGAGGAGCTGCGAGAGGTCTTGACCCAGTGAGGTGTTGAGATGGTACCAGGCATCTGGAGAGTAGGGGGAGGAGAAGCCCAGGAGGTGAAAAGATCTGGGCTGGTGTTATAAACCAATTGACGCATCTCCTGCTGAGTGATTAAGGGTCCAGACCCCCAGTATCAAAGGGAGAAAGGTGACACTGGGAGGGAGACACCCAGAACTGATTTAGGGAGGGGTCAGGGACGCCTGAGCACAACAAAGTTCAAAGACATAAAGGGGTATATCTATGAGAGCTGAAACCCCTGAACGTTGGAATGTGTCAGAAATGGATTGAGACTGAAAAGGCTTGGACCCATTTTGTGGTCAAGAGGAACCTTTGCTGAGGAAGGAGCAACTGAAGAGACTGCTAGGGAAAGACCAACCCTTGCTTCGTGATCTCTGGCTGGTCTGCAGTTTGCTGTTCTAACCAATTAAGAGGCTGTTGGGAGTGATCTTGGATGTGCTGGTTCCATCTTCTTGACAGAAACTGTGCTTTGTGCTGTGTCTTGTAACCCTAAGGGTCTGAGGTGAGCTGGCTGGCTCTCTGTTTGGAAACACAGGAACATAAAAGTTTCCGGAGAAGATTCAAGCGACGTGGTGGGCCCGTGTTGTGGCAGCTTGAGACCCTCGGAAGGTGTGCCCTGTGATCTTGGACACACGTAGGAGGAGTAAAACTCGGATGCACTGGGTGTGTGTCGTGGTGCACAGAAAGCACGGTTGAAGAGTGCCTGGCCAACTTGGGCATCACCGGTGAAGTGAGTCTTGGACGCGCTGGGTGCCTGTCGTGGTGCTCCGCAGGTGTTAGTGAGGAGAGCCTGGTCAGCGTGTGCACCGAAGCTGAAGCGAGACAGGGTGCGTGTCGTGGTGCACCGCAGGCTCTGGTGAGGATCGCGCATGTTCGGCGTGTGCACTGGAGGTGGAGTGAGTCTCGGATGTGCAGGGTGTGTGTCATGATGCACGGAAAGCGTTGATGAGGAGCGCCTGACCAACGTGTGCATCGGAAGAGAAGTGAGTCTCGGACACTCAGGGTGCATGTCGGGGTGCATCAATGGCATTGGTGAGGAGTGCCTGGTCATCGAGTGGACCGAAGGAGAAGTGATGCAGCCGAAGTCGTTGGTGAAGAGCGCCAAATTCCAAATAAGTCTCAGAAGCCACAAAGCACCTTAAATTCTCTGTTGTTGGTGAAGAGCGCCTGGATATCGGGGCACTGGAGTTGGAGTAAGTCTCTGTAAAGCAGTGTGCGTGCTTTGATGCAATGTGGGACTGTGAAGGTGATCCGCTGATTTTTGTGTGCACCAGAAGAAAGTTAGTCTCTACAGCGCGGTGTGCGTGTCTTGGTGCCAACTGAGACCGCAGAAAGGAGTGCCGGGTGAGCATGCATTTGAACACAACGTGGAGTCCCATCAGCATTGTGTGCGTGGCTTTGTACCAGAAGAGAACCGGAGGGTGCGGTGGTGAACGTTCACCCGGAGTAAAGGTAATCTCAGGGGCGTGGGGTACGTGTGCCCTGTGACAACCTGAGACCTTCCTAACAGTTGTGGCCTGGACCTGCAGGCCCGGAGAAGCTGAGCTGCCAGGCCAAGCCACTGAGGCCCATTGAGAGAGTTCTGCACGGAAGGCCCACTTCGCGAAGGAGGATAGGAGAGTGGGGTCGCCCCCCAGGTATTGTTGATTACTACCTGGGTGGGGTGCGGGCTCGGAGGGACACTCTCTCGGCCTATTAGTCCTTCTGATGACGTGAGCCTGTGCTTCAGCTCAGAGTGAGGCCTGTACTGACGAAAGGAGTGGCAGTACAGGGGTCAGAGTAGGAAGCTGTACTCTATGTCATCGTTGAACCGTGTGGGGGGGGCAACTGTTATTGAAGAGGCTGATTGTCGTAATACACATTGCCAATATTGCTGCTAACAAACTGCCGGACTGTCTTAGGATGCCTGACATTATTATTGCCTAACGAAGTACACGATTGTAGCGCTACGCATTGCATTATTGCTCCCTTGCCAAGTACAGGAGTGTAGCGGCCCGCATTGCATTATTTCTTCATTGCAAAGTACATCATTGTAGTGGCCCGCATTGCATTATTTCTGCATTGTAAAGTATGTGATTGGGGTGTGACGCGTTGCATTATTCCTTCATTGCACAGTACATGAATGTAGAGGTACGCATTGCTTTATTTCTCCCATTGCAGGTACCGGAGTGTATCTTTACGCATTGTATTATTTCTCCTGTGCCCAGCACAGGATTGTATCATTATGCAGTGCACTATTGTTTGTCCATTGCAACGTGTGCGATTCTAGCATTACGACCAACATAGCATTTTGAAAGCGGTGGTTGGGATTTGAACCTATCAACCGGCCGCAACGAACATTACCCTTTATTCTGAATTGGCTTACGTATCATGTGGTCTGATCTTATATCTTTTTGTATAAAGTTATACTGTTTTCATCAAACTTGTGTGGAGTCCATTTGTGGTGTCACCAGGGGGTTGCTGTGGGCGTGGTTGCAAATACAGTACACATTGTGCCTTGGAGATAGGCCTGGCTACTCGTGCCAAGCTACTAAAGGGGGTGAGCAGGGCTATCTCAAGTGGTGTTCTTACTTGGCCTAACGTTGAGTGGGGAGCTCTGGGTTGCACACTTAGTGACAGTAGTGCTTGTCTGGGACTCCGGTTTCCAAGACAAAGGAAATTAGAGTATTTTTTACATAATGGATCCAGGGAACCTTATGTACATAATAGAGAGTTATGCAAACCCTAATGATGTGTCGGGCGAAATTAACGGTTTCCTTTATCCATACTGAATGCCATAAAAGGATTGGTGCTAAGTGTACTTGAGCAGATATATAAGGGACATCCAGCTGAAGATGACAGTTGAAGTTTGAACAACTTCTAGGAAGGGCTACACATTTTTTCAAAAAGGTGTACTCTATAACTTGGAGGGCTTCTAAGTTTGTCTGACCCCACACCCTTACCCCATATGTGGCTACAGAAATAGATTTTGCTGTATAAATCTTTTTCATTACCTCCAGTGGCTTAGACCCCCGTTTTTTGATGAAGGAGTAAATGGCATTATTGCTTTTTTCCAATAGAAGAATTCTGTTGGTTACCATATGTGACCAAGAGCCCATTCTATCAAACAAAATCCCTAGGTAGGAGAAGGTGGCTGTCAGTTCCACTCGCATTCGCCATGTGAAAAAACAGGAGTTTCTTTGTCCATTGACCTTTCACTAAAATGAAGGATTTAGCGTTGTTAACTTGTAGGTCTACGTTTTTCATAAATTTCACACACTTTATTTAATTTTTTTATTTTAGAAGTTTTCTATAGCGCTGGCCAGACCCGAGGGTATCGGAGCGCTTCACAGTGGAAGAGGAAAAGACAGTAATAAAACAAATAAACAAAATAGAGTCATACAAGTATCAAGATTACAATTGTCTGGCGCCTGAGGGGCGACTTTGAGGTAGCGACTTAGAGGTAGTCAGAGTTTCAGGATGTGCTTGAGTTCGGGAATGCACGTTTGAGGTAGAGGATTTTTAGTCGAGTCTTGAATTCTGGATAGGAAGGGGTAGTTCTGATGTCCACAGGGATGGAGTTCCAAATTTTTGGAGCGTTCCCCGCAAAAGAGCGGGCTGCAGTTTTTTGTTTCCGTGTTTTCAGTGGGATGAGTAGGAGGGAGTTTGAGCTTCTGAGACTTCTGGATTGACCAGCTTTCTTGAGCTTAGAGGCTAAGTATCCTGGTTTCCCTGTGTATAATGCTTTGTGTGTAAGGCAGGCCGTTCTGAAGCTAGCGCGCATTTCCACTGGTTAGCCATTTTAGATCTCTGAGTGCGGGGGATATGTGGTCGAATTTCTTTGCACCGGAGACCATTCTAGCAGCTGCATTGAGGGTAGTTTTGAGTGGTGCTAGGTGGGATAGAGCTGTTCCGGATAGGGTTGCGATCCCATAGTCGAGTCTGGACAGCACTAGTGATTGGGTGGCTTGTTTGAGATCTTTCTGTGGAATGTGCGGTTTGATTTTGTTGAGGAGTTTCAGATTGAGGAAGGCGCTCTTAGCGGGGTTCTTGATGTGGTTCGGTATTGATAGTTTGTGGTTGAGGGTGATTCCCAGTGATTTTACCGAGTTAGTCAGGGTGAAATTTCCGTTAAGGGCATCAATGGCTTTTACCCATTCAATGATTCGCGGGTTACCCTCCTTGTTGGAGATGAGGAGGATCTCGGTTTTTCCTTGATTGAGTTTAAGGTGGTTCATCACTAGCCAGTCTTGGACTTCTTTGAGAGTGTTGTTGAGCCTTAGAATGTCATTATAGGAGGAGGTTTCAATGTAGATCTGTGTGTCGTCTGCATAGAGATGGAAAGGGATGTTGGCTTTTTTCAGTATGGTGGTGAGGGGTACCATATATATGTTGAACAGTTGCGGAGAGAGAACAGATCCTTGGGGGACACCTCTGGTCACGGGGAGAGGGTTGGATGTGAAGGATTTGATTTTAACTCTTTGGAAGCAATTCTGAAAGAAGGAGGAGAACCATTGAAGGACCACATCGCCCGCACCTACTCGTTCTTTGAGAGCCTTGATGAGCAGCTTGTGGTCTACCGTGTCAAAGGCTGCTGACAGGTCTAGGAGGATGAGTAGGCAACAGTGGTCTGAGTCAAGTGAGTTGCGGATGTCATCCACTATGTTCAGGATTGCGGTTTCGGTACTATAGCCTTTTCTGAAGCCTGATTGGTTATGGTCTAGAAGATTGATGTTATCGATCTGGTTGTTTAGTTGACGTAGCACACATTTTTCTAGGATTTTGGCTAGGAAGGGCAGACTGGAGACTGGTCTAAAGTTGTTCAGGTTGTTAGTGTCTAGGCGTGGTTTCTTCAGAAGAGGTGTAACCTGGCCGACTTTGAGGCAGTCAGGGATGATGCCAGTTTTTAAGGAGCTGTTGATGAATTCACACCAGAGTGGAGCAAGGGTGAGCTTCAGGTCTTTGGCCATTTGGGAGGGGATGAGATCAAGGTTGTGTGATGAGGGTTTGGAGGATGAGATTAGATTGAGGATCTTGGTTTCGTGGATGTGGTCGAAGGAGGACCAAGCGGATTTGGCAGCATCGCTAGAGGTGGTTTCGGTTGTTATTAGGTCGTTATTGCCATGCGGATGGGCGTTGATGTCGAGAGATAGTTCTATCTTGGCGATTTTTTCGTTAAAGAAGGTGGCGAAGTTGTCACATAGGGTTTTGGAGGGCTGGGGATGGATAGTAGATGGCTTGGATGTTTGTTTTTTGATTATATCGAAGAGTTCTCTTGGTCTGTTTTTAGCTTTGTCCAGCGCATTGCAGAAGAAGTTTGTTTTTTCGCTATTGATGTGCTTCTTGTAATTTCTTCTTACTGCTCTGAGTTCCTCGCAGCGGCTGGAGGAGGGGTTCTTTCTCCACTGACGTTCAGTGGCTCTGAGATGTCTTCTTTCTTCATTGAGGTCCTTGTTAAACCAGGTTCTAGATGGGATGTTCCTAGGTATTTTCTATCTTCGTGGAGCCAGTTGTTCTAGGATGGCGGATGTGGTAGTGTTGTAGTGTGAGGTGAGTTCAGTAGTAAAGAGTCCTTCCAAGGAGATTGGCAGGGAAGAGGTTATTCTTTCTTCTAGCTCGGCTGTGTTGATCTGGGAAAGGTTCCTGGACCATGTAGGGGTGATTGCGGTAGGTGGTTGGCACAGGATCCGTTGCGTGGGGTAGAATAGGATTAGGTATTGGTCTGACCAATCTACCGGAAGGATGTGGTCTATATAAATTGCATCATGTTGGGCGATGATGGCGTCTAGGATTGCCCCTTTGTTGTGGGTCTCTTTTGAGCAGTGTTGGGTAAGGTTGTTGGGATGTAGAAGTTCGTTTAGGGATTGTATTGTGGCACTGTTCTCATTGTTCCACTGGAGGTTAAGATTGCCTAGAATGAGGCTGTTGGTCTCTTTGAGAGAGCACTGGCGATCAGGTCTGATAGTTGTTCAGTGAACATGGAGTTGTTACCAGGGGGATGATATAGTAAGTGGCATTGTAGTAGCTTGTTGTTGGTGGTTTTAATGTTGGTAGTAAGGCATTCGTAGGAGTTGTAATTAAAGGTAACGGTTTCGACCACTGATAAGTTGTTGTTGTGGATGGTTGCCACTCCTCCGCCTTTTTGGTCCTTCCTATCTTTATTAATGATGGAGAAGCCTGGAGGGACGAGCATGTCTAGGATAGGTGGGGAGGAGTCGTTTAGCCAGGTCTCGGTGATGAAGGCTACGTCTATGTTGTGGTTGAGGATGGATTCTGCTATTTCTGTAGAGTGTTTTGTGGCTGATCTGCAGTTTATGAGCAGGCCGTTGGTCTGGGGAGAGTCTTTTTCTAGTGGTACGGTGGGGATGGTGATGCGGGAGGCTGGGGGTCTCGGAGGTTTTGGGAGGAGATGATCATTTTTGAAACCGGTGATTACCTGGATGGTGGATTGAGAGAAGTGGGTCGTGGGGTTTGTGTAAGAAGAGGCCAGCTCAAGCGCCTCTTCCGAGGACATGGCTTTCGCTGCTCTGTTAGGTCTCCAGGCCTGGGACGAGGAAGGGGAGTGTGTGTTGGTTGGGAGTGATGATTTGGTAGTCCTGGGGTGAGTGGGGGTGTAGGAGAAGGTGGTGGGGTGGGTGTTTGGGGGAGGGTTATGGAGTGTCGAGAGGTTGGTGAGGATAAGATTCAGGCCTTGTATTATAATGTTGATTTGGTTTTCGATATGGGTGAGGCGGCGGTGTGACCCTTCCTGAGTAAGGGGGTGTTGCTTTTGGGTATTGTCTCCTAGGTAGGGGGGAGAGAATGGTTGTGATGGTTTTTGGCGTTAATTAGGCTGTCTGATTGGGTTGTGGGGTCAGATTGGGTTGTGGTCTGTGGTGGAGGAGTGGGGGGAATTGAGGAGGGGTTGAGTGGGAGTGGGAATTGGGGATTGAGGGGCTTAAGGCTGGTTTTGCGGTCATCAGGAGCTACTTGGGGGGTGTTCCGCATTAGGGGTGATTCTGGAGTATGGACTGTGGTGGGGGGTGGGGCCATTTCTATGGTTTCGGTTGGATTGGAGAGGGTTAAGGATTGCACAGGGGTGACTGTGTTCCCGTTTGGTGTCGGGAGGGTGTTCAGCGTAGGGGGCTGGTGGGCATCAAGCGTGATAGAGTTGGTGTGTAGAGAGGGAAATAGGAGGTCAAAGGCCTCCAGATTGGCATTGTTGGCTTGGATCAAGACTGTGCAGTTGGAGTATATGGTCACTGAAGTGATCCCGTAATGGGGTAGGTGATTCGGGGAGTAGAATGAGAGCTTGCAGCTAAGGATCTTCTTAGTAGTTTTGGTGATTTGGCATTTTTCTCTCAGGTTGGAAATCCAATAGCCTGGTCTGGCTGTGTGGAAGATGAGATCCATTTGATATTTCTGAGAAAAAGTCTCTGTTACGTTTCGTTTCTGAAATGTTAGGTCTTGCTTCACTAATGAATAGACTGTTCTTATTAGCGTATATCTTTCTCACTAGATAGAAGCCCTCTCCCACTTGTCTGGTGGTGGGAGCAGGGTGAAATGACCTTGGGCCGTATTAGGTGGAGGGAGATAAGAGAATCAAAACTTATTTTTTTTTGTGTTTCACTGTCCAGCTGCATCTGCTTGGAAAATTCTACTGTGGGTGTGTCTTCAGCCGGTCATGAAATGTACATAATGTATCTTCATGCTTGTTGATTTCAGTCCATCTGCAGCACTCCTAGCGACTGGGCAGACTGGGCTCCGCTCTGAGTGTACATGAATTAAATAGTTATTGGTTTGTATTCTCTATTGTCTGACCAACTCTTCATTTGGTATGGAAGGCTGAGTAGTGGTCATTATTGACCCGGGTGTACCCTAGATGGGGCACTTTCTTCAGTAGAGTCTAGTAAGGGTGCTTTCACGCAATTCATATAAATTGAAAATGAAAAGGGGGCGAGAACGCACCCCTGTCTGACCCCTGATAATGTGAAATCACCTTGTGCATTCCTCTTGGTTTCTATATCGTACACAAGCCATGGCTTGTGAATATAGCTGTCTTATCAATAGAATTATTGCCCCATCTATGCCCATCTCCTCAATGATTCTCCAAAGATGTGCATGGGAGACGCAATCAAAGGCTGGCGATAGGTACATAAAGGCCATATCCATATAGACCTTTCCTTTTTTGGCTGTGGTATATTTAGGTATAACCAGGCTCAATGTCCCTTTTCCTTTCTTAAAGTCATAATGCACAGGTTATACAATATTTTTCTGTATAACCCAGTCCTCTAATCTATTCAATAACACTCAGCCCATTAGTTTAGCTGTACGTTCAAGTTAGTGTCTTAGTGCAGGATGCATCAAACCAGCTCGGGTCTATAGAATTGCGGACAGGCACTTGCCATACTAAGTTACATTTCACTTTGCCCAATATAATCTTAAAGGCTGCCACTACTCTATCAGGCCTATGTACCGGGTGAGGCAAGTCATAACCTCCTTCCGCCTGTTAGTTAAAATCTTAGGGACCAGTTTCTCCTTATCAAACTTTCCCCATTTGAGAACTATTCTGTTCTTTCTCACTATATGGGGTTTTAAATTTCTCCTTGCCGATGAGTTATATATTTCCTTCCATTTCATTTGACAGGATATGTCTGCATGGTCACTAAAAGTTGAGATGTGTCTTAATGTTACTAAAAAGGCCTTTTGGGATACAGATAAAACCAAATGATCAATGGTTGAGCCCTGAGAGTTGGTACCAAATGTTTTTTCAAGTTGGCCTGTGTGCGTGCCGATTGGATTAATAATTTTTACATTCTCTATAGTAAGAAGTCTGTTAAGGGCATTGCAATAAGAATTATGGAAAAAATGTGGAATTACTTCCCCTTTTTCATTGATTAGGCCACAAACTGGTTTTGCCATGCTACCACAGCTGTGCACATTAAAATCCCCCATCCATAAAATATATAGACTATTGTTGTAATCTATAATGATTAGTTTGATTGCCTTCTCAAGTGAATCTACCACCCATGACAGCTCACCCAAGAAGTTATTGTTATGATAGTTAATTAGGAGCATATTGCCTCCTCCAACTGCTGCGGACATCAATATATGGTAATAAGGGGAATAATTGTAAAAAGCAGGGACTTTAATTCTTAATGTCTTTTTTATCAATGTCATTCTGCCCCCTCTTGCTTGTCCTGCTCTCGAAGAAAGTGCTGGAGCATGGCAAGAGCGAAATCCGTCTATATGGATTGGTCCTATTTCCAAAGTTTACTTTATATATATTAAATGGTAGTGTGTTATATACTTGACCCATTCTGGGTCACCCAGTTTTGACCTTAACCCCGCTATATTCTAGCGCATAATTTTTATCAGGTCATTATCTGCGCCGTTTATGGGGAGGATTTTCATAGATTTTTTGATGCAACTCTTGCTGGGTTTTAGGACCGCCCTATCCGTCCCCTGTCAATCACAAGCACCATGGCCTTCCAATGCAGCAAATTGATTAGTAGTGTGTTGCTTGCTTCTTGTGGAGCTGGAAAGAGAAGAAAAGGGGTGGGGTACTGGTACTTCTATACCCCTGTCCCCTTACATATCGATTTGGGGGTCTATACAAAAAACTAATGTAAGTACATAGATCTCTATCTGCAGAAGTTTGATTAGGGCCTGTATTTAACAATTTCCTCACCATAAGATGGTCATTGAAATTGACCATACAGTCCTCTCCTAGAGTTTTATCGGAGTTACCCACCCAGGCCACTCTTCTGGCCATGATGATATAGATGGAGAGTTCAGGCCCCCCTTTAGCATGCTTATTTATCCAATGTAGGGCTTTAAGCATCAATTGCTCTGTAGACTCACAAGTATTAACCAAGATAACCACGTAGGGGCAAACTGCTGTGGAAGGTCTAATCTTGTGATGGGACTTATGTCAGTTAACTCGCTCCCATCTTTCCTGTGTTCTAAGGCACTCACCTTGAGGCCTGACTTTCGGTCTGGGTAGGTTGGGGGCCCTCGGGCTTAAGGTCAGAGGTGGTTCCAGTTGGGCATGAACACGACTATGTGAGAGGGGGTAGCTAGGTCAGGGTGGGAACATTGGTTATGCATAAATGATGATGGTATTTGTCTTGAGGGTGTCCTTGACCAAAGCTGGAAATTAAGATTATTATGGCCTTCTATCCCCATGGCCATCGCCCCTCTGAAGATTTAACTCAGGGTGCTTAATCCCCACAGGACACACGAATATGGGTGAATCTTTAACAGTTGCCAAATCTTGGGTGGACTCCCGTGCTAAAATCTTTCCCCCTTGATTTCTGGCCCCTCATGTAATAAGTGAGGCTAGATTTTCCACAATTTTTGTTAATCTCTTGATGAGAGTTTGCCACAATTGGGCAAGTGCCTGTTCCATCCTTGCGCATAAGGCCTTATGGCCTGACGTAATGTCCGGAGTTGGGTCAGTCCTTGTTTGTGTATCTGGTCTTAACATTTACGGACTTACTAGGTCTCCCTTCCCCCCTTTTCTTCTCAATCAGAGGTTCCATGGGGGAGCAGATGTCCCCTTCAGTGACAACTAAGGGATGGGTGGTGGTGTTAGAGCAATGAGGTAAAGGGTTGATATCACATAGGGATGTTGGCACATAGTTTGCAAGGTACGTTGTTTGGAGTAGAAATCCTACCACTCCTGTAGAGAGCCTGCATTCTGTAAGTTCAATATCCTTCACCAGGGCATCCACCGCTCTGCTGAGGAAGGAATCCAGAGTGTTAGTAATCTCACCCCCTTGCCAGCTTTAATTGTCCGTTTGCCCATTATCTAGTTGTCACCACTGTGAAGGCTCTGGGAATAACAAGTTTAGAGGGAGACCCAGCTCAGCCTCTTCCGGGCTGCGAGGGGCATGGATGGACCCCGGCTAGCCCGGGCCTTGCCCAGGCATGGACCAGGTGCGCCCTGCACATCTCCCATGCCATGGGTCAGCGTTGCGCTAATGTGCGAGCATGGCTTTGGGGGGGTGATGGGGATTTTGGTTTCCCCCACCGGTGCTGCGATGTCCCAGTCCAACCAAGCATGGCTTTTCCCTTCAAATGGCAGGCAAAGCAGCTACAGCTGCCGGGGTCAGCGTCTCGCTTATGTGCACGTATTTTGTCATGGGAGTGATGGGGATTGTAATTTTCCCCAGCAGTGTGGCGATGTTCCAGTACAGGCAAGCATGGCTTCTCCCCTCAGATGGCAGGCAAAGGAGCTACAGCTGGTGCTGGTCGGCATCACGCATATGTGCACGTATGGCGTTGTGTGGGGTGATTGGGATTTATTTTATTTATTTATTTATTTTATATTCTTCTATAGCGCAAGACTAGACCCCCGGAGGGGTATCTCCGCGCTTTGCCAGTGAGAATAGCCTTGGATGGTAGTGAAGAGTTGTATGGTGCGTTATGAGAGAGGGGGATCAGTTACTGGGGAAATAAGTGTGTTTTTAGGACCTTACGAAAGGTCAGATGGTTGGTCAATGATCTCATCTCAAGGGGTAGGGAGTTCCAAAGCTTTGGTCCAAGATAAGCCAGGGCTCGCCCTCCTTGTCTGGCCCTTTTTATTCTAGGCACCTGCAGAAGCTGCTGGCTACCAGAGCGCAGGGTTCGCCCAGGGGCGTATGGCAGGAAGATGTTGGTCAGATATTTAGGGCCTTTGCCTATCACACTTTTGTGGATTGTGCATAAGGTCTTGAAGTGCACTCGCTTCCTCACTGGTAGCCAATGGAGTTTAGTCAGCAGTGGGAGGGAGGGAGTCCTGGGGGGGACGTTGAGGACAATCCTTGCTGCCGTGTTCTGGATTACCTGCAGTTTTTTTAGCTGCCCTTCATTTGCTCCCAAAAGAAGGCCATTGCAGTAATCCACTCTGCTGATAACTAATGCCTGCACTAGTGTTTTTCTATGGCAGTCTGGCAGGTAGGGAAACACTCTCCTTAGCATTCCGATGGCTCGGAAGCAGGTGCTCGCCACCTGGTTTACGTGGTCCTTGTAGGTAAGTGTTTGGTCTAATAACACTCCTAGGTTTTTCACTGTGTTTTTGGGACTGGGAACAGGACCTAATTCCAGGGGCCACCAATCCGTGGTTTCCCCCAGCGGTGCACCGATGTCCCAGTCCAGACAAGCACGCTTCTCCCCTCAGATGGCAGGCAAAGTGGGTACAGCTGCTGCAGGTCGGCTTTGCACTTCTGTGCGCATATGGCGTAGTGGGATGTGATTTGGGATTGTGGTTTCCCCCAGCGGTGAGATGAAGTCCCAGTCCATGCAAGAATGGCTTCTCCCCTCAGATGGCAAGCAATATTCTGGGGGCAGAGCTTCGTTAGCTAACACTGGGACAAAGAGCTCCTGAAGCGGAGAAATGAAGATTACTGAAAGTAATGCGTTTATTACTTTTAATTATTTTAAACAGTTGTGATCTGTCTTGGGCCTTGCTGGTGAGACATAAGACAGTACCCCCTCAATAATCTAATGTAACACTAGTGAACAGTTAGCTGTAACTGTGTACTACAAGTCCCTTTGAATCTTTAGCCGTGAACTCCTGCTGTAGGTCAAACTGGGAATTCTGAGTGATGAGGTTATACCACATTCTGTAATATGCCTGCAGAACCCAATGCCCTTCACTCCAGGTGTTTCTGGGGGCAGATTATCCACGTCAAATCTTAGCGATTTTGATCTCAGAAACAAAACTCGGAAAATACTTAAACAATTGATTGTTTGGTAATTCTCTTTCTGATGGCAAACACTGGAGTATTTTGCATGTCAGAATTACCAATCCAACTGGCACCAGCAATTCTATATGTCACATTACTGTATTGCAATAACTGGTGTGTATTCAGGGCGTTAAAGATGTACTTGAAAGAAGAGCAAAATCACCTATATAGGCAAGCATTTACAATGACAACTCGTCTCGTTTTTATGTAAAGATAAGAAAGGGTTTAGTAGTATAGTTGTGAAGAAAGCCAAAGGTCCATCTACAGATTGATCTGGCCTTGAGCTGGCCTGCTCTATCAAATGGCTGACGCGTCCTGTTCCCTCCTATAGCGCCATGAAGCCTCCGGGCGTACGAGCGCTCAACAAATACCTGTTAACATTAACATTAACATTAACATTAACATTGATCTCTTGTCACTGCTGTATTACCAAACCACCTCTTACCTTTATGTACATGCGTGAATGCAATTTATTGAGAGTGAATGTTTCATTTGGCCCTTAGTGCCTAAGAATTTGCATCTTCAAAGCAGTTTCAATGTCATGTGGTAATATTACCCAATTTAATGGTAGTTAGTGAAACTACAAAAGGATAAAAGGCCAAGTTAGCACTGCCAGGGAAAGAACTGTAAATCATACCACATCTCAGCTGCAAGTAACAGAGAAATTCTTCAGGTCACATAAAAATACCTAATGAAACCTAAAAGACACTAACAGATGGCAATAAATTCTTACAAATTGCGAGTGGAATGAAGTTTTTCCTTAGCAGTTTGAATGTTCAAAAATTCAATATTGAGCCCATAGAAAGGCCGTTACCCAGTTAACATTGAATTGTACTCTGCACTGTTTTTAAAATTGTTGAAACCTTTGATTTAACTGCTGGATTTTAACTGTTGTCTTGGGAATTTAGCTTGTTCGCGGCACGTAGTTTATCTCACCATCACCACTCTCAGTGATCATCTGGCTCCAGCCTGCCAGTCCTTCCCATCGGGGGCGACCAATAGCGAAGGGCAGGGGGAGGAGTCTTGCTAGTCTACCAGCACAAATGCCGGCAGAAACGCGGGAGCTGGCACTTTAGAAAGGCTGTTACCCAGTTAACATTGAATGGTACTCTGCACTGTTTTGGTCTCGTCCTACGCAACGCGCATGCGTTGCATAGGAGGGGACCTCATGCATTTGACTTGATTTTTGGGGTAAGCACGTGAACGCTTTCCATTGCCTTCAATGGCAACGCGAGCACGTCAGAAGATTCACTCGTGGGAGTGCACGGCCCATCTGGTCGCAATTATTTCTCCCGCGAGTGAATCGCGCCCGCACCCCTTCCCGCCCCTTCCTTCACGCGACGCGCTAGTGTTTGTTGCTTGTTTGCTTTCAAATGCCCTTTTAGCATTCAGCTCGTAATTTATTTCGGGGTCTGGTCATGGGAAGTTAGTGGCTACTTTATGCTCTCTGTGTGTGTTGCAGTGAATGGAGCGAAACTGCCGTGCCTTACAGGCAGGAATTCTTGTGCATGCTTTGGTTTAAAACCATTTCACCTTGAGAACAAGCGTGTGCTGTGCACTAGTGTCAGCAGACGACCCCCACGTCACCATGTTCAAGCACTGTGCTCTCCTTTAACTAAACACGGCACAGTGCTTGGGTGGTGGGACTGCAACTCCCAGAATGCATTGGGTTGGTAAATCAGATGCCGGAACTGCAACACCGACAGGGGTCGGGGACTCAAGAAACTGATAGCCCTTATGACTTGCTACTGACCCTGAAATGTCTATGAAGGTCATAATAGCCTCAAGCTCGACACATCGGACTGACTGTCTTTTCAAGGGCCTGGACCGTTTGTCCGTTATATGCTGCCCTTGGGTGCATCGGATGTTTAGGCACCGGCTGGACAAACGTAGATGTCCCCTTCCGACTCATGCTTGCATCACCACTAAGTGTATGAGATCCTCCCGCCCATCGCTGCTTGTTATTTTCATTGCTTAAGTAAAGGAGAGAAAGCACTACATGTAGGAGCCCTTCTTAAGAGCTCTGTTGATCAGCTGCTTTCCCTGGCCTGTGTTTTCAACCCGCTCCTCCACCCCCCCCCCTTCTCTCTGCTCCCCCTCCCTTCCGTTCACTCACGGGGCTTGCGCATTTAGAAAGAAGCCATCAGCAGTGTGAAAGCCCTGCAGCACATGTCTCGCCTGCAGGAAAATACTTTTAGGAAAACTGCGGGCAGCTAAGTACGAGCTCTTCGGTAGTTCCGTCCTTCGGCAACATATGTATATGTTTTTTTTTATTTTGTTACAAATTTATAACAATACATTGTCACTGTGTGGGGCACTGTTAGCACAGAAACGCGGGAAAGCAGGGTTGAATTATTTTTGCAGTATACTGAATGTTGGTAATGGATTATGCATTCTGTGGTTTTTAAACTCTTTAATTAACAGACCACGAGAGAGTTCAGGCTCCCCTTGTATGATTTATCCCCTCAAAGGGGCTGCACTTTTAGAGTTTAATTCCCAAACTGCATCTAAAACATAACAAATGATTACATCCCTGGCCTTTTTAATTTTAATATCAGTACGTGCCTACATTTATCTATACATTTGCCTCTCCTGCTGCTGTAATTAACTGTTAATTGTATCTCCCCACAGACAGTAAAGCACTTTCTCTACCACCTTCCTCCCCTCTGCCTCTTCTCTCTCCTGTAACCCCTATTTCCCCTTAGCCTCTCCCTTTCTTTAAAAAAATAATCACTCCTGTTCTCATTCCCGCCACCCCCTTATTATCCAACTGCTATCAATACAACACATAGGATGTTGTTGTGACTGCTGTGCAGGAAACATAATTTAACTCGGTATCTGCCACAATTCCATGCCATAAAACTCCCTTTGTTCCTCGTTCCTCTCAGCCAGGCCCTTTCTCATCCTTGGGCGCTACCATGCACTCATATTAAAATGTTGTTGTGACTGCTGTGCAGGAAACTTTATTTCCCTTCATATTGTACTTAACCACTCCTTTTCACCCTCAAAACCAGGCACGTAATATAGGCCCATGCAGGGGGTTAATTTAAACAACTGTCTTTCAGTAGGAACATGGGCGTGTTAACAGAAAGCAGATCAGTGTCATCCCTGCAGGGGGGCTTAATTTGAGCTGGTGTCTGCAGTAATGCACATTGCCACATTCCAATAAAACAAAATAAAAATGAACGCACACTATATATAAACATGCATTCCTAAAACACCACTGAGCATCCTAGCCTGTAATTTCAGCCAAGTCACAACTTTAAAAAGGATGTATGCACATCATCTGGAGACTCACTCAGTGTCACATATTTACACACCATATAATTACACTATACTCCATGCAAAATAAATACACTACACATAATACCACTCACTACCACATAATTACATATCACATAACACTATATTAAAGGCAAAATAAAAAACACTCCAAATAACACTATGCCACATTGATAAACGGCACATAATTACACTATACTCAATGCAACATAAATGAACTCCACAAAATACCAATCAGTGTGACATAGGTACACGGCACATAATTACACTCAACTCAATACAACATAAATACACGCCACATACCACTAAATAACACATAATTACAAGCCACATAATTACACTCTACTCAATGCAACTTAAATACACTCCACATATTGCCACTCAGTGCCACATAATTACATGCCACATAATTACACTCTACTCAATACAACATAAAAACACTCCATATAAAACCACTCAGTGCCACATAATTACACACCACATATTTATATTTTACTGAATGCAACATAAATACAAACCACATAATATCACTAAGTGCCATATAATGACATGCCACATACTTAAACTTTACTCAATGCAACACCAATACACTCCACATAAAACCACACACTGCCACATAATTAAATGCTACATAAATACACTGCACTCAATGCAACATACACTTGCCGGCACAGCCGGGAGCATTGTTTTTAAAAAAAGCTAGCGCTGTAACTTTTAATCTTGTGTGTTAAACTTTCACTGGGAACCCACCTTTTTATTCTATTGCACATAGACTGGGGGCTTCATTTCACACCCTCACCGCCCAGCAGGGGAGCTAATCGCTGCAGAGGGAAACGCCCTAGTAACTGATGCCAGCAGCGAGTGAGCCGGTCCTGTGGCCACGCCCGCTCGCTCGAGGCCACGCCCACTCCACCCACAAAACCGAGCCGATTCAGGGCTCTGGTTGGATTGTACTCCTGAGGCACAGCCGGGAGCATTGTTTTTTAAAAAAAGCTAGCGCTGTAACTTTTAATCTTGTGTGTTAAACTTTCACTGGGAACCCACCTTTTTATTCTATTGCACGTAGACTGGGGGCTTCATTTCACACCCTCACCGCCCAGCAGCGGAGCTAATCGCTGCAGAGGGAAACGCCCTAGTAACTGACGCCAGCAGCGAGTGAGCCGGTCCTGTGGCCACGCCCACTCGCTCGAGGCCACGCCCACTCCGCCTACAAAACCGAGCCGATTCAGGGCTCTGGTTGGATTGTACTCCTGAGGCACAGCCGGGAGCATTGTTTTTTTTTAAAAAGCTAGCGCTGTAACTTTTAATCTTGTGTGTTAAACTTTCACTGGGAACCCACCTTTTTATTCTATTGCACATAGACTGGGGGCTTCATTTCACACCCTCACCGCCCAGCAGCGGAGCTAATCGCTGCAGAGGGAAACGCCCTAGTAACTGACGCCAGCAGCGAGTGAGCCGGTCCTGTGGCCACGCCCACTCGCTCGAGGCCACGCCCACTCCGCCTACAAAACCGAGCCGATTCAGGGCTCTGGTTGGATTGTACTCCTGAGGCACAGCCGGGAGCATTGCTTTTTTTAAAAAAGCTAGCGCTGTAACTTTTAATCTTGTGTGTTAAACTTTCACTGGGAACCCACCTTTTTATTCTATTGCACGTAGACTGGGGGCTTCATTTCACACCCTCACCGCCCAGCAGCGGAGCTAATCGCTGCAGAGGGAAACGCCCTAGTAACTGACGCCAGCAGCCAGTGAGCCGGTCCTGTGGCCACGCCCACTCGCTCGAAGCCACGCCCACTCCGCCTACAAAAACATGTGCACCTCACGTACGCGCAGCTGACGGGCGCAGCGGGCGCGCCTAAGGCAAGCCCGTCTGGGCCCAGGCCCAGGAACTCTGCCGGATTCGCCGCCTGAGCGTCTGGTGTACACAAGTGACATGCTTCGGGCTCTCCACCGGGAAAAAAATCAGGAATGTCGCTACATCCACGTTGAAGGTAAACCTTATATCAACTGTGCACGCTGTAACCCAGGCGCTCAGACTCCGGTAAAGCCTGGACTACAGATGGGCCTTCTTAACTGCCGTTCCCTCCCCCAAGCATGCACACGAAACCAACTTGTTGATACAAGACTATGACTTGGACGTACTGTTTCTCACAGAAACCTGGCTCTCTGTAAGCTCAGACTTTGACATTATCAACACCCTTCCCCCAGGCTACCTCATCCAAACCCTGCATAGACCTAAAGGGAGAGGAGGGGGACTGGCAATAATCCACAAAGAACACCTTGTTTGCAGAACCAGCAATGCGAACATTGAAGACTGCGAAAGTTGCCACTTCGCTCTCCAAACCTCCCCGGCACACTCCATAACCGGACTGTTGATCTATCGACCTCCAGGGACACCAGGGAAATTCATTAATGCTCTCACTGAAACTGTGGCACAACTAGCCTCTTCCGCCTCCAACTTCCTCTTAGTGGGCGACCTTAATCTCCACCTCACAGACCCCACAGATCCCATAGCATTGGACCTCCTGCAGGACCTGAGGTCATTTAACATTCGGTTAATCAATAACGGACCCACCCACGACAAAGGACATCTCTTGGACCCCGTCCTGACTAATATCGCGGACATTACAACTGTTTCCCCCCTTCCTCTCCCATGGACAGATCATTTCCTAATCCCTATCTCCTGTCATCTATTCATAGCCCCTCCCCAACCCTCCAAAACCCGGGTCACCGAGCGATGTTGGCACAAGCTTGTTCCAGAGGAATGGGCCATCACCCTTTTAAACTCCACACCTACTCTCTCCGCCGATACTGTCATCGCCGATGAACAGTTTAATTGCTGGGTCACATCCTCATTGGATCAACTCCTCCCCAAAACGACCACTCTCAAACATACCAAACGAGTGACCCCCGCTCCTTGCTATACTCCGGAGCTTAAGGCCCTACGACAGGAATGTAAGAAAACGGAACGTTCCTGGAGGAAGGACAAGTCTAAGGATAAAAAAGACGCTTATCACACCACATTACAAACCTATAAAATTTCCCTTCGAAAGACCAAAAGTCTATTTTTCCAGGAGAGAATAGAAAATGCCGCGTGCTCCAGTAAGGAATCTTTTACTATTCTAAAGGAACTCCTTAAAGTCCCTGACCCCGGACCCAGAAATCCACCAGACCCCAAGGCAGATGAGGAAAAATGCTATAAATTAGCTAATTTCTTCACAGACAAGATCCAGAAAATCCTCGACTCAATTCCAACCACCAACTCGAGAGAGGAAAAAGAGATCAATAACACTCCTATTTTCCCCTGTATCACCTCTTGGGGACAAGTGACCGCCGAGGAGGTCGAAAGCACGCTCAACAACATCAAAAGTGGTTCCCCCAAGGACCCTGCGCCGTTACGTATTCTTAAGAGAGTAGCACCCACGATTGTCCCCCCCTTACCTAGCTTATCAACACCTCGCTGCTACAGGGAGTCGTTCCCCCAGCTGGAAGGCGGCAGTGGTCAAGGCGTCATTGAAAAAACCTTGCCTTGACCCTGCGGACCTGGCCAATTATAGGCCAATTTCCCTCCTCCCAGGAACTAGTAAGGTCACTGAAAAGCGGGTGAACAGAAAACTTTCACAATTTCTGGAAACTAATGATCGGCTGAAAAGATCGCAGACGGGATTCCGCCCAAGGCAGGGCACTGACATCGCCCTCCTTGTGGCGGTGGAGGAGGCCAGAGCACTGCTTGACGCTGGAGGATCAGTGGCAGTGATCCTCCTCGACCTCAGTGCGGCCTTCGACACCGTCAATCACCAACTCCTCATCCACCGACTCAGGAGTGTCGGTGTGGAAGGGAAAGCACTATCCTGGATATCGTCCTTTCTGGGTCATCGGTCCTTCCAGATCTGGGAGAACAACACCCGCTCCTCCGAAATACCCCTCCAATGTGGCGTACCTCAGGGCTCCTCCCTGAGTCCCACATTGTTTAATATCTACATATCCCCATTGGAGGAGGTTGTCAGCCCGTTCGGAGTGAGTATCGTCAGCTACGCTGACGACACACAATTAGTGGTGTCCCTATCTCACCCAAACCAACAACCTGCGGACCTTTACAACTGTCTGACGCAGATACAAGGATGGATGAACCGTTCATATCTCAAACTCAACGGTTCAAAGACCGACATTCTCCTCCTGGGTCAGAAGGGATTCTCCCTGCCACAGAACATTTGGCCACCCTGTTTAGGCCCGCCTCCAGACCCGAAACCCGAGGTTAAGAGCTTGGGCGTTTGGCTCGAAAAAGATCTATCGTTTGCAACACAGGCAAAAAAAGTAGCCGGGACTTGCTTTGGGCTTCTTAGATCCATCCGAAAGATATTGCCCTTACTTCCTTCCACCACAGGAAAACTGCTGATCCAAGGCCTGATACTATCCAGGATCGACTACAGTAATGCCATCTATCTGGGCGCTCCTGAGGCAACCTTGAACCGGCTGCAGAGGATCCAAAATGCGGCCGCCCGGATCCTCACTAACACTCCTGCCAGAGCCTCGGCCAAGCCAGCTTTGAAGCTCCTCCACTGGCTCCCGGTTAGAGAACGAGTGAAGTTCAAATCCCTCTGCCTGGCTCACAGACTGATGCAAAACAAAGGTCCCCCGATCCTGGGAAAATTCATTAAACCTTATAAAGCCCCAAGATCCCTTCGTTCCGATCAGGAACATCTTATAATCATTCCCAGAGTTAAGAAAGCTCGCACTGGTGGAAGACGCTTCTCGGTTCATGCCGCACGCCTCTGGAACGCCTTACCCCGCGATCTTAGAACAGAATCTAACTATCTGCGTTTCAGAAAGCGGTTGAAAACCCACCTCTTCCCGTAAATCCTACTTCCCCCCCTATCCCCACTACCCGCAGGTGTACTGATCCTAGCGCTGGGATACTCAAGGGTGACTACGCGCTCTATAAATTTAATTAATAATAATAATAATAATAATAATAATAATACACTCCAAATACCACTCATGCCACATAATTACACACCACAAAATTAACCACTACTAAATACAACATACACTCCGCACAATACCACTACACTCAATCCAACATACACTCCAAATAATACACCTCAGTGCCACATAATTACACAACACATAATTACACTCAACTAAATGCAACATGAACTCCACACAATACCACTCAGTGCCATATAATAATATGCTACAAACCTACACTGCCTTCAGTGCAACATACACTCAAAATAATACCACTGAGTGCCACATAATTACAAGTTAAATGCAACTACAAAAAAACTAGAAGACATTTTGTATTTAAAATCTTTTTTTAATAAGGTTTTTCAATTATATATAATATTATCTTCACTTGTATAAAGGTCACAAACATGCTTAACACTTTTTGTTATAACTTTTCAACATAATGCATAGCAGCCACAATGCTCTACAACATAGCCAAACATTCAGGTTAAACACACAATTTCCCAAAGGCGAGACCTATTGACTATGCTAATGCTTGTTTTAAAATTGTTGAAACCTTTAATTTAACTGCTGGATTTTAACTGTTGTCTTGGGAATTTAGCTTCTTCGCGGCACATAGTTTATCTCGGTATCACCGCTCTCGGTGATCAGCTGGCTCCAGCCTGCCAGTCCTTCCCATCGGGGGCGACCAATAGCAAAGGGCAGGGGGAGGAGTCTTGGCTAGTCTTTTGGCACAAATGCCGGCAGAAACGCGGGAGCGGGCACTTTAGAAAGGCCGTTACCCAGTTAACATTGAAAAGTACTCTGCACTGTTTTTAAAATTGTTGAAACCTTTAATTTTACTGCTGGATTTTAACTGTTGTCGTGGGAATTTAGCTTGTTTGCGGCACGTAGTTTATCTCGCTCTCACCGCTCTCGATGATCAGCTGGCTCCAGCCTGCCAGTCCTTCCCATGGGGGGCGACCAATAGCAGAGGGCAGGGGATGGAGTCTTGGCTAGTTTTCTGGCACAAATGCCAGCAGAAAAGCGGGAGCGCAGCGGACGCGCGCAGCGGGCGTGCCACCGGCACCCCGAAGGCATGCCAAAGGCAAGCCTGTCTGCGCCTGTCCGCGCCCATCCATGCCCAGGGCCTAGACACTATGCTCAATTCTGTGCATATTCATCACTAGAACTTAGAAAGCTTCATTCCGCTTCTCTTATTTTAAAATTGGACAATAGCACAAACTTGATGCATCACTCAATCTGGTTGCCACGGAATTCTTTTCCGGAAGTTAATAAGCCACTGTATCACAGTGTTGAGTACCAGCACAAACATAGGTGCTCAAAGCTCTCAATTTATTACCTGAATACTCGGTCTTTTGTTAAACATCAGCTTGATATTTTTACCCTTCTGGATTTAGAAAAACCTGATATTCTGTTACTTACGGAGACTTGGCTTACCCTTGACTCCTCACCTGATATACTTGCGGTGTTGCCAATTGAGTATTATATCCTCCATACAAACCGGCCACAAGGAAAAATAGGTGGTGGAGTGGCAGCTATAATCCATAAAGAGTTTAAATTCACCGCTCTTCCTTCACTCTGTCTTCCAACAGTTGACAATGCGGTAATCAAATTAGAGTCAGATTTTGCCCCGTTAGTCTGTATCCTTCTTTACAGACCCCCACAGTATATGCCCTCTTTTCCTCACTCTTTGAGCCAACAAGTCGCCAGTCTGGTAGTAGATCATGCAAGAATACTACTGATTAGCGACTTTAATTACTGGGCTAACGATAAGCAAGGAGGGGGGCCGCAATCTGCTGAGCTGACCGAATTACTAACCAACCTGAACTTTGTTCAACAGGTACCATCAGCCTCTCATGTTAAGGGTCATACTTTGGATCAAATCTGGACCATCAACTTGGTAGTGTCTGCTATTTCCATAGTACCATGTATCTGGTCAGATCACTATTTAATAACATTTATTTTAGTACATCCCACCAGGAACAGCACTTTGACAAAAGGGGAATGGAATGCTATTGACACAAATGACTGCTGTAGTACCTTGGCAAATACATTACCATCATATACCCCTGATGTTGATACTCCAGGAGCAAAATATCTCAGCTTAGCTACTGGAGACTAGCAATAAACATGCACCATTGAAACAATCTAGAGTGACTCGCCATCTGGAGGCTCAGAGGTGGTTCTCTCCTGAATTAAAATCACAAAAACTTGCTCTCCGCCAATTGGAAAGGAAGTGGAGGTTGGGTATTTGCAAAAAAGACAAAGTAACCTATTTAACGGCCATGAGGGAATATCTGAAATGCTAAAGCTGTTCATTTTTCCTCTAAAGTTCTTACTTCTACCAATCAAACAAAAGAAATATTTAACATCGTAGAGGAATTGTCTAACCCTGACACAGTTTTAAGCAAGCCTAATCCTTCACAAGCTTTATGTGATAAACTGAACAACTTTTTTATTGAGAAAATCTCCCTCATTAAGGCCAGTATTACTATTCATACTGCCAAGGAAGCTTTGCCTTCCATATATAAAAACTCATGCACCCTCGACACCTTTCCTCCTATTGATATTTAGATCTTTCACAATCTCTTGCTTAAAGGCAGCTCTGGTTCCCCTACAGACTGTTGCCCTCCACATGTTTTAAAGGAGGTCCTTACTATTCTTCCAGGTCCTGCCCTCGCTGTGTTGAATGATTCTTTATTACAAGGTCGCATACCTAAATCCTGCAAAGAGGCTACCGTGATCTCCCTCTTGAAGAAACCAGGAGCTGATCCCCAGATATTATCTAATTACCGACCCATTTCCTTGCACCCGGAACTAGCTAAGATGCTGGAAGCCCATGTGGCAAAGTGCCTGTCCAACTTTTTGTAACAGACTCATTTTCTTGACTCACATCAAGCGGTCTTTCGTCCCGCTCATTCTACTGAGGCAGTCATCACCGCAGTAATAGACTCCCTACGAGAGAAAGCTGATAAGTGTATTCCTCAGGCGATGGTGCTTCTCTATTTATCCGCAGCTCTTGACACGGTCGACCATGGTATCCTGGAGGACTGTGTCAAGGAAGCAGGCATTCAGGTACCAGCCTTAAATTGGATATTTTCCTTTTTAGAGGATAGATTCCAAGCAGTTCGCCTGGCTCAGTTTAGGTCTCCTAAGCAAAGAATCACATGTGGGGTGCCACAGGGTTCTTCGCTCTCCCCACACTTGTTCAACCTGTACCTCCTCCCGCTGATAAGGTCACTGAAGGAAATAAAAATGGTTACTTTCAATTATGCTGATGATTTACAGCTGCTCTTCACCATTGATAACTCACCCCATTCAGTCTCGGTTTTCCAGTCAACCATGCGATTTATTAGTCACTGGATGGATAGAAATCATCAAAAACTAAACCCAGGAAAGATGGAACTAATCTTGATAGGTGGCAGCCAGAAATTCTGGGGCCCTCACTACTGGCCAGGAGAACTAGGACCCCCTCCTATTCCTTCTTCATCTACCAAGAGTCTTGGAGGTATAATATCCAATGACCTGTCTCAAAAAACGCATGTGGGTTTTGTTATTTCTTCTTGTGCCTACCAGCTGCGTAAAATCAGAAAGATTAGTAGGATGCTGACCCAAGCAGCATTAATACAGGTTGTAATGGCTATGGTCTTGTCATGCCTAGATTATTCTAATGTAATTCATCTTTGTTTACCAGCTGGTCTTATGAAACGGCTGCAGATAGTTCAAAACCAGGCAGAGAGATTGATCTACCGGCAACCTAAGTGGCATCATGCTTCCCCTTTGTTGAGGGAATTGCACTGGCTTCCCATGCCTCAGCGCTGAAGAACGGCTGCCTGATATTCAAGTCATTGCACGGTCAGGGTCCCAGTTTCATTGACAGTCTCATTTCCAGGTATTCTCCCCTACGGAACCTCAGCTCGTCCCATCTGCAGCTACTGTCAACACCTACCTTTAAATTAAAGCGAAAAGGAGGAGCCAGGTTTGCAACCCTGGTCCCCAAGTTATGGAATTCTATCTCTCTGGAAATTAGGTCTAGAACTGATCTTTTGAAATTCAGGAAATTGCTTAAAACCTGGCTGTACAGGCAGGCGTACAATTGATCTGCTTGATGTTCCTTCACTTTCTAGATCCAGCGGCAAGAAACCAATCGGTGAACGAGCACTTTACAAAACATCATGAACATACCATAACATAACATAAGTGTCAATTCAGAACAATGTCAGAGGTACCCTTTTACTTTAATGACATCTCTGGAAATTACCTCATATGACCCTTCACCCTGATTTATTTCCCGAAAGGCATGTGACATGACCCCAACATTTCAACAATTAAGATCACTAAAGTTTCATAATAACAACATGATTACTATACTAACATAACAGAGACTAATATCTGCTTTATTGTCCACTTTTATTATGGTGCTGACTTAATTTTTGAAAGTTCCGGGAAAAAATATTGCTCTGGATTGTAGTAAGCAAGCAAAGCGAATAGGCCAGACCTTTTCTAGTGGGTTTCTACCCCTGAGAAATGTTTTTAAAGAATGGCGTTAAATGGAGTATTCCAATGTATATTTTCACTTACATTTGCTAAAATACCATATGCGCTGAAAGGGAAAGGGGAACTTATTCAATATTCATATCCTTTCATAGTGTGGTAATACAATTAAATCTGACGTCCCCAGGAGCTGCCCCAATTTTCATTTTAATATGTGGTATGGAAGCCCCACATGTAAAAGATTACATCCATTGTGCCAGTGCCAGTATTTTGTCATGGGTTTCTCCATGATCTATGGGTGACCTCTTAAATTAAAAAAATACATAAAACCTGTCCATATACTATAGGTGACCCATTGGATCTGATTCTCTTAGCAGGGTCAATCTCTTAAAGTTTAGCCTGTAACCATCCTGCTTGCTGAATTGTTTTTTTGTCAGCTTTGGGACTCTGTGCACTGTTGCACTGCTAACCAGTGCTAAAGTTCCAGTGCCCTCTCCTGAAAACATGGTAAAATCTGCCCCTTGTGGACATTTATAATTTTCTTATAGGTCCCTAGGAAATGGTACTATATGTAGCCAGGGCCTGTAAATTACATTCTACTAGTGGGCCTGCAGAACTCCTTGTGCCACCCATTAAAGTAGCCCTTTGACAGGTCTCAGGCCTGTCACTGCAGTTTCCAGGGCAGTTTTAAACTGCCATTTTGACTAGGCAAAATACACTTTTGACAGGCCTCACTTTCTCTTTTAACACATGTAAGTCACATACAAGGTAAGTCTTAAAAGTCCTAGGGCAGGGTGCATGGTAAAGTAGGGCAAGTGGATTTGAGTTTTACATGTCATGGTAGTGAAAAACTACTAAGATGTTTTTCACTACTGTAAGGGCTACCTCTCCCATAGATGTACATTGGGTCACCTTATAACATTTATTAGTGCTAACTCTGGATTGGGAGCAGTTGGAGATATGCTGGTTACAATCAAAAGAATTATAACGTATATATTTTGGAGCAAGTAACATTTTCATGAACAGTTTAGGGGTGAATACAAGGCTATTCCATAACATTTTAAGGTTTCTGATATGTTAGCAATTATGGTTGGCAGCTGCCCTCTCCAGCAGCATGTTTAATCTGGAATTAATAAATAGAAACCGTTATTCGGAAGTGTATGGTCTTCTGGGATTGATGAAACCTTGTTTCAAAGGGTTACAGGCTCTGTGCAGGGTATTGAAAACACAGAGGAATGTGTGACCTAGACTAGTGAACTATTCAGCAGTACTTATGAATGAGGGTTGTCTTGAGTGTGACAATTGAATTCAAAGGATCATTTCATAATGGAGGAAGGTTTTGTGTATTTTTTCATACCAGCTCAAGGATGCATACTTATGAAACTTGGGAAAGTGAAATGTAGTGATAGGCAGCAAGTTCCTTCATGTAAAATTCACATGACATGTGAGTCTTCTGCTATGGAAAATGGGGCATTTTCTATTTCGTCTATAATTAACAGAGTGTAGGTGGCTTCTGATTAGCCATGGTTCTTTGAGTGAGGGTCAAATACTAAGGTTCAAATATGGTACTCAATTATGAGTTGCCAAGGCATTTTTTTTTCAATTTTACAGTTTGTGGAGCCAAATTCAGCTGTATAATAGCTTGCAACTGAGCCTGCCCATGTCAGAGAAGACTAAGGGCCCGATTTCGACTCAGGCGGTCATGGACCGTCAGACTTGCGGTGGGCCAGTGGTGTCGGTCCTGCTTCCGCCTTATTAACAGGGAGACTTTTAGGACTGGCCACCACTGCACCGGCTGCACCAGGGAACTGTTTTTCCCTGACGGTGGTGCAGCAGAGAGGGCCTATAGAACATGCAAGGCTGTACCACCAAGCATATTATGATTTTACCCTCCACAATGCCTTCTCATGGTGGGATCACCGACATGAAAATGCTGGCAGAAGGGAGGGGAAACATCGGGGGTCCTACATGGCCCCCATGCCCGCCACCATGGGGAGGCATTCAGGGGGACACTACACATGCCCCACTGTATGCATGCACCCCAGGTTCCAGGGCAGCATGGACTTCACAGTCCTTGCCGTTCTGAAACTTCTTTAGCGTTCCCATTACGGTGCCCATTTTCAGGGCACTGCCATGGGAACTCAAAAGAAAAGACAGGAAAAGCACACCAGACATGTGTTTTACTCCTAATCTGGCGGGTGGTCCCTGCACGGCTTGGCAGTGCTGAACTGGTTCAGAGCTGGTGCAGCACCGCCAAAGTCATAATCAGCTCCAAAGTCTACTTTTAGTAGGTGTAGGATCAAAAACATTACAGTGCTTTTAGCATCCACTTATTTGGAGTTTTTGTATACCATTGCCAATAACTTTGAATGAAGCCTGACATTTCTTTTTCAACCTCTATAACTTAATATTTGGCATTCAATTGTAAATAGCATAAGCTATTGCAAATATCATGTGTCTAACTGTAGCCATATATTATTTTTGCCATTTGTGGGTGGGTGCTCCTTCACAGCCACAAGGCTGGGTTGGGCTAGCCAACATTTGCACAGTTTACCCACTCTGTGTGTGGCAACAGTTATGGTTGTATATTTATTATAACTGGAGCCTACCAATTATTTAAAGGACCAGGAGTTTTGAAGCAAATCTGTGCATGCATACATCACTATCTATTTGCCACAGGGGTACCCCTTCTGAGTGTAATGTGGTCAAATTATGAGCACCATTATGATTTATGAATTCAGCATCTGTGATGTGTTCTTTTCTTTGCCAATATGGAAACTGTGTCAAATTGATTTTTGAAATCAAGGATGTCTTTAAATGTTTAGTGGTTCCAAATAGCAGACATGTTGTCTGCTGGATAGTGTTGTTCAGAATAAATATTTTTTTATGAATAATGCAGGGTCTGAATAAGGCTTTTTTACCATGAGTTTATCAACTTATTTTGGCCCATATACTTTTCTTATCATGATATTCTTTCCAACACCCATAGCACTGTACTGCAAGGTTTTCAATTAATACATGGAAATGTAATATTTTGTTATTAGTAATCAGGTTCTTTTGAGGTTTTTCCTCTCTTTGTATACAATAATGAGACAATGAATCTGACCTTTCAACACTGTTGAAATAAGGGATTACTTTTAAAAAAGTGGATGACTATTTTGAATAAGAAATCTGCATTACCCTCATTGTGTATAATTATGTATTTCACAAAGAGTTCTGTTTCTGTGCATGTTGTGATGCCCAAAGTGGTGTAAACAATGAATTTCTTGATGATTATCCTCATTCAAATAGAGGTATTTGCTGTCTAAAGTAGTATGGGCCCCATGCATCAAACCAAATACTGGTCGCAAACGGGCAGATTCTCAGAATCCGCCCCTTTGCCACCGGTATTTTTGCATATGGGCTGCATCATCCCAAATGCAAAAATCGCAATTTAAGGAATCTCTAAATTGTGATTGCATTTAAGGAATCTCAAATTGAGATTCCTTAAATGCAATGCATGAAAGGTAAAAAATTGGCGATTTCGCTAATAGGAGCCGCAAATTACCATGAAGTTGAACTTCATGGTAAGTTGCAAAAAACTTTGAAAATGCACTTTTGTGCATTTTTCAAAGTTTCATGTTACGCACACACATGCCCTTAGGGCATGTGTGTGAGCAACATATGTGCAGAGATCAATTTCAGGGGTGCAAAAGGGTGTAATTTTAACACCCTTGCGCCCTTGAAATTGCTTGAGCAATTTGCGAGTACCTAATGGTACTCGCAAATTGCTCATGCAATCTTCAATTCATTCCTATGGGCCTGGAGGCCCATAGGAATGAATGGGACAGCATTCCTTAATTGTGACTAGGAATTTGCGAGTAGCACTTAGGAAATGTTTAGGAATCGCTATAAAGCCTACATAGGCTTTTGCAATTTCTTAATTGGCGATTCCTTAAAAATCGCTATTTAGGAATCGCAAAAGCCTACGTTGATGCATGTGCCAGTATATGCTTGCAAGTTTAACATTCTTATAATAGTTTTAAGGTCCTACTGAGCTGAAATAGGAAGCAGGTATTATCATGTCATCTAGCAAAATCTTGAAAACATAAGGGAGCTGTAATAGCTCAGTAGATACATGATCTGATAGGGAACCTTTTCTCAAACCACATCACCCAGCAGAGGATATTCTTTGTTATTTACAGCATGATGATACTAATGAGCTCTGTAAGAAGAATGCAATTGCTATTCCTGAATCATAGGTAACAGCACAGTTTTATCAGGAGTGTAATGTCCATTTATTAACAGCAAAACTGTAATCAGCATGATGATCTACATTAAGATAAAAACACTCACATAGCAATCCATTCGTCATCAAGGTGGTATAAAATATGTGTCACATAATCAGCAGTGAACTGCAAGACATCAATGGTGTGAATAGAAGTTTACATTTGTCACTTTGCAAGGTTTGCTGTAGTGATGATTAAGCTGCAGAGTATTTCTGTTTAGTACCAACTACAGGTTGTACAGAGCCATCCATGTGCAACATGCTCTTGCAGTCCTCAATGAGTAAAATTTTAGGAGTTTGTTTTATATTTTGTGCATATAGTCAAAATGTGTGCATGCAGAGAGCCAAATCATACTCAGATTTTACATCAAATTCACTAACATGGTGGCACACTGCACCCAACAAAGGTGTAGAGCAGAATCATCAGGAATGCTTATTTTAGATACTGCTTCTAATGTAGGATTAGGAGAAACTATAATAAATAATTTTCCTCCTGCCACCAGGTGCTCTTTTAAAAAGGCTGTCTGCATCAAATTAAGAAGTTTGAATATGGGAGAGAAGTGTGCATTAAATGTAGAACACAAATCTGATTTGTAAGCTATGGGAACAGTCTAACCCTCATTGTACGCTACATATGTGTAGCCTGAGAAACTGGGAACAATTCTAATAGCTACATTTTTTTTGTTTTCTCTAGTCTGTATATATGTAGTCTCTAACATGTCTGCTTGGTTTCCCTATAAGATAGATGTGTGTTTTCCTGTCCAATCTTTTTTTAGAAATGCTGAAGATATTAAGGCATACAAAGGCTTCACTCATTCAGCATAGTGCAGCAAGTCCTTCCAAAATCAAGGAATTCCATCAGGACTTGTAACTTTCTTACATCTACAAACATTGTAAGGTGGATCACTTCTGCAGGAATTCATGTGCCAAACGCTTATCCTTCCTGGATAGTTCCTATCTGAGGAAAAATCACATGGCTTCACTCATTCAGCATAGTGCAGCAAGTCCTTCCAAAATCAAGGAATTCCATCAGGACTTGTAACTTTCTTACATCTACAAACATTGTAAGGTGGATCACTTCTGCAGGAATTCATGTGCCAAACGCTTATCCTTCCTGGATAGTTCCTATCTGAGGAAAATTCACATGTAAGTAAGCAAGTATAGATTTTTTTATATTCGTGTTGTTACCAGGTTTGGTCAGTATTTGCTTTAACCGGTCATCTATATTTAGGTGCTGATTTAAGTGATCATCTTTAATGTGAATGCTGTCAATTTAGGATAGCACTTCATGATTTTCCTGTAATATCTCAATGATGCATGATTCAAGTAAAGCAGGACTTTCTTACAGCCCATAGGAAAGTGTTTAAACAGTATTAAAATCTGTTAAGTGAAAAAGAGATTAAATGCTCTCTTTTAGGCATTATATTTTGACTAAAACCCTATTGGAGATGTTCAGGATCATTTGGTATTTCTTCAGCATAAGATTCATAATGAGTCCTGCGCTGTGAGCATTTTTTACAGGATAAGTACAGGTGTGTGAGTACTAATTTTTGTAATCCTAAACTATTCTATTTGTTCTGTCAGGTTTTAGAACCGGGAAAAAAGGAACTAAAAAAACCTTCATATAACATCTGACATATGACAGCTTTTATTTTGGGTTTTGCTTCTAGCTTCAAAGGATATTGAGCCTCCATTTGCAGATCCCTCTGAAAAGGAATGTTATGAGGAACAGAATTTTTATCTGACCATAATTAGGGGGTTATTATGATAATGGTCATGTGACCATCAACTGCTTTTGAGGCAGTCAGGAGACCACCTGGGAAGCTGTCGGAGGTCTGACTGCCACATTAGGAGTGCTCATTTACAGCAGCTTGTGCAGCGGCCCAAGAAACGGGCCACAGTAAAAGCTGCCATGTAAAGGAACACTTCCTGCACATCCATGCATCGTGTGCCATGCACCTTGTGATGCATTGCACACAGTGTGTGGAGGTGCGTTGGGGAACTACATGTGCCCCCTGTGCTAATTTACAGTGGCCCACAACAGAAAGGGTCCCTGTTTGGGGCCCCCAAAATCCATTACTGACAGCCTTTTCATGGCCGTCTTCCCGACATGAAAAGGCTGTCGGAAAGGAATATTGTAATCCCGCAGACGGTACCTGCGTCAGCACTGCCTCCATTCGGGATTGCGATTCCGACGGCCACTCCAATGGGATCCCTTATTATGTCGGAGGTAGCGGTCTTCCCCCTCGACCGCCTAGGGTCTGACCTCCCCAATTTTTAATCTTGTAGTTGACCGTAGGGCTGTTGGTCAGTTGGACTGCCACCGACAGCCTGTCGGTGTCGGTCTGAGCGACATCATAATCAGAGATAATAAAGTATTAAGAGCAAATTTATATCATTATTATCTTTCCACCTTGAGGGGCATCCATTATAAAGACTGGAGGCCAATTGTCCTCTGTAAGATAAATGCCACAAGCATCTGATAAAGTCAGACAGTATATTGGTTTAATGTAATTGTGCATGATTTATTCTCTTCAATTTTTAATATTACATTATAAACCCTGTTATATGGAGGGTTTACATGTCCATCTGGAGTCTCCACCTGTATAAATCAGTTCAGTGAAGTCACCATCAGAAGCCCTTGAAGAGTCTGGGGCACTGTTGTCACGTCTGCTGCCTTCTCCAGTAGTGCTATTACTCCTGTCCCATTCCGCAGAAGTATCCATAGCTTGCAGAGCATGTTCTTTTTTTAATTAGCCTTGTCACTTTCTTCTTTTAAAAGTGTGTTTTAGGGTTGGGACTTTTCTCTTCCTTCTTTTCATGAATCCTAGTTTCATATTCTGATTTACTTTTCTGCTTAGCATTTTTATCCTTCCTGCAGTACTCAGGCCGATCAGTCCTTTCTGCCCTTTCAATGTTAGAGTACTGAAGTATAGATGGAATGGATATAAGTATAATGATACCAATCCGGCTTTTTTATTTTATCGCAGTCTCTCAAAATGTAGCCAACCCAAGTGGACTCCTGATTTCACTGAGAAACAGTCCTTTTCTTCTGGTTTGTCATCTATATGTTTTTAGGTTCTGGTGTGAACTCTTTTCTTACTAAGAACCACACTCTCACCTTTTGCTTTCAGCTGTGGTTTGACAGCTCATAATCCCAAGGTATTATGGCCTGTAGATGTGTATGCTTGGGAAATTATTATGGGCCGCTCACATTTGTGATCTTAACTGGAAACTGAAGCAAGTTTCTCCATGAATGTTGCACTGAATGATTGAGCAAACTGTTTCATAATTTCCCATTAGATTAATTTCTATTTGTGCAGCTGGTGCAGCTCTGTGCTAATTTTATGCTTGTTTTGATATATCTTGTACCACTGCCAATCAGGGCGTGCCTCATGTAATGGTATAGATACAATCAAAAATACTTTCCAAAGAGTTGTATTCATGGGTGGCACCACTCCAATTGGATACTTAGTCAGAATTCTATGCTTGGGGTGTTGTGTGAGGGGAGGCACTTCCAACTGGCTAGTCTTGCAAGAAAGTCAGAAGGCAGTGTTGTTGCATTCTACAGGCAATTTGGCCATAATAGCATTTATAGCCTGCAAACTGATTGCCTCTAGGGAAATCTCGGCCTGTGGTGCAGAACCTGTTGTAGCAGATCTGCCTACTGTCTTATGCAGTAAATAATACTTGAGTCAATACTCTTACCACAATCTGAACTTGTAAGTCTGCTAAATTGGTATATGGTGTAAACCCAGCCAATATAGTCCCGGGTGGGTGATGGAGCAGAGATTGCAGACAAAGGATAAGTAATACTTTCCCACAGGAATCGTGTTCCAAAATGATCATGTGCTCAACAAACAACAGAGGAGTTTTCAGGACAGGAAGAAGAAGTTGATGCACAAAAAACTAAGAATATCAGTATCATACATAGAAAAAGAAAGAGAAAAAATAAGAAAGGAAAAATAATAATGAGATTAGTCATAGGCATAAAGAAATATATAATTGGAGTACAAATCAAAACAAACTGTGAGAGAACTTAAGTATATTTGAAATTATCAAGCATTAGTCTCCATGTTATTATTTGTAATACTACACAGAAATGTATTCAGTTTAGCAGATTCATCGAAAGAACGTGAGGTGCCTTCATGGGTAATTTTACAAAGGCATGGATGTAGAATGCCATATTGAATGTCTAAGTGTCTCATTTGGGGACGAAGAGCAAGGAATTATTTTTATGGGCATTGGTTGCGCTGGAAGCATCCTGTGAAATAAAAAGGTTATGGCAAATAAGACGACGTTTAACTTTAACAGCCTTCAGGACACTCATCAGGTCAGTGTATTCCAAAAAGAATATTATGATGCCTCGTGGTTTAATTGAATGAGGTTGATGATGGCCCAAACGAGGTGCACGCTGAATGTTGAGAGATGATGAAGATTGAAGATACAGGAGGTCCGGAAGAAATTTCTTCAAGAAGGTCAGAGCCCTCAATGTTCACAGGAATACCATAAAGGCGAAGATTGTTCCATCTATTTCAATTTTCGTGGTCTTCAGTGTGTAGTTTAAGCTTTTGGATTTCATGTTCTAACATAGGTATCTTGGATGAGAGACACTGGAATGAACTAAGAGAGGCAAGTAGGACCAAAGACTCTAGACTTTTCTGGAGCATTGTTAAATGGGGGAGTGGCGGCTTTCCCAATTGCCCAGATAATAATGTTGGTGAGGAGTACTGGGTCAATTATTTTAAGCCACAATATGCCGATAGCAGCCCTGCCTCTGAGATAGAAGGTTTCAAGGCTGTATATTCTAAAGATAACTTTTTTAGTCGTGGTGAGGTGTTGTTGGCCCTAGGGGCATTATCAAGAGGAAGAGTGCCGGGTTTGGATGGGATCCCGGCGGATCTTTTCATTAATGATAAGGAACGCTGGGGCAAATATATCTTACTTTTGACTAAAGCTGTTGCCCAGGGTGCAAATGTTCCGTTATCCTGGAAGGGTGCAATCATTATCTTGGTACACAAGAAAGGTGATCGGGGTTTGCTGGGTAATTATAGATCCATAAGCTTGATAGCTACCATCCAAAAGGTGGTGGGGAGGATGGTGGTGAACAGGCTTATGGCTTGGGTGGATGAAAACAATGCATTATCCCCTTACCAGGCGGGGTTCCGGAAGGCCACTAGTATGGTGGACCAGGTGTTCCGCTTTACTCTGCTACAGTGGCGAACTGTGGTGCTGGGAGGGGCAGCCCGAATGCGCTTTTGTGGATTTGCGGGCTGCCTTCGACCTGGTTCCCAGGTCTAAGCTGTGGTCAGTGTTGTGGAAGCTGGGTCTACCGGAGGACTTGCTGACCCTGGTTATGAGGCTGCATGAGGCGAATTTTGCCAGGATACAGTGGGGCAGTCAAGGGGAGGTCACTGCGGACTTCCCGGTTGAGCGGGGAGTTCAGCAGGGGTGTGCAATGGCCCCCCTGTTTTTTTCCTTGTTCATTAATGGTGTAGTAGTAAGAATGCTGTCGGCTTATTTAGACGCCCCCTCGTTGGCGGACATTAAGGTCCCAATATTAATGTTCGCCGACGACACTCTTATCCTATCAAAGACTCCGAGTGGCCTGCAGTGTGCCCTCAACATCTTTGAGGAATTTTGTGGGGAGCATGGCCTTGAAGTCAACGTAGCCAAAACCAAGTTAATGGTTTTTAACCCTCACCCTAATTTTCGCTCTAGGCTGACTATGAACCAGCGCCCCCTAGAGGTAGTCAAAGCTTTTACCTACCTTGGTATTTATATAACCAACAATCTTAAATGGTCCCAGCATATTGATCTAGCGACATTAAGGCATAGACAATTAGCTGGAGCCTTAGGGGCTGATCATAAAATATCAAAAACTAAACCAATCATGCCAGCCTTACAGGTTTACGAGGCAAAAGCTTTGGGCTCAGCACTTTACGGGGCTGAGTTGTGGGGTTTTGGGAAGCTCGATTCATTACCGAGGTCCGAAAATAAGTTCTTCAGGACAATTACTGGCCTTCCCAAAAGTGCCCCCCTCCTCCACCTTAGATATGAGCTGGGCAGAAAGGGAGTGGTTGATTTGGCAATGCTTCGCCCGATATTGTATTGGAGACGACTCTTGATTACTCCAGAACTTAAGCATTATGCTGAGGGTTTTTTGGCGTTAATCAAGGAGGATGTTTTCCATAAGATCAAACGGCTAAAAGACCTTAGGGCCAGATGCATCAAGCATCCATCTTGCGATTCCTTATTAGCGAAAAATAAGGAATCGCTAATAAGGAATAGCAAAATGGAATGCATCAAGCAATCACTACATAAATAGCGATTCCTTAGAATTCCTTAATTGCGACTTGCAAATTGCGAGTTGCAATTAATGAATGCCTCCCCATTCATTCCTATGGGCCCGGAGGCCCATAGGAATGAATGGGAAGACAATCTCAATTTGCGAATCGCAATTAGCGATTCGCAAATTGAGATTGCGAGTTCAAGGGTGCAGGGGTGTCCAAAGGACACCCTGTTGCACCCCTGATTTTGATCTGTGCACATATGTTGCGCACACCCATGCCCTTAGAGCATGTGTGTGCGCAACCTGAAACTTTAAAATATGCACAAAAGTGCATTTTTCTAAGTTTTTGCAAATTACCACGAAGTTGTACTTCGTGGTAATTTGCATGCCCTATTAGCAAATTCGCTATTTTTGAAACTTTCTTGCATTGCATTTAAGGAATCTCAATTTGAGATTCCTTAAATGCAAATAATCGCAATTTAGCGAATTCTCTATTAGCGATTTTTGCATTTGGGATGATGCATCCCAAATGCAAAAATATCGGTCGCAAAGGGGCAGATTCTGAGAATCTGCCCCTTTGTGACCGGTTTTTAGCTTGATGCATCTGGCCCTAAGATCCTTGTTATGTTTGCTTGGTCTTCAAACCCTTTGGGATAACCCGCCAGGCGCACTTTTCCCTAGTAAAAATACTGTAAAGGAGTTGTATTGGGACTATGTGGCTGAGCGGGCTTGGAGAAATACTGACTCTAGAACTATGACAGGATGTTATCTGGAATCTAAAATCTCTCCTGATCATGAACTTTATTGGGACCAGATAACAAAGCCATGGGATAGGAAGCTTTTATGTCAATTGAGGATAGGTGCTCTTCCGTTGAGGTCCCTAACTGGCAGGTGGCGGGGTTCATCAAATACAACTGCCCCGCTTGTGGAATTGCAAGGGAGACCACTGGTCACTTTTTATTCGCCTGTCAAGCCTATGCTGTTCCTAGGCAAATCTGGTTAAAACCTGCATGCAAAAACTTAGGTACTAACAGTAGCATTGTAGCCCTGAGAATTATTTGTACTAGTTCTTGCTTGCCACTGGCCATAGCAGTAGCGAAATTTATGCGGTGGGCCTGGTCTATTAGGGTTAAATTGTTATACAAGTAACTGTTTACATTGGGAGGGTTTATTGAAGATACCTGACGCAGTTCGTATTTTATATCCTATGTATATATATTTATATTTATGCTTTTTATGGATAGTACTTGCTTTTATCTGTTAAGAGGCAACCATCTAATATTGTTTTAACATTTTTGTATGTATTGTGCTTTTATGAGAAATACTCGAATAAAGCCTCTTTGACTTGACTTGATAGGTATCTTGGTAGTTATATCTTGAAGATCCCCCACACGTTGTTCTAACTCTGACATCTTCCCCTCCATAACAATTCATTGATCTTCAATTTGTTGCAATTTTTCATTAGTTGCGCACCTAAATGAATGAAGACCACGTACCTCATCTAAGATAGAATCTAAAATAGGATTCTGGGAAGATAAAATAGGAGGAGGGCCATTCTTCACTCTCTTTGGTTTTGTTCTTGAGGAAAATGGTTTGGATTATGTATGCAAACCGCTGGCCATCTTGCCATAATGAGTTGGATTCTGCGTAAGGATTTGAGAGGAACAAATCCGGCCCATACACCCGAGAAGAGATTGACAGCTCAGTGTTGACACACTTGTCAAGAACTCCTAGGCATCACAGAGAAGGTTCACAGTTGAGTTCCAGCAATTCGAACATGGAAGAAGCAGACCCAGACTGCAAATAGATAAAGTCACTTGTAGGCAGACATGTTAGGGAGTTACTTCTTGACTGAGGAGACAACAAAAGTCCAGAAGGAGCCAAATCATCGCTGCATTAGTCAGGACAAAACTATGTGTAACATAAACACTAGTTCAGTGATGCAAAAAACCAGTCGATGTGCAGGAGTAGAGAAAAAAATATATATATTAAGAAGACACCACCTAAAATTGCGGCCGCTCATGTCTAGAAGAGCAGAATCACCGCCATGGCACACGGTTCACAGACAACACCTGCATGGTGCAAAACAGTATGTGGACTCACTGCCAATGATGCGGAGCCGAGGACCACAATCAGAAAAGGCCGTTGCCGTATTGAAGATGCCACAGAAACGAAAAGGCTCCGCACCCATTCCAGGGCTCAATGGAACGCCACCATCTTGTGCCGGCATCAAAGCCACACCCCCTGAACATTCCTATTCTCACAGACTTTTTCTTAAAGTGTCACAATTCAGCTGTGATCCTCGGATAGAGAGCGTAAGCTCGTAGGTATGCACAATCATTGACTCAGATGTGGCTATTTTCGCACATTATCTCCGGATCATTTATAGTTTTAGCAAATCCTGCAAACATTTAGGTAAACCTTTTTGATACTGGTCCACCACCCACAGCCTGTCAGATCAGAGTACAGAGGCACAAATACAGTATGATTTATCCAGGCTCAAACAATTAGGTAAAGTTTGAGTCCTGAGTTTGTAATGCTGTACTGCTTGTTCAAAAGCCTACCAAGTTCCAGGAGAGTGGATACTGTCTACCCATCCTCTCCAGAGGTAATATCCAGTCCAAGTTACCTTTTTTTTTTAACCACAAAGTTTCTAACAATTTTCCGGCTGGAAAACTCCCAATCATGGACAAAACCTGGGCTCAAAGGACTTAGTTCCAAAGGGTATTACTAAGAGTGCACAATTTAGCTAAATGGCGAGGTCAGGATTAAAAGTCACTGGTATCATTTATAATTTTTCAAGCGTATTTTTTCTGTTATGGACCACCAGTAAAACCTGATGGCTCCAAACTACTCCATCACCCTGGGAGTTTTCGTTCAGGATGCCAAAGACATTAATTTTTTTGTTTTTTTAAACACATTTTTGCTTTATTAGTCTGTTTTGAAAAATAAAGTGTTTGGCAGCTGCATTGTGTGACCTATCCAGGTTTATCATTCAATGTTTATTTTGAGCATATTTGTGAAAAGTGGGGAAGCCAATGGTAGATGTTAGGTCTAGTGATGGTATGAACTCTCTCTATAGAACTACTCACCTTGTTAGGGGTCCTGGTAAAGGTCTTTGTTTTTTTATAGTACTCACTACCTGTATTGTGCCTACTTCCAACCCTTCCCAACCCCAATATTTTCGCACAGAGGTGGAGCAACCATGTATCTTTGACCTGACATTAACAAAGGAAGAAACAAGACCAATGCATAACCAATACACCAGTTTAGGGTGAACAGACTGAAATCGGCCCATGGGCCATTGTGTTTCAAACAGTTTGAAACACAATGACCCACACGCCGATTTCAGGCTGTGCACCCTGAACTGGTGTATTGGTTATGCACTGGTCTTGTTGCATTACTATTGCATGCACGGGCAGAGCATGCATCAGGAGCTGCATGCCAAATCCCCGCCTTGAGAGCATCTATTTTATTTATTTATTTATTTTATAACACTTGTAAGGCGCACAGCTACCCACAAAGGGTTTCCCGGCGCCGGACCAGCAAAACACAAAACACAACTGGAAAGAGAACAATCAAAGCACTTATTTGTCGAACAACCAGGTTTTTACGCTTTTTCTAAATTTCATATAGCTTTCCTCCTTGCGTATATGAATGGGCAATGTGTTCCATAAGGTTGGGCCCAAGTAGGAAAAGGATCTCCCGCCCATTCTGGCCCGTTTGAACCTCGGTACCGCAAAGTTCGCTGCTGTACATGAACGAAGACTGCGATTAGGGAGGTAGGGCTTAGCAAGGTCCTGTAGGTATTTGGGAGCGGTGCCAGCTTTGATTTTAAATAGGTAGCTCAGGGCTTTGAAACGAATCCGATTTTCAACCCTGAGCCAATGCAGGTCCCTAAGATGTTTAGTGATCCTAGCGGATCTAGGGATTCTGCAAAGCAGTCTGGCCGCGGCGTTTTGCACCAGTTGCAGACGTTTTATTACTGCTTTGTTTGAGCCCAGGTACAAGATGTTACCGTAATCAAGCCGAGATGTCACTAAGGCATTGACTACGGTCTTCTGGGTAGTAGATGGTAACATCCAGACAATTTTGCGTAGCCATTTAAGAATGGTAAAGCATATGCCTGCCACTTTATTGGCTTGCTGAGTCATAGATAAACTGTCATCTATGATGACCCCAAGGTTTCTAACCTGAGAGGCTGTAGGTGGAAGTTTACCTAATGACGATGGCCAATGGGGATCACTCCAGAGGTCTTTACTGTTCCCTAAGAGGAGGACCTCTGTTTTCTCCCCATTTAATTTAAATTGGTTAGCTGACATCCAACTGAATATTTCCTGAAGGCCTATCTTTAATGCAGATGGGGCAGATGATTCAGATTTGGAAAGTGAAAACAAAATTTGATAATCATCTGCATAGGTCATTAAGATGAGGCCAAAGTTTTCTGCCAGATTTGCCAATGGTTGTAGGTACAAGTTAAAAAACAAAGGGCTCAGGATCGATCCCTGTGGCACACCATGAGGAGAATAGAATACCTCAGAGCATGCCTCCGAAGAGGAGATCTGGAAAGTGCGGAGCGATAAGTATGATCTAATCCACTCCAGTGCTTTGCCTTCGACACCATTCTCCCCCAGCCTGCTAAGCAGTATGGAGTGAGAAATGGTATTGAAGGCCGCACTTAGATCCAACAAGACCACTGCTACTGTTTGACCATCATCCATGAGCTCCCTGATCTTTTCTGTGATCCCGAGCAGGGCCGTCTCGGTGGAATAACCACTCCTAAACCCAGATTGGGACGAATGAAGAAGCTCGTTGTTTTCCACATAAGTTGAAACTGCCTTGTGAATGTGCCTCTCTAAAATTTTAGAAAAGGCAGGCAGTAATGAAATTGGACGATAGTTGGCCAATATCATAGGGTCTGCGGCCGGCTTTTTAAGTAGAGGACTGACCATAGCATGTTTCCATAGAGCAGGAACTGTGGCCTGCTCTATGGAGACGTTCAGTATCTCTGCTATGGAAGCATCATACCAACAATGTTAAATATGAAACAAATGGACACATAGGGTGTGCATCTAGCATTTATGTGCTATTAGCAAAGGAAAACCATTTTTATGTTAAACCATATAAGACAACAGAAGAAAATAAAATACAGTACAGCTATAAAATCCACAAGTATATACAAACTAACCAGTATAAAAACATCTCAAAATTAAACATAGCAATGTATTTATAATCAGAATAAAAAATGTATTGGGAAAGAAACAATGACAACATTCCTTCCTCTAATATAAATGACCTAATAAATAACACAAACACTGTTGAAATACAAAATAATAACACAAATTAATTGTGTACGGTCTGTTCCTTACTTAAACAACACTGGATAAGAAACAGGGAATGTAACAAAGTGCGCTGCTCAAGAATAACTGTAACAATGTGGGCCTTACTTGAGCAAATTATTTCTCTGAGAAAAGAGAAATAATATACTTTTACCCCCAAATCACTGTAGAATGACAAAACATTATAAAATGCATAGCATCCTGATTCGAAACAGAATCCCAGCTCATGGTGCTGAAGAACAGTCCTTGTGTCAACCCCTAGGAACCGCAAGTAAGTGGTAAACCATATTGAGCCTAAATGTAGTTAGCAAAACACGATGGGTCATAGAAGTTACGAACATTAAGTAAGGTTCTAGAGTGAGCAAGGTTTTTAGGATTACGTATGTGCTGACAGAGGGTTTAATCAGTTCCAAAGACTCTCTCGCCCCTTGAAAAGTCCATTAATGTATTTTTAGTCCAAGCCAAATCAGCTTTGATAATCTTTTCTGAATTGTCAAAGATCTCAGGATGCCCCAGCTGCATAAAAGACTTACTAACAAAGGAGAATCTGAAAAATATATTAGCCCCATCCAAGGTTAAATATTCCTTAATTAACAAACAATTTAGTTTGGTTTCTGACGTAAGCAAGACCAAAATACATACAATAAAGTACGCCATCATAGGACATCAGTGAGAAAACCTTTACTTGGCTTTTCATGGGCAGTAAATGAGCCAGAACTATTGGGGAGGGATACCACCCTCCAAAGAAACTAATTGCCAACAGTTTGCAAGGAAGATGCATTGGAATACCCACAGATGGCACTACCATGAGAAGCTATAGATACACATTTTGCCTTATACATCTTAAATAAGGCCTATAACAGCCTGTCACCTCATATGGTGACAAAATCAAAAACAGAAGAAACAGACCTTTAGAAACTATGGGGCATATTAGCAAGAACCTTGTTAAAATAATCGCCATTTTAGCGGCAGGAAACTGCCGCTAAAACATCGATAATGGGCTTGCTAATATGCGTTATGGAATTCCAATAGAAGCCCATGTTAGATGTGCAGGACATCTAACCTGGGCTTTTATTGGAATTCTATAACGCATAAACCCATTATCGTTTTAGCGGCAGTTGCCTGCCGCTAAAACAGCGATAGGTTTAACGTGGTTCTTGCTAATATGCCCACATGTGTTCGAGACAATGACGCCCCGGAGTAAGAGGAATCAAATAACAAATCACAATAGGAAAAATAATCAATCTTGCTAATTGTGCTGATCTTTACTTTAAACACTTGGGATTTAGAGGATCGATTTCTTACTACTATTAAATAAGGTTTTTAATGTTGGTACTTTTCCTGCAAGTAGAACAGTGTCATCCACATAGAGTAATACTGGACTTGAACGCCTTCCAATGTAGGTCAATACGTGTCCACTCAAAACTAGGCTACTTTCCAGTTTATTTATTTACAAGGAGAACAAAAAGGAAGCAAGGATACACCCCTGACAAATTCCTCACTTTAACTCAAAAGAGGCCTAACATTCTGCAATTGAGCCATACCTAACCGAAGATGAGAGATTCGAGTGAAGGTCAAGCAGAAAATAAACCATATTAGCATCAACATCGAAGAAGTCATAATGCTCCACAATTTGTCTATATTCAACCTGTCTAACACCAAGCTACTTTCTATAAAAGAACCCTTCGTGGCCAATATATTTTTATTAGTTATTAAATAAAGCCCTTGTCTGTGCCTAAATCCCTTCCAAAGGTCAGAAAGTATACGCCTTTCATTAACAGAAAATGTAAATCTGTTTAAGACTATGTACCTTATGATCGTTACTACAGAATCAATGAAGTAGATGGGCCTGTAACAACAGGGATCATCCCTGTTTCATCTTTTCAAAACAGGTACGATTATGAACTTTGACCATGACAGAAAGCTCATGACTAACAGTAGCGTTTATGGTGATTGTAGGTAAAGGGGCCCAGACTATAACATCCAAGCTATATAAGTCGGCAGGTACACCATCAGGGTCTTGGGCTTTGTTTTTAGGGTATGCATTAATAGCACATGTGACCTCCTTTATTCATATGTGTGAAGTTTGACTCACCCTGGTCGTCGTGAGGTAGAGCGTTCGATGCTAAGGCAATGCAAAGATGATATATCCCTTCAAAATGACTAACCAACTAATCGAAAGGAATGTGTGAGCACATACTAGGGATCTCTGAGGACAAAAAAGGGGATAGTTAAAACTTTTCCAATAAAATGCACAATTTTTAAGACCATTAGGAAATAATAACTGATTCCATGTCTCTTGTTGCAGAGCCTTCATCCTAGCCTTAGTCGTTTGTTTATAAATGGCTCTACAAAAACAACATTTGACCTTACCCTGGGGCATTTTCAAAGCACCAATCAAGTTAAGATCCACTTCAGACCATGAGTGATCAAACCACCTGGAGGAGCTCATAGGGAAAGATTTAGCAGGAATGGTCAACAATTAAATCACATCCTTGCATATTGAATTAAAAGAAAACAGGATCCTCTCAAATATTGATCCAATGTTCAAAGACAGTCTAAGGCTTTCAAACAACAGGTCACTACTTTTTCATTAAAACCCTCAGGATAACTTTAACTCATTTCAGTCTATCACCCTGATCAGTGACCCTCACCTCTATGGTCGGCAATTGAGTGACAGGATTAGGAATAGCTTGCAAAACAATGTAAGTGTCAGCAGATTGGAATCACTGTGAGGTTCCCAGATTACCTCATGATCTTTGACTGAGGAAAGAAGAGGGGCTGAGATCAACATAATATCAATAAGTGAAATACAACCTCTATCTGTAAAATTAGGGATCCCAGCAGCAAAGTCATGGCCCTATCCCAAACCGCTTATAAAGGAAATATTAAGGAATTCAGATACTGTTCATCAGTTCACCATTCTGCTTAAAATGTATCCGAGAGAATAACGGCCTGGTTTCCAAAGGTAAACTTAGACCAAAAGTCTACGTTTAGGCCTGAGGTCTAAGTTTGCAGGCTGGTGTGCGCGCAATTGCAGTTATGCTCAGGTTGGCTTTTCTAAACCACTGCTCAATGCTGAGAAGACCTTTCATTACCACTAGGAAACCACTGTGGTAAGTCTTAAGGGGTGAAGAAAGTGGCCTACCCAGTTATTGAAGAATAACCATGTGTGTTCTCACTACCTATGAGATTTGCTCTTCCAATAGGTTTACATGGGGGAGTGGTTGAAATTACTTCAAGCTTGAAATAGTGGCTGACTATGGAGCAGCCTCATAATGTTTCATGTCATTGCATTCACAATACCAAAGCCTCTCCTGTGGTAAAGAGAGATTTGTCATTAATAGCTTGGAAATGCCACTTCTAGAAAGTGGGCATTTCTCTGCTCTAAATCTCTTTGTGTGCCTTTTCACTTGACTCCATTCAACACTGGAGGCTGGGGGAGGGCAGCTGTGCATTCCCCTGTGACAGCTATAAACATTGGGAATGCAACTGGAGCAACAGATCTCTGCCATTTTAGTGCCTGTCTGAATAGATTGGAGCGAGAGGTCTTGACACTTGGCCTCTGGGAAACCAGATCATGGCCCTACTGAAGATTAAGATCTGCATTGCATGTCCCCATGGCAGACAGGACTGACATTTAGGGGAGAGATCTGTGGTTTAAAGGGAAACCCTCTTAACCATCCCCAAATTCAAAGGCACACTGCATTATAACTACTAGTGCTATACTTCCATCTGAGTAGAAACAAGCCAAACTTCTCCCCCTGCTAAAAAAAAACCTTCATTAAACCCCGTCACTCTGGCTAGCTATTGAACGATCTCACTTCTCCCGGCTGTGGCGAAGGTGTCTGAGAAGGCTGACCATATAGAGCTGTCGGCATTTGCTGAGACTTCCTGCACCCTACACCCAGCCCAGTCGGGCTTCAGGGCCTCATATAGTACAGAGACGGCCCTGGTTGAGATGGCAGAGGCTATTAGAGAGTGCCTAGATTCCGGCGGCAGAGCGGCCCTGGATTTACTGGACCTCTCTGCGGCATTTGACACGGTACCGCATCATCAACTCCTGGCCCGTCTGTCCAATATTGGAATTTCTGGCTTGGCGTGGGATTGGATCAAATCCTTCTTGGAGAACAGAACGCAGCAAGTGTGGTTGCCTCCCTTTTCCTCCACACCGAGAAGGGTGACCCCTTCTTTTAATGTTTATGTGACGCCATTAATCTTTCTAGCGGAGGAGCTGGGTGCTAAGATCATAGCAGATTATACCCAGCTTCTCTTTACGTGGAAGAAAAACAATGTATCCCCTGATTTTGCTAAAAATTGTCTCGCTGAAGTTTTTAAATGGCTAGCGCAGGCCCAACTCAACTCAAGTGCAATGAGGATAAGGCTGAGGTACTCCTCTATGGGTCTTTCCCACCATACTTTAAGGATAACCTTTGGCCCGAGGGTTATCTCCTGCCCAAGTCAATGGGGAGCCCAGTAAAAAACTTGGGGGTCTGGTTTAGTGAGGACCTCAGATTCCTCCCGCAGATTAAAAAAATTGGCTGGAGTGTGCTTTGGCACACTGAAACAACTCAAGAAAATTCTGCCATTGCTGCCTAAAGCTGCAAAGGAAATGGTGACCCGCACTCTCATTCTTTCACGTTTAGATTACGCCAATGCTCCATACATTGGCCTTCCTGGCTACCAGTAAAACAAAGCTACAGACGGACCAGAATGCGGCCACTAGAGTGCTACGGGGCAGCTCTGGTAGGTCTAGCACTAAGCAACTTCTCTGAGATGTGCATTGCTTCCCGTGGGTCAGCGCGTTCTGTTGAAGGCTCCCACTCTTGCTCACGGTGCCCTATATAAATCGGGGCCCATATATCTCAGAAGACGCTTTGATTTTTATGTGCCTCACAGACATCTCCGCTCCACTGGGAAATGCCTTACTGCTATCCTTCGCTACCGCCTTGCTAGGACGGGAGGCAGCTACCTTTCTGTCAAAGTGGCCAAGGACTGGAATGCCCTACCCTTTGAGCTTTGGAACATCCACGATCGCAGGCTGCTTAAAAAACAGTTGAAAACCTTTCTTTTTATCTAATTAACTAGCCTCGGCCTATGCCCCCCTACAATTCAGCTTTCGCGCCGGAACACTTCCGAGTATCCATGCGCGTTATAAATGATGGATACCATAACATTACTTCAGCAGCGTAGAGATACACTTGTGGGGACGTGGGGCCAGAGATCCTGGAACTGCGTGGTGCACACTGCCAGAGGAATCTGTTTTAGACAAGGAGGATTACAGCCATTGGAAGGGACCGTGCACTCTTCCTGAATAGTGGGCGGCCTGGGCTGACTACCTGCTGTTGTGTGGATCCCCAAAGTGTGTTGTCCAAGGGCTTGTTAGCTTTGCCTCTGTTCTCTTATGGAGGTTTCAGAGACATCAAAGAATTCCTGTGAGGAAGCCACACCTTCTACTTGTGATACCTGGAGAGTGATGCCCTCTTAAATGCCCACATTGTCGGCCGGATCTCATCTGGTAGCGTGGCACAAGCATGGAACTAAGTATTGTACCTGGAGATACAGGGAGGTACGAAATTTGCAACTCTTCATTGTGGGTGACCAGAATTGCCTGCTGCGAACCAGATCAAAGCACACCAGGCATAGTGCCCCATTTCCAAGGAGGTACAGAATTTGCAACTCTTGCTGGTGTGTGCCCAGAACTGTCTGGTTTAATTCGTATTAATGTGCACCAGACGTTGTGCCTCGTTTCCTGGGAGGTGCAGAGTGCATATTTGTGTTCTGTGGTGCCTGGGTGCTACTTTGATCAACGTCTGTCTGACTGGATGCCTCCTTCTTCCGTGAGGCTCCCGTGCTTCATCCCTCATTCATCGATTGTTCCTGTTGTCCCCTCAGTGCAGCGGACCACATTCCCTCTCCTCACCCAGCCCAAAGACGTTGTGTTGCTAGCTAATATTACCTGGATCAGGGTTGGGTGGTGAGAGTGATTGGGCTAAGAAACGCTTCCAAGAGTGATCAGAAGCAGGTCAGGAGACTGCATGACCCCCCCTGTTCTTCGCAGAACTGGGCTTGTGCTGGAAGGCACACTGTGGAATCTTTTGGTTGAATGACTATCGCCCTCAGTCCACTTCTGCTCCGCATCCCATGGGGGAACTTCCTGAGTAGTGGTCAAGCCCCCATCTGCTGACTGACTCCTAATTAGCCCTGCTACCTACCCCCACCTTCTTCCCTGGGACCCTAACTAAGTGTGACTCCTGCAGCGAACAGCTTAGTATCCGGGGAGGGGATTCCTTTATCTTCAGCCTGCGGGTGTAGCATAGTCAGCTGAATGGTGGAACAGGACTTGGGCCACGGGGTATGCTTGTGCATTATTAACTGACCTTCCAGTTATCTTACTGGTGGATGATTTATTTTGCTGGGTAGCTTCAGTGATGCTTCAGTGATGCAAGATTATAAACAAGTGGTCAAACACAGGAACTTCTTGTAATATTTAGATGAGGTCTTTCTTCTTGTAACAGTATGCAGCCACATTCCCACTTTCTTTTCTCCTGATCTTTCTTTTTCTTTTATTTCCCTATTTTTGCCACGTGGGCAGAAGGTGGTTGGGTAGATGATATTTCTAGGCACTAATGAGTGTTTCTTTCTGCTGACCTACTATTGATTACACTACTCTCAGAATACTTCTAGCATCCTTTCCCTCCTATTGTGGCATTTTTACTAAAGCAGTATGGGGAAAATGTTAGGGCAGTGTTCAGTGCTATTTAAAAAAGTAAAGTTATCATAACTATTTATTTACATTGCTTTGTACTGCTTTTATGCTTTTAAGTGCTGCGAATAACAATGCTTACTACTGCTCAATTGAACAGTACTCAATTAACTGACCTCAAAAGATGAAATGCTGAGTTGCCCTTGCTAGGATTTGAATAGTGATCAACAGATCACTGCAGGTCTAGCAAAGGGTATGAAAAGCCATTCATAAAAATGAGGACCATGTACCATCTCATCAGCTCTCATTATCAGGTAGGAAGTGGATTCTAAGCATATCATCCACCGATGCTACCTGTCACTGAGAATGTGGGCCAGAAGAAGGAGAACCTTGGCAATGGCTCAAATGGGCAGCTTACAGCAATTTCTGATTTAAACATGTGGCACTGCATGATGTGTCACTCATATTTATGCATCTAACATAAGAAGACATTTTAAGACATTATTGGAAACTGCAATGTGTTAAGTAAAAAAACAACTACACCGCATCTAGCATTAAATATGTGCTGTTCATTCATATTGCACATATTTGACATAGAACATTTCCTGCTGTCAAAAGATGCAGGGTACTCAAACAAAAGATAGTGAGAAAAAAGTTGCAAAACGAAAGAAGTATGGTGCATCTAACTTGAACATTGGTTTCACTGACAATAACTGGAGAAATTAGGGAACAGCGTGTGGTTTCTGGCATGAGTGTGAGAGTGGAATGTAAGTGGCTGTTTCGGTGTGTGAGTAGGTGTGTGAGTGGCTGTACGGGTGTGCGAGTGGCTCTATGCGTGTGTAAGTGGGTGTGTGAGTGGCTATATGTGTGTGTGAGTGGCTATATGAGTGGGTGAGTGGGAGTGTGAGTATGTGAATGACTGTGTGAGTGGCTGTGTGGGTGTGCTTGTTCCTGTGTGAGTGCTGGTATGGGCATGTAAGTGGGTTTGTAAGTGACTGTATAGATGTGTGAGGTGTACTATTGGGATATAAGAGAGTGTGTAAGTGTGTCTGTGTATTTTAATTTTTTATTGGGGCTGAATCCACGGATCCCTCATGGATTCACACAGGGTGGCCATGCTGAGTGCCGCAATACATCTGCAGTTCCTCACGTGTGCAAAAAATAGCAACAAGAGAGACAATTCTGCAGTTGGATCTCTTTTCCTGGTCACTGCTCTGCTACTTTGCCACCAAGAATGTTGCTGAGCTACAGCACAGGGAATCTGCCAAGAATATGATCAATTAGCACTATATATGCATAGGCATTCACTTAATAGGTTAACAAAAGGGCTTCAATGTTCCTTACCCAAAAGCATACTGTGACAGACTGTGAGATTAACCCTGTTCTCAAGGATTCACATTCATGAGGGGCTCATACTCTTGACAATCCACAATAATGGTAAACATATGTGGTTGAATTGTCCATCTTTGTTACATTCATTAATGACAAACAGTTCCTTGGTGAGAATCCACAGATCACCTGTGAAAGTTCACAATATGTGGATTGCTCAGATTTGTAAATCAGTGTGAATGCTTGTTCATTAGTGCTGATTTGAGGTTCTGTGGCAAAGGACAACCATGCGATGTGTGTAAAGTTCTAAGTCTTTTGTTGAAGGAATCCCAATTGATGTGTGGTTTTATGGTGGTATTACTAGGTTCATAGGTTTAATGTTAGAGATGCAGTTGCAAAAAAGGGGTTTTCCAGCAATGGAAAATCATCTAACAGAGCATTTACAACTTCCTCACCTACAGCCATTTCGTTACGATAGGACTCTAAATCAGCAGGCACGTTTTTAAAATGTGCCTTCATTATTTTAGAAATGAATAGGTTCATTATTGGATTTCATCTGCAATTGTCTGTTGTCTTTTTTCATGTAAATCTGTTTTCTTAAAAAAAGCATTTCCTTGCCACGTCGTGCCTTTAACGTTTATGATGATGTCACACATACATCATATGTGATGTCATTCGTTGCCTGCCACGTACAGCAACGATTTCAGGACAGGTCACAATTGATTAAAAACATTGATTGTTTCACTAGTTCCTTTGCTGTACTCTTTTTTTAAAGTGGAAATAACTTTAAGCCTGGGCGTTTCTAAAATAGTTGCAGAAAACACACAGAGCTATAACCACATATTTAATTAGAGGTTAGAAACGAAGATAGCATGAATTTTCTCTTTAGAACTTGTCTTCATTTTAAAAGTGACAAAATAGATGACGGTCAAAGTCATCAAGGCGACCTTTCATTTTATATACTTTAATCAGCTTCGACTTAGTTTATATTTTCGATTTTCCAAACGTGGTGCTTAAAGTCCTCCCCCCCCCGATGCAGTTCTGAGATTCAGTAAAAGTATTACCAGAACGAGAATGGCTTGTCTTTAGTGACACTGAGCGATGTGATCGCCCTGCCTCTAGGCGTGAAGCAATGTCACAACAGCACACACCTGCAGATGCCTTGATGCTTAATCACTTCGTGAATTTGACAGGATGTGTTTGTGTATGCTGCCTATTGTCACAGAAACCAAGAGACTTTGGTAAATTTTAGAACGATGAAAAAAACGGTTTAATTTGTCAAGCATGAAACACAAGTGACAGGTTCATTTATATCAGCAAAGTGTCCGCTTTACACATGATAATGTAGCAACGCGCTGTGAGAAAATATGCAGCGCTGCATTGCAAAATGATTACAAAGCAGTGCAGTGCGCTTTTTACAAAGAGTTAAATACAGATACATTTGTAAATAAAATGATGTTGTCAATGGCGTATACAGAAAGAAGGCATTTTGGCTCAGCACTACGCATTGTCTCACAGAACAAAGGTGAACAAGTGGTGTCTAGTATAAAAATATTTTTGAGGGATACTTATTACGAATTGCTGTGCCCTGTGAAGTGTCCACAGGTAAATCAGGTAATATGTACAGAATTTACACGTATTTACACGTATTACACATAGGCTACTCATGAGACTTTTGCTTTTCCCATTTTTTTCTGCCAGAATATGTAATTATTTAAAATGTATTTATTTAATTAAAAAATAAAAATCCCTAAAGTATACATTTTAGAAAATTCAACCCTACATTATTTTTTGTATTTAATATGTATTAACATTTATTTAACACCATGTATAGAAATATTTTTAAATACTTTTTTAACAAAAGGTTTTGTTATTTTTATTGTAATGTGAAACTTAGCTTATTATTATATTTCTTATCATAAATATTTTTTATACTTGTTATTTCAAATTAAACACAATTTATATATTTATTTTAAGTCTAAATAATTTCATGTATTGAAACATGTTCTACCAGGTGTTATTTTAAATCCCTGCCTCCATAGTTTTCAATGGGAGTGGCCATGTGTGGCGCTGGACTTAATCCGTGACTGGGCTGTAGTACAGTTACACATGTGTTGAGACTTTTTTGGCTGCAGCAACTTTAGATGTGTAGTTTGTGAATAGCAATGAGATTATTCTTGTGGGAGTAGGTGTTTTGTATTTGCATGTTTAACTCAAAACCCCTCCTTAAGCCTCCTATACTCCTTTCATTTAGGTTTAAAGGGCCCCCATTTTCTAGACAACATCTCTTCCGCCCACATTTCTACTAAAATGTAGACCCATGTGCAAAGATGTCTGCACTAGTGGCAGAGATCTCCGCATAGAAAAGACAGTAAAGCCAGAGATCTCCCACATAGGTTTGTGAGTCGTGTTTTGTTGTGCATGAGTAGTACTAGTATAGTAATGGTAAACATACTACAAAATGCAGTTTCTGAATAGGCCCCTCAAGGCTTTCTTTTTTTTTTTTTACAAGGTACCGTTTAAAGGTGTTTCCTTACTTTTAGTCCGCGTGTAGGCTTTATTTCCACTGGCAGCCACAGACCTTACCTGACATTTCTGTTATCTGCATTTGTTAAGTGAAGTCAAGAATGCGTGTGAGCCTTTGTTCTAAACATTGTTGTTTTTGTTTCAAAAGGTCAAAGATGGTATCAGGCATCACATACTTGAGGGCTGAGTGGTTCCTAGAAACGAACCTGACGTTTTAATGAACACGTAAAAAAAATAGAAAAATGCCATTTATGGAAAAATGAATACAAAAAGAAGACAGAGATTTATGAATCTCAGTGAAGTCTGGGCTAGAACAACTTCCTCGTTACCTTAGGTGATACAGATGTATGTATTTCCATATCTGTAGCGACAAAACTAGAGTTCTGAAATCGATATCAATTCATGAGTTACTGGATGGGAAAAGGTACATGGACGTCTCAAGGGAAAGGAATTCTAAGTAGAATGGAGCCAGTACTATTGAAGACCCCATCTGAAGTGTGAACAGCATCATTATTGCAGACAGAACAGAACGCTACAAACCCTGCAAGCGGCAGGGCTCAGACAAATACAAACAATTGCAAAATCTTTAAATCAGCTCAAAAAAGGACAGTGAACATCAGGAATCTGTGGGAACTGACCTTACACCAAATGAGAGATTGAACATAATCAACACAGTAATGCTTTCTATTCATCAAGTGCCTTCTCGCTCAATTACCGCGGATTCAGAAACTGTCACAGAACAGCAGTGATGACAAGTGGCAGAACCTTGTACAAATGCAAAAGCAAGTAAAATCGAGCAGAACAAGACATTCATCACAGCAACATAACGCTCCCTGTAATTACAAACACTGTTTGAATTTCTTCACACCAGCTAAACATAAGACTAAAAAAGCACACCTACTTTTACATCTGCTCAAATAGAATATGCCATAGAAAAGTAGGGGTGGGTGCAAATTCTGCTCTGCCAGCAAAGTTTGCAGAGTTTTGTCCACCACGGGCTACTCGAGTTTCACAGAGTTCCATCAACAATCTGGCAAGCGCCATGTGGTGGAATTTTGAATTGCGCATGGCTCGCCAACGTTAAGTTGGCGAGCACAAGCGAGAATTTGAATCCCCTATAGTTATTTTCAGGTACTAGAACACCTTGCTGCGAGATTTTCTCAACCTGGGAGGTCGCGGCATGTAGCAACTGTTCATGCTGAGAAAGCTGCCATTGGAGTACAAATTCTACTCGAGTGACAGAAAGTAGAAGTGCCCTCTGGCGTGCCATGTGGTGTCATTCATGCTAATTTTACATCGTGGAACAAGTTCCTGATGCTAAAAATCAGTGCGAGCAGTGCAGCATGCTGAATTTACTTGAGGAACTCCGAGGAATCTCGCAGAGTTTTTATATAACTCTGACGAATTCCATGGAGTACACTTCCGCAAGTTGCACTCACCCCTATTGAAAACACATGTGCAGTGTGACATTGTATTCTCACTTGTTTTTAATTTTTAAGACTCCTTCTTTGCCCCAAAGAAAGGGGCAAAATGAGAAAGCAAAAACTATAGCTCATATTTCTTTTTGTAAATAAGTTGTGTTTTATTCTTCAGATTGGTACTGCAGATGTTGTGATTCAGTGTGTAAAACAAAGTATACGAATATTCATAAATGTGGTTACCCACTACTGAAACACACTTCATTGCAATGCACACTGCATGAGATTAGGCACAATGCAAGTGCTAATTAATAACAATATTGGTTACTGGTTGTTGGGCTGTGGAGCGAATGTGCCATGGTCATTGTTCCTTGACCGAGGCACTACTGAATATATAGAGACACATCTGGGACAGAAACTTCCAAAGAAAATGCTTTGAATGAAGGCCCTTCCGCACAGACTGGGTGCCGTAAACAAAGCTTGCATGCCAAGCATTCCCCTGGGTCAGTGGGTACACAAAGCGGACATCAAGTACACATTGCCTCCTCCAGAACCTTGCATCTCACCTCATTAGAAAGGCGGCATTCCTTCAGGTCTTTCAAGACTTTTGTGACAGGCACCATCTCACTAGTTTCAGTGGCCCAGCTGGAGTTGGGTATTTACTCTGTACCGTTTATTGTTTCACTATTCACAGGGGGTGGATTCCTGTCCATCATCTCAAGGTGCATAGGTGGGCTAGATCACTTATTTTCTAACTTTAACATTTAGGGTATTGAAGCATTATTTTTCATGACATAATTGATATCTGTCCATCCGTTACAGCTTCTGCCGATTGCTCCTCATTTCCGCCAGATGCATGTGGCTCATACATAGCCCTGTAGTTTCTGCTGTGATCCTTCCAAAGATCATGGCCTCTACTCTGGCATTTCTTCTGGAGGGAATGGCAATCTACCAGATTATGGATTGCTGCAAGGTGCTCGCTCATATCTGTTTGGAAATGAGTAGATTTGGAAATGAGTAGATTTGGAGTTCAATTGTTAGCCTTGTCTGCAGTAGGAATTTATGCAGCTGGAAAGTTATGAGATTTTAATACGTGTTGAGATTGGATCAATGTTGTTCCTTTGTGGTGGAGGTGATGGGATTCTGCAGTCTACTGTTGAAGCTTGTCTGGCATTGCAGGACTCCATCTTACACTTGGTTCAGTGGAAAATGCATGATTCCAGAGGTTTCCATGTGGGCTGTCCAACATGGAAACCATGTCGGAAAGCATGCTTGGGGTCCCACAGCAGGCCCCCTTAGGTGTGCGGTCTCCGGTTGGGGGGCAGGTTGATCGCTGCACCCCATGCAGGCACTTCAGGAATGAACAACACCTCCCATTTCTCAAGGGAAGCTTGTGTTACAGCCAGTTTAAGCTGTAACACAAGCTTCCATGGAGAAATCGGAGTGTTTGGTCGCATTTTAATTAGCTGGTCGAGACCGCTGCTTTATTTATCTATTTATAAATGTGTATTTTTATTTAAAATACATATGTTTAAAAAGGTAAAGATATACATTATGGGGATTTTGAAGTCAGGCTTCCGCCCGACACCGACTCAGTCCTGAGACCGATTGACACCCGGTCGACGGTCCTGAACGCCTAATTATAATGCATCCAAACACATTTCTTTATTACGGCCATAAACCAGCAATAATACATGCTCCTAAGAGGAAATGGGAGGTGTGGTTCATCCCAGCACCCTGTGTCAGGCACCTCAATGTGCCTGCCAGGGGGTCAGGGATCAACTGGTGGGCACCATGGGTGCCCCTTTGGCCACTGACCAAAGGCCGCACACCCAAGGGAGCCCTGCTGGGGGCCCTCAAGCATGCTTTCTCGCATGGCTTCCATGTCAGACAGGCCGGCATGAAAACCATGCCTGACACTGTGCATCATAATCCCAAGGGCAGAAAGTGGATTACGAGCCGGTTCCCTCTGCCCGACGGGCTCCTTGACCTCGTTTAAAGCCAGCCAGAATCACCAGCCGGTTTCAATTCCGACTGGCTGCATCTTTATCAGCTGGTCAGAATTGAAACCGGAGATGGCGGTCAGAAAGACTCCGACCAAAGGTCGGAGGCTTTCTTACCACCATCATAATAGGCTCCTAAATAAACTGTGCAACATAAATATAATTAGAAAAATGAAAATGTGTTACATGTCTTTAGTTTATAAAAATATTTAACTAATACTATAATTTATTATGAACATACAACTAACTATTTTCATTATATTTCTTAACACCAACAGTACTAATTAAATAACACAAACTTTTTCTACTACATACGAATGCAATTTAAACAAAGGATTTCACAATAACATTAGAACATTAAGTAATCACTCTACAACATAAACCACTTTAAGAAAGTGTTGGGCACTAAAGGGATCACATTTACTATTCCCACTCAAATCTAAAACAATTTGGGGAAAGTGTTGGACACTAAAGGGGTGATATATATTATTGTAGCTCCAATATATGCCATGTTTTGGGAATGAGTTGGACACTGAAGGGGTTATATTTACTATTCCCACTCCAATCTATATCAATATAAAGAAGGTGTTGGACACTAAAGGGGTGATATTTACTATTCCAAATCTAATCTATACCAATTTGGGGAAGGTGGTGTACACTAAAGGGTAATCATTTCTATTCCCCCTATAATATAACATAATTTGAAGAATGTGTTGGACACTAAATGGAGGCATTTACTATTCCCACTTTAATCTATACTAATTTGGACAAGATGTTGAACACTAAAGGTTTGACGTTTACTATTCCCTTTCCAATCCATACCAATTTGGACAAAATGTTGTACACTAAAATGGTAACAGTTATCATTACCACTCTAATTTTAGCCAATTTGATCAAAGTGTTGGACACTAAAGGGGTAACTTTTACTATTCCCACTCCAATCTAAAACAATTTGAGGGAAGTGTTGGATACTAAATGTGTACCATTTACTATTCCCACTGCAATCTATACCAATTTGGGGAGAAGTTGGACACTAAACGTGTGACATTTACTATTCCCACTCCTATCTATATAAATTTGGGGAAGGCTTCAGACACTAAAGTGATGACTTTTACTATTCTCTCTCCAATCTACACAAATTTGACAAATGTTTGGATAATAAAGGGTGGCATAGACTATTCCCACCCCAAGTTAAACCAATTTGATGAAAGTGTTGTACATTAAAGAGGTGACATTTACTACTCTCACTCCAATCTAAAACAATTGATTGAATATGTGGGACACTAAAGGCATGACATTTATTCTTCCTTCTCCAATCTATACCAATTTGGGCAATGTGTATGACACTACAAGGGTGACATTTACTATTTATACTCCAATTGAAACCAATTTAATGAAAGTGTTCGTCATTAAAGGGGTGGCATTTACTATTGCCAATCACATCTAAAACAATCTGGGGAAAGGGTTGGACACTAAAAGTGTGACATTTACTATCTGACTCCAATGTATACCAATTGAGAGAAGATGTTGGACACTAAAGGTGTGGCATTTACTATTCCATCTCTAATCTATACTAGTTTGAGGAAGGCGCTAGGCACAACAGGGGTGACATTTATTATTCTCACTGCAGTCTAAAAGAATTTGGAGAAAGTGTTAGACACAAAAAGTGTGACACTTACTATTCCCAGTCCAAGCTATACCAATTTGGAGAAGGTGTTGAAAACTAGAAGAGTAACAGTTAATAATCCTATTGCAACCTAAACCAATTTGGGGAAGGTATTGGACACAAACGGGTGCCATTTTCTATTTCCACTACAATCTAAAACATTGTATGCAGGATGCTACAAACTAAAACTTTTATATGCACAATCATTGCTCCATACTCACAAAAAATTTAGGATATTCAAAGTAAACTGAAATTTACTTAAAACACACACTAACCACAATTACCAACCTATATATTTGCTTTTAAACATTAACATATACAAAATTAAATTGTAACACAATTAATAATTAATATTGTTTTATTGTTTAACATCATTCCTATACTTTAAACTATAAAATACAATGAAAATTTATAACCCAAAATTAAGTTTGGGTTATGAATTTTTATTAGACGCAGCAGGAAGTAAACTGGCCATCAATCAGGCCAGAGGAATAATGGATGGGGTTCCCAAAGGGTGGGGGGAGGGCACTGGTGGAATAAATGCAAAATTTCCTCATTTGTTGATACCCCACTACGATTTTATCGCCTTTAACTTCCATTGGGAAACATATCAAAGAGTCCTGGAGGTGGCTCAGTTCTGGTTTGGAGATAAAATAAGGTTAGACCCTAACGTGGGTTGGATCTGCCTGAGGGTATTTAGTGTGTTGATAAAAGACCGAATATGGCATTGACACAGTTTCTATCCTGGAATGTCAATGGCCTGCGCACGACGAACAGAAGAGCTCAAATCTTACAATATTTAAGAGATTCACCGGCGCAGGTCATTGCCATACAGGAATCACATCTTCTAAAGGCAGAGTCAACTGAGATGTTAAAAAAACAGAAGTAGGTTGATACCTTTGCCTGCACTGACCAATCTGCAAATATCAGAGGGGTGATGGTTCTATTTAAAAAACAAGCTAAGGCACAAGTATTGGTATGTAGGGAGGATTTTAGTGGTAGGTGGCTCATATTAAAAACTCTACTAGGCGATATGTTTATCACTTTAGTGGTTTATTATGGGCCTAATCAGGATGATCCCTCCTGTTTGGAGACGATCTGTAACCATCTGTTAGATTTCCCGGATCCTATTATCTGGGTGGGCGATTTTAATATTGTTTTAGACCCACGTTTAGATAAATCCCCCAAATCACGTGCGGTAGCCCCCTCTAAATCACGGCAAACTCTGGTTAATATAATGAGGCAGAACGGTCTCTTAGATATTTGGAGAGAGCGTACAGGGGATCAACCAGGGGTTTTATTCATCAATTTAAAATACCATCATAAGGGGGGCGTGGCTAGCAGCCGAGCATGGCGGCAGCCTAGAAGGACAGCTCCGGTAGAGAAGCGACCTCTCCAACAATCCGTGACATAATCCGTGGCTGCAACTGACCTCGGACGGAGGGACCGGAGACCCAGGACCGGGCGGCGCTGGCAGCAAGAACCCCGATGCGAATTGGACGCCGGACGGCAGAGCTACAGCCGAGTGTCGGCGCAGCCTAGACGAGGGCCAGGATCCGGGGACTCCAGTACTCAGAGGTGCCGACCGGAAGTGCTACTGGGCCGGCAGGGGCAGACCGGAAGTGGCCGGGAACCAAGGAGCGGAACCAATAGTAACCCACCAGACTACAGAGCTGACCCCGATCGAGGCGTGGAAACGATCTGAAGACCGTAGTGCTGCCGGTGTGACAGTGGAGGACACCGCCGAAGCGCTGCATGAGAGCCGCAATCGGAGGAGAGGTGAGGCGCTGTTGCTGGACACGGCGGAGCGAGGGAGTGAGTCACGGGGGCAGCGGGCGGCCAGACGGGCTCTCCTCCCCCCCCTCCACGCCGGAGCTGGCATGACTCAGACCTGGGTAGCGCCTGGAGGCCTCAGAGCCAGCGCAGACCGAGAAAGCAGTGGTGCGGGGCGCAGGTGCTGAGAGACCTGACCGGATCAGTCGTGGTCTGGCCCTATGCTCTGGAACCTTGATGGCACACTGGGTCACACGGTATTAATACCCCATCGGGCAATATCGGGAGCGCAGTCCAGCTCCACACACTACAGGACACTGCCATCGCTGAGGAAACTAAAACCCTGCGCTGCAAGGAGAGAGATTAGTGTGCGACTGGGGGGGACAGATCATCGCGCTTAACATAAGCACCGCGGGCAAGGCTCCATAGTGCTCCAGAATAAGTCAGGTGTACCACCTGATCCAACTTAAGCAGGAGGACTATTCATAACGCTACAGGGATTGCACTGCGATAACGCTTGGGCCGAGGCCGTGACCACTCCCTTACCCAGCCCCTACTGCAGGACCTCTGTCCTGACACCCAGCGGAACGTTGGCAGACAAGATGGCGGGAAAAGGCTCCAAAGGCGGCGCGACACAGACGCGTATCGAGAGGTACACCTGCGATAAGTCTGCATCCCCTCCAACGGAAGGAAGGCAAAGCTCCACGAAAACAGTTAATGGCGCGGGAACAAAAAAAGCGACACTGGATGACGTAATGCGAGCGCTCTCGCAGGTCCAGACCACGGTGGGCTCAATCTCCACTGAAATCACTCTCATTAGAGCAGATCTCCACAAAATGGCTGAAAAGGTGGGCTCGCTGGAGCTAGTAATGAAATCATTGGTGGAGGATGTATCGGAGCTTCAGACGGCGATGGAGAAAGTAGTAACAGAGAATAAACTACTAAAGGAAAAGCTGGATGACCAGGAAGGGCGCTCTAGACGGAATAACATACGAATTCTTGGGGTCCCTGAATCAGAAGGTACAAGGGCAACTGATCTCTTTGTGGAAGAAGTCATCAAGACACAACTCCAACCTAAGGGCCTGTCGACATTCTTCTCGGTCGAAAGGGGGCACAGAGTACCGGGTGGTCAGCCAAAACCGGGGGCGACTCCAAGGCCTATCCTGGCGAGACTGTTCAATTTCCGGGATAGAGATGCCATCCTGCAAGCGGCGCGGGTCTCCCCCCCCGTAATGATCCAAAACTCTACGTTGGCCTTTTTCCCGGACTATACGGCGGAGGTGGCTTGAAAACGAAAGTCATTTCTAAAAATCAAAAAGGAACTAAGAAGGAGGGAGATTCCATACTCCATGTTATTCCCGGCCAAGCTACGGGTAGTGGCAGAAAATAGGACGTGGTTCTTCGATAATCCGGACATAGCCCGAGACTGGCTGGATGGCTGGCGACCAACCTCTCAACCCCACCAGGCAGGACGGAATAAGAGGGACCAACGTACAGGAGACCGTGCGGACAACTGGGCGGAAGGACCGACAGAAGAAAGAAGCTCGCCACTAAGAGACAATGATAATGGAGGTCTGGAGGTGGAAGATTAACATTCCGGCAGTTACGAGACATTTACTGGTAATGGGACTGCGGCGTGGGCCGCCATGGACACTGGGCTACGGACCTCCGTGGAGGGAATGAGGGGTCGCTGACTCCGGAGCACTCTTCACCCCCAACGAGCAAGTAACAATGTGTTTATATTTGGGTGGGGTCAGGCACTCTGCTAAATTGGGGTGGCGAGCAGTTCAAAGTCCGAGTAGCAGGGGAGCAGGGAGGGGGGAACTGGGGAGATAGGGGGGTAGTAATGTTTAAATGTTTGAAAAGTTTGACTCTAAGGATTGCACGAAGAACCACAATAGTCACAGTAAGCTGGAGAATACGCCTCATGCGTGCCAAAGCACGCCCGGCGACAGTAGGCCCACCGTTGCAGGCGCATGGAAGCGTCCAGGGGGATGGGCACAGACCAGAGACACTGGCATCACGCCCTAAGAGAACAAGGTCCAGCCTTACAGACACACAATGGTACAAATGGCACGGTCTGATATAATAGATGGCAGTCCTGACACGGGACTGGTACTGCCGTTACAAGTGGTATCATGGAATGTCAGGGGGTTAGGAGACAAGATAAAGAGAGGGTTGGTGCTCCAGTCCATTCGGAGACTGAATCATGATCTGATCCTCCTTCAGGAAACACATCTAGCGAATAAAGCCAGTAAGGCTCTGGATAGACGAGGTTACCGCATGATAACACACTCCGACTTCACTTCAGGTTCCCGGGGAACAGGTATCTTAATGAAGAGAACATCCAGATTCATTCCACAGACCACCAAAACTGATAGTTACGGCCGGTTTGCAGCGGTGTGTGGGCAATGGGAAGGGCGGTCCCTCAATGTGGTGTCAGTATATATTCCACCTGCACTGCATGCGACTGCGCTTCCAGACCTAGGAAAATTCTTGTTGGATACTCCCGGAAGGGGATCTAATAGTGGGAGGAGACTTTAATGCGGTGGCCGATAACACACGAGATAGGTTCCCGGTTCGGGTGCTGACACCTGGCCCGTCCCGATTCAGCGAGTTCATAGAGGCACAAGGACTGGTAGATATATGGCGGCGCCTACACCCCGAAGACCAGCAATACTCTTATTACTCGGCTACCCACAACTGTCTGTCCCGTATTGACTACTTCCTTACATTGGGGGGCGGCCGACTCACGATAACTGAGGCAAAGATACGACGCCGAGGTGTCTCGGATCACTCCCCCCTGACACTGAGCCTGTCATGCTCCGCAATTGCACGTAAAAGAACTTACCCAATTTACCCAGGGTATCTTAAGGTACCCCACATCCGTAAAGACCTGAAAAAAGTGACTAGGTACTACTTTGCGGAGAATACTGACTCGATGTCCTCCCCAATGACCTTGTGGGAGGCGTACAAAACAGTACTAAGAGGACAGGCCATCTCGACGATAGCGGGGAACAAACGCACACAAAAACGGGAACTGTTAGATCTGGAACTGACACTAGAAAAAGCAAACGCAGACCATATGGCACGCCCATCAGAGGACACCCTTCACTCACTCCATCTTTGCCAAAAGCTACATGACGACCTTCTCAAGCGACGGACAGTAGAAAACATAGAGTCTACAGCGCAAAGGGTATATGACATAGGGGACAAGGCCAATAAACTATTGGCATGGCTAGATAAAAAAAGAGAGGGCTGCAGACACATATTACAGCTGGTGGACTCGGAGGGGATTTCACATTCACGTCCCGCTGAGATTGTAGAGGTCTTGGCTGACCACTTCCAGGACGTCTACGCTCCAGGGGCAGAAGTCACAGCAGAAGCGGCAATGTCGGCGCTTCAGGATACACAGATCGCGACTCTACCACCGGAAGCGGCGGATGAACTGGAGGAAGATCTGACAACGGGCGAAATACAGACGGCAATTAATGCACGGCACACAGGTAAAGCGCTGGGCCCCAACGGGATCCCAATAGAATGGTTCCAGACTATGGCAGACACCCTAAGCTCGCCTCTGTTGGCCATGTACACGGAGTGTCGGGAGAAGGGGTCTTTGCCCCCGGATCAGCGGATGGCAACCATAGTGGCCATCCCGAAACCAGGTAAACCACCCATTGATTGTACGTCATATCGCCCGATTTCGCTCCTTAACGCCGAAGCAAAAATCTTGGCGAAACTGCTGACAATTAGACTGACTCCACTCCTAACCCATCTAATTCACCCGGACCAATCAGGCTTCATGCCGCATAGAAGCACGGCATTGAATCTCCGCCGTGTGCACGGAGCGCTGGCGCGTGCCCACCTACTGACGGAACCGGCGGCCATTCTATCATTGGATGCCAGAATGGCGTTTGACATGGTGGAGTGGCAGTACCTGTTCGCAGTACTGACCCGTATGGGCTTCGGCCCCAAATTCATCTCCTGGATCACGCTGCTATACACGAAACCTGTGGCACATGTAGCAGCAAACGGTCACATCTCCCGGGAAATTCCTTTGGCTAGGGGAACGAGACAAGGGTGCCCAATCTCCCACCTACTGTTTGCGCTGGCCTTGGAGCCACTGGCTACTGCCATTAGAACTACCCCGTTATTAAAAGGACTGCAATGGGGAGACTCCTGGGAGGATAGAGTCTCCCCTATATGCTGACGACATGCTCATCTATCTAACCGACCCCGAGACGGGCATTCCGAAGTTACTAGCGCTGTGTGACACACATGGTCTGAACTCCGGATACACGATCAACTGGACAAAATCAGTCATATACGTACTGAAAGGTCCTGCGCCAGCTCTCCCTGATGACTGCCCATTGATGATAGCCGACACTTCCCTTAAGTATTTGGGTATTCACGTCGCTCATGACGTGGCGGTATTCTATGACCTGAACTTACTGCCGCCTCTCACTCGCCTTAGAGCGGACGTGCGACACTGGAAGACTCTACCTCTTACAATGCTGGGACGAGCGGCATTATTTAAAATGATGGCGTTACCACGCCTACTATATGTATTGGAGAATACCCCAGTCATGATACCGCCTTCCTATTTCGGAAAGTGACAGCGCTGATGACAGACCTATTATGGGGAGAACGCCCGCCTAGAATAGCGCATACCAAACTTAACCGTGGGTGGTACGACGGGGGAATAGCCTTGCCAAATATGCAACTGTATTACTGGGCGTCGCAACTCAAGGTCATTAACCAGTGGATCCACGCCCCGCATACTGACCCGGCATATTTAGCGGACAGAGCACAACTAGGCACACACAGCTTGCTGGCCCCATTGTATAATCCAGGACTCACAGCGAAACTGACTGGCCCAACTAAACACACCGTGATACTCTGGCACAGGGCACAGGCGCGACTTAAATGGAGAGGGGTCATAACTAAACTTACACCGTTGTGGGACACCAAACAACTGGGCTGTCTTCGATCCAGCAAGGAATTTACCCAATGGGATAACATTGGCATCACGACAGTAGGAGACCTATGGACCAATACTGGAGTGATCCCTTTTCCGCAACTGCAGCAACAATACGCATTAGGCCACACTGAAACATACAGATACATACAAATACGGCATGCATTACTGACGGTGATTGAGCCAGGATCGACTGTCCCGGACTCTTCGCAGTTGGAGGACCACCTGCTCACGGATATCATGCAAACAGGCGCCACCTCACTCACTTACCGTAAACTATTAAACAATCTCCCGGACCCTTTGGTCAAACTAAAAGAGAAATGGGAAACTGATCTGGGAGCCATGGATGAGACAGACTGGAACGCTGCATTGGCGTCACCACGAGAGGCGAGCGTCTCGGCTCGATTCAGGCTGATACAATTCAAGATACTACATAGGGTATACTACACCAGGACCACCTTACATAAAATGCGCAGGGCAGACAACCCGTATTGCCTTAGAGGGTGTGGAGAGGAGGGGACACTGTTGCACACACTTTGGGAGTGTCCAGCCATCTCAGGATACTGGCGGCAAGTCCTGCGCACCATCTCCCAGGCTCTTGAGACCTCGCTGACGCCAGACCCACGTGTATGTTTGCTGAATGTATGGGAAGGTACTGACCTGACACACCGGAAGCAACAATGGGTTACAATCGGGACTATGGTGGCCAAGCGAGACATTGCACAGAGGTGGGGAGTGGCGGAGACACCTACATTGGCGCTGTGGTGCAGGACTATGGACAAACTCATGTTGGTCGAACGTGCAGTGTATAAAATGCGAGCTAACCCTCGCAAATGGAATATGGTCTGGCAGTCGTGGAACAGATACAGAGGAGATCTATGCGATCCTCTTTCTGAAGAATAAGTGGATAGCTCAGAGGATGAGGAAGAGATGGGCGAGTGAGACTTTAGAAGGTGGGGAGGAGCTAGAAGCAGGATAGAGAACCGGGCACTAGGGGTAATGGGTGGACTGAGTTCGGAGGGGTTGGGATAGTAACCTGAAAACTGTGATCTGGCTGGTGACATTATAGATACATTGCTCTGGCTATAAGTGACTATCTGTTAGTAATGAGTCTACAGTTTTGTTTGAAATTATATAAAAGTAAGACGGTGTACACTCGCCAGAAATTTTTCTGAATGCCTTGCGTACTAATTCAACGCACGCTGCCGGACCGGAAGGTTGTCGGCTAAATAGCTGTGTAACACTGTAGATGTGCTGCCAAATGATAAACGACGGATTTATGTTGCACGTAATGATGTACTGTACTATTGGCAACTGTAAATAAAGTCTTACAACCAAAAAAAAAAAAAAAAAATACCATCATAAATCTCGAATTGATTATGCATTATTTAGTTACTCCTTAAAAGGATTCAGTTAAATGTATTGAATACCTTCCATCTCACTTATCGGATCATTCAGCAATAGGTTTCAGCCTTTCTTCCACACAGCAACAACAGTCTAGAACATGGTCTTTTGACGGTACGATTTTATTGGAGGAGGAAGAGATACATTTCTTGGAATTTGAGACTAGTCAGTTCCTTGAAATGAATCTAGACACAGCTCATGTTTCAGTTGTTTGGGATACTTTGAAAGCCTACTGGAGAGGCTGTATAACGAATCGTGCTTCCTTTAGGAAAAAGAAATTTAGAAATACCATCAAGGGGTTGGAAGAAGAAATGGCCAGAGTGCAATTGCATTTGAACTCTCAATCAGGATCACTTCTGAAGGCAGATCTAGAAGAATTAGACTCACTCAAAAAACAATTAGAGAGTATTCTCCAGGAGAGAGTTGCTCGTAGGTGGGAAGCGAGTAAAATCTCCCACTTCGAAGTTGGTGAAAGTGCCGGTAAGCTACTCGCGTGGAACGTAAAATCTGATCAGGTACGAAATCATATTAAACAGATTAATGTGGAAGGGGAGATGGCGCCTCGGTCATCTAATGTAGATATAGGCAGGGCTTTCTGCGAGTTCTTCCAGACAATCTACACGAATGATGTAATTGAGGACCCTGAGAAAAGAAAAAAATGGCTTGAAAAGATCTGCCTTCCAAGTCTCACAAACGAACAACAGGCTGGTTTAGATAGGGAAATCACTGAAGACGAAGTCATAAAGGCAATTACTTTCTCCAAAATAGGGAAGGCGACAGGACCTGATGGGCTTCCAGGAGAGGTATACCGTCTTCTTAGAGAATCTATATTCCCAGTGTTGGCGAAGTTATTCAACAACATTCTCTTGAAAGGAGATGATCTCCCTGAGTCTTGGAGTGAAGCTACAGTCGTCTTAATATTAAAACCTGGAAAACTTTCGACTGACTGTGGCTCTTATCGCCCAATTTCACTCCTTAATTGTGATTATAAAATCTTTAGTACTATCCCAGCAAAAAAGCTGGGAGGTGTTGTGGGTAACATCATTCATGAAGATCAAAAAGGCTTCATTCAAGGGCGTCAGTTGGCAGACCTTACTTACGATCTAATTGTGGCTATCGATATTGCATCTGTCTTTTCCCTCCCCTTGGCTGTATTAACATTAGATGGGACAAAGGCCTTTGACAGGGATAACTGGCCATATCTCTCTGATGTGCTGTTGAAGTTTAAAGTAGGAAACAGCTTCTGCCGTGTCATAGAACTGCTGTATAAGGCCCTTACAGTCAGATTACTTGTTAACGGCGCTCTGTCTGACCCCTTTACTATCACTAGGGGCACGAGACAGGGATGCCCCCTCTCCCCTCTCATGTTTAATCTCTATATTGAACCATTTTCTCAGGTTCTTAGAGAAGACAAGAACATTGTCCCGTTTAAATTTGGAGAGTGGGAGAGGAGGGTGGCCCTCTAAGCAGACGATATCTTGATTTTTACAGCAGACCTCGATGCTGCTTTCTCTACGATTCTGACAAAAGCAGAAGAGTTTGGCTCAATTTCGGGATATGAAATCAATGCTAATAAGACCGAGATAATGGCATGGAATATGGAGGATACACACCATCACATTGCTTCCACCATGCGTTATCTAGGTATCAGAATAATCAAGAAAGTTGAGAATATCCCGGAAGTTAATCTTAATTACATCTTTAAAGAATGCCAAAAAAGTTGAACTCTTCGATGCACCTTCCCTTATCAATCCTGGGAAGGGTTAACTTAATTAAAATGTCTATCCTCCCTAAGATAACATTTCTTTCCAATTCTATCCCACTGGCTTTTGACCCGAAACAATTAGCGAAGTGTCAAAGCGAATTAAATTCATTCATTTGGAAGCACAGAGCTACTAGACTAGCATGGAAGAAGCTCAGGCGGAAGAGGGAGAAAGGGGGCCTTGCAATGCCCGACTTGCAATATTATGCATGGGCATTTCAGTTGTCTCATTCACGTATGGTGCTGAAGATGCCTACTAGCACATCTGTGGGTGAGATGTATCGGGCTATGCTAAGGGGTTCAGACCTGTCGGAAGTTGGTTTTATATTTAAGTTTAGAGACCAACATTTTTTTATAAATATCAAATTGAAGACTCTCCAGTCTATAGCAAGAAGCTGGTCATTGATTAGAAGAAGAGTAGGGCTGGGCTAATTCTCAAAAAGGGCACCACTATGGGATTCCCCGGGCACTCCTGCATGCCTTTGAGATAGGTTGAGCATGCTTTTAAGAGACTCGGGGTTTGTGACATGGGGAGACCTGTTGGAAGGGGCCACCCTGCATTCTTGGGAAGACCTTCGTGAGGCAGTGGGGCCCGGCTTTTCCAGGTTTAAATATCTTCAACTGTATAGTTGAGTCTAGACACAGGCAAAGAGTAAAGTGCTACTTGGAAAGGATAGTGAATTAGAAGAGCTCCTTGTGGTAAAGCCAGGAGGGAAAAGGGAGGTCTCATTATGATACTGGACTATTGCGGTAGAAGCAGATGGCGAATTTAAACTGGCCGATGACTTATGGGGAGAACAGATGAATATACAGTGTAATTTACTGTGGATAGATTCATTTAACACTCTGTATAGAATAGTCAAACCTGCTTGGCTCAGACGCAATCATATTTTCACATCCCATAGGGCGTACTTTTCTCCGCTCAAACTGTCACAATTTCAGCCCGGCAAAATATGCAACAAATGTGGTTTCCCAGAAGCATCAGACATACATATGTTTTAAGACTGCCCCCATCTATGTGAATTTTGGGACAAAATTAAAACATCTAGGGAATCCATTCTGAAGGTCCCTTTGACAATTAGCTTACAGCTAATTATCTTTGGCATAGATGATAATGTCGTGGGCCTAGCAAGATCCTTACTTTTTTACGCAATACTTTGGCAAGGAGGCAAATATGCAAGTATTGGGCAAAGTCAACAGCACCAACGCATGCAGATTGGCTGACCTCGCTTTATGAAGTGTCTAAAGTGGACATGGCCAGAGCCTGTAATAGGAATAAACTGGCATTTTGGGATCTATTGAAGTCATGGAGATAGCAGGCGGGTTTTTTTTTTTTCGGGTCCTATGATTATGCCTTTAATGCTCCTCGGACTTCCAAAAGGGTCTTCCAGGTACTTTGTCCGGCAGGTTATGTGAAAACCTTGGTGGAGTAAAATCTCTTTCCCACGACCCTCCATCCAGTAATTAAATGCCTTGAATTGATGGTAGTTAACAATGAGACAACCAGGACACGAAATGAAAGAAGGAGGTCACTTTTTCTTTTTCTTGTCAAGTGGGGTTAAGGCAAATGAGGACAAACCCCCCCCAAAAAAAAAAAAACGATTTAGAAATATTTTACTTATTTGAATTTTAAAATCATTTTACTGTATTACATTTATTTTTAATTTTTTTTGTTTTATTTGAATATTTATCTTATTTAAACTGAAATAATAATTTTCTAATTGACTATCAGTATACATTTTACTTGATTATAAATTATTGTTTTAAAAAATTATTATTGTAACAAAACACATGTATACATTGTACAGTATTCATTTTCATATAGAGACAATAATTAATATACATTTTTTTAAATCTCCCCACCTTTATTCCCTAAAACCCCAAATTTCAACAATTTAATAATTCATAATTTATCTTACTAATACACAAATTAATAAAAAATTAATAAACATATAGAATACATTACATGCAAAATAACACAAACAATATTACATACATTATTTTCTAAATTGACGTTTTGTACTGTGATATTAAAAACAATACTTAAAATTATATTTTTGCCTTCGATATTCCTGTCAACAAAATTCTTGACATCCCAATCTTCTTGTCATAATATTTTTGGATCATGATATTTTTTTATTTGATATTTTATCCAAACACCTCTGAAAGCTGATAAAAACCTGTATCTGTCTTAACTATAACAACATTGGCTTTCATGTGTATTACGAGGATTCGTTGCACAATGTGTAAATAGTTAGTAGAAGTGTACTTATTAAGAGAAGTAAAATATTGTACATAGCATATATGAGTTTTAATAATCCTTTTGCTCATTTAATAATAAAATACAACTGTATTTTTAGAGTCTAGGCTGGTTCTATGATGGAAATGGCACTGCCACATGGGTGGGTTTTGCTGTGTTGCTCTGGCTAAAAGCAGAGCTGAGACAGACAAACAAGTGTTTAATACAGTTATAATGAGGTGTTAGGATATTTTTGGCACTTTTGCAATCACCTGTTTCCTTGCTTAGATGCGGTCCCCTCATCTTTTGTAGACTATTCTCCAAAATCACTCTAAACCTAAATACATGCTTAATATCTAGTAGGTCTACCTATGAAGGAGCACCTTGCCAACTGCAGTAGTATCCCAACTTAATAAGGGGGATCATTACGATGGCGGGTGGACTTTGTCTGCCCGCCACTGTAACGGCATACGGGACTGCCCTCCAGGGGTGCGGCGGTTTTGCCGTGCAAATTAGGATGCAACCGCCACCCTGGCTGGATCCCTAATACTGATTTTGTTGTCATAGGCAAACACAGATCAACACCATGATATAGGCCTGTTTCATGGATTGTGTTTTTTTGGGACTACAGCCATATATGAAAGGGACTCTGATGCTCTGAGGCACATTTATCCTAACATGATGGGGTTTGTGCAGGAAGTTAGCATCAATAGGAGGAAAGTGCTTGCCCTGAGGGATACTGGAGGCTTCTGCACTATTTTTGAGAGGAAGTACTTTAAGCCCGAAGAGATATTCAGTGGGACCAAGGATACAGGTTTGGTAGCCAGTGGAGAGGGCATTGACTACCTGCTTGCCATGGTTAAGATGAGCTCAATGGCAAGGTGGTCATTATTTTTGTCGGGTGAGAGAAAAGCAAGGTGCTGGAAGCCTCTTGAGCAATGATTTGATTGCTCCTGGCTTGGTGTCAGGACAGGAAGCCTTCATGGCTTGGACAAAGTCAGGAGCATTGATCAGAGAACAGGCTGCACATCAGTCTCAGAGTGGGACTGGGAAAATTCCTGATTTGCAGGGACCAGGATAAATAAATCTACAGGAAACAGCAGGCTCTTGGAAAGCAATGGCCATGAAGGCCATTGCTTCTGCTCCAGAGGAAGGGAAAAATGAGGCTCCTGAAGCAAACCAGTTGCTGGAAACAGAGGTGCATGGTTTGCTAGCTCTTGTCGTGTCTATTAAAACGGGATCGGCTCTGGACCCTTGCCCCTCCGCAGTACTCTCTATGGTGTTGGACACTACTATTCCGGTCATCACTCATGTTTGCAACACAATACTGAGTTCAGGGACATATCCTGATTCCTTAAAAAACACACTGGTTAAACCTCTGCTGAAGAAACCCAGTTTAGATAAGGAGAAACTAAAGAATTATAGGCCCATAGCAAGCCTCCCTTTCCTAGCTAAAGTGGCAGAAAAAGCCATGAACCAGCAGCTATCAGAGTATATAGAGAAACATCATCTACTGGATGACACACAGTTCGGTTTCCGTAAGTATCATGGTACGGAAACCGCCCTTATCAAAGCAGCAGACGACATCAGAATTATCCGTGACCAGGGAGGGACAGCATTACTTGTATTGCTAGATCTCTCGGCAGCTTTCGACACGGTCGACCACAAGATCTTGGTCGACCGTGTCGGAAGGATGGGCGTTCACCACACTGCGAGAGACCTACTCTCCTCCTTCCTGGCCGACAGAACGCAGGTGGTCACACTGGGGCCATACCAATCAGCCAAGCTGTCACTACCGTGTGGGGTTCCTCAAGGCTCATCCCTCAGTCCGACACTATTTAACATCTATGTGTCGGACCTTGCTTGTGTGATCAAAGCATACGGGATGAGCCTAACCTCATACGCTGATGACACGCAACTGGTGTTGGCCATTAAAGGTGACGGGCTGGAGGTGGCAGAACGCTTCCAAAATGGAATGATGGCTATTGGAGAGTGGATGGCAGGTAACTGCCTGAAGCTCAACTCCGATAAAACGGAGGTGGTCATTTTTGGACCCCTCTCCCCGATTTGGTCTGCATCCTGGTGGCCACCAGCCTTCGGCACCCCTCCTAGCCCGACCCCTAAGGTTAGGAATTTGGGAGTAACCTTTGATGATCATCTCAACTTCATGGCACATGCGAACAAAGTAGCGGCCACAGCCCATCATAAACTTAGAATGATAAGGAAAATTATCCCTTTTCTACTGGCCTAGGCACCATGCATGCGCTGCCTATGAGGGCCTTTAGCCATCGGTCTTCACTTTGCAAGCACTCGCATTTGTGCTTGTGGCGGCATCCACCTTGCGGGAGCGAACAGCGGCGCGGCCATGTTAATTACAAACATATGGCCGCTGCTCGCTCCCGCAAGGTGGATGCTGCCACAAGCATGAGTGCAAGTGCTTGAAAAGTGAGGACCAATTTTTTACGTCATAAAGCACTTCTAACCGCCACTGCCTCTCTACCGTTGCTGCTTTTTAAGGTTTATTAAACCAGCTGCACTTGCTAAGCCGAATAGTGAACATTGGCAGCCATGCGCTTTTCTTTTATTCAGTGCTTGTTTGTTTCTAATATACGGCCTCTTTCTGCTCTCCCATGTGCCTCCTTCAAGATCCTCCTCTCTTTCCGAATTCTGCAAGCACCCTCCTACCCAATAGTTGTCCACCACACCACCACGTCCACCACCGCATCCGCCACCACCACATCCACCACCACGTCCACCACCACGTCCACCACAAGCACGTCCACCACCACCACGTCCACCACCACATCCACCACCACCACCATGTACACCACCATGTCCACCACCACCATGTCCGCCACCACCAAATCCACCACCACCATGTCCACCACATTCACCACATCCACCATCACCACCACCACGTCCACCACCACCATGTCCACCATCCCCACCAGGTCCACCACCACCACCACGTCCACCACCACTACCATGTCCAACACCACCACCATGTCCACAACCACCACGTCCACCACCACCACCACTACGTCCACCACCACATACACCATGTCCACCACCACCATGTCCATCACCACCACGTCCACCACCACATCTACCACCACCAAATCCACCACCACATCCACCACCACATCCACCACCACCACTACCACCACCACATCCACCACCACCACTACCACCATGTCCACCACCACCATGTCCAACAGCACAACGTCCACCACTACGCCCACCAACACCACCACCACCACATCTACCACCACCATGTCCACTGCCATGTCCACCACCACCATGTCCACCACCACCACATCCGCCACAACCACATCCACCACCACTTCCACCACCACCATCATGTCCACCACCACCATGTCCACCACCACCACACCCACCACCACCATGTTCACCAACATATCCTCCACCACCACCATGTCCTCCACCACCTCCACCTCCACCACCATGTCCATCACCACCACATCCACCACCATCACATCCACCACATCCACCACCACCTCGTCCACCACCACATCCACCATGTCCACCACATCCACCACCACCACCACGTCCACCACCACGTCTTCACCATATCCACCATCACCATATCCACCACCACCATGTTCACCACCACCACGATGTCCACCACCACCACGTCCACTACCATCACATCGACCACCACCACCACATCCACCACCACCATGTCCACCACCATGTCCACCACCACCATGTCCACCACCACGTCACCAGCACCACATCCACCAATTCTCAATGTTCCCCATGTTGTTGTTGAGGTGCTTCATTTGCCGCTGTACAGAATGAATTGCCTTGCCTCGCAGGCGCTGCACCTTCGCCATGTTTGCCTCCAGCCCTGCGAAGACACCATGATCCTCACCCTGTAAAGGTGGACTGCTTTCCCAGGCTCTGCGGCTTCTAGCACCTTTGTGTGCTCTCTCAGAGGTGGACCGCAAACCAACATTACTGCCACCCACTGGCACAGTTGATGTTCCCCCCTCTTGTGTCTTCTGAGGACGACTCCATCTCCTGGAGCGTAGAAACAGCATGCCTCCTGGGTCTTACCACTGCAGGTGATGTTGCTGCTGGTGAGGCTACAGTAGTGGTGATGCTGGCAGTGGTGGTGAGGCTAGCAGTAGTGGTGACGCTGGCAGTGGTGGTGACGCTGGCAGTGGTGGCAAGGCTGGCTGTGGTAGTGATGCCGGTGGTGGTGGTGTGGTGTGCCCTGCAGTTGCACTGGCCTCCTCTACTCTTTCCTTCCGGGGTGCCCTTCCTGCCTTGTCTTGAGCAGACCTGCGCTATGTCTCGCCTGTGGACAGAAATTGTACATTAGCTCAGTAGTCCGGCAGCCCTGCATAGCTATAATAAATTTACATTTCTGGCACACTATCTCAATGTCCTCTGCTTGTTTATCACTGATGTGTGCCACATGCCTTGTTGTTCAGTGTGATTACTGTCATGATAGGTGTTTTCACTGACTACATCTCCCATAATGCATTGCTGGTCTTTACAAAAACCTGTACTGGAGTGGGATTCACACAGCCTAATTGGTGATTTGGGATAGGGAAGGGGGTGCAGAATGCTGTGCATGCTTCTTACCTTGTTTGGTAGCAGCTCTGGCTGAGCTGTCTGCATCCCCGATTCCACAGACACTTTCTGGCTCTATGGTGGACTCCACAAGCTGCTCAAGTGCAGTCAGGGCAGGTGCCCTGTTCTTTCCTCCTCCTGTCTGGCTGGCTTGTTTTTTGTTCTCCGCCATCTTCTTTTTGGTGATGCTCCTGATGTCATACCACCTTTTCGTAAGAATTTCAATGACCAGGGGGGTCACCCCTATGGAATTCACCTGTGCCTGAATTCCTAGCCAGATTTTCCTTTTTTTAATTCAGCCACTTGCAAGGACTACTTCCCAAACAACTTGGTATGTTGTTTTACCACCTCCTCAACCAGCACCTGCGGCTCCCTTGTGCTGAATTTCAGCTTCCTCTTCCTTTTACCTCCTTCTCTTTCTGTGTCCTGGCTAGCCATTGTGCAAGTTTTGCAGGAAAAGTTCACCCAGTGACTCAGTTGTTCTCCTCTGCACTCCCAGCCTCTCCAGAAGGTTCTGATTAAGTGCACCAGCATAGGTGTGGCCACTTCCTGTTGGGAGGGCTGGTGGATGCACAGGATTGGCTGATTCCTCAATGGCTGGTTTTTTGAATTTCCGATTCAGTATTTACCGATTCGGTATTTACTGATTCAGTAATATTTACTGATTCGGTATTTACTGATTCGGATATACCTATCGGTATTGAGTATTTGGTAAAAATGTTCCTATTTTTACCAAATCAGTAAATATTACAAATGTTTTACGTACATCGGAAATACCGAATTCTTAATACCAAATCGGTAAAATTTGGTATTTAGGAATTGGTATTTCCAAGTTACCTACATATGACCCATTATGCTTTACAGTGATGCCTATGTTGTGTGCATGTGCTGGGTGTATGTGTGTTTGTCAATGGTACAATACATGGAAGAGTCAGGGATCCATTTAGGGAAACCCGAGACTGCATGTTGAAATATGAGGAGAGGAGGTAGAGGAATCTCCCCAGACAGATTTGTGTATTGCTGCAATTCCTGTGAGCTGGGTGTGACACACTGGAGAAGGGAGAGCAAGGCTCCCCCACTGAACGTCAAAGGGTGCTCTTTGAGTCAGAGAGAGGTCACAAAGAAGGGACTTAGGCACATCTCCGGAAGGAGATGGGGCTGATAGGCGAATGATGAAGAGTATGCCTGAGGCCCTGGGCTTACCTTTGGTTGAATGTATCACTATGGCTAACATCCAGATGTGACCTCTAGTCAACGCCATGTCCTGTGTTGTGGGGCTTTCAGTTTTGGAGTCACTCCTGCTGTGACAGACTGCTTTCAAGAGGAAAAGAGAGAAGACAAGTGAGCAGTTCAAAAGGAAGTTGATCCCCAACATAAACTTCAAACACTCAAAATTACATTTGGTGTCTAGTAGTTAAGTATAAGAAGGGGCACTTGAGACCCCCAAAATTATCAACTGTTAAGCAGTGAAGAGGAGAAGCTCTGCAAAAATTCTGCCTTTGACCAGGACTGGGCTCCAAGGCCTGCTAATGTACAACACCAAGGGAATCCAAAACATGGAGTCTGGAGTACCAGTGCCTGTCTGCTTGCTAAGAGCCACTGTGCCCTGTGAGGAAGAGGAAAGCATTGGAGGGAGCAAGGTCCAGTCTGAAATCCTGTTCAGTGGACTTCCCTAGCAAGATGTGAGGAGTCAGCTGCTGCACTAATCAGGTTAATGCCTGTGTGCACAAAATCGTCTGCGACACTCCTATGCCAGAGGGGGCCATTGTGAGGTGAGCCCTGGTCGTCGCTGTGCCAGACCAGTCTTTGTCCTGGTGACCCCATATCCCATGTGGGGTAGCTGTGAAGAGAGAACCCTGGCGCGTGGATCATAGCCCATGTATGGCGGTGAGCCGGTGAACCTTTTTGCCAGAATGGGCTGCTGTGAGGAAATCTGCTCTGTCGATTGGATCAGAGCCCATGTGCAGAGGAAAGGCATTGAATGTATGCCAGAGGGGTCACTGAGACCAAGTAAGAAGTGTGACCTGATTGGGATCCTAACTGGAGGGGAGAGGCTGCTGTGGGGACTCCTACGGACCAACCACATCAGAGTCAGGACCATCACAATATGTCCCCACCCTCCACTCACCAAGGAACTTAGGGGCATATTATCAAGGGGGTTTATCTCCGCTTTTTTGGCTTTAAAAGCCAAGAAAGCGGAGATAAAATTATCTCCCTATTACCTAGCTGTCGCTAACACCAGTTAGCGACAGCTAATAGGAGATAGTGACCATCTTGGGCCCCACTTTGCATGTCAGTGATATTTATCACTAATGACATGCAAAGTGGGCGTGCCAAGATGTTAGCGACTGGAAACAGTCGCTAACATCGCTATCTCCTATTACCAACTTTTGGAGATATTCGCGCTAAGCGCGAATATCTCCAAAAGCTAACACCTGCCCTGAGCAGTTCTTAGCCATGTTATCCAATGGGAGGTGGATAACATGGCTAAGAGCATTAGCTCGGTAATGCATGAATATCGCTGACTTTTCGGCGATATTCATGCATTGCGGCCGTTTTTTATCGCATTTGCGATAAACCTTGGTAATACCAAGGTTTATCTGCGATAAAAATCGCCGCAGCTCAGCGGTAAATTTTTGTCTCTAACCAAGCAATAGCGATAATTATCACTTTTGCTTGTTAATATGCCCCTTAGCTTGGAGGAGCCACTAACAATTGTCAAGTTGCTGCAGCTGTGTGACCGCATGTGAGGTACTTGAGGACCACCAAGCCCAGCCCGCCTGGGCCTCATGCAGTGAACTTACCGTAGGCAGCCACTGCAGCTCCAGCAGATGTAGAGTGAGCATGCTCAGGGACTCCAGTCGCTTTGATTCTGCAATGCAGGTAAGACTTATTTTGGGCCAGGTGGCACTGGACAAACTTGCTTGAACTTGCTTGCCAGATAGCACTTTGGCACTAGAACACTTTTGACTTTAAGGTAGAGTTGCGGTGGAACTCCTGAGACTCTGACTACTAGTGGGGCTTAACCAAAATGCCCCATATAATGAATGAGGAGTAACCACTAACGGTAGAGCGAGGATGGAGAGGGATACAGGAAACCACCTAACAAACACTAGAGCTGTGCAGTTGCTTGTGAATGTTATTTTCTACGTTGTTGTGGTAGCCGTAAACTAAAATATTTGTTGTTTCATAAAAGTAAGTATTTGGCGGACAATAATTTATTGCTGCTGCTATGCATATTTTGAGTTGTGAGTCTGTGTTCACTCTCCTGTAACTACCTTCCCTGGGAAGCCTTGGACTGCTCAACCCACACTGTGACTGAGAGTTGAGTGCTTAAGGGATAATTGGCCCAGTTGCTGAGGATACATAGTAGGTTGGGCTCTGGGACATTAGGAGAAAAAAGCCTCAACCCCTATGGTTAGGTCTATTCACCTCCGATTGTCCTGAGAGTGGGGTTCTGACTTCTTTCAAATCAATTCATATTGTTTGCTTGGATCTTGTGCCAGACCTCCCTCCCTCATTTGACATTTTATTCACACTCAGGTAACACACTGATCCCTATTAAATTCTGATTAACAATAATCATTGTATGTTAACTTATTCATCTAATCAACAAAAGGCAGGTTTATTCATACCTGGCATCAAATAAGCAATGCATATCTTTTCTGCACCTAGAAGATAAGGTAGAAACTTGAGCCTCCTCTTGTTGCACGTTTGATTTTGAGTACAAAACCTAACCAGTATGTTGCACATTTATAGGAAAAGATCAATTATCTGCTATTTTTCCATCTCTTGAGAAGTTTAGATCTAGCATAATTACACAATCTTCTGCCAACCAGGTAGTTGGTTCTTCTTTAGTGTTCTCCTCCATCTCAGCAGTAGTAGAACTAGTTTATTGCATACGTTCTTCCTTTTCCACTGCGTTCAAAGTTCTCTTCTTTCAGCAGGTTACTATCTTCTGTCCCTATTTAGATTTCCTAGGGTCATTCTAATGTGGATGCTGGAGAATAATCCATATTTGAATGGATCCTTTTCTAGCCTCTTACACAGTATTATAAGGCCCAGGTGTAAGGAGTAATCTTAGCCTGAAAATATTTCCTTTACTTAGGGTCTTATTTAGAGTTTGGCAGATAGGAGGCTTCATCCCAAATCCCAAATGTGACTGATATCCTGCCAGCCGCATTACAATTGGCTCTACAATAGGCTCTAGTGCAACATTTGTGAATGAATGTCTCATATGCCAGACTCTAAATTATGCCCTTAGTCGTCCTGAGCATTCAAGGGCATATTTACCAGAATAGTAGTGCAAATCACTGTATCACGTTATCTTGCTGCACTGCCCTGCGTCACAGGAAAAGGGCAGGCATGCACCATATTTGTCCAATAGAGTGCATTCCTGTCCTTCCCCCTGCACTGGCAGCATTTCGGCAATCTAGTGCCAATGCAGGCATCCTTGCACCATGGTGAAAGGTTGCCTGCGTTACAGGCAGGATTGTTTTTGGGCAGGAAGGAGCACCTTCCTCCAGAATATTAATCCACAAAGGTGTTTTCCTATTTTTGTGCCCCTCAGTGTATAACATCAATTCAAATTTGAGGACTTTGCAGCTGACGGTGTGGGTGCTTTGTTTGTTTGTGAAGAGAACATCCCTACTTGAGAAAATCTTTCTGAGAAAAAAGCAGGCATGTTGTGCATTATGCCTCTCTTTTGCCAACTTGACTGTGCCCATGACAAGCAAAGGGAACTATTATTGACCTGGCAATGGGTATGAGCAGCGAGGCCTACTGCTTACCTCAATTACACAGACAGTAACGTTCCTCTTTTCTTGTTCGAGGCAACAAACATGTTAGCCGAATAGTCAGATTGAAGTAAATATCTTGTGGATTTCCCAGGGATGCACACATTAGTTTATTTTATAAAAAAACATACATATATGTTTTAAATGTTCTCAAAGAATCTGCATTCCCGGTGCACAGATCAATACATATTGAGAGTGTTCGCAATTTTAACTTTTATTTCTTCGACGCGATATATTCCGTATTTCTTGCATTGCACTTGGCAAAAGTAAAAAAAATATATGTGTTTGACTGTGATTTCGTTTCTCACTTACCTTTTCCCACCTTTCTTGATTTCATCATAAAATTCAAAGTGACTGTTTGAGCTTTCCTCTGGGACAATGCCAAGTATAAAAAAAAAAAAAGTTAAAACCCTAAACCGAATCTAAGGCAGTTGTCGCCTTCTTGTCTTTCTTTTGTTCTGAGACCGTTTTAAATCCTCAAACATTGACAATAGGCGTACATAAAATTAATAGTGTATCAAACAGGAGTGTGAGCTAATTGATTTTGGCTTTTTCTTATCCTTGACACAGTTTCTTCCCCAGAAAAGAATTAAGTAGAAATCAACAGCAGGCCAAGGAAAGCCTCAAATTGATTTCCCAGTAAAAAAAAATACCGGTATAAACTGGAAAATAAAAGTTGCTATGAGGCTGCCTTGGTTTTGCAAAGATCATAGTGCAAAAGACTCTTTAAGGAAGAACTCCGCAATAAAAGCACACAAAATGTGCAGCATAAACGTCGGTGTATCGGCTGGGATCAGGCAGTTATTCTTTGATACAAAATTCTAAATATTGTAAAACAGAAATATTGCAGCAAAAATATATTAAGTCTACCAAAATATTGTAATGCTTTACTTCACGTCTGTACCATAAACTCTAAATATATATACAATGAAATCATATTGACAATATTATATATATATATATATATATATATATATATATATATATATATATATATATATATATATATATATATATATATATATATATATATATATATATATATATATATATATATATATATATATATATATATATATATATATAACCTACTGGCGGTCGCCAGTAGGTAGTTATAGTTAGGATTGTTTTCCATAGGGAAATCGCAACATTCTATTGGGAATAACTTTGGCGCCGGTTGAGGAATCTGCCTGAAATGTTCCTCAACTTTGCCTTGCGGCGCTCTGGTCCTTCCCTGAAAGTTTGGGGGGATCCCTCAAGCGGGGGCCGGGATAAAAGGGGGGTCCCAAAACGTGTTATCCCATGTTAATTTCCATAGGGCGGTCGGACTCACTTTTAGCTCGAACGGCTGAATGGATTTTCTTCAAACTTGGCAAAATTGTAGGGACTGGTAGCCCGATGTGCCTTTGCTATGTCTCAAGATATGTGCTCCAGAGGATTTTTGAGTAATTTAGGTTAAAAAAAAAATATATATGTCTATAGCCGCGCCCCGGTACGCGAACCGGGGAGCGCTCTGGGCGCGCCACGCGACTTGCGCACGGAAAGCTAATTGGCTCTCGGGTGTCTGTAAACATTCCAAACAGTCCGGAGCGGCCGCCATCTTGTGTCTTGGTAGGATCGAGACACAAGAGGTGGCAAAAACAAAGGGGGAAATAACCAAAAGGGGGCAGGGTAGACCCCCCCTGACCCCCTAGGTTTGATGTGGGGGCCAAAAAGGGTTCCGCGGGTGAAAACATGTTTTAATTTTTTTTTCGATTGTCGCGGGGGGAGCGCCCGGTACGCGCACCGGGGAGCGTACCGGGGAGCGTACTTTGGTGAAAAATAGTGAAAATTGTAGTGTAAAAAAATCATTTTGAGTGATTAGATGTAGGGTAGCTCTGAAAAGAGCTTTTGGGTTCTGTGGCTGTTTTAGGTACCTACAAGACTTGTAAACAACAAGGGTTCCCTGTGAGAACAAATGAAAATAAACCCCTAGGTCAGGGAATAACTCAGTGGAAAAAACTACCTAGGCGGCAATTATAGATTACTAACACAATGGTAACAGGACAAAGACTAAGGATGAACAGTTTCCAAGTAGTCACTAGAGTTTATTACAATAGCATAAAAAACATATATCATGAAACAATAGCTAAAAATGTACATTCCATAGAAAATAGACATACATAAAACATAACATAAAAGATTCCTTGACATTCGGGAATAAGTTGTGTGTCGACGCGTTTCGGCGACCAGCGCCTTTCTCAAGACAAAATACAACTTTCTGAAAATAAAAGCATAGGTTAGTATATAGTTTAATTTGTTCTTCTATTATCAGTCATTACGGATTTCATCTTAACATACATTCAATTTGAAACAACCTATATAAACAATGTATTCTGTTTTGACAAGGAAAAACTGTACAAACAAGCCAAGTCCTGAGATAATAAAAGCACAACTGATGATCTAAAAATGAAAAAGCATATATAACATAATCTCTATTGTAGCTTACATGGTTCTTTCAATTAACTTTATGCTTTAGTGGCGTAAGACATGATTGATACATTGTCTAATTCTTCATTAACTGATATTTGATGAACACGGTATAACAAATAAGTATTTCTAAGGCATAATTATATGAAACTTGATAATACAATCTAAGAAACAGAAATTGATCTTTTATTAATAAATCACAATTTTCAAAGAATATCCGAATGCCTACATCTATCGTGTGAAAGTAGGTGGAACTATAGATTTAATTCAGAAAGGACAGATGAAAGGGAGAATTAAGTAGGGTAGACGAGACCAATTCTTATAACAAAGTAATCTTAAGTTTTTTGACGGTACTACTCTAAATTACTATTCAAATTATTAGTAAATTAGAACACCAAAGAATTTGTTGTCGATCTGTGAGGAGAATGGATATCATTTCCCATGGGTATATTTATAGAAAGGACCCTAATGCCTCCACTCGTTCTATAACTCACTGAAACAGTACTAGTTTTTAAAATAAAATAAACACGTATTCAGTTTGACTTACCTAAAGCTATAAAGGACTAAACACAATGGTAAAAAATGTCGACGCTGAGGGGTTCCATACGATTCTTAGAACCGGGATACACGTTTCTGACTGAAAGTAGTTCTGCAATGTTGTTAATAAAAACAGAACACATTTACTATTGAAAATAGGCAAGGCTATCACTGAATAATTTAATTATAAAGAAATAACAAACCTAATATGATAAATCTTCAGTTCTTGTGTTCAATTAGTCTATTTAGATACTTCGGTCTTTATCGCCAAGATATGTGGCCTACCTGAATAATAGTGCAAATATGACATTAAAAACAAGGACTCAGATCATGATAGCGACTGTACTAAATGGTGACAGTATATTTATCGAGTAAATATAAGCTCTCAGAGGAATGTTTAATCTTAGGAAAGCCCCTTACCAGTTTTTTGAGCTTTGGATTACGTCGCCTCCACACTCTATTTATTCTACGCTTAATTACTGAGCCCTAGGATATCAGCGTTATCTAAAATAAAAAGAATAAATTGCAGGGTATTCAGTGTGTTGTTTATCAATAAAGGCGATTGGTTATCTATGAAAACCCAGTTCAATTCTTACCGGGCTTCTCGTGGGCTTGTGGACACATGTATTGAAGGAATGAAACAATGCGTCAAACTCGATACACAATTATTGGTCAAGCGCAATACCAAGCCTGAATAAAAGAAACAAGTGCCTGGTTACTATTTAGATAAATGTAAGCATAACGTTAAAAGTGCCCTGTCTGTGTATCTGGGTAATATATTTAGAGAGCATACCTAAACCTCTTTTAATCTCAGCAGTATAGCGTGGTCAGATTTGGCCGTGTTAATTCAGTTTTTACCGCTTGGGAGATTCCTGCCGAATGACAAATAACAATGCGATGTTATGAGAACAAATAGTTTTCCCAAAAACAGGTCGTCTCTCGGTGCCTATATCAGAGCGCGTAGCTTCTGACTACCAGTCTCTCCAAAATGCATACCTTGGGTTTTTAGTATGAGGCCGCGTGGAGGCAAACGTCTATCTCGGGTGTGGTTCTGTGATGAAATGGAGATTCGGCCGATTTCGCGCGTTTTTATGTTTGCACCGGTGAAACTAATTGGGCTTTTCCTGACGTGGCTGGGATTAGTGAAATGCAAGGAAAGACTATGGTATGGATACGTCGGAAAGATGTAGCGAACGGTAACTGTTTCATAGGCTAAGAACAACCATTTATAAACGATCATTTAATTATATGAAAGGAATGCATATAACGCGAGTCGCCAATGTACAGTAAAAGTGGCAATAAAAAGGTCTATTTTTACCGCATGTATAACAATCCCAATCCGATTTTCTAACTGACTGCAGGGGAACATATACTTTTGTATCTCCCCAGCAAGATGTTCTTCCATAACTGTATATCTAAACAATCGCATTTTCCCATGGGATTTCACTGTTTAATCCCTCACGAAAAGTGTTAAGAGAAAAAATCCAGAAGACTTCGTGCTTCTTTCGGATTGCCTCACCTCCTTTATCATCAGATGTATTGATTTTTTCTAATATCCGCCAAGTGAAATCGTTGGGACCATGTCCATGGTCTAAGAAGTGTTTCACAATTGGCGCAGTGACCTTTTTGGTTCTAATCGCTGAACGATGTTCGGTTAGTCGTGTCTGAATTGCGCGAGATATTTCACCCACATACCCCAAAGGGCACGGGCATTCCAGAAAATATATTACATTTGAAGTTCTGCAATTGAACATACCTTTGGCACTGGTTGTGTGTCCATTGTGAGTGAAAGTCACTCCTTCATGAATATTCGCACAAGACTTACAGCTTGAGCAAGGGAAGGTGCCCTTCACAGGGTTATCATAAGGATTTCTGCACAAAGTTTTGTGAATCTGTGGGGCTTTTTATTCTCGAATGGACGATGTAATCTTTAATGTTTTTATTGCGCCTATGGGCAAAAAGAGGTTTTTCTAATTTAATTGCTCCATTGCTATTCAAGATATGCCATGAAGAGTTAATGACTTGTTTCACTTTCGCGTTTACTGTTGAATGACGAGTGATGCAAACTAGTTTGTTAGCTTCTCTCTTTGCTTTAGTTCTCAACAAACAGTCTCTATCGTAGTACTGGGCTCTTTTGTACGAATCTCGCACTAATCTGTGTGGGTAGCCCCTATCTAAAAATTTCCGTTTCATCTCTGCTGCCTGTATGTCAAAGTCTTGGAGATTAGTACAATTCCTCCTCACTCTCAAAAATCGGGAGAATGGGATGCTTTGTCTCTGATTCCTGGGATGGAAACTTCGAAAATGCAGGAGAGTGTTCCTGGCCGTCGGTTTCACGAAAAGGTCTACTTTGAGTTTTCCCTCCTCGTGAAAGATCCAAATATCCAAAAATTCCAACCTCTCAGTACTTATGTGGGAAGTGAATCTGAGATTAGGATCGCATGCATTGAGCCATGCCAGAAAGTCATCCAAAGCCTGTCTAAACTAAACTAGTACTGTTTCAGTGAGTTATAGAACGAGTGGAGGCATTAGGGTCCTTTCTATAAATATACCCATGGGAAATGATATCCATTCTCCTCACAGATCGACAACGAATTCTTTGGTGTTCTAATTTACTAATAATTTGAATAGTAATTTAGAGTAGTACCATCAAAAAACGTAAGATTACTTTGTTATAATAATTGGTCTCGTCTACCCTACTTAATTCTCCCTTTCATCTGTCCTTTCTGAATTAAATCTATAGTTCCACCTACTTTCACACGATAGATGTAGACATTCGGATATTCTTTGAAAATTGTGATTTATTAATAAAAGATCAATTTCTGTTTCTTAGATTGTATTATCAAGATTCATATAATTATGCCTTAGAAATACTTATTTGTTATACCGTGTTCATCAAATATCAGTTAATGAAGAATTAGACAATGTATCAATCATGTCTTACGCCACTAAAGCATAAAGTTAATTGAAAGAACCATGTAAGCTACAATAGAGATTATGTTATATATGCTTTTTCATTTTTAGATCATCAGTTGTGCTTTTATTATCTCAGGACTTGGCTTGTTTGTACAGTTTTTCCTTGTCAAAACAGAATACATTGTTTATATAGGTTGTTTCAAATTGAATGTATGTTAAGATGAAAACCGTAATGACTGATAATAGAAGAACAAATTAAACTATATACTAACCCATGCTTTTATTTTCAGAAAGTTGTATTTTGTCTTGAGAAAGGCGCTGGTCGCCGAAACGCGTCGACACACAACTTATTCCCGAATGTCAAGGAATCTTTTATGTTATGTTTTATGTATGTCTATTTTCTATGGAATGTAAATTTTTAGCTATTGTTTCATGATATATGTTTTTTATGCTACTGTAATAAACTCTAGTGACTACTTGGAAACTGTTCATCCTTAGTCTTTGTCCTGTTACCATTGTGTTAGTAATCTATAATTGCCGCCTAGGTAGTTTTTTCCACTTAGGTACCTACAAGTACATCCCATACACACCCACACGCACACAACCCCACCCCCCCACAGCCACACACTCCCCACACATACCTTACACACGCACACCTCCACCCACACCCAAACACCCCACACCCCCACACCGACACCTTACACATCCACACCCACACAGCCCACACACCAACACACACACCTCACCCCCCCAACACACACACACACACACACACACACACCCTTATTATGTTTTAAAATTGCACAGTATACTGTAAGTTTCACTTTATACTACAATATAAACATAATCATTTTGGTTGTACTTCATGAATTAGATATAAAATAATATTAGAATAATGTCTCAAACAATTTTTAATTATTAAATATTAATTTATTATTCTGAATTTTCATAATTTAATAACACTTGCAACATTTCATTATCCGAAATCTCCTCCAAATTTGTACTGCATGATTCCATATTATCTAAACAGTCTATGAATTGTTGGTCAAGAGACTCATCCAGGAAGTCAAATAAATCTTCTTCAACAATCTCTTGATCAGTTATTTCGAAATTAATCTGCTCATCAGTTATTTCGAAAGAAATATTGTTGGTCTGTGGTGTATCTTCCATTTTCTTGCTGTAAATTGCATAAAAAATAACTATATCAGTAGAGTTAGGGCACTGTTGGGTTTAAGTTCAGACAGGTAGTTCTGATTTTTTAACAGTGAAGTTAACTTTGGGCAGTGTATGGTAACAGGCAGGAAGTAGAAATATAAAAAAGTGCCTGTGAAGAAGCGTAAGTAAATTCATAATTATAGCAGAGAAGCCTAAGTCAATCCATAAATATAACAGAGGAGCCTATCTCTATCTATAACTATAGCAGAGGGACAGTAAATAACTATCAGAAAACGTTTTTACAATTTAACTTAAAGTGCCCCTTACAAATTATCAACTTACTTTACAGAGAGGTGAAGAAGAAAAAATGCGAAAATCCTTTCAAGATGTACCTCAGGTAGTTGTAGTCAAAATGGCCGTGTTTCCCTCTCATTTTTCATTTATATTCATGTACATAACCAATCAAATGTCAGGAAAAAAAAGTAGAAAATGAAAGTAACATTTTAATTGGTTGTAAATTCTAACACTTCAGATGTGTTTTTGTCTTGAAATTTACCTCAGGATATTTAGACAATGCTACAGCTCAAATGGCTCAATGGAATTCCACCAAATTTGGGAAAAAGGTAGGGATTGGTATGTAGTAGGCCCTATTCTATATTTGGTGAAAGTGTCTCCAGTGGTTTTTATGTAAATTAACTTTTAAAAAATGTTGGGAGCGCTTCCCGGTGCGCGCCCCGGTGCGCGTACCGGCAGCGCTACGGGAGTCCTCAATCTTGTGTTTCGGAAGAATTGAGACACAAGATGGAGGACAAACAACGTTGGGAATGGGTAAAAGGGGGCACGGTAGACACTCCCTGACCCCCTAGGTTTTCTGAGGGGGGCTTAGGAGGCCCATATAGGCCCCAAAAAACAATTTGTTTTTACATTTTCGCGGGGGGAGCGCCCGGTACGCGCACTGGGAAGCGTACCGGGGAGCGTACTTTAGTGAAAAACAGTGAAAAAAGTTAGAAAAAGATAATCATTTGGAGTGATCAGAGGTAGGGTAGCTCTGAAAAGAGCTTTTGGGTTCTGTGGCTGATTTAGGTACCTACAAGTAGGTTCCAATGCATAGTCTTATATTCAGGAGGAATATTCTATTCCCCTCATCTGAGAAGTGCACACCATCTCCTTTGTAGATATCTTGCATGTTGTAACGCAAGTTGTTGTTGTATATTGAACCCATTCCATAGTCTCTCATGTAAGCAGAAACAGATTTATTCACATGTTTCTGTGCTTTCTCAAATTGTGGACAAAATTGTTTGGACCACTTCCATTTCCGTCTTTGGTATATATTGGAATATACCAAGGCAGTTTGAGGAAAAAGTGCCATCAATTGCTCAAAGGTGTCCTTTAAAGGCATTTCCAGACCTACCCCAGTCAAAGTGCCTAAGTCATTCCCACCACAGTGCAGAATTATGAGGTTAGGGTGTGGCAGATGCAAAAAGGTTTTCACCAATGGTATCAATTGATGACATCTCAATCCTCTTTGGCCAATGCATTTTATGTCTACATTTGGTAAGTCAAGGTTGTGAAAATTGCTGGTAGCTGCATACCTTTGAGCCCAGTGGATGTAGCTATGTCCAATAATCCATACAGAATACATGGTAAGAGGAGGTTCTGGTGCAGTCAGATGAAGTGTGGGAATAAAATGGCAGTTGGAACAGTATGAGTTTGCAAAAAAAAATGTGGAGTTTCAGTGCTCTTCAATCACAAGCAATGATTGGTGGATTCAGATAGTTGAAAACTGGAAGTTAGGGTGCATGGTTCTGTTCTGTGAAAGAAGCAATTTGAATGGTTAAGAAAAAGTCATTTAAAGAAAGATTGCAGCGGATAAGCTGGTGTATTGAGAGGTCAAACATCCTTGCTTAGTTTATTTGCAACTTTGTAGAATAAACTTTTAACCCTGAGAGCTCAGTGAGGAGGGAGTTGCTATGGTAACAGGTAGAAAAGGCTGAGGGGGGGGAAGGGTGTTGGTTTGAAAATAGAGAGGGAAGAGTTTTGATTGGTTATCATGTGCAATATGTGTGTAGAATTAGAGGTTCTCTGTGCCATTCATGGTTGCAGTGCCTGGAGTACATACCTTTTGCTCTGCTAAAGAAATATTGGTGTGTGTGTCTGACACTGTTCTCAATCTCCTAAAGCATTTGTAAAGGTGAGTAATGATTCATTTAATATACATAGAGACTTGTATACTCTATGGAGAAGATTTGGAAGCAAATTGTGTTTTTTTAATGTTGCTTTGTGTCATGCTTTTTGATAATGCTTGGTAAAAAGTTTTTACTGCATAGAGGAATTGTATTTTGTAAAATTGTGAAGTTTCAGTAGTGACATGGAATGCTTGTACATAGGACCTGTGCTGTGTTTCTTAAATGTGATGTTAAAAACGATTTTGGGGAAAATAAATGGCTTTTACATTTTTGAGAAGGAATAAAGAGTGTTTGCATGCTTAAAGAAATAAATGTGCCCCTTTCACAATGATGTCACCTGTGTTACCTCAGATTAGGAAGTAGATTGTGCAGATGAGGTGAGGCATGTCCAGAGGTACAGAGGATGTGAGGCCTGTGTTCAAGACTGTAGTGGAAGAGAGGCCTTTCCTGGGGAGCATAGGTGGTGAGGCTTGTGTCTAAGAGTGCAGTGGACTAGGCTTCATGAAGCCTATCCCGACTGCACTCTTAGACACAGGCGTCAATTTGACTCTTTACAATGATGTTACCTGTGTTAACTCAGTGTAGGAAGCATATTGAGTTTGTTTGCATAGAGGAATTGTATTTTGTAAAATAGTGAGGTTTCAGTAATGACATGGAATGCTTGTACATAGGACCTGTGCTGTGTTTCTTAAATGTGATGTCAAAAACGATTTTGGGAAAAATGAATGGCTTTTACATTTTTTAGAAGGAATAAATAATGTGTGCATGTTTAAAGAAATAAATTTAACTCTTTACAATGATGTTACCTGTGTTACCTCACATACACACACCTCTGTCATACACCCCACACACACACCACACACACACCTCATACACACACACACCCCCCACACACACTCTTCACACACACACACACATTCCATACACACACATACATCCCACACACATACCCCCACACCCACACACCCCTCACAGATATCTCACACACCCTCACCTCCACCCACACCGAAACACCCCACACACCCACACCCACAGACACACCTTACACACCCATATCCCGACCTACACCCACTGACTCCCTATAAGTCACACACACTGCATTACTTACCTTTCTTTGCTGTTTCACTCAAACCCATTCAGGCACTGTTTCCTTTATTCTCTTTGTCCTTTCTCTTTGTCACTGCCCATGTCTTATCCTAATTCAATATTTCCCCCTCTTTCACCCCTCTTTACTTACACTAACTGGTCTTTTCTCACCCTCCTTCACCGTTCTTCATTTATCCCGGTTCCGCCACTACCCTTCATTATCCATTTTTTACTGTCCTTTCTTTTTCTTTCAACACCCATTCACATTCTACCACTATCTCTACTTTAGTCTTCTTCCTCTCTCTTCCTTTCTTTCGCTCCTTTAGTCATTTTACTTTTCTCACTTTCACCCTATTACACCTTCTCTGTTTTTTACTATGTAATAAACAATCCCTCTGTGTTTCTCCCTGTAGCTCTCTTTCTCTTAACATTACTCTCTTTGTGTTCTTCCCTCATGCTAACTCCTTCATTAATATTTTTTTTTCTTTTTTTGGGGGGGGCGCGCCCCGGTACGCGTACCCTAAGGAAAAAAAATTGACAAAGATTCTTTAAAAATATAGGTTTATTTTGATAAATTAAAGGTAGTTCTAAAAAGAACTGTTTTTTTCTTCTTTTTGTTGTTTTATATTTTTTTATTGTTTTTTTTAACATTTTGTACTTTTTTGGGCTTTTCAAAACAGTTTTATATTTTTTTTGTATTTTTTATGGGGCGAAACAAAAAAAAAGAATTAAAAATGGCTCAACAGGAGCAAAAAACAAAAAATGAAAAAATTACTGTTTTTTGGGGCAATTGTGATTGTCACCAGCAAGGACGACGAGCTTTAACTCTCTTTTCACCATAGGCGATGAGCTTGCCACAATCAATACATGTGATTCTAAAATCTGCAAATCGTGGTTGAATGCAAGGCATCGTCTCCGTTGTTTCTGGTCCCGATGGAGTGGGTTGCTTTCTTTTGGAGGTGGTCCTTGAAGACTGGGGGAGGTTACTGGCCAGTTCCCTGAGCTCTGCACGAGAATAGTTGTTAGGATGCTTGCGGTCATATGTCTAATCATGGTATTATTACCAAAAGAATATTTTTTGTTTGGGTTGCCCCTTGAGAGTTCCATGCCACAGATTAGGCAAGTTACCTTGGCCGCATTGACCTTTTTCTTGCCCCCTGGGATTGAAAAAAACTCCCATACAATGTGTGACCTTGGCTTGTATGGGGTATTGTCTTCAGACAGCCATCTTCTCCCCTCCTCCTCTTCCTCTTCCTCCTCCTCCTCTTCTTGACCACCAATGTACTGTTGTGGTGGTCCTCTTGGTGGTGGTGGTGGTGGTGCAGATGCTCCAGCTATTGCTGATACAGTAGCCATTTGAAAGTATAAAATATAACACAAAGATACCCAAACAGGTCTTCCTCAGTCAAAGGACAACGTCAGAATAAGGAAAAAAGGTGGGGTCTTTCATCATTTGGAAAAACAAAACTTTCCTGAACCAATGAAAAGTGTTATTTTCAGGTCACATGACCCGGGCTTTCATCATTTGGAAACCAAAACTGTTCTGCACCAATGAAAAGTGTTATTTTCAGATCACATGACCCGACGTGCTTACGCTACGCGCCCCGGGGCGCACCCGTAGTCGCGCTCCGGGGCGCGCCCGGGGGTGCGTAGCATAAGCGCGTCAGGACGTTGTGCGATCGTATGCGCTCGCGTGCTTCCGGGTGCGCTTACGCAGTGCGTCATATGACGCATCACGCGGCTACGCCAAACGTCACGATGTTGTTTTCGTTCGCGGGAATAGCGCTAACGGGACGCTCCCTGGTACGCGCCCCGGTGCGCGCCGTAACATTGCGCTTACCCGTGCGTTCACCGGTACGCGCCCCGGGAGCGCCCCAGGGCAAAAAAATTTAAATAAAATAATAATAATAATTACATAATTATACAATATAAAATTGGTTATCATTTTTTTTACTTTTTATACCTATAGAGATTTGCTATTAAAAAACCTATGAAATTCACAGAAAAAAACATAGGTTTCACACCAGTTATAGTTAGGAATTAGCATTTAAAAAACCTATTAAATTCACTGAAAAAACCATAGGTTTCACACCAGTTATACTTAGCTGGAAATTTTACTCGCATAAAACCATTGAAATTCCCACGTTATAGTTAGTTGGACTCACTATAACTTGCGCGTGCAACGCACTGCTGATGACGTCACATATTACATCACTCATGACATGGTCAGTGACATCACTTTCCATAGGAAATCGTCAACATTCTATTTGGATTAACTTTGGCCCTAGAGGATGAATCTTTGCGAATTTCTCAAAGCAGATGGCTCGGTCCACTGCGCTCCTTCTGTGGTAAATAAATAAATAATACCGGATCTATTTTTGACTGGATATCGTAATAACAGATAGCTCAATAAATAAGAGTCAAGATTCGAGGTAGTAGGAGTTTTGCAGGTTTAATACAGCATAAGGACAGGAACAGGACAACCTGCACGGGGAAGATCTGAGATGGCTAGCAACTTTTAATAACAGTGCACAAATATATATTCATTAGAGCAATCGCATAGCATTTCATTGCAACAGGCGTAGCAGTGGGAGGGGCCTATAGCAGTCGCGAAAGATAAGGCACAAAAGAGGCGTAAACAGGGCGTATACATAGACATGTGATGCAAACGTAACAGAATATGTCATAAATGGGGCGGAAACATGGAGGGGGGCTACCTAAGGAGCCGGGACCTCTAACCTAGTGGTGCGCGCAAGCTGGCAATGACGTGTTACTAGGAGAAGCTGGGGGCTATGACTTCTGCGCTAGGAGCAGAGACTGAAGTCTGGAGAGTCAGAGCGACATGTACCTAAACACTATCTAGTATCTGATGTTTAGAGAACATGTTGATAGAATCCAAAAGTTATCAGGGTAAAGGCTAACAGATTCTAAGACTGGTGCATGCATTATTCTACATGTAGTGTGTGTTGAGGAATATTAAATGACCATTAATACAGTATTTCTCTTACATGGAGACGTAAAAGCTAGACTGTGACGGAAACTATTGATGCGATTCAGTAGCTTAGGAATGCAGAGAAGGAGGGCTGGACTGATAACTAGAATCATAACATACTCTTGGCAGACTGGCAGGCAGAGCCAGGCCGAGCCGGGCACTGTGAGGCAGGAAGTAAGTGAAGGGTCAGGGATACAGGTGGGGGCTGTATCGCTCCTCAGCGAGGGTTCAGGAGACAGGAGCTGAATCTGAGTCCGGGCCCTTTTGAGGCCTAGAAACGGGGACTTTACAATGAAATAACGTGCACACTGTGAAACGTGGCAACGTAGCTTTACATAGGCCTGATATTCGTTGTATTCACGAAAACTGGAAACTGACATACTAGAGTTGGACACAACTGTAATTGCGTCTTTAATCGATCATAAGGGAACACATATGCATATTAATCATGCACATATAACATAAGATGGGGAACACGTAGGGACACAGAACATGGCAAAATTTACTTTTCCACACTTCCCTGAAAATTTGGGGGGGATTGGTGAAGTGGGGGCTGAGATAAAAGGGGGGTCCCAAAACGTGTTTTCTCCATGTTATTTTCCATAGGACGTTTAGACACGGCTACAGGTCGAACGGCTGAATGGATTTATAAGAAATTTGGCAAAACTGTAGAGTCCGGCTCGCAGATTACGCTTTTTGTGGAATGGTGTAAATCCGTTCAGTAGTTGCTGAGAAAATTAAAGTTAAAGTCAATTATATATCTATAAGCGCGGACGGGTGCGCGCACTCAAGCGGCTGCGCGCGAGCGGAATTTTTTTTTGCTGCGTGACGTCTGTTAACGTTCGATTCGAAGGAAATCAGGAAGTGTTGACCGCCATTTTGTCACTGCGAGTAAATATATTGTCATTTCAAAGCATTGGAACATGGAAAGGGGAGAAGGTAGAGATTGTTTTGCTGCGTAGGTTTTCTCAGGGTGTGCAGTAAGGTCCTTAAAGGCGAAAATATATAATTTTTTTTTTCCGAAAAAAAGTTGCGGGGTGCGCGCACTCGGGCGCGCACACCTATTTACAAGAGTGTGAAAATGGAGATAAATCAGAAGTTTGAGTGCTTTGATATAAGGTGGCTCTGAAAAGAGCCCTTGTGTTTATTGAGTTGTTTCTGCATTTATAAGTAAGTACCGATGCAGAGTCTGATGTTGCAGAGGAAGATTTTGTTTCCCTCATCCGTGAAATGAACACCATCTGTCCTATAGATGTCTTGCATGTGGTAACGCAAGTTGTTGTGGTAAATAGAACCCATGCTATAATCTCTGAGGAAAGCAGAAACAGATTTATTAACATGTCTCCTTGCTTTCTCAATTTGTGCACAATGTTGATTGGACCAATTCCATTTCTGTCTTTGGCATATATTGGAATATACCAAGGCAGTTCGAGGAAAAAGTGTCATCAATTGTCTAAAGGTGTCTTTTAGAAGCATTTCCAGACCTACCCCAGTCAATGTGCCTAGATCGTTCCCACCACAGTGCACAATTATAAGGTCTGGTTCTGGGAGATGCATAAAAGTTTTCACCAATGGTATTAATTGGTGACATCTTAATCCTCTTTGCCCAATCCACGTTATCTGCACATTTGGTAAATCAAGGTTGGAAATTCGTCTGCTTGCTGCATATTTTCCACTCCAGTGAATATAGCTGTGTCCTAAAAGCCAAACCTTCATTTTGAAGGCAGATGCAGTCGTGCTCCGATGGGTTGTGGAAGTGGAATGGCAGTTAGAAGCTGAAATTCAGGATAAAAAAATGGATGAGGCTTGGTGTGGTTGAAAAACAAAAGATGATTGGTTGATTCTAATACGTGAAGATTGAAGACTACGTTGCATGTTAATGTTATGTAAAAGAAAAAGTAGTATTGGGTGTGAAAAAAATGACATGTAACAGAGCTGTGGATAGGCAGGTGTTTCTGGAGGGAAAACAGTGTTGTTAGTTTGCTGTAGAACGTTGAGATATGAACTTTTGACCTGTGCCTTCAGCCAGGTGCAGAATGAGGTGTTACCATGGAAACAGCCAGAGATGGCAGTGGGTAATGGGTGACTTTTATGTGACATTGAAAATATTGTGAGGGACAACCAACTGAAATGTAAATTTGAATACAAAATTTTGCGGGAGGAAATATGATTGGCTGAAGAGACATATATGAGTCTGTATTGACTGGATATCTGTGCCATTGAATTTTGGTTGCAGTGATAGCAGCATAATTGAGACTTCCGTCTAACGAATATCTATTTTGTGACTGTCACTGTTGTACATCGTACAAAGCATTGGTAAAGGTAAGTCTGTAACTGTTTGTTTTGTCATGTACCGTAAAAGAAAGGGTTCACGGGCTGTTATAGGCCTGTGGGTTCTAGTATGAGTAAATCAGGTCGACAAAAGAAAATATTAAGTTAGTACAGCTGTAGTTACGTGGAACACATGAATACTGTTTCAATATACAATCATTTTAGTTGAGATTATGGATTAAAAGAGAGAACGTGTATATTTGAAATGTTTATTCAGAAATGCACTGTTTTCAAGGCAAGTTTCTTATCTAACACGAGTGCAGACATTGCAAAAAACAAAGTAATCGGTATAGCCACTAGTACATAAAATACAAACGGTATAGTTGATGAAAAATGAATATGGTTTAGAAAAATTAATTATACACTCTTATGAGGAAGTATATTGGGGCAGATTTATGAAGGCCTTGCGCCGCCGGTGCGTTACTTTTAACATAAATAAGGCTCATTATATGTTAATAAATGGAAGAAGGTCTCTGGCCTTTCAGTTTAGGAACGATACATGAAAATGCTAGTGGTTAGACCAGTGTTTCCCAAACTGTGGTCCGCGGACCCCCAGGGGTCCTTGACCCATTCTCAGGGGGTCCGCAGGCAGTAGTTTTAAAAGCACTTCAAAGTTCCTTGCAGAATTATCAGTTTTGGAGCAACAATAAAAGTGTCAAGATAACACCAGTGATTAATGTGCCTGCTGGAGAGAGGAGAGTTTTGTCCAGTGGCATCTTCAACTTATCTAATGTAGCACAGAGGGTTACTGCAAAGAATATGTACCATGTATTTAATTTAAAAAAATGTTATATGCATAGGTCAGTGGGTTACTTACTGCTTTTGTAAGTAACTTATTTTTCTTCCCAGATTGTCGTATCCTTGTGCATAATAAGGTCTTCATTTACTATTCTTTGAAAGCTAATAAAATTCAATCTGTAATGATAACTGTGTTGTAGACTGCACCATTGTTTCCCAAAAACCTTTGGGGGAGAGCATTCCAAAAAACCCTCTGTAGTGGTCAGGCTCACTCATTGCACTTGGTATGCACCGTATGGGGACTGGTCTGAAAACATTTTCTAGGGCTGCTTTTGGTTTCCAGACTGGCCCTTGCAGGAGCAGGAGCCTCGAACAGCAAAATAAAACCAGCCATGTAAAGGTTTGTCACTGGGATGCAGCACCAATCTTCCCATTAAATTATTTAGTTTTTTGTAAATTCACAGAAGTGGAGGAGCGTGTCATTATCCTCCTTGGCTTAATGACACGGTCCACCACTTCGGAAACGAGGGTTTTGGCCATATTTACAAGAATATGGTGCAGCCCTGTGTTTCCCCCAGCGCTTGCGCTACACTTAGCAGGGTAGCGGCCATGCAGGCACCCTTGCACCATAGTGCAAGTGTGACTGCGTGCAGGGGAAGATTGTTTATGTACAGGAAGATCCTCCTTCCTGAACATAAAAAATCCAAGGCGTTTTGCTTTTTCCATGTGTACTGCATAAGGCAGCGCACATGAAAAAAGCAAAATCGAGGAGAAATAAAGCATTTATCCTCGTTTCGTCAAGTTAAGTCCAGGTGTTTCCTGGTTTTAATTATGGCGCATTCTCCTATTTACGCTGCCCTTGTAAATAGGAGGCAGCGTTAAAAAATCAATGGCTGTTGCAGTGGAACGCCCATCGCAACACCCACTGCCCACCTCTTTCACGTTAAGTATTGCATGAAAGTGGTTCTTATTTGCAAAGCAGCGTTAAGCCATAGTAAGTGGCTCAACGGTGCCTTGTACATAGGGCGAAACCCATATCGCCACGGGAATATCGCAAAAAGTGACGTTCCCATGGAGATAGGGGTTTGTAAATCTGCCCCAAAAATTGTTAGTAATTCGAGTCTTTCTTTTGTGTACACCTGAAACAATTTCCCTGAGATATGTGGCATACAAGGTAAAACAGAACACCGGGACCTTTATCGATTGCGTTATGTTGCACAAAAGAAAAAAATACACGTAACAGACTTGAATCATTTACATTTTCACTATTTCTGGGCACTTTGCTTTTTGACCTTTCAGTAACCGACTTGCTTTATTTCGCCTGTATTTTACGTAGATCGGAAACAATGGCTATGTATTCGAACTTACCAATTCAAGAGCTACTATTATATTTGGTTTTCACAAAATCTTTATTCAAAAATGATGACGTACAAATGCAGGCATACAACCACGTAAGTGATGACGCACAAATGCAGGCCTAAAACTACGTGGGCCAGCCACGGAGCAGACTGGGGCTGTACAAGAGGGCATATTTATCTGAGGAAAACATAACTGAGTCGGTGGTCATTTTATTTCATCAAGGTACGATAATTGCAATAGAATCATATCGAAAATTCATTGTGGGCAAGTACCATCAGTGTTGAAAAATCGACCTTTCAATAATACTGTAATTAATGATGCGTCAGAACTTAATATCAATTCATTGTCCGAATGTTCAAGCAATACTCATCCCCTCCCGCCATGTGCTTCAAGAACTGCATCCATATTTCATGATCTGAAGTCTGAGCATCCGGAACACAACGGGGAATTGCGAGTTTCGTTTATATCGGCGCCATTTTGGGTGGGGTCAGGCGGGCCCAAGTATAGTCAAAATGTCTCCACCAACTCGGGGTTGGACCAGAATCTCTTTCGGCAGTCCAGAAGTTCCGTTAAGGGGCAACAGAAGGGACCGGTGACATGAACCATCAATCAAAGAAATTGAGGGGCAACAATCTTTCCTACCGGGTCATACTGATGTTCCACCGGAACCGATCGAATCAGTAGTCTGCAGGATTTTTGGTCATTCAAACTGAGGCTGGCGTCAGCATGAGAGCGCCAACGTCTCGTGGCTACGCTTTGGTCGTTCTGCGGGCAATCATGGCAGTCCTTTTCCATCGGGGGCGGTCGGAGGCCCGTGGAGGCCGAGGGCCCTCCGCAGCTCTCGTAGAATCTTCAAAGTTGAGGAGAACGCCTCTGGACAGGTGTCTTCCATTCAGAAAATATTGTGGCAGCATTTTGAAAGGAAAGACAGGGGCCCATTTTCTGGTTAACAGGCGACCAGGCCAACTTTTCACGCCAGGCCCATTCCTGCAAAGTCAACCGCCATTTTTAGGAGATCTGCAACCACCGGCAGTCACTGGGTTGCAGGAGCAGATGGACTCAAGCCTGTCGGGCGAAGCATCGTTGCACCGCCACAGTGGACGAGACCCTGCTGGGTGAGTGGAGCGTCGCTGTACCGTAAGAGTGGACGAGTCCTTTGCGGGGCGCGTGGAGCGTCCCTATACAGCCACAGTGGGCGAGTCCTTTGCTGGGCTCGTGGAGCGTCCCTATACCACCACAGTATGCGAACCCTTTGCTGGGCTCGTGGAGCGTCCCTATATCGCCACAGTGGACGAACCCTTTGCCGGGTGCGTGGATCGTTGGGGGTGCAGATGAGGGGCCTCCACCTGGGGAGGCAGGAGAGGCTCGTCCTCGCCGCCTCTCCCTCCCAGTGCACCCCACGGCGTCTTGCTGACATTTGTTATGGCCGGACCAGGCGATGAAGAGAGGGGGGGGTCGGAGGCATATGCAAGACATCCCCCCCTTGTGGCCTGCAAGGCGCCGAAAGAGGAAGGGAATGGCAAGACAAGTTCATCTCGGGTCGGGCCCATACCTTCTCCGGCCGATGGCGGCCGGCCGCTCTTTGCCACGGCCCCAGGAACGGATCCCTTGGTTCATCCTGGGGACAGGACTTGGCGCGTGGTGTCGCCTCCGGACTATTCGCGTAATGGTTCTCCACCCCAGGCCGTTGCCGACGGCTTTTATAGACTTTCTGACGCTCAAAAACCCTACTAGAAAGCAGCCCAAAAGTAGCCCAACATTGCTACTTTGGGGGAGGAGGGACAGGGACGGCGTCAAGTAGACGGCGAAATGCATTGTGGGTTTGTTGCTGCGGCCGTTTGTCATGTAAATAGTTGTTTTAATATATTTTTGTTCAAGAATAAAAACGTTTTAACCTGTTATTTTGCTGTCGTGTGGTATATTTCTAATATTTGTCGCTCTGATGTCGTTTCCCCTCCCAAATGTAACATGTGATTGTAATCTACAGCCGGACATTCCGACAGGACATGAGAGCAAAAGGGGGGGGTCAGATCTGAAGTTGGGCAGGCGATAAGATCACGTTTTGCTATGTGGGGCTATCTATGTTCGTGATGGGGCCTAAAAGGGGGCAAGATGGCGGGGCCACTGTGCCGTGACTTTCGCTTTAACTCCAACAGTGGTGAGGGTGAACACAAATGAACGCCGCTTATGTACATATACATTTTCATTTTCTACACCACATGAAACCTGCCTCAGGTTTCATATAGGCGTTTTGTTGCAGGGTGGGCATTCATTTGCATGAAAGCCCTGTAAAACTAACACAGTGAAATTTAGAAGATTTCACTGAGTCAGCTTTATAGCATTGCTGAATCAAATCCTTACGCCTGTTTGAAACAGGCATAAGGAGTGATGCACCATGCAATTTGTGGCTTGCTCCTGTGCATTGCAGTAGACATGTTGCGCTTACGACGTGATTCCTGCAATGTGCTGCTTTTGCGGCACAGATGCGTGACGCATCTGTGTTGTTTTTGCTCAATGGTGCTCCACATTGTAAATGCGGCACACCATGGGTGGCAGAGCAGCGGTGCACATTAACTGGTGCATCTCTGGGGATGCGCCAGTTAACATAAATTTGCCCCTTTACATTTAAGTATGAGCAGGGGACACAGAGTTGGTGAGGCTTATCCAAGGTTAAAAAGAGATGAGTCCTGTTCACTGAAAACTTGGACATAGGACTCACCTCCTCAGCATCGCTGGACATGGCTAAATAATAGCTGCAAAATGTTACTCTTGTTAAACAATTTTACTATTATAGTCTCTGAGATTTGTCTCTTACTCTGCAACATCTTATTGTTGTTCTCTTTCTTTAAAGATAACGACAACATCAACCATGAGTGATAATGAGCAATCCGCTGATCTCGATCTTATCGTTGAACTTGTCATTGAAACGTCAGTGGAAGTGGATCCCTTAGATGATTTAAATCCTGAGGATGATGAAGAACATGATGAGGATGCCGATTTGTCAGAATTGTATGACATAGGGTGGGAAGCTGACGTGCTTGAGCCTTTGGAACTATAAACATTTATTTTTAAAATGTACTGGAAATAAAAAGTGAAAATGTAAACCGATTCATTTAAAATTAAACACAACTTGAAAAACAGGTTATGTGTAGTGTCTTTAATAAAATAGTCAAATATGCTCATAAAAATATTTCTAAACCAATGAAAAGCTTTATTAACAAGTCACATGATCTGTTAAGCTTACGTTACGCGCTCCGCGCCGCGCCCCGGATTGCTTCCGGGAAGCTGCGCTTCGCGCCTCGCCCACCGGAGCACTTCCGGGTGCGCTAACGCGGCGTGTCATATGACGCATTATGCAACAACGCGATACGTCGTTGGGGCTCCACCGGAACTGATTGAATTAGTAGTCTACAGTGTTTCTGGAAGTTTCAGACTGAAGCTGGCGTTAGCATGAGAGCACCCCGTGGCTACGTCGTGGCCATTCTGCGAGCAATCATGGCAGAAGCTCCCCACCGGAACTCTGCGGGAGTCGGGGGCCCCTGTGACTCTTGTAGAATCTTCAAGGCCTCGTAGTAAAAGTATGCGTGGTAAAGGCTGTCGTTGTAACCACGCATGCGTTGTAATGCATGCGTGGTTAAAGTTTTCGTTGAAACGGCCTCGTTGTAGTGGTCGTTTCCCTTCAGGCCCATGCTGTTTCAAAACTGTGCATGTGCTTGAAGCAGGCGTAGGTATTGACGCAGCATAGAAACTACTAAGAACCAATTGGAAGTGTTGTTTTCAAGTCACATGACTTCACATGCGCGTCTCAGGACGTGTACGTGGTGATAGTATCTAGTCACGTACGCCATTTGGAAGTAGCGGTCTAATTTAACGAAGTTTCAAAACGTGAAAAGGAGTAAATTCAAACATATCCGGATTTAATATATCTTTTGAGCTCGATTCAAGCATACAATTGTTAAAGTATAAAACCTTTTATATATTTGAAAATAGCAAGGTGTGTACATTCGGTCACACACGAAAGTTTAAAAAGACATTCGGCTCCATTTAATGAAAATTTTCATAATATTAAAAAAGAAGCCTAGGTTTAGTGTCTTTGACATAGTATAAGTTCTTTGATGGGTCTATGAAGAAATTTAATAAGTTGCAGTTGTAAAGTTTTCTCGAAATATATAGGCGAGTGCGCGCACACGGTCGCGCACGAACGAAAGCCAAAAAAGCGGAGATAAACCCCCTTTATAATATGCTCCTGGAGCTCTTTTTGGTACAATGAGTTAGTTCTGAAAAGAACTTTTTTTTTTTTAAACAAGTGTTATGTTGTGTTTGATTTTTTAAACTTGCAACAACATTTTTCATATGTGACACAGGATCGAAATGAAATGAAGAAATGTATCTTTTCTCGGGGCATTTATGACTCTCAATTTTTAGTTTAGTAAGAATGAGGCTCTTCTCTCCGTACAGAAGAATTTCTCCACACTCGTTGCATTTCATGTGCACCTTTGCAAGATATGGTCTCAAGTCCATCAAAGCACTCGATGGAGATACAGGTCGTCCACCAGAAGATGTGCTGGCCACCTCTGATGGTAATAGCGTGGCCAGGGCTCTTGTCGATGCCTTTGCAAATTCAACAGGGTGCACTTGTTTGACATGCCGCACCATGGTATGTATGGAAAAGGAATAATTTTTTCTTGGATTTCCTCTTGAGAGAACCTTATTGCATATCGTGCAGGTAACTTTTGGCGCATTAACTTTCTTTTGTTCTTCAGGATAAGTGAAAAGTTGCCAAATAAAAGATTCCTTTTTTCTTTTTAAAGGTAGTCGCTCATTTACTTCAGATTCGGAAGATGAATGCGGGGCGGCAGCCATTTCAGCAAAGTCTTCCGAAGGGTGTTGAACGTTGTTCTCTTTTGAGAGTAGAAAAGATAGTGAGAGAAGTGGGTGGAGTACTCCGTGTAAATTGCAGAATAGAAACTACTAAGAATCAATTGGAAGTGTTGTTTTCAAGTCACATGACTTCACATGCGCGTCTCAGGACGTGTACGCGGTGATAGTATCTAGTCACGTACGCCATTTGGAAGTAGCGGTCTAATTCAGCGAAGTTTCAAAACGTGAAAAGAAGTAAATTCAAACATATTCGTATTTAATATATCTTTTGAGCTCGATTCAAGCATACAATTGTTAAAGTATAAAACCTTTTATATTTTTTTTAAAATACCAAGGTGTGTACATTCGGTAACACACGAAAGTTTAAAAAGACATTCGGCTCCATTTAATGAAAATTTTCATAATATTAAAAAAGAAGCCTAGGTTTAGTCTCTTTGACGTATTATAAGTTCTTTGAGGGGTCTATGAAGAAATTCAATAAGTTCAGATTGCAAAGTTTTCACGAAATATATAGGCGGGTGCGCGCAGTCGGTCGCCCACGAAAGCTTGGAAATGCGCTATCCATTTTATTGAGAACTGTTGCCGAGAGTGCGCACACCGGGTCGTGCACGAAAGTTTAGAAAGGCTATTTTTATTTATAGACAAATTTTAATGCGTTGAAAAAAAGGCAAGGTACAGATTTTCTAATTCTGTATCGCTTTACAAGGAGTCTCTATGCAACTTGAACAGTGAAGAAAACGGATTTTTCCGAAAAAAATATTGCCAGAACTTTATTGACAAAAGTATAGGTTGCATACACGAGATATTTCTGAATTAGCATTTTGAAAACCAATGAAATTCACTGAAAAAACCATAGGTTTTACACACGTTATAGTTAGGAAGTAGCATTTACAAAACCTATGAAATTCACTGAAAAAAACATAGGTTTGACACCAGTTATAGTTAGCTGGAAATTTTACTGATATAAAACCAATGAAATTCCACGTTATAGTTAGTTGGACTCACTATAACTTGCGCGTGTAATGCACTGCTGATGACGTCACATATTACATCACTCATGACATCACTGATGACACCATCCTTGTGACACAGTGACAGACCTCCTTTCACTGTAATCTAACCCTTGAAACACATATTCAAAAATAGAAACTAAAATTTTCAAAAAATGGAGATACCCATACCAGTTACAACAACCAATTCAATAATCCCACCATCTATATACACATGCACTAATTTACCAACAGTTCTATATATTCACTCATACATATATTCACTAATCATATGTAGTGATACACCTACACATCCTGTTACACACCGAAAGTCATCCAAAAATTATTCACACACATACTCACACATGCAAATAAACTATTGAACATCCATTTATTTGCATAAACAGCTATACACACACTACCACTTTACTTCTAAGGAAACTTACACATACTTACTCTCTTAAAAAATCACTTATAGAAAAATACTAATTTAAACAGGAACTCTTACAATCCCTCACTCTCAGATATACTCACTTATATACATCAATATTCACATATACTAGATTAAAACATATGTAGTTACTGATAAAGACACTAATAAGACAGTCATTCACTCACTAACACAGACATATACACACTCATCCACCCATACAGTCCTGCACATATGCTGTCTTCAAAACACATACAAACAGAGACTCAGCCATTCTTGCATCTATGTAGTAAGTAATACCCCCACCAAACCATGCAAACACTCATACTGATACTAAGAAAAACATCTAATAACCTATATACATACACATGTAGCAACTCACCAACCCATGCAGGCACTTATACACAAAGTGAAACACTAATACATATATTGAACTATTTAAGCATTACTCACTAATATATGTATTCACTAAGATATTCAATAATATATACATATATAACACATATTTATTTTTCAGAAAGACACACATTCACTGGATGGTGTCATCAGTGATGTCATGAGTGATGTAATATGTGACGTCATCAGCAGTGCATTACACGCGCAAGTTATAGTGAGTCCAACTAACTATAACGTGGAATTTCATTGGTTTTATATCAGTAAAATTTACAGCTAACTATAACTGGTGTCAAACCTATGGTTTTTTCAGTGAATTTCATAGGTTTTGTAAATGCTACTTCCTAACTATAACGTGTGTAAAACCTATGTTTTTTTCAGTGAATATATATATATATATATATATATTTGACAATATTATGTACATAAATATATTTTTTATTCCACCAATGCTGCGTCGTTGGTGGAATAAAGTTAATTTTCAGGGCCTGGATCCTGCCCCTACGCAGACCACCCACTGACAGCAGTGCATTGGAAATCAGGATCACTTAGTGGAATATATATACATGTGATCAAGGCCTCTGGTAGGCTGAAACGCGTCATGCAGGCAGTCATGCTAAAATTTAAATAAAATTACTCACCGGGACCTTCAACTGGGTCAGCGCTCGTCTTTTCTTGTGTGGTACTGGATGATTGCAGGAGCTCCCCAGGCGAAATTACCGACATATATACATATATATATATATATATATATATATATATATATATATATATATATATGTATATATATATATATATATATATTCACAGAAAAAACCATAGGTTATAGACCATATATAGTTAGGAATTAGCATTTACAAAACCTTGAAAATTCACTGAAAAAACCATAGGTTATAGACCATATATAGTTAGGAATTAGCATTTAGAAAACCTTATTTTACTCACACAAAACCATTGAAATTCCATATATAGTTAGTTGCACTAACTATATATCGCGCACCCGCAATCCACTGCTGATGATGTCACATATTACATCATTCATGACATGGTCAGTGACATCACTGATGACATCACTGATGACAACATCCAGTGATTATGTGTTTCTGTAAAGTTTAAATATGTTTTACATATTGAAGAATGAGTGGATGTATAAGTGTCTGAATGAAGGTTTTAGTAGGTGCGTGATTGACTGTATGAGTGAGTGATTAAATGCGTCTTACTGAATGCACGGGTTAGTGACTAAACTGTCTTAATTTGTGCATCATTATGTCTGTTGTGATGTAAACTGCTGCATGTGTTGATCATTAGCTATACGAGAGGCTATATGTGTTATTAATTGGTTGCCCAAGTATTTCTATGGGAGATTGAGTTTGTGTGGGGGTGGCTGGAAGGTGTGTGACTCTGTGCATAGATGTGTGAGCAGTTTATTCACTATGTGTATGAGTTCAAGAGTGCATGTGGAAACAGCTACATGGGCAGTTGACTGTGTGCATGAGTGTATTGATGAGTGAATGGATATCTCAATGCTACATGTCATAGTAAGTACATATGTAAAACACAGTACATGTGAGAGTTGGCATATATAAATAACTGTGCATGAGAGCCACTGAGTGAGTGGTTGTATCGATCATTGTGAACTTGTATCAGGGATTGTATAAGAGAGTAAATATGTGTTAGTATATGTTTCAATAAGTAAGGTGTGTATAACTGTATAGTTGAAGAAATGGAGGTGAGATTGTTTCTTTGCATGACTGACTGGGTGTGTGAGTAACTCCATGGATGAGTGGCAGTGTGTGAGTGTCTGTATACACTGAGTGTATCTAAGGTTATATTAGAGTGTGAAGAAGTTTATCGTATTAGCACAAGAATGATGCCAAATGAGACGTAATCATTGATGTCATCAGTGATGTCATTTGAGATGTCATCAGTGATGTCATCAGTGATGTCACTGACCATGTCATGAATGATGTAATATGTGACATCATCAGCAGTGGATTGCGGGTGCGCGATATATAGTTAGTGCAACTAACTATATATGGAATTTCAATGGTTTTGTGTGAGTAAAATAAGGTTTTCTAAATGCTAATTCCTAACTATATATGGTCTATAACCTATGGTTTTTTCAGTGAATTTTCAAGGTTTTGTAAATGCTAATTCCTAACTATATATGGTCTATAACCTATGGTTTTTTCTGTGAATTTCATTGGTTTTTTAACAGCTAATATCTGTAGCTGTAAAATGTATTCTTCTTTAAATCCAAAAATATATTTTATATGTTTATGAATAATTTTTTTTTTCAATATTTTTTTTTCTTCGTTCCCGCTTCGCGAATCGGGAAGCTTCCCGTTAGCTGACCTTGATGCCGCGAAATAGACCGCGAGCCGGTAAACGTTTCTTTACCGCAAGTGCCGCGTTAGAAAACAACATCGTGACGCCTCCCGTCCGCATGACGTTTCACGTTGTCGCGTGATACGTCATATGACGTGCTACGTTAGCGAACTGGTACGCGAAGCGAGTCGCAAAGCGCAGGTTTCTGGAAGCAAACCGGGAGGCCCTGCAAAGCGCTTAACGTAAACACAGCAAGTCATGTGACTTGGTAATAACACTTTTCATTGGTTCATTTCACTTTTGGTTTCCTAATGATGTAAGACTAGGTCATATAATCTAAAATGAACACTTTTGATTGGTTGAGAACTCTTGTTTTTCCCAAATGATGAAAATCCCTCCTTCTTTCCTCACTCTGACTTTCATCATTGTGAGAGAAAGACCCTTTGTGATCACTGAGCAATGGCTTCTTTAGTAGCTTCAGCTGGTGCTTCCCCACCACCTCCACCACATCCAAGGAAGAGTGGACCACCTGCTCAAGTTCTAATTCAACAAGAAGAAGAAGAAGAGGAACAGGAGTACGAGCACGAAGAGAGGCAGTTTTTGCCTGAGCAGCCCAGGACGTCTCACCGGAAAGAAAACTTCATTTGGCAATTTTTTAAAATTCCCAAAGGTCAGAAAAAAGTAAATGCAAGATACGTAACTTGCCTTATATGTCAAGATAGACTGTCCAGAGGGACCGACAAAAAATACAGTTTCGGAAACTACACAATGCATCGCCATATGACTAGGTGGCATCCTAACAACTACAGTGCTGCACAGTTTCGGAACGACCTAGATAATCTCCCTATTATGGCCAGAAGATCTGTTGTACCGGAAGTAACGGGACCAGAGGGCAGGGAGATGGTGCCAAATATACAAATGAGATTTGGTGATGTAAAACACATCTGCGCATTTTGCGATGGATTCATTTCCTACGGAGAAAAAAGCATCACTCTGATCAACAGAGCTATTGACTATCATATGCAAGTTTGTCCGAAACGCCCAAAATAATAAATACTTCTTTTTTTTGTTTTGTTGCTCCTGTTGAGCCCTTTACAATGAATCGTTTTCATTGCCCCCTCCAAGAAAAACCCAAAAAAATATAAAACTGTTCCGAAAAATTCAAAAACAGTAAAAAAATGTTCAGAAAAATAAAAAAAAAAGTTCTTTTCAGAACTACCTCCCCGTTATTAAAAAATTGGTACAATATTTGGAATTGTGCCAACCTCTATTTCTCTTAGTTCGCTTCCTAGTTCGCTCGCTGGTACGCGAACCGGAAGCGAACCAAAAACAGTAAGTATAAGGGAAGGAAACAGACACTTATGTTAAAAGAAACACAGCTATAAGGGAGTAAACTAGAGATACCATTACCCGTAATCCACTGCTGATGATGTCACATATTACATCATTCATGACATGCTCAGTGACATCATCAGCAGAGGATTGCGGGTTTTTTGGCAACATGCCTTATCCACGGTTTAATAACGCTGCCTTTTGCTTTATATAAGTTTTCAAATTGTATGAAATATATACCAATAGGTCGTTATGAACCTTTAGGTAGTGCTTTTCTTCATGAGGTCTGGTCGCTTCCATACACATACAGATGTTTCAAAGATGATCAAGAAGTTTATCTGAATGGAGAGGAATGCACTGAGACGCCAGATCATTCACTAATGTGTAGGCACATACAGTTACACGGTTCATGCAACAAACACCGACCAAATATGGCTTGCGTGTTGCAAGGCACGCCAGTTCCTGCTATCATCCCCACGTTCAAGTTGTTGGAAAATGGTAGTTATTTGATGCTCAATAATGAAGATTGTTCTGAGTTAATTAAAAGTATTCCTTTTATCGTAACAGTAAGTGAACGGGTTATTTGCTGCAGAAATGTTCTATTTCCTCCCACACATGAACATAGGGAGTTTTCAATCTGGCCACAAATACCAACCTTGGGACACGTTTCAACGGCATGGCAAGAATAAGAGCTCTTTTGTCTCAGAGAGAGGTGGCCTTGAGTTCGGCCCGTGAAACTTTCGTACTTCACATAGCGAACACCCATGCAGAGGTGCACACCCTTTTCAATTAAGATTTGCCTTTCAATTTCAGCAACATGTTTCCGACTATCTTTAACGCATCCTCCACAAAGTCCCTGGCACACTTTTTTAAAGTTGTTACCAGTGGTCTCGTGACTTCATTTGAGAAAATCTTTGGAGTCATCCCTGCTTCCTTTCATTGTATTTTCTGCACTCTGGTTCGTAGATTGGCATTTTTACTTGCATTACCAGCGGACGCTCTTGTGCTTTTTTACATTTTTAAATATGGATGTCCCTCCTATGCAACCTCCGACCCTGCAGCTGCTGACACTGTTCCGCAATCGCATGCTAGAATATTATGGCACAATGCCGTTGGCGATATTAAGCACGGCATATGGATTATCTTTTCGGTTCTCCTACTTCACCTGTGTCCAGCCTGTATTTCACTGCCTGACCTGTGATTTCGATTGGGCCATTGATTTGTGTCTCTGCGGACCGGTTTCTCCTGACGTCGACTTTAATCAGCTGATGACTCCTATCATTACTCACGAGTTGGTTTGTCCTGGCGAAAGGATTATGGCTGTGGCATTGATGCATGGACTACTTGGTCCCTGGAATTTACTGGCGGCAGCACAGTCTTTCTTGGAACAGAGCTTTCTTGAAAACCCACCGAGCTGTCCTCTGATGGTGATAGAGGATCCGGTGCTGGGAGAGCACGTATGTTCTTTTCCGCTTTTAAATTGGATGGCTGAACTGTTTTCGGATGAAGACGGTGACTTCCTATTGGAGGCTGTTGCAGCTTATTTTGCATACACAGTTATGTCATAGACCTTTTTCATGTTTGATATGCTGAGTACTAGCATTTCATTGACAATTCATTGACTTATTTGTCAAGTTTTTATTATTTACCTTGCCTATTGGCTTAAGACTCGATAAAGTACTTGGCTGTTTTATTTTTCTTTAGCATTAAATTTTCCTAGTTTTTAATGCTTTACCTTGCGGACCGTCCACATATAAACTTGCAATCTGCTCTCATGAGATGGCACTTCTATTATCTTATTCAGTTCGTTTCCGGATCATGAGGAGGTGTCATCTAGGTCCTGGATATCTTTACACCGTGTTAAGTTAGCATGGGCTCATTACCGGTTTAAACGCCATTTTTCCTTTTTTGCAACTTCTGCACACGACACTTAGTTGTTGCTTTAGCTTTCCACCTAGTAGTTCATCGTGGTTTACATGAGAATAATATGTTATTGGTCTACTATCTGCTTTACTTGTTAAACTATATCTGTACAGCGAGTGCTAAAGTTTCAAGAACAACACGATACAGAATTGTTATGAGGTCTGATCTCCACGACTTCATACTCATAACATAAGTGCAACTTCTGCCAATTCTGGGCATGAGGCGGGTTTTATATTGCTTTGCCGAACACACATACACAACAGTTGATGCGGTTCACATGAAGAGAGAGCTGGTGTATGCTGATGTGATTCCTTCAAATCTAAGACACTAAAGTATGGGCACGCCCTAAACCAACACAAAGAGACCTTCTTAGCAAATAATATAATATGTGTATTAGGGAGGGTGAGATATAAGCAGCCGCGGGCCGTGGAGGGAGTTACGATGGGGCAGGGAGGCGGGGAGGGGGAGAAGCAGGGTGGAGCCCTCTCTACCTTGCCCCTCCCCCTCCCCGCCTCCCTGCCCCACCGTAACTCCCTCCACGGCCCGCGGCTGCTTATAAGTGTTGCTAACTCTTATTCATTTACAGCATGTTAACATACTGTCACCATTCGCTTTTTATGTACTAGTAACTATGCTGGTAATTTTGCTACTGATAATATGTGTACTTGTATTCTCCACCCTGCTTCTCCCCCTCCCCGCCTCCCTGCCTCACCGTAACTCCCTCCACGGCCCGCGGCTGCTTATAAGTGTTGCTAACTCTTATTCATTTACAGCATGTTAACATACTATCACCATTCACTTTTTATGTACTAGTAACTATGCTGGTAATTTTGCTACTGATAATATGTGTACTTTTATTATCTAAGGTACTACGCCTGAGAAGACGGCATTAGTAAATAAACATTTCAAATACACATCTGTTCTTCTTAACTCCATGTTCTGGTTTCTAAGAAATCTATAACGACCGACTGTTCATGAGTTCCACGTATCCTGAGGTACTATAAGTTCATATTCTGGATTGTCTAAACATTGAGAGTTTGTTATATCCAATGTGACACTGTACCTAGCTTGCTAAGGAGTTTTTGATTACTAACGTGAGTTTTGGGACACCCTAATTCGCCGAGGTTCCAATCCTCTGTCCACAGTTCTGTGTGAGAACAGAAACCCTGCGACAGGGGCACCCCCGACCCTTGCTGGAGCTTCATCACACTTGCGATACAACTCCAGCAATGCATTCGCCGAGGTTCCAATCCTCTGTCCACAGTTCTGTGTGAGAACAGAAACCCTGCGACAGGGGCACCCCCGACCCTTGCTGGAGCTTCATCACACTTGCGATACAACTCCAGCAATGCGCCACCTTTACGGCACAGATACATCACGCATCTGTGCTGTTTTTGCCCCATGATGCGCCGCATTGTAAATGCAGCACACCATAGGTGACGGAACAGCGGCACAAAATGACTAACACATCCCTGGTGATGCGCCAGTCATCATAAATGTATCCCTATGCTTCTTATCTTGTTAGAGATGAACCGCCATATGTATCATCAAAGTTATTTGCATTTCCTAAATAGCGAACTTTAAGGAATAAATAGCGATTCTTTACCATTCCTAGTTTGCGATGAGCTATTTGCTAATTAGCCGAATGTAGACCAATGAAGCCCAATGTAGCCCAATGTAGCCCAAAGATGGCCGCCAGACACACAAAAAAACAAATGTAGCCCAAATATCAGCCAGATGTAGCCCAACTATAGCCCAGTGACAGAATGACCAATCAGCTTCGCAAACCTCCGTTACGCGAAGCGGAGCGCTGTTACAGATATATATCTTTTTTTGAACGTTAATTTCTCAAAATCCACTGGAGCACATATATTGAGACCTAGCAAAGGCACATCGGGCTACCAGTCCCTAATATTTTGCCAAGTTTCGTGCAAATCCATTCAGCCGTTCAATTATTATTATTATTATTTTTTTTTGCCCCGCGGGGCCCTTTTAAAACCTCCACATCAAACCTAGGGGGTCAGCGAGGATCTACTATGCCCCCTTATAGTTATTTCCCCCTTTGTTTTGACCTCCTCTTGTCTCTCGATCCTACCGAGAGACAAGATGGCGGCCGCTACGGACTGTTTGGAATGTTGACAGACGCCGGAGAACCAATCAGCTTCGCTTCACAAAGCTCCGTTGCGCGAAAAGTCCGCGAACCAGTGCGCTGCCCGGTCCGCTGTTACAGATATATATCTTTTTTTAAACGTTAATTTCTCAAAATCCACTGGAGCACATATATTGAGACCTACAAAAGGCACATCGGGCTACCAGTCCCTACAATTTTGCCAAGTTTCGTGCAAATCCATTCAGCCGTTCGGGCTAAAAGTGAGGCCAACCGCCCTATGGAAAACTCAATGTTAAAAACACGTTTTGGGACCCCCCTTTTTTCTCGGCCCCCACTGGACGAACCCCCCCCCAAATTTTCAAGGGCTGCTCAGAAACAACATGTGCCATTTTCCTGAAAATTTCAGCCAATTCCGTCCACAAACGCCAAAGTTATTAGACATAGAATTTTCAAAAAACCCACAGAGAAAAAATCCTAACTATATATACCTACTGGCGACCGCCAGTAGGTAATATATATATATATATATATATATATATATATATATATATATATATATATATATATTCACTGAAAAAACCATAGGTTATAGACCATATATAGTTAGGAATTAGCATTTAAAAAACCATATTTTAATCACACAAAACCATTGAAATTCCATATATAGTTAGTTGCACTAACTATATATCGCGCACCCGCAATCCACTGCTGATGATGTCACATATTACATCATTCATGACATGGTCAGTAACATCACTGATGACATCACTGATGACATCTCAAATGACATCACTGATGACATCACTGACGACAACATCCAGTGACTGTATGTTTCTGTAAAGTTAAAATATGTCTTACATATTGAAGAATGAGTGGATGTATAAGTGTCTGGACGAAGGATTTAGTAGGTGCATGACTGAATGTATGAGTGAATGAGTAAATGTGTCTCACTGAGTGCATGGGTTAGTGACTAAACTGTCCTAATGTGTGCATCATTATGTCTGTTGTTCTGTAAACTGCTGCATGTGTTGATCAGTAGCTATATGAGTAAGTATATGGGTTATTGATTGATTGCCCAAGTATTTGTATGGGAGACTGAGTGTGTGTGTGGCTGGCTGGGAGGTGTATGACTCTGTGCATAGATGTGTGAGCAGTTGATTGACTAGATGTATGGGTTCAAAAGTGCATGTGGAAACAGCTGTATGGGCGGTTGACTGTGTGCATCAGTGTATTGGTGAGTGAATGGATATCTCAGTGCTACATGTCAAGTAAGTACATATGTAAAACACAGTACATGTGAGACTTGACGTATATAAATAACTGTGCATAAGAGCCAGTGAATGTGTGAGTGGCTGTATGGATCATTGTGAACTTGTATCGAGGATTGTATAAGAGAGTAAATGTGTTTTAGTATATGTTTGAATAAGTAAGGTGTGTATAACTGTATAGTTGAGAAAATGGAGGTGTGATTGATTCTTTGCATGACTGACTAGGTGTGTGTGTAACTTCATGGATGAGTGACAATCTGTGAGTCTGTGTTTACACTGAGTATATCTAAGGTTATATTAGAGTCTGAAGAGGTTCATCATATTATCACATGAATTATGTCATCAGTGATGTGATCAGTAATGTCAAATGAGATGTCATCAGTGATGTCATCAGTGATGTCATTTGAGATGTCATCAGTGATGTCATCAGTGATGTCATTTGAGATTTCATCAGTGATGTCATCAGTGATGTCATGTGAGATGTCATCAGTGATGTCATCAGTGATGTCACTGACCATGTCATGAATGATGTAATATGTGACATCATCAGCAGTGGATTGCGGGTGCACGATATATAGTTAGTGCAACTAACTATATATGGAATTTCAATGGTTTTGTGTGAGTAAAATAAGGTTTTTTAAATGCTAATTCCTAACTATATATGGTCTATAACCTATGGTTTTTTCAGTGAATTTTCAAGGTTTTGTAAATGCTAATTCCTAACTATATATGGTCTATAACCTATGGTTTTTTCAGTGAATTTCAATGTTTTTTTAATAGCAAATATCAAAAGCTTTAAAATGTCAAGTACGTGGTAGGTAAAAACATTTTCGTGTTTATGCACGCTGATGTGCTTTGAACGCTGCCCCCCCCTCTTTTCTTTTAGGAGTATTCTCTCTTTGCAGATAGTGAAGGGTAGGTAACGCAGGCCTTTGCCCCCGTTGTAATCCGTCGTGCCTGCTTCCCTCTCCATTTGATTGATTGTTATCCAAGCATTTACTGTTTTGGAATTAGTTCTCTTTGGTTCATTCTCTATTTACAAACAAGCACAGAGTCGCAATACTCTGTTTAGTCTTTGCAGATAGTGAAGGATAGGTAACGCAGGCTTTAGCCCCCGTTGTAATCCGTTGTGCCTATTTTTATCCCTCATTTGATTGATTGTTTGGCCGAACATTGATCGTTCAGAATTGGTTCTCTTTGGGTGATTCTCTATTCACAAATAAGCAGAGTCGCAATACTCTGTTTAGTCTTTGCGGATAGTGAAGGATAGGTAGTGCAGACTTTTGTCCCCTTTGTAATCCGTCATGCCTATCTCTGCCCCGTTTGTTGGTAGTTGGTTCAGCCCGGACCGTTTATTAGAGGTAGATCATCCGACTCCACCAGAGGACACCCCTAATAAAAAGGACATATATATAAAATGCAGACTAGCCGCTGTATCGTGCAAGCAAACTATAACATAAAAATCGTTAGAAAAAACAAAAGGAATCAAGCAAAATCAGTAGGCCACTGATGGGATCTCTTTTTGACCTCGCTAAAATAGAAACATTAGGAACAACCCCTCATGAGAAATATGAAACTAGTGAGAGGAACCGAGCTCGACGCCATGATGGCTGCAAGACAGCTCGGCTCCGCCGCCCACCCCGCCCAAAATAACGACAAACCCTATGCAAATATTATAAATATATACAACACACCAGCAAAGTAACAGGGTAAAACGTTTTATTAAATAACTATTTACATGGCAGCCTCCTGCAACATCGATCCAAATACATGCCGCCGTTCCCGGGATTTCTCCCCGACTACTCTGCAGCCTATGAGATGGAGAGGCCGGGGCATTGACTAGGCGGGGCCTCCGGCCGCAACCACAGCGCCAACGATCGCTGCTGTCGGAGGGGAGCCTTGCCGGTGAGACCACTGATCTGAAGAACCGCTGCCTGCGGTGCCTCCCTGAGCCGCTTGACGGAGGCCCCCGAGGGGCGGTGTGGTGGCGCGGACTCGGAGGGGGCGCTTGGCTCCTGCCCCCTCCCCAAGTCTTGTTGCCCTGGTGTGGCCTGAGATCGCCCCCGACATTGGCGGCCGGCTCCCGGGGTCTGGCGGAACTTTTTGCCTTTTGGTGACTCTTCCATTCTGGACCTTGTCCCACAATCCGTTTGACCTGAAGACACGTCCTGCGGTGCCCTGGTCCGACCATCACATATACCTGCGCCAGGAGACGGCGTGGGGTGCACTGGAAGGGAGAGGCGGCGCGAACGAGCCTCCCCCACCTCCCCAGGTGGAGGTTTCTCAGCTCCACCCCAGCGCTTCACTCGGCCACCTGAATTGCGCCCGCTCTTGCGGCACAGTGCCTCGCTCGGCCACCTGAGTTTCGCCTGCTCTTGCTATTACAGCGTCTCACCCGCCATCCGGCTGAATTGCACCCACTCTTGTGGTACAGCGACAGGCGGCTGCCACGGAGCTCACGAAATGGCGGTCGGCTCCACAGACTTGGGCCTGGCCTGCAAGGATGGCTCTGGGCAACCCTGGAACTCGGACGCTTGACTGCTAGGGCATGGGCCCCATTCCCAAAAGCGTCCCCTCAGCCATGAAGATTCTGCAAGAGTCACCGGGGCCCCCGACTCCCGCAGACTTCCGGTGGGGAGCGACTGCCATGTTTGCTCGCTGAATGGCCACGACATAGCCACGGGGTGCTCTCATGCTGACGCCAGCTTCAGTCTGAAACATCCAGAAACACTGTAGACTACCAATTCGATCAGTTCCGGTGGAGCCCCAACGTGACCCGGTAGAGAAGAACTTGCCCTCCCCTCTTTGACTGATGGTTCTTGTTGCCTGTCCCTTCTGTTGTCATTTAACGGAACTTTTTGGACTGCTGAAAGGGGTTCTGTTCCGACCGCTGGTTGGTGGAGACATTTTGACTATATCCTGGACCTGCCCGGCCTCGCCAAAAATGGCGTCGGTATAAATGAGACTCGCAACTCCTTGATGTGTACTGGTTGCTCAGCCTTGATATCACGAGATATGTATGCAGTTTTGGAGCACATGGCGGGCGGGGACGGGTACTGATTGAACATTTGCACATCACTATTGATATTAAGTTCTGATGTATTATTCATTACTGTACTATTGAAAGTTCGAATTAACGTTACTCATGGTACTTGCCCGCAAATGTATATCTAGATAATTTCATTGTAACTGGTCCTGTCGTACTTGCATTATAAAATTAACGTCCACCGATTCCGCAACTGTTAGACACCTTAATTCCTGCAACCTAATGGCCCGCCCGTTACGTTTTTCTACAGTGTAAAGGTCCCCTCATCATATACGATTCCAGTTTGCTCCGTGGCCGGCCCACGTGGTTGTAGGCCCGTATTTGTATACTGACATTTTTGCAAAAAAAAAAGTTTTCGAAGGAAGTATGGAATCAGCGTCATAACAATCGTCTAGGTTGGTAGGATTTTAGAATAATGGCTGTTATTCCCAAACAATAGAAGACAGACAATGCAGACCCTTTGCCTGAATTTTGGATTGATTGAAATTTGTATCCGTCACACCTGCCCTTTTTCCAGAATTGTTAGAAAATGGTCGACCGTAGCTTAAGGTATCTGCCGAATGTAAGGTGTGGTATTTTGTCCCATAAAATAAGACTAATTGAGAAACAAATACACGAAGAGGGAACTCGAATTTAGAGACAAACAAAATGAAACATATTTTGGCATCATAAGAAGGGGAGGATATGTTACACAGAAAAATAATGCGAAAGGGATAGCCAAGATGTGTTGTATCACACGTTCCTGCAGCTAGTCTGATACATGGTAAGTAGAAGCTTTTTCGTGTTTGCGCGCGCTGACATCCTCTGAATGCTGTAGCCCCCCCTTTCTTTTCTCCTCTGTAGGTTACATCGGAGTTCCGACTGAAGAATGGAGTGGACATGGACCGCACCGTGCTCCATGTAGGGAAAGACATAGACAAGCGCTGTGAGATATTGCATGGAATGCAGACCATCACTGTGAACGTGAAAAATTGTATGGTGTGACTGAGCGTACATGCCCTGATTGTATGGTATGAATGTGTATGTATTCCATATGCCCGGCCGATAAACGTTCTGTTTGAGCAACTGCCGCGTTAGAAAACAACATCGTGACGCGTCGCGTAACCGCGACATATCGCGTTGTCGCGTAATGCGTCATATGACGAGCCGCGTTAGCGCACCCGGAAGTGCTCCATGTGCACGAGGCGCGAAGTGCAGCTTCCCGAAAGCGATCCGGGGCGCGGCGCGGAGCGCGTAACGTAAGCATAACAGGTCATGTGACTTGTTAATAAAACTTTTCATTGGTTCATTTCACTTTTGGGTTCCTAATGATGTAAGGCTAGGTCATGTGACCTAAAAATAACACTTTTCATTGGTTTAGAACTATTTTTTGTCCCAAATGATGAAAACCCCTCCTTGTTTCCTCACTCTGACTTTCATCTTTGTGAGAGGAAGACCTTTTTTCATCACTTAGCAATGGCAAGTGTTGTAGCTTCAGCTGGTGCATCCCCACCACCACCACCACCACCTCCTAGGAAGAGAGTACCACCTCCTCAAGTGGTAGTTGAGCAAGAGGTGCCCCCCCCCACCTTCTTGTTGCCTGATTCGGCCAGCTCAATCGATTGAGCATGAGACTCTGTTGTGATCTGAAGAACCGCTGCCTGCGGTGCCTCCCAGAACCGCTTGACGGAGGCCCCCGAGGGGCGGTGTGGTGGCGCGGACTGGAAGGGGGCGCTTGGCTCCTGCCCCCTACCCAAGTCTCGCTCGGCCAGCTGAGTTGCGGCCACTCTTGCGGCCTACGACATGTAGAGGCCGGGGCGTTGACTAGGCGGGGCCTCCGGCCGCAACCACAGCGCCAACGATCGCTGCTGACGGAGGGGAGCCTTGCCGGTGAGAGCCACTGATCTGAAGAACCGCTGCCTGCGGTGCCTCCCTGAACCGCTTGACGGAGGCCCCCGAGGGGCGGTGTGGTGGCGCGGACTGGGAGGGGGCGCTTGGTTCCTGCCCCCTCCCCAAGTCTCGCTCGGCCAGCTGAGTTGCGCCCGCTCTTGCGGCACAGTGCCTCACTCGGCCGGTTGAGTTTCGCCTTCTCTTGCGGCTACAGCGTCTCAACCGCCATCCAGCTGAGTTGCGCCCACTCTTGCGGCCTACGACATGGAGAGGCCGGGGCGTTGACTAGGCGGGGCCTCCGGCCGCAACCACAGTGCCAACGATCGCTGCTGACGGAGGGGAGCCTTGCCGGTGAGAGCCACTGATCTGAAGAACCGCTGCCTGCGGTGCCTCCCTGAACCGCTTGACGGAGGCCCCCGAGGGGCGGTGTGGTGGCGCCGACTCGGAGGGGGCGCTTGGCTCCTGCCCCCTCCCCAAGTCTTGTTGCCCTGGTGTGGCCTGAGATCGTCCCCGACATAGGCGGCCGGCTCCCGGGGTCCGGCAGAACTTTTTGCCTTTTGGTGACACTTCATTCTGGACCTTGTCCCACAATCCGTTTGACACGTCTTGCGGTGCCCTCGCAATGCGGCCTGGTCCCTGAATGTGTGCAGGGGGACGGTATTGATTGGATCAAGATGGCGGCTTCACACAAAGCTGACTCAAGTGTTGCTGCTGATGCTATGCAGACAAAAACTGGTTTTCAGTTTGTACATTCTTCAGGATTTTTCCATCCAAGGCTGGTTGAGAGTTTGTAGAACGATGGCTTCAGATTTTCAACATACTACTCTTCAACATTCTTCATAAATGTAACAATGTGAGACTCAGTAGGAGAACGGCCGTTTATCTTTCCTTTCAAAATGCTGACACAATATTTTCTGAATGGAAGACACCATCTTGTAGCCTAAAGGGCTGCGTCAAGGGTGGTATTGCCCAGAATGTCTTGTTTTCTAGTGCTCGTAATGACGAAGCCAGAACTGCCGAAAGGGATTCTGGTCCTGCCGCTACTTATTGGAGACATTGAACTATACTCTGGACCTGCCTGGCCTCGACCAAAATGGCGCCAGTATGGGAGCGACTTGCAACTCCTTATGACGTTCTAGTTACTTAGCCTTGACGTTATGGGGGATGTATGCGGTCTTTGTGCACATGGCGGGCGGGGAAGGGTACTGACTGGGAATACGGACAACCCTATTGATGTCGATTTTTCATTATTGATTATTGATTATTGTATTAATAAAGCTTCGAAGTAATGTTACCCATGATATTCGCCCATGGTGTGCGTATGGACGATTTTATTGTAACTGATCCTGTTATACTTTCAATTAAAAAATCAACCTTCACTGATTCTGCAACCGTTTGTCACGTTTAGTTTTTTTAATTAAATGGCTCGCTTGTTACATACTCCTATACCCCTGGCTTTTGAAAGACACCATCTTGTAGAATAAAGGGCTGCGTCAAGGGTGGTATTGCCCAGAATGTCTTGTTTTCTAGTGCTCGTAATGACGAAGCCAGAACTGCCGAAAGGGATTCTGCTCCTGCCGCTACTTATTGGAGACATTGAACTATACTCTGGACCTGCCTGGCCTCGACCAAAATGGCGCCAGTATGGAAGGGTAAACATCGTTTACAACGATGTTTTCACAACGCGGTACCTTTACACCGCGGCTGTGACAACGCAAGTCGTTACCACGACTTGCGCTGGAGGGCGCTCAAGGTCTAAAAATAGTTAATTTACTATCCTAACACCTTCCCTAGGGTCCACGGGGACTGGTGTTAGAATAGTAAATTAAACTATTCGAAATCCGCGCCCCCCCAACGCAAGTCGTGGTAACGACTTGCGTTGTCACGGCCGCGTTGTAAAGGTATGCGTTGTGACGGTACGCGTTGTACCGTCATATATCCGTATGGAAGCGACTTGCAACTCCTTATGACGTTCTAGTTACTTAGCCTTGACGTTATGGGGGATGCATGCGGTCTTTGTGCACATGGCGGGCGGGGAAGGGTACTGACTAGGAATACGGAAAACCCTATTGATGTCGATTTTTCATTATTGATTATTGTATTAATAAAGCTTCGAAATAATGTTACCCATGATACTCGCCCATGGTGTGCGTATGGACGATTTTATTGTAACTGATCCTGTTATACTTTCAATTATAAAATCAACCTTCACTGATCCTGCAACCGTTTGTCACGTTTAGTTTTTTCAATGAAATGGCTCGCTTGTTACATACTCCTATACCCCTGGCTTTTGACCCTTTCCTACGCGCGGTCTGTACTACCGCCCTCGGGCGATCTATGTAATGAACAGACTACCATTGCCGAAACACAAGGGAATGCATCTCAGAGAGATAAGTCAAGTACGTGGTAGATAAAAACATTTTCCTGTTTATGCACGCTGATGTGCTTTGAACGCTGCCCCCCACCCCCTCATCATTTAGATTACCACCGCCCATTGCACAAAAGCGTACCGGGCGCTCCCCACGCAAAAAAAACGATTTTTTATTTTTTTTGCCCCGCGGGGCCCTTTTAAAGCCTCCACATCAAACCTAGGGGGTCAGGGAGGATCTACTATGCCCCCTTATGGTCATTTCCCCCTTTGTTTTTGCCTCCTCTTGTCTCTCGATCCTACCGAGAGACAAGATGGCGGCCGCTCCGGACTGTTTAGAATGTTGAAGACACCGGAGAGCCAATCAGCTTCCCTTCGCGAAGTTCCGTTACGCGTCAAGTACGCGAACCGGAGCGCTACCCGGAGCGCTGTTACAGATATATATATTTTTTTGAACGTTAATTTATCAAAATCCACTGGAGCACATATATTGAGACCTAGCAAAGGCACATCGGGCTACCAGTCCCTACAATTTTGCCAAGTTTCGTGCAAATCCATTCAGCCGTTCGAGCTAAAAGTGAGGCCAACTGCCCTAACATTGGAAAAAAATTTCAGGGGCTGCTCAGAAACAAAATGTTCCATTTTCCTGAAAATGTCAGCCAATTCCGTCCACAAACGCCAAAGTTATTAGACATAGAATTTTCAAAAATCCCATAGAGAAAAAATCCTAACTATATATACCTACTGGCGACCGCCAGTAGGTAATATATATATATTCACTGAAAAAACCATAGGTTTCTCACCAGTTATAGTTAGCTGGAAATTTTACTCGCATAAAACCATTGAAATTCCCACGTTATAGTTAGTTGGACTCACTATAACTTGCGCGTGCAATGCACTGCTGATGACGTCGCATATTACATCACTCATGACATGGTCAGTGACATCACTCATGACATCACTGATGACACCATCCAGTGAATGTGTGTCTTTCTGAAAAATAAATATGTGTTATATATGTATATGTAAAAGTTGATAGAAGAATGAATGTTTAAATAAGTGTTTACATGGATTTAAAAAAAAAAAATATTGGTTAACTGGTTTATTAACTGTATCTTAGTGAATACATATATTAGAGAGTAATGTTTTAGTATTTAAATATATGTATTAGTGTTTCACTTTGTGTATAAGTGGCTGCATGGGTTGGTGTGTAGCTACATGTGTATGTATATGGGCTATTAGAAGTTTTTCTTAGTATCAGTATGAGTGTTTGTATGGTTTGGTGGGGGTATTACTTAGCACATAGATGCATGAATGACTGACTCTCTCTTTGTATCTGTTTTGAAGACAGCATATGTGCAGGACTGTATGGGTGGATGAGTGTGTATATTTGTGTGTTAGTGAGTGAATGACTGTCTCAGTAGTGTCTGTATCAGTAACTACATATGTTTTAATCTAGTATATGTGAATATTGATGTATATAAGTGAGTATATGTGAGAGTGAGAGATTGTAAGAGTTCCTGTTTAAATTAGTATGTGTTTCTATAAGTGATTGTTTAAGAGAGTAAGTATGTGTAACTTTCCTTAGAAGTAAGGTGGTAGTGTGTGTATAGCTGTATATGCAAATAAATGGATGTTCAATAGTTTATTTGCATGTGTCAGTATGTGTGAGAGTATCTTTTGGATGACTGTCAGTGTGTAACAGGATGTATAGGTGAATCACTACATATGATGAGTGAGTATATGTATGAGTGAATATATAGAACTGTTGGTGAATGAGTGGATGTGTATATAGATGGTGGAATTATTGAATTGGTTGTTGTAACTGGTATGGGTGTCTCCATTTTTTTTTTATTTTAGTTTCTATTACTGAATATGTGTTTCAAGGGTTACATTACAGTGAAAGGAGGTCTGTCACAAGGATGGTGTCATCAGTGATGTCATGAGTGATGTCACTGACCATGTCATGAGTGATGTAATATGTGATGTCATCAGCAGTGCATTGCACGCGCAAGTTATAGTGAGTCCAACTAACTATAACGTGGGAATTTCAATAGTTTTATGCGAGTAAAATTTCCAGCTAACTATAACTGGTGTGAAACCTATGGTTTTATCAGTGAATTTAATAGGTTTTTTAAATGCTAATTCCTAACTATAACTGGTGTGAAACCTATGGTTTTTTCAGTGACTTTCAAAGGTTTTTTAATAGCAAATCTCTATAGGTATGAAATGTAATATTGTTTATAATGAATTTTATATTGTATAATTATGTCATAGTATTTTTTTATGTTTATTTATTTTTTTGCCCCGGAGCGCTCCCGGGGCGCGTACCGATGCGCTCACCGGTGAGCGCAGTGTTACGGCGCACCCCGGGGCGCGTATCGCTGAGCGTCCCGTTAGCGCTATTGCCGCGAACGAAAACAACATCGTGACGTTTCGCGTAGCCGCGTGATGCGTCTTATGACGCACGGCGTAAACGCACCCGGAAGCGCGCGGACGTATACGATCGTGCAACGTCCTGACGCGCTTACGCCCCGGGGCGCGTAGCGTAAGCGCGTCGGGTCATGTGACCTGAAAATAGCACTTATCATTGGTTGAGATCAGTTTTGGTTTCCAAATGATGAAGGCCCGAGTCATGTGACCTGAAAGTAACACTTTTCATTGGTTCAGGACAGTTTTGTTTTCCAAATGATAAAAGCCCCCACCTATTTTCCTCATTCTCACTTTGTACTTTGAGTGAGGAAAACCTGTTGAAAGACCTCTCTGTACCTATTTGTCTGAAAAATGGCTACAGTAGTAGCAGCTGCAGGAGCATCTGCTCCACCTCCACCACCACCACAAGGACCACCCCAACACCACAATGGTGGAGACCAAGAAGAGGAGGACGAGGAGGAGCAAGAGGAGGGGGGTTCCTACCAGAAGATAATACCCCATATAAGCCAAAGGAGCACTTTATCTGGCAGTTTTTTTCCATCCCAAAGGACAAGAAGAAAGTTAATGCGCCAAAGGGGACTTGTTTAATCTGTGGTTTTGAACTTTCAAGGGGGAACCCTAACAAAAAATACTCTTTTTGGCAACAACACCATGATTCGGCACATGCAACGCCGGCATCCTATTAACTATGCTAGGGCAGAGGTCAGGGAACTTGACAGAAACCCATCCCAATCTTCTGCCAGCACCTCCCAAAGTAATCAACCCACCCCATCGGGTCCAGAAGCGAGGGAGAGGACCACAACTATTCAAACCAAGTTTTCCAATTTTAAAATCGTTTGTATATTTTGTGGAGCGACAATATGCTATGGTGAGCAAAGCATTACACTTATCACCCGTGCTTGGGATCACCACAAGTGCCCGAAGAAACATTCATTTTTTCCTGTTTTTTTTTTTGCTCCAGTTGAGCCATTTACAGTTCCCTGTTTTTTGTTTCTCCCCATAAAAAATACAAAAAAATATAAAACTGTTCAGAAAAGCCAAAAAAAGTAAAAAAATGTTAAAAAAACAATAAAAAAATATAAAACAACAAAAAGAATAAAAAAAACAGTTCTTTTTAGAACTACCTCTAATTTATTAAAAAATGCTAAATTTTTGGGAAAGTCTGTCATTCTTTTTTCTCCAGGGTACGCGTATCGGTACGCTCCCCGGTACGCGTACCGGGGACCGCACCCAAAAAAAAAAAATAATAATAAAGGAGTGAGCATGAGGGAAAGACACAGAGAGAGTGATGTTAAGAGAAAGAGAGCTAGAGGGAGCAACACAGAGGGACTGTGTATTAGATAGTAAGACAGAGAGAAGGTGTAATAGGGTGTAAGTGAGAAAAGGAAAATGAATAAGGGAGCGAAAGAAGGGAAGAGAGAGGAAGTAGACTAAAACAGAGCAACTGGGAGAATGTCAGTGGGTGTTGAAAGTAAAAGGAAGGACAGTAAAGGATGGGGAATGAGGGGTTGTGACGGAACTGGAGTAAATGAACAACGGTGAGGGAGGGTGAGAAAAGAGCAGTGAGTGTAAGTAAAGAGGGGTGAAAGAGGGTGGATAAAAGTGAATAAGGGTAAGACATTGGGAGTGACAGAGAGAAAGGACAGAGAGATTAAAGGAAGGAGTAACTGAAAAGGTCTGAGTGAAGCAGCAAAGGAAGGTAAGTAAGGGAGTGTGGGTGAGTTGTAGGGAGCGAGCATGACGAAAGAGTAGTGACAGAGTGAGGGGACAGAGACAGCGACGGTAAGAGAGACAGAGTGACGGAACGGAAGTGAGGAACTGTGAGGACAGACGGACTGAGAGAAGGAGTGAGAGGAGTGAAGTAAATGAGTAAGGGAATGAGTGAGGGAGCGAGGGAAGGGAACAGAGGGTAAGGGAAGTAAAGCAGGGGGACTGAAAGAAGTTGAATGCCGTAGGAGAGTAAGGGAAAGAGGAGTAAACATGGAGGATAAGAATAAGTGAGGGAAGCAGAGTAAGGAAACAGGAGTGAGGTAGGGTGAGAGAATAGTAGTGAGGTTAAAGCAAAGGGTGATGACAAACTACATTTTTTTAGTCACACTTACCATATAATTAATTAATTAAATTAATGTATATTTAAATACATTTTTTTACTACACTATGTATCTGTGAAAGAGAGAAAAAAATAAGTTATAATTAGTAAAATATATATTTTAAAATAGAAGAGACAAGTTAAGAGGTTAAAAATCATAGAAATAAAGTAAGAGTGAAGGACACAGAAAGGGAAATAAAGTAATGTAGAAAGACAAAAAGAGGGAAAAAGAAATAGAAGGAGAGCAAATTACTAAGAGTAAGGCAGATACATTCAGTGACAGAGAGGAAGAGAAGAAGAGAGAAATGAACTGAAGGTAAGAAAGATACTAAAAGAATGTGAGTTAGTAAAACTAAATCAGGAAACAGGAGTAAGTAAAAAGGGAATGACTGAGAGGGAAAGGAGTCTGATTGAGGATGCATTTACAAGAATGAGGAATGGAAGATGACTGAGAGTGAGTGAAGGGGAGTCACAGAGTGAAGGGATGAAGGGAGAGAGGATAATATAGAAGGATTGAGAGAAAAGGAGTGAGGAAGTTAGTAGACAGAGGGACTAAGGGAAGGACTGAGTTAAGTGGAATACAATGAGTGAGGAAAGGAAAATGACTAAGGGAGCAAAAGAAGGAAAGAGAGGGGAAGAGGACTAAAGCAGTGGAACAGAGAGAATGTGATTTGGTGATGAAACTAAAGAGAAGGACACTGAAAAATAGTAAATGAGAGGTAGTAATGGAACCGGAGTAAAAGAAAAGGGGATGAAGAACGATGAGAGAGGAGCAGTGAAGTTGTTGTAAGAGAAATGATAGAAGGTAGATAAACACAAGTGAGCATAACACAAGGAGAGTGAGGGACCGAGGTTATAGAGGTAGTGAACGAAAAACAGAGAGAAGAGGACAAATGAAAGGAGCAAAGAAAGATAAGTCAGGGAGAGTGGGTGAGTTATAGTGACAGACTGCGACAAAAGAGGTGAGTGAGTAAAGAGGAATTACTAAAAGAGCAAAAGAGGAAAAGATGGAAAAGGGAAGTAAAGCACAGAGACTCAAAGCTGATAAGTGGTGCAAGGGAGAGAGGGGATGCAGACAGTTGAAATGGGAATGAGGGGTTGTGAAAGAAGTGGAGTAAAGGAATGGGGTGAAACAGAGTGAGAGCAAGACAGCGTGAGTGAGTAAAGAGAGCTGAAAGAGGGTGGAAAAAAGAAAGTGAGTGTGAGACAATGGGATACAATTTAAATTACGCAATACAAACTATAGAATAACTTGTACAACATGTTACATAGTTTATTTTTCCTGTTGTCAGAATATATTGAATTTCACTAAAAATAGTGAGTTCAAACTACTCATCATATGACAGCGGGAAAAAAAACACAATCTAAAAGATTGTGTTTGAAAAAACCCATATAAACTTACAAATCACATATGTACACTAATCTTTGATTCACTTACTTTTCTTTTAAGCCAAATAGTACATCATGAAGGTCCTTTTCGTTGGAAAATACTCTGCTGTTCTCTAAAACTTCCATTTCATTGACTTTCTATAAGAAAATCTCCAAGAACATGTGAAATATTTCTCAATGTTTTCATTTCCTTCTTGTGTTCAGTGATGACTCTTTCCTTATTCCTTCACTTTTCCATAAGGCCAAATAGTGTCAGATGTATCAGTATGTTTTTAAATTACTCAAAACAAAGTCGGAAATTACCGTTTTCCCAACGTTCTGAAAGAAAAGTTCCTTCAACATTTTCACAATCTTTAAATATGCATATTTCCATCTCTGGCTCACTGTTATTCAACATTTCCTATAATACTGATTTCACTTACTATGAGATCCATTTACAGTACCTATATGACATCTAGAATTTTTATATTATCTTGAACACTTTTACTCACAAAATAATTTTAAACAGCAGACTAACTTTTATTAACTGCTCCCGTCTTCATAAGCCAATTACCTTTACTTAAATTTTGGTTGTAAAAACACTAGGTATGAATTTTTTAAGTCAAAAGGCAAACGTTGTTTGAAAATCAAATGACTATCATTGCAGTTAGTCCAACCGTTTCGAGATTTTAAATAAATTGTATAATGCCCTGGTGTTGTTGAAGGACCGTCATGATAAATAATAGCTATAGTTGCAAAAGTTCTTCCTGAAATTGATAACTGAGAAGCCACGAAATTTTTAATAGAAGTTGTCAATTTAGTTCCAGGTTTACATCGTTGGAACATTAAAATGACATACTGACCATAATTTTGTATAAATAATGTGGACAGCATTGCAGACTTACATTGGGTACACACCATATTGTGATCAGCTGCTTTAACTAGATTATTAAAAGGCACTGATTTGCAGTCTGGTAAAGTCAAATATATAAATCTTTCGGTGTCTATTGTAGTAGTACTTTATAAACTACAGTTGTCGCAGTCATGCTGCCATTGATAAGAAAGGCTAAAAAGATTTTTTATATCTACACCTTCATCTTCCAATACATCAAACATATACATTAAAAATTCCTGACAATCCTGCTGAATATTCTGTGAAAATTGATTTTGACCAGAACATATGTCTAGAAGATTTCGAATTTCTGAAACACTTTCTATTTTTGCTCTATCACTGCTACATTTCTCAAACACAGAATTCAATAAACAGCAGAATGTTTGATCCCGATTTTCAACAATCTGTTCTTGTAAATTTTGAAGAAAAAATACAACATTAACCACTACATTAGCATAGCAGTTGACACCAGAACTGTTTCCAAACTGAAATCCAACAACATCTTCAACAGAATCCTTTTTCTTTCTGCTTACAATTACAGTTCCATCTACTTTTTGTCTTTTTGCTACTACCTCACTGCAATTATTCTCATTTCTTCTTTTTCGGCCTACCACACATTTTTCAAACAGAGGATATTGAGGCAAATGTGGAGCATACTCTCTTCCTAACCTATTGTATTCTTTAACACAATCTAGATCTGCACAAATCTTTGTTTCATCACACTCAATCAAGTACAATCCTGATAAAGTTCTGACTCGTGATAATGCCACATATGCCATACCCCCTTTAAACACAGAACTTCCAATGTTCACCAAAGCGCTATCTACACTTAAACCTTGAGATTTATGAATTGTCACCGCATATGCCAAACAAACAGGAAACTGTTTTCGGCGAACATATAAGTCTTTCACAAGCAAAAATCTAGCTGAACAACGACAAATTTGTTCTATTTCGGCAATGCCATCAAATTTAATTTTTAAAATTTCAATTCCATCTCTATTTTTGTAATTCACAAAATCAACAACATGATCCATTGCTCCATTTACCAGACCTCTTTCAACATTTAAATTCCTTCTCAAAATGATACGACAATTTAAACACACATTCAGAGTCTTTTCAAAACCAGCAGTTTTAGATATAGTCTTCTCTAATGAATCCAATTTTGATTTCAAATTTTCAGACAAAATAATTTTTGCTCCCATATGCTCTATTTTATCTATAGCTTCCAGTTTCACTATCTCTTTATTTTCTAACTTTAACATTTTGTTGTTGAAGATGGAACATTCTTTCAGAGTTGGCATCAAACATATCCCAGATTTGTTCTCGTTAATTTTCTTAAAAATATTCCCTGGAAGAATGTTTTCATTTGGATACAAATTTGAAATTAATCGTGCATGTAAAGCTTCTTTCCCATGCTGACTTACTTTTCCGATTCTTACATCTTGTAGAATATTTTTATAATCTTCATCCTTTGCCTGTCGCATATTTTGAAGTAGTTCTGCATATTTGAAATTTAACCATATATTAACGTTTCCAATGCTTCCTAGGCACTTCCTGGTATCTTCATGCGTGACCATTTTAAACACTGGTTGTCCTTTCACTGGAGTCAACTGCAGTAGATCTCCAAAAACAATAATGTGTTTCCCTCCAAATAACACAGCATACTCTGTTCTAAGAATTTCTTGCATTCTCAAATGCACAAAAGCAAGCATTAGATTTGAGACCATGCTTACTTCATCAATGATAAGAAGTTTCATTTTCTTCAGGACTCTGGAAACTTCGGAACACGCATCTCCAGATAGCTTGTGGTATTGCAATTTGTTATCATGCTCGACTGGCAGCATCAGTAAACGATGTAAAGTAATCCCTTTAATGTTATGAGCTGCCAGCCCAGTTGGAGCGGTAACAACACAAGACAGCGGTGATTCAGTCCTTTTCTGCAGATAAGTTGCAATTGCTTTAATCAGAAAACTTTTTCCAGTTCCCGCTTATTCACTCACGTACAGTCGGACAGGCTTAAATGATGTACATGAGCACTCTTTTTTCTCATGACTGAATCCATGTTCTATCTGTTCTGTGACTTTGTCATATATCTGTTTCTGCTCAAGGTTTAGTTGTTTCACTAAATCTTCTAAGTTAACTACATCATCTTGAGCTTGTTCCATAGCTCTTTCCACCTCATCCATGGCAGTGGCTGCTTCATTTTGGATAATTGGTCCTCCAAGTGGATCCTGACTCATTGAAGTAGAACTCTGACTGTCTTGAGAACTGTCTCTAGCAATCTCTACAGCAATTGTGGCTTCTTGCTCTATCTCTTCGTTCAACATTTGCAGATAATTTAGAAAACCAGGACATTCTATGGTATCCTTGCTTTCATTAAAAGAATCTTCGTAACAGAGAAAATCTCCAAGTAGTTCCTCTTCTGTACGCCATGGCTTAAAGAGTTGCAAAAGAGCTAAATAGTAAAATTCCCTTTTCTCTGGATTTTCGCAACTCAATTTTCGATGATTAATCAAATGGCCTTTTCTCTGCTTCACTAGACATCCTTCACACCCAATGGCAGCATATATTCCATTATTGATATCTTCTCTGTTGTTCCTCTTATAAATATAGTTTTGCAGAACTTCATACAAACAACTGTTCTCAAGATGACTACTTCTATTTGGATAGTATGTATCCAACATGTTTGTCTTCAAAATATCTGTACTGTTTGGTTCTTTCTCCGCCAAATACTCAATTTCTTGTACAGATTTCAAAACTCGGTTTCGTGTTGTAGCAAGACCTAGACTTGCCCAAATAATTGTTCTAGACTTGGCGTAGAGACTTGCTGATGATAACCGATCAGAACATTCAGATGCTCCAATTTCTCGATGCGACAACATCTTCAGACTGAAACTGTATAGTTTTTTACTTATACTCTTTTCATGTGAAATGTCCTCCCACATTTCCTTCAGTTCTGTCTTTTCTTTTTTTGTGATGTAAGACGTCACATATCGAGCCACAGCAATAGAGTTGTCAGCAACAAACTGAATATCCATGTTAGCATTCCACATGGACCAAGTCACTGGGTTGTAGTCGTTGATGTACTTGGACTCTTCGTTTCTTTTTAAATTGTATGTATTTTTTGGAGATTTCCTCGTCACAGTATGTCGCAGAGAAGACATCAAATTATTTACTCTTCCTTTAGAAATCACTGGTCGTGGAAACCCGAAACGACATTTTGGGTAGAACTTGTCCTTGTTTCTGAATTTTCGACGACAGTACTTTCCACAACTATGGAATTGAAAGCGTAAAACTTGTTGCCTTAAACTGTTTTCTTCGGTAGTTTTCGGAACAGCACATGTTGAATACTCTTCAATGAAGCTCATCACTGTCTCATCTGAATCTGTTCAAAATTTGGGTGCATCTTTAATCCAAAACAACATATGTATGTGAGGAGCACCTCTTGCTTGATACTCCTTTCTCCAAAAGAAATCCAAAAACTCTCAAAGGGGAGGATTTTTTGTTGTTGATAATAAAAGACATCATAGCTTCAAATCTATGATTGAAATATCTGCATACATTCACTGGATCCAAAGAACACAGTACTCCAGCAGTTTTGAATTCTATATTTTGTATATTTGCATTTGCCTCTCGTAGAAATTGAAGTAAGTCATCCCATGCATACTCAGCACAGCTAAGAGTGAGGAACCATGTAGGAGTTCCTAAGTTTCTTAGCATACATTTCAATTCCCCATGACGACGGTACCAATACTCATTTGTACCACGCTGACATGCCATGAGATTGATTAGATGAGATTCCAAAATATTATCTTGCAGATTGACTTTCTCCATAAAGTCCCTCGCCGAACCATTTTGCAGATGTGCTCCACTTTTCAGTATATGGTTTACTGCATAAGAAAGCCCAGATAAGTCACTTTCATACAGTAGATGAAACAAATATGGAATGCATTGACGAAACCCTGGATCTTCAGCATATAATCTTAAAGTTTGATATTCAGATACAGGAATTTGAAGTGGTCGATCGTCATATCGTCCACCTCGACCTGTTGGAAATAAATGTGGAAAACAACGAGCTTCCAAACTTTCTTCCCATACACTAATGGGACTTTCTTTTGCTGCTTTCATTTGAAACAAGTCAATTGCATTCCCCATTACTTCTTTGGAATGCAAAGGATGAACAGTATAATGTTCATATATTTCTTCACTTCTAGACACATTAAATTTTTCAATTTGGCCAGCTGAAAAATCACTGTCTTCATCTGCAGCTGTTTCCTCTGCTCCAACACATACATTGTTTTTGACCAAATACAACGTTGCCTTTTTGACTTTCCTAACATCTACTAAATCTTGCCAGATTTTCTTACTCTTTGTCGGAACCCCATTAACTAGAATAACCAGAGGTTCCTCTTCCACTTTCTCTACACCAATTGTATCAATATTTTTCTTGAAATCTAGAGGCAAATAAACAACTCTTCCCTTTAATCCTCTCTGTAAATCTGAAGGAGGCAATTTCCCTATCTTAGGCTCCATGCGAACAATTGCCTGAAAAGGATGGACACATTGAATCAAAAGAGACTCATATGTATTTAAATCCATCAATTCAGGAGGAATGTCTACCAACTCAAGAATATTATGAACAGCTCTAGCAGGCATTCTGTTTTGATTTAATTCATCATAACAATATTTACAAATACGCTGATCAGAACTCAAATCAAAAGAATTCTCCACCCACAAATAGGTTGCAAAATCCTTCCACTCATAATTATTTATCTTTTCACTTTTTACGTATAAATCAACTAATCTAGTTTGATGCTTATAATGAGTTCGTCTACAACACACACAAGTAAAATTAGGCCTTTCACTTGATTTCACCTTAAACCTGGTAATTTCCTGCTCAAACTTTTCTATACTTGAAATCTGTACATTGTCTTCCACATTACCTTGAATTTCTGTGTCAATTTCTACACTGTCCTCTTTTTCACCAAAATAACAAATCTCAATTTCTTCACAAATCTTCTTCACATCTAATTCAGTTCCATGCAAAAGAGCACTGTTTAATTGTTTAAGCTTAAGTGCTGGACGTTTGGCATAATACAACCTTCTCACTAATTTCCTCATTTTGTTATGATGCACTGCTAACATCCTAAAATGATGAAAAACACTCTGACAGACTTTTCTAGAAAGACAAGCCAGTGAATTCCCTTGCAAACCTGTGTTTTCTCTCACTCTGCAAGGATCTAAGTCTTGCAACATCTTAATTTTCAGTTTTAGACTTTTCTTACTATATGTACGTAAGAAATTACAAAACAAATTGATTGATTCCTGTCGCACACTACAAATACTACTACACTTCCAAGTGTACACTGGACCCTTAGTACGTCTCCCTAAAACTTCATCAGTTAACACCTCTTCTGGTTCTCTAGGCACAAGTTTCTCTTTTTCAATCGGACAACCATCTTTCACCTCATATGCTCGACCCCTGGTGTCAACTGCATGCACTAAATCATTCTCCTGGAAGTAACTCTCCTCATTAAAAAATGGCTCACAACTTGAACTGTGCATCCATTCTCCAGAAAAAACGTTACAAACATTAGTCCGATTAATTACTCTTTTCCATCTACTGTTTGATTTGAAAACATCAATTGTCTTGTTAAGTGTCCTAATTCTATTGATTATTAAAATAAATATTTTTTTCTTAACTTCAAAAGCCTGATCAACAATCTTCTCTACATTTTTCATTTTCTTATAAAAAGCAGCTCTCTGTTTACCTTTCCTAATGTTTTTTAACAAATTTAAAACCACCCTATTGCGAAACATTCGTTTACGAATGTCTCTAAATTGATTCTGCCTTCTATTCCTAAACATATTATTCTCTCCTGCTCCAGTAGTAACATTTTTGGGGGGCCTCTCCTTCCTTTTCAAATTTGCTCTCTCCTTCTCTTTATCCACATTCTGACCAACATTTTTTTTTGATCTACATATGTTCCGTAAAAAAGACTTAGTTATCTTACCAGGAGCTTTTTTCCTGGTTTTTGAAGTATTTGTTGTAGAGGAGTGCTGTAATTCCGTTGCTGTATTTGATTTTTTCCGCTTGGCATCTTTCCTTCTCCTCTGCCTTGAGGGCATATTTCCTTACTATTGAAATCTTGATTTCAATCTGTGGTAAAGAAAAAAATAACACATTATAGACCACTATTACCAAACAACAAAGCAATGACAATAAGCAAACGATATAAACACTAGTTTACAACATATCTAAGTTTATATCACAGTAACTATGTAACTAGGAGTAAGACAGAGAAAAAGAGCTAGAGGAACTAACACAAAAAGACAGAGAGACTCAGACAAAGAAACAGGTTGAGGGAGTAAAACATAGAGAAGGAGTAAGATAGAGAGAGTGTATAATATGTTGTAAGACAGAGAAAGAATGTAATAGGGAGAGGGAGTAAGTCAAAGAAAGGGATAAAGGGAGTAAGTCAGAAAAAGGGTGTAACAGGGTGGAAAACAGAGAGAGGGTGTAAGACGATGTAAGACAGAGAGAGGATGTTAGAAGGTGAGAGGATGTAAAAGAGAGTAAAAGAGAGAGAGGCTGTAAAAGGGAGAGAGAGAGCGTAAGTTTGAGAGAGGGTGTAAGAGGAAGTAAATCAGAGAGAGGATGTAACAAGGAGTATGTCAGACAGAGGGTGTAACACAAACAGAGGAAGAGAATAAAAAAGTCAGAAAGAGGGAGAGAGGGTGTAAAACAGACAAAAGGTGTAATAGGGAGTAACTCTGGGAGAGAATGTTACAAAGAGAAAGGTTGTAAGATGGAGTAAATCAGGAAGAGGATGTAAGAGAAAGTATGACTTACAAATTGCTGTAAAAAAGAGAGAGAGGGAATAAATTAGAGACAGGGTGTAAGAGAAAGTAAGTCAAAGAGAGAGTGTAACAGAGTGTAACACAGAATCAGGATGTAAAAAGGAATACGTCAGAGAGAGAGTGTTGAAGAGGACAGGTGGAAAAATAGAGTAAGTCAGGAAGAGAATATAATAGAGACTAATACATTGTTGATAATCTTTGGTAAAGAAATGTTAGTGCATAAAGGAATTGTATTGTCTAAATAAGTGAGGTTTCAGTAGTGTAATCAAATGCTTATACATATGACCTATGCTCTGTTTTGTAAATGTTATTAAAAAAAGATTTCAGGCACATGAATTGGTTTTACATTATTGACAAGGATTAGATAGTATCTGCATGATTAAAAAAATATATTAGCACATTTCACAATCATGTTACCTGTGTTTCCTCAGATTAGTAAGCAGATTGTGCAGATGAGGTGAGGCCTGTCCAGGGGTGCAAAGGAGGTGAGATCTGTGTCCATGAGTGCAGTGGAGAGGACTGACCTCCTCTGACCCTTGGACAAGCCTTACCTCATCTATGTCCTCTGGACAGGCCTCATTGTATTGGGTATAATTGATGGTAACTGGGTGCAGATGAGGCGTGTCCAGAGGTGTAGATAAGCTGAGGCCTATCTACGGATGCAGATGAGTTGAGGTCTATTCAGGGTTGCAGATGAGGTGAGGATTGTCCAGGGGTGCAGAGGAGGTGAGGTCTGTGTTGAAGAGTGTAGTAGAAGAGAGGTCTGTCCAGGGGTACAAAGGAGGTGAGGCCTGTGTCTAAGAGTTCAGTGGGGGATAGGCTTCATGAAGTCTAGTCCACTGCATTCTTAGACACAGGCCTCACCACCTATGCTCCCCAGGAAAGGCCTCTCTCCCACTACAGTCTTGAACACATGCCTCACCTCCTCTGTACCTCTGGACATGCCTCACCTCATCTGCACAATCTACTTCCTAATCTGAAGTAACACAGGTGACATCATTGTGAAAGGTTCAAATATATTTATTTAATCATGCAGACACTATTTATTCCTTCTCAAAAATGTAAAAGCCATTGATTTGCCCCCAAATCGTTTTTTAAATAACATTTTAGAAACAGAGCGCAGGTCCTATGTACAAGCATTCAGTGTCCATGAGTGCAGTGGAGAGAACTGACCTCCTCTGACCCTTGGACAAGCCTTACCTCATCTGTGTCCTCTGGACAGGCCTCAATGTATTGGGTATAATTGATGGTAACTGGGTGCAGATGAGGTGAGGCGTGTCCAGGGGTGTAGATAAGCTGAGGCCTGTCTACGGATGCAGATGAGTTGAGGTCTATTCAGGGTTGCAGATGAGGCGAGGATTGTCCAGGGGTGCAGAGGAGATGAGGTCTGTGTTGAAGAGTGTAGTGGAAGAGAGGTCTGTCCAGGGGTACAAAGGAGGTGAGGCCTGTATCTAAGAGTGCAGTGGGGGATAGGCTTCATGAAGTCTAGTCCACTGCACTCTTAGACACAGGCCTCACCACCTATGCTCCCCAGGAAAGGCCTCTCTCCCACTACAGTCTTGAACACAGGCCTCACCTCCTCTGTACCTCTGGACATGCCTCACCTCATCTGCACAATCTACTTCCTAATCTGAGGTAACACAGGTGACATCATTGTGAAAGGTTCAAATATATTTATTTAATCATGCAGACACTATTTATTCCTTCTCAAATATGTAAAAGCCATTGATTTGCCCCAAAATAGTTTTTTAAATAGCATTTTAGAAACAGAGTGCAGGTCCTATGTACAAGCATTCAATTTCACTACTGAAACCTCACTATTTCACAAAATACAAATCCTCTATCTTGCAATGTTGATACCAAGCATTATCAAAAAACATGACACAAACCAACAGCAAAGAAGCTCAATCTGCTTCCTAATCTGAGGTAACACAGGTGACATCATTGTGAGAGGTTCAATTATATTTATTTAATCATGCAGACACTATTTATTCCTTCTCAAAAATGTAAAAGCCATTCATTTGCCCCAAAATCGTTTTTTAAATAACATTTTAGAAACAGAGCGCAGGTCCTGTGTACAAGCATTCAATTTTACTACTGAAACCTCACTATTTCACAAAATACAAATCCGCTATTTTTCAAATGTTAATACCAAGCATTTTTTAAAAACATGACACAAACCAACAGCAAAGAAGCTCAATGTGCTTCCTAATCTGAGGTAAGACAGGTGACATCATTGTGAGAGGTTCAAATATATTTTTTTAATCATGCAGACACTATTTATTCCTTCTCAAAAATCTAAAAGCCATTGATTTGCCCCCAAATCGTTTTTTAAATACCATTTTAGAAACAGAGCGCAGGTCCTATGTACAAGCATTCAATTTTACTACTGAAACCTCACTATTTCACAAAATACAAATACGCTATTTTACAAATGTTAATACCAAGCATTATCAAAAAACATGACACAAACCAACACCAAAGAAGCTCAATGTGCTTCCTAATCTGAGGTAACACAGGTGACATCATTGTGAAAGGTTCAAATATATTTTTTTAATCATGCAGACACTATTTATTCCTTCTAAAAAATTTAAAAGCCATTGATTTGCCCCAAAATCGTTTTCCAAATAACATTTTAGAAACAGAGCGCAGGTCCTATGTACAAGCATTCAATTTCACTACTGAAACCTCACTATTTCACAGAATACAAATCCTCTATCTTCCAAATGTTGATGCCAAGCATTATCAAAAAACATGACACAAACCAACAGCAAAGAAGCTCAATGTGCTTCCTAATCTGAGGTAACACAGGTGACATCATTGTGAAAAGTTCAAATATATTTCTTTAAGCTTGCAGACACTATTTATTCCTCCTCAAAAATGTAAAAGCCATTCATTTTCCCCAAAATCGTTTTTCACATCACATTTAAGAAACACAGCACAGGTCCTATGTACAAGCATTCCATGTCACTAATGAAACTTCACAATGTTACAAAATACAATTCCTCTATGCAGTAAAAACTTTTTACCAAGCATTATCAAAAAACATGACACAAAGCAACATTAAAAAACCACTATTTGCTTCCAAATCTTCTCCATAGAGTATACACGTCTCTATCTATATTAAATGAATCATTACTCACCTTTACAAATGCTTTGGGAGATTGAGAACAGTGTCAGACACACACACCAATATTTCTTTAGCAGAGCAAAAGGTATGTATTCCAAGCACTACAACCATGAATGGCTCAGAAAACCTCTAATTCTACACACATATTGCTCATGGTAACCAATCACAACTCTTCCATCTCTATTTTCAAGCCAACACCCTTCCCCCCCTCAGCCCTTTCAACCTGTTACCATAGCAACTCCCTCCTCACTGAGCTCTCAGGTTTAAAAGTTTATTCTACAATGTTGCAAATGAACTTAGCAAGGATGTTTGACCTCTCAATACACCAGCTTATCCGAAGCAATGTTTCTTTAAATGACTTTTTCTTAACCATTCAAATTACTTATTTCACAGAACAGAACCATGCACCCTAACTTCCAGTTTTCAACTATCTGAATCCACCAATCATTGCTTGTGATTCAAGAGCACTGAAACTCCACAGTTTTTTTTTACAAACTCCTACTGTTCCAACTGCCATTTCATTCCCACACTTCATCTGACTGCACCAGAACCTCCTCTTACCATGTATTCTGTCTGGATTATTGGACATAGCTACATCCACTGGGCTCAAAGGTATGCAGCTACCAGAAATTTTCCCAACCTTGATTTACCAAATGTAGACATAAAATGGATTGGCCAAAGAGGGTTGAGATGTCATCAATTGATACCATTGGTGAAAACCTTTTTGAATCTGCCACACCCTCACCTCATAATTCTGCACTGTGATGGAAATGACTTAGGCACTTTGACTGGGGTAGGTCTGGAAATGCTTTTAAAGGACACCTTTGAGCAATTGATGGCACTTTTTCCTCAAACTGCCTTGTTATTTTCCAATATATGCCAAAGACAGAAATGGAAGTGGTCCAACCAATTTTGTCCACAATTTGAGAAAGCACGGAAACATGTGAATAAATCTGTTTCTGCTTACATGAGAGACTATGGAATGGGTTCAATATACAACAATAACTTGCGTTACAACATGCAAGATATCTACAGAGGAGATGGTGTGCACTTCTCAGATGAGGGGAATAGAATATTCCTCCTGAATATAAGACTGTGCATTGGAACCTACTTGTAGGTACCTAAATCAGCCACAGAACCCAAAAGCTCTTTTCAGGGCTACCCCACCTCTGATCACTCAAAAATATTATTTTTCTCTTACGTTTTTCACTGTTTTTCACCAAAGTACGCTCCCCGGTACGCGTACCGGGCGCTTCCCCCGCGAAAATTTTAAAAAAAATTGTTTTTTTGGGGCCTATATGGGCCTCCTAAGCCCCCCTCAGAAAACCTAGGGGGTCAGGGAGTGTCTACCGTGCCCCCTTTTACCCATTCCCAACGTTGTTTGTCCTCCATCTTGTGTCTCAATTCTTCCGAAACACAAGATGCAGGACTCCCGTAGCGCTGCCGGTGCGCGTACCGGGGCGCGCACCGGTAAGCGCTCCCTAAAAATTGTAAAAGTTAATTTAGATAAAAACCACTGGAGAGACTTTCATCAAATATAGACTAGGCCCTACTACATACCAGTCCCTACCATTTTCCCAAATTTGGTGGAATTCCATTGAGCCATTTGAGCTGTAGCCCTGTCTAAATATCTTGAGGTAAGTTACATGACAAAAACACATATGAAGTGTTAGGATTTACAACCAATTAAAATGTTACTTTCATTTTCTAGGACATTCCTGACGATATAATGTTGGAAGTTCTTTTAAATTTTGAAAAATCACAGCAATAAATGTTTATTTAATAATTAAAAATTGTTCTAGACATTATTCTTTTTTATATGTAATTCATGAAATAGTACCAAAATGAATATAATATAAAGTGAGACTTATAATATACTGTGCAACTTTTTTGTGTTACATAGTAATTTTGCTCATAGTTACTTCCTTTCTCCCACTATATTATCTCCAATGTGTATTTGACATCTCTTTTTCATCTTCTGCCTCCATGTTGTTTCTGCTTTCCTGACAGACTATGGTATAGATTCCATATACCACAATAACTTCTGTAACAACATGCAAGATATCTACAGAGGAGACGGTGTATATTGAATTTAAGACTCTGTATTGGTACCCACATGCTGGTACTTAAATCACCCACACAATACAACAACTCTATGCAAAGCTATCCTACCTCTAAGCACTTTAAATTATTATTTTACTGTTTCACTGGGTTTTCCCCATGGTACGCTCCCCGGTACGCTCCCCGGTTGCGCGTACCGGGCGCTCCCCCCGCGAAAAATCGAATTTTTTTTTTTTTTTTTTTGCCCCGCGGGGCCCTTTTATGGCCCCCACATCAAACCTAGGAGGTCAAGGGGGGGTCTACCCTGCCCCCTTATGGTCATTTCCCCCTTTGTTTTTGCCACCTCTTGTGTCTCGATCCTACCGAGACTTGACTTGACTTGACTTGAATAGAATGTTGCGGATTTCCTATGGAAAACAATCCTAACTATAACTACCTACTGGCGACCGCCAGTAGGTAATATATATATATATATATATATATATATATATATATATATATATATATATATATATATATATATATATATATATATATATATATATATATATATATATATATAATTCACTGAAAAAACCATAGGTTATAGACCATATATAGTTAGGAATTAGCATTTAGAAAACCTTATTTTACTCACACAAAACCATTGAAATTCCATATATAGTTAGTTGCACTAACTATATATCGCGCACCCGCAATCCACTGCTGATGATGTCACATATTACATCATTCATGACATGGTCAGTGACATCACTGATGACATCACTGATGACATCTCAAATGACATCACTGATGACATCACTGATGACATCTCATTTGACATCATTCTTGTGCTAATACGATAAACCTCTTCAGACTCTAATATAACCTTAGATACACTCAGTGTATACAGACACTCACACACTGTCACTCATCCATGGAGTTACTCACACACCTAGTCAGTCATGCAAAGAAACAATCTCACCTCCATTTCCTCAACTATACAGTTATACACACCTTACTTATTCAAACATATACTAACACATATTTACTCTCTTATACAATCCCTGATACAAGTTCACAATGATCCATACAGCCACTCACACATTCAGTGGCTCTCATGCACAGTTATTTATATATGCCAACTCTCACATGTACTGTGTTTTACATATGTACTTACTATGACATGTAGCATTGAGATATCCATTCACTCATCAATACACTCATGCACACAGTCAACCGCCCATGTAGCTTTTTCCACATGCACTCTTGAACTCATACACCTAGTGAATCAACTGCTCACACATCTATGCACAGAGTCACACACCTCCCAGCCACCCCCACACAAACTCAATCTCCCATAGAAATACTTGGGCAACCAATTAATAACACATATAGCCTCTCGTATAGCTAATGATCAACACATGCAGCAGTTTACATCACAACAGACATAATGATGCACAAATTAAGACAGTTTAGTCACTAACCCATGCATTCAGTGAGACACATTTAATCACTCACTCATACAGTCAGTCACGCACCTACTAAATCCTTCATCCAGACACTTATACATCCACTCATTCTTCAATATCTAAGACATATTTTAACTTTACAGAAACATACAGTCACTGGATGTTGTCATCAGTGATGTCATTTGAGATGTCATCAGTGATGTCATCAGTGATGTCACTGACCATGTCATGAATGATGTAATATGTGACATCATCAACAGTGGATTGCGGGTGCGCGATATATAGTTAGTGCAACTAACTATATATGGAATTTCAATGGTTTTGTGTGAGTAAAATAAGGTTTTCTAAATGCTAATTCCTAACTATATATGGTCTATAACCTATGGTTTTTTCAGTGAATTTTCAAGGTTTTGTAAATGCTAATTCCTAACTATATATGGTCTATAACCTATGGTTTTTTCTGTGAATTTCATTGGTTTTTTAACAGCTAATATCTGTAGCTGTAAAATGTATTCTTCTTTAAATCCAAAAATATATTTTATATGTTTATGGATAATTTTTTTTTTAAATATTTTTTTTTCTTCGTTCCCGCTTCGCGAATCGGGAAGCTTCCCGTTAGCTGACCTTGATGCCGCGAAATAGACCGCGAGCCGGTAAACGTTTCTTTACCGCAAGTGCCGCGTTAGAAAACAACATCGTGACGCCTCCCGTCCGCATGACGTTTCACGTTGTCGCGTGATACGTCATATGACGTGCTACGTTAGCGAACTGGTACGCGAAGCGAGTCGCAAAGCGCAGGTTTCTGGAAGCAAACCGGGAGGCCCTGCAAAGCGCTTAACGTAAACACAGCAAGTCATGTGACTTGGTAATAACACTTTTCATTGGTTCATTTCACTTTTGGTTTCCTAATGATGTAAGACTAGGTCATATAATCTAAAATGAACACTTTTGATTGGTTGAGAACTCTTGTTTTTCCCAAATGATGAAAATCCCTCCTTCTTTCCTCACTCTGACTTTCATCATTGTGAGAGAAAGACCCTTTGTGATCACTGAGCAATGGCTTCTTTAGTAGCTTCAGCTGGTGCTTCCCCACCACCTCCACCACATCCAAGGAAGAGTGGACCACCTGCTCAAGTTGTAATTCAACAAGAAGAAGAAGAAGAGGAACAGGAGGACGAGCACGAAGAGAGGCAGTTTTTGCCTGAGCAGCCCAGGACGTCTCACCGGAAAGAAAACTTCATTTGGCAATTTTTTAAAATTCCCAAAGGTCAGAAAAAAGTAAATGCAAGATACGTAACTTGCCTTATATGTCAAGATAGACTGTCCAGAGGGACTGACAAAAAATACAGTTTCGGAAACTACACAATGCATCGCCATATGACTAGGTGGCATCCTAACAACTACAGTGCTGCACAGTTTCGGAACGACCTAGATAATCTCCCTATTATGGCCAGAAGATCTGTTGTACCGGAAGTAACGGGACCAGAGGGCAGGGAGATGGTGCCAAATATACAAATGAGATTTGGTGATGTAAAACACACCTGCGCATTTTGCGATGGATTCATTTCCTACGGAGAAAAAAGCATCACTCTGATCAACAGAGCTATTGACTATCATATGCAAGTTTGTCCGAAACGCCCAAAATAATAAATACTTCTTTTTTTGTTTTGTTGCTCCTGTTGAGCCCTTTACAATGAATCGTTTTCATTGCCCCCTCCAAGAAAAACCCAAAAAAATATAAAACTGTTCCGAAAAATTCAAAAACAGTAAAAAAATGTTCAGAAAAATAAAAAAAAAAGTTCTTTTCAGAACTACCTCCCCGTTATTAAAAAATTGGTACAATATTTGGAACTGTGCCAACCTCTATTTCTCTTAGTTCGCTTCCTAGTTCGCTCGCTGGTACGCGAACTGGAAGCGAACCAAAAACAGTAAGTATAAGGGAAGGAAACACACACTTATGTTAAAAGAAAGACAGCTATAAGGGAGTAAACTAGAGATACCATTACCCGTAATCCACTGCTGATGATGTCACATATTACATCATTCATGACATGCTCAGTGACATCATCAGCAGAGGATTGCGGGTTTTTTGGCAACATGCCTTATCCACGGTTTAATAACGCTGCCTTTTGCTTTATATAAGTTTTCAAATTGTATGAAATATATACCAATAGGTCGTTATGAACCTTTAGGTAGTGCTTTTCTTCATGAGGTCTGGTCGCTTCCATACACATACAGATGTTTCAAAGATGATCAAGAAGTTTATCTGAATGGAGAGGAATGCACTGAGACGCCAGATCATTCACTAATGTGTAGGCACATACAGTTACACGATTCATGCAACAAACACCGACCAAATATGGCTTGCGTGTTGCAAGGCACGCCAGTTCCTGCTATCATCCCCACGTTCAAGTTGTTGGAAAATGGTAGTTATTTGATGCTCAATAATGAAGATTGTTCTGAGTTAATTAAAAGTATTCCTTTTATCGTAACAGTAAGTGAACGGGTTATTTGCTGCAGAAATGTTCTATTTCCTCCCACACATGAACATAGGGAGTTTTCAATCTGGCCACAAATACCAACCTTGGGACACGTTTCAAAGGCATGGCAAGAATAAGAGCTCTTTTGTCTCAGAGAGAGGTGGCCTTGAGTTCGGCCCGTGAAACTTTCGTACTTCACATAGCGAACACCCGTACACAGGTTTGCCTTTCAATTTCAGCAACATGTTTCCGACTATCTTTAACGCATCCTCCACAAAATCCCTGGCACACTTTTTTAAAGTTGTTACCAGTGGTCTCGTGACTTCATTTGAGAAAATCTTTGGAGTCATCCCTGCTTCCTTTCATTGTATTTTCTGCACTCTGGTTCGTGGATTGGCATTTTTACTTGCATTACCAGCGGACGCTCTTGTGCTTTTTTACATTTTTAAATATGGATGTCCCTCCTATGCAACCTCCGACCCTGCAGCTGCTGACACTGTTCCGCAATCGCATGCTAGAATATTATGGCACAATGCCGTTGGCGATATTAAGCACGGCATATGGATTATCTTTTCGGTTCTCCTACTTCACCTGTGTCCAGCCTGTATTTCACTGCCTGACCTGTGATTTCGATTGGGCCATTGATTTGTGTCTCTGCGGACCGGTTTCTCCTGACGTCGACTTTAATCAGCTGATGACTCCTATCATTACTCACGAGTTGGTTTGTCCTGGCGAAAGGATTATGGCTGTGGCATTGATGCATGGACTACTTGGTCCCTGGAATTTACTGGCGGCAGCACAGTCTTTCTTGGAACAGAGCTTTCTTGAAAACCCACCGAGCTGTCCTCTGATGGTGATAGAGGATCTGGTGCTGGGAGAGCACGTATGTTCTTTTCCGCTTTTAAATTGGATGGCTGAACTGTTTTCGGATGAAGACGGTGACTTCCTATTGGAGGCTGTTGCAGCTTATTTTGCATACACAGTTATGTCATAGACCTTTTTCATGTTTGATATGCTGAGTACTAGCATTTCATTGACAATTCATTGACTTATTTGTCAAGTTTTTATTATTTACCTTGCCTATTGGCTTAAGACTCGATAAAGTACTTGGCTGTTTTATTTTTCTTTAGCATTAAATTTTCCTAGTTTTTAATGCTTTACCTTGCGGACCGTCCACATATAAACTTGCAATCTGCTCTCATGAGATGGCACTTCTATTATCTTATTCAGTTCGTTTCCGGATCATGAGGAGGTGTCATCTAGGTCCTGGATATCTTTACACCGTGTTAAGTTAGCATGGGCTCATTACCGGTTTAAACGCCATTTTTCCTTTTTTGCAACTTCTGCACACGACACTTAGTTGTTGCTTTAGCTTTCCACCTAGTAGTTCATCGTGGTTTACATGAGAATAATATGTTATTGGTCTACTATCTGCTTTACTTGTTAAACTATATCTGTACAGCGAGTGCTAAAGTTTCAAGAACAACACGATACAGAATTGTTATGAGGTCTGATCTCCACGACTTCATACTCATAACATAAGTGCAACTTCTGCCAATTCTGGGCATGAGGCGGGTTTTATATTGCTTTGCCGAACACACATACACAACAGTTGATGCGGTTCACATGAAGAGAGAGCTGGTGTATGCTGATGTGATTCCTTCAAATCTAAGACACTAAAGTATGGGCACGCCCTAAACCAACACAAAGAGACCTTCTTAGCAAATAATATAATATGTGTATTAGGGAGGGTGAGATATAAGCAGCCGCGGGCCGTGGAGGGAGTTACGATGGGGCAGGGAGGCGGGGAGGGGGAGAAGCAGGGTGGAGCCCTCTCTACCTTGCCCCTCCCCCTCCCCGCCTCCCTGCCCCACCGTAACTCCCTCCACGGCCCGCGGCTGCTTATAAGTGTTGCTAACTCTTATTCATTTACAGCATGTTAACATACTGTCACCATTCGCTTTTTATGTACTAGTAACTATGCTGGTAATTTTGCTACTGATAATATGTGTACTTGTATTCTCCACCCTGCTTCTCCCCCTCCCCGCCTCCCTGCCTCACCGTAACTCCCTCCACGGCCCGCGGCTGCTTATAAGTGTTGCTAACTCTTATTAATTTACAGCATGTTAACATACTATCACCATTCACTTTTTATGTACTAGTAACTATGCTGGTAATTTTGCTACTGATAATATGTGTACTTTTATTATCTAAGGTACTACGCCTGAGAAGACGGCATTAGTAAATAAACATTTCAAATACACATCTGTTCTTCTTAACTCCATGTTCTGGTTTCTAAGAAATCTATAACGACCGACTGTTCATGAGTTCCACGTATCCTGAGGTACTATAAGTTCATATTCTGGATTGTCTAAACATTGAGAGTTTGTTATATCCAATGTGACACTGTACCTAGCTTGCTAAATAGTTTTTGATTACTAACGTGAGTTTTGGGACACCCTAATTCGCCAAGGTTCCAATCCTCTGTCCACAGTTCTGTGTGAGAACAGAAACCCTGCGACAGGGGCACCCCCGACCCTTGCTGGAGCTTCATCACACTTGCGATACAACTCCAGCAATGCATTCGCCGAGGTTCCAATCCTCTGTCCACAGTTCTGTGTGAGAACAGAAACCCTGCGACAGGGGCACCCCCGACCCTTGCTGGAGCTTCATCACACTTGCGATACAACTCCAGCAATGCGCCACCTTTACGGCACAGATACATCACGCATCTGTGCTGTTTTTGCCCCATGATGCGCCGCATTGTAAATGCAGCACACCATAGGTGACGGAACAGCGGCACAGAATGACTAACACATCCCTGGTGATGCGCCAGTCATCATAAATGTATCCCTATGCTTCTTATCTTGTTAGAGATGAACCGCCATATGTATCATCAAAGTTATTTGCATTTCCTAAATAGCGAACTTTAAGGAATAAATAGCGATTCTTTACCATTCCTAGTTTGCGATGATCTATTTGCTAATTAGCCGAATGTAGCCCAATGAAGCCCAATGTAGCCCAATGTAGCCCAAAGATGGCCGCCAGACACACAAAAAAACAAATGTAGCCCAAATATCAGCCAGATGTAGCCCAACTATAGCCCAGTGACAGAATGACCAATCAGCTTCGCAAACCTCCGTTACGCGAAGCGGAGCGCTGTTACAGATATATATCTTTTTTTGAAAGTTAATTTCTCAAAATCCACTGGAGCACATATATTGAGACCTAGCAAAGGCACATCGGGCTACCAGTCCCTAATATTTTGCCAAGTTTCGTGCAAATCCATTCAGCCGTTCAATTATTATTATTATTTTTTTTTGCCCCGCGGGGCCCTTTTAAAACCTCCACATCAAACCTAGGGGGTCAGCGAGGATCTACTATGCCCCCTTATAGTTATTTCCCCCTTTGTTTTGACCTCCTCTTGTCTCTCGATCCTACCGAGAGACAAGATGGCGGCCGCTACGGACTGTTTGGAATGTTCACAGACGCCAGAGAACCAATCAGCTTCGCTTCACAAAGCTCCGTAACGCGTAAAGTCCGCGAACCGGAGCGCTGCCCGGTCCGCTGTTACAGATATATATCTTTTTTTGAACGTTAATTTCTCAAAATCCACTGAAGCACATATATTGAGACCTAGCAAAGGCACATCGGGCTACCAGTCCCTACAATTTTGCCAAGTTTCGTGCAAATCCATTCAGCCGTTCGGGCTAAAAGTGAGGCCAACCGCCCTATGGAAAACTCAATGTTAAAAACACGTTTTGGGACCCCCCTTTTTTCTCGGCCCCCCCTTGACGAACCCCCCCCAAATTTTCAAGGGCTGCTCAGAAACAAAATGTGCCATTTTCCTGAAGATTTCAGCCAATTCCGTCCACAAACGCCAAAGTTATTAGACATAGAATTTTCAAAAATCCCATAGAGAAAAAATCCTAACTATATATACCTACTGGCGACCGCCAGTAGGTAATATATATATATATATTACCTACTGGCGGTCGCCAGTAGGTATATATAGTTAGGATTTTTTCTCTATGGGATTTTTGAAAATTCTATGTCTAATAACTTTGGCGTTTGTGGACGGAATTGGCTGAAAACGTTTTGGGACCCCCCTTTTTTCTCGGCCCCCCCTTGACGAACCCCCCCCAAATTTTCAAGGGCTGCTCAGAAACAAAATGTGCCATTTTCCTGAAGATTTCAGCCAATTCCGTCCACAAACGCCAAAGTTATTAGACATAGAATTTTCAAAAATCCCATAGAGAAAAAATCCTAACTATATATACCTACTGGCGACCGCCAGTAGGTAATATATATATATATATTACCTACTGGCGGTCGCCAGTAGGTATATATAGTTAGGATTTTTTCTCTATGGGTTTTTTGAAAATTCTATGTCTAATAACTTTGGCGTTTGTGGACGGAATTGGCTGAAATTTTCAGGAAAATGGCACATTTTGTTTCTGAGCAGCCCTTGCAAATTTGGGGGGGGTTCGTCCAGTGGGGGCCGAGAAAAAAGGGGGGTCCCAAAACGTGTTTTTAACATTGAGTTTTCCATAGGGCGGTTGGCCTCACTTTTAGCCCGAACGGCTGAATGGATTTGCACGAAACTTGGCAAAATTGTAGGGACTGGTAGCCCGATGTGCCTTTTGTAGGTCTCAATATATGTGCTCCAGTGGATTTTGAGAAATTAACGTTTAAAAAAAGATATATATCTGTAACAGCGGACCGGTTAGCGCTCTGGTTCGCGGACTTTTCGCGCAACGGAGCTTTGTGAAGCGAAGCTGATTGGTTCTCCGGCGTCTGTCAACATTCCAAACAGTCCGTAGCGGCCGCCATCTTGTCTCTCGGTAGGATCGAGAGACAAGAGGAGGTCAAAACAAAGGGGGAAATAACTATAAGGGGGCATAGTAGATCCTCGCTGACCCCCTAGGTTTGATGTGGAGGTTTTAAAAGGGCCCCGCGGGGCAAAAAATAATAATAATAATAATAATCGAACGGCTGAATGGATTTGCACGAAACTTGGCAAAATTGTAGGGACTGGTAGCCCGATGTGCCTTTGCTAGGTCTCAATATATGTGCTTCAGTGGATTTTGAGAAATTAACGTTCAAAAAAAGATATATATCTGTAACAGCGCACCGCTTTGCGTACTTTTCGCGTTACGGAGCTTTGCGAAGCGAAGCTGATTGGCTCTCCGGTGTCTGTAAACATTCCAAACAGTACGTAGCGGCCGCCATCTTGTCTCTCGGTAGGATCGAGAGACAAGAGGAGGCCAAAGCGAAGGGGCAAATGACCATAAGGGGGCATAGTAGATCCTCGCTGACCCCCTAGGTTTGATGTGGAGGTTTTAAAAGGGCCCCGCGGGGCAAAAAAAAAAAAAAATAATAATAATCGAACGGCTGATGACCATAAGGGGGCATAGTAGATCCTCGCTGACCCCCTAGGTTTGATGTGGAGGTTTTAAAAGGGCCCCGCGGGGCAAAAAAAAAAAATAATAATAATAATCGAACGGCTGAATGGATTTGCACGAAACTTGGTAAAATATTAGGGACTGGTAGCCCGATGTGCCTTTGCTATGTCTCAATATATGTGCTTCAGTGCATTTTGAGAAATTAACGTTCAAAAACAAGATATATATCTGTAACAGCGCTCCGCTTCGCGGAGATAAAATTATATCTGTATTACCTAGCTGTTGCTAACACCAGTTAGCGACGGCTAGTAGGAGATAGCGACCATCTTGGGTCCCACTTTGCATGTGAGTGATATTTATCACTAATGACATGCAAAGTGGGCATGCCAAGATGTTAGCGACTGGAAACAGTCGCTAACATCGCTATCTCCTATTATCAACTTTTGGAAATATTCGAGATAAGCGCGAATATCTCCAAAAAGTAACAGCTGCCCTGAGCAGTTCTTAGCCATGTTATCCAATGGGAGGTGGATAACATGGCTAAGAGCATTAGCTCGGTAATGCATGAATATCGCGGAGTTTTCAGCGATATTAATGCATTGCGCTCGTTTTTTATCGTATTTGCGATAAACCTTGATAATAGCAAGGTTTATCTGCGATAATTTCTGACGGTAAAAAAATCTTTGCAATGCATCGTTAGGGATAAATATCGCTTAACTTTGGTAATATGCCCCAACGTCTGTTAACGTTCGATTCGAAGGAAATCAGGAATTGTTGAAAAACATTGTGTGCGCCATCTTGTCTTTTTTCAAATGCCACACTTTTGTCGTGCACGGCAGCCATTTTAGATGCCTTGACCAGACCCACTCTGTGCACGCTGTCGATCCTTAGCATGGCTCCCCACCCTCGCAAGCATCTCCCCCAGGCAGTGGTCACCCCCGCTCTCTGTCTTATGCATGGGTAATAAACCTCCCCCCATCTGCGCTGTTCTTCCCTGAGAATCACACCCTGTGCCCGCCCGACACCTCCCTTTTGCCCTATTCACTACCGCACCCTCTGACACTCCTTTTCCTCTGTGTCCGATTGTCCAGGCCGGTCCTAGGCTATCAGCTAGCCCTGCAGATGTAGTTTATGGCCACAGCTGTAAAGAATCACCCCTCTTCAAAGGAGTTATAGTAGATCAAGGCCCACACTCGATGAGATCCGTCACAGCAGAAGCGTTGCTATTATCTGAAAACCATCCTGTATTGTGATTGGGGAGGGGACCGAGCGTGAAGCGGAAGATTCCAGGGATGACTCTTTGTACATCAAAGTTTTTACAATTATGTGTCACATTAAAAATATATAGCACTCCGACAAAGTAGTAAGATTATAAAACTTTAATAATTTATAAATATATACAAGAAAACAAAAATAGTAATAACATATAAACATTTTTAGAGAAAAACAACGAAGTAGCGGTCGGCTGTGCGAATAGTCCCAACGCAGCACAACGTCCAGATTTCCGGCGTGGGGCGTCGCGGGGGGTGGGTCATCAGTAGCAAACTGTTGTGCGAATAGTTCCAAGGCAGCAGAACGCGCCGAAATCTAGATGACACGAAAGTGATGTCTAGTAAGTTGCCACCCAGCAAATAACGGCGTGGGGCGTCGCGGGGGGTGGGTCATCAGTAGCAAACTGTTGTGCGAATAGTTCCAAGGCAGCAGAACGATGGCCCCAAGGTGATGTCCAGTAAGTTGCCGCACTGGTTTTGGTATCCTACAATGCTGCTCCGAATAACGGCGTGGAGCGCCCCGGGGGAGGCGGCGTGAACGGGCCTCTCCAGGTGGAGTCTCATCTGTTTTAGTGGGGCGCCCCTTTACCGTTTCAGTTGCCATTCCGTCCGCTTTTGGTCCACTGTGTCAAAATCCGCCATTCAGCTGAGTTGCGCCCACTCTTGCGGTGCAGCGATAGGCGGCTGCCACAGGACTCTCAAAATGGCGGCAGGCTCTTTCCTTTTTGGGCGTGGTCCACTGAAATGGCCCTGGGACACCTTGGAAATCGGACGCTTGTCTGCTAGGTCTTGGACCCCATTCTCGAAAGCGTCCCCTCCGCCTTGAGAATTCATCAAAAGTTTTGGGGGCCCCGACTCCTGCAGGCTTCTGGTGGGGAGCGGCTGCCATGATTGCTCGCGGAATGACCACGACGGAGCTACGAGATGGTGGTGCTCTCATGGTGACGCCAGTTTAGTCTGAAACATCCAGAAACAAGGTGGGGCTTTCATCGTTTGGGGGGAAAAAAAAGTTTTCATCCAATGAAAAGTGTTGTTTTTAGGTCATATGATCAAGCCTTCCATCATTAGGAAACCAAAAGTAAAATGAACCAATGAAAAGTTTTATAAACAAGTCACATGACCTGTTATGCGGCATAGGGTATAAAATGCGGAGAAAATACGTTGGCACGTGAGGCGGCGTCAGTAGCGGACCGATGTGCGAATAGGCCGAAGGCAATACAACGCGCCAAGATCCGGATGGCACCGAGGTGGTGTCATAGTTGAGAGTTCTGAGCAGCGGTTGTAACACTGTCTGAAGCTTATTTGCAGCTGCTGCAGCTTCACTACGCGCCAAGATCCGGATGGCACCGAGGTGGTGTGTAGGAAGTTGCCGCACTGGTGTGGCCATCCTACAATGCTGAAAGTCGGCATGGGGCGCCTCGTTAGCCTGTGAGTTTGCGTCAGTAGCGGACCGATGTGCGAATAGGCCGAAGGCAGCACAACGCGCCAAGATCCGGATGGCACCGAGGTGGTGTCTAGTAAGTTGTCGCACTTCTGTGGCCATCCTACAATGTTGAAAGTCGGCGTGGGGCGCCCCGTTGGCCTGTGAGATGGTGTCAGTAGCGGACTGATGTGTGAATGGGGCCAAAGGCAGCGCAACAATATTTTCTACTATATTTCCGGAGTAGAAGACACCACAAGGCGCTGAGATGCCAAGATCCGGATGGCACCGAGGTGGTGTGTAGCAAGTTGCCGCACTGGTGTGGCCATCCAACAATGCTGAAAGTCGGCGTGGGGCGCCCCGTTGGCCTGTGAGATGGCGTCAGTAGCGGACCGATGTGCGAATAGGCCGAAGGCAGCACAACAATATTTTCTGACTGACACCACAAGGCGCTGAGATGCCAAGATCCGGATGGCACCGAGGTGATGTCTAAGTTGCGGACTGATGTGCGAATGGGGCCAAAGGCAGCGTAACAATATTTTTTGTATGGAAGATACCACTAGGCGTTGAGATGCCAAGATTCGGATGGCACTGAGGTGATGTCTAGCAAGTTGGTGTGGTCATCCTACAATGCTGAAACTCGGCGTGGGTCGCCCCATTAGCCTGTGAGATGGCGTCAGTAGCGGACCGATGTGCGAATAGGCCGAAGGCAGCACAACGCGCCAAGATCCGGATGTCACCGTGGTGGTTTCATAGTTGAGAGGCACTTCATCTGCAGTGGGGCGCCGAGATCCGGATGGCACCGAGGTGATGTCTAGCAAGTTGCTGTACTGGTGTGGTCATCCTACAATGCTGAAACTCGGCGTGGGTCGCCCCATTAGCCTGTGAGATGGCGTCAGTAGCGGACCGATGTGCGAATAGGCCGAAGGCAGCACAACGCGCCAAGATCCCGATGTCACCGTGGTGGTTTCATAGTTGAGAGGCACTTCATCTGCAGTGGGGCGCCGAGATCCGGATGGCACCGAGGTGATGTCTAGCAAGTTGCTGTACTGGTGTGGTCATCCTACAATGCTGAAACTCGGCGTGGGTCGCCCCATTAGCCTGTGAGATGGCGTCAGTAGCGGACCGATGTGCGAATAGGCCGAAGGCAGCACAACGCGCCAAGATCCGGATGTCACCGTGGTGGTTTCATAGTTGAGAGGCACTTCATCTGCAGTGGGGCGCCGAGATCCGGATGGCACCGAGGTGATGTCTAGCAAGTTGCTGTACTTGTGTGGTCATCCTACAATGCTGAAACTCGGCGTGGGTCGCCCCATTAGCCTGTGAGATAGCTGTTCTTTGGATTTGGGCCTGGTCCACCAAAATGGCCCTGGGACACCTTAGAACTCGGACGCTCGATTTTTTTTTCCTTTCCTGTACATGCAAAAAAAGGTAAATGCCCGGTACGTTACACGCTTCATCTGCCACGATGAACTCTCCAGAGGAACCGGAAAAAAATATAGTTGTGGTAACTATACCATGCATCGTCATATGGAGAGGTGGCACCAATTAATTATAGTGCTGCATAAAAGAGAGATTTGGAGGAGAACCCCTGACCTGCTAGTACATTCATCAAAGAAGTGGCACTGAGAGCTTCAGAGGCAAGGGAAATGGTCCCAAATATTTAGAAGAACTTTGGAAAGATTAAAATGACATGTTTAGATTGTGGCAAATTAATTTCATGTGGACAGATGAGTGTTACTCTAATAAATACAGCATATGAACATCATCATAGTCGATGGTTGGTAGAGACATTTTGACTATATCCTGGACCTGCCCGTCCTCGCCCAAAATGGCGCCGGAATAAATGGGACTCGTAACTCCTTGTTGTGTACTGGTTGCAGAACCTTGAAATCACGAGATACGTATGCAGTTTTGAAGCACATGGCGGGCGGGGACGAGAATTGATTGAATATTTCGACATCCCTATTGATATTAAGTTCTGATGTGTTATTGATTACTGTACTGTTGAAAATTCGAATTAACGTCACCCATGGTACTTGCCCGCAAATGTATATCTAGATAATTTTATTGTAACTGGCCCTGTCGTATTTTAATTATAAAATGTACGTCCACCGATTCCGTAACTGTTAGACACCTTAGTTCTTGCAACCTAATGGCCCGCCCGTTACGTTCCTCTACAGTGTAAATGTCTATTCATCATATACGATTACAGTTTGCTCCGTGGCCGGCCCACGTGGTTATAGGCTCGTATTTGTATAATGAAATTTTCTCAATAAAGGTTTTTAAAAGAAAACATGGTAGTAGTATATACATTGGTAAAGTTTTTAATAATAGTGACTGTTTTAGAATCATTAAAAGGCAAGTGAAATAAAGCAGACCAATTACATGAAGGGTAAAAGGTATAATACGAAGGAACGCAGTAAAGATAAATGGTCAAGGGCTGTTGTGTTTTCTATTCCTGCAACATAAAGTGATCGATAAGAATCTCATATTCAGGCGTATCGGCGACTAAGACAGCAGGTCGACCCTCTTTTGCTCAACGGCTCCGTCATGGGACGAAGAAACGCTCTTTTTCTCGAAAAAAGAATATATTTTACTTGCAGGACAGTTGTAAAATTTCCGGGAAAGTACATTAGCCTGGAACATTATAACATATATTTAAGAAAAAATAATGTTCGGAAGTAATGAAAAGCGTAATTTTTAGGTCATATGACCAAGCCTTTCATCATTACAATAAGAAAAGTAAAATGAACCAATGAAAAGTTTTATTAACAAGTCACATGACTTGTTATGCTTACGTTACGCGCTGCGCGCCCCGGATGACTTCCGGATGCGCTAACGCGGCGCGTCATATGACGCATTACGCGACAACGCAGGTACAGAATATAGTCAAAATGTCTCCACCAACCAGCGGTCGGAACACAACCCCTTTCAGCAGGCTAAATAGTTCTGTTAAATGACAACAGAAGGGACAGGCAACAAGAACCATCAGTCAAAGAGGGGAGAGCTAGTTCTTCTCTACCGGGTTACATTGGGGCGCTACCGGAACTGATCGAATTGGTAGTCTACAGTGTTTCTGGATGTTTCAGACTGAAGCTGGGGTTAGCATGAGAGCAGCACCATTTCGTAGCTCCGTCGTGGTCATTCCGCAACCAATCATGGCAGCCGTTCTTTATCGTTATTTTGGGCGGGGTGGGTGGCGGAGCCGAGCTGTTTTGCAGCCATCATTGTGTGGAGTTCAGTTCATCTCACTAGTTTTGTATTTGTCATGAGGGGTTGTTCCTAATGTTTCTATTTTAGCGAGGTCAAAAAGAGATCCCATTAGTGGCCTACTGATTTTGCTCGATTCCTTTTCTTTTTTTTTTACACGATTTTTCGTTATCTGCAAAGACTAAACAGAGTATTGCGACTCTGTGTTTGTTTGTAAATAGAGAATGAACCAAAGAGAACTAATTCTAAAACAGTAAATACTTGGATAACAATGAATCAAATGGAGAGAGAAGCAGGCACGACGGATTACAATGGGGGCAAAGACCTGCGTTAACTACCTTTCACTATCTGCAAAGAGAGAGTACTCCTAATAGAAATGAGGGGGGGGGGCACCATTCAAAGCAGATCAGTGTGCATAAACACGAAAATGTTTTCACTTACCACGTACTTGACATTCGACAGCTTATGATATTTGCTATTAAAAAACCATTGAAATTCACTGAAAAAACCATAGGTTATAGACCATATATAGTTAGGAATTAGCATTTACAAAACCTTGAAAATTCACTGAAAAAACCATAGGTTATAGACCATATATAGTTAGGAATTAGCATTTAAAAAACCTTATTTTACTCACACAAAACCATTGAAATTCCATATATAGTTAGTTGCACTAACTATATATCGCGCACCTGCAATCCACTGCTGATCATGTCACATATTACATCATTCATGACATGGTCAGTGACATCACTGATGACATCACTGATGACATCTCAAATGACATCACTGATGACATCACTGATGACATCTCATTTGACATCATTCTTGTGCTAATACGATAAACCTCTTCAGACTCTAATATAACCTTAGATACACTCAGTGTATACAGACACTCACACACTTCCACTCATCCATGGAGTTACTCACACACCCAGTCAGTCATGCAAAGAAACAATCTCATCTCCATTTCTTCAACTATACAGTTAAACACACCTTACTTATTGAAACATATACTAACACATATTTACTCTCTTATACAATCCCTGATACAAGTTCACAATGATCGATACAACCACTCACTCATTCGGTGGCTCTCATGCACAGTTATTTATATATGCCAACTCTCACATGTACTGTGTTTTACATATGTACTTACTATGACATGTAGCATTGAGATATCCATTCACTCATCAATACACTCATGCACACAGTCAACTGCCCATGTAGCTGTTTCCACATGCACTCTTGAACTCATACACCTAGTGAATAAACTGTTCACACATCTATGCATAGAGTCACACACCTTTCAGCCACCCCCACACAAACTCAATCTCCCATAGAAATACTTGGGCAAGCAATTAATAACACATATAGCCTCTCGTATAGCTAATGATCAACACATGCAGCAGTTTACAGAACAACAGACATAATGATGCACAAATTAAGACAGTTTAGTCACTAACCCATGCATTCAGTGAGACACATTTAATCACTCACTCATACAGTCAGTCACGCACCTACTAAATCCTTCATCCAGACACTTATACATCCACTCATTCTTCAATATGTAAGATATATTTTAACTTTACAGAAACATACAGTCACTGGATGTTGTCATCAGTGATGTCATCAGTGATGTCATTTGAGATGTCATCAGTGATGTCATCAGTGATGTCACTGACCATGTCATGAATGATGTAATATGTGACATGATCAGCAGTGGATTGCAGGTGCGCGATATATAGTTAGTGCAACTAACTATATATGGAATTTCAATGGTTTTGTGTGAGTAAAATAAGGTTTTTTAAATGCTAATTCCTAACTATATATGGTCTATAACCTATGGTTTTTTCAGTGAATATATATATATATATATATATATATATATATATATATATATATATATATATATATATATATATCCACAAACACTCGTTTGTACCAACAAAATTATGTCCAGGCCATATAGTACTGCCTGGTAGTGCCATTGGCAGGCGGCCATCTTGGCAGGGTGATGCTCCAGCCTTTCCAGGAACCCTGACTATTTAAAGCTTCAGAGCGCCGATGCGCAGGATCTAGAAATTAAAGTCTCAGGTCATTGCTGCGCTAGCGCTTAGGGGCAAATATCGTATTTATTGCTGCAATTGTTTTATGGTCCACGCACCTTTTTAAAATTGTTTTCTGCACCTGCTAACTGCGCGCTGACCTCCCGCTCCACCGCAGCGATTTGATGCTGTTGTTGTGGAGGGAGAATACAGTGGATAGTACTTCCTGGTGGTGCCATTGGCGGGCGGCCATCTTGGCAGGGTGACGCTCCAGCCTGTCCAAGAACCCAATCTACTTAGGTCACATGCCTCCACCGCGCAGCGGGAGTGCCTTTGAAGCGCCGAAGAGGCGCCTAAGAGAAGCCAGTCTGCGCCAGTCCGAGCCCAGCTGTGCCCAGGTCCATGATTCCTCATGCCTATACAAGTTAAGATCGGTCGCTAATCCTAAATGTCTGTATTCCATGCGTCTCACTGACACTATGACCAACTGCGCTCATTTCAACTGGGAGCTACCATCTAACACCACAGGGAGACACTCTACTTATAGCATATGGAGGATGTTCCTCCTCAATTTTAGATCATTGCCTAAACACCAAACTGAGCTAGCCCTTCTAATAGAAGAACATAAGCCCGACGTACTCTTCCTAACGGAGACCTGGCTCCAATTGGAAGCCGACCCAGCCACCGTATGGGCAATCCCACAAGGTTACACCATAAAGAGATCTGACCGTAATATGGGCAGAGGAGGTGGTCTAGCCATAATTTATAAAGAAATATATAAGTGTCGTACTACTCCCATCATAACATCAGTCTGTTAAAGCATGGCGTTTTCGCTTGAACTATCCCCGACAAATACCTTGACAGGTCTCTTGGTCTATCGACCACCCGGAACGCTAGGCCAGTTTACTTCGAACATGGCTGACTTAGCTGCCAACTTGGCGCTTACCTCGGCTAATTTTACAGTGTTGGGCGATCTAAACCTGCATTTAGATGATCCACTTGATTCCGCAGCCAACAGTCTTCGGCTGAGCTTTCAAGCGATTGATCTGCTTCAAAAGGGATACCTCCCGACACATAATAAAGACCATCTTTTAGATCATGTGTACAGCAATCTTGATGCTCTGAACACTGAAATGCCCCTGCCATTACCCTGGACTGACCACTATTTAATACCTCTTACCTGGGTAACTGGAAGCCCCCCACCTGCCCAAGAACCTAAAACACACTGGGGCAGAAAGTGGTCTAAACTTTCCTCCACCAAATGGGAATCTGCGCCTGTCGATCTCCAACCTCTGAAGGCTTCCAATCCTGATACGGCCAGTAGTAATTTTGACAACTGGATCCAAAACTCCCTTGATTTAGTCCTCCCGAAGGAACCCATGCACTCTATAAAGAGGCAAATAGTAGCCCCTTGGTATACCTCTAGACTAAGGGATGTGAAACAATCATGCCGTTTGCTGGAAAGGGTCTGGAGACAAGATCACTCTCAGCACAGGAAGGCAGATTATAGAGCCGCAATTAGGCTTTATAAAACCAAAATTAAGGCGTCTCAAACCCGGTTTTATGAAACAAAAATTAATTTAGCTGCAAACGCTCCTAAGGAAATCTTTCTGATGGCTAAATCTCTGATTACCCCCCCCCCAGCCCCCCCCAGAGCTAGCACCATCAGACGGAGCACTTGCTCGTTGTAATAATTTAGCAACCTTCTTTTATCAGAAGATTCAGACCATCTATGCATCTTTTGCCTCTGATAAAATTGAACTAGATGCTGCTACAACAACGAGTTCCAGTGCCCCGACCACCCGCACGTTGGAAAAATTCACTCTCCTAGACTCTATTTCCTTGGATAAAATAATGCCCAATGTCACCTCAGGATCCCCTAGAGACCCAGCACCGCCACAGTTCCTTACCTCGGTCATTGATTTAATTCGTCCAGCTATCCTGGATGTTCTTAACACCTCAATCATCTCGGGCATAGTTCCTACATCTTGGAAATGTGCAATGGTCAGGGCTCTTTTAAAAAAAGCCCAATTTAGACCAAAGCAATTTATCTAACTTTTGCCCCATTTCCCTGCTGCCCTGGATGAGTAAACTGGTCGAGAAGCACATTAACAACATCTTAGTGGAACATTTGGAATCTAATGATCTGCTGTGTGCCTCCCAGACGGGATTTCGTCCCCAACATGGGACCGAGACAGCCTTGTTGGCAGTGACCGAGGAAACGAGAATTGTGCTAGACCAGGGAGGGAAGGCAGCCATTATATTGTTAGATCTGAGTGCCGCGTTCGACCCGGTTAATCATGCAATTTTATTACATCGTCTTCATGGCATGGGAGTGTCGGGCGCGGCTCTGACATGGCTTACCTCCTTCCTGAACGGGCGCTTCTTTCAGGTCTTTGAAGGAGAGGTTGTATCTACCAAGCAGGCACTCAGTTGTGGGATCCCCCAGGGCTCTGCCCTGAGCCCCACACTTTTTAATGTTTACATGAGGTCCCTGGCGGAGATAGTCCTCCCATTTGGCGTCTGAATTGTCACCTACCCAGACGACACCCAGCTTGTGGTGTCACTGAATCACGCTGAGGGGTCGTCTAGCACTCTGAGCTCTTGCTTAGAGGCAGTGGCCAGATGGATGGAACTCTCCTGCCTCAGACTAAATGGGAAAAGACAGAAGTCATGTTATTAGGCAATCCCTCACCTACCATTCTAGCCCCCATCTGGCCTAGGTGTTTAGGACGCCCCTCTCCCAAACCACAGATAAAAAGCTTAGGAGTGTGGCTGGATAGTTCACTCGATTTTATATTCCAAGCCACCAAAACCTCATCCACCTGTTATGGTCTGATGAGAATGCTACGGAGGGTTCTCCCTCTGCTTCCGTTCCACGTGAGAAGAATCATGGTTCAGGCTCTGATACTTTCCCGCATGGATTACGGTAACGCTCTCTACCTGGGAGCTAAGAGGGCTGCGATTAATAAGCTTCAGGTCACGCAAAACTGTGCTGCTTGACTGCTTTTTCAAATCCCACGTTGGCAGTCGGCCAAGCCAGCTTTGAGGAAACTGCACTGGCTTCCTGTGGCAGCCAGGATACAGTTTAAAGCCATGTGTTTGACCCACAAAGCTATACGGAGAATGGGCCCAGCTATAATGCATTCTCTAGTCACCCCATACTTTCCCCACAGAGCTCTTCGCTCTAGTTCATTACACCTGGCCACCTCTACTAAGATAAACAAGGCCCGTTGGGGTGGCCGCTCATTCTCACATAACGCCGCAAGAATATGGAATACCCTCCCTCAACAACAATCTGCTGGCATTCAGAAAGCTTTTAAAAACTTATTTGTTTGGAATAATCTATTAGTGCTCTTCCCTGTCGCCTCTTTGATTCTAGCCAAAGCGCTGTGAGGCCTCAGGGTAGACTATGCGCTATATAAATATAATTTTCATTTCATTTAATTTCATTCATTTCCTTAAGTTCAGCGTGTGTTCATTCCAAAATAGCTCACTCAACATGTTTCGGAGGGAAACCTCCTTGTTCGCGAGTGTATGTTTCCAAACAGTTTATATACATATTACGTGACTTTTCACCATTAGTGCAACCATAGAAAAAAGACTCCCTGGGTATATGTTCACAGTGGGAGTTAGAAGGCAGACTCATGTCATACGATTTAAAGGAGACTGTTTTTTTAACATTCTTACACTTATATAAAATTCATAAGCATCATGATGTTTTCACAAGGAAATACGTATAATCCGTTTTGCAGGAAAACCTCTTCTCGCTTCAAAAAAGGAAAGGAGAATTGCTTTTGGGCAAGGGAAGCTGCTTGTGAGCAGCTCCTATTGCCCAAAAGGAATGTCGGCTCCTGCAGGAGGTGGGGAGGCGGAGGGACCGTGGGGGCATTGGGGCTCCCTCCACAGTCCTAAACAGAGAGGCCAGGCCCCAGAGGATGGGGTCCCCCTACCCTTTGAAAAAAAAAAAAATATATATATGTAGATGTGGGCATGCCTCGGGGGATGGGGTTCCCGAGTTGAATGTACATTGATGAAAGTAAATGCTTTTTATTTTTTTTAAAGTTTGGATTCGGGACCCTAGAGTGGCCCCTTAGTGTGAACACGAAGGGTGCACGCCTCTCAGCGCGGCCCTCTGGTGTGAATACAAAGGGTGAGAGGCTCTCAGCGCATCCCCATAGTGTGAATGCGCTGGGTGCACGGTACTCGAGTACTTCTCAGGTCTTTAAAACACCGAGGAGCATATTCTCACGGACACATCGCCGAGTTAACGGCACTTTAACGCAGCGACAATGATGATAAATTTAACGCACCATTCACAACCGGGTGCAAACAGCCCATATCACCCGCATCAGCAGCCTCAAAAAACATTGTCAAGGATGACCCTGGCAAATATCGCTAATGAGATGCAGAGTATGCATTCCTATGCAAAAAACAGCGAGCACATCACTTCGCAACTTTTCCAACCATCAGCAAGATTCTCGAAAAGAATACAAAACAGGCGATAAGGTTCATTTAGCAGGAAGTTTACACCTGCTCTGACCTGGTGTAAAGTCGGACTACAACCTGCAATATGAAAAGGAGCCCAGCCCACAGCCATACCTGAACGATAACAGACGCCAGGGAGACAACGATCATGCAGCTTGGACTCCAGGCCGTGTCCGCCATCCCCCCTGACCTCCCCGACAAACAAATGTGACTGCAACCTTCCGAAATCTGGAACGTAACAAATTGACTGATGTTGCACAATTATAATGCAAAAGATGCATGTGAGGTTGGACAAATGAGAATTACAGTCATCTATGGATTTACATATAAAACATTTTATTTAAACAAAACAACAACAAATAAAATTAGGTACAGCCATGGCGTGTCATCCCTCGACAAATTGTGAATCACAGCCTGCAAGACAAAAAGCAAAATAAGATTGTGCGTCATGTGCCCATCAAAGGAGAGAGAGAGAGAGAGAGAGAAAGAGACGAAGAGAGAGAGAAAGAAAGAAAGAGTGAGAGAGAGAGGAAGACAGAGAGAAAGAATGAGGGCGAGAGTAAGAGCGAGGAAGAGAGAGAAAGAAGGAGGGAGAGAAAGAGTATGAGAGAGAGAAAGGAAGTGATGGAGTGGGAGAGTGAGAGTGAGTGACGGCACAGTGTACAAAACCCTCACAGCTCACCTTTCCACCACTGGTGTGTCTCCAACCACGTGCCGGGACATAGTGCAGCCCTCAAGCTCACTCATCTGAAACATAGTATAGAATTAGTAATGGCAGAGTATATACAACTGCACATGCCTAAATCGCTGTCCTGCTCCTGCGCACCCAGACTGCTGCACCCCATCCACTTCTGCTGCCCAGAGGTGTCTGCTGCCTGCCCCTGCGGACCCAGGCTGCTGCACCCCATCCACTCCCACCGCCAAAAGGTGTCTGCCCACCCCTGCACACCTAGGCTGCTGCACCCCATCCACTCCCACTGCCCAGAGGTGTCTGCCCGCCCCTGCACACACAGGCAGCTACACCCCATCCACTCCCACCGCCCAGAGGTGTCTACCTACCCCTGCGCACTGAGACTGCTGCAGACCCTCCACTCCCAATGCCCAGAGGTGACTGCCCGCCACTGCGCAAACAAGCCTCTCTCCTCACCTTCCGCCAACTGCGTGTGCGGAAGTGGGCCCAACACGTGCCGATGCAACCTCCTCAGCCATGGCATGCACGCGCTTGAGCCGAGATCACAATTCAAATCCGGTCTTGATTGCCAGGATGGTGTATGGAAGCCACGCATTATCGCAGGCTGCACACCTACTCAGCTCTGGTGGCACTGACTCAGTGGAAATCAAGTCATTGCCAAGTGGTAGGAGGCCTGTGTTGGGGGGAGTCAACAATCTGTAAATCACAGCCTTGAAGACAAAAAAGTAAGATAACATTGTGTATCATGCACCCATCAAAGGAGAGAGAAAGAGTGAGAGAGAGGAAGAGAGAGAGAAAGAAAGAAAGAGTGAACGAGGAAGACAGAAAGAAAGAGAGGAAGAGAGAGGGAAAGAGTGAGAGAGAGGAAGAAAGAGAGAAAGTGTGAGAGAGAGTAAGATAGAGAGAGAAAGAGAGAAATAGTGTGAGAGAGAGAGGGAGCGAGATAGAAACAGAGAAACAGTGTTAAGAGAGAGAAAGGAAGAGATGGATGGAGAGGGAGAGTGAGTGCCGACCGACACTGTGGACAAAACCCTCACAGCTCACCTTTCCACCACTGGCGTGTCTCCAACCACATGCCGGGACATACTGCAGCCCTCAAGCTCACTCATCTGAAACATAGTATAGACTGCAGTAATGGCAGAGAATATACAACTGCACACGCCTAAATCACTGTCCCGCCTCTGCGCACACAGGTTTCTGCAATCCATCCACTCCCATCACCCAGAGGTTTCTGCTTACCTCTCTGCACCCAGGCTGCTACACCCCATCCACTCCCACCGCCCAGAGGGGTCTGCCCACCCCTGCGCACCAAGGCTGCTGCACACCATCCACTCCCATCGCCTATAGGTAACTGCCCGCCACTACGTAAACAAGCCTCTCTGCTAACCTTCGGCCACCGGCGTGTGTCCAAGAGGGCCCACCACGTGCCGAAGTAACCTTCTCAGCAGTGGCGTACACGCGTCGAGCCGAGCTCATAATTCAAATCCGGTCTTGATTGCCAGGATGGTGTGTCGAGTCCACACATCATCGCAGGCTGCACACCCGCTTAGCTCTGGTGGCACTAACTCCATGGAAATCAAGTCATCGCCAAGTGGCGGGAGGCCCGGGTCGGGCAAAGGGCCCGGCTGCCACAAACTCTGTGTACTTCAAGTCATGGGAGAGAATGGAAATGGCGTCAAGCATGTGTGCCCATCCCTTTTTATTGGCAGGACCACATGTTCTGTGACACCTGTGCTGCATAGGTGTGGTGTGGGTGTAAACCAGCCATGAGGGAGTGGCTGTGGCATGCTGAAAAATAGACCTGTGATCAGCAGATCACTAGAGGGAAGACCTGGGACATGTAGTGTTGTCGTTCCCCCAGTAAGCATGAGCGGAGTGGGCTGGCCAGTCGTAGGTCAGTTCTGAATAATGAGGCTATGAATAATGACTCCGGAGCTGTGGGCCTGGTTCCGTCCTGTACTCTATGAGGAATCAACTGATGCGGGTGTCTCTGTTGTAGTGTTGCCACCATGCGGGCTGCAAGTGCCAATGTGTCACCCTGTGACCCAAGTCCCACAACATGGCCAAAAGGGAAGGTAGGGGGAATCACTGACCCTACATTCATCCATATTTCCACACATAAAACATTGTGGACATGACGTATGTGTGTGGATATGAATGTGTATTGCACATTCAGTGGAATCTTGCAGCTGTAGCAATGCAGGGCCATGCAAATCCCAAATTTCCGTTTTTGGCACATGGAGGGCAGCCAATTAGAGCCAAGCTTGAGCTCGGGGGTTAGGCTCCGCGAACATATGTACTTATTCAATCACTCCGCCAATCCCCAAGCCCTTATAAATTCATTATACACTCTCCTTGTAGTACTCTAACGATCCAGTCTCTACCTATGTACTTATACAATGACCGCAACAAAGTTACATAACCGAAGTTTTCTGCACTGCCAGAGGTAACATGGTTGCATGCGCTATCCACAGTACAATGTAATGTGGTAGCGCCCAGGGGCAGCATCATGCATACATAATGAACACACGGACACAGTTAGCTAGATAGTGGAACTGGGTACGGGCACATGCGCTCAGCCCCTTTTTATTGCCAGGGTCACATGTTCAGTGACGTCTGTGCTGGATACGTGTTGTGTGACAGTAAGACAGTCTTCAGGGCACGGTTGGTTATGGCAACAAGTACAACAGTAATTATCAGATCATACATAGAGATTCAATCATAAAGGGCCTGTGACTTGTGCTGCACTAAGGTAGGGGCACCAGATGTGAAATAATACAAAAAAGATTCTATTGTAAAGGGTCATGACTTGTGGTGCACTGAGGTAGGGGCAGCAGATCTGAAATCATATACAAAAGATTCTATTATAAAGGGTCCATGAGTTGTGGTGCACTGAGGTAGGAGCATCAGAAGCATTCAGCGTGTGAGCAGCCAGGGATGATACGTGATCCGGGTGGGCCGCACTGGGAGCAATGTATGTTGCCTACTAGACTGCGTCATCTGCAATCGCGACTCGATTTGAATCCTGCTGTCCGCAATGTAGATCAAAGGTAGTAGTCACAGACATCGAGGAATGCTTTTTGTCACTTCCTATTGACAAAATCCGAGGACGTAGAGTACACTTCTATCTACAATTAATAAATCAAGACTGCATTCAAATTGTGAGCTCTGCTGACCACAGTGTAGGGGTATGGAAAAAAAGATGAAATACGTATGGAATACTTTGTCGAAATATGTAGGTTCCAGGGACATTATAGTTGGTTGGCTACTGGACGCTGAAATTAATGAATATTGAGACTGAATTTTAATTGTGAGCCTTGCTGACCGAAGTGTATGCCAGAGACAGTGGTTAGCAAAGGTCCACAGCCATGTGGTGTTGACTTGAGCTGCAGAGATTGGGGGCATTTGGTCTTCTTAACCGATTCTAGCATCTTAAACAATTTGCATCGGTACTAATCTTGAATTGTGAGCTGTGCTAACTGCAGTGTAGGCCGGAGGCAGCAGTCAGGAAGGGCCCACAGCCACGTGGAGTTGACTTGAGCTGCACAGAGTTAGTGGTACCTGAAACACTAAGGGTGTACGCAGCCAGTGGTGATGCGTGCTCCTGGCGGGCCGCACTGGGAGCAATGTCTGTTGCCTACTGGACTGTGTCCTCTGCAATCGTGACTCAATCTGAACTCCCAGCCAAGCTGACCGCAGTGTAGACTGGAGGCAGCAGTTAGCAAGGGCCAAGAGTCACGTGGCATTGACTTGAGCTGCACAGAGTTAGTGGCACCTTAAGCACTCAGCGTGTGTGCAGCCAGCGATGAAGTGTGGTCCGGGCGGGCCGCACTTAGAGCAAAGTCTCTTGCCTATTGGACTGCGTCTTCTGCAACTGCGACTCGATCTGAATTGTAAGCCCTGCTGTCCGCAGTGTAGATCGAAGGCAGTAGTTAGCAAAGACATCGAGGAATGCTTTGGTCACTTGCTCCTGACAAAATCCGAGGACACAGAGTACATTTCATTCTGCAATTAATAAATCAAAACTGAATTCGAACTGTGAGCTCTGCTGTCCGCAGTGTAGACTGTCAGTCAGTGTTCCTTTGGACTTGCAATATGAATTTTGCCATTGTAGTAAAGCTATAACTGATATAAAACTAGTTCTTGAAGCAAAGATACTAAAAAGATATTATGTAGGTTTTAGGGACGTTATACTTAGTTGCCTACTGGACTCTGCAATTAATGAATCAAGACTCAATTTTAATTGTGAGCCCTGATGACCGCAGTGTAGGCAGGAGGCAGCGGTCCGCAAGGGCTCACAGCCATGTGGCGTTTAGTTGAGCTGCACAGTTAATGGCACCTGAAGCAACCAGCGTGTGCAGAGCCTGCGATGATGCGTGGTCCGGCAGGCTGCACTGGTAGCAATGTCTTTTGTCTCATTAATTATGTCTTAATAAGGCTATGTGGCAATGACTTGTGGTGCACTGAGTTAGTGGCACCTGAAGCACTCAGCATATGCGCACCCTGCGATGATGAGTGGTCCAGGTGGGCCACACTGGTAGCAATGTCTTTTGTCTAATGAAGTCTGCCTTAATAAGGTTATGTGGCAATGACTTGTTGTACACTTAGTTAGTGGCACCTGAAGCACTCAGCGTGTGTGCACCCTGCGATTATGCGTGATCTGGGCGGGCCGCATTGGTAGCAATGTCTGTTGCCTACTGGACAGCGTCATCTGCAATTGCAGTCAGCAGTGTTCATCGAAGGCAGTAGTATGTACAGACATAACTCTGCGGTGCTGTGCCACTGGTTATGCAGGGGGGCCTTTGTTGAGGAGGCTGGCGGTCATGCGGCGGCCTTGTGGCAGGGTGAGGGCCGCCACTCTGGCAGGCACGTTGGCGTTCCCAGAAGTGAACCACAACCAGAGCCCCAGCATATTTATTCACACTCCTACAATGGAGTGGTGTACGTTGGACCAGCCCACTCTGCTTCTGCATCCGCTTACAGGGGGGACAATACAGCTACATGATCGAGATCTTTCCCACTGCCTGAGGTAACATGGTTGCGTCCACTGTCCACAACACTACAAGCACACATAGAGAGGTCTGTGCTCTGCCCAGTGAGGTCTGTCCAGCACATCACCACTACAGTTGGCTTTTTGTCCATTGTTATTGATGGGTGACTTGCGTCCTTCACACATACTTGGTTCCCACATCTTCCAGCATTCAGCTATTGAGGGGCCCTGTCATTTTGGGATGGTCCTCTGTCCTGTTCTGCGCTGCCTCAGCGGTAGTAGGGAGGTGTGGTTAAGTGGGGAGATTCTGGGGTGGTGGCAGTGGGTGCTGTGGCCTTCTTGGGTGTCGGAGTTGCATGATCAGTAGCTCTACGACATGTGTTGGTCTTCAGATGTGGCTCTGGGCTGGGCTCCCTTTCATACTGTGGAGAAGCGTGGCTCAGTGGTTAGAGGCGGCAGACCCGGAAGCTGAGATCAGCCGTGGACCAGGTTTCTATTCCCCGCCTCGGCGGGTCTCGGGCTCAAAAATTCCACGGACTCGACAATTCTCGCTCCGGTGCCTACTCGACTCACGGGGCCACACTCTGCGACTCTGGGCAATAGCTTGCTTAATCTCCACTACCGCCCCTCGCGGCGGGATGCCTGGCTTTCACTTTGTGAATACCCTGCAGGGGTATCTCACAGGGGAATACCAGGACGGGTTCCCTAAGCAAGCGCCTTGAGACCCCTGGGTGATTAGTGCGCTATATAAATCGAAATACATTTACATTTACATACTGTAGATAGTCGTCCTGCTTTACACTAGTAAAAGGCAGATGTTAAATTCTTACTGGTAACACAGCTTTTTGCCTGGTTTTGGATCACATCGAGATCTGACTGGTCATTGAAAATATCAGGAAGTGGTGTTTTCGGGTTATTTTGCACTGGAACGCCTTCTCTGCATATCATTAGCGTCAGTTGTCGCTCTCCTTCGTGGTGATTTTTTTGCGGAGGCTGGCGATGGAAAACTGGGGATATCTGCAGTTTTCAACAGGTTGACAATGGAATGATAATTTAAAATCACAGAAAAAAACATAGGTTTAATAAACATTATCATTAGAAATTAGCATTTAAAAAACCTTTGAAATTCCCTGAAAAAAACATACCGTATGTTTCAGGCACGTTATAGTTCAAAATTAGCATTTAAAACACCTTTGAAATCCACTGAAAAAACCATAGGTTTCAGGCACGTTATAGGTAGAAATTAGCATTTCAGAAACCTTAGACATTCACTGAAAAAACCATAGGTTTCAGGGACGTTATAGATAGTTGGACATTTCTCTGGTATAAACCATAGAAATTCCCCTGTTATAGTTAGTTAAGCTAACTATAACTCACACCCCCACAATGCACTGCTGATGACATCACATATTACATCGTTCATGACATGGTCAGTGACATCACTGATGACATCTCAAATGACATCACTGATGATATTACTGATGACATCATCCAAGTGAAAATCTGATCCACCTCCTCACACTCTACTATAACCTTTGATACACCCACTGTAAAATACAGACTACTATTTTGAAACCATCGACACACGAATACCAGTTACTACATATGCACTCACTGATTCCTAGGTCTATACACACATCCACTCATTCACCCATACAATCTCTCATACATGTAGTCACTCATCAATACAACACTATCGTAAGCACTCATGCACCTATAAAGACACTCACACACCATCACTCATCCAGAGTCACTACACACCTAGTCAGTCATGCAAAGAATCAATCATACTTACATTTACTCACCTACAGTTATACACCCACCACACCACTTATTCATACAGAAACAAACACATACTTACTCTCTTCCACAATCACTGATACACACTCATCCATACAGCCACACTCACAATCACTGACTCTTACGTATAGTCATTTATATACTTCAACTTTCACATACACAGCCTTTTACATATGTAGTTACTTGAATATGTACCATTGAGACATCCATTCACTTACCAACACACCCATATACATACTCACCCACCCATACAGCTGTTTCCACATGCACTCTTGAACCCATACATACAGTGATTCAACCACTCAAACATCTATGCACAGACTCACACACCTTCCACCCACCCAAACACATACCCAGGCACCCATACAAATACTCAGGCAACCAATTGATAACCCATATAGACACTCATATAGCTACTGACCAACCCATGCAGCAGCTTATATAACATTCAGACAGACTGATGCAGAAAATCACATAGTTTAGTCACTAACCCATGCATGCACACATGTAATCACTGACTTAAACAGTCAGTCACACACCTACTAAATTCTCCATCCAGATACTTATACACCCACTCATTCTACAATACACCTTGGCATATATATAATACATATTCAAACTTTAAAGAAAGCACAGTCACTGGATGATGTCATCATTAATGTCATTTGAGGTGTCATCAGTGATGTCACTGACTATGCCATAAATGATATAATATGTGACGTCATCAGCAGTGCATTGCAGGGGCATGAGGTATAGGTAGCTGAACTAACTATCACAGGGGAATTTCTATGGTTTTGTACGCGAGAAATGTCCAACTAACTATAACGTCCCTGAAACCTATGTTTTTTTAGTGAATATATATATATCCAGTGGCAAGGCACATCAATTCCTGCCATGATAGTGATTTGGGGTGTCTGAGTTACTTTGCGATTGACATGGTCCCACCGCTGTGCAGAGGAGGCGACAGGGAGGCCCAACTGAGATTATTGGAGATGCGATATATCCTCGAGCTAAACTCTAAGACACCAAATGGGCTGAACATCAGTGAGGATATGTACACGAGTCTCTGAAAGCCTGGGTCAAGGGTAGTCCAAAAAGATGGGGTCATGAGATTATAGTGGATGTTGGCCTATAAGATGGGATAGTGAATCGTTTGAACATGCAACTGTATTGAAGAAAAAGCAATTGAGACATTAGTATTTGTTTTTAAAAAAAAATGTTTTGGTATACAAGGGTTGGTACTTGCTACCTACACGGTGAGGAGAGTATTTATTTATTCTCTTTTTCTTTCCTTTTTCTTTAACTCCGATGAATGCACAGTACTGGTTTACCATAATATAAGGGCAGTTGGGACGCACTAATTTCAGGACAATGAGTGGAGCCCACTGGGGCCATATTAAGGAATGCCAATATCTCAATCACAATGTTAACAACGGTTATTTGCATATTTGTACAATTCTAACGCAATTTTGCACATTTACAGGCAGTTTTGCACAACAGATTATTATTGTTGTAAATAGAGTGATGTATTTTTATATTTATATTTATACATGGTTATTTATATTTACACATTCTATTTTTAATCTATTTATGCATTGGCGGAATTTGCACAAATTAGAATGTTGTACATTAATTTATATGCAGAATAATAATTCTTGAGAAGGTGGAAATTATGGTGTTCAAGATAGAGGTTTGTTTTGAATGGTAACATTGATTACTGCAATAATGTTTAAAACCTCTCTAAATCAATAAGAACTGTGATTAGGCGATAGTCTGTTGTCCGTATCCTTAGGCCCAATGGTCAGGTGACTTGCATTTGCACTTTATAGGGGGGGGGGCTTGTAAATTAACGTCATGTGATCAACTGCTCAAGGGCCCGAAACGCGTCATGGTGGAGGTTGTGTTGCACGCGAAATAAATATTGGCAAACTACCTGATTGGGTCCGTGTTAGTTTTTCTGGCTAAACGCAGAGGGAGACAACGGAGTTCTTTGGATATATTTGTAATTTTACATCTCGGCAAGGACAGCACTGTACTAGTCCTATGCTTAAAGACTTTGCTGTAAAAATTGCAAAAGACTTTGTCATTTTCTATCTCGGCGTGGATAGCACTGTGCTAATCCTATGCTTAAAAACTTTGATAGAAAAACAGACATTTGAGGTGAGCAGATCTAGAGTGTCGCTGGTGTTGAGAGTGCTCTAACAGGGGCTGCTTTTCACCTAAACTTGAGAACTACCCAGAGTTCTCTCCTTCTTTTTTGCATAATTTATGCGTCACTCTATGCCTGGAAGGGTTTTGTCTTGACTTAATACTGGGTGCTCCCTTGTGTCTGGACAAAGCTATACCTCTCTGAAGAGCTCTAATTAGAGCAAAACACTGTGTCAGGGGTTGCTTTTACTCATTTCAAGTTGGCTTGAGTTGGTATTTCACTAATTCAAAGCTGTAATATTGTGCCTGGAGTGATAAATGGCTTTTGTAATTTTACAGCTCGGCAAGGACAGCACTGTACTAGTCCTATGCTTAAAGACTTTGCTGTATAAATTGCAAAAGACTTTGTCATTTTCTATCTCGGCGTGGATAGCACTGTGCTAATCCTATGCTTAAAAACTTTGATAGAAAAACAGACATTTGAGGTGAGCAGATCTAGAGTGTCGCTGGTGTTGAGAGTGCTCTAACAGGGGCAGCTTTCCACCTAAACTTGAGAACTACCCAGAGTTCTCTCCTTCTTTTTTGTATGTATATATATATATATATATATATATATATATATATATATATATATATATATATATATATATATATATGCAGGTAAGTCTCTCCCCCGAAGAAAAGAGAAGCAGCAACCACGAGGGGAAATGTAAGGAGGGGCTTTATTTGAAAAGAAACCAGCAGTCCGGTGGCGGCGAATGCATTTCGGCGCATTTGCCTTCCTCAGCGCCCAACACCTGACAAAATCTCAAACAGCCTGCCAGCCGCTTGTTGTTAAAGGCGCCATTCCGCTCCTCCCCCATGCGATTCCGCACACCTGTTGCAGTACGACTCATGTCTGCGCACTGCAACCCCCAGAATGCAACATGATAATGTGCTCCAGGCTGGTGTTGTGGGGAAGGGTAAAAGATGATCCAAAGTGGTGGAATTATCGGAGACGAGGAGAAAAGCAGCTGGGTTTGAATGGCTGAAGCGGGATTGTTTCTGACGAACAAAGTCTCTCCTTGGGCCCCCTCAAACTGTCAGTCCTTCACGCAGGTCGAAAATCGAGCAGGGGCAAAGTGCCCAAAAGAGGTATATTCCGACCTCAACCACTCGTATCAGCCTGCGAGAGGGACGGGTTCCGGGTGGATCCATAACTGGAACTGTAGCATGTAGCTGTAGAGCTGACCAGAAAAGTCCGGACCCTTGGCGACAGGGGTATGCTGCGCGCGCTTCTGGCTGTGCGCGGAACATGTGCAGGTAAGTCTCTCCCCCGAAGAAAAGAGAAGCAGCAACCACGAGGGGAAATGTAAGGAGGGGCTTTATTTGAAAAGAAACCAGCAGTCCGGTGGCGGCGAATGCATTTCGGCGCATTTGCCTTCCTCAGCGCCCAACACCTGACAAAATCTCAAACAGCCTGCCAGCCGCTTGTTGTTAAAGGCGCCATTCCGCTCCTCCCCCATGCGATTCCGCACACCTGTTGCAGTACGACTCATGTCTGCGCACTGCAACCCCCAGAATGCAACATGATAATGTACTCCAGGCTGGTGTTGTGGGGAAGGGTAAAAGATGATCCAAAGTGGTGGAATTATCGGAGACGAGGAGAAAAGCAGCTGGGTTTGAATGGCTGAAGCGGGATTGTTTCTGACGAACAAAGTCTCTCCTTGGGCCCCCTCAAACTGTCAGTCCTTCACGCAGGTCGAAAATCGAGCAGGGGCAAAGTGCCCAAAAGAGGTATATTCCGACCTCAACCACTCGTATCAGCCTGCGAGAGGGACGGGTTCCGGGTGGATCCATAACTGGAACTGTAGCATGTAGCTGTAGAGCTGACCAGAAAAGTCCGGACCCTTGGCGACAGGGGTATGCTGCGCGCGCTTCTGGCTGTGCGCGGAACATGTGCAGGTAAGTCTCTCCCCCGAAGAAAAGAGAAGCAGCAACCACGAGGGGAAATGTAAGGAGGGGCTTTATTTGAAAAGAAACCAGCAGTCCGGTGGCGGCGAATGCATTTCGGCGCATTTGCCTTCCTCAGCGCCCAACACCTGACAAAATCTCAAACAGCCTGCCAGCCGCTTGTTGTTAAAGGCGCCATTCCGCTCCTCCCCCATGCGATTCCGCACACCTGTTGCAGTACGACTCATGTCTGCGCACTGCAACCCCCAGAATGCAACATGATAATGTACTCCAGGCTGGTGTTGTGGGGAAGGGTAAAAGATGATCCAAAGTGGTGGAATTATCGGAGACGAGGAGAAAAGCAGCTGGGTTTGAATGGCTGAAGCGGGATTGTTTCTGATGAACAAAGTCTCTCCTTGGGCCCCCTCAAACTGTCAGTCCTTCACGCAGGTCGAAAATCGAGCAGGGCAAAGTGCCCAAAAGAGGTATATTCCGACCTCAACCACTCGTATCAGCCTGCGAGAGGGACGGGTTCCGGGTGGATCCATAACTGGAACTGTAGCATGTAGCTGTAGAGCTGACCAGAAAAGTCCGGACCCTTGGCGACAGGGGTATGCTGCGCGCGCTTCTGGCTGTGCGCGGAACATGTGCAGGTAAGTCTCTCCCCCGAAGAAAAGAGAAGCAGCAACCACGAGGGGAAATGTAAGGAGGGGCTTTATTTGAAAAGAAACCAGCAGTCCGGTGGCGGCGAATGCATTTCGGCGCATTTGCCTTCCTCAGCGCCCAACACCTGACAAAATCTCAAACAGCCTGCCAGCCGCTTGTTGTTAAAGGCGCCATTCCGCTCCTCCCCCATGCGATTCCGCACACCTGTTGCAGTACGACTCATGTCTGCGCACTGCAACCCCCAGAATGCAACATGATAATGTACTCCAGGCTGGTGTTGTGGGGAAGGGTAAAAGATGATCCAAAGTGGTGGAATTATCGGAGACGAGGAGAAAAGCAGCTGGGTTTGAATGGCTGAAGCGGGATTGTTTCTGACTAACAAAGTCTCTCCTTGGGCCCCCTCAAACTGTCAGTCCTTCACGCAGGTCGAAAATCGAGCAGGGGCAAAGTGCCCAAAAGAGGTATATTCCGACCTCAACCACTCGTATCAGCCTGCGAGAGGGACGGGTTCCGGGTGGATCCATAACTGGAACTGTAGCATGTAGCTGTAGAGCTGACCAGAAAAGTCCGGACCCTTGGCGACAGGGGTATGCTGCGCGCGCTTCTGGCTGTGCGCGGAACATGTGCAGGTAAGTCTCTCCCCCGAAGAAAAGAGAAGCAGCAACCACGAGGGGAAATGTAAGGAGGGGCTTTATTTGAAAAGAAACCAGCAGTCCGGTGGCGGCGAATGCATTTCGGCGCATTTGCCTTCCTCAGCGCCCAACACCTGACAAAATCTCAAACAGCCTGCCAGCCGCTTGTTGTTAAAGGCGCCATTCCGCTCCTCCCCCATGCGATTCCGCACACCTGTTGCAGTACGGCTCATGTCTGCGCACTGCAACCCCCAGAATGCAACATGATAATGTACTCCAGGCTGGTGTTGTGGGGAAGGGTAAAAGATGATCCAAAGTGGTGGAATTATCGGAGACGAGGAGAAAAGCAGCTGGGTTTGAATGGCTGAAGCGGGATTGTTTCTGACGAACAAAGTCTCTCCTTGGGCCCCCTCAAACTGTCAGTCCTTCACGCAGGTCGAAAATCGAGCAGGGGCAAAGTGCCCAAAAGAGGTATATTCCGACCTCAACCACTCGTATCAGCCTGCGAGAGGGACGTGTTCCGGGTGGATCCATAACTGGAACTGTAGCATGTAGCTGTAGAGCTGACCAGAAAAGTCCGGACCCTTGGCGACAGGGGTATGCTGCGCGCGCTTCTGGCTATGCGCGGAACATGTGCAGGTAAGTCTCTCCCCCGAAGAAAAGAGAAGCAGCAACCACGAGGGGAAATGTAAGGAGGGGCTTTATTTGAAAAGAAACCAGCAGTCCGGTGGCGGCGAATGCATTTCGGCGCATTTGCCTTCCTCAGCGCCCAACACCTGACAAAATCTCAAACAGCCTGCCAGCCGCTTGTTGTTAAAGGCGCCATTCCGCTCCTCCCCCATGCGATTCCGCACACCTGTTGCAGTACGACTCATGTCTGCGCACTGCAACCCCCAGAATGCAACATGATAATGTACTCCAGGCTGGTGTTGTGGGGAAGGGTAAAAGATGATCCAAAGTGGTGGAATTATCGGAGACGAGGAGAAAAGCAGCTGGGTTTGAATGGCTGAAGCGGGATTGTTTCTGACGAACAAAGTCTCTCCTTGGGCCCCCTCAAACTGTCAGTCCTTCACGCAGGTCGAAAATCGAGCAGGGGCAAAGTGCCCAAAAGAGGTATATTCCGACCTCAACCACTCGTATCAGCCTGCGAGAGGGACGGGTTCCGGGTGGATCCATAACTGGAACTGTAGCATGTAGCTGTAGAGCTGACCAGAAAAGTCCGGACCCTTGGCGACAGGGGTATGCTGCGCGCGCTTCTGGCTGTGCGCGGAACATGTGCAGGTAAGTCTCTCCCCCGAAGAAAAGAGAAGCAGCAACCACGAGGGGAAATGTAAGGAGGGGCTTTATTTGAAAAGAAACCAGCAGTCCGGTGGCGGCGAATGCATTTCGGCGCATTTGCCTTCCTCAGCGCCCAACACCTGACAAAATCTCAAACAGCCTGCCAGCCGCTTGTTGTTAAAGGCGCCATTCCGCTCCTCCCCCATGCGATTCCGCACACCTGTTGCAGTACGACTCATGTCTGCGCACTGCAACCCCCAGAATGCAACATGATAATGTACTCCAGGCTGGTGTTGTGGGGAAGGGTAAAAGATGATCCAAAGTGGTGGAATTATCGGAGACGAGGAGAAAAGCAGCTGGGTTTGAATGGCTGAAGCGGGATTGTTTCTGACGAACAAAGTCTCTCCTTGGGCCCCCTCAAACTGTCAGTCCTTCACGCAGGTCAAAAATCGAGCAGGGGCAAAGTGCCCAAAAGAGGTATATTCCGACCTCAACCACTCGTATCAGCCTGCGAGAGGGACGGGTTCCGGGTGGATCCATAACTGGAACTGTACCATGTAGCTGTAGAGCTGACCAGAAAAGTCCGGACCCTTGGCGACAGGGGTATGCTGCGCGCGCTTCTGGCTGTGCGCGGAACATGTGCAGGTAAGTCTCTCCCCCGAAGAAAAGAGAAGCAGCAACCACGAGGGGAAATGTAAGGAGGGGCTTTATTTGAAAAGAAACCAGCAGTCCGGTGGCGGCGAATGCATTTCGGCGCATTTGCCTTCCTCAGCGCCCAACACCTGACAAAATCTCAAACAGCCTGCCAGCCGCTTGTTGTTAAAGGCGCCATTCCGCTCCTCCCCCATGCGATTCCGCACACCTGTTGCAGTACGACTCATGTCTGCGCACTGCAACCCCCAGAATGCAACATGATAATGTACTCCAGGCTGGTGTTGTGGGGAAGGGTAAAAGATGATCCAAAGTGGTGGAATTATCGGAGACGAGGAGAAAAGCAGCTGGGTTTGAATGGCTGAAGCGGGATTGTTTCTGACGAACAAAGTCTCTCCTTGGGCCCCCTCAAACTGTCAGTCCTTCACGCAGGTCGAAAATCGAGCAGGGGCAAAGTGCCCAAAAGAGGTATATTCCGACCTCAACCACTCGTATCAGCCTGCGAGAGGGACGGGTTCCGGGTGGATCCATAACTGGAACTGTACCATGTAGCTGTAGAGCTGACCAGAAAAGTCCGGACCCTTGGCGACAGGGGTATGCTGCGCGCGCTTCTGGCTGTGCGCGGAACATGTGCAGGTAAGTCTCTCCCCCGAAGAAAAGAGAAGCAGCAACCACGAGGGGAAATGTAAGGAGGGGCTTTATTTGAAAAGAAACCAGCAGTCCGGTGGCGGCGAATGCATTTCGGCGCATTTGCCTTCCTCAGCGCCCAACACCTGACAAAATCTCAAACAGCCTGCCAGCCGCTTGTTGTTAAAGGCGCCATTCCGCTCCTTCCCCCATGCGATTCCGCACACCTGTTGCAGTACGACTCATGTCTGCGCACTGCAACCCCCAGAATGCAACATGATAATGTACTCCAGGCTGGTGTTGTGGGGAAGGGTAAAAGATGATCCAAAGTGGTGGAATTATCGGAGACGATATATATTACCTACTGGCGGACACCAGTAGGTAGATATAGATAGGACCTAGTTTCCATAGGAAATCCGCAACATTCTATTGGGAATAACTTTGGCGCCAGTTGATGAATCTTCGTGAATGTCTCAAAGAAGATGGCCCGCTCCGCTCTGCTCCTTCCCTGAAAGTTTGGGGGGATTCGTGAAGTGGGGGCTGAGAAAAAAGGGGGTCCCAAAACGTGTTTTCCCCATGTTATCTTCCATAGGACGATTAGACATGGCTACAGCCCGTACGGCTGAACGGAATTACAAGAAATTTGGCAAAGTGCTAGAGTCTGATTCGCAGATCATCCTTTTGTTTAAATGGTGTAAATCCCTCCAGTAGTTGTTGAGTAAATCGAATGTGAAAAAATTTATATATATCTATAAGCGCGCACCGTGCGCACACCGTACGCGTACCGTGCGCGGTACGCGTACCCCGTGATTTAAAAAAAAAAACATTTTTGGGGCCTTGGGGGTCCTTGTGGGACCCCCTGAGCAGGCCTAGGGGGTCAGGGTGCTTCTACCCTGCCCCCGTTTTGAGTTCTACACGTTTGTTTTTCTGCTTTCTTGTGCCTCAGTCTACCGAGGCACAAGATGGCTGCCAGAAATTTCTGTTTTGGAGTGTTGACAGACAGTGGCAGCCAATCAGCACGAGCTGCATGCTCATTGGCTTTCAACACTTCAAACCAGGAAGTGTTGGCAGCCATCTTGTGCTCGGTAGTCCGAGGCACAAGAAATCAGAAAAACAAATGTGTAGAACACAAAAAGGGGTCAGGGTAGAAACACCCTGACCCCCTAGCCCTGCCCAGGTGGTCCCACAAGGACCCCCAAGGCCCCAAATTTTTTTTTTTAAAACCCAGTCTGTTTTTTTTCACATTACCCCCGGGGGACCAAATCGCAGGGGCATAGTGATAAAGAAGTGTGGGGGGGGGGGCAATCCCCCCCACACTGCCCCGGGGACCGCCGTCCCCCGGGGCAAAGCAACTCAGCCCCCTGGCGCATACTGGAGGCTCCTGGTGGGCTAGTTGGCCCCCAGGGACCCCCAGTATGCAAGGGGAATTAGTTCCCCCTCTGCAAACGCTTCCGGGGGCTGCGTTGCAGAGAGGTGTAAAAAAGGGTGTGGCCTCATTACACCTCTCTGCAATGCAGCCCCCTGGGGATACTGGAAGTTCCAGGTGGGCTAGTTGGCCCCCAGGGACCCCCAGTATGCAAGGAGAATTAGTTTCCCTTCTGTAAACGCGCCAGGGGGCTGCGTTGCAGAGAGGTGTAAAAAGGGGCATAGCCTCATTACACCTCTCTGCAATGCAGCCCCCTGGCACATACTGGAGGTTCCAGGTGGGCTAGTTGGCCCCCAGGGACCCCCATTATGCAAGAGAATTAGTTACCCCCTGCAAACCAGCCAGGGGGCTGCGTTGCAGAGAGGTGTAAAAAGGGGCATAGCCTCATTACACCTCTCTGCAATGCAGCCCCCTGGTGCATACTGGAGGTTCCAGGTGGGCTAGTTGGCCCCCAGGGACCCCTAGTATGCAAGGGGAATTAGTTCCCCCTCTGCAAACACGCCCGGGGGCTGCGCTGCAGAGAGGTGTAAAAAGGGTGTGGCCTCATTACACCTCTCTGCAATGCAGCCGCCTGGGGAATACTGGAGGTTACTGGTGGGCTAGTTGGCCCCCAGGGACCCCCAGTATGCAAGGGGAATTAGTTCCCCCTCTGCAAACGCGTCAGGGTGCTGCGTTTTTCAATTTATATTAAAAATATGTAATGTAATTTAAAAAATAAAATATCTAAAAATAAATAATTTAAAATAATGTAGTAAATCAGTATAAAAATATAACAATTAATACATTTAAAGATTATCATTTACAAAACCATTGAAATTCACTGAAAAAACCATAGGTTTCAGCCACGTTGTAGTTAGGAATTACCATTTAAAAAGCCTTTGAAATTCCCCCGTTATAGTTAGTTGTACTCACTATAACTTGCGCGCTCGCAATCCACTGCTGATGATGTCACATATTACATCATTCATGACATTGTCAGTGACATCACTGATGACATCACTGATGACATCTCAAATGACATCACTGATGACATCACTGATGACATCATCCTTGTGAAAGAGTGGCAGACCTCCTCTCAGCGTAATATAACCGTTGATACACACATTCAAAAATAGAAACTAAAATGTTCCCAAAAATGGAGATACCAATTCCAATTAGAACAACCTATTCAGTAATTCCAAAATCTACATACACATCCAGTCATTCACTAACAGTTCTATATGGGTACTCATACTTATACTCACTCATCATATGTACTTATACACCTATACATCTTATTACACACGGACACTCATCTATAGAGTTACTCACACACAAACTCAGAAGAATCCTGTAGCTGCTGTTCTGCCATTTTGATATGAAAAAAGCTGGAACAAAGCAGAGATCCTTCGCTCAGGAAACCAAAAGAGATAGTGAGGGAAGTGGGTGGGTTTTTTTAAGATTCTGGAAAAGAAACTACTATAAACCAATCAAAAGTGTTGTTTAAAAACGTGAAAAGGAGGCAGGGAAGAGGCTCCCAGACCCCCAAGGCCTTCTCATGGGGTCCCTGAAGGACTCCGAAGGGCAAAAAAAACCATTGTTTATTTTTTTTAAATCGCACGGTGTGCGCACGTTGCTCGTACCCTCGAGGCAGAACTGAGTCAAAAACAATATTGGAGAAAGTGAAAAGGGGGCAGGGTATAGACTCCATGACCCCCTAGGCCTTCTCAGGGGGTTTCTGAAAGACCCCGAAGGGCAAAAAAATATTTTTTTTTTAAATCACGAGGTGCGCGCACGTTGCGCGCACGTTGAAAAAATAAATTATTGACAAATTTGACTGTTTATATTTTGATTGAAGATGTAGACTATACTGTTTAACTTTATCCAAATCATAAAAACTAGCTGTGCCGTTGCATATAACAGGATACAGTCAAATGTATTACAATATACAAAGGCAGTTTGTTGGAAAATAAATATATAAAAAATATAAAAATTGATACAGAAATTAGCATTTTAAAAACCTTGGAAATTCACTGAAAAAACCATAGGTTTCACACACGTTATATTTAGGAATTAGCACTTAAAAAACTTTGTAACATCACTGAAAAAACATAGATTTCACACACGTTATAGTAAGAATTAGCATTGAAAAAACCTTAGAAATTCACATAAAAACCATAGGTTTCACACACATCATAATTAGGAATTAGCATTTAAAAAACCTTGCAAATTCACTGAAAAAACCATAGGTTTCAGGCCTGATATAGTTAGGAATTAGCATTTAAAAAACCTTGAAAATTCACTGAAAAAGCCATAGGTTTCAGGCCTGATATAGTTGGGAATTAGCATTTAAAAAACCTTAGCAATTCACTGAAAAAACTGTAGATTTTACGGGTGTTATAGTTAGCTGGACATTTCACTCATTCAAAACCATTGAAATTCCTCCGATATAGTAAGTTGTACTAACCATATCTCGCACGCCGGCAATCCACTGCTGATGATATCACATATTACATCATTCATGACATGGTCAGTGACATCACTGATGACATCTCAAATGACATCACTGATGACATCATCAACGTGACGATACACCTCATCATACACTAGTATAACCTTTCGTCACTCACTGTAAAATACAGAGCACCATATTTAAATCCATTGACACACCGATACAAGTTTCTGAAAAAACACTCAGTGATTCCTAGATCTATACACACATCTAATCACTTGCCTACAGATTCACTCATAAATGCAGTCAATGATCAATAGAACACTATCAAATATACTTATACACCTATATCGACATTACACACCAGCACACATCCTATTCACTTAGAAAGTCATCCTATTCACTTATGCAAACAATGGATCATTCTTACATTTACTTAGCTATACACTTATACAAACACCACTTTATCTATTCATATAGATAGTAAATTATACTTAGTGTGTTATAAAATGCAGATTTTCCACAGTTTTAATGTAAAGAAAATCATGATTTTATTAAAAAAGGCACGGAGGTTAATATTATGCTATATCCTTTATTACTGCCAAAACACAGCAGCAACACAACATCATAGAATTAGAATATACTACACATTCTAGAAATTAGAACATGTATAAAGCCAAATGTCAAGCAGCCATCTTCCTCTTTTGTGACTGCGAAAATAACATGTCCATAAATCACCAACGTTTTCTTTCTCTTCTTCAAACTTGAACCTCAGTTCCTCCTCTTGAACTTGAACCTTTTCTCCATCACCTTCTTCATTCAACCTTCAAAATAAACCCAAAAAATTAATTACAGGGCAGGCATTGCGGAGGGATAATATTAGCCTCCGTGCCTTTTTTAATAAAATCATGATTTTCTTTACATTAAAACTGTGGAAAATCTGCATTTTATGTCAAAGGCCCGGAGGCCAACATTCTGCATGTTCAAAGTTCTTCCAAAACCTTTCCCAACACGTTTTCCACAGGCTTAAAGTAAAATTTTCTAAATGTACAATCATTTGACCTATCAGTAGCTTTTAAAATTCCGCTCAAACTGAAACCCTTCATAAACGCTTTACTAGCCATAGCTTCCCTTACTGAATGTGAACCAAAAACACTGATATCCACCCCTGCCTTTGACATCACATTTCTTATCCATCTAGCGAAAGTAGGAGTAGATACTGTCTTATATGGCTTAACATAAGAAATCAACAATTGTTTACAATCTCCCATTCTCAACCCAGAAGTTCTCTTCTCATACTTCTTCAAACATTTAACCACACACAAAAAACTCTCACCTTCCAGATATGGATAACATTTTTTTTAGACATAGTCTTCGTTCTTATTCTTAATTCAAAACACACACCCTCCGGCTGATAAAATCTAGAATTCACATCCAATGCTCTAATATCCGACACCCTTCTAAAAGAAACAAGAGCATAGCCATTTTTCATGTCAACAATTTTAAATCCAAACCTGAATTTAATCCCCAACTCCCCAGTTCTTTTAACATCAAAGAAACATCCCAAAGTGAATCATATGTTGCCTTTGGAGGAAGAACTACTCTCACACTCTTAACCAACCTCCTCACTAAGACATGTTGACCAACCGGAATCCCATCCACCAAAACATGACCTGCAGAAATAGCTGATCTATTCAAATTTACAGAATTATAAGCCAAACCACTACAAAACAAGCCTGACAAATAATTTGCAACCTCTACCACAGGTGCTGAAACGGGATCCAAACCCCTCTCAATACACCAACCATTCCATCTTCTCCGTTATTATTTATAAAGGTCAACATTTTCTGATCAAGTTCAGGTGTAAAAGCCACCTTACTATGAAGGGTAGGTCTCGGACATTCTGATCTTAACTTTGTCCTTATTTCCTTCGGAATTTCCCTCCTAATCCAATATTTGATATATTTCGCAACGTGATCCATTGGGGACCACTGTGGCGAGAGAGGGTGTTGGATAAGCAAAGGATCGAACATAAGTTCTCCTTGTGGATCCACAAAATCCTCCATTTCTAACTTGATTTCCGCCTCATAAATCTTCCTTCTCTTAACCTGAACCTCCTCAACATCAGAATCCTCTAAACTAGAACTGCAGGTAAGTTCCACATCACCGCTTGTAGAACTTGTATCACAAGCCACAGTACTGTGTCCCTTTTTCTGCGCCTTTATTGCGCTTCCTTTGGCCTTTATAGCCTTCTCCTTTTGAACTTTATGTTCTTTTCCTCTTAACTGTTTTCCTTTAACAATATTTTTCTTCTTTTCCTTTCTTTTTGATACCTCCCTCGAAGTACCTGCTACTTCCTCCACTTCTTCTGTGGTGAAAAATCCATCTTCCTCACCAGACCTCTGTCTAATCTCTCCCTCTTTAACTCTCTTTCCCATGGTGCTTTCTATTCTTCTTCTATTGAAGCACTTAATTCTCCAAACATCTTTTCCATATATGTTTTCATTTTCTCTTCTATACCACCTTCAATATTCTCCTTCTTATATACCTTCTTATTTTAGAACCTAATTCCAAAATGTAATTACCTTAATCACCTTTAATCTTTTTTTCCTTTATGAACTGCCAAAGTAAATAACTCTCAAGACTTTCCCTGACTGTCAACCACTAACCGATGTACCTCAAACAACTTCTCAACCTTCGTCTGACTGAAACTGACCAATTTTAGTCAGACGATAAAATTTTCCCAAAACATGGCCGCCCACGTTCTCACGTTATTGCCAAGACACTTCCCAATTAACCAAGATGGCCGCTGCACGTTGCGTAAGTACGGCGGGTCCATCCTGGAAATCAGCCTTCAAAATTATTCACTCGCGCTCCATTCTCCCTGACGCGCATGAATAGAAACTGCCACGCGACGCGACCCAACTCGCACTCTAACCGCTCGAGACAACGCGTCTCTCCTCAACTGCCACCACCGAGCATATTAGCCAAATTTAACCCGCTACAAAGGTAAAAACATTTCTTTAGCCAACTTAAATTCATCCGCTATTTTCACAAAGTAGTCATTACTCATACGCTAATAAGTGCAACCATCAAGTAAAAAATATCTCTTATATAAAATACCTCTTTACTTCTCCTCTTCGACCAAGCCAACATCCATACCACTTTGATTCTTCCTTTTCAAAAGTAGTCTTACCCTTAATTAATATATTTTTCATCAAACATATACCAATATATCTTATGTCAGCTCAAAATAAAAATGGTACTTATCTTGTGTTGAAGCAGCAACAAAAGAGGAAGATGGCTGCTTGATATTTGGTTTTCTACATGTTCTAAGTTCTAGAATGTATAGTATATTCTAATTCTATGATAATGTGTTGCTGCTGTGTTTGGGCAGTAATAAAGGATATGGCATAATGTTGGCCTCCGGGTCTTTGACATAAATTCACTATTACAAGTATACAGTTATCTATACAGTCACACATACAATCAGTGAGTCTTACGTATACTTATTTATAAACAACAACTGACACATACATTGCCTTTCATCCTATTTTTCTACTTTGTTGGACATGTACCATTAAGAGAGATATTTGCTCATCACCACACCCATAAAGATATTCACTCACCCAAACAACTGTATTATCATGTAGTCCTAACGTCATATACCTACTAAATCAACAATTCACACATCTTTGGGCAGTCACACACCACCCACCGAACCACACACACATTCACTCTCCCATACAAATACTTAGTTAACTAATGAATAACTAATATAGACTTTCAAATAGCTAGTAACCAACTGGAGAAGTAGTTTTTACAACAACTGACAAAGTGATACAGATGTTCACACAGTTTAGTCACTATCCAATATATTTAAAGAGACACTTTAAATTAGTCAAGTAAATAGTCAATCACACTGCTACTAAATCCTCCATCCAGATATTTATATTTATATATCCATTCATTCTTTAATGCAACTTACTATATATATAATTCATATTTAAATAACAAATCAAACCACATTCACTGGATGATGTCGTCAGTGATTTCATTTGAGATGTCATCAGTGATGTCACTGACCATGTCATGAATGATGTAATATGTGACATCATCAGCAGTGGATTGCGGGCGCGCAAGATATAGTTAGTACAACTAACCATATCGGAGGAATTTCAATGGGTTTGTATGAGTGAAATGTCCAGCTAACTATAACACCCCTAAAATCTACAGTTTTCTCAGTGAATTTCTAAGGTTTTTTTAAATGCTAATTCCTAACTATATCAGGCCTTAAACCTATGGTTTTTTCAGTGAATATAACATATATATATATATATATATATATATTACCTACTGGCGGTCGCCAGTAGGTATATATAGTTAGGATTTTTTCTCTATGGGTTTTTTGAAAATTCTATGTCTAATAACTTTGACGTTTGTGGACGGAATTGGCTGAAATTTTCAGGAAAATGGCACATTTTGTTTCTGAGCAGCCCCTGGAAATTTGGGGGGGGTTCGTCAAGGGGGGGCCGAGTAAAAAGGGGGGTCCCAAAACGCGTTTTTCCAATGTTAATTTCCATAGTGCGGTTGGCCTCACTTTTAGCCCGAACGGCTGAATGGATTTGCACGAAACTTGGCAAAATTGTAGGGACTGGTAGCCCGATGTGCCTTTGCTAGGTCTCAATATATGTGCTCCAGTGGATTTTGAGAAATTAACGTTCAAAAAAAGATATATATCTGTAACAGCGCACCGGGCAGCGCTCCGCTTCGCGTACTTTTCGCGTTACGGAGCTTTGTGAAGTGAAGCTGATTGGTTCTCCGGCGCCTGTAAACATTCCAAACAGTCCGGAGCGGCCGCCATCTTGTCTCTCGGTAGGATCGAGAGACAAGAGGAGGCCAAAGCGAAGGGGCAAATGACCATAAGGGGGCATAGTAGATCCTCCCTGACCCCCTAGGTTTGATGTGGAGGTTTTAAAAGGGCCCCGCGGGGCAAAAAAAAAAAATAATAATAATCGAACGGCTGAATGGATTTGCACGAAACTTGGCACAATTGTAGGGACTGGTAGCCCGATGTGCCTTTGCTAGGTCTCAATATATGTGCTCCAGTGGATTTTGAGAAATTAACGTTCAAAAAAAGATATATATATCTGTAACAGCGCTCCGGGTAGCGCTCCGCTTCGCGTACTTTTCGCGTTACGGAGCTTTGTGAAGCGAAGCTGATTGGTTCTCCGGCGTCTGTAAACATTCCAAACAGTCCGTAGCGGCCGCCATCTTGTCTATCGGTAGGATCGAGAGACAAGAGGAGGCCAAAGCGAAGGGGCAAATGACCATAAGGGGGCATAGTAGATCCTCCTTGACCCCATAGGTTTGATGTGGAGGCTTTAAAAGGGCTCCGCGGGGCAAAAAAAATAAAAAAATGTTTTTTTTGGTGGGGTGCGCCCAGTTAGCGTAACAGGAAGCGGACTGGGGAGCGTACTACAAGGAAACAAGAATGATTGACTTTTAACTTATTGTATGTTTATAGATTTTTTTTTTCTTTTTTTTCTGCTGAGTGACGTCTCGGCCTATCTCCACGGGATGCAGTCCCTACCATCTGGGCGTTTAAGCCCAGGGGGACCGGTAGTGTGGGAGAGATAACGTCTGTTAACGTTCGATTCTAAGGAAATCAGGAAGTGTTGAAAAACATTGTCTGCGCCATCTTGCCTTTTTTCAAATGCCACACTTTTGTCGTGCACGGCAGCCATTTTAGATGCCTTGACCAGACCCACTCTCTGCACGCTGTCGATCCTTAGCATGGCTCCCCACCCTCGCAAGCATCTCCCCCAGGCACTGGTCACCCCCGCTCTCTGTCTTATGCATGGGCAATAAACCTCCCCCCATCTGCGCTGCTCTTCCCTGAGAATCACACCCTGTGCCCGCCCGACACCTCCCTTTCGCCCTATTCACTACCGCACCCTCTGACACTCCTCTTCCTCTGTGTCCGATTGTCCAGGCCGATCCCAGGCTATCAGCTAGCCCTGCAGATGTAGTTTATGGCCCCAGCTGTAAAGAATCACACCTCTTCAAAGGAGTTATAGTAGATCAAGGCCCACACACGATGAGATCCGTCACAGCACACGCGTTCCTACTATCTGAAAACTATCCTGTATTGTGATTGGGGAGGGGACCAAGCCTGAAGCGGAAGATTCCAGGGATGACTCTTTGTACATCAAAGTTTTTACAATTATGTGTCACATTAAAAATATATAGCACTCCAACAAAGTAGTAGGATTATAAAACTTTAATAACTTATAAATATATACAACAAAACAAAAACAGTAAAAACATTTAAACATTTTTAGGGAAAAAGAAGGAACAATGGTCAGTAGCGGTCGGTTGTGCGAATAGTCCCAAGGCAGCACAACGTCCAGATTTCTGGACGGCACCCAGGTGATGTTGCCTGGGTGCCGCACTGATTTGGGTATCCGGCGTGGGACGTCCCGGGGGGTGGGTCGTCAGTAGCAGTCTGTTGTGCGAATAGTTCCAAGGCAGCAGAACGCGCTGAAATGTGGATGGCACCAAGGTGATGTCCAGTAAGTTGCCGCCCTCCGAATAACGGCGTGGGGCGCCCCGGGGGGGGAGGTGGCGTGAACGGGCCTCCCCAGGTGGAGTCTCGTCTGCTGTAGTGGGGCGCCCCTTTACCGTTTCAGTTGCCATTCCGTCCGCTTTTGGTCCACTGTGTCAAAATACGCCATTCAGCTGAGTTGCGCCCACTGTTGCGGTGCAGCGATAGGCGGCTGCCACAGGACTCTCAAAATGGCGGCCGGCTCTTCAGATTTGGGCGTGGTCCACTGAAATGGCCCTGGGACACCTTGGAAATCGGACGCTTGTCTGCTAGGTCTTGGACCCCATTCTCGAAAGCGTCCCCTCAGCCTTGAGGATTCTACAAAAGTCTTGGGGGCCCCCGACTCCTGCAGGCTTTCGGTGGGGAGCGGCTGCCATGATTGCTCGCGGAATGACCACGACGGAGCCACGAGATGGTGGTGCTTTCATGCTGACGCCAGCTTCAGTCTGAAACATCCAGAAACAAGATGGGGCTTTCATCGTTTGGGAAAAAAAAAAAGTTTTCATCCAATGAAAAGTGTTATTTTTAGGTCATATGATCAAGCCTTCCATCATTAGGAAACAAAAAGTAAAATGAACCAATGAAAAGTTTTATAAACAAGTCACATGACCTGTTATGCGGCATAGGGTATAAAAAGCGTAGAAAATCCGTTGGCACGTGAGGCGGCGTCAGTAGCGGACCGATGTGCGAATAGGCCGAAGGCAGCACAACGCGCCAAGATCCGGGTGGCACCGAGGTGGTGTCTAGCAAGTTGCCGCACTGGTGTGGCCATCCTACAATGCTGAAAGTCGGCGTGGGGCGCCCCGTTGGCCTGTGAGTTCGCGTCAGTAGCGGACCGATGTGCGAATAGGCCGAAGGCAGCACAACGCGCCAAGATCCGGATGGCACCGAGGTGGTGTCTAGCAAGTTGCCGCACTGGTGCGGCCATCCTACAATGCTGAAAGTCGGCATGGGGCGCCCCGTTGGCCTGTGAGGTGGCGTCAGTAGCGGACCGATGTGCGAATAGGGCCAAAGGCAGCGCAACAATATTTTCTGAATAGAAGACACCCCAAGGCGCTGAGATGCCAAGATCCGGATGGCACCGAGGTGGTGTCTAGCAAGTTGCCGCACTGGTGTGGCCATCCTACAATGCTGAAAGTCGGCGAGGGGGCGCCCCGTTGGCCTGTGAGGTGGCGTCAGTAGCGGACCAATGTGCGAATAGGGCCAAAGGCAGCGCAACAATATTTTCTGAATAGAAGACACCACAAGGCGCTGAGATTCGTTTGGCACCGAGGTGGTGTTTAGCAAGTTGCCGCACTGGTGTGGCCATCCTACAATCCTGCTCCGAATAACGGCGTGGGGTGCCCGAAGGGGGGGGGGGAGGCGGCGTGAACGGGCCTTCCCAGGTGGAGGCTCGTCTGCTGTAGTGGGGCGCCCCTTTACCGTTTCAGTTGCCATTCAGCTGAGTTTCGGCCGCTCTTGATGCTACAGCGACAGGCGGCTGCAACAGGACTCTCAAAATGGCGGCCTGTTCTTTGGATTTGGGCCTGGTACACTAAAATGGCCCTGGGACACCTTAGAACTCGGACGCTCGAATTTTTTTTCCTTTCCTCTACATGCAAAAAAAGGTAAATGCCCGGTACGTTACACGCTTCATCTGCCACGATGTACTCTCCAGAGGAACCGAAAAAAAATATAGTTATGGTAACTATACCATGCATCGTCATATGGAGAGGTGGCACCGATTAATTATAGTGCTGCATAAAAGAGAGATTTGGAGGAGAACCCCCGACCTGCCAGTACATTCATCAAAGAAGTGGCACTGACAGCATCAGAGGCAAGGGAAACGGTCCCAAATATTTAGAAGAACTTTGGAAAGATTAAAATGACATGTTTAGATTGTGGCAAATTAATTTCATGTGGACAGATGAGTGTTACTCTAATAAATACAGCATATGAACATCATCATAGTCGATGGTTGGTAGAGACATTTTGACTATATCCTGGACCTGCCCGTCCTCGCCCAAAATGGCGCCGGAATAAATGGGACTCGTAACTCCTTGTTGTGTACTGGTTGCACAACCTTGATATCACGAGATACGTATGCAGTTTTGAAGCACATGGCGGGCGGGGACGAGAATAGATTGAATATTTCGACATCCCTATTGATATTAAGTTCTGATGTGTTATTGATTACTGTACTATTGAAAGTTCGAATTAACGTCACCCATGGTACTTGCCCGCAAATGTATATCTAGATAATTTTATTGTAACTGGCCCTGTCGTATTTTAATTATAAAATGTACGTCCACTGATTCCGCAACTGTTAGACACCTTAGTTCTTGCAACCTAATGGCCCGCCCGTTACGTTCCTCTACAGTGTAAATGTCTACTCATCATATACGATTACAGTTTGCTCCGTGGCCGGCCCACGTGGTTATAGGCCCGTATTTGTATACTGACATTTTCACAATAAATGTTTTTAAAAGAAAACATGGTAGTAGTATTTACATTGGTAAAGTTTTTAATAATAGTCACTGTTTTAGAATCAGTAAAAGGCAAGTGAAATAAAGCAGTCCAATTACATGAAGGGTAAAAGGTATAATACGCAGGAACGCAGTAAAGATAAATGGTCAAGGGCTGTTGTGTTTTCTACTCCTGCACCATAAAGCGATCGATAAGAATCTCATATTCAGGCGTATCGGCGACTAAGACAGCAGGCCGACCCTCTTTTGCTCAACGGCTCCGTCATGGGACGAAGAAACGCCCTTTTTCTCGAAAAAGGAATATATTTTACTTGCAGGACAGTTGTAAATTTTCCGGGAAAGTACATTAGCCTGGAACAGTATAACATGTTTAAGAAAAAATAATGTTCGAAAGTAATAAAAAGCGTAATTTTTAGGTCATATGACCAAGCCTTTCATCATTAGAATAAGAAAAGTAAAATGAACCAATTCAAAGTTTTATTAACAAGTCACATGACCTGTTATGCTTATGTTACGCGCTGCGCGCCGCGCCCCGGATCACTTCCGGATGCGCTAACGCGGCGCGTCATATGACGCATTACGCGACAACGCAGGTCCAGAATATAGTCAAAATGTCTCCACCAACCAGCGGTCGGAACACAACCCCTTTCAGCAGGCTGAATAGTTCTGTGAAATGACAACAGAAGGGACAGGCAACAAGAACCATCAGTCAAAGAGGGGAGGGCAAGTTCTTCTCTACCGGGTCACGTTGGGGCGCTACCGGAACTGATCGAATTGGTAGTCTACAGTGTTTCTGGATGTTTCAGACTGAAGCTGGCGTTAGCATGAGAGCACCACCATTTCGTAGCTCCGTCGTGGCCATTCCACGAGCAATCATGCTAGCCGCTCCCCACCAGAAGCCTGCGGGAGTCGGGGGCCCCCAAGACTTTTGTAGAATCTTCAAGGCTGAGGGGACGCTTTCGAGAATGGAGCCCAAGCTCTAGCAGACAAGCGTCCGAGTTTCAAGGTGTCGCAGGGCCATTTCTGTGGACCACGCCCAAATCTGAAGAGCCGGCCGCCATTTTGAGAGTCCTGTGGCAGCCGCCTATCGCTGCACCGCAAGAGCGGGAGCAACTCAACTACATGGTGAGCGAGACGCTGTAGTCGAAAGAGCGGGCGGTAAACAGCTGAATAGCAGAAGAGGCACAGTGTAGCAAAAGCGGGCGGAATGGCAACTGAAATGGTAAAGGGGCGCCCCACTACAGCGTGTCTTTGGGTGAAACGGATTGTGGGACAAGGTCAAGAATGGAAGAGTTACCAAAAGGCAAAAAGTTCCGCTTCATCCCGGGAGCCGGCCACCTATGTCGGGGGCGATCTCAGGCCACACCAGGAGAACACGACTTGGAGAGGGGGCCGGAGCCAAGCGCCCCCTCCGAGTCCGCGCCATCACACCGTCCCTCGGGGGCCTCCGTCAAGCGGTTCAGGGTGGCACCGCATCACATTGTTTACAAATGCAGTCACGTCCTCAAACAGCCCCCACTTACTTTGAGAATAGTGAAGCTGAAGCAAGTGCAAATAGGCTTCAGACAGTGTTACAAGCACTCCTCAAAACTTTGAACCATCAGAGTGCATGAGTTTCATGCTCGATCGATTGAGCTAGCCGGATCGGGCAACAAAAAGTATAAAATAGTTATGTAAATAGTTGTTTAATAAAATGTTTTACCCAGTTACTTTGCTGGTGTGTTGTATATATTTGTAATATTTGCATAGAGTTTATCGTTATTTTGGGCGGGGTGGATGGCGGAGCCGAGCTGTCTTGCAGCCATCATGGTGTGGAGTTCAGTTCATCTCACTAGTTTCGTATTTGTCATGAGGGGTTGTTCCTAATGTTTCTATTTTAGCGAGGTCAAAAAGAGATCCCATTAGTGGCCTACTGATTTTGCTCGATTCCTTTTGTTTTTTTACATGATTTTTCGCTATCTGCAAAGAGTAAACAGAGTATTGCGACTCTGTGCTTGTTTGTAAATAGAGAATGAACCAAAGAGAACCAATTCTAAAACAGTAAATGCTTGGATAACAATCAATCAAATGGAGAGAGAAGCAGGCACGACGGATTACAACGGGGGCAAAGGCCTGCGTTAACTACCCTTCACTATCTGCAAAGAGAGAGTACTCCTAATAGAAATGAGGGGGGGGGGCAGCATTCAAAGCAGATCAGTGTGCATAAACACGAAAATGTTTTTTCTTACCACGTACTTGACATTCGACAGCTTATGATATTTGCTATTAAAAAAACATTGAAATTCACTGAAAAAACCATAGGTTATAGACCATATATAGTTAGGAATTAGCATTTACAAAACCTTGAAAATTCACTGAAAAAACCATAGGTTATAGACCATATATAGTTAGGAATTAGCATTTACAAAACCTTGAAAATTCACTGAAAAAAACCATAGGTTATAGACCATATATAGTTAGGAATTAGCATTTAAAAAACCTTTTTTTACTCACACAAAACCATTGAAATTCCATATATAGTTAGTAGTACTAACTATATATCGCGCACCCGCAATCCACTGCTGATCATGTCACATATTACATCATTCATGACATGGTCAGTGACATCACTGATGACATCACTGATGACATCTCAAATGACATCACTGATGACATCACTGATGACATCTCAAATGACATCACTGATGACATCACTGATGACATCTTAAATGACATCACTGATGACATCTCATTTGACTTTACTGATCACATCACTGATGACATAATTCATGTGATAATACGATGAACCTCTTCAGACTCTAATATAACCTTAGATACACTCAGTGTAAACAGACACTCACAGACTGTCACTCATCCATGGAGTTACTTACACACCTAGTCAGTCATACAAAGAATCAATTACACCTCCATTTCCTCAACTATACAGTTATATACACCTTGCTTATTCAAACATATACTAACACATATTTACTCTCTTTTACAATCCCTGATACAAGTTCACAATCATCCATACAGTCACTCACACATTCACTGGCTCTTATGCACAGTTATTTATATATGCCAACTCTCACATGTACTATGTTTTACATATGTACTTACTTTGACATGTAGCACTGAGATATCGAGTCACTCACCAATACACTGATGCACACAGTCAACCACCCATACAGCTGTTTCCACATGCACTTTTGAACCCATACATCTAGTGAATCAACTGCTCACACATCTATGCACAGTCATACACCTCCCAGCCACCCACACACACACTCAGTCTCCCATACAAATACTTGAGCAACCAATCAATAACCCATATACTTACTCATATAGCTACTGATCAACACATGCAGCAGTTTACAGAACAACAAACATAATGATGCACAAATTAACACAGTTCAGTCACTAACCCATGCACTCAGTGAGACACATTTAACCACTCACTCATACAGTCAGTCATGCACCTACTAAATCCTTCATCCAGACACTTCTACATCCACTCATTCTTCAATATGTAAGACATATTTTAACTTTACAGAAATACAGTCACTGGATGTTGTCATCAGTGATGTCATCAGTGATGTCATTTGAGATGTCATCAGTGATGTCATCAGTGATGTCATTTGAGATGTCATCAGTGATGTCATCAGTGATGTCACTGACCATGTCATGAATGATGTAATATGTGACATGATCAGCAGTGGATTGCGGGTGCGCGATATATAGTTAGTACTACTAACTATATATGGAATTTCAATGGTTTTGTGTGAGTAAAAAAAGGTTTTTTAAATGCTAATTCCTAACTATATATGGTCTATAACCTATGGTTTTTTCAGTGAATTTTCAAGGTTTTGTAAATGCTAATTCCTAACTATATATGGTCTATAACCTATGGTTTTTTCAGTGAATTTTCAAGGTTTTGTAAATGCTAATTCCTAACTATATATGGTCTGTACCTATGGTTTTTTCAGTGAATATATATACATATATATTCACTGAAAAAACCATAGGTTTTACACCAGTTATAGTTAGCTGAAAATGTTACTCGCATAAAACCATTGAAATTCCCACGTTATAGTTAGTTGGACTCACTATAACTTGCGCGTGCAATGCACTGCTGATGACGTCACATATTACATCACTCATGACATGGTCAGTGACATCACTCATGACATCACTGATGACACCATCCAGTGAATGTGTGTCTTTTCGAAAAATAAATATTAGTGAGTAATGTTTAAATATTTAAATATATGTATTATTGTTTCACTTTGTGTATAAGTGGCTGCATGGGTTGGTGAGTAGGTACATATGTATGTATATAGGTTATTAGATGTTTTTCTTAGTATCAGTATGAGTGTTTGTATGGTTTGGTGGGGGTATTACTTAGCACATAGATGCATGAATGACTGACTCTCTCTTTGTATCTGTTTTGAAGACAGCATATGTGCAGGACTGTATGGGTGGATGAGTGTGTATATGTGTGTGTTAGTGAGTGAATGACTGTCTCAGTAGTGTCTGTATCAGTAACTACATATGTTTTAATCTAGTCTATGTGAATATTGATGTATATAAGTGAGTATATGTGAGAGTGAGGAATTGTAAGAGTTCCGGTTTAAATTAGTATGTGTTTCTATAAGTGATTGTTTAAGAGAGTAAGTATGTGTAAGTTTCCTTAGAAGTAAAGTGGTAGTGTGTGTATAGCTGTATATGCAAATAAATGGATGTTCAATAGTTTATTTGCATGTGTGAGTATGTGTGTGAATAACTTTTGAATGACTGTCGGTGTGTAACAGGATGTATAGGTGTATCACTACATATGATGAGTGAGTATAAGTATGAGTGACTATATAGAACTGTTGGTGAATGAGTGGATGTGTATATAGATGGTGGAATTATTGAATTGGTTGTTGTAAGTGGTATGGGTATCTCCATTTTTTTGAAAATTTTAGTTTCTATTTTTGAATATGTGTTTCAAGGGTTACATTACAGTGAAAGGAGGTCTCTCACTCTGTCACAAGGATGGTGTCATCAGTGATGTCATGAGTGATGTCACTGACCATGTCATGAGTGATGTAATATGTGACGTCATCAGCAGTGCATTGCACGCGCAAGTTATAGTGAGTCCAACTAACTATAACGTGGGAATTTCAATGGTTTTATGCGAGTAAAATTTTCAGCTAACTATAACTGGAGTAAAACCTATGGTTTTTTCAGTGAGTTTAATAGGTTTTTTAAATGCTAATTCCTAACTATAACTGATGTGAAACCTATGGTTTTTTCAGTGAATTTCAATGGTTTTTTAATAGCAAATATTTATAGGTATAGAAAGTGAAAAAAAAATGTTTTATTTTTAACCCGGGGGCGCTCCCGGGGCGCGTACCGGTGAACGCACGGGTAAGCGCAATATTACGGCGCGCCCTGGGGCGCGTACCGGGAAGCGTCCCGGGAGCGCTATTGCCGCGAACGAAAACAACATTGTGACGTATCGCGTACACGCATGATGCGTCATATGACGCACAGCGTAATCGCAACGGAAAGCACGCGATCGCATACGATCGCGAAACGTCCTGACACGCTTACGCTATGCACCCGCGGGCGCGCCCCGGAGCGCGACTCCGGGCGCGCCCCGGGGCGCGTAGCGTAAGCGTGTCGGGTCATGTGACTTGAAAATAACACTTTCTATTGGTGCAGAACAGTTTTGGTTTCTAAATGAGTAATGCCTGGGTCTTGTGACCAGCCTGGGTCTCGTGACCTGAAAATAACACTTTCTATTGGTGCAGAACAGTTTTGGTTTCCAAATGAGTAAAGCCTTGGTCTTGTGACCTGAAAATAACACTTCTGATTGGTTCAGCACAGTTTTTTTTTTCAAATGATAAAAAAACCACCTTTCTTCCTTACTCTGACTTTGTCCTTTGACTGAGGAAGACCTGTTTCATCTACAGAGACAATTCTTTTCTACTTTGAAATGGCTACTGTAGCAGCAACAGCTGGAGCATCTGCACCACCACCACCACCACCACCAAGAGGACCACCACAACAATACATTGGTGGTGAAGAAGAGGAGGAGGAGGAAGATGAAGATGAGGAGGGGAGCAGATGGCTGCCTGAACAAAATAACCCATACAAGCCAAAAGAACACATTGTACTGGAGTTTTTTTCACTTCCAGAGGGCAAGAAAAAAGTTAATGCAGCCAAGGTACCATGTCGAATCTGTGGTGCAGAACTCTCAAGGGGCAATCCAGATAAAAAATATTCATTTGGTAATCATACCATGATTCGGCATATGACCCGGAAACATCCTGCTAACTATTCTCGTGCAGAGATCAGGGAACTGGCCAGTCACCTCCCCCAGTGTTCAAGGACCAGCTCCAAAAGAAAGGAACCCACTCAATCAGGACCAGAAACATCAGAGGTGATGCCTTGTATCCAGGAACGATTTGGTGATTTTAAAGTCACTTGTACTGGATGTGGCAAGCTTATGTCATATGGGGAAAGAGTGTAAAGCTCATCGTCCTTGCTGGTGACAATCACGATTGCCCCAAAAAAAAGAAGTAATTTTTTCAGTTTTTAGTTTTTTGCTCCAGTTGAGCCATTTTTAATTCCCTTTCTCTTTGTTTCTTCCCATAAAAAATACAAAAAAATATAAAACTGTTTTGAAAAGCAAAAAAAAGTAAAAAATGTTCAAAGAACAATAAAAAAAATATAAAACAACAAAAAGAAGAAAAAAACAGTTCTTTTTAGAACTACCTTTCATATATAAAATTAAACCTATGTTTTAAATGAATCTCTGTCAAATTATTTTTCTTAGGGTACGCGTACCGGGGCGCGCCCCCCCAAAAATAGAAAAAAAAATTAATGAAGGAGTTAGCATGAGGGAAGAACACAAAGAGAGTAATGTTAAGAGAAAAAGAGCTACAGGATGAACACAGAGTGATTGTTTATTACATAGTAAACAATAGAGAAGGTGTAATTGGGTGAAAGTGAGAAAAGTAAAATGACTAAAGGAGCGAAAGAAAGGAAGAGAGAGGAAGAACACTAAAGTAGAGATAGTGGGAGAATGTGACTGGCTGTTGAAAAAAAAAGAAAAGACAGTAAAAAATGGGGAATGAAGGGTAGTGGCGGAACCGGTATAAATGAAGCACGATGAGGGAAAGTGAGAAAAGACCAGGTAGTATAAGTAAAGAGGGGTGAAAAAGGGGGAAAAATTGAATTAGGATAAGACATGGGGAGTGAGAAAGAGAAAGGACAAAGAGAGTAAAGGAAACAGTACCTGAATGGGCTTTAGTGAAGCAGCAAAGAAAGATAAGTAATGCAGTGTGTGTGACTTATAGGGAGTCAGTGGGTGTAGGTCGGGTGTGGGTGTGTAAGGTGTGTCTGTGGGTGTGGCTGTGTGGGGTGTTTTGGTGTGGGTGGAGGTGAGGGTGTGTGAAATATGTGTGAGGAGTGTATGAGTGTGGGGTGTATATGTGTTCGATGTATGTGTGTGTATGGAATGTGTGTGTGTGTTTGAGGTGTGTGTGTGGGAAGATTTTTTGTGTGTATGAGGTGTGGGTTTGGTGTGTGTGTGTGGGGTGTATGTTAAAGGTGTGTGTATGTGTTGGGAGGAGGATGAGGTGTATGTGTAGGAGTAAGGTAAATAATTAAGAAAAAGAGAATGAGTGAAGAAGCAAAGGAAGGGAACAGAGGGTAAGTGAAGTAAAGAATAGGGATTGAAAGAAGTTGAATATGAGAGGGAAAATAGGGAAAGGGGAGTAAACATGTAGAATAAGAATAAGTAAGGGAAGCACAGTAAAGACACAGGAGTGAGGTTGATTGAGAAAATGTTAGTGAGCTTAAAGCAAAGGGTGATGACAAACTACATTTTTTTAGTTATACTTACCATATAATAAATGTAACTTTAATTATTTTTTTACTACACTTTGTATCTGTGAAAGAGAGAAGAAAAAATAAGTTATAATTAGTAAAATGTATATTTTAAATTAAAATATACAAATGAAGAGGTTAAAAATCATAACACTGTATTTAGAAATAAAGTAAGAGTGAAGGACACAGAAAGGGAAATAAAGTAAGGTAGATGGATAAAAAGAGAAAAAAAGAAATAGAATGAGAGCAAATTACTAAAAGTAAGGCATATAGATTCACTGACACAGAGGAAGAGAAGAACAGAGAAATGAACTGAAGGTAAGAAAGATACTAAAACAATGTGAGTTAGCAAAACTAAATCTGGAAACAGTAGTAAGTAAAAAGATAATGACTGAGACAGAAACCAGTCTAATTAAGGATGCATTTAGAAGAATGAGGAATAGAAGATAACTAAGAGTAAGTGAAGAACAGTCATAGAGTGAAAGGATGAAGGAAGAGAGGATAATATACAACGATTGAGGGAAATGGACTGAGGAAGTTAGTAGATAGACACACTAAGAGAAAAACTGAGTGAGATGGAGTACAATGAGTGAGAAAAGGAAATGAGTAAGGGAGCAAAAAAAGGAAAGAGAGGAGAAGACGACTAAAACTGTGGTACTGGGAGAAAATAATTTGGTGATGAAAGTAAAGAGAAGGACATTGAAAGAAAGAAAATGAGGGATAGTAATAGAACCACAGTAAAAGAAATGGGATGAAGAACGATGAGAGAGGAGCAGTGAAGTTGTTGTAAAAGAAATGATAGAAGGTAGATAAACACAAGTGAACATAAGACAAGGAGAGTGAGGCACTGAGGACATAGAAGTAGTGAACGAAAAATAGAGAGAAGAGGTCAAAAGTAAGGAGCAAACAAAGATAAGCAAGGGAGAGTGGGTGATTTATAGCGATAGAGTGCAATAATACTGCTGAGTGAGTAAACAGAAATTACTAAAACAGCAAAGGAGGAAAATACAGAAAAGGGAAGTTAAGCAGAGAGACTGAAAGCTGAAAAGTTATGCAAGGGAGAGAGGGGATGCAGACAGTTGAAAGGAGAATGAAGGGTTGTCAAAGAAGTAGAGTAAAGGAACGGGGGTTACAGAGAGTGAGAGAAAGACATTATAAGCGAGTAAAAAGAGCTGAAAGAGGATGGAAAAAGGAAAGTGAGTGTCAGAGAATGGGAATACAATTTAATTTACACAATCCAAAGTATGGAATAACTTCTACAACATGTTACATAGTTTATTTTTGCTGTTCTCAGAATATATTGAATTTCACTTAAAACAGTGCGTTCAAATTACTCATCATATCACAGCGGGAAAAAAAATAACACAATCTAAAAGATTGTGTTTTTAAAAAAACCTTAGATACTGACAAATGACAAATGTACGCTAATCTTTGATTGACTTACTTTTCCTTGAGGCCTAATAGTATATCATGGAGGTCCTTTTCTCGTTGCAAAGTAATTTGCTGTTCACTTAAAAATCCATTTCCTCGACTTTCTAAAAGAAAAGCTCCAAGAACATCTGGAATATTTTCAATATTTTTATATACTCCTTTTTTTAAGTCATGACTCTTTAATCATTCCTGCACCTTTCCATTTGGCCAAATCGTGTCAGAAGTATGAGTATATTTTCAAATTAATTCTCAGACACTCTGAAATGACCTTTTTACCGACGTTCTGAAATAAAGCACTACAACATTTTCACAATATTTAAGTATTTCTAAAACCATCTCTGACTCACTCATGTTCATCATTTTGTATAATACAATTCAATTTATTTTATTATGTTTTGACTCTCAGAAGAGGGCCACATAAGACAAAATACAACAAATACAAACACACATTTTTCTTAGATGAAATAACAACTACAACATTTTCCAATAACAAGAGAGTCAATGTCACAAACCTCCATATTTCATCAATAAATAGCTAAAAAACATTTAAAAAAGTTAAAAATATTGAAGCAGAACATTTAATTTGGAGGCGAATATAATGCCTTTAAAGAAGAATTCATATTAAGGATACCCAATTGCTGACATATTGGTTTTATCCACTTCAAACGAAGTGGACGCAATGCATGGCAAATGAACAATATATGGGAACGATACTTGTAAGAACTTGGAGAGACAGTGGCGGAAGAACTATGAGGCTCACCAAAAAGAGATCTACCGCAGGGCCAGAAACAGCTATCACTCGGCATGCATGAAAGCTAAAGCATGCTATGTAACCACGACTATAAATTCAGCGGCTAATAAATCCCAGATTCTTTTTAACACGGTGAAGGAATTGGCTGGTGAAAACACAAGAGCGGAGGCTCCCCCTCTTAGTACCCAGCAATGTCAAGACTTGGCATCCTTTTTTACTGAAAAGATCGAGAAGATCGTCTCCAATATTAACAAAAACAGTACTACCTCTCACAATCAAGAGGACACCTCTCAATGCTTCAAAGGAAATTGTCATCTCGAAGCCTGGCCCCCCTTAACACCAGACAAAACGAGGAAACTTCTTACAACTATCAAATCGGGTTCCCCCCGTGATCCCATACCCATCAGTATTATCAGCCAACTGGATGATTCTACCCTGACGCTCATTACGGACATACTCAATGCGTCCATGGAACAGGCTTCAGTTCCTGCTATATGGAAACACGCCACAGTCAGCCCTTTGCTGAAAAAGCCAGCCGCCGATCCTACGGTATTGGCCAATTATCGACCAATATCGTTACTTCCTGCCTTTTCCAAAATGCTGGAAAAACACATCCATGAAGCTCTCTCCACATATGTGGAAAATAATAAACTACTTCACCCTTCTCAGTCCGGATTTAGGAGTGGGTATTCCACTGAAACTGCCCTGCTCGGAATCACGGAAATAATTAAAGAGCTCAGAGATGATGGGCAAACGGTGGCACTGGTCTTGCTGGACCTAAGCGCAGCCTTCGACACCATCTCTCACTCCAGACTACTTTGTAGGCTGGGGGAGAGTGGTGTCGAGGGCAAGGCGTTAGAATGGATTAAATCATATCTATCCTCCCGGACCTTCCAGATTACCTCCTCTGAGGCCTGTTCGGATGTCTTCTATTCCCCGCACAGGGTACCACAGGGATCTATTCTGAGTCCCCTTTTGTTTAATTTGTACCTCCGCCCACTAGCCACCCTTGCAGAGAATTGTGGTCTTATTTTGATGACTTATGCAGACGATTCTCAGATTTTATTTTCATTATCCAAATCTGATTCGTCTGATTCTTCTGCACTAAAAACAGGCCTCCATGAAATTTATTGTTGGATGTCGGACAACCAACTTAAATTAAATGGGGAGAAAACAGAGGTCCTCCTCTTAGGGAACAGTAAAAATCTCTGGAGCGATTCCCATTGGCCAACCTCATTGGGCAAGCTCCCGACCCCTGCCACTCAAGTCAGAAATTTGGGAGTCATCATTGATGACAACTTATCTATGGTGCAGCAAGCTAACAAAGTGGCTGGCATCTGTTTTACTATTCTCAGATGGCTGCGTAAAATTGTCTGGATGTTACCATCGACCACCCAGAAGACCGTAGTCAATGCCTTAGTGACATCTCGGCTGGACTACGGCAACATCCTTTACCTGGGTGCAAATAAAGCAGTAGTAAGACGCCTACAGCTGGTGCAGAATGCTGCGGCCAGGCTGCTTTGCAGAATTCCCAGATATGCCAGGATCACTAAACATCTCAGAGACCTGCACTGGCTCAGGGTCGAAAATCGGATCCGTTTTAAAACCCTGAGCTATTTGTTCCAAATTAAAGCTGGGACTGCCCCCAAATATCTTCAAGACCTTGCCAAGCCTTACCTTCCAAACCGCAATCTTCGCTCAATTACATCTGCGAAGTTTGCGGTACCAAGGTATAAACGGGCTAGAGTGGGCGGAAGATCCTTTGCATTTTTGGGCCCAACTCTGTGGAATTCACTGCCTACCCAAATACGCAAAGAAGAAAACTACAGGAGTTTCAGAAAAAGCGTGAAAACCTGGTTGTTTGATCAATAATTTTTGCCTTAGGATCTGCTCTCTCTCCAGGTGTGCCTTGTGTCTTTGCTGATTTCGGCGCCGGGAAACCCTTTGTGGGTAGCTGTGCGCCTTATAAATGCTATAAAATAAATAAATAAATAAATAAACGATCCTGAACAGATATATTACAAAAGTTACATCTAGAAGAGGATCCATACCATTTTGCTAAAAGATTATTCAAGGGTAACAGGTCCTGCCTTAACAGGTTCCAGAATCTCCGAATACCATGGGGTAAATTCCAGGCGACATAGGGTTGGGCAAGCTTCATAGAATATGAGGTAACCAGATGATCACCTCCCCTCTTTGCTTGCATAGACTTTTTATCCAACATAAAACATAAATCCCATGACGCCTGTTTCAAAAGGGCTTTTAACTGGTAAGGAGAAATAGTAAAGAGAGTACTCTCTTCTAATTCAAGAAGTGCCACAGCCTTTCTAAAGTTCTTAACAATTTGGGAGTACTCCTTTAAATTACCCAACAATTCCCCTTTAAGAAGGAATCTCAAAGTCCCCATTTCACCTCTAGCGAGGCTAACAACCCATCGAACTAAAGCAGATAGGCCCTGCGCCCAGCTGCTATGGAGACCGAATTCCATTCTACACGCATCCACGGAACAGGCCGGGTTAAGAGATGTAATAGACCTTAATAATTTTCCTTCTATCGTCTGCAAGAAGCCCCAGTGCTTTATGTCAACCAGTTCCATTCCATACAGAAACGTTGGAGGAATTTTTGCCCTAAAAACCTCCAATAAGCAAGCAAAATGTCTTCTCCCTGTGGCGGAGTAAAGGGCACTCAGACTTTTGCCTTGGGAACAGGCTTTACGGGAATTATTATCAATATGAGGCTTCTCACTCAAGTTAGCGGAAATTATTTTTCCTAAAAAGGTATATGTCTTAACCACCTCCAGTTTCTGGCCGCCTACTGCCCACCCAAAATTCTCAGATTTGGATTTTTTCTTTCCTGTAATGCACATGATTTTACTTTTTGACGCATTTATCCTCATATAATGGGACTCTGCAAACAGATGTAGAGCCTGCAGACGATTGGCCAATCCCTTAGGAGTTAAATCCAGGATAAGAATGTCATCTGCGTATAGCAGGCAGGAAATAGAAGATCCACCCACTACTGGGGCTATGCCAACACAAGATGAAAGGGTAGCAGGTAGATCAGCAATATACAGAGAGAAGAGTAGAGGTGCAAGAAGGCAGCCTTGTTTTAATCCATTAATGGAGGAGATAACCCGTGATAAACCCCTTTCTCCTCCTTGCAACACTCGGCACCAGGTGCCCGTATGGAGGGATCGCACCAAGTCTAGTAGGAGGGGAGGCATGCCCAAATCAGACAATTTTCTCCACAGCAGGGGGCGGTCAACTTTGTCGAATGCTGTGGAGAAATCAATAGAAGCCGCATACACCCCCCGAACTCTTATATATTTGTCCGTAATAACCTGAAGGGCTGTAAGATTATCCAATGTTCCGTGCCCCTTGCGGAAGCCAGTTTGTTCAAGGGGAAGTATCTGATTCGCCTCAACTCAATCCGTTATTAAAAAGAGGAGACATTTGGCAAAGACTTTGCCAATGGCATCCAGGAGAGCTATCTGGTGATAATTCATTGGATTATCCCTATCACCCTTTTTGAATAGGGGGACCAATATGCTCCCCTTCCAAGAAAGGGGTATGATTTTGCTAATAAAGCAAGATCTAAATAAAGGGGAAAGAATCTTACTCCATGAGATGTATAATACTAATATTAATAACTATGAGATCCACTTACAGTACCTATATGACAAGTCAATTTTTTATATTGCATGGATCACTTTTACTCAGAATATATTTTTAAACAGCAAAATAACCTTTATTAACTACTCCCGTCTTCATAGGCCAATTACTTTTAACTAAATGTTGGCTGTAAAAACACTAGGTATGAATTTATAAAGCCAAAAGGCAAACGTTGTTTGAAAGTCAAATGAGTGTCGTTACATTGGGTCCAACCTTTAGAAGTTTTTAAATAGCATGTGTAATGCCCTGATGTTGTAGAAGGACCGTCATGAAAAATAATAGCTACAGTTGTAAAGGTTCTTCCTGATATCGATAACTGAGAAGCCACGAAATTTTTAATAGAAGTTGTCAATTTAGTTCCATCAGGTCTACATCGTTGGAACATTAAAATGACATAGTGACCATAGTTTTGTAGAAATAATGTGGACAGCATTGCAGACTTGCATTGGGTACACACCATATTGTGATCCGCTGCTTTAACTAGATTATTAAAAGGCACTGATTTGCAGTCTGGTAAAGTCAAATATATAAATCTTTCAGAGTCTATTCTAGTAGTACTTGATGAAGCACAGTTATCACAGTCATGTTGCCATTGATAAGAAAGGTTAAAAAGATTTTTTATATCTACTCCTTCATCTTGCAATACATCAAACATATACATTAAAAATTCCTGACAATCCTGCTGAATATTCTGTGAAAATTGATTTTGACCTGAACATATGTCTAGAAGATTTCTAATTTCTGAAACACTTTCTATTTTTGCTCTATCACTACTAAATTTCTCTAACACAGAATTCAATAAATAGCACAATGTTTGTTCCCGATTTTCGACAATCTGTTTTTGTAAATTTTGAAGAAAAAAACAACATTAACTACTACATTAGCTTAGCAGTTGACACCAGAACTGTTTTCAAACTGAAATCCAACAACATCTTCAACAGAATCCTTTTTCTTTCTCTTTACAATTACACTTTTATGTACTTTTTGCTGATACCTCACTGCAATTACTCTCATTTCTTCTTTTTCGGCCTACCACACGTTTTTCAATCAGAGGATATTGAGGCAAATGTGGAGCATACTCTCTTCTTAACCTATTGTATTCTTTAACACAATCTAGATCTGCACAAATCTTTGTTTCATCACACTCAATCAAGTACAATCCTGATAAAGTTCTGACTCGTGATAATGCCACATATGCCATACCCTCTTTAAACACAGAACTTCCAAAGTTCACCAAAGCGCTATCTACACTTAAACCTTGAGACTTATGAATTGTCACCGCATATGCCAAACAAATAGGAAACTGTTTTCGGCGAACATATAAGTCTTTCACGAGCAAAAATCTAGCTGAACAACGACAAATTTGTTCTATTTCATCAATGCCATCAAATTTAATTTTTAAAATTTCAATTCCATCTCTATTTTTGTAATTCACAAAACCAACAACATGACCCATTGCTCCATTTACCAGACCTCTTTCAACATTTAAATTCCTTCTCAAAATGATACGACAATTTAAACACACATTCAGAGTCTTTTCAAAACCAGCAGTTTTAGATATAGTCTTCTCTAATGAATCTAATTTTGATTTCAAATTTTCAGACAAAATATTTGTTGCTCCCATATGCTCTATTTTGTCTCTATTCCAGTTTCACTATCTCTTCATTTTCTAACTGTAACTTTTTGTTGTTGAACATGGAACATTCTTTCAGAGTTGGCATCAAACATATCCCAGCTTTGTTCTCGTTAATTTTCTTAAAAATATTCTCTGTAAGAATGTTTTCATTTGGGTACAAATTTGAAATTAATCTTTCTCTTGCTGACTTACTTTTCCGATTCTTAAATCTTGTAAAATATTTTTATAATCTTCATCCTTTGCCTGCCGCATATTTTGAAGCAATTCTGCATATTTGAAGTTTAACCATATATTAACGTTTCCAATGCTTCCTAAGCACTTCCTGGTATCTTCATGCGTGAGCATTTTGAACACAGGTTGTCCTTTCACTGGAGTCAACTGCAGAAGATCTCCAAAAACAATAATATGTTTTCCTACAAAGAAGACATCATAGTCTGTTCTAAGAATTTCTTGCATTCTCCAATGCACAAAAGCAAGCATTATATTTGACACCATGCTTACTTCATCAATGATAAGAAGTTTCATTTTCTTCAGGACTCTCGAAACTTCGGAACACGCATCTCCAGATAGCTTGTGATACTCCAATTTGTTATCATGCTCCACTTGCAGCATCAGTAAACGATGTAAAGTAATCCCTTTAATGTTATGTGCAGCCAGCCCAGTTGGTGCGGTAACAACACAAGACAGCTGTGATTCAGTCCTTTTCTGCAGATAAGTTGCAATTGCTTTAATCAGAAAACTTTTTCCAGTTCCCGCTTCTCCACTCACGTACAGTTGGACAGGCTTAAATGATGTACATGAGCACTCTTTTTTCTCATGACTGAATCCATGTTCAATCTGTTCTGTGACTTCGTCATATATCTGTTTCTGCTCAAGGTTTAGTTGTTTCACCAAATCTTCTAAGTTAACTTCATCATCTTCAGCTTGTTCCATAGCTCTTTCAACCTCATACATGGCAGTGGCAGCTTCATTTTGGATAATTGGTCCTCCAAGTGGATCCTGACTCAATGAAGCAGAACTCTGACTGTCTTGAGAACTGTCTCTAGCAATCTCTGCAGCAATTGTGGCTATTTCTTCGTTCAACATTTGCAGATAATTTGGAAAAACAGGACATTCTATGGTATCCTTGGTTGCATTAAAAGAATCTTCGTAACAGAGAAAATCTCCAAGTAGTTCCTCTTCTGTACGCCATGGCTTAAGGAGTTGCAAAAGAGCTAAATAGTAAAATTCCCTTTTCTCTGGATTTTCGCAACTCAATTTTCGATGATTAATCAAATGGCCTTTTTTCTGTCTCACTAGACATCCTTCCCACCCAATGATAGCATATATTCCATTGTTAATATCTTCTCTGTTGGTTCTCTTATAAATATAGTTTTGCAGAACTTCATACAAACAACTGTTCTCAAGATGACTACTTCTATTTGGATAGTATGTATCCAACATGTTGGTCTTCAAAATATCTGTACTTTCTGGTTCTTTCTCCGCCAAATACTCTATTTCTTGTACAGATTTCAAAACTCGATTTCGTGTTGCAGCAAGACCTAGACTCACCCAAATGATGGTTCTAGATTTGGCATAGGGACTTGCTGATGACAATCGATCAGAACATTCATATGCTCCAATTTCTCGATGCGACAACATCTTCAGACTGTAACTGTATCATTTCTTGCTTAGACTCTTTTCATGTGAAATGTCCTCCCACATTTCCTTCAGTTCTGTCTTTTCTTTTTTTGTGATGTAAGACGTCACATATCAAGCCACAGCAATAGAGTTGTCAGCAACGAATTGAATATCCATGTTAGCATTCCACATGGACAAAATCACTGGGTTGTAGTCGTTGATGTACTTGGACTCTTCGTTTCTTTTTAAATTGTATGTATTTTTTGGTGATTTCCTCGTAACACTATGTCGCAGAGAAGACATCAAATTATTTACTCTTCCTTTAGAAATCACTGGTCGTGCAAAGCCGAAACGACATTTTGTGTAGAACTTGTCATTGTTTCTGAATTTTCTACGACAGTACTTTCCACAACGATGGGATTGAAAGCGTAAAACTTGTTGCCTTAAACTGTTTTCTTCGGTAGTTTTCGGAACAGCACATGTTGAATTCTCCTCAATGAAGCTCATCACTGTCTCATCCGAATCTGTTCCAAATTTGGGTGCATCTTTAATCCATAACAACATATGTATGTGAGGGGCACCTCTCGCTTGATACTCCTTTCTCCAAAAGAAATCCAAAACATCTCCAAGGGGAGGATTTTTTTGTTGGTAATAAAAGACATCATAGCTTCAAATCTATGATTGAAATATCTGCATACATTCACTGGATCCAAAGAACACAGTTCTCCAGGTGTTTTGAATTTCATATTTTGTATATTTGCCACTCGTAGAAATTGAAGTAAGTCGTCCCATGCATACTCGGCACAGCTAAGAGTGAGGAACCATGTAGGAGTTCCTAAGTTTCTTAGCATACATTTCAATTCCCCATGACGACGGTACCAATACTCGTTTGTACCACGCTGACATGCCATGAGATTGATTAGATGACATTCCAAAATATTATCTTGCAGATTCACTTTCTCCATAAAGTCCCTCGCCGAAACATTTTGCAGATGTGCTCCACTTTTCAGTATATGGTTTACTGCATAAGAAAGCCCAGACAAGTCACTTTCATACAGTAGATGAAACAAATAGGGAATGCATTGACGAAACCTTGGATCTTCAGCATATAATCTTACAGTTCGATATTCAGATGCAGGAATTTGAAGTGGTCGATCGTCATATCGTCCACCTCGACCTGTTGGAAATAGCTGTGGAAAACAACGAGCTTCCAAACTTTCTTCCCATACACTAACGGCACTTCCTTTTGCTGCTTTCATTTGAAACAATTCAATTGCATTCCCCATTACTTCTTTGGAATGCAAAGGATGAACAGTATTATGTTCATATATTTCTTCACTTCTAGACACATCAACTTTTTCAATTTGGCCGCCTGAACAATCACTGTCTTCATCTGCAGCTGTTTCCTCTGCTGCAACACATACATGTTTGTAATATTCATTGTTTTTGACTAAATACAACGTTGCCTTTTTGACTTTCCTAACATCCACTAAATCTTGCCAGATTTTTTTACTCTTTGTCGGAACCCCATTAACTAGAATAACTAAAGGTTCCTCTTCTACTTTTTCTATACCAATTGTATCAATATTTTTTTTGAAATCTAGAGGCAAATAAACAACTCTTCCCTTTAATCCTCTTTTGCAAATCTGTAGGAGGCAATTTCCCTATCTTAGGCTCCATGCGAACAATTGCCTGAAAAGGGTGGACACATTGAATCAAAATAGACTCATATGTATTTAAATCCATCAATTCAGGGGGAATGTCTACCCACACCAGAATATTATGAACAGCTCTAGCAGGCATTCTGTTTTGATTTAATTTATCATAACAATATTTACAAATACGCTGATCAGAACTCAAATCAAAACAATTCTCCACCCACAAATAAGTTGCAAAATCCTTCCACTCATAATTATTCATCTTTTCACTTTTTACGTATAAATCAACTAAACTAGTTTGATGCTTATAATGACTTCGTCGACAACACACACAAGTAAAATTCGGCCTTTCACTTGATTTCACCTTAAACCTGGTAATTTCCTGCTCAAACTTTTCTGTACTTGAAATCTGTACATTGTCTTCCACATTACCTTGAATTGCTGTGTCAATTTCTACACTATCCTCTTTTTTACCAAAATAACAAATCCCAATTTCTTCACAAATCTTCTTCACATCTAATTCAGTTCCATGCAAAAGAGCACTGTTTAATTGTTTAAGCTTAGGTGCTAGACTTTTTGCATAATACAACATTCTTACTAATTTCCTCATTTTGGTATGATGCACTGCTAACATCCTAAAATGATGAAAAACACTCTGACAGACTTTTCTAGAAAGACAAGCCAGTGAATGGCCTTGCAAACCTGTGTTTTCTCTCGCTCTGCAAGGATCTAAGTCTTGCAACAACTTCACTTTCTGCTTTAGACTTTTCTTACTATATGTACGTAAGAAATTACAAAACAAATCAATTGATTCCTGTCGCACACTACAAATACGACTACACTTCCAAGTGTACACTGGACCCTTAGTACGTCTCCCTAAAACTTCATCAGTTAACACCTCTTCTGGTTCTCTAGGCACAAGTTTCTCTTTTTCAATCGGACAACCCACTTTCACTTCATACGCTCGACCACTGGTGTCAACTGCATGCACTAAATCATTCTCCTGGAAGTAACTCTCCTCATTAAAAAATGGCTCACAACTTGAACTGTGCATCCATTCTCCAGAAAAAACTTTACAAAAATTAGTCCGATTAATTACTCTTTTCCATCTACTGTTTGATTTGAAAACATCAATTGTCTTGTTAAGTGTCCTAATTCTATTGATTATTAAAATAAATAATTTTTTCTTAACTTCAAAAGCCTGATCAACAATCTTCTCTACACTTTTCTTTTTCTCATAAAAAGCAGCTCTCTGTTTACCTTTCCTAATGTTTTTTAACAAATTTAAAACCACCCTATTTGTCTCTAAACTGATTCTGCCTTCTATTCCTATACATATTATTCTCTCCATCTCCAGTTGTAGGATTCTTTGAGGTTCTCTCCTTCCTTTTCAAATTTACTCTCTCATTCTCTTTTTCTACATGCTGTCCATCATTTTTTTTTAATGTACATATGTTCCGTATAAAAGACTTACAGCCTGATTCATGTACGGGCCGTTTTGCGTGGCCCTAATAGCGAATCATAGCGACTCGCTATTGAGGACACGCAAAACGGCATTCATGTAGGAATTGCTAAATAAATAGCGATTCCTACATGATCTCTATTTGCGAGTAGCAAATTGCTACTCGCAAAAAAAGGAATAACTCCCCATTCATTCCTATGGGCCAAAAGGCCCATAGGAATGAATGGGGAGTATCCCTCATTTGCGAGTAGCAATTTGCTACTCGCAAATCAGATAGCGATTTGAAGGGTGCCAGGGGTGTCCAAAGGACACCCTGTAGCACCCCTAAAATGCACATTTGGACAGGTGTTGCGCACACACATGTCCAAAGGACATGTGTGTGTGCAACATGCAACTTAGAAAAATGCTTTTAAAAGCATTTTTCTGAGTTTTTGCTATTTACCGAGAGGTCTGACCTCTCTGTAAATAGCGGCCCAAAAGTGCAAAATCGCAATTTTTTTTTGTGTCATGAATAGCATTTGAGGAATCTCTATTAGAGATTCCTTAAATGCCATTCCTCGCAAATATGCGAATTCTTACATAGCGATTTTTGCATTTGGGATTGTGAATACCAAATGCAAAAATCGCACTCGCAAAGGGCCAGATTCTCAGAATCTGGCCCTTTTGCGAGCGATTTTGGCTACATGAATCAGGCTGTTAGTTGTCTTACCAGGAGCTTGGTTCCTGTTTTTTGAAGTATTTGTTGTGGAAGAGTGCTTTAATTCCGTTGCTGTTTTTGATTTTTGTCGGTTACGTTGTTTTCTTGTCCTTTCTCTTGTGGGTATGTTTGCTTACTCTTGAAATCTTGATTTCAATCTGTGTTAAAGAAAAAAATAGCACATTATAGACCACTATTACCAAACAACAAAGCAATGACAAAAAGCAAACGATCTATTCAGGGTTACAGATCAGGTGAGGATTCTCCAGGGGTGCACAAAAGGTGAGGCCTGTATTGAAGAGTATAGTGGAAGACAGCTCTGTCCACAGGTACAAAGAAGATGAGACCTGTGTCTAAGTCCACTGCACTCTTATACACAGGCTTCACCACCTATGCTTCCCGGGAAAGCCCTCTCTCCCACTACAGTCTTGATCATAAACCTCACCTCCTCTGTCCCTCTGGACATGTCTCACCTCATCTGCGCAATCTACTTCCTAATCTCAGGTAACACAGATGACATAATTGATCCTCATTTATAAAGCCATGCGTCAGTTTTGCGCTACTGATGCGTCACTTTTTGTGACGCATTGGCGTCATAAAACATGTGCCTTGTTGCACCATATTTAAAAAGTGACGCATGTAGGTAGATGCGTAATTTTTTAAACATTTTGCACCACATTATACCTCTGTCAAGTGTAATGTACAGAGAGGGGTCATTTCTCTGCAAAAAGCCTCGTAATAATGACACAGTGAAATCTATGAAATTTCACTGCGTCACTTTTAGGACACTGTTATGTCAAAATCTTGCACCTGCCTCACAGCAGGGATAAGACTGAGGCAAGCGCTTTCACATGGGGCTTTCCCCATGTGATACGATTCTCACACCTAAGCAAGAGTGCAGATGAGATGAAGACTGTCCAGGGGAGCACAAAACGTGAGGCTTGTGTCCAAGATTGCAGTGGACAGGACTAAACTGGAGTAGTGTGCAAGAAAAAGATGAGCCTCTTTTATAAAGCCATGCGTCAGTTTTGCGCTACCGATGAGTCACTTTTTGTGACGCATTGGCAGCATAAAACATGTGCCTTGTTGCACCATATTTAAAAAGTGACGCATGTAGTTAGATGTGTCATTTTTTAAACCTCTGCACCACATTATACCTCTGTCAAGTGTAATGTACACAGAGGGGTCATTTCTCGGCAAAAAACCTCGTAATAATGACGCAGTAAAATCTATGAGATTTCACTGCGTCACTTTTAGGACACTGTTACATCAAAATCTTGCACCTTCCTCACAGCAGGGATAAGACTAAGGCAAACGCTTTCACATGGAGCTTCACAATTTTACAAAATACAATTCCTCTATGAAAACAAACTCAATATGCTTCCTACACTGAGTTAACGCAAGTAACATCATTGTAAAGAGTCAAATTGACACCTGTGTCTAAGAGTGCAATCGGGGATAGGCTTCATGAAGCCTAGTCCACTGCACTCTTAGACACAAGCCTCACCACCTACGCTCCCCAGGAAAGCCCAAACATGTACCTTTTTGCGCCATATTTAAAAAGTGACGCATGTAGGTAGATACGTCACTTTTTAAACCTCTGCGCCACATTATACTCAAAAATGTAAAAGCCATTCATTTTCCCCAAAATCGTTTTTGACATCACATTTAGGAAACACAGCACAGATCCTATGTACAAGCATCTGCCTCACAGCAGGGATAAGACTGAGGCAAACGCTTTCACATGGAGCTTTCCCCATGTGATAGGATTCTGACACCTAAGCAGGAGTGCAGATGAGATGAAAACTGTCCAGGGGAGCACAAAAGGTGAGGCTTGTGTGCAAGAGTGCAAGGAGAGAACTAAACTGGAGTAGAGTGCAAAAAAAAAAAACCTCATTTATGAGGCCCTGCGTCAGTTTTGCACTGCTGATGCGTCACTTTTTGTGACGCATCGGCGGCATAAAACATGTACCTTTTTGCGCTATATTTAAAAAGTGACGCATGTAGGTAGATGCGTCACTTTTTAAACCTCTGCGCCACATTATACTCAAAAATGTAAAAGCCATTCATTTTCCCCAAAATCGTTTTTGACATCACATTTAGGAAACACAGCACAGTTCCTATGTACAAGCATTCCATGTCATTACTGAAACCTCACTATTTTACAAAATACAATTCCTCTATGCAAACAAACTCAATATGCTTCCTACACTGAGTTAACACAGGTAACATCATTGTAAAGAGTCAAATTGACACCTGTGTCTAAGAGTGCAGTCGGGGATAGGCTTCATGAAGCCTAGTCCACTGCCCTCTTAGACACAAGCCTCACCACCTACGCTCCCCAGGAAAGCCCAAACATGTACCTTTTTGCGCCATATTTAAAAAGTGACGCATGTAGGTAGATGCGTCACTTTTTAAACCTCTGCGCCACATTATACTCAAAAATGTAAAAGCCATTCATTTTCCCCAAAATCGTTTTTGACATCACATTTAGGAAACACAGCACAGATCCTATGTACAAGCATCTGCCTCACAGCAGGGATAAGACTGAGGCAAACGCTTTCACATGGAGCTTTTCCCATGTGATAGGATTCTGACACCTAAGCAGCAGTGCAGATGAGATGAAGACTGTCCAGGGGAGCACAAAAGGTGAGGCTTGTGTCCAAGAGTGCAGTGGACAGGACTAAACTGGAGTAGTGTGCAAAAAAAAAGAACCTCATTTATGAGGCCCTGCGTCAGTTTTGCACTGCTGATGCGTCACTTTTTGTGACGCATCGGCGGCATAAAACATGTACCTTTTTGCGCCATATTTAAAAAGTGACGCATGTAGGTAGATGCGTCACTTTTTAAACCTCTGCGCCACATTATACTCAAAAATGTAAAAGCCATTCATTTTCCCCAAAATCGTTTTTGACATCACATTTAGGAAACACAGCACAGATCCTATGTACAAGCATCTGCCTCACAGCAGGGATAAGACTGAGGCAAACGCTTTCACATGGAGCTTTCCCCATGTAATAGGATTCTGACACCTAAGCAGGAGTGCAGATGAGATGAAAACTGTCCAGGGGAGCACAAAAGGTGAGGCTTGTGTGCAAGAGTGCAAGGAGAGAACTAAACTGGAGTAGAGTGCAAAAAAAAAAAACCTCATTTATGAGGCCCTGCGTCAGTTTTGCACTGCTGATGCGTCACTTTTTGTGACGCATCAGCGGCATAAAACATGTACCTTTTTGCGCTATATTTAAAAAGTGACGCATGTAGGTAGATGCGTCACTTTTTAAACCTCTGCGCCACATTATACTCAAAAATGTAAAAGCCATTCATTTTCCCCAAAATCGTTTTTGACATCACATTTAGGAAACACAGCACAGTTCCTATGTACAAGCATTCCATGTCATTACTGAAACCTCACTATTTTACAAAATACAATTCCTCTATGCAAACAAACTCAATATGCTTCCTACACTGAGTTAACACAGGTAACATCATTGTAAAGAGTCAAATTGACACCTGTGTCTAAGAGTGCAGTCGGGGATAGGCTTCATGAAGCCTAGTCCACTGCCCTCTTAGACACAAGCCTCACCACCTACGCTCCCCAGGAAAGCCCAAACATGTACCTTTTTGCGCCATATTTAAAAAGTGACGCATGTAGGTAGATGCGTCACTTTTTAAACCTCTGCGCCACATTATACTCAAAAATGTAAAAGCCATTCATTTTCCCCAAAATCGTTTTTGACATCACATTTAGGAAACACAGCACAGATCCTATGTACAAGCATCTGCCTCACAGCAGGGATAAGACTGAGGCAAACGCTTTCACATGGAGCTTTCCCCATGTGATAGGATTCTGACACCTAAGCAGCAGTGCAGATGAGATGAAGACTGTCCAGGGGAGCACAAAAGGTGAGGCTTGTGTCCAAGAGTGCAGTGGACAGGACTAAACTGGAGTAGTGTGCAAAAAAAAAGAACCTCATTTATGAGGCCCTGCGTCAGTTTTGCACTGCTGATGCGTCACTTTTTGTGACGCATCGGCGGCATAAAACATGTACCTTTTTGCGCCATATTTAAAAAGTGACGCATGTAGGTAGATGCGTCACTTTTTAAACCTCTGCGCCACATTATACTCAAAAATGTAAAAGCCATTCATTTTCCCCAAAATCGTTTTTGACATCACATTTAGGAAACACAGCACAGTTCCTATGTACAAGCATTCCATGTCATTACTGAAACCTCACTATTTTACAAAATACAATTCCTCTATGCAAACAAACTCAATATGCTTCCTACACTGAGTTAACACAGGTAACATCGTTGTAAAGAGTCAAATTGACACCTGTGTCTAAGAGTGCAGTCGGGGATAGGCTTCATGAAGCCTAGTCCACTGCACTCTTAGACACAAGCCTCACCACCTATGCTCTCCAGGAAAGCCCAAACATGTACCTTTTTGCGCCATATTTAAAAAGTGACGCATGTAGGTAGATGCGTCACTTTTTAAACCTCTGCGCCACATTATACTCAAAAATGTAAAAGCCATTCATTTTCCCCAAAATCAATTTTGACATCACATTTAGGAAACACAGCACATTTCCTATGTACAAGCATTCCATGTCATTATTGAAACCTCACTATTTTACAAAATACAATTCCTCTATGCAAACAAACTCAATATGCTTCCTACACTGAGTTAACACAGGTAACATCATTGTAAAGAGTCAAATGTATTTCTTTAAACATGCACACATTCTTTATTCCTTTTAAAAAATGTAAAAGCCATTCATTTTTCCCAAAATCGTTTTAGACATCACATTTAAAAAACACAGCACAGGTCCTATGTACAAGCATTCCATGTCAGTACTAAAACTTCACAATTTTACAAAATACAATTCCTCTATGCAGTAAAAACTTTTTACCAAGCATTATCAAAAAGCATGACACAAAGCAACATTAAAAAAACCACAATTTGCTTCCAAATCTTCTCCATAGAGTATACAAGTCTCTATGTATATTAAATGAATCATAACTCACCTTTAAAAATGCTTTAGGAGATTGAGAACAGTGTCAGACACACACACCAATATTTCTTTAGCAGAGCAAAAGGTATGTTCTCCAGGCACTGCAAACCTTAATGGCACAGAAAACCTCTAATTCTACACGCATATTGCTCATGGTAACCAATCAAAACTCTTCCCTCTGTATTTTCAAACCAACACCCTTCCCCCCCCTCGGCCCTTTCTACCTGTTACCATAGCAACTCCCTCCTCACTGAGCTCTCAGGTTTAAAAGTTTATTCTACAATGTTGCAAATCACCTCAGCAAGGATGTTTGACCTGCGAATACACCAGCTTATCTCGTGCAATGTTTCTTTAAATGACTTTTTTTTAACCATTCAAATGACTTCTTACACAGAACACAACCATGCACCCTAACTTTCAGTTTTCAACTATCTCAATCTACCAATCATTGCTTGTGATTCAAGAGCACTGAAAGTCTACAGTTTTTTTTGTTGCAAACTCCTATTGTTCCAACTGCCATTTCTTTCCCACACTTCATCTGACTGCACCAGAATCTCCTCTCACCATGTATTCTGTCTGGATTATTGGACATAGCTATATCCACTGGGCTCAAAGGTATGCAGCTACCAGAAATGTTCACAACCTTGATTTACAAAATGTGAACATTAAAGGGATTGGCCAGAGAGGATTGAGATGTCACCAATTGATTCCATTGGTGAAAACCTTTTTGCATTTGCCACACCCTAAACTCATAATTCTGCACTGTGGTGGAAATGACTTAGGCACTTTGACTGGGGTAGGTCTGGAAATGCTTTTAAAGGACACCTTTGGGCAATTGATGCCACTTTTTCCTCAAACTGCCTTGGTATTTTCCAATATATGCCAAAGACAGAAATGGAACTGGTCCAACCAATTTTGTCCACAATTTGAGAAAGCACGGAAACATGTCAATAAATCTGTTTCTGCTTACATGAGAGACTATGGAATGGGTTCAATATACAACAACAACGTGCGTTACAACATGCAAGATATCTACAGAGGAGATGGTGTGCACTTCTCAGATGAGGGGAATAGAATATTCCTCCTGAATTTAAGACTGTGCATTGGTACCTACTTGTAGGTACCTAAATCAGCCACAGAACCCAAAAGCTCTTTTCAGAGCTACCCTACCTCTGATCACTCCAAATTATTATCTTTTTCTAACTTTTTTCACTATTTTTCACCAAAGTACGCTCCCCGGTACGCTCCCCGGTGCGCGTACCGGGTGCTCCCCCCGCAAAAAAAAAAAAAAGAAAAAATGTTTGGGCCTAAATGGGCCTCCTAAGACCCCCTCAGAAAACCTAGAGGGTCAGGGAGTGCCTACCGGGCCCCCTTATACCCATTCCCACCGTTGTTTGTCCGCCATTTTCTGACTCAAATCTACCGAAACACAAAATGGAGGACTCCCGTAGCGCTGCCGGTACGCGTACCGGGGCGCGCACCGGGAAGCGCTCCCAAAAATTTTAAAAGTTAATTTACATAAAAACCACTGGAGACACTTTCACCAAATATAGAATAGGCCATACTACATACCAGTCCCTACCATTTTCCCAAATTTGATGGAATTCCATTGAGCCGTTTGAGCTGTAGCACTGTCTAAATATCCTGAGGTAAATTACATGACAAAAACACATCTCAAATGTTAGAATTTACAACCAATTAAAATGTTACTTTCATTTTCTAATTTTTTTTTCCTGACATTTGATTGGTTATGTACATGAATATAAATGAAAAATGAGAGGGAAACGTGGCCATTTTGACTACAACTACCTGTGGTACATCTTGAAAGGGTTTTCACATTTTTCCTTCTCTACCTCTATGTAAAGTAAGTTGATAATTTGTAAGGGGCACTTTAAGTTAATTTGTGAAAACGTTTTCTGATCATTATTTACTGTCCCTCTGCTATAGTTATAGAGAGAGATAGGCTCCTCTGTTATATTTATTGATTGACTTAGGCTTATATGCTATAATTATGAATTTACTTACGCTTCTTCACAGGCACTTTTTTATATTTCTTCTTCCTGCCTGTTACCATACACTACCCAAAGTTAACTTAACTGTTAAAAAAACAGAACTACCTGTCTGAACTTAAACTCAACAGTGCCCTAACTCTACTGATAAAGTTATTTTTTATGCAATTTACAGCAAAAAAAATGGAAGGGGAGCAAGAAAATATCAATATTTCCTTCGAGATTACATCTGAGGAGATTCTAAATGAAGATTTTTTTGGATGAAGATTTCATGGATCAGTCTTTGGATGAACACTTTATTGAATGTTTACAAGACATAGAAACATGCATGTTTGATTCCAGATGATGTAATGCTGGAAGTTTTATTGAACTATGAAAATTCTGACCAATAATACATTTTTATTTAATAATTAAAAATTGTTTGAGACATTATTCATTTTTATATCTAATTCATGAAGTACTACCAAAATAATTATGTTTATATTATAGTATAAAGTGAAACTTACAATATACTGTGCAATTTTAAAACATCATAAGGGAGCAGGGTAGACTACCCATGATCCCGTAGGTCTTCTCAGGGAGTACTTAAAGGATCTGTTTCTGCTTTCCTGACAGACTATGGTATGGATTCCATATACCACAATAACTTCTATAACAACATGCTAGATATCTACATAAAAAAATGTGTACATTGAATTTAAAACTCTACATTGGTACCTACATGTTGGTACTTAAAACACCCAAACAACACAACAACTCTACGCAGAGCTACCCTACCTCTAATCACTTAAAATTATTATTTTCCTGTTTCACTGTGTTTTCCCAGTGGTACGCTCCCCGGTACGCTCCCCGGTGCGCGTACCGGGCGCTCCCCCCGCGAAAATCGAAAAAAAATTGAAAAAATGTTTTGTCCCGCGGGACCCTTTTATGGCCCCCTATCAAACCTAGGGGGGGTGTACCCTGCCACCTTTTGGTCATTTCCCCCTTTGTTTTTTGCCACCTCTTGTGTCTCGATCCTACCGAGACACAAGATGGCAGCCGCTGCGGACTGTTTGGAATGTTTACAGACACCCGAGAGCCAATCAGCTTTCCGTGCGCAAGTCGCGTGGCGCGCCCGGAGCGCTCCCCGGTGCGCGTACCGGGGTGCCGCCATAGATATATACATTTCTTTGAACCTAAATCACTCAAAATCCTCTGGAGCACATATCTTGAGACATAGCAAAGGCACATCGGGCTACCAGTCCCTACAACTTTGCCATGTTTGGTGAAAATCCATTCAGCCGTTCGAGCTAAAAGTGCGACAGACCGCCCCAATGGAAATTAACATGGGGAAAACACGTTTTGGGACCCCCCTTTTATCTCAGCCCCCGCTTGACGGATCCCCCCCAAACTTTCAGGGAAGGACCGGAGCGCCGCGAGGCAAAGTTGCTGAAAAATTCAGGCAGATTCCTCAACCGGCGCCAAAGTTATTCCCACTAGAACGTTGCGATTTCCCTATGGAAATCAATCCTAACTATATATACCTACTGGCTATCGCCAGTAGGTAATATATATATATATATATATATATATATATATATATATATATATGTATGAGCAAATGTCCCAATAGTGAGAGGAGCTCTGTAGCTGGTGCCGGCGGCGAGGTTCAGGACACCCTCGCAGGATACCTTTCAGCAAAAATCGTTTCAATCAAGAAACACGCCGCACACTACTCCATAGGTTCAATTCTTAAGTTTATTTTCTGTAGGATCCCCACCTACGCGTTTCGGACAACAATCTGTCCCTGGTCACGGTACAAACATTAGTCCATCATCACTTTCCACACTTTATACCTGTAGTCACCACCTGGCAGTTAAGGTGCATTGTGGGCACAGTAGTTTTATGGATTAGTTTCATTCCAAATCATGCACCATGAAGGCCGGATCCCAACATTTTCACGACACAAATAATGCTCAATTCATTGAATTCAATGATGAAACATCATGACGCTACATGCAGTCCAAACGGACTATTAATGATGTAGCTAAGTATGCTTACATCTTAAAGCGCCAATTTCATCTTTGTTTAATATTGTTCGTAGTGGACTAAGTGTCCTAATTATCAGTGATGGCTGAGTGCCTATGAGCATACATTGAGTCGCTCCATGCTGTGGATCAACAGTAATCATGATGCTTGAATAATTAAAATCGATTTACAGCTTATCACAAATTGAATGTAAATTACTAGGTTTGTTAAATACAGAAACTTATTTGTTACTACAGCATTTCATTTCTACAGATGCTACGAGAATTATGGACTATAACACTTATTTGGTCAAACAGAGTATTAATGATGGTATCAAGCTTATAAATGTACATGGAGTTCCTCATCGGCATTGAGACCCCAAGGGCTTCTTGTTTTGAATCTGATTATTAGCTTGGACTCAAGCCTTCTCAAGTTAGTTAATCTATCACCACCTCTCTCATTCTCGCCAACCATCGCTATTCCTGAATATTTCATGTCTTTCCAGGTTTTCCCTGGATGTGAGTTCAGGTGTTTAGCTGTTGCGTAGGTTTGGTAATTGTTCTGAATTGCTCTAGTATGTTCAAGAATTCTCTTCTTCAAAGGGCAAATTGTCGAGCCAATGTACTGCTTACCACAGAAGCATTGAATTAAATATACTACAAATTGTGAGTCACAAGTGATTTTGTTCCGGATATCGAAAGTCCTGCCCCTGGGATCAGTGAGTGATTTCAAATTTAGTCCAATCTTACAGGCTTTGCATTTCATGCATTTACTAAAACCCAATTGTCTCTTTTCCAACCAACTTTGATTTCTTATTTGTTTGAAGTGGCTGTTAACTAGAGTATCACGAATTGATGGAGCTTTGCGATATGTTACAAGTGGTTTGTCGCCGATTAGGCTGCCTATATCATTGTCTTTTTTTAATACATCCCAGTATTTTTGCAGTGCTCGCTTGATGTTGTAACTTTCCTTGGAGTATGTTAATACTAATCGCGGTTGGTCATTTTCTTCACTCTGTTCAATTGGACTCTGTTTTGTTATTAGAGTTTCTGCTCTGGTCTTGGCTCTTGCTTTTTGTTCTCCTTTGATTATGTCAGTGTGTTTATATCCACGCTTGGAGAATCGATCTTTTGTCTCTTTGAATTTGTTCTCCATTTCCGTTTCTTCCGAGCAATTCCTTTTCATTCTAATGAATTCCCCATAAGGGATGCTCTTTTTTAGTGAGGTTGGATGGAAGCTGCTTCCATGTAACACACTGTTTGTTGAGGTTGCTTTTCTGAATACAGTTGTTTCCAGTCTATTATTTCTAACATAGACTTTGGTATAGAGAAATTCTATTTCTTCTTTCTGTATGTTTGACGTAAATTGTAGTCCAACTTCATTCTCATTGAGAATAGCAATGTATTCCACCAGTTTCTGTTTGGTCCCTTTCCAGAGGAGGAACAAATCATCTATAAATCTTAGCCATATAACCACGTCCGTGGTATATGGCTCATTTCCTTCTCCCCAAGCTATGTGTTTTTCCCACCAACCCATCGTGAGGTTCGCATAGCTAGGAGAGAAGGAAACACCCATGGCACATCCGCAGGTTTGTCTGTAAACTTTTTTGTCAAAAATGAAAACGTTATTATCTAGGCAAAAGGTCATCATATCGATTACCATGTTGGTGTGTCGTAATTCTGATATTGGTTTTTGACCCAGAAAGTACTTGATTGCTGTCAGTCCGATGTCCCGCTGGATAGAAGTATATAACGAGACAACGTCTATTGTTGCTAGCCAGTAATCAGGTTGCCAGTTCACTCCCATGATAATTCTCAGGAAGTCCCCAGTGTCTTTAATATAGGAACTCAGAGTTGGGACAAGGGGTGCCAATCGATATGATGTCCTCTGGAAAGGGACCAAACAGAAACTGGTGGAATACATTGCTATTCTCAATGAGAATGAAGTTGGACTACAATTTACGTCAAACATACAGAAAGAAGAAATAGAATTTCTCGATACCAAAGTCTATGTTAGAAATAATAGACTGGAAACAACTGTATTCAGAAAAGCAACCTCAACAAACAGTGTGTTACATGGAAGCAGCTTCCATCCAACCTCACTAAAAAAGAGCATCCCTTATGGGGAATTCATTAGAATGAAAAGGAATTGCTCGGAAGAAACGGAAATGGAGAACAAATTCAAAGAGACAAAAGATCGATTCTCCAAGCGTGGATATAAACACACTGACATAATCAAAGGAGAACAAAAAGCAAGAGCCAAGACCAGAGCAGAAACTCTAATAACAAAACAGAGTCCAATTGAACAGAGTGAAGAAAATGACCAACCGCGATTAGTATTAACATACTCCAAGGAAAGTTACAACATCAAGCGAGCACTGCAAAAATACTGGGATGTATTAAAAAAAGACAATGATATAGGCAGCCTAATCGGCGACAAACCACTTGTAACATATCGCAAAGCTCCATCAATTCGTGATACTCTAGTTAACAGCCACTTCAAACAAATAAGAAATCAAAGTTGGTTGGAAAAGAGACAATTGGGTTTTAGTAAATGCATGAAATGCTAAGCCTGTAAGATTGGACTAAATTTGAAATCACTCACTGATCCCAGGGGCAGGACTTTCGATATCCGGAACAAAATCACTTGTGACTCACAATTTGTAGTATATTTAATTCAATGCTTCTGTGGTAAGCAGTACATTGGCTCGACAATTTGCCCTTTGAAGAAGAGAATTCTTGAACATACTAGAGCAATTCAGAACAATGACCAAACCTACGCAACAGCTAAACACCTGAACTCACATCCAGGGAAAACCTGGAAAGACATGAAATATTCAGGAATAGCGATGGTTGGCGAGAATGAGAGAGGTGGTGATAGATTAACTAACTTGAGAAGGCTTGAGTCCAAGCTAATAATCAGATTCAAAACAAGAAGCCCTTGGGGTCTCAATGCCGATGAGGAACTCCATGTACATTTATAAGCTTGATACCATCATTAATACTCTGTTTGACCAAATAAGTGTTATAGTCCATAATTCTCGTAGCATCTGTAGAAATGAAATGCTGTAGTAACAAATAAGTTTCTGTATTTAACAAACCTAGTAATTTACATTCAATTTGTGATAAGCTGTAAATCGATTTTAATTATTCAAGCATCATGATTACTGTTGATCCACAGCATGGAGCGACTCAATGTATGCTCATAGGCACTCAGCCATCACTGATAATTAGGACACTTAGTCCACTACGAACAATATTAAACAAAGATGAAATTGGCGCTTTAAGATGTAAGCATACTTAGCTACATCATTAATAGTCCGTTTGGACTGCATGTAGCGTCATGATGTTTCATCATTGAATTCAATGAATTGAGCATTATTTGTGTCGTGAAAATGTTGGGATCCGGCCTTCATGGTGCATGATTTGGAATGAAACTAATCCATAAAACTACTGTGCCCACAATGCACCTTAACTGCCAGGTGGTGACTACAGGTATAAAGTGTGGAAAGTGATGATGGACTAATGTTTGTACCGTGACCAGGGACAGATTGTTGTCCGAAACGCGTAGGTGGGGATCCTACAGAAAATAAACTTAAGAATTGAACCTATGGAGTAGTGTGCGGCGTGTTTCTTGATTGAAACGATTTTTGCTGAAAGATATATATATATATATATATATATATTACCTACTGGCGATAGCCAGTAGGTATATACAGGTAGGACCTTGCTACCATAGGAAATCCGCAGCATTCTATTTGGAATAACTTTGGCGCCGGTTAAGGAATTTGCGTGTAATTTTCCAAAATTCAGGCCAGCTACACTCCACTTCTTCCCTGGAAGTTTCGGGGGGATTCGTCATTCGGGGGCTGAGAAAAAAGGGGGTCCCAAAATGTGTTTTCCCCATGTTAATTTCCATTGGACGAATAGACAAGGCTACAGCCCGAACCGCTGAATGGAATTACACCAAACTTTGCAAAATTGTAGGGACTGGTACGCAGAAGTGCCTTTTCTATATTTGGTGAAAATTGCTCCAGTGGTTTTTATGAAAATTAACTTAAAAAACAAATATATATCTGGGCGGAGCCTAACCACACATCTCATCGTGAGATCTGATTGGCTGTCAGCATTTCATCCAAGAAGTGTTGGCAGCCATCTTGGGACCAATATACATGATAGCACCTCATTAAAAAGCATTGCAGTTATTAGAAGGTTTTAGGACTTTAGTTACGTTATAAATCATTTGTTGATGGTACCATACTTATTTTAGGAATTGTGGTGCGTTCTAAGGTGATTTTACCATGTGAAAAAGCCTTCGGCAGGGATATCATGAATCATGTTTGAAAGAAAACTATTATCTCATGCTTTTCCCACAGTGGTTTGGAAGGGGATCTATAAGCTAAACTGAAAGCATATTTTCTGTAAATTCACAATATCTTTCTCAGTCATGTGAGAATGAAGTCTGACATTCTCAGTAAAACATGTACATCCAACAAGGACAGAGACTGTCAGTTGATTCCTTTGTGTTCTACTGCAGCTTCCCAGAGTGTTCTAAAGAACAACTAGAGCGCTAACAGTCCTACTTATTACAAAGGTATGGCACACCTGAAGCCATCTTGATTGGAATAAATGGTAACTCTTAAAACTTTTAATTTAAAAAGGAACAAAATGAGGGGGTACATTTGCCATAGAAAGTGTGATTAGTGCTGCAGAGAGAAAAATGAGGGCACATTTTGAGTGACTTCTCAAATCCTCTTCTATTTCATTAAAAAAATTCTGACATGCAGTCTCCCAAGATGGCCACCAGAGACAAAAGAGCCCAATTGTAGCCCAAATATCACCCAGATGTAGCCCAAGTATAGCCCAATGACAGAATGTCCCAGAGTGTTCTAAAGAACAACTAGAGCGCTAACAGTCTTACTGATGACAAAAGTATGGCACAACAGAAGCCATCTTGATTGGAATGAAGTGGTAAGTCTGAAAACATTTAATTTAAAAAGGAACAAAATGAGGGGGTTCATTTTGCCATAGAAAGTATGATTAGTGCTTCAGAAAGAAAAATTAGGGCACATTTTGAGTGACTTCTCAAATCCTCTTCTATTTCATTAAAATATTCTGACATGCAGTCTCCCAAGATGGCCACCAGAGACAAAAGAGCCCAAATGTAGCCCAAATAGCACCCAGATGTAGCCCAAGTATAGCCCAATGACAGAATGTCCCAGAGTGTTCTAAAGAACAACTAGAGCGCTAACAGTCTTACTTATGACAAAAGTATGGCACACCAGAAGCCATCTTGATTGGAATGAAGTGGTTACTCTTAAAACATTTAATTTAAAAAGGAACAAAATGAGGGGGTATATTTTGCCATAGAAAGTATGATTAGTGCTGCAGAAAGAAAAATTAGGGCACATTTTGAGTGACTTCTCAAATCCTCTTCTATTTAATCAAAAAATTCTGACATGCAGTCTCCCAAGATGGCCACCAGAGACAAAAGAGCCCAAATGTAGCCCAAATATCACCCAGATGTAGCCCAAGTATAGCCCAATGACAGAATGTTCCAGAGTGTTCTAAAGAACAACTAGAGCGCTAACAGTCTTACTTATGACAAAAGTATGGCACACCAGAAGCCATCTTGATTGGAATGAAGTGGTTAGTCTGAAAACATTTAATTTAAAAGGAACACAATGAGGAGGTTCATTTTGCCATAGAAAGTATGATTAGTGCTTCAGAAAGAAAAATTAGGGCACATTTTGAGTGACTTCTCAAATCCTCTTCTATTTGATTAAAAGAATTCTGACATGCAGACTGAAACATGCACTTTGAATACCAGCAGCAGACTTCCCTGGTGAGCAGTAGCTTTACTATAATGATATAATGAGCAACTAGAGTGCTAACATTCAGAATTAATGGCATATGTGTGACACATATGAATGCCTTCTTGATGGAACCAAAGTAAACAAGCATTGAAAATGCAATAGATCTCGCCCTCGTTTAAGTTAAAGCCATTCTGTTTGTAATGAGGTGGCTTTTTAGCTTTGCTTTTAATAGTGCTTTTCAAACTTTCATGTAAATAACATGCATATGTATGCATATATGTTTATGTATGCATGCATTTATATTTGTATTTATATAGATATGCAGATTATATACGTTTATATATGTATGTATATATATATTCACTGAAAAACCCATAGGTTATAGACCATATATAGTTAGGAATTAGCATTTAAAAAACCTTATTTTACTCACACAAAACCATTGAAATTCCATATATAGTTAGTTGCACTAACTATATATCGCGCACCCGCAATCCACTGCTGATGATGTCACATATTACATCATTCATGACATGGTCAGTGACATCACTGATGACATCACTGATGACATCTCAAATGACATCACTGATGACATCACTGATGACATCTCATTTGATATCAATGACCACATCACTGATGATATCATTCATGTGACAATACAATGCATCTCCTCATATTTTAATATAACCTCTCTTTCACCCAGTGTTAAAAAGAGTATAATTTTTGAAACCATTGACACACCAATACTAGTTACTACATACGCACTCACTGATTGCTACGTCTACACACACCTTCACTCATTCACCCATACAATCATTCATACATACAATCACTCATCTTTACAACACTATCATATGCACTCATACACCTATACAGACACTCACAGTCTGCCACTCATCCATGGAGTTACTTACACACCTAGTCAGTCCTGTAAAGAATCAATGAGACTTCCATTTTCTTGTCCATACAGTTAAACATAGAGCACCTTACATTTTCAAACATGTACTAACACATACTTACTTTCTTATACAATCATTGATACAAGTACAGATTGATCTGCACAGAGTCACACACCTCCCAGCTAGCCACACACACATTCAGTCTCCCATACAAATACTTGGGCAATCAATCAATAACCCATATAGTTACTCATATAGCTACTGATCAACACATGCAGCAGTTTACAGAACAACAGACATAATGATGCACAAATTAAGACAGTTTAGTCACTAACCCATGCACTCAGTGAGACACATTTAATCAGTCACTCATACATTCAGTCATGCACCTACTAAATCCTTCGTCCAGACACTTACACATCCACTCATTCTTCAATATGTAAGACATATTTAAACTTTATAGAAACAAAAAATCACTGGATGTTGTTATCAGTGATGTCATCAGTGATGTCATTTGAGATGTCATCAGTGATGTCATCAGTGATGTCACTGACCATGTCATGAATGATGTAATATGTGACATCATCAGCAGTGGATTGCGGGTGCGCGATATATAGTTAGTGCAACTAACTATATATGGAATTTCAATGGTTTTGTGTGAGTAAAATAAGGTTTTTTAAATGCTAATTCCTAACTATATATGGTCTATAACCTATGTTTTTTTCAGTGAATTTTCAAGGTTTTGTAAATGCTAATTCCTAACTATATATGGTCTATAACCTATGGTTTTTTCAGTGAATTTTCAAGGTTTTGTAAATGCTAATTCCTAACTATATATGGTCCATAACCTATGGTTTTTTCTGTGAATTTCATTGGTTTTTTAACAGCTAATATCTGTAGCTGTAAAATGTATTCTTCTTTAAATCCAAAAATATATTTTATATGTTTATGAATAATTTTTTTTTTTAATATTTTTTTTTCTTCGTTCCCGCTTCGCAAATCGGGAAGCTTCCCGTTAGCTGACCTTGATGCCGCGAAATAGACCGCGAGCCGGTAAACGTTTCTTTACCGCAAGTGCCGCGTTACAAAACAACATCGTGACGCCTCCCGTCCGCATGACGTTTCACGTTGTCGCGTGATACGTCATATGACGTACTACGTTAGCGAACTGGTACGCGAAGCGAGTCGCAAAGCGCAGGTTTCTGGAAGCAAACCGGGAGGCCCTGCAAAGCGCTTAACGTAAACACAGCAAGTCATGTGACTTGGTAATAACACTTTTCATTGGTTCATTTCACTTTTGGTTTCCTAATGATGTAAGACTAGGTCATATAATCTAAAATGAACACTTTTGATTGGTTGAGAACTCTTGTTTTTCCCAAATGATGAAAATCCCTCCTTCTTTCCTCACTCTGACTTTCATCATTGTGAGAGAAAGACCCTTTGTGATCACTGAGCAATGGCTTCTTTAGTAGCTTCAGCTGGTGCTTCCCCACCACCTCCACCACATCCAAGGAAGAGTGGACCACCTGCTCAAGTTGTAATTCAACAAGAAGAAGAAGAAGAGGAACAGGAGGACGAGCACGAAGAGAGGCAGTTTTTGCCTGAGCAGCCCAGGACGTCTCACCGGAAAGAAAACTTCATTTGGCAATTTTTTAAAATTCCCAAAGGTCAGAAAAAAGTAAATGCAAGATACGTAACTTGCCTTATATGTCAAGATAGACTGTCCAGAGGGACCGACAAAAAATACAGTTTCGGAAACTACACAATGCATCGCCATATGACTAGGTGGCATCCTAACAACTACAGTGCTGCACAGTTTCGGAACGACCTAGATAATCTCCCTATTATGGCCAGAAGATCTGTTGTACCGGAAGTAACGGGACCAGAGGGCAGGGAGATGGTGCCAAATATACAAATGAGATTTGGTGATGTAAAACACATCTGCGCATTTTGCGATGGATTCATTTCCTACGGAGAAAAAAGCATCACTCTGATCAACAGAGCTATTGACTATCATATGCAAGTTTGTCCGAAACGCCCAAAATAATAAATACTTCTTTTTTTTGTTTTGTTGCTCCTGTTGAGCCCTTTACAATGAATCGTTTTCATTGCCCCCTCCAAGAAAAACCCAAAAAAATATAAAACTGTTCCGAAAAATTCAAAAACAGTAAAAAAATGTTCAGAAAAATAAAAAAAAAAGTTCTTTTCAGAACTACCTCCCCGTTATTAAAAAATTGGTACAATATTTGGAACTGTGCCAACCTCTATTTCTCTTAGTTCGCTTCCCAGTTCGCGAACCGGAAGCGAACCAAAAACAGTAAGTATAAGGGAAGGAAACAGACACTTATGTTAAAAGAAAGACAGCTATAAGGGAGTAAACTAGAGATACCATTACCCGTAATCCACTGCTGATGATGTCACATATTACATCATTCATGACATGCTCAGTGACATCATCAGCAGAGGATTGCGGGTTTTTTGGCAACATGCCTTATCCACGGTTTAATAACGCTGCCTTTTGCTTTATATAAGTTTTCAAATTGTATGAAATATATACCAATAGGTCGTTATGAACCTTTAGGTAGTGCTTTTCTTCATGAGGTCTGGTCGCTTCCATACACATACAGATGTTTCAAAGATGATCAAGAAGTTTATCTGAATGGAGAGGAATGCACTGAGACGCCAGATCATTCACTAATGTGTAGGCACATACAGTTACACGGTTCATGCAACAAACACCGACCAAATATGGCTTGCGTGTTGCAAGGCACGCCAGTTCCTGCTATCATCCCCACGTTCAAGTTGTTGGAAAATGGTAGTTATTTGATGCTCAATAATGAAGATTGTTCTGAGTTAATTAAAAGTATTCCTTTTATCGTAACAGTAAGTGAACGGGTTATTTGCTGCAGAAATGTTCTATTTCCTCCCACACATGAACATAGGGAGTTTTCAATCTGGCCACAAATACCAACCTTGGGAGAGATTTCAACGGCATGGCAAGAATAAGAGCTCTTTTGTCTCAGAGAGAGGTGGCCTTGAGTTCGGCCCGTGAAACTTTCGTACTTCACATAGCGAACACCCGTACAGAGGTGCACACCCTTTTCAATTAAGATTTGCCTTTCAATTTCAGCAACATGTTTCCGACTATCTTTAACGCATCCTCCACAAAGTCCCTGGCACACTTTTTTAAAGTTGTTACCAGTGGTCTCGTGACTTCATTTGAGAAAATCTTTGGAGTCATCCCTGCTTCCTTTCATTGTATTTTCTGCACTCTGGTTCGTGGATTGGCATTTTTACTTGCATTACCAGCGGACGCTCTTGTGCTTTTTTACATTTTTAAATATGGATGTCCCTCCTATGCAACCTCCGACCCTGCAGCTGCTGACACTGTTCCGCAATCGCATGCTAGAATATTATGGCACAATGCCGTTGGCGATATTAAGCACGGCATATGGATTATCTTTTCGGTTCTCCTACTTCACCTGTGTCCAGCCTGTATTTCACTGCCTGACCTGTGATTTCGATTGGGCCATTGATTTGTGTCTCTGCGGACCGGTTTCTCCTGACGTCGACTTTAATCAGCTGATGACTCCTATCATTACTCACGAGTTGGTTTGTCCTGGCGAAAGGATTATGGCTGTGGCATTGATGCATGGACTACTTGGTCCCTGGAATTTACTGGCGGCAGCACAGTCTTTCTTGGAACAGAGCTTTCTTGAAAACCCACCGAGCTGTCCTCTGATGGTGATAGAGGATCCGGTGCTGGGAGAGCACGTATGTTCTTTTCCGCTTTTAAATTGGATGGCTGAACTGTTTTCGGATGAAGACGGTGACTTCCTATTGGAGGCTGTTGCAGCTTATTTTGCATACACAGTTATGTCATAGACCTTTTTCATATTTGATATGCTGAGTACTAGCATTTCATTGACAATTCATTGACTTATTTGTCAAGTTTTTATTATTTACCTTGCCTATTGGCTTAAGACTCGATAAAGTACTTGGCTGTTTTATTTTTCTTTAGCATTAAATTTTCCTAGTTTTTAATGCTTTACCTTGCGGACCGTCCACATATAAACTTGCAATCTGCTCTCATGAGATGGCACTTCTATTATCTTATTCAGTTCGTTTCCGGATCATGAGGAGGTGTCATCTAGGTCCTGGATATCTTTACACCGTGTTAAGTTAGCATGGGCTCATTACCGGTTTAAACGCCATTTTTCCTTTTTTGCAACTTCTGCACACGACACTTAGTTGTTGCTTTAGCTTTCCACCTAGTAGTTCATCGTGGTTTACATGAGAATAATATGTTATTGGTCTACTATCTGCTTTACTTGTTAAACTATATCTGTACAGCGAGTGCTAAAGTTTCAAGAACAACACGATACAGAATTGTTATGAGGTCTGATCTCCACGACTTCATACTCATAACATAAGTGCAACTTCTGCCAATTCTGGGCATGAGGCGGGTTTTATATTGCTTTGCCGAACACACATACACAACAGTTGATGCGGTTCACATGAAGAGAGAGCTGGTGTATGCTGATGTGATTCCTTCAAATCTAAGACACTAAAGTATAGGCACGCCCTAAACCAACACAAAGAGACCTTCTTAGCAAATAATATAATATGTGTATTAGGGAGGGTGAGATATAAGCAGCCGCGGGCCGTGGAGGGAGTTACGATGGGGCAGGGAGGCGGGGAGGGGGAGAAGCAGGGTGGAGCCCTCTCTACCTTGCCCCTCCCCCTCCCCGCCTCCCTGCCCCACCGTAACTCCCTCCACGGCCCGCGGCTGCTTATAAGTGTTGCTAACTCTTATTCATTTACAGCATGTTAACATACTGTCACCATTCGCTTTTTATGTACTAGTAACTATGCTGGTAATTTTGCTACTGATAATATGTGTACTTGTATTCTCCACCCTGCTTCTCCCCCTCCCCGCCTCCCTGCCTCACCGTAACTCCCTCCACGGCCCGCGGCTGCTTATAAGTGTTGCTAACTCTTATTCATTTACAGCATGTTAACATACTATCACCATTCACTTTTTATGTACTAGTAACTATGCTGGTAATTTTGCTACTGATAATATGTGTACTTTTATTATCTAAGGTACTACGCCTGAGAAGACGGCATTAGTAAATAAACATTTCAAATACACATCTGTTCTTCTTAACTCCATGTTCTGGTTTCTAAGAAATCTATAACGACCGACTGTTCATGAGTTCCACGTATCCTGAGGTACTATAAGTTCATATTCTGGATTGTCTAAACATTGAGAGTTTGTTATATCCAATGTGACACTGTACCTAGCTTGCTAAGGAGTTTTTGATTACTAACGTGAGTTTTGGGACACCCTAATTCGCCGAGGTTCCAATCCTCTGTCCACAGTTCTGTGTGAGAACAGAAACCCTGCGACAGGGGCACCCCCGACCCTTGCTGGAGCTTCATCACACTTGCGATACAACTCCAGCAATGCATTCGCCGAGGTTCCAATCCTCTGTCCACAGTTCTGTGTGAGAACAGAAACCCTGCGACAGGGGCACCCCCGACCCTTGCTGGAGCTTCATCACACTTGCGATACAACTCCAGCAATGCGCCACCTTTACGGCACAGATACATCACGCATCTGTGCTGTTTTTGCCCCATGATGCGCCGCATTGTAAATGCAGCACACCATAGGTGACGGAACAGCGGCACAGAATGACTAACACATCCCTGGTGATGCGCCAGTCATCATAAATGTATCCCTATGCTTCTTATCTTGTTAGAGATGAACCGCCATATGTATCATCAAAGTTTTTTGCATTTCCTAAATAGCGAACTTTAAGGAATAAATAGCGATTCTTTACCATTCCTAGTTTGCGATGAGCTATTTGCTAATTAGCCGAATGTAGCCCAATGAAGCCCAATGTAGCCCAATGTAGCCCAAAGATGGCCGCCAGACACACAAAAAAACAAATGTAGCCCAAATATCAGCCAGATGTAGCCCAACTATAGCCCAGTGACAGAATGACCAATCAGCTTCGCAAACCTCCGTTACGCGAAGCGGAGCGCTGTTACAGATATATATCTTTTTTTGAACGTTAATTTCTCAAAATCCACTGGAGCACATATATTGAGACCTAGCAAAGGCACATCGGGCTACCAGTCCCTAATATTTTGCCAAGTTTCGTGCAAATCCATTCAGCCGTTCGATTATTATTATTATTATTTTTTTTTGCCCCGCGGGGCCCTTTTAAAACCTCCACATCAAACCTAGGGGGTCAGCGAGGATCTACTATGCCCCCTTATAGTTATTTCCCCCTTTGTTTTGACCTCCTCTTGTCTCTCGATCCTACCGAGAGACAAGATGGCGGCCGCTACGGACTGTTTGGAATGTTGACAGACGCCGGAGAACCAATCAGCTTCGCTTCACAAAGCTCCGTTGCGCGAAAAGTCCGCGAACCAGAGCGCTGCCCGGTCCGCTGTTACAGATATATATATTTTTTTAAACGTTAATTTCTCAAAATCCACTGGAGCACATATATTGAGACCTACAAAAGGCACATCGGGCTACCAGTCCCTACAATTTTGCCAAGTTTCGTGCAAATCCATTCAGCCGTCCGGGCTAAAAGTGAGGCCAACCGCCCTATGGAAATTAACATGGGAAAAACGCGTTTTGGGACCCCCCTTTTTTCTCGGCCCCCCCTTGACGAACCCCCCCAAAATTTTCAGGGGCTGCTCAGAAACAAAATGTGCCATTTTCCTGAAAATTTCAGCCAATTCCGTCCACAAACGCCAAAGTTATTAGACATAGAATTTTCAAAAAACCCATAGAGAAAAAATCCTAACTATATATACCTACTGGCGACCGCCAGTAGGTAATATACACATACATATATATAAATGCATATATATGCATATATATATATGTGTATATGTGTGCGTGTAGATAGACCGAGGCACAAGAAAGCAGAAAAACAAACGTGAAGAACACAGAAAGGGGGTAGGGTAGATACACCCTGACCCCCTAGGCCTGCCCAGGTGGTCCCACAAGGACAAAAAATGCCCACATTGAAAAAAAAAAAACCTGTTCTGTTTTTTTAAAAATTACCCCCCGGGGGACCAATTCGCAGCGGCATAGTGATAAAGAAGTGTGGGGGGGGTCCACAATCCCCCCCACACTGCCCCGGGGACCGCCGGCCCCTGGGCAAAGAGACGCAGCCCCTTGGCGCATACTGGAGGCTCCTGGTGGGCTACTTGGCCCCCAGCGACCCAAGTATGCAAGGGGAATTAGTTCCTATTCTCCAAACACGCATGGGGTTGCGCTGCAGAGAGATGTAAAAAAGGGTGTGGCCTCATTACACCTCTCTGCAATGCAGCCCCCTGGCGCATACTGCAGGTTCCAGGTGGGCTAGTTGGCCCCCAGGGACCCGCAGTATGCAAGGGGAATTAGTTCCCCCCCTGCAAACACGTCCGGGGGCTGCGTTGCAGAGAGGTGTAAAAAGGGTGTGGCCTCATTACACCTCTCTGTAATGCAGCTCCCTGGCTTATACTGGAGGCTCCTGATGGGCTAGTTGCCCCCCAAGGACCCCCAGTATGCAAGGGGAATTAGTTCCTCCTCTGCAAACGCGCCAGGGGTTGCACTGCAGAACGTTGTAAAAAGGGGGCATGCCCTCTGAACACCTGCCTGCAAAAATGTAGTAAATCAGTATTAAAAAAAAATTAATACATTTAAAAATTGTCATTTAAAAAACCTTTGAAATTCAATGAAAACTTTGTAAAATCACTAAAAAAACATAGATTTCACACACGTTATAGTTAGGAATTAGCATTGAAAAACCCTTAGAAATTCACATAAAAACCATAGGTTTCAGGCCTTATATAGTTAGGAATTAGCATTTAATAAACCTTGCAAATTCACTTAAAAAACCATAGGTTTCAGGCCTTATATAGTTAGGAATTAGCATTTAAAAAACCTTGCAAATTCACTGAAAAAACCATAGGTTTCAGGCCTTATATAGTTAGGAATTAGCATTTAAAAAACCTTGCAAATTCACTGAAAAAACATAGGTTTCAGGCCTTATATAGTTAGGGATTAGCATTTATAAAACCTTGCAAATTCACAGAAAAACCATAGGTTTCAAGCCTTATATAGTTAGGAATTAGCATTTTAACACCTTAGAAATTCACTGAAAAAACTGTAGATTTTACGGGTGTTATAGTTAGCTGGACATTTCACTCATTCAAAACCATTGAAAGTCCTCCGATATAGTTAGTTGTACTAACTATATCTCGCACGCCCGCAATCCACTGCTGATGATTTCACATATTAGATCATTCATGACATGGTCAATGACATCACTGATGACATCTCAAATGACATCACTGATGACATCACTGATGACAACATCCACGTGACAATCACATACACCTTTTCATACACTATTAACATTTTTCATCACTCTTTGTAAAATACAGAGGATCATCTTTGAATCCATTGCCACAGCAATACAAGTATCTAAAAATCCACTCAGCGATTCATAGATGTATACACACATCTAATCACTTACCTGTAGATTCACTCATACATGCTGTCAATGAACAATAGAACACTATCAAAAATACTTATACACCTATATCGACATTAAACAACAGCACACATCCTATTCACACATGAAGTCATCCTACTCACTTATGCAAACAATGGATCATACTTACATATTTACTTAGCAAAACACTTATACAAACACCACTTCATCTATTCATTTAGATAGTAAGTCATACTTAGTGAATTATACAATCATTATTACAAGTATACAGTTATCCATACAGTCACTCACACAATCATTGAGTCTTATGTATACTTATTTATATACAACAACTGACACATACACTGCCTTTTATGTTTCTAGTTTGTTGGACATGTACCATTGAGAAATATATTTGCTCATCACCACACCCATAAAGAGATTCACTCACCCAAATTGTTAGAACATGTAGTTTTAACTTCATATATCTACTGAATCAACTGTTCACACATCTTTGGAGAGTCACACAGCCCCCACCGAACCACACACACTTTCACACTCCCATACAAATACTCAGTTAACTATTCAATAACTAATATAGACTTTCACATAGCTAGTAACCAACTGTAGAATCAGTTTACACAACAACTGACAAAGTGATACAGATATTCACACAGTTTAGTCACTATCCACTATATTTAGTGAGACATTATAAATTGGTCAAGTAAACAGTCAGTTACACTGCTACTAAATCCTCCAGCCAAATATTTATTTATATATATCCACTCATTCTTCAATGCAAATTGCTATATATATAATGCATATTTAAATAACGAAGCAAACCACATTCACTGGATGATGTCATCAGTGATGTCATCAGTGATGTCATTTGAGATGTCATCAGTGATATCACTGGCCATGTCATGAATGATCTAATATGTGACATCATCAGCAGTGGATTGCGGGTGCGCGAAATATAGTTAGTACAACTAACTATATAGCAGCAATTTCAATGGTTTTGTATGAGTGAAATGTCCAGCTAACTATAACACCCCTAAAACTTATAGATTTTGAGTGAATTTCAAAGGTTTTTTAAAAGCTAATTCCTAACTATGTAAGGCCTGAAACCTATGGTTTTTTCAGTGAATATATATATATATATATATATATATATATATATATATATTCACTGAAAAAACCATAGGTTATAGACCATATATAGTTAGGAATTAGCATTTAAAAAACCTTTTTTTACTCACACAAAACCATTGAAATTCCATATATAGTTAGTAGTACTAACTATATATCGCGCACCCGCAATCCACTGCTGATCATGTCACATATTACATCATTCATGACATGGTCAGTGACATCACTGATGACATCACTGATGACATCTCAAATGACATCACTGATGACATCACTGATGACTACACCCAGTGACTCTATAATTCTGTAAAGTTAAAATATGTCTTACAAATTGAATAATGAGTGGATTTATAGGTGTCTGGATGAAGGATTTAGTAGGTGCATGACTGACTGTATGAGTGAGTGATTAAATGTGTCTCACAGAGTGCATGGGTTAGTGACTAAACTCTCTTAATTTGTGCATCATTATGTCTGTTGTTCAGTAAACTGCTGCATGTGTTGATCATTAGCTATATGATTAACTATATGGGTTATTGATTGGTTGCCCAAGTATTTGTATGGGAGACTGAGTGTGTGTGTTGGTGGTTGAGAGGTGTATGACTCTGTGCATACATGTGTGAGCAGTTGATTCACTAGATGTATGGCTTCAAAAGTGCATATAGAAACAACTGTATGGGCGGTTGACTGTGTGCATACGTGTATTGGTGAGTGAAAGGATATCTCAGTGCTACATGTCAAAGTAAGTGCATATGTAAAATACAGTACATGTGAGAGTTGACATATATAAATAACTGTGCATAAGAGCCAGTGAATGTGTGAGTGGCTGTATGGATCATTGTGAACTTGTATCCAGGATTGTATGAGTGAGTAAATATGTTTTAGTATATGTTTGAATAAGTAAGGTGTGTATAACTGTATAGTTGAGGAAATGGAGGTGTGATTGATTCTTTGCATGACTGACTAGGTGTGTGAGTAACTCCATGGATGAGTGACAGTCTGTGAGTGTGTGTTTATACTGAGTGTATCTAAGATTATATAAGAGTCTGAAGAGGTTCATCATAATATCACATGAAGGATGTCATCAGTGATGTGATCAGTAATGTCAAATGAGATGTCATCAGTGATGTCATCAGTGATGTCATTTGAGATGTCATCAGTGATGTCATCAGTGATGTCAAATGAGATGTTATCAGTGATGTCATTTGAGATGTCATTTGAGATGTCATCAGTGATGTCATCAGTGATGTCATTAGTGATGTCATTTGAGATGACATCAGTGATGTCATTTGAGATGTCATCAGTGATGTCATCAGTGATGTCATTTGAGATGTCATCAGTGATGTCATCAGTGATGTCACTGACCATGTCATGAATGATGTAATATGTGACATGATCAGCAGTGGATTGCGGGTGCGCGATATATAGTTAGTACTACTAACTATATATGGAATTTCAATGGTTTTGTGTGAGTAAAAAAAGGTTTTTTAAATGCTAATTCCTAACTATATATGGTCTATAACCTATGGTTTTTTCAGTGAATTTTCAAGGTTTTGTAAATGCTAATTCCTAACTATATATGGTCTATAACCTATGGTTCTTTCAGTGAATATCATTGGTTTTTTAAAAGCTAATATCTATAGCTGTAAAATGTATTCTTCTTTAAATCCAAAAAGATATTTTATATATTTATTAATAATTTTTTTTAAATATTTTTTTTGTTTCGCTCCCGGTCCGCGAACCGGGAAGCTTTCCGTTAGCTCAAATTGATGCCGCGACCCGGTCCGCGAACCGGTAAGATATCAACATAGCGACGTATCGCATTGCCGCGTAATGCGTCTTGTGACGTACCGCGTTAGCGCACCCGGAAGTGTCCCGGGGCGCGGACCGAGGCGCGAAGCGCAGCGACCCGGAAGCTAACCGGGGCGCGTTCCGCAGCGCGTAACATGAGCGTGAGAGGTCATGTGACTTGTTAATAAAACTTTTCATTGGTTCATTTCACTTTTGGTTTCATAATGATGTAAGGCTAGGTCAGGTGACCTAAAAATAACACTTTTCATTGGTTGAGAAGTATTGTTTTTCCCAAATGATGAAAACCCCTCCTTCTTTCCTCACTCTGACTTTCATCATTGTGAGAGGAAGACCTTTACTACTATATGAGAAATGGCTTCATTGGTAGCTTCAGCTGGTGCACCCCCACCACCACCTCCACCTCCTCATGGGAAGAGAGGACCACCTCCCCAGGTCATTACCAACACTGAGGAGGAAGAGGAAGAAATGGATGAGGAGGGAGAAGAACCACAGTTCTTAGAAGAGGTGCCCCGGGTTTCCAGAAAGAAAGCCAGTTTCATCTGGCAGTTTTATTCGATCCCTCGTGGCCAAAAAAAAGTCAATGCGAGGTATGTCACCTGCCTCATATGCAAAGAACAATTATCCAGAGGGACGGACAAGAAATATAGTTACGGAAATCACACAATGCACAGGCACATGACAAGGAAGCATCCACTAAATTACAGCCGGGTGGAAATAAGGGATATGCAGGACAATCCAAGATCAACTCCTGTGGCCAGACCAAGAATACCAATTTCATTAACACCAGAAGAGGCACGGGAAACTGTGCCAAATATACAAGAAAATTTTGGCCACATGATACACTCTTGTATGCACTGTCGTGCGTTGTTAGCGTGTGGCAACATGAGCATCAATGCACTCAACCTGGCGTATGAACACCATAATTGCCCTAACCGCCCCTAGTAATTTTTTTTTTGCTCCTGTTGAGCCCTTTTCAACGCCTGTTTTTTGTTGTTTCCCCCCCCCAAAAAAACCAAAAAAAATATAAAATCGTTCAAAAAATACAAAAAAAACAAAAAATGTTCAAAAAATAAAAAAAATATATAAAACAACAAAAATATTTAAAAAAAAGTTCTTTTCAGAACTACCTTCCCTTTCAAAAAAAATTGCTAGAATGTTTAGCACTCTGGCAAGCTCTATTTCTTTTGGTTCGCTCCCGGGTTAGCCTCCCGGTACGCGGACCGGGAGCTAACCAAAAATTTTTTTTTTTTAAAAAGAGAGTAAGTATAAGGAAAGTAAACAGAGAGTGATGTTAAAAGAAAGACAGCTATAGGGAGTAAAGAAGAGATACTGTTTAATAGATCTATTTACCGAAGAAAAGACGGAAGAGGGTATAATTGTGAAAAACAAAATAGATAACGAAGTGAAAGAAAAAAAAAGAGAGTATAACATTAACAAAGAAGAGTTTCTTGGAGAATGTGAGTGAATGTTCAAAATAAGATTAAAACATGAGGAATAACAGAGAGAAAAAATAGAAAACAGAAAACAAAAAATAACAGAAAAAGATTAACTGAAACAGCAAAGAAATGTAAGTAACATAGAGCCATATCATCAACATAGGCAATAAAAGTTTTGCAGCTTTATTGGCAGAAATGTGTCGCTAAAGCTGCTTTTGCGGCAGAAAACTGCCGCTAAAACCACTTTTGCACCAGTTTTCTGCCAATAAAAAGAGCAATAATTTTATTGGCTGTGTTCATAATATGCCCCTTAGTGTGCTTCAACTACACAGAGAAAGCATTATGAACAAGTAGTGATAGAGTGATCAGTCAAAGACACTAAGAGTAATAGAGACGGAGTGAGTGAACAAGAGTGAGGAACTATGAGAAGAGAGGGACTGAGAAAAAGAGTGGAAGGAGTTGAGTAAGTAGGTAATAGAGAAAGGAATGAGGGAAGTAGCAAAGGCAGGAAACTGAGGGTTAAAGAAATGAAGCAGTGGAACTAATAGTAGGTGAATGTGATAGAAATGTAACGAAAAGAGTACAAAGCATTTACCTTATAATTGTCGTTAAATTACTCACTTTTTGTTTTTATACTTTCAATCTGTGAAAGAGAGAACAAACATTTCAAAAATATTAAAACATGTATTTAAAAATTACAAAAGACAAGGGAAAAGATTGAAGGACAAACAGTTTTTCAACAACTTTGACACTTACAGAAGCTTCTGCTTCTCCAGGCCCCCTACACAGTCCTAAAGATATACATTTTAAACTAACAGTATCTTGATGCAGATGAAGTGAGGCCTATCTTAAAACATGGTGCATCTTTTGCATTGCTGTTGTCTCAGAAAAGTGTCGCAAGACACTAAAATTTTAAATAATTGCTTCAGGATGCCAATAAGATGTGTCCTATCCAGAGGTTTGTTTGAGGTGAGGCCTACTCAGGGTTGCAGATGAAATTTCGAGTTGTTGAAGAGAATAGAGGACATAATACATGTGAAGGTCTACCAATGAAGTGAGTCATGTCCACTGCACTCTTGAACAAAGTCCAAACCTCCTATGTTTCCCTGGACAGACCTAAACTTGATCTGCACAATGTGATTCGTAATGATAGGAAACACAGGTGATGTAATTGAAATACGTGCAATTTATTTTGCTCATTTCACAATCACATCACTTGTGTTTCCTTTGCTTAGGTATCTCATTGTGCAGATGTAGTCTAGCATATGAAAGAATACGCAGAAGTGCAGCACTGCATGCAACAACTTTGACACTTACAGAAGCCTCACCTTCTCCATGCCTCCTACACAGTTCTACATATACATCATAAATGCAAACAGTACAGAATTAATTATACATGTTAAATGGTTTATTTTTGCTGTTCTCAGAATGTATCAAAATTCACTAAATACAGTGACTTGAAGGTATTCATCATATAACAGCGGGGAAAAAAAAACACAATCAAAATGATTGTGTTTAAAAAACCCATACAACATAAGAAATCAGAATTCAGAACTCCTTAAAGTTAACTTACTTTCCATGACGTCAAAGGATGTCCTATGAACAGCTTACACTCTTTTGTGCTGTTATTACTTTCAGCCCGCCACTTTCTGAAAGAAAATCTCCATAGTTTTTAAAAACATGTTACATGCAATAAATGACTTCTTGCTCTCTACCACAAGTTTCCACAAGGCCAAATCTTGTCAGACCCATTTATAACTCTTGGATTTCTTGTAAGCCAATCCCGTCATTTGGCATTTCTGCAACTTTCAGAATTAAAATGTTGAAGATCATTTTCACAATCCTGGAATAGTAATATCTTCCCCTTCTTGCTCAGTCATGTTCTACATTTCCTATGACACTGATACTGCTTACTATGAAGCAGACTTACACTAACTCTATGACTACTACAATTATTTAATTCTCTACATCACTTTCAATCACAAAGCAATGTAAAACAGTAGACAGCGTTGCAGACTTACATTCCCTCTACTCTATGTTTTGATTGGCTGCTTCAATTAGCTTATAAAAAGAAATAGTTTTTCTGAACTCATTCAAAGTGCACTTATTTCTCCATGACGTCCAGTCTTATGGTTAGAAGTTATGTCTCTGAACTACACTTATCCTCAAGGCCAAATTGTGTAGGAGCCATTAGAACTTCTTGAAATTCCACAGAGCACATCCCGAGATTATTTCCCTAAAATTTTGGTTTTAAAAACACCAGGTAAGAGTTTTTAAGGTCATACGGCAATTTTGTTTTTGAAAATTAAAACAGAATCGTTGCAGAATGACCAGCCATTTCTAGACTTTAAATAAGCTGTGTAATGTCCTGATGTTATTGAAGGGCCGTCATGATATATAATTGCTGCAGTTACAAAAGTCCTTCCTGATATTGACAACTGCGAAGCTACAAAATTTTTCATTAAAGTTGTCAATTTTGTTCCATCAGGCCTACATCGTTGGAACATTAAAATGACATACTGGCCATATGTTCGTATAAATAATGTGGACATCATTTCAGATTTACATTGGCTACACTCCATGTTGTGATCAGCTGCTTTTACTAGCTTATTAAAGGAGACTGATTTACTGTCTGGCAAAGTTAAATATATAAATCTTTCTGAGTCTACACTAGTAGTACTTGATACCATACAGTTCTCGCAGTCATGCTGCCATTGATAAGAAAGCCCAAACAGCTGATCTACATCTACACCTTCAGCATGCAATACATCAAGCATATACATTAAAAACTCCTGACAATCTTGCTGAATATTTTGAGAGAATTGTGTTTGGCCTGAACATCTGTCTAACAGATTTCGAATTTCAGACACACTTTCTATGTTTCTTCTATCAGTGCTACATTTCTCTAACACAGAATTTAACAAACTGCAAAATCTTTGATCAGAATTGACCACAATCTCTTCTTTTACATTTTCTAGAGAAAACAAAACATTAACCAATACATTAGCATAGCAGTTGACACCAGAACTGTTTTCAAATTGAAAACCAACAACATCTTCAACAGAATCCTTTTTGTTTCTGCTTGTAATTTTAGGTTCATCGACTTTTCGTCTTTTTGCTACAACCTCCCCAGTATTGGTCACATTTCTTCGTTTCCGGCCTACCACACATTTCTCAAACAAAGGATACTGAGGCAAATGTGGCGCATACTCTCTTCTTAACCTATTGTATTCCTTAACACAATCTAGATCCGCACAAATGTTTGTGACATCACACTCAATCAAGTACAATCCCGATAAAGTTCTAACTCGTGACAATGCCACATATGCCATACCCTCCTTGAACACAGAACTGCCAATATTCACCAATGCACAGTCTACACTTAAACCTTGCGATTTATGGATTGTCACCGCATATGCCAAGCAAACAGGAAACTGCTTACGGCGAACATATAAGTCTTTTACAAGCAAAAATCTAGCAGAGCAACGACCAATTAGCTGTACTTCCTCAATGCCATCAAATTTAATTTTTTAAAATTCAATTCCATCTCTATTTCTGTATTTTACAAAATCAACAACATTACCCATTGATCCATTTACCAGACCTCTTTCAACATGTAAATTCCTTCTTAAAATTATACAGCAGTTCAAGCACACATTCAGAGTCTTTTCAAAACCTGCAGTTTTAGATATACTCTTCTCTAATGAATCCAATTTTGTTTTCAGATTCTCAGACAAAATAATTGTTGATCCCATATGCTCTACTCTGTCAATAGCTTCCAGTTTCACAATCTCTTGCTTTTCTAAATGCAACATTTTGTTGTTGAATTTGGCACATTCTGCAAGAGTTGGCATCAAACATATTCCAGATTTCTTATCAGTAATTTTCTGAAAAATATTCTCAGGCACAACATCTTGTTCTGGATATAAATTTGATAGTAATCGTGCATGTAAAGCTTCTTTCCCATGCTCGGTCACTTTTCCAATTCTAACATCTTGTAGAATAGTCTTGTAAACTTCATCCTTCGCCTGACGCATATTTTCATGCAGTTCAGCATAATTGAAGTTTAACCATATATTGACGTTGCCAATGCTGCCTAGGCACTTCCTGGTATCTTCATGCGTGAGCATTTTGAACACAGGTTGCCCTTTCACTGGTGTCAGCTGCAGAAGATCTCCGAAAACAATGATGTGTTTGCCACCAAATAACACATCATACTCTGTTTTGAGAACTTCTTGCATTCTCAAATGCACAAAGGCAAGCATGACATTGGAAACCATGCTTACTTCGTCAATGATAAGAAGTTTCATTTTCCTCAAGATTCTTGAAACTTCAAAACAAGCATCTCCAGATAGCTTGTGATATTGTAATTTGTTGTCATGCTCCACTGGCAGCATCAGTAAACGATGTAAAGTAATCCCTTTAATGTTATGTGCTGCCAGTCCAGTTGGAGCGGTGACAACACAAGACAGCGATGACTCTGTCCTTTCCTGCAAATAGCATGAAATTGCTTTAATGAGGAAACTTTTTCCAGTTCCCGCTTCTCCACTCACGTACAGTCGGACAGGCTTCAACGACGTACATGAGCACTCTTTCTTGTCATGACTTAATCCATGATCAATTTGCAAGGTAACTTCGTCATATATTTTCCTCTGCTCAACGTTGAGTTGTCTTTCCAACTCTTCTAAGTTAACCGCATCCTCCTGAGCATGTGCCATGGCTCTTTCCACTTCATTCATGGCAGTGGCAACTTCATTTTCGATAACAGGTCCTCCTAGTGGATCCTGACTCAATGAAGCAGAACTCTGACTGTCCTGAGAACTGTCTCTGGCAATCTCGGCTGCAATCGTTGCTTCCTGCTCAATTTCCGCATTCAACATTTCTACATATTTGGGAAAAGCAGGACATTCTATGGTCTCCTTGGCGGCATTGAAAGAGTCTTCGTAACAGAGGAAATCTCCAAGCAGTTCCTCTTCTGCACGCCAAGGCTTGAAAAGTTGCAAAAGTACTCATCATATCTTCCTCCCTGACCTGTTGGAAAAAGCTGTGGGAAACACCGAGCTTCCAAACTTTCCTCCCAAACACTAATGGGACTCCCTTTGGCTTGTTTCATTTGAAACAACTCAATAGCATTCCCCATGACTTCCTTGGAATGCAAAGGATGAACACTATAATGTTCATATATTTCTTCACTAGTAGAGAGTTCTACTTTCTCAATTTGACCAGCACACAAATCGCTATCCTCTTCCTCACTTACTTCCTCTTCTGCAACATATACATTCTTATAGTATTTATTATTTTTTTTCAAATACAATGTTGCCTTTTTAACTTTCCTAACATCTACTAAATCTTGCCATATTTTCTTATTCTTTGTCGGAACCCCATTAACTAAGATAACCAGAGGTTCCTCTTCCACTTTTTCTACTCCAATTGTGTTAATGTTTTTCTTCAAATCTAGAGGCAAATAAACAACTCTTCCCTTTAATCCTCTCTGTAAATCTGATGGAGGCAATTTCCCTGTCTTTGGCTCCATTCTTACAATAGCCTGAAAGGGATGGATACTTTGAATCAAAATAGATTCATAAGTATTTAAATCCTTCAATTCAGAAGGAATCTCACCCAATTCCAGATTAATATGAACTGCTCTAGCAGGCATCTGGTTTTGATTTAATTTGCAACAACAATAAGTACACACACGTTGATCGAATCCCAAATCAAAACAATTTTCTACCATCAAGTATGTTGCAAAATCCTTCCATTCACTATTATTTTCCCTTTCACTTTTTGCATATAAATCCACTAACTTAGTCTGATTCTTATAATAAGTGCGTCGACAACACACACAAGTGAAATTAGGCCTCTCACTTGATTTCACCTGAAACGTCGCAATTTCCCTCTGGAAATTATCTGTACTGGAAACCTGTACACTATCTTCCACATTACCCTCTTCTTCTGGGTCAATTTCAACATTCTCCTCTTTACTTCCAAAGTAACAAAACTCAATTTCTTCACATATGTTCTTCACATCTATTTCAGAACCATGCAAAAGAGCAGCGCATAATTGTTTAAGCATAATTGCTGGACTCTTAGCATAATACAACATTCTAACTAATTTCCTCACTTTATTATGATGCACTGCTAGCATCCTGAAATGATGAAAAACACTCTGGCATACTCTCCTGGAAAGACAAGCCAGTGAATGACCATGCAAACCTGTCACTTCTCTCACTCTGCAAGGATCTAATTCTTGCAACAACCTTATTTTCTGCTTCAAACTTTTCTTATTAAATGACCGTACAAAATCACAAAGCAAATTGATGGAATCCTGTCGCACACTACAAATACTACTACACTTCCAGGTGTACACAGGACCCTTAGCACGTCTTCCTAAAACCTCATTACCTAACACCTCTTCTGTCTCTGTTGTCACAAGTTTTTCTTTTTCAACTGGACAACCATCTTTCACTTCATAAGCACGACCACTGGTGTCAACTGCATGCACCAAATCATTATCCTGGAAATAACTCTCCTCATTAAAAAATGCCTCACAGCTTGAACTATGCATCCATTCTCCAGAAAAAACTTCACAAAAATTACTACGAATAACTATTCTCTTCCATCTACTATTTCTTTTGAAATCATAAATTGCCTTGTTTAGCTTCCTAATTCTATTGATTATCAAAATAAATAACTTACGTTTAATTTCAAATGCCTGATCAATAACTTTCTCAACTTTTTTTTTTCTCTTATAAAAAACCAGTTTCTGTTGACCTTTCTTAATATTTTTTAACAAATTGCCAATTATCCTGTTGCGGAACATTCGTTTACGAATGTCCCTAAACTGTTGTTTCCTTCTACTATCATGCACAGAGTTATCTCTTGCTCTAGCAATAACATTTTTGATTGGCCTTTCCTTTCCATTTGATTTGCTTCTCTTTTTATGGACTGAAACATTTTCTGTAGTAATATTTTTTTTACTACACATATTTCTTATGAAATATTTTGTGCTCTTACCCGGTGCTTTCTTCGTGACTTGACAAATCTTTTTGTTAGAGGACTGCTGCTTATTTTGTTTCACCTGCTGTCTTTGACGTTTTGCAGCCTTTCTCTGTCTTTCTATTGTTGGCATGGTGAAATCTTGAAATGATCTGCAGTTGAATCTGTGGTAAAATATAATAAAAAATGTTATTAACCATTATTACCAAACAGTAAATCAATAACAGTGATCAAAAACTTAACACACTACTTGACATTTTAAATAGAAGATTTTTTAGTCCTTGGCAAATTTACAATACAGAAATAGCAGAAAAGAAATGACATTTATATTTATGTTACCTGTGCTATTTTATATGTGAATCTGATCTAATTTTATGAGCATATTTTAATATTTTATTGAAGACACTACACATAACCTGTTTTTGAAGGTGTCTTTATTTTTAAATTAAACGGTTTACATTTTTACTTTTTATTAATTATACATTTTAAAAATAAATGTTTATATTTCCATAGGCTCAAGCAGGTCAGCTTCCCACCCTATGTCATATAATTCGGACAAATCTGCATCCTCATCACGCTCTTCTTCATCCTCAGGATTTAAATCATCCAATGGATCAACATCCACTGATGTTTCAATTACAAGTTCAATGATGAGGTCAAAATCAACTGATTGCAGATTGTCGCTCATGTTGATGTTGTCTTTATCTTTAAAGAAAGATAACAACAATGAGATGTTGCAGAGTAAGAGACAAATCTCAGAGATTATAATAGTAAAATTGTTTAACAAGAGTAATATTTTGCAGCTATTATTTAGCCATGTCCAGCAATGCTGATCAGGTGAAGACTATGTCTAATTTTTCAGTGAACAGGACTCATCTCTTCTTAACCTTGGATAAGCCTCACCGACTCTGTGTGTCCTGCACATACTTAAATGTAAAGGGGCAGATTTATGTTAAATGGCACATCCCCAGGCATGCACCAGTTAACGTGCACCGCTGCTCTGCCACCTATGGTGTGCCGTATTTACAATCAGATAGGAGAAAGCTGCGTCAAAACCCTGCGCCTGCTTTAAGCAGGCATAGGTCTTGACGCAACATTGTGGAGATGGGGCACCCCTGAGCCTTGCTTGAGCTGCATCGCACTTGCGATACAACTCCAGCAATCACTACCTTTACAGCACAGATACATCACGCATCTGTGCCATTTTTGCCCCATGATGCCCCGAATTGTAAATGCAGCACACCATGGGTGGCGGAACAGCGGCGCAGGATGACTGACACATCCCTGGTGATGCACCAGTCATCATAAATCTATCCCTAAGCTTCTTATCTTGTTACAGATGAACCACCATATGTACCATCAAACTATTTTGCATTTCCTAAATAGCGAATTTTAAGGAATAAATAGCAATTCTTTACCATTCCTAATTTGCAATGAGCAAATTGCTAATTGCAAGTTACCCATTCATTTCCATGGGCTAGGAGGCTCATAGGAATGAAGGTTTAATTTGCGATTAGCAATTTGCTCATCACAAATTAGGAATTTTTCCAAGGGTGCAGGGGTGTCTCAAGAACACCCTGCTGCACCCCTGAAAAAGAAATTTGGGGGCATATGGCACACATACATGCCCTAAGGGCATGTGTTGGCGTCATATGGGACCTTTTGTTTTTTTGAAAAAAAGCTTTTTGAAAAGAATTCACAAATTACCACCAATTTACCACAATAGTTTCCAAATCCTTAATGTCATTTTTTACATATTTTTTGTTTGATACATTGCATTTAAGTAATCGCAAAATTTGCAAATCCTTCAGTGCAATCGCAAAATAAGGAATAGCAAATTTTGCTACTCCTTATTTTGCATCAAACTTGTTTGATACATACCATTTGTCTAATTAACATTCGCAAAGGCCGAAATTCGCAGAATCTTGATCTTTGCGAATGCTAATTAGCTTGATACATATGGCCCCAAGTGAGGCCTGTCTTGCAACATGGTGCATCTTTTGCATCACTGCTGCATTGGTTTCATGTGGTACGTTTTTTTTACACCATGACATATCTGCCTAAATGCATCAATTTGTAATTTTGTCGCCTCATAGCAAATCTTTTGCACCGCCGCTGCATCATAAAAGTGACGCACAGTGGCGCAAAAGAGGCATACACCTATCATAAATCTGTCCCTAGCATTTTAAATGATTAATCCAGGATGACGATAAGGTGTGGATAACCCAAAGGTTTGTTTAAGGTGAGGCCTACTCAGGATTGAAGATTAAAGTTACGCTTGATGAAGAATACAGAGGAGATAATACATGTAAAGGCCTACCAATGAAGTAAGTAATGTGCACTTTATTTCGCCAGTCATCATAAATGTATCCCTAAGCTTCTTATCTTGTTACAGATGAACCAATATATGTACCATCAAACTATTTTGCATTTCCTAAATAGCGAATTTTTAGGAATAAATAGCAATTCTTTACCATTCCTAATTTGCAATGAGCAAATTGCTAATTGCAAATTACCCATTCATTTCCATGGGCTAGGAGGCTCATAGGAATGAAGGTATAATTTGCGATTAGCAATTTGCTCATCACAAATTAGGAATTTTTTCAAGGGTGCAGAGGTATCTCAAGAACACCGTGCTGCACCCCTGAAAAAGAAATTTGGGGGCATATGGCGCACATACATGCCCTAAGGACATGTATTGGCGTCATATGGCACCTTTTGTTTTTGGGAAAAAAATGCTTTTTGAAAAGAATTCGCAAATTACCACAAACTAGAAGTTGGTGGTAGTTTCCAAATCCTTAATGTTATTTTTTACATATTTTTTGTTTGATACATTGCATTTAAGGAATCGCAAAATTTGCAAATCCTTCAGTGCAATCGCAAAATAAGGAATAGCAAATTTTGAATTAAGGACATTTTAAGTCATTTCCACATGTGCAGTGTTTTCAAATTATGATTTGAAAATCGTTTTTGGGGAAAAGTAATGGTTTGCAAATTTATGACAAGGACATAATGGTGTATGCTTCTCTATAAGGCATTTCAGTGTCTCTGATGTCATTTTTCCCATATTACATTATAAGACCTTTCCCCATGGAGCACATTCCTTGTAAATATGCTCCCACCTGTGCATGGTGAATTTAGATTTTGACTGTTTGAGTCACATAGCCATGTTAAAAGTGACCCAAAAAAATTGGAAACGCTTTAAAAAAACACATTCATGTGTCTTAAGGACATTTTAAGTCATTTCCCCGTGGACAGTGTTTTGTAAGTGGCGCAAAAGAGTCATACACCTATCATAAATCTGTCCCTAGCATTTTAAATGATTAATTCATGATGACGATAAGGTGTGGCCTATCCAGAGGTTTGTTTAAGGTGAGGCCTACTCAGGATTGCAGATTAAAGTTACGCTTGATGAAGAATTCAGAGGAGATAATACATGTAAAGGCCTACCAATGAAGTAAGTGATTTGCACTTTATTTCGCCAGTCATCATAAATATATCCCTAAGCTTCTTATCTTGTTACAGATGAACCACCATATGTACCATCAAACTATTTTGCATTTCCTAAATAGCGAATTTTAAGGAATAAATAGCAATTCTTTACCATTCCTAATTTGCAATGAGCAATTTGCTAATTGCAAATTACCCATTCATTTCCATGGGCTAGGAGGCTCATAGGAATGAAGGTGCAATTTGCGATTAGCAATTAGCTCATCACAAAATAGGAATTTTTCCAAGGGTGCAGGGGTGTCTCAAGAACACCCTGCTGCACCCCCTGAAAAAGAAATTTGGAGGCATATGGCGCACATACATGCCCTAAGGGCATGTATGGGCGTCATATGGCACCTTTTGTTTTTTGGAAAAAAAGCTTTTTGAAAAGAATTCACAAATTACCACCAACTAGAAGTTGGTGGTAGTTTCCAAATCCTTAATGTCATTTTTTTACATATTTTTTGTTTGATACATTGCATTTAAGTAATCGCAAAATTTGCAAATCCTTCAGTGCAATCGCAAAATAAGGAATAGCAAATTTTGCTATTCCTTATTTTGCATCAAACTTGTTTGATACATACCATTTGTCTAATTAGCATTCGCAAAGGCCGAAATTCGCAGAATTTTGATCTTTGCGAATGCTAATTAGCTTGATACATATGGCCCCAAGTGAGGCCTGTCTTGCAACATGGTGCATCTTTTGCATCACTGCTGCATCGGTTTCATGTGGTACGTTTTTTTTACACCATGACATATCTGCCTAAATGCATCAATTTGTAATTTTGTCGCCTCATAGCAAATCTTTTGCACCGCCGCTGCATCATAAAAGTGACGCACAGTGGCGCAAAAGAGGCATACGCCTATCATAAATCTGTCCCTAGCATTTTAAATGATTAATCCAGGATGACGATAATGTGTGGCCTATCCAGAGGTTTGTTTAAGGTGAGGCCTACTCAGGATTGCAGATTAAAGTTACGCTTGATGAAGAATACAGAAGAGATAATACATGTAAAGGCCTACCAATGAAGTAAGTGATTTGCACTTTATTTTGCCAGTCATCATAAATGTATCCCTAAGCTTCTTATCTTGTTACAGATGAACCACCATATGTACCATCAAACTATTTTGCATTTCCTAAATAGCGAATTTTAAGGAATAAATAGCAATTCTTTACCATTCCTAATTTGCAATGAGCAAATTGCTAATTGCAAATTACCCATTCATTTCCATGGGCTAGGAGGCTCATAGGAATGAAGGTTGCAATTTGCGATTAGCAATTAGCTCATCACAAAATAGGAATTTTTTCAAGGGTGCAGGGGTATCTCAAGAACACCCTGCTGCACCCCTGAAAAAGAAATTTGGGGGCATATGGCACACATACATGCCCTAAGGACATGTATTGGCGTCATATGGCACCTTTTGTTTTTTGGAAAAAAATGCTTTTTGAAAAGAATTCGCAAATTACCACAAACTAGAAGTTGGTGGTAGTTTCCAAATCCTTAATGTCATTTTTTACATATTTTTTGTTTGATACATTGCATTTAAGGAATCGCAAAATTTGCAAATCCTTCAGTGCAATCGCAAAATAAGGAATAGCAAATTTTGAATTAAGGACATTTTAAGTCATTTCCACATGTGCAGTGTTTTCAAATTATGATTTGAAAATCGTTTTTGGGGAAAAGTAATGGTTTGCAAATTTATGACAAGGACATAATGGTGTATGCTTCTCTATAAGGCATTTCAGTGTCTCTGATGTCATTTTTCCCATATTACATTATAAGACCTTTCCCCATGGAACACATTCCTTGTAAATATGCTCCCACCTGTGCATGGTGAATTTAGATTTTGACTGTTTGAGTCACATAGCCATGTTAAAAGTGACCCAAAAAAATTGCAAACGCTTTAAAAAAACACATTCATGTGTCTTAAGGACATTTTAAGTCATTTCCCCATGGACAGTGTTTTGTAAGTGGCGCAAAAGAGGCATACACCTATCATAAATCTGTCCCTAGCATTTTAAATGATTAATTCAGGATGACGATAAGATGTGGCCTATCCAGAGGTTTGTTTAAGGTGAGGCCTACTCAGGATTGCAGATTAAAGTTACGCTTGATGAAGAATACAGAGGACATAATACATGTAAAGCTCTACCAATGAAGTAAGTGATGTCCACTTCATTGCGCCAGTCATCATAAATGTATCCCTAAGCTTCTTATCTTGTTAGACATCAACCGCCATATGTATCATATAACTATTTTGCATTTCCAAAATAGCGAATTTTAAGGAATAAATAGCGATTCTTTACCATTCCAAATTTGCGATGAGCAAATTGCTAATTGCAAATTACCCATTCATTTCCATGGGCCAGGATGCCCATATGAATGAAGGTGCAATTTGCGATTAGCAATTAGCTCATCGCAAATTAGGAATTTTTCCAAAGGTGCAGGGGTGTCTCAATAACACCCTGCTGCACCCCTGAAAAAGAAATTTGGGGGCATATGGCGCACATAAATTTTAACAACATTCCTTTACCTCAAAAACGATTTTCAATTCATAATTTGAAAACACTGCCCACAGGGAAATTACTTAAAATGTCCTTAAGACACATGAAAGTGTTTTTTTATTGCCTTTCCAGCATGGTTGGGTCACTTTTAACATGGCTATGTAACACAAACATTTAAAATCTAAATTTGCCATGCACAGGTGGGAGCATATTTACAAGCAATTTGCGCCACAGAGAAAGGTCTTACATTAAAATGGGAAAAATAACATCAGGGACAGTCAATTGCCTTATAAAGAAGCATACACCATTATGTCCTTGTCATAAATTTAAAAACAATTCCTTTTCCCCAAAAACGATTTTCAAATCATAATTTCAAAACACTGCACATGGGAAAATTACTTAAAATGTCCTTAAGACACATAAAAGCGTTTTTTAATTGCCTTTGCAGCATGTTTGTATCACTTTTAACATGGCTATGTAACACAAACATTCAAAATCTAAATTTTCCATGCACAGGTGGGAGCATATTTACAAGCAATTTGCGCCACATAATTCATAATTTTCTCCTTAAAGCACACTACTCTCTATCTAAATTAAAGAAATATTTTCTCACCTTAGCAAATACTTTGAGTTTGAAAACAGTCTCAGAAACACACCAATTTGTCTTCAGCAGAGCAAAAGGTATGCACTCCAGAGTCTGCAGCTATCAAAAGCACAGAAATGCTGTAATTCTTCACACATATCTCTCATGTCACCCAATCAAAACTCTTCCCTCACTTTTTTTCAAATGAAAACCCTTCCCCCCTCTGCCCTTTCTGCCTTTTTTGCATAGCAACCACCTCTTGGAAGACCTCCGGTGTTTGCAAGTTCACACAACAATGTTGCAATTGAACTCTGAACTCTCAGTGCACCTGCATATCCAGTGCATTCTTTCATTTAATGATTTTTTATTGACCATTCAAAATACATCTTTCAAATAACTCATCTGTGCACCCTAACTTTCTGTTTTCAGCAATCAAAATCCACCAATCACTGTTACTGCTTCATGAACACAGAAACTCCACAGTTTTTTTCATTTTAAACTCTCATTTTTTCAACTGCCATTTCATTGCCACACTTCATCTGACTGCAGGAGAACCTTCTCTCACCATGTTTTCTGTCTGGATTGTTGGACATAGTTATATTCACTGGGCTCAAAGGTACGCTGAAAACAGGAATTTACCTAACCTCAATTTACAAGATGTGGAAATTAAGTGGTTTGGCCACAGAGGATTAAAATGTCACCAATTGATACCATTGGTGAAAACCTTTATGCATTTGCCCAAACCTGACCTGTTAATTGTGCACTGTGGAGGTAATGATTTGGGCACTTTGACTGGGGTAGGTCTGGAAATGCTTTTAAAGGACACCTTTGAGCAATTGATGGCACTTTTTCCTCAGACTGCCTTGGTATATTCAAATATATGCCAAAGACAGAAATGGAGGTGGTCAAACCAATTTTGTCCACAAATTGAGAAGTCGAGGAAGCATGTAAACAAATCTGTTTCAGCTTACCTGAGAGACCATGGAATGGGCTCCATGTACAACAATAACTTGCGTTACTACATGCAAGATATCTACAGAGGAGATGGAGTTCACTTCTCAGATGAGGGCAACAGAATTTTCACTCTGAATTTAAGACTGTGCATTGGTACCTACTTATAAGTACCTAAATGTACCATAAACCCAAAAGCTCTTCTCAGAGCTACCCTACATCTGATCACTCACAACTATTATTTTACTCTAACATTTTTCACTAATTTTCAACAAAGTACGCTCCCTGGGGCGCTACCCGGTACGCGAACCGGGAGCTAACCTCGCGAAATTTTTTTAAAAAATTGGTTTTTTTCGCACATATAAGCCTCCTCAGCCACCCTCACAAAACCTAGGGGGTCAAGATAAGTCTACCGTGCCCCCTTCTACCCATTCTGAACATTATTTGCCCTCCATCTTGTATCTTAATTCGACCGAAACACAAAATGGTGGACTCCCGTAACGCTTAAGGTTCGCGAACCGGGGCGCTCAACGGTTCGCGTACCGGGTCGCTCCCTGGGAAGCGCACCATCAAAAAAGGTGGGAAAGTAGTTCACAGAAAAGCCACTGGAGACAATTTCACCAAATATAGATTAGCTCATACTACATACCAATCCCTACCATTTTCACAAATTTGATTGGAATTCCATTTAGCCATTTAGCCTGTAGACCTCTCTAAATACCGTGAGGTAAATTACTTCACAAAACACATCTGAAGTGTTGGAATTGACAACCAATTAATATGTTACTTTCATTTTCTACTTTTTTTACCTGACATTTCATTGGTTATATACCTGAATATATATAAAGGAAGAGAAGAAAACACAGCCATTTTGACTACTACTTCTTGGTGTACATTTCAATAGGATTTTCACTAATTCCTTCAACTTCTTTCTAAAGGTAAGTTTTTATTTTTAAAACTGAAGTATATTGTGCACTATAAGTTAATATGGTAAACTTTTTCTGATAGTTATATACTATCCCTCTGTAGTAGTTATAGATTTAGATAGACTTCTCTGTTATAGTTATGGATGGAGTTAGGCTTCTCTTGTATAATTATGAATTTAGTTACGTTAAATCACATACACTTTTTTATATTCCTACTTCCACTCTGATACTATACACTGCCCAAAGATAAATTCACTGATAAAAACTGCCTATCTAAAATTAATCCCAACAGTGCCCTATCTCTACTAATATATATTTTTTTAATCTAAATTTCAGGCAAAATGGAAGGCGAACAGAAAGTTGAATTTCAAATTGTCCTGCAAGAGAGCAGCCAAGAAATCATTGATGAAAATGATATTGAATTTTTCGATGAAACTTTAGACAAAGAACTACTGCAATGTGTACAAGCAGTAGATAACCTCCTTGAAAATGAGGACATTTTACACCCTCAGAGACTACAATGTATATTCAATGATAATTATGAAATTTCTGACAATGAAATGTTAGAAAGTTTAATAAATTATGAAACACAATCACAATAAAAAAAAATGCTTAAAAAATAAAGAAAATAAAAAATAATCAACAAAACCAACAATCAATTAACATACAGCATTTGAAAAGTCTATCATTCATTTTTCATTGTAGTACGCTGCCTAGAACGCTTCCCGGTTCGCGGACCGGGCGCTACCCACGCAAAAAAACAAAAACAAAATTTTTTTTTTTTTTGCCCCCGCGGGGCCCTTTTAAAGCCTCCACATTAAACCTAGGGGGTCAGGGAGGATCTACTATGCCCCCTTATGGTTATTTCCCCCTTTGTTTTGGCCTCCTCTTGTCTCTCAATCCTACCGAGAGACAAGATGGCGGCCGCTCCGGACTGTTTAGAATGTTGACAGACACCGGAGAGCCAATCAGCTTCGCTACGCGAAGTTTCGGTACGCGCCCCGGTCCGCGAACCGGGGCGCTGCCCGGTCCGCTGTTACAGATATATATCTTTTTTTAAACGTTAATTTCTCAAAATCCACTGGAGCACATATATTGAGACCTACAAAAGGCACATCGGGCTACCAGTCCCTACAATTTTGCCAAGTTTTGTGCAAATCCATTCAGCCGTTCGGGCTAAAAGTGAGGCCAACCGCCCCATGGAAAACTCAATGTTAAAAACATGTTTTGGACCCCCCTTTTTTCTCGGCCCCCCCTGGACGAAACCCCCCCAAATTTTCAGGGGCTGCTCAGAAACACAATGTTCCATTTTCCAGAAAATTTCAGCCAATTCCGTCCACAAACGCCAAAGTTATTAGACATAGAATTTTCAAAAATCCCATAGGGAAAAAATCCTAACTATATATACCTACTGGCGACCGCCAGTAGGTAATATATATATATATATGTATATATATATATATATATATATATATATATATATATATTAACTCCACACTTCCCTAGTGCCTTGGTGCACTCGAACAGGAACACAAACTTGATTATAAGCCGAAATCAGAATTCTTTATTTGATTTTAAAATACATGGAACGGTGACTATATATATACATATATATTGCTTTGAATTAGCTTAGAGTTAAATACAGATTAAAAATAGGGGACTGTCCCAGGAATGTGATCATACAAATCATGTGATGAAGCTGTGTCAATACATGTGATCAATAGGCGTTAATGATAAAGTAATTGATCATGAGCCAATGTAATTTGAAATGTATGCATATTCAGGCAGTGTCTAACACACGAGCAACAACCATTATTAAAAAAATATAATGGACATAAATCTCAGGAAAACAAGAGAGTTTGAAACCACAAACAACAACACTATACACAGGGTAAGATAAGGATCATCCGTAAATGTAAATATTACTTCTTGGAACACATGATTGTTTGACTTGATGCAATTTATTTTCAATCCTTTTTATTTCGTTAAATCACTTTATTATGAAATTCACTTGTATTGGTGATGGATTTTCTTTCAACAAAATGCGTGTAATTTATTTTCATTACATCATCCACAATGCTAAGTGGCACAACACAGGAAGTTATGTAAAATGTTGTTAGCCTTACTTAAATAATGAAAAAATGCCGCCCGTATCCATGAACAAGGTCTTAGAGACACTGAAACGCATTGGGTGTTGCTGGTTTGCTCTAGAAAAACTGTAACCGATAAATATACAACTGAATTACTGAGATATCCGTGAGTGCGATTGGAATCTTTTCTTCGGAAATATTTGTGTTATTTGAAACAGCTTGGCCCTGCCGTACCACAATCGCACCCCCTTAGAGCGCCCGTTGTGTCAGAAAGTGGAGCCAAGATGAAGGAAACATTGTACCTGACACGGGTGAACGCCGACTGGATTTGGAACTAAACGGGCTCACAAGAAACAGTGAAAAAAAGAAGACACAGAAGGTTCAACAGAAGGTTTGTGGTGGATGTAGAAAACTTTGAATAAGTGAGTGAGTATTTGTCCACAAAAGTGAACGCAAATAATTGAATTGAATGTCGGTTGGCCTCACACAAAATACTTTTGCTTTGGATAACAATATGGGAAATTAGATAATCGCGGTTCAGGGAACCTCATAAATTCCACCATTCAAAATTATACAAAAGTATGGTGAGACAGATATCTAGCCAGAACTAAATCCCCCTGAGGAAACAGCACAAGCATAACAGTTGCAATTCCAGCAAAATGGATAAAAGGGAAGCTAAAAGAACTGCAATGATTGGGACTTTCTATGAGCAAGAAGGAGCCAAAAATAGAGGGAATGAAAAGTCTACAAATCAAAGAAACCCAGATATTAAAAACAAGTTGAGACTGTGGGAAAAGCTATCAAAAAAACAAATACATAAATGGTGGGAGGTCACGTCACTTAAAAAATGCTTGGATGTTAAACAAGTACCACATGGCCAATGAATAAATCTAATGCCTAATCATCAAGAAACAAGCAATGAACTACTACATGAATGGAGAGATCTTCACTGGGACTCATTAAAGTATTGGTCAAACATATTGAAATTGCACTCGCAAGAACAACTGCACCATTGAAAGAAGATGAAAGGGATCTAGCTCTAATTAAACTTAATCCGGAACTAACAAAATTCAAGGAGGAATTGGAAAACCATATAGAGAGGCATGAGGAAACAGTGTAAACAAGCAAATAAACTAAATTCCAAAGGGATGAGGAGAACTACATGGAAGGTTGCATATTTACATATGCAAGTAAATTTATATACTAAAACAACAAGACAAACTAGACTCAGCCACTAATATAACTGGCAGTATATTGTCATTAACATCAACAGACACTAGTGAAAGCGAAATAGAACAAGTTGAGGGATTCACTAAATGTACTGTTTTAAGGGAGATGAGACTGGCCCTCCAACAAAGGAACTGGGAGAAAAACATGGGGGCCCAGTCAAGAACAAGCAGAGGAAGAGGCAGGGGGCGCGCTCACTCCCGAACAAACTGACAAGAAGTGGCAAGCTGAGCAGCAGATCTCAAAAGAGTTGGCACAAGAAGCATGGAACAGAAGTGGAGTTAGAACCCCCTTCACAAGAACTTGAGGTAATTAATCTATCAAAGAAACCCCTTACAAATATGGAAATCAAACTCCTGAAACACGGCCTAACCTTTTGTCCCACCAATACCACAGATTTGTCACAAATCAGAATTGACCTTTACAAATATATCCCCAAATTGAAATTAGCAAAGATCTTTTCTGAAAATCAAGAAATGGCAGACCATAGAAAAGAGGTAGCTAAACCAATCATGGAACTAGCAGCAAAAGACTCCATGGATTTTGTAACAATCATGGAATTAGACAAAGACTCAAACTCCCAAAGCATGGACCCTAACTCAAATTCACCTTCCGCCAACAAGTAAATTGCAAATTCCACCCACTTACCATTGTTCTCCGTTTCTCTTTTCAAATACAAATCAACATTCCTACTTTGAATTTTATAATCAGGACATCAACAACAAACACAAACATAGTTTCGCATTTCAGACCACAAACAGCAACATAACTACCTCCCCCACACCCACCCCCGCCCTTGGTTAACCGTACGAAATCAAACAGAAACCCCCACTATTCCTAGTAGCGCCACTATACACATACACAGGTTTAATTTTAACAGGTGTCTAAAGGAACACTTATCAGCAAAAACTAAAACATAAACCATCCCATAGTACTGTTTATAAATGGGCCCAGTGAAACTACATTACCTTTAGTAACTACACATGCCCACGTTACAAATATCCGTCTTATAATCAGCAACATATGCACCTCCCCCACCCCTACCCATGCCCCTGCTTAACCTTACGAAATCATCTAATGAGCCCCATCACTCCTGTTACCGCCAGTATAGCCATACTTAGCCTTAATGTCAACAGGTGTCTGCCAAAACGCTCATCAGCAAAAGCTATTAAAACATGCAATTTTGCAACTCAAACATACACCATACCATAAGACGGTTTTAAAATAGTCACAGTACCACAACACCACCTCAACAACCAACCTTGCTTAACTTTACGCAATAAAAGAAAGAGCCCCAGCAAACGTAGAAGCGCCACTATAGCCACACATAGACTTAATGTCAATAGGTGTCTGCCAGAATGCTCATCTGCAAAATGTATTAAAACATGCAAATTTGCGGGTAAAACATATACCATGCCATTGGGCACTTTTTAAGTGCTCCCAGTGGTACTACATCACCTTTAGTAGCTCCATATCTCCACGTTACTATATTCTGTGTTTCAAACAGCAACATAACTACTTCCCCCACACCCACCCCCGCCCTTGGTTAACCGTACGAATTCAAAAAGAAACACCCACCATTCCTAGTAGCGCCACTATTCCCATACACAGGCTTAATTTTAACAGGTCTCTGCGGGAACACTTATCAGCAAATACTATTCAAACATTCAAATTGGCAGGTAAAACATAAACCATCCCATAGCACAGGGTATAAATGGGCCCAGTCGAACTACACCACCTTTACTAGCTAGACATCTATATGTTACGAAAGTCGTTTAAACACTCTGTAGAGTGTATAGCAGGGCCTGGGGAGAGTAAACAAAGTTCTAATTCTCAAACTTTTGATATACCGTCTCTTTACTGTATCTATATTAAAGATATTAAATGGAATTAATAAATTGACGAGTATCTCAAAAGGGATAGTGAAGCTCAGCATCAGTAAAACATGGACCACCTCAACACCTACATATATTCACCACAGCGACACAGCCTGACAAATAGTATCACTTATAATCAAATGTTGTTCTCTACTGTCAACAAAGTCATACAGAAAATATACCGCACATTTAAATTTTTTTTATCTCACACATTTATAAAACATCTCTTCTAAAAAAACACTTCCCAACCACTTCTATTCCATAAGAACAGACAATAATTAATACGTTTACTACCATATATTTTAGTATGTCTACCTTTTTATTAATCACTAGTCAGAAACTACAAAAACTATTACCTACACCCAAATGCAAACCAGAAACCATGTTCATATTATATCTCAACCTCGGATCACATTATACAAACTATGCGTACATATAAAAGGAACGTATCACTTTTGCTATCTCCACCTCCTCTCCATGTAATCTCCAAACACTGTAGACGGCCCCACTGTACAAAACCTACCTTGACTTACATGAAAATCTACCTCTCAGTGTCTAAAATGAGACCACAACCTGCCCATATAACATTTCTGGATTTCGTTTTATCACTTTTAACTTAATAACACATACATTTCCTACCACCACCCACCCACCCCACTATTTCCACAAAAAGTATAATTTGCAAACATGCAAAATTTTGTTTATCTCCCCGAATTCATTACAAACACAAATTAACGCTGTACCTCATTTTTAAAACCATACAGTCCTATAAAGATGACAAACTACACTTCTTTGTGAAAAATTCCTAAACATATAAAAAGTACTTATTTAACAACAGCTAAAATTGTATGCATATTTTATAACCAATATCAAACACCACACTTTACTAACACTATATTACTTTGAAATAAAAAATACTTTCAAAATTAAAAACATCACCTCAAATACTTAATCACTACTACAGAACACATAACACACCTTCTTCATTTCTAACTCACCTTTGTAGTTGTTATGCAGATTGCAAATATCACACACTCATTTAATTATTTCTTCCTCACACACTACATATAAAGCACTGCTTTCATCAAGAATGGAACCAGTAATGGCACAATTTCTCTGTCGCTCCACACAAAAATACATATAAAGAACAAATCAGAATACTTCATTCCTTCAGCGACATTCCAAAACTTATCTCCATTGGTTAATTTTGAATTTTCCGTACAAAAAGCTACTTAATATTCCGCGGCACACACAGTTCACAAGTTCAACCTATTTTATCGCCACACTTTCTGGAACATTCTATGACACCTGCAGGTTAAAAGTTCATCAATTTGTTTTGTAACCTAACGATATACTTTTGCAACATTTTATCGAACATTTAACGGCACATGCATGTTAAAAGTTCACAATAGGGGTCAGTAGTTCATCAGCTTTATTCCCCAACTCCAACAGTACCTCAGCTTACACCCCCAGCGCCATCAGACCTGTAGAAGTCAGTGCTTTCCACTTTCCAAACACCAAATTAATTTCATACACACTAATTTACCTTCTCACTCCCTATATCACAACCCCCAAGCACCATACACAAGTGACATTGTTCGAAACAAAAGTTCCTCCGAGTACGGGAGTACGGGAGGAAGGGAGAGGTGTGGCGCCGCGGCCAGGGCGACTGACGCTGGAATCTGGGGATCAGGGTTCGATCCTCGGCTCCGGCGGCAGGTTAGCCCAGCACCATGTGACTCTGGGCAATAGCTTGCTTAATCTTCCCGATGGCCCCCAGCGCCTAGAGACCCTTACGGTTGATTGTGCGCTTTACAAATGTGGATTATTATTATTATTATTATTATTATTATTATTATTATTATTATTACTACCTATAACTGCATGCTGACATTACTTGGATAGATGTGGCACAGCGGCCAGAGCACATGACTACACAGCATATGACACACAGTTTGGGCTGACGCTTTCATCCCCGAGTCCGGCAGCAGCTCAGCTTAGCAGCATGAGACTCTACACACTTCCTCACATATTTCCCGTACCCCAAGACTTTCAGACCGTACGGGTCAGTAGTTCATCCTAGTAGTTATAAACACATGCTGACACTACTTCCACAACTGTAGTGCGGCAACCACAGCACATCACTTCACAGCATAAGACACACACTTGGGGCTCACACTTTAATCCCAGAGTCCTGTACCAGCTCACCTTAGCAGAATCACACTCTAGGCAATACCTCACTTACTTTTCGTAGCCTAGCACTTTCAGACCGGTAGGTATGAGTATTTCACTTCGCACCCCCTATATAGCACACCCTAAACACCCCACAGAGGTTACAGTGCTCCTAGCCTCCTATTTCCCACTTTTTTGCCCTTCTTTCCCCTTACTCGCTGCAACGGTATCACAAAATGGCGGCCATTACTTCCTCATTCAATGAGACTCTAGACAATACTTCACAAATTTTCCTTACCTAGGACTTTCACACCAGTACGGGTCAGTAGTTCATCCTAGTAGGTATAAACACATGCTGACACTACTTCCACAAGTATAGTGCAGCGGCCACTGCACATGACTTCACAGTATAAGGCACACACTTTGCGCTCACGCTTTAATCCCCGAGTCCCGCACCAGCTCACCTTACCAGCATCAGACTCTAGGCAATACCTCACCTAATTTCAGTAGCCCAGCCCTTTCACACCGGTAGTGATGAATACTTCGCTTGGCACCCCCTCTATAGCACACCCTAAACACGCCACAGAGGTTACAGTGCCCCTACCTTTCTCTTTCCCCTTTTTTTTCCCCTTTTTTCCCCTTACTCGCTTCAACGTAATCACAAAATGGCGGCCAACACTTCCTAGTTGCAACCGCTCTCCCCACTGCAAGCCGATCGGCTGCAAGCTTGTGCTCGTAACCCCAATCAGATGGCAGAATTTTCAAATATAACTATCTGTAAATTTCGATATTTCTCAAAAACTGCTGAATGGATTTACACCATATAAACAAAAGCGTGCTTTCTAGACCAAGACCCTTCTCCCTGCCAAATTTGGGGTAATTCCGTTCACCTGTTCGACCTGTAGCCTTGTCTAAAGTTTCCAATGGAAATAAACATTGAAAAAACATGTTTTGGGACCCCCCTTTTTTCTCGGCCCCCCTGGACGAATCACCCTGAAACTTTCAACATAGGAGCTGATCTCAACAAAGAATTTGTTTTGAAAATTCCCCGAAGATTTGTCAATCGGCACCAAAGTTATTGGGAATAGAATGTTGCCATTTTCCTATGGTAATGAGGGGCCAGATGTAGAAAGGCCATTATCGGTCGGTAACAGCCGAAACCGGCCGATACCGACCGGTAATAGGCTTTTGTTATGTAGGAGGCCAATTTACAGATTCGGTAAATACCGAATCGGTATTTACCGATTCGGTATTTACCGACTTATCATTTACCGATTCGGTATTTACCGAATCAGTAAATGACATTTAGGAAGCACTTTAAACAGTGCTCATGTGCTTTAAGGATTCGTTATTTACAACCACCTATTAGTTGGTGGTAAATAACTAATATGGGCCTCCAGGCCCATAGGAATGAATGGCAATTACCGAATCGGTAAATACCGATTGGGTAATTACCGAATGTTAACGATTCGGTAATTTTTACAGATTTTTTATCTACATAGCAATTACCGATTCGAAAATACCGATTCGGTAAAATTCAGTATTTTCGAATCGGTAATTTACAATTACCTACATCTAACCCTAGGTTCTAACTATAACTATCTACTGGCGACCTCCAGTAGGATATATATATGTATTGGGTTCCTTCCATCAAAGCTTGTTACACCATGCTTAACATTATGGAATAAATAAACCCGTCATTTCTACAAACCGTACAAAGACTTGGTAATACGTTTTTTGGAGTGGAGTGCGCCTGCAATTAATTTTGCATTTGGAACTTGTGAATATATATATATATATATATATATATATATATATATATATATATATATATATATATATATATACATATATATATAGTGTTAATTTTTTAGACACACAGGTTTTCGTGCAGAATAACAAGCTGGAAACCCGCCTACATCGTAAAGAGACGGCGGGCAATTCCGTTCTGCACGCCACCAGTGCTCACCCACATCATCTTATCAATAGCATCCCCTACGGGGAATGCTTAGGCTGAAGCGTATATGCAATACAGAGAATGACCTAAGAGTTGCACAGGAAGAGAGCAGGCAGCGGTTTTTGGAAAGAGACTTTTCACCTAAAATATTGGAGTAAGCAATTACAAAGACCACATTGCTTGACCGTAATGATTTACTCAGGGATAAGAACCCCACGCCAACCACTGCTAGCACTAACTCAGATTTAGCAACAGACAATACACAGGTATTCCGCCTGATATTGGGATATAGTAGACAAAACAAATAACTCAACAAAATAGTGCAAACCAGCTGGCCACTAGTTCTCAATGATCCAGTAATTGGACCCCTGCTACCACAGAGGGTGTCCATTACCCATAGCAGAGCCCCTTCTATGAGAGATTGTCTTGTCTCAACAAGTCCTGAAATTATTGATAAGACTTCTTGGTTGCAGACACATAAAGGGTTCATATGATGCAAGACATGCAAAGCTTGTGTCCACGGAGTCAATACCACAACATACAGTACTCCTTTCAGTCAGAGTACCCGCAAAATTACGAAACCTTTGACTTGTAAGACTGAATATACCATATATGTTCCCTCATGTCCTTGTGGCCTTCGATATTTTGGGAGCACAAAACTCCAGGCACACAAGAGAATCCTCCAACATTTCCGCGCTATAGCCAACGCAGACAACACATACCCAGTAGCTAGGCATTTTAAGGAATTCCATCAATCCAACAATAAAAGCCTTAGCTACTTCCTGATAGGTGCTATACTGCCCAGCAGAAGAGGTGGAGACAGAGAAAGCAAACTCAGGAGGTTAGAGACTAGGTATATTCTGAAACTGGATACTGAACAACCGAATGGACTGAATGTCACAGAAGATGTTTACACATGTCTATAACAGCAATTGTCTGATCCCTTTTTAGCTATTAACTCCAATTCATCATAGTCTCCCTGATCTGGACTTATTCTCAGACAGTCATTACCCTATTTAGTGCAGTCATGTCTATTTAGATGGCCGATTACCTTACATTAATTTATCTCTCTCTTTTTTTTAAGTTTAATTTTTTTGCATCATTTTGCACAGAATATGGAAAGATAGCACATGAATATTCCTCAAGGTAGTACTAATGGCGTACACGTTTATCTGTCAATATGGGAGTAGAATTTGATCTGATTATTTAATCATATATATTTATATTTATATTCATTGTATACATTTTATGTCCATATATTTATATGTTTATATATATGTATGCTTTGGATTTTATACAACTTATGATGTAATTTTGACGGTTGGTGGAAGGCAGCTATCTATTTTTAATGGTTACAGTCTGCCCTAGAATTCAGGTGCGGTGCTAGGTAATATGTTATCTATTAAAATGTATTGGTATATTACATCTATATTTATATTTAATATTTATTTATTTATTTAATTTATGTATGTAATGATGCTAGTCTGCACTTATAGACTGTCATTGTCAGTAACATGATTTTACGAAACTGACCGGTGTAGAACACTAGAGCTATGATATGGGGTATATACCTTTTGTGATCTGCAGTGAACTCGATGTTACTGGAGTCAGTTGAGTTAGTTTGTTTGCATATAACACTACATGGAATATGTCTTAATAGTATTTAACTAAAGAACAACAACTACAGCGATTTGTATATAACTCGTGTCTCCATCTATCTGTAGTAGACCGTAATGATACAAAATTCTTAACCCAGTACCGTCAGGTAGCCGGCAGCTGTGGGTTCCTGACAATGAGTTAATTTGCACTTTGCACTTATTTGCACATTTACACCTAACATGTTTTTTAATCTACGTGACATGACACCATGATTCCTTGGTGAAATAGAAATTATTGTTCCCGCCCAACAATTTTTTGTATATGTAAATTATCATGCATATTTATTATTTCAATGATGATATATGAGTGTTTTTAAAAAAAAACATTGACTTACAAAAGTTAAAAAAATCGTTTTTGCCTGTATTGTATCTGAACAGTGTTATGGACGGATATGTTGTCGAGTTTCATTACTCGACTTGTCACGTGGTCAGCATTGTAAGCACTAGCACTTTAAAACGCACCTTCACATTAACATTCACTGTCGAGTGAACAAGCGGCTGTGGCTGCGAAATGCGTCTTGACTAAACAGGAATAAAGAACTTTGATGCACATACCTTGGGTCCGTGGGTCCGTGTCCATGTTGCGGCAAGCGGCAAGAGTCTGCGGGAGTCGTATTTGGAATCTGGCACATATATATATATATATATATATATATATATATATATATATATATATATATATATATATATATATATACTTGAAGATGAAGGATCACAAGAAAACAACAGCCAGCCAGGGCAAAAATCTGGATCCCAACGGATACAATGAGTCACAAAGAAATAAAATATCCAAGAAAGAAGTGACTTAAAAATAATAAATATAAAAATAAAATATAAAAATAAAAATAAAAAAATTAAAAATAAAACTACCTGAGGAAGGCGGAAGCTGAAACGTTGTAGTGGAAATATATTTTTGTTCTTTGGTGAATATATCTGTTTGAGTCACTTCTTTCTTGGATATATATATATATATATATATATATATATATATATATATATATATATATATATATATATATCAAGCAGCTTCTGTCTCTCCAATGCGGCACACAGAAATCACGGACCACCAAGCAGCTTCGAGTAAATTGGCAAGTTTATTATCTCCTCTTAGTTTCAAATGGCATGACGCGTTTCGGGTAACGAATACCCTTGATCACATAACTTTCATGCAGTATGAGGTCACATTTAAATACTCTTTTTTTCATTTCAAGACACCACGTGACTATGGAAAGTGAAGGAATACTTGTGATTTGGATGGCAATTACACTTCCTTTGAGCACATATTGGTTACAGTATACATTATGTTTTTATCAATATATTGTTCATTTGTCGGTAAGATCTAACAGCTTGAATGCATAAATATTCGTCTAACAGCACGCCAATAAATAATTCTAATAATCCTTGCAATGTAATTATAAAGTTATTTGCGTTGTTATTTACACATTATTTACACATTTCATACATATTTACAAGATAAAACCTGTTATAAATCATTCTTATAATGCAGAATTAAATGTGCAAACTCCCAGCCTAAATGCTGCTACGTCTGTGCAAAATACGCAATTGTTCGGTTTGCAGTTTTCTCCCCGTGACTCTCAGATATTTCACTCCCAGATACTACGGGCCTTGTGCAAAATTACTGCCTAAATACAGTTGCAAAAATGCAAGATTAATATGTCCGCGTCTGCTAATAAAATTTCATAATGTACAGGTATAAAACCAATTATTGCAATATCTCGACACCTGGTCCCAGGTGTCAGTAAAGTGCTCAGTAGATTAATTCCTACTAAAATGCCAAAGTACTTAGTGCTACAGTGAACAAAATGTATATAAAAAATGAGTAAATCCTAAAATGACCGTAAAAATGAGTGAATATTAAAAAATTTATTCATATACATATCTAACTCGGCACTATCTAGGGGGATTATGTAATTGTAATCATATCCCTTCCTCTATGACTCCACCAACTGTCATCTAGATTTTAATCATAATGTTAATTGCTGCAAGCCTGCAGGATGGTTCAAGACAGTTGGTAATTACAATATTCTTTATCACATTTATGATCTCCTCCAATTTATTAGGTAAGAGGAAAAAAGGAAACATCATATGTCAGTAAATACAAGCAAATCAGAAAAGGGATATCCTAAAGGAATGTATGCAGGTCTTCAGTATTATTCAGGCCATAAGGAAATTTGCTGTTTAAGTTCAGGATATATTTTGTCTCCAATTGTCTTAATAATTTCTCCCTATCTCCACCTCTCCGAGGTGTAGGGACCATGTCAATAACATAGTATGTAAGACAATTAATGTCTTTATTGAGCCGGATTTAAAATGCCGCGCGACCGGGTAGGCGGGGTCGCAGTTTATAATGGCTCTAATGTGCTGTAAAATTCTAACGTGCACCTGGAGCTTTGTGCTTCCCACACATCTTAGCCCACAGGTGCACGTGAGAACATACACTGCGAATTCTGTACGACAATTGAAATTTCCCCTGATTATATATATGCTCAACAGCTTGTCACTGATGCCGCTCCTCCTCATTTCAACGTCGGTGCCTGCAACAGTAATGACACCCGCTAATAGTATCCACAAAATGAAATATCCAGGAAATCCAGAATAAGTCAATTGGCACACCAAGAGGACAGCACAAAGAGTTTATTGTGCATACAACAAAGCGTTTGGGCGAAGCCTTTTTCAACTTGAGCGACCTGCGCCCAATCACCCATAGAAATACGGCTCATGGAGCATAGACATGGACAAAACATTGAAATCCGGGATGCACTCACATTTTTAACATTATTGAATTCATAATGCCTTAAAAATCAGTGCAAGAATAACTTCAAATAATATACATCCACAATAGCAGAATTCAGAATGGATTGAGAAAGGTTTTCCTTCGCCATGAGACATCGATGTCAAGAACATGGATGACAGACCTCACTGGTTATGACCATTCTCAATTTTGCCTCTAGTTCACCATAAACATAGACCGCGGACTATACTTACTTGCTGCCCTTTTATTGCAATCTAGTTCATGTCAATTAAATTATATACATATTTACATTGAATCCATGTTAATTTTGTGAGCAAATGCGCAAAGAGCGGCCATATCACGGGTAATGTACCCCATAGAAATTACACTTCAATCAATAACATAGGTGAACATGAGAACAAAATCCTGTCTCATAAGTACAATTAATTCAGCAAATGCTGTACAGTCACATGTGTTTTGAAATATGTAAGCATCATAGCGAAACATTTGAATCAAAAGCCCATTAATTCATAGATCCTGCATATGCAATTCATTCATAATGGCGTAATGAATTATTCAAGTTTATACATTGTCAAAGTTGCATCATTCAACTGACTCCTATTAATCAATGTTGTTTCATGTCTAAGCATAACAAATAATAGGCAGGTATCAAATAAATGTGATGCACCTTATTGAAAACAAATTAAATCTTGGAACAGGAATTCCACTGGTGAGGGATGTGAAGACAATCAATATATGAGGGAATCTAGTTTCTTTGCTAAATCAAGCATCAAAGAGCTTTCCATAGGCGTGTGTTAGGCCATTACCAATTATGTGACAACTCTAAAATTGTATTCATTGAATATATTCCCTACTGATGATGCTTCATCCTCCCTTCAACCCAATAAAATAAGTGAAAATTAAAATCAGTCTAAGACTGAAGAAAAACATACATGTAGACAGCAAGGAAGTAATGTAAATTCATATCCCATCATTTGTATCCAATGTGGGCTTCTAGCTTTTCTCCTGAATTGAGCCCATTTGGCCACTTCGTGTTGAGCTCAAAAATGTACTTGGACTCTGTGACTCGTACAAGTTTTTCTCGATCACCTCCCCTGGGATGTGGTAAGATTCTGTCGATACCAAAGCACTCCATGAGATTTCAGTTGCTCTGGTGATTCTCTTGAAAATGTCTGGCCACTGGGTAACTTAGATCAACATTCGTGACGGCCCTCATATGCTGCAAAACACGAGTAAGGCCGTGGGATCTACCAGCGAGATGGAAAGCTGCATGTTATAATAAAGCGGTTGTGTAACTACCTATCAGCGGAGTGCGGCCTCTTTTTTTAGTACCCTTGGAGAAGATGTTATCAAGGCTGCTCCGGCTGTGGGGGCGACGCACCACCTGCAAAATAAGCGAAGGACTGTAAGAGGGGCAGGGACCCTTTTAAATCGGCGCAAAAGGTGACGAAAATCTAACATGCATAGTTTCATCTGGAGCCTACTGGAGGGCTGTTTAATTTATCCCAAATTGAGTTGTGCAGGAGACAACCCCACTGGAGGGTAAAAACGATGCATAATTCACTACATACCCCAGCATCCATTGTGAGAACCACCGGGATTGCAATGGCACACCGGAAGCGAGTAACGCTATTTTAGGCATGCAGTGGGGGCGTGTAGGTACTGAACAAGTGACTGCTGATGGTGGCCTCATGTGAGAAGCACAAAGGCTTTGAAACGCGTAAGGCCATGGGATCTACCAGCAAGATGGAAAGCTGCATGTTATAACAAAGCAGTTGTGAAACTACCTATCAGTGGAGTGCGGCCTCATATCTGAGCACCCTTGGAGAAGATGTTATCACAGCGGCTCCGGCCGTGGGGGTGACGCACCACCTGCAAAAAAAGCCAATTGAGCATAAGGGGGGCAGGGACCCTTTTAAATTGACGCAGAAGGTGACGAAAATCTAACATGCAGAGTTTCATATGGGCCCACTGGAGGGCTGTTTAATTTATCCAGAATTGAGATGTGCAGGAGACAAACCCACTGCAGGGTAAAAAACGATGCATAATTCATTACATACCCCAGAATACATTGTGAGAACCACCGAGATTGTAATGGCACACCGGAAGCAAGTAAATGTATTTTAAGCCTGCATGGGGGGGGGGGTGTAGGTATTGAACAATTGACTCCTGACGCTGGCCTCTGATGAGAAGCACGAAGGCTTCAAAACGCGTAATGCCGTGGGATCTACCAGCAAGATGGAAAGCTGCATGGTATAATAAAGCGGTTGTGAAACTACATATCAGTGGAGTGCGGTCTCGTTTCTGAGCACCCTTGGAGAAGATGTTATCACGGCGCCTCCGACAGTGGGGGCGACGCACCACCTGCAAAATAAGAGAAGGACCGTAAGAGGGGCAGGGACCCTTTTAAATCGGCGCAGAAGGTGACGAAAATCTAACATGCATAGTTTCATCTAGTGTCCACAGGATGGCTGTTTAATTTGTCCTGAATTGAGTCGTGCAGGAGACAAACCCACTGGAGGGTAAAAAAGGATGCATAATTCACTACATACCCCAGCATTCATTGTGAGAACCACTGAGACTGTAATGGCACACCGGAAGCCAGTAAAGGTATTTAAAGCACGCAGTGGGGGCGTGTAGGTACTGAACAATTGACTCCTGACGCTGGCCTCTGATGAGAAGCTCGAAGGCTTCAAAAGGTGTAAGGCCGTGGGATCTACCAGCGAGATGGAAAGTTGCATGTAATAATAAAAGACACACAATTGATGGACGGGATGCAGAACAAATCAAAACATTCTCCCCCAGTCAAGAAATCTGGGTTAAATCCATCATTCTTTTGCTCACCATGCCATCCCAGTTTAGACCTGGCCATATGCAAATCAGTCTTGACCCTGTGCCTCATGGGAACAGTCCCGAACTGCCAAGCCAGGTCCTTCCTGGACAGGAAACAAGCATCCTAGGACCGATTTCGGGGTTTCACCCCTCTTCAGCCAGGATAGCTTGATTCCAGTGGCACAGTGAGCCCATGACCCACATCTGGGCATACCTGGGGCACTTAGGGCGAGAAAGCAAAAGACGCACAATTGATGGATGGAATGCAGAACAAATCTAAACATTCTCCCTCAGTCAAGAGATCTGGGTTACATCCATCATTCTTTTCCTCACCATGCCACCCCAGTTTAGACCTGGCCATATGCAAATCAGTCTTGACCCTGTGCCTCATGGGAACAGTCCAGCCCGAACTGCCAAGTCAGGTCTTCCCTGGACCGGAAACAAGCATGCTAGGACCGGTTTCGGGGGTTCACCCTTCTTCAGCCAGGATAGCTTGATTCCAGTGGCACAGTGAGCCCAGGACCCACGTCTGGGCATACCTGGCGCACTCAGGGGGCGAAAAAGCAAAAGACACACAATTAATGGACGGAATGCAGAACAAATCAAAACATTCTCCCCCAGTCAAGAGATCTGGGTTAAATCCATCATTCTTTTGCTCACCGTGGCATGGTGAGCAAAAAAACTATGGATTTAGGCCCAGATCTCTGTACTTGGTTGAATGTATGACATAGTTCTGCATTCTGTCCATCAACTGTTGTTTTTGCATTTGTTTTGCATGTTATAATAAAGCGGTTGTGAAACTACCTATCAGCGGAGTGTGGCCTCGTTTCTGAGCACCCTTCGAGAAGTAGTTCGGCGTAAGCAGTGGCAAATCTTGTGGACTCTCTCAATGTTCTTGGGAATACGCCGAACCGCCACCAATCACTAAAGGCGCAAGCTGTGTTAAATTGTGACTGCACAAACAGCGTATCACTGTAGGCGCATGCTGTTTAATTAGTGACTGCACGAACAGCGCAACCAGAGTACTTACTTGATGGAAGTGCGTCAAGGTGCCTTATGGGATTTGGTGGCTGGATGAAGGACCCAGGAATGCCTACAGTTTTCACCACAAAAACATCAGGGAAGGAGAAGTGAAGCTGCAGGCACAGCCCACTGGGGAGCACTTGCATGATTGTACCTGCAGCAGCTGAACTTGGAGCACCGAGTCCGGGAGCACCGAGTTCAGGAGACTGTTCCCATCCTTCAGAGTGTCTGCACCAATCGAAGCGGGGCACTCTGTATTTAAAAGTGGACAGCAGGTAATTAGAGGGAGAAAGGCATTTGAGAAAGGCATAGGAGCCGAAACCGGTCATGCCGATCCTGAGCTGCTGTAAATAAATGAAAGTTTTCCTGTGGCCCTGCGTGGACCTAGTTCTTTCTGCAAAGGAAGTTTTGGAGTCATATATATATATATATATATATATATATATATATATATATATATATATATATATATATATATATATATATATTTTCACTGAAAAAAACAAAGGTTACAGGAACGTTATAGTTAGGGCCAGATGTGAGAAGTGTGGCTCACTGGTTAGAAGCAGCAGTCCCTGATGCAGAGGTCTGGCCTGGGACCAGGGTTCAATTCCCGACGTGGCAGGATCTTGGGCTCAATGTCCGCGGACTCGATAATTCTCGCCACGGTGCCTACTCTAATCATGGGTCCCACTCTGCAACTCTGGGCAATAGCTTGCTTAATCTTCACAACGGCCCCAATAGCGCTGGGATGCCTGGCTTCACCTTGGGGGTGCCCAGTAGGGAGCATCTCACAGGGAAAGCCAGGAAGGGTTCCACCGCGGTATACAGCGCTTGGATGCCTCAAGATGGGGTGGCAGTGCGCTTTACAAGTATACCTACATTTACATTTACATTTACATTTAACAGGTGAAAAACCAGTGAAATTTAGCAGTTATAGTTAGCTGAGCTAACAATAACTCGCGCTCCTGCAATGCACTGCTTATGACCTCACATATTACATCACTCATGACACGATCAGTGACATCATTGATGACAATTTCAGCTCAGGGGACCCAATCCCCCTGGGCACAACCTTTTTACTATTATTAATTTTTATTTTAAAAGGGGGGCACGCAGCCCTCCCTCCCGGGACATTTTCAGCTCCGAGGATCGAATCCCCCGGGGTCTGTCTATTTAGAGTTAGTGCCTCTAGGGCACCCACTCATATTTGTGACAGAGGGGGAGCCTTAAGACCCCCACAGTCCTAGCTGGCACTCTGCCTCCTGCAGGAGCCAGCATTGCTTTTTACACTCAGGGAGCAGCTGACGTACAGCTCTCTATATGTAAAAAGCAAAGTGCTCCGCTTTCAGCAAGCGTGAGCAAAATGCTCTCACTTGCTGAAACTGGAGCCCTTGTTTGCTATGGCATGGTGGGAGCAGTGCTCCCGCCATGACATATCAAACTGCAATGTCCCGGGGTGGGCAACCCAGTACATTGCTGGTGCCAGCATTGGGGGTTTGAAAGTTCCCAGGGCCATCTATGGTTCCCTGAGTAGGCCCCCCTCCTTCCATGAGAAAGGGCCTACTCTGGAGAGGTGGCAGTCCCCGGGGCTCAGAACAGCCCAATAGAGGGCCACATGGCCCCCTCCCAAATCTCAAATATAGAGTTTAGCTCTTGGGAGGAGGTGGTTCCCTGATGGGTCTGTGAGGCCGCCCATATTAAAATGTAAAATCCCCTGGGAGGGGATGTTGCCTGGGCTGAGGGAGTCCATGAGGCCGCCCCATATTAAAAAGTTAAAGCCCCAGGAGGTGGTGGTCCCTAGGGCAGGGGAGGTCCTTGAGGCCCCCCCATTACATTAGTTCCAAGAGGTGGCATTCCCCGGACCTAGGAGGGAGGCCCTATGACCCTTTTCAATTAACAATTAGCCCCTGGGAGGTGACGCTCTCCGGGTCAGTGGGGGCCATGTGAGTCCTCCCACCTCTTTAATTATGTTTGCTGTGGGGAGGCAGTCCCCATGGAATCAACTCATAAACTACCTCCAGGACCTGGCGCAACTGGGGGCCTGAATTTAAGGAAGCATGGGAGACTGTTATGTTTCATACAGGTACCCCGATATAGCCTCAGGTAGTAACCAAATCCTTCATCTATATTTCCCCTACCATAATACTTCATAACAGTACTTGGTACTGACCTTTTACCTAGTTACAGTACTGCTTAAATGACGTGGGGTTTTCTCTGAAAACTAGCCTCATTTATTATGCATGAGGATTCTTGGAATCTCAGCGGGAATACTATCTCCTGCATCATAACTATGTATAAGGTTAATTCCTTTTGTCATCCAAGTCCAACATGACAAAGCAAGGTAGATCCCCTGAGAGTACCACTTTGGGTATATAAACACCATATCTTTGCTAGGCAAGTAGAGTAGATAAAGGACTTTCATGCTTACACACTGCCACAAGACGCTGAGGCTCCTGCACGCAGACACTCCAGCTCGCAGTGATCTGACATCCCTCACGGGGTGTCCACCTCGAGACCAAGATGGGGTCCCACAATCTCTCACTTCAGGTAATGGGGTTGTCTTTATCCTAAAGGTATTCTTGGCTCTACACCTACATACATGCTAGGTACACTTAGGTACATCTAGTCAGGGTTGCATTGTAGGAGAAGAGAACACATTTATTACTGTTATGTGCAGATTGACAAAGGCAGTTGTACTGCTGATACGCATCTCTTTGTTATGTTGCCTGTCCAGAGAGACACGATCGATTAAAACAGCAATTTTATTCCTGTCTACGATTGCTAATTCTCTAACTATTGAGCTGGAGGAGTTGTTAAGAGACACCAGCAGAGGGGGCTCAAAAGAAACGCTACCAACAGTTTGATTGCAAGCCAGCAATACCGCAACCCAGGCTTTGGAATATAAATATATGTATATACATACAAATATATATATAATATGGAGATATATTATCTACTGGCGGTCACCAGTAGCTAGTTATCCATAGGAAAACCGCAACATTCTATTGCCAGTAACTTTGCCGTCGATTGATGAATCTTCTTAAAATTTTCCAAACTTTTGGCCAGCTCAGTTCCGCTCCTTCCCTGAAAATTGAGGTGATTGGTCAAGCGGGGGCCAAGAAAAAAGGGGGGTCTCAAAATGTGGTTTCCCCATGCAATTTCCCATAGGACCTTTAGCCAGGGCTACAGCCCAAACGGCTGAACGGAATTAAACCAAATTTGGCAGAGAGGTAGTCCTCAGTTCCGACTTGTGCCTTTGGCCTAACTGTTGTCAATCTGTTCAGTAGTTGTTGAGAAAATTGCGGTTAAAGTCATTTATATATCTATGGGCGTGGAGGATCAGCGGATTGTGCTAGGATTGGCCTCGTAGGATAAGTGCACCGCCCCAATCATGCGCTCATTTCTAATTGGCTGTCAAGCGGTTGTAAACATTCAAAACCAGGAACTGTTGGCAGCCATGTTGTGCCTCGGTAGAAGCAAGGCTGAGGAAGTCAGTGAAATATGTGTGCAAACCGCTCCAAGGGGGCAGGGTAGACACACCCTGACTCCCTAGGCCTGCTCAGGGGGTCCCACAAAGACAAAATCCCAGGCAAAATCCTGGGGGCATTGTTGAAAAAATAGTGTGGGGGATCCCAATCCCCCCACACTGCCCCAGGGACCGCCACCCCCGGGGCTCTAATTTAATATATGCTGGGGGGGCTCAAGGGACCCCCACAGCCCTGGGGACCGCCACCACCGGGGCTCGATTATAATGTATGCGGGGGCTCACGTCCCCCCGCAGCCCCGGGGACCCCTACCCCCCGTGGCTATTTTAAATTGGGTGGGGGGCTCTCAGGCCCCCTCCAGCCCCGGGGACTGCCACCCCCGGGCAAGAATCTAATGTATGCTCGGGGGCTCACGTGGCCCCCCCACAGCCCCAGGGGTCACCACCCCCAGGGGCTTGAAACAAATGGGTGGGGGGGCTCTCAGGCCCCCCAGCCCCAGGGACCGCCACCCCTCGGGGCCTCTAAAGAATGTGGGAGGGGGCCCCTTGATGGCCCTGGGGACCACCACCCACCAGGGCCGGCTCCTGCAGTGTCCCGGGGTGCCCACCCCCGGGACACTGCTCTTTGCAATGGAAGGGCGGGAGCCTCGGGGCTCCCACCCTGCCATTGCAAACTGCTTTGCTTCATGGAAGCAAGAGCAAGGAAACCTGCTTTCGCTTCAATGAAGCAAAGCAGATTGCTTTTCCATATCGGGAGCAGCATGTTAGCTGCTCCCCATATGGAAAAGCAATGCTGGCTCCTGCAGGAGGCGGGGAGCCTGCGGGACCGTGGGGGGAGTGGGGACCCCCATGGTCCCCAACGGAGTGGGCCAGCCCCTGGGGAGTGGGGCCACGCGGCCCCACTCCCCCATAAAAAATTTTTTTTTAAAGAATGGCCGGCCCCGTGGATGAGGTCCCCGGGGCCTTAAGTGGCCTGAGGATCTGAAAAATGTGCCCATGCTCTGGGGGATGGGGACCCCGGGCCCGGAATTGGCCACGGGAGGGGGGCCACGCGGCCCGCTTCCCGTAAATATTTTTTTAAATTGTAATTGGGGGGTGAGGCCCTGGGGGATGGGGTCCCCAGGGCCCCAAAAAAGAAAAAGGAAGGGAGCTACATGGCCCCCTTCACAAAATATATATATATTTTTAAATGGGATCGGCCCGGAGGCCAAGCCCACTTCTTGCACCACTCTGCAAACTCGCCCCCTGGAGCATTTGCAGAGAAGGAACAAATTCACCATGAATACTGGGGTTCCTGGGGGCCAACTAGCCCACCAGGTACCTCCAGTATGCACCAGGGAGCTGCGTTGCAGAGTGGTGTTCTGAGGCCACGCTCCTAGTTGCACCCCAGGGACCCTCAGTATTCAAGGGGAGTTAATCCCCCAACTTAAAACACGCCACGGGGCGCGTTTGCACAGTGGTGATTGGAGGGGGAGGGGCCTGAGTTCACATGTGTTCAAACACACCCTGTAACGCGGTTTAAGTTGGGGAATTAATTTGTTGTCAATACTGAGGATCTCTGGGGGCCAACTAGCTCACCAGCTACCTCCAGTAAACGCCACAGAGATACATTGCAGAGTGTTGTAAAAAGGGCGTGGCCTGTGAACACCGCTCTGCAACGCAGCCTCCTGGCGCATACTGGAGGTACCTGGTGGGCTAGTTGGCCCCCAGTGGACCTTCAGCATTGTACAAATATTCCTCTAAAATCAGCCGAACTACGAATTCCGATTTTCTCACCTGTTATCAGGAGAGATCCCAGTGCGGCATCTTTTAGCCCAGAACTTACCCTGAAAAGTAATTCTAAGCATACTTACAGTAACTTGTATTTCCTTCCATAGGAATCCATGTTGTGGTTTTCAGCAGAAAAGCTTCTAAGTGTTGATTTTTGAAACGTACATATATTCCTCTGAAATCAGCCGAACTACGATTTCCGATTTACTCACCTGTTATCAGGATTGTCCCCAGTGCTGCTTCTTTTAGCCCAGCACTGACCCTGAAAAGAAATTCTAACCATACTTACCAGTAACTTGTATTTCCTTCCATAGGGATCCATTGTCTGGTTTCACCAGAAAAGTTTCTGTCTATTTTCACAAACTACAAATATTCCTAAAAAATCGCCTGTTTGACTTAAACGCATTCTTTCAACTGTTTACAGGAGATGCACCAGTGCTGGATCCAGAATACACCACTGAGTAAGAAAAAGTAACGATAACACTACTTACCTGCTAAGTGAATTTCCTTCCATAGGGTAACATTGAGTGGTTTCACTTGGAAATTCTTGTGTGTGAGGAGTTTTGGAACTTTAAAATATTCACCTAAAATCAGCCGAACAACTAATTCCGATTTACTCATCTGTTATCAGGAGAGACTTCAGTGCTGAATCCTTGAGCCCAGTACTGATCATGAAAAGTAATTCTAACCACACTTACCAGTAACTTGAATTTCCTTTCCATAGGCTAACATTGACTGGTTTCATTTGGAAATTCTTTAAGTGTGGAGTTTTGGAACTTTAAAATATTCACCTAAAATCAGCCGAACAACGAATTCCGATTTACTCATCTGTTATCAGGAGAGACCTCAGTGCTGCTTCTTTGAGCCCAGTAGTGATACTAAAAAGTAATTCTAACCGTACTTACCAGTAACTTGAATTTCCGTCCATTGGCTAACCTTGACTGGTTTCACTTGGAAATTCTTTTAAGTGTGGAGTTTTGCAACCTTTAGATATTCACCTAAAATCATCCGAACAATGAATTCCGATTTACTCACCTGTTATCAGGAGAGAACCTAGTGCTGCATCTTTTAGCCCAGCACTGACCCTGAAAACTAATTCTAACCATACTTACCAGTAACTTGCACTTCCTTCCATAGGAATCCATTGTCTGGTTTTCACCAGAAAAGTTTCTAAGTGTCTATTTTCACAAACTACAAATATTCCTAACAAATCGCCAGTATGACTAAAACGCATTCTTTCAACTGTTTACAGGAGATGGACCAGTGCTGGATCCAGGATCCACCACTGAGTAAGAAAAAGTAATGATAACACTACTTACTTGCTAAGTGAATTTCCACCCATAGGATAATATTGGTGATTCTATTTGAAAAAGTTTCTGTCAACTGTTAAAATACAATAATATTCCTTAAAAATCATTACTGTAACCAAAACGCTTTTACTCAACTTTTTACATGAGATGTCCCAGGACTGAATTGAGGATCCAGTCCTCCGGTTAGAAAAGTAATCCATAAAGTAACTAATTGCATTTAACTAGAAATTCCCATTCAGCTCATTGTTGCATTGGGTTTGTAATTGTGTTGCCCATTGTAATAACTGTAACTACTGCACTTAAAACTCTATTGCCTATTTGCAAAGTATTTAAACTAAAGTAATTCATTCTGAGAAAGTATATTTTGGAATGTAATGTATAATGTAATTATAATGTAATTTAAAAATAAAATTTCAAAAAAATAGTTTTAAAAAATTTAGTAAATCATTATCAAAAAAACAAACAAATTAATACATTTAAAAATTGTCATTTAACTCGCGCGCCCACAATCCACTGCTGATGATGGCACATATTACATCATTCATGACATGGTCAGTGATATCACTGATGACATCTCAAATGACATCACTGATGACATCACTGGTGACATCATCCACGTGACAATCTGATATATCTTATCATACACTAGTATAACTTTTCAACACTCATTATAAAATATGAAGTACCATATTTGAAACCATTGACACACCAATTCAAGTTTCTAAAACCCACTCAGTGATTCCTACATCTACACACACATCTGAACACTTACCTATGGATTCACTCATACATGCTAACAAAGATCAATAGAACACTATTAAATAGTGTTGCGAAACCTAAAAAATGCTGTTTTTATTTACAACAAACAGCGCTCCTTACCGTTCTATGAAAATGCGTTAATAGTTTTTTATCAAGGTTAAAATGGCATTGAATCCGGCTGTTCTTACTTAGCAATCGGAATAAATCTGTGACATAAGGTTTATGTTCAAATTTATGGAAGTCCTGTTCTATTTAAGGACACACATGGTTTGACTATGGCTGTATATGTACAAGTAACATACTAAGCAGAGGGTTAGAGCATACACATGTGAGATAGCGGGACCTTCCGGTCGCGCTGAGCACTAAATTTACACTTTCTTCATTTTCTCTTAAAAAATTGTGATTACCTACAGTCTAAAAAACTGTTGGTATTTTTATAAACATCAGTGACTTTGGAAAGTAAGCAGATAAAGGATCTGCTAATAGAGCATTGAATTGTCAACATACAGTGTTTTTATAACCAAACATCATTTTTTAATAACATCAGATAGAATAACACATCTTCTGATATAACTTTATTACAGATGGAACTTATCAAGGCTCCAGATAGCGCTCAGTAACTCGTATATTGACATATGAATGGACTATCCACACATACGGTGTACTGACAACTCTATGGTACACCAAGCTTAAGGCTTAAAGGTAAGCCTACTAGCGAATATATATGCAATGGTGTACGAATATGACACAGTGTACCAAGCTTTTCTGCTTGGCATGAATGTTAATATTATGTCCGTACACCCTTACAGGACTAATGTTCAACAGGCTCTACGACTTATTAACTCTTGTGAATTGGACTTAAGCACCTGAATTATTGACGTAAATTCTGCTCACCAAATTATATTCTGGGTAAGTGAGATCACAGATTGGTTTTAGTAAAAACTAGGATATTTAGTAATCACTGTGCGAATGGGCATAACAGCTCAACTAGCTTTACCTTTAACACTCTTTCCATACGTAGTGGTCACCTTGGAAATAATCTTGTTGAATCATGGTATAAATTACGGTTCAGGAAGGATTGGAGATAATGGACCTAGGTGATCGCACACAGTTGTCTTATATTATTGATGCATAATAATTTGTAGATTGTTTTCTGAATAGTTTTAAGAACTGGCTGAAGAAAAGGCACACGTTATGATGTGCAAATATGACGAGGGCACACTAGGAATATGTTGATTAACATTTTGGACAAATAGATAACCACAATGTGAAGGTGGCTTTTAACGTATTGAACGGTTTTGGTGACATGTTCTTTTGTATGTAAATTACAGCCTTGAAAAAGCCCGCGGAGGGCGAAACGCGCGTCGGCTGTGACAGTGTGGCAAAAGAAAGAAATCAATAATAAATGGAAATTGAACATTAACGAACATTGTACTTGTTTGTTTGAGGACAACGAGGAGAGTGAAAATATTGAACTGTCGTGGCTGGTTGCCAATTGGATAATAGCAACAAGAAGGGATGTGCACTGGTATCTCTGTTTTAATTTGTATATGATACCCTGTCTCACCCTGAGTGAGCAGGATATCGTGGATTGGTGCTACAAGGTGGATGAGCACGATACCGGACGAACACTCCCACAAAGTGTATTAAATTTATACCATATGAAATCTTGACAAGGGAAATATGATGTTAGGATGTGCTGATCAAACAAAGCAAATCCACCATTCTTCGCTGTTGATATAATTGAAAGAGAGTTAATTCCCCAACTTAAATGAGCCACAGGCCGCGTTTGCACAGTGGTGAAGGAAGGCGGCGTGGCCTAAGGTGATATGTCTACAAGCACACCCTGCTGCGCATTTTAAGTTAGATAATTAATTCCTCCTCAATCCTGTGGGTCCCTGGGGGCCAAATAGCCCACCAGGTCCCTCCAGTATGCGCCAAGAGGCTGTGTTGCAGAGAGGTCTTAAGAGGCCACGCCCCTTTTTACAACACTCTGCAATGCAGCTCCGTGGCGCTTACTAGAGGTACCTGGTGGGCTAGTTGGCTAGTTGGCTCCCAGGTACCCTCAGTATTGACAAGAAATTAATTCCCCAACTTAAACCGCGCCACAGGGCGTGTTTGCACACATGTGAACTCAGGCCCCGCCCCCTCCCTTCACCACTTTGCTAATGCACCCCTTTGCGCGTTTTAAGTTGGGGAATTAAGTCCCTTTGAATCCTGGGGTCCAACTAGCCCACCAGCTACGTCCAGTAAACGCCACAGAGATGCGTTGCAGAGAGGTGTAAAAAGCGGCGTGGCCTCTGAGTACCTCTCTGTAACAGAGCTCCCTTGGGCATACTGGAGGTACCTGGTGGGCTAGTTGGCCCCCAGGGACCTCCAGTATTCAAGGTGAATTTGTTCCCCCTCTGCAAACACGCCATGGGGCGCGTTTGCAGAGTGGTGCAATGAGGGGGCATGGCCTCCGCCCGCGATCCTGTTTTTTAATAAAAATATTTTTTACGTAGGGGTGCTGTGTAGCCCCTCTTCTTTTTCAAATTTTTTTAGCCCTGTGGACCCCATCCCCCAGGGCCTGCCCCAAATTTTTTATTTAAATAAAAATAAATCGGGAAGGGGGCAGCGTGGACCACTTCCCAAGGCCATAATTTGCCCCAGGGACCCCATCCTACAGGGCATGGCCCATTTTTTTGTTATTATTATTTTGGAGGGGCACTACCTTGTCCCCCTCCTGTGGCCAGTTGTGGCCCCCGGGAACCCCATCCACCGGGGCCATTTATTTTTTTTTAATAATTTTTGGGGGGGAGGGGGGCCATGTGGCCACCCTCCTGGGCCACTGGTAGCCCGGGGACCCCATCCCCCGGCGCTGACCCTCACCGTTGGGGACCGTGGGGGGGTCTCCAATCCCCCCATGGTCCCAGCCGACTCCTGCGGGAGCCGGCATTGCTTTTCCTTATGGGGAGCAGCTAACATGCTGCTCCCCATATAGAAAAGCAATCTACTTTCCTATTTGGAAGAGAGAGCAAGTTTCCTGCTCTCTCTTCCAAATAGTTTGCAATAACAGGGTGGGAGCCGTGAGGCTCCCGCCCTCTCATTGCAAAAGGCAGTATCCCGGGGAGGGCACCCCGAGACACTGCAGAAGCCGGCACTGGGGGTGGTGGTCCCCAGGGACCTCGAGAGCTCCACGAGGGGGGTCATGCGGCCCCCCTCCCATCATTTGAAAAGCCCAAGGGGGTGGTGGTCCCCGGGGCTTGGGGGTCCATAACAGACCCCCAAATTAAAAATATAGTGCCCCGAGGAGGAAATACAAGTTACTTGTAAGTATGGTTATAATTACTTTTCAGGGTCAGTGCTGGGCTAAAAGATGCATCACTGGTTTCTCTCCTGATAAAAGGTGTGTAAATTGGAATTCATTGTTCGGATGATATAAGGTTAATATTTAAAAGTTGCAAAACTCCACATTTAGAAGAATTTCCAAGTGAAACCAGTCAATGTTAGCCTATGGAAGGAAATTCAAGTTACTGGTAAGTATGGTTAGAATTGCTTTTCAGGATCGGTACTGGGCTTACAGATGCAGCACTGAGGTCTCTCCTGCTAACAGGTGAGTAAATCGGAATTAGTTGTTCGGCTGATTTTAGGTGAATATTTTAAAGTTCCTAAACTTCACACTGGTGCATCTCCTGTAAACAGTTACAAGAATGCATTTAAGTCATACAGGTGATTTTTTAGGAATATTTGTAGTTTGTGAAAATAGACACTTAGAAACTTTTCTGGTGAAAACCAGACAATGGATTCCTATGAAAGGAAATACAAGTTACTGGTAAGTATGGTTATAATTACTTTTCAGGGTCAGTGCTGGGCTAAAAGATGCAGCACTGGGTTCTCTCCTGATAACAGGTGAGTAAATCGGAATTCATTGATCGGATGATTTTAGGTGAATATTTAAAAGTTGCAAAACTCCACACTTAGAAGAATTTCCAAGTGAAACCAGTCAATGTTAGCCTATGGAAGGAAATTCAAGTTACTGGTAAGTATGGTTAGAATTACTTTTCAGGATCAGTACTGGGCTCAAAGATGCTGCACTGAGGTCTCTCCTGATAACAGGTGAGTAAATCGGAATTGGTAGTACATCCAGTAAGCGCCAAAGAGCTGCTTAGTAGAAAGATGTAAAAAGGGGCACGGCCTGCACCACCTCTCTGCAACACAGCGCAGTGGCGCTTCCTGGAAGCACCTGGTGGGTACTTGGCCCCCATGGTCCCTCAAGTTAGAAATGGAATTTTTCCTCCAACTTAAAACGCGACACAGGGCGTGTTTGCACACATCACCTCAGGCCCCTCCCCTCCCTTCATCACTGTGTAAATGCACCCTGTCACCATTCTAAGTTGAGAGATTAAGTCCCCTTCAATCCTAAGGGTCCCTAGGGTCAAACTAGCCCACTAGGTACCTCCAGTAAGGCCCACAGAGATGCGTTGCAACGAGGTGTAAAAAGGGGCGTGGCCTCTGACCACTTGTCTGCAATGCAGCTCCCTGGCACCTACTGGACATACCTGTTGGGCTATTTGGCCCTCAGGGACCCTCAGTATTGAAAGATAATTAATTCCCCAACTTAAAACGAGCCACAGGGCGCGTTTGCACAGTGGTGAAGGAAGGTGGCGTGGCCTAAGGTGATATGTCTGCAAGCACACCCTGCGGCGCGTTTTAAGTTAGATAACTAATTCCTCCTCAATCCTGTGGGTCCCTGGGGGCCATATAGCCCACCAGGTCCCTCCAGTATGCCCCAAGAGGCTGTGTTGCAGAGAGGTGTTTAGAGGCCACGCCCCTTTTTCCAACACTCTGCAATGCAGCTCCGTGGCGCTTCCTAGAGGTACCGGGTGGGCTAGTTGGCCCCCAGGTACCCTCAGTATGGACAAGAAATGAATTCCCCAACTTAAACCGCGCCACAGGGTTTGTTTGCACATATGCGAATTCAGGCCCCGCCCCCTCCCTTCACCACTGTGCAAACGCACCCCGTGGCACGCTTTCAGTTGGGGAATTAAGTCCCTTTGATTCCTGGGGGTCCCTGGGGTCCAACTAGCCCACCATCTACCTCCAGTAGGCGCCACAGAGATGCGTTGCAGAGAGGTGTAAAAAGGGGCATGGCCTCTGAATACCTCTCTGTAACAGAGCTTCCTGGGACATACTGGAGGTACCTGGTGGGCTAGTTGGCCCCAGGGACCCCCAGTATTTAAGGTGAATTTGTTCCCCTTCTGCAAACACGCCAGGGGGCGCGTTTGCAGAGTGGTGCAATGAGGGGTCATGGCCTTCGGCCGCGATCCTGTTTTTAACATTTATTTTTAGTAGTGGGGCTCTGTAGCCCCCTTCTTTTTCAATTTTTTTTAGCCCTGGGTACCCCATCCCCCGGGGACTGCCCCACATTTTTAATTTAAATGAAAAAAAATCGGGAAGGGGGCAGCGTGGACTACCTCCCAAGGCCATAATTTGCCCCAGGGGCAACAGGGTGGGAGCCGCGAGGCTCCCACCCTGGCACCCCGGGACACTGCAGGAGCCGGCCCTGGGGGTGATGGTCCCCAGGGCCCTCCAGAACTCCAGGAGGGGGGTCATGCGGCCCCCCTCCCATCATTTGAAAAGCCCCAGGGGGTGGTGGTCCCAGGGGCTTGGGGGTCCATAACGAACCCCCAAATAAAAAATGTAGTGCCCCGAGGAGGTGGCGGTCCCCGGGGTGTGTGGGGGGCTCAAGCCCACCCCACACAGGCTTTTTTATTTTAAAAAAAAGCACCGGGGTTGGCGATCCCCAGGGCTAGGGCCCCCCATCCATTTAATAAAAGCCCCGAGGGTGGCGGTCCCTGGGGCTGCAGGGGGCCCGTGAGCCCCCCCACATACATTTAATTAGAGCCCCGGTGTGGTGATCCCCGGGCCTGGGGGGCCTCAGAGCCCCCCCACCTATTTTAAAAAAGCCCTGGGGGTGGAGGTCCCCGGGGCTGCGGGGGTCCCTGTGAGCCCACGCATACATTTAATTAGAACCCTGGGGGTTGGCGGTCCCCGGGGCTGCAGGGAGCCCCATGAGCCCTCTGCATAATTTTAACTAGGAGCCCCGGGGGTGGCAGGCCCCGGGGCAGTGTGGGGGGATGGGACCCCCCACACTTTTTCTTAATAATGCCACCGGGATTTGACCCCCCCCCCGGGGCAAATTACCATATTTACAGGGAGACCGTGTTTCTACTTTTTTTTCTATTGCTAGGATGCGCAGATCCTACGCACATCCTGCGATTTAAAAAAACATACACATTTTTTGTGGGCCCTGGGGTCTTTGTGGCACCCCCTGAGCAGGCTTAGGGGGTCTAGCAATACCCCTTTTCGAGCTTTGCGGCGTTTGTTTTTGGTTTCTTGTGTCTCGGTTTTACCGGGGCACAAGATGGCTGCCAACACTTCCTGATTTTGACAGTTGTCAGCCAATTAGCATTCAGCTCGTCCACAGCAGGGTGCTTGTAGGCTGCGTGTAGGGTACGCGGATAGATACGCGGATCCACCGCGCCCATGGATATATATGTGATTTTAACTGTCATTTTCTCAGGAACTACTGAATGGATTTACACCAAATCAGCAAAAGGCACGAGTCTGAACTGAGGACTACCTCTTTACCAAATTTGGTGTAATTCCGTTCAGCGTTCGGGCTGAAGCTGTGTCTAAAGGTCCTATTGGAAATTTCATGTGGAAAACACGTTTTGGGAGCCCCCTTTTTTCTCAGCCCCTGCTTGACCAATCAAACCCAAACTTTCAGGGAAGGAGCAGAACCGAGCTGGCCAAGCACATTCATCAACCGGCGCCAAAGTTATTCCAAATAGAATGTTGCAGATTTCTATGGATAATAGGTCCTAACTATAACTACCTACTGGCGACCACCAGTAGGTAATATGTGTTTAACATGTATTACCTACTGGCGGTCACCAGTAGGTAGTTATTGTACAACCTAGTTTCCATAGAAAAAGCATTTTTTGATTTGCTAATAACTTTGCCGTCATTTGATAAACCTCAGCGAAATTCTCTAGAACAAAAGTCTATCCAGGTCAGCTCCTATCCTGAGCGTGAAAGGGTGATTCGTCAAGCGGGGGCTGAGAAAAAAGGGGGTCCCAGAACATGTGTTAATTTCCATAGGAAGTTTTACGACGAGCTACAGCCCGAACTGCTGAACGGAATTACCCCAAATTTGGCAGAAAGGTAGAGCTTGGTTCTGAAAGTGACCTGTTTCTTAAATGGTGTAAATCCGTTCTGTAGTTTTTGAGAAATCACAAAAATAAATCAATTCCCCATAGGAAACTTTGTGCTAGGCTAAAGCCGAAACTATTAAACGGAATTACCCCAAATTTGGCAAAAATGTAGTGCTTGGATCAGAAAGCGCCCTTTTTTTAAATGGTGTAAATCAGTTCAGTAGTTGTTGAGAAATTAGGAAAATAAAAGTTTCAATATCTGGACGCAGCCTAAGTCCCTTGCACATGCTTCACTGTGATCGGCTGTCAACACTCCAAACCAGGAAGTGTTGGCAGCCATCTTTTGGCTCGGTAGAAGTGAGTCACCAGAAAACAGAGAAACAAAGGTATAAAACAAGAAAAGGGGTCAGGGTAGAAGCACCCTGACCCCCTAGGCTTGCTCAGGGACTCCGAGGGCCTAAAAAAGATTATTATTTTTTTTGTTTTATTTCAGCGCATCTGCACAGTGGTGAAGGGAGGGGGTGGGGTTTGACATAGCAAGTGTGCAAACGCAATGCCTGGCACATTGTACATTGGGGGATTAAGTCCCCTTCAATCCTGAGGGTCCCTGGGGGGAACAGGGAGCTGTGTTGCAGAGAGGTGTTGAGAGGCCATACCCCTTTTTACACCTCGCTGAAACGCAGCTCTGTGGCGCTTACTGGAGGTAGCTGGTAGGCTAGTTGGCCCCCAGGAACCCACAGGACTTAAGGGGTTGTAATCCGCCAATTTACAATGCTCCAGAGGGCGCGTTTGCACAGTGGTGCCTGATGTGACAAGTGTGGAAACGCGCCCTATAACGTGTTTTAAGTTGGGGGATTAAGTCGCCTTGAATCCTTACGTTCCCTGGGGGCCAACTAGCCCACCAGGTATGTCCAGTAAGTGCCACAGAGTTGTGCTGCAGAGAGGTGTAAAAAGGGGCGTAGCTTCGGACCACCTCTCTGCAACGCAGCTCTGTGGCGCTTACTGGAGGTACCTGGCAGGCTAGTTGGCCCCCGGGCACCCTCAAGATTCAAGGGTAATTAATCCCCCAAACTAAAATCCACCAGGGGGCGCGTTTGCACAGTGGTGAAGGGAGGTGGCGGGCCTGATATGACATGGGTGTACTTATGCAATCACTCCGCCAAAACCCAAACACTTATAAATTCACCATGCACTCTCCTTGCAGCACTCTAATCATCCAATCACTACCCATGCACTCATGTAATGACTCATGCACTAACTCATGTACTGATACAATACCCTGAGCAGTACCCATGCAGTCCAGCCATCACCCTGTCACTACCCATGCACTCCTCCAATCACCCAGCGAGCACCATGTACTTATCCAATCACTCCGCCAAAACCCAGACACTTATAAGTTCCCCATGCACTGTCCTTGCAGTACTCTAATCATCCAATCAGTACCCATGTAGTTATGGAATGACCCAGGCACTAAAACATGCAATGCTACAATCCTCTGAGCACTACCCATGCAGTCAAGCCATCGCCCTGTCAGTACTCATGCACTCTTTCAATCACCCAGCCAGCACCATTTACTTATCCAATCACTCAACCAAAACCTAAGCACTTATAAATTCACCAAGCACTCTCCTTGCAATACTCTAATCTTCTAGTCAGTACCCATGTACTCGTGGAATGACACAGGCACTAACATATGCACTGCTATAATCCCCTGTGCACTACCCATGAAGACATCTAACCACCTATACAGTAGTGATTCACTCCTCCAATTATCCAGGTTGTACCCATGCACTCCAATAATCCCTCTGTCGCTACCAATGCACTCCTCAAATCAGCCATCCAGCAGCATGTACTTATCCAATCACTCCACTAAAACCCAAGCAATTATAAAATCATCATGCACTGTCCTTGCAGCACTCTAATCATCCAGTCACTACCCATGTACTCATGCAACAATCCAGGCACTAACTCAAGGCAAATACAGAGGAGGTCATGCTAATTATAGGGTTACCCCAACACATAGTGTTCCCTAGTGTATGTAGGTGTTTTTACTGTATTGTAAGTGGCTTTTAGCATAGCACTGGCTCCAGTCCTGGTTAGTCAGAGTCATTTACCACCAGTAACTGTCACTAAAACGTTTTCGGCACAGGAGGACTTTCTGCTCCATTGTTGGTTCTTCCTGCACATCTGTGGCTTCTTCCTGCAGTTTTCTTAGTCTTTCTGGACTTCTTTATCCTCTTTCTGCATTTGTCTTGCTTCTTTCTGCGCTTTTCTTTGACTTTCTTCAAATGTCCTAACTTTGTAGGCATAGTTAGAAATTAGCATTTAAAAAAACATTGAAATTCACTGAAAAACATAGGTTTCAGGCACGTTATAGTTAGAAAATATTATTTAAAGAACCTTAGAAATTCACTGAAAAAAAACATAGGTTTCTGGGACGTTATAGTTAGTTGGACATTTCATTCATACAAAGCCATAGAAATTCCCACATTATAATTAGTTCAGCTAACTATTACTCGCGCCCCCGTAATGCACTGCTGATGACGTCATGTATTACATCATTTATGACATGGTCAGTGACATCACTGATGTAATCCTTAATGACATATCAAATTGCATCACTGATGACATCATCCACGTAAAAATTTGATGCACCTCCTCACAATCTAATATATAACTCACTGTAAAATACAAACTACCTTTTTTTAAATCATCAACACACCAATACCAGTTACTACATAGGCACTCACTGATTCCTAGGTCTACACACACATCCACTCATTCACCCATACAATCACGCATTCATACAGTCACTCATCAATACAATACTATCATATGCACTCATACACCTATACAGACACTCACACAGCACCTATCATTCTTGGAGTTACTCACACACCTAGTCAGTCATGCAAAGAATCAATCACACTTCCATTTACTGATCTATAGAGTTATACACACAACAGATCACTTATTCAAACAGAAACAAACAGATAACTACTCACTTTTACAATCACTGATACAAGTAAACACTCATCTATACAACCACTCTCGCAATCACTGACTCTCACATATAGTCATTTATATACTCCAACTCTCATATACACTGCCTTTTACACATGTAGTTAATTGGATATGTACCACTGAGACATCCGTTCACTCAGTGACACACCCATACACACACTGACCCACCCATACAGCTGTTTCCACATTCACTATTGAACCCATACAGCCAGTGAATCAATCACTGGCTCTAGGGGTTCAACAGCACAGAGTCACACACCTCCTATGCACCCACACACACCCATACAAATACTCTGGCAACCAATCAATAACCCATATAGACGCTCATGTAGCTACTAACCAACCCATGGAGCAGCTTATACAACAGCAGGCAGACTGATACAGACATTCACACAGTTTAGTCACTAACCCATGCATTCAATAAGACAAATGTAATAACTCACTTAAACAGTCAGTGACGCACCTACTAAATCCTCCATCCAGACAGTTATACACCCATCCATTCTTCAATATATGTTTATATATGTGTATATATGTATACATAAACATACATATATACATATATCATTACAAATATTATATATATGTGTGTGTGTGGATGGATAGATAGATAGATAGATAGATAGATAGATAGATAGATAGATAGATAGATAGATAGATAGATAGATAGATAGATAGATAGATAGATAGATAGATAGATAGATAGATAGATAGATAGATAGATAGATAGATAGATAGATAGATAGATAGATAGATAGATAGATAGATAGATAGATAGATAGATAGATAGATAGATAGATAGATTCATTGAAAAAACAGAGGTTAAAGTGACTTTATAGCTAAGTGAAAATTTCTGTGACACAGTAATATTATAAACTCAAAAATCCACTTGAATACACCCGTCATGGTTATCCCGAATAACTTTAGCTTCTGCCCTAAAGTAATTAGAACTCATGTCCCCGCCATGCACAATGTTGTCATGAATGATGTCATTTCAGATGTTTCAGTGATATTTTCCGTGATGCTATAGAACATGTCATGACTGATATAATATATGGGGTAATGCGCATTTTGCAGCAGCTGCAATGTCTTCTGCTTTATTGTGTATGCTCCAGGTAACCAGCTGTTTTGATGTGGGCCTTTAAAAAGCTTCACATGGGTCTTAGGCTGCAGTTAATCTTGCGAGGATCCCGAATCTCTCCTTAAAGAATGCACTTTGTTGAAGGAAACATAAAGTTACAGGGTGGCCTACTGCAAGCTCTCAAATAACTTCAAAGGGGGCCAGGCAATTAATTTTTGAGGTTCTTTCTTTTGAGGTTCCCATCCATCGAGGGGGTGAACAGAGGTTCGAAAGGACCCTCCCTTTCTGACAATAAAGCGTCCTGAGGGGAGTGCACTGAATCACCACCATCTTTATCTTTGGTGGTTCACATTTAGCAAATATTTCCCTCATCTCTTCCTGTCCCTGCAAGAATCTGTAAACAACTCAATCATTTTCATGGGACACACCCATGCAATTCAGAGACTGTCACACTGGAAAAGTATGGTTGCTAATTTTACACCCACACATTCATTATTAACGAACATTCTGTGTACATACATTTGACCCATTTTTACATTTTAGCTTATGGTGGGAGAACAACACACAGATGCATTTGGCATTTTGCACTGGGTGTGCTTGCTCTAATGAGTGCCCTCTTTCCATGTGAGGTGCAGTGTAAAAGTTGAGCAATATAATAAATAATATTTAGACATTGTGGGAAACAGAAACGAACATGGGAGGAGTGAAACCACACAGTGCTAATTAAATAATGTGATGTTTTGATTGAGGTAGCATCTAATCCATTCTAGGACTAGTCTGATTAATAGCATGTAATTATTGATTTTGTGTGAAATCTCCCCTAGCCAATGCTACTGACAAAGAATGAAACAAACCAGTCCTGTCAGTTGATACTTCTTTCATTCAGAGCTAAATAGTTCTTTCAGTGCTTTGAATATGCCTTTCTTAATACCACAAACATCTATGAAGTTGGATTTATGAGAGTGCATTTGATTGCCTATTTTTACTCGGCAGAAGAGGATGGTGATAATGTGATCATTCTAATGGGGCTAGATCTCTGGGATATTAGGGTTATTTCTCAAAAGGGTGTGTTAGAAATGGGGGTCTCCAGTTGGCAATAGTTTGCACCTTGTCCAAGTGGGGACCCTTCCTTCTAGTCAGGAAAATGGAGTTACACTCCTAAAATAACTCCTGGTCACCCCCTTGGTAGCTTGGCACGAGTATTCAGACTTATCTTAGAGGAAGTGTATAAAGCATGTGCACATACCCAACAGTAATACAATGTAAGCACTGTAAAAGGACACCACTCCAGTTTAGAAAAATATCCGATATTTTTATATACTTAAGGCGAGACCAAAAATGATAGAAATCCACAAAACAGTACTTAGAAATCTTCAGTAATCAAAATAACCTTGAAAAACAATTCCTTTAAGTCGATAGCTCCATCTGGGGCTATCACGGCGTTGTGAACAACAGAAACCAACCATTTCTGGCTGACTGCGGCGGCCCGGGCATCTACGGTGTCGGGAAGACTCGCAAAACAGTACCTTTGGAAATGTAGGGCATTGGCAACCTCTCATTGAGCTCCGAAAGCATGCCGTCTGCAGGTGTCAGTTCTAGAAGTTGGTGTAGGAGTCTTAGGGCCCTTGAAGTCACACTCGTTGCAGATCGAACTCCTCGCGGTTGAAGTCAGGAGTGCCGTAGTTGGCAGGTGTTGGGTGCTGCGATGCAAAGTGCAGTGATGCAGCGTGCAGTGCTCATCGCATCACGGTACAAGCAGCGTCGTTGTCGCTGTTGAAGCCCTGTCATCGGCTGACAAACTGGAGTCGAAGGTGCCAGCGTTAGTAGGCCAAGGCTGCGGTGTGGGATGAGGACGGTACGTTGTATAACTTATGAGCAATGTCCTCAAACCATGCTGCAAGCAGTGGGGTCAATGTCGGCATGAAGCGTCGTCGTCTGGGATACCAGGGCACCGGTGTGAAGCGAGGTGTTGCAGAGTGCAGTGCCCACATGTCGCGGTGCAAGCAGTGGCTCTGTGACGGCGTCAGCAGGTGTCGTCGGTGAGACCAGGATTGAGGTGCGGCGTTGCGGCAGTGCCCTCTGCAGTGCCTTCAGGACACGGAGTCGGTAGCGGCATCGTAGATTGCATCGGGTTGCTTTTTCTTCTGTTGCAGCACAAAACACACAGTCGCCAGTGCTGAACTTGAAGTCTTTGCTGTTCCAGAGGCTTCTTGAACAGGGGGCAAGCCCTACCTCAAGCCGTTGGAGAAAACTCACAGAAAGAGATTAAAGAAATTTCAAGTCCAGTCCTTTCACTGCCCAAGACAGAAGCAGCCATTGCAGGCCAACACAGCAAAGCACATAGCAAAGTGGTAGTTCCTCCTCACAGCTTCTCAAGCTCTTCTCCTTGGCAGCCTTCTTGATCCGAAAGAGTTCTAAAATTCAGGGGTTTGGGCCCCACTTTTTATAGCCCCAAATCCATTGTCCTCTCAGGCAGAGAGTGTCTGTGCCCAGCCAGAACCAGTTCTGCCCTCTATGGTGTGGCTTCCTGGCAGGAGGTGGAGATGGTATTGTCAGAGGCAGGACAGGCCCATTCAGGTGAAAGGAAATCTCCTCCCCCTACTCTAAATGCAGCCCAGGTCTATTAAGCCCTTTCCTGACCCACCTAGACTATCTAGAGCCACTGACTCTCTCCAGCCCTGTCATCCAAAACCCAGACAGTCAATCCACAACCTAGCAGAGGCCTCCTGGATGGCTGAGCAAGGAAATTCCTTCTTTCTAAAAGTGGTATTTTCAAACACTGATTGTAAAAATTACTTTCAGGCATACTAAACTTTATTTTTCTACCTAGTTCCCAAAGCCAGTTAGGTTCATAACATGTTATAAACAACTCCCCATTCAGTCCTATGGGAACAGGTAACCTTGCAATAGTGAAAAACTAAATTGGCCGTAGTTCACTATCAGGACACACCATACATGTCAGGGCATGTCCTGCCTATCACATACGTTGCACCCTGCCCAGAGGAGTACCATGGGCCTACCTTAGGGGTGACTAACATGTAGAAAAGGGAAGGTACAGGGCCTGGAAAGTGGGTGCACTTGCTAGGTCGACATGGCAGTTATAAACTATGCTCAGACTCTGCGGTGGCAGGTCTGAGTTACCTTTTTACCGGCTACTTCTGTGGGTGGCACAACCCGTGCTGCGAGCCCACAGTAGCATTGGATTTTCAGGCCCTGGCACTCTCAGTGCACATTACTAGGGACTTACCAGTAAATCCAATTTGGCAATCATGGAAACACCAATCCATAACACAATTTACAGCAGGAGCACTTACACTTTAACACTGCTTTCTAAAGCGCGCACAGACACTAAACCAGCAAAAACAGAGTCAAATCAAGGAGGTCAAAAAGCAAAAAGACAGGGGAAACACACCAAAAGAAGTCAAGTCTAAGAGGGTGTAACTCTTCATTTGCTTTGATTACACTATTGAAGGTGTTTTCTTACAGACTGACACAAAGAATGGTGGGCAACATGCTCTCCATGGGTCAAGAACTGTTAGAAATTGGGTTTATGGTTGGCAGATGTATGCACCCTGTCCAAGCAGGAACCACAATCCTATTCAGGGTAAGTCACCATACACCCTAAATTATCTTGTACTCACCCTCTGGTATCTTGGCACATAGCAGTCAGGCTTAACTTAAAAGGCAATGTGTAAAGTATTTGTGCAACACTTCAAAAAGTAACACAGTGAAAACACCACAAAAGACTCCACGGCAGGGTAGTAAAATAGAACTTATTTTTGTAAATAGAACATTACCAAAATGACAAAACTCCAATAAAGGGAAGTCGAGATATGCATTTTTAAAGAATAAACTGTAAAATAGCACTTAGAAGCATAAGTGCTTATTTGGAATATCTGGTCTGGCTGGACAGGGGCAAAGTCAAAAGTTCAAACTGACAGCGATAGAGGGCGCACTGGATACAGGGACCCAGTTAGGCTTGCTGAACAAAAGTACCTTGATCCAGATTGTGTCACTGTTGAAAAAGATGTGAGGTGCAGCCAAAGCGATGCGTCGATGCCGGTCCATGCAGTGGATGAGATACGTTGATTTTCTCCACGTAACAGTGGCGATGCATCGGTTCCAAGTGCCATGCACTGGTTCCAAATGCAATGCACTGCTACTGCTCCTGCAGCAGATAATGTGTCCATTTCAAGTGCGATGCACTGTTTCTGACAGCAGAGTGCCGACCCCGCTACATGCAATCGCAAGGATGCTCTGGTTCTGACACACTTAAAAGCAAAGATGAACCGAATCTGATAGTAATGCATCGTTTGGCTTGAAGAAGCACCTTAGGCCTCACTTCCAGGGGTCCAGGACTGGGGTTGCACCACTTCACAGGGAAGACTCATAGATGGCAGTGTCCAAGTGCAGATGCAGGTAAGAGGGAAGTCTTTTATGTCCCTAAGTCTTCAAATCAGGATGCAACATGCAAGCTAGCAAGTCCTTGGAGTAACTCTGTGTTCAAGTGATGCAGGTCCAGTCCTTCTCACCCAGGCAGGTGAACAGCAGGCAGAAGGGCAGCACAGCAAGGCAGGAGTCCAACAAAACAGCAGTCCAACATAGCAACAGTCCTTTCAGAAGCTCAGCAGTTCTTATTCTTGGCAGAATCTTCACAGGTCCAGAAGTGTACTGAAGTCATGATGTCAGGGGTCTATTACTTATACTCAATTGTGCCTTTGAAGCAGGGGAGACTTCAAAGAAGGCTATGAAGTATACAGAGGTTCTCTCTTCCTTCCCTGGCTCCAGACTCGCTACAGGGGGGTAGCAGCCCCTTGTGTGTGGACAGGACACAGCTGATTCAGTTGTGCGCATGTGGCGCATGTTCTCAGCTTCTCCCTCCCATCTCCCAGAGTGACCCATCAAGCCACACCCAAGCTCGTTTTGTGTGGCTACCTAGAGGGAGTACACAACACCCAGCTATCACCCAACCCAGACTGAACAGAGACAGGCAGCAGGGACCAAATGGCTAAAGTAATTAAAATGCCAACTTTAAAACAGTGGGATGTTCAGAACTGCAGTGTACAATCCGACTTCACCTTAAGTTGTGTTTTTAAATTGTGAGTCCAGACACACAAAACTTGAAAAGTCTATCTCTTCATAAGTGGGAATTATACTTAAAAAATGTAGTGTAGTAATCCCAAGGTTATCCTGGAGTGGTGTGGCTCACTGGTTAGAGGCGGCAGACCCGGAAGCAGAGGACGGCCCGGGACCAGGGTTCAATTCCCGACGCGGCAGAGTCTTGGACCAGGGTCAACGGACTCGATAATTCTCGCCTCGGTGCCTACTCTAACTAGGGATCACACTCGGCAACTCTGGGCATTAGCTTGCCTCATCTCCACAACGGCCCCCCACATACGCCGGGGATGCCTGGTTTCACCTTGGAGATACCCAGTAGGGACCATCTCACAGGGAAAGCCAGGACGGGTTCCCCAGCGGTCTACAGCGCAGAGATACTCCTTCGGGAGTCGATTCTAGCGCTTTAGAAACCCTCAATCAATCAATCAATCCTGTGGGACAGATTAGGCCTTCCATTAGTGAAAAACGACTTTGGCAGTTTTTCACTACAAAGACATGTAAAACTTAAAAGTATATGTTCTGCCTTTTAAATACATTGCATCCTGTCCTGTGGATTGTACAGGGCCTACCTGAGGGGTTAACTATGTGAATAAAAAGGGAAGGTTTAGGCCTGGCAAATGGTTTATCTTGCCAGGTTGAACGGGCAGTGTAAATTTCATATAGAGGCTCTGCAATGGCAGGCCTGAATCATGTTTAGAGGGCTAAGTAAGTGGGTAGCACAATGAGTGCTGCAGGACCAATACCAGCATTTAATTTACAGACTCTGGGCATGTGTAGTGCTTTTTACTAGGGACTCATAAGTAAATTAAATTTGCCAATAGGGGATGAGCCAATTTACCATGTTTAGAGAAAAGAGCACAAGCACTTTAGCACTGATTAGCAGTGGTAAAGTGCACAAAGTCTTAAAGCCAATGTCAGATAAATTGAGGGAGGGAGGCAAAAGGTTGGGGGAAGACCAGACCATGGCTGTCTGGTCTAACAAGAACCACTAATTCATTTCGAAGGGTACATTAGTTTACGTCTTACTTTTTGTGTAAGGAGAAATATTATGCAACCTTACATCAGGAATGTATTCTTTGAAGGAGAAGAAAGTATGTAATGTTAACAAAGAAAAACAAAACGTTCAGATAAGTACCACAACAAATCTGAAATAAAAGAAAGTGGTATGTTAAAGAAAGCCAAAAGGGATGAGTCTTTCAAAAAATGCATGTGGGTTGGTACAAGTTAGTTTTCTGGTGACAGGATAAAAGCATATTTAAAGAAAACAAATAAGAGAGTGGAATCTGCTAAAATATGTTATTATACACCAATAGTAAGGATTTAGGTGACACTCTTTCTGGCTGAGGTGAATTGAGTAATACTAAAAAAACATTTATTAGTCACCACTTTTGATTGTATAATTGTGTGATGTTTTGTTGCAATTTGCAATTCAGCGCAGTGGCTAGTTCTGTTAAAATGCAATTCTTTGATGATTTCTGACTGCCTAATTTGGTGATAATTTCTATTTATGTTATTGGTCTAATACATTTCAATAAACTGGAACAGAATTCAATTTCTTTGTATCAGTGACTTGAAACAAACACATGAATTATGGATTCTGTGTAGTATGAAATTGAAACAGGTAAGGCTGCAATGAAGCACCAAGAACATTTATTCACTAAAATGTCCACCAAACCAAAAATTATATCAGTTGCCCTTTAACCTCATATTTCACCACAGGTTTGATCACTTGTAACACCCTGGTAGTAATGGGGTGTCTAGTTGGCAGTGATTTGCACCATGTCCAATCAGAGATCTTCACTCTAGTCAGGATAAGAAAGTCACACAGCTAAGATAACCCCTGCTCACACCCTTGGTAGCTTGGCATGAGCAGTCAGGCTTATCGAAGAGGCAATGTGCAAAGATTTATACATCCACACAGTAACACAGTGAAAACACTACAAAAGACACCAACCCAGTTTTGAAAGATAGCCAATATTTATCTGAATAAAACAAGATCAGAATAACAAAAATCCAACAATCACAAGCAAAGATATCACGTTTCAGAGATTAAATAATTTTAGTCCATAGAAATCTATGGATGTGTTTTTTTTAGCACATAGACTTTAGATGCGTCAAAATCAAAGAGGAAAAATGCACAAGGGAGGTGAGGGAAAAGTAAAGCGAATTGTCAGAAGAGGTGATGTGTTGGTTCATTACTGATAGTCAGAAGAGGTGATGCCTTACTGTCGGGGGAGTTGATGTGTTGGTTCCTTACTGGAAGTGGAGGTGATGCGTTGATCTCAAGACAATCAACCTCGGTTCCTTACTGCTAGGCATCATCGATGGAGAGATGGCAATGATAGATGTCGCGTCAAAAATCCAGATGCAATGTGCCAATGAGATAGCAGCGAAGCAGGCACTGCATCAGTTTCTCAGAAGTGAAGCAGGCGATGGGTCAATTCGTTATTTGTGGTAAAGGGACTTTGTCGAAATTCAGAGCAGAATTCCACAGATGATGGGACTCACAAAGCGATGATCTCTCAGCAGAAAAGCAGGTGATGCATTGTTTTTTCGGTTGCACAAAAGGTGCTGCATTGATTCTTCACTTGCAAGGCGATGCTGCATTAAGAAAACAGGTGGTTAGAGCTGATGCATGTATTTTTTCACCATCTTCTACTTCCAAGAGCGCAGAAACTGGATTAGGCACCACTTGGCAAGTCAGGTCTCACAGCAGAAGACTTAGGCACTATTAGGTGAAGTCCTTGATGGTGCTGAGACTTCTTAACAGGAAGCAAGCACACAGAAACCCTTCGAGAACCTTAGAAGTAGGATGTAGAAAGCAAAGTCCAGTCCTTTCAGTCCCAGGACAGAAGCAGCAAGCAGCAGGCCAGCACCAGAAAGCAATAGGCAGAGTGTCAGTACCTCCTACAGCATCCATCTCTTTTTACTGGCTGAATGTCCTTTAGCCCTGCAGTGTTCTGATTTAAGATTATCAGACGTCCAATACTTATAACGATTCATGCCTTTGAAGAAGGCAAACTTCAAAGGAAACTCTTTGTAATGCACAAGACCCTGCCTTTTCCTGACCTGGCTCTAAAGACACTACAAAGGGATGGGGACAGTTTTGTGAGAGGACAGGCACAGCCCTATTCAGATGTCAGTGACAACCCCTTCCACTACTCTGTCTCAGGAAGGCCCATCAGCCTGCTGGTGGCCCATCAGGATATACAAGGCACACCTCCTCTCCCTTTGTGTGACTGTCTAGAATTAATGAACAAGAGCCCAATTGTCAACCAAGCCCAGACATGGATTCCACAGACAGGCAGAGGCATAGAGTGGTTAAGCAAGAAGATGTCCACTCTCTAAAAGTGGCATTTTCAAACACAGAATATGAAATACAATTTCACCAAAAGATGTACTTTTAAATTGTGAGTTCAGAGAACCCAAGCTCCAAAGCTCCGAATGGCAAATTACACTTAACATATATTTCAAGGCAATCCCCATGCTACCATATGGGAGAGACAGTCTTGCAATAGTGAAAAATGAAATTAGCAGTATTTTACTATTAGGGCATGTAAACCGCACCAGTCCATGTCCAACCTTTTAAATACACTGCACCCTGCCCATGGGGCTACCTTGGGCCTACCTTAGTGTTGACATGCATGTAGGCAAAGTGCCAGGTCGAAATGGCAGTTTAAAACTGCACACACAGACACTGTAGTGGTAGGTCTGAGACATGTTTGCAGGGCTACTCATGAAGGTAGCACAATCAGTGCTGCAGGCTCACTAGCAACATTTGATTCCCAGTCCCTGGGCACTACTGGTGCAATTTACTAGGGATTTACAAGTTAATCAAATACGCCAATCATGAATAACCCAATCACCAATACAATTTAGACAGACAGCATATGCACTGTAGCACTGGTTAGTAGTGGTAATGTGCCCAGAATCCTAAAGAAAACAAAAACAGGTAAGAGAAAAATAGGTGGGAGAAGGCAAACTTTTGGGTATGGCCCTGCAAAAAGGGCCAGGTCCAACGCAACTTCCCTTCCAGCCTAAAGCCAGGGTAGTCTAATCAAGACCTTGATGGACTTCCCTGCTTAGGGCGATAGAACATGGACTCTTCCCTACAACAGCATGGGCACTTTCCAGTTCTATGCCTTTCTGAACTCAGTTGATTCCCTCTGTCCATATTCTCAGAGTCCACTAAGCTAACTCACGGGGAATCCTTCTCTTCACCTATGGATCCCATCTGTGTAGCATCTAACCTTACTTTTCCCACAGATCTATCTCAGTGGGCAGACAGTACCAACATGGACAACACAGTGGTGTGGCCTATTCCATCCCGGGGTGTAATTCCAGTCCCCAATCCAAGGGAAATTCTGTCCACAAGGACAGGAAGCCACAGTGGCCACTGACAGATGTTAGTGCCAAGAGCCAGGCCTCACGCCGTCCAGGGCTCTCGAACCCCTGTGGTTTCTAAGAGTGGGGGGTGGTAGCCCTAGGTGACTGGCACCCTTTGTCCACTCCCTCTTCCACCAGTTCAGAGGTGATATCCTTAAGCTGGTCCTCCAGCTCAGGGTCTGTGCCCTTAGGCTGGAAAGAAGCCTGGGCTCTCACTCACCCTGCTCCTTCCCCTGGGGCCGTGTACCTTTCTTGTGGGACTGGTACCCCCAGAATCCAGAACTGTCGGAGTGTGAAAAGCAACCATCCTGCGCAATTCTTCCACCAGTTCATGGGTACTATCATGCAACTGGTTCCCCAACCCAGGGTCTGTACACTAAGCCTGAGCATATGCCTGGCAAGCCAGGTCACCAAGGCAGTCCTAGGGTGCTCTGACCTCAGAACTGGCAACCCCTGACCCACTGGTCCTCCACTGGAGACTGCCCCTCCCCCCACCCCTCCATCTGGACCTCTGCACTCTCCTTTGTGCTGCTGCCTGACACCAGAACTGGTGGGACACATGTCACAGCCCCCTCCCCAACTCTCCTGACACTATGGGGTCCCACTCAGCGATGGCCTCCCAGTGCAAACTTGATCTGTCTCCTGGTGCTCCCTCTGGGGACCATCCAGGCCGTGGGACTATGCTTGGGCAACTGGGGCATCTGCCCACCCCCATCTCTCCGCCTACATTGAAAAGGGACAGGGAACCCAATACCCATCCCACTACAATGAGAGCTATCTGGGCTACTAAACCTCCCCCACCTCCCTCGGTTGGGGGAAACCTGAGTCACTCCCTTCAGGATCACTCCCAAATGCATCTTCAGACCCTCTGCCTCCAGTGCAAGTTACCTGGGGTCAGAGAACTCACACTCCACCAGGTGTTGGCATAGCTCTGGAAAACCATGACTGAACATGTGCTCCCCAGCAATCCAATTGTACAGCCCCTCACGGGTGTTCAACATACTACCCTTCACCCAACCATCTAGTACATTGAAAAAGTACCCTACATCATCCCCCATCTGCTGACACAGTGTCTGACTGCCCCCTAACTCAACCTACCCCCAACATGACTCCATACTCCCCAACCAGGGTTTCCTCAATGGGTGCACACCTCTCCCTGTCAGTCCTTTATAGTGCCAGTAGAGTGTCCCTCCCACCACCAGGAATATGACTCTCTGTGTCAGTTCCCCAATCCTTTTCGGGGACCACAAACAAAAACTGGTCAGAAGAATTTAGAGCGGAAGAAGGAAAAATGTTTGGGGGTAACCCTGCAAAAACAGCCAGGCCCAGCTCACCCTAAGCCAGTAAGCAGGCTCTTATACCTTGTTAATTGTCCGGAAGAAGATCCATTGATGAAAAATGTCGGAAATAGATGGGGAGCCTAGAGCCACATTTACGTTTTGCTGTTGACTCTCTGATCAGTGAGACAAGGGTTAAGTAGGGCAGTGTCAGGAGTACAAACTGTAAAGCTGGACTGTAACTGCTTTCTCTGACTACCCCGAGCTGACGCTCACAATCACAACAGTGGCATTTATATATGTCTCGCATAAGTTATAATGTCTTTTAGAAGTACCATAAAATAACCTTTTTAAAAAAAAGCCTTTGCGTCTCACTCTTCTCCAACCTGCCTCCCACCTTACCCCCCTCTTTCTACTAGTTATTACATGAGGCGAGCGACATCTTGTGCTTGAAAGTGTGCAGCAACCATATCTGCTGTTAATTAGCAGAAAATTCATTTTTCTTGGTTTTTTTTTTCCTGATCCATTTGCACCGTAATGCGCTCTGCCACCAACTGGTGTGGAGCACTTGAAGAGCTAGATCCAAAAATAATAAATAAAGCGCCAGATCCAAAAATATTAAATAATAAAAATAAGTAAAACATAGAACACATGGAAAACAAAAAAGGGTGATATACATCCACTCACTTTTGTCTCACTGAAATTCTCCGGATATCTCTCAAGATGTCTTTACAGCGTTTGCGCTGCATCACCATATGTCAAAAAGAAACACTTTGCTCGGAAACAGGTAATGCCATATGCTCTGTCCTCAAGCAATGTTCCCATTTCACATTTTTTTCCAAGTACCTTGCTCGTCAGTCATACGGCACAGCTCTCTGGAGAAGCCTGGTTATCGCAATCAAACTCAGGCCTGAATTGTAAGCAGAGTGAGGCCTTCCTCGGCGTAACCTTGTAATTCGAATGCATCTCATGTGCTTGGAGCGGTTTAGACCGTGGTGGGTCGTAGGCAGTGACACGATTTCAGGCTCCGTTTTCATCCAGGGCCTAACAGGCAAATCCAAGCATGCGAAAACGAAAAATCGAGCCTCCCAGGCGAACCGCTTTCGTGCAAAGGCTTTTGTAGTCTGCTTTTCACTTCAGAAATCTAGCAACTTGTTAAAGCTCTTCTTAATATGTCAGTGATGTACTGCTAACCTCATAAATCTCCTCTAAGCCACAGCGGCGGCTGCAACAGCGGTCCCTGCTTCACAAAAATGCAATCATACCTATCCCCTAATCCACACACCGAACCAACCGATTTGTCTGGTGTAGAATATCCTAGCTATGAGCTAGATTATGAAATAAGAGTTTAAGCCGTTTCACAGACACGCCCGGCATTGATACGAGTCAAAAAGCTCCTAAAGTGACCGCAGGCGCTACAAACTTTTCATCTCGCACAGATCCTGTTTATACTCGCTTTGGTTATTCAGCGTCAGCTGAAGAATGGAAACATTGTAACAGCAACCTGGCCTGTGATTTTAGATGGCTCGTAGTTTTTGCATGTCGGGTCTGGTTTGTCAACATTGTGGCTGCTTGGTTTCCTTAGGTTCTTTAGTCAAAGGGAAATATATCTGGATGCGTGTGCTCCCACCTATGATATGCATCGTCATTTTATCAATCTAGGGGGCATATTTACAAGGGCGTTGCTCCACCTGAGCGTCACTCCAATGCCCTCCTTTATATTTACAATTCACTGCTAAGCCACTTTAACGCCGCATTGTAAACATTGTGCTCTTTCACACTGTTTTCGGAGTCAAAGGGCCATGCAATGGGTGTTGTTGTGGGCTTCCACCGCAACATCCATTGCTTTTTGATGCTGCCCCAGATTTACAAGGATCTGTAAGTCTGAGGCGGCACCAAAAATGAATGCCACTGAAAAGCGGGTGTTAAAGTGAAGAGAAATCCATTTATTTCTCCTTGTTTTTTGCTCTGAGTGTGCTGTATTCTGCTGCACACATAGAAAGAGCAAATCACCTTTAACCGCTAAGCCGCGGCACGAATTCCGCCGCAATGCGGCAGTTTTAACGAGTGGGCGGGGCCGCGTCGGCTAACGGACGTGCGCAGCACTAGCCAGGTAGTACTCACGACGGCCGTTGGCCGACAGGAGCACGGAAGGGGCTATTGATTGTTTATGTTCAGGAGAGTGTCCCTTCCTGCACATAAACGATCATCACTGCAACGCAGGCACCCTTGCACCATGGCGCAAGGGTGTCTGCATTGGCGCTGGGTAGCTTTTTTTGCGCAGGCGCAAGGGAAAACACAGGGGTGTGCCATATTCTTGTGAATATGGTGCATCCCTGCAGTTTTTAAATGACGCAGCATTGCGCTGCAAAATTGCTTGCAGCACCACACTGTGTCATTCCTTTGTAAATATGCCCCTTGGTGTCTTGGATGAAGAATGCCTCCAGCAAGCACCACCATTTTGTTGACTAATTGATTGCCCCTCTACTAGCAAGACTTTTTAGCCCCATTCCTATTTGTCCATCTAGTGTTCTCTAAAGCTAATAATTGGTACCTTGAAGCACTTCAAAAACACAAATGAAACTAAACTGAATTAAAATCAAATCAAATGAGTCTATGGTGCTTCGTCAACTGTTCGTTCCAACGATCACATTGTGAATATGATTGACAAAGCTCACCCTAAGATTGATTGCACCTAAAAAATAATTGGTTACGAATTCAGGATGCCACTCTTTTTTTTTTACCAAAAGGAGTTCACAATCCAAAATTCCAAAATATATTTCCCTTAATAATTGTTTCTCGGATTGGTTTCTAATTAAACGAGTAGTTTTGTTATAAGATTCCTTAGGACATGGTCAATGCCTCTCACATTTTTTTTCTACTTGGGAGACGCTTTCGAAATGCGCAGCTGACTCATATCTCCTGCTCTCCTCCTACCAACAATAATTTGACTTCACTATCTCTCTCCCTCAGTCGCTCACCTCTAGCTTCCTTTCGCCCCCTCCTGACGGTTTTACTTCCCCCCTCCAGCATTATTCTGCCTCAAAAGGACCATGAATATTATTCACGATAATGAGTCATGGGTACGTTGTTGTGAAGATTCAGGGGAGGGAATGGGTGCAGACGCTCACCACACCCAGGTAATAACCTTGAGTGTCGGTGCATTCCCGGAATGCTTTCGACAATTACATTTCCATCCACCTCGTAAACTCACATGCCTTGTGCTTAAACACACACCCTCCGTCCCTGTCTGATTCATGTGCTTGCGTCACACTTTTACTGAATGTTAACATTCGGGCACCGCTGATTGGGCGAACCAGCCTCAGTATTCCCTAAAGGATGCAAATGAAATGTTCTCCCCTGCATATTTTGTGCGACCCTGGCACACACCCCTTCCATAGGAACCTAGAAAATATATGTGTTTTCGTACATTATGCTAAAAAACGCATTGGATGGCCTCAAAATAAACACTCCTCCTATTGGCTGACATTTTAACATTGCACCTGCAGTTCCAGAGCTGCCTCTACTTGATTGGCTGTCAGTGTCTCCAATTGAAAATGCCACTCCAATACGAATGGTTAAACAGCATCCTCGAGCCCATGTCAGAGAAAGAATATCTGAGGGGGGGTGGGTGGCAAGTTGCAGTAAGGGTTTCCCACAGCTATGCCAAGGGGGACTGTAGGCATCCTCGAATGGTGGAAAGTGCCCTTTGTCTTTGTCATAGAAGGTTTACACAGAAAAGTTTCAGAATCCAAAAATATGGCCTTGAGCTGGTTCTGAAAGAATTCTCAAATTGCAAAGAAAACGGAAAAGAGTCCGAAACTAACAAGTTTCTGTGGGATCTAGGGGCATGAGAGCGGGCTAGAATCCGCATATGGCTGATGGCTATGGGGACACTGGGTTTAGATGGAGGATTTTGTGGGAGACCATGGTCTGCATTCAGAGTCCATTGTGCTTGGTCAAATGCCATGCACAGTTAGTTATTTGGGAGCGCACTGGGAACAGGGCATTGCCCCCAGCCACAATCCTGCACTTTTCTGAGAACAGCTGAATGCCTTATTTGGATGATTGCATGACCACTGGGGCTTGGTTTAGGGTATGGCTGGTGGCCATGCCCTCTGCTCAGAAACTATTGTAAATGGCTGGAGACTGTGCACAATATCACTTCTTTTGGCCTGTGGATGTACCATGCCCCTATGGTCCACTACATGACACAGGTCTGTACTCAGCACTTTACAGTGTCACTGATGTAGGGGGTATGAGCTGTGCCCGGTGCCAAACGCACATAGCCCAAGGATGCACACATCTAGATCTGAGGAACTGGGGCACTGAGTAGGGTGAGAATAAAGGCCTCTCCCTGCACAAGAGCAACTGCTGCAAATAACAGTTTCGGGAGCGAAGGTATAGGTCTGTGTCATGCACCCTTTGTCTGCCCCCCCCCCCCACTCTCACCTGGATAAAACATTTGTGTTTTGGGAACCTAGAGAATTGTTAAGAGTGTTTTACATGGCTAAAGGTTGATTCCTGCACAGAGTGCCTCTAGCTCACAGAGGAAATGTGCATGCATCAGGTGTGGGAGCAGGGAGGTTGGGCCATGTCTTGAATCCGGTACCTGCAATGCAAGGCCAAAGGTCAGGCCCAATGTTTTCATGGGTACAAAGCAAGAGTGACCAAAGTACAGGAGCTGCACTAGAGGCCCGATTCTCTAGGCAATAGGCCATGTGCAGTGCATTCTGGGAGCACCAGGAAGGGCATAAGGTGTGGTTAAATGCTTTGCAAAATCGCTACTCTCCATTGCTCATAGTTGGAGATGATGCACTGTTCCTTCTGTCGTCAGAGTAATTATTTGCAGAGAATGGTCAAAGGCAACTCCATGTGCCAAATTGCGACTGCATATGGCATAATGCAGTGTGCAGTAGAATATGGGAACATGTGACTAGATAGTGAGTGTGACCAAAGACCACCCTAGGCCCAGTATCTGATGTCTACATCTAAATACCACAGACCATGGGCTCTATGGGCATAAGGACAGAGCACTGTAAACAACCCAAAGTGTCACAGTTCATAGAGTGTGCTCTTCATGTGTGTATAAAAAACTGGGAACTGCGAATGCGAGTGTAGGGTGATTGGGTACAGAGGGATGTCTTCAGACCTGCCCTTCACCCAACCCACGTCCTGGGCTCTGATATTGGGTCAGCAGTTGACGCATGGCTTATATGCAGCCCTTTAGCCCTAAGTTGTGCTGCCCACAGCGTATTCTACTTTATGAGCTCTCATGTCACTACACTTATTTAACATTGAAGCAGCTGATCATATTGAAAGGTGAGGGCTCTCTCTTTGAGTCATAAAACCCTAAACTGAGTGAAGTGGAACTCGATTTATCAATCAGACAATAAAAAATGTACATTTGAACAGCGATCCATAAATTGCCAAGTTTGCAAATGGTTCGTGAACACAATGGCCTAAATATACAAATGCTTAACTCTTCAGAGATTACTCAGCATTCTTTGAAAAGCAAATATCTCGGAGAATTTCATTCTGATTTCCACCAAACCAGTAAAATAATCTAATTCGAGTAAGGCTCTAATTCAAGCTATAAGTTTTGTTATTCTTTTTGCAGGTTTTGCTGTATATGAGAAAACAATTGCCTATGAAACTTGAAATGGGAATATCTACTTTCAGATTCACTCCAGTGCCAATGGTAACGCCCGGCCCTAATTAATCAATCAGCTTGAAACTTGAAATGAAGCACCTGGACTGAGTGGATCAGGGTGATAACAATTTTCCTGCAGATTAACAGATGCACTAAAGGTACTGGAAGACCAAATATACTAAGCAATAGAAATTTGTCAACAACCAAGCACACTTTAAATGCAAATACCTTGTAAACTTTTATATGGAGCATTACCTTAACAAACAAAAAAATCCATTCTGAGTAGCAATCTATCTTATTACAAGTTTGATGCAGCTATGGGACTGAAAAATGACATGCTACTTGACCTCAAATAACGTTGCCACTACTTGACCGATTGGAATGAAGAACATGGGTTGAGGTAACCAGGAGTCTGGCATATTTCATGCAAATGCATTTACATGTCATCAAAATTACTGGTATTCTAAACTTTCAAGTTGACATAAAATGTGTATTTGTAAAGCACACATTCACCCGTAGGTATCTTGGTATTAAATAACAGATGTTTATTGTTACCCAACTCAATGTTGCTCATTTTGTTGTCCTCAAAAGGATGACTGGACCCGCCAGGATTTGAACCTGGGACCATGAGGTGGAATGCAGGCCCTTGGAGCAGATGCATTAGTCCACTGAGCCACCAGACCCAGCTTAAGTTAATATAGACTAACCAACCTAACTGTAAACAGAACATGACCGTGACTGATTTTTGCAAACGTGTGATGTTATATGTGACACTTCAGTATGAGGTATGAATAAAGATGGGCAGTTTTTTCATTCAACAATAAGTGTGTGGGAAACCTCTCACAAATGTACCTTTTTTTTCGCTCATCCACCTACCAGTGCTGAAAGAATATGTGACCTATAGGTGAAAGGAGTGGAATAGAAATATAGTTCTCAGTTCCCCCAGTGAGAAATGAGAACTGCATGAGCAGTCCAGTCGTTTCTACAGCAACATATACCACACTTAGGCTCTCTGATTGAAGTCTCACCTGTAATTGTTCAGTTCCATGTTTCTAAGTCGTAGCATATTCTACAGAAGAAAAGTATGACAATAGGTGGGAAATCTAATTAACTTGTGGGGCCCATCTTGGCCTCTGACAGTGTGCCTGCAAAGAAACTTCCTATTTAGAGGATGTGTTGAGACTCACAGTGGGAAATTTATAAATGGGCTGTGGCAGGTACCTGTTTTCAAGTAATAAAAATTCTCAGAAATGTTTTCGATCTACTCCCAACGCCGGCCAAAAAGACGGTGGTAGCAGCCTTAATTCTACCCCGTCTGGACTACTTTAATAGTCTCTATGCAGGAACTAACAAAAAAGTCCTACAAAGACTACAGGTGGTCCAGAAAGCTGCAGCAAGGCTGGTACTCAATTTGCCTAGAGACTCCTCCTCAGCAACAGCACTAAAAACCCTCCATTGGCTGCCCGTCCATATTTTTAAGGTTCTTACCATCATTTATAAAACAACAAATAATACTGGACCAGAATATCTTAATGTCAGAACTAAGCCATACACCACTCAACGTACTCTACGGTCATCTTCAGAGAACCTTTTAACAACACCCAAATTCAAACTTAAAACCAGGGGTGGAAAGACACGGGCGGCCATAGGGACCAAAGCCTGGAACTCCTTGCCAACTCAACTCAGACACACACAATCTGAACTCAACTTTAAGAAGTCCTTGAAAACATGGATTTTTGGTATCCCAGATAATACTGCATGGTCTCTCCTCTGAATTTCTATCATCTGAGACTATGCCAGCTCCTTTCTCCTGGTAGGTCCCCTCCCCCTCTGCATACAGCTACAAGATACTCCGTGGAGTGAACGTTGCGCTATATAAAAGCTCTTTCATTCATGAGGGGAGCTTTTGTGTGAAAAACTGCCTTCTGTGTGCTGGTGCCATCAATGGACTGATGCATTTGATCACTCCAATGCAAACGAGCCACGATGGGAGTGGCACTGGTGTCAAGAGCTTGCCCACAGGAGGGTATGGCTGAAGAGAATCTGGGGGGAGGGAAGGGCATGGCTGAGAATTTGCTGACTTGTTTTTGTTTGCCAGCAGAGAAAGCCACTTTAGCTCCACAATCAAAAATGGAACATTACACTTATTGTTACATTTGTTGGAATATTATTCCCAGTTCTAGACAAAGACAATTAATTGGAATGGAATAGGGGTTACATAGATCACCACGATTTAAAGAATAAACTGATTTTATATTTTTGATTTTTCCCATAAGGTCCTTTCAGCTCAGAGTTTTACCTGACTTTTCATGGTTCTATTGTTTTTAGTGATAGACATTGAATTCTGAGTAAAGAATCACAACTTCCTGGCATCAAGTTTTTTTAATAATGTATTGTTCTTTCGTTATATTTTGTCTCCTAGCCTAAGTAATATGCCACAGTGCAAAGCCTTTTGTCATGCTAATTAGGTACTGATTCCAATGTGTGCACTTTGGCCTTGCCTACTTTTCTTCCCACTTACCTCCAGAGCTATTATAAATGTCCTACTATGCAGAGCAGGCTGTGGATGCAGGCCATCACCTTTGAACACACCCCACATCTAGTTTCAATGCATAGAGAACACCCTGCATAAGACCTTTGGGGAAGAGGCAAGTATTTCAGAGGCACTTTCAGAGTGGTGAGCAAAGAATACTGGCAGACATGACTCATGAAAAAAACTTAAAAACTATGGAATGGAGTAATACTAAGCCAAAATAAAGGTACTAGACTGAGTAAAATTATATTCAAATGATAAATTAGATGTGGGAAGAAAATATGACTATGGTTCTTAAAATGGGAAATACTTATTTTGGACTGAATCAAATAACTTTGAGCACCCTAGACCATCTGCACAAAGTTTAAAGTCAAGCATCTGCCAAATTTCTCAGGATTCTTGAAATGCATGATTGTTGTTTAGTAGAACCATATTCATAACACCTGCAACACCATAAATTTGCCCTCTACGATGTTTGTTTGATTTTTAATTAGGGATTGACCCAAATTTCATGTATGCCAAAGTGTGCATGCATAATATTATCCACAGTGCAATCCCTTTTTTTTACTGGGCACTGTTGGTATTTGTGGTAACCTGATATTTAAAATCTTTGCTTGCAAAACAGATGTTTAAGATGATTTAGTTGTGCTAGTTTGGAAGATGCCCTAATGCGGGTTAGCAGTGTATTATCTCTTGGCGTGTGTGGGAGGGCATGGCTCATGAGAAGGGCTCCTGGTTTTGTGTTATTTTTTTTGTCATTTCCATCTATATTTACCCATATTTATCTTTTGTCAACATTATCTGTATTTATCCATATTTAATATGGGTATTGTGTAAAAAACTAAAGCTGAAATTGGTATATTTCCACATTTATTTACCTAATAAATATGCAGTCATGCTTGAATGCCTGCCAGGTTTTAGTGATATGAACACCAGCAGAAGATAAATGAATGGACTTATATGAAAATATGCACATTTTAGTATCAGCCTTGTGCATATCACCTTCTGTTTAAGCTTTTTTTTACTAAACTACCTTTCATTTTTAATACCCTTGCCTATCAAGCCACACAGTTTTTGGCCTGGCTGTCATGACAAAGTGTATTTAGAATCACTCAAAAAGCACCCAATTTCCGTTTTTATCCACATTTAAAAATAAATACAGACCAGAGAATAAATGTTTTTTCTGTCTGTATTTATCTGTAAAAATTAGTAAAAACGGAAACAGGGAGCCTTACTCATGAGAGGTGAAGCCTCGTGAGTATCATGTTGGCCCTTTCCTCCTGACATCATTCTCCTTCACCCATCTGCCCTTGCCCCGGAAAGGGCCCCATAACCCACTCAAGGCTTTGCCTGAGAGTCATGGCCACTTGAGTCAAATACTGTTCTCTGTGAGGGATCATGTTAACAAGATTTGAGATTGAAATGTTCCACCTTTGAAGTGCAGCATTACACATTTTTTAACTATTTCACAACGATTTACAATATGCTTGTGCTGCATGTGCAGTCCCAGACACCTACATTTAGAGCTTTACACTGAATGCATTTGACGAACAGAATGTTCCCATTTCAACTCTAAAATGTGTCTAGTTTACCTTCAGATAAATATCCTTTCTTTCCAAATGCCAAGTAATTTACAATCCAGATAGCCACTTTTTAAGTGTGAATTGTCTCAAAAGCATTCATTGGATTTATCCATTTTACATCTCTTGAATCTGGTTTGCATTTTCATTTCCACTTTTCTGTTTGAGATTTCACTGATTTTCTTCATCACATTTAGAGACGGACACTTTCCATCCAGAATCATCACAGTTCCGGGTGTAAGCTACTTCAGTTTCGAAATATCCGTCTTTTGAACTTCAGTACCCTGCTGTTTTCCACATTTGCCCCATATGCACTTCATAACAGATGTAATGGAAACCCCATAATATGTATTCAAGCAAACATTTCATCTGATTAGAGCCTCCAAAAATCTACAAGTTAGCATGACTGTCCAAAATGTGAGCCCTTAGTTCCAGCTGACACAATTCTAACACAGTTCCTCATTCATACAGTGGTGCCTAGTTGGTATTGGCAAAGAAGAATCTTTGCCACAACACTCTGCTTTCGTAAATGGCAGATATGTTCATTCAAGGAAATGCCAAGACATGCCTAGTAGCATCTGTTTGAAAACTGGAAAACACAAAGACACACACATAAATATCCATGCATACATATACAAATATTCAAACTCCCATGCATACAAACTTAGTAGGGTTCATACCCTTTTACCCATTCTTGACTTCACAGTGGATACAGCAGTCACCGACAACCCTCTCATGTAAGGTAGAGAATGTCTAGCAAAGTTCTACCAAGACCATGTTTTTATACTGAATAAATGGCCCGTGTCGTGGACAAACATTAATCTGAGTGTTTTACCAAGGTGCCTACCTATCTGAATATCTGAAAGAATGAAAACATAATGTGATATGGGTTAATTTTACAATCTATGAAGGATTCCTTGCAGATTTATCAGAAAGGTATTAATAAATTACCTTGCCCAGCTCCTAGCCAACCCTGACAGTGCTCCGGAAAATAAATCCCCTGGCAGAAGGATGTGCTTTGACCATGACATGCAGTGTGGGGCAATTAAAGGTGGGGCCTTAATCAGGAGGGGCAACCTTGTGTCCTACAAGACGGCCTGCTGTGTGCTGGTTCCATCACTGGACTTATGATGATCAAAATGTTTTTGCCATATTCGCTATGAGTTATTGATCAATGGCGTTTGACAACATGGACCTGAATGAAACAAAAGACGTTCTGCTCAGAGAAAAATAAAAACAATTAAATAACACTTTTACAGGGAATAATCTTTTGTCGTAACTGAAATTGTGAGCTAGTGAAAACAATATAAGGACGTTACATTTACTTAGTCAATAGATTAAATATGATCTGTCTGTTATTATAAATGATGTTACCTTTTGGTTCCCATGTATATATAGAGGACCGGCTAAAGGTAGAGGCAGACAATTGGTCTTATACTGGTGAGATAATTAATCAATTCACCTGTGTGTGTTTTTTCATGTGTGTGGTGATTTGGCACTGCTTTTCACTTACACTTGGTTACTAGCCAATAGGCATGGACTGTAAATATACTTATGACACAGTAATGTGTTTGTTGTGTTTGTGTGTTACAGAAAACCGACCAGACTGAAGTTGGTTCTGAGAACACCAATAGAAATAAGTATGTTTTTTTCTTTTATCACATTTTTAGCAGAGTGACATGACATTGGTCCTGAAGAATGCCACGAACCTCTGGTCATTTGGGCAGAAACATGTTGACCTAGTCAGATAGGGAACATCCTTACCCCTATCATCTACACTGTTTTTTAATCCTATCCATAGGGGATACTCATTAAAATATGTTTCCCCATATGAGATGGTTTTAATTCACTTTTGATATTATTTTGCACTCTGCCCCTCATTCACATAAAACATTGGAGTGAAAAACACCTCACACTCCTCTCCTGAGGGAGAGTTGCAGACCACACAGTGCACCTTAAGGGCACTGTGTGCAAGAGGGAACCTAATGATGAAGCATGTCACCCAAAGGGTGAGTGAGGGTTCTTATCTTTAACAAGCAAATGCCCTTCCTTTTTAGTTCTGTTTGTGCACATTCAAGTTAGGACACCATCCAGTTATCTTTTGTTTGTATTATATAGTGGAGTGGTACAGTGGATGGTAATAATTCCTCCTAGAGAGACCTTGTTGTGAGATAGTGTTAATACAAACCCACACTTCAGAAATAACTATTCGATTTTTCTTGGGAAAATATTTCTTTTTATGAACTTTTCAAAACTAAACTGTGTTAAGGTGAACTGAGTAAAATATCTGTTTGTAAAATATCTGTTCTCAAAATAATATAGGTTCCTAAACATATTCTTCGATCTGTGTGGACACCACTGAGTCAGATCCTAAGCAGTATTGGCAGCTGTAGTGCAGGGAGTGGATAACAGCTGCAGGCGTTTTTCCTGATCTGAAGAATTACACATTTGTACACACATACATGTCACGTGCATCCCAAATTGGAGAAAAAAGATTTTAGATAATATCACGGAGGCCAGTTGTGTCTTCCAACCCCTCTCCCAGCAATTACATCACAAACACAACACCATCAGAAAATGTAGCCACCCAAAATCAATTGGCTAATCATGACATTATATGCAATTCAAATGTATTACCATAAGTCATTGAACCCACGTATGGCAGAGAAACTATATTGCCAATGGTACGAACAAATAATCAAAAAATCTGTCCATGTTTAGGATTCAAATGCTTCCACAAACTCTTTGATTTATTTGTTTTGAGCATTTCTTTTAATCTGCTTAGAAGGCACCCAAGAATAATTATTTTGTGATTCAAAATGTAATGATACAAAACTGTACAGAATAAATAATTCTTATAAATTTGCCAGACCTTTCTAGTGAATAATGCTGCAGTGCTTCAAACTCCAAGCCAAGTCCACCACTCAAAATGATAAGTGCATGTTTTCTACGAATTTATGGCAAATGACCTCTTAATCACAAACAAAATAAAAGGGCAAACTCTTACTTGGAGAGTACAGGCCACAGTAAAATTGTCTCTATCGGCAAGAAAACAAAAAAGCCACCACAGGAGCCAACTACATCGAAAAAAATAAACATAGAATCTGTACATTTACAGTATTTACAAATAATTCACTCTTTCTGGATATCTTGAGCATTCGTGGAGCAGAAGCCGAAACCAAAACACAAGTGATGAAAATGGGTGTACAGTAGCATTGTATGTTAGAACTTCTCAAATCTCTGTGTGACTACCAACTGGAAAAGCAGCTTGGGCATAGGGTATGCCACAATAGTTATCTGACACATTTTTGAAAGAAGGCAAATGAATGTCTTGAAAACCTACATTTAGCAAACCTTAGTGAACATTTAAATAACCAACGTAGTTTACCTCTTTTATCACAGATATTCTCAGATGTTTTGTTTGCCATAGATTTTTAAATCTTGAGTAGGGCCATAGATTGCAACCACTGCAATAAAGTCTCAAATTGCCTATGTTCCATTTGGCGCTAATCCTTAACCACGATGGCCTCTATGTTAAAGTCAAACAAATTCATGAAGCCATGGTACACAAAATCAACACAATAAAACATTTTGTATCCACTGGCACACAAGATGGTCACTGCCAACTAGATGTTTTTTTTAAAGCCTAGTAAAATTTACTAACTTCATTTTCTCAAACAAAGTTACTTCATGATGATGCTTTCCTTGTTGACTGACTGTTTTGCTCAGTGTCGCAATGGCTTCTCACAGCGGTCCCTGAGTTGCTCCAGGATTGCTGCTGTGCTTAGGTTCCATTTGATGACGAATGTGTTTAAGGCACTTGTATTTACAAGGTTTGGAGAGAACCAAGATTCCTGCACCTCTGTCCCTGGCCACACTTAAAGATAAATATATTCCTTTATGTTTGCTGTTCCAAAATTTCCAAATAGTCAGGCTCAGAATGCAAGTTGGCTTTAAGTTCAAAATATTCATTCTTAGTCTGTTCCACCAAGACTTTTCGGGGCCTGGAATACATAAATGTCTCCATCAACTTCAGTTCCTCGCGCGTTCTAGGATAATGCGCGTCCATGTCAGGCTGCAAATGAGCTATATTTTTCCTCAGGTATTCGGTAATGCCAAGCTGCTGAAGTTCCCTTTCCTTTTCAAGGATATTTCTGTACAATGAGCTGGCATCTTGAAAGGATAGAAACTCTGCTGACTGGTCCTCAGCTCTGAACTTGTGGTTTGAGCCTGTGAGCGGTGAATCATTCTCTCTTTCCATTAGACTCTTGCGGAGGTGCTTCTGGTCATTTGGCTCTTTCTCATCTGCTTCTTCCTCGTGGGCTGTGTGCTTTGGACTGAAGGGTGGGCTCTGGTAGACATGAACTGCAGGATTAATGATGCGCTGCTCATAGAGGGCTGATCCCGGTCGCTCTGTTGTGTGATGGGTCAATTTATGACCATACATACTATACTGGAGACGAACAGGGCTATTTTCCCGTAGCTGTTCTTCAGTTTGTTTCTTTCTGTGTCTTCTTCGTCGGTGCAGAACAAGAACAATTATCCCAGCTGCACAAAATACAATCGCTATGAAGAGAATAAGCAGGCCAAGGATTAAAACCGAGAGTGGCACATAGTCTGTGATGGACCGCAGAATGCTTCCAGCACTGCTGGTTGTTGTAGCTGGCGTTGACACAACCACATAACTTACTTGTGTTGGCAGGACTGGATTGTTTGCAAGGCCTGGACATAAAACGTCATTGTTTAGAGATTTTAATTCCTTTTTTGCTAATGCTGCTGGGGATTTGCATAAAATGTCGTTCATCATCGTGTTTTTGCCCAGTTTTTGTATCCATTGTTTTAGGCCTACTAAATCACATGTGCAGTCCCAAGGGTTATCCTCAAGTTCAATCTGGACCAGCAAGTCCAGTTCATCCAAAACATTGCTAACAGGCAAATGCGCAAATTGATTAGTTCTTAGGTATAGTCGAGCCAGCGGAACTCCTGAAAAAATATTGAAAGGCAAATTATGCAGGAGGTTATTGTTCAGGTAAAGGACCTTTAGTTTTGGCATTGTATTAAATGTCCCTGGTAATATTTCCTTAATCGCATTATACTCCAGATACAAATACTCAAGCTGTAACAGACCAAGGAAGAGACTTTGACTAAGCTTTGTGAGGTGATTTCCATTCAGGTAAAGCTTTTGCAACTTGGTAAGATTCACAAATGATCCTTCTTCGATTATTTCAATGCGATTGTTGCCTAAATGAAGCATTTCCAAAGATGCATATTGCAGAAGGTCTGATTTTAGTACAGTTTGGATAATATTTCCAGCCAGAATAAACTTTCTGGGATTGAGAGGTGGTGGCCCTAAGTCTGACAAGCTTTCGATGTTTCTCTCCTGGCAATGTATTAAAAGCCCTGAGTGAATATGGCTGGTACAGTGGCACGGCACTGGACAGTACACAACTGGAAGCTGAGTTGCTGGCTTTGTGGCATGAGGGACCAAAGCGGGCTCCTTTGTGGGAGCTTTTGGGACTGGTATTGCTTTGCTTGCCATTCTCCCATCATTTGCAGGTGCAGTTACAACCATTGGCAATAGCCCGGAAGGATCTTCCAGTTCATTTATTGGATCAGTAGTACACATTGCTTCTTTTTTCAGTCGACTTAGCATGCTTCCCTTCAGAATGGGTGGGCTGTAGCAAACCACTTCGCCAATTATTGACTGTGGGGGCATATTTTCCAACCAGGTTTTCAGCTGCAGCAGTTCACAATTACAGGCCCACTTATTGTCTTCGAGCTGAAGATCCAATATTCTACCAATGTGCTCTAAAAATCCTACGTAGGGTAAGGTCTGGAGCTGGTTCCCTCGAAGATCTAGGTGGGTGAGTGGCACGAAGCGAAAAATATTTGTAGGGAGAAACTCAATGGCATTGTCATTCAGGATAAGAACTTTAAGCCTGTTGAGCTTGCTAAAGGCACTTGGCTCGATCTCCGTGATAAAGTTGTTGTCAGCTTGAAGAAACTCAAGGTTCTCCAGTCCCTGAAAGGTATCTTCCTTTAGAATTTCCAAAGAATTGTGATTGATGTGAAGCTGCTTAAGAAGGCTCAAACCATTGAAAGCTCCTGGCTCAATATCTACAATGTTGTTGAATCCAAGGTGCAAGGAGATGAGGTTGGTGAGGGCGGAAAATTCGTTGACACGTAGTTGGTTTAAGCCATTGTTCAATAAACTAAGATGGAAGGGCAGTGAAGGTGGTACTTGTATTTGAGATAACTTCTTGATACCTCTTTCTTCACAATTTACAAACAGTATGCTGTCCTTTTCCTCGCAGGAACAGAGTGCCTCACAAGATCCACTGCCCGGCAAGGCTTCGGGGGAAGCAGAAGCCACCATAATGGAGCAAAGTATAACAATCCGCACCTCCATGCTTCCACACAACAGTTTTTTGCCTCTGTGGAAAAAAAAACATTCATATTTAATTCCATGATAAATATTCAGCTCTTCAACTAGATTTGTTTATGGTAGCAATGTCCTTGCCTCTTTATGGTTAAAATATGTTATCATGTTAATTTTAATAAACTTCCAGCTAGGAAGAACGTGCATTTTAAAGAACCTTCGACAAAATAGATATATGCCAAGGCAATGCAGTGAGCTCCTACGAAGCTGCAACAGGCACTGACTGGAAAATGTAAGTCAAGGGACGCTAGAAAAATTATGCTACCGTCATTCACGGTTCATCACAGCCCACCAGTCTTCAGGAAGATGCCAACTCAACAAAAAAGGACTTTTCTGTCTGTGTGGCAGAGCAGAAACCTGAACAGAGGCAATGATAGTTCATCGTGGGGACTTACACTCAGCTCGGCTTAACAGTGTGTAGCCTGTGAAATGGCCTTTCGGTCGGCATCTGAGGCGCTCTGCTGGGTCCTAGAGCCGGCTCCGTTCACTGCCCTCCTGCACCAGGGGCTCTTTCCGAATTTTTAACACCTACAAAAACAATGCATGAAAACCAGTGAGTCAAAGTCTCGGGTGAGCGAACAACAAACATCTACTTGAAGCGAAACAAGATCAAAAACTGAGGGCCTGATTTTCGAACGCATCATAAATTCAGGGGTATATTTCGTAAAGTAAATGACGACTTCATGTGGGTACTACCAATGTTTTAAATGGGTTGCGACGTGTCTACAGAAGTTAACCAAAAACATGCTCTCTTTAAACTGGAGTTATAAATCCGCAGTCCCTTTTTATGGCAGCTCAAATCTTTTATGGTGGTGATGGGGGCTAGTGTTTCTGGATCTGCAGTACTGTATACTAACATCTGGCAACTGCTGTACGGGGTCGACAGGATTCAATAAACGGTTCAGTCCACCACATCAAGTCAGGGAAGCCCTTGGGTCTGGTATGCATTTCCTACTTGTACTCCTTCTTGGCCAGCACATTTTGCAGATGATGTTGGCACGCATTTCACATCCTAAATTCGACAACGGACTAAAAGTAATCATACAGAAGAAATGTGCCATGCCCAGTGACACACAGGTGTATATTTACGTAAATTTATTTTGACTTTTTTATTGACAAACATTATGCAAGAATGCGAAGGGTTGCAGAAAACATATGTCCTAAAATGTCCCGCAAAATGTGCGACACCTACATTTGGAGACAGCAGACTATACTTTCAGAAACGTGCAGTTTTGTTTTGTCTTTTTTTCCCCATTAGCGGCAATAAGGCGACCTCATATATTCCGAAAAGTCAGGACAGGCTTAAGTTGTCACGAGTCTATTTAACAGCTATGCTTACAAAAAAGTAAAAGTTTGCTCTATTTATCTTCAGAAAACGTACAAATGAACTGCTGACACTCAATTAAAATATATGCAAATGTAGAAAAAAAATGTAAGGGAGAGATTTCTGTTCGCACTTTTCATCACTATCACCCCCGATCCCTTCACGTTGATAACGATAACACTCTAGCTGTCTCTCCCTCCCCCTCATGCGTTCTTAATGGAGCTGAACCCGAGAAGGTTATCTTGAAATAATAAACGCCTCCAAGATGGAGTGTGTGCGGGTGTACTTGACGGCCACACACCACCTAATCCAGGCCCAACCACAATTAGTTGGTGCTATTCCACAAAGTAAGTCTGCGATTCTGTTCTTTCTCTTCATCACCGGCCACGGCCCAGCCCTCATAAAGCTCATTCCAAACATATCTGCTGATTAATATACATATATCGAGGGTTTCCACGGGAGGTCCGCAAACCCCGCTGGCGGTAATTAGCCCCCATTTTCCGTTTCCAGTAGTAACCGTGGAAGAGAAAGGCAGCTGTTTACTGCCGCGCTGAATGCCCAACTTAACTAATGAGAGAGCTCAGCCAAAACAGAGCGACGGCGCAGTGACTGACAAGCACCCCTTCGCTGCTCTCTGCGGTGGCGTCATGTAGCAATGAGAAAGCGCAGCGGCAGCCCTCTTCAACCTGCCATTGCAGGCAACCCAGGGGTGAGGACATGATTTCTGGAAGATGGGAGGAGAAGGCTTGACACAGACTGTGCATACATTATTTCTCCAATAACACGATTTAAAAAGTATTCTCCTGAGGCGCGCTGTGCTACTAGAAGTCTATTTTTGTGTGTAATGATAGGCAATTTTATCTGTTCTGAGAGAATACGCCAAGAATCTGATTATGGAACTGTGGAGCCAATTAAAAAGACTCTTTTGAGTTCCGGAAGACATTTACTGCTTGCAATCGTTTGTTCATTTTCTGTGTAGACATAATATATGTGTCTGAATCTCGTAAGAATCAGAATGGGGGCTCTAATCGTCTACCCTTGGAGCGGGTACACTTTGTTCAGTATAAAAAGAGAAGCTGATTGGCAAATATTTACAGAGAGCGGCAAATGATGCATATCCACTCGTTAACCCTGAAGTCTTTGGCCACACACAGCAGCACGCGTACATACCACACACATACAAAAACACATTACCACCACACACGCACACAATCATGTAGACATACACCCTTCACTCATTTTCGAACCCACATTCCCACACACAAACATATCACACAGAAGCACACTAACTGCACACGCACACACTGGCATGAAGTATACAGCAACGCGGCATAGTAATACATGTTCCACATGTAATAAATATGATCTACCTTTATACATTGGAAGCCAATTTTAAGAACTCAGATAACTCTTGGTGGCAGGCGCAAACGTATCAGATGGAAGCTCACTAACACAGCACGCACACATATTGACATGAAGTATACATCGCATAGCAATACAGCTCCCGAACATAACAACTATGATAAACCTTTACACAGTGGAAGACAATTCTATAAACACAGAGAACACTTGGTGGCAGGCACAAACATATCAGTTAGAAACACACACACACATACTGACATGAAGTATACATCAACCTCGCATAGCAATACGTCCCACGTATAATAAATATGATACACCTTTACACAGTGGAAGCCAATTCCATGAACACAGAGAACACTTGGTGGCAGGCACAAACATATCATATAGAAGCACGCTAAAACACAGCACACACACATACTGACATGAAGTATACATCAACATCGCATTGCAATACATGCCCCACATATAATAAATACGATGTATCTTTATACAATGGAAGCCAATTCTAGCAACACCGAGAACACTTGGTGGCAGGTAATGTATAAGTTAAATGACAAAAAACAATCTTTCTACAAGTCACCATACAAACAGAAGCGTACCTTTCAATTTTTCATATGATGAACCGAACACCATCGGCATACATCTGCGAGAAACTGACACTGAATATATTGATCGTTCTTTCTAAGGGGTAATGGGTCAAACACACATCGGTATTCCATTTGCACAAAAGTTTGAAAATAGCAGTGTCCCTTGAGTTAAAGGGACTCGTATCACAAGCGCATACTTTCAAAAACAGAGGCAGTTGACTAGTTGAATGGGTCTTTCTTTACCTGCGAACTGGATCCCGAGGCAGCAGTACCCGCAGTTATGACAGACACCCTACCAGAGAGAGGGGTGCGGAAACTGACGCAGGTGCGGAATCGTCCTCTTCACTGTAATCCCCGTGCTCTATGATCCAGAGGTGTCACGCAAAGGTGCGCGCCTCCGTGCGCCCCCACGCGCCGCGAGTCCGGCCAAAAGTACGACTCCGGTGAAGGCTCGCGAGAAGGAGCAGAGGGCGCGCTGAACTGAAAATATCACCATCTGCGCGCGCCCAGCAGCATTTGTCTGACTTTCTTAATTAAGATTCAAAGCATACTTTGCGGTAATGCTGAGTTGTCAGGACGCCTCTGGAAGCGGCGAGCAGCCCGGCAGCCGGCGCAGAGCCTGCCCTTCAGCAGGGCGTGCGAGCAGGTCAGACTGCGCCCCCCTGCCTCCCTGACGCGAGCTCCGTCCACGCTACCGGCCGCTCCTTCTCGTCTTTCCTGTTAGCTCGGGTTGTTGTTAGTCACGTTGCCAAAGGCTGCGACCAAGGCGTAAATAAGAGAGACTTCTTGGCATTTGGCTTGGAGATTAAGCCCTTCCCCTCCACGGAGGCTTAACTGCCAGTGTCAAATTGTACAAGATGCGGCTCCACCTTGTTACAGTACAACTCCTCCCCTCGCGCGCAGCCCCTCTCAATATATCCAGCCGCTGCTGGAGCGACCCAGACGGGCGCTGGGCAGGAACTGCGCGGGTTCGCTCCTTCGGAGGGATGGATGTTTTACGATGTTCAAAGGTCGAGCCGGGGTTCTGCACAGATCCACACGTGGACAAGCCACCTACTGAGACTGCAAAGGGACTGTTAAGATTGTCCATACTCAGCACAGCGAGCACCGTATGAGCTAACAGCAGTGACACTTTACAAATAAAATAATCTAAGCGATTTTTTCCATGGGAAAACCTTCCTGAGGACAACGCAGCTCTTCACTATTCCTTTTGTGACTATATACTCCATATAATGTACATGTAAAGATATTCAGTTGTTTTAACACCGAAAAAACACTTCTTGAATCACCACAACTCACATCGGTTACACAGAGGCGCCAGAATTGTGTGCTGAGCGTCTACCTTAAGCAGGTTTCAAAGCAGATTGCTATAAATTATGCACAGCAGCATCCTGAAAAAGAATAACTCTCTGTTTACATTTTCACTTTCTTCCCATGTTGACTCAGCTCATGTGCACTGTCTCAGCCCAGGTTTTATCAACCAAGCTCTGCAACCAATTCTATACTGGCTGGTGCAGGATCACTGGAAAATCCGGACGCAGTGCTTAATTTGTAAAAGAATAGGTGCCAGGTCTCTGTTAGGAGGCCACTGCAGCTTGCACCGCACATTGCCCTAGCCATACTGCTAATGATAGTAGCAACACAACTGCTAGCTGTCATACTCCTACAAATGTGACAATTTGCACTGTTCCAGGACCCCAAAGCTAAAAGAATGGTTTTGGAAGCAAGTGATAGTCATTTTTAATGTATATTAAATTAATAGTTGACTGTTGTTGAGTTCGTCTCTAAATAGCCAGACAGAGCCACCTTGTGGCAGACTGTCACAAGCACTGGTATTGACAATGAATTGCCGGTGCACTGTAAACCACCGGCTCAAATTAGGCACTGCGCAGATGAGGCACAGGACAATTGAGCTCTTTTAATGGGATTGATGGGCTGACAAATTCTCAGTGCACACACACTGAAAGCACCCTGAGGGAAGTGCACCTAGTTTCAGAGGAGGGAACTACATGGTTTTATGAGGCAAACAATAATACTGCTTGGTACAAACAATGCTAGTCCCATAGTATTACAGTACACAATGAGTTTTTAAGGAAAACCTTAACCAACAGAAAACGATTTTTAGCAAACATATTTGAATAATGTGCTGCAAAATGACCCATTTTACCCCGTTCAAACACGCATACTTCTATATTCATGGGACGGAGAGTATATCACCCTCCCTCAAAATCTTCTCGGAGAGTATTGTACTTGCTGATACGCCCATCCGATATAGTGCATTGAGGCCGGTAGCTTCACCCCATCTTTAATTACTGAAAGGAAGGTAGAAAAGTATCATTTACCTCCAAAATACACAAAATATGAAATAATTTATATGTTGACAAATGTAGCTAATGTATTTACACTGGAAAAGAATAGTGCAAGACACTGTCCACCAGCTATCTGTGTCAAATTGTTTAAAGTAGAAGTCCTGTGATACTGTCAGAGAACAATCATTGTAAATACAACAATTCCCCTTCCCACCCACCATTGTCTTTGTTTCCTTTTGGTACAGTATGTGCAGTGCACCGGGACCCAGAGGCCTGATGGGCCAACTGAACCCTGATTATATGCTGTATTTCACAGTTAAAACAGCAGCCAGTGGGCCCGATTCTTTCCTTGCAGCATGGCCCATGACACACTAGAAATTTGCAACCCAATAAACAGATTAGTCCGTTGGCTCTGATGTGGTGGCCTCTTGGGTTGCTCTGGTAGCAACGTTTTTGACTCTGCTGAATGAAATGTATCAGGCATAAATTTGTACACAGAGTTTGAGGTGCCGGGTTTTTAAGAACCCGGTGGTGCCAGGGAATAACACCCGAAGACCTCTGAGTTCTCCCTTGTTCCGGACCACAGAAACACGGAGTCTTCTAGTCGCAGTCAGAGATCAAGTTTTATTGGCAGCTACCAAGTAACATGTGTCCTAGAAGCACGACAACGCGGATCGTGTGTTCTCAGGAGACTGTTCGTTTTTACAGAACAAGCCTTCTCCTTATATACAGAAATAATAGCTGCAAGCAAGAATTCTTGAGTTTATGATATGGCTGTAAACATATTTCTACAATAATACAAAGAGCGAAGTCATGTAGGCAAGCCCATATTTTGGATGTCCCGTTCGTGATAGATTACCCAGCCAGTCCCGGAACTCCCATCAGATATCGATGAAACCCCAATAAAGAAGGGCACCTCCTAGTCATAAAACTGGCCATAAACAAGGAACGCGGACAGGTGTGTGTGTGTGTAGAAAACATGATCTGTACGCGGTGAATGGTTTATGGTATGTTATGCATTGATGCTATCGTATTCGGCCACTGGGCGAGGAGCTGCCCAAACAGGTTTGGCTGGAGGCAAGGGAGTCAGTTGGGACAGGTCAGGGGGGAGTCAGGGAGAGGTGGACGTGTCCTTTTAGATCAAGCTCGACCTTACTCAATTGACTTATCATGAGGGCAAGACACAAGATGGATGCCGTTTACAAAATTGAGTCTGAGGGGTCGGAACGGAAACTACGATTTAGGGGTGTTGGCATCCCTCAATCATGACGCAAATATACAGGGATGATGTCATAATCATTACCGGTCCGTTGACACCAAATTCGTCATGGAATGTTGATATTTTGTGGCACGGGCATTGGATCTCGATACTGGGATGACAGTAGGGTCCAGAATTTCAGAACCACAGACCCTCCTTTTGCCCTCATATAAGGCAATAACTCATGTTAATCTGAGTCCAAATCTGTATTAATGAATTCGTGGAGATGTTGCTGTAGCATCATTCTGTTGCTCAGTTCGTCCCTTGACACAGGCTTCCTTACACATGGGGTAGCACAGAGGCCACATAGTGCAGGAGCGCACTGTACACACAGGCAGAACATAAACAGAAGCGCTAAGATCATCCCAACGAAGATCAGTGTTTTCCATCCCCAGGCAGTGATCAGGCCCCAGAACCACCCTAGAAGGGACCAATCTCCTTTTTCCACGTGAAGGGAACCAGATATTTCGTGTAGTTTGGAGATGGCCTGGTACACTGTCGGTGCATTATCAGGGATGAAAATACAGCAACTAGATTGGATCACTCTGCATACACCACCACGATCGGCGAGTATGATATCTAGGGCAACTCGGTTCTGAAGGGTCATAAGTCGATCCGACTGAAGCTCGGTTGTCAAGTTGTCAAGGGCTCCAGCCGTTGTGATCACGGCGGATTCAACTATCCTCGATAACTGGCGAATATTCCTGCTGTTCACCATAGGCCCCCAAAATGGCAGAAAACCCTTTGCGAAGTCTGCAAATTCCTGACCCGCGGTGTCGTCTTTACTCACGACACCTCTAGCTGTCCTTGTCCGATGGTAATCTGCTCTGGCCGTGTAGGTGGGAGGCAGCAGAAATGAGATGAAACACGTGCCTGAGAAGTCAGGGGGCAACCATGTATAGGCTTGGTCGTGGCAGACGAAATACGTGCCTTTGGCTGCTAAGAATAGGGGGGAAGTTCGGGAAGCGAATACATATGTTTCCGTGCATATGCTCTTTCCTAATTGTGCTTTTCGATCCCTGCCGATACCTTGTAGACATAAGCGACCTTTGTGGGGCACTATCCAAACTGGGCGGGATTTCTTTGCTGTCTGTCCCTTACTCAGGGAAATCCCATTCTTAGTTATGTTCCAACGACTGTATGGAGTGAGTTCATCTTTGGGGATCGTTTGATATGTGTCGAACTCCCTACTCATATTTCTTATCCCTGCCACTAGTGCCTTGTTGTTGGAATCGCTTTCAATGGAACGGGTTGGGTATGGTTCTAGGGCGAACAGGAACATGGTCTGAAAAGCCCACAGAGAACCATAATAACTGAATGGCAGGATGAAGTATGGGATACCCTTATCCGTTGTGTGTGGCATGAGTCCACATATCCAACAGTTCGATGTGTTCATTATGGACTGGTGTTGGTGTAGGAGTTGAATAAATGAGTTGTTTACAAATTCGAGTCTTCTGGCAGACTCGTGTTCAGGTAGAGGGTGAAAGTAGTGTGGAGAGATAGTAGGAGGAGGTGGTGGCTGGGTGTCATTTGAAAAAGTAACTTGGAATACGAATAGAGTATAACCAGTCAAAAACATCGTTATGCTACACAACATTAAAATACATGTTATCAAAAACCTTCTTTTGGCCAGTACAGTGCATAGTTGTCTTTCAATGTTCGTGAATCTGCTAGGTCTCTTTACCCTAGGAAACTCCATCCTCAAGTTGCTGCCCGCGGTGGTAGATTGATTCTGCCAGGGAGTGCACTCTGTTCAGTCCGGGGTAACTCCCTTGGACCAACCAGAACCGTTGACCTAAACGTCCCCAGCTGCACTCCCCAGACTTCAACCGCGACCCTAGCAGCAGAACCGGATGGCGGTTTGAAAATCAAAAATGAGCAAGTTCCCTGAGAGTGAGAGAGCTGAAAAATCAAAAATAGTTCTTGGGGGAAGGAAAATCACATTAATTTGCTTTTTATTAGTCTCTTTGTCTTGACCTTAGATTATATTGTTCTTTCCCAGGTACGGTGTGGTCTTCAAACAATGTCTTAGGTTCTGAAGTGTCCAACTGCATTGACGGTGGCACAAGTCCTTGTAAAATATGATCACTCTCCTTTTCGGTACCAGTTTCTTTTAAACGTGCATCGCTGAAAGGGATGAAGCGAGGTATGGATTCTGTCTCGGAGTCGGCAATTCCTTCGTTGACCCATCGGTTGTATGGAAGGGGCAGAGGGACCCGTTTGCAGTGGGTCCCGTGTATCCAACTTTTCTTTCCTTCCACCCGAACGGCTGATCTCGTGGAAAGAAGCACAAGGTACGGTCCGGTCCACCTGGGTTGTTCGTTGTTTGTGCGCCGAAAATTCCGCACCAGAACCCAAGTGCCGGGTTCGATGGAGTGACCTGGATCATCAGAGGCTGGCGGAAAGGAACTGTGAACCTGTTGGTGTAAAACACGCAATTTAGTTGTCAATTCGCACAAATAGTCAAGCAGTACGGGGTGTTCTATTTCGCTGAGTTTCTTTGGCCTTGGCACGCCCCAGACGTTGGCTGGGCGGCCAAACACTATTTCATGGGGGCAAAGTCCTAATCTAGAATGGACGGTCATTCTGGTCGACAGGAGTGCTAGAGGCAAGGCGTCAGGCCATTTAAGACCTGTGCTGGCTTGGACCTTGGCTAGTTTGAGTTTCAATGTGCCATTGTAGCACTCCACTAATCCAGCTGATTGGGGGTGGTTTGCAGCGTGGAACTTTTGGCATATGCCTAGACACTCACACACTCTCCTCATCACACGTCCTACAAATTCACTTCCATTATCACTCCAGATCATTCTAGGCATGCCGAATCTAGGGAAGAATTCTTTGACAAGGGTTTTGGCAGTTGACAAGGCGGTATTGTCCTTAAGGGGGTATGCTTCCACTCACCTTGAAAAAGCGCAAACAACAACGAGCACATACTTCAGATTGTTGCACCTCTCCATGTGGATGAAATCGGGCTGCAAAACCTCGAACGGATACGTTGGAGGCGCAAAATGACCAGCTGGAGTTGGGGTTCCCTTACCGGGATTATGCTTCAAACACACCATACATTTTCTGACCACGTTCTCTGCATATTTTGGGATATTGCTATTCTGCCATACTGGGGCCAATAGCTTACATATTCCTTTCGAACTGATGTGCGCAAATCCATGAGCCATTGTTACTACTGCAAGTACATAGGCGTTAGGTAATAGCCATCGCTGGTGTTCTGACAATTCGACCCAACAACCATTCACATCTAACCTACCCTTACTTTCTCTCCATTCATTCACCTCTTTCTCAGTTGCCTCGGCTTGTATAGATTTCACGCTTTCGATGGTGTCCTCACACATTCCCACATCAGTAATCCATCTAGCGGGACCTACAACATACATCCGACTCATTGTGTTCCTTGCAGTCTCTTTCGCAACCTCGTCTGCAAATGCATTCCCGCGGCCAACATCGTCTTGAATCTTTTTGTGTGCACTGCATTTCACAATGGCAACTTGTAGTGGCAAGGTCAGTGACTCGAGGAGCTCATTAACTAGCTGACCATGCTGTATCTTTGCACCATGTGACGTCAGGAATCCACGTTCACGCCACAATCTCCCAAAACTGTGAGCCACACCAAAGGCGTATTGGCTGTCAGTGTACACATTCACTCGCTTTCCTTTCGCCAACACACATGCTCTTGTAAGTGCAATTAGCTCTGCAGCTTGTGCAGAATTGTGGGAAATGCGCGCGGTCTCTATAATGGTGTGTAATGTTGTTACGGCATAGGCTGCAGTCTTATCACCATTTGGCAACTTGAAACATGAACCATCAACCCATAAAGTATCATTGCATTCAGGAAGGGGAGTGTCCTGTAAGTCTACTCTCCCTTTTGTCTCTTCTTCTGTCCTAAAGCAGCAGTCATGTTTATCAATCTCGTCTGTTTCTGTCGGGATGGGTAGTAGCGTAGCGGGGTTGAGTGTATCACACCTCTTTATGTGGATGTGACTTGCTAACAGTGTAAGTTCGTAACTGGATAGTCGAGCGCTAGTAAGATGTTGTGTCCTTGTCCTGTTTAGCAAAATGTCTACTGCATGCGGGACCATAACGATCAGAGTATTATTCATGACTAATCCAGCAGACTGTCGAATGCAGACAGCTGCTGCGGCGGTAGCCCTCAGACAACTTGGTAGGGCTTTAGCCACAGGGTCTAGAGTTGCCGAAAAATATGCGCATGGGCGCTGTTTGTCCCCAAAGTGTTGTGTTAGGACTGATAATGCACAACCTTCCTTCTCATGGACGTATAATGTAAAAGGCTTACTGTAGTTGGGGTTTCCCAACACAGGAGCCGAACACAATGCATCACGCAACTCGTGGAAACTCGTCTGACAATCTTCAGACCAGGGCATAGGATTGGGCGTGTCTTTACAGAGTAGTGCCAGCAAGGGTTTGGCTAGTAGTGAGAAATTCGGTATCCATTGTCTACAGTACGATGTAATGCCCAAGAAGGCTCGAACCTCTCTCTGTGTCCTTGGGGCACTCAGCTCTGCTTTGCCTGTATTCTTTCTGGTGTCAGTCTCCTTCCCTCCTTCGACAAGATGTGACCTAGGTAGGTAACTTCTTGTCGACAAAATTGTAGTTTGGAGAGAGAGACTTTGTGCTTCATGTCACATAAGTGATGCAATAATGACAGCGTAGCTTGTTTGCAAATTTCTTCAGTGTCTGCAGCGATCAGCAGATCATCTACATACTGAATCAGAGTTGACCCATCTGGTAGAACAATTGTGTCCAGTTGTGTTTTCAGGGCCTGACTGAATATTGATGGGCTTTCGCAGTAGCCTTGAGGAGCGCACTTGAAGCGGAAGCTTCGTCCTCCTAAATTGAATCCAAAAATATCTCTACTCTCCTCAGCAATCGGGATGCTGAAGAAAGCGTTCTTCAGGTCGATCACCGAGAACCAATTTGCTGAAGCTGGAACCATCGTCAACAAGGCAGTAATGTCGGGGACAACTGGAAACTGTGGGATAACTACCTTGTTCACTTCTCTGAGGTCGATCACGAACCTGTACACAGGGGGCTGTGAAGGATCGGTACGCTTTAAGACCGGTAAAACGGGACTGTTACAAACATTTCCTGTTGTTTCTTCGATGACGTCTTTATCAATCAGGTCATAAACAATCGTCAATAACGCCTTTTCACATTCGCTAGATATTTTATATTGGGGAATACGTGGCAACCTAACGTTGGCTTTCAATGTTATGACATACGGTGCTATCTCCAAACGACCTACATCATTAGAACCATTAGCCCAGAGTACATCAGGAAGACACGACAATTCAGTTGCAATATTTTCTTTTGACACATACATTGGAGAAATGACTTTCTTACCTAAAGTAAGCTGTACTCCCAAGGGAGAACAGTACAAAGTCGCATACAACCTCTTTAGTAAATCCAAACCTAACAAATTTTCACCGCAACCTGTTGTCAAAATGAGGGGTGCTTCTAATTCGCATGGGCCAACAGAAAGGGACATGGGACTAGAGATCGGGTTTCTAACAGGGGCGCCAGAGAAACCTACTGAGACATTCATTTCGCCAGACAAAGGTGCGCCAGGAAGTTTTGAGTGCATAATAGAACTTTTTGTAGCACCAGTATCCAGCAGAAATGGTTCTGACACTCCTGAGGCAATCACCTCGACATAAGGTCCATTCTGATCTACTGGAACTGAAACGACTCCCTCTCTTTGTCCATGGCTGTCCTAGCAATCATTACCCTCATTTTCGTGTTCGGTGTAATAGTCGTCAGCATAGTACTGAGCTGCCCTAGACGATGCATTATTCTGTTGGTCAAAGCTGTTCATGGAATTCTGAGGCGGAAAAGAAGCTGTGTTCTGGGAGAAATTTCCACGGCCCCTACCCTTATGAACATTTTGAACACCTCTACCCCTTATACCTGAAACACCATTTAAACGTCGCGCAAGAGCCGGACAATTACCTTTAAAATGACCCTCTACCTTGCAATACGCACATTGATTCGGCCCATACGGAAGACGCTGATGGGAAAACTCGTTTCCTTGCGCGTTTCTCGAATACTGCTGTTGTGGTTGATAATTGGGCTGACTAGCCGTGCGAGGCGGATAGGCCTGCTGGAGAAGAACCTTAGTTTTCAAATCTTTAGTCTTTTTGTCTACCTTATCTAGCTCGTCTTTGCGCCTATTTTCATAGTACTGGGCTGTAGCTAAAATCTGCGCTGACGTAGAGACAGCCCAAGCACTCTCTGAATCTTTTAGTTTAGTACACAGTTCAGGAAGCAAATTATGTACGAATTTGTCTACAAACAATCTTTGACCACCCTCGGTAGCCATATCTTGACCACTATGATCGGTGAAAGTCTCCTCAAATCTCGGGAAAAAGTCAGACACATTCTCATCCTTCTTCTGCTTGCACGCAGATAGCTTGTCCCAGTTTACCCGTAACTCAGGCATTAATGTTTTCATGTACGTGATAATTCTACCGGGAAGTTCGGCTATTAACGGCTCAGGTTTAGAACCACCAATTTGTCTAGCATCTATAGCGGTAATATTAGCCCATGAGTCACCTAGTTCTTGGTCATGGTCCGTATGACGAATTTTACTCCATAAAGGATGTGGGACAACATTCCCAAACAACATGTCTACATCTGCTAAATTCATTATGCATGAGTTTGCAGTCTGCGATAACTCCTTATAATACCCAGTCGGGTTTTTACGGGGATCAGGTAGTGTCTGCTTGAGCGCTAAAACTTCTGATCTTTTCCAGGGGACATGTACCCATACACGCTGGAAATGTGGCAGAATTGGCGGTACTACATTCGCATCGCCTTCCCTCCAAACCGGAGGAACCTCTCTCATGGGGTACTGTCTCGCTCTTTTCCTACCTGATACGTCGTCTTGGTACAATGATCTGGAGACGTTTCCCTTACTCCTACAAGAGAACAACAACTCTATCACTTTCTCAACATCTGCACCTGTAATCATACCTTCATGGAACTTAAAACGCGTACCGCATAGTTCGTCCATTGTGTATTTGGGATCATTCGTCTCCAAATCTTCGCACAGATATACACACATCTCTTCGAATACGTATCTCTGAGTGGGTGCATTCCATTGACGGAAAACTTCCATAACAGACTGAACATCATATCTAACAGTATCCGCAATCCATTAGCGTGCTAGTTCATTCAGCAGTTTTCTTTCCTCGTAATCAGGCAGTTGACTAGGTAACTGTCTATCTTCTGTTTTAGGGGTCGTTTTAGGCGACCCGAAGAAAGGTGAAAGCAGACCAGTGACGGTACCTGTCACTCTTTGTCTAATAGAAGGAGAAGCTTGCGGAGGGGCAAATGCATCAGAAAAGACAGGCTGAGGCGAAGAAGAAATCAAGGCCATAGCAGAGGAAGTTGAAACAGTGGCAGACGTAGTATCATAGGGAACAGTTGGAACTGTAGGCAAAGTGGTAGAAGTAGATGGAGTATGTAGCAAAGATGGCGGCTCTTGAGAAGGCTGCGCCGGAGAAGTAGAAACCAGCTGAAGAGGAGCTGGCGTTCGTGCAAGAGCTGGGTTACGTGCGCCGGGGCGCGGTATAGTAAAATGCTTTGGTGGTGCGGTAGCGTCTAACGCATACGGTGGAGGTGAGCTCAATAATTGGGACATTAACGGATCTTACTCGGATCTTTCCTCTTGACCTCGTCCCTCATTTGGTAACATCGGGTAGCATTTATCTACTGCTAGTTTCTTGCTCCTAAGTATTTGTTCGCTTTCTTGCTCTTCCTCGTTATCCCTGTATGCAACGGCAGCTTGCACCATTGACATACCTCTTTTATTCCTTTTTGCTAATTTTATTTCTTTCTGTTTGGCTTCTTTGCGCCATAAGCGAAAAGAGTCAAACATCGCCGGCCGGGCTTTTTTCTTAAACAATTTGACCTCTAGGTTGTCTAAGATTTCTGGGTCAAAACTACCATATTGGGGCCACTTTAAAACACCATCCTTGCGGGTGTATTTTATCCACACTTCATTATATGTGATAGGCCCTACGCCATGCTTCACATAGAGCTCATACTTTGGAGTTCCAATCGGAGGAACCGGACAAGAATCCTCTAATCGGGAGTCCTTACTACAACCAAGACAAAACAAGTTTCCAAGTCCGCTAAAGCAAGGCATCTTTGCTCTCTCGTTTAGCTTCAAACTTCAAAGGATTATCGATTACGATATTTCTCGTGAAAACACGAGTCCTTCGGCTTTGGGGCTTGCAAGTACCAAATCAAAGCATATCTCAAGGATACCAAAAACTAAGGATCAAACTAAGGACTGGGAGACGCTCCACTTATACTTAACTGAAGTATTTGAAGATCGATGACGTCGCTAGAAGACTCGTCTATCGTTTCGCTCTACCAAGGATCACTGGGTCCAAAACAAGGCGATAGTCAGGGCAGCAGTCCTTCGTAGCCGTCGGGACGCGGGGAACCTCGCAGCAAAGACCTTCGGAACCACGTCGACATACAGGGGTCGCTGAAGTGGCTGGCCGTCCTCTGGAATTTTCACACGAAGCTCCTCACGAACATCTGGCTTGGACCGTCGCCGCTTGATACCGCCCCGAGTTGGGCGCCAACTGAGGTGCCGGGTTTTTAAGAACCCGGTGGTGCCAGGGAATAACACCCGAAGACCTCTGAGTTCTCCCTTGTTCTGGACCACAGAAACACAGAGTCTTCTAGTCGCAGTCAGAGATCAAGTTTTATTGGCAGCTACCAAGTAACATGTGTCCTAGAAGCACGACAACGCGGATCGTGTGTTCTCAGGAGACTGTTCCTTTTTACAGAACAAGCCTTCTCCTTATATACAGAAATAATAGCTGCAAGCAAGAATTCTTGAGTTTATGATATGGCTGTACACATATTTCTACAATAATACAAAGAGCGAAGTCATGTAGGCAAGCCCATATTTTGGACGTCCCGTTCGTGATAGATTACCCAGCCAGTCCCAGAACTCCCATCAGATATCGATGAAACCCCAATAAAGAAGGGCACCTCCTAGTCATAAAACTGGCCATAAACAAGGAACGCGGACAGGTGTGTGTGTGTGTAGAAAACATGATCTGTACGCGGTGAATGGTTTATGGTATGTTATGCATTGATGCTATCGTATTCGGCCACTGGGCGAGGAGCTGCCCAAACAGGTTTGGCTGGAGGCAAGGGAGTCAGTTGGGACAGGTCAGGGGGGGAGTCAGGGAGAGGTGGACGTGTCCTTTTAGATCAAGCTCGACCTTACTCAATTGACTTATCATGAGGGCAAGACACAAGATGGATGCCCTTTACAAAATGGAGTCTGAGGGGTCGGAACGGAAACTACGATTTAGGGGCGTTGGCATCCCTCAATCATGACGCAAATATACAGGGATGATGTCATAATCATTACCGGTCCGTTGACACCAAATTCGTCATGGAATGTTGATATTTTGTGGCACGGGCATTGGATCTCGATACTGGGATGACAGTAGGGTCCAGAATTTCAGAACCACAAGTTTCTGTAACGATGCAGTCACTAGTAGTGTAATGGCATTAGCTGGTAGTTATATAACACAATGTTGAGGACAGAAATATCATCCTTACAAAAATGCCATTATTCAGAACAAAAATATCTTGAAGGTAGCTTATAGGAAAGTCAGCATAGATTTATTATTCTTAAGTCCACTGCCACATCCCTTGACAATATGCATGTCATCCGGGTTTATATATGTGGAGTCAAGAGTAGTGAACCAATGCTACATACATATACTTAACTTCTCGATATATTGGTAGCCGATATTTTGGCCACAATGTTTTTGTAGGATGATTTCATCTATGATTTCCTGTTGTATCCTTTGCATGAGAGCTTCATAATTATTGTTGAAAAGTGGTTTATTAGTATGGGTAAGTAGGCACCTACCACTAGCAATAAGTCAACAATCACAATATAAGTCAAAGTCTCAATAAATTATTCCCTTGCTCAACGCTTGTTAGGTGGCTGCTAGCAGGCAGGCTTAACTTAGGAGACAGGCGTGTAAAGCATTTAAAAACATCAATACATTACATAAGTAAGACACAATGCACAATACAAATCCAACACTGATTTATAAAAATAGGTTATATTTTTATGAACAAATAGACACCAAAATGGCAAAAATCCATTTTAGGGAACCAGAGATATTATTTTTTGAAGATTAAACGTAAAAATACAGCTTAGAAGAAAATAGCACTCAAAGGGTTATAAAAGGTTGTGCAGGACCAGGACATAGTCAAGGGTTCTTTACACTTACTGCCATAAGTGTTTCTTGATGCAGGAAAGTGGTTCACAGCACCAGCAAAAGGTTCAGAAGCTCTGGTTTGCTTCTTGGTTCCTGAGACTACAGCTCCCAAAATGCACGAAGTCAACTTATGGAGCTTTTTACAAAAGTTGCTTCAAACTTCTAGAACTTCTTCCTGCAGATCCTCTTGCGGATTCCATTTCCAAAATACCAAATCAAGGATATAGAAGCTCTCAGATGGTCCTTGGGATGTTGAGACTACGTTTCCCACAATGTCCCTTGAAGAATCCTTAAAAGTCCACTGGACGCACTCCAGGATGGGGACATTTTGGTGGAGATGATGCAGGTGGGCTCTCTTAACTTGCAGCTTTCAAGGAATCCACTCATTAATCTATGTGAAGCCAGGCAATGTCCTTAGGGTTGTAGTACCAGATTGTGCAGAAGATGTAGCCCTTCAGATTGCAGATCAGGGTTCCAGCAGGGCAGTCCTTCTTCTCCTTGTTTCAGACAGTAGATCTAAGTTGTTTGGCAACTCTCCCATATTTAATAACTGTTCCTGGACGACAAGCAGAGGGACACTCCAAACCAATGGATACAGGGTGCCATCCAGGTGTATGACCACTTCCTCCAAAGTGTGGCATATTTCTGTTCCAGAAAGCACTATTCTTCCAAAATCCAAAATGGGGAAAGTCCAATCTATTCCACTCTAAGCTACCTCACTCTGTCCCACTCAAATCCACCCCACCCCAATCAATCTCACTCCATCCCAATCTACCGCAGGACATTTCAATCTTCTCCACTCCCCCAATCTACCCTACTCCACTTCAATCTACCTCACTCCAAACTACCCCAACCTACCACACTCGATTCCATTTTACCCTACTTTAGTCCTCTCAATCAACCCACTTAAATCTATCACACTCCACTCTACCCCAAACTACCTGGATCCACTCTATCCCAATTTAGCCCATCACACTCTACCCCAATCTACCCCACCCTACTCCATGCCACTAACCTTTAGCCATGATGAACAACAGCCACACTGGTGTACAACATGACTAAAACACATTGCCAAATCCAATAGTTCTCGCATAGGTGAGATGTATAGGTCTTCCCAATGCTTGTTTATTATTTTTTTAAGCCAATCTGCACTACAGCTACACTGCTATAAAGCAAGGCTATAAATTATTGCCAAAGTCAGCAATGCCCAGTCTGTACAGCATGAACAAAAGGCAACGACAGAGGTAATAGTCTCAAAGGCGAAACTTACTTGCTTTGCCAATGCTTGTTAGGTCTCAGCACAACACCCCTGTGATTCTGTTAATCTACTTATGTGTGAAAAAGAGAAAATTACATTTGCCAAAAATCAAATCACATAAAGAAAGCAGTTGCGCACAAGTCTATGTCTTAGTGAAAATACATTTGGAAACAGATATCATCTGTTGTCATAATAAACATGCATTTCAAAAGAGGAAAGGCCTTCTATGACGAGTGTGTGGAATATTACAATTTAGCTATAAATGTCAAGAGCTTGAGCAATGACAACAGGGAAGAAGAAAAAATAAAAATAGTACCGGAATCGCAGCGCAATCAGTGGAAGGACAACAATCAAGCTAAATCAATCAGTACTTTGTCTGTGATCCTGCCAAAAGAATAGAAAGTTAAGCCAATTAGAAGGCCGCAAATAAGAGTGAAAATTAAGGCACCAAATGCCAAGCAATTTAGGGGCGCTGGTGCCATGTTGTATACAATATATCTTGCAAGCTATTGCAGGCAAGAACTAACAAGCATTGGCATAGCCAATAGGTCAAGCCTTTGGGACCTTATAATTGTTTAGCCATGCAACGGTTGATGTTTCACCAAGGATATTGTGCTGTATAACTAAATACTTATAAGGTCCCAAAAGGGAGGCCTATTGGCTATGCCACTGCTTGTTTTTCCTGGTGTATCCGTCCTGAAAGCCAAGCCTGTCTTGAGTTTGCCTGTAGTAGCGCTGCACTCGTCACCCTCTTGTAAGCCAGCAGTGTCCCAAGTTTCAATGTTGAACGATTGAACTGGTGAAAAAAGGCTTATGCTAAAATCATTTCATTTATTTTTGTGGGGACGGTGTGGGCATGTACACTGCCAATCGTAAAGTCTATATTCACAGCGTTTGTCTTGGAAAACATAACAAATAAGACAGACCTGTGTGTAAATAAGTGACGACCAGGGCAGGTTTGAACCGGAGGCAGCGGCTCTGCCAGCCTCGGGGAATCTGACTCCATGCTTATTTTAAATCACTTCAAAGTGCTATAAGTTTTCTGAAGATTAAAAAATACTGGGACCAAATCTACTAACGTTTGTTCTTTTGGTCCTATGTGCGTGGTGCCCATGGCGGAGGGGGTCGCTGCTTAATAAGAGGTAAATTGAAGAAAGGCACTATTGATATTTAATTCTTGTGCGTCTGAACAGTAGAGAATTGAGAAAGGGGACATGAGGTTGCATGGAAGCGCCGGAAGCGTTTAGGCCCAGTTCTGACACTTTGTGCAGAAAGTACATTAAGATTTCCTTAATAGGCACACAGCACACCTGGGCGAGTCAGATGCTCTAGCCATGTTATGTCGAGGAGGAACTAACGGTGGAAAAACATCCACTTACTCAGCAGTAGGCAAAAACCTCCCCTTTGGGCTGCACGCCCTACTTCCAGACTAGTGTTAAGTATTTCCACTCAAGATGTCCAAGGTCTCAAACTTTGCCTTCTAGTTTGTGAAGGAAACCAGGCTTGTCCCACGAAGGAACAGTACAGTACAATCCCTTGAATTTAGTGTTCGAGTGGTGAGCGCAGCAGAGGTAAATATTGTAATTACCCATGGCTCTGTTAAAAAAAAGTAGAGAATGACCTGCCTTAACGCTTTCTTAGGAAGTGAGTGAAACACCAAATTGAGATGCAGTGGGGGGGGGGGGATTATGGGCCTCGGTACCACTCTACGTGCTGCACCATTGATAGCTACACCCCTATGGATTGGCATAAAAAAATCAGATTATCACGGAGATATAGGTAGTGTATTCTTTTTACTCCACTGTGAAGCCTTTAAATGGGAAGCGTCTCGAATATTTTTGTATATATATTTGGGTCTCAGAATGAAGAATTTCAGGCTTCGTTTGTTGAATGTACTTTCTGCGGTTAATTAATAGTCTATATTTTCCTTAGTTTGAAATAATGCAAATAAAGTAATAAATGTCATGCATACATTTTGTCTGATATTTAAGATGCTTTTGGAACTATAAAAAAGAAGAAAAGAAAAAAACACCATATGGGGAAAAATAGAAGAGACAAATGTTGCCTAATGGCTGAGCTCGTTGACATCACCAAACACGTCATGGTGAAATCTGGTGATAACAGCACTACAGCACCGGTAACTGTGGTAAGAAGAGCCATCAAAATGTAATCGATATCAAGCTACAATCTCCCCCTTCCATACCGCAGGCAGAGACCCCTCCCCTAAGAAGGTCTCAAAACTTCCACTCTTGTACTTTTCAAACTACATGGGACAAACACAACTCCGCAGAGGCGTTTGCGGAAATAAAGTAAAACTGGACACTACGGAAGAGCTGTCCGACAAGCGTAGGAACGGACATTAAGCAAAGTTACAACTTATCGACGTCATCATGACTAAACATGTTCTCCATCGAATATTGATTAGGAAATGAGAACTACAATTCATGCAGCTCAAGCATTCCCAAACATAGGTTAAATTCTTCTCATTCAATATTTACTTCTATTTTTTTACCTTGGTATTAGGCTTCCTTCTATGTAGGAAAGCCCGGCACAAATTGGCTAGCAACTGGACTTCATTGTCACACTAGCTGCGAGTGAAGCCAGTGTCAATTCATTGACAAGACCGGAGGCTAACGGATTATGCATGCTGAAATGTCCATGTTTGAATCTATCGACATCAACTATTACTTGCCAATATTAGGGAGACAATCCTATACTGATAAAAAAGAAACATCTGCAGTACATGCTTTACATCACTTAATATGATTAAAACAATTATTATTCTTAAAAGTGAAAATAAATTACGGTGTTATTGAACAAAGGATTGTGGGTATGCAAATTTCAATTGAAAACTTCCTTTAGTGTTTCTGTAGACTGCAGTACCATTAACAACCAGCAGAGGTATGCAGCACTCTCATCCATTGCCTGAATATTTAACCATGACTGTGCTCAAATCATATATATACATATATACTTTTTTTAAACATAATAATTCAAGAACCAACATTTTTCGGGCATTAAAGATAGAATAAATGAGAAAATTAGATGAACTATATACAGTTAAATTCAAATAAATCAGAGGTCAGATTAGGTTGGGACTGCTTCCTTAAAGCCAGAGACAATGATTCCACAACCCCCAACAAGGGGCTAATTATAATACAAACAAGCGCGCGCACCTCACGCAAGTAGGGGGTAGGGGTAGTGCGGCCGAGAGCAGGCAGCGTTTCCCTTGTGGGAGCGAGCGGCGTCAGGAGAGATAATTGATAACACATGGCGAAAAAGCTCGCTCCCTCAAGGGAATCACCAGACGTGCAAGTGTTGCCTTTGGAAGCAATGCACCGCTTGCACGCTTTTGCCCGCAAAGCTGTGCCGATGACTAAAGGTCTTTTTTCCTAAACAGCGCATGCGTGCTGCGTAGGCGAGACCTAAAACTGTGTAAGTGTGAAAGGGAGAATATGGAGCTCGGAAGAAAGAGGGAGCAAGAGAGAGAGAGAAGTGTTTAGCAGAGAGCGTAAGTAGTTTGTAAATGTGTGTATATGTTCGTGAAGGGAGAATGAGAGTGGATTAGAACATGTGAGATGGAGAGTGTGATAACGTTCTTGAGAAATAATGTTTGTGAGGTAGGTTGAAATGAGAATATGTGGAAACATAAGAAGGAAAGAGACTGTTACAGTACAGTTCGGAATGTGAGAGTATTGAAAGAGGGTGGGAGGTATAGTGGGACGGTGTGCCAGAATTTCTGAACATTTGTGTTTATTTACGTCAGGGGCTTTACACAGGGCTCTGCAGCCCCTGTGCCACAGGGGATGCCATCCTTCAGCAAGCCCTCAATGAAATTCAAGTCCCATGGAGACCTGAGAGACATGGATGTTTTAAGGCCCACCATCACACTCTGTAGGGGACTACCGTCATTTTGCGTTACACCACTGATTTGAGTGAGAGGAATATTGCATGTGTAAAAGGGAGCATTAGAGGAAAGTTGTATATTTGTGCCTGCATATGTGGGGTAAATGTGAATAGTTTAAAATGAATGCGTGGTTGGTTTAAGTAAAACCAAAAATAAACTCTACAAAGTAACTAAAATGTTTTATATATGTCCAAAAGCTGATGCAGGTGCTAAAACATAGAGGTCGCCAAAAAGGAATACGAGAGTCAGCAATGTGGTGGAAGGCGGGTTATAAGAATCAGAGAAAATGACTCTACCCCGTAGGCTGACACCTTTTCCGTGATAAGAATGTGCATGTACTCATGAAACATCACTACGATTTTACATCTGGCAACACTTTAAAAATAATCACTTATGACCAGGTGTTTTCAACCCTGGGTCCCCGAACAGTGCTCCCAGATGCAATGAATGTTAATTGCCTTGAAAGTCCTTTCGAGATGAAAGCTTATTGAAATTTGGCCCATCCTATCTGCCAGGACAAGTGAGACGAGGCATGGGAAGGATTGGGACAATACATTAGTCAGCGCAGATTAAAAACAATACAGAATGCTTACTTCATGAGTTCTAACTCAAGTCAAGACAAGATACGCTTTATTCGATTTGAAAAGTCAGATCATAAAAGCACACAACAGGTCAATTAATACAAAGAGAATATTGCAAGGAGATAAATAAAATCGTAAAAACATGAAACATGTAGCAACAAATGCAATTTACACACAGATAAAATCAGTCGATTAAAAAGAGAAAACCACATTCTCAGTTCAGTGCACCACCAAAACATTTCATGATAAAAGTTTTGGAAATATTAACATGAAGATCTAGGCTTGACATGTAGGAAGCAAAGCTTGTGATGATTTTTTGTAGGGCAATTGGGGGTGTGTGCTAACAGGACTGCATTGTCAGCATATAGCAATGCACCAACTTTCTTTTCACCAACACAGGGTAGGTCGTAACATTCCTGTGATAAAGTATCACCAAGGCTATTTATGTAGAGGATGAAGAGGAGTGGAGCTAGCACACACCCCTGGCTCACCCCCTTTTTAACAGGAAAGCTATGGCTGAGCTTACCATTTCTGCAATAGCGAACCCTGGCCCTGGCCTCTAAATAGGAATGTTTTAAGAAGTTGACTATTTGGGTTTCACCCCCATGTCCTCTAAGATCAACCAAAGCTTCTGGTGGTTAACGCAGTCAAACGCCGAGCTCAGATCGGCAAAGCACATACAAAGACTCCTGTTTTTCACCTGGGTGTATTTTCCCATTATAAGGCTCAAGTTGAGGCCCTGTTCCACGGTGCCTATGCCTTTACAAAATCCATACTGAAGTTCTGAGATGATACCGGAGTCCTCAACCCATACCTGCTGTCTGTTTAGGACCACCCACCCGGCACTTTCACTAAGGAATCCAAAGGAGAAATAGGTCTATAACAGGCCGGGTCATTACGGTCCCCTTTCTTAAAGATGGGAACCAGGATAGATTCCGTCCAGGTTGAGGTAAAGCTTTTGTACAACAAGCCCTCAAGACCCTGGTTAAAAGTTGGCCCCAAAGCAGAGGACAAGATTTAAAAAGGTACACTGTCTGAGCCCGGGTCTTTACTGCCTACACTAGCATTGATGGCCAAAATCCCTTCATCCACCTTAAAGTCGAGGCAGATAGGGAAGTATCTACAGGAGCCCATACTGGGGCCCTCGTTGGTAACAGGGATGGCATTGTTGCAGCATAGGCTAGAGGAGTGGGACACCCATTTATCCTCCTTGATCGTATTTGCGAAGGTTGGTAATTGTTCGGCTGCCAGGAACGGAGCATTTACAGCCTGCCAGAAACCTTTCATATCCTTTAAGGCAGAAGTCTGCTTAAGTGCCTGCCATAATTCAAGTCTAATGGCCTCTTTGCATTTTTTAAGAGATGTGTTATATGCCGCCCTAGCCCGTTTAACTGCTTACCGATCTCTCCTCGGCTCATGCAAGGCAGATTTCAAAGCTGAGTGTGACTTGCTGCACTGGGAATCAAACCAACCTGACCTACTGTTGGTTGTGCTTTTAAGTTTGGTTAACAGGTTATTTTGAATGGCCTTTGAGATATTAATAAAGGAGTTACAAATGATTAGGTCTGTGGCCGTCTCATCCAAACAATTAGAAAAGTTCTAACTCAGGCAGCATAGACACTTTCCGTTTTTGCTCTGAACCCCACATAGCATGGTAGAACTACATCCAACCATGACCCATGTGGTCCCCCCTATAGTAGATTGAGTAGGCCTCACTAGCTTACAGAGTCCTGGGTTATTCACCAAAGGTCCCACCATGGGAACATGCTGAGCAAGCGGTAACAGTACACCTCGCTCCCTCCCACCACACATCCACCCAACGGATCAGGATGGACTTGTGGAGCAAAGACATAAAAAAGTCAGAAATTGGAGCCTGATTGCACTGGCAATCTCCAGCATCAGAGTCCTGATAAGAGGGGAGGGACACTGACAGGTGTGGCTCCTCTGTTAGAGCGGAGGAGCGTCGCCCGCCAAGAAAAATGCCACCAAAAGCACCTAGATGAAAAATGAAATGGCAATAAAGATAATTTATTGCCATTCTATTTTTCATCATCTCCATCCTAACCCGAAAGTCAGAACGGGGCAGGGCTTGTTGCGTGATAGGAGCAGGGAGAAGGGTGGAATGCCTGGGCACTTTTCAAAGTGTGCATGTCCCTTCGGCTGTCCAGCCATGCCCACCTTGAAAGCTTTAACCCAGCTGTAACCAAGCTGTCACCCTGGGCTTGATTGTGTACAGGGAGCAGTGACAGCGACTGCTCTTTCGAATCCTGGTGCTGCTCTCATGTTTGTGACAGCAGCGCCAGGATTGATTAAGTCAGTTGCCTGGGGCCTGCGCTGAACATTGGACTGCAGCAGGAGGAGGACATTCTGCGAGGAGGAGGCCGTGTCATCTGTCTAAGGTAAGTGGATTTTATTTTTTATTATTTTATTTGTGGCATAACTACCCACCACATATTTGCCTGCCTCACCAGTTCCCGTAGATGCAAACCACTACTGGACAATGACACTACCACTTCTTCGGCAAGAGCCATGGCAGTATTATGCAGCGCTGTAATTCTATTGGTGTTGTACAAAGGACCCTGGAGCAGGTGAACCTGGGGGGCCTTGACAGTTATTTTGTCTGACAGTTGTCTCAATGATTTCGTGTGCAGTTCTTACTCTCAGTGCCCACCCGGAGGCCAGGTCAGACCACTTGCCAAATGGAGACTGTGGTCTCCAATTTTGATTGCCCAAGGAATTGAGGCACGACAGGTGTGACAGGTGTCATGACATGTCTAAGTAATGTGAAGTGACAGCATTGCACCTCATACAGCTCCCCTCACTCCTCTTGTTCTTGTTACAATCCCTCCAGCATCTGAACAAGGAAAAGAGCAATTCAAAACAACCCCTAAATAAAAAAAACCGAATTAAGGACAGTTGAAGTAACCCAATATATGTGCTGCATTGATACTTTTTATAGAAGGTTGCATTATTGACAACTTCCCCCACTACAGGTGGTAGCTTTTCTGCTTACCTATCAACGTTCTCAGTGGATTAAATAAGTTACTGCTGTTCTTGTCTTGATGAAGACCCTGTAGTATATCAGTTCCTTGGGTCGAAACGTCAGCGAACTTACAGTACTAGCCGCCCATGAACTGTGCATTGTCTAAGCCTGAACTCTTCATTTAGTTATTGCCTGCATAAGGATTTTTTGTAAACCACTATACAGTTCTTTCTGTTTCATTTATTCTGCTTTTCACATTTACTATTCTGCCACTGAATACCTCAACTGTGCTGTCTCACGAAGACCTACTTGGCTATGTTTTTTAATGCATTTGAATCAATACAATTCCCCGAGTACATTATATATGTCAGACTGTTTTGTTGTGATTCAAGTCTAAATGGGGTTGTTGCACTTATATCGCACCACTGATTTAAAATATACTACTCAAAGTGAGTCTGAAGGAACGCTTTGTGTTTTTGTAACTTTGATATACTCTGATTACGAGTAATACCAGGTTGTCCCTTGTTTTTAGTTTTTATTTGACAGCGGCAGCCTCTCAGGTTGGCTGGGCCTATTACTGTTCTTGACCTTGCATAATTTCCAGTGGTGTAGCTAGCCCTTTTACCGCCTGTGGTGGTCCCTGCTTTTGCGGTCCGGCACCCGTGGGTAAGAGCGGGAGGTGCTGGCGAATCCTTGCTGTGCTGCCCAGTGATGGCCCAGGTGAGAGCAGGGTGGAGGTCACTGCCCCAAACTGGTGCTGCCCCCCCTCCCCCTTTGCCTAGCCAATTGTCCTTTTTGCATGACAAGGAAGTCAACAAATGCAGCAAGCAGCTCTTGGGCCCACAATCTAGTCTACAGCAGTTGTGTTGGAGGTACAAATAAAAGAACTGCGCCATGGTAACTGTACTTCTTCCAGCCCACCGCAACACCGATTCTTTTTTCGTCTTGAGCTATGCTGACACGGCAATATTTCACCCTTGCACTGCAGGTGGAAATATTGTATTTCTTTTCCTGCATGGGAACAGTACTTCAGCTTCCAAAGTAATATGATGTATAGTTCTTTCATGAAACCTCAACAAAACATTTTGTCTCAAGGCAAACCCTAAAAGACTTACGTAAAAATCTTGTTTTAGATATAGTGCCTAATATTGCCGTATTTAGCAGGTGCAGATTATATCAAACGTAATGACGCTAAACATTTCGACCTCGAAATGATGTAAAACTGAGTTGGCATTTCCAAAATCAATCTTGAAGCTTCGAGGCCAAACGGATGTCATCAGTTATTGGCCATCTAGATGATAACTTGCGGATTTTGCAACCAAGACAGTTTTCTTTAACGTCCAGATCCAACACTTGAACTTATTGTGTTTTCCTGTTTAAATTTCTTTTTTTCACTGTGTGCTTGTTTTTTGGTCATCCAGTCATGTACAAAGAACTCAGGCAAATAGGTTCAAAGTTGTCTGCCGGTCGAAAACATTTGTTCACTCAGTTCAGTTCATGCTCACCGAGCCAATGACAATGCCAGTATAAACCAACACATCTGGTCACGTGATACAGAATGTACATAAGTCAAGCTTTCATGATTATTTACAATTTTTAGCTATACCTGCAGGAGGAATCAGGTTAAGCAACCAAGATAGTTTACTTTGTTCATAATGCGTCTGGCCTCCAACATGCATAATGCATTTTTGAATAATTCTCAGGATTTTTAAAGTGCACAAACACACAAAGTCAAAAGTTTATCTAGATTTTTGCATGCACATTGCAATTCGTTTTACATTCAATAAAAACCGCACTCTGTGAGGTGAAGCTGTTCTTTGCTTTGCACTCTATTTAGCATTGTTCACTATGACATATGGTGCGTGTTATTTGAGACAATCCCAGTATTAAAACCAGCGAAGCAGGTCCGCTTAACTATAACCTGAAAAGATGGTCACCTTCTCATTTGCACAGGCGATTGTATGAGGGTGGGGATTCGGGTGTCTTTTAAGCTTTTGTCCGATTTGTGTGGTGCTCCATTTCTCTTTATTTCCTTCTCATCCATCTGACATGGACAGACGATCTTAGGAAGGCACTCGCCTTGTGAAAAACATGTAAGAGAGCAAGGAAATTTACAACTACGGGCATCTATCTGTAAGCATGCCTTAAATATTATATTGGAAAAAGTTAAACAAATGTAGCATCATCAAGGAGAGAGGGAATTGAACAAACTATTAAAAAACAAGTTAGAACAGGAGAAATCATACTTGGATTAGCATGCAAACACATGTACACACACACACACAACCATACTCACACACACACACATTTACACATACACACACAGCCACACATACACACACAGCCACACATGTACATTTCCACATCAAAAGCATTTTATCTGTTTTGTTCTTACACTTTAGGTTTGTCGAAGTAGAATCTCGTACTCCAATTTTTAGGACTGTACCTCAATATTCATGACACCTCAAAATGTTTAGAACTCCACCATTTACCGCAGGAAGTTCCACTCTGGTTTGATCTTGTGTAAAAGAACGCTCCACCCAAAATAAATTGAGCAGTTCATCAAAAATAAGTAACTGGGAAAACTCAATAACTGAGTTCTAGATAAGGGAAAAAGTTAAAGGTTTTTATTACAGAAATCTCATAATCAATCAATAAAGAATAAATGCCATAAAGGCTCGAAGTGCATAGTTAATACAGAATAAATAAACAATCAGAAATCATTCAAGTCTCAAATGAGCAGCAAAATCAAGGAAAGGTCGAGCAGCATGCCTATTAACATCAAGGATAGCTAAAAAATCTTCTAAAATCTGTCTCCCCCCAAATCAAAGGGGTTCTTATACTTAGGGGCCCATTATGATGTCGGGCGGATTGCCTCCGCCAGGCTGGCGGTGGCCAACTCCGGCCTGGCGGAGGCAATCCGCATGACATGCATGTCCTGATTCCCCCCCGCCAGATTAGGATGGCGGAGGGGACAGCGGCGGACGGAAAGACCGTCCGCCGCTTTACCGCCGCGGTCGCCCTGCAACCGCAGCGGTGATAGATTATTATGGTGGCGGTGTCCATTGGACACCGCCACCATAATAATCTATCACCGCTGCGGTTGCAGGGCGACCGCGGCGGTAAAGCGGCGGACGGTCTAGGATTAGGATGGCCAAATTCAGGGGCCTTTCCGCGGCGGCAATGCCGCCATGGAAAGGCAGGCGGTAATTGCTGCGGGGCCCCCCGCGAGGCCCCCAGGTGATGCCAGTGTTGGGGGTGCACATGGGGGGTACCTATGGTACCCCACCACATTTGCATATGCAAAGCGTCAGGCACCACGCGGTGCCTGCCGCTTTGCATATGCAAATGCGTGCTGAAATGTTTATCATTGTGGTGATAAACATGTAGGATGTGCCTGCCACTGTGGCGGGCTCATCCTAATTCCCCCTACGGGAACCCCGCCCTATGGCGGGCGGTCCCGTTCTCCGTTAGGGTGGCGGGCGGACAAAGTCCGCCCGCCATCCTAACGTGCCCCATAGTTCTTTCATAGAAAATTAGCTAAAGCACACATTCAGCATTGTGTGATCCTATATAGCAATTCTTTGGTGAATCACAGTAATTCACGTCAGTGGCATTATATGTTACCACTATCTCATTTCTAAGAAAGTATCTTGATTTATTACATCGCTGTGATCCGGAGACATTTTGAACAAAATATGCAACCTTGAACCAAGGCAATTCGAATTTGAAAAACTCAACTGCACTATGGAAGCACAGCAGAGGAATTCTCGAATGCTGCAGTCTATGTAGTACACTAAAATCATCATTAATTAGCCTTGGTATTCATCACTAATAGAAAATCAGTGCATCAACTGTCTTCCCTTCTGCAGAGCACTTGGGGAGGGACAATACGCAAGGGAACCTGATGGGACTGGGTGAATGCAAGAGTAGAGAACAGAGACAGACACAACAACAATTTTATCCAACAGGTTGTTTTAACAAAACGTGGCATAACTAAATCATGTTAATAAGCACACTACTAATCTTCATACTACATTTGTTTTAAGAACATTCATAATATTTCATCATATGTATATTGGATCCAACATAAAATGTATTATACTCAATATTATTTCTCACATAGAAATATCAACCTTTAAAAAACTTTAACCAATCCCCCCTCTGCTTACTTGTAATCACTACTACTTAATTATTAACATCATTAGTCATCAGGAAAATCAATCCATTGATATTACTCTTTGTTTTCTTCTGGATCTCTCTGCTGACATTTTTAGCTAGTTGTAGATATAATCCTTAAAGTCTTCCATCTTGTGCTCCTTTGGTTTCTTCCTTTTCGGCGTATTCTCTTTCACTTTTCACTTTCTAAACAAGCATCTAAAAACTTTAAGACTCCCCACATTCTTCAACAGTAAACACACACAACATGAACATTTCCATATGTATTATTTATATGTTACACCCAAGTAAATAATGTCCAAGGCAACTCACTTTGCGTAATCATATATACATTCTCTAAAATAAGTAGAATCTGTTTGAAAAAGGCATTGAAATGGCAGTATCTCCCACTTAAAACCTGCAGAGAGAAAGATCGAAAAGAGAGGGGCTTCATAAACATAAACACATGACTACTCATATCTCTATCCCAGTTTGTACTATTCAACAATAGCCCACTGTTGATAAAAAGTAGATAATGTTTTGATCTACCCAGTGTAATCATGAAAGAGTTCTCTGGAACTTGGTTTAGCCAGTATAAAAGTGGACTTGAACGGGTGGTTTCTCCCCAAGTTAGATGTCGAAATAAGAGGACCATCATAACCTTAGTCCCTCGTACTATCAGTTCTTCAATATTCCAATCATGATCTCTAAACAATAGTTCAATCAATTAGTTGCATCTTGCCTCACCTGCCGCATAAAGCAGTCTAGCAAGTGACAGAGCTGTTGCCGAGTATTGGCTTTTCATACAACTTACCATTGCATATGTGCACATTTTATTAAGAGCATTCTCCAATCAGTCTCTTCCAAAATTTGCATAAAATTCCTATGTTGTTTACTTTCAGACAAATCATCTCAAACCTACCATTGTTACCAAGGCATGACACCAGTAAGCAATCATACCCATCTCATTGGTTCTTACAGCACAAATGTAACATTCATTCATAACCCTAGAATTTCAGAAGAGCTAATCTCCGAGTATGCCTGTAAAGAGGCCTCGACCTTAACATGGATGTTCAGTCAGTCTAATATCCCATCAGGCTTTCCAATAAAGATAACATCATATCCAATTATCATGCTCGATAATTTTAATAAACCAATCCCCTGTTGAAGAACCCATGTCCTAGGTCATAAAGGCAACATTTTGTTCTTTTGACCATTACCACACCTATTGTAAAACCCAATATTGGCTTAGTAGCCATATTCTCTACTTTAAGATGATCTCTAAATATAGGTAATATTATGAACATCTAAAATAATCCCTGAATGTGAATGGTATTTTAAAAATTAATCTGACAGAAATCACATCGGGACATGGCTGCAAACCAATCACAATGCTTGGAAATGGAAGTGAACCAATCATAGGGAGTTGCCGTCTAAATCTTGTATCTGGTTTGATTTTATGGATAAAAGTACCAGAGTAAAAGAATACCTTGTAACTCATTCATGAGTCCACATAAGAAGCAGCATATGTGGCTTTGCAACCCAGTTAATGTTAGTTAAAAAGAAATCCTAAATATGGGTCATGATGAAAAGGACTTTGTTAATGTCAATCCTCACCCAAACAGCACTATTCAAATTTAAAATGGGCAAATCAACAGAAGTCATCTGCCAATTTCCATGCAAGACTATTTTGCGGGAACTGAAATGCCAAAATGTGAAGTACCATCAAGCTTATTGAATAACACACTAGTTTCTCAGAATAAAGTTGTGCATCAGAATAAACAACAACCTCATATTACTGGAGCATTCTGATATCCGGTATGCCCCTCCATTTGTTCAGTCAATGAGGATTCAAAAAAAGGTTAAACTCACCACATAATAAACATATACTTCATTTAGAAATGGAATGCTGACCAGGCAAAACTTTGCACCTTGTATTAAATATGTGGAAAACATCTACATTTAAGATAAAGAGGGGCAGGGTCCGCGTGTGTTACTATTCCGTACCTGTGAAAATGGACAAACATCATATCTAGTTTTGTGTTTCCTATACCTCTTGCCATCATCCATTGAGCAGTCAAACAAACATGTCATGATATTTAAATATTATAAACCATCTGTCCTAATGGGCTGTTGTACTCCCCAAAACTAGCCCGGATCAATTGTGATATTGTCGCACTGTGATGCATGCACAACCATGCTTCAAAGTGCAAAAAGAGTCCATTCACAAACACACCAAACGCATCCCAAGAAATAATGTGGTTCACTTTCCAGATTCAATCACTTTTGCAGTGTTCTTTATCTGCTAATCCATCTTGACTACGCATGTAGAGGTCTTAAATACTTATCACCTCCCCTCATATCTTTATTAATTTTTTGTAAGCCATGAAATCTAAAATACATACTATTGGGGAGACAATCTTTTGTATGTTGAGCCAAGGGTGAATTTACATCTTGGTTTATTATCGCCCTGCGATGTTCCTGCATTCTTACATTTAGGAGCCTTTTCATGCTGCCTATGTACACCCTACAGCAGTTGCATATATTGGCATATGCCACACATTTGCTGTTACACTTAATGAATTGTTGTAGAAAATATGTTTTCTCACTGTTGTAACTACATTCTTGAGGTTTGTTGTGGCCAAATTGACCCAAGAAACAGCCCCAATAGCTGTAAAAACCTTTTGGTGGGTCTGGCAGCCAATTCTTTCTAGTGTCCTTAGGTGGTTCAAGGTAGTTCCTCATAACTTTGTCTCTCACTCTTGAGCCCTTTCTATTGGTGAAAGTGGGGGTTGCAGGACTAACCTCAGACATGCCTGGCACACCCATTAGGGGAGAACAATTCTTCTTTTAAATATTGTATACTTTCCTGTGGTCATGATTGTAAGTAGTTATCAGTGTCTGTTATCATGTTTTTTCCTCTTTGGTTTCTGAACCAAAGTCACACTTCTGTCCATTTCATGAATCCTATTCTCCACCCTTCAGTTCAATAAATTGTTATCATATCCTCTTGCACGCAGTCTGATTCTCAGGTCTCTCACCCATTCATCAAATCATCTTCCTGGCTGCCATTCCTGCAGAATCAGATCATCTCACCATATGGGATACCTCCAATTACTGAAGAAGGATGTGCACTGTCCGCTCTCAATATATTGTTGATAGCAGTTTCTTTACGATACAGTTTCCTCTGAATAGTGCCATTCTTATCAAATAACTGCACATCCAGAAATTTCATTTCAGTTGGGGTATGACACATTGTAAACTACACATTACAATTATTATCATTTAGGTACTGTATATATCAATCCAAGCTCTCATTTGTTACAGTCCAGATGATCAGCACATCATCAATGAAGTACTCCCAGAAATAAACATATTCCATTCAGTTTCCAGCAGATGTAAACCATACATGCACCCTCTGAAACCCATAAATAGGTTGGCATAGGAGAACACAAACATGGAACCCCATCGTGGTTCTTTGGATCTGGTTGTATGAGCCACGTGACCATGAAACAAGAATAAATTATTCTTCAGAATCAATTCTGCCATTTCTGTCTGCATTCTGGAATGTTCCACCAGCTTGCATTTCTGTTAGCTAGGAAATAATCAAAAACCAAAATGCCAAACTCATCTTGTATGCAGATGTAGAATCCTACTACATATAAATACACAAATGTCATTCTGGAGTCCCATAGCACATCAGTCAACTTGTTCAACAAGTCCAAGGAATCCCTTTTGTAGGAGGGCAAATTTACTACTGGAGGCTTCAAAACAAATCAACACATTCAGCAGAATTTTCAGTGAGACTACATGTGACAGAAATTGGGTCTTCCAGGTGAGAAGGTCCTGGACTTATGATTTGTGGGTAAAATGTAAATGAAGGGATATCCAGGATGAGCTACAATGAGGTATCTGAATTCACTCTCAGATGTAGTCCAATTTCCTTCCAGGAATATAATGTCTCCAAAATTATACATTGGGCATTAGTCAGAGGGTTAACCTGCATTTCCATATAGCACTGGACATCATTCAATTGTATCTTAATTTCATTATTCATCCTTCACATACTCATGATATCCTCTCCCTTGTCTGTTTTACGTATAACGTTTGAGCTCTCACTACCCAAGTTCATCAAAGCTATTATTTCCTCATGGGTCAAATTGTCACCTGTGTTGTAGTGTACATATTTGTTGAAGGAGTTATCCTCTAATCTGTGTAGTTCTTCCACTGTTCTTTTTACAAATTGGTAAATGGAAGAGAATTGACTCCCCTACAGAGTAAATTTAGAAGGTGGAACAAGACCATTTCTACAGTAATAATCAATTTCTACATCCAGCATAGTATAAACATCATCAATATCCAAGACTTCATCATCAATCAAAAATAGCAAAATATGTAAATCTCGAATATCTAAAATGATTGAATACGTTTGATGGTACTGTCCATTTAGGCATTTTAGATCTGGCAAAATAGGATGGCACAGCAATCAGCAGATTAATTCTGTTGATTTGCCCATTTTAAATGTGAAAAGTTCGGGTTGGGCAATGATTGACATTACCAAAGTCCTTTTCATCATGACCCCTACTTAGGATTTATTTTTTAATAAACATAAACTGGATGGTAAAGCCACGTATGCTGCTTCTTATGTGGACTTATGATTGAGTTACAAGGTATTCTTATACTCCAGTCTTTTTATCCATAAAATCAAATGGGATATGTGATTTGGACGGCAAAACGCTATGATTGATTCAAGTCAATTTCCAAGAGCAGTGATTGGTTGGGGGCCCTTGTACCGATGTGTTTTGGATTCCTTTTTACAATACAACCCACGTTGTGTGATTTGCCTAGATTATAGGATATAACTACTAAACCCATTTTTGGATTTACAATATCTTCAAGTGAGTTCTCCTAATGACTATATGTGTGGGTAGATTTGTCTGATAGGAACGTGAACAATGCAGTGACTGGTTAATAACGATTTTTGAGAGCTTTGATTAGTTTGTGGTCCGTGTTCAGATTTGATGGATTTTCATGATATTACCTATATTTAGGGATAATTTGTTCTGGAAATCATATGACTCTCTCCTCTAATGTGGAGCAAATGAAGAAAACATATGTGATTTACTTGTGAACTAATCCGAATTGTGAGAAAAAGATTATTGAACAATACTTGTAGTGTTCTTTCTTCAGCAGACTTTCCCTCTGCTCTCTCTTTACTTTCTTTTTACTCGCTGTCTCCCTCTTCCATCTCTCCTTGTATTTCCTTGAGTTAGCCCGTCCCTTGTTTTCTCAATCAAATCTTTAATGTGAGCACTCAAAGTAATGAAGACCATTCCTCTAAATGTATCATACGTCATATCCATTATATTAATTCATTTAACATTTTCATGTTGTTGATGTCCATTCATGTTCATCAGCTAGCTCCTCTAATATATCATGTACTGAGTTTGAACATCTGGCTGTTTCTTTAATTACATATCTATTTTAATCAGCGCTGTAGGTCAGCAACCTTTTTAAATCAATAATTCCCTGTAACATTTCATCCTATGCCAACATTAATAGCTTTAGAAGGCTCTTCAACTACTATCATTCGTTCAGGTGAATCGACTTGAATCTATACTACAGGGCGCCCATACTTGCTAATACTTGGCATTGATGTCATTGCTGACTCAGTTAATGCGCTCAGTACTACAGCTGTAGAAGCTTGAACAGTAGTGCAATCTCTTCCAATTCCCATGCCAGACCCGGAAGTGAATCAGAACCATCTGTCCAGGCTGCTCTAGAAGTATACAGAGGAGGTCTACAATTTAAAAAATCATTAAAGAAATTGCCCTCCTCATGAGAATCATCATTCAGTTTCTCTTCTTTTTCATCATGCTTTGGCCATTTGTTTTTCAATGTAGCAGGATATACTCTCACACCATCCATGGCATCCTCCTTCCAGCATTTTTCTTGTTGATCCCATTTCTTCTCTACCCATTATTTAAATGATCTCTTCCCCTGCTTTGAATTTTTCTGCATATATTTCTCAGTTGCCATTCGATCCCATTTATTAAGTGCCTCAAACTGTGTAGGTCTGGGCATCATTTTCATAGGGTCCTCTAAAGGAAACCGCTTCAGTGTTATTTATTCTTGAAGTAAACCCCCATTTTATTTTATTTTGTCTGCATTCCCACTCTTAATAGTATTCATTTATTCCTCTGTTACTTGCATTATCGATACCCAGTCTTTTAACTTTTTCTTATTGTTTCTCCCCTCTTTTCTAGGGATTTAGAATCTCTTCTCCTTTTCTTTCCTCTTTCGGAGTGGTTTCTCAACATGGTACGTCTCCGCTCCCCATTTTCAATTCTCTCTGCCAATTTGTTTTTTACTTATACTTCAGGCTTTTGACTTTTCACCATACTCTTATTCTTTTATCATGTAGGGTTCTCTTTGTACCCTGGTTTGAAGTTTATTGTTTTCTCTTCATCCCCTCTCTCCAACTGTTTCTTGCATATAATATTTGCTCATTGCACATTCAGTTGGGATATACTTATGTTTCAGATACGCTTGTTTGTTGGATCTAGCTTATATCTAGAGACATGGGGCCAGATGTAGGAGCCCTACTACCGGTCGGAAACGGCCGATTTTGGCCGCTTCCGACCGGTATTAGGGTTTTCAGATGTAGGGCATTCATTTACAGAATCGGTATTTTACCGATTCTGTATTTACCGATTCGGTAAAATTACCGAATCGGTAAATACAGACTCGGTAAAATACCGATTCTGTAAATGCAGATGTAGCTGGCACATGTCAGAGTGCCACTTTAAGAATCGGTATTTTACCACCCAATCCAATTGGGTGGTAAAATACCGAATCCAGGTGTGCATGCACATGTGTGCATGCACACCTGTGCCATGTGACACACAGACATGCCCTTAGGGCATGTCTGTGTGCCACATGGCGCACATGCCTATTTTTGGGGTGCCAGAGGGTGTCAAAGTGACACCCCCTGCACCCTTGCTGAAATCGGTATTTACCGAATCTGTAAATACCGATTCGGTAATGCCCATTGATTCCTATGGGCTTCAATGCCCATAGGAATCAATGGGCATTACCGATTCGGTATTTACAGAATCGGTAAATACCGAATCTTAACGATTCGGTATTTACCGAATCTGAAACACCTACATCTCCCCTCCTCTTTTTTACCACTTCTTAAATACCGATTCGGTATGAATCGGTATTTAAAAAGTGGTAAAAAAGATTTACCTACATCGGGCCCATGGTTCCATAACTTAGTCTACTTATTTCAGATGAATACTCTCAGAATTGTTTCATGGAATGTCAAAGGTCTTAAGGGTCCAGTAAAAAGACGGAGAGCACTTACTAATCTCTTGAAATTGAAATTTCGTATTGCTTTCCTACAGGAACCTCACCTTTCATAAATTATGCTGCCTTCTTGAGTAAAGCATAGGTGGACGCTGTTTTTGCTCCCTAGCTTCAGAAAATAAGAATGGGGTTATTATCCTATTTCATAAAAAGTTATCAGTTAATTTTGTTCTACAGGATTGTGTTGATGTTGGGCAATACTTGTATAGAGACACTATGATAGTGCGGTTTCCATTATATTTATTGCCCTACAAGGTGGACACCCAATTATGGGAATCTATGTCAACTAGACTAATGTCTTTGTTACTGCTAATCTTATTGCAGGAGGTGATTGTAATCAATTGTTAGATCCCATTTTTGATAGAAGTTGAACACTTAAGTATTTTCCTAACAAAATGCAAAAGGCTTTTCAATGTATGGTCTCCAACACGGGCCTGGTTAATGCTTGGCAAATTTATAACCAAGATTTGTTAGAATGCTCTTTTTGTTCCTCTCATATAGATTATATTTTTCTGGAAAAAATGTAACACAGAATCTTCTTAATGCTGAGATAGGTGCCATTTTGATTTCTGATCATGTCCCACTCATGGCTGATCTGGATACACTTCATGTTCAATCTCATAACAATAGATGGTATTTTAACAATTATTTATTGCAAGACTTTGACTTTGTCAAGGGTTTCCAACAAATTATAACCACATTTTTCATGTAAATATCACTCCAGGTTCTCAGTTTCACTTTAGTTTAGATTCATTGCAAGCTACTGCTAAGGGGTCCATTGTAAATTATATTGCACAAAAAAAGGCTGCGTCTAAAAATGCTCAAATTTTTTTAATCAAATCAAAATATTAGAACACAAGTATTACTTAACTAATCATAAAGATACTTTGTCTCCCCTCACCAAAGCAAAGTTACTGTTCAACAAAACCTCCATTCAGCAAGCATGCAGTACTTTATTACGAACCAAAGCTCAGTATAATGGAGGTTCTAATAGAGCAGGTAAACTGCTTGTCATATATTTAAAAGTCACATGACAATGATGGTAGCATATTATACATAGATTGTGATAATTCATTCAGTTTAACAGAATTCTACTCCCAACTCTACACAGATTAATTCTCCTCTAGTGAGGCCGCACTGGATGCATTTTTTCATACCATACCTAAAATCGTTGATCCCACATTGAATTTCTCTCAGTTGGAAATGGACTTATCGAGCGAAGAGAGTCTAATGCAATTTCTAAACTTCCCAAAGATAAGGCACCTGATCCCAATGGCTTCACAGTTGAGTTTTACTCCAAATTCTCTCATTACTTACTTTCTAGACTATTAACTTAATTTAAGCATTTTCTCTCAAGTAATGGTTCAAATGAATCTTTTTCACAGGCCACGATCTGTCTCATTCCAAAAAAAAAAAACAGGCCCTCTGAATGTAAAAATCACAGACCAATCTCCCTTAAAAATACTGACTGCAAGATATTTGCTAAAATTGTAGACCTATGTATCAATGATTTTATTTCATATCTTGTCGGCTCGAGCAAACAGGTTTTGTTAAGAGCTGTAACATCTCAGACAACTCTAGAACTTTTAAAAATATCCTCCATGTCGCTTTCAGATATATTATCAAACTTGCCGCGGTCTCCTTAGACGCTGAAAAAGTCTTTGATTGAGTAACTGGAATTTAGGTTTTGATCTGTAAAATGGCATGGGTTTGGTCCTGAATTCCCAAAAATGTGTTAGTATATTGAATGCTCCCCCACCATATCAGTGTTTACTAACGGCTCACAATCTCATTATATCCCACTTAAAAGAGGCAAAAGACAGGGGTGCCCCTTATCATCACTACTGTTTATACTATCTTTTTGGGAATCAATCTGTGGATCTAGTGCCATTTCCAGTTATGAATCTAAACATTTGGAAGTAAAAATCTCTGCATATGATGATGACATTTCTTGATATATTTCCAACACCCACTCCTCTATTCCAGCATTTTTTGATCTTCTTCACTCTTACTCTTTAATATTTGAATACAAATTAAATGTTGATGAGTTAGAGGGGTTACCTCTAAATACATTTTGCCTCAAACATATGTTAAAAAATCCGGCTTTCTATGGAAAACTGACATTATTAAATGTCTTGGCATAATTTATGCCACAAGAATTAAAGATACCATCCTTTAGAACTTCGAAAATTTGATAAATTAAATTAATTACTTGTCCAATTTGTAGTCTCCTCTTTTTCTCTCTTGGTGGGACTAATTAGATGTAAAATCAAAAGGAGTGGAAGAATTGTGTTGAGATGGTGGGGGGGGGCAACACCAACATTGCTGTGAGCCCCTCAAGGGTGTTGTTCTGCCAAATGCATGTCTCCCGTTGGCATACTTAGCCACTGATTGCTGCATCATTTGTCATGTAGTACCTACAAATCTATGTAGGATCTGCGCATTTAGACAAGATAAACTAAGGGACTGGTGTTCAGACTGATTCCAGACACCCTCAAAGGATATGTTAGTCTGTAGATCAGCTAGCACAAAGTGCCACTATAAGCCCCACAACCTTACCAAGGAACAAATACTTTCTGGCAACTATCGAATATGACAACCCTGATCCCTCAGGGATCATGGAAACAGTACAGTACTTTTTGCTCAGTCACTCATGCTCACTTTGCCCAGGAGAGATATACAGAATAAGCGGTGGGAACGTTTTTACTAAGTATTTCAAGTATAAGATACGTCTGCTGCAACAATCATTAGACAGAAACAGATATATACAAGAGAATGCACCAGCAGAGTAAATAAAAGGTAGAATTCAACCATGGCGCTAAAACAGTGAATATATGCAGACATATAGATACATGGCACTAATCATGCGTACTCCTAAGATGCTAGCCCTAGCTAGGTGTACCTGGTATGTATGTAGGTTTGTAGATAAGAATAACCCTAGGAAAAAGCCAACCCCATTACCTGATGAGAGAGAACGAAGGACCTCGTCTTGGTCTCTAGTTGCACACTCCGCTAGGGATATCAGACCACTCCGTGCTATCGTGTCTGTGTGCAGGGACTTCAGCGTCTCGTGTCAGCATGGGAGCTTCTCTTCTGGTTTGCTCAGTCAAGATGTGGTACTGATATACCCTAAAGGTACCCTCAGGGGTTCTACATAGATGTGTCATGGTACTGTGGGAATGTCGGCCAAGGATGACAATAGCTGTGACTTTTGTACAGAGTTATTATGCAGAAGATGGTAATCCTGCTGAGATACTAAGAATCCTCATGAATAATAAATGAGGCTAGTTTTCGAAGAAAGCCACACAACATCTATTCGGCACCTAACTAGGTAAAAGGTCAGCACCAGAGGGGTTATGTAGAGCAAGGTATGAAGGTAGGTATAAAGTCGTACAACTACCTAGGCCTATATTAGGGTACATTGGGGGCTCATAACACCCACTCCTCATCTGACTGGATTACAAAACTAACAAATGCTAAAATATGCCTGTTTAAAAAGCATAAAACATTGCTAAAATATGAGTATACAACATCTAAAAACATGGTACGTGTTAAAAACGATGCAAAAGTAAAAAAAAAAAAAGCTCTATAAGTCCACTAAATAGCCAATATACTGTTTGACCAACTGAGGACACCAAAAGTCATAGTGCTCAGTGAGAGCAAGGGAGGAAATCAAACAAAAATTATGTTTTTGAATTCCAATTTGGGTTGTTTTGGAAAAAAGGCCAAATTGTTCCCATCACTCAGAGAGCCAAATGTTTATATGTCCTCTGTGGGAGATGCAACATCATTGCTGCTTGCCTTCGCAGATGTTGGTCCCTGTAACACCTCTTTGATCAGGTCAATGGAGCAAAGGTGATCTTCTCCGGTACCCACAGCTGCTGCTGAAGAAGCACTTGATGCCTGTGAGCCTGTTGCCGAGCCGGTGTCCATTCAGACAGGAGCTGAAGCATCCTGTGGTGGCTCTGAGAATGCCGACATCAACATTGGAATACCCTGAGGACACTGCAATACGTGGGCCTTTAGTGGGCCCAGCAGTACATCCACATCTGGAGGTGCAACCGATGGAAGAGTTAGACAGATGTCCAACACGTATTAGTATCCGCAGAATAGGCAGCAGAGCAAAGGCAAGATGCAGTCGACCCAGACTGATCTGAACAATAGGCACCGATTCTCACTTAGTTCCCAAAGCCGACATGCGCCAAGATGGAGTATCATGCGTTGACGGCAACATCGCATTAGGAGAGCTTTTTCCATCTCTTTGGAGGCTGGGACGTCCATTGCGTAGCAGGAAAATTAAAACCAGGATACCTTCTATAAGTAGTAGGACCAGCCGAAGTCCTTCAAAAACGCTTCCCAATATGGAGTGCATAAATGATAGATTAACTCCGAAGACCGTCTGAAAGGTGCTTAATAGTCCAGAACCTATGCTCTTAAATAGGTGTACTATCCCACTTGTATCAGACATGTTAAAGATACGATGTACCATTTGCCCGAAATGGAGCAGGAAGTTAGTTCGGACCTGTGCTTGTATCGCATCAGAGACCATGCAACCTGGAGATCAAAAGTCTCTCCAACTGAGGTTAAGACCACATCCTTCTGTAAAAGCATGGCTTTCAGTCTGCTCAGAGAATCAAACCATATAAAGGCAACATTTAAAGAAAGCCACAGTGATGCCTCCCTGACTGTGTGGATCGGTGAAAAAATACTTGCATACAACAAGTAACCCTAGAACTTACTGTGAGAAGATATGCGATGCCAGACAGCATCCCACAACAACCTTGATCATTCAACATCAAATAACTCCAATTCGAGAGAAGTTTAAAAACTGGATGAATTACGTCAGCTGGGGATCCTTTTATGTGACATGATAGGTTTGCAACTGAAGCATTATAAGCTCAGTGAAGCATAATATCCTGACAAATTAGAGACCCACTTGATGAATTCTCACAGAATGAGCCGCTGAGAAAGACTTTAGTGTCCTCATTCCTGCATCGAAATCTGTAGGTTAATTCCCAAGAATTTTGTATGTATTCCTTACTCAATGCTTCATACCTGCCTACTTTGTGATACTGTAGACAATATCAAACTTGGAATTTCGTGACTGGTAGTGTAATATGGCCATGGATTAACCATTCTGTGGAGGGTGACTCAGCCACGGTAAAAGGTAATTGGTCCAATTTTTCAATGTGCATCATTGTATATTTTACATCTGTGTGGGCCATTGTTGTCTGCCTTTCTGTTAGATTGTATGCAGAAAACAGAGATGTGCTGTTGATATACTGGCAGGCACATGACCAGCGTGCAATGAGTGTAGCGTCCAGCTTAATAACAGAATGGACCACAATTGCGATTGCCCATGCTGTAAAATAGGCAAATCATCTTCTATTATATCTATAGCAGAAGACGCAATGTTGCCCAGTGAATAAATCCTGGAAGTCAGTGCGGTCATGCCGTGGTCGGCCACAGCCAAAGCCTTTTCTAGGTTAACTCTGTCATACTCATGCAATCTCCCAGTAGCCTCCTGTTTTGAGATTTTCCATACTTTATTATAAATAGCATATAAGAAGCGCTTATGACGTGGTTTCTGGGGACTTAACAAAAAATCCCTAAGATCCATGTCATCTGAGAGTAGGATCAAGTGTGAGACAATGCTGTGGATTTTAGCCACTCTAGGCACAATTTCCCAACACAATATCTCCACCTCAAGTGTTCTCATTGTATGTAACGTTGGTCAGGCCTATGGATACTAAACCCTTCAGTGGTACCTCTGAATCTTGACTGACACCTATTCGTGTCGAAAGGCCAGACCAACCATCCCTTCCAATTGGGGTCTGGTCAATTGTGTGAACCATCATGTAGAATGTCATTCAGAGTATATTTACTATGTTGTGTGTAATTTTGCCATTTTTCAAAGTGTGTAGGTCATGGGTACTCACAAACATGTGTCCATGGGCCAAAAGGTACGGTCTGTGGTGTGACCGAGGGCTGCACTGATGCCAGCAGGGTGGTGGTAGAGGGTCTGGGAAGGTCAAGGATTGTGTAAGGAGGTCAAAACATGTTAAATAATTGAGCAAGCATTTATTTGCAGGTTAATAAATGTTTTCCCCTTTATTTAGCATTTGTTTCTGAATATTATTGCTCAGCAACTAGTCAGCAGCTCATGCTACTCTTCACCAGGGGGCTGCATGTAAAGCTCAAGAGGGCTCCAAGTGGCCCCCCAGGCCGTACTTTGCATATCAGTGGTGTAGGTGAAGGAATATGAGGTGTGTTCAAGTCCCTAATCTTGACTACCCCAAGATAGGAGGTCTGTTGCACAGTGTCATTCAGGAAGATAATTTGCTCTAATATGAGACATGCTCTAAATAATGCTTCAGTTCCCCAAACTTGTCAATCTCTTGTTCCCCAGACAGAATTTGTGTCTATTGGGTCCTTCCAAAAGTTAAACCCCTGTAAAGGCAGCTGGGGAATAAAGGAAGCAAAGTGCATCTATTTCTTGTTGGTGAGCATATTTTTCTTTGCGTGTGTCGGTGCAACTTTATAATATTAAGATGTCGGGTCTGAAGTGTGAAACCCAGAAAAATAAGCAAACATCCGTGCAATCATTTGTGAACTACCTTTCGGTGGTATTGTGCAATGTACCCATTGATGGTAAGTGAAAACAGTACATGGGATACTTGCTTTGTGCAAGAAATAATGACCATAGTGTTAGTAACAATACATGGTGTTAAAATCAGATGTAGCATCATACAATTCATCCTTAGAGAATGCAGCAGACTGCTCTAACTCAGACAGCATAGAATTTACAGTTTCAAAGTCCCAATCTTAAGAAAAAGTACTGAAGGTGATGATATCACCTGTCCTAAACTATTCTTTCAGGCACGGGAACTGCTGTAATGTTCACAAAGGACAGGTCTCTTTGTTCCCAATGAGATGATGTATGTGGTTTCAGGACCAAGTTCACGTGTGGTATGTCGGAGCATTCTGGGAGATATTGTCCATTCAGAAGCATTAAGAAGGCAGTGACTACACCTATCAAAAATTACTAGGAAAAGTAGACCATTTGCAATCCAGAGCTGTAGCCAGCAGAAACAAAGTAAGTCTTTTTCAGCCAAAGGTAGAGATCATATATTTTTTCTTTGTGGGAAACTGAAGCTGGCGGTGACTCAGGTTCACTCGGATCCAGAGAAAAAGTATCAAAATCGATGAAGTAGCCAGACACTGTTCGATCTATCTTTGGTAGCTCAGCAGGTTGCGTAAAACTGGCTGTTAATTCATTTCGAGACACATTCACATAGATGTCGTTATTAGGTCGAATTGAGATCTGTGTTTCCTTTGTATGTTGTTGCTGTTCAATTTCAACAGGTACGAGTTCCATTCCATTGTTGGTAACTCCATTACTTAGTGTAGTACAATCTTCAAACATTATTAGTCTTTCTGTCTCAACTTCCCATAGTAGCGAGCGAATATCAGCGACTACCCAGGAGCTCACGTGGTCTACTATTCAGTATTGGCCACATAGTGTGGTTTGATCAGATCAATGGAGACAAATCTTTTTTCTTTTTTGCTGGCAAGAGGCAGAAGAAGCACTGTTCTTGTTCCGTCGACAGCCAGGACAGGCACCGGTGCTCTGTAAGATGGCCCAAATAATTTTTGTCACACAATTGTTTGACTGACAGGACCCAGGCAGGTCTTGCCGGAACAGCTTTCATTTTCTCAGTGGTGGTTTGTTTTACTTGGACGTTGCTTTGTAATGCCTGGAATTCATTGTGTTCCTGTAAAACAGCCAAACGATCATTGATTTGAAATGCTTTTTCATCTGCCACTGTGCTGCCACAATCGAGGTTGGGTACCCACATTCTTGTCCCAAACAGGACCTCAAATGGAGTACGGCCTCCTAGGGAACTTCTTTGCATGTTATTAAGTGCCCTCTGGAACCCATATAGGTGACTGACCCAACTGCCACCCAAGCCTAATACCCTTGCTGTTAAGGTTTGCTTTAAGTCCACTCCACAATTGAGTTTCCCTCTGAATGTTATGGAGAGGAGTACCGCAAGACCACACCTAAACTTCTCATAGCTTCTTTGTAAGCCTGAGAGCTAAACGCAGGGTGTGGTCATAATGTAATATGCCAGTTGCGTATGTCCCTATAAAGACTCGCACATCCTTTATAACAGTTTAAACGTTAGCCTAGCGCTGGGGCCAAACCCACAGGAATCTAGAGCATCAATCCACTGCCACCAAGATGTATTTGTAAGCCCCATCAGATTGCAAGAGGCTACAGTGGTCCAAATAGACACATGCGAGAGGTCTTTCTGATTTCAGTAGTGGTGTTTGTGGCAAACGCGCTATGGTGGAACCCTTCATCTGCTGACAGATATCGCACTTAAGGACAAAGCCTTTAGTCTGTTTAGGGAAACCTAGCCACCAATATCGGTGTTTCATTTAGTGAAACTGTTGCACTAATACTTGCATGTGCTGAACCCAGACCTTAGTATGCAGCTAGTATTAAACTTAAGCTGAGATCCATGTTTGGTATTACTCTATCTCCCACTCCTGGAATTTGAGCATACTCTATGTTTTGTGCATCTAACTTGTATGAGTACTTGAGTGGAAATCCTTTTGGTAATGCTGAGCTGTTATGACGCGTAGCGTTGACAGCTACCATTATCTGTCTGTCTATTCTTGTGCTCGAATGAGTGATTGCAGCAACGGCAGCAGTTCTCATTTTTGCATGGTGGCTTTATCAGCCAATTAATTTCCTTCAACGTGCATGCCAACACGCTGATGACTCAGTGCATGAATTGCGTGAGCCTGTGCCAAGCAGTTTTTCAGCTATGCCACTTGTTCCCAAAGCAACTTGTGCTTTATTGTGCGTCTTTAAACCCATTCCAGCCCCAATAGTGAAGGTATTCTCTGTAAGACTGGACACAGTAAAATGAATTGCACGCAATCAGTGTCGGGAATTCCTGATCTATATTTTTTTGTGCCAGTATAAGTGCTTTCAGGTCTGCCAGCTATGCTGTGTCTCCTAGAGACTGTGTCTGAGTGTTGCTAGAACAGAACTTTCCATTCAGCATACTTCCCTTTACTATCACACATGCAATGCTTTATTGCTGTTTACTTCCTATGGCTTGCTGGGCAGATCCATTAGTAAAAATTATGTGTTCATACTGATCTAAAGGCATTATTTCATTTGGGAGAGGATATTCTAGTTCATACTGCAAGAATGCTTGTGTTTTTAATGTAGACTCAAACTTGTAGTCTAAATCTGTTGCAGTGAGAGAATTAGCCCATTGTATGCATCGTGGACGCAGTGGTTTTGCCTTTGGAATGCTCGCTTTTGTAACAGCCTCAAAGGTTGGTACAGGAGTCACAACAATTATTAGTTTCCCCTTAGCTAGTGCCCTTTTCACTACAGCAGTCTGTACTGCTGTCAGTATGTTTTCAGTTAATGCAAAACGCATTTCAGCGTTTGTGTACAAGTGAGATTGGTATGCAGTGGGTACAGTTTTGCCTTCATTGAAGGTGAGGTACATGTGTCCAGATTGACACACAATTACACAGCTCACCAAGTTTGTCATGTTTACATGTGTGTGTAAGTGTTTGGAAGCTATCATGTTAGCTTGTAAGGAATGGAGAATGTCTGTGTGTCCTTGTGTCCAATGGTGAACTGAAAAATCAGGTCTTATTAAGTTGCAGAAAGGTTTACCTTTTTCTGCGTAATCCAAAATGTTTGTTCTGCCAAAATTTAATAATTCTAAAATGGACTGTAGATTTTTCAGAGTCTTTGGAGGTTGGAGCAGCGCTCATTTCCCCCCAAAATTAGCTGCTAGGCTTTTCCTTTCACTTGAGCGCTCATATCCTAAAAATAGGACACTGAGGTGGGCAATTTTTGAGTTTTTAAAGTTACATTTGTAGGCCTCAGAGGCAAACCCCGGAATTATGTTGTTCACCCTGGTCAAATGATCCAATAGTTCATCATTTGTTAGATAAATATCATCCACATAGGACAATGCCTCCTCAGCAAACATTTTAAGTAACTCTGATACTCTTGCTGAGAACAACCAGGGGCTATTCTTATACCCTTGAGGCAATCTACAGAATTGATGTTTAGAGCCGAGGGCCATAAAATGCTGTCGATTCGATATGCTTTATTCGATTTTTTATATAAAATCATAAAAGCGTTCAGTTACAAAATACAATCATAGTTAAAAATGCATACATGTGAAGCACAAATTATCTACTGGTTAAAAAAAACCATTTGCTCATCCTGATAATAACATACTTTAAGGGTTTATGATGACAATTCTTCTGTTACATCAAAAGGGAATGTACAAGGGGTCGCAGTAGTTAAAAAATATTATACGGTATATCAAATCTGTATGGGGCGGGAAAACTACAATGGGGCGATAAGCAACCTCCTCTACCCAACCTGGTACAGTCCTTAGTCATAGGCCTGGAGGCAGGGATATATGATGTGCTTGGATAGAAGTCATGTAAATCCCAGATGGATATGGGGCCATCATCTTCTTTAAGTTGCCAATTTCAGAGGTATGGGACAATGTTTCTACTCTTGAATATTATTAGTATCAAGTCACCAATAATGTCTTTCGGAAGGGGGCCCAGCCAGCCCACTCTCCTCATGCTCACAATCCCGCCGTCAAGATCATGGGGCAAGGGTCTATTTTTAGATAGCCAAAACTGGACCTTATTGAACAGGTCGTGTTGTCTTTCTGGTTTTCCCTTTTTTAATTGCGGGACTCCCGAGAGGACGCATACAAATGGGGCTGCCTGTGGAGGTAGATGAATTCTAGAAACCCTGTTGCGCTCTACTCTGGGGGCAAGGTATTTCGGCATAGTGGGTTTAGGAGAAGCTTTAGAAATATTAGAGGGCAGAATGGTAGGAACTGGTGCTCGAGTTTGAGCAAGTTTATTTTGAATGGCAGGTTTAGGCTTATTTGGAGAAACAATTGACACGGGATGGGTAGGTATAGAAACGTTGGTAGTGGTTAACAAATTAAAAGTGATTTTTTCCTCAATCCCTGACAGTCTATCCCCCAAGATGTTGATTTTGTCAATTAAGGGGTGTATAATCGATCTGATCAAATGTTCGATCATTGACCATAGGGCCAACTGGGAAGAAGGAGCTAGGTCGTCTGATTTTTCAGCCGGCTCTGCAGTAAGGGGAAAATTGGTAGGGAGTAAGGGTAGGATTGGGGATTTGTTTTGTATTTTTTGTACTTTGGATTGGCTCTCATTATATTTTTCCCCATCATGCTTCCTTTTGTTAGGTGTGGGCCGGGCAGATACTGTACATTGTGTGTTTGTGTTTGCAAATATAGGGAAGGGTTCCAACACTCTCTCATTTGTAGGTAGCGATGTAATGTTTTTTGGTGGGGATGGTAATCCTGCAGGGGCATAGCTAGTCTTACACAGACTGTTTAACTCCTCCAACAGTGAGAGTGGACAAACTATGTTGTTGATTTGTGGGGAGGAATGATTACAAGATGGACTGACTACGGGCTGATGGCAAATAAATTTATCAGCGTCTGTACGCAAAAGTAACAGTGTGTTATTTACTTGCTGTTTTTGCATGCTCAGACAAGTATCCCACCCAAACGCTAGTTTTGTAACAACCCCTTTCTGGTGCGTAATAAGAGTTGGATGAGAATGAACTTCTTTAGATTATCGGGCAAATACTATAGTCCAAAACAAAATGTCAAATAGTGGCTTAACCTCCTCCTGGAACACCAAGTGGTGGGGCCCGTCCCGTCCTCCTCAGGCCTCTGAGGGCCCGCCCTTTGCCCGGGCTTAGCCCGGCGCTACCCGCGCGCGGTCCCGCGACGCGGGGGCTGACCGCTCTCTTGTAGCGCCTCCTGGCACGAAAAATGGCAGTAGCGCAGGGGATCCTGGGGGGTGTAGTCCCCCTCCACACAGCGGCCGCGGTGATGGAATGCTGCGGCGGCGGGAGGGAGACCGTTAGGACCAGCAGTGAGTCACAGGGTTCGTAGCTGCCTCCAAATGCCCCAAATGCCCCTCAAATGTTTACACAGCCCCCGCTCTGCCGGGGCTGACCGCTCTCTTGTAGCGCCTCCTGGCGCGAAAAACGGCAGTAGCGCAGGGGATCCTGGGGGGTGTAGTCCCCCTCCACACAGCGGCCGTGGTGATGGAATGCTGCGGCGGCGGGAGGGAGACCGTTAGGACCAGCGGTGAGTCACAGGGTTCGTAGCTGCCAATTCAATCTGCTCCAAACTAATATAGCGAGGTATTGTTTCCTTCTCTAACTCTCCGACCCTTCAAACCTCATCCACTGAAATATTCTCACTAAATGTCAAGTAGCATGTCGTCGGAAATGCTGGGACTTATAGTCTTACCCGCACAGCGGCTTCAGCCATAAACCATAGGGCAGAAGCGGCGGGGCAAGACACTTCCAATCCTGGCTAGGCAGGGCAGGACCTCAGTCACACAAAGTCTACAGCGCCAGCGGCAATGCTTCACAGCAAAGTCCGTAATCAGCCGCAATAGGCCACTGGGGCAAGACAGTTTCAATCACTGACCGGACAAAGCAAAGCCCCAGTCTCACAAGTCTCCTTAAATGCAGATAGAGCTAAGTCGCTGGGAATGCTGGAACTTGTAGCCTTACCCGCCTTACCCGCACAGCTGCTTCAGCCGTAACCGTAGGGCCGAAGCGGCGGGGCAAGGCAATTTCAATTGCTGGCCGGACAGAGTCCCCTTAGCTCTACCAAGCGGCAGAGGAGGCACTTCACTTTTCACTTTTCACAGCGCCAGCGGCACTGCTCCACAGCCAGGTCTGTAATCAGCCGCAGTCAGCATTGACTCACCACAGCCTCGGACAGATGACCTCCAAACAGAGCCGCGGCTGAATCAAGCAATTTTCCTCCTAAGAGCGTGTCAACAGCCTGTGAGTGCAGAAAACGCCGAAGACGCAGAGAACACCATTGGCGACATTATCCTCGCGGAGAAAGGTAAGGGGGAGGAGCAGAGGAAGACGCTGTCAAATATCTGCTTTCAGGTGCTATATTTTGGCAGAATATTCCATTTGAGATATCTAATATTTAATATTTGTACCGCAAAATGCTATTTATAATGTAACACTGTGCATTTTGTACTGCAAATGTTTTCTTGCATGTGCTCAGATGCCTGTAGTCTAAAACTAGACAGTATGAATTGTCGGGTTTCATTACGGGAAACAAAGGATTATTCATTGAAGAGGTACAATTCTCAATAATACCTTGATATTCAAGTTGATCTAAGATCTCCCATCATGTTTCATTGGGTACTGCCTTTGTGAAGTTGGAGTTATTTTTTACTGTGGTTTCATGGTGAGGTGACGCAGCATCCCACCCTACATGATTTTGGTATAATGCAGGAGCTAGTGCTAATTCCCATTCCTGCGTGTATGAATGTCTTAGTGATTCAGGAACAAGGTCAGAGAAAGCTGGTAATATTACAGCTTCTCCTTTTGGGAAAGCCATACCGAACTCAGGTGGCCAATATTTTTCAGCCAAAAGGATATTGTATCCAAAGGTCAGGTATCTCAAAAGAGACCTTTCACTTTCCTTGGTATGTCCCCCTCCATTTTGAGTGTTACTGATGTGGGACACTTACCCTTGTATCAGGTGTTTCCACTGTGATATGTTAACTCAACCTGCTGTCACCAGAAATTCCATCAGGTTCTGCCCAGCTATTGTTACTTCTGCTGCGCTGTCTAGCATTGTCAGAACCCGTTCCCTGTTCAGTATTTGAGTCTTCAGTAGCCTGGGCATTTCTTGTTTTAAGGCCAGCTACTTTATTCTTTTTAAATTGAGTTTACTTTTGGGTTTATCGTCTTTTTTGATAATATAGTCTGAAGTGTATTGTGTGTCTCCAACTCGACTCGCTCTTCTGATCTGCGTTCTGACCATGCTATCCTCTCTGAGTTTTTTGATGAACCCTGAAAGGAACGAGAGGAACGTGTATCAGTATCCTGTAGTCTGTCTGTTTTTTTAATATTGTCACTGTTTCTAAGGTTACATTTCCTGTTACAGGGCTCCTGTGGAAGAGATCCACCCTGTGATTGGGATGCATTCTGCCTATTTTTTGATTGTTTGTTATCCCATTTCTTTTTAGAAGAATCGGGTGCTTGCTTGGAGTTATCCAATTCACGATTAACCATTAATTGTGGTTTCACAAATCTAGCTCCCTAATAATCTCTACCCAGTGAAGCATAGGTCTCTTCGATAATTTTATGTAATTCCCTCTCCTGTTGTGCAGGAGTGTATTCCCTCAGGCATTTGCGTATAGCCACCGCAGCTGACTCCCCTTTTATGTTGGCTAGCATAATTGTGCATACCTGTGCAAAATTGCCCTTCAATTTTATCCCGAAGTGCAGGGCAGGTTCTGCTCCGTCGTCATTCTGTACTTGCGTTAATATTTCTGATATGACTGCTATTGAGGTGGTACCATGAGTCCTGGTACAGACGGCAGCGAAGACTGTATCTCAAGTGGTACAATCCTCTATTGGGGTAGCTATCCCCATTGGCAAGCAAATAGTCAGTATTCTGTGTTTTTCTTGCAGGCCTGTGTGGAAACACTGCCTCAAGCTGTGGTATTTTCTGTGCTATCCAGATTGATATTTGTTCACATTAAGAGGGCATTCTTCCCATAATCACATTCAACAGTTGAGGTGTGATTTTATTTGCAGTCCCTTGTAGTTGACCTGTTTGAGTGGCCCTTGCAGGTTGTAGTGTGAGTGTCCGGATTCCATACTGTGTAAGATTTCTGTAAAAGTTTTATTATTTCTCTGTGAAGTGGGAATAAGTCCGCTGACGACCATGTGTCAATCTTTGGCTGCGGTGTGTAAGAAGCTAGAACCGGCCAAGTAGCTCAGTCTCTTCTGAGCGGACCGAGTCTCACTTTATCTGTGGTATGAGGAGGGCACCTTTAAACCTATTGATATGTTCTTGGTAATTTAACGGGACTTCTATGTCCTCGTATGGAGAGTATTCATCTGGTGTTTCATCCGTAGTATAAGAAAGAAATGTATGTGTACATGCATCGGGTGGGAATTTGACCCAAGAATGGAACACCTCTGCTCTGAATGCGTCGTGTACCTCAATCATGATGGGACCCCAAAGTCTGCTAATTTTAAAGTAAGTGAATTTCTACAATTTTCTGAATTTTTATAGCACCTTCCTGCTCACCTTCCTCTGCTGCATTAGCATTTCATCTTGGAGAGACTTTTTTCAAGGGCATTTTTATTACGGGAAAGAGATAAGGTTTGCACAATGCTGAACAATAATCCTTCATGCTTGAATATACCTACAGCCAATACATAGGATATACATACTCAGCTGTGGTGTATTTTCCTTCCCTGCTCCAGGCTTCCCTAGGTAAATGTAAGTAGGGGTCTCTGAGAAAAGCCCAACTGACCTACTCAGCTTTGACCATTAAATAAGAACCAAACCAACATTGGCAGCGCCATGTTGTGAAGTTCCTAGAAATCTATATAGGATCTGCGTGTTTAGTCAATGTAAACTAAGAGATTGGTGTTCAGACAGATTCCAGACACCTCCAAAGGATTTGTTAGTCCGTAGACCAGCTAGCTCACAGTGCCACTATAAGCCCCACAACATTACCAAGGAGCATATAGCTTCTGGCAACTATCGAACATGACACACCTGATCCCTGAGGGATCATGGAAACAGTACAGTCCTTATGGCTCAGTCACTCATGCTCACTTTGTCTCAGAGAGGTACACAGAATGAATGGTGGAGACGTTTTCGATAAGTATTTATTGAACGAGGATCATTCAAGTATAAAATACGTGTGCTGCAACTACCATTAAACAGAAACATATATATATATGATTACAAGCACCACCAGAGTAAATAAAAGGTAGAATTCTACCATGGTGCTAAAATAGTGAATATATGCCGGCATGTAGATAAATGGCAGTAATCATGTGTACTCCTAAGATGCTTACCTCAGCTAAGTGTACCTAAGTGTACCTAGCATGTACTTAGGTGTAAAGGCAAGAATCCCCCTAGGAAAGAGCCAATCCCAATACCTGATAGGAGAGAATGAAGGGCCCCATCCTGGTCTTCAGTTGGACACCCCGCAAGTGATATAAGACCACTGCATGCTGGAGTATCTGCATGCATGGACTTCAGCGACTCGTATCAGCATGGAAGCTTCTCATCTGGTTTGCCCAGTGAATATGTGGTACTTATATACCTGAAATGTACCCTCAGGGGTTCTACCTAGATGTGTCATGGTACTGTGGGCATGTCGGCCAAGGATGATGATATCAGAGGCTTTTGAACAAAGTTATTATGCAAAAGATAGTAATCCTGCTGTGATACTAAGAATCCTAATGTATAATAAATAAGGCTAGTTTTAGAAGAAAACCATACAAAATGTATTCAGGACCTAACTAGGTAAAAGGTAAGTGCCAGAGATGTTATGTAGAGCAAGGTAGGACAAATGTTGGTAAAAGGTCGTGCAACTACCTAGGCTTTTATCGGCGTTCATTTGGGCTCATAACACATTGGGTCTTTTCCTCCACCAGAGGGATTATCTCTTGAATTTCAGACCATATGGGATCCACCATGTGAAGAAAAAAGGATTAAAAATACTTTCTACCTTTAGAAAGGACACATTTTATCAAGAAGATCACAGGTAGTGGTATGATTAAAAAATGTGAGATGTGAAAATAGCGAGATTAACATGTTTCAGCCAAGTTTGAGCCCTATGGGTTGATGGCTTTCATCAGTACTGAAAGGTTGTTTTATAGGATCCCTTCAAGAAGTTAAATTAAATCAAATGGAACACTTTCCCTCCAATTTTAGAAGGATTTTCTTCTTTTTAGTCAAACGTGATTTTTTGTGCAGTTCTAGAAGGACGCAAAAAGACATGGAGAACAATGTTTTATAGATTAGAATCTAGTACTGATGTTGTCCCATATTTCTAATAATGCTTGCGCCCAATGATTTCTGTAAATGTGTATTTTTGCTCCAGTAAGTTAGAACATTTTCAACCATTTGGAAGTTGGTTGCCTATGTGAGCAAATCTAATAACTGCTCATGTATTCCATACTAGGATGGATCATAATTTTGGGGGGGGTCAAAGTCTCCTCTATGTGTATTTTGGAAGACTTATGCTGTGTAGATCTCACTGTATTTTGAAATTATAAGGAGTTTGAGTCTAGGTCGATGTAAACATAGACATTGCTTTGAAAATAAACAGTAGGGGTAAAGGAATCTGTGACTGCAATGTTATGTATGTTGTTTTTTAAGAGAGTGAAGAAGTAAAGAAATTCCAATTAGTCCCGCTTTGGAAACTGGTAGAAAACTGCCTTGTAAGGCTTCTGCAGCATAGCTTAGTTTCTGTTTTAAAGGTCTTCATAATACTGGGGAGAGGCACAGTATTACTATTCCTTTTATTCATGAGGAGAACCTATCAAAAATGGAGATTGGAGGGTCATAAATAGATAAAGAAGTGAATGGGGTTTTAAAATTACTCTACCTATTGTGGAGACGTGTAGAGAATCACCCTACAGCTGTAGTTTCCCCTTTACATTAGTCCTTCAATGTGCACTCTGCGACACGTCCTCTCCAGCCTGCATCGTAAAGCAAGTGGGGAAAGCTGCCTGGTTTTATACCAGTGTTCCTTGCCATATGTTCCTAATCAGTAAAGCAGGAAAATGGGAGTGTTTTTTTAATCATGACCTCAGGGGACTTACAGTGGTTTTATCATGCCCCCGGGGGACTTAGAATGATATTATCTGATCTTGAAACAGAGGTTGATGTTTGCTGGTACCCCTGGGCTATCCACAATAGTGACCACCTCAATTTGTATTCGAAAGTCATTAAGATTGTACTTTGTTATGTTATGTTATGTTGTGTTAATCCTGTTTATATAGCGCATGGCTACCCCAGCAACGGGCGTTCCAGCGCTTGCAGACATGCCAGAAGGCAAAAACAATGCAGCCAGTGAGGGTATGTTAAATGGACGAGAACAACCAGGTTTTAATCTGTTTTCGAAAAAGCATGTGGTTAGTGGTGGCCTGTGCCCTTAGGGGAATCGAGTTCCAAAGCTTCGGGGCCAGATACCTGAAGGAGCGGCCACCGGCTCTACTCCTCCGGATCTTGATGGTGCGGGCAAGAAAGAGGTCCGCCGAGCGGAGGGCACGCGTTGGGGCATATAGGGAACAAAGTCCCTGCAAGGTTTGGGGGCCTGCGCCGTACAGGATTCTATGGGTTAGGCAGAGAGTTTTAAATTGAATACGTTGTTTGATCGGCAGCCAGTGCAGGCGTCAAAGGATCGGGGATGTGTGGCAGGTTTTTGGTAGTGCAAACAAAATACGAGCGGCAGCATTCTCAGCTCTTTGTAGCCTATTTATCACTGTCAGATTCAAACCAAGCATAAGAGCATTACAGTAGTCTAGATGGGATAAGACTAGGGCCTGGACTATGATCTGACGAGTGGGAGGCTCAAAGAAACCAAGAATGGGTTTGAGGGCACGTAGGCGACCATAACAGGTGCCTGCCACTCTTTTAGCATGGGTCTCTAAAGCAAGTGAGTTATCCAGCAGCACGCCCAAATGTTTAACTACCTCCTTAGGAATGGGAGGTGGTCCTAGTGTGGCGGGCCACCAGTGTTTGTCCCATTTCTGTGTTTCGCTACCTATTAAAAGTACCTCCGTTTTAGATGAATTTAACTGGAGACAGTTCTGAGACAACCAGTTTGATACGGCCAAGATATCTTCTTGGAATTTGATTTGGTCCGCCACAGTGCTTTTGGAAAAGGTGAAAATAAGTTGTGTGTCGTCCGCGTACGATATTAATTTGATCTTACGTTCCCGGTCCAACATGGCCAGGGGGCGGACATACACGTTAAACAGTTTGGGGCTGAGCGCAGAGCCTTGCGGAACCCCACATTCAAGAGAGTGCCTGCTGGACGAGTACGGCGGGGCGTGCACCTGGAAGGAACGGTCGGATAGAAATGACGCGAACCAATCCAGGGCACTCTCCCTGACTCCGATCTCCCACAGTCTCTCAAGCAAGATCCTGTGGGAGACCGTGTCAAAGGCCGCACTCAAATCCAGCAGAATCAGAATCGAGGTCTCGCCCTGGTCCTGCGCCTCCCTTAGATGTTCCGTGACGGCCAATAAAGCAGACTCCGTGCTCTGTTTAGCACGGAATCCATTTTGAGACTCGTCCAGAATTCCATTGGACTCCAGGTAGGTGGTCAAGATGGAATTCACATGAGCTTCCGCCACCTTGGCAAGGTACGGGAGTACTTTTGTTTAAACATTCGGGTCTATAAGTGTAATGGTCCTTTTCATCTTATAGAATAATCCTGAATTCAATGGTGGTTGAATACTGGTATTATTTATTGTGATGGAAAAAGCAGAAATATAACAGTGGTTTTTAATCATGCCCCTGGAGGACTTAGATCAGTTTTGTCATGCCTCTGGGGGACTTAGAATAATGTTATCTGAACGCTTCTACTGATACCCCCGGAGTATCATTAGAAACGACTAACTCATGTACTATTTCAAAGTCATTAAGACTGTGCTTCTGTTTAATCATTCGGTTCTAATGGTGTAATGAAATCTTTTGATCTTAAAGTCAGATCACAACTTAAATGGTGGTTAAATGTAGTTGTCACTAATCATAAAAAATTCAATGTGAGTAATTCTTGTTGTTTCTTTTATTCGGTATTCAGGAGCGGTTGGGCGGAGGACCAGCGGCGCCCCAGCCCAGTCAAGCACCCATGGGCACTTGCTACCCCAATTAACTTTGGGCATGATGATCTATTACTAGGGGAAGGGTTGGAGAAGGAGTCTTCTAGTGACGTTCTGAGGGGGCATGTAAGAATTGTTTTGTATGACATCCACTGCACTGAAAATTTCAATAAAATAAAGTTGACCAAAAAAAATACAATGTGCTCTTAATAAGAGGTACTGATGAAAGGCAATAAAATTAATGATGCTGCTTATTAACAATTTGTATCTATCTATGCTCCATCTTAAACCTTTCTTTGATCAATCAATAGCATGTTGTCTAAATTTGTACAGAATTTTAAAAATACACTTGAATTTCTCTATTTAAACTTCCAAAAACTAAAAACAACTGTTGTGTCAATTTTCCAAATTTTTCTCGTCATCACACATTCTTTGTTCTTAAACAGATATGGATATCTCTATCATCTTCTTCCACTCTTGAACTTGTCCTTGTCTCATCTTTTTCCTTTATGGAGTATGTGCTAAATACCCATGAACTGGCATCTCTTTCCTCGGTCTACAACCATTACACCGCGGTCAAAACACCGCGTTGCCATTACGACGCGTCTTTTACAACGCAAGTCGTTACCACGACTTGCGCTGGAGGGCGCTCTAGACTAAGGAATAGTAGATTTACTATTCCAACATCTTCCCTACTGTACGTAGGCTGGAGTTGGAATAGTAAATCTTACTATTCCTAAGTCCAGCACCCTACAGCGCAAGTCGTGGTAACGACTTGCGTTGTAAAAGATGCGTTGTGATGTACCGTTTTGATCTCGTTGTAACATCGTACATCCCTTTTCTCTGTTATATTTAACTACTTTGGTACTGTGCCACACCATTTCCTCTCTTCCACCCACTCACCTCAACACTTGCTATTTATTTCCTCCTCCAAAATAATTCAAAGATCACAATTGCTCAAAGGTAATGTGATGGTCAAGTTGGATGCCAAGAGGCATCACTAGTGTTTCTCATTTACTGTCTAAACAATTATTTCATGTCATTTGAAGAGTTTCAACTTCAACATTCCCAGGTCCTCCTGACATAAATATAATCAGTTATTAGAAATCCTTAGGCTTAATATCATAGACTCTTCATTAATCACTTATGATAATGTACTTGATCCTGTTCAACCCTTTGTTTTCTGTATTGAGACCAAAGCATCTTCACTATATAAAAACTTTGTGAATCTGATATAGAAAGGCCTGAATCTAAAATTGAAATTCTATGGGAGACAGATTTGAATAGGTCATTCTCTTTCTCTTTATGGAATAGACGATGGCATAAAATACCCTCCACATCCCGTTCCCACTACTGCTAACTAAACATTATTTATCTTTTATAACAGATTCTTTTTTGCTCCTTGTTCTTTATATAATATGAACATATCTGCTAATAATACATTTTGGTGATGCAATGCTGATTGTGGAGAGTGTATGCATATGTTATTTTACTGTCCCAAAGTTTCTAGAGTTTGGAAACAGGTCTGGTATAAACTTTCTGAAATATGTCAAATGAATGTAACATTTGACAATGTACATATATTTCTCGATAGTTGCTCTCATATCTGGCCTACTAATTCAACTAAGGGCAGATTTGTGGATTTTCTCCTGACCGTTGCATTGCTGGTTATTACTTCAACTTGGAACAACCTTAACAATGTTACTGACCTCAATGGTGGAATTTGATTTGCCATGACCACAGGTTGGATACTAATTATGTGCCAGCAATACATATGACTAGTATAAAAGAACTATTATGAATGCCTTTGACTTTGTTCTTATCTAAAATATGTACATGATGTTGTCAAGCCATTATTTTTCTAATTTTCCTACTACTATTGTTAAGTTTTTTGAAAACTTTACTTGTTACTATTTTTCTTTTTATTATACTGCACTCCATTATAATATGAGGTTTCTTTTTTGCACACAGTTGGAATCCTGTTCTGTTAAAGTTTCAAAAATGCTATTTATTATACATTGCTTTTCCAGTCAGGCTTTGTTTGTTTAGAGTTCTGCATACATATTTCCCTATTTGATCTTGTATATAAATGTTTCACTTTGATATTCTTACTGTTCTGGCACATTATATTGTTGTATTTTGATTGAAATATGTGTATCAAGTACCCTGCAATTTTTATATTCTAAATTTGTCTATCATATATTAGTTCATAAAGCATTTCTAACTTAAAAAAAAAATAAGTATCAGTATAGAGGGAGACAATATAAAGCCTTTATGGAAGCTGCATGCACCAATCTTGGCCCGTCTTTCAATAGGCATACCAAGGGTTCCACGGCTAATGAAAACACAATTGGAAACTGGGGGCACCCTTGCCAATTAACCCTGCTCCAAAACTATTTTGAATATGTTCATGCTAGAGATAGGCTGAGTATAAAGCAGTAGCATTCATCTGATAATTTTCCTATCAAATTCCATTTTCCTCAAATAGGTAAGGACAGAGCTGTATTGAATCAGCAGACCACAGCCAACCCCATTATTTGGGGAGCAATATCCATAACACAGAAAAGATTAAAAGGTTAATATAGTTATTCCCCTTGGAAATAAACTCCTTTTGGTCATGATGTACCAGGTGCTCAACTACCTCCAATAGTTTGGTGACTAGAATGTTCGCTAATTTGTTTTCTATATTCAGAAATGATAGTGGTATATAAGGTCTTACATCTGATGGTTCACTGTCTGTTTTCAGCAAAACCACTATCACTGATTCTCTGCTTGACTGGTTGATGGGGGGCAATACATGTATAAATATTCACTGAAAAATGCAGATGTTGAAGTAACGTTATAATTAGGTGAATATGTCAGTGACAACGTAATAACATTTTGAACAAAACAAAACACAGAAATTCACCGGATATTTGCTGATGGCCTCACATATTACATCACTCATGACATGTTCTATGACATCACTCATGACATCTCAAATGACATCATTGATGACATCTTTGTTTATTTTCATTGAATTTGTAAGTTTTTTAAAAACAAAAATAGTACTTTTTATCACACCTAACTATAATGTTACCTAAACCTTTGTTATTTTCACTGAATTTCTAGTTTTTTTTTAATGGAAAGTTATATTTAATTAACATACGTAAAGCCAATGCCCCACCTTTGGCAATGCACTGCGGGAGGTTAGCAGCAGGGTCTGGCCTGTGGCCAGGCCCTGAACAAACCACCCCACAGGCAGCACACTGTACCTTGCACATGGCATTGGCCCTACACAGTAGGGGGTAGCAACAGTACCTGGCCTGAGGCCCAGAACACCCCATTTGTTGGGGCCCTTGTTTTTCTTTAAGGGGCTCCCCTCCCTGTGCCTCATCATTCCCTAGGGACCTCATTCCCCAAGGATGTAAATTCTTCAGAGGCCAGGGCCACTTTTCTTTTACAGGGGAGGGAGTCTGCATGGCTCCCCTTCCCATCCCTTAGGGCCTTATGTATATATTTTTAATGGGAGGATGGTTGCATTGCCCTCCTTCCTGAGCCTTGTTAGGACATGTAGCCCCCCTCCCCAAGCCTCATTAGGCTGTGCGGACCCCATCCCACAGGGCAGTATATAGTGCTCCAATGGTGAGGATTGTTTGGCTTAGGAAATTTTACACAATGATCTCCCAGACCCTGCATTTGTGTTAATTTGCATAGACTGTGTGCTACGTCTACAGTGGAGACCACTTGACATTTACACTATTTTGGTGTTTGTCCAATTTGTATTTTATCCCATACGGAATCTAGTTGGAGCTTGTGTCCGGAGTTCGGTGGAGAAGCTGGACACCCACTAGAGGTTTTTTCGCTTGTCATTTGACTTTGCTGAGAGCCGGCATAACTTTATAAACTACGCATTTTAAATGTGAGTTTGGAATTTTCTTGAGTGACCGCATAACTTTGCAAGCAAAGCTTTGGCTATGAGGTTGGACGCTATATACACTACAAATGCCGATGGATTGTTGGTGCCTCTTTAACTTTTGCTTGTGATCACGGTGGGGCATTATGAGACTAGCAGTCCCTACTTGTTTTAACATGTCGTTTATGGGTCAGCATTTGAGCTCTCAAGCACTCATTATGTGTTTTAATTCAACAGTCAGTCTCATGTTGTTTTGACCTATAACTTAAAAAGAGCCTACATGCTCCTATTTATCTCACCATTTAGCAGTCATGCCTCTCGTTCCAACTGCGAGTGATTTTTACGGGGACAGGTTTTCAATTAAGGGATTAGTTGACCTCAATCCTGTCTCCCTGATGCTATGTGTTCATGCAGCATGCTCTATTTTTTAAAGTGTTAACCAAAGGGGTTTTGCACAAATTTTTACATATTGTGTTATAACTATAGTAACATGTCCTATCATAATGAAAGAGATACATTTTCAGTTTAATTTTCAACTATATATATATTGTTTGTATAGTTTAGTGGTCTGATAAGGCATTACACATTCAATGGATTGATGTTAATGCACATTGCGTTTTTATTTTTTATTTTGTTATAACAGTGACCACTAATCATACCTAATTTATTACATGTAAATGTACTTTTGAGTACTTTTGCAGTGTGTATATTTTTAAATTTGGAACCAAAAAGTAAAATGTGAGATCTGGGGGTCTCTAGTTGGCAATGGTATTCACCTTTGTCCTAATAGGGACCCTTACTTCTAAGACAGGATAAGGGGATTACACTCAATAATAACCCCTGCTCACCCCCTTGGTAGCTTGGCACAAGCAGATAGGCTTATCTCAGAGGCAGTGTGTTAAGCACTTGTGAATATACACAGTAATACAGTGAAAACACTACAGATGGACACAACACAGGTTTTATATAAAATTAGTATTCTTTATGTAGACTTAACACAAGACCACAAATGACAAAAATCCACAATACTACACTTAAGACAGTTCTTAACAAAGTACCTGGATGCGTAACGCAAAGTAAAAAAAAGGGCTTGCAAAAGGGGAGATGCATCGGTTCCGGGATCCTGGGGAAATGATGAGTTGTGCCTCAATGTTTGCGCAGAGTAGGGGATGCGTCGTAAACCTTATCGGTGCGGAGGTGATGCGTAGATTCTCGGCCTGTGGGCCCATTGGGGTGCGCAAGATGGTGCCTTGATGCGATGCGATGATCCGGTTGTGATGCAAGAAGATGGTGCCCTACATGCAATGATGCGATGAGGCTGCGATGATGTTGCGTAGGCGCCTTGGCAGCCTTGCGACGACTCTGTACTTTGGAGCCGCGACAGGCCCTGCGACACGCTTCTCCAGTGATGCGATGGCAACTCTCTCGATTACGTCAGGCTTCTCCGTTGATGCGACAGCAGGCAGCTTCGATGAACACACGCTTCCAGGGAGATGCGGTGAAGGCTCGCTTCTCCGGCGCTGCAATGATTTCAGGTGCGGCGGCGACACGCTTCTTCTCGATGCGTCACGCTTCCAGCTCCCAGCGACACGCAAATGTCTGTAGATAGAATTCCCAGCAAGGAAATTCACAGGGGGAGCTGGAGATGAAGTCTTTTGTCCTTGAGACTTCAGCAGGAGGCAAGCATAGTTCAAGCCCTTGGAGAATATTCTGTAGATGATGAAAGCCCTTAAAAAGTTCCTTCTCCTTTCCTTGGTAATGAAGCAACCACCACAGGCCAACCCAGCAAACAGCACACTGGCAGAGGGGCTGTAAAACTCCTGCAGCTTCCTTGGTTCTTCTCCTTGGCAAAAGGTTCCTTGTTTCCAGAAGTTATCTAAACTCTTGGAATCAGGGTCCCAATATTTATACCCCAAAATCCTTTGTTCTCTGAAGGCAGAGAGGCCTCTGCCTCGTCCAAACAAGTTCATGAGCACTTTGTTTAAATGACTCTCTCCTTCCTTTCACTGTGCAGGGCAGACACATCAGCCGTCCCACAGGAGGGGAAGCCAGCACAGGGGAGGTAAGGCACAGCTCTGGAGCACTTTGTTGACAAGATCCAGTCTCTCCTTTCACAGTGCAGGGCAGAGACATCAGACAAGCCACAAGAGATGGAGACAGCATTGTAGAGCGAAGGCCCAGCCCTATTCAAGTCCCAGGTGCAACTCCTCCCTCCCATCTAGATGCAGACCTCTCTATTCACCACTGGACTGCCCCAGCCTGTCTCCTGGAATCCCCCAGCCCTGTCACTCACAAACCCAGACAAGAAATACACAACCTAGCAGAGGCAGGCCTGGACAGTTAGGCAAGAATATACCTACTTTCTAAAAGTGGTATTCTCAAACACAGAATATTAAAACCAACTGCACTCAAAGATGTATCTCATTATTCTGAGTTTAGACATACTAAATTCGAATTTCTATCATGTTCCCTGAGTCAGTTAGGATTATAAGAATGTAATAATCTAACATGCCCATTCTAGCCTATGGAGAACAGGTAGCCTTGCAATAGTGAAAAACGAAAATGGCTGTAATTCACTAATAGGACATGCAACACACATCAGAGCATGTCCTACCTTATACTTACAATGCTCCCTGCCCTTGGGAACACCATAGGGGTGGCTAATATAAAGCAAAGGGAAGGTTTAGGGACTGGCAAGTGGGTGCACTTGCCAAGTCGACATGGCAGTACTAGACTGCACACAGGCCTTGCAATTGCAGGCCTGAGACACACTTTACAAGCTGCTTCAGTGAGTGGCACAACCAGTGCTGCAAGCCCACCAGCAGCATTTGATTTACATGTCCTGGGCACACAGGATGCACTGTACTAGGGGCTGACAGGTAAATCAGATAACCCAATCATGGAATCACCAATTAGTACATCAATTTAACATAGGGAGAACTTGCACTGTGGCACTGAATAGCAGTGGCAGAGTGCCCAAAGCATATAACTAAAAACAACAGTTGATGGACAGAATGCAGAACAATATAATACATTCACCCCAGTACAGAGATCTGGGCATAAATCCATTGTTTTTTTGCACTCCACACCACCCCAGTTCAGACATGGCCATATGCAAATCAGCATTGACCCTGTGCCTCATGGGAACAGTCCAGCATGAACTGCCAAGCCATGTCTTCCCTGGACCGGAATCAAGCATGCTTGGACCGGTTTCTGGCTATCAGCTGTCATCAGCCAAGATAGCTTGACTCCAGTGGTGTGGAGAGCACAGGACTCACGTCTGAGCATACCCATCCCACTCAGGGTGAAAAATGCAAAAACAACAGTTGATGGACAGAATGCAGAACAATGTCATATATTCACCCCAGTACAGAGATCTGGGCCTAAATCCATTGTTTTTTTGCACTCTACACCACCCCAGTTCAGACATGGCCATATGCAAATCAGCCTTGACCCTGTGCCTCATGGGCACAGTCAAGCCCGAACTGCCAAGCCATGTCTTCCCTGGACCGGAATCAAGCATCCTAGGACCGGTTTCTGGCTATCAGCTATCCTGGGTGAAGACGGATGATAGCCAGAAACTGGTCCTAGGATGCTTGCTTCCGATCCAGGGAAGACATGGCTTGGCAGTTCGGGCTGGACTGTTCCCATGAGTCACGGGGTCAAGACTGATTTGCATATGGCCATGTCTGAACTGGGGTGGCTTGGTGAGCAAAATAACGATGGACTAAACCCAGATCTGTGACTGGGGGTGAATGTTTTGCCATTGTGCAACATTCCGACCATCATCTTGTGTGTTTTGCTGTTCATCCTATGTGGGAAGGGTATGCCCAGACGTGGGTCCCTTGCTCACTAAGCCACTGGAGTCAAGCTATCCTGGCTGAAGACAGCTGATAGCCAGAAACCGGTCCTTGGATGCTTGATTCCGGTCCAGGGAAGACATGGCTTGGCAGTTCGGGCTGGACTGTTCCCATGAGGCACAGGGTCAAGACTGATTTGCATTTGGTCATGTCTGAACTGGGGTGGCTTGGTGAGCAAAATAACGATGGACTAAACCCAGATCTGTGACTGGGGGTGAATGTTTTGCCATTGTGCAACATTCCGTCCATTATCTTGTGTGTTTTGCAAAGCATATAACCAGCAAACACATATCAAAATAGAGGAGGCAATCTGTCAAAATTGGAAGGGAGACTCACACCAATGATGCCAGGTCTAACATAAAACATAATGTTGTTTCTATGACTATGATAGTGACCTCATATATATATGTGTAAAGCAAAATGGCATGGCTTAGATTGAGAAAGGCTGCTGTGTCAGCCGAAATGCGTCTCTTTTGTTTGCTGGGTCGGAGGAGGTCCTATGGATTAAAAAAGCCTTGAACCTAGCATTCCTCATGAGTGTGCTCTCTTCCATGTGGAGCAGGGGTTGTTTATATATATATATATATATATATATATATATATATATATATATATATATATATATATATATATATTACCTACTGGCGGTCGCCAGTAGGTAGTTATAGTTAGGATCGTTTTCCATAGGAAATCCGCAACATTCTATTGGGAATAATTTTGGCGCCGAATGAGGGATCTGGCTGTAATTTTCCTTAACTTTGCCTCGCTGCGCTCCGCTCCTTCCCTGAAAGTTTCGGGGGATCCGTCAAGCGGGGGCCGAGATAAAAGGGGGGTCCCAAAACGTGTTTTCCCCATGTTAATTTCCATAGGGCGGTTGGACTCACTTTTAGCCCGAACGGCTGAATGGATTTCCACCAAACTTGGCAAAATTGTAGGGACTGGTACCCCGATGTGCCTTTGCTATGTCTCAAGATATATGCTCCAGTGGTTTTTACAAAAATTAACTTTGAAAAAATATATATTGGGCTACATTGGGCTATATATATGTTAGAGCCCAAATGTAGCCAAATGTAGCCCAATGTAGCCCAATGTAGCTCAAATATGGCCACCAGAGACAAAAAAAACAAATGTAGCCCAAATATCAGCCAGTTGTAGCCCAACTATAGGCCAATGACAGAATGTCCCAGAGTGTTCTAAAGAACAACTAGAGCGCTAACAGTCTTACTTGTGACAAAAGTATGGCACACCTGAAGTCATCTTGATTGGAATAAAGTGTTAACACTTAAAACATTTAATTTGCAAAGGAACAAAATGAGGGGGTTCATTTTGCCATAGAAATTATGATTAGTGCTGAAGAAAGAAAAATTAGGGCACATTTTGAGTGACTTCTCAAATCCTCTTATATTTCATTAAAAACAATCTGATATGCAGTCTCCCAAGATGGCCACCAGAGACGAAAGAGCCCAAATGTAGCCCAAATATCAGCCAGATGTAGCCCAACTATAGCCCAATGACAGAATGTCCCAGAGTGTTCTAAAGAACAACTAGAACGCTAACAGTCTTACTTATGACAAAAGTATGGCACACCTGAAGTCATCTTGATTGGAATAAAGTGGTAACACTTAATACATTTAATTTGAAAAGGAACAAAATGAGGGGTTTCATTTTGTCATAGAAATTTTATATATATATATATATATTCACTGAAAAAACCATAGGTTATAGACCATATATAGTTAGGAAATAGCATTTAGAAAACCTTATTTTACTCACACAAAACCATTGAAATTCCATATATAGTTAGTTGCACTAACTATATATCGCGCACCTGCAATCCACTGCTGATGATGTCACATATTACATCATTCATGACATGGTCAGTGACATCACTGATGACATCACTGATGACATCTCAAATGACATCACTGATGACATCACTGATGACATCTCAAATGACATCACTGATGACATCACTGATGACATCTCATTTGACATTACTGATCACATCACTGATGACATCATTCATGTGATGATACAATGAACCTCTTCAGACTCTAATATAACCTTAGATACACTCAGTGTAAACAGACACTCACAGACTGTCACTCATCCATGGAGTTACTCACACACCTAGTCAGTCTTGCAAAGAATCAATCACACCTCGATTTCCTCAACTATATAGTTATACACACCTTACTTATTGGAACATATAATAACACATATTTACTCTGTTATACAATCCCTGATACAAGTTCACAATAATCCATACAGCCACTCACACATTCACTGGCTCTTATGCACAGTTATTTATATATGTCAACTATCACATGTACTGTGTTTTACATATGTACTTACTTTGACATGTAGCACTGAGATATCCATTCACTCACCAATACACTCATGCACACAGTCAACCGCCCATACAGATGTTTCCACATGCACTTTTGAACCCATACATCTAGTGAATCAACTGCTCACACATCTATGCACAGAGTCATACACCTCCCAGACACCCACACACACACTCAGTCTCCCATACAAATACTTGGGCAACTAATCAATAACCCATATAGTTAGTCATATAGCTAATGATCAACACATGCATCAGATTACAAAACAACAGACACAATGATGCACAATTTAAAACAGTTTAGTCACTAACCCATGCACTCAGTGAGACACATTTAATCACTCACTTATACAGTCAGTCATGCACCTACTAAATCCTTCATCCAGACACTTATACATCCACTCATTCTTCAATATGTAAGACATATTTTAACTTTACAGAAGCATACAGTCACTGGATGTTGTCATCAGTGATGTCATCAGTGATGTCATTTGAGATGTCATCAGTGATGTCATCAGTGATGTCACTGACCATGTCATGAATGATGTAATATGTGACATCATCAGCAGTGGATTGCAGGTGCGCGATATATAGTTAGTGCAACTAACTATATATGGAATTTCAATGGTTTTGTGTGAGTAAAATAAGGTTTTCTAAATGCTATTTCCTAACTATATATGGTCTATAACCTATGGTTTTTTCAGTGAATTTTCAAGGTTTTGTAAATGCTAATTCCTAACTATATATGGTCTATAACCTATGGTTTTTTCTGTGAATTTCATTGGTTTTTTAACAGCTAATATCTGTAGCTGTAAAATGTATTCTTCTTTAAATCCAAAAATATATTTTATATGTTTATGAATAATTTTTTTTTAAAATATTTTTTTTTCTTCGTTCCCGCTTCGCGAATCGGGAAGCTTCCCGTTAGCTGACCTTGATGCCGCGAAATAGACCGCGAGCCGGTAAACGTTTCTTTACCGCAAGTGCCGCGTTAGAAAACAACATCGTGACGCCTCCCGTCCGCATGACGTTCCACGTTGTCGCTTGATACGTCATATGACGTGCTACGTTAGCAAACTGGTACGCGAAGCGAGTGCCAAAGCGCAGGTTTCTGGAAGCAAACCGGGAGGCCCTGCAAAGCGCTTAACGTAAACACAGCAAGTCATGTGACTTGGTAATAACACTTTTCATTGGTTCATTTCACTTTTGGTTTCCTAATGATGTAAGACTAGGTCATATAATCTAAAATGAACACTTTTGATTGGTTGAGAACTCTTGTTTTTCCCAAATGATGAAAATCCCTCCTTCTTTCCTCACTCTGACTTTCATCATTGTGAGAGAAAGACCCTTTGTGATCACTGAGCAATGGCTTCTTTAGTAGCTTCAGCTGGTGCTTCCCCACCACCTCCACCACATCCAAGGAAGAGTGGACCACCTGCTCAAGTTGTAATTCAACAAGAAGAAGAAGAAGAGGAACAGGAGGACGAGCACGAAGAGAGGCAGTTTTTGCCTGAGCAGCCCAAGACGTCTCACCGGAAAGAAAACTTCATTTGGCAATTTTTTAAAATTCCCAAAGGTCAGAAAAAAGTAAATGCAAGATACGTAACTTGCCTTATATGTCAAGATAGACTGTCCAGAGGGACCGACAAAAAATACAGTTTCGGAAACTACACAATGCATCGCCATATGACTAGGTGGCATCCTAACAACTACAGTGCTGCACAGTTTCGGAACGACCTAGATAATCTCCCTATTATGGCCAGAAGATCTGTTGTACCGGAAGTAACGGGACCAGAGGGCAGGGAGATGGTGCCAAATATACAAATGAGATTTGGTGAAGTAAAACACACCTGCGTATTTTGCGATGGATTCATTTCCTACGGAGAAAGAAGCATCACTCTGATCAACAGAGCTATTGACTATCATATGCAAGTTTGTCAGAAACGCCCAAAATAATAAATACTTCTTTTTTTTGTTTTGTTGCTCCTGTTGAGCCCTTTACAATGAATCGTTTTCATTGCCCCCTCCAAGAAAAACCCAAAAAAATATAAAACTGTTCCGAAAAATTCAAAAACAGTAAAAAAATGTTCAGAAAAATAAAAAAAAAAGTTCTTTTCAGAACTACCTCCCCGTTATTAAAAAATTGGTACAATATTTGGAACTGTGCCAACCTCTATTTCTCTTAGTTCGCTTCCTAGTTTGCTCGCTGGTACGCGAACTGGAAGCGAACCAAAAACAGTAAGTATAAGGGAAGGAAACACACACTTATGTTAAAAGAAAGACAGCTATAGGGGAGTAAACTAGAGATACTATTACCCATAATCCACTACTGATGATGTCACATATTACATCATTCATGACATGCTCAGTGACATCATCAGCAGAGGATTGCGGGTTTTTTGGCAACATGCCTTATCCACGGTTTAATAACGCTGCCTTTTGCTTTATATAAGTTTTCAAATTGTATGAAATATATACCAATAGGTCTTTATGAACCTTTAGGTAGTGCTTTTGTTCATGAGGTCTGGTCGCTTCCATACACATACAGATGTTTCAAAGATGATCAAGAAGTTTATCTGAATGGAGAGGAATGCACTGAGACGCCAGATCATTCACTAATGTGTAGGCACATACAGTTACACGATTCATGCAACAAACACCGACCAAATATGGCTTGCGTGTTGCAAGGCACGCCAGTTCCTGCTATCATCCCCACGTTCAAGTTGTTGGAAAATGGTAGTTATTTGATGCTCAATAATGAAGATTGTTCTGAGTTAATTAAAAAGTATTCCTTTTATCGTAACAGTAAGTGAACGGGTTATTTGCTGCAGAAATGTTCTATTTCCTCCCACACATGAACATAGGGAGTTTTCAATCTGGCCACAAATACCAACCTTGGGACACGTTTCAACGGCATGACAAGAATAAGAGCTCTTTTGTCTCAGAGAGAGGTGGCCTTGAGTTCGGAATGTGAAACTTTCGTACTTCACATAGCGAACACCCGTACACAGGTTTGCCTTTCAATTTCAGCAACATGTTTCCGACTATCTTTAACGCATCCTCCACAAAATCCCTGGCACACTTTTTTAAAGTTGTTACCAGTGGTCTCGTGACTTCATTTGAGAAAATCTTTGGAGTCATCCCTGCTCCCTTTCATTCCATTTTCTCCACTCTGGTTCGTGGATTGCATTTTTACTTGCATTACCAGCGGACGCTCTTGTGCTTTTTTACATTTTTAAATATGGATGTCCCTCCTATGCAACCTCCGACCCTGCAGCTGCTGACACTGTTCCGCAATCGCATGCTAGAATATTATGGCACAATGCCGTTGGCGATATTAAGCACGGCATATGGATTATCTTTTCGGTTCTCCTACTTCACCTGTGTCCAGCCTGTATTTCACTGCCTGACCTGTGATTTCGATTGGGCCATTGATTTGTGTCTCTGCGGACCGGTTTCTCCTGACGTCGACTTTAATCAGCTGATGACTCCTATCATTACTCACGAGTTGATTTGTCCTGGCGAAAGGATTATGGCTGTGGCATTGATGCATGGACTACTTGGTCCCTGGAATTTACTGGCGGCAGCACAGTCTTTCTTGGAACACAGCTTTCTTGAAAACCCACCGAGCTGTCCTCTGATGGTGATAGAGGATCCGGTGCTGGGAGAGCACGTATGTTCTTTTCCGCTTTTAAATTGGATGGCTGAACTGTTTTCGGATGAAGACGGTGACTTCCTATTGGAGGCTGTTGCAGCTTATTTTGCATACACAGTTATGTCATAGACCTTTTTCATGTTTGATATGCTGAGTACTAGCATTTCATTGACAATTCATTGACTTATTTGTCAAGTTTTTATTATTTACCTTGCCTATTGGCTTAAGACTCGATAAAGTACTTGGCTGTTTTATTTTTCTTTAGCATTGAATTTTCCTAGTTTTTAATGCTTTACCTTGCGGACCGTCCACATATAAACTTGCAATCTGCTCTCATGAGATGGCACTTCTATTATCTTATTCAGTTCGTTTCCGGATCATGAGGAGGTGTCATCTAGGTCCTGGATATCTTTACACCGTGTTAAGTTAGCATGGGCTCATTACCGGTTTAAACGCCATTTTTCCTTTTTTGCAACTTCTGCACACGACACTTAGTTGTTGCTTTAGCTTTCCACCTAGTAGTTCATCGTGGTTTACATGAGAATAATATGTTATTGCTCTACTATCTGCTTTGCTTGTTAAACTATATCTGTACAGCGAGTGCTAAAGTTTCAAGAACAACACGATACAGAATTGTTATGAGGTCTGATCTCCACGACTTCATACTCATAACATAAGTGCAACTTCTGCCAATTCTGGGCATGAGGCGGGTTTTATATTGCTTTGCCGAACACACATACACAACAGTTGATGCGGTTCACATGAAGAGAGAGCTGGTGTATGCTGATGTGATTCCTTCAAATCTAAGACACTAAAGTATGGACACGCCCTAAACCAACACAAAGAGACCTTCTTAGCAAATAATATAATATGTGTATTAGGGAGGGTGAGATATAAGCAGCCGCGGGCCGTGGAGGGAGTTACGATGGGGCAGGGAGGCGGGGAGGGGGAGAAGCAGGGTGGAGCCCTCTCTACCTTGCCCCTCCCCCTCCCCGCCTCCCTGCCCCACCGTAACTCCCTCCACGGCCCGCGGCTGCTTATAAGTGTTGCTAACTCTTATTCATTTACAGCATGTTAACATACTGTCACCATTCGCTTTTTATGTACTAGTAACTATGCTGGTAATTTTGCTACTGATAATATGTGTACTTGTATTCTCCACCCTGCTTCTCCCCCTCCCCGCCTCCCTGCCTCACCGTAACTCCCTCCACGGCCCGCGGCTGCTTATAAGTGTTGCTAACTCTTATTCATTTACAGCATGTTAACATACTATCACCATTCACTTTTTATGTACTAGTAACTATGCTGGTAATTTTGCTACTGATAATATGTGTACTTTTATTATCTAAGGTACTACGCCTGAGAAGACGGCATTAGTAAATAAACATTTCAAATACACATGTGTTCTTCTTAACTCCATGTTCTGGTTTCTAAGAAATATATAACGACCGACTGTTCATGAGTTCCACGTATCCTGAGGTACTATAAGTTCATATTCTGGATTGTCTAAACATTGAGAGTTTGTTATATCCAATGTGACACTGTACCTAGCTTTCTAAATAGTTTTTGATTACTAACGTGAGTTTTGGGACACCCTAATTCGCCGAGGTTCCAATCCTCTGTCCACAGTTCTGTGTGAGAACAGAAACCCTGCGACAGGGGCACCCCCGACCCTTGCTGGAGCTTCATCACACTTGCGATACAACTCCAGCAATGCGCCACCTTTACGGCACAGATACATCACGCATCTGTGCTGTTTTTGCCCCATGATGCGCCGCATTGTAAATGCAGCACACCATAGGTGACGGAACAGCGGCACAGAATGACTAACACATCCCTGGTGATGCGCCAGTCATCATAAATCTATCCCTATGCTTCTTATCTTGTTAGAGATGAACCGCCATATGTATCATAAAAGTTATTTGCATTTCCTAAATAGCGAACTTTAAGGAATAAATAGCGATTCTTTACCATTCCTAGTTTGCGATGAGCTATTTGCTAATTAGCCGAATGTAGCCCAATGAAGCCCAATGTAGCCCAATGTAGCCCAAAGATGGCCGCCAGACACACAAAAAAACAAATGTAGCCCAAATATCAGCCAGATGTAGCCCAACTATAGCCCAGTGACAGAATGACCAATCAGCTTCGCAAACCTCCGTTACGCGAAGCGGAGCGCTGTTACAGATATATATCTTTTTTTGAACGTTAATTTCTCAAAATCCACTGGAGCACATATATTGAGACCTAGCAAAGGCACATCGGGCTACCAGTCCCTAATATTTTGCCAAGTTTCGTGCAAATCCATTCAGCCGTTCAATTATTATTTTTATTATTTTTTTTTGCCCCGCGGGGCCCTTTTAAAACCTCCACATCAAACCTAGGGGGTCAGCGAGGATCTACTATGCCCCCTTATAGTTATTTCCCCCTTTGTTTTGACCTCCTCTTGTCTCTCGATCCTACCGAGAGACAAGATGGCGGCCGCTACGGACTGTTTGGAATGTTGACAGACGCCGGAGAACCAATCAGCTTCGCTTCACAAAGCTCCGTTGCGCGAAAAGTCCGCGAACCAGAGCGCTAACCGGTCCGCTGTTACAGATATATATCTTTTTTTAAACGTTAATTTCTCAAAATCCACTGGAGCACATATATTGAGACCTACAAAAGGCACATCGGGCTACCAGTCCCTACAATTTTGCCAAGTTTCGTGCAAATCCATTCAGCCGTTCGGGCTAAAAGTGAGGCCAACCGCCCTATGGAAAACTCAATGTTAAAAACACGTTTTGGGACCCCCCTTTTTTCTCGGCCCCCACTGGACGAACCCCCCCCAAATTTTCAAGGGCTGCTCAGAAACAAAATGTGCCATTTTCCTGAAAATTTCAGCCGATTCCGTCCACAAACGCCAAAGTTATTAGACATAGAATTTTCAAAAAACCCATAGAGAAAAAATCCTAACTATATATACCTACTGGCGACCGCCAGTAGGTAATATATATATATATATATATATATATATATATATATATATATATATATATATATATATATAAATATATATTCACTGAAAAAACCATAGGTTTCACACCAGTTATAGTTAGGAATTAGCATTTAAAAAACCTATTAAATTCACTGAAAAAACCATAGGTTTCACACCAGTTATAGTTAGGTGGACATTTTACTCGCATAAAACCATTGAAATTCCCACGTTATAGTTAGTTGGACTCACTATAACTTGCCCGTGCAATGCACTGCTGATGACGTCACATATAACATCACTCATGACATGGTCAGTGACATCACTCATGACATCACTGATGACATCTCAAATGACATCACTGATGACATCATCCAGTGAATGTGTATCTTTCTGAAAAATAAATATTTTTTATTATGTATATCTAAAGGTTGAAGGAAGAATAAATGGGTAAATAAATGTCTAAATGGATGTTTTTTTGTGTAAAATTGATTGGTTAACTGACTTATTAAATGTATCTTAGTGAATACATATATTAGCGAGTAATGTTTAAATATTTAAATATCTGTATCTGTGTCTCACTTTGTGTATAAGTGGATGCATGGGTTGGTGAGTAGCTACATGAGTGTGTATATGGGTTATTAGTCGTTTTTTTGAGTATCAGTATCAGTGTCTGTATGGTTTGGTGGGGGATATTACTTAGAGCAGAGATGCATGAATGAGTGACTCACTATTTGTATGTATTTTGAAGACAGCATGTGTGCAAGACTGTATGGGTGGATGATTGTGTGTATGGGTGGGTTAGTGAGTATGTGTTTTTATAATTGATTGTTTAAGAGAGTAAATATGTTTCCGTTTCTGTAGAAGTATGTGTAGTGGTGTGTATATAGCAGTATAATTAAGTAAATGGTTTTTTGATAGTTTATTTGCATGTGTGAATTTGTGTGTGAGAAACTATATGGATGAGTATTAGTGTGTAACAGGATGTATAGGTGTATGAGTACATATGATGAGTAAGCACATGCATGAGTGACTATATAGAACTGTTGGTGAATGAGTGGATGTGTATGTATTGGTATTGGTTTCTCCTTTTTTAAGAAAATGTTAGTTTCTATTTTTGAATGTGTGTGTCAAAGGTTATTTTATGCTGATAGGAGGTCTGCCACTTTGTCACAAGGATGTTGTCATCAGTGATGTCATTTGAGATGTCATCAGTGATGTCATGAGTGATGTCACTGACCATGTCATGAGTGATGTAATATGTGACGTCATCAGCAGTGCATTGCACGCGCAAGTTATAGTGAGTCCAACTAACTATAACGTGGGAATTTCAATGGTTTTATGCGAGTAAAATTTCCACCTAACTATAACTGGTGTGAAACCTATGGTTTTATCAGTGAATATATATATATATATGTATATATATATATATATATATATGCCAGAGGTTCCCAAGTGTTACCGAAGAAGATAAACCACACGGGCACAGACTCCAATTGATGAAGATTTATTTCATAATTACAAGGCTCAAATGACGCGTTTCAGCCACCGCCCTGCGGCCTTGATCACATGAATATATATATATATATATATTTTTTGTTAAACAAGGGAACACAGTTCGAAGAATCACACTGAACCGAATCCTCGTTGTGGCAAAAGGATTCACTCCCCTTTTGGAGTTAAAGTATAAAAGCCTTACGCGTTTCAGAGCTATTTGTGCTCCTTGTTCACAGGCAATCCATGTCACGGCGCAGGTAAATGAAAGGAGCACTTCGACCAGCATGCAATTTATTTTGCCTTCCAATGAATAACAGGTGAGTATTACAGATAGAGCATGCTGGGACCTGTAGTTGGTATTAATTACTTTTTTCTTTCTGGGCTTTGCTGTGCTCTTTTCACGATATTTCCAACAGAGTATCCTGCGCTTAACATTTCCTTTTGAATAATTTTGTCACCTTTAGTAGGCCTCCGAGGTTAAAGATCTTCCTCATTTTTGTGCCATCCGGTTTCACCACTGGGAGACTTAGCATAGTTCTGTGTCTCCGTGGCCCCTCACACAGTTTCAAGGGCAGTGCTCTCTTCGCGGCTTGTCCTGCCGCAGTAAATTTTGTTAAACAAGGGAACACAGTTCGAAGATGCACACTGAACCGAATCCTTGTTGTGGCAAAAGGATTCACTTCCCTTTTGGAGTTAAAGTATAAAAGCCTTACGCGTTTCAGAGCTATTTGTGCTCCTTGTTCACAGGCAATCCATGTCATGGCGCAGGTAAATGAAAGGAGCACTTCGACCAGCATGCAATTTATTTTGCCTTCCAATGAATAACAGGTGAGTATTACAGATGTAGCATGCTGGGACCTGTAGTTGGTATTAATTACTTTTTTCTTTCTGGGCTTTGCTGTGCTCATTTCACGATATTTCCAACAGAGTATCCTGCGCTTAACATTTCCTTTTGGATAATTTTGTCACCTTTAGTAGGCCTCCGAGGTTAAAGATCTTCCTCATTTTTGTGCCATCCGGTTTCACCACTGGGAGACTTAGCATAGTTCTGTGTCTCCGTGGCCCCTCACACAGTTTCAAGGGCAGTGCTCTCTTCGTGGCTTGTCCTGCCGCAGTAAATTTTGTTAAACAAGGGAACACAGTTCGAAGAGGCACACTGAACCGAATCCTCGTTGTGGCAAAAGGATTCACCACCTTTTGGAGTTAAAGTATAAAAGCCTTACGCGTTTCAGAGCTATTTGTGCTCCTTGTTCACAGGCAATCCATGTCACGGTGCAGGTAAATGAAAGGAGCACGTCGACCAGCATGCAATTTATTTTGCCTTCCAATGAATAACAGGTGAGTATTACAGATGTAGCATGCTGGGTCCTGTAGTTGGTATTAATTACCTTTTTCTTTCTGGGCTTTGCTGTGCTCATTTCAAGATACTTCCAACAGAGTATCCTGCGCTTAACATTTCCTTTTGGATAATTTTGTCACCTTTAGAAGGCCTCTGAGGTTAAAGGTCTTCCTCATTTTTGTGCCATCCGGTTTCACCACTGGGAGACTTAGCATAGTTCTGTGTCTCCGTGGCCCCTCACACAGTTTCAAGGGCGGTGCTCTCTTCGCGGCTTGTCCTGCCGCAGTAAATTTTGTTAAACAAGGGAACACAGTTCTAAGAGGCACACTGAACCGAATCCTCGTTGTGGCAAAAGGATTCACTTCCCTTTTGGAGTTAAAGTATAAAAGCCTTACGCGTTTCAGAGCTATTTGTGCTCCTTGTTCACAGGCAATCCATGTCACGGCGCAGGTAAATGAAAGGAGCACTTCGACCAGCATGCAATTTATTTTGCCTTCCAATGAATAACAGGTGAGTATTACAGATGTAGCATGCTGGGACCTGTAGTTGGTACTAATTACTTTTTTCTTTCTGGGCTTTGCTGTGCTCATTTCACGATATTTCCAACAGAGTATCCTGCGCTTAACATTTCCTTTTGGATAATTTTGTCACCTTTAGTAGGCCTCCGAGGTTAAAGATCTTCCTCATTTTTGTGCCATCCGGTTTCACCACTGGGAGACTTAGCATAGTTCTGTGTCTCCGTGGCCCCTCACACAGTTTCAAGGGCAGTGCTCTCTTCGCGGCTTGTCCTGCCGCAGTAAATTTTGTTAAACAAGGGAACACAGTTCGAAGAGGCACACTGAACCGAATCCTCGTTGTGGCAAAAGGATTCACTTCCCTTTTGGAGTTAAAGTATAAAAGCCTTACGCGTTTCAGAGCTATTTGTGCTCCTTGTTCACAGGCAATCCATGTCACGGCGCAGGTAAATGAAAGGAGCACTTCGACCAGCATGCAAATTATTTTGCCTTCCAATGAATAACAGGTGAGTATTACAGATGTAGCATGCTGGGACCTGTAGTTGGTATTAATTACTTTTTTCTTTCTGGGCTTTGCTGTGCTCATTTCACGATATTTCCAACAGAGTATCCTGCGCTTAACATTTCCTTTTGGATAATTTTGTCACCTTTAGTAGGCCTCCGAGGTTAAAGATCTTCCTCATTTTTGTGCCATCCGGTTTCACCACTAGGAAACTTAGCATAGTTCTGTGTCTCCGTGGCCCCTCACACAGTTTCAAGGCGTTGCTCTCTTCACGGCTTGTCCTGCCGCAGTAAATTTTGTTAAACAAGGGAACACAGTACGAAGAGGCACACTGAACCGAATCCTCGTTGTGGCAAAAGGATTCACTTCCCTTTTGGAGTTAAAGTATAAAAGCCTTACGCGTTTCAGAGCTATTTGTGCTCCTTGTTCACAGGCAATCCATGTCACGGCGCAGGTAAATGAAAGGAACACTTCGACCAGCATACAATTTATTTTGCCTTCCAATGAATAACAGGTGAGTATTACAGATGTAGCATGCTGGGACCTGTAGTTGGTATTAATTACTTTTTTTTTTCTGGGCTTTGCTGTGCTCATTTCACGATATTTCCAACAGAGTATCCTGCGCTTAACATTTCCTTTTGGATAATGGTGTCACCTTTAGTAGGCCTCCGAGGTTAAAGATCTTCCTCATTTTTGTGCCATCCGGTTTCACCACTGGGAGACTTAGCATAGTTCTGTGTCTCCGTGGCCCCTCACACAGTTTCAAGGGCGGTGCTCTCTTCGCGGCTTGTACTGCCGCAGTGAATTTTGTTAAACAAGGCAACACAGTTCGAAGAGGCACACTGAACCGAATCCTCGTTGTGGCAAAAGGATTCACTTCCCTTTTGGAGTTAAAGTATAAAAGCCTTACGCGTTTCAGAGCTATTTGTGCTCCTTGTTCACAGGCAATCCATGTCACGGCGCAGGTATATGAAAGGAGCACTTCGACCAGCATGCAATTTATTTTCCCTTCCAATGAATAACAGGTGAGTATTACAGATGTAGCATGCTGGGACCTGTAGTTGGTATTAATTACTTTTTTCTTTCTGGGCTTTGCTGTGCTCATTTCACGATATTTCCAACAGAGTATCCTGCGCTTAACATTTCCTTTTGGATAATTTTGTCACCTTTAGTAGGCCTCCGAGGTTAAAGATCTTCCTCATTTTTGTGCCATCCGGTTTCACCACTGGGAGACTTAGCATAGTTCTGTGTCTCCGTGGCCCCTCACACAGTTTCAAGGCGGTGCTCTCTTCGCGGCTTGTCCTGCCGCAGTAAATTTTGTTAAACAAGGGAACACAGTTCGAAGAGGCACACTGAACCGAATCCTCGTTGTGGCAAAAGGATTCACTTCCCTTTTGGAGTTAAAGTATAAAAGCTTACGCGTTTTGGAGCTATTTGTGCTCCTTGTTCACAGGCAATCCATGTCACGGCGCAGGTAAATGAAAGGAGCACTTCGACCAGCATGCAATTTATTTTGCCTTCCAATGAATAACAGGTGAGTATTACAGATGTAGCATGCTGGGACCTGTAGTTGGTATTAATTACTTTTTTCTTTCTGGGCTTTGCTGTGCTCATTTCACGATATTTCCAACAGAGTATCCTGCGCTTAACATTTCCTTTTGGATAATTTTGTCACCTTTAGTAGGCCTCCGAGGTTAAAGATCTTCCTCATTTTTGTGCCATCCGGTTTCACCACTGGGAGACTCAGCATAGTTCTGTTTCTCCGTGGCCCCTCACACAGTTTCAAGGGCGGTGCTCTCTTCTCGGCTTGTCCTGCCGCAGTAAATTTTGTTAAACAAGGGAACACAGTTCGAAGACGCACACTGAACCGAATCCTCGTTGTGGCAAAAGGATACACTTCCCTTTTGGAGTTAAAGGCCTTACGCGTTTCAGAGCTATTTGTGCACCTTGTTCACAGGCAATCCATGTCACGGCGCAGGTAAATGAAAGGAGCACTTCGACCAGCATGCAATTTATTTTCCCCTCCAATGAATAACAGGTGAGTATTACAGATGTAGCATGCTGGGACCTGTAGTTGGTATTAATTACTTTTTTCTTTCTGGGCTTTGCTGTGCTCATTTCACGATATTTCCAACAGAGTATCCTGCGCTTAACATTTCCTTTTGGATAATTTTGTCACCTTTAGTAGGCCTCCGAGGTTAAAGATCTTCCTCATTTTTGTGCCATCCGGTTTCACCACTGGGAGACTTAGCATAGTTCTGTGTCTCCGTGGCCCCTCACACAGTTTCAAGGGCGGTGCTCTCTTCGCGGCTTGTCCTGCCGCAGTAAATTTTGTTAAACAAGGGAACACAGTTCGAAGAGGCACACTGAACCGAATCCTCGTTGTGGCAAAAGGATTCACTTCCCTTTTGGAGTTAAAGTATAAAAGCCTTACGCGTTTCAGAGCTATTTGTGCTCCTTGTTCACAGGCAATCCATGTCACGGCGCAGGTAAATGAAAGGAGCACTTCGACCAGCATGCAATTTATTTTGCCTTCCAATGAATAACAGGTGAGTATTACAGATGTAGCATGCTGGGACCTGTAGTGGGTATTAATTACTTTTTTCTTTCTGGGCTTTGCTGTGCTCATTTCACGATATTTCCAACAGAGTATCCTGCGCTTAACATTTCTTTTTGGATAATTTTGTCACCTTTAGTAGGCCTCCGAGGTTAAAGATCTTCCTCATTTTTGTGCCATCCGGTTTCACCACTGGGAGACTCAGCATAGTTCTGTTTCTCCGTGGCCCCTCACACAGTTTCAAGGGCGGTGCTCTCTACGCGGCTTGTCATGCCGCAGTAAATTTTGTTAAACAAGGGAACACAGTTCGAAGACGCACACTGAACCGAATCCTCGTTGTGGCAAAAGGATTCACTTCCCTTTTGGAGTTAAAGTATAAAAGCCTTACGCGTTTCAGAGCTATTTGTGCTCCTTGTTCACAGGCAATCCATGTCACGGTGCAGGTAAATGAAAGGAGCACGTCGACCAGCATGCAATTTATTTTGCCTTCCAATGAATAACAGGTGAGTATTACAGATGTAGCATGCTGGGACCTGTAGTTGGTATTAATTACCTTTTTCTTTCTGGGCTTTGCTGTGCTCATTTCAAGATATTTCCAACAGAGTATCCTGCGCTTAACATTTCCTTTTGGATAATTTTGTCACCTTTAGTAGGCCTCTGAGGTTAAAGGTCTTCCTCATTTTTGTGCCATCCGGTTTCACCACTGGGAGACTTAGCATAGTTCTGTGTCTCCGTGGCTCCTCACACAGTTTCAAGGGCGGTGCTCTCTTCGCGGCTTGTCCTGCCGCAGTAAATTTTGTTAAACAAGGGAACACAGTTCGAACAGGCACACAGAACCGAATCCTCGTTGTGGCAAAAGGATTCACTTCCCTTTTGGAGGTAAAGTATAAAAGCCTTACGCGTTTCAGAGCTATTTGTGCTCCTTGTTCACAGGCAATCCATGTCATGGCGCAGGTAAATGAAAGGAGCACTTCGACCAGCATGCAATTTATTTTGCCTTCCAATGAATAACAGGTGAGTATTACAGATGTAGCATGCTGGGACCTGTAGTTGGTATTAATTACTTTTTTCTTTCTGGGCTTTGCTGTGCTCATTTCACGATATTTCCAACAGAGTATCCTGCGCTTAACATTTCCATTTGGATAATTTTGTCACCTTTAGTAGGCCTCCGAGGTTAAAGATCTTCCTCATTTTTGTGCCATCCGGTTTCACCACTGGGAAACTTAGCATAGTTCTGTGTCTCCGTGGCCCCTCACACAGTTTCAAGGCGGTGCTCTCTTCGCGGCTTGTCCTGCCGCAGTAAATTTTGTTAAACAAGGGAACACAGTACGAAGAGGCACACTGAACCGAATCCTCGTTGTGGCAAAAGGATTCACTTCCCTTTTGGAGTTAAAGTATAAAAGCCTTATGCGTTTCAGAGCTATTTGTGCTCCTTGTTCACAGGCAATCCATGTCACGGCGCAGGTAAATGAAAGGAGCACTTCGACCAGCATACAATTTATTTTGCCTTCCAATGAATAACAGGTGAGTATTACAGATGTAGCATGCTGGGACCTGTAGTTGGTATTAATTACTATTTTCTTTCTGGGCTTTGCTGTGCTCATTTCACGATATTTCCAACAGAGTATCCTGCGCTTAACATTTCCTTTTGGATAATTTTGTCACCTTTAGTAGGCCTCCGAGGTTAAAGATCTTCCTCATTTTTGTGCCATCCGGTTTCACCACTGGGAGACTTAGCATAGTTCTGTGTCTCTGTGGCCCCTCACACAGTTTCAAGGGCGGTGCTCTCTTCGCGGCTTGTACTGCCGCAGTAAATTTTGTTAAACAAGGGTACACAGTTCGAAGAGGCACACTGAACCGAATCCTCGTTGTGGCAAAAGGATTTACTTCCCTTTTGGAGTTAAAGTATAAAAGCCTTACGCGTTTCAGAGCTATTTGTGCTCCTTGTTCACAGGCAATCCATGTCACGGCGCAGATAAATGAAAGTAGCACTTCGACCAGCATGCAATTTATTTTCCCTTGCAATGAATAACAGGTGAGTATTACAGATGTAGCATGCTGGGACCTGTAGTTGGTATTAATTACTTTTTTCTTTCTGGGCTTTGCTGTGCTCATTTCACAATATTTCCAACAGAGTATCCTGCGCTTAACATTTCCTTTTGGATAATTTTGTCACCTTTAGTAGGCCTCCTAGGTTAAAGATCTTCCTCATTTTTGTGCCATCCGGTTTCACCACTGGGAGACTTAGCATAGTTCTGTGTCTCCGTGGCCCCTCACACAGTTTCAAGGGCGGTGCTCTTTTCGCGGCTTGTCCTGCCGCAGTAAATTTTGTTAAACAAGGGAACACAGTTCGAAGAGGCACACTGAACCGAATCCTCGTTGTGGCAAAAGGATTCACTTTCCTTTTGGAGTTAAAGTTAAAAGCCTTACGCGTTTCAGAGCTATTTGTGCTCCTTGTTCACAGGCAATCCATGTCACGGCGCAGGTAAATGAAAGGAGCACTTCGACCAGCATGCAATTTATTTTCCCTTCCAATGAATAACAGGTGAGTATTACAGATGTAGCATGCTGGGACCTGTAGTTGGTATTAATTACTTTTTTCTTTCTGGGCTTTGCTGTGTTCATTTCACGATATTTCCAACAGAGTATCCTGCGCTTAACATTTCCTTTTGGATAATTTTGTCACCTTTAGTAGGCCTCCGAGGTTAAAGATCTTCCTCATTTTTGTGCCATCCGGTTTCACCACTGGGAAACTTAGCATAGTTCTGTGTCTCCGTGGCCCCTCAAACAGTTTCAAGGCGGTGCTCTCTTCACGGCTTGTCCTGCCGCAGTAAATTTTGTTAAACAAGGGAACACAGTACGAAGAGGCACACTGAACCGAATCCTCGTTGTGGCAAAAGGATTCACTTCCCTTTTGGAGTTAAAGTATAAAAGCCTTACGCGTTTCAGAGCTATTTGTGCTCCTTGTTCACAGGTAATCCATGTCACGGCGCAGGTAAATGAAAGGAGCACTTCGACCAGCATGCAATTTATTTTCCCTTGCAATGAATAACAGGTGAGTATTACAGATGTAGCATGCTGGGACCTGTAGTTGGTAATAATTACTTTTTTCTTTCTGGGCTTTGCTGTGCTCATTTCACAATATTTCCAACAGAGTATCCTGCGCTTAACATTTCCTTTTGGATAATTTTGTCACCTTTAGTAGGCCTCCGAGGTTAAAGATCTTCCTAATTTTTGTGCCATCCGGTTTCACCACTGGGAGACTTAGCATAGTTCTGTGTCTCCGTGGCCCCTCACACAGTTTCAAGGGCGGTGCTCTTTTCGCGGCTTGTCCTGCCGCAGTAAATTTTGTTAAACAAGGGAACACAGTTCGAAGAGGCACACTGAACCGAATCCTCGTTGTGGCAAAAGGATTCACTTCCCTTTTGGAGTTAAAGTTAAAAGCCTTACGCGTTTCAGAGCTATTTGTGCTCCTTGTTCACAGGCAATCCATGTCACGGCGCAGGTAAATGAAAGGAGCACTTCGACCAGCATGCAATTTATTTTCCCTTCCAATTAATAACAGGTGAGTATTACAGATGTAGCATGCTGGGACCTGTAGTTGGTATTAATTACTTTTTTCTTTCTGGTCTTTGCTGTGCTCATTTCACGATATTTCCAACAGAGTATCCTGCGCTTAACATTTCCTTTTGGATAATTTTGTCACCTTTAGTAGGCCTCCGAGGTTAAAGATCTTCCTCATTTTTGTGCCATCCGGTTTCACCACTGGGAGACTTAGCATAGTTCTGTGTCTCCGTGGCCCCTCACACAGTTTCAAGGGCGGTGCTCTCTTCGCGGCTTGTCCTGCCGCAGTAAATTTTGTTAAACAAGGGAACACAGTTGGAAGAGGCACACTGAACCGAATCCTCGTTTTGGCAAAAGGATTCACTTCCCTTTTGGAGTTAAAGTATAAAAGCCTTACGTGTTTCAGAGCTATTTGTGCTCCTTGTTCACAGGCAATCCATGTCACGGCACAGGTAAATGAAAGGAGCACTTCGACCAGCATGCAATTTATTTTGCCTTCCAATGAATAACAGGTGAGTATTACAGATGTAGCATGCTGGGACCTGTAGTTGGTATTAATTACTTTTTTCTTTCTGGGCTTTGCTGTGCTCATTTCACGATATTTCCAACAGAGTATCCTGCGCTTAACATTTCCTTTTGGATAATTTTGTCATCTTTAGTAGGCCTCCGAGGTTAAAGATCTTCCTCATTTTTGTGCCATCCGGTTTCACCACTGGGAGACTTAGCATAGTTCTGTGTCTCCGTGGCCCCTCACACAGTTTCAAGGCGGTGCTCTCTTCGCGGCTTGTCCTGCCGCAGTAAATTTTGTTAAACAAGGGAACACAGTTCGAAGAGGCACACTGAACCGAATCCTCGTTGTGGCAAAAGGATTCACTTCCCTTTTGGAGTTAAAGTATAAAAGCCTTACGCGTTTCAGAGCTATTTGTGCTCCTTGTTCACAGGCAATCCATGTCACGGTGCAGGTAAATGAAAGGAGCACGTCGACCAGCATGCAATTTATTTTGCCTTCCAATGAATAACAGGTGAGTATTACAGATGTAGCATGCTGGGACCTGTAGTTGGTATTAATTACCTTTTTCTTTCTGGGCTTTGCTGTGCTCATTTCAAGATATTTCCAACAGAGTATCCTGCGCTTAACATTTCCTTTTGGATAATTTTGTCACCTTTAGTAGGCCTCTGAGGTTAAAGGTCTTCCTCATTTTTGTGCCATCCGGTTTCACCACTGGGAGACTTAGCATAGTTCTGTGTCTCCGTGGCTCCTCACACAGTTTCAAGGGCGGTGCTCTCTTCGCGGCTTGTCCTGCCGCAGTAAATTTTGTTAAACAAGGGAACACAGTTCGAACAGGCACACTGAACCGAATCCTCGTTGTGGCAAAAGGATTCACTTCCCTTTTGGAGGTAAAGTATAAAAGCCTTACGCGTTTCAGAGCTATTTGTGCTCCTTGTTCACAGGCAATCCATGTCATGGCGCAGGTAAATAAAAGGAGCACTTCGACCAGCATGCAATTTATTTTGCCTTCCAATGAATAACAGGTGAGTATTACAGATGTAGCATGCTGGGACCTGTAGTTGGTATTAATTACTTTTTTCTTTCTGGGCTTTGCTGTGCTCATTTCACGATATTTCCAACAGAGTATCCTGCGCTTAACATTTCCTTTTGGATAATTTTGTCACCTTTAGTAGGCCTCCGAGGTTAAAGATCTTCCTCATTTTTGTGCCATCCGGTTTCACCACTGGGAAACTTAGCATAGTTCTGTGTCTCCGTGGCCCCTCACACAGTTTCAAGGCGGTGCTCTCTTCGCGGCTTGTCCTGCCGCAGTAAATTTTGTTAAACAAGGGAACACAGTACGAAGAGGCACACTGAACCGAATCCTCGTTGTGGCAAAAGGATTCACTTCCCTTTTGGAGTTAAAGTATAAAAGCCTTATGCGTTTCAGAGCTATTTGTGCTCCTTGTTCACAGGCAATCCATGTCACGGCGCAGGTAAATGAAAGGAGCACTTCGACCAGCATACAATTTATTTTGCCTTCCAATGAATAACAGGTGAGTATTACAGATGTAGCATGCTGGGACTTGTAGTTGGTATTAATTACTTTTTTCTTTCTGGGCTTTGCTGTGCTCATTTCACGATATTTCCAACAGAGTATCCTGCGCTTAACATTTCCTTTTGGATAATTTTGTCACCTTTAGTAGGCCTCCGAGGTTAAAGATCTTCCTCATTTTTGTGCCATCCGGTTTCACCACTGGGAGACTTAGCATAGTTCTGTGTCTCCGTGGCCCCTCACACAGTTTCAAGGGCGGTGCTCTCTTCGCGGCTTGTACTGCCGCAGTAAATTTTGTTAAACAAGGGAACACAGTTCGAAGAGGCACACTGAACCGAATCCTCGTTGTGGCAAAAGGATTTACTTCCCTTTTGGAGTTAAAGTATAAAAGCCTTACGCGTTTCAGAGCTATTTGTGCTCCTTGTTCACAGGCAATCCATGTCACGGCGCAGATAAATGAAAGTAGCACTTCGACCAGCATGCAATTTATTTTCCCTTGCAATGAATAACAGGTGAGTAATACAGATGTAGCATGCTGGGACCTGTAGTTGGTATTAATTACTTTTTTCTTTCTGGGCTTTGCTGTGCTCATTTCACAATATTTCCAACAGAGTATCCTGCGCTTAACATTTCCTTTTGGATAATTTTGTCACCTTTAGTAGGCCTCCGAGGTTAAAGATCTTCCTCATTTTTGTGCCATCCGGTTTCACCACTGGGAGACTTAGCATAGTTCTGTGTCTCCGTGGCCCCTCACACAGTTTCAAGGGCGGTGCTCTTTTCGCGGCTTGTCCTGCCGCAGTAAATTTTGTTAAACAAGGGAACACAGTTCGAAGAGGCACACTGAACCGAATCCTCGTTGTGGCAAAAGGATTCACTTTCCTTTTGGAGTTAAAGTTAAAAGCCTTACGCGTTTCAGAGCTATTTGTGCTCCTTGTTCACAGGCAATCCATGTCACGGCGCAGGTAAATGAAAGGAGCACTTCGACCAGCATGCAATTTATTTTCCCTTCCAATGAATAACAGGTGAGTATTACAGATGTAGCATGCTGGGACCTGTAGTTGGTATTAATTACTTTTTTCTTTCTGGGCTTTGCTGTGCTCATTTCACGATATTTCCAACAGAGTATCCTGCGCTTAACATTTCCTTTTGGATAATTTTGTCACCTTTAGTAGGCCTCCGAGGTTAAAGATCTTCCTCATTTTTGTGCCATCCGGTTTCACCACTGGGAAACTTAGCATAGTTCTGTGTCTCCGTGGCCCCTCACACAGTTTCAAGGCGGTGCTCTCTTCACGGCTTGTCCTGCCGCAGTAAATTTTGTTAAACAAGGGAACACAGTACGAAGAGGCACACTGAACCGAATCCTCGTTGTGGCAAAAGGATTCACTTCCCTTTTGGAGTTAAAGTATAAAAGCCTTACGCGTTTCAGAGCTATTTGTGCTCCTTGTTCACAGGTAATCCATGTCACGGCGCAGGTAAATGAAAGGAGCACTTCGACCAGCATGCAATTTATTTTCCCTTGCAATGAATAACAGGTGAGTATTACAGATGTAGCATGCTGGGACCTGTAGTTGGTATTAATTACTTTTTTCTTTCTGGGCTTTGCTGTGCTCATTTCACGATATTTCCAACAGAGTATCCTGCGCTTAACATTTCCTTTTGGATAATTTTGTCACCTTTAGTAGGCCTCCGAGGTTAAAGATCTTCCTCATTTTTGTGCCATCCGGTTTCACCACTGGGAGACTTAGCATAGTTCTGTGTCTCCGTGGCTCCTCACACAGTTTCAAGGGCGGTGCTCTCTTCGCGGCTTGTCCTGCCGCAGTAAATTTTGTTAAACAAGGGAACACAGTTCGAACAGGCACACTGAACCGAATCCTCGTTGTGGCAAAAGGATTCACTTCCCTTTTGGAGGTAAAGTATAAAAGCCTTACGCGTTTCAGAGCTATTTGTGCTCCTTGTTCACAGGCAATCCATGTCCTGGCGCAGGTAAATAAAAGGAGCACTTCGACCAGCATGCAATTTATTTTGCCTTCCAATGAATAACAGGTGAGTATTACAGATGTAGCATGCTGGGACCTGTAGTTGGTATTAATTACTTTTTTCTTTCTGGGCTTTGCTGTGCTCATTTCACGATATTTCCAACAGAGTATCCTGCGCTTAACATTTCCTTTTGGATAATTTTGTCACCTTTAGTAGGCCTCCGAGGTTAAAGATCTTCCTCATTTTTGTGCCATCCGGTTTCACCACTGGGAAACTTAGCATAGTTCTGTGTCTCCGTGGCCCCTCACACAGTTTCAAGGCGGTGCTCTCTTCGCGGCTTGTCCTGCCGCAGTAAATTTTGTTAAACAAGGGAACACAGTACGAAGAGGCACACTGAACCGAATCCTCGTTGTGGCAAAAGGATTCACTTCCCTTTTGGAGTTAAAGTATAAAAGCCTTATGCGTTTCAGAGCTATTTGTGCTCCTTGTTCACAGGCAATCCATGTCACGGCGCAGGTAAATGAAAGGAGCACTTCGACCAGCATACAACTTATTTTGCCTTCCAATGAATAACAGGTGAGTATTACAGATGTAGCATGCTGGGACCTGTAGTTGGTATTAATTACTTTTTTCTTTCTGGGCTTTGCTGTGCTCATTTCACGATATTTCCAACAGAGTATCCTGCGCTTAACATTTCCTTTTGGATAATTTTGTCACCTTTAGTAGGCCTCCGAGGTTAAAGATCTTCCTCATTTTTGTGCCATCCGGTTTCACCACTGGGAGACTTAGCATAGTTCTGTGTCTCCGTGGCCCCTCACACAGTTTCAAGGGCGGTGCTCTCTTCGCGGCTTGTACTGCCGCAGTAAATTTTGTTAAACAAGGGAACACAGTTCGAAGAGGCACACTGAACCGAATCCTCGTTGTGGCAAAAGGATTTACTTCCCTTTTGGAGTTAAAGTATAAAAGCCTTACGCGTTTCAGAGCTATTTGTGCTCCTTGTTCACAGGCAATCCATGTCACGGCGCAGATAAATGAAAGTAGCACTTCGACCAGCATGCAATTTATTTTCCCTTGCAATGAATAACAGGTGAGTATTACAGATGTAGCATGCTGGGACCTGTAGTTGGTATTAATTACTTTTTTCTTTCTGGGCTTTGCTGTGCTCATTTCACAATATTTCCAACAGAGTATCCTGCGCTTAACATTTCCTTTTGGATAATTTTGTCACCTTTAGTAGGCCTCCGAGGTTAAAGATCTTCCTCATTTTTGTGCCATCCGGTTTCACCACTGGGAGACTTAGCATAGTTCTGTGTCTCCGTGGCCCCTCACACAGTTTCAAGGGCGGTGCTCTTTTCGCGGCTTGTCCTGCCGCAGTAAATTTTGTTAAACAAGGGAACACAGTTCGAAGAGGCACACTGAACCGAATCCTCGTTGTGGCAAAAGGATTCACTTTCCTTTTGGAGTTAAAGTTAAAAGCCTTACGCGTTTCAGAGCTATTTGTGCTCCTTGTTCACAGGCAATCCATGTCACGGCGCAGGTAAATGAAAGGAGCACTTCGACCAGCATGCAATTTATTTTCCCTTCCAATGAATAACAGGTGAGTATTACAGATGTAGCATGCTGGGACCTGTAGTTGGTATTAATTACTTTTTTCTTTCTGGGCTTTGCTGTGCTCATTTCACGATATTTCCAACAGAGTATCCTGCGCTTAACATTTCCTTTTGGATAATTTTGTCACCTTTAGTAGGCCTCCGAGGTTAAAGATCTTCCTCATTTTTGTGCCATCCGGTTTCACCACTGGGAAACTTAGCATAGTTCTGTGTCTCCGTGGCCCCTCACACAGTTTCAAGGCGGTGCTCTCTTCACGGCTTGTCCTGCCGCATTAAATTTTGTTAAACAAGGGAACACAGTACGAAGAGGCACACTGAACCGAATCCTCGTTGTGGCAAAAGGATTCACTTCCCTTTTGGAGTTAAAGTATAAAAGCCTTACGCGTTTCAGAGCTATTTGTGCTCCTTGTTCACAGGTAATCCATGTCACGGCGCAGGTAAATGAAAGGAGCACTTCGACCAGCATGCAATTTATTTTCCCTTGCAATGAATAACAGGTGAGTATTACAGATGTAGCATGCTGGGACCTGTAGTTGGTATTAATTACTTTTTTCTTTCTGGGCTTTGCTGTGCTCATTTCACAATATTTCCAACAGAGTATCCTGCGCTTAACATTTCCTTTTGGATAATTTTGTCACCTTTAGTAGGCCTCCGAGGTTAAAGATCTTCCTCATTTTTGTGCCATCCGGTTTCACCACTGGGAGACTTAGCATAGTTCTGTGTCTCCGTGGCCCCTCACACAGTTTCAAGGGCGGTGCTCTTTTCGCGGCTTGTCCTGCCGCAGTAAATTTTGTTAAACAAGGGAACACAGTTCGAAGAGGCACACTGAACCGAATCCTCGTTGTGGCAAAAGGATTCACTTCCCTTTTGGAGTTAAAGTTAAAAGCCTTACGCGTTTCAGAGCTATTTGTGCTCCTTGTTCACAGGCAATCCATGTCACGGCGCAGGTAAATGAAAGGAGCACTTCGACCAGCATGCAATTTATTTTCCCTTCCAATTAATAACAGGTGAGTATTACAGATGTAGCATGCTGGGACCTGTAGTTGGTATTAATTACTTTTTTCTTTCTGGGCTTTGCTGTGCTCATTTCACGATATTTCCAACAGAGTATCCTGCGCTTAACATTTCCTTTTGGATAATTTTGTCACCTTTAGTAGGCCTCCGAGGTTAAAGATCTTCCTCATTTTTGTGCCATTCGGTTTCACCACTGGGAGACTTAGCATAGTTCTGTGTCTCCGTGGCCCCTCACACAGTTTCAAGGGCGGTGCTCTCTTCGCGGCTTGTCCTGCCGCAGTAAATTTTGTTAAACAAGGGAACACAGTTGGAAGAGGCACACTGAACCGAATCCTCGTTGTGGCAAAAGGATTCACTTCCCTTTTGGAGTTAAAGTATAAAAGCCTTACGTGTTTCAGAGCTATTTGTGCTCCTTGTTCACAGGCAATCCATGTCACGGCACAGGTAAATGAAAGGAGCACTTCGACCAGCATGCAATTTATTTTGCCTTCCAATGAATAACAGGTGAGTATTACAGATGTAGCATGCTGGGACCTGTAGTTGGTATTAATTACTTTTTTCTTTCTGGGCTTTGCTGTGCTCATTTCACGATATTTCCAACAGAGTATCCTGCGCTTAACATTTCCTTTTGGATAATTTTGTCACCTTTAGTAGGCCTCCGAGGTTAAAGATCTTCCTCATTTTTGTGCCATCCGGTTTCACCACTGGGAGACTTAGCATAGTTCTGTGTCTCCGTGGCCCCTCACACAGTTTCAAGGCGGTGCTCTCTTCGCGGCTTGTCCTGCCGCAGTAAATTTTGTTAAACAAGGGAACACAGTTCGAAGAGGCACACTGAACCGAATCCTCGTTGTGGCAAAAGGATTCACTTCCCTTTTGGAGTTAAAGTATAAAAGCCTTACGCGTTTCAGAGCTATTTGTGCTCCTTGTTCACAGGCAATCCATGTCACGGTGCAGGTAAATGAAAGGAGCACGTCGACCAGCATGCAATTTATTTTGCCTTCCAATGAATAACAGGTGAGTATTACAGATGTAGCATGCTGGGACCTGTAGTTGGTATTAATTACCTTTTTCTTTCTGGGCTTTGCTGTGCTCATTTCAAGATATTTCCAACAGAGTATCCTGCGCTTAACATTTCCTTTTGGATAATTTTGTCACCTTTAGTAGGCCTCTGAGGTTAAAGGTCTTCCTCATTTTTGTGCCATCCGGTTTCACCACTGGGAGACTTAGCATAGTTCTGTGTCTCCCTGGCTCCTCACACAGTTTCAAGGGCGGTGCTCTCTTCGCGGCTTGTCCTGCCGCAGTAAATTTTGTTAAACAAGGGAACACAGTTCGAACAGGCACACTGAACCGAATCCTCGTTGTGGCAAAAGGATTCACTTCCCTTTTGGAGGTAAAGTATAAAAGCCTTACGCGTTTCAGAGCTATTTGTGCTCCTTGTTCACAGGCAATCCATGTCACGGCGCAGGTAAATGAAAGGAGCACTTCGACCAGCATGCAATTTATTTTGCCTTCCAATGAATAACAGCTGAGTATTACAGATGTAGCATGCTGGGACCTGTAGTTGGTATTAATTATTTTTTTCTTTCTGGGCTTTGCTGTGCTCATTTCACAATATTTCCAACAGAGTATCCTGCGCTTAACATTTCCTTTTGGATAATTTTGTCACCTTTAGTAGGCCTCCGAGGTTAAAGATCTTCCTCATTTTTGTGCCATCCGGTTTCACCACTGGGAGACTTAGCATAGTTCTGTGTCTCCGTGGCCCCTCACACAGTTTCAAGGGCAGTGCTCTCTTCGCGGCTTGTCCTGCCGCAGTAAATTTTGTTAAACAAGGGAACACAGTTCGAAGAGGCACACTGAACCGAATCCTAGTTGTGGCAAAAGGATTCACTTCCCTTTTGGAGTTAAAGTATAAAAGCCTTACGCGTATCAGAGCTATTTGTGCTCCTTGTTCACAGGCAATCCATGTCATGGCGCAGGTAAATGAAAGGAGCACTTCGACCAGCATGCAATTTATTTTGCCTTCCAATGAATAACAGGTGAGTATTACAGATGTAGCATGCTGGGACCTGTAGTTGGTATTAATTACTTTTTTCTTTCTGGGCTTTGCTGTGCTCATTTCACGATATTTCCAACAGAGTATCCTGCGCTTAACATTTCCTTTTGGATAATTTTGTCACCTTTAGTAGGCCTCCGAGGTTAAAGATCTTCCTCATTTTTGTGCCATCCGGTTTCACCACTGGGAAACTTAGCATAGTTCTGTGTCTCCGTGGCCCCTCACACAGTTTCAAGGCGGTGCTCTCTTCACGGCTTGTCCTGCCGCAGTAAATTTTGTTAAACAAGGGAACACAGTACGAAGAGGCACACTGAACCGAATCCTCGTTGTGGCAAAAGGATTCACTTCCCTTTTGGAGTTAAAGTATAAAAGCCTTACGCGTTTCAGAGCTATTTGTGCTCCTTGTTCACAGGTAATCCATGTCACGGCGCAGGTAAATGAAAGGAGCACTTCGACCAGCATGCAATTTATTTTCCCTTGCAATGAATAACAGGTGAGTATTACAGATGTAGCATGCTGGGACCTGTAGTTGGTATTAATTACTTTTTTCTTTCTGGGCTTTGCTGTGCTCATTTCACAATATTTCCAACAGAGTATCCTGCGCTTAACATTTCCTTTTGGATAATTTTGTCACCTTTAGTAGGCCTCCGAGGTTAAAGATCTTCCTCATTTTTGTGCCATCCGGTTTCACCACTGGGAGACTTAGCATAGTTCTGTGTCTCCGTGGCCCCTCACACAGTTTCAAGGGCGGTGCTCTTTTCGCGGCTTGTCCTGCCGCAGTAAATTTTGTTAAACAAGGGAACACAGTTCGAAGAGGCACACTGAACCGAATCCTCGTTGTGGCAAAAGGATTCACTTCCCTTTTGGAGTTAAAGTTAAAAGCCTTACGCGTTTCAGAGCTATTTGTGCTCCTTGTTCACAGGCAATCCATGTCACGGCGCAGGTAAATGAAAGGAGCACTTCGACCAGCATGCAATTTATTTTCCCTTCCAATTAATAACAGGTGAGTATTACAGATGTAGCATGCTGGGACCTGTAGTTGGTATTAATTACTTTTTTCTTTCTGGGCTTTGCTGTGCTCATTTCACGATATTTCCAACAGAGTATCCTGCGCTTAACATTTCCTTTTGGATAATTTTGTCACCTTTAGTAGGCCTCCGAGGTTAAAGATCTTCCTCATTTTTGTGCCATTCGGTTTCACCACTGGGAGACTTAGCATAGTTCTGTGTCTCCGTGGCCCCTCACACAGTTTCAAGGGCGGTGCTCTCTTCGCGGCTTGTCCTGCCGCAGTAAATTTTGTTAAACAAGGGAACACAGTTGGAAGAGGCACACTGAACCGAATCCTCGTTGTGGCAAAAGGATTCACTTCCCTTTTGGAGTTAAAGTATAAAAGCCTTACGTGTTTCATAGCTATTTGTGCTCCTTGTTCACAGGCAATCCATGTCACGGCACAGGTAAATGAAAGGAGCACTTCGACCAGCATGCAATTTATTTTGCCTTCCAATGAATAACAGGTGAGTATTACAGATGTAGCATGCTGGGACCTGTAGTTGGTATTAATTACTTTTTTCTTTCTGGGCTTTGCTGTGCTCATTTCACGATATTTCCAACAGAGTATCCTGCGCTTAACATTTCCTTTTGGATAATTTTGTCACCTTTAGTAGGCCTCCGAGGTTAAAGATCTTCCTCATTTTTGTGCCATCCGGTTTCACCACTGGGAGACTTAGCATAGTTCTGTGTCTCCGTGGCCCCTCACACAGTTTCAAGGCGGTGCTCTCTTCGCGGCTTGTCCTGCCGCAGTAAATTTTGTTAAACAAGGGAACACAGTTCGAAGAGGCACACTTAACCGAATCCTCGTTGTGGCAAAAGGATTCACTTCCCTTTTGGAGTTAAAGTATAAAAGCCTTACGCGTTTCAGAGCTATTTGTGCTCCTTGTTCACAGGCAATCCATGTCACGGTGCAGGTAAATGAAAGGAGCACGTCGACCAGCATGCAATTTATTTTGCCTTCCAATGAATAACAGGTGAGTATTACAGATGTAGCATGCTGGGACCTGTAGTTGGTATTAATTACCTTTTTCTTTCTGGGCTTTGCTGTGCTCATTTCAAGATATTTCCAACAGAGTATCCTGCGCTTAACATTTCCTTTTGGATAATTTTGTCACCTTTAGTAGGCCTCTGAGGTTAAAGGTCTTCCTCATTTTTGTGCCATCCGGTTTCACCACTGGGAGACTTAGCATAGTTCTGTGTCTCCGTGGCTCCTCACACAGTTTCAAGGGCGGTGCTCTCTTCGCGGCTTGTCCTGCCGCAGTAAATTTTGTTAAACAAGGGAACACAGTTCGAACAGGCACACTGAACCGAATCCTCGTTGTGGCAAAAGGATTCACTTCCCTTTTGGAGGTAAAGTATAAAAGCCTTACGCGTTTCAGAGCTATTGTGCTCCTTGTTCACAGGCAATCCATGTCACGGCGCAGGTAAATGAAAGGAGCACTTCGACCAGCATGCAATTTATTTTGCCTTCCAATGAATAACAGCTGAGTATTACAGATGTAGCATGCTGGGACCTGTAGTTGGTATTAATTACTTTTTTCTTTCTGGGCTTTGCTGTGCTCATTTCACAATATTTCCAACAGAGTATCCTGCGCTTAACATTTCCTTTTGGATAATTTTGTCACCTTTAGTAGGCCTCCGAGGTTAAAGATCTTCCTCATTTTTGTGCCATCCGGTTTCACCACTGGGAGACTTAGCATAGTTCTGTGTCTCCGTGGCCCCTCACACAGTTTCAAGGGCAGTGCTCTCTTCGCGGCTTGTCCTGCCGCAGTAAATTTTGTTAAACAAGGGAACACAGTTCGAAGAGGCACACTGAACCGAATCCTAGTTGTGGCAAAAGGATTCACTTCCCTTTTGGAGTTAAAGTATAAAAGCCTTACGCGTATCAGAGCTATTTGTGCTCCTTGTTCACAGGCAATCCATGTCATGGCGCAGGTAAATGAAAGGAGCACTTCGACCAGCATGCAATTTATTTTGCCTTCCAATGAATAACAGGTGAGTATTACAGATGTAGCATGCTGGGACCTGTAGTTGGTATTAATTACTTTTTTCTTTCTGGGCTTTGCTGTGCTCATTTCACGATATTTCCAACAGAGTATCCTGCGCTTAACATTTCCTTTTGGATAATTTTGTCACCTTTAGTAGGCCTCCGAGGTTAAAGATCTTCCTCATTTTTGTGCCATCCGGTTTCACCACTGGGAGACTTAGCATAGTTCTGTGTCTCCGTGGCCCCTCACACAGTTTCAAGGGCGGTGCTCTCTTCGCGGCTTGTACTGCCGCAGTAAATTTTGTTAAACAAGGGAACACAGTTCGAAGAGGCACACTGAACCGAATCCTCGTTGTGGCAAAAGGATTTACTTCCCTTTTGGAGTTAAAGTATAAAAGCCTTACGCGTTTCAGAGCTATTTGTGCTCCTTGTTCACAGGCAATCCATGTCACGGCGCAGATAAATGAAAGTAGCACTTCGACCAGCATGCAATTTATTTTCCCTTGCAATGAATAACAGGTGAGTATTACAGATGTAGCATGCTGGGACCTGTAGTTGGTATTAATTACTTTTTTCTTTCTGGGCTTTGCTGTGCTCATTTCACAATATTTCCAACAGAGTATCCTGCGCTTAACATTTCCTTTTGGATAATTTTGTCACCTTTAGTAGGCCTCCGAGGTTAAAGATCTTCCTCATTTTTGTGCCATCCGGTTTCACCACTGGGAGACTTAGCATAGTTCTGTGTCTCCGTGGCCCCTCACACAGTTTCAAGGGCGGTGCTCTCTTCGCGGCTTGTACTGCCGCAGTAAATTTTGTTAAACAAGGGAACACAGTTCGAAGAGGCACACTGAACCGAATCCTCGTTGTGGCAAAAGGATTTACTTCCCTTTTGGAGTTAAAGTATAAAAGCCTTACGCGTTTCAGAGCTATTTGTGCTCCTTGTTCACAGGCAATCCATGTCACGGCGCAGATAAATGAAAGTAGCACTTCGACCAGCATGCAATTTATTTTCCCTTGCAATGAATAACAGGTGAGTATTACAGATGTAGCATGCTGGGACCTGTAGTTGGTATTAATTACTTTTTTCTTTCTGGGCTTTGCTGTGCACATTTCACGATATTTCCAACAGAGTATCCTGCGCTTAACATTTCCTTTTGGATAATTTTGTCACCTTTAGTAGGCCTCCGAGGTTAAAGATCTTCCTCATTTTTGTGCCATCCGGTTTCACCACTGGGAAACTTAGCATAGTTCTGTGTCTCCGTGGCCCCTCACACAGTTTCAAGGCGGTGCTCTCTTCACGGCTTGTCCTGCCGCAGTAAATTTTGTTAAACAAGGGAACACAGTACGAAGAGGCACACTGAACCGAATCCTCGTTGTGGCAAAAGGATTCACTTCCCTTTTGGAGTTAAAGTATAAAAGCCTTACGCGTTTCAGAGCTATTTGTGCTCCTTGTTCACAGGTAATCCATGTCACGGCGCAGGTAAATGAAAGGAGCACTTCGACCAGCATGCAATTTATTTTGCCTTCCAATGAATAACAGGTGAGTATTACAGATGTAGCATGCTGGGACCTGTAGTTGGTATTAATTACTTTTTTCTTTCTGGGCTTTGCTGTGCTCATTTCACGATATTTCCAACAGAGTATCCTGCGCTTAACATTTCCTTTTGGATAATTTTGTCACCTTTAGTAGGCCTCCGAGGTTAAAGATCTTCCTCATTTTTGTGCCATCCGGTTTCACCACTGGGAAACTTAGCATAGTTCTGTGTCTCCGTGGCCCCTCACACAGTTTCAAGGCGGTGCTCTCTTCGCGGCTTGTCCTGCCGCAGTAAATTTTGTTAAACAAGGGAACACAGTACGAAGAGGCACACTGAACCGAATCCTCGTTGTGGCAAAAGGATTCACTTCCCTTTTGGAGTTAAAGTATAAAAGCCTTATGCGTTTCAGAGCTATTTGTGCTCCTTGTTCACAGGCAATCCATGTCACGGCGCAGGTAAATGAAAGGAGCACTTCGACCAGCATACAATTTATTTTGCCTTCCAATGAATAACAGGTGAGTATTACAGATGTAGCATGCTGGGACCTGTAGTTGGTATTAATTACTTTTTTCTTTCTGGGCTTTGCTGTGCTCATTTCACGATATTTCCAACAGAGTATCCTGCGCTTAACATTTCCTTTTGGATAATTTTGTCACCTTTAGTAGGCCTCCGAGGTTAAAGATCTTCCTCATTTTTGTGCCATCCGGTTTCACCACTGGGAGACTTAGCATAGTTCTGTGTCTCCGTGGCCCCTCACACAGTTTCAAGGGCGGTGCTCTCTTCGCGGCTTGTACTGCCGCAGTAAATTTTGTTAAACAAGGGAACACAGTTCGAAGAGGCACACTGAACCGAATCCTCGTTGTGGCAAAAGGATTTACTTCCCTTTTGGAGTTAAAGTATAAAAGCCTTACGCGTTTCAGAGCTATTTGTGCTCCTTGTTCACAGGCAATCCATGTCACGGCGCAGATAAATGAAAGTAGCACTTCGACCAGCATGCAATTTATTTTCCCTTGCAATGAATAACAGGTGAGTATTACAGATGTAGCATGCTGGGACCTGTAGTTGGTATTAATTACTTTTTTCTTTCTGGGCTTTGCTGTGCTCATTTCACAATATTTCCAACAGAGTATCCTGCGCTTAACATTTCCTTTTGGATAATTTTGTCACCTTTAGTAGGCCTCCGAGGTTAAAGATCTTCCTCATTTTTGTGCCATCCGGTTTCACCACTGGGAGACTTAGCATAGTTCTGTGTCTCCGTGGCCCCTCACACAGTTTCAAGGGCGGTGCTCTTTTCGTGGCTTGTCCTGCCGCAGTAAATTTTGTTAAACAAGGGAACACAGTTCGAAGAGGCACACTGAACCGAATCCTCGTTGTGGCAAAAGGATTCACTTTCCTTTTGGAGTTAAAGTTAAAAGCCTTACGCGTTTCAGAGCTATTTGTGCTCCTTGTTCACAGGCAATCCATGTCACGGCGCAGGTAAATGAAAGGAGCACTTCGACCAGCATGCAATTTATTTTCCCTTCCAATGAATAACAGGTGAGTATTACAGATGTAGCATGCTGGGACCTGTAGTTGGTATTAATTACTTTTTTCTTTCTGGGCTTTGCTGTGCTCATTTCACGATATTTCCAACAGAGTATCCTGCGCTTAACATTTCCTTTTGGATAATTTTGTCACCTTTAGTAGGCCTCCGAGGTTAAAGATCTTCCTCATTTTTGTGCCATCCGGTTTCACCACTGGGAAACTTAGCATAGTTCTGTGTCTCCGTGGCCCCTCACACAGTTTCAAGGCGGTGCTCTCTTCACGGCTTGTCCTGCCGCAGTAAATTTTGTTAAACAAGGGAACACAGTACGAAGAGGCACACTGAACCGAATCCTCGTTGTGGCAAAAGGATTCACTTCCCTTTTGGAGTTAAAGTATAAAAGCCTTACGCGTTTCAGAGCTATTTGTGCTCCTTGTTCACAGGTAATCCATGTCACGGCGCAGGTAAATGAAAGGAGCACTTCGACCAGCATGCAATTTATTTTCCCTTGCAATGAATAACAGGTGAGTATTACAGATGTAGCATGCTGGGACCTGTAGTTGGTATTAATTACTTTTTTCTTTCTGGGCTTTGCTGTGCTCATTTCACAATATTTCCAACAGAGTATCCTGCGCTTAACATTTCCTTTTGGATAATTTTGTCACCTTTAGTAGGCCTCCGAGGTTAAAGATCTTCCTCATTTTTGTGCCATCCGGTTTCACCACTGGGAGACTTAGCATAGTTCTGTGTCTCCGTGGCCCCTCACACAGTTTCAAGGGCGGTGCTCTTTTCGCGGCTTGTCCTGCCGCAGTAAATTTTGTTAAACAAGGGAACACAGTTCGAAGAGGCACACTGAACCGAATCCTCGTTGTGGCAAAAGGATTCACTTCCCTTTTGGAGTTAAAGTTAAAAGCCTTACTCGTTTCAGAGCTATTTGTGCTCCTTGTTCACAGGCAATCCATGTCACGGCGCAGGTAAATGAAAGGAGCACTTCGACCAGCATGCAATTTATTTTCCCTTCCAATTAATAACAGGTGAGTATTACAGATGTAGCATGCTGGGACCTGTAGTTGGTATTAATTACTTTTTTCTTTCTGGGCTTTGCTGTGCTCATTTCACGATATTTCCAACAGAGTATCCTGCGCTTAACATTTCCTTTTGGATAATTTTGTCACCTTTAGTAGGCCTCCGAGGTTAAAGATCTTCCTCATTTTTGTGCCATTCGGTTTCACCACTGGGAGACTTAGCATAGTTCTGTGTCTCCGTGGCCCCTCACACAGTTTCAAGGGCGGTGCTCTCTTCGCGGCTTGTCCTGCCGCAGTAAATTTTGTTAAACAAGGGAACACAGTTGGAAGAGGCACACTGAACCGAATCCTCGTTGTGGCAAAAGGATTCACTTCCCTTTTGGAGTTAAAGTATAAAAGCCTTACGTGTTTCAGAGCTATTTGTGCTCCTTGTTCACAGGCAATCCATGTCACGGCACAGGTAAATGAAAGGAGCACTTCGACCAGCATGCAATTTATTTTGCCTTCCAATGAATAACAGGTGAGTATTACAGATGTAGCATGCTGGGACCTGTAGTTGGTATTAATTACTTTTTTCTTTCTGGGCTTTGCTGTGGTCATTTCACGATATTTCCAACAGAGTATCCTGCGCTTAACATTTCCTTTTGGATAATTTTGTCACCTTTAGTAGGCCTCCGAGGTTAAAGATCTTCCTCATTTTTGTGCCATCCGGTTTCACCACTGGGAGACTTAGCATAGTTCTGTGTCTCCGTGGCCCCTCACACAGTTTCAAGGCGGTGCTCTCTTCGCGGCTTGTCCTGCCGCAGTAAATTTTGTTAAACAAGGGAACACAGTTCGAAGAGGCACACTGAACCGAATCCTCGTTGTGGCAAAAGGATTCACTTCCCTTTTGGAGTTAAAGTATAAAAGCCTTACGCGTTTCAGAGCTATTTGTGCTCCTTGTTCACAGGCAATCCATGTCACGGTGCAGGTAAATGAAAGGAGCACGTCGACCAGCATGCAATTTATTTTGCCTTCCAATGAATAACAGGTGAGTATTACAGATGTAGCATGCTGGGACCTGTAGTTGGTATTAATTACCTTTTTCTTTCTGGGCTTTGCTGTGCTCATTTCAAGATATTTCCAACAGAGTATCCTGCGCTTAACATTTCCTTTTGGATAATTTTGTCACCTTTAGTAGGCCTCTGAGGTTAAAGGTCTTCCTCATTTTTGTGCCATCCGGTTTCACCACTGGGAGACTTAGCATAGTTCTGTGTCTCCGTGGCTCCTCACACAGTTTCAAGGGCGGTGCTCTCTTTGCGGCTTGTCCTGCCGCAGTAAATTTTGTTGAACAAGGGAACACAGTTCGAACAGGCACACTGAACCGAATCCTCGTTGTGGCAAAAGGATTCACTTCCCTTTTGGAGGTAAAGTATAAAAGCCTTACGCGTTTCAGAGCTATTTGTGCTCCTTGTTCACAGGCAATCCATGTCACGGCGCAGGTAAATGAAAGGAGCACTTCGACCAGCATGCAATTTATTTTGCCTTCCAATGAATAACAGCTGAGTATTACAGATGTAGCATGCTGGGACCTGTAGTTGGTATTAATTACTTTTTTCTTTCTGGGCTTTGCTGTGCTCATTTCACGATATTTCCAACAGAGTATCCTGCGCTTAACATTTCCTTTTGGATAATTTTGTCACCTTTAGTAGGCCTCCGAGGTTAAAGATCTTCCTCATTTTTGTGCCATCCGGTTTCACCACTGGGAGACTTAGCATAGTTCTGTGTCTCCGTGGCCCCTCACACAGTTTCAAGGCGGTGCTCTCTTCGCGGCTTGTCCTGCCGCAGTAAATTTTGTTAAACAAGGGAACACAGTTCGAAGAGGCACACTTAACCGAATCCTCGTTGTGGCAAAAGGATTCACTTCCCTTTTGGAGTTAAAGTATAAAAGCCTTACGCGTTTCAGAGCTATTTGTGCTCCTTGTTCACAGGCAATCCATGTCACGGTGCAGGTAAATGAAAGGAGCACGTCGACCAGCATGCAATTTATTTTGCCTTCCAATGAATAACAGGTGAGTATTACAGATGTAGCATGCTGGGACCTGTAGTTGGTATTAATTACCTTTTTCTTTCTGGGCTTTGCTGTGCTCATTTCAAGATATTTCCAACAGAGTATCCTGCGCTTAACATTTCCTTTTGGATAATTTTGTCACCTTTAGTAGGCCTCTGAGGTTAAAGGTCTTCCTCATTTTTGTGCCATCCGGTTTCACCACTGGGAGACTTAGCATAGTTCTGTGTCTCCGTGGCTCCTCACACAGTTTCAAGGGCGGTGCTCTCTTCGCGGCTTGTCCTGCCGCAGTAAATTTTGTTAAACAAGGGAACACAGTTCGAACAGGCACACTGAACCGAATCCTCGTTGTGGCAAAAGGATTCACTTCCCTTTTGGAGGTAAAGTATAAAAGCCTTACGCGTTTCAGAGCTATTGTGCTCCTTGTTCACAGGCAATCCATGTCACGGCGCAGGTAAATGAAAGGAGCACTTCGACCAGCATGCAATTTATTTTGCCTTCCAATGAATAACAGCTGAGTATTACAGATGTAGCATGCTGGGACCTGTAGTTGGTATTAATTACTTTTTTCTTTCTGGGCTTTGCTGTGCTCATTTCACAATATTTCCAACAGAGTATCCTGCGCTTAACATTTCCTTTTGGATAATTTTGTCACCTTTAGTAGGCCTCCGAGGTTAAAGATCTTCCTCATTTTTGTGCCATCCGGTTTCACCACTGGGAGACTTAGCATAGTTCTGTGTCTCCGTGGCCCCTCACACAGTTTCAAGGGCAGTGCTCTCTTCGCGGCTTGTCCTGCCGCAGTAAATTTTGTTAAACAAGGGAACACAGTTCGAAGAGGCACACTGAACCGAATCCTAGTTGTGGCAAAAGGATTCACTTCCCTTTTGGAGTTAAAGTATAAAAGCCTTACGCGTATCAGAGCTATTTGTGCTCCTTGTTCACAGGCAATCCATGTCATGGCACAGGTAAATGAAAGGAGCACTTCGACCAGCATGCAATTTATTTTGCCTTCCAATGAATAACAGGTGAGTATTACAGATGTAGCATGCTGGGACCTGTAGTTGGTATTAATTACTTTTTTCTTTCTGGGCTTTGCTGTGCTCATTTCACGATATTTCCAACAGAGTATCCTGCGCTTAACATTTCCTTTTGGATAATTTTGTCACCTTTAGTAGGCCTCCGAGGTTAAAGATCTTCCTCATTTTTGTGCCATCCGGTTTCACCACTGGGAGACTTAGCATAGTTCTGTGTCTCCGTGGCCCCTCACACAGTTTCAAGGGCGGTGCTCTCTTCGCGGCTTGTACTGCCGCAGTAAATTTTGTTAAACAAGGGAACACAGTTCGAAGAGGCACACTGAACCGAATCCTCGTTGTGGCAAAAGGATTTACTTCCCTTTTGGAGTTAAAGTATAAAAGCCTTACGCGTTTCAGAGCTATTTGTGCTCCTTGTTCACAGGCAATCCATGTCACGGCGCAGATAAATGAAAGTAGCACTTCGACCAGCATGCAATTTATTTTCCCTTGCAATGAATAACAGGTGAGTATTACAGATGTAGCATGCTGGGACCTGTAGTTGGTATTAATTACTTTTTTCTTTCTGGGCTTTGCTGTGCTCATTTCACAATATTTCCAACAGAGTATCCTGCGCTTAACATTTCCTTTTGGATAATTTTGTCACCTTTAGTAGGCCTCCGAGGTTAAAGATCTTCCTCATTTTTGTGCCATCCGGTTTCACCACTGGGAGACTTAGCATAGTTCTGTGTCTCCGTGGCCCCTCACACAGTTTCAAGGGCGGTGCTCTCTTCGCGGCTTGTACTGCCGCAGTAAATTTTGTTAAACAAGGGAACACAGTTCGAAGAGGCACACTGAACCGAATCCTCGTTGTGGCAAAAGGATTTACTTCCCTTTTGGAGTTAAAGTATAAAAGCCTTACGCGTTTCAGAGCTATTTGTGCTCCTTGTTCACAGGCAATCCATGTCACGGCGCAGATAAATGAAAGTAGCACTTCGACCAGCATGCAATTTATTTTCCCTTGCAATGAATAACAGGTGAGTATTACAGATGTAGCATGCTGGGACCTGTAGTTGGTATTAATTACTTTTTTCTTTCTGGGCTTTGCTGTGCTCATTTCACAATATTTCCAACAGAGTATCCTGCGCTTAACATTTCCTTTTGGATAATTTTGTCACCTTTAGTAGGCCTCCGAGGTTAAATATCTTCCTCATTTTTGTGCCATCCGGTTTCACCACTGGGAGACTTAGCATAGTTCTGTGTCTCCGTGGCCCCTCACACAGTTTCAAGGGCGGTGCTCTTTTCGCGGCTTGTCCTGCCGCAGTAAATTTTGTTAAACAAGGGAACACAGTTCGAAGAGGCACACTGAACCGAATCCTCGTTGTGGCAAAAGGATTCACTTTCCTTTTGGAGTTAAAGTTAAAAGCCTTACGCGTTTCAGAGCTATTTGTGCTCCTTGTTCACAGGCAATCCATGTCACGGCGCAGGTAAATGAAAGGAGCACTTCGACCAGCATGCAATTTATTTTCCCTTCCAATGAATAACAGGTGAGTATTACAGATGTAGCATGCTGGGACCTGTAGTTGGTATTAATTACTTTTTTCTTTCTGGGCTTTGCTGTGCTCATTTCACGATATTTCCAACAGAGTATCCTGCGCTTAACATTTCCTTTTGGATAATTTTGTCACCTTTAGTAGGCCTCCGAGGTTAAAGATCTTCCTCATTTTTGTGCCATCCGGTTTCACCACTGGGAAACTTAGCATAGTTCTGTGTCTCCGTGGCCCCTCACACAGTTTCAAGGCGGTGCTCTCTTCACGGCTTGTCCTGCCGCAGTAAATTTTGTTAAACAAGGGAACACAGTACGAAGAGGCACACTGAACCGAATCCTCGTTGTGGCAAAAGGATTCACTTCCCTTTTGGAGTTAAAGTATAAAAGCCTTACGCGTTTCAGAGCTATTTGTGCTCCTTGTTCACAGGTAATCCATGTCACGGCGCAGGTAAATGAAAGGAGCACTTCGACCAGCATGCAATTTATTTTGCCTTCCAATGAATAACAGGTGAGTATTACAGATGGAGCATGCTGGGACCTGTAGTTGGTATTAATTACTTTTTTCTTTCTGGGCTTTGCTGTGCTCATTTCACGATATTTCCAACAGAGTATCCTGCGCTTAACATTTCCTTTTGGATAATTTTGTCACCTTTAGTAGGCCTCCGAGGTTAAAGATCTTCCTCATTTTTGTGCCATCCGGTTTCACCACTGGGAAACTTAGCATAGTTCTGTGTCTCCGTGGCCCCTCACACAGTTTCAAGGCGGTGCTCTCTTCGCGGCTTGTCCTGCCGCAGTAAATTTTGTTAAACAAGGGAACACAGTACGAAGAGGCACACTGAACCGAATCCTCGTTGTGGCAAAAGGATTCACTTCCCTTTTGGAGTTAAAGTATAAAAGCCTTATGCGTTTCAGAGCTATTTGTGCTCCTTGTTCACAGGCAATCCATGTCACGGCGCAGGTAAATGAAAGGAGCACTTCGACCAGCATACAATTTATTTTGCCTTCCAATGAATAACAGGTGAGTATTACAGATGTAGCATGCTGGGACCTGTAGTTGGTATTAATTACTTTTTTCTTTCTGGGCTTTGCTGTGCTCATTTCACGATATTTCCAACAGAGTATCCTGCGCTTAACATTTCCTTTTGGATAATTTTGTCACCTTTAGTAGGCCTCCGAGGTTAAAGATCTTCCTCATTTTTGTGCCATCCGGTTTCACCACTGGGAGACTTAGCATAGTTCTGTGTCTCCGTGGCCCCTCACACAGTTTCAAGGGCGGTGCTCTCTTCGCGGCTTGTACTGCCGCAGTAAATTTTGTTAAACAAGGGAACACAGTTCGAAGAGGCACACTGAACCGAATCCTCGTTGTGGCAAAAGGATTTACTTCCCTTTTGGAGTTAAAGTATAAAAGCCTTACGCGTTTCAGAGCTATTTGTGCTCCTTGTTCACAGGCAATCCATGTCACGGCGCAGATAAATGAAAGTAGCACTTCGACCAGCATGCAATTTATTTTCCCTTGCAATGAATAACAGGTGAGTATTACAGATGTAGCATGCTGGGACCTGTAGTTGGTATTAATTATTTTTTTCTTTCTGGGCTTTGCTGTGCTCATTTCACAATATTTCCAACAGAGTATCCTGCGCTTAACATTTCCTTTTGGATAATTTTGTCACCTTTAGTAGGCCTCCGAGGTTAAAGATCTTCCTCATTTTTGTGCCATCCGGTTTCACCACTGGGAGACTTAGCATAGTTCTGTGTCTCCGTGGCCCCTCACACAGTTTCAAGGGCGGTGCTCTTTTCGCGGCTTGTCCTGCCGCAGTAAATTTTGTTAAACAAGGGAACACAGTTCGAAGAGGCACACTGAACCGAATCCTCGTTGTGGCAAAAGGATTCACTTTCCTTTTGGAGTTAAAGTTAAAAGCCTTACGCGTTTCAGAGCTATTTGTGCTCCTTGTTCACAGGCAATCCATGTCACGGCGCAGGTAAATGAAAGGAGCACTTCGACCAGCATGCAATTTATTTTCCCTTCCAATGAATAACAGGTGAGTATTACAGATGTAGCATGCTGGGACCTGTAGTTGGTATTAATTACTTTTTTCTTTCTGGGCTTTGCTGTGCTCATTTCACGATATTTCCAACAGAGTATCCTGCGCTTAACATTTCCTTTTGGATAATTTTGTCACCTTTAGTAGGCCTCCGAGGTTAAAGATCTTCCTCATTTTTGTGCCATCCGGTTTCACCACTGGGAAACTTAGCATAGTTCTGTGTCTCCGTGGCCCCTCACACAGTTTCAAGGCGGTGCTCTCTTCACGGCTTGTCCTGCCGCAGTAAATTTTGTTAAACAAGGGAACACAGTACGAAGAGGCACACTGAACCGAATCCTCGTTGTGGCAAAAGGATTCACTTCCCTTTTGGAGTTAAAGTATAAAAGCCTTACGCGTTTCAGAGCTATTTGTGCTCCTTGTTCACAGGTAATCCATGTCACGGCGCAGGTAAATGAAAGGAGCACTTCGACCAGCATGCAATTTATTTTCCCTTGCAATGAATAACAGGTGAGTATTACAGATGTAGCATGCTGGGACCTGTAGTTGGTATTAATTACTTTTTTCTTTCTGGGCTTTGCTGTGCTCATTTCACAATATTTCCAACAGAGTATCCTGCGCTTAACATTTCCTTTTGGATAATTTTGTCACCTTTAGTAGGCCTCCGAGGTTAAAGATCTTCCTCATTTTTGTGCCATCCGGTTTCACCACTGGGAGACTTAGCATAGTTCTGTGTCTCCGTGGCCCCTCACACAGTTTCAAGGGCGGTGCTCTTTTCGCGGCTTGTCCTGCCGCAGTAAATTTTGTTAAACAAGGGAACACAGTTCGAAGAGGCACACTGAACCGAATCCTCGTTGTGGCAAAAGGATTCACTTCCCTTTTGGAGTTAAAGTTAAAAGCCTTACTCGTTTCAGAGCTATTTGTGCTCCTTGTTCACAGGCAATCCATGTCACGGCGCAGGTAAATGAAAGGAGCACTTCGACCAGCATGCAATTTATTTTCCCTTCCAATTAATAACAGGTGAGTATTACAGATGTAGCATGCTGGGACCTGTAGTTGGTATTAATTACTTTTTTCTTTCTGGGCTTTGCTGTGCTCATTTCACGATATTTCCAACAGAGTATCCTGCGCTTAACATTTCCTTTTGGATAATTTTGTCACCTTTAGTAGGCCTCCGAGGTTAAAGATCTTCCTCATTTTTGTGCCATTCGGTTTCACCACTGGGAGACTTAGCATAGTTCTGTGTCTCCGTGGCCCCTCACACAGTTTCAAGGGCGGTGCTCTTTTCGCGGCTTGTCCTGCCGCAGTAAATTTTGTTAAACAAGGGAACACAGTTCGAAGAGGCACACTGAACCGAATCCTCGTTGTGGCAAAAGGATTCACTTTCCTTTTGGAGTTAAAGTTAAAAGCCTTACGCGTTTCAGAGCTATTTGTGCTCCTTGTTCACAGGCAATCCATGTCACGGCGCAGGTAAATGAAAGGAGCACTTCGACCAGCATGCAATTTATTTTCCCTTCCAATGAATAACAGGTGAGTATTACAGATGTAGCATGCTGGGACCTGTAGTTGGTATTAATTACTTTTTTCTTTCTGGGCTTTGCTGTGCTCATTTCACGATATTTCCAACAGAGTATCCTGCGCTTAACATTTCCTTTTGGATAATTTTGTCACCTTTAGTAGGCCTCCGAGGTTAAAGATCTTCCTCATTTTTGTGCCATCCGGTTTCACCACTGGGAAACTTAGCATAGTTCTGTGTCTCCGTGGCCCCTCACACAGTTTCAAGGCGGTGCTCTCTTCACGGCTTGTCCTGCCGCAGTAAATTTTGTTAAACAAGGGAACACAGTACGAAGAGGCACACTGAACCGAATCCTCGTTGTGGCAAAAGGATTCACTTCCCTTTTGGAGTTAAAGTATAAAAGCCTTACGCGTTTCAGAGCTATTTGTGCTCCTTGTTCACAGGTAATCCATGTCACGGCGCAGGTAAATGAAAGGAGCACTTCGACCAGCATGCAATTTATTTTCCCTTGCAATGAATAACAGGTGAGTATTACAGATGTAGCATGCTGGGACCTGTAGTTGGTATTAATTACTTTTTTCTTTCTGGGCTTTGCTGTGCTCATTTCACAATATTTCCAACAGAGTATCCTGCGCTTAACATTTCCTTTTGGATAATTTTGTCACCTTTAGTAGGCCTCCGAGGTTAAAGATCTTCCTCATTTTTGTGCCATCCGGTTTCACCACTGGGAGACTTAGCATAGTTCTGTGTCTCCGTGGCCCCTCACACAGTTTCAAGGGCGGTGCTCTTTTCGCGGCTTGTCCTGCCGCAGTAAATTTTGTTAAACAAGGGAACACAGTTCGAAGAGGCACACTGAACCGAATCCTCGTTGTGGCAAAAGGATTCACTTCCCTTTTGGAGTTAAAGTTAAAAGCCTTACTCGTTTCAGAGCTATTTGTGCTCCTTGTTCACAGGCAATCCATGTCACGGCGCAGGTAAATGAAAGGAGCACTTCGACCAGCATGCAATTTATTTTCCCTTCCAATTAATAACAGGTGAGTATTACAGATGTAGCATGCTGGGACCTGTAGTTGGTATTAATTACTTTTTTCTTTCTGGGCTTTGCTGTGCTCATTTCACGATATTTCCAACAGAGTATCCTGCGCTTAACATTTCCTTTTGGATAATTTTGTCACCTTTAGTAGGCCTCCGAGGTTAAAGATCTTCCTCATTTTTGTGCCATTCGGTTTCACCACTGGGAGACTTAGCATAGTTCTGTGTCTCCGTGGCCCCTCACACAGTTTCAAGGGCGGTGCTCTCTTCGCGGCTTGTCCTGCCGCAGTAAATTTTGTTAAACAAGGGAACACAGTTGGAAGAGGCACACTGAACCGAATCCTCGTTGTGGCAAAAGGATTCACTTCCCTTTTGGAGTTAAAGTATAAAAGCCTTACGTGTTTCAGAGCTATTTGTGCTCCTTGTTCACAGGCAATCCATGTCACGGCACAGGTAAATGAAAGGAGCACTTCGACCAGCATGCAATTTATTTTGCCTTCCAATGAATAACAGGTGAGTATTACAGATGTAGCATGCTGGGACCTGTATTTGGTATTAATTACTTTTTTCTTTCTGGGCTTTGCTGTGGTCATTTCACGATATTTCCAACAGAGTATCCTGCGCTTAACATTTCCTTTTGGATAATTTTGTCACCTTTAGTAGGCCTCCGAGGTTAAAGATCTTCCTCATTTTTGTGCCATCCGGTTTCACCACTGGGAGACTTAGCATAGTTCTGTGTCTCCGTGGCCCCTCACACAGTTTCAAGGCGGTGCTCTCTTCGCGGCTTGTCCTGCCGCAGTAAATTTTGTTAAACAAGGGAACACAGTTCGAAGAGGCACACTGAACCGAATCCTCGTTGTGGCAAAAGGATTCACTTCCCTTTTGGAGTTAAAGTATAAAAGCCTTACGCGTTTCAGAGCTATTTGTGCTCCTTGTTCACAGGCAATCCATGTCACGGTGCAGGTAAATGAAAGGAGCACGTCGACCAGCATGCAATTTATTTTGCCTTCCAATGAATAACAGGTGAGTATTACAGATGTAGCATGCTGGGACCTGTAGTTGGTATTAATTACCTTTTTCTTTCTGGGCTTTGCTGTGCTCATTTCAAGATATTTCCAACAGAGTATCCTGCGCTTAACATTTCCTTTTGGATAATTTTGTCACCTTTAGTAGGCCTCTGAGGTTAAAGGTCTTCCTCATTTTTGTGCCATCCGGTTTCACCACTGGGAGACTTAGCATAGTTCTGTGTCTCCGTGGCTCCTCATACAGTTTCAAGGGCGGTGCTCTCTTTGCGGCTTGTCCTGCCGCAGTAAATTTTGTTGAACAAGGGAACACAGTTCGAACAGGCACACTGAACTGAATCCTCGTTGTGGCAAAAGGATTCACTTCCCTTTTGGAGGTAAAGTATAAAAGCCTTACGCGTTTCAGAGCTATTTGTGCTCCTTGTTCACAGGCAATCCATGTCACGGCGCAGGTAAATGAAAGGAGCACTTCGACCAGCATGCAATTTATTTTGCCTTCCAATGAATAACAGCTGAGTATTACAGATGTAGCATGCTGGGACCTGTAGTTGGTATTAATTACTTTTTTCTTTCTGGGCTTTGCTGTGCTCATTTCACAATATTTCCAACAGAGTATCCTGCGCTTAACATTTCCTTTTGGATAATTTTGTCACCTTTAGTAGGCCTCCGAGGTTAAAGATCTTCCTCATTTTTGTGCCATCCGGTTTCACCACTGGGAGACTTAGCATAGTTCTGTGTCTCCGTGGCCCCTCACACAGTTTCAAGGGCAGTGCTCTCTTCGCGGCTTGTCCTGCCGCAGTAAATTTTGTTAAACAAGGGAACACAGTTCGAAGAGGCACACTGAACCGAATCCTAGTTGTGGCAAAAGGATTCACTTCCCTTTTGGAGTTAAAGTATAAAAGCCTTACGCGTATCAGAGCTATTTGTGCTCCTTGTTCACAGGCAATCCATGTCATGGCGCAGGTAAATGAAAGGAGCACTTCGACCAGCATGCAATTTATTTTGCCTTCCAATGAATAACAGGTGAGTATTACAGATGTAGCATGCTGGGACCTGTAGTTGGTATTAATTACTTTTTTCTTTCTGGGCTTTGCTGTGCTCATTTCACGATATTTCCAACAGAGTATCCTGCGCTTAACATTTCCTTTTGGATAATTTTGTCACCTTTAGTAGGCCTCCGAGGTTAAAGATCTTCCTCATTTTTGTGCCATCCGGTTTCACCACTGGGAGACTTAGCATAGTTCTGTGTCTCCGTGGCCCCTCACACAGTTTCAAGGGCGGTGCTCTCTTCGCGGCTTGTACTGCCGCAGTAAATTTTGTTAAACAAGGGAACACAGTTCGAAGAGGCACACTGAACCGAATCCTCGTTGTGGCAAAAGGATTTACTTCCCTTTTGGAGTTAAAGTATAAAAGCCTTACGCGTTTCAGAGCTATTTGTGCTCCTTGTTCACAGGCAATCCATGTCACGGCGCAGATAAATGAAAGTAGCACTTCGACCAGCATGCAATTTATTTTCCCTTGCAATGAATAACAGGTGAGTATTACAGATGTAGCATGCTGGGACCTGTAGTTGATATTAATTACTTTTTTCTTTCTGGGCTTTGCTGTGCTCATTTCACAATATTTCCAACAGAGTATCCTGCGCTTAACATTTCCTTTTGGATAATTTTGTCACCTTTAGTAGGCCTCCGAGGTTAAAGATCTTCCTCATTTTTGTGCCATCCGGTTTCACCACTGGGAGACTTAGCATAGTTCTGTGTCTCCGTGGCCCCTCACACAGTTTCAAGGGCGGTGCTCTTTTCGCGGCTTGTCCTGCCGCAGTAAATTTTGTTAAACAAGGGAACACAGTTCGAAGAGGCACACTGAACCGAATCCTCGTTGTGGCAAAAGGATTCACTTCCCTTTTGGAGTTAAAGTTAAAAGCCTTACGCGTTTCAGAGCTATTTGTGCTCCTTGTTCACAGGCAATCCATGTCACGGCGCAGGTAAATGAAAGGAGCACTTCGACCAGCATGCAATTTATTTTCCCTTCCAATGAATAACAGGTGAGTATTACAGATGTAGCATGCTGGGACCTGTAGTTGGTATTAATTACTTTTTTCTTTCTGGGCTTTGCTGTGCTCATTTCACGATATTTCCAACAGAGTATCCTGCGCTTAACATTTCCTTTTGGATAATTTTGTCACCTTTAGTAGGCCTCCGAGGTTAAAGATCTTCCTCATTTTTGTGCCATCCGGTTTCACCACTGGGAAACTTAGCATAGTTCTGTGTCTCCGTGGCCCCTCACACAGTTTCAAGGCGGTGCTCTCTTCACGGCTTGTCATGCCGCAGTAAATTTTGTTAAACAAGGGAACACAGTACGAAGAGGCACACTGAACCGAATCCTCGTTGTGGCAAAAGGATTCACTTCCCTTTTGGAGTTAAAGTATAAAAGCCTTACGCGTTTCAGAGCTATTTGTGCTCCTTGTTCACAGGTAATCCATGTCACGGCGCAGGTAAATGAAAGGAGCACTTCGACCAGCATACAATTTATTTTGCCTTCCAATGAATAACAGGTGAGTATTACAGATGTAGCATGCTGGGACCTGTAGTTGGTATTAATTACATTTTTCTTTCTGGGCTTTGCTGTGCTCATTTCACGATATTTCCAACAGAGTATCCTGCGCTTAACATTTCCTTTTGGATAATTTTGTCACCTTTAGTAGGCCTCCGAGGTTAAAGATCTTCCTCATTTTTGTGCCATCCGGTTTCACCACTGGGAGACTTAGCATAGTTCTGTGTCTCCGTGGCCCCTCACACAGTTTCAAGGGCGGTGCTCTCTTCGCGGCTTGTACTGCCGCAGTGAATTTTGTTAAACAAGGGAACACAGTTCGAAGAGGCACACTGAACCGAATCCTCGTTGTGGCAAAAGGATTCACTTCCCTTTTGGAGTTAAAGTATAAAAGCCTTACGCGTTTCAGAGCTATTTGTGCTCCTTGTTCACAGGCAATCCATGTCACGGCGCAGGTAAATGAAAGGAGCACTTCGACCAGCATGCAATTTATTTTCCCTTCCAATGAATAACAGGTGAGTATTACAGATGTAGCATGCTGGGACCTGTAGTTGGTATTAATTACTTTTTTCTTTCTGGGCTTTGCTGTGCTCATTTCACGATATTTCCAACAGAGTATCCTGCGCTTAACATTTCCTTTTGGATAATTTTGTCACCTTTAGTAGGCCTCCGAGGTTAAAGATCTTCCTAATTTTTGTGCCATCCGGTTTCACCACTGGGAGACTTAGCATAGTTCTGTGTCTCTGTGGCCCCTCACACAGTTTCAAGGCGGTGCTCTCTTCGCGGCTTGTCCTGCCGCAGTAAATTTTGTGAAACAAGGGAACACAGTTCGAAGAGGCACACTGAACCGAATCCTCGTTGTGGTAAAAGGATTCACTTCCCTTTTGGAGTTAAAGTATAAAAGCTTACGCGTTTCAGAGCTATTTGTGCTCCTTGTTCACAGGCAATCCATGTCACGGCGCAGGTAAATGAAAGGAGCACTTCCACCAGCATGCAATTTATTTTGCCTTCCAATGAATAACCTGTGAGTATTACAGATGTAGCATGCTGGGACCTGTAGTTGGTATTAATTACTTTTTTCTTTCTGGGCTTTGCTGTGCTCATTTCACGATATTTCCAACAGAGTATCCTGCGCTTAACATTTCCTTTTGGATAATTTTGTCACCTTTAGTAGGCCTCCGAGGTTAAAGATCTTCCTCATTTTTGTGCCATCCGGTTTCACCACTGGGAGACTTAGCATAGTTCTGTGTCTCCGTGGCCCCTCACACAGTTTCAAGGGCGGTGCTCTCTTCGCGGCTTGTCCTGCCGCAGTAAATTTTGTTAAACAAGGGAACACAGTTCGAAGAGGCACACTGAACCGAATCCTCGTTGTGGCAAAAGGATTCACTTCCCTTTTGGAGTTAAAGGCCTTACGCGTTTCAGAGCTATTTGTGCACCTTGTTCACAGGCAATCCATGTCACGGCGCAGGTAAATGAAAGGAGCACTTCGACCAGCATGCAATTTATTTTGCCTTCCAATGAATAACAGGTGAGTATTACAGATGTAGCATGCTGGGACCTGTAGTTGGTATTAATTACCTTTTTCTTTCTGGGCTTTGCTGTGCTCATTTCAAGATATTTCCAACAGAGTATCCTGCGCTTAACATTTCCTTTTGGATAATTTTGTCACCTTTAGTAGGCCTCTGAGGTTAAAGGTCTTCCTCATTTTTGTGCCATCCGGTTTCACCACTGGGAGACTTAGCATAGTTCTGTGTCTCCGTGGCCCCTCACACAGTTTCAAGGGCGGTGCTCTCTTCGCGGCTTGTCCTGCCGCAGTAAATTTTGTTAAACAAGGGAACACAGTTCGAACAGGCACACTGAACCGAATCCTCGTTGTGGCAAAAGGATTCACTTCCCTTTTGGAGGTAAAGTATAAAAGCCTTATGCGTTTCAGAGCTATTTGTGCTCCTTGTTCACAGGCAATCCATGTCACGGCGCAGGTAAATGAAAGGAGCACTTCGACCAGCATGCAATTTATTTTGCCTTCCAATGAATAACAGCTGAGTATTACAGATGTAGCATGCTGGGACCTGTAGTTGGTATTAATTACTTTTTTCTTTCTGGGCTTTGCTGTGCTCATTTCACAATATTTCCAACAGAGTATCTTGCGCTTAACATTTCCTTTTGGATAATTTTGTCACCTTTAGTAGGCCTCCGAGGTTAAAGATCTTCCTCATTTTTGTGCCATCCGGTTTCACCACTGGGAGACTTAGCATAGTTCTGTGTCTCCGTGGCCCCTCACACAGTTTCAAGGGCGGTGCTCTCTTCGCGGCTTGTCCTGCCGCAGTAAATTTTGTTAAACAAGGGAACACAGTTCGAAGAGGCACACTGAACCGAATCCTCGTTGTGGCAAAAGGATTCACTTCCCTTTTGGAGTTAAAGTATAAAAGCCTTACGCGTTTCAGAGCTATTTGTGCTCCTTGTTCACAGGCAATCCATGTCATGGCGCAGGTAAATGAAAGGAGCACTTCGACCAGCATGCAATTTATTTTGCCTTCCAATGAATAACAGGTGAGTATTACAGATGTAGCATGCTGGGACCTGTAGTTGGTATTAATTACTTTTTTCTTTCTGGGCTTTGCTGTGCTCATTTCACGATATTTCCAACAGAGTATCCTGCGCTTAACATTTCCTTTTGGATAATTTTGTCACCTTTAGTAGGCCTCCGAGGTTAAAGATCTTCCTCATTTTTGTGCCATCCGGTTTCACCACTGGGAGACTTAGCATAGTTCTGTGTCTCCGTGGCCCCTCACACAGTTTCAAGGGCGGTGCTCTTTTCGCGGCTTGTCCTGCCGCAGTAAATTTTGTTAAACAAGGGAACACAGTTCGAAGAGGCACACTGAACCGAATCCTCGTTGTGGCAAAAGGATTCACTTTCCTTTTGGAGTTAAAGTTAAAAGCCTTACGCGTTTCAGAGCTATTTGTGCTCCTTGTTCACAGGCAATCCATGTCACGGCGCAGGTAAATGAAAGGAGCACTTCGACCAGCATGCAATTTATTTTCCCTTCCAATGAATAACAGGTGAGTATTACAGATGTAGCATGCTGGGACCTGTAGTTGGTATTAATTACTTTTTTCTTTCTGGGCTTTGCTGTGCTCATTTCACGATATTTCCAACAGAGTATCCTGCGCTTAACATTTCCTTTTGGATAATTTTGTCACCTTTAGTAGGTCTCCGAGGTTAAAGATCTTCCTCATGTTTGTGCCGTCCGGTTTCACCACTGGGAGACTTAGCATAGTTCTGTGTCTCCGTGGCCCCTCACACAGTTTCAAGGCGGTGCTCTCTTCGCGGCTTGTCCTGCCGCAGTAAATGTTGTTAAACAAGGGAACACAGTTCGAAGAGGCACACTGAACCGAATCCTCGTTGTGGCAAAAGGATTCACTTCCCTTTTGGAGTTAAAGTATAAAAGCTTACGCGTTTCAGAGCTATTTGTGCTCCTTGTTCACAGGCAATCCATGTCACGGCGCAGGTAAATGAAAGGAGCACTTCGACCAGCATGCAATTTATTTTGCCTTCCAATGAATAACAGGTGAGTATTACAGATGTAGCATGCTGGGACCTGTAGTTGGTATTAATTACTTTTTTCTTTCTGGGCGTTGCTGTGCTCATTTCACGATATTTCCAACAGAGTATCCTGCGCTTAACATTTCCTTTTGGATAATTTTGTCACCTTTAGTAGGCCTCCGAGGTTAAAGATCTTCCTCATTTTTGTGCCATCCGGTTTCACCACTGGGAGACTTAGCATAGTTCTGTGTCTCCGTGGCCCCTCACACAGTTTCAAGGGCGGTGCTCTCTTCGCGGCTTGTCCTGCCGCAGTGAATTTTGTTAAACAAGGGAACACAGTTCGAAGAGGCACACTGAACCGAATCCTCGTTGTGGCAAAAGGATTCACTTCCCTTTTGGAGTTAAAGTATAAAAGCCTTACGCGTTTCAGAGCTATTTGTGCTCCTTGTTCACAGGCAACCCATGTCACGGCGCAGGTAAATGAAAGGAGCACTTCGACCAGCATGCAATTTATTTTGCCTTCCAATGAATAACAGGTGAGTATTACAGATGTAGCATGCTGGGACCTGTAGTGGGTATTAATTACTTTTTTCTTTCTGGGCTTTGCTGTGCTCATTTCACGATATTTCCAACAGAGTATCCTGCACTTAACATTTCCTTTTGGATAATTTTGTCACCTTTAGTAGGCCTCTGAGGTTAAAGATCTTCCTCATTTTTGTGCCATCCGGTTTCACCACTGGGAGACTTAGCATAGTTCTGTGTCTCCGTGGCCCCTCACACAGTTTCAAGGGCGGTGCTCTCTTCGCGGCTTGTCCTGCCGCAGTAAATTTTGTTAAACAAGGAAACACAGTTCGAAGAGGCACACTGGACCGAATCCTCGTTGTGACAAAAGGATTCACTTCCCTTTTGGAGTTAAAGTATAAAAGCCTTACGCGTTTCAGAGCTATTTGTGCTCCTTGTTCACAGGCAATCCATGTCACGGCGCAGGTAAATGAAAGGAGCACTTCGACCAGCATGCAATTTATTTTCCCTTCCAATGAATAACAGGTGAGTATTACAGATGTAGCATGCTGGGACCTGTAGTTGGTATTAATTACTTTTTTCTTTCTGGGTTTTGCTGTGCTCATTTCACGATATTTCCAACAGAGTATCCTGCGCTTAACATTTCCTTTTGGATAATTTTGTCACCTTTAGTAGGCCTCCGAGGTTAAAGATCTTCCTCATTTTTGTGCCATCCGGTTTCACCACTGGGAGACTTAGCATAGTTCTGTGTCTCCGTGGCCCCTCACACAGTTTCAAGGGCGGTGCTCTCTTCGCGGCTTGTCCTGCCGCAGTAAATTTTGTTAAACAAGGGAACACAGTTCGAAGAGGCACACTGAACCGAATCCTCGTTGTGGCAAAAGGATTCACTTCCCTTTTGGAGTTAGGGTATAAAAGCCTTACGCTTTTCAGAGCTATTTGTGCTCCTTGTTCACAGGCAATCCATGTCATGGCGCAGGTAAATGAAAGGAGCACTTCGACCAGCATGCAATTTATTTTGCCTTCCAATGAATAACAGGTGAGTATTACAGATGTAGCATGCTGGGACCTGTAGTTGGTATTATTTTACTTTTTTCTTTCTGGGCTTTGCTGTGCTCATTTCACGATATTTCCAACAGAGTATCCTGCGCTTAACATTTCCTTTTGGATAATTTTGTCACCTTTAGTAGGCCTCCGAGGTTAAAGATCTTCCTCATTTTTGTGCCATTCGGTTTCACCACTGAGAGACTTAGCATAGTTCTGTGTCTCCGTGGCCCATCACACAGTTTCAAGGGCGGTGCTCTTTTCGCGGCTTGTCCTGCCGCAGTAAATTTTGTTAAACAAGGGAACACAGTTCGAAGAGGCACACTGAACCGAATCCTCGTTGTGGCAAAAGGATTCACTTCCCTTTTGGAGTTAAAGTATAAAAGCCTTACGCGTTTCAGAGCTATTTGTGCTCCTTGTTCACAGGCAATCCATGTCACGGCGCAGGTAAATGAAAGGAGCACTTCGACCAGCATGCAATTTATTTTGCCTTCCAATGAATAACAGGTGAGTATTACAGATGTAGCATGCTGGGACCTGTAGTTGGTATTAATTACTTTTTTCTTTCTGGGCTTTGCTGTGCTCATTTCACGATATTTCCAACAGAGTATCCTGCGCTTAACATTTCCTTTTGGATAATTTTGTCACCTTTAGTAGGCCTCCGAGGTTAAAGATCTTCCTCATTTTTGTGCCATCCGGTTTCACCACTGGGAGACTCAGCATAGTTCTGTTTCTCCGTGGCCACTCACACAGTTTCAAGGGCGGTGCTCTCTTCGCGGCTTGTCCTGCCGCAGTAAATTTTGTTAAACAAGGGAACACAGTTCGAAGACGCACACTGAACCGAATCCTCGTTGTGGCAAAAGGATTCACTTCCCTTTTGGAGTTAAAGGCCTTACGCGTTTCAGAGCTATTTGTGCACCTTGTTCACAGGCAATCCATGTCACGGCGCAGGTAAATGAAAGGAGCACTTCGACCAGCATGCAATTTATTTTCCCCTCCAATGAATAACAAGTGAGTATTACAGATGTAGCATGCTGGGACCTGTAGTTGGTATTAATTACTTTTTTCTTTCTGGGCTTTGCTGTGCTCATTTCACGATATTTCCAACAGAGTATCCTGCGCTTAACATTTCCTTTTGGATAATTTTGTCACCTTTAGTAGGCCTCCGAGGTTAAAGATCTTCCTCATTTTTGTGCCATCCGGTTTCACCACTGGGAGACTTAGCATAGTTCTGTGTCTCCGTGGCCCCTCACACAGTTTCAAGGGCGGTGCTCTCTTCGCGGCTTGTCCTGCCGCAGTAAATTTTGTTAAACAAGGGAACACAGTTCGAAGAGGCACACTGAACCGAATCCTCGTTGTGGCAAAAGGATTCACTTCCCTTTTGGAGTTAAAGTATAAAAGCCTTACGCGTTTCAGAGCTATTTGTGCTCCTTGTTCACAGCCAATCCATGTCACGGCGCAGGTAAATGAAAGGAGCACTTCGACCAGCATGCAATTTATTTTGCCTTCCAATGAATAACAGGTGAGTATTACAGATGTAGCATGCTGGGACCTGTAGTGGGTATTAATTACTTTTTTCTTTCTGGGCTTTGCTGTGCTCATTTCACGATATTTCCAACAGAGTATCCTGCACTTAACATTTCCTTTTGGATAATTTTGTCACCTTTAGTAGGCCTCCGAGGTTAAAGATCTTCCTCATTTTTGTGCCATCCGGTTTCACCACTGGGAGATTTAGCATAGTTCTGTGTCTCCGTGGCCCCTCACACAGTTTCAAGGGCGGTGCTCTCTTCGCGGCTTGTCCTGCCGCAGTAAATTTTGTTAAACAAGGAAACACAGTTCGAAGAGGCACACTGAACCGAATCCTCGTTGTGACAAAAGGATTCACTTCCCTTTTGGAGTTAAAGTATAAAAGCCTTACGCGTTTTAGAGCTATTTGTGCTCCTTGTTCACAGGCAATCCATGTCACGGCGCAGGTAAATGAAAGGAGCACTTCGACCAGCATGCAATTTATTTTGCCTTCCAATGAATAACAGGTGAGTATTACAGATGTAGCATGCTGGGACCTGTAGTTGGTATTATTTTACTTTTTTCTTTCTGGGCTTTGCTGTGCTCATTTCACGATATTTCCAACAGAGTATCCTGTGCTTAACATTTCCTTTTGGATAATTTTGTCACCTTTAGTAGGCCTCCGAGGTTAAAGATCTTCCTCATTTTTGTGCCATTCGGTTTCACCACTGGGAGACTTAGCATAGTTCTGTGTCTCCGTATCCCCTCACACAGTTTCAAGGGCGGTGCTCTTTTCGCGGCTTGTCCTGCCGCAGTAAATTTTGTTAAACAAGGGAACACAGTTCGAAGAGGCACACTGAACCGAATCCTCGTTGTGGCAAAAGGATTCACTTCCCTTTTGGAGTTAAAGTATAAAAGCCTTACGCGTTTCAGAGCTATTTGTGCTCCTTGTTCACAGGCAATCCATGTCACGGCGCAGGTAAATGAAAGGAGCACTTCGACCAGCATGCAATTTATTTTGCCTTCCAATGAATAACAGGTGAGTATTACAGATGTAGCATGCTGGGACCTGAGGTTTGTATTAATTACTTTTTTCTTTCTGGGCTTTGCTGTGCTCATTTCACGATATTTCCAACAGAGTATCCTGTGCTTAACATTTCCTTTTGGATAATTTTGTCACCTTTAGTAGGCCTCCGAGGTTAAAGATCTTCCTCATTTTTGTGCCATCCGGTTTCACCACTGGGAGACTTAGCATAGTTCTGTGTCTCCGTGGCCCCTCACACAGTTTCAAGGCGGTGCTCTCTTCGCGGCTTGTCCTGCCGCAGTAAATTTTGTTAAACAAGGGAACACAGTTCGAAGAGGCACACTGAACCGAATCCTCGTTGTGGCAAAAGGATTCACTTCCCTTTTGGAGTTAAAGTATAAAAGCCTTACGCGTTTCAGAGCTATTTGTGCTCCTTGTTCACAGGCAATCCATGTCACGGCGCAGGTAAATGAAAGGAGCACTTCGACCAGCATGCAATTTATTTTGCCTTCCAATGAATAACAGCTGAGTATTACAGATGTAGCATCCTGGGACCTGTAGTTGGTATTAATTACTTTTTTCTTTCTGGGCTTTGCTGTGCTCATTTCACAATATTTCCAACAGAGTATCCTGCGCTTAACATTTCCTTTTGGATAATTTTGTCACCTTTAGTAGGCCTCCGAGGTTAAAGATCTTCCTCATTTTTGTGCCATCCGGTTTCACCACTGGGAGACTTAGCATAGTTCTGTGTCTCCGTGGCCCCTCACACAGTTTCAAGGGCAGTGCTCTCTTCGCGGCTTGTCCTGCCGCAGTAAATTTTGTTAAACAAGGGAACACAGTTCGAAGAGGCACACTGAACCGAATCCTAGTTGTGGCAAAAGGATTCACTTCCCTTTTGGAGTTAAAGTATAAAAGCCTTACGCGTATCAGAGCTATTTGTGCTCCTTGTTCACAGGCAATCCATGTCATGGCGCAGGTAAATGAAAGGAGCACTTCGACCAGCATGCAATTTATTTTGCCTTCCAATGAATAACAGGTGAGTATTACAGATGTAGCATGCTGGGACCTGTAGTTGGTATTAATTACTTTTTTCTTTCTGGGCTTTGCTGTGCTCATTTCACGATATTTCCAACAGAGTATCCTGCGCTTAACATTTCCTTTTGGATAATTTTGTCACCTTTAGTAGGCCTCCGAGGTTAAAGATCTTCCTCATTTTTGTGCCATCCGGTTTCACCACTGGGAGACTTAGCATAGTTCTGTGTCTCCGTGGCCCCTCACACAGTTTCAAGGGCGGTGCTCTCTTCGCGGCTTGTACTGCCGCAGTAAATTTTGTTAAACAAGGGAACACAGTTCGAAGAGGCACACTGAACCGAATCCTCGTTGTGGCAAAAGGATTTACTTCCCTTTTGGAGTTAAAGTATAAAAGCCTTACGCGTTTCAGAGCTATTTGTGCTCCTTGTTCACAGGCAATCCATGTCACGGCGCAGATAAATGAAAGTAGCACTTCGACCAGCATGCAATTTATTTTCCCTTGCAATGAATAACAGGTGAGTATTACAGATGTAGCATGCTGGGACCTGTAGTTGGTATTAATTACTTTTTTCTTTCTGGGCTTTGCTGTGCTCATTTCACAATATTTCCAACAGAGTATCCTGCGCTTAACATTTCCTTTTGGATAATTTTGTCACCTTTAGTAGGCCTCCGAGGTTAAAGATCTTCCTCATTTTTGTGCCATCCGGTTTCACCACTGGGAGACTTAGCATAGTTCTGTGTCTCCGTGGCCCCTCACACAGTTTCAAGGGTGGTGCTCTTTTCGCGGCTTGTCCTGCCGCAGTAAATTTTGTTAAACAAGGGAACACAGTTCGAAGAGGCACACTGAACCGAATCCTCGTTGTGGCAAAAGGATTCACTTCCCTTTTGGAGTTAAAGTTAAAAGCCTTACGCGTTTCAGAGCTATTTGTGCTCCTTGTTCACAGGCAATCCATGTCACGGCGCAGGTAAATGAAAGGAGCACTTCGACCAGCATGCAATTTATTTTCCCTTCCAATGAATAACAGGTGAGTATTACAGATGTAGCATGCTGGGACCTGTAGTTGGTATTAATTACTTTTTTCTTTCTGGGCTTTGCTGTGCTCATTTCACGATATTTCCAACAGAGTATCCTGCGCTTAACATTTCCTTTTGGATAATTTTGTCACCTTTAGTAGGCCTCCGAGGTTAAAGATCTTCCTCATTTTTGTGCCATCCGGTTTCACCACTGGGAAACTTAGCATAGTTCTGTGTCTCCGTGGCCCCTCACACAGTTTCAAGGCGGTGCTCTCTTCACGGCTTGTCATGCCGCAGTAAATTTTGTTAAACAAGGGAACACAGTACGAAGAGGCACACTGAACCGAATCCTCGTTGTGGCAAAAGGATTCACTTCCCTTTTGGAGTTAAAGTATAAAAGCCTTACGCGTTTCAGAGCTATTTGTGCTCCTTGTTCACAGGTAATCCATGTCACGGCGCAGGTAAATGAAAGGAGCACTTCGACCAGCATACAATTTATTTTGCCTTCCAATGAATAACAGGTGAGTATTACAGATGTAGCAAGCTGGGACCTGTAGTTGGTATTAATTACATTTTTCTTTCTGGGCTTTGCTGTGCTCATTTCACGATATTTCCAACAGAGTATCCTGCGCTTAACATTTCCTTTTGGATAATTTTGTCACCTTTAGTAGGCCTCCGAGGTTAAAGATCTTCCTCATTTTTGTGCCATCCGGTTTCACCACTGGGAGACTTAGCATAGTTCTGTGTCTCCGTGGCCCCTCACACAGTTTCAAGGGCGGTGCTCTCTTTGCGGCTTGTACTGCCGCAGTGAATTTTGTTAAACAAGGGAACACAGTTCGAAGAGGCACACTGAACCGAATCCTCGTTGTGGCAAAAGGATTCACTTCCCTTTTGGAGTTAAAGTATAAAAGCCTTACGCGTTTCAGAGCTATTTGTGCTCCTTGTTCACAGGCAATCCATGTCACGGCGCAGGTAAATGAAAGGAGCACTTCGACCAGCATGCAATTTATTTTCCCTTCCAATGAATAACAGGTGAGTATTACAGATGTAGCATGCTGGGACCTGTAGTTGGTATTAATTACTTTTTTCTTTCTGGGCTTTGCTGTGCTCATTTCACGATATTTCCAACAGAGTATCCTGCGCTTAACATTTCCTTTTGGATAATTTTGTCACCTTTAGTAGGCCTCCGAGGTTAAAGATCTTCCTCATTTTTGTGCCATCCGGTTTCACCACTGGGAGACTTAGCATAGTTCTGTGTCTCTGTGGCCCCTCACACAGTTTCAAGGCGGTGCTCTCTTCGCGGCTTGTCCTGCCGCAGTAAATTTTGTTAAACAAGGGAACACAGTTCGAAGAGGCACACTGAACCGAATCCTCGTTGTGGCAAAAGGATTCACTTCCCTTTTGGAGTTAAAGTATAAAAGCTTACGCGTTTCAGAGCTATTTGTGCTCCTTGTTCACAGGCAATCCATGTCACGGCGCAGGTAAATGAAAGGAGCACTTCGACCAGCATGCAATTTATTTTGCCTTCCAATGAATAACCTGTGAGTATTACAGATGTAGCATGCTGGGACCTGTAGTTGGTATTAATTACTTTTTTCTTTCTGGGCTTTGCTGTGCTCATTTCACGATATTTCCAACAGAGTATCCTGCGCTTAACATTTCCTTTTGGATAATTTTGTCACCTTTAGTAGGCCTCCGAGGTTAAAGATCTTCCTCATTTTTGTGCCATCCGGTTTCACCACTGGGAGACTTAGCATAGTTCTGTGTCTCCGTGGCCCCTCACACAGTTTCAAGGGCGGTGCTCTCTTCGCGGCTTGTCCTGCCGCAGTAAATTTTGTTAAACAAGGGAACACAGTTCGAAGAGGCACACTGAACCGAATCCTCGTTTTGGCAAAAGGATTCACTTCCCTTTTGGAGTTAAAGGCCTTACGCGTTTCAGAGCTATTTGTGCACCTTGTTCACAGGCAATCCATGTCACGGCGCAGGTAAATGAAAGGAGCACTTCGACCAGCATGCAATTTATTTTGCCTTCCAATGAATAACAGGTGAGTATTACAGATGTAGCATGCTGGGACCTGTAGTTGGTATTAATTACCTTTTTCTTTCTGGGCTTTGCTGTGCTCATTTCAAGATATTTCCAACAGAGTATCCTGCGCTTAACATTTCCTTTTGGATAATTTTGTCACCTTTAGTAGGCCTCTGAGGTTAAAGGTCTTCCTCATTTTTGTGCCATCCGGTTTCACCACTGGGAGACTTAGCATAGTTCTGTGTCTCCGTGGCCCCTCACACAGTTTCAAGGGCGGTGCTCTCTTCGCGGCTTGTCCTGCCGCAGTAAATTTTGTTAAACAAGGGAACACAGTTCGAACAGGCACACTGAACCGAATCCTCGTTGTGGCAAAAGGATTCACTTCCCTTTTGGAGGTAAAGTATAAAAGCCTTATGCGTTTCAGAGCTATTTGTGCTCCTTGTTCACAGGCAATCCATGTCACGGCGCAGGTAAATGAAAGGAGCACTTCGACCAGCATGCAATTTATTTTGCCTTCCAATGAATAACAGCTGAGTATTACAGATGTAGCATGCTGGGACCTGTAGTTGGTATTAATTACTTTTTTCTTTCTGGGCTTTGCTGTGCTCATTTCACAATATTTCCAACAGAGTATCTTGCGCTTAACATTTCCTTTTGGATAATTTTGTCACCTTTAGTAGGCCTCCGAGGTTAAAGATCTTCCTCATTTTTGTGCCATCCGGTTTCACCACTGGGAGACTTAGCATAGTTCTGTGTCTCCGTGGCCCCTCACACAGTTTCAAGGGCGGTGCTCTCTTCGCGGCTTGTCCTGCCGCAGTAAATTTTGTTAAACAAGGGAACACAGTTCGAAGAGGCACACTGAACCGAATCCTCGTTGTGGCAAAAGGATTCACTTCCCTTTTGGAGTTAAAGTATAAAAGCCTTACGCGTTTCAGAGCTATTTGTGCTCCTTGTTCACAGGCAATCCATGTCATGGCGCAGGTAAATGAAAGGAGCACTTCGACCAGCATGCAATTTATTTTGCCTTCCAATGAATAACAGGTGAGTATTACAGATGTAGCATGCTGGGACCTGTAGTTGGTATTAATTACTTTTTTCTTTCTGGGCTTTGCTGTGCTCATTTCACGATATTTCCAACAGAGTATCCTGCGCTTAACATTTCCTTTTGGATAATTTTGTCACCTTTAGTAGGCCTCCGAGGTTAAAGATCTTCCTCATTTTTGTGCCATCCGGTTTCACCACTGGGAGACTTAGCATAGTTCTGTGTCTCCGTGGCCCCTCACACAGTTTCAAGGGCGGTGCTCTTTTCGCGGCTTGTCCTGCCGCAGTAAATTTTGTTAAACAAGGGAACACAGTTCGAAGAGGCACACTGAACCGAATCCTCGTTGTGGCAAAAGGATTCACTTCCCTTTTGGAGTTAAAGTTAAAAGCCTTACGCGTTTCAGAGCTATTTGTGCTCCTTGTTCACAGGCAATCCATGTCACGGCGCAGGTAAATGAAAGGAGCACTTCGACCAGCATGCAATTTATTTTCCCTTCCAATGAATAACAGGTGAGTATTACAGATGTAGCATGCTGGGACCTGTAGTTGGTATTAATTACTTTTTTCTTTCTGGGCTTTGCTGTGCTCATTTCACGATATTTCCAACAGAGTATCCTGCGCTTAACATTTCCTTTTGGATAATTTTGTCACCTTTAGTAGGTCTCCGAGGTTAAAGATCTTCCTCATGTTTGTGCCGTCCGGTTTCACCACTGGGAGACTTAGCATAGTTCTGTGTCTCCGTGGCCCCTCACACAGTTTCAAGGCGGTGCTCTCTTCGCGGCTTGTCCTGCCGCAGTAAATTTTGTTAAACAAGGGAACACAGTTCGAAGAGGCACACTGAACCGAATCCTCGTTGTGGCAAAAGGATTCACTTCCCTTTTGGAGTTAAAGTATAAAAGCTTACGCGTTTCAGAGCTATTTGTGCTCCTTGTTCACAGGCAATCCATGTCACGGCGCAGGTAAATGAAAGGAGCACTTCGACCAGCATGCAATTTATTTTGCCTTCCAATGAATAACAGGTGAGTATTACAGATGTAGCATGCTGGGACCTGTAGTTGGTATTAATTACTTTTTTCTTTCTGGGCGTTGCTGTGCTCATTTCACGATATTTCCAACAGAGTATCCTGCGCTTAACATTTCCTTTTGGATAATTTTGTCACCTTTAGTAGGCCTCCGAGGTTAAAGATCTTCCTCATTTTTGTGCCATCCGGTTTCACCACTGGGAGACTTAGCATAGTTCTGTGTCTCCGTGGCCCCTCACACAGTTTCAAGGGCGGTGCTCTCTTCGCGGCTTGTCCTGCCGCAGTGAATTTTGTTAAACAAGGGAACACAGTTCGAAGAGGCACACTGAACCGAATCCTCGTTGTGGCAAAAGGATTCACTTCCCTTTTGGAGTTAAAGTATAAAAGCCTTACGCGTTTCAGAGCTATTTGTGCTCCTTGTTCACAGGCAACCCATGTCACGGCGCAGGTAAATGAAAGGAGCACTTCGACCAGCATGCAATTTATTTTGCCTTCCAATGAATAACAGGTGAGTATTACAGATGTAGCATGCTGGGACCTGTAGTGGGTATTAATTACTTTTTTCTTTCTGGGCTTTGCTGTGCTCATTTCACGATATTTCCAACAGAGTATCCTGCACTTAACATTTCCTTTTGGATAATTTTGTCACCTTTAGTAGGCCTCTGAGGTTAAAGATCTTCCTCATTTTTGTGCCATCCGGTTTCACCACTGGGAGACTTAGCATAGTTCTGTGTCTCCGTGGCCCCTCACACAGTTTCAAGGGCGGTGCTCTCTTCGCGGCTTGTCCTGCCGCAGTAAATTTTGTTAAACAAGGAAACACAGTTCGAAGAGGCACACTGGACCGAATCCTCGTTGTGACAAAAGGATTCACTTCCCTTTTGGAGTTAAAGTATAAAAGCCTTACGCGTTTCAGAGCTATTTGTGCTCCTTGTTCACAGGCAATCCATGTCACGGCGCAGGTAAATGAAAGGAGCACTTCGACCAGCATGCAATTTATTTTCCCTTCCAATGAATAACAGATGAGTATTACAGATGTAGCATGCTGGGACCTGTAGTTGGTATTAATTACTTTTTTCTTTCTGGGTTTTGCTGTGCTCATTTCACGATATTTCCAACAGAGTATCCTGCGCTTAACATTTCCTTTTGGATAATTTTGTCACCTTTAGTAGGCCTCCGAGGTTAAAGATCTTCCTCATTTTTGTGCCATCCGGTTTCACCACTGGGAGACTTAGCATAGTTCTGTGTCTCCGTGGCCCCTCACACAGTTTCAAGGGCGGTGCTCTCTTCGCGGCTTGTCCTGCCGCAGTAAATTTTGTTAAACAAGGGAACACAGTTCGAAGAGGCACACTGAACCGAATCCTCGTTGTGGCAAAAGGATTCACTTCCCTTTTGGAGTTAAAGTATAAAAGCCTTACGCTTTTCAGAGCTATTTGTGCTCCTTGTTCACAGGCAATCCATGTCATGGCGCAGGTAAATGAAAGGAGCACTTCGACCAGCATGCAATTTATTTTGCCTTCCAATGAATAACAGGTGAGTATTACAGATGTAGCATGCTGGGACCTGTAGTTGGTATTATTTTACTTTTTTCTTTCTGGGCTTTGCTGTGCTCATTTCACGATATTTCCAACAGAGTATCCTGCGCTTAACATTTCCTTTTGGATAATTTTGTCACCTTTAGTAGGCCTCCGAGGTTAAAGATCTTCCTCATTTTTGTGCCATTCGGTTTCACCACTGAGAGACTTAGCATAGTTCTGTGTCTCCGTGGCCCATCACACAGTTTCAAGGGCGGTGCTCTTTTCGCGGCTTGTCCTGCCGCAGTAAATTTTGTTAAACAAGGGAACACAGTTCGAAGAGGCACACTGAACCGAATCCTCGTTGTGGCAAAAGGATTCACTTCCCTTTTGGAGTTAAAGTATAAAAGCCTTACGCGTTTCAGAGCTATTTGTGCTCCTTGCTCACAGGCAATCTATGTCACGGCGCAGGTAAATGAAAGGAGCACTTCGACCAGCATGCAATTTATTTTGCCTTCCAATGAATAACAGGTGAGTATTACAGATGTAGCATGCTGGGACCTGTAGTTGGTATTAATTACTTTTTTCTTTCTGGGCTTTGCTGTGCTCATTTCACGATATTTCCAACAGAGTATCCTGCGCTTAACATTTCCTTTTGGATAATTTTGTCACCTTTAGTAGGCCTCCAAGGTTAAAGATCTTCCTCATTTTTGTGCCATCCGGTTTCACCACTGGGAGACTCAGCATAGTTCTGTTTCTCCGTGGCCACTCACACAGTTTCAAGGGCGGTGCTCTCTTCGCGGCTTGTCCTGCCGCAGTAAATTTTGTTAAACAAGGGAACACAGTTCGAAGACGCACACTGAACCGAATCCTCATTGTGGCAAAAGGATTCACTTCCCTTTTGGAGTTAAAGGCCTTACGCGTTTCAGAGCTATTTGTGCACCTTGTTCACAGGCAATCCATGTCACGGCGCAGGTAAATGAAAGGAGCACTTCGACCAGCATGCAATTTATTTTCCCCTCCAATGAATAACAGGTGAGTATTACAGATGTAGCATGCTGGGACCTGTAGTTGGTATTAATTACTTTTTTCTTTCTGGGCTTTGCTGTGCTCATTTCACGATATTTCCAACAGAGTATCCTGCGCTTAACATTTCCTTTTGGATAATTTTGTCACCTTTAGTAGGCCTCCGAGGTTAAAGATCTTCCTCATTTTTGTGCCATCCGGTTTCACCACTGGGAGACTTAGCATAGTTCTGTGTCTCCGTGGCCCCTCACACAGTTTCAAGGGCGGTGCTCTCTTCGCGGCTTGTCCTGCCGCAGTAAATTTTGTTAAACAAGGGAACACAGTTCGAAGAGGCACACTGAACCGAATCCTCGTTGTGGCAAAAGGATTCACTTCCCTTTTGGAGTTAAAGTATAAAAGCCTTACGCATTTCAGAGCTATTTGTGCTCCTTGTTCACAGACAATCCATGTCAAGGCGCAGGTAAATGAAAGGAGCACTTCGACCAGCATGCAATTTATTTTGCCTTCCAATGAATAACAGGTGAGTATTACAGATGTAGCATGCTGGGACCTGTAGTGGGTATTAATTACTTTTTTCTTTCTGGGCTTTGCTGTGCTCATTTCACGATATTTCCAACAGAGTATCCTGCACTTAACATTTCCTTTTGGATAATTTTGTCACCTTTAGTAGGCCTCCGAGGTTAAAGATCTTCCTCATTTTTGTGCCATCCGGTTTCACCACTGGGAGACTTAGCATAGTTCTGTGTCTCCGTGGCCCCTCACACAGTTTCAAGGGCGGTGCTCTCTTCGCGGCTTGTCCTGCCGCAGTAAATTTTGTTAAACAAGGAAACACAGTTCGAAGAGGCACACTGAACCGAATCCTCGTTGTGACAAAAGGATTCACTTCCCTTTTGGAGTTAAAGTATAAAAGCCTTACGCGTTTTAGAGCTATTTGTGCTCCTTGTTCACAGGCAATCCATGTCACGGCGCAGGTAAATGAAAGGAGCACTTCGACCAGCATGCAATTTATTTTGCCTTCCAATGAATAACAGGTGAGTATTACAGATGTAGCATGCTGGGACCTGTAGTTGGTATTATTTTACTTTTTTCTTTCTGGGCTTTGCTGTGCTCATTTCACGATATTTCCAACAGAGTATCCTGTGCTTAACATTTCCTTTTGGATAATTTTGTCACCTTTAGTAGGCCTCCGAGGTTAAAGATCTTCCTCATTTTTGTGCCATTCGGTTTCACCACTGGGAGACTTAGCATAGTTCTGTGTCTCCGTATCCCCTCACACAGTTTCAAGGGCGGTGCTCTTTTCGCGGCTTGTCCTGCCGCAGTAAATTTTGTTAAACAAGGGAACACAGTTCGAAGAGGCACACTGAACCGAATCCTCGTTGTGGCAAAAGGATTCACTTCCCTTTTGGAGTTAAAGTATAAAAGCCTTACGCGTTTCAGAGCTATTTGTGCTCCTTGTTCACAGGCAATCCATGTCACGGCGCAGGTAAATGAAAGGAGCACTTCGACCAGCATGCAATTTATTTTGCCTTCCAATGAATAACAGGTGAGTATTACAGATGTAGCATGCTGGGACCTGAGGTTTGTATTAATTACTTTTTTCTTTCTGGGCTTTGCTGTGCTCATTTCACGATATTTCCAACAGAGTATCCTGTGCTTAACATTTCCTTTTGGATAATTTTGTCACCTTTAGTAGGCCTCCGAGGTTAAAGATCTTCCTCATTTTTGTGCCATCCGGTTTCACCACTGGGAGACTTAGCATAGTTCTGTGTCTCCGTGGCCCCTCACACAGTTTCAAGGCGGTGCTCTCTTCGCGGCTTGTCCTGCCGCAGTAAATTTTGTTAAACAAGGGAACACAGTTCGAAGAGGCACACTGAACCGAATCCTCGTTGTGGCAAAAGGATTCACTTCCCTTTTGGAGTTAAAGTATAAAAGCCTTACGCGTTTCAGAGCTATTTGTGCTCCTTGTTCACAGGCAATCCATGTCACGGCGCAGGTAAATGAAAGGAGCACTTCGACCAGCATGCAATTTATTTTGCCTTCCAATGAATAACAGCTGAGTATTACAGATGTAGCATCCTGGGACCTGTAGTTGGTATTAATTACTTTTTTCTTTCTGGGCTTTGCTGTGCTCATTTCACAATATTTCCAACAGAGTATCCTGCGCTTAACATTTCCTTTTGGATAATTTTGTCACCTTTAGTAGGCCTCCGAGGTTAAAGATCTTCCTCATTTTTGTGCCATCCGGTTTCACCACTGGGAGACTTAGCATAGTTCTGTGTCTCTGTGGCCCCTCACACAGTTTCAAGGGCAGTGCTCTCTTCGCGGCTTGTCCTGCCGCAGTAAATTTTGTTAAACAAGGGAACACAGTTCGAAGAGGCACACTGAACCGAATCCTAGTTGTGGCAAAAGGATTCACTTCCCTTTTGGAGTTAAAGTATAAAAGCCTTACGCGTATCAGAGCTATTTGTGCTCCTTGTTCACAGGCAATCCATGTCATGGCGCAGGTAAATGAAAGGAGCACTTCGACCAGCATGCAATTTATTTTGCCTTCCAATGAATAACAGGTGAGTATTACAGATGTAGCATGCTGGGACCTGTAGTTGGTATTAATTACTTTTTTCTTTCTGGGCTTTGCTGTGCTCATTTCACGATATTTCCAACAGAGTATCCTGCGCTTAACATTTCCTTTTGGATAATTTTGTCACCTTTAGTAGGCCTCCGAGGTTAAAGATCTTCCTCATTTTTGTGCCATCCGGTTTCACCACTGGGAGACTTAGCATAGTTCTGTGTCTCCGTGGCCCCTCACACAGTTTCAAGGGCGGTGCTCTCTTCGCGGCTTGTACTGCCGCAGTAAATTTTGTTAAACAAGGGAACACAGTTCGAAGAGGCACACTGAACCGAATCCTCGTTGTGGCAAAAGGATTTACTTCCCTTTTGGAGTTAAAGTATAAAAGCCTTACGCGTTTCAGAGCTATTTGTGCTCCTTGTTCACAGGCAATCCATGTCACGGCGCAGATAAATGAAAGTAGCACTTCGACCAGCATGCAATTTATTTTCCCTTGCAATGAATAACAGGTGAGTATTACAGATGTAGCATGCTGGGACCTGTAGTTGGTATTAATTACTTTTTTCTTTCTGGGCTTTGCTGTGCTCATTTCACAATATTTCCAACAGAGTATCCTGCGCTTAACATTTCCTTTTGGATAATTTTGTCACCTTTAGTAGGCCTCCGAGGTTAAAGATCTTCCTCATTTTTGTGCCATCCGGTTTCACCACTGGGAGACTTAGCATAGTTCTGTGTCTCCGTGGCCCCTCACACAGTTTCAAGGGTGGTGCTCTTTTCGCGGCTTGTCCTGCCGCAGTAAATTTTGTTAAACAAGGGAACACAGTTCGAAGAGGCACACTGAACCGAATCCTCGTTGTGGCAAAAGGATTCACTTCCCTTTTGGAGTTAAAGTTAAAAGCCTTACGCGTTTCAGAGCTATTTGTGCTCCTTGTTCACAGGCAATCCATGTCACGGCGCAGGTAAATGAAAGGAGCACTTCGACCAGCATGCAATTTATTTTCCCTTCCAATGAATAACAGGTGAGTATTACAGATGTAGCATGCTGGGACCTGTAGTTGGTATTAATTACTTTTTTCTTTCTGGGCTTTGCTGTGCTCATTTCACGATATTTCCAACAGAGTATCCTGCGCTTAACATTTCCTTTTGGATAATTTTGTCACCTTTAGTAGGCCTCCGAGGTTAAAGATCTTCCTCATTTTTGTGCCATCCGGTTTCACCACTGGGAAACTTAGCATAGTTCTGTGTCTCCGTGGCCCCTCACACAGTTTCAAGGCGGTGCTCTCTTCACGGCTTGTCATGCCGCAGTAAATTTTGTTAAACAAGGGAACACAGTACGAAGAGGCACACTGAACCGAATCCTCGTTGTGGCAAAAGGATTCACTTCCCTTTTGGAGTTAAAGTATAAAAGCCTTACGCGTTTCAGAGCTATTTGTGCTCCTTGTTCACAGGTAATCCATGTCACGGCGCAGGTAAATGAAAGGAGCACTTCGACCAGCATACAATTTATTTTGCCTTCCAATGAATAACAGGTGAGTATTACAGATGTAGCAAGCTGGGACCTGTAGTTGGTATTAATTACATTTTTCTTTCTGGGCTTTGCTGTGCTCATTTCACGATATTTCCAACAGAGTATCCTGCGCTTAACATTTCCTTTTGGATAATTTTGTCACCTTTAGTAGGCCTCCGAGGTTAAAGATCTTCCTCATTTTTGTGCCATCCGGTTTCACCACTGGGAGACTTAGCATAGTTCTGTGTCTCCGTGGCCCCTCACACAGTTTCAAGGGCGGTGCTCTCTTTGCGGCTTGTACTGCCGCAGTGAATTTTGTTAAACAAGGGAACACAGTTCGAAGAGGCACACTGAACCGAATCCTCGTTGTGGCAAAAGGATTCACTTCCCTTTTGGAGTTAAAGTATAAAAGCCTTACGCGTTTCAGAGCTATTTGTGCTCCTTGTTCACAGGCAATCCATGTCACGGCGCAGGTAAATGAAAGGAGCACTTCGACCAGCATGCAATTTATTTTCCCTTCCAATGAATAACAGGTGAGTATTACAGATGTAGCATGCTGGGACCTGTAGTTGGTATTAATTACTTTTTTCTTTCTGGGCTTTGCTGTGCTCATTTCACGATATTTCCAACAGAGTATCCTGCGCTTAACATTTCCTTTTGGATAATTTTGTCACCTTTAGTAGGCCTCCGAGGTTAAAGATCTTCCTCATTTTTGTGCCATCCGGTTTCACCACTGGGAGACTTAGCATAGTTCTGTGTCTCTGTGGCCCCTCACACAGTTTCAAGGCGGTGCTCTCTTCGCGGCTTGTCCTGCCGCAGTAAATTTTGTTAAACAAGGGAACACAGTTTGAAGAGGCACACTGAACCGAATCCTCGTTGTGGCAAAAGGATTCACTTCCCTTTTGGAGTTAAAGTATAAAAGCTTACGCGTTTCAGAGCTATTTGTGCTCCTTGTTCACAGGCAATCCATGTCACGGCGCAGGTAAATGAAAGGAGCACTTCGACCAGCATGCAATTTATTTTGCCTTCCAATGAATAACCTGTGAGTATTACAGATGTAGCATGCTGGGACCTGTAGTTGGTATTAATTACTTTTTTCTTTCTGGGCTTTGCTGTGCTCATTTCACAATATTTCCAACAGAGTATCCTGCGCTTAACATTTCCTTTTGGATAATTTTGTCACCTTTAGTAGGCCTCCGAGGTTAAAGATCTTCCTCATTTTTGTGCCATCCGGTTTCACCACTGGGAGACTTAGCATAGTTCTGTGTCTCCGTGGCCCCTCACACAGTTTCAAGGGCGGTGCTCTCTTCGCGGCTTGTCCTGCCGCAGTAAATTTTGTTAAACAAGGGAACACAGTTCGAAGAGGCACACTGAACCGAATCCTCGTTTTGGCAAAAGGATTCACTTCCCTTTTGGAGTTAAAGGCCTTACGCGTTTCAGAGCTATTTGTGCACCTTGTTCACAGGCAATCCATGTCACGGCGCAGGTAAATGAAAGGAGCACTTCGACCAGCATGCAATTTATTTTGCCTTCCAATGAATAACAGGTGAGTATTACAGATGTAGCATGCTGGGACCTGTAGTTGGTATTAATTACCTTTTTCTTTCTGGGCTTTGCTGTGCTCATTTCAAGATATTTCCAACAGAGTATCCTGCGCTTAACATTTCCTTTTGGATAATTTTGTCACCTTTAGTAGGCCTCTGAGGTTAAAGGTCTTCCTCATTTTTGTGCCATCCGGTTTCACCACTGGGAGACTTAGCATAGTTCTGTGTCTCCGTGGCCCCTCACACAGTTTCAAGGGCGGTGCTCTCTTCGCGGCTTGTCCTGCCGCAGTAAATTTTGTTAAACAAGGGAACACAGTTCGAACAGGCACACTGAACCGAATCCTCGTTGTGGCAAAAGGATTCACTTCCCTTTTGGAGGTAAAGTATAAAAGCCTTATGCGTTTCAGAGCTATTTGTGCTCCTTGTTCACAGGCAATCCATGTCACGGCGCAGGTAAATGAAAGGAGCACTTCGACCAGCATGCAATTTATTTTGCCTTCCAATGAATAACAGCTGAGTATTACAGATGTAGCATGCTGGGACCTGTAGTTGGTATTAATTACTTTTTTCTTTCTGGGCTTTGCTGTGCTCATTTCACAATATTTCCAACAGAGTATCTTGCGCTTAACATTTCCTTTTGGATAATTTTGTCACCTTTAGTAGGCCTCCGAGGTTAAAGATCTTCCTCATTTTTGTGCCATCCGGTTTCACCACTGGGAGACTTAGCATAGTTCTGTGTCTCCGTGGCCCCTCACACAGTTTCAAGGGCGGTGCTCTCTTCGCGGCTTGTCCTGCCGCAGTAAATTTTGTTAAACAAGGGAACACAGTTCGAAGAGGCACACTGAACCGAATCCTCGTTGTGGCAAAAGGATTCACTTCCCTTTTGGAGTTAAAGTATAAAAGCCTTACGCGTTTCAGAGCTATTTGTGCTCCTTGTTCACAGGCAATCCATGTCATGGCGCAGGTAAATGAAAGGAGCACTTCGACCAGCATGCAATTTATTTTGCCTTCCAATGAATAACAGGTGAGTATTACAGATGTAGCATGCTGGGACCTGTAGTTGGTATTAATTACTTTTTTCTTTCTGGGCTTTGCTGTGCTCATTTCACGATATTTCCAACAGAGTATCCTGCGCTTAACATTTCCTTTTGGATAATTTTGTCACCTTTAGTAGGCCTCCGAGGTTAAAGATCTTCCTCATTTTTGTGCCATCCGGTTTCACCACTGGGAGACTTAGCATAGTTCTGTGTCTCCGTGGCCCCTCACACAGTTTCAAGGGCGGTGCTCTTTTCGCGGCTTGTCCTGCCGCAGTAAATTTTGTTAAACAAGGGAACACAGTTCGAAGAGGCACACTGAACCGAATCCTCGTTGTGGCAAAAGGATTCACTTCCCTTTTGGAGTTAAAGTTAAAAGCCTTACGCGTTTCAGAGCTATTTGTGCTCCTTGTTCACAGGCAATCCATGTCACGGCGCAGGTAAATGAAAGGAGCACTTCGACCAGCATGCAATTTATTTTCCCTTCCAATGAATAACAGGTGAGTATTACAGATGTAGCATGCTGGGACCTGTAGTTGGTATTAATTACTTTTTTCTTTCTGGGCTTTGCTGTGCTCATTTCACGATATTTCCAACAGAGTATCCTGCGCTTAACATTTCCTTTTGGATAATTTTGTCACCTTTAGTAGGCCTCCGAGGTTAAAGATCTTCCTCATGTTTGTGCCGTCCGGTTTCACCACTGGGAGACTTAGCATAGTTCTGTGTCTCCGTGGCCCCTCACACAGTTTCAAGGCGGTGCTCTCTTCGCGGCTTGTCCTGCCGCAGTAAATTTTGTTAAACAAGGGAACACAGTTCGAAGAGGCACACTGAACCGAATCCTCGTTGTGGCAAAAGGATTCACTTCCCTTTTGGAGTTAAAGTATAAAAGCTTACGCGTTTCAGAGCTATTTGTGCTCCTTGTTCACAGGCAATCCATGTCACGGCGCAGGTAAATGAAAGGAGCACTTCGACCAGCATGCAATTTATTTTGCCTTCCAATGAATAACAGGTGAGTATTACAGATGTAGCATGCTGGGACCTGTAGTTGGTATTAATTACTTTTTTCTTTCTGGGCGTTGCTGTGCTCATTTCACGATATTTCCAACAGAGTATCCTGCGCTTAACATTTCCTTTTGGATAATTTTGTCACCTTTAGTAGGCCTCCGAGGTTAAAGATCTTCCTCATTTTTGTGCCATCCGGTTTCACCACTGGGAGACTTAGCATAGTTCTGTGTCTCCGTGGCCCCTCACACAGTTTCAAGGGCGGTGCTCTCTTCGCGGCTTGTCCTGCCGCAGTGAATTTTGTTAAACAAGGGAACACAGTTCGAAGAGGCACACTGAACCGAATCCTCGTTGTGGCAAAAGGATTCACTTCCCTTTTGGAGTTAAAGTATAAAAGCCTTACGCGTTTCAGAGCTATTTGTGCTCCTTGTTCACAGGCAACCCATGTCACGGCGCAGGTAAATGAAAGGAGCACTTCGACCAGCATGCAATTTATTTTGCCTTCCAATGAATAACAGGTGAGTATTACAGATGTAGCATGCTGGGACCTGTAGTGGGTATTAATTACTTTTTTCTTTCTGGGCTTTGCTGTGCTCATTTCACGATATTTCCAACAGAGTATCCTGCACTTAACATTTCCTTTTGGATAATTTTGTCACCTTTAGTAGGCCTCTGAGGTTAAAGATCTTCCTCATTTTTGTGCCATCCGGTTTCACCACTGGGAGACTTAGCATAGTTCTGTGTCTCCGTGGCCCCTCACACAGTTTCAAGGGCGGTGCTCTCTTCGCGGCTTGTCCTGCCGCAGTAAATTTTGTTAAACAAGGAAACACAGTTCGAAGAGGCACACTGGACCGAATCCTCGTTGTGACAAAAGGATTCACTTCCCTTTTGGAGTTAAAGTATAAAAGCCTTACGCGTTTCAGAGCTATTTGTGCTCCTTGTTCACAGGCAATCCATGTCACGGCGCAGGTAAATGAAAGGAGCACTTCGACCAGCATGCAATTTATTTTCCCTTCCAATGAATAACAGATGAGTATTACAGATGTAGCATGCTGGGACCTGTAGTTGGTATTAATTACTTTTTTCTTTCTGGGTTTTGCTGTGCTCATTTCACGATATTTCCAACAGAGTATCCTGCGCTTAACATTTCCTTTTGGATAATTTTGTCACCTTTAGTAGGCCTCCGAGGTTAAAGATCTTCCTCATTTTTGTGCCATCCGGTTTCACCACTGGGAGACTTAGCATAGTTCTGTGTCTCCGTGGCCCCTCACACAGTTTCAAGGGCGGTGCTCTCTTCGCGGCTTGTCCTGCCGCAGTAAATTTTGTTAAACAAGGGAACACAGTTCGAAGAGGCACACTGAACCGAATCCTCGTTGTGGCAAAAGGATTCACTTCCCTTTTGGAGTTAAAGTATAAAAGCCTTGCGCTTTTCAGAGCTATTTGTGCTCCTTGTTCACAGGCAATCCATGTCATGGCGCAGGTAAATGAAAGGAGCACTTCGACCAGCATGCAATTTATTTTGCCTTCCAATGAATAACAGGTGAGTATTACAGATGTAGCATGCTGGGACCTGTAGTTGGTATTATTTTACTTTTTTCTTTCTGGGCTTTGCTGTGCTCATTTCACGATATTTCCAACAGAGTATCCTGCGCTTAACATTTCCTTTTGGATAATTTTGTCACCTTTAGTAGGCCTCCGAGGTTAAAGATCTTCCTCATTTTTGTGCCATTCGGTTTCACCACTGAGAGACTTAGCATAGTTCTGTGTCTCCGTGGCCCATCACACAGTTTCAAGGGCGGTGCTCTTTTCGCGGCTTGTCCTGCCGCAGTAAATTTTGTTAAACAAGGGAACACAGTTCGAAGAGGCACACTGAACCGAATCCTCGTTGTGGCAAAAGGATTCACTTCCCTTTTGGAGTTAAAGTATAAAAGCCTTACGCGTTTCAGAGCTATTTGTGCTCCTTGCTCACAGGCAATCTATGTCACGGCGCAGGTAAATGAAAGGAGCACTTCGACCAGCATGCAATTTATTTTGCCTTCCAATGAATAACAGGTGAGTATTACAGATGTAGCATGCTGGGACCTGTAGTTGGTATTAATTACTTTTTTCTTTCTGGGCTTTGCTGTGCTCATTTCACGATATTTCCAACAGAGTATCCTGCGCTTAACATTTCCTTTTGGATAATTTTGTCACCTTTAGTAGGCCTCCGAGGTTAAAGATCTTCCTCATTTTTGTGCCATCCGGTTTCACCACTGGGAGACTCAGCATAGTTCTGTTTCTCCGTGGCCACTCACACAGTTTCAAGGGCGGTGCTCTCTTCGCGGCTTGTCCTGCCGCAGTAAATTTTGTTAAACAAGGGAACACAGTTCGAAGACGCACACTGAACCGAATCCTCGTTGTGGCAAAAGGATTCACTTCCCTTTTGGAGTTAAAGGCCTTACGCGTTTCAGAGCTATTTGTGCACCTTGTTCACAGGCAATCCATGTCACGGCGCAGGTAAATGAAAGGAGCACTTCGACCAGCATGCAATTTATTTTCCCCTCCAATGAATAACAGGTGAGTATTACAGATGTAGCATGCTGGGACCTGTAGTTGGTATTAATTACTTTTTTCTTTCTGGGCTTTGCTGTGCTCATTTCACGATATTTCCAACAGAGTATCCTGCGCTTAACATTTCCTTTTGGATAATTTTGTCACCTTTAGTAGGCCTCCGAGGTTAAAGATCTTCCTCATTTTTGTGCCATCCGGTTTCACCACTGGGAGACTTAGCATAGTTCTGTGTCTCCGTGGCCCCTCACACAGTTTCAAGGGCGGTGCTCTCTTCGCGGCTTGTCCTGCCGCAGTAAATTTTGTTAAACAAGGGAACACAGTTCGAAGAGGCACACTGAACCGAATCCTCGTTGTGGCAAAAGGATTCACTTCCCTTTTGGAGTTAAAGTATAAAAGCCTTACGCATTTCAGAGCTATTTGTGCTCCTTGTTCACAGACAATCCATGTCACGGCGCAGGTAAATGAAAGGAGCACTTCGACCAGCATGCAATTTATTTTGCCTTCCAATGAATAACAGGTGAGTATTACAGATGTAGCATGCTGGGACCTGTAGTGGGTATTAATTACTTTTTTCTTTCTGGGCTTTGCTGTGCTCATTTCACGATATTTCCAACAGAGTATCCTGCACTTAACATTTCCTTTTGGATAATTTTGTCACCTTTAGTAGGCCTCCGAGGTTAAAGATCTTCCTCATTTTTGTGCCATCCGGTTTCACCACTGGGAGACTTAGCATAGTTCTGTGTCTCCGTGGCCCCTCACACAGTTTCAAGGGCGGTGCTCTCTTCGCGGCTTGTCCTGCCGCAGTAAATTTTGTTAAACAAGGAAACACAGTTCGAAGAGGCACACTGAACCGAATCCTCGTTGTGACAAAAGGATTCACTTCCCTTTTGGAGTTAAAGTATAAAAGCCTTACGCGTTTTAGAGCTATTTGTGCTCCTTGTTCACAGGCAATCCATGTCACGGCGCAGGTAAATGAAAGGAGCACTTCGACCAGCATGCAATTTATTTTGCCTTCCAATGAATAACAGGTGAGTATTACAGATGTAGCATGCTGGGACCTGTAGTTGGTATTATTTTACTTTTTTCTTTCTGGGCTTTGCTGTGCTCATTTCACGATATTTCCAACAGAGTATCCTGTGCTTAACATTTCCTTTTGGATAATTTTGTCACCTGTAGTAGGCCTCCGAGGTTAAAGATCTTCCTCATTTTTGTGCCATTCGGTTTCACCACTGGGAGACTTAGCATAGTTCTGTGTCTCCGTATCCCCTCACACAGTTTCAAGGGCGGTGCTCTTTTCGCGGCTTGTCCTGCCGCAGTAAATTTTGTTAAACAAGGGAACACAGTTCGAAGAGGCACACTGAACCGAATCCTCGTTGTGCCAAAAGGATTCACTTCCCTTTTGGAGTTAAAGTATAAAAGCCTTACGCGTTTCAGAGCTATTTGTGCTCCTTGTTCACAGGCAATCCATGTCACGGCGCAGGTAAATGAAAGGAGCACTTCGACCAGCATGCAATTTATTTTGCCTTCCAATGAATAACAGGTGAGTATTACAGATGTAGCATGCTGGGACCTGAGGTTTGTATTAATTACTTTTTTCTTTCTGGGCTTTGCTGTGCTCATTTCACGATATTTCCAACAGAGTATCCTGTGCTTAACATTTCCTTTTGGATAATTTTGTCACCTTTAGTAGGCCTCCGAGGTTAAAGATCTTCCTCATTTTTGTGCCATCCGGTTTCACCACTGGGAGACTTAGCATAGTTCTGTGTCTCCGTGGCCCCTCACACAGTTTCAAGGCGGTGCTCTCTTCGCGGCTTGTCCTGCCGCAGTAAATTTTGTTAAACAAGGGAACACAGTTCGAAGAGGCACACTGAACCGAATCCTCGTTGTGGCAAAAGGATTCACTTCCCTTTTGGAGTTAAAGTATAAAAGCATACGCGTTTCAGAGCTATTTGTGCTCCTTGTTCACAGGCAATCCATGTCACGGCGCAGGTAAATGAAAGGAGCACTTCGACCAGCATGCAATTTATTTTGCCTTCCAATGAATAACAGGTGAGTATTACAGATGTAGCATGCTGGGACCTGTAGTTGGTATTAATTACTTTTTTCTTTCTGGGCTTTGCTGTGCTGATTTCACGATATTTCCAGAGTATCTTGCGCTTAACATTTCCTTTTGGATAATTTTGTCACCTTTAGTAGGCCTCCGAGGTTAAAGATCTTCCTCATTTTTGTGCCATCCGGTTTCACCACTGGGAGACTTAGCATAGTTCTGTGTCTCCGTGGCCCCTCACACAGTTTCAAGGGCGGTGCTCTCTTCGCGGCTTGTCCTGCCGCAGTAAATTCTGTTAAACAAGGGAACACAGTTCGAAGAGGCACACTGAAGCGAATCCTCGTTGTGGCAAAAGGATTCACTTCCCTTTTGGAGTTAAAGTATAAAAGCCTTACGCGTTTCAGAGCTATTTGTGCTCCTTGTTCACAGGCAATCCATGTCACGGCGCATGTAAATGAAAGGAGCACTTCGACCAGCATGCAATTTATTTTCCCTTCCAATGAATAACAGGTGAGTATTACAGATGTAGCATGCTGGGACCTGTAGTTGGTATTAATTACTTTTTTCTTTCTGGGCTTTGCTGTGCTCATTTCACGATATTTCCAACAGAGTATCCTGCGCTTAACATTTCCTTTTGGATAATTTTGTCACCTTTAGTAGGCCTCCGAGGTTAAAGATCTTCCTCATTTTTGTGCGATCCGGTTTCACCACTGGGAGACTTAGCATAGTTCTGTGTCTCCGTGGCCCCTCACACAGTTTCAAGGGCGGTGCTCTCTTCGAGGCTTGTCCTGCCGCAGTAAATTTTGTTAAACAAGGGAACACAGTTCAAAGAGGCACACTGAACCGAATCCTCGTTGTGGCAAAAGGATTCACTTCCCTTTTGGAGTTAAAGTATAAAAGCCTTACGTGTTTCAGAGCTATTTGTGCTCTTTGTTCACAGGCAATCCATGTCACGGCGCAGGTAAATGAAAGGAGCACTTCGACCAGCATGCAATTTATTTTGCCTTCCAATGAATAACAGGTGAGTATTACAGATGTAGCATGCTGGGACCTGTAGTGGGTATTAATTACTTTTTTCTTTCTGGGCTTTGCTGTGCTCTTTTCACGATATTTCCAACAGAGTATCCTGCGCTTAACATTTCCTTTTGGATAATTTTGTCACCTTTAGTAGGCCTCCGAGGTTAAAGGTCTTCCTCATTTTTGTGCCATCCGGTTTCACCACTGGGAGACTTAGCATAGTTCTGTGTCTCCGTGGCCCCTCACACAGTTTCAAGGGCGGTGCTCTCTTCGCGGCTTGTCCTGCCGCAGTAAATTTTGTTAAACAAGGGAACACAGTTCGAAGAGGCACACTGAACCGAATCCTCGTTGTGGCAAAAGGATTCACTTCTCTTTTGGAGTTAAAGTATAAAAGCCTTACGCGTTTCAGAGCTATTTGTGCTCCTTGTTCACAGGCAATCCATGTCACGGCGCAGGTAAATGAAAGGAGCACTTCGACCAGCATGCAATTTATTTTGCCTTCCAATGAATAACAGGTGAGTATTACAGATGTAGCATGCTGGGACCTGTAGTTGGTATTAATTACTTTTTTCTTTCTGGGTTTTGCTGTGCTCATTTCACGATATTTCCAACAGAGTATCCTGTGCTTAACATTTCCTTTTGGATAATTTTGTCACCTTTAGTAGGCCTCCGAGGTTAAAGATCTTCCTCATTTTTGTGCCATCCGGTTTCACCACTTCGAGACTTAGCATAGTTCTGTGTCTCCGTGGCCCCTCACATAGTTTCAAGGGCGGTGCTCTCTTCGCGGCTTGTCCTGCCGCAGTAAATTTTGTTAAACAAGGGAACACAGTTCGAAGAGGCACACTGAACCGAATCCTCGTTGTGGCAAAAGGATTCACTTCCCTTTTGGAGTTAAAGTATAAAAGCCTTACGCGTTTCAGAGCTATTTGTGCTCCTTGTTCACAGGCAATCCATGTCACGGCGCAGGTAAATGAAAGGAGCACTTCGACCAGCATGCAATTTATTTTGCCTTCCAATGAATAACAGGTGAGTATTACAGATGTAGCATGCTGGGACCTGTAGTTGGTATTAATTACTTTTTTCTTTCTGGGCTTTGCTGTGCTCATTTCACGATATTTCCAACAGAGTATCCTGCGCTTAACATTTCCTTTTGGATAATTTTGTCACCTTTAGTAGGCCTCCGAGGTTAAAGATCTTCCTCATTTTTGTGCCATCCGGTTTCACCACTGGGAGACTTAGCATAGTTCTGTGTCTCCGTGGCCCCTCACACAGTTTCAAGGGCGGTGCTCTCTTCGCGGCTTGTCCTGCCACAGTAAATTTTGTTAAACAAGGGAACACAGTTCGAAGAGGCACACTGAACCGAATCCTCGTTGTGGCAAAAGGATTCACTTCCCTTTTGGAGTTAAGGTATAAAAGCCTTACGCGTTTCAGAGCTATTTGTGCTCCTTGTTCACAGGCAATCCATGTCCAGGAAAAAATGTCCTCATACGCAGAAAAAAGATATTGTGCACTTATGCTCTGGATGGGTGGGGAGTTACAGTTCAAATATGAGTAGGTCAATAAGTATTAAAACCCTCTCCTGGAACGTGAATGGAATGGGTGAAGGGAGAAAACAATTAAGGGTCTGAAAGTATTTAAGAGATTCTGATGCTCATATCATGCTATTACAAGAGACTCACCTGGAGTCGAATGCCTGTAAATCGCTGTTTGGTAGACTAAGATGGGTACAGGAAATAGTGTGTTCCAGACAGAAAGGTGCTACCAGGGGTGGTGCGATAATCATCAGGGCAAACAGGGGGATAAGATTGTTAAGAAGTGACACGGATCAGACAGGCAGGTGGCTTGTGGTAGTCCTCTCGATCTATAGTATGTGCTTTACTTATGCCGTATATTACGGCCCCAACGAGGATAACCCTGGCCCTCTTTTGAAGTTGGCTGCAGGTCTACTTGAAACCTCGGCTCCAGTGGTCCTGGGGGGGTGATTTTAATATGGTTTTTGATTATGAAATTGACAGGACCTCTAAGGCGAAATATAATCCTCCTACTAAATCTATTTCAGCCCTGGGATCTATGATGAAAGATTTTAATCTTTTGGATGTCTGGAGATCTAAATATGGTTCTACAAGAGCCTATTCATTTTACAGCAAAAAGTACGAGAACTACTCGAGAATAGACTACTTTTTGGTGGACCAGCATATGCTCACGGACATCTCGTCTATTTCCCATACACCGGTGAGGATTTCAGACCATTCGGTTGTAGAATTAGTTTTTTTATTAAGTTCCGGACCCTTGGATATTAGATGGACACTAGAAAGGACCTTGCTTTTGGATGTGAGAGTAAAATTTGAGGTGAAAGAAAGTGTCAAAGAATTTTTCCGTATAAACTTCGGGTCCTCTACTGTGCAGATGGTGTGGGAATCCTATAAGGCTTTCTTACGCGGGGTGTTAAGTTCCTTAATGATCCATAAGAAGAAATCTATTAAACAAAAAAAATTAGAAGATTTGAAGGCAATAACAGATAAAGACTCTGAACTGCAGCAGGCACTCATCTCAGACAGAGGGAGGATCCCAGAGTTGGAGAAGGAGCTTTTAGATTTACAACTTTCTCTTAAAGTAAGCGAAGAAAAGATTATTAAGGAAAGATGGGACATTAGTAAACTGAAAATTTTTGAGTATGGAGAGAAGTGTGGGGCACTTTTGGCTTGGAAATCAAGGGAAGAAAGAACTAGGAATAATATTAAAGTATTAATAAGATGGAGACAGGTACTTTAATTATGGAAGATGGAGCGATTAGGGAGGAAGCTAGGGACTTCATGCAAGGTTTATATAAGGAGGTTATGAGTTTTGAGCCAGTGGAGGCCCAGATCTGGTTGGCTCAGAAAAATCTACCCCAATTTTCAGAATCTCATAGGAAGTATCTGGAGAGTGAGATTACGGAAGGGGAGGTAATGCTACAACTTAAGAAGATGAGCCGGGGTAAGGCTGCCGGCCCAGATGGGTTACCAATGGAGGTTTATATGGATCACTCTGAGTATTTAATACCTGTTCTTACTACATTATTTAATCACTTACTGATTCAGGGCCAAAGGATCCCCCCTACATGGTTTGAAGCCACGATCACTCTTATAGCTAAGCCTAATAAAGATTTAAAAAAAATAGAATCTTATAGGCCTATTTCTCTTCTAAAGTCGGACCTAAAGCTGTATTCGGGGATCCTGGCAACTCGACTTGCTAAAATAATAAAATCTATTATCCATCCTGACCAAAGAGGGTTTATCCCTGGAAGGCAGCTGAACGAGTTAACCTTTCAGGCGATCGGAGCAATCGATTTTTCTGAGGACAGTGGGCTACCGCTAGCCTTAATTGCGATAGATGCAGCCAAAGCTTTTGACCAGGTAAACTGGCAATACCTATGGGCCGCTATGGCCGGGTTTGGGTTTCCTTTAGTTTTTATTGAGGCCATTAAGTCATTATATCAGAATCCACGGGCTAAAGTGCTGGTCAATGGTGGCTTGTCTGACTGGTTTAATATTTCCCGTGGTACTAGGCAGGGTTGTCCCCTGTCTCCCCTATTGTTTGACATTTATATTGAACCTTTTGTTTGTGCTATTAGGGCAGATCACGTAATCCATTCTTTCAATATAGCAGACCTTGAGCTTAAAACCGCGTTGTATGCAGATGACCTTCTCCTCTACACATCCAATCATGTGGAAGCTATACCCAGGCTATTCTATTTAGCTGAGGAATTTGGAAGGCTCTCGGGGTATCAAATAAATAGGGAAAAGACCGAAATAATGGGGTGGAACAACGTTATACCTATTCAGGGTGCTAAACATAGAATGAGGTACTTGGGAATACATTTGACTCAAGACTTAGATGGTATCCCGAAAATTAGTTGGCAGATAGTTGCGAAAGAAATCATTAAAACATTATCAAGATGGGGCAATCTGCCACTAAACATATATGGACGTGTTAATCTTATTAAAATGTCAATACTCCCCAAATTAACGTTCCTCTATAATGCTATTCCGTTGACTTTTCCCCTAAAAGAGATCATGAGCCTCCAAGGAAAGATTGGCTCCTTCATCTGGGCTTGTAAATCCCCCAGAATAGCATGGAAGAAATTAAGAAGGGGTTAAAAATAGGTGGTTTGGCTCTTCCGGATTTACTCATTTATTGTCATGCCTTTCATTTTAAAAATTTCAGGTTATTGGCCAATAAATTGGACGCTACCTCACAGGGCCGTTTATTTCAGGCACTTTTGCACGACCAACCACTGGGCCTGGAGTATTTCCTATTCAAATTTGGGGACAAGAATTTTTTTAAAAAGGTCCGACTTAAGATCCTGCAGACGGCACTTAAAAACTGGGCCTTTGTCCGGAGAACCTTGGGAATTGCATATTACAATTCTCACGCCCCAATTTGGGATTCCCCGGGCACTCCGGAGTGTCTTCAAGACCAATTATCCCTGCCGTTAAAAGCTGCAGGGCTGATGAGATGGGGTGACCTTTGGGTTAATTCTGGTTTTGTGGATTGGGACACGCTTGTATTATTAACAAATGGATCCCTAACAAGGTTTAAGTTTTATCAACTCTCTGCCTGGTGGGCTGGGCAAGCTTTGAATCTGGGAGGGGACACAGGGGTTCTTGACTCTGTCTGTAGGCAAGGAGGGTGGAAACGGGAGGTTTCGTTTTGGTATGGGGCATTAACCGGGGTAACAGGAGTGTTAAATGGTGAATTGACTAGCTTATGGGGTAATGTGATATCAGATAACCCGGAGGAGACCCATAAGGTTTGGACCGATTCTTTCTCCATGTCCCAGAATTTAATAAAACCTGCTAATCTGAGGAGGAATCATCTGTTCACTGCCTATCGGGTGTACTGGACTCCTGCTAAACTATCCAAGGTCAATCAAGCCAATTATTGTTGCCCCCGTGGTAAACTCCCGGAAGCTGATGACAGACATATGCTTCTAGAATGCCCAGAGATTCTTGAGTACTGGAAGGCGATTGTGGATTTCTTGGAAAAGGTTTATCAATTACTGTTATATGCTCTCCTAGGTTAGTCTTTTTTGGTTTACCAGCTGGATATAAGATTAATAATTTTTCATCACAATTTATATTTCATGTTGTAGTTATAGCTAGGAGGGAGATATGCAGAGAATGGAAATCTGCCGCCCCACCCAGGTTCTCTGATTGTTTACGGAATATCATGGCAGTAAGTAAACTAGATATGGCCTGTCAAGAAGAGAGCTCTGACAATGTATGGTCTGCATTGGTGGCCTGGTCGAAGAGGTAACGGTCCAATGATTATGCCAGAGGTCTTGTCGGTCCTGTCCTCCCTGGGCTCGAGGTATTCCATCAAAGGGTATGGGAGTTGGACAAGGAAACAGCCTACCTCTGGGAGACCCCTGTTTGCTGCACATTGAGTCCTGGGCGCCCGCACTATCGGCAATGTGAAAGGCATATGGGGTCCCATCTAGAGTTTTGTTTACATCTGGTGGCATGTATGAGGACAAAAAAAAAAAAAAGGAATCCTGGTAGATGTAGTCCCACAGGTGAACATAAGTATTTCCTTGAGTAGGTGCCGTGTTTTCATTCACAATTGTCTTTAAAAGTTCATCCCGTAAGTAGGTAGGGAGGAAGATGTCGAGGTTGCTTCTACCAAGGAAATACTCATAAAGCCAAGCCCACTTAGGGAGGACACTTCCAAATAAAAACGCATTTGGAATGTTAACAGGTGAACACGCCATGCTTCATTTTACTGTCCATGATGAAGGGGCGTTTATGGCCCCGAAACGCGTCGGACTCACTGAATCTAAGGGGGTGAAGGTTTGAAGTTGCCGGGGCCGTTCACAACGCCGGAGGGCGAGGATGTTGTGGTGATCCCTTCCAACAGCGCAGGGTGCGCATTGCTTCTTCACATTTCAACGGTCGGCCCGGACCGTGGAAGGGGATCCGCATCACACGCGTTAAGAAACACAGCGTGTGTGGTGACTGAGGCAGAAGACTAGCTCTCCGCCGATCGGCGCATCATTCATATTAATGCTGCAACCTCGACATCTTCCTCCCTACCTACTTACGGGATGAACTTTTAAAGACAATTGTGAATGAAAACACGGCACCTACTCAAGGAAATACTTATGTTCTCCTGTGGGACTACATCTACCAGGATTCCTGGCTAATGTCACTCATAAAGCCACGCCCACTTAGGGAGGACACTTCCAAATAAAAACGCATTTAGAATGTTAACAGATGAACACGCCATGCTTCATTTTACTGTCCATGAAGAAGGGGCGTTTATGGCCCCGAAATGCGTCGGACTCACTGAATCTAAGGGGGTGAAGGTTTGAAGTTGCCGGGACCGTTCACAACGCCGGAGGGCGAGGATGTTGTGGTGATCACTTCCAACGGGGAACAGCCATTACAACGCAACTATTACAACGCAATACTATTACAACGCAACTATTACAACGCAAGTTCTATTACAACGCATGTTTTTACAACGCATGCTTTTACAACGCGAGTGCTGTTACAACGCATGCTTTTACATAGTAAATATATTTAAAAAATGTTTAAATGTTTTTTTAATTTATTTAATTTCTATGTAAAATTATAGAGGCCTTTTTGAAATTAAAATTTAATATTAATAAATATTAATAAATGTTAGAAACATTTTGGAAAAATGATTTTAATTAGAAGAATTAATACTCAGGTATCTTTTTTGAAAATATTAAATTAATAAATATTAATAAATGTAAGAAAAATGAATTAAATTAGAAGAATTAATACTCAGGTATCTTTTAAGAAAATATAAATATTTTAACTATATTTAATGTCTAATTATTATTTAATTTTTAATTTTCAAAATATAAAGGCCTTTGTGGAATTAAAATTTAATATTAATACATATAAATAAATGTTGGAAAAGTATTGGAAAAATGAAGTCAATATTGAGAATTAATACTCAAGTATCTTTTTTGAAAATATTAAAATTATAAATTAATAAATATTAATAAATGTTGGGAAAATGATTTTAAATAGAAGAAATAGAAATAATACTCAGGTATCTTTTAAGAAAATATAAATGTTATAAATATATTTTATTACTAATTATTATTTAATTTTTAATTTTCAAATTTTTTAAAATGTAATGTTTAATAATAGAAATTTAATTATATTTATTTTACAATATTTTTTTAAGAAATACTACTCTTGTAAATTTAAAAAAAGAAAATAGAGATTTTATTTGAATGTTAATTTAATAACAAATATTATAATTTTTCTGAGGGAAAATAAAGGTATTAAAAATTAAGTATAAATATTTTTTATTTATTTTAATTATTTTTGAATTTTTACAAATGATACAAATATTATAAGAAACATTTTTATAAAAATTCCCACAGTTTTACATTGATTCCAATGGACTTTTTAGTCCTTTGTTTATTTCAATGACTACTCTATAGTAACCCGCGGAACTGAATAGCAAGGTCGAAAAACAACAGAAGAAGGAGGGAGAAGATGGAAACAAGACTAGCATACTGGTAAGTGATAATAATCATAATCTATAGAAGTAAAAACATTATTTTTAAAGTAACGATAAACAAAAATATAAGTAGAAAGACCATTACGTTATTTTTTTAGTTTGCTTTATTTTATTAATAAAATGTCAAAAATAAATATACATTTTTATTAATATTCTCCATATTTTTGTAACATTTTATCATTAGATATATAATTTATAAAAAATAATAATTTAAGTTAAATAAATGTTTTGCATATAGTCCTTTTTTTATCTTGGTAGATTTTGATCACGTAGTTACGTTAACGTCGACGTTAGCGGCCATCTTGGATTGCATCGATTGCTGGAAGCAGCTGGAAGCTGATCTGCGCTCAGGTAGGAAACTAAAATAACTTTATTAAAAGTAAAAAAAAGATAAAAATGTATATATATTGTAATGAAAGGATAAGGACAGGTTGCGGATGTAAAAAAAAGTTAGTTAGTGTTTTTTTTCAGCATGTCGCCGAACTTTTTACTTGTATATGCCTACGTTAGGTAATGTTACGATTAAAGTAATGGGTAAACATGGAAAAATAACTAAAAAGTGTTTAATTATTAGAAAAGATTTTGAACGTTTTATGTTTTGTGTAGAGATATAAATGTATTGCAATTGAAGATTTGTAGAAGAGAAATAGGATAGTTTTGTTATTATGACAAAATGATTGCTTTTGGCTTGGTTAGTAATAAAAAAACAGTTTTTTTGAATTGCAAGAGGAGAAAAATAAGTGATGCATTTTGATTAAATTGTTGTACTTTTCAATTTCGAGGTTTGATTGGTTGCACTGGTTTAATATTTAATAGGCCAAGAATGTAAAGGAATTATTTTGCAGGTTGTTTTTTGGAAAATCTGGAATGAGATATAATATGATTTAGTTATCGAGAAAAAATCCAGTGAGGATGTGATGTTACATAACCGAAAACATTAATTTACAGGTTGGGAACGTCACATTTTGCTGCAAAGGAATTTTTGGAGAAAAAAAGAAGGCAAAAGGATTCGGCCAACCAAGACGGATTTATTTTCAAGAACGTAATTTTTCTGTTTGAAAAAGTACAGAAAAATGAAAAATAATTGAAACAATTAAGTTATCAATAAGGATGTATTTTATGGCACTTCCATTATTTTTTAACTTGTAAAGAAGAATGCATTACTCAGGAAATGCATTAATTTATCAATTTAAAAATAAAAAATTGCAAAATTATCGAATTGATTAACAGTAACTGAAAAATATTCTGATAAGTTTTGCAGATTGTTTGAGGTATAAATTTTACAGATTACAACATTGTTATTTTTTTAACAATATTAAAAATAGGGCAAATAATTAAAAAAAACTTCATAAAAAAACCAGTTTTTTTTTCAAAATCTTCAAGCAAGCATCACTTTGGAAAAAATAAGTGGCGAGGAAGGAAAGGATATTTTTAAAAGAACGTTCAAAATGTTTTCAAAAATAAATATATTCCATTTTAAATGTAATGGATATAAAATAAAAAATTTTAAATAAAAGAAGGAGAAGAGTGACCTATCTTTGGTTTGTAAGGGTTTTTTTAAGGAAAAAATTACTAATGGTTTTGTCTACATTGGAAAATGGTGGAACAGAAAAAAAGAAGACTTCTTAAGGTAAGGGAACCCAACGAAAATTAAATGTTAAACATTTTTTAAAAAAATGCCAATTGTATTAAATGTGAAAAAAATAATTTTAGGCAAAAGCAGGAAAGTAAGTTTCTGAGAATTGGTTAGAAATGTAATATGTTAGCAACATTTTCAAGGTAGTCTAATGCCACATTCAACGAAAATTGTTGAAGTACTGCCAATAGTCTCTCGGACATTTCCTTAGAATGTTTAGAAGGTCGTGGATTTAGGCTACCTGTTAATGCTTGTGCAAGTCTCATTTCTTGAAAACTTTGCTCCTTCTTCAAAGTTTTCAAAAAAGTGTAGAAATTTGGATGATGTTTCCCAATTGTATGACTGAAGGAGTTGTGCCATCCCTCTATGGCATTGTTTGTTTTAGCACCTCCTTCTAAGCAGGTTGAGTAGCAGTTCCACCACTCCACATGGAAACGTGGCTTCCTCCTGCGACCTGATCTGCTTAGATGCCCAATCCATGTGTCCTCAAAGTAATTTAACAAGGGTGCCAATTTTTCTTCATTTTCGACATAATATTCTGATGCAGAAATTGCAGTGTAGTACTCATCTACACTTCAGGAGGTACAAAACAAAGTGCTGTTAATTTCTTTAATTCAACTTGTAGTTTGCTATCTGAGCAGTAATCTGAAACCAGGGATGTTTTTTGTAATTTACGCCAATATGCCTGGGAAAAATGAAAAAAAACATCCCTGAATTTGGGTATCCACGTACATTTTGTTGATCACATTGATCATAGTCAATTCGAAATCTATAATGATTTTCCTAGGACTTTTCCCGGATGTTTTCTCTTTAATCACTGACACAAATTCAGTGTAGGTTGCAGATTGCTTATCTGGCAGCAAACTGTACACTAAGGGAACTACATTTTTGTTAATCTGTGCATGAATGCTGTAAATTTGGGTGAAAGGATGGGGCGTACATTTAAATGTCCCATCCATCATCCAAATTTCAGTATTCTCTAACTTAAAAAGGTTGCGGGGAGTGCTAAATATTAGAATACGTTTAAGAGGGTTTTGGTTGTCATAGAGTAAGAAAGGTTCATTAGAGAAAGACAGAGTAAGTTCATGAGGAATATTTATGTCTGCAAAAGTTTGAGGGGTAACTGTGTTAGTGTTACTTGCCTGCTTTTTACGTTGAATAATTCTACGCAAATTAGGTATATTAGGCATATTACAAGCAATATGACCAGGGACATGCTGTGCAACCTGTCTTAAAATTCTACCAGGAGTTTCATTGGAGGTGGATGCAAAATCTTTCATTTCGTTTATTGTTTCACGTATTTCTATCTCCATTGCAGAGGCAGAGTGGTTATGTTCAGTTGTTTTTATAATGTTGTCACCAACAGTAACTGCTCTGCCGCTGCAACGGGAAGAATAATATTGCACACACATCCAATGTCTCCTTGGTTCACTTATCCTTTCATTACAATATATATATCCACAATGGTTCAGTAGTCTGTTTCCTTTCCTGGATTTAATGTAAGATGCTGTGGCTTGGCTTGACATTATCTGTCGAAAAAATGAAAAGGAAAAAAAAATTACTATGTTTTTCTATGTCTTTGTTTTATCTTTTAGAAATGTATAATTATTTTGTTATTTATACAAGTTTATGGAGTTAGAATAGTAAGTGGCACCCCTACACTATCCAGCACTTACCCTACTGATGCACTTTCCTGGAGTTAGAATAGTAAGTGGCACCCCTACACTATCCAGCACTTACCCTACTGATGCACTTTCCTGGAGTTAGAGTAGTAAGTGGCACTCCTACACTATCCAGCACTTACCCTACTGATTCACTTACCTGGAGTTAGAATAGTAAGTGGCACCCCTACACTATCCAGCACTTACCCTACTAATGCAATATTTTAAAGTTAGAATATTAAGTGGCACCCCTACACTATCCAGCACTTACACTACTGATACACTTTCCTGGAGTTAGAATAGTAAGTGGTACCCCTATACTATCCAGCACTTACCCTACTGATGCACTTTCCTGGAGTTAGAATAGTAAGTGGCACCTCTACACTATCCAGCACTTACCCTACTGATGCACTTTCCTGGAGTTAGAATAGTAAGTGGCACCCCTACACTATCCTGCACTTACCCTACTGATGCACTTTCCTGGAGTTAGAATAGTAAGTGGCACCCTTACACTATCCAGCACTTATCCTACTGATGCACCTTCCTGGAGTTAGAATATTAAGTGATACCTCTAAAATTTAATAATTTATTCTACTGAGGCTCTTTCTTTGCTTTTTACAAACTTTTGAAAACAATTTTTGTGATTTAATTTGCGGAAATACATGAGTTTATTTTTATAAATTACCTTTGGTTTTTGGAGTTTGCTTCTTTGTCTTCTTCCTGGTCTTCTGACTTCTTTTTGTTTGGGCTTATTTGTTGATTGCTCTTTCGAGTTTTGCTTTTCAGGCTTGGCTCTAGAAAAACAAGTGGAGAATGTTTTAAATGTATTACAAATGTTTCGTGTTATTTTCATTTTTGAATTTTTTGAAGGTGTGCAAAATTACAAAATTATTGTGTTTTAATTTAATTATAAAAACTGTGTTATCACTGTTTCAATTTTTTCAACTGCCTCATCTTCCTGGAATTAGAATACTTAGTTGCACTCTTACACTATCCAGCACTTACCCTACTGATGCACTTTCCTGGAGTTAGAATAGTAAGTGGCACCCCTACACTATCCAGCACTTACCCTACTGATTCACTTACATGGAGTTAGAATAGTAAGTGGCACCCCTACACTATCCAGCACTTACCATACTGATGCACTTTCCTGGAGTTAGAATAGTAAGTGGCACCCCTACACTATCCAGCACTTACCATACTGATGCACTTTCCTGGAGTTAGAATAGTAAGTGGCAGCCCTACACTATCCAGCACTTACCCTACTGATGCACTTTCCTGGAGTTAGAATAGTAAGTAACACCTCTACACTATCCAGCACTTACCCTACTGATGCACTTTCCTGGAGTTAGAATAGTAAGTGGCACCCCTACACTATCCAGCACTTACCCTACTGATGCACTTTCCTGGAGTTAGAATAGTAAGTGGCACCCCTACACTATCCAGCGCTTACCCTACTGATGCACTTTCCTGGAGTTAGAATAGTAAGTGGCACCCCTACAATATCCAGCACTTACCCTACTGATGCACTTTCCTGGAGTTCGAATAGTAAGTGGCACCCCTACACTATCCAGCACTTACCCTACTGATGCACTTTCCTGGAGTTAGAATAGTAAGTGGCACCCCTACACTATCCAGCACTTACCATACTGATGCACTTTCCTGGAGTTAGAATAGTAAGTGGCATTCTTACACTTTCCAGCACTTACCATACTGATGCACTTTCCTGGAGTTAGAATAGTAAGTGGCACCCTTACACTATCCAGCACTTACCCTACTGATGCACTTTCTTGGAGTTAGAATAGTAAGTTGCACCCCTACACTATCCAGCACTTACCCTGCTGATGCACTTTCCTGGAGTTAGAATAGTAAGTGGCACCCTTACACTATCCAGCACTTATCCTACTGATGTACCTTCCTGGAGTTAGAATATTAAGTGATACCTCTAAAATTTAATAATTTATTCTACTGAGGCTATTTCTTTGCTTTTTTTGAAGGTGTGCAAAATTACAAAATTATTGTGTTTTAATTTAATATTAAATACTGTGTTATCACTGTTTCATTTTTTTCAACTGCCTCACTTACTGGAATTAGAATACTTAGTTGCACTCTTACACTATCCAGCACTTACCCTACTGATGCACTTTCCTGGAGTTAGATTAGTAAATAACACCCCTACACTATCCAGCACTTACCCTACTGATGCACTTTCCTGGAGTTAGAGTAGTAAGTGGCACCCCTACACTATCCAACACTTACCTTACTGATGCACTATCCTGGAGTTAAAATAATAAGTGGCACCCCTACCCTATCCAGCACTTACAATACTGATGCACTTTCCTGGAGTTAGAATAGTAAGTGGCACTCTTACACTATCCAGCACTTACCATACTGATGCACTTTCCTGGAGTTAGAATAGTAAGTGGCACCTCTACACTATCCAGCACTTACCCTACTGATGCACTTTCCTGGAGTTAGAGTAGTACGTGGCACCCCTACACTATCCAGCACTTACCCTACTGATGCACTTTCCTGGAGTTAGAGTAGTGAGTGGCACCCCTACACTATCCAGCACTTACCCTACTGATTCACTTACCTGGAGTTAGAATAATAAGTGCCACTCTTACACTATCCAGCACTTACCATATTGATGCACTTTCCTGGAGTTAGAATAGTAAGTGGCACCTCTACACTATCCAGCACTTACCCTACTGATGCACTTTCTTGGAGTTAGAATAGTAAGTGGCATCCCTACCCTATCCAGCACTTACCTTACTGATAATCCTAGTTTTTTTATATGTTTTTGTTTGGTTTTCTTTGTTGACTGGTATTCCAAGATTTTGTTCTTGATTGGAGGGCTTCAGAAGATAAATTTGAGTATCTAAAATGTATTCAAAACATTTAATGAAAAGCTTATTTTCTTTTGTTTCTGGTCTAGTGATAAATGACAAGTTTTAATTAATAAATAATAGTTATCTTCAAAACATCACATACTTTCTTAGTGGTGCATTTTTATTGTGTAGGAATTCTATTTAATTTTCCAATTTAAACTCTTGCTTTCTTTAGAATTGCATTGTTTTGAAATTACTTTAGTTATTGTTTATTCCAAACCGTTCCACATTTTTTCAACAGCTGAACTTTGTAGATGATAGTTTTGAATTTGAAAATTTTACATCATGTCACAATTTCTGTACTGTTACATTTTCAAGTAGTAAGATCAAAAATTAATTCAGTTTTTTTCGGTGATAATTTCTTTTATTATGTATACCTTTATTAAATATAAAAAATATTTACCTTCTGAGAATCTAGACGATTGTTTTTAGAAAATGAATGGATTTTTTCTTATACCAAGTTGGTTTTCTGTGAGAAAAGAATAATTTAAAGGTATGGATTATTACATTAGAAGGCGTGTAAACTATTTACTCATGTGTTTTGGTAAATTGGAAAAAAAGTACCTTATTTTAAATTGTGGTGAGTAGTGTTCCTCTTTTGAAAAAAAGCTTTCATTTTGAAAAGCTGGTTTATTCGTCTCACTTGGTTGGAGAAATGTTTCTAAAAGAAATATATATTGTTTGTTGTTTAAATAAATTTATAGTATTGTTTGAAATAGAATATCTTTTTTTTAAAAATTACAACGTTTTAATATTAGTAACGTTTATATTTTTTTGGGATTCTTTACAGATATTTGTAAATATATTCCGGTATTTCCCTAGTTAACGGTTAATGTTGTATTATTTATTATATTTAAAAAAGAAATATTTCTAACTTATTGCTGCTCAAATGCTATAATCAAACATTTCTTTACTTCGTTTTCTTAACTTACTTGAATGTCATGGAAAAAATGATTCTCAGTTGGCTACGGCTGATATCACGTTGAAGAGGTCAGAGAGTCAGCTTTTGATGTCTGGTCACTCTGGGAGTTGATAATCAACTGACTTAAAAATGGTGTCTTGCTCGTATTTATAAGTTTTAGTCAGTAGCATCATTATTTCTTTAATTTACACCGTTAGTTTTGTAATTTTTTTCATTCATACACTGTGAAAACGTTTAATTTAAAATGTTGTGTTTTGAAGTGATAATTTCACACTTTCGTTCAGTTTTTGCATCCATTTTAAAAGTTTTGTTGATCTTTAATGTCATGGAAATGGTAGAAGGACTTTTTTTAAAGTTCAGTGCCTAAAATGGCAGTTCTCTGTATGTGAAATGTTTCAGTTTTTGAAAAATGTTTGTTTTTCATTTATTTAATAACCTTTTCCACGTTGTTTTGAAAAGTAAATCGTTCTCTCGGTGAAATATGTGAATTCTCATAAATACGAGTACTAATTTTGTTACTCGAGTATTAATTTTGTTACTCGAGTATTACTTCTCTGTGATTTCGGGGTATTTTCATGCAGTTTATCACCACATTTTAATACACTTCCCCACCCAAAAACCCCTAATTTCCCTGCATCCCGTGCCAGTATTTATTTTACTAAAAAAAAGAAATATTATTTATTTATTTAATTTAATAAATAATGCCTTGTAAATGTATGTATTTTTTAGAAAATCGGGGCTTTTCCGTGCAGTTTATCACCACATTTTAATACACTTCCCCACCCAAAAACCCCTAATTTCCCTGCATCCCGTGCCAGATTTTATATTACAAAAAAAATATATATTATTTAAATGTGTTGTAAAGGTATGCGTTTTAAAGGATTTCGTTGTAATGGTACATTTTCATTAGTAACACTATATTGCGTTGTAACAGTATTCGTTGTAAAATATTGCGTTGTAGTATCTTCTGCGTTGTAAAAAATGCGTTGTGAAAGCATGCGTTGTAATAGCATGCGTTGTAACGTCATACATCCCTTCCAACAGCGCAGGGTGCGCATTGCTTCTTCACATTTCAACGGTCGGCCCGGACCGTGGAAGGGGATCCGCATCACACGTGTTAAGAAACACAGCGTGTGTGGTGACTGAGGCAGAAGACTAGCTCTCCGCCGATCAGCGCATCATTCATATTAATGCTGCAACCTCGACATCTTCCTCCCTACCTACTTACGGGATGAACTTTTAAAGACAATTGTGAATGAAAACACGGCACCTACTCAAGGAAATACTTATGTTCACCTGTGGGACTACATCTACCAGGATTCCTGGCTAATGTCACTCATAAAGCCACGCCCACTTAGGGAGGACACTTCCAAATAAAAACGCATTTGGAATATTAACAGGTGAACACGCCATGCTTCATTTTACTGTCCATGATGAAGGGGCGTTTATGGCCCCGAAACGCGTTGGACTCACTGAATCTAAGGGTTGAAGGTTTGAAGTTGCCAGGACCGTTCACAACGCCGGAGGGCGAGGATGTTGTGGTGATCCCTTCCAACAGCGCAGGGTGCGCTTTGCTTCTTCATATATATATATATATATATATATACCAACAAAAAGTTCGCCCTGAAACAAGAATCACACATCCAACAGGATGATTTGCATCATAGATTTATGGAAACCAGCAGACACAGTCCAATGTACATTCTCCACAATCCTAACGCATTTCATAGCATCTCTCGCCCCTTCAACAGAGGAAGTGCAGACAGAAGCCAAATGACTGCTTATTCAGGACCTGAAACGCATTCGCCAATTAGCCCTGAGAACTTACAGGTGAGTTTTCAAATCTTCATGCTGGTACCTGTAGTGCAATTCAAAGCACCAGTATTCCCCAAGTGAGTTTGGTTATTCTGCTGCAGTTCTAAAAGTCAATAAAACACCCCAGTGTACCCGTCTCGCAAGTAGCCTGTGACAATATTGGCAGTGTGGCGGAATCATCCAAGGTATTGGAAATTGCAGGCCCGCCTCTTGAAAGGAGCCCAGAAAGAGGCCGCTGCTTTCAGCATTCAGTGACTGCACAGGGACGCATGATGACTGCATCTTCGCGTCACGGCCTTACTTGGTTTCTGGATTTGGGGCTGAGGCGTTGGGGACTCAAGGCGGCCACAAACACTTTTATTTCGGGACTCACTCGGCTGCCATTAAGCCCTTTCCTCCTTTAACAAGGCACATCACCGCTTACTTAAGCATGACACGGCCCTGCTACCGACAATCACTGGAGTGAGGCAAGCTGGGAATTGGAGTCTTTTACATCAAGACTGCAGCTGTTGACAATAACGAGCGGAGCCAGCTAGACTCCCGCCAATGGGAGTGCCGTGGAATATTTAAAGGAGGAACTGAGTGAAATCCTGTGCAACAGGCATCTGGAGAAGGCACACAGGCTGAAATGCATTATGCCCTGCAAATGGTCAATAAATGTCACCCTGATACTCCCCGCTGTGTCCTCAGGTCTTTCCTTCTGGCGCGATCTTCTTCTCATATATATAGATATAGATATAGACAGATATATTCACTGGAAAAAACATAGGATCCAGGGCATTATAGTTAGACTGACACCTCACTTGTACAGCAAAAGATACATTCAGCAGTTATAGTTAGCTGAGCTAACTACAACTTATGCTCCTGCAATGAACTACTTATGACCTTGCATATTACATCACTCATGACACGGCCATTGACATCACTGATGATATCAATGATGACATCTCAAATTACCTCACTGATGATATCACTGATGATATCATCCACACTCACATACCTACTCACGGATTCATAAAGCAACTTACACATCAACTCACTCATGCAGCCACTCATGAACCTACTAACTGACCAATACAGCGAATCACACATCCAGTCATACAGATATACAGACACTTACAGACCCACTCATACACCCTTTCGGCCATTCTCATACTCAGTTACCTATACAAATACTCACTCACCCAGTCACTCACACATCCACTCACTTAATCATAGGTATAACACATCTACTCACTCATCTATACAGTCACTGAGACAAGTACATATTCTCCCATACAACCTCTCACACTCACTTAACCACCGATACATCCACTCACACACCCATTCACTCACCCATACAACTACTCAGACACCCACTCACTCACCCATACATCCACTTACACACCTATTCATGCACCCATACAGTCACTTATGTACACTGTCACTCACCCACACTGACATTTATGTACCTCCTCAATCACCTATTCAGCCACTCATGCACTTCTCATTCACCATTTACTGTCACTGACTCAACTGCACCCTCACCCATTCATCCACTCATTCATCCCCTCATTCACCAATACACCCACTTAAACCCCAACTCACTAACCATACAGATACTTACACAGCCTCTCACTTACTCATACACCCACTGACACACCCTGGCTCTCACATACCCACTCACTCTTGTGTACACCACTTACACACCTAATCACTCACCCATATAAATCTCCCACAGTTGCTTACCTTAGCATATATGTTCAACACTCAGTAAGTTTTAGAAAACACTCACTATCACTGGATGATGTCAAAATTTATGTCATCAGTGATGCAATTTGAGACATTATCAGTGATGTCATCAGTATGTAATTTGAGATGTCATGAGTGATGCCACCTACCATGTCATGGGTGATGTAATATATGAGGTCATAACCAATGCATTGTGGGGGCCTAATTTAAAGTTAGCTCAGGCAACTCTAACTACTGAATTTCTCTGGTTTTGTACGACTGAAATGTCAGTCTAACTATAACATCCCTGTAACGATTATTTTTTTTCAGTGAATTTCTAAGGTTTTTTTAATGCTACTTCCTAGCTGTAGCATCCCTGTAACCTATGTGCTTTTCTGTGAAGTAACAGTGCCTTATTCTTGCAAGGCATCTGCACTGTGTCCTACAGGCGGATGCAACTTAGAATTCTGCCAGAGTACTAGTCGGAACCATGCATAAACATCTAAAACTCTCAAACTAGATGTGGTGTTTATAGCTGGTGTGAAGTGGTGGTACACTACACCTTTCAATCTTTACATGTTATGCTTTAGGCTACCAAAGCCCTATTTTCTCTACGGACGAATCAGTCTGTCCAGAAATCTCAAGTCTGTTCTTTGGCCTCCCTACCTCTGCAATGAGAGCTGAAAAGATGGAGAAGTTCTTCTCCTTGTCCTTGCCAACAGATGACTGCCTCTACATACAGAAGAAAAACACTTGCAAGCTATTTATATCTGGTAGAATCAGAACTAAATAGATTGTGAAGTGTTATACCTGCGTGGAAAGATTTCATTTCCTGAAGACACTCCCAATAATCTTGTTGTGGAGGACAAGTGCTGTTATAACCCAACTGCTATACGAATACTAAATACATAAATACATTTGGGTGGCTGCAATTAATTACAGGTGCTATAAATGGTAACACTATTCCTCCTCCCTGCGCCAGCGCTTACAATACTTTAGATGTACCGCCTGTCCTGTAAACCTTTTTGAGTCATTTCAGATTTTATCATTTATTTAAATGCGCGCTACCACAGTAGAATTAGTTTTGTTGTGCGCTCAGCTCCAGTGAAACTCATTTAACACCAATATACACAAACAAACAGATTATATCTTGCTGCACCTCACATGTGCACAGCGAAAAGCAGTTTAGCAACCGATTAATAGTAAAATTGCTCAGCAGAATAAAAACGTGTCAAGGAGAACCCGTGAGTGTGTGGTACCACAGCTCCTTATACATCTGCTCTTGCATCCTTTTCAACGTCTGAGAGAATTAATTATATTTCTGAGAGAATTAATTATATTTCACAACCCTAGCATGCATACCCTCTGAAACCGATGCCCCTATCATCCCATTCTATCCGTTCACCCCCACTGTCCATTACTGACTTCAATTACTTCAAATGAAGGGCTTCAGAAGTAGGTGTCAACGACAAAGGACATCAAAATTGCATCTGCGGGTCCTTTAATTAGTCAAATGATGTCTTCCGGCCATAAATATGCCAGCTTCCAGGTCTCGAAGTTGGAGAGGCAAACACCGTACTTCATCGTCCCTGTCTTTTGAACATTCACCTTGGCAATCCCAGGGACTGTTATAAAATTTGCGAAGCTTCACTAATAACTCCTACAGCTGTCAGCCTCTCTGAGAATCACAGTGGGCCTGCAGGTTTTAATGTCACTGCTCTTTAGCACGCGCCTCTGTAGCCCCTGCACGCCACGCGGCAAATGAGCGCGCTCGGCGGTCGTTAGTGTTTTAAAAGAAAACAACAAAACAAAAAAAAACTGAAAAACAAAAACAAGTGACTTCGCTATCTGACGACGGGCCTCATTATCATCGATGGTTTGTGTCAATGCTGCGATAGCTGACCTTAATAATCATTGGGTGGAAAATAGAGGCGGTAGCTGCATTACGGGCATTCCAAACGCATTGAAGCGTTATGTAAAATGTATTACTTTTATTATTTTTTCTTGTGATTTTCTTCACCTAATTTGTGTCGTTTCTAACGATGTAGATGATTTTTATGGTGCTGCTCTTTCTATTTGTACTATATTCCAGATATCACCCTGTAAATATAGAGGATTTTCCAAGATTTTTAATCAGATTAAGAAAACACTCTTGCCATTGTGTTAATATGACTTCTTCTTTTTATGATTTACTAAGTGAAAGAGCGGCGGTCTTGTCGTGGGAGAGCAGACATCTCTGCAAAATAACAGAGAAAACCTTTTTCATATATAATTCCTAACCGATTTAGGATTCCTTATTGTGCCTTCATTTTAGCCATTTCCACCTCTTAGACCAGAATGTGGTGCATTATTATATAATGATTCTAAAGGCTTCACAGGCCGATTTATGTCTGGCTGAAGTCAAGGTATTTCTTTAAAACAACAACTAAAGGAGCATATCAACAAATGTGTTGTATATTTAAAAAGAGAACATTAGCTGCTTCTGTTAACAAAATTACCAGCGTAAATTAGAGGGCTGCTTCTTGAAGCCCTCTATACCTACATTTTCTTTTAGGAAGCAGTCAGACAGTGCTTAATTTGTAAAAAAAATTAAAATATGTGCCAGGGCTCTCATCAGGAGGTTCTGCAGCTTGCACCACACATTGTCCCTGCCATGTTGCAATGAAAGTAACAACACAACTACTAACCATCACTACAAGTGTAACCATTTGGACTATTTCAGGCCCCCAAAGCTAGAAGAACGGCAATGGCGGCCGGAAAATAGTCATTTTTAAAGTATATTGCATTAGTATTTTAAGTGTTGTTATGGTTGTCTCTAAATTAGCCAGACAGCGCCATCTTGGGCCAGGTTATCACAAGCGCGGGTGCTGAGAATTAAGTGCTGAGCATCGGAAACCACCGGCTCAAATAAAGCACTGTCAGGATACCATAAGTGGAAAAGTCTCACTAGGGGCTTTGCTGTCAGTGAATGGGAAGGACCATTTGCTCGGTGCGTCCTTATGAGAGCAGTCCTGCTCCATTTCACCACCCACAATCAATGCTATTGCCCCCAGTAACAAAACAAGCGATGCAGAGACAGCCTTATGCTAGTCTATGCTTGATCAGTGAATGCCTAGAACAATGGTGGGCACTTGAGACGTGTTAATTTGAGGGCCCCAGGGGCTCCAATGTATTCTTGAGGAATGGGCCACACCGGCTCCTTGGGGCAGGATATGCACTTATTGTTATTATTACATGTGTAATTGTTGATATTAATCTCATATATTTTCGGTATTATTAGCAAAATCATAATAATAATAATACTACAACTACAATAATAACAATAAAAACAATAATGATGATGATAATAATGATGACTATTCATACCACACTTAAACATTTCTATATGTCATTGCGACTTTGAATAGCTGGGATTATATTACCCCAATGCATGGTGCGTAATTTACCAGATTTGGATGGGCGGACGGTTGAGCAAGATTCCAATTAGTAAACTTCAGAACTCCACATCTTTCAGCTGCAACCATTTAGCTCACTGACTACGCATATCAGCCTTGATGAGGAATCCTGTTTCCAGCTAAATAAATGCACGTTAGCTTTGCTCTGATGTGCTGTTGTTATCTTAGTCTGAGAATAGCACCCCTCTCAAGAAGTGCTAGTAGCATTTTACATTATCCCCTGGTGTGAATCATACTCTCTCAAGAGCTGAGACTTCATACCCATTTAGAATATTTGCTCTCTTCTCATTCTACTAGCAAGAGCCAGCAGACTGCTTCACACAAACTATTTTATAAGAACTATATATATATGCACAATATATGTTTGTTCTTTACTCATAAAACCATCTCATGGTATGATTGCAACACTTTTTCTCAATGGTATGTCAATGCCTGTTGTTTGTGACACGTTTAGGGCTTTTTTTGCTTGATTTTGTATAAATAAAATTGGTATTGATGATACCTAATTGAATACAATGCAAGCTGGAGAACAAGAAAGGATGCTGCACTGTAGGGACTATTAACCACAGGTGCATGGATCTTACTGTCGTGTTTTATAAAATGCATGAGTAGTGCTCTGTTGGAGGGGACAGAGAGTCAGTTTGAGGAAACACCATTGTGTGGGCACGCTGAACTTTCAGCATTACTACTGAGAAGAGAAAAAAGGTGGCACAGACACTGGTAACTGCAAGCAACAAAAGGAGTCTCTTACATTTGGATACAAGATTGAGGATATGTAATTAGGTCATTTAGGTCACTCAACAGTAACTAATGCTAAGATCCTTTAACCTCCATACTATTTAAAAACAGAAATTGCAATGGGAGTGGTGCTCCACACCATGTCAATGATTGAGCGGGCAGGTCCCTTGTCATCTGGTGGTTGCTCATCAAATTACTGTTTACTGTCAAAAAGATCAGGTTGCCTCCCAGCACCTGTTCCTGTGTGCGGGCTGCACATTTTCTATCTTACGTGCAGAGACTACTGAGGATGCGTATACATACTGTGAGAAGATGGGTTGGTATTTGCTGTCTACTAATTAAAGTGGGCAACTGGTACCAGTCCACACGACCCTTATGATGTATGAGGTCAAAAATAACCTTTATTGGAACCTATCCTAGTGGTAGCTATAGAGAGAAGCCTTCAGGCTTAATCTTGAAGGACTGTAAAGCAGCTTGTTTTACCAGAATATCATCTCCTAAATCACTAAATGAAAGGAGAACCACACAGTAGTTATATAAATATATATATTTATTAATATAACTATCTCTACTAATCTCTACAAGCGATTAGAACATAAAGCACACAATACTGAAGCAATGGAACATTCGTGAATAGCACAATACACAGCGGGCTCCAGGGGGAGACCGAACCATATACTAAGAAAATGGTATAACAACAATGACTTAACTAGACCCAGTGCCTAGGGCACTTAGAATCGCTGTGTCCCCAAGGAACCACCCAGAGGAGTGACACAGGGAGCCCACGGAGGACGGGTGCAGTGAGGAAACACGGACACATGCTCTGTACAACTCTATGGAAAAGTCGCAGTTGCAAAATGACAGTTTAAGGACACTTCTACGAGGACTTCAAGCAAACCTTTTGGAGCATAGGAGGTTCTAAGGGCATCCCACCAGTGAGTACTGAGGTACCCGTGTTACCTATCCCAGAGGAGCCGGGTGCATAGGTGTCAAGTGGTGTCAGAAACCTTTGTCATTTTCAATGGAGAGCTGCAAAGAAGTACTGCTGCCAGGAAGGCGAATAGTGTCCTGCGGAATCCAAGCCTGGATTCAAGGTGAGAGGAATCTAAAAGCAGAGGGGACAGAGGCTGGGTCACTTCTGGTGACCAGGGGCTCGGTAGTCGAATGCCCACCAATGTCGATGCTTCAGGTGAGAAGGGTTGTTTGACTCTGCAGTCACGGTGCCAGGAGATGTCTAGGACAACCAGAATGCAGAGATGAGCTGTCCCACAAAGGATATCGAGAGCTGAGGGGTCGATGTCCGGGTGGAGTACCACAAGCCTTGGCAACTACAACTCACGGGGTCAGGTGAAACAGGATACGGTGTGTACCAGCAAGGTCCAGGGGACTCTCCAAGCAATGGAGAGTCAGGGCATGTCTGGAGCAACCAGGTAAGCCCAAGAATTCACAAGGTGATCCTCAATAGGACCCACAGGCCAACGGACCAGGGATCGCGAGGAGAACTCAAGCAAGTAAGCAAAGGACCAGCCCTTAGGACACTCGTGGAGTGGAGGCTGGTAATCTTCAGTGCAAATACTGCTCGGGTCAGAACTACATGGAGTTCAAAGCACAGGCTCATGCATCATCACTAAGCATATGCAACTGCAAAACCACACAGTGTACAGGGGATTGGGTTGCACGGTCCCTACGAGGGATACTGATATCAGAGTTATTAAGAGGGCAGATCGACCTCAGGGCCCTCTGGGAACCCACCTCCTGTGTTGCTGAAATCTTTGGCGTTCTCAAGAGCTTGGGAGAAGCAAACCGGGTAGATGCGTTTAGGTGCCTGCTTTTGCAGGGGAGTAACTACTTTACTCCAAGGGAGATTCTTCAGTCGTGCAGGCAGTCGGAGTACTTGGTTTCTCCTTAGCACAATCTTGTCCAGGTAAAATCTAAAGTCCTGAGATCGGTTAACCCACTTTATACCCATGGGAAGGGGTTGGATAGATTATGTGGACCCTCCTGTGGGAGGGACAGGACAAAGGGGTGGCTACAACCATGTCCTTTGTCCAGTTGCTCCCAGAACTGGCTTGAGCTGGACTATGCAGAGGGACTCCAAATGTGCCCCCAGTGCAGACTTTCTGGCACTAAGAGAGTGCACCCACCTGCCCAAATACACTAAATCCTCTCTGGGAGGTGATTACACCTCCCTGTGACAGGATGCCTATTGTCATGCCTTCGTCTGTGCAAGCTTGGCTCAGCGGCAGGAGGGCAGACCCGTGTCTGTGGCAGGCAGCATCCATTTTGTGCTGCCCAGGTTGAGAAAGCTCTTTACCGGGTATACCGGTGACCCACATATGCCCCTCTAGAAGAGTGGAATCATACCTCCCACACCAGTTACTGGTGTGGAGGTATGATTCCATGGTGTTTGACACCAAACACGACAAGTTTCTAAGCAGCCGTTTTAAAGTTAGCATTTACCGCGAGGTTATAATGCACTTAAACATATATGCCAGGCTGCATCACAGACAACCCTGGACAGTGGTCTCTGAAGGCTGCAGAGGGGCTCTGCTCATGCAGGGGCAGCCTCCCACGTAAAACCCTACACCCTGCCTTCATGATTGTTAAGGCCTGCCATAGAGGTGACTGAAAGGTATTTAAGTGTAGTGATTTAGAGCGATATAGTGAACCTATTTCTCATTAAGCGGTGCAAACACCATCTTACAGTCTGCAGTAGCAGGCCTGTTGTGTCAATTTGGATGGCCTCTCATGGGTGGCATGATACCTGCTGCAACCCATGGGAGGCCCCTGGGGTACCTATGCCCTGGGTACATGGTGTACCACTTGCTAGGGACTGATAAGGGTACCCCAGAATCCAATCTGGAGTGTACCTAGAGTAGATGCATTGCAATTTAAGGGAGAAAGCAGGTAGACTCGGGTCCTGAATAGCAGCATCCCAGTCAGAATAGTCAAAACCCAGCAAAACACCAGGAAAAAAGTGGGGGTAACCATGCAGTCAGAATCTACCTTCCTTCAAATACCTTGCCTGTCTTTCTTGGTATCACATCGAGATTTACCAACCTTTCTTGCAATGTAGCAGAACATTAAAAATACACTACACTGCATTGCATAGGTCGGAAAACCCAGACAAGAGCCATATCTACTAGGAGTTTGGGTACTTTATCCCATATATTATGTATTCCTACTAATGAGAGTATGTTACAACATTTTGATAATTCATAACATTTCCATTGGAGTCTAAACTAAACAAGCACAGCTGAGTATCTGTAACTGAGTTACTGTTATGTAACCATTGTATTCATAACTTCCTCATTATGTAATTTACCAATGAGAATGGTTAGGGAATTAAAATGTTTTACATTTACATTTTTCAGTCTCATTCCTATTTTCTCTAATGCACATAACAACCTCATGTCTACTGCCTCTCCTTAAATACGTCTCAATAACAATGGATTGGTAAGTGCAGTTTTTCACACGTTGCACCTCAATTATCCAAGGTTAGTTTAAGTGTAATTTGACAATTTGCTCCCAATAAGTTGCAAGTGCATTTCAAATCCGGTGTTATTTCCCCTAAACAATACTAGTTTGTGGACTTCCACAAAATGTGGATTGTTTGTCCTTGCCATCTCCTCTGACACTGCCTTTTAGTGTCACTGTTGCCCTGACTCATATCCCACCCATCACTAAGTCACCCAAAAGTCCTTTAAATTGGACATCAGAAAGTTAGATGCTTTTGACTTTCAGACATTTCTGGCTCAGTGAATCGTGTGTACGTTATGCATACATAGTTTATTCTACTTTAGTATCAGTCAAGCGCCAGCATCAACTACCATGCATTAATTAGTTGGTAAGCTGGTAAGCTTAGGGATAAAATGTTTATTTTGAGTAGGGGGCTGACTAGAGCCACCCAATCCCATCATATGGCACCCCAGGTATTTTCTGAGTCCCCAGGAGAGGACAAGAGAGTAAAAGTGCCAGCTCTGAGCTGCCATTCCACATCACAATAAAATTGAAATAATTCCACTTCACCAGGTAAGGTAAAAATCAGGGGGCAGATCATTCTAGGTGAATATTACATGGCAAGGGTTTGGTTGGCAGCTTGCAGGACAGAGGCAAGAATCTCACAGTAAGGTTTGCACGTTTCCCGGTTTACCCACTGTGAGAAATTGGGCTACTGGCTGAGGGGGGTGAAACCCTACTCAAGTAGCAGGCACAATCCTTGTCAAGGTGGGACACAAGCCAATCCCAAATTCACTAGTGCTCAACCCTCTGGCAGATTGACACAGAGCAGTCAGGTTTAACTTTGAGTGAATGTTTAAAGTATTTAGGCAGCATTTTAAACAGTAATAAAGTGAAAACACAACACAAATAAATCCCCACACCAATTTTGAAAAATGATCAGTAGAACCGGAGATTTGCAATTTTAAAGATGTACATGAAAATAGTACCAAAAAGCCCAAAGCGACACTTGCAGTTATCTGGTCATGCGAAACTGGGAAAATGTCACAAGCTCAGGCCAACCACAATGGAGCAAGGGTCGGATAGAGGGACCAGGTTAGTCATGCTGAAAAGTTGGCTTCTCAGTCCAGCGCAAAGAGTCCTGTTTTTGGTGGAGAGGTCCACGAACAATGTTCGCTGTAGCATGAAAAGCAGGTCTGGCATCATGGACAGTCATTACTGTAGCACGAAAATCCTGTTGTTGCAACAAATGATCAGACCAGAGATTTGCGATGGTGCTCCCAGGTGAGAGGTTGGGCTTAGCGGACTTTGAGTTGGTGGGCATTGCAAGCTGCAAGGTTTTGGCTCCAACTGGACCGGTCACATTCGTGAGGAGCACAACATTTTTAATTCTTCTCCCTTGATGCCACACCATGGGTCCAAGACCTGAGGGGCACCTCTTGGGGATCAAGGCTTACTCCAGCTGGATCTGGGTGCTAGTTCAGGTGGTGGGGAGCTTGTTTTGTCCCTGTGCTCTGAACAGAACGCCAGCAGACTAGACCTTGCAGTCACTCAGGGAGTCCTGGGTTCAGGTGTAAATCCAATCCCTGTGACTCAGGCAGGAGGGCTGCAGGGCAGCAGCAGGCAGCAATCCAGCAAGGCTGTAGTCCAGCAGGGCAGCAGTCTAGCAGAGTGGCAGTGCTTTTAGCAGCACAGCAGGCCTTCTTCTTGGCAGTCTCTACAGGTCAGGAAGTCTACTGAAGAGTTAGTGCCTGAAGTCCAGTATTTATATAAGGTACCTCCTTTGAAAAGGGAGAAGCTTCCAGAGGCTTCCCTTTGAAGTGTACAGGTTTTCTGCCTCCCCGGCCCTGGCTCCAGGCTAACTACAGGGGGTAGGCTACCCTTTGTGTGGAGGCAGGACACAGGGTATTGAAGTGTAAGTAAGACTGTGCCCAATCCCACTCTCCCATCTTTCGATTGATGGCCCATCCAGACACAACAAAGCTCTCTATTGTGTATGGCTGTCTAAGATGAATACACAAAGCCCTACTGTCAGCTATGCCCAGTCATGTGACCAAGGGGAAGGCTCTAAATGGCTAAGATAGGAACATAAAAACAAACTCCTTTGCCAAGCGCACAGCATATTTCATGATTTTCACGTAAATTTATCTTCAGTTTTTCCAACTTAGAAAATAATTGTTCCACCTACTCGAATGAATTTCATTCACTTATTTATTGTCCTTGGTATTTCACACGTAAGATGCAGATGTTTTCAACAAAGTTTCTCATGCGACAGATATGCCCATCCGGGCCTTTTTCTGGGCACGCCAGAATACACCAAACATCCTCAGTCATGTATAATATTGTACCCAATGCATTTCGGGCAATTTATGGCCCTTCTTCAGGGGTTAACTACAAATAAAAGAACATTGCCATTGGATGTGTGCTTAAAATATCCAGATCTTCAATGCAAACAATATAAATCATTGTACAAAAATTCATGCCATGTTTTTCAGCAGATCGTGCAGAGCGTTTTCCCTCTACAAGCGTAACTATACGCTGCGACAATTTTGCCTGGAAGATCCTCTACCGCGCTCAGTCACCCTTCATCAAAAAAGTTTCCCATTATCAAATCCAACCAACAAGATGTTCCCCCTCACAAGCGTTCTTCCGCCTCATTCTTAATGCACAATGCTACGATAAAATGCAACTCGAACTGGCTTTCATACCTTAATGACTTCTCCCGATGTAATGAACTTCCCAACATGATTGTCTCTAATGAGAAAAGCGTTCTACACAGTGCTGACTTTTCCCCTCTTTTAATTAATGAAGCGTAACTCCATCCTTCCCAATTAACCAATGAATTCAATCTAACAGTTACGATGCCTATCCTTCATCACTACACAGCCCATAATGCACTGCTGGAGCCAACACTTAGACGAGAGCCAGCTCTTTCAAGAATTTATGGTGATTGCTCTTACTCTGACTTCAATAGAGGATTCGACCCAAGCATTGTTATCAAAATACCCCGCCCTCCCTGATGTTGCATATGACACTCATGCTTGCATGTTACCCTTTCCTATTCCCACGCATGCAAATGTTCTGCACATAAAATATAATATTTACAAACATAAAAAGACTTTACATCACTCGATATTTATGTGTCCATGTTCTAAAAGAATCCAACCACAGTTCCTTGATGTCTGTTACCGGGATGTGACATCCTACCTGTGTTATGTCCATATAATCTGTTTTGTTGATAATCCGGTGGGTGCAACATGTAGGTAGGGCAGACGTATTACTTAAAGAAGAAAGCAGTACAGTACACACCATTTTCACCATTGTTGCCGATATTAATCATGTTCATGGAGTTAAACTTGTGCGGTAGAGGATGATCTTTCAGGCAAAATTGTCGCAGCGTATAGTTACGCTTGTAGAGGGAAAAAGCTCTGCAGGGTCTGCTGAAAAACATGGCATTGATTTTTGTACAATGATTTATATTGTTTGCATTTGAAGATCTGGAGATTTTAAGCACAAATCTAATGGCAATGTTCTTTTATTTGTAGTTAACCCCTGAAGAAGGGCCATAAATGGCCCGAAATGCTTTGGGTACAATATTATACATGACTGAGGATGTTTGGTGTATTCTGGCGTGCCCAGAAAAAGGCCCGGATGGGCATATCTGTCGCATGAGAAACTTTGTTGAAAACACCTGCATCTTACGTGTGAAATAACAAGGACAATAAATAAGTGAATGAAATTCATTGGAGTAGGTGGAACAATTATTTTCTAAGTTGGAAAAACCAAAGATAAATTTACGTGAAAATCATGAAATATGCTGTGCGCTTGGCAAAGGAGTGTAACTTCACTCCACCAATGTTTGTATCTACGAATGCGTGACACCAGGATGGATCACGTAACCCAGGCTGCACGCTAACAAGTTTAAATCCACGAACATGATTAATATTGGCAACAATGGTGAAAATGGTGTGCACTGTACTGCTTTCTTCTTTAAGATAGGAACATGCCAACTTTCTAAAAGTGGCATTTTCAAAATTGTAATAATGAAAATCTGACTTAATCATAAAAGAGGATTTTTCATTACAATTCCAAAGGCACCAAACAAACTGTTTAACTGTTCCCATTTGGAAGTTGTAGCTTATTAAATATAATAGATTAATTCCAATGTTATCTTATGGGAGAGGGAGGCTTTTTAATAGTGAAAAACTAATGTATGCGTTTTCACTACCAGGACATGCAAATTTAAAAGTACATGTCCTACTTTTTAAATACACTGCACCCTGCTATCTGGACTGTCCAGGGACTATCCTAGGGGTGACATATGTATTAAAAAGGAAGGTTTGTACCTGGCAAAAGTATTATTTTTACAGGTCAAAATTACAGTTTTAGCCTCTTGCGTGCTGATGACGAGCTCAGCTCGTCATGCAGCACGTGGGCGCTATGCTGATGACGAGCTGAGCTCATCATGACCTCCGCGGAATGCCCACGCAAGGATAATTCCCCCGCTGTGCTAGGCTTTCAATTGAGCCGGCGTGGCCATGACGAGCTCAGCTCGTCATCAGCACAGCGCCACTGTGCTGCAGGATGAGCCGAGCTCATCATCAGCACTGCGGCGCCGCGCGCCCCCCCCCCTGCGCCGCAGGGGAATTAGCCCCATGGCGATGGGGTTCAAATTGTACGTGGAGGCCGCAATGGCAGGTCTGAGACATTTTCATAGGGCTACTTACATGGGTGGCACAATCAGTGCTGCAGGCCCACTAGTATCATTTAATAATTTACAGGCCCTGAGTCCATGTAGCAGTACCACTTTATTAGGGAGCTACAAGTAAATGGCAATCGTTTATGAGCCAATTCTACCATGTTTTTAAGGAGAAAGCACAATAGCTCTGGCTAGCAGTGGTGACGTGCATATATTTGTAAATGCCAAAATGAAACCGTTCAGAAAACAAGAGGGTGAAGGCAAAATTTTTGAAAATAACCCTGCTGAAAGGGCCAAGTCCAACAACAACAGCCTAGTAACTGGTAGTTGGGTGGTGGTCTTGGGTCTTTTTGAGAAGCAGGATACTTTCTCCTTCCTCCAAAGTTAAAATAGAAGCCTAACACACTTACTTATGGAAATTAAAAATAGGGCCCTAATACCGTACAGAGCATAGCATGATGCCTCCCAGAAGGTATGAAACATTTACGAGGAAGTTAATCGCTTGAAGCAATTCGAAAGAGCAGTAATTGATTAAAATTGACATTCAAGCTACGCGCTGCTCCCAAATAGATGTCCTGATGCAGTCTTGCCACAACAAGTACACACTGTACAAATTAAAAGCTTGATTCAACCTTGTGATCTCAAGTTGTTCTTGGTGATTCACCAGAGTCTGCCAGAAGGGAGGGAGCCCTACTGTACACATTCTTACTATGAGAATGTAACACATATCTGGGCGGTGCATGGGCAATAAGCACTTTTTGCACTCTGCCCAACTAATGGGACAATAAACAGGCACGCAGCTTTCCATACAATACATTGTGAACCTGCTAAACATGCATTGCTTCATAACACTAAAAGCTCACATTGCAATAAAAAGTGATATTAAACAGACCAGGCGCCATCCTAGAAATAACAGTCTGCTATTGGGTGGAGGTTGCAGAGACATTTTCCTCTATAAAAGAAAACACATAGTCTTTCAAATAATAACATACCCTCTTCTCCACATATAACTCAAATGCCCTCTCAGACCGTCTCGTGAACGTCTAGGCCTTTCCTTTGCTTCCCCTCCATCACTGAAATGTTTAAATGAAGCCTCAAGAACCCTGGCTTTTTAGCCCATGGCATACCTTGCACAATCCCCATTAGCCGCATCTCAACATGGTGCTCAGTGTATTATTTAGGAAACTCCAGCACTGTGATGGCACTTCCTCTGCCAGTGTCAATGGACCTTCACCAAAGTGCCCCCTTCACAGCACTCATGTGGACGTCACTCAACTCACTAAATCGTCCTGCACGCACCGGTTACACATTTATCTTCCTTGATGAGGGACCCTGCTGCTCGCTAAATAAATGCATTAGAATACTGTTTAGAAGTGCTGATATTATTACATACCATCTATATCACCAACTCACAGCTCTCCCTGCAGGCGCCGGATATACGAAACAGTTATTATACAGGTACCTTCTGCAGACATGAAAATCACAATATGAGAAGAGGGCCCGAGGGAATTATATTTAATGACCAAATGAACTCCAAACCCCCATAAAATGAACACATAACAAAACTAGGAGAACACTGGTCAACAAAATGGTAAGACTATTAAGCTAGATAAACCGAATGGAGTCAGTTCCACTATACTGAGACACGTCCCATCAGCCCACCTCACTGGCGGAGCATCGTCATTTGGGACTGAGATATGTTGATACAGTGAAGTGCACCCCTCAATGAGGGGGACTTTGCTCACACTGCATCTAGAGGACACTAAACTGTCCAAGTTCTCAGTAGAGTGGTGCTGAAAAATGTTGAAAAGTGCAGTGCATGAAAAAGTGCGGGTTAAAAATAGCTACCTGAAAACACCACCATATTTTTTTTAGTGTTTGCCAAGTGCCAAGATTAAAAAGAAGTGTAAAAACCATATAGTTTGAAATATTAACTATCTCAAGGCAATAGGATCCGGGTCGACATGTTTTAGCCATAATGGTTAATGTTAACCTGGCTTTCTTCAGGACCTAGTTTGAAAAATCCTACTGCAATGAAGAAGAATTTTAGTGTGAATGTAATTAATAAGAACTGGTACGATACCTCTACCAAAGACCTGGAGTACAAGTGACTGTTTCAGTATCCAGAAGATGTAGGGTGTTAATCCATTCCCAGCTTTATGTGGGAGTAGACCTCACCTCGCCCGGCAACTGCTCGGTGTGGGAGGCCCCGCTCTGTCCGTCGGTACCTCTGGCTCAAATGCTCCATCCATCATCCCCTTTTGTATCGCTTTGTTCGCCCTAAGTAGGCAGGGTATGCTCAGACGTGAGTTCCTTGCTCACTTTGCCACTGGATTCAAGCTAGCCTGGCTGATGACGGCTGAAATGCCAGAAACCGGTCCCATGATGCTTGTTTCCGGTCCAGGGAAGACACGGCTTTGGCAGTTCGGGCTGGACTTTTCCCCTGAAGCACAGGGTCAGACTAATCTGCATATGGCCATGTCTGAACTGGGGTGGCGGAGTGAGCTAAAGAATGGTGATGGATTAAACCCAAATCAGTTGACTGGGGGTGAGTGTTTGATTTGCTCAACCGCTCCATCCATCATCCCTTTTGTATCGCTCCTAGGAGAGCAGCACAGGGATTGGATGGGAGTCTGTCCCAGAGACTGCCAGGAAGAAAAGAGATGTGGGACGTGGGAGACGAGCCGGCCCTCGGTTAAGGTAAGTTCTTTTTTTTGTTAATATTTTATTACTAACCCCCCTCCTTCCCCCAGCCAAGTTCTTTTTTTTGTTAATATTTTATTACTAACCCCCCTCCTTCCCCCAGCCGTGTGACGCAACCCCTCTCACGTTCTCTTCACCCTCTCCACTATCCTTCGTTTGTGGTGGCCGCCACTGGCAATAGTAGGTCTTAGCACAGCCAGAATGCCTCATACAATATGTTCTAATACTGAATATTGACCCACAGAATATCGCAATGCAAGAATTTTGGGGACAGAATATCAAGGGACAAGATAATGAAAGGTAATTGCATATAGAGAGATATAAACTTATTATACTTGACTCCACATCTACATACTTGAAGATATATTTATCGCAACATATAACATTGTATGCCAATGATATTGTAGTGTCGATATTCCCACCACATAAAGGGGCATATTTCCAAGCCCCTATCACCACTACAATGTCACTTTCAGGGACGTTGTGATGGGGATAAGGGCCCGGCTTATTTACAGGGCTGCGTAAAGCCACTTTGCCTTGTAAATAAGGCACCCTTTCACACTGTACTTAGCGTGAAAGGGGAGGGCAATATGTGTTGCGTGGGCATTCCACAGCAACACCCATTAATTTTGACGCTGCCCCCTATTTACAAGGGCAGCGTAAATAGGAAGCAGCGCCAAAATTAAGACCAGGGAAAACCTGGTCTTAAACAGGCGAGATTAGGAGAAATGCTTTATTTGTCCTCTTTTTTGCTGTTTCCATGTGTGCTGCCTTGTGCAGCACACATAGAAATAGCAAAGTGCCAACTATTGTTTGTGTACAGAAAGGTCATACTTCCTGCATGAAAAATCATTTTGGAAAAATGCCGTTTTACAACCTCTATGTGTTCTGCATTACCAGACCCCCCAGGATATAGCGGCATGGATTGGCAAATTTAGCGGCACAAAAATTAAAATTTAGCGGCATTTAGCGGCATTTTATTTTGGTTTTTTTTCGACAACAAACACAGATATCTTATTGTCTGAGTTATTTTACAACATGGAGCTATGTACATTTTGTTTATTTACAATTCAGCCCATTTGTTTTGGTTAAAAGGCATGTTAATCTTGACCATGTACGTTCAGTTCTTCTGAGCACTCCAAATCTAGACCAGTATTGTGCTGCTGGTTATAATGTAAAAACAATAATACCAAGATCATGCAGCACATTTCAAGATGTGGTAAATACAAGTCAAGTGCTTCAAAATCAATCCACCTAACATCTACAGTTGAAAGTGGTGGAGAAATAATGCTGATAAAACCTGCACAGCTAAAATATGAATTAATCTGTGGGCAACCCTGTGTCAAAAAGCACCGGAAAGAAAGAAAAATGGACTATGGGCCCCAAGGAATGCAATGTGGGCCCCACCGGAAAGAAAAACAAATTGACTTTGGCCCCCGGGGGCCCGCCGCGTGCCCCGTGTGCAGCGGGCCCCACCGGAAAGAACAACTACTGCAATTTGGCCCCCGGGGCCCTGCCACGTGCCCCGTGTGCGGCGGGCCCCCACAGTAGCACAGTAGCAGCAGGAAGGTACGTACCTGTACTCGTCGTCGTCGTCCCGGTCCTTGCTCCCTCCTGCGCTCCTTCCTGGCTCCTGCTTGCTCCCTCGCCGCCGGCTGCCGAGGAAGGTACCTGTACTCGGCGTCGTCGTCCCGGTCCTTGGCCTCCTGCTTGCTCTCCCTTGCTGCTGGCTTCTTCCACCTTCACCTCTTGCTGACCTGGGTGTCCCGCCCTGGATGGCTGTCCCGCGAAATCCTGGATCAGGGAGAGTGAGGAGGCAATAAGAAGATGAGCGCGGCCGAGAGCAGAGCAGTTTCTATTGGCTCTCCGCGTATGCCCAATGAAAACGGCGGATTTTGTGGCCGGTTTGCCAAAAATCGCGGGATTTGCACATAGCTGCAAATTTCCGTTTTTTTTGCAAATCGCAAAATCGAGATATCCTGGGGGGTCTGATTAGGCAGCATACATAGAAGTTACAAAACAGCATTTGAAGATTGTGTATGTGCAAGAAGGGGGACCTGCCTGCACATAGACTATCTTCCCATCAACACAGGTAAAATTGCACTATGGTACAAGGGTGCCTGCTTTGGGGCTAGGTAGCTAAAGTTCGCGCCAGAGCAGGGTGAAATGCAGGGCTGCACCATATTCTAGTAAATATGGTGCAGCCCTGCGTTTCTAAAGTGGTGAAGCATGTTGTTAGCCTTCTTGGCTTAACAACACGCTTTGCCACTTTATTGTATATATGCTCCAAAGTTTATTAAATATGGTGACTGGTGTAAGGCTGGTTTTCTAATATAGAGGCTCTTCTCCTATGTATCAAAGCTCAAGTTTGAATTAATGTTGATAACTTCAGTTTTACAGGGGTTATGTTTTATTTAGGTGCAGTACACAGTGCAGTTAGTAGATGCAAGTCATGCTGCAAAATATGCCAGAGGTATACGCAGGAATTTCCTCGATATGCATATCAGTGTTAAGGGCTGAAGATGGTCATAAAATATAGTGGAGCATGTTGCAGCACAACTACCTGTGTTATGATTTAAACATACGTGTCCTGCCTCCTGTCAGCATGTGGGGAATGGGAGGTGTAATTGAGACCCACACATCAGATAAGGTTCTCAAAATGTTTGCCTACTTAGATGCTAGTGTTGATAGAGTCAAGTAGTGCTAATTGGTAGAGAGAAAAACCTCGATCCATACCAGCACACTCAACCTCCATCCTGAGGTCATACTAAGTTGATAAGAGTGCTGATCTGTTGTCCATAATTAGGTGAAAAATTACTTTTATTTGATCAAAATGGGAACAAATACAGATATCAAAGAGGAATTTAGGAAATCGCATTAGAAAATTCTGGATCATTGATAAGAACGTGCTGGATTATTGATAAGAAAATGCTGGATCATTGATAAGAATGTGCTGGGTTATTGATGAGAAATTGCTGGATCATTGATAGGAATGTGCTGGGTTATTGATGAGAAAATGCTGGATCATTGGTAAGAAAATGCTGGATCATTGATAAGAAAATGCTGGATCATTGATAAGGAAGTGCTTGATCATTGACAAGAAAATGCTGGATTATTGTTTGCTGATAAAAGATGCAAGTTGCAGTTACCCAAAGACAAGGCTGAAAGTAATTTCCCCTTCATTTTGAGCAATTGTTGAGAACATCTATTTGAACATTAATAGTAAATGAATTGTGAGTTTTTATGGCACAACCTTAGCCAAATAAAGATTGATTTGAGTTGATATTTTCCCATTCTTGTTATCAGGTAGCATATCCACCTTACCTGTGGTACTTAGATTTTTGTGTTACTTTTATGGACCAATTGCTCCACTGCCAGTTGAACATGTAGGTCCTGATTATTTGTAACTACAATATGCAATGTCTACTCCCCGTCCTGGCAAGGTATTGCAGTGAATGAGTATACAATGACTTACTTCAAGAACGCTACAAATAGGTTCTGTGGGCCCGATTCACAGAATGAACTTAAAACTAAATCCTAAACTTACTACTATTTGGTATTCACAGAATGCACTTACTACTTTCGGGATTCACAGAGTGAACTTACTACTTTCGGGATTCACAGAATGAACTCACTACTTTCGGTATTCACAGAATAGATTTAAAACTACTAACTTTACGCCCGCACTTGGGCCGGAAATTCCGGCCCGGAGGCGGAGTTTCCGCCCGGAGGCGGAGCTTCTGGCTTGGAGGCAGAGCTTGCGGCCCAGGGGTGGAGATTTCAGCCATGGCTAAATCCCCACCTCTGAGCCAGAAGCTCCGCCTCCAAGTCACAAGCTCGGCCTCCGGGCTCTAAGCTCCGCCTCCAAGCCGGAAGCTCCGCCTCCAAGCCGGAAACTCTGCCCCCAGGCCGGAAACTCCGGCCCGAGTGCAGACGTAAAGCTAGCAGTCTTAAATCTATTCTGTGAATACCGAAAGTAGTAAGTTCTTTCTGTGAATCCCGAAAGTAGTAAGTTCACTCTGTGAATCCCGAAAGTAGTAAATGCATTCTGTGAATACCAAATAGTAGTAAGTTTAGGATTTAGTCTTAAGTTCATTCTGTGAATCGGGCCCTTTGTTTCCTGGCCAGTTACTTGAGCTCAGAACTCGAAAATTGCATCTGCTGGTGAATTAAATCATATTTCCACCGGGCAATCATAAACGAGCCAAGAGCCGAATGTATGAGTAATAAAGTCTGCAATGTGCTGTGGTCGCTTCCTCGATCATGACTGGCAGCTCACCTCGCACCCAAAAAGCGCCAGTATTATTTCAAGGTGAACACAATAGGCGGCTTTGAAGGGAAGCAAACTGAGTGTTGGTGGACTTTAGGAAAAGGGCTAGCAAAAGTGGTAAAGAAGGATGCCACTGGGAGCAGAGCTGCATGATTTGTTTTTGACAGGAGGCAAAACAGTATTTTTAAACATGCCTATTCATTTTTTGGAAAAGATGGGTACCAACCTAAAGTTGGAGCGATGAACATGGCAGTGGCAATGAGGTCAGTTCTGAAATTCACTTGGACAAACAGAAACACATGCAGGCATTGCTTCGAATGTCATGTGCTTTATAATTGTTGGACAGGTATTTGGTAAGAGCAAACAACAAAGCCAAAGAGTATGTACAACTTGCAAAATTATGCATGGTTTTCAGTTGTCTATGTAGGCAATTAAATGCACAACTGGCAGGTCAGGCTGATGAGACAAACTTAGAAAAACAAAGCACAACTGGTCGGCAGGCCTTTAAAAAGATTTAACAAACCTTTCTGTAAAATGTTTTCAAAACTGTGTACAGAAAAAATAAATAAATACATCACTACCCATAATTCCCTTCTCATAAAAGCATAGAAGACGGGAGTTGGTTTGGCTCATAGACAATTAACGTTGTAACTGTTGCAGAGAGATGCACTTAAATTATTGATCATTATTCACTGTAATAACAACCATGACTGATTATTAGACATTGCTGCTCGTATTGTTATAAGTAAGGCTTTTGGTTTTATGTTTTATGTGGACATAACTGAAGTCCATGCACTCACAGACTTCTATAACTCTTCTATTTCTAGCATCATGCACTCTATGTCTCCACTCCAACAAAAAAATGCACCTACAAAAATATCTAAACCCTGGTTCAATGGCAACCTAAATTCGGAACGCCGCAATCTAAGGGCCATCGAACTTTCCTGAGATCCACTCCATCCACGGACCATCTAAAAATCCTTAGATCAGCAAGAAGCTCTTATAACAAACAAATCAAGACAGACAAGGCGGAATATTTCAGATCCCAACTTAACCAACTAGCTAATCCACCCAAGAAACTGTTTGAACTGGTTAAACAAAAATCGGTGGTAGCCCCTAAGCGGTCAGTTTCGGATGTCAATCCTCCCTCATGTGCTGACCTGGCGGCCTTTTTTAATGAGAAAACTAGACTTATTAACATTGATCTAGAAACCAGGAGGGTTCTATTGATAACCAATGATCCTGCACTCCCCCTGTCCTTACCAGACAAGGCTGCACCATGTAGCTGGGATATCAAGAACAACGCTCCATGGGACACCCTTACCCCCTCAATGAAAATGATATCAAAAAGGTTCTTTGGAGTATCAACCCATCTTATCACCTCAGTGACCTGTTACCACCCACCATCTTTAAAGCATTTAAGGATACAATCTCCCCCATCTGGACAAAGATTGTCAATGCATCTCTGTCACAAGGCACGATCCCAGAATGCCTAAAAGAGGCCCAGGTAACACCTATATTAAAAAAAACCTACAGCAGACAGTACAGATCTTAACAACTTCCGTCCTTTCTCCAGCATCGACACACTAGCCGAACTCCTGGAAAAATGCGTCCAGTCACAACTATGTGCGCACATCCATAATTTCCATCTCCTGGACCAACACCAATCTGGCTTTCGTATTGGGCACAGCCCTGAATCAGCTCTCACTCACGTGATGGATGACATCCTAATAATGCTTGATCGAAATTAATCCTGCCTCCTTATCCGATTCGACCTTTCCTCCTCATTTGACACTGTCAATCATGACAACCTCCTAGTCATTCTGGAGCAAAGGATGGGCCTCTCTGGTCAGCTGCTGAAATGCTTCGCGTCCTTCCTCCAGCACAGGTCCCAAAGAGTTAAGGTGAACAACTCACTCTCCCAGCCATCCCCAGTCACCGTGGGGGTTCCCCAAGGGTCCTCCTTATTTTTTTTTTTACAAATCTTTTTATTAACCATCATCGACATCATATGTTAAATCAGGCACTTTTCATTACTGTAACTTTCAATCAGGCATCAGCCTGGTAATTCACGACATTAGCACAGTATATACAAAGGGGTAACTCAGGGTGAAAGTGTAGGAGAGTAGGGTCTGCTATCCTATGGTCACCCCAATTTTTGCTTTTTGCTTCACTGGTTTTCGACTTAATGTGGCTGTGGGCCTGCTAATCAGACCCACAGCCTGCTGTTCTCTTTCTAAATTCACAGACATGTACTATAGGTACATAACCAAATTGGTACTGGACTCCTTGTCAGCCCCTGTACAGTGCACTATAGGTGCCCAGGGCATAGGGTCATCCAAGGCCTACCAGGGGCTGAAGCATAGCTTTTGCCACCCCTGGCTGGTTCTTAAATTGACACAACTGGCTGATCACTCAGCTGGGGCAAGGTGGTGTAATCACCCCTTGCTTAGATATAGTATACCTATGTCTAAACCTATATCTGGACACATATATACCTATCAGCCACTCCTATAGCAGGCCTTAACAATCCTGAAGGCAGAGTGCTTGGTTTTATGTGAGATGGTGCTCTAGCATGAGCTGAGCCCGTCTGCAGTGTTGGGACCAATTCCTTAAATGAAATGTTGTTCCAGTGATACTGCCATACCATATACTCTTAAGTGCATTATAATCCTTACGGTTATTGCAACTCCGGTTTGGCTTTATCAAAACATGTCGTGTTTGGTGTCAAACAACATGGAATGCTACCCCCTCGACGATTCTGACGATGGGGGCAACATCCCACCCCTCTAGGAGGGGAAGACATGTTACTCACTGCAAATGCGGTTAATCCTAACCAGAGGCCCAGCATCACAAAATGGACGCTGCTGCCACAGACACGAGTCTGGCCCCCTGCTGCTGACCGAAACTCGACAGAGGAGGCTTGATCAAAGGATCTCCTGTCACAGGGAGGTGTCACACCACCCCAGACAGGAGATAGTGGATTGTAGCAGGGAGGGTTGAAAGAAACTAGACACTGCCTGGGGCGCACAAGGTGTCCCTGGGCAGATTCCAGTCAAACCGGTTCTGGGGCACTCCAGCCCCAGTCCTGGCGACAAACTGGACAAAGGGAAAGGGGTGTAACCACCCCCTTCCTGGGTCCCACCCAGGAAGGGACCTATCAGGTAATCCAGCCCCTTGATTTGGAATAAAGGTAGGAGCTGTGCAGATGCACATCAGATTATCCTGACTGAAACTTATGAAACAAAACTCTGGACCCTTCGACATCCCACTCGACGTGGAAGACTGGAGAATCTCCCTTGTGGTCAAGGAGTGACCACCCTGTGCAAACAGGCACCATCCAGCACCTCGACGTTTGCTTTGTTGCAGTTCCCGCCAGAACTCGAGCAACAGAGATCAACAAGAGCCAGCGATCCTGACTTCTAATAGCCCGATCCACAGTCTATGCAGAGCTGGGACCCGTGGAGGTGACCTGAAGCGTGGGAGCGGCCATCTTGGAAAAACCACGAAGCGCTGACCGTGCAGCACCCGAGACTCCCTTGAAGCTGTGCATTGGAGCATGAAAATCTCCAGCCCCGAGCAGCTGGTGCACCGAAGCTCACCCCTCCACACTTGACGAGTGCTGCGTGGGGCCCTTTGGCATTTTCCTGCTCGACGCGTTGGTCCGGTCGCTTGCCCGTTGGCTAGTGGCCCCAGAACTGAAAAACCTTTGAATTTACACAGCTGGTCTGGTTGCTCCAGACTGGCCCTCACTCTCCTGAAAAGGAGCACCCGCTCTGACCTTGCTGGTCCGAGTGTTAAGCCATCTCTGAATGCTGCGTGGGTTGCCTTTGCCAAAGCTTGTTGACTCCGATCGTGAAGCCGACACCGCCGACAGTGAGAGCCTTTGTGGGACAGCTCGTGATTCACTCCAGGATATCCTCGGTGCCCCAGAGACCACGTGGCAGCGGAGAGAAGCTACACAACATCGACCTGATTGCGCCCGACATTGCCTGGTTCCTTCCTGGTTCCTTCCTGGTCACTGCCAAGTGACCCAGACTCTGTCCCCTCTGCTTTCAGGTACCCTTCCACTTCGATCCACCCTTGGATCGCACCGGACACTTCTCTTCTGGACGCCTGCAGCATCTTCATCTCCAGGCACCTTAGAACTGCGTGAGGAAACCCGACACATCTTTGCACCTGTGCACCCGCTTCCTGTGGGTGAGGTAACACTTGAACGCCGATGCTTCTGTAGAGGCTTACACCTCTAGTGTCTAACTCTAAAGTTTTGTCCTTCTAGTCCAGTCGGAAGACTCTTAAAACTGTAAAACGATAACTTTTACGCACCATTGACTTTACATTGGTGCAAGCTTGTGCTTTAGGCACTGCACCCGAATCCCGCGGGCTACTCCCGTCCTAACTGTGGTTATTCCAGTGTAGTCCAAGCGATTCCCAAAGCCCTAGGCCTTACCCCCGATCGATTAGTGATTGTTATACCACTTCTTTTGATATATGGTTTGAGTGGCCACCGGCCTCATCCAAAAACGTGCAACTTGTATATGTTAAATTGTGCTTTTGTTTAAACGCTTGTGCTTCATTGCTCATAAAGAGTAGTGGGGATTATTCTGAGAATAAATACATATATTTGTATAATATATAACTTGTGTGGTGTCCTTTCATTTGATATTACAGGATTGCATATGGTAAAACAGCTGGCTTCACATGCCCTCTTGAGTTAAGCCTTTAAGGCTGCTTAGTCCATGCTACCCCTAGGATAGCTTGTCTATAAGGTTGACTTACAACCATCACCATAAGGGATTGTTTGGACTGATACAAGGTGCCCACAGAACTGTGGACATCATATACCAGGACAACTTCTCACAGAAAGCATATTATGAAAGGCTAGGTGCAACGACGGGGTACATATGTTGCCTCTGTATCAATTCCAGGGTCCCCAGACTCGGGATAATTTCCCAGGGCAGTCATTGGCCACAAATACAGTCTTTTTGTGGAACATGCACCAGTCCATGCAAATCTTCAAGTCTTTCAGTGTTGGAGGGGCAGCCACCAGCCATGCCTGGGTAATGTTCCTTTTAGCAACCATAAAGCCTAATGTGGCCCACTGTGTTTGGTTTACGTTCAGATCAGTAGGTTCCCATATATTGAGCAAACATCTCCGCGCCTCTGGGAGCAGGGGGAATCCCAAGATAGTCTCCACCACACCGTGGATCTCCCTCCAATAGGACTGAACATGCGGGCATTCCCAGATGATATGTAGAAACGTACCCAAAGGGCCACATTGCCTGCGAAAGTCTCCTGTGGGTGCCCTTCCCATTAACACCAGTCTAGGGCCTGTCATGTATATTCTATGTAAAAATGTTTCGTTGGACCAGTTGCAGTCGTGCATGTATAGCCACAATTCTGGGAGATGACACAGCTTCCCGCCAGTCGTCATCATCTAACTCAATACCATCTACTACCCATTTTTGTTGGAGCTGTGTGAGGGGGTCTTCCATATTATATATCAGCTTCTTGTAGATCAGGGATTTAGCCTTCTTGGGAAGGTGTCCGTCCAGTATTCTATTTTCCAGTGGGGGGGACTCGGGGTGAGGAACTGACTGGGAAAGCTGCGCGTAGGGCATGCCTAACTTGTATGTAGCGGAAGTGCTCCGTGTCAGCCAGTTCATGTTGTTCTTGTAGGGAAGCGAACGTTTTTATGTCCCCTTTTTCCCACATGTCCTGGACTCTGGAGATACCTATTAAGTCCAAGTTATGAAATCCCTTTGTCTGCCACAGGTTCCCTAGCTTCTCTGATTCCCATAAGGGGGTGGCCAATGTAAGTTTGCCCTCCCATCCCAACGATCTGGGGGCAGTGTGCCAGATGGCTATAGAGTGGCCAGTAGGACCCGTTAGAGCAGGTTGAACAGGTTTAGCATACAATTTTCTATTATAATTCCCACCTGGAAGAAGCCATCTGTCCATTCGATACCCAGGATTGTTAGGTGTGCCATAAGTGCCATGGTTAATGGCAGCCAGGTCGGCGGCCAAGTAATATGGCAGGAAGTGCGATACCTCTGTCGTACCATTTCAGGGTCAGTTTAGTAAGGGCTATGCGTGGCGGTCCGTCCCACAGTAAATCCCTCTGCAGTTTCTCAATTTCTTTGAAGTAAGTCGGGGGGACAACATCTAATGAGTTTTGTCGGGCATACAGAAAGCGAGGGAGGGACATCATTTTGAAGAGAGCGGCTCTCCCAAGAATGGACAACGCAAGAGTCCTCCAAATGACAATGTCTCTCTGCAGAAGTTGGAGAGGGGAAAGGAGATGATTAGTATATCGGAGTGTAGGGTTCCGGGATATGAATATGCCTAAGTATTTAAAGCCTGATGTACTAATTTTGGATTGGGCAATTAGAGGGTAAGGCCGGTATTTCCCTGTAGAGGGGATATAGATGAGACTTAGTCCAGTTAATGCAGAATCCGGAGTATCTCCCAAACACTGCCAAGATGTCTAATAAGACAATTAGAGACTTCCGTGGATTTGTTAAGTAAAGTAGGACATCGTCAGTGTAGAGTGATATTCGATCTTCCCAAACCATTGACCAACGGAGGCAATGGTCCTCCTTATCTCCCATTCTCTTCAATTTGTTCCTGGAACCTTTAGCTAATGTACTAAAATCCATGGACATTCGCTTCCATATGTATGTAGACGACACCCAACTCTACTTGAAAATCTCCTCCCCAGATAACATCACTTCACTCAACTTCACCCTACTGACTACTCAAAACTGGCTAACTGAGAACCACCTCCTGCTAAACACTTCCAAAACAGAATTCCTCCTCATTTCTCCCCTAAACACACTCCTAAAATTGACCTCTGGATGAATCAACTCACCGCCTTCAACTGCCCCCCCCCCATTATTAACTCAGCTAAATCTCTAGGAATCACCCTGGACAAACATCTGAATATGAAACTCATATTAGCAATGTCTGCAAGGGAGCTAACCACCTTCTGAGAACACTCAGGAATCTCAAACCTTTCCTACCTCAAGCAGATTACAAGCAAGTGGTCCAAGCGCTTGTTTTGCCGAGGCTTGACTATGGCAGTGATATGCTATGTGGCCTCCCCAAATACCCTTTGGCCCCTCTAAAGGCATCATTGAACGCAGCAGCCAGATTGATAACAGGCACCAAGCAAAATGCCCATATCACCCCGGTCCTAAAATCTCTAACTGGCTGCCCTACGAAGCTGGAATTCAACTAAAGATTGCTTGCTTATCGCACAAAGCCCTCCACTTCAAAACCCCCAACTACCTTGCGCAAAAGCTAGAACTATCCAGAGGGGTAGACCCTCAAGGAGTGCTAATTCCCTCCTCTTGGAACCCCAGATCTTCTGCAAAAAGAGAACATGCCAACGAGCCTTCTCGGGCTCCACACCAAAAATTTGGAACTCTCTTCCACCGGAAATGTGTAGAATCTCTTCCAAGGTTGCTTTTAAATTGGAAGTAAAAAGATTCCTCATGAATAAGTTCTTACCTTAACAAGAGGAGCGATTGTCCGCTGTAATCGCATCGGACATACTACAGTATTGGTTGTTAATCTTGTATTTTACTATTGTATTTGCTCCCCTTTTGTCATTAAGTTTCATCTACTAGCCCATTCTTCGTTTTCCCCAGGTTTATAAATGGTCTTTTATGTGTTCACTATTTGATTCAATGCTTAGTATATTCCCCATTTGACTCGTGTACTGATCTGTTACCTTCCTTTCCCTCAAACTCTAAATCGCTCTGATATGCTACGGGATCAAGTTTGCGCTATGTAAAACTTTATGAATAAATAAATATTTCGTTATTTTTCAGCCGTTTTATTGGTAGTTAACCATATTTTGAGAATACATGAACTGATAAACATGCACATACACTTTTATGTCTGTTTGTATTTTAGGAAGTTAAGCAGCACCTGGACGCACAGGTATGTTAACATATGCCTGTATTTAAGGAAATATTGACGTATTTAACTCCCCATGTTGTCTATCCACTGAGCTGTTGGCCTGGAATTCATGAGAAACAGGCTGGATAGTCACTCAGAAGATGGCCTATTTTCAATAAACTAAATATAGGCGGGAAGCAATTGTAAAAGTCAGTAAAAACGGAAAACTGAGAGCCTTCATTATAACATGCTATGCATCAGGATATGCCTATGTTAGTCACAGCCAAGTCATTTATTATCTTTCATTTCAGACTCATCAACTTCCTCCCCTTTTTCTACAATTCTCATTATACCAGCCCACTCATACTCAGGGCCTCATTTATGAAAACTGTTGCATCACTGCAATAAAACAGCGATGCAACAGTTTTCATTGCGCCCTACTTGCAACACCATGGATGCTCTGTATTTAATGTACGGCGCTCGATGTCGCAAGGAATGACAGATGCATCAGGAATCCTGATGTTTCAGTCAGCGCAAAAGTCACGCATTGATGGAGTTGTGTTGCAAAAATTATGCAACTCCAGAAATTCATGGGGTAGGCAGGTGTCAATAGCACCACGTCACCCTTAGGCCTGCCATGTCCTTCCTCCACCTCAATATGCAGAGGAGCTCCTGAAAAGGGGCACCTTACCCAAACTCAAGCAGCTGAAATTGGCTTCCCAATTTAAGTACTTCTGTCTTGTTATGTTGACTGAGGGGGGCTCATTGCAATGTCAGGCGGAAAGCCTCCTCGCGTCAGTCGGAGCCCTTCTGACCGACTCGGTCTGTTTACAGTCCGACCGCCCAATTACAATGTTCACGGTCGAAATGTAAACTGGCCAGTCATTCAGACTCAGTTCTGACTGACTCCCGGAGTATTTTTGGCAATCGGAACCGTAGTATAACCACCTATGGATAGCGTTTCTGCCGTCCGGATTCCAACAGCCTTTCCGTGCCGGAATTTCTGACATGGAAAGGCTGTCAGAAAGTGACTTTGGGGGCCCCTGGCAGGGCCCGTTATCCCTTGCCTCCTACGGTTGGTGGCAGAGGTGGTACCTAGGGTACCTCCTCTGTAAAACCCTACACTGTGTGGCAGGCACCAAGGGGTGCCTGCGACAGGCTGCAGGGTTTTACACACACACACCATTTCCCCATTGGAGCCTGTGTTACTGCCGGTTCTCTGGTGTAACATGAGCTCCCATACGAAACAATGGGTTGCACCGTAATCCGGTAGTCGGACCCGTCAACCGAAAGTCAGTTGGTCCCGAAACCGAGACGTGTCCGGCAGAAGCTTTCCACCCGACATCGTAATGAGCCTAATGTGCTTGTGGTAGTCAGAATTGTTGTTCCTGATGCAGTATTATTTTGTGCTTAAAGGTGTATGACTGTATATCTGTATGTGATAGTTGTATAGTGCAAACCTAGCAAAAGCGACTTAGTGCTGTAACGTGCCAAACAAGAGCAAATCGTCGATACTTCCACTCTAGACCAAGATTGTGAATGCCTCTCTACTTCAAAGCATTATTCCTGACTGCTTAAAGTCCGGGCATTTGTCTCCAAACCTAAAAATATGGGAATTATTATTCTCCTGCTTGTTTTTCTTTACCAGGGATAAGATACAGAGCCCTGAATGGCTTAACTTTGTTACCCAGTTTGACATGATCATGTTGCAAGAAACCTTGGCTCAGGAGTAAGATGGTTGTGGTGGCTTTGAAAGCTGGAATGTTGCAGCAAACCCTTCTTTGGACCACAGCGCATGTGGTGGGTTAGCCATCCTGGTCCGCATCTCTAAACAACTAAAGGTTTTACCAGTCCCCTTTAGATACACTGGGATACAGATCTTATGGATAGTTTCTTCCAGTGAGTTCCATTTCTTTTTGGTACATTTCTATAATTCATTTAGAGATTCCGCGTGCCAGGTTGAGACCTTATTTCACGTAATATCCACCCTTAAGGTCAGATTGCTTACACATCTCAAGTCCATCAATACAATTTTGGGTGGGGATTTCAATGCTAAGTTGGGTGTAAATCAAACAGATATAAATCCATTCCTCATTGAATAACCCTTTTTTTACATATTCACTTCTGATTGAATGGGACGAAAGTTACTAGATGTGCTTGGGCATGTGGGCCTATGTAATATGATGTCCAGTGGGCCAAGTTCACTGGCTAACCAACCCAATTTAATAGGCTGAGGCAATGGGTCTATTATTGATTTGATTACGTGCTTATATCGAGGTCCCTCGCAGATCTTGTCAGTCTAGGGGTGGTGCATGAAACCTATTTTAGCAACCACAACCCATAGAAATTAGGTTGAGAGTAAACGCTGGTATTAGTCCAGACCCTGTCCCAGGCTTGCCTAGCCTTACCATCAAGGAAAAGGGAAATAGGGTGAAATGGCATTATCTTTCAATTCCTTCTCTGTTTAGAACTTTAGTTCAATCCAAAGAATATCTTATAACATTAGCTTTTGATTCATCCCCTGTCTTTGTCCCAGAAGCTTTTTCCAATTGAGCAATTCTTCTAACACCATCATGAGGGAGATGTCTGGCCTGTGTAGGGAAATCCAAACTAGATGGTTTGATAAAGCTTGTATTAAGGCCAATAAGCAGTTCTGTGAGGCTCTCAACACCAAGCCTTACAACCAACATTGTGGAGGTTAGAATGCTATATAAGCAAGCCATTCGGAAACGGAAAGCATATCCCAAGGATATGTGGCTCTAGGGATTCGAGGGGCTTCTGGGCTGTTGTCAACCGAAGGCAGATTAGTGTGGTTGCTTCAGGTGACAGAGGTTTATTAGCCCAGCTCAATAGGTGTCTCACTTTCAAAAGGGTTATGAACTTGATAAGTCTGTGCCCCCAGTTATGGAACTACAAAGCAGTTTGTACCCACTGAAGGATAGGTTTGACCTTGAGGAAGTATACACAGACATTTTTGCTAGTCCTTCCAATGAAGCCCCTGACGTGATGGAATACTTGTGGACCTCTATATGGTTGAGGCCCACTTTTGGGGCCGTATTCTAACTAATGCACTTAATGCAGTTGTGCAGGTTGGCATTCCCCTGGCATGGAAATCTGCACCAACAGTGGGTTTTTTTTAAACAGGAAAAATAGGGGATCCCACCTGGTATAGACCCATCTCTCTATTAAACCTCAGTTGTGAAGGTGGTGGGGTGTATCTTTTTACAGCGGGTGTAATATTGGGCCCAAGCTAACAAGATACTCTGCCCAGTACAGTATGAGTTTAGGGAAAGCAAAGCAATTTTGGAGCACTGTATGAACGTACTGATTTGGAAATATGCAGTGGCAAGGGTTTAATGTCTTACATTTATGGACGTGGGTAGTGCTTTTGACTGGGTAAATAGGTCAAAGCTATGGAATAATTTCAGGGTGTAAGGGCTACCTGTGGAGGATGGGTAATTGGTAGGGGTAAGGGTGCACCTATCACAAGCAATAAGGCCACCCACGCAATACATCAAGATAAAATCTCATTGCATTAGCCCCTGGCTAAACTTTTGGCAGCTGGCTGCTAGCAGGCAGGCCTAGCTCAGGAGACAGGTATGTAAAGTATTCAAATACACCAATATTTAAATACATAAGACACAACCCACAATAAAATTACCACACCAGTTTATAAAAAAGGAAATATTTCTATCTTTAAAATGACAACAAAAAGATAAAAATGCAATATAGGGAACAGGATATATGAATTTCTAAAGATTAAACACTTTATAGTGCTTGAAAATATACATTGCCAATCTGGGACATCTGGTCGTTCTTGACGAGGAAAAGGTTAGCTACCCTAAGTGAAAATGTAACCTTCAGCCGTAAAAACATTTCTGGAGGTTTTTTTCTTGATGTCATGTGGTCCCCCTCCAGTAGGCCGATTTGATGCGAAGTCATCAGATTGCTTTTCATGAGGCCTGGTCATATCCTGGAAGTCTGGAGCTCCAGAGCTTTCAGCAGGACAAACCTAAAATCCAGAGCAGGTCGCGGTTGAAGATAGTCGGCTTGACTCTCGACATTGGGTCGGTCCACTTGTGGTAAATAAATAATTAATTACCTGTGCTATTTTTGACAATAAACAATAAACGGTTAGCTCAATAAATAAGAGTCAAGATACGAGGTAGCTAGAGTATACAGGCTTTAATTAAGCATAAAGGACATGAACAGGACAGCCTGTACGGGAATAGGAATGATGCGCATCAGGGGCAGGAACAAGGACAGGCAAGGGATAACTTTTAATAACAGAACATTAGTATATATAGTTAAACAAAATACATGGAGTTCAATACAGTAGGCGTAACAGTAGGCGTTTCTCGTAGCAGTCGCGAAAGATAAGGCATGACTGATGCAACAAGAAGGCGTGTTCAGGGCGTATACATAGACATGTGATGTAAACGTAACAGAATATGTCATAAACGGGGCGGAAACCATGGAGGGGGCTACCTGAGCAGCTGGGACCTCTAACCTAGTGGTGCGCGCAAACTGACAATGACGTGTTACTAGGGAGAACTGGGGCTATGACTTCTGCGCTAGAAGAGGAGACTAAAGTCTGGAGTGTCAGAGCGACACGTACCTAAGCATATCTAGTATCTAGTGTTTAGAGAACATGTTGATAGAATCCAAAAGTTAGCAGAGCAAAGGCTAACAGACATTAAGACTGGTGCATACATAATCCTATATGTAGTGCGTGTGCGGGGAATATTCTATGAATATTAATACAGTATTTCTCTTACATGGAGACATAAAGGCTAGACCATGACGGAAACTATTGATGCGATTCAGTAGCTTAGGAATGCAGAGAAGGAGGGCTGGACTGATAACTAGAAACATAACATACTCTTGGCAGACTGGAGGCAGAGCCAGGCCGAGCCGGGCACTGTGAGGCATGAAAGTAAGCTAAGGGTCAGGGATACAGGTGGGGGCTGTATCGCTCCTCGGAGGGGGTTCAGGAAACAGGAGCTGAATCTGAGTCCGGGCCCTTTTGAGGCCTAGAAACGGGGACTTTTCAATGAATTAACGTGCACACTGTGAAACGTGGCAACGTAGGTTTACATAGGCCTAATATTCGTTGTATTCACGAAAACTGGTAACTGGCAGACTAGAGATGGACACAACTGTAATTGCGTCTTTAATCGATCAGAAGGGAATACATGCATATCGATCATGCACGTATGACATAACATGGGGAACACGTAGGGACACAGAACATGGCAAAATTTACTTTTCCACATTCCCTCCTTGTCACTACGTTTCCATCAAGAAACATCTATATTCATGATACCATCTATCATCTCATACAGCATCATTTGCTCGTCTCGAATTGTCTTGGAACGGGACTTAGAGCGGGACTTGGGACTAGGAATACAAGAGGTAGCACAAATGCCGCAAATCGCAGGGCCACATTGTATACAGAGGCAGCAACTGAATATGATCGCTACTGCAATACCTAGAAATGACAATACTTTCCATCCCCAGGCAGATAGGATACTCCAGAGCCAGCCGGACCATGTCCAGGTGCCTGGATTCTGGTGTAACTGATGGGCAATTTTATGTAGTCTGGTTATAGCTGAATAAACAGACGGCGCGTTATTAGGAATGAAAATGCAGCAACTAGATCCGATGACTCTACATGCTCCTCCTCTATCGGCCAGTATGACGTCAAGAACGAGACGATTTTGGAGCACGACAAATCTCATAGCAGATTGCTCTTCGGTTAAGTTACCTAGAGCAGAAGTAGTCTCATTCACTACTGCTTCAAGAGTTCTGGTTAATCTACGTATTAACTTACTATTCTGGACAGGGCCTATAAAGAAGAAAAAACCTTTATTGAAATCTGTATACTGTTCTAGAGCAGTTTCAGTTTGATCGACAATTGGGGACTCAATCTCCCTTCTATGTCTGACGTGTACTAGATGTGTGTTTCTATGATAATCAGATGGGGCTAGAAAAACTGGTGGCAGTAGGAAGGCAATATAACATGTTCCATCCCAATCGAGGGGCAGACGAACATATGCGGTCTGACCACAAACAAAATAAGAATGACGTGAAGCTTTGAAAATAGATTTCCCACTGTTACTATACTCGACAGTAGTAGTACAATCACTATGTCCTACATGTGTGGAACCATTATTTCTGACACATAATTCGCCTTTGACTGGTAGTACTGAAATAGCAGGTAAGTCTGGAGTAGTATCAGACTGAACATTCAGGACCATAAAATTCGAAGAATAATTACCTAAATTATAAACTTCATTTTCTAGATCTAACCCTGTTCTATGGGAGAGACCTTGCTTGTCTGGAAAACATGTTCTATTCAGAAAGGACATATCATTTGAAGATGACGTTAACATGGACCATGCTCCACACGACCCATTATGTGAAAACGGATAAGGAAAGAGTGGCAGAACTCCCTTCGGTGTCTGGAAAGGGGGGAGTCGACCACACACCCAACAATTAGTAGCATTGCTGGTCTGGTGTGAATAATGTAACATTCTAATGAACGTGTTATTGCGCATAGCAAGACGATAGGATAACTCGTGAGGAGGCAGATCACTAAATGTGTGCTCTACTGTAGCATTAGAAAACTTATTTACATGCGGAATTGGAAAACATAAATGAAATGCATAACTTGTGCAGGTAACCATCAAACTTAGAAACAATAGAAAACTTAGAAAAACGATACATCGGATAGAGTTTTGACTAACTCTCTCACTATGGGGGTCTATCTCATACATGTCAGATACCTGTCTAACCGTTTCACCCGAGGGGGACTTAGACAATTAAACTGGCTGACTTATTTTACTAGACCGGAGTTTCGATTTATACTCCTGCTGCGGAGTTTTCTCTAACAGAGGAACTTTCAGTTCTGGATTTGAATGGATGTCTGATTTAGAGTCTGGTTTCAGGCAGTCTTTAGAATTGGAAATGTCTGTGGAAATGTCATTAAAAGTCTTGTTTCTGAGTCCGTGAAATTTCTTGACGTGAGACAGGTGGACCCAACCCTTACGGCCCTCCAACTTCACGGCCGTACGGGTGGTCAGAAGGACTAGCTTCGGTTCCTTCCAGCGAGGCTCCAGCGGACTTGAACGATCAAAGTTCCGTATTAAAACCAAATCCCCGGGAAGGACCTCATGTGGTTTGACTTCAGTATTGTCTGGAAATGCAGCGGCAACCTGTGAACGACAAGAGTGTAGGGCAGACATCAAGGAAGCTAGGTAATCTGTCAACATATTACTGGAAACATCTGTAATACTGCGGGGTCTAGGTGTACCCCACATATTTGGGGGGCGGCCGAATACGACCTCATAAGGGGACAGACCTGATCTGGAATGTGCGACCATTCGCATAAAGAATAAAGCGACTGGCAGGGCAACTAACCAGTCTACACCTTTCTCTTGACATGTCTTAGCAATACGGATTTTCAAGGTTTGATTATGTCTCTCTACGAGACCGGCTGCTTCTGGATGGCGTACACAATGGAACTTCCACTGGTACCCTAACAAAAGGGAAACATGCTTCATTAACTCAGATGAGAATGGCTGGCCGTTATCTGAATACACGACCCTAGGGAGTCCATAACGGGGGAAGAATTCACGAACCAACTGCTTGGCAGTGGTCGCTGCTGTGTAATCTGGAACTGGATATGCTTCTGTCCACCTGGACAAAGCGCATACAACTACAAGGACATACTTGAAACCTCGACATTGCTCCATCTGAATATAATCCATCTGGAGGACTTCAAAAGGGTGGTCAGGGGGCTGGAATCCACCTTGTTCCACCGGGACACTTTTACCTGGATTGAATTGACAACATATCATACAAGTACGGACTTTCTGCTTGGCTGCAGCTCGTAAATGCTTGTTGAACCAAAGGTTCTGGATACTATCTAACATGGCTTTTTCTCCTAGGTGTGCTGGACTATGTGCGGTATTAATAATGACTTGAACCATAGAGTCGGGGAGAAACCATGTGGCTTTTCCCTTCGTCAACCATCCCTGATCTGTCTGGACCCCTCCTTGTTCGGACCATTTCTTGATTTCTTCAGGAGTAGCATGTAACTGTATGTCTATAACATCTTGTGTAGGGTCCTTAACTGTCATACAAGTAGTCTGATCTGGAGTGGATGTCTGTGTCGTGTTAACTGGAATGTCTGGTGTCTGAGCTGTAAGCTTGGCTGTTCGATCTGCTAGATCATTACCTTGAGAAATAATGTCAGTAACTTTCGTATGTGCTTTGCACTTCATGATAGCGATAGCTGTCGGTAAATGTATTGCATCTAACAGAGCTTGAATGAGGAGACCATGCTGAATCTTGGTTCCATGAGAAGTCATGAAACCTCTCTCCTGCCAGAGCACTCCGAAGTCGTGTACAACTCCGAATGCGTAACGTGACTCTGTATATATGTTTACTTTCAGGTTCTTGGCACGTATGCAGGCTTGGGTCAGAGCAACTAGCTCTGCTGCTTGAGCAGACAGGGTGTCAATACGGTGTGTTTCAATAACTTCAGTGTCAGTAGTCACTGCATACGCGGCTACTAGTTCTCCTGTACTAGTTCTCATACATGAACCATCCACATAAAGTGTCAGGTCGGGATTAGGTAATGCAATGTCTGTCAGGTCTTGTCTTGGCTTAGTCATAGTGTTAATGACTTCCACACAGTCATGTGTGGCAGGATTTGAAGTCACTGACGGTAACAGTGTAGCAGGATTTAGAACGTTGCAGCATCTGATTTCTATGTGTGGCTGGAACAATGTCAGTTCATAACCTGTTAAACGTGCAATGGTCAAGTGCTGAGTCTGGGTTCGGTTTAAAAGAACTTCCACGGAGTGTGGAACTTGTACTGTCAGGGAGTGTCCTAATACTATGGAATCACTTTGTCTGATAGCTAGAGCTGTGGCTGCAACTGACTTGAGGCACGCAGGCAAAGCCTGGGCTACTGGATCTAGTGTGCTCGAAAAATAAGCACAAGGCTTGTACTGTCCGGCTTGATCTTGTGTGAGAACAGATAATGCAGTACCATCACGTTCTGTGACAAAAAGTGTAAAAGGCTTACTGTAGTTCGGTGTAGCTAGAACAGGTGCTTGGCATAAAGCTTTCTTTAACTCATTAAAACTAAGTGTATGTTCAGATGTCCAAGGGAGAACAGTCGATACGGCTGCCTCCTGTGTCGTTAACTGTATCAGTGGCTTAGCTAGAAATGCATACTGAGGAATCCATTGTCTGCAGTAAGAAGTAAGGCCGATAAAAGCACGTACCTCCTTCTGTGTCTTGGGCTGTGGAAGACTCGCTATTAACTGGATACGGTCTGGTGTCAACTGCCTACCCCACTTGGACAGTAAGTGGCCTAAGTAGATCACTTGCTGGACACAGAACTGGAGCTTCGAAGGGGACACCTTGTGCCCCATCTCGGCTAGGAAATACAGAACTGTAAGTGACGCTCGCTCGCAAGCTCGCTCAGAACGGGCTGTGATCAGTAGATCATCGACATACTGGAGCAAGGCAGTGTCAGCTGGCATGTGAATGTTGTCTAGTTGTCGTTTAAGTGCTTGACTGTAAATGCTAGGACTTTCTGTGAAACCTTGAGGAGCTCGTGTGAATTTATAGCTCCTTCCATTTAAACAAAAACCGAAAAGGTACTGGCTATCTGGATGAATCGGTACACTGAAAAATGCATTCTTGAGGTCTATTACTGTAAAAAATATAGCTTCAGAATCAATAGCTGTCAATAGAGATGAAATATCTGGGACTACTGGATACTGGGGTATGATACATTTATTGAGTTCTCGAAGGTCAATCACTAATCGATATACTGGAGGTGCATTTGGATCAGTACGTTTCATGACTGGAATGATAGGAGAATTACATACATTGGAGTCAGTTTCTACAACCACTCCTTGAGCAATAAGCTCGTCAATAATTTTGGATAAGGCTGCTACAGCCTCAGGTGGCAATCTGTACTGCCTGATTCGTGGCAGGACTATACCTTGCTTGAGAGTCCCTATTCGGGCGCCATTATGTGGTAAATAAATAATTAATTACCTGTGCTATTTTTGACAATAAACGGTTAGCTCAATAAATAAGAGTCAAGATACGAGGTAGCTAGAGTATACAGGCTTTGATATCTCGTTTACAATAGGCTTTCCTGAAAATCCAAGGGAAACATTTCTAGAGCCTGAGAGCGGAGCCCCTGGAACCTCGTCATGACTGATAGTAGTCCTACTTGCCCCTGTATCAATCAAAAACTTTCTGTCTTTCCCTAATACTTGACTATGAACATAGGGACCCTCTTGATCTACAGGAATCTCGATGAGAGGCAAGCCTACCTCCCTCTCTAGGCTGTTTCATGAATATGCTTGATACTCTGGATACTCTGACTGGGCATACTGGTACATCTGCTGTGTAACATGCTGTGTTGCAGCAATAGGCTGCGGTGCTGGAACTGTCTGTTGTGCATTCTGTGGCTGAGAAGTCTGTGAAACTTGTTCTTGTCTAGGCGGGCGTGGTCTTTCTTTAGTTTTACCAGTGGCTATGTTGTGTTTCAGAACTGCACACTCGTTTATAAAATGACCTGGCTGTTTACAATAATTGCATGTCCCTTTAACGGGAGCTGCAGGATGACTGACTTGATTCGGACCCCTCTTCTGACTGTCTTGTGGAACAGATTGTGCAACTAGTACTTTCATTTCCGTGTCTTTCATACGTCTCCTTTCGTGTTCTTGCTCTTCCCTGATTCTATTCTGGTGATACTGGAGCATCTGTAACATCTGGGACGGGGTACTAGCTTGCCATGTACTTTCGACTTTCAAAACTCGACTCTTAACTTGTGGGCTTGAATTCTCGACTAGTTTAGTAACAAAAAGATGAGGGTATGACTCGCTACCTGTCTTCAAACCACTGTTGATGATAAAGCATTTCTCGAATCTAGAATAAAAATCACTAGTGTCTTCATCCTGCTTCTGTTTGCATGCTGAAATTGCATCCCAGTCTTCCTTTTTCGTGGCTAATAATCTAGGCAAAACCTGAATCAATAACTCTGGTAATTCTTTACATTTATCTCCAAGACCGGTACCTGGTACTCGTATCTTATCTTCAGCTTCTAGAACTGCCCAATCGATCTTTTTCTCTCCCACCTCCCATTCTTTTTCCTTGAGTTTCTCATATACCCCTGCGGGCAACAGGACCTTTAACATTTTAATAATATCTGGATACATGTATTCTCCCATACGGAGCATGTCTTTTAATTCTCGATGGAACCCTGCTGGATCTTTGTCGTGACAGGGAATTAACTTCTTCATCTCTAAGAGTTCCATCTTTGTGACTGGAGTGTAAACAAATACTCGTTGCATTTCACCATCCGCTGTCCTAACTGGATGTACTTCTCGTAACGGATGCTGTCTATCTATGTAAAACGGTTTACTTTCCGGAGGTGAGACGTGAACAAAATGCGGGTTCAGAAACGTTCTATATTTGTGGCGCTGTTCTAGAATGACACTAATTAAATCGGTACCTAAACCTTTCCATTTATACTGCAGTAACTCGTTCAGGATATCATGTAACGGGCCTGGATCAGAATGTTGACCCTCATACAATGTAATGAGGTGCTGGATCATATACATACCCACCAGTCGCTGCTCGGCTGGGGGCAGTTTCAGAAACATTTGTGCCACTATTTCGTCTGGAAAAGTGGTAGAATCAGTAATCCATCGGACTGCTGATCGAGCTAGTTCTTGTTCATGCATGGTACTGAGTTCACTATAACCGATTCGTGATTTCAGAATGTGATCGGTAGCTTGAAATACTTGTTCTAGAGAACCTTGTTCTGGTGCTGGAAGATGAACGACTTTCTTGTGTTCCTGACGTAAATGTCGGTCTGGAAATCTAGATTTACCTACATACGCTATTCTGGCGGTATTCTCGTCTTCTACTTCTTCAGTATCAGAGTTACTTTCTTTCTCGCTTACTAGTGCTTCTTTCCGTTGTTCGTGTAACCTTATTATTTCTTTACGTATTTTCTTGTACATACTCTCTATACTACTGATTGTCTTGTGTTTACCCTCGGCTATATTATCACTCCACCTTGTCAGAATTTTCATTTCGTTCGGATCTTTAGTCGGGGAATCTTGTTCCCTTATTAAACAATTGATTAGAAACTTTAATAACATAAGCTGGGTCTCAGCTTTCCTGAGAGACATGACTTCACCAATACTTTCTGGATCTTCTCCTGTACGGATGAAACGATACATTCTGTCTAGATCTTCTTTCATATTCGGTAGGGTGTCCAAATACCCGGTCACCCGTCTTACACGCAAGGAATATATAACCATATTATCCTCGCCTGGAACTGGATCATAACAGCATTCAGTAAGAGCTCGTCTGATATCTGCAACGGACTGGTATTTGGGCGTACGCTGTAACGCACGTTCATGTAACTCGACTAACGCTAAACGTTTATTTGGCGGCGGGGTACCAGGAGGACCTCCTCCCGCGGCCCCCAAACTGGAATCGTCGACTGATACTCTTCGTGCTGGCAGAGTGACCGATGTAGTTGGGACCTGGACTATGGGCTGGACCGGGGGTACCGTAACAGGTACTGTAACAGGTGCCCCGGTGGCTGGAGGACCATGAATTACATTATTTACAGGAGCTGGCGGAACAGGATTTGCATATTCTGGGACTGTGTCGTCCAAATAGGACGAGAGGAAAATATCAGCTGCGGTCGGTTTGTGACGTAGCTTAATCGGAACTAATGGCGGCGGAAAATTACATGGTGCTTCCGGGGTTGCTTTTGGCAAGTCCTCGGCAAGAAGAGGATACATACCCTTAATGAGGGCATTTCTCTGTCTGTCTGACTGTTCGGCTTTAACTTTAACTCGTTCACCTACTTCGATTAATTCCCTTTCCTGGGCTTTTTCTAAGGATTCTCTACTTAATTCTGACTTTCTGATTTCTTTTTCTGTTCTCCTGTGAGATTCTTTGCGCCATAACTCGATGGTGTCTTTCTGGGATTGTCTGGCTTTCTTTTTCCATAATGCTTCTTCTACTCGCATGATGCACTCGGCATCCCACGTACCTGATACGGGCCATCTATACTTTTCCTATAACTGTTTGGTGTATTCCACCCATAAATCTAGATACAATATGGCACTTATGCCATGCTTTTGATACATGAAATGACCTGGACTGTCCCTAGGCGGGACAGGAACTGCTTCTTCGAGCAGACCTTTTCTAGTTTTTAACTGACGTAACTTGGAGAACAGAGGCATGACTGGACTAGAGTCTAGACACAATACAATACACAATGAACACAATAATGACTTTAAGAAACAAATCACTCATACCACGACATTGAAAACACATGGAATAACATTTCAGAATAACAGTTCGGACAAAATACTACCTGGAATACTGAAAACAGAATACATGAATTTCTCGAGAACAGAACTAACTAGAGCAGAAACTAAGAATGACTGGATGCACTGCTAAAACAGTACGAAACTTACCGGTCTCATAAAGAGACACGTTATTCGGGCGCCATTATGTGGTAAATAAATAATTAATTACCTGTGCTATTTTTGACAATAAACAATAAACGGTTAGCTCAATAAATAAGAGTCAAGATACGAGGTAGCTAGAGTATACAGGCTTTAATTAAGCATAAAGGACATGAACAGGACAGCCTGTACGGGAATAGGAATGATGCGCATCAGGGGCAGGAACAAGGACAGGCAAGGGATAACTTTTAATAACAGAACATTAGTATATATAGTTAAACAAAATACATGGAGTTCAATACAGTAGGCGTAACAGTAGGCGTTTCTCGTAGCAGTCGCGAAAGATAAGGCATGACTGATGCAACAAGAAGGCGTGTTCAGGGCGTATACATGGACATGTGATGTAAATGTAACAGAATATGTCATAAACGGGGCGGAAACCATGGAGGGGGCTACCTGAGCAGCTGGGACCTCTAACCTAGTGGTGCGCGCAAACTGACAATGACGTGTTACTAGGGAGAACTGGGGCTATGACTTCTGCGCTAGAAGAGGAGACTAAAGTCTGGAGTGTCAGAGCGACACGTACCTAAGCATATCTAGTATCTAGTGTTTAGAGAACATGTTGATAGAATCCAAAAGTTAGCAGAGCAAAGGCTAACAGACATTAAGACTGGTGCATACATAATCCTATATGTAGTGCGTGTGCGGGGAATATTCTATGAATATTAATACAGTATTTCTCTTACATGGAGACATAAAGGCTAGACCATGACGGAAACTATTGATGCGATTCAGTAGCTTAGGAATGCAGAGAAGGAGGGCTGGACTGATAACTAGAAACATAACATACTCTTGGCAGACTGGAGGCAGAGCCAGGCCGAGCCGGGCACTGTGAGGCATGAAAGTAAGCTAAGGGTCAGGGATACAGGTGGGGGCTGTATCGCTCCTCGGAGAGGGTTCAGGAAACAGGAGCTGAATCTGAGTCCGGGCCCTTTTGAGGCCTAGAAACGGGGACTTTTCAATGAATTAACGTGCACACTGTGAAACGTGGCAACGTAGGTTTACATAGGCCTAATATTCGTTGTATTCACGAAAACTGGTAACTGGCATACTAGAGATGGACACAACTGTAATTGCGTCTTTAATCGATCAGAAGGGAATACATGCATATCGATCATGCACGTATGACATAACATGGGGAACACGTAGGGACACAGAACATGGCAAAATTTACTTTTCCACACACTTATGAAGCCTTTTCCAAAAGTTTCTCCAAACCTCTGGAACATCTTCTTGAAGTTCCTTGTGCGGGTTCAACGTGTCCAAAACACAAATCCAAAGGTTTAGAAGCTCTGAGATGGTCCTTGGGAGTTTGGAACTACAATTCTCACAGTGCAACAGGTCAAATCCTTAAATGTCCACGACCCCTCCAGGCTAGGGACGTCTTGAAGGAGATGATGCAGGAAAGCTACATTAACCTTTTGCTTTTAGGGAGTCAACTCCTTAATACTTTTGGAAGCACATCAAAGTCCTGAAGGCTGTAGTTCCAAGTGTGCAAGAGGAGCAGTCCTTCAGGGAGCAACATGTCTGGTGCAGACTAGGAGTCAAGCAGGGCAATCCATTTTCTTGTGGTTTCAGGCAGCAAATTTGCGTTGCTATGCAGCTCTCACATGTTTATTGAATGATCCAGGGTGACAATCAGGGGAGCTCCCCTGTCCAATGAGGTGCCGGGTGCCACCCAAAAGCATGATAACTTCCTCCAAAGTGTGGCATATTCTTGCCCCACAAAGCATTGCCCTTTAAAATTCAAGATGAAGATATTCTCTCCATTGGAGTAAGAGCTGACTAAACCATCCTACTAGTGTGGCACATTTCCATTAACCCCCCCCCTCTCCACCTCCTACAAATTCCATTCCCGGGCCTGCCAAGCCTGCTTGGGTTACAGGAAGAGGGGTTAAGCCTGGCTGCCATTCCTTACTGTCCTGCTCTCGGTGAAACCCAGTTTGATTTTCCCAGCTCCGACCTGGCCTGTTCTTTGCAGCTGCAGAGCTCTCCCCATCAGATAATCTCTGCTCTATGCAGCCATTTATCTCCTCATCAAAGCAGCTTGGCTAAGCTTGTTAAGGCTGACCAATCAGGAAAGCTTGCTAGAAGGCTGGATTTTGGCTCACAAAAGAAATTCATATAACTTATTTTTTTGTGCTACATATGATAAACAGTTGCATGTTGTTGGACTTATCATTGTCATACTCTTAAGCCTTTAAATGACATTTTCAGCCCCTTCTAGCAACATTTATACTTATAAAAAAAATTATTCCAATGTTTGCCTGTGGAGCTAATTATCTACAATAGGGGGGAAATGGGCAGTTTTTCCCTTACTAGGGTATACAAAACATCTTTTATAATGTTGGTGCTTATAGCTACTGGGCACCCCACCCTTGAGGTACATTGGGGAGACCTTAGGGGTGACTTGTATGTACAAAATAAAGTAGATAACCATTTGGAAGTACCTTTAATTCCAAAGATGATTTTGCATGTCATGGACTTTTTAAGACAATCTGCAAAGCAGGGCTGCTTTTAAAAACAACAACATGCAACACAGTAATGCAAACTCCAGTGAAGGCAATCTACTGGCATCTAAAACCCCTGCCATATTATATACCAGGGACTTATAGGTAGTTTACATTTCCCATGCCTTTTTATATACTACAGACTTACAGGGTCTATCACTGCCAATCGTAATCATACCTAATTATCATATACCTTTTTCATCAGAGCACTGGCCCAGGGCCTGGTTAGCAGAGCCCAGGGTACATTCAGAGTCAGTTACCACCAGTTTTAGTCAAACAATGAGAGTGATCAAGGCCAAAAAGGCTAACTTTCTCACATGGCCAACTCCCAAATAAAAGGTGATGGGTAACTAGCCTAGACCCCAGTAGCCCTCATCAGCTAAGTGGAAAAACCAGAAAAGTCCCTCTGTATTGTCAGTTCTCTGTCTGTGTTCCACTGTGAAGTCTTTTCCCTGTAGAGAAATGGACCTCCTAAAAACATTGTATTCTCCCCCCTTATCTGCATGAGCCATCTGAGAGGTCTGTGGCCATTTTGAACATGGAAGTGAGTACCAAACAGGTATGGTCTCAGATTTTTCAGGGTCCAAACCGCAGCAAAGGCATCCCTCTCAATGGATTTCCCCCTCTGCTCTCTAGGAAGATGTTGCCTGTTAATGAAGGCAACTGGCTGATCAAGGCCCTCCTCTTTTACTTGTGCCAACACTTGCCCAATCCTTCATTCTGAAGCATCTGTCAGAACCACAAATTCCTTCATGTTGTCAAGGGCCAGCAACACTGGTGCTGAAGACATAGCATCTTTCAGAGTATCAAAGGCTTTTTGACACTCTGGGGTCTGAATGACTTTCTTTGGCCTCTTTGTAGAAGTGAGTTCTGTCAGGGGAGCCAGAATGGTCCCATAGTTCTGAACATATCTTCTATATTACCCAGTCAGACCAAGGAATGTTCTGTCCTTTGGGTCGCAAATCCAAAATGGGTTTGGATTTTGGCCTGGACGGGTTATACAAAGCCCCCACCTATAAGGTGGTCCAGGTATACAACTAAACTGTGACCCATTTTACACTTACCTGCCTTATAGTCAGGCCTGCCTGCTGCAGGGCCTGAAGCACTTCCTTCTGGTGGCTTAAGTGATCCTCCCATGTGGAACTGAACACATCAATATCATCCAGATAAGCTGCATGGAACTGCTCCATCCCAGACAGGACCCTGTTCATCAACCTTTGGAAGGTGACAGGGGCATTCTTTAAGACAAATGGCCTTACTTTGAATTGGTAATATCGCTCTTTGGTATGCTGACCTCTCCTGTGCTCCTTAACTAAGGGCAATCTGCCACTAGCTGAGGTAATATCTAGGCATTTGTGGATTTCTGCTATGCAGACCTCCACTCCACGGAGTCACAAAAAAACTCAGCTGCACTATGCCGAGTTCTGCTAGCGGATAGAGTTTGCTGGCACATCCGTTTGTGATGCAGTGGAAATGCGCAGAGTACTGGCACTCCAAATTGCACATGAACAGCACCACACAGTTCTCAAGTGCTTTCTTGCATTCTAAATCTCACACGAACTGCATGGGCCCACCCATCTTGTTTTTCTGCTCTCTGACCTGGCTGGTGTACTGCTCTGGGGAGACTAGCCTTTCTAGAACCATGTTCTTGCGAGCCCTAAATCATAATTTCTCCTTAATCTCTGTAATCCTCCTACTTTAAAATCTATCAACCCCTCCTTTATATTTTTTATATGAGTGTGTGTCTTTGTGTTTGTGTATTTTACATTTTTTGGAAAAGCCTCTGTGTTTTTCATGACTTGTTGTACTTTGTTTATTATTTCTCCTTGCTTATTTCTTCTTTCTTTTCCCTTCCTTTTCCTTCTTTTCTTCTGCCCCACCCCGCGCCATGGGAGAGGGACGGCTTCTTTGTGCGGCACTGCTGCCTGGGTGTGCAGCCCTGGGCAATCATTGGAGAGGCGGAGGTGGCAACACTAGTTTTTTTGTACAGCGCCACCTCCCCTCCACGCTGGCACCAGGTGGCAGGCCTGATAGCAGAAACCCTCTACTGCACCATCAATGGCACTGGGGGATTGTGTGCTGGTGCTTGCAGCATGCCAGCCAGGTTAGGCACACCACCCAGCAGCAGCACCAACACTGGGCAAATATTCTTGACTGGGAACAGGACCCTGCTCGACCTGCTTCGCAATTTCAGGGCTTGGGGAGTATTAAATATTTGGTGTGTTTGTGTTCTACAATACTAACAGTTTTTTTTCCCAAAGAGCATGCTGCTCACACTAAAAGGTAAGTTACGTTTAGTTTATGCGGCCTTGTTATTGTGTGATCCAGTTTGTAGTTTCCTCTAGGCAGGGGCTCAGAGCTAACTAATAATACTCATCATTGGTGCTCAATTTGGCTGATTAATGAAGAAGTCAATGCTGACTGTTCTCCTGTCACTATAGTGAATCAGAGAGTAGCACATTCTTTCTGACTTTGTTTATGTAGTTTGTACAGTTCCAAGTTATTTAGTTCACAGTGATGTGTAGTATGCATCTATGCATTGCAAAAAAGGGAAGCTGAGTTGGTCTATCAAAGGGGCTGGGAAACAAGAATATACTCAAAGATAATTCACTGCAATACATTAGTTCCAAATGTAGTTTTTGTTAAGGAAATTTGGAATAGGAATTTTAATATTAGTATGGGCAACTCAGAGATAGTCGATAGACGCGAATCAAAGCCAAAACTAATAGTACTATAGGCGATCTCTTTTAGAGAAGTACAATGTGACTGCGCTTGCTTGTCCTAAAACTAATTGTGGTGATTATAATAAATGAATCACTAATCTGTTTTTGTATCTTCTTAATTTGTTACATCAGCACCCAAGGCCAAGAAGAGGGACATTGTTGAGGGTGCTGGAGAAGCTGGTCAGCTGGCGCCAACCACCAGCCCTGCTGCAGAGGGCTCTGTTGATCCCAGTAAGTCCTAATATTTATTATTATTATGTCACTAATGTTGGGTTTTATGATTGTTGTGGACTTCTTAAAGTAAAATCTTGGGGTATTGGAATGTTGGTACTATTTATCGTGATTTTTCAGATTGCAGGCCCAAGTGAGCTAGTATTATAAATAAAATTCACCATGTATGTGTGTTGACAAAGCTATCTTTTTCCTACTCATGCTCTAACACAGTTGAGTTCATGAGAGAGTGGCCATGGTCATCATGAACCCCCCAACCGAATGTAGTGTGCTGCTATCTCATTCGTTTATTGCTACTGTATACCAGCAATTCCCCATGACAGTGTAGCGTGGTTGGAAAAAAAGTATGATATCTCACTTCCATTATATTTTCCAGCCAACACCATATGTCTTTCTTTGACATTATTCCACCCCTGGCTTATCTAACTTTGTAAACCAATCAAATGCCTGGAGTGATATTTAGAAGATACTGCAGTGCTAAATGAACTGTAGTGTTCTATTGCAGGTGTATTTGGGGCTGCGTATCTGGTATCTAAAATATGTGTAATGTTTTATTCTAGCCACACAAAACATTGGTGATGCCGGCTCCAGTGACGGGTCAGTTGAAGGGGAAGAAGTGGCAGAAGGGACTGGACTGGCAAGTCACATAATTTTTTGCAATTACTGTGCTAACTAGCTAGTGCCAGGGCATCATTATCAAATTATGACCGTGGGTCGAACCCCCCAGCTTTCCCAGCCGCCGTAATGGTTGAGGTATTATGACCTCTTCCATCTGCAACACAGCAAACGCTCACATAATGACTGTTGATGGTTTGAAGGAGACATGAAAGAATGAGCCGTTAATAGAAAGAAAATGGTATAGGAGTGAAAGAATGGGTGGGTGGGCAAAAGGATAGTTTGAAGAAAGGGTGACTATTAAATAAATGGATAATGGATTGGAGTGAGCCAGATGTATCCCACCCATCATTCATCATACTCCTACCCGCCTATGGCATTTTTTCCACCTATGACCAAAGTGCAATATGGGTCAATTTGTAATTACTGTGTTGGCTGTGCAATGTGTGTCTGCTTCAGATAATGCAGCATTTACAATGCTTTCAATAGATTGCAAACCAAAAACACAAGGTATGTTGTCCCTTCACCTACTCAGCCACCTAGTAGTACTTCACACCTGTATTTTTGCCTAAGTTCTTCAATCCCAGCCACCCAAATTGGAAAATCCATTCTTGGCATGTGCCACATTTCATATTCTAATAACCATGCAAAATAAAGTGACTGCAATATATATTACATGGTTTCCCATAACAGATTTATTTTACAATTGTTCTGATTTTTCCCTTTCGAATTGTACAGTGACTAAATGAGGCAAAGATGTTGATTTATCGATCATTGTAGTGACCTCTATTGTATATCAAAAAAGCTCTAACCTTTCTGTCTCATCCCTCTACCCTACCTCCTGCAGTAGAGTAAAGCAAGCTTCCTTTCCTTTTTTACTGCCCATTGAATTAATTTGTTGGAAATATGTGGTGGTGTGCGAGGCCACAGAGTAAAGTGGGAGTTAGTGCATGATTTGATGTCAAGTTTGGCGTATAGGATACAAAGTAATGAATTTGCCAAATACAATGTATATAGACCATTCCTTTCCATGTAGTGCAGTCCATCAGATTCATTTTCCCCAAGGTCTACTTACGACAGACAGTATAATATTAATATATGCATTTCATATGTGAGGTGTGTGACGTAGGATCTTATTTATTATTCACCTCCCTCTTTGGAGTCAGGGTTGAAAAAGAAATGCATTTGGAGAAGAGCAGGGACATAGAAATAAAAATAGATAATTGTCAACTGCTGGCACCCCAACCGTACTGACAACTGACCATTGTTGTGCCACATCCTGCAGCGACTGGACATCATCAAGGGATGGCTCCCCACGATGAAGAAGAGACTGGACCAGCCCTGGAACAACACCCATAAATAGCCTCTTCTAGCTATTTTTAGTTTTTTAGTTTTAGTGGGAGGGACCTGTTTTTTGGGCTGAGTGGAAAGGGTGGGAAGGGTGTTGGGACTGAAGTGACTTTTTCCTTGGACAGTTTGAGTTTTGGGACTTTGGGGCTTGGGTCAGTTTTGTTTGGGGAGAGGGGTGGGCAGACATGTTGTTTGGGTGGAGAGGGTTGGTTTTATTGTTTGTAAATAAATAAAGGGGTAAACTATTTTATTTGATCTAAATGTATGCATGAAGCAGTTTCTTTTACTTTTACTATGCACTACTGCCTTTAGCTAGTTTTACGCAGCCTGTTTATTTGCTTGTAACTTAAGAGAGAGTGTAGTGCTTAGTTATAGAGTAATACTTCTCTAACTATCTTGACCATTATGGGGAATGCTGCCATGATGACCTATATTGTCTACAACAACCTAGATAAACAAAAGCAGCAGTTATTTACTTACTAAGTTAACTAGTTCAGTTTCATCCATACTATTTGTCTTACTTGAATATAGATGAAGCAATAGCAGAGAATGATTAAAGAAAAAGGGGTGACCCTGTATCCCTCAAAACCGGGGTAATTATGGTTAAATACAATGGTGGTTCTGTTGGGTATGGCAAATCACTTTGGCAATGCTAATAAATGCAACTTATACGTTTAGAAAAGCGTCTGAAACACATATGCACTGAGGAAAAAAATACTCAAGCAATCTACTGAAAAACTTCATACAGACAAGGCATTGATTTCATGCGATTCTTTTATAAATCAGAATTCATTCATGTTACATGCGAATTAATTCATTCAATGATAACATTGGATTCTCAAATAGACCATCATACAAAAGTGAAAATTATGTGACAATTGGTGAAAGGTGCTCGGTGCATGAAGCAATGTACAGTGAAATCAAGTAATATATATATATATATACAAATATATACACGGGTTAGATTGGCCAGAATCTATTTCACATCCAAGGAGTCATAGTGTTCATGGAGTGGTTCCTGGAGTTTCTGGACCACAGGTAAGCATCGACGTTTCGACCCTATTGCGCCTCAGTTGGTGGTCACGGCGGGTCTTTTTCAAGACAGGAGGGTGGGGGTAGGACAGTATTCTGCGTTCTGTATCTTGATGTGGATAGTAACGCGCATTACTATCCACATCAAGATACAGAACGCAGCACCCCGTCCTCGAGTGATCGCCGTTCCGAGTTACTGAACACGGAACTGACCGTGAGGCACCCCATCAGGCAGAGACCATTCCTCCTGATTAGCATACTGTCCTACCCCCACCCTCCTGTCTTGAAAAAGACCCGCCGCGACCACCAACTGGGGCGCAATAGGGTCGAAACGTCGACGCTTACCTGTGGTCCAGAAACTCCGGGAGCCACTCCATGAACACTATCACTCCTTGGATGTGAAATAGATTCTGGCCAATCTAACCCGTGTATATAATTGTATATATATAGATATATTACTTGATTTCACTGTACATTGCTTAATTCACCGAGCACCTTTCACCAATTGTCACCTAATTTTCACTTTTGTATGACGGTCTATTTGAGAATCCAATGTTATCATTGAATGAATTAATTCGGATGTAACATGAATGAATTCTGATATATAAAAGAATCGCATGAAATCAATGCCTTGTCTATATGAAGTTCTTCAGTAGATTGCTTGAGTTTTTATTTCCACAGTGCATATGTGTTTCAGAGGCTTTTCTAAACGTATAAGTTGCATTTATTAGCATTGCCAAAGTGAATTGCCATACCCAACAGAACCACCATTGTATTTTGCAATAGCAGAGAAGGCATCACAACTTCCCAAGTGAGGTCCCACTTCCAGTTCCACCCAGGTGAGCTCCATCTGTAGGATTATTCGGAATGATTGATTATCATAGTCCACTAAATGGAAATAAAAAAAAAGAGTCAGTTGGTTATGTTTTATCAAGGCATTACAAAGAATTGACACCTGAGTACTACATGATGACACAACGAGAATGCCTGATAGTGCCGAATTACAAAAAAATCAATACTTGTAAGTTTTGGCTAATGGGGAGCTAGTAGTATTATTTGCAAAATTTTCAAGGATTCACAGTCCGGAGTGGACAAGCTTAGGTTACGTTCAAAGTTAGGCAACACAAGGCCTGATTGATGTTGCTGATGACTGATGTTCTTGATTCTATATCTAAAATATTGATCACTTTTCAATTATGGGTGGGTAAATGGGGCCAGGGTGGGGTATTGCTTAGAAGATCCTGCAGGAAGTTGGTGTTCCTTTCACCGCATACACCCCACCAAGTGTGTGATCCATTGATTGTGCGAATCAAGCCACACCTCAATAAAGCGTATAGCCCGGGGGAAGAGGGTTAAGAGTTTGATGAATGGATAGGAAGGGGTATTTGGGGAAAGGTTTGACAAAGACAACCACTACAAAAGGACACGATTCATCTGGGCAATAAGCAGCAACACATCATTTGCCATCAATCTGTGTGGAAGGAAACAAAAGAATGAGTATGATAGAGTACCAATAAATGCATTGCAAACAGTCTCTCTGACCCAGAGACTCAAGTTATCAGATATCTGAATGTTCTGCCTTCTAGGTTGGGGAGTAAACTTACAAACCCAGTTCTCCAAATATGATTTTCAAAATCAAAATGATACTGTATTGCAAAATTACATGCATCTGCATTCTCCTCAGGAATGTCCACTCTATTGTGCTTGTCTGGACTGGTTCGGTAGGTAAGCAGGAGTGTTGTTGAGCTCAGCTTTCACCTTACATTTGTGCAGGAGACTCGAAAAAGGCCTGCAAACTGTAAAAGAGAAACTGTAGTGTAGATTCAAGGAGAAGGACCCAAGGAAAGTAAGCTTCATGCGGAGTGTATCAAAAAGACTCAAAAGGCAGAAGAAAAAACAAAGGGGACAAAGAGTTTCACTTTTGCCACAAGTCCAACACACACACACACACACACAGCAGCATTTCACAAACGCACCTCTCTCTATTCCACATAGCTAAGTACTAGGCATCAGAATGTTGGTTTACCTTTCAACTGAAGTTGATTACGTCTTGTTTATAGCTGTTGATGAGGTCACCCCACGACTCCTGCCCTGAGTTCTTCCATCCTCCTCCTGACTCCTGACTCTGAGTAACTCCGCCCCAGACCAGTCATCATCATGACCTTAGCAAGATAAATGTGTAGTGCACTGCTGTTGATGAACAAGTAAAGAAACAGAATTGCAATATTTTGCATAGGCTTTTGTTTGTTAACTAAAGTGAACCAGAAAAAAGAAAGGGACCCTGCAATTAAATCTGACTAAGTGTGAAATGGGCGATCTCCTTCAGGTAAAAAAAATGATTGCCCATCACTCAGGCCCCAAACATTGCAAATTAATAATCATCTCAAGAAACGTCAAGTATTACAGTTCAACACACCCTCCCTCACTGTCAGCCTCCACATCAATCATCACTCACAGTAACTCGATAATCTGATCACTTATTGGCGCAATGGTTACCTGGTTTCCACTCATGGTGATCGGTATGCTATCTCCCCTTTAATGTAAGCAACAGATTGGAAATTGGCAGTCTTGTCTCAGGTAGCCATCCTATATGATAAAACAAACAGAAGGATCATAGGAGCGGACCATACAGGTAATTAATTTTTGCTAAGTAAGTTTGTGAGGGCCAATCGCCTCCAGGGATATAATGATCACCCATCACTCAGGCCACAAACATTGCAAATCAATCCTCTCAGGCACGTTCTCACATTACAGTTCAACACCCTCCGTCACAGTCTGCCACCAAATGAATCATCAATCATCATCAATCTTCATCATCATCATCACTAACACAATCAGTCACTCATATTTACAAGAATGTGGCGCAGCCTTGCGTTTTTCCCTGTGATGGCGCTATGTTTAGCAGCTTAGATCCAATGCAGGGACCGTTGCACCACAGTGCAAGTGTGTCTGCATGCAGGAGAGGTTTGTTTATGTGTACTGAGGGTGTCCCTTCCAGGAAATAAACAAGCCTAAAATGCCATTCTGTCACTTTCATGTGTGCTGCCTCATGCAGCACACATGAAAGTGAAAAATTTGCTTTTTTTTTAAACGTTTGGTTATGTATAGGAAGAGACACCTTCTTGTACATAGAGAAACCATGGTATTTTGCTTTTTCCATATGTGCCTCACAAGGCAGCACACATGAAAAAAGAAAAAAAAAGAGAAATAGTGCATTTCTCCTCGTTTCGCCAACTTAAGACCAGGATTTACCTGGTCTTAATTTTGGTGCTACCTTCTATGTACGCCACCCTTGTACATAGGCTGCAGCATCAAAATTAATGGTTGTTGCAGTGGAACGCCCACCGCAACACCCACTGTCCACCCCTTTAAATAGCATGAAAGGGGCCTGATGTTCAAGGCAGCTTTAAGCCACCTTAATTGGCTTAACGATGCCTTGTACATAAGGCACAGCCCCTATCTCCACCAAACGTCTGTAAAAGTGACATTGTTTTGGCGATAGAGGCTTGTACATATGCCCCTCAGTTCGGGCAGTAGAGGTCCTCTTCAAACTCAGGTGATTCACCCATAAGTTGGTCAGCTAACACATTTTATTCATTCTTGGATCAATCACCCTCCTCCTACTCCTGTGCTGCCGTTTTAGGAATGGCATAATTGTGTGGCATATGATGTTGGTTTATTTTGATCATAGTCAATTTCTCCACATTTTGAGGCAATAGACTGGTCCGTCTCACTGTAACAACCACAGCAACTGCATTGCACCCGCATTCAGCAGAAACACTGGTGATAGGACAAGCCAGATACTTTCTTGCTAGCATGCTGAGCTCAGACCATTGGCTCATCTTCCTAAACCAATACATCAATGGATTTTAATCCACATAGACCTCATTTGTATCATCCAGATACTCCTAGAACATCCTGCGAATGGTCAGTTGTACTGCCACTTGCTCAACCTGTTTTGTCACCTTCTCTGCACTAGACCTGAGCCCTGCAATTGGAAACCAATACAATGCAGAGGTTGGGTCTGGTCCTTCAGTTGCTGTTGTTGCTGGTGTTCTGGTTCATGGTGTCTCTGGCTGTTGTGAAAGAAGACTATCCTCTCTGTATTTTACAGGTGGCACCCCAGAACTGTGGGATGGATCTTGAAGTTCTAGCCATTCTTCTTCCAAGTCTTTGGCTTGCTCTACAATCCACATCAGAAAAAGGATTGAAAGGGGGCAGAATTGTTTTGTACCATGGATCAAGTAGTGTGGCACAGATGTACTCTTTGGATGCAATGATATCATGTTGCAGCCGTGTATTACAAGCAAAGGATTAAGGTCTCAACCAAGGCATGTGATTCTGTGTTTTCATTCACACCTGCAGGGGCGAACCTTATAGCCACCTTTTTACCTGGTCCTGTAGGAGATGCAACAATGGGATAGCTTGATCTATCGTACTGTCCTCCTTTCTAACTTCCTGTGTTAAAACCTCAAAAGGTAGCAGCATCTGTGTCAGGCATTTGACTAGGCCCAATTTGTCCGCATCCATGGTCTTAGCTTTCCCAACTGCATTTCCTCCCCTTTGAATGGCATTGTCTTTGAACTGTTTGTACTGCCCAAACAGACGTTTCAACATTTAATAGGTCGAGTTCCAATGTGTTGTCTCCTCCTGTATCAGGGCTTTAACTGGTGCTCTATTTTTACGCTGAATAATCCGCAACTGCTTCCGGGCTTCAAAAGAATGGTTAAAATTAGTGCAGATTCTTCTGTAGGTGGTCAGTATGTTGCTGATTATGTCTTCTTTTTTGAGGAAGTCTTGCACCACCTGGTTGGGGCAATGGACCAAGCATAAGACCCTTGTTAGATTTGGGGGTCTCTAGTTGACACAGGTAGGTACTTGTGAAAAATAGGGACCCTTGCCTCTAGTCAGGGTAAGGGGGTACACTCCTAAAATAACCCCTGCTCACCCCCTTGGTAGCTTGACACGAGCAGACAGGCTTATCACAGAGGCAGTGTGTAAAGCATTCGTGACCATATACAGTAATCCAGTGACAACACTACAGATGGACACCACACAGGCTTTATATCAAAAATAAGTATTCTTTATTTAGACTTATAACAAGACCACAAATGACAAAAATCCACAATACCATACTTAAGATGGTAGTTTTAGCTTAGTTCTGTTCATTTCTTAAGAGGCGACACTTTAAGTCAATGTACCTTGTGATGCGTTGCGCTTCCACAACAAACAGTGTTGCAGCGATGGAAATGCAGCAAAGTTTCGGTGTAAAGAAATAAAGACGAGAAGATCTTCCAGATGCGGCCCGCTTCTCTGATGATGCGAGATGTCTTGATTTGGTGCATCAGCTGCAGTGGCGACACCCTTGTTCAGCGATGCGACAGCAACAGCCTTGGCTGCGGCACTCTTCTCCGACGTTGCGAGAGGCTTCCGCACAAAGCGACAACTACAGCGGTGACATCCAAGATGCGACAGCAGCAGCTCCGACGGCGGCACGCTTCTCCATGAATGCGAGGCGCTTTCCTTGAGGCTGTGCAATATGACAGCTATGGCAGCGACATCCACGATGTGACGGCAGCAGCAGCGATGCGACACGCTTCTTCCTTGTTGCGAGACACTTCTCTCGATGCGGTGCAATACGACAGCTACAGCGCCGACATTCAAGATGCGACGGCCACAGCAGCGACAGCGACATGCTTCCTCTTCTTTGGGAGATGCGGTGCAATATGACAGCTACAGTGCTGACATTTAAGATGCGACGGCAGCAGCAGCAACAGCGACACACTTCTTCCTCTTGAGTTGCGCTTCCAGATCCTTGCAACACGCAGTCCCTCAGAAGGCCCAAAACAGCAGCAGGCACTTCCCAACGAACTATGGGGTGCTGGGGATTGAAGTCTGTTATCCCTGAGACTTCAGCAGGAGGCAAACTCTGTTTCAAACCCTTGGAGATCCATACAAGTTGATGAAAGTACACAAAGTTCCTTTCTCCTTCTTTTGGCAGTCGGGCAACCACTGCAGGCCAATCCCCCAAGCAGCATTTCAGCTTAGGGATAGTCTCTCCTTAGTTTCTTCAGGTTCCTCTCCTCAGTAAACTTTTCTTCTTCTTTCTCCAACAGTGATCTAATTTCTTTGTTGACATGATTCCTTCTCTCCTTTCACAGAGCAGGGCAGAGACATCAGACACACCACAGGGGGTGGAGCCAGCACTGTGGGGGGCAGGCGCAGTCCTATTCAGGTCCCAGGTGCAACTCCTCCCTCCCATCTAGATGCAGATCTCTCTATTCACCACTGGGCGGACGCACCCTGTCTCCTGGTATCCCCCAGCCCTGGCACTCAACTCCAGACAAGGAATACATAACCTAGCAGAGGCAATTTGGATAGTTAGACAAGAAAATACCTACTTTCTAAAAGTGGTATTTTCAAACACAGATTGTTAAAACCAACTTCACTAAAAGATGTATTTTATCATTCTGAGTTAAGGCATACTAAACTCGAATTTTGGCCATGTTCCCTGAGTCACTTAGGATTATAAGATGTAATAATCTTACTGCCCATTCTGGCCTATGGAGAATTGGTAGCCTTGCAATAGTGAAAAACGAAAATGGCTGTAATTCACTATTAGGACATACTAAACACATCAGGACTTGTCCTACCTTATACTTACAATGCAGCCTGCCCTTGGAAGTACCATAAGGGTGTCTGATATGAAGAAAAGGGAAGGCTTAGGGACTGGCAAGTGAGTGCACATGCTCAGTCAACATGGCAGTACCAGACTGCACACAGGCTCTGCAATGGCAAGCCTTAGACACACTTTTACAGGCTGCTTCAGTTGTTGGCACAGCCAGTGCTGCAATCCCACTAGTAGCATTTGGTTTACAAGCCCTGGGCACACTCAGTGCACTGTACTAGGGTCTGACAAGTAAACCAATGCAGCCAATCATGGAATCACTAATCCATATATTAACCCGTTCAGCGCGGCGCGAATTTTCGCGCTGTGCTGAACGTTCTGAAAAACGGGTGTGGTCATGGCGGAACGGTTCCGTCATGAGCACAGCTCAGCCGACGCTCATGACGAAACCGCTCCGTCATGAGCACCGAAGGGGTTAATTTACAATAGGGAGAGCATATGCACTTTAGCACCGATCAGCGGTGGTAAAGTGCCCAGAGTCATAAAACCAACAAAAACAGGTCAGACAAAATACATGAGGAAGGCAAAAAGTTAAGGGATGACCCTGCAAAAAGGGCCAAATCCAAAAACCCTGAACTAGCTTCTGTCTGACATGGCCTTGACTATGTTACTGCCATTGTCCGTAGCAACAAATCCAATTATGACACCTCTGGATCACAACCATTTATACACCTTGCTGATAAATTCCTCCAAGAGCTTTACTGCTGTATGTGATTTCTCAGAACGCTCTTAAAACGTTCTTCAGGGCTAAGACCTGAAGATATCTTTTGCTTTAACCCCACAAAACTTAACCAGTGTGCAGTAATGCACATGAAATCAGTCGCCTGACAATTGGTCCACCTGTCTGTCGTCAGGTGGATGGTGTGAACAACACTTTGCTGCAAAGCTTGTCCAACCAACTGCATCACATTGTGATGCAGTGTTGGAACAGGAACGCTGGCAAAATAGGTCCTACTTGGTACTTTCTATTTCGGGCAGATGGCTGCCACAAATGCTAAGAATCCCACTCCCATCACGGAAGAAAAAGGGAGGAGGTCCAGTTCTAAAAGGTTTGCCAACTTCCCACTGTACAAACGTGTGGTTGGATGGTTCCACTCATAGGTCCCTTTCTGCCTAAACATGCCCATAATTGTAGTCTGGATTTTCTTCTTTTCTCGGGCCACTGATACAGATGCCTTTCAAGAAGTAGGCGGTGGTGGTGGTAGACTCATTGTGGGTCATGATGGGGCAGTCACTGTATGCCACGATGTATCCATCTCACTCCGACTCTTGTGCCATTGTGAAGTTGCAGAGGTGGCTGAATCTGATGGTGCACTGCTGGGGACAAGGCTGCTTTGCGTGAAGATGTCATACTCTTCTTCCTCGTCACCTTCCACCATGAATGCACTTGTAGATGACATTCCCCGGCTCTCCTCACCACCACGACTAAATTTAGCAATTTATTTAAGGTGCTCCTCCCACTTGATTGTGTGGTTTCAGTCCCAAACTGGGGAGGAATTCTTTTTTACTATGCCACTGCCAATGCCTGAAGAAGAACTGGAGGTAGATGGGCATGCTGTTGATTGCCTCTCTGCTTCTCATGAGGTAGGGTTTAGAGAGCAGGTCTCACCTGGGGCTTTGCAAATATGGGAGCTGGTGGCAGTGCTACCTGTAGCACATCCCTCGAAGCAGGTTGAATAGCAATGCCAGACTCCTCTGTGCCACCTTCCACCAAGACTGCCTTGTCATTGTCATGCTCCTCATCATCCCCTTCCATAAGTCTAAGTCTGTCAGGAACTTTTCATTTACCTTGCCTCTGCTGTTGTCTCCTTGACTCTGCTGGGGTCCACTCTATGTCCCTATCATCATCATCTGAAGTGGTGCTTGAAGAAGATGGTGCAGTGGTAACCTTCCTTTTCCTCGCTGGAGATCTGTTAGAAAATGATTCTAAAAGAAGAGGTTCAACTTCTTGCTCGAAAGGAAGCTCAACCTCCTGTTCTGCTCCAACATCAGGCAAATGTACTGTTACTGGCTGTTAGCATCGACATGATTGCAGTGGCTGCCTCACTGACAGACATGGTCCTGGACATAGGTTGGGGAGTGCTGTTGATGCAGGAGTGCTGCTCTCAGCTTGCTCGCTGGATGCCGGTGCAGCAGGCACAAGTTTACCGAAAAAGGCTGTGGTCGGCACATCAATAGTGCAAATCTGCTTCTTCTCCTCGCCACTGGCCACTTTCTTGGCAGCATCTTTCTTTGGGGCCAACTTGAACCTGTCAGTTGGCAGTGGCATTTAGCTTCACAAGCTGAAGAGATGCCCATGCTGAGTGGTCAGTGACGTACCATGTCATGCACAGGCCTTCTAACTGGCAGTACTGTGGGTGATATCTCTTCTCTTGTGCACTTAAAATCAAACAAGCAAGAAGAACATCAGTGAAGTGTGGCATTGTTACAGTTCAATTAGTAGTACAAACAAACAATATAATTTAGTGTGGTTACTTAAGTTATTTTAAATAATTAGCAATGCAGTCTAACTATCCATTTGTAAAACCACATCAACATAAACTTCATGGTGTACACTCAGGAATAGTCAGAAAGAGCAACAACAACATACAGTTATGACTGTTTGCTTTATGTGCATCACGTTGGTATGTGGCACTCAAGGAGGTACAGGTGGCAATGCAATAATCCTTAGACAAAGAATGCTGTTGTGCACCTCTAGTAGACATTGGGTTGATGCCATATGATAGAAAAATGGAGGGGGGCGTGGGTACCTACATTTAAAAAAATCATAATAAAAACAATATATACATATATATATATAATTAAAATAAAATGATTTTTTAAACATTTTAACAATTAAAACATTTTTTTTAAAAATCTACATCTAATGTAAAACCGTAATTAAAAAAAATAAAAATAAAACAATTTGAAAAAAGTGAAATTATCCTCAAGCATATAATGTACTAAACTGCTATCTCAACCATCCATGCAAAGGCAATACCCCACCTGTACACTGCTTGCAGGAGAAAAAATTAGAAATACCACAAACAAACCTATTTTGAATTTTAATCCAATGCCATCCATGGCCTAAATGATGTTTCAATTCTACAGACACCACAAAAACAGTTGTTTCATGCACTTGTGACTAGTACTGAGCCTCCTAGCTCGAAGGCACATTGGCAGACTAGGCCACATACTGAATTAAACAAATATTTTGCCATGTATCGAAAAACATGGAGTTCCCACATGAGTGAACCTCAATACTTAGAATGGAGCTCTCTCATCTCAAGGGACCTCTCAAATGCAGTCAGCCATTTATCAATATCACACCCCTCAGTATACATGGGAACTATCCCCTTGGGAAGCCTGGAATCAAACCCACTACCCTTGGGCATCTCAGCATTTCCTTCATTGTCGCTGCCACCATTTCTTTTTGCTTTCACTTCCTCCCACTTCTACTCCTCTAGGGCCAACTCCTTCTCTTCCAAAGCTTTGGAAGCTAAATGAACCTCAATCTCCCTCTCTCTAATGGACATTGGGGGGTGTACAGGGGAACCCATCCTCCCCCCATTAGCTAGAACTATGAATGGAGAACCAGAAGAAATAAATGAGGTGTCATCCTCCATCTCCTGGAGGTGGTTGGAGGGGTCCCCCTCTCCTTCCTTCTCTAGGAGCTCCCTGTGCCAAGGCCATAAGGGACCTAATCAACCCTGCCTTCCTGATCTTGTTGCTATTAGGTAGCCACCTTGGACTTTAGAAATCTGCAATAGCAGTTTTTATATTGGTTTGCATACTTTAGTGTATGGTGTAATTTGAACATGAGCACATATCCACTCTGCTGAACGCCCATTATTTTGGAGGATGGGTTATTGGTAGCGGTAAGTATGCACCTACGACTAGCCATTAGGCCACCAACGAAATATAAGATCCAGACAAGGTCTCAATACATTAGCCCCTGATTTAACCCTTGGTAGCTGGCTGCTAGCAAGCAGGCTTAACTTAAGAGACAGGTAAGTAAAGCATTTAATTACACCAATACTTTAAATAAGCAAGACACAAAACACAATGAAAATCCCACACCAATTTATAAACATAGGAAATACTTTTATCATTAAAATAACAAAAAAAATATATAGGTAACAGGAGATATGAATTTTTAAAGATTAACCACTTTATAGTGCTTAAAAACATATAGCTCCATCCTGGAACATCTGGCCGTGCTTGACTGGGATGATGTCAAAGTTTAAGGACAACCACGATACAGCCCTGGTCGAATTCACTAAGCAGGAGGCCCCAGTCTTCGAAACTTAGAAACGTTTCTGAAGGATTTTCTCTTGACGTTATGTGGCCACCTCCAGCAGGCTGATTTCAATGTGATGTTGTCGGACTGGCTTTTCCAAAAGGTCCCGGTCAAATCCTGGAAGTCTAGAGTGCTGAAGTTTTCAGCGGGACGAACTTGAATTCCAGGCCAGGTCAAAGTTGAAGGTAGTCGGCTTGACTCTCGGCTTCTGGTGGATCCTCTTACGGAGTTTTTTCCAAAAGTTCCTCCAAACTTCCCCAAAATTCTGAAACGTCTTCCTAAAGATCCTCTTAAGAATTTAAAGTGTCCAAAACACAAATCAAAGTGTCTGGCTCGGAGATGATCCTTTGAAAGTTTGGAACTACAGTTCCCACAATGCACCCGGCCAAATCCTTAAAAGTCCACTGGATGCACTCCAGGCTGGGGTCTTCTGCAGGCGATGGTGCAGGGAAGCTCTGTCAACCTGTTGCTTTCAGGAAGTCAGGAAGTCCCCTCCATAATAATTTTGGAAGTATGGCAAAATCCTCAGTGCTGTAGTTCAAAGTGTGCAACAGGAACAGTCATTCAGGGAGCAATCCTGTGTGGTCTACACCAGGGTTTCAGCATGGTATTCCTTCATCTTGCTGTTTAAGGCAGCAGATTTTAGTTGCTATGCAGCTCTCACATATTTATTCAATGATCTGGGGTGACAAGCAGGGAGGCCCCCCTGTCCAATGAGGTACCGGGTGCTACCCAAAAGCATGACAGCTTCCTCCAACATGTGGCATATTCTTATCCCACAAAGCACTGCACTTTAAAATGGAAATGGAGATTTTCTCAAATTTGTCAAAAGAGCTGGCTATACCAACCTACTAGTGTGGCTCATTTCCATTAACACTCCACCTCCACCTCCTGCACATTCCATTCCCCGGCCTGCCATCTGGCTTGGATTAGAAGAAGAGGGGGTAGGCCTGGCTGGCATCCCTTACTGCCCTGCTCTCTTTGAAGCCCAGTTTGATTTACCCAGCCCTCGGCCGGGCCTTTGTAGCAACAGAGTTCTCCCCAACAGATAGCCTCTGCTCTATGCGACCTCTTACCATCTCATCAAAACAGCCTGGCTAAGCCTGTTAAGGCTGACCAATCAGGAAAGTCTGCTAGAAGGCTGGATTTTGGCTCAACAAAAAAAAGTCCTTTAACTTGTTTTCTTTAATAGTTGTGGTAAATTTAACAGTAAATAGATGTTGAATTTATCATTGCGAATCTTTAAGTCTTTGAGTGACATTTTCTTCCCCTTCCTAGTAATATTCATACTTATATCAAATATTCCAATGCTAGCCTATGATGCCAATTATCTATGATGGCAGAAACTGAAATTTGCCGTTGTTTTCTCACTGGGGCATATAAAACATTTTCTATAATGTCCCTGCTCATAGTTACAAGTCACCCAACCCCTGGGGCACCAAGGGGAGACATTTGGGGTGATTTATATGTAAAAAAATAAAGTACATTACCACTTTGGAAGTACCTTTAGTTCCAAAAGTCGAATTTACATGTATTTACTTTTTAAAGATAGTCTTCAAAGCAGGGCTGCTTTAAAAAACGACTGCAGAAACCTATAGGTAGTTTGAATCCCCCTTGCATTGTTATATACTAGAGGCTTACAAGGTCTATCATTGCCAATTATAATTATATCTAATTACCATTTAACTTTTTCATCAGATCACTGGCCCTGGGCCTGGTTAACAGAGCCTAGGGCATAGTCAGAGTCAGTTACCACCAGTATCAGTCAAAACATGGGGATGATTAGGACCAAAAGGGATGACTTTCTGACACAACCGCTTCCATTAGTTAATGCTTTAAGAGCTCCGCACACAGGTGTGAATGCTTGTATTAGATATGGCATGAGTTGGGAATGCACAAAACCTTTTGGCCTCCCACGTGGGGCCAGACAGGGCTCTGTGTTGACTCCTATTCTTTTTCTGTTGCATATTAATGGTCTGAACACCTTTCTAGTAGCCAATGGGAAAGACCTGCCCAATGTAAAGACAGTCTTCATGCCCTCCCTGCTCTTCGCCAATGATACTGTGCTGCTGGCCAAATCGGCAAACAGCCTTAAAATGCTTGTTGACCTGTTTGATAGTTATATAGATGAGCTGGAATTGGATTCACACATCTCTAAAACCCATTATGGGGTGTTCGGGAGAAAATCTTCCAAGACCAGACCCATTACAATTAGGGGGAAGGCAGTCTCTAGGGTGCCTGCATTTCCTTGCCTGTGAGTTAGATTTTATCAGCAGAATAACTGACTTACTTGTCTATCCGTTCTCTGTACAACCTTTAGTCAAGCTTTTAGTGCTTATTTGTTTTCCTCCCAGCCAGTTTGATCCTAATTTGATCCAGTTATGCCCTTGTGATGGCTGCTCCCTCCAAACTTTGGAACATCTGGTATTATTTTATAGACTTTATGTGATTTCTAAGCCAAAGTACTTATTACCACTTTGAAAAAAAACAGGGGCATCACTTTTGGCCAGCTTTCCTACATTTACAGTTATTACCAGATCATTCTGTGATGCTGTCTGTGTCTTCTTTTTTTAAAGGTGCTTTAAACTGGAACACAATCTTGAACCTTTAAAGCTTTATGTATTGGGCCTATATTATAAGACTTGCCAGATGAACTTTTATGGATGTTGTTTTAAATGCTTTAGAATCACAGCAATCTAAATAATTTTCGTGGCTTTTGCAATTTGGTCTATGTATGAGAATTTTATAAGTGTTTTCTATCATGATGAAGTTGTTTAACCAAATTAAGACCATGCTGTGTGTGTTTGTGTGTGAACTAGAAGGTATTATTTAATGATGGAAATTATATGCAGTTCTTGAAACAATTTTGCGACCATGGCACTATTCTCTGCACTTTGTACTATCCTGCTATGCAAGACAACAGATTGTGTGTAATTTACTGGTTTTTTCTGTGTAAACAATTCATGTAATCGTGGGGAAATGCTTGCTGTTGGTTTTGAACAAAAGTGTACTTTAAATTCTCTTTTTATATTATTAAAGTGATGGATTGTTGTGTTTTTTTATGTGTGCTTTTATGGCCATATTTGTGACCGAAATAAAGCGAAAATTGAATTGATTGAATTGAACTTTATCTACATTTCAGGAAGTCATGCAGAGGAAATGTAATTTTAATAATATATTCACAAAAGTCGTTTCCACTCTAATTACCACTAAAGCACGTTTAGCACAATTTACAAAACAAAAACAACTGACATCAGGATTTGCATCACCAGCTTCAGAACTGGCACGATGACAAAAGAACACCAAGGCCATTTACAGTCTAGCTTTCATATATCACTCAAGCACAGGGAGTGCTGCAGGCATACTTTTAAAATAGAATTTCCACGCACCTTTCAGTTCTTGCTAATGTTCTTACAAGCAACCTGAATGACAGACCCAGTAAGGTGTATTTTGAGAGTTGCACTGGCATTAAAGCTCATATTAGAAACCAGAGGGAAAAGGAACACACCAACCTGCTCCACTGAACACTTCAATACAGGAACAGTATTGGCATCAGCGAAATTAATGAATGATGAATTAATGAATTAATGAATTAATTATTTTAATTGTACTTTTGGTCAATCGATCAGTGTATAAAATGCCTTTTAACGGACACAATGATTAACCAAGTATATTACATTTCAGAAATCATAAAAATATGCAAACAACAAGCAAAATAAATTGTGCAGTTGTGTAAAGATGTTCGATGTGCAAAACGAATGATCAAGGAAGAGAACCAATTGCTTAAGAAAGTTTAGAAAAGTAATGCCTGAACATGGCAGTAAGAATGAATAATGGGCTACCAAAGGAAGGCGACAAACAATTCCCACTTGCATATGATGAGGCCATCAGATTACTCCAATTCTAATAGGTGCTTCCTTGAGCCATGCTTAAATTATTATTATTTTTTTTTTATTCCATTTATATAGCGCTAATCACCAAAGGTCTCTAAGCGCTGCATCATAGAACGACAGTCCAAATTCCGTTGTGTCACTAAGCCTGACGTCAATCCTAGTAAACCTGATCGAACGCCTCCATGAACAAAAGCGTCTTAGGCCTTTTTCGAAATGGGAGCAGTCTCTCTTCCTTGCGCATGTTGTCTAGTAGCTTATTCCACATCTGGGGGACACAGACCGAAAAGGCCCTGCCTCCAAATGTCACCAAGCTGACACGAGGGCAAGCAAGGAGACTGGCCTGTGATGAACAAAGTTGTCGGGCCGGTGAATATAGCTTCAAACGGTCCTTGATATATTTGGGGGCTTCACCAAACAAGGATTTATGTGCATTGCACAAGCCCTTGAAGCATACCCTTTGCTTGATAGGCAACCAGTGCAATTGCCACAGCAAGGGGATAGCATGTGTTCTACGGTGCAGTTTAAATATTAGCCTAGCTGCGTCATTCATGACCACCTGTAGTTTCCTCAGAAGGATACCAGGAAGGCCGATGTATACTGCATTGCCGTAGTCTAGGCGGGATAGTATCAAAGCAGTCACCACCGCCTGCATAGTGGTTGAGGACAGCAGGTTCGAAAGTTTCCGGAGTTGGCGTAGCAGCCCTATACAGCTCCCCATGACAGCAGACACCTGGGTCTTCATGGTCAGTCCGGTGTCCAGTCTGATACCCAAGCTTTTTACTGTTGGTACTGGCGTTGGAGTAGTACCAAGCTCTTTGGGCCGAAAAAGGCTGGACCATGGGGAAGAGACTGGGGAGAGTACCAAAACCTCAGTCTTATCATGGTTCACCTTTAATAAATTTGAGGTCCTCCAGTTCATGGTAAACCGAAGAATGTTCTGGACATTCTGCTGTGCATCACAGGAGTTGTCGACGCGGACTATTAGCTGGGTATCGTCCGCGTAGTTAAACAACTGGCAGTCTGCCTTTGCCAGAGCCTCTATCAGAGGTTGGAGATAGATGTTAAAAAGCAGGGGTGACAATGTCGAGCCCTGCGGAACCCCCCCGCAAAGGTTGCCCTGCTTAGACATGAGGTCTCCTAATTGGACCTTCTGCCGGGGATCCACCAAGAATGAGGTGAACCACTGAAGGGCCGTCCCCATGACTCCCAGCCGCTGCAAACATGCTAATAGTTGCCCATGATTCACTGTATCAAAGGCGGCTGAGAGATCAAGTAGGATAAAGGCCAAGTGGATCTTCTTGTCTGCTGCCAGTCGTAGATCGTCCAAGACTGAAAGCATGACCAACACTGTGCTGTTATGCGCGGGGAACCCAGCTTGCCGATGATGCAGCAGGTGATGTTGTTCCGTGTAGGACGCAAGGGCTCTCAGAACATGCTGTTTGAGTACCTTGGCCAGAAATGGAAGTTGAGAGATGAGGCGATAGTTTTTCAAATTCCTAATGTCTGCCCCAGCTTTCTTCAGTAGAGGAAGTACTATAGCTTCCTTGAATTTCTGGGGCACTGTTCCTGAAGTCAAAGATAGATTCAGGACAGACAGCACCTCAGCCTCAACCAAGGGAATGATAGTTTTGAACACCTTTGGAGGGCACAGGTCCTCAGGTGATCCAGATTTCACTTTGGCCACTAAACGGGCTAGATCGTCTGGTTTGAGCACAGGAAAATGAGACAAAGAGAAGCCCAGAGAATTAGAGGAATCCTCCTCTGCCAAGGATCGGCAGGGAGAGATATGCATATTTTAATGGCTGTATCGATGTCTTCCACTTTGGTTAGAAAGAAGCTCTGTATGTTATCACAGTCAGCTTGGTTGGTGACTGGTTTTTGCTCCATCGGCATCGACATTAGACTTACTGTTTTGTCTATGGAGGTCCAAGAGCAGACAAAGGGCCAGATGTAGGAAGGCCTTTACCGGTCGGTAACGGACGATTTCGGCCATTACCGACCGGTATTTGGGTTTTGAAATGTAGGGGACAAATTATTTACAGAATCGATATAATTACCGATTCGGTAAATTTACAGAGTCGGTAAAATACCGAATCCGTAAATATACCGATTCTGTAAATCAATATGTAGGTGGCACTTCAAACAGTGCCACAGGCCATTACCGAATCATTATTTACCATGGAATACTATTCCATGGTAAATAACAAATTCCTGTGTACATGCACATCTGTGCATGTACACCTGTGACGTGGCACACAGTCATGCCCTAAGGGCATGTCTGTGTGTCACATGGCACACATGCTAGAAACAGGGGTGCAACAGGGTGTCAAAGTGACACCCTGTCCCCCTTGTAAAATTGGTATTGCCATTGAATCCTATGGGCTTCAAGGCCCATAGGAATTAATGACAAATACCGATTCTGAAATTACAGAATCGGTAAATACCGATTCCTACCGAATCTGTAAAAATTACCGAATATTTACCTACATCTCATTTACCGATTCATGAATACCGAATCGGTAAAATTCGGTATTTATGAATCGGTAAATGAGATTTACCTACATCTAGGCCATAGTGTGGTACTTTTATGTCGGCAGTCCATATTTTATCAAAATGTGCATGAGGCTAATTTTCTACAGGCTTCCATAGCCCTGATAGTGTAGCAGGAAATGTCTTAGTTCTTCTGTTTTGGCTTCACATGCATTGCATAATAGTGAGCGTGTGCTCCTTTGGGAAGAATATCGACCAACATCTGGCCACCTATTGTTTTCAGGACAAAGTTGCTCCTTTCTTCGACAGATTTAAGTGAGCCCAAATACATTTGTGAATATATTCGTCCGCTCCAATTTTCAGGCATTTGCTAACTCTCTAGGGATGTCTACGCGCAATTCCTTTACCTCGGCCCTAATGGCAATAAAGAAACATAATTGCTTTTCATTGGTGAATGCCTCAGGACTGCTAAATTCGATAGATATTTAGACACCAAGGTGTTACTCTCACATGCATATATAAGTGGGCAATCCTTCTCACAATGTCACACATGGATTGGTATACAATGCTGAAAATCCCAAGTGATTGTGGGAAAGCAGGCCTAAGCAATCAGCAGCAGCTGAGATTAGTTCAAGCATTCCTTTCATCACTTTGTTGTTTATTGCAGTAAACGTCCTTAGTACAATGGGTATGCCCAGACATGGATTTTCTACTTGTTATATGGGACTCATGCTTGGCCATACTGTTGCACTTAGGCTGTCTACAGCAACAAAGATTAGAGTGATGGATGAATGCTTCAATTCATATCAGACACTGTGCGACTCTAGAAAGAGATCAGATATACATAAACTAGTCTTGATTCAGCTCTAATAGGAACAGTCAAGCCAAACTACTAGACCAGGTCTCCTAGGTAAACAAGCTATCCCAGAGCAGTTTTGACCAACTTGGTTATTGTTGGGACAACAAGGTCCTCCACATGGTAATGGACGTGCCCCCCTATTTTTTATATATTTTATTTAATGAGTTTTATATAGCGCTGGCTAGACCCGTAAGTATCAGAGTGCTTTACATTTGATTAGAGAATGTTACAGAAAATTATAACAATTACACAATACGTCAAAGATAAGCAACACATTGAAAGAGGAAAGAAAGGAGAGAGAAGAAAGGAGGGAGGGAAGGGGGAAGTGTGAAGGGGGAGGATGAGGGAAGAGACGGCAGGAGAGATGAAGGGAAGTCTGCCTAAAGCCTGACTGGGTAGGTGACGTCCGAGGAGGGAATCCACAGCCCATCTCCCCTTTAGCTAAACAAGGTAGCTCAATCGCACATCAGTCAAATAGCTAGGTCTCAACTGACGAGGGAAAGTTCATATAAGAAAGTCAGCTGGATTAACAATGAGGGAACTAAGGGCAAGGACGGGTGAGGGCAGGGGTCAATAGCTGGAAAGATGAGAAGAGTAGAGCAGTAGGTGTAGGATGAAGGGGGGAGGAGGGAGATAAGGTCAGGAGAGACGCAGGAGAGTTTGCCCAAGGACCAGCTGGGTAGGTGATGGCCAAGGAGGGAATCCGTAGCCCATCTTCCCTTTAGCTCGTGAGGTAGCTCCACCTGGCATTAGTCAAAGTGGCTGGGTCTCAGCTGTCGATGGAGAGTTCAGAGAGTCAATGACTGAGGTGACCATCTTAATATGTCAGGCAGGGGGGATGAGTCCTTGTCCCCTGTCCTGAGTGCCCCAACTGTACTGATGTCTGTAGTCCTAAGGCACATTTTTGTTGTCATAGGCAAACATTGATCATGTGTGAGCAATGAAATAGGTCTGTCTCGCGGATTGCAGTCTTGCTTGGACAGAGAGGGCTGTCCAAAGCACTATCCTCATAGTGGTAAAGTGCAAATACCTTTACCAGGAGTTAAGTAGCATGAGCGCAGGCGGTGCACCATACCATGTAGTAATCAGTTAGACTGAAAAAGTCCTCTTTTTCGCTTTGCCACTGGAGTGAGGCCTACAGGCTCACTCATTTAAAGTTCTACTGCTGTGTGCTTTAACTCACCCTTGGCCTATATTGGTTTGGTGTTTAGTGCTGCACAGCGGATGGGTGATGTACATGTGCTGGATGTATGTGTGCCTGTGAGTAGTTCCATATGGAGATAATGCAGTACTATGCAGGGCATATATGCTTTTTGTATGTTGTGGGTATATGTGTGCCTGTGAGTGGTACAATACATGAAGAATATAGTGCAATGCATGTATGTTGTAATCATGCTGGGTATATGTGTGCCTGTGAATGGTACAGTACACGGCAGACTCTGGATTCCATTTTTGTGGCCTCAGGAAGGCATGGTGAAACATGAGGAGAGGCGGTAGAGGAATTTCCCCAGGTACATTAATGTGTTACTGCATTCCTGGTGGGACACTCTGGAAAGAGGGCAAGACAGGTTGTCTGGTACACGTCAATGGATGAATTTTGATTCAGAAAAAGGTCACAAGGATAGGGCCTGGGCACATCTCAGGAAGGAGATTGTGCTGATAAGAGAACCATAAAATGTAGGGCTAAAGTCCCTGGCTAACTCCCTGTTACACATATAAATGTGGCTGTCATCCAGGTGTGAACTCCTACTCACTCCCATGACCTGTGTTGTAGAGCTTTGGAGTCACTCCTGCTGTTACAGACTGCTTTCTGGCGTAAGATTGGAAAGAAGAGTTGGCCTACAAAATAAGCTTCACTTTTAGCTGACTCTAAATCACATTTGGTGTCTGGAAAAAGACCAAAACAAGGGATGCTTGAGACACCAAAAACTGCCAACTGTCAAGCAGTCAGTCAGGCTGTGCTAGGAAGAGATGTTCTGCAACACTTCTGCCTGTGACCAGGACAGGGGGGCAAGGCCTGCTAGCATCTCAGCTTGCTGATGGGACATCACCCAGGAATCAAAGACCACCTGCCATAGAGCCTGGTGCAAAGGGGCCTGCCTGCTTGCCAAGACCAGTGTGCCATGGAGGAAGAGGAGAGCATTGGAGAGACCAATATCCAGTGAGAAATCCTGTTGAGTGGATTTCATTAGCAAATTATGGGAAGATGGCTGCTTCACTGATCAAGTTGTTGCCCATATGCAGGGAAAGTCAACAACCCTCGTATCCCAGAAAAGGGTTGCTGTGAGGTGAGCCATGAATGCAGCTGCGCCAAACAGATAATTTCTCTTGTGAAGTGAGGAACCAGTGACCCCGTATACCATGAGGGGCCACCACAAAGAGATTGCCACATGGAGTGGGACATAAACCATGTGCATTGGAGGGTCCGCCATGAAAAGAATACTGTGCTGAGTTGGCCAGGTTCATGTGTGGTGCTGAGCTGGCAGCCCCATATCCTAGGAGGGGCTGTTGTGAGGAAACCTGCTTTCCTAATTGAGTCAGAGCCCATGTGTAGTGGAGAGGCAGTGACCCCCATATGCCAGAGTAAACCACCTGGAGCAAGCATGAAGTGTGACCTGGTCGGGATCATCACCAGGGGAGAGAGTCCATTTTAATGACCCCTAGAGGTCTGTCTGAACTGTGATTGAGAATCAGTGTCATGACTTTCGCATTGGCCCCACCCACGGTGTAAAGTTTCAAAGAACCTGCCCAACTTGGAGGAGACACAAGGAACCTCAGGGCGCTGCGGCTGCATGACCGCATGTGAAGGACTTGAGGACCACCGAGTGCGGACCACCTGGGCTGAGTGCAGAGAACACCATCAGCTGAAGTGGGTGTTCTAAGTGAAGCTGTAGCCCATGCAAGTAAGAGAGGTAGAGTGGTAGGGCAGAGTGGGGGGGGATTTTTCCACACACCACAACAAGGAAAAATGATTTATTTATTTAATTTTCCCTAATTGTGATCTGTCAAATCCCCCCCAACCCGACCCCTCCACTCTTACCTGTACGGGCCACGGATGTCTAAGAGTGAAGGCTATGCAAGACTTGGGTCCAGCGCTTACTTTTCCAGTGGGCTCACGCTGTGATGGAGACGGGTTTTGAGAAAATAAAACCTGCTCAGATTAACTCCTCAGTAATATTTACTAACAGTGTGCTGTGAAAATAACGTGCACAAACACAAAAAAAATGGGGAAATTCGTTGCACATGCATGCAATATTGAGGAGACTAATGCACGAAAGACTAGGCTGCATTTGCATTCTGTTTTTAAATTCATAAAAATAATGCTGTTTTTGCACATTAATGCTCTTGCTAGGACTATAACGTGGTATAGGGCATTGGTGGATGGTAAACTGTGAGCAGTACATTTCATGAAATAATAATGTCTGTGTGCTGGAAAAATGTGTATTCATGACACGTGGTTAACGTAATGCGAAATGTGTTAAACCAAGAACGCTATAAAATTTTGAACGTGACTATGGTGGTGTGATAGAATACCCCTCAAATCAGCCAATCAGAGACTGAGTTCCTGTAAATGTTTCAATAACTATGGGTTGAACATGTAGGTTTTAGGGTATAATTGAGGAGTCGTAGGGGGTGTGGTTAAGAAGCTGATTTTTCGAGAGCGATTAGAGGGAGATTGTCGCTGTCTGTCGGTTTGCTGATAGAGGCCTACCTGTTTCCTGTTCCTGTCCTGTATCCAGTATCCTGAAAAATCTTTGTTCCCTGAATCTGTCTCAGGGGACCCCTGCTACCCCACTGGGAGGGGGGGGTTCTCTGATATTCCTTGGATTAGTATAGCTAAATGATCCGTACTTTGCAAAATATTTTGCAAATGTATTTTGCCTCTGAAAATACTGTCTCTTTGCCTATCCACTCCTTCGTTTGCATTTATTCACTTTGATATGAGTTTGACACAGTTTGCATGTTTGCATTGAAAAATGTTCTCTCTGTCTCTCTCTCTCTCTCGGTGATTAATGCATTGGTTGCCTTGTGAATCTCTACATGTTGCGCTCTTATGTTCTACAAAATTTGGTGATAAACATTATTAACCTTACGCTGAGTTTGTGGTTATTTAGTTATTTGGTTATAAAGATATTAGAGCACGCTTTCCTAAGCCCCTTTTAAAGGAAATTCGCCCCTGTTCGTATCAAGAAAGTTTTAATTATTTACGATCTTTGTCTACTACTGCAATTTGCAGTGCTGTGCTTAACTTCATCAGAACTGCATTGTTAATTAGGAAACGGTATGAATTGTGATAGGAAAATCATATTGATTAAATTTTGTATATTAATGAAATCTTTTTTTAATTGCAAATTATTATAAGTATTCACCCCAATTGTTGTATAGAAGGTTTTAAGTTTTATCGAATTGTTTTATATGTGTATTGAACACTTTTATGATTCATGCGAATCGAATAAAGTTATTTGAACTGAACTAGTGATATTACTAAAAATTTACTTTGGATAATAGCTACGTTCTCCAAGATGAATTTCCAAGGTGTCAAAATACCATATTTAATGTGAGCTGGAATTATGTGAAGAGGATAACGAAAATTCTTGCATTGGGCACAAGCAATTTCGATAATGTGTGGCACACACATAACGACAGGGGGAATGGTTTCAGGGCCAGGTTAGTGTCTTAAGAGAAAAACACACGTGCTCTATTTTAATATTCTTCTCTTCGACCAAGCAAATCACATCATTGGAAGTCATTAGTTATAGTGAAATGATGATGATTTAACATCATCAAGGAATGTTGCGTTTCCCGTGGCAATTGATGGATTTAACCTTTGAGAAATTAATGCAGCGAGCACCTCTGACGTAATCATTCCGATGAATGGCTAATCTCCGATCAAGCTTCAATATGTATTTGCAATTAATATGAGAATAACTGATATGAATTATAAGGGCACACGCAAGATGCAAAATTTGGTCGCCTATTTTTTATGGTAATCACTCAAAACATTCTCAGCCTTTCAGAGATACCTGCTTATAAAACCATCTGTGTGTTTGTACAATGGCTAATCGAAAATCCCAACATTTCTGAGAAACACATGTACTAGGTGAAAAGTCATACTGATTCAGACAGTTCTGATGTGAGGCAGAATTAATGCAAACAAGCTGCAAGTGTAATGTGAATAAATATGAATACATGTCATTGATTTAGGTCAACAAGAACAGTCACCAGTCGAAGTTGCGTAACAATAATCATTGATGTTCCATTGCTTATATACTTGTTTGTAAAGCAGTCCAAATAATGTAAAACCTTTGAATGAATTCTAAATATTTCTGGCATTGTCCTAGATGTAAGTTCACATTCTCTTCAATGTATTTACCTACGAGTGCAAAGAAGGTACAAATTCTTCAGAAACCAGAGAATTGCGAACAGGTGATGCAGAAATGACAAAATATCCTACCTAAAACCTAAATATGGCCTCTGGACGTGACCACTGCCTTCTGATTGTTCAAACAAAGAACTTGTTTGCCTCCTGAGCTGCACCTCCTTATGTTTTCTGCTTACGTATGTTTCCCAATTACCTTGAAAAAATTGAGGTATTAAGGTAGGTCATCAACATGTGTGTTACTAACAACATCGTTGGCTTTCAGATTGTAGAATAGTAGGTCAATGCTAATTGAGGAATAGCCAGTGAGAGTACCAGTTTTTGATGTATATCACTGGTGATATCTGAAAGAATGAACCCCAGTATGTTCAGTTGTCAAGGATGTGCAATTGTTCTTCAATGCATTTGGTGAGTACCTGTTGCTGATGTTTATTTGCCTAGTCTTTGTCCCATGTCTGGAAGAAATGAAGGATTGAAGAAATTCAGTAGCTATTGTCCTTAAGGTGGGTAGCTACCAGTGTTGTCACAGTCATCAGTGCTTTTACGTTATGTAGAAGGTCAGTATGCCTGCATTTAGAAATATCTTACTTTTGTTGCTTGAGGAGAGGTGTGATATTAGTATGTTTTTTTGTTTCTGATGGACTTCAGAGTCGGACATACAGATATCTTCAGATAAGGTTGCTGATCATCAGAGTTAGGTTTAAAAATCCAGACTGATAACTTTCATGTCGATGCTGTCACAGGATAAGAGCTAATGTATTAATGATGTTGAAAACTTTTTGATTTCTCTGCGTTGGGAGAAAACCTGCTGATGGATGGTGGAATATTGGTTTTGAGGTCAGCTAGAGACAAAGGGAGTAGAAGAAATGATGGCTCTGAAGCTGTCAATATTTTTTAAAAGAAGGATATCAGGTTAGATCTTTGAGTGAATATTTATTGACAGCTTTTTAGACATGGAACAGTTCTCTACTGGAATTCCCTGCTTCCAAGGTTCAAACCAGGATATTAGCCTTCAAAAACCTGTACTGAGCTGACTTTAAGCAATGAGAATGTATTTTACTATCAATATAGTATGCCAACTGTTGTGACATGTTCCAGCACTATTCAAACTCTCTGTGCCTACATTTATTCGAATGGATTTTATTTCATTTCCAGTTGATAGGTCTAGTTGTTTCTTTTGGGTTTTTGTATTTTGAGCAATAGATTAGCTCTGAGCTTAAAGAGCTTGCAGGATGTGTTAAGGTTGTATCATTATCACTTATAGAAATGACATTTGTAGTTGGCAGAATTAATCATCCTTGCTTACAGCCAGTGGCTCTGTAATTGGTTATGAGATGCTTTGATGTGCTGCCAGAGGGAACTGGACTGCAGGGTCCACTAGGCCATGCAGCAGGTGGAGACGGGGCAGAAGGAGGAGTGCCTTTGAGCTCTTTATAGAGCGCTCTCTATACCCGCAGTGTGGGATGCTCTGATGTGCTGCCACAGGAAACTAGGGCCCAGATGTAGGTAAAATAGATTTACCGATTTTAAATTACCGAATCATACCAATTCGGTAATTAAAAATCGGTAAATCTATGGGGTGGATATGTAGGAACATCCAGATGTTCCTTTTACCGATTCGGTAAAAATCGGTAATGCCCTTTCATTCCTATGGGCTATGAAGCCCATAGGAATGAATGGGCATTACCGATTCGGTATTTACCGAATCGGTAAATACAGATTCACACAAGGGTGCAGGGGGTGTCACTTTGACACCCTCTGGCACCCCCAAAAGAGGCTCGGGTGCCATGTGGCAGGCATACCTGCCCTCAGGACAGGTCTGCCTGTCATATGGCACAGGTGTGCATGCACACATGTGCATGCACACCGGAATCGGTATTTTACCATCAAATATATTTGATGGTAAAATACCGAATCGGTAAGGGTTGTGGGACTCAGAAGAGTCCCACCTACATATCGAAATCACCGAATAGGTATAAATACCGAATCGGTATTTTACAGATTCGGTAAATTTACCGATCGGTAAATTTACCGAATCTGTAAAATAATGTGTCCCTACATACCGATTACTGAATACCGGTCGGAAACGGCCGAAAATACCGATTTTCGGCCGTTACCGACCGACCTACATCGGGCCCTAGATGGCAGAGTCCACAAGGCCACACTGCAGAAGAAGGAGGGGCAGAAGGAAGAGTACCCTTAAGCGTTTTATAGCGTGTTCTCTATCCCCGCAGTGCGAGACGCATGCGGGACATTCTTTGGCATGGCCCAGGCAAAGACCAGCCCAAGAGCGGGCCCATCTATGCCTGTCATCATCCAGATGAGGCTGGGCTGGGTCGCCCCTCTAGGCCCAATGATCAAGCTATAACAAGGCCTGTGGACAGCAATATCTGTACCTACAATCCTTCTGCCTAAGAAGGTACTGCTTTCTGATTTTGGTCCATCACCATTTAATCTACCCTATGTACTGCTCCTTTGTTTGGTGCCATTTTTAAGGGTCATTTACCATGTAACACTACCCGTTTGCTATTAGGTATCCATTTGCTATCTCCCATACATACAATGCCCACGGGGAAAAGGAAGCTACAAGGAAATTGGGACAAATCTGAAGCACCAGCAGTTACCACAGGCTCCACATTGGACTAATTCCTAGCAAGAGCAGTTGGAATAATAGCTACAGAAATTGATCTGGCTCAAAAGCAGATCTCTATGGAGCAGTGTCGTTTTATTAATTATTTCACCGCCAACTAACTTCTATTAAATGCTGAAGTTATAAATAGCCATTGCCCAAGTGACTGCCAAAGACACCAGGTGAGCTGTGATTTTGGTGAGGGAAGATATTAACTTGAATACCTTGCTTCCCAGTGACGTGGTACCATATGTCATGAGAAGCAACACAATAAGGGTGTTAGATGTAATATGGCTGAGGCTTTTCAGAATCCAACTAAAGATAAAACAAAGGGTGCACACAGTCTGCACAAGACAGATGTGGATATCTTAAATTTTAACAGGGATCTGAAAGGCTGAAAACCTTGATCAATGTCTGTGTTGCCCCGCTATGGGAGCAAATGGCAAGTTTGGAATGTGAGATCACAAAACCACCACAGGTAATCTGCAATCGCTAAAGCTTACTAGGGTGGGAGAGTTAGGGTATGCAATCTCTGGTCTCATAGCAACTGAGCTAACAGAACCCATTATGGCCGGTGCACATGACTAATGGTAAGGTTTTGCTTTCTGAGGACAGTAAACCACAGTATTGGACCACAAAGCCAGGGAGGCTGGCCACTGGAATAGTGGTCGGTGGTCTGGAGATGCAAGAGGATGCTTCCAACTGCCCCATCTTAATCTGCCACCTGACTGCTGCCATTATTTATCAGTCTTAGCAAGTGTCCCACGAGTGCCTGAAGGCAAGACTGAAACCCACATCAATCTGAATAATAGGGTCTGTCACTAGCTAGCAATGCTAACATCAGTATGTCAGAGTATAATGATATTTTACTTGTCAGGAGAGCTGGGAGGATTGGACCTCTAAACAAGCACGCCATGAGGGACAGTGTGGTAAGTTACTGTAGAAATCGCAAAGTAGCAGGTTGGCTGATCTTTGACAATACACAACATGCCATTAGAGACATTCAAAACAAATGTATCACCATCCTGCCTTTAGGTTACTTTTACAGGCATTTACCGGTAATCAGTCGACCACGTCTGCATTACACTTTTACCTACCCGGCCCTTTAAGCTACACCATCATCCTTACATTTAATCAATATACTCCCTTTATGGGTCTAGAGGATATTGACTGACTCTCAAGTGACGGTTCTTGATCTGTAGAAATCATAAGCCAATCCGGTGACAGGAGGGACATGGCAGGGATTAGATATATAGTGATTTCTCCGAAGGACTTTCAGCCTATAGGCACACGTGCTAATCTGACTTGCTGGAATATAGCAGGTCTATAGCACAAAATGGTCGGATCCAACCTTATTAATAATATCTCAAGTTTTGATATTGTGATGCTACAGGAATCTTGGCACACTAGGGATATTGTATGAGTCCGAACCCTTTGTTAAAACTGCTATATTGGGGGCAGAGCAAAGGACGCTTTGGTAACAATGGTTTGAATATCTAACCTGTGGAAGGTAAATACCATCTCTTGTGATCACCCGGCATCCATCTTTTCTGGCTTGTGCTCCCCAACAGGTTTAGCTTCTTCCTTATTAATTTCTACAACTCGGTTGTGGAGGCAGGCTGTGAAATCCAGTCTTTGTTTAATGCCATGAAACCTTAAGAGATAGGGTTGAGCATATTCTGAATTAATTTGATTGAATTATTGGAGGCAACTTTAATGCTAAGTTAGGCAACAATGTAACTTGCAGTGACCTTTTCCATGTAACTGATACCAGCATTATTGACCAGAGTTGTTTCGCAAATTATATTTATGCAGGGGTGAAAGCAGAAAGTAGGTTCAACGACCCTTACCAAATGAACCAGTACTTAGCATACATGTCGCCTCCCTTTCCTCTGCTCATCCATGTGTAACTGACCTTGCCCCTAAGAACAATAGTCTTAGGCTAAGATGGCAAACAGCGAATATCAGTACCCTGTTGATAACCACAGTAAGGGGCAATCTCAGCTTGATTCTTGACCAACGGATAACTATTGATCACCCCCGAGCCGGTATGACCAAAGCATTTGAAGAGTTACATTCATCAATTAAGTCCCTTTTAACTGGCCCTGGCAATGAAATCCCAAACTGTTCAACCTGGCTGTGTAGCAGGGTTTCTGTTCTCCCACAGAACTGTGCACAGAGGATTGGAACCTCAGCGAATTAGGGTGACCCAAAACTCACCTTAGTACCCAACAAACCCCTTACCGAGCTAGCTACAGTGTCTCATTGGTCATAACAAACTCCCAATGTTTAGACAAACCAGAACATGAGCTTACAATTCCTCAGGTTACGTGGAACACATGAGCACTCTTTCGTTATACAATCATTTCAAACCAGAACGTCGAGTAAAGAAGAACACGTGAACATTTGAAATATTTATTTACTAATGTCGTCTTCTCAGGCGCAGTATCTTAGATAATACAAGGAAACATATTATCAAAAGCAAAGTTATCAGCATAGTTACTAGTCCATAAAAAGCGAATGGTGACAGCATGTTAACATGCTGTAAATGAATAAGAGTTAACAACACTTATTTCTCACCCTCCCTAACTCGCATATTATATTAATAGCTAAGAAGGTCTCTTTGGGTTGAATTAGGGCGGGCCCATACCTCAGGATCCTAGAATGAAGAGATCACATCAGCATACACCAGCTCTCTCTGCATGCGAACAGCATCAAGTGTGTTTGTGTGTGTCCAGCAAAGCAATATAAAACCCGCCTTAAAGCCAAAGTTGGCAGAAGCTGCACTTATGTTATGTCTATGAAGGCGCAAAGATCAGACCTCATAACAATTCAGTATCTTGTTGTTCCTGAAGCTTCAGCACTCTCTGTACAGACATAGTTTATTGAGCAAAGCTGATATCAGAGTAATAACATATTATTCTCATGTAAATCACAACGAACTACTAGGTTGAAAGCTAAATCAACAATTAAGTGTCGTGTGCAGAAGCAGCAAAAGGAAAAATGGGGTTTAAACATGTAATGTGCCTATGCTAACTTAACGCATTATAAAGATATATAGTAGCTATATGACACCCCCCCATGATCCGAGGACGGATAAGATAAGATAAGGGCAACTTCATGAAAGCAGAGTTCAACAACCATGAACAACCTTATAAGTATAAAAAACTGCAGTAACCAAATCAAAATATAAAAAATGTCACAAGCACTCAAGCCAATAGGACTGGGAGGTGAAAAAATGCAAAAAAATCGGGCATCATCAAAAACCAGGAAGTCTTTTCAAGGCAAGACCGAATATGCAAAATATGCAGCTACAGCCTCCAACAGGAAATCACCGTCTTCATCCGAAAACAGTTCAGCCATCCAATTCAAAAGAGGAAAAGAGCAAACATGTTCTCCCAACACTGGAGCCTCTATTACCATCAGAGGACAACTCGGAGGGTTTTCAAGAAAGCTCATTGCCAAGAAATCCTGCGCTGCTGTAAGAACGTTCCAAGGACCCATTAGTCCATGCATCGCTGCTAAGGCCATAATCCTGTCGCCAGTGCAAACCAACTCGTGAGTAACGATGGGACTCATCAGCTGATTAAAGTCGACTTCAGGAGAAACCGGTCCGCAGAGACACAAATCAATGGCCCAATCGAAGTCACAGCTTAGGCAGTGAAATACAGGCTGGACACAGGTGAAGTAGGAAAATCGAAACGATAATCCATATGCCGTGCTTAAAATCGCAAGCGGCAGCGTGCCATAATATTCGAGCATTCGGTCACGAAATAGCGCTAGGAGGGGCTGGGCTGCTCCTTCCACACGTGGGGCATCCATATTTAAGGAAGCAAACAACCACTAGAACGGCTGCCGCTAGTGCCAGGATAACCGGGAATCCACCAAATAAACTCGAAAAAATGGAATGGAAGAAAGCAGGGATGACTCCAAAGATTTTTTCAAATGAAGTTACAAGACCACTGCTAACAGACTTAAAAAAATGCGCCAGCCCATTTGTGGAGGACGCGTTGAAGATAGAATGTACCATCTCGCTGAAATGTAACGGTAAATCAGTATTTAAAAGGGCCTGAACTTCTGTCCGTGTATTAGCAATGTGAAGAACGAAAGTTTCCCTAGCCGAACTCAAGCCCACTTCTTTCTGGGACAATAGCGCCCTTATTCTGCTCATGCCGCTGAATTCTGCTTTCAAGGTTGGGATGCGTGGCCAAATGGAAACCTCCCTATTCTCATGTGTGGGTGGGTACAGGACATTCCTGCAGCAAACGACACGCTCAGTTACGGTTACCACATAAGCTACACCTTTAATTAACCCGCAACAATCTTCATTATTTAAAAGTAAATAACTTCCGTTCCCTAGTAAGGTAAAAGTCGGTGTGATTGCAGGAACCGGAGTCCCTTTTAAAACACAGGCCAAGTTCGGCCGGTCTTGGTTACAGGAACTGTGCAATTGTATATGCCTACACATTAGCGAATGATCTGGTGTTTCTGTACACTCCTCCCCATTCAGATAAACTTCCTGGCCGTCTTTCAAACATCTATAAGTGAAAGGAAGGGACCAGACTTCATGGAGAAATGCACTACCTAAGGGCTCATAGCGACCTATGGCAATATATCGCATACAATTTGTAAATTTATACAGTGCAAAAGGCAAAGTTATTAAACCGTGGATAAGCCACGTTGCATCGTTGGCCTCTGCCACAGAGAAAGGCAAGGACTCCAATTTCTCAATATGTAACATAGAAAATGAAGCATCTCGCATGGAAAGCAAGCGCTGCTTGTCAGTCAAATTAAAGGGAGCAAAGAGAGAAGAAACATTCATGTAGGTCCATGGCACCTTGCCAGCCTTCAACGTTTGAAGGGTCCATGCAAATTGCATGACAGAACGTAATTGATTTTGACCATGGTACAACACAGACACTTCATCATGCACAATATCCACTACAGAAGACACAATATTATCCAAAGTGTAAATGCGGGAAGAAAGCATGTTAATAATATTATCTACCACAGCAAGCACCTTTTCTAAATTTGCCTGATCTATAGCTCTAAGGCGTGTCGCAGCCTCAATCTGTGATGTCTTCCAGATTTCATTGTAAACAGCATATATCCATCTTTTTGATCTACCACTAGTCGGGCCCTTTATGAAATCATTTAAATCTATATCATCATTCAGCTTTGCAAGATGTAATTTAACTGCAGACAATGTTGAATGTTTCAGCCAATTCTGACACAATTTGCCCACAGAGTAAGTTGTGACAGAATGCTCAGTTTCAAAACGTGGATCAGGTCTGACCTGTGTAAAGCCATCAGATAAACCCAGAAAACGGTGCTGGCATGAATCTGCACTTCTGTGCCACACTAGCCAACCTTTAGGATCCATACTGGATATGTTAAATGATGAATTCAACAATAGGGTTTGTAAGTCCCTAATCGAAAACTGAGTATAATTACTCCAGCCAGAATATTCTTCTAACTCTGGGATGGTCGGAGAATTTAATTTTTTAGATGTAGCCAACCCAAAGCAATTTATCTGGGAAATAGAAGAATTCAAAAACAACATCTGATTCGGGATGAGACAAGCACGGTGCAAAGCCTCAGTGCCTTGTACCTGCCAGTTCCTAGAACCCCAAACTGATTTTAAGTCAATAGTCTCCTTCCATATTTCATAGCCGCCTACAGCCAGCTGATCAAGAAAGGATCTCGAATACAACAATTTGGTATCGGTAAGTCTAACCTTGGACATAGGCTTCTGTGTCATTTTAAAATAAAAGGACTCGGGATTACACTGATTGAAGTCAGTAAAATAAGTGTACTTTTTCAAAAAAGTACTCGAACTGCCTTGTTTAGGAGCTGATTCAGAAAAGGGGGTGGTGATGAACAGAGTGCCTGAATTAAGCAGACCACTCTTACCCAGTCCAAAGATCAGGGCTTGATCCATCACCGTTTTTTAGCTCACTGCACCATCCCAGCTCAGAACCCGGCTATATGCAAATTAGTCTGTTCCTGTCACAGTGCATGATGGGAACAGGGCAAACCAAACTACCAACCCTTGTTGTAAATATTGTTTAGGAGCTGGGCAATGCTCCCATTGTGTATAATTTACAGCATTCCTTCTGGACGCTGTTTTATGTAAGAAGTGATTGCCAAAATGTTGAAAGCAAAACAAATCACCATAATTAGCAGATTCTAAGTACAAATCTTCCGCATCAAAGGCAGCATAGTATTTCAAATCAGAAAACAAAGACTCTACGGCCTGAACATCCCAATCATCAGAACGAATGTTTTGTTTCACAACATCCCCCATGTTAACCCTAAGCACATTGGGGACATTAACAACCTTGGTAGGGCCATGAATTTGAAACCTAACGGCATCCCACACTATCCCATCAAGGACAGGCCAAGCAGTGATGTTAACAAATGTTAAGTCTCTTTTCAATCTGTGTGCAGAATGCGATGAGGAAAGGGGGGCCAAAGTTCCATTTAGATGTCGAATGCAAGTTCTTTCTTCGACATAGTGTCCATTCATAGGACGGAAAAAATAAAACACAAACCCAATTGACATAAAAAGGTAAATTGAAAAAAGCACCAGACAAATATATGTCCAAGGACGTAATTAAAAAATGTTTTTTTAAACAAGCTGGCATAAACTGTAAAACGTGAGGGTTTCTTCGAGGCAATGGATACAGAGTCAAATGAAAATCTGGATTCTGTGGCCAAACGGGCTTGCAGGTCAGGCATGGACAAGTCAGTGGGGTAAGTATAGTCTATTTCAGCAAGGTCTGTACCGGGCAAAGTACTTAATAAAGGACTGGAAATAGCAGGCAACTCGATTGCCACTTCAGTTTCATGATTAGAAGCAGTGGGCAAAACTGAATTTCTCACAATGGAAGGACAGGAAACAGCCGGTGTCATGCTAAGAAGAATCGGCCACTCTGTGTATCTTAACATTGTCAATTGAGATAAACCTGTTTTCTTTACGACCAGGAAGTGGTGGTAAAATAACTGTTCTTGTGCCCTTCACTCCAAGGACTGGAACCGGAGCTCGATAGGAAGGGCCAAATTCTTTCTTGTTGTCGATCTTCTCTCGAACCAGTTCTCCAACTTGGGGTAGCCAGCCGACTACCGGGATCTGCAACGCAACATCCGACGTGGAGGGCAAATGTTCCTTTGCAAGACTGTCTCTGGTCTTTTGTAGATTCTGTAAAACAGTACAATGTTCATCTACGTCAAAGGTCGTCGCGCGAGCCACGCAGTCTAGACCGTCAAGGTCAGGGACGAACATCTTGATGCCAAAGAGCATTTCGTATTGGGTCCGCCCACCCAGAGACCTTCTAGGGAGATTATTAAGAGCACGCTGCACGCCATAGAGGTGGGCTAGCCAGTTTCTGCCAGTGCCTATAACTCGAGCTGTCAAAGATTGCTTTAAATCACGGTTAATTCGCTCCACTACACTGTTACCCTCAGGTCTGTAGGGAGACGAAAACTTGACTTGGACCCCCATCGAATGCATGGCATCCTTATACGCCTTAGAGGCGAAAGCCGGACCCTGATCCGAATGGAAGGTACCACAGGCAAAAATCCCTACAAAGATGCGCAAATCTCTAATGACAGTCCATGAATCAGCGCTGCGATGGGGCCAGACCCACACAAAGCGTGTGCATGATTCAACTGCAACTAAGATGTACTTATACGCAGTATCAGATGAAAAAGGACCGCAGTGATCTAAATAAACACAACCTAGTGGTTTATTAGATATGTACAACCGAGTCTGTGGCGGACGCGCAGCAGTCGAAGGTTTAATCTGCTGACATATGTCACAAAGAAGGACATAATCACGCGTCTGTTTGTACAGTCCCCGCCACCAGAAACGTTGTTGTAATTGAGTTACAGTGGCTGAGACGCCCGCATGCGCAGACGCCACACCTTCATGAGCCGCAGTAATCAAGTCTGCCCTGCGATCCGCGTTGGGAATCAAATGTTCACCAACATCAGGAATTTTCACAAAAGGAACCTTTTCGGGACTTAAGTGGTATGTGTACTTCGAAGGGAACCCCGAAGGATGTTTACCTCCCTTCTCAGTGGCAGCAACAGCTGCCAAGATGTCACTATCAATCTTACTTTTGGACCGTGTAACTGCTGCAACTAAATATGTAGACACTGCTGATTTCGCTGCTTCATCAGCAAGCGAGTTACCGACAGCGTGGACTCCCACACGCTGGTGGCCAAGAGTATGAATTACAAAAACGAGCGGCAATATAGCCTTAAGCTCTGCCACTCGAACCCAGATCATTTTATGTTTTATTGTGCTACCCTTGGAATCACAAAAGTCATTCTGAATCCAAAAGAACAAGTTTTCATTGTAAGACTGGACACAGTAGAAAGAATCACTTACAATAAGAGTAGTAACACTAGGATCTGCGTACTCCAACGCTAGTAAGAGAGCACGAAGCTCTGCCAATTGTGCGGTGCAATCTCCCAGTGGCAACGTGTGCACTTCCCTGGATATGAACTCATCGTTCAACATAGCACCTACCACAATGGCGCATGCGGAAACGTAGGCATGTTTAGAGCCATGCGCAACCTGCGCCGAACCATCAGTGTAAATGATGCAATGGAAGTCCTCCAAAGGTCGCATAGCTAGAGGAGCAGGATGAACAAACTCATACTGCAAGTACTCCTGCGACCACAACGAGGCGTCAAAAATAAACGTGACATCCGTGGACGTCAAGGACGCAGCTCACTGAATCCACCGAGGGTGCAAAGCTTTTGAATTTGGTACACTGGCTTTCGTGACTGCCTCCAAATGAGGACAGGGTGTTACAACCAACATGCGTTTCCCCTGTGACAGAGCCCGTTCTTTAAGAATAGCCATCTGCACAGCTGTTAAAACCTTTTCCACAGTGGGAAACCGCATCTCTGCCGAAGTGTACAAGGGTGACTTGTAAGCAATAGGAACTGTGTCTCCTTCATTAAAAGTGAGGTACGTGAAACCCACCGTCCCTGGTATTATTCTTATCACCAGGTTGGTATGGTTGTCACGAGTCAGTAAGAACTTAGAAGCGAGCAGATCAGCCTGCAAGGACTGCAAAATGGCTGAATGCTCAGGCAGCCAGCATGATTTCGAAAAATTTGGTTGTATCAAAGCATACAAAGGCTTGATACGCTGGGCATATTCCGGAATGTATGTCCTCCCGAAATTTAAAAAACCCAGCAAAGACTGTCATTTTTTCAGTGTAGTTGGAGCGCGCAACTGTGCGCATTTCTCCAAGAAGTGAGGAGCCAAACCTCTACCTTCATTGTTGAGCTCATAGCCCAAAAACAACACTGTGTGCTCCGCAATGTGCGATTTTGCAAAGTTAAATTTGTAACCCATGTCTGCAAAGTTACAAATAACAGAATTTACCCGGCTCAGATGCTCCCAAATATCGTCGTCTGTGAGATATATGTCATCCACATACGAACAAGCATCCGAGTCGAGTGCCTCCAAAATAGAGACTATGCGTGCGGTAAATATACCAGGACTATTCTTATAGCCCATTGGGAGACGCCGGAATTGTTTTGTACCCCAGCGCATGTAAAACTGGTCCATTGGGAGCTAAAGCTGTCCAATCTGTGGGCATAGAAACCGTTGGATATGTCAAGCGTTGTTTTAAAACGCTTACGCACTAGACTATCCACTAGGGCAGAGCCGTGAGTATTCTGTACTGCACAGTTACGGCAATGTGAGTTCAAATGGCGGTAATCCAATACCAAACAATATGATCCGTCAGGCTTGGTCACAGTGAAAAGAGGATTATTCATCGGTGACACACACGTTTCAATAACTCCCTGATATTCTAATTGTTCAAGGATTTCCGCGACGGAAGCCTTAGCCTCACGCCGAATGGGATATTGAGGTTGAGGCTCCGGCTGAGACCGCAACGGAATTTCGTGGCAAGGGGATAATTTGTCCCAACCACATTGGTTACGGTACAGAGCCGGTGCGAGAGCCCGAGCCCACTCTTCTGCAAAATGCTGCGCATGCTCTTTCGAGACAGTGTTCGCGAAACTGGGGAGGATTACCTCCTCCCCTCGCGGCGCCGCGAGAACAAAAGGTGGGGGCCAGTCAGCCTCTGAAAGCAAAATATCATACGTAGAAGACAGATTTTCCCAAAATACCCCTTTGACGGTACGCTGTATGTCACCTTCAATTAACAGGACAATTTCATAAAGTCTTTCAGGGGGAGCAAGTCTCGTATCTGCTGTTTCTATTACAACGTAGACATCAGTCGCTGTCACCCTCAGTAGTGGACGCAGTGCCTCTCTCACTATGGTAATCTCCACCGCACTGTCCAGCAAGGTCAGAGCCCACGTCAGATTCCGAAGCCGCGTTCTCACTATCTGTGGCATATCGATGCGCTGTTAAGGCCGCGACTTTCTTTTTTGCAAACTGTGGTCTTTTAGGCGTAGAATCCTCCTGCTTCGCCGCGCCGTCTGTCTGGCGGGACTGGCCATGTCCTTGTTGGCCACCACGTCCCCTACCGCCTCCTCCTCCACCGGTCTTCGGGCCGATGAGTCCTGAAAGGAACGAGGAGAGCTTTGTTCAGAAACCTGAAATCTATCAGGCGATTTAATCATCGCGCGATCGCGCAAATCATATACTCTTTCAGTTGGCGCAGGAACTTGCGGCGCAGGATATGAATCCTGAGTCTGCTGTTGTTGCTTCCCCTGTTTCTGTTTTTTAGGCCAATTTTGTTTATTGGACTTGGGCTGGACATCTGTTGTAGCAGACTGTCCCTGTGGTTGTTTTTTCTCCTTAACTGCAAAATATTTCAGACCTCTACTTGTGCGGCCGATCGTTTTATATGCGGCCACAACTATCTTCGCTAACTGTCGGGGTTTATCGGCATCGGGCAGAGCAGCCAAAGCATTCGACACCTGAAAGTTCACTGCATCTCCCTTGATATTGGAGAGAATGAGATCGCTCACAATCTCAAAAGAACCACACAGGCGCATACCCAATTCAACCGCTGCTTCCGGTCCGTGATCATCCTGAACACGTTTAACGATCGTAGGCAGTACGGTCATAGACAGGGTGCCGAAACACCTCGTATAAACGGCCGCAAATGTTTTTCCCCAGCTTTCACAGTCAATGAGCTCAGGAGTTAAATCCTTAGGCAAAGTAATCGTCAACATTCTATGTTTATCAGCAGGAGTAGAATTCGGAAACACAGCCTCCAGTTGATCAAACTTCTCGGCAAGCCAGAAAGGAAAGTCATCCTTATCATCGGGACGCTTACCAAAAACCGAATTGACCATAACTGGATTTAGTCTCAAGCCGCCATGTTCCGTTTGAACGGCCGGACCCCCCGGGGGACCTCCCGGGAGATGACGACCAATGTATTGCACTAATGCACGAATCACGGCAATCGAGACAACATGTAGTCTGCGAATATCAGCAAGGGGACAAGCGCCGTGGTTCGGGTGCGGGGTAAATCCACCCAAAGCAGGCCAATTCGTGCCTGGAATGGACAAAGGACCTAACCTCGCAGCGGACAAAGAGTGGGGGAGGGCGCCATCAAACCAAACGCGATGCTGCCAATGATCAATAGGTATTTCCAGTGCCCTGTACGGGGTGTATTCAGCCGGTACAGGGGAGGGTGTGTAGGTGTGGAACACACCAGAATTTGCGTCCACTGCCGGAAACGTTACCCATGAGTAAAACAGTTCGAACGGGTACGCCGGATCCGCACACACCACTAAAATCACAGCCATGCCCTCCAACGGGACCTGGTATGTCTGTAGATGGGTGCGCACCGCCACAGCCATGATTTCACCGGAACCACAGAAAAACAAAGTCAACTTTGTAGCACAACTGGGTAGTAATTCAAAGAAACCATTTTAGAGAGAATCAAGCTTGAAAAGACCTATTTCAAAAAATAGGTAGGTTTCACCGACACCACCGTTTTCCGGAAACGACAGTGAAGGGGGTAAGGTTTGAACGATATACTACTCGAGTGTCATGATATAAGTCCTCCAACGTTGGGCGCCATGTAGCAGGGTTTCTGTTCTCCCACAGAACTGTGCACAGAGGATTGGAACCTCAGCGAATTAGGGTGACCCAAAACTCACCTTAGTACCCAACAAACCCCTTACCGAGCTAGCTACAATGTCTCATTGGTCAGAACAAACTCCCAATGTTTAGACAAACCAGAACATGAGCTTACAATTCCTCAGGTTACGTGGAACACATGAGCACTCTTTCGTTATACAATCATTTCAAACCAGAACGTCGAGTAAAGAAGAACACGTGAACATTTGAAATATTTATTTACTAATGTCGTCTTCTCAGGCGCAGTATCTTAGATAATACAAGGAAACATATTATCAAAAGCAAAGTTATCAGCATAGTTACTAGTCCATAAAAAGCGAATGGTGACAGCATGTTAACATGCTGTAAATGAATAAGAGTTAACAACACTTATTTCTCACCCTCCCTAACTCGCATATTATATTAATAGCTAAGAAGGTCTCTTTGGGTTGAATTAGGGCGGGCCCATACCTCAGGATCCTAGAATGAAGAGATCACATCAGCATACACCAGCTCTCTCTGCATGCGAACAGCATCAAGTGTGTTTGTGTGTGTCCAGCAAAGCAATATAAAACCCGCCTTAAACCCAAAGTTGGCAGAAGCTGCACTTATGTTATGTCTATGAAGGCGCGAAGATCAGACCTCATAACAATTCAGTATCTTGTTGTTCCTGAAGCTTCAGCACTCTCTGTACAGACATAGTTTATTGAGCAAAGCTGATATCAGAGTAATAACATATTATTCTCATGTAAATCACAACGAACTACTAGGTTGAAAGCTAAATCAACAATTAAGTGTCGTGTGCAGAAGCAGCAAAAGGAAAAATGGCGTTTAAACATGTAATGTGCCTATGCTAACTTAACGCATTATAAAGATATATAGTAGCTATATGACAGCTGGTTTGGTAGGATCACAGACACAATATATCTAACCATAATTATTGTGATTATAAATATTGTGACAAAAATATTGATCACCAATATATTGTTTTTCTATACATTTAAACGGTAAGTGCAGAAATATCACACTAATATCGAAAAAATACTAAAATATCGTTTTTAACTATATATGTAGTTTAAATAAGTAAAACTTGAATATTTTAAGATATTACATTAATATAATGTAAATTAAATGTTTGAATAATATTTATAAATATGTATAAATATTTACTAAATTAAACAAAAACACACACATAGAAAAAGATGTGTATGTTTATATATGCATACAATATGAAACTATTTAAAAATACATTATTTTTAACTTATATCATACTTTAATAATGATTTTCAAATTAACCAATGTGACATATATTTTTATATATAAATTACGTTTGTTACCTACTGGCGAATGCCAGTAGGTAGTTATAGTTAGGACTTATTTTCCATAGGAAATCCGCAACATTCTATTTAGAATAACTTTGGGGCCGGTCGACGAATCTTCGCGAAATTTTGAAAACTTATGGCCAGCTCCGTTCTGTTCCTATCCTGAAAGTTTTGGGGTGATTTGTCAAGCGGGGGCTGAGAAAAAAGAGGGGTCCCAAAAAGTGTTTTCCCCATGCAATTTTCCATAGGAACCTTCAGTCGCAGCTATAGCTCGAACTGCTGAACGGAATTACACAAAATTTGGCAAAAAGGTAGGCCTTGGTTCAGACTTGTGCCTTTTTGTTAAATAGTGTAAATCCGTTCAGTAGTTGCTGAGAAAATTTAAAGTAAAATTACTTATATATCTATGGCCGCGGTGGATCCGCGCATCCTGTGCGCACCCTGCGCACACCCTTCCGATCACGAGCTGCATTCTAATTGGCTGTCAACTGGCTGTCAACACTCCAAACCAGGAAGTGTTGTCAGCCATTTTGTGCCTCGGTAGAACTGAGGCACAAGAAATCAGTGCAACAAGTTTGCAAAACGTAAAAAAGGGGGAAGGGTAGAAACTCCCTGACCCCCTAGGCCTGCTTAGGGGGTCGTGACGCTACCGCTGCGCCTGGAGGCGCTTAAGACCGCGGAGCGCAGAGCTTGCACTGGGGGACATTCACCAGCAGAAGGGTCTTGTGGAGGCCGGGACACGCGACTCTTGCTAGCCTGCAGCCGCAAGTGGAGCGGCGGCGGCAACGCGACCTCCCACCAGGTGGTCTCCCGGTTCCCCCGTGTTTGGGGACTACATCGCCCAGCAGCCCCGGGTCCTGGCGCGCTTGTGATGCTACTGCTGCGCCTGGAGGCGCTTAAGACCGCGGAGCGCCTCCCGCCCCGCGGGACGCGCGCGGGCTGAGCCCGGGCAGAGGGCGGGCCATCTGTGGCCATCAGGGGCCAGCAGAGGCCGGACCGGGCCACCCCTCTGGGCTTGTCTTCAGATAATGCACCACCAGAAGTACGACTCCCGGATCACTTGGCAGATTTGATGGAACACTTATTTGAATCACGGCTGGAGCCGGCCCTTGTGAACATCGCCAAAGACATTGTGGACACCCTAAACTCCTGTGTGGCTAGCCTTTTAAATAAATGCAACCACATTGATTGCTTTATAAAGGAATATAGGGTTATACATCCTAGGTTAGTAGAGTTGCGGGAGGCACGGGAGAGCCCCAATCCACAGATTGTTCAATATGCACCATTAGAAACTCCAAATTATGTAATTACCAACAGTGCAACCCCTAGCGTAGAAAAGTTGGGGACCAGGGAAGAGGTCAATCATAGTGGGCGGCTGACCAGCCCCGTAGAATCTTCCTTAAAGCAAGGAGTTGGTTTGGCACCTTTTAAATCTGCCTTAGGCCACACAAAGCCTATCTCTAATTGGGGTCCTACCTTAAATCTCCCACCTGCTGCGGCGCCCCTAGTAGCAGTCCTAACCGGGGTGCCTCAAATAAATACAGGGTCAGTGGAAACCGATATTGATTTATTGAGGCAAGCTAAAATATGGTGTTCCCAACTCAGCAGCGGAGGAGCTGACATTACCCCGCACGTTATTTCTGATAGACGGGTCACGTGGGTAGGGAGGAGAACCAAATGTATACCCGGTGATTGTGTGGTAGTAAATTTTAACTGCCCAAACGTGGCTGACAGATTGTTTTGGGACGGATCAGAAATGGTGGGCCCCGGTATTAGACTTTTCCGACTTGGTTATTTTTACCCCCCCGGTATTACACCCATATAGATATCCTCTTAGGCTAGATGCCCCAACAACCAGACGTCCCTATTTTGAAACGGCTGCTACCAACATAAACACACCACAAGTTTCTAGGTTAGTTGCTCATAAACTTAGAGGTCCCCACCCCGAAATGGTCCTCACCAACAATAATTCCTACCAAGCTCAGCAGGCCTCATTGAGGAAGGAGGGAGGTAGTCAACTTCCCCAATCTATGATGGGTATTTCTTCTAACCAAAGGTCCACAGATTTAATTTTAGTAAATAGGTTTGCACCTCTCTCTCACATGGATGCCAATGATTGACTAAATACAACTGAACAAGTGCATCTAAGTGGTAGTAAGGCGACACCCAAGCCCTCTATGCGTAAATTCCTTAGTTGGAATATAGCAGGATTAAATAATAAATGTGCTGACGAGAGATGGAAAAATGTTGTCATACAGCATGACATTATTGCTTTACAGGAGACCTGGGACACAGAAAACAGCTTCTTTCTTGATGGGTACTCCAGTTTTGCTGTTCAGGCAGTTCCAGGTCTAGGGAGTAGACCCAAAGGAGGGCTGCTTATGCTTATTTCACTCGAGTTATGTTGCTCCTTTAAACAGCTTGAGCTGCATTCAGACAATATATTAATTTTGGAATGGGCCGGTCCTAAATCATTTAACTACCCTTTTGATTAATTTTTACAATGCCATGGAGAAGGACCAGTGTAACCTACATCTTAACTTTCTGGAAGATTTTTTAGAGGAATATAAATCCTCACATAACACAGTATTCGATACCATTTTGATGGGAAATTTTAATATTCATCCATGCACCTGGGATTGTCTAGCAGAACAGGTAGTGGGACCCATTGGATCTATTTCCACACACTTCGAACATAGCCCAAAGGGGGAAGTTCTCGAGGGACTATTAGCCAGTATGAACCTGTTTGAGGTAGATGGTTTTGGGGGGGAGGATAGGGCCCCGACTTTTAAAGGAAGAGACTCAGACACTGTAATAGATTTTATCTTCATATCGGTAGGACTGATAACAAAGGCCATTTCATATGAAGTAGTAGTTTCTATTTTCAGTGATCATAATCCTCTTGTGCTGGCTTTGGATCTCGGGGATGTAATAATCAGACGAGATTTAAACACTGTAAATACCAACACTTTGACCCCCAAGGCCCAGGCCAGGAGACTAAATTGGACCAAGGTTGTTCCAGATACTTTTATGTCGGATCTCCTCATTATAGCAGAGCTGGATTTTGCGGTTTGCTTAGATAATACAGCTACCGGTAAGGACATCATTGGTGCTTATGTCGCCATTTGCACCAGAATCAACCAGAATTTAAAAACTAACTCTAGGCAGAAAGAGCTCAATCACCCTAGGTGGTTCGATGCCAAATGCTCTAAAGCACATAAGGATCTTCTACTAGCCCTAAAACTAAAACCTTGGAATAGTGAGCTCATCTCTGAGATGAGAAAGGCATACAAGTTGGCTATGTCCCATAGGAAAAAGGACATTAAAAATGAGGCTTGGAACAATCTTATTTCTATAGATATCCGGAAGGATAGTAGTAAATTCTGGGCCACAATAAACCACCCATTCTTTACTGGGGTTGATAATACGGTCCTGGACTGTGTGATCCCTGACGACCTATGGGTCTCACACTTCAGTAAGATTTATGATATTGAGGAGTGTTCACCCGTTATAGCCACGGATCATAACTCATTGAACTCAGCCCATTTGCTACACTTTGAGATGGCTGAGGTTCAAAGGGCGATAGAAGAGACATCAAAAAATAAGGCTCCAGGGCCAGACGGAGTTCCAGCAGACCTTTATAGGACCCTAAAACTCTGGGCAAAGATTCTTACAAATGTTTTTAATTCATTAAGTAGTTGTGGATTTCCATCATCCTGGGCAACATTGACTATAATTCCTGTGTTTAAAAAAGGTTTGCGGAGTGACCCCTCCTGTTATAGGCTCATCTCCTTGATTGACTCTGCCGTTAAAATCTTGGGCAGAGTCATCCTGCATAAGATGGAAGATTACCTAGAGGACAGGGGAGTCCTCTCCAACCTACAGTATGGGTTTAGGGCAAAAAGAGGAACTTTAGACCAGTGCCTAAACCTCCAGATGCTTATAAGTAAATACACCCAGGCGGAGGACGGTATGCTCTACATGGGTTTTATGGACCTGTCATCGGCCTTCGACCTGGTAAACCGGGCAAAATTATGGTCGATCTTATCCAACTTAGGCTTCGATCCCTCCCTAGTTAACTTTCTATCGACCCTTCACCAAGGTCTCCAAGCATCAATTAGAGTTAACAAAGAGGGGGGTTGCACCAGCTATTTTAACTCCAAGCGTGGTGTCAGGCAGGGGTGCATCCTGGCACCCCTCCTGTTTACCTTATACATTAATTCCCTGGACAAACATCTAGAGGGAGCTACCTTGAATGTCCCGCGTGTGGGAGACTCTGCAGTCACGGTCCTTCTTTATGCGGATAACGCTGTCCTATTAGCCCGCACGGGTCTGGGACTGCAGAGACGCCTGGACGCCTTTGGTGGTTTTATGGGGTCCCTAGACCTACAGGTAAACAGCAAAATGTCCCACGTTATGGTGGCAGGTAAACGCCCGAAGGCCCAGAAAATAAAATGCTTTACTTGCAATGGGGCGGTTTTTCCATACTTAGGCGTCATCTTCGACGAAAAGGGCACCTGGACCCCTCAACTAAACGCTAAGAGTTTAGCTGTTGCAAGAGCATTGTCTGCCCTTCTGGGTTTCGCAAAGCGTTTGGGCTCGAGGCCTATAAAAGCCCTTTTAACAGTACATAAATCTAACTGTTTGTCTATTGCACTGTATGGTGCCTCACTCTGGGGTTTATGTTCCGTCAGGCAAAATACAGATTATGGAAAATAAGTTTTTACGGTCATTATTAGTAGTTCCTCAATCCACCCCTGTATTTTCCCTGCACTCAGAGCTAGGCCTAAAGTATATTACGGATCTTATACAGTTGGCCCCTTTGATCTGTTGGATTAAAATCTGGCTTAATAGTGAAATCACATTGAATCATTCTATTTTAAAAGACTGTATGGCGCTAGACAAGTCTAATAAAATACCTTGGCTAGTTTATGTCAGAAACACATTCTGCAAACTGGGTCGACCGGAACTGTACTCGTCGCCTCACTTGCTACAAAAGTGTGACTTAGAGTGGATTAAGTCCAATTTTTTAAGTCTGGCGGAGCAAGAACGGGAGAAGATGGAATTGCTAAAACCTACTGTTAGAGCTAATTTTGTTCTGAAGACATCACCACTTCTTGAACCATACCTTAGGATTGTGTCAATTCCTTTCCACCGCCACCTTTTAATCCGATTTAGGCTTAATATTGCTCATTTCTCCCTGGGTCATTTTCCAGTTTGGGGTAGACCTGAGTCCTCAACTCCATGCAGTTGTGATAATTTTTCTAGCCAAACTTTGATGCATTTTATCATGTTGTGTGACCACTATGCCGATATTAGGAAACAGTTCCTGGTACCACTTCTTAGAGAAGCAGGGTTCATGCAAGTAAGGCCCGCATTAATGTACCTACAACTCCTGGGCAGTTCACAGGTGATCTATAGGGTTGCATGTTTCTTGGTGGCTGCTGTCCAAAAAAAAGCTAATAGACTAGCGGCATTAGAGACTGTGGGATGATTGGAATTCTACTGCTATTGAATTTATTTTTATCTTTGGTATTTTAACTTTTATGAATCTGATGCTCATTGATGATGAAATTGGTTTTATTGTATCTTTTATACATAAATGTATTTTTGGCACTGCTTTTATGATTTTAATTTATCGAATAAAGTGTTATTTGAACTTGAACTTGAACTTGAACTTGAGTTCGCTGTAGATCATTTTTGGTTCATACCAGGGAAATCAGCAGTAAGTACCAGCCCAGTAGACCATAAAACACACCCACAAGCAGCCCAAAAAAATGGCCCATACTCTGACCTTTCAGAGCAGCCCATCACTACTTGATTGCCCTATTGGCCTGTCAGAGACTGGCAGCTTTGGCATTCTGCACGCTGACATTCAGTAGCAGCAACCATTCTCTTCTTAGTAAAACTTTGAGCCCCGGCACTTATTCTTTTACAAATTAAGTACTGGGTTAATGTCACATGTGAATTAAGTGCAGAAGGGCACGGAGACGTTTTGCAGTGTGGGAGAGCGCCACCTTCCCGGGTATTGTTTACTAATTGTTTGGGGAGTTCGAGACCAACTTAAGTCAAGGGATTCGTCATACTTTTTTTTTTTAAATGCCTTATTTGTTCTGTAATCACACAGGCAGTACTTATGGTGTTATAAAGTGATACACTCATAGAACTTTTGCAGTTGTACAATTACCCAGGATTCACTTGTCTAACAGTTAGTTAGATTATGTTTTGTAGGTGCACTCTAATAATAAATTATGTTGTCCTTAAAATCTTCTATAAACAGATGATTATCACAATAAATAATAGTGAAGTGTTGTCAGAAAAAGAAGACCTATACACTCAGTTATTTTTTTTTAAAAAGTAACCTTTATTAAAACAGAAATAAATAGAAATGTAACTTTAACAGAACAGTATAACAAAAAAAAGTGGGTTGGACTCATGGAAGCAGCGTAGGAAAACTGCAAGACGAAAATGAAACATAAGTATGTGTGCCATGTGGACGAGGTAAAGAAAGCTAGTTGGAATGAAAGGACGATAGTGAAAAGGGAAGGGAGGGGTAGTGGGTAGCAGGGAGAAGGGAAGGGAGAGTTAAAAGAAGAGAGGGAGGAGGAGACAGAGCGTCGGCATATTGCACTCAGCCCTTAGTGTTTACCCTCCGTCACCTGTTTGTCTAGGACACTGGGGTCTGCGAGAAAGAGTGTGGTTTAAGAAGTCCTTAAAATTAAATACATGAAGTCAGAGATTATGGGCAATATTATGAAGGAAGGGCAATACCATTATCGCAACTTTAGCGGCAGGAAACTGCCGCTAAAGTGACGATAAGGGGCTCATAATATGCCCTTGTGAATTCCCTTAGAAGCTCAGGTTTTGGTGTGAACCTGGGATTCTATGGGAATTCACAAGGGCATATTATCAACCCCTAAGGGTCGCTTTAGCAGCAGTTTCCTGTTTCTAAAGTGGTGATAATGTTATTGCTGTTCTTTGATAATATACTCCTACATAGTTAGTTACTGAAAAATCGCTTGCATGCACGTGTGCACCCAGGATACTGCACCCCAGTCCCTTCCCCCGCACTGTGCTCAATTGTAGGTCTTGCACACTGAGGCTTCACTGCTCACCTGCCACCACTGGTGTGTCCCACGACATTTTGGTGCAAGCTCCAAGTTCGGGGTACGTTTGTATGGTAGACCAGGTCTTCAAAATGGAAGTGTCTTGATATTACCATGGAAGGTGTTAGAATGCTCAGGGCATCATTGCAGGGAGAGCTCCCGCTCAGCCCCTTTTGAGCCAATCAATGGAATTTCTGTAAAGGAAAAAATAATTTAATGGTGAAAATGTTGAGGTGAATGAAGGTTTATTTTAAGCTTGATTGAAAATAGGAGTTGAGTGCATCCTTCGTTTTTGAAGTACGATCAACCAACTGTTAGTGGTAATCGTGGTTCAGAGAGGAGTTGGAGTGCACAAGAATACACAAGGTTAAATAATAATATGTTATGGCAAGGTTTACATACAAAGGAATAGAGTGCATGCTAGAAGCATAATGTTAGCGTGTAATGCAGTAGTGGGAGCCTGTGTGCATGTACACTCAGTAAGGAACCAACGCCACGTGTTTGTAGGGCAGCGCTCCCTGCTGGCTCAGGTCTACAGTACGGTCCAGCAGGTCCTTAAAATTAGACCGATGTGAGTGAATGAGGTCAGAGATCACATCATTACGGACGGCAACATCGCTTTTTCGCACGTGCGCACTCAGGGTGATGTACCCCACCCCTCCCGCAGAGCCGCCCTCAACAGGAGTCTCTAGGGCAGTGCTGCCAATAGGCACAGGCCTACTTTATGGTACAGATGGTCTTTAAAATGAGACAGAGATGTGACTGAATGAGGTCAAAGATCACATCATAACACTTGGCAATATTGCTTATTCGCATGTGTGCAGTCTGACTGATGTATCCCACTCCTCTCGCAGCACCGCACTGAAGAGGTGTCTGCAGGGCAGCACCGCCTGCTGGCTCAGGCACACTTTACAGTCCAGCAGGTCTTTAAAATTAGACAGAGATGAGTCTGAATGAGGTGAGAAATCACATCATTATGAACAGCAATATCGTTTGTTCGCACCTGCGCAGCAACGCTGGTGCACCTCACCCCTCTTGCTGCACCACGTTCAATTGGAGGCCCTGTGCACCTAGGCCGCTCTGCTTTCCTGCTGTCTTTGTTGTGTGAGCAAACACTACAGGCAGCAGGGCTCACAACTTGAATTCAGCCTTGATTTATTAATTACACAGAGAACTGTACTCTATGTCGAATTTTGTGAAGAAAAAGTGATAAAAAGCATTCCTCGATGTGTATGTTAACTACTGCCTTCAATCTGCACTGCGGACAGCAGGGTTCACAACTTTAAAAGAGAAAGAGAAACACTGTGAGAGAGAGGAAGAAAGAGAGAGAAAGAGTGAGAGAAAGGAAGAGAGAGAAAGAATGAGAGAGAGAGAAGAAGAGACAGAGCAAGAGAGAAAGTGTGAGAGAGAAAAAGGAAGAGATGGAGTGGGAGAGGGAGTGTTGACATTGGAGAAAATCTTTGCAGCTCACCTTTCTGCCACCAGTGTGTTTACAACCACATGCCAGGCCATAGTGCACCCTCAAGTTTAGTGATCTGAAAGATAGTATATAATTAGTATTTGCAGAGTACATAGAACTGCACACGCATATTTCTCTGTTTTGCCTCTGCGCACCCAGTTTGCTGTACCCCATCAACTCCCACTGCAAAGAGGTGTCTGTGTGCTCTTTTGCTCCCAGGGTGCTGTGCGCCATACACTCCCACCGGCCAGCAGTGACTTCCCATTCCTGTGTACCCAGACTGCTGCACCCTATCTACTCCCAGTGCCCAGAGGTGACTGCCCATTCCTGTGCACCCAGACTGCTGTAACCCATCCACTTCCACTGCGTAGAGGTGTTTGCCCGCTCCTGTGCACTCAGGCTGCTGCACACTATCCACTCCCACCGCCCAGAGGTGACTTCTTGCTGCTGCGGAAAGAAGCTTCTCTGCTCACCTTGTGCCACTGGCATGTGCGAAAGAGGGTCCACCATGTACCGAAGCAACCTTCTCAGGCATTGTCAGGATGGGCATGCATCATTGCAGGTTCTACAGACGTTGAGCTCTGGTGGTGTTAGGAGGGACGCCAATTCGTGAAACACAGGCTGTTAGATAAAAAGCAAGATAAGATTGTGGGTCATTCGTTCATCAAAGGAGAGAGGAAGAGAGAGCGATAAAGAGTGAGAGAGTGACACTGAAGAGAATCTTCGCAGATCACCTTTCTGTCACATGTGTTTCCCACACGAGCCGGGACATAGTGCACCATGAAGCTCCACAACTGAAAGATAGTAGATAATTAGTAATTGTAGGGAAGTCCAGGATGCAGGATTGAAAAGACAGAGACGGTAATTCTCTTGATGTGAAGTGATCCTCAGAACACGTCTTGTATGCAGCAAGTATAAAGGAAGAAATACTGAACCTCCGTTAATTTCTACTTTCCAACCTTTTCACATTTAAAACATAACATTCCAAAAGTGACACGAGGCAGCCACGACCAGTGAGAGGAATGTCACGCTTGTGTGTGCATGCTTCGATGCTCGCAACACCCCTTACCTCCTTAAAAACAAGCATTTGCAATGTAATAGGTCTCGCTTTATTAAAGTTTGAGCTATTGGCATTGCTAAATAATGCAACATCAATAGCTCAAACTTTTATAAAAGCAGACTTATTGCAGTGCAAATGCTTGTTTTATGAAAGAGTTCAACTTAAAGTGATATTGCAGAAACCATTATGTATGACAACGATTTTTTAACAAGAATAACACGAAGGAATATTTTACGACTGGTAATTGCCAGTATCTTAATCTGGACTGTCATAGCACTGCTCTCTCACACCCCCATCCCCTATTAAAAACCACCTGCATGGTCCCAACTATTTTAATGGGCTTCGATTTACCAACAATTATTAAAAAGGTATGCTTAAGCCATAATACCGCCGCCCACTGGCTGCTGTTGCTGGGGCTGCTGAACGATTTCCTTGTGTCTGCCTCAGAGCAGGGGGGTCGCGATCCTTACTTCAATGTCTATGCATAGATACGGGTGAGGGGCCAGACCATTCCCAAGCAGTGGGGGAACCAGTGGTGCACACGCACCACAGAGAAGCAGGGGGAGGGAGCGAGGCAAACGCACACTGAGGTGCAAGCTAGCCACCGTCAGGAATGGGCATTACAAAGGAGGTACATGCGCCTGCCATTGTCCAATCGCGTGACTTTTTTTTTTTTTAAACACGCAAAAGCCAGTGCCTGTCAGCAAAAGCTGATTACACACACAAGAGACTGTGGTCAGCTTTAAAAACCCCATTCATAAAGACTCTCGCTGCGTTAGCAGTTCTGCGCACTGCAATGAAGACAAGAGCCGTGCTAGGCACTGCAACGTAGGCGCGAACCCTAAAACAACTGAGAAAGGAAAGGTTGTCAAAATAAGATGGTAAATTTAAGGGTACATAGTATAAAAAAATAAATACTCATCTACTTTGCTACAGTTGTGGGAGCGACGGACATTTGGCCTACTCTAAAAACTGTCCTGCTATTGGGAAAAAAATATCAAAATGCAATAAGACAGGGTATATATGACTGCATACGCCTAAATCGCTGTGTCGCCTTTTTGTATCCAGGCTGCTGCATCCCATCCACTCCCACCCCTGCGCACTGAGGCCTCCCTGCTCACCTTTTCGTGGACAGGGCCCCCTACACATCATGCAGTCCCATTCTGCAAACAAGAAGTCTCACATTTGGTGCTGAGTCTGGACATCGCTATGGCAAAAGGACATACTTGTGCACCCATCATCATTGCAGGTTGCTCATCCGCTCAGTCCTTGCAGTGCCACTAACTCAGTGACGAGTGAGGCCACACACATGGCGGTAGGCCACCCTGTTGCATGGCTCAGGCCTACACAGGGTTCGAGCAAGGCACACAATACATGAGGTATCCGGACCACCGGCCATCACCACAGGGTGCATACCCGCTCAGCACTTACAATGCCCCTACCTCAGTGGAATTAAATTCACAGTTCCCTGGCTGTGTGCCTCTGCCGGCCGCAGTGCAGCTGCTGTGAGCAATTCTAAAATAGCGTAGAGCACGTGCGCCGGTCTTTTTTAATGGCAGAGTCACGTGTCCTGTGACGCCTGTGCTGAATGGGTGTGTTGTGGGTGTATAGCAGCCGTGAGGGAGTGGCTGTGGCATGCTGAGAACTAGACCTGTGATCAGCAGTTCACTATAATGAAAATGTGGGCCAAGCAGCATTGCTGTCCTTTCCTGTAAGCGTAAGCGTAGTGGGCTGGCGTGGCGTATGTTAGTACTGAGTGAAGCTGTGGAGAAGGACTCCGGAGCTATGGGCGTGGCTCCGTCATGAGGTATATGAGGAATCAACTGATGCGGGTGTCCGTGTTGTAGTGCTGCCTTCACCCTGGTCACAGGCGAAAATGTGTCATTCTGTGAGTGAAGTCCCACAACATGGCCAACATGGAAGGTACGGGGAATCACTGACCCTACATTCATCCATAGTTCCACGCATGAAAGACGATGGACGTGACGCATTTCTGTGGAAATGAATGTTTAGTGCACATTCAGTGGAGTGTTGTAGCTGTAGCAATACAGGGCCATGGAAAGTTCAGGTTGCAGTTTTTGGCACATGGAGGGCAGCTCATTGGAGCGAAGCTCGTGGTCGGAGTCAGGCTGTGCCAACATATGCACTTATCTGGTCCATCGGCTAGACTGCCGAACTTGGTACTGGAAACCAAGGTTCGAGCATCAGGTTCGCGTTCACATCCTGTGATTGTGGGAAAATCAACTAATCTCCACGTGCCTGAATGTGTAATGTAAATACGGTGCTCATGTAAAATGCTGAAATACTTTAGGGTTGAGTGTGCACTATAATATAAATACGCAACAACAAACAAATCCTCCGGCAGTCCCCACTCACCTATAAATTTACTATACACTACTACTCAGTACTCTAATGATCCAGTCTCTACGTGTGTACTTGTAGAATGAGCGAAAAACAGTTACCTAATGGAAGTTTTTCCAACTGCCAGAGGTAACATGGTTGCATACGCTGTCTACAGCACAATGTGATGTGGAAGGGCCCAGGGGCAGCATCTTGCAAACATAATGAACACACAGACACAGATAGATAGTTGTACTGGGTACGGGCATGTGCGCTCAACTCTTTTTTTATTACCAGGGTCACATGTCCAATGATGTCTGTGCTGGGTGCATGTGGGGTGAGTGTAAGCCAGCCCTCCGGGAATGGTTGGTGCTGGTAACAAGTACAACAGTAATCATCGGATCATACACAGAGATTCTATAATAAAGGGTCTATGATATGTGCTGCAGTAAGGTAGGAGCACTACATGTGAAATAATACACAAAATATTCTACCGTAAAGGGTCCATGACTTGTGGTGCACTGAGGTATGGGTGGCAGATCTGAAATCATACACAAAACATTCTATCATAAAGGGTCCATGAGTTGTGGTGCACTGAGGTAGGGGCATCAGAACCATTCAGCGTGTCCGGAGCCAGCTATGACACGTGGTCCGGGCGTGCCGCACTGGGAGCATTATCTGATGCCTACTGGACTGCATCATCTGTAATCGCGACTCTAACAAAAGATAAAACATGTATGGAATACATTGCCGAAACATGTAGGTTTTAGGGACATTTTAGTTCAAATTTTGAGCTGTGCTGTCTGCAGTGTAGACTGCCATTCAGAGTTCGTTTGGACTTGCAAGATGAATTTGGTTATTGTACTAAAGCTTTAACTGATATAAAACAAGTTCTTGAAGCAAGGATACTAAAAGGATATTGTGTTGGTTTGAGGGACGTTATACTTAGTTGCGTACTGTACACTGCAATTAATGAATGAAGAGTCATTATTAATTGTGAGCCCTGATGACTGCAGTGTATGCAGGAGGCAGTGGTCAGCAAGGGCCCATGGCCACGTGGCATTGAGTAGAGCTGCATAGAATTGGCAATTCAATGGGTGTGCAGCCAGCAATGATAAGTGGTGCACTGAGTTAGTGGCACCTGAACGAACCAGCTTGTGTGGAGCCTGCGATGATGCGTGGTCCGGGCAGGCCGCACTGGTAGCAATGTCTTTTGCCTACTGAATTCTACCTTAATAAGGCCACGTGGCTATGACTTATGGTGCACTGAGTTAGTGGTACCTCTGGCTCTCAGTGTGTGCGTACCCTGCAATGATGCGTTGCCCCGGCGGGCCGAACAGGGAGCAATGTCTTCTGTCTAATGAATTCTGCCTTAATAAGGCCACAATGCTATGACTCATGGTGCAGTGAGTTAGTGTCACCTGAAGAACTCAGAGTGTCCGCACCCTGCGATGATGCATGGTTCGGACAGGCCGCACTGCTACAATGAGTCTTGCCTATTGGACTGCGTCATCGGCAATCGTCACTCCATCCAAATTATGATCCCTACCTCCGCAGTGTAGATCGAAGGCAGTAGTCAGCACAGACATCGAGGAATGCTTTTTGTTACATCCTTTAACAAAATCTGAGGACATAGAGTACACTTCTCTCTGCATTAAATAAATCAAGGCTGAATTCAATGCTGTCCGTAGTGTAGATTCAAAACTGAATTGAAGTTATGAACCCTTCTGTCCGCAGTGTAGATCGAAGGCAGTAGTCAGCACAGACATCGAGGAATGCTTTTTGTCACATCCTTTTACAAAATCTGAGGACATAGAGTACAATTCTCTCTGCATTAAATAAATCAAGGCTGAATTCAATGCTGCCCGTAGAGTAGATCCAAAGCTGAATTCAAGTTGTGAACCCTGCTGTCCGCAGTGCATATCGAAGGCAGTAGTTAGCATTGACATCGAGGAATGCTTTTTGTCACTTCTTCACAAAAATCGAAGACATAGAGTACAGTTCTCTGTGCAATTAATAAATGAGACTGAATTCAAGTTGTAAACCCAGCTGTTGGCAGTAAAGATCGAAGGCAGTAGTCGATACAAATTTAAGTCTGTGGTGCTGTGCGCTGGGTTCGCAGGGGGCCTATGTCGAGGAGTCCCGCGGTCATGGCGGCAGCCACGTGGCAGGGTGAGGGCCACCGCTCTGGCAGACTCTTTGTCTTCGCACATGTGAACCACGTCCAGTGCGTGGCCTATGTATTTATATTCTTACGTTGGAGTTGCATACGTTGGTCCAGCCCACTACGCTTCCGCTTCAAGGGGGGGGACAACACAGCTACATGACCAAGATATTCCCCAGTGTCTGAGATAATATGGTTGCGTCCACTGTGCAGAACACCACACGTATCAATACTATATATCCACATGGAGAGGTTTGTGGTTTGTATAGTGAGTTGTGTGCAGCAGATCACCGGTACACTTGGGATTGTGTGAATTATTGTTGATGTACGAGTTGCCTCCCTTACACATAGTTGGTTGCCACATCTCCGAACATTCAGCTATTGTGCGGAGAGGGGATATGGTATTTTGGGAAGGTCCGTTGTCCTGTTTTGCTCTGCCTCGGAGGTAGTAGGGGGGTGGTCCGGGGAGATGTTCTGGTGGTGGTGGCGCTGGGTGTTGGGGCTTTGTTGGGTGTCTGAGCTACATGATTAGTACCTCTATCACATATTGGTCTTTAGATATGGGTGTGAGTTGGGTCTAATTTACACAGTAGATAGTCGACCTTCTTACACCAGTTAAAGGTTGATGTTAATTTGTTACTTGTAAGTGGGGCTATCGCCTGTTTTTAGGTAGCATTGCAAATTTGGCTGGTTGTTAAAAATATGGGGAAGTGGTGTTTTCATTTTTTTTTTACACGGGAACGCCTAATTTGTATATCATTAGCGTTAGTTGTGGCTCTGGTTTGTGGCGATTTTGTTGGCAGAAGCTATCAATGGAAGAGTGGTGATATTTGCAGCTTTTACCCGGTTGAGAATGGGATGATAATTAAAAAAGACAGAAAAAAAATATGCTTAATTACAAATTAGCATGTTTTTTCAATGCTAATTCCTAGCTATAACATGTGTGAAATCTATGTTGTTTTCAGTGATTTTACAAAGTTTTTTAAGTGCTAATTCCTAAATATAACGTGTGTGAATACTATGTTTTTTTCAGTGAATTTCCAAGGTTTTTAAAATGCTAATTTCTGTATCAATTTTTATATTTTGTATATATTTATTTTCCAACAAACTGCCTTTGTATATTGTAATACATTTACTGTATCCTGTAATACCTTAGAAATCCACTATATATATATTACCTACTGGCAGTAGGTAGATATAGTAAGGACCTAATATGCATAGGAAATCCCCAACATTCTATTTGGAATAACTTTGGTGCCGATTGACGAATCTTTGTGAAATTTTCCAAACTTTTGGCCAGCTCCGGCCCGCTCCTATCCTGAATGTTTCACGGTGATTCGTCAAGCGGTGGCTGAGAAAAAAGGGGGGTCCCAAAACGCATTTTCCCCATGCAATGTCCCATAAGACCTTTAGCAACAGCTACAGCCCGAACTGCTGAACGGAATTACACAAAATTTGGCAAATAGGTTGTCCTTAGTTCAGACTTGTGCCTTTTGCTTAAAAGTCTGAATTAAGGAAGTGTAAATCCGTTCAATAGTTCCTGAGAAAATGACAGTTAAAGTAATTTATATATCTATGGCCTCGGAGGGTCCGCGGAGGGATCCGCGTACCCTAAGCGAAGCCTACGTGCACCCTACCGTGCACGAGCTGTGTTTTAATTGGCTGTCAACACTCCAAATCAGGAAGTGTTGTAGCTATCTTGTGCCTCGGTAGAACCGAGGCACAAGAAAACCAAAAGAAACGTTGCAAAACGCAAAAAGGGGGCAGGGTAGAAACACGCTGACCCCCTAGTCCTATATATATTTTTTTAAACGGGAGGATGCGCGCAGGATCCGCAAATCCTGCTGATAAAAAAAGAAAAGAAACGCAGTCTCCCACTCTAAATATTGTAATTTGCCCCCGGGGGGGCCAAAACCCGTGGGCATTATCAAGAAAAATAGTTGGGGGGGTCCCAATCCCCCCCACTGCCCTGGGGACCGCCCCCCCCTCGGGGCTCTAACTTAATATATGCGGGGGGCTCATGGGGCTTGTTTAAAATAGGTGGGGGCTCTCAGGCCACCCCCAGCCCCGGGGACCACCACCCATGGGGCTTTAAAGCATTAACTGGGGGGCTCTGAGGCCCCCCAGCCCCAGGCACCGCAACCCCAGGGTTCTAATTTAATATATGCAAGGGGCTCTCAGGCCCCCCCCAGTCCCGGGTACTGCCACCCCCCAGGGCTTCTTCAAAATTTGGGAGGGGGGCCGCGCAACCCCCCTCCCAAATTTGGAGCCTTGTCTAGGCCCTGGGGACCACCACCCCCCAGGGCCCACTCCTGCAGTGTCCTAGGGTGCCCACTCCCGAGACACTGTAGTTTGCAATGGCAGGGCAGGAACCGCGCGGCTCCCACCATGTCATTGCAAACTGTTTTCCTATTTGGAAGAGGGAGCAGGAAACCTGATCTCTCTTCCAAATAGGAAAGCAGATTGCTTTTCCACAGGGGGAGCAGCATATTAGCTGCTCCCCATGTGGAAAAGCAATGCCGGCTCCCACAGGACGCGGGGAGTCGGCTGGGACCATGGGGGGATTGGGCACCCCCAACGAAGAGGGCCAGCCCCCGGGGATGGGGTCCCCGGGGCTTGTAGTAGCCCGGCAGGGAGGCCAAGGGCCCCCTCCCCAAAAAAAGCACGTTTTAAAAAAAGAAACAGCCCGGAGGATGGGGTCTCTGGGCCACAATTTGCCACAGGAAGGGGGCAAGGCAGCCCCCTTTCAAAATAATAATTCTAAAAAAAAAGGTCCATATCTCGGGGATGGGGTCCCCGGGGCAAATTATGGCCTTGGGAGGGGGCCGCGCGGCCCCTTCCCAATTTTTTTTTTTTTTTTATTCAAAATTGGGGCAGGCCCTGGGGAATGGGGTCCCCTGGGCCAATACATTAGAAAAAGAAGGGGGGCTACAAGTTCTGATTTTCTTACCTGTTATCAGGAGAGAACCCAGTGCTGCATCTTTTAGCACAGCACTGACCCTGAAAAGTAATTCTAAGTGTACTTACTAGTAACTTGTATTTCACCAGAAAAGTTTCTAAGTGTCGATTTTTGAAATGTACAAATATTCCTCTAAAATCAGCCGACCTACGAATTCCGATTTACTCACCTGTTAACAGGAGAGAACCCAGTGCTGTATCTTTTAGCCCCGAAAAGGGGGTGGTGATGAACAGAGAGTCTGAATTAAGCAGACCACTCTTACCCAGTCCAAAGATCAGGGCTTGATCCATCACCGTTATTTAGCTCACTGCCCCATCCCAGCTCAGAACCTGGCTATATGCAAATTAGTCTGTCCCTGGCCCAGTGCATCATGGGAACAGGGCAGACCAAACTACCAAGCCAATTCTTCACCAGAAAGGAGACAAGCTTCCGGGGACCGGTTTCTGCCATTTCAGGCGTCGTCGGCCCGGCTTGCTTGAATCCTGATGGAGCAGTGAGCAAGGGACTCATGTCTGAGTATACCCTTCCACGCTTATGGTGGACAAAATGATTCAGAAGAGGGGGTGGTGATGAACAGAGTATCTGAATTAAGCAGACCACTCTTACCCAGTCCAAAGATCAGGGCTTGATCCATCACCGTTATTTAGCTCACTGCCCCATCCCAGCTCAGAACCTGGCTATATGCAAATTAGTCTGACCCTGGCCCAGTGCATCATGGGAACAGGGCAGACCAAACTACCAAGCCAATTCTTCACCAGAAAGGAGACAAGCTTCCGGGGACCGGTTTCTGCCATTTCAGGCGTCGTAGGCCCAGCTTGCTTGAATCCTGATGGAGCAGTGAGCAAGGGACTCATGTCTGAGTATACCCTTCCACGCTTATGGTGGACAAAATGATTCAGAAAAGGGGTGGTGATGAACAGAGTGTCTGAATTAAGCAGACCACTCTTACCCAGTCCAAAGATCAGGGCTTGATCCATCACCGTTATTTAGCTCACTGCCCCATCCCAGCTCAGAACCTGGCTATATGCAAATTAGTCTGTCCCAGGCCCAGTGCATCATGGGAACAGGGCAGACCAAACTACCAAGCCAATTCTTCACCAGAAAGGAGACAAGCTTCCGGGGACCGGTTTCTGCCATTTCAGGCGTCGTCGGCCCGGCTTGCTTGAATCCTGATGGAGCAGTGAGCAAGGGACTCATGTCTGAGTATACCCTTCCACGCTTATGGTGGACAAAATGATTCAGAAAAGAGGGTGGTGATGAACAGAGTGTCTGAATTAAGCAGACCTCTCTTACCCAGTCCAAAGATCAGGGCTTGATCCATCACCGTTATTTAGCTCACTGCCCCATCCCAGCTCAGAACCTGGCTATATGCAAATTAGTCTGTCCCTGGCCCAGTGCATCATGGGAACAGGGCAGACCAAACTACCAAGCCAATTCTTCACCAGAAAGGAGACAAGCTTCCGGGGACCGGTTTCTGCCATTTCAGGCGTCGTCGGCCCGGCTTGCTTGAATCCTGATGGAGCAGTGAGCAAGGGACTTATGTCTGAGTATACCCTTCCACGCTTATGGTGGACAAAATGATTCAGAAAAGGGGGTGGTGATGAACAGAGTGTCTGAATTAAGCAGACCACTCTTACCCAGTCCAAAGATCAGGGCTTGATCCATCACCGTTAGTAAGCTCACTGCCCCATCCCAGCTCAGAACCTGGCTATATGCAAATTATTCTGTCCCTGGCCCAGTGCATCATGGGAACAGGGCAGACCAAACTACCAAGCCAATTCTTCACCAGAAAGGAGACAAGCTTAAGGGGACCGGTTTCTGCCATTTCAGGCGTCGTCGGCCCAGCTTGCTTGAATCCTGATGGAGCAGTGAGCAAGGGACTCATGTCTGAGTATACCCTTCCACGCTTATGGTGGACAAAATGATTCAGAAAAGGGGTGGTGATGAACAGAGTGTCTGAATTAAGCAGACCACTCTTACCCAGTCCAAAGATCAGGGCTTGATCCATCACCGTTATTTAGCTCACTGCCCCATCCCAGCTCAGAACCTGGCTATATGCAAATTAGTCTGTCCCTGGCCCAGTGCATCATGGGAACTGGGCAGACCAAACTACCAAGCCAAATCTTCACCAGAAAGGAGACAAGCTTCCGGGGACCAGTTTCTGCCATTTCAGGCGTCGTCGGCCCGGCTTGCTTGAATCCTGATGGAGCAGTGAGCAAGGGACTCATATCTGAGTATACCCTTCCACGCTTATGGTGGACAAAATGATTCAGAAAAGAGGGTGGTGATGAACAGAGTGTCTGAATTAAGCAGACCACTCTTACCCAGTCCAAAGATCAGGGCTTGATCCATCACTGTTATTTAGCTCACTGCCCCATCCCAGCTCAGAACCTGGCTATATGCAAATTAGTCTGTCCCTGGCCCAGTGCATCATGGGAACAGGGCAGACCAAACTACCAAGCCAATTCTTCACCAGAAAGGAGACAAGCTTCCGGGGACCGGTTTCTGCCATTTCAGGCGTCGTCGGCCCGGCTTGCTTGAATCCTGATGGAGCAGTGAGCAAGGGACTCATGTCTGAGTATACCCTTCCACGCTTATGGTGGACAAAATGATTCAGAAAAGGGGGTGGTGAAGAACAGAGTGTCTGAATTAAGCAGACCACTCTTACCCAGTCCAAAGATCAGGGCTTGATCCATCACCGTTATTAAGCTCACTGCCCCATCCCAGCTCAGAACCTGGCTATATGCAAATTATTCTGTCCCTGGCCCAGTGCATCATGGGAACAGGGCAGACCAAACTACCAAGCCAATTCTTCACCAGAAAGGAGACAAGCTTCCGGGGACCGGTTTCTGCCATTTCAGGCATCGTCGGCCCGGCTTGCTTGAATCCTGATGGAGCAGTGAGCAAGGGACTCATGTCTGAGTATACCCTTCCACGCTTATGGTGGACAAAATGATTCAGAAAAGGGGGTGGTGATGAACAGAGTGTCTGAATTAAGCAGACCACTCTTACCCAGTCCAAAGATCAGGGCTTGATCCATCACCGTTATTTAGCTCACTGCCCCATCCCAGCTCAGAACCTGGCTATATGCAAATTAGTCTGTCCCTGGCCCAGTGCATCATGGGAACAGGGCAGACCAAACTACCAAGCCAATTCTTCACCAGAAAGGAGACAAGCTTCCGGGGACCGGTTTCTGCCATTTCAGGCGTCGTAGGCCCAGCTAGCTTGAATCCTGATGGAGCAGTGAGCAAGGGACTCATGTCTGAGTATACCCTTCCACGCTTATGGTGGACAAAATGATTCAGAAAAGGGGTGGTGATGAACAGAGTGTCTGAATTAAGCAGACCACTCTTACCCAGTCCAAAGATCAGGGCTTGATCCATCACCGTTATTTAGCTCACTGCCCCATCCCAGCTCAGAACCTGGCTATATGCAAATTAGTCTGTCCCAGGCCCAGTGCATCATGGGAACAGGGCAGACCAAACTACCAAGCCAATTCTTCACCAGAAAGGAGACAAGCTTCCGGGGACCGGTTTCTGCCATTTCAGGCGTCGTCGGCCCGGCTTGCTTGAATCCTGATGGAGCAGTGAGCAAGGGACTCATGTCTGAGTATACCCTTCCACGCTTATGGTGGACAAAATGATTCAGAAAAGGGGGTGGTGATGAACAGAGTGTCTGAATTAAGCAGACCACTCTTACCCAGTCCAAAGATCAGGGCTTGATCCATCACCGTTATTTAGCTCACTGCCCCATCCCAGCTCAGAACTTGGCTATATGCAAATTAGTCTGTCCCTGGCCCAGTGCATCATGGGAACAGGGCAGACCAAACTACCAAGCCAATTCTTCACCAGAAAGAAGACAAGCTTCCGGGGACCGGTTTCTGCCATTTCAGGTGTCGTCGGCCCGGCTTGCTTGAATCCTGATGGAGCAGTGAGCAAGGGACTCATGTCTGAGTATACCCTTCCACGCTTATGGTGGACAAAATGATTCAGAAAAGGGGGTGGTGATGAACAGAGTGTCTGAATTAAGCAGACCACTCTTACCCAGTCCAAAGATCAGGGCTTGATCCATCACCGTTATTTAGCTCACTGCCCCATCCCAGCTCAGAACCTGGCTATATGCAAATTAGTCTGTCCCTGGCCCAGTGCATCATGGGAACAGGGCAGACCAAACTACCAAGCCAATTCTTCACCAGAAAGGAGACAAGCTTCCGTGGACCGGTTTCTGCCATTTCAGGTGTCGTCGGCCCAGCTTGCTTGAATCCTGATGGAGCAGTGAGCAAGGGACTCATGTCTGAGTATACCCTTCCACGCTTATGGTGGACAAAATGATTCAGAAAAGGGGTGGTGATGAACAGAGTGTCTGAATTAAGCAGACCACTCTTACCCAGTCCAAAGATCAGGGCTTGATCCATCACCGTTATTTAGCTCACTGCCCCATCCCAGCTCAGAACCTGGCTATATGCAAATTAGTCTGTCCCTGGCCCAGTGCATCATGGGAACAGGGCAGACCAAACTACCAAGCCAAATCTTCACCAGAAAGGAGACAAGCTTCCGGGGACCAGTTTCTGCCATTTCAGGCGTCGTCGGCCCGGCTTGCTTGAATCCTGATGGAGCAGTGAGCAAGGGACTCATGTCTGAGTATACCCTTCCACGCTTATGGTGGACAAAATGATTCAGAAAAGAGGGTGGTGATGAACAGAGTGTCTGAATTAAGCAGACCACTCTTACCCAGTCCAAAGATCAGGGCTTGATCCATCACTGTTATTTAGCTCACTGCCCCATCCCAGCTCAGAACCTGGCTATATGCAAATTAGTCTGTCCCTGGCCCAGTGCATCATGGGAACAGGGCAGACCAAACTACCAAGCCAATTCTTCACCAGAAAGGAGACAAGCTTCCGGGGACCGGTTTCTGCCATTTCAGGCGTCGTCGGCCCGGCTTGCTTGAATCCTGATGGAGCAGTGAGCAAGGGACTCATGTCTGAGTATACCCTTCCACGCTTATGGTGGACAAAATGATTCAGAAAAGGGGGTGGTGATGAACAGAGTGTCTGAATTAAGCAGACCACTCTTACCCAGTCCAAAGATCAGGGCTTGATCCATCACCGTTATTTAGCTCACTGCCCCATCCCAGCTCAGAACCTGGCTATATGCAAATTAGTCTGTCCCTGGCCCAGTGCATCATGGGAACAGGGCAGACCAAACTACCAAGCCAATTCTTCACCAGAAAGGAGACAAGCTTCCGGGGACCGGTTTCTGCCATTTCAGGCGTCGTTGGCCCGGCTTGCTTGAATCCTGATGGAGCAGTGAGCAAGGGACTCATGTCTGAGTATACCCTTCCACGCTTATGGTGGACAAAATGATTCAGAAAAGGGGGTGGTGATGAACAGAGTGTCTGAATTAGGCAGACCACTCTTACCCAGTCCAAAGATCAGGGCTTGATCCATCAACGTTATTTAGCTCACTGCCCCATCCCAGCTCAGAACCTGGCTATATGCAAATTAGTCTGTCCCTGGCCCAGTGCATCATGGGAACAGGGCAGACCAAACTACCAAGCCAATTCTTCACCAGAAAGGAGACAAGCTTCCGGGGACCGGTTTCTGCCATTTCAGGCGTCGTCGGCCCGGCTTGCTTGAATCCTGATGGAGCAGTGAGCAAGGGACTCATGGCTGAGTATACCCTTCCACGCTTATGGTGGACAAAATGATTCAGAAAAGGGGGTGGTGATGAACAGAGTGTCTGAATTAAGCAGACCACTCTTACCCAGTCCAAAGATCAGGGCTTGATCCATCACCGTTATTTAGCTCACTGCCCCATCCCAGCTCAGAACCTGGCTATATGCAAATTAGTCTGTCCCTGGCCCAGTGCATCATGGGAACAGGGCAGACCAAACTACCAAGCCAAATCTTCACCAGAAAGGAGACAAGCTTCCGGGGACCAGTTTCTGCCATTTCAGGCGTCGTCGGCCCGGCTTGCTTGAATCCTGATGGAGCAGTGAGCAAGGGACTCATGTCTGAGTATACCCTTCCACGCTTATGGTGGACAAAATGATTCAGAAAAGAGGGTGGTGATGAACAGAGTGTCTGAATTAAGCAGACCACTCTTACCCAGTCCAAAGATCAGGGCTTGATCCATCACTGTTATTTAGCTCACTGCCCCATCCCAGCTCAGAACCTGGCTATATGCAAATTAGTCTGTCCCTGGCCCAGTGCATCATGGGAACAGGGCAGACCAAACTACCAAGCCAATTCTTCACCAGAAAGGAGACAAGCTTCCGGGGACCGGTTTCTGCCATTTCAGGCGTCGTCGGCCCGGCTTGCTTGAATCCTGATGGAGCAGTGAGCAAGGGACTCATGTCTGAGTATACCCTTCCACGCTTATGGTGGACAAAATGATTCAGAAAAGGGGGTGGTGATGAACAGAGTGTCTGAATTAAGCAGACCACTCTTACCCAGTCCAAAGATCAGGGCTTGATCCATCACCGTTATTTAGCTCACTGCCCCATCCCAGCTCAGAACCTGGCTATATGCAAATTAGTCTGTCCCTGGCCCAGTGCATCATGGGAACAGGGCAGACCAAACTACCAAGCCAATTCTTCACCAGAAAGGAGACAAGCTTCCGGGGACCGGTTTCTGCCATTTCAGGCGTCGTTGGCCCGGCTTGCTTGAATCCTGATGGAGCAGTGAGCAAGGGACTCATGTCTGAGTATACCCTTCCACGCTTATGGTGGACAAAATGATTCAGAAAAGGGGGTGGTGATGAACAGAGTGTCTGAATTAGGCAGACCACTCTTACCCAGTCCAAAGATCAGGGCTTGATCCATCAACGTTATTTAGCTCACTGCCCCATCCCAGCTCAGAACCTGGCTATATGCAAATTAGTCTGTCCCTGGCCCAGTGCATCATGGGAACAGGGCAGACCAAACTACCAAGCCAATTCTTCACCAGAAAGGAGACAAGCTTCCGGGGACCGGTTTCTGCCATTTCAGGCGTCGTCGGCCCGGCTTGCTTGAATCCTGATGGAGCAGTGAGCAAGGGACTCATGGCTGAGTATACCCTTCCACGCTTATGGTGGACAAAATGATTCAGAAAAGGGGGTGGTGATGAACAGAGTGTCTGAATTAAGCAGACCACTCTTACCCAGTCCAAAGATCAGGGCTTGATCCATCACCGTTATTTAGCTCTCTGCCCCATCCCAGCTCAGAACCTGGCTATATGCAAATTAGTCTGTCCCGGCCCAGTGCATCATGGGAACAGGGCAGACCAAACTATTAAGCCAATTCTTCACCAGAAAGGAGATAAGCTTCCGGGGACCGGTTTCTGCCATTTCAGGCGTTGTCGGCCCAGCTTGCTTGAATCCTGATGGAGCAGTGAGCAAGGGACTCATGTCTGAGTATACCCTTCCACGCTTATGGTGGACAAAATGATTCAGAAAAGGGGGTGGTGATGAACAGAGTGTCTGCATTAAGCAGACCACTCTTACCTAGTCCAAAGATCAAGGCTTGATCCATCACCGTTATTTAGCTCACTGCCCCATCCCAGCTCAGAACCTGACTATATGCAAATTAGTCTGTCCCTGGCCCAGTGCATCATGGGAACAGGGCAGACCAAACTACCAAGCCAATTCTTCACCAGAAAGGAGACAAGCTTCCGGGGACCGGTTTCTGCCATTTCAGGCGTCGTCGGCCCGGCTTGCTTGAATCCTGATGGAGCAGTGAGCAAGGGACTCATGTCTGAGTATACCCTTCCACGCTTATGGTGGACAAAATGATTCAGAAAAGGGGGTGGTGATGAACAGAGTGTCTGAATTAAGCAGACCACTCTTACCCAGTCCAAAGATCAGGGCTTGATCCATCACCGTTATTTAGCTCACTGCCCCATCCCAGCTCAGAACCTGGCTATATGCAAATTAGTCTGTCCCTGGCCCAGTGCATCATGGGAACAGGGCAGACCAAACTACCAAGCCAATTCTTCACCAGAAAGGAGACAAGCTTCCGGGGACCGGTTTCTGCCATTTCAGACGTCGTCGGCCCGGCTTGCTTGAATCCTGATGGAGCAGTGAGCAAGGAACTCATGTCTGAGTATACCCTTCCGCGCTTATGGTGGACAAAATGATTCAGAAAAGGGGGTGGTGATGAACAGAGTGTCTGAATTAAGCAGACCACTCTTACCCAGTCCAAAGATCAGGGCTTGATCCATCACCGTTATTTAGCTCACTGCCCCATCCCAGCTCAGAACCTGGCTATATGCAAATTAGTCTGTCCCTGGCCCAGTGCATCATGGGAACAGGGCAGACCAAACTACCAAGCCAATTCTTCACCAGAAAGGAGACAAGCTTCCGGGGACCGGTTTCTGCCATTTCAGGCGTCGTCGGCCCGGCTTGCTTGAATCCTGATGGAGCAGTGAGCAAGGGACTCATGTCTGAGTATACCCTTCCACGCTTATGGTGGACAAAATGATTCAGAAAAGGGGGTGGTGATGAACAGAGTGTCTGAATTAAGCAGACCACTCTTACCCAGTCCAAAGATCAGGGCTTGATCCATCACCGTTATTTAGCTCACTGCCCCATCCCAGCTCAGAACCTGGCTATATGCAAATTAGTCTGTCCCTGGCCCAGTGCATCATGGGAACAGGGCAGACCAAACTACCAAGCCAATTCTTCACCAGAAAGGAGACAAGCTTCCGGGGACCGGTTTCTGCCATTTCAGGCGTCGTCGGCCCGGCTTGCTTGAATCCTGATGGAACAGTGAGCAAGGGACTCATGTCTGAGTATACCCTTCCACGCTTATGGTGGACAAAATGATTCAGAAAAGGGGGTGGTGATGAACAGAGTGTCTGAATTAAGCAGACCACTCTTACCCAGTCCAAAGATCAGGGCTTGATCCATCACCGTTATTTAGCTCACTGCCCCATCCCAGCTCAGAACCTGGCTATATGCAAATTAGTCTGTCCCTGGCCCAGTGCATCATGGGAACAGGGCAGACCAAACTACCAAGCCAATTCTTCACCAGAAAGGAGACAAGCTTCCGGGGACCGGTTTCTGCCATTTCAGACGTCGTCGGCCCGGCTTGCTTGAATCCTGATGGAGCAGTGAGCAAGGAACTCATGTCTGAGTATACCCTTCCACGCTTATGGTGGACAAAATGATTCAGAAAAGGGGGTGGTGATGAACAGAGTGTCTGAATTAAGCAGACCACTCTTACCCAGTCCAAAGATCAGGGCTTGATCCATCACCGTTATTTAGCTCACTGCCCCATCCCAGCTCAGAACCTGGCTATATGCAAATTAGTCTGTCCCTGGCCCAGTGCATCATGGGAACAGGGCAGACCAAACTACCAAGCCAATTCTTCACCAGAAAGGAGACAAGCTTCCGGGGACCGGTTTCTGCCATTTCAGGCGTCGTCGGCCCGGCTTGCTTGAATCCTGATGGAGCAGTGAGCAAGGGACTCATGTCTGAGTATACCCTTCCACGCTTATGGTGGACAAAATGATTCAGAAAAGGGGGTGGTGATGAACAGAGTGTCTGAATTAAGCAGACCACTCTTACCCAGTCCAAAGATCAGGGCTTGATCCATCACCGTTATTTAGCTCACTGCCCCATCCCAGCTCAGAACCTGGCTATATGCAAATTAGTCTGTCCCTGGCCCAGTGCATCATGGGAACAGGGCAGACCAAACTACCAAGCCAATTCTTCACCAGAAAGGAGACAAGCTTCCGGGGACCGGTTTCTGCCATTTCAGGCGTCGTCGGCCCGGCTTGCTTGAATCCTGATGGAGCAGTGAGCAAGGGACTCATGTCTGAGTATATCCTTCCACGCTTATGGTGGACAAAATGATTCAGAAAAGGGGGTGGTGATGAACAGAGTGTCTGAATTAAGCAGACCACTCTTACCCAGTCCAAAGATCAGGGCTTGATCCATCACCGTTATTCAGCTCACTGCCCAATCCCAGCTCAGAACCTGGCTATATGCAAATTAGTCTGTCCCTGGCCCAGTGCATCATGGGAACAGGGCAGACCAAACTGTGGTAAATAAAATATTACCCTGTCATAATTTCTAGGCATAAACAATGCATCATGCAGTAAATGAGAGGCAGAGTCCGTGGTATCCAAGTTAAAAGGGCTTTATTCCAGTAACTCGAGTTAAGGGAGAATCTGTTCCATCACCACTGAGGTTCAGGAAGGGTCTTCTAACATTATTTACAAAGAACAACACATATATACATTTTTCCTTGTACATAGGGAGGAGCGCTCCAGGCAGAGCAAGAAAGAAAGAGATAAGAGCATGTGGGCGTGCATGAGGGTGTACACTTGATGAGTCACAGGTGGGTGATAGGTGGGTGGCTACATAGAGGAGGAGTTACATGGCAGGCTGGAACTTTGCCCTACTTGTGCACGCAATGTGATCATGACGTGCAATTGACGTGTAACTGGGAGGAGCTGACTTTAAGTCTAGTAGTGAAACCTTCAATGTCAGGGCGACCAGCACGTCTGGTACTAACTGATATCTTAAGTCAGGGGATGTATTATCTGAAGCAAAGGTTGCTCATCACTAAAAGACAGAAAAGGGCATATATTTCTTCGTTCGTTACATGGGGGCTGTGAGCTTTCTACAGATGCAAGTACTGTCATTTCATTTAAACAGAGACAGAAAAGCTGGGCCCTATCTCAGCAGACAGGTTCTGTTTACCTTTTTCACCGGGCATGCAGATAACTGTTAAGCAAAATATACTGTCTGGGCAAGCCTTGCTGGGCCTCTTTCGGCTGAGCTAGAAGTATGCGAGGTCAGAGATACGTAACTGCAGCTTTCAATGTGTCAGGAGTCATGAAAACCCTAATTCAGAAAGTGGCTCAGACTGAACCACAAAAAGGGTTCATTAAGATATTTATTTAAAAGTGCACAAATGCAAATACATGGGCCTTCATGTTAGCTTAACGTTTGGGAAATATGATGACAGGCACCTTAATGCAGGACGTGATTGCAGAGGCCTTGTGATTCAGGCCACTAAGAGAAATATGCATGGGTGACATGCACATACATGTAACATAGGGTACACGTAGGGGGCATCTTGGTCAGGCAAAATTTCATTTTCATCATTCCCTCCTTGTCCCCTACTTAACCCTTCAGGATACATCTATATTCATGAGACCGTATAGTTGATCATACAGCATCATTTGTTCGTCCTTAACCCTTTGTATACTTGGATGTGGAACACATGCAGTTGCACACATGCCGCAAATGGCCGGGCCACACTGCAGACAGAGACAGCAACCAAATATCATAAGTAGGATCATTCCTAGGAAGGACAACACTTTCCATCCCCAAGCAGATATCACACCCCAGAGCCAACTGGACCAAGTCCATGTGCCTGGGTCTTGATGTATGCTATGAGCAATCTTGTGGAGCCTTGTTATCGCTGCATACACAGATGGCGCGTTATTTGGGATGAAAATGCAACAACTAGATCGGATCACGCTACAAGCTCCGCCCCTATCCGCCAAGATGACGTCTAGAACGAGGCGATTTTGAAGAACAACAAGTCTCATAGCAGACTGTTCCTGGGTCAAGTTCGCCAGGGCAGATGCAGTCACATTCACTACTGCCTCAAGAGTCCTTGTTAACTTGCGTATCAGTTTACTGTTTTGGACGGGACCTATGAAGAAAAAGAATCCTTTGTTGAAATCTGTATATTGCTCCCAAGCTGTTTCAGTCTGATCAATCCCTGAGGCATCTGTCTCTCTCCTTACTCTAACATGTTCTAGTCGTGAATCTCTATGATAATGGGATGGGGCCAAGAATACAGGTGGCAATAAGAATGCTATATAACAAGTCCCACCCCAGTCTAAGGGCAGATGTACATAGGCTGTCTGACCGCAAATGAAATAGGTATGGCATGATGTTTTGAAAGAAGAAAGTCCTTTATCATTAAACTCTACTACAACTTTACACTCGCTGTGTCCCATATGTACTGAGCCTTTCTTATTAACACATAAATCACCTTTTACTGGTAGAACTGAAATAAACGGTGGACCTGTATTTTGCTTGGGCTGAACGTTTAACATTATAAAATTAACGGATGCATTTCCCTGCTTGTACTCTTCATTATCTAGATCGGTTCCCTTCCTTTGGGGAAATCCATCTTTGTCTGGAAAACATGCTTCATTCATTACTTTATTCAAGTTTCCATATATCCAGCCACCTGGATAAGCTATGTACTTTCTATCTATTGAGGTCATTAAGGCAAACCATGCTCCACATGAACCATTGTGTGAGAACGGTAGAGGATAGAAGGGCAGAACTCCCTTCGTCTTTTGATAAGGAGGCAGTTGGCCACATACCCAGCAATCAGTCGCATTGCTGGTCTGGTGAGAATGGTGTAACATTCGAATAAAAGTATTGTTACGCAATGCAAGTCGATATGACAATTCATGAGGTGGCAGTTCACTAAATGTATGCTCTATGGTGCTGTTACTGGAAGAGTGTATATGTGAGGAAATAGGAAAGAAAACATGTAGTAATAAACTGACACAGATTATAACAATGCACAGAATAAAAAGAATGATCAAAGTAACTATACATCTACTGTGTAATAACTTGCAGTATTTTGCTTTCATCTTGTTTTTCTTACTATTCTCGTCTGTGATCTTATACATGTCAGAAATCTAGTCTAACCGATTCACCACCGAGTGGACTTAAACAATTAAACTACGTCTGACTTACTAGATCTTAACTTAGACCTATACTCCTGCTGTGGAGTCTTTTCTAGTAAAGGCGGCGCAGGCGGCGCAAAGTCTGTATTGTTTTTATGTCTCTAGTGTCTGTATCTTTTACTAAAGTACCAGATTGTCCAAAGTATTTTTACAGTGCTGAGCGTGGATCCATCCTTTGCGTCCCTCCACCTTCAGCGCGGTCCTTGTTGTAAGAAGCACTAATTTCGGGGTCTTCCAGCGAGGCTCGAGGGGGCTTGAACGATCAAAATTCCGGACACATACAAAATCGCCTGGTGATATGGCATGCTCCTTGACCTGGGTGTTGTCAAGGAAGGCGGCAGCAACCTGTGAACGACAAGAAAGTAGTGCAGACATCAAGAAAGCCAGGTAATCTGTCAGCATGTTACTGTCAACATCAGTTATTCTTTTAGGCATAGGCGTACCCCACATATTTGGCGGTCTACCGAAGACTACTTCATACGGGGATAGGCCTGTTCTGGAATGAGCTACCATACGCATGTAAAAGAGGGCAACCGGTAAGGCTACCATCCAATCCACGCCTTTTTCTGCACATATCTTAGCAAGTTTTGTTTTGATTGTCTGATTGTGTCTTTCTACAAGGCCTGCTGCTTCAGGGTGTCTTACACAATGGAATTTCCAAGTATATCCTAAGAGAAGAGACACTTGTTTCATTAATTCAGAGGAGAATGGCTGACCGTTATCGGAATATACGACCCGAGGCAATCCATACCTGGGGTAGTACTCGCGCACTGATTGCCTGGCTGTTGTCACAGCAGTATATTCTGGAACTGGATATGCTTCTGTCCATCTAGATAGTGCACACACAACTACCAAGACATACTTGTAACCTCTACATCTGTTCATTTGGATATAATCCATCTGGAGGACCTCAAAAGGTCAGGAGGATGAAATCCGCCTTGTTCCACCGGAATGCCTTTACCTGGATTGAACTGGCAACAGATCATACATGTTCGTACTTTCTGTTTCGCTGCTGCACGCATGTGCTTGTTAAACCAGATATTCTGCAAGCTGTCTATCATTGCCTTTTCTCCCAAGTGTGCTGGACTATGTGCTGTGTTTATAATTACTTGTACCATAGAATCTGGAAGAAACCATGAGCCTTTTCCCTTAGTCATCCAACCTTGGTCAGTCTGGACCCCTCCTTGTTCAGTCCATTTCTTGATCTCATCTGTAGTGGCATGTGTCTGTATGTCGAGTACATCTTGAGTGGGATCCCTGACTGTCATACATGTTATCAGTAATGGTACCTCTGTCCTTGTCGTGTCTGTTGGTGTCTGGGCTGTCTGGGCTGTAAGTTTAGCTGTTCGGTCTGCCAGGTCATTACCCTGAGAAATGGTGTCTGTGACTTTGGTGTGAGCTTTGCACTTCAGGATAGAAATGGATGTAGGTAAATGTATTGCTTCCAACAGGGCTTGAATGAGCTGGCCGTGCTGGATCTTGGTCCCATGGGAGGTCAAGAAACCTCTCTCCCTCCATAAGACCCCGAAATCATGAACAACGCCAAAAGCATATTGTGAGTCAGTATAAATGTTTACTTTCAAGTGCTTAGCTCTTATGCAGGCTTGTGTCAGGCTTGTGTCAGAGCGATGAGCTCTGCTGCTTGTGCTGATAGTGTGTCTATTTTCTGCGTCTCTATGACTTTAGTAGCAGTGGTCACAGCATATGCTGCTACTAACTCTCCTGCACTCGTTCTCATGCATGATCCATCTACATAGAGCGTTAAGTCTGGGTCTGGAAGTGCAATATCTGTCAGGTCTTGTCTTGGTTTCGTCACTACATTCATTACTTCCACACAGTCGTGTGGCGGTGCATTTACTGTACTTGAGGGCAAGAGTGTTGCAGGATTCAGAATATTACAACGTCTGATCTCTATGTGTGGTTGAAATAATGTCAGTTCATATCCTGTCAGTCTTGCTACAGTCAAATGTTGTGTCTGTATCCTGTTTAAGAGAACCTCCACTGCATGTGGAACCTGTACTGTCAGAGGGTGACCCAACACTATCGAGTCACTTTGTCTTATGGCTAGGGCTGTTGCTGCAACTGATGTCAGGCACGCAGGCAGAGCCTGGGCCACTGGATCTAGTGTACTAGAAAAATAAGCGCAAGGCTTGTGTTTTCCTGCTTGATCTTGTGTGAGGACAGATAACGCTGTTCCATCTCGTTCAGTTACGAAAAGCATAAAAGGTTTACTGTAACTTGGAGTCGCTAAAACTGGCTCTTGACATAATGCTCTTTTCAATTCCTCAAATGCCAAGGTATGTTTTTGTGTCCAAGGGAGGACAGTCGGAGTGGCTGCCTCCTGTGTAGTTAACTGTATGTGTGGTTTGGCTAGATATGCACACTGGGGAATCCATTGCCTACAGTATGAAGTGAGGCCAATAAAAGCACGTACCTCCTTCTGTGTCTTGGGCTGTGAAAGGTTAGTAATGATCTGTATATGTTCTCGTGTTAACTGCCTACCCTCCTTGGAAAGCAAGTGTCCAAGATACACCACTTGCTTTTCACAGAATTGCAACTTTGAAGGGGACACCTTGTGCCCCTTGTCAGCCAGAAAGTGTAAAACTGTCAGTGATGCATTCTCGCAGTCTGGTTCTGATCGTGCTGTAATCAGGATGTCGTCTGGAGTAGAGCAGTGTTGGGAGGCATGTAAATACTGTCCAGCAGTCTTTTTAATGCCTGACTGTAAATGCTAGGACTCATGGCAAGAGCGAAACTCCTGCCAATTATTCTATTTACACTACGAGGGAAAAACTATTCATTTGCAAGCATGCCTTATCTGAAGCCAATGAAGCTTTCAGTGCTGGCTGTAAGGAAGAGCAACTTGACCCCCACCTTATATAAACAATTTCTCTGCGGCTCATCAAGTTTTTTTTTTTCTACACTGCCTTCCCCTTCATCGTGATGTCACCCACAGGGCTGTTCCTCCACCCGTTCAAAACTCAGAGAGCTAAGAACAGCTGCCAAGTTACTGAAGAGAGAGCTTGGTCAATTTGCAAGCATTCTTTATCTGCATGCGAAGGAAGCCTGAGTCAGTTGGAGGACTGCCAACAACTTGTCCGCGGAAAAGAATTGGAGTATGGCCAATAATAACAAGACAGGCACTGCTCGGAGCTCCAAGAGGGAAAAGCCCTCCCTTTACAAAATATCTTTCCCTGGTAGCCAGGCCACTTCAAGGCCGAAAAACGCATTCTCTGTAATTCAAAACACATCTGTACCCAGGCCAGAGAGCTAACCAACATTCTCTAACTTAACTGAAGCAAATTCAAAACGTGATAAAAAGCATCCTAAAATCAGTAATTAATAAGGACATATTTTTTATTTTTAACCTAGACACATGCTAGCATCTTAACATACTTATATCAGAAACATTGTTACTAGCTGCAAAGGAAAAAAAGAAACAGAACAACATGACATGGAAACACATCACGTTTTACTTTTTGAAAATAACATGTGAAACACCATAATTTTGCATTGCAGAACCAAGATGTTCAAAATTAAGTGTGCAAGCTCTTCTATCCTACCTATTAAAAGGGCTAGATTCATCATTTTTCAAAAAAAACCCCATGTTTTCTAATTGAGGGTAAAAAAAAAAACCATGTTTTAATTGAGTGGATTAACTGTCACACGCTATTCTAAAGGGCAGCTTGCATTGGGTAAAATAATAATGTATATTTTGTAGAACACATTTCTATTTAAAAAAAAACACACGGATGCATTACACTAATCAAAAGCACATTCTATGATGGGTCTGTTTTATATTTTCTTCTCAACCGTGAAAACATTAAAGCACCCTCCGTGCAAACCATTATCTCAATCCGACTGGTTTATTTACAACTTACCGACCTCTGAGTCAAACACATTAAATCAAGTGTTCCAAGGCAAGCCCATACAAATACACGGACGCATTTGAAATAGAATGTTAAATGAACACTTCTTTACTCTCCATGCAAGACGTTACCATTCAGTCAGCAAACTGACAAAGCACATAGGCAGACCCAGCAACCAATGAAAAAGTTAAATCAAACCATAAATCAACTAAATACTCACTGACTTTTAGTGTCAGTTCACATAACCACGCATGTAAAACAGCATGTTAAAACAAATACTGCCTTCTCAATACAAGATATTAACTCTTTGGCAGCTGAAGCACAATCTTTCCCCAATGACTGCAGTACATGGGAAAGTCATGAACCCCTCTCTCCACGTTATCACATAACACGTACGCACATCTTCAAAACTTTTTCTCCAAGCACTTGAAAGAGATCCAGCTCTCTCCTGCCTAACGTAATGATTTTGCTCTGCACAAACCATAACTACATGGCGCTATTCACACGCCATATTCACAAGAAACTCAACAAGTTATAATAATGACATGCTCTTCATAATCCATATTTACAAGGAGCTATTTACAAGGAACTCCACAGCCTCTGATGCTGTCGGCTTCTTTCTACATACTCTATATGGTACAGGTGGTGGCGTTCGCGACCTACTGGGTGTTTCTGAGGTTGGCACTCTAGCTAGTTCTTCTGAGAGGACGGGGTAAAAACCAGTAACAACGGCATTTCTTTCTCTATCAACCTGTTCTACTTTTGACCCGTTCCCCCTCCTCCCGTAGTTCCTTTTCTTTCGCTTTTTCCCCTGCTTGTTTAGTTCTCTCTGCTTTGTTCAATTCTTTCTCTGTACTCCTATGTGACTCTTTGCGCCATAACTCAATGGCATCTTTCTGAGAGGGTCTTGATTTATTTTTCCATAGCGCTTCCTCTACTCTCATAATGCATTCAGAATCCCATGTTCCCGAGACAGGCCATCCATATTTCACCTCTAAGTCCTTTGTGTAATCTACCCATAAATCTAAAAACAAAATGGCGTCTAGCCCGAGCTTAGTATACATAAAATGACCAGGTGTGTCTCTGGGCGGGATGTTGACTGACTCTTCTAGTATACCTTTCCTGGTCCCTATCTGACGCAATTTCGAAAACAGCGGCATGTTGAAACCAACACAATGGAAATACAATACACATAGAATAGACTGAAACAATCAACAATCATTCACACTACAACATTAAAACACTAAAACACTAAAACAGATACAGTCTAACCTGATACATGGAATAAAACATATACTAGAAAACAGTTAACTTTATGCACTGGAATACAGTACAACCATACCGGTCCCAAAAATGAGACACGTCTTTACCGTGCCCACGTTTTACCGTGGACCCGTCTTTACCGTGCCCACGTTTTACCGTGGACCCGTCTTTACCGTGCCCACATTTTACCGTGGACCCGTCTTTACCGTGAACATGTGAATGGACACGTCTTTACCGTGCTCATAGAAATGAGACACGTCTTTACCGTGCTCACGTATAACGTGAACCCGTCTTTACCGTGTTCATATAAAATGAACCCGTCTTGAACTTTATGCATTCCCCATAGTGGTACTCACCGGGAAACAGAACTTGAAGGCCTCGGAAACTTTATACTACGCTTCTACTTCTGCGCATGCGCCTTGGAACAGGTGGACCTTCGGAACCTCGGACCTTGCTCTCTCACGGGTTGGGCTCTGGTTGGGATGATCCGCGATCCTCACCGCCTCGTGTGGACGCCTGGTCGCAGTCCGTCTCCTCCGTGGGCCTGAGGGAGTAAGCAGGAAGCTGGCTATATGCAAATTAGTCTGTCCCTGGCCCAGTGCATCATGGGAACAGGGCAGACCAAACTACCAAGCCAATTCTTCACCAGAAAGGAGACAAGCTTCCGGGGACCGGTTTCTGCCATTTCAGGCGTCGTCGGCCCGGCTTGCTTGAATCCTGATGGAGCAGTGAGCAAGGGACTCATGTCTGAGTATACCCTTCCACGCTTATGGTGGACAAAATGATTCAGAAAAGGGGGTGGTGATGAACAGAGTGTCTGAATTAAGCAGACCACTCTTACCCAGTCCAAAGATCAGGGCTTGATCCATCACCGTTATTCAGCTCACTGCCCCATCCCAGCTCAGAACCTGGCTATATGCAAATTAGTCTGTCCCTGGCCCAGTGCATCATGGGAACAGGGCAGACCAAACTGTGGTAAATAAAATATTACCCTGTCATAATTTCTAGGCATAAACAATGCATCATGCAGTAAATGAGAGGCAGAGTCCGTGGTATCCAAGTTAAAAGGGCTTTATTCCAGTAACTCGAGTTAAGGGAGAATCTGTTCCATCACCACTGAGGTTCAGGAAGGGTCTTCTAACATTATTTACAAAGAACAACACATATATACATTTTTCCTTGTACATAGGGAGGAGCGCTCCAGGCAGAGCAAGAAAGAAAGAGATAAGAGCATGTGGGCGTGCATGAGGGTGTACACTTGATGAGTCACAGGTGGGTGATAGGTGGGTGGCTACATAGAGGAGGAGTTACATGGCAGGCTGGAACTTTGCCCTACTTGTGCACGCAATGTGATCATGACGTGCAATTGACGTGTAACTGGGAGGAGCTGACTTTAAGTCTAGTAGTGAAACCTTCAATGTCAGGGCGACCAGCACGTCTGGTACTAACTGATATCTTAAGTCAGGGGATGTATTATCTGAAGCAAAGGTTGCTCATCACTGACAGAAAAGGGCATATATTTCTTCGTTCGTTACATGGGGGCTGTGAGCTTTCTACAGATGCAAGTACTGTCATTTCATTTAAACAGAGACAGAAAAGCTGGGCCCTATCTCAGCAGACAGGTTCTGTTTACCTTTTTCACCGGGCATGCAGATAACTGTTAAGCAAAATATACTGTCTGGGCAACCCTTGCTGGGCCTCTTTCGGCTGAGCTAGAAGTATGCGAGGTCAGAGATACGTAACTGCAGCTTTCAATGTGTCAGGAGTCATGAAAACCCTAATTCAGAAAGTGGCTCAGACTGAACCACAAAAAGGGTTCATTAAGATATTTATTTAAAAGTGCACAAATGCAAATACATGGGCCTTCATGTTAGCTTAACGTTTGGGAAATATGATGACAGGCACCTTAATGCAGGACGTGATTGCAGAGGCCTTGTGATTCAGGCCACTAAGAGAAATATGCATGGGTGACATGCACATACATGTAACATAGGGTACACGTAGGGGGCATCTTGGTCAGGCAAAATTTCATTTTCCTCATTCCCTCCTTGTCCCCTACTTAACCCTTCAGGATACATCTATATTCATGAGACCGTATAGTTGATCATACAGCATCATTTGTTCGTCCTTAACCCTTTGTATACTTGGATGTGGAACACATGCAGTTGCACACATGCCGCAAATGGCCGGGCCACACTGCAGACAGAGACAGCAACCAAATATCATAAGTAGGATCATTCCTAGGAAGGACAACACTTTCCATCCCCAAGCAGATATCACACCCCAGAGCCAACTGGACCAAGTCCATGTGCCTGGGTCTTGATGTATGCTATGAGCAATCTTGTGGAGCCTTGTTATCGCTGCATACACAGATGGCGCGTTATTTGGGATGAAAATGCAACAACTAGATCGGATCACGCTACAAGCTCCGCCCCTATCCGCCAAGATGACGTCTAGAACGAGGCGATTTTGAAGAACAACAAGTCTCATAGCAGACTGTTCCTGGGTCAAGTTCGCCAGGGCAGATGCAGTCACATTCATTACTGCCTCAAGAGTCCTTGTTAACTTGCGTATCAGTTTACTGTTTTGGACGGGACCTATGAAGAAAAAGAATCCTTTGTTGAAATCTGTATATTGCTCCCAAGCTGTTTCAGTCTGATCAATCCCTGAGGCATCTGTCTCTCTCCTTACTCTAACATGTTCTAGTCGTGAATCTCTATGATAATGGGATGGGGCCAAGAATACAGGTGGCAATAAGAATGCTATATAACAAGTCCCACCCCAGTCTAAGGGCAGATGTACATAGGCTGTCTGACCGCAAATGAAATAGGTATGGCATGATGTTTTGAAAGAAGAAAGTCCTTTATCATTAAACTCTACTACAACTTTACACTCGCTGTGTCCCATATGTACTGAGCCTTTCTTATTAACACATAAATCACCTTTTGCTGGTAGAACTGAAATAAACGGTGGACCTGTATTTTGCTTGGGCTGAACGTTTAACATTATAAAATTAACGGATGCATTTCCCTGCTCGTACTCTTCATTCTCTAGATCGGTTCCCTTCCTTTGGGGAAATCCATCTTTGTCTGGAAAACATGCTTCATTCATTACTTTATTCAGGTTTCCATATATCCAGCCACCTGGATAAGCTATGTACTTTCTATCTATTGAGGTCATTAAGGCAAACCATGCTCCACATGAACCATTGTGTGAGAACGGTAGAGGATAGAAGGGCAGAACTCCCTTCGTCTTTTGATAAGGAGGCAGTTGGCCACATACCCAGCAATCAGTCGCATTGCTGGTCTGGTGAGAATGGTGTAACATTCGAATAAAAGTATTGTTACGCAATGCAAGTCGATATGACAATTCATGAGGTGGCAGTTCACTAAATGTATGCTCTATGGTGCTGTTACTGGAAGAGTGTATATGTGAGGAAATAGGAAAGAAAACATGTAGTAATAAACTGACACAGATTATAACAATGCACAGAATAAAAAGAATGATCAAAGTAACTATACATCTACTGTGTAATAACTTGCAGTATTTTGCTTTCATCTTGTTTTTCTTACTATTCTCGTCTGTGATCTTATACATGTCAGAAATCTAGTCTAACCGATTCACCACCGAGTGGACTTAAACAATTAAACTACGTCTGACTTACTAGATCTTAACTTAGACCTATACTCCTGCTGTGGAGTCTTTTCTAGTAAAGGCGGCGCAGGCGGCGCAAAGTCTGTATTGTTTTTATGTCTCTAGTGTCTGTATCTTTTACTAAAGTACCAGATTGTCCAAAGTATTTTTACAGTGCTGAGCGTGGATCCATCCTTTGCGTCCCTCCACCTTCAGCGCGGTCCTTGTTGTAAGAAGCACTAATTTCGGGGTCTTCCAGCGAGGCTCGAGGGGGCTTGAACGATCAAAATTCCGGACACATACAAAATCGCCTGGTGATATGGCATGCTCCTTGACCTGGGTGTTGTCAAGGAAGGCGGCAGCAACCTGTGAACGACAAGAAAGTAGTGCAGACATCAAGAAAGCCAGGTAATCTGTCAGCATGTTACTGTCAACATCAGTTATTCTTTTAGGCATAGGCGTACCCCACATATTTGGCGGTCTACCGAAGACTACTTCATACGGGGATAGGCCTGTTCTGGAATGAGCTACCATACGCATGTAAAAGAGGGCAACCGGTAAGGCTACCATCCAATCCACGCCTTTTTCTGCACATATCTTAGCAAGTTTTATTTTGATTGTCTGATTGTGTCTTTCTACAAGGCCTGCTGCTTCAGGGTGTCTTACACAATGGAATTTCCAAGTATATCCTAAGAGAAGAGACACTTGTTTAATTAATTCAGAGGAGAATGGCTGACCGTTATCGGAATATACGACCCGAGGCAATCCATACCTGGGGAAGTACTCGCGCACTGATTGCCTGGCTGTTGTCACAGCAGTATATTCTGGAACTGGATATGCTTCTGTACATCTAGATAGTGCACACACAACTACAAAGACATACTTGTAACCTCTACATCTGTTCATTTGGATATAATCCATCTGGAGGACCTCAAAAGGTCAGGAGGATGAAATCCGCCTTGTTCCACCGGAATGCCTTTACCTGGATTGAACTGGCAACAGATCATACATGTTCGTACTTTCTGTTTCGCTGCTGCACGCATGTGCTTGTTAAACCAGATATTCTGCAAGCTGTCTATCATTGCCTTTTCTCCCAAGTGTGCTGGACTATGTGCTGTGTTTATAATTACTTGTACCATAGAATCTGGAAGAAACCATGAGCCTTTTCCCTTAGTCATCCAACCTTGGTCAGTCTGGACCCCTCCTTGTTCAGTCCATTTCTTGATCTCATCTGTAGTGGCATGTGTCTGTATGTCGAGTACATCTTGAGTGGGATCCCTGACTGTCATACATGTTATCAGTAATGGTACCTCTGTCCTTGTCGTGTCTGTTGGTGTCTGGGCTGTCTGGGCTGTAAGTTTAGCTGTTCGGTCTGCCAGGTCATTACCCTGAGAAATGGTGTCTGTGACTTTGGTGTGAGCTTTGCACTTCAGGATAGAAATGGCTGTAGGTAAATGTATTGCTTCCAACAGGGCTTGAATGAGCTGGCCGTGCTGGATCTTGGTCCCATGGGAGGTCAAGAAACCTCTCTCCCTCCATAAGACCCCGAAATCATGAACAACGCCAAAAGCATATTGTGAGTCAGTATAAATGTTTACTTTCAAGTGCTTAGCTCTTATGCAGGCTTGTGTCAGGCTTGTGTCAGAGCGATGAGCTCTGCTGCTTGTGCTGATAGTGTGTCTATTTTCTGCGTCTCTATGACTTTAGTAGCAGTGGTCACAGCATATGCTGCTACTAACTCTCCTGCACTCGTTCTCATGCATGATCCATCTACATAGAGCGTTAAGTCTGGGTCTGGAAGTGCAATATCTGTCAGGTCTTGTCTTGGTTTCGTCACTACATTCATTACTTCCACACAGTCGTGTGGCGGTGCATTTACTGTACTTGAGGGCAAGAGTGTTGCAGGATTCAGAATATTACAAGGTCTGATCTCTATGTGTGGTTGAAATAATGTCAGTTCATATCCTGTCAGTCTTGCTACAGTCAAATGTTGTGTCTGTATCCTGTTTAAGAGAACCTCCACTGCATGTGGAACCTGTACTGTCAGAGGGTGACCCAACACTATCGAGTCACTTTGTCTTATGGCTAGGGCTGTTGCTGCAACTGATGTCAGGCACGCAGGCAGAGCCTGGGCCACTGGATCTAGTGTACTAGAAAAATAAGCGCAAGGCTTGTGTTTTCCTGCTTGATCTTGTGTGAGGACAGATAACGCTGTTCCATCTCGTTCAGTTACGAAAAGCATAAAAGGTTTACTGTAACTTGGAGTCGCTAAAACTGGCTCTTGACATAATGCTCTTTTCAATTCCTCAAATGCCAAGGTATGTTTTTGTGTCCAAGGGAGGACAGTCGGAGTGGCTGCCTCCTGTGTAGTTAACTGTATGTGTGGTTTGGCTAGATATGCATACTGGGGAATCCATTGCCTACAGTATGAAGTGAGGCCAATAAAAGCACGTACCTCCTTCTGTGTCTTGGGCTGTGAAAGGTTAGTAATGATCTGTATACGTTCTCGTGTTAACTGCCTACCCTCCTTGGAAAGCAAGTGTCCAAGATACACCACTTGCTTTTCACAGAATTGCAACTTTGAAGGGGACACCTTGTGCCCCTTGTCAGCCAGAAAGTGTAAAACTGTCAGTGATGCATTCTCGCAGTCTGGTTCTGATCGTGCTGTAATCAGGATGTCGTCTGGAGTAGAGCAGTGTTGGGAGGCATGTAAATACTGTCCAGCAGTCTTTTTAATGCCTGACTGTAAATGCTAGGACTCATGGCAAGAGCGAAACTCCTGCCAATTATTCTGTTTACACTACGAGGGAAAAACTATTAATTTGCAAGCATGCCTTATCTGAAGCCTATGAAGCTTTCAGTGCTGGCTGTAAGGAAGAGCAACTTGACCCCCACCTTATATAAACAATTTCTCTGCGGCTCATCAAGTTTTTTTTTTTCTACACTGCCTTCCCCTTCATCGTGATGTCACCCACAGGGCTGTTCCTCCACCCGTTCAAAACTCTGAGAGCTAAGAACAGCTGCCAAGTTACTGAAGAGAGAGCTTGGTCAATTTGCAAGCATTCTTTATCTGCATGCGAAGGAAGCCTGAGTCAGTTGGAGGACTGCCAACAACTTGTCCGCGGAAAAGAATTGGAGTATGGCCAATAATAACAAGACAGGCACTGCTCGGAGCTCCAAGAGGGAAAAGCCCTCCCTTTACAAAATATCTTTCCCTGGTAGCCAGGCCATTTCAAGGCCGAAAAACGCATTCTCTGTAATTCAAAACACATCTGTACCCAGGCCAGAGAGCTAACCAACATTCTCTAACTTAACTGAAGCAAATTCAAAACGTGATAAAAAGCATCCTAAAATCAGTAATTAATAAGGACATATTTTTTATTTTTAACCTAGACACATGCTAGCATCTTAACATACTTATATCAGAAACATTGTTACTAGCTGCAAAGGAAAAAAAGAAACAGAACAACATGACATGGAAACACATCACGTTTTACTTTTTGAAAATAACATGTGAAACACCATAATTTTGCATTGCAGAACCAAGATGTTCAAAATTAAGTGTGCAAGCTCTTCTATTCTACCTATTAAAAGGGCTAGATTCATCATTTTTCAAAAAAAAATCCATGTTTTCTAATTGAGGGTAAAAAAAAAAAACATGTTGTCTAATTGAGTGGATTAACTGTCACACGCTATTCTAAAGGGCAGCTTGCATTGGGTAAAATAATAATGTATATTTTGTAGAACACATTTCTATTTAAAAAAAAACACACGGATGCATTACAGTAATCAAAAGCACATTCTATGATGGGTCTGTTTTATATTTTCTTCTCAACCGTGAAAACATTAAAGCACCCTCCGTGCAAACCCTTATCTCAATCCGACTGGTTTATTTACAACTTACCGACCTCTGAGTCAAACACATTAAATCAAGTGTTCCAAGGCAAGCCCATACAAATACACGGACGCATTTGAAATAGAATGTTAAATGAACACTTCTTTACTCTCCATGCAAGACGTTACCATTCAGTCAGCAAACTGACAAAGCACATAGGCAGACCCAGCAACCAATGAAAAAGTTAAATCAAACCATAAATCAACTAAATACTCACTGACTTTTAGTGTCAGTTCACATAACCACGCATGTAAAACAGCATGTTAAAACAAATACTGCCTTCTCAATACAAGATATTAACTCTTTGGCAGCTGAAGCACAATCTTTCCCCAATGACTGCAGTACATGGGAAAGTCATGAACCCCTCTCTCCACGTTATCACATAACACGTACGCACATCTTCAAAACGTTTTCTCCAAGCACTTGAAAGAGATCCAGCACTCTCCTGCCTAACGTAATGATTTTGCTCTGCACAAACCATAACTACATGGCGCTATTCACACGCCATATTCACAAGAAACTCAACAAGTTATAATAATGACATGCTCTTCATAATCCATATTTACAAGGAGCTATTTACAAGGAACTCCACAGCCTCTGATGCTGTCGGCTTCTTTCTACATACTCTATATGGTACAGGTGGTGGCGTTCGCGACCTACTGGGTGTTTCTGAGGTTGGCACTCTAGCTAGTTCTTCTGAGAGGACGGGGTAAAAACCAGTAACAACGGCATTTCTTTCTCTATCAACCTGTTCTACTTTTGACCCGTTCCCCCTCCTCCCGTAGTTCCTTTTCTTTCGCTTTTTCCCCTGCTTGTTTAGTTCTCTCTGCTTTGTTCAATTCTTTCTCTGTACTCCTATGTGACTCTTTGCGCCATAACTCAATGGCATCTTTCTGAGAGGGTCTTGATTTATTTTTCCATAGCGCTTCCTCTACTCTCATAATGCATTCAGAATCCCATGTTCCCGAGACAGGCCATCCATATTTCACCTCTAAGTCCTTTGTGTAATCTACCCATAAATCTAAAAACAAAATGGCGTCTAGCCCGTGCTTAGTATACATAAAATGACCAGGTGTGTCTCTGGGCGGGATGTTGACTGACTCTTCTAGTATACCTTTCCTGGTCCCTATCTGACGCAATTTCGAAAACAGCGGCATGTTGAAACCAACACAATGGAAATACATTACACATAGAATAGACTGAAACAATCAACAATCATTCACACTACAACATTAAAACACTAAAACACTAAAACAGATACAGTCTAACCTGATACATGGAATAAAACATATACTAGAAAACAGTTAACTTTATGCACTGGAATACAGTACAACCATACCGGTCCCAAAAATGAGACACGTCTTTACCGTGCCCACATTTTACCGTGGACCCGTCTTTACCATGCCCACATTTTACCGTGGACCCGTCTTTACCGTGCCCACGTTTTACCGTGGACCCGTCTTTACCGTGCCCACGTTTTACCGTGGACCCGTCTTTACCGTGCCCACGTTTTACCGTGGACCCGTCTTTACCGTGAACATGTGAATGGACACGTCTTTACCGTGCTCATAGAAATGAGACACGTCTTTACAGTGCTCACGTATAACGTGAACCCGTCTTTACCGTGTTCATATAAAATGAACCCGTCTTGAACTTTATGCATTCCCCATAGTGGTACTCACCGGGAAACAGAACTTGAAGGCCTCGGAAACTTTATACTACGCTTCTACTTCTGCGCATGCGCCTTGGAACAGGTGGACCTTCGGAACCTCGGACCTTGCTCTCTCACGGGTTGGGCTCTGGTTGGGATGATCCGCGATCCTCACCGCCTCGTGTGGACGCCTGGTCGCAGTCCGTCTCCTCCGTGGGCCTGAGGGAGTAAGCAGGAAGCTGGCTATATGCAAATTAGTCTGTCCCTGGCCCAGTGCATCATGGGAACAGGGCAGACCAAACTACCAAGCCAATTCTTCACCAGAAAGGAGACAAGCTTCCGGGGACCGGTTTCTGCCATTTCAGGCGTCGTCGGCCCGGCTTGCTTGAATCCTGATGGAGCAGTGAGCAAGGGACTCATGTCTGAGTATACCCTTCCACGCTTATGGTGGACAAAATGATTCAGAAAAGGGGGTGGTGATGAACAGAGTGTCTGAATTAAGCAGACCACTCTTACCCAGTCCAAAGATCAGGGCTTGATCCATCACCGTTATTCAGCTCACTGCCCCATCCCAGCTCAGAACCTGGCTATATGCAAATTAGTCTGTCCCTGGCCCAGTGCATCATGGGAACAGGGCAGACCAAACTGTGGTAAATAAAATATTACCCTGTCATAATTTCTAGGCATAAACAATGCATCATGCAGTAAATGAGAGGCAGAGTCCGTGGTATCCAAGTTAAAAGGGCTTTATTCCAGTAACTCGAGTTAAGGGAGAATCTGTTCCATCACCACTGAGGTTCAGGAAGGGTCTTCTAACATTATTTACAAAGAACAACACATATATACATTTTTCCTTGTACATAGGGAGGAGCGCTCCAGGCAGAGCAAGAAAGAAAGAGATAAGAGCATGTGGGCGTGCATGAGGGTGTACACTTGATGAGTCACAGGTGGGTGATAGGTGGGTGGCTACATAGAGGAGGAGTTACATGGCAGGCTGGAACTTTGCCCTACTTGTGCACGCAATGTGATCATGACGTGCAATTGACGTGTAACTGGGAGGAGCTGACTTTAAGTCTAGTAGTGAAACCTTCAATGTCAGGGCGACCAGCACGTCTGGTACTAACTGATATCTTAAGTCAGGGGATGTATTATCTGAAGCAAAGGTTGCTCATCACTGACAGAAAAGGGCATATATTTCTTCGTTCATTACATGGGGGCTGTGAGCTTTCTACAGATGCAAGTACTGTCATTTCATTTAAACAGAGACAGAAAAGCTGGGCCCTATCTCAGCAGACAGGTTCTGTTTACCTTTTTCACCGGGCATGCAGATAACTGTTAAGCAAAATATACTGTCTGGGCAACCCTTGCTGGGCCTCTTTCGGCTGAGCTAGAAGTATGCGAGGTCAGAGATACGTAACTGCAGCTTTCAATGTGTCAGGAGTCATGAAAACCCTAATTCAGAAAGTGGCTCAGACTGAACCACAAAAAGGGTTCATTACGATATTTATTTAAAAGTGCACAAATGCAAATACATGGGCCTTCATGTTAGCTTAACGTTTGGGAAACATGATGACAGGCACCTTAATGCAGGACGTGATTGCAGAGGCCTTGTGATTCAGGCCACTAAGAGAAATATGCATGGGTGACATGCACATACATGTAACATAGGGTACACGTAGGGGGCATCTTGGTCAGGCAAAATTTCATTTTCCTCAAAACTACCAAGCCAATTCTTCACCAGAAAGGTGACAAGCTTCCGGGGACCGGTTTCTGCCATTTCAGGCGTCGTCGGCCCGGCTTGCTTGAATCCTGATGGAGCAGTGAGCAAGGGACTCATGTCTGAGTATACCCTTCCACGCTTATGGTGGACAAAATGATTCAGAAAAGGGGGTGGTGATGAACAGAGTGTCTGAATTAAGCAGACCACTCCTACCCAGTCCAACGATCAGGGCTTGATCCATCACCGTTATTTAGCTCACTGCCCCATCCCAGCTCAGAACCTGGCTATATGCAAATTAGTCTGTCCCTGGCCCAGTGCATCATGGGAACAGGGCAGACCAAACTACCAAGCCAATTCTTCACCAGAAAGGAGACAAGCTTCCGGGGACCGGTTTCTGCCATTTCAGGCGTCGTCGGCCCGGCTTGCTTGAATCCTGATGGAGCAGTGAGCAAGGGACTCATGTCTGAGTATACCCTTCCACGCTTATGGTGGACAAAATGATTCAGAAAAGGGGGTGGTGATGAACAGAGTGTCTGAATTAAGCAGACCACTCTTACCCAGTCCAAAGATCAGGGCTTGATCCATCAACGTTATTTAGCTCACTGCCCCATCCCAGCTCAGAACCTGGCTATATGCAAATTAGTCTGTCCCTGGCCCAGTGCATCATGGGAACAGGGCAGACCAAACTACCAAGCCAATTCTTTACCAGAAAGGAGACAAGCTTCCAGGGACCGGTTTCTGCCATTTCAGGCGTCATCGGCCCGGCTTGCTTGAATCCTGATGGAGCAGTGAGCAAGGGACTCATGTCTGAGTATACCCTTCCACGCTTATGGTGGACAAAATGATTCAGAAAAGGGGGTGGTGATGAACAGAGTGTCTGAATTAAGCAGACCACTCTTACCCAGTCCAAAGATCAGGGCTTGATCCATCACCGTTATTTAGCTCACTGCCCCATCCCAGCTCAGAACCTGGCTATATGCAAATTAGTCTGTCCCTGGCCCAGTGCATCATGGGAACAGGGCAGACCAAACTACCAAGCCAATTCTTCACCAGAAAGGAGACAAGCTTCCGGGGACCGGTTTCTGCCATTTCAGGCATCGTCGGCCCGGCTTGCTTGAATCCTGATGGAGCAGTGAGCAAGGGACTCATGTCTGAGTATACCCTTCCACGCTTATGGTGGACAAAATGATTCAGAAAAGGGGGTGGTGATGAACAGAGTGTCTGAATTAAGCAGACCACTCTTACCCAGTCCAAAGATCAGGGCTTGATCCATCACCGTTATTTAGCTCACTGCCCTATCCCAGCTCAGAACCTGGCTATATGCAAATTAGTCTGTCCCTGGCCCAGTGCATCATAGGAAAAGGGCAGACCAAACTACCAAGCCAATTCTTCACCAGAAAGGAGACAAGCTTCCGGGGACCGGTTTCTGCCATTTCAGGCGTCGTCGGCCCGGCTTGCTTGAATCCTGATGGAGCAGTGAGCAAGGGACTCATGTCTGAGTATACCCTTCCACGCTTATGGTGGACAAAATGATTCAGAAAAGGGGGTGGTGATGAACAGAGTGTCTGAATTAAGCAGACCACTCGTACCCAGTCCAAAGATCAGGGCTTGATCCATCACCGTTATTTAGCTCACTGCCCCATCCCAGCTCAGAACCTGGCTATATGCAAATTAGTCTGTCCCTGGCCCAGTGCATCATGGGAACAGGGCAGACCAAACTACCAAGCCAACTCTTCACCAGAAAGGAGACAAGCTTCCGGGGACCGGTTTCTGCCATTTCAGGCGTCGTCGGCCCGGCTTGCTTGAATCCTGATGGAGCAGTGAGCAAGCTGAAATGCCAGAAACCGGTCCCCGGAAGCTTGTTTCCTTCCCAGTGTAAGAATTGGCTTGGTAGTTTGGTTTGCCCTGTTCCCATCATGCACTGGGACAGGAACAGACTAATTTGCATATAGCCAGGTTCTGAACTGGGATGGTGCAGTGAACTAAAAAACGGTGTTGGATCTAGCCCTGATCTCTTGACTGGGAGAGAGTATTCTGCTTAATTCAGAAACTCTGTCCATCACCACCCCTTGTTGTTAAATATTTTGTCCACCCTAAGCGTGGAAGGGTATACTCAGATGTGAGTCCCTTGCTCATTGCACCATCAGGATTCAAGCAAGCCGGGCCGACGACGGCTGAAATGCCAGAAACCGGTCCCCCGAAGCTTGTTTCCTTCCCAGTGTAAGAATTGGCTTGGTAGTTTGGCTTGCCCTGTTCCCATCATGCACTGGGACAGGAACAGACTAATTTGCATATAGCCAAGTTCTGAGCTGGGATGGTGCAGTGAGATAAAAAACGGTGATGGATCAAGCCCTGATCTTTGGACTGGGTAAGAGTGGTCTGCTTAATTCAGGCACTCTGTTCATCACCACCCCCTTTTCTGAATCATTTTGTCCACCATAAGCGTGGAAGGGTATACTCAGATGTGAGTCCCTTGCTCATTGCACCATCAGGATTCAAGCAAGCCGGGCCGACGACGCCTGAAATGGCAGAAACCGGTCCCCGGAAGCTTGATTCCTTCCCAGTACAAGAATTGGCTTGGTAGTTTGGTTTGCCCTGTTCCCATCATGCACTGGGACAGGAACAGACTAATTTGCATATAGCCAAGTTCTGAGCTGGGATGGTGCAGTGAGCTAAAAAACGGTGATGGATCAAGCCCTGATCTTTGGACTGGGTAAGAGTGGTCTGCTTAATTCAGGCACTCTGTTCATCACCACCCCCTTTTCTGTATCTTTTAGCCCAGCACTGACCCTGAAAAGTAATTCTAAGCGTACTTACCAGTAACTGGTATTTCCTTCCATAGGAATCCATTGTCTGGTTTTCACCAGAAAAGTTTCTATTTTCACAAACTAAAAAGTGTCAACTTTTAAAATACAATGATATTCCTTAAAAATCACTACTGTAACTAAAACGCTTTTACTCAACCGTTTACAGGATATGTCCAAGGACAGAATCTAGGATCCAGTCCTGTGGTTAGAAAAGTAATCCATAAAGTAACTAATTGCATTTAACTAGAAATTCACATTGAGGTCAGTGTTGCATTGTGTTTGAAATTGTGTTGCCCATTGGAACAACTGTAACTACTGTACTTAAAAGTCTATTGCCTAGTTGCAAAGTATTTAAACTAAAGTAATTCATTCTGAGAAAGTATATATTGTAATGTAATTTACAATGTAATTATAATGTAATTTAACTCCTTTGCTGCAGCGGCTATTCCGCGCTAAGGGGAAGGCGGGCCGCACGGCGCTCCCGTGCTCGTCGTGACGGAACCGCTCCGTCACGGCCCTCGGGTGAGCTGTGCTTGAGACGGAACGGTTCCGTCACGGCCCCGCCCGCCCAGTAGAACGGCAGCGCAGGCGCGAAATTCGCGGCGCGCAGACGCGGCGAGCGGGCCGTGATGGAACAGTTCCGTCACCAGCACAGCCCACCCAAGGCTCTTGACGGAACGGTTCCGTCACGAGCATGGGAGGGGTTAAAAAATAAAATATCTAAAAATAAATAGTTTAAAAAATTTAGTAAATCAGGATAAAAAAATATATAATAATTAATACATTTAAAATTTGTCATTTACAAAACCTTCGAAATTCACTGAAAAAAACATAGGTTTCAGGCCTGATATAGTGAGGAATTAGCATTTAAAAAACCTTTGAAATTCACAGAACAAAACATAGGTTTCAGGCCTGATATAGTTAGGAATTAGCATTTAAAAAACATTAGAAATTCACTGAAAAAAACATAGGTTTTAGGGGTGTTATAGTTAGCTGGACTTTTCACTCGTACAAAACCATTGAAATTCCTCTGATATAGTTAGTTGTTCTCACAATATCTCACGCGCCCGCAATCCACTGCTGATGATGTCACATATTACATCATTCATGACATGGTCAGTGACATCACTGATGACATCTCAAATGACATCACTGATTACATCACTGATGACATCATCCATGTGACAATCGGATGCACCTCATCATACACTAGTATAACGTTTCATCACTCACTGTAAAATACAGAGTACCATATTTGAATCCATTGACACACCAATTCAAGTTTCAAAAAATGCACTCAGTGATTCCTAGATCTATACACACATCTAATCACTTACCTATAGATTCACTCATACATGCAGTCAATGATCAATAGAAGACTATCAAATATACTTATACAACTATATCGATATTACACACCAGCACACATCCTATTCACTTATGAAGTTATCGTACTCACTTATGCAAACAATGTATCATACTTACATTTACTTAGCTATACACTTATACAAACACCACTTTATCTATTCATATGAATAGTAACTCATACTTAGTGTGTTATAAAATCACTATTACAAGTATACAGTTATCCATACAGTCACTCATACAATCACTGAGTCTTATGTATACTTATTTATAAACAACAACTGACACATACACAGCCTTTTATTTTTCTAGTTTGTTGGACATGTAACATTGAGAGAGATATTTGCTCATCACCACACCCATAAAGATATTCACTCACCCAAACAACTCTTATAACATGTAGTTGTAACTTAATATACCTACTGAATCAACTATTCACATATCTTTGGGCAGTCACACCCCCCCCACCGAACCACACACACATTCACTCTCCCATATAAATACTCAGTTAACTAATCAAAAACGAATATAGACTTTCAAATAGCTAGTAGCCAACTGGAGAAGCAGTTTACACAACAACTGACAAAGTGATACAGATGTATGAAAATACATTTGACTAAAAACATCTTTAAATTACAGAAATTAATAACAAATTAAAAATTAGTTATCCATAAATTATCTCTTCATTAACATCTCACCCTTCACCCCTAAAAACCCAACAACCCACACCTAAGATATTTATTAAAATTATAACAATTATGCAGTTTACATCATTTATTATCAATTACACAAGTAATAGTAGCTAACTAATAATACATTAATTATATTAAATTAAGTTCCCACCTTTTACCCCCACAAACCAAACAACCCGCACCTGATTTATACCTTAAAAATATCTTCATTGCACAATTGACATAATTAATTATCAATTAAACAATCATTACCAATTAAATAATAATGAATAAATCACATTTAATTAACATTCCACTCTTTACCTCTACAGTCCCCACAGCCCACACCTTATATATAACTTAAAAGTATCTTAATTACACCATTTCTATAAGTAACTAGCTTACCCGTCGCGCGTTGCTGCAATCTCGGAAGAAAAGAAATTCAAGGAAACTTGTTATGATAACATTCAATTTACATTGTGTCATTTTTATTGAAACGTATTCATTTTAATATGGAAAACATTTGAAAGTGTTGTTTTCATTCTATTTATTTATTTGAGTGCTTGTGGATACACAATATTTTTTGTTTTTCCGTCTGGTGCGTACACGAATAAAACAGAAGGTTTTCCGACGCGTGGGCTGGCCACAATATAGTTGTCCATGTGAGAAGCACGGATTCTCCAAATCTAGTCCACTCACTTGCAGCGATTGTCCTTGTGCTTTGTTGATGGTCATTGCAAAAGCGAGTCGCACCGGAAACTGTAAGCGTTCATCAGTATTCGAAAGAATATGAGGGCCCTGGGAGGGGTCGATATTTAAAAAAATGTTATGCCAGAAACCTTCGCGGGAGTGTACTCAACAACTTCCCAAAGTGGCCACACACAGTTGTCCATGTGAGAAGCACGGATTCTCCAAATCTAGTCCACACACTTGCAGCGATTGTCCTTGTGCTTTGTTGATGGTCATTGCAAAAACGAGTCGCACCGGAAACTGTAAACGTTTATCAGTATTCGAAAGATTATGAGGGCCCTGGGGGGGGCCGATATTTAAAAATGTTTTATGGCAGAAACCTTCATGGGAGACTACTCAACAACTTCCCAAAGTTTCATGGCAATCGGATGTATAGTGTAGTAATGCATAAAGGACAAACAGACAGACATTCATACATTCGTTTTTATGTATATAGATTATCATATAATTATTATTAGATAACATTAAATATTTATTATTATAATTGGTAGCATTCCCAACCTTTGCCCCTACAAACCCCACAACCAGGACCAAAAATATAAATATAAAAAATAATTAATTAGAACAATGTACATAATTATTTATTAATTACATAAATAATATTAATACAAATCTATAAATAATAAATTATAATTATATTGCATTACACCCAAACCACTACACAATTCACATAATTATTGATCAATTAAATAATTAATTATTAATATTATTTAATTATTAATTAATCATAATCATCATAACTAATTTACTTTCCACACTGTACCCCTACAAACCCCACAAACCACTACAAAACTAAAAATGACAATACACAATTACATAAAATTTACAAATTACAAAAAAATTACAAACTATATTAAAAAACATTAACAATAATTATTCAAACAACGTATAGCATGTACAATTAACATATATACTAAAATACATAAAATAATAAAAAACAATATTATTTATTACGATGTTTTTGCAAATGATATTAACAACACCGATATTTTTAACATTGATATTAACAACATAGATATTTTTGTACATGATATCAACAACAGATATTTTTACATCGATATTACTTACCTTAGAAAATTGATATTCTTTTCAATGATATTCCTGCATCATGGTATTTATGGATCACAATATTTAAAACTAGATATTTATGCTTCTCAATATTTTTTTAAAATATTTTGTCTAAAAATATTTTGATAAGGACTGCAGTGCTGCCAGCAGCCACCTGTTTCTTGCTCCCAATTGTAGACCTAGGGATAAAGGTTCCATAGACACCACAAGACATATCTATAAAAGCTCCATTAAAAAAAAAGCCTTGGGCAGACCAGATATTTTTACCTCACCACAGCCCTTTAGCAGAGTAGAGGGTGCTAGGGTAAAGGAGCTCTCCAGGAGGCTTGTAGCTGCCAATCGGGAAAATAGTGAGTTGATCAAGACAACATTGAGGGATCTCATTGTCATTCAAAGTAGCATAGGTATGGAGCCATACCTAGCAATTGTAAATAATGTGTTGGAAAGGGAGCTTTTCACAAATGTTTTGCTTAGGTACCATCACAAGCTTCTGCTTTCCTCTGGGCCAATGCGATTCTGAGACAAATCTGCTCTGCCCTTATGATAAATCCTCCTTCTAAACACTGATTCATTTTTTCTTTTCCTGTAAATTTTAGCAGTCTTTTAGACAGAAATATTTGGTACCTGTTCTCAAATCCTGTGGTTTTTGTCCATACAAACCAGTCTTTTATCATCTGTGCATGCGATCTGACCCATCTGTATGTTACAGTGTGGAGGAATTTTTGAAAAATTGGCAAAAGTCTTTTAAAAATTTGTCTTTATCCATGTGACAGGATATTTTCTTTTCCTTGTCTCAAGGTTATTTACAAATATATTTCCATGCTGGACTCCTGTAGCAACCACAGTAATGAGACATTTTAGCATGCAGTCTTCACCCAGAAAAGCCAGTTATCTTTCTATTTTGTATTTTTGAATGTTATATGATCTTTATGGTGCTTCGTGTCTTAATATGTGTAGCAGCTTTGATGTTTGTCACAATTTACTTTTTATCTGACAAGCTTTTTAATATGGATTGTATGCTTCTATGTTATTCATTTGTATGTATATTCATTCTCTTTTATGATTATATGTGTGTAATTGAACTAAGGATTAAGACGTTGATGGTTATGAGATGAAGGTAACTGCAAGGTGGAGATGGGAGCCCTTCAAAATTTGAGTGGTGTTGTGGGTTTCTCCTGATTCTGTGTGCAGTGTCAGTGTGGGCTAATGGGCCATTCTGTTTAAGGATGCTGATAAGAAGGTAATTAGCTCACATTAGATGAAACCACAAGGGTGATACTAGTGGTTGTTCAAGTTGCAGTGCATTATGAACTTTGCCATCATGCAAGGTGGTATCATGTGTTCTTGATGTTGGTCACTGGATTGTATGATGCAGATCCCATTTTAGCAGCTTCCATGAGGATTCTCTTTTGAGTACTGAATGTGTGCTTGAATATCAATGGCTGATAGTGCCTTGTTGTAGCATTATTTTCTTGTCATTAGAGATGCTTTATTTAGAACTATGTCTGTATTATTTCTGTATGTGATAGTATGTTGGGAACCAGAAAGCATGCTGCAATGGAAGATCAAATAGGCCATTTTAAGGTCAGGGTCCAAGAGTGCCTACATATTTGACTAGAAGGCCATTAGTTTCTGTTTTTTAAACAGTTGATGGTATTGCAATTTACTATCCCTGGTATTATTAGGAGGGGTTTGGCCCGAATTTCTTCCTTCCATTTCTCAGTTAAAAGCTCTAGTGCATTGCTTAACAAAGTTTTTGGAACCACAACCCAATTTATATAACTACACCCGTTTCCGACTGAAGTAGTAGACATGCTTTCAATATGCTGTGAATTACCAAAATAACATACTATTTACAAATTTTGCCTCTATTTCTAATAACAATTGTTTGTAAATGTCACAATTATCAAGCTGTGGGCAAGATATTCATGTGGTCATAAAAGTGGCAGATGGTGAACTGCACTGAAGCTGGAACACTATTCAGAATGGGAGACTGGCCTGTGGCATTTGTTATCAAAATAACAAGACTTATGAAAAATCTTGGTGTTGATACCAATGTTTTCAGTAAATCTGAAAAACCCTTCTGCACCAGAGCATGGTGTAAGGTCTCATTTATTTGTGGATTAAAAGAAGGCCAGTGGTACATTTTGAACTCCATATATGTATTGAAGTTTGGCTGAGTCGCACCACCCATGGTCACATGCAGCAGCACCTGTCAGGCATGGGCTCCCTTACCCGAGCTGCGCTACCTGCAGCAGTCAGATGGGCAAGGTGCTCCTGTTCCAGTGGTCACTCTGTAAGTTCTTTCTCCCTCAGCAGAGTGTCGGGGTTGGTCTTCTTGCTCCAACGGGGTTTTGTGGGGGCAGTCCACACAAAGAGGTTGAGTTCCACCTTGGTAACAACAGGTTCCCGGTCTCTGATGATGACCCGGAACTCTCAGCTTCAGCGTCTCTGGTGGCCCTTCCTGGCATATGAGGTCACCACTCCGGCCTTCCCACTCCAGTTATGCTAGCCTCACGTGGATAGTCACAACGGCCACTACTGGCATAGGTGGTAGCCAAGCCACTCCAGCACACACGCAACGGCAGGGAGACTAGCATGCAGCGCCTCTCGTCCTGATTAAAGGTAGAAGTTTGCAGAGCTTCCTCTCCTCATGCAGCCTTGGTGTCTGCTTGACAGATGACAAAGTTTGGGGTCTTAGACTCCCCTTCTTATAGTTCTTTTACAGACACAAAATTGGATTTATTGTCTAAACCAGGGCACTCCCAAGTTGGTCCTGGAGGGTTGGATCCATGACAGATTTTTAGCATATCTCCTTTAAGATTAATGTAGTATCATAAAAATCCAGCATGGATCCAGTCCTCCAGGACCCACTTTGGAGAACCCTGGTCTAGACATTTGAAGTTTTATGTTGGGGTTCTGCCTCTTTGAAATGGACAGATCTCACCTTTCTTCTTCCTCTTGAGGATGTCTGTCACAGCAGGCAGGACACTGAAGCTGATTATCTGACAACAAATTTCAAGGGAGTGACCAGAGTCACACCTGGATGTCTGCCACAGTGATATGTGCATTAAAGGCTAATCCCAGACCCTCAGCCATTACTCTTTATTATTCTCTTATCAGCCCCATCTCACTCTTCCTGAGACGTGTCCAGGCGCCTTTCCTTCTGAATTAAAGAGCCCTTTGAAATGTACGGGCAGAGTCTAGCTCACCCTTAATCCAGTGCTTGTCCCACCCATCTTACAGGAATGCAGCAATACACATCTTTGTCTGGGGGATTACTCTTCTCCTCATGCTTACAGCAGGCATGCTTGGACTTCCCAAAATGGAACCCAAGGCCCTCCATAATATGTGCTAGTGCAGGCACTCTTGCAGTCAGGTACATCCACAGCACACAACACACACTGCCTAGTACTGTTGTCCTCAGGTATTATGCTACCACTAACATTTCCGCTTGCAGCACACGCACTCAGTCTGTGCACAATGTTTAGTGCTGCAGTCTCTCTGTACTGCACCCAAGTGTGTTATTTTAAAAGCACACCCTGCCAGAAAACACACATTTACCATGTGTGCAATTTACCACATTTCACCCTAGGTGCAGTATATTCCTTGCAAGCACACATGCACTCAACACATGTTTCCATCACACTTGTACTTCCATAGCAACCTGATGTAGGCCACGGGTGAGTTAAAAGCACAGCAGTGGAAATTTTAAAAAAGGCCTCACTCCGGTGACAGAAGGTAAAAAGGACTGGTTCACTACTATTGAGCACTACATGGTATGCAGCCACCACAGCGCTGTTTAACTCCTGGTGAAGGCTGTAGACTTCCACCACTATGATGGTAGCGCTGTGGGCACCCCTCCTGGTTCACCAAGACCGCAATCAGTGAAACAGGTCTATTTCATGGTGCACATGCATTATCCGTGTTCGGCTATGAACAAAAATTCAGCAGTAAGGATCCAGACAACAATACACACTCTGGGCAGGGTTACATGTCTCTCACCATATAGTGGAATTTTCTGCCCCAACAGGAAGTCACACACAAATGGGATGATTGTGTATGACCAAGTATAATGAACACATTCTCTGTCAAATGGCAGTGTGAAGCACAGAAACAGTAGAATAAATAATGAAAGGTTATTCCATAGTCTTGCTTGGGAATACTTGCAAGGGATTGTTTGAAAATTGGACTCAAGAGCATTGTCCAGCACCTTTGCATCAGTGATCCTCAAACAAGTTACATTTTCTGAGTTAGGCTGCTAACATCAGTGCTACATCACTGAAGTCATGGAGATTGTTAAAATGTCTAGCTTCATAAAAGAGTAACAAATGTCAGGCCCAGTGCCCTAATAGGTTTTGCAACTCTAAATGTAATGACACTGACATAGATATATAAGGTAAGGTAAATCCCAAAATACAGAGACTGTCATTGCAATTAGAGTTGCATAGCCTATTAGGCCACTGGTCCTGACGTGAAACTAAAAACATGGGAGTGGTATTAGCAAGACTGGTATGGCTGACATTGTTGTAATGAATGATGAGATACTGTGCTTTCAGAAATGATTGTGCTGTTAATCCCACCATTTTTATATGGAACTTTCAGATATATATTTTTTCTATACATTTTCTCTGCATATTGCACGCATGGAGAATCAAAATACAATTTCAGGCATTTCTTGACTGGTGTTATCATCGCACATGTGCAAAAACCAACCACATACACTAACATGTGGTCACTGTGTCCCCGCAACTAGAGCAGGTCACATGACATTTAGTACATTTTACTCTTGAATGTATTTGATTATCAGAAATTTGGCTTACTTGTGAGGCAAAAAGATTTGTATAATTTGTCAGATGTTAGATAACGTGTAACACACCATGACCATTTGAACACTTTGGGGCCCATTAGGATGGCGGGCAGATTGCCCCCGCCAGGCTAGCCTGGCGGGGGCAAACCGCCCGCCATCCGCACCTGAATTCCCCACCGCCATATTAGGATGGCGGGGGGACCACGGCGGACGGAAAGACCGTCCGCCGCTTTTCCGCCCCGGTTGCCTTGCGACCGGGGCAGAAAAGGTTTAATATGGTGGCGGTGTCTAATAGACACCGCCAGCCATATTATGATGTGCTTGTTTAGATGCCTTTCCACGGCGGTGATGCCGCCACGGAAAGGTATGCGGTCTTCACTCTGGGGGCCCCCTGCAGGCCCCTAGAGTGCAGGAGAGGTGGGGGGTGCACACGGGGTGGTACCCCCCTTCATTTCCATAAACAAAGCGGCAGGCACCGCGCGGTGCCTGCCGCTTTGTCTAGGCAAATGCATTAATGCATTTTTAGCATTGTGGCGGGTGGTGCAGAGAGCACCACCCGCCACAATGCTAAAAATGCAAGGATGTGCCAGTCGCTGTGGCGGGCACATTCTAATACCCCCCAGGGACCCCCGCCCTTATGGCGGGCGGTCCCAAACCCCGATAGGATGACGGGTGGACAAAGTCCGCCCGTCATCCTAATAGGCCCCTTTGTATGTATCTTTTTTCTATGTCTACTGGTTTGTTTCTGAAAGTGATTGGGCACATTAAGTTTGCACTTGGCCATGACGAAGACCCTGAGTGGTTGAAATGCATTGCTGAATAAAGTTGTGGATGTATATGGAACTTGGAGTGTAGGTTTTCTTTGTGTACTGATCCTTGACATGTAGCATCGTGACTAATTCTGAAATATATGTGCAGGTCATTTACAGGCATTTATATTTTGTGTGTTATAAAAAAAATGCCATACCACAGTCTTTCCTTTAAATCCCAGTGCAGTAGTACGATAGTCACATAGTTAACGATAAAAACTCCTCCCACTTTGCAATCAGAAATGATTGTCATGTAGTTAACGTTAAAAGGTCCTCTCCCTTTGCAATCAGAGAAAGAAAAGTAAACACCAATCCCCATGTTAAAAGAATAAGCAGCAATCTGTTAGAAGACATAGCCCGACAGTTGACCTCTGTCTTTGCATCACAGCAAATGTGACAAGATAAGTACAAAATCTAAAGGCATCTTTATTTATTGCTCTATCACGACCCATCAGAAATCGGCTGGTGACCCACCAGTGTGTTTCAACCCACAGTTTTGGAAATGCTATTATAGTGATTATACAATACTGGCAGGACCAACTCTACACCCTGACCAGAAACCTCCACCCAGCCTGCCTCATATTTGCCCGTGTCTCCTGCCTGATTTTTTGTACCTGGATTTTAAAATCTTTAATGACCTCCCACTCCACATCAGATCATCAGTTAAGTTTTGAATTCTGCAAGAAACTGAAAACCAGGATGTCTGATAGATCCCAGCCAGGGCTGCACTGCACACCTTTATTATTATTATTATTTACCATTTATTAAACGCAACACATCATACCTAGGGGATCTCTCGGCGCCGCAGAAACAGTCAATCATTGGCCAAGCACAGTTCAGTTAGAGGTTGAACAGCCAGATTTTAAGAGGTTTTCTAAATCGAACTTGGTTAGAACAGTTGTGAATGAAAAGTGGCAACTTATTTAAATGGTGGGGTGCCAGAAAGGAAAAAGCATGGCTACCCATTCTGATTTTATTAATGCATTTGGGACACAGAAGTAACTGGTCGCTAGACCTAAGTTGCCGGGTGGGAATATATGGCTGAAGTTTATTTTTTAGATAGTCTGGACCCCTTCCCTGCAAGGTAATAAAAACCATAAGAGCTTGAATAGGGCACTTTTTTTATGGGCAGCCAGTGGAGCAGGCGCAAAAGAGGTTCAGATGGTGATCATGGAAGGAGGTTAAGGGCAAAGCGAGCTGCTGAGTTTTGCACCACCTGCAGCCTCAAAAAGAGGCCTTCATTCATACCGACCATTAGGCGTTTCCATAATCCAGACGGCTGACTATCAGAGCCTGAATCTAGATTTTTCTGGCAGAAAGAGGAATCCAAGGACATAGTTTCTTAAGCATGTGCATCATGCTAAAACATGTGCCTGATATGCTGTTAACATGATAATCCATGAATAACCATCATCTGATAGGATGCCTCGTTTTTTTGCGCATTTTGGGGGAATTGGGGAGGGGGGTGCATTTCTGTGGGCCACCAATCAGAGGCCCATTCTTCGTGGGCTTTTCCAAACAAGACAATCTCAGTCTTGTATGTGTTGATTTGAAGGAAGTTTGCATTCATCCACACCGCAATCTTCAACATGCAGTTTTTAAAACTGTCCTTAGTTATCAAAAGATCAGTGTCCATAGTGATTATCAAATGCATGTCATTAGCATGATCTGATAAGCCTAGACAGGGAGGATATATAAATGTTAAAAAGTATGGGACTAAGAATCGAACCCTAAGGTACTCCTTTGTCTAGGGTTATAGACTTTGAGGTGAAAGAGTCCAGCTGCACTGGCCCGCTCTCTTTCGGGCTTCCTGGAGGAAATTGGGTGGTTCGATGAGTCACAGTTTGGCTTCCGTCCTGGGCACGGGACGGAATCCGCACTGGTAACCGTACTGGACAACCTTCGTTCGCGTGTCGACAGTGGTCGGGCAGCCTTTTTAGTGCTGCTCGACATGACGGCAGCGTTCGACAGGGTTTGCCATCGGACCCTTATCGGGAGGCTTGAGGAGTGCGGGGTCACAGAGGGAGCAAGAGACTGGCTGGTATCCTATCTCAGCAATCGGCAGCAGTTGGTCTCGTTACCTCCATTTCGATCGGAACCACGGAAGGTAGGGCAGGGGGTCCCTCAGGGTTCGGCCATCAGCCCTATACTTTTTAATCTATTCCTCCGCCCTTTGGTCCAGCTCATAAAATCTTTTGGTGTCTCGGCTTTTAACTACGCTGATGACACTCAGTTGGTCTTTTCTTTGGAAGGAAATAATGCGGTCCCTCTGGAGATTTTCCATCAATGCATGGCAGCCACAGCGGATTGGCTGCGGGCTAACTCCCTCCAATTTAACAGCACTAAGACGGAGGAGCTTCATTGCTCCATGGACCGGATTCCGCGAGTACTTCCAGAGAACTTTTGGCCTGTGACTTTCCCCGAGCCAGTGTCGGCGGCGGAGTCAGCTCGCAACTTGGGGGTGATCTTCGGCCCAAATTTACAGCTTGATATGCACGTTAACAAGACCATCTCTACATGCATGATGCTGTTACGCATGTTGCGCAAAGTTCTACCCCTTCTCCCCGCTCAGGCCAGGCCAGAAGTAGTGCGCGGGACTATACTAAGTCGTTTAGACTACTGTAATGCGCTACTTCTGGAGGCTCCAAAAAATCTGCTGGGGAAGTTACAACGGGTGCAGAATATGGCCGCCAAGCTGGCGCTTTCTCGCCCTAATTTCAGCTCCTCCACCTCAGCTTTAAGAGATCTTCACTGGCTTCCGGTGCACTCGCGCGTACTGTATAAGGCGGCGTGTCTGGTGTTTAAGGCAGTACACCGACAGGGTCCAGTGTTATTACAGAACATGTTCGCCTGGTACTCTGCCTCGCGGCCTCTTCGCTCTTCCTCGGCACAGCTGCTGGTGGTCCCAAGGTTTCTGAGAGTTAGGATGGGCGGCCGCTCATTTAGTGTAGCAGCGGCTAAACTTTGGAACTCCCTGCCGCTCTCTCTGAGAAGCCATAGGGACTACCTTCCGTTCAGGAAAGCGCTAAAAACGCATCTCTTTCCAAGAAATGTTTGAGCTGTGAAAAGTGTAGTTGACTGAAGTTCAAGCGCCAGGATGCCCTTTGGGTGACAGGTTTGCGCTCTATAAGTATACAAAATAAATAAATAAATATATGTGTTCTACCTGATAGGAAATTTTCGAACCACTTTAGCACATTTCTACAGATACCACACTGCCTCAGGCTTTGAACTAAGATCTGATGGGAGGTTGTATCAAACACTGCTGATAGGTCTTGGAGCATCAACATGGCAGGAGTCCCGTTGTCTAGGGCTAGCTTGGTGGTATCAGTGACTATGATTAGAGCTGATTCAGTGCTATAAGAAGCACGGAAACCTGACTGAAGTGTGTCAGTTGGTCATTCACTACAGACTCTAAGATTTTAGAAAAAAGGTAAGTAAGGAAATGGGTCTGTAGTTCCGTATATCCTTAGGATCAGCCGAAGGTTTTTTAAGGATAGGTCTAATTCATGTTGTCTTCCATTTCTGTGGAAGGGTGGCAGTCTTTAGGTAAAGGCTACAGATATCTGTGACAGGGGCAATTAGGGCCAAGGCCAGGGAGGTAATTACATGTGGCAGGGCCAGATCCAAAGGGGAACCTGCTTGGATCTTATTTAGCCGGACCTATACTTGTCCGAAGTAAGTGAATTGAAAAGTTCTGGTGTAGGACAATTGTGCTCTAACTCAACTGCAGTGGTATCAGAGGGTATCTTTGTGTCCTTGTTCTTCAGTTCAAAATGATCTGCAAGATTATCACAGAATTTTTGAGAAGAGGGAGTAGACAAACTGTCCACAATAGGGTTTGTGAATTCCTTAAGAATTAAACAAAGTTCTTTATAGGAGTTGCTTGCAACCTTAATTCTATTTCCTAGATGGTCTTTTCTAGCGGTGTTACAATTTTTTAGATATGCCTGCCTGTGATTTTAAAGGTAAGTTTATCCTCTTACAATTTAGATTTGCTCCATTTTCATTCCCACTTTCTGCAAGATGATTTTTCCATTTTCAGGGTTTCAGTATACCAAGGATCTGCGTGGATTTTAGTCTGGGTTTTCCATAATTTCATGGGAGCAATGATGTCAAATGAATTAGAAAGTGAAATGAAATGAAAAAGAATTTCTAAAGCGCATGGCTGCCCTTGAGCGTCCCAGCGCTACATGTGCACACAGACAGACCTCCTCTGAACTGCATCCAGAGATGTTAGTCATTCTGGGGGAAAAGAAATGTTTTCAGGGATTTTCGGAATCTGGTCAAGCTAGGTTCTTTCCTCATTGATGTTGGGAGGGAGTTCCATAGCTGACCCGCGTTTATTGAAAAGCGGCGACCTCCGGTCCTTGCTCTTTTTGCTCTCGGGATAGCTACCAGGTTTTCTTCCTCGCCAGAGCGGAGCGTTCGTGATGATTTGTAAGGGCGGATCAGATCTCTGAGGATCGGAGGGCCTGTGCCTTGGAGGACTCTGAACACTGTACAGAGCGCTTTGAATTTCACTCTCGCTCTTATGGGCAGCCAATGGAGCGCTTTCAAGGCTGGTTTCGCTGACGTTCTTCTGGATGTATTCGTCAGCAGTCTTGCAGCTGCATTCTGTGCCCTCTGGAGCACGTTCAGGGTGTATTCCGGTGCAGCCAAGAAAAGGGCGTTGTTATAATCAAGTCTTGACAAAATAAGGCCCTGTACCAGCAGTTTCCTGGAATCTAGTGAGAGTAAGGGCATAACTTTCCGTATTGAGCGGAGCAGCCCATAGCGACACCCTGCAGTTTTTTTCGCCTGAGTGTGCATCGACAGCTCCGGTTCAAGCCAGACGCCGAGACTTTTTATGGATCCCTTCGGGGTCGGAGGATCTCCTAAAGAAGCCGGCCACATATATTTGGGGAGGGAGGTGCAGAGATTTCCCAGCAACATCACCTCGGTTTTGGAGTCATTGAGCTTGAGTCTTGAGTCGGCCATCCATGCCATGATGTTGGTAAGGCAGGCAGCAAACTTCTCACCATGGCTTTCTGCGAGCGAGAGCGAAACAATCAATTGGGTGTCGTCCGCGTACGTTGCGAGTTTCACTCCAAAGGGTGCGACCTCCCCCTCCAGTGGGGCCATGTAGACGTTAAAAAGCGTAGGGCTCAGTGATGTGCCCTGCGGGACACCACACTGAAGGGGGGTGGGCACTGATCTATTGTTGCCCTCGCACACTTGATATGTTCGATCACTCAAGAATGACGTTAGCCAGGTGAGCGCCAGGCCTCCTACTCCCAGCTCCTCCAACCGGTGGATCAAGATCTTGTGATCCACCGTGTCAAATGCCGCGCTCAGATCCAGGAGGACCAGGGCAGCTGATCCTCCTGAATCTAAGATGCACCTACCCTCTTCTACCATGGTGATCAGCGCCGAGTCAGTACCCTGACCGGGCCGAAAGCCAGTCTGGGTGTGCCGTAACAACTCGTTGGATTCCAAAAAGGACAAGAGTTGCTGGTTAACCCATTTCTCAGAAATCTTTCCCATCCCTGGCAGTAGGGAGATTGGCCGAAAGTTGGACAACTCAATGGGGTCAAGCCCCGCTTTTTTTAGCAGGGCTTTTACTATAGCCTGCTTCCAACTGGGGGGGACCTTGGCGGCGGCAAAGGAAGCGTTGAGAAGATCTACTGCCGGTCCCGCTATGACATCCATAAACTGCTTTCGGATGTACATAGGCATGGGATCCGTCGGAGAGCCACTTTTTTGCGCGGCCAGCTCTTTACAGAAAGCTTCCCTGGTGATCGGGGCAAACTTGTCCAGCACGGCTCTGTCAGTGAGCTCTGAAAGTGAGTCCTCCAATGCTGTTAGTTCAGGTTCACAATCCGCTAAATCTTTAATGCTTGGTGGTGTGAATTCGGGGATGGAAGTGGAGGGCGTCACTTTCCTCCATAGTCGTGAGAGTTTCCGAGCAATAAGAAGAGTTGATTGATTGAATAAAATTTATAACGCGCAAACAATAACCCGAAGGCATCAAGGCGCCTAACAAAGCTTATCATATACAGCAGCACGACACCATTACATATAGGCCTGCTTAAAGAGATGCGTCTTCAAGGCACTTCTGAATGCCGAAAGGGTGGGTAGTGATCTTAGTTCTGTGATGTATTCCTATAGGTACTGTATCGATTCCCCTATTCCTGACCCTAGTTTGGTTAACTAGCAGCCATCTAACGGTGCAAAAACCGTTATCTGATTAAGCCACACCACGCACAGAAGCGCGTTATCTGATTAGGTCATAACGCATGCCATCTAATTAGACAAGCGATATTCCTCCAGCCCCTGATAAGGCATACGGAGTTCTCAAAACAAAACAAATCAAACCTACAGCGACCTGGGAAATTCCCATAACCATTGTTTTGATTTCACCGAGAACTTCAGCAAAAGAATGTGCGAACGAGCCCGTTCATATGACATCCTTATTGACGTATATATGTCCATCCTTCCGTCAATCTCGGCACCTTTAAGGTATAAATATTACCGACATTGCCTTAAGCAAACACATGCGGTGGTGACGAGATCGGAGCAGCGAGACGTGCTGAGGAGCCCAGCAGAGAGCGAAGCCCACAGGCGCTGCCCCGCCTTCCTGACGCGCTGAGAACGAGACGCTGCCTTTCTCCTGCCGAGAAATCCAGCTCCGGCGCTTCCAAGCAGCCCTCGCAGGCAGCTGGAATATCAAGACCTGGGATAAGAGATACCAGCCCTCCATCATTCTAGATCTCAGGTACAGAACTGAATAACCCCTTGCAGAGAATTCTCGAGTCAGTCCCTTGGCAAAACAAACTTAACTTAAACTGCTACTTATCTACTCCCGCCTACATATTAGGCTTAGGTCAGGTACATTGGGGTAGGCGTGGTTAGAAGCACCAGTTGAGTACAATTAGTCAAATGTATATATGTATGTATCTATTTTATCCATTTTAAAGTATCATATGGCTCAGAAACCATATCAATGCTTTTACAGTATTATTTTATAATTCTGTCTCTACTGTATGCACTTTACTTAACTACAAGTATTGCAATAATAGCGATTCATTTCTCTTGTATGAGAAAAGAGACTGATCAATAAATAACATCTTTTATTGAACCATGCCCATCTCTTATTTCTCTACAAACTGGTGAAACTAAGAATGCACGTACTGACTGAGTAAAATAAGTTGTCTATTGTTTTCACACGACTCTAGAGATACACTCTTGATTAGGGGAGAGCAAAGTTGTCATGTTCTATGGTTGTCAGAAACTAAATCCCTTCTTGTCTATCCAGGGAGGTTAAAATTCTCCTTGCCTATTCGAGAAAGTTTCTAGTGAACTCTGAGCTAGCTGGCAAACACAAAACTTTAAGTCTAATATCGTTGGTAGAAGACCTAGTTAACCTCTGCCCTAGGTCTATACTATTGAAGATATTATTCCAATGCGCAGAGCCTATTGGGATAATAGGAACTACACTACATGGCGCCCAACGTTTGGATAGGCGATAAAACTAACGCAAGACATTAGAGTAACTCAGTCGTGCTTTTTCACACAGACCCCTTTTTTCCCATAATACTCCAAAGACGTCTGGAGTGGGTGAAAGGTCATATCCGCCAAACCTCGCAGGAGGAGACTCCTATGTATGGTTCTTGGTTTACTCAACGTTGAAGGATACACTGTTCCAAAATATTGTGCATCTAATCTTTGTTTCCATAGAAACCTGATCTGCAAACAAACAGAATAACCTTTCTATCAGTAAAATGTCAGAAACTAAAGAAGAAAGGGAGACAGTTAGACTAGTAGCTGAACTCCTAGAAGCAGATAATACTCTGCAACAAAATGACCCGGATATAATACTCATCCCGGTCAACATAAGAAAATCTATAACCTTAAAACTTATAGAAAATGGACTGACACCAAGAGGTGGTACAGTCATATTCGTAATTGAGGCACACGAATATCGGCAGACAGAGGTATTCTATTCATGGATAAACTTTCCAGCAGCAAACGCTGTAACAAAGGACTTCCACTATTACAAAATAGAGGAACCTCCTAATGAGTATACTCCTTTCGAGGAGGTGGAAATACCACTCAAATTCCAAGAGCACCTGCTCTTGTTTAATGGCGCCCTAAAACATAATAATCACATCACCAGGCTCGGTCCACTAGGTAGACCAGGAGCAACGTGGCCGGTCCTAGCCGGATACACACCACATCCAGACATTGAAGAAATGCCTGCACCAGAACTTTTAGCACAGCTAAAACAATTAATAAAAATACATAGACAATTAGTCCAATATGTAATGCGGACTTCAACAATCCAACCAGCAATTAAAATTCCACAGCTGACCAATCATCAGGGGAACACAAATAAAATTACACCACAGAACATACAGTCCTGTCTAGGTAAGGTACCCGCAAAACGGGAACAAATTCCTTTCTGGCTAGCACAAAAAATAACTCAAATAGAGGCGGTGTTTCCAGATACCACCCCTGTTGAGAAACATAGGATTCTGACTATCTGTCTTCCAATGGGAATCGCACCACATGTGGAGGACTGTGACACTTGGGGAACAGTCTTTGCTTCCATTTACACAAAAACACATGGTGTACCATCCATGTCAGTAATACCAGATGTGCTAAAACAGATTCAAGATGAATACGGTCCAGAACCCGCGTTAACTCTCGGTATGAAATTACTAAAAGACTTCAAGCAGGTCTCTGCAATATTATTAGCCAACATAAAGGGAGAAGCAGCAAATGTGGCGATTCGCCAGAGGTTAAAAGAGACAAATATAGCAGACCAACCATCGGAAATTGCCAGACTCATAGAAAAATCCTATGAAGAACTAGGAAGAGATAGTTTGGGTGGAATACCAGTGAAACCCCAACTAGTTGAAAGTCCTGAAAAGGTATTTATAAAAAATAATTTAAACACTCAAAAAAAGAGCTGGGATGGAAATAATCAATCCAATCCTAAAGAAAAAAGATTCCAGTCCAGAGGAAGGTCTCCTCGGCGGAGAGAAAGATCTCCCGACCAAGGACGCAAGTCTCCCCAAAGGGAGCCCTCTGTGAAAAAATACAACCTTAGAAATAGGGATAATATAAAGAAACCTGATAGATATCAAGATATTGATACACGTCCCTCTCAATCTTTTCAGACTTCCTCGCAGAAATCGGAAAGAAGAGGACGATCAGAACACAGGGAAGAGCACGTCAAGTCCAAAGACAAGGAACCTGCTCATCCAAATAAAAAATTACAATTTCCAAAAAAGAAGGTAGCCAGTATTAAAGTAATCAACAATGCCGAGAATACTGAGGACACAGCTGAAAAACGGAGAATGGGCTCAGACAATGCTAGACAGCGCAGCAGAAGTGAGCATAGCTCGCAAAGTCCTTATGAATCATCTGGAGACAGTGGACACGAATGAATACATTCAGGTGGAAACTGCAGATACCAGAGTTAGCAAACCTCATAAAATATATGAAATAACATTGCGTATAGAGGGGGATAAGACTAGAAAAATAAGGGGACTATTTTGGGATAATCTGTCCAAGGGCTATGACATCCTTCTAGCTGAACGAGACTGGCCTCCAGAGTTTGTCAGGGAGGGCCCACATGGCGAAGAAATGATTATGCCTGCCTTCTCAAACCATATTCCAATTCATAAAAAATATACACTTGCAAGAAAGTGGGCAGTAGCTCAAGCCCCTGCCTTATATAAAAATCATGTGGGATGGGATGAGGACTCTCCTCCTCACAAAATCCAGTTAAAATCACAACCTACTGCACAGAGGCAGTACCCGATTAAGCAAGAAGCTAAAAAACAGGTAAAAGAGATCCTAGATCAACTTGAATACCAGGGGGTGATTGAAACTTGCACCTCACAAATGAATAATCCTTTGTTTCCTGTCTCCAAGCCAGACAATTCATATCGTCTTGTTTTGGACTACAGACACCTTAACTCATATTGCAAAACATTTGCAGTACAAAACTCGCATAGTGCTGCACTAATGAATAACATATTGCGCAAAAAATACAAAACAACCTTAGACATTTCTCATGGATTCTTTTGTCAAAATATAGACCAGAGAGCAGATATTTGACGGCGTTCTCAATAAATGGCACGCAAAAAAATTTCTGTCGTTTGCCCCAGGGGTTCAAAAACAGCCCAGGATTATTCTCAGCGAGAGTAACAGAATTACTACAAACATATGATGACGAGGCGTTATCTTATGTCAACGACATCTATCTAACAGATGATGACTTGGATACTCACTTGAAGAGAGTGAACACCATAATACTTGGGTTCGCAGCAGAGGGTTACAAATTCAACTTTAAAAAATCAAGAATTGCCCATCTAACAGTCCTGTTTTTAGGATATGAACTATCAAGTGAAGGCAAAAGCCTGGCTGACAATTTCCTAGAGAAATGTGCTGTAATCCAAGCACCTATAACACTGAAAAACTTACAATCAATTCTAGGCTTCCTAAATTTCGGAAGAACTTACATTATAAATTATGCAGAGAGAATTAAACCTCTCTATGATCTAATAAAACCAGATTTTAAAAGAATCAATTGGACTCAAAAACACACAGAAATGTTGAGATCTTTACAAACAGATATGTTAGTTAAAACAAAATTACAAACACGTGAGAACACACGCAACCTTGTGATTCGAGTCATCCCAGGAAGATGCGGATTCACATACCTGACCTCTAATGAGGGAGAGAAGGTACCAATAGCATACAAATCACATTTGTACACAGAAGCTGAAAAAAGGTTCAGCATTAAGGAAAAGATTGTTCATGCGGTTCAAACAGCTGTAGCAAAAGAAAAATACCAAGCAGACGGTAGACAGGTTACAGTCAGAACAGCAGAATCAGCTTTTGAGGCATTAACAACACCATGTAATTTCCCGACAACTGCAGTAAATCCAGAATGGATACACTGGGTAAATTCTGTTGCTACAGACAAAGTAAAATACTATTTTGACCCGGAAATGAAAGAATTAAAATATCTAGAATATGAGAAAGAATACCCTCTGCCAATGGACATTCTGCCTTTACGACAGTACGCCTGTGTAATATATACAGACGGGCATGCTCAACCCTCAGTTTGGGGAGAGCTGGCTTACAACGCCACATGCGAAATTGTAAAAGCAGTGTGGCGCGGAGGTAAATTAAGACCTCTACTTACAAAAACACACTCAGTGGAAAATAATTCAGAACGACAAACTGAAATAATATTATTAAAAATGGCGCTAGATAATGCCGATCGCGAATTCCCGACACTTATTGCGTGCGATTCGTTTTACTGCGTCAAATCATACAATAATGATTTGCAGAAATGGATTCAAAACGGTTACAAAGATGACACAGGTGCAACAATAAAGCAGAAAGCACTTTGGGAACAATTAGTTCTTTTAAAGAAAGAACTACCAAAAACTCACGTGATACATTCACTGAGTCATCAGCGTGATGGCGTTCACGTTGCAGGGAATTCATTGGCTGAGACAGCCACAGTGGGAGCAACTAAACCGGCTTCCGTAGCTACAAAAAAGCGTACATTAAAACACATTGACGGTGAAACTGTGCTGGCGGTGAAAACGTCATCGAAAGGCGACTGCTCAGCGCTACCGATCAATTATCCACTCAATTATACATACATAATTGATGCAAACTCAGTCCCTTTTGCTCAAATCCCTGGAGTGGGGGATAGAGTAATTCCAAACACGGACAGGAGAGGCTTGTTAATAGCAGACGCACATATGGGTGAGGGTCTCAGACACCTTAAGCAAAAAGATTCTCTGGAAGAATTACAATCAGTGTACTGGTGGCCAGGCATGAGCCTGCATCATCACATTTTTGTAAAAAACTGCCCAGACTGCAATAGAGATCGCAGTGGCGAGCGGGGAGGACTATTGCCATGGCATTTCACTCCAGATAAACAACAACAATAAGAAAGCACCCATCATGAAAAAAGCGTTATATTAACATAAACAGACTAATTTTCACTTATAATGTAGACCCCAGCGCTCGGCTGACGTCTCTGTTATAAAAGGATTTGCAAGTCTATAATGGCATATACGCTAGGAGCATGCTACGTTTTGACTAATGTATTCCTTTTAGCCCTCAAGCTTATGGGGAAGCATGGCCGAATGAGCATTGCATAGCGGGACTCTTCTCACTTCCTTCCTGAGGGATACGGGATGGTGTAAAGAAAAAACCAAGACATAAAGCAATCTATAACGGAAAAGGTATTAGGTTCGGGAGCTGGGTGGGTCAAACATTTATTAAGTGTCCAACGTAGTCTAAATAACCTGCCAAGGAATTCTCTGAAAGGGTTCAGTCCGTACGAACTATTGTTCGGGACTAGAATGATGATCCAAGATCTTGATAGTCAGACTTCAGTGGTTAAAGACAAAAGCTTTGATATCAAAGATCGTTTGGCTATTTTACAGGACTTAAATGAAACAAGAAAAGACCTGAGCAACATAAAGCTGAAACAACAGCCAACAACCACTGAAGAGAAACCACCTGTCCCAGCAAGGCCTGTCTGGATTCCAAAAGTCGGGGATCTAGTCAGAGAAAAGATCGCGGTAAAGAAGGAATTTGGGCCTTCTTACAGAAAAGCAGTTCCTGTCTTGTCTATCAACGGGACAAGATCAGTAGTACTACCGCCCCTTGCTGGTAAAAAGGAGAACCGAGTCATATCCATCGACCTGGTAAAACCGCAATCATGTGGCCGATAACAAACAGTAGGCCAAGTGGACTCCCGAGAAGTAGCAGAACACCAATGTTTGCTACAAATACAGAGGCTCAAACTGGAAGACTGATCACATTTGGAAAATCTACAGTAAATCAACAAGGACTATGCAACAAAGCAATGGAACTTGAACCTCTTAAAACCCAAATTAAAACTTTTCATCAAGAAACAACAACCTATGATGATGTAACTGCAGACTTTGCTAATGAAACAAAGAAAAATCCAAAAACAATTGGAACAATTGACAGAACAGCATCCGGCTACTTCATCAACTTCGATGATTCATTTGAAGACCTGAGTGAAGCAAAGAAACAGCCATCAACAAAAACTTTTAAAGACAAAGCTAAGGAACTTTTTCAACAGCTGAAAGAAACCTATCTGATCTCTCCATGGATTGAATTTTGGGTGGCCTTCGGTGCATTTATCCTCATTCTTTGGCTCATCTTAGTACTATGTTTGGGACATTTTATTGAAGGAAAATATGCTAAAATGGACACAGCAAGCCAGAAAATCAACTTGGTCCTTAAACCACACACATCTTCACACATCGAGAAAAGAGAACTTTCTTCAGTAAACTTCACAGCCAATCCTATACCAGGCGGCGTAGCATGGGACAAAACTGATTATGAAATCTATGGTCCGGTTGAAATCCTGAAGTATCCACACCAATTCAAGATCTCATTGAGTGACTTTGTAAAACCAAGCACATTTGCGGATGATTGGGACTTTGAAAGTATTAATGATATGATGTCTGATCTTGTGATGTCTGCTAAATTCACAGAACATGATTATTTGCAGGGTTCGTCTAATTATGATAAGATGTTCTGCTACAACCACTATGGTAACCATTATCTACATAAATCTGCACAACCTAGAAATGTTTTAAATTATAACCAATGGGAACATTGTGCTACTCCTCCAAAAGATAGCTCGAACACATTTTATGATAAATATTCATACTTTTCAGGGTTTAACACAAGTAATGCAGAAACATTTTATTTCAAATTGTCAAATAAGACAGGTATGAAGACCATGCTTACAAACACAAAATTGATATATTCCGATTCATTCTTTGAACAAATGACTACATTTGGGTTTGATTTCTGGAACAATAATATTGAAGCAAAAACTGTTTGGGGTACAAGAGATTGGCAAGTACAAGGTACAGAATCATTGGTTAGAGCCTGCATGATCCCAGAACAAATTATATTCTTGAATGACACTATTCAACAAACTACCTGTCTTGGCTTAGCCAAAATCAAAGATTTGAACAAACCGTCTATTCCAAAGCCAATAGTGAACAGTAATAGCTCTATAGATGTTGAGATAGACGTAAACCATATATTGAACCAAAACAGAACGCATCCTGAATGGAAAAAATGGTTGATCTGGCCCACAGATACAAATAACTGTCAAGACAGATTCCTGAACAAAATACAGGGGTTCACATTGACTAGGCCAGACCCTAGATATTCCCGAAGACAACATCCAGGGCAAGTAACCACCTACAGCGTGGGCAAGCTCTGCCTTCAATGGCTACAAACGTCCACACTGGCTGAAATTAAGCAACACCTAACTTTACTTACAGAAGGTGCTGACTTGCGTGATTTCATATTGGGACCTTGCAAACAGCGTCAAAAACGTTTCATAGCGGCCCCTATATATGCAGCTTATAACGAAGTTTGGAAAGTAACTCAAATTGAGACAGCAGAAAAAATACGGGAAATTGACCGTATTCATTTGGAAAAATCACTTTCTGTGGTGGACAATGGATTAATGACTCTGTCCTCCAGAATATATTCTCTGGACAGCATTGTGTCTTCAGCAATCGATATAATATCGCAATACTTACTGATGTTACAACACGGTCAGTCCCAATTGCGTTCTATTGTACAGCTTGGCTGGACGTTACAAAATCTGCGTTCTGGCTATGTGCCTTGGCGTTTAATCAACACAACGTCATTATTTAATATCTTTAACCTCACTGATAAACAAATCAGTTTGGCACAGAAGGGTGCTGACTATACAATTCTGAGTATTGAAAAACTTGAGAGATTATCATTGACAATGTCAGAACGACCTGTCATTGAATGGATAATACATGGAATAATAAATATTCCGATAACTACGTCCAGTTTCAATTCTGCCAAAAATATATACAGGCAGGCGATTATGAAAGGTTGGGTAAAGGATACATTAAGTCAATATGGAACTTGCCCTATACACACGAATGTGTAAGTAATAAAGGCCAGAAAGTGTTTCTCAGTGGCGATAATTGTGCAAGATCACTAAGTGGTACACTTCTGTGTCATGGTATTAGTTTGAACGGAGCCTGTGAAGGGACTTCAAATAACCTTTCATGTTACCAGCTAGGCACACCTGCAACACAAATAGAACCATTCTTTAGGAGACTCTCGAACGGGAGTTACATTCTAATAGTAGATCGCAGATGTTGTAGTTTGCTGCCCGATAAACCTTATCTCATAACTGTGACTAGGAAGGTCATGTGCTGTGAATATGTATTGTTCCCCAGCGACTCTCCAGACAGGGAGGCAAGGTTATGGCCCGATTTGAAAATTGCTTCTATTCGAATAGATACTTTAAGCAGAATGAAGACTGTGCTCCTACAGACGCCGACCAGGCTCACGTCATCAAAAGAAACGTATGATCTCCAAGTTGCAAGGACAACAGAAGAGATTCATTCATTATTATCAACTAATTCCCCCATACATTTCGCAGAAATACTGAACGAAATCTTAAATATTTCTGATACCACTGGTATCTCCAGTGTTTTTAAAGCAGTGTTTTCGGGTGCTTTAACTCCATTCAAAGCCATCCTGGGTATTTTTCCAGACTTTGTCCATTCCATTTTTGGCGGACTTCCTCTGCTTTTAGGACTAGTAGCGGGTATTCTATTTTTGATCCTGTTATTTCGCTATGGCAAACCATGTCACAGACAAAACACCTGCGACAAGGGAAGAAATGATCCTAGCCATTGGCTACCGGGACCGGGTAACTAAAATCCTTGGACTATCCCGGCTTAGAGACCTGAACATGACTTGGTTTCTTTCATTTAGACCAATGTGGCAAAGTTGTGTTATGCCTGTATTAAGGTGCTTGCTATGCGGCCAAGAATGCGTGTTGGACACCTGTCTGGCACTACAATCGGATGTGCCAATGGACGCAGATACCTTGTTGGGTCCCGTAACGGCTCATGCATTGTGCTGTCCCCAGCGGCTACCAATCCTGATGACGGCATTCGTGGAGTCTTCACCACTACGATTGAGGGGTAGTGAAGTACAAGATGAAAGCAGCATCAATCAGGTACGACCTTCAGTCAGCTATGCTGATCAAAACATCAATGGAGGCAATCATGCTCAGGCTCATGAATGCATGGTAACAACTTTTTCCGAATTAGTGGAACTTACGCAAGAAGCTGTTGACAGTTTTTTCAACAGTCTAAATGATATGATGTTTTCACCAGAGCAGCAGGAATAACTTTGAGCAAACTAGCATTCGGAGTTCCCCACATCCTGAATTTGGCCTTCAACTTTTTAAAGAACAGTGATATGAAAAATTTTTCTCATCATTTTTTTCAGACTGCAAGAACTTTTTCCCCAATTCCAAAATATTTACGATTTTTGGGACACTTATCTTCTGCTTAAAGTAGACATTATTCTTAGAGAACTAAATTTCTATTTTAGGTAGTCACGAGACATTCGCTATCCTCTAGCACTATTATACATAACTTTATGATTGTGATGAAATGGTCTCGCATTCCTTTTTCTGTATTAAGAGCCATTTCATGTGTGGTTTTCGCATTTATTCATGCTAAATGTAAAATATGCGTTATATGTTTAGCATTATTAGACTGCTTGTGCATATAGTACACGTGATAGTACATGTGATTGTGTTTCGTATATTTTATAATTCCAATTTTCAGAATACATATGAATGTATTTTGGGGTGGTACGGTATACACAAACGCTACTGGTTTCACTATGCCTAGATTTGTAAATATGGACATAGTCTACGTGGAGTGGGTGTGATGTATTCCTATAGGTACTGTATCGATTCCCCTATTCCTGACCCTGGTTTGGTTAATAATTAACTAGCAGCCATCTAACGGTGCAAAAACCGTTATCTGATTAAGCCACACCACGGCACAGAAGCGCGTTATCTGATTAGGTCATAACGCATGCCATCTAATTAGACAAGCGATATTCCTCCAGCCCCTGATAAGGCATACGGAGTTCTCAAAACAAATCAAACCTACAGCGACCTGGGAAATTCCCATAACCATTGTTTTGATTTCACCGAGAACTTCAGCAAAAGAATGTGCGAACGAGCCCGTTCATATGACATCCTTATTGACGTATATATGTCCATCCTTACGTCAATCTCGGCACCTTTAAGGTATAAATATTACCGACATTGCCTTAAGCAAACACATGCGGTGGTGACGAGATCGGAGCAGCGAGACGTGCTGAGGAGCCCAGCAGAGAGCGAAGCCCACAGGCGCTGCCCCGCCTTCCTGACGCGCTGAGAACGAGACGCTGCCTTTCTCCTACCGAGAAATCCAGCTCCGGCGCTTCCAAGCAGCCCTCGCAGGCAGCTGGAATATCAAGACCTGGGGTAAGAGATACCAGCCCTCCATCATTCTAGATCTCAGGTACAGAACTGAATAACCCCTTGCAGAGAATTCTCGAGTCAGTCCCTTGGCAAAACAAACTTAACTTAAACTGCTACTTATCTACTCCCGCCTACGTATTAGGCTTAGGTCAGGTACATTGGGGTAGGCGTGGTTAGAAGCACCAGTTGAGTACGATTAGTCAAATGTATATATGTATGTATCTATTTTATCCATTTTAAAGTATCATATGGCTCAGAAACCATATCAATGCTTTTACAGTATTATTTTATAATTCTGTCTCTACTGTATGCACTTTACTTAACTACAAGTATTGCAATAATAGCGATTCATTTCTCTTGTATGAGAAAAGAGACTGATCAATAAATAACATCTTTTATTGAACCACGCCCATCTCTTATTTCTCTACAAACTGGTGAAACTAAGAATGCACGTACTGACTGAGTAAAATAAGTTGTCTATTGTTTTCACACGACTCTAGAGATACACTCTTGATTAGGGGAGAGCAAAGTTGTCATGTTCTATGGTTGTCAGAAACTAAATCCCTTCTTGTCTATCCAGGGAGGTTAAAATCCTCCTTGCCTATTCGAGAAAGTTTCTAGTGAACTCTGAGCTAGCTGGCAAACACAAAACTTTAAGTCTAATATCGTCGGTAGAAGACCTAGTTAACCTCTGCCCTAGGTCTATACTATTGAAGATATTATTCCAATGCGCAGAGCCTATTGGGATAATAGGAACTACACTACAGTTCAAGAGGGAGAGCATTCCACCACTTAGGCACCAAGGTGGAAAAGGCCCTACAACCCCATTTAGCTCTCCTAAATCGAGGGGTAGACAGAAGAAGTCTACTGGAGGAACGCAGGTCCCTAGATGGAGTATATCGGGACAGGATGGATCCTATCCCCGTGGGACTGGTTTTGGCTAGGGCCCTATAAGTCATACATAGGGTCTTAAAATGGATACGGTCCTCAACAGGAAGCCAATGTAGCAGCTTTCTGGCCGATGTAGCTGAGGCACGCTTGGGGAGATCCAGGACAAACCTAGCAGCAGCATTCTGGACTACCTGCAAGCGCTGCAGTAGATTTTTATTCATTCCCGCATACAGCGCATTGCAGTAGTCCAGCTGGGAGCCAATGAGGGCAACTGCAAGCTGTTTCCTTGCCTGCAGTGATAGGTAATGCCTAATCCTCCTCAGGATATGTATAATGCCCCAACAGGTAGAGATAGTTCTACTAACCTGTTTACCCAGATTGAGGGCTGGGTCAATCATGACCCCAAGATTTTTTGCAACTAAGGTAGGGGTGGGGCAGACTTCTAATGAGTCTGGCCACCAACAGAATGACCATACATCATCTTTCCCTCCAAACACCATCACCTCCGTCTTCTCTCCATTCAGTTTCAATGAATTATAGATCATCCATTGACCGACTGCCTCCATACAAGATCTAAAATTGGAGGCAGTCGGGGCCCCTGACTGGGAGAGAGAGACAAGGATCTGGGTATCATCAGCATAGGATACTATCTCCATCCCATAAGATCTAATGAGCCTGGCAAGTGGGGTCACATAGATGTTGAATAGGGTCGGACTAAGAGCCGACCCCTGAGGGACCCCACATTGCACGGGTAGGGATGGAGATAGATACTCCCCCAGCTTCACTCTTTGCACTCGGTGATTGAGGAAAGAAGTGAGTAGATCTAGAGCTGCCCCCTGGACCCCAATCTCCCTCAGCCGAGCTGTTAACACTGAGGGAGAAAGGGTTTTGAAGGCCGCCGTCAGATCCAGGAGGATCAGGAGGGTGGTCTGGCCCCCATCAACACGTGTGCGGATGTTATCCAGCACTATCGTGAGGGCCGACTCGGTGCTGTGTTCCCTCCTGAAACCATGTTGGGAGTTCTGCTATGTTTAGGGGTGCTAAGAGCCAACTTTAAGGCTAGATGGTCCATCCATGTTAGGACCATGGGGGAATCAACTGATATGTGCAAGGTGTTGGTAAAAATGGCATCAAATATATGTCCTGCTATATGTGTAGGACGTAATACTTTTTGGTAGAGACAAAGAGATTCCATAGCAGCCAACAAGTAGTTTGAATCTGGATCTGACTGGGTATCAAAATTATAGTTAAAGTCTCTTAATAATACAAAATTCATCTGCTTGTAGACATTGGGGGCTAGCCATTTCATCAGCATTGAGCTCAAATCTTTTTTCTCGCCCAGTGGGTGATAGACCAGCACTCCTGTCCAGCTTATCTTGGGGGCTGTTTCACATATGAATATCATCATCTCTAACCTAGGAGTAGAGACTGAGTCCAAAAGTTAGATTTTTAGAGGATTGCGAGCAGCAAGGCTTTTCCTCCTCCTTTTTTGCCACCTGTCAAGTCTTATAATGCTGTAGGCTTCCAGAAATGCAATCACAATAGAAGGGGAGGCATACATATGCAGCTAGGTTTCTGTAATAAAGCAGATATCAGGTTTTGTTTTCTCTAGGAGGTCCTAGAGCTCTAACACATGCTTCAGGATGGAGCAACTATTAAGGTTGAGGCCCTGAAAGTCCTGAGAAAACTGTACATTCTCATGTCTGATACGTCCCAGCCAGGGCTGCACTGTACACCTTTAGGCACCAGGATACCTTTTTGGGTGAGATGGATGCAAGCATAACAAAACATATTACAACACAGCATTGTTGAGAGAAATGACTGAAAATAGGAGGGGCTTAGCAGGTGGGCAATGGAGTAGAGGTTGGGGTTTGTCAGTTTTATGTTCGAGGTAGTCGTGGTTTTGCTGGGCCAGGGTCAGATTGGGATCACAAATATGCCCGGGCACTGCCAAAAAAAGTGTCCTACTTTCGCGGGCGTGCACTTTCATGAAACACCATTTTGTGACTCTCAGAGGTCTCATTTGTGGAGAAATGTTTGGCAAATTAAGCATTTTAAAGCTTATAGAGCCAGTAACATTGGTAAAGACTAGGAGCACTGCAGTTCGGAAAACTGAATACTTACTTGCAGTCTTAATGCCCGGCACAATGTAGTTAGATACTCTTTCCCAACCAGCTATGTCCTAGATCTGATCATCACATAAATCAGAAACCTTGTACAAAGTCAAGGGCAAAGGGTTAGACTGGAATTTCTGGGAATAGAACATGTAATAAAAACAGTAAGAGGAAGAGAAGCTCAGAACCTTTACCTTGGAGAATAGAACCTCTTATCACAAACAGTAAAGAAATACATTTTAAATATCAGCCATAGAAACATTTAGCAAAATGCTCAAAAGAAATTAAGTCTAGCTCTCCGAATGGAAGTACCTTTTGCCGCCTTGTCCTACCTCCCCTCTTCCTTAGTGTGCACTACTCTAGTTAGACAGTGATCCACAGTTCTGTTGGGTAGCACAAACTGGGGGGTGGGGGTAAAGAGGAGGTGAACAGAGAGATAAAGAGACAGTATATTCAGATAGGTGAAGTGGAACTAGAAATCGGGTACTGATAGGTGTGAAGGGGAGAGACATAACGTAAATACGGAAAGATCGGGTGGCCAGAAGAAAAGGTACGTAGCTCTAGAATGAGGAAGAGGTAGGTAGATAATGAGTGTGGGAGATATAGGACATACTTTATGGTCATAGAAAAACAAATGCAAAAATGCAAAGTGAGATTTCCTCACTTTTCCAATATGTATCAAATCCCACACAGAATTCAGAAGAAGCAATTAACACCCTCTGTTTTCAGAATCATGGTTGAAGTGACCTGCAGACAACTACGGATATTGGTTTAGATATTCCATATGAATAGCAATCCCTCACAATTCTTCACATGCCCTCCATGTGTAAGACACATGCTGTACCCCCAAATCTGAAGCACATTCTGTGGGCCACAATTGCCAATAGCTGCTCAGCCTTATAAAAAGCGCTTTGCACTACATGGAATTTCATTTATTTTTATTTGCAGATTATTTATTTACTTTTTTATTCCACCAGTTTACCTCTTCTGCCTTCTCACTTCAGCCAATTTCGCAGTGGGTTAAACAGACTTTGCGAAGGTTGGAACCTGGAGTCCGCTAAAATGTTCATCCTTCTCATGTGGATGAAATGGTACTGGTACAAACATTACTGCTTATCTTGTTCATATCCCCCCATGCTATCCATACAGAATCACTGCAATCCAGAATGGTGCTCTCATGGGGTGCACCTGGATGGCGTTTTTGCACAGCCGCGGTCGGTAGTGGGTGTACCTGCAGGGCGGTGATTTGGGGAGGGGGGGCAGGGTGGTGGGTTGTAATGTATGGATTACAGAGCTTTACAGGTAAGTAAACATATAAATAAAAAAAACTCATTTCATTGCGTGCACTGCATCCTCAAATGCGATGCAGTGCGCACAACGATATTTGTTTTATTTATTTATATGTTTACTTACCTGTAAAGCTCCGTAATCCATACATTACTACCCCTACTCTGCCTACCGACCGCGGCTGTCTTTGTACCTCAGCAATACTTGGAGTGTATTGTAGCTCCCAGAAGCATCCTTTGTGAATGCAAATTTTTTCAGGACAGTACAGCAATGGCTCTGGTCTTGATGTGCACATCTTTGATATCGCTGGTATAAGACTGGATGAACAGACATCAGCGCTGTACAGTACAACAGCAAAGATGTACAACTAATTCACAAACAAAAAAAGCTTACTAATATACTATTAACCTCTAATTTTGGGCTCCGAAGTAGCTTGCTACTCATAACAAAGTGCTTCATCTCGTTGTCTGGGGTATTAAGTGTTATATAAATACAATGTACAATATGTTAATTAACAATAACGGCCGGCACAGATCGGGAGTGACGGGGTGGGTAGGGGGTGATGTAAAACAAACAAAAACATTTTTAAATGTACCTTCTTGCTGCTATCCCGCATGTCATCTCAGTCTATCCCCTACAGGGCTGGAACAGGAGGCAGTCAGGCTCCCTCCTCTAAGCTAATCACAATTGGTCTGAGCTCAGTGGATCGGCGCTCAGCCAGGGAATGGGGGCCTGGGCACATTCTCACGCAGGCTGTAATGCAGTCTGAACATGCAAATAGTGCATGACTGTTTTGGACGGCCCCAGAGGGATGGCCAAACAGTCATTGCACACTTGAGAGCAGAGCTGCCCGCCCACCCCACAAAGCTGCACAGCAGCATGAACAAATACAATGATAATAACCTGGAGTTATTCTAATTGTATTTGTTTTTTCTTTCACTGCTTTGCAGCAGTGGGGTGAAGCACCTCCATCTTAGCAAAGGAGCTGCCACTCTTAATTAAGCATGCGTTTCTGTGGGATGAAAGGCAGCCCTCAGTCTTATTTATGTTTTCTCATTTTTAGAACTGCTCTGCTGGTATCTGAAAGGCAATGTGGCTTATAAATTCATTTGATCCCATATAGCAACAATTCACATAAATAAACTCCACATCATACCACACCATTCTAATCAGCATAGTTTCACTCAATGCCACACAGTTTCACACAACTTAGTTCCACTCCACACATTATCATTCCACACAATTCAGAAACACACTACATAATTTAATTCCACAACACATTTACACAACACACCACATACATTCAATCCACACTATACAATGCCACGTCATGCCACAAAATCCAACACACCACATAATTAAATTTCCCAATTTACCACTACACAACACAAAATATAATTCCACACAATTTCACTCCATGACACACAATCCCACTCTCCATAATTCCAGTACACTCAAAAACACATAATTGCTATCTACATAATTCCACTGCACACCATGCCACATAGTTCTACACTACACAATTCCACAATTAAGAATTCCAATCTAAACCACATAATTCCACTCCATGCCACATACCTCCACTCCACTCCATAACACATAGATAAAACACATTGTCATTTATAATGCCAAAAGCTCTAACTCTTGCAAATGTGAGACCTCTTGGCATTGTCAATGCTTGTTTTTTTATTGTTGTTCTTCCCTTTGACAGTTTTATATAGTGTGAACAACCCACGGCTATTTGAGTGCTATTTATGTGTACCAATTACAGTGCCAAAGATCAGATTTTGTATTTAAGGGCCTGAGAGATGAAGTGATTTGCCCAGAATAACAGGATGTTGAGAGCAGACGCTGGGACTCAAACCTGATACCCCATCTCTGCAACTCTGACCTTCAGGCCACATATGCTTATGCACATGCAAGGCATAAAAGCAGGATGAAACTGTTCTTGAGAAGGACACTGGGGCCAAGGTGACAGTGCCCTACACCCTGAGCAATAGAACAATAGTGAGGCCCCTTAGTTTACTAAATTACTCAAGCCCTGCCCAGCCCTCCGTTACCTAAGCAACAGAACAACTCCCATGCCTCCTTCTATTACTAAAGCCCTCAAGCCCTCCCCAGCCCTATACTGCCTCAGGGCAATAGCCTGGAAGGGGATGGGACTAAGAAGCATAAAAAACAGCTGCTGGGCCATCCATGGGGGGAGGGGGCTGAGGTGATGATGACCCAAGTCCAGAACATCAACTGGCCCCCACAGTGAGGTCTCAGCATAACCCCCACTCCTGCTCCCCCAAGTCCACCATGAACTGAATGAGAATGGCAGTGGGCGAGTTGTAAAATACGAACACTGTTTCTGGGCTATGTGGGCCCCAGAGGGTACACGCTGAACCCCAGCTCACCATCAGGGTGATAATCTGGCAAGGCAGGGGGTCAAGGAGAGGCCACAGATGATCGTGGCCCCCAGCGAGGCTGCTTTACTATCCCGGTCCAGTGCCCTCTATGGGCTGGGGTAGAAAAATAAATGGCCCACAGAGGGCACTGACACACCAGCCCTTCGGCCAATGCCTGAGAGCCCGCTGTGCTAATCCGCACCTGAGTTGGGTGATATCATTCTGTGGAGTATTGAGCAATCCAGATAATCGAGGCGTATGAAGGCATTTGTTTTAACATGATGCAATTTTTGGAAGGTCCTGTTTGCTTCTCAGGGTGTGAGAAAACACGTTACTGTAAAGCCAAACATGTATCATGAATATTTTAAAAGCCCTGTCAAGCAAAACAGATGGCTATAAAATTAAAATTGGCAGACAGCATATGAAAGAGCTATTGAATTAAGTGCATGCTACACTAAATGCCATAAACTGACTGTTGTGTTTATGTTTTGCAAGGTAGTAGATTGTGTGATGTATTGGATAATGCTGTTCTTTTTGTCGCCAAAAACAGATCCTACAGATCACAGGTGTAAAATCTCACATGGAAGCAGTCCAAATAATACAACAGGTATCTCAACACACAATAAACATAGACACAAAGGTAGAGTCTAAATATATCACAACATGCCTATAAAAATAAGAATTACCCAGCCAATAAACTAAGAAATGTGCAATTCTGTAGCCAGGGGCACCCCATAGAACCCACTCACACTCATGCACACGTGCCATGTCACACAAACACACCTATGCATTCAAATTCCGCTGCTATAACCAGTCTCATAAACATGAAGTCCTAAATGTGCATGAGCTAAACCACCCAACACTTCGGACAACAAATTAACCCTCGCCAAACCTGCAACAGCAAAATGAAATGCTTGAATCAACACACATACAGGTTGCTCTGAATGGCAGCATGCACCTACCACAGGGCTTTAAGTGGGATGAAAAAACTGAGGGGTCTCTCAGAGAGGCATGGCCAATGTAATTAAGAGTGTGGCTTAAAACACGTAAGCTAAAAATCTGTGCTTAGCATAGTGGGCTGCCCGACTTGTATTTGTTTGTGACATTGCAGCCAGATATATGATACAAGTAACATCATACCTACAACCAGTCAGGACTATTGGCTTTGTCAATGATTGTTAGTTGCATAAGGTAAATAAGCAGCAACTATGGCTTGTATATATTATTGAAAAAGCTTCCACTTAAAGCCCTGGGGACAGCACTGCAATGTTGCTGCTCCTGAGTTTCAAGAAGAGAAGGGAATTCCTGAGAAAATATGACTCTTTTTAAAGGATTTTCCTTCCCCTGCAAGGCTCACCTGGCATGACGTCATGCCGTAACTTCTCCACTAGTGAGAAGTGAACAGTGTGAGCAGCGTACATCGATGTGCCTGCTGTCACTGCTATCCAGAAAAAAACGGACCGCCTGTGCCAGGGTACAAAACACAGCCCGACTGAGACCCGTTTCGAGCCCCCTTTAAAAAACTGTCGGTGCTCAGCACTGATGAGACCCGGCTCACTTAAAGCCCCGACCTACCATGCAGCACCACCCATAATAAATGCATAACTCGTGGACTGCTTCCTGCTGACTTCCTACGCTCATATTTCAGTAAAACGGCATGCATGGGCGGTGGTGTTCAGCAACCTACTACTTCAAAACAACTTTTCGAGCTGACACCTAACCAGAAATCGTAGCGCACAAAAGGGCAGAATGCTACAAATGCGGTGCAAGACGCCCGAAGGGACTAGCATTGTTGTTGAATCTCTTTGAGCCGAAGAAATTGTTCCTGGCATCCACTGTACGTGTGCCTTTGAGTCTGTGTCGCGGAGTTCAGATTTCACAGAACACCATTTCCCTGAAACTTAAACCCAAACTTGACTGTCTCCGATAAGATTATACTGTGCACTTCAAAGGGAGTCTATAGTCCATTTTTCTTGCAGAAAAAGACAAACATGTGCCTTAGCAATCCGGCCACACCTGTAATCAAAACACGTCTCTGAATCAGATGTATTTAGTTATGCATTTAAGAGATAGACTGCACAGAACATGTACTTCTAAATAGCACATTTGGTAACTCAGAGATAAAGTAAACAATCCAGTGAACTTATAGAACAGCATTTCATTTAGATTTTCTTCTTGCAGCCATGTTAACAACACCAGGCAACTGAAACACTGTTCTACTGAATTAAAATCGTCGTTAGTTTTAATGTTTCGGTGTTTTGACTAATAGTGCTGTTTATAAAATATAAAGTTCAGTAATATTTTAATGAATATTTTAATATAGTACGTAAACAAAATCATGATAATGATGATTTAGCATTTCTTTAGTAGGACATTTTATAAGATTCTACTAATTTTGAAAGCAATTTAATTTCTACACATCTCACTTTTTTCTATTTTTCTAATAATATTCTCAGTAGCTGCTACATCTCAAAACCTAAATACATAAAAAACAGCATTAGATTTCCCAAGAAATGACAAGGAAATTTCAAGTGAGCACTTAAAGTGAAAGTAAAAACAATAATCGGGACTACTCACTAACTAAACTACACTTATGAACAATTTACTCCTATAACTCTACTCTTACACTTTTGAGTAACTTTATTATATTTGGCTATTCACAGAATAGAAATTTGCCTATCATGCGAGAAGGTAAGTTTCAATTCTATTAAGGACGCGGAGGCGAGGATTATGCTCTCTTCTCTCTTCGCTTTATTGCATAAAATTTCACAGCAGCTCATCACGAACTTTAACTACAAAAAACTACATTTCCCAAAACAGGAACAACATGACAGTCTATTATGGTCCTTTCACTATATCCATGGACTTCTGAAGTATAACCTCTGCTGACACTCTTTGCACTTCCTCTTTCTTCGCTGGAGGATCCCTTCCATGATTAACCATTCTGCTTTGCATTGTGGTTTCCTGAAAGAAACCACAGTAATCAAGCACCATTCCACGATTATAGAAGAACAAGTACAAAACCAACAGTAACGTTGTAAAGCCAACAACATCAATCAGCAACATATTGACTCATGAGAGGAAATATCAGCAATTCTGAGAAATTCAAAAGGCAATTACTTACCACCCTATGGGGCGGGACAGCAGCCCACGCGCTTGCTGGGCGGGATAATCCTCGCCTCCACGTCCTTAATAGAATTGAAACTTACCTTCTCGTAGGATAGGCAAATTTCTATTCTATGTCAGGACCGGAGGAGAGGATTATGCTCCTTCAAAGCTTGTTGATAACCACCTGGGCCACATTTAACAGCGGCCTAAAGTAAAACCTCTTAAAGGTAGAATCTGAGGACCAGTCCGCTGCTCTCATAAGATCTTCCAGACGCACCCCTAGGCTGAATGCTTTTGAAGCCATTGCCCCTCTAGCAGATTGTGTGCCAAAAACCCTTGTATTGATGCCCGCCTCCTGCATAATCCATCGCACCCAACGGGCTATCGTGGGCGATGACACTGCCCTGAAAGGCTTTTTGAGGGCTATCAGGAGTTGTCGTTCGCCCGGGGGTCGAACTTCCTCCGTGGCCTCTTCATAAGCTTTCAAGCATTGCACCACACAGAGTTTAGGCGACTCCAGAAAAGCCGGATAAGAAATCGTGCGTGTATTCGATTTGGTCTTCCTACTTACCGTAAAGTCCGGGGAGAAAACTCTTGCAGTAATGTCAAGGGCCCTAACATCCCACACTCTCCTACATGACACTAGACAAAGCAACATTGCCAACTTAGCCGACAATTCTTTCCTTGACAAGAAACGATTCGGTTGCCAAGACAACAGCAAATTCAATACTTGATTGACGTCCCAAAGGACTGCATAGCGGGGCTCTGGAGGGAGCGATAACCGGATGCCTCGAAGTAACTTGCAAACAAACGGATGTTCCCCCAAAGGGGCCCCGTCTAGTGGGGAGTGACCCGCCGAGATGGCCGAACGGACGGTATTGACAGATCTTTATGCTAAGCCCCTCTTGGCTAACTCCGCCAAGTAATTCAAAACATGAGTCAGATCTGCGACCACGGGATCCACTTCCCGTCGCATACACCAACATACCCATCGTGTCCATGCTGTTCGGTAGCGTTTAGACGTACTGTCCACCCAGGCTCTGGACAGTAGGAGTTCAGCGTGGCTCGAAAGGCCTGGCAGGCGCCATCGTTGCCGGTAATCCGCCATGCCATCAACTGGAGCGAGACCTCCTCCACCAGCCGGTGGGGAGTCCCCTCCGGACTCAACAGGAGACGGGGAGTTGGGTGGAGTAGGTTTGGAGAATCCCAAGAAAGTTCCAGTATAACTGTAAACCAAACTTGCGACCTCCAACACGGCGTTATCAATGCCACCGAGGCCCTCTGCCTTCGCACCTGGGCGCCACCCGAGTTATCATGGAGAAGGGGGGAACGCGTAACCCTGCTCCTGACTCCACTCCTGAGTGAATGCGTTCGACGCCACCGCCAACGGATCAGGCCTCTATCTGAAGAACCGGGGGAGTTGATGGTCCAGTCGGCACGCAAAAAGGTCTATGGAAAAAGGACCCCAATGGTCTTGTAGCTATCGGAATATTTCCGGATCCAACTTCCACACACTGGCATCTCGTAAGTGACGGGAGTGCCACTCCGCCACCAAGTTGTCCTTCCCGGGGAGGTACTCCGCTGTGACGGACACCTGATTGGAGAGGCAAAACTCCCAAAACTGCTTCGCCAAAGTCACTAACGTCTTGGAGCGCGTGCCGCCCAGGTAATTTGATATACCTGACCGCAGACACGTTGTCCATCTTCAGAAGGACGGACGCTTGAACCCTGTCCTTGGTCCAACAGCGAACCGCAAAGGAGCCCGCAAGGAGCTCAAGGCAATTGATATGAAGCTCTTGTTCTTGAGGAGACCAGCTTCCACCTGTGGAGAATTCCCCACACCTTGCTCCCAAGCCGGACCGACTGGCGTCCGACTCTATCACCAAATCGGGGGCAGATCCGAAAATCGCCCTCCCATTCCATGCCTCCATACGCGACAGCCACCACTCTAGCTCCTCGCGAACCTCGTCCGTTAAAGGAACGACCTGAGAATACGTGAGGCCTCTCCGCAGGTGATGCGCCTTCAGGCGCTGCAGGGCCCGGTAATGCAAAGGGCCCGGAGAGATTGCCTGGATGGAAGCCGAGAAAAGGCCCACCAGCCGAGCTAACTGTCGTTATTACGTTCCTTGTTTGGCCAGGGTCTGGCGAATTTCATGACGGATCTTTGCTACCTTCCGGGAAGGGAGGCTGAGCGTGGCTGACACGGAGTCTATCACAAACCCCAGAAACGAAGCCTGTTGCATTGGGGAGAGCAGAGGTTTCTTCTGGTTGATTACGAACCCCAACTCTTGGAGCAGAGACACTGCCATCAGTAGATGACGCTTTAGCGTCCCCGAACTTTGGGCCCTGATAAGGATGTCGTCCAAATAGACGACCAACCGGATCCCCCAAGCTCGCAGGAACTCCATGGCCGGCTTGAGTACCTTGGTAAAACACCATGGGGCCGAGGAGAGGCTGATTGGAAGACAACAGAACTCAGAAGCTTGATCCTGCCAAAGGAATTGAAGAAAACGCCTGTGAGGCGGGAAGATCGGCACCACTAAGTATGCGTCCTTCAAGTCCAGTCTCACCATCCAATCGAGTGGCTGGAGTACATCCCTGAGCAGATGCATGCCTTCCATTTTGAAATGCCTGTACACCAGCCACTCGTTGAACTCTCGCAGATTGATCACCGGTCTCTGACCCCCATCTGCTTTGTCCACTAAAAAGATATTGCTGAGAAACCCCGTAGGGTGAATCTCTGTGCGACATATCGCCTCTTTCCTCAATAACTCGGCTACTTCCTTGCTCACCAGCGCTGCGTCTGCTGCCAAGAAGACTAACAGCAGAGGCCGCGCCCTCTGAGGGGGCACCAAAGAACTCTATTTGGAAGCCCTGTACCATCTGGAGTACCCATGCATCTCTCGTCAGTGCTTCCCAAGCGGGGAAGAACTGCGCCAGCCTGCCCCCCACTCGCAGCTGCGCCGAAGGCAAAACACTCACCATTGCCATTGCCATCTTGGCCTCTGTAGTTTCCTCGACCACGGAACTGTTGCCCTCTCGTGGGGAAAAGGTATTAAAGCGTTGTTCCGCCTGGTACTGGCCACGTCCGGAGCCTTGCCCCCTTCGTTGGGGCTGCTGGTTCTGACCCGGGCCGGGCGGGCGGCTCCTGCCCCGACCGGCCCCGCGGAAAACCCAAGGGCTAAAAACCCTTTTTATATTCGCCTGCGCCTTGTCCAGCGATGTAAATGTGGCGACAAACTTTCAGAGCTCCTTAATGAAGGGCTCGCCGAACAGACCGCCTTGCGCCGAAGGCCCTGCCTCTGAACACGCTAATTCGCCCAATTTGGGGTCTACCTTTATTAACAAGGACCTATGCCTTTCTGTGGAGAGGGCGCAGTTCGCGTTCCCCATAAAGCAGGTTGCGCGCTGCGCCCACGCCGACTGAACCTCAGGGTCAATAAGGGCACCTGAACTCCGGACCTCTTCTGCCATGTCCAGGATCTTTGTCATTGGACCAATGGCATCCAGCAACTTGTCCTGGCATGCCCGCCAGGACCTGTCTATGCCCTTCTTCGGGTCTTTCAGAAACTTGGCCAGAAAGGTAGCCATTTTACCCTCAATTTCTGGAGTGATGGCTACCTTGCCCGGCAAAGTGGGCTGGGGACACTCCGCTCTGAGCCTGCTTCTGGCCTCTTTCTCTCGGGGTTTCCGTAGCCGGGACGCCACATCTAGGGCTGCCTTCTCAGCCGGGACCCATTCCTGGGGTGCAATATCTCGTCGGGATCTAACATTTCCGCAATGCCCGCCTTCGTAGGGTCTGTAGACCCCGAAGGCCTCCATGAACTCGAGGAGCCCGCTACGTCATCTGAGTCCTCTGGGGAATCTCCCTGCTGAGTCTGAGGGGAATATGGCTGAGAGTTCTCAACTGGAGGAAAGGGATGCACAGGCAGTACAATGGGGACAGTATGCTCTAGGAATGCCTGCTTAAGGCGCTCGAACGCGCTTGTGTCTGCACCCCCTTCACATTTCTTCATGGGGGGAGGAGGTCCTTCACCGTCTGGCTGGGATGGTGCTACCCCCTCTACAGGGGCTGATGTGCCAGGGGCAACCTTAGCACACAACTGTTCGATCCTATCCGCTAAGCGTTGCTCCATGGGGGTCATAAGTTCAATGACCGCCCTATAGATGGAGTTATCTACCTTAGAATAGAACTCATCATCCCACTGCAAGTAGGCCAACGAATCCTCTTCTTCGTAGAATTCTTCCTCTACTGTGCTGTCCATTAGGGACCAAAATGAGGATCCTGCGTTAGAAGGACAAAGGTAGGGACCCCTCCTAAACGCCAGGAGCTGACTCTATATAGGTGTGTATGTACACTGACTTTGAAAACTGAGGGTCTCTCAGGCGTGATGGCAGGGCCAGAGGCACCAGATTTCTGCAGGGCTGTTAACCCCCAGGACACCTTATGCTCCCAGCAATCCAAAGGGACACTATGCTGCCTGCCAGGTGTCCTCGTGAGTAATGGCTCAAGGCCCCCTCACCAGTACTTCCTACCCGCACCACCGGGCGTATGAGGGCGAACCCACAATGTGCAGCGCACAAATACCTACCCGCAACGCGGGCGTTAAAATGCGGGGTAAAAAATGTACTGACCCAGGCCAGAACTGGGCGATTGCAGGCAGGACACAGGCGCAGACTTGTGGGGACCGTAGCTCGTTTAACGTTCACTGACAGGAACGAACGCGCTCCGGGCACCGAGTCGCACCCACAGCGCCCTCTGGCGGGCGGAGGACCGCACCGCGGTCTGGGCAGTGGCACAGCCGCGTAAGAAGCGCACTAGCATTCCCGCGGCTGTCAGGGAATCTGCGGAGAAAGCAAGATTAAAAGCGCCGCAATAATACCCTGCACAAGTACGCCAGTAGACCCAAACTACCCCTTCACCACAAGGAGAATTGAAAAGCACTTATCTCGAGCTGCCGAGCAGCGAAGAAAGAGGAAGTGCAAAGAGTGTCAGCAGAGGTTATACTTCAGAAGTCCATGGATATAGTGAAAGGACTATAAAAGACTGTCATGTTGTTCCTGTTTTGGGAAATGTAGTTTTTTGTTGTTAAAGTTCATGATGAGCTGCTGTGAAATCTTATGCAATAAAGCGAAGAGAGAAGAGAGCATAATCCTCGCCTCCGGTCCTGACATACAATCTAAGTGGAAAGTTACTCAAAAGTGTACACTTACAAGTCTCCACCCATGAAAAAGAGGGTGGAGCCTAACTTAAGCCTAGCTTAAGGAGGGTAAGTACCTACTAAGAAAAGAAAAAAAAGAAGTACATCTAGCACCAGACATGGTCAATCTCTAGTAGGAGAATACTCTCCCATAGAAAATAATGGAGTCAGGGATTTAAATGTAAAACCCACAGTAAATAATGTTAATTTAAAATAAATTCTTAAAAATTGTTAAAAATGTTAAATACATATAATTTCATGTTATAAATATAGTACACTAGTACATTTCTATTTAGTTATAAAATAGTCTTAATAATTCTTTTATTCCATTTTTATTTAATATAACAATACTTTTTATTATATTTTATTAAAACAAATTAAATATAATTATAACCTTTAGTTAATGTTCTACATCGCTCTTCATAATAAATAATTCATACTAAAAAAGTATTTTATTTACTTCAGTATGGATTTTTTTTAATTAAACTTGGGAAAATACATTTTAATATAATGTAATATATTTATAATAATTAAAGATGCATTCAGAAATTGTTAATAAGTGCTACAGCATTTTACATTTAGTTCTACATTTGAAAGAAGTATATAAAATCAATTTACATTATTTTTTCCAAATGAAATAAACGTTTTTACTTGTATCTATTCTTTACCATGTGAAGATCTTTGGCATTAGTGCAAGATTATTAAACTTGGAAAAAGTTTGTAAAGCGTATTTTATATTAAATATTAATGTTAAGTAATTGCATATATTAATTTTAAATGTAGAACTACAAATAATGCTACAACTCTATTGTTAATTATAATGAAATCTTAAATTAATGTAAATATATTAACATTATTTTTCTCAAGTTTAAATGAAAAAAATACACTCATGGCTAGAGTAAAAATATTAAATTATTTGATGATACATTCGTAGTATTAAATGAGATGTTTAGAATTACTTAAAAGTGATCTAAATATATTTCAGTTTCAGTTTCAACGTCTTTATTTCGAAAATGTCTTCCTAAAAGACAGCAAGAAAAATATATACAGAATACAGCATAAAAGATGTTAAAAATACAATTCATTCATTACACAGTAAAAATACTATTAAATGGTATCGAAAGACGTTACATAGATCATAAAAAAGTTTACATATCAGTCATAAATCATAGTGGCTTAATACAATTGGTTCGTTTATCAGTTTTCACCAAGTAAGTGTCTGGCTCTAATGATCCAAGCCCATCCAAGGAATTTCGCCATACCTATGGATACCCCCTCTGCACTGTTAGATCTTAACACTACCAAAGCCTCCTCACACACGCGTAGATTGATCCTTCTGCAAATGGGTTGAAGCCATATGCGACGGGGTGCGGAGTAGGCTGGACAAGCGAAAAGGAGGTGGCCAACGGTTTCTTTTAGCTCGCTACACCAGGGACAGAACATGGATGATTGCTTACGCCATTTGTTTGTAAATACCCTTACTGGTAATGTGCCAACTCTAAATTGGTGGTAAAGTTTCCTATCTGCACTTTTGGTAATATTGTCCCAATAAGTCTCGGTATGAGGGACCAGTTTGTGGAGCAGAAAAAGACCAGTCAAACTGGATGTCTGCGAAAGGAAAGCGAAGTCCTCCTTTACAGTTGTCCAAAAAAGTTGCTTAAATTCCTTTTTCGACGGGAATACCTGATTTCCCGGATCTGACCACTGTAAGTGAAGACCCATTTTATAAAGTGTGGCCTTCACAGTCTTAAACCAAAGTAGGTTACCTGACCCCATTATCGATCTTACGTCCAGAACCTCATTGGCGAACATAGAGAGTTCTGGTGTAGACCAAATACGTCTCCACAGGGCTACCATCCTATAACGAGCCTGATTTTTAATCGAATGGCAGCCCATGTCTAACGTAAGGGGAAGTGACGGTGTTGATTGTGGAAGCCCTACCAGGCTACGGAGAAACTTGTTTTGGATTTTATCTAAAAGGGCTAGATCTACACTACCCCATAAATCTGAGCCATAGAGGATGGCTGAACTCATTTTAGCGTTATAGATTTTAAGTGCTGGCAAAACCCTTTTGGTTTGGGAGCATCGCTGTTCTTTTACTAAGCATCCCGATAAACGGGCAAATTTTAAACAAAGTGCCTCAATATGCTCCTTCCAGCGCAGCCTATAGTCTATAACTACCCCTAAATAAGTCATCACCTCTACTTGCTCCAATATAGTACCGTTCATCGTAACTTGACCCCTTAAGGGTTTATTCTTAGTCAGGACCATAAATTTGGTTTTCGAAACATTAATATCGAGGTCATTTATATTACAAAACTCTACAAATTTATTTATTGCAGTCTGGAGTCCCACCTGTGTTTTTGCCAGAATCAAGGTGTCATCGGCAAAAATTAGGAGGGGAAACTTAGTCCCACCCAGAGCTGGCGCATCGGTCGGGGTAGCTTCTAGATACTGCACTACTTGATTTATAAAAAGTAAAAACAAAGTAGGTGCCAAGACACACCCTTGTCTTACACCACGTGACACTGGGAAGGACTTAGTCACCTGGCCCTGGCTACCCCATCTAACTCTGGCGAAATTTTGGTCATGCAGCCTAATAGTTAGTTCGAGGAGTTCCGGTGGCATTCCCCTTCGCCTTAGGGCCATCCACATCTTCTCTCTTGGGACCAAGTCGAACGCGGATTTGAGGTCCACGAACGCTGCGTATATGGTGCCCTCACCTAAATGCACTGTCTTCCAGTAAATCAAAATGAATCTTAGTACTTGGTCGACAGTGCTTGTATATGCCCTGAAGCCAGCTTGCAACGGGGACAGGATGTTTTCATCGTTCATCTAAATCTGGATTCTACCCAACAGCATTCTAGCTATGACTTTCTGCAGGGCATCTATAAGGCTTATTGGGCGATCTCTAGGTCCTCTATTATTGTAGGGCTCTTTCCTCCTGTAGTCCCCTTGTATAAATACTAATTATAAACAGGTCCTCATAGTGTTCTCTACTAAGTTTTAGCCCCATAATGTCAGCATTAGGGGTAAACAACATGAGGGGCCTGTATCAAAGCGATTGTCTAATCCAAACAACCAGCCCACCTGACGGTCGTCCCTTTATCCCCTTAAGGGCTAGTTTGAAAAAGTTTAGATATCCTAAACGAAAAACTGCCTCAGTTGACCAACTTTCTTGAAATATTAGGATATCATATTGCTCTATAAAATCACCCCATTCAGCCCCATCCAGTTTCCCTTTCAACCCCGCAATGTTCCAGGAGGCTATTTTAAGAGCATGTGCCTGAACAGCTGATTCATTTAAAATAGAGGCGATGTGCCCCCTGCTACTCTCTTCTAGAAAAGAGTTATTTGCACAGCCATCTACCTGATTAATGCCGAGGTGGCCCTCTCCATCTAATTCCCCTAATGAACCTTCTGCAGCGATTGAAATTCCTCCATAAAGGCCGATCACCTTATTTCCAACCTCTGAGGTCAATACATCCTGTACCTCAACCTCATCTGTTTCCAGTCCCACATCCCAGACCCCGCCAGGGAGATCAAACTTCCCATTCCCACAATAAGATGGCTTTTCATTCAATACTTCATCATAAGAGGGAACTTTGTCTGGGGTAGCAAGAATACCCGTACAATCTTGATTGGCATCTAGATCGGGGAGCGGAGCAACGAGTCAATCATTAAAATCCAACCCCGAATATGGTTCATACAGGTTTTGCAGCAGGATGTTCCAGTACTCATTGTAATTGGTGTAGTTGGTATGATTATTTGGTATGGGGAGGTGACTAGGAGGATGTCGGTGTAAAGGAAGGGGGAAAGTAATGTTAAGGTTATTGGCAGGGCGGGAAAAGAGAGGTGTACAATTGGCCAAATTCGGAGGGTGAGTGTTTCTACTAGATCTGGAATAAGAAGGGGGTCTAAGCAGAGCCTCTGGATAAAAATAGCTTAGATTTCGAGTTGAAACACCTCCTTCATTATTTCCTGGATACCAGTCACTTATATGTGAGACAACTCTGTGATCCTTGAAATTAACAATCACAATGTCTCCATCAATATCGTTCGGGCAAAGGCCCACCCAATTGCATCTTCGTACCGAGATTATATCTCCGTTTAAGTGGGCAGGGAGGGGTCTATTTGTTCTCAATCAAAAGATAACTTTATTTTTCAGATTTGCATTGTGTTCAAGATTTCCACTTGAAATCGGGGGAACACCGGTTAATAGAATCACAAAGTTTGCCGATTCTGGAGGTAAGTCCACTGTAGTCCTACGATTTGGGTTTGCTCTTTGGGTTATAGTATTGGTTTTGGCTACCCCTGGGAACATAGTTGGATTGTTCGTAGGAGGAATCGGTTTATTCGGGACCAAGAGTGTCTTCTCTTTAGCTGGCTTATGTACTGTCGTCAGCTTAGATGAAATTAGGGGGGCACTTGTGTTGTTAGGAGTTAAATTTCCATAAATTTTATGGGGTCTACTTGGGATCAAAGTAGTTTTGCTGGACTGGCATTTCGATCGGGACTGGTCTTTAGAGTTCGCAGGGTCGGGATTTATATTCGGGTCAGCAACTGCTAAAAGGCGATCCATTTTCTCCCCCAAAATCCTAACTCTCTCCATAAGTGGGAGCATATAAGATTTTAGTAGCTGTTCGAGGAGTTCTATTGACTCTTTTTTGGACATAGGTAATAATTCTTCGGGGAGGGATGGTGAGGAGTGGGTTCCTGGTGAAACCTCACTCACAGGTGGAACGGTTAATTTGGTTTTAGTTTTCGCTGTAGTAAGTGGGGAGCTCAGGGAATTATAACCTTTTCTTTTTACCTCGCCTTTTCACCTTTTTTTCCTTGGAGGAGAGCGAAATACCCTTTGTGGATTCGTGGGCTTAATTTTAGTCTTGCTTTTAGTATGTTCCCGAATTGTCTCAGTGGATGCTACAGTATCAATTGGGTGATTGGAGAAAGTTGGATGAAGTTGTGGGACTGTGGCCGGGGCGACTGGAGTATTTAGGTCAATAAGACTGTTGGAGACAATGGGAGGGCTGTTTGTATTTTCGTCGCTATTAATAACAGAGTGAGCAAGAGTAGAGTTGTTATCACGAAAAATACTAGGGATATGATCAGTACTGAATAATTCGACATCTAAGTCCAACCTACCAATACTGCCCGATTCTTGGGTATTAATTAGATCTAGTGGGGTAGTCATTGGTTTCTTTTTGAGTTGTTCGATAGAGCGACGACGCTCGGCACGTTTCTCCGCAAGTAGAAGTTCTTTATCAATTTCCTTATTTGCCTTCGCATACTATTTATCAAGAGGCCCAAGGATCGAGACCCCAACACAAGAAGGTAAAGAACTAGACATAACTATGGGTGGCTTTAACATGTAAGGTACCCCGGAGACCGACTGACCTGAAACAACAGTAGGCAATGTATGGATGTTAGGGACCAGGCCCAACCCAGCCACCTTTGGCCCCTGACGGCCACAGACGGTCCCGCCCTTGTCCCGGGCTTCTCCCGGGACGCTCCCGCGCCGCGGGAAGGGTTAATTGCAATTATAGGCAATCAGTTAATTAGTGGGGCGGGGCGAGCAGGGAGAGCGGCCAGGTGACACAGGCTCGGGTTTACCAGGACTCCTGGGATATGGAGTCCCGGTCCCGAGGCTCGCAGCCCTGCACACGTACACGCACCCACAGGTGTAATCGCAGGTCCAGGAAAGATACACACGGCGCAGCGGGACCCGCTGAGCGGGTTCCGCGAGGTATGGCGTTAGGAACTGAAGTGCGCCAGTAGCAGCAGGAACCACAAATTCTAACAGGTCAAAAGTAGCGTCCCAAGTCCGTTTGGCAGGTAAAAGGCTTTTGAAGTTATTGGTGGGGCGGGGCGAGCAGGGAGAGCGGCCAGGTGACACAGGCTCGGGTTTACCAGGACTCCTGGGATATGGAGTACCGGTCCCGACGCTCGCAGCCCTGCACACGTACACGCACCCACAGGTGTAATCCCAGGTCCAGGAAAGATACACACGGCGCTGCGGGACCCGCAGAGCGGGTTCTGTGAGGTATGGCGTTAGGAACTGAAGTGCGCCAGTAGCAGCAGGAACCACAAATCCAAACAGGTCAAAAGTAGCATCCCAAGTCCGTTTGGCAGGCAAAAGGCTTTGAAGTTATTGGTGGGGCGGGGCGAGCAGGGAGAGCGGCCAGGTGACACAGGCTCGGGTTTACCAGGTCTCCTGGGATATGGAGTCCCGGTCCCGACGCTCGCAGCCCTGCACACATACACGCACCCACAGGTGTAATCCCAGGTCCAGGAAAGATACACACGGCGCTGCGGGACCTGCGGAGCGGGTTCCGCGAGGTATGGCGTTAGGAACTGAAGTGCGCCAGTAGCAGCAGGAACCACAAATCCAAACAGGTCAAACATTATTTTTCTCAAGTTTAAATGAAAAAAATACACTCATGGCTAGAGAAAAAATATTGAATTATTTGATGATACATTCGTAATATTAAATGAGATGTTTAGAATTACTTAAAAGTGATCTAAATATATTTCATAAAATGTCTTATTGCATTAATTTTGTAATCTACAGAAATTAATTGTGAAATATTTTATAATTAAATAATAAATATGTGTTCTTTTTATATGTTTAAAAAAAATAGAATTATTTATATTTGGAACTATTAATTTATTTATTTTAACATTTTTTCCTGTAAGGTTTTATTTTAGGTCCCTAACTTCTTTGAATTCTATGGGAAGGTGTTGCAGTACCAGTGGTTGGCCAGGTGTATTGCTGGACTTATTTCATCACTGAGCTGAAGTAATTTACTACCATTTGGGTTCCCTTTTGGGCTGCAGTAACTTTAGAAGTCCATAATATGAAAAGCAATGGGCTTCCTCTATTTTCGGTGGGTACACATCCCTCAAAACACTCCTCCATGAGCCTTCCTTATCTCCTCCGTAGCCCCTCCATAACCATCATTTTGTAATATGTTTTGTAGCACTACAAAATGTGTAGCATTTTGTTGTATTTTTTGTAGTACCACAAAATGTATTTGATGAATCGGCCCCAATATCTCTGAAAGCTGGAGTAAGCATTTTCTCCTTTTTAGAGACCCTCATTAATAACCAGTGATCAAGCAACTGAGGGCATAATTAACAAAATATTTTTGCAGTTCTAAATTGAGGGACTGGAGTTGTGGCCAGGATGGCAAAGGAGTAAGATACAACTCTCTCCTATCCGTGACATATGGGCTAATCCACTACAATCCTCAGGCCAAAGACCTAGGAGGTCTACAACGCCAGCAATCGCAACAGAGTCAGACTTAGAAAATCAGGTGGTGATGTTGGGTGCCTTCCGGGGCAAGGAAAAACTAGCAGTCTAAGTCTGTGTGAAACGGTAAGTATAAGATGGCAGCCATCTGTAGGAGCTAGAACCAGCCCAGTTGCTTCAACAATGGAGACAACTGGAACTACCAAAAAGACGGCCCCTCAAACAGAAATGGAGAGGACGGCATGAACAAAAGACAATGGGCTTTCACCCCCCCCCCTCTCCCCTGACATTGGAGCTTCTCTGGTGGTAGGTTCAGGCCCTCCTGTGTATGCCAGTAAACTATAGCTGGAGAGAGGCCCACCGTGGGTCACCATAATTCAGGTGAGTGGAGCCAACCCAAAACATAGTTGCATGACTTCAAGTGAGATAACCACATGGGGAGGACTGCTGTATACAACCAAGGGAATAGTTGGACATGCAAGCACAGCAGTCAGTTCTGCTTAGAAGCAATAGAATGGGTGCCTCAGTATGGATGCCGAAGCATATATGATGATTGTTCTTTAAGGCAGCAACATAATAGTGATGATATAGTAATCACCACATTACTATCCCCCAATACAAAGACAGTAATAAATCAAACCGTGCAGAGAAACTCCTGGGACCTTGAGCATTCTGCACAGGAGCTGTTGACCACCGGCCCCTCAGTGTCACCACACAAGTCTGGACTTTGACAAAGAGACTATTCCCCAGGGATAAAGGAATTGTGGGTACAGGTAGACACCAGCTAATCAGCACAAAACAAATCTGCACCATCAACAAATACTAAGGGGGGGGTGCTATGCTGGCAGTAATCCACCGAGCACACAATGCTCCTCACTTTAACAAAATATTCTTTTAGTATGGCCAGTCAGTCAAAACAATGCTGACCGGGCCCGCCCATCAAAAACCTGGAAATGCCACAGAAGAGAAAACAAGAAGACTCATCAAAGACTCACCATCATTCTCTCAGTAGCAAGGATCCTGATCGGCCAATTACACAGCAATCTCTGGAAGAGGTATTGCTAGGGCTATAGGATGATTTTTCATCTTTACGTGGAGACCTACACCAGGAACTACAAGATGCCAAGAATAATATCAACAGCTGACATCATAGCCTGGGAATGGAGTAGATGGTGCATGGTATCAAGGAAATCAAACGTATTTTCAGGACTTTAGGCACCAATCGTGGATTCTTTTGCAAAAGGCTGCAGGGAATGTATGTGTCTAAGAAGTCTGAGAGCACCAAAAATTGTATCAGCTTGATTGAGCTGGAAGTACATATCGGCTTCCTTTTGTTGGAAAGTCAACAACAGGTCTTTCATAATCCTGCCATCTATGCAGTGCTACAGTGGGGTTTGCCGATGGTGGGGGGAAGAGGAGACTAGTCATTTTTGATTGTTGAAGTTTAAAGTTTAACAGCAACTGAAAGCCCTATAAACATTGATGGAACCATAAACGGTGGGTCTGAGTCACAAAACATGTTTGTGAATCTAAGTAAGCTAAACAAATGTTTGCAAAAAGAGGTATTTTTGGTTGTAAAATTTAAATCTTCCTTCTGAGCGGACTCTTAATACCGATTTGAGTACAGCAGGAGTTTTAGCCCAAATTAGTGCTACAGGTAATGAAATTATTTTGCGTGCAGTATTTCCGCATGCTGAAATTCTGCAGATTTCTCCTAGGACAAAATCTCCAGGTCAGATCTGAAGAATTGAGACCTGGAAAATGTTCCGGAATTTGATAATGACTTGCAGAAACCAGTGTGTGAACACTGTTTCCTGGTGTTTCCCCCATCCCTATCCAATAACTTGGAATACAGTGTTAATTTATCATTCCAAAATTGACAATACTCAGATAGTATAACTTCTGTCTAAGCTTTACTACCCTACGCCTATCACTGTCAGCCCTCACACTGTAGTGCTTAAAAATCGTGTTACACCTTTTGAGGCAGATTGTTTCACAGAAGTGTTGCCAGTGCAGCACAAAAAGTACACCAAACGTTGTATTGTGTTTGAAAAAAGCACTCCACGGCATGGTTTAACACTTCTCGAGTCAACTTTTAGCTTTAACGAAATCACATGAAGGTAGGAGCAAGTGTCATGCAGTAATCGAGGAACCAAACCATATTGCCACTCAGGGACTAATTATGAGTCTGCCCGTCTTCGGACCGCCAGACTCGTTGGAGGCGGTAGTGGTGGTCTTACAACCGCCACATTACGACCCTACTTGGTTGTGCCACCCTGAGATCGCCAACTCCATCAGGGAACCGCAGTTTCCTGGCTGTGGCTCAGCGGTCCAGAGGCATCCTTATGCTTGACTGGACCGCCATGGTCCAGTAAAGCATATTACGAGTTTCCTCTCCACCAGGGTTCTCATAGCGGTTCTTCCTCTATGAGAACCCTGGTGGAAAGATGTAGGGTCCCCATGTGCATCACGCCCACATAGGTGTGCACATGTTGTTCCTCCATGTGTGCATCCACAGAAATTCCAATACGGTATAGACTTTTAAGTCAATGCTGTGCTGGAACTGTTTCTGACATTCCAATCTCGTGGGAACACCAATGAAATTGCTAACTAAATGACTAAAAATGTAATTACACGGCAGGCGGTTCTCCCGCGGGTTTGGTGGTGCGGCGGCTCGATGGTCCCGCCGCCGCACCATCAAACTCGTAATTGGCCTCTCAGTGTTCAGGAAGAATTTTTTGATATCATGATCCAACTAATGGTTGTCTGCTGCTCACATCTTCATTTGAAAGTCCAAGTTTAACCTCTAAACTTTTTTAAAAGTTTTTAACATAGCCAAGATGACCGCCTGGTAGGAGCTCTAGGTTAGTGCTCCGAGTGCTTGGGATTCCATTTTTTGGATTTAATCCCTGTTAGCACCCAGCATCCCGGGCATTTCGAGCAACGCAACTGCAACATAACTACCTCAAGTAACTGGAACATTTGCATCTAGTAACTGGAACATTTGCATCACCCTTACCTGGCTGGCGGTGGCTGGAGTATTCTGAGGGTCCCTCATCTACACGGAGGCTGTGATCGCGGGAGAGGACTGAGTCGCCCCCGCCTTCTCTGGACACCGGGCTGCCCCTGGCCATCGGCGGAGCCTAGGTCGGACGTTTGGCTGCCTGGAGCCTGCTGTAGCGCTGCCTGGAGCCTTCTAGGGGTCCCGGATCGCCCCCCGGAGGCTGAGACCGTCGCACGAGAGAACCGAGCGGTTCTAGCCATCAGAGGCGTCCGGTACGCCTGTAAGCACCGCCACCGGTACCGGCTGCAGTGGTCGGATTTCTGGCCCGGACTCCTGCGGCATCGGAGAGATATAGTCGGGATCTGGAAGCACGACGGATGACTGGAGCTTGCCCCCAGCTGCACCGGGAGCTGGATACGATCAGAAGTGTGGCGCCGCCGCCCAGGGGAACTGCCGGAGTGGAGCCCTGAGGCATACGGGATCTGGAAGGACGACGGACGACTGGAGCTTGCCCCCATCTGCACCGGGAGCTGGATACGATCAGAAGTGTTGTGCCGCCACCCAGGGGAGCTGCCGGAGTGGAGCCCTGAGGCATACGGGATCTGGAAGGATGACGGACGACTGGAGCTTGCCCCATCTGCACCGGGAGCTGGATACGATCAGAAGTGTTGTGCCGTCACCCAGGGGAGCTGCCAGAGTGGAGCCCTGAGGCAGACGGGAAACACACAACATCTCCTATCGAGGCGGGAGGGGCTGCAGCTCAGTTGCTCTGGCCGCGCGCGAAGATTAGCCTTCAACCTGCCAGAAGTCGTTGCACACCGCAGCTGTGCACATTCTGGCTAGACCCTCGATAACTGCAAAACTCTGCTGTCTACATCAACGTACTTGCTGAGCAGAAATTACAAAAAGGTATTTACTTCACCCCACTCGCTTGTTCACATTTGTTAAACCTCCTTTTTTAAACCTCCTTTGTTCAAAATGGCTGGGGTCATAAAACTGTAGCAATAAATCCCCTCCTGTACCTCCGATGCCCACGAGGCTCCTCAACTTAACTCCTCCACACAAGACCACCAAAATAGAGATAAGACTCCCTCCCAGCAAGCTAGGAACTGAGCTTGCTCAAATAGAAAGTGAAACTACCCTTCCCTGTTCTCAAACGAACAACAACAAACAGAGGACTACTGTCTCTATCTCCCCTATATGGCTGCCATTTTAGACTGGTCTCTCTCTTTGGCGGCCATCATGGACTAGTCATTCTCACTATCTGACCATACCCTAAGAACTGGACTTTTCTAGACTAATCTCAACTACCGCGCACTTTACATAGCTCTGTATCTACACCTTCTTGTGATAGAGGGTCTGCCTTTTATTGCAGTATTATACTTCTACTTGTACTTTGTATATTTTTTGTAAACTGCACCCATTTCACTTTTTTGCACCGATCGCTACCTCATATATTTCTGGCTGCTCACTAGTGGCACTTTTGACTCATTAACTTTTGTTGGCATCTGTATTTTGTTCCAGTATATCATCAGTATTATACTTCTACTTGTTTACTGTACATTTGTGTAAGCTGCACCCATTTCACTTTGTATCCCTGTAATGCACCTATTGCTACCTCATATATTTTTGTACATTTTTGTAAACTGCACCCATTTCACTTTTTATTCCTGTAATGCACCGATTGCTACCTCATATATTTTTATCACTCACTAGTGTCACTATTGGCCCATGTAACTTATTGTTTGCATTTGTCTTTGCCCTTGTATGTCTCTACTGTTCACCCTCCCATACCCACCTATACCGCCATCCCAACATGGATCCCATCGGCAAACACACATATAAAATCAACTACCCACCCGCACTCACCAAAAAAGCCGCTAAACGCTTTAAACACAACTTCCTGAGGTCCCACCCTGAAACCCCCTTTGCCGACACCTACTTCTCACCGGTCAATGGATCCTTGAACACCGATATCATTTTCCACACCACACGCAGAGCTCAATGGAGAAAAGCGTTCCTCACCTTACTCACCGTCTCCACCACCAGGAAATCCGCTCATGGCCTAACACTCTCCATCACACCATCCCAACTCTTCCCTGGCAGAACCACCATTACTATCTACAATAACGGGATTGTCCTAATTCAATCCACAGACAGGAACCTGGAACTACTCGACAACCTGTTCCCCACTTTCAAAGAGCACCTCTCCAATCCTCGGACCTCCACTCATATCACCTCCAGTACTATCACAGCTGACTTCACAGCCCCCACCCACAACCCTTCTAACCTAGTTCGGCACCAGAACGACACGCACCTCACCTCTACCCCCAGCACCCTAGTCAATCACCCACCTGCTGTAACCACCCCACATTCCTCAATCACAGACACAGATCTCTCCCTCTCATACACCAGCCGCCCCCCTACCCCCCCTTCCAACCCGCGGACCTCCACACATACCACTCCCATTCCTTTCACCCCTGACACCACAGCCTACCTAGTTCAGCACCAGAGCGACACGCACAACGACAAATCCCACCCTTTATCCCCCCCGTTCTCAGTCCCCACTACCACCCTCTAACTAATCACGCAGAGCACACCACATCTACTAATCTAACTCCCCCTCCCCACAACATGACCATCTCCAATCCCATTTCCCTCCCCCTACTCTAAGCCCCCACTACCTTATCTGCTCCCCCATCACCACTAACATACACTCAACCTCCACCCTGCTCTCTCCGCTTACCACCAATGCCCTCACCTACTCCACCAACCTCCTCCCTACTTCATCCACACCCATCCCTCCCAAACCCTCTCTCCTCCCTAACACCAACCCGTACACCAACGCCACGGAGCCCTGCACGAACACCAACCCACCTCCCCACCCACACGCCAATTCCCAGGTCAGTCATTCACCCCTGATTTCCATCCCCAACACCAACACCTATCCCACGCTGGACAAGATTATGGTCACCCTCCTCCAGCTCAAAGAAGACATTCACACCATCAAAGAACTACTCTTCACACACCCCAGACACCCCTCACTCACAACCACCCCCCCTCCCAACATGTCCCCCACCCTTCCGGATGACTCTCCCACTCTACACCCCCCACACTGGACCGCGAACCCTGTCCACAATCGCAACAACCGCCCTCGTCGCCCATGCAACCTTCCGGATGACTCTCCCACTCTACACCCCCCACACTGGACCGCGTTCCCTGTCCACAATCGCAACAACCGCCCTCGTCGCCCATGCAACCCTCTTTCGGACCTCGACACACTCACCCTCCTCCGCTCCTACGACCCAGCTCCCCTAAACCACACAACCACCACACACCTCTCCATTCCCACGATATACTCAAATCCCCATAGACCCCCCCACACTAAACAACAGAATCTCCATCCCTAATAACCTTAGAAAAGTCCCCCTCTCTCTAGAACCCTCTACCTCCCTCAACACACCCCGTCTCAAATGCACTCTCCTCAACTGCAGATCGGCCTCCAGACACTCCTCAGCCATCGCTGACCTCATCTTAACATTGGACCTTGACCTAATTATCATGACTGAAACCTGGCTAACCGAATCCTCTACACCTATAATGGACATTCTGGTTCCCCCCAATTACCACATTATTAGACTTGACAGGTCTGGCAAAATTGGTGGTGGAATCGCATGCATATATAGGAACAACCTTTCTGTTCTGAAAGTCACCGCCCCTTCCCTACCCTCCCCAATTTCCTGTGAATACATCTGCCTCAATATTACTAGTGAGGGCAAACCGATATGCTCTCTTCACGGCATTTACCACCCACCCGGGGACAACCACACCTTCGCCCAACAAATCATGGATATGATCTCAACCAATTCCGGACGACAGCTCACCCAAATATACCTTGGTGACTTCAACCTCCACTGGAACGATCACAATGACGCGGTGGTAAATAGTCTTAAAAATTTCCTCAACGCCCTTGACCTCACCCAAATATGCAACAGCCCGACCCACGAGAAAGGCTCTATCCTCGACCTTATCATCTCCAAAGAGGACTCTATCCAACTCGAGTCTATCCAACCCTGTGACTGGTCAGATCATCATATTGTCACATTCTTCATCAATGAAATAGTCAAATTCAACCCGGTTCAATCCTCCAAGCCTAAAGTCTGGAAAAGAGATCTGAAAAAACTTAACCCAAACTCCTTACCCCCTAACAGCTGCAACCTCCTACTTCCTCCTACCGGCGCTACGGACGTCCAATCCCTGACTGACCACTATCTCAACGCCATGACCTCAATAATTAATGAGGCTGCACCCATGCAGCTAAAAAGAGTCGCCGCTAAAATCTCCAAACCTTGGTACGACGGGAGTCTCAATGAGGATAGACGAGCCATGCGAATGGCAGAGCGCACCTGGAGATCAGCTCCCTCTGCACTGCACCTAAAAACCCTGAAGAAAAAGAGAAACGCCTACTTCAGGAAAATAAAACGTTCAAAATCAGACTTCTTCAGCCTCCAGCTCGACCAAGCAAAAAAAACGTCCGAGAAAACTGTTTGAGCTAATCAGAACACAATCCAAGGAACAACCCCAACCACTCAGCACTATGCGCGAAGCACCCTCCTGTGAAGACTTCGCCGCTTTCTTTATCCAAAAAACTGACAACATAAAGAGCGATCTCCTCATTGACGCAAGCCTTTACTCCAAACCACACTGCATAGCACTCACTGAACCAAAAAACAATGCTACATGGTCATCCTTTGGCACCTACTCGGAAGAAGAAATTGGCAATCTGCTCAGCACCTTGAAACCATCCAATCACCTCACGGACCCCCCTCCCTGCCAACGCTGTCAAGGACTTCACCCCTTTCTACTTCCACTCTGGACTAAAATTATCAACAGCTCACTTCAACAAGTAACCATCCCTGACTCCCTCAAAGTTGGACAAGTCACGCCTTTACTAAAGAAACCTACAGCTGACCCCTCTGATCTAAACAATTACCGTCCCATTACCAATTTTCCCACTCTCGCCAAACTGTTAGAAAAATGCGCACAACTACAATTGACTAAACACATTGATCAGTTTGATCTCCTCAACCCTCATCAATCAGGCTTCCGAGCAGGACACAGTACAGAAACTGCTATGACTCACATAATTGACAACGCCCTTCAAATCCTAGATCAAAACGATACCTGCCTCCTCATCCTTCTTGATCTCTCCTCAGCATTCGACACCGTTAAACATGAGAATTTACTCAAACTATTAAACACAAGAATGGGTCTATCTGGGACTGTACTCAAGTGGTTCACTTCCTTTCTACACAACAGGTCGCAGAAATTCAAGAGCAACAACTTGATGTCCTCGCCAATACCTGTATCGTTAGGCGTCCCCCAAGGATCCTCCCTATCCCCAACTTTGTTCAACCTAGTTATGGAACCTCTCACCACCTTGCTACAAGCATCCAATGTACACTTTCACATGTACGCCGATGACACCCAACTATATCTCAAATTACAATCCCCCAAAGACATTTTGCTCCTGAACTCAACGATCAGAAGCACCCAATCCTGGCTTGCCGATAATCATCTCAAACTCAATGCTCTGAAAACAGAGTTCCTTTTGATCTCACCTCCCGCGAAGATCTCTACCACTCAAATTTGGCTCAAGCACCTAACTGCACTCAATGTCCAACCCACCATCGTGGACTCAGCAAAATCTTTAGGCATAACACTCGACACCAATATCAACATGCAGCAACATATCAGCAAGGCAACTAAGGGAGCGAACTACCAAATCAATACCCTGAGGAAACTTAAACCCTTCCTCCCAGCCAAAGACTTCCAAAATGCAGTACAAGCACTAGTCATCCCTCGAATAGAATACGGCAGCATCGCCCTCTGCGGTCTCCCCCTAACTACTACTGCACTCCTAAGAGCCTCTCTAAACGCTGCAGCGAGACTCATCACTGGGTCGAAAAAACACTCGCATATTTCCCCTGACTTGAAATCCCTGAACTGGCTGCCATTTGAAGCCAGAATACATCTGAAAATCGCCTGCATGACACACAAGGCTATACACCTGAGCTCACCCGGATACCTCACCCAGAAGCTGACAATCTCTGGCGGCTCTAGAAACACTAGAGATTGTTTTATATGCAAAACCAGAAATAAACACTATTACAGATGTTGTAAGGGTCCACTCTTCTTAATATACCCAGAACAAGCAATGAAATTGCCAATCGTTTTGGCTTTTGTAATGTGAAAAGATGTATTCAAACTTCAACAACACTCAACACAGGTACAGAAAGGGCAGCAGCGGTGCACAATTCCATAGCACAAAGGAGTGAGAGGAGCAGTGCAGGAGTGAGAGGAGCAGTGCAAGGTTCGGGGACACACACACACAAACACACACAGAAACTGTACAAGACAGCAAGCAACAGTGAACTCATACCTGCCTCACAGGATAGGTGCAATGCGAGCATCAACATTGCAAGTTTTTCTCACTCACAGAATAGGAAAAGGTGGAACAACCACAGTGGAAACAACACTTCTTCATAAAACAGGTCCAGCAGAGCAAGCACAAGATTCCCTCTGTAAAATAACAAGTATGTGTTGAGGAGCAGCAGAACAAGCTTCTTGCCCTCATAGTAGAGTTACAACTTAGGCAACCCTAGCAAAATCTCCCCTCCCATACTGGGCGAAGTACATTTTCCTGCAACACTAGCTGTAGCAATATTACCATGTGTGCTTCTTCAGCTGGTAAACTAATAACTCATGCAGGTCGCAGCCAAGGCACCCACCCCCTATTCACTCCCACAAAAAGTGCATCCTCTTCTCTCTCCCACACCTTGCTAGCATTCTCACACCACCTTTGTACTGTTTTCTATAATTAATTCCCCTGTTTTTGTCAATATTCCCTACACATATCTCTGGTGCGTCGATTTTCTCCCAGAGAGCAGGATAAGTTTGTCTTTTCCCATGTGTTTCTCGGCTGTGGCAGCTTCGGTGTTGGCCTGAAGGATATTGCTTTGTTTGTCAACTGGGTTTATTGGTGAGTCTTCTGGAGCAACGTGATCAACTTTGTGCTGCATGGCAGGTTCGGCTTCTTTTGTCCTATGTTCACCTTCCTACAATCCTGTCATGTTTATTGTTATTTTCGTTCTCAGTACTCTCGGGCTCGGATAGCCTCTGGCTGCTACTCTTCTCGCATATTTCCCCTCCCTCTTTCCAGGAACTGAAATTAATCGGTGACTGGTTGTGTCAGTTCATGGTAGTAGTAGAGCCAGAAACAAGGAAGCAGTGTAGATGTGTACTTCTGAAAACGTCTTCTTATTTGAGTTCTTCACACCCTACTGTTTCTCACTCACCTCACCTCACCTCCCACCCTGCACTCTCACACTTTTCATTTGCATGTTCCATCTCTATCCCTATTCTGAAACCCACATCACTCTATATTTTTACTCCAGCCTAGTTGACACTTGCACACACACAGACACACATGAATCTCCTATTGACCATACTCTTGCCATCCTCTTGCACACCAGTGTTTCTCATGTTTTAGTCTCCCTTTCTTCTTAAATCGTTCCATGAGCTTCCTCTGCCTCACATACTGTTTTTATCAACTCACTTCCTCTGACTTATGCTATCATACTCACATTATCATAAAATACCACACCCTCCACTCTTTTATATTTTCTATGTATGGAAGGGTAGCTGCAAAGTATCAGGTTAGAGTTATTTGGAGCAGCTGATTAACCTCCTCCATAACTCAAACCTTTTCGAAATTGCTTTCATTGCAAGTGCCCAGATGCATTGAGTTAAATGGTTTTCCAAAATAATGTTCATCCACCTTGTAAGAAAACCTCTTTTTGCATGATCACCCCTGTTTGGACTGATGCTGCTGTTTTTTCAACTCTATAAGTGCACTAAGTCCAGCCAAACAGGCTTCAGTGCCAGGGCTATGACCCTATAAAAGGTATATGGCTAATTGGCTGACCCACACTTGAAATCAATTAGCTTACCCATAAGTTACTAGTATATGGTGCCAGAGCTACCCAGGGCCTGTAAGGTAAAGAGACCCTCATGGACTGCAGCACTCACTATTTTGCCATACGAGTGACAAAGCAAAGCATGACTCCCAGCTCACCATTGCTGGCTGGCAAAGCACATTAGACTGCCAAAACAACTTTGGAATTTCAAATCTTCCTTTTTCATATTTGTAAGTCACCTCTAGGGCAGGCCCTACTGAGCTCCAAAGGCAGGGTGCATTACATTAAAAAGATGGGAATCTGTTTTGATAAATTGACATGTCCTGGCAGTACAAACCTCACATTGTCCTTTTTAATGTGGAAGGGTTACTATCTCCATTGCCGAATACAGAGTTACACACTGACAACTATGCAGTGCCTACTTCTGGATGGTAGTACTAAATCTAATGCGTTGAGGTAACAAAAGATTTGCTGCATCAAACCTGACTTGTTACTCAAGGCAAATGTAATGAAACCTTTGCACAAATTGCAACTTTAGAAAGTTGCCACTTTGTTGCTCAAAGTCTCCAGTGACACTGCGCAGTTACACACAAGCTGCTTTCTTTGAGATAGCATTCTGCCCTCCTGGGGAGAGGTGTGAATGACTCTCAGGAAGGTACGCAAATGACTTTCCCAGGGAAGAGGTGTGACCTTCTTCTGGCAGGATGGTCAAACAGTGTGTGAGCTCATAAAGAGCTTCAACTGGAAAGCTGCCTTTGAAGGGCAAATAGTAGTCAAACACAAGATGGGCAGCTCATTTATTTTAGCAGACAGGCTATCATTTCAGAGAGGTGTCAGATTTTTATTATGGTGTGTTGTCTTCTTATTCAGCTGTTTTTGTACTTTGTAATGATTTACCCTTGATCCTTTGATAAAGCCTGAAAGCTCTGAGCCACAGCTACCCATGGCAGAGGTAAGGTTTTGCAACTGAACCTGACTGGACCTAACACAGAGGTGTGCCTTTGTTACAAGGTGAGGTCACAAAATCACACCATATAACAAACCACTTTCCTTGTATTGCTACCTAGCTGTGGGACACAGAACGTGTGTTTTGCAGTATCAGGCAGTTAATAAATTGGAAAACTTAAAGATCTGCCAAATCAACACCTAAACAGTAGTACTTGTTATTCCTAATCACAAATGCTCAGTTGAATTGGGATTTGAAGACTCATAAGTACTGTTTTCAAAAGTTACTAAACACTTAAAAAGTTTGCAAAATGTTTCAACAAAGGTTTGCAAAAAGGTTTACAAAATGTTGCCTAGTTTCCAGGACTGGTTTCAAAAGTCAGAAGTAATGGAGATTGATTTGGGCACTCTTTCAACACTCAAGATCAATGAGGTGAGAGGATAGTGTAAAGACAGAAAAAATAACCTGGGCTCTTCAGCAAAGAATGATGGTCTCGAGAAGGCTCTCAGATTCTGGAAGGAAGGCTACAGAGCGCAAGCACTCCTGGAAAGTACAAGTACTCCAGACAGTGGGGAAGAGGATTGTCAGAAATTGCCTTTTCTGCTTGGGCACTCCCACACATTTTGCTTTCCTCTTTTGCTGTTCTCATTTTTGTTGGCCTTAGTAATTGTGCTCTCTCTCCCCAAACATTGTTTGTTTGAATTATCCACAATTGGCATATTTAATTTACCTATACATCCCAAGTGAAGTGCACTATCTGTACCCAGGACCTGTAAATGTAATGTTGTTAGTGAGCCTGCAGGACTAATTGTTCTGCCCACTTAAGAAGCCCTTTAAACATGTTGCAGGTCTGCCACTGCAGAGTTTGTGTGTACAGTTTTCACTGCCATATCAACTTGGCATTTAAATCCCATTAGATACGAGTATGAATTAACCGTGCACACAGTTATGGTAAACGGACTATTTTTTAAAATGTAACCGGTGTTAAAGGGAGCTTATCTGATAAAGTGTGCTACGCAAATTCTCACTTGAAATCACAATATACTCAAATATTCAAAAGCAGCTTGATTCACAACATCTTCTCTTTGTTGTGTGGTATAAAGTAAATACAATCAAAGGAACATCAATGATTACAATGATATTTTTTTAAATCATAATACATAATTTCTGTGCATGATACATGTTCATTAATCAAGGTACGATATTCTGCATACAAAGATCAGTTGTGTGCAGCCCTATGCATTTCGGGACCCTTTGTCCCTTCTTCAGGGGCCACTGAAATATAAACAAAATGATAACAATTAATTATCATCGTGCACAGGGCACTAACAGTATTTAGCCACCAAACTATGAGACACCCCCAACTGCAAAAGTGGAAAACCGTAATAAGGTGACTGACTGAGTGTGGTGATAGAAAAGAAATACTTCAAAGATAGACACCGCTTCTAAAAAAAACGAGAGTCTTCACAAGGTGCTACCACCAATATTGTGATATGCACAGAGAAAAGAGGCCTCATGCTCTAAAAGATGACACACAATAAAGAAAGAAAAAATACAGGTGGTTGTCAGGTTAAATAAAGTGAACAAAGAAATTGAAAAAGCGGCCAAACTGCAGCGTCTACTCAAGAAAAGCATATGGAGTGAAAACTTACTTTGACGCACAACCAATATATTGCTAAACCGTACACAGAGTGAACTGGTGGATGCCTATGGATAACACAGATTTTCACAACAAGTGTATCCTCCAGAGATCATACAACAAGCAGAGGATCGAATTCAGAAAATTGACTGTAGTAAACTATTCACTATCAAACAAAAAACATCCACCAATCGGATGGTGTTCGTATCTAAATTTTCCACAAAATCCTAACACATTAAAAAAATTATACTTAAGAGATGGGAATTGTTACAATTAGAAACCGAATTCGGGAATTGACTTAATTAATTTCCTCTGTTTACATACACTAGAAACCAAAATGTCAAGGAGCTACTTGCCAAGAAGAATCAACACAGCAATATTAAACATACAGGGATAAAAAAATGCAGTAACTGCATTCATTGTAATAACGTCATACAACACAATTTCACCACACACCCAAGAACAGGAGAAAAAATCAGTTTAAATCACTCATCTGATTGCAACACCTCAAACGTGACATGTCCAGATAGTGAAATACTGTGTATTTCCTTTTTCACTGTTGAAAGGCTTTCTATCCCATAGGCTTATCATTGGGGTTGCACTGCAACATTTTTACATGTGTAACTTGTAATAAGGACAAGATAAGAAAATGAAATTTAAACTCTCTGAACTTAGATTTTATTAACACGCCTTTTGGTAAAAGTGGCTTTTCAATCCTGTGTTTGAAAATACCACTTTTAGAAAGTGTTTTATCACTAAAAGATACCCGAAACACCATCAATCTAATCCTTACTTATTTATAGAAACCTATGCATTGTTGCTCTAATTTCCAATAAAATGACATATTACTAATTTAAACATTCTCAAACCCTGTACACTTAAATTATAGCACCCACAGTTTTAACCCTAAATCCAAGGAAATAGACGAAGAGTTCTATTTATCAATGGGTTCTTTTTTACCCTTGAAACAAGGCAGAAAGTACATGTACAATGTCATTTCACACACGTGTAAGTGTATACAGTATGAACACATTGGTTAAGGACAAAACATATATAAACTTAAACATTACATCACATTAGTATTTAAACATGTAATAAAAACAATCAAAATGACATGTGAGGAAGGTGTCCTATAGTTTAGAGTTGATGATGTAATAATCAATTGTAACCCTCTCATGTACAGTACGCAATGTACTGTATGGCCCTATGTTGATTGTGGTCGGAGCAGTATTCCTTATATAGGTGATGTCATGATTTACACCACTAATATTAAACAATACAATGTGCAGGCTTTACAATTTATGATAGCTCCTGGCCACACTTATGCTTTTCGACCGTCGTATTTTTGGGCATGGAGTGTATTTCAAAGAAGGTCTTCTTCAGGGCTGTGAACCTTATTAGGTGGACACTGTGTGATATATCAAATTGAACAGTTAAAGTGTGAATAATAGCCTTGTATTTCCTGCAACAAGTGTATGTGGAAAATATTTCCACATGATAATAGAATTATAAGGGACATACCATTGTAGCTGCCACTCCCTGCTGCTTTCCTCAAGAAATCTAGATGGTTCTTTAAGGTTCAATGTATGCCTTACTTCACCAAATGGGCCTAAATTAAAATGGAACGGGAACTTTTAGTCATGTGTATTGGACCCCTCCAATGGGACATGATCAGTGATAGTAATATGGAGGGACCTTGCAACTTCTGACCAATGCAAATGTTGCCCTGTCTGGACATTACCCTAAGGATTAGATTGGAAGTGTCTTGTGTTCTTGAAGCCAATAAAGCTTTGTGGTGAGTGTGTGTAACGTGAAGGCCGTCACAACATTAGACCTCATTCTTGGAGTTCATTTATCTCACCATTTCCGTACTGAATTAGTTATAAATTTTGAACATATGGTTATGTTCACTATTTTCAAGGGTGTTCAGTCCACATAGGAACATTTCATCCTAAAGATGGTCTTAGAGATGCTAGCACAAGACAAGACCGAAAAGTTGACAGCCTAACACATTTTCGTTGTAACCGTCATTTCAGGAATTGTTCATTGCATGTCCAATGATGATTTCCCTGTTTTTGAATAGGAGAAATGGGTTATAACAAAAGTGTTCATGAGAAAATATTTTTTTCACGAATGTCCATCTCAGTCGCTTTAGGGTATATGTGAAATATACTCTGTACTTTTCTTTGTAATACAGTTTTTTACATACATTTGTACTTAAAAAGTATACACCTGCTCTGTTTTCTGTTTTTTCCCTGTTTCTGAAAGACTTGTTTTGAAATAATATAATTAACTTCGGAAATCCATTTGCTAGAAGCTACTAATTAGGGTTTTAAAAATGTTTTTTTCTGATTACATAAGATTTGTATGAGAAGGAATCCCTTGTATGCTTCACTACCTGAATTTTAGAAAGTAGGCATTTTCTTGTTTAACCATTCTGTGTGCCTCTGCTGTTTTGTGTATTGACTTTCTGGTTTTGGATTGACAGGAGCTGGGGATGTGTATACACTGTAGGCAGCCACAAGGGGGGTTGAGGTGTGTACTGACTTTCCTGGGTAACTCATAGCTGGGCTGAAAAGACCTTCGCTACATTTAGAGTGGTGGGAGGGGTTTCACTTGCAACTAAACAGTCTGTGTCCCCTTTGCACAATGCTGTCTCCACCTCTTGTGGTCTTGCAGCACCAGAGAGGACAGGACTGGTTTGTACTGGGCGCAGAGGCCCTTGCCAGAAAGAGAATAAAGAGAAAATGGGGTATAAGTATTGGACCTTAAACCCTAGAGGATTAGATAATTTCTGGACTCAAGTGGAACCTCTGCCAAGGAGAAGAGCTGGAAAGCTGTAAGGAGGAGTACTACCCCTCTGCTATGTGTGCTTTGTTGGGTTGGCCTACAGTAGCTGCTTCTGCCAAGGAGAGGACAAAGACTGGAACTTGCTGTGAACCTGCTTGAAGAAGAATCTCCAAGGGCCTGTGAGTAAGCATGAGCGCAAAATCCGCTCCGATCGCGGATTTTGCGGATTTTCGGTAAATTCGCGGTCCGCGAACTCTCGCGAATTTACCGAAAATCCGCAATCCGCGAGCGGCGGATTCCGCGGTCAAAAGTTCAAGCCTAATTTACGATGGCGCCGGCAAGCTGCCAGCGCCATCCTGAAATAGTTACTTAATTAGCTTCAACAGGAAGCTCTAATAGATAAGATAAAGCAGGGGCTCGAGCGCCTGCTTTATTTTATCAATTGGAGCTTCCTGTTGAAGCTAATTAAGTAACTTTTTCAGGATGGCGCTGGCAGCTTGCCGGCGCCATCGTAAATTATTTACGATGGGGAAAAACGGTGGTGTCTTCTTGAATAAATATGAAGGGCAGGGTTCATTCTGGCACGACGGTCCTGGCACAAAAATTAACCCTCAACAGGAAACACTTACAGATATCAATAAAGCATGTGCCCTATTTGAAGCTTAAATTCAGTGACTCATTCATCAGCCCAAAAACAATCGTGAGCGTTGTGGAGGCTGGGCAGGTGTGCCTTCTTCCAAAATATACCATCGAAAATCCGCTGTGATGCTGGCCAGAGGAATTTGCATCTTTGACTTTCACGAGCGCAATCCCCGTGCTGTTCCTGTGACCAGGAGCTTCTGTCTCTTAATCTGCTGCTCTGATCGGTCTCTGACCTTTTATACACACAAGAGGCATGTGCGCTCGCATGGAAGCCCCGTCCGTTTGGCCCCGCCCACACGCTCGAGGAAGCCCCGCCCCCAAATCCGCCGATCCGCAAAATCCGCTGATTTTGCGGATCCACGATCCGTGAATTCGCAAATTCGTGAATCGTGGATCCGCAAAATCCGCCCATGCTTACCTGTGAGTGCTGGCCTCCTGTTCTGAAATCTCTGGGCCACAAAGACTTCACCTACAACATACTGACCAGCACCTAGACTCCTCTGTGGACTCCTGCATTCAAAAGAGTGCCAATTCCAGTTCCTGGGCCCTGAGAATTGTGTGGTTGGTGTTGCAAAGCAACAAAAACAACGCAGACGCAGTAAGTGACTCTACCAGTGATGGATCGGGACACCGCTCGTGGAGTTCTCGACTCACCGCCCGCCTACACTGCAGCTCCGATGCCCTTCAAAGCCTGCAGTTATCGGCTTTTTCAATGCTAGAGCTCGCACCGATGCCGTCCCCACCACCGCCAGCATCCCCTTATCGCTGAGCCACTAACCGATGAGGGTGACTTCATGAACTCTTCGACTTAGCATTGAATCATCTCACGGGAACTGATGCCTCACGGTCAATGCCACCTAACATCTCCTCTCCTGGACGCGACGCATCGCCTCCTCACGGACACATCTCCATGCAACACCCCTAGTCTTTGGTTTCCAAGGTACTGTTGTTTGAGGGGTCTGTAGGACTCCGTGCCCCACGCCACACACCTCACGCTCAGTGCAGTACTTAAGATTTCTGCCTGTCACAACGTCATTATAGACCCATGTGCAGCTATTTGTTTCAATAAGTGCTATTTTTGCAAATATTCATTTTAAAAGTGATATATTGATACATGCATGTTGGATTTTTGTCGTTTTGGTCTTGTTTGGTTTAGATAAAGATATTTTATTTTTCTAAACTGGTGTGGTGTCCATTTGTGGTGTTTTCACAGTATTACTGTGTGTTTGAAGTACAAATACTTTGCAGATATGCCTTTGTGATTAGCCTGTCTGCTCGTGCCAAGCTACCAAGGGGGCAAGCAGCGATTATCAAAAGTGTGTAACTCCCTTACCCTGACTAGAAGCAAGGGTCCCTACTTAGACAAAGGTGCATACCTCTGGAAATTAGAGACCTCCATCTCTAAAAGTGACCCTCATTTGCAATAGGTACCTTTCAGCAGCAAGTTCCACTGAGAATAGCACCTTGAGCTTTTGATTACTTGCAACTAAATTTGCACTGGCACAGTGGATGTGTGATTTTTTTTCAAATTTTCAAATGCATGACGCGTTCCATTGTAATATTTGGATGTTCTTGTGGAAGTCGGGAGTATTAACTAGGCCTGTGTGAAATTCGCGTAATTTCCTTTTTTGCCTATGCCTCAAAAATGATTCTAAGTTATGAAAAATGGAAACCTGCATTTAGCACTATATTTTAACATAAAATGCGCCCTCACGTGCATTTTGGTGCAAAAATCTCAAGTGCTGCAATAAACAGCTACTAAAATATGTGGCGTAATGTTGTAATTTAAGACATTTCACGTAACCAACATATTGCAAAATTTGCAAATTAACCCAGGATTTTGCCAGTGTAACAGTAATATCCCCTGGGCCTAGTATTGACCATGATTTGGGATTTCTGTTCTAAACTTGGATCTGACTTAAATATTTGTCTTGTCTACAAATCGGCAGAGTGGAAAATGGAATGCAACTCTCCCATGTTTCATAAGGGTGATGATGAAAAGGGGATTGTTCACCCACCCAAAAACATTAAACAAATTGGAGAAATGCAGAAAATATTTAAGTGTTCTGGGCTTGTTCTTGTAATTTGTCTGTGCTGCAGACAATTTTCAAGAATAGATATAGGGCACTTGGAGTAAAATTTCCAAAGCTAGTAATGCAAAATCGTAACTTTTTGTGATTTGATTATATGACACAAAAAAAGCTAAAAGGAAATATATCTAGGGAATCAATGCAAATCACAGGAAGAAGGACATTTTCGAGTTCGTAGATTTCGGACTTTTCAATGATTATTTTGTGATTTATATCCTGAACTCCTATTAGAAGTTGCAGTGGCATTTTATTAGTACCGGGTAAAATTTCCGCTACTCCTGAATAATTTTCAGTTACAGCACAAATATTACGTTATTATGCCAATTTCCAGACACTATGCCATGTGGCGAAGAAGCAAGGAAACAACACAAACGACAAGAACGCAAGTGGCCGTTGTTCGCTGCACTTGCGTGTTTTGCCCTTTTATTTTAGTACTAAATGCGTCATTACATCCAAAATGGACGCAGGGATGCATTCAGCACTAACTTATGCCAGTTTTGCATGTCACGTAATTGTGCGTACTTTCCCGCGGAATTTCGCACATTGCCGACATTTCACACACCAGTACACTTCGCTGTGCTTTTTATCGCTACTGTTAAGATTTCTTACCTCTGGATATATCGGAATGGGAATCTAAAGTATGATATGTATGTTCGCATGCGCGGCGTTCATGATTGACAGCCATGAATGCACCCTCATCGGCGCACAGCTGCGTCCCAGAGGATACCGCAGCCGGTGGGACACCTTGAAAGTGATAAGCAGATAATGGCTGTGCACGCTGAGCCCTTTACGAGTGCCACAGTATCTTAAGCTGCATCAGTAATGCAGTCCTTGGCTTAGCGCGAGCACGGCGTGTTTTGTCTTTGATCAAAGAATGGAAATGTGCCCCCGAGCATTAGCAGATGGCCGCCCTATTCACGTCAGCAAATACGAGACGACAGCATTGCAGTCTTGCTTGAAAATACCTGGCCCCTGTCTGTCCCAGTCTAAAGACACAGTCAGCACATACACAATTACATCAATTAATATTTAAGAGTTCAACGAGGACATGTTACACGTACCTGGCAAATGTGCAAGTGCTCCTCTTTACAATGGCACGTAGCGAACGCACAATATATGTCTCTGAATTCTTAATGCAATATAGTACTATAGACAAATTACCAACGTTAGATATTAGCTGCTGATCAGGACAAAAAAGAAATGGCTCGAAATAGCACACACTTTCACTATACATTATGGTGCTAAGGAATACCCCTTGTGCAAATTTGCAACACCCAGGCAGTGCATCTGATGAGGCCCCTTGCTGTTTTACTCTCTGACAATGAACAGCAAGGCCTGGCCTCCCGAGGGAGAATTGGTTTACTGACAACCTAGTCGACCACATCATGAAACCATCACTCTGTTTTCAGCACAAACCGCCATTGCGGTTCTGCGGGTGCTCACGGCTGAATAGGCATGACATCTGAATTACCTCTCCTCACAAGGAACGGGTGACCTCTTCATCCAGGTTACGCTGACCGTGGAACAATAAAAGAAAGCTTATGTTACACACCTGCCGGTATCAGACGCCCAGCCACAATGAGATCTAATGTGTTAGTGTGTGTTTTTTCAAGTTCGTTTAGGGGTTCTTCACTGCTAACATCAGAGCTCCTAGCTATAGAAATAAAATGTAAGAAAAAATGATTACAATATTTTTACGTTTTTGGGTTAGCCTAGACTTTATGAGTTTACTAAATTATGTTTATGCTTACTCACAAGTGTTTTCAGTAAAATCTCTTCATTCATTAGTCTGATATTGTGTTATTTACAGTTTTCTGTCACCTTCCACAACATAGGTCATGGGGCATTCAGTCAGCCCTCTTCAACCATTGCCTGACTCTACTATGTGTGACAGTATTCTGCCTTTTCACAAGGAGCATATACATTATACGCACGCAAATCAGTTTCCCTCAGCCTTGGGCCTACTATGGCAATGTGCGGTTTTTGTGACCAAACAGTTTTTGGCTTCATTGACAAGGACATTGCAGCTCTCAAACAGTAATATTTTGCAGAAATCATGACAAAACAACAACTGGGAAAGCCAAAAGACTGGCAACCCACGCCAGTCCTTAAGTTGTGGTAGAAAGAAGTGATGGCCATAAAAACTCACCAGTGTTTGTACTGCGGAGCCTACGCAATGGCCTTCACAAGGCTTGATTTGTCTTCTAAGTTTGTGAACACCCACTAATGTAAGCATTCACCCATTGAAATCCGGCGCCCTTTCCCATCCTGAAAAACACAGAATTGTTAGCAGTGCTTTAAAAAGGCCGGTACTCACCGGTACTGAGTACTGGCACTTTTTAGTTTTGTCCCCTTGAGACTTCTAGAACAAATATGAGTACCGGTACTCATGCTGAGCCAGCATTGGGGCAGGCACCGTTGTGCACAACGTATATTTAAATCATTCACCAACCAGAGGATGAACCAACCAGAGAGCAGTATACATAACACTGTCCTTATGCAGTACCTGCTCCATCATTCGTGTTGCGCAGCGCCAGCCTACCTATACCTCCAAGTGGCTAATTAGCTCCAGCAAGGTGGAAAGTGCAAGGCTGTAGGTTGTTGCAGTCACAATCTTTCCCTGTCTGGGTCTACCTCTGCTGTTGCTGTCCTTATGCCTTGCACTTAATCCAATTCACGTCAGCTGGCTCGGGTACCCGAACGACTACCACCCAGCTCCAGGACTCTCAATTGAACCCCAGGAGGAAGCAGGACGATGAAGAATGCCTTCATTTTCTGGTAAACTGCAGTAAACTAGTTCTGCCGTGGTCATTGAGGAAGCAGCTCTGTTTGCAAATTGACACACTTTCTTAACAACAATAAAAGCTACAGACTGGTATGTCTTTTGCCTGCAATGTGCCTAAGCTCTGCACTGCAAGAACAACATGAGGTTAGCTAGCTATATGTGCCTTGTGCAATGTAAATCTTTCGTTAATTTAAAGTGTCAGGGAATATCCGTCACGCTCTAAACTCTAACAAAAGTTACCAGCAGGGCTGACCTTTGCTAAGATAGCGCCCAGAGCAGAGAAAAATGTGTTGCCCTTGCTGATGCTAGTGAATTAAATGAGGCAGCAGGAGGTCCCTTTTGTGTTCACTGGTCAGTCCCTGGCTAAGCAGTGACTGGCCCCTGAACACAAACATCTCCAGATCTCCCCTAACTAAACTACCCATAGCTTATCTGCCTTAGTCTGACTCTGATGATGGTATTGTTGATGTCTGTCAGCAGGGGTCAGAGGGTGAAGGGAGGGTAAGGAAGGGGGCTAATGGGGTGTTAAAAACATAAACATCACTCATGATATAATGAAGGATTAAAACTGCTTTAATCTTGCAAATCAGACAGGAGCGAGAACTCAAGGACATGGGGAAGGCTGGAGCAAGATGACAGTGGTACTTCTGTTGAGATAACCCTAATGCACCCAGCTCAGTGCACCCATCAGAATATTGGCACCCTGGGCCCAGCACGCCTATGCTAAAGTCCGGCCCTGGTTACCAGAGAGGTAAAATTGCAGGGGCATCAAAGGAGCTGTGACCTAACGTCCAGAGCTACCTACTTTAGAACTGTAGAACATGGTTCGAGTCCAGATATTGGCTCAAATCTTGTTATTGTGCGCAGTCAGGGCCAGACTGGCCATAGCGGGCACCGGGCAATCCCCTGGTGCGCTACACGGTTGGGGGCCGGTTAAGGAGCCCCTGGGGCCATTTTTTTTACAAGGCCGTTTTTGCAGCATATCTGCAAAATCGGCCCTGTACCAAAATCGTCCAAAAACTGGCTCCGGCAAAGAGCTCGGTGGCACCTCCAAACCCCCCGAGTGGGGGGGGGGGGGGGGGGGGGGGAACACTGTGCCAGGGCTGGTTGTGGTTCCCAGTCCGGCCCTGTGCACAGTTTAATTGTTCCAAAATCTCTGCCTCAAAGAAATTGACTACAAGGACACATGCAGTAGTAAGTATTTATTGGGAAACGTCCTTTTAAAATGAAACCGGAATCACACTGTGCCTTTACAGCTCCGGCAATAGAACAAACACGTTGTTACCATGCATTAGTTTAGCACGCAAGTCATTACAACAACTTGCTTTAGGGGGGAGCAATGGTGGAACGGTGTTGGAGTTTAAGTCCATCACCTTCCCTACTGATGCGCAGACTTGAGTTGGAATAGTGAATGGTACTATTTCAAAGTCCAGCGCCCACCCCCTCCCCCAGGCAAGTAACAACTTGCTTGCTAAAGGAAGTGTCATAATGACGCAATAGTTCTAATGCCGGCATTGTGAAGGCATGCGTGCTAAACGCATGCAGGATTCCGTAATACATTCGCATTTATTAGAATTTGATGACTCTCTCAAATTCAAACATTGACGTGGCACTGCCAAATTGCTTTCTTAATGTATCAGTCAGAGTTGCTCACCCCATCAGACCCAGATGTTGGATTTGTGTGTGTCTGAACACAGGGTATCAGTCATATTTATTGCCAGGTAGAATTGCTGAGATGATTTATTTGTCCACTTCTTGCCCGACGTTCTTACAACGCATGCATATTTCGTGCATATAATGCATGAAAAAGTTAGTATCATAACCCCGGCTCCTGTCCTAACCCAAACTTTACCCCTTTTCCATAGGTCCATTTGGTAAGTACATACACTTATTTTTCCCATTTGAAGCACTGATTGTTAGTCGAGCCAAGCAGTGGAGTAACTCCCCTTCCAGGACAGGAAAGGGAACATATTGCCCTAAGGTTTGCTGGGGATGTAGGGAAAGGGCTTTCTCAAGGGGAAAAAAGGTTTCCACCATGGAGGAAAAAAAGGAAATGTACTATTGCACATTCCGTTGCTCTTCTCCTTGTGCAGGATTGCATGTTATGTTTAGTTCAGTAACGGGGCATAGCAGGCTTTAGGAATGTCACACGACCGGTGCAACAGTATGCCTGGAAACCTGAGCCTGATTTAGATTTCCACACCTACTTTTACAATTATTTTAGGGATGGGAAAAAGTGTGAGAAACCGTTCTGCTGAAGTCGCAAGAAGATCATTGAACGTTTTCATTTTTCGTCATAAATCAAAGACAATGAGTGTAATGGCGTTAGTAGAAATAGACATCTTTCTATACAACACTAAAACTATGTTTTTTGAAGAATTTCTGTTTTTCCTCACGGACTGTTTTCAAAGCTAGAAATTTGCATATCAAGGGGAAAGAGGTTGTGCTAAGTTATAATACTTTTCTAATAACCTCTATAAAGTTATTTTGGAAACTTTCCTGTTTCACAAAGTTTATACGCTTTTTTTCTCCTTTGCATGACAAGTGATCATTTTGAGACAATTTCAGTACATAAGGAAAATGCTGCTACATTAAAATCCAAGAGGAAATTGTAGGCTGAAAGCACAGCTTGCTGCCATGATTCATACATGGGGAAATGGGCTTTACCATCTTTTCCCGCCTCCATGCCTTCATTTTAATGCGCCTGCATGTTTGTAAACGCTCTCGGTGCATTGCTTCGAGTAGGGCTGGTGTGGAATTCCAATAACTGTCAGACAGGACTCCTCATTAGTATGTATGCTGCATTCAATGATCTGGAGTGCGATTACACATTTGTTTGGATCAGCTGGGCATTCTTACAAGACAGCAGACCTCTTGAATATATTACACTTCACCAAGACAGCAGTAATTTATTCTTATACTTTGGAAGATAAAGAAGGAGCAGGTTTACATAAATGCAGCTCATTTTCTTCAGAGTTATACCAGCTGTTAAAAGGCACTACTCCCAAAGCAAACTTAATTTGGAGCTCATCTTCACACATAACAATGAGATAAGACTCTACAAGAAACAAGATGTCACACACACACACACACACACACACGCACACGCACACACACACACACACTCACTCTCTCTCTTTCTCTCTCTCTGAATCAAACACAAACACATCCACATAGAACCACACAATTGCCTGATCACACCCACAGGAAATAAAGACCCCGTGCCGAATATTGATACAACAAGTCGAACCCCTAATCCCATTCCTCAAGAGTTCCCTGAAGACACTCTTCAGATCACATTCTATTAATCGCACAACTTGGTACAGACTAATCCACCAGTAGTAGTCAATTTGGATCAGCACCTGAATCTGAACCAGTACCTCGAGAACTTGTACTACATCAATAAAGGCTAAATGGTCTATTTTTCACAAAACGTAGCATGACCACCAAAGTAGCTGCGGTGTATGTGAGAGAAATAGCATGATAGCACATACTAAGTTATAGCGGTGCTACCGCAATCCCCTGCATTGGCTCACTTTGTTACAGCCTTGAGCAATGCACACAATAGTGCAAAGGTGTGTGTGTGATGTGTAATATAGCTATCTTTCCTTTGCATGTGTCACATAAACAAAGTTAGTAAGTATGGAGAAAAGAAAATATTTCTTCAACTTTGTGCCTGTCTTGAGGAGGCATACCTTTGTGATGTAAAGCCCTGTCTACAATTGTTATTAGATAGCCTTTGTGTGAATACAAATGGGCGGTTGCATGGGTAATGCCCATGTACCACTAATGGGACGCCCCTTTATGCAAAGCAGCACAAAATAGCACAAAGCACTGATTTGCATTACTTTAAGGCTACTTTGTATCTTGTGCTGAAAAATATATCCCAAATCAACACATTGCACCGGCTTGCATCACTTTTTTCGTCTGCGCCGGTGCAAAATGTTGCTAAATTTGGCCCTAACTCTGTAAATGCTTGGAGCATTTCTTAACCAAGAGATCCTACATGTTAATCAGAATGAGCATGTAATGGTTCAGTCTAGAATTAGGAAATCATAATGATTTGGTTCATAACCTGAAAAAAGTGAAGACATGGCAGTTGCCCAGTTGTCCAGTATAAGGAGTTATCACAGAATGAGTGTGATGACCCTGGTCAAATAATCTAGACACTTCACAACAAATCAGTCAATTGAACGTTATACAATATCTGCAACCCTAAGAAATAACAATACAACACAAAACTTATTTGGTAATCAAGTCACAAAAATGCAAGACAATCAGGCTGAATTTTGACAAGTGTCTCTAACCTATATTCCCACATAACATCTGCAGTGTTTGTTGCTACTTTTGGAACTAAACAAATCCAAAATGTAAAACCCATCATTCAACACTTACACAGCAGTCTTCATCAATATCCTGGCCAGAGACTTTGACGAGTTGTTGCAATTTCAAAACTGTTGAGATCTATACCGAATCAGTTTGACTAGTCCTGAGGATGGAGGTCTGAAATTGTGCCTTAATTCTCTCTTTTTTTTCTTCTGTTTTTTTGTTCTCATTTACTGCCCATCTTACCTTGAGTGTACATTCTGACCGTTTGTACCCACACTCAGCGAACTGAGAGGCATAGGCGGCTAAGAATTTTAACCTCACCCACCTACCGGCACTAAGACATGCTGGTATGTGCACTCAAGGGTCAGCCGAGATAACTCTATTTTACAAACGTCCAGAGTTACTGGGGATGATCCCGACTATGGCCTGAGAGTGTTCAGGTAGCATAATCATTGGATCCAGGAGGAGGAAAAAAAAACAACCCACCCTCTTCAGGTCTCATCGTGATATCAGTATATTCCAAAAACTTCTCTTCTTTTGGCTGCCAGTTCTTAATAGATCCAGTTTAGAGATCGCCAGGACTGAAGATTGCCATTCTAAAAAGGACGGCGGGATAGAATCTGTCCATTTTATGCAGATTTGCCTCCTAGCCAGGAGCACAACATAAAAAAGTTAAGAATCTTGCGTGGCCTCTGACATTCTCCTGGAGGCCAAAAAAGACCAGAGGAAAGTCAATAATAATCTGGATTCCAATAAGGTCCGTCATAAACTTGCCAAAGCTATCCCAAAAAGGAGCCAGAGCCCGACATTCTTTGAACATATGCAAATCTGAAGCCGAGGCCAAACCACATTTCTTGCAACATACGGGTAGCTCTTCGTTAATTTTAGAAAGTTTCAGCGGGGTGAAGTAGACCCTGTGTATGGTGTATAAGTGAGATAAGTGAGTTATTTGCAGCCACGCAGGCTTTACTATATCATGTAATAGATTACATGAGGCTTTCCACAGGGTATCGCACTGTTGGTCTATCAAAACATTATCCCATAGATCTTGAGCAAGTTTTAACTCTCCATCCACTGCCTCCAACACTGCCTGGTACCAAAGGAGACTTCTTTCTTCCCTCGTGGTCTGGTCACGAGATTAAACTCTAAGTCGGTACCTTCCCCCAATAGGCCGCCCTTGGTAGTTAGTAGTTGAGCCTGAACCCAGCTATCCAGTTGGAGATACTTGAACCTAGAAAGACCTGACCCTACCCTGTCACTAAGTTGCTCCCAAGCTAGTAGTGATCCATCTGAGATCAGATCCCCCCAGATTTCCAGGCCTGATTCCCTTAACGGGGCTGCCAAACTGTCCCTCAGGCATTCTGGACCCCCGGATGAGTCCCATAACGGGGCCATACTCGAGAAGTAGCCCAAAGATACAGACCTCCTCAGGTCAACCCATGTTCTAGCCAGGCCCTGTAATACTTTCAGCCTAACTTTCTTAAAAAACTTGACATCCCCAAACTTAAACAAAAAGCCCTCCACCGGTAACTGTGCACCCTGAAGCATTACTAAAAACATCCCTCCTATCCCAATGTTATCCGGCATTTTTAAAAGCATACGAGCGTGAGATAGTTGGAACACCCAGGCATAAAGTTGGGTATCGGGCAGAGCCAGGCCCTCCTTCTCCCTTCGTCAACTAAGCTTTTTCCAGGCTAGTCTCGCATATTTTAACCCCCAAACAAATGAATTAATCTCCCTCTGAATTTTATCAATTTGTGCTTTATGAAAGTACAATGGGAGGCAATTAAGAAGAAAGAAGATTTTAGGAAGTATTGACATTTTAGCCAAGTTTGCCCTGCCAATAATCGAGAAAGGCAAAAAAGTCCAGGTCCTCATCAACTTCACACACTCTCTCGCAACCGCCGTCAAAATAATTTCCGCAATCTTGGCTATGTCTTGAACTATCTTAACCCCTAAATATCTCATAGTGGGGCTTATTTGATATTGATGCTGTGAAGCCACCTGATTCCAAACCATTACCTCCGTTTTAGCCCCGTTGATTTCATACCCAAAGACTAAATTGAAATTTTGAGCTTGACTGATGACAGCTGGGAAGGACCTATCAAGGTCGGCCGTGAAGATTAAACCATCATCGGCATACAGGGCTACCTTCCTCTCCCACTCTCCATATCTGAAAGACTGAATATTAATATCCTCCCTTAGTCGTTGGGCAAAAGGTTCGATGTATAGATCGAAAGGAGAGGGGAGAGTGGGCAGCCCTGTCTAGTGCCCCTAGATATATCAAAGGGCGCCGTAAGACCACCGCTTACCAATAACCTAGCTGAAGGGCTCCTGTAAATAGATTGTACAATGCGACAAAACTTCTCGCCAAGGTTGATTTATTTTCAAGGCCTCCAACAGGTATAACCAATTTACACTGTGGAAGGCCTTGGTTGCGTCTAGAGTCATCACTACCAATCGAAGGGCGTATGTAGATGCCAGGTCTATTGCCCCGATAAGGTCGTAGGTTAGGTGTGATAACTGGTGGTCCTTCACAAAGCCCTTCTGATCAAGATGCAGGACATCCCCCACCACTGTACCCAGCCGTGCTGCCATAATAGATGTAAAGATTTTATAATCAGCATTTAATAAAGATATGGGTTTATAAGACCCACAGTTAGATGCTGCCTCCCCTGGTTTCAGTATTAATACTATAATGGTCTAATTCCAAGAATCTGGAGGGATCAGGCCTTCTTGCAAGATCTGATTGAAGAGTTTGATCATAGTAGGAATAACCTGAGCCCCTATTACCTTATATATCTCGGAAGGTAAGCTCTCTGGCCCTGCGGCCTTACCCCTCTTAGTTTTTACAATTGCCTCCCTTACTTCCAGACAGGAAATCTCCCTATCCAGATATATTTGTTGCTCAGGGCTGAGAGAGAGAAGCAACATGCTCTCAAGCCACCTCTGGGTACTCTGGCTATCAACTTTGCCATCCTCAAGGTAGATATTCTTGAAAAAGGAACGAAAAGCATCACAGATTTCCTCATCCGTGCGGAAGTACCCCTTACATCTCTGATCTCTCGAATATAGCTCCTTGCTCGGTCAGATTTATTCTTCCAATCAAGGAGCTTGCCAGCTCCTTCCCCATATTCGAAGTGTGAGATCTTACTGGCTTCCCACCTTCGGAGAAGTCTGGTGTTTAGAATGCTTTAAAGCTGGGATTTCAAATCCCTGATCTTATCCCGCTTCTCCTGTAGGATTTTGGGAGGCATTGGAGCAGCCAGATCTACCTCTGCATTCTTTAACCTATGCTCAATATCTGAGATCTCCTCCTTATATATTCTGTTCTTATAACAGGACCTGTTAGTAATTTGTGCCCGTAAGAAGGCTTTCAAAGAATCCCAGACTGAAGTGATTCGGACAGTGCCCACATTCACCTCTAAAAACCAAGACATTTCTTGTGAAAGATAAAGTTCTTCTTCCTTCTCCCTGAGAATAGCACAACTGAAAGACCAAGTCCTATTTGGACAAGGCACTTGGCTTTTGAGAGTCAAGAGAACACCAGAATGATCCGAGAGGTGGGGTGCCAAATATGCTACGTTCTTAACCATGCTTCTTAGTAAGTAGCTTACCAACGCAAAGTCGATACGTGACTGGTGTCTATATTTAAAATTCTGATATGAACACCCTGCTGCTGCCCAGATCTATCTCCCCAGATATCCACTACTGTTTCATAGCCCCCAACAGATACTCTCTGGATTTAGACAGGGCCACTGCCCTGTTAGATGGGGATTTATCCAATACAGGATCCAAAACTATATTAAAGTCACCTGCAAGGACCATTGGTTTTGGAAAATTCAGTAAATGTGAAAATATGGTCTTTAAACTAGAGGGGTCATCTTGGTTAGGGCCGTAATATCCGGTTAAAATGAGAAGGGTATCCATAATTAAGGTTTTAATAATCACACACCTACCATTTGGATCTTTCACATGGGAGAAAACATGGGCCCTAGCTGACTTCTTAAAAATAATTGATACCCCTCGGATATTTGCTGTTTGGTTTGTGCTACCATGGGAGCCCACCCAAGAATGGAGCTTTAACAGGGCAGTCATCTCCTCTTCCAGTAGATGAGTTTCCTGGAGGACAATGACCTGCGCCATGGAGTCTCGTAAGTATTGTAAGATTTTGTCTCTCCTTGCCTCGTGCACAGGTCATTGACGTTCCAGGAAAGAATCTGCAGAGAGGTCATGGTGGCTCCCTTTCTCTACCCTAACCAACTGTAGAATGTTAATTAATAAGGCCCTCAGCACCTTACATATACCATTTATTTTAATTCCCATTCTGGAAAAATCTAAAATAGCGGAAATGAGGATTTTATTAAGAATTTTAACCCTCCATCCTCCCCCTCCCTCCCCCTGTACCCCCCACCCATGGAGAACCCTACCCCCAGTCATCTGGACAAAATAGTCCAGACAGTGCAACCTGAGATTTCCACCCAGAACCCCAACCTAAAGAAATAAGCCCACCCTGGAGTGCAAGACATAAAACCTCCACCTGGGCAACCCGCCTCTCAACACCTATCCATAATGAGTCTCTTAATCCCCTAACCCTTAAATACAACTATAATTATAAACCTATCTTTCTCTAAAAAGAGGGGGGGGGGAATAAAAGTAGAACCAAAAGTAGGTATGAGGAAGGTAGGGAAGGGGAAGACCTGATCAAAACTAACCTTATTTCACTTATCTCATCACCCTCCCCCTTTCTTCCCCCGTTTTCTGAGGAAACCCTACCTATCCTCCCCAACCCTTTCCTAGACCAGCAAATACCTAAACTTATTTATAAATGTAAATCCTCACAAATCTGGGAATGAATCTAAAACTAATATCACCGATGGCTAATGTATGCATTAAGACGACTGTAAGTTTACAAGTAGGTCCTCAGCCTCCTGTACCGATCTTACATTGTATATTTTATTATTAAACATAATCCTCAGGGAAGCGGGAAATTTGAGTTGGGCCACTGCTCCCAATTTTTTTAATTCATCCAACTTCCTCCCCATTTCCCATTGTCGATCTAAAGTGGCTCTAGCCAGATCTGAACGGATCTGGAAAGGAAAATCCTTACCCCTCAGCGATTTAAGTTTGAGAGAAAGATTTAAAATCTTCTCTTTTACTGAATAGGTATGGAAAATAATAAGGATTTTCCTTGGCTTGGGATGGTTCGGGTTACGTCTAAAGGGGTCCCGATGAATTCTTTGAATTTCCCTGTCCAGCTCCTCGGCAGTGACCTCTAAATCCAGTGATTCTTTTAAGAGTTTTATCATAAAAGGTTTTAAATGACTCCCTTCGCTGCCCTCTGGGACGTTCAATACCGTAAGTTATTCCTGCTGGAGTTGTTCTCTACAATTTCCACCCTGTCTCTCATACTCCATCCTCTTTCTTCAAGGCTGCAAAGCCCCCCTTCATGACATTCAGCTGACCAGTCAGTGACCCTACTTCAGATTCCAGCGTTTCTGTCCTTACATTCAGAAGATACACTTTTTTTATCTAAGGACTCACAGAAGCTTCTGATCTCCCCTTGATTTGAAGCTGAACCCTCAAAACCCTTCTTTATGTCCACAGCCAATGAGGCCATGATTAGTTCTAAAGAAGCGATTGAATGAGCCTCTGTAGCAGAAGCCGAAACTTGAACCAGGGCCGAGGCCGGATCTTGAGCCGAAGCTCGAGCCGGAGCCGGGACCGGGTCCTGAGCCAGAGCTAGAGCCGGAGTATGCACCTCTGAACTTTTTGCCATTACGCCTCCATCTGAACATTCTCCCACAGCGTTAACAACGGGGCTAAGACCCTGAAGATTCCCATGAGGAGGCTTCATAAGGGATCTGACCAAAAAGACAACAAGAACCCTGCCCCAACAGTATATGTAGGTCACACAGGGGGACCCTATTTTATGGAAACGACTACCTGGTAGGAAATGGAGCCAAACACACACACAGCTGATATGTATTCTCAAAATTTCATTTTATTTTTTTAAATATTTTGTCATTATTATATATAGTGTGCTATAGTCTCATTGAAGTAAAACATATTACAAAAATAGGTGACAACAATTAATTAAATAACGCTAGAGGTCCCTCAGACATTCTTCCTGTGTTCAAACACTTCCCATTTATCCCATACAACAAGCAAACACGCATTTCATTCTATAGTACATCAGTGCCTATTAGAATAACTGAGGTGGATCAAGTTATAATAACACAGAAGGGGGGTAGTCAGGAAGGGATCGGAATCAAGTAGATCCAAAAAACATGATCAGATGGAAATTCATCCCTTCCACGAGTCACGCCTACGCGCGTTTCGGTGTCAGGTCCACAGGGACCACACCTTCTTCAGGGTAGAGGGGTACTCAAAGTGTGGGGGACACACCACTGTAGATAAAAACAAACATATATGCATATTTATATATACATTCAAGCTCGGTCTATAGAGTTACACAATATGAATTATATATTATACATATTCATGGAGATCTGTCTTAATATTGCCTCTCACTGCGTAGTTTTTTAAAAATAAAAGTGTGTGTTGCCTGGCTCCAGCTCCAAGCCTTAGTTCAAAGCGTCATAAGATATCCTCTTAGTAGTCCACTTAGGATCTACGCGAGCCATAATATATTCCAGCTAGGTCAGGTACCCCTATATCATTGCATACATACATCACCTTTAATTTTTTACCATTTTAAAAAAAACATAATATGAGGAAACGAACAGAGTGGAAAAATATATTTTTTAAACATACATACAGACATACATCGGAAACAATTTTTATTGTAACAAAAAGATTTTAAGGATAGAGGAAAGGATTCAAGAAAGGTCCGCCTAGGGTGAACCCAGGCTTGATCCGCACGAGTCCTTGTAGTCTCTCTTTATTAAACCTATCCCCATTTAGATTGCCCTTAGTTTACCTTGTATCAAGCTACGGACGCCTCCACTTAGGGGTCACGAACATCCAGATGTCATAAAGGCAGAGGATGGTCTTAGTGCAGGATTCACAATCTATAGGATGAACAAAAAACATAATGATGGACATAAGGGATCTGACCTGTGGATTCCTCTCCCGCCTCTTTTTCCACCTCCATCCTGTCACCTCTCGCACGATCTCCCCCCAGCCTATAGGTACCTGGATTTACTTTTACTTTTACTAGGGAGGGAATAGGGGTACCTGACTCGCTTGAATCTGGTGCTGACTGAGGTCCGACTTCTCCTATCGTTTTACCAGCTTCCCCCAGACACAGCACTTCTGGCAAGACCTTAAAATAAGACCTTTGAATCTAAGAAGGGACCGTTAGCCTTGGCTTTAGAAAGTTTGGGGTTCTTCTTTTTAACCTCTCCTGATAGGAAGGTAGAGATACACTTTTTACTGACCTTCCCGCCTTTCCTGGTCTTAGCCTTCACCACCGTCCACCCGGCTCCTCTACCACCGCTGCCACTGCCCAACTCCTCACACTCACTACCACTCTCAATGCTAGACTGCTGGTATCTAATCTGGTATCTGGTCTGGTATCTAAGCCCCCCTTTGGTTTGCTCAACTTCACCTGGTCAGCTGCTTTTTTTACGGGCTTAGACCTGTACTTCCTATCCCTCCTGTGACTCTTACTATTGCTTGAAGGAGAAATATGAGAAGGGGCAGAAGCAGGAACAGGAGCAGGAGAAGGAACAAAAACACCCCCCGGCTATTCCAACCCTTTTAACCTGCAAGTCTTCGTGGAACTGGGTGTCCTGGATAAACTGAACTTGAGTCTTCACCAGCCCCGACTCCGCTTCACCCGAACTTTGTACCTCCAAAAGCTTTGCCTCCTTGGACCTCTCCAGGTTGGCTTCTACTGCTGCTCCTTTAATGCCCCCACTAAGGGGACCACGGGCCGCCACTCTGCGGCTCCTCCTCAACTCCAGCGCCGCAGTCCACCAAGTCCGTGGAGGAGAATGTGGAGAAAGAAGAACAAGTCCTGGTGTCCACACAAGCAAAGCTGAGGAAGCTGGGGGAGCTGTCCTTATCAACCTCTTCCTCACACTCTTCGTCCCCTCCAATGCACATCCGGGTTAGGTGGGCCAGTCTGGCCCAAAAAAAAAAAACAGAGGGAGAAAGCCAGGTAAGAGCTAGAGGTCGACGTTGAGCCCCAACAAGCTCGCACAGAAGGAAACCAGCCCACAGGTGCCTCAGCCTTAATTACAGCTGCCACACGCGGCCATCATCTCCATCACTCTGCCTCAAAAAAGAATATCTTCCCAAACGCCAAAACATTAAAAAAACTCCAAGCCCCGGACTGGGTCTCACGGACTGTCCCGCGGACCGCACAGCCTCTGCAGCACCCTCTGCCCCGCCACCTTGCAGTCTCCCTGCAGCCTCGCAGCCTCATGGCCATGCGCGCCGCCCGTCACAGTGTATACGGGGAAAAAGAGGAGAGATAAAACCCCGGAACGTACAGGGGACCATCAGCAGTAGGTAGGTTTCCCGATTATTTTACCGACCATGGCACTCCATTAGGCGGTCAAACATGTGATGGGGAACAGAAGAAAATCTCAGGTGCAGCGGCTACTCAGCGTGCAGCCGCCATGTTCTCCTGACTCCTCCCCTCGAGGTCTCCCTCGGACCATGCCTTAATTCTCTTGTGTCGTCTAAATTATTGAACCAACGTTTCACTCATTCAACGTGGCGCTGATTCATTGAGTGTTGCCATGTGCAGCCAAGACTGCTGGTCTGGACATGAGGCACCATCTCATATTCAACAAATATGTGCAGATATATTTGGGTGCGTGTGGGCACAACACCACTGCCAAATACTATGCAGCTTTTATTATGTCAATGGAGAGAAGTGTTCAATTCTCCCACCATAGGATGTTGCCGTTGTTTTGGTCCTTGTAAGAACATGTGCCATATTGATGCCAGTTAACTTTATTTGTGATACAACTTTGGATTAAATAATATTTTTCACATTTGCCCTAAAGAGAACACAGTGGTTTCCTTAGGGAGGAATCTGGCCTGCATTGGGTGGCAAGTGACAACGAATATCAACACTATTGTGGGTTGCATTTATCATACTTGGGAGGACAGTTGCTGGCAGACAGACAAATCGTTTAAATATCTGGAGACAGTTCTGGTTTCACCCATAACCTATTTAAAAATGGCACAAATCCCTATGTAAAGATATTTCACTATACTATACTGAGTTGCTACTATCATTTGAAAGTCAAAACTAATTTCAAATTCAATTAAAAATAATAATATTTATTCATTTCATACAAAAAATAAAGAGTATCTATGTCATGAACTTTAAGTTGCTTTGAGTTCACATACCTGGTTGGAAATCTAAACATCACGTTGAAACACAACTGTTTCTAGTTTTTAAAAGAAAATGAGATCTGTTTTCCTTTTTTTCTTTTTCAAAGGCCATTTCCAACTATTTATAACAGTTTTTCGCAAGGAAGGCAAATGACATATATAAATCTTTTTTGTAAAAAAATACAGCTTTGCAGATCATTAACAACAACAGCACAATCAGCCTGTGAAATAACTCATCTGCAGATGAAAATACTGAAAAGTATCAATCGCATCTATTAACTAAGCAAGCTGATGTGATGGTTTTTGTTTTATCTTTTATTGGAAGCATATGTCACTAAAAGAAAAATAAGAAAGCACTTTTAGAACTGCGGAGTCTGCGCGACAGCGCACATAAAAACAAATAACTGTCCTATCTTTTTATGTGCGGAGACTCAGCAGTCGTAAAGATACTCTAGTAAAATATAATTGTGAATACTAAACCTTTGTAAAGTTATACAAAAGTATACATTTACCTTTCTGAATCAGGCCCTGTGAGTACTTCCTAGAAGACAGGTTACTTAAAATCGGTATCAAGACTCTTTTTAGTTTTAATACACACCAAAGGGAATTATTCTTCTTATTAGTGGAACAAAATGGTGCAAATTTTCTTTGAATACTCTAAACTTAAGACATAGGCATCCATTCTGAGTTGCACATTTCTGGTGGGGTGGTACATGCAAATGTACAGTTATCATTTAGTAAATCAGCAGCAGTACAATACAAGAGCAAGGTAAGCCCAGTGGATTGGGGAAGTTCCATGAGGGACTAGAATTACTGGCCATAATACCACACATAATTTCCAATTCTGTGGGGTTTATTAGATACATTCACTAACTGCGCAGGCGGTGAATGTATGTGTATGCTGGGGGTGAATTCATGTGTCTGCTTCTGCCTCACGGTGAGGTGGTGAGGGTTGTGGGGAATAGAGGAGGGAAGAAAAAGACTTGCTCTAACAGACCCTGCTAGAAAATATGCACAGGGAATCATGCTTAGCTGCTGCAGCAAAACACATGTGATTTTACCTCACAGAATACCCTGTTACAAAAAATATGGGCCAAGATATACTAAAAGGTCATGCAACTCAACACAACAAGACAACTTGCCGTGCTGAGTTGTGTGACTGGGAGAAAGCAGGAATGCATTATATCTACAATGTTATGTCACATTCCTACCAGTGGAGTAAAAATAGCCCATGCAGCTCCTGCAATACGGGGATGCTGAGCTCCAGGGCCCCCCTCTGGCACTGTGCGTGGGCGGCAGGCCACTGGGGTGAAGACTCCACTGATTTCTGCTCTCTCCCCGCGCTGACGCAGGAAGTGCTGCCTAGCACCAATGCAGGCACCCTTGCACCATGGTGAAAGAGTGCCTACATTACAGGCAGGATTGTTTTTGTGCAGGAAGAAGCACCTAGCTGCACAAAAACAATCCTTAGAGGCATTTCTCCTCTTTTCACGTGGGCTGCAGAATGCAGCACATGTAGAAATAGGAAATAACGAGGAGAAATTAACATATTTCTACTTGTTACGCCTCTGTTGGGAAGGTGTACCATTTTGACGCACAATTTGATGCACTCCCTTGTTTACTATTCCTAATAAATCTGGAATGCACCAAAATCAAAAGCTAGATGTGTGGGAACACCTGCACTCCACCTATGGAACGCCTTTGCAACGCAGAGTATCATTAGGCAGCGATTCACGCTACCTTGCGTTACCCTAAGCCTACTCTGAAATAGGTGAAGCTGAATTCCACATAGCAATTCCACTCCATCTGAAGCATAATCAGGGTTACAGTTTAAACTCATCAGGAAGATCTGAAAAATAAAGAAAAATGAATGTAAACTAAAAAACATTGGCAAAGTAAAGTATTTGCACACCAGGTCTAGCATAATAGTGGACTTGTTTTTAGGCAGATGTCCACATCATCAGGAAAATTTTTGTCACTCAGTGCCAGAGAGCCAATGACTGAAATGGGCTGACCCATTGCCCCACGCTGTATGCTTTAGTAGGTGTAATAAAAATATGAACGACAGATGAACAGACAAATGGTTGAAGGGCGTTGTCCCAGATCTAGTCACCTAAGACCTTTGTGACAGCTAAAGTTTTCTTTAGGCCAGGTATACAAATCAATGGAAAAATTAAATAATGTTGACACAATTATATACAAGCCAGCCTCTCTTCTGTCTGCATCAAGTTAAAAAGGGATAGCTCAGACACAAAATTAGTAGACATGACATCCTCTCTCACACCCTATTAGTTCTCGACTACAGACAGCTTTAACTGTCTTTTGGCCAGACATGTTGCTTTGAACACATATATAATGTGGTTTAGGTCAACTCCTTGCTCATGATTGAATGTTTTTCTTGTCTAAGGGCCTTATTATGAGTTTTGGCGGTCCTAGTGTGGACAGTATGCCACTGCTCTGCTCCAGGACGGTCGAAACTCCCAGCTACCCATCTGCCAGATTACAAGCAGTTTTGCAGCCTGGCAGGCGGACGACATGGCGGTCCAGCAGTGGTGCTGTTTAAAGGCTAATTGTGAGCCTCAAATAACACCACTGTGGGACCACCAGATCACGTTCCTGCATGGGAAGAAATGCACTATCTTGTGCATTTCTTCCCATGCAGGAACTGGAGGTGCATAACTACAGGGGGCACAATAGGTGCCCCCATGCCTACCCCACCATCCACAGAGGCACAAAAGGGCCCTGTAGGGCCTCCTCTGTTGCCTGACTGCCACTTCTTTTTAATGGTGGTGTGACCACCATGAAAAGGGTTGTGTTGAGGCAATTCAAAATATGCTTGGTGGTGCCACTGTGGTACTGAAGGACTGGACTTTTTAACAGTACCAGCGGTGCCAGGGAACAACACCTATAACCTTCATGGGATACCTGTTTCGACGCACAAACTACAGAGACACGGGACACTTCCTTCGGCGTCAGAGATTCAAGGTTTATTACTGCAGGGAACACAGAAGTCACGACAAGTACAACACGTGCAACTTGGGGAGACTGCTTCCAATTGGTTCTGTGGATCGCTCCTTTTATACAAAATTAACTCATAGGACAACATGGTATACAAAAGTTTACAACCTGGTTCCCATAATTATCCCCCAGAGGGGTCGCTTTGGTCACTTTGATACACATAAGGTCCGGAACATAAGTGCGGAAACATTTGGCGGTTCCCAACTGTAAAAACCCATCTTCCCAACATTAGTGAATTCCAATCGGCAGTAAAACAGATCGAGAATAGGGACAAAGACAGGTGCAGAGAAAAATGGAGACAGTGGGGGATTGAAAAGAGTGTTGAAGGGGAGGTATCGGACAACACGAGATACAGGCATCAAAGGGACGTGCCTAATGAGATGCACGGCTGAGACAATAAACCGGACGGCAAGATGAGCCTCGAGCGGGGCCATCTGCCTTACAGTATCATCCCCCTCATCGTAAAAGATATTTACAAAGAACATGTGTCTTCTACGAATATCTTGGAAGTCCCAGGGTCGCGAAGCGGACATCGTCCGTTCGCTGGCTACTTGAGGGCAAGAGACAAAATGGATGCCGTATCTAAGATGGAACCCGTGGGTACAGATGAAAAACTCACATATCAAATGAACGGTTTAAGTTAACACAGCGAAACTGCGCACACTTACTAAACTCGTCATTTGCGGTTCTTAGATACCAGACTCGACCATATTCGTGCGAGTCGAAAACATCACTTAAAATTGTCACGGAACCTCAGACGCTCCTTTTGCCCTCATGTAGGCAAGCACTAGTCGGAATCATATTCGATATTCATCAGACCCTCGAGATGTTGTTGTAGCATAGCTCTGTCCAACCGAGACCCTTTGGTAACAGGTGGCTGTCTCATACACGTTGTAGCACAGAGGCCACATAAGGCAGGACCGCACTGCACGCAAAGGCAACACGTGAACAGGAACACTACAACGACTCCAATGATCGTCAGAATTTTCCAACCCCAAGTCGACATCAGGCCCCAAAACCATCCAAGTAGCGTCCAATCCCCTACATCCACGTGTATGGATTCGGAAATCTTATGCAACTTCGAGATGGCTTGATAGACAGTCGGGGCGTTATCAGGAATGAAAATACAGCAGGCCGAATGGATTACCTTACAGACCCCACCTCGATCTGCCAAGATCACATCTAAAACCATACGGTTTTGTAACGTCATAAGTCTATCCGCCTGAAGTTCTGTGGTGATATTACCAAGGGCACTGGCAGTAATATTAGCTGTCGATTCTACCACTCGAGTCAACTGTCTTAGGTTCCTACTATTAACCATAGGTCCCCAAAATGGGAGGAAACCCTTGAAAAAGTCTCCTGCCTCTTGACCGGCAGTATCCTCTTCGCTAATTACGCCTCTCACAACTCTAGTTTTGTGATAATCTGCATCTACAGTAAACGTCGGAGGCAACAAGTTTGCGATAAAACATGAGCCCATGAAGTCAGAGGGCAGCCATGCATATGCACGATCATGACAAATAAAGTATGTACCCTTGGCAGCCAGGAACACAGGGGAGGAGACCATTGGCAGAATGTAATTTTCAGTGCAAGCACTCTCTCCAAGTCGGGCTTTCGATCTACGGCCACGACCTATTAGACAAAAATTACCAATGTGGGGACGTACAACCCATATCGGAGGTGAACTTTTAAGCTGTTTTTCATTAGTGAACACACTATATTCGCCTCTACTTAAAACCCTATAGGCTTGTACTTCTTCTTCAGAGATAAGCGAAGGATCATAGATATCGCTATCTAAATCCTCTATTGCTATCGACAAAGATTTTTGGTACGAAGTAGGACCAGAGTAGGGGGAACGTGGTTCTCGAATGGGGTGGAAACCCAGTGCGCTTCGAAACATTGTTTGAAATGCTCGAGCAGACCCTTGGGAACTATATGGTAACACCAGATATGGAATTCCCTTATCCGTAGTATGCGGCATCAACCCACACACCCAACAATTAGTGGTGTTAACCACTAACTGATGCTGATGAAGGAGCTGAATAAAGGAATTATTGCGGAATTCTGCACGTCTAGCCTGCTCGTGTTCAGGTAAGATGTGAAAAGAATGAGGAGAGTCAGTGGAGATGAGTTTAAGGTCAGGGGTAGGAGTAGGTATAGTAGAAGGCAAGAAGTAAGACATTGTGTAATACACCCCACCCGCCAATAACGCTGATACAGTCACAAACAGTACAAATATTTGGAACACAAAACATTTGGTACGACTGAGTTGCTGCAGCTTGAATCTTTGTGCTTGAGCTTTTTCCAAGTCCATCAGCTTCAAAAATGCCATTCCCTATGACCGTCCGCAACGTCTCTTGACGCACTTCGTTCTGTGTAGCAATAGTCAATTCCTAGGAGTTCCCAGGAATCAACGGTCTTTAACCTAGCGTCAAGGCCTACTAACCAGAAGGAAGTACACGCGTGGCCCTACGGCCTTTATTTCACAAATATATATATATATATACAAAAACAATGTCTCTCAGCTGTGGAAACAAAAAAAATGTAAGGAACGAAGCTCAATGAATATGTACAAAATAATTACAATAATATGGGTGTTCAAACTGATCATGGAAAACGGGATAATACACTTATCAAGGGACAGAACGGGGTTTTTATTAGTCTTTAGTACTGGATCGTAGAAAATATCTGGTTTTCCCAGGGCGTGTCTGTTCGTTAAACAGCAGATCCGTAGAAGGGACAACACCCTGTTGATCAGCTGAATGTTCTGGTCTTGAGTTTTCTGATGACAAGTGTTCAATAATGCCTTTTTGCTGCACTGAGGATTCTCCGACAGGTTGTGCGTCGCTGAAAGGTACAAATGCCGGCAATCCTTCGGTTTCAGTTGATGCAATGCCTTTCCTCACCCACGAGTCTGCTGGCAACGGAATGGGGACTTTCTTGGTATGGGTGGCATGCACCCAGTGTTTCCGTCCCTCAAGACGAACTGCAGTTCTTGTGGCAAGGAGGACTTGGTAGGGTCCAGTGAACCTGGGATCCAAATTGTTCTTGCGCGAAAAATTGCGCGTTACCACCCAATCTCCGGGCTGGAGCTGGTGGCCTGGACCCTCCGTCTGTGTCGGCAATGCTTCGTGAACCTGTTGATGAATTAATCTCAGTTTAGCAGTCAAGTCATAAAGGTAATCGATTAACATTGGATACTCAAGTTCACAAAAGGCACCCGGTCTAGGGACCCCCCAAACATTGGCAGGGCGGCCGAACACTATTTCATAGGGACTGAGCCCTACTCGGGAGTGTACAGTTGCCCTTGTTGACAGTAATGCTAAGGGTAAAGGGTCAGGCCACGAGAGACCTGTCGTAGCCTGAATTTTTGCTAGTTTTAGTTTAAGGGTGCCATTGTACCCTTCAACCAAACCGGCTGACTGAGGATGATTGGCACTATGAAATTTCTGTACAATCCCTAACCCGCGACACACACTCTTCATCACGCTCCCAACAAACTCACTTCCGTTGTCTGACCACACAACCCGAGGCATTCCGTAGCGGGAAAAATACTCTTTGAGTAAAATTTTTGCCGTGGATAAAGCCGTATTATCCTTAAGGGGGTAGGCCTCAATCCACCTAGAAAATGCACACACCACAACCAGCACATACTTCAGATTATTACATCTCTCCATGTGGATAAAGTCTAACTGGATAACTTCGAAAGGGTACGCAGGAGGGGCAAAATGGCCAGGTGGAGTGGGAGTGCCCTTACCAGGATTGTGCATCAAACACACCATACAATTCTTAACCAAGCGTTCAGCACATTTCGTAATACCATCATTCTTCCACACAGGAAACAGCAATTTACAGATACCTTTCGCGCTAATATGTGCTAACCCGTGTGCCATAGTCACAATAGCCAGCACATACGCATCAGGCAACATCCATCTTTTCTGTTCCGATAAGTCAATCCAACAACCATTCGCATCCAACTTTCCCGTACTTTCTTTCCACTTCGTCTTTTCAGTTTCGGTGGCCTCATTCTGAATTGCTTTCACACTCTCGATAGTGTTTTCACACATACTTGATTCTGCAGGCCACCTAACCGAACTCGTCACATATATTCGAGTGCTAATGTTCCGGGCAGTCTCCTTAGCAGTCTCATCCGCAAACGCATTACCACGACCAACATCATCCATCACTTTACGATGCGCACTACATTTAACAATCGCCACTTGCTTAGGCAACGTAAGTGCATCCAAAAGATCATTTACAAGCTGGCCATGCTGAATCTTCGTACCATGTGACGTAAGGAATCCTCTCTCTCTCCACAGTCGTCCAAAACTATGTGCCACACCAAATGCATACTGGCTATCTGTAAACACATTCACCCGTTTATCTTTAGACAATACACACGCTCTCGTCAAAGCAATTAGCTCAGCAGCCTGAGCCGAATTTTGATTTAATCTTGCACTTTCCACAATCGTTCTCAATGTAACTACAGCATACGCAGTCGTCACATCACCGTTCGGCAACTTGAAACAAGAACCATCCACATACAAAGTACCATCGGGATCTGTCAATGGAGTATCTCTTAGGTCAATGCGACCCTTGGTTTCCTCTTCAGTTTTGAGATAGCAGTCATGTACTGCTTCATCACTTGATTCTGTGTTGATCGGCAGCAATGTTGCTGGATTCAACACATTACATCGTTTTATCCGTATATGACTGGCCAGCAACGTCAACTCATATCCGGACAATCTTGCACTTGTCAGATGTTGAGTTTTCGTTCGGTTCAATAGAGTGTCGACTGCATGCGGAACCATTACCGTGAGTATATTATCCATGACTAGACCTGCAGACTGTCGAATGGACGCCGCCGCTGCCGCTGTTGCTCTTAAGCAACTTGGCAAAGCCCTTGCTACTGGGTCTAAAGTCGAAGAAAAGTAGGCACATGGGCGTTGCTTACCACCAAAAGATTGTGTCAAAACACTCAACGCGCAACCATCCCTCTCGTGAACGTATAGTGTAAATGGCTTACTGTAGTCAGGAGTACCCAACACAGGAGCCGAACACAACGCATCACGTAATTCAGAAAAACTTTTCTGACATTCTTCAGACCAAGGTACTGGGGATGAAACATCCTTGCACGTAAGGGCTATCAATGGTTTCGCCAACAATGAAAAATTTGGAATCCATTGTCTGCAGTAGGACGTAATACCTAAAAAGGCACGAACATCTCTTTGGGTTTTTGGCACAGTCATTCGGGAAATCGCTGCAATTCTCTCTGGGGTCAACCTTCTCCCTTCTTTTGACAATAAGTGACCCAAATAGGTAACTTCTTGGCAACAATACTGTAGCTTTGAAGGTGATACCTTGTGGTGCAAGTCATGTAGATAGTGCAATAATGATACTGTAGCCGTTTTGCAAATAGCCTCCGTATCAGCTGCCACTAAAAGATCGTCAACATATTGAATCAAAGCTGCACCTTTAGGTAATACAAAGGCATCAAGTTGACCTTTGAGTGCTTGGCTGTAGATTGACGGACTCTCACAGTAGCCCTGTGGAGCGCGTTTTAGCCTAAAACTGCGACCTCCTAATGAGAATCCAAATAGGTCTCTGCTTTACTCTGCAATCGGGATGCTAAAGAAAGCATTCTTTAGATCGATCACTGTGAACCAGGAGGCAGATGCCGGAATCATTGTTAATAAAGCTGTAATGTCAGGGACCACAGGAAATTGCGGAATCACTATTTTGTTTACCTCTCTCAAATCTATAACAAAACGATACACAGGAGGTTTAGTTGGATCAGTTCGTTTCAGAATTGGCAATACAGGGCTATTACACACGTTTCCACGAGTTTCTTCAACAACACCTTTTCCAATGAGATCATGAACGATTGCTAACAGTGCTCGTTCGCCTTCAAGAGAAATACGATATTGAGGTAAACGCGGTAATCGCGCATTTGGTTTCAATTGAATCACATAGGGTGGAATGTCTAATAGGCCCACATCATTGGGACCTGTGGCCCATAAGGACGCAGGGAGGGAATTCAATTCCGGTGGGAATTTATCAACCGATAAATACATGGGAGAGATCACTCTCCTTCCCAATGTAAGCTCCACTCCTTCAGGGGAACAATACAATGTTGCATATAATCGTTTCAACAAATCCAGGCCCAAAAGATTTTCACCACAACCTGTAGATAGAATCAGTGGAGCCGTTAGCTCACGAGGTCCAATCATAAGAGGCAAAGGGTTAGAGACTGGGTTACTAACAGGGGCGCCAGAGAATCCAACGGAAACATTCGTTAAGCCAGACAAAGGTGCGCCAGGGAGTTTTGAATGCATGATGGAACTTTTCGTCGCACCAGTGTCTAACAGAAAAGGCTCAACTACACCCGATGTAGTCACTGCAACGTAAGGCCCACTCTGATCGACCGGAACTGACACTACTCCCTCTCTTTGTCGTTGGCTGTCCTAGTAGTGGTCATTTACAACAGTCTCGTGGTCTATATAATAATCATCAACATTATACTGTGCAGATCGAACTGACCCCGCATTTCGCTGATCAAAATAATTATTTGCATCCGATTGATTTTGATGACGATCAATCTGATTTTGGGATGAACCACGACCTCTACCACGTGGTGCCTGCTGAGGACCACCGCCACGATTTCCTCGTGTCGACACACCATTCAGACGGTCCCGTAAAGCAAGACAATCATATTTTAGGTGTCCCTCTTTCCTACAATATGCGCACTGATTATACCCAAGTGAAGATCTGTAATCAAAGTTGTCAGAGCGCGGCTGTGTTCTATCGAGCTGTGCTCGTGGTCGATACTGCTGTTGTGCATCATTTTGATTTGATCGTGGAGGGTATGCTTGCTGCAACAAAACCTTCGTTTTGAGTTCTTTCGTTTTCTTTTCTACACGATCACTTTCTTCCTTTTCCCTATTCTCATAATACTGAGCCGTTGCTAATATTTGCGCAGGGGTTGAAACTGCCCACGCACTTTCTGAATTCTTTAATTTGTTGCATAGCTCAGGCAGCAAATTTGACACAAATTTGTCAACGAATAACCGCTGACCTCCCTCAGCGCCCATGTCCTGGCCGCTGTGGTCGACAAACGCTTCCTCAAACCTTGTAAAGAAATCTGAGACACTCTTGTCTTTCTTTTGTTTACAAGCTGATAACTTATCCCAATTCACCTTCATCGCGGGCATGAGAGTCTTCATGAGCGTAATGATTCTCTGAGGCAAATCCAAAATCAACTGTTCAGGTTTAGCCCCACCGACTTGTAATGCATCAGCTGCTAGCAGTGCCGCCCAATCACCCCCTAATTCAGCTGCGTGATTGGCTTGACGAATTTTAGCCCAAACTGGTTGCGGTACAACATTGCCAAACAACATGTCGATGTCAGCAAGGTTCATAATAGAAGCTTCTATCAGTTGTGATAATTCCTTATAATAACCAGCCGGATTTTTACGCGGGTCGGGTAAGGATTGCTTCACTTGCAAAACTTCTGATCGTTTCCATGGAAGATGTATCCACACCCTTCGAAAATGTGGTAAAACCGGAGGGTTTGCACCGGGGTCACCAGGCACCCATAGCGGCGGAACCTCTCTCATAGGATACTGACCAGGAACCGCTTTCCAATTCTCAGTGGTATCATCTAATGACACCCGAGAATGTGCTGTGGGTCTGAATGCTAATAAGCGTTCCACAGCACGTCGTACATCGTCTCCTATAATCATACCGTTCGAAAAGTGACTCTGGAGTTCAATTATGTCGGATGGTACATTCTCTACTTCATCATTGTACCATTCTTCTCTCAAAAAGTTACCCATCTCCTCAAATACGAATCTCTGCGTAGGCTCATTAAACTGAGAAAACGTTTCAAAAACTATACGTGGGGTATAATTAGCAGGATGTCTCATCCACCTACATGCCATGGTTATCAATGACTCTTTCTCCCTACCACTAGGGATCTGACTCCGTCTCTGAGGAGTATCAGATGAATCCGACGAAAATAACGGACCAGGAAGAGGTGAATAAAGGGTAGCAACAGAGTTAGGAACACGCTTACGAACAGATGGGGAAAGAAAAACAGGAGCAACAACACTAGAGGTAAAAGAAGGCATAGTAGAAACAGACAAGGTAGTCGGAGTAGCAGAAACAACAGTCTGAGAAGGTACAGGTACAGGAGCAGTAGGAACGATAACAGATGGAGGAACAAACGTAGGGTTAACAGCGGGCTGGCCCGCAGCCGCTGGAGCAACAAGAGGAACAACAGGAGGAGCTATAGGAGGAGCTACAGGAGCAGTAGCACCCTGTACATAAGGAGGTGGTGATTTCATCAAGTATGATAGCAAGGAATCCTCCTTCAAATCTTCTTCTTTCTTTTCTGATTTATTCGGTAAAACTGGGTAACATTTATCTATTTTCATGTGATGCAATCTAGTAGCGATTTCCATATCTTTTTCTTCTTTGTCTTGTCTACATTCTTTTATAGTTTGCATTATCGGAACAAATTCTTGCTTTTTATCCTTTTTAAGTTGTTTGATTTCTTTCTGTTTGGCCTCGTTACGCCATATCCGAAAGGAATCAAACATAGCTGGCCTAGCTTTCTTTAAAAATAATTTAGCCTCAAGATTATCTAAAATCGAAAGTTCAAAAGTTCCGTGTGGTGGCCATCTAAGGTCACCGTCTTTCTTTGTATAGTGGATCCAGTAATCATTATAGATTATAGGACCCACCCCATGTCGACTATATAGATCATGTATCGGAGTTCCAACTGGAGGTATCGGACACGAGTCCTCCAACCGGGAATCCATTGCGCAACATTTGAAAATACGAAACAAGTCACTATGGCTAGGCATCGTGCACACTAACCTAGTATCAAACTTCAAGGATTACCGAAGCAATAAAACCTCATGTAAGTCAAAACCCTCGGTTTTTGGCAATTGCAACTGTCAAATAATACTAAGAACCAATACTAAGGACCACAAATGCAATGGAACCATGCAATACAACAAAGCCTTAAGGCTATTACAAAGCTCGGAGAGCTATTACCACAAAGCCTTAAAGGCTAACCACAAAGCTTTCAAAAAGCTAGAACAACCACTAAGGACTGGGAGCGACCCACAAATACTTAACTCAGAACTTCAATGGCGTCACCAGGAAGGCCCGTCTATCGTCTCGCTTGTACATAAGGTCTACGCCGGGCGTCGAAGACAGGTCGACAGTCAGGGCATCGGTCCGTCGCAGCCGTCAGGAGGCGGGAATCTTCGCAGGGAAAAACTTCGGGCCACTTATTTCGACAACAGGATCGATGAAGCGGGGTGCACCTTCCCTCGGAGATTTCACACGAAGTTCCTCACGATCATCAGGCTTTGGACCGGACCGGTACCGTTGAAGTCGCCCCACGTTGGGCGCCAACTGAAGGACTGGACTTTTTAACAGTACCAGCGGTGCCAGGGAACAACACCTATAACCTTCATGGGATACCTGTTTCGACGCACAAACTACAGAGACACGGGACACTTCCTTCGGCGTCAGAGATTCAAGGTTTATTACTGCAGGGAACACAGAAGTCACGACAAGTACAACACGTGCAACTTGGGGAGACTGCTTCCAATTGGTTCTGTGGATCGCTCCTTTTATACAAAATTAACTCATAGGACAACATGGTATACAAAAGTTTACAACCTGGTTCCCATAATTATCCCCCAGAGGGGTCGCTTTGGTCACTTTGATACACATAAGGTCCGGAACATAAGTGCGGAAACATTTGGCAGTTCCCAACTGTAAAAACCCATCTTCCCAACATTAGTGAATTCCAATCGGCAGTAAAACAGATCGAGAATAGGGACAAAGACAGGTGCAGAGAAAAATGGAGACAGTGGGGGATTGAAAAGAGTGTTGAAGGGGAGGTATCGGACAACACGAGATACAGGCATCAAAGGGACGTGCCTAATGAGATGCACGGCTGAGACAATAAACCGGACGGCAAGATGAGCCTCGAGCGGGGCCATCTGCCTTACAGTATCATCCCCCTCATCGTAAAAGATATTTACAAAGAACATGTGTCTTCTACGAATATCTTGGAAGTCCCAGGGTCGCGAAGCGGACATCGTCCGTTCGCTGGCTACTTGAGGGCAAGAGACAAAATGGATGCCGTATCTAAGATGGAACCCGTGGGTACAGATGAAAAACTCACATATCAAATGAACGGTTTAAGTTAACACAGCGAAACTGCGCACACTTACTAAACTCGTCATTTGCGGTTCTTAGATACCAGACTCGACCATATTCGTGCGAGTCGAAAACATCACTTAAAATTGTCACGGAACCTCAGTACTGCCAGCATATTTTGGCCTTGCACCGCTGCAAGACCGCTGGAGGGTGCTTGATCCATGGAGGTAGCAGCGATTCAGTGGCGGTCCGACCGCCACACTTATAATACTGCGGGTAGTCCCGCATTGTGGCGTTGGTCAGACAGACACCACAACTACAGCAGTCCTATGGACCGCCATAGTCATAATAAGGCCCTGTGTCACTTCCCGACTTCTGATTTGATGGCTTTTGTCAATATTCTTGCATTTGTCCGGACCAGGAGCATTTTGGTTTTAAATTATGGCGATCAAATGCTTTGTATCCTGCCACTGTTTAGTTGAATAGACTCTCTTTAAATTTAACTTTCATTGCACCATGGAAGCGCATTTGTTACTTTCTGCTGTCTACCCAGTGTGCTGCTTCCCCTCACATTGCCACCCCCAATCTTGTACATTGTTTCCCTTCATCTTCAGTGCTTTGCTTTTTTATTTCTAAATGCTTCCTAGTTCCTCCTTTCTCTTACTATTACCCTCATCACCTGTCCTGCTCTTTTGTTTATCACCCCATGCATCCCAACCCTGGGCCATAGCCACAGGGGGCATTTGAGAGTCAGGCCTGCACATATTAACCTTTGGTTCTCCTAAATGACCCAGGCAGCTGGAACAGCATTTACATTTCAATGCACACAATATAATCAGAAAAAAACTCATAAACACTTGATGTAGAGGGGAGGTTGTAGGAGTGGTGCAGCACCCCTAAAATAACCATGCTGGTGTTCAGAAGGTGGACACCTTTTTGATTGTGTTTATCTTGTCACATTTGTGTTCAAAGAGAGAGGCCAAATGCCAATCCATTTCTGTGACAAATTGATTCATATTCTTTTAATATAGAGTTGCTGTTTACTTTTCTTTCTCTCACTGAAAAGTGAGATCACTTTGTAAAGTGAGATATCTGATAATCTTGTGGGAGTATAGAAAGTGCAAAAAAAGAATGTATGATGTCAATTTTTTATTAACACAAAATAAAATGAGAATACCTGTAAATGAACTGGACAGATATTTCAAAATATATCAGCAGTTATGAAAGTGTGAATGAAGCACATTTTGTTTTGTCATTCTGAAGTGTGATGGTGAAAAAGATTTCAATAGGATCAAAACATATCTTGGTGACACAAATGATAAATATTGCATTGCATTGTCTAGTATTACAGCATTTGTATAGCGTTTACTTCCCCTAAGTGGGGCAATGGAGTGCTTACGCATGTGGGCAGCAATCTACGCCATATGCGGTGTGTGGTTGGAAGGGTGTTGTCTTTGTTTCATGATCCCATGTGGGAAGTGTTTCCATGTCATGCGTGATTATCAACGTGATGTGGTTGTCATGTTATGAATGCACCCACCCAGCCCCAATACACTGAAGCCTGTCTGGGAGGTGGTTACACCTCCCTGTGACAGGAAACCTATTGTCCAGGCCTCCCCTGCCGGAGTTTCGTCCAGCAGCAGGAGGTCAGACCCGTGTCTGTGGCTGCAGCATCCATTTTGTGATACCAGGGCTCTTTTAAACTATTACCGCTTAGGTCAGTGTGTACATGTCTCTCCCTCTAGAAGGGTGGAATTTTACCCCCCCCCCGCCAGGAATGGCGGGGGGGGTAGGATTCCAAAGTGTTCCATACAGCCATTATAAAGTTAGCATTTACTGCGAGGTTATAATGCACTTAAGAGTATATGGTCTGGCTGCATCACAGAAGAGCCTCAGAGAATAGATTCTGAAAGCTGCAGAGGGGTCCTGCTCATGCATGGGCACCCTCTCACACAAAACCAAGTACACACCACCTTACCCAGGCTGCAGTAGCAGACCTGTGCCTGTGGTGCCATTTTGGAAGGCTTGCCAGGGGTGGCATAATACCTGCTGCACCCCCTGGTAGGCCTCTGGGGTACCTATGCTCTTAGTACATAAGGTACCATATACTAGGGACTCACAAGGGTACCACAGTAACCAATCTGGAGTGTACCTAAAGTACATGCAGTCATTTTAGAGAAGAAGCAGCTAGGCTGGGGTTCTGGTTAGCAGGGCCCCAGCCAGACTAAAGTCGAGAAACAGTGAAACACCAGCAAAAAGGGGGGGGTAACCATAGTAAGCAGATCCTACTCTCCTACAGAAATTACCCTTAAAATATGTAATAAGGCAATCCCAATGTTGTCCTATGGAAGAGATAGTTCTTACAGAAGTGAAAAGCGAATTTAAGGGTATTTCACTACCAGGACATGTAAAACTTAAAACTACATGTCCTACTTTTAAAATACACTGCACCTTGCCCATTGGCTGCCCAGGGCCTGTCTTAGTAGTGACCTATATGTAATAAAAAGGAAGGTTTGGGCCTGGCAAGTAAGATAACTTGCCAGATCGATATGACAAATTAAAACTGCACACACAGGCTCTGCAGTGGCATGTCCGAGACATGTTTAAATGGCTACTTAAGTGGGTGGCACAATCAGTGCTGCAGACCCACTAGTAGCATTTTATTTCTAGGCCCTGAACACATGTAGTGCACTTTACTAGGGACTTATAAGTAAATCACACATGCAAATTGTGAATAAACCAATGTTACCATGTTTTAGTTACAAAGCACAGGCACTTTAGCAATGGTTAGCAGTGAAAAAGTGCACAGAGTCGTAAAACCAGCAAAAACAAAGTCAGCAAAATAGTCACAAGAGGTCAGAAGGCAACATGACAGAGGAAACCACACTAATGATGTCAGTTCTAACACTGCACATATTCTGTTTAAAATTAAATGGGCAGTTTGTTCTACATCATGTTTGATTATACTACCATCACTACCTTCTGCTACCCAGATTTAGGCCCTCAGCTTGACTGAGCTGCTGTTCTTAGTGGCTGGACATAGCAAATACTGATGTTACCAGGTGCTGTATTTATTGAATGCAATATTATCCATTCCATTGACAGAAATTGACACTTTTTGAATGTGCATGTACAGGTAATTGTAGAGCGCAAATTTCGCTAAAAATCAATGGAGGTCTAAACAAAGGTGGGGTCCTTGGAAATGATTTGTGTTTGTTAACAAAGGGAAAGTAGGGAGACACCTACAACATAGAGATGTACGTAGCAACCACCTATCAAAAGTGCTAAACTATCATATCAATTAAGATAACATGAAAACATAGCAGTTCTTTAGTGGTTGGGAATGGAAATCTGGGAATCAATTTGGATTTCTGGTAAAAACTTTGTTGCAACAATCTACTGTTGACCTTGGCCAACGTCATTATACCCATCCATGTGTATCACAGGGTATAATGAACTTGAAAGCAACTCATTCACTTATGATTAAACCCTGAGACCCCCTATACGCATGGTTAGAGACGTATTCTACAGTGAGGGAACACTGTCAACAGTATAGACCTAATTATGAGTTTGGCGGTCCGATGGACTGCCAATCCCATGGTGGCGGTGTGGCAGCAGCGAGACCGGCTGTCTAACCGCCCTATTGGCGGTCAGACCAGCATTGGACCACCACAACCGCTAGGGATCTGTGATCCCTCGGTGGTGAGGCAGAAGTCAGAGGCTCACAATATTGAGGTGGTGCCCCTGCGGCACCGCCAAGCATATTACGAGTTTCCTCACCGCCACAGTTTTCATGGCAGTTGTTAGAAATGGGGGTCTCTAGTTGGCAATGGCGTGCACCTCTTTACAAATGGCGACCCTTCTTCCTAGTCAAGATAAGGGAATTACACTTCTAAAATAACCCCTGCTCACCCCCTTGGCAGTTTGGCACAAGCATTATGACAAAAAAGGGGGAACAGAGAAAGGACAATGTTTACCGGGGTCCAATGTACGTGTCCTACAACTGGAAGTCAAAAGCGTGTACAGAGTTCCCCACACAAGGTAAAGTAAAATGAGGGAATGACTCTCTCTCTCTAGGGAGCGTAGGTAGTGTAACAGTGAGTAAGGGAATCCCTTAACGGAATTGAGGGTCCTGTAACTAGTCCAAACCAGTTCTGGTCAGACTTGGAACACTTTATTAACAAGACTCCTGCTTTTCCTTTGACAGTGTAGGCCAGGGACATCGGACACACCACAGGAGGTGGAGCCAGCATTGTGGAGGCAGGCACAGCCCTATTCAGACCCAGGTGCTCCTCCTCTCACCCATTTATGTGCGGATAGGTCTATTCAGCGCTGTGCTGACTCACCCTGTCTACTGGAGTCTCCCCCATCCCCTGTCACTCACAAACCAGACAGATAATACACACCCTCGCAGAGGCAGGCTGGATGGCAATTACCTACTTTCTAAAAAAATTATTTTCAAACACAGAATGTTAAAACCAACTTCACTAAAAGATGTATTTTATCATTCGGAGTTCAGGCATACTAAACTCGAATTTCTACCATTTTCCCTGAGTCAGTTAGTATTATAGGATGTTATAATCAAACTGCCCACTCTGGCCTACGGGGGACAGGTAGCCTAGCTAGCAATAGTGAAAAATGAAGTATGCTGTAATTCACTATCAGTGTATGTAAACTAATACACCCAGGCACGCTAAGTGGCTACTGGCACAATTCAAAAGGCAAAACAAAACATGATTAATAATGGCATCCAACTGCTTTAGGATATAAAGTGCATTTTAATTCCATGCAATCAAAACATTATTTGATAAAATCATTAACTCATTGATAAGATTTGATAAAACAACAGTGCAACGATGTTTTGCCAGTAGCCACTTAGCGTGCCTGGGTGTGTTAGTTTACATACATTGTTTACCCTGACCCAGGAGCTTGATCCATATCAGGGGGTCCTTGTTTTTTCACATAGTAATTCACTATCAGGACATGCCACACACACCAGGGCATGTCCTACCTTTCACATACAACGCACCCTGCCCATGGGGGTACCTTTGGCCTTCCTTAGGGGTGATTCACATGTAGAAAAGAGAAGATGTAGGGACCGGCAAGTGTGTGCACTTGCCGATAAGACACGGCAGCCCCAGGCTGCACACAGGCTCTGCAATGGCAGACCAGAGGTACACTTTACGGGCTATTTGCATGGGTGGCACAATCTAGTGCTGCCGCCCACCCACAGTATTTGATTTATAGGCTCTGGCACTCGCAGTGCACTTTACCAGGGACTGACACATAAATCAAAGAAGCCAATCATGGAAATACCAATCCATAACACATTTTACAACAGGAGCACTTGCACTTTACCACTGATCAGAAGTGAGGAAAGTGCGCAGAATCATTACACCAGCAAAAACAGAGTCAAAAACGGGAGGTCAGAAAGCAAAAACTCAGCGGAAACACGCCAAAAGATGCCAAGTCTAATAGCGGTGAGACAGTCATGAAAAGTGTGGAATTGAGGGCACAAAGTGGTGCTACAGGGCCCCTGTTGCCTCAAGGCCTGGGTATGCATGCAGGGAGGTATATGATGTGCCCATCGTGTGCATGCACCCCCTGGTCATGAAGAAACAGGCTTTAGCACTCCCACTGTGCCTCCTTCCTGAGGTCAAATATGAAGTGGTTGAGTTTGGCAGTGTGGAAGCGGAGCAGTGTCATGGTGGCCCGCTCCCACACAGCAAAACTCATAGTCAGTCCCTATGTTTTTAGCATTATGGATCGGGAACTCTCTAACCTATGTAACCAGAGGTATTACATGTATAATTTTGAACACTGATTACTGTATAACCTAAAGCAGTGTTTCCCAAACTGTGGTCACAACAAGCAGATTTTTGAAGGGTCAGGATATCTGAATAAATAAAGAGGCCTTCAAATTCTGTGTTTATCTTGTCATATTAGGTGTTTCAAAGACCGAGGTCAATTATAAGGCATCCTGCTTATTTTTTTTCACATGGAATTGGTGTTTACCATTATTTCTCTGACTGCAAAGTGCCAGGTGATTTTAAAGAGAAATGTAACAATCTTGCTCGATTTCAGGGAGTGTGAAAGGAAGGACTGCAGTCATCTATTTTTTTGCAACACACAACAAAATGTAAATATCTGTAAATGAACTGTATGCATTTAGCAGCGAGGAAAGCAAAAGATGAAGCACATTTTTCTGTAATTCTAAAGTGCACTGGAAACAGTCTTCTAATAGGATCAAACAAAGCAAGACATTTTACTTGGTAATGCACAAATTATAAATATATTCACAGAGACCCGATTCCCACACAATATCATCTGGGAGCTGTATAGTTTTATCAGAAAACTGTACGTCTGTGCAAAGTTAGTGGCCATTTCAATGGAAAATGTGCCGTATGTAAATGACAATGTGCTACCACACAATGTTTTAATTTCATTAAAAAACCGCCCTCTTCATGTTCATTAAAGGTAGGTGAGTTGCGAAAGTTTGTCACTCTAAAAAGTAGGTTGTGGTTCTAAGACGTTTGGGAACCACTGACCTACAGTATTATCTATGCAGCCTGCATTATTCTATGTGTAGTGTACAGGCCGAGAAACATGGGAATCCACAGTCTGTTTACTTTAAAGTCTGTTGCATTGCATATTTATATTTGCCCCCTAGTCGAATGGCATTACCAAGTAAGCACACCTTTTGTTTTTATTCCTATAAAACGATTAATACATCGACTCTGTACATAAAAAGCATGTTTGTTTATGAACCCCTTTTTTATCGAATGTATTCATAAAAATATAACCATATTTCCTTCCCCTGGGAGATGATAAGGTTTACGTGGGTCGCTAAGATATGTACACATTTTTCTTCATTATGCGCGTTTGCGTGTATTTGAGTGCGAAAGTTCATACATTATTTAGGAGAATAGTGAATAAATGATGATGAATAAACATGAATCGCTGGGGAAACACTGAATGCCGGAGTGCAAGCACTACAGTTACAAGGCACAGCCTCAGAACAATGGGACACTCATTCTGAGGCATTCAGTGTATCTCCGGCCCCATCGCTATCAGCGAATCTGATCAAATTGGACAACTTGAATGAATGCGGGGAAATTTGTATGGAGCAAAAACGATCAGTCTTTGCGAGTACATGTGAAAAAGGTAGTGCCATTGAAAGAAAACAAGAGGGCATGTGTGTGAGGTCAAGGCAGCAGGCTCTCCCTGGAAACAGACGTTTTACTATACAGGAGGTTTGTGACTCGTTCGGCGTCTAGGTTCATTTAACAAATTGCAAGGCGATTGCTGTTTCTGTTAAATACGGCTTTGTCTTGGACTTTCCGGCCAAAGTCTAGCAAAATAAAAGAGTCCTGTCTCTAAAAAAAAAAAACAGACATGTTGATACTTTTTTACTGTTTTAGTTTAATTAACGATAGTTCTAATATGTTCAAATCATGTCCCCTTAGAAAGCCGTGCATGGATTTACATCATTGACCAATCATTTTCGCTCTCTGGGCCCCGTATGTAATAGTTTCAGATGTGCGTATATCTATGACAGCATTGTCTCTGTCTGTTCTTTCTTTTCTATGTCCTCAAATTACAGTTGTTCATTCTTATAAAAAAAAAACTATAAGGGTTATGGGTTCCGAAGTAGCGTGCTACTCGCAGAAAAAGTGCTTCAACACACGATCAAAGATAGCAAGCGCTATATAAATGCAAACATTTTTCCTCCTTCTATCCCACCACTTTCCTTCTCAATCGACTTAACTGACTAACATATTCACCACTCAAATTACTTTCATAATTTCACTATACTAATTCACCACTAATCCTTTACGTGCTCCGCAGTAGCGTGCTACTCTCCGAAAAAGTGCTTAGACGCCTTGTCAAAGGTAGTAAGCCCTATATAAATTACAATACAATAAGGCCGTACTTGTCCCCCCTCTCCACGACGCTTCACACACCAATGAAGGATTTCATGCACAGGTTACCATTCAGTTATCTTCTCTAAATGTCCATGGTTTAAGTTGTATTGATTTGAAAAATCTAACACTAATCTTTATTTGATGATTTGTCCTCGAGTATTTCTAATAAAAATCTCTTTTACTTATTAGATTGCCAGTTGACTTTTAAGTCATTGCGATTTTCTGTGTTTCCAAGTACAATTTCCCACTTGACAACATTGTTTCAGGGTTTTGTGAGGGGGAAAAGATAGTTGTATTCTGTGGGTTTCTTATAAGCACTTTTTTATAGGATGAGTCCGCTCTACAGACACCTGAATAGCTTCGAAATCATAACCGTTTGATCTACCGGAAGTGCGCCAATGAATTTCATTGTAAATAATACCCCTAAAAAAATGCCACCTCACACTGCTAGGGCACCAGAGGTTACAGACTGCACTGCTGTAGAGCTCTGACAAATACACGATGGCTACACCATTCATCCGATCGCCATGAAACTTTGGGAAGGTTTTGAGTACTCTCCCGCGAAGGTTTCTAGCATAATTTTTTTTTTAAATATCGGCCTCCATGGCCCTCATAATCTTTTGAATACTGATGCACGCACCAGACTGAAAAACAACAAATCGTGTATCTACAAGCACTCGAATAAACAAATAGAATTAACACGACACTTTGAAATGTTTTCCATATTAAAATGAATAAGTTTCAATAAAAATGACACAATGTAAATTGAATGTTATCATGACGAGTTTCCATGAATTTCCTTTCTTCTGAGATCGCAGCAACTCGCGACGGGTAAGCTAGTAAATATATAATGGTGTAAGGTAGATAAGCTGCAACCATATTTCCTCACACATCCATATACAATTTCTGCAAACTGAACCTAAGTCATAAACAGCCATCTAACACCAAGTTATACTAGTTTGTAATAGTATGCCAAGTCATGTAAAGTCTCTTTGTGTACTTTATTGTGCAATTTGCCCTGAAGTTGGGACATTGTATTTAAGCATTCCTCAAGCAGATGATCTGTATGTCTAACCATGCCACCACACCAGTATTTTATACACCCTTTTTATGCATGGTGTTCTATGAAGTGGGGAGGGTGAGACTCATGCTCTGCTCCTGTTTTATTCCACAGGAAAGATAATGTTACTTCTCGTTCAAAATATAGTAAGTACACTGAAGAATACTGAGACTTTTCCCTCTACTCTACTAGATATAACTTACAAGATCATCTTTCCTGGTGGAAATAGTTCAGCTCTTGTGTGTTAGGGAAGAATATGAATGAACAGGCCCTGGCGCTAGAGACCTGCAAGGAGGCCTGAGGTGCGGTTTTCTAGATTTGGGAAAGTGCGCCAGAGGGCGCCTGTATGGTCCCCTCACCACCCTACCGGCCGATAACAAGCTAGGGAAAAGCACTACTGAGGCCATGGGAAGCGCGCAGTGAGCAGCACCACCGCAGCTGAGGTGCCATAAACTGGGCTCCTCACGCACCAAACAAAGTCCAGAGGCCGGCATGGCAAAGTAACTACTGCCTGGCGCTGGGGCAAGGTGTGGCCAGGCTTGAAGTGCACTGGAACAGTGCGGAGAAGCTCAGCGGAGACACAGAGGCGATCTGGTTGTGCGCCCCCGCTGATGGCAGGAACGCGAGGGCGGGTTGCGCTAAGAGGACATGTTTTGGAGGATCAGACCGCGTGACAAGGTTGCCTGCGCGCCCCGCGGCTATAGAGGATTCCAAGTGCGCACTCCATTGTTCGGTGGCTACCCGGTCCCCGGCACGGCAACCCTAGTGCCCAACGGACAGATTTGAACTAGTCGCCCGTTTCTGGACATTTCGTAACTTGCTGCCACTAATTGCTTCAGCTGTTGGAACCTGCTGGGTCTCGCCAAGGTTGTCCCGTTACCGAGCATTGCCACTGCCCTATTCGTTGGTTGGGAACTACATCTCCTAGCACTCTCTGCGGCACTGATGCCACGTACCACGCTGGGAGCACGCGAGTGAGCACAAGGAGGTGCTCATAAGGGGACCAGGGCTCACGCAGCGTGGGACACACGCGGGTGTGCCCGCCACAGCCCGGAAGAGGCTGGGCTGGGCCACCCCACTAACATTTACCATCAGGAAGAACACAAGCTGGACGCTGCCGCAGGAAGGTACTGTGCTTTGTGAAACGCTTTAAAACTGTTGCCCTGCTCTTTGGTTGAGACTAAGATGCACAGTAATTAATTGAGCATTTTTTTAGGAGATGGAGAAACGAAAGGGTGCAGCAGGGAAACTGGACGCTTTTTTTGTCAGGGCAGAATCATTATTGATTCATGAAGCGAACTAACAGAACGTCGATTATCTATGGACCCCGTAACATTAAGAGAATCTCAACGGGTGGGTACAGGTTTGGGTGTGAACGATGAGTCAATTATTAATTCCCCTACCTTTCTTTCGTCCTTGTTAAGCTCCCCTTCTGTTTGCACCCAGGAACTAACGCCAGAAACGGTGGAGTGTAGAGATACTAGCTATAAGGTGCAAAAGAATGTGGCCACTAAGGGAAAAGCTGCAATCAAAGCAAAAGGGAAGCGGGTGGCCCCCTGCAAGAAAACCTAAATGTGGGGGGGATGTAGAGATAATGGATAGTACCAACAAGGAATATGTGCCTAATAGATGTCAAATTCATACTACTTCTGTTGGCACACAGACAGACCCTGTGATCTCTGATGTAGGTACAACTAACGTCAAAGAAGCCGCGACAGATGCCACTAGTAATATTGAAATAATGGTTAATGAGATGCAGGGTTTACTCAACAAGGGCCTTACACAGCTATGGGACAAGTCGAACACCCTAGAAGTAATAGTAAAAAACTTAGGGAGTCCAGATCAGTTGGAGATCACATTGGGAGAAATATTGAAAGGGTGGATAGAACTATACAAAGAAATGCCCAGCAATCGAGTGAAATAGAGGCAACATTACTCAGATTATGCAGACTGATATAGGTGATAGAACCCAGGCGTCATCAACTGGCCCAGGATCACCAGAAACATCGAGGAATTGTATAGTAGTCCCTAAAGTGGATAGGGTATATGATGCACGGAATTTGAGTAGAACTGCCAAAACGGATATTTTAAATCTGCCGCCTGCTTCATGCCCACATACGATAATACTTGCCGGCGTTCCTGCCCTTAGATCGAATGAGAAAGAAAGTTGGGAAGACCTCTGGAATAAAACCATGGATTGGTTAGCTAAAAATGAGAACTTTCATCTAGGGACGCAAAGAAAATACTAATGGTTCGTAGGGTAGGCTGGCTTGGCTGCTCCTCTAAAAGTATAGAAGGGAATTGTATAGTGGTAAATTTTCGTCAACCGCAGTTGGTGCGCCATATTCTGACTAGGGGTGAGGAAATAAGCTTGACGAATACTAACATCTGTGCTCTCCCATTGGTTTTTTTTATAGACCACTGTCATGGAGGCAGTGTACAGTGCCACTGACAAACAGATACCATGCATTGTCAGACGTGGATGCTCAAGACTGACAATTACCAGTGCCATGTGTAGAAATCTCTGTAGTCCATCTGCAAACCCAGGAGGGAAGGCCCGCAACTGTTTTTACCTCTTCCTGTTACTAATGTTAATTGCTGTAAAAGTTATACTATATCAGACAGTGTATTAAGCCTAGTAACAGGGTGAATGAAAGAAAGCAAGGTAGGAAACTTAAAGGAGATAGTATTGATCTCCTGGAACGTTGCAGGCCTTAGAAGGACCTTAGAGGATGTGGTGTGGCAGGAATACATTGATCAAAAAGATATAATTATGCTGCAGGAAACTTGGCCCGTAGATCCTTTACACAAAGTAGGTTATAAAACCTTTAGTAAAAGTGCTATTCCTTCTGTTAAACGGAGGCCTTCGGGAGGCCTTTGTATTTGGGTAAAGGTTACCCTCGGTCTAGAAGTCAAGCAAGTCGACATTTGCTCAGAGGACATCCTGGGAATAAAATTTCAAACAGCAGATGAAAAGGAAGTCTATATAATAAATATATATTCTAGACCATATTTAACAAGTAAACAATCAACAGCAATCAAGCAGTTAGATAATTTTTTAAGCACGATTGAGTCAAGGGCATTGAAAATAGCGGGAGGCAATTTTAATTGCAAATGAACCAGTGGTTGGGCTAGAAAGTATTTTTCAAGAAGAAGACTTGGCCAGTAACATCCCTCGCCTGGACAATCAGTTATTAGTACCGTGTACAGTAGCGGTTATTCAGTTATTGAGAATTGTCTCGGGATATTGTCTAAGAGCTTGTGTTGGACGTCTACCATCTGATAGCCCAGCAGCCCACACGTTTACTAGGAAGAATATAAAAAGCCATTTAGATTATATAATGTTCTCAATTGAGCTTTGGTCAATGGCCTTTGACTTCAAAGTTGATAATAGAGTAGAGAGTGACCATTACCCACTATATTTGTCATTGTCAGCTCACCTTTTTAACCCTGCTACTTTAAGAAGAGGGGGAACTGGTAGTGGAAATATAGATCCATTTCTAAGTAACAACAGGAGAGCTTTAAAATGGCCTTTGATAGAGAATAATCCAGTGGCTATTAAACAGCTTTATGAAGCTCTAGCAGATAGGGCCACCGCATATGTAGATTGGCCTGTATTAGATATTCCCATTGGGGATATTCACCACAACTTAGTTAAAGACTTGCGTCCTATTGTAAGCAAAATCCCGAAGGGAGCTACTAATGCGATTACGGTGGCGGCTGAGTTAAAAAACCCATACTATACTCAATGGGGCAATATTTGTGGTAATGATATTCAGGGCACAGTATTTATGTAAGACAGTATAGTTGTCACCTGTATCTGACATGGAAGCATGACAAGGCAGGAAGATAAAGCTAAATTCAAGCATTAGCAACAAACCAACACTTTAAGAAAGCGCTGGCGTGAGATATAACCCATCAGTTACATAGAAAGAAGGTTCAAATATTATAAAAGCCTACAATGTGGTAAAAAATGTCTACAAAAATTCCTAGTAGAAAAAAGTCTGATGGCCATTTTCTGCACTTCTATATAGATCAGAAGGACAAGAAGAAACTTCTGTGTTGCAGAAAATGGATGATGGCTGAAAGTAAGTTCCCTAAGGTTCTCTTTTAGATACTTTCCTACAGGAGATGGGGTTCTGAATAACACCTGCATGCAGGCAACTATGCACTGGTACTTCTGCGTCTGGCAGGGGCAAGAGCTGTAATCACTTCAGATAATGGAGAAATTGACTGCCAGTGTCACACACACTGGAGTGGGGTGAATGAAAGAATAGAAAATCTCAGTGTGGTAGTCTAGGATCAGGAAATTTGTAAGCTCTCTACCTCCAAAAATTCACAATTTCAAAGAGCAATTCATGTCTTAGTTGCCCTCAAATTGCCATTCAAGTTATTTACATTGTTTAAAGGAAAATAATAGCCGTCTTACTGGCTTAGGCTGCCCAAGGCACTCTAATTTAGTCAATTTAGATCACAGTGGGCAACCTCTCTGGCGGCCTTGTGCACTCAACCTACCTCTGACATCAGTATTCTTTAGGGATGCAACTTACCCCTGCATTGGCATAACTATACTGGGCTGAAGAAATCAAAACAAATACGTGTATATTACAATACAAATACAGTATGAAATGGATATTCTGCAGAACTAGGACAAAGCTAGACCAACAAGCCCTCCTCGCATGTCCATGACATAGAGAGGAGAAAAGAGGTGGTTGCAATAAGTCTTTTCTACGTGCCTGTCCATAATTGAATCTACAGTGGCTCCGGGGGCCATAGTACCAATGACCTGCTGCGCTAGGACTAATGTGTAAAAGCATGAAACACCAGCAACGCACATGCAAAAGGCTTAGAGAAGTCTATGACTCTAGGGCTGTGCATAGCCCGTTCTGAACACTTCAACCCTCTAAGTACTTATTTATTTATTTATTGAACATTTGTATGCAGTTCTCCTGCACCAACAGTATATTTAAGGCACTTTACATCAGAACAAAACAGATACAATTTTAAACTATACAGTATTGCTTGGATTACAAGATGGGGAAGGCATGTCAGAGACAGCACAGAGAACATATTTTCAATATAGCAAAAAAAGATGGACTTTTGAAAGTCATCACACACACACATATGTTTGATCCTTAAGTAAAAAGGAAAAATGCTTCCAAAAGCGGTTGAGGCTACTTTAATAGAGTGGGATTGGATTTGAGCAGTTGTGAAGTGAGGTAATTCAAAGTATGGAGAGTTCCTGCTTCTGGGTTTGCTTTGACAACCATGATATATGTGAATAGAAAACAAGCATTTGCAATCCAATTGGTCTCGCCTTTGGTACCTTATATGTATTTAGCTATGCAGGACATTATCCTGGGGAAGGGAAGCACCAAACTGCGTGACATGCCAGGTTTGGGAACACATGGAGGGAAGTATTGCCTTTCAGTGGGAAATGCTAAAGTCCAATGCTGTTTTTAATAAAAAATCAGGGCCTTCGGTGGTCATATCACTGAAAATACAAGATTTGAAAAAAATATTTTTGTCTACGGGTGCTCGTGGAAGACAATTTCTATGGACTGGAATCTAGAGAATGCTAAAGTGATTTTGGTATTTTACGGACCACTGCTGGTCATTTTCTATCAAGAAAGTTAAATAGAGGAAGTTGCCAGAATTTGTTTTAAAAGAAAGTCCCTCAGCAGAAAGCAATTCTGGTAATTGACTGATCTCTACTGGTCGTTTTCTATCAAGGCAGTTAAATAGAGGCAGTTGAACAAGCAGAAAGCAATTCTGGTATTTTACTGACCTCTACTGGTCGTTTTAAATAGAGAGAGTTGAACAGAAAAAAAGTCCTTATGCGGAAGCTGACAAGTCCTAAGTCTGATCTCTAGAGCCCACAAAGTACATACACATATAAATATATATATGTGAATCGAAGGAAGTGTTGGGATATACTAAAGTATATACAAGAGGTCTTGAATGCTAGATCTAAAAAAAGGCCATAGTAATGTGGCGTTTCTGCAGCTTCCTGAATCCCATATCAGGCACCCGATTTAGAATTACTGCTGCCATTAAAACGAGGTCCTTAATAATCTCCATGGCCATCAAAACATGCAATGTTATAATGAATTTAAATCAGCAATTTATCTACAAAGTTTGTCTGACTGTGGAATAACTTTCATTACTATGGTACTGTTTCACCAGACACTCATAGTTCATGGGCTTCACTGGTCATGCTCAACAACATAGAAATATGACCTTTGCAAATTTCAAATTTCAAAGCTTTATTCGACATTTGTCATAAAAGCATCCTTCCTAACCCTATTACAATAAATACTATATTTAAAAAATATTTCTAAAACACATATTAAACAATGACAGTTGAATATTATACAATAAGAATACAATAGATTTCCAATTTTTCTAAAATGTTTCTTTTAAAAGCAATTCATACAATAGACTAATTAGATTAGAGCAACACTATTTCATTTACATTTGACTTAAAGTGCGTGTGCGGATTGTCCATGCCCAGGCAAGAAATTTAGCTACGGCAACAACCAATGGTGTTGAACAATCAGATTCAAGTATTCTAAGAGCTACCGATTGACTGCGTGTGCCGATGTTTAGACACACTGGCTTCAACCATTTACGTCTAGGGCTAGCATATAAAGGACAACAGAACAACAAATGGGAAATGTGCTCTATTTGGTCTTTGCAGTGATAGCAATGATCATCCCACATTGGGGACCAGTGTTTTTTAAATGCATTCACTGGTAAAGTTCCTATGCGAAATTGAAAGTATAGTTTCCTATCATATGGTCGTTCTATTATGTCCCAATATGTTTCACAAGATGGATACATTTTAATATCACAAAAGCGATTTGTCAATCTTGATTGGGAACCTTTACAGAACATTGTTACGTAGACCATCTCCCAGTATAAATCTTTCAATTTCGCTTTTGAAGGGAAGCTAGCCACATCGTGGTTGCCCCAAAGGTATTCCAGCTTTAGCAGTACAAGGAGCCCCCGTAGTTCTTTCAGCCAATCAATACAATGAAAATGATCGAACTCAACAACATCTTCTAGAGCTGTAACATAATGGCTCAGCTCTGGAGTGACCATCAGACGCCTCCAATAAAGGAGTGGCCATAGTCTGGCTATATCCTCGATGTTTTTTCTGCCCAAGTCCAATTTTAGCGGGATTACAGGTGTGCTTTGGGGAACCATAACAAGCCCTCTTAGAAATCTGTTTTCCGCACGTCCCAACTCACCCAAATTAGAAAACCCCCATAGTTCGGATCCATATAAGCAGGCACCTAATACTTTCATGTTATATATTTCTAATGCACAGTTAACCGGCTTTGTTAGCGATTTGCGATGTTTTAGGGCTACTGCACCAGTAAGCTGGTTAAACTTCAATAATGTTTTATTAATATGCGATTTCCACTTCATATTTTCTTGGAGGGTGATGCCTAAATAAGTAAAGGCATCCACTTTCTCTAAAGGGGTGCCTTTGTATTTAATTACGCCTTTGAAAGAGGACTGGTAGTTTAGGCACATGAATTTGGTTTTGGTGGTATTCAATTCAAGGCCCCTACTATCACAGAATTCGCCAAAGGCATCTACCACTTTTTGGAGACCGCTCGGTGTGCGTGAAAGTAAAAGCGTGTCGTCCGCAAACATTAGCACGGGGACGTGGGAGCCTGCTATAATTGGAGCATCGCATGGGGATTTCATTAAATGGGCAACAATTCCGTTTATGTAAATTGAGAATAGTGTTGGTGCAAGGACACACCCTTGCCTTACTCCTCGTTCTACTGGGAAAGAGTCTGTAACCTCTCCTTGCTTGCCCCATCTAATTTTAGCAAAGTTATTGTCATGGAGGCGAACTAGGAGAGTGAGGAGTTCTTGGCTTAAACCTACATCAGCCAGGGTCTGCCACAGTTTTTCTCTAGGGACTAGGTCGAAAGCTGCTTTTAGGTCTACAAAGACTGCATACAACGTGCCCTTTTTGAGTGTGACATTTCTCCAATAGATGGTCATGAAATAGAGGACTTGGTCAACACTACTGGTCAATGGCCGAAACCCTGCCTGATAAGGGGACAATATGTTCTTCTCATCAATCCATTGCTGCAACTTGTTCTGAACTAGGCGCCCCATCAGTTTTTGCGCTGTGTCTATTAGACTGATGGGTCTATAATTTTGGGCTAGTGTTTTATCTCCTTTTTTATATACGGGGATTATTTCTGCTCCCTTCCATGAAGGGGGGACTACCCCTCCCATTGCCACAGCATTTGCCAACATTTTAAAATAGGAGCACCAGGCAATCCGGTCCGATAAAAATACATCAGCTGGGATACCGTCCATGCCTGGTGCTTTCCCCCCCGCTATACAATCCAACGCTATACTCACATCCTTCTCGTCGAATATTTGAGTTTTGAAAAAAGTAAATGAGGGGGGTTGGTCAAGAATGTGTGCAGGATTACGGGCATACTGTGGTTTAAAAAACTCTATCCATTGGTTTATGGGAACATTATTATTTGGCTGGGCCGCTATTCCTCCCCTCTCCCATTTTACTATAGCCCAAAAACGCCTAGAGTCTTTAGCTGCACAGGCCTCCTTCAGATCTTGCCAACCTTCTTCATCCCAGCGTTTTCTGGCCAACTTTTGGGTTTGTCTATATACATCTCTTGCCCTCCTAATTGCTATTGCATTGCCTGTTTTCAATTCCAGGCTCAGATTGTGTCGTGCCACCCTACAACTCTTGTCATACCAGCCTTGCATTGGGCGATTATTTCCCGCTTTACAAGGAACTGCGCTTTTAATGAAAAAACTTTGTATTTTAGAGAAAAGATTTTCATGAGCCTCCATCATATAGTCTTGATAGTTGGGCATCCCTTGGTGCGACTCGATGATATTTACTTCATCGACTACCAGTTTTTTAAGTACCTCTAATTTTGCTACATCCTCTATGAGTTTTCTCCATTTAAGGTGGCGTGAGTTATTCGAGCATACTACATCCTGCGTCATCATTCCAGTATTATTAGTTCGCACTATAGACTCATAGTGGGAATAGAATGTCAATCGCAGGGGATTATGATCGCTTTCTAGTCTGTCTTCTACAACCATATCTAGCATTTTACTCCAAATCCTTACGTCTAGAAGTATATAATCAATTCTGCTAGCTGATCGGCCATTGTCAAACGTATTGTGTCCTTATTGGTCGGAAGGGGAGCGGCCATTTGTCGCTCTCAAGCCTCTAGCTAGACAGAGACTTTTTAGCTGGATTGCCGCACTACTCCATCTTTTAATGGCAGGCAACTCCAGCTGGGGTATTCCCCATTTATCATCCTCTTCCTCAGACAAAGCCCCGTCCTCTTCTCCCAGAGGCTCGAAAGTGACATTGAAATCACCTCCCACAATTATTTGACTTTGTGTCAGTAATATTTCAATGTTCTGCTCTAAGATTGTTACAGTATTAGAAGAAGAATTGCCGCTAGACACTCCTCTGGCGTAGACATTAAACAGGGTAAGCTCTTGGCCATTATCCCATCTGACGATAAGTGCCATAATATCATTAGTTGGTATGGATAGTTGTTTTATGGTGCAATTCAGGGACTGCCTTATCCAAATTAACAAACCTCCAGAGGGGCGTCCCAGCCGGTTTCTAGTCGCTGGGATATAAAAATTAAGAAACCCCTCTCTAAAGGTTGGAGTAAGTGACCATGTTTCTTGCAACATGATTATATCATGTTGGTCAATATAATCGACCCATTCCAATGTGGATATCTTACTTGCTATTCCTGCTATATTCCAAGATACAAGGGAAAGCAAGGTAGAATCTTGTTGGAGCAGTCGCTGGCCATTTACAAATTTCCGGGTTATTATTTGACTTTCTGATATTGCTATTTTGCCCTCCATTAATGTGCCCTTGGGCTCTGCCACCTCTGCAGTGCAAGCGGAACCCTCTGTAACTATTTTTTGCACTTCAGGGATAAGGTTTTCCTGTACCATGTGGAATGGTCTCTCTTTGTCCATGTTCTGGTTTACCAGGTCGGTGCATATCATGTTTCCTCTACTTGCATGCTTTAGCAACATCGGCCTATCATGGCTTGTGAGTCAATCACATTCATTTAAGTGGGATAAAGCAGAGTAGTGGTTTTCCAAATTTATCCCCCAATTACAATTTTGTTCACCCCTAGCCCTTCTAGTTCCCACTACTGACCACTTTGTCCTTAGGATGCTTGACTTTGCCACTAGGCCTCTTCTGCTATAAAAAAAGTCCAACGTTAATGGAATTATTTCTGCCATTCTACGTTGTGGTGGAAAAATGTTAAGCGGAATATCCGATAATACATCAGGGCCCTTAAGGTTCAATACCACACAATCCCCAGCAAATTTCTTTGGTTTTGTCCCTATCCACTTTACTCTTCTTGCTGTTAGGAGATCTTCAGACAACTTTTCCCTACCCCATGGAGATATTTGCATGTTGATACCTAACCACTGCAAGGATTTATTTAAGAGGGAATCAGGGGTCTCAATTTGATCTTTTTCCAGTGGTGGGACATTAGCCAGTACTAAAACCAGTGGAGAGGCTTCCACAATCAGTTCCACAGGTTTTGATTCTAGGTGGGGGTTGGGTGTTAAGGTATCCCCTTGGGTTGTCGAGCGTACTGCAACTGTGGGATTACCAACATCATCTCTAACACAGGATACACCTGTCAGAATAGGGAGGGGTGATGGTTGTGGGTTAGCAGTCATATTCACCTGTTTTTCATCTATCTTATTCATAATTAAATTTGGAATTTCGCCCATGTTATCATTTGTAGTTTTTAAGAGGGACTCCAATTTATGAACTTTATCAGACAAATGATCTATTTTGGATATGAGCGGCTTGATTATACAAGATATCTTAGCTTCTAACGTGGCCATAAACTTGTTTGATAGCAGCTCTTCAATATTTATTGTGTTGCTCCTTTCCTCCCTTGTTTCATCAGTGACATTTTTGTGTTTAATTTTAGGGGGGGTTGCAGGTTTTTTACTATTGGACCGTAGACCTAGCCTTTTCGGGGGGACCCTAGTGGATCTTTTGACCGCTCTAGGGGCCGGGACTGGCGTTGACGGAGAAATATTCTCTTCAACTACCTGTAGGTCAATACAGGACCTATGTAGCTCCTCCCCCGTTAATAGATCAACATTTATATCATGATGTAAAACATTTTTAGGAGAATTTGATACTGAACAATCATTATTTCCAGCAATTTGAGATACTGTTGAGTTCACTGCTTCTAGATCCAGATCAATTAGATCTAAAGCATCACTTTGGGAACAAGGAGAAGAGTCACTAAGCCCCAAAGAAGACCTCCGGGCACTAATTATTTTTGCCACCCTGTGTACTAGATAATTGTCCATGGTGTTGGCAGGGGTGCTAGGTGTTTTTTGCTTTGACATGTTTTAGCACGATTTTGAACACTGCGAGTTTAACGGGCAAATGTTAACAATTCAATGACCAGGAGAACAGACGAAAGACTCACAGTACTGGAGATGTTAATATCCTGGTCCAGTCCAGTCGTGGCCAGTCTTGGACTGTCTTAGACTGTCCGCCCTTTGTCCGGGCTTAGTCCCGGGATTAGTCCCGCACACGCGTCCCGCTAACGCGCGGTTCGCCCAGGTTAAATGCGAAGCCAGGTGTAGGGGCGGAGACACGGGAAGAGGCAACAGGTGTGCTAGTTGGGATACGCACAGCCTGATGGGCCTCGCAGTCCCGTCCTCCGGCGCCTGCAATACTCCCACGCAGACTTGATCTCTTACGGGGCTCACAGCTGGAAAAGCGAGGCAGAATGTTTCTCCGACTTCAAAACAGGCAAAGAGAATCGAAGGAAGTGTTGGGATATACTAAAGTATATACAAGAGGTCTTGAATGCTAGATCTAAAAAATGGCCATAGTAATGTGGCGTTTCTGCAGCTTCCTGAATCCCATATCAGGCACCCGATTTAGAATTACTGCTGCCACTAAAACGAGGTCCTTAATAATCTCCATGGCCATCAAAACATGCAATGTTATAATGAATTTAAATCAGCAATTTATCTACAAAGTTTGTCTGACTGTGGAATAATTCAATTTACAATTTCAATTTATTTATTATGTTTTGGCTCTCAGAAGAGGGCCACATAAAATATACAAGATAAAAACAAAATCAAGACAGATACATTTACATAGAAACAGAGAAGATATACCACTTGCAACAACAGGAATTAGATACCAAACTAACATGCAACACACTACTAAAAAAAATCGGAAAGTCAAAACATCACCCAGGACATATTAATAAATAGCTAAAAAACCTTTAAAAAAGTTAAAAATATGGAAGCAGAACATTTCATTAGGAGGGCAGTAAAGTGCATGAAAAAAGCCATTTAAAGTGACAATGCCAAGGCGGAGACAAATAACTTTTAACCATCTTGCGCGCAATTTGCGAAGCACAGGGCAAATCAATAAGACATGTGTGCAGTCCTGTATATTTAATTTGCATAAATTGCACAAAGCAGGGGAACCATACCATTTGGATAACAGTAGATTTAAAGGTATCAGATCATAACGAAGAAGAAACCAAAATCTACGAATACCATGCGGTAGGTTCCATGTGGCGTAAGTTTGAGGTTGCTTCATCACATAAGAATCAAGGAGAAAATCTACCTTCCTTTTACCACAGATTAACTTTTTGTCAGACTGAAAACTTAAGTCCCACGAGGCTGCTTTTAGAACCAGTTTTAACTGTGGGGGAGAGTACGAAAACAAAACGTTTTCATCTAATTTTAGAAGGGCTACAGCTTTTCTAAAATTACATACAAGTTGGGAAAACTCGTTAAAATTCCCCAATAGTTCACTACGGAGAAGAGCTCTTATTGTCCCTTCTTTTGCTCTAGCAAGGCAGGCCACCCATCTTACAAGGGCACATAATCCCTGTACCCAACTACTCCTGATACCAAAATCAAGCCTGCAAGCGGCCAAAGAGCATGCAGTGTTAAGAGAAGAGAGAGCTCTAAGAAGTTTCCCCTCAATCTTATGGCAAAAGTCCCAGTTTTTCACTTCTATAAGTTCAATACCATACAGTATTGTTGCGGGGATTTTTGCTCTATACACTTCTAATAAAGTCAAGAAGTGTCGCTTCCCCGTTGTCAAGTATAGAGACTTTAAACCTTTACCATGAGCTAGAGCTTTGCGTGTGCAATGCTCAATATGGAGCCTCTCACTTAAATCAGCCATGATAATTTTTCCCAGGAAGGTATAGGACTTCACAACCTCCAGTTTTTGGCCCCCAATGAGCCAACCATAGTCTACCGAGCGGCACTTCTTTTTACCAGCTATACACATCACCTTACTTTTAGAAATATTGATCTTCATGCAATGGGCTACAGCAAAAGCATGAAGAGCATGTAACCGATTTGCAAGGCCTTTAGGGGTCAGATCCAAAATAAGGACATCATCGGCATACATCAAACAAGATATAGAGGTCCCCCCTACCACCGGAGCGATGCCCTCGCTGGCAGACACAACGGCAGGTAAGTCTGCCGTGTACAAGGAGAACAAGAGGGGAGCCAATAAACAGCCTTGCTTAAGGCCATTCATAGATGGAATTACAGAAGAGATTCCCCTCTCGCCCCCCATCAGGACCCTACACCAGGTCTCTGTATGCAGAGCCCGCACCAGCTCCAACAGATAGGATGGGAGACCAAGCGCAGCCAATTTTCTCCACAGCGTTCCACGGTCGACTTTGTCGAACGCTGTGGAGAAATCAATAAAGGCGGAGTACACTACCCCTCCTCTCACCTGGACATATTTATCTGTCACTACATGCAGAGAGGTAAGATTATCCAACGTACCATGATCCCTACGGAAGCCCGTCTGTTCAAGAGGCAAGATATTATGCTCCTCTACCCAAGTGGAAAGGGATTGTAAAAGACATTTCGCAAAGACCTTTCCGATAGAGTCGAGGAGAGCAATCAACCGGTAATTGCAAGGGCTATCCCTAGTTCCCTTCTTAAAAATAGGGACCAGGATACTACCCCTCCAGGAGGTGGGTACCTTTTTAGACAAAAAACAAGCTCTATATAGGGGGAACAGAATTTTACTCCACCTTACGGGATCCTGTTTCAGGACCGTCATGGGGAGTTCATCAGGACCCATTGCCCCAGAGACACGCATCTTTTTTATTGCCATCTCGATTTCTACTTCTGTGGGGTAATAAATGAGTCCATCGCAAGTGGCATCTAGAACGATGTCATCGCCTGGGATCCCGTTCCCTGCATACAGATCCCGAATATAAGAAATCCATACCTCTTCTGCTATAGGAATAGGGGAGCGACTTAGTCTAGAGCCACATCCCTTACCGATTATTGCCCAGAATTCTCTGATCCTACCCTGAATAACAGATTCCCTCAAATTAATCCAAACATCGTCCTCACTTGCCTTTTTTATTTTTAACTTGAGTCTACATCTCTTTCTTTTTAGCCTGGAAATTTCATTTACGCGTTCCATGACTCTATCTACATATTGTTGTCGGACTAGTTTATTTATTTCCTTGTTTAGGATACGCAATGAACTAGGGACCACTACCCTTTTACTAGGTCGGGAAGTTTTTTTAGCATAAGAGATGATATTTCGCATGAATTCTTCAAAGTATTCTATTTCATTCCCGCGCCACTCATTTAACACCGATAGAGTATCAGATAAAAACTCCTGTATCCCATTAATGGCGGAGGGATTCCAAACACACCTTCCCGAAGAAGTATGGAAGGCAACATCACTGCCATTAAGAGACCAGGGTACAGTGGACATGGGCTTTAAGGAAATAGTAATACACATTATGCTGTGGTCACTCATAGAAGTGGATGTAATCTTAAGATCCTGAATGAAAGGAAACAAACCATAGTCGGAGATTGCATAGTCCAAGATGGAAGACCCAAAAGGAGATTTGTGAGTAAATTTAGCGGGCACGTCGGAAGGAAATCTCCCATTTAATATAAGACCATCTACGGCCGCTAGTTCTTTTAACAAAATCTTCCCTCTTTTGTTAGTCATTAACTTGTCAGGGAAGAGTGATTGAGGAACAAAATACGCCTCTTCTTTAGATTTATTCCTAAAGAGTTTTAAGCTAGCGTTGGAAATTTTGCAATTCAAATCTCCCACAAGCATAATTTCCGGAGGCGATGGAACATTTTTGATTTGATCAATATAACTAAATACCTGCTTCAATATCACATTAAAACGCTCTTCTGGAGGAATATACACATTTAAAATTACGATAGGAGATTTGGTGCCATTGTTAAACAGGTTTTCAATGGTTATCGCCTGGAAAAGTTTACTGGGATCAATATAATGGGAGAATCTCCATTGCAGTTTGTTAGATAATAAACAAGCGATTCCCCCCCTAGCATGGCCCTTCTTTGAAGGGGCAGCAGGCACTTCCAGGACATAAAAATCCTTAGAAACATCCAGCATACTAGTACACCAAGTTTCCTGTAAACAAATCACATTCGCTCCTAATGAAAGTAGGAGCTCAAATTTCTCCGGACTACTGTGAATCCCTGCCGCATTCCAAGAAATGATTTTGAATGAGGTGTTAAAGATGATGAAACAATCTGGGATTATCCTTAGTTTTAGTAACTAAGGCGCTGTGAAGCCAATTCCACTGATTGTTATCCTCAAGGGACGAATTCTGAATCAGCGGGAGAGGCCTCACTTGCGAGACCGAGCGTTTTCCCTTAGAGACCCAAATCTTCAGATCTGTAAGGGGGAAGGGAATCCCATTTTGCTCATCCCTACTACACACCTCCCCAGGCGAGGGTTTTGTATTACAGAGGTTATACATCGGGAGAATATCAATACCTATACGTTGGAACTTTTCCGCTTGCTGCAATATCAAATTTACAATAATTTGTGAATAAAATTTCACCCTTATGCTTGAGACCCTAACTTCACCCATCAGGGACACTAACTCAATGTCCCTAGTTTGGACATGGCGAAGACTTTCAATCTCGCTAAAACATTTGAGAAGCCAGGCTCTATTTAAGGGTAAATCAACATCAAATAAAGGTAAGAATTCTAGCACAAGAGTGTCCACTGGAGTTTTTAGAGATGTTAAGCGACGATCCGAGAAGGGGCGGTCACCAGTCTCTAAGGCTGCAAAGAACGGGGGGGCCAGAGGGTTAAGGGCCCCAATTGGATATTGAATAGAAGCTCCAGCCGTAATCGATGGTGATAGTCCTGGAGGAGGACCCCCCATTTGTGACACAGCTTCCATGGGCGTAAGCGGACACGGATCATTTTCGACCTTTAGGGATGTAGAGTTAAACGAATTCAGTTCAATTTCCGCCTTTAAAGATGTAGAATTCGTATCCAAATTAATTTCTTCATTCTCCAGAACAGCCAGAGAATTTTGGAAAACTATCCGGCGCTGTCTTTTCTTCCTGTATTTTCGAATTGCTTTCCTTTTATTCCCTTTATTGTTTCTAAGTGTACCATTTTTTACCTTTACCTCATGTTTATAGTCCATAGATTCTTGTTTATTTTCAGACATGAAAATAGGGAATAGATCTTGAACCACTTTTGGGCCGGGAGTGGGTTTGATATCCTCCTCAATCTCTAGAACTGAATTCTTGATACAGTTGGGCGCTGCAGTTAAGGGGATAGTTGTGATATGAGTTTTCGGGACTGTCGTTGCAGCCTTCATGGTAGAATCCACTGTTTGCTCATTTATTTTCCCCTTAGGCAAACTGGGTTCCATCGTGGATGATGGAACACTCCTTGCATCAGACGGCTTTTGTAGCAATGCCTTTAATATTTGAGTAACTGACTCTAAGATACAGTCCGAGTTGCCTACAAATTTCCCTAAAAGGGCTAAAATGGAAGCTAATAATTGTTCCAGAGCAATCATGGATTCGGAGATTGGCTTTTCACACGCTTCCACAGGACGGCATATCCCAGAGAGGATAAGACCCGGACTCCCAGAAACATCTAGCAAATCGGACATATCCTGTCCGTTTAATGAAGGGTTACTGCTATACATCATTAGCCCAGATGGGGTAGCGCCCCCCGAGGGCTTAATAGGGTCTAGAGTCTCTAATTTAGCTGTATTAACATATCGGCCGCAAAGTTCAAGATCAATAGATAAAGATGACTGATCACCACCCAGCCTATCCGTCAACACAGCTTGAGGCAAAGATGGTTGATTCGAGCATTCCCTTTCGTCTACCAACGGGTCAGGATTATTGTCTTCCTTCCCTTTAAAAAAGACACAAGAAGGGGACACCGCTGCCGCAGGTTGTAAGAATATAGGCTGCGCAAGAGGGGACAGAGGATCTGTGATGACTTGAGTATGATGCTCTTGACCCTTAGCTCCAGGTGATTTTTTCGCAGCAATAGTATCTTTCTTAGAGGAAGACATGTCCCAAAGCTCAAAAAGCTGGCATTGCCCCTTCAACGGGGGATTATTTACAGATTTATTTCTCGTACGAATTATATCCTTTTTAACACCAGGGGTGCCTCCTACTTCCCTTCCAGAACGCAGTTTTTTTGACATCTTCTGTAAGGTAATTCAACAGTTGTTTAGTGTAAAAATAGGACCTTACGTCCAGAAGAGTGATAGCTAAAAAAGCAGAAATCAAGATTACTATAATACTATTAAAATAATAAATAATATTTATAGTCCTGGATGAACAGCAATGACGAACCGATAGTCGAGTAAGTGGAGGAAGCGACCGGTATGAATCAATAGATCGTTCTTCCTCCAACTGTCAGGCGTATCGATGTTAGCCAAATATAAAATAATGTCACTGAAAAATAACCGGGCCCAGCCCAGCCTACCTCGGCCACTGAGGGCCCGCCCTTTGCCCGGGCTTCGCCCCGGGCGCTCCCGCGCGCTCCCGCGACGCGGGTGATAACGTCTATTTAAAGCGCCTCCTGGCGCGTGCCTTCCGTGTCCGCCACTGAGCCCACTGGGAAAGGTAGTCCCCCGCTCGGCGGCCGCTTGGATGGACTTGCGGCGGCGGGGGGACTACAGGGCAGGGCCAGCGGCAACACAGCAGGGTATGGTGGTCTCAGGGCTCACAAGACAGGCAGCAGGGAGATTTACAGCGGAGCTCCGGCTCCGACGCTGTATAAGTTTCAAAAGCGGAACACCCGCTCCACCGGCGAGAACGTCTATTTAAAGCGCCTCCTGGCGCGTGCCTTCCGTATCCGCCACTGAGCCCACTGGGAAAGGTAGTCCCCCGCTCGGCGGCCGCTTGGATGGACTTGCGGCGGCGGGGGGACTACAGGGCAGGGCCAGCGGCAACACAGCAGGGTATGGTGGTCTCAGGGCTCACAAGACAGGCAGCAGGGAGATTTACAGCGGAGCTCCGGCTCCGACGCTGTATAAGTTTCAAAAACTGTGGAATAACTTTCATTACTATGGTACTGTTTCACCAGACACTCATAGTTCATGGGCTTCACTGGTCATGCTCAACAACATAGAAATATGACCTTTGCACTTGTTAAGAATCTTTGTCCTCTAACACGTTGGGCATCATTACTTGACTTCTTGCTAACAAACACACTTTATACATCATAGCAGAACATCTCATAATGAAATGATGTTGCCTGTATATGTCCATGGCTTACTTGTCATAACCTCCAGAGGTGGAGGAAAACAAAAAGACAACCAACGTTGGGGGGTTCCTAAGTCTGTAATGATAATTCACTCAAAAGCAAAATTCTTGAGAGGATTATATGTATACCCAACCTGTTGTTACGGGTGGGAAGGGAAAGAGACCCTTTTCTTTTAATAACCCTCACTCACTCTAACAGTGACATGCTTCAACATGGGGCTCACCCCAACTCCTAAAGGTCGGGATTGGCTCAACCATATTTCAGCGGGCACATGAATATATTGTGTATGGGGGCGTACCATTAAAGATAAAATTCCTCACCCACTCCTTTTTTTTTGTATATTTTTTTATTTTCAATTCAATGGCATTTGTTATGACATAACATATATCAACCTTGTCTCTCAACAACCAATACTGAATATCACAAGAAAAAAATGTGTTTGAACAAGACAAAGACTCCATATTAACCGAACACAGACCAATTATCTATCAAACAAAGAAGAAAGTATGGTGCTAAGATAACATTATTCAACCGACCCAATTGGTTACTGGCGCGCACAACTTCTTACCCATGTCTTGTCTCCTGCGGCTTTTAAGCCTATAAACTGCCAGTTCCATACTATATATGGCAAGTAACCTAGCCCTCCAATTTATGAAAGTAGGAGGATCAAGACTAAACCAATGCAGTGTGATGTTGGCTCTAAAAATGGACATTGCAAGAAAAAAACTAATCCTATTTCAGATCTGGACCATCCCACTATGCCCTGAGTCTGATTCTTTAATAGTGGAGTGGGAGGAAAGGTTATAATATATACAAACAGGTATTAGGATGTGATGGTCCTATGACCCTAAATTCAGCACCAACATGTTTCAGCCCTTCTTACCCAGCCTAAATAAGTCCTGGGCTTTCATCAGGGTGGGGGTTATTTCCCCCAGAGACGTGAGTGCATATATACAATTTGTCTAGTTCACTTCTAAGTGTTAAAATTGGAACAAGCCTAATACTTGCCATCGGTCTGGATGAAGAATTACGTGGGAACAATATTCTTTTGGTTAAAAGTATATAAAATAGGGAGGACAAGTCCTTTGTGTTCTCGTGACTGAGGACCTCTTTACCCTCCCAGGGCCCCCCTGGTCCCAGGATTTTGTGTATCAGAGCATGTATATGTTATCCACTGATATATATTAGCTCACTATAACATGACATGTTTTTATGTTTATGCTTATTTATATGTTTATGTTGCATCCTTCATTCCTGAGAGCAGTGTAATGCAATCACTGGCAGCCGATGAGATCTTTTTTATTGCTCTCAACTTGTTTAGTCTCCAGGGAGGTTTTGTTTGTGTGTTTTGGAGGATGATCCTGTTGAAATCAATGGATATAAATATCTTTTGGGAGGAGGAGACCATTGAAAACAGTGAATGTGAAAATCTTTTTTGGACTTCAGCAAGGTTTTCAGGGCAAGTGATCCTATTGAAGTTGCTTGTGTTTTGGGCAAAAAAAATAGTTTATGGGGGTTTAATAGTTTAATACTGCATGTTTGTGAGTTAAGATGTTTGTTGAACAAGAGGGCAACATCGAGAGATTAGCCAGGGAACTGTAAATCAAGAATAATCTTTCTAGACTTGAGTGAACTGCAGAAAATGTATTTGAACGCAGCTGTTGCCTTCTCTTTCTCCATTTTTTTAAAAATTAATAAACAGTTGAAGACCAACTCCTATAAACCTAATGGGCCTAATTCACGAAGGTAAACTTCCACATTTGTGTATGCTTATAATTTTTAGTAATTAACAAAGGAATTTTAAGAGTGGTATCTTTACTACTGCGGAGTCTTCCCACTTGAGGCAGAGACACCACACATAAAAAGATAGGCAGTCTAAAACATACAACTTGTACAACCGCTTTGTGAATTGCAAGAATTCATAAACTTACACAATAGTGTATGCTTATAATTTTTAGTAATTAACAAAGGAATTTTAAGAGTGGTATCTTTACTACTGCGGAGTCTTCCCACTTGAGGCAGAGACTCCACAAATAAAAAGATAGGCAGTCTAAAACATACAACTTATACAACTGCTTTGGGAATTGCAAAAATTCATTACACAATAGTGTAAGTTTACCTTTGTGAATCAGGCAATGTGTCTCCCACTTACGCAAACACTGGGGCATATTTACTTGAAAATGTTGGAGCGCAGAGCTGCGCCAAATTTGGTAGTGCTGCGTGCCAACATTTTCAAAACGCAGGGATGTGTCGTATGTACAACAATACGGTGCACCCCTGTGATTTCCCTAGTGCTGGTGCTATATTTAGCTGGCTGGTGCCAATGCATGCACCCTTGCACCGTAGTGTAAAGGTGCCTGAATTGCAGGGAATGATTGTTTATGTGCAGGAAGGTGTCCCTTTCTTCACATAAACAATCCATCATGGCTGTTTGTTACTTTTGTGTGCTGCATTGTGCAACACACATAAAAGTAGCAAATCAACATTATTTAATGATTGTTTATGCGCAGGAAGGGACACCTTCCTGCACATAAACAATCACTAATGGCTATTTGCTCTTTCTGTGTGCGCCGCATAATGCAGCACACATAGAAAAAGCAAAAACAAGGAGAAATAAAGGAATTTCTCCCCGTGGGCATTCTAACACCTGCTCCTGTATGGCATTAGTTTTTGGTGCTGCCATAAATTTACTCTTCCTTGTAAATCTGGGACACCATCAAAAAGCAATAAGTGTTGATGAGGAACGCCCACAGCAACACCCATTGCACGCCCCTCTCAAGCAGATACCTGCGTGAAAGGGTAGCATAGTTACAATACAAAGCAGAGTTAAGCCACAAAAAGTTGCTTAACGCCACTATGTAAATATGCTACAGTGCATACTGCCACTGGAGCAGTGGAGCACCATAAAAAGTGAGGCTCCAGTGGCACTAGGGGCTTGCACATATGCCCCACTATGTTTTTCAGCAGTGATGTATTCATTTCAGTGAAATCACAGTGCTTAATTTACGTGGGTGGATGCAGGTGAGGCCGACCGTCACTTATTGTTCATCAGACTTTGATCCAGAGCAAAGAGCTTGATAGGCAAATTAGTGGCAAAGGAGGAAAGACAGAAAACCAGTGATGAAGAAATTAGAAGGAGCCATCAGGAGTGAAATAAAGGGGCAGAGAGTGTAGAGTGTAAGGCGGTGGATGAAAGAGGCTGGATGTGGGCTCAAGACTAGACAGCCATGGTGTTTAGAACCCCCAAGATTTGTTGGGCTGGCTATGGGCTGTGATTGCCCCGGGCCTTCAGAAAGACCAAGGGGCATATTACCTAGCAATAGAGATATTTATCGCTAAGCAGGGTTAGCGGGAATCATTTTATCGCCGAGCTCCGCCGATTTTTTCGCAGATAAACCTTGCTATTATCAAGGTTTATCTCATAAGCGATAAAAATCGGCTGTAATGCATGAATATCGCTGAAAAGTCAGCGATATTCATGCATTACCGAGCTAATGCTCTTAGACATGTTATCCACCTACCATTGGATAACATGGCTAAGAACTGCTCTGGGCAGGCGTTAGCTTTTGGAGATATTCGCGCTTAGCGCGAATATTTCCAAAAGTACGCCTTTGTAGGTAATAGGAGATAGCGATGTTAGCGACTGTTTACAGTCACTAACATCTTGGCACGCCCACTTTGCATGTCATTAGCGATAAATATCGCTGACATGCAAAGTGGGCCCCAAGATGATCACTGTCTCCTACTAGCTGTCGCAAACTGGTGTTAGCAAAAGATAGGTAATAGGGCGATAAAATTATCGCCGCTTTAGCGGGAAAATTCCCGCAAAAGCGGCGATAAGGCCCTTGGTAATATGCCCCCAGGAGCAGTGCTGTCACCAACACTTAGCGATTGTTGTAGCAGGAGTGCGACCTGAAGGTGCTGTAAGCCACAAAAAGTGGCTTAAAACCACGTTGTAAATATGGTGCAGGGCATACCGCCACAGGTGCTTCATAAATTGTGACGCTCCGGTGGTGCAAGGGGCTTGTACCCATGTCCCAGGAAATGGAGGAGCGGTTAATTTATGAACATCTCACTGCAGGGTGATGCTACATACAGAGCTGCTAAGTGGTATTTACAAATTTAGACATAAGCAGAAGGGTTTTAATCAGTGCAAAATGTGTCTTTTTGTAAGTCAAAGTAGTTGGAGAGCCAGTCCACAAGGGCGGCTGGTGAACTTTGAAGGTAGCGGGGTGTAAGAGCAAACTGTGGGGTTGCCTGCGCTTTCAAGCACAGAGTTGGGCCATGTCTATTGCAAGGTGTGCTTCTGGGTTCCTACTCCTGTGAATGTTGTCTTTTTTAAATGTGGCAACGTGGTGTTCCTCGGTTTATTGGCCTTGAAAGGATAAATAACTAAGTTATCCCAAATTGGATTTGAACTTGTAACCTTTTTGCCTGGGCGGGGGGGAATAAAAAACTTGGTTAAAAGAAGGTATAATGCTTCCTGCTGAAATGCGATGTGCCATCACTGCGCCAAGAAGCCTCTTGGCACAAACACATGTTCAGATCAGCTTCTTACTCCCAGAGGCCTCTTGGCACGTGACAATGTTCAATAAACAACATAATCTGCCTGGAGTCCTCTCAGTGTGAGGTCTGTGCTGAACCCATGGCTTCTTGCAACTTTAAGACACCTGGCAGAATGGCAGAATGGCGTTAGGTTCTGTTAGAGTGTGAGACCTCTACCTTCCACCCTGTATGACAGAGACAGCCTCGAGTCCACTGGAAAGAAGGACATTGGCTAGACACTGGCCTAGGATCCCTTAACTCTTGCAGCAGGTTCAGAGCCCCATCTCTATTGAGAGCACGTCCCAGGCCCTTGGCAGCCGCACTCCTCTCTATCTTAGTGTAGTATGCGTCATGCCATCCTCGTGAAATACCTAATTTGGATTTATGTGCACCGAGACGCCACCCTGTCCCTTTATCTACCCATCTGTTTGCCTTTAACAGCTTCCGGCAGGTGCTATTTCAGTCAGTGAAAAGGCATTGTCAGGGTGTGCTGGTCTGGATCCATGCCCCTTAGTATTCTGGCAGCAAGAAGTGGCTGCAGCCGGAACTCGAGTAGCAGAGTCTCTCAAAGGGCTCCAGGGCTCAGTGTGAGCCCATCCCTTTCACACCGTATCACAGGGTGAAGCCTGCTCAGAGATGACTGCAGATACTGCCACCCAGTGGCAAGTGGGGAAAGGTGCACCCTTACTGATTGACACACTGGCTCTGGCCTAAAGAGCCCAGGTTTCTTCAAACAGTGAGATTGATGTGCACCACAGGTGGGTGTGGGCTGACAGCGTTGCAGAGAGCAACAGGTCTGGGCTGACATTAGAGAAGCTTGACAAAAGCTGCGATGGGGGTGCATGTGCACTGTGAGGGGTGCCATGAGTCTGCCTAACCTTCATGCAGAGTGAATAACAGAACAATGGACCATTTGTGCCAGTAACACAGCTGAAAAAAAAGCTTTACGAAGAAATAGAAGACAGGAGGGCATATGTACAACAAAATGTTGGAACGTGGAGCTGCGCCAAATTTGGCAGTATCGAGCGTCGACATTTTCAAAATGCAGGGATGCACTATATTTACTACAAAACGTGTTTTCCATAGCACTGGCGCCACAATTAGCTATTATTTTGTCCACCCTAAGCGTGGAAGGGTATACTCAGATGTGAGTCCCTTGCTCATTGCACCATCAGGATTCAAGCAAGCCGGGCCGAAGACGCCTGAAATGGCAGAAACCGGTCCCCGGAAGCTTGTTTCCTTCCCAGTGTAAGAATTGGCTTGTGTAGTCTGGTCTGCCCTGTTCCCATGATGCACTGGGCCAGGGACAGACTAATTTGCATACAGCCAGGTTCTGAAACTGGGATGGTGCAATGAGCTAAAAAACGGTGTTGGATCTAGCCCTGATCTCTTGACTGGGTGAGAGTACTCTGCTTAATTCAGAGACTCTGTCCATCACCACCTCTTGTTGTAAACAATTAGCTACCCAGCGCCAACACAGGCTTCTTTGCATCATAGTGAAAGGGTGCCTGCGTTGTGAGGAATGATTCTTTATATGCCAGAAGGTGTCCCTTCCTGCACATAAATAATCCATAATGGTTATTGGTTACTTCTATGTGTGCTGCATTCTGCGGCACCCATAGAAGTAGCAAATTGTCATTATTTAATGATTATTTATGTGCAGGAAGGGACACCATCCTGCACCTAAACAATCATTAATGGCTTTTTGTTCTTTCTATATGTGCTGCAGAATGCAGCACATGTAGAAAAAGCAAAAATGAGGACAAATAAAAGCATTTCTCCTCGCGTGCCATTCTAACTCCTTCTCTTGCATGCCATTCGTTTTTGGTGCTGCCTTAAATTTACTCTTCCTTGTAAATCTGGGGCAGTGTCAAAAAGAAATGGGTGTTGCTGTGTTACACCCACATCAACACCCATTGCACGCAGATACCTGTGTGAAATAGTAGCATATTTACAAAGCAGCATTAAACCACAAAAAGTGACTTAACGCCACTTTGTAAATATAGTGAAGGGCATACCGCCACTGGAGCTTTAAAAAATGTGATGCTCCTGTGGCACTAGGGGCTTGTACATATGCCCCAGGAAATGGGGGAGGGGTGGAGCCCTAACCCTCCAATTAATGAGCTGCTAATAGAGCCAGGGGAGTAAAACAATTACTAATGGTTCGGGAGATCTATAGTTTTAGGCAGTGTGAAAACACGTACCAAATATTTAATATGTTTCTCATTATGTTTTACATGCAATAACACCGGATAGCATTTTATTATTATTATTTTTTAGAAATAAGGCTTAATTTTATTTGTTTTTAATTGAGAATAGGCTCATTTCTGTCAAATAATTATGCATCACAGAACATTGTTCCACTTCAGTATGCAGTTCTTATTTACAGACCTCTAAAACTGAAAAACATGTGGTAGCAAGCTCCATATAAAGTGCGAGTTATTATATATTTTGTATGTGTGTGTGCGTGTGTGTGTGTGCGTGAAAGGGAGAGAGAGAGATTCTTTTTCACCTATTTTACAAGCATTGTAAAAGGACAGTCACTTCAAGCAAGGTTTCAACACACAGCCCCAACAACTATGATAACACGTTTATATGGGTGTGTCCATGTGTGAGTACATGTGTATGTGTTGATAAATACGCTAAGTACCGTTTTAATCAGCTGTTGCTAGTACATATGTTGCCACTTTGTAAGCCTTTGAAAAGCAAGTGTTACTATTTGTCATAACAATGATTTTAATTTATGTGGCTTACAAGGAATGAAACATTGAGGTGTGTCTCCTACTTTTATAAGGTGTAATTTATTCCTTATTATAAGACCCAATGGATTTAGGCCTAGATCTCTGTACTGGGGTGAATGTTTGACATTGTTTAACATTCTTTGTTCCATTTTAAAAGTGACGCACCGGCGGCGCAAGGCCTTCATAAATAAGGCCCCAGGTTTATTCAAACAGTGAGAGTGATGTGCACCACTGGTGGGTGTGGGCTGACAGCGTTGCAGAGAACAACAGGTCTGGGCTGACATTAGAGAAGCTTGACAAAAGCTTCGATGGGGGCGCATGTGCACTGTGAGAGGTGCCATGAGTCTGCCTAACTTTCATGCAGAGCGAGGGACTGAACAATGGACCATTTGTGCCAGGAACACCGCTGAAAGAAAAAGCTTTACGAAGAAGTAGAAAACAGGAGGGCATATGTTCAACAAAATCTTGGAACGCGGAGCTGCGCCAAATTTGGCAGTATCGAGCGTCGACATTTTCAAAATGCAGGGATGCGCCATATTTACTACAAAACGGTGCACCCGGGTGTTTTCCATAGCACTGGCACCAAAATTAGCTGCCGAGCACCAACACAGGCTCTCTTGCACCATAGTTACTTCTATGTGTGCTGCATTCTGCGGCACCCATAGAAGTAGCAAATTGTCATTATTTAATGATTATTTATGTGCAGGAAGGGACACCATCCTGCACCTAAACAATCATTAATGGCTTTTTGTTCTTTCTATATGTGCTGCAGAATGCAGCACATGTAGAAAAAGCAAAAATGAGGACAAATAAAAGCATTTCTCCTCGCGTGCCATTCTAACGCATTCTCTTGCATGGCATTCGTTGTTGGTGCTGCCTTAAATTTACTCTTCCTTGTAAATCTGGGGCAGTGTCAAAAAGAAATGGGTGTTGCTGTGTTACACCCACATCAACACCCATTGCACGCAGATACCTGTGTGAAATAGTAGCATATTTACAAAGCAGCATTAAACCACAAAAAGTGACTTAACGGCACTTTGTAAATATAGTGAAGGGCATACCGCCACTGGAGCTTTAAAAAATGTGATGCTCCTGTGGCACTAGGGGCTTGTACATATGCCCCAGAAAATGGGGAAGGGGTGGAGCCCTAACCCTCCAATTAATGAGCTGCTAATAGAGCCAGGGGAGTAAAATAATTACTAATGGTTCGGGAGATCTATAGTTTTAGGCAGTGTGAAAACACGTACCAAATTTTTAATATGTTTCTCATTATATTTTACATGCAATAACACCGGATAGCATTTTATTATTATTTTTTAGAAATAAGGCTTAATTTTATTTGTTTTTAATTGAGAATAGGCTCATTTCTGTCAAATAATTATGCATCACAGAACATTGTTCCAGTTCAGTATGCAGTTCTTATTTACAGACCTCTAAAACTGAAAAACATGTGGTAGCAAGCTCAATATAAAGTGCGAGTTATTATATATTTTGTATGTGTGTGTGCGCGTGTGTGTGTGTGCGTGAAAGGGAGAGAGAGAGATTCTTTTTCACCTATTTTACAAGCATTGTAAAAGGACAGTCACTTCAAGCAAGGTTTCAACACACAGCCCCAACAACTATGATAACATGTTTATATGGGTGTGTCCATGTGTGAGTGTACATGTGTATGTGTTGATAAATACGCTAAGTACCGTTTTAATCAGCTGTTGCTAGTACATATGTTGCCACTTTGTAAGCCTTTGAAAAGCAAGTGTTACTATTTGTCATAACAATGATTTTAATTTATGTGGCTTACAAGGAATGAAACATTGAGGTGTGTCTCCTACTTTTATAAGGTGTAATTTATTCCTTATTATAAGACCCAATGGATTTAGGCATAGATCTCTGTACTGGGGTGAATGTTTGACATTGTTTAACATTCTGTCCATAAATTGTTCTTTTTGCATTTGTCACCCGAGTGGGACGGGTATGCTCAGACATGGGTCCCGTGCTCTTCATGCCAACTTGAGGTAAGCTATCCTGGCTAATGAGGCCTGAAACCCCTAAACCAGTCCCAGGATGCTAGTTTCCGGTCCAGTGAGGACCTGGCCTGGCATGTTCGGACTGGACTGTTCCCATAGGGCGCAGAGTCAAGACTGATTTGCATATGGCTGGGCTCAAACTGGATTGGCATAGGGAGCAAAAAGCGATGGATTTAGGCCCATATCTCTCTACTGGGGTGAATGTATGACATTGTTCTGCATTCTGTCCAACAATTGTTCTATTTGCATTTGCCACCCCGAGTGGGACGGGTATGCCCAGACGTCGGTTCCGTGCTCTTCATGCCACTGGAGTCAAGCTAGCCTGGCTGATGAGGGGTGAAACTTTGCTCAGTAGAACATCCCTTAATTATCTTCATTACAGGGTGTATGTAAAACTTTGCTATTTTGTGTTCTTTCGTTGTTTGGAGTAATTCGATCCCAGTTTGCTTAGGCCTTCTTAAGGTTCCTCATGCCACAAACGGCCCCGGATTGGTAAAAAAAATCTAACGAAAAAGAAAACACGCTACGTCAAGCTTAGGTCAAAGATTTCCCACCGCTGCTTTTTTTTTTATTTCTCACGCAGGACGGATTTATATGTTGCAGTACTGTGCGCGTTTTCGTCGCTTTTCTAGGAAATCCATTGCTTTCACTGAGAATTAGGGCAGATTGCTTCCCTATACATCTGCACCTGGCTCCTAATTACAGTGCAGCTGGCATGCTAATAGGCTGATGGACAGGGCCCTTTGCACGCACACCTACGTTCAAGGAATAAATTCATCGGTATAATCAATTACCAGACTCACGATTTAGTGCGATTTACACCGCAGATTCAAGTTTCCACTGAAGAAAATCTGCAATCACGGAGGAACGGCTGCAGATACAAGTTTGGAAGATGGGTAGGCAAGCGGGAATGTCTAGGTAGTGGGCATGCAAAAGGAACAGAACATCCCAAACTCGCAAGTAAGGTGGAAATCACAAATATTCTTCTTTTTTATGATCTTTGCGAGAAGGCTCGTGCGTCTTTATTTAGTAATAACTTCTTTCATGCCCTGCTTTGTTCTACAGATTAAAAGAAGACAGCCCGCTGTCATTCCAGCCGACGTCACACAGGTTCTCGTCATTGGGACTTAAACGCCTTTTCCTAAATGTGCGTTGATGATTCATTGCCCTGCCTAGCATGTATCTCGGTCGGGACCAGTGGCGTATGGCGCTCCGGATCCAGCCAGGACTCTCAGGCTAGGGGCCCACCACCCGTGCACAGCGCCTGGAGCCGGGTCCCCCGCACCGCGGGGACTATTGTTACGCCACTGGCCGGGACTGAGGGAGCCCTGTGGAATCCCTTTCCCACATTCCCTCGAGCACTGAATGTAGCTAATTCTTTCACGATTTGTACAACAATGTTTAAATAAGGCGGTCGAAAGAGTGCCTCGAGCGGAGGTTATCCTAGGTGTTCAAAGGAGTTTTTTTTTGGCCGAATTTCTGGCCTTTTGAAGTAGAGATGTGCATATATTAAGGTTGATCAACGGTTAAACATCAGCAGAAATAGCTATTATATTGTCACTTCTCATAGGTGAAGTAGCACAAACGACCCATTTACGTTTCATTAACTAAAGGGTGTTTTTCCTTTTGGCTGATTTCAGACGTTATGTAACTGAGTAAGAACAGAGTTTACAGTTAGTAAAGGGAAGGGAAATTGCTCACGCGGCTCTGAGATATCATTGAACTAAATTGATGCAAGGGCAAAATCTGCAAAACAGGATTTGTTTCCAAGCATTTGGAAAATAACCTATAATGTTTTCGTATCGTTAACCATCCTTGAAACTGGCTAACATGCACAAATAAATTGCTAAATTCATCCTCGAGATGAGATAATCAAGAATGTGCAGTTCAACACTGCCCTCTCGTGGCTAGAAGTGGGAATTACACACTATTCAATTAAAAAGCAGCATTGTTGTCGGACAATTCGTTGATCTTTTCCAAGTATACCGTTTTTAATGCCTTACAATTATACGTATTTAAAGCCAACTTTAAACGCAAGTGCACCTTGTGAAAATAACAATTTACAAACATGCAGGAATATGGTATGTAGTGACACATGAACTCTTCAGTTTAACAATTTTATTTCCTACTTGCAGTCATGGAAAATTACCGCAGTTAATTAAATTCAGACCTGTCATAAAAAACAATCTCTTCAAAATATTCCCAGCAGTTGAAACAACTATGGTATATTCACGGACTTGGGGGTATATTCACAAGAAGGTGTGATAAGTACCGCAAGAGTAGCGTAACGCAACTTTCAACATCGCAGCCCATCGTGGGAAAATAACCCTGTGTCAACGTGGAATTCACAACAATGCAGAAGCATGCGATAGCCATCAGATAACGCATCAAAAATCAGAGCGGAAATCAACACCACGCTGCAAACATGTGAAACGCAAATTAAAAAAAACATGCAATGAGACCAATCGCGGTACAAAAATCAGAGAAAACCAGCCACAGGCCTGCAAACCGCACGCAACCGGTGGGAAAATGCACTATAAAAGAAAACTACCTAACACGATGAATACACCCGGACCGAGAGCAGAGGACAAGCCAAACCCCACAAGCCCCACGGAGGACCAGCATGGAACCCTGTGTTCGGGGAAAGGTAAGGAAAAGAGGAAGAGGAAGACGGGGTTCAGTCCACAGGAAGACCGGACCATCATCACGGAGGTCATAGGACACTACCAACAACTGTCCGCCAACTCCACCACGGCACTGGAAACCCAAATGGAAATTTGGCAGGCCATCGTCGACAACGTCATTGCAGTCAGAGTGGCGAGGAGGTCACTGGAGGAGGTCAAGAGGCGCAGGCGTGAAGTGCACAGCCAGACCAAGGAGAAGCTCTCTGCCAACAGTAAGACAGCAAGGGCGACTGGAGGTGGGAGTCCTACGACACAGGAGGTGACTGATGAGCTGAAAGAAATGGTGGCCACAGTCAGCTGTGTGGAGACGGTGGCAGGAATTGGAGGCCTTGACACAGCACAATACATCCGGACCCAACAGCAACAGGGTGAGTAACAACCAGGGATGGGGGGGACGGGGAGAGATGGGCACAATGGCACACATGCACAATTATGTGTAGCTCACTGCAAACCCTGGATCATGTCACTGAGAGCCATGGCACATAGCAGCACACATAGAAACACCAATTAGGCCCCCGTCCACAATGTGCACAAAGGGGCCACTACAGATCACCAATAGCACAACCAATCCATGAACATGTGATGGATCTAGCAAAGCAGCAACTCTGTGACCCACACTGACTTTGCAAGTAACACTGCATGCCCGATAGCATGGCAGCAGCCCAAAAACATGAGATGGCCCACAAATCGACATGGAGGTAGCCCAGAGCGGATGACATCCGTAAAGGAGCAGGTCACACTCCCACATGTCCACGTGCACACATAACCCATGCCGTATAATACACGCAGCAGACGAACAATGCACTTGGCCACAAAAATTTGTCCTAGATCACATATGTCCCAAGTCAAAAACAAAACAGGCCCCGAAAAGCACACCATTCAAAGGCACTCAAGCCTCAAAGGGAGAAGGCTACAACGAATCAGAGCTGCAGGGGCAGCTCCACCACAATGCAGCACACACATAACAATCACAGAGCATCAGCAATGACGGCAATGAGGTACAAAGTGTAACACCAGCACCATAGGCCATGACTCACAACCGGTCCGGTACGTGCGTAGTAATTGCCCACTCAGATCAGGCATTGCCTGACACTATGTGCTGACAATGCACGGGTACTACCACACATCCGTAATGTAGTCGAAAATCACACTGACTGCCATCAAATAGCCAGCTACACCAAAACAGTCACAATGTACATTGGTATGCAGTCTGAACGTAAACATCTGCAAATTTCCATCATACATGTACAACTCTGTTGACCGGCATCTCCCCAATCACATTGCAGAGGGACAAACAACAACTCCTGCAGAGCAGACCAGATATATCTTCAGTGACAATGAAGAGGACCCCCTGGTCATCTGCACTGACACCCTCCAACGGATCGTAGATAGCCTCCGCACCCCATCCCCAGAAGCAGGGCAGGCCAGCAACCTGAGGTGACCCTACCACCTGCACAGACCACACAGCAGGAAACACACATCACCACAGCTGTCTCCCAGCACCCCTGACCAATTCATGGAGTTCCAACACGTATGTGGCTTTGCCAGGTGGAGTTGGCTGACCAGCTGCGGGTGGGTTTCGAACTCATGGCAGCCAAACTCGATGCCATACGTGGGTGTCTGAGTCCCATCAGGGACCAAGTACAGTCCCAATCGGATACCCCCTTTATGCACCATGCTCCACCACAGACAATGGCTGACCCCCCTGAAGCTATGAATCTAATACAAGAACTGTGTGGCTAGACAGGCACCAGCAATGAAGAAGAGAGTTGGCACAGATGCAGAGGTCAATGGAGACCATGGAGCAGATGCAGGCTGGAAGTCTGTCTGCCATGGCTGGACACAAACGAGTAGTAACTGGGAACTTCAATGCCCTGCAGTACTTCATCTTGCCATTGCTGCCACTGAGCTGGTCACAGATGACTGCAGCAGGAACATCGACACACACAGCTCCGAGCCCTGATATGTCCATGGCACACAGTGATGCTGCACCATCACCTTCACAGTCTGTTGTGTCAGTGGCACACAGTGATGCAGCCATCACCCCACCACAAACCCGGGACACACCGGACACAGAACCCGTATCAGGGGAGTAAGAAGGGGACGGGAATTATATACTGAGGAAGGAGGCAGTAGCGTCCATCAGCGCCATATGCCCGGTCCCTTCCTGGTTATGACCTATGCATCATGTCCTGGGAAACATCTCATTCTGACCCCCGGAACACTCTGTGACATGCACCCGGACCGGAACACGGACTGGCATTTCAGCACTGCTGGCCAATCACACATCAATCCTGCTGCGGACTGCACACTACCACTTCCTATCACTTCTCAATCCCCAAACAACTGTGTTTGGCCCACCACTGGGCTTCCATGTGATGTGGGCTTGGACAGTCATGTACAGCATCAGCTCCGACACTCACCTGAATGTGAATAAAACATTCTAAATCACACATATGTGTCCTTACTATGTACACTCATGTATAGAAGTATGGCTGGATGTTGGGACAATGATTGCATATGAAGGTACACCATGGTAACTGTACATCATCCCCTTTGGTTTTGTTTTGTTCGTCCTAAGTTGGCAGGGTATGCCCAGACGTGGGTCCCTTGCTCACTTTGCCACTGGATTCATGATAGCCAGGCTGATGAGGGTTATGAACTCGAAACCGGTCCCAGAATGCTTGTTTCCGGTCCAGGGAAGACATGGCTTGGCAGTTCGGGATGGACTTTGCCCATAAGGCACAGGGTCAGACTGATTTGCATATGGCCATGTCTGAACTGGGGTGGCGGAGTGAGTTAAAGAATGATGATGGATTAAACCCAGATCAGTTGACTGGGGGTGAGTGCGTGCAATGTTCAACACTCTGTCCATCATCCCCTTTGGTTCAACTTACATCTATGCGCATGTGTATCCTTGAGACACATGGCAAATTGGTTGACTGTGAAGGTGAGTACTATCTGTGTTCCTATTGCAAATCAACAATAATCTCATGACCCCCCAAACTAGGCACACGTCCATGTGTTGAGTAGGGCTGTGAGAAGGACTGGTCAAATCAGTGTCAGGCCTGGAGTGGTGGCCTACATCACTTGTGACCACAGAACAGCACATCGCATTCCAACTTACACACTTCTGTGTGGACACATTCTGTGATGATGTATGACATTGCTCCACATGGTCAGAGGTTGCAAACCATACTCACATTGCTGTAGTCACGTATGTGCACATGTTGGCCAGCACATATCCTAAAACCATGTCTGGCTCACAGAGGTTGAACCTGCAAAAGGGACAACCCGCCATTGCACATGCGTCAGTCAGTCCCTCCTTGTGTAGGGACAATGCTCATTGTGGCACACGAGGGGACAATCAAATCAACAAACCTCACAGTTAGACACCAGTGGATTGCATGGACTTTATTGGCATGTGCGTGTCAATGCGGTCGAGGCAACGGCCACAACAGGCAGGGACATGCTTAAGACACTTGCACGCAGTCTGGGTACATGTTGAGGTTCATACATTGTTGGACGGAAATCAGAACGGATGGCAACGCTCCCAGCCCACCTTGCCTTGTTGGATGAGTCAGATGTTGTTTGGCGTCTGCCCATTGCCCCGTGTGAGCGGGCACAACTCACTGCCCATGGGATCTGCATAGTGCTCTGCCACCGGAGTGCGCCTATTGTCTGCTCTGCTGACAGTGCTCAAGTGAACGGATCCGACAGGTTCACATGTCACAGTGCTGTGTGTGTGCTGTACCCCAGCTGTGTGTCTGAATTGGCAACATTGCCAAACTAAGCTCTGTAGCTATGACCATGGACCTGCCTCACCTTGCACCGGTGTGTGTACACACACGTTGTTTCACGCACATGCATCCAGAGATAGGACGATGGCAGATGCGTCCCCTGTTGTATTGGAATATGTGAGCCATTCCCATGATGCAACATGTTGTTGGGACTTGTGTTGTGGGTGGCAATCAGTTGTGGCTGCAGTAACGTAGTTACTCATCCATGAATGCCCGCGCAGCATCATATGCAATGTGTTCCAACCGTACGTCGTTGTTGTGTTCAAGGAACACCAGGGTGAGCCAATCCATTAACTGGTCCGGGCAGGTGTGCTCAGCCCACGCCGTTTCACAAATCCTCAAGACAGACCAATAGGGTAGTGCCTCTATGTGGTCACTGCACACAAGGTATTGTGCAATCTTCCATGCACAACTGCCAATACATACGCAGTATGTCAAGGCATCCCATGCACGGCTGACTCGGTTACACTCCTGTTCGTGATCCAACAGGGGACGCAAACACAAGTCATAATCCAGTTCAGCTACCGTCTTGTTGGATAGGCAGACATCCATTGGACACTCAAATGTGCATGTTCGGCAGTGGAACCAGGGCTGGACGCAGATGACATAGGCAATGTGGAAGCTGAGCCGCTAACTGATCCGCAGCACTGCCAGTGGCACTGCACCCAGTAAATGCAGCATGCGTGCACGGTACTGTTCCACGTGACGGGGGTTGTACATGTGCCGGGTATGGCCTGCCATTGCCTTGGTGCGTCTTGTGGAACCGGCACTCTTCTGTACTGCAGCAGTTGTGTGGAGGATATGCCACAGCTCTGAGCAATGTTTCGAATGTGTGTGCAAAGTTGGGCAGAATGGGTTGCTGTTTCCATAACAGTCAAGGCCATCCCATGCGGGGGTACCTCAGGCAGGGGCTTCTGTGTGTGGGGTGTGGATGAGTCGGATGGTTCAAAATATTTTCCTGACAACTGGCATGAGGAAGGACAAACACAGTGCCAGCAAACCAACGCGCCTCGTAATTTGCTCATGGAACGTACATGGGTTCCAAGAAATGGAGAGAGACCATGACACACTTTCCTTTTTTCAGCAATAAGACGTAATCCTGATACAAGAGTCGTGGAAACAAACACCGACCGTAATATCAGGATTCAAGGACTACCACATTTGGGCAGAAAGAACCTCTAAATTCGGACACCCACGGGGGGGTCTGTCAACCTATATTTCCCAAAAATACAACTGGGAAGCGGAAAAACTGGATGTGGGGTTAAATTGGGTTCAAGTGACTAAAATTTCTGACTCATCGATAGTTGGGAATGAAAAGTGGAATATGCTAATCATTAACGTTTACATCCATCCAGACAGGAAGCAACATGAAGAAAAGCACGCTAGTTTAGTCTCTTTGATAAAATTGTTGCAAAGAATACACTTAGGATGCCAGCTGTTCATCGCAGGGGACATCAACTGCAATTTAACGCGGAAGAAGGGGGCAAAGGGAAACACGCCTTTGACTAGTGGCGGTCCAAGATTAGTAACCAAGTTAAGAGAACTCGGTCTGACGATCTTGATCGGAAACACAAGGGGGGATAGGTCGGCAAGCATTACATACCTAAGTGGAAGGACTACCTCTATAATCGATTTCACCTTCGTAAGTGAAGAGCTCATCCCAGGCATTGAGACATTCCAAATTACTCAAAGGCCAGAAAGCGACTATTTCCCCCAACTAACTACCTTGAATATAGGGCCCACTTTGGCACCGAACACGTCCAGCCTACTACATCACGCCTCAAAATATAATCTAAAGAAACTAAAATGGCGAGGCGAAGGGATGGAAAATATCCAGTCTGTTGCAAAAATACGATTAGCTAACCTGGGGACCTTAAAAAAAGAAGATCTGGTAAGAAACTGGGAGCAAATGACATCTGATTTGCTTCATAAGTTTCCAACAACGTCTGTGAAACAGAGTAAGCACACCCTCAAGAAGGATCCCTGGTTCAACATGGAATTAAGAACAAAAAAAAGAAGGGTCGCGAAAGAGGTCCGAGCGTTAGCCCGAGAAAAAAGAACTGGGGCGTAAGATAAATAAGGGAAACTTGATCGCAGCCAGAAACTCCTATAGAAAATCATTGAATGCAGCAAAGTCCGCCTACAAGGAAAGGTTGTGGCTTAATCTTCTAAGTGCAGGGAAACAGTCTAACAGTCGGGACTTTTGGGGCATTATAAATGAGTTAACCAAAGGATCAAAACTCCAACAGGAAGCAGGTGTGGGAGCCAGTGCCTGGATCGGGCATGTACAAACCTTGTATGGTACATCGGTCGCAGGCCCGAAGAACGAGTTAAGGACAACAAACACAAACGAGGAAGCACTGAGCAGATTAAACAAATCCGATATTAAAGGCACAGAGACGGATGAGATGTCAAAAGAAGAGCTTACGCATCCGGATCTAATAAATAGAGGCGATTTATGTAAAATAATATCAGGATTAAAAGCTGAAGGCGCGGCCGGCCCAAATGGGCTGCCAAAGGCCTTTTTCAAATATGATCCGGCCTTTTGGGCTGACAACCTAGCACCGCTTTTTAACCATATCTATAAAGAAGATCAGATCCCGCCATCTTGGAAGGGCAGTGTCATCCACCCAATTTTCAAGCACGGTGATCATCGTAAACCAACAAATTACAGGTTAATATCGCTAATCGACGTGGAGGCAAAGCTCTACGCCTCCTGCATCTTATTAAACCTCCAAGACTGGATCACAGAAACAAATATAATCCCCCGGATGCACACAGGCTTCAGACAGAAAATGGGAACAATTACAAACCTGACCAGTCTGTCATTGCTAATGGACAGAGCGGAAGAGAAGGGAGCTCGGCTGTATGCATGTTTTGTTGACATTAAATCAGCATTCGACCGGATCAATAGAGAGCGAGTATGGGAAAAATTAAAGACCTGGGATGTGCCGATCAATCTATTAAAGGCAATAAAAGCACTATATCAAAGCACTTGGGTAAGAGTGAAACTGGACTATGGAGCCCATACAACCAGGAGCATACCAACGCACCAAGGCCTTTAACAGGGCTGTGTTTTAGCACTCACACTCTTTAACCTCTTTCTTTCAGACCTCGCAAAAGAGTTGGAGACGGGCGAAGTTCATCCACCTTCGCTGTCAAAACAACGTATTCCTTGTTTGCAATATGCAGATGATATAGTGTTGCTAAGTAAAACACCCATAGGATTACAAAGAGCTCTTAACTAGTGACATATTTGAATAAGGAAGGGCTGGACCTAAACAAAGAAAAAACAAAAGTGGTCCGCCTAGTAGACCCTAAAAAACTAAGATATACATGGACGGCAAACGGGGAAAAAGTAGAAGAACAAGGGTCTTACAAATAGTTAGGAATCATAATATCTCAGGGAGCAAAACAACCGGAGTACAAAACAGCATTACGTGCAAAAGCTCAAAACCTAATTTTTGCTTATCGTTTACTAAAAGCAAAAATGGATTGTCAGAACTACAAGCATCTGCTGGAAGTTATGTCAGCCCAAGTCTTGCCAACCCTGTCCTACGGTCTGGTCACCTGGTGTGGCAAGGAAGTAGACGTACTCAACGACCTACAAACTAAAATCTATAAGGCGGTTTTTAATCTCCCTAAAAGTGCCTAAGCTTCGCAAGTAAGACTTGAATTTGGTCTGCAAAACCAGAAATATAGGAGCATGAGCGGCTTCGTAAAACTGTGTTACAAACTTAGAGCTGCAGATTCAGATTCAATGGACTGGTTAAACTGTGAAGAAATAAAAAAACGAGGGGAGGCCGGAATACCGTGTACTTGGGGAAAGTACCTAAAATTCTGCGTAAAGGAGTTGGAGTTGGAAGCAGCATGGGAAACCGGAATGGACAAAGCAGGTTTCAGTAGGCTGGCTAATATATCAGCAAAAAAGAAATCTTTTCCAGAAGATAAAGGTATATTGAAAAAACAGCGACATGGCTGGTCTATAATAAACTCCTTCACAGCGGGAAAACCTCTACCCTACTTATCCTCCCATTTTAACAAAAATTTAAAAAACGCTTTTATGGACTACAGGATGGGCATGCACATTTCAAAGGACTTATTACCTTCCTGGAAAGTAACCCACCAGACTGAACATTGCGGACTATGTGGGTATAAATCTGAATCATTGGCCCACTTTCTGTGCGTCTGTCCGGCACTGCTAGAACAGAGGCAAAGATTTCTGAAACACATCTTCATTAGACTGAATGTTCGCTCCTGCAGACAGGCCGTGATATGTTGGTTGGGAGCGAGTTCCATCATTATGGTGTGCAGAGGAACAAAATTTATGGCTGAGGTAAAAAAACAGCTGAGTTATGTCGAACAGGGGGAAGGTCAATAGGTGGGTTACTCGGCCCCAAAAAGCCAGGGTTCGTAATAGTCGTTGTACCCCCATATTAACTGTAGAACTGTAGACATGGGGAGGTCCCCAGGAAGAAAAAATAATTTCAAAAATGTTATCTTTACTTCGTAATTAGTGAGGAAAAACAACATTAGAAAAATGAATCAAATTGTATTTTTATTTTTTATTTTATTATGTGTAATTGTAATAATTTTAATTAATTATGCAATAAATCCTTTGACTTTGAGTCGGATGGTTCCTTTGCGCAATGAGTGTTGTGGGAGTCGTCCACATCTGCCATGGCATCTCTCTCAGGGTGTTCTATGCACATTCAGGAACAAGGTCAGATGTGCAGGTGTCTGCATTGGAACAATGGAGCTTTCATCCCTGAGGTTTGCCTAACTTCTTCTTGTGGTTTTGGAATATGATGTGGCTTTGTGGCTGGAATTGGGACACGGCCTTGGGCTCATGGTGTATGGATGGCGATACACACACACATGTTGACATGTGGTGCCAGGTGCCCGGCAAGGCAGTGCGCTGTTTGTGCAATCTCACTCCATCTCTCTCCCTCACTCTCTCCCTCTCTTTACTTTGTTGGGCGCATGGCACACCTTCTTCTGTTTGATTTCGTCTTCCAAGCTATGTCCTACGGATTGTCCAGTGTGGACCCGCTAGGACTCATCAGGATAGTTGTTTTGTCTTTTGTTTATATGGTGTTTTGTGTTGGTGATGACTGGTTCTTCATTTTCTGGTGCTGCACGTATGTTGATTTTCCTGCTTGTGTGACCTCAGGCAACATATTTGTTTTGTCTTTCGTGGTGTTGGTGTGCACTTTCTTGGTCAGGATTTTGGGGTGGGATGGGGGGGTTGCGGGACTGGGTGTGGTGTTGGTGGGTGTTGTGGCCCCATTGGCTGTCTGTGCTGCATGTTCAGTTGCTCCATGGCATCTGTTCGTCTTCAGGTGTGGCTGTGGGCTCTGCTCCCTTTTGTTGTGCAGGTTGCTGTCCGATTTTACACCAGGTGTAAATTTCCTGCTGCTAATGCCGCTTATCGCTTGTTTTGTGTTTTTTTCACAGTTTTGTCTGCTGATTGTGAATGTTGAGGTGTGGTGTTATCGTGGGTTTTGGCACAGGAACGCCTACTCTGCTGCTCATTAGCGATATTTGCGGGAGTCCTCTGTGGCGATGTTTTTTGCGGCTGCTATCACGAGAAAATTGGTGCTGTGGGCTGTTAGCACCTGCTTCTGAATGTTGGGGTAAATTTATCATGACTTTGGCTGCACCAAACTGCAGTTAATTTGGCGATGGCTCCTTGTGAATATGCCCCTTAATTGTTTAATTTGTTTACATATTTGTATAGAGATGTGTGTGCTAAACTCCGGTGTTCAGTAATTAATTTTTTCAGTTTAATTTAATTAATCTTTATTACACTGATTAGCTATAACAATGCTATCAGCATCATACAATAATACAAATGGTGTTTCAGGGCATGAATCATACAACAATACAATGGCATTGAATTCCATTAAAATGAGAAATATGAATTAATTTGTTATATATAGTTTTCTACAACTCTCAACTGTAGGAGAAAGTCAGTATTGCAAGCATTGCTTGTGGTCATTGTCGACAGGGGGTAAATGTAGTACTTTCAAGGTCACAAGGTTCATTTGCGCAAAATGCGAAAAACACATGTCCACCTATTAACTTACAATTTTTGCCTAAAGTTGTACTATGGAATAATCCATTTAATGGATTTTCTATTGCACTTTCTCCCAAAAGAAGGTGCATAAGCAAGGCTTAGCCATTCTTTTAATTTGGTTACTGATTTAAGGCATGATCACCCAGAACACCAAACTGATTTCCCTCAGACATCTTACAATGCTTGTTCACTCACGGTGCCTTTGCCTCCCTCCAATCGCCATGAAAAACATTTGGTCTGAGAGGCTTTAAGTGAGATAAAAAGTGGATGTTCTGTAAAGAGGTGTTAATAAAGAGGCTGCATAGGAGGTTTTACAATGGGCATGGCATAAGCAATTAAGGGAGTGGACTATATCAAGTGAACTAGAATCCTGTGATTCACAAATTCGGTACATCTTTTTCAACAAATGATAGCACAAATTAGCACATTCAAATAACCCTATTAATATAGCAGCCCTGCTCTAACTTACTTTCACTATAATTCTTATGTCTTGCCTACTGACAGCTTCTGTTGGAGAATTTTATTTCTGCTACATTACACATACTTAAAGTGGGTTTGGATCAGTCACTTCCCTAACCATGAATCAGTTGTATTCCTCCCTATTCTTGTATTTTTGTATTTGTCTTACCCAGAAGCATTTCTGTCTCACAGTGGTTTGACTGGGTGAGGTATCTTTCCACTTCTAAATAACACCTTGCTTTGCACCGCATTGGATGGACTATTTCCTCTTCCCCTTTTTTACTCCTCTCCCACTTCCCTTCTCTTTAACTTATTCCTTTTACCACCTATTATCTCGTATCTTGTTGCCTTCCCAACACCCTGGCTTGTTTTTCAGTGTAAAAGACACACCATTGATGGATGGAATGCAGAACAAATCAAAACATTCACCCCAGTCAAGAGATCTGGGTTAAGTCCATCATTCTTTAACTCACCATCCCATCCCAATTTATACCTGGCCATATGCAATCAGTCTTGACCCTGTGCCTCATGGGAACAGTCCAGCCCGAACTGCAAAGCCAGGTCCTCACTGGCCCGGAAACAAGCATCCTAGGACCGGTTTCGTGGTTTCACCCCTCTTCAGCCAGGATAGCTTGATTCCAGTGACACAGTGAGCCCAGGACCCATGTCTGGGCATACCTGGCGCACTTAGGGCAAGAAAGCAAAAGACAGACAATTGATGGACGGAATGCGGAACAAATCAAAACATTCCCCCCAGTCAAGAGATCTGGGTTAAATCCATCATTCTTTTGCTCACCATGCCACCCCAGTTTATACCTGGCCATATGCAAATCAGTCTAGACCCAGTCTTGACCCTGTGCCTCATGGAAACGGTCCAGCCCAATGGCCCATATCTCTGTACTGGGGTGAATGTATGACATTGTTCTGCATTCTGTCCATCAATTGTTGTTTTTGCATTTGTCTCCCCGAGTGGGACGGGTATGCCCAGACGTGGGTCCCCTGCTCTCCATGCCACTGAAGTCAAGCTATCCTAGCTGAAGAGGGGTGAAACCCCCAAACCGGTCCTAGGATGGTTGCTTCTAGTCCAGGGAGTACCTGGCCGTTCAGGCTGGACTGTTCCCATTGAGCACAGGGTCAAGACTGATTTTTTGCATATGGGGGTTCAAACTAGTGGCATGGTGAGCAAAAAAAAGATGGATTTAGGCCCAGATCTCTGTACTGGGGTGAATGTATGACATTGTTCTGAATTCTTTCCATCAATTGTTTTTGCATTTGTCACCCTGAGTGGGAAGGGTATGCCCTGTTCTCCATGCAATTGGAGTCAAGCTATCCTGGCTGAAGGGGGGTGAAACTCCAAAACCGGTCCTAGGATGCTTGTTTCCAGTCCAGGGAGGACCTGGCCTGGCAGTTCTGGATGGACTGTTCCCATTGGGCACAGGGTCGAGACTGATTTGCATATGGCTGGGTTCAAACTGGAATGGCATGGTGAACAGAGAAACAATGGATTTGGGACCAGAACTCTGTACTGGGGTGAATGTATGACATTGTTCTGCATTCTGTCCATCAATTGTTGTTTTTGCAATTGGTTTTTCAGTGTCAGCCACCCTATCAGTGGGCAGCCATCTCAAAAATGCTTTATGACCATTCAACAATGGCGATCCTTGCACCCATGCATATGCATTGCTAGCATTTTTTAATTTGTTTTATTATTATTTTTTAAAATCCACTTCAAAGTTGGTCTCTGTAGATTGACAAGCATTAGTGGTGGCCATGCTAAAATAAACCAAAATGCATTCAGTTTGCCACTGTGGATCAGTGGCAGCTCCTCCGCTAAGGTGGAGGAGCGTCACTCCACTGCTTTTTTGCAGTGAAACAAAATGTTAGCATTTTATTTTCTCCTACTTACGCAGCTTTGCGTGAGGGGGTGGGACAGGGGAGGAGTGGCAAGCAACACCCTCCTAAGTGTGCAACGACTGCTTCGCAGGCTCTCTCGGGCTGCCCAAAACAGTATTGCGCACTTCGCATATTCTCCATGCAGGCTGTATTGCAGCCTACGTGGAGAACATGCCCAGGCCTCTAGTCAGCATCTGAGCACCAAAACATGGTGCTGAGACCAATGACAACGCTGCTAAGGCAGTGTTGTGATTGGCTGACAGGGACCCTGGATGTGCTTCCTGTGGCCGAGTGAGGAAGGACTATGGAAGAGAGACAAGGCGAAAAGATGCGTTTTAATTTTAAATGTTTTATATCCGCTCCCCCCACGTACTCCCCATCTGATCCGTGCCGGCCGCCACTGCTGTAGATGCACTTATGGCACCATCTTTATATGCATTTCGTTTTATTTTGCTAAATCCTATTCAAAGATAGCCACCGCTGATGCATTCAAATTTACAGTGGCTGTCTTTAAATGAGATTTGTTAAAACATAACTAACTTAATTTGTAATACTTTTAAGAAATACAATTAGAAGATGAACATGTTCATCTATTATTAAAAAAATGTAGGCTATGTTGTTAAGTTACTTAAACAAGACCAGCTGACTTGTAGAGCCGGTCACATGTGAAATACTGGTGTTTTTCTTTATCAATTACAGTTATAAATACATCAGTGATCAATATATGTAAAGCACTGTACTCTGAAGTGCTGTTGCTCCTCGGTAAATGAGATAAACTACGATTGCTGTCCTACCCAATTCAAGCTCTGGACATGAGTTACAGGTAAAATACACAACACACTCACAGACTAGAAGTTTCTAAAAGTTCAAGGATGCATTGAACAACAGTGACATCAAAGATTTAGGAGCTGAATCACAAAGGTAAACTTATATTTTTTGTGTACATTTACTGTTTTTTTGTTGTTATTCATAAACTATAAGTTTAATTTTACTAATAATAATTTTATGACTGCGGAGACCCTGCAGTCAGGGCAGAGAACTCCACACATAAAAAGATAAGAGTTCACTCTTGTAGCAAAAGCCACTGTTGATCAACTAGTTAGCACCAAAAAATGGGCACAAGTGTGGCACCAAAAATCCAAAATTGCTTTGCATCATAGAGTGCCAACTCCCCTATAGTCTATGCAAACTGGGCATAGAATGATAGCAGTAGCATAAACACCTATAGCCTTTCACACATCACCCATTCTACTAAAATAATGTGACCTGTCTGTTAATGCAAAGCTAATGCCAAATAAAAACAGGTGCACACAATAGACAATAGAAACTTCATTGTATTCACGTGTATATTGGGATACCAATTTCAGGCAAGACAACACTGACTTGCCCCTGCATCGTAGTTCAGTGCTCAGCATTGTATTAACCCATTAAATATAATGGGTTTGCACTGTGTCACTCAGAATCTGGGTATGCAATGTATAAGCTACAGAGAGTTCTCTCAGGTGACACAATTCTTGAACAAGAATTGTGAAAGATGTTGAACAATCAACATAAGGACAGAAAGGTCACGAAATGATCCCTTTAGGAAGGGGGAGTATCTTGTTATTAAAAGTTTCTAATTGTCTTCCCCTAACACCAATTACAACCACTAGTGTGCTAACTTATTCTGAAAGAATAAATTAAAAAAGGCAATCAAATAAAGCACACACATGACACACAAGACAATTTCTAGTTTGGTATATGCCTTGTAATATAACAAACATTACATACATTAAAGCAATTTTCTTAATTTTTTTTCAATATGCCGCCCTAACACATATATCACAAACAATAAATCAAAGACATATACATGGTGAAAATGTTAAAATCCCCTTCTACATATCGACAATATTTGAAAAAATGAAAAACATTTAGTGTCTGATGTCCAAACTTCAAAGTTCATAATATCCTTTATCTTCATTTTCTATTTTAAGATAACTGATGCAGCACACTAAACAATGCAGTCGGCGGTTCAACCCCATGACTATGTGGTACTAACTTCATATCACAGCAGGTCTTCCTCCGGACTAAAATGGTGAACAAAATGGGAGAGAGCCTTCAAGTGATGCAATTCAAACAAATAACACACAATCAATTTGTGTCCCACTGAAGGATTAACATCAGTATATGTATAGTGCCATCATCGACCTCAACCGTCACTGACGATGGAGGAATGAGGGCAAGCTTGGAGCTGCACCTCGATATCCATTGAGATTTAACCATTACTGTTCATGAAGGGAACAAATTGAACTGATTTGTAAAATAATTCTGAGTGAACCCCGGCTGGGGTTGAAATGTTGACGGCATTGTTTATGGTCCTGTGTCACTTATCCTCAAATAGAAAATGAAGATAAAGGATATTTTGAACTTTGAAGTTTGGACACCAGACACTAGGGGCCTTATTCTGATGTCGGTGGGCCTGCCACAAACAGGTCGTCAGTGGCGGGCCCACCGACATCCACAGAAGCGATACGACTGCTGGATTATAATCCGGCAGTTGGAGGCATTGGGCAGAAGGACCGACCACTGCTTTTCCAATGGCCTCAAGGGCAGTGGTGGGAACGTAATCCCTACAATAAGGGCGGTGCCTGCTCAGGCACTGCTTTGGGGATTATGATTTTACTTTCCCTAGGTCTGCACATGGCGGTCCAACTGCCATGTACAGGCAGATGGAATGGGAATTTGGGGGCCCCTATCAGGGCCCCTCCTCCCCCTGGGCCTCCACTATGGGCCCTGTGGGGCACATGTGGTGTCCCTCAAACATCCATGTACCGTGAACCAGGCACCACGTGATGCCTGGCACACAGTGCACAGATGTTTAAAAATATGCCTTTCTCAGTTGCAGCTTGTGCTGGGTTCCTTTTTAGGGCTGTATAGCTATCTGCAATTGAAAAAGCCATATTTCCGATTGCCATGCCGATGGTTGCATGGTAAATTGGGGGATGGAACCACCGACTGCTAGTCTGGCTGTTTCACTCCCACTGCAGTGTCGGGCGGATGCTCATCTAACCGGCATTATAATAACCCCTAAATGTTTTTCATTGTTTCTGGGATTTTTACATTCTCACCATGTATACGTCTTTTACTTTATTGTATATGATATTTGTGTTATGGGCAGCTTATCGAAAAAACATAAAAGTGAAGATAATTGTTTTATTACATGTCAAGTTTGCTATATAACAATTAATATACCAAATCAGAACTTGTCATGTTTGTGATTTTTCTGAGTACATTTTTTTTATTTTGATTGATTCTTGCAAAAAAAGCACATTAGTGGTTGTAGTTGTGTTAGAGAATGAAAATTAGAAGCCTTTAATAACAAGACACTCCCCTTTCCTAAAGGGATAATTTGTTTACCCTTCTGCCTGATGTTGATTGCTCAACATCTTTCACAATTCTTGTACAAGAACTGTGTCTCCCGACAGGACGCTCTGTAGGTTATAAATAGCATTGTAGGAAAGCAGGTTTTTAGTGTGAGGAGAGCCGATGATGTCAGGAGCAAGTGATTCTCACGAAACATGGCACAGCATATTTTTCTTTACCCTATCCTCTATGCAGTACTTCTGATTTTCATGCAGCAATGCTCTAATAACCTTAGGAAATCTGAAATGAAATGTTGTTAGTGCATGCCAGTGGAAGATAGAGGAATGCAGGAAGTATTGCAGTACAAGTTTCTGATTACATTTTTAGTAGTATGTGGAGACATTGGTAGGCAAGTTTGAGGACAGTTCTGGCAGTGGAGACTCACTGTCAACCTCCTCTTCAGTAGTAAGGAGGAAAGTAGACATGCCAAAAGGATTTTCAGAGCTCAAGAGAAAAGCATTTTACCCGCTACCATGCTGCCAATTCTCTAAAAAAATCTATTTAGGATAGTTTACTCTGAAGCATTTTTCCTGTTTCCCTTAATTTTTGCAGTAATTAGTTTTTGTTAGCCTTAGGACTCTGTACTTTACTGCTGCTACCCAGTGCTAAAATGCTTGTGCTCACTGCCCTAAACATTGTTACATTGGTTTACACCTGATTGGCTTATTTCATTATAAACAAAAAGAGGGACAGGTAGGGCTTTTATTTAACGGGGTCCAGTGCATGCGCCCTAATAGCACCGTGTAAGAAGAAGGAATACACAGTTCCCCTGGATCCAAAACCTTGGATGAGACAGTTGAAAAATAAAGCTGAGTGAAGGCACACAGGAGGGGGATCCTCCTTTTCGGAACTAAAGACCTCACACACCCAGCAAGCTAGGTGTCATGCTTCATCATATGGCCTTGCCCCTCATCGGGTCGGCGGTGCAATACTCGACGGGCACCAATAAAGGGGCTCTTTGGCGGGAATCTTATGGGGGTATTTTGATATTTCCTAATTTTGAGGACCTTAAACCAGAGTTGCTAGGAGAGTGGGAAGATGGCTTACATGCCGCTTCCTACAAGATGATGGACATATTAATTAGAAACTCTGAGTTTAGAGTAAAAAAGATTAGAGAAGAAATTTTGATTCTTGAGAAGGAAATACTTGATATGAATTTACCAGATGCCACACAAAAAAATTACGTAATTCTCAAGAAAGAGCTGGGTACATATCAATTGTATCTAAAAGGCAAAAAACAACTAAAAATAGACCGGGACAAGAGAGATTATGAGCGTGGTCGTATCTTTACTTTTTCACGTAAATATGATGACGTAATGACCAAAGGTACAGAAGCTATACCTATAGCAAAAAAAGCTATTAGCATTTCGTCAAGTAGTACCTCAATCTCTTCTGTGTCCTCTGTAGACAGCAACCCAGGAGAAGCACCCAGTACAGTAAGTCCGAGTTTAAATCAAGGGTCCGATTTTTTAAGGGAAGTCCAAAGGTATCATCTTGGAAACAAGAGGAAAAATGCAGGAGAAGAACAAGACGGGGTGGCAAAAAACACAAGGTCCATAACCAAGGCCAAATTGGGAAACAAACAATAGAGAATGTTTCTGAGATTGTGCACCACAATGTGGACAGTAATGTGGAAGTTGTAAAGTCGAACACAGTAAATGTTGTTAACTTATCATCAAAGGAGTTTGATATTGAGCAACTAAAAATCTTGAGCAAGGGTTTAAAATACTGTATAACTGAACGTCAATCCTTGGAAAATGTACATGTTGATCTTTTTCGTTTTGTACGAAAGTTAAAATTAAAAATTTTTTTGCTGAACATCCAAATGTCCGTCCTCCTAATGTTAATGTTTCATGTGTGTCTGCATTCAAAATATCTGAAATTGCAACCTCTCATGTTATTGCGACTCTAGAAGAGGATAATATATGTGATTTATTTGAACATGCTAGAAATCTTGATATCATAGAAGACACCAGCATCAGTAGTGGTCTAAACAATTCCTCAAAATTTATGCCACCTGTTCCGGCTAAGTCAGCAATAGATAATTTTTCTATGTCGGTTACACTGGAACTTTATAAATTAGAGGACAAACATGATACTAATTCTAAATGTTTCCATCAGCAAAATGTCACAAAAAAAGAAAGAGCCTTTCTTCAGTCCTTACGTGATGACATTGACCTTGTCATCCGCGAGGCTGACAAAGGCGGCAATATTGTGATTATGAATTTTACCGACTATACTGCTGAGATTGATAGGCAACTGAAAAATGAGGAGTGCTACATGAAGTTGCAATCCAATCCCACTAAGATCATTGAGAGGCAAATCAATGGGAGACTCACAGAATGGCATGAATCTTGTCTTATATCAGATTCCGAGTATAAATATCTCCTAGCAAACAATTCTAGACACCCGTGTATCTATCTACTGCCCAAAATCCATAAAGGGGGAGCGTTTCCCCCGGGCCGACCAATAATATCAGGGAATGGTGGCCCCACGGAACATCTGGCAGAATATGTCGATACCTTCCTACTACCGATTGTCTATAACCTTCCATCATACTTGAAAGATAGTAGAGATTAGGGGCCAGATGTAGGAAAATCGTATTTACCGATTCATAAATACCGAATTTTACCGATTCGGTATTTATGAATCGGTAAATATGAAGGAGGGAGATTTAGGAAGAATCGGTAATTGAATTACCGATTCTTTAAAATTCGGTATTTATCGATTCGGTAAATACCGAATCGGTATTTCCTATTGATTCCTATGGGCTGTGAAGCCCATAGTAATCAATGGGAAATACCGATTTGGTAATTACCGAATCGGTAAATACCGATTCCTGCAAGGGTGCAGGGGGTGTCACTTTGACACCCTCTAGCACCCCAAATACAGGCATGTGTGCCATGTGGCACACAGACATGCCCTAAGGGCATGTCTGTCTGTCACATGGCATAGGTGTGCATGCACACATATGCATGCACACCTGGATTCGGTATTTTTCCACCCAATTGAATTGGGTGGTAAAATACCGAATCTGTAAGGCCTTTGGGACTCAGAAGAGTCCCACCTACATTTGGATTTACCGAATCGGTAAAATTACCGATTCAGTATTTTACAGAATCGGTAGATTTACCGATTCGGTAAATTTACCGATTCTGTAAAATAAATGCCCCTACATGCCAATTCTTAAATACCGGTCGGTAACGGCCGAAATCGGCCGTTACCGACCGGTATTTAGGCTCCTACATCTGGCCCCTACTCTGTAAACTAGAGGATTTTATCTGGGAGGATGATATATTCACGTTCGTCACGATGGACGTTGAAAGTCTTTATACGTGTATTGGCTTGGAGGATGGACTTAGAGCACTAAAATACTTTCTATACAAACGTAATGCGTGTCATCTAGAACACACGCATATGCTATTGTCCATGGCAGAGATGATTCTAACCCAGAATGCTTTCCTACATGGAGAGGACTGGTATGTGCAGAGACAGGGGACAGGGATGGGCTCCAGGTTCGCTCCATCCTATGCAAACCTTTTTATGGGAATGTATGAGGTGGAGCATGCCTGGGGCCCAGGAGCTAAAAACTGGATGGAGAGTATTTTGTTTTATACAAGATACATCGACGACATCTTCCTAATATGGAAGGGCAGCTTAGAAGAACTTAACGCATACTTCCTCTACCTAAATACCAATATGAGGAATGTTAAGCTAACAATAAATAGCTCTAAACAAGAAATCATGTTTTTAGACCTGAGACTATACATCAAAAATCACAGAATTCAAAGGGATCTTTTTAAAAAACCTACTGCATGCAACAGTGTGCTGCATGCATCTAGTTGTCATCCCAAATCAACGCTCACTGCAATACCATACGGCGAAATGATGAGAACACGCCGCAACTGCAGTGAGGAACATAACTTTGAATCAAATATAAACAAACTCAGGAATGATTTCAAACATAGAGGATATGATGAAATCTGTCTGAACAAGGCAGAAAACAAGATTAGGAAATGTAAAAGAAAGGATACTCTAGTACAACACAATAAGAAAACCACTAAAAATGATCAAGGCCAGTGTGCGTTCATTATGGAATATGGGATTTATAGTAATCACATCTATAATATCCTAAGAAAGAACTGGCACTTACTAAAATCCGAAACTCTGCCCTCTGATCTAGTATCCTCAAAACCCAGGGTTGTGTATCGAAAGGGATGCACTATAAAAAAATCTACTGTGCCCGAGTTATGTAACTAGACCTAAACCGAAACTGGTGACATGGTTTCCTGAAAAACCATGTGGCATTTACACCTGTGGGACATGCTCAGTTTGCCAATTTGGCCAAAACAAAAAGAAAAACTTTAAGTACAATGGCCCGAAGGAATACCATATAAAAACATTCATAAACTGCAATACCACATATACAGTATATGTTATCATCTGTGCTTGTAACAAAATCTATGTGGGAAGCAGTACCAGATGTCTTAAAGTACGGATACAAGAACGTTTGAGGAATATTAGACATGGTGATGTGTCAAACCCAATAGTACAGCACATACTAGAGAGTCACCCGGAATGCCAGAACATCACCTTTCATGCGATCGATCAAGTACAGGATAATGTGAGGGGTGGTGACAGGACCTTACATCTGAGGAAAACTGAATCCCTTTGGATTTGCAAGCTTAGATGTGTGACAGCTGGCCTTAATATTAATAATGAGTTTCAGCATTTTCTGTAATGGCTTAATACACCTGGTCTCCCTGTCATGACAAATCATGACAGAGGGAAACTATACATATTCCCTTTTGTATGTTGCTTTCAGAAACAGTTTGTGGTGTGAAAAATTATGAATCAAAATTGTTCCCCACTTACAACATGAGAAATTGTTTATGTATATGATCATAATCCCCTTTTTTCCAATCATTGTCTTGTACTAGCAAATATACCTATTTCAACAGGATTGCTTAGTATACCCTTTCAAAAATATTTTTAATATGTTGAAACACACAATTTAGGTGCAAATGATTTTAAATGTCAACCAAAAACTCTCTGTGCTCTTTACAAATAGATCGATTGGAATATCGGGTTCTTTTCGGTTTTGCGTTACTTTATCTAAATTTAAGGGGTTGGGAGTGGAAAGGAAAATAATAGACCAAGTTATACATTTAAAGTTGTTGTTGTTTTGATCAACGAATTGCTCGTGTAAAGATGGCGGAGTCCTAATAACAATCTGTCCGCTTTGAAATAAAAGAAGGGGTTTGTAAGTATATCTTCGAATCCAAATGTTCAGAGCCTATCGAATACACGCTAAGTACCTGATTTAAAGTATGTAATAAAATTCGATCAATGTTTCGAATAGGACGATGCCGGAATTTTCTTTCCGATAAAAATTCTTGTTTCCTTTACTATATTCGTAATACTAAAAAATTACTTAATTGAACTCATAAGTTGATAATTAAAGTTAGAAGTCAGAATAACATACTGGAATAGTGAAAAGCCTGTATAAATAAACTTCCCGATGTCTTGCACGCGTTTATTATACATAGAATAGCCCCACTACAAGATTGCGCCCATTTTTTCCTTCTGGGACACCTTTAAATGCCATATATCTAAAAAAGCGCGCAAAATTCGTTAACTTAAAACCGACTTAATTGAGCTAATTGTCAATTAGCACTAGTATTTAAAGAGTATTTCTCTAGCCACCTCACTTGCACCTTGGCGAACCATGTGAGGCGGACACGATCGAGGACCTATCTGTTGAGGAGTCCTGCGAGACTCTTCTGACATTTCCTCTCGAGCTGCAAACTCCCAACTCCCTCAAGGATCAACCAACACAATCAGGACTTGGACACTGACTGAATTGACTTCTCCCCCAGGGAAAGGGGAAGTGGACAGAGAGACGCACAACAAATTATACAAGATTAAATCTTCGGTTGTGTCTCTCTTAGGAAGTGCTCCAGGCCGAGGACCTTCTGTTAGGTAAATTCTGCGCTGTCTTCAAGCAATACTGCGATGCAATATGAACAATATGAACAACAATTACCTTGCTGACAACTTCTTAACTAACCAAAACTATTTATTAAACATAGTGCTTTACTGACCATAGATCCGTCTGACCCTTGTTCGCACTTTACTGAAGTTTTAACTCAGGTTCTAAATCTCGACACCTTTTGAGTAAACACAACATGTCAACATAGCTTGGCACTTTAACTGAATGAACAAACCGGTATAATTAGTGTGGTTAGTTTAAACAGAACTCAAAAAACTCATGCAAGATCATACCTGAGTCTTTAAAATAATTCTTCTGTAAAGAGACTCTGCAATTGGGAGACAGAGAAATACAGGGAAATACAGCCTGTCTAAATTCACTTTATCACCTAAGATTGTAATTCCAATCTAAACTTGTAAATATGTTAACTTTTTCTTACTACACTCAGAAAATAAGTCAACATTACACAGCATTGTCCATATAGGTTCAGATTGCCTATTTAACACTATTGTATTTACAAAGGCTTATTTATTTCTTCCAGTTCGCTTTTAAGCTCTTAACTCTTCTCAGGGATTGGCTCTCTTCAATAGTAGTCATTAATCCCTTTTTAATCCTTGCTTAAGGATCTCTTCATGTAACTAGCGCTAAGTCTTTGAACAAAGTTCCAATGCAGTTTTTTCAGAGTAAGTTTGCCTTTATCAAGGCTTGTTTAAAGATCAGCTCTCCTCGACGCGTTATGTCTCTTAAGCGTCTTGAGAGCTTCAAAGTTAATCACCTTGCCACTTTCAATTTCAATTTAAAAAATATTCATGGCTCATTACTAGCAAAAGAAACCTCTTACTGTTCTTCTCCGCAATAGCCGGTAACGGGGAACAGGAGACTCGATCTGACAGCCGAGGAGGAGAGCAGCGGGGAAACAAACCTCCCGGCTGCCACAGAGAAACGCCGGAAACCTGTCACGTCGTCTTCCAGTATAAATCAAAGACGCTGACAGCCAGGGCTTCCGAAGTCACGGGAGACGATTAAAATGAAGGGAATGAATATCGGGGCTCTGGCAGAACAGGCGGATAAACAAGATATCTGGATTCAGGAATTTCCTACGTAGGGACAGAAGCTCTCGCTAGCACAACGAGAGACGAAGTGTTTGGCAGTTGGCTGAAGCTAGTATTTATAGCTTCAGCCACGAGACCAGCGCGAGGCTCGCACTTCATGACTCCAAGCGCGAGGGCAGACACGAGCCTGTCTTCACATGAGCGCACAATCTAGGAAACAGCACACAACCAATAAAAATAACAAACAAGCATTGCTAAAGGCAATTGCTACTGATGACCTTTCTATAAAGAGTTTTAATTAAACTTAACATTGAAATAATACTCTAAATGAAATCAATAAACTAAATCAACTCTTTTGATTCAATATATATACACTGAAACCATTCTAGGTCCGAACCTAATTAAGTCGACCTGTAACACCCCTAACAGTTCCTCCCCCCAAAGGTCGTCTTACAGGTCTAGGTTTATCAGGATGCAAAGCATGAAAAGATCTAACAAGTCTAGGAGCATGAACATTTTTCTCAGGTTCCCAAGATCTCTCAGAAGGATCATAACCCTTCCAGTCAACCAAATAAAACAAGGCACCCCGAATCCTTTTGGAATCTAGAATGGATTTAACCTCGTACTCAACATGGTCACCGACAATTACTGGCGGTGGTGGGTTATCAGCACGAGTAGAAGGTTCAAAAGGTTTCAACAGAGAAACATGAAAAACAGGATGAATAGCATATTCCTCAGGTAAAACTAATTTCACAGATACAGGGTTCAAAACTTTCTTAACTTCAAAAGGCCCAATATATCTAGGCTTCAACTTCCTGGGACCCTCCAACTGAATGTTTCTAGTGGATAACCATACCAACTGACCTTCCTTATACAAAGGAGCAGCTTTACGATGAGAATCAGCAGTCTTTTTCATAGATAACTTACTTTTGACCCATTGTTTTCTAGCCTTATCTTGGATATCCAACAGATGAGTCAACCTATCAGTAACTGCTGGCATAGACAATTGTTCATCAGGTAAGAGAATAGGAATAGATCTTGGGTGTTGACCAGTGAGGAAATAAAAAGGAGAACAACCCAAAGCTGAATGAGTGGTGTTATTATAGGAAAATTCAGCCCACGGTAACACTTCATCCCAAGGGTGAGAGAAGGTAGTTAACAAACATCTTAAACCCTGTTCAACATGCTGATTCAATCTCTCCGTCTGACCATCCGTCTGTGGATGAAAAGAGGAAGACAGAGCCAACTCGATTCCCAAAAGTTTGCTGAGTTGTGACCAGAATTTAGAAATGAACTGAGGGCCCCTGTCCGAAATAATCTTTGAGGGCAGACCATGAAGTTTCACAATATTAGATAAAAATACAGCACTGAATTCAGTTGCCGAGGGAATCTTATGTAACGGGATAAAATGTCCCATTTTGGATAACAGATCCACCACCACAAGAACTGTAGTAAACCCATTAGACTTAGGGAGATCAGTAATAAAATCTAAACTGATTGTATGCCAAGGGTGAGGAGGAATAGTCATAGGACGAAGCAAACCCATTGGAACCTCATGTAAAGCCTTTTGACGAGAACAAACTGGACAAGTTTTCACAAATTGTTGAATAATAGAAAACATTTTTTCCCACCAAAAATGACGTTGACACAAATCCAGGGTTTTGTTAATACCTGGATGTGCGGCAATCGCCAAATCATGATTCCATTGCATGACCTTATCCTGTAAATCTCTTGTGGGAATAAACAATTTGTCATTGTGATAGAAAAACCCATCTCTAATGGAATTACCTTTCTTTAATAACCATTCATGAACATCAAATTTTTTTAATTCCATCTTAACAGAATCCAAAAAACTTTCTGAATGGATTTCAGCAGCAATTTTTTCTAAAGGCAAAATACTGGGGGGATCCTTAACAGAATTTAAATCCTTTTCACATACTAATCGTGAAAGTGTGTCAGATAACAACTGCTTTTTTCCAGGTCGATACATAATTAAAAAGTCAAATTCGCTAAAGAACTGTAACCACCTCATCTGTCTAGGAGTAAAAGCCTTAACAGTGGAATAAAATTGTAAATTTTTATGGTCAGAATAAACAGTAATAGTGTGTTTAGCCCCCAAGAGGTGATGTCTCCATTCTTGAAACACATCTTTAATGGCTAACAATTCACGTTCCGCAATCGTATAATTTTGCTCAGCTAAAAGCAATTTCCTAGAGAAAAAGGCAATAGGATGGAAGTGACCAGAATTTGCATCCTTTTGAAGCAACACCCCACCAATAGCAGTCTGTGAAGCATCTGCTTCCACAAAGAAAGGCCTATCAGGATCAGGATGAACCAAAATGGGAGCAGAGGTAAAAGCCTTCTTCAACAATGAAAACGCTTGATCAGCTTCTTCAGTCCAAGAGAAGACCTTCCCTTTTTTCAATAACTGAGTAATGGGAGTGACAATATCTGAAAACTTAGAAATGAATCGCCTATAAAAATTAGCAAATCCAAGAATTCTCTGCGTGTCTTTAATTGAAGTAGGAATTGGCCAGGTTAGAATTGCTTCGACTTTCTTTGGATCCATATGAATCCCCTCAGGAGATAAACAATAGCCGAGAAATTCCACTTGAGAAGCATTGAAAACACATTTTTCCAATTTAGCATATAAAGAATGATCTCTTAATTTCTGTAACACTAACTGAACATGTTGTACATGTTCTTCCATATTTTTAGAATAAATTAAAATGTCATCAATATAAACGATGCAACAGACATCCAACAGATCATGCAAGACCTCATTAATAAAATATTGAAAGGCCGCTGGAGCGTTGCAAAGACCAAATGGCATAACCGTATACTCAAAAAGACCAAATTTCGTACGAAAAGCGGTCTTCCACTCATCTCCTTCTTTGACTCTAATCAAATGATATGCTCCTCTAAGATCCAGTTTGGTGTAAACACTAGAACCCTTAATTTGATTAAGAAGCACTGGAATCAAAGGCAATGGATACCTATTCTTAATGGTTGCTTTATTAACCTTTCTGTAATCAATACAAGCCCTCAGATCCCCAGACTTCTTCGAAACGAAGAAAAGAGGAGACGAAACAGGAGAAGTAGAATGTCGAATGAAACCTAACTCCAAAAGCTCATCCAAATAGTTCCTTAAATAAACATTTTCAGGTTCGGTTAAAGCATAAATTCTACTACATGGTAGAATAGCACCAGGAACTAAATCAATTCTGCAATCAAAAATTCTGTGCGGTGGTAATTTGGTTGCTTCAACAGGATCAAAAACCTTAGAAAAATTTCTATACTCAACTGGAAGCCTATTATCTTCCGCAGTTAGAGCAGCACAAAAAAGGGGCATCACCGGATCTTTGGTTTCTTGATAACAGTGTAACTTAGAAAAAGAAGACTCTAAAGTAACAGTCCTTTTAATCCAATCAATATTTGGATTATGTAATTCCAACCAAGGAATGCCTAGGATGACCCCAAAACTTGGAGCATCAATAAGATCAAAAACCACTTTCTCCGTATGCCCATTATCTGCTACCAAAGTTAATGGTTCGGTGTTAAACTGAATCATACCAGAAGATAAAACCGAACCATCAACTGCTCTCACAGACTCAGGTTCCTCCTTAGTAACAAATTTCAGATTCAATTTATGGGCAAACCCAATATCAAAAAAATTCCCAGTAGCCCCAGAATCCAAAAGTACAGGAATGCTATGTCTTTGAAGAGTAGTTAAGATAAAGACCATCCGAATAGTAAAATGTTTGGGAATATGTGTAGTTACATTGGTGACAAATTTGGAGATCTTAGAAGAAGATTTGCTCGAGGAAACGATCTCTGCTTTCCTCGAGTATTTTAGTTTTCCGACGGCTTAATAGGAAGAGTTTCAACAACTAAAACTTTCTTTTTTGCGGGTTTCACAGAACAATCCTTGGCAAAATGCCCAGGTTTGCCACCGTATAAACATAAATTGCCCTTACGCCTCCGTTCCTTTTCTTCAGGAGTTAAAGGCCCTTTGAACCCACCCGGTAAAACAGATTCAACAAAAACATTCTTAACCTCAGACTCTTTTTTCTCAACTTTAACTAGAGGACTTCTAAAGTCACTCCTAGTTTTTTCATTTCTACGTTCACCCAATCTGTGATCAAGTCTAACCACTAGATCCTGAAATTCCTTAAACCCATCAGGTAAATCCACTATGTGCGCAAGGGAGTCTTTTAAATCATCTTTTAGACCTCTATAAAATAAAGAAATCCTCTTCTCCTCTGGCCAATGAGTTTCAGACAGAAGTCTATTAAAGGTAGTTATATAGGATACAAGGTCCTTGGTCCCTTGACGAAGATTCAGTAACTCATTATCAGAAGATTGGATTAAGGTATGTTTGGCGAATAGACTGGACATGGCCAATTTAAAATTCTGCAAATTGTGAAGCAAAGGGTCATTATTATCCACTAAAGGCATGGCCCAATTAGCAGCCACCCCTCCCAGGTAAGAAATTATAAAAGCCACCTTAGCAGAATCAGAAGAAAAAATTTGAGGTTTACACATGAAATGCAATTGACATTGACTAAAAAATTTTGCAAATCTGCTATTATCTCCAGTAAACCTTTCAGGATTAGCCAACGGGACAGGTGTAGGAGTAACAACAGTAACTTGAACTGGCTGTTTTTCTGACTGAACTTCTGAGGTATGAGGCTGAATAACCTCAACTCCAAATCTAGCTGGCGCTAAAACCGGTTTCTTCTCCTTAGAAGAATCCCTCCAAGACGAGAATCCAACCCTAGACTCATCTAGCTCCTGACGAAGCGATTGATTCTCTAAACGTAAATTTTCCATCTCCACTGTCATCTTCTGGACTAACTGTGACAACTGTGAAGCATCCATGAGGGTGAGTTTGCAGACTTGAAAGGAAACGATTTTTAAATAGGGAAGTTAGGCTTCGTCTACTGTTGAGGAGTCCTGCGAGACTCTTCTGACGTTTCCTCTCGAGCTGCAAACTCCCAACTCCCTCAAGGATCAACCAACACAATCAGGACTTGGACACTGACTGAATTGACTTCTCCCCCAGGGAAAGGGGAAGTGGACAGAGAGACGCACAACAAATTATACAAGATTAAATCTTCGGTTGTGTCTCTCTTAGGAAGTGCTCCAGGCCGAGGACCTTCTGTTAGGTAAATTCTGCGCTGTCTTCAAGCAATACTGCGATGCAATATGAACAATATGAACAACAATTACCTTGCTGACAACTTCTTAACTAACCAAAACTATTTATTAAACATAGTGCTTTACTGACCATAGATCCGTCTGACCCTTGTTCGCACTTTACTGAAGTTTTAACTCAGGTTCTAAATCTCGACACCTTTTGAGTAAACACAACATGTCAACATAGCTTGGCACTTTAACTGAATGAACAAACCGGTATAATTAGTGTGGTTAGTTTAAACAGAACTCAAAAAACTCATGCAAGATCATACCTGAGTCTTTAAAATAATTCTTCTGTAAAGAGACTCTGCAATTGGGAGACAGAGAAATACAGGGAAATACAGCCTGTCTAAATTCACTTTATCACCTAAGATTGTAATTCCAATCTAAACTTGTAAATATGTTAACTTTTTCTTACTACACTCAGAAAATAAGTCAACATTACACAGCATTGTCCATATAGGTTCAGATTGCCTATTTAACACTATTGTATTTACAAAGGCTTATTTATTTCTTCCAGTTCGCTTTTAAGCGCTTAACTCTTCTCAGGGATTGGCTCTCTTCAATAGTAGTCATTAATCCCTTTTTAATCATTGCTTAAGGATCTCTTCATGTAACTAGCGCTAAGTCTTTGAACAAAGTTCCAATGCAGTTTTTTCAGAGTAAGTTTGCCTTTATCAAGGCTTGTTTAAAGATCAGCTCTCCTCGACGCGTTATGTCTCTTAAGCGTCTTGAGAGCTTCAAAGTTAATCACCTTGCCACTTTCAATTTCAATTTAAAAAATATTCATGGCTCATTACTAGCAAAAGAAACCTCTTACTGTTCTTCTCCGCAATAGCCGGTAACGGGGAACAGGAGACTCGATCTGACAGCCGAGGAGGAGAGCAGCGGGGAAACAAACCTCCCGGCTGCCACAGAGAAACGCCGGAAACCTGTCACGTCGTCTTCCAGTATAAATCAAAGACGCTGACAGCCAGGGCTTCCGAAGTCACGGGAGACGATTAAAATGAAGGGAATGAATATCGGGGCTCTGGCAGAACAGGCGGATAAACAAGATATCTGGATTCAGGAATTTCCTACGTAGGGACAGAAGCTCTCGCTAGCACAACGAGAGACGAAGCGTTTGGCAGTTGGCTGAAGCTAGTATTTATAGCTTCAGCCACGAGACCAGCGCGAGGCTCGCACTTCATGACTCCAAGCGCGAGGGCAGACACGAGCCTGTCTTCACATGAGCGCACAATCTAGGAAACAGCACACAACCAATAAAAATAACAAACAAGCATTGCTAAAGGCAATTGCTACTGATGACCTTTCTATAAAGAGTTTTAATTAAACTTAACATTGAAATAATACTCTAAATGAAATCAATAAACTAAATCAACTCTTTTGATTCAATATATATACACTGAAACCATTCTAGGTCCGAACCTAATTAAGACGACCTGTAACACCCCTAACAATTTTTTTTTTTTTTTTTTTTTTTTTTCGGGAACCGAACTACTGCATCCGGGTGAGTTGATAGAAAAAAAACCCTGATACCCTTTACTAGTGCGTGGAAATTTCGCACCTAGCTTTAAAACAACACTTTGTTTATAATATCGATGTGTCGATATTTAAATTATCTTAACCTTATGATTCCAAGCTTAGTGCGCTTCTAGGTGTGCCATTATCACCTTGTTGGTATACTTTTTTTCAAAAGCATTTCTAAAAAATCGGCAGGAGAATGTATTATCTGACAACTGCACATAGAAGTAACTGTGTCTAGATTTTGCAAACGCTCGCTGCCCTTTTGTCATTCGACACATTTGTCCTTTACTTTTAAACACTTAACACTGTGGTGCAACCAATACGGGCATATTCATTTGATTATCATTGCAACAATACTTTGCTTTTGATAATTCATAAATCGGTCTTGCGTCATGTTTGTTGACTACAATTTCCGCTTAGGAAATTGTGCTTATATAATTATAAACATTCAAATCTTATAAATCCTAATTTGAGATGCCAATAATTACTGGCCTTGCAGATATACTTACAAAAATATATCTGAGGATAAAACATATTCGAATATCTATATGACTGATTTTTAGAATCACCATGAAAAAATTACTAATGACTGATATGGTCTTGTTTAAAATAAGTAATATACATTTAATTCTATTTATTTTTAGGACACCGCTCTTTATTAAAGACTTGTTATTTGTGAAATATTATCTTGAATACATAAGGAGGTGCACTAAACCAAAATCCAAAGTAAGTAAATCATAAATTACATGTGTAGGTTAAAATATCCTTAATATAGCTATAGTTCAAATTAATTGTCAATATATTTCTTTTAATCAACTTCACAGAATTACCAGTTGTGAACATATGAAAGATTACCAAATTGAACATTCGTTATTTACTTTTTTAAGGTATGTGTCTTAATTGATCGTGTTGATGGATTTATAATGTTACAATAGATGAAGTTGTTCCTCCCTTTCTTTACCCTCTTTGTGAATATTTGTGCCGGATATGGGTCCAATGTTAATGTAACAACATACGATAATGAAATTGGATAATAATCATAAAAAGCCTGTCTAATAAAGAAAGAAATCTGGTAGCAATACAGATTAACTTGACAGTTTTGTTTAAGTCGATGTGTGCCTTTTTGTCTTCTGTGTAAAACTGTGATGTACAAATTGTAAATAGTCTCTTTTTATATGTACTTTTGTAGCCCTGAAGAAGTCCCGGGATGGGACGAAACGCGTTGGCGGTTTCAAAAGTGGTGCTCTCAAAAGTCTTTTAAAGAATGAAAAATAAAGAATAAATTGAATACGAACATCAACTTGTCTATGGAACTAGATCCTTTTGAACCGTTTGATCTACTACAAATTGTGTATAAAGTGTGCCGGGCTATCATGTGCTTGTAGATTGATGAATGCTAGGTTCCTTGAATCGGCTTCTCATTTAATGGAAGTATAGGGAATTGTGCTTCCAGCCCGTTGTTTGCACCTTTTTTCATTAAATACTGACAGGGACTTTAAGACTAGTGCGGGCTAAGTATGCTTTAATTCCCAGTCCTTTGCTTTTGAAAGATTAAAAATGAGCTGGAGGTCATCGGCGTAGTTATACACCGTGACCTCCATCTGCTGTAATGCAAAAACAAGAGGAAAGATATACAAATTAAACAATAAAGGGGAAAGGGAGGACCCTTGGGGAACACCGCACTGCACTTTGCAGGGGAGAGCAGAGAAGTCAGCCAGATGGACGGCCTGGGTCCGGTCGCTCAGGAAGGAGCCAAGCCAGGCCAATATTGAGCCCCCCAAGCCCGCCGCCTTGACACAGGACAAAAGAATTGAATGGTCAACCGTGTCAAAGGCGGCGGACAGATCTAGTAGGACGAGGGCCTGAGGGGTGTTTCTATCCAATCCCTCCCTGAGCTGGTCTAGAACGGAGATGACGACCATCTCGGTCGAATGTCGAGGGCGAAAGCCAGACTGGCAAGAGGCAAGATACTCACTGTCTTCCACAAAGGAGCTGAGTACCTGGGTGACGTGGGACTCAAAGACCTTGCCCAGAAAAGGGAGGAGAGAAATTGGCCGATAATTTGCGGGGAGGGAGGGGTCGGCCCCAGGCTTCTTTAAGATGGGGATGATGGTGGCCGCTTTATGAGGAGTAGGGACTATACCTTGTCTAAGGGAATCATTCATAAAGGTGAGGGGGGGTAAAAACGAAACAGAGAAAATTTTTCTCAGGACGTGAGCTGGACAAATATCAGCAGGGGATCCTGACTTAACACGAGCCAGGAGAGGAAGAAGAGTTTCTTTGGTTAACGGCTGTACCTGAGTAAGGGTAGACCTATTGGGGGGGGGCTGGGATCACAGAAGGAAGGTGACGGGGGGTTATGTTGGCCTTGATCAATGAGACTTTCTCAATGAAAAACTTATTGAGGGAGTCGCACAAAAACTGAGAGGGGTGGTTTTGAGGGATATCCTATCAGAGGAGGCCAGCTCCCGTACAGAGGCAAAGATTTCTATTGGCTGGTTCTCTGCGGCAAGCATCCTCCCCGAAAAGTATTCGGTCTTGGCATGGAGGATGTCCTTTTTATATTCGTTAAGGACTGCTGTATAGTGTGCTTTAAGAGTGGGACAACAAGCACGCCTCCAAGCACGCTCTGCTTGGCGCACCTCCAATTTTTTTGCTTTAAGGCCAGGGGAGAACCACTTGTTGGCATCATGGGCACGTCTAACCGTGACGCGCTTCATGGGGGCCACTTGGTCGCAAGCCATAAAAAGCCAGCTGTTGAGCGTGGCTACTTGAGGCAAAGGGGCAAGGCCAGTAAGGTCCGGGCACGAGGTTGACAAAGAGGCACTGAGGGAAGGGATATCCACTTTGCTCCAGTTCCTAGCCCAAGCATTTCTGGGGAAGGAAGTTTTTTTTGCTAGGCTGAGGTCTAAAAAAAAAGAAAGAAATCAAAAAATGGTCCGACCATGCACACGGAGTGACGGAGGGGGCGGTGATCGGGACATTATTAGTCCAGATTTGGTCCAGGATGTGGCCGTGAGAATGGGTGGGGGTATGGACCTGTGAGACAAAATTAAGACTAAGTAAAAGGTGAGAGAAGTCTCTAGACAAGGCACTCTCTGTCGGGTCGTTGGGCCAAAAATTAAAATCCCCTAAAACTAGGACCGATGCGTTGTTAACTACCAATGTGGCCAGTAGGTCCTGAAAGGCAGAAATAAAACCAGGGATAGACTGGGGTGGGCGGTAGACCAACACACATGTGATAGGAACCTGAAAGGAAGCAGAGCGCACTGCTAAGCAGTCAACTGCTAATATGGGCGGGGAGGGGAGAACCTGAAAAGGAAGTCCAGCTCGAGCAATCAAGGCCACCCCCCCTCCCATCTTCCCCTCCGGCCGATCGGCCCGGAGGACAAAGTAGGGGGGGGAAGAGCTGCCAGCACGTTCGGTAAGGAGTCTGACCGAAACCAGGTTTCTGTTAAAAACAGAAGATCCGGCTTGTAGGAGTCCAGGAAGTTGTATAGCTCCAATTGATGTTTTACCGCTGACCTGGTATAAAGAAAGGCCGAGATGGTAGAGGGGGGGGTAGAGCTGGGCAGGGAAAGGGGTTGGGAGGTGGTAGAAGGGGAGGAAACCAAGGAGGGCAGGGTAGCCGGGAGGGAGGAAGAGGGCGTAGCACGGGCAACACCAAGTTCCTTAACCCATGTGAGAATGGCGGGATGAAGTGGCCAAGAATCCTGATACGAACAGAGTTGTGTGGCAGAGTAGGAGAGAAGACGCATAGTGGGGTGCCCCATGCCCCAGCCGGCCGCGGACGGGTGCAGACGGGCTTAACTTAGGCGCAACTTCGTCGCACCCGCTGCGCACGTCCGCTGCGCGTGCGCATGGGGCTGTGCTTAAATGGGGTCTCAAGCGCGATGTCAGGAGCGCTGACCCAGCCTCGACTGCGCTCCCAAGATGGCGGCCTGCTGACCCCGTCAGCCCTCCGAGTAGCGGCACACTGCCGATCCGGACCGGGGCTAGGGGTGCAGGCAGATGGAATAGGGAGAAGGCAGCAGGTAAGCAAAATAGAGAGTGCACGCAGTTAAAACAAAACACAACACAGTTTCAAAATTTGTAAGAGCCGAAGCGCCGCAACAGCGTCCACCGTCCCAATGCCACTGAGGATTAGTGTCCGCTGCGCGTGCGCATGGGGCTGTGCTTAAATGGGGTCTCGAGCGCAATGTCAGGAGCGCTGACCCAGCCTTGACTGCCCTCCCAAGATGGCGGCCTGCTGACCCCGTCAGCCCTCCGAGTAGCGGCACACTGCCGATCCGGACCGGGGCTAGGGGTGCAGGCAGATGGAATAGGGAGAAGGCAGCAGGTAAGCAAAAGAGAGAGTGCACACAGTTAAAACAAAACGCAACACAGTTTTAAAATTTGCAAGAGCCCAAGCGCCGCAACATAGTCCACCGTCCCACTGCCACTGAGGATTAGTGGCACTAAAAGGTGTATTTTATCATTCTGAGTTCAGGCATTGTAATAATCAAACTGCCCATTCTGGCCCATAGGGAACAGAAGGCCTTGCAATAGTGAAAAAAGAAAATGGCTGTAATTCACTATTAGGACATGCCACACACATCAGGGCTTGTCCTACCTTATACTTACAATGCACCCTGCCCTTTGGCCTACCATAGGGGTGTCTGATATGATATGAAGAAAAGGGAAGGTTTGGGGACTGGCAAGTGGATGTACTTGCCCAGTCAACATGGCAGTACCAGACTGCACACAGGCTCTGCAATGGCAAGCCTGAGATACACGTTTAGAGGCTGCTTCTGTGGGTGGCCAAACCAGTGCTGCAAGCCCACCAGCAGCATTTGGATTTACCAGCCCTGGGCACCCCTGGTGAACTGTACTAGGGTCTGACAAGTAAACCATATCAGCCAATCATGGAGTCACTAATCCATACATCAATTCTACAATAGGGAGAGCATATGCACTTTAGCACTGATCAGCGGTGGTAAAGTGCCCAGAGTCATACAACCAACAAAAACAGGTCAGACAAAATACAGGAGGAAGGCAAAAAGATCAGGGATGACCTGGCAAAAAGGGCCAAGTCCAACAGGCGTGAACCACTGTTCTCTGATAATCTTAGCAAGGAGGGCCATATACACATTAAACAGGGTAGGACTAAGGCAGGAGCCCTGCGGTACCCCCTTGGTGAGCTTCAAGGAGCAAGACCGGAAAGGACCCAATTTGACATTTTGAGTACGTTGGTCCAGAATACTTGTGAGCCACTTTAGCACCAGTCCCTGTATACCAATCTCATTCAACTTGTGGATTAGCTTCTGGTGAGAGACCGTATCATAGACCACTCACAAGTCCAGCAGCAATAGCAGCACTGCCTTGTTGTTATCCAGGGCCAGTTTGATGTATTCTGTGACACCTATGAGGGTGGTTCCAGTAGAGTAGTTAGATCTCAAACCAGACTGAGAGGGATCAATGTTGCCTTGTGATTTTAGGAATCCCATAAGCTTAGTGCTGATATGCCCATCGAGGAGTTTGCTCATGACTGGGAGGAGCGAGATAGGGCTGTAGTTTGCCAACATTACTGCAGGTACATGTGCCTTTTATTGGATTGTAAGCACTTGTGCTGCCTTCCATTCAAGTGGAAGTATCCCTCCGCTCAGAAAGGCATTTATTATGGTGCAGATGGAGGGGGATAGTTGTGTAGCAAGTGAGGCACACAGATTGGCTGGCATGATGTCGTAGGGTGAACCAGATTTAACTATTCTCAACATCGCTTCTACTTGAGGTACCTGCAGGAAAATTCTCTGTGTAGGCATCCTACACTATCAGAGATGTAGGCGGCAGGGCAGAGTTATCAAGGAGTTTAGAATCGCTGGGAAATTGATCATATATTATATTGATTTTTTCCTCAAAGTATTTGGCTATATTATCACAGCACCTGAGTGGGGGGGGGGGGTCTGATTGGTACAGGCTGAGGGTGTTAGGACTATTGTAACTTTCATAACAGCACAGGAGCAGAATGATGCTGGTGCCCAACTCTCCTCTAAATATGTCCCTGTCAGGTCTGATTAATCCTTAACAGGTAAGAACCAAGGGGGGAAAGGGGAATGGGATAGAGAAGAGACTGTCTGTTGGTTCTTCTGTTAGTTTTCTGCCTCATCTTCTTCTTTCTTCTATGAGACTGTTGACAAATACATTTCTATAATAACTCTTATTTTATAACATAACTCAGATATGCATAAATGTGACAACTTATCTAACCAGGAACCTTTCATGGGATTGCTTCTCTTCTAACTTCTCTTGTGTTGACTATCAGTATTCATTGGTGAGAAGTTTTATTTAGTATTTCTTGCCTTTATCACTGGAAGTGCCAAGACTCTTCTTTTATTGTTTCTCAATATGGAAGAAGAATAAGGTAAGTATTCAATTACTGTAACTTTTACCCTTGTCTCTTCGTTTAACTCTGTCTCTCTCTAACTTACTTTTGTAGAGTGCTAGCTTTCTTCTAACTAATCTTCTTCTTTAGTTTCTTCTTGGTTTTGTAAGAACATTTGACTCAGTATGATTTTAATACTGGTTCTTAACAGTGGACCAAAACTTGTCGTATTTTCATAAACTATTCTCAACTCCTAAGTTTGAACACTGAGTCGCATGATAACAGCTCACACACACTACAGTTATGACTAGATTTTTTAATGCCGTCTCAACTGTTGAGGAATTCTAACAAATACCCAGTTCCTCATTAATATACAAGTTCAAAGGGGCACACGAGGAATAGCTCGTAATATCCTCTAAACTCTATTCCCAAAATAGGAACACTACTCTAGTTCCTGCACAAGGTTTTACTTCGATTTCACAACATGAAGTAAGCGTCTTAGAAAAGAGACGCTAACTCTCTAGACTTGCGCACTGCTCACTGACTGCCTTATGAGCATGCATCTACAGAATTCATTAACCTGGAATTCAGGAAGCTCGGGAATCCGACGCCGATGAACCCGACGCCCAAGGAACGACTCCTGACTAACTTCTTCACAATGCTGAAAAGGTAGGTCCGAACCGGGGAGAGCTCTCGGTGAAGTGCACCATAGAACGCTGGTGCGCGCTTCACCTGAGCTTCTCTTGCTGTGGGGAAAAGACTAGACTGCTAAACTCGCGGGTATGCTGGCGGCCATCTTAGATGTCCAGAGTTGCTAGCATACTCACCAACTAAAAGCACAATGAGGTTTTAATGTGAAATGCTGTGTGGAAGGGGCAGAGATGAGGGCTACAACAGGGGCACGAGTAACCCTGGGCGCAGTGTTTCGCTCTGTCCACGGAGTGTATGTAGTGTTGCCTACTTCGTGATTCGCAAAGTAGGCATAGTAGGCAACACTACGCACACTTGTGGACGGAGCAAAGTTGCCTGCCACCCGCCGCCCTACCGCCCTCTTCTACGTGCCTAATTTAATATAGAGTAAAAGTAAATTAAAAAAGACTTACCTGATATGCGGCGTCCCGGGGCACCCTCTTCTGCTCTCGCGCCGACTTCTTCCAGCAAAATGCGCATGCGCGAGCACCCGCACATGGGCATTTTGGTGGAAGAAGTTGGCGCGAGAGCAGAAGAGGGAGCCCCAGTACGCTGCATATCAGGTAAGTCCTTTTTAATGTACTTTTACTCTATTTTAAATTAAATTAGGCATGTAGAAGAGGGCGGGAGGGAGGCGGGCAGCGCGTAGTGGGGATACGTGAAGTGTGTGGGTGAGCGTAGCTGCCCCCCCACTTCACGAAGCTTCGCGTAGCCCCACTACGCACACTACGTCCACCCTTAGTCACGAGGAGGAAACCTCCTGTGAACCCTGACAGTGGGATTGGTAAAGGAGTTGAGAACTTTGCAAAGTTCGTCAGTAGAGTTGCAGCTTGATTTAGTCTTGAGGTAATATGGACTGTCAGTGCTTTTTTAATATTCTTGTGCTAGAGTGCGAGGGCTGTTTTATAAATAGCTTTCTCATTCACTGTTTCAGTTTTCCGCCATATTTTTTCCAATTTTTACCAGTTCAATTGTTCTCTTCAAAGTTCAGAGATGTACTAAGCAATGTGTTTCCTTCGAGGATTAACGTGCTGTTGTTTTAACAGCGTCAAAGTATCTGTGACTGATTTTATGGACTCATGGAATACCCTGAGTCTAGTGTCGATATCCACTGGTTCTTCAAATGAGGGGGGTATGAAACCTGACTACAGAGAGGGTAGGTGGGGGTGCTGCTTGTTTGAAAGCCTCTAACCTGAAAGTAGATCAGAGAGTGATCTGACCAGATCACTGGGCATTGGGGCTGTGCAAATATGCGGGGAGAGTTGGTGAGGATGATGTCCAGGGTATGGCCGGCCGTATGAGTAGGGCCTACATTAATCTTTACTAAACCTAGAGAGGCCATATCTGCAAGAAAGTTAACAGCTTCCGTATTCACACTGTCTTCACTGTGAATGTTCAAGTGCCCTAGCATCAAAAAGTGTTTGGAAGAGATAGTGTTAGGTGCAACTTTTTCCATCATTTTAAGAGTAAAATCTTTGGGAGGGCTGGGGGACTGGTAGATGAGCACGCACTTCAAACAATCCTGGGCATGATTTCAATTTTAAAAATACAGATTTCTATGTCATGTCATGTCTATGGCTTATCCTCCCTTTGATAAGAAACTTCCTTAGGTATCTAATGGAAAAAACTGCAATGATGTCATTCCTTTTCATTCAGCTGCATGCCCCAACCTGAAGAATTAACCTGACACTACATGTTAAGGACTTAGAAAACCTTGTGCCAGGCGCCTCACCCTTTTTTGAAAAAAAAAAAAATGAAGTGGCAGCCACTGTGGTCCCAACATTGCAAACCCATGGTTTGATGCTGGATTGTCCAAAATATACCAACCTGTAGAGCAAGAGGCACTCTTATGGTTTGACACCACGTGATGACCTCTGACTACCATCATTTTAATTATCTTTTGGTGTTTTACTTTATCCTAGCCTGAATGTACTACATCCTGCATGTGCCTTTTTCCCTTGATGGTTTCTTTTGTGTAATCTTGCAGTTTTAAAGTGAGAGCTGTCACAGAGTAGATCAGCCTTTTCAAGAACAGAACGTGTGGGATGTGCATTTGAAAGCATAAGAGAGAGAAACAGAGGTGTATTGTACTTTTTTGGTCTCAAAGTGCAGTGTTATGAGCAGTGGTCCACAAATGTGCATTGTGTTGTACATTGTATTATAAAGTTCTTACTATTGGCTTTGATATGGCCTTATGTCATCTTGAATTATGACTCTACCTTGCGTGAGCTTTTTTGCGCACACAGACAGGCCCCCAGAGTGTTTGCAAGTTGTTTGGGTTAATCACGTTCAAGGTTGCTTGTTTTGAAGAGATTGTTGAATGTACCCTGGAAGGCTTTCATAAGCTTTGTTAAGATAAAGGCTAGAATATGTAGAAGGAACGTGGGAACTTCTATTTCCTGGAATGTTTGCATGGAAAGTGGCCTATTCCAGTAAGTTTCCTTGGTGCGGAAGGGAAGACTCTCGAAACGTCTAGTGTATTTTTAGACTATAAAGCCAGAGAATCTTTTCAGGTGGCTTAGGAGCTCATTTGTGTGGCAGACGTTTGTCACAAAAGAACGGAACCTGAGTGCCGGTAGAGAGTCCATGCCTGACTGTTAACGGGCTCCTTCAGCTTGAGTTGGCAAGAACGTTGAGTGAACGATCCGGTGAGGTGATTTGCTTCTGACTTGTGGCCAGTGGATGTGGTCATTTGAGGTGTTTTCTTTGTGACGTGTTAGTGAGTCAGAGTGCACATCCAAAGTAATAATTTGATGTATTTAGTGTATATAACTTTCTGATTTCTTGCAGGTCATCCATTATTATTAGCTGCTTGTTTATTCATTATTATCACTCAAGCATGTAACAGTTACATTTGCCAAGTGTGTTATTATTGTGTGTATATATATATATATATATATATATATATATATATATATATATATATATATATACATTTGAATATTGTTAATTTGACATCTGGGAAAGCCTTTCTTTTAGAGAGCATTGCATGAATGAAACCCCAAGCCTTATTTTAAAAAGCGAGTCCTTGATGTGTTTCATTTTTGTAAAGTCAGGCAAGTTTTCAATACCCAGCATGAGCACACCATTTGTCAAGGTGGTAATGATTTTGTTATATTACAAAAAAGTAATTTTTTTGGCGTGTTATTATATGTGAATATGAGGTCAATGTATAACATGATAAATGCTGGCCCGACAACCGCAATATCAATAAATGCAATGTCAACGTATGCCATAAACTATGCCTGCATAACAATGTCAATAGCAATAAATGCAATGTCAAAGTTGCCATAAACTATACTTGCATAACAGTGTCAATACCAGTAGAAACAATGTCAATGTATGCCAAAATCTACGCATGCATGATAATGTCAAAACCAGTAGAAACAATGTAAATGTACACCATGATCAAGGTGTGGATAACAATGGCAATATCAGTAAAGACAATATTGATGTATGCTATGACAAATGTACGCATAATACTAAGGATGTTGGTAAAAACTTCATAAATTACCGCCACATTATTTGTAGAAGTTCTAATGAACTAGTATCATGGCTGTCAGATTCACACAAGGTGACCCCCCCATCAACCCTGAGTCAGAGATACATGGTCCGCCAGGCCCTGCGACCCCAACCCACACCTATCGAGAGACTAGTCACAGGTGGGGTCTCACTTAACCCAAAGACAAACGCACACTCAGGGAAAACCTTGATCGATCCCACAGATAGACAGTTGTATCACAAACAGGTCTGAGGAAATTGGCCCCAATAAAACACATTTGGCCAGTGACGAGCCTTCACCAAAATACCACAAAGCTAGATGCTACATGTAGTTAGGAACACTAAGTTAATCAGGACACAACATGCACACCACTCACAGTGATCATGCGCTCCCCACACCAGACATCTGGACAGGTACACGCTGGCCCACACTAGCTCTACGAGGTTGAGCGTTATCTGTGTCCCCTTATCAGATTACTATATTTGTTATTTATGACTAGGATGTTTTTTCATGAATGTAGAATTGGTTTATTGTATCTGACGAGATGTATCTATTGTCAGCCGAAACTCTGTACAGCGAGAGACGCAACTCTGTTGACACTCTCCACCGCTGCATTTAATTAAATTGGGAAGAGGATGTGGTCCGTCAGTTAGATTGCAGACTTTGGTGCTGGAAACCAAGGTTCGAGCCTCGGGTCGCATCCACATCCTGTGATTCTGGGCAAATCCCTTAATCTCCCCGTGCCTGTATGTGTAACGTAACCGGTGCTCATGTAAAGTGCTCCAATACCTTCGGGTTGAGTTTGCGCTATATAAGTCTGCATTAATTAAACCAAATTGTTCCTGTTTTGCCAAATGCCTCTTGTCTTTTCATTTCTTTAAGGTTAATTCATTACCCAGAAACAGGTGAAAAGTAAGTAAATCCAAACTATCAGCCCATTTAAGGCATCAGATTTGTGACAATAACAATAAACCATCAAATATTAAATCCATGCTCAGAGAAAAATTTTCAGTTGGGTTACACATTCCACGAATCATCCAGTGTCACAATACATCTGAGGGATAACACATTATTAGCAATGATTATTCAATGCATGTGGCCAAGGCCATGGCAAATGAGAATGCCAACAAGAATTATATATATTTTAAACATACAAAAGCCAGGTAAACATGAATAAGATACATTAGTCATCAACTGGCAGCTGCACCAGGGGTGTACATCTCATTTCTCGCACAGATTGCCTATTTTAAAAAACACTACAAATAGAACATTTCCACTTTATGGGACCTCTCTGAGTTCCATGAGATCCATTATGGGCAGAACCTTTTGCCTGTAATTATTATACTTATTTTGTAGCTATTACATCAGACTGTAAGCGTAACCTTTGGGGCCAATATCTTTTGAAGTATCTTTTTGTAGCATCTCCCCTCATATGCTGTCTTCACTGCCACCATACTCCAGTCCGTATTTGATGGCATTGTACAAAGTTGGCAGGTTTGCCCTTCACGCTACTATCATTTAGTAGGACTGGAGAATAGTCAACCCTGTGGAGTAGTTTCAGGGGAGTCGGTCTGAACTAAGCCTTGATTGGCACCTCCCAAAGGTATTGCAGTACATCCTGTCACTGAGCATCCTCCAGTTGGCCCAGGTCTACCTGCTAGTGAACTCCAAGTGGTCAAGAGATGCCAAGTTCTTGATATTTAGCATTTTGTGGAATGAAGAGATTGGCCCTATTTGTAAATCCACTGCTAACAACATAGTCTCAATCATGGAGCCTTGTGAGACCTGGTCAGTTTGTGGGACCTGACACATCAGTGCATGTCACTAACCTAAGTATCTGAATATTACATTGTTATAGTCCACAATGTAGTTGTAGCTGGTCAAAAGGCAGAAGTCCTGTTCTTCCCTAGTTGTTCAGCACTATGGAAATGCCAGTCAGCTTCCATCTCCAATTGTTATGTCAGATCTTTCAGACTATCTCGCCACTGCAGAAGGGTGTTGTTTTGCCAGTCAATCTTTGTAGTTAAGTGCTTCTAACATCTCACCAGAGTTTTGATATGTTTGGGGAGCCATGGCGCCACCCTTCTGAGGTACATGACTGCCATGTAGTTCCTGTTACCCAATGACTGTCTGCCTACCCTCAGTCAAGGTGCTTGTGATGGGCTGAATGGGCATTCATTCATTTCATGCAGTGCAATGACCCCATCATAGACCCCTCAAAATAAAGTGGTTAGTAGTAATTGCAGGTGACCATCCTTCTACAGTTGCATAGTACCCCATTTACTTGTCTAGAGAAATACTCAGAGACACAATAAGGTGAATTCTGGAGAAGAAAAATTTGAGTCCTGTCACCATTTTGTATAGTGCTGCAGAATAGGAACTCCTGGCCTAGTTATGGCAAAGGACTTTGGAAAACTAATGATGCAATCTGCTACATCTGCTGGATACTAAAATATTATCATCTCTTTGGGAACTTTTTTGTAAATTCGGATCAGATTCATAGCATCAGTACACAGAAAGCATTTTCAGAAGGTGACGCCTACCGGCAGGACAGATCACCTAAAAACCATAAGAGGATATACAGCAAGATGCATGCAGTTAATATTAGTAATTTGCAGTGATTGGACACGTATATAAAATCAATATGCTTAAATTTGTTCAACCCTATATTAAATTAAGATCTTGTTTGGTGGCACTCCCTTTTTGAGTGCCAGTCACCTTGTTTTCACCTCCTGTATTCACTTTTAGTTCAACCCTGTGTGACCCTCAATGGTCTCGGAGACCTTTTCTTCAAGTTCCTCCTGTGCTCCCTATCTCGGTTTAAACTTACAACATAACCATAAGAAAGTGTGTACCTCCAATATCAGAAGCTGAGCGTAGAAATTCGGACATTTACAGTACAATCGCTGGGAGATTTCAAAACAGCACAAAAAGATGTCTCAATAAGGGCCTCATTTACCAAAAATTGGTGTAGGGCAGTGCCGCTGGTCCTTTAGATGCACTACCCTACGGGAATTTGAAAGGGTAAGAATGCACTGTATTTATGAGATATGATACTTTCCTGTCCCTTCTCTGTGGCAAGTGCACAATTTGGTGCCTACCTCAAAAGCAGACACCCTTGCACTATGGTGTAAGGGTTTCTGCATTGGTGGCAGGATTGTTTTTGTGCGGGAAGGGACACTTTCCTGCACACAAAAAAATTCATGGAGGCATTTTCCATGTGTGCTGCAGAATGCAGCACACATGGAAAGAGGAAAAAAAGAGGGGAAATGAAAACATTTCTCCGTGTTATGCCTGCTCTGGGATGTGTACGGTTTTGGCGCCGCCCCACGTTTAATGATTTTGTAAATCTGGACCAGTGTCAAAATCCATGGGTGTTCCTTGGGAACACCCACTTCAATGCCCACACAGGGTGGCTTTGAATCACCTCATAGATATGGCTGAGAGGCCTGTGCCACTGGAGCGTCAAAAAAAGTGACGCTCCGGCGGCGAGTGACTCTTGTAATTAAGCCCTGTGGCTTTTAGATCAACAGTTTTTTCAGGAGTTAAATCAATCCTTCTGTGGGTTACTGAATTATATGTGAAAGACATTCTTCCTCTAATCTTCCAGGCAACTGACCAAATCTAGACATGGCCATTTTTTGGTGCATTGAAATTTGTGATGGGCATAATCTTCAGTATATTTAACGTAGATTAGGAGTGCCTAAATGAAGTTTAGTGGTAATGAAAGTAACCTGGGCAGATTTGTTGCGTGTGAAATAACTTTTTTGAACATTTTGGGTGCTAGTTCTTACTGCAAGTGATTGTTGAACCAGTGAAATAAACACCTAGGGTCATATGGAAAGCTAAAAAGTCCATGAAAAAATTGGGTGAATAACATAAAGGAGGAACTATACAAAGATGTTACAGATATGTGTAGTAGCACACCAGTAGTACTACTTCATCTACTCATAAATGCAATTTACCAAGGTGTGGGCAATGATCCATGTCTATACCTGCCCACTCTATCATGTGCACAGTTCTCCCCCAAGAGTGCATGGAACTATGCACAAGTAGGCCTACAATTTGAATGTAAATGTGAGTGTGGCAGCGCAGTAGGCATCGTTCATATCTGCTTCAAAGTGGATGTAAGAAAGGGAAAGTAAAGAAGGGGCACAGGGAGGGTTGTGCAAATATACAAACACACATAGGCCAATTGTAGGCCAATTGCACTTCACAACAGTTACACATTTCTTTTCATTTAAAAAAATATTTGTGGAAAAACAATCAAAGGGAACTTCAACAAAACATGTAGATAAACCTAAGAGACATGTCATATGGAAAACAGTATCAATTATATAAGAAGAATAAAAAGTGTATGAATTTCAGTTACAGGGGGTGTATAAAATAAGACAAATCCCATGAAGAAAATTAGAAATAATATTGAATCATATCACAAATGACATTTTTATAAATTTTGCATATTTAGTTATAAAAAGGTGCGGTAAAGAAAAATAAAGAGAAGAAACTAAGTAATATATGGCCAAATAAAGAAAAAGGATTTAAGAGAATGAAAGTAATGTGAGTACTATATGTATAGAGAAGGCTATGTAGTGAAATAAGAAGAGAACAAAGAGATATCCTAATATAATTAAATTCAGGAAGGTTTGGTTACTTCTACAGTTTTAAAATTAATAGAGAAAGGCTTTGAAAGGTATGAGGTCAATAGAAGCCAAATTAGATCTCTATTAATGACCATATATCCGAAACAATGCTGGTTAAAAAGACTAACTATGTGAACATGAGATGAGATAGAGAATAACTGAGACATTTTATGCCACAATCACTGCCAAAAAGAGCTCGGGGAAAAAAAAACATGTGAAGAAGGTCACCATTAGAGGAGCTGCAAAACCAACATTTTTTATGAGGAAGATGATTAATTTTGAGTAAAGTGGAAGGAGTCAGAAACAACCTATTGTAGACAAAAAACATGGTCTGATTAGTACTGGCTGAACAAGAGGTATGATGTATTTTCTGCCACAATTTGTTCCAGAAAGTTGTGCCAAAACTAGACTGTTCCCAATCAAGTTCAGTTTTGGTTTTATCCCTATCTGGACCTTGGAAGAAAAATTGTTTGTATAAGAAAGCAGATTTAACTTCTACAGAAAAGTGAGGAGAATGTGTAAGATCATTTCAGGTTTTAACTGAGCTGAGAAAAAGATCACTAATGTTTTGGGGGGGCCTTAGGTGGCGCACAAGCGGAATGACCGCCACTTTCTGAGGCTCCTGCAGTTCGGCTATAATTCATCATTTATCCTCGTCCGAATCCTAATGTCACGTTGACCCGGCTTCAGAGCGGTAAAGTGTGGAGGAATTGATGCTGTGTAAGCTATGCTGAAATTGAGACCACCTACGGTGATCTACGGCGGTCGGTGGCGAAGAGCAGCTGCTTCCGTGAGGTGTCCCTGGTCAGCCTGGTTCTGAGGTGCGGGTACGGAGCGCACACAAGGCCTGAGGTGCCCACGAGGCTGGCAGGCTGCATCGAGGAGAGCCTGGCGCCGAGGGCGTGGAGAAGCCATTCCTGGACTGGCGGCATCCTTTCCAGATCTGGGCTCACTGCTGGTGAGTTGGACGGCGCGCTGACTACAAAGCAAGATGGCGGTAAGAGAAGGAAATGGCGGTCGAGCTGCGGATGCCATGTAAAGATTGCAAATGGCGGGATGGCCGTGACTGATGCTGAGATAACGTGGGCATTTCGTATCGGCAGAGTATAACAATAGCACGGTGCACGGATCTTCTCAGATATCATATTCTAAAGGGGCCCAAGCAAGTGGATTGAATGCTAGGCACAAGTACAGCTCCTTAACTATACAAAACCCATTAAATATACAGCGACCTGCCGCAAATGGGCTGGAGGTCCTAGGGATGGACTGGAGGTTCTGCACTGAGGGTGACTCTGCCACAGCGACATACCAGAAACGTAATTAAGGGGAAAGGCGTGACAGCTGTTGACTTTAGTTGGATAGGCCTGTGGTACTGGACTTTACTGCTCACAGAGGGGAACTAGAGGAGGTGAGCTGCAAGGGACACAAACAGAATAATAAAGATGGCGCAGACAAGATAAAGGCACAAGGAGTGGTGCTCTACACCGGGTGCTTATAGCACATGAAGGGAACAGGCACGGGGCGCAGATTGGAGAAGGCACATTACAAGCGAGGACAAGTGCAGGCTAAGCCTTAAATGTGATTGAGTCAGGGGCATACGGGACAGCAACCTGTTCATTGTCCACATTGCGAATGTTCAGATACACTCGGGGAGCTACTCCACACGGACGCGTGTGATGCAACGGCGGAACGCAGATTCATGCGGGCCATACCAAGTGCGCACCTTTATAGCCTGCCCCCGAACTACACGTCCACTGTTTTAGAATTATACGATGGAGAAAACAGACACGCTCCAACCACGCCTAACCTTTGATGCTAAGAAATGCGCCCGCCAGCAGCCGGTGGAGGCGGAAAATGGGGCGGAGAGTCTACAGCAGGAACATCAAACAGAACCAGGTGAGGATCTGAAGTCAATTCTCCATGAGGTGTGACAAGTATTTGCGACTATCGCTGGGAAAATGGACATGTTGACAACGCGAATGGATGCAATAGTTCGCACAATTGATGGGCATGAAACACGCATCAAAGAAACTGAACAGCAGATATCTGAGACAGAAGACACCATGGACCATGTACAAAAAACAGTCACACAAATGGATAAGCTATTAAAAATCATATCAGCTAAAAATGAGGACATAGAGGCCAGGAGCAGAATAAATAATATTCGAATACTGGGAATTCCAGAGAGCACGAACACGGACAAGATGGAGGACTATGTTGAGAAACTACTCACAGTGGTGGGTCCAGAATCGCTGTCTACCCACTTCATCGTTGAGCAGGCCCATCGCTCACTTGGGCCATGACCTCCCCCTGGAAGTGCTCCCAGACCTATAATCACACACCTCTTGAATTATAGAGACAGAGACACAGCTCTACGCATGGCCCGAGAGAAAAAAATATAGCATTATGACGGGGTGCCTTTCACCATGTATCCGGACTTTCCGATACACGTCCAGGAGGAACGTTGTAAATTTCTTTCTGTCAAACAAAAGCTGAGGCAAGCACAGATAGATTATGCTTTACTTTACCCAGCTCGCCTATGCATCACATATCAGGAGACACAATCGATATTCACTAAACCTCAGCAAGTAGAGGATTTTCTCAAACAGATCAGGAAGAACAGGAATGTGATAGCCATCCAGAAGCACACACATCGGATGTGGAATGACACATATCATACAAAATGGAGGATCTTGGAGATACTCTTGCTGTTAGATATGTGCTCAAAACTGCCTCGTCAGAGCTGAGGATTGCGAATCCGGAATTCCGCTACACTGGGGAGGTGCACTGCACAAAATGACAATATTATTGATTAGGACATGCGGACATTGAGCAGCCGAACACCCTTGGAGCTTATTCTGGGACTTGGTCAGTGGTGCAAGCAACCCGGGAAGGCAAGAGGTACAGGTGGGCCAACCAGCAGCACATCCCCAAGAGGGTGTACCCCACTAACTTTCCTTTGTTAAGCCTGTTTTTGTTTGTTTGTCCTAATTCTGAGACTCTACTGGGATGGGCTGGAGACTTGGTTTGACACGGGTTGGTCTTTGGGTTCGGGGGGGTAAATGTAACTGGCATGATTGGGATGTTTCAGTGGGTGGGAGGGGACAGTTGTGGGAAGTTCAATATTAAAATAAAGCTAACAGGTGTGCTGTATTCAGGGTCAATGACTCGCTATATAGGCAGTTAACACACATGGGTGCGATACCACTCTTTAAATTTTGTTGTATGAGATTGTCGGATGGCTATGGACGATAAATCCAAATGGAAGATATTATCTTGGAATGTCAGGGGCCTGGAAGATCCGAGAAAATGGAGGTAAGTACTGGCATACTTGGACAGGCAACAGGTACAAATGGTTATGCTACAAGAAACACATATCAATCCGAGATCCCCAATTACATTTGCCAGCAAATGGGCAAGAACAAGGCTTTTCTCTTCTTACTCCTCCTATGCTCGTGGCACAGCCACATTGATAAAAAAACAGACACCCTTTGCATTGGCAGGAATGATAGAAGATCCACAAGGAAGGTATGTCATAGCATGGAGGAGGCTTGGTAGAGAATCAGTCATGCTAGCAAATTGCTATGGCCCTAACGTAGATACTCCCGAATTCTTCACTACGATATGGGGGAAAATACTAAATGTGGGATCCACTCATATAATTTGGGGAGGAGACTTCAACGTAGCCCTCAATCCAGTCCAAGATAGGTCTAATCCGGCTGCGCATCAATATAATAATTCCCGAGGGGTGTTAAACGGTATAATGGAGGAGGGTGGCTTAATAGACAGTTGGAGGCAAGGAGGAGGGAACAGCCACGGCTCCAGTGGTCAATCCTTACTAGACCATACGATCAGTGTGGGCTGGATATTCCACACTTCGAGATTTATTATCTGAGTGCACAAGCCCACTATGCTTATTACTGGATATACGTGCCTAGGTATATGCCATAGGTGGCCAAGGAGGACTGGCTTGCAGACCCTATTCCTTTGAACGCTATCATACATGGCCCACTCCGCACACGCTCAACACCACCCACCATGGTCACCAGTACAGTAGATGCATGGCATTGTATAAGAGAAAGCCTATCTTCACCACTCCTATACTCCCTGTGGCTTCCGCTAACCTACCATCTTGACGTGTCCCTTCTACAGGAAAAGGGTTTCCAAAACCTATGCAAATGTATACATATAAACACATGGGGGGACTTGTTTCATGAAGGTACATTTCACTCCTCAGATCACATGTTGCAGGGAGTGCAATCTTCCCCCTTCGATTTATTCTTATATGTACGATTGAGGCAAGGGAGAAGGGCAGTTCTCCCGGATTTCCCTCAGGAGCCTGAGGCTCTCATCCCATTACATTAGATGCTGGGATCCACAGATGGTAAACATCTAGTGTCAGACCTATACAAATGCATACGTGCGCTGCAAGAATGAACAATTAGCTCAGCCTACATGCATTGGAATGAGCAGATAGGACAGGAGATGACTGTGGAGCAATGGGAGTACTGTTGTACTCAAGCATCACAAATCTCTGCCAGTTGTAGATTGCGGGTGATACATTATAAATGTTTGCAACGGTCATATTACAGACCTGTAAAAAAATACCGCTTCAAACTGTCAGATCATGACAGATGAGACAGATGTGGCAGGGAGGGAGCGGGATATTTGCATCTGGCCTGGGAGTGTCCAACAGTGCGGGATTATTGGGAGAAGGATGACTAAAAATCTAGAAGACCAGAGCCATCTGAAGATAATGAGAGAAAGAAAAAAAGTGTGGACTGAAATGCAGTGAGAAACCGTATGAGATGAACCAATAAGGGAATCCAGTCCAGACATAATAATAAAAGAAATAACAGAGGCCAGATAATAAGATTTAAGAGAAAGGACATAAATGCAGACAAGGTTGTACGGCAAATACATAAATGGGCCAAAATAAAACGAAGACCGTACCCATTTAGAAGAAGACATTTGGAATGAATTTATGGTTGGAAAAAGACTAGACAACAGGGAAACAATGCACAATGTAATAAACGCTAATGACGACAAACAGAGGAACTGGGGAGGAAAAGAGAGATCAACAATATTAAGAGACTCAAATAATAATACAATAAAAACAATCATTCATTAATTGAAACAGAATTAGAAAGGAATTAAAATGTAGAAGCAATTTCAAGAGATGCCAGTTTCCATAGAGTCATTCTTGTGGAGATGAATACATTCCTTAAGTTTTGCAGGCGAGTCAAAATAAGTGGTTCTGTTCTTTCAGGTAACCATAAAAATGCAGGGGTGAAGAAGAACATATCTTTCTTTCATAGCGTGCAAGGAGAATTCTTTACGGTGAGCTACTGTGACAGAAGATAAATCTTTTGAAAAATCCTGTGTCCAGACCACATCAATTGCTTGCGCTGCATTGAGGCAAATAAAACCTGCATCAAATCTGTATATTGGAGGAGAAGAAACATTATGCTTCTGGGTTTAGTGATAGAGTTAGTGGCGGAAGCTCTAGGGCAAAGACGATGAGCTTTTTGGATGTTCAATGGTGAACCTCTGGAAAGGCCCACTAACTTAGAGTAGATTCAACTGTAAAAAGGCAATAATATCACATCCCTCTGCCCCCTGCGGAATACCATAAACACAAAGGTTGTTTTGCCTATTATGATTTTCTAAGTCTTCGGCCTGTCTCTTGAGGGATACTATTTCCTGAACCATGAGAGAAACCTTAGAGGTGGCGTCTCGTATTCCTAAAGTTTGTAACTCAATGTCCAAGACCCTTAACTCACGAGACCACCATTTATCCTCCAGACGTTGAACCGTAGAAGTAGTTTCCATCATTAAGGGTGTTAGCATTTTCAATTCCTCCATTAAGTCCTCCATAGTAATAGGGAGAGGAGAATTTCTTTTAGAAGCTAGGTATTTTTTTGAGGTGCTTACTACCTCCGCCGGTAGTTTCCTTATTAGAAACAGAGGCATCACTGTTAACCGCATGCGTGCGGGCGGAATTCCGCTCGTACGCTGAGATTTTCTAAAGCGCATGTTACGTGACGAGCTGGGCTCGTCATCAGAGTAGCAGGAGGCTACCTCATGACGAGCCCAGCTCGTCATCAGCGTGGAATGGGTTAAGGGAGGATTTTTCTTTGTTTATGAGTCCTCATTCGCCTTAGGTTAGCCCATTGAGATCTTCTTCGGTTTGCAAAATTGTCTTAGAAGATCTCCCACACCTAACGCATAAAATTCCATTCTGTTTGTTCTTCTTCTTATACCATGGCAATCAAAGCCAGCTAATGAAGCATTAAAGATGAAAAGAAAAAGAAAGGCTTAATCATTGGACCTTTCCCTGGTAGGTAATTTTTTGAATAGCTTACCCTCTGCCTTGCTCCAACTACTTTCCTACTGGAATCCAAAACTCCTTTTTCGTTCCCAGTTCTGTCTTATCTAATTTAAGTGTGTATTTAATAGAATGTGTCCAATCTATAGTCAATGGTGGATGATTATTAATCCATTTCCTACAAAGCTCCCTACGGGCGAGGAGGATCAGATAAAATCGAAGATTTTTTACATTTTCTTTAATTTTTGGGATAAACATTTCAACCCTTTGCCATTATGATGGTATGTAGAATCAAAAAAGGTGCAAAACAGAACCAACAGTGAAGTGTAACAAGAGAAGGCCTTCAAAGATTGAGCAAACAGAGAACAACAGCGATGAATAGCCTGCAACAATTAAGAATATGTGAAAAATGACCAGGTCCAGCAAATATTAAAAGAAACAGTTTAAGACTTCATGTATTGAAAGGGTGCATTTAGAAGTGCAGAAATTTGAGGCACGCTCAACGATAAAAAAGGATCAATAGTAGCAGGAACAGCCTTGTTAGCAGCGAGCAGCGCTTATATTCCTGTCAGTGATGGAGTATTATGGTTTTTAGGCTAAAGAGAGCATAGGGGCATATTACCAACAACTAGCGATAATTATCGCTATGTTGGCTTAGCGGCAATATTTTTATCGCCGTGCTGCGGCAATTTGTATCGCTTACGAACCTTGCTATTATCAAGGTTTATCTCCTAAGCGATAAAAATCGGCCGAAATGCATGAATATCGCTGAAAAGTCCGCGATATTCATGCATTACCAAGCTAATGCTCTTAGCCATGTTATCCACCTACCATTGGATAACATGGCTAAGAACTGCTCAGGGGCAGGTGTTAGCTTTTGGAGATATTCGCGCTTAGCACGAATATCTCCAAAAGTTGGTAATAGGAGATAGCGATGTTAGCGACTGTTTCCAGTCGCTAACATCTTGGCACGCCCACTTTGCATGTCATTAGTGATAAATTTCACTAACATGCAAAGCGGGGCCCAAGATGGTCGCTATCTCCTACTAGCTGTCGCTAACTGGTGTTAGCGACAGCTAGGTCTTAGGGAGATAATTTTATCTCCGCTTTCTTGGCTTTTAAAGCCAAAAAAGCGGAGATAAACCCCCTTGTTAATATGCCCCATAATTCCTTGTAAAAGACTCACCACAGCTGTCTCCCACCACATTTTAGTCAGCAGCCATCTTGTGGCTGTCCCAGCCACAAATCCAAAGTTAAATATTTTCACTCAAGTAGACCAACAGTTCAAAAAAGTCCAAATCTACTCCAGTCAAGCAATGGAGTAAGTTAAGCTCCAAACAAAGGGCCAGATGTAGGTAGGGTTTTACCGGTCGGTAACGGCCGAATTCGGCCGTTACCGACCGGTAAAAGGAATTTGAGATGTAGGGGGCAGAATCGGTAATTTTACCGTTCTGTAATTTACCGATCTGTAATTTTACAGAATCTGTAAATATACCGGTCGGTAAATTTACAGAACGGTAAAATTACAGATTCTGTAAAATCGATATGTAGGTGGGACTCTGATGAGTCCCACAAGGCCTAAGAAATCGGTATTTTACCATCAAATTCAATTTGATGGTGAAATACCGATTCAGGTGAGCATGCAAATGTGTGCATGCACACCTGTGCCATATGACAGGCAGACCTGCCCTTAGGGCAGGTATGCCTGCCATATGGCCCCCGAACCTTTTTTGGGGGTGCTAGAGGGTGTCAAAGTGACACCCCCTGCACCCTTGCCAAAAATCTGTATTTACCGATCGGTAAATACCGACCTGTAATGCCCCATTCATTCCTATGGGCTTCAAAGCCCATAGGAATGAATGGAGCATTACAGGTCGGTATTTACCGAATCGGTAAATACCGACTTTTAAAGAATCGGTAAATCCACATCTGGATTTACCTACATCTCGGTACATCTATTTTACCGACTCTTAAATACCGAATCGGTAAAATTCGGTATTTAAGTGTCGGTAAAATAGATTTACCTACATCTGGCCCATGGTGACTTATAATTAAAGAACAAACACTCAATAATTTCAGAATTTTTTAAACATTAATACACCCTTACCATATTGTTAAACTATTTGCTTACCAGACGCACATATGTAGAAAAATACACTTGAAAATATTCAATTATACACAAGCCATATCTGACAGCACTCTTCAACACATATTCAAAGACACATCAGGACTTTTTCCACATTCCAAATCTCTGTCATACAATTGAACCAACATCCATCCCTACACATACAAATAATTGGAATTGTATACTGAAAAGATAGTAATTACTACATGGTAAGTATCCATCTCATTTACGCACAGGAGATGGTGCCCAAATTCTACAGGCTTCTACCCCTGCTCTTATAAAACCAGATAAGCGATCAACAGCAGATGTGCTGTGGTGTGCACACCAAAATCACTGAAATCTTCTGGAGGACTTACTTCTGGTGCCTTGGTGATACAGGTAGTGTTCTACTGTATAACCTACTTCTTGTATTTCAGGTGCAACGTATTTGTAACCTGCTACAAGCTTCGAAATACCACTAAGGGCAGGATTGCACATAGGGAGTACAATCCAGCTCCATTTCCACAACCATCAGGGGCAATAAAATACATCTGATAAGGTCAACTACCCATGTGACATAGCATTAGTGCATAGGTAAATGCACACATCTCAAGGTAGGTGAGATATAGCACTGTTGTTATTAGCTTCTGTGTTATTATCCAGTTTTATTAACACTTGTGCACCTACTCATCGTGTAAATATTTCACATGTAAAGCAATCTCATTAAAATGTAATGGGTATTAGAACGACATGGTGAAATTGACACTAACAATTGCCACCAGACAAAAAAAGGTGATAACATTTTAAACAAATTCTAATTAGCAATTTTATGTATACAATAGTCACATTTTTAATCACAATGTAATCTAATGTAAAATAAAAAAAAGTAGGCATTCCGATATGAACCGCCCGAACTGACTGTGGTTCTTTATTCTGCCACACGGCTTTCATTTATGCTACTGCTGTAGTCAACGCCAACGCCGCTTCACTTCCAGATTTTCCCCCCCACTTTGCTGCCACGATACTGCAGACCGCCACCGGACAAGACTACAGGTCACAGGGGGCAGCGCGGTGTTGCGGGAGGAGTCTGCTGCAGGTTCACGCCATGCCGGTGCAAAAATAATCGGAAGGGCTCCCGCGGCATAGGAAGCCCTGGTTCTTTATTCTAATAGCTTTCATTTATGCTATTGCTGTAGCCAACGCCAACGCCGCATCACTCCCGATTTTTTGCCACTGGCCGCGCGACGCGAAGGGGAGCTAAGCGAAGACAGCATCTTAGTCCCACATTCCGCGCGCACGCCAGCTCGGGCCCGCCCCCCTCCATGCTTGTCCTATGGGCGCGGGCCTCCAGGTGCGAGGGGCGGCCCCAAAGGGGTTTAAATCTGGAGCGGCAGCGAGGCTCGGCCTTTCCTGCCGTCGCGTTCCTGGCTGCTCTGCGCTGTTCGTCCTCCTCGTTGTTCTCGTCGTTCAAGCGCTGTACTGCCGTTCGTGTTCAAGAGCTGTACTGTCGTTCGTCCTCCTCGTGGTTGTCCTCGTCGCTAGGTAGGTGCCACTCTCTTGCCTCCCCCGGCCCCGTCCCTGGACATGAGCAGGTTGCACAGGGGCCCTGTGGTAGGATGCCACGGGGGGGAGAGGTGGCCGCAGCAATAACTGCGGTCTCAGCGCATAAGGGGTGAGGAGAGTTCACGGTTTCTTCGTGAAAGGCCGCAGCAATAACTGCGGTCTCAGCACATAAGGGGCGGGGAGAGGTAACGTTTCTTAGTGAAAGCGCTTTAAAAGGCGTGCGCACGATGGCTCGGTCGGCGGGTCAATCTATTTGCTAGTGGCCTCAAGAATCCTTTAGAAAGTCTCGGTGCAGATTTCAGGTCATGCTCACCTTCTTGAAAGTACCATTAACACCATTTATTTATCCCTGTTTAATGCTCTTGGGTCGTTTGGGGAAGGGGGTGCATTACGGGCACATATATCCCCGACATGGCCGGAAGGTGGTAGGGTAGCCAGGGCCAGGTCGATAATTTTGTGGGGGGGGGGGGAGGAGCTTGACTCAGCTGGAACCTTTTGTTGGTAAGGGGGTTGATCGCGCCATGCTTTCACTAAATTGGTGGCGAATGCCACCTGCCCGCGCTTCGCGCCATTCTGGGTGATCTGAGGTTCCATGCTTGGGACAAGCGCAGCCTTGTCTGCGTGTAATTGGTTAGGAATGCGGGTGTTGAGAACCCCCCCCCCCTCCTAGGCCCGAGCTTAGCGGCTGGCTGCCATGCGGCGTGGCCGAAGTAGCGATCGGGTATCGTCCACATCCACGAGAAGCACGAGCTCTCATTGAGCTACATGCCCAAACTGCCCAAACAGCCTCCACCAGCCTAGCCACAGGGCGACATGCTGCAACGGTCGAGCGTGTGGGCGGCACTCAATCCCACTATGCTCCCCCTAGCCTGGAACCCACAAGGCCGCTAAATGCAAAGCGTGCTGCAGAGGGTGGCGAAGGAGTCATGATCTGCCTCCATAGAGCGATACGGGAGGGCATGCATAATTGTGCCACTGAACCGCGGTTCGGGTGGCGCCAAATTCAGGGCCGCCGCCAGCAGCAGTCCTTTGTCCTCGGCCCTCCGGATGCCCGGGGCTCGGTTCTTCAGTAATCGGTTATCGTCTGGTAACCTCGCAACTCTGCAAGCCACTTTAATTCGTGATTTGCAGCCAAGCAGGGTGTGCGTTCTCCTTTGGCTGCCAGTGATAAATTATATGATTTATTACCGAAAATAGATACATTAATGGTGGTGAGGATAGCACCGTGTTCTTTGAGAGCTATAAAGCGCCAAGGTCTCGATGCGCTTTATTTGGACAACGACACATTATTTTGTTAGTCGCAGGAGATTAGGTGATTTGTCCAGAATAGCAGGAGGTTGGCGTCCCTGCAGAGACTCGAACTCGGTTGCCCAGTTCGCGGTCAACCGATCTGGCCGCTACACTACATTCATATATTCCAATGTTTCCATAGAAACCCATGTCCACTACTGAAAATACTGGAACAAATTCTGAACGATTTGTCCATTTGATCAATTATGTCTTTGTGCTACAGGCGGCCGGGCTTGATTGTCTCATACTTAACCAAACACATGCCTTCCTTCTCCAGCCACAGTGGGTTTATTTATACTTCTCCACATATCTACAGTCTTACTTGCGCTACAGAACTGCCAGGTGTAGCCGACCTGCTGCTTCGAGCACACTAGCCGGAAATATCCCGGTACAGGTTGAAATGAAAGTGGGTAGATTACCTGAAATCAATTTCTGGCTGCATGCTCGCTTAATAGAACAGCATGTTGTACTCTCACCTGTGATAGCATAGCACTAGTTGACACAAAATGATCTAATAACATGGAATGCAGAGCATGAAAATACAATTAAGGATGAAAACACATCTATTATTCTAGGTGATATGTCCTGGACCGTGTCATGTTTTGTAGGGAAGAATAATAAAAATAAAAAATACAACTTCAAAAAGCACCATACAATGATGATAGGCAGATCCATATTTTGTACACAATTTCCTGAAGCAAGTTTCGTGGTTTACAATAAACAGAAATATCTACCGTTATCATGTTTGCAAAATTTTCAAATATCCACCGTTAGCATGTTTTGCAAAATCTTTCCAAAGTCATCCGGGTATGCTTTTTACGATTACATAAAGTAAACAGCAAGCGTCTAGCATTGGCTCTAAATAATGTATTTCGGCTTCTGAGACTGCACAGAGGAATCGAGCCGTATTCTTTTAATTCGAACTCCAACTCAACTGGGGTACATAAAACATTAGAAGTCGAGTTGTAAAAATTCAATATACATTCAGATCAGGTGAAATGCATTCCATTCAGAAGGAATGTTTTGAATCATTAACGCGCAATTCCAAAACAAAATAAGTGCTGAGGTATACGCGGGCATAATTTTGTATTTCTGAAGTTTGTGTAAGGTGTCACATGAGTCCCCTTCTCTATACCAAAAATACACACCCACATGGTAAACTAGTGCTTTAAGAAAAATATAATTTCCCTGTTTTGATGGTGATGCATTGTGCAAAGGCCACATTGCACTCTCAAAGAGCTAGTTAGTCTGCAATCTAAATTACATTTCCATAGTGGGTGGTGAAGATAGTTGACCATCACAAATGGAGCTATACACAGGGCCCTTGTAAATGTGTATGTGTGACTAGGTGCAATATTGAGACTTTTCTGAGAGTCCGTGAGGAGAGCTGCCGTGAAGCAAATAAACAGCTCGATGTTCGATCTCAGCCAATCTGACATAGATAGTTCTTAGGGTCTGTAAACAAGTAACTGGATTGCACAAAAGGAATGGTGTAATGTCATGCTGCAGCTGACACCTGAAACCAAAGAATGTCTCCTTGAAGGGAATTTTGATTCATCAAGAGTAGTCAGACTGAGCTCAAGGATATACATCGGCACAGGAACTAAGGCCGAAAAAAATTAGTCTGCACAGTAGCACTGCAATTAATTTGTATGCAGCCAAGATGAGGAAATTCGTAAAGTAGAATCAGCACTGTTTATGTATTGTCGTATACATACTTTCCCACTTAAACTGTACATTTGTTGGACAAAATAACCGTCAAACTGTGCAACACTGAGTCCACACACACCATCAGGATTTGTTGGCCTGAGCCCTGGCTTGCTCACAGTGTACCATCTGTGCCCCCAACCTAGCAAGGTAACACAGACGTTCCACCACAGGCAGTTTTCACCCCTGATCTACTGAAGCAGCCAGTGTAAATCGCTGGTGTATAGTCAACGTTGCTGCTTCCCGTTTTGTATTGCTTAGTACAATCCCCTCCAGGCCGGTCAGTCCTTTTTCTGCAGACATCCATGCAGTCGCCAGGCATGCTGTTTACTCCTGACATTAGACTTTTTTGCTTGGTTCCTTTCAAAACGAAAAGTAGTACACTACGTTCAACATAGTCAATTCTCAAGATACACACATCACAGAATAAATGAATTGGATACTATGCAAGATGCTTATGTGGAATACAAACTTACTAGATTCAGTCTCACAGGTGGTGACAGCATGTAAGAGGGTCCATATTTGTATATACAGAACAACTCACAAACAGTCAATAAAGTGCATCTGCGTTGTTTAAAAAATATATAGTTAAACCTAAGACTCCACAATGAGTTGATATATTTCCATCAGTGAGTTCTATCGACTTACCAAACCATTCCAGGAAAACCCAGTACCCTAATGGTGAGAATTGTAAAGTCCCAGTAGGTGGGGTCTTTAATCCGATACTAAAGTTGCTGAAATTCGAGGTCAACAAGTGGAGCGTGACCGGTCAGCACCCACAACAGGCCCAGCGATGTCATGAAGCGTTAAACTTCGCAAGTGCGGCACAAGGTCAAAATTCGAAATTAAGAGTACTCCCAAAGTAAACATAATTTACCAAACGGGTATTTTGAGTGGCCTTGAGTATCCCCTCAGTGAAGGGACTGGCATCATTGTTTATATCTTTCCCTGGCTTGTAAGCTGAGCCACACATCTGTGATACAGCCTTCATCGGTATGATGGAGAGTGAGATATGAAACATTAAACCATCGCAGCGTGTTTTACACTTCCCTTCCAATAAAATCTATCTGTTGTGAAGTCCAACTATGCGAAGTAACTTCAAGCAATAACACTTAAGAGATCTGGTGGGTAGGACACGTGGAAACATATTTTAAAGGGGGATTAATCCTGCAAGCATAAATTCAAACGTGTCTAACTCACACATGTAATCCTAAAAGGCACTGCAGTATTATGCAGTAAACCACATCACTTTAGGATTGTCCATTCCGGATGTTTTGACATATTAATGCAATTCTGAAATAGCACTCTATCCTTACAGTGCCTGCTGGCTAGGCCGCGAGTGGGGATCTGCTAGGTAGTTATTGGGTTGCGGGAAACGTGTGACTCAAGGAATTTTGTAATTGCAGAGGTCATGGCATTACAGCTAACTGTGGCTAGGTGGCAGTTGTACAGATTGCTGTTATGGGTGTTGGCATGTCAATAAGCGTGGAGGCGGTTGGGGTGTCCGACTAGTTATGCAATCGTTCGTTGTCCGCAGTTGACGGCCAGCTTAACCATTTTACTTTGTTTGGTTTCGCGCACGAACCTGCAGGGCATTGGGCAGGCTTATACGCAGTGCGTGGTTCGTATTCCAGTTTTCAAGGTTATTTAGTTATATATGTTACCATGGTTCTGGCTGGGTGCTCGAGGCCGCCAATGTACACTGTTTCGCGTTTAATTAGGTCTGGGCTATGAATATTGCAGGTGTTTTCAGGTTTGCGGGCGACATATCCCTGCCAGGGCAATGCGGTGTATTTGACCAATGAAGGGTAGTTTGATTTAGGCGAAGGCAGGACAAACTGTTGGGCTGTTCGGAGGTTCTTTCAGCTTGATGTAGCATTCCTCAGCGGGTATCTACGTCAACAGATGGCGCTGCCCCCTATTCCTTCTTACAAATTCTTTTCAACTTGAACATACTGCACGTTTAGCCAGGGTTCAGGGTCACTAAGCGGGTGAGTTAGCTCAGCTGGTCATCGCCCTGCTGCATTTGGGTGAGAACTAACAGGCGGAACACAGAGGGAATTCGGCTGGATGCCTTTAAGAGACTTCCAGGGGATGCCTGGAGGTCTTTTGAAGGCATTTAGTTGAGACCCTTCACCAGCACCTCCCTTCCAGCTACATGTTTAGCCAAAACAGGAACCCAGTAGCGTGTTAGGGGTGGGGGTCATAAAGAGGGCAACTATGTTAGTGTGCGGCTACTGCAGCAGCTAACATTGTAATGGGTCTCTTTCTTGTAAGAGCCTGTGTAGCGTTCAGAAGGCATCAGAAATAATACACTTCCCCTGCCTCCAACCACGTTACCGTGTGCTTGTGTCTCGGAGGTGAAGTCGTAAACGGGTACAGCATGGGAATGTGATAAAATGACTGAGTCCAGACCCTGCATAGCCAGAATTCTTACCTCATACGACAATTCACTATTGTGACTAGATTGTTGCCCCAATTATGGTGTTCTAACATCTTAGTTCGCTCCACTGAGATTGTCGTGCTAATTGGTGTTAGGAAGGAAAACAAGGACCGATTGTAAGCATGAGTTAGAAAGGCAGATGTATCGACAGCAACAGATAGAACTCGGGACCAATATCACCGGTCTTCCATTAGCATCCATAAAATATTGCAAACAGGCAGAATGCAACAGAGGAGCAGGGCTAAGCAAGGATGTGCGGCTCCTCTTGTAGATATTGGCAGGTAAACAGCCTAATAAAAAAACGGCAGGATTCACAAGAGGTGGAGGGCCCTGGGCCAGGTACACTATTAAGAGGGCGCCCCGAGCAGTGAATTATGGGTTATTCAGGTCCCAAGGTGGCAAGATCAATGTTGTGGTAACGAGTCCGTGAGAGTGAGACCTGGCCTAAGAACAGTATCTACACAATACCCATTAGAGGTGCGGCTTGTGTAACTAAGGGCGTGTCTACGCAGTCCTCATTAGAGGTGCGGCTTATGTAACTAAGGGCGTGTCCTAAGAACGGTTTTAAGATATCTCCATAGTGGCAAAGGGGACTATGATAGAGGTCATATACACGATGTGTATGACAATTCAGGCTAGCTTATGTGTCTTTCTAACTAAGAGAAGCATTACTGGCAACGTCACAAATGTGCTGTAGTTCTAATTTAACAGTTCCATCATTAAGTCGGAGTGAGTCTAGGTATGCACGGAGAATGCATCCATTTGTGAAGAGTGAGCTCTTGTGGTACATGCATGGCCCGGTATACGTTTTGGAACAGTTTATTGGTTAATATATCTGGTGGTTCTAGCAGGGCACAGACAGGCGCAAAGGAGTTGGAATTGTCTATCGCAATTTGATTTTGTTTCAGGGCGGGCCCCATTGAGGTGCGGCCTATGTAACCAAGGGCGAGTCCTAAGAACCGTCCCGAGAAATTTTCCAAAGGTGGTGGTGGTGGAGGTACTATGATAGAGGTGCACTAAACAGCGGCCGAAAGGAGCTAGGTGGGTGGGGGGCTCTGTCATCGACGGGGGCCTCCTCCAGAGCTGTGGCGGAGTACAGGGCGATCTGGAGGCAGATGGACAGTAGGGGTACCTCTGCGGCAGAAGGACACAGTCAATACCTCTGCCTGGCACAGTAGGGGTGCCTGAGCCAAGAACCTGGAGCCGAGGGGGTTCCAGCGAACAGCGTCGGCGCCCCGTTAGTCCTTCGGGCGGTCGGGGGGCCTGAACCGACCGGGGGTGTGCCTCATCGCTCCGCCCTGACAGGGGGGGCGGGAGTGAACGAAAGAAAGTGATAAGGGACTGCACCGTCAGAGCATCGACTCGCCGTGCAAGAATGGCTCATTAGGCATGCGGGACAGCGAGGGGCTGCCGCATTGGATCGCCCGTAAGATGACCCACCTTATTTCCACTTGTTGTGCAAAATAAACCTGCACCACTGCTTTCCCACGAATTTGTCTCATGGTTTCCTTGGTATGTGAGTTTATGGGGCGCAGAGGGGAGTAAGCGCTGGGAGTGTGGGCACTATGCCACTGGCCGCGCGACGCGAAGGGGAGCTAAGCGAAGACAGCATCTTAGTCCCACATTCCGCGCGCACGCCAGCTCGGGCCCGCCCCCCTCCATGCTTGTCCTATGGGCGCGGGCCTCCAGGTGCGAGGGGCGGCCCCAAAGGGGTTTAAATCTGGAGCGGCAGCGAGGCTCGGCCTTTCCTGCCGTCGCGTTCCTGGCTGCTCTGCGCTGTTCCCTCCCTGACCCAGACCCAGCGGCAGAGCGGCAGGCAGGCATGTTTGGAACTGTTAACGGTCTAATTTTGTGTTGCAGGCGGAGTCACAGGGCGATCTGGAGGCAGATGGACAGTAGGGGTACCTCTGCGGCAGAAGGACACAGTCAATACCTCTGCCTGGCACAGTAGGGGTGCCTGAGCCAAGAACCTGGAGCCGAGGGGGTTCCAGCGAACAGCGTCGGCGCCCCGTTAGTCCTTCGGGCGGTCGGGGGGCCTGAACCGACCGGGGGTGTGCCTCATCGCTCCGCCCTGACAGGGGGGGCGGGAGTGAACGAAAGAAAGTGATAAGGGACTGCACCGTCAGAGCATCGACTCGCCGTGCAAGAATGGCTCATTAGGCATGCGGGACAGCGAGGGGCTGCCGCATTGGATCGCCCGTAAGATGACCCACCTTATTTCCACTTGTTGTGCAAAATAAACCTGCACCACTGCTTTCCCACGAATTTGTCTCATGGTTTCCTTGGTATGTGAGTTTATGGGGCGCAGAGGGGAGTAAGCGCTGGGAGTGTGGGCACTATGCCCCGCACTTTGCTGCCACAATGCCGCAGACCGCCACCGGACAGGACTACAGGTCCCGGGGGGCAGCGCGGTCTTGCGGGAGGAGTCTGCAGCAGGTTTGCTCCAAGCCGGTGCATAAATCATCGAAGGGCTCCCGCGGCATGGGGCGCACGTAGGCGTGAATGGGCGCTGCCAGGCCAAGGACGGGCCCGTCCTTGCCCGTCTGTGCCTGGATGAGGCTGGGCCCTCCCTCTTGTTTTTTTCATAGGGAATACCTGGCTTAAAAACAAAAGTAAGAAATTGACTTTTTCAAAACAAAGACGATCAGACTTATTGTATTTGTGGCACCCTATTGTATTGTATTTGGGCTGTGTTGAGTGCAGAGTCTATTTTTGCAATCATATTGTTACTGTATTCTTTGTTTGAATATACCGCGGGTTTTCTTAGTGGGTTATTAGTCTGAGATGTGTAAGAAGTATAAGAAGTACTACGTTGAACATATTGGGCCCCTGTGCACTACCCTTAGTATAGAGCAGTCTCTCATAATACAAACTAGCCATGGGCAAAAGGAAGCTGCCAAGTTCCAAGCCTGGTGGAACAATACGAGACCCCAGTGACACGCAACAAACCCTATTGAGCTATCTCACAGGGGCAATGGGGGCTTTGGATAAGCAGATATCTTCCGTAGAAGAGTTGTTAGAGGCAGGTACATTGTGCTCAGTTCCTGAACTTGAACAACCCAAAGTCTTGGATACTTTGGGCCGTATTTCAAAGTATAACACAGTCCTAAGTAGCTGTATTCAGCAGCTTCCTGAGGAGATTTTATTGAGTGACTCTGATTCCTTGTTACAACCTCCCCAGAAGAAGCGAAAGAATCCAGCCTCTGGGGAGGAAAAAATTGCTGAACAGATCATAGATGAGGGTGGCAAAAAATAACTGAAAACCATCCCGCTCATTGTGACGAGACAGGGTCAACATGGGAAAAAAAGAGCAGGGACAAGAAAAGGTTCGCACAAGGTGAAGGATGATGCCAGCGAAAGATGTGACGCACATAGTGCCGACCTGAAGAATCTAACAACCCTGGTTGAAAGACTGGATCATTTTGTGAGAGCCACATTAGATCACTTGGGCGCCAGACTGAGCCTCATCAAAGAGTCCATGTCTAGTAAAACTACCCAGGGTAATGACAGGGATCTGACACCTGCTGACTCAGGCTTTGCAAATATGTAGATTGTAAATTGATACTTGTATAGTGCACTACTCACCCGCAAAGGTCTCAATGCGCTTGTACGAATACCGCTGTGGAACCCATCCTGGCTTTCCCTGTGAGGTGTCCACTCCTGGGCACCCTCAAGATGGAGGCCAGGCATCCTTAGCGTTGTGGGGCCGTTGTGGAGATTAAGCAAGCTATTGCCCAGAGTTGCAGAGTGGGACTCCATGATTGGAATAGGCACCGAGGCGAGAATTATCAGGTCCGTGGAATTTTTGAGCCCAAGACGTGCCGAGGCGGGGAATTGAACCTTGGTCCCGGGCTAGACCTCTGCATCAGGGTCTGCCGCTCTAACCATTGAGCCACACTTCTCCAATAGAGGTAATAACATGCAAACCAGGCAAGCAGACATGAGCTCCTGAAAAACTTGTGCTGTGAAGTTGGTCAACCCCTCAGACAATGTAAACGCCGCTAGAAATTAACCTTCTCCACAGATTAGGATGAGCAATTTATTAACCAACACAGAGTCAGGGAACAGGCATAGGGATATTACGAGGACAGGAGAAGCTAACAAGTTTAATCCCTCCGCCCAAGTGCCAAAGATCCATCAAACCTTAGGATCCCTTTTCCCAGGTCCTTCCTTGGACAAACCTGCAATAGACCAACATCTCACCAACAAATCACTTCACTGGCTAGGCAGGAGGATAGGATTAACCCAACAACTTTTCATCGGGATTAAGATGGTGAGAGGGGGACAGTGGGCTGGAACTCAGGGGGGGGGGGGGGGGAAAGGTTCCCGGGAGAATGTATTGTCTTAACATTCAAAACACCAGGGCTTGTGAAGAAAATCCTTTGGGCGGAGGGCAATAATTCATCAGTATCGGGTGGGATCAATGTATTACCACTTGTTTTTTTTATCCACCCTGTAATAGGGTTGTGAGTGAATATAATACTAATAAGGCTGATCGACAGCCTCGCCAACCTCGACCTCAAAAAACTCATCACCGCACCCACCCACGTCGCCGGCCAAATGCTGGACCCCGTCTTCTCCACAGGCACCCACTTCACCTTCAACCACACCACCGAACTCTACTGGACCGACCACCGCTGCATTCATTTCACCTTCAAGAAACCAACCATGCACCACCGCACCCAACAGCTGCCTCGCCGCTGCTGGAGCAAAGTCACCAAAGACCGGCTTATCACCACCCTCGGCCAGAACCCACCCACTGACCCCACCAACCCAGACGCCGCAGCCCGCAACCTCAGACAGTGGATCGACGACTGCGCCAACACCCTCGCCCCGCTCAAGAAACCCTCCAACAGCCACGCCAGCCTGAGAGCCACCTGGATCACCGACAAGCTCCAGACCTCAAAACGCGCATGCCGGAAATTGGAGAAAATATGGCTCCACAAACGCACACCAGAAAACCACGCAGCCCACAAGGACGTCACCCGCAGACATCACCACCTCATCAGATTAGCCAAGAGATCCTCCTTCAAAGACCGCTTGGACAACAACGCACACGACAGCAAAGAGCTCTTCAGCATCGTAAAAGAACTCTCCAACCTCAGCGCCAATTACATCCTGCCCTCACAATAACTGTGCGACTCACTACTAGCCATCTTCTTCCACTGCAAGATCGCTGACATCCATGACAGCTTCAAAACCACAACCACCCCGACTACGCCAGACTCCACCTCCCCTGCAAACACCACCAGGGCCATCCGCCTGACCTCCTGGTCCAACGTCAACGATGACGAGACACGCAAGGTCATGAACTCCATCTACTCAGGATCTCCAACAAACCCGTGCCCACACCACGTATTCAACAAAGCAGATGCAGCCATCGCACCCCAACTACAGAAGGTCATCAACATCTCCTTCGAAACAGTGATATTCCCGGAAAGCTGGAAGCACGCCAAGATCAACGCCCTCCTCAAGAATCCCAAGGCAGACCCCAAGGACCACAAGAACTTCTTGCCCATCTCCCTGCTCCCGTTCCCGGCAAAGGTAATCAAGAAAATTGTCAACAGGCAATTGGCCCGCCACAGGAAGACAACATCTTGGACCCGTCCCAGTCTGGATTCAGATGAAACCACAGCACCGAGACAGCCCTCATCGCCGCCACAGACGACATCAGGCGACAACTAGACAATGGCGAAACATCAGCCCTCATCCTCCTGGACCTGTCGGCAGCCTTTGAGACGGTCTGCCATCACACTCTAAAGACACGCCTCCTAGAAGCCGGAATGCAAGAGAAGTCCCTTGACTGGACCACATCCTTCCTCTCTGGCAGAACCCAGAGCGTCCACCTCCCACCCTTCCAATACGAAGCCACTGACATCATCTGCGGCGTCCCCCAGGGCTCATCCCTAAGCCTGACGCTGTTCAACATCCACATGGCCCCCCTCGCACAACTGGCCCGCCAGCACGACCTCAACATCATCTCCTACGCCGACGACACCCAGATCATCCTCTCCCTCACCAAGGAACCAAACACCACCAGAACCAACCTCCACAAGGGAATGAAGGCCGTCGCCGACTGGATGAGGAGCAACCGTCTGAATCTGAAGCTGAACTCGGACAAGACGGAGGTACTCATCCTCGGACCCACCCCCCCAGCCTGGGACGACTCCTGGTGGCCAACCACACTTGGAACAGCACCAACACCCACCGACCATGCACGCAACCTAGGATTCATCCTCGACTCCTCCCTCTCCATGGCTAAGAAGGTCCACTCCGTCTCCTCCTCCTGCTTCAACACCCTCCGCATGCTCCGCATGATTTACAAGTGGATCCCGACCGAAACAAGAAGAACGGTGACACAGGCCCTCGTCAGCAGCAGACTGGACTACGGCAACGCACTCTACGCAGGAATCCCAGTCAAACACCTACAGTGACTATAACGCATCCAAAAGGTATACAACCTTTACCACGCAACTTTTACAACGACCTACCTTTACCACGCAATTTTTACAACGAAGTACCATTACAACGCATGTATTTACAACGTAGATACTTTTACCACGCATACCACTACAACGTAAGTATTGGTAAGTATATAATTTTATCAAAAATATTATAAGTTTGGGTTTTTGGGTAAAGGGGTATTTTTAGGGTTTAGGGTTAGTTTTGGGTTTTTGGGTAAAGGGTATTTTTAGGGTTGAGGGTCAGTTTTCAGTTTTTGGGTAAAGGGTTTTTTTTAGGGTTCAGGGTCAGTTTTCAGTTTTTGAGTAAAGTGGTATTTTTAGGGTTCAGGGTCAGTTTTCAGTTTTTGGGTAAAGGGGTATTGTTAGGGTTCAGGGTCAGTTTTCGGGTAAAGGGGTATTGTTAGGGTTCAGGGTCAGTTTTCAGTTTTTGGGTAAAGGGGTATTGTTAGGGTTCAGGGTCAGTTTTCAGTGTTTGGGTAAAGGGGTATTTTTAGGGTTCAGGGTCAGTTTTCAGTTTTTGGGTAAAGGGGTATTTTTAGGGTTCAGGGTAAGTTTTCAGTTTTTGGGTAAAGGGGTATTTTTAGGGTTCAGGGTCAGTTTTGGGTTTTTGGGTAAAGGGGTATTTTTAGGGTTTAGGGTTAGTTTTAGGTTTTTGGGTAAAGGGGTATTTTTAGGGTTCAGGGTCAGTTTTGGGTTTTTGGGTAAAGGGGTACAGGATAAATTAAATAAAATAAAATAATTAAATTAAATTAAATAAGAAAATTAATTAAATAATTAAATTAAATTAAAATTAATTAAATTAAATTAAATAATTAAATTAAATTAGAATAAATTAAATTAATTAAATTAAATTAATTAAAATAACTTAAATTAAATTAATTAATTTTATTAAATTACATTAAATTACATTAAATTAATTAAATTAAATTAAAATAAATTAATTATATTAAATTACATCAAATTAAATTAATTAAATTAAATTATTTAAATTAAATAAATTACATTAAATTACATTAAATTTAATTAATTAAAATAAATTAAATTAAAATAATTAAAGTAAATTAAATTAATTTTAATTGATTTATATTTCCAAAAATATTATATACTTACTAATACTTACGTTGTAATGGTATGCGTTGTAAAGGTATCTGCGTTGTAAATACATGCGTTGTAATGGTACTTCGTTGTAATGGATCCTGCGTTGTAAAAAATGCGTGGTAAAGGTAGTCGTTGTAAAAGTATGCGTTGTAACGTCATACATCCCATCCAAAACACTTCCACCCGACTAATCGTCAACGTCCCCCGCCGCTGCCACATTACCCCCCACCTGCGAGATGTACACTGGCTCCCTGTCGACAAGAGGATCACTTTCAAGCTCCTCACCCACGCACACAAAGCACTCCACAATGCCGGACCAGCCTACCTTAACAGCAGACTCAGCTTCTACACCCCCACGCGCCAGCTCCGCTCCGCCAGCCTCACCCTCGCCGCTGTCCCCCGCATCCAACGAACGACCTCCGGTGGGAGATCCTTCTCCTACCTCGCCGTCAAGACCTGGAACACCCTCCCTACCCACATACGGCTGACCCAAGACCTACTCGCCTTCAGAAGACTCCTCAAGACCTGGCTCTTCGAGCAGTAGCAGCACCCACTCCCCTCAGCGCCTTGAGACCCTCATGGGTAAGTAGCATGCTCTACAAGTACTCTGATTGACTGATTGATTATATCCAAGGCTATTCTTATAATGCTCCAACTTTTAACAGGTACAATGTGTTATCCGGTTTGGAAGAAACAGACTGACTGGCCAAAATAAAACTTATTCAATGTTGGAGACAGGAAGAATCGATTAAGTTCGGTTTCTTTCCCTTGGAACCCTTCTTAAACCCTAATTTACGATCCTCTATCATGGCAAATAGCAGTGAACCCGAACCTCAGACTTCTCACCATTATTGTATAGATGAGAACATAGCTCTAGTATCACATAGTAACACTTTCCCAGAACAGGGAAGTTCAGGGGATGTGACTAATTTTGCCACCCAAGGGGGCTCCAACAAATATGGCACCGCACAGAAATGAATTCCCAGTGAGTCTGAAGTTAACATCGTCTATTGGAACATAGCTGGTTTGCGTTCCAAACTAGTTAACAATGCATGCCTTAGATTCGCTGGGAAATTCAAGGTGCTGTGCCTACAAGAGACTTGGACTATCTCCCCTATACACTTGGAGGGATATAAGACCTACTTTTCCCCCACGATTCCCTCTACTTCAGGGAGAGCCAAAGGAGGCCTGACAACATTTATCTCTACCCTTTCAGAGCGTAAAGAAATAGTTGCTCTTAAATTGGAACCAAATTTCCAAATAATTACCCTTGGCTTGAGCAAATATGACATTTTCGTGTTAGTTAATTTCTATAATACCATGCATAAGGCTCAGCTGATCGTAGTTTTAAAAGCGATCCGCTCCATCTTAATGGATTTTAAATACAAAAATACCAAAAATATTTCCATAATATGGGGCGGAGATTTTAATTTAACCCCATGTGGCCATAATGATAATTTAACCTGTGGTTTGACAGATGAGGATAGGGACAATTTAACCCACTTCCCGCACTCAACAAGTGGGAACTGTTTGAATGACATATTATTTATCCTGGAACTTGTCTTGGCCAACGAACTAGTAGTACCTCCGGTTGCGCTGACACAGACCTTTAATGGCAGAGGAGCTAGCACAATTAAAGATTTTATATTTGTATCTAGAAATGCTGCGTCTCGCATTCTAAATTTTAAAACTCACGGCAATGCTAGCAGCGACCACTTTCCAAATAGCGTCAAGTTACTATATCCCTATAAATCAAATAAGAGCGATTTGGCCAAAATACTTGGACAAAATAACCTGACCTTAGACAGGTTGAATGGGTACTCTCTTAAGTGGGAAAGTTTCGACCGACTCCAGATTACTACGGAGGTGGTAAAAAATTCCCTCAAACCTATAGAGATATGCCTAGATAATACTTCTTCTCACCAATACATTTTAGATAATTTTGGGGCTATAACAAGAGTAGTAAAAGACGCCCTGACCATTTCACAGAAAAAGAAGGAAAAATCTAAAGGATGGTTTAAAAAAGCCTGTACCAAAGCATATTCTGATTTAAAACTCGCCCTACATAAAGCAGTAAGGGATAAAAAAGAAATAGCCCTCCTTAGAAAGGCGTATATTAAGGCTTTAAAAACAAGAAAAGTCAAAGTAAAAAATGAAGTATGGGAACAATTACATAGAGTTGCACAGAGAAGGATAGTGTGGCCTTTTGGAAAACTATTAAATCTCCTTTTTTATCAGAAGTCAGGGACACTCCAAAAATAGAAATAGCCATAGACGAAACGCTATGGGTAGAACACTTCTCACAGATATTTGGACTAAGTGCCAAGGAAGTAAGTCCATAAAGAGAACGAGAGAGGGCAGGTTCCCTTTTTAATCACACAGTTTTCCCCATAGCCCTTGATATCACTCTGCTGGAAGTCGAGCGTGCTCTAATGGCTAGCAAAGGGGGTAAGGTGCCAGGCCCCAATCAGGTCCCAGTGGATTTGTTTAAATTTAACATGGATCTATGGACTCCAATTTTGACAAGGGTCCTGGAAGCCTCTTGTGCAGTGGGGCTTGTCGCATCGTGGTCAGACTCAATCCTGGTCCCGATATTTATAAAAGGAGATCGTCAGAGCCCATCATGCTACCGTCTCATATCCTTGTTAGACTCTTTGGGTAAGGTAGCTGGATGTATTATTCTTGATCGTTTACAGCAATGGTCAGAGGACAATAACATACTGTCCAACCTTCAATTCGGGTTCAGGGAGGGCCTGGCACCACAGAACAAGCCCGTTATTTGATTCTCTTGATGGGCAAATATACAAATGCGAAGGGGGGGGAACTTATACATGGCCTACGTCGACCTATCAGCAGCTTTGGACTGTGTAAGTCATTCTAAACTTAGGATTATTTTAACTGAGATGGTAATTGAGCCCCCCTCGATAAATTTCCTGCGAGAACTGTACTCAAATGCGACGGAAAGGGCTAGGTTTGGACTAGGAGGGGAAACTCACGGCCTCCCTTAAAGTCAAGAGAGGGGAAAGGCAGGGCTGTGTCCTGGTGCCCTTCCTTTTTACACTCTACACAAATGGCCTTGAACAGGCCATGTTAGAAGGGTGCCAGGACTTACGCTCCTCAAAAAACGTTCAATTTAGCAAGAACCACACAGGAACTCCAACGTGCTCTTAACAGGTATCATGGCTCAATGGCCAATTTAGATTTGAGGATTAATATTTAAAAAACTTTTGTTATGTCCTCCGGGCCTAGTCACAAGAAAATGAGGAATATTTTCATTGACAAAACTAAGTTGGAGAACACTGCCACTTATCCTTATCTCGGAATTTTAATTGATGACAAGTGTTCATGGAGGCAGGCAATAGAGGCCAGGAAATTGTTGTTTATGAGGGCCACTACTGCCTTAGTCAATTTTGCACACAGGCTAGGTAAAAGACCACCAGCAGAGATAATTCAAATCTATCGAGATAAATGTGTTGGAAAAGTGGGCAGCCTCTAAAAGGTAGAGAATATCTTCTTGAGGTTTCTTCTTGCGGTTCCGTGTGGTACCTCTACCTTTAACTGCCATCTGGAACTGGGTTTGCCATACGTTACCAATTTAGTGAAACTTCAACTGATCCTTTTGTGAAATCGAATCTAGTCCTAACCAAAATCAGTTTTTAGCCAAGGGCTTCTGTACGACTGTGTTTCTCTTGAAAACTCAGATAAGATAGGATGGCTCTCTTATGTCAAAAACTTCCTGTTAGATCTGGGTTTGGAAAGATATTACCACAACCCCCTAATGATGTTCGAGATCTCTAGGAAAAATCTTTAAAAACTATGTTTGTCACTCTTGGAAGAATTAAGACTGACCACGGAGTCATCTAAAAGTTCAGTCCAACACATTCTTTTAGTGCAAACCACCCTGACCATACAGCCTTACCTAACCTTTAATCTGAGTGGTTACGATAGGTTTGTGCTCACATGACTCAGAATGAATATATTCCATCTTCTGGTTACTTTTCCCAAAGCTAACGATTGGTCAAAACTGTTATCATTCTGCCCTCGCGATAAAGTGTCCGCACAGTCCTCAATGCACGTGGTCTTGTTTTGCAAATTCTACAAAGAACCAAGGAAGTACTGGGTGATACGATACTAAAAATCTTGGGTTTGCGACAATGTCGCCCTGCTTTCCTTGTGTTGCAGCTTTTAGAAGTAGAGTGTTTTGCAAAGAATATAGCCAGATTTTTGAAACTCTGTATAAAACATAGGTCAAATTTAGAACAGGACCGCTGACGCATCGACTGTGTAAGAACTTAATTGTTTTTCATCTTCTTGTACATTAATGAATTACTTCTGTTCTTTTATTCCGAGCTCACACCTACATGCTTTTTGCTGGTATGCATAGTCCTTGATATAAACCTATATTGTTTTAACTTATTCATTACATTCAGTAAATGAAATTTTAGTCACGTTTTAATCTGCATTTGTTAACTATGAACTTTTATGGTTTTTGTATCTTTAAAAACCGAATAAAGGAATTTTGATTTGATTTGACTGTGAGTCCCTAAAGGCCAATTCACAAAAGCATTTGTGAGAATGAGAAGTAGTACTATAAAAGTATTATTATACGTAGTCTTTCACGCATTGGTAAAAAAACTCCCAAAATATCCAATTTCATAATTGTAAGGGTGAAAACAAGTCACATTCCTAATTGTATATGAATATTCCAGAAATATATGAGAATCTGCAGTTCTATTGCAATTTTCTCCCTGATGTTCGCTATCAACTTTAATATCAAGGTTGACTTCCTTTAGGGGCATGCAGCCACGTAAAATTCCCTTCAGCTTTGGTGCACGATTCAAAATGCTGAACACAAACTCTGAAGCTAGGGTGTGTCAAGTGGCACAGCTTTTATGTTGAGCCCTGTCCATGGGCTTACTTAAAATACCCAGATTTGTATCTCTGATTTACGTATGAATAATTGTACTAATCCAAGTGTAAATGCAAGGATTGATTTCTTCAGATTTTTGCATTTATATATTTAGTTACATCTTCATTTGTACATTGATTGTATCTAGGACCCAGTGTATTTCGAGAATGCCCTTCTTTATGGGGCATTTGTTATACAGGAAACATTATTCCTGGAACGTAAAGAGAAAGTGCTTCTGTAAATACCTTCATAGGCAAACGCTAGAGTCGTGCAAAACATTAACAGGTGTATTGAATGACGCATGTGCAAATAATTCATGTTAGCGTAATTCAATTAAAGTGGTGGTAGGAATATAAACAGCTGCACGATAAAAACTCTTGCGTATGCGGATGACGTTGCCATTTTGACACCTAACCCCTCCGTTGCCATTAGGGAGATTGAAGCAGAGGCTTAACGTTTCAGTCAAATCTCTGGATACAATCTGAACAACTCTAAGACACAGATTGTTGAAAATAGATATTCTGCGTGTAATGACGCTAGGGTAGTTGGATCGACTGTGTACTTGGGGGTGGCAATATCAGCAAACCTTGATATGGTGGTAGAGATAAACATGGCTCCACTGATGGCAAAGGTAAAAACGGATCTAATAAGGAGGAATAATTTACACTTATCGCTGGTGGGCTGTACCAACGTTATTAAGATGCTGATTCTCCCCAAATTTCTTTATTTCTTTAGATCGATTCCTTTATTCTTTGAGAACAGCTGGTTTAATACATTAGAGGCAATATGTAGCAGATTCATCTGGGCACATGGGAAGACGCGTAGGGCATATAGATATATCACGCTCCCAAGAGAAAGGGGGGGGAGCACCGGACTTCAGGTTATATTACATGGCAGCTGTTCTACAATACATGCAAGGGCTAATAGGAGGAACAGATCTGGATCAAAGAGTTAATAACCTGTCTACGAAAGTATATGCTACTGTGTTAGGGACAGATGTGGGAAACTGCTTTTTAAATTGTATTGACTTTGGCTACTTCAAAAGAACCAGGTTCAAGACAGTTTCTGCTGCTGTTAAGATTTGGACTGCCTTCTTGAAAAGAAATAAACTGGGGAAATACAACAGATATACTAGACTCTATAAAAACAGGTCATTTCCTCAAGCAATCTTTGCAGATGACGTAATGTCAGAATGGGTAAACAACGGTATTGTGCAGATTGGGGATCTATTTGACGCAGAGGGGATGGTACAGTTTGCAGATCTAAGAACTAAGCATGGTATTGATAATAGATGCTTCTTCAAGTACCTCCAGGTCAGAAGTTTTTTGAATAATAAGTCAAGGGGGTCACCTGGATTGAGTAGGAATGAGATACTGGAAAAAATTAGACTTCTGGGGGACCGCACGATTAGGTCCTTTTATGCCTGTTTGATTAAAGGGAAAACTGACGACCTAGGAAAAGTGGGTAATAAATGGGCGGAAAAACTTAGCGTGGACGCAGGGTGGTTTAAGGAATCACTGGACCTAGGCCGTACTATATTGTGTTCATCCTCCATGCAGTCACAACATTATAAAACTTTGTATTCACTCTATCATACCCCCGCTAAGATAGCTAAATGGGGCGGGACCATGGGTACCAACTGTACCCGCTGCAACGCTAGTGAAGCTGATAGTATTCACATATTTGCTACCTGTACTCAACTGCATACGCTAGCCAGGGACATTGAGGGTTTTTTGGACAGATCATTGGGGATCCAAATTAAACTTAATCCAGCTCGGATAATTTTAGGTCTCGGATTGGAAGGGGCTGACACACAGCAGGAATTTCTGTTCGTGGCAATGTCAGTATACAGATTGACCTTAGCAAGGGCATGGCTTGATAAAAATCCGCCGGCACTGCAAACCTGGCTGGCTAATCTGTTGAACGCATATAATATGGAGAAGAATATTTATGCACGAAAAGGGAAAAGGGAAAGGACATTAGGCTTAAGAATATGGCAACCCATAAGTAGGTGGAAGGAGGGACTTGGGCCACACGTAGACCCAAGAAGGGCTTAATGTATAATCGTGGTAAAGTATGAAATATAAATCCTGATGGTGGAAGTGCGTAATGAAATGTTTGTATATCTTGAAATAGAGCTCATTTAGCTATGAAGCATGAAGTAATAATGCTGAACAATGTATAATGTGTAAAGTGTGTGAAACATGGAAAATAATAAATATAATTTTAATTTTTTTTAAAAAAGTGGTGGTAGGAAACTGAATAAATTGTTAACATAAAATGACCATCTTCACCCACTCTTAGGCACATTACATTGCATCAGCTCAAATAAATCTGACTACTTGCTAAAAAGTGCAGAAAGTGAAGCGGAGGAGAGTTCCTGGGCAGAAAGCATCGAAATAAAATGGTAATAAAATGCTTTTATTACCATTTAACTTTTACTACTTCCTGCCAGCAAATGGAGTGTGAGGGCAGGGCGGAGTCAGTGCATCACTGCTGCCAATGACCTGCAGCAGTGAGAAGTGGCCACTTATGTTTGCATTGCTCATGTTTGTTTGGCCGTCTACCTTGCTACGGCTAAACTGACATGCACAATTCAAACATCTCCAACCAGGCTGTCTTGGGCAGCTGGGTTGAAGAGCCGGCACAGGCCTACTGTGGCTTTTGGAGCGTGGAGCCAGCCTGTTGCAGCCAATCAAGACCCTTTAGAACAGCGTTTTGATTGGACGAGAGAGTTAGCTGTGGGCTTCGCGCTCAGGACGTGATGCAGAACAATGAGGATGTGCTGCAGAACATCGAGTGGCAGTGTAAGGCAAGTGATTTTTTAATGTGTACATTTATGTTAATGTGTATCTTAGAAAATAAATATGGAGAGAGAGAGAGCGAGAGACCCCCTTGGCAGCAGGTACATTATCCAGGCAAGCTATCTTACTAGCAATGAAGCTGTAACTTCCAGAAAGGTCACTGTACGTGACACTTGACCACATCAGCTACCTCTTTGGAATTCATTTATAACCTGGATATGGCACCCTCTCAACAATCAGCCCGGTTGTTGCACAATCTATGTTAGTTGGGTCCACAGCAGAGATTGTTGGGAAACTTTAGAATGACTCTCCCCTCCCCGTTTTTTAACAGTGTCTCATACTATTCTAATATATTTTCGGTGAGAGAGGAGAGAAAATGCAGACACAAAATGAAGGTTGTCATGGTGTTATAATATTAGAAGAAAAATACTGCAACAACTGTTTAAAATGTAGCATGTTCCACAATGTAGGGAAATGCACAATTTGTTTTCATTTGTACGTTAGCCATGTAGGAATTCCAATTGAGCATCAGCTGTAGAAAAGATTCAATTGTTCAAGTGACAAGAAATTTTAAATGTGGATGATTATGAATCAAGAATAAAGAAATCTTCACACAATTTCTTCAGCTCCTCCAAAAGGGAGTGGATGTGGTAATGGCCAGAGCTGCTGACTTTAAAACTGGAGAACCAGGTTGATGTCTTGGGCACAAATCAATATCCTTTGAATCACTTAATCTCCCTGTGTCTTCAAAACAAAATAATGTATCATTGTGTAATGCAACTGGTGCTCATGTAAAGGGCTCCAATACCTTTGGGTTGAGTTTGTACTACATAAAAGATAGAAAATGCTGCATCTTGTACTTTGTTTTGCTATTACCTTAAAAGGACTTGACATATATATATATATATATATATCACTTGAATTTCCTTTCTTTTTTTTATGTATGTACTGTCAAGTTGAATGACACATAAGAGTGCTGAGTTATATCTTATAATGAATATAAATGTCGCCGATATAGTTCATAATACCAAGATCAGAATTACTGCACCACAATTAAGGCAAAGGTCATGATGGAGAGCCCGGTACTACTCTGCAGTCAAATTTTGGCTGAAATACTGAAAACAAGTCCATTCAAAAGTATTGTGAATACAGTAATAGTGCAGTGCAATACAATGTAGGCAATGATGAAATAAGAAAGCTGAGGCAATGGAGTTGCTGCCTTTTCTTGAATTCACTTGCGAAAGTGTAATGAACATAGAGAGGTACAAAACTGAATCTCCCAAAGCAATTTAACTGAGCTGTTAACAGGTGATGATGAACACATCTTCCTCACTTATCTCTTAAAAGCATCTGCAATGTTAACATTGCAGATGCTTTTAAGAGATAAGTGAGGTAAGGCTCAGACCATGGGGAATATTGTGCAGGAACTAGAATACAAACATCAAACCAGCTCAAAACAGAAAGAACCTGATGTCTGCCAAATGATATCTTACAGGTATAATCTATCATCTAAAAACTACTAAGTCCATGACTATAAGGGGGCTGGGAAAGGTGAGGTATCACTCCACCTGGTAAATACCTATTTGAAGGGTTTTCATGTCAGAATACAGTTAACAAAATGTCAGGTGACATAAATAGTTTGCCGTAAATTATGTTTACAAACTTATTGTTGCATTGTGTGAGTTGGAAAGTCTGCTGCCATAGGGTGTTGTTGCTGATGGTATTTGGCCAGAGGATTTGGAGCATTTTCCTAAGACTGGTGTTGATGAAAAATTTGGACTTTGTTGGTGGTGGTCACTGTTGTCCTCCAAATTTCTGCTCTATCCAGAAGGATCGATTTTATGTTGCTGTTAAAAAGATTGATCTTGGTTTGCAGTGTTAGGTCCTTGGATCTCCAGTTCTTCGTTAGATGAATGAAGGAAGCCCTTGCTTTGCTGATTCTTGCCCTGATATCAGAATCTGTGCTGCCCTGCTTGTCTATGACAATATCCAGGTAGATGAAGACCTCAAAGAGTGCATCATCTGCAAGAGTGAATGCAGTTTTACTCACCGTGTTAGTCTTCAAGTTCTTGGTTTTGCCCATGGGGATGTTGAAGCCAAACTGTGCTGATGTGGCTGCCACTTTGTCGGTCTTCCTTTGCATTTGCAGATGGGTATGGAAGAGTAGGGCCAGGTCATCTGCAAAGTTCCGGTTGTCGAGCTGTGGATAAGCTGTCTGCTAGACCCCATTACTTCTTCTTGCTCTGGATGACTTCATAATCCAGTCTATGGTCAGCAGCAAGAGTAAAGGCGAGAGCAAACAACCATGGCAGACTCTGGTACTCACTTTAAAGTCTTCTGTGAGTTGTCCTTCATTGACTATCTTGAAGGTCATTCCCTTGTAAGAATTCTTGATGATTCTTACGAGTTTCTCTGGCACACTGTAATAAAGGAGGAGTTTTCAAAGGGTTTCTCTGTCCATCAAATGCCTTCTCACAGTTTATGAAGTTGATATAGAGGGACAGTTCCATTCCATCGACTGCTCAATGATGATGTGCAGTGCTGTGATGTAGGAACTATCTTTGAGGAAGCCAGCGTGTTGGTTTTATAACTGAGTGTCGACTTGTTCCTTCATCCTGTTCAGGATGATTGTGTTGAACACTTTGCCAGGTATTGATAGAAAAGTTATCCCTCTGTAGTTTGCGAAGTTACTCAGGTCACCTTTCTTGGGAATCCTCCAGTCTAATGGCACCTTTTCTCCTTTCAGATCCTTTCAAACATAGGGCAGACCTTGTCTACTGATGTTTCAATGTCTTCCTTCAGTGGCTCTGCTGTAATTTTGTCAGATCCTGCTGCCTTCTCATTTCACAGATGTATGATGGCTTGCTGTATTTTATCCTTGGCTGGTCTGCTGCAGTCGATTGACAAGTCTTTGTCAGCTGGCTGTATATCTGGTGGAGACTGCAGCATGGGCTGGTTCAGCAGTTCTTCAAAGTGCTCCACTCATCTTCATTGTTGGCCTTTGGCACCCATGATTGTCTTCCCAGTTTTGTCTTTAACAGGTCTTTCTGGCGTGCTGCATCTGCCAGAGAGCTTCCTTGTTATGTTGTAGAGTTCTTTCAAAGTTCCACGGCTTGTTGCTCCCTGCTTCTGTTTTAAGACCATTGATGAATCTTCCCTTGTCTGCTTTTAAGTTTCTCTTTGCTTCCTTGATGGTTTTGACTATATTCACTTTTACTTTATCGTGCTCTTTTCAGTTGTTGCTGCCTGCAGCTTTCTTTTCCTTTCACACTTGGATTTTGAAAAGAGTCTCGGAGGAGATCCATTATTTATGCTGGTGTCTCTTGGGACCGGTTAACTCCTGGAAGGTTGATGTTGTTGTTTCTTAGATCTTCTCCTAGTTGCTTTCTACTGGTTCTCTGTCATTCTCTAGCTCTTTCAGTAATTATTATGTTTGGCGGTTCCATCCATGCTTTCTTCAGCTTTAGCTTTAGCCTAGCTATCACAAGGTGATGGTCTAATGACACATCCCCTCCTCTTGTCACTCTCACATGCTGCAGGGATCCCTGAATTTATTGGCAATACAGACATGGTCGATCTGATTCCCTGTTGAATGGTCTGGTGACACCCACGTTGCCTTGTATATCGTTTTCTGTGGGAATATACTCCCACCTATCAGCAGACTGTTCAGAGCACAGAGAGCTGCACGCCATTCACCATTCCGGTTCAGGTTGGCAAGGCCATGGTTGCCTATGACTTCTTTATATCCAGTGCGTTGCTTCCAATCTTGGCATTGAGGTCCCCCATCAATGATGGTGATTGCTCTCTCTTGGCATTTCTCCAAGATGAACTGAAGCCTGTTGTAAAACTGTTCTTTTTCTGCTACTTTGCTGTCATTTGAGGGTGCATACCAGTGGAGAACATTCATGTGTATCCTCTTGTTCTTTGTCCAGAAGGTCTCGGTGATGATTCTGAAACCATGGGCTTCCTATCCAATCAGAGATCTGTTGGCTGCATACATTAGCACCAGTGCTACTCCCTGAGTATGTGGAACATTCTCTTCCTCATGTCCAGAATACAGCAACATTCCTCCTGGAGCCATTATTTTCTGCTCGGGCTGTGTCCACCTGGTCCCACTGATGCTGAGCAGGACAAGGTTTTTTCATCCATGCTGCCACTTGGGCGGTCTTGCCTGACTCACAGGTTATGGTATTTACAGTAAAAATCCAGTATGTCAAATTGTCCACCTAAACAGCGGGGAACTGCAAGTAGAATTAGTGTTTTAAACACTTAATTTCATATGCAGTTACATTTACATTTATCCATATATATTTCAGATAGGTTGACCTGCCAAAATGTTTTAAGGGAAATTTGTGGGGAGGAGGTTTTTGCAGAAAGTCTGGGGGATCCCAATAGTTTGGTAAACAGGACTTTGTGCAGGGATCAGAATTTACCACCAACACATGTATTTATGAATATTAGGTAAACAATAAGCAATGCTACTTACATTGTCTTACACTTGCACCCTACTGAGATAGCATAGTGTTTGATCCATTGTCACTTTGTCTCTAAAGTTCTGAGGGGGTATAATATTCAGTTAATCATGCTGGAGGTAAAGTCAATGGTAAAATCTTGAATGTTTGAACATTGGGAACTGGTAATGGACATGGAAACCCACTGTTGCCACTTCTTTTCACAGTGGTAGTGAAATTACTGGCAAGTATTCAACGCTCAGAGATGAGTGATTGAGGGATTAAGGTGAGTGACACAAAACATGTGGTCTTGCTTTTTGCAGACAGTACATTAAAGTACATGTTGCACCCTCCTGGGTGGAAGGCTCTAAGTATACGCCTTGGTAGTTGCTCATCTCTGCCAGATTTCAGGGTGCTTTTGTGAACATCCCAAGGCTTGAAAAATAGGAATTTCCATACCCATGCAAAAGTCGGAACCCTTTTTCCAAACCCTTCGTGATGTGCTTTTAGGCACAAAACGTACCAGAAATCTTTAAAATTGCATGTCTCCTGTTCCCGTGATTGGATTTTTGTTGTTTTGGTGTCAAATAGCTTATTAAATTCAACTCAATTTTTTTAGATTGGTATGGGATTTTATTTGTGTTGTGTTCCCTTTATTATTTCTTCAGTGCTGTGTAAATACTTTAAACGTTGCCCCTCTACAATGAGATGTGTCTACTGAAGAAAGGCTAGCAACACTCCCCCTGATGTTTTAGGAATTACAGCAACCCATGTTTTTTTATGTAGTCATCGATGTCCCTGACATTCCAAGAGATTGTTTTACATGACCTAACATTAACATTGATTAACTCTTTATGAAGTGTGCAGTACAATAGGCTCTCCAACCTCTTTTCTCATTTCTCATCAGCACCACTCATTTGCCTATTTGGATGCTTGCTTGAGAGCAGATCGTAACCTGTTCAACTCACACCCAGGAAATGCAATCTCAAAACAGCTGAATAACTTAACTCACCCACCAAACACAAGAAGATGATGAACGGATCACTGAAACTTTTCAGACACGCATCCCCAGTCACAGATCTGGGTTGAATACATCATCATTCTTTAGAGCACTTCACCACCCCAGTTCAGACCCAGCTAAGTGCAAATCAGTCTTGACCCTGTGCCTCATGGGAAAAGTCCAGCCCGAACTGTCAAGCCAGGTCTTCCCTGGACTGGAAACAAGAAGCCTGGGACAGTGTAGGAAAGTAGGATCTGCTTCTTATGGTTACCCCCCTTTTTTGCTAAATGTAGCACTCCATACAGTAGACTTTGTCCTTCAAAGCCCTTGCAGGCGTGTGTAGTACTTTCAGATTATATTTTAGTTTTAGGATTGAGCATCAGCACCATAAGCAGCCACATATTCAGATCCAGTAGGAACTCACTTGACAGCCATGTGGGCCACCACATGACCCTGTCATCACAGAGTCTGTTGTGATACGCACCTCCTGAAGCCTAATTTCAGGATGATATTGTCGTATGTTTCAACATATAGACCCAAGTATATCACTTGCACCATGCACATTGGGTGGGACAGTACAGTACAGTTTCTCTCAGCCCAGTTTGATTGACGAGTATCACCACTGGCTACTTCCTGTCATTGAGGCGACAAAGTCCCACCTCCCCTTCCAACACTCAAGTCACAGCAGCTTTCCAGCAGCACCTCCTATGCCTCCTTCTCTCCATCTCAACAGCCTGTGCCTGAAAACATTCCCTGAGGAGTTGCCGAAGCCCTTCCCTGGTGGAGGAGAACCTTGTGGCAGTGCATTCTGAGTTGGTCTGCCCAGCATTAACCTTGAGGAAGTTGCTTTGTACCTGTGTCACAGTAGGCCACACCTGGCTTCCAATCCTGATCTCAGTTTTGTCACTGTGGGCGTGATTCACACTCCTCTCGCCCTCATTAGCCGGAGATGAGCCTGGGATTCAAGCCTCACATTCATCCATCCAGGATGCCTTCATTGTCAGTCAGATCAACAGCCTAGCGGATCAAAGTCACAACCAAAAGTAGGAAATCAGTTGTATGTTGTATATTTCAGGGACTTATGAGGGTTTCAAGAGCTGAAGGATTCTCATTCAGTCACTCATCTTGCTGGTCATGACCCCCTGCCATGTGCACTAGATACACACCACTGTGGCACACACATTTCAGTAAAAGTGTTATGTAACCTATTATGCTGTATGCTGAATGCATCCATCAACTGTGCTGCTTCTCAAAGCATCACTACAATCCTCCATGGCAGTACTTCACAGTTTTTTCGGAAGGTATTATCACAGCACAGCAATTTGGCACACTTGATGCTGGCATTGGCACCTGCTCTTGGTTTAATTAAATTATATGAAAGTCTCAGAGAAATGCTGTGCCAAAGTGTTGATTGATTAACCCTTTCCTATTTTTGTTCTTGAGTTTTGCAAGTTGTGAACTCAGAAATTAATCTCAATGTTCTAGGAAGGAGTTGCTCATAGGTTGCTGCCAGCAGACATTTGGATAGATATGTACATGTGACCAATTAGTAGAAAACTTGTAACAAGGCAAGACTGTTGCTGGCAGTGACATGGGTGTATTGGAAGCTTTTGGGGAAGGAATGTCAGCACACCTGACCACAGCCTCAGAAGGAGAAATGAGTATCTAGAGCCTGCCCAACTGCTGCAGTCAAAGACCTCATCAGGCAAACACTACATTTATTTTTAAAGGTAAGATCTGAAAGAGACACGTTAGTGGTAGATTCCCTACCTTAGAATAATCCCCAGGCGTCAGACTGGATCCGAAAAGTTTTGCTTAGCAGTACCCTTGCGCCTCAGTAGGTGGCGTTGTGCGGCTCCTCATCTGTCACTGGCGTCGTGAGTGCTGAGATGATGTCACAGAGACTACTTAAGCACCACCCATCCGCGCTGACGTCAGTACTTTCTTTTTCCACGCCGAAAGCACAGATCTGGATTGAGCACGTATCTCAGTCATTTTTTGAGTACTTTTTGAGACTTTTGTCTCCCCCTCTGCCACCGTAACATATAGGTGGCGAACCCCCACGATGTGTGCCTCTACTGCCTGGAGATCGATTATGACTCCCGGGACTGTCGAGACATGGCCCCGAAGGTCTTGTGGGAGCGGCGCCGGAAGTTGCTGGAGGTCCGGCACTCCTCTCATCGCCGCTCCGGGTCTAGGGGCCGTTCACGGGACCGGAGCCATCGCTCCTCGGACTCTAAGTCTTCACCTTCAGTTTCCAGTAAGCGACACCATAAAAAGAAGTCGAAGAAGTGTGTTTGCTCTCCAACATCCCCCTGTCGCTCCCTGGAGGTGGACGAGGGGCACAGAGGCTCCGCCCCTGCGGTTCCTCTGGAGACGGGGAGTCCAGCGGCCTACCCATTATACCCGTGTCTGCTGGCGACTCCCGAACAGATGCAAGAGTTTCTTGCAGCTATGCACCACCTTTTTAGGCACCGGGCTCCCGCCGCCACCCCTTCAGGCCCTGTGGTCCCATGTCCAGAACCTGTCTTCAGCTTCAGTAGGACCACGATCCACCACCACCAGCAACAGGTTGCACCAGAAGCTGGAACAAGATCACAGCCGACCAGCTCGCGACCTCCCTGAGCATGAACCCTCCCACCAGCGCAACTAACCCAAGCCAGGCGGCCACCAACCTCACGAAGTGGATCAGCACCCGCGCAGACGACCTCGCCCCTCTGAAGACCCCGCCTAGCAGACCCGGCAGCAAGAAAGCCCCATGGTTCACCGACGAACTCAAGAGCTCCAAGAAGAACTGCCGAGCATTCGAGAAAGCCTGGCGCAGAGACCCAACACCGAACAACATGACTGCCCTCAAGCTCGCCACCCGAAAACACGACCAACTGATCCACGCCACCAAGAAAACTGCATTCAAGGAACGACTGGACAACAACTCACACAACAGCAAGGAACTCTTCAACATCGTTAAAGAGCTCTCCAACCCCAACGCCGGAAACAACGACATCACCCCTTCACAAGACCTCTGCAACTCCCTCGCCTCCTACTTCCACAACAAGAACGCGGACATACACAACAGCTTCAGCACTCAACCGACGCACGCCACGACTGAACTACCGCCCACCACCACCACCCTCCGTGCCTGGACCCCGCTCAGCACCGAAGACACCATCCGCACAATGAACTCCATCCACTCTGGATCTCCGACCGACCCCTGCCCTCACCACGTCTTCAACAAGGCCGACGCTGTCATCGCACCCCACCTGCGGGACATCATCAACACCTCCTTCGACACCGCTACCTTCCCGGAGAGCTGGAAGCACGCCGAACTCAGCGCTCTACTAAAGAAGCCATCAGCCGACCCCACCGACCTCAAGAACTACCGCCCCATCTCGCTGCTTCCGTTTCCTGCAAAAGTCATCGAGAAGACCGTCAACAAGCAGCTGGCCGACTTCCTCGAGACAAACGGATCCCTCGACCCCTCGCAGTCTGGTTTCCGGGCCAACCACAGCACCGAGACCGCCCTGATCGCAGCCACCGATGACATCCGAGTCCTGCTCGACAATGGAGAAACAGCGGCCCTCATCCTCCTAGACCTCTCCGCGGCCTTCAACACTGTCTGCCACCGTACCCTAGTGCGGCGCCTCAGCAACGTCTGAATCCAGGAGAAGGCATTGGAATGGATCATCTCGTTCCTCGCCGGAAGGACACAGAGAGTCCGCTACCCACCGTTCAGATCAGAAGCCACCGAAGTCACCTGCAGCGTTCCTCAAGGCTCCTCGCTCAGCCCAACCCTCTTCAATGTCTACATGAGCCCCCTCGCAGCCATCGCACGCCTACACAACCTCAACATCCTCTCCTACGCCGATGACACCCAGCTGATCCTCTCCCTCACCAACGACCCCGCCACCGCCAGAGCCAATCTACATGAAGGGATGACAGACGTAGCCAAGTGGATGATGAACAGCCGCCTGAAACTGAATTCGGACAAGACGGAAGTCCTCATCCTGGGATCTTCACCATCCGCCTGGGACGACTCCTGGTGGCCCCCCGCCCTGGGCAGCGCACCCAAACCAACAGACCACGCACGCAACCTGGGCTTCATCCTAGACTCCTCCCTCTCCATGACCAGACAAGTCAACGCCGTCTCCTCGTCGTGCTTCAACATCCTGCGCATGCTACGTAAGATCTTCCGGTGGATCCCCACCGAGACCAGGAAGACGGTCACCCAGGCCCTCGTCACCAGCCGTCTGGACTACGGCAACTCCCTCTACGCCGGAACCACCGCCAAACTCCAGAAGAGACTCCAGTGGATTAAGAACGCCTCAGCACGACTCATCCTGGACATCCCCCGACGCAGCCACATCTCCGGACACCTGAGAGATCTGCACTGGCTCCCGGTCAACAAGAGAATCACCTTCCGTCTCCTCACCCACGCACACAAGCAAGGCCCAGGATACCTCAACAGCCGCCTCAACTTCTACGCTCCCACACACCAGCTTCGATCGATCGGCCACGCCCTCGCCTCCGTCCCCCGCATCCGAAGAGCCACCACAGGAGGAAGGTCCTTCTCCTACCTGGCCGCCAAGACTTGAAACTCCCTCCCGACCCACCTCCGCCTGACCCAGGACCACCTTGCCTTCAGGAAGCAGCTCAAGACCTGGCTGTTCGAGCAGTAGCGGACCCCCCCTCCCCTAGCGCCTTGAGACCCTCCGGGTGAGTAGTGCGCTATATAAATGCTTTGATTGATTGAATGATTGATTGGCCCGGCGGCTCAGCCACCGGTGCCAGCCCCAGCGCCACAGGATCATGTGCCGCCCGCTCCGGCCTCGGTGCCAAAGAGGTGCAGCGCCCTTGGCTCCGGCGCTGCCTTTGCCTCTGGCCCCGGCGCCGCCCTTGGCTCCGCCACAGGCACCCCACTTGGTGCCATTTATCCAACGCCCGCCCTGGTTCTCGGGCCATTTTGGGATCGGCATTGGGATACGGCTCCAGCTGGTCCCTCACCGGTGCTGTTTCTGGTGCTGTTCCCTGTGCCGCTTGCCCCCTATCCGGCTCTTGCCCTGCTGCCGCAGCCGGCTCCCTCTACTCCAGAGCCGGACGAGGACTGCGACAGCTCTGAGGACCCCCAATGCCTGGCAATTTGACTCCGCGCAGGATTGGTTGGACGGCCTTCAAGATGCAGGTGATCTTGATGTGTCTTCCGACCGGGGGTTTGCCTCTCCTCCACCTACAATGGTGCTGCTTCGTGCTGTGGAGGCTCTCCATCTCAACCTCCCAACAGTGGCCCTTAAGACCAACCTCCTTACGGAGGTGCTCCAGACGGCGTCTATGTCGTCGGTGCTGCTGCTCCCTTTCAATGAGGCTCTCACCAAAGTCCTCTTGAGCACTTGGTTGCGACCGGCCTTGGGGGCGCCGGTGGATAAAAACATCGCCAGGCGTCATCGCCCAGAGCTTGGTGATCCCACCTTCTTGACCACTCACCCGATGCCTGAGAGCCTGGTAATTCAGGCCTCAACGTCGCAGAGTGCCTTTCCCACGGCTCCGCCGGATAACGACTCTAAAAGTCTAGACCAATTTGGTAAGAGGTTGTTCTCCTACACCAGCTTGGGGTTGTGGTTGGTTAACACCACCTGTTCATTGGGCCGTTACTCCCACGCTGTGTGGGATTCGGTACCTGAGTTCTTGCCTCAGTGTTCTGTGGAGGTCCAGGCTGTCCTTTCCCAAGCGATTGCAGAAGGCAAGGATGCGGCGAAGTTTGCCATCAGGTGTGGCTTGGGCACAGCTGATTCATTGGGCAGGGCAATTTCCACAACTGTGGCGTTGTGGCGCTATGCCAAGTTGCATTCCACTGGGTTCTCAGCTGATGTCCAGAGCTCCCTCATGGACATGCCCTTTGATGACTCCCACCTCTTTGTCGATAAGGCCGACAATGCCCTGGAGCGTTTTAAAGACTCTCAGGCCACGGCAAAAACTTTGGGTCTTTCCACACAGAACCCTGCCACGCCTGGGTATCGTTCCTTTCGTGGCCAGGGCAGGGGCACCCAGGCACGCTCTTCCAGCAAGCCTGTGCAAAACCAGCCTCAGCACGGCCGTGGCCTTGTATTCCGCAGGGGCGGGTCTGGTAACCAGCGTGTGTGTAAATCCACTTCCTCCCTGCTGCTTCCACCTCTAAGCCTTCCTAATCCGAGCTTCAGGGAGCACCCCACGCCGGTGGGTGGCAGGATCCGCCACCACCTTCACCACTGGTGCGAAATTACATCGGACAAGTGGGTGCTACAGATCATCGGCCATGGTTACGCACTCCCCTTTCTGTCCTCCCCTCCGGCAAGGGGGCCATCGAGCGCGTTCCTGGGCCAGAAGCAGGAGAAGTTCAATATGCTCACTCTGGCTCATGTACTGGCTGCCCTGGAGACTGGATGGTGGCGTTAGACTTGCAGGATGCATATTTTCACATCCCCGTCCTGCCGGCCCACCGGCGCTACCTGCAGTTCATGGTAGGCCAAAACCATTTTCAGTTGGCTGTGCTCGCATTCGGCCTTACCAGTGCCCCTCGGGTGTCCACAAAGGTGATGGCGGTGGTAGCAGCTCATCTGCGCAGGTCAGGGGCATCAGTCTTCCCCTATCTAGACAACTTGTTGTTTAAAGGCGGGCTCACCCCAGGGGGTCGTCACCCACCTTCAGACTACAGCCGACCTCCTGCACTTGCTGGGGTTCTCCATCACATGCCAAAGTCACACCTCAGTCCCACTTAGAAGCTCCCCTTCATTGGAGCGGTTCTGGATTCAAGGCAGTTTTGGGTCTATCCTCCTGAGCAGCGAGTCCGTGATATTCAGGCTATGATTCTGATCTTTCAGCCTCTATCCCGGGTTTCAGTTACAATGAACCTCCGGCTACTGGGCCTGATGGCGTCCTCCATTCTGCTATTGCAACATGCCAAATGGCACATGCGGGCTCTGCAGTGGGACCTGAAGGCACAGCATTGGGGCGACCTATGCGATCATGTCCAGATCTCAGAGGGCACTGCACGACACTTGCAGTGGTGGCTCGCGAATCACGATTGGGTCAATGGCAGATCCCTCTCCCTTCCCCAACCGGAGCACACAATGGTGACGGATGCGTCCCTCCTGGCATGGGGTGCCACTTGGGAGGGACGGAGATCAGAGGCCTCTGGTCTCTGGCGAAGTTCCGTCTCCGTATCAACCTTCTGGAGCTGCGGGCGATCCGACTTTCACTTAAGGCATTCCTTCCCTCTGTCCGGGGACGTGTAGTGCAACCATGTGGTATTGCAAAAAACAGGGCGGGTGGGGTCCTGGACCCTATGTCAGGAGGCTCTGTGCCTCTGGACATGGCTGGAACATCAAGGCATTACCTTTGTGGTTCAACACCTGGCAGGTTCTCTGAATGCCAGGGCAGACAAACCCAACAGCCGATGCTTGATGGATCACGAATGGCATCTGAACTCGGACATGGCTCAAGGTCTCTTTCTGCAGTGGGGAGAGCCTTGGTTAGATTTATTCGCCACCGAAGAGAACGCGCAATGTCATCAGTTCTGCGCGTTGGAGTTTCCAAGGTGGCACTCGCTCGGCAACGCTTTTCATCGCGAGTGGATTTGCGGTCTGTTGTATGCCTTTCCGCCTATACCACTTCTGAGCAGAGTGCTGAAGAAGATCAGGCGCAACCGTGCACAAGTCATTCTTGTGTTATGAAAACACGGGTTAACCCAATAAGTCGCTGGGACCTGGGTGATTAATTGATACAAACAACGTGGTCCCAGATACTAGAAAGAATAAACCATACTAAAAAGATTTTTGAGAAAATATAAACAACATTGTTTTTATTCACAACGTGTACCATAATTCTTTTTTTTTTTTCATAAAATACATCCATACATGATCACATTTAGTGCCCCTAAAGAGATGGAAAGGGAAGGGTAGTGTTTGGATAGTGAGGGTACTCAAATGAATACAAGAAACAGTGGTCACTATGACCTCAATAAACCAGAAATAAAAATTAATTGACAAGCTGAAAAAAATCACAGTTCATAAATTAATTCATGCAATATCATGCCTAAGGAAATCACAAATAATAAATCAGGGAAAAGGCTGAAGGTGAGAGGAAGTGTCGATGTTTCGACCCAAAATGATGCAGGTGTGGAATGAAACCTTGCTAGAGGGTCTTCATCAGGACAAGGACGCGAAAGGGGGCAGTGAATCTGCGTGTAAAATTAATAAATCAGTATTAATAATGGTCATGATGATCCATATTACTCATAAAATAATTATAAATGGTTGAGATGGGGAGGAATAGAAGGCAAATCACACAGAGGGATACAGTAGAGGGGTAGTAGGTATCCAGCAACACTTCATTAAACACCACTGGGGGGTGATGGTATACCCCAGTCTTATTCAGATGGACAATGCCCAATTACATATAGGGTTTGTTAATACTGTTACATGGTACATCAAGTATATTAACCATACCAAAAGTCAGTTAGAGATTAGTTAACAGACTCACAAGAAAAAACTTGTCATAGACAGATGGAGACATCCACCAATTCATATCGTGCAATATATCAAACAAAAACCACACACCCGGGTTTTGTCTAACCCTAGTAATATGGTAACAGTCACTTTAAACACATCAAACTGAGCGTTGGAGTTTCCAAGGTGGCACTCGCTCAGCAACGCTTTTCATTGCGAGTGGATTTGCGGTCTGTTGTATGCCTTTCGGCCTATACCACTTCTGAGCAGAGTGCTGAAGAAGATCAGGCGCAACCGTGCCCAAGTCATTTTTGTGGCTCCAGACTGGGCTCGAAGAGTTTGGCATCCAGAGCTACTTAGTATGAGTATCGATCCCCCAATCCGCCAGCCTCTTCGGGAGGATCTGCTGTCGCAGCAGCAGGGGACGGTCCTCCACCAGAACCTGTCCAGCCTCCACCTCCATGCGTGGAGATTGAGCAGCGACAGTTGACGGATTTTGACCTTCCTCCCAAAGTCTGTAATGTCATTCTCGCAGCCAGGCGTCCCTCCACTAAAACGGTATATGCCTGACGATGAAACAGATTTATGGCATGGTGCACAGCAAAGGCTGTGGACCCCCTTTTGGCCCCTCTTTCTAAGGTTCTTCTGTTTCTTCTGTCTTCGGCCCAGCAGGGCTCTGCTCTGGGCACTATCAAAGGTTATCTTTCTGCCATTTCCGCCTTCCTGAGGCTTCCTGATCAGCCTTCTCTTTTTAAGTCCCCGGTTGTTAACTGTTTCCTCAAAGGCATTACACACACGTTCCCTCCCGTGCCTTTCAAAATGCCTCAATGGGACTTAAACTTTGTCTTGACTTTTCTGATGTGCGCTCCCTTTGAGCCTCTTCATAACTGTCCTTTACGTCTTCTTACTCTAAAGTAGCTATCACCTATGCCAGGAGAGTGAGTGAGCTCCAGGCTCTTTCTTCTAAACCTCATTTCCTTTCTGTTCATCCGGACAAGGTGGTTTTAAGGGCCCGTCCTTCTTTCTTGCCAAAGGTTGTCACGCCCTTCCGCATCGGGCAGACCTTCCCTTTGCCCACCTTCTTTCCACCTCCGCATCCTTCAAGGGAAGAGGAAAGGCTCCACCGTCTGGACCCAAAACATGCGATCACATTCTATCTGCAGCGTACACTGCAGTTCCGGGTGGATGATCAGCTGTTTGTTGGCTTCGTGGGCGCCAAAAAAGGTTGGGATGTGCACAAATGGACCATCTGCCATTGGGTTGTTTTGTGCATCAAAGCATGTTACTCTTTGGCCAAGAAGGAGCCTCCTGTGGGGCTGCGTGCCCATTCGACCAGGGCGACTGCGGCCACTACTGCCTTGGGACGTGGGATTTCCCTTGCAGGACATTTGTCAGGCAGCTACGTGGGCCTCGCTGCACGCGTTTACCAAACACTACTGCCTTGACAGTAAGGTCAGGAGAAACAGCTTCTTTGGTCGTTCTGTGCTCCGTGACTTTCTGGTGTAATCCTGTTCACAGACCCACCACCAGGGTTGGTATTGCTCGGGTATCTATTCTAAGGTAAGGAATCTATCACTAATGTGTCTCTTTCAGATGCACAAGTTACTACTTGTGTAATGATATATCTGTAAGAGACATTAGTTAGTGATAGATTCCTTACTGCCCCACCCATCCTCCCAGTACTGCGAAATGATTACTAGGGTTAAGGTCATCCCCTTTTAGGGCCCTAGTTTAATGTACCAATGGTCAGTATCTTGCATGGCTCTGCGTTTTGGCGCGGAAAGTCGTGTACAGAACTGACATCAGCGCGCATGGGTGGCACCTAAGTAGTCTCCGTGACATCATCTCGGCACTTACAACGCCAGTGACGGACACAGAGCTGCACGACGCCACTTACCGACGTGCAGGGGTACTGCTACGCAAAACTTTCCAGATCAGGTCTGACGCCTGGGGATTATTCTAAGGTAAGGAATCTATCACTAACTAATGTCTCTTACAGATATATCGTTACACAAGTTGTAACTTGTGGCTTATCACATACTTCACATAAAGTCCTAAAGTGAGTGTGTCAAGATGTTGAGGTAGGGATACGACCAGGCAGTAGTGTTGGCAGTGTGGAAGTAGTGATCGCGTACAAGTATGCACAAATCCACCCAAACTCAGACATACGACGGAACAGAGGAACATTACTTTCCTCCATTCTGTCGTAGATCTGAATTTACAACCCCCCCCCACCCTGGTCCTCCCCCGAACCGCCCCACCGCCCCACAGCACTCCCTATGCAAGCTGCCACTGTTCCTCACTTTTTAAACTTCATTGTTATGCTTTGCACTTCACCATCATATTTTCAACTTTATCTTCTGTTAAAGATGAATATAGAAAGGCAAAGTCTGCTGGCTCTATTAAGTAGTTTTTTGCAAGGTCATTATCACAAATAGGTCTGAAAGAGACATAAAGAAAATGAAAATGGAAAAGGAGAAAATTATTTTATTCACTCAGATAGTAAAGTAATAAAACGGAAAATCATACATTTGTGTTAGCCTGCAGTTGACAAGGATTCTTGATCTTAATCAAAGCCTATTTTGTTACAAGCAAAAGCAGTAAATGTCTGTATGCTGAGGCCGTATAATCAAGTGAGAACAGAAGTGTTTTCTTCGAATTGCCGACAGGTTACACATAAATATTTGTGTGCTAAAAATGTAAGACTGCATTCAATCAGGAGCAGTTTGTTTGCATAAGTAGAATTCCTGCTACGTTTTCACTCCACAAAATTCAGTCTCATGCATTTATAATTGATGGAGAACAGGACTGAACATTGTGGGTTTGAAAATATTTGTTCAGAAATTGAGTAATTAGCTGAGATTGTATCCACTTGTTAGCTAGGTGGTCTGCCCACATGACATTCTAGTCAATTGTTACAGTCAAATAATTGTAAAGTGCCACTTCTTCTAAAGGATTACTACCCAGAGTAAGACCTGGAGAAACTCTGCTGCACCCAAAAGACATTAGTTTAGTTTTATCGCAGTTCCCCTGCAGATCATTCTATTTGTTAAACTCACATTGCATCCTCAGTTGGAGTTGAAACGCTTTTAGGGCAATACACTATTATCTACATAAACAAGATAACTAATGGGCTTAGTGCCTTATTAGAGGGGTGAAGTAATTTGGATGACCCCAAAACAGGGACAGGTCTGCTATACATAAACAGAATAAATAACAGGGGCGCTAAAACAAAAACACACCCCTGTTTTAGGGGTGGGCGAGAAACTCTACCCTGTGACAGAGTTTGCTGAGTTTTAGCACTTCTAGCACCAATTGGAGCACAAAGTTCTGCACAATCCCCACCAATCGCCGAGGGAGGAAAATTTATATGCGCACTACTGATAGTTTGAGATTTCAAAATGTGGACACTTCTTACATTGATTGCTATCTGGCGCCCTCCTTTGTCAAGAAATAGGTACTGTCGTGTAGTTCCTATATTACCCATGCAAGACCTGAACGTTTGGATAACATAACCTGTAGGATTGGTGGCAGACTAACTCTCAGCACCCCACCACGTATGTTAGCTTGTTTGCATTAGCTAGCTCACAGTGCCACTAGAATCTCCTCTTATCGGGGAGAGAATAGTTTCTGGCACCCTTGGACCATAACAACCTTGAACCCTCAGAATTGTGAAAACAATGTACTACTTTTCGTTTAGTCACTCCTGCTCACCAACTTCGTCTCAGAGAGTTTCACAGAAGAAACAGTCAGGCGTATTTACAATAAGAGTTTATTGCACAGTTGTTCATCTAGTGTAAAATATATAAGCTGCGACAACCGTTAGACAGCAGCAGATATATATGATCAGCAGTACAGTGAATATAAAAGGATAATACAGTTCTACCATTTTGCAATAGTCCTGAATACATACATGAATATAAATTGCATAATAAAAGTGAGCATACTCCTACAATGCCTATTTAGATGTACCTAAGTGTACCTAGCATGTGAGTAGGTTTGAAGCCAAGAATCCCTCTACGTTTAGTCTTACCCCATTACCTTAAGCAAGAAGCGTGGGACCCTGTCCTGGTCTCGAGTTGGACACCCCACGAGGGATGTGTCAGACCACTGTCAGCTGGAGCGTCTGCATGCAGGAGACTTGGCGTCTCTGGTAAGTGTGTCGGCCTGGAAGTCTCAGTTCCCTCTAGCTAACACTAGCAAGAGATGCTGTATTTATACAGAAAGTATTTAGGGTTCCTTTGTCCCTTGTTTCTTGCATTAGCCATTGTTGGATTTGAGGATGACATATGAGATGAACTTTGTACGTAGATATTATGCAGGTGGTTTTAGCCCCTGCCTGGTTTCCAAGAACCCTTATGAATATTCAATCATACTGTGTGAGTCTATTGATGAAGTTATAGAACACTATTTTTCAAAGGAAACCCTCGTTCTGCTTCCAGGACTACAACTAGGTAAAGGTACAATCCTAAAAGGCTTGTTACTATGCAGTGTAGGGGGGATAATGTAGGTGAAGGGGTATGATTTGACCCAGGCCTATATTAGGGTACCTATATGAAACATAACAGTACTATTAATTCTTTTCAATCAAAGAATGACACTTTTCGCGAGAACTATCTGGTATTTGGAATATCCACTAGGCAGCCCAAGTTCAATCCCTCTTCACCCACTGATAGTTTCCCCTGCAGATGAAGGCAATTCTTGTGTTAATCTTCAGCCCTCTGGAGCCAGTGATCCACTTGGAGAATCCCCTAGCACCTGTCCCTTTAAGTGTGAGTATCTGATGATTTCATGTGATTGCATCGATCACACATTAAAGTCATCTTTAAAACATTGTGAAAAACATGTTCCGTGGCCTCAGTTTATAAAGTTATCATTAGAATTTTCCTGTTGAGGTGCCACGCATAGCCTCTTGAGGCATCAGGACATTCTGTCATTGGTTTGTCCTTGTTCAGTGATATGACACGTTTGGTTGAGCTCTCACTTATTTAAATAATAATAATAATAAAAAAATGAAATATACACAATGATTTAAAAATGGTTGTTTAAGAAGTGCAAAGGATAAAAACATTGTGCTGTTATTACTCAATTCTCACCATCAGTTGATATAAGAAATATTAACTATGTAATCAATACAATTTAAAAATGCAGGGATTTTCATTAAAAAGAAATCAGAACATTTTTCAGGAGTGGGTGAGGAGAGACCAGTCTGTGTTATAAGAGGCACTCAAGTTGATTCTAGTGTATTATCTAGTTCTTTGCCTGCCATTTCCCAAAACGTAATGGCTTTTCAGGACAGTCGGATAGACAGACTACCAAGGCTTCCGATGACAGCTGCTCTGCATGTTCTTAATTTGTTTTTCCTGAAGTTCTTACAAAGGAAATTTTTTATGCAGAAGGTGCATTGGAGGTGTAATAATGTCTCTTCTCCCTGTCCGCACAATCGTCATTCTTTCGTCTGCCATGTGCACTTCCATTTTGTGGTCAAATCCTTTGTGGGGACGTGTCCCAATCTTAGAACCGTCAGATAATGCTTTTTGTGATGTGCAAAGTGTTCTGACAGATATTGTTGTGGTTTCAACGTCTGATAAGATTGAATCACTGCCCATGAGTGCCTTTTTCTTGCAAAGGCAGTTGTGCCCGTTAACAAAGAGATTTGTTTTGTAGCAATATTCACGATGTTTTTGAACACAGAGTAGGAGGTAATTGTGTGCCAGGCTTCTTCGAGGTGTAGGTCTGCGAGTGATTCTTTTAATGCGGTGATGATGGAGTTTTTTTGTCATGCTTGCTGTTCAATTTCTGCCCAGCAAGAGTGTGCTAAGGTATTTTCCTCTGCTTGCCTCATCTGCCAGAAATATTTAGCCATCGCTCCTTTTCAGGCTGGTTTCTGGTTTTTAAGCCCATATTCCAGTCAAATCTGAGACTGGGAGATATGCCTGGGGATTGAGAACAAACTCTTAAAGAAACTCGACTGAGCTTGATTTAAGGCAGCTGAATCTTTAGTGTTCATCAATTCTGACCCGAATGATATTGTTGGAATACATTTTGCTGCAATTACCTTTAGCAGGTCGCCAGTTGAGCAGCCTTTTAACTTCCTCTCTAAAGTTTTAAAGGCATAGAGGAGTTGTTTAGCTTTCCTTTTTTCTTGGTCCAGCTGGTGGTTGAAGTTAAGATTATGGTCAAATTGAAACCCAAGATATTTGTACAAGTTTACCTGTGATATTGGTATGTTATCTAGCTTCCAGATGAATTTGGCTTTTGACCCTATTTTCCGATGTTTAGAAAAACATAGCACCTTGGTTTTCTTGAGATTTATTGTTAATTGTGCTTTGGTCGTAAATGCTCCTAGTTGGGTCATTGATTGCTGCAGCCCTATCGGTGTTTGCAGCCGCGGCCCGTGGAGGGAGTTACGGTGGGGCAGGGAGGCGGGGAGGGGGAGGGGCAGGGTGGAGGGTGCTAAAAACTGGCATATGGATAATTGCAGGTAAGTACACAATTTAATTAATAAAACAAAATTCGCAGCGCACACTGCATCGCAAAATGCGATGCTGTGCGCGCTACGAATTTCTGAAGGACACCAAAGATGTCCTCAGGATTTTACCAGATATTGAATTCAACAGGGACCTAGAGTTACTCGTATCCTTTGACGTAGAGTCTCTGTATACGTCTATACCACAGATGGAGACGTTGGAAGTGATCGAGAGACTACTGTTAGCAAGAAACCTCAATTCCATCACACCGGTTATCTTAATCATGACATTGGCAACTATGGCAATGACAGAGAAATTTTTTCAATTTGAAGACTCCATCTTCTTACAGATTAGCGGGACCAGTATGGGCAGCATTTTTGCCCCGAGCCTCGCTAATCTGTATGTACATAAATTCGAACAGGAGCATATCCTCAATATTAACAACCCTTACTACAGCTGCCTACGGCTATGTAAACGTTACATAGATGACGTTCTAGTCGTATGGCGGGCACAGCTGAAGACCTAGAGAGCTTCCATCTATGGCTGAATGGGAGAAACCAGTTTTTGAAATTCATCGTTGAATACAATAGACATCAGCTGGCTTTTTTGGATCTCTTGATCACATCAACATCAACTGGCCTACAATCAGAGCTATACTGTAAACCAATGGCCAGAAATTCCCTATTAGGCTACGAAAGTTGTCACCTAAAAGCTCTGCGTGACAATCTTCCCTACGGGCAATGCTTGAGAATACAGCGTAATTGTTCATCTAAACTGTACTTCATGAACCATGCCAAAATTCTAGAGGAGAACCTAGTTGCCAAAAAATACCCTAAACAACTGATCCGCAGGTCTAAGAAAAGAGCCTCTAACAATAATCGAGAAAGTCTGCTAGAACCTTCACTTCCGAAAGAGAAACAAGATCGAATTACGTGTGTGAACATCTACTGTACAAAATCAAATAAAATCCAGAAGATTATTAGAAAACACTGGGCTATCCTGAATACTGGAACACACAAGTTACCCCCACCACTGTTTGCATTTAAGCGGGGACAGAATCTAAAGGACCAACTGGTCCATACAAGACCAAAAATGAACATTTCCCGAGCAGTGGGCACTCTGTGGGACATGCCAGCTGTCACAGGTCACCATCCCTGTGGCAATTGTGCAGCGTGCCCGCAAACCTCGAGAACAACAAGCATTGATATAGGCACTGACCGCCCCTGGGAGCAGCGACCGTTTACAAACTGTAACAGCCAGAATCTTGTGTATCTTATAACCTGCTCCTGCAACATGAAATATGTAGGGATGACAACGCAAAAATCAAGACCTGCATTTCGGAACATAAGAGTTCAATTAGATGTTAGAAGAAGTCCACCAGGCTGACCAACTATTTTTTAGAAGTGAGACACAAGCCCACCAACCTAAAATGGACTGTTATTGAACAGCCACTGATTCCCACCCATATAACAGATGTAAGTAGATTTCTGTTTAGAAAAGAGCAAAAATGGGTGTATAAATTGAATTCAGATAAAAATGGATTGAACGAACACATCCCTTGGATGTCGTTATAATATGCTAACAGAGTTGCCAATTACATTTGTTCTTGCAGACTGCGATACAGTAAAAATGAACTAAATAAAGACAACACTCTTTGGGTGTCGGTATCATATGTCTATTCAATCCATTGAGTTGTCAACCATGTGGTCTCACAGACTAGGATACACTGAAACATTTGCTTCTGGTTTGGGTACCGCCCTATTGAACATCTAATAGGCAAAGTATGGTTCTCTTCAGATTTTGACTCAGAGAAACAGGTCAGAAAATATCCCTTTGTTTCTTAGTGTGTTTCAACTTCATAATTAAATTATAATATAGACATATCTTTGTGTCCATCGACATTAGAAATCTGTGTCTAAGAAACACTACAACTCCCAGTACCTTGGTGAGGGTTGACTGAGATTAATGATGACACATGTTTTATATATTTCTGCCCCGGTGGTTTATTTGCTTTCTTAATTTCTTCTTTTCAATACTATTCATTATCCCCAGAAATAGGAAGCATGAGTTAACATTCTAAACGCCGCAGGACAATAATCTCAATTGAGTTTCCGATCATAACCGAGAAACAAACTACAATTCCCGAGTGCCGTTGCACCTGCGCAGACTGATGACGCGCATGACGCGACGTGTTCAGTACAACGAACACGGGTAAATACGCGAGGCTTCCTCCGGTTCAGCACCTCCCCGAGACAGCCCAGAAGGACGTCCGGAATACCGACCGGAAGGTGAGCACGCGTTTTTCTCCTGACCCGCGTCTCTCTCACTATGAAACGTCCATTATGGTTGTGGGTGTATTATGGTGTCAGTGGGCTATCTAGCTAGCGGTATTTTAACGGCACCATTTGAAGTTTACTGACAATGAGGCTTGATTACCAAGTTTGAAGTATATTCTTAGTTAGATATACGTGAGACCATGAGTGACAACAGTGCTAAAGTATAATGGATAATATTCAGTTGGTAATAGGCAGCTGCCTAATAAAGGCTGATAACTGAGTAGCTGTCGCAACCTCTGTATAGGCAATAACGCCATAGCTGTGCTTTTGATAGAATGGACAGGACAGTCTTGAGTACATATTAAAGTGAAAACACGTCCAAATAAGATATGGATATCATTCCCCTTGCTATCCTGTCCTCTGAGCAGTGTTATGAGGTCGGTGCTGACTGATATGTCATGTTAATCCATTCTTTTTAATGTTCTTGTTCACCAGAGCGGTGCTCCAATTACCTGCGCTGTGGCCAGGTGAGGTGGAGGTTTTCTCTCCTGCCATCTAGGTAAGTGAGAGTGTATACTTTACTAATAAGATAGTATACGTGTCACTTGATGACACTTGATAGGCAAAATCTGTCTAAAATTTAGATCACTCCATGGATCCTGCAACCATACTTATACTAACTGCTGGTTGTTTGTCTTTCTTTGTATCTGTATGTGTGTGTGTCCAGATCACTCGGTGTTTTGGGAACCAAAAAAGCCAGGAGAATGATGACCTACACAATACCCAGGTGATAAAAAAAAAATGTCTTTACACCAGAACATTGAGCAGTAGCGATAATGTTCCTGACGAAAGCAGCAGGATACCTCCTGGGGTCCACTTAGTCTGCAGAAACATGTTGACCGTATACACTAAGTAGTAGTTATTTGTTGAGACTACTATTGTCGCACTCTTTTTATTGATTTGGGAGTGAATAGGTGTCTATTAAAGCGTTTTACCCTCTTTACTATCCAATTTTAGTCATTTGAGCACTTTTTTCATTCACTACACTTCTTTTGTGCACTGCTCTACAGTTGTCACTTTACACCCAGGTACACCATAGGATTCACTGGGCCTTAGGCGGGCCACTAGGATAGGGACTTTATATGAGATTCTGATTAAAGATCTTAGTGATGATCTGGAGCGTGTTGAGAGAGGATGGGCAACAAAATGAGATAACCCAAATTTAGATATCGACACTTCTCTGATCATGTCCTCCAAATTATTTTTAGCTTCTAACCTCAAGGCCCAGTATTACAGAACAATTTATGCTCTCTATTTTACACCTTCAAAATTATATACTTGGGGCCTACGGCCTAATGATCAATGCCCAAGATGTGATCAGCCTCTTGCAAATCTAACACATATGTTTGCTGAATGCCCCAAATTAGACTTAATAAAAAAGATAATCTCCGAATATTGGGCGGAAATTTTTGGGCACAGATTGAGAACTTCATTGACTGTATATATTTTAGGTCATGATGAATCTCTGGGGTATAATAATGAAGAATCAATGTCTGTTTTTATAGGCATAGCAGTGCTTCGAATTATACTGGCTGCCCGCTGGAAAGAGTCTGAGGCACCTACCTTCCAAATGTGGTTAAGCCGGCTTTTGGGGATTTACAAACAGGTGCTAGCTATTTACAAAACTAGAGGAAGAAAATCTAGAACTCTTGGCACCCAGATTTGGGCTCCTATTACTAATTGGTATGAAAATAAAAGAGGTCCTCATGCTCCTTGTTTGATAGAACTATGAATTGTATATTTTAACCATGATATGATATTGCTTTTTTTTTTATTTGATCTTCCTTTGTTGTTACCTTTTTATAATTTTATGATGTCTCTTATGGGCAATAACTATTACTGTGATTTAATATATATGAACTGATTGCTCTGTTTGTACTGATATATGTATTATGGTCTTGCTCAATAAAGAAAAAGAAAAAAAAGGATTCACTGGGCCTTGCTGGTTAGATAAGTTACATACATCTTGCTTATCCCCAGTGGGTACAATAAAATCTTTACCTTCCGGGTGTGAAGGATCCCAGATGATGAACAGGGCGGTATCGATTGACAACTGATAGGTATTTTTTCACATGAAAGGAGTACCCATTTAACTAGTGTTTACATCACTTAGTCACAGAATAGTTTTTTTTTGCTGTCTATCCCACTTGTTCAGATACTTAGTTAGACATTTGTTCTTTTATGACCCACTGCTACATTTTGTTGACTTAATTATATATAGGGGGGTATAGCGGTGCTAGGTCCTTAAACATCCCCTTGGGCCCTTACCCCTCTTTTTGTGTCCATAATCAATATAACATACATATAATATCAAGTGCCTTTTTAGTGTCTTGTTCACTAAAAATTGAATAGGCAGTGATGTTGTTGCTTAAAGATCAGCCTGATCTAAAGCCCATTTGAATAATGACAAGAGACTTTTCTCTTCATGCTCATATTGTACCTTTGACTGTTTAAAACGTTAAGGGTTATTTTTATTTTTAGCTTACATTGCTGGTCTAACTTTACCAGCATTTCTGAGTTCATGAAAGCTTTGTTTTTATTTTGCACATAAATTCATTCTATATATTTCGTAGGTTATCTTTGTGCATTAAGCTATATAATGTCTAAACAGAAGGCTACGAAAAACCCTCCTGTGTTGGCCACAATGGACAATTATTTGGTGAAAGTGGTCAGTAAAATCAATAAGGAACGAAGGATGTCACTAGGGAAGGAGAATTCCCCAATTAAATGCCTTACTCTGCCTGATTCTCATACTGTCTTACAAACAGTTGACTATCCCGATCTCGTTAACCTTGATATCTTGTTGGAAACCCATGTCCAATCTGTAGACATTCAGGATATTTCTGCTGCACCCAGTGTACCCCCTATTCAGTGCTCACCGGAACCTAGAGCATTGAGAGCATGCAGAAAAGCACCTATTAATCGGGGGGGGGGAATCGTACCCGTAACAAAAGGAGAGGTGAAACCCTACCCAAAAGCTCTGCAGGGGACGAGGAGTCAACAGCTAAGAACGTTACAACTCTTATGAATACCGAACAATTTGAGCTTTTAATAAGCATTATAGATGCCAAGGTCGACAAGATCATCAAACCCCTGGTAGAAAAACTGGATCAGATTTCAACCGAAGTAATCAGATTAGGTGGTCTTCTTGATTCGCATATTGCTCTGGTTGAAAAGTATAGGTCTGTTAATGAGGGTCTAGTTCCCACCAAAGTAGCTCCAAAACAGTTAACTGGGGGAAGATTAGTAAAAGATGTTGTTACATCGGCCCCCTCACCTTCTGACCCATCGTCCACCATCTGTCAGAACAAGCCAGCTACTATTGCTGTGGTCCCATCGAACCCAGCCAGAGTTATCGAAACTAGAAGAAAACGCCCTATTGATCTGCCCCCAGATTGTGCACCATATGTGGTCATTCTAACTAATGTTCCACCTTTTGAGAAAGACCCTATTAGGCCCCAGCAGGAATCTCATGATTCATTAAAAAACAAAACGGTTTCATGGCTGCACAATAACTGTGGTTTTCCAACTACTTATTCTGATCAAATTCTAACCACCAGAAGGGCTGATTGGATAGGTACTTCTAGTAAAACATGCAGGGGTGACTGTGTCATTGTCAACTTTAAACACCCCCAGCACGTGGCCACAGTTTTGTTAAGGGGAGCCTCCTTAATCCCCGGGGAAGATAGAATCTGTGTACGCCCAGTTGGCTATTTCTATAGTCATTTGGCTAAAATTCCTCCGTATAACAATGGAAACAGAAATTCCCCGCCTATCAATTTCCCAGCGTTTGGGGTCCCTACTCAAAATAGATTCCAAGCTTTAAGCTCTTTGGACTCAAACGACAGACTCGCCCAGGAAGGGGAACCTGCTCCAGGCCAGTCAGCAACTGCTCAGGTGTTTAATCCTTGTGAAAAGTCTTCTAACCCTGATATGACCAGGGTGGAGGGCCAACACCTGATCAGTGGCACTAGTCTTAGAGCAGCTGGGAATTTTATAGAAGGGGAAGAGGTAGTTGGCTCTATTCCCCCAAATATCCCCAGTGTCAAAGCACATAAAGGCATTTCCATAGTCAGTTGGAATATCGCTGGATTAAAATCTAAAGAGGACGCCCTGGGTTGGAAGGGTTTTATTAACACCTATGACATACTCTGTTTCCAGGAAACCTGGTGTAGGGGAGAGTTACATTTTGCGGGGTTTGTATCGTTTAATTTACAGGCAGTTAGATCTGCATCGGGGAGAGCTAAAGGGGGACTTATGATTTTGGTTTCCATTAATAGACGGATTAAGGTTATAAAATATTTGACTGTAGGTTCACATGTACAGATTCAATGGTTTCGCTATGACTAAGGTCGAAACGTCCTTCTAATTAACTATTATAATAATATCTTTGACGATAGTAGGACGTCTGTAGTCAAAAACCTAGCTAGCACTATTGATGACTTAATTGATCAATCTAACGTTTTTTTTATTTTATTTGGTTGGGCGATTTTAATATTTCCTTATGTGAATTGTCATCACAGAAAGTCTGTGGGGTTGTGAATAATGCTGGATGTGAAGATCTCCATTTCAGGCATAATGGTTTTGGAGAAATGCTGTATAAATGTATTAGCAACTATGACCTGGAAATCCTGGATTTTGCTAAAGATGTAAATGGGCTGACCATCCCTACTTTTAAAAACTGGAGGACCAGCTCGGTAATTGATCACGTAATTGTGTCTTCGAGTATTAGTTCTCATTGTGTAGCCCCTAGGATTGAAGTTACATCTTTGAGCGATCACAATTATATCATCCTAGATTGTTCGCTATGGAGTGAGAGTCCTGTAGCTGTGGGTCATACTGTCATTAATGTGGAACCCCACAGACCGAACAGTGTTAGAGTCAGATGGGTTGGGGATAGAGCAAATGAATTTATACGCTCTATTGTTTCTGATTGTTTAATAGACATTACCCTCATCCTCGAAAATAATACTGACTGTGAATGTGTTTTAACTGCTTTTAAAAACATAAACCTATCCATTGATGCTAGGTTCACCAGACCAATTAGAGACAAACGCAGTCACGGACAAGGATGGTTCGACCATTCGTGTACTAAGTTATTAACCGAGCTGAAAAACGCACTTGCTAAAAAACTTGGGGACACCATCTTAATAAATAAACAAAGAGCTGAATATAAACTTGCATTGAAAAATAGGAGAAGAGATTTACAGCAGGAAGCATGGGATTCTCTTAACCAAGCTGCAGAGCTACATAATAATACATTATTCTGGGCTACGGTTAATTCTCCCTTCCTCAGGTAGGATAATATCCCGGTATTAAGCTCTAATGTCCCTAGTGATTGCTGGGTAACGCATTTTTCTAATATTTTTGGTTCTGATTGCGGCCCAGTTACTACCTCATGCAGCTGGCCCGTTTTACCTTTAAACTTTACTGTGGCCGAGGTCGAGTCAGGAATCCGTGCTAGCAAGGGGGGGAAAGCTCAGGGACCCGATGGGGTTCCTATTGATGTCTACAAAGCAGTCCCGGAGATCTGGAGCCCCCCCTTGCCAATGTTTTTAATGCAGCTTTATGTTCGGATGCTCCAAAAACCTGGGGGGTATCTATTATCATCCCAATCTTCAAGAAGGGTAATAGGTCTGAAGTAAAAGATTACCGCCCCATTTCCCTCCTGGACTCCTCTGTAAAGGTAATGAGCCGAGTCATGTTAGCCAGGCTCGAGGAGTGGGTTGATGAAAAGGGAATCCTGGCAGACAGCCAGTATGGATTTAGGAAAGGTAGGGGCACATTAGACCAATGTTTAAATCTTGACCTCATAATTGGCAAATATGTCGAAGCTAAAGGTGGCGCATTATATTTATGCTTTGCTGATCTAAGCAGCGCCTTTGACATGGTCAATCATGCAATTTTATGGCCCATTTTGTTACGGATGGGAGCCCCTGAGGGTATCATTTTCTTCCTTGCCAGGCTGTACCAAAAGCTGCAAACCTGTGTGCGCTTTGGAACCAAGGGAGAATGCACTCCCAAATTTAGCGTTCGACGCGGCATAAGACAAGGTTGTGTTTTAGCCCCGTTATTGTTCATTTTATTTATAAACGAAATTGATGAAATTTTAAAGAGTGTCCAAGCTGATGCACCCAGGTTAAAAGGCGTATCCTTGCCGGTGTTATTATACGCTGACGACGCTGTGCTCCTTTCCAGAACCCAACTGGGTTTACAGCGTTTGATGGATAGATTTTCTCTGTTCATTAAGGACAGGAAACTACTCATCAATAAGGAAAAGACGCATACTATGACCTATGGGGTTAAAAATAATAAATCCAATGCCTTTTTTATCGATGGTAACAAGGTGCTACCAGTTGATTCATTTTGTTATCTCGGAATCACTTTTTCCCATGACAGAAAATGGACCAACGAATTTAACAACATCAGTAATAAAATGGCAATAAGTGCCCATGGTATCTTCAAATTTGCAGCAAAAATTGGGGATAGGCGAACCAGGGACATGTTGCAAATGTACCAAGCTAGATGCGCAACTATTGCATTGTATGGGGCGGCTATATGGGGTCACAGCTGCGACTATAAATTGCAGTTGGAGGAAAATTCTTTCCTGAAAAAACTTTTATGTTTATCCACCTCTGCCGCCACTGTATTGATCCATCGGGAATTAGACATCAATTATTTGAATGATCTTTTATCCTTAAGACCTTTAATGTTATGGCGCTCCATATGGCTTCAGGATGAAAAGACCCTCAACAGATCTATAATTGAGGATTGTCTTTCATTGGACTTGTACAGGAAAATCCCATGGATAAAATATGTCTCTGATTGTTATTTACAAATATTTAATCATAATGTTTTGATCGACCCTAAGGCTGCCTTGACGATACCAAAAGCCGAGCTGAAAGCCATATTTTTGGATAATTTGGCAAAGAAGAGGGCTTCTGCCAGTCGGTCCATGTTAACTGTCACATTTTCCAGCAGATATTCCCTCACAGAAGGTTTTCCACCATACTTAGCACTGGTGACCAGGCAATCGCATAAGTTTGTCCTGTCCAGACTAAGGTTCGGAATAGTACATCATCTGGTGGCCCTGCCTAACCTTAAGCAACATCCTAAAGGACCTTGTCTGTGTGACGGTATATCAAAACAGAGCACCTTGCACTTTTTATTAATATGCAAACTGTACCTGAACTTTCGAATTATGTACCTAAAACCTTTGTTTGTTAAATATGGGGTACGTACAGTTGATGAGGCAATGATTCTTATTTTTAACATGAAATTGGCAGACCTCTGTTTTTATACTGCTGTGTTTTTAAACAAATCTATTAGTGTGCGTAAAAACATGATATTTTAGTGTATTTGGTCTGTATTCCATGATATTCATTTTAAATTGATGATTTATGTATCGTGTCCTTTTTACATGTGCTTTTATGGTCATTTCTTTTGTACTGAATAAAGCTTCATGAATTGAATTGAATTGAATAATGGCAATAAACGTATTGTTAAATGTCCAATCATGCAAATAGGATAATAAAAGAATTGCTAAAAGTTTCCCTTCCAAGTCCAGGAGGCGATAAGATGACAGTTCTTCTGAACTTTCGTCCCACCTTTTTTATATTGGGTGGATTAATGCGCCTTTCAACGACAGTGGAATTGGACCTGATTGTAAAATAAACAAAAACAAACTATAGAAAATTTCTGCCCAGAAGTCAGGATGGATTTGTAATATATCAATGGGAATTCCCTTAGTCCCTGCATCCTTAGATGAATGTAACTTCGGTATTAAACCGGTTATTACCTTAATAGTAACAACCAAATCTGTGTTATAATATGCAGGCAATGGCTATGCCACCATAGATTTTCTATCATATGTGTCATTGATGAACAGCTCCCATTTATCAAACGGGACAAAGTGGTCATTTGCAGGGTGATAAGACCCCAGCCCATGGCCAATCAAAGACCAGAAATGCTTTGAATTGTTCGATTTAATTGTGAGATGTAAAGGCACCCACGCCACATCTTGTTGACAATGAGGGAATTCCTGGACGTTCTCCCTATGAACTTTTTAAACTCTTTTATATGTAAGTCTCGGGGTGAGGAAGGTTGCTCCATTTGAATTCTACATAATTACCTCTGATATTTTCTCCTGAGAGCTCGTATTGCTATTATGAGTCCTTGGATTTTTTGTCACACACACTGGTCTTGATGAAATAAAATGAATGATTTGTCATAACCGATGTCCATAGTTTTTTTTACCGATTGGTAGGGTAATTCTCTTTGTATCAATTCCCTAATATTTTAAAGATGAAATCCTGTGTTCCCAATGCATTTAGCTCAACTCTAAGACCCATGTTTATCAAGATTTTGCATCACCCTTGTACCACTCAAGCAAGGGAACGCAAGGGCGATACAAAACCTAAATTAGATTTAACAAGCCAAGCAAGGCCAGCTTGCTGGCCCTGCATGGTTTCATAAATCTAGAGTAATGTAAGACAGCAATAATCACTGCCTTACGTTACTCTGCGGCAAGAAGCCATGCCATGGGTGAAAAAAGGATGTTCCTATGCATTCACCCATGCATTCCCAGATTTACCAACACTGGTAAACCTGAGAATGCATCACAATTGCACGCCTCCCCACCAAGAAGAACAGCAAGGAGAAATATATTTATTTCTCCTCATTTTTCCTCTTTCTAAGTGTGCTGCAATGTGCACCACACATAAAAAGAGGAAAATGCCTCTGGGGATTGTTTTTGTGCAGGAAGGTGTTCCTTCCTTTGCAAAAACAATACTACCGCCACCGCAAACACCCTTGCACCATGGTGCAAGGTTGCCTGGATTGGTGCTATGCAGCAGTTTGTGCACCAGAGATGGTAGAGAGCAGGAATGCGTCATATATTATTAAATACTATGCATTCCTGCCCTCCTTTTTACGCTGCACATAAAGGTGGCTTGCTGCATTGCATTGCATGAAATATTGGTAAATATGGGCCCAGGGCCTCTTTCTATCTAAATGTGCGCTGGTCAATAGATTCAAAATAATATTTTTAAATATGAACCATCTGTGGCCCAGGCTCTATAGACAAACTGTAAATTTATTATTTATGGATCATGATCACATTCCTGTCTTGGAATATTATCATAACTCTTACTGGCAGAAAAAATAGTGAAATGTAACAATGCATAATCGATTATACTCTTTGTATGATATGAATGTGGACAGAGTAGGTTGATCGGCAGGGAATCTTCCATTTAACGTCCAGAAACCTGAGTCAAATAAGAATTTATACATATATTTAATTTTAGGCCGCTTAAGTGCCCACCAATCGACAATGATAGATATTAGAACATCAAAAAGTGAGTCCGGTAGATCCTCAGGTGGCAACATGTACCCAAAAGTGAATAGTAAGTTATTGTTAAAATCACCAGTAATCAACACCTTGTCATCCAGAAGGAGAACTAAGATATCTCCATTTTCTTGCAGCACATTAAATGTTTTTGGTATGCCTTTTATTAAAGTGACAGAGAGCATACATTCAAGGTCAGTAACTAATTCTGACCTTTACTGCCAAGTGGTACTAGTAATACAAAATTTAATGTTGGTTTTAAATCTGTAGTTTTTAGCATTAAGCAATTTTTAATCAAGGTCATTAACTCTCCAGCAGGTCTGCCCACCTTCTTGTGGGTTGGGCTACTTTTATAAATGTGACAGTCGGGCACAGTAAGTGAATTGGTGTGCCATGTTTCCACCAGGCAAACAACGTAATGTTTTGATAAAAATGAGTCAAAATTGAACTCACTAGAAGCTAGATGGTGTTCAAGCCCAGCATTATTCTAAAGGAAATCATTAAGTCAGGTAGAAGCAATTCATGAGCAACTTCATGTTGACTAGGTCTGCAGCAGGAGTCCTGGATCTTGGATTACTCCTCCTTCTCAATTCATTCATGATCTCCTTTGGCTGTAGTTTTGACTATGCACATATCAAAATTCCTGTTCCTTAACAAATTACTTGGGCTCTTCTTCATTGTTGGCCTTTGTTACCCATGCTTGTCTTCCAAGTTTTATCTTTATCTGGTCTTTCTTGTGTGCTGTATCTGCCGGAGAGTTTCCTTATTATGTTGTAGAGTACTTTTAAGATTCTGTGGCTTGTTGCTTCCTGGGTTTGTGTTGCAAGACCACCCATTCATTTTCTCTTGTCTGCTCTTAAGCTTCTCTTTGCTTCCTTGACAGGTTTGGTGTATTCCCCTTGAGTTGCCGCTTTTTTCTGCTCTTATTCGGCTACTGTTGACTGCATCATTCTTTTCCTTTTTTCACTTGGATTTTGAAAAGAGTCTTGGTGGAGATCCGTTCTTTAAGCTGGTGTTTCTTGGGACTTGGTACCTCCTGGAAGGTTGATGTCATTGTTTCTTAGATCTTCTCCACCTGGCTTTTTACTGATTTTCTGTCATCCTCTAGTTCTTGCAGTAATTGTTATGCTGCTGGAGTTGTTTTGTCGGTTCCATGCATGCTTTCTTCAGCTTTAGCTTTTGCCTGGCCATCACAAGGTGATGGTTTAATGCCACATCCACTCCTCTAATCACTCTCACATCCTGCAGGGACCTCTGAATTTCTTGGCAATGCAGACATGGTCGATCTGATTATTTGTTGAACAGTCTGGTGACACATTGCCTTGTATATTTTTTTCTGTGGGAATATACTCCCACCTATCAGCAGACTTTTCAGGGCACGCAGATCTACAAGCCTTTCACCATTACCATTCCTGTTGGCAAGGCCATGGTTGCCCATTACTTTTTTGTACCCAGTGTGTCGCTTCTTGTCATTGAGGTCCCCCATCAGTATGGTGATGGCTCTCTCAAGGCATTTCTCTAGGATAGACTGAAGTCTGTTGTAAACTGTTCTTTTTCCTCTTCTTTGCTGTCATTTGTATGTGCATAGCACTGGATAACATTCATGTTGATCCTCTTGTGCTTTGTGCGGAAGGTCTCTGTGATGATTCTTGGAACATGGGCTTACCATCCAATCACAGCTCTGTTGTCTGCTGGCATTAGCATCAGTGCTACTCCCTGAGTATGTGGGGCATTCTCTTCCTTGTGTCCAGAGCACAACAGCCTTCCTCCTGGAGCCATTCTTTTCTGCCCGGGCTGTATCCATCTGGCCTCACTGATGCAAAGCAGGGAAAGTTTTTTTCATCTATGCTGCCACTTAGGCTGTCTTTCTGGTCTCGCGGGTTATGGTATTTATAGTAAAAATACAATATATCACATTATCCACCCAAACAGAGGGGAACTGCATGTAACATTGGTGTTTTGAACGGATCACTGACATTATATCGACCACAAAAATATCGAGATACAAAAATATCGAGGTTAAAATATCGAGGGACAAAATATCGACTGGCTATCTTTAAACAGGTAAGTACTAAAATATCGACTCAAAAATATCGAGTTACAAAACTATAGACTGTCAAAATATAGTTTTTTAAAAATATCTTTAAATTAAGTTAAAACTAATATAATAATAAATATATTTAATATAAACTTAGTTAAAATTATTAAATAAATGTAATATTAATAAATAAATAATGTAAATAAAAAAATATATAACACAAATAATACATATATATATATATATATATAATACATATTATTAAATAAACATATATTATATTTTTACGGTAGCATAGCAAAATGGTTACAATTTATTGTAACAACTCTAGTGAGTTCAACAGTAGGGAAAGCGTTGGATAGCGTAGGGGTAAAATTTACTTTTCCCACTCCAGTGGGTGCAACAGTAGGGAAAGCGTTGGATAGCGTAGGGGTAAAAATTACTATTCCAACTCCAAAGTGTGCAACAGTAGGGAAAGCGTTGGATAGCATAGGGGTAACAATTACTATTCCCACTCCAGTGGGTGCAACAGTAGGGAAAGTGTTGGATAGCGTAGGTGTAAAAATTACTATTCCCACTCCAGTGGGTGCAACAGTAGGGAAAGCGTTGGATAGCGAAGGGGTTAAAATTACTATTCCAACTCCAAAGAGTGCAACAGTAGGGAAAGCGTTGGATAGCGTAGGGGTAACAATTACTATTCCCACTCCAGTGGGTGCAACAGTAGGGAAAGTGTTGGATAGCGTAGGGGTAAAAATTACTATTCCCACTCCAGTGGGTGCAACAGTAGGGAAAGTGTTGGATAGCGTAGGGGTTAAAATTACTATTCCCACTCCAGTGGGTGCAACAGTAGGGAAAGCGCTGGATAGCGTAGGTGTCAAAATTACTATTCCCACTCCAGTAGGTGCAACAGTAGGGAAAGCGCTGGATAGCGTAGGGGTTAAAATTACTATTCCCACTCCAGTGGGTGCAACAGTAGGGAAATCACTGGATAGCGTAGGGGTAAAAATTACTATTCCCACTCCAGTGGGTGCAACAGTAGGGAAAGTGCTGGATAGCGTAGGGGTTAAAATTACTATTCCCACTCCAGTGGGTGCAACAGTAGGGAAAGCGCTGGATAGCGTAGGGGTTAAAATTACTATTCCCACTCCAGTGAGTGCAACAGTAGAAAAAGTAAAAACTTCATAAATAAATATAATTAATAGAAATATTATTACCAATTAAATTTAATTTCCAATACCAATTACTTTCATTTACCAATTAAATTTTATTTAATGGACAATTATTAATTAATTAACAATTTTAATTAATTTACATAATTAATTAATTTTTATTAAATTACTTCCCACCCTATTCCCCTATAAACCTACAACCCGCTACAGAAAATAATTTACTAAAAATTAATTATTTATCAATTAATCAATTATTATTAATCACCAATTATATTTTAATTAATTACCAATTAATAATTAATTAACAATTATAATTAATTTACATAATTAATTAATTATATTTAAATTACTTCCCACCCGATTCCCCTATAAACCCACAACCCGCTACAGAAAATAATTTACAAAAAATTATTTATTGATCAATTAATCAATTATTATTACTTACCAATTATATTGTAATTAATTAACAATTAATAATTAATTTACAATTATATTACAGATTTAATTAATTATAATTAAATTACTTCCCACCCTATTCCCCGATAAACCCACAACCCGCTACACATTTATATTACACAATTATTTAAAACTTACCTTAGTTATTTTCGATATTTTGGTTGTCTATATTCTATCTAGTCGATATTATGTCTAGTCTATATTTTTGATTCAATATTTTGGCTATTAATATCGATATTACTCGATATTTTTGTAGTCTATATTATGTCTGGTCGATATTTTGTCTAGTCTATATTTTTACCTCGATATTATGTCCAGTCGATATTTTGGAATCAATATTATGTCTGTATACCATTTTGAACACCTACGTTCATATGCATGTAAATGTACATTTATCCATGTAAATTTCAGATAGGTTGACCTGCCAAAATGTTTTAAGGGATATTTGTGGGGGAGAGGTTTTTACTGAAAACCTAGAGCATTCCAATAATTTGGAAAACAGGACTTTGTGCAGAAAGCAGAATTTACCACCAACACATGACTGAGGAAGTTGAGCGGAGCGACGGAGCACGTGGAGCAAGCAGGCGAGTGTAGGAAAGCGGAGGAAAAGTGGAGCGTTTTTGCAGCTCTGCCTACTCTGCGGACCCGACCTGGTTGAGAATTATGACAGAAGTCGTAATTGGGATTTGCACTGAGGTCGGCAGAACACAAGCGATATTAGCACCGAGCACCGAGCAGGGGTCGGCCCCCAGCCGCAGCCCTAGGCACAACCCCAGCCCTGAACTGGGAACCGAGCGTCACTGTGCCATCAGGAAGGCAAGATTGCCGAAAGAGGGTAGAGGTGACGGTAATGTAAGCCTGTGACACCCCAAATTAGCGAGATGGAAGACAGCGAAGATCTGGGCCAATTCTCATATCTTGATAAGGAGGAGTGTGTGGGACTCCTTGAAACATACCCGCAGGAAAAGTGCAGGAATTACACCCCTGTAGACTCAATATTAGAGGGGCATAAGGAAAATAAGGATTATCAGGCAGCCGAGGAGACGCAAGTGAAACGAAACTTAACTGGATGCATAAGTGGTGCATCTGGAGATCAACATGGAGACATGCAAGAACTTTGAGAACAATGGAGCGGTGGACTCCTGAGTTAATGTAGCATCAAGAAAGAGGCTTGATCAGTGTCTTCATTGCAAAAATATATAAATCTTTATTTTAAACAATCCATGGGATTTTGCGCAAAACAAAAACCTACGCGTTTCGTTCAAAGGTTGAACTTCGTCAGGGCAAGCGTAGCAGAAGGTGAATATGGCAAGTATTGTGCTTGCAAAAGTGGTTCTACGGGCCCAATCTAGTCCGGACCCTGTTCTGGAATAATATGAAGTATTCTCGAACTTGGGGCTGCATGCTTTGTATGGGCCTCCTTGAAAAGGGCCAATAAATTATTCCTGCAGTCTCTTTCAAACGCGTTTCAGGCCATGGAACATCAACACAGGGACAATACTCGCCACATTCACCTTCTGCTATGCTTGCCATGACGAAGAAACGAAACAACTGCGAAGGACAATGGAGGTAGCCGGAGTAAGTACAGAGGACAACCAGTACCCCACAAGCCCCAAGAAGAACCAGACTGGGACCTCGGGGTCAGGGAAGGGCAAGGAGAAGAAGAGGAAGATGCGAGTCAGTAGGCAGGAAAACAGGATCCTGATAATAGAGGTAATAGAACACCATCAACTACTGTTCGTCACCTCCACTGTGTCATTGGCAACAAAAAATGGAATAGGGCAGTTCATCGTGGACAAAGTGAATGCAGTCAGAGTGCTGAAGAGGACAATAGAAGAGGCAAGAGGTGCTGGAGTGATGTGAAGTGCAAAACCAAGCAGAAACTTAGCAACAACCAGAAGGCAGCAATGCAGACTGGAGGTGGGAGTCCAGCGCCACAGGAGGAGCTGGATGAGATGGAGGAAATGGTGTCCACAGTCATCAGTGTGGAGACGGTGGCAGGAGTCGGGGGACCGGACACTGCTCTACATGTCCTGAAACAACAGCAAAAGGGTGAGTAATGACCAGGGATTGGGGGGACAGGGGAGATGGGCACAATGACACACATGCACATTTAAGTAGAGCACAGTGTACACCCACACTGACTCTGGAGCATGTCTCTGATCCCCTTGGCACACTGCAGCACACCTGGAAACAGCAAGTAGGCCCCGTCCACTATGTGCACAAAGGTGCCACCCCTATCACCAATCCTACAACCAACCCATGCACATGTGCTGAATCCAGCAAAACTGTGGCTCTGTGAGCCACACTGACAATGCAAGTGACACTGCATGACGAATAGAAAGCCTGCAGCCAATATATCATGAAATGTTGCTCGACACAACAATGAGGTGGCTGAGTGTGGACCACATCCGTAAAGGAGCAAGTCACACTCTGACACATCCATGTGCACAAACCAACCATGACAACAACACATCTGCGGATAAACCAAGCCCCAAACCCCCTACTCCCACCAAGAGACCAATGTACCCAATTATGCAACATCTCAGCACTGAATAAGCACAGAAGTCAAAGGCACACCACAAGAAAGGGATAAGGGGCAGCAAAATCTGAGCTGCAGGGCCGACTCTCCCAACATGCAGCACACACACATAACATGCAGAGCACATCATCATTGACAACAATGTGGTAGAAACCGCAACACGTCCACAACAGAACTGAGGACACAACTGGTGCCGCGTGTGTGTAGAAACTGGCCAATCAAATTAGGCATTGCAGGGAAATGTGAGTTGACAATGTACAAGTACAAACACACATCCGTGATGTAGTCGAAATGTCCACTGTCCCCCAACAAACTAGGCAGCTCCTCCTAAACAGTCACAATGTACCATGTCATGCATTCTATATGTAAACATGTACAATGCGTCAACATGCATGTGAACACAATGTTAACTGCATCTCTCCTTCACATTGCAGTGGGAAAACGAACACCTCCTGCAGAGCAGACCGAACCTCTCTTCTCTGATGACGAAGAGCACCATCACACCATCGACACCGGCGCCTTCCAAGAGTTTCTTGACAGCAACGTCAACCCACCTCCAGAAGCAGGGCAGCCCAGCTGCATTGATGTGACCCCACACCCTGCACAGACCACACAGCAGGCAGCACCCACCAACACAGCTGCCTCCCAGGACCCCCACGAAGAACACATGGCCTTCCAAAGCCGTGTTGGGGTGCCAGGAGAAGCTGGCTGAACAGGTGCGGTGGGATTCGACCGCATGGCAGCCAAACTAGATGCCATACATGGGTGTCTAAGTCCCATCAAGGACCACTCACAGTCCCTAATGGACCCCCACAGTCCACTCCATACTCTCCAATGATCCATGGCTGCCATCGCTGGAGTCCTGACTCAAATATAAGAACCACTGTCTAGTCAGAGTGGCTCTAGCGATGTCACCCAAGAGTTGGGAGACATGGAGCAGACGAAGACAGAAAGAGCGGCTGCCATGGCTGCTCACCAGCAAGAGGTAGCTGGGTTCCTCAATGCCCTAAAGATCCTCCTCATGATAATGTTGCCACAAGGCCTGGCGCGGATGAATGCTGCTGCTACCACTCCATCCACATCTCTGCCCCTTGAAGTTTAAGTGCCACACACTGTGGCAGACATTCCATCTCCAGCCCCTGAGGTATCACTTCCACACAGTGTTTGAGACAGAACATCACCGCCCACTTGTAAGGCTCATGAAACAGCAGAGGACGAAGATGCAAATGAGTCTGCCTTCATGGTAAGAAGGACGCAGTAGCATTCATCTCCGCCATATGGCTGGTTTCGGCTTGGGTCTGCCCTCTGCATCATCAACGCCATGTGGCGTTGCCTCGCGGGTCACAGAGTTAGTGGCACCTAAAGGGCTGAGCGAGTGTGCAGCCTGCGATGATGCTGTGTGCACTGATATGATCTCTGACATTGTGAAATCAAGACCCAGAATCAAGTGTGTGACCTGGTGGTCTGCGGTGCGGGGCTGCATGATGTGGAGGCTGCCAAGGTCCTGGGACCCGGGCTTGGAGCATTCACCAGCACTTGGTGGGCCCTCTTGAAGACACGTCGGTGTCGGAAGGTGAGCAATGAGGCCTTTGTGCCAGGGGCGGGCAATCACTGCTGGATGGCAGGACGGGCTGGGGTGCAGCAGCCTTAGTGTGCAGGGGCGGGCAAGCGATGATGGCGTGTGGAATGATATAAACTATGCCATTCTAAATCTGGACTCTGTTTCAGATAAGGGACCTTGTGGACTGCAGTGTATACCGGCACGTGGTTGGAGACACACCTGCGGCAGCAGGTGAGCAGCGAGACCTGGGTCTGCAGTGTCGGCACTCTCTCTCCCTCTCCCTCTCTTCCTTTCACTGTCTCTCTCTCTCTCCCTCTCTTTCTCTCTCTTTCTCTCTCTCTCTCGCTCTCTCTCTTTCTCTCGCTCTCTCTCTCTCTATCACACTCTTTCTCTCTCTTTCTCTCTCTTTGTCCTTTGATGAGCGAATAACACACCTTCTTATCTTGAATTTTGTCATGCAGCCTGTAACTTACAGATTGTCCAGAGAAGACCCGCCACGACTCTTCCAAATAGATGTTTTGAGTTTAATTTGAATAAAATGTTTTGTTTGGTAATTCAAAGATGAATGAGTGATTCTCCTTTTTCTGACCACACATGAATGTGAGGTGTTGTAATTGTGCAACATCAGGCGATTTGTTTTATTCATGATTTCGTAAAGTTGATGTAACATATCTATGTCCTGGGTGGGGCCCAGGGGTGGGGGGTCCTGGGGCTGGTGGGGGTTGTGGCCCTTTTGGGTGTCCAAGCTGCATGATTGTTGGCTCCATGACATCTTTTGTTCTTCAGGTGTGGCTCTGGGCTGGGCTCCCTTTTATGGTCAAAGTTGTCGTCTGACTTTACACCAGGTAAGAGCAGCTGTTAATTCCCTGCTGCTAATGCGCCTTATCGCCTGTTTTGGGATCTTATCGCCGATCTGACTGGTCATTGAAAATGTTGCGAAGTGGTGTTTTTGCCGCTTTTTGTACGGTAACGCCTCCTCTGCATCTCATTAGCATTAGTTGCCATGGTCATCTGTCGCGATATTTTTTGTGGCTGCTGTCGCAGGTAGACTGGTGGTATTGGCTGTTAGCACCAGATTGTGAATGGGGTGATACATTTATTGCAACTTTGGGTGCGATTAAGTGCTGATAACTCTGCGATAAGTCCTTGAGAACATGCCCCTTAGTTTCTTGAAGTATAGACTTGGTTTGTTACCCTGCATACAGAATCTTCCACCCTGACAAAAGGAGAAAGCGGTCCTTAAATGACGCTTATGCGGGTCAGCACCAGAAGATCTGCTGCATTTACTATGTTCTGGTAAAGAACTTTTACAAGACGAAAACAACTGTTAAAACGTAAACTTAATCAGCGAGGGGTACGCACCAGGAGGCAAGCAGTTCTGGCATATTTTGCAACTAACAACCCACAATTTAGTAAAGTACCTGAGCTATGAGAAAAATTAAATGCCAGCAATGTAGTAACCAAACAACCTAGCCATATGGAATAAATGTAAGATAACGAGGAGGCTAGTAGATGTCCTTTCCATATACCTTCTCATCCTGGCACCAAAGCACTTTTTTGAAGTTTAAAGTACTTCTTACTGAACACAGGCATAACTAAGGAAAGTAACTAAGTACTAAATTTAAGTACTGTTTGCTTATAATGAAGTACAACCGAGCTGTTGACCAGTATAGTTGCTGAGGTTATGTCAAAAGGAACTGCCAGTGCAACAGCTAATAATGATTACAGTTGGTTATAAACAGTTGCAACTCTAAATACGAAATCCTGAAGAGAATGCTCCCTGTTTTGCACTAATGTACTTTACTCAAGCCTAAAGCACTGAAGGATTCAGAATTATTTCTAATGGACCATACTCACCAATAGCCTATATACCAATGTCGTTATCAAGAATTCAGTCGGCAATTGAGAAAGTTCAATCGTTTATTCAACAAATACAAGCCCTGACAGGGGAGCCTCAGTCTACACGACCCTCGGAGGTGCGCAGAGGCGACTGAATACATACAGATGATACAAGGCATATATACATCCCACAAAGTCGCCTTACTAGGAAAGATACAACTTGTCAGTGAGCCAGCAGGAATACCCATATTAGGCACAATTGATTGCAAATAGCCTAGGCCTAAGCTATTCCGGGGGCAGGTCAGCAAGATGCCTCCCTGTCTATCTGTAGCCCGGGGAGTACAGGAACAGGCTCTCCTAGAATGTGTGCATCCCACTAGAAGGGCAGGTGTGACCTTGAGTTTCCCTGAGCTACAAGTTAGCAAGTGAAGCAGACAGCTAAGCCAGTCACCATGGTTTCATGCGGAAAGTTTAATCACGTGATTTCAGGGAAACAGTATTTGCACACAGAGAAACGAAACAAAATGTCTTCGGTCATATCAATAGGCCTAGGCAAAGTAAGGTGAATCATTTCATACTATATTAATACAATGAAGCGATGCAATGCTAATCATACAGTTATACAGTTATATTGTATATATTAGGCCAATAATATTTGATTATCGAATTCATATCCCATCAGACGGCCCTTTTGGCCTACTATAGCCAATATAACTAGATTTTATTCCACGAATACACCCTCATCGATTTGCATAAGATCTGAAACCTCCTTCTGAATCATTTGCTTTTCGACCTTAGCTTGACGAGAAAAGTTCAGAACAGTTATCTTTGTTGCACAGAAAGAGCAGCAAGCTGGGCCACATTGGAGACACAGGCAACAGGTAAATATGACTCCAAAGGCTCCTGCAAGCACCATAAATATTTTCCAACCCCAGGTAGCTAGAAGACCCCAGAACAATCCGCTAAGGGACCAAGTACCATTATCGACATGGGCTTCACTAGCTAATCGATGTAACTTCTGAATGGCTAGATGTATGGTCGGGGCCGAATCAGGAATGTATACGCAACAAGAGCTGCCGATCACATGACAGGCTCCTCCCCTATCGTCGAGGATGACGTCAAGAACCATCCGGTTCTGAAGCGAAACAAGCCTCGTCGCCTGAAGCTCTACAGTAAGATTAGTCAGAATCCCTGTCGTGGTCTGCACTACATTTTCCACTATTCTTGACAGGCGTCTTATACTACGGCTATTAAAGATTGGTCCCCAAAATGGGGTAAGACCTTTGGCAAAATCTTCAAACTGCTGTAAGGAAGTATCAGTTTGATCAGTGCTATCAATATCAAAGCTCCGAATGCTTCGGTTGGATTCTATCTTTCTTTTAACTAGCTGATGTGTCTTGTGATAATCTGATGGGGCGATGTAAACTGGGGGATATAGGAATGAAAGGTAACACCGTCCGGCCCATCCCTGGGGAAGCCAATTATATGCGTTTTCACCGCATACAAAATACACATTAGGAGGAGTGATCACGGGGGGAGTACTATATGTCTGCAGGGTGTAAGTATAGTTACACTTACTACTCCCTACCTTAACATGGCCTCGTCCCTGGATGCAAAAGGGGGAAGTAGTGTTTATAATGGGGATAGGCAAGGCCTTGTCATTCGTGACATTCCGTTCCTTAAAATGTTGGAAATACATGGTGGAATTAAATAGTTCAAAATCTTGCATTTCTTCTTCTAACCAGGAAGCATTTTTATATTCGGTATATACATTCATACATGCATTCGGTTCTAAGGATCCCTCTCCTCCATTCCCTTTGGCATCAAATCTCTGATGCTGCTCTATGTACTTTAGAATCGCCTCATAATCCTTTTCAGTATATATCTTGGGATTATCTACATAATGGGAATACATTAATGACAATAATTGAAACCATGCTTCGCAGTTAGCTAAGTTGGACATAGGTAAAGAGATAAATAGTTCATGTTGATGCATTACTGAACGGAGTAACCCACAAACCCAACAATTTGTTCTATTTGTCGTGCTGTGGGTCTGATGCAACATTTTAATTAAAACATTTTTCGCATATGTCTCTCTATGCCTAGCTTCATGCGGGGGTAAGGTTAAAAGAGGTGTTCCTCTGGAGCAGGGATGGTTCCTAGCAGTTTCTGTACAGGGTTAAGGAATTCTAGGTACACAAATACACACATCATAATTACTGTGATTATAACAATAAAAACAACGAATGCCACCTTCACTCTGGTGAGCCATCCGGAAAATAACTGCATATGATCAATATACTGCCGAGGGGCAAGTGGCCTCTCATCCTCCATTGCAAATCGCGCAAAAGGAAACATACTCTCTAAAAGTCCAAAAATCTAACTCGGTCTCTCTCTAAAAGTCTAAAACTAATCTTGTATCCACAAAGCACGCATACCACCAGAGGGGTTCTTCTTCCCACTAAGGGATCTTCTCCCTGTGTCCGTTCAGAGCCTCACAGGTAGACTCCTATTGTTCATCAAAAGGAAAACAACTTTCATTCTCCAGTGGAACGACCGCGACCTTTAACTTAGTCTTTCTTTCTGAACAGAGCTATTTAGCACAGCGTTCCAAGCTCTCAACGGGTTCAGTCCAGTGGCTCGCTCAGTACCCCAGCAAATCTATCCAATGTTCCTCAACTCAAGTCTTTCTCTAACTCCTACCATGGGACTCTGGGGTACCGCACTGTTTTCGGGGCCGCAGGTCATATTTACAGCGACCAGGCTGTTCCTGGTCTGAAAATAACTCTGCTGCAAGGGCATCTGATGCATTCGAACCCTGTGATGCACCAAAAATAACAGCCTCCGTTGGTTGAGCAGCTGCCCTTTCACCTGGGGGCAACACTTCACTTGGCTGCCCCTTTTCCTGGGCGTCTGAAAAGGGCACGAAGCTTTCAAGCAATTCTCCTTCTTGGCTCGGAATTCCTTCGCGATTTTGCAAATCAAAGGGCAAAGGTAGCGGCAGGCGTTTCAAAGGACTGACGTGGATCCAATGCTTCTTCCCATGCACTTTCACCGCCGACCTCGTTGTCAGGAATATTTGATAAAGGTCGGACCACCTTGGTTCCAAACTCGATTTCCGTTGATAGTTCCTCACCAAGACCCACTGTCCGGGTTTAAACCGATGTCCAGGACCCTCTGGTAGTCGCTGCAGTGTGTTCGATACCTGTTGATGAATAGAACGCAAATCTTTAGTCAAAGCATACAAATAGTCTGTCATCAAAGGATAATCAATATCCCTAAAAGATCGGGGTCTAGGGACTCCCTACACATTGGCGGGTCGGCCAAAGATTACTTCATAAGGTGATAAACCAGTTCTGGTGTGGGGAGTTGTTCTTAATGACGATAATGCTAAGGGGAGTGCATCAGGCCACTTTAAACCAGTACTTGCACACATTTTGGCCATCTTTAATTTTAAAGTGCCATTATATTTTTCAACCAGACCAGCCGACTGGGGATGTCTGGCGGCATAGAACTTTTGTTTGATCTGTAGACCATCACAGACACTTTGAACCAACAAAGAATTGAAGTGTCTCCAATTGTCAGACCAGATGATCCGGGGCAAACAATAGCGGGGGAAATATTCCTTAACCAGGGCTTTGGCAGTTGCAACTGCAGTGGCTTCTTTGGTGGGATAGGCTTCAACCCATTTACTAAAAGCACAAACCACCACCAACACATATTTTAAATTATTCACTCGTTCCATTTGTATGTAATCAATTTGTATTACTTCAAATGGCAGATATGGTGGTGCAAAATTTCCACTCAGGACAGATTCTCTACCCCCGGGATTGTAGCGTAAACACACAGGACAATATTTTACTATGTGTGCAGCAGTCTTGGGAATGTTTGGGTTATTCCAGACTGGGTCCAACACGGCACAAATACCTTTAAAGTCCACATTTGTAAAGCGCACAATCACCCGTAAGGGTCTCTAGGCGCTGGGGGCCGTCGGGAAGATTAAGCGAGCTATTGCCCAGAGTCACATGGTGCTGGGCTAACCTGCCGCCGGAGCCGGGGATCGAACCGTGGTCCCCAGATTCCAGCGTCAGTCGCCCTGGCCGCGGCGCCACACCTCTCCCACTTCCAGCGTCAGTCGCCCTGGCCTTTCACTCCTATGTGAGCTGGGCCATGAGCCATGGTCACTACAGCATATACCAATGCATTTGGAAGTAACCATCGCTGCTTCTCTGTTCGATCAATCCAACATTCATTTTTATCTATTTTTCCTACTTCCTGTTCCCATCTTTGTACCTCATCCATAGTGGCCTCCTTTTGTAGTTCCCTCACACTTTCAATGGTATTATCAAACACGATGTTTCCGCCACCCACCGAGCCGAAGCACTGGGAAACATAGGAGTCATTCTAGTTTGAGCAGTTTTTTAGCTACTGAATCTGCAAAAGCATTTCCCTTTCCAACAGAATCAATGACTTTTTTATGGGCGCTACATTTAATGATAGCTACTTTTTCTGGGAGTGTCAAAGCAAATAACAATCGATCAATTAAAGGACCATGTTGAATTTTCTGGCCATGTGTGGTAAAGAATCCCCTCTCCCTCCACAGCCTCCCAAAGCTATGGGCCACGCCAAAGGCGTACTGGCTGTCTGTAAAAATGTTCACCCTTAACCCCTCACTCAACTCGCATGCTCTTAACAGGGCTATTAGTTCAGCGGCCTGATCTGAGTGATGAGAAATCCTTGCAGTTTCTACCACCGTTTTCAATGTTGTAATAGCATATGCAGCTGTCGCAGTATCATCTGGCAACTTAAAACACGAACCATCTACATACAGCTCTCCTTGGGGTTCTGATAAAGGGGTGTCAGTGAGATCTACACGCCCTTTTGTTTCTTCTTCAGTTCTAAATATGCAATCATGGGTATCGTCCTTTCGATTATTTGAAGGGAGAGGCAATAATGTAGCTGGGTTCAAAGTAGCACATCTTTTAATCGTGATATGGGGTGCAAGCAAGTTTAACTCATATCCCGTTAGTCGAGCACTGGTAAGGTGCTGGGTCTTAGTTCTATTCAAAAGAATATCCACAGCATGCGGTACCATGACTGTGAGGTCCGTGTTCAGGACTATCCCCTCTGATTGTCTGATGGCCACCGCTACGGCAGCAGTGGCCCTCAGACAACTCGGGAGAGCTCGTGCAACAATATCCAAAACTGATGAAAAGAATGCACAGGCCTCTGCTTTCCGCCGAAACCCTGTGTTAACACTGAGAGCAAACAACCGTCCACCTCGTGCACATAGAGTGAAAAAGGCTTCCGTTAATCCGGAGTACCCAGAACAGGTGCAGAACAAAGAGCAGACTTCAAAGAATCAAAGGCTTCTTGACATTCATCCGTCCAGGGTAGGGGTTCATGCACATCTTTGGTCGTCAAATACAACAAGTGTTTAGAGAGGAGTGAATAGTTAGGAATCCACTGGCGACAGTAAGAGGTTATGCCTAGAAAAGCACGAACATCACGTTGAGTATGAGGTACAGACATGTTAGTAATCACAGATATTCGTTCTGGAGTCAAACGTCTCCCCGCTTTCGACAGTAAGTGGCCAAGGTAGGTCACTTCCTGTCGACAATATTGGAATTTGGAAAGGGAGACTTTATTTCCTTTATCAGCCAAATGTTTCAACAATTTCACAGTTGCTTCTTTACAGCCTTCCTCTGTATCGGAGGCCACTAAAATGTCATCCACATACTGGATGATTGCATTCCTTGCTGGCAAAATTAATTCATCAAGAACTGCCTTCAAGGCCTGGCTATATATGCTAGGGCTTTCTGTATAGCCTTGAGGTGCGCGTGTAAATCTAAAGCTTTGGCCAGCTAATGAGAATCCGAAGATATGTCTGCTATCAGGATGAATCGGAATGCTAAAGAAAGCATTCTTTAAGTCAATTACTGAAAAATATTTAGCCGTAGGTGGAATCATTGTTAGAATTGCAGTAATATCTGGTACCACTGGGTATTGTGGGACCACTATTTTATTGACCTCTCGGAGGTCAATTACAAAACGATATGTATCTTTATAATCTGGGGCACCATCAATCGGGGTCTGTTTCAGAATCGGTAAAATCGGACTGTTACACATGTTAGCAGCTGTTTCTTCCACTACACCTCTTTTAATGAGGTCACGAATAATGTGCAGCAAGGCCTGTTCACCCTCCGGTGAAATCTTATACTGAGGAATGTGGGGCAGCTGGACATTAGGTTTCAAGGTTATTGACACAGGGGCTATTCTTAACAAACCAACATCAGTGTCTCCTGTAGCCCACAGTGTCCGGGGAATTGTAGAGAACTCAAGGGGGAGGGTCTCATTTTTAGCAAAGTATTGAGCTGCTGTTACAGGTGGTTTCTACATAGTTAAATAGACACCATCAGGGGAACAATAAATCCGTGCATTTAACTTTTTCAGAATGTCCAAACCCAAGAGGTTTTCGCCACAATTAGAAGTCAAGAGAAAAGGTGTATGCATGGAAATAGGGCCTATGGTAAAAGGCAGGGGTTTCGAAATGGGGCTTACCACCGGTATTCCAGAGAATCCTACTGATACATTATTTTGGCCAGACAGAGCAACCCCCGGGACCAATGTATGGGCAACTGAACTATTCATCGCCCCAGTATCCTCTAGAAATGTGCCCGATGTACCCAACAACTCTCCTTGTACATAAGGTCCGTCCTGGTCAACTGGTACTGTAATATGGCCCCCGCTCTGTCCATGGCTGTCTCATGCATAATCCTGTCCATCAAACCCATTCTCCCTATAGGTCTCATTGTAGTACTGTCTATTCTGGGGGTCATCAAAATAATTCTTCCGAGAACCCTCGTGTTCTGAATCTTCTCTTCTCATACTATTTCGGTCTATGTTACCCGACCCCTTCCCCGTCCTCTACTAGGACCATTCCGTGCCAGCAACAGATGGCAATCCGCCCGCCAATGTCCTTCCAGCTTACAATAGGAACATTGCTTTATCCCATCATGTGGGGGACCCCCTCTTCCTCAACCTGCTACTGTACCCCTCTGATACGAGCCTCGCGCTCCTCGTCCTAAATTTTGTCCTCTACTAACTTGCTGCAGTAGTACTCTAGTTTTTAAGTCCTTAGTCTTTTTCTCTGATTTTTCTTTGCTCTAATTTTCTCGATGTTCATAATATTAGGCCATACTGAGAATTACAGACGGGGCAGCCGTACTCCATGTACTCTCAGCTGATTGGAGACGGGACATAATTTCAGGAAGCAAATTTGTGACAAATCTATTCACAAATAACCGTATTCCTCCTTCCGTGGAGAGGTCCTGTCCACTAAAATCTATAAAAACTTTTTCAAACCTAGTAAAGAAATCCGACACACTTTCATCTTTCTTTTGTTTACACGCTGTTAATTTATCCCAATCAACTTTTCTAGGAGGGAGAAGAGTCTTCATGTACGTAACAATTTTATCTGGCACTGCTAAGACTTCATCCCTAGGTTTCTCACCAGGCTTCCGGTCCTTATCACAATTCTTTAACTGGACCCATGTTCCTCCTAATTCGGGAACATGGTCCGTGTCGTGTATCTGTCTCCAGATGTCTACTGGGATCAAGAGACCAAAAAATATCAGCTATGGTCATAATAGCGGAATTGGCGGCCTCAGTCAATTCTTTATAATAGGCAGTAGGATTCTTACGAGGGTCGGGGAGCTGAGCTTTTAGAGTGAGGACCTCACTTCGTTTCCAAGGGGTATAAACCCATTGTTCCTGAAGCCTAGCATCCACATGAGCCCTAGTTACTACATTATTAGCATCCTTTATTTCAGGTACTTCAGGGAAAAAGAGGGGATGCACCTCTCTCATGGGGTGCTGTGTTCCCCACTCAGCGCTCTTTCGGTGCAGCCGTTCCCGATAATGCAGAAGCGTTGCTACATTTTGACATACTTCGTCAATTTGTAAGTAAAATTTATGAGCTCGATCCCTTATATCACGCAGTATTTGAGGAGGGAGTCCTTCCTCAAAACACTGTTCCCATAGTGAAATTAGTTGGATCGCCATGCTCTCTAGAGCCAGCTGTTGTGCAACTGGTTCGAAATCTTTCATGGTGCTCCAAATGTCTTCCAAAGTGTAAATAGCGTTCCGCATCCACTGAGCTGCCTGAACTATTATGGCCCTCGTTTCTTCCGTTCCCAACAACGACCGAGTATAAGCTCGTTGATCACTCAATTCATATAAAGGTCGTTTGGACGTGGTGTCTAAACCAACTGCATTTCGGAGATCTAAAGCAGTCAGAATCGGAGGGGAGAGAAATACAGGGTGCAAAGGGGAAGGGACAGCCGGGTCCGGCTGAAGGGATATCAAGGATGAGGTAGTTTGTCGGAGAGAGGGAGGGGAAAGTAAAATGTTATGTCCTGAACCGTCTGTTGGGGCCACGGCTTTAACAGCCGATGCGGTTCCCAATTGGTCAGCTCGTACCAAGGGCACAGCTGGGTACAAGCCCTGCGAGGCATAAGGGGGAGGTGGTCGAGCTTCCAATAAATCTTCTAACTCGTCTCCTGTCTCGGGTCGAGCCACATAACTTTTATCTGTTTCTAGACGAAACTGTCTATCCATCCGTTTAATATTTTCTTCCACCTTCCCCTTATCGTATGCCACGGCCTTCTGAGTGATTGTCTGTCCCATTTTAATCTTTCCCAACTTCTCCACTCTAATCGATCGTCTTTTAGCCTCCTTTAACCATAGGTTCAAGGAATCAAACATCGACTGACGGCTTTTTTCATAAACAATTTGTTTTGTATATAATACATTTTCTTCTCATCAAAAGACCCCGTGAGAGGCCATTGTAAATCGGAATTATCTTTGGTGTACTTGTTCCAAAGCGTATTAAATAAAATTGGTTGCAGACCATGTTTAACATACATATCGAAACTGGGACTGCCCTCGGGAGGGGCAGGTTGTATTTCTTCAAGCCGTGTACCTCGCCGAGAGCAGCACCCAAAACATATTTTACTAAAAACAAGGCATTATGATAATAATCACACAATTTTATTCACCAACATCAAAACCCATTCACATTCGGACGCGTCCTTCTCATCACTCACTCTCTTTCTTCCAATTGTAACAATAAAGTGCTGTAAAGCAGTGCAAGGCAATAATCCTTCGGTACTTATATTTTCAAATGACGTCTCCAACACAAGACGAACAGAGCCCGTCGACTCTCATTCGGGGAATCGATTCAAAAGAATTCCGGACCAACAAAATTCAACAACAAAAAGAGACAGTCACCAGTCTGTTCTGAGATCACCTGGCAGGCGAACCGCGAACCCTCTTACAGGCAATCCCATGGTCCTGTTCTGGTTGGGCCGGGCGTCTGGGCACGTAGCTCCCGAGCCCTAGCTTACCCAGTTGCTCCCAGGGCTTTCCCAAAGAAGATTCGGCCGAGCGAGTAACTTCGTACACCGCTAAGGCACAGGGTGTAATCTCAAAGTTTCACCAAACAAGTCTGTGAGGTATCTACCCGTACAGCCCCTTCGCTGCAACGTCAGACCCCCAGATTCCCTCGTGGCTTCCCCGGCTACCGTCAAAAACAGTTAACTGTTACCAAAGAAAAACACCTTTTCCGAGTGTTCCTTATCCAATCCAATCTCAAAATCACTCACCTGGTGCACTCAGGTCGATTGCGAATTCTCCACTGCCGACACGTAGACAGACCGACACAGCCTGTTCCTCTCTCGGGTTAAGCCCGTAGGACTCCGGCGTAGGGTCTTCAACAGCTGGGAGAGATACTGGGCTCGAGAGTGGAATTTGTTTGTCTTCGTACCACAAACGGGTGTTTCAAATCAGGATCCTCTTTCCGTCCGCCCACTCGGCCAAAACTCCTCCTTGTCCCTTCACTCCTGTTTACAGGAGGGGACGACCCTATCGCGGAGTCCCGGCGGAGTCGCCAACTGAAGGATTCAGAATTATTTCTAATGGACCATACTCACCAATAGCCCATATATCAATGTCGTTAATAAGAATTCAGTCGAAAATTGAGAAAGTTCAATAGTTTATTCAACAAATACAAGCCCTGACAGGGGAGCCTCAGTCTACACGACCCTCGGAGGTGCGCAGAGGAGACTGAATACATACAGATGATACAAGGCATGTATACGTTTTCACACCCCACAAAGTCGCCTTACTAGGAAAGATACAATTTGTCAGTGAGCCAGCAGGAATACCCATATAAGGCACAATTGATTGCAAATAGCCTAGGCCTAAGCTATTCCGGGGGCAGGTCAGCAAGATGCCTCCCTGTCTATCTGTAGCCCGGGGAGTACAGGAACGGGCTCTGCTAGAATGTGCGCATCCCACTAGAAGGGCAGGTGTGACCTTGAGTTTCCCTGATCTACAAGTTAGCAAGTGAAGCAGACAGCTAAGCCAGTCATCATGGTTTCATGCGGAAAGCTTAATCACGTGATTTCAGGGAAACAGTATTTGCACACAGAGAAACAAAACAAAATGGCTTCGGTCATATCAATAGGCCTAGGCAAAGTAAGGTGAATCATTTCATACTATATTAATACAATGAAGCGTTGCAATGCTAATCATACAGTTATACAGTTATATTGTATATAATAGGCCAATAATATGTGATTATCGAATTCATATCCCATCAGCACTTTAAATGCATAAATAGAACCCTGTTACAGTCAATGAAGAAAAGCATGAACTTGAATTAAGGACTTTAACCTATAAATGAAATGTGCAAAGTCGAAAACAATGTGGCTAAGAAATTTGTTCCCTCACTTGTTTAATTATAGCTCAGTTTTTAGAAAGAATTTTAAATACAAGATCTATGAAAAATTGAGTTTTATCGGTATAGTATGATTTCCAATGAAGTATTTTTGTATTTGAATGTTTTTAATGAACTATGCAAATAAATAAACTTGAAACCACCAACACATGTAATCATGAATATTAGGTAAACAATAAGGAATACTACTCAAATTATCTTGCAATTGCACCCAACTGGGCTAGCGTAGTGTATGATTCAATGTCAATTAGTCTCTAAAGTACGGAGGGGGTATAGTATTCGGTCATTTATGCTGGAGGTAAAATCAGTGGTGCCATCTGGGATGTTTGGACATTGGGATTTGGTACTAGTCATGGAAACCCACAGTTGCCATTTCTTTTTACATTTGTAGTGGAATTACTGGCAAGTATTCTCCGCTCGGAGATGAGTGGTTGGGGGTATTAAGGTGAATGAACAATGCATGTGTTCTTGCATTTTGCAGATGGTATATATTTTTTTAATTTTTATTTATGGTATTTGCATATATACATACAGTGAAGGTGTTGGCTTCATTGTGGGAAGACCGCCGATTAGCATTTTAACATCGTACATATTTGGTTTGTGACGGGTCCCTTGCTCTTAGCAGTGGTATAGGGAGAAAAGAAAGACAAAGAAAATTAATAAGTAAAGGGAGAAGAGAGGAAGGTTACTGCAGTCTTGTATGGGCAGGATTGCATATATATATATATATATATATATATATATATATATATATATATATATATATATATGTCTGTTGATTTGTTATCATGCTTGTATTGTTCTTGTCCTATGGTGGTTCAAAGGTTGGTACGGCGGCGTCTAATGAGTTCCAAAAGTCTCTGGAGATGGATTTCCAAGGCGAGTATCTTTTTACTAAAGTTCGGCTCCCCTTAGATATGTTATCCAGGAGAGCCATCCGCCATAATACACTTTAGCTGTGTCCTTCCAGTTTGTGAGTATCCGCTTGGTTGCTGCAGTTAGTAGAAGGTCTAGGAGTTCTCTGTCTTCTTTTGTGGCGAGGTTAGTGCGGATGGAGGCCTTGATGATTGAGTGGAATCCTCTTGACATTTTGCATTTGAAAGTTTTGTCTATGAAATCAAAGACTTTCCCCCAGAAAGCCTTGAGAGTCGGGCATAAAAAGATCAGGTGTTCTAGATCCCCCATCCTCGTCGCAGTTCCAGCAAGCACTGGTGTCTCTTAGTCCCAGCTTGTGCAGATGCTCTGGAGTTCCAGAACGTTTTATGTAGGATCCACAGCTTGGTCTGCGCAAGTGCTGGGGTTATCTTGGTCTGTGTGGCTGATGCCCATAGCATGTCCCACTCCTTGTCCTCTAGTGGTGGGTGTATGTTTGAGTTCCAGTATTTCTCTATCTTTTCATTGGTGTTTTTTTTGCATTGTGAGAGTTTTGTATATGTGGGAGACCCGGTGTCCTAGTCTGTTTATATTTGTGACGTTTTGGAATATGGAGGGCTTCGAGTCTGATATTTTGGACATCATGAGGGCTGTTTTGATCTTTAAGAACTTGTATAGGTCTGGGTCTTCTAATTGATGAGACGACTTAAGGTTGTTAAACGTTAGTGGTGTGGAGTTGGCCTCGAGTTGATATGCGTGTGAAATGCCTTTCATTATCCAGTTTTCGAAATAGAATTTTTTGCCCTTGTATTTAATGGCGCTATTTGACCATAGGGATTCAGCCTTTGAGCCCTTGATGTTCACCTCCAGCTTGCTGTCTAATTTCAGCAGTGCTATCCTGGTGTTTTTCAGTATCAGGTTGCTTGCGAGTGGGTGTGTGGGGGCTGTGAGAAGGGCAAGTGGATTGAGCTTTTTTAGTATTTCTCTCTCCAGCTGTACTCAGGTTGGTGTGTACTCATTCGCTTGCTCTATTCAGTGTGTGCCTTGCCTGCTAGGAAATAAATTTGGAAGGTCTTAAAATCTGCCAGGTTGACGCCCCCTTGTTTTTTTTGTCTTCTCAGTTTCTACATACTTATTCTGGCCTTTTTGTCACACCACAGGAAGCTAGAGCATATTTTATCTAGTTTTTGGTGGTAGTCTTCTGAGTTGAATATTGGGAGCATGCTCGTGAGGTAATTCACTAATGGGGTGATCATCATGTTTAAAGTTTCTATACGTCCCCACCAGGACATGAATTTGGGAGACCATGCATCCAGTTTCTTCTTAATCTTGTCTAGCACTAGTTTCTCATTGTGTCTAAGGGTGGCAAGCAGGTCGTTGTCGAAGTGGATACCCAAGTATCTGACATATCCAGTCTGCCATTTGATTCCCAATGAACCTATCACTCCTTTGTTACAGTGGATGTTTAGCGGTATGCATTCGGACTTGTCATTGTTCAGTTTGTATCCCGCAAGGAAGCGTATTTGTTAATAGAGGACATGAGGGCTTCTAGCGACGTTTTTGGTTGTTCTGTCATTATTAGTATATCATCGACGTATGCTTCTATTTTTATGGAGGTGTCGCCTATGCATATACCTCAAATATGTTCATTTTTTTTATACTTTCGATTAGGGGCTCTAAGGCTAGTAGGAAAAGGGCGGGCGAGAGCGGGCAGCCCTGTCTCGTCCCTTGTTCGAGGGTCAGTGGTTCTGAAAGCCCACCGTTTATTGTGACGCGTGCCATGGGTGTTTGATAAACAGCCATTATCTTTCTTATGCAATCTTTCCCTAGGTTGAAGTTTCCGAGGCATTGCTCTAGGAAGGCCCAGGAAACTTTGTTGAAGGTTTTTTCAGCAAAACGCTTTGTCGATGGCTTGGGCGGGGTCCTTGAGGCGTTTTGGAGTATATTGCATAGAAGGCGTGTGTTTTTGCATGCCATTCTGCCTTTCATATACCCCACTTGGGTGTTACTTATTAGTTTGGGTAGTATTTTGTTTAGTCTTGTGGCTAGGATCATTGCGTAGATTTTGCAGTCTACGTTGATCAGAAAGATTGGTCTGTAGTTTTTGGGTAGTTGATGGTCTTTGTTCTCTTTTGGTATTTCTTGCACATGTCTTTGTCTATTTTTTTCTCGTTTCTGTACAGGTCTTAATAGAATTGCCTGAATATTCTGTGAATTTCTTTGTGTTTGGTGTATGTCTTGTTATCAGTGTTGGTGATTGACGTGACTGCCCTCTGATTGCTTTTGTATTTCAGATATGAGGCGAGCAGTTTTCCTGCTTTGTTGGCTTCGCATAGATTCAGGGCCTTGCCTCTGTTGAACCAGAGGCCGGCTCTTTCGCTAATGATTTTGTTGTATTCATATCTGGTGGACGTTAAACGGTGGAGGGTGAGGTCTGCCCGATCATCCCTAATGAATACCAGTTCCAGTCTTTTGATTTCAGCCTCTAGCTCTGTCAGTCTTAGATTTGCCTTCTCTCTGATCCTGGCAGAAATGTCGATTAGTTTCCCTCTGATTGTGGCTTTCATGGCATCCCATATTGTATCTGTGTTTACCTCGTCATTGTCATTTGTGGCAATGTATTCGGTGAGGGTGTTAGTGATTTCTTTTCTGTGGACGGGGTCTTTAGTAATGCTGCTTCTGTATGTCCATCTACGTGCTCTTGCCTCATCATGTGCGTGTGTTTCCCTGATATTAGGATGTAGTCTATTCTTGTGTGTGATTTGTGTGAGTTCGAGTAAAAAGTATAGTCTCTCATGGTTGGGTGTGTGAGTCGCCATGTATCTCTGAGGTTGAATAGAGTGCATATGTTGAGGAGTGCCTTGTGGGAGCTGATGGGGTGGTAGTGGCAGTGGGATTGTCTGTCTAACAGTGGGTCTAGGGGCAAGTTGATATCTCCTGCAACTATCAGTAGTTCATTATGTGCAATTTTGTCAAGAGCGATAGCCACTTCCTCCCAGAATTGGAGATCGTCTGAGTTAGGGCCATAGAGATTCGCTACATGGATTTGATCACTCCCTTTTGAGATGTTAGTTATCAATATCCTGCCTCTGCTGTCATGTGTGTGTGAGTTAATCGTGAATTTTGAGTTCTTGGAGATGAGCGTCATGACTCCCCCTTTTTTCCGAATGGCTGGGGAGCAGACTGAGTGGGTAATCCATTTTGCTTTAACTAGTTTTTAGCTCTCCTCGTCTAATTTAGTTTTCTGTAGTAGGACTATATCGCTCTTGGAATTGGCCAGGTAATCGAGTATTTTCCTGTGCTTAATGTGGTGATTCAGGCCTTTGACGTTTAGAGAGGTTATTTTGAGATCGGTTGCTAGCGTGACACAGGTGTTGTTAGCCATTATCTATGTGGTGTTGGTGTCGCTTTCTATGCCGGACTTTCATTGGCGATTTCGTTATAATTCGAGACTGAAGCAGTAGCTGTATCCTGCAGTGGTGTAGATTGAATAAGTAAAGTGTAGATAGTGCGAAAGTAAGATTAGAAAGGAGTACTATCTCCCCATTCCCCCCTCCTGTTTCTGGTGCCTCCCCCTCCCGTCCCCCCCTTTATCCCCCTCCCCATCCCTCCCTCCCTCCACCCCCCTTCAAGGATCTGGAAAGTGCGACGGCAGGATCACCATTACGCCTTCCGGAGCTCCGTTTCGTTCAGAAACAATGTGTTAATTCTGCATTTCGCTTGCAAACCAAAATACCTGAACTTATGCTACCATGCCACATTGTGTATGTATACACAGTTCAAGGTAAAAATGTAGAGCAAAATTGATATTTATAGTAAAAAGTTACAGCCAAAGCATGGGAACAAAGCGAACAATAGTGCACTAGTGTCAGTTGTTTGCAGTGCTGTGGGGCTTTTTTGCACTATTCTTTTGCAAGATAGGCATCCTGGCATCCATAGTGGACATACAAATGCATTTCACACTAAAATACACTGCCAAATGCCACTTTCCCATTTCCCATAATTATGTGTAATGTTGCTGATAATTTTTGGAATTACCTAAAAGCAAATTGGGTGACTTTTCCACCACTCTAATGGTACTTTAAAGCACTTAGGTATCCAAATGATACAAATGGAATAACATATTATTATTAGGCTTAATGCAGGGAGTGCGAAAGAGGGGATTGACAGAATAATCGATTTCTTGGGAAAGCTGCTATTGTCTCCATTAGGGATGATGGCACGAATAAACATGGTGATTGTGGCCTTCTGCTTTAACATGTTCCAGGGAATATGTTCCTGTTACTGAGAGTGATATTCAGGGATTCATACCACATGGTTGTAACGCTGATATGGGCTAAGTTCAGACTGATAATAACATTGGCAATCCTCTAGGTATCATATGAACAAGGGGCTTGGTACACTTAGACTTGCCTCTGTGCTGCAGCCTGATAGGGAGAGTTCTGATCTTCAGCTGGTGCTCTTGATGTCTCAGGTATGTGGCAGGTTGAGGAAAATGTTTATTCACTATTACCAGTTTATTGCAAATGCCAAGCTATGGAGTCTTTCCCAGTTTGTAACCTTAAACAAACACATATGGGTCACAGAATGGAGAAGAGGGGGCTGTGGCAGAATGGGAGACATGTGCCTTTTGGACATATTACAATCATTTGATGATGAACTAGACTGATTTAGTGCCTGACCGTGTCAGTTTGCACTGTACGCTGAATTGACATGTGCCACGTGGCATTGTTGGGAGGGTTTTCCAGGTAGACCAGCGGAAACCCATACACTAGTGGAGTTGTATGCGCTGATAGAGGGAGGTAGACTCTGTGTGTTTACAGAAGCCTGGACAGGGACTGCCTGGTAGAGACACTAGGGATGAAAGGCAAATTGGAAAAAGGTTTAGGAACAAAACTATAAGATGCAGACTGAGAATAAGTACTGACACACAACAAACAGGTGACAATTGAGGCCAGATTTCCATGTATCCAATATAAATTATTTTATACGGTCTACCTCAGGCCTTTAACAAGATCTACCCAACTTCCTCGACCGAATGTCCTAGATGCTTCACAGTTAATGCTCTTTCCTATGGGAGACAGTTCAGCAATCTTACCGAATGTCTCCTGTCAGAAGAGTTGCAATGAAAATAATACTTATAGATGACAGATAATTTAATGGAATGGAGAGAAATGTAGGCGAAGATGACTGAAGGGGAGACTAAGGAGGAGTAATTAAGAACATGGATGCTTACTTAACTGACCCAATTACCTCTTATGGAAAGGCGTACCTACTGTCTTGCTGCACTCATCCATATCTGATATATCGATTCTATCAGAAACCTGACCATTGCTCAACTTTGTTTTGTATTTGTCTTACATATTTGTCTTCATGTATGATAATAGTTCAAGAAACAAATTAAATTGTTTTCAAGCAATAGTACGCATATCACGCTCACAGTATCACCCCTGCTGCTACCTATAAGATATAACATAACATTGGGTTACCTCATTACCTTTAATAAATAATGCATTTTGATTAGCAACAAGTATGAAACTCTTGTTCGGTGCCTGATGAATTGCAATTTAAAACCCTCTTTGATAGTATATTCAGTTAGCCTTAGAGTATTGGACCCAGAAAGCAGCACAATAGAGGGTAGGGGAATTGGCAGGATGGGGTATCCTAGCTTAAAGAGGGGCCGAGCTGTCACCTACCACACTTGTACCACAAAGGCACTGGGCCAGCTCACACCAAATGACTTCACAAACAGACTGGGACTAGGGCAGAGAGCCTGGAAATGCCAGACACTTCTGTTGGGGGTAACACCAGAAGCTTCTGCCACTTCAAACGGGCACCAGGTAGAAACAGAGGACCCTCAGTTGGACTTTTCAGTACACTTCGGGACCTGTGGATACTACTGTAAAAGGGCACCATGCTGCCCTGCTGCTTGAGCCCTGCCCTACTTGCTGAGAAGGAAGATTGGACCTGCACACTTCATCCCAGCCCGAGTGACTCCAAGAGTCATCTGACTGACCTCCTGGTCTAAGCTACAGGGATATAATAAGCTCAAAATGTCTCCCTGAAACCACCCAGCCGAGCTGCTGCAACTGGACGATCTGGACCTGTAACTAGAACTGCCTGAACCCTGCTGGCCCCTGCTTGAGTGAGTTTCTGAGCTCAATTAGGTGTCTCACATGTTCTGGACCATTAGTGCAGCATTAGTGGAACTCCACCTTGAAGAAAAGAAGAAATCCTGAGGTTTTGGGCTCCTCCAAACTGAGCCCACTGCCAGTGTGAAGCTCTGCTGAATTTCACACTTCACACCACATCAACCGCTAACAATGAGCAGCAACACAAGTACTACACTTCACGCCAGAGCAACAACAATCCACAGTAACCACCATCGTAAATCTCAAGCAGACATCATCCACAATGCCTGACAGGATCTTCGTGCTACAGTGATGACAATCCGCAGGGTCCGGCCTGCTCTTCGTGATACTGTGACAACCATACATAACGCTTTCCCTGCTCCATATGGTCTCCTCCAGTATGAACTGGACTTGTCACACTGGATTTTGGAGGGTTAACTTTTTCAGTCATACTAACCTATTCCCTATATACACCTGCACTCTGTTATAGTTGACCTGAACTTCTGACTTTTACCCAGTCTCACACGCCTAGATGTGCTTTTAGGAACAAATACTTTCCTGAAATCTTTGAAATTGCATATCTCTGGTTCTATTGATTGGATTCTTGTTGTTTTGGTGTCAAATAACTTAATAAATTCCACTCAATTTTTCTAAATTGGAATGGGATTTTCGTGTGTTGTGCTTTTACTTTATTATTATTTCAGTGCTGCATAAATACTTTAAACATTGCCTCTAAGTTAAGCCAGACTGATTTTATGCCAAACAACCAGAGGGTTAAGTACAGGTTAATTTACTGACTCTTGTGGTTCACCCTGACGAGGACTGTGGCTGTTTCTTGAGAAGGGGTTCACCCCATCAATGGACAACCCATTTACTCTCACCTACCATCTAGTTTCCCATCCACCAGTAAACACCACACCAGGTCCTGCACTGTTGCTATTGCCTGGAATGGATTGATGCTCTTCACCCATACAGACACACCTCAGCAATCCGAGGAGTACAATGATGAGAAAATGCTCCCCCTCCACTTCTTTTTCTAACTAGCATGCCCCTCCACCATGAGTTATAGCTCATAAAGAAAGGCTAGCAACACACCCCCAAAGTTTTCAGGACTCACAGTAATCCATGTTTTTTGATGTAGTCATTTAGGACCTTGACATTCCAAGAGATTGTTTTATGTGACCTAACATTAACATTTATTAACTCATTGTCAAGTGTTCAATACAATAGGCTCTTCAACCTCTTTTCTCATTTCTCATAAGCACCATATATTTACCTATTCAGATACTGGCTTTTTTAATAGAACTCAACCTGTTCAACTCACACCCAGGCAATGCAGTCTCAAAACATTTCCCTAATATTGTAGTTCAGGGGCCACACGCAAGAACGACACTGGCTGAAGGGTCAATTAAAAGAGATCATCCATTGCTTTTCATGACTTAACCCACCCACCTCCACACTAACCATAACTGTCCAAAACACATAACAATTGCAGAGGGCAGCAGCCACCTATCCTGTTTTCCAATCTGGATTACTGGGGTCCCAAGAGCATTCAGTTAGTTCCTTATGGGATTGATGGGACATGCAGATAATTATCAAGGTTTAGTTCCCTTTAATGGTGCTACATTTTGTTGAAGAGGCAGCATGCTTTCGTAATTCACTACAACATGGTGGGAGAGTTGTTGCTCCATGATTTACTTTCTGTTTTGTTTTGTGGATAAATGCCAACTCCTAGCCAATCGGTCCTTCTCTGTCTCCACTTCGTTTGTGTCTCAGCTTTCCCATGCCTCGTTGTTTGTGCCATATCTCCAGGAACTCCCATGCAATTTCTGGTATGAGGAAGAAGAACACTTTTCCTTCAATGATCACCTTTTTTTTACAGGGTAGAGTAACATGTATCTCAAGCCAGCCACACAAAGTTGGCACATCATTGACTGAAACTATTTAGATTGCTGCTGGACCTGTTGAGTGCAGTCTGGAAAAACCTGTATTGGGAGTCTTTCCACTAATCACCTATTAGAAATGGGTTTTCTAGCTAGCTGGGGTAAGCAGAATCCACCATTCTAGCCAGGATAAGGGGATTACACTTCTAAAATAACCCCTGCTCACCCCCTTGGTAGCTTGGCATGAGCTGTCAGGCTTATCTCAGAGGCAGCGTATTAAGCGTTTAAATAAAACAATCAATAATACAGTGAAGAAACTACAAAAGGGCACCACACCAAGTTTTGAAAAATGTCCTATATTTATCTGTGTAAAAGAAAACCAAATGATAAAAATCCAACATGCAGTGATCACTATACGAATAATGCAAACATAGGCTTTATATAAAGTTCTTTGCAGTCGATAGCTCGGTCTGGGGCTATAACGGCGTGGTGAACAAACAAGCCTAACAGATCTGGGTGGTCTTGCTGTTGCATGCCAGCTACGTTGTCGGGGAGACCCATAAAACAGTACTTTTGGACGTCAGACCTTGCAGTGAGCTCCAGAGGAGTAGCGTGAGCAGGTGTTGGTTCCGTAAGTAATGCAGGAGTTTTCAGGCCCTTGAAGTCACACACGTTGCAGGTCAAACTTTGTGAATTTGATGTCAGAAGCGCTAGCGTTGGCAGGCATCGGTGCTGCAGTGGGAAGTGGAGCGGTGCAATGTGTGGTGGCCTCAGGTCGTGGTACAGCCAGCAGTGTCGGTGAGACCAGGGCTGCAGTGCGAAGTGGGGCAGTGTTTATTGCAGTGCTAACAGGTCAATGTGCAAGCAGCGGCATTGTTGTTGCTGAAACACAGTCGATGGTAGACCCAAGGCTGCAGTGCAAAGTGGGGCAATGTGGTGGGTGGGGGCTACAGGTTGCGGTGCAGGCAGTGTGTTGGTTGATGAACTGGAGTCGATGGCATTGGCGTCATGGGCCAAGGTTACGGTGTGGGACAGGGCTGTGTATTGAGTAAACTAGTAGTGGTGCCCTCAAACCACTGTATAGGCAGTGGCATCAATGTCAGCTTGGAGCTGCATTGCTGGTGAGACAAGGACTGCAGTGCGAAGCTGGACTGTGCTCTGTGTTCTCCATGAGTGGTGTCCACAGGTCATGGGGCAGGCAGTGGTATCTGTGACAGCATCGCAGCATTGTTGGGGCGACCAAGGTGGCGGTGTGAAGTAAGGTGATGCAGAGTGTGATGCCACAGGTCATGGTGCAAGCAGTGGTTCGACAGCGGGCAGCGTTGCAGGTGAGACCAGGGTTGCAGTGTGAAGTGCAGTGCTCTGAGGAAAGCCTTTTGGCTTTCTTCGATTGGGTGAACACATGCGATCCTCATCTCAAATTTACCCATCAACATGACCCAAATTCCAATGTATTTCTGGATGTCACAATAACAAGGGAAGGTAACCATTTAACCACTAAAACTTAATACAAACCTACCAGCAAAAACAACTTGCTCCACTTTTCGAGCTTTCACCTGCGTTCTTTGCGGGAAAATTTACCCTTCGGGCCATATCTACACATTCGTAGAAATTGTAGTAACCTGAGTGATTTCAAAACACAAGCAGAAGACCTTACTAACAAGTTACGGACAAGAGGCTATCCCGAAAGTATCCTTCGCAAGGGCAAAAAGAGGGCTAAAAATCAAAATAGGGAAGCCCTCTTAGAAAACTATGAGAAGGACAGTGAAGCCGAGCCGCCATTGACCTGTGTGACGACCTACAGCAACATATCCAATGCTGTGAGCCGCTGCATAGGTAAACATTGGTGAATTTTGAATAGCACTGGTCGCAATTGGCAAAAACCGCTGTTCTCCTACAAACGTGAAAGGAGTCTGAAAGACGCTCTTGTTCATACCCGCCCTAGAACCGATTACACTATTCAGGACAACAACGTACTCACCACATGGGGTTTACCCCCAGTGATTGGTCACTTTCCATGTGAAGGGTGCAGTGTTTGCCACCTCACTACAGCAACAAAGACACTAAATTTGGAGGAGGGTAAACTCTGGCACCTCAGAGGACACACGAACTGTAACTCAAGTAACGTTATTTATCTTGTCAACTGTCCTTGTAATCTAAAATATGTGGGGATGACCACGAGGAAAATAAAAATCCGTATTGGAGAGCACCGGAGCAATGTGAGGTGCCGCAAGAGCACCACTAAAACTAACAGCTGACTTTCTGGAACGAGGCCACTGTCCTAATGACATCCGATGAACAGTAATAGAGCAATTGAATCAGTCCAATGAAAGTAGCATATTTGAGAAAGAACAAAGATGGATCTACCGCCTGTCCACGCATACACATGGATTAAATTATGGCATACCTTGGGGGTCAGTTATGCGACGGTGATCAGTTTATTAAGAGCCTTTCAGGATTTTATTCTGTTCCAAAATACATTGAATATTTGAATTTTGTGAGTTTTTTCACTCCTAAAGATTTATTGTTCTAAACACCTTTTGATTAGCGATTAGTTACAGCAATTGTTTTCCTTTGGCTGAATGTTTATGCAATCAATGGATTCTTCTTTACCCTATGCATATATCATTTCTGATAGTTAGATTTTCTACTGTTCCCTGTCTGATACGATTAACTGCTTAGATTTTAAATACAGACACTCATACGTCCAGACCCACGTAAATTAGGTGTCCTCATTTGCATATTCTATTGTGGACCCTTTATATGTCAAGCATAACGTACTTTCTTAATCGACAGTCACTATAGGCAGCACACTATGGTGTCATCCTTCGACTCTGCCTTTGGAAGGGGAAAAGAGCTAAATCCTCTAGACGGTTTCCTTTTTGTTTATTGTGAAACTATTACTATGCTTGAATATCAAAAGAGGGTATATTTCTTTTCTGTGAGAACGACAAGTACGTATTCTGTGTAACTATACATACTGTCAAACTGATATAGTTTTCCATAAAAGACGCTAATGCTGTTTACTCCAAGCGAGTTAGGCTTATACCAGGGGGGCCCCTTTAAGAATGTCTGATCGGTGGAAAGAGCACGTGATCGGAACTAACGTGGATCACGCATCTCTTTAAACCAGCGTTTTTGCACAGCGCCCGTATATTCGGGCTGCAGATGTGGACGCTGTAGGTCGTCTGGCAGGTAGTCGCCTGGAAAAAAGTACGTTTTTTCGGGACGATTCTTCCCATACTCTTGTTTTAAATGCCTGGCACGTTGCTCTCACGGAGCACCATGTAGCTTTTGAAGGAGTTTCAAAAGGAAAAAGTAATGCTGGTTAATTACGGTTGTCAGCTGACTCGGTTTTTACTTTCTAGATAATCCGGGCGTGAAGAGTTCCCCCTGCCACGAGCCTATGGGGCACCGCTCCTGAATCATACAAGTGAGTGTTATGCCCTAGGCTCTATTCTTTATCGAATTTTCTGTCTGAAGGTGCATTTTAATATATTTATTTACTCGTAAACTGACACTTTTTCAACTAATTTGTGAGGGAGTCCCTCCCGCCCACTTATGTTAATTGGTCATGAGTGTTGTCAGGAGGTTGATATCCCTAAGGCTAAATATTGCCAGAAACGCTGCAAAGTTTATGCAGAGGTTATTTTAGGCACATTAATCTTGTGTATGTTTTTGGGTGAAAGCAGCTTATTAACATTGTTTGGTGGGATATAAGGTGTATCACAATGCCACCAATCTTTTTGACCTTTCGGTTGGTTTTGCTCACAATATTTTTCTTGGTCACAATTGTGCTTTGGAAATGAAAGTCAAAACTGGGTTATGTTTAGTAGTTTACCTCTCTTTTTTCTTTTTTCATTTTCATGTTTATTGATATTTTGCAGATATTTCATCTCTCATGTTTGGAGAGGACGCACGAGGAAGTACCTGTGCATCGGTTACATTCAAGTTTGTAATCTGTGTTGTTCTTTGTCCCACCATAGTTGGTTTTGGTACCTTAGAGTGCACCAGCCACTAGGCGAGTTCTGTTTTTCAGTCCTGATGAATGCTGAGCTGAGTGATAGCTCTTTATAGCAGAAACATGTCGACCTCTTTTGTTTTTTATGTATAGGACTTCTTGGTTCAAACTAACACAACCATATGTATGTCCATCCTCACTATTGTTTTTAATGGAGTTAGAACTACCCCTTCATTAAAATAATTTTTCGGATTTGGGGAGTAGTCCACACTCCTTTTAAACTCACTTTTTAGCACTCGTGGATACAAAATCACGCTTTCCATAAGAACCCAATGAAGACAACTGGCAACCAACTTTCAGTTGGTGCCTGAGGGTTCTTCTTTTCCACTATGCACATGCAAAATTTACCGTCTCTCTTTTTCCTTTTTTCGTACTTTGGGGGTAGTAACTGAACTATTTTACTGCCTTACTTTAGTATTTGAATATTTATTGTCACTCTTCTGTTGATTTAATTGAAGTTGAGTGGTGCCTTCTGCAGTGCCTTCAGGTCACAGAGCAGGCAGCAGTGTCATTGACGGCGTTGGTTTACCTTTTTTCTCTGTGGCAGCTGAAACATCCAGTTCCAGAAGCCAGTACCCCGAAGGAGTTGAAGTCTTTGATTTCACCTGAGATTTCCAACAGGAGTCAAGCTCTATTTCAAGCCCTTGGAGATACTTAGGATGCAGAAAGCACAGTCCAGTCCTTTGCATGCCAAAGACAGAAGCAGCAACTGCAGGCCTACCCAGCAAAGCACACAGCAAAGTGGTCATCTCTCCTCACAGCTCTTCCAGCTCTTCTTGCTGGCAGATTTTCTTAGTCCAGCAGTAATCTAAAGGTCTGTGGTCAGGGCCCCAATATGTATACCACATTTCCCTTTGAAGTCAGCACAAACAAAGTTCCACTGGCATCCATAGTCCAGTTGTGCCTGGCTCAGGCCAGGCTCACTCCAGGGGGTGAAGACAGCATTATGTAAGACAGACACAATCCATACAGGTGCAAGCAACAACTCCTTCCACTACCCTAAATGCAGCCAGGTCTATTCAGCCGGGAAATGCAGGACACACCTCAACCCCCCCTTGTGTCTGAGTAGTGTGACTGCACATCCCCTGCTCCTGTCACTCTAAAACCCAGACAGTTAATACACAACAGGCAGAGACACATAGATGGTTAGAACAGAAAATACGCACCTTCTAAAAGCGGTATTTTGAAACACAGAACATCAAAATCTTTTTCATTAAAAGATGCATTTTTAAATCTTGTGTTCTGGAAGCCTAAACTCCACTGCTCTATTTTGTCTCAATGGAACATTATACTTGTAAGATGTTACAAAGCAATGCCCGTGTCAGCCTATGGGACAGATAGCCTTGCAATATTAAAAGACGAAATACACAGTTTTTCACTATCAGCACATGTAAAACACACCAGCACATGTCCTACCTTTCACATACTGCACCCTGCCCATTGGGGGTACCTTGGGCTTACCTGAGGGGGTGCCTTACAGGTAAGAAAAGGGAAGGTTTGGGTCTACCATGTAGGTGCCCTTGCCAGGTCGACTGTGTGCAGACACTGCAGTGGCTGGCCTGAGACACATTTGAAAGGCTGCCAGTCTGGGTGGCACAATCAGTGCTGCAGGCCGACTAGCAGGGTTTGATTTACAGGCCCTGGGCACACAGAGTCACTGTAGTAGGGAGTTAGTAGTAAATAAAATAAGCCAATTATGGAAACACCAATCCATAAACATACTTTACATGGAGAGCATATGCGCTTTAGCACTGAATAGCAGTGGTAAAGTGCCCAGTACTACAACCAATAAAGACAAGGTCAAAAACAGTAGGCTAGAAAGCAAAACGTCCGGGGGTATACCCACTGAAAAAGCCAAGTCTAACATCACCTATGTACCAAAGTATCTTTAGGATGAAAAGCAGCAGAGTCTGAACCAATGCCCTGGGCAACCATTCAATTGAGGTGCAGCGTGTCTAAAATTATTCTCTCAACAAAGAGGTTTATATATGTCCCATCCCCATTTTTCAGAAATCAAAGAAAGTGGAGGTATATTGGAGAGAGACTGACTCTCAGCCTCTTCCACCCTTGTCTCCAAGACTATTATAACCTTCCTTAGTTTAATAAGGGTGGCCCCCGTCATCCCAAAATTTCTTGTAATAGTTTTGTTCATGTCCTCTTTTGACTATCTGAGGTCTGATCTAATCAGAGACATGTGTTGGGCCACAGTGTCAATCTTTAATTCAACTTCTGTTCTATAGAATTTAATTACTTGTAACAGGTCTGCAACAGTAAGCATCTGTTTCCAATCTGATCAGGCTCTGACTGACTTAGAGGCAAGAGGACCTAACATCTCATTTGTGTATTGACCTATTTTATTAATCTAAGGAGGATGCCCCACCCACGGCCTCCATATTGTAGACTGTGTTCTTCAAAAATCATACAGGCATGTGTAATACTTTCAAATTATATTTAGTTTTTAGGATTGAGCATCAGCAGCATAAGTGGCTGCATATTCAGATCCAGTAGGGACTTACTTGACAGCCATGTGGGCCAACACATGACCCTCCAATCACAGAGTCTTTTGTGATTCTCACCTCCTGAAGCCTAATTTCAGGATGATATTGTCATATGTTTCAGGTATATCACATGCACCATGCACATTGCATGGGAGATCACAGCATAGTTTCTCTCAGAAGTCCTTCCCCCTTCCAACACTCAAGTCACAGCAGCATTCCAGCAGCACCTCCTGTGCCTCCTCCTCTCCATCTCAACAGCCTGTGCCTGAAAACATTCCATGAGGAGTCGCCCAAGGCCTTCCCTCTGTGAACGGGAACCTTGTGGCAGTGCATTCTCAGTTGGTCTGCTCAGCATTTGTAAGAAAGCGCCCTCTATTTTGCTTGGTTGCCTCCACTTTTTACCAAACTGTTTATGTACTTTGACTGAGTGTGCCCTGGATCCTGACAACCAGTTCCCAGGGCCAATGTTCTTTCCCCAAAACTGCATTAAGACAGAGCCAAACTGGCACTCTTTGGCCACATGTCAGTCCCTTGTAAATAGTACCATAGTTACCAAGGGCACTGTGGCCAAGGAAGGCCTCTAAGGGCTGCAACATGTATTGTGCCAACATTAGAGACCCTGTACCTTTACACACACACACAGTCATTGCCAGCTGCATGTATTGATGCAGTACAAAGTGAAGAGTTGACATGGCACACATCCCTGTGTGCCATGCCTACGACCAACTGCCCTGGTATAGGTCAACCACCCCTCTAGCTGGATGCACCATACCTGTGGTGAGGGTACAGGTACATGACCCCTGTACCCCTACAAGCCAATTCTTAGACATTGTAAATACTGTAATGCCATTACGAGTGAATGGTACCAGAAGTTTGTCATTACGAACTCTGCAGCATCATAATGGCTTTACTTGGTATCAAACTTCTCAGCACATTAAACTCACATTGATGCCACTGTGGGATTTATTGAAAAATGCACTAAAAGGACATCTTAGAGATGCCCCCTAAAAACGTAACTCTAATGTCCTGCCTGAGTGGCTGCTCATCAGCTGCTACCACCAGACATGTTTCTGGACCCCTGGGTCAAGAGCCTGCTGCTCTCTGGGGTCTGAAACAAAGCACATTCGGGGACGAGGTGCCAAGCCTCCTCCCTCAGGATGGACAGAGTCCACAAAGGGAAAGCTTAAAAGGCTTGACGCCTTTGTGAGTTACCTCAGCCATTTGTTGCTTCCAGCTACTCGTGCCCATCGGTTCTAACCCCCACTTTGGGTGGGAGAATCAGTTGGGAAACCAAGTGAGGAAGTAAGGTGTTCTCACCTTTGCCAACCCCACCCCTCATGTGTGGGAGGTGAGGTGAAGCACAACTCTCAGTCCTGCCATCTTGCAGATGGGGGACCCAGCCAACCAGAGAGAGGCATACGCCCCCTCCCACCGTAGGGTGGCATAATATGGGGTGTGCTCACCCCACGAGAGGGACCTATTGGTCCTGATCTCTACCTGCCAGTAACACCCCTAATTCTAGTATTTGGGAGCAACCCTGAGCTTTGCCTCCCAGACAAGAACCAACCAGAAGAAAAGAAGAAGAAGGACCAAAGAAGCTGTGCTGAACTAAGAACAGGAAGAACCCCACTGACTTGGCCCTAGCCCTATGAGCCTGTCCCCACCTTGAACCTGCTCCAGTGATATCCCGGTGTGTCCTGCTGCCAGCTGCCCCCAAGAACCTGCAGGACCTGCCCTGCCTTCCCAAACCAAGACTTTGTCTCCTGTGAGTACCGGATTTGCTCAACAACAGACTCTGGCCAGATTCGCAAGTCTGCACCACTCTGCACCTGGTGCCCATGGCCCAAGTTCGAGTTGCTCAAGACCAGGAGGACCTGCCTCAAATCTTCAAACAACACCTGTAATCCCTTTCTGAAGGATCCCCCAACGCGACCGGAGCAGGAGACAAAACCCAACACCTAAAGACACCCCTGCACACGATGTCCATTGGCCTTTGGTGGCCCAACCAACAGTGCCCTAGCATCCCCAGGCACCCAAACTTACCTCAACAACTGGTGGTCACCTCCAGAAGATCTTTGACCCTGAGCCTGCAGTGTTTGTTGCAACCAGAGAATCCCTATTGAAATCAACAGGGCACCCAATGCCAAAACAGTACCCTGCACCCAACCGCCCCTGCACCGCTGCAGGTGTACTTTGGGGGCTAACTGGGATCCCCCTTTGCCCTGAGCCTAACCCCAGGAGCTTTGCTTCCACACCTTGTGGCCTGCTCGTGAGCAGCCACCAACCGGATGCCCACTTATTCTCCTTTAGGTAGCTCTGGGCCTCAGCACTCTGCCCCCGACCGTCCTAGTGTCACTGAGGGTGTTCTGAGAGTGCATTCCTGACCCTGGGGAAACACTGGTTCTAAACCCAGAATACCAACTCCAACAAATAAATACTTACCTGCAAACCATTAACTCCATTTTTCTCCGGTAGGATCGCATTGACTGTTTTTCCTTGAAAATTCTTGTGTGAAGTTGTTTTTTTATGAAACATTGAAAGAATCCGAATGTACTAAAAGTGAATTACTTACCTTTTATATAGGAAATGAGTCATTGTGATATCTAGGCATACCACATTGGGAGCAAAAGTAACTTAAAAAAGTAATCTAAAAAGTAAAGTGCACAGTAATCTGTAAAGTAACTGAAAAGTAATTTCGAACTGTTGACATACGTGTAATTCAACCAACTGCATTTGAACCTGCATTCAACTGTAAATCACTGCATTAGATTTTGCAAAGTATTATTTCACTTACCTGCACCAGGCTTGGCTTGGTTCTAGAAATAAAATAATGAAATATTATATTTTTTAAACAAACAAATTGGCCTGAGTTCAGTCTTTGAGTGTGTGACATAATTTCTTGCCTGAGTGTGTACAATAAATGCTTAGCACTACCCTCTGATAAAGCCTTACTGCTTGCCCACATCACCACATTTAGAGAGTAAGGTGCTATCTACTTTTACCTCTGCCTACCGTTGGGGTTCCTCTGGACTCTGTGCACACTATACCTCATTTTGGTATAGTATATACAGAGCCAGCTTCCTACAGCATTCCACTTGGGGAAGTTGCTTTATACCTGTATCGCATCCCGATTTCCGCTTTGTCACTGTAGGCGTGATTCAACCTCCACTCCCCCACATGAGCCGGGGCCCAGCCTCACATTTATCCATTCAGATGCCTTCATTGTCAGTGGGATCAACAGCCTACGCGGTCAAAGCCACAAGCAACAGTAGGGAATCAGTTGTATGTTGTCATTTCGGGCTTTTAGACACATGGTGGGTTGCTGTATGTTGCAGGATATTGTGAGAGTTTCAAGAGCTGAAGGATTCCCATTCAGTCTGCCAACTTGTTGGTCATGACCCCCTGCCATGCATACTAGATACACACCATTTTAGCACACACTTTCAATGAAAGTCTAATGCAGCATATTGTGTTGTATACTCAATGCATCCATTGGCTAATCAAAGCATCACTACAATGCTCCAACTTGATGCTGGCATTGGCACCTGCTCCTGGTTTAATAAAATTATGTCAGAGTCAGAATACGGTGGCCAAAGTTTCCTCAGATGGACAGCACCTCTGTTTCAGAGAAATGCTGTGCCAAAGTGTTGCTTGATTAGCCCTTTCCTTGTTTAAGGGCATATTATCAAGAATAGCGTTAAAAATTATCGCCGGTTCAGCGGCAGGAAACTGCTGCTAAAGTGGCGATAAAGGGCTTGATAATATGCCCTTGAGAATTCCAATAGAGGTCCATGTTCTGGTGTGAACATGGGCTTTTATTGGAATTCTCCAGGGCATATTATCAAGTCCATTATCGCCACTTTCCCGGCTGTTTTCTGCCGCTAAACCGGCGATAATTTTAATGCCGTCCTTGACAATATGCCCCTTAGTTCTTGAGTTTTGCGAATGATAACTCAGAACTTAGCATCAATGGTCTAGGAAGGAGTTGCTCATAGGTTGCGCCAGCAGAACTTTGAATAGATATGTAAATATGTCATATTAGTAGCAAATTTGTAACAAAGCAAGACTGTTGCTGGCAGTGACATTGGAGGCTGTTTGGGAAGGAAGTTCAGCACACCTGACCAGAGCCTGAGAAGGAGAAATTAGTGTCTAGAGCCTGCCCAACTGCTGCAGTTAGAGACCTCAGCAGGCAAACACACATTTATTTTTGAAGGTAAATGTATCACATACTTCACATAAAATCCTAAAGTGAGTGTGTGAAGATGTTGAGGTAGGGTGTTGGCAGTGTAGAAGTAGTGATCATGTAGGAGTATGCACACATCCACCCACACTTCAACTTTCATTTTTGGACTAACACGCATCACTTGATCATCCACCCTTACATTCATTTATTAAGTATCAACTAGTGTGTGAATTTGAATCTAATCATGAATATATTTGCCCATAGTTATATAAATGAGTGTCTGAATGTGACTTGGTCTATGTGTACACGAGTACTTGTAGGCTCCCATTTGTGTGTCTATCGGTGCAGGGTAACAACATATACATGTGTGCTTGCTTAATATGCCTATTGTTTCTTGTGAACTTACATGGCCTTTTATACAAAGGCCAGGCCTTATGACATTGTTCGCTAAGTATTAAAACCCTTTTCCTCACTTTTTTAAACTTCATTTTGCATGCTTTGCAGTTCACCATCATATTTTCAACTTAGCTTCTGTTGAAGATGGATGCAGAAAGTCCAAGTCTGCTTGCTCGATCAAGAACAAATCTCAGGATGGTTTTTTGCAAGGTCATCATCACAAATCGCACTGAAAGAGACATAAAGAAAGTGAAATTGGAGAAGGAGGAAATTATTTTATTCACTCAGATAGTAAAGAAAAAAAAACAGAAAAACATATAAATGTGTTAGCCTCCAGTTGACAAGGATTCTTTATCTATTTCACAGCTTATTTTGGTAGAAGCCAAAAGCGGTAAATGTCTCCATGCTGAGGACATATAATCAAGTGATAACAGAAGTGTTTTCTTTTACTTACCTACAGGTTACACAGAAAACTGACCATGGGTGTTGCTGAGGCAGCGCCAAAAACCTACACCTCCCCAGTGGAGGTGCAAGGAGGGTACAACGAGGAGAATTATCTTTATTTCTCCTCGTTTTTCTTCTTTCTATGTGTGCTGCTTCATCCCTGTAATGTAGGCACCCTTGCACCATGGTGCAAAGGTACCTCTGTTGGCACAGGGCAGCCCATTGTGCACGAGCCCAGTTAAAATGGACATGAATGCACAATAACTAAAAGATATGGCACATTCCTGCCCTTTTCTTGTGCCGTAGGGCAGCACAGCTGCATGGCCGGGTGAGCTGCCCTACAGCAAAAAAAACGCATACATGAGGCCCAATATTTTAGTTTTATCACAGTTAACCTGCAGATCATTCGATTTGTTAAACTCACATAGCCTCGTCAGTTGGAGCGGAAGCGCTTTTAAGGCAATACAATATCATCTGCATAAACAAGATAACTAATGGGCTTAGTGCCTAATTTGGGGGCAAGGCATGTGCTACTCTCTGCTTAAATTGCTTGCTATGCACTCTCCTGGGTTCTTGTTCTGCTTTGTGACAACATCTTAACGACTTAGGACCTCATTTACAAGCCCCTTGCGCTGCCAGTACATCAATTGTTCCCATATTAAAAGTTATGCACCAACATTGCAAGGGCCTTGTAAATAAGCCCCTTAAAGTTTATACAAAGAAGCGCCATTGCACCGCTTCAGTCCCCTCTAGTTCAATCCGCTTATCGGCTACAACCGAGTCTTCCTGCCTTAGGTACGCATAATCCCTAGTCCCCTCCTTCACAGCTGCGTGTCTGATAATTATTCTATGGCAGCAAAAAACAATTTTCTTCTTGGTGCTTAAGCACTGAGGGGCAGATTTATAAGCCCCCTGCGCCACGTTTACGCCGCCTTGCGTGACGCAACAGCGGCGTAAACGTGGTGCATTCCTGCGAGGCATTTACAACGTGACGCATCTAGGGAGATGCGCCATGTAATAAAGCCAAGCGCCACAATGGGGGCGTTCCCATGCAGGGTGGGCGTTCCAGCGCCTGTGCGCCTCGCAAAAGTGCCTGCGTGAAATCTACAAGATTTCACGCAGGCACTTCCGCGACGCTGCTACGTCAATTCCTTACGCCTGCTTGAAGCAGGCGTAAGAACTGACGCAGCATGTAAAGTATTGGGCGGCCCTGAGCATTACTGGAGTTGCGTTGCGCTTGTGACGCGACTCACAGCGATGCACCGCCCTTACGTCATGAGATGCGTCACACATCTGCCTACCCTTGCACCACGGCACGCCGCATTGTAAATGCGGCGCATCTGCCATGACGCAAGGGTACTTTTGCGTGACGCATTTGTTCTGGCGCATCTCTGCTGATATGCAGAGATGCGTCAGAACTCATAAATATGCCCCTGAATGTTATTGTTTTATTGACCACAGAAGGATGAAAGGCCAAATTAACCCTGCTAGCATGCCAATCTGCAGATCACACACAAGTCTTCTCAGCAGCAAATTCGAATCCCTGACTTTCATTACCAGTTCTGATAGGAGGATATTTGCACCTGTCAGTATGTGCTAAGATGGTCTGACAAAAAGGCGTTTTTATCACATGATGTGGATCTGCATGGTGGTATGTGTCAAGCTATCTTTGTATGTATACAAACGTGTTTAACAGGAACCCTGGGAGAAGGTGCAATACTGGACATTGTCAAAAAAGTAGGTCAATCTCATTTAGAGAGTCAGTGTAGTCTGTACTGTAGTAATATTATTAAATAGTACCTTCACATCTTAGTATTGATTGTGAATGCAGATTTCTTAGAATGTTTTCCAAATTACTTGTATTATTGGCCCTCATTTGTTTTGAGCCAAGGCATATCATTCTTATCGTCCAACTAGACATCCATTTTATGGATCAGTCTGAGAAGGAGGCATACTCTGGTTCATTCAAGCCCCTCTTCTATGTCAGTACTTTAGAATTGACCTGAAACTGAGCAGAAACCAGCACTAATAAAGTCACTCTACAGCAGAGGTCTTCAAACTTTTTTGCACTGAGCCCTCCCCTAAACAAAATGTTTTGAGGTCGGGCCCCCCTCCAAAACTTTATGGCAAGGAATGGGAGAGCAGGACGGACATGGCTGCGTGCAGGAGGTGTAGCTTATGAGATTCTTTCAGGAGTACTTTTTCTGTGGTTTATAAACCACACTAAATATGAGACTTATAAAACAGCAAATGCATCAAACAAAAACATGTATTGTCCCAAAAACTGTTGCCCAGAATTGGGTTTATTTGTGAGCTCCTCACCCCCTTGGACCCCAATGCAACTACACCTACTGTACTAATGATAACTGCAGTCCTGAGTAGCAGTCTATCTTCTCTGCATCTTTCACCTCATCCCCATCATGCCTGACCACCACTCCAATCTTGAAACAGGCGCTCTGTCCATTATGAAAAAAATAGCTCCTATGTTGTATCCCTTTCTTCTGCAAGGTTGCCCTCGGTTATAATGGTAGTAAGGAAAATAATCTCCCATGCCTCCTTTTTAAAGGTAGACAGGCATAGCTGTGATGCAGTGGGCCCCTCAAACCCCTGGGCCCCATCCCTGCTGCATCTGGTTCAATAATGATAACCAACAGTGCCCACTTACACATCTGGCAGCAGTACCTGCTGCACTGATGAATAGCCCTTTAAAAAAAAAAAGAAAAGGCCACTCATATTGTCCCCTTCTTTGGGGTGTCGCTCTGACGAGGCTGTCTCTGGCCTTTTTTTAACATAAACATTAGTCTCATACAGTGCTTTATATTCTGGGCCATCTATGTGACAACATCCATGAATCTCCCTCCTATCCTCTTTCTCCTGGACCATTACAGGGGTCTAGAGGATTATGGCTCTACATCTGAATGCAACCCAGCTGGCCTTCTATCTGCCTCCCATTGGACTTAGCTATCACAATAAAACTGTCCTTGAACAGTTAATGCTGATATTGAGGTGCCTCTGCCTGAAAGTTAAGGGTGGGGTGGTAGAGTAGAGGTGGGCCTCAGCAAGGCCTACCAGTGCTAGGGGGTGCGCCCTTCTCTGCACACAAGTCATCAGACCAGTAAATAGAAGTTGGCACGGAAACTAAAATATCAAAGAGATAGTTTATTAAACCTAATGAGGTGGAACTACATTCACACAACACCCTTCGGTAGACTAAGAAGTAGCACAAGGAGTAGAAGAAACATGGGTCTTTTATACCCACACAGGGGCTCAAAAGAAGGTGGTACAAGCTCTCATAGGAGAGTTACATACATACATGGTCATACAGAAATGCACAGTCAACAAAGAAGGAGCAGCCAACAGTTGCTGACTTTAGTATAAACATCCTGACAGTAACAAACCTAAACAGGTGCATGGGCAGCTACAAACCTCTCTGCGCATGTGCAGAGTAGCAGAGGCTAAGTATAGCCAGTTCTTTGAGCAAGGTACAAGGGCAAACAACAGAGAAGAAGGAAAGAGCCCATGGCGAGCACATGGCAGACAAAATGGCTGCCGGAAACAAGATGGCTGCAGCTAAATGCTAACATCGATCTCTGCCAAATTTCCACAGTAGTGCAGAAAGTTAAAGAAGAAACCAGCCTTCTTACCATTCTTAATTGATTGAGACACTTAATGCCAGGGTCACCAGGATTATGAGCTGCTGCAGTAGCAGCGTTTCCCACATAATAATGAGTTTACGGCATTTGCTACATAATCTATCATCTGCTGCAAAATCTGCAGAATTTAGCCCCCAAAAAATTGATTCCAGCTCAAATGGAACAAAAGTTACTTAAAACGTGACAAAGTGATCAGGAGCAGTGGAAGGAATTTTGCAAAGATTGACTGGTAATCTTATAGATGCTTATTGCAGTATTTGGGTGTTAAAATGGTACTAATGAGGTAAAATATTGCTCCTAACAGCATACCCATGAATTAAAATGTCAAAATAATGAAGTAATGCTAACCACAAAATGTGCTGCATTGTGCCACATAATTTATCTTTTCTTACTGCATAATTTATTCAACCATGCCACATAATGTGGTGCTCTCTTGCTGAATACTTCCAGTAGATCTGCTTACAGCTTCTTGGTGGCAAATATTTATTCTGTTTGAGGTGTAATGTTGAGGTGTTATCAGTTGAGTTCTGGAATAATGGAGACACATAGAAATGTCTGCATTAGATACAGTCTGATTACTTATTAAAAGTGAAACACTCCCATGTTAAGTTTTTTACTATTGCAAGGCCTACTCCTCCTATGTGATAACTTTGGGTTAATCTTATTACACCTAATTAGTGATAACGTTTGATTCGGAGCATGTATGAAGGCCATGTTTGATGTCTGAGGAATCAGATTTTAATTCACTTTTTTAATTCACCATTCTGTAAGTGCCACTTTTAGAAGCTTAACGTTTTCCTGTTCTAACCACTTGGTACTTGCAGACTGTTTCCTGGTTCATATGACTAGGTGTAGTTGGCAGTTGACCTTTGCGTAATCCTCCTAGATAGCATCACTATAGAGCATCTGGGTGCTGGCAGGAAGGGCCATCTCTGGCAGGATGGGGTTGGAGCTGTCACCTGCGACATTTCCACTTCAAAGGCACTGGTCGCGCTCACACACAAAGGACTTCACACTAACCTACTGTGTCCCCAGACAGACTAGCAGTAGGGAAGGGAGGAAGGACATTTCTGACACCTCTGTAGCGATAAACACCAGAAGCTTCTCACACTTCAGTGGTGGCACTAGGTAGAAAAAGGGGAACCTCAGACCCACTCTTCTGTAAACTTCTGGACCTGTGGATACTACACAAGAAGGACACCCTGCTGCCCTGCTGCTTGAGGTCTGTCCTGCTTGCTGAGAAGGAAGACTGGACCTGCATCCTTCATTCCAGGCTGAAGTGACTCCAAGGATTAACTGACTGACCTCCTTTTCTGAGCTACAGGGGAACACAAGTTCTAAAAGCCCCTCTGCAACTGCCCAACTGACCTGCTGCAAACAGACCTGATACTGGAACTGCTTGAGCCCTGCAGGTCTCTTCTGCAGTGAGTTCCTGATCCCCAAGAGGTGTATCCCAGATCTTCAATCCTTGGTGTGGCATCATTTGAGCTACTCCTTGAAAAAATGACAAATCTTGAAGTTGTGTGCTCTTCGCAACCACTATTGGACTAATCCATGTCAAGATCTTGCCACCAGTACTGACCGCATTGCAAATCTCCAGTGAATCCAACTCTTCTCGCTACAGCAGACCACTGTGAGATTTACACTTCATGCTACAGAATCGAGAGCCAGCAAAGACCACCAACATAAATGTTTAGCAATGAACATCTGCAACTCCCAACAGACCTTGTGATGACCAATTGTAGCGCCTGGCTTTGCGCTACAGTGATGACAATCCTCGATCCTCTTCCAGCTTCTCGCGGTCCCCTCCACCATAAACGGAACTCTTCACACTTAGAAGATAACTTTTTCAGCGGGAAAAACCTGGTCCCTGTATCCTGCCCACGCTCTATCGCAGATTACCTGAATCTATGAAACTGCATATTTCCGATTGTACTGATTAGATTTTGTCATTTTGGTGACAAATAATTTATGAAAATGTACTAGATTTTTCTAAATTGGTGTGGGATTTTTCTTGCTTTATGTTTCCACTTTATTACTGTTAGTGTGCTGCATGACTACTTTACACATTGTCTCTAAGTAAACCATTGCGTTTGTGCAAAGCTAACAGAGTGTTGATTTTGTAATTACTGCATATACATCACTGTCTGAAACATTCTCCTGGAAGGCAATGGTTTTGACCTTGACAACATCAAGGCAAGAGTAGTACTAAGAGTAGCTGCTTAATGGCACTAGCTATGTTGGAGGGACAGGCACAATTGACAACACAAAGTACAAAGTTGAACCTAAACTGGAGTGACAGGAACTATAACCACTGATTCCTAGTGCCACCCTAGACATTTTGTTTGTGTCTCGAGCAGGGGGAAATAGGTTGTATCATTGGTCGGATACCTCTTTTCCATGAGGGAATGGGCAGAGAGGGGTATTTCACTCCAACAGCTAGAGGCACTCTAGGCCATTTTAGTTGAAGGATTCTGGGAAGGGAAATGTTTAATGCAGCACACGTGGAAACAGCAAAATGCCAATGATTGTTTACGTCCAGGATGTGTCCCATTGTGCACATAAAGAATAATTTAAAAAAAATGAAGTTTTGAAACTTGTATGTGTACTGCATTGAGCAGCACACATAGCAGTTACAAAACACCATTTAAAGATTGTTTATGGGGGGCGTGGCCAAGATGGCGAGGTGAGCGGATGCACTCTCCGTGAGCTCCTCCGACCTCCGGCTCCTGAGCCCTGAACATCGCACTAATCTCCCCCCGGTTAGTAGCGGTTTGGTGGCGGAGTCACTAATCCATCGACGCTCCACCACTGGATGACCGCACTGTCGAAGATTGGTGACCGGCGGCCTCACCGAGGCGGCGGGCCCTGACACGTGGCCTGGCCGAGGCTATAGCTTAGCCGTGCACCGGAGGCATCGACCCCTCCACGGGGAGGCACAGGGCGCCCACTCGACTTGCCGCCTGGGCGCCGGCCCCGGCGGACTCCGAAGCAGGGGCGGAGCGAGAGTGCCGCCCGGGAGCGTCCGGAGGGCCCGCCGGGCCGGAGGCCTTCACGCGAGACCGGGGACGCGGCCTGCCACTGGAGCTTCCGGACTTCCGGTCGTTGGTCGAGCCTTCGCAAGGAGACTACACAGAACACCACCTGCGGAGGGGAAGGACGATGCAGCGACTGTTTTATTGAGGAGACCCCGGTGGATCACCTGGCGGTAACGACTTGCGGCGAGGGTGACCCCGGGAGTCGACCAGTGAACTAACCTCGCATTGAGTACCAGTGGAGAACAGTCTGACTCAGCCGAGCCAGCTGATCCGGCGAGCTAAGGGTCCGGGGGCCTAACAGAGGGCTGAAGCGGGCCGGCGGAGCCGCGAGGCGACTGAGGTGAGGCCTTCACGCGAGGCCGGGGACGCGGCCCACAACAGGGAAGGGATCCCGTCTCGACCTGACTGCACGCCCCCCCGAGGGACCACAAGCCCGCGCCGTCCGGCAAGGCTGAGCTACGCACCGGTGAGGGAAGAGGCATGACGAACGCCCAGGGGGGCGCTGCTGAAGCCACATAGCCTACTCACCCGAAGCCGGGCCCGGATCGGACGCCTCGGTGAAGGACTTGTTGCTGTAGAGGGGCCCGCTTTTGAAGAGGACCGGTGCGGCGGAGGGGCGCCACGAGACATCAATCCAGAGGCCCCGATCTGCAGGGAAAACGATCCGAGGGGTCCTTGTGGTACCGAAGTAATCCACCAAGCTGCGGACAGCAACCGAGGGAGACTTGCGACCCCGGGGCCGGGGGACCGGACGCCTCCATCCCCGAACGCATCGCAGACGCCAGCACCGTCAAATGGCGGGCAACAGAGGACCGAAGAAGGGGGACCGGACATTGCCTGAGATGTTGAATAGGGGATCCTCAAAAACTGATAAAGGACCTCATTCACCAGGCCCCTCGAGAATCCCGCTGGAAGCAGAGGACAAGGAACCTCCGGTCACCAGATCCTTCCTTGAATCCCTATTCAGCTCCCTGCGGGATGACTTTCAGGCGCTTAAACAGGAGGTGGACGGAGAAATCAGAGAGGTGCGGCGTGAGGTGGACAACTTGGGCGAATGGGTGGCGACCGTGGAAGGAGCCAGTCACACCAGAGACGAGGAGATTGAGCATTTGCAGCAGGAGGTACTCCGTCTCCAGGAACAGCAATTGGATCTCCAAGCACACAACGAAGATCTGGAGAACCGGTCCCGTCGGAACAACATAAGGGTCCGGGGAGTACCGTCCTCGGAAGAGGGAGAGGACATTGCTAGCTACCTGCAATGCCTGTTCAGAGCGGTGCTGGGAGAATTGGAGGACTTTCACATCCGCATAGACAGGGCGCACAGAGTGGGACTAGCCCCTGCACCACCCCCGGACATCCTGGCCTTCCTGCCGGACTACCCGCTTAAAGAGCGCATCGTTCGTGAGGCTAGGAAGCACCAGCCGTTTTGCTTTCAATGACATAAGATCGCACTGTTTCAGGACTTGTCAACGATTACGCTTCAAAAGCGCAGGTCATTTAAGATTGCAACGGACTTTCTGAGAAGCCATGCTATGCAGTACTCATGGGGACACCCCTTCCGGCTCATATTCCGATGGAATGGCACCTTGCATCAACTACGCTCCCTTCAGGACATGTGTGAGGTTCTGGGCATCACCATGTCGGATGAAGACCCGCCGCGTCGCAGATGCATCACCAGGGACGGTTGGCAGCGGATCCCGGACCGCCGACCCTCTGCCTCATCTACTCGTCCGGACTCACCCACCATCCGGTCTGGCATGGAAAGGGCAGTGCAGGAGGCAGCCAGCGGCACTGCCACCAACAATGTGGCGCTCACAGCTTAAGACTTCTCCGGGGGGAGAGTGATGCCGCCTTCTATAACGCTGGTTTGGGGGTGCGGGGGGGGGGCGGACGGGAGTGCGGTGGCCGGACGTCCACTACAGGAACCTTCTACAGTCCTGTCCTTGAGGGACCGGACTGGGACTATGAGTACTTTGGACTTGTTGAGGGGAGGGGGAGGTGGGAGGGGGGGACTGTTGGGGTTGGTTTTGCTGCTTAAGGGCGCAGGGGTTGTTGTTGGGAAGGGGGTTTCGGGGATGTTGGAAGGGTGGGTGGGGGACTCGTCGAGGTTTGTCCAGTGCACTGTCCTGGTTCTAGTAGCTTCAAGGGCGCTCAGGCGCCATGTCTCGCTCGAACGGAGACTCATTGCTTTCATCTACCATCTCTCCTATGCCTCCTGACACTTTTAAGGTAGTGACCCTGAATGTCAGGGGTCTGAATAATCCAGTCAAACAGAGGGCAATGCTATCACTCCTAGAGAATACGCATGCGGACGTGTGCCTCCTCCAGGAGACGCACCTGCTGGCACAGGACACACATAGGCTACGCTCACATAAATTCCCAACGCAATTTTTCTCTTCTTGTTCCACTAAGACAGCGGGGGTGGCGATTCTGGTGGCCAAACACTTTAAGGGAACGTCCTTCACAAACTTGCAGAGCACAAAGGGCGGCTGTTAGCGTATAGGTTCAGGATTGGAGGAGTTAATTATACGATTGGGTCCCTGTACAGCCCTAATGACCAGCAGGACCGCTTTCTGCAATCGGCTATCGTGGAGATCACCGCCTCGCAGGATAAACACATTGTCCTCGGCGGAGACTTTAATATGGTGTTTGACTCGGCCTTGGACAGGTCGGCGCAGCGCTTCCCCCAAGTTGGGGAATTCTCCGCTGTATGTAAGGCTCGCCTGTCGGAAGTGGACTTACTTGATCTCTGGCGACACATGCACCCCACTGACAGGGAATATTCCTACTACTCCCACGCACACAAGACGTACGCGAGGCTGGACCATCTCTTGGTCACGTCTCCGGTACGGGCATTGGCCTTGGAGGCAGATAAGGGAGTGTTGTCCCTGTCGGATCATGCCCCGGTGTCGGCCACTCTGCGCCTACCCCCTGAGGCTACACCGCCTAGAATTTGGCGCCTTCATGATACTCTGCTTCACAGGAGGGTGGTGGTGGACCACATTGAGAGCGCAATCCGCGAGTATTTGGCCCACAACGATAACGCCGACACCACCCGCGCAACGCAATGGGCGGCCTTGAAGGCGGTGCTCAGAGGGGAATTCTTGGCAATCTCCTCGGCCGAAAACGCAGAACGGCGGACCAAGAGAGAGGAGCTCACCCAGAGGGTCCGCGAGCTTGAGCAGATGCATCGTAGGACAGGGGCCCCTAGAATCTGGAGGCAGCTCAAGGTAGCAAGGAAGCTCCTGGCGGCTCTGGATCTGGATCGCTCCGAGTATGCGGCCCTCCGCTTACGTCATACCTATTACACCAGTGGCGACCGTTGTGGCAGATTACTAGCCAATAGACTCAGAGTAGCACACCAAAGTCAACTGGTGAAAGAGATCTCTGGCCCGTCGGGGGCGCAGGTGACGGAGGACACCCACATAGTAGAGGAGTTCCGCAGGTTCTATGCGGACCTCTATGCTGGGGAAAGTCCGGATGCTGTGGCGACATCGGCATATCTAGACTCGACCGCTCTTCCCTCCCTGACTTCCTCACAGGCGGAACATCTGGATAGGGATATCCGTGTAGAGGAGGTGGTCTCGGCCATTGCCAGGCTTAAACACGGCAAGGCGCCGGGCCCGGACGGGTACACCTCGCTTTTCTATAAAACATTTTGCACTACACTGGCCCCGATTCTCACTCGCCTCTTCAACTCCTTCGCTGCTCCGGGAGCCATTCCGCCTGACCTCCTGCGGGCCTCCATGACGGTTTCCCAAGCCGGGGAAAGACCGGAAACATTGTGGATCATATCGGCCGATATCCCTTTTGTATTTTTATTTTTTTTTATTTTATTTTTTTGGCAGAGGCATAAAACATACAAGGACGAAACAAAATATAAAATATAAAATATGTCTTTACAGATACAATCATTATTAAATTTAGATCCAATTGTCAATAGGGGACCATAACTTCCGACCAAAGATCTTCTTTTTATGTCCCTTCAATTTGTAGACTGCTTTATCCATTCTATAAACATTTAACAGCTTTCCCAACCATTGTTCGAATGTTGGTGGATCTATATCCAACCATCTAGAGGTAATACAAAAACGATATATAGACATTCCAATAAACAAAAAGTATTCTTGATCAAGAGATAGATTCTCAGAAGGAAAATAAACACCAAAAATAATCACAGAAGGACGAAGCGTGATATGGACATGTAGCAAATTAGTCAGAAACTTTTCAATCTTATCTATATATACCACCAATTTAGAACAACTGTAAAACATATGACATGAGTCTGCTGCTAGAGTTCCGCAGCGACTACAATTAATGCCTCTTGTAGCTTTCCATTTGGCCAACTTAGCAGGTGTATAGTAAAGATCTAGAATAGACATGTAGTGTTGGCTTTTAAGAGCGCTATTGATTAATATCTTATTACTCATCTCAAAAGCTCTTGCCAGGTCTATCCCTTCTATACATAATTTTCTTTGCCATTTCTGGGTTTGATGATCGAGATCGTCCTGCAGCCTATTAACCATTAATTGGTAAATTGTGCCAATACGATTATTCTTCCTACAGCTCTCTAGAATATCAATAGTCTCCATAGTATCAGTATATAACAAGTTTTTTTTTTCCAGAAAACTACGGATCTGTAAATATTTAAAAAATTCATTCCTGGAAAGGCCGAATGTCTCTTGAATTTCAGAAAAGGACATTTTGATACAGTTGCCCAATTAGGTGAATCTGTCTCATATGCCATCGATATGTAGCAATATCTTGAAAAATCTCAGATAATGACATATTACCAAAAATAGGTGTGTAAAAATTAAGTTTTGAAGTTATACGTAAAGTCTTATTCATTTGCCTCCAAACTAAAAAAGCAGAAAGAAACACCTTAAATTTTGTTTTTTTGTAGTAGCTGGGTTCCATGAATTTCAGTAAGCACTGCCGAGCATGAGCGCCCAAAAGCATTTCAAAGATAGAGGGTGCCATAGAAGATTCGGTAACATGATCATGGAATAGTAGGACCCTGATTGTTTTAAGAGTAATGGCCCAGTAGTACATTCTAAAATTTGGAAATCCCAACCCAGCACATTCTTGCGGAAGAGTACACCATTTTAGAGATCTTCTAGAGCGACGGTACCCCCACAAAAACCTGGACAACATCCTGTCTATTTTATTAAAAAGAGACATTGAAAAGAATAAAGGAATAGTGCGAAAAAAATAAAGAAATTTTGGAAAGATCATCATCTTGATAACATTGGTTCGTCCGTATAGAGATAAATGTAAGTTATTTAACCTTTCTAAAGTTCTATTAGTAGATATAAGTAAAGGATCTATATTTAATCCGACAATGTCATCAACCTTAGGAGATAGAATTACACCAAGGTATGTGCCAGTAGTGTTTAGTGGAATATCAGTGGGTTTACCCGTTTCAGAATGTATAATCTGAGTTTTTGAAATGTTAAGCTTATATCCGGAAAATTTACCAAACTCTCTAGCTACATCAATGATTTTAGGTAGCACAGAAGAAGCATCAGAAGTTACAGTGGCCACATCGTCTGCGTACGCTAGAACTTTGTGGTCAACCTCATAAAGTCGGACTGATGGGATGCCGGGTTCCGAAATTAATCTATTCAAGTAGGGTTCTAAATATAGAGCAAATAGGAGCGGGGAACAAGGGCAACCTTGTCTAGTCCCCCTGGTGATTGAAAAAGGTCTAGAATTGTCAGTACCTAGTCTTATTACACCCTTAGGATTAGAATAAAGTGATCGTACCGCTTGAATAAATTGTAATGGGAACCCCTTCCATTCTAATACAGTCCAAAGGAATCCCCAGTCTACTCTGTCAAACGCTTTTTCAGCATCGAGTAAAATCACCCCAACTGGGGATTCCTTTGCCTGAGCCCAATCCAGTAATGTAATAACGCGTTTGACATGATCTGTAGTATCCCTATGTCTGATAAAACCGTGTTGGATGTGAGAAACCAAACCAGACATTACATTATTTAATCTATTTGCAAGGATTTTGGAATAGATCTTACTGTCTGCGGTGATAAGAGAAATAGGGCGATAGGAACCTAATTCTTTTGAGTCCTTATTCTTTTTTAGAAAAACAACTATAGTAGCAATAGACCAGGAATCAGGAGATTTACCTTGAAATGCTAAATTGAAAATTTTTAACAGCTCTGGTTTCAGCATGTGTCTGAACGTCCGATAGAATTCGAGGGGTATCTGGTCGGGTCCCATAGCTTTACCTGCCGCAAGACTCAAGATAGCATTTTCAATCTCATCCCAACTTATTGGCCTTATGAATGAATCAGTCTCCTCGGGACACAATGAAAGTTGGTTAGCACTTTGAAGATAATTTGCAGGGTTAAGAGTCTTATCAACTTCATTATTAAGGTCGTTGTACAATGTCTTATAGAAATCATAAAATGACTCTAAAATTTCTTCCCTACGTTCGTGGAAAACACCATTCATGTCTTTAACACCTTGTATTTCGTTAATGGAAGATTTTTGTCGGAGGCGTTGTGCTAGAATTTTACCAGTGCGCTCACTATATTCATAACGTTCAGTTTTATATCGCTTGAATTTTGATGCTACTTCATCGGCAATATGAATACGCAAACCAGAACGTTCAGTAACTAAACGTAGTTGAGCGTCTTCTATACCTGTATTATTTTTACATGCAGTTGATAAGTCCATCTCGGCTATCCTAATCTTATTTAACCTCTCCTTAAAATCTGTTTGAATTTTTTTCCTCTTGTAATTTGCGAAGCTAATTGTCTCTCCACGTACAATTGATTTAAAAGAATCCCACACAACTTGTGGAGAGGCCGTGTCATTATTTATTAAAAAATAATCTTTAATAATAGTAACCATAAATTGAAGATAGTCTTCATCTAATAACAGATTTCTCTGGAATGACCAGGATCTGGTTGGGTTTTGACAATCAGTGGGAAACTGAATCTCAGCAATCATAGGATTGTGATCTGAAATGACTTGAGGTAATATTTCGATACGGATTTTCTCTAAGAACAAAGAGGATACAAAAAAATAATCTAGTCGGGCAAATTTCTGATGGGGAATAGAAAAAAAGTATATCCTGGGTCTTTATGATGCAATTTGTGCCAGACATCAGTTAGCCCATTATTTAACACCAAATCTCTGAGTGCTCTATAAGTTCTGATCTTACGACCCATATATCTCCTTCCTGATTTGATATTCCAATCAGCTGGCAAATGAATATTTAGGTCCCCACATACTATGATTGGTTGTGTCCAAGTAGCTAACTCTGCATTTATAGTATTGAGAACTTCAGCATCATCCAGATTGGGGCCATACATACAACATATAGTGAATTTACAACTCCCGATTATTAGTTCAGCAAGCCCCCATCTGCCCCATTTATCAGCTGATGTTTTCAGACACTTCCCAACTCCCTTTCGCATACAAATTGCAACGCCTCTTTTTATACCCATTTGTTTAGATGTAAGCTAAACATCCAATCCCAGATTATCCAGAAGAGAGCGCTTGTCCCATGCAATATGAGTTTCCTGAATGCATAATAAATCAATATATAGAGTCTGGAGCATTGAACGAAACATCCCAATCTTTTTTAAGTCATTAAGACCATTAATATTAATTGTGCATATTTTCACCTTTTTATCCATATTGAGAATGATAATAAAGAAAAAGAAGTGTTAGCAATCATTAACAGTATGTGCTCTTCAATATTAACATTTGACTGCCTTGTATACATCCTTGCATTAAATACCTCTGCCTTACACCCCCACCACCAACCCTTACCCTTACCCACCCCCACCCTTTTTCCCAGAACCCCTCCCCCCACCCTCCCCACTATAGGAGGCACAGGAACTACCAGTTCCTGAAACGTATGGTTGCCGCGTCCCTGGCCCATAGCGTCCTGACGAAGAGAAAAGAGAAGGAATAAAAGAAAGAATGAAGAAATAGGAGAAAAAAGAGGGAAGAGAAATAGATGAGATAGAAAAGAACATAGTAATCCTACTTATTGAATAGTTGTTAACTAATATGAATTTCTAAACTTATAGTCTTATAATCTTACAGTCTGCATTAACAAACCGCATATTAGTTCTTTCAAAAAAAGAAAAAATTATTCCTCCTGATTATTCAAATAGAATCCAAATATTCCTTGGCTTTGGTTGTTGAAATAAAGTATTTTACTTGGCCCTTGAATATAGTCTTTAATTTTGCAGGACCTTGGAGAAACACTGCGACTTCTTTCTTTTGGAAGTCAGGGATCAGTTGCCTCAATTGCCATCGTTGAGCCACAGTAGCTTGGCAATAGTCTGGTCGCACAAAAAACTGACAACCCAGTCCGTCCGCTTTCTTATCCGGTCTTGCGTTTACGTAGATGGCTTCACGGGCGAGGAAGTTATTGAATGACACCAGAATGGCCCTGGGATAGTTTTCTTGGCCTTGTCGTGGTTTCCTCACAGTGAAGGGAAACCTGTGTGCGCGCTGTATTTCTCATGCCCAGTCCCATTCAGTCATCTCAGGAAAAGCGTTGTTTAATAGATTAATGATGAACCTCCTCGGGTCAGACCCTTCTTTATTTTCAGGGATCCCCAAAAAGCGCAGGTTACTTCTACGGGCCTGGTTCTCCAAATTAGCTATCTTATCGGATAAATCTTCCTTTAGGGCTTTGAAATCACCCACTTCCTGTCTTTGAGCCATACTTTCTTCTTCTAGGACAGATATTCTGACCTCTGCCTCGGTAACCCTGTCAGTGGTCTCTGAGCATATCTTAATTACGCGACGAACTGCATTTTTGACTTTAGCACAGGTCATCTGCGTGCGTTGGTTTTCAGCTTTACTTTCTGCCCTGTGACTCATCATAGTGTCGAAGATTGTTTTTAATGTAATCTCTTCATTATTTTCTTGTGGCGGGGCCGGATATAATACAGGATTATGATTAGACCCAGGAGTGTCAGTGGCAGTAGTAGTGATAGATACTGGATTAGAAGATAGGGAGTTTACCCCGCTAGGTGAGTTGGGAGCGGCCTCTTTACTCGTCACACGTAAAGATCTCTTCTTCCACAGCTTTTTCTTAATAATAGTAGCCGTGTTGATATTGTCAGGGCTCATGCTAACCTCACCATCAGAAGATAAGCTCTCGCAGCTAAACTCTGCCCAGTCTTTATTTAAACCAGTTGCTTCATCAGATGAAAGTTCAGACAAGGAGTAGAATTTTTCAGGAAGCTCCTGATTATTCTGCTGTGCAATAGTTTTTTTTTAATTCTGTTGGTCACTTGCGAATGGTACTGGTAGCGAGGGAAGAGAACATGCTCGATTAATTACAGTTCCGCCAGGGACTACACCTCCCACAATACCCTTCCTCAAAGGATCAGTCGGCATAAGGGTTGTAGGATCATTTTGGGTATCAACTGTCGTAGAGTGTTGATTAAACGGTTGAGTAATAGTCATATTGGTGTTTTGATTATTGCTATCAATTATTTTCTTCAAGATGGCTGCCGTGAGGAAGGCTGTGTAAACAGCCAGCTCCCTGGTTCCCGGCGTCCGGGAGTGAAGGAGAAGGAAAACTCCGTTTTTTTTCACGATAATCTCCGTGAATCCTGGCCGTACGAGTACATCTCTGCTCAACAGGACGTTCTCGTCTTACCTGATCGTGTTGACTAACGCTGCACGGCTGCCTGTGGCTGTTCCACGCTGGTGTCTACCCTGTGCTGGACGGAGTTGTACGGAGGCGTTGACCATTTCCGGGTTGGATGCCGAGGTGAACGTTGTACAAACTAGCATTTGCGGAGCAGAGCAGAGCTAACGCGACGGTACTATACTGCGGCAATCACTGGATACAAACTATCTTCGTGACGGAGTTCACGAATGTTGCTGAATTTCCTTGAGTTTAATCGGCGGTCCCCGCTGTGGCGCGCTACACTCTGTTTGCTCTGGTCGCAGAGTAGCGTTTTTCCTGGCAGAGGCAGCTCACGGAAGAAAAAGAAGATACCGCTACCATCTTCTGTCAGCACTCGTAGCAACAAGAGAGACGGTGCTGGAAGTGATTTGAGAAGAGAGGAGCCGGGTAACGAGGAGTTCGAGATGGCAGAAGCAGCACCGCCGACTCCTGGTAAAACTGCTACAAAACAGGGTAAGAACCTTAACAAGGGTGCTTTGAAATCTAATGAAGCCTCGAGTACAAAGAATACAGCATTACAAACATTGCCCGACCTGTTTGTGAAGCATGCTGCCAAGAAGAAAATAATTGGCCGATATCCCTTTTGAACGTGGATTTGAAACTGTACACGGGAATTCTGGCGGCTCGTCTAGCTCCTCATTTGCCCGATCTCATTGACCCGGATAAAGCGGGGTTTGCCCCGGGGAGGCAGACAGTGGACAACACCAAGAGAATTGTCCACCTCCTGGAAAAGGCGTCCCGGATTCCAGGAGAGAGAATGCTGTTAGCGGTGGATGCCGAAAAGGCGTTCGACCGGGTGCATTGGCCCTATCTTGAACAGGTTCTGGTGAAAGCAGGTATAGGTGACAAATTCCGATCCATGAATCTTAATTGCTATAGACTGCCGACTGCCGTGGTCCGCGTGAACGGGTATAACTCCAGGGCCTTCCATATTGAGAGGGGCACCAGGCAGGGATGCCCTCTATCGCCCCTGCTCTTTGCCCTGTACATGGAACCCTTTGCTCAACGGATCCGGGACAACCCAATGGTGACAGGAGTGATGTTTGGAGGGTTTACACACGCTATAAGTCTATACGCGGATGATGTCATACTGTCGCTTGCCGAACCACGGACGGCCCTACCAGCATGCATTGAGGAGCTGACCTCCTTTGGTGAGATCGCCGGTTTTAAAATGAACATGGGGAAATCGGTGGCTCTGGACGTCTCTCTGATGCCGACCACTCGAGCTCGCCTGCAAGATCGATTCCCTATACTTTGGTCGTCAGAAGCGGTCCCCTATCTAGGAATCCAGCTTGCCCCCACTATACCAGCCATGGTGTCGGCGAACTATGCGGCGCTCGGCACCAAGATAAAGGAGGAATTGGGACGCTGGAATCGCGGCACTCTATCCTGGCTTGGCAGGATAGCCGCTATCAAGATGACGGTCCTACTCCAAGTGCTTTACTTGTTCCGGGCCTTGCCACTCCAGCGGGGTGGATCCCGCAATTACAGGCGGACCTCTCGCGCTTTATCAGGCACGGCAAAAAACCCAGAATGCGCAGGGCTCTCTCTATGCTAGCCCCAGAGGCCGGAGGACTGGGTATACCGGACCTTCGTAAGTACTTTCAGGCTGCTCAGTTACGCTATTTGGTGGAATGGAGCAGATGGGAGTCTGATAAGCACTGGCTCTTCCAGGACCAGGCGGTGGCGGGCCGGCCCCTCCAGGAGATCCCATTTATACGACGACCCAGGAATCTGTATGCGTCCTTTGTTACGAGGGTGCCTCTGCGGGTCTGGGACGCCACCGGCCTTAGATACGGTCTCACCTCGTTCCCGTCTCCGCTCACGCCATTGGTGGACAACCCGGATTTTACCCCGGGGATGGAGAGGGGGGCTTTTGCGCATTGGAGACCGGCGGGGTGCCGCACCCTCTGTCATCTGTACAGTCCGGAAGGAATTATCCCCTTCCAGCAATTCCGGCAGGAGTTTTCCTTTCCGGAGACTGAGAGACATCGCTATCTGCTAGCTCGTCATTGGGCGCTTCAACCACAGGTACGGGAGCCGGCGGATAGACGGTTTTTTCCGTTTGAACACTGGCTCATGACCCAGAAGTCAGACTCGAAACTGATCACGGACCTCTACAAGATGCTACAGTCACCCTCCTCACACTTCTACAACCCAGGGAGGGAACGCTGGGAACGGGAGCTGGGTAGGTCACTGAGCCATAAGGAATGGAACCAGATCTCCTACAGGGCAAGACACTCCGCATACCACATGGGCCTCACTGAGACACTGACAAAGGTCTCTACCTACTGGTACTACACACCTGAAAGGGTTCACGAAATAGATCGCCGCAAAGAAGACACCTGTTGGAGGGGGTGTGGACACAAGGGTATACTGACACACATTCTCTGGGACTGCCCACTGTTAGGACCTTTCTGGAAGGAGGTACTAGATGAAAGTGACGCCCACTTTGGCATAGAATTACCGCGTTTTCCTGCATACACCCTGCTAGGGCTCCCGAATAGACTGATGTACCCTCTCAGGTCACGCACGGGCAGACAAATAGCCATCGCTCTGAGATCAGCGGTTCAGACTATTCTGCTGCATTGGCGCACGGCCACAGTACCCTCAATCACAAGTTGGCTCCACAGATTATGGCATGTGCTTGGGATGGAAAAGCTGTTGCTCACAGTAGCGGGGGACATAGAGCAATTTGCTGACATCTGGCAGCCGTTCCATTCCCTACTACTTACAGAATTCAGAGAAATCACATGTCCCAAGTACCTTCGTCTCCTGCGGCTCATGGGCCCAGCACCATCGACCTCTGGTTCCAACTAGCCTAGGACATGTGCCACGTGCGAGAAACGAATGATGAGAAAGATATTGAGGCGGGCTGGTGCACTGGACAAAGGGAGGGGGGAGAGGGTCCTGGGGGGGTTTGTTGGGGTGTTGGGGGGGTGTTTGCAATGGGACTGTCACGAAATGTCACTATGATGATTGCCATTTATTGCCGCAACGGACAGGCCTATGGACGCTCTACACAGTTGCCGACACGCTCGCGCGTGGCCTTGTCTACCTTTATAAGCTGCATCATTCTCTTGTATGTTTCTCATGTGTGTTGTGGTAAATAAATAAAAATACTTTAAACCTAAAGATTGTTTATGTGCAGGAAGGGACACTTTCCGGCACATAAAAATGAATTCCCCTAACGAAGGCACCCTTGCACTGTAGTGCAAGGGGGCCTGTGTTGGCGCTAGGCAACTAAATTTAGCGCCTGTGCAAGGAGAAACGCAGGGCTGCACCATATTCTTGTAAATATAGTGCAACCCTCCGTTTCTAAAGTGATGGAGCATGTCTTTAGCTTCTTGGCTTAATGACACGCTTTGCCACTTTACTAGTAAATATGCCCCATAGATCCCAAAACTACTACTCCTTTCCACTGATGGCGCTAAATCCCTAAAACTGCCCTTCAATGGTCAAGTGGTTGGTTTACAGTTACCTTCTACAGAGACAAATAGCACAAGATCTCCTGACTCCAAAAAGGCTCACTAGTATTGATTGGACCTTGCAGAATGTCTAGGTGGGGAGATACCTGGTGACCTGACTTTTGCCCTGAAGGCCTGGCGGCTGCAGAAATGACAGATGGAACTTTCCCAATAGTTGAAAAAAGTTGGGACAGCATGCTTTTGCCACCTTTGGGGAACCAGGATAGGGTGCTCTGACTTTCCACAGAGGGCTCATATTTGGAGGGGAAATATATTCATGTGTGTTCCTTCAGACAAATTTTACAAAAAGAAAAATACCTCAGTAGGACCTCACCACAAATGTGTCTGACCTTAAGAAGCTCTGCCTGGGTACAACTTCTAGGTCTGCCCACTGGTGGATTTTGAGATCCAAAAAAATATGACTAATTCTAAAGGAAAAATCTTGGACCTGGGGTGAGACGTCAACAGCAGTGGCCAGTGCAGTTAAGCACAGTGGTGCAGCCGGGTGGGAGGGGGGAAGTCAACAAATGTCGGAATAGGTACAATTAAATAAAGAAACAAATCCTATTCTGTCATCTGTCGATATAGAGTATATATTTAAAGTAAAAATATTTGGACTGTACAACCCGCTTGGCCAACCTGACCTCAGACTCATCGCTATCAAACTGATATTTCTAGCTCTTGATCAACCCTAAAGTGTAACTTTTGATTAACACTTAGATTTTCTAGGTGCTTTTTGCCTCAAACATTTTCAAAATTGTCTGTCTATTTCCCATGGTCCAATTTTAATAATTTTGGTATCTTTTTGCTCAGTACATTTTTCATGAGTTTTCTCGGTAGGTTTGTGAATTTCAATTTTAATTTCATTTTGTTATTGTTATAAGTTAATAAAAACCATCACAATATTTTACAGATGATACAAAATAATAAAAACAGTTTTGAATAAAATACTTCATGGTTACTTTTCTGGTTTATCAATTTCTTAAATGTTCATTTCTTTGTTTCAACCATATGAAATAATAAAATAATTTAGCCTCTCAGGCGTTATTGGTTTTTTTTTCAAATAAATGACCAATCACTTTCGGAAGAGTTGTTATAAAGTGTCATTGTGCATGTAGATGCCAAGCTAAGTTTTATTTAGATTTTTGCAGAACACCAGAGTCCATAATTTTAAAGAGTCATATATGACTGTCTTCTCCTCGCAGTCATCAAGTTGTTTAATTGTTATGCGGACCTGCTTTCTCATACTGGAGCTGTGCCCTCGATGCCCTGGTTGAGTAATTTGTCATGAAATTGCAAACATTTAAAAAGTTTGCAATTCAGCTGAGGTTCGATAGGGTCAAGGCTCCTCAATATTGCTGGTCGGTAGGTACGAATCCCCCTCTCCTCTGAATATCTGTTGTAAAAATGAGAGGAGTGGTTTCTTTAATGTGAGACTGACATATGCAAACCAAATGCAAAAAATCCTCTGTGAAGGCACCACATAGCATGCACATTTTCAGGCCTTTGTATCTCTAGGAGGGTTTGTCCGCTAAGGATGGCAGTACTCCTAGTTAAATAGCTTAATAACTTCTTCTTTAGATACACAGGATAAGGTAAGAAAATGTATGCTGCTGGTTGCAAGGTGACGTATGTTTGGATTGTCATCCAGACATGTGATCTCCACGAAGATGTATTTTTATTTTCCACTAGTGATTGACTTTTTGCTGCTTTGTTGATCAAACGGTAGAAAGTGGATTGTGAGAGATTTAGCTCCCATAAGTCAACTGTATACGTTTTTTCGAAGAACGACAATAAATACTTGTTATAACTCAAATTTGCGTCGTTTATCAGTGACTGCCATAGAGCGCTGACTAGAGGGCTTAACTTTTTGTTTCATATTTTATGGCATGATTTAATTGTGAGGTATCTTCTTGCTGTCTCTTATTGTGTCAATCCAATTTTGCATTGATAACTGCTAGCAATGGCTGAAAAGAGGGTCCTTCCAGTTTTTTTACAAGTGCGCAGAAGGCATGCATTAAAGCATTGTTTCTTCTAGGCATATACTGCTGGTGCCTAAAAGTTGAAGTTCTTATCAAAGTAGAAGCCTAAATATTTATTTATGTTAACCTCTTCTATGCTTGCATTTCCTAGTTTGATTTTCACAGGGACATTAGATCTGTTCCCTATTCACATGGTTTTTGTCTTTGTAATATTGATTTCCAATGTATTAGTCTTTGTAAATACAGCAATTTCTTCGATTAATCTTTGAAGACCCACCCTCGTGTGGCTCAGCAACACAATATCATCTGCATATGATGGTTTGGGAATTTCAGTGTGCTGTTTTCTGAACAAAAAAACTGTTTGTCACTAAATAAACTTAACACACATTTCTCTAGAGAATGGCCTGTGGATTTTACCACTGCTATCGTGGGTTATCTGGGGTTAAGCACAGATAGTCTTAAAACTGTGTTGTGACCTAAACAGACTGTATTCATTAAGTTGTTAGGGACACCCCTCACAAATTAATAACCCAGTTTTAGTTTGAAATCTTTTTATTGACAAATAAGATGCAGTGAAAAATGAGGCCTGCATCATAGGCCGGCAGCTGTCGTATTGCTTCGGAGAGCATCAAGGTAACACCACAAAGAACTTCCCCGCCCCCCTCCCTTTCCCCACCCTCTCCTACCTCTTCCATCTCCTCCCCTGTTCTGGATGGCTAGTCAGAAAAGTGAAGAGCAGACTCAACAGTCCATTGCACGGTATAATAATGCTTAGCTCACGCTTTGGCTCAACTCAGCGCCTTGAGACCCTTCGGGTGAGTAGTGCGCTATACAAATGCTTTGATTGATTGATTGATTGAGGATGATGTGGCAGTCGTAAATATCTAGGGAAGGACAACTCATGGAATTTAGTGCACAGCAGGATGACAAATGTCCGCCACACATCAGCAAAAGAGGCCTTATCTCCCTAAAGCGAGGAGGAGATGCGTTCCATGCCAAGAACATACCACAATCGATTCAGCCATCCCTGCACAGTTGGCATTCTGTCTCTGCCCCAGTGTGTTAGTATATTCTGTAGTGCCGCCCCTAAGGCTATACCTAATTGTTTACCTTTAGGAGGCTTGAGCTGAAAGGTATGCATATCAGACACTCCCAGGACCACATATTCAGGGAAGCGCAATAGTCTAGTGTCGAAGTGACTGTCATTTTTCTCCAGCACTTGCGTTCAGTAAGTGGTGAGGGCAGGGCACTCCCACAGAAAGTGCAAGAGTGTGCCTTCAGTATCAAATCCCCTTCAGCAACTGGGGGAACGGTCAGGGTTGCTCTTGTGGAGTCGGGAGGGAGTAAGATACCAATACGTCATAATCTTAGTGGCCGTCTCGGTGCTAGATATATTACGTGCTGAATGACAAGCTCTGTAATAAATGTCTGTCCATTTTTTAGGGGTCAGGGTCTGACCGAGCTCAACCTCCCACCGTCTTTGATCCGCTGACTTACCCGGCTGTTCTGGGGCATGCAAGATGTGGTAGAGTTCTGTGATAAGTCGCGCTGTAGATTGTTTTGAGAGCAACCAGCGCTCATACCGAGTGAAGGACCTCTCCACCGCTGGACGGATTTGGGGTTGCATAGCCCAGTGTCGTATTTGCAAATAATGGTAGCCTTCTGTTTCAGGTATGTTGAAGTCAGACTCAAAATCTTCGAAGGATCGAGGGCGCTCCATATCCAAAAGATGCCAAACAGACCTGTGCCCTGCTGTGTCCCAATGACTAAATGCTTCCCAATCACGGCCCAGGGAGAAGTCCGGATTCTCTGCAATAGGAGTGAAGGGTGAAGGAACAGTTGTCAGACCGTTGCAGGTAGCTGTAGCATCCCAGGTTTTCAATGTGGCACAATCCACCGGAGAGCCATACAGCCCAGAGGGCCTAGAGCCCTTGCACAGGAAGGAGATCTTCCAGAGAGCCTTTTTCGCAAGCGCTCACTCCATAAAAAGCCAGCACTTCTCAGATTGCGGTTGAGCCCATTCTAATAGAGTCCGCAGCTGAGTTGCCCTAAATATAGCGGTCAAGATCGGGTATCCCGGGGCCTAAAACTCAGAGCTCTATTCATTCATGGCCTCTTGTCCGCCCAGACAAAAGAGACAAATTTGGATTGTGGCTGCTTTAAAACACCCGAAGAAGGTTCTACCGGGAGTGTTTGGAAGAGGTATAGGACTTTGGGAAGTAAGCTCATCTGGAGGGCTGCCACAAGAGAATAAATGGCCGCCGTCGTTTGAGCTCCTGCCTTGTCTGAAGAAGCAGCAGAGAGTAGGTCAGGGATGTTGTTTCAGCGATGGATGAGGACAGCATAATGCCCAAGTATGGTATAAACCTTTTGATCCCACTGAATAGGGCATGCTTGAGCCAGAGTCGTGACCGTGGTCTGCTTAAATGAGAAGCCCAATACTTGGGACTTGGCCACATTGACCTTGAATGCGGAAGCCGCTGCGAATTCCTCTAATTCAGACAAAAACGCCAGAACTGAGGTGTGGGGGTCTCCAGCATGGCGATGACATCGTCCGCATAAAAGCTGATGGTATTACGCTTTCCCCCTAAAAGGATCCCCTTAATCTGCTGGTTCTCTCAAACCCATTGTGCTACCGGCTCCATGTAGAGAGTAAACAATAGGGGGAGAGCGGGCAGCCCTGGGACGTGCCACTGGTGAGGTTGAAGAGGTCATAGGTAATGCCATTTACCCTAACAGTGGGTGAAGGGCGGCTGTAGCCGCTAAAAACCCATTGATGAAGTGCGCAGAAGGCATGCATTAAGGCATTGTTTCTTCTAGGCATATACTACTGGTGCCTAAAAGTTGAAGTTCTTATCAAAGTAGAAGCCTAAATATTTATTTATGTTAACCTCTTCTATGCTTGCGTTTCCTAGTTAGATTTTCACAGGGACATTAGATCTGTTCCCTATTGACATGGTTTTTGTCTTTGTAATATTGATTTCCAATTTATTAGTCTTTGTAAATACAGCAATTTCCTCGATTAATCTTTGAAGACCCACCCTCGTGTGGCTCAGCAACACAATATCATCTTCATATGATGGTTTGGGAATTTCAGTGTGCTGTTTTCTGAACAATAAAATTGTTTGTCGCTAAATAAACTTAACACACATTTCTCTAGAGAATGGCATGTGGATTTTACCACTGCTATTGTGGGTTATCTGGCGTTAAGCACAGATAGTCTTAAAACTGTGTTGTGACCTAAACAGACTGTATTCATTAAGTTGTTAGGGACACCCCTCACAAATTAATAACCCAGTTTTAGTTTGAAATCTTTTTATTGACAAATAAGATGCAGTGAAAAATGAGGCCTGCATCATAGGCCGGCAACTGTCGTATTGCTTCGCAGAGCATCAAGATAACACCACAAAGAACTTCCCCGCCCCCCCTCCCTTTCCCCACCCTCTCCTTCCCCCTTCCATCTCCTCCCATATTCAGGATGGCTAGTCTGAAAAGTGAAGAGCAGACACAACAGTCCATTGCACTGTATAATAAGGCTTAGCTCATGCTTTGGCTCAACTCAGGATGACGTGGCAGTCGTAATTATCTAGGGAAGGACAGCTCATGGAATTTAGTGCACAGCAGGATGACAAATGGCCGCCACACATCAGCAAAAGCGGCCCTATCTCCTTAAAGTGAGGAGGAGATGCGTTCCATGCCAAGAACATACCACAATCGATTCAGCCATCCCTGCACAGTTGGCATTCTGTCTCTGCCCCAGTGTGTTAGTATATTCTGTAGTGCCGCCCCTAAGGCTATACCTAATTGTTTACCTTTACGAGGCTTGAGCTGAAAGGTAAGCCTATCACACTCCCAGGACCACATATTCAGGGAAGCGTAATAGTGTAGTGTCGAAGTGACTGTCAATTTTGTCCAGCACTTGCGTCCAGTAAGTGGTGAGGGCAGGGCACTCTCACAGAAAGTGCAACAGTGTGCCTTCGGTATCACATCCCCTCCAGCAACTGGGGGAACGGTCAGGGTTGCTCTTGTGGAGTCTGGAGGGAATAAGATACCAATACGTCATAATCTTAGTGGCCGTCTCCGTGCTAGATATATTACGTGCTGAATGCCAAGCTCTGTAATAAATGTCTGTAATAAATGTCTGTCCATTCTTTAGGGGTCAGGGTCCGACCGAACTCAACCTCCCACCGTCTTTGACCTGCTGACTTACCCGGCTGTTCTGGGGGATGCAAGATGTGGTAGAATTCTGTGATAAGTCTTTTTGTGGATTGTTTTGAGAGCAACCACTGCTCATACCGAGTGAGGGACCTCTCCACCCCTGGACGGCTTTGGGGTTGAAAAGCCCAGTATCGTATTTGCAAATAATGGTAGCCTTCTGTTTCAGGTATGTTGAAGTCAGACTCAAAATCTTTGAAGGATCGAGGGCCATCCATATCCAAAAGATGCCAAACAGACCTGTGCCCTGCTGTGTCCCAATGACTAAATGCTTCCCAATCAAGGCCCAGGGAGAAGTCCGGATTCTCTGCAATAGGAGTGAAGGGCGAAGGAAAAGTTGTCAGACCGTTGCAGATAGCTGTAGTGTCCCAATCTTTCAATGTGGCCCAAGCCACCGGACAGCCATGCAGCCCAGAGGGCCTAGAGCCCTTGCACAGGAAGGAGATCTTCCAGAGAGCCCTTTTCGCAAGCCCTCACTCCATAAAAAACCAGCACTTCTCAGATTCCGGTTGAGCTCATTCTAATAGAGTCCACAGCTGCGTTGTTTTAAATATAACGGTCAAGATCGGGTATCTTGGGACCTAAAACTCAGAGCTCTATTCATTCATGGCCTCTTGTCCACCCAGACAAAAGTGACAAATTTGGATTGTAGCTGCTTTAAAACACCCGAAGGAGGTTCTACCGGGAGTGTTTGGAAGAGGTATACGACTTTGGGGAGTAAGCTCATCCTGAGGGCTGCCACTCTACCCAGCCACAAGAGAATAAATGGTCGCCCTTGTTGGAACTCCTACCTTGTCTGACGCAGCAGCAGAGAGTAGTTCAGGGATGTCGTCTCAGCGATGTATGAGGACAGCATAATGCCCAAGTATGGCATAAACATTTGATCCCACTGAATAGGGCATGCGTGAGCCAGAGTTGTGACCGTGGTCTGCTTCAATGAGAAGCCCAACGCTTGGGACTTGGCCACATTAACCTTGAATCCGGAAGCCGCTGCAAATTCCTCTAATTCAGCCAAAAACACCGGAACTGAGGTGTGGGGGTCTCCAGCATGGCGATGACATTGTCCGCATAAAAGCTGATGGTATTACGCTCTCCCTCAAAAAAGATCCCCTTAATCTGCTGGTTCTTTCAAACCTATTGGGCTACCGGCTCCATGTAGAGAGTAAACAATAGGGGGGAGAGCGGACAGCCCTGGCACGTGCCCCTGGTGAGGTTGAAGAGGTCATAGGTAATGCCATTTACCCTAACAGTACGTGAAGGGCGGCTGTAGCCGTTAAAAGCCCATTTGTGAAAACAACACCCAAACCCCTCCAGGATAGTCTCCAAGAGGGGCCAAAGGACCCTATCAAACACCTTCTCGGTGTCTATTCATAAGAAGACTCACTCCTCTGACTGTTGGTGGGACTTATCTAAGAGTAGTAGCAGCCTTCTGATATTATCACTACACTGCCTAGCCGCAAAAAATCCGCCCTGTTTCGGATCTATCAATCCCGGCATCAAAGACCCAATCTAGCTGCAAGAATTCCTGTGAGGATCTTGAAATCGATGTTCAAAAGAGATTTTGGCCTGTAGGAGGTGCAGTATCTATTGTCTTTGCCAGGTTTGGGCAAGACTGCAACTGACGCTAAAAGCATTGTAGGCGCCAGCTACGTGGTGTCGTCGATGGCATTAAAAAGACTTGTCGATATCGGGGCTACAAGTGAACAAAACGTTTTATTAAAAAAAAGGGCGGTAAGTCCGTCTGGGTTGGGGATTTAGGACGTTTAAGTCGAGCTATGACCGAGATAACTTGTTAGGTTCTAATAGGACTATCTAGGGCTGCCTCCTGGTCAGCCTTCAGCTTAGAGTCTGTTATACCTTGATAATACTTGGAGGGGTTCTGGTCAGACAAGGACAGTGCGGTATACAAATTTGAGTATAAATCTCAAAATGTATTTGCTATATCCTCACCCCGTGTGTGCTCGATGCCCTCGTCAGTCAGAATGAGTAGGACTGTCATCGCCTGGCTCTGCGTGTGAAATTTATGGGCCAATAAGCAGCCGCATTTGTGCCCCCCCGGTGTAAAATGTATGCTTCAACTGAAGCACAGCATATTCCTGCTTGCCTAGATCAAGGCTGGCTAGCTGTGCCCTGGCTGCTTTTAGTTTTCTTCATATGCGAGGTGCCCCGGTACTTTTTTGGATTCCATCCAATCCAAGCACTTGTGTGGAAAGTTCATCCCTCTTCTCTATGAAAGCCCTATTATCAGCAGTTGACGTAGCTATGAGGTCGCCCCGGGCTATTTACTTGAGGGTTTCCCAAAGGGAGACAATTGAGGTGTCTTGTGTGTCATTTATTACAAAGAAATCTTTCCTGTGAGGCCTGTGACAACTTCAGGGTGGTGGAGGAGTGTATCCCTAAGTCTAGAATAGTATGACAGTCTAAAGATAGGTGGGGACAGCAAAGTCGTAGTCAGGGCTGCATTGGTTCGAGAGTGCCTGGGGTATAATTACTGAGTTCTGCACTTTCGGGAGGAGCGAGCAGGTCGTTCCGAAGTAGTCCAGCCTTGCATAAGTCCCCAGGGCATGAGAATCAAAAGTGTAGTTAAGTGTGTGAGGATGAAGATGCTGCCACAAGTCCACCAGCCCCAGGTCGTGCAGCCATTGGCGATGTGCATCAAAGAGTACCCCCGTCTGTCCCGGCCTCTGTGCGGAGCAGTTGAGCGAACCGTCGAACACGATATTTAGGTCATCCACTAGAAGAAACTGGTGATCGGGTGTGGAAGTTAAGTCACCTATCGCCTTGTGTTAAAAAATCTTCTGTCCCTCGTTGGGGGCGTATATGGTCGCCAGTGTTAGTGTGTGCCCCTCTATGGCCACAGAATATCCCAGAAACCTCCCTTTAATCTCCGATACCTTAGTTCCCACCCTCCCGGGAAACGTACGTGCAACCAGGATGGCTACCCTGGCCTTCTTAGCAGGGAGGGTAGAGACAGAATTTTCCAAGTAAGACAGGATAGCTCTACGCTTAACTGGGTTTTTAAGCCCTTTTACCCTTACGTTAGGATCTTGACACTCATCTACGTGAAGGGTGGGTGCTATGTGTCGTTGATTTCTAAAGGCCAGTCGAGCCAAATCTGTCCTAGCTAAGAGGTGTCGTAAGTAAGTTGCTGATAACGTACATGGCGTGCTGTCTTGTGTGCACAGCGAGGAAGGCTCAACAGGGGGGAGGAGACCCCAACATTGAAAAAAATAAAACCCCATATAGACCTATAACATAAGGTGATGCAAGGAAACAAAGTCAAAGTCCAGAGCATTGTGCTCTTAGTAAAAAGAGAGAGAGGTACTCGTGGCTCCCGGCTCCCACCAGCTAAGCCCATAAAGATTATTCAACACCACCGGCTAAGGGTGAGGATGTACTGACAACATACCAAAATGCAGGTACTTAAATCCTGCCTCACTCCGAAGATGTTCCTGCGAGAGATGACAGCACCGCTTTCCGCTCTTTAGCCATAGTGTCCGTATCAGGGAGTGCCGCTGAGCTTGGGGGGTTAATGGTGGTCCATCCATGGCCGCTTCAGTGTCTGTGGGGACGTGAGTTCTGACTGGATTGATCCGGTGCAGGTTCATCAATTCCCAAGAGTTTATAGGCCACTGGGAGTGAACAAATTTGCCTTTGTAGGAGAAAATCAACCTGAACGGGTGCCCCCACGAGTACTTTATTCCAGATTCCCGGAGGTGGAGCATGATTGGAAAGAAAGACTTGCATTTGAGCAGCGTGGAGGAAGCCAAATCCTGGAATACCATGGGTTTCTTTCCCTGATATGTGAAGTCTGGGCTTCGCCGAGATTTACGGAGGATCCTCTCCTTTAGTTGGTAGACATGGATGCAATTCAGGATGTCCACCAGGGGTGCAGGAGCCACCCTTCGTGGGCCCGCCTTATGGGTGCAACCCAGCTTGACAGGGAACTGCAGGGATTCTCCTAGGAAGGAGCGAAAAAAGGCTCGCCACGAGGGCCTCAAGATCGTCATAGCCGTCATTGTGCGCCATACCTCGTATGCGGACTGTATTCCGTTAGGACCTGTTTTCCAGGTCCTCTGTATGGGCCTGCAGGTCAAGGTTCTGCTTTTGCAGCCGGAGGACTTCTTGTTGGAGATTCTCAAGCTCCTTGTCCTTTCCAGATTTATGCTCCTCCAGTGTGTGAACTCGCTCTCCAAGGAGTCCACATTGGCACGTACATCCCGTAGGTCTGCCTGGAGCTAGGTCATCTCGGAGGAGGGAAAAGAGGGACTCCAAGAATGATCGGCTGACCAGGGCCTCTGGACCCTCGCTCCCGTCAGTTTCGTCTGCATGCCCCAGTCCCATCTGGTTTTCAGACTGTGGAGTGTACTTAAGCAGCAACTCTTTTACAGACCTGTCTTTCTTGCCTTGGGGGGCAGCCATGGCTTCTGCACACTCTGAGCCTGCTGAGTGAGGATGAGGTGTACAGAGGTCCGCAGGGAAGAGAGACCTTATAAAAGTGCTGGAGGGCAATATCAGGCAGCAGGGCTACACCCGCTCACCCTACAGCTCAAGCCCCCCACCTCCACGTCACTATTGACAATGCAGTGCGAGCATGATAGATGTCAGCGGCCTGCATCTGATGCCTCTTCGTCCTGGCACTGTTGTGATGGTGCGGTCTTCTCAGCCAGGGCACCCGGGGATGGTGCTCTTCTGCCCAGGGACCCCACTGCCCACTAGGAGTGCTTGTGGTGGCTACTCTGGCCCTATAGATCCTCAGCGTAAGGGCAGTGTATGAAGGGGCCCCATTGAGATCCCCGCTGAGGTTGCCCTTTTACAGAAAGCAGTGTGCCCGGGCATGGGTGCAGAACTATTGCAGCCGCTAGAGCTCTTTGTGCAGACCCCCACTAGACGACATCAATTACTGCCCAGCCAAGCCGCCAATTAATATGCCAGGCTAATCAGGGAGCTCCGCTGAGGTGGGAGGTGCTGCTTTCGATTTGAGTGAGTCCAGGTATCCTCCCACACTGGGCCGATATGCAAAGGGACGCAGCTTGGGGCCTCCGCTGTGCGTGCTCACTTCTGAGGACTTAGGAATGTTCAGGCCGGATCCCAGGGTCTCTCATGGTAGGCGCATCACTGTGCGCACTCCTTGCCACTACCACCGGCCGGAGCGCACTGTCCGGGGGGCATCCAACCAGCAACTAGAGGCTCCCCTGCGTCCCCTTCAGGTGAGCATGAATAGCCATCTGTGCAGTGGTAGCAGGATACCGCTCGGGCCACTGGTGCGGTGGCTTCTCCCCTGCCAAGTCTTCAGAAGTGGGGCCTTCTCCCAGTGATGGCGCAAGGGTCTTGCGTGGTTACTGCGGCCGGGGTCAACCCATGCAGCGCCAGGCAAGGTCAGTGTCTGCTCCGCCGGGGGGACTCTGCTTAGGTAATGTGTTGCGGCAGCCTCCTAGGATGCACAGGGACCACCAAGAGGCATCAGTCTACCACCCCCGCTGTCTGGATCGTTGCGAGCCCCTCCACACACCCAGCAGCTCCGCAGGGTGTTCCTTCCGCAGCTGTATGGCTGGCTCCGGACCCTCGACAATGCCTCCTCACCGTCTCAGTAAGGCTGCATTGCTCCAAAGTGGCTCTCCGCTGGGATCGGCACCCTCGCACTGCCGGAATTGCTATAGATAGCCCGGTTAGAGCAGAAAGCTCAGAGTAAGCTTCCTACCTAGACATCATCTTGGCCATGCCCCCAATAACCCAGTTTTACAATATTACATGCCCATTGTTGATGTATGTGAAGTGAAACAGCAGTGATTGATTATTCATTATAGACCTTCATAATGTTTCACTGTTGGCTTATGTGTAAAAACGTGGGCCCATAATTATCAAGGTTTTGCGGCGCCCTTGCACCATGGAAGGGGGCACAAGAGTGACGCAAAATCTAAGTGAGATTCATCCAGCCAAGCAGGGCCACCTTGCGTGGCCTTATGTGGCTTGGTAAATCTGGAGTAACGCAAGGCAGAGCAAGTCACTGCCTTGCATTACTCTTCCCCAGGGAGGCATTCCAAAGATGGAGCATGGGTGTTCCCATGCACCCATCCATTGATTTTGGTGCATTCCCAGATTTACCATTAGTGGTAGACAAGGGAATGAGCCAAAAGGCTACGCCTCCCGGTTTGGGAGTAACCAGGAGAACTATCTTTATTTTACTTATTTTTGTCCTGTTTCTACATGTGCTGAATTCTGCAGCACACACAGAAATAGAAAAATCCTCTCAGGATTGTTTTTGTGCAGGAAGAGGTTCCTTCCTGTACAAAACCAATCCTGCCTCCAACACGGGCACCCTGCCAATATTATGCATGTGTGTCGGCACTAGGCAGCCAAAAGTGCCCAGCGCTAGGAAAGGACATTTAATGGATTTATATATGACTGTCTTTTTAGTGATACCAAATCATTCCTTGACTTTGCTTTTTTTTTGCAATTGTACACTCATAGTAGTGATAGAAAAGACTTCCACTGGCCCTATGTTATGTGTCTTTTGTTAGAAGTGATGCAGTCAGAGTGTTGCGGTGGGAAACAATACATTTATTTTTTAAAGATAAAGTTATCTCACACTTCTCATAAAGTCCTAAAGTGAGTGTACCATGATTTTGAGGTTATGCAGTAATTTTGGCACTGTAGAGATAGTGGTGGTGTGGCAGTGTGAATGTATATCTCAAACTTAAAAATTGATCTAGCCATCCATATTTTGACTAACACTCATCCACCCATTGATCATCCCGCCTCATAATCTTACAGTGTGTTCCATCCGGTGTGTACATTTGTTTCGAATCTGTGAATGAATGTGCACATGCATTTGTTTCGCCTATTTGAGTTTGTTCCTCTGTGTGTTACTTTTATGTATTTGGGTGTTGGGTATGTGATGTGGTGTATGTGAGCATGAGTGCCTGTATGCGTCCATGTGTGTGTCTATTGGTGACGAGTACCTACAACTGCATATGTGCTTCTGTAACAGGTCTGTTGTTTCTTGTACACTTATATGAATGTTGTGTCTTTTTGTGCATGTGTTATTCAAGAGCCACATATTCTGAATTTGTTAATGTTTGTTAAATGTTTTCATGACAGAGTCCCTGTTTCTTTACTAGCTGCTGTTCAAGATTGATGAAGAAAGGCAAGATCTCTCTCGTTTTAAAAGCTATATCTATCAAGTAGAGATATGATGCTTTTTTGCAAGGTCATTATCACAAATAGGTCTGACAGAGGCATAAAGAAAGTGGATTACGAGAGAAGCAAATGATTTTATGCACTCAGCTAGAGAAGGAAGAAACACAATAGATATACACGTGTTATCCTTCAGTTGACAAGGCTTTTTCTTAATATTGTTCAAAGTCTGTTTTGGTAACAAGCCAAAAGCAGTAAATGCCTCTAAGTTGAGACCATTTCATCAAGTAAGCACAGAAGTGTTTCCTCTAAAGTGGGTAGATGTTACAGATAACATTTGATGTGCTGAAACTGTTAAACTTCACTCAATTAGGAAATTAGGAATCTTGATTGCAACAACTGAATTTCAGCTAACTTTTTCACTCCCCAAAATTGTCTCTTGTATTTCCTATCACCAAACTGCAGCAATAACTAATAACGTATATATGTTTGATACTCTGTGTCTGTAATCCGCCTTTTCTGATTGGTTACCTGAGATATATTGTTTTTCTTTGGACCCTATTTTTGCAGGTTTTATGAATTTGCTTTGTACAGTGTGTCACAGTTCATGTGCTCTTCCCCTAAACCTGTACTATACAAATTGGCTTTCACCCAGTTAAGTTACTTTCTAGTAAGTCCATTGTAAGTTGGTGCAGATATTGCATTACTCAAAGGAAGTTGAATGTAATATATGGGTTTCAGTGTGTAGTTACACCACCCTCATATATGATAAAGCTCTATGTATCAAGGGGGCTTCATTGTGTTCTGGCTTGGTGTGAGTTTAATAGCATTGTAGTAACGCATGGCAAGAAAAAATGCCTTTGCTATTTAGAACAAAAAACTACTTTTGTTTATTAACTGATTCACCTTTAATTGAGTGTATTAAGCCACAGATATGTGTCCTTAAGATATGCATGTGAGTGTGCTTATTTTTTTTTTGTCCTCATAACCTCCATGTAGACAGAGTGCCAAAAGGATTAGTGGGAAATAGCTGTCTCAGTGTAACCAAACAACTGGAAGGGATACAATTCTTGTGGGGGACGCCTGTCCCTCAGCTTTCCACCGTATTCCAAAGAGGCACTGAGTCCTTAAGACGCCAACATATGGCGAACATTGGAGTAATTTTAACAGCCAGATGGGGGGGCGGGCATGAACCGGATATAGGCTGTTCCATAGGTACAAATTTTTAAAAGCACCCTAGGAAATCAATCATTGGACTCGGGGTGGGGGGGGTGGGGGGGGGGGGGGGGAAACCCGAGTTAATCACTGAAGCCATGAAAATAAATGCCAGAAGGCTATTTTACTGTGATTACCAGATCTAGCCAAGTCAGTGAGTGAAGTCTGCAATACTGAGTTTTGCCAATCCCTAAAGGATGGAGGAAGAGGGTCCTTCCATTTCCTGCTGATCTCTCTTCTTGCGAGCAGGACGGAGTAAAAAATTAAACACCTGAGTGGATATTGTACACCTTCTAAGACTCCAAATATTATTAGAGACAGATCCATTATAACAGGTCTTCCTAAAGATTCTATAAGGGAATTGCTGATATCCTGCCAGAATGTAGTTAATGCAGGACATTCAAAAAACATGTGCGTATCCGAGGCAGCAATCAGACCACATTTAGTACAAGACACTGACTGGCCAGCTGTAAATTTAGAAAGTCTTAGAGGGGAATAATACACTCTATACAGAGTAAAAATGTGATTTCTACGAAGCCAGGACGGCTTGACAATACTCCACAAAAGCTCAAAAGAGGACTTCCAAAGAGTCTGTAAATCAGAATCCATCATAACCGAACCCCATAAAGAGTCTGGCAAAACGAAGTCTCCATCTGACTCCTCCAGAATAAAGTTGTACCATTTGGATATTTCTTTCTTAGCTGGACCACTGTTTAGTAAGTCAATGATAAATGGGCCGTGTCCTCCAAGCTTTAACTTATTCTTATTGGCAGAAGATACTTTGTAAGCTGCCGTCCAACTGTGGATCTGTATATATTTGAAACGGGAGAAGTTAGGGCCAACCTTAGTTTGCAAATGTTCCCACGAAAGTAGATCTCCCTCATAGAAGAGGTCACCCCATACTTCCAAACCTGCCTCTCTCAAAGGGATTGCTAAGGCGTCATCCAGCCAGGCAGGATTTTCTGGCAAATCCCAAGGTGGAGTTTTCTCACAGAAGTAATTTACTTTTATACATTTCATGATTTCAGCCCATGTTCTAGCAAAACCTTGTAAAGTCTTCAGTTCAACTTTTTTTAAAAACGTAGGATTTCCAAACTTAAAAAGAAAGCCAGAATGGCCGATTTTTCCCCCTCCAACATAGCTGTATACATAAGACCCACCCCCAAGGCTACGGGACCCTTCAGTAACATTCGTGAGTGAGATAGTTGAAAGGCCCAAGCGTAGAATTTTATATTCGGGGCTGTCAAACCACCCTTATCACGTCGCCGTCTTAGTTTTTTCCAGGCGATATGTGGAAGATGGTTATTCCAGATAAAAGATGAAATATTTGATTGGAATTTAGCTAGGGTTTTTGGATCAAAATATAAGGGAATGGTATTAAACAAAAACGAAACCTTTGGGAGAATAGACATTTTGACAAGATTGACCCTACCTATTAATGACAGAGGGAGGTGTGACCAAGATTTGAGAAGCTTAGGGCAATCTTTAAATACTGTGGACAAATTAACTTGGACTATTTTGTCGATATCTTTAACTATTGTCAAACCTAAGTATCTCATTGAAGTGCCCGGTTGGAGATACGTTGGAGGGTTCACATCATTCCAAACAAGCATTTCAGTTTTGGCTGTATTGATTTCATAGCCAGATACCTGTCCGAAGGCTTGAGCCAGTTTCACGATAGCAGGGAGAGCCGTAGCGGCTTCTGATGTTAAAATAAGCACATCGTCGGCATATAATGCCACTTTCCTCTTCCAACCTTGATGAAAGAAAGGTTTAATGGAAACCTCCTCCCTTAGATATTGAGCAAAAGGCTCAATATAAAAGCAAAGGGGAAAGCGGACACCCCTGTCGGGTTCCCCTAGTGATAGAAAAAGGGTACGATAGATCGCCATTGACAAGAAGGGCAGCAGAGGGATTACTATACAAGAGGCTAATTGCCCTACGGAAGCGGTCTCCGACACCAAACCTGGCCAAGGCCTCCGACAGGTACACCCAGTTGACCCTGTCGAAAGCCTTGGTTGCGTCCAATGTAAGGGCCGCCAGTGGAAGATTATAGGATGTTGCAATATCTATGGCTCCGATTAGATCATAAGTCAATTCATATAGTCTACCCTTCAGGAACCCCTTTTGATCCGAATGAAGAACAGAAGGTGCAATGTCGGCCAGTCTTGAAGATAGAACTGTGGTAAATATTTTGTAGTCCACGTTCAGGATGGAAATTGGCCTATACGACCCACACTCTTCCTTAGGCTTACCCGATTTTAAGATGAGAGTAATAGAGGCATTATCCCAAGATGATGGAGGGGCCATTCTTTCTAGGAGTATTTGATTGAAGAGATTAGTAAGAAAAGGAGTGATCTCTGAGTCCAAGATCTTATATAACTCAGCTGGCAGGCCATCTGGTCCCGACGCCTTTCCCTTCTTAGATCTCTTAATAGCAGATGTTACCTCACTCTCTGTAATTGGTTTATCCAAATATTGGGATTGTTCAGGAGAGAAAGAGGGCAGAGTAATTTTATTCAGCCAAACTTTAGCATATTCAACTGATACCACTCTGTCCTCTTGATATATTTCCTGGAAAAATTCTCTAAATGCCTTCCTAATCTCATCATCTGAAGAGATCTTGATGTTACCTACTTTAATGGATGCAAAATAGATAACATCTTGGCATCTCTCCCTCAGTCAGCCCAGGAGACTCCCTTGGGCGGCAATCCAGGGTTTCAGTCCAGGGTACAGTCAGTGGAGCTGGATTCTTTCGGTCCTGTCACCATGGAAGAAGTTCTTGGAGTCCTGGCGACCATGAAGAGTGGTTCGCCGAAAGACCCTGCACCAATGAAATATTTGAAGCAGGTAGCCCCTACCATCGGCGGCCCAGTGACGGACCTTATAAATCTATCGCTCACCCAAGGAGTGGTGCCCCCTAGTTGGAAGGGAGCGGTTGTCAAGGCCCTTCTGAAGAAGCCCAATTTGGACGCTGGTGACCTCACTAACTTTAGGCCTATTTCCCTGCTCCCTGGCCTTAGTAAGGTGGCAGAGAAGTTGGTGAATAGTCGCCTATCGGGTTTCTTGGAGTCTAACTCCCTCCTGGGCGACTCTCAAACGGGCTTTCGCCCCGGGCAGGGAACGGACACTGCCCTGCTGGCAGTTGTGGAGAATGCCAGGAGCATTCTGGATTCAGGGGGATCAGTGGCAGTGATCCTCCTGGACCTCAGTGCGGCATTTGACACCGTAGACCATCAGGTGTTACTCCAACGGCTGTCGGGGGTAGGGGTTTCCGGGATGGCCCTGAAGTGGCTCGCGTCCTTTCTGGAAGGCCGGACGTTTGAGGTATGGGAAGGCCACGAGAAGTCATCATCGGTTCCTCTCCAGTGTGGTGTGCCGCAGGGTTTATCGCTGAGCCCTACTTTATTTAACATTTATATGGCCCCACTGGAGAGTGTAGTACTGCCCCTGGGTATTAAGATCATCAGCTACGCTGATGATACTCAGTTGGTGGTAGGGCTTCCCCAGTCGGCAAACCAACCCGACCGGCTGCACACATGTTTGGTTAACATCTTCACTTGGATGTGTAGCTCATCACTCAAACTTAACGGCTCAAAGACGGAATTGATGATGCTAGGGAACTCCTCCCCCTCCTTGTCATCGAGGAGCTGGCCCAGCTGCTTGGGAGATGCACCCACCCCCAAACAGGAGATCAAGAGCTTGGGGGTATGGCTGGAGCAGGACCTTTCTTTTAAGACACACGCCAAAAAGACCGCTGGCGTGTGTTTCGGTCTGCTCCGGTCAGCTCATAAGATTCTACCGCTCCTCCCAGTGGCAGCCAGGAGATTACTCATCCAGGGTCTTATCATCTCACGGCTGGATTTTAGTAATGCTCTGTTTCTGGGGGCCCCAGAAGCCACCTTAAACAAACTGCAGCAAGTGCAGAATGCAGCGGCCCGTCTCCTGACGGACCTTCCCAGGCGTCAGTCAGCTCGCCCGGCGTTGAAGGCGCTACATTGGCTCCCAGTCAGGGAGAGGGTGAAATTTAAGGCACTCTGCTTGGCCCAAAAAATTTTGCAAGGGAAAGGTCCTCCTATCCTGCGGGATATGGCTCAGTTTTACAAGTACTCCCGCGCCCTTCGTTCAGATCATCTTCATCTGTTTCAAGTTGCAAGGGTTAGGAAGGCAAGAACCGGTGGCAGAAGATTTTCCATAAATGTGGCTACACTGTGGAATTCCCTTCCCCTGCATCTGCGCCTGGAAGCGAGCACTCTGCGGTACCGTAAACTTTTAAAAACTCATTTGTTTCCTGCCTAAATGTCTGTGTCTCCTGCTTTGGTGTTTTTCTCTGGATGAGCGCGGGGATGCCCAAGGGTAACCAGGCGCGTTATAAAACTCAATAATAATAATAATAATGTTGTTCCGGACCTGATCTACTTTGGTCTTCCAAGTCAGTAATTTGCCAGCGCCTTCACTATACTCGAAATGAGCCAGCTTACTGGCCTCCCATCTCTGTTGGACACTTAGGTTTAAAATTGATGCCAAACTTCCCTTCAAAGCGACCAGCTGATTGTGAAGAGGATCTAAAATAGACCTCGAGGCTATACTGTTAAGGTCAATCTCATGTTGAACACGGGTCATTTCTGATTCTAAAGAGGAGATCGATTCGTTATAGCTTTTCTTGCGAAAGGCAACCCTAGAAACAATCAGCCCTCTCAGCACTGCCTTAAACGAGTCCCAAATAGTTCTATTGGAGGCAGTACCACTATTAGACAAAAAGAAATTGTGGGTCTCTGACTTAAGGTACAAGATATCTTCTTCATTAGTGAGGAGAGAGCGATCAAAGGACCACGTTGTCGGGGGTTTCTTACTACGGAGACCTAACACCAATTTAACCGCAGAATGGTCTGAAAGATGCGATGGAATATATGCTATCGTTTTGACAGAATCAACCAATCTTTGAGTAACCAATATATAGTCAATCCTTGACTTATGGTGATATTTAAAATTCCTATAGGAAACCCCCTGTTGATTTCCCGACCTAAGTCGCCAGACATCCACAAACCCATGCAGTCTCATAGCCTCTAGTAAAAAAGATCTAGTTTTAGACAAGACCATAGATCTATTATTCGGGGACTTGTCCAAGATGGGGTCCAGGACAATATTAAAGTCGCCGGCTAAGATTATAGGTCCAGAGATAGAAAGCAACTGTAAGAAGATTGATTCCAACAAAGAGGGGTCGTCTTGGTTAGGGCCATAATAGCCAACTATTGTGACTGAGAAACCAGCCAAAAGAACCGAGGCTATGGCCCATCTGCCAGAAGGATCTACCGCCTGTGATATTCATTTAGCTTTAACTCCCCTTTTAAAGATAATAGCGACACCTCTTATATGAGAGGTTTGGGTGGTAGAGACAAAAATATCAATCCATCTATTCTTCTTAATAAGTACCGCTAGTTCAGATTGTGTAAGGTGGGTTTCCTGCAACACCATGACCTGCGCATCCGAGTCCTTTAAATATTGCAAAATCTTGCTGGCTCGGGACTTGGTGCGGAGGCCATTGACGTTCCAGGAAAGGAAACCTACATTACTCATCTCCTAACCAAAAGACGCGGTGATTAGTGCTGTACCTAAGAAAAATGTTTATAATAATATAATGATTATGTGTAAAATATGAATTACCATTCCAAAAGCTTCCATTTAAGTTTTTTTAGGTTATTGAGGACTTTTTTACTTTTTTGCCACCCATTCACGCTCCCGCCGACAAGGTGAGAGCCCCTCCCCCCGTGAAGAACCCTTGCATTATCTAACCGGAACAATGTCCAGTAGATAGTGCCCCACCGGTTGATCCCCTGCAAGAAAGCCTAACCACTAACTATTCAAGTGACTAATAACGAGTGAGTAAGAAAAATTGAAACAAAAATTAGTTGGCTCTATAATGCTTTTAAATAATGTGATGGATACATAATGCATATATATATATATATATGCAACTACCTTATGATTTCCCAAATGAAAAACTTGAAGGATTATATAACGGGAGCAGCTAGGATTTTGAAAAGAGGGCGTCCAATATTAAACCTAAATATTGAACCTAATGTTAAACCTTGCGACCCCCTTTGCCCAGATCCATTAATAGCTCGTCAGCTACTTGCACAGACCTAATGTTATACATCTTATTGTTGTGCATTATTTTGAGGGCTGCCGGGAACATAAGCTGGGCTGTGGTGCCCAAATTTCTAAAGGCATCCAATCGCCTCCCAAATTCCCATTGCTTTTCAAGAGTTATTCGGGAAAGGTCCGATCTGATCAAAAAGGTAAAGCCTTTTCCAGACAGATACTTTTGTTTTAAAGCCATGTTTAAGATGCGCTCTTTTAGCACATAGGTGTGAAAATTGACTAAAATGTTGCGTGGTTTAGATCTCTGTGGATTCAGTTTAAAGGGATCTCTATGTACCCTCTGAATATCAAGTGATAATTCTGCAGGAGTGCATTCTAGAGAGAGTGCTTCTTTCAGTAGAGAAACGATATACTGTTTAATGTCTGACCCTTCAGATCCTTCTGGAACATTCAAAATACAAATGTTCCCCCTTCTTGCATTGTTCTCAAGGGACTCCATCCTCTCGCTGAGGGCCAGATCTTCCTTAGTAAGTTTCTTAATGTCCCCCTTCGCCTGGTCCAGATGGACCGAGTGAGCGCCAACAGTCTCTTCTAACACACCGGTTCTTATAGTGAGACTTTCGATTTTGTTATCAAGCGTTTCACAGTAATTTTTGAACTCTAGTTGGTTAGCGGATGACTCAGCAAATCCCTTTCTTATCTCCAGCGTAAGAGCTGAAAACATTTCCAGAACAGAGGCTGCTGTCAATGGAGCTTTGAAAGAAGAGGAAGGGGCCGATAATGAGTTAGTGTCAAGTTGAACAGGATTAGCAGAATCATCTTCATCTGGGCCACCAGATGCACCTCCCAATTTGATAGAGTCTAATTCTTCAACCTCTTCAGAGAATACTGTAATAGGATCTTGAGGTAAACTCCGCTCCTGCGATGAAGACCGGAGCTGAGATTGTCCTGGCAGGAGGAGCTGCTGCTCTGATTCTGGATCTATTGATCCTTGTGCCTTGACCACTAAACCCATAGTTTGAGCCATTTCTGAAACTTCTGTCACCCCAGATACTGAGGCATCCACTAGTATGGCAGATTGACAGGAAGATAAGGAGTTAGTTTCAGATGTAGATGCCATATCTTGATCGTCTAAACTTTAAGGTAGATGTAGAATCTGTGGAATGGCTTTAAAATAAGAGCGAAGTGAAGGAGTAATTTTTGAACCTGCTGGGTGTAATATTTTAAAATCCTTGGACTTCGCCTTAGTTTTACTCCTCACAATTGGGGTTTTAGATTTGAATTCGGTGTTCAAAAAAGAGGATGATTTTGTTTTAGATGATATATTAACACCCTACACTACTTCTAGCCCCCCTACTGGAGCATCACTTTTTTTTAGTTCTATTTTCTTTCTACGTCCACGACCTCGACCTCGTTTAGGCTCCCCTTTCGCAGTATTTAATGGGCTGACTGTAGTATTGAGTACACCAGGGACGCTTAAAGTACTCTTGCATGAAAAAGTATGTATATGTCCCATGCTATTGACGGTATCAAAACAAGAGTCAGGTATAGTAGGAGTGGTAGAAATTGACTCTACCAACGACAAGTCTGTAGGGCTTCTACCGGCCAAATTATAGCCAAAAGACCCCTCCACTGCAGCAAGGGTAGCGGAGTCTTGTAGATTTTGGGAGTGACCTTGTAGTCCTTCCTTAGAGGATGTAGTTTCGTAAGAATATGTGTCCAAGTCTAAAGCACTTCGAGGAGAGAATAAGTTTCTCAATCTCTTGCCCTTCCTTAGCTCCAGTGCTGCTACGGTGATCCTCGGGCTAGATATTAAAATACTTGGCGATAGCGGGCGTTTTTCCGGGGGGGGTGAGCAACTGCTCACTCGATGGACAGAAAGACTGGTGTAGGTTTTATTTTTAGATTCCAACCTCTCCGCAAGACAGACCCTCTGAATGAAACAGATCCCGGGGTTTAGCACATCAAAGCCCAACTTGCCTGCATTGGCTGGAATCGCTTGAACCCCTCACAACACCCGTTACCTCGGTGGCTACAACAGTCACCGCCTCCGTCTCCGTCTCGGTCTACACCGCCGCTGACAGTTCTGCTGAGGCCGACATCAAAGCCCAACTTGCCTGCATTGGCTGGAATCGCTTGAACCCCCTCACAACACCCGTTACCTCCGTGGCTGCAACAGTCACCGCCTCCGTCTCCGTCTCGGTCTGCACCGCCGCTGACAGTTCTGCTGAGGCCGAGATCGGGACACCATGGAGGTAGAGAGAGGACTCCCGCACACCGCCGAGTGACCAGGAAGAAACCAACCATCGATGCAGTATGGAATACGGGCGATATAATTTTACCGCAACCGCAACTGGAGCCAGGAGTTCAAATGTTAAGCTCAATTGCTCACAAGACGTTTACTAACATCTTCGAAATCCATCACGCATTCACCATGAGTAGGAGGCGATCTTGCAGGGTGATCCGCGCGGAGCACCGCGGCGAGCTAGTTAGCTGCCGCCATGTTCTTCCCACTACTAATCCCACGTGAGTGTGCTTATTAATGAGAAAAGTATGTCCCCACAAGGAAAAGTTCCAAAAATGTGTTTGTCACCATGTAGGCAAAGCTGCTTTTTCTTGGAACAGCCCCCTTCATGAACAAAGTTACCCCTTTCTATCTTGGCAAAATGATCAATAAAATGATTTTTTTTCTCCTTAGTTTTCAAAATCAAATAAAATTTTTGATAAATGTTATCAAATGTAACTTTAAAGTAGTCTACTTTGATCTGCCTGACAGTAAACTGAAGCAGGCATGGTTTACCATGCTCTAGATACGGCATACACAACCCTCACTAGCATTTAGTAAATACCCTATCGAAAGGCACTGACTTGGCCCTTTGCAGCTTCAAAGTCGGAGAAATGTTCACAAATATATGAAAACACAATCTAACCTAGTTCAGTTGTGTGATAGGTTTGCTGTAACACAGCTCATTAGATACATAAAAGTACGCAATAGTGGCAAACACTTTTTCACTTAATAGTTGACAAAGAGACCATCACGTTTTAAAAAAAATGGTGCAGTGGCTCTAAAATTCCTCATTGGAAGTCAGGAAAATGAAAACCACAAGTCTTGGCAGAGGAAATATTAGAATATTCTTTCCACTTCTATGTCCTCACTGTGACTGGCTTATTTTGGTGAGATTTTTGTTTGTTAATGTTTGTGACTAGAATACCATACTAATCAGAAACATGGGACTAAATATTGTAGGTCTTATGGACTCCACACTGCCAAATATGGGTTGGTGTGTGTGTTCGACAGCAGGATAATAATGTGTTGCTGACCCTTCAGGGAGGTTGCATGTTGTTTTTGGCTTCAGTATTCACTACGAACAGGTCTCACTGCTCACTGTGCGGGCTAGACCTCTTTCCATTAAGTAGCGCAGTGTACACGCCTCCACCCGCGCCCATTGTAACAACGTTTGGAGCCATTTAGAGATATTAGGCGTGGCAGGAGCTTACCACTGCATCGCTATGAGCCTCTTGAACAGTACACACACTTGGGGGTCTAGTTCGCAGCCAGAGGAGACAAGATTCAGGGGTGGGGGACAGTGGGTGAGAGGGCAGGTCTGCCGTGGTGGCTGTTCTTTCTTGCCAAGTGTGTTGTGGGGGGGACAGTACCACACCCTATAACAGAACCTTGCTTCTTGTAATCCGTAACACATTCATTCGGTCCTGTTTGTAGGGAACATACACTTGATGCGTTAGGGGGATAAATATGCTTGGTGGAAATAATTAAATTGGGTGAAATGGAATCTAGGATTACGAGAGTCCTCCTTCACTTGCTGAAGGGCAGTCCTCCACTTCTTAGGGGGGCAAAGGTTTTCATTCCAATGGTTGAGCGCACCTGCCATGCCGTTAAAGGCGCTTGCATTAGGGTTTCTTATAGTAGGGAAATGGCACATCTCTAATGAACCCCAAACAGTAGTGCATGAAGGATGCCAGACAATAGTGGCTGTAGGTTGGCAGCTCCCAGGTGTCTCGCACTAATCAACGTATAGTGTGGTACATCAGGAAGTGGAATAGGGAGCTATGATGTCCTCATAGGTCAAGAAGGACCCTTCTTTGAAAAAGTCCCCAACCTTCATCAGCTCAACCATGGTGCACTGAGTCTAATTGTGGTGCACAGTCAATCTAACACCAGCTGGCAGCTGGGCCACCGGTATCAAGAGGGAGTAAGGGAGGAACATGGACTTACCATGGACGAACCGATGCCATCACACCCAAGCCATAGTCATTTGGTTAGACCCTTTAGGCAGAGGACATGTGTGATCTGTCAACCATGTGTATACACTGGTCGGGTCCAAGCTCACACTTATGGATGTTTTTTCCACACTGGGAGACTCACTAAGCCAACATAAAGGCCACTGAAGTTGAGTAGCAGCGTATAAGAGCTCGAAGTTGGGCATGCTCAGTACCCCCTCAATAAGTGGTCATTGTGTTATGGCCAGGGCCATGTGGCGGCGGTCTTTGCCCACAGCAATTCTAATAACAGCCCATAGAGTTCGTGGAAAAAGAGCCTAGGCAGCACAATTGATAGGGCAGCAAACTAGTACAGCAAAGAATAGTATTAGCATCATAGATGTTGTTACTCACTACAATGGGGAAAGTGGCAGAGACCACGAGAAACTGAGTGATCCCTTTATGAAGCGCATAGCACGACCCAGGTTGCTCTTCTTAAGGTGGTCATTGGAGTGCTATGTGTTTATTCCCAGGTACTTGATTGAGTTGTGGCACCATTGTAGGTGATGGTTCCGGAGCCAAGCTCTGAGATGGTTTGGAACCTGCGTGAGGAGAAACAGGCAGGACTTTGCTCAGTTCACCCAAATGCCATCTAAAGTTCCAAAGGTATCCAATAGGGTCATCACTGCTGGTAGGTGGCCCCTCCCTAATGCAGAAATATCGATGCATCATCTGCGTGAAGTAACAAAATGTGATAGGTATTAAGTTCACAAACCCCCCAGCGCAAGGCATGTAGGCACAAATCACAGGAAAGAGGTTCCATAGCTATCGTGAACAGCATTGGTGATAGTGGACATCCCTGTCTAGTGGCCCTGAGAAAAGAGACAGCATTGGATGTCACTCAGCCCATTTTGACTCTGACCAGTAGGTGTCAGTACAATCGACAAATCGACTGCCCAAGTCCTAGGCCGAACACCATGCGGTGTAGGAAGTCAGCTAGGTGAATCCTCAGGAACAGTTTGAGGCTCAAAATTGGTCCACCTCTCCATATCCTCAACTCTGAATTGCTATGATAGCTTATATGGCCTGGTACTGCCTAAGTCCCCTCTTCCGTTAAGACCCAAGACTACCCTAGGATGTTTGTGAACTCCCTCCACCCGTGAGGCAAGCATTTCAAACCACACTCTTTTGGATTAGGGGGAGTGACCCCCCAGCGTATTTATTACAAAATTAAAAAACATTGATTATTACTTACATTATGTACCATTAACGCAGAAAATCCAAATACATTGATAGATACATGATGTCACTTGCCGAACACGCGGAAGGAGAAGACACAACCCGCAACCACAAGTACACTGGGCCGAAGACGGGAACCCAGTGAGCGCGAACACTCGCCAGAAGGCATCCAGCCAACTGGGAACCAGCAAACCATAAACCAAGCAACCCATGAGTCCATGGTGTTTAACCTTTCTAACATTTCACTGACACCCAAACAGGTCTCAGTACTAGAAAAGGGACTATCCTTCGTGCCAACGACTAGATTGGACAAATTTAAACTGCACGTGGAACTGGCGGAGTTCATGAGGAAACTAAAACTCAAGGCCTTCTTCGAGAAACCCTCGAGGGACGACTCAACTCCCACTGAAAACCCTAATATCACAGGCCTGAGGACCAAATCCACCTTCACCCCGCCACCCTCCACAGTGCCCCCAGAGATCACCACTTTTGAATTGGCTGTTTACAATGATGTCGAGAACCTAGAACCAACCAACCAATTCAACAACCTGTCGAAGGAAGACAGAGAAATCATCCAGGAACTCAAAAACAATCCCTCTATCATAATAAAACCTGCCGACAAGGGAGGAGGCATTGTGCTCTTAGATAAACAGGACTATGGCACCGAATGTCGCCGACTACTAAGCCACCAAAGAAACTATAAAAAACTGGAACATGACCCAACCAACTCACTACAAAGCACTATCCAGGCACTAGTGAAGACCGCCCATCAGACGGAACACATCTCCAAACAAGAAGCAGAGTACCTCTGCCCCCAAAAGATAAAAGTACCATACTTTTACACAGTACCAAAAATACATAAAGGTATTCTCCCCCCCCCCCGGGCAGACCTATAGTGTCTGCCATCAACTCCCTTCTGGAACCCCTCTCTCGCTATTGCGATTTCCGATTTCTTTCTTAATCCACTGGTCCAGAAAGCACCCAGTTACATCAAGGACACCAAACACCTACTACAAGTCATCAACAACACTGAATTCAACCCAGAAACCCAACTCCTGGAGGGCCTGGATATTGAAAGCCTTTATGCCAGTATCCCCCAGGACGCCACCATCCAAGTCCTGAGACAGGTACTCATGGAGTCCACATGGCCACACCGCACACCCAGAGACTTCATCCTCCAATGTGCCACAATAGCACTAAAGGAAAACTATTTCGAGTATGAGGGAAGCCTGTACCTCCAAAGCAACGGAACTTCAATGGGCAGCGTCTTCGCCCCCAGCGTGGCAGGACTCTACGTCCACCTCTTTGAGCAGACCCACATCACCCACAACACCAATCCCTATACCGGGAATATCCTCATATGGCGTTGATATATTGACGACATCCTTATGATCTGGCAGGGATCAGAAATAACTCTACAACTCTTCCTCACTTGGCTCAATGAAAGAGACCCATACCTGAAATTCACAAGCACCTCAAGTGCAAGCCATTTGGCGTTCCTTGATCTGAACATATGGGCCAAAGATGGCCAATTGATCACTACCACCTATTATAAGCCTACCTCAAGGAACTCACTCCTCCACTACACAAGTTTCCATCCCCGCCCTTTAAGGGAAAACTTACCATTTGGGCAGTTTCTGCGTATACGCAGAAACTGCACTCAAGCAACCGACTACAAAAATCAATCGGCAGACCTGTCCAAGAAACTGGAGGAATGAGGCTACCCCCGGGCCATCATTAACAAAACCAAGAAAAGAGCCAGGAACCAAAATAGGGAGGCCCTTCTGCAAACTGTACCCAAGGACAAGAGTGACCAACCCATCACGTGTGTCACCACATTCAACACAGCCTCCAATGAGGTGGCGAAGCTCATACGCAGAAACTGGAAGATCCTAAACTCTGGACAACGACAATGGGAAACCCCTAGGTTTGCCTACAAAAGGTGCAACAACCTGAAAGACCAACTCGTGAGCACCCGCCCCAGACCCCTGACCAATAGAGAACCCAACACTATCCTGAATGCGTGGGGCCTACCTAAAATTTCTGGACATTATTCATGCAATGACTGTAGCGTGTGCCATCTTACCAGCCATACGAAAACATTGATACTAGAACCAGACAAAGTGTGGACTCAACGCAGCCACACAAACTGTAATTCACGTAACGTGATCTACCTACTTACCTGCAGATGCGGCCTCCGATACATCGGTATGACCGCCCGCAAAATAAGGACTAGAGTCACAGAACACAGGAGCACAATCAGGTGCAAGAAGAACATTAGCAAATTGACCAGTCATTTCATCACCCAGGGACACACCCCAAATGACCTGACCTGGACCATCATCGAACAACTACCGGAACTGGCAGTGGATAATGAGAAGAAATTACTCAGTAAGGATCAACGCTGGATATATCGCCTATCCACCCAAACCAATGGCCTCAACGACGCCATACCGTGGAACTCAGTCACACCCTAGACCTACACTAGTCACAGTTACCTCGCCTTTGTACAGTGGTGAGTCCCCCGTGCAATAGTCCCTCTGTACATAGACATAGATCATGCTCCCCCTTTATGTGCACCACTAGGCTGCCATAATCATGGGCACATGCTTAAACCACCTTAATATTGCAGCAGCGCATGTGCATTACGCAGTGATTAACTGGCCGAACCACTCTGGGACGCGGCGCGTCTCACAGGCATGTTTCCCCAACATTAGCGCATACGTGGTCAACGCTGACCCCTTCGCGCCTGCGCAGATAGACCACGCCACACCTAACACGGGTGTTGCCACTTTCCCCGTACCAACGGCGGCATATATTACCTGCTAAATAGTTGCTACATGTACCTTAATTACTTTATCGCGCTATCATACTGAGCATGCGCAAAAGACTAGTGTGCAAATCATGAGCATGAGCAGTAACATTATAATCACGCTATCATACTGAGCATGTGCGAGAGACTAGTGTGCAAATCATGAGCATGAGCAGTAACATAACAATCGCGCTATCATACTGAGCATGCACGAGAGACTAGTGTGCAAACCACAAACATGAGCAGCAACAACACAAAGGGGTAGTCTTTCCACCCTGACTATTCCCACAGGTGCTCATCATTACCTTGTTAACCATAGTATAAAAAGCCCACACGTCGACAGGCTCATTCTACCGGAGGACGACGGCGGGACAACAGGTACAAGGCAGGCACTGACCAGAAAGACTGTGAGTATGACAAACCTGACAAGCCTCCAAACAACAAACTGGGTAAGCGCTTCTTTCCTTACAGATCACTAACCCCTGCAGCCTATATCTTTTTCTCCCATAGGGTCATCCCCTTACCGCTCCCCTCCAGGAAGCCTTGGCTAATAACCCAAAGCGTAAGAACAATTTTCTTGCGCCCTGCCACACTAAGTCAACTCCTTACAGTGGGATTTTTGTGTTTTAGCCACACCACGCTCCTAATTATGCGCGTATTTTCACTCTGATGGCACCACCAGTACCATCACACCTAGCCGACTATAGTCCTCTCACCTTGCACTATAGATCCGGCCACCAAAGCATTGTTGACCATATGTCTAAATTGACTACTGACTCTCTCTATAAATGTTTTGTCCTTGTCCTTAATGTTTGTTTGTACAGGTATGCATGAGAAGGGAATCCCCCTCTCACATATAGAAAAACGCCTTAGTGAGTGTATCACATAGTCTGTACCACAACACTAAGTCTGTTTTATTTCACCACACCTTTTAAAAAACGGTCCTGAGGAAAGCCAGAATACTCTAAGGCACTGGCTGAAACATGTCGACCATCTGAAGGATGCAGGGGGCAGTAACTCGCCACCCTTACGTGTCCTGTAGCCTTACTTTTAATCGCTGGTGACGGCCCAGTTATTAAAATTTAATTTACCCTCGGGTACTGGGACCACCACCAAGCCGTTTTAAATCACAACTCACTCAACCTCACTCACTGCACTCTCAGCAATATACCAGCTCCGCTGTAATCAGGCGTCGTAGCACACCCGGGACATACTAGGTGTCACTGGGTGGGCCCGATGATGAAGCATGCCACCAACTAGGTTGGTGGGTGAGGGCTTCATGAATACACCAACAAGGTGCCCGTGACAGAACTAATTAGAGTACTGCAACACTTTGGTCAACTTAAGCTAGTCCTCTTTGATTAATCACATATAAACCCTCGGGGACTCGGACTAGCTATCTAGTCCTCTCTTTCCCTCTTGTTACACGCACTTGTCTAACATTAACATGTTCTAATACAAATTCACTCCTACCATAATCTAAAAATGTATATACTTTACTTTCTGCGCGTCCCCCCTAGAGCCTAAGTCAAGGTCAATGATTGGCAGCCCCCAGATCCCGGTAAACTACAGATATTCCCCTGGAGTAAGCTTGCGTATGGGTACAGCTTGTCGGACGGATACTTTCCCTCGGGCCCCCCCTACGCCCTGAGCCTTAAACTCCATACCGGGGGCTGCAATTCTGCATACATGTGCCCTGATGCGCACGCGCATGCGAGGGTGGCCACAGGCCTACTGGAAAGAGTGACTCCCCCGGCCCCCACACCCCAACAGCTTAACGACAGGCTGTCACTGCCCCTGGAGTTACCTGGTGCTGGACGCTAAGGGCCGAAGACTATGCTTACCAATAATGACCTTACCGCCACAGGCAAGCATAGTTGCCTGACTATCTGGCCTCCCCCTCTAGCCCACTAGGATTTCATGCCCTGTGTCTCAAGCCCTCCAACCATGCTAAAATGTCCGCCATGAATGCCTGATTCCCTTTGGATGATAAGTAAACCCCGTCTTGTAAAAATAACTGATCACCCCGGATGTACCCATGTCCCGTTGACTTCAATTTTGGGGTCCTGAACAGATGATCAAACTTATTGTTGATCCACTTTACCACATGATTCCATGCTCGCACTGACTCGCCCTCTCGCCATTGGAACCATGGGATCATGTGAGACCAGACGATCATGGTAATGGGGTACCTCTTCGCCAACCATCCCACCTCAGTCAGCAGCTCCTCAACTAATACCCTTCATCCCAGGCGAGCCAGGTCATTACCCATTAGGTGCAGGATCCAGAATGCTGGTTGTCCCTTATTTTTTTTTAAAGAGCGGTTCACCAGCTCCCTTAATTGCCCCATGCACAGTCCGCCCTGTCCATCAAAACACTATTGTTGCTCCCAACGTACGCGCCCTAGCCTCGTGAGCTCCTGAAAAGAACATATGAATGACCAACGCCCCATATTTCTTGCTGTTTCGTGGACCCGGAGAGACCTTGGGCCATCACCTGTTCTGTTAGTTTGTGGACTGTTGGTCGCCGCCCCCTTGCGTGACAAGGGACATCCTACAATCGTGAAGGTGGACCGATGCAGACTTCTCCCCCAAGTCACAGGATGAAGAAACTGCAAGCACATGTGGAAATAGATCAGTCATCAGTGCATTGCCCTACTGACAGGCTAAAAACATATACTACTGCACATGATACTACATAACAGTGTACTGATGCAAGCTTCTCTCTGAGTCACAGGATGAAGACAGTTGCAATTCACATGAAACAGAACCAAAAAATGGACTAGAGCATGTGTAGCCGCACAAATCGCTTATAGCAATTAGATGACCACTTATAGATACTCTTGACTTGCCCCACCCTTAGGCCCCTTGCCACTGCCTTGGTGGCCGCCCCAATCCGAAAGGAATTGGTCCCAAAATTAGCTGAAACCAACCCGGCGTATTGGATGTCAAAACCCATGACTCTTTTGAACTGAAAAATAGTGAGAGGTGACCCATCGCCATGTATCAAAAGTGGCCCTGCTGTGACCCACATCCATTGTGCCATGAAGGCCTCCAGTCTGGCAACAGGGCAGCATATCTTACCTTTAGCCCGGTGAAGCACTATGCTCTCACCCCTTTCTCCCTGATCAGTTTTGGGCCTATGTAAGGAGATCCGCACAGGGTCTGTTGTACTCTGTAAATGAAGACACTGGTAGCCATGTTGTATGTTCTTAAGTCTTCTTTATTAAGTCCATTGCAAATGGTATCAATCAAGGATCAGCCGTCTACCAGGTCCTACACCAGCCCAAACAGGAGCAGCCTGCCTAGCTGCTTAGCCCATCTCCAACTGTCACCACTCATCCACACAAGCATCCAGGCATTCCATTCATCACAGTCACACCAACATTACGTCACCATCTCTCACTCTAGCTGAGCAGCTAGGAGGACCCAGGCTGATTTATATATAGATGAAAACCTTAGGATATAACCCTTTCCTTTTAAAATGAAAACAAAACGTACAATTTTAAAGAAGAGAACTATACACAAACAGGCAATAATGTTCATAACTAAGGGATGAAAATGAAATCAGAACATCACCAAAGAGTGAACAATGCAAGTAAAAAAAGATGGGCAGACAACGACATATTAAAAACATGCATCAAAATCCCCCATCCTCCCTCATAAAAATTATTAAGAATAATTAGATTTCAAACAATGTAAAATTGGAAAGGAAAAAACACTCTCAAACAATATTACATTTCAAACTAGCAATAACCCCATCCTTTCCCAATAACACAAAAGAAAATATTGTAGTGAAGGGTGCACACACTCCACAACAAATACCCAAGGCCAGAAACGGACAACAATGGTGAACCAACACTACAAATACATGTGTACTACAATATGGACCACATAGAGGGTACACACAGTGAGGCGCAGGGCGACTTACACAAGACGACAGAAGTGCGGGGCGACTGACACAGGACAACATGTGACGCGCAGGGCGACTTACACACAACAACACCTGAAGCGCAAGACGACTTACACCGGACAACACGTGAGGCGGAGGGCGACTTACACACAACAACATCTGAAGCGCAGGGTGACCTACACAGGACAACGTGTGAGGCGCGGGGTGACTTACACACATACAAACATATAAGACGTGCAGCGCAAGGCGACTTATCAACACAACACAAGAAGATGGGAACCACACATCAAGACCAGAACCACCGTCATGCAAGAGAGAACCTGTGATGTCCACCCACCAGAAGACTACGACGTCCCAACTAAAAAAGTGTTTGAAGCTGTGGAATCATGTAATACAATAACATTGCATGAAAAATGCAAGTACAATAACAATAACAGTAGAACACTGGTAAACTGTGTCCCCCACCGGTGAGCAACCACTCACCCGAGTTGTGCTATGACCACACTCCCCCTGCGTAAGGGAACAAAATGCACAAGAATACAACCAAGATGCATTTAAAAAAAACATGAGCTATAGCATAAAAATACACTATCCTTTAGACATGTGTAGATATTCTAAGTAGCATAAGGACACTTTCTCAAACATAACACCACTGAGCGAAGACACATCAATTAACTGCAGAAAAAGATGGCATCAAAGAGTCACAGGACACTGCAGTACCCATACTTAAGAAAAATAATTGTCTCTTCTCCAAAACGACTCCAAGACAGTGTAGCAAACGTCATCAAAAAACTTGGCAGGGTTTGAGGACTTCAAAAACCAAAACAGAAACATTTGCTACAGTGCGGGAAATGAGGTGAACAGAAGAAGACATCCCAAAAATAAAAATTCCGACATATGTGGTGTTGGTGTTCAGCATTCCAGTGTGAGAAACGGAGCTTGCAACCAAAGATGAAACCTTCGTGGAAGACACTTCAAATTGTACTGCCAAACCGCTAACACAAGTTTCCTGACTTGTGATGCGCAAACGAACCCCACGTTGTCCCGTACTTCATGTTGAAGGAAAAAGAACTTAATTTGTGTGACCGGAACCAACGTGGTTGGAATCCCCTCAGGAGACATCCATCAGAATGTGCCAGCCCCAAGATGGCGGCACGTTTTCGACATCACGCCGGGTGGCTCCAGGCACGTCTGTGCACTAAAAACTGCCAAAGCCAGTCCGAAGAGCTGAAGCAAACAGGAACGTCACTGCTGAGAGTTCCACAATCTTGAAAGGAAGACGTCACTGAGGAGACAACGCGCGGCGCGCATGAAGGTGAGTGTGCTCGCGCGTTCAGTTTGTAAAAAAACACTCAGTTGCGGGTAAACAGTTATCTCTGCCACCCATGAGCGAAACAAAAACACAGTGAGAACCACTTCAAAGTATGTTCTTCGCACTAAAAAAATGTGCCCATCAACCAGCTCACCTCAATCCAAGTTCCATGATGGGCATCAGTCCCATGAACTCAGCATAGACAATGTACCGCACTTGTCCTGAAAAGCATGGCAAACCTGCAAAAAATGTCCAGAATTGCTTGTCAAGCAAGACACGCAGAGCGGGTCTGTGAGAAGCATACTACCGGTTCTACAGCAGCTCTACGTAGTAGGAACATTACAATCTAGGGCAGTAGCACGGGATAAAGGAGACTTGTTTGCAGGCTTGATAGACAAATAAAATTGTTAATCCTCCACTAGATGACCACCTCTTTCACAGCGCTTATAGGATTCATGGGGTCATATAATAATCATCTGATGTCAACAGCTTCCCAGGCACATTACTTCCATAGTGTTCACTGCTTGGGCAATAGTAGAACTTGCTGTGTGCCAAAAAAAAACAGGAATCTCAAAAGAACCACATCGCTCCTGTGTGGCACCTGTGAATTCATTCACTGTGTTAGACCATGACTCATATCTTGAACAGCCACAATTCCTTTGTGCAGTGGATACATCCATACAGCAGATTCAAAAGGAAGTGGTATGGTGAAAGTCAGACCATTCATACCCTAACATACAGTTCATTGTGCAGGATCAGGCAGGACACAGGTTGGGGCCGTCCGATGACAGGACACTGGTGGGGCTGGCTTCCCTGTTGCTCCATTCTCCATAATGTATTAACTTAGTTTTCTTGTGGTTTCACTGGTTACTGGATTTTCTAAGTAGTCTCTTGCTTTCTGTAGTCTTGGTTTCCGCTTGTTTCTATTTCACCCTTGAAAATGCTTGAGTCCAGGTCTGCTCGTCGCCAAAATATGTTGTACTCTGTACATGAAGACACTGGTAGCCATGTTGTAAGTTCCTAAGTCTTCTTTATTAAGTCCAAGCCAAGTGGTATCAATCAACAATCAGCCATGTTCCAGGCCCTACACCAGCCCCACCAGGAGCAGCCGGCCTAGCTGCTCAGCCCATCTCCAACTGTCACCACTCATCCACACAAGCACCCAGGCATTCCATTCATCACAGTCACACCAACATTCCGTCACCATCTCTCCCTCTAGCTGAGCAGCTAGGAGGACCTTGGCTGATTTACATATAAATGTAAACCTTAGGATATTACATAGTCCCCGTTAATTTTTACATGTTCCACCTGTAGGCCCCACTGCCAATCTTGTTTGTTCCACGGCACCAGTTCTCCTACCCTGAAAGTGCCATATAATGCGAGGGAGAAAGCCGTTTGGAACAACGTAACTTCCCTTGGGAGCTACAAACTCGCTGTAAAGCTGCCAACAAGCTAGCAAATTTTTCCAATCCTATGGGTCTCCTTTCGTCAGACTGCACCACCTGCAAGCGTTGCCATCCATTCAAAGCCTGGCGCACTACCAAATTCTTTGTTGGATCCCCTTTTCCCTTTGCTTTAGCAAAAAAGGAGATGACCGTAATGTGACGCCTAGCCCCAGCTACTGGGTGCCATTTAGCCCTCATAAAGCCAAGATAAGCGACCAACGATCCTGGCGGGTGCCAAGTTTGCTCCCAACTATGCCCCAAGAACTGACAAAATGACCAAAATGCCCCTGCGTAAGCTCTCCTGGTCCTGGGTGCTAGGCTAGCTTCCAGGAGGTTCGATAGGTGAGGGCTGTCAGAAAGTAGCTCTGTATATATTGGACCAAAGTAAGGTACAGTGTGTACAGGGTCCATAGTCCCCAGAGGTTTGGCAGAGGCTAACGTTAGATATAACCTTACTCTCTAAAGTGGTAGCTTGGTCGAGCAGTAAGGCAGTATCAGAGGACAGTGTAAAGTATTTGTTGTACACACTCAATCAGCAAATGGTCTCACACACTCAAGAACTGAACTCTAGGCCAATTGTTTTGTATCAAAATATATAGTTGTTTTATTTTAGAACCAACAAGGTATCAAAATATACATTCTCAGAATGAATTACTTTAGTTTAAATACTTTGCAAATAGGCAATTGACTTTTTAATTACAGTAGTTACAGTTGCTGCAATGGGCAACACAATTTCAAACACAATGCAACATTGAGCTCAATGGGAATTTTCAGTTAAATGCAATTAGTTACTTTTTGGATTACTTTTCTAACCACAGGACTGGATCCTAGATTCAGTCCTGGGACATCTCCTGTAAACAGTTGAGTAAAAGTGTTTTGGTTACAGTAGTGATTTTTAAGGAATATTATTGTTTTTTTTAAAGTTGACACTTAGAAACTTTTTCACATAGAATCACCAATGTTATCCTACGGGAGGAAATTCACTTAGCAGGTAAGTAGTGTTATCGTTACTTTTTCTTACTCAGTGGTGGATCCTGGATCCAGCACTGGTGCATCTCCTGTAAACAGTTGAAAGAATGTGTTTAAGTCATACAGGCGATATTTAAGGAATATTTGTAGTTTGTGAAAATCGACACTTAGAAACTTTTCTGGTGAAAACCAGGCAATGGATTCCTATGGAAGGAAATGCAAGTTACTGGTAAGTACGGTTAAAATTACTTTTCAGGGTCAGTGCTGGGTGAAAAGATGCAGCACTGGGTTCTCTCCTGATAACAGGTGAGTAAATCGGAATTTGTTGTTCAGCTGATTTTAGATGAATATTTAAAAGTTTCAAAACTCCACACAGAAGAATTTCCACGTGAGAGGCGCTAGGGGGCGCAAAGCGAGATGGCTGGATAATATCGCAGCTCCGCCGGATGGCCACGAAGATGTGGGTTTGTACTGCCTAAAGCCCACAAAACCGTCCGCAAACCCTGCAAACGTGTGGGGGAGCATAGTGGGCACAATCTGACTGATCGGCAAGACATGTTGCCGTGAAACAGCAGAGATCCTGAGCGCAAAACGGCACTCACCAGACGGGAGCAGTGGTCAAGATGGCGGCCGGCTCCAGAACAGTGCCGGTCGAGAATCTGCGGCGTTGATGTGACGCCCGGAGCCTGCAAAGCGAGAAGCGTGGTACGGCGGAGAGGCAGCCGGTGAGAGGCAACTTAACACAATCTTCAGCAACGCCTCTAGCGCACTTGTCCTCACGGCGCCCCACCGACACTGGACTGGACTGCGGCTGGAGCAAAATGGCGGCGCCCTAACGTTCAGCCGTAGTACGGTAAAGATCAGCGGACTGGATGCACAGGACAGTGGTTTTCACCACCGATGCAAGTAACAGTCTGTGGATTGGACGGGCGGAGTTGTGGCGTCCGCCTACTGTGAGAGCAGTGCTACGCATCCATTCACTGAGGACGCGAACGGTGAGATCCAGGGTCCACATGGGGCTGAAATGACGGGTGGCTACACATCGACCCGTGGCAGGACACTGGATGCTGAGACTAACAGTTTGAGTGTCTGGGACGATTTATAGCCCCTCCACGTGTGAGGACTAACAGGCGGCTGGGACCCACATTACACGGTGCAGATTACTGATAGTGACGGCACTGCAGGAGATCGTGAGCAGGTCATTGTTCTCCAAATATAATTCGGCTGCACTGATGGTGAGTGGGGAAGCCGAACACCTGCATTTGTGGAAACCAAGGCATTCAAGGTCCGGAACACGGGCGGCAGGGCACAGGCAAGATGACGAGCACGCCCTGAGTATGACAGTTAACGTTTGCTACGGTCACCAACATCAGGGGACTGCACTACATCCATACCAGCTGTGCAAGGTAGAAATCGCTGGAGTACATCCCTATGTCCAGTTGGCCTTGCAGTGCCCCCCGCAGCACAGGAATGCATGGTCTTAGCGATCGACCGCCTAGACTCGAGGCTGCACATGCCATCGTGCTTTCGTCAGAACTGTTTGTGCGATAAACTCCGCCGCGATCTTTATGAACAGCCAGCTTTGGTTCTCTCCACACTCACCAACTACCTACATCACGTCACAGGTGAGCACAAGGACAGGAGACACCGGCGTCCCGGCCCGAGAACGCGACTTTGGCCACGCGTCACCCCGAAGCCAAAACGGCGACATCTAACAGAGTTACCAGATCATCGCTCCAGGATACACAAACGAGGCAACCACTCCGGGAGAAGATGGGAAAACCTGATAGACAGCAACAGAAAATTTCATTTGAAAGCAAGAAAGTGTCTAAGCCCACGGAACAGATGGCTGATGGGGAAGCACCGGCTGAACTGGCGGCTACCACCAACATGGAGAAAATACTGCTGGCCATACAGGCGAACCTACAAGACATTAATGGCAAACTGGATAACTTAACGTGCAGGATGGATGGCATGTCTGCGAAACTAGACAAGCATGGAGAACGTTTGGACACGGCCGAGAACAGGATATCCACGGTGGAGGGTGAGTCCCGCGCCACTTCCTCTAAATGCTCTGGTATGGAACGCGTAATGGAGGTGATAAAGGCTAAGGAGGAGGAGTTAGAAGCGCGTTCCAGGCGCAATAATGCACGCATCACGGGACTGCCGGAATCTACCAACACAGGCCGCATGGAGATCTACATAGAGCAACTATGCAAGGATATATTTGGCGAGGACACGCTGTCTCCGGTCTTCATCGTGGAGCGGGCACACAGATCCCTGGCCCCACGCCCCCCGCCGGGAGCCACACCACGGCCGATAGTAGCCAGGATTCTAAACTATCGCGACAGGGACACTATACTGCGACTGGCCCGTGAGAAAGGTACGATTACTCACCAAGGGAACACGTTCGGATTTTATCCGGACCACACTGTAGCGGTGCAACAGGCGAGGAAAGAATTTGCGTCAGCAAAAGCCAAACTCAGAGACCTCAACATCAGCTACTCCATGTTGTACCCGGCCAGATTGCGGGTGTCTTGGGAGGGGAAGCCGGTGATCTTATCCACGCCTAAGGCTGCACAGGAATTTGTCAAAAAGGTGATACAGCAGTCCAAAACAAAAGCTCGTGAGGAGCAACAACAGGATTCGGACTGAAGGGGAACGGCGAGTGGGGTGGTTCTCCTCCGGCTCTGTGGTAAGATATTGGTTGCTACTTATGTGAGCTGCTGGTCCCAGAACAAGACAGGGCAGTGGCTGCGCTATATCACCCCAGGGTTGTTGTCAGAGGTCACACCCGGCGGCAAAAGATGACTATTGAAGGTAACTGCTATCCTTCTAGACTTACACATTGCCGATAACGTATGGACACGTTCGAAGTGTCAGACCTCGAGACTGCTTTGCTAGATGGCTCTCTCCGCTAAGACACCCATGTGCTCCCAACCGGGAAGACATTGTGCCCTACAACTAGATGATCATAGGTCTACTGTTGACACACACCGCTTGCTATATGCCGACCCTGCCTTATTTCACTCACATGTCTTTACTTGCAGGGAATCAGACGCCGTTGACTGTTGGATGATCCAGCCGCTTATGCTGCCCTTACATACCTTGGGTTGTCATGTTTGTGTGGTAGCTGTTTCGTGATATTGGTTCAGTGTAGGGGCCCACGATGCGTCGCATATACTGAGGCAGACCCTTCTATGGGGGCATTGATATAACACTGTACTCATACTAGCGATCTAGATTGTGTATTGGTCCCACTGTTGGTCTCCTTGACAGGGAGCTGTAGGACGGCAAACGCCACCAGTCAACCTATATGCGATCATCTCACACGTTACTGTCCATGTCACGAAGCGGCGCTATACGATTGTCACATGCATACTAAAATATTTTACTATTTGGGTGTCCCACTAATGCTACTCACCATTTACGTCAGGACACTTTTATGCTGCGGACGGGTCTGCGATGGGTGGGCAGAGCACACATATGTGAATCGTACGATAAGTGAGTCGTCCACACTCATTCAGTTGGGTGTAGAGTTGTGCCCCAAGCGAACCTCCACAAGGGTACTCCCCACATCAGTTGTTTCTATTTTATTGCCTTATAAGGGATGTTTATAGAGGGAAAATGGCTTCGGCAGTTTGGGGATGCTGGAGTGGGAGGGGGTAGGGGGGTTTGGGGAAATGTTCATGTTACGAGACCAAAGCTGCTACTACAGGTTTACTTGGGGGCTATTACGGAGGAGTGGGCTGGTCGGGAGCAATTGATCTCACCTGGGATGAAAATGTTTAGCACTGAATCTGATTGTGATTTGCGGGCACAGTTGATCCCCTGGTTTTCTAGATGGCCCAGGTAACTAGAGGTGATGGAAGAACACATCTCAACTTTCTCACGTGGAATGTCCGCGGTTTCGCGCAGCCGAAAAAGATACGACAGGTGTTTTCCTACTTAAATAGATGGGAAAGTGATATTGCTGTACTACAGGAGACACACATCGCGCCGAACGCACACAAGCACATAGGTGGACGTTGGTCAGAGTCCACGTATATGGCTAAGTACTCCTCGTATTCCAGAGGGGTGATAACGCTAATTCGTAGGGGCATGAATTTCACGATACATCAAGTTATCAGCGACCCTGGGGGTAGATATGTTATTGTGACTGGCGCCCTACGTGGCCACCGATTAACGCTTCTAAATGTATATGGTCCAAACCTAGATGCACCCGAGTTTTTTCAGGAACTGTGGGGACATTTACAAAAACTCACTAACACGCACATTTTATGTGGAGGTGACTGGAATGTGACTGTAGAGGAGGGGGTGGACCGTTCAGCACATTCTTCGGAGCCGCACAAGCAAGCCAGGGCGAAACTCATATGATCGCCGATTGGTCATTAACTGACATTTGGAGACATAAATTCCCTGATACACCAGGGGCCACACACATTTCAGCACTACACCATAGCTGGTCACGACTGGACTACTGGCTTGGCACGGACAACATTGCACTATGGACTCGAGAGCTGAAAGTCCTGCCCAGGACTCTGTCAGACCATAACCCTGTATTGTTAACTCTAACGATCCCGAATTACACTCCACCCCCTTTTCACTGGCGATTTAACTCCCGTGCTCTAACAGATTCAATTTATGCTGACACAATACACAAAGCGATTAAAGACTACTTTCAACTAAATAAGCATGTGGTGGAAGATCTGGGGCTATTGTGGGAAGCCTTCAAGGCCACGATACGGGGCGTGTGCATGATCACCACGATAGGCATTTTGAAAGACATACATAGGCAAATCACACACTGCGAGACACGTATGAGAGAGCTGGAGACGGCTACGAGACGACTCAAGATGTCACACTCTTGGGGGAACTACGTACACTACATTCAGAACACCAGACATTTATAGACGACGAAATTAAATACTTGGACAAAAAACCCGTGGCCAGATCTTATGGGGAGGGAGGTAGACCGGGAAGAGTACTGGCAGCCAAAATATGCGAGGGCAGAGTACACACAGCTATTTTACGTGTTAAACCCGAAGAGGGCACGATCCACACACACGCCGCGGAAATCTTACAATGTTTTGCGAGCACGTACGAGGATCTATATAGATCACGTACGGTAGCAGAGAAGGAGGAGATTTTTCGATATCTCGAAACAGTGGCGATAGGTTGGCTGTCAGATGGGCAGAGGGAATTCTTGGCGTCACCCATCACAGTAGAGGAGGTGACGGAGGTGATTGGAACTCTCCCCAATGGGAAAGCGCCAGGCCCTGATGGATACACCAACGAATTTTATAAACGATATGTAGATATCCTTGCCCCCCATATGGTGGAAATGTACGGTGCAGCTCTCGACAAGTCAGAATTACCCCCAACTCTGCGTGAAGCAGTCATAATCGCCTTACTCAAACCTACCAAAGATCCAGAAACATGCGACTCTTACAGACCGCTTTCACTTATAAATACAGACTCAAAGATACTGGCGAAATTACTGGCACTACGGTTGAAACCACTGATGACAAATCTGGTCCTACCGGATCAAGCAGGGTTTATCCCTACGCGTTCCACTTCTCACAATACCAGATCATTATTTGCTCTTTCGCATTATCTCCAACCGTCCACAAAAGCGGTGGCGGTGTTGCTGGATGCCGCCAAGGCTTTTGATTCTATTGAGTGGACCTACTTAATTGCTATCTTGCAAAGAATGGGCTTTCCCAAGCGCTTTGTCCAGTGGGTATCCCTAATATACACCAAACCGTGCACCAGAGTTCGTATCAACGGATACGTGTCGGACCTATTTAACATTCAGCGTGGTACCAGATAGGGTTGTCCGCTTTCACCTTTGTTATTTGCCTTAGCGCTCGAACCCCTAGCTTGTATCATCCACCAAAATTACAAATCGTCAGCATTGCAGTTCCCATCTAGGCCATTACATATCTCTCTATATGCGGATGATATGCTGCTGTACGTCCGTGATCCCAACACGCATTTGAACCAAATCTTACGTGAATACATCAAATTTGGCGGTCATTCAGGTCTGGCCATAAACTGGTCCAAATCCTCCATTATCCCTCTAACTGACACGACAACCCCTCAGGACACTGACTACCCATTGGAGTGGCAGTCGGAGCCTATACGGTATCTGGGTGTGATGTACCATCGAGACCCCGAGGTGGTTATAAGGTCCAAGTATGGCACAGCCATTTCCAAATTGGAGGATAAGATACTCCGTTGGATACAATTACCACTATCCTTAGCGGATCGTATAGCTATAGTGAAAATGAACATACTACCTAAGCTACTGTATCTTTTTAATAATATCCCTATCACCCCACCCGGAGAGGTATTCCGCCGTATAAAATCACTTGTATTAAACCTCGTATGGGCAGGCAAACAGGCACGGGTAGACCTCCAAACGCTAACACTTCCATATATACGAGGAGGTTTCGGAGTACCGGACTTTCTACTGTATTACTTATGCGCTCAGGCACAATACGCCGCATACTGGTACCACAACATACCATACCTCACACACACTGCTATTGAGATGGGGTGATGCGTTGCTGATACCGCTAACAGCGATCATTTCCCATATACGGCAGTCACTACATGCTAAAGATATCAACAACATTGACACCACCATTAAAGCTTGGGGGAAACTGAGCCAGCTGGCACATAAGACCCCATTATATGCGCCTGCAATGCTTCTACATCATCATCAGGCACTATCGGTCACGGGTGAAAAATTAGGCATGTCCCTCTTGCAGCAAGTGGGCCTCGTACGAATGGGTGACCTGTTTCATGAGGGTACGTTTGTAAACACGGAGGATCTATCATATGTTCACAACAAAACACCTATGTTTACATTCACACATTACAGACTGAAGCGGGAAATGCAGGTGCACTATCCAACATTTCCTACCAAACCTGATAGCCTGGACACGCTACAGATGCTCATTACCACCCAGGACCTAACACACCTGGTGTCCAGACTGTATACCACAGCACAAACGGAGATACCACATACCACTGACAAAGCCAAAGCTAGATGGGACACAGTGCTGGTTGAACCGCTAACTGAAAAGGAATGGCAGCAGACTTGTGCATTAACGCAAATACTTACCCCTAACGGCAATTTGAGAATCATCCATTACAAGTTTGTACACCAGGCATACTACACACCGGCGCGTATGTGCAAATTTGGCTTGCAGGATAACGACAGATGTAAAAGGTGTAACGAGGAGGGCGCCGGGTTTGTGCATTTAGCATGGTCCTGTCCCAAAGTCCATGAGTATTGGGTGGAGGTGATAACTGCGTTGTCTGTAATGATAGATGTGGACCTGGAGTGCACTATACGTACTTGTCTGCTTGGTCTTGTACCACAACTTAAAGCTACCCGTCGTAAGTTCTGTGTCATATCACTATTGCTGGCCAAGAGACTGATCCCTAAGTGCTGGCACAGCAAGCAAGTTCCCAAAATCTCAGGGTGGTTACGTGATATGACCAGCTGTAGGAACAAACTGCAAACCTATGAGGAAGAACTACCTGTAAAAACTAGACCTAAGGACTTTTGGTGCTATTTCACTGACTATGTGCTCACACTAGATACAGGTGAGAAGTAATGTCTCATATACACGAATTGCTATACAGGAATGGTGCAACCTCTGGCCCTATAGGCCCCTGGCAATACATGTCTCGTAATCATTGCACTGTTAAGTCAGCGAGCTTGCAAAGGTCTCATATTTTATGTTCTAATGTTGTTTTTTTTCCTTTACTGCTGTACGTCTACAAAATCATAAAACTGGAAGACCTCAAGGGCTGCAGAGCAAGACCGGACCTACCGTTATTGCACTGAGTACAGTTGGTACACCCTCAGCGGCACAGGGGCAGCCATGTGCAGAGGTAGTTAGGCCCAATGTTATCCAAAGAGAGGCAGGGGGCCTGCGGTTGGTGACTGCTGGCTAGCAGGCCACGCAGCTGTAGGAGCTGGGCTCCTGGTCACTTGTTCAGGGCAAATGAGGAAGTAGAATAGGACAAAGGTTGCACTGCCAGGGCCACTCGGGTGGCTGGGTGCAGGGTGCTTTTGAGCCGTCGGGCGCTCAATGTTAGTCAATGGAGATCTTGTATGGTGAACAAAGGCTGCAGGCTCGGGGACGGAGATTCTTCAGGAGCGACCAACACTTCAAGGGGTAAGTTGGGATCTTGGAGGATAGGTAGATACCCAGGGATTGGGCATAGGGGTCTGGGGAGCACTGGGTGCAGGTTACGTTATGTTATGTTATGTTATTTATTTTCTTCTATAGCGCACGGCTACTCACAAGAGCATCCCGGCGCTTTGGCGAAGAGAACTAGGTACAGAGTAACAACACAACAGCTAAAAACTGAGGAGAAACCGGAAAAACACTATTCAGAAAAGAGCCAAGTTTTTAGTTCCTTCCTAAAAGCTAGAAGGCTATTGGCCTTTCTTAAAAACAAAGGTAGCTCGTTCCAGCCCCGCGGGGCAAGATACCGGAAAGACCGGCCTCCGATTCTGGAACGCTTGATGATAGGCACAACCACTTTGGCCAGAGAAGCTGAGCGCAATGCCCTGCTGGGCAGGTAGAAGGAAAGACGTTTCCCTATGTACTTGGGACCTATATCATAGAGGGCTTTAAAAACCAAGGTCAGGCTCTTAAATAAAATTCTCTTGGAGATGGGCAGCCAATGTAATGCTTTGAGTAACTCAGCGGCGCTAGCCCATCTCGGGAGCCCAAAGATGGCTCGGGCCGCGGAATTCTGCACCACTTGCAGGCGGGTCAAAAGATATTTAGGTAGACCCAAATAGAGGGCGTTTGCATAGTCCAAACGCGACCCTATTAAGGCCTGCACAATGGTTTTTTTGTGGTGGAGTAACAGCAGAGGAAGAAATTTTCTAAGCATCCTGAGAAAGCCAAAGCATTTCCCTGAAAGCCCGATGATATGGGGCCTGAAAGATAGGTCACAATCAATCAGAATTCCAAGGTTTTTCGCTTTGGAAGAGGCATTGTCCGGGGGAAACATATCCCAAGGCCACCAAGCCTTTCTTTTGATGTCGGTAAATCTTACCCTCTGCTGGTCGCGGTTGGAGGGCTCTCCTGTTGTGAGACTGCAGGCGTCGTCTGGGTCGTCGAGGAGGGTCCTTGGGCACTGAATTTCAGGTCATAATTTCCGGGGGACGTCCTCAGCGTCTTTGTCCACTCAGGCACTGGCCGGGCTCGGCGGGTGCAGAGTGGGCGGGATTCCTGGCTGGCACCAGGGGTATTGCTGTTTGAGCAGAACCACTGCTGATGGGAGTCCCAGTCTTTAAAATGTTCAAGGCAGGCAGGGCCTCTGGGGTTTTCAAGGTTGCGGTCCACAGGAGACATCAGGATTTAGCAGGTAGCAGGTTCAAGGATCAACAGGCCTGTAGGGCTGGGGCCAAGTCAGTTGGTGTTGTACTCTAGTTAGCAGCTGTATGGCAGGTCTTGTTCTTCTTGATCTTCTTTCTTGTTTTCAAATTGGGATCTGAGGAAGGAAGGTTCGGGGTGCCCCTAAATACTACATTTAGGGGTGTTATAGGTAGGGCAAGGGCAGGGACCAATGGGTCCCTGCTCTGGGGTGAGTACACCCCCTATCCTGCTCCTCTCCTGTGGGAGGGGGGCAGGGGCCTAGCTCTGATTGGGTAGGGCTCCCCATCCTCAAGATGGCGGTAGCCCGGAGTTGTGCTTCACCTAATCCCTCCCACCTGAGGGGTGAAGTTGGCACAGGCCATCACACCCGCTTTCCTCACGTAGGGTTTCCCAACAGTCTTCCTGCCAAAGTGGGGGTCAGAACTTGCGGGTGCCAGTTGCTGAGTACAGCAAGTGGCCTGGAGAAGCTCACAAAGGTGGGATGCCTTTGAAGCTTCCCCTGCCCATCCTGGGGAGGAGACCTAGCACCTCGCCCAGGACATGCATTGTTGCAGGCCCAGGAGAGCGGATGGCTCTCTACCCAGGGGTCCAGCAACATGTATGCTCTGTGGCAGCCTAGGCAGCCTCCCAGACAAGACGTGGATTTTGGTTAGGATCAGGGGCAACTCTAAGTTGCCCTTTGTTGTGCAGTTGGCATTACATCTCACACTGGCATCAGTGTGGGTATAATGTGCTGAGAAGTTTGATACCAAACTTCTCAGACTTCAGGGTAGCCATCAAGGTGCTGTGGAGTTTGTAAAGACAACCTCCCAGCACCATATACTCTTAATGGCATCACTGCACTTACAGTGCCCAGGAATGGCCCTGGGTACTGTAGGGGCACAGGGCTCATGTACCTGTGCCCACACCACTAGCATAGTGCACCCAGCTAGAGGGGTGACTAATGTATGCCAAGGCAGTGTGTTTGTGGGCATGGCACACAGGGATGTGTGCCATGTCAACTCTTTGTTTAGTTCTGTACCAGGACAATCAGCCAGCTCAGGCAGTGTGCGTGTGTCAGGGTACAGGGCCCCTAAGGGTGGCACAATAAGTGCTGCAGCCCTTAGGGGTCTTCTCTGGTCACAATGCCCGGGTACCTAGGGTACCATTTACCAGGTACTGACATGTGGCCGGAGATGCCAATTGGGTTTTAGTTTCAACACAGTTTTAGGGAAGAACACAGGCCCTGGGTACCTGATTGGCAGGAGCCCAGGGCACACTCAGTCAAAGCACATCCGCAATTCAGCAAAAAGTTATGGCATACCATGCAAGAAAGAAGGCACTTTCTCACACCAAGTTGCCAAAGCTGTTCTGGGAAAGGTGTTGGTTGCATTGCTGCTTCTGGGTGGTGGAACCTGAATGCCTGCATTTTAAAATGAGACAATGCATCAGCAGCATGATTTAATATACCCGGCACGTGCTTGGCTCTGAAAAGTATATTTATTTTCATACTTTGTAACACAATCTCTTTTAGTAGCCTCATGATTATAGTGCATTTTGCTGTTTGATTAATAATGCTTTCCACCACTGCCATGTCATCTGACCAGAATATTACAGACTGATTTCTCAAATGTTCAGGTCAGACGGAGAGTGCCACCAGGATGGGAAAGAGCTCAAGGAAGTTTATGTTACTTGTGAGCCCTGAGTCTCTCCACCAAACAGGCCAACACTGTGCAATCCATTCAGAACCCAAAAGGGCATTGAAACCCTCGCTACCTGCCGCGGCGGTCATCTGTCCCAACTAACGACTGGCCCTAGGCAGATTAGGCAACACCACCCTACCATTGAAATCGCGCAAGAATGCCTTCCAAATGAGCATGTCCTGTTGACCTCGCTGGATAGTCTGGTGTGATGTGCTTCTCTTTGAGCCCAGACATAGCCTGGGCAATGGTGCGGGAAAAAGGGAGCGGCATCAAGATTATGCGGAGTGCAAAGTTCAGCTGTCCCACTACTTGCTGTAACTGATGCCGAGTAACCTTTTACTTTGAGGGGCATTGCTGTAATGTTAATCTGAAAGCTTGTACCTTTTCTGCCGGCAACCTAGATACCCCTTCCACAGAATCCAGCTCAATCCCTAGGAATTCAATCTTTGTGCTAGGACCCAGCATCTTACCTGGTGCCCACTGCACACCAAACTCATGCATTAGGGTGCAGAACGTTTCCAAGGCTGTCCTGCAATCCCCTGTTCCTGGTGCCCCAAAAAGAGGAAGTCATCTAGGTAATGTAAAACCCATTGGATACCCATTGGAGCCAACTTAAAAATGGAGCTACAATTCTCAAAATAGGCACAAGAGACTGAACAACCCATTGGCATACATTTGTCCACATAAAACTTCCCATGAAATTGAAAACCCAAGAGGTGAAAATCCAGAGGGTGCACTGGCGGTAAGTGGAACGCTGTTTTAAGTCAGATTTTGCCAGCAATGTCCCTTGAACCAAAACTCTCAGCATGTCCACAGACAAAGGATGTGTATTTCACACTGCTCAGAGCTTTTGAAATTGCCTCATTGATCGAATTTCCTCTAGGCACTGAAAGGTTGTGGATCAAGCGGAACTCCCCGTGCACCTTCTTGGGAACCACCCCCAGTAGGGAGCATACAAAATCCTCCATTGGGACGTTGTCAAATGGGCCCACCATGCTATCAAACCTTATTTCCTTCTCAATTTTTGCTGCTGCTATATCTTCATTGGCCCTAACTGAAAGCTGATTCTTGCAAAACGCCACACCGTTGTAACCCTGCGCCGGGATCCTAAAACCTGCTAAAAACCCCTCCCTGATAGTCCTTGCAACTTCTGGGCAATTATGCAAGTTTAACCAAGGGATTATGGTGCTGATGTTTATGGGGGATCTAGCTTTTTCAAAGTGTGGTCTCTCATTCCTGTTCCTTGCCTCCTTTCTCTTTGGATTTCTTGAAACACTTGGACTCGTGATGAGATGCGTTTCCACAGAAACCACAGGAGTGTTTGAACCTACATGTGCCTGGCGCTCTATTACATTCCATTTATTGTAGTCGAAACACACACCCTTCCTCCCCGTGCCCCCTGCCTTCCCTGCGGAGTCCCCAGGTTTCCAGTGGGGGCTGAACGAAAAGGCTGGTACCGCACATTGTCCTGTGCCTGCCCCTGACTGTCAGATGGCCCATGAACCAGATGCTTCAGATGAATAAACATGTCAGTCTGATTCCATCCTAATGATGGATCCTGCGCCTTTGCACTTCTGAATTCCTTAGTATACTACTTCCACCCATTGCCCCCCTGTGTAGCATGTGAGACAGTGATCCTATTCTGATAACACTTCATCTCAGTCCCAACCTCTGGGAAATGCTCCAGCATGATTGCCATTTATATAGTGAAGCCTTGTATCCAATTGGCTAGATTCTCCTCCAGTCTGTACTTTAAAATTATGTTCGACCGCGCCTTATGGTGTGTCCACTCCTTATTCTTCCTTGCTGCATACCTTTCTGTCTCATCTATCAAAAGGGAAAGATACTAACATACGCCCCCTTCCAGATCTTTTCTTTTGTCTCTTGGGACAAATGTCGCCCCAACTGTTCCCTGGCTGAACGCATCACCCCCAAACCTAAAGGAGGTAATGGCTTAATTATACCTGCTGGGGCCGCTGTATCAACCGGCTTTGGTGCTCCTATATCCGCTGGTGCGCTTACTGGTACTACCGGGCCTCCGCCGTCACTTACTGGTACTACTGGTACTGTGACCACAGGCGTTGCACCACTAACCGGAATTGCCGGCACCCCATTTGGCACTAGTGAGCTTACTGGTACTACCGTGCCTCCACCACCACCTACTGCTACTGTGACCACAGGGGTTTCACCACCAACCGGTTTTGGCGGCACCCCATTTGGCATATCTGTCCCCAACTGATCCATAATTTGTCTGGCATTCTCAAGTGCATCTCCCCCTTTGCCTGAGGCCCCTGCTGCAGGAGACCATTTCCCAACCATCTCCAACCATGGAAGTACTGCCACCAGATTGGACACTACGTCTGGCTGGTCCGGCATGGCCCCCCTCGGCCAACCCAACGGAGGAACCGATGGGACCAGAGGCTTTCCCTCCACCGGCACGGTGAGCCCAGGTGTACTACATTCCCCATTACCCAGCAGGATTGGCATGGGGCCTGCGGCATAGGTATCACATCCCTAGGTGCCGGCCCTGGGGCACCCCTCGCCCCTCTGCCATTGTTCTTGTGCCTGCTTTGCTTGGGCAACGGTGGAGAAAACATTTTTGAAGGCACAATAACCCGCCTGGGCCTACCTTCCTCCCCTTCAGGACCATCCACCTTCTTTTGTAATCAATTTAAGGCCTGTCCCATAACCTGAACCTGCTGCATCAGCACCTCCAGCATGAAGTCAGTCCATGAACGATTCTCACTCCGCTTGAACTTAGAGGCCGTTGCGGTTCAATGCACTTTTTATACTCACACTACAGTGAGACACTGCACACCGATCCGAACCACTGCACAAACCCCTACCTGGAAGTTGTAGCAGCCACTGGCCAGCCTCTGCACCCATGCCACCAGAGCCACGGCCCACTAGCTAACCCAGTGAGCTCAGGTGAGTCACCCACTCAAACCCGCGTGGCTCCCGGAAACAATGGAATGCTGGCCTGCTGCTGCCACCCTCACGAGCGATCCACAGCTACCACCGATAATCCTCCTTGCCTTTTGTATGTTGAGAGAATGCCGCACTCCGCTGTGTAGTTTTTTTCCCCCCAATCTCGCTGCGGCTGTGGGACACAAAAGAATATTCTCGTGTTCCGCAGCGCGCGCCCCTTACCCTTGTGCGATAACAAGGTACCCGTAAAAACCAGCAGCCTCCCACACATAGCTGCCCCCTCTGTCCTACATACAAGCTCAACAATAGCGCAGAAAAATGTTAATTGCCTGCTTGCCCGTATGTAATCAATCAGTGATGGCGAGGAAAACTATCTGTTATTGCCACTCTCTATCCCCCTATGCTCAAATTATTAAAAACTATTGCTCAAATGATTCAATGCGCGCGGTAATTGCTCCCCCAATAAATGTGGCTTTGTACCTGTAGGCTATGAAAATGCGGGGCCAAGCCTGAAAATGACTCACGCCACCCCAGGCCCACAGACCACTAGCGACTCAGCCCACCTAGGCCCACGCCACTGAGGCAGAACAGTCCCACAGGTCGCAACGCTGCCGATATTGAAAATTGAAAAACCGCTGTTCGTGCACACACTTGTCTCCAATAAAACTGCCGATCGGGCAGCCTGCACACCGCAATGCTTCCTTAACAAGAGACAGGCTGCCGAAGATGCCCCGTGCCCCACATGTGCTTACCGGCTTCACCAACTCTCAGCCCAAGTCACTCTGCTTCCTCTGCCCGCTTGTTCCCTGAAATAAAACGCCCGCAGCTTTGCTCACGAATGGCTTGACTCCCTTCTCCCTACCAAAATGCCGCTTTGCAATCACTGTTCCTACTAAAGGCTCCGCTGGACACACGCAACCTCCAAATCGATCCTCAACCCTCTAAAACAAAATGAAAACAAATTACGGGCTGCGGATGGCCCGGTTGCCGTTCCGGGGGAAGCGAGAAGAACAAGATACTGTTCCTGCTCCCCCTGAACAATTCATTGGACATGGACAGATGAGGACGTCCCTCTCTATGCTTTGGATCGCCCGGGCGGCTTCTCTAACTAATTCCACCGGCTGGTGAAGACTCATTTCAGTTTTCAAACACAGACCACAATCCACAGATGTGAGTCGAACGTGTCGGCTGATACCTCAACGGACATCAAATAATTGGATGCCCAGTTATTAGGACCCCTGTTCTCGGCTGTCACTCCCTTCTTCCCCTTCTGTCCTGATGAAGATCCACCTTTGATGCTTCACATACAGCACTATTTCCAAGGGTCGAAACATCACAGTTACTGTCTTAAATAAGTCCACGCAATCGCCCTGACTTGCATTGGAAATCATTACCAATGCTGGGATCTATGGGCCATATGTTTGAAGCTGTTTTGCGATCGCAAACACTGCGATTCGCAAAACATTTGTATTTGTGATCGCAAAACACAGCTTCGCTATGTATGAGAGACATCCTGATCGCAAAATTGCTAATCGCTAAATTAGAGATTAGCAATTTTGCGACAGATGGAATCTGCAAATATTTTTGAGAATTCTCAACTGCTACACCACAATTGCGAAAATCGCAATTGTTGACTTCTCAATTTGCAAATTCGCGAAACGGAATGTATGAAAAAATCGCAATTTGCAAATTCATGAAAATCGCTAATTTGCTAATCGCAGTTACCACCAAGTCTAAACAGGTGGTAACCAGGTAAAACATATTTAAAGGGGCCCACAATGCCACAGTATTGTTCCACAATGGCTGGGCAGTATGTCATAGCCAGGAGGCGGCGACTCAGAGCTGCTGCACAGAGAAGGAGATGCCGGGAAAGGATCTTTAGAGCACGCATTACCCTATTCCAGCGGACTGAGGTGGATATCCATAATAACTACAGGCTGGATGAAGAGAGCATCTTGGACTTAATAGAGGGAGCTCAAACCTATACTTGAACACCCCAGACGCAGGACACACACCATCCCCACCCATTTACAGGTCCTGTGCTCACTGCACCTCTTGGCATCAGGGAGCTTCCAGGGGGTGATAGCCACAGCAGGAGGGGTCTCACAGAGTGCACTTTCGCGCTTCTTCCACGTGTTCCTTGATGCAATGGTACTGAGGCTGCATCACCGCATCCACTTCCCCAGCACACCACTGGCACTAGACCAGACCAAGCAGGAGTTCTATCAAATTGCACAATTTCCCCACGTCATCGGCTGCATAGATGGGACCTATGCCGCTATATCCCTCCCCTTGCAGAATGAGTACGTGTTCAAGAATCGCAAGTCCTACCATTCCCTGAATGTACAGGTGGTGTGCAATGCCAAGCATATCATCACTGACATCGTAGTGAAATACCCAGGCAGCACCCACAACTCATTCATCTTTCGCTACAGTGGGATCCACCGCTAACTCACAAATATGGAGTTTGGGGAGGGCTACCTACTAGGTAATTGGATTGGAAACAAGGACACACTATTAAAGTACAGCAGTTGCAGGACAGTGTTTAACCTTATTCCTCTCACCCCATAGGTGACAGTGCATATGCTGTCTGTGACTACATATTGACTCCGTACCTGAATCCTGCCAATGCAGGGGAACGGAGGTACAACTGTGCCCACACAGCCACCCGCTGTACCATTGATCGGACCTTTGGAATACTCAAGATCCGTTTCTGCTGCCTACATAAGAGTGGAGGGGCACTACAATGCAGCTCCGAGACCTGTTGCAAGATTGTGTTTGCGTGTGCCATGCTGCACAACATATGCACCAGGAATGGCACCCCAGTGGAGCTCAACGATTCAGAATCATCAGATGATGAGGGGCCAGCTCCAGGATGAAGGCCAGCCGGTGTTATTGGTGCAGCTGCCGGGCGCCAGAGGTAAGTTGAGATCACACAGAACTATTTCTAGGTGAGAAATGATGACACAATGCTATATGTTTATGCAAGCCTGTGCTTAATTTCCTTATGTTCAGGCTATATTACGTCACACAGCCTGTGTAGCACACAATGTAGTTATAAATGTCCCTCACATGTTGGACACACAGTGCGAAGAATCAATACTTAACAAGTGTCTGTGTGCAATGAGTTAATACACGCATTGCCATTTGGTAGTCAGGGCACCTCAACCTCGGTGCTGGCGGCTCGTAGCTTCTCGCCCTGAGTGCACAGTGCCCTCTTCAGTAGCATCTGCAGCCCTGCCATGATGCACACTACAGCGCCTGTCTTGTGGGAGCAGTGGAGTGATGCTACTCCTGCTTGATTGGGCGTCCTCCTGCAGTGGACTGAGGACTCCTGTTCCAGCAGTGGCAGCTGCCCGAAGCTGGTCCACAGCACATGTGACCTGGACTAGTCCCCTGGCAACGTCCTGGCTGAAGTGTGCCACCTCATGCTGCATGCTGATGCAGCACCGTGACAGGACTGAGGTGGCTAAGGCCAGCCGGTTGACAGCCCTTGTGTATAAGTCAAGGCGTGTGTGGAGGCAATGCTTTTCTCTGTGCCTAGCAGCACGGTCCTCTCTTATCTCAGCAAGGAGTGCCTCCAGGGCACCCGTGAGGCCCATGAAGCCCACCCTAATTTGTCTCTGAATGTATCTTATGCTTTTTCCCTGCAGGCACTGCACTTCAGGAATGTGCCCCTCAAGCACTCTGAAGACTGTCTCCTCTCCTGTGGCAGGTGCACTTATGGATGGACGTGCCCTGCGCCTGGATGGTATAGCTGGAATTGGAGTTGAAGGTGATTGAGCTCTGTGTTGTGGCTCTGTCCCTGGACTTGGTGGGCATCATCATCAGTGTCCTGTGTTTCCTGCTCCAGTGGTTGTAATGGTGGCACTACGAGGTGCCGGGTCGTTTAGCAGGGATGACAGGGTTGCCTTCCTCCTCCGCCTCCTCTTGCCCTGACACCTCTGCGCTGCTGGATTCATCCTCCCCTCCGGTCATCGGTGCTGTGGACGTAAATGCACACATTAATTTTGATTGTATAGCTGGAATGGGAGTTGAAGGTGATCAAGCTCTGTGTTGTGGCTCAGACTGTTCCTGGACTTGGTGGGCATCATCATCAGTGTCCTGTGTTTACGGCTCCAATGGTGGCATGGGTGGCACTGCGAGGTGCCGGGGCATTTTGCAGAGATGACAGGGCTGCCCTCCTCCCCCGCCTCCACTTGCCCTGACACCTCTGCGTAGTGGGATTCATCCTCACCTCCGGTCATCGGTGCTGTAGACGTAAATGAACACATTAATTTGGTGTCCTGCCTTGTATTTGTCATGCAATAAATTACACTGTTTGTAGTTACTTGGGTCCTGACTGTCTGTATTTTGCCTTTCCTGATGCACACATACTGGTCGACCCTGGCTGGAAGGAGGAGCCAACAATGACTTACTTTAGTAAAGACATCCTGACAGTTACAAACCTAAGCAGGTGCAGGGGCAGCTACAGACTCTTCTGAGCATAAGCTGAGTAGCAGAAGCTAAGTATAGCCAGTTCTTGAGCAAAGCACAAGGGCAACCGACAGTGAAGAAGGGAAGAGCACATGGCGAGCACATGGTTAGACAAGATGGCTGCCAAAAACAAGATGGCTTCAGCTAAATGCTAACAGCGATCTCTGCCAAATTTCTACAGATGACCCTTTTAGCATTAGCTAAATACATTTATAATCTAGAAGAGTCTTTGTATACATCATGTACATCAATCTGCAACATTTCATCAACTTCTATAACTGGTAAGCGTCGGGCATTCATTTGCTTAACATTACGTTTGGTAAGTGTACAAGCAGTGATACAGATGGAGCAAAGCATTGGACCACATTGTATACATAGGCAGCAGTAGAATTGCAAGTAATATACACAGACCTGTCAATAGTTTCCAGCCCCAGGTAAAAAATAATGTCCAAAACCAGCTGGCTAAAGTCCATGTGCCAGTATCAGGGTGAATTTCAGCTGCAATTTTGCCATGTGCCAGTATCAGGGTGAATTTCAGCAGCAATTTTATGCAACTTAGAGTGTGATGTATTTCCTATGGGAACTGTATCAATATTCCTGCTTCTGACCCTTGCCCGGTTAATAAATCAATAGTGGCCATACAACGGCACAGAAACCCGCTTTCTGATTAGGTCATAGCGCATGCTACCACATTAAGCAAGCACTATTCCTCCAGCCCCCATAGAAAGCATACCGAGTTCTCAAAACAAATCAAACCTCCAGCAACCTGGGAAATACCCCGCAGCTATTGTTTTGATTTAGCCAAGAACTCCAGTAAAGAATGTAAGAACGACCAGTTCTTATGACATCCTTATTGACGTATTTATGTCCATCCTTACGTCAATCTCGGCACCTTTCAGGTATAAATATTACCGACATTGCCCTAAGCAACACACGGTGGTGGTGACGAGATTGGAGCAGCGCGACTTGCCGAGGAGCCCAGCTGATCGAGAAAGCCCACGGACGCTGCCCCTCCCTTTTGACGCGCTGAGAGAGACGCTGCCTTTTCTCCTGCCGAGAAATCCAGCTCCGGCGTTTCCAGCCGCCCTCGCAGGCAGCTGGGATATCAAGTCCTGAGATAGAGATACCAGCCCTCCAGCCTTCTAAATCCCAGGTACAGAACTGAATAACCCCTTACAGAGAATTCTTAAATCAGACCCTTGGCAAAGCAAACTTAACTTAAACTGCTACTTATCTACTCCCGCCCACGTATTAGGCTTAGGTCAGGTACACTGGGTTAGGCGTAGTTAGAAGCACCAGTTGAGTACGATTAGTCAATGTATATATGTATGTATCTATTTTATCCATTTTAAAGTATCATATGGCTAAGAAACCATATCAATGCTTTTACAGTATTATTTAATAATTCTGCTTTTACTGTATGCACTGTACTTAACTATAAGTATTGCAATAATAGCGATTCATTTCTCTTGTACGAGAAAAGAGACTGATCAATAAATAACACCTTTTTATTGAACACGCCCGTCTCTTCCTTTTCTCTACAATCTGGTGAAACTAAGAATGCACGTACTGACTGAGTAAAATAAGTTGTCTTTTGTTTTCACACAACTCTAGAGATATACTCTTGATTAGGGGAGAGCAAAGTTGTCATGTTCTATGGTTGTCAGAAACTAAATCCCTTCTTGTCTATCCAGGGAGGTTAAACTCCTCCTTGCCTATTCGAGAAAGTTTCTAGTGAACTCTGAGCTAGCTGGCACACACACATAAACCTTAAGTCTAATATCGTCAGTAGAAGACCTAGTTAACCACAGTCCTACGTCTATACTATTGAAGATATTATTCCAATGCGCAGAGCCTATTGGGAAAATAGGAACTACACTACATGGCGCCCAACGGTTTGGATAGGCGATAAATCTAACGCAAGGCATTAGAGTAACTCAGTCGTGCTTTTTCACACAGACCCTTTTTTCCCATAATACTCCAAAGACGTCTGGAGTGGGTGAAAGGTTAAATCCGCCAAACTTAGTAGGAGGGGACTCTTATGTATGGTTCTTGGTTTATTCAACGTTGAAGGATACACTGTTCCAAAATGTTGTGCATCTAATCTTTGTTTCCGTAGAAACCTGACCTGCAAATAAACAAAATAACCTTCCTGTCAGTAAAATGTCAGACAGTGAAGACGGAAGGGAGACGGCTAGAGTAGCAGCTCAACTCCTAGCAGATGACAATAGTCTCCTACAGCAAGACCCGGACGCAATACTCATCCCGGTCAACATAAGGAAAACTATAACTTTAAAACTTATAGAAAATGGGCTGACACCGAGAGGTGGTACGGTAATATTCGTAATTGAGGCACACGAATATCGGCAGACAGAGGTATTCTATTCATAGATAAACTTTCCAGCAGCAAACGCTGTAACAAAGGACTTCCACTAGTACAAAATAGAGGAACCTCCGAATGAGTATACTCCTTTCGAGGAGGTGGAAATACCACTCAAATACCAAGAGCACTTGCTCTTGTTTAATGGCGCCCTAAAACATAATAATCACATCACCAGGCTCGGTCCACTAGGAAGACCAGGAGCAACGTGGCTGGTCCTAGCCGGATACACACCACATCCAGACATTGAAGAAATGTCTGCACCAGATCTTTTAGCACAGCTAAAACAACTAATTAAAATACATAGACAATTAGTCCAATATGTCATGCGGACTTCAACAGTCCAACCAGCTATTAAAATTCCACAGCTGACCCCTACTCAGGGGAACACAAATAAAATTACACCACAGAACATACAGTCCTGTCTAGGAAAAGTACCCGCAAAACGGGAACAAATTCCATTCTGGTTAGCACAAAAAATCACTCAAATAGAGGCGTTATTCCCAGATACCACCCCGGTTGAGAAACACAGGATTCTGACTATCTGTCTTCCAATGGGAATCGCACCACATGTGGAGGACTGTGACACTTGGGGTACAGTCTTTGCTTCCATTTACACAAAAACACATGGTGTTCCATCCATGTCAGTAATACCAGATGTGCTAAAACAAATTCAAGATGAATACGGTCCAGAACCGGCCCTAACTCTGGGTATGAAATTACTGAAAGACTTCAAGCAGGTCTCGGCAATATTACTAGCCAATATAAAGGGAGAAGCAGCAAATGTGGCGATCCGCCAGAGGTTGAAAGAGACAAATATAGCAGACCAACCATTTGAAATTGCCAGAATCATAGAAAAATCCTATGAAGAACTAGGAAGAGATAGTTTGGGTGGGAAACCAGTGAAACCCCAACTAATTGAAAATCCTGAAAAGGTATTTATTAAAAATAATCTAAACACTCAAAAAAAGAGCTGGGATGGAAATAAACAATCCACTCCAAAGGAAAAAAAGATTCCAAACCAGAGGAAGGTCTCCTCGGCGGAGAGAAAAATCTCCGGACCAAGGACACAAGTCTCCCCAAAGGGAGCCCTCTGAGAAAAAATACAACCTTAGAAATAGGGATAATATAAAGAAACCTGATAGATATCAAGATATTGATACACGTCCCTCTCGATCTTTTCAGACTTCCTCGCAGAAATAGGAAAGAAGAAGACGATCAGAACACAGGGAAGAGCATGTCAAGTCCAAAGACAAGGAACCTGCTCATCAAAATAAAAAGTTACAATTTCCAAAGAAGAAGGTAGCCAGTATCAGAGTAATCAAACATGCCGAGGATACTGAGGACACAGCTGAAAAACGGAGAATGGGCTCAGACAATGCTAGACAGCGCAGCAGAAGTGAGCATAGCTCGCAAGATCCTGATGAATCATCTGGAGACAGTGGACATGAATGAATACATTCAGGTGGAAACTGCAGATACCAGAGTTAGCAAACCTCATAAAATATATGAAATAACATTACGTATAGAGGGGGATAAGACCAGGAAAATAAGGGGTCTATTTTGGGATAATCTCTTTAAGGGCTATGACATCCTTCTAGCTGAAAAAGACTGGCCACCAGAGTTTGTCAGGGAGTGCCCTCATGGTGAAGAAATAATTATGCCTGCCTTCTCAAATCATATTCCAATACATAAAAAATATACACTTGCAAGAAAGTGGGCAGTAGCCCACGCTCCTGCATTATATAAAAACCATGTGGGATGGGATGAGGACTCTCCTCCTCACAAAAACCAGTTAAAATCACAACCTACTGCACAGAGGCAGTACCCAATTAAGCAAGAAGCTAAAAAACAGGTAAAAGAGATCTTAGATCAACTTGAATACCAGGGGGTGATTGAAACTTGCACCTCACAAATGAACAATCCTTTGTTTCCTGTCTCCAAACCAGATAATTCATATCGTATTGTTTTGGACTACAGACACTTGAACTCATGTTGCAAAACTTTTGCAGTGCAAAACTAACACAGTGCAGCACTAATGAATAACATAGTGCGCAAAAAATACAAAACAACATTAGACATCTCAAACGGATTCTTTTATCAAAATATAGCACCAGAAAGCAGATATTTGACCGCGTTTTCAATAAATGGCACGCAAAAAAATTTCTGTCGTTTGCCACAGGGGTTCAAGAATAGCCCAGGATTATTCTCAGCGAGAGTAACAGAGCTACTACAAATATATGATGATGAGGCATTATCTTATGTCGATGACATCTATCTAACAGATGATGACTTGGATACTCACTTGAAAAGAGTGAACACCATAATACTTGGGTTCGCAGCAGAGGGTTACAAATTCAACTTTAAAAAGTCAAGAATTGCCCATCTAACTGTCCTGTTTTTAGGATATGTATTATCAAGTGAAGGCAAAAGCCTTGCTGACAATTTCCTAGAGAAATGTGCTGTAATCCAAGCACCCAGAACACTAAAAAACTTACAATCAATTCTAGGTTTCCTAAATTTCGGAAGAACATACATTATAAATTATGCAGAGAGGGTCAAACCCCTCTATGATCTAATAAAAACAGATTTTAAAAGAATCAACTGGACTCAAAAACACACAGAAATTTTGAGATCTTTACAAACAGACATGTTAGTTAAAACAAAACTACAAACACGCGACAACACACGCAACCTTGTGATTCGAGTCATCCCAGGAAGATGCGGATTCACATACCTGACCTCTAATGAGGGAGAAAAGGTACCAATTTCATGCAAATCACACTTGTACACAGAAGCTGAAAAAACGTTCAGCATTAAGGAAAACATTGTTCATGCGGTTCAAACGGCTGTAGCAAGAGAAAAAGACCAAGCTGACGGTAGACGTATTACAGTCAGAACAGCAGAATCAGCTTTTGAGGCATTAACAACCCCATGTAATTTACCGACAACGGCATTGAATCCAGAATGGATACAATGGGTAAATTCTAATGCTACAGACAAAGTAAAATACTATTTTGATCCGGAATTGAAGGAATTAAAATATCTAGAATATGAAAGAGAATATCCTCTGCCAATCGACATTCTGCCTTTACGACAATACGCCTGTGTAATCTATACAGACGGACATGCTCAACCCTCAGTTTGGGGAGAGCAAGCATACAACGCCACATGCGAAATTGTAAAAGACGTGTGGCGCGGAGGTAAACTGAGACCTCTATTTACGAAATCACACTCAGTGGAAAATAATTCAGAACAACAAACTGAAATAATAGCGTTAAAAATGGCGCTAGATAATGCAGATCGCGAATTCCCGACACTTATAGTGTGCGATTCGTATTACTGCGTCAAATCATACAATAACGATTTACAGAAATGGATTCAAAACGGTTACAAAGATGACACAGGTGCCACAATAAAGCAGAAATCGCTTTGGGAACAAGTAGTTCTTTTACAGAATGATGGCGTTCACGTTGCAGGGAATTCATTGGCTGAGACAGCCACAGCGGCAGCAACTAAATCGGCTTCCGTAGCTAGAAAAAAGCGTTCAGTAAAATACATTGACGGTGAAACTGTGCTGGTGGTGAAAACGTCATCAAAAGGCGACTGCTCAGCGCTACCGATCAACTATCCACTCAATTATACATACATAATCGATGCAAACTCCGTTCCTTTTGCTCGAATCCCTGGAGTGGGGGATAGAGTAATTCCAAACACAGACAGGAGAAGCTTGTTAATAGCAGACACACATATGGGTGAGGGTCTTAGACACCTTAAGCTTAAAGATTCTCTGGAAGAATTACAATCAGTGTACTGGTGGCCAGGCATGAGCCTGCATCATCACACTTTTGTAAAAAACTGCGCAGACTGCAACAGAGATCGCAGTGGCGACCGAGACGGTGTATTACCATGGCGTTTCGCTCCAGATTGGATCAACAATAAAAAATAAAAAACCCAGTATGAATAATGCGTCAAATTAACATGTAAAGGCTATTTTCACTTATAAAGTAGACCACAGCTCTCGGATGACGTCTGAACTGTTATACAAAGATTTGCGAGTCTATAATGGCATATACGCTAGGAGCATGCTACGTTCTGACCAATATCTTTCCTTTAGCTCTCGAGCTTATGGGGAGGGCATGGCCAGAATGAGCATTGCATTGCGGGACTCTTCTCACTTCCTTCCTGAGGGAAACAGGATGGTGTAAAGAAAAAACCAGAGGCATAGAGCAATCTATAACGGCAAAGGTATTAGGTTCAGGAGCTGGGTGGGTCAAACATTTAATAAGTGTCCAACGTAGTCTTAATAATTTGCCAAGAAATTCTCTGAGAGGTCTCAGTCCGTACGAACTATTGTTTGGGACTAGAATGTTAGTCCAGGACTTAGATAGTCAGACTTCAGTGGTTAAAGAAAAATGCTTTGATATCAAAGATCGCTTGGCTATTTTACAGGACCTAAATGAAACAAGAAAGGACCTGAGCAACATAAAGTTGAAACAACAGCCAACAACCACTGAAGAGAAACCACCTGTCCCAGCAAGGCCTGTCTGGATTCCAAAAATCGGGGATCTGGTCAGAGAGAAGATCGCAGTAAAGAAGGAATTTGGGCCTTCTTACAGAAAAGCAGTTCCTGTCTTGTCTGTCAACGGGACAAGATCAGTAGTACAACCGCCCCTTGCTGGTAAAAAGGAGAACCGAGTTGTATCCATCGACCTGGTTAAACCACAATCATGTGGCCGATAACAAGTAGTAGGCCAAGTGGACTCCCAAGAAGTAGCAGAACACCAAAGTTTGCTACATCCACAGAGGTTCAAACTGAAAGACTAATCGCATTTGAATAATCTACAGTGAATCAACAAGGACTATGCAACAAAGCAATAGAACTTGAACCTCTTAAAACCCAAATCAAAACTTTTCATCAAGAAACACCAACCTACAATGAAGTAACAAATGACTATGCTGATGAAACAAAACAAATTCCAAAAGCAAAAAGTAATCCAGAAGCAATTAGAACAATTGACAGAACAGCATCAGGCTACTTCATCAACTTCGATGATTTTTCTGAAGATCCAAGTGAACCAGAAGTACAACTGACAACCAAAACTTTTAAAGACAAAGCAAAGGAACTTTTTCATCAACTAAAAGAAACCTATCTGATTTCTCCATGGATTGAAATTTGGGTGGCATTTGGTGCATTTATCCTCATACTTTGGCTCATCATGGTACTATGCTTGGGACATTTCATTGAGGGAAAATATGCTACAATGGACACAGCAAGCCAGAAAATCAACTTGGTCCTTAAACAACAAACATCTTCACACGTCGAGAAAAGAGAACTTTCTTCAGTAAACTTCGCAGCCAATCCTATACCCGGCGGGGTAGCATGGGACAAAACTGAATATGAAATATATGGCCCGGTTGAACTCCTGAAGTATCCACACCAATTTAAGATTTCATTGAGTGACTTTGTAAAACCCAGCACATTTGCTGATGATTGGGACTTTGAAAGTATTAATGATTTGATGTCTGATCTTGTGATGTCTGCTAAATTTACAGAACATGATTATTTGCAAGGTTCTTCTAATTACGATCAAATGTTTTGCTACAACCACTATGGTAACCATTATCTGCATAAATCTACCCAGCCTAGAAATGTTTTAAATTTTAACCAATGGGAACATTGTGCAACTCCACCAAAAGGCAGTTCAAAAACATTTTATGGTAAATATTCATACTTTTCAGGGTTTAACACAAGTAATGCAGAAACATTCTATTTCAAATTGTTAAATAAGACAGGAGTGAAAACCATGCTTACAAACACAAAATTGATATATTGAGACTCATTTTTTGAAAAAATTAATACATTTGGTTTTGATTTCTGGAACAATAACATTGAAACGAAAACGATCTGGGGCACAAAAGATTGGCAAGTGCAGTGCATAGAATCATTGTTTAGAGCCTGCATGATCCCAGAACAGATTATATTTTTGAATGACACAATTCAACAGACCACCTGTCTTGGTCTAGCCAAAATCAAAGACTTAAACAAACCGTCTATTCCAAAGCCAACAACGGACAGTAATAGCACTACGGATGTTGAGATAGACGTAACCCATATTTTAAACCAAAACAGAACACATCCTGATTGGAAAAAATGGTTGATCTGGCCCACAGACACGAATAACTGTCAAGACAGATTCCTGAACAAAATACAGGGGTTCAAATTGACCAGGCCAGACCCTAGATACTCCCAAAGACAACATCCAGGGATTGTAACTACTTACAGTGTGGGAAAACTCTGCCTTCAATGGCTACATACATCCACACTGGCAGAAATTAAGCAACGTGTGGACAAGTATTTTATTGATAGTTTTACAGTGATGAAAATATGGTGAAAGTACTCTCTCTTAGGGTGATAAAGATGAGAGCGTTGTGTGCTTTTTAAAATACCCCTCACACACTAAAAAAATCCAGTAGTGTCATGCTTCATCATTGGGGTCTTCCCGTCCCTCTACGGGGCGGGGCGTGCTACGACCTGACCGACTACGCGGGAGCACTGAAGTGGTGACAGGACTATGTGATGGTGCAGGGTGTCAGTGAAAGTGTAGGGACCTAACAATGTGTGTGAGTACAAAAATTAAAAATTAAAAATCCTCTGGCTAGTAGAAAAAAACAATTTATTAGCTTCTCTAGCTGGGGACGTTAAGAAGGGGGTTTTGGGGTTGAGCCGATCGCTACAACCTGGTCTACATGTTTCGTAGGCAGTCCCCTACTGCCTACTCATCAGGACCTTCTACTGGTCCCTACAAAAATAAGCTCAGTTGCTAAGTATTGTCAGCCTGTCTTCCTAAAAACTCACAGTAAAATTCCACTGTTAGTTTATGCTTCAGGGCATGAGCTGGCCCTCGGGAAGCAAAAATTTATCAAAAATAGTGACCCAATTGTGGTCTCTGTAAAGAAAAGGGAAAAAAAGGGAGACACAGATATTTACATTTATAGCTGTGAATTTTGCGCTTTCATTGTTGTTTGCGCCACAATTTCACTCATCAAATCCATTCACCCATTACACAAAGAATAGCTTTTAGACTTTATGGACAGAGTGATGGTTCAGTCTGCCATCCCCTGGCTGTCCGTGAATGATGCGAAAGATGTGCTTAATCTGCTCGAAGAGGTGTCATTTGACCCTAACACACAGCTATTAATTAGCTGTGATGTAGAGAGCCTGTATACAAGCTTGCCTCACAATGAAACACTGGCGATAATTGAAGATGTCCTCTTCACAGATGACTGGGAGTACCAAACACCACGAAACGTGGTGATGGAATGCTGCGCCCTGGCTCTCAAGGAAAATTTCTTTGAATACAACGGCACTTTGTACCTCCAAAAGCACGGGACCAGCATGGGAAGCACATTTGCTCCAAGCATAGCTGGTCTCTATGTTCACCACCTGGAGGCTACAAAGATATTAAACATCATCAACCCATTCAGGCCAAAGATCTTAACCTGGAAGAGGTATATCGACGACATCCTTATCATCTGGGATGGCGATGATAAGAGTGCCCAACAGTTCCTGACATGGCTCAACTATCAGGATGAATTCCTCAAATTCACCAGCGTCACAACAAAAACCAATCTGGTATACCTGGATCTGAACATCTTCCCCAAAAATGGCAGATTGATGACAACAACCCATTTTAAGAGTACTTCCAAGAACTGTCTCTTGATGTATCAGAGCTTTCACCCGAGACACTTGAGGGATAACCTCCCCTACGGCCAGTTCCTGCGACTCCGCAGGAACTGTACGGAAGTTGAGAATTTTAAAACTCAATCAGATGAGCTAAAGGAAAAATTGAAAATGAGGAACTATCCACCTAAGATCATTGATCAAGCCTACAAGAGAGCAAGGAACAAGTGCAGAGAAAGCCTCCTGGAGGATAAAGTCAAGAAAGTGGAAAAGCAGAGACCCATATGTGTGACCACGTACAACACCAACTCTGATCAGGTGAGCAAAATAATTAACAAGAACTGGAGGATCCTCAATAGTGGGGACTTGGAAATTCCAAAGCCAATGTTCTCGCACAAAAGAGCACAGAGTGTCAGGGACATTTTGGTTCATACCAGACCAAAGGCCAACAGGGTGAACAATACTGGCAATCCTAACTTTGTACAAGGGCATTACCCCTGCGGCGGATGCAAGGTATGCTGTCTGACCAGGAAAAGCAAAAAATTGACTTTCAACAACGGGACAACATGGGAACAAAGAACATTCAGCAACTGCAATAGTTCCAACGCTGTATATCTCATCACATGTCCCTGCAAACTCGAATATATTGGCATGACGAGCAGGGCAGTGAAGTTAAGAATAGGTGAACACAAAAGCACAATCAAGTGCAAAAAGTCCAGTACCAAATTAACAAACCACTTCCTGGAAAGTGGTCATAAACCTGAAGACATACTGTGGACTGTAATTGAGCAGATCGATAACGAAAGGCATCTCCTTGAAAAGGAACAGAGATGGGTTTTTCGTGTCCAGTCCAATAAAAATGGGTTGAACGATGAAATTCCATGGGGTCAGTTATAGAACCCCCGTACCCCGCAAGACCCCCATTCCCTGAGGCACCACCCCTAACCGTGGCCAAAATAATAACAGAGGCCCCCTTTAAGTTACCAACCTTACTGGTATGTGGAAACCACCCCTTTTATAACACAGCACCAACTGTGCATGACTACTGTGCCCAACCTTAACACAGGGGTCAAGCCTCAACCCACAATACAATTATGTCCTTCTAAACCACATCCCACAGCGATTTCACTGTTGAATCTGTATACCCTATACATCTTTGTCCAACTCAGGGCATCAACCTGCGTAAAGATTCCAAGCTGAATTCTAATAACCCCTTATACATGTTTCCAGTAATTGCTATATCAATCTAGGTCCACCACTATTGACCTGTTTATTATATTATGGCTTTCGCACTAATTTGTTGTTGCATAATCTCCTCTGTCATAATCTGTGAATAGCGATCTATTTATTAAGAGTTACATGGTGCAGGCTAAATTTGAGTACCAACAGTATAGTATAATCTTCGCTGTCACAAATTGTGAATAACGATCCATTTTTCAATTAGATTTACAGTGTGCAGGCAATATCTTAGTGCCAATAGACACAGTAGATAGACTTCCGCTTTTTCACCCTCCCGCGTTCCATTACGGGCGGCCATTTTGAGTTAGCGCGCTAGTGTTTGGACACACCCTTCACCAGCGCGCAGGGAAGCTTAAATGATTCACCGCTTCCAACACGCGAGCATTCAGCAGAGCGGCAAGACTGGTAGAAGTAAGACTTAGGGACAATGCGGACAAAGTAAGTTACAGACCTTTACCCCAGGTCTCAAAACAAGTGGGTCTTGAGACATATTTTCCACTACTCGCACAGTTTGCACAAATACGCTAAGGGCGTGGCTCTCTTTCTTGCAGAGCGCCGCGGTGATTTCCTACCGATTGTCAGCTCATGGGGCACAACGCATTTGCCACAACAGTATGTATGGTTACTTTTCCATTGCAGGGGTGCGTCCCGGTTTGTGGGGATTTTACTGATTCAGTGACCTTAACCTTAAGACTAGCACGAGAGATCGGGTTCCTCATTTTTAATCCTGTGTAATGTCGTTGTATGTATTGAGTCGCGATGGTGTGTGCATGTGGAGATAGATTCAGCCCTAATTATAAAGGGCATGTATACGTTTGGGTATTTACTCGGACAGGCAGGGGATGGCAGATTGAACCATCACTCTGTCCATAAAGTCTTGCATTAGGGCTTTAGGCAATGGGCTAATGAAATTTGAAAAGAAGAATTGTGGCGCAGACAATTATGAAAGCGCAGTGACAAACCGCAGTTACAACTATGACCATCTGTGTGTTCTTCGTCCACTGTTCGGCATCATTCACGGACAGCCAGGGGATGGCAGACTGAACCATCACTCTGTCCATAAAGTCTAAAAGCTATTCTTTGTGTAATGGGTGAATGGATTTGATGAGTGAAATTGTGGCGCAAACAACAATGAAAGCGCAAAATTCACAGCTATAAATGTAAATATCTGTGTCTCCCTTTTTTTCCCTTTTTTTCCCTTTTCTTTACAGAGACCACAATTGGGTCACTATTTTTGATAAATTTTTGCTTCCCGAGGGCCAGCTCATGCCCTGAAGCATAAACTAACAGTGGAATTTTACTGTGAGTTTTTAGGAAGACAGGCTGACAATACTTAGCAACTGAGCTTATTTTTGTAGGGACCAGTAGAAGGTCCTGATGAGTAGGCAGTAGGGGACTGCCTACGAAACATGTAGACCAGGTTGTAGCGATCGGCTCAACCCCAAAACCCTCTTCTTAACGTCCCCAGCTAGAGAAGCTAATACATTGTTTTTTTCTACTAGCCAGAGGATTTTTAATTTTTAATTTTTGTACTCACACACATTGTTAGGTCCCTACACTTTCACTGACACCCTGCACCATCACATAGTCCTGTCACCACTTCAGTGCTCCCGCGTAGTCGGTCAGGTCGTAGCACGCCCCGCCCCGTAGAGGGACGGGAAGACCCCAATGATGAAGCATGACACTACTGGACTTTTTTAGTGTGTGAGGGGTATTTTAAAAAGCACACAACGCTCTCATCTTTATCACCCTAAGAGAGAGTACTTTCACCATATTTTCATCACTGTAAAACTATCAATAAAATACTTGTCCACACATTGATAGAATCTCTTTGTTTATGTACATCGTTTTGGAGGGTGATTCTATCAACTCCTCTACACTTCCCTTTCTGTTTTGGAGAAATTAAGCAACACCTAACTTTACTTAAAGAAGGTGCTGACTTGCGCGATTTCATTATGGGACCACGCAAACAGCGTAAAAAACGTTTCATAGCGGCTTCTATATATGCAGCTTATAACGAAGCTTGGAAAGAAACTCAAATTGAGACAGCAGAAAAAATACGGGAAATTGACCGTGTTAATTTGGAAAAATCACTTTCTGTTGTGGACAATGGGTTAATTACTCTGTCTTCCAGAATATATTCACTGGACACTATTGTGTCTTCAGCAATCGATATAATAGAGCAAGACTTACTGATGTTACAACACGGTCAGTCTCAATTACGTTCTATTGTACAGCTTGGCTGGACGTTACAAAATCTGCATTCAGGCTATGTGCCTTGGCGTTTAATCAACACAACGTCATTATTTAATATCTTTAACCTTACTGATAAACAAATCAGTTTGGCACAGAAGGGTGCTGACTATACAATTCTGAGCATTGAAAAACTTGAGAGATTGCCATTGACAATGTCAGAACGACCTGTCATTGAATGGATAATACATGGGATAATAAATATTCCGATAACGACTTTCCAGTTTCAATACTGCCAAAAATATATACAGGCAGGCCAGTATGAAAGGTTGGGTAAAGGATACATTAAGTCAACATGGAACTTGCCCTATACACACACATGTGTCAGTAATAAAGGACAGAGTGTATTTCTTAGTGGCAATAATTGTGCAAAATCACTAAGCGGTATACTTCTGTGTCAGGGTATAAATTTGCATGGGGCCTGTGAAGGGACTTCAAATAACCTTTCATGTCACCAGCTAGGCGCACCTGCAACACAAATAGAACCATTCTTTATGAGACTCTCGAACGGGAGTTACATTCTAATTGTAGATCACAAGTGTTGTGGCTTAATGCCCGGAAAACCTTATCTCGTAAGCGTGACTACCAGGGTCATGTGCTGTGAAAGAGTATTGTTCCCGAATGATGCTCCAGACAGGGAGGCAAGGTTATGGCCCAGTTTTAATTTCTCTTCTATTCGAATTGATACTTTAAGCAGAATGAAGACTGTGCTCCTACAGACGCCAACCCAGTTGACGTCATCAAAAGAAACGTATGATCTCCAAGTTGCAAGGACAACGGCAGAGATTCTTTCACTGTTATCAACAAATAGCCCCCTACACTTCGCAGAAATACTAAACGAAATCTTAAATATTTCTGATACAAATGGTATCGCAAGTGTATTTAAGACAGTTTTTTCGGGAGCTTTGACCCCATTCAAAGCCATCCTGGATATTTTTCCTAACTTCGTCCATTCCATCTTTGGCGGACTTCCTCTCCTGTTGGGACTAGTAGCAGGCGTCCTATTTTTACTACTTTTGCTTCGCTATGGCAAACCATGTCACAGACATGACTCCAGCAACAATGGAAGAAACGATCCTAGCTATCTCCAGCAACAATGGAAGAAACGATCCTAGCTATCCGCTACCGGGACCGCATAACTAAAGTCCTTGGACTAGCATGGCTACGAGATTTAAATATGACTTGGTTTCTTTCATTCAGACCCTTGTGGCAGTCTTGTGTTATGCCTGTATTAAGGTGCATGCTATGCGGCGAGGAATGCGTGTTGGACACCTGTCTCACACTACAATCAGAAGTGCCATTGGATGCAGAGACTTTGTTGAGTCCAGTTAAGGCTCATGCATTGTGCTGTCCCCAGCGGCTACCAATCCTGATGACGGCATTCGTGGAGACTTCACCACTGCGATTGAAGGGTAGTGAAGTACAAGATGAAAGCAGCATCGATCAGGTACGACCATCTGTCAGCAATGCTGATCAAACCATCACTGAAAGCAATCATGCTCATGACTGCATGGTAGCGTCATTTTCCAACCTAGTCGAACTATCACCAGAAGCTGTTGACTGTTTTTTCGAACATCTAAATGATATGATGTTTTTACCAGAACAGAAAGAATGACTTTGAGCAAACATGCACACAGCGTTCCCTGAACTCTGAATTTGGCCTTCAATTTTAAAAAACAAAAGCCACTGAGAATTTTTCGAGTCTGCTCCTGCAAACAGGAACTTTTCTACAACATCCAAAATCATCCAAAATATTTACCTTTCAGGCACTTATCTTCTGCTTAAAGTAAACTATTCTTGGAGAACAGAAACTTCTATTTTTAGGTATCTCTAGAAGACATTACCTCGACCTCTAGGTTATTTACACATACAATATTATTTCTATGTGATGAAATGGTCTCGCACTTTTTCTTCTGTATTAAGAGCCATTTCATGTGTTATTTTCGCAAAATCATTCGTGCTGATATAAAAGTGCACCCTCTTTGAATGATTACACTGCTTGAATGCATACAGTAACTATATTTATATTTTTCATGTGTTACGCTAATCCAATTAATGCAAATTAATGTATTTTGGGGCGGTTTATATACACATTCATTATTAGTTATGTTTACTATGCTTTGGTTAGTAAATATGGACATAGATTCCGTGGAGTGGGTGTGATGTATTTCCTATGGGAACTGTATCAATATTCCTGCTTCTGACCCATGCCCGGTTAATAAATCAATAGTGGCCATACAACGGCACAGAAACCCGCTTTCTGATTAGGTCATAGCGCATGCTACCACATTAAGCAAGCACTATTCCTACAGCCCCCATAGAAAGCATACCAAGTTCTCAAAACAAATCAGACCTCCAGCAACCTGGGAAATCCCCCGCAGCTATTGTTTTGATTTAGCCAAGAACTCCAGTAAAGAATGTACGAACGACCAGTTCTTATGACATCCTTATTGACGTATTTATGTCCATCCTTACGTCAATCTCGGCACCTTTCAGGTATAAATATTACCGACATTGCCCTAAGCAACACACGGTGGTGGTGACGAGATTGGAGCAGCGCGACTTGCCGAGGAGCCCAGCTGATCGAGAAAGCCCACGGACGCTGCCCCTCCCTTTTGACGCACTGAGAGAGACGCTGCCTTTTCTCCTGCCGAGAAATCCAGCTCCGGCGTTTCCAGCCGCCCTCGCAGGCAGCTGGGATATCAAGTCCTGAGATAGAGATACCAGCCCTCCAGCCTTCTAAATCCCAGGTACAGAACTGAATAACCCCTTACAGAGAATTCTTGAGTCAGACCCTTGGCAAAGCAAACTTAACTTAAACTGCTACTTATCTACTCCCGCCCACGTATTAGGCTTAGGTCAGGTACACTGGGGTAGGCGTAGTTAGAAGCACCAGTTGAGTACGATTAGTCAATGTATATATGTATGTATCTATTTTATCCATTTTAAAGTATCATATGGCTAAGAAACCATATCAATGCTTTTACAGTATTATTTTATAATTCTGCTTTTACTCAATGCACTGTACTTAACTATAAGTATTGCAATAATAGCGATTCATTTCTCTTGTACGAGAAAAGAGACTGATCAATAAATAACACCTTTTTATTGAACACGCCCGTCTCTTCCTTTTCTCTACAATCTGGTGAAACTAAGAATGCACGTACTGACTGAGTAAAATAAGTTGTCTTTTGTTTTCACACGACTCTAGAGATATACTCTTGATTAGGGGAGAGCAAAGTTGTCATGTTCTATGGTTGTCAGAAACTAAATCCCTTCTTGTCTATCCAGGGAGGTTAAACTCCTCCTTGCCTATTCGAGAAAGTTTCTAGTGAACTCTGAGCTAGCTGGCACACACACATAAACTTTAAGTCTAATATCGTCAGTAGAAGACCTAGTTAACCACAGTCCTACGTCTATACTATTGAAGATATTATTCCAAGGCGCAGGGCCTATTGGGAAAATAGGAACTACACTACAAGAGATGGCATCAAAAACTGAAGGGGCATGTTCTGGAATGTACACGCAGCAGCTACTTCCGATGATGCAACATGCACCACCTCGGTCAGCCAAAACCACGTCCAGGACCATACGGTTTTGGAGCACCACAATCCTTGCAATCTGTATTTCCTCTGAGATGTTTCCGAGTGCCATAGCTGTCTGGTTGGTCACAGCCTCTACGACACGAGTCAAACGTGTAATTTTCCTACTGTTCAATGCAGCACCAATAAAGAAGAACAGCCCCAAATTAAAATCAACATATTGCTGTAGCGCGGTGTCAGTCTGACCCACCTCATTGCAATTTGCTGTCCTGTTTTTGGAAATGTCATTAAACAGTTTTGAGTCTTTGTGATATGATGCAGGAGCCAAAAATACAGGTGGCAATAAAAAGGAAACATAGCAGATTCCAGACCACCCAACAGGTAGATGGTAGTATCCCTTGTCATAATCTTATCAATTTTTTAGGACAACCTCTGCGCACATACACCGTTTTTTCTGCCACCATGGCAATGTCCATATCTTTACACCATTCCTCTATTGTGGGGGTGGAGAGAACATCCCAGTGTTTAGCAATATTCCTTTTGGCTAACATCATTCCTTGTGACGCCCCAGTCTGTGCTGTGGAATTAAGATCCATCCCCCCCCATATATTCAGGAGGCAGCGTTTGGGCTCTGGAGGAACTAGGCTCCTGCTTACTCCCGTAATGATGGACATGACGGACCTCCAATATGGCACTATCGCGGGACATTCCCAGAGTGTATGAATGAAGGTGCCAGGCGTCCCACACTGCCGCAGGCAGAGTTGATTGTCAGTTTTCCCTATTTTATATAGAGTGGTTCTAGTATAGTAGATTCTGTGAAGGAGCTTAAGCTGTACAAGGCGTAGTTTGGATGCAATCGCTACCTCTCTGGGTGAGGCTAATGCCTCCTGCCAGTCAGAATCATCTAGGTCCCCCTCCTCCGCCTGCCCTTTTTCTCGGAGCCTCTAACGGTGAGGCCTTGGGGAGACTAGTGTCTAAGGGGATTGCTGCTTCCAGGGCATGTTTAATCTGATGGTAATGGAATTGCTCCATGGGTGCTAATTCATATTGGTCCTGGAGTCTCGCAAAAGGAATTATATTTCCCTGCACCCAGAGATCTCCGACTTTTGATATCCCTATACTGTTCCAATGATTGAAGCCTTTACTTTTGCCCAGTCTGCCCAGCCTGTCCGTGTCTCAGAGGGGCGTCGCCTGTGTGATTTTGTTGTGCCGTCCTAGAATTTTGTGTACTATGTTCCATGCCTGGAGTGTGTGGTTGGTTGGGCCCATCAGGGCTCGGGCTTTGTTGTAGAGCGCTCCATACAGCCCTCCCTCTGCCAACTCCAATCTGCTAAGGCTGTGGCCAGATCTGTGTGGGGGACATGTAGACAGTAGTTAATCACCATCAATTGGGATGCCCAGTAGTACGTTTGTATATTTGGAAGTGCGATGCCACCATTATACCAGGTTCTGAACAGTTTTGTTATAGCTATGTGAGGCGGTTTGCTATTCCTGAGTAGTTTGGTGACTTTTGCCTCTATGGTTCGTAAGTAGGATTGGGGGACCATGAACGGTGTATTTTGGAGGATGTATAGGAATCTCAGGAGCACCATCATTTTAAAGAGTGTTGCTTTACCTAGGAGCTTTAGTGGCAGAGATTGCCAGTGTTTAGTATCCTTTGGAGCCTTTTCAGGGGGGCTTGGAGGTTCATAGTCATGAAGACCCCTGGGTCATGGGTGACGGGATTCCCAATATCTTGAAACTATCACCAGCAATTGTCACATCACAGCCAGCTGGTAGAGTTGGTGGAGGCCCTCTCAGGACATATAGAAAGAGTTTAGTCCAATTGATTGTGTATCCTGAGTGCCTACCGTAGGAGCTACAGATGTCCAGCAGGCTAGACTGGGAACGTTTGGGAGGGTCCCGGCCTCACCGTTGGACGTCTTGCCACGACTTTACATTCGAGGGACGCGCTACATTATGCCGCCCACACGATCGTGTTCGAATTCAGGCTGTTTATTTATTAGTGACCCTATGCGAAGAAGCCTGCCCGGGACACGGTGCCACGCTTGATCGCGAGGGATTTCTACTTGAAGTATCGGTTGAGAAGGGAAGAGTGGTTGCTTTATATCGGGAGGGGGCACCTCCATCTGTTAGAACCGGACCCACGCTGTTTTCTTTCATCACTCGTATGGCGATTCTCTCTCATTCCGTTGTGAAGTATTCTGACCTCCTGTTTAATCTTCCACGCAATCCCAGATTTGTGGATAGGGATATTGTCTAATGACTGAATATTGTGATATGAAACGGCAGCCCTGAGCCTAGCTCTCTACATAAAACTGTTTATACCTTTTTGATGTATACCTCAAACCTATAGAACTGTTTTGAAAACATACAGAAGAGAATACACGTAATTGTTTGCGCCCTGACGAAGGATTGGTGAATATCGGTCCTGTTCCGAAACTCGCGTCGGAGCTTTTCCTGTTTTTTTGTTTTGCTTTGTTTCATTTGTGTATGTCTGTTTCTTATGGTGTACATTTTTTGTAAAGTGATTGTATTTTTTGTATATATTGCTGATTGGTATGACTGATGATGGTTTGTATGGGTGTGATTGGTGGTTACCTTGAAGGTGTGAGAGGGTATGTGCCGCATACATTTAGATATGTAAATAGATTTTGTATATATATTTGTGCCTTTATTACTGTATGACCTATAAATGAAAACTTCAGAAAATAATAATAAATAGATATATATGTTTTTCAAATAAATACTCTCTGTGTGGGACTACAATTATGTCTGTTATGGATTAGAGTGTTTGCCATTTAATAGATTTAGTCTTGGGGGGGTCCTCTTGTTTTTGATTAACGTTTGGGAGAGGCCAGATAGAGGAGGACATTGTCCACGTAAAGGGATATTAAATTCTTGTGTCCCTCAGTCCAGCTAAGCCCACATATAACAGGAACTTGCTGTATCCAGGCCACCAAAGGCTCTAGTATAAGAGTGAAAAGAAGCTGTGATAGCCCGCAGCCCTGTCTCGTGCCTTGGTGCAGTGGGAACTCTTTGGATACATGCCCATTTGCTACCACATGGGCCAGGGGATTAGTATATAGTAATCTAACCCAAGAACAGAATTTTGGACCAAACCCATTCTTTGTGAGGACGGCGAAGAGGAAGGGCCATTCGACCGTGTCGAAGGCCATTTGCGCTTCTACGGACACTATGATGGCTTCCTCTTGTATGGTGTGCCTACGTCCCAGTACATTATTTAGTGCTGTGTTTCTTTCAGGCATGAACCATGACTGATCGGGGTGTATTAATGTAGCTAGGTGTGGCATGAGTCTGTTGGCCAGAGTTTTGGCCAGTTCTTGGCCTCTGCGTTGATCAGGGATATGTGCCGGTATGAGACACATTCCCAAACAGGTTTACCGGGCTTATAGATGGCCACTATTGTTGCCGTTCTTTGGTCTCGTGGAACGTCTCCCCTTTCTAAACTGGCCTTGTACATCTCTAGTAGGTAGGACGTGAGTGTTGTTGCATTTCGTTTATACCACTCTATAGTGATACCATTCGGGCCCAGGGCTTTTACGGATTGGATTTTTCCAATTGCTAACACCATTATTTCCGAGGAGAGCTCTGCCTCTAACAGGAGAGACTCTTCTTCGGGGAGCTTGGGAAGTCTGATATCACAGAGAAACTCCTCCTCATCCTCCTGTTGTATTGTAAGCATCGAGGTGTACACTTGATCTTAGTGCTTCGATAAAAAGTCTGGTGTGGCTTGAGGATTCGGTGTAATTATTCCTGTGGGGAGATGAAGTTCTGCGATCCACCTGTCTGCCTTTTCCCATTTGTCAAGCCAGGCCAGCAGCTCACCTCGTAGACTGTATGTTGAGTAGCGGACAATCGTGTCTTTTCATCCTCCCTCAGGTGGTCTGTGTATTCCTGTTTTTTGAGGAGTAATAGATGCGTATTTGTGTCTGAGGGGTCCTGGCCATGGGTCCTCTCTAGGTCACTCACCTGTTGCTCGAGAGGCACTACTGGCTGAGCCTTGTCTTTTTTGTGGTATGTTATGAGGGAGAACGCCTGCCCCGAAGCACTGTTTTGTATGCTTCCCATAAACTCAGTGGGGAGGAGACTGAGGGTGTGTTCTCATTAAAATAGTGTTTGGTGGCGTCAGTCAGCCCTTCAAGATTTTAGGGTTTTTAAAGTACCCAGGGTGCATAGGCAATATTCAATGCCATTGTGCTGCATACCTTGCGTAGATAGAATAGATCGGGGAGTGGTCCGAGATGCCGCTCAGTAGATCTGGAACTTCTGCAAAGTTCCCTATTTCGCCTGCCGGCACCAGTATGTGATCTATTCTGTAAAGGCTGTTATGCGCGCCTGAATGATATGTGTATTGCCATGCCTGTGGGGAGCGGAGTTGCCAGATATCTACTAGGCCCATGGTATCTAAGAAATCCGCAAGCATAGAGAGTGGCTGGTGTTGGTGTCCGGGAGGTGTTTGATCCAGATTGTCATCCAGTGTTGCATTGAAGGCACCCCCAATAATTAATTCATCCTGTGGGAGTTGAAGTAGGAACGTGGCAAACGCTGGGAGCGCCAATGAAGTGGAGCATGGGAGGATATAAACTGACACTATATTGACCACACGTCCTTCCCATTGACATGTCAGTGCCGCAAAGCGGCCCTGTTCGTCTGTGTAGGTGCATCTATTGACAATCGGGTGTTGATTTTTTATTAGAATCCCTACCCCCTGTGAGCCGGATGTGAACTCTGAGAGGACCGCTAATTTGAAACCCCACCTGTCGAGTGCTTTGCAGGTCGTCTCTGTTAGGTGGGTCTCTTGTATTAGGGCTATTGAGCTTTAGGTATTGCGGGACCAACCCTCTCTTCTGCTTATCCCAGAGATCGTTGACGTTCCAGGATATAATAGGTAGGTGCTGCATGCGTGCTATCTCAAGGTCGGGTGAGTCAGGAGGCGTTGCCATGAATCGTGTTGAAAATGTTTACGAGGGGATCTGGACTGTTGTGTGGCAATGAGGGAGCAGTGCAAGTGATCTATGATGTACCATAAAACGTGTCAGAATACAGAAACTTACTAAGACAAAACTTTCCCAGTTAACCCACTTTCCCTCCCCCTCCCTGCCTCCCTGCATGACAGTTTAAGAACTGCCTGCCACCCCAACTGTGCAGAGTGCCTAATTCCCATTACCTGGTACCTTTGTAGGGGGAGAGAGCTCCTATGTTGTTCCCCCAGGGCCAACTCATACACATATATACCCTATCAGTATTACACAGGAGGCCATCTTAGAAGGTCGGAAATCTCCGGTTCATACACAGCAATGCACAGGGCTGTTAGTGGCCCTGTGCTAAGAGTGTCACTATTATAGTGGTTGTTCTTCGAACGTGGGCCGTTGCAGGAGATCCCGATCTCGTCCACTCATGAATCAGTGATGCAGCCTCGCAGTTCTTCCCTAGGTGTGGCCTCATCACAATGAAATGGGTCCTTATGGTAGCCTTACATTGTGGGGAAAAAGTCCAAGGAGGCCATTCAGTTGTCTTTTCTCTGGGCTTCCGTCGCTGTTGTTGTTTCCTCCAGTTCTGAAGAGTTTGGCCTCGTCATTTCGCGATTGGTACTTCGGCCGGTTTGCCGTGATGTGGGACTTGAAGCCATCATTCTAGCCTGTCTTGCGCGTCCTCCTGAGTTGTGAAGAACCATGTCTTCCCATCGGCTTCTATTTTCAATTTCTTGGGGAACATCATCGAGTTCATGATTCCTGAGCTCTTGCTTTATAGTGATGAAGTTCCGTCGCTGTTTAGCCACTGCAGCTGTGTAGTCTGGGAAGAAGGAGATCGTACTTTGTTGATAGCGTATAGGAGGCGCTGCACTTGCTGTCTGGAGAATAAGGTCTCGGTCTCTAAAATTGAAAATGCGTGCCAACATGGGCCGAAGGAGCGCACCCGTCCTGGGTTTATCCCCTGGGACACGAAGGGCCCGTTCGACTGAGAAGTATTTGGAGAGTCCTCTGGGTTGCAGGTGGTTGTTGACCAGATCTTCCATAAAGAGGTCCACTGCAGGTCCCCCTGTACCTTCAGGTACTCCCATGATACAAATGTTATTGCGATGGGAGCGACCTTCCTGATCGTCCAGTTTTGCTGCCATTGCTTTATTTTCCATTTCTAGATGTTTCATCTGTTTCTTCAGAGAGGCAGTGTCCACACAGAGAGCGCTTGCTGTAGTTTTTACGTTTGTTACTCGTGAACTGAGTTTCCTGAAATCTGCGTGGGTTTATGAAAGTTCAGTAGTGACTGTGTCTATGCGGGATTCCAGAGACGTGTGCACTTTATTACGTGTAGCCATTATGTCTTGCAATGTAATCTCTTTTCCCGTCGCGGGCCCCTTGGTGGCTGCTGCCTCGGCGCGGTTCTGCGGATCCTGATCCTGTTTAGAGTATGCATATTTTTCAAGTTTATTCTGGTGCGTCTTGCGTTGTCCACGGCCTCCCAATGTCCCTAATCTTGTGACAATGGTAAGTGGTAGCTGGCCACTGGTACAAATTTCACATTTGTTTAAATTGTCTTTAAATGATATCATCAACGCTAGTACTGTTTCTGATGATTGGGACATTGATACAGTGCATGAAATGCTAGACGATCTAGAGCATTCAACTGTGTTTTCTTCTGATGAGTTATATGATGGAACAGCTAACTATGATGATTTTTTTGTTTCAGCATTACAGGCATCATTTTCTACACAAAGCTAGTATTACTCATGAACTTTTCAACTTTACACAATGGAAACATTGCCCTACACCACCACGGGGTAGTTGAAAGGCATTTGCACAGGCTTTTGATTATTTTTCTGGGTATGGTATCACTGACCTGGCCTCTTTTTATTATAAGCTTGCACTATCACCTGTAAAGAAAACTAGTTAACAGAGACAAAACACAATTTCTCTGATTCTTTCCTTTCTCCTCTCTCTGTACACGGATTCAACTTTTTGGAGGGACAAAAAAGATGTGAAATCTATCTGAGGGACTAAAGATTAGCAGGTTCAGAAAACTGAGGCTTTTTTTAGAGCCTGTTTAAAACCACAACAAATGATTTACCTGAATAAAATTGTGCAATAGACAACATGTCTTGGCCTCGCCAAGATAAAAGATGTGAACCCGCCATAGGTTCCATCTCTTGCATGCTTCAAGAATTGGCAGAAATAAACATCATACAGTGAGATTACCATAGATACCATGCTGCTTAAGAGTAAATATAACTCATCAGACTCCAATTGGAATGGATTTCAGTCTGGCCATAAGACACAAATAAATGTCAGGCTCGCTTCCTGGGTAACAGCAAGGGATTTATATCAAATAGGCCCAACATTTGATATCTGCAGACTGATTATTTGGGGTGGTGACAACTTACAGTGTTGGGAAGTTGTGCCATGATTGGCTAAAAACCTCGACAATGTCTCAGGTACAACAGCACATGTCCCTTTTATCTGGTGACCTTGAACTGCAAGACTTTTTATTAGGTTCCTCGAAACCCACATTAATAACACTTTCTTTATGCCGTCTATGAGATATGGAGAATATCTTAACAGGAGGCTGCTGACAGATTGCGCGTGATTGATAGGGCCAACTTAGAACAGGCTCTTGCAGTAGTGGACAATGCTATGGCCGCCTTACCATCCAGAATATACTCTTTGGGTAACATTGTGTCATCAACAATATATGTTATACAACAAGAAATATTTGCATTACAGCACGGACAGTCCCAACTTAAATCTATTCTATTGTTGAGCTGGAAATTACAGACCTTACGTTCTGGTCACGCACCGTGGCGACACATTAACTTCACAAATCTGTTTTCACCAAACCACCTTTCAGATCAACAAATAGTTGTGGCATGGAAACATGCAAAATACACTACGCTACATAATGAAAGATTGGAGAAATTACCTTTTACAGCTACTGAAATAGCATCCTTGGATTGGATAATCCACGGGTACATTACACTACCGATCTCAACTTTCCACTTTCGACAACACCATAAAGTGGACAGATATGAAGCATAGGTGAAGAGTTCATACGTGAACATTGGGAGCTTCTTTTCAAATTCTAGTTTCAGAATATAGATACTGAAGCGGTTCTGTCTGTGAGAATACTTTGAGTGGGTCCCTAGCATGCAAAGATTTTTTTTGCACAGAGTGTGTAATCCCTCTGTGGAAAACTTGGCTTGCTACTTGAAATGCTCTCCGGCAGCCATGATATGTCTGACTTTCAGATTACTCTCTAATAGGAGTTATCTGATGTTGAACAGTCAAGGTTGCTGTGCGATGAAACCAGGGGTTTCCCATTTGGTGACCGCGTCTTCCATTGTTACTTGTTGTACACAAGTCCTATTTCTGCCTGCCCATACAGTTAGGGATGATACCCTATGGCTTCAATTAATCTTACCAACATGTGTTTTGTTGCCATGAGCAAACGGAAAGCCTTTATATTTCAAAAAGATGTGACCTTAACTTCTGCTAATGAGACATTGATCTTCAGGTAGCAAGGTACTCTTCTGAGATATAGACACTACTCCGCACTAACTTACCATGACATTTAATGAGTCTGTCAATGTGCATATGTGATGTTTTGATGCCAATAGTGGAATGTTATTGGTTGTTTATTTTCTGAAAAATGTCAAAAAATAAAGTTTAAAAAAAAAAAAACTTACCATGACATTTTGGAGAACTGGTGCATTGCATTTTTAACATGTCTAGAACAACTCAAATAGCTGGGTTTTTTAGGATTAAATGCTCCAGGTTGGTAGCACTTTCCAGACAGAGTTTTGAGTCATTCCATCTTTTATCCACTCCGTCTTCGGAAGCATCTTTGGAGGTCTTTCTCTGGTCTAGCTCCTAATTGCAGGAATATTGCTTTTCATTTTTTTGCTTCACAATTGTTATCCCATTTTGAGATCAAATGGAGTTGGCACTGTCTCACTTCCTGTTGTATCATGAATGCATGGTGCATTGCTTTGCCACATGTTTGCTTCGTGAACTGGATAAATATTGGTTCCTGGCATTTCGGCCTGTATGGCTTCATTACATGCAGCCCGTGTTCCGCTGTCTCCTGTGCAGATACGAGTGTGCCCTGGACTTGTGCTTGGGGTTGCAATTGGTTGGACCTTCGGGCATACACGTACTGATGGATTCCACTATTTGCCCATTTGAATAGCTGTCCCTTGGGGATACCATTGCTCCGGGCTGTATTCCACAAGCCTCCCTGAGATGCTTCTGCAACTGGTGGTTTGGTATCTAGGCTCTGGCTCATTGGAACACCAACAGGCTGTTTTCAAATTTTTGAACTTTTTATATCTTTTAATCTTGGCTTTCTGTGTGCTTTGGCTCTCCAAATAGCATGAATTTTATTTGCCTTTTGTCAACATTTTAATGTATGTTTGTTTAGCAATTTTCTTTACACATGACGTTGCATTTTTTAAGAGTGGGATTTTGTTTTAGCTTTACATAGCTTCTAAGTCGACTTCTGTCCTAGGAGTGGGTGTCATGTGTTCCACTTAGGCCTAGAAGGAAACATTGCCATTTTGCCTTCACTTGTCAGATTGACCTTTGAAACACATTTGCATTCATGTCACTTTCGGTTCGTTTCTTGGATACACCAACCCTGCTGACACAAGTCAACTTCGAGAGAACACTATTATATTGCCCTGACACTATCTACAAGGCCTAGAGGTACATTGTCCAAATGTGTTATTTTCGTCCATATGGCTATACAGCTATCTGTGACTGCGATCGGGCAGAGCACCCAGGGATAACATACACCACGGAGGATCCACACTCCCAAGACTCGTTTGAGCAACCACTGGACCTCGTAGGCCATTCTCCCCTCAAGCAATTTTCCGACTGAAAACGAGGCGGAGCAAATGTGACAACCTGTAATTTTAAACAGGAGACACTTAAATCCAGGTGTCTATTCCTATACTAACTATTCCCTGAACCCCACCGACCCACATGGGCGGTTGTGTGTTAAAATGTATATACCAGGCAAGCAAATGTATGTATTGTTAGTCCTGATGATGATCCCACATTATTGAGCATACGGGATCGAAACGTCGACTTGTTTGAAGTGTTTTCACAGCCCAACTACTATGTTTGATTTATGCTGTGTCTAGCACTTGTTTTGCATTACTTACAACCTCTACTGAATTACAAGTGGCCAATAATGCTCCTTCTTGCCTAAAATTCCCCTTCCCTGTTTGTTCCCAACACGGTACAGGATTGTGCCTGTTTTCGTATTCCGTTATATTTTTTCCATTGTAAGAAAATAAAATACCCTGTCCGGCTGGACAGTGGCCAATGTAGCTCCCATTGTGGACTATGTTTTATTTTGAAAACCTGATGCTACATATTCTTGGGGACCACTGTTGTTTGAAAATTATAGCTACCCACGGTCCCTGGATAACCGAATGGGTTCCCTTGTTGTTTAAAATATACAGCTATCTGTAGCACACAAATAATCGCAGCCTGATCACAATCTCAGCCCAAACCAAGGATGCCTTTTTCTATGTATAAACATCTGTTTCCAGGAGTAGTCAGAGGAGGCACTTCTTCTGACATCGAGAGGTCTCTGCAGGCTGACTCATTTGCCAAGCAGCTGACTAACATCTCCATGAGGGTTGTCCAGCTCATGACCAAGATAGGGTCCTACATTCTTACCCACTAGGTAATTGGGTTGGATAATCCAGTAAGAAGAATCTTGGCAAAATACAACCTAGACAAGTAGGTTAGGGACTGCATAGTAGAAGTAAGGCCAATGGTTATATTATTTTATATGATTGCATGTATACGTTGTTTCAGCAAAATGGTGGAACTTTTTGTTCTGTTCATTGTCCTGACACTTACTATAACTTTCACCTGCTTCTGTCTATTGATCATTGCAGCACATATATTCTATACAAGAATCACTTCAGTTCAATAAATATTGAAAACTCCCCTCTGTGTATTCTTTGTATATTTCTCTGAGCAAAGGAGAGCACAAGTGTATGAGTGAAAGGTTCTGGATCTACCACCATGGTTCCTGGTGGAGAGGGTTATCATGTTCCGGGATGTTCAGAACGTTTTGCTCCCTGTCTAGGTTAGAGGAGCCTCTGGTGGCACTGTGAGATTGTTGGTCTAAGGGATAACATATCCTGCGGAGGTGCACGGAATCAGTCTGGCACCATCATAAAGTTTATGTCATCCACAAACACGCATTACTTACTGTTTAGTGGAAACCATATGACAGCAGTTGTTAATAAAACAGTTAAGTAACACGATATCACAATAAAGAATTTGGGTATGTTGAACTTTACTGATTAATTTGCTGCTCCTATATTCTGTATATTTTGATCTCAAAATAAAAAAAGTGAATTTTAGATGTTGTTGTTTTTCAATGTTATGCATCTGAGTCCTCTTACATCGCTAAGTACATCTTGGTTGTAGCTGAATTGAATTTAGAAATATTGTGTTGGGTTTACAAAAAACAAACATCTAGCAAATGTCTTTCGAAATGTCTTTGAGCAGTTCCTGATTTCTCTGATTCATCATCCTGTTGTGTTGCTTTGCATTGGGATGACATTTACATGGTGGGTCAGATTTATTAATCTTTGACCCAACGCAATGCAGTAGGACAACTTGCTGCATCTGCACTGGGTGAAAGGGAGTCAATCAATCAATCAATCACGTGTTTGTTAAGCGCTACCACTCACTCGTGAGGGTCTCAAGTCTCTGGGGACGAGGAATATGCCATATTTTCCAATTTAGGGTGCATTCCTTTCTCTCCCTGCACTGGCACGCAATATGCTGCCTAGCGCCAACACAGGCAGCCATAAGCAGTGGTGCAAGTATGCCTTTGTTGCAGCCAGGGTTGTTGTGCAGGGAGGGACATCTTCCTGCACATAAACAAACTTCTGATGCTTTTCCTCTATTCAAGTGTGAAGGATTCTACAGCACACTTAGAAAGTATAAACAGTGAGGAGAAATAAAGATAGTTCTCCTTGTTGCGCCTCCCCTGGGAAGGCATGACATTTTTACACAATCTTGGAAAATCCAAGAATGCGCCAAAGTCCTTGGGTGGATGCGTGGGAATACCCACTCTCCACCTATTGAATGCCTATCCAGGACAGAGCAGCGCAGGGTCACACAAGGGCTCTGCGCGGCTTAGTACACCTGACTTTAGTATATCTGTTCCCTTGCGACACCATGTGTAACACAAGGACACCGCTATACGATGATAAATCTGGCCCTGTATCTTTAAATGAGAGCATTGGATTATTAGTTTTTTTAGACTGCTCCTCAAATTTGTAATTGGAATTTTCGAGAGACTCCACAGAATGCTCCATTAAGCAAATGTAGGACGCAAGTTGTTGTGTGTTCTTTGTTAGTAACCAGATCTTTGTGTGTCTGGGTCTCATAGCTCAGCAAATGTGTTCCAATTTATTACTGCAATGTACTGCAGACGAGTTCAGTTTGGTCACATACATTTGGAAACTCATTTAAAACTTTAAACTTTCAAAGTTGTTGAACTTCCATTACAGCACGCATTCTCCTCCAGGACATCAAGAAATGGCAAAATATATCAGTTCTGCATTTTCACGAGTCACTTTCCCAACAGAAGATTGCTTTCCTTGCCTCCCTAGTCAGTTGATAGCAAAGTTCAGGAACGTATTGCACGTCTCTGTTAGGTGCTTGAGTCTGAGGGGCTGGCCTTAGCACATTGTACAAAAAGAGCAGGTGAAAGTTTCACTGTATTTGAATGAATGGCTACTTTAAACTTTCGGTAGATACTGCTCAATTGGAAGTCTAATGCTATTTGAGAAGTCATGGCCAGAGGATAAAATATCTGCAAGGCACACACGCCCAGAACATAAAATGATGCAATGCTCCATTTAAAACTTGAGTTGCCTATGCCAATAGGCCTGGCTTATGCAATTTTTTTTCTTGCAAACATATGGCAGAAAAAGAAGTGCCACATAAAAATATGTTGCCTCACCAATGTTTCTGCCGGGCTTGCATGAAATATTTGAATGTTTTAAAAAACATTCACTGATATGGCCAAATAAAGTTTTTTCATATGTAGGGAAGCATTCATGGTGTGCACGTTTTTTTTCTTCATTTTTATTAATTGATAATAATTGCAAGTTCAACAAGCATTCAAATCTACCATGCTACAACATCACCTCAACAATTTCTAACTTTAAAAAGAAGACAGAAAATAAATCACCATCTAAACGGGCACATCAAGCTCAGGTTAAATAAAAAGCTGCTATTAACAATAGTATAAAAAATATATTAAAAATCACACTTGGAGCCAGGTTTATCACTGAAGAGAAAGTAACTATTTGTAGGCGGATGTGAACTATGTGCACAGGCTTTGTACAGTCACTGAAAGAGAAGAGAGCCAATGGCTATAAGGGCCTGACCAATTGCCCTAGGATGTTATGCTTTTGTGGGCTGTAGCAAATACTGAATGAAAATTTGCCAGACCAGGGGATGAAGTCTGCTAATCAATAGCTTCCCTATGTTTCTGATGAAGTTCGTGCAATACAATTCACATTATTTGTATTGATACAAACAGGAAAAAATATTGAATTGTATCTTATCATGACGCCACCAGCATGAATTACAGATGATCCCACAACAATACAGGGAAGAAAAGCACAAGCAACATGTTTGGTTCTGTGCTCAGGTGGAACCTAGAGCCTCTTTAATGTAGAAAACACCAGTTGCTGACTGCTGCCTTTCCTGTCGGTCTCATGAATCTTACTTCCTGAAATAAATAACTTTTGACTAACCTTCAAAGTGTCACGTCTCAAGAACTTTTTAGTGGCATTGAGTATGCCTGACTCAGTGACCGCCAGGGCAGGCAATTATCTTTACTGGCAGCCAAGAAGAAAACCTAGAACCATCGTCAATGGCTTCTGCACTTCGGGCAGATTTAGAGCCCCTTGGGCCACTTTTGCGTCATATTAACATGGGAAAAATGACGCAAAAATGGCGCAAGGGGCTTGTAAATCTGCCCCTTAGTTCTTCTGGAGGGAGTGTAGGGCGGAGCGCAAAGAAGAGCAACAGATAAGTGTTCTCCAATCCATCACCTCTGAAACATTTGTTGTGGTCTGTGCACTACAGGAGGGCCTGATGCAAGCCATAGAGTGTTGCCTAGCAACCACAGAGAAACTATGGGCACCTGCAAGTTTTTCATGTTTCAGCGAATCAGCAGTGCAGATCTTTGTTGTTTGGTAACCTCCTGATGCTGCCCTGACTGACACCCTGCAGCGGCCATTTTCAGCAGTTCATTGGTAACTGAAGTTTCTCAGCGCATCTTCTACCGACATGCCACATATCGGCGATACGCACACCTCTACTGCTTGGCCAAACAGGTGAACTATTTGCTACTTCTTTAACCTCGAGTGCACATCTACATATTGTAAATCAGTGATACGCACATATTGTCAGCTCTGCTAAACATTTCAATTTGGAATTTTACAACATTGTATTTTGTATGTACTCCGAAGTGGGTAAACGTTTATACGACACTTGACATGTCATACGCAAATCAGCAAATTACGTTGCACAAAGATTGTCGCCATCTTACATCATTTATGTCTCCATGTAGTGCATTCAGGTTCAAAAGAATGCATTTTGGGTTGGTCTCAACCTTCAAAGAGTGGTGAAAGCCTTGTTTAAAGGGGTTGCAAACAAGATTTTTAGTATGTGGCTAGGGCAATTAGAGTCACAACAAGATGTTAGGCAGAGTTTTATCCATTTTGACTGAAAAAGGGGTTACTTTGAAGGCAGGAAAGTGTAGGTTGACAGTGGATTTGGTAGAATATTTGAGATATAGATTGACATCCCAAGGTGTAGAACCCAAGGAAAGTTTGGTGAAGACAATTAAGGAGTTTCCTGTGCCGCAAATCAAAGATCAATTGCGACAATTTTTTGGGCTGCTGGACTTTTATGTTCCTTTTATACCCAACTAAAATGGTAAAACGGAACACACGAGGTCCATCGTGAGAAACAAACCAGCAGTTTGTATGGGCTGTGGAACAGAATCAGGAATTTGAAACCATTAAGAATGAGTTAGCGAATGCCAATCCATTGCAACCTTTTGACACCTATTGGCTAGCATCTGTTACTACTATGGAAGAGTCTTCTATAGTGGTAACAGATGCCAGCCAATATGAGTGGGGGACAGTTCTTATGCAAAAAAGAGAGGACACAGAAGTAGTTAAAGCTTTCACTTTATGAGCTCTGGGAGGTGGTGAATCCACGTATTCAGTGTTTGAAAGTGAGGCCCTAGCATGCTGATGGAGTGTGGATCATTACCTGAATTATCTGTGGGGAACAGAGTTTGTTATCCAGATGGGCCACACACCTTTACCACTATGGGAGGCCAGTAAGGCTTTGCCTCGCATTACAAAGTGATTCAGAAAAGGGGGTGGTGATGAACAGAGTGTCTGAATTAAGCAGACCACTCTTACCCAGTCCAAAGATCAGGGCTTGATCCATCACCGTTATTTAGCTCACTGCCCCATCCCAGCTCAGAACCTGGCTATATGCAAATTAGTCTGTCCCTGGCCCAGTGCATCATGGGAACAGGGCAGACCAAACTACCAAGCCAATTCTTCACCAGAAAGGAGACAAGCTTCCGGGGACCGGTTTCTGGCATTTCAGCCGTCGTCGGCCCGGCTTGCTTGAATCCTGATGGAGCAGTGAGCAAGGGACTCATGTCTGAGTATACCCTGCCACACTTATAGTGGCCAAAAACGATTCAGAAAAGGGGGTGGTGATGAACAGAGTGTCTGAATTAAGAAGACCACTCTTACCCAGTCCAAAGATCAGGGCTTGATCCATCACCGTTATTTAGCTCACTGCCCCATCCCAGCTCAGAACCTGGCTATATGCAAATTAGTCTGTCCCTGGCCCAGTGCATCATGGGAACAGGGCAGACCAAACTACCAAGCCAATTCTTCACCAGAAAGGAGACAAGCTTCCGGGGACCGGTTTCTGGCATTTCAGCCGTCGTCGGCCCGGCTTGCTTGAATCCTGATGGAGCAGTGAGCAAGGGACTCATGTCTGAGTATACCCTGCCACACCTATAGTGGCCAAAAACGATTCAGAAAAGGGGGTGGTGATGAACAGAGTGTCTGAATTAAGCAGACCACTCTTACCCAGTCCAAAGATCAGGGCTTGATCCATCACCGTTATTTAGCTCACTGCCCCATCCCAGCTCAGAACTAACCCTGGGCGTAGTGGGCGTAGTGGGGCTTCGTGGAGCTACGTGAAGTGGGCGAGAAACTACGCCCACCTCCGCACTCCGCGTAGCCCCACTACGCACCGCAGGCCTCCCTCCCGCCCTCCCTAAATACTTTAAATTAAAAGTGGAAAAGAATTAAAAGGCACTTACCTTGCCCGCCGCTGCCCGCCGCGTCCCCGGGGCTCGCTATCTTCATGGCTTCCGTCTTGTGTATCTAATGCGCATGCGCGGGCGACCGCGCATGCGCATTTCTCGTGAGAAATGCGCATGCGCGGCCGCTCGCGCATGCGCATTAGATACCCAAGACGGAAGCCATGAAGATAGCGAACCCCGGGGACGCGGCGGGCAGCGGCGGGCAAGGTAAGTGCCTTTTAATTCTTTTCCGCTTTTAATTTAAAGTATTTAGGGAGGGCGGGAGGGAGGCGGGTGGCGGCCAGCTACGCTCCGTCTGCGGAGCGTGCATAGTGCCGGATTCTACGCCTGCTACGCAAAATGCGTAGAAGCCGGCACTACGCACACTCCGTGCACGGAACGTAGCCGCCCGCCCAGGGTTACTCAGAACCTGGCTATATGCAAATTAGTCTGTCCCTGGCCCAGTGCATCATGGGAACAGGGCAGACCAAACTACCAAGCCAATTCTTCACCAGAAAGGAGACAAGCTTCCGGGGACCGGTTTCTGGCATTTCAGCCGTCGTCGGCCCGGCTTGCTTGAATCCTGATGGAGCAGTGAGCAAGGGACTCATGTCTGAGTATACCCAGCCACACCTATAGTGGCCAAAAACGATTCAGAAAAGGGGGTGGTGATGAACAGAGTGTCTGAATTAAGCAGACCACTCTTACCCAGTCCAAAGATCAGGGCTTGATCCATCACCGTTATTGAGCTCACTGCCCCATCCCAGCTCAGAACCTGGCTATATGCAAATTAGTCTGTCCCTGGCCCAGTGCATCATGGGAACAGGGCAGACAAAACTATCAAGCCAATTCTTCACCAGAAAGGAGACAAGCTTCCGGGGACCGGTTTCTGGCATTTCAGCCGTCGTCGGCCCAGCTTGCTTGAATCCTGATGGAGCAGTGAGCAAGGGAATTTTTTCGCATTACAAAGTGGCATTACAGAATGTTAGAGTTTCCGTTTTGTTTGGAGTACATTCCTGGTGCAAGGAGTGTGCTTGCGGATTGTTTGTCCAGATTACTGATGAAGGATGGAGAAGCACTGAAAGAAGATTTTTGTGTGGTTGCTGCATTGCAAGGGTCCGAGAATGAATGCAAATTGGAAAACGAGTGGAAGGCTGCTGTGCCAGAAGACAAAACCATAGATTTTGAGCAAAGGATGGATGGTTAAAATTATGGAGAAGATGTGAATGTATTCATAATATTTTCCTTGAATATAGTGTAAAGATGGTGTGATGAAAATAATCGATCTGCTTGTGGTTTAACAGGCAATGCAGAATAAAATATTGCCCTTGGATAATGAGGGGCATGTGGGAATGAGACCCATAAAAAGAAGATTCAGAAAGATATTATGGTGGCCTGGGACAGACTTGGTGTCAAACATTATGTGAGGGTGTGTATGGCTTGTGCAAAGAGCAATGAGACACAAGTTACCTTCTCCAGCCCAGTGGAGGTTAGTTTAGCTGCTGCTTGTCCTGAAGGTAATGTGGCTATAGAGATGTCTAGTCTTTACCAAGACTGAAATATCTAAATAGGCATATTCACCCAGTAGCCACAAGAACAAGTTTGAACACTCTGAACCATTTAAGAAGGACTGTTTCTGAACTATTGCCATGTCTACATCATCAGGCTCGCCACTTGATCCTCTCCCTAAATGTCTAGAAAGACATGGCAGTCAAATTATTCCCTCTGCTATTGGGAAAAATGCAAGCAGCTGCTTGCCTCTGGCCGTGTACCTGAGGCTTGGAAAAAAGCCATAGTTACCTTCTTTTGAAAAAGTCCTTCCTGAACCAGTTGGTCCTTAGAAACTATAGGCCAATATCCCTACTGCCCTACCTAGTCAAACTATTGGAACATTTTGCTAGCAAAAACCCAACCTGTCTCAATATGTTAAAGACAACATCCTTCCAGAGGAGAAGCAGTTCAGTTTTAGATCTGGACATGGGAACCGACTCTTCCCAGCGCCTGACCATGGACAAATTTAAGATGTTGGTAGATGGCGGCCAGTCAATGGTCCTGATCTTATTGGATCTCTCAGCTGCATTTGATACAGTTGACTATAACACACTCCTGGATCAACGTGCTTCAAGAGGAGTATGTGGCATTGTATCTAATTGGAGCACTTCTATTTGAAAGAAGGATGTTAGGCGGTCGCTCTCCCACCTTACCACTCTGACTTTAAGATTATGAAACATGGAGTTCCGCAAGGATCAGCAGTTAGCCCAATTCTTTTCAACATATATATCAGGCCATTAGTTTCCCTCATCAAAACTCATAATATTAGATTATTCAACTATGCTGATGACACTCCACAAATCTTGTCATTCAACAGGAACCAGCAGGCTGCTTTCAACGCTTTTCATAATTGCATGAATGACATCATCAGCTGGCTGAACCTTAGATTGGAATGGGACAAAACTGAGTTCTTCTGCTGTTCACCAAATAAAGTCCCCATTGTACTTAAGTGGTTGCCGCTTTGCTGTTGAGGACTTTGACCCTTTGTTAACTACAGCGCTGGGGGATTAAGGAGAGCGCTTTTCAGGACCTGCTGACTCTGCCGCCTACCTCGGATATTACTGACATTGAAAGGAAAACGCTCCTGACGGCCTCGCAGTCCCAGGAGCCTGTGCTTTGCCATGACCTGTGCCTGAGGCCCGCCCACAGCCGCCCACAGCCACTACATAACTCTTCACGGCACCAGCTGCGTGGGTGCCGCTTCGCTGGTGAGGACTTTGACCCTTTGTTAACTACAGTGCTGGGGGAGATAGGAGAGCGCTTTTCAGGACCTGCTGACTCTGCCGCCTACCTCGGATATTACCGACATTGAAAGGAGAACGCTCCAGACGGACTCGCAGTCCCAGGAGCCTGTGCTTTGCCATCACCTGTGCCTGAGGCCCGCCCACAGCCGGCCACAGCCACTAAATAAGGGTGCCGATTCGCTGGTGAGGACTTTGACCCTTTGTTAACTACAGTGCTGGGGGAGATAGGAGAGCGCTTTTCAGGACCTGCTGACTCTGCCGCCTACCTCAGATATTACCGACATTGAAAGGAGAACGCTCCTGATGGACTCGAAGTCCCAGAAGCCTGTGCTTTGCCATCACCTGTGCCTGAGGTCGCCCACAGCTGCCCACAGCCACTACATAATTCCTCGCGGCACCCGCTGCGCGGGTGCCGCTTCGCTGGTAAGGACTTTGACCCTTTGTTAACTACAGCGCTGGGGGAGAAAGGAGAGCACTTTTCAGGACCTGCTGACTCTGCCTCCTACCTCGGATATTACCGACATTGAATGGAGAACGCTCCCGACGGACTCGAAGTCCCAGGAGCCTGTGCTTTGCCATCACCTGTACCTGAGGCCCGCCCACAGCCACTACATAACTCCTCGCGGCATCCACTGCGCGGGTGCCGCTTCGCTGGTGAGGACTTTGACCCTTTGTTAACTACAGCGCTGGGGGAGATAGGAGAGCGATTTTCAAGACGTGCTGACTCTGCCGCCTACCTCAGATTTAACCGACATTGAAAGGAGAATGCTCCCAAAGGACTCGCAGTCCCAGGAGCCTGTGCTTTGCCATCACCTGTGCCTGAGGCGCGCCCACGGCCAACCACAGCCACTACATAACTCCTCGAGGCACCCGCTGCGCGGAACGCGTGCTGGGAGAAGCCCGAGACAAGGGCGGGGCCGTCTGCGCCCGTCAAGGCCGGATGAGGCTGGGCTGGGCCACCCCTCGAACATATAAGGAACTGTAAGCATATATATACCCAGGTTAAACTGGGTCAAAGCGTGTTCATATTCATATATTTGTTAGTGTTGATAGAAGTGTGTACCTAAAAGAACAAATGTCAACACGGACTGGGAAATGGAGAAAAGCGGGGGTAGGGGAGAGTGTCCCAGGTACATTGGACAACTTCATAACTAGAGCCACTACTGTTTTAGAGCATGAAATTGCAGTAACGGAGAGACGCCTCTCACTAAAACCATTTTATCTCAGACGATCGTCAATGGGGGCATTAGCGGCAGCAACCACACGAGAGCAAGTTAGGTCATCTTCTGGTGAGGATAATATGAGACATAGCACTGACTGCCACCTACAAGAAAAGACAAATTTGTCTATTACACATATCAGTAGTCTCTGTGAGGTGTCAAGCGAATCTAGCCAGTTGGGCTCAGTTAATGTAACCGCTGAAACAATTCCACACTCCCTGACCCGATCTAAGACTAAAAGTGCTCCCAACCCAGGACATATAACTGTAAAGCCGATAACAGCTATGGGATCAAAGGTGAAAAGGAAACAGGGAGGGAGGCCCCAGAAGATAAAGGGAGCTAAACACCAGTAACAAGCAAAAAACTATTAATAGTATTGCCACACAGACCCCAACTCTACCAGGACCAATACTTCCCCCGACCCCTAACCCAACATCAAAAACTGTCTTAACAGACCAGTCACTTCTCAGCACGCCCCCACCTTGGTGTGCAGAGGACTTTATGGGCAAAATGGAACATTTGCTCAAATCACTTATGTTACCCCTGCTGGAGAGGACAAAAATGATTGGCGATAGATTACTAAAGCTTGAAGAAACAACTCTGGCAAATAACGAGATAGTGAGGAAATATGCCGAGTTGATCCAAGCATCCGGTTCTAGGAACTCCTTTGTGGACCTTGTAAAAACAACTGTCCCATTGCCTAACCCGGCTGTGATTACTCCATCGACGCAAATAATGAATGGAATTAACCAAGAGATCATATCCACAGAAAATAGGACCTCAAGTTCACCAAGAGTGGAGAAACAAGTGATTGGGAATGGAGGGCTGGCAAAGAAAGCAAGTGACATCGGGCACTACAGGAAAGCCGAGGGCATGGGTAAGGGAACACAGGACACTGTAAAACCCAAGAATATATCCCCACCTATTGACCTATCAGCAGAGTCTTTTCCATTTACAGTTGTACTGACGGGTATCCCTGAGCTGGTTGAGGGTAAATTAGAAAACTATTCTGATTTGAAGAATAAAGTAACCTTCTGGCTGAATAAGTTTAGACCTATCCCGACTTTTATGCATGGCGAGATTCTGCATGTTCGCAGAATAAGCTGGGTGGGCCATAAAATGAAGGATCAACAGGGGGATTGTGTTATAATCAATTTCAGAGACAGAAGGGTGGTTAGACACATCTGTGGATGGAGACAGCAAAGTGCTGGGAGTGGAATTCAAACTGTAGACGTGAGGTACTTCTATCCTCCATCTCCATATGCCCCACCAAATACATACTCCATGGGTTTGCAGGGAGGGTGTAACAGGGATGACTACAACAACCACTTCAACATCCCAACCTCTAACCAATTTGACATCTTGTATGGCTATGAGGGGCTTGAAGGAGTGGATTGACAGTGTGTGGGGAAAGAAAGGAAAAGAGATAGTCCTAGTGGGGCAAGGATGGGGGGAAGAGGTATGGCAAACCTACGAACGTTACCCACCCATAGCAATAACCTACTCTCCACTGGTAGTACCAACAAGCCCATAATCTCTGTAGCAGTGGCTGATAACCCACCACTGCCTTTAGCACACACAGTGATTCAGACCAAGGCAGGAAGTGTGGCTGTACCCAATGGTCAGGATGGTGGCCTTGGGCCCGACCCATTTAAAATATTATCGTAGAATCTTGCGGGGTTGTCCAACAAATTAGCTTGCCCAGAATGGGGCTCCTTTGTGGATGAGAGTGATGTATGCCTCCTCCAGGAGACGTGGGCGCAAACTGAGCAACACCGGACAGGTTTTGCTACATTCTATGTCCCGGCTGTATGGGGGGGAAAGGGCCGCCCGTCCGGCGGCCTTATTATATGGGTCGGCACCCACCTCGGTTGTATTACTAAATCCATAAATACCCACTCTAAAGATATCCAATGCGTAGTTCTTACTTGGCCTAACGCATTCAAACTCGCATTGATCAATGTCTATTCCCGCCCTGTAAGACCAGCTGCCGAGTCCAGCACAATTGAGGATTTGTCCCGTTTTATACCAACAATCTCGAGCTGTACCGGCTTGCTAGTGGGCGGGGATCTGAATTGCCATTTTGAACCTCTTGTGGGCCTAAAGGACAAAGCACAAACTGCAGAGGACGATCATTGGGCTATACCTGTGACACAGGCTCCCTCTCCCAAGGCATGGTCGCGGCTAGCTGTACAAATTATGGCTCTCACCGTAAACCATTCTTTACTTGCTTGCAATGGCCGAATTCCCTCTGATATCCCAGCAAAATATACTTATAATAAATCCGGACGAATGTCCCTACTCGACTATATTTTGGTTGAGACAAGGCTATGGTCACTGGTCATTGGTTTTAATGTTGTCACAAGAGCAGACAGTGATCATAATGCCCTTATTTTAGATCTGGGCTCACCTTATAGCAGTGGGAGGGGTGCCCCAGCTTCTGATGCCAATGATGACAATCTTACCGTCTCCCGTGATATGCGGAGAGTAAATTGGCAGACATTGGTGGACCAACCAGAACAACTATGGAAACTCTATAGCTTAATATTCCCTTCATTTAGTGAGGTTGCAGCACTAATTAATCAACCAGCATCTCATGAATTCTTAAGTAAGCTGGAGGCGATCCATGAGGGCCTACTGCTAAACTTGGCTGAGCTACTGAAACCTCGGTTGCCCGGGAGTGTAAAAAGAGTGCCTCACTGCTCATGGTATATTCTAGCTTGTAGGAGGTCCAAAACAGAGCTATTGCAGGCCATAAAAGACAATGATAGAATAGCAGTTAAATCTAGGAGGGTATACTATAAACGTCTGACCAACCGTGCCAAGGAAGAGTTATGTTATGTTACACACATTTGTATTGCGCACAGCTGCCCCAGCTAAGGGGCGTCCTGGCGCATGGCAGGCAAATGTGCAACAGATACCAAGAACACAACAATAAAAGCAAAGGGGCAGTTTAAAAAAGAAAAGTTTTCAGAGCCTTACGAAACGCTAACAGATCGTCTATTAGCCGCATCTCAAGGGGGAGGGAGTTCCAAAGCTCGGCTGCCTTGACCCGGAAGGACCGGCCACCAACCCGACACAGCCTGTATCGGGGGATCACGAAAAGTGGTCCAGCTTATCTCTGGCACTTGCTACTAAAGACTCCCGTAAATTTTGGTCTATAATTAATCATGGCAATAGCGAGCAGAAAGCAGCACTAGAACCAAACATAGTGCCAGAAGTCTTGGAAGGTCACTACCGGGCCCTATATGCAACCGAGGGATTTATTGATGACACTAAGGATTTGGTCGCCAGGTCCGCACTAACTCTGCACTCGGAGGTGATTGAATTCACGGTGCCAGAAGTGTGTAATGCCATCTCCAAACTTGCCTCAGGTAAAGCCCCGGGTTTGGATGAACTTCCTGGGGATCTTTTTAAGCAGGAACCGAAGATCTGGGGCCCATACTTTCAGATTTTGTTTAATGCAATTCTGGGAGGTATGGGGGTTCCCTGTACTTGGCTGGGAGCAGAGATAGTGCATATATTCAAAAAGGGCTCTCCTCTGCTCCCATCCAACTACAGACCCATCAGCCTCATTGATGTCCCCCAGAAGATTTTTGCAAGACTCATCCTTAACCGGTTGCAGGACTGGATGGACGAGTCTGCAATCCTCAGCCCTTATCAGGCAGGGTTCAGGAAGAACACCTCCACTGTGGACCAAATTTTCCGCCTACAACTTTTGTATTGGAAAACAGTGAGAATAGAGGGTGGCAGTCTCTATATGGTGTTCATTGACCTCCACTCCGCCTTTGATCTTGTTCGCCGGGGGAAACTTTGGATGATTCGTTTTGAGCTTGGCATTCCCATGCACCTTCTGTCTATTCTGATGAGGCTTCATGATACCAATTTAGGCCAAGTTAGGTGTGGGAAAAACTGGCTCACTTTCATCTAGATTTCCTGTTGGCAGGGGGGTAAGGCAGGGCTGTGTGCTCGCGCCAACCCTGTTTTGCCTCTATGTCAACGGAATAATCTCGCATCTTAATGGAGTCTTGACCAATGATGCACCAAAGTTGGCAGGCAAAAGGGTCCCCGCAATCATGTTCGCCAATGACACCCTTTTGCTTTCCCCAATGGGTGTCCAGCGAATATTGGATGGTTTTCAGGAATTCTGCACCATACGTGGCTTGGAGATCAATCCCTTGAAAACAAAATTCATGATCTTCAATCCCCCAAGATTCACAAGGCCTAACCCAAGTCTAGGGACAACGCTACTAAAAAGGGTATCCACCTTTGACTATCTGGGGGTCACAATTAACGAAAACTTGACGTGGGGGCCCAGGCAGATTAAGTCACAACTAAAATTGGCCCAACTCTCAGGCGGAATTCTTAGACAATCCATTAAGTCCACAATTAAACCGGTGAGACCACCATTGGAGGTTTACAAAGCACAAGCAAGGGGTGCCATTATGTATGGGGGCGAACTTTGGGGTTACTGCAACAGGTCCGGAATCATTAGGACTGAAAAAAAATTCTAAGAGGGTTGCTAGCACTACTATCTAGCACACCACTCCTCTCCCTAAGGTTTGATCTGGGAATTAGACCGATTGATGAGGAGTTAGCTCTAAAACCCTTGAGATTTCGGCGCAGTCTCTGGGTAACCCCAGAGCTGATATATTATAGAGAAGAACTTAAGGAAATATTGACCTTTACAGCCTCAGAAATATTCCCTGGCTTGCGTATATAAGAAAAGAATTCATAAGGCTAGAAATCTCTGAGCTATGGTCTGACCCAGAACAGGGCTGCAAAAAGCTGTCGCGCACCCAGCTTACGAATATATTTCGTGCCGATAGACTCACTGTTGCACTATGCAAATCTCAAATCGGCTCTGCAACAACCTCTTTTTTGCTGGTCAAAGATTTTTACTTATTTGAGCAATTTCCTTGATGACATTTATCCACTTCGAGCAAAAGAATTATATGAATTATATGTTCAGTGGAGGCATGGGGTTTTACCACCTCAAGCGTTCACCAGCAATTGGTCACCCGCTGCCCCAAAAAACTGTCCAGCTTGCAAATGTGATACCGAAACTGAGATGCATGTGCTGTTTTTTTGTCCAGGGTATCATATGGCTAGGAACCGTTGGCTCGTTCCTCTATGTAAAAACCTAGGTTTCCGCCAATGCATGCTGGCATTTAGAGTTTTAAAAGCCGACACAACTGGTCCAATTGTATTTGCTGTTTCAACGTTTTTGGCTGCCATATGGCATAAGCGCAGGCTCCTAATTGCCTGAACTTGAGCCGTGATGGCAGGCCATGGCTATTTATTGTCTTTTTATATGATTTTAAATTATGGTATGAAATCTATTTATTATTACTATTTTAACATATATCAATTGTGTTTTAAACTCATGAATTTCAACCAAATGTGTCTGTGGTAAAAGTTGCTGAAACTATTTTTGCTCCAACAAATTATATTGTCATCAATTTGTATTTTTTTTATATTACTGTTCCCTTTTATGGCATATTGCCGAAATAAAGGTTTTTGAAAATGAAAAATGAAATGGGACAAAACTGAGTTCTTCTGCTGTTCACCAAATGAAGTCCCTATTATACTTAAGTGGAACTTCAGGGCAGTGCCAACTGATGAAGAGCTGACACAATCCAAATTGGTCTACAATTTGGGGGTCACTTTTGACAACAAGCTGTGCATGGAAAGTCACGTGAAAAAAGTTGCTGGCACATCCTTTTCGACACTCTGAGGCCTCCGGTAGCTCTTTCCTCTGTTGCCTACCACTGTCAAAACTTTAATTGTGCATAGTGTTTTTTTAAGCAGGTTCCATTATTACAATGCCATCCTTCTGGGAGCACCGGAATTCTTGTTAAATAGACTACACAGAGTCCATGTCTCTGCTATCAAACTGGAACTGAATAGACCCAGGAGATCATCAGCTTCCAGTGCACTAAAGGATCTTCACTGGTTACCGGTGTGATGGACAATAGTTTTTAAATCATTATGTATATGTTTTAAAGCACCTCATGGCCCAGGGCTCCTGCAAAACAACTCCACAACTGAGCTTTTATGGTCAGAGCAGCCAGGATTTGGAATCAGCTACCTGCCTTTCCTAGATATTTCTCTAAACTTCTGCACTTCAGAAAAGCCCTGAAAACGTGGCTCTTCCCTAAATAATTCCCTTTTCACATTTTAGCACTTTCCCAGCTGCAGCAGTCTCCTTTTTAGGCTTAAAGGCTTTAGCACCAGCCAGTAGGGTGACTGTGCGCTCTATAAAGGTTTTATATAAATAGATAAATTAGGCTATACCGGTCCTGGAGAATCCCTGGTCCAAGTTGGGTATGGACATTTTAGGACCCATGTGAGTACTAAATGAACGAAAAAGGTATGATTTATCTTAGTGGACTATGCAACCAGATGGTTGTAAAAATGGCCATTGCTGAATAGGTGGCAGAATTTGTACAATCAGCCTTCTTGAGAGAGGGTGCTCTACTTGAACTAGTCACTGATAATGGGGATTTGTGTCACATTGGGGCATAAAGCATGTCACAACCTCTTTATATTACCCCTGCAGCAACGTTCTATTCAAGTTATAAAATAGAGTTATAAAGGACAACATTCAGTTGTCTGTGGCAAGGATTATGGATTGGAAAAAAGAGCTCACAGTTCTCTTATGGGATTTGCACACTACTCCCAATATGTCACAGTTTGCCTTATTAAAGGGTAGGTTGGCCACCACCAAGTTCATTAGGCCTTGGATGTTTGACTTAAAGGTGCCTGTTGAAAAACATGACCAAGTGAAACAGTGTTGTGAGAAAGCACAAAGAAGATATGTGAGCAAAGGCAGAACTAAGGGAAGATATCAGGCAATTTTCAAAATGGGGGATTGGTTTAAGGTGACACTGCTTGGAATTATCTCCAAGGGGCAGTCTAAGTTTTCTGTTAGATGCAAATCATGTCTATCAAAGACAGAGTAGTTCAACTTGGTGATGGGAAATGGTGAAATAAAGAAAGATTGTCCAAGTAAAATGGGGTGAGAAATACTCTCAACATACGATACATGGTCGCACTACCAGATGGGAAGAATAGGTCTTTGAAGTCACCAGTGGAAAGAAGACCACTTGCTTGGCATAAGAATTATGTTTAGGCATTTTCGGTATGCTGCATATCAACGGTAAGAGAAACTTTATTTTTAAAGGTACAGAGTTTTAATCTTTAGACTAATGTTTTTGAATGTGTTGTTATCCAGGAATGTTTTATATTCTGTTCTTCTTCTGGTTTGCTTTTAGACACTCATGTGTTTCAGTGTTGCTTATGCTCAACAAAATACATCTTACATTCTAACAAGTTGTGAGTTATATAAGGTGAATTTTTATATTGTGTTTTTTGTCTTTTATTTCTTTCTCATTTTGCATATCAGTATGTTTCCAAAGCAGGAATAATAATTATTTGTCCAGTATAAGGGAAGAGATGTGTTGGATTCTGTGCTCAGAACCTTGAGCAGGTGCCACCTTGACTACGATCTCTAAGGTGGAACCGTCCAACGCCTGTAATATACGAAGCGATAGTTGCTGGCTGCTGCCTGTCCTGTCCGGTTGCATGAATCTTACTTCCTGAAATGAATCACTTTTGACTAACCTTCAAACTACCTGGTCTTGAGAACTTTTTACAACATTGATAAAAACAAAAACAATACCTGCGGATTCAGTGCCCAATACAACATCTGAACTGTGGGCCACATGTATCATTGAAAATGCCGGTCGCAAAGGGGCAGATTCGCAGAATCTGCTCCTTTGCGACCAGTATTTTTACATTTGGGATGCATCATCCTAAATGCAGAATCGCAATTTAAGTAATCAATAAATTTGCGATTACTTAAATTACGAAGGCATTTAGTGAATCGCAAATTGCGATTCCCTAAATGCAATGCATTAACAAAAAAAAGGTCATTTCGCAATTAAGAAACTCAAATTACCATTAATTGCAAGTTGATATAAATTTGCGAGAACAGTGAAAAATGCACAAAAGTGCATTTTTCAAAATTTCATGTTGCACACATACATGCCCTTGGGGCATGTGTGTGTGCAACATGTGATAACAATGCAATTTCAGGTGGTGCATCAGGGTGTTCTTTTGGCACCCTTGTACCCTCAAACTTGCATGCGCAATTTGTGAGTATCTATTTGGTACTCGTAAATTGCGCATGCAATTCCCATTGATTCCTATGGGCCTCTAGGCCCATAGGAATGAATGGGAAGCAATTCTTTAATTGTGATTCGCAATTTGCCAGTCGCGATTAAGTAATGTGTAGGAATTGCAATTTTTTTTCTGATTCCACGTGCATAAGCATTTGCGATTCCTAAATTGCGATTTCTTAAAAATTACAATTTAGGAATCGCAGATGCAAACTTTGATGCATTTGGCCCTGTATGTTGTTTTTTGAGGGGTAGCTTACTGTGCCTATTTGTGAGTGACAAACCACACACACTCAGAAGGTGATTATTACTGAAATGTGTTAAAAATACATTCTGTACATTTTAAAGCCACATTAAAAGTTCCATTTTCATCACAGCTTTAGTGCACATACCGTGATGACACATAGGGGCCTAATAGGATGGCCGGCGGACTTTCATCTGTCCGCCACCCTAGCAGTGCTGGGACCGGCCACCAGTGGTGCGGCGATACCACACCGGCAATTAGGATGCCACCGCCATGGTGGCAGTGGCATCCCCCATTCACAACATTGTGGCGGGCGGTGCACACAGCATCGCCCTCCACGATGCTGTGGCAGCACTGTGTGCATTTGCATGCACAACATGGCAGTCACCGCGAGGTGCCGGCCACATTGTGCATGTAAATGCTGGGGGTACCATAGGTACCCCCAAGTGCACCCCCACACCTCCAATACCCTGGGGGCCCACGACGGGCCCCCGCATGCAGTAACCGCATGCCTTTAAAGGCACATCAGCACATGTATAGTAATATGGATGGCAGTGTCTTGCAGACACCGCCACTATATACCCTTTTCTGCCCGGTCGACTGGTCGAACGGCGGAAAAATGGCGAACGGTCTTCGCCGTCCGCCAGGGTCCCCCCCACCATACTAATGTGGCGGGGGAAATGGAATGCAGGCAGAGGAGAATGTCGGGCGGATAGCCACCGTCATGGGGCCAGTGGTGATCCGCCTGACATTCTAATAGACCCCATAGTAAGGTTTTAATATCAAGCTGCAACAGTATCAACAGCAAAGTATTGGCTACCATTATGTTGTCATGGAATATATATCGACACTAATATGTATCTACTTTTTTCTTTGCTTCTTTCAGGACAACCAAAGAAGACCAGGGACAAACCAAGAAGAATGACGGTAGTGAGACTCAGTGCACACTGCCCCACCTGAAGGACTCCTATCCTCATAAGTGTTCCTTATCATTTACTCTTCTTTAATGTAACAATAATTAATTTCATTTATTTCAATCACAGTGCGGCTAAGTGCATTTTTTTAATTTATTTTTTCTAACTTTTACCTAACTTTACATAATTTCAATTTGTATCTGTCATAATATCTGTTGAGTTAAACCATCACACCTCTGTGTGTTTACTTTAGCATTAACATTCTCTATTTCCTTAGCCTACTCTCTTCTATCCCTTTGGTATTAGTATTTTCCTTTAATTTTCCCGCTGTATTCTATCTGTGGTTGCACGCACACCTAGCGATCTCTACCTACCCCTCTTTCATTTTTCCCTTTAATCCTCCTCTTCTCCTTCCCTTATTCTCTCCTTTCCTGATCTTTGTATAGCCATTTTCACCATTTAAAACATTTTGATTTTGATTTGATTCTTAGAATGTAGAAGAACACGTTTTAAAGTGATATTTTAGTTAGCACTAATTTCAATTGTTTAGGTTTTTCTTTTTTACTTGCAAATATACATGCAGTTGATAGTGATATTGATAAATATGGGTCTTTTTTTAGAAGCCTGCATAGGAGACCTTGGAAGAAGATCAGAATGGCCAGTGTTGAGGTGAGGGGGCAGAAGAAAGTGGCTGCTGGCCACAGTGGGGCATTTCCCAAATAAGTATAGTTATAAACGGAAGAAGATTGTGTGTCTTATTGTCATTAAGTTTAAGTTGGTTTTGGGTCATCCATATGCCAACATTCTGTAGATATCCAAATAGGTAAGACACGCACCACACGTTTGTATTCAATATAAAAAATTTGTCGCTTGCTGTCGGGGCTTCACTTTCTGTGCCATGAAGCGTTAAGGTTACTCTAAGGTGCAAATCCTGAATAGGAGTTGTCCCCCTGCGCACCGCGTATATAATACCCGACAGTGGGTATAAAAAAGTTCAATCCAAACAAAGAGTTGTTTTCACAATAAAGTTTTTACGGCGAGAGTTTCATCTTATTGTCAAATTTCCTTATTCATTTGTGCAACAAGGTTGATTCAATATATCTATTAGTTTATAAATCCAGCATGCTTAAACATCCATCCCTTTTCGTTGCATCCTCATTGGAAAAGGCAAATGTTTCTGCTTTTGAGTCTGTGAGGTTGGTGATATTATCATAATTCATTTTGTAAAATGGAGGTGTGCAGTGTCTCAAGACAGATACATGTATAATCCAAATAGGTAAGACACGCACCACACGTTTGTATTCAAAATATAAAAATTTGTCACGTGCTGTTGGGGCTTCGCTTTCTGTGCCATGAAGCGTTAAGGTTACTCTAAGGTGCAAATCCTGAATAGGAGGTGTCCCCCTGCGCACCGCGTATATAATACCCGACAGTGGGTATAATAAAGTTCAATCCAAACAAAGAGTTGTTTTCACAATAAAGTTTTTACTGCGAGAGTTTCATCTTATTGTCATATTTCCTTATTCATTTGTACAACAAGGTTGATTCAATATATCCATTAGTTTATAAATCCAGAATGCTTAAACATCCATCCTTTTTCGTTGCATCTTCATTGGAAAAGGCAAATGTTTCTGCTTTTGAGTCTGTGAGGTTGGTGATATTATCATAATTCATTTTGTAAAATGGAGGTGTGCAGTGTCTCAAGACAGATACATGTATAATCTAAATAGGTAAGACACACACCACACGTTTGTATTCAAAATATAAAAATTTGTAGCGTGCTGTCGGGGCTTTGCTTTCTGTGCCATGAAGCGATAAGGTTACTCTAAGGTACAAATCCTGAATAGGAGTTGTCCCCCTGCGCACCGCGTATATAATACCCGACAGTGGGTATAATAAAGTTCAATCAAAACAAAGAGTTGTTTTCACAATAAAGTTTTTACTGCGTGAGTTTCATCTTATTGTCAAATTTCCTTATTCATTTGTACAACAAGGTTGATTCAATATATCCATTAGTTTATAAATCCAGAAGGCTTAAACATCCATCCCTTTTCGTTGCATCCTCATTGGAAAAGGCAAATGTTTCTGCTTTTGAGTCTGTGAGGTTGGTGATATTATCATAATTCATTTTGTAAAATGGAGGTGTGCAGTGTCTCAAGACAGATACATGTATAATCCAAATAGGTAAGACACGCACCACACGTTTGTATTCAAAATATCAAAATTTGTCGCGTTCTGTCGGGGCTTCGCTTTCGGTGCCATGAAGCGTTAAGATTACTCTAAGGTGCAAATCCTGAATAGGAGTTTTCCCCCTGCGCACCGCGTATATAATACCCGACAGTGGGTGTAATAAAGTTCAATCCAAACATAGAGTTGTTTTCACAATAAAGTTTTTACTGCGAGAGTTTCATCTTATTGTCAAATTTCCTTATTCATTTGTACAACAAGGTTGATTCAATATATCCATTAGTTTATAAATCCAGAATGATTAAACATCCATCCCTTTTCGTTGAATCCTCATTGGAAAAGGCAAATGTTTCTGCTTTTGAGTCTGTGAGGTTGGTGATATTATCATAATTCATTTTGTAAAATGGAGGTGTGCAGGGTCTCAAGACAGATACATGTATAATCCAAATAGGTAGGACACGCACCACACGTTTGTATTCAAAATATAAAAATTTGTCACCTGCTGTCGGGGCTTGGCTTTCTGTGCCATGAAGCATTAAGGTTACTCTAAGGTGCAAATCCTGAATAGGAGTTGTCAGGATTTGCACCTTAGAGTAACCTTAACGCTTAACGCTTCATGCACGCAACAAATTTTTATATTTTGAATACAAACGTGTGGTGCGTGTCTTACCTATTTGGATTATACATGTATCTGTCTTGAGACACTGCACACCTCCATTTTACAAAATGAATTATGATAATATCACCAACCTCACACACTCAAAAGCAGAAACATTTGCCTTTTCCAATGAGGATGCAACGAAAAGGGATGGATGTTTAAGCATTCTGGATTTATAAACTAATGGATATATCGAATCAACCTTGTTGTACAAATAAATAAGGACATTTGACAATAGGATGAAACTCTCGCAGTAAAAACTTTGGGGCATATTATCAAGGGGGTTTATCTCCGCTTTTTTGGCTTTAAAAGCCAAGAAAGCGGAGATAAAATTATCTCCCTATTACCAAGCTGTCGCTAACACCAGTTAGCGACAGCTAATAGGAGATAGCGACCATCTTGGGCCCCGCTTTGTATGTCAGTGATATTTATCACTAATGACATGCAAAGTGGGCGTGCCAAGATGTTAGCGACTGGAAACAGTCGCTAACATCGCTATCTCCTATTACCAACTTTTGGAGATATTCGCGCTAAGCGCGAATATCTCCAAAAGCTAACACCTGCCCTGAGCAGTTCCTAGCCATGTTAACCAATGGGAGGTGGATAACATGGCTAAGAGCATTTGCTCAATAATGCATGAATATCGCTGAATTTTCAGCGATATTCATGCATTGCGGCCGTTTTTTATCGCATTTGCGATAAACCTTGATAATAGCAAGGTTTATCTGCGATAAAAATCGCCGATGTGCGGCGATAATTTTTGTCTCTAAACAAGTTAGAGACAAAAATTATCTCTATTGGTTGGTAATATGCCCCTTTATTGTGAAAACAACTCTTTGTTTGGATTGAACTTTATTATACCCACTGTCGGGTATTATATACGCGGTGCGCAGGGGGACAACTCCTATTCAGGATTTGCACCTTAGAGTAACCGCGTATATAATACCCGACAGTGGGTATAATAAAGTTCAATCCAAACAAGTTTTTACTGCGAGAGTTTCATCTTATTGTCAAATTTCCTTATTCATTTGTACAACAAGGTTGATTCAATATATCCATTAGTTTATAAATCCAGAATGCTTAAACATCCATCCCTTTTCGTTGCATCCTCATTGGAAAAGGCAAATGTTTCTGCTTTTGAGTCTGTGAGGTTGGTGATATTATCATAATTCATTTTGTAAAATGGAGGTGTGCAGTGTCTCAAGACAGATACATGTATAATCCAAATAGGTAAGACACGCACCACACGTTTGTATTCAAAATATCAAAATTTGTCGCGTTCTGTCGGGGCTTCGCTTTCGGTGCCATGAAGCGTTAAGATTACTCTAAGGTGCAAATCCTGAATAGGAGTTTTCCCCCTGCGCACCGCGTATATAATACCCGACAGTGGGTGTAATAAAGTTCAATCCAAACATAGAGTTGTTTTCACAATAAAGTTTTTACTGCGAGAGTTTCATCTTATTGTCAAATTTCCTTATTCATTTGTACAACAAGGTTGATTCAATATATCCATTAGTTTATAAATCCAGAATGATTAAACATCCATCCCTTTTCGTTGAATCCTCATTGGAAAAGGCAAATGTTTCTGCTTTTGAGTCTGTGAGGTTGGTGATATTATCATAATTCATTTTGTAAAATGGAGGTGTGCAGGGTCTCAAGACAGATACATGTATAATCCAAATAGGTAGAACACGCACCACACGTTTGTATTCAAAATATAAAAAATTGTCAACTGCTGTCGGGGCTTCGCTTTCTGTGCCATGAAGGATTAAGGTTACTCTAAGGTGCAAATCCTGAATAGGAGTTGTCCCCCTGCGCACCTCGTATATAATACCCGACAGTGGGTGTAATAAAGTTCAATCCAAACATAGAGTTGTTTTCACAATAAAGTTTTTACTGCGAGAGTTTCATCTTATTGTCAAATTTCCTTATTCATTTGTACAACAAGGTTGATTCAATATATCCATTAGTTTATAAATCCAGAATGATTAAACATCCATCCCTTTTCGTTGAATCCTCATTGGAAAAGGCAAATGTTTCTGCTTTTGAGTCTGTGAGGTTGGTGATATTATCATAATTCATTTTGTAAAATGGAGGTGTGCAGGGTCTCAAGACAGATACATGTATAATCCAAATAGGTAGAACACGCACCACACGTTTGTATTCAAAATATAAAAAATTGTCAACTGCTGTCGGGGCTTCGCTTTCTGTGCCATGAAGGATTAAGGTTACTCTAAGGTGCAAATCCTGAATAGGAGTTGTCAGGATTTGCACCATAGAGTAACCTTAACGCTTAACGCTTCATGCACGCAACAAATTTTTATATTTTGAATACAAACGTGTGGTGCGTGTCTTACCTATTTGGATTATACATGTATCTGTCTTGAGACACTGCACACCTCCATTTTACAAAATGAATTATGATAATATCACCAACCTCACAGACTCAAAAGCAGAAACATTTGCCTTTTCCAATGAGGATGCAACGAAAAGGGATGGATGTTTAAGCATTTTGGATTTATAAACTAATGGATATATTGAATCAACCTTGTTGTACAAATAAATAAGGACATTTGACAATAGGATGAAACTCTCGCAGTAAAAACTTTGGGGCATATTATCAAGGGGGTTTATCTCCGCTTTTTTGGCTTTAAAAGCCAAGAAAGAGGAGATAAAATTATCTCCCTATTACCAAGCTGTCGCTAACACCAGTTAGCGACAGCTAATAGGAGATAGCGACCATCTTGGGCCCCGCTTTGTATGTCAGTGATATTTATCACTAATGACATGCAAAGTGGGCGTGCCAAGATGTTAGCGACTGGAAACAGTCGCTAACATCGCTATCTCCTATTACCAACTTTTGGAGATATTCGCACTAAGCGCGAATATCTCCAAAAGCTAACACCTGCCCTGAGCAGTTCTTAGCCATGTTAACCAATGGGAGGTGGATAACATGGCTAAGAGCATTTGCTCGATAATGCATGAATATCGCTGAATTTTCAGCGATATTCATGCATTGCGGCCGTTTTTTGTCGCATTTGCGATAAACCTTGATAATAGCAAGGTTTATCTGCGATAAAAATCGCCGATGTGCGGCGATAATTTTTGTCTCTAAACAAGTTAGAGACAAAAATTATCTCTATTGGTTGGTAATATGCCCCTTTATTGTGAAAACAACTCTTTGTTTGGATTGAACTTTATTATACCCACTGTCGGGTATTATATACGCGGTGCGCAGGGGGACAACTCCTATTCAGGATTTGCACCTTAGAGTAACCATAATGCGTCATGGCACAGAAAGCGAAGCCCCAACAGCACCCGACAAATTTTTATATTTTGAATACAAACGTGTGGTGCGTGTCTTACCTATTTGGATTATACTAGTATCTGTCTGGAGACACTGCACACCTCCATTTTACAAAATGAATTATGATAATATCACCAACCTCACAGACTCAAAAGCAGAAACATTTGCCTTTTCCAATGAGGATGCAAGGAAAAGGGATGGATGTTTAAGCATTCTGGATTTATAAGCTAATGGATATATTGAATCAACCTTGTTGTACAAATGAATAAGGAAATTTGACAATAAGATGAAACTCTCGCAGTAAAAACTTTATTGTGAAAACAACTCTTTGTTTGGATTGAACTTTATTATACCCACTGTCGGGTATTATATACACGGGTGCGCAGGGGGACAACTCCTTTTCAGGATTTGCACCGTAGAGTAACTTTAACGCTTCATGGCACAGAAAGCGAAGCCCCGACAGCACGCGACAAATTTTTATATTTTGAATACAAACGTGTGGTGCTTGTCTTACCTATTTGGATTATACATGTATCTGTCTCGAGACACTGCAAACCTCCATTTTACAAAATGAATTATGATAATATCACCAACCTCACAGACTCAAAAGCAGAAACATTTGCCTTTTCCAATGAGGATGCAACGAAAAGGGATGGATGTTTAAGCATTCTGGATTTATAAACTAATGGATATATTGAATCAACCTTGTTGTACAAATCAATAAGGAAATTTGACAATAGGATGAAACTCTCGCAGTAAAAACTTTATTGTGAAAACAACTCTTTGTTTGGATTGAACTTTATTATACCCACTGTCGGGTATTATATACGCGGTGCGCAGGGGGACAACTCCTATTCAGGATTTGCACCTTAGAACATTCTGTAGATAATCAAGAAGATGTATTGCTTTTGATTATGAATCGCCAGAGATGTTTATGGGCAGCAATCATGCACTTACGCATGGCAAAGCCAAAATATTAAGTATTAAATGCTAGAAATATAATATAAAAACTGAAGAGAAAGGGGGTAATGCACTGACCCCTGTGCAACACTCCAAGTCAGTGATCTTGCTGCAAAAAAGAAAAATGGCAAAAAGACTTGCACTGATATATTTGTTAGGAATTCCTGAAACCAGGCTAATACTGTGCCTCCAGTCCCAAAGATCTCCATGCTTTTCAATAGCAACTTGAGATCTAGAGTTTCCAAAACTTCAGCGTGATCTAGCATAGTCAGAATCAGAGTAATTAGGATTTCCTGGTCAGTGTTGCTCAAATGGGAATTCACCTTGAAAAATAAAAGACAAGAGGTGTTTACATAATTTCAATTTGTATCTGTCATAATATCTGTTGAGTTAAACCATCACATACTCTGTGTGTTTACTTTAGCATTAACATTCTCTATTTCCTTAGCCTACTCTCTTCTATCACTTTGGTATTAGTATTTTCCTTTAATTTTCCCGATGTATTCTATCTGTGGTTGCACGCACACCTAGCGATCTCTACCTACCCCTCTTTTATTTTTCCCTTTAATCCTCCTCTTCTCCTTCCCTTATTCTTTCCTTTCCTGATCTTTGTATAGCCATTTTCTCCATTTAAAACATTTTGATTTTGATTTGATGCTTAGAAAGTAGAAGAACACGTTTTAAAGTGATATTTTAGTTAGCACTAATTTCAATTGTTTAGGTTTTTCTTTTTTACTTGCAAATATACATGCAGTTGATAGTGATATTGATAAATATGGGTCTTTTTTTAGAAGCCTGCATAGGAGACCTTGGAAGAAGATCAGAATGGCCAGTGTTGAGGTGAGAGGGCAGAAGAAAGTGGCTGCTGGCTACAGTGGGGCATTTCCCAAATAAGTATAGTTATAAACGGAAGAAGATTGTATGTCTTACTGTCATTAAGTTTAAGGTGGTTTTGGGTCATCCATATGCCAACATTCTGTAGATATCCAAATAGGTAAGACACGCACCACACGTTTGTATTCAATATATAAAAATGTGTCGCTTGCTGTCGGGGCTTCGCTTTCTGTGCCATGAAGCGTTAAGGTTACTCTAAGGTGCAAATCCTGAATAGGAGTTGTCCCCCTGCGCACCGCGTATATAATACCCGACAGTGGGTATAATAAAGTTCAATCCAAACAAAGAGTTGTTTTCACAATAAAGTTTTTACTGCGAGAGTCTCATCTTATTGTCAAATTTCCTTATTCATTTGTGAAACAAGGTTGATTCAATATATCTATTAGTTTATAAATCCAGAATGCTTAAACATCCATCCCTTTTCGTTGCATCCTCATTGGAAAAGGCAAATGTTTCTGCTTTTGAGTCTGTGAGGTTGGTGATATTATCATAATTCATTTTGTAAAATGGAGGTGTGCAGTGTCTCAAGACAGATACATGTATAATCCAAATAGGTAAGACACGCACCACACGTTTGTATTCAAAATAAAAAAATTTGTCGCGTGCTGTCGGGGCTTCGCTTTCTGTGCCATGAAGCGTTAAGGTTACTCTAAGGTGCAAATCCTGAATAGGAGGTGTCCCCCTGCGCACCGCGTATATAATACCCGACAGTGGGTATAATAAAGTTCAATCCAAACAAAGAGTTGTTTTCACAATAAAGTTTTTACTGCGAGAGATTCATCTTATTGTCATATTTCCTTATTCATTTGTACAACAAGGTTGATTCAATATATCCATTAGTTTATAAATCCAGAATGCTTAAACATCCATCCTTTTTCGTTGCATCTTCATTGGAAAAGGCAAATGTTTCTGCTTTTGAGTCTGTGAGGTTGGTGATATTATCATAATTCATTTTGTAAAATGGAGGTGTGCAGTGTCTCAAGACAGATACATGTATAATCCAAATAGGTAAGACACACACCACGCGTTTGTATTCAAAATATAAAAATTTGTAGCGTGCTGTCGGGGCTTTGCTTTCTGTGCCATGAAGCGTTAAGGTTACTCTAAGGTGCAAATCCTGAATAGGAGTTGTCCCCCTGCGCACCGCGTATATAATACCCGACAGTGGGTATAATAAAGTTCAATCAAAACAAAGAGTTGTTTTCACAATAAAGTTTTTACTGCGAGAGTTTCAACTTATTGTCAAATTTCCTTATTCATTTGTACAACAAGGTTGATTCAATATATCCATTAGTTTATAAATCCAGAATGCTTAAACATCCATCCCTTTTCGTTGCATCCTCATTGGAAAAGGCAAATGTTTCTGCTTTTGAGTCTGTGAGGTTGGTGATATTATCATAATTCATTTTGTAAAATGGAGGTGTGCAGTGTCTCAAGACAGATACATGTATAATCCAAATAGGTAAGACACGCACCACACGTTTGTATTCAAAATATCAAAATTTGTCGCGTTCTGTCGGGGCTTCGCTTTCGGTGGCATGAAGCGTTAAGATTACTCTAAGGTGCAAATCCTGAATAGGAGTTGTCCCCCTGCGCACCTCGTATATAATACCTGACAGTGGGTGTAATAAAGTTCAATCCAAACATAGAGTTGTTTTCACAATAAAGTTTTTACTGCGAGAGTTTCATCTTATTGTCAAATTTCCTTATTCATTTGTACAACAAGGTTGATTCAATATATCCATTAGTTTATAAATCCAGAATGATTAAACATCCATCCCTTTTCGTTGAATCCTCATTGGAAAAGGCAAATGTTTCTGCTTTTGAGTCTGTGAGGTTGGTGATATTATCATAATTCATTTTGTAAAATGGAGGTGTGCAGGGTCTCAAGACAGATACATGTATAATCCAAATAGGTAGAACACGCACCACACGTTTGTATTCAAAATATAAAAATTTGTCAACTGCTGTCGGGGCTTCGCTTTCTGTGCCATGAAGGATTAAGGTTACTCTAAGGTGCAAATCCTGAATAGGAGTTGTCAGGATTTGCACCATAGAGTAACCTTAACGCTTAACGCTTCATGCACGCAACAAATTTTTATATTTTGAATACAAACGTGTGGTGCGTGTCTTACCTATTTGGATTATACATGTATCTGTCTTGAGACACTGCACACCTCCATTTTACAAAATGAATTATGATAATATCACCAACCTCACAGACTCAAAAGCAGAATCATTTGCCTTTTCCAATGAGGATGCAACGAAAAGGGATGGATGTTTAAGCATTTTGGATTTATAAACTAATGGATATATTGAATCAACCTTGTTGTACAAATAAATAAGGACATTTGACAATAGGATGAAACTCTCGCAGTAAAAACTTTGGGGCATATTATCAAGGGGGTTTATCTCCGCTTTTTTGGCTTTAAAAGCCAAGAAAGAGGAGATAAAATTATCTCCCTATTACCAAGCTGTCGCTAACACCAGTTAGCGACAGCTAATAGGAGATAGCGACCATCTTGGGCCCCGCTTTGTATGTCAGTGATATTTATCACTAATGACATGCAAAGTGGGCGTGCCAAGATGTTAGCGACTGGAAACAGTCGCTAACATCGCTATCTCCTATTACCAACTTTTGGAGATATTCGCACTAAGCGCGAATATCTCCAAAAGCTAACACCTGCCCTGAGCAGTTCTTAGCCATGTTAACCAATGGGAGGTGGATAACATGGCTAAGAGCATTTGCTCGATAATGCATGAATATCGCTGAATTTTCAGCGATATTCATGCATTGCGGCCGTTTTTTGTCGCATTTGCGATAAACCTTGATAATAGCAAGGTTTATCTGCGATAAAAATCGCCGATGTGCGGCGATAATTTTTGTCTCTAAACAAGTTAGAGACAAAAATTATCTCTATTGGTTGGTAATATGCCCCTTTATTGTGAAAACAACTCTTTGTTTGGATTGAACTTTATTATACCCACTGTCGGGTATTATATACGCGGTGCGCAGGGGGACAACTCCTATTCAGGATTTGCACCTTAGAGTAACCATAATGCGTCATGGCACAGAAAGCGAAGCCCCAACAGCACCCGACACATTTTTATATTTTGAATACAAACGTGTGGTGCGTGTCTTACCTATTTGGATTATACATGTATCTGTCTGGAGACACTGCACACCTCCATTTTACAAAATGAATTATGATAATATCACCAACCTCACAGACTCAAAAGCAGAAACATTTGCCTTTTCCAATGAGGATGCAAGGAAAAGGGAAGGATGTTTAAGCATTCTGGATTTATAAGCTAATGGATATATTGAATCAACCTTGTTGTACAAATGAATAAGGAAATTTGACAATAAGATGAAACTCTCACAGTAAAAACTTTATTGTGAAAACAACTCTTTGTTTGGATTGAACTTTATTATACCCACTGTCGGGTATTATATACGCGGGTGCGCAGGGGGACAACTCCTTTTCAGGATTTGCACCGTAGAGTAACTTTAACGCTTCATGGCACAGAAAGCGAAGCCCCGACAGCACGCGACAAATTTTTATATTTTGAATACAAACGTGTGGTGCTTGTCTTACCTATTTGGATTATACATGTATCTGTCTCGAGACACTGCACACCTCCATTTTACAAAATGAATTATGATAATATCACCAACCTCACAGACTCAAATGCAGAAACATTTGCCTTTTCCAATGAGGATGCAACGAAAAGGGATGGATGTTTAAGCATTCTGGATTTATAAACTAATGGATATATTGAATCAACCTTGTTGTACAAATCAATAAGGAAATTTGACAATAGGATGAAACTCTCGCAGTAAAAACTTTGTTGTGAAAACAACTCTTTGTTTGGATTGAACTTTATTATACCCACTGTCGGGTATTATATACGCGGTGCGCAGGGGGACAACTCCTATTCAGGATTTGCACCTTAGAACATTCTGTAGATAATCAAGAAGATGTATTGCTTTTGATTATGAATCGCCAGAGATGTTTATGGGCAGCAATCATGCACTTACGCATGGCAAAGCCAAAATATTAAGTATTAAATGCTAGAAATATAATATAAAAACTGAAGAGAAAGGGGGTAATGCACTGACCCCTGTGCAACACTCCAAGTCAGTGATCTTGCTGCAAAAAAGAAAAATGGCAAAAAGACTTGCACTGATATATTTGTTAGGAATTCCTGAAACCAATGCTAATACTGTGCCTCCAGTCCCAAAGATCTCCATGCTTTTCAATAGCAACTTGAGATCTAGAGTTTCCAAAACTTCAGCGTGATCTAGCATAGTCAGAATCAGAGTAATTGGGATTTCCTGGTCAGTGTTGCTCAAATGGGAATCCACCTTGAAAAATAAAAGACAAGAGGTGTTTACATAATTTCAATTTGTATCTGTCATAATATCTGTTGAGTTAAACCATCACATACTCTGTGTGTTTACTTTAGCATTAACATTCTCTATTTCCTTAGCCTACTCTCTTCTATCACTTTGGTATTAGTATTTACCTTTAATTTTCCCGCTGTATTCTATCTGTGGTTGCACGCACACCTAGCGATCTCTACCTACCCCTCTTTTATTTTTCCCTTTAATCCTCCTCTTCTCCTTCCCTTATTCTTTCCTTTCCTGATCTTTGTATAGCCATTTTCTCCATTTAAAACATTTTGATTTTGATTTGATTCTTAGAATGTAGAAGAACACGTTTTAAAGTGATATTTTAGTTAGCACTAATTTCAATTGTTTAGGTTTTTCTTTTTTACTTGCAAATATACATGCAGTTGATAGTGATATTGATAAATATGGGTCTTTTTTTAGAAGCCTGCATAGGAGACCTTGGAAGAAGATCAGAATGGCCAGTGTTGAGGTGAGAGGGCAGAAGAAAGTGGCTGCTGGCCACAGTGGGGCATTTCACAAATAAGTATAGTTATAAACGGAAGAAGATTGTATGTCTTACTGTCATTAAGTTTGAGGTGGTTTTGGGTCATCCATATGCCAACATTCTGTAGATATCCAAATAGGTAAGACACGCACCACACGTTTGTATTCAATATATAAAAATGTGTTGCTTGCTGTCGGGGCTTCGCTTTCTGTGCCATGAAGCGTTAAGGTTACTCTAAGGTGCAAATCCTGAATAGGAGTTGTCCCCCTGCGCACCGCGTATATAATACCCGACAGTGGGTATAATAAAGTTCAATCCAAACAAAGAGTTGTTTTCACAATAAAGTTTTTACTGCGAGAGTTTCATCTTATTGTCAAATTTCCTTATTCATTTGTGAAACAAGGTTGATTCAATATATCTATTAGTTTATAAATCCAGAATGCTTAAACATCCATCCCTTTTCGTTGCATCCTCATTGGAAAGGGCAAATGTTTCTGCTTTTGAGTCTCTGAGGTTGGTGATATTATCATAATTCATTTTGTAAAATGGAGGTGTGCAGTGTCTCAAGATACATGTATAATCCAAATAGGTAAGACACGCACCACACGTTTGTATTCAAAATATAAAAATTTGTCGCGTGGTGCGTGTCTTACCTATTTGGATTATACATGTATCTGTCTTGAGACACTGCACACCTCCATTTTACAAAATGAATTATGATAATATCACCAACCTCACAGACTCAAAAGCAGAAACATTTGCCTTTTCCAATGAGTATGCAACGAAAAGGGATGGATGTTTAAGCATTCTGGATTTATAAACAATTGGATATATTGAATCAACCTTGTTGTACAAATGAATAAGGAAATTTGACAATAAGATGAAACTCTCGCAGGAAAAACTTTATTGTGCAAAAAACTCTTTGTTTGGATTGAACTTTATTATACCCACTGTTGGGTATTATATACGCGGTGCGCAGGGGGACAACTCCTATTCAGGATTTGCACCTTAGAGTAACCTTAACGCTTCATGGCACAGAAAGCGAAGCCCCGACAGCACACAACAAATTTTTATATTTTGAATACAAGCGTGTGGTGCGTGTCTTACCTATTTGGATTATACATGTATCTGTCTTGAGACACTGCACCCCTCCATTTTATAAAATGAATTATGATAATATCACTAACCTCACAGACTCAAAAGCAGAAACATTTGCCTTTTGCAACGAAAAGGGATGGATATTTAAGCATTCTGGATTTATAAACTAATGGATATATTGAATCAACCTTGTTGTACAAATGAATAAGGAAATTTGACAATAAGATGTAACTCTCGCAGTAAAAACTTTATTGTGAAAACAACTCTTTGTTTTGATTGAACTTTATTATACCCACTGTCGGGTATTATATACACGGTGCGCAGGGGGACACCTCCTATTCAGGATTTGCACCTTAGAGTAACCTTAACGCTTCATGGCACAGAAAGTGAAGCCCCGACAGCACGCGACAAATTTTTATATTTTGAATACAAACGTGTGGTGCGTGTCTTACCTATTTGGATTATACATGTATCTGTCTTGAGACACTGCACACCTCCATTTTACAAAATGAATGATGATAATATCACCAACTTCACAGATTCAAAAGCAGAAACATTTGCCTTTTCCAATGAGGATGCAAGAAAAAAGGGATGGATGTTTAAGCATTCTGGATTTATAAACTAATGGATATATTGAATCAACCTTGTTGTACAAATCAATAAGGAAATTTGACAATAGGATGAAACTCTCGCAGTAAAAACTTTATTGTGAAAACAACTCTTTGTTTGGATTGAACTTTATTATACCCACTGTCGGGTATTATATACGCGGTGTGCAGGGGGACAACTCCTATTCAGGATTTGCACCTTAGAGTAACCTTAACGCTTCATGGCACAGAAAGCGAAGCCCCAACAGCACACGACAAATTTTTATATTTTGAATACAAACGTGTGGTGCGTGTCTTACCTATTTGGATTATACATGTATCTATCTTGAGACACTGCACACCTCCATTTTACATAATGAATTATGATAATATCACCAACCTCACAGACTCAAAAGCAGAAACATTTGCCTTTTCCAATGAGGATGCAAGGAAAAGGGATGGTTGTTTAAGCATTCTGGATTTATAAACTAATGGATATATTGAATCAACCTTGTTGTACAAATGAAAAAGCAAATTTGACAATAAGATAAAACTCTCGCAGTAAAAACTTTATTGTGAAAACTACTCTTTGTTTGTATTGAACTTTATTATACCCACTGTCGGGTATTATATACGCGGTGCACAGGGGGACAACTCCTATTCAGGATTTGCACCGTAGAGTAACCTTAACGCTTCATGGCACAGAAAGCGAAGCCCCGACAGCACGCAACGAATTTTTATATTTTGAATACAAACGTGTGGTGCGTGTCTCACCTATTTGGATTATAGATGTATCTGTCTTGAGACACTGCTCACCTCAATTTTACAAAATGAATTATGATAATATCACCAACCTCACAGACTCAAAAGTAGAAACATTTGCCTTTTCCAATGAGGATGCAACGAAAAGGGATGAATGTTTAAGCATTCTGAATATATAAACTAATGGATATATTGAATCAACCTTGTTGTACAAATGAATAAGGAAATTTGACAATAAGATGAAACTCTCTCAGTAAAAACTTTATTGTGAAAACAACTCTTTGTTTGGATTGAAATTTACTGTACCCACTGTCGGGTATTATATACACGGTGCGCAGGGGGACAACTCCTATTCAGGATTTGCACCTTAGAGTAACCTTAACGCTTCATGGCACAGAAAGCGAAGCCCCGACAGCACGCGGCAAATTTTTATATTTTGAATACAAACGTGTGGTGCATGTCTTACCTATTTGGATTATACATGTATCTGTCTTGAGACACTGCACACCTCCATTTTACAAAATGAATTATGATAATATCACCAACCTCACAGACTCAAAAGCAGAAACATTTGCCTTTTCCAATGAGGATGCAACGAAAAGGGATGGATGTTTAAGCATTCTGGATTTATAAACTAATGGATATATTGAATCAACCTTGTTGTACAAATGAATAAGGAAATTTGACAATAAGATGAAACTCTCGCAGTAAAAACTTTATTGTGAAAACAACTCTTTGTTTGGATTGAACTTTATTATACCCACTGTCGGGTATTATATACGCGGTGCGCAGGGGGACAACTCCTATTCAGGATTTGCACCGTAGAACATTCTGTAGATAATCAAGAAGATTTATTGCTTTTGATTATGAATCGCCAGAGATGTTTATGGGCAGCAATCATGCACTTACGCAATGCAAAGCCAAAATATTAAGTATTAAATGCTAGAAATATAATATAAAAACTGAAGAGAAAGGGGGTAATGCACTGACCCCTGTGCAACACTCCAAGTCAGTGATCTTGCTGCAAAAAAGGAAAATGGCAAAAAGACTTGCACTGATATATTTGTTAGGAATTCCTGAAACCAGGCTAATACTGTGCCTCCAGTGCCAAAGAACTCCATGCTTTTCAATAGCAACTTGAGATCTAGAGTTTCCAAAACTTCAGCGTGATCTAGCATAGTCAGAATCAGAGTAATTGGGATTTCCTGGTCAGTGTTGCTCAAATGGGACTTCACCTTGAAAAATAAAAGACAAGAGGTGTTTGGCAAACAGGAACAGTTGGTTTAATTAAACACAGAGGCTGGGAGAGCAGCCAACAGCGGCGGGGTCTATAGACTGTCTCAAAGCACATTGGTTTCAGCATTTTATACATTACATGAAGCATCATAAAGTAATCTGTACATTCCTTTGGGGACAGAAATCTGGGCCTAGTCATACGGTCATAAATATGGTCAATTCATAAGAAGCAGAGGTGGGTATCGACCTTACGCGGACACAATGTGGGGCAGATGTTCGGCATGGGGAGAGCATGATCGATTTTGTGCATGTTGTGCTCTGATTGACTGAGTGTTCCTAACGTCTGGCATCTGTAGCTCAAACAAGAGATGAGCCAACTGGCCCCTGAAGTCACTTCAAGGCTCCAGGGTTCAAGGCAAGCAGGTCCAGTCTTCCTTCAGGTTCTTCAGACAGCAGGACATTCCTTCTTATGATCCTGGAGTGTTCTGAGGGGTCCACATTTAGGCCCAGTGCCAGCCTGTGGGTGGAGGGAAAGCCTTTGTCTACCCCCAAAACCAATTTTGCTTAGTTGCTTCCCTTTAGCTGCTCCTAAACTGAAATAAGGTACTATAAGTTTATATAGTACAACTCAGGTGTTTCACTGCCAGGACATGTAAAGCATTAAATATACACGCCATACTATTTAAAAACCAGGCACCCTACTCTATGGATGTATAGGGCCTACTTTAGGGGTGACTAAGTTATAAGTATTAAAAGGGAAGGTTTAGGCATGGTAAAAGGTTTGTTTTGCCAAATCACTAAGGCAATTTACACTGCACTACAGGCTACAATGGCATTCCTAAGACATGTTTTACCATTCTACTGTAGTGGGTTGTTCTCAATGAGTGCTGCATCCCACAAGTGGCATTTAATTTATAGGTTCTCTGTAAATGTTTTGCCATATACAAGTGACTTACAAGTAAATTAAATGTGCCAATTAGGGATATGTCAATTCTAACCTGTTTAGATAGGCTTGCACAAGTATTTTACCACTGGTTAGTGGGACAAAGTGCGTAGAGTCGAATGGCCAGCAAAAATGGGGTTAGGGAAAGAAGGCAACATTTAGGGGAATACCGCACAAATGATGGTTATTTCCAACAGTAGTCACCCATACAAGTTGGTAGATATTAGCCTATTAACAGAATCCCTGATATGGGATTGAGGTAGATGGCCATGTGAGGCAGATACAGTCCTTTTGGGCCAGTAGAACATTTGAGTTCTTTATGAAAATGACAAGCTGGTATTTGGGTACCACACCAGTGCATTTTTTTAACTTAAAATGTAAAAGTTGATGTTCAAATGTACTTTTAAAAAGGCATATGCCTTTCTTTGTGAGAAATGCATTTATTTTACAAAATTAAACAATATTTTTGTTTGGGATGGCATTTTTGAGGACTGATATTCAGAACTGAACCTCTCATTTTTTGCAAATGATTGTGCATGTATATTTACATTACATTAAGAAATAAAATCTGGATTTTAATATTCTTTCAACTACTTTGGGACCTTGTCCTTCAGAGTATAAAACGGGTTGTCAATATAACCAACCTATTATTTTTGTCAAGCCCTGATGAAGTTCCTTTGGCACTCAGGAACTAAATGTGTTGGCTGTGCTTCAAGCTATTTATATATTAATTTTGAATAAGGAAGATTTATGGACTGAACTGGCTCTGCCGACCAATTATTGAGTGCACCTCCCTTTTTTTTAACTTCTTTGTACCAGTGGCACCTAACAATGGCGGGTGCTGGGAGTAGTAGCACTGAATCTTAGTAACAATACATTTGGATTTAAGTGCTTAATCTTGGTCATCTGTGGTGTTCTTTTCTCTTGTAAGCCTTTCTTTGTGAGACCTGCATTTATTTCACAAAATGAAACAATATTTTTGTTTGGTATGACATTTTTGAGGACTGATATTCAGAACTGATGATCAACCTATTCCTGATGAGTTGGCGGCATGTATTGGTAATGCTGATTAATAAGTAGAGACTTCATTATCTATAGTAATACATCATTTTATTACACCATCAGTACTACTCTGTAAAGCCAAAGCTGACAAGGTTAGCGTAAACTTAAAAATGGAACACACACGGAGCTCTGGTTTCTGAGTCTGGGATAGCTGGCTAACCTTAATTATAACCTACTGTCTACTAATTGGACATAACGCTTCAGGTTTCCCTTTGATGCCTGGAACAAAATATTCTCAGTGGTAACATATGACTGCAAATTTTCTTAGAAGGGGCAAAGTGTAGAAATGAAATGAGAGAGAAGATAGAAATGAAGAAAATTGAAAAACTGCACAATCTTGACAATGGAAAGTGACCTTGTGAATCTGCATACTAGATGCTCTGAACAGCTTGTAAAGCCGAAATCTTTTTTAAGAGATGTTTAAAGACTTTGGGCTGAAAATGTTGTATTCTGTCATCATTTGTTACCATTGATTTTTGAGTCTCGTCTTGCACACTAATAAAAGCACTGCAATCTTTAATGAGGATTCTTTAAAATCACCTGTCAAACCTGGAAGCCTGCAAGTTTTAAGCCAATTTAAAAAATGTATTGTAAAATTGACAAAGTAATCCTGTTTTTCAAAACATTTCTGGGGAATGAGTAATTTCTGCAGCTTCTTTGGCAAAGGTCAGCTTTAGTAGGGAGTCCTTGATGATTTAGATTATTTCTTGACTGTTTGCACAGAACTTATTAGAAAACCTGTAACCTTTGGTATCATTATCTACAAAGTTAGCTGTGAAATTCACCATTTGCCCAAAAGATTAAGAATTTCATAAAAGGGGACAATCTCTCAAAGTAGGGATCATAATGTTAGCCGGCTTAGCTCACTTGCTCAGGGCTATTCATGGAATGGTTCAAAGTGTGGGAAGGTAACAATATATTTATCTGTTTAGTCCCTTGCACAGTATGGGAACTGTCCTAAAACTTGCCATCACACACACAGGTTAGACAAATTGCAGCCTTCATTAGGCTAAACATAAAATAGGTGCAGATTCTGCAGCTGCAGTGGAAGCTTCCCAATTAAACAGCGACAGTGTTTAAGCAAAGAGAATAGCAAATGTGAGAAGGTGGCCTGGTACTTAGGTAAGTGAGCAAGCTGCACCAGTCCAGACAACCCTTATGGTGATTTAAGGGGTCTTAGACAACCTTAGAAAGCTCTCTAAGTGATAGCTGTGGAGAGCAGCCTTCAGGCTTAGTCCAGTAGGAGTGTAAAGAAGATTGTTTTACCAGAATGCAATATTATATGTATAGATTAAGTGAAAAAATAACCACACAAGGTATGTATAAAAATATGTATTTGTTATATGATACTCTCTAACACATACAAATATCTCCTACCCGGAGATATGCACAACGCATAAAATACTTTACAAAGAAATAAAGTCAATAGCACAGAATACAGAGTGTACCCAAGGGGGGGACCAAACCATATACTAAGAAAGTGATATAAGAACCACGACGCGTGTCAGGCGATGTCAAGAGGACATAGAAGTGCCATGGATCCAAGGAACTACCCAACGTGAGAGACAAGAGCCCCACGGAGATGGTGTGCAGTGTGGGAGCATGACAGCATACTCCGTACAAGTCAACGTGTAGGTCGTTGTTGGATTTTTAAAGATTAAGGACCCTTTCCAGTGGACTCTGAAGAAACCCCGTGGAAGACAGAAGGTTTGAGAGCCACCCTACCCGTGTAATCCCTAGTATCCATGTTATGTACACCAGGGAAGCCAGGTGCATAGGTGTGAAGTGGTGTTGGAAACTGCAGTCAAACCTAATGGAGGACTTCAGGAAAGTGCCGCTGCTGAAGAAGGAGAAAGTGTCTGGTGGAATCCAAAGGTGAATTCTAGTTGAGAGGTACATGCAAGCAGAGGGGACAGAGTCTATGTTACTCAGGAGTACACAGAAGTCTTGGAAGACGAATGCCCTCCGGTGTCGGGTGTTACAGGAGAGTTGACGATGGCCTTGACTCTGCAGCTGTGAAGACCAGGTGATGCTGAGAAAGACCAGGAGCCGTGCATGAGCTCTCTCACATCGGATGTCGGGTGCTGAGAGGTCGTGTCTGGCGGAAGCACCATCAAGCCTTGGCAAGTGCAACCAATGCTGAAGTCGAAGAAGGTACAATGTCGGGACCAGCAAGGTCTAGGGGACTCACTACAACCAGGGGAGTCAGGGCAGGCCCGAGCAATCAGGGGAGCTCAACAGAAACAAAGATGACCCTCAACAGGAACCTCAAGCCAGAGGCACTGGAGTTGCAAGAGGACCTCGAGCAGCTCACCAAACGATGAAGGACATGGTGCAAACGATACAATGTGGGCAAAGACTTTGGTCAGTGGAGGTGCTTGAGGTTTGGGTTACTTGGAGGCCTAAGATCTTGGTGGAAGGAAGCCAACAAGTCTATGCAACTGCAATTTGATGCTGTGCACAGGGGTTCGGCTACTGCAGCCCCCACTAGGGATACTGGCCTCAAGCTTGATGAGAGGGCAGGTCTTGAAAGCTGTGGAGAACCACAACCTGTGTTGGAGGGTTCGGAGGAGCTCAGGATCAGCAGATCGGTCAGCTTAGTTGTGGTGCCTGCAAATGCAAGGAAGTGACTCCTTCACTTCAAGGTAGATTCCTTATGGTGTCTTTGATACCCACAGGCCTTGGAAGGTTCCTGTATGGTGCACAGGCACAGACGATGCAGCAGACTGGTAGGGAGATAAAGTTGAGCCCAAACAAAGTCCAGTGAAGTCCAGAGTGCCCAGACGGTAGAAGTAGAAGTGGTGTCTGATCTGAATCTTGTCCCACTGTGAATCTAGGGACCCACCCACAGGTAAGCCCTTAAGTACCCTAAAGAAAGGGTTGGGATGATTCAGGTGACACTCCCAGGGGAGGGTCTGGACAGGGTGGAGGCTACTCCCATGTCCTTTGTCCAGTTTCACACCAATGAGGGAGCCAACGGCTCCCAGAGCTGGTTTGAACTGGACTATGCAAGGAGGCACCAAATGTGCCCACCATGAAGACTCAGTGACGCTGGCAGGAGCACCCACCCAGTCCCAGTACACTAAATCCTATCTAGGAGGTGGTCACTCCCTGTGACAGGATGCCTATCATTCTGCCTCCCTCTGCTCAAGCATGGCTCTGCAGCCGGAGGGCAGAATCGTGTCTCCGGTCAGCAGCAATCATTTTGTGGTGTCTGGGTCTAGAAGACTGGCACTGGGAACACTAAGAGCCTAACAGAGGGATTTTCCAGTGCTTGAATCATACCTCCCACACCTTTTACAGTGTGAGGGTATGATTCCAACATGTTTGATACCAAAAATGATTGGATTTGTTGCAGCCAGTTTGGGATGGTCATTACGTAATTACGCAGTGCCCCTCTATATGGTATATGGCTGCTTCACTTACAACCCAGGACAATGGACTCCGTAGACTGTAGGTGTGTCCTGCTCATGCAGGGGCACCCTCACACTTAGAACCAAGCACCCTGCCTTCAGGATTGTAAAGGCCTGCTATAGGGGTGATTTATAGGTTTTAAATGCAGTGATCCTAGATATAGAAAACCAATATCTTAAGTAAGTGGTGCTCGCACCATCTAACACAGGCTGCAATGGCTGGCATGTAGCTCCATTTTGAATGGTCTCCCAAGGGTGGCATAGTGCATGCATGCTTCATCCCATGGGGGACCTTTGGGGTACCTATGCCCTGGGTACCTTAGTACCATATACTATGGACTGATAAGGGTATTCCAGTATCAAATCTGGGATGTACCTAAGTACTGAACATAACATATTAAGGGAGAAAACACATAAACTGGGGTCCTGATTAGCAGAATCCCAGTCAGGCTAGTCAATAACATCTTAGAACCAGACAAAAAGAGGGGGTAACCATAAAAGCTGTTCCTACTTTTCTACAACATTTATTTAATTGCAACTGCATCCAGACCTAAACAGATTGCATATGTGTTTAGGACACCTTACAGCACAAACAATATTAAATGCAGGAATGTGTGAAGGAATTATTAATGCTGGTAGATGCTGTTATGTAGAGTGCTTTATTTATAACAAGGTAACCCAACCAGTTAGCTGTGGACCGTGGGTAGATACTATTATTCAAGAACAAGGGTCCTTAGCATTTTAGATAAAACAAACAAGATAGAATATAGGCCATACTTGGAGACTATATTTTGTCACTGTCCAGCCGGACAGTAAGTTTTATTTTTCAACAATGTAATTCTTGTGAAAAGGATAACCAGGCACAATCCTGTACCACAAAACAGAGGAACACAAGAAACTGAAAAATTAAAGAAATTTAGAATAAAAGAGAACAGGCAAAAGAAAGAGCAAATGTTGGCCACTTGTCAAATCAGTGTTACATTCAAAGTATGCCAACCAACTGCCAAAACACAACAAATTATACACAATGGTTTAGGTTGTGAAGGCAATCTATATAGTCGACGTTTCGATCCCTAGTGCTCAATTAATTGGGACCATCATCAGGACTGACAAATTTACATTATTTGCCTGTCAGTATGTATTGTTTTAACGCCTGTAGGGAAATATAAGGAGGAAAAAAGGCGAAAGAGAGAACTGTTTTAGAATTTCAAAACATTTTCTGTTTTTTACAAAAAGGGGAGAAAAGTGTTCATTAGACCTGAATTCTCATAGATCACACATGATAACATAACTCTTGTACTCGGAACCGGCTTGTTCGTGCCTATATCTGTGACGCACTCGTGGAGGGGTTGTTTGATTTAAAACGACGTGATGGTGACTTTGTGAGCAGCACCTTGTGTCATACTGAATGAGTAAATAAAGAACAATATTTGCGCGAACACTTTCCTTTGGAGCCGTTCTATGTGGCTAGTACATGCATTAGGCGTCCTTTGTGAGGTGACTAGAGGGACGGGCAGCATGGACTTACCCTGGGTCGGCAGGGGTAGCGACCCTGTTCGTGGTGTTTAGGGAGGGAGTTGTGGGTCATCGACCTGAAAAAAGCGGGATATTCAGAATCGGGTGCTACTAAGGGCCGGACTGTGCGGGGTTAAACCGCCGGGGCGCAAAGTTACCTTGAGGACTCAGGTGGTCCCAGCTCCGTCGCTACCCCTGCCGACCCGGGGTAAGTCCATGCTGCCCGTCCCTCTAGTCACCTCACAAAGGACGCCTAATGCATGTACTAGCCACATAGAACGGCTCCAAAGGAAAGTGTTCGCGCAAATATTGTTCTTTATTTACTCATTCAGTATGACACAAGGTGCTGCTCACAAAGTCACCATCACGTCGTTTTAAATCAAACAACCCCTCCACGAGTGCGTCACAGATATAGGCACGAACAAGCCGGTTCCGAGTACAAGAGTTATGTTATCATGTGTGATCTATGAGAATTCAGGTCTAATGAACACTTTTCTCCCCTTTTTGTAAAAAACAGAAAATGTTTTGAAATTCTAAAACAGTTCTCTCTTTCGCCTTTTTTCCTCCTTATATTTCCCTACAGGCGTTAAAACAATACATACTGACAGGCAAATAATGTAAATTTGTCAGTCCTGATGATGGTCCCAATTAATTGAGCACTAGGGATCGAAACGTCGACTATATAGATTGCCTTCACAACCTAAACCATTGTGTATAATTTGTTGTGTTTTGGCAGTTGGTTGGCATACTTTGAATGTAACACTGATTTGACAAGTGGCCAACATTTGCTCTTTCTTTTGCCTGTTCTCTTTTATTCTAAATTTCTTTAATTTTTCAGTTTCTTGTGTTCCTCTGTTTTGTGGTACAGGATTGTGCCTGGTTATCCTTTTCACAAGAATTACATTGTTGAAAAATAAAACTTACTGTCCGGCTGGACAGTGACAAAATATAGTCTCCAAGTATGGCCTATATTCTATCTTGTTTGTTTTATCTAAAATGCTAAGGACCCTTGTTCTTGAATAAATGTTATGTAGAGTGCAGCACAGTCAGGAGATGCTCAGGAGCAGGGGTGCAGGATATCTCTTTATTGATTTAAATTCCTTTCTAGTTGCATGAGATTTCCAAGATACATGAAATTGTGCTTCTCATGCATCCTCCTTCCTTCATTGTCTCTCTTATTCTCATTTTCTGATCCTTGCTGCACAAGGGAGTCCCGTCCTCCAACAAGTAGACTGCTGACCCTCCCCCCTCCACTTTAGAGTTTTTCTATATTTCGTCCACCTGTCTTTGGGATCTTCTGCAAGTTCTTTTTGTCCTCGGGTGACTGGGATGATCCTCTCTGTCTGCTCTGCTTTCCATGTGGGCTAATCATCACTCTCCCATTCTTCATCTGTTGCATGTCTTGGACTCCTCTTGTGGGTGATAGCACTGTGGTATAGTATGAAGTGACACACATTCCAGGCTATTTGTTTGTCTTGATGTCTGGCAGTACCTTTTCTTTCAACCACTCATAGACGGCAAGGATGATATCTTGTGTCTGTCTTCTTGAGTTGCTGCTGTTTCACTTGTACACAGTGACCTCTCTTGATATCTGAGGTCTTAGCATGTCTTTGATTGTCCACACGTCCATTCATCTTCTCTTTTGCTTCTGTGTCTCGATGTATGTTCTTGGTGGATGACCTATATATTCGTTCTTGATTTAGCCGGTGGTTCCATCTGGTATTCTGGTTCGGCGTTCTCTACTATACATGAAAGTGTAATGGCACATGGTCAGGTTCTGCTTGTTAAACAGCTTTCTTCACATAAATCTTTCCATCATTCCATTGACTTGTGGCCAAACTAGTGTGATTTTTCTGTGTTTGAAGTCCAGGTGCACAACAGACTTAGTATATTATTATCTGTGAAACGGGGCCGTTGTCTGTCTTGATTTTTGGAATGCCACATTCTACAACTATCTCATGTAGTTTCAGGGTGATTGATTGCATGCTGGTGAATATGGTCTGTTGTACAATGGGGAACTTGGAGTATTTGTCCATTGCTACCTTCGCATGTTTGCCTGATTTAATGGGATCAAAGAAATATATTGTGATGGTGTGCCAGATACTTTCTGGTTAAGAGGACATTTGAAGTGGTGTTGTATTTGATTTGTCACTTACCATTTGGCTCAAATGGCATTATTTGAGTTGGTCCTTGACCAGATGATCTAGTCCTGGGAACCATACCCAATCTCATAGTACTCTCTTCATTGTTGGTATTCCCTAGTGTCCTTTGTGATGCAGGTCTTCAACACTTGGTTGAAGACGCTTGGGAATTTTTATCCCAGTGTATCTCAATATTATCTTACTAGGGGTTACAGTCAGTTCTTCAAGTCTTTCAGGTGTACTCCTTTTACAAGAGAGCTTACTTCCATGTGTCTCCATTGTCCATGTTGTATCCTTCTCTTTACTTCCTTGATGATATCAAGCAACAGTGAAGGTGGTACATGTGGGTCATTACAAAGTTTTGATATTCTTCAGCAGGTGAGGGTGCGCTCTTCCTTACCGTTCGTTGGTAACTGGACATATAATATGCTGGGTTATTGTCTTTCCCAGGACGGTGTTGAATGGAGTGAAAATACTTTTGCAGGCATATTTTCTAATAATCTTTTCTGGGTGGCATTTTTGCTCAAGGGTTGCCAAAGTTTGTTGTCAGCGGTTTGTGGTCTGTTATCATATGGACATGTTTTCCAGCCATGAAGACGTGGTAGTATTTGCATGCACAGACCACTGCCAGGCTCTCTTTTTCTGCTTGTGAGTAAGATCTTTCGACATCTGACAGGCTACAGCTGGCATAGGATGCAATCCGTCATACCTCATCCAGTCGGAATAGTCAGAATGGCTGCTAAACCTACCGGTCTGCTGTCCACTGTGAGCTCCAAGCACCATTCTGGATTGAAGTATGCCATGTTGGTTACACTGATAATTTTCTTTTAAATTTCCTGCAATGCTTTGTCACATGCTGCTGTCCATTCAAACGTGTGTCCTTGACTCACCAGTTCCCATAGAATAGTGCTTTTTGTTGCGTAGTCCCTCATTTACCATGCACAATAACTCACCATTCCTAGAAACGATCTTACGTCATGTTCTTATGTGCTGGCATCTTATTTAGTACTTTTATTTTGTCTGGGTCAGGTCTCAAAACCTAGCTTTAAAAGATGGATCATAGAATTTGTGCGAACTTCACACTTGGCTCTAGTTAATGTTAAGTTTGCTTCCTCGAGAATTTTTCACACTTGTTCTAACACCTGATTGTGTTCTTCTGCTGTCATTCTGAACACTAATCTGTCATTGTTGTTGTTGAAGGCATTCATGACGGGGATGATATTTCGTAAGATGGCTTCCAGAAATATTTTAGCTGCTGATGAGAGTTCAAAACTGAACCGCTAATAGCAAAGTAGCCCTAAGAGTGTGGTGAATGTAGTGATGTATCTTGAACCTTTATGTAGTTCTAGATGATGATATCCTTAGTTGAGGTCCAGGTTTGAGCATATTCAAACTCCACTGAAGAGTACAAATATGTCGGACAAGTGTGTACTGGGATGTTGGTCCCGTTGTATGGCGGTGTTGGGCATCCTCATGTCTACAGACAGCCACACTTGTTCTTCCGTATTGTGGCCTCTCGACTATGTTGGCCTTTATGAGCTCCTGAAGTACTTCCTCCACCGCCTTTTGTAGGCGAAATGGTATCCTTCTGTGATGTTGGGCTACTAGGTTGATTTATACATTGATGTGTATAAGGACTATGAAGTCTTTCCTTTTTCCCATCCCAGTGAACAGTTTTAGGCATCAGCTCATGGCTGGCGGGATGTCCACTATCATATACAGAACTACAATTAGCTTGAGCTTTTCAGCTGTGGGTAGGCTGATGAGGGAATCTGCTGGGCCTGATCCATCCATGACATGTATCTTATCTTTCGTGGTGTGAACTTTGTAGGTGAGTGTTGTTGTACCTTGAATAATTGTAGTTTGGGTCTTGGGTTCATCTGTAGTGAGGGTAAGGGGTTAACTGTAGACATTGCTATGTTACCATAAGTGAAAAATATGCTTAGACACCATTTTGCCCCTTTTGCACACAACACTACATGGCTCTGTTCTAGTAAATAAACTGCCTGTGCTTCTTCACATGAGAACTGTCTGTTTTTCACATATCTAGCTGCACACTGTACTCTCAGTCTGCACAGCGTGTTCAAGGTCGAATAACAATGTATGCTGTTAATTCATGTTGATCAGTCCCACGGACATAGACATAACAGAAGGCGCAGCTGACAAACTCAAACTCGATTGCTTTTAATATTGCATTTTGCATGCATGAGGAGGAACTTGGAGACAACCTTTCCAACCTCCAGGAGCTGTGTTTGTCCTGGGATGTGATTCATTTAATCTGATCCTGGAGGTATGGGGTCCCCCGTCAAAGCCTTCTTCTGTTATTAATTAAAACTAGCCCCAAGCACGGGGAGGGTGGTAACGGTGCTGTAAGCCTGTTTCCACTGTCATTATAATATGATTAACCCTTTTGTGCTTTATGGAATCGTGAGCATGCTGATTGTATTATTTATATGCATCTTTTTGTTGGTATTGGCAAGAGTATTGCATCTTAGAACATTTTAAACTATATCATGTCTCTGATTACTCACGTTGTGGACTAATATGAGTGTTAGAACGAAAGAGTATTCTTGATTCCCACTATTCATGAGAGTTTACTAAGTCGCATGTTGTAGGTTGTCTAATCATTGGTAGCTTTGCTGTAGTACAAGTGAGGCACTAATGCTAGTCGGATCGGGGTTGTAAGCACTGAGGTGGGTTTTTTGGTACACCGAGGTCCTGGTTTCCTGAGCATAGTTCTGTGCATGAGCAGAATCCCTGCAACACATCTGCTCATATTCAGCAGCATAAATGAAGTTTAAAGGTGCTCCGATTTCTAAGATGAAACTACTGCGATGAGTTCCAATTGTGAATTGTAGACATGGGCATTTCTTCTTGCCTCCTTCCACATGAGCTACAATGAGTAAATATTCATCACTCTCTAAAGAGGCTGAGTATGATGAACTGGCCAGTGAGGACAAAAAAATTGATCTCTTTGTTTGTGTTGTAGTTCTTGATGTGCAGGACCTTGATGTGCTGCTGCTGTTGTCTCTTACTGCACATGCACGATGTTAAGTGCTGTGGTTTTTTGGCTTTCAGGTTTTGGCATACCATGATCCTTTGCACATCTTCTCCAAATGATTTTGACATTCTTGCCCCATTAAAGGGCAGGTGTCGTAATAGGGGTATGACTTGCATGACAGCATTCATTTTTGTTTTCTATGCTGTGGTTTCTTACATTTCAAAGTTGTTATCCATGGTATCTTCTCTGTGCTAAGTTCTGTAGCCAGAAGGCCTGTTCTCCTTTTTCTGCCTCTTTTTCTTTTCTTCTCTTTGTTTGTGCCTCAACTTAGTCGTTGAGCCTGGGAAATTCTTGAATGTCTTCAAGCATGTAGCTCTTCCATGGGAAACAATGCCAAAATGATTCTGATTGGTATCACTCATGATGCATAGTTGAATTGTTTCTTCATCTTTAAAGTTGCTGAGTTCTTAATTTCTGACCAGGTGATGTAGTGTTGCGATGAAATCACCCATCGATTCCCCCTGTTCCTGGGACCCCAGATTGAAAGTGTATCATTCATAATCTACATTCCTCTTTGGTAGGTGTTTCGTGTTTAGTGCATTATGCACTGCTGCTTATGTCACTGATAGATTTGGTGGTAGTTCTTAAAAAGACTGTTAGAGGGGCGATCCCAGGGGAGGGCAGACTCGCACCTGACCCCACTGTGGCCCACCTCTCCTAGGTACACAGCAGAGAAATGGCGGGAGATCCTCAGTGGGAGGACCTCGAATCTAGGATCGTACACGCTGTGCTAGCACCACTCGACAAAGGGACACCACACCGTAGTATTAAGAGAACGTATTCTTAATCTTTAGGTAAAAATTGATCTTTATGATCCGCAGGTTCTTATGTACATGCAAGCAAGGGCTCCAGGAGTCTCGGTAGGGGTAGGGTAGCGGGACAGTCTCAAGGTTCAAAGTCACTTGGGGCGCACGAGCAGCATGGCCGCACTTCTGTGAGGCTCCTGCCGCCTGTGCCAACATCCGATCATTATCCTACGATAATCACCTCCAATGCCGTTGAAACTTGGCACAACTGTTGAAGACCACTGACCTGGCACTCGTTGCGAGTTTGGAGCGATTTGACAGTTGGAGTCCGGAGATATCCTGTAGTGAGTGAGGCGCCGACTGTGGAGGCGGAGACTGGCTGCTCTGGAGGTGGGACGCGGTCACTACGCGATCCCGTGGCTCCCGCGTGGTGTGTGGGCCAGGACCGGAGAGCGCCTGTAACACCGCAATCCCCTCTGCGGGGACATCGAAACGGCGAGGGCGGACTATCCCACACTGCGGCTGGATTTGATGTACGAGACGCCGGAGACGTGGCTGGGCCAGCCGCTGGTTGAAGCGGACCCTGCCCGATCACGGGCTGGGACGCAGATATTGCGCGACCCCGGGGTCCCCGCGCGGTGTGTGAGCCGCGGCAGCTAAGAACCTGCATTGCCGCTACCCCTTCCACAACGGACTTGAGGCACACCAACACGGCCTGCGCAGACCGGTGAGAGACGCCGGAGGTGTAGATCTGACTGGCGCTGGGGCACAGCCCTCGTGCTGATGCCGGTGATCTACGGGCCCTCTCCCCCTCCCCCCATCATACCCGGTGTTGTGAGCGATTGACAGCTGCGGGCAAGGGAGATCGTACTGCGGCCTGAATGCCTGCAAGCGCCGGAGGGAGCGGGTGAAAAAGGCGACGCGGGAAGGGACTACATTTGAAAGGCGGTTGGTGATCTAGTGCTGCCTGGTGCAGTGCATGTGTGACGGACTGTACCCTACACTTGCATTCATTGATCTGCTGAACGGAGGCGGATGCGTTGATATTTGCGCAAGGAGTGTATTTAATGCGCTAGGTATTCGCCTACACATCAGACTTGGAGTGGGGGCTCAGGAATTAGAAGGCTGGAGTTTCCTTGAAAGGGGCTGCTGAGGACCCACTGACCCCAGGCTGGCTGTGATTATTGGGGCGGCACCGGGTACATGCTGGCATGTCCATTCTGACTAACGCATACGGAGGTGCTGGGGACTTACCTGCTTGAGGATTGCACTTGGGATTGGCTTATGTCACCTTGCATGGATTTGCTGCGCCAACGCAGACCGGTGACATTGGTACGCTCTTGAAGCTGCGACGCTCGTTGGATGCTGAGCACGTGAAGTGCGAGACACCGCGGGAACAGAGTTGATCCCTTTACGCTGAATACCCACAGTGGTGGATGCATAATGCAATGGTGGAGAGGCACGCATTGACAGCGTGTGTTGTGGATTGCGACTAGACGGATCTCCGTACATCGGCGGCAGGCTTTGTGGACACTGCTGGAATCTTCCCTGGTGTAAGAAAGAGCTGGATGCTGCGTCCGTAACGTTACATGTCCGGGGCTTCTGACTCGCCGAGAGGTAGGACCAAACGAACGCATTGGCTTACTGCGGACAAATCAGCGAGAGGTACTGCCATGGGCCGGCAGGATACCCGACAACCGAAATTATCTTTTGACTCGGCCCCGGTGTCGAAGAAGACTATGAAGGCGGCGACGGATCCGAATGGGTCTCAAAGCCCTCCAGCAGCGGGGCCTAGCTGCGGCGCGGCTGCACCAGACATGCATCTACTACTGCAGGAAATGAAGCAAGGGTTCGCGACGGTGGTGGATAGGGTGTACCCCTTTGACATTGTTTATTACACTGCAGCTGGTTGGGTGTTTGCTAGCAGTAATGGGAGGGGGGTGGGGTATGTATGCTGGAGAATTGGGGTTACTTCAGTGGGCGGTGGGAGGGGGGGGTCCGGAGTTTGAATTGATGTGTGAAGTTGGCTGTGGGGTGGGAGGAGGGGGAGTGAATGGGGTGGTATCTGGATTGAGTAATTGCTGGCTGCGGATGTGGCAGTTTGCTAGGAATTGGATTCACCGGAATGTGTGGGATGAGTGGATTGGGACGTTTCAGTTGGTTGGGGAGAATGTATGGAAGATGATAGGCTACGCGCCTGAGATAGTTGGGAGGATTCAGGGGAGGGGGAGGGAAGGGAGGGTGTTTGGTTGCACTGTACGAAGGAGTCACGCGATATTGCAAAATGATTGGACTGTGTTGGCGGTCACGCATGGGCGGAGGGGAATGCGGGTAGGGATGTGTATCGCTGCGACTGATGTCATTGATGATGGCTGATATGAAAGGGAGTAAATTGACGATAATGTCGTGGAATGTGCGGGGCATTAATGATTCTAGAAAAGGGAGAAATATCCTTGCATATCTGGATAGGCATAATGTACATATTGCTTTGTTACAAGAGACACATTTCTGCCCTAGATCAGATTCTAAATATGCTAGTAAATGGGCCTCGGTCAGAAACTTTTCGTCATATTCATCATATTCTAGAGGCACCGCAGTTCTGATCAAGAAATCGATTGCTTTTCAGATGTTGGGAGAGATTCTTGATCCCGATGGGCGCTTCGTGATATTGTGGGGTAGATTTGGCATGGACAGTGTTGCTATTGTGAATTGCTACGCTCCGAATATCGACACACCAGAATTCTTTACCACAATTTGGGGACATGTATTGGTGACAGGTGCTACACACAATATTTGGGGAGGAGACTTTAATGTTACACTTGTACCTGGCATGGATCGCTCAGATGGTTGTGGTCAATATAATCGGCAGGCAAGGGATGTGCTACTGGGAATCATAGAGGAGGCGGGGATGGTGGTTAGCTGGAGATATACCCATCATGCCCGTAGAGAGGGCACTCACTTCACGTCATACACCAATACATGGGCTAGACTAGATTACTGCTTTGTGTCGAGGGGGCTTTGTGCGGGAATAGATAAGGTGACACACTTGCCTAGAACGTACTCGGATCACTGCCCGGTGTTAATATCCCTGATGATGCCGGGACATGTGAGAATGACACCTCCGTGGAGACTACTCCCTAATATGTTGCTAGATTTAGTATTTAGGACAGAGCTGGGTGATGAAATTGAGGAGTTCTTCCCCAGGAACAAGAATTCAGTTAATAGTGTAGAAATGGGGTGGGAGGCATTCAAGGTCACGGTCAGAGGTATTTGCATATCCAAGGGCGGGGGGATACTGAAAGACATTCAGAGGACATTAGGCAGGCTGGAACGTGAGCTGAAGGACCTTGAACTTGGGATGGCAGAACGAACTGACTCGGTACTGCATACTACCTTTAGAGACAAATTGACTGAGTTTGGCGTAGAAGCAGAGAGGGAGGTAAAGTTTAAGGGGAAGTATTGGACAGCGAGGCGCTACTGCGAAGGGGAACGACCTGGTAAAGTACTGGCCGCAATCACGAGAAAGCCACGTTCCGGTGCCAATATTTTAGATATTATCACATCGGGCGGCATGCGTTGTCAGGATACTAGAGGGATTCAGGAAGAGTTTCTCTCGCACTATCAACAGCTGTATACTTCTCAACAAACTACCGAGGTAGATATGGGAGGTTTTCTCGATGGCATAGCACTATGCTAGCTCAGTGATGTGCATAGACAATTCCTTAGTGCACCATTGGAGACCGATGAGATCCGAGACGCAATTATGTCGCTTGCCAATGGTAAGGCGACAGGATCGGATGGACTCCCCGCTGAGTTTTATAAATGTTACATCGATATCATGGCACAGGTTCTTAAGGAAGTTTACGAGGAGTCGCTGGAAGTTGGGGAATTGCCGGGATCGATGAGGGAGGTGATAATTACCTCCTTGTTGAAACCAGGTAAGGATCCGACGGACACGGACTCATATAGACCACTTTCTCTCATCAATTGTGATGCGAAGATCCTTGCCAAGGTGCTGGCGACGCGACTCTCGTTGATTATGTCTAAAATAGTTTTGCCGGACCAGGCTGGATTTGTGCCGGGCCGCGCCACCACCCACAATCTTAGGACGCTGTTCTCATTGATCCAGACGATTGCCCCAGAATTGCCTGTTGCTGCTGTTTTTTTTGGACGCCACGAAAGCGTTTGACTCGATTGAATGGCCGTATCTATTTACCATATTACATAGGATGGGCTTCCCCAAACTGTTTGTTAACTGAGTCGAGCTGCTGTATACCAGACCCGCTGCCAAAGTGGTAATTAACGGGTTAATGTCGGCTCCAATGTTGATAACGAGAGGCACAAGGCAGGGATGCCCTCTGTCCCCGCTGCTTTTTGCTATGGCAATCGAGCCTTTGGCATGTCGCATCCGTCAGCTGCACAGAACAAGTGCATTTCACTGCTTTCAGCGCCAAATTGGCATATCGCTGTATGCAGATATCACGCTATATGTGAAACATCCTCAAACCAACATTAATCCCATATTGCGGGAGTTCATTGTCTTTGGTGGGCTGTTGGGGGTACGTGTGAATTGGAGGAAATCCCAATTTTTGCCGCTGACGTCTGCTGTTACGAAATTTCAGCTGGACTATCCACTCGACTGGTGTGACACAGATCTTAGATACTTGGGTATCGTCGTATCTCTGGACAAAGATGTGACACTCCGATCGAATTATGGAGTGGCCATCACGAAATTAGCTGATAATGTGACTCGCTGGAAGGCCTTGCCGCTGTCCATGGCAGGGAGGGCGGCGCTTATAAAGATGGTGGTGCTACCACAATTCTTGTACCTTTTCCAGAATGTGCCGTATTTTCCTGGTGCTTTTTTCTTTAAACAGCTACGCTCGGAGCTTTTACGTTTATTTTGGGGAGGCAAACAACCTCGGCTAAGCTGGAACATTATTACCCAGCCCTATGAGACGGGAGGTTTTGATGTGCCAGATTTTGAAATCTATTACGTCGCTGCCCAGGCGCAATATGCGTATCATTGGTTGAAACCCTCGCCATTCCTGCCCCAGATCGCTGCAGAGGACTGGATCGCGAGACCTCTTCCCCTTAATGGCCTCATACTGGGAACAGTCAAAGACATAGAGACACCGTTCACCACGGTTACATGCACCATTGATGCATGGAATAGGATGGTAAGACTGGTCGGGGCCAAGTGTTTATATTCCCCGGTCCTTCCTCTTACGTACCACCCTCGACTGTCGCTCTTGCAGGAAACAGGATTTCAATTGATGTGTAGACGGGCGAAACTGGCGGTGTGGGGGGACTTGTTCGTTGACGGACGATTCCGTACCAAGGAGCAGCTGTTTCATGCTCTTATTCCTACGCCTCTAGAGGTGTTCTATTATATCCGTCTCCGACAGGGATTGAGGGAAGTGCTGCCCAACTTTCCGGAGGAACCGGAGGTGGTTTTGCCACTACATACCATGCTGGTGTCGGATGGCCGCCATCTTGTCTCCCGACTTTACACCGCCGTGAGAACACAACGCCAAGGACCGGGGAGCTCAGCGCGGCGACACTGGACTGAAGACTTAGGCTGGGATATTACTGATGATCAATGGAGATACTGCTGTGCTGTCACGGCCAATATTGCATCTAGCAGCAGGCTAAAGATCATTAATTTCAAATTTTTACAGCGTTTCTATTATACACCTGAGAGGAAATTGCGCTTTCACTTGGCGGATACAGATAGATGCGATCGCTGTCATGCAGCGGGGGCAGAATTCCTCCATTTAGCTTGGGAATGCCCAGGAGTGTTTGAATTTTGGACACAGGTGCATACCGCGCTACAGGTTATGACGTCCGGGGCGGTCGACAGAGACCCGCTGACTATGCTACTGGGATACACACGGGATGTACCTAAGTCGACTCGGAAATTCACAGATATCGCACTATTGCTAGCCAAGAGGCGAGTAGCTTGTCGCTGGGGACGAGGTCGATCTCCTAAGTTTAAGGACTGGCTCGAGGATCTGGTTTATTGTCAGGATCAGAATATTATTTATGCAGAATTGACGCCAGTGCAGAGTAGACCGAGGGATATATGGGGACCACTACAAATGTATCTGTTACGAATCACGGCTGCAGCTACAGATTCAGAAGTCGACAGTTGAGATATATGGCTATACCTATCAGTTAGATGAGACCCTCATGAGGCACACCTAGAGAGGCACACCGACGCACACTAATATTGAATGCCAATGGTGACTAGACCGCAGGAGGGGAATGGATCCTATCGGCCCATAGCTGGGATCTGAAGCTGCTTTAGGTTCTGTATATGATGCATGTTTCTTTTAATGCAATTACATCGTGTGCGCTTGATTTCTCGAAATGCCATCGGAAGATTATTCATTGTTAGCTTGCTAATGGATGCCACTGCCAATGCTCAGTACAGTTCCAACTACAAATGACTGCTTATTGCTATGTATTACTTGCTCCAATGTACTGCATGCACTCTCTTATGCAACAATTATCTGCCCGAAATGCCCGCTAGCCCGTGCTCTGATGCCTATATGATGTCCAAATGGTTAAGATATGTACAAATGTGACTTATGTGGTTGGCTCTTCTCAGTGCTGTTCAATGAGGAAAAATTGATAAATAAAGGTTTAAAAAAAAAAAAGGTTCAAAGTCACTTGCGGGTGCGTATCCGGCGCACAGCTCTCAATCCTCGAGCCGGGGGACACGGGGTGATCTTGGGCCCAGCCGGACCAGGGTAGCCTCTGAGCCGCGATCGAATCAGCAGGGCTCGAGTAAAGATGTGATAGTTCTTACGGTCTGCAGGGAGCCGCGATCGAATCAGCAGCGCTCAGGAGGTCTCAAGGTTGCAGGGGAGCCGCGACAACGTCAGCAGGGCTCAGGTGGTCTCGGGCAGAAGACCTTCTCTGCCAGGTAGGTGCCGCGACAACGTCAGCAGGGCCCAGGTGGTTCTTCAGGTTGCAGGAGCCGCGACAGCGTCAGCAGGGCTCAGGTGGTCATCGAGTAGAAGTCCTTCTCTGCTCGGTAGGAGCCGCGACGAAATCAGCAGGGCTCACGTAGTCCAGGATAAGACTGCCTTGGTCATCCAGGGCAACACTTGATATAGGACTCCTCGCCTTTGATGTCCGGAGTCCTCGCAGGCGGAGGTCTTAGCAACTGGGGGTCGGTTGTTGTGGGTTCCACCTCGGCGGCTCCTTTCATCCTTTCAAGAGGGGGTCTGGAGGGATCCCAGACACTCAGCAGGCCTGAAGCCAGCCCTCAGGGAGGCCGGATGGGTGAACGAAACTCATCTCTCAAGGGGAGGTGGGAGGTGTGATCGCGCTACTCCTCCCTCTCTCGCTCACAGGGAGCGCTCTACTCCCTGGCCGGGTATGGCGCCGAAGGCCGAGGTCGGGCTGGGGCCGGGGCGGCCATCTTAGGTGCAGGGACATGGGCATCAGCCTCGGGCACCAGGGAAAATGGAGGGAGAGGACGGGGAAGCCCAGTGTCGGGGACGTGGGTCATGGAGGGAATGGTCGGGTGAATCAGGGCCATGGGGGGGCTGCACTGGTTAAGAGGGATTAATACGGGCCAATGAGGACCACGCCACGAGGCCGGGTCCAACACGCGTCCCTCCCAGCTGAAAGTCGGGGAGAACTACCCATCCTCTTGGGGGTTCTCTTCGCTGAGGCGGAAGAACCTGGAGAGGCCGTCAGCGTTGGCGTGGTCGGTACCAGGGCGATGCTCTACTGTGAAATCCATCCCCTGGAGGGAGATTGACCATCGCAGCAGTTTGGGGTTCTCTCCTCTCATCTGCATGAGCCACCTCAAGGGTCGATGGTCTGTTTAGACTCGGAAGTGGGTTCCGAACAGGTAGGGTAGGAGTTTCTTGAGGGCCCAGACTACTGCGAACGCTTCTCGTTGGATGGTGCTCCATCTCTGTTCTCGGGGCAGTAACCTTCTGCTGATGAAGACTATGGGCTGGTCTATGCCTTCCTCATTGAGCTGGGACAGTACGGCTCCGATGCCATGCTCGGAGGCGTCCGTCTGGACCACAAACTCCTTGGAGTGGTCCGGGGCTTGAAGCACGGAGGCAGTACACATGGCGGTCTACAAGGCGTCGAACGCCTTTTGACAGGAGGGGGTCCATTGCACGCTCTTGGGCTGCTTTTTGGACGTCAGCTCTGTGAGGGTACCTACTATGCTGCCGTAATTCTTTATAAACCTCCGGTAGTAGCCGGTGAGGCCCAGGAAGGCTCGGACCTCGGTTTGGGTGGTGGGCGGTTCCCAGGCCAGGATGGCATCGATCTTCGGGTGAAGAGGGGCGACCTGCCTGCTTCCAAACTGATGGCCCAGGTAGGTCACTGACCCCTGCCCAATCTGGCACTTGCTGGCTTTCACCGTCAAGCCTGCCTGGCGCAGGGCTAGCAACACCCTCCGGAGGTGCCGGAGGTGCTCGTCCCAGTGGGAACTGAACACCGCAATATCGTCCAGATATGCGGCGCTGAACTCTTTCAGCCCGTCCAGGACTCGGTTCACCAGTCTCTGAAAGGTGGCCGGGGCGTTTTTCATCCCGAACGGCATCACTCGAAAGCGATAGTGCCCGTCCGGGGTGCAGAAGGCGGACCGCTCCTCGGCTCCCTCTGTGAGCGCAATTTGCCAGTATCCGCAGGTCAGATCGAAGGTACTCAGGTAGCGAGCACACCAAAGGCGGTCGATGAGCTCATCCGCGCGGGGAATGGGGTAGGCGTCTGCTCGGGTGACTGCGTTGAGCCCCCGGTAGTCCACACAAAACCGAAGTTCGGGGACAGACCCAGGGGCCGCGGCTTTCGGGACCAGTACCACTGGGCTGGCCCAGGGACTTTCGGAGGGCTCCATCACTCCTAGGGTGAGCATTTTGAGACTTCGCCTGGATACAGGTCCGGACTCGGTCAGGCACTCGGTAGGCTCGGTGTCGCACCGGCGGGCTGTCTCCGGTGTCCACGTCGTGGACACACCAGTCGGTGATTTTGGGGACTAAGGAAAACAAATCAGGGAACTGCCCCAAGAGCTGGCGGCAGTCCTCATGCTGCTGAGGCATGAGGGAGGGCGAGAGGCTCACTCCATCTACGGAGCCGTCCTTTTCTTTGGCACACAGGAGGTCAGGGAGGGGCTCCGTTTCCTCCTCCGCTCCGTCGTCGGTGGCCAAGAGCAAGCTCAACTCTGTCCGCATGAAGTGAGGCTTGAGGCGGTTCACGTGGAGGACCCGAAGGGGGTTCCGAGGGGACTGGACGTCTACCAAATAGGTCACTTGACTTTTCCTCTCCACGACCTTAAAGGGGCCTGTCCATTTGTCTTGGAGGGCACAGGGTTTCACCGGGGACATCACCCAGACCTGCTGGCCCGGTTGAAACTTGACCAGAGTGGCATTCTGGTCATACCAGCGCTTCATCTCCTCCTGACTCGCTTCGAGGTTGGCTTCGGCCAGCGCTCGGAACTTCCGTGTCTGGTTTCTGAGGGTGAGAATGTAGCGGAACACATCTGGAGTTGGTTCTCGGGGGCCCGCTTCCCATCCTTCCTTGACCAAGCTGAGGGGCCCTTGGACGGGGTGCCCGTACAGCAGCTCAAACGGGCTGAACCCCAGGGACTTCTAGGGGACCTCCCGGTAGGCGAACAAGAGGCAGGGGAGGAGGATGTCCCACTTGCGCCGGAGGGGCTCTTCTAGGCCCATGATCATCCGCTTCAGTGTCCGGTTAAACCGCTCCACTAGGCCATTCCCTTGGGGATGATACGGGGTGGTGAATTTGTAGGACACTCCACATTGTTGCCACAGGGACATCATGTACTTGGAGATAAAGTTTGTGCCGCGGTCGCTCACGACCTCGCGGGGAAAACCCACTCGGGAGAAGATCCCCATTAACGCTCGACCCACCACGGGGGCCGTTATGGTGCGGAGGGGGATGGCCTCGGGGTATCGGGTGGCGTGATCCACCAGGACTAGGATGAATCGGTGACCTTGTGAGGTTCGAGGGTCCAGGGGCCCTACTATGTCAATCCCGACCCGTTCAAAGGGGGTACTGACGACGTGGAAGGGTTGGAGGGGAGCCTTGCGCGTTCCTCCACTTTTTCCACTAGCCTGGCACGTGAGACAAGATTTACAGTCGGCTTCTACGTTCGCTCGCATCTTGGGCCAATAAAAGTGTGTAACTAGGCGGTCATAGGTCTTGTCCTGGCCCAAGTGTCCCGCCAGGGGTACATCGTGGGCCAGGCCCAGGAGGAAGTCTTGGAAGCGTAGGGGTACCACCAGCACTCGGGCTGACCCTTACTCGGCAGACTTCTGCTCACTGTACAGGAGGTCATTCTCCCAATACACGAAATGGGTTCCAGTTTGGTCGCCCGCAGCTTGAGCCGCGGCCTGTTGCCGGGGTCCGACCAGAGATGGGCAAGTGGCTTGCTCCAGGCAGAACTCCTCTCGGGAGGGGCCCCCCTCATGACGCCACTGCGCCAACTCGGGCAGATCATCTAGCTCCGGAATCTGTGCGGGCTCAGGATGCAAGGGTTCGTTGTCGGTGGCGGGCTCTCCTCCTGGGGAGAGGCCGGTAGGCTCAGTTCGGTCGTCCCTATTTTCTTCTACAGGGTGGTGGCTTGGAGGCTCGGCGTTGACTGCCCCGAGGGGGGTAGTCGGGCGGACATGGACCTGGTGGTGGCGCACCCCCATTCGGGTAGGCCCATCATGCCCAGGTGGGTCTTGCGCTCCACTTGTCTCCACGGGAAACTTTCGAGGTCGTTGCCCAGGAGACAGTCTACAGGTTGGGAGGTTCGGACAGCGACTCTCAACTTTCCTATCGCTCCCCCCCACTCAAACAGTACTAGGGCCATTCTACCCACACTCTCGGTGTTGTCAGCGGACAGTACGGGGCACAGGACATTCGGAAGGATCTGATCCTCGCTGACTAGGTGGCTGAGGATACCGGTAATACTTGCCCCAGTGTCGCGAAGGGCCTCCACTCGGTGGCCATTCACCGTCACCAGTTGCCGGTATTTCTTGGTATTATCCGGTAGGGGGGCTCCGGGGATCATCTCTCGGCCTCCTAGGGAGACTAGGGCCATGGCAGCGGGTTCCCACTCTTCGGTGTCCTCCATCTCCTCCCCTAGGGCTACGTTGGCTACGTGTCTGGCTGGGGGAGCTGTCGTAGAGGGTCGCGGGGCCATGGGACACTGGGGGTCAGTGGCGTAATGCCCTGGCTTTAGGCAACGGAAACAGGAAATGGTGACTCTGTGCCCACGGTTACCCGGGGGAGCAGGGTTGGCTGGCGGGTGTGCGGGTAAGGTCTGGGGTTGGTTTCGGGGGGGCTACGCTGGGGTCCTGACGGGGAATCCCTCTGTCTTCCTTGGTTCCCCCTCCCCTCTGGTGGGGAGATCCCTGACTGCTTCGGTGGTATTCTCCTACGGGGCCCCGGGGGACCCGGGTGTTCACCCAGCGATCGGCCTCCGCGGCCAGCTTCCTTGGGTCGGCAAGTTTGCTGTCCAGCAAATGTTGGCGTAGGTCCACAAAACAGTTCGCGGACAAGTGTTCCCATGTGATGAGGTCAATAAGCCCTTCGAAGGTGGTAACCTTGCTGCCCTTGATCCACCCTTCTAGTGCTCTACTATAGAAGTTCACGTACTCCACCCACGTGGTGCCAGGAATCTTCTTGCACTCTTGGAACCGCTGGCGATACATCTCGGGGGTGAGTCTGTACCTCGTGAGGAGGGCTTCTTTCATGTGGCTGTAGGATGTCTGTACTGAGGACGGCAGATCGAGCTCAGGAATCAACCCCACAACCCAGCTCCCCAATCCTTCTGCTGAACTCGATGGGAGGTCATGGCGACTTCGTAGGCCTTGAACCATTGCTGGATATCGTCGTTCTTATAGTATTCTCTCACCACATCCTTGGGGATGTGGACTTTCGGTTCTACCGGGGAACTTGCTTCTCGGTTCCCCGGGGGTCGGTTTTCTTCGCTACGGGCCCTTAGCTCGATCTCCTTCAGGCCGCGCTCGTGCTCCAGCTGGAGTCTCTTGCCTTCATGTTCACATTGGAGTTTCTTTTCCTCCAACTCTCCTTGCACTCGTAGCTGCTCTACCGCTAGCTTCTTCTCCGCTAGCTTCAACCCGCACTCAATTTTAAGTTTTGCCAGTTCCAGTTCGTGGTTTTGGTTTCTTTCTCTGTCCGCGAGCTCGTCCGGGGAAAGGCCTCCATCTGGGCCGCTGCTCCGCACCGGAGCGCTGCTGCCCACTCTTGGGTTGGGGTCGGGTTCGGTCGGCTTCTCCGCTCCTCCTCCTGATGGGGGAAGGTTCTCCTCGGACTCGACCCAAGCTTGTAGGGCGTTCTGCATATCTTCCTTCGTATTCAGGCCTGTGGTAGCGATGCCTCGTGCTTTGCAAAATTCCTTCAGTTCTTTGTGCGTGTACTCTTCCAGCCGTTCCACACGGAACGTGGTACTCACGTCGGCTTCCGTGGAACTCTTGGTGTTCTTTTCCGTCATCTTTGCTTGGTAGTGCGTCAGCCGCTTACTGTACGATCTCTAGATTATGGGCTTGGATCCCGTTGCTTGCCACCAATGTTAGAGGGGCGATCCCAGGGGAGGGCAGACTCGCACCTGACCCCCCTATGGCCCACCTCTCCTAGGAACACAGCCAAGAAATGGCGGGAGATCCTCACTGGGAGGACCTCGAATCTAGGATCGTACGCGCTGTGCTAGCACCACTCGACAAAGGGACACCACACCGTAGTATTAAGAGAACGTATTCTTTATCTTTAGGTAAAAATGGATCTTTATGATCCGCTGGTTCTTATGTACAGGCAAGCAAGGGCTCCAGGAGCCTCGGTAGGGATAGGGTAGCGGGACAGTCTCAAGGTTCAAAGTCACTTGCGGGTGCGTATCCGGCGCACAGCTCTCAATCCTCGAGCCGGGGGACACGGGGTGATCTTGGGTCCAGCCGGACCAGGGTAGCCTCTGAGCCCCGATCGAATCAGCAGGGCTCGAGTAAAGATGTGATAGTTCTTACGGTCTGCAGGGAGCCATGATCGAATCAGCAGGGCTCAGGAGGTCTCAAGGTTGCAGGGGAGCCGCGACAATGTCAGCAGGGCTCAGGTGGTCTCGGGCAGAAGTCCTTCTCTGCCAGGTAGGAGCCGCGACAACGTCAGCAGGGCCCAGGTGGTTCTTCAGGTTGCAGGAGCCGCGACAGCGTCAGCAGGGCTCAGGTGGTCAGCGAGTAGAAGTCCTTCTCTGCTCGGTAGGAGCCGCGACGAAATCAGCAGGGCTCACGTAGTCCAGGATACAACTGCCTTGGTCATCCAGGGCAACACTTGATATAGGACTCCTCGCCTTTGATGTCCACAGTCCTCGCAGGCGGAGGTCTTAGCACCAGGGGGTCGGTTGTTGTGGGTTCCTACTCGGCGGCTCCTTTCATCCTTTCAAGAGGGGGTCTGGAGGGATCCCAGACACTCAGCAGGCCTGGAGCCATCCCTCAGGGAGGACGGATGGGTGATCAAAACTCATCTCTCAAGGGGAGGTGGGAGGTGTGATCGCGCTACTCCTCCCTCTCTCGCTCACAGGGAGCGCTCTACTCCCTGGCCGGGTATGGCGCCGAAGGCCGAGGTCGGACTGGGGCCGGTGCGGCCATCTTAGGTGCAGGGACATGGGAATCGGCCTCGGGCACTAGGTAAAATGGAGGGAGAGGACGGGGAAGCCCAGTGTCAGGGACGTGGGTCATGGAGGGAATGGTCGGGTGAATCAGGGCCATGGGGGGGCTGCACTGGTTAAGAGGGATTACTACGGGCCAATGAGGACCACGCCACGAGGCCGGGTCCAACAAAGACTTTGCAATCTTCCTTCCTGATGAGGCCAGAACCCCTGGTCTCACTTTTTGACTCTTCTTCTTCAACTCTTTTTGCTTGCACTTCAGCTTGGTCATTAAGCTGTGCCAATTCCCGGATGTCTTCCAGCATGTGGATAGGGACTACTCAATGAATACCCAGATCGGAATAGTGGTTTCCACCTGCCTTTTCCAACTTTTTAAAAACAGGAAAATCAGTAGATTCCTTACAACATAAGCAGTTATCCAAGTCATCCTGTCCCTGGTAATCTCACATCTAGATTACGCCAACTCCACTTACTTTGGCCTTCCTTGGTACTTAATGAGAAGACTGCAACTAGTACAAAATCAGGCTGGAAGACTTGTTTATCACCAGCCAAGATGGCACTGCGTCACTCCCCTCATAAGGAAATTGCACTGGCTTCCAGTAACCCAACGCTGCACATTTAAAGTTCGATGCCTGATATTTTAATCACTCCATGGCACATGCCTAGAATTTATTTCCAATCTTATCCAGAGATTTGTCTCTGTCCGGGTCCTTCGGTCCTCCCACCTGCCCTGTTAGCCATCCCCACATTCAAGCGGAATAGAACTGGTCAATCCTACTTTGCGGTATTAGCCCCATCTTTTTGGAACACACTCCCTCTCAACATTAGACCGTCTCCATGTTACTCTTACTTTAGGAGACAATTGAAAACCTGGATTTTCTCTCAAGCCTATGAATGATTGATTTTATGAGCGGCAGTTCACCTCTTTTATAAGCGCCATAAAACCATGTGGTGTATATGCGCTATACATATTCTTTTAACTTAACATAACATAACATAACATAACATAACATGTAGCTTTTTCATTGCAAACAATGTTAAAGTGATTCTGATTGGCATCACTTATGATGTACAATTGAATTTTGACTACATCTGTAAAGTTTCTGAATTCACAATTATTTACCAGGCGACGTTGTATTGCAATGAAGTTGGACATCGATTTTCCTTGTTCTTGAGACACCAGATTGAAAGTGTATTTTTCATAGTCTATATTCTTCTTTAGTAGGAGTTTTGTGTCCTGTGCATCATTTACTGTGCATATGCAAAATGTGCTTGTCATCCTTTCCTCCAGAGTCCTCGATGAAGTGACCAATGTCATCTCACCACTCCTTCTATTTCGGTACCATCGTCTTCCCTGACAAGAAATGTAGCCAATCTAGGGGTCAGGGGTTATGATGCTGATCCTTTGTCTGGTTTTCTCTCTGACTTCTGTCTTGTGTTCCTAGCCTTTGGTCTGTTCTTCTCGTTGTACGCCTGTTGCTTAGTCTGGCTCTAGAGTGTTGTCTTCACTTGTATCGCTGTTTACCTAACTTCACAATGTCCACCTTCTATGTTTTAATGCCTTTTCCTTGTATTTTTACATTAAAAAAGCTGCAACATAGACTGCAATTATTTTCTTCAGGGACACCTGACATCAAGATAGCTGACCCATAGGTGTCAAGTGTTTTTCCTGTGGGAGTCTGTCATATTAGCATATCAGCTCTATAATTTTAACTGTGCTTCTCAGTTCGATAGCAGTAGATTGTCCAGATTTGTTTTGTGAATTAGCGCACTTATTATTATTTTTTTTGGGAGGAGACAGGACAACGCAGGAGCCTGGGAGGAGGAACATGGCGGCGGCAGGCTAGCGGCTGCTGCGAGGCTCTGCTCCAACACGCCCTAAAACGAGTCTAAAGTCGGTCTATCGGATCATGGCAGCAAATTGAACGGTGAGATGGAAGGTATTACCTGTTAAAAATGTTTATTTTCGTCTTTTGAGTATTCTTCTCTCCGCTTTTATCCCGCTTTTCACCCCGAGTTCTGCAGCAACACGGATGTGGACGCGGATCAAACACAGAGGCACTAGGACCCCCGCGTTGCACAGGGCGGGACCTGGAGATGCGAGAGTGCGAGCGGAGGTACACGGAGGAGCGGCTCACTAGGCAGCTGCATCGGATCCCGAGTGAGGAAACCGGCCGGTTTGCGAGGCCGGTTGAGAGAGGCTTCGTTGCAGACTCCCATCAAGCGGTAGAGGTAACAGAAGCCTCCTGGTTGCGGGTAAGCTGCCATAGTATATGGCTTCGTTCAAGGGCTGCTTTCTGGTACCGAGCGGGTGTTCTTTCAAGGCAGGCTCACCCTGGGCTAAACTCTATTAACCAGGACCTTGTAGGTTGTATGGAGCCAGAAAAAGCTGTTTCTTTGGTGCAAAAGACTACCCTATTATCAGGCAGCACGCCCAGCACAGGGGGATCAGATAGGAGTCCTGTACTGGGCGGTGTTTTGACTTCAGAGGGGGTTACTGTTGACTTTACTGACTCTAAGAAAGGAGGTCTAGCAAAGAACCGCTATCAGCTACGTTCCAGGCAAGAACTTAAGAAGAAAGGGGTTCTTAACCCTTTGGATTTAGTGGAAGGTGCAAGGAGTGGGCCAATCCCCATTTCACCACTAAAGTTAAACAAGAGGGGGGGTACAAAAAGGGGGAGACCCAAGCAACCATTGATGCCTAGAGGGACTCGAGGGACTCCATCTTTAACAAGCTATTTTAAGATCATGGAACAAGCAGTAGCCCCTAAAACAGTCAATATCAGTGATGATATAAACAACGGGGAAGCGGATAAAGGGCTACATGGAGCGGGGAAGCCCACAAGAGAAACAGTCAACAAGTTAAACGTTATAGTTGACTCCCCCCTTCTTGCTACTTTCCCCCTGAGTAATAAGTATGCAATTTTGGGGGCAGCTAACCCACAGGATACTGTAGGAGAGGCAGTAAGGCATCTTCCTGATCAAATCCTTGAACAAAGTGGGATAATTTCATCGGACGGCATGCAGGATAATCAGACTGCCGTATCCGCATCCAAGAATTTTCCAGTATCCCCACAATTTGGTCTGGAAAGCGACACCTTTTCCACACAATTGAGTGGGGCAGCGGGAGACACTGGCGAGAATGGTTTAACAGATGATAGACTGGGCTCCTTGCTGCATTCGCTCAGGACTGACTTACTAGCTGGATTTGATATCTCCGAAAAAAATCAGAGGGGTCTGCACGACAGATTCGACCTGTTGGAGGCTAAAATTGAAGGTATCAGCGCTAGGACTAGTAATTTGGAAGTGAAAGTAACATCTCTCACAGAGTCTTCAAAAGAGAATTCTAAAGGCATAGATGCCCTGAAAGCCCAGAATCGAACTCTAGCCATGGACTTAGAAAGGTTGGAAACTCAGTGTCGACGCAACAACTTGAGGATCCTTAAAATTCCGGAAGGCGCAGAAGTAGAAGATATAAAAGGCTTTGTCTGCAGACTCCTCCGAGAGGATATCCTGAAGGATCGCCCAGACATCAATTTGGAAGCGGAGATTCAGCGGGTCCATAGGGACCCGTTCAGGCTGCACCCAGAACGGAAGGCACCTAGGAAAATCCTTGTCTATTTTCAAACTTACAGTGTTAAGGAGCTTATTCTCACTAGATGTCTCTCGCGTACTTCTCTGCATTTTCAAGCCAATCCCTATCAAGTCAGATCAGATATAGGTGGTAAAACAGCCCAAAGACAGTGGGAGCTTGGCTCCAGAATGCCAGAATTGCGTTCAATGGGGGCACAAGTACAAATGAAATTTCCAGCCATCCTCAAAATAATGTGGAACAATAAAATGTTCACTTGTCATTTCCCGGAGGAAGCGGATGCGGTGTTAACTAAGATGAAGGAGAGGAAGGAGTAGATAATGCAACTGAACTGAGATCGAACTGTCATCCTAGTTCAATTTAGTATAGAATAGCATAGGATACTATGGGGGTGGTGTTGGTAAAGGGGGTGTGTGTTTGTGTTTATTCTAGGGAGGTAAAGGGAAAAAAAAAAAAAAAAAAAAAAAAAAAAATAATAACAAATAAATAAGGATGGATAAAAAAAAAAAAAATTGGTTTGGTTCGGGAAAAAAAAAAAAAAAAAAGAGTGAGGGAAAAAAAAAAAAAAAAAAAAAAAAAAAGAGTGAGGGAAAAAAATAAAAAAAAATAAATAAAAAATATATATATATAAATTTATATGTATACACATAGCTTATAAGGGAAACTTGAGACTGACTTTTTGTATATGTTTCACATATAGAGGTAGGGCAGAGGAGGTCCAGGGCCCTATAGGGCGTAATCTCGCCAATCAGTAGGGAGGGGTTCCTCAGAGGGAGGGGGGTAAGGGTTCAGAGGGATGGGGGAGAAAATCAGAAAAAAAAGTCCTCATTTGTCACAAATCTTTATTTATTTCGAAAATTAAACGTTATAGCAGGCTACTATTTTTTTTTAGTTAACAACAGAAGGACAGTAAGATTATATGATGGCCCAACCGAGATCTACTAAAATTCTTTCATGGAACCTGAACGGGCTAGGGAGTCGTAAGAAACAATTAAACATTTCTCATTATTTAAAAAATATTGGAGCTTCCATTATCCTATTACAAGAAACACATTTGGAAGCGGATGAATGTAGGAAGATATTCATTAAACTTAACTGGGTACAGGAGATTCTCTGTTCAAAACAGACGGGTACAACGAGAGGGGTTGCAATAATACTTTGTGTCAATAAGGGTATTATACTGCATGATTGGGCCACGGACCAGTCAGGGAGGTGGTTGGCTGCGGTGATCTCAATAAGTTCAGTTAAATTCTTATGCGGGGTTTATTATGGTCCGAATGAGGATAATCCTGTTTTTCTTCAGAGATTAGAAAAATATATGATCCAGTATACAATCCCAATTGTGCTAGGGGGGGATTTTAATTTACTATTAGACCCAACATTAGATCGTACCTCTAAATCTAGATACAATTGTCCAAAAAAATCTTTTTTGATCCTGAAGAACATTATGAAAGACTATACATTGTCAGATGTCTGGAGAGTTAAATATGGCACAAAAAAACAATATTCTTTTTATAGCAAAAAATACCACCAGTTCTCCAGAATAGATTTTTTTCTATTAGATCAATCGCTCTTAGCAACCACGGATTCTATCTTTTATACTCCGATTGGCCTGTCTGACCATTCAGTGGTTGAATTAAATATTAATATTCAGAAAAACTTTCCCGAATATAGGTGGACACTGGATAGGACTATCCTTTTAAATGAAGTATTTAATATCAAAGTCAAAGAAAAGTCCACAGAGTTCTTTGAATTTAATGATGAAACCGCTCCTGAGAATATTGTTTGGGATGCATTCAAATCTTATCTAAGAGGAATATACAGCTCCCAGATGATCATAAATAGGAAGCTTAATAAGGAAATGGATATTAAAGAGCTAAGGTTAATTAAAATAAAAGAAGAACAGCTTCTCTCCGCTACTCTGGGCGACAGAACTAATGTACCAAAATTGGAAAAAGAATTAGTAGACTTACAATTGAATTTTAGATCGAGAACTGAAAAATTACTCAAGGATAAATGGGAAGTCAGTAAATTACGTAATTTTGAATATGGAGAGAAGTGCGGGTCCCTGCTTGCGTGGAAAGCTAGGTCGGACAGAACTAGAAACAACATCAAAACTCTGATACAACGTGGGTCTGGAGTTGTTTTGTCTGAAGATGACGAAATCAGGCAAGAAGCTAGAACATTCTACCAAGAGCTATATACGGAAAAAATTAACTGCTCAATGGACGAGCTGGATACTCTGCCACTCTGGGATGATTTACCACAATTAAAAGATTCAGACATAGCTCTTTTGGCAAAAGACATATCAGAAGGGGAGATTAGACTCCAACTAAAGAAGATGGCAAGGAATAAAGCTGCAGGTCCCGATGGCCTCCCAATAGAGACTTATAAAGCAAATATTGAAGAAATTCTAGTTCCAATTCAGAAACTATTCAATAGAATTTTCATTCAGGGAGACCAAATACCATCTTCGTGGTTGGACGCTACAATTTCATTAATAGCTAAACCGAATAAAGATCCGGAAAAGATAGAATCTTATCGCCCCATCTCACTCTTGAACTCCGATCTAAAAATTTATTCTGGAATTTTAGCGACCAGACTGGCCAATGTCATAAAATCTGTTATCCATCCTGACCAGAGGGGATTCATTCCTGGCCGTCAATTAAACGAGCTCACATTCCAAGTAATTGCTGCCATAGACTACGCCACAGAGAAAAAGAAGCCTCTTGCTATCGTCGCAATAGACGCTGCTAAAGCATTTGACCAGGTGAATTGGCTCTTTCTTTGGAAAGCGATGAAGAAGTTTGGTTTTCCAGAAGTCTTCATCAATGGAATTAGAACTTTATATGGGGGCCCGAGAGCCAGGATCCTGGTGAATGGTGGACTGTCAGACTGGTTAAATATTCATAGAGGGACGAGGCAAGGATGTCCTTTATCTCCATTATTATTTGATGTATATATTGAGCCCTTTGTATGTCTTTTAAGACAGGATCCTATAATTCACCCTTTTAAAATTGGAGATTTAACAATTAAGACAGCTCTATACGCAGATGATCTCCTTTTGTACACTTCGAATCCATTAGATGCAATTCCAAGGTTATTCCAACTTGCTGAGGAGTTTGGTATCGCTTCTGGGTATGGCATTAATAAGGAAAAGACCGATATTATGTGTTGGAATATCGCAGTACCTATCCCAGAAGCTAAAACCAAGATGAGATATCTGGGCATACAGCTCAATCACAAACTGGTAGAAACTCCTAAAACTAGTTGGGATGTGGTGATAAAAGAGGTTAGGAAACTTTTGACCAGATGGAACTCTCTGCCTTTAAATATCTACGGTAGAGTAAATTTGGTGAAAATGATCATCTTGCCAAAGGTGACCTTCCTTTTTAATTCCATTCCTTTAACATTCAATAAGAAAGACATTCTTAACTTACAGGGTAGGATAGGTTCCTTTATTTGGGCGACAAAATCTCCCAGGATAGCCTGGAGGAAGTTGAGGAGAGGACTAAAAATAGGTGGCCTTGCTCTCCCGGATTTACTTCTATACTGTTATGCTTTTCAATTTAAAAATTTTAGACTTCTAGCGAACAAATTAGATTCCACCTCTAATGGTATACTCTTCCGAGCCATGTTGTCTGATCTTCCATACAGGGTTGACTTCTTTACGTTTAAATTTGGAGACCAAAAATTCTTTAAAAAAGTACGACTGAAGCTCTTGAAGGCTGTTTTACATAACTGGCTACAAATAAGAGGGATGTTAGGCATACATTATTATCATACATATGCCCCGATATGGGATTCCCCTGGTACTCCGGAATGCTTGACAGATCAATTAGCACTTCCGTTAAAGAGGGCGGGTCTCTTCAAATGGGGTGACCTTCTTGATACATCAAGAGCACTAAAATGGGAAACGCTGGTAGGTTTAACCGGGGGAACCCTCACGAGATTTAAGTTCTATCAATTATCGGCCTGGTGGGGAAGTCAAGCTTGGGATTCTGGTGATGAGAGCCCCCTTCTAGACCTAATTAGTAATAACACGATAAGAAAGGGGGAGACTGCCCAATGGTACAAAATCTTCATAAGCAATAAGGACAATCAAGAGGCGGAGATTACTAAGTTATGGGACCCCGCTATCTTTCAGGTTTCGGATAACCCTGTTAAATTATGGGCAGATTCTTTCTCTATGTCCCAAAAAATAATTAAACCTTCTAACTTGAGAAGAAATCATCTATATACATTGTACAGGGTTTACTGGTCTCCTGCGAAACTTTCTAAGATCTCCGCAGTCCAATATCCTTGTCCCAGATGTAAGTCACAAGAGGCAGATGATATACATATGTTTTTTGAATGTCCAAGTATTAACAACTTTTGGGGACAAGTCTGCGGGTTTTTGGAGGAGGTACTTTCATTTTCACCTATATACACTTTAAGTTTGGTTTTTTTTGGTCTCCAACCCGATTATGATATTAATAGCAACATATCACAGTTTATTTTTTATGTAATAGTGATCGCCCGAAGAGAGATCTGTAAAGAGTGGAAGTCTGCGCTTCCCCCGACATTCGCAGATTTCCTTAAAAACATCATGGCGGTGAGTAAATTGGATATTTTATGTGGTGGAGAGGAGTCTGCTAAATTATGGTCAGCCTTGAATGCCTGGTGTGAGAAATAGTCCAATGATTATGCCAGAGGTTTTGTGGACTTGTCCTTTCTCTGTAGCAAGTATCAACACGAGAGGAAGTTGGACGAGTAATAACCTTACCTCTGGGCAATCTTCATCGGCTATCCACAAACAAGAGGGCTGGTAACGTGAGTTTGTGTCAGTGGCCTGAAGAGCGCCTATTTAGAGAAATTATCTACTGGTGGCATATATGAGGACAAATAAAAAAAAAAAAAAAAAAAAAAAAAAAAAAAAAAGATAGCTGACCCATAGGTGTCAAGTGTTTTTCCTGTGGGAGTCTGTCATATTAGCATATCAGCTCTATAATTTTAACTGTGCTTCTCAGTTCGATAGCAGTAGATTGTCCAGATTTGTTTTGTGAATTAGCGCACTTATTATTATTTTTTTTGCTGACTGGTTTTCTATCTACTTGCCTGAATGTTGCTGGGGTTTGCATGCTGCGATTCTCATGTGTCCTTCAGGTGCTCCCTTATCTTCATCGCTAGTGTTAAGAAGTAGAGGTCAGAACATGCAGAGACTACTCTGAAGCCGTAATGCATGATGCTTGATTCTGCCCTTTATGCAGGGTTATCCACAGACTTCTTTACTTCACTCCTTCATTTTTGCTGAATTTGTCTTTCTTGGCCTTAGGACTCTATGCACTTTGCCACTGCAAACGAGTGCTAAAGTGCTTGGGTTCTCTCCTTTAAACATGTAGCATTGGCTTATACCCAATTGGCTTTTTTTAATTACTTATAAATTCCTAAGAAAATGTCACTACATGTGCCCAGGTCCTGTAAAGTAAATGCTACTAGTGGGTCTGCAGCACAGATTATGCTACCCACTTATAGAAGCCCTTAGAAATGTCTCAGGCCTAAACCTGCATGTGTGTGTGCAGTTTAAACTGCCAACTTAATTTGGCAAAATAAACCTTTTTCAGGCCTAACCCTCCTTTTTTAGTACATTTAGGTCACCCCTTTGGTAAGTCATGGACAGCCCCAAGGGCAGGGTGCGGTGTATTAAAAAAGTGGGACATGTACTTCTATGTTTTACATGTACTGATAGTGAAAAACTCCTACATTCATATTTCGCTACTGCAAAGCCTATCCATTGGATAACATTAGAGTTGCCTCATTACATTTTATAAGTGTAATTTCCAAATGGGAAGAGATAACCAGTCAATGGTTGGTGTCTCTGGAATCACAATTTAAATTCCTAACTTACGGTGAAGTTGAATTTTAAATCCACTTTTAGAAAGATGCCATTTTCTTGTCTTAGCTATTTGGTGCCTGCAGCCTGAATCTGGTCACATGGCTGAGTGTAGCTGACAGTTTGACTTTATGTATTCCTTTCAGATAGCCACAATCAATGGGTGCTTAGGTGTGAGTGGATGGGCCATCACTGGCAGGATGGGAGGGAAGAGATGGGCATAGCCCTACTTACACTTGAATAGGGTGTGTTTTGCCTCCACACAAAGGGCTGCATGCCACCTATAGTTAGTCTAGAACCAGGGCTAGGAAGGATGGGCATCTGTGCACTTCAAAGACATACCTCTAGAAGTGTATCCCCATTTTAAAGACACAAGTGTGTATAAAACAAGGACTTGAGACACCAACTCACCAGCACACTTCTGGACCTACAGATACTCTGCCAGGAAGAAGGACTGTTGTGCGGCTACAAGAACTGCTACTCTGCTAGGCTGTTGCTTTAAGGGAACTGCTGAACTACTGTGCTGACCTGTTGCCTGCTGCCCTCTTGCCTGGTGAAGAATAAATGGATCTGTAACTTCATCTTGAACCCAAGACCCTAGAGAGACTCAAAGGGCTTGTCTGATGGCCTCCTAATCTAATCCCCAGGGACATAACAGGCTCCTAAAGAGCTCCTGGACCCAGCTATGTGGAGTTCATGACCCCCAAGTGGTGCATCAAAGAGTTCATGACCCCCAAGTGGACCCTTGGGTTGGTTCATCAGCTCTTGAAATCAAGCTTTTGGGCTCCTCGCGACTGCCAACTGACCCGTTTGCACTGGGACCGTGCCACTCCCTCTGAAATCCAGCATGAGCCACCACCAGTTTGTCTCTCTGCACAGCAGTATCCACAGCCCAAGCAGGACCAACGCCCGGCCTCCTCGTTGCAGCACGCCGACTGCCACCTGTGCCAGTCTACTTGCTTCTTGTGACCCTCTCCAATGTGAATGAGACTCTTGGCATAAAGATTTGAGGAGGTAAATCTTCAGTTGGACTAATATGGGACTGTATCTGACCCGTGCTCCATCACGGTTGGCCTGAACCTTTGACTTTGACCCAGTCCAGTGTGACCAGATAGCCGTGGTTGGCACTTTCTGCTTTTAGACACTGTTTTTCAGTTGATCCTTCAAAAAATCATAACTCTGGTTCTAACTGATTGGATTTTTGTCATTTTGGTGTCTAATCATCTGTAAAAATGTATTCTGTTTTTCTAAGTTGGTTTGGGATTTTTCTGGTTACACCCTGCAACGGACTGCAGCTGTGACTTGACCAGGGTTCACACCACAGTCAAGCAGCAACCTATTTTCTTATATAAGATGTCTCTTTATTTATTGAATTCCCTATGTAATTACATAAACCGGTCTACATATATGACAGCTTGCCACTCATGAGTCCTCCTTCTTGCTTCATAATCATCTCTCTTGTCTCTCATCTCCTGTCCCTTGCTACCAACACAAGCAGTCTTGTGCTCCATCATCTAAACAACTGACCATTGTTGCAGGCTGTCTGACATTACATATGCAAAGTGGCAGTGCTTCTGCCTCTTGCTCAAGAAGTCTTGTGATGTCAGAGGCTGACTCATTCATAATGTTGATACATCAAAACATACAGTTTTTAAGCAACAGAAACCAAACATTTAATATTAATATGAGCTTCTCACTCATTTGTGCTCTGTATATAGACATCCAATAACCAGAATATATGTACCAGTGCCCATTCATTATTCAGTCATAAGCCTTTTCCTTCCCAGTGTTAATGTTGTGAAGAAGGTGTGCTCTATCTTTCCATACATATAGTAATGATGATCATTTATTTAGTTAGGGCTTCTGTTGGAAAATGGCCCTCTCTGAAGGGTCACCCCAAACATTTTGTCTTCCTCCTCCTCTTTTTGCTGAGTTCTTTTTGTTGGCCTTGGGACTCTGAGCATTTTACCACTGCTAACCAGTGCTAAAGTGCATGTGCTTCTCCTTTAAACATGGAGAATTTAGTGTATATGTGTTTGGCATATTTGTTGTACTAGAAAGTCCCGTGTAATGCAGTATACCACATTCCCAGGGCCTGTACTTCAAATCTAACTAGTGGGCCTGCAGCAGTGATTGTGCCATCCACATAAGTAGCCTTTCAACCCTGTCTCAGACCTGCCATGGCAGTGCCTCTAGATGCACTTTACCGTCACTTTGATTTGGTATATAAAATTACTTGCCAAGCCTAACACTCCCCTTTTATTACATATAGGACACCCCTAAGGTTGGCCCTAAGAAACCCTAAGGTCAGGGTGCTATGTAAGTAATAGGTAGGACATGTACCTTTGTCTTTTACATGTCCTGGTAGTGACAAACAGCCTATTTCATTTCTCATTACTGTGAGGCCTACCCCTCTCATAGGTCAGCATTGGGAACTCCTTGTTATACATTTAAGCTGTAATTCCTGATCAGAGAGGAGTAGCTTTTACATGATTGATATGTTTAGTGTGATAATAGTAAATCATCCTTACTATTGAAGTTGGATTTAACATCACTGTTTTAGAAATGCTACTTTTACATAGTGGACACTTCTCTGTTCTTACTGCCCTTTGTGCCTGACAGCCTGTCTCCAATACACATCTGGGTTGGGTTACATCTACTCTTTGTGCAACAAACACGTTATGGTAGGTATAAATGAATGTCTGTTTTCCGGAAACACAATATATTAGCAGTGAATGAAACAAGGTAGACACAAGTAGACTGTTTCTTTTAAGGTGAAGTATATTTATACCTTATTCTTCAGAAGGATGACATCAAAGAAATAAACAGCCGACAAGTGTTTCAGCAAGCGGGCAATTTATCCGTGACTCTTCAGGGCTGGTGGTAAGCAAATAACATAGTGCAGTACGGGTTCAACAATTATAGAAATTTAGACACAAGGAGGTGAATCAGCGCAGAAAACACCTCATGTGAGTGAAAACCCTGTAGAAAGTGGAAAGGACATACGAACAATGGCAAGAGTGACTTCACGCAGTTAGAAGATCAAAAACCAAAGTGTACTGTGTACTGACCTGGAAAACTCAAAATATATCACTGCGAAAGAGTAAAAAGGTGCACACAAATTAGACCAAGTTCTAATGAAATCTCAAATTTTGTTAATTAAAGCGATTGCGAAATTCAGAGGAAGCGCAAAGTGGTGGGGTGACGCATGAGAAAGTGGAACATAATAGACTAAAACAGGGGTGAAAGTAAAATCAATTTACAAGTAGTAAACAGTTATATCAACTGACGTCCAAAATTTAGGTTGAAAGTTACCAGAGGTGCCTAGCACATTCAAGTAGAAAAGGGTCAAACAATACACCAGGCAGAATAAGACCTCCAACTGTTTGAAGAACCAAATGACTATGCAGTGTTACCGTTGGTGCATTAAGTTTAAAGCTCAACAACTTAGAGTTTGCAGCAAGTTAGTACAGTATTAATCAATCAATGCAAAGCCATTTGTGAGAAGGCAGTGACAATATAATAAAAACAACCGTTAACTTCAAGAGGCTGCACTCAATCAAGCAATCAATCAGCAGATTTGTATAGCGTGCTACTCACCCGCTAGGGTCTCAAGGCGCTGGGGGGAGGGGGGAAACGCTACTGCTCGAACAGCCAGGTCTTGAGTTGTTGGAAAAGACTCACCGTATAGCTGGTGATAATTCCAACCCGGCCAGATCGGGTTTAAAGTTAGGTGCGGGCCAGTAGTGGCTTGCTTCATCTGGGGCACCACCGGGTGACGGGCGGGGTCAGCCATCAATCAAGTAATCTAGTGACCGTCAAAAAAGCAAGGGATTAGCGTGGAAAGACGCAAGCCCACCTAAAACCATGGCCATAGTAACGAATGCGGACAGGGCGGTCACCTAGGTGTATTCGTTCAGTAAAGCGTGTTGTTCTTCCCTTGAAGCTGAGGGAGAGGGCCGGGCCAAGAGTGATTATGTAGAAATGGTGGGCGGGAGAAAGTCCCCGAAAAACAGCAGGAGACTAGAGCGCTAACCCGGATAAGGGATACACACCGGAAGTAGGCGTTTCTGGCATATGAATGCAAAGTGTATTCAGTAGTTGTTACTAAGCGTCAAGACGCGGGGAGAAGGATAGAACGCTAACCCAGAAGTGGGTATGCAGACCGAAAAGTGAAACTATTCCCATAAAGGTATTGAGTTATGTGTATTGGAGAAAGGGATACAGGAAAGCAAAGTGGATACTAAAAAAGTGTTCAATAGATGCAAATATGTATTTACAAGAATCAACAGTGTCATAATTGCCCTGTAAAAAAGTAAGAATTTATACAGGTGTCTGAATCATACAAAAGGAAAAATTATAAGTCAAATATGAGTATAAGAAACGAAACATTTTCTAACGTACATTTTAAAGGGTAGTGCGCATCAAGAGGAAATATGGTTAGTAACATGTATAACGGAACGTTCTTGATCATTACGCATAATAACACATATGGCAAAGTCAGGTCACATGTTAAACAGTGCATTGGATTGGAAATATCTTGACACAATAAAGCAAACATTTTTTTTATAGGTCGTCAAGAAAATAATTTTTCATTAGGTTCCAATATTAAATAAAATAAAGATGTACAGAAGCCTGAGCGAATATCACAGTTCCCTAAACAATGAAATAACAATAAAGGTTACAAGTGAAAATTTAGGAAAAGATGCAGAAAAAATTATTTTGTTGTCAATGTTTGACATCAAAAATAGGTACTCAAGAGGTACTGGGGCTAGTGTTCAGATTGCTAACCTTGTCTATCTGATTAGGAACAAAATGCAGAACGAATTATTTAAGAGAAAAATAATTTTTTGCTCAGATATAAAACTCTTTTTTGCTCAGTTACAAACATAGGACATCAGTGATCAGGGACCCAAGAAGTACTGGAGCTCGTAATCAGAATTCTTACCATGTTTGACAGATTGGAGACACATATTCCAGGTGGCTTCTTGGCGTCTGAGTCTAAGTTCATGATTGCCACCTCTTATGCTCGCCTCCGTGACATCAATCCCAAAAAACTGAAATCTCTTGTGGGGCTCTGTGTGGGACAAGATGCAACATGTAGTGCCATTGGGTAGCATGCATCCTGTTGATGGATGGCTCTGACGTGTTCACTAATGCGTTCTTCGAGAGGTCAAATGGTGCTGCCCACGTATTGGTTCTTACATGTGCATTCTAGGACATAGGTCACAAACTTGGTGTTACACGTGATGTTGTAATTAATGGCGTATTTCTGTCTGTTGAAGCCACAGAAGTTCCTGGTCCCATGGCATGCCCATTTGCAGACTCCACAGCACCCACATTTGAAGAAGCCCTTGGAGTGAGGCATGTGTCTGAATTTCTATAATTGTTGAACCTGTACTGTACTATGTTATTTGTTTACCCCAACTCTGAAGAGTCACGGGTAAATTGCCAGCTTGATGAAAGACGTGTCGGCTGTTTTTTTTCTTTGATGTCATCCTTCTGAAGAAGAAGGTTCAAATATACTACACCCTCAAACAAACCGTCTACTTGTGTCTACCTTGTTTCATTTTCTGCTATTACATTGTGTTTCCTGAAAATAGACATTCATTTATACCTACCATAACGTATGCACAGGAATTTTGTTGTATTTACTGAGTGGGCCCTTGCCACTCCCATCAGGGGTTATTGGGGTTTCCTCTGACATTAGAGCACAGTACCATCCTTTGTTGTATATTGCTTGAACTCACTGCTACCAGGTAGGGCGCCATTCTTCCTGCATACTCAAAACCCTACACAGAATCCTCATTATCTACTCTTTGTGCATTCCCCCTAGTCAGCCACAAACACTGAAAGCTGAGGCTCATCTGCAATCCCCGGTAGCTTGTCTCCTTTCTGGTGAAGAATTGGCTTGGTAGTTTGGTCTGCCCTGTTCCCATGATGCACTGGGCCAGGGACAGACTAATTTGCATATAGCCAGGTTCTGAGCTGGGATGGGGCAGTGAGATAAATAACGGTGATGGATCAAGCCCTGATCTTTGGACTGGGTAAGAGTGGTCTGCTTAATTCAGACACTCTGTTCATCACCACCCCCTTTTCTGTATCGTTTTTGGCCACTATAGGTGTGGCAGGGTATACTCAGACATGAGTCCCTTTCTCACTGCTCCATCAGGATTCAAGCAAGCCGGGCCGAAGAGGCTGAAATGCCAGAAACCGGTCCCCGGTAGCTTGTCTCCTTTCTGGTGAAGAATTGGCTTGGTAGTTTGGTCTGCCCTGTTCCCATGATGCACTGGGCCAGGGACAGACTAATTTGCATATAGCCAGGTTCTGAGCTGGGATGGGGCAGTGAGATAAATAACGGTGATGGATCAAGCCCTGATCTTTGGACTGGGTAAGAGTGGTCTGCTTAATTCAGACACTCTGTTCATCACCACCCCCTTTTCTGTATCGTTTTTGGCCACTATAGGTGTGGCAGGGTATACTCAGACATGAGTCCCTTTCTCACTGCTCCATCAGGATTCAAGCAAGCCGGGCCGAAGAGGCTGAAATGCCAGAAACCGGTCCCCGGTAGCTTGTCTCCTTTCTGGTGAAGAATTGGCTTGGTAGTTTGGTCTGCCCTGTTCCCATGATGCACTGGGCCAGGGACAGACTAATTTGCATATAGCCAGGTTCTGAGCTGGGATGGGGCAGTGAGATAAATAACGGTGATGGATCAAGCCCTGATCTTTGGACTGGGTAAGAGTGGTCTGCTTAATTCAGACACTCTGTTCATCACCACCCCCTTTTCTGTATCGTTTTTGGCCACTATAGGTGTGGCAGGGTATACTCAGACATGAGTCCCTTTCTCACTGCTCCATCAGGATTCAAGCAAGCCGGGCCGAAGAGGCTGAAATGCCAGAAACCGGTCCCCGGTAGCTTGTCTCCTTTCTGGTGAAGAATTGGCTTGGTAGTTTGGTCTGCCCTGTTCCCATGATGCACTGGGCCAGGGACAGACTAATTTGCATATAGCCAGGTTCTGAGCTGGGATGGGGCAGTGAGATAAATAACGGTGATGGATCAAGCCCTGATCTTTGGACTGGGTAAGAGTGGTCTGCTTAATTCAGACACTCTGTTCATCACCACCCCCTTTTCTGTATCGTTTTTGGCCACTATAGGTGTGGCAGGGTATACTCAGACATGAGTCCCTTTCTCACTGCTCCATCAGGATTCAAGCAAGCCGGGCCGAAGAGGCTGAAATGCCAGAAACCGGTCCCCGGTAGCTTGTCTCCTTTCTGGTGAAGAATTGGCTTGGTAGTTTGGTCTGCCCTGTTCCCATGATGCACTGGGCCAGGGACAGACTAATTTGCATATAGCCAGGTTCTGAGCTGGGATGGGGCAGTGAGATAAATAACGGTGATGGATCAAGCCCTGATCTTTGGACTGGGTAAGAGTGGTCTGCTTAATTCAGACACTCTGTTCATCACCACCCCCTTTTCTGTATCGTTTTTGGCCACTATAGGTGTGGCAGGGTATACTCAGACATGAGTCCCTTTCTCACTGCTCCATCAGGATTCAAGCAAGCCGGGCCGAAGAGGCTGAAATGCCAGAAACCGGTCCCCGGTAGCTTGTCTCCTTTCTGGTGAAGAATTGGCTTGGTAGTTTGGTCTGCCCTGTTCCCATGATGCACTGGGCCAGGGACAGACTAATTTGCATATAGCCAGGTTCTGAGCTGGGATGGGGCAGTGAGATAAATAACGGTGATGGATCAAGCCCTGATCTTTGGACTGGGTAAGAGTGGTCTGCTTAATTCAGACACTCTGTTCATCACCACCCCCTTTTCTGTATCGTTTTTGGCCACTATAGGTGTGGCAGGGTATACTCAGACATGAGTCCCTTTCTCACTGCTCCATCAGGATTCAAGCAAGCCGGGCCGAAGAGGCTGAAATGCCAGAAACCGGTCCCCGGTAGCTTGTCTCCTTTCTGGTGAAGAATTGGCTTGGTAGTTTGGTCTGCCCTGTTCCCATGATGCACTGGGCCAGGGACAGACTAATTTGCATATAGCCAGGTTCTGAGCTGGGATGGGGCAGTGAGATAAATAACGGTGATGGATCAAGCCCTGATCTTTGGACTGGGTAAGAGTGGTCTGCTTAATTCAGACACTCTGTTCATCACCACCCCCTTTTCTGTATCGTTTTTGGCCACTATAGGTGTGGCAGGGTATACTCAGACATGAGTCCCTTTCTCACTGCTCCATCAGGATTCAAGCAAGCCGGGCCGAAGAGGCTGAAATGCCAGAAACCGGTCCCCGGTAGCTTGTCTCCTTTCTGGTGAAGAATTGGCTTGGTAGTTTGGTCTGCCCTGTTCCCATGATGCACTGGGCCAGGGACAGACTAATTTGCATATAGCCAGGTTCTGAGCTGGGATGGGGCAGTGAGATAAATAACGGTGATGGATCAAGCCCTGATCTTTGGACTGGGTAAGAGTGGTCTGCTTAATTCAGACACTCTGTTCTTCACCACCCCCTTTTCTGTATCGTCATCTGCAATCTGTGCACTCATCTGTATTCATCTGCCTTCTGATGGGTCTTCCTGTGCAGGAAGGGGAGAAGTGGCTCGCACTTACATCTGAATAGGCTGTGTCCTGTCCTCACACAAAGCACGGATCAACTACCCAGGGTTAAATTGGCATGCAGGATGGGCCTAAAGTGGATCCTTATGCAATTCAGAGAGTTCTTTTAAAGTCACCCCCTACATCAAGGGCACTTATGTTATGTTATGTTAAATTGCTTTTGTAATGCGCACAGCTACCCAAAAAGGGTTTCCCGACGCCAGCCAGGCTGGAAGCAGAGCATGGAATTATTGGTTAAATAGCCATGTTTTTAAATTCTTGCGAAAACTTGTGAAATTTTATTTTAAGGCGAAGAGATGCAGGCAAAGTGTTCCACAAGGTAGGACCGAGAAAGGCAAAAGAACGACCTCCCATTCGTGAGAGTCTCATCCTGGGAACCAAATATTTCCCTGAGTGGTGGAACGCAGTTGTCGTGAAGGATACTAAGGTTGGGCCAGGCCTTGCATGTACAGAGGGGCAATATCAGACTTGATCTTAAATAATAGGCTCAATGCTTTAAATTTAACACGGCTTTCCCCTTTCAACCAATGGAGATCGCGTAAGTAGCTGGTGGTGGAGGTGAATTTGGTAATTCGGCATAGTAATCTTGCTGCCGCATTTTGCACCTGTAACTTCCGCACTATATCTTTGTTAGCCCCAAGATAGAGACCGTTGCCATAGTCCATTCTCTAGGTCATAAGTGCCTGGACCATCGTTTTCTGGGTGGAACAAGGAAGCCTCCAGACAACTTTTCACAACCACTTCAGTACAGTGAAGCAGGTAGCTGCCACTTTTACAACTTGCTGTCTCATGGACAGTCGATCATCAACGATGAAGCTCAGATTGCGGACTTGTTGAGTGGACTGGGGGGCAATACCCAATTCAGTGGGCCAGTGACGGGGGCCCCATAGTTCTTTGTTATTCCCAAAAACAAGAACCTTGGTCTTGTCGCCATTAAGTTTAAGCATGTTTGTTTGCATCTATGCTGCAACTTTCCTTAAGCCATCTTGAAGAGCTGATGGACCGGACACCTTCTCGGAGGAAAGAGAGAAGATGATCTGGGTATCATCTGCGAAAGAGAGGAGAGATGACCCAGCTTCTTCTACAATGGTCGGCAGTGGTTTAACATAAATATTAAAAAGTAGTGGACCGAGAATAGAGCCCTGCGGGACTCCGCAATCAGATGAATAAAGTTTAGATGTGGTGGCAGCAGAAAATATTTGAAAAGTACAGTTGGTCAAGAAAGATATCAGCCATTTCAGAGCTAAGCCAGAGATGCCGAGAGATTGAAGGGATCGTATTAAAACGGTGTGAGACACCGTGTCAAAAGCAGTGCTCAGATCGAGTAATATGAGGGCTACTGTGTCCCCCATATCCAAGCGGTGTCTCAGCATCTCCGTCACGCCCAGCAGGGTGGTCTCTGTTAAGAAACCGGCTCTGAAACCGGACTGAGAGTCATGTAAAAATTTAGAAGATTCAGTAAACTGTGTAAGTTGATAGTTTATACGCTTTTCCCAAATTTTAGAGTAAATCGGGAGAAGGGAAATAGGTCTAAAATTGGAAAGTTAGGCAGGGTCAGCGTTAGCTTTCTTCAAGAGTAGAAGAATCATAGTGTGCTTCAACACTGGAGGGACAGTTGCTTCCTGTATAGAGGCATTAAGATGGTTCATAATAAGTTCAAGGAAAGGTGTATCAAGTTGTTGCAGTACCCTAGAGGGTAAAATGTCCCGAGATGAACCTGATTTTATGCTACCCAAATTTTTAGTGAATGAGTTAATATTTAATGGTGACCAGGATTGCAGTTTATTAATGGGTTCTGTTCTATCAGTAGACTCAAGATCAAGGTTTTGTTGAATAGTCATAGCTGTTAAAGTGCCACTCATCATGGAGTGAATGTTTTTGACTTTGTTCACAAAGAAATTAGCAAGATCATTGCATTGTGACTCATCCAAAGCGGGGGACGTAGGTTGAGTGTCTGGGCCTGAAAGTTTTTTAACCATTGAAAACAATGTTGACGGACAGTTCTGCGCAATGGAAATAGTCAGTGCGACATAGCTTACGCGTGTTTCTTTGCAAAGTGCTTGGTATTTTTTAAGGCGTTTTTGTATTTTATTTTGGACTCAGTGGCATCATTTAACCTCCAATGTCTTTCTAAGTTTTTATATTTGCTCTTTTCTTCTTTGAATTGCTCCATGAACCAAGGGGCAGGGGAGCGATGGTTATATGAATTTTTATTAGAATACGGAAGACAATTGTCAATTGCTTTAAGAAGCCAACCTTGAATTACATCCAAAGAAGAAGTAGAGACATGGGAAATAGAAGGAGAACTGTCAGAGAGAAGCTTATTAAAGGCTTTCATATCAAATTTACTCCAGTTCCTAGATTTCTGCTGTGGGCCAGAAATCGTTATGGGTGGGTTGGTTGGATCAGTGCAATGAAATCTGGTTGCATAATGATCTGACCAACATAGGGGGAGAGATGGTGAACATTGGATATCGGACAGGTTGGAAAAAATAGGGTCCAGTAAGTGACCTGCCTTGTGAGTAGGGCCCGTATTACACAGTGGCAAGTTTATTACTGCGAGATATGAGATGAGCATACAGCTGGTAGGGCATGACAGGTTGTCCAAATGTATATTAAGGTCACCCAAAATAGTGAAGTTGGTCGCCTTGAGAAGATAAGAAGAAATTAATTCTGGAAAAAAGGCCACCCAAGAAGTGGGCGATCCAGGAGGGCGATAAACAAGCAAGCCGGACAAAGTAAAACGAGGGGTCAGCACAAGTTTAAAAAGGCTTGCTTCACAGCCCTTAAGAGCGAGTGCATCTAGTTTGCATGAGTACGATTTTTTAAATATTATAGCAATACCACCCCCTATCTTAAGTTCCCTGTCAACCCTAACTATAGAATAGTTGGGAGGAAGCACAGAGGCTACATCTGGGCCTGAACTCACATGCAGCCATCTTTCTGTCAGAAACATAGCATCAGGCAGTTTGCTACTTAGTAAGTCAAATATATCCAGTTTATGTTTAGAAAGGGAGCAACAAGTAATGTTCCAGAAAGTAAAGATCGTGTCAGTGAATTTACAACAAGTGGAGGGGCGGTTATTGTGTATAATGGAACCATTCACACTGTACTCCCCATTAAGGCATGATTTGTCAAATTTCAAACTGCAACAATTTCATTTGGAAGACTCATCTAAAGGATTAAGGCACTCACATTTAGGTTGGGAGATGCCACAATAGTTTAATAACTGTGAAGATGTATATCTTATTGAGGCAGAGACTTTTAAAGGATTTTGAACAGGGATTAGGGCCCCTGGTCACGTCCAGGAGCAGACGGGCGCAGACGGGCTTGCCATTGGTGCGGCGCACCACCGGCGTGCCCGCTGCGCGTTCTGTGGGGCATCTGGTTTTATCGTGGGAGGTAAGGGCCGCTCGAACACCGACCTCCTCGCGACCGGAAGTGGTGCAATCTGAGCAAAGACCCTCCACAACAATTGTGATATACCCGAGGTGGACCGGGGAAGGGGGAACAACACTTAGGTAAGTGAAAGTAGTGATAACAGTTTTTAAAGCAGTTACGGTGCAGAAACAGTCATTCAAAATTAAACAAACAACTCAGGCAAGATATCGCTAGATAATTTAAAAAAGTATATTGACCCACTCTGGCTAGGAGCAGCGAGCACTTGAGTCTTTTCATGCGCATCCGCTGCGCATTCTGTTGTGCATCCAGTTTTATCGTGGGAGGTAGGGGCCGCTCAAACGCCGACCTCTTTGTGACCAGAAGTGGTGCAATGTGAGCAAAGTCCCTCCACAACAATCGGGATATACCCACGGTGGACCGGGGACCAGGGAACAACACTTAGGTAAGTGAAAGTAGTGATAATAGTTTTAAAAGCAGTTACGGCGCAGAAACAGTCATTCAAAATTAAACAAACAGCTCAGGCAAGATATCGCTAGATAATTTTAAAAAGTATATTGACCTACTCTGGCTAGGAGCAGCGAGCACTTGAGTCTCTTCGTGTGCATCCGCTGCACATTCTGTTGTGCATCCGGTTTTCTCGCGGGGGGTAGGAGCCGCTTGAACGCCGACCTCCTCGCAACCGGAAGTGGTGTAATGTGAGCAAAGTCCCTCCACAACAATTGGGAGATACCCGCGGTGGACCAGGGACCGGCAAACAACACTTTGGTAAGTGAAAGTAGTGATAATAGTTTTAAAAGCAGTTACGGCACAGAAAGAGTCATTCAAAATTAAACAAACAACTCAGGCAAGATATCGCTAGATAATTTAAAAAAAAGTATATTGACCCACTCTGGCTAGGAGCAGCAAGCACTTGAGTCTTTTCGTGCGCGTCCGCCACTTTTGGGTATAAGTACTGGGTTTTTGACCCCTTAAAACAAACACTTCTGTATCTTGAACTGAACCTCTCTCAGAAGTACTGCTGAGCTTCTTAAGGGACTTAAATGGACTGATTTTCTCGGAGGAATGCTTTGCTGCTTGTTGCCCTGCTGCCTGCTGGTCCCTGACCCTGCTGTAAGGACTCTGTCTTCCCTCCAAGTGCTCTCCAAGGGCTTGCCTCCTGTTATACTGAAGTCTCAGTGACACAAAAACTTCCTACAATGTTGCTGGTTCTGCTGAACTCTGCCTTCTATGAGTCTTACCTTTGCCTGCAGTTCCCCCTCCAAGCTCTGGGCCTCAGAAGTGGGTTCTGCATCTGATTTCCACAAAAACTGATGCATTGCCTTAACTTAGTGAGAATTTCCTATGCACTGTCCACCTATGCAAAGGCTGCTCGACAACAAAGAATCCACAGCCTGTGCATAGTGATGGCGGTGCAGAGACTGCTTGACTGTGAAGCTTTGCATTGACTTCAAAAGAGCCGATGAAAATGCTGGACCCTCTCAGGGTCCTGTAGCCAGTCTGCCCTCCATTGCAGGCAGCCTGAACCTTGGATTTGCACCGGTCCCACACAACCTCAAGTAACCTTTTGACCGCTATTGACTTCTAAGCTTTTGGTCTGATCACAAACTGATAAACTTCTCTTTTACACATACAACCTATCCCCTGAACCACCTGCCCACTCAGTACACCAAACGCAGGCCTTGGCACAAAATAACCTCTGCTAAGCTCGTGCACGTATGGGAACAGCCAATACTTTCCAACTCCGAAAACATCGACACTGCTCTCTCCAAGTTTAATTCCACTCTGATGGCAGCTATTGACACTCTTGCCCCTCAGAAAAATGTAAAAAAATCTACCATGGCTAAAAGGGAAGCCTGGTACACTGAGGCCCTAAAAATTGAAAAGCAGGGATGCAGAAAATTAGAGAAACTTTGGAGACGAACAGGTAAGGAGGAAGATAAGATTCGTTATCTGGAAGTAATGTCCTCCTATTATAAAAACATAAAAAAGGCCAGGAAAGTAAGCCTTACAACCCAAATTGAAGAGGCAGGCAACTCAACAAGAGAACTTTTTAAAATTATTCAGACCTTCACTAACCCTGAGGTGTGCGAGAGCCCAAACACTTTTACCCAGGTTCTGTGTGACGATATATCCCAATTTTTTGAAGACAAAATAGAAGGGATATATAAAAAAAATCACCGCTGTCTCAGACCCTCTGGGAAATGAAGTCCCTGAAATATCCCCTATGCTGACCTCTGAAAAAACTCTTCAGGCAATCCCAGAAATAACTACTGAGGACCTGACCATACTTATTAATCAAATAAAGACTAGTTCTCCCACTGACCTGCTACCTGCTAAATTCATCTCCCCTCTAATTGACATAGTAGGACCTTCCATTCAGAAATTGCTCAATCTCTCATACGCTGAGGGCATGCTCCCATCAGCCTGGAAGAAAGCGGTAGTGAACCCTATACGCAAAAATTCCACCTTGCCCTGGTCTGAACTCTCCAACCTCCGCCCGATTTCTCTCCTTCCTTACATCAGCAAACTGGCAGAGAAGCACGTAAATACCATTCTTTCCGACTTTATCGAGGCGACAGGGGGCCTGGACCAATCACAATCTGGGTTCAGGCCCAACCACAGCACTGAATCAGCCCTTCTTTCTGTGACGGATCAGATCAAAATGTCACAGGATAGAGGGGGCTCCATGATTCTAGTGCTGTTGGACCTGTCTGCAGCCTTCGATACCGTGGCCCATAACATCCTTCTCGGCCGGCTGCAAGGAGTAGGAATCGGAGGCTTAGCACTATCATGGTTGGAGAGTTTCCTCTCCGGGAGATCACAATCTGTCAGCCTGGGACCCTTTTGTTCCATCTCTAGGGGGCTCACGAAGGGGGTGCCACAGGGCTCATGCCTTAGCCCTACATTGTTTAATGTATATGTGGCCCCCCTTGCTGAGATTGTGCGGAAGTATGGGTTCACACCGATCTCCTACGCTGATGACACCCAGCTCCTCTACCCTTTCAGCTCCCTTGACTCTAAAGTCAAAGAGAACTTTGCTGAGGGTATGAGGGCGGTGTCACATTGGATGGTGACGAACTGCCTCCAATGCAATGTCACAAAAACTGAGGTCATGCTTTTTGGCAAAGCAAGTATTCTTTGGTCCCCTGACTGGTGGCCAATAGATCTTGGCCCAGTACCTACATCTAAACATCATGTGAAGAATCTTGGGGTGAAACTGGACCAAAAGCTGACCCTGAAGGAGCACACCAACCACATTGCAGGATTGTGCTTTCATACTATTGGCCTACTTAGACGTGTCTTTCCGTATCTCCCTGCCTCTTACAGAAAGACACTTGTGCAGGCATTAGTGACCAGTCGTCTGGACTACTGCAACGGCCTGCTGACATTAGCAAACGCTGACGCAGTAGGTCGTTTGCAGGTAGTCCAGAACACGGCAGCAAGACTGGTTATGGGTGCACCAGCTAGGACCCCCTCTAAACCCTTGCTGAGGGAACTGCACTGGCTCCCAATAAGACAGCGCATCGATTTTAAGATCTGCTGCACGGTCCATAGATGCATCTATGGTATAGGTCCTAAATACTTGTCTCAATCCCTGGTGCCATATCAGCCCAGTAGGTCCCTTCGTTCAAGTAGTCAAGCCTTGCTAAAACCCCCGGCCACAAAGAAGTCCAGACAAGGAGACCGGGCCTTCTCCTCAGTCGGACCTGCCCTATGGAACAGACTGCCCCTTGATGCCAGAACAACTACTAACTACCTATCCTTTAGGAAAATACTAAAAACCATCCTTTATCAAGAAGCATTTTTGCCCACTTAACTTCCCCTGACTCACTGACTGAGCTTCCTACTGCTGGCAAAGCGCGGAGATACCCTTACGGGATTGATTCCTGCGCTATAGAAGAATTTAAAATAAAAATAAAAAATAAGCGCACCTTTTTTATTTAAACTTTAAAAATTCATATCTTGACTTCTACTTATTGGATATTTGACGTTTTGGTCTCATTTTGCTCAGATAAATATTCTCTGTTCTTTTTTTAAACCTGTGTGAAGTCTTTTCGTGGTGTATTCATTGTGTTACTGTGTGTGTGTGTGTGTGTGTTTCACAGATACTTTACACATTGCCCTTGCAGATAAGCCTGTCTGCTCTGTGTCAAGCTCCCAGAGGGTGAGCACAGGTTTTCATATTGTGTATTTAGCTTTCTCTGACTACAGTTATGGTTCCTACCTGACCTGGGTGCATACCTCAGCCAACCAGGAATCCCATTTCTAACAGCCTCATACCACTGGTTTTGAAGTTCTAGGTGCTGTAAATAGCAGTTTTACATCTACTATATGTATTGTACTCAGAGACAGTTAAGGTTGCATTGTATTTCTCTTCCCTGGACATTTGTCTTGCAAACATTACACTGGGTTATCATCATATAAGAAAAACTTTCCCTGTAGTGAGTCTGAAATAGACGTCTACCCATCAGACTACAGTCTACTAAAGTGGAAAGAAAACAGCTTCTAATAATCTGCTTTTGTTGGATACTTGACATTATATGGAAACAGGACATAGCAGGCTCTTGGAGGCACAAGATGAGCCCTACTTCATGGAGGCCCTAATTAAGTGTTGCATTGGAAATTGCTATTTTGCCCATTGTTAGAAATGGTTTATCTGGTTTGCTAAGGCTTGAGCCAAAGCCAGGAAGAAACCATGTCTCTAATCAGGGCAAGGGAGTTACACGCCAAAGATAACCCCTGCTCACCCCCTTGGTAACTTGGCAAGAGCAGTCCGGCTTATCCCGGAGACCATGTGTAAAGCATTTGCGCACGCACACAGTAACAACATCCCAGGCACACTACAAAAGGAACTCCACACAAGGTTATATGAAAAATAGCCTTTGTACTCTCATAACACATTCAAATAGTAAGCACATATTATACATGGTGCCACATGGCACTAGGTCATATTTACAAGGGATTATTTACACCTAGCAGGGCCCACTGGACCACTGTCAGAAACATCACAAAGTGAACTTAGTAAAAGTGAAACAGATCATAAATGTACAACCAGTAACCACTGGTTATCACTGTACTTAGCATCAGCCTGTAACATAAACTACATTATGCACAGTATCACATTAGGCGCGAATTACATTCTGTGCCAACCTCACCAGCATAAACACATTATGCAATCTTCTCATAAGTCTAAACTCATTAGACCCCAACCTCCTAAGCATAACTCACAGGAGGGGCATAAATCACAGTGGAACATAATCTCACTAGCATAAACCATAACATGCAAACCAACCTCATACTTAAAAATCACATTTAGAGGTATAACAGAGGGTGCATAAAACATAGTACATACATTACATTTCCTAGCACCACATAATCACATTAGGGTCTGGCACCCTACAATCCTAACAGTCCACCTGGCCAACTGGCCATCTCTCAGGGGCTTAGATGCCCTATGTCCCAAAGTCAGGGCTGCCGCCTATGCAGCGAAAGTCAAGGGTGCGCTACTACGCAAACCTAAATGTAGCAGCTGCGCACTACTTGCTGGGCAGCTGGGAAAGTATGGGGCAAAGGAGTGCATCTCACTCCTAACTCAAAAACATGCCCCCTAAAAACTGCGGCCTCAATGTTGCAGCTGGCACTAAGTGATGCGCAGCTGTGAGGACCAAATGTGGGTCCTGGGCACTCACTGTGCCCTAAAACAAATATGCCCAAATTGGCACTAGCACCGACAATGTGCTCTGATATGGAAGCCCCCCCACGACGTTGCAGGTGCCCTTTAGCGAAACGGGGCAGCTGTGGAGGAATGGCCAGACAAAGGGGAAAAGCATGGGCCCCACTGGGCCCTCTAAAAAACGACTATGCCCAACGTTGGAGCCACACTGGGCTCTAAAACAATCATGCCCATGTTGGAGCCACACTGGGCTCTAAAACAATCATGCCCATGTTGGAGCCACACGGGTTCTAAAACAAAACAGGCCCACAATGGAGCAAACACGGGTCCCTCTGGCCCGCTAAACAGCAATGTGCCCCCCTCATTGGAGCGGCCTGCAACTGCGGGTCCACTCAGGAAGCCCCTACTCACCGGGGCTGCTCGGGGGCATCTGGTGGCTGGGATCGGCACCGACGGACCTCAAAGGGTGAGCCTCTCTGCTCCTCTGTGGACTCCGGTCTATGCGGCGGTCCGTGGGGCTCCCTCTTCACCACGACTCCTTTCCGCCCACATGCGATTGATTCCCCGCCTGTGTGGGCAAATTATTTAGTGGGCGCGGTCGTGGCGAGACCAGCTCGTCTTGAGCACAGCTCCACCGTGACTCATGATGAGCTGGTCTTGTCACGAGCACCGCGGCGCCGCGCTCACCCCTCCTGCACCATGGGGGAATAACCCCCCAGGGAAGGGGTTAAAAGTGCCTTGTATATACAGAATAGCACGAGAGCCTACATTAGGCTTTACGTCCAATCATGTTATTTTTAATTATCCGTCACTCCCATATTTCCTTGAAATTGAATGTCTTTCTTTCCCATAGAATATTCTCAATTTTTCTGCTGCAGAACATGTTTGCATTTTTAATGTCGGTATCCTTGTAATGAAACGTAGGTCAAACAACATACACAATTTTCCATGCATAACAAATGTATGTTTTTTAACGGCCACCTTAAGACTTATGTCTGCCTTTCGAAATGATATGCGTTTGTGTCAGCAAGTGACTGTTCAATAACGCTTGACAGCTAATTCAGGGTTGTATTAGTCGAGCTCTTCAAATGAAAATGTATTTTGTCAGTGGATGTGATGCCCTTGTCTCAGTTGCCATATGGTTCATTACGTGTGTTCTTCTCCGTGTATTCTTGTAAAAGCAGATATTTATTACAGTCATAAAACCCTCAATCTCCTGCAGAACCAAAGGTGACTGAGTGCAGTGTAACGGTGCAGCCCACCTTCAGCTGTGCGTGCACTGTGATGAAAGTCCTTCAATAGCCGCAAAGGACGCACAAGCTTCTATTTCCCTAAAAGCATTCTCTACTTTAATTTCATTAATAACAGATCGGCGTCCACGTGACACTCTAAATACCCTACTCCGCCAACTGACCACCGCTTTCTCGGCATAAACACATCTTCCATCAATAAAAAGTATAAGAACATAAAGCTATCCTGTTTGATCTGTTCACGCCTTTCTTGCTCTCTTACTAACACAATTTTAAAGTCCTATAAAAATTACTTCAGGCATGCGACATGCTTCCTGGCTGCCAAGTAACACAATATATACATTGAAGAAGTCTTTTAATAAGTTGCAGCATATTGTTACTTTTGTATAGTGCTTCACACACATGAAGTGCCTTGAGGCACCTTCAAGAGGCTATCTAATTGCTGTGAATGTTTTGGAGAGTGTATGGCGTGAACTTTGTGGGAAATGTTGGTTTTTGCCTGACTCCCTTTTAGATGCCCATGGGGCACGCAGGAGCTACTAGGCCCTACCGTGGTGGTTGAGGCCTTTTACCCCTCATGTTCTGGGGACCATTTTACAATAAATCCTGAGCACTGACTCTCAGTGATAGCTATGGATGAGCAGTCAAAGCCTCCTTTGAGGAGTGGAGGGGTTTTAGATGAAGGTAAATAAACATGACTTACACCTCAAAGTACACACAGTACGAACAATAAATCAATGTCCTGTCTAGTACTTACTTCTATAAGAAAAAGAGGTATTTGAAATCCCCACACTACACAGTCAAAGGAATAGTGACATTCATAAGCAATATCACGATACCCTTATGGTCAGGGCTCTAGTACTTTTCCAGGAAATTCCTGTCGGACCCTCTTTCTTATATCGTGGCTGGGGCTATTCCCCATTCACTAGTGCGTACATCCAGATAATGCTTACTAGTAGGCCTTACGAAAGAGTTACCCTTTGACTCCTTAGTAATTAGTCAAAAGTGTCTATGGTGCCGCAGTACCATTGGCAGTGAATCCCCCAGTGTCCCACAGGCCCACCTCCGGTCTTACCTGCTCCGGTGGCCTGGAAGTGTTTCGTGCTACAGAGAATAACCTCTCCTTGGGCTCTCCTGAGTCCAGATGCTGTTCTGTGAAGTTGGGCAGTTTGCGGTTCACGTTGCAGCACCTGGCCAGTGCAGGCTCTTTTCTCGGCACAGCACTACCAGTTCTTTCCAGAGATTGGAGCTGCTCCCGTTCTGCAAACAGGAGATAATTTACTCTTACCCTCATGGGAGAAGTGGGATGTGAATCTCCAGCTCCAAACTAGAGTCAGGCAGGGGTATGTTGCCTCCACTGGCATCCTTGCATTCATCGGGATATAATTCAGTGGCAGGTCGCAGTGTGCAGACTTTACTTGCTGGTCACAGCCACAATCTTTCCATTATGGTAACGACCTGAACTCTTGGACACAGTGGTACTGGCAGATACTCCTCACACATGAGGTTGCTGCCATCGGTCTTTGCGCAGAGCCTTCCAATGCGACAGCCCTCACCATGGCAGCCCCACCTGGCATACCAGATCACCGGTAAAGGCACACACAAAACTCAACACTCTTCGCCCAATAATTTCAGCAGTGGCAGCCTCTTGCATGTGAGTCACTGCAAGGAGATGTTGAGGTCCTGGTGCTTCCTGCATTGCTCTCCGTACATGCTCAATTTAAGACCAGGCCTGGGCGGTGAACTCTGCTCAATTCGCAGAGTTTGTCGGTTTTTCTGCACTCCACGGAGCTCGCGGCGTGCAGAATACTCTGCTCCGCGTAGTGCAGCGGAATTTATTTCCACGTTCGCACTCGTGAACGGTAAGTTCGCAAGCGTGACCTGCCACTCAAGTAGAATTTCTACCCGAGTGGCAGGAAGACACACGCGAACGGCAGTTCGCACTGCACTCTGCCACTTGCATCACTTTGCAGAGTTCTGCATAGTGAAACTACGCAAACTACCCCCAGGCCTGATCAAGACGACCCTCTCCTGGCATACAGGAGTCACCTGACCATTCCTGTGCATGGGCAGTGATACGATCGGTGCTCAGCCATTCTCCCCACTCAGTAAGTCCTCACAATAGAGAACCCTACTGGACCTTGCTCCCGCCAGTGTTCTCCTTTAATTCACTGGGCACACTGGTCATGGTAAGAAGGTAGGTACTGGTACGCCAGGACAGGTGGTCTTGGTTCCCTCTTTGATGTCCCCTCACCCAGCATGGAGACTAGAAGGCATTGACCAATCCTTTGCTGACCTGTTATTGGGCCTCCTTCAGAAGTCCCACAAGCGTAGGACACTCCTCTGGGTTTGCCCTTCTGGAGTTAACAAAGCCTTCAGCTCCAGAATCAACCCAAACTTCAGCAGATGGTCCTTTATAGGAACGTCATCCTCCTCTCCCTCTGGAGCAACAGTGATGACCTTCACAGCCACTGTCTTCGCAGAGTCAGAACTTTCGTGAAAACTCACCTGTCCAGGCCCCTGTGAATCAGAGATTATCCAGCCTCCCTCTGAGACTGATTTGCAGCCTGTGCTTTGGCTAACCTAGCTGTTGTTGTCCAAGCCATAAAGGCTCCTGAACTGACACCAAATCACTGGCAATCAAATCAATGCCCAAGAGACAACCAGCTCCTTGCTTTCTCCCTTACCCCAAAATCAGTCATGGCCAACCTACCATTGAGCTCATTGTAAACCTTGGCAAGCGGATACTCCATGCCCTCTACACTGGCTACCAATGATGTGTTCTTCGTTCCAGGCAGCTTATCCTCAGGGATCAGGTACTTCCTCTCAACCTTAGTGTGAAAGGCTCTAGTATCCAACAGGGCAGGCCCTTTTCCTCCCATTGATACTAACTTGCTGCATAAGACCTCCTATTTCTCACATAACCTGTCTCAACCCCACATCCATTTCTGACATCGCGGCAACCATTTCTACTGGAAAAAAAATCCGGCACCAGGACCAGCCCTAGAAGGAGGACTCGTGCATCAAACACAAAGACACCATCAAGTGCAACTCTTACACTGACTCAGAAGCCAGTTTTATGGAACACTTGCACTTCAAGCTTCAGACAGACTGTAAAACCACCCTCAAAGGCATCCTTGCCTACTGGAGCCAAGCGAGAGTGTGACGTCTCCATGGGCATCTTTTCGGTCCTCAAGAAATCAGTCAGGAGCACGTCTGAGTGTGTGGCTTGACCCACTGGTCACAACCACAATCTTTCTTCCTAGACAATGACCAAACACTTGGCCACAATGGTATTGGCAGCCCTTCCTGGCATATGGGGTCGGCATCCATGTGGTTCTCAAGAAATCAGTCAGGAGCATGTCTGAGTATGTGTCTTGATCTACCAGTCACAGCCACAATCTTTCCTTCTAGGAAATGACCAAACACTTGACCACAATGGTAGTGGCAGCCCTTCCTGGCATATGGGGTTGCCACAGTACTCTCTGTGGGTGCAGACTCTTCTGTTGCGATTGCATTCTCCAAGACGGCCGATCCTGGCATATGGGGTTGCTGATAAAGGCAGACACAAGTCTTGCCGCTATTTGCCCAATAACGAGCAGTGTGGCCAGGACCTTCCCATACTGCGCTCCTTACATAGCTAAGATAATGCAGCTCTCTCACGGCATACGGTGGTCGCTAGACCATTCCTGCACACAAGCAACGACCGGGAAACATCCTTTACAACGCAACTTTTACCACGCAGTGCCTTTACGACGCAACTATTACAATGCATGTCATTACAACGCATAGCGCTGGGGGGCGCTCCAGGATGAAGAATAGATTTAATTTACTATCCAACACCTTCCCAACTATCCACGGGGACTGGAGTTGGAATAGTAAATTAAACTATTCACTATCCAGCACCCCTAAGCGCTATTCGTTGTAAAGGCATGCGTTGTAAAAACTGCGTTGTAAAGGCATGCGTGGTAAAAGCATGCGTTGTAATGTCATACATCCGCAACGACCTGATCAGTGCTCATCCATTCTCCTCACACCTCATTCAGGCAGTCCTCTTAATACGGCTCCCCACTGGACCTCGCTCCCTTCAATACTCTTCTTTTGCTCACACGGCATACTGGTCTCAGCAAGCAGTCTAGAGTTGGTGAGCCAGGCTCAGGGCAGATGATCTTGGTCCCTGGATGATTTCACCTAACCCAGCACAGAGACTAGCAGGCCTTTGCCCCCAATCTTGGTCACAGGCAGACGTCTTGCAAAGCTTCCCTTTCTCATACAACCCGTCTGGCTGCTTGACAGATGACAAAGTTTGGGTTCCTAACCTCCTCTACTTACACCTGTATTCCAGTCCCCACATGCTGATTTAGGATCGGAGTCTTTGAAGTTTTGAGTTGGGGTTCTGCTTCTTCTGAAGTGTATACTTCTCTTTTTCTTCTTTCCTCTTGAAAGGATTGCTATCCCAGCAGACAAGACTCCGCAGCTAATTGACCACAATAAAAAGCATGAGAGTGACCAGAGTTCACACCTGTATTTCAGCCACAGTGATATGTGCATCAAAAGGTAAATTCTGGGGAGGAGCTTCGCGGGCGACCAAGATGGCCGCGTAAGCTCGGAGCTCCGTGGACCGTCCGATCCACCGCAACTATCCTGCTTAAAATCCTGGTCCACGTTGGTGGCACTGTAAAGCTGGCGGCCTGCTGGGGCGGGGGCTGCAATCGGATCCCGAATCGGTGGCTCCTGAGCGGAGTTACGTCGAGCTGTGCTCCGCTCCGTAACGGTGCCATTGTCCATCCGGACTTCGTCACTTCGCCGCTTCGCTCGATCGTGCTGCGGGGGCCTTGTTTGCCACCTCCCTGGTGAAGACGCGGTGCTCTAGCCCTGCTCTGGTCGACCTGCTTGTCTTTCTGATCTGATTGACTCCTGGCTGTGGACCCTGTCCTGCGACCGCTGGTCCTTTGTTCTTGAGGACCCAACATGGCGGGCAGAGGCGCTCCGGAGAGGGCATCGGCTAAAGGGATTCGGGGCAAACCGCAGGCGCAGAACAACCGTATAGAGCGGTATGTCAATCTTAACTCGCCACCTGCGTCGGGTGCTGTCTCCAAGGGAACCCCAGTGATTGCCCCGCCGGACGGCTCGGATCCTACCCTTGTGGACATTATGGGTGCCATCACCAGCCTCCGTACTGACGGACAACACCAACACGAGGTTCTGTCCCACAAGGTGGACTCCATGGCCATCGATATTGCTTTGATCAGAACTGACTTGGGGAAGACAAATGACCGGGTGAGAGCGCTGGACATTAAGGCCACTAGTCTGACCTCGGATGTCTCTGACCTACAGACGGAGGTCCGGAACCTGAAAGCCACCGCCGATCAGTTCTCTAAGAGGCTGGAGGATTTTGAGGGGCGAGCCAGGCGGCAGAACGTTCGCTTAGTTGGGGTTCCGGAAGGGGCCGAGGATGGCGCAGCGGACCTTTTTGTTGAGGAACTGGTTAAGACGCATCTGGCGCCCTCCGGGCTGAGCAACTTCTTTTCGGTGGAGCGTGCCCACCGTGTACCCGGTGGTCCGCCTAAGACAGGGGCGGCGCCGCGACCCATTGTGGCGCGCCTTCTTAACTTCAGAGATCGGGATGCGATCCTCCAGGCGTCCAGATCGCATGGCCCACTACACTATCAGAACGCGGAGGTTCACTTTTACCCGGATTTCACCAGGCTGGTGCAACGCCAAAGACTGAGCTACGCGGGGGTCAAGAGACGCCTCAGGGATATGGGTCTCAAATACTCTATGCAATTCCCTGCGAGGCTCCGCGTGGAATTCAAGGGCCGCGCCTACTTCTTTGATTATCCGGACAACGTGAGCGAGTGGCTGGACACTGTCACGCCAGAACGGGAGGAGCGCGAAGAAGATGTTGGAGGGGCCTCGGGCGGAGCGGAGCGGCAGGAATGAACTGGGGGCCGGGGCTGCCCCTGCCTCGAAGGACCGTTGGACTACTGTTTTGGTGTGCTTATTCTCTCCTTTTTTTTTTGAAGGTGGGTGGCGGGACGACTCCACGGGGATTCCTTCCTCCTCTGGGTCTTCGGTAGAGTAGTTAATGGGGCGACAGGCACACTGCAAGTTGGGGGGGCTTTCTAGTCTAACGCAGGGGTGCAGGGAGGGGGGTTGGTTGGGTACATTTTTGGTTTGTGTTTTATTTTTCTTTTTCTCCTTTTTGTGGCACACGGACAATGGCGATCCTGGACTTTTCCTGATGCACGTGTCTTTGGGTGGGGGGTGGGGTGGGTGGTGGAGGGATGAGGGGTAGGGTATTGAAAATTCTCAGTTGGAATGTTAACGGGTTGGGTGATCGGATTAAGAGAGGGGTGGTTATTCAATTGATTAAGCGGCATATGCCAGATGTTGTACTCCTTCAAGAAACGCACTTGGTGGGCAATGCCTGTAAAGCCCTGAATCGCAGGGGGTACAAGATGGTGGCTCATTCGGGGTTCTCTTCCGGTTCCAGGGGGGCGGGGATTCTTGTGCGCGCATCCCTTCCTTTAGAGATAGGGACCACTTTGATAGATGATAGGGGGAGGTATGCAGCCGTGTCCGGGAGATGGGAGGGGCGTTCCCTCACGCTGTTGTCCGTGTACGTCCCTCCAGGGCTTCAATCTAGTACTTTCCAGGACCTTGGTGTTGCCATTTTGTCTATGCCGGCTGGTCGTCTGATCGTGGGGGGCGACTTTAATGCGGTTTGCTCTGGCCTCCTCGACCGCCAGCCGCCTCGCGACCTGAGTGGCCCGCGGATGTGGTTGCCGTCCTTCCTTGACTCTACTGGGCTGGTGGACACGTGGCGGCTTTTACACCCCACGCTTCGTCAATTTTCCTTTCTGTCGGGTGCGCACGGAAGCCTCTCGCGCCTTGACTATGTCCTCACGTTGGCCTCGGATGCCCTAGCTGTGTCGGAGGCCCGCTTTCTTGCCCGAGGCATTTCCGATCATTCCCCGTTGTGGGTCTCTTTCGACTTTGGCGTGACTCTGTCGGACCGTCCGGCAGCGATCAATCCCTGGTACTTTCGAGATTTTAAGACCCGCACCCTTTTGGCCAAATCTATCGATCTATACTTTTCCGAAAATGTGGGCTCGGTGGAGTCGGCCGTTACACTGTGGGAAGCCTTTAAGACGGTGCTCCGTGGTGAGGCCCAGGCACTCATCGCGGCCACCCGCCGGGATAGAGACTCGGCTATGCTGGCCATTGAGCAGGAGGTGCTACACCTTGAGGCCCAGCTGCGCTCCGGTTCGGACCCCCTGGCCCTCCACATTCTTGCGCTGAAACAGGCGGAGTACCATGACTTGGCCACTAATGCCGCCCTTGTTCTCGCCAAGGAACAGCAGGGCCGCATCTATGATGTGGGCGATAAGGCCGGGAGACTCTTAGCGTGGCTTGACAGGAGGGAGATGGCCAGCCGAGTGGTGCCGGAGCTCCTCGGTAACGATGGTACGCTCCTCACAGACCCCGGCGCCATTGTTGACTCTTTCGCGGACTACTTCCGTGGTGTCTATGAGTCTGTCTCGGAGTTCTCGGAGGCGGATAATACGACCTTCCTCGCTGATATAGACCTGCCTAGTCTCTCCGAGGCAGAGAGGGAGGACCTGGATAGGGACATTACAGCGGACGAGATCGGCCTTGCGATACGCTCCCTTAATTCGGGCAAGACCTCTGGGCCCAATGGTATTCCGGTGGAACTATACAAGATCCGATCGGATGCGGTTTCCCCGCATCTCCGTAAGATGTTCCTTGAATCCTTTGAGAGAGGCTCCCTTCCCTTGGACCAGCGACTTGCTACCATTGTGGTCATCCACAAGGAGGGCAAACCACGGGACGTCTGTCGCTCCTACCGCCCCATCTCCCTCCTTAACGTGGAACCTAAGATCCTGGCCAAACTCCTGGCTAATCGGTTGGTTGGAGTGATTAGTGACCTTGTCCACCCCGATCAATCGGGATTCATCCCGCACCGCAACACTGCCCTGAACTTGCGTCGCCTCCACGGGGTTATGGCCCGGGCCCACACTCTTAAGGACCCGGCGGTGTTGACGTCCCTGGACGCTACCATGGCCTTTGATTCACTGGAATGGCCTTACTTATGGGCGGTTCTGGCTAAACTTGGGTTCGGTCCAATCTTCATTGGCTGGGTGAAACTCCTCTATGCGGACCCGATGGCCAATGTGACGGTCAATGGTCGCCTGTCGGCATCCTTCCCCCTGCGCCGTGGCACCAGACAGGGCTGCCCCCTGTCCCCCTTGTTGTTTGCCCTGGCCCTTGAACCCCTTGCGGCGCAGTTGCGGTCCCATCCCGACTTGAGAGGTATCGAATGGGCCCCTGGATTTGAGGACAGGGTCTCCCTCTACGCTGATGACATATTGCTGTACATGTCTTCACCGGGTAGCTCCCTTATTGTGGCCTGTGATGTCATCAGACTGTTTGGGCGATACTCTGGCCTGGTCATTAACTGGGCCAAGTCTTCCCTCTATGTCCTTAAAGGGGATACCCCGCGCCTCCCGGGGGGCTGCGGCATCCAGATCGCCTCGCGCGGCTTTAAATATCTGGGTATTGATGGAGCGGGATAGAAAACAGAATTCTGTTTAAACCTGTGAAGTCACACTTCCATAAATAAATTAATAATGCTAACAACTTGTGCTGTGTGTATAATAATTCAACTTAGTTTAAAGTTGCATACACAAAAGACATGTGGGAAATTAACATGTGTGCTCATAAATGTGCATTATGTTGCATTCTTATGTATGTGGAAAATAATAAATTAATCTTGTCTATTGTCATGTCATAACTAATAGCAGCTGTTTTTGAAATAATGGCATGTGCTTATTTTGCTTCCCTTGTCTATGTGATGTCATTTCTACTATTCTAGGTGCACATAAGGTTTTATGGATTAATGAAGACAGGTAGATATAAAATGCTGCTTTATTTGTGCTTTACTGCTAGGTAATTTAGACTAATGGGTTAATAATTAGCAATGATGGGAGGCAACAGAACAAACTGTATTTCTTTCATTAATTATTCTTTTTGTTTGTTTATATAATAGTTTTACAAGTGAAGCTTAGAGATGGCTGCAGGAAAATAGTACCCTTTTAAAAGTGACGCAGGAAGGTGGCGCAGAAAAATTGACGCTTTCTGAAAGAGGCCTAATGATGAAAATGGCTCAAGTGAAAATAATTCCAAGAAGGATGGAAAAGGCCTCTGAGCTTTTATTTTGAAAGGTTTTGGAATGAACTGCTAAAAAGATGACTTTTTGGAGAAATTTGCTAACGTTTGCTAACGTGCCATGGGAGTTCAGAGCTGACTAGCTCAAGGTTAAAAGGAAACTGTTGCTACAAAATGTAGCAGACTAAGGAAGAACTGCCAAGACTTCTAAATGAACAATGGACTAGTGAATTTGCCTGGACATGTAAGAAGGAGGTGTCACAGTTTACTGTGGTACGAGGTGGCTCAGCCAATGGAGAACTAGAATTCGTCTGCTGGAATGTGAAAAATAGTTAGCTCAGCTAAAATTAGGGTATAAGAATAGGTTCAGAGAACACATAGTTGGCTTATGCTCGAGAATTCTGGAGGACGATGTTATGCTGATGGACTTTACACGTGAGGACAGGAGTTTTTATTAATTACTTTATTACTAGGTGATGAGGGTAGAGACAGAGATATAGTTAGGATTTTGGGAAATGCTTAATTTTACTTATTCCTGCTAATGAATAATAATTCTTGATTTATGCTCTTTTTATTAATACTGAATAAATCTTTCTTTATGACATTTTCTAATGCTTGTTTAATAAAATACCAAAACCTAAGTTTTTCTAGATGTGTTAAAATAAACTTTCTAAAATGACAAGCTGGTCTTGATTATTGCAGATGGTTTAAACAACTATATTTAGATCTTATCGCCTCATGATTCAAGCGCTCTATTGTTGTTATGGGCCTAGTGTTGTAGTGTAAGTTTTGTGGTAGTAAATAGTGTCATTTGTGCAATATTTTGGTGAGAGCGCTGGATCAATTTCTGGTAGCAGAGGATGGTTTATATATGTTGTTTTTGACATACATGTTACATGCATGATATATATATGTTGGTAAATTCATAGGATTAAGTTTTAACACATGTTGAGTTTGTTTATTTTGTGCTATGTGTGTACCGGTACAAAAACTGTGTGATGAGAATGTAGTCATGCAGAATATCTGATCTGTTTCTGTGATATCGCCGAGTATCACTGTTGGTATCGCCGTGTACCAGAAGTATTGTCGCCGTGCAATACAGTGTTGTCGCCGTGCAACACAGTTTTAGGGCTAGGTGTGAATCTTGTAACAGTGAGGGTTTTCTAAGAAATTAGAGCAGCATGAGAATAGGGACAAAGCGCCTTCCATAAAACTCACTGTGATAAGAGTATTAGTTATATTCAAGCTTGAGTGAAGGGCAGGGTAATGTCGGTGCATGATTATCTATAAACAGGTTAGAGTCCTGTACGGGTACATGTTTTATATCTATAAACAGGTGAGAGCCCTGTACGGATAACGGTGTTATTTTGTTAACGGTGCATGATTTCTATAAACAGGTGAGAGTCCTGTACGGATTTCATGTGTGTCTGAAGTTAGGGAATTTTCAGTGTGAAAGTGCGTGATTGTTTTGTAAGGTATGTTCAAGTGGAACTCTTAGAACTTTCACTTCGCGGTGGGTTCAGAGCAAAATGAGTTCATATTCTTACGTGTTAGAAGGGTAGAGTAAGAGTTGCTCTACTGGCAAATGGAAATTATCCTTAGTGTGAATAGCGCCGTCTATTCCGAAGTGTGGATACTTGAATGTATGTAAACTATCCTAATTAGAGAAGCAGACAGATGTGTTTCGTTTTAAATATTCACTAAAATGTACCAAAAGTAATTTTAAGGTACTTAGGAAAGTTCAGGATAAAGTCTATACCATTCTAAGACTTTCTAAAAGTATTGTGCAGTGTTTAAATACATTTAAAAACTCTGCACGCTAATAAAATTCAATTGAAAAGTGTTCAGCATAGTTGAAAAATATAATAAGGTGAACTGTGCTAATTTAAAACATTCAGGAGCATTTTAGAATGTTCAGTGTTAATTAGGCTATAATTAAGATATTCCACGTTGTTAAACATTTTAAATAAGTAAAAAGTGATCAGAATTAATTTTATAAACATTCCTCGCTTTAAATATAGTATTATACTGTTCTCCGTAGTTTAAAAACATTAAAATGTGCCCCGATCAAAAAAATTGTAAGGGAGGGGCTGGTTTTGCGAGTGAAATCGAGTGAGGAGAGACAGAAGCTGCAGCAGCTGCCTACGTCAGAGCTTGCCGCGCTCTGATTGGTTCAGGTGCCGCTGCATCATAGCAGGGCCGCTCCCTGATTGGTTGATGTGCCCTAGAGTGTCAGAGCAAAGCAGCGCTCTCATTGGCTGAGGCGCGATAAAATGCTCGAAGTAATATTTTGCTTTATAAGTATTCCCGTTCTGATTTCTGTCCTCCTTTTACAGATCGCGCTAATTTTAGAGAAAAATTAACTTGATTATATGTCACGTCACAGCTGATATATGCTGGCGAGCGTTGTACTGTTTTAAAAGTGAAGCGTAGCGTTGTGGGCTTATTAAATTGTAATTATGAATACCCCCGTGTTGATAGATGTGCGCTAATGCTTTAAAAGAAAGTTATTGTGTGTCCCGAGCATTTTGTGAAGGAGGGGCTGCTGCCTGGGGAGAGCTGCCAGCTGCAGCGACTGACTACGTCAGCCGCCGCGCTGCCATTGGCTAGAACGCCGTCGCGTCATAGGCAAACCCGCGCTGTGATTGGGCGAGGCTCCGTGAGCTGTGCTCTGATTGGATGAGGCTTCGTGGATGGATGTAAGAATAATAAAAATTTGTTATTGTTTCTGGCGGGTGGTTTAAATGTATATTGGCCCTGGGTATTCTATATAATAGCGCGTGTGGAGGGAAACTGTCTGTGGCTGTGAAGAGCGCGCTTCATAGGGAGAGGGATAACCCTTGTTTCAGCGCGTCTTTAAGGAGTTGTACACCCATTGGCGCGAGGAGCTAAGAGCAGCAGTGAGGAGCTGAGAGCCGTAATGGCTGTGTGGGCGGCCGCGCTCTAATTGATTCCAATGTCTGGCGCGCGTCATTGTAGAGCCGCGCTGAAATTTACTAAAAGTTTAAAGCAATTGAGCAAGGACAGGCTCTGATTTGCTGAGAGGCCTGGCGAATGACAGCGATCTAGCGCTGTGATTGGTTCAGGTCCCGGCAAGTAGCGCACCCATTGGATATTGACGCGCAGCGTCATAGCAGGGCCGCCCCTTGATTGGTCTAGACGCCGTCGCGTCATAGACAGAGCCGCGCTCCTATTGGGCGAGGCTCTGTAATTGGTTATAGGTATCTTGTTATTGAATAAAATTTAAAACCCTGCGTTAGCCCTTTTCCTCAACGCTTTAATGAATTAAAAGAAAAGCGTGTTGTGGGTAAAGTGAATGAGCGAGTGCACGCTAAATAAATTTTGCATAAATAAAATATATTAAATGCGACTACGCGCTGTGTTCAAATTATATTCCCAAACACAGAGGCTTGAGCGCGAGGCGAGCGGGACAGTAGCAGCAGCGGTATATGGCCACAGTAACAGCCGCGCTGAGCTTGGACGAGTGTTGTCAAAGCCGCGTTTTGATTGGCTGAAGCATTTTCTGCCGCTGTGCTGTGATTGGCCAATGCGTCGTCGCGCTGTAATTGGCTGTAGTGGCGTAAGCAGAACTGTGGTTGGTTGAAATATCGCCAACAGCGCTGTGATTGGCTGAGGTGGGTTGCCCCTTTGAAATATTTGCGAGTGTATTTGTAAGTGTCCCAAAGTTACGATATTAAGAAAAGTGTCCTAGTGGATCGGCTGTTTGCTTGGGCTGATCGCTGGTACATAGCAGAAAAATAGTTGAGCATAGAATTAATCCCTTGTTTGGGTTTCCCTCTGTCGTGCAATAGTTAGAATGAAGGTGTGTCACAGCTGATTTGTATGATGAGCATCCTGCGTTGAATTATTAATACAGGAGAGACTGCTATTTGGAGTATGAAAAAGAGACTACAATAGCAGTGTTTGTGACAGAAAAGGGAGTGTCACAACTGATGTGTAATAGAGTCTGCAGCTTAGTAAACTTGTTTGGCCAGGCGTAAAGGGAAATATATTGTCTTTTTAGTTGTTTGTCTTTAGCCTGTTCGGTTGGGTGTGAGGGGTAAGACATTATTTCTGCATTTCTGTGGACTTGCAGAGTTACCTAAACAGCTGTGAGTGTGAGGCCTTCTGTGTGTGAATTTTAATGAAGGTATTTTGCATGAGGGTGATCGACAGGTGCTAGAGGGAGTGTTGGAATTCTATGTTGATAACTAAGAGTGAAGTATATATTGTGTAGTGTTTGGCTGAAGGTGCATTACTAATGCCTAGTGAGTTTGTGTACATTTGACCCTGGTTGCTTTCCTTGCTATAGTGGTGCTATATATCACAATTGATGGTGTGATAGAGATCATGAATGTTGCACGCTGTGTTTTGGACATATTTTACAAAGGAAGGGCTGAACACAGAGAACTAGAAACTGCAGAATAATAATTCAATATTAATAACAGAGTACAATTTAAAATTATTGTTAAAGAAGTTTAAAGGTTTTTGCAGCAAGAAATTATATGTAAATTAAAGGCAAACAGATTAGGTTTTCTTTTTCCACAGGTATACGTTGCAGAAGGTATGTAAGTGAAAAATAAGTACATTTAAAACACGTGATTATATGTTGATATTATTGTTATAAATAAATATTTTGCGTTGCTACTGTTTTTGCAAATTGATAATTTTTCTTTACAGGTTAATTAAATTTAGTGATACAGGTAAATTAGGAGAAATATTAAATTGACCAAGTTATAAGAATTTTCTACATCCAATAGTGTTAAATTAATTAATTAATTGATCAGCAAACACTGCAAGGCAAATTAAAAGAGTACTTTTACCAAATTAATTAGCAAAAATGTCTTCCTTATATAAGAAAATGAAAAGGGTTGTAGCCAAATGCGAGAGTAAATTAAAGATTCCCAAATTAGCGAAATTAAATAATAAAGGTGTCAGAGTAGAAAATGTTGATGAGTGTACAATTGATGTTGTAAATATGGATCAGAACAGAAATCCAAGAAGACTCCCAGAGCAGATTGATGCAACGCCAAAAGTCCAAGATCAGATTGACATGATGTCAGCTCAGAATTTTACTAAAATTAATGCAATTGAAAAACATGATGAAATGATTGGTACATCTGGAATTAATATTCCTGATCATGTGAATTCATCAAATGATTTAAAGGAGTCCATGAAAATTATGGAAACAGAGATAGTCCCTGTACTTAGAAAAGATGAAATTAATTCCGCAGTTTTAAAAGTCCCATTAATTGAAAAGGTTTATTGTATTGTACTTGAAATTGAATTAGTAGGGATTGCAACTCAGCAAGAAACAGAAATGACTTCAGTTCTGGTAAGTGAGAAGTCTGATACTGATCTGATTAAATTGATACAGCCTGATGAGTCAAAATTCTGGTCAAATGAAAAGGAGATTGAGATAAATGAGCTGAATGAACAGCTACAAATACAGCGACAGGTAATGGTTCAACAGATTGACATGGCTTCACTGCCATTACAAATTTTTATTAATGAACAGTCGGACAAAACAGATACAAGATTAAATAAAGAACAGGAAAACAGTCCAAAAAGATTAAATACACTTCCAAAATGTTGGAATAAAAATGATGTTCTTTTGAGTGAAGACATCAAAGTAAAGGATGCAATTGATCAACAGATTGAAACATTAACTTCTGTAGGTTCACTTTTCAGAAATGCAAAATTAATTAAAAGATTGATTGATGATATTCAATTGGCAGAAAGGTTTGCTGTCGTGATATGTGCAGCATACAAAATGAATGATGAACATGCTTTGAGTTCACTAATACTAACATCTGTAGTTGAAACATGGCAGGTAGTCAAAGACTTACAAGATGATGCAACTCATGAGGAGAATAACACATGGTTGAGTACAAATTTTAGACAGCGAGATGAGGATGAGATTTGGATATACAAAGATGACAGAGTAGTTTTGCTAAATAGCATGATTACTGATATGGACAGAATGTACCATAAAATTGCAGAATTTCTTTACCAGAGATGTCTGACTTATCAGCAAGTGAACACAATTAAGAGATCAATTGTGAGATTGGGAACAGAATTACAGGAGAGTGGTTCATTGACCAGATTACAAATGGATTTCTGTGAGATGTCACTGAATGACAAACTGTGCTACATTTTTGTGATTTACTGTTTGATTACTAAATGGGTTGAAACATTTCAGATGCGACATGATGATGAAATTACTGTTGCAAAGTTATCAGATAACAGAAAACATATTGAAAACAGATTGCTCCATTGTACAGATAAACTAGAAATTTCAGATGTTGAGGAACATGAGAATGTTACTATAAAAGACAGAGATGCAAAAATGTGCCTAGCTGCAGGTACAAAGTGGACAGATATCCTTCCACTTGTTTTGATGTTTTTGAGAAGTACTACTGATAAAAAGACAGATTTAAGTCCACGTGAGATTAAGATGGACAAGGTCATGAGACAGACATTTATACCAGAGAAAAGAATGATGACTATCAATGATAGCATCAATTTGGAGAACTGCAGGAATTTATCAGATGAAATGATTTCTGTGTTTGATGAAGATGAAACTGAAGTACAAACAAGAGAAAAAGAGCAAGTATTTGATCTGTTACCAGGAAAAAGAATCAGGAAAAAGGTTCGTCTAAAAGGGAATTCTCTAGTGCCAAGGTGGCAGAAAAGGAGGTCAGTCAGTCTTGTTACAACAAATGCAGAGAAGTGCAAAAGACTGAAGAGGTGGATTGACACTGGCCATACTTTTCGTGTATCTACACCTGAAAATCCTGATGAGAATAGTGTCACAATTGAAGATTCAGATTATGAAGAAGAGCCTGAAGAGAATGCAGATCTTGAAGATCGACAAGTTGGTCGACATCTGGAGAACATGAAAAGAAGACAAGCCTTGATTGAAGAAGACTTGAACGTTGTGACTGAAGACTCAGAAAATGGTGGAAATCTGCCAGAAAAAGAAGCAGAAGAAGAATGTGATCAGATTGTGATTCAAGACCAGGAGAGTATTGAAAAGCAGAAGAGTAGCTCTGAAAGCAGGAACAGGAATTCTGAAACTGGGAAGTTGAAGGTAATTGAAAATGAAGAAGATGAATTGCCAAGTACCAGCTACAAAGATGACGTTCCTAACAGAGTGAAGCTGCCGAGTAAAGAAGTACCTGAGTCCAGAATGGAAATGTCTGACACTGAAACTGATGAAAGTGATGAAGATTCTGAAATAAGAAAATTCAGAAAAGGAGCTTGGAGAACAGAATGTAATGTGACCAAGCAAAAGAAGAAATTACTAAGAAAAAGTGATAACTGGCAAGGAGAAAATGAAGGCCTAAAATTCAAATTGAGATACAGATCAAAGAAACAGATTGAGGCAGGAAAGAAAATAGAAGTGATACCTGTAATGGAGGTAAATAGTCACAGTCAAAAAGTGATTGAAAAGAATAGTGACAATGATTGAAGTACATACCTGTTAAAATTTTTGGTTTCTGTTTTTGGCATAAGGCTGAAGAAATCTTGTTAGATGACGCAAGGTCGAAGAAATACTGTTAGCTGAAAAATTAATTTGTGACATTAGGTCGAAGAAAAACTGTTAGAAGGTTTGAAAAAAAAAAAAAAAAAAAATTGAAAAAGGGGGGTGTTAGAAATTTTTAGAAAATTTAGGTAAAATTTTTAAAATTTTTGTTTTATGTTTCTTTGCAAGCTTAATGAAAATATAATTCTGCTTTGGTTAATTTAGGTTATTGTTCTTTTAGAAATTAACAAGGACAAGTTTAAAGTTAATATGACAAGCAAGATACAGACATTTTATTAGTTATAGTTTTTGCAACACTTTTATTGAAGCTTAGTTGTATGTTACACAAGAGGAAGAAATAGAACTAGAGGGGTTTCTTAAAACTCAATATGAGAATTGTAGATAAACTGATGAGATAAGTCTTTAGAAATACTAACTCAGGTGAAATTGAATCATGTTCATCTTAGATAAAATCTTTGCTAAATTTTTGGGTGCTGGTGTGGTGATTTGTTAATCACCAGATGAGGGAGTTGATGGAGCGGGATAGAAAACAGAATTCTGTTTAAACCTGTGAAGTCACACTTCCATAAATAAATTAATAATGCTAACAACTTGTGCTGTGTGTATAATAATTCAACTTAGTTTAAAGTTGCATACACAAAAGACATGTGGGAAATTAACATGTGTGCTCATAAATGTGCATTATGTTGCATTCTTATGTATGTGGAAAATAATAAATTAATCTTGTCTATTGTCATGTCATAACTAATAGCAGCTGTTTTTGAAATAATGGCATGTGCTTATTTTGCTTCCCTTGTCTATGTGATGTCATTTCTACTATTCTAGGTGCACATAAGGTTTTATGGATTAATGAAGACAGGTAGATATAAAATGCTGCTTTATTTGTGCTTTACTGCTAGGTAATTTAGACTAATGGGTTAATAATTAGCAATGATGGGAGGCAACAGAACAAACTGTATTTCTTTCATTAATTATTCTTTTTGTTTGTTTATATAATAGTTTTACAAGTGAAGCTTAGAGATGGCTGCAGGAAAATAGTACCCTTTTAAAAGTGACGCAGGAAGGTGGCGCAGAAAAATTGACGCTTTCTGAAAGAGGCCTAATGATGAAAATGGCTCAAGTGAAAATAATTCCAAGAAGGATGGAAAAGGCCTCTGAGCTTTTATTTTGAAAGGTTTTGGAATGAACTGCTAAAAAGATGACTTTTTGGAGAAATTTGCTAACGTTTGCTAACGTGCCATGGGAGTTCAGAGCTGACTAGCTCAAGGTTAAAAGGAAACTGTTGCTACAAAATGTAGCAGACTAAGGAAGAACTGCCAAGACTTCTAAATGAACAATGGACTAGTGAATTTGCCTGGACATGTAAGAAGGAGGTGTCACAGTTTACTGTGGTACGAGGTGGCTCAGCCAATGGAGAACTAGAATTCGTCTGCTGGAATGTGAAAAATAGTTAGCTCAGCTAAAATTAGGGTATAAGAATAGGTTCAGAGAACACATAGTTGGCTTATGCTCGAGAATTCTGGAGGACGATGTTATGCTGATGGACTTTACACGTGAGGACAGGAGTTTTTATTAATTACTTTATTACTAGGTGATGAGGGTAGAGACAGAGATATAGTTAGGATTTTGGGAAATGCTTAATTTTACTTATTCCTGCTAATGAATAATAATTCTTGATTTATGCTCTTTTTATTAATACTGAATAAATCTTTCTTTATGACATTTTCTAATGCTTGTTTAATAAAATACCAAAACCTAAGTTTTTCTAGATGTGTTAAAATAAACTTTCTAAAATGACAAGCTGGTCTTGATTATTGCAGATGGTTTAAACAACTATATTTAGATCTTATCGCCTCATGATTCAAGCGCTCTATTGTTGTTATGGGCCTAGTGTTGTAGTGTAAGTTTTGTGGTAGTAAATAGTGTCATTTGTGCAATATTTTGGTGAGAGCGCTGGATCAGTATATACATATCCGGTAATGCCAAGCTCAGGTATGATAACAATCTGCTCCCTCCACTTCAGCGGCTGCGGCGTGACGTCGATAGTTGGCGCCACCTGCCGCTTTCCCTCCTAGGCCGCGCTGCCCTTTTTAAGATGATGGCTCTTCCCAGGTTCCTCTATGCACTACAGAATTCGCAAGACCCGGTCCCTGCCCGCTACTTTCGTGACGTTGACAGCCTTCTCCGTAATCTCCTCTGGGAGGGTCGCCCTCGTGTGGCCCTCCACAAACTCACGCTCCCCTGGTACGATGGGGGCATAGCCCTCCCTGACGTGCGCCGGTACTATTGGTCATCCCAGCTCGCTGCCCTGAACCATGGATTCTACGGCCCAGTGGTGAACCCTGGATACGCCATGGACAGATGGCTGATGGGTGGCGGTAATTACTACCGTGCCCTATACTCCAAGTCCCTTGACCGCAAACTCACGGGCCCCACTCTAACGGCGGTTCGTATCTGGAAAGCAGTTACCAAGGCGCAGGGATGGCAGGGCAGACTCACGAGGTTCACTCCCCTCTTTGATTCCGACATCCTGGGTAGACTGTGGCACACCAAGGGCTTTGACAAGTGGGATCTCATTGGCATTAGCAGGGTTGAGGATATGATTGCTGGGGGCGTGCTTAAGACCTTCTCCCAGTTGCAGGCTGAATATCAGCTGGGCGCGGCGGAGTTCTTCCGCTATGCACAGTTGAGACATGCGCTGATCTCCGCCTCCCCGCCGGATGGCGCCATTCCTGAAAGTTCCCCGCTGGAGGATAGGATCCTGGACGGGCATGTGCCAGACAGTGCGATCTCCCTCTCGTACAAGAAATTGATAAATGCACGCACAGACCTCCTCCTTGGCCTGAGAGAGCGGTGGGTGGCGGATGGCCTTGAACTGGACGACGAGGATTGGCGATGTGCGGTTTCCTCTCCTAAGGAGGTTGCCATCTCTTCCCGTCTCCGCCTTGTGCAGTTTAAGATCCTCCACCGGGTGTACGTGACTGGGCCCCGACTGATGCGCATGGGTTTCTCCTCTGATGGGCTTTGCCGCAGAGGGTGTGGGGCTCCTGCCACCTTCCTACATATCCTTTGGGAGTGCCCGGTGATCGCCTCCTATTGGAGGAGGATTCACCGCGTGATGGCGGAAGTTACTGGCGTGGCCGCCCATGCGGAGGCCCGTCGGTGCCTCCTAAATATCTGGGAACCGTCAGACCATAATGTTGCTCAGACTAGGTGGGTCGCCCTTGGGAACATGGTGGCGAAGAGGGACATAGCTCAGCGGTGGGGTGCGACTGCGGCCCCTCTACTAGTGCAGTGGAAGGCCAACATGGACTGGTGTATGATTCGGGAGAAGACGGTCTATGTAGCTAGGGGGAGGCCGCAGAACTGGACGAAAATCTGGGGAGCATGGAATGAATATAGGGGGGATATTTGCCAACCACCTGAACCAGTTGACCAACAGGAGGCAGCGTTCCCCTGACCTGTGACGCCAACTGAACTTCGTAGTGCTTCTTCCTCCTGATGCCCTTCCCCACCTCCCTCCGTCCTCTCCTGAACTCTTCCTCCTTTTTTGACCGTATTCCTGCCCTATTTCCTACCCTTCACCGGCACACAGCGTCATGCTTTACGTAATGCCACTTTCGCGCCCACGGGCGCCAGTTGTTGTTTTCTATAAAAAATAAAATTAACCTTTGCTGAGTATGGTCCTACTGTTGGACACTGTTGCCCTCCTTTGTTTTTGCTGCCTTGCCTCCGGGATGTTAGGCTAAATAGCTGTGTGTTCTGATTCCGAATAAAGGTTTTCAAAAATTTAAAAAAAAAAAAAAAAAAGGTAAATTCTGCTCTCATTGCCCTTTTCATTATAATTCCCTTTTTAGCCACATCTCCTGAGATTTGTCTAGGGTCCTTATTTGGATCTATCAATAAAGCAAAGAACAACCTTTTGAATTGTAAAGAGAAAGTCTCTTCCGTCTTTCCACCAGTGTGTGCCCCACCCAGCTCACAGGAATCCAGTAATACACAAGTCTGTTTGAGCAGGCCTGGCCTGCCCAAATTGGAACCCAAGGTCCTCCATGTAATGTACCACTACAGGCACACTTGCATTCAGGGTACTTTCACAGCATCCATACGCTCTAGTACCGTTTCCTCTATGCATTGTACCACTAGAGACATATATACACATTCAGCACCCACATTCAATCAATGTCCACTGTTTAGTACTATATCTTTTCTGCAGTGTACCAGGTTAGGTTATGCTATTAGCAAACACCCACACAGCTAGAATATGCAATCACAATGTGTGCGCTGCGTCATGTATTGTACTTCACAGAAGCATGCATTTACACAGCACATGCATTCATTGCACACACACTACACAGCAATACATATCTCATGTATTGTATTCCCTGCAGTCATACATACACCCAGTACAGGCACTAATCACACATATACCACATAGTACTGCTCTATCCCTGTACTGTACCCTTCCTAGACATACATAGACCTTGTGCAGCTCTCCACATCTACCTGATGTAGGCCATGCGTGAGTTAGGCACACATTAGGGGGACTTTTAAAATGGTGAGTGAGCTTGTAGGCCCCACTCCAGTGACACAGTGTAAATAAGACCACTACTACTGATCCCTCACTACACAGTACGCTGCCACCCCTGAGCTTGTGCTGCTTAATTCTTGGTGAATGCGGTTGCCTTCGCCACTATGAGTGTAACGCTTTGGGCACTTCTCCCAGTCCAACAAGACTATAATCCGGGAGACAGGCCTATGTCATGGCGCACGTGCACGATCCTTGTTTATCTATGACAAAAAGAAGTCAGAATTAAGGATCTGGGCAACAGTACAAGGGTACACTTCTTTAACCATTTTCTTCATAGTTTTATTTAGCACAAACTTGACCCGACTCGGGTATTAGAGCGCTTTACATAGAATCAGTTGTGTTACATGAGGCAGCCGTGGTCGGTAGGGGAGTACCTGCCGGGGCGGTGACGTGGGGAGGGGGAGGGGCAGGATGGGGGTTAGTAATGTATGGATAATGGATGTTTGCAGGTAAGTAAACATTTAAATAAATCAAACGAATTTCGTTGCGCGCACTGCATCCCCAAATGCAATGCAGTGCACGCAACGAAATTCGTTTGATTTATTTAAATGTTTACTTGCCTGCAAACCTCCATTATCCATACATTACTAACCCCCACCCCTTCCCCACGTCACCGCCCCGGCTGGTACTGTCCTACCGACCGACCGTGGCTGACATGAGGACACATTATTTTTTTATTTTGTTAGGTAGATTAAACACCCAGTATCACAGGATGTTCAGTGTCGTTGCCGAGACTCGAACCCAGTTCCCCAGATTCGAGGACGACTGCCCTAGCTGTTAGGCCAACTCATATACCCACCCATACGGTCGACTTTACTGCCAACAGTTTTCATGTGTCGGGGCTATAGGAGTGGTCCCTCAATCCTTGCTCAGACTTGGTGCTGCACTTTGGTGTGTCTGTTCTGCAGGAATGTAAAAGGTATACGTGAACGCTCTTCATAATAAATACCACCAAAAATGGTGTGCATAATTAGATCACTCAGTGTCAGATCATGAGGTTGCTTATGCTTTGGGTAAACCTGTTTGGGTGAAATTTCGGGGTTTTGGGACAGCCTCGTCTTGCCATTCCTTCGGAACGTCAGGTGGGTTTAAAGCTATCTTATCTCATGCTGTCCTGAACTGGCAGAATGATAATTCTATTAAAAAAAAAAAAAAAAAAAAAAACAGTGAACGTCTTCTCTGCAATTTATCCGCGTTTGTAGACTACCTACTTTTCATATCACTTGTAGTAAACTGGTACGTCATGGAAAAAAGACCGTAACAGAAAGCCAGCGCTATATTTCTCTGTAAGATCGTATATCTTCAACCGTTTTCTTTTGGAAGCAGGGCAAGCTGCTAGCTGTATATTATACGTGAGCCATAAGATATTCAAGGCTTAATTTTAGCACAATATTACACCAAGTAATTCATTTTGCATTGTTTTAAAGGTGTTGTAATACAAAACAAGACACACAACGAATTAAATAAAGTACAGGGAACACATTTTATCACCAATATATCTGAATAACACCAACAAAAATATTTTTATTTTATGCGCACAATAGCGCTAACTATTTAAAATACTAATGATACTAAACTGCATAAGATACATTCGTACATGTCCTAAGAGGAGTCATCTCATAATTCAACATTGTAACTGATCGTAGAAACCTCGCTTATTTATACAAAATCAAAGTTCTATGGTAATGTCATGTTGTCTATATTTTCTTAAATTATCAATGTGTTCTTTTTAGAGCTAGATAAAACCAGGCGTAAACGGGTTGCATTTACATTGTCACCAAAATCAGTGTGCGATATGCATAGAGTTAAAATTACCACTCAGTTGGTGGGCACATTGTAGAGACAGGAATTACAACTTTTCGTAAAATCTATCAGAATTGCAAACTTTCTTCGCTGATCCCTTTGACAGAGGAAATGAAAGATAGTCTTGATGTTGAAGTAGATGTTGTTTGCAAGTTGTATAGGGACATGCAAACTCTTCAGTAAAACCATAGGCCCATTTCTGTGACTCTTGGGGCCAGTGCTTAATTTGTAAAAAAAGAAGTGCAGGTGCTGAAAATGTTGCCAAGGAGGCCACCACTCACGTCTTCCTCCGGTGAGCACCACTTTCAACACTCTCACTGCCTCAGTCTCTATCTTCTAACCTTGATCTGTTGTCTGTCCCCTAAGTCGTTGCTCTAAGAGTCTATCCTTTCACCACTCTAATTGTTTTCTATCACCTTTGTCACACCCTGTATTTGTGATTTGCCCTCTATTCATTTTAGCCCTGCCCTTTTTTCTCTTCACTTTTATCCATTCTCTGCTCTCTCTCCCCTGGATCTTGGCTCTTTAATATCACTCTCTAGCAGTGGTTAGCTGTGTCTCCATTTTATCATTTGTCTGCTTTTTTTCCTCTGTCCTGTCCTCCACATTCTTTCATTCTATCTTCTCTCTTCTTAATGCTCTCTTCTTCACAACATGGCTGCTTTCTCTTTGTATCTGATTTGCTCCCCTCCTTTTCTTCTACTTTGCTCCGTTTTATCTCTCTCCTCTCTTGTTGTTTCTTCTCCTCTGTACTCTTGCTGTCTCTCATCTCTAACACTGCTGCTGCCTGTGACCCCTGTCGTCAGCCTGTACATGTCCCTGCTATTTTAAACTTTGCGTTTTCCTGTTGTCATTCCTAAAGAAGCGGAAGATGACATGTTTTACTTTCTTACCTACACCGAGTTCAAAAATAAAATGTACACCAAATGGAAATGCTTTTTTACATATATTAATCAGCGTGGTATGACTGGGTTTATTGCGAAAAAGGCGGCTACTTGAGCACAGCAGGGCATGTCACTGCTAGTGCTGCCTATAATTATTAGGTTTAGGGATGACAACGGCATCGTCATTTACTGCTCAGCTTGCTGTGATCCTGCCTGCTACAGCACAGGCATTGTCCCCAGCAGTAATGCTGCCAATGCCGGTAAGTATGCCTGTAGTGCCTACTGGACTCACTCACGCTCAGCAATTACCATGCTGGGGTGCAGCGTACAGATTCTACTGGTGACGCCATGGCGCACAAAAGTTGTGCTGGGCCACAGCTGCATCGAGCACATTGAGGATAGCAGCAATGCAGGGCTGCCGGATATGATACTTTGGCTACGCAACAAGTGGAAAGTCCACACTTACTTTCATTTATTCTTCCTCAAGAGCCCTCACTCACAAGTTCCAAATGGGCTCTTGCAGCTTCCTTGCCTAAACTCCGTCATGAGCCAGCCCCCAGCTACAACTATCCAATGGGAGGTTTAAGCTCAGGCAGTGGCAGGGTGCAGCAGTCTAGGGGAATAGAATGCATGCCATAGTTTGTCGATGACTTCTTGGATTTGTGATCAGCGTAATGACATCATAACTAACGTGGTGATACACAATCATGCCTGCCTGGACAGTCATATGCCGGCCTGCCTATGAACATTTACCAGCCAGTCACCATGCAATGAATGTTATTCTTTTTATTTTGAATTGAACAATTAATATTAAGACCACCACCTGCTGGTTCAGAAATTGTAGCCCCTGCCCTGTGAAAGAAGTGCAGGTGCTGGGCACCTGAAAGCACCTGCTGAAATTAAGCACTGCTTGGGGCGTTAGTAGGCAGCAGCAGTTTTGTAGCTCCATGGTGCTTAATTTGTGCAGGTGGTTCCAGGGTGATTTTTTTTTAGCATCAGATTTGGACATACAGCAGGAGTGAGAAAGGCAGAAAAGGGAGACAGGAAGTAGAAGTGAAAAATGGGAAAACAGTTGCAGGTAAGAACGAAGAGACAAATAGGAAATGCAGCTGGGAGATAAAGAGACAACAAGCATTGGATGGTGGAAGAAAGAGGCATGATGTGGAATCGAGAGTATACAGCGTTGGTAGTTAGTGACACCAGCACGGCCGTACGGGGAACCGAAACCGGCCCTGGCAAACAGCTCGGCTGGACCCCGGGGTGGGTGGCGTGGCGAGTTGGAGCTATGCTGCAAAATCATCTCCTGAAACAAAAACAGCCCCCCAGTGGTCAGAAACCGGCCCCACCCTAATGGCCCACAGAGGAAACGCCCTGTGCTTGCTACGGTCAGTCCGTCCCTGGACACCAGGATTCCCCAGTGCCTTTGGTAGGCATCTACGAAAAAGTGAGGGGACCCACATTATTGTTATGTTTATAAATATCTACTTTAGTCCAATACCATTTTAAGTATCTAGTAATTGTTTTTATAATACATGGGCTTCTGTAACCATTATAAATTTCTTTACAATTGGTGACTTGTGAGGCACCAAGTTGTTGATTCTATAGAAAAGAAGTTACAACTCAAATTCTACAAGGCTATTACTGTCCAGTTCTGGTGTCACAATGCCTTCTGTCAGAGTCAGCAGCCAAAGTGAAAGGCAGGTCAGGTCATGGAGCATATTCAAAGCAGTTGTTTACGATAACAAAGAGAACATTGCTTTTCTTGCTTCTGGTCCATTTTATTAGCTTGCAATGACAAGTAGAGATAATACTTTTATTTTTTGCACTCATTAGACAGAGAAAAGCTAGAATCGTTCTGCTTGTTTTTACACTTTCTTAGCCACTAGAGCTTTTTTTTTTTTAAACTGACATATTCAACATTTTCTATCTGTTTTTAACAAATGCCTAACAGGTTTTTGATGTGTTTCATTTTGCACTAGAGGTTTTATTTTTATTCTTCGTGTTTGCAAACATGGCTGCTTGTTCATATGAAAGATCTCGCACCAAGGTTTTAAATGGTTTGTGGGAAGGGTGAAGGCATGACCCAAGTATAATATGGGATAAAGAACCCCCTGACGTACATGATAAAGATATTGCAGGTCACCTCGGAGTTCAATAACCTTATAAAGGAACTCAGCCTTCAAATTCATTCCTCTACATGGTTTTCAAACTCCTCTGTAAATTGAAATATCCCTATAATGTACAGCAGAGGTACTCCATCCCCTATGTTAAGAATAATCATTAAGAATTTGTCTCTCAAGGACTGAATTTCAGCACTTCGCAAAAGTGTGGTTGAATAGTTAAATTGCTCATACATTGATACAGTTTTTTATCCTATTCTTACACAGAACATGTTAGAGATAGGTATTTGGAGGGACTGCTTTAAACTAGATGGAACAATTTCTTGAGAGAGGAAGAAATTGGGCGTGCCTCTTATTCTATGACCAGCAAACAGCGTAAGAAAAGTAGCGATAAGCGCGGTTAGTGCTACTTTTCTTATCGCTATGCAAGTTAGCGGGAGGTTTGTTGATAGGAGAAATTTCGGTTAGCGACATTTCTCACGTTATTTCTGGGCGGAATGCTCACTTTGCATCTCATTAGAGATGCAAAGCTGGGTGTTGAGGGAAAGGGCGCTAAGGCAAGGATTCACGCAATAGCATGACCTTGCTGATGATGCAATAAAATGATCGCCACTTTTCACCCGAAAACAGACGCTATAGCGGCGATAATTTTATGGCGGCACCTTGATGATATGCCCCATGGTTGTTAAGCTCGATGCTAAACTTTCCTTCCAGCCACAGCTTCTTTCTGCAGTTGGGACTTGTTTCGCCTTGCTATGCTCCCTAAAAACGTTCCTTTATCTGTTTCCATTTGCAAAGCATAAGAGGGTTATTCATGTTTTAATAACCTCCAAGATTATGCAAACATTTGTAATCGCAGCCTTCCAGAAAAATGTATCAGAAAATTATAAGTGAATGAATGAATTAAGGGATATTTATAGAGCACAACTGAAGAAGCGTCCTGGAGCTAGCCAGAGACAGAAGCGGGGAAGTTACTACTCCATGAACAGCACAGTTTTCAACTGAGCCTCAAACAGGCTTTCAGAAGGTACAGAGTAGAAGAAGAAAGGGGGGGTGTTCAGTTACTTAGTTCAAGTGCAGAGAAACATCTGCCTCCTGCTCTGCGATACCTGGGGATGCACAGGAAGTTGAGATTCAGGGAGCGGAGAGCCCTTGAAGGAGGGAAGAGATGAAGCATGTCTTGGATGTATCTGGACCCACTTTTTTGGAGGGCTGTGTGAGTGCACCTCTTATCCTGGAAATACCCCAAGAAACACTCAATTTCACAACATCTTCATGGCTTGCAATGGCTCCTGATCATGAAAAGAATCATATTTACAGCCCTTGTCACCATTCAGCAAGCCTTTTGCAAATGTGGTCCCAAATACATTATCAACTGTAGTGCAATACCATCTGTCTAGAAATGTCAGGCTCGCATCTCCCTTATGTAGCGTCTCCCCAGCCTGGGTGCATGCAAATGAATATGCCACACACAGAGGTCTGTAACAGACATAGTTATTCCTCAACATACCATCAAAAATAGCACGCATTGCGTCATACCTTTTATAACCACCACTTAACGGTGCACAGTCAAAATATCGAGTTTGAAATATAGACCTACAAAAATATCGTGTTGGAAATATCGAAGGTACATAATATCAAGGTCAAGAATATCGTTAGACAGAATATCGACCCTAAGGTAAGTAATATCGATTTTTTTATATCGATGTAAGTAATATCGAAGTTACTAATATCGATATTTGTATTATTGTTATGTCTTTTATTATGTATGTGTAATATTTTTTTGGTTAAGTATTTTACTTGTTTTAAATGATATGTGTATTATTTTTATATATTAATAATGTTCTTTTTAAGTAAATTTTATGTTTTAGTACCGGAGCGGGTTGTGAGTTTATAGGGGAATAGGGTGGGAAGTAATTTAAATATACTAAATTAATTATTAATTTTTAGGAATTATAAATTAATATTAATTAATATTTGTGTTTATTTCTGTAGCGGGTTGTGGTTTTATAGGGGAATTGGGTGGGAAGTAATTTAATTATAATTAAATAATGATTTCTTTTTATTTATTGGAATGGGTAAATATTATATTTTTAATGTATTATTAATTGGTAATTAATTATATTATTTGATAATTATTTTTTGAATTGGTGATTAATGTTTTTAATTGGTAAATAATTTCTTTAATTCGTAATTAATTTTTTTAATTGGTAATTAATTTTTTTAATTGGCAAATAATTATTTTAATTGGTAATTATTTTTTGGGGGTAATTAATTATGGTAATTGGTAATTAATGTTTTTAATTGGTAATTATTTTTTTATTAATTGGAAATTATTTTTAATGAATTGGTAATCAATGTTTCATAAAAAGTGTTATTTGGCATGAAAAATAATTTTATTGTTTAATATTTTTTAATTGTGATTAATTGTAAATAGTTAAAAAAAGAATTGTATAGAATTTTTTTATTGTTCAATATTTATCATTTGGTGACTAATATTTATTAATTAAGATTTATTGGTATTTATTGTTAATTTATTGATAATTTATTGTTAATTAATTATTCAATTGTAATTATGTTTTTAATAATTATTAATGGGTATTTGTAGAAGATGTAGTTATAAAAAAATTAATTATTTATTATATTAAATACAAATTTTGTTTATAAGTATGTTATATTTAAATTCTACGCTATCCAATGTTTTCCCTACTGTTTCACTCTCTGGAGTTGGAATAGTAATTTTTACCCCTATGCTCCCCAACGCTTTCCCTACTGTTGCAATCTGTGAAGTTGGAATAGTAATTCTAACCCCTACGCTATCCAATGCTTTCTCTACTGTAGCACCTTTTGGAGTTGGAATAGTAATTTTTACCCCTACGCTATCCAATGCTTTCTCTACTCTAGCGCCCTCTGGAGTTGGAATATTAATTTTTACCCCTACGCTATCCAACGCTTTCCCTACTGTAGCACCCTTTGGAGTTGGAATAGTAAATTTTACCCCTATGCTATCCAACGCTTTTCCTATTGTAGGGCCCTCTGGAGTTGGAATATTAATTTTTACCCCTACGCTATCCAACGCTTTCCCTGCTGTAGCACCCTCTGGAGTTGGAATAGTAATTGTTACCCCTACGCTATACATCGCTTTCCCTACCGTTGCCCACTCTGGAGCTGGAATAGTAATTTCTACCCCTACGCTATCCAACCTTATCCCTACGGTTGCCCCCTCTGGAGTTGGAATAGTAATTTTTACCCCTACGCTATCCAACGCTTTCCCTACTGTTGCCCCCTCTGGAGTCGGAATAGTAATTTTACCCCTACGCTATCCAACGCTTTCCCTACTGTAGCACCCTCTGGAGTTGGGATAGTAATTTTTACCCCTACGCTATCCAACGCTTTCCCTACTGTTGCCCCCTCTGGAGTCGGAATAGTAATTTTACCCCTACGCTATCCAACGCTTTCCCTACTGTAGCACCCTCTGGAGTTGGGATAGTAATTTTTACCCCAATGCTATCCAACGCTTTCCCCACTGTTGCATTTTCTGAAGTTGGAATAGTAATTTTAAGTGTTACGCTATCTAATGTTATCATTACTGTAGTTTTTTTTGGAACTTTGAATAGTAATTTCATTTATTTATCTATTTAATATTTGTATTATTATTTTTGATAATGTAGTATATTATTAATTTTAAAAATATTGAAAGTATATTTAATTTTTTTAATTTATTAAATGTATTAAATATAATTATTTACTTTTTATTTATGCTATGTTTTGATGTGTGTAGATGTATTTGTAATTTATAATACTTTAAAATAATTCATTAAAATAATGATTAAAACTTATTATTAGGTAAGTATATATTTTATTTTTTATGTATATGTTTAATTAATGTTATATTATTGTATATGTATTATTTAATAATGTTAAACATTATCAAATATTTGTAACTGGTTTTTTTTGGTTTATAATTATTATTTACATTATTTTACACTTTCTTTAAAAACAAAACAATATTTTTAATTACGATATTTTTAACTTCGATATTTTTTTTCTCAATATTTTTGTGCTTACCATGTTGTAGATAGGCTGTCGATATTGTTGCTTCCGATATTCCAACGTCGATTTTTGTGTAGGCTGATATTTTTTCCGTCGATATTGTGTCAGTGATCCCCACTTAACACCTCCCGGTAGATTACATCATTCCTGTTTAGAGTTCATCCAGGTTGTCGCTTATAGTATCAAGACACTACTTCTCCCCTTTGTTAAGTAAAAAGTCCAGACAGCATTAGCATCATAGTTCCTCAATCAGTCACATAGGTGTTTTCATTGATCTGCCAGATTGGGTTTATAAGGTAGTTGAGGTGCACCTTGAGTGTGCACTGATGACATAGACTCTGGTGCTTGATCTGGACATTCAAATGGGGTCGCCTCACTCGTGACCTCAGGAGCTGACAAACATAGAGGTAGGCATTTAAAGTGTGACGAATCCCATGTGATGGACTTTCTGGGACAATGCGCTGTCACCATGTGTCCATTGCACGTTACAACTTTCAAAGAGTCGACAGCAAACAGAGTGTCCATTTTCTGCTTCTGTTTCTCTTTGAACAATACCCAGTCCAGCTTGTCGATCTGCTTGTTCTTCTGCTCTTGCAGCCATTAGCATCGTCTCTAGACTGAGTGTCTCTCTCAGCATGCGTTTTCTGAAAGATAATCACCGATGACTCTGAAGCGCATGGCTTCTTCATCAGTGAAGACACTAAACTTACACTGTTTGATAAGTGCTTCAAGACTCTCAACAAATTCATCTATCTTTTCACCTACCTGCTGTTGTGCTCAGTTGAAAATGTACCTTTCACAGTCGATATTCAGCTCCGGAGTGAACTTGGCGTTCAAACCATCTTTTATCTTTTGGTACGATGTTGCATCAGCTTGTAACACTTTCTTCAGCAATTCTTTCACTTCACCACCAAGGTTTTTCAAATATTTAATGATTTTCTCATCTTCTTCTTCTAGCACATCTATGAAATCATTGAGCATTTCTATTCATGCAGTTCATCTTCCATCCATGTTGTGTATCTTCGCTGTGTCACATGGTGGTGGTGGCTTCAGGAAGGAGGCCACTGTCTATTTTGCACTTCTTTCTGCTGCCATTGAGAGTTTACTTTAGCACGCAAGTCATTACAACCACTTACTTTAGGGGGCACTGGACTTAGGAATAGTAGAAATTACTATTCCATCTCCAGTCTACTCAACAGTAGGGAAGGCTGGACTTAAAAATCCAACACCAGTCCATTACGCCCCCTACAGCATGTTGTTATAATGACTTAAATGCTAAAGTAATGAGTGGTGACGTCACCAGTGGGGTAATAACTTCTTTGTAAAGGCTGGTCATTGTAAAAACAGTGGGGTGAAGGATGTTTTTCACGTGGCACACACAAGCAGTTTACTGCATCATTGCAAACTCTTTCGGAGAGCAGCCATGATTCTTTGGGGCACATCTCCCTTACTCGTCTCCAGTTGCAGTGTCTCCCCCATCCCTGGAGCATGGAAATGAACACGCCACACATGGAGCTCTGTAACAGATGTCTTTATTCCCCAACATACGATCACACACTGCAAGCATTGCGTCATAACGTTTATAACCACACCGTAACACCTCCCAGCAGATTACGTAACTCCTATTTAGAGTCTGCCCAGTGCTGCAAGGGTCCTATCGCTTATAGTATAAAGACACCACACCTTACCAGTTAAAGATTCACAGCTTTGCTGGCTAGACAGGGAGGGTGCTTCTTCACTGTTTTAGCAAGCGTGAAAGGGATTAGCTCCTTTTGTCCTTATGGTCTAGCTCTCTTGATCTTTCATTTACAAAAGTGCTCAGGGCCTACCTTTTTGCAATGCTGATTACCGTTTGCTGGTCTGGCACCGGGAAACTCTTCGGAGTTTCTGTACGCTTATACATGAATCAATCATTTCTTCATTTAATCATCTGTTCATTCATTCTTTTCTGATTGAAGAGCATGCAATGACACATATTACACTAGTGGCAGACTTGAATTTCAGAAAAGTGCTTGGAAAATTGTAAATCGTATTTTTGTGATTCCAAAGGCATGTATTACCCTCATTTAGAGACACAAATGTTCGTAATTCGCAAAATCAAGCATTCTCTGCATTTGTGAGGCACTTTTTCAATGATTTCACTGCTAAGCATTATCTCTTAAGTTATGGCACTGCGTCACTAACTATCACGTGGTGTGTGCTTTTTGACTTTGCAGTGGAGAGAAGTGCAGTAGATATAACACGTTTGTGACCTCTTGAAAAACCTGGACGTTGCAGTAAAGGTTTTATAGAATAAGTGCGCTTTCGCAGGGAATTTATCTTTGAACTCAATCATTTTTCAAAACAGAAGTGAGAAAAGCTTTCCTAGAAATGCTCGCAAATACCTCGCGCTTGTCTCCCTTCCCTGTTTCTTACGAAAAGTTCAAGATTTCAACTTTGACAGATAAATCCATTTATGCCTCCCCTTCAAGCAATTTAAAATGCCATTTGCATCACTATATGCTTTCACGAGGATTATGCTAAAGCAACTGGATTTCTAATGTCAAATGTGTCAGACAGGCATACATCCTTCATCTGTACAGAAGCACGTTGAATGGCATGTGAGTGAACGTCTCTTCGCTGTGCATGTATACTTCTTGGAACAGTGGCTATTCATGGTCTTATCCGGGATACAGGACCTCATGAATCTGATTCAAGTCATATTGCAGGTTTTATTGGCAATAGGAAGAAAAAAAGACCAACTCGAGAGTACCAAGCAGAGGAGGTTACACACACTACTGCCTAGAAACATGACAGTTATTTATTTTGTTTTTACTTCTAAAAAAGGTATGTAAACTTCATGAAGATTGAAAACACAAAACCGCATCTTACATCATTTGGTAATACCGTAGGCCTGATTCATAAAGGTAATTTTACACTTCAGTGTAAGTTTACGATTTTTTGCAATTCACAAAGAAATATTACAAGTATATTTTTACACCTGCCTATCTTTTTATGTGGGTAGTCTCTGCCACAAAGACTCCACAGTTGCAAAGATACTGGTCATACAGGGGCATATTATCAAGAAACAGCGTTAAAATGATCGCCGCTTTAGCGTCAGAAAACTGCCGCTAAAGCGGCGATAATGGGCTTGATAATTGATAATATTGTGAATTTCCATAGAAGCCCATGTTCTGGTGTGAATATTGGCTTCTATGGGAATTCTCTACAGCGTATTTATCAAGCCCATTATCGCCGTTTTAGCTGTAGTTTTCTGCCGCTAAAGCGGCGATAATGTTAACGCTGTGCTTGATAATATGCCCCATAGTTCCTTTGTTTATTGCAAAAAATCGAAAATTTACACTATAGTGTGTGAATCAGTCCCTGTGTCTTGCCCGTGATCAAGTTACTCCTTGAGCATGCTTGCCTACAATTAGTTCAAAGGGGACGAATCAATTCATAATTCTCAGGAAATATGCATAAAATACATTTACAAACAATGAGGCCCAGTTTAACGAAGTTTCGTCATCAGGTTTTCATCAGTTTTGTGGAACAGCCCTGATGCAAAATCCAATTTGGGATTGACAAACCCACACAAATCCCAATTTGTGTCACCTTGTGCGGCTTTGTAAAAAACAAATATTAACATGAGGCAGTGCATAGTGCTGCCTTGCATTACCTTGGTAGGTATAACAAAGGTGGTGCATTGGTGTTCCATTTATTATGATGCAATCATATTTAAAACGACTTGCAGACATGGCTTTGCACAAAGTTGTATGCCTAGCTGAAGCTAGAATAACGAGAAGTATTTATTTCTCTTTGTTATTTTGCCTTTGCATATCTGCATTCTTCAGTGCATATACAAAGACAAAATAGCCACAAAGGATAGTATTGCGCAGGAAAAAATCACTATCTGCCCAAAAACTATCATTAGCACAACACAGGCAACATTGCGACATGACTTAAGACTGGGACTGAAAATAGGCCCATGCACAAAAATTAAAGTGGCCCCCATTAGTGAATTAGATAGCTACTAAGGGCCTTATTTATGAAGGCCGTGCGCCGCCGGTGCATCACTTTTTCCCATTTTAAATGTGACGCACCGGCGCAAGGCCTTCATAAATACGGCCCTAAGTGTCCAACATTTGGAAATTGTAGTAGTTTTGAACTAGTAAAGAAATGCTGAATACATGTTTTACAATGTATGGAAGACTACATGGATTTAAGCTTGCTGCGGGAAATGCTTGATTTAATATCAATGAAACCAACAGTAAAAACAGGCCCACCTGAGCATAAAACAGGCTCACATGCATCCAAGAAACCGGCCCACACACTGACCGTTCAGGCACTGCTTGATTGCCCGTTAGCCAGCCGGATCCTGACGCAAGGGTGCCTGCATTGGCACTGTGCAGTCGCAAATGCACCAGCACTAAAAGAGAGCATAACTGTGCCATACGTTTGTTAAAATGGTGGTATTCTGCTCTGTTCTTTTCACGTAACCCAGTGCAGAAACTTTACTTAGTGCACTGCATTGCATGAATTGTTAGTAAATATGTCCGTGAAAATGTATGTATACAAAAATCATAAAATTTATCACTTTAATGTCAAGATGTCTTCCTTGTAAGGCAAAATCAGCTTCACTAAGTTATACATCGTTTTACAGGTGAGCATGACATAGCAATTAATATACAATTTGCTAAATGGTTGGAAACCAAACTTTGATTTTCCACCAAATATGTCACAAATGCGTATTATCTTTTTTGTTGTATTAATTGCCAAAATGTTTCAGATAGTCATGCCAAAATATATTATCCAAAAGTCATGCATTACATGGCTTTGTTTCAATGTTAATACAAGGGCCAAACGAGGCAAGACACTTAGGGGCATATTCACAACCGAATGGAGAAGTGTGCCGTTAAGCAAACATTGCTAATGCCACACTTCTCCATTCTGAAAACACAGGGATGCGCCGTATTCACAAGAATGCAGTTCATCTCTGCATTTCCCCTAGCGCTGGCGCTGAGATCAGCTGCCTAGCGCCAACGCAGGCAACCTTGTACCATAGTGCAAAGGTGTCTACGTTGGGGGTGATGATGGTTTATGTGCTGGAAGGTCGCCCTTCCTGCACATAAATAATCATTCATGGTGTATTGTAACTTCTTTGTGTGCTGCTTAATGCAGCACACACAGAAGTTGCATAACAACATTTTTCTTTTGATTGTTTATGTGCTGGAAGGGTTACTTGGCAACATTGGCTTTTGAAGATTTTCATCTGAATGCGTAAGTTAAGTTAAGCCAGCGCTCCCCCCGCGGGTGCCCGATCTACTTTGTTTTTATGGGGGAGGAAGGGGAAGACCTTCCCCTGCCCCCCCCCGCCTCCCCCGCCCACGTCATCAATGACGTCAGCGCGAGAGGCGCGCTGACGTCATTAGAGGTTCTCTTTCTCCACCAACGCGCAGGGAAGCCATTTGCTTCCTGCACGTCGTTGGAGAAAGAGGTGAGTTTTGGGGCTGGGGAGGGGGGGATTGAAACGAAGGAGGCATCGGGGGAAAGGAAAGGGTTTTCCTTTCCCTCAATGTCTCTTTCTGCATTCCTGCTGCACGATCGTGCGATCGTGCAGCAGGAATGCCCACTAGACACCAGGGATTTTTTTTTTTTGATTGGCAAAGTTTGTTGGTTTGGGGAGCAGCCCCCTGGGCAAGGGTCGCTCCCTTATTTGGGGGCACATAGTTTTGCTTTCTCTGGCCCCCGGGGGGGGGCAGAAGTTGCCCTTTTTATAAAAAAATACAGCATTTTGGGGCATTGTCTGTGCGTTCGGGGAGTGGCCCTTTGGGCAAGGGTCACTATCATTATAGGGGCCATTTTGTTCAGCCCTTTAGTTTATTTTTGTTTTGGGGTGCGTCCCCTTGGACAAGGGACGCTCCTGTATTTGAGGGGCAATATAAATTTTATATATTTTTTTCCCTGGGGCAAAGAACAGTGGATTGGCCCCTTGGGCAAGGGCCACTCTTTTTTTGGGGGCTATCTTGTGTGGCCCTATTGTTTTTTTAGTTTTTGGGAGCGACCCCTTGGACAAGGGTCGCTCCCCTTTTAGGGGCAGTAGTATACAAATGTTTCTATGCACTGAGGCAAAGAGCAGGAGAGTGGCCCCTTGGGCAAGGGTCACTCTCCTTTTGGTGGCCATTTTGAGTAGCCCTAATGTTTTTGTTTTTGTTTTGGGGAGCAACCCCTTGGACAAGGGTTGCTCCCCTTTAGGGGGCAATTACTTTTGCTTTGTCTGCCCTCCGGGGGGGCATTATTTAAATATTTTTTTCATAGAATCCATGCATTGGGGCAAACTGGCCCCTTGGGCAAGGGTCACTTTCATTTTGGTGGCCATTTTGAGTAGCCTTAGGGGCATGTTGTAAGCTTATGGCTGCCCCCGGTGGGGGGGAGAGCAAACTTTTAGAAAAATAACCATAATGGTCAGTCTGATTTGCATATGGCCATGTCTGAACTGGGTTGGTGAAGTGAGCTAAACAATGATGATGGATTAATTCAAGATCAGATGCCTGGTGGTGAGTGTTAGATGTGCGCTCCGTCCGTCATCCCCTTTGGTATCACCTGGAAGGGCAGTTCTGTTTTTTTTTTAGGGCCACAAGGGCACCAGGGTTTATTGATCCGCCCCTGATTCATAAAGGTAATTTTACACTTCAGTGTAAGTTTACGGTTTTTTGCAATTCACAAAGAAATATTACAAGTATATTTTTACACCTGCCTATCTTTTTATGTGGGTAGTCTCTGCCACAAAGACTCCACAGTTGCAAAGATACTGGTCATACAGGGGCATATTATCAAGAAACAGCGGTAAAATGATCGCCGCTTTAGCGTCAGAAAACTGCCGCTAAAGCGGCGATAATGGGCTTGATAATTGATAATATTGTGAATTTCCATAGAAGCCCATGTTCTGGTGTGAATATTGGCTTCTATGGGAATTCTCTACAGCGTATTTATCAAGCCCATTATCGCCGTTTTAGCTGTAGTTTTCTGCCGCTAAAGCGGCGATAATGTTAACGCTGTGCTTGATAATATGCCCCATAGTTCCTTTGTTTATTGCAAAAAATCGAAAATTTACACTATAGTGTGTGAATCAGTCCCTGTGTCTTGCCCGTGATCAAGTTACTCCTTGAGCATGCTTGCCTACAATTAGTTCAAAGGGGACGAATCAATTCATAATTCTCAGGAAATATGCATAAAATACATTTACAAACAATGAGGCCCAGTTTAACGAAGTTTCGTCATCAGGTTTTCATCAGTTTTGTGGAACAGCCCTGATGCAAAATCCAATTTGGGATTGACAAACCCACACAAATCCCAATTTGTGTCACCTTGTGCGGCTTTGTAAAAAACAAATATTAACATGAGGCAGTGCATAGTGCTGCCTTGCATTACCTTGGTAGGTATAACAAAGGTGGTGCATTGGTGTTCCATTTATTATGATGCAATCATATTTAAAACGACTTGCAGACATGGCTTTGCACAAAGTTGTATGCCTAGCTGAAGCTAGAATAACGAGAAGTATTTATTTCTCTTTGTTATTTTGCCTTTGCATATCTGCATTCTTCAGTGCATATACAAAGACAAAATAGCCACAAAGGATAGTATTGCGCAGGAAAAAATCACTATCTGCCCAAAAACTATCATTAGCACAACACAGGCAACATTGCGACATGACTTAAGACTGGGACTGAAAATAGGCCCATGCACAAAAATTAAAGTGGCCCCCATTAGTGAATTAGATAGCTACTAAGGGCCTTATTTATGAAGGCCGTGCGCCGCCGGTGCATCACTTTTTCCCATTTTAAATGTGACGCACCGGCGGCGCAAGGCCTTCATAAATACGGCCCTAAGTGTCCAACATTTGGAAATTGTAGTAGTTTTGAACTAGTAAAGAAATGCTGAATACATGTTTTACAATGTATGGAAGACTACATGGATTTAAGCTTGCTGCGGGAAATGCTTGATTTAATATCAATGAAACCAACAGTAAAAACAGGCCCACCTGAGCATAAAACAGGCTCACATGCATCCAAGAAACCGGCCCACACACTGACCGTTCAGGCACTGCTTGATTGCCCGTTAGCCAGCCGGATCCTGACGCAAGGGTGCCTGCATTGGCACTGTGCAGTCGCAAATGCACCAGCACTAAAAGAGAGCATAACTGTGCCATACGTTTGTTAAAATGGTGGTATTCTGCTCTGTTCTTTTCACGTAACCCAGTGCAGAAACTTTACTTAGTGCACTGCATTGCATGAAATGTTAGTAAATATGTCCGTGAAAATGTATGTATGCAAAAATCATAAAAGTTATCACTTTAATGTCAAGATGTCTTCCTTGTAAGGCAAAATCAGCTTCACTAAGTTATACATCGTTTTACAGGTGAGCATGACATAGCAATTAATATACAATTTGCTAAATGGTTGGAAACCAAACTTTGATTTTCCACCAAATATGTCACAAATGCGTATTATCTTTTTTGTTGTATTAATTGCCAAAATGTTTCAGATAGTCATGCCAAAATATATTATCCAAAAGTCATGCATTACATGGCTTTGTTTCAATGTTAATACAAGGGCCAAACGAGGCAAGACACTTAGGGGCATATTCACAACCGAATGGAGAAGTGTGCCGTTAAGCAAACATTGCTAATGCCACACTTCTCCATTCTGAAAACACAGGGATGCGCCGTATTCACAAGAATGCAGTTCATCTCTGCATTTCCCCTAGCGCTGGCGCTGAGATCAGCTGCCTAGCGCCAACGCAGGCAACCTTGTACCATAGTGCAAAGGTGTCTACGTTGGGGGTGATGATGGTTTATGTGCTGGAAGGTCGCCCTTCCTGCACATAAATAATCATTCATGGTGTATTGTAACTTCTTTGTGTGCTGCTTAATGCAGCACACACAGAAGTTGCATAACAACATTTTTCTTTTGATTGTTTATGTTCTGGAAGGGTTACCTTCCTGCACATACACAATCAATGGTAAATTGCTGTTTTTATGTGTGCTGCACAATGCCACAAACAAAGAAATAGCAAAAACAAAGAGAAATAAAGCATTTCTCCTCGTTGCGCCAGGGTAAGACCGGGTTTTCACTGGTCTTAATTTTGGCACTACCTCCTATTTACACTACCCTTGTAAATAGGGGGCAGCGTCAAAATTAATGGGTGTTGCAGTGGAACGCTCACCGCAACACCCATTGCTCTCCCCTTTCACGCTGAGTCCAGCGAGAAAAGTGCCTTATTTACAAGGCAGAGATAAGCCACGTTAAGAGGTTTTGCACTGCCTTGTAAATAAGGTGAAGTCCCTATGGTGGCGATAGGGGCTTGTAAATATACCCCTCGATTAGTACCCGTCTCACTTACTTGTGCTCCGTTGACCCTCATTGAGCCTAGTTTCCATTAACTGAATTTGACACTTTTTTTTACTAATATTTACATTTGCATTTTTAAATTGGACAACATGCTTCACATTATAGAAGAGTATTGTTTAACTTACTCAGGATGAAATGCACAAATAAGAAGTATACTTCGAAGTTTACAGCTAAGTTTGGAGAAGATTTCACAAAGTGTCTAAAATGTATTCATGGAAATGTACTATGTGCAAAAGTTGCATTGGTAATAATGCACTCGTATACCTTTCCACAATTAACTTCTGTTTATCTCAATTGTGGAAATATTTCCCCGGAAGGAAACCCATTTTCCTTCACCCCACAAGGTGCATGTTTGTTTACTTCTAATTTACTAGCTTTCAAAACACCTTTATCTGCCACACGAGTGAGCTTGCATCGACTACAATGCTGTAAAATTGCCAAAAAGAAGTATATGTACTCTCTCAAAAAATGTTGAGAATGAGGAGCTCACTTACTTCAGCATGGAGGCAAATAATGAAAAGCTCAATGTCCTCAGACTAACTATAAATTTAGAATGGTTGGATACATACAATCATGGCACATTTTACACCATCATAAAACCCCTTTAATAATGTAAAATTTAAAAAATCCCGGTTCATATTCTGCCAATCAGGGTGTGGAATTTATCATTGAAAATTGTGTTTTTGCTCACCATAGCACCACACATTTGTGCCAAAAATAATGAAATTATTCAAATAGTTCTATCAATCAGATATTTCCGATTATGTAAATGTCGGAAAGCGGATAGTAAAGGAGTGGAAAAAGGTGTGATGAGGAGTTGACCATTCAAAATAATAGTTGTTGGCAACTTTTCATGCAAAATGCAACATACATTTTGAAATATTGAATAGCGACTGAAGCACCCAATTCACAAAACACTGCATGAATATCCAAAAAGTATACTCCTGTAGGTTTTCATCAACAGTAGGAACACATTTTCAAAATTTTAGGGATTTGCCGTCTTTCATATGAAAAGCTCTGAAAATAAACTAATTTGTACAGTTCCTGATATGTCTTACTTGGCAACATTGGCTTTTGAAGATTTTCATCTGAATGCGTAAGTTAAGTGAATACTGGCATTTGCATGTTTACATTTTTCTTTTTCTTTTTCCACATTGAAAAGGTTTATCCTTTGAAAAAAGCCTTCCAGTACAACCACTAGCAATTGGAGACAGCGGGTTTCACTAACAACTCTCACAATTTATTGGAAGTAACTTTACTAGTGCAAGAAATCATGTTATTGACTGATGGGGTGGAAGTCCCAATCTGGCAACAACCACAATCCTTGTCAGGTTGAATCACAACAGTCAATAAATTAACCTCTGCTTAACCCCTTGTATGCTCATGCCGAGCTGAGCTCGTCATGGCATACAGTGCTCGGATGCTCATGACGAGCTCAGCTCGTCATGAGCCCCACCCGCGGGGGGAGCGCCAGCGCTCCCCCCGCGGGTGCCCGATCTACTTTGTTTTTATGGGGGAGGAAGGGGAAGACCTTCCCCTGCCCCCCCCGCCTCCCCCGCCCACGTCATCAATGACGTCAGCGCGAGAGGCGCGCTGACGTCATTAGAGGTTCTCTTTCTCCACCAACGCGCAGGGAAGCCATTTGCTTCCTGCACGTCGTTGGAGAAAGAGGTGAGTTTTGGGGCTGGGGAGGGGGGGATTGAAACGAAGGAGGCATCGGGGGAAAGGAAAGGGTTTTCCTTTCCCTCAATGTCTCTTTCTGCATTCCTGCTGCACGATCGTGCGATCGTGCAGCAGGAATGCCCACTAGACACCAGGGATTTTTTTTTTTTGATTGGCAAAGTTTGTTGGTTTGGGGAGCAGCCCCCTGGGCAAGGGTCGCTCCCTTATTTGGGGGCACATAGTTTTGCTTTCTCTGGCCCCCGGGGGGGGGGCAGAAGTTGCCCTTTTTTATAAAAAAATACAGCATTTTGGGGCATTGTCTGTGCGTTCGGGGAGTGGCCCTTTGGGCAAGGGTCACTCTCATTATAGGGGCCATTTTGTTCAGCCCTTTAGTTTATTTTTGTTTTGGGGTGCGTCCCCTTGGACAAGGGACGCTCCTGTATTTGAGGGGCAATATCAATTTTATATTTTTTTTTCCCTGGGGCAAAGAACAGTGGATTGGCCCCTTGGGCAAGAGCCACTCTTTTTTTGGGGGCTATCTTGTGTGGCCCTATTGTTTTTTTAGTTTTTGGGAGCGACCCCTTGGACAAGGGTCGCTCCCCTTTTAGGGGCAGTAGTATACAAATGTTTCTATGCACTGAGGCAAAGAGCAGGAGAGTGGCCCCTTGGGCAAGGGTCACTCTCCTTTTGGTGGCCATTTTGAGTAGCCCTAATGTTTTTGTTTTTGTTTTGGGGAGCAACCCCTTGGACAAGGGTTGCTCCCCTTTAGGGGGCAATTACTTTTGCTTTGTCTGCCCTCCGGGGGGGCATTATTTAAATATTTTTTTCATAGAATCCATGCATTGGGGCAAACTGGCCCCTTGGGCAAGGGTCACTTTCATTTTGGTGGCCATTTTGAGTAGCCTTAGGGGCATGTTGTAAGCTTATGGCTGCCCCCGGTGGGGGGGAGAGCAAACTTTTAGAAAAATAACCATAATGGTCAGTCTGATTTGCATATGGCCATGTCTGAACTGGGTTGGTGAAGTGAGCTAAACAATGATGATGGATTAATTCAAGATCAGATGCCTGGTGGTGAGTGTTAGATGTGCGCTCCGTCCGTCATCCCCTTTGGTATCACCTGGAAGGGCAGTTCTGTTTTTTTTTTTAGGGCCACAAGGGCACCAGGGTTTATTGATCCGCCCCATGGTCATGGGTCGGTCCCCTTCCTTTATGGGAGGATGATTGTGGCCTTTTCTGCCCTCTTTGAGTGGCAGAGTAGCAGTCCCATCTGTTCCCAAGGGGGGCAGAAGCCAGTAGACACCAGAATTCTAAAAAAATGTCTCTTTTTAGGGGTGGCCTCAAGGGCAAGGGTTGCTCCCTTATTGATGTTATACTGTTAGGCCCACCTACCCCTTAACTTGGCATATTGGACTAGTGTATTTTTTGTGTATGTGAATCTAATGTTTTTTTTTCGTCTTTTTAAATCTAGTCTCAAGCTTTTGATTCCTGTTTGCAGTTTCGACAGTGGTTGTTCTGCCGTTTTGTGAATTTGCATTTTTGTAGGTAAGAAATGTATTTTTCTTGTATGTACTCCAAATGAGTAATATTGTAATGTTTGGATTATTTTTTGTAAGTGGTGTCTTAGTGGCATTTAGTTAGTGTTTTGTGCATGAACATTTTTGTGATGTGTTTTGCATTGTCTTTTGTCTATTTTTTTTCTCTTTCTTTTTTAGTGGGATATTGTTGATCCATACACTGTCAGTGCATACTACGTGGTGGTGAGTTTAGTTGCTTCTGGCAAATGAGTGGTATTGTTTTGCACTGTATAGTTATTTTTGATAAAGGTGAATTATGTTCATTGCTTATTTCACATAGTGATTATAGTTGTTGACTTGTGTGTCAAGTTACCTTTGTTAGTAATCATTATGGCTAGCCGTAGAATGACTGCTCAGCAGGTGGTAGGTATGATTCTTGAATCTTCCTCTGAGCCGGATTATGACACTGACAGTGCGTCTGAGGGAGAGGAGGGAGGGGAAGATTCTGGCAGTGAGTTTTCTCTCCACATGGAATCGTCGGATGATGAAGGTACTCTCAGTGCAGATGAAGGGCCTGTGTTAGAGGAGGACACTGCTGTGCCAATGGTGCAAGAGGCAGCTGGATTTCAGCCTGAGGCTGCTAGTCTTCCAACTGGAAGTGTTGGGCTCTGGGTTGATCCGAACATGGTGCAGCCAGTGTTGTCTGCCTTTAGCGGTGATGCAGGGTGTAGAGTGGATTGTGAACACTTTTTGCCTATACAGTATTTTCATTTATTTATGGATGATGTGTTTTTGGGTGAGATTGTTGAGCAGACTAATTTGTATGCTGAACAGTTTTTGAGGGTCAACAGTGACAAACTTAGGCCCCACTCTAGAGCTACCCGGTGGACTCCCACAAATCTGGAGGAGCTGAAGAAGTTTTTGGGATTGACTTTATTGATGGGTTTGTTAAAGAAGCCGAACCTGGCTTCATATTGGTCTACCAGTCCTTTGATGGCAACAGCCATATTTCCAGATGTTATGACTCGTGATCGGTATTTCCTTTTGCTACGCATGTTGCATTTTGTGGATAATTCTGAGGCGTTGCCACGTAGTCACCCTGACTGTGACCGTCTGTTTAAGATTCGGCCTGTTCTTGATCACTTTGTTGATCGTTTTTCAGAGATTTACATTCCTGGGAAAGAAATTTCTATTGATGAGTCTTTGGTTTTGTTGAAGGGTCGTTTGGTTTTTAGGCAGTACATCCCTAGCAAGAGGGCACGCTATGGAATTAAACTGTATATGTTGTCTGAAAGTAAGACAGGGTATGTTTTTAATTTTCGTGTGCACACTGGTAGAGATTCCACTATTGAACCCCCTGGTTGTCCGTCCACTTTTGGAGTGTCAGAGAAAATTGTGTGGGATCTTGCTAGAAGACTGTTCAACAGAGGCCACCATTTGTACCTTGATAACTTCTACACTGCTGTGCAATTGTTTAAAGAATTGTTTAAAGTGGACACATTTGCATGTGGCACAATCCGCTCTAACCGCAAAGGTTTTCCAAAGGAGCTTGTTTGCAAGAAACTTCAGAGGAGTCAGTGCAGTTCCTTACGTTGTGGCGAACTACTAGCTATGACATTTGTGGACAGGAGGGATGTGTACATGCTGAGTACCATCCATGATTAAAGTGCTTCACCTCTGCCAGTTTGGGGTCAGGTTGCTGAAGTGCACAAACCTGTGTGCATTTAGGAGTACAATAAGTACATGGGTGGTGTTGACAGAGTAGATCAGAGGTTGGAACCTTACACTGCTATTCGGAAGGCTTATGTTTGGTATAAGAAGTTGGCCATTCATTTTTTCAACTTAGCAACTTTCAATGCTTTTATTGTGTTCAAGGCGTGTTCTCCTGGGTCAAAGTTGATCTTTCTTCAGTTTCAGCACTCTGTGATATCTAGCCTTGTTGTTGTGGAGCAAGTAAGTGTTCCTAGATTTGGAGTGGTGGAGGATGTGGCTCGATTGAAAGATCACAACATCACTTTTGGGGCGACCTTTCACCCCAATTCCAATGGCACTGCCGAAAACTGCATTTGCACTTCTTATTCCAATATTTTCTGTTTTGTCCGTTTATTCCTTTAATTTTTCTGTTTTCATTGGGATCATCACTCTGTTCAAATCTACATGCAAGGTAAGCATTTTTCTGGGTTTCCCATGTTAAAAACGGGCCATCCGAACCTCTTATTTAAAACACGTACAAGCGCTGGGCTCAATGACAGCAGGTTATTTAGAAAACCCAATGCATTTCAGGCCTCTTGGGCCTTTCGTCAGGGGCACCTGAAAATAACAAATAACACATATATTAAATCTTGTTCGCTTATTTCAAGTTCAACATTTCGAAACAAATTACTCATCAATTTCCCATGTTAAATACCAACGGCATTATATGTGTAATACCTCTACTACACCTCGAAATTACTCTGGCAGTGCTTCCTTCCTTCATTTTTAATATGACACAACTTAACTCGAGCTGCGCCTAAGCCTCTTCAGTTTCCTGCACACCCACTCTGCCTCCCTTCGACTGTTCGTGCCCAGTTAACTTATTGCTTGTATTGCTAATAACATTCCTCTCATATTCTCAACCACCCTTCACAATTCCAACCTCTGCCTAACTTATATTTCTGCACGTACCTGCTGTCTAACATCATCTTCGTCTCTCCTGCATAACGGCTTTCACCTCTTTCATTACACTCCCCAGATTTAAACCCTCTAGGTAACCACCCATTTTTCCCACGTGATTTCGCGCACTCTATTCTCCCGCGTCTTCCGCCAACACTACACTACCCATAATGCACCGAGGTGCTGACCTTAACTGTGCAACTAATCTGAATCTTTTAATACTCGTTGGTTCATCCTGCGATCAGCATTTGATGTATGTGCAACTTCATAAAAACGAAATTTAAAACACATTGTCATTTTCATATTTCAATGTCTTTTGCTAATGTTTCAATGTTCGTCCAACTCCTGAATAAATAAACGTGCTTCTTGAACGTAGATGTTCCGCCTTGCATGAGCGTAGCAACATAGTTTCAAATAAATCCAATTTTTGATTCACTGTTCAACGTGGGTGCAAACCCGGTAGGGCATAAGTCATCAAAGTATTTTCATATTTACGGGTTGCACACCTTTCTTTTTCACAAATCTTCCAAATTTCACACGACGCATCATCCTTATAGCGTGCTTATCACTGGTGACGTGCCTAGCCCAAACTGCACGTTTCAAACTATACAACATCACTTTTGGGGCGACCTTTCACCCCAATTCCAATGGCACTGCCGAAAACTGCATTTGCACTTCTTATTCCAATATTTTCTGTTTTGACCGTTTATTCCTTTAATTTTTTAACATGAGAAACCCAGAAAAATGCTTACCTTGCATGTAGATTTGAACAGAGTGATGATCCCAATGAAAACAGAAAAATTAAAGGAATAAACGGACAAAACAGAAAATATTGGAATAAGAAGTGCAAATGCAGTTTTCGGCAGTGCCATTGGAATTGGGGTGAAAGGTCGCCCCAAAAGTGATGTTGTATAGTTTGAAACGTGCAGTTTGGGCTAGGCACGTCACCAGTGATAAGCACGCTATAAGGATGATGCGTCGTGTGAAATTTGGAAGATTTGTGAAAAAGAAAGGTGTGCAACCCGTAAATATGAAAATACTTTGATGACTTATGCCCTACCGGGTTTGCACCCACGTTGAACAGTGAATCAAAAATTGGATTTATTTGAAACTATGTTGCTACGCTCATGCAAGGCGGAACATACGTTCAAGAAGCACGTTTATTTATTCAGGAGTTGGACGAACATTGAAACATTAGCAAAAGACATTGAAATATGAAAATGACAATGTGTTTTAAATTTCGTTTTTATGAAGTTGCACATACATCAAATGCTGATCGCAGGATGAACCAACGAGTATTAAAAGATTCAGATTAGTTGCACAGTTAAGGTCAGCACCTCGGTGCATTATGGGTAGTGTAGTGTTGGCGGAAGGCGCGGGAGAATAGAGTGCGCAAAATCACGTGGGAAAAATGGGTGGTTACCTAGAGGGTTTAAATCTGGGGAGTGTAATGAAAGAGGTGAAAGCCGTTATGCAGGAGAGACGAAGATGATGTTAGACAGCAGGTACGTGCAGAAATATAAGTTAGGCAGAGGTTGGAATTGTGAAGGGTGGTTGAGAATATGAGAGGAATGTTATTAGCAATACAAGCAATAAGTTAACTGGGCACGAACAGTCGAAGGGAGGCAGAGTGGGTGTGCAGGAAACTGAAGAGGCTTAGGCGCAGCTCGAGTTAAGTTGTGTCATATTAAAAATGAAGGAAGGAAGCACTGCCAGAGTAATTTCGAGGTGTAGTAGAGGTATTACACATATAATGCCGCTGGTATTTAACATGGGAAATTGATGAGTAATTTGTTTCGAAATGTTGAACTTGAAATAAGCGAACAAGATTTAATATATGTGTTATTTGTTATTTTCAGTTGCCCCTGACGAAAGACCCAAGAGGCCTGAAATGCATTGGGTTTTCTAAATAAACTGCTGTCATTGAGCCCAGCGCTTGTACGTGTTTTAAATAAGAGGTTCGGATGGCCCGTTTTTAACATGAGAAACCCAGAAAAATGCTTACCTTGCATGTAGATTTGAACAGAGTGATGATCCCAATGAAAACAGAAAAATTAAAGGAATAAACGGACAAAACAGAAAATATTGGAATAAGAAGTGCAAATGCAGTTTTCGGCAGTGCCATTGGAATTGGGGTGAAAGGTCGCCCCAAAAGTGATGTTGTATAGTTTGAAACGTGCAGTTTGGGCTAGGCACGTCACCAGTGATAAGCACGCTATAAGGATGATGCGTCGTGTGAAATTTGGAAGATTTGTGAAAAAGAAAGGTGTGCAACCTGTAAATATGAAAATACTTCGATTGAAAGATCGCCACTTTCCTGATTACATTCCTCCCACATCTACAAAAGACTTTCCCACTAGGAGATGTAGAGTCTGTTGGCGAAGAGGTTTGCGGAAGGAGACTCGTCTTTACTGCCCTGGGTGTCCTTCTAACCCTGGGCTGTGTGTACCTGCTTTTTATAGAGCTTACCACACACAAAAGAATTTTTGGGAGTATCCATAAGTGGTAAAATGTACTGCCTGGTCTGAGTTTTTTAAATAATGTGTATTCTTTTTTAAGGTTGGCATTTGTGCAATGTTTTTAGTTACAGAATTTGTCTTACTAGGTTTTTAACTATTTGCAATTATTTTTTTTATTTTTTTAAAAAAAGGTTAAAATGTGATCGGTGCATAGGCTGGCAGTGTGGGCGGAGTGGTTCTTGGCTGGCGGTGTGCATGGCATGGCGCTTGGCTGTCGGTGTGCGTGGAGTGGCTTTTGGCTGGTGGTGTGCGTGGAGTGGTGCTTGGCTGGTGTTGTGCGCGGAGTGGCGCTTTGCTGGTGGTGTGTGTGGAGTGGTGCTTGGCTGGTGGTGTGCGTGGAGTGATACTTGGCTGTCTGTGCACGGAGTGGTGCTTGGCTGGCTGTGTGTGTGGAGTGGCGCTTGGCTGGATGGTGTGCGTGGAGTGGTACTTGGCTGTCTGTGCACGGAGTGGTGCTTGGCTGGCGGTGTGTGTGGAGTGGCGCTTGGCTGGTGGTGTGCGTGGAGTGGTGCTTGGCTGGTGGTGTGCGTGGAGTGGCGCTTGGCTGGTGGTGTGTGTGGAGAGGCGCTTGGCTGGTGGTGTGCGTGGAGTGGCGCTTGGCTGGTGGTGTGTGTGGAGTGGCGCTTGGCTGGTGGTGTGCGTGGAGTGGCGCATGGCTGGTGGTGTGTGTGGAGTGGCACTTGGCTGGTGGTGTGCGTGGAGTGATACTTGGCTGTCTGTGCACGGAGTGGTGCTTGGCTGGCGGTGTGTGTGGAGTGGCGCTTGGCTGGATGGTGTGCGTGGAGTGGTACTTGGCTGTCTGTGCATGGAGTGGTGCTTGGCTGGTGGTGTGCATGGAGTGGCGCTTGGATGGTGTGCGTGGAGTGGTACTTGGCTGTCTGTGCACGGAGTGGTGTTTGGCTGGTGGTGTGTGTGGAGTGGCGCTTGGCTGTCTGTGCACGGAGTGGTGCTTGGCTGGTGGTGTGTGTGGAGTGGCGCTTGGCTGGTGGTGTGCGTGGAGTGGTACTTGGCTGTCTGTGCACGGAGTGGTGCTTGGCTGGCGGTGTGTGTGGAGTGGCGCTTAGCTTGCGGTGTGCGTGGAGTGATGCTTGGCTGGTGGTGTGTGTGGAGTGGTACTTGGCTGTCGGTGTGCGCTGAGTGGTGTTTGGCTGGCGGTGTGCATGGTCTGGTGCTTGGATGGTGGTGTGGCTGGACTGGCGCTTGACTGGCGGTGTGTGAGTAGTTACTTTCTGTTGGTCACTACACACACTGCTAGTTGAGTGACACTCCACGCAGTCCATAATTTTGTGTAGTTGCAGTGTCAGAAATGTGGGCATGTGAAAGTGATGGGCCCTTGAATGGCACTGTCGGCTGGTGTGAGTGTTGTAATGTAATGGGTCCGCGGCTGGCGGTGTGAATGTTTTGTATGTGTCACATGTACGAAAGGTGTATGAATGGCCTGTAAAGAGGTTGGTGCCTTGACGTGGCTTTACAGCTCACGAGCTGTGAGTCAGTGGTTCAGTTTATCATACTTTCAATTATACGCAGTGTATTTCATTTTTGTGAAATTACTTGCGAATACAATTGTATGTACTGAATCATCACTCACCCTCGTGCCAAATCCAACCAGTATGTGTGTGTATTTGCAGATTAGATGGCTGTGCAGTAATATTTGTCTTTTTTCTCTTTCTGAAGTAGGGTGTACCTTGTCCCTTTTTGTGAATGTTGTAATGTGTTGCTTTTCCTTCCGGATGGTGTCAATGGTCTGGTGTGTATCAGGTATGAAAGGTGCGTCAATGGCCTGTAAAACGGTTGGTGCCTTGTCGTGGCTTTACAGCTCACGAGTTGCGAGTCACTGGTTCGGTTTTTATGCATTTATTTATTGACAGAGCATTTCATTTTGTTGAAATATCTTGTTAATAAAATGTTATGTACTGAACCATCACTCGCGCTCATGCCAAATCCAACCTGTATATGTGTGTCTTTGAGGAATAGATAGCCGTGCTTGAATGTTTGACTTTTGAGTAACTCTGTTAAGGTGTACATTATAGCTATAAATAACTTACTAAATTTAGATATTATTGTTAAACCATGTGAGTATATGGTCATGTCTTTCTGGTGAATTCTATTGTTTTTTTTTATCCACAATCTCCTGCAAACTTGAAAATGTCTGTCACAATTTCCATGCAATATTGTCCCAAGAATCGCACGCTCTCAAATTGAAAACTTAATTCATTCAAAACAATTTGGTTTTGCAAGGGGGTTCCCATGAGTTTTTGGCCCGGGGCTCGGTGGCCATCTTTGGAAACTACCAAACTCAAACAGTCCAAAAAACTAGAAACCCGGGGGAGTCCAGGGAGGTATGGCATGCGTGGGTCCCTAGAATGTTTTCCTACCCAGAAATCCCTGCAAACCTTAAATTTTGGTTAAAAAAACACTTTTCCATACATTTTTGCGTGGGATCTCCGTGCCGGCACAAATGTCCTACTACCCAGCGTTCCCCTTGATCTCCCGAGTAAAATGATACCTCACTTGTGTAACCCCTCTTGCAAAAGCTGTTGGTTCTGACAATGTCAACCCCCCCAAAAAATAAGGTAGTTTTGCTAAAGGTAATTTTTAAGTCTCCACCGTACGATTTGGGCCTTTTCCTGTTGCAGCCACTATGCCTACCCAGGCAAGTGAGGTACCATTTTTTTTGGGAGACCTGGGGAACACGGGGTGGGTGAAAATTTGTTGATCCACGCAGATTCCAGAACTTTCCACCACAGAAATGTGAAGAAAATGCATTTTTTTGTAAATATTTTAGGTTTGCAAGGGATTCTGGGTAACAGAACCTGGTGGGAGGCAGTTGAGTCACCCCATCCTAAATTTCCCTGGGTGTCTAGTTTTCAAAAATGTATAGGTTTGCTAGGTTTCCCTAGGGGCCGGCCGAGCTACGGTTCAAAAACAAAAGGTAGACACTTTGCCCAAAAAGGGCCCATTTTTACTGCGAAATTGCGGTGCGAACACATTGCGTTTTGCGCTGTGTCCTGTCGCAGGCACTAGGCAGACCCTGGAAAGTGAGGTACCATTGTTTTCAGGAGACCTGGGGGAACACGGGATGGGTGGAAATTCGTTGATCCACGCAGATTCCAGAACTTTCCACCACAGAAATGTGAGGAAAATGAGTTTGTTTTGTCAATTTTTTAGCTTTACAAGGGATTCTGGGTAACAGAACCTGGTGGGAGGCAGTTGAGTCACCCCATCCTAAACTCCCCATGGTGTCTACTTTTCAACAATGTATAGGTTTTCTAGGTTTCCCTAGGTGCTGGCAGAGCTAGGGTTCAAAAACTACAGGTAGGCACTTAGCCAAAAAAGGACCAGTATTGACTGCGAAATTGAGGTGCGACCACATTGCATTTTGCGCCGTTTCCTGTCGAAGGCACTAGGCAGACCCAGGCAAGTGAGGTACCATTTTTTTCGGGAGACCTGGGGGAATGCGGGGTGGGTGGAAATTTGTTAATCCACGCAGATTCCAGAACTGTCCACCACAGAAATGGGAGGAAAATGCATTTTGTTTGTCAATTATTTAGCTTTACAAGGGATTCTGGGTAACAGAACCTGGTGGGAGGCAGTCGAGTCACCCCATCCTGATTTCCCCTGGGTGTCTACTTTTTAAAAATGTATAGGTTTGCTAGGTTTCCCTAGGTGCCGGCAGAGCTAGGGTGCAAAAACTACAGCTAGGCACTTTGCCAAAAAAGGGTCAATTTTTAACAGCAAAATTGAGGTGTGACCACGTTGCATTTTGCAGCGTTTCCTGTCGCAGGCACAAGGCCGACCCACACGAGTGAGGTACCGTTTGTATCGGAAGACTTAGAGTAATTCAGATATGTAAATCAACTGTTATTACCTATTGAGTTTTCATGCATTTCTCCCTTCCCAATGAAAGACATTGTGTAAAAAAAAATCTTTTTGAAAAATGACCGATAATTCAAATGCTAGTATGAGTATTCCCAATTTTGAAAATGTACAAATATATACTGTTTCTAAACTCTATAATTTGTCCCCAATTCAGAAATACATAGGTGTCTTTCATACCGATTTTTCCATGTATACATTTTCCATGGATAAGTGCTCTATACCCAGTAAATAATAAAATACTATTGAAAGTTGCTGCTCAGTTTTTGGCTCTGGGTTCGTTGGGTTCTTGGTGAAACTAGAAGTCCTATATATACCCACAACCAGGAAGGTCACACGGATGTAACGGTATATTGCTTTGAAAGAGCTGTCACAAAACAAGAAGTTATAGGTGAAAACGTTGAGACAAAAGGCTGTTTTTTTCAACTAATTTTCAAATATTCCAATATTTAAATGTTAGTTTCCATAAAGAAACCCTCATGGATTTAGACAAATGACCACTTTCTGAATTCAGAATTTTGTCTACTTTTTGAAAATGTATAGCTTTTTAGGATCCATTATTGCTTTCAAACTCATTTCAACCATTAACTAGAAGGAGCTTGAAAGCTCTAAAAATAGCAAAAATAGGCTATGTCCCAGAAAAAAGCCAAAACTGTGTGAAAAATGTTGGTTCTCTGACAAAAGACTGTCATTCCCTAAAAGCTGAGAAAATGGAGATTTCAGCCCCACAAACCCTTTTTTGATAACATTTGCAGGGAAAAATCCAGAGGCTTTCATTTGCAGCCCTTTTTCCCATTTTTCTGAAAAAAACTAAACTTTCACTGTATTATGCCTAATTTCTGGGACCCCTCCAATGGAATCCACAAATCCTGGGCAGCTTTAGAATCCACATGATGTTGGAAGAAAAGGACGCAAATGTGGCATGGATACCTTATGTGGTCAAAAAGTTACAGGGGCCTAAGCGCACACTACCCCAAATCGCCAAAAAAAGGCTTAGCACAGGAGGGGAAAAGGCATAGCAGCGAATGGGTTAACCGTCTGGTAGCTTGGCACAGAAGCAGTCATACTTAACTTACTGGCAATGTGTAAAGTATTTATGCAGTGCATAAGCAGTAATAAAGGGAAAACACAACAGAAGAAAAACCCCAAACAAATGTATAAACATGGAGTACATTGTAATAAATAAAATAAGACCCGAACAACAAAAATCTAATGAGAAGAATTGGAGATCTTCAATTATAAAGTTTTACATGGGAAGAGAGCCTTAAAGCACTAGCAACATTGGTGATTATCTAGTCATGCTAGACCATTAGTAAGCTACAAAATTATACTGATGTCAATAGATCACAGGTCGGATTCAGGGATCAGGTTAGTCCCAGTGAAAAAGTTGCCTTCTCAAAGTATGGTGCAAAGAGTTCTGTTTGGGGTGGAGGAGGCTGCAAATAGTAGGGAGGGTATCACAGATGGTCGTTGCTGTAGAGCTAATAACAGTTTGGGCAGTGCGGGCTGTCGAAGCTTTAGAGTGCTGAGTCAGTCAGGAGTCAGTGATGCAGCTCTTGTGTTACTGGTCATTGATGGACAGATGCAGCAGTGCGAAAAGTCGGGTTCACCGGAGCTCCGCAATGGCGGTGTCGTGGGCAGCAGAGTCTCGGACACGAAATGGCCCGTTGGCAGGCATAAAGAGCCCAAAACTTCAGGATTTCACCTTTCTTCACAAAAGTAGCTCTACTGATGCCAGCCAAGGGTCTAAGACCTGGAGAGGCTCCTCTTGGGAAGTAGGAACTCACTACATCAGAGGTTGCCAAGGCTCAGGCAGGTCCAGCAGTAGGTCCAGTCCAGCAGGTGAGCTGGGCTGTTATCGGGAGACCTCTAGAGCTATTGAACACTGTGGCTCAGAAACAAAGTCAACCAACTGACTCTTGGAGTTACTAAGGTTAGCCTGGGATGAAGGGGGCAGGTCCAGTTTTCCTTCTCAAATAGCATGACAGTCCTCAAGAAGCAGGGCAGTCCTCTGGTAGCAGCAGGGCAGTCCTCTAGTGGCAGGACATCCCTTTTTCATTAATTCCCATAGGTCCATGAGTGTTCTGATGAGTGGCTCAGAAGAAATAATATTTATTCCTGGTGTCAGCCTTTGATGTGGGGGCCTTCAATATACTACCCACACATCTGGTTCTGGGAAGTTCTTTCCCTTCCCATGTCAAGGCTCCAAAGTGTCTGGGGTGACAAAGAACTGTGCAGGCTTGATGGCAGATTTATTTGTGTGTGGCAAGGTCCGTTGAAGTGTAGGTGGGGCAGGGATCACCTCCGCTCCCAGCCATCTTGGCCAGATGGCCCATCCGCTCCTCACCTAAGCCGCTTTTGTGTAACTGTCAGTCAGGGAAATACAAACCTCAAAAGCAGAGCCATTTACATTCATGTGACCCAGTATACTTGCAGAAGGCTTACACGTTTAGGACAAGAAAATGGAAACTTCAAAAAATTGCATTTTCAGAATTGTGACAAAAATCTGACTTTACCATTAAAGAGGACTTTCATTTATTCCTTTGGGTTTAATCATGTCTTCTTTAACTGCTCCCAATCCAAAGGTTGCACTTATTTTTTATAATAGGGTAACACAGTGTTTTCTTATGAGAGAGATGAGCCTTACAACAGTGACAAAAACAGTTTAGGAGCTTTTCACTTGGAGAACATGTCAAATTTAACTAAACATTTCTTAGTTTTTAGGTGCTTTGGACCCCGACCTGGGGATGGTTAGGGCCTACTTTAGGCAGTTTTAAAAAGGAATGTATGGCTGGCAAAATGTTTATTTTGTCACGTTAAACTGGCAGTTTAAAACTGTACTACAGGCTGCTATGGCAGGCCTGAGACATGTTTTTAAGTGCTACTGTAGTAGGTGGCACATTTATTGTTGCAGGCCTACTAGTAACATTTAATTTACAGGCCCAGTCTCCATATTGTACCATATAATAAGGACTTCTAAATAAATTCATGTGCAATCAGGTGTAGGCCAATTTTATTATATTTTAAGAAGACGGCACTTTAGCACTGGTTAGCAGTCCTAATGCCAACATAAATCAATTCAGAAGAACGGGAGGAGTGTAGGCAAAAGGCTTGCGAGAGGGTGACCCTGCTGAGAGAGCTGAGTAAAACAACTAGCATTGCCCTATTTCTGAAAATCCACAAACCCAAGGTTTTGTGGGTTTTCCCTACATTATGGCCTCAACCTGATGCTCTTGTCATTCCACTCATGGATGTTAAACAGGAGCAAACCAACCACAATGGCAGATTTTTCATTATGATAGTGCTTGCAACTATTCTAAAACAACAATGATTCTGTTTCTGAGACTCTGATTATGAATTTAGAAATGCAAATTACATTTTTGATCACCTATCTTAAGCTTAGTTAGCAAAAAAACATTTATAATGGCAAGTAATTCCTTCTCCCAGAGCTAGAGATGCCGCAATGTTGGTAACTCCAGCAAGAGGAAATAAAAAAGGCTATTTTTACCCCACCTTAAAGAGGCACTTTGTGTTTGTACATGTTTGGCTTTTCTTCAGAGCACCTGGGCAAGAATTCAAAATACCAGGATACAATGTGAACACTCTTCAAAATAGGACTCTACACACCTTAGAATACCAAATATAACATGAACAAAGCTCACCACTAATTTTCCAAGTAAAGGGGAATATTAATTTCTGCAAGTTCCCATATATCAAATGACAATAATACACAAGAATAAATGTATAGAAATGTAAGTGTATGTACACAAGAGTAAGTAATTAGAACTCAAAATACTTCATCGGCTGTTTGTTTAGCAACATCCTTGCCAGCACGACTCAGAAACTCATTGACAGTCTCAGTCAGGAGGTCTCAACCGGGAACAAAAGCCCTGGCGGCGCATTCACTCCCAAGAGAGTTCCTATCAAAGTGCCAAGATGTCTCCATCTTTATACTCTTTACTAACATGGAGAGAGATTTCTAGAAGCTCCCCTTTCCTTCATTTGCACTGTAGATGCTGGCTGCACTCTCTGCATCGTGGTCACTTAACAGAGCTGGCCAGGCTCTGATGAGAGCTGAGGCAGAATTCTTCACTTTCTTATTCTTGGACACTGTACACATTCCACACAGTCTGTTCTAGCAGCTTATCTCTCTCCCTCTGTGAAGTCAGAATCATAAACAATCTGTGTGCACAAGTAACGTGGGTCTGCATGCGTTTCACAGTTAAAAGGCAAGGTCAGACAGACACAAGATGAAACTTTGCCCACAAAATGTAGGCAGAGTAAATTGGAGTCAATGGTCAATACATGATCTCAAAATGATTAACTTTTAGCATTACAGTAAACTACGCTCACATTACTTAAATAATGGGCCTGAGTAGCACAGTGTTTCCTTTTTTCAGTTGGAATGAAGAAAGCTTTTGTCCTTAGCAAAGCAGATTTACATTTGATGTAAAACTGTGATTTGCACTTCATTTAATTCCAATATTTCCCCGGTAGGAAACATTCATTGTGGAAAATAGTGTTCCCCCTACACTTGTCTTAGACTTTGGTATAGATGCAGTTACTTTTGCATACATAATTCACTCATCGATTGACTTATTGTGGGTATAAAAGTCTCAATTTTGGAGAGACCCTTTCAGTGAAAGATTTGTGAACACCTAGAAAGTTTATCTTTGTTACTGATCACAAAGCCGTGCCTTGGCCACCGATTCATCAACCACTTTCCGCTATCTATTCCTCTCCTTTCCCTCCCTACTCTTGTCTTGAATTTTCTCTCTTGGCTCTGCTAGTCTCTGACTTTGTTTGTGGATCAGGCCCAAATGTTGAAAAAGAACACCAAGGGAAACAGTCTAAAAAAAAATATTTTCTGCATCTTCCATTTGATTTGCTTCAAGGAATTATATAGATTTACCCATTCTCAAGAATCACAAATATGCAAGATGCGTATTTGAAAGTCTTAAAAAATTATAGATGTTCAGGGGATACACAATTATTCCCTTGTCATACTCTGACAGTTTGAACATAAGCAGACAACACCTAGGTCCATGATTAGAGGAAAAACACCTGACATAATTGTTGCATTTGTATCACTTTCCAATCCTTATTGCAAATGTGCTTCAAACATCTGTAAATTAACCTTACCAATGTGAATACTTTATTGTTTGATTAATAAAAATCATTACAATGATGGACATGCAATAATTAAAAAAACATATGTCGGACAGTTGCTAAAATACTTATTAACCTTACTTGTGCATTAAAAAAGGGACATGCATTTGAGAATAATTGAAAACAGCCATAAAAATGAAATTACAAAGCACACTATAGCTTTGGGGAGACCATTCACCCAGAAAAAAATTGAAGAATACCATAGACATTTCTCCTTGCCATCATTACATTTAATTCCCTTTTTTGTTATTGTTCATAAACAACAATTGCTTTTTAACTTTATTGCTCCTTCTTTTGACTATGGCAATTTAACGTCATGTTTTGTCTATTAGTTTGCAAGTACAAAATAACATGCTGAGACTAAGCTGTTGCAGCTGGATGATTCAATTGTCTACATTTGCTGGCTTTGGTCAAGTGTAAAACCAGAAAACCCAAAAATGGTTTGAGAGTTTAGGGACAAATTCTTTCACGGGCAAGTTTCATATCCTGCCTGCGAAACTCCATGTCTTACAGCAATCAGTTTGGAATGCTCCTTGTTAGCAGATGTGATAGGAAATATTCCAAAACGCAGTATGATATCCAAGCCTTTAGGTATTCTGGTACTTGTAGTTATGACTTATAAATTGCACCAATGTTCCTTTAACTGGGCAAAATGTGAAGTTTATGGTGAGCTGTACATTTGAATACAAATATAAACTATTAGAGGAAGTAATAAAAACTCGAACATAACTTGGAAAATAGAAAGTCTGACAGGGGCTACTAGAATTCTTAGAGGCATACAATGAGAGAATTATGTCACCTTTGCACCATGCAACAGGCCCCAAGAGCGATTAACACCTAGGTTTGATTAGCAAGCCACACAAGACCACCTTGCAAGGATTGATAAACCTAGAGCAACACAATGCAGCACAAATTGCAGGGAGGCGTTCCATCGGAGGAGTGTGTGTGTTCCCATGTATCCACCCATGACTTTTGGTAAAACTAGTAAACCTGGGAATGAGTCAGAATTCTACACCTCCCCAGGGGAGGCATAACGAGAATATCTTTATTTCTCCTCTTAACTTCCTCTTTCTATATGTGCTGCATATGGCAGCACACATTGAAAGAGAAAATGCCTCAGGGGATTGATTGGTACCCCTTCCTGCACAAAACATTCCTGTGTATAACACAGGCACCCTTGCACCATGTCAAAAGGATGCCAGCGCAGGGAAAAGACAGGAATGTGTTGCATTATGTTTAATAGATGCATTCCTGCCCTTTCCCTTTCATGCAGTGCAACGCTGATAGGTGGCTTTCTGCACTGTGCTGTGTGAAAGCTTCATAAATATGCTCCTCAATGTCAATAGTATATATCCTGATAACACATAACACATGTTATAAGATGCACAAATAATTGTCAAGCTCTTTCATTTTGGCAAATTCGTTCAAATTCTATTCTGCTTGTGTGAGGATGGGCACTAAAACATTATAGGCAATAAGATCAACTCATGCCCTGGTTACTTACCGGTAATCTTCATTACTCTGATTATTGTCTTCCTTGCCACTAGAGTTACTTAGTGAGCACATACCCAAGCCAAGGGGATTCATGGAAAATTCACAAGAAACCACAGACCATGAGACAAGGCCAAACAAGAAGGTGTAAAACAAAAACAAAATAGTTGGATAACAACTAAGAGGAAGCACAGAAGGCGAGAACTACAAGAGCCAGAAAAACCAGCCCAGAGAACTGCCCAGCAAAGCCCACCTGTAGAAGTACCTCTGAACACCACCTAGGCAGGGAACCAAGCACAGGTGCGGAGAGGACCAGGCAGCAGCCAGACACCAACAGGAGAGAACTCACAGAAAAAGACCCTAGAAACAGACAGACACCATGGAACCCAGTGCCACCAAGGCCAGCAAGAGAGCCCACGCCACCCATCAATACCAGGAGGAGAGAGACGGCAAAGGACCGGAACAGACAGGACCAAAAATGACAAACAGGGTGACACAGTAGCAAAAAGACCCAGTATGCCCTGAAACACTGCCATACAGCATGACGGACAACCAGTCAGTGAGAAAAGAAACCACCCCAGACCCAAGGACCAGAGGGAAAGTTGGAAACACAACCCCTTGGGGATGGAATGACAACAGAAGGGATCCAGGGTAGAAACGCAGGACCCCACCGCAACATCAGAAGGACAGCAAATACCCGCAAAAATGGAGGAGAGAGCAGAAGGACCCAGCTCCCCAGACTGCCAAGCAGAGACGATGGTCACCAAAAACACCACCGGCAAGGGGAGGAGCGAGGAGGCCTTGAAACCCAGAGGCCCAAATTGACTCTCGGGAAGGGCCACCAAATCAACGGAAGACCCCAGGAAGGCAAAGCTCCAGAATAAAGCAGGAAACACTGTGAGCAACCAGGCCCCCAAAGGACCCAAAACGCCAACTAAGGACAGTGGAATGACCACCAGGCCGCTCACTGAAACTGAAGAGCTGAATGAGCCATGCCCAAGGCAAAGCCATCAGAAAGGAAGCAAACACACAAATTGGAAACACAGAAAAAAGGGCAAATTCCATAGAAACCCACCAACGAGAAAACGACCCCCAAAGGCGAGAAAACAAGCCGAAGAGAAGCCGGGAAACAGGAGCCCCTAAGCGACACCACCACCTCCAGGGAGCAAGCCGGGGACCGTAGGCTGTAAAGTAACATTGCTTTTTTTTTGGCTAAGAACTCACAACCAGTGAAACACCAGGATTTGCACACCTAACCTTTGGAGTAAGAGTCTGAGACCTTAACCACTAGACCACAGCAATTCATCCAACGTAACAAGCCAGAAGACGAAACAGAACCCCCAATGGCAGTGGAGTGCCTGAATGGGAAGGGACAACCCCTGATCACCCAGCACTTCCGGACAGACACCACCCACTGGAGCGACACAGCTGGGGAACCACCACCAGAACAAACACACCCTCCTGGCAAAACCCGCACAGAATAAGAGGTATCAAAGGAATCAGAGAAAAAGTCGTAAGCAGGGAGTCCAGACTACAGAAGGACAGCGCACCCAGCCACCGCCCCCCGTACATGGAAGAAGAGGGCAGAAGTGAGGCAACAACGTGACTGCAAACACACCACTGGTGGGCACCCTAACCAGGCCAGCAGCAGATGGAACACAGCACCACCGTTATTGAGATGGCAGACCAAGGAGGAAACCCTGTACAGGCGAACTGCCACATAGTCCTCCAACCCCTGGAGATAAACCGCCCGAGTGACAACACTGTCACCCCAGGCCGGGACAGCATCACCCGCGCAAGAAGCCAAAGGGAGCGAACCTCGCAACCCCCCAGTAAATTCAGGTAGCTCATCACCACAAAGCCTACAGCACATCTGAATCCCAGGTAGATCCCAATCAAGGAACCAACCAGGACAAACAATGCTCAACAGCAGAGTGCAGAGAAGACCAGGGCGGTAAGGCCGCCATGCCACCCATGCTCGAACACAATCAGAGTGAAAAGCTAGGCGAAACCGCTATACACAGTATACAATCGGCCAACAATACCCGGAAAGGGTACCAGAAACCCACGTGCAGACAATTTCAATGATGCTGCACACATCGAGATCCCAATGACGCCCCCCAGCGCCACAGGTAGGTATCCCAAGAAACCACCCAGGAAAGTGACACCATAAAAGGAAGACCCCCGGAAACTGCGGACCAAGAGCTCACAGGGCTAAGAGAAGGCCACAGAGGAGGACGAGCCCAGGCTAGCATATGCAGACCACAACCACTGTACCCCCTACCACCGAAGGATTGAGGCAGGAAAAAGAGCAGTGACAAATGGAAACCCAGTGCCACACAGGCAGCATGCAAGAGGCAAGCACCCCCCACCCCTGAAACCTCAAAACGCAGAGAAACACCCCTAGTCAGACTGTAGTTCAGTAACACCATCTGGGAGGAAGAAGGAACCACACAGCATGGGCCCAGGATCCCATGAACATGCAGCGCATGAGACAGCCACTCCCCGTAAACGAGAAATGCAGCAGATGTGAAAAGATGTTAGGATCTCAGGCAGTATGTGTTCTTGAGCACCATGCACCAACTGAAAAGAAAGAGAGAAAAATCCGGGAAAGAAACACAAAGGATACAAGTCTGTTCACCAAACAAGACACGAACCACAATCCCAGATGGAGGAGACCAGAGCAAAAAACACGAACACATTGAGGCAAGCAGGACAAGAAAAGTAGAGGCACGCAAACGGTGGGCTGCCGGAGACACTTAACAGAAGAATGCGGAAAAAATGCACTTGCCCTCCCATAACGCTGACACAAATCAATAAAACATGGGCAGAGGAAGAGGAGCCTGAATAGGGAAATGAGACATTGTCACAAAACCACCATTGCACTAAGCCACGCCAACCACAAACCACTTCCAATACCAGGAAAGCAGCAGCAGCCGGCATGGCAACAGTACAACTGCCCCAGTACAACCTAGTTTGCAGCACCTGCCAGCCACATTGTCGCAGGGTTTCTGTTCTCACACAGAACTGTGCACAGAGGAGTGGAACCTCGGCGAATTAGGGTGTCCCAAAACTCACCTTAGCAACCACCTCACCCCTTACCGAGCTAGCTACAGTGTCTCATTGGACGTCTCAAACTCCCAATGTTTAGACAAACCAGAACATGAACTTATAGTACCTCAGGGTACGTGGAACTCATGAACACTCTTTCATTATATTATCATTACAAACCAGAACATGGAGTAAAGAAGACACATGTGCATTTGAAATGTTTATTTACTAATGCCGTCTTCTCAGGCGCAGTATCTTAGATAATACAAGTATACTTATTATCAGTAGCAAAATTATCAGCATAGTTACTAAGACATAAAAAGCGAATGGTGACAGCATGTTAACATGCTGTAATGAATAAGAGTTAACAACACTTATATCTCACCCTCCCTAACACATATATTATATTATTAGCTAAGAAGGTCTCTTTGGGTTGTTTTAGGGCGGGCCCATACCTTAGTGTCCTAGCATGAAGGAATCACATCAGCATACACCAGCTCTCTCTGCATGTGCACCGCATCAAGTCTGTTCTATGTGCCTCGTGCAAAGCAATATCAATCCCGCCTGAAGCCAGAGTTGGCAAAGGCTGCACTAGTGCTATGACTATGAAGGCATGGAGATCAGACCTCATAACAATTCCGTATCGTGTTGTTCCTGAAACTTCAGCACTCTTCGTGCAGACATAGTTTATTAAGCAAAGCTGATATCAGAGCAATAACATATTATTCTCACATACACCACGGCAAACTACTAGGTTGAAAGCTAAGTCAACAATTAAGTGTCGTGTGCAGAAGTTGCAAGAAAGAAAAATGGCGTTTAAACCTCAAATGTACCTATGCTAACTTAACACGATATAAGGATATACAGGAGCTATATGACACCCCCCCATGATCCGAGAACGGACTAAATATGATAACAGAAGTGCCATCTCATGAGAGCAGAACTCAACAGTAAACGAGCATGAATTGAAACTAAAGATCAAACAGGTAATGTTAAAAAATAGCCCAAAAATATAACGTGGCTCAAGCCAATAGGCAAGAAAAAATAAAAATTCATGACAAATAAGTCAACGACATGCTATAAATCAGCAAGTCAAGATGAAGCAGTGTCTATGACAAAACTGTATATGAAAAGTAAGTAGCAACAGCCTCCAATAGGAAGTCACTGTCCTCATCCGAAAACAGTTCAGCCATCCAATTTAAAAGATGAAAGGAACATACGTGTTCTTCCAGCACCGGATCCTCTATAACCATCAGAGGACAGCTCGGTGGGTTTTCAAGAAAACTCAGTTCCAAGAAATTCCGTGCTGCCGACAACACATCCCAGGGACCAATTAGTCCATGCGCCACTGCTAAGGCCATAATCCTCTCGTCAGAACAAACCAACTCGTGAGCAATGATAGGACTCATCAGTTGATTAAAACCGACGTCAGGAGAAACCGGTCCGCAGAGACACAAATCAATGGCCCACTGGAAATCACAGGTCAGGCAGTGAAAAACAGGCTGGACACAGGTGAAATAGGAGAATCGAAAAGATAATCCAAATGCCGTGCTCAAAGTCGCCAACGGCAGTGTGCCATAATATTTAAGCATGCGATTGCGGAACCGCGTCAGCAGCAGTTGCGCGTGGTCTTGCACAGGATGGGCATCCATATTTAAAAAGACAGAAAACCACCAGAGCGCCAGCCGCTATTGCAAGTAAAAACGGGAACCCTCCAAACAAGGATGAAAAGATTGAATGGAAGAAAGCAGGGATGACTCCAAAAATTTTCTCAAAGGAAGTCACGAGACCACTGCTAACAACTTTAAAAAAATGTGATAGGCCCTTTGTGGAGGATGCGTTAAAGATAGTACGAACCATTGCTCCGAAATGCAAAGGCAAATCAGTATTCAATAGAGCCTGAACTTCCGTACGTGTGTTAGCAACGTGAAGCACGAAAGTTTCACGGGCCGAGCTCAAGGCCACCTCTTTCTGGGACAAAAGAGCTCTTATTCTTGCCATGCCGCTGAATTCTGCTCCCAAGGTTGGTATTCTTGGCCAGATGGAAGAATCTCTATGTTCATGTGTGGGAGGGTAAAGCACATTTCTGCAGCAAATAACCCGCTCACTTACTGTAACTATGAAAGGGATACCTTTAATTAAACCACAACAGTCTTCATTATTGAGCGTTAAATAACTTCCATTCTCTAATAATTTAAACGTGGGGATGATAGCAGGAACAGGCGTGCCTTGTAAAACGCAAACCATATTCGGCCTGTCCTTGTTGCATGAACCGTGTAACTGTATGTGTCGACACATTAAAGAATGATCTGCCGTCTCAGTACACTCCTCCCCATTCAGATAAACCTCCCGGTCACCCTTAAAACATCTGTACGTGTATGGGAGTGACCAGACTTCATGAAGGAAACCGCTACCCAAAGGTTCATAACGACCTATTGGCACATATTTCATACAATTTGAAAATTTATATAAAGCAAAAGGCAGTGTTATTAAACCGTGGATAAGCCACGTTGCAGCAGAGGCTTCTGCCACTGAAAAAGGTAAAGATTCTAACCTCTCAATATGTAACATAGAAAAGGAAGCATCACGCATTGAAAGCAAGCGTTGTTTCTCAGTCAAATTAAAAGGGGCAAATAAAGAAGAAACGTTCATGTAACCCCAGGGGACTTTACCCATTTTCAGAGTTTGAAGGGTCCACGCAAACTGCATGATTGATCGTAATTGATTCTGACCATGGTATAACACAGATATTTCATCATGCACAATATCGACAACTGACGACACAATATTATCCAATGTGTAAATTCTAGAGGAAAGCACATTAATGCTATTGTCAACAACTGCAAGCACTTTCTCAAGATTAGCCTGATCAATAGCCCTAAGGCGTGTAGCAGCCTCAATCTGTGATAGCTTCCAAATTTCATTGTAAACCCCATATAACCACCTTTTCGACCTGCCACTAGCCGGGCCTTTAATGAAATCATTCAAATCCACTTCTGCATTCAATTTGGAAAGGTGATTCTTAACCGCAGGTAAAGTTGAATGCTTCAGCCAATTTTGACACAACTTGCCTACGGAATACGAGGTGACAGTATGACCTAAGTCAAACCGGGGATCAGATCTAACAGTCTTAAAACCGTCAGTTAAATTTAAAAATCTACTTTGACAAGAATCTGCACTACGGTGCCAAAGCAGCCAACCCTTAGGATTCATACTGGAAATGTTAAAGGAGGAATTGAGAAGCAGAGTCTGTAATTCTCTAATTGATAATTGAGTAAAATTACTCCACCCATCATATTCCTCCAACTCCGGGAAAGACGGAGTGTTCAACCTTTTAGATGTAGCCAATCCAAAGCATGTGGTCTGGGAAATTGTTTCATTTAAAAACAACATATGATTCGGGATGAGACATGCACGGTGCAAAGCCTCAGTGCCTTGTACCTGCCAGGCCCTTGAACCCCAAACCGATTTAAGGTCTATTGTTTCTTTCCATAGCTCATAGCCTCCAGTAACTAATTGATCTAGGAAGGCCTTCGAATACAACAATTTTGTATCGGTAAGTCTAACCTTGGACAGTGGCTGTTTGTGAAATTTAAAATAAAAGGACTCGGGATTGGACTGGTTAAAGTCAGTGAAATAAGTATACTTTTTAAGAAACGTTTCTGAACTCCCTTGTGTAGGTGCTGGGTAATGTTCCCACTGAGTATAATTAACAGCATCCCTTCGGGATGATGTTTTGTGTAAAAAGTGATTGCCATAATGTTGGTAACAGAACAATTCACCATAATTAGCAGATACTAAATATAAATCCTCAGCATCAAAGGCAGCATAGTATTTTAAATCAGAAAACAAACTTTCCACAGCATTAACATCCCAGTCATCAGAACGAATGTTTTGTTTCACCACATCCCCCATATTCACTCTAAGTACATTAGGAACATTAACGACTTCCGTGGGGCCATGAATCTGAAACCGAACTGCATCCCACACGATTCCATCAAGGACAGGCCATGCTGTGATGTTAACCAAAGTCAAGTCTCTTTTTAATCTGTGTGTAGAATGTGAAGAGGAAAGAGGGGCCAAAGTTCCATTTAAATGAGTAATGCATGTTCTTTCCTCGACATAATGTCCATTGATGATTCGAAAAAAATAAAACACAAAACCAATTGACATAAAAAGGTAAATCGAAACAAGGACTAGCCAAATGTAAGTCCAAGGCGGTATCAAAAAATGTTTTTTAAACAGGCTTGCATAAACTGCAACACGAGAGGGTTCCTTTGAGGCAAGAGAAAAAGAGTCAAAAGAAAATCTGGAGTCTGCGGCTAAACGTGCTTGCAGGTCAGGTATGGACAAATCAGTGGGATAGGCATAGTCTGTCTCATCAATGTTAGTTCCAGGTAAATTATTTAATAAAGGACTGGAAAGAGCAGGTAATTCGATGGCTACTTCAGGTTCATTATTAGAAGCAGTAGGCATAACAGAATTTCTCACAATGGAAGGACAGGAAACAGCCGGTGTCATGCTAAGAAGAATCGGCCACTCTGTGTATCTTGACATTGTCAATTGAAATAAACCTGTTTTCCTTACGACCAGGAAGAGGTGGTAAAATGACTGTTCTTGTGCCCTTCACTCCAACGACGGGAACCGGAGCTCGATAGGAAGGTCCAAATTCTTTCTTGTTATCGATCTTCTCCCGAACCAGTTCTCCAACTTGGGGTAGCCAGCCAACTACCGGGATCTGCAACGCATCATCCGACGTGGAGGGCAAATGTTCCTTTGCAAGACTGTCTCTGGTCTTTTGTAGATTCTGTAAAACATTGCAATGTTCATCTGCGTCAAAGGAAGTGGCGCGAACCACATAGTCTAGACCGTCAAGGTCAGGGACGTACATCTTGATTCCAAAGAGCATTTCGTATGGGGTCCGCCCACCCAGAGACCTTCTAGGGAGATTATTAAGAGCACGCTGCACGCCATAGAGGTGAGCCAGCCAGTTTCTGCCAGTGCCTATAACTCGGGCTGTCAAAGATTGCTTTAAATCACGGTTCATTCGTTCAACTACACTATTACCCTCAGGTCTGTAGGGTGACGAAAACTTGACTTGGACCCCCATCGAAGTCATGGCATCCTTATACGCCTTAGAGGCGAAAGCCGGACCCTGATCCGAATGGAAGGTACCACAGGCAAAAATCCCTATAAAGACACGCAAATCTCTAATGACAGTCCGTGAATCAGCGCTGCGATGTGGCCAAACCCACACAAAGCGTGTGCATGAGTCAACTGCTACTAAGATGTATTTATACGCAGTATCAGATGAAAATGGACCGCAGTGATCTAAATAAACACAATCTAGCGGTTTATTAGAAATGTACAACTGAGTCTGTGGCGGACGCGTAGCAGTCGAAGGTTTAATCTGCTGGCATATGTCACAAAGCAGGACATAATCACGCGTCTGTTTGTACAGTCCCCGCCACCAGAAACGTTGTTGTAATTGAGTTACAGTGGCTGAGACGCCCGCATGCGCAGACGCCACACCTTCATGTGCCGCTGTAATCAAGTCTGCTCTGCGATCCGAGTTGGGAATCAGCCGTTCCCCAACATCAGGAATTGTCACAAAAGGAACCTTTTCGGGACTTAAGTGGTATTTGTACTTCGAAGGGAATCCCGCAGGATGTTTACTTCCCTTCTCAGAGGCAGCAATCGCTGCCAAGATGTCGCTATCAATCTTGGTTTTTGACCTAGTAACCGCTGCAACTAAGTATGTAGATACTGCTGATTTCGCTGCTTCATCAGCAAGCGAGTTGCCAACAGCGTGAACTCCCACACGTTGATGACCGAGAGTATGAATCACATAAACGAGAGGCAACAGAGCCTTAAGCTCTGCCACTCGAACCCAGATCATTTTGTGTTTTATTGTGCTACCCTTGGAATCATGAAAATCATTTTGAATCCAAAAGAACAAGTTTTCATTGTAAGACTGGACACAGTAGTAAGAATCACTTACAATCAGAGTAGTAACACTTGGATCCGCGTACTCTAACGCTAGTAAGAGTGCACGAAGCTCTGCTAATTGCGCGGTGCAGTCACCCAGGGGCAACGTGTGCACTTCCCTGGAAATGAACTCATCATTCAACATAGCACCGACCACAATGGCACATGCGGAAACGTAGGCATGTTTAGAGCCATGCGCAACCTGCGCCGACCCATCAGTGTAAATGATGCAATGGAAGTCCTCCAAAGGTCGCATAGCCAGAGGAGCAGGATGAACAAATTCATACTGCAAGTACTCTTGCGACCGTAAGGAGGCGTCAAAAATAAACGTGACATCCGTGGATGTCAATGACGCAGCCCACTGAATCCACCGAGGGTGCAAAGCTTTTGAATTTGGTACACTGGCTTTCGTGACTGCCTCCAAATGAGGACAGGGTGTTACCACTAACATGCGTTTCCCCTGCGACAGTGCTCGTTCTTTAAGAATCGCCATCTGTACAGCAGTTAAAACTTTCTCCACAGTGGGAAACCGCAATTCAGCCGAAGTGTACAAGTGTGACTTGTAAGCAATAGGTACTGTGTCACCTTCATTGAAAGTCAGGTACGTGAAACCCACCGCCCCTGGAATTATTCTTATCACCAGGTTGGTGTGGTTATCACGAGTCAGTAAGTATTTAGAAGCGAGCAGATCGGACTGCAAAGATTGCAAAATGGCCGAATGCTCAGGCAGCCAGCATGATTTTGAAAAAGTGGGTTGTATCAAAGCATACAAAGGCTTGATACGCTGGGCATATTCCGGGACATAAGTTCTGCCGAAATTCAAGAAGCCCAGTAAAGACTGTAATTTTTTCAGTGTTGTAGGAGCGCGCAACTGTGCGCATTTCTCCAGGAAGTGAGGAGCCAATCCTCGACCTTCATTGTTCAGCTTTAGCATCACGCCGTATGGGATATTGAGGCTGAGGCTGCGGCTCAGACCGCAAAGGAATTTCGTGGCAAGGGGACAATTTGTCCCAACCACATTGGTTGCGGTAGAGAGCCGGTGCAAGAGCCCGAGCCCACTCTTCTGCAAAATGCTGCGCATGCTCAGTCGAGACAGTGTGCGCGAAACTGGGAAGGATTACCTCCTCCCCTCACGGCGCTGCGAGCACAAAAGGTGGGGGCCAGTCAGCCTCGGAAAGCAAAATGTCGTACGTAGACGAAAGGTTCTCCCAAAATACCCCTCTGACAGTACGCTGTATGTCACCTTCAATTAACAGGACAATTTCAAAAAGTCTTTCAGGGGGAGCTAATCTCGTATCGGCTGTTTCTATTACAACAAACACTTCAGTCGCTGTCACCCTCAGTAGTGGACGGAGCGCCTCTCTGACTATGGTAATCTCCGCCGCGCTGTCCAGCAAGGTCAGAGCCCACGTCAGATTCCGAAGCCGCGTTCTCACTATCTGTGGCATATCTATGCGCTGTTAAGGCTGCGACTTTCTTTTTCGCAAACTGCGGACGCTTAGGCGTAGAATCCTCCTGCTTCACTGCGCCGTCCGTCTGGCGGGACTGACCACGTCCTTGTTGGCCACCACGTCCACGTCCACCCCCTCCTCCAGTGGTCTTCGGGACCGATGTTTCCTGAAAGGAACGAGGAGAGCGTTGATCAGAACCCTGAAATCGATCAGGTGATTTAATCATCGCGCGATCGCGCAAATCATAAACTTTTGGCGCAGGTGCTTGTACTGCAGGAAAAGAATCATGAGTCTGTGTATTCTGCTTCCCCTGTGTCTGTTTCTTAGGCCAATTTTGTTTTTTGGACTTGGGCTGGACACCTGTCACTGCAGATTGTCCCTGAGGTTGTTTTATCTCCTTCACTGGAAAATATTTCAGACCTCTACTTGTGCGGCCAATTGTCTTATAAGCGGCCACCACAATCTTTGCTAACTGTCGGGGTTTGTCGGCATCGGGCAGAGCAGCCAAAGCATTCGACACCTGAAAGTTAACTGCATCTCCTTTAACATTGGAGAGAATGAGATCACATACAATCTCAAAAGAACCACACAGGCGCATACCCAATTCAACCGCTGCCTCTGGACCGTGATCATTCTGAACACGTCTAATGATATCAGGCAGGGCAGTCATAGACGGGGTGCCGAAGCACCGTGTATAAACTGCCGCAAATGTTTTTCCCCAGCTTTCACAGTCAACAAGTTCAGGAGTTAAATCCTTCTGTAGAGTAATCGTTAACATTCTATGCTTATCAGCAGGAGTAGAATTCGGAAAAACCGCCTCCAGTTGATCAAACTTCTCTGCTAGCCAGAATGGGAAGTCATCGTTGTCAACTGGACGAGCACCAAAAACCGAATTAACCATCACTGGATTGAGACGCATTCCGCCTCGATCCATGGGAACGGCAGCACCCCCCTGGGGACCACCAGGCAGGTGGCGACCGATGTATTGCACTAATGCACGAATCACGGAAATGGAAACCACATGCAGCCTACGAATTTCCTGCAGGGTACAAGCGCCGTGATTCGGGTGCGGGGTAAAGCCACCCAACGCAGGCCAATTTGTACCTGGAATTTAGAGTGGACCTAACCTCGCAGCTGACAAAGAGTGGGGGAGGGCGCCATCAAACCAAACTCGATGCTGCCAATGATCAATAGGTATTTCCAATGCCCTGTACGGTGTATACTCAGCCGGGACATCCGAGGCGGTGTAGGAGTGGAACAAACCAGTATTAGCGTCCACAGCCGGAAACGTAACCCAAGAGTAAAACAACTCGTAAGGGAACGCCGGATCTGCACATACCACGAAAATCACAGCCATACCATCTACCGGGACTTGGTACGTCTGAAGATGGTTGCGTACCGCTACGCGACTATGCTGCGCAATAGCCACCGCCGCCATGACAACACTGGAAACAAGAAAACACAAAGAATACTTTGTAGCACAACTGGGTAGTAATTCAAAGAAACCGTTTAAGAAAGAATGAAGCTTGAATGAGACCTATTTTAAAAAATAGGTAGGTTTCACCGACACCCCGCTTTCCGGAAACGGAGGTGAAGGGGTTAAGGTATGAACGATAAACTACTCGAGTGTCATGATATAAGACCACCGAAACCGTTGGGCGCCATGTCGCAGGGTTTCTGTTCTCACACAGAACTGTGCACAGAGGAGTGGAACCTCGGCGAATTAGGGTGTCCCAAAACTCACCTTAGCAACCACCTCACCCCTTACCGAGCTAGCTACAGTGTCTCATTGGACGTCTCAAACTCCCAATGTTTAGACAAACCAGAACATGAACTTATAGTACCTCAGGGTACGTGGTACTCATGAACACTCTTTCGTTATATTATCATTACAAAACAGAACATGGAGTAAAGAAGACACATGTGCATTTGAAATGTTTATTTACTAATGCCGTCTTCTCAGGCGCAGTATCTTAGATAATACAAGTATACTTATTATCAGTAGCAAAATTATCAGCATAGTTACTAAGACATAAAAAGCGAATGGTGACAGCATGTTAACATGCTGTAATGAATAAGAGTTAACAACACTTATATCTCACCCTCCCTAACACATATATTATATTATTAGCTAAGAAGGTCTCTTTGGGTTGTTTTAGGGCGGGCCCATACCTTAGTGTCCTAGCATGAAGGAATCACATCAGCATACACCAGCTCTCTCTGCATGTGCACCGCATCAAGTCTGTTCTATGTGCCTCGTGCAAAGCAATATCAATCCCGCCTGAAGCCAGAGTTGGCAAAGGCTGCACTAGTGCTATGACTATGAAGGCATGGAGATCAGACCTCATAACAATTCCGTATCGTGTTGTTCCTGAAACTTCAGCACTCTTCGTGCAGACATAGTTTATTAAGCAAAGCTGATATCAGAGCAATAACATATTATTCTCACATACACCACGGCAAACTACTAGGTTGAAAGCTAAGTCAACAATTAAGTGTCGTGTGCAGAAGTTGCAAGAAAGAAAAATGGCGTTTAAACCTCAAATGTACCTATGCTAACTTAACACGATATAAGGATATACAGGAGCTATATGACACCCCCCCATGATCCGAGAACGGACTAAATATGATAACAGAAGTGCCATCTCATGAGAGCAGAACTCAACAGTAAACGAGCATGAATTGAAACTAAAGATCAAACAGGTAATGTTAAAAAATAGCCCAAAAATATAACGTGGCTCAAGCCAATAGGCAAGAAAAAATAAAAATTCATGACAAATAAGTCAACGACATGCTATAAATCAGCAAGTCAAGATGAAGCAGTGTCTATGACAAAACTGTATATGAAAAGTAAGTAGCAACAGCCTCCAATAGGAAGTCACTGTCCTCATCCGAAAACAGTTCAGCCATCCAATTTAAAAGATGAAAGGAACATACGTGTTCTTCCAGCACCGGATCCTCTATAACCATCAGAGGACAGCTCGGTGGGTTTTCAAGAAAACTCAGTTCCAAGAAATTCCGTGCTGCCGACAACACATCCCAGGGACCAATTAGTCCATGCGCCACTGCTAAGGCCATAATCCTCTCGTCAGAACAAACCAACTCGTGAGCAATGATAGGACTCATCAGTTGATTAAAACCGACGTCAGGAGAAACCGGTCCGCAGAGACACAAATCAATGGCCCACTGGAAATCACAGGTCAGGCAGTGAAAAACAGGCTGGACACAGGTGAAATAGGAGAATCGAAAAGATAATCCAAATGCCGTGCTCAAAGTCGCCAACGGCAGTGTGCCATAATATTTAAGCATGCGATTGCGGAACCGCGTCAGCAGCAGTTGCGCGTGGTCTTGCACAGGATGGGCATCCATATTTAAAAAGAAAGAAAACCACCAGAGCGCCAGCCGCTATTGCAAGTAAAAACGGGAACCCTCCAAACAAGGATGAAAAGATTGAATGGAAGAAAGCAGGGATGACTCCAAAAATTTTCTCAAAGGAAGTCACGAGACCACTGCTAACAACTTTAAAAAAATGTGATAGGCCCTTTGTGGAGGATGCGTTAAAGATAGTACGAACCATTGCTCCGAAATGCAAAGGCAAATCAGTATTCAATAGAGCCTGAACTTCCGTACGTGTGTTAGCAACGTGAAGCACGAAAGTTTCACGGGCCGAGCTCAAGGCCACCTCTTTCTGGGACAAAAGAGCTCTTATTCTTGCCATGCCGCTGAATTCTGCTCCCAAGGTTGGTATTCTTGGCCAGATGGAAGAATCTCTATGTTCATGTGTGGGAGGGTAAAGCACATTTCTGCAGCAAATAACCCGCTCACTTACTGTAACTATGAAAGGGATACCTTTAATTAAACCACAACAGTCTTCATTATTGAGCGTTAAATAACTTCCATTCTCTAATAATTTAAACGTGGGGATGATAGCAGGAACAGGCGTGCCTTGTAAAACGCAAACCATATTCGGCCTGTCCTTGTTGCATGAACCGTGTAACTGTATGTGTCGACACATTAAAGAATGATCTGGCGTCTCAGTACACTCCTCCCCATTCAGATAAACCTCCCGGTCACCCTTAAAACATCTGTACGTGTATGGGAGTGACCAGACTTCATGAAGGAAACCGCTACCCAAAGGTTCATAACGACCTATTGGCACATATTTCATACAATTTGAAAATTTATATAAAGCAAAAGGCAGTGTTATTAAACCGTGGATAAGCCACGTTGCAGCAGAGGCTTCTGCCACTGAAAAAGGTAAAGATTCTAACCTCTCAATATGTAACATAGAAAAGGAAGCATCACGCATTGAAAGCAAGCGTTGTTTCTCAGTCAAATTAAAAGGGGCAAATAAAGAAGAAACGTTCATGTAACCCCAGGGGACTTTACCCATTTTCAGAGTTTGAAGGGTCCACGCAAACTGCATGATTGATCGTAATTGATTCTGACCATGGTATAACACAGATATTTCATCATGCACAATATCGACAACTGACGACACAATATTATCCAATGTGTAAATTCTAGAGGAAAGCACATTAATGCTATTGTCAACAACTGCAAGCACTTTCTCAAGATTAGCCTGATCAATAGCCCTAAGGCGTGTAGCAGCCTCAATCTGTGATAGCTTCCAAATTTCATTGTAAACCCCATATAACCACCTTTTCGACCTGCCACTAGCCGGGCCTTTAATGAAATCATTCAAATCCACTTCTGCATTCAATTTGGAAAGGTGATTCTTAACCGCAGGTAAAGTTGAATGCTTCAGCCAATTTTGACACAACTTGCCTACGGAATACGAGGTGACAGTATGACCTAAGTCAAACCGGGGATCAGATCTAACAGTCTTAAAACCGTCAGTTAAATTTAAAAATCTACTTTGACAAGAATCTGCACTACGGTGCCAAAGCAGCCAACCCTTAGGATTCATACTGGAAATGTTAAAGGAGGAATTGAGAAGCAGAGTCTGTAATTCTCTAATTGATAATTGAGTAAAATTACTCCACCCATCATATTCCTCCAACTCCGGGAAAGACGGAGTGTTCAACCTTTTAGATGTAGCCAATCCAAAGCATGTGGTCTGGGAAATTGTTTCATTTAAAAACAACATATGATTCGGGATGAGACATGCACGGTGCAAAGCCTCAGTGCCTTGTACCTGCCAGGCCCTTGAACCCCAAACCGATTTAAGGTCTATTGTTTCTTTCCATAGCTCATAGCCTCCAGTAACTAATTGATCTAGGAAGGCCTTCGAATACAACAATTTTGTATCGGTAAGTCTAACCTTGGACAGTGGCTGTTTGTGAAATTTAAAATAAAAGGACTCGGGGTTGGACTGGTTAAAGTCAGTGAAATAAGTATACTTTTTAAGAAACGTTTCTGAACTCCCTTGTGTAGGTGCTGGGTAATGTTCCCACTGAGTATAATTAACAGCATCCCTTCGGGATGATGTTTTGTGTAAAAAGTGATTGCCATAATGTTGGTAACAGAACAATTCACCATAATTAGCAGATACTAAATATAAATCCTCAGCATCAAAGGCAGCATAGTATTTTAAATCAGAAAACAAACTTTCCACAGCATTAACATCCCAGTCATCAGAACGAATGTTTTGTTTCACCACATCCCCCATATTCACTCTAAGTACATTAGGAACATTAACGACTTCCGTGGGGCCATGAATCTGAAACCGAACTGCATCCCACACGATTCCATCAAGGACAGGCCATGCTGTGATGTTAACCAAAGTCAAGTCTCTTTTTAATCTGTGTGTAGAATGTGAAGAGGAAAGAGGGGCCAAAGTTCCATTTAAATAAGTAATGCATGTTCTTTCCTCGACATAATGTCCATTGATGATTCGAAAAAAATAAAACACAAAACCAATTGACATAAAAAGGTAAATCGAAACAAGGACTAGCCAAATGTAAGTCCAAGGCGGTATCAAAAAATGTTTTTTAAACAGGCTTGCATAAACTGCAACACGAGAGGGTTCCTTTGAGGCAAGAGAAAAAGAGTCAAAAGAAAATCTGGAGTCTGCGGCTAAACGTGCTTGCAGGTCAGGTATGGACAAATCAGTGGGATAGGCATAGTCTGTCTCATCAATGTTAGTTCCAGGTAAATTATTTAATAAAGGACTGGAAAGAGCAGGTAATTCGATGGCTACTTCAGGTTCATTATTAGAAGCAGTAGGCATAACAGAATTTCTCACAATGGAAGGACAGGAAACAGCCGGTGTCATGCTAAGAAGAATCGGCCACTCTGTGTATCTTGACATTGTCAATTGAAATAAACCTGTTTTCCTTACGACCAGGAAGAGGTGGTAAAATGACTGTTCTTGTGCCCTTCACTCCAACGACGGGAACCGGAGCTCGATAGGAAGGTCCAAATTCTTTCTTGTTATCGATCTTCTCCCGAACCAGTTCTCCAACTTGGGGTAGCCAGCCAACTACCGGGATCTGCAACGCATCATCCGACGTGGAGGGCAAATGTTCCTTTGCAAGACTGTCTCTGGTCTTTTGTAGATTCTGTAAAACATTGCAATGTTCATCTGCGTCAAAGGAAGTGGCGCGAACCACATAGTCTAGACCGTCAAGGTCAGGGACGTACATCTTGATTCCAAAGAGCATTTCGTATGGGGTCCGCCCACCCAGAGACCTTCTAGGGAGATTATTAAGAGCACGCTGCACGCCATAGAGGTGAGCCAGCCAGTTTCTGCCAGTGCCTATAACTCGGGCTGTCAAAGATTGCTTTAAATCACGGTTCATTCGTTCAACTACACTATTACCCTCAGGTCTGTAGGGTGACGAAAACTTGACTTGGACCCCCATCGAAGTCATGGCATCCTTATACGCCTTAGAGGCGAAAGCCGGACCCTGATCCGAATGGAAGGTACCACAGGCAAAAATCCCTATAAAGACACGCAAATCTCTAATGACAGTCCGTGAATCAGCGCTGCGATGTGGCCAAACCCACACAAAGCGTGTGCATGAGTCAACTGCTACTAAGATGTATTTATACGCAGTATCAGATGAAAATGGACCGCAGTGATCTAAATAAACACAATCTAGCGGTTTATTAGAAATGTACAACTGAGTCTGTGGCGGACGCGTAGCAGTCGAAGGTTTAATCTGCTGGCATATGTCACAAAGCAGGACATAATCACGCGTCTGTTTGTACAGTCCCCGCCACCAGAAACGTTGTTGTAATTGAGTTACAGTGGCTGAGACGCCCGCATGCGCAGACGCCACACCTTCATGTGCCGCTGTAATCAAGTCTGCTCTGCGATCCGAGTTGGGAATCAGCCGTTCCCCAACATCAGGAATTGTCACAAAAGGAACCTTTTCGGGACTTAAGTGGTATTTGTACTTCGAAGGGAATCCCGCAGGATGTTTACTTCCCTTCTCAGAGGCAGCAATCGCTGCCAAGATGTCGCTATCAATCTTGGTTTTTGACCTAGTAACCGCTGCAACTAAGTATGTAGATACTGCTGATTTCGCTGCTTCATCAGCAAGCGAGTTGCCAACAGCGTGAACTCCCACACGTTGATGACCGAGAGTATGAATCACATAAACGAGAGGCAACAGAGCCTTAAGCTCTGCCACTCGAACCCAGATCATTTTGTGTTTTATTGTGCTACCCTTGGAATCATGAAAATCATTTTGAATCCAAAAGAACAAGTTTTCATTGTAAGACTGGACACAGTAGTAAGAATCACTTACAATCAGAGTAGTAACACTTGGATCCGCGTACTCTAACGCTAGTAAGAGTGCACGAAGCTCTGCTAATTGCGCGGTGCAGTCACCCAGGGGCAACGTGTGCACTTCCCTGGAAATGAACTCATCATTCAACATAGCACCGACCACAATGGCACATGCGGAAACGTAGGCATGTTTAGAGCCATGCGCAACCTGCGCCGACCCATCAGTGTAAATGATGCAATGGAAGTCCTCCAAAGGTCGCATAGCCAGAGGAGCAGGATGAACAAATTCATACTGCAAGTACTCTTGCGACCGTAAGGAGGCGTCAAAAATAAACGTGACATCCGTGGATGTCAATGACGCAGCCCACTGAATCCACCGAGGGTGCAAAGCTTTTGAATTTGGTACACTGGCTTTCGTGACTGCCTCCAAATGAGGACAGGGTGTTACCACTAACATGCGTTTCCCCTGCGACAGTGCTCGTTCTTTAAGAATCGCCATCTGTACAGCAGTTAAAACTTTCTCCACAGTGGGAAACCGCAATTCAGCCGAAGTGTACAAGTGTGACTTGTAAGCAATAGGTACTGTGTCACCTTCATTGAAAGTCAGGTACGTGAAACCCACCGCCCCTGGAATTATTCTTATCACCAGGTTGGTGTGGTTATCACGAGTCAGTAAGTATTTAGAAGCGAGCAGATCGGCCTGCAAAGATTGCAAAATGGCCGAATGCTCAGGCAGCCAGCATGATTTTGAAAAAGTGGATTGTATCAAAGCATACAAAGGCTTGATACGCTGGGCATATTCCGGGACATAAGTTCTGCCGAAATTCAAGAAGCCCAGTAAAGACTGTAATTTTTTCAGTGTTGTAGGAGCGCGCAACTGTGCGCATTTCTCCAGGAAGTGAGGAGCCAATCCTCGACCTTCATTGTTCAGCTTTAGCATCACGCCGTATGGGATATTGAGGCTGAGGCTGCGGCTCAGACCGCAAAGGAATTTCGTGGCAAGGGGACAATTTGTCCCAACCACATTGGTTGCGGTAGAGAGCCGGTGCAAGAGCCCGAGCCCACTCTTCTGCAAAATGCTGCGCATGCTCAGTCGAGACAGTGTGCGCGAAACTGGGAAGGATTACCTCCTCCCCTCACGGCGCTGCGAGCACAAAAGGTGGGGGCCAGTCAGCCTCGGAAAGCAAAATGTCGTACGTAGACGAAAGGTTCTCCCAAAATACCCCTCTGACAGTACGCTGTATGTCACCTTCAATTAACAGGACAATTTCAAAAAGTCTTTCAGGGGGAGCTAATCTCGTATCGGCTGTTTCTATTACAACAAACACTTCAGTCGCTGTCACCCTCAGTAGTGGACGGAGCGCCTCTCTGACTATGGTAATCTCCGCCGCGCTGTCCAGCAAGGTCAGAGCCCACGTCAGATTCCGAAGCCGCGTTCTCACTATCTGTGGCATATCTATGCGCTGTTAAGGCTGCGACTTTCTTTTTCGCAAACTGCGGACGCTTAGGCGTAGAATCCTCCTGCTTCACTGCGCCGTCCGTCTGGCGGGACTGACCACGTCCTTGTTGGCCACCACGTCCACGTCCACCCCCTCCTCCAGTGGTCTTCGGGACCGATGTTTCCTGAAAGGAACGAGGAGAGCGTTGATCAGAACCCTGAAATCGATCAGGTGATTTAATCATCGCGCGATCGCGCAAATCATAAACTTTTGGCGCAGGTGCTTGTACTGCAGGAAAAGAATCATGAGTCTGTGTATTCTGCTTCCCCTGTGTCTGTTTCTTAGGCCAATTTTGTTTTTTGGACTTGGGCTGGACACCTGTCACTGCAGATTGTCCCTGAGGTTGTTTTATCTCCTTCACTGGAAAATATTTCAGACCTCTACTTGTGCGGCCAATTGTCTTATAAGCGGCCACCACAATCTTTGCTAACTGTCGGGGTTTGTCGGCATCGGGCAGAGCAGCCAAAGCATTCGACACCTGAAAGTTAACTGCATCTCCTTTAACATTGGAGAGAATGAGATCACATACAATCTCAAAAGAACCACACAGGCGCATACCCAATTCAACCGATGCCTCTGGACCGTGATCATTCTGAACACGTCTAATGATATCAGGCAGGGCAGTCATAGACGGGGTGCCGAAGCACCGTGTATAAACTGCCGCAAATGTTTTTCCCCAGCTTTCACAGTCAACAAGTTCAGGAGTTAAATCCTTCTGTAGAGTAATCGTTAACATTCTATGCTTATCAGCAGGAGTAGAATTCGGAAAAACCGCCTCCAGTTGATCAAACTTCTCTGCTAGCCAGAATGGGAAGTCATCGTTGTCAACTGGACGAGCACCAAAAACCGAATTAACCATCACTGGATTGAGACGCATTCCGCCTCGATCCATGGGAACGGCAGCACCCCCCTGGGGACCACCAGGCAGGTGGCGACCGATGGATTGCACTAATGCACGAATCACGGAAATGGAAACCACATGCAGCCTACGAATTTCCTGCAGGGTACAAGCGCCGTGATTCGGGTGCGGGGTAAAGCCACCCAACGCAGGCCAATTTGTACCTGGAATTTAGAGTGGACCTAACCTCGCAGCTGACAAAGAGTGGGGGAGGGCGCCATCAAACCAAACTCGATGCTGCCAATGATCAATAGGTATTTCCAATGCCCTGTACGGTGTATACTCAGCCGGGACATCCGAGGCGGTGTAGGAGTGGAACAAACCAGTATTAGCGTCCACAGCCGGAAACGTAACCCAAGAGTAAAACAACTCGTAAGGGAACGCCGGATCTGCACATACCACGAAAATCACAGCCATACCATCTACCGGGACTTGGTACGTCTGAAGATGGTTGCGTACCGCTACGCGACTATGCTGCGCAATAGCCACCGCCGCCATGACAACACTGGAAACAAGAAAACACAAAGAATACTTTGTAGCACAACTGGGTAGTAATTCAAAGAAACCGTTTAAGAAAGAATGAAGCTTGAATGAGACCTATTTTAAAAAATAGGTAGGTTTCACCGACACCCCGCTTTCCGGAAACGGAGGTGAAGGGGTTAAGGTATGAACGATAAACTACTCGAGTGTCATGATATAAGACCACCGAAACCGTTGGGCGCCATGTCGCAGGGTTTCTGTTCTCACACAGAACTGTGCACAGAGGAGTGGAACCTCGGCGAATTAGGGTGTCCCAAAACTCACCTTAGCAACCACCTCACCCCTTACCGAGCTAGCTACAGTGTCTCATTGGACGTCTCAAACTCCCAATGTTTAGACAAACCAGAACATGAACTTATAGTACCTCAGGGTACGTGGTACTCATGAACACTCTTTCGTTATATTATCATTACAAAACAGAACATGGAGTAAAGAAGACACATGTGCATTTGAAATGTTTATTTACTAATGCCGTCTTCTCAGGCGCAGTTTCTTAGATAATACAAGTATACTTATTATCAGTAGCAAAATTATCAGCATAGTTACTAAGACATAAAAAGCGAATGGTGACAGCATGTTAACATGCTGTAATGAATAAGAGTTAACAACACTTATATCTCACCCTCCCTAACACATATATTATATTATTAGCTAAGAAGGTCTCTTTGGGTTGTTTTAGGGCGGGCCCATACCTTAGTGTCCTAGCATGAAGGAATCACATCAGCATACACCAGCTCTCTCTGCATGTGCACCGCATCAAGTCTGTTCTATGTGCCTCGTGCAAAGCAATATCAATCCCGCCTGAAGCCAGAGTTGGCAAAGGCTGCACTAGTGTTATGACTATGAAGGCGTGGAGATCAGACCCCATAACAATTCCGTATCGTGTTGTTCCTGAAACTTCAGCACTCTTCGTGCAGACATAGTTTATTAAGCAAAGCTGATATCAGAGCAATAACATATTATTCTCACATACACCACGGCAAACTACTAGGTTGAAAGCTAAGTCAACAATTAAGTGTCGTGTGCAGAAGTTGCAAGAAAGAAAAATGGCGTTTAAACCTCAAATGTACCTATGCTAACTTAACACGATATAAGGATATACAGGAGCTATATGACAACATGTTACCAGTTGCCATTACTCCTTGCTCAGGAGATCCCTGCTAGGGAAGTGAATAGCTCTCGTGTCTGACCCACCCTAAGGTGAGGGAGTAACAAAGGCACACAGCCCTTGACCTCAATGTGGAGCCACCTCTGCTCCTGAGGAATAAAAAGGCAGGCAAAAAATAAAAACCACAGCCGCAAACGGCCACACCTACCTACGAGATATTGGACACACAGGCGCACAAATTGCAGAGCAGGATAGCAACACCCGCCCAGCCAGTAAATGGGAAAACCCAATGAGAGGCAGAGTGAGTAGTACATATCAATAACGTTTCAAAGAGAAGAGAAACTGGCCAAGACACAGACGAAATAAAACATAGTAGCCCCAAGGGAGCCAAGAACAAGTTGCACAATCCCTTTGGGGGAGCAGCAAAATAAGCAACTCTGCCCCAAAGTCCTTCGGCACCCCACCCCCGCCTCACGAGCCCAAAGTGTACCAGGCCCCCACAGGCACAACTGCATGCACCCACCAAACACGCACGAAGGATGGAGGAACAGGCATAGGGAAGCTGTACACATACCTCCAGTGAGGAGAAAGGAGGGCACCCGCGGCATTACCACCAAAGTGTAAAAAACAAGCATTCAGACAGGAAGCATGCACCCACCAAGTGGAGGTGCCTCGGCTCCACCTGAGCCCACAGCGTGACATGGGACACAGGCCGGCACAGAAACACCCCCAGGACCTCACAGCAGCTCCAAGGGGGGTGTCCCCCAGACAGGGGCCTCAGGCACCCAAACCTCGAGAGAGAAGTGGGAGGAGGGTGACCCCGGAAGTGCCTCATCACCTAAGGGGAAGGAGGGGGAGATACAGTCTCACTGCAATGCCGGCTGGCCCTAAACCGGAAGACCTGCCGGCAAACACCATGGCAAAATGGAGAACCTGCCAGGAGCGCCCCACAGCCACAAGAAGTGCTCCATGAGGAGCACAGCCTGGCCCGTCTGCCACAGGTTGAACTGCTGCATTGCCAAGCCCTACCTAGCGGACAGCACTCTGCCATGCCACAGCGCCCCCTGCAAAGCGACAGCCCGCCATGTGCACTGGCCTGGGACCCCTCCATAGGGCAGGCTCAGTCGCCAGTGGGTCATCTGTGAGACTAAACCAGGAGCCCCAACCCAGCCACCGGAGCGCATGCAGGGAGCAGGGAGTGAGACCCCTAACTGCCGCAAGCACACATCTCCAGACAACCCCAAAAACAGAGGGAAGCCGGCCATGAGAGGCGCCACCCCTTGGAAGGAGGACTGGCCAATACAGCTCCAGAATCACAGAGGACACATATCCCACATACAAAAAAGGGGGTAGGGGCGATAGTGGAAACTGGGGCCCTTCGGGAACCGGCAAGTAGGGCAGAAACCCAGTACAGGCCCCGGCATCGGGGAGGGCACCAAACAGGGGAGCCCGCTAGTGCAGGGCTGAACAAACCCCAAGAGCCCGCAATCACCTGAGCCCGGTAGTGCAGAGCGGTAAAAAATAGTAATGAGAGGGCCAGAAGGTGGGGGGAAAACCCAGTGCATGAGCCCGCTCGGGCAGGACCTCCTCCCCAGAGCCGTGGGACCTGCTAAAGCAGGACCTCACTCCAACTTACCTTAAACACACTCTGGTGAATCTGCAGCGCAGAACAAAGAAACAGGAAGTGCGTTGGGCCGATTCTCCCCTTAGACTTGGTCAAGGGTGACGGTGATCGGCCATGTTGGGGAGAGATGGGAGGCATGGGATGCTAATTTGCTTTGGAGGGTTCTGATGTGAAGCTAAAGCTCACTACGTAACTCTGGTGGCGAGGAAGACTTACGAGGAGGTAATACAAACTTTTTCTTCTAATGTGATCCCTACTTTTCCTGTTATTTTCATAACAATTGTTCAAGGAAAAATCCTTTGCACTTAACTAGTCTTTGCTGGGTCTAATTGTATAATATGCCTTGGGCGTGAAACCATTGGCTAGCTTTGTAAAACTATAACTTTATGGTTGTTCAGTGCCTTCCCAATGCTTCATTTCTGACCCTGTCTTGAGAATACTCACGTTCCAAACCCTGACCTTACAGGTATTACAGCAAACAACGAACTGTACAAGTTAATTCCCTTCTTACCTATATTCCAACTGTGGTCTTAAATGTCTGAAGGTTCTTTTCATCCCACAACAAAAGGCATTGGAGTCACTTTTTGGAAATGTACTTTTAAGTTACACATTCCATAGTATGAAAATATTTGTTGCACCCTTGGATCTTTATTTGAGCCTTTGTACAGATGTCGGCCCAGGTTCACCAGTACTCAACACAAAGCCATACACAACAACATTTGCTGTGCTACATTGCATCAAAGGGAGAGAGAAAATATTGCACCATATCTACTAAGATATGGTGCATTTTATCACTTCCTCTGCATTGGTGCACTTTTGGCTACCATGAGCCAATGTACTAACCCTTGGGCTATTGTGAAAGGGTGAGTACATTCTGTAAGACATAGGTTTTGTACTGGAAGTGATTCTTCAAGTTCCTAAACTATCCTAAAAGACTTATCCCACTTTGCATGTCTGCTGTACAATGCAGCGCACATGTAAAGTGGGAAAAATAAGGAGAAATGAAAACATTTCTCCACGTTAGGTCTGCCTCTGGGAGGCATGAGGTTTTGGTACAAATGTTAGTATATAGGGATTTGCCTCAAAACCCAAGGGGGCATATTTTCAAGAAGTTATCACCGAGTTAACTGCACTTTATCGCAGCCAAAGTCGTGATAAATTTATCAGACCATTCACAAGCTGGTGCTAACAGCCCATAGCACCAGTTTACCAGTGAGAGCAGCCGCAAAAATCATTGCCACAGATGACCCTGGCAACTATTGCCAATGAGATACAGAGTAGGCGTTCCCGTGCCAAAAAGCAGCAACAACACCACTCCGCAACATTCTCAACTACCAGCCAGATTGGCCATGCAACCACAAAACATGTGATAAGGCGCATTAGCAGTAGGAAATTAACACCTGCTCTGACCTGGTGTAAAGTCGGACCAAACCCTGCACCACAAAAGGGAGCCCAGCCAGAGCCACACCTGAAGGGCAACAGATGCCATGGAGCCACTAATCATGTAGCTGGGAGCCCCAACAGGACCACAACACCCTCGGCCACCACCCCCAGCACCCCCCCTCCCCAGGCAGACCCCACCCTGGACAAAGACATGCCACATCAACTACACGGAATCATGTATCAAATAATCCGCCTGGTGTCGCACAATCACATCTGGTGACATGCATGTGTCATCACAAAAATGGGCATCACACATTAACCTTCGAATTAACAAATGAAAATGTATTCAAATAAACACAGAACAGAAATTAAGACACATGGCGGCTCCCCTTGGGACAATCCATAGGTCACAGCCTGCAAGACAAAAATCATGATCAGAAGGTGTGTCTTGCGCACATCAAAGGACAGCGAGAGAGCGAAGGAGAGAGAGAGAGATACAGAGAGAGAGAAAGAGAGGGAGTGAGAGAAAGATGGACAGAGGGGGGAGAAAGAGATAGACGGACAGAAAGGGGGGAGAGAGATAGACGGACAGAGAGGGGGAAGAGAAATAGACTGAGAGGGGGAGAGAGAGATAGATGGACAGAGAGGGGGAAAGAGAGTAAGACAGATAGAGAGGGGGAGGGAGAGATAGACGGACAGAGAGAGAAAGAGAGAGTAAGACGGACAGAGAGGGGAAGAGCGACACAGATAACAGAAGAGATGGACAGGGAGAGAGAGTGCCGACATTGCGCACCCAGGCCACACTACTCACCGGCTGCTACAGGTGTGTCTCCAACCACGTGCCGTCTGTGGTGCAGTTCACCAGGCCCCACATCTGAAACTGATCCATCATCTGAAACAGAGTCCAGATACATGAATGGCAAAGTACATACAATTGCACACAACATCACAGCCTGTCTGCCCGTGTGCACCCAGATGGATGCACCCTAGCCCCTCCCTCCGCCTAGCAGTGCATGCCTGCCCCTGCGCACCCAGGCAGATGCATCCCAGCCCCTCCCGCCACCCAGCTGGGCATGCCTGCCCCTGCGCACCCAGGCATCACTGCTCACTTTCCCCCACCGGCATGGAGAAATGAGGGCCCATCACATGCCGCTGCAAGCCACAAACCGGGTCCGCTGACATGGCACTGACCCTACATTCATCCATACTTCCACACTTAAAAGACCATAGACACGACACATTTGTGTGATTCGGAATGTTTAATGCACATTCAGTGAAGTGTTGCATCTGGAGCAGTGCAAATCCCACTTTATAATGTTGGCCCATGGAGGGTCAGCCAGAGTCCTTCAGGGAATGACAAGTCCAAAGGGAGAGGAAGTGTTCAGTCCACAGTCTGCTTGCTGTGTCATTGGCGATCTAACAGTTCATGGCAGTCCATGTCGAGGTGTGAGTGTTGCAGGGTGCTTCGGGGGACAGTGGAAAGTGAGGATGCAGAGGGCAGAACCAAGCAGAAACAGGCCATATGACGGAGATGAATGCTACAACATCCTTCTTACCACTAAGGCGGTTTCATCTGCATCTTCATCCTCTGCTGTTCCATGTGCCTCACATGTGGGTGGTGCTGGCCTTTCTCAAGCACTGTGTGGCAGTGACACCTCGGGGGCCGGAGGTGGAATGTCTGCCGCACTGTATGGCACTGACACATCAGGGTGCTAAGATGTGGATGTGGTGGTAGCAGTAGCATGCATCAGCGCTCGGTTTGTGGTCATTGAGGAACCCAGCTACCACTCGCTTGTGTTTAGCTGTGGCAGCCGCTCTTTCTGCCTGAGCCCACTCCATGGTTTCCATTAACCTCTGCGTGTGTCCCAACTCCCGTGTGACATCACTGGAGCCACTCTGACTGGAGAGTTGTACTAGTCTCTGAGTCAGGACTCCAGCGATGTCATCTATGGTCCATTGGAGAGCATGGAGCGGACTGTGGGTGTCCGTTAGGGACCGTGAGTGGTCCCTGATGGGACTTAGACACCCACGTATGGCATCTAGTTTGGCTGTCATGCAGTCAAAGCCAACCCGCACCTGTTCAGCCATCTGTTCCTGGCACCCCAACACACGGCGTTGGACGGCCATGTGTTCTTCGTGGGGGTCGTGGGAGGCAGCTGTGGTAGTGTGTGCTGCCTGCTGTGTGGTCTGTGCAGGGGTGAGGTATCCTAGTTACAGCTGGGCTGTCCTGCACCTGGAGGTGAGCAGCGGAGGCTGTCAATGAACTCTTGGAGGGCGTCAGAGTTGAAGCTTTGGTGGTCCTCTTCGTCATCAGAGAAGAGAGGGTCAGGCTGTTCTGCAGGAGGTGTTGATTCTCCCTCTGCAATGTGAAGGGGAGATGCAGGTTAACAATGTGTTAACATGTATGTTGTCACATTGTACATGTTTACATACAGACTGCATGACATTGTACATTGGGCCTGTTTGGGAGGAGCTGCCTATTTGTTGGGAGACAGTGGTCATTTCGACAGCAGATGTGTGTGTATTTGTACTTGTAAATTATCAACTCACATTTTCCTGAAATGCCAATTGTGATTGTCCAGTGTCTACACCCAGTCGGCACCAGTTGTGTTCTGTGTTCTGTTGTGGACGCGTTGCGGTTTGTGCCACATTTTTGTCAGTGTTGATGTGCTCTGCATGTTATGTGTGTGTTCTGCATTTTGTGGGAGTGGCCCCTGCTGCTCTGATTGTGCTGCCCCTTATCCCTTTCCTGTGATGGGCCTTTGACTTTTGTGCTCATACAGTGCTGAGATGTTCCATACCTGGGTACATTGGTCTCTTGGTGGGAGTTGGGGGCTGGGGCATGGTTTGTCCGCAGATGTGCTCTGCTCAATTGTGCATGTGTGCCATTGTGCCCATTTCCCCCGTCCCCCCAGTCCCTGGTCGTTACTTACCCTGGTGCTGTTGTGTCCGGTCATGTTGAGCAGTATCCGGTCCCCGACTCCAGCCGCCGTCTCCCCACTGATGACTGTGGACACCATTTCATCCATATTGTCCAGCTCCTCTTGTGGCACAGGACTCCCACCTCCAATCTGCATTGCTACCTTCCGTTTGTTGGCGACTTTCAGCTTGGTTTTGCGCTTGACGTCATTCCAGCTCCTCTTGACCTCTTCCATTGTCCTCTTCAGCACTCCGACTGCATTAATCGTGTCCACGATGGACTGCCATAGTCCATTTTTGGTTGTCAATGACACAGTGAAGGTGACAAACAGTTGTTGATGGTGTTTTACCACCTCCGTTATCAGGATCCTGTTTTCCTGCGGACTGAACTGCTTCTTCCTACTCTTCTTCTTCTTGGCCTTCCCTTACTCCGAGGTCCCAGGCAGGTCCTCCGGGAGGCTTGTGGGGTTCTGGTTCTCCTCTTTACTAGCTCCGGCAACATCCATTGTGCTTCGCTGTTGTTTGGCATTTGGTTGTCTATTTTTTTCCTACTTTCATGGTGATTTTTCCCAACTGACACGTGTGAATTGCAGGCCTGTCGCTGATTTTTGCTGATTTTTGAATCGCGATTGGCCTCATCGCAGCTTTTGTTGCATTCGTGTTTCGCATTTTTGCAGCATGGCATTGATATTAACACGCCCATTTGACGCGTTATCTGGTGACTACTGTGTTGTGAATACTTAGTTAACACAGCGTTATTTTCCTGCGATAGACTGCGATGTTCAGAGTTGCGTTGAGTTACTCTTGCAATGGTTATCAAACTTTTTTTTGTGTATTACGCCGCAAGGTTGGTTGCATGGTAAAGCCCATGTACCACCCATGGAACACCTCCTTGATGTAAATCAGTGCAAATTAGCTCATAGCGCAACTTTGTGTTATTTTGGACAGTTTCCAACTCAAATCCTGGTTTGTGGTGGATAGTAAATGCCCCCCCAACACTTTGCACAGGGTTTGTGTCACAAAAGTGAAGCAATTTGATTGCAAAGCATTAGTAAACCTGAGTCTTAGTATTTCACAGAAGAATCCTCAGCACACATATATATTAATTTGTATTTACATGAAAGAAAACAATATGTGAGGGCGAGCTGTATTTCTAGATTACCCTCCATACCCCGTAAAATGAGCATATTTTGGATTTCCACTAGTTCATCTAGTTCTTGCAGTCGTGGAATTTGATAAACAAGGTTGGTAGGAAGCATGGCTGTATACCTGAGTATTTCAAGCACCTGAGTCTGTTAAGCATTTCGTCTCCTTCGTCCCCACCTAAACAGGACATATGGAGCAAGACGTGGCTCCTACCCTGCTCTTTCGCAGAAGAAAAAGCACTGATAGGGAGACCTTCACCCTCTAGCAATAAATGTTGTAATGACACTGCTGGCTTGTTCTTGTCAAAAGGCTCGAACTAACTAACTGATGCAGTGCTTGAAATCACAGATTCGGGCATCTCTTTTGGGCTCTCTTTGTCAGTTTGTATTGTCTTTTTAATTCTCTCTTTTATTACAGACAGTAAGAACAGACATGTTTTGATTTTACTTGAAGCAAAGTGATATGTTTATGAACAAATAAAGAGTTTAATGGAGTAATTACTTTTTTTTTTAACTTGCTGATTTCCCTACGTTGGGCTTTGCTGGGTTAATGGTTTATTTGTTGTGCTCTATCCATTGTACATAATATCTATCTCATAAACTAAAACTGCTACCTGGTTTTGCTTGCAGATTGCTTAATACCATGCAACTTTGGGGCAGACCCACACACAAGTGAGTCATCAACAGTCTGGGTTTATCTCCAGTGAAAGCTATACAGGATTAACGTCCTTCTCCTGCCTCTCTGATGTGTTTGATCTGAGAGGCCGTTGTAGGTTTATTTCTTCAAAGTTTAAGATAGTCACTCCCACTGCTCAAAATTATGCTTCTCAAGGCAAAAATTTAAATTTACCCGATTTAACATTAATTGATGCTTTAAGTATAACTGTCAAACTGATTTCTCTCATACAACCATACCTTATTTCTGGCTCGAATCTCTTTTTCTCTCTATAGGTCTGTAACACTGTCCATTTTTTGATTCATAAAGAGATGGGCTGGAGAGAGGGGGATTGTGAAGGCGAGAGAGAGAGAGCAAAGGGAAAGAACTGAATAAAGACAACTCAGAAATGTAGTTCATCAAACTTTACAAAGAAATGTGTTTTCCATGATGTGTTCCATCATATAATTTTCACACGACTTTGTCAGTATTCATGGGCGTCCGCAGACATTTTTCCAGGGCAGGGCAAAATGTTAACGTCATCACCATCCTCCGACATGATGTGTGCCAGGTGGGGCACAAGAAATACTGGGGCACAGAACTAGGATAGGCTCAATTAAATGCCAGGAATTCAGGACATGTGACTGACCCTGCCACAGGCCAACAAACACCACCGGTAGGGAAAATGCTAAACTTTCTGACAAGGTGCTTTATCTCTGTCTCCTAGGTGTACAGACTTCTGGGTCCTTGGTCCTACACCAATCAAGGCTGTCTTCAGCACGATTCGATTAGGATCAGAATACTTTAAAACAGCCTATGATTAAAGCACCAGATTAAATATACTGTATGCACAGTGTATGATAGGGACTATTTGTAGCACACATATTTACCAGTATTGTCTTTCATTTTTCATAATTAAATTCAATTGCTGTAAATGTTTCTCTCGAGCTGTAATCCCTTGTGTAACTTTGGAAAGTCTCTTTGACAAATAATCCTTCTGTTAAATACATTTAGTAATATTGTGGTACACTCAGTGTAGTAAATGTGCTCTCGTTTAATGTTGTTTACTTTGTCTCTTTCTAACTGTCAACCCTTTCCTCCATGTGACTGTCTTCTGCCGATTGTTAACAATGTACAGAATGTTTTTGATTTTATAACCGAACTCTGCAAAGTGTTCAAAATTTGGCAAACATGGGAAATCTTAATCTTATCTACATTGTTTGATCTCTGAGAACTCTACAAAACATATTTTCCACTCTCACTAAGAAAGGGACCACAGGGGCAGCTAAAAGCTCAGGAGGAAATAATCTTGGGGTAGGGAGTAACACTTTGGACGTCAGGCACGCAATGCCCATTGGGCTGAAAGGGCTTCAGCCCAATGGGCTTCCCGGGCGCACACACAGCCGCACCCGAGTACTTCACAGGTCTTTAAAAGACAAAGAGGCTTTGTTGTTTTTTCACCCCTTCTCCCCTTCTTAGAGTCCCTGCATCACCACTCTGACTATCGCTGAAAGAATTAGTCCCCCCTGAAATTTTTAGTACCCCCGTCACCCGACTCTAGTTGTGCCTCTGATGGCCGTCAATTAAGAGTTGTTAAGGTTATCAGCTGTAATCCCTTGCAGGCCTTTTAGTACCTTGGGCAACATCCTTGTAACCTTTGGACATTCAAGAAAAGATAAGAAGGAAGAGAAAGTTATTAGGGCACCATGAGCTCTGTTTACTTTAGGCAGTTTCCCTTGCTTGTCCATCCATAACCTTTCAGCAGCAAACAGAAGTTTGTTGAGGGGCTCAGGGTTGTACAAGCCATCAACAAACCCTGTTACGTTATCCTGGTTAGAGAGCATGTGATGTCACTTCTGATATCCTTGCACTTTTATGAATGACACCGATGTGGAAAAGCAAAAAAAATATGTTAGCCAAGAAGAGATGATGATAATTTATGTGGTGTCTTCTCCAGGTTCTTCATTGTGGAAGGTCTGGAGCAGTATCTTCAGAGGTGATACCTCTCCAGGCGATTCTGAGGTACCCAAAGTGCCACCACTTGGAATTTCCAGGTTTATTTTACTGTGCCAGGAAATACTGGGTGCAGGAACCTCAAGGCAGCTTTTACCAGGTGTGGAGGTGCACCAAGTGAAACTGCAGGCAGGGGCTATTGCTATCAATACAATCAGGCTCTGATCAGAAGCATGCCACTCCATGGGGGGAGCATCCTGCGCAGCCACCAAGAAACTCTAATGGCTCTAGACAACCCTCCCCGCTTACCCTCACGACCCACAGCGATCCCTGGTTCCAATTTGTAACCTGATATATGGGAGCGGACTATCATTCCACACCCAGATTTGACCCGAAGTCAGCACGTTATTGCCCATTCTGGACTGTCTAAAGTATAGTAGCAGGGTTCAGGTGTGGGGATGATAGACGAAATCAAAAATTCTGATTGTCTGCCACCCCTGCAGCGAAAATCCTGGCTACTTGTATGAGACCCTAAATGTTTACATGTTTTGTTAAAGTTACTGTCTGATGCTGTTGAAAGTATGCAAGTGTTTTGTGTTGTCACATAACACAGTCTAGAGGAAAAAATATTAGCGTCAATGGGAATTTTCATAACAACACCATCTTCTTGAATCAGGAACATTTTAGTGTGAGTAGCTGTGACTCATTCTTGTAGTACTCATAGCTTTCTTCTGAATTGTAGGAGTAAGTCAGCAGAAGTCCAGGAATACTACAAGTGGATGTCATTCCTTTATGCAGTAACATCTTCTGAATCTGACCCTTCATATTCAGGAGTAAGTAGTGGCCATATAATGGTAAGACTTTAAAATTATTGTGAATAGTGAGCGTGGTGTAAGAAGATAGTAACACTGATTCTTTGTGTCACCATTCAACATATTGTAACTGAAGAGGACCTGAAGGAATTACTTCTATTTTTACAATTTGACTAAAATCCACTTGGAATCAAATACTTTCTTAAAGATTCCAAAGAGTTGATAGTTCTTTAGTTTGCCAGGTTTCCAAGTTCCCAGGTTCTCCACTATGATTCTCGGAGAGCAAAGTGCTGAATTCGGCATTAATGCTTTGCCTTTACCCAATTAACAAGAATCTCGCAGATTTATTTAATGCCAATCTTTTGAAGCTTTTTTCATTTAACATACCTGGCAATCTCTTTGTCTTGAAAATCACTGTGCATTAAGCACTTCAAATATATGCTAACCTTTAAGGGCCAGATGTGCGAATTTGCATGTTTGTGATTTTCTAATAGCGAATTTTAGCGATTTGTTATTAGGAAATTGCAAACTGAAATGTACAACAGGGTGTTTGAAACAGTTAACGATTCACAGTGTGTCACAAAGAGACCTGCCTCATCAATATTTATGAGGCAGGTCGAAATTTGCAACCCTTTGTGAATGGCTACAATCACAGGGAAGGTGGCCTGCTTTGGTCAACAATGAAGCTCGTTTTCCTTACATTTTTTAAGAGTAGGCAGCGGTCCGTGGGATCACTTCCTACTCTTACATTTTTTTGGTGCCCACATTCACAAAGGGGAAGGGTTCCCTTGGGGACCCCTTCCCATTATCAAATGGGTTACCATCAACTTGAAGTTGGTGGTAACTGCGGATGTTTCGCGACTCAATCAATCAATCAATCATAGCATTTGTATAGCGCGCTACTCACCCGGAAGGGTCTCAAGGCGCTTGGGGGGGGGGGTCCGCTACTGCTCGAACAGCCAGCGACTGCATTCCCGGTCGCAAAACATTCTTACATACCAGTGCAACTCGCTTTTAGGAAGTGACGCTCCAAACACGCCCCTTCCTAATACCGAACCGCAAAAGCAAAATGCGATTCAGTAACAAGTTACAGAGTCGCATTTTGCCTTCTGTACATGGCAAAACACATTTTACCATTCGCAAACGACTGGTAAAATGCTTGGTACATCTGGTCCCAAATCCCTTAACTATATCAAACAGTGTTCATATAAGTAGGATTGACAAATGTGAAGCTATCCAAAGTATAAATATCGGTTATGTTGTATTATATTAAGTAATCAGTAGCTTGAAGCCTTAAGTGCCTCTTCCACAAAAGATATCCCGGTTTTGAAGAAGGGTATATTTCACGTTAACTTTTTTTTCCGTTTCCTTTCAAAGCATTTGCCATATATTTGTGTTCGGAAATAAGCAACATGAGCATTTGGTACATTACACCCCCATTCCTCCATCTTCATTAGGTCAATGATCCATCACATTCCTTGCTCACACGGAAGTGCAGTGGGACATCAATTGTCCCGGGTGCCTCATTTTAATAATGGGTCAGGCTGCCACACTCACAAGGCCATTAGGCTAAATTGACCGAGTTGTCATGGAATAATGCATCAGTCGCCTGGCTTTTTCACAGCACGGGTGATGTGTCATGTTTTCACGAGTCCCTGCATTAGTCATGGTCCTGACTACTGCATCTGAAGCTGCCTTCGGCAATCCAGTAGGGGCTGGTCGTTAGGTGTGTTATAAAGCAGCCTACACACTACAAAGAGGAGACATTTGAAGCATGTATTTCCCTGCTTATCAAATATGATGATACTGCCCCATTTCTGAACACTTCGACAGCTACATACTGTTTTGTTTGCCACATAATGACAGGGCTATCAACTCAAATATAAATATTAGTGTTTATTTTTTGACAATGCACCAACAAGATGAATAATGATTATAGTTTCATCTATCATGTCCCGCACCACAGTAAGCATATGGAATAATGTTACAAAATGAAGCGCAAATAATTAACCTCGAAATAAAATGTGTTAATTCAGATTTAATATACAAATGCCTTTGTTTTTTTGTATCATTGCGTATCGTTATTGGCTTCCTTAAAAGTTAACTATACCAATAAGATTTGGCCATATTTACTCCTTGTTTTAGTTCGGAGCACGTGCACGGGGAAGCTGACTGGCGCGTTTATAATGCACAGAATTAAAAAGTAAGTAATCCTTGTCTAAATGATGTAAACAATCTAGGACCTCAATGAATAGCATCACATTTATCTGAGTCGTTTATTATTAGCAATCCATCGATTACTCACTAAAATATGTTTCTTCTCATGGAAATGAATCTGAAATCAATTACCTAGTGTAGCTGAATCTCCAAAATGTCTTGAATTTCCTGTACAGACCAAATGCACAGCCTCATGGGCTTCCTTTTGTGAAGAAACAATGCCAATCTTCCAGAGGAGCAGGATTTCTCATCTCTGGTAGCAGATACAAGTCCAAGGTCCCTTTGGCAACTCCTGGTCTCGCCTCTGTGACTCCTGTTAGGATGAATGTGTATTGATGGCTTTAGTCTCATGAATGCCCAAAGCTCTTTCTGCTTCCCTTGAACCTCTGACTCGAAAATAAACTTGTGCCTTCCTAGTTGTCAAGCAAAGTACAATGCTTTGCTTGAAAGCTGTAAAATCCTTTCATTGACGATTGCAGGTTCTTTGGGGGTAGTATTGAGTACCCCCAAGTGTACTCAATTGCCTTCACAAACAAATATCCAATGAGCAACCCTTGAGCTGTTGACTTCACTTCCAAGACGGCCAACTCATCAAGCTTTTTGTCAACAGCTTTCAGTTTGTTTTCAGTAGCAAACCATTGTGGGGATTCTGTCAACATGAAATCATGTTAGTGTATTAGTAAACTGACTGCTTGCTGGCACAGACTGCTTTAACACCCTTGACCCGTTAAACAACTCTGAGATTTCAGCCTCATTTTATAATCCTGCAGTGTTTGATGGAGAAAATCTGAGTTCCTAGATTGTGTCTTGAAAAGACCTGTCCGGTCGTTTTATGAGGCCTCATGCCATCTTTCTCTACATCTTTTTTTGTAGCAGGCACACTCCCCTCTGTCTCCAGTCTTGACATTTTCCTTTGAAATAAGGTTTGATCTTCTAGCCTAGAGGTTTCAGACACTATGATTAATGTAATCACTCTGTGGTGTGGTACACATTCGACAGCACACGGTGGAGGACATTATCAGACTCAAACATGAGGACATTTATTTCCGGCCCTCAGTGGAGTGTTATGTCTTGCACTCTCATGACCATAATGGCAGGCCTCCTCGAGCCTGGCCAAAGGGTCCTAACAAAAGTCTGTGTAAGAGTACTGTTATTGTATGACACAAGTTTTGCATGTACTGATTTCACTCACTGGCGATATATGCTTATTGATTACGCCAGTTTCAGCTTCCTCCTAACTAGTGCGACCAAGTAAATTGGTTTGTGCTTTGTTCAAGAAAGCCAATTCATGCTTATTGTAAGGTTTTGTAGGGGATACAAGCAGTGGATCTATGTCCTCTTGACATCCTTGTGGAGAAGTGTGGCTCAATGGTTAGAGCGGCAGACCCTGATGCAGAGGTCTGGCCCAGGACCAGGGTTCAATTCCTGCCTTGGCGGATCTTGGGCTCATAATTCCTCGGACCTGATTTCTCGCCTCGGTGCCTACTCTAAGCATGGGTCCCTGGCTGCAACTCTGGGCAATAGGTTGCTTAGTCTCCACAACGGCCCCCTACAGCGCTAGGAATGCCTGGTTGCACCCTGGGGATGCCCAGGAGTGGACATTTCACGGGGAAAAACCAGGAAGGGTTCCCTAGCGGTATGAGTACAGCGCCAGGACACTCAGGAGTATCAGTGCGCTTTACAAGTACAGCTACATTTACATTTACATCCTGAAGAGGTCATTGGTTAGTTTCTCTTATGTGATCATAACTGCCTTTTCCCTGAAACTTGACCAATCTTATCTGTTATATCTAATACAGTGCATCAAGTGCAGGGGAGTAGGCCTCAGGTCTGCTACTTTGATCAGACTGACTTTGAGGTAAGGTTAGGTAGGGTAATATACAGTTCATTCTCTGATGAAATGGCTTCAAATACTTAGAGATACAGGGTATCGCATACATTTTATTAAAATAATGGCTTTGAACTTTGCATGAGCACTTCATGAAAATGCTGCTTTTCAAAATTCTCTACAAAATTCTCTAATTGTGTTGATTTCATATGTAGTCCCTTTATTTTACCTGTCAAAAATATGCTTTACTCGCTTTGTCATTTATAAATTAAATCAGAGGCGCCTGCAGCATGTAGAAGTCTGTGCTTATATTTGACTAATCAGGAATGAAGATATGCTGACTTTTTATGATGGCTATCAAGGGTGCGGACCTCAGTTGGGTCCCTAAATGCTCCATCGCTCGGACTAGCTAATCAGAAGTGTCCTGGAGTAATGTACCAACATTTGCAAGCGCAGTGACATCACTGTGACCTGACAACTGTGAAAAAGATCTGCTCCTTCATGTAGGTGTACATTTTAAAGTATATCAACCTCTCCAGCAGTAGAGATTTATTGAAAGAAAAGAAGTGTCTTGGTAGCTAAGCTCCACAAACATACATGAACACTGAGTGTAGTTTTGCAGCCTCATAACACGAAAGTATAACCAAAAGGAATGAAGGGATAGTGTCAATGAGACAACATATCAAACCTTTGTTTCAGTAAGACTGCTTCTTATCTGCTATACACTGGTAAAATTAAGTTGCAAAAAGAAAGAACGTACTACCCAAGTCTCCAAGAACTTCACACATGGAGTATGGTTTTAAAGGTTTTAGAATGTTAAACCATTCAAAACAGACTTGCCATTTAAGAGGCTAGTTCAACGTTTTTTCTATTGAATTTTCATTTTGAGGTGCACAGCTTCTTTAGACAGTGGACTCCATCGGCTCACAGTGATGATGAAATAAAAGACTGCATTAATGTAAGAAACGTCACTGACGATAAAGAGGGCGATGAAAAAAGTAAAACAATAATGATGGATGTAAAACAGAAGATAAACAGAGGCTTGGCCAGAATACATCTTAGAAAACGGAGGGCATTCACATTTACATTTGTAAAACAGTCACAGTAGAGAGATCACAAACTAACCTCTAAAAAATACGAGAAATATTGTTTGTTGTTTTTAGGAGCATCTATTACACGGCCAGCACCTTCATAAAATACTGCACCCTGTAACAAAGAAAAAGGCACATTGACCTTGCCCCCGCCCCTACTTCAAACACCAATTTATGTGTGTGTCGGTCATTGACACTAAAATTTGGCAACATTGTCAAACCTCTTGCAGCACATACAATAGCTGTGGAGTAGGATGAAGTGCATACTAATAATTTATCAATTATTAATGCATCAACTGGAAAGAATATTAGACATGTTGCTTATTGCAACCCTTATTGAATTTGTTAAGAAACTCATATGACTATGATTCCAAACTGAATATTCTGCTAATAGCCCAAAGGTAGTAAACGTGAATATGTGTGTGAAATACAAACATACCTCATAAATTAAATTAAGGTGCTTCTGTGCACCCCACAGAACATTCTGCAAATTCACACAATTGAGCAAGAACAAAATGGTGTAATAGATCCCTCCTTGTGCGACGGCTGTCCAAGAATGCTCTATTACTTACCGGTGATCTTCATTACTCCGGGTCCCGTTGTCCTCGTCGCATTCATTACAAAACGGAGATAACCATCTCCCGACAGAAAAAAAAGACAAGAGGAATTCTGGGACCCTAATACTGCCCCTCCCAAAGGGAGTACATAAGCAGTACTTACCCAGCATCCCGCCTGTACAACCAAGCCCAAACAGGAAGGCCGGCCCGGCCGCCTGGGCGGGAGGGAGGGGTGTATGAATGGGATGAGGACAACGTGACCCGGAGTAATGAAGATTACCGGTAAGTAATAGAGCATTACCCCCAGGTCCCTTATGTCCTCGTCCCATTCATTACTAAACGGAGAATACCAAAGCCGAAAACCGGCCTTCCGAATCCACAAGTGCACCCAGGAAACCACAACAAAAGCAGCAACCCAAGGGAGCACAAAGAAGGAGGGAAAGAGGACCACAGGAAGCAACGGGCCACCAACCCAAAACAGGACAGCAGGGACCAAACCAGGACCGGAGACAACCAAGAAAGGAGGCCCCAACCTGAGAAACCCGAGACAGGGCAACCAGGACCAAGACCCAAAGGACACAGCAAAGGAAACCACCGGATAAGGCAGCCAAGCCCAGAACCACCAAGAAGGCAGACCGGACCCGGCAGCCACCCAGACACAGACCAAACCCCACCGAGGGGGCCCAGGAACCAGGAAAGAAAAAACCAGCACCCCCAGGGCCACCAACCGACAACCACCAAGCACCCAGCCCAGAGGGAGGAGCTGAAGGAAGAGCACAGGGGCCAAACAGGAACGAGACCCCAACCAAACCAAAAGTACAGGGAAGGAGACAGAGACCCAAAACCCCAGAAGGCCAAAAGCCCCACAGAGAAGGAGGTCCCAACCAAACCAGAAAGGCCACAAAACCCAGAACAGAAAGGGCAGAGGGCGGCAACCCAAAAACCACATGCCGGACAAGCCCCCAGAAAGAACCAGCCGAAAGCCGACCAACACCGGGGAGGCCATCAAGGACCGGAAAACAGCAAAGGAAGATACAGGGCCACCAACCACAACCCCCCAAAAACCACAAACCCCAAAAAGGGAGGGAAAAGCAAGGCAGGACAGAAGTCCAGGGAAACCAGGAACCCCCCGGCAGCCCCCAAACCAGGAAACAACCAGGCACGAACGCACCGAACCCCAGAGCCAGGAAGCCAGGGCCAGAGCAAAGCAACCAGCTGACGCAGGAGGACCCGCATGCTCAACCCACACACAGAAGGAGCCCACACAGCCCCCAGGCCAAAGCAAAAAAGGCAGGAAGGGACAGAGACCCCCAGCACACCACCACCAGACCCACCAGGACACGGCCACAAACAGCAAAGCGCCCAGCCAGGACACACAGAGAGCACAGGCAAGGACGCAGAGCCAAAAAAGGCAACCAACAGGTACCCAAAAGACGCAGGAGTGGGAAAGACCCAGCAGACACCCTGCCAGACAACCACGACAGGAACCACATGAGACCAGGACCCATCAGGGAGCAAACGCACCCAGAGCCTAGACGGACCCCCAACCGGGAGAACCGCAGAACAGAAGAGGGGAAACAGGAGCCACGCCAAGGACACAGCAGCAGAGAAAGACAGCCAGGCTCAAACAGCAGCAGCATAAAACCGAGGAATCAAAGGTGATCCGCCACCGGAAAAACACCCCGTTGGGGGGCATAGGAAGGAAGAGCAGGCGCCCAACCACACCAGCCGGAGAAGCTCACACCCGGCACCCCCAGGCGGACCCGACCAAGAAAAAACCAGGCCCGACCAAACGGAACCACAGAGACCAGACGAGAGTAGGAACGGCTGAAGAACCAGGAGGGGCGGCCAGGAACACAAAAGCAAGCTCAACTCAAGTACAGTGAGGGCCAGGGTAGGAGCAACCAAAGACAGAAACACCCAGCAAGGAGGAGGCAAACAGCCGGAGACAGAAGCAACCAGCCAGACCCCCGGAGCAACTAAGCACACAGAAGGCACTGGAACAAACACCGAAAACCCCAGGCCAGAGCAAAGGAGAACACAACTGCGCACAGGAGGCAGCACGAGCAACCCCGGAACACATACACGCCAATCCACAGAACAGGGCAGAAGCTGGAAAAAACAAAAACCAGACCCGCAGGCAGAGGGGGCAGAGCGCCGCAAAGAGCACCAGGCACGACACCAGGACACCCCAAGGGAAACCAGGCGCAGCCCAGGGACGGAAGGACAAGAGCCAGGAACCCGAACCCCCGTGCACCAACTCCGGACAGCCATGCAGAAGCCAAGAAGCGGAGGAGAAGCCACAACCAAACAGGCTACCCGCAGCGGAGGCAAGGCCCCCAAGGAAAGGTTGGCAAACAGAGGACAAAGAAAGCGAGCAGCAAAGAAAAGTGGGGCAGACCCTGGCAGGCCAACAGAAACACAGGGGAGCCAACAGAGCCCCTAACATGCAGCGGACAAAGGAACAGGAACACTGACCTACCACCAGCCCGCGGGCAGGGAGCCAAGGAAGAGCCCGGAGCAGGGAAGACCAGAAGAGGAACCCGATAGGCCGCATCCAAGGAAGCAAGAAGCCGCAGGTAGAATGCAAGCAAGCAGACATGAGGCCCCGGGACAAAACCAGCACCCCCATGAGCCAAAGCCGCCAAAGGGAGCAGCAGAGCCCACCACACCAGGATCCCTGCACAGCGCACAGCCCCCGGAGCACCTCAAAAGGAAGCACCCACAAGGCCTGAGAGACCAGCAAGATAAATCCGTGCCACGAGACAGCAACACCAACCCCCCCTGCAAACAAGGGAGGACAGGACAGGTGAGCAAGACCCCAACAGCAGAGAAAACGGGGCACCCAGACCCGCTACGGAGCATCACAACCAGGGCACTCACACGCCGCTGAAAAAAAAGAGCGACAGACGGAACCAAAGCCTGCACCCCAAAGGACAAAACTCCACAGCCGGAGGTAATGGAGCCCGTCCACTCGCACCATCAGGGACCCGCCGAAGTGCATAGGAACCTCAAAGAACACCACCAGAGGGCACACATAGGGAGAGCACCAACCGTGAGCCACCACCTAGGTATACGCCAAGCAGCAAGGGGAACGAGGCAGCAACGGCCAACACAGGCCGGGGGAAGGAAGCACCCAAGACGGTGCCACCAGACAACAAGGCCCCCACAGCCAGCGCACAGACATGGCAATCGGAACATGAAAAGAAAACGGAAGGAAGCCCCACGGAGCAAAGGAACGTGGAACCGCCTCAGATCCGGGCAGCCGTAGCCCGAACAGCTGGCAAACTGAAGCAACCAAAAACAGCTGCCTTGACATGCAAAGCAGAAGGCAAAACCACGCCTAAACCCAGGACTGGACCAGGAAACCACAGAACAGCAGCCGAACACTCCCCCAACTGAGCCAACAAGGCCAGCTGAACACCCGCCTCAGAACACCCGACCCAAAGCAGAAGAGGGCGGGAGCCACGGGCAGGAGCTGAGAGCCAGCGGCACGGATTCCCGGCACAAGCAGCAGCCCAGAGCCCAAGAACACAGCAGCAGCTCCAGAGCAGAAAACACCCCCACGGAAACACAGCACAGGCAGCAGCACGTTCCCCAAGCAGTCCCCGGGAGCCAAAAACCCAGTAGCCAAACACTCCAGCAGCCACAGAGGGGAAGAATGAGAAGTACATGAGAACGAACAGTCACGTCCCCCGTCTAGCATGTAAACCTCCTACTCCATGAGTCCAAAGCTCAGAATAATGAGCCTCATGGCTCTGGATGTTCCCAGAAGCGGAGGAAAGACACAGGCAGGATAAACTGAATTCCCCTACGGACAAAACATCAAGCGAGTTATGCAAGTGTGAGAATCACATGAGCCGATTCTGAGAAGGAAAGAAAAACGACAAGCGGCACTCAACCGGAGTGAGGGGCCAACCCCAAGAACAAGGCCCCCACTCCAACCGACATCACATCCAGGAGACAGGCAGGAGCCCATCAAACACGGCACGTCTCACCTGGCCAAGCTCGGGAAGACAAGCCAGTGACCCGGAAGAAACCGGGAAAACCAGCCCCAGCCGTGAAGGCCCGGGAGGCCATGCACAGCAAGCAGGACACCGGCTCCAACAGAGACTGACTCCCAGCAAGCCCGGCAGGCCAGGAGACAGTCCATGGAACCCCGCGCCCATACAGCCAGTCAGCCGGGCGGGGGGAGAAGAGAAACACCACCACTCCTGCCCAGCAGGGGAAGCACCAGCATAGTCAAGTCTATTCTGTCGACAGACAGAAAAAAAGAACAGGCGGGATGCTGGGTAAGTACTGCTTACATACTCCCGGTGGGAGGGGCAGTATTAGGGTCCCAGCATTCCACTTGTCTTTTTTTCTCTCGGGAGATGGTTATCTCCGTTTTGTAATGAATGGGACGAGGACATAAGGGACCTGGGGTAAGAGCTGCTTCACAATATGCAACGCCATAATGCTGGAAAGGTGAACAAAGATGATGGATCAGGATTGGTTAAATGGGAACTAACATATTATGTTCTGTAGTTGCTATGTTATTCTTTGGATGGCTTGATATTCCATATGGAATGTAGACATCCAGTCAGACGGAGACCGGCTGGGATGAGCAGGAGAGAGGACGTGTTACCACGCGGCATCACGTTAAAGAGTGTACCTCAACGGCCCTGTTCCTCTGTTTATGTGCCTCCTATGCTCCACAATTTGGCGACAAGCTTGAAGCCGGTACCCACACAAAGGATACAAGCAATAAATCCATCGTAGAGCCCGAGCTGAAGGAATTGTGGTTGCTTTATGATTTAAGATTAAAAAGTGACACGTCTATACCTCACACTGGAGTGTGAGCTTATTTGAATCTTGGATGTGCGTTTTGTTGGAGGATATGCAAGATTTTGTTTTCATGACTTTGTGAAGGGAGCAGTAATGGAGTGCGATATTTAAATGCACTTACCGCTACATGAGCTGCATCGCTGGCTCGTGCTTCTTCAGTCACTATTTGGTCACGCATGGCAAATTACGATGTCTCGCTACGTGACCCCACTGCGCAGCCATTTTGGAAATAATACATTTTTTACTTAACTAAGGGACAATACGGAACCTGTGGCATTGTAGAGGACTTAAAACAATTTGCACACAGTAACTTTTGAATTTAATATAAAAAGACTGCACGAGTTTAGCAAAGGATAGAAATTTGCATATCACTTCAGTAATAATTTTTATAAAAAGAGAGAAGAAGGAAGGACAAGTTTCAAGTACCACAAAGTTTCTTTTTACTACCTGACTATGGCAACACAGAATTTCAGTATCTCTAAACCTCATGCATTCTGGCCAGCTGGACCATAGCCCATCATAAAATGGATAGAATTGAAAGAATTTTTTCTAAATTATGTGGCTACAGTAGATGACTCTGGTAAAATGGCAGCAGAACAAAAGAAAATCATTCTTTTACATTCCTTGTGGCCTTATGGTTTAAAAGTATACAACCAAATTTTGAAAGCTCCAGTAGTGGGTGATGCAAACGTTCTTGAAACAGCATTGAATGATATTGATCTTCATTTTGCCCCTAAAGTGTGCATTGGAATGACTAAATATATGTTTTCCAATGCAAACAACAGGTGCGGGAATTGGTGGACAGTTATGTACCGGAATTAAAATAAAATTGCCAATAGATTGTAAATTTGGCGCTTTGCAAGATGATTTTATCAGAGACCAGTTAGTCATCCATATCAACAACCATACTATACAAGAAAGGTTCTGGGTCAATGGGGGCTCTCTATTAGAGGATATCATAAATATTGTGCGTGAAGCTGAAATGTTTGGCAGATGCACTAAGGAACTATTAACCAAGGACAGAGGTATGGAGACTGTAGGTAAGATAGTTGGAAGATCAATCAATGGTCCCCAGGGGGAAGTTATGGGAGGTTCTGCAGAAGCTAGGAGTACCCCCCCACCTCCTTAGTATCATCATTAGACTTCATGAGAACAACTTTGCGCAAGTGAGGTGTGGGAGGGATGGTAAGCCCTCGGGCAAATTCCCGGTCCGCCGAGGTGTCAGACAGGGCTGTGTTCTGGCTCCGACACTGTTCTGTCTGTACATTAACAGCGTCATTCAACATCTTGACGCTGTTAGGGACAATGATGCCCCGGTTTTGGCAGGAAGGAGGGTCCCGGCAATAATGTTTGCCGACGATACCCTCCTTCTTTCCAAATCCCCTATGGGGATCCAGAGGATTGTGGACGGTTTTGGTCATTTCTGTCATCAACATGGGTTGGAGGTGAACACGGAAAAAACTAAGTTCATGATCTTCAACCCCCCCACCAAAACTAGACCCAATCCAAAACTGGGGGAAACTAGCCTCGAAAGGGTCTCGACCTTTATATATCTGGGGGTATCACTCCAAGAAAACTTGACATGGGACTCCCAGGTAGCAAGATCTAGGTTGAAACTTTCCCAGCTATCGGGCGCACTCTTGAAGGTGTCCAATAAGTCCACCTTCAAGCCCGTCAGCCCGGCCTTGGAAACGTATAGGACCCAAGCGAAGGCAGCAGCCACCTACGGCAGTGAGCTGTGGGGACACAAAGCAGGGAAGGTTATGGCAGGGGTGGAAAATTGTTTTCTGAGACGCTTACTTGCTCTCCCGCAAGGCACACCACTCCTCCCCCTAAGACTTGACCTGGGCCTTCCCTCTATTGCTGAGGACCTACGGTCGAAACCTGTGAAGTTCTGGCACCGGATATGGACCACCGAGGAACTGTATCATTACAGGCAGGACCTTATACATGTCATGAGGCTGAATGTTAACTGCAAAATCCCTTGGCTGGAATTTATCAAGTCGGAACTGTTTAGCCTGAATTTGCCAGACTTATGGGATGATCCAGCTCAGGGCTGCCGAAATATTTCGCGTAAAACCCTCGCCCAGCTGTACAAGAATAAAAACCTTGTTGACATGGTCAATGCTTATGATAGTGGCACCTTGACGGGATGTTTTATAGTATCCAAAAATTCCTATGTGTTTGAACCTTTTATGGATTTTATTTATCCTCTTTTGGCGAGGAAACTGTTCCTGCAATAGAGGTTTGGCACGCTCCCTACTAAAGTATTCACCTTTAAATGGTCGCTAGGGGGTGATAAACTTTGCCCATGCTGTAAAGCCAATGATGAAGATGATTTGCACATAATGTTCTGTTGTCATGCCTACCGGAGCCCGAGGAGGCGCTGGCTAGCTCCTCTGTGTCGGAACCTGGGCTTTAGGAAGTATTTACAGGCCTACAGGGTTTTGAAAACCAACACCCTGGGCCACATTGTGTTTGCGGTTTCCAAATTCTTAATGGCAGCATGGATAATAAGGAAGAAAATGTCTGGTTAATTTATATTACCTTGTATTTTTTAACATTGCAGGTCTAGTAGGATTTTTATTGTAAATATTGTGTTTTAAATGTATGTATTTTCACTGCATCTTTTATGGCCCATGTGGCCGAAATAAAGAATTTTTGGATTGGATTGGATTGGAAGATCAATCAGTAAACCTGCGGTTAAGACCTTCACGGCTCATTCAATAATTTAAAATAAGGACAAGGTGGGTTGTAATAGATATTACCGGTGTGACAGTAGAGAACATTTGTCTGATAGCAAAAGCTGCCCTGCATTAAAACAAAAATGGAGTAACTATGAAATTGCAGGGCATTTTGCTAAGGTTTGCAGGAAAAAATGCAAATGTTAAATACATTTTAGAACACGATGAGGGGAATGATGATGATGAATGCGATCTAAATGAGGAAGGGTATGACAGTGTGATGAATTTAACGAGTAAGCTGATTTTGAACATTGATAATAGGTGCACAAAAAACAAACCAGTGTGTTGGATGTGCATTGGGTTATTAGAATTAAGATTTTTGCTGATTCTGGATCACCATATACAATTATCAATTAAGAGATGTGGAAAAAGAAGTTTATTGGAAAAATTGGCAGTGATTTATGTGAGCAGGATATACAACCGCCAAGGATACAGCAGAGAAAAAATCTAAATGATAGGCTACAGGTGGCTTACTTTCAGATTCAAGGACAGACAAGCGAGAGCTAAATTGTACGTAGCAAAAAGAGGCCCACCGGTCCTTGGTAGGATTGATCAAGGAAAGCTACATATCAGTTTGGATCCTAGTAGTTCTGAGCAAGTCAAAATAGTAGATGAAGGAACTAATGTAGCAAAGGATATGTTAAAAGAATTTCCTACTGCTTTGAGCACAACTTTAGGTAACCTTAAGGGATTTGAACATCGTATCATCTTAAATAAATAATGCCATCCCTAAGGTATACAAGGTCAGAAACATCACTATCATTATCACTATAAGAGAAGAGGTATCAAAGGAACTGCAGAAATTAGTTGAAACAGGAATAATTGAACCAATTTAATCTGCGGAGTGGATTTCTCCATTGGCTGTTGCCAGACACCATAAAGGAAAGACCCGTTTATGTGTGGATTTGTGCCGTTTGAACAACAACATCGTGATCTACCGTTTCCCGCTTCCAACAATCAATGAACTGGTTAGTTGCCTCAAAGGTGCCAAAATATTTTCCACAATGGACTTATCAGCTGAATACCACCAAATCTCCTTGACATCTGAATCCAAAAAGTACACGCCATTCATCACCCTATTTGGCTGCTATCAGTTTAAAATGATTGCCCTTTGGACTAGCATCTGCGGCGACAGTTTTTTAAAGGCTGATGATCAATCTGTTTGGGAAGAAGGTCGGTTTCAAGTTCTTCCAAGATGACATATTGGCCTTTGGTGGTGATAAAAGTAGTCATGACTCCAAGTTACGGAAAGTACTAGAAATCTTTGCAGGAAAAGGTTTAACTGTAGAAATTTCTAAATGCAAATTTGCGGAGGAAAACGTGACATACGTGGGATATGAAATTGGAAGCAAATGAATCAAACCCAATCATCAGTGCTATAAAGGATTCCCCAGTTCCAAGCAATAAGGATGAAATAAGATCCTTTTCAGGATTGGTGGAATACTGTTCGAAGTTCATTCCTAAGTTTGCTCAAAAAAGTTTCCATTTGCGTCAACTTCTAAAAAACAAATCTACATGTCAATAGTTGAGGGATTGCCAAATGGAGTTTGACCAAATCACATCTATTTTTGACCAAATTCCCGCATTGGATTGCTTCGATTGAATTGCTGTATCCGATGGATGCCAGTGGCAAGGGTTAAGGAACAGTCCTGACAGAGAAAGATATTATTGGCAATAAATTCATAATATCATTTGCATCAAGAGCTCTGTCACCTACTAACCGAAATATCCAATATTAGAAAGGGAAGCCTTAGCATGTGCTTGGGCTTTGAACGATTTCAGAGCATTTGTGTGGGGAAAACATGATACTATATTGTGTGACCACAAGCCTCAGTCAGTGCATCAGCAAGAATTGCCAGGCTATCAATGAGAATGCCGGACTACATCAACAAATTGACATATCTACCCAGCAAACACAACGTGGTTGCTGATTGCCTGTCTCGATTACCTGCTAAGTTAGAAAAATGTGAATATGAGGTTTGGAATTGTTTTCAAGATTGCATTCGTACATGGTGTGGGTGGTAATGGTAATTGTAAAGAAGAGTGGTTGAGTGAGTATGAGAAGGACAGCATATTAGTGAAGGTCAAGAAATGTTTGGAAGTAAATTGGCCTAAGAAAAATGAGTTAATGGCAGAAATCAAAACATTTTGGTAAATAAGGTCACAATTCACTATGAATAATGGGACCATTATGAGGAGAGAGTGAATCATTCCTCCAGAGAGACTATGAGAAGGTATAATTTCTTTTTGCCAGGAGTGCCATTTTGGGATAGTAAGGAGCAAATGCTTACTAAGGGGTTTGTTTTAGTGGCCAAATGTGGATGCGGAGGTTGAGTGGTTTGTAAGGAAATGCTTCACCTATGCTGATAAATCGTTGAAAACTTATAGACCTCCCATGAATGATTATGTGCTCCCTAAACAACCTTGGGAAATGGTAGCAATTGATTTTGTAGGTCCAGTTGGAGAAGAACAGAAATTCATTATTGTATTGATGGATCTATTTTCAAGATGGTTGAGGTGGTCAACCTCGCTGACACCAATTCAGTTTTGGAATTTCTTGATAAGGTTTTTGTTTTGATAGGATTGCCTAAAACTGTTTTAACCCCTTCGACGCTGATGACAAAGCCAGCTCCTCATCAGCGTTACCTGCGCTGCGCGGATGACGAGATGGCTTTGTCACGATCAAGCCATTTTTGAAATTCCCGCGCACAGCGGGAAAACGCGGTAGCGCGGTAGCGCGGTAGGGGTTAAGCAATAATGGAGTGCAATTCACTTCAAATGCATCCAAGGAATATTTTAAAACATGGGTGTCATACATAAAACAACCTCTTTTTACAAATGGTATGGTTGAGAGATTCAACCAAGTTGTGAAGAGAGTTATTCAGTTTGACATTGCTAGGAATTGTAACTGGGAAATACCTAAAACTGTTTTAAGCAATAATGGAGTGCAATTCACTTCAAATGCATCCAAGGAATACTTTAAAACATGGGTGTCATACATAAAACAACCTCTTTTTACATATGGTATGGTTGAGAGATTCAACCGAGTTGTGAAGAGAGTTATTCAGTTTGCCATTGCTAGCAATTGCGACTGGGAAATACAATTGCAGAAAGGCGTGTGGGCATACAGAGTAACTAAGAACGAAGCAACTGGATTGTCTCCGTTTGCAATTATGAGGGGCTGCAATCCTAGGTTTAAGTTCAACACAAGTTGGATACATCAGGCTGGAGTGGAACAATGGTCTCTTGAAGGGGTGCAGGATAGGATGGCGAGAACATCATTTGAAAATGAAAATGTGTTATGAAAATAAACATGGGGTAAGGCCAGTGGAAATTGCAGTGGTTGATTGGGTCCGCATAAAGAAACTGGGAAAAATCAAGAAAGGAGAGTCAGTTTTATGAACTGGAAGAGGTCATTGAAGTTCTTAACAATGCAGTGAGAGTGAGCAGTGGGAACGTTTGGAATCTAAAATGGGTGGCCCACAGTCCGGAAGGTGAGTCCGAGAGGCGTATGCATAATGCCCAAGAACAGAATTATCAATGGTTGGATCCTGAAGAAATAGGGAACACAGATATAATAAGACATGAGTCAAATTCCACTCTTGTAAGAGAGAAAGAAGGTGCTGATGGAATTGTAAATAAGGACAGTGGCATGAATAGCAAATATGTGGTGAGGGTGAGGATAGTTATGGTGATTTGTGATCAAATAAAAATAATGATGACTGGATCGAGATGAACATTGGTGAATGTGCAGAATAGGTAGAGAGGAGTATTAGACAGAGAGTAAGGAGACACCCAGAGTGGTTGAAGGATTTTGTGTGTGGTGAGAAATAATTCTTTGGTAAGGATTAGATTTTAAGTAGATGTTTTAGACATGTAGTAACTGTTGGAAGCACCTTTTTAGTTGGTGTCTTATTCCATGATGTATTTTATTTTCTGTTAAATTTCTTGCATATATAAAAAGGAGTGGGGGCTGTTATGTTCTGTAGTTGCTATGTTCTTCTTTGGATGACTTGATGTTCCATATGGAATGTGGCACATCAAGTCAGACGAAGAACGGCTGTGATGAGCAGGAGAGAGGACGTGTTACCAGGTGGCTTCAAGTTAATAAAGAGTATCTCAAAACTGCCCTGTTTTTGTGTTTATGTACCTCCTTCACTCAACATAACACCCCAGCATCAGAGCCCTAGTAGTAACTGAAGACACAGGCGGTCACAATGGAATTAGAATAACAATTGGTAAGGGCAACCAAGTGAGTGTTTGCTTTAATATAAAAAGTAGGAAGGTCAGCAGTAAAGAATTACCTATGCAGAGCAGATATTCTATGCAATGTCCCCAATTGCTTCCAAACAAGACAAACGTCTGATGACACACCAGCTGCCCTGGTGCCTAAACTGTTTTTAAGACTACTTTAATTTGAACATCTGGTGAATATATGTGTAGGAATTGCCATCTGCTCTCCTATAAGACTTATGTTGCTTTCATTTTCTGTGTCCTTATTTCTGTACTATTCTGGCGTGCCTTAGCAAACATATATTTTAAGTAACTCATGTTATAATCCAGTCTTAGTGCTGTGCCCAGAGAGAAACACAGCTGAAAAATGCCTGATGTATGAGACCTGCGCACTCTAGACCCTTTTCTACTTTTAGTATTGCTCTTGAATCCATTTGGGGCTGAAACTGTCTTCCTAAGTTGGTTCATCCTACTTCCTAACTTGCCTTTTTGACTAGCCTGAGGCTCAATGATTTATTGGCCTGCTCACCTGATCTGGACGTATCAAATTCTTGAAAGTTATAATGTGGCCATTGAGGCATGGGAGCTCAGACAGTACAGAGACTGCAAAACATAATTTTGTAATTTAAGAGGCTTATTTGTGTCTTTTGTACTGTCATACACTGTTGGACAGAGAGAGGACTCTGGTACCCACTGAAACTGTAGTGCCCACAAGGTTTGATGATCACGTGACTAGCCTAAGTGAACCTAATGTTCAGTCTTTATCTCCCTGGCCAGATTTACAAGAACACATACAACCCAGAAACATTCCATCCCTTGGCATTAGTGCCCTATTAGATTGAAAGCCTGCAACATAATCACAGAGACACCGTGTGCATCTACCTGAGTATCTAATTTGCTTCAGTTCCATTAGGAACACCCTGATCCTTCTGAGACCAATTCATGAAATATGTCTGTGTGTTCTTTGTTATAGTGCAATCTTTAGCTAAAAATATTATTTTGATGGTAAACTGTCCCTTCCATCTTATTTAAACACACATATTGCGTGTTCAGAAATGTTTTATTCACAAAAAGACTCTTTTTATAGTTGTTTTGTACATTGTACATATGTTTATTTCACTTGTATTCAAATGAGTTAAGAAATGATTAGCTCTCGGAACAGTATATGTACTACCTATCTCCCATTAAAATGTTACTTCTATTGTAATATTGCCTATACTTTCTTAATTTTCTTTATTTGTACTACAATAGTTTGCAAATTGCACTCATTATAAGTTACAAATTGTATTGTTTGTACTGCTAGAACCTCATGTACAAAGTTTCCAACTGAGTACCCTTCAACCTTGACCCAAAGTGCCATAAGGTGATCTAAGTTACTTTTCTGAAGAGTTATTTGAAACTTTAGGAGTCACTTAGCCAGGTAGTTATGTGAGTCTGGTTTTACAAATTGGCGTCTTTGATCACTCACGATCAAATTACCAGGTCGATTTATAGCAAAATATTATATCCCCATAGTATATCACTTACTTATATTGGCAGATTTTAGTATTCTCTGCATCTCATTAAAAACTTATAATCAAAGTTCCCTCAGAAACGATGCCAGTTTATTATCAGCTAGTTAGAACCACAGGCACCACCAACATGGTAAATGTGTGAAGGGAAGGGTGAGGGATTAGGGCAGTGAGAATACTCAACCTGGTTAATTAGGAAGATACTTTTTTTTGATAGGCTGACAGATTGTCGTGTAGTTCCTACAAACCTATATAGGATCTGCGCTTATAGACAACAAATAATGTAGGGTTGGAGTCAGACGGATTCTAGTCACCTCTTTCGGAAATGTCAGCCTATATACCAGCTAGCTCACAGTGCCACTAGAAACCCCTCTTACCAAGGAGAGGATAGTTCTTGGCAACTATCCAACATGACAACCCCGATCCCTAAGAACCGTAGAAACAGTGCTAATAAGGGCTCATTCTCTCGTGCTCACTTCGTCTCAACTGAGAGATACTCAGAATAAACAGTGGGGACGTTTTTCAATAAGCATTTATTGGACCAGCTTCATTCTAGTGTAAAATAGGTGTGCTGAAAAAAAAATAAGACAGAAACAGATATAAAAAATCGTAAGCACCAACAGAGTAAAAGGATGGTAGATTATTACCATAGTGCTAAAACCATGAATACAGGAATGTGTAAAAATACATGACAATAACATGCGTACTCCTACGGTGCGACCCTAACTAGATGTACCTAAGTGTACCTAGCATGGATGTATGACGTTACAACGCATACTTTTACAACGCATACCTTTACAACACATTTTTTACACCGCAACATCCATTACAACGCACACCTTTACAACGCATACCATTACAACGAATTCTTAAAAAATACCTTTACAACGCATTCCACTACAACGCATACTACATTTACAACGCATACCATTACAACGCTTTACATTACATTGCAAATAAGGTAAGTGTTGGATAGTGTAGGGGTTAAAATTACTATTCTAACTCAAGGGGGTGCAACAGTAGGGAAAATATTGGATAGTGTAGGGGTTAAAATTACTATTCTAACTCCAGGGGGTGCAACAGTAGGGTAAGTATTGGATGGTAAGTTTTGCGTTGTAATGGTCTGCGTTGTAATGACTGCGTTGTAATGGTATGCGTTGTAGTGGTGTGCGTTGTAGTGTCATGCGTTGTAATGACTGCATTGTAAATGTATGCGTTGTAATGGATGTTGCGTTGTAAAAGGTTTGTTGTAATGGTAGTGCGTTGTAAAAGTTGCGTTGTAAACGTTGTATACCACCTAGCATGTATGTAGTTGTAAAATCCAAGAAACCCTCTAGGATAATGTAAACTATATTATCTGAAGTGAGAGACTGTAGGACCCCATCTTGATCTCCAGGTGGACACCCCGCAAGGGATGTCAGACCACTGCAAGCTGGAGTGTCTGCGTGCAGGAGCCACAGCATCTTGGGTCAGTGTGTCGGCAAGGGAGTCCGTTTCTCCTCTGAATATATCAGCAGAGATGATGTATATATACCCAACATGGTACCCCCTGGGGATATACCTTGCTGCGTAATGTCCGACTTAGGATGACAAAGGAATGACCCTTATACATAGTTTTTTATGTAGGAGATGGTAGTCCTGCTGTCCTGCCTTGATTCCAAAAATCATCATGCATAATGAATGAGGCTTAAGGTCTTCGGAGACCCCTTGTTATCTCTAGACATTACCGTAACTAGGTAAAAGGTCAGTACTAAGAATAGGTGTAGTGCAATGGTAGGGTGTGTAGGAGAGTAGGATCTGCTTACAATGGTTACCCCCACTTTTTGATGCGTTTCACTGATTTATCGACTTTAGTCTGGCTGGGGCCCTGCTAGCCAGGACCCCAGCCTATCTGCTTCCTCTCTAAACTGATTGCATGCACATTAGGTACACTCCAAATTGGTTACTGGGTTACCTTTGTGAGTCTCTAGTATATGGTACCTTAGGTACCAAGGGCATAGGTACCCTAGAGGCATATGCCACCCCTGGGAAGCCTTCCAAAATGACACCACAGGTCTGCTACTGCAGACTGTGTAAGGTGGTGCTTGCACCTCTTATTTAGATATAGTATACCTATATCTCCCTTTTAAAACATGCACATATGAACATTTAAGTCACTCTTATGGCAGGCTTTGACAATCCTGGAGGCAGAGTGAGCCCTTCTGCAGCTTTCGGAATCCCTTCCTTATAAAATGACACCACAGGTCTGCTACTGCAGACTGTGTAAGGTGGTGCTTGCACCTCTTACTTAGATATAGTATACCTATATCTCCCTTTTAAAACATGCACATATGAACATATAAGTCACTCTTATGGCAGGCTTTGACAATCCTGGAGGCAGAGTGAGCCCTTCTGCAGCTTTCGGAATCCCTTCCTTATAGCTGTTCTGTGATACAGCCAAACCATATACTCTTAAGTGCATTATAACCTTGCGGTTAATGGCAACTTTGGAATGGCTGCATCAAAACATGTGTTTGGTGTCAAACACTTTAGAATACTGCTCCCCTCCGCCAGTTCTGGCGGCGGGGGTAGCATTCCACCCTTCTAGAGGGAAGACATGTACACACTCTTTTACCCGATAAAAGTTAAACAGAGCCCCAGCATCACAAAATGGATGCTGCTCCCACAGACACGAGTCTGATCTCCTGCTGCTGGATGAAACTCCGTCTGGGGAGGCCTGGACAATAGGTTTCCTGTCACAGGGAGGTGTACCACCTCCCCAGACAGGCTTTAGTGTATTAGGACAGGGTGGATGTACTCAGTGAATGCTTTTCAGACAGTGCCTGGGGCACACAAGGTGTCCCCGTGCATTTCCTAGTTCAAATCGGTTGCTGGGGCACTGGACAAAGAGCAAGGGGTGTAACCAACCCCTCCCCAGGTCCTCCCATAGGTGGGACCTTAGAGTAAGTCCAATCCCTAAACTTAGTATAAGTATAGGAACCCAGTCCCTAGGATTTTAGATTATCCTGGATGAAACTCTGCAACATATATCTTGGACCTTCAACATTCTATTTTGACTAGAAGACTGATAACATCTCCCTTGGGGTCAAGGAGTGACTCCCCTGTTCAAATAGGCACCAAAGAAGCATCTTGCCAGTCTGAATTTTTGAGGCTCCCGCCGAATCCCGAAGAATCTGCGATGCAGGACATGGACTTCCAGATAATCTCTCCCCAGCAAAGCTGAGACCTGTAGCCATCATGAGAGACGTGGGACAGGAACTCCTGGACATCCAGCACATTTGCTAGTGCATCAAATTCTCGAGCTTTCTTGAAGTTGTGCTTTAGGCTACTTGTAGTCCAAGCCTTGAGCACCTTTTGCACCAAAGCTTGCGGGCCTACACTACACGAGTGTTCCTTGGGCCCGCTTCCTGCATTTCTGCTTGAGGCCCCTTCGCGATCCCTGGCCTGTCAACTGCTGGGTCCCCACAAAGGAATCTCCTTTGTTTCTTGGGCTTTTCTGGTTGCTCCAGATGTGCCCTGACTCCCGTCCAAAGGGTGAATCCCTCAGGCTTTGCTGGTCTGCACCGAAGCGAATCTTTGCATTCTGTGTGGTTTGCTGTTGCCAAGGCTTGTTGTATCCAATCTGGATACCGACGCTGTAGCACTCAACATCGGAAGTGGACAGCTCGAATCCAGCTCCTGGTTGTCGTCGACGCCTCCTGGTCCGCGTGGCTGAAGAGTCAAGCTTCACCTGCATCAACTGAAATCATTCGACATCGGCTTGCATCTTCTTGTTGCCTCCCTGGTCACTGGCTAGTGACCCGAACTCTGTCCCCTCTGCTTCCAGGTTCTTCAGATCTCCGATCCATCCTTGGATCCATCCGGACACTCTTCATCGGGTCGCCTGTAGCAGTTCTTTGCAGCTCTCCATAGGAAACGATGACGAGACCCGACCCGACACGAAAAGACACCTATGCACCCGGCTTCCCTGGATGAGGTAACATGAGTACTTTGGTACTCCCGTGGGTCTTGACCCTCGAAGTGTCCAGTACTGAAGGGGTTTGTTCCTGGTCCACTCCCAAGTGTCCTTATTCTTTAAAAATCTAATCTCGACTTTCTACATAGAAGTCTATGGTGATTCGCAGCTGTTTTTAGACACTGCATGCGTCCCCCTTGGGTCTCTTGCCCTTGGGTGGTTCCTGGTTGCCACAGCGGTTCTACAGGCTCTAGGCCCTGCTTCGATCCCTCTTGAGTTTCTCAAACAACTTTCTTAGTATATGGATTGTGAGGCCCCTAGGCCAAAACGTATACTGTGCTAATTTACTGTGTGCTATTTAAGTATTTGTATTGTACTTTTGCCTCTAGCCTCATAAGAGACTAGAGGGGTGTATTTAGAATAAATACATATATTTTATATATATACCTGGTGTGGTGCTCCTTTTATTTCATGATTCATGAGATTATAGACTGGTAACACAAGCTGCTTTTCATTCCTTCAAGACTTAGCCTAAAGGCTGCTCTCCACAGCTACCACTAGGATAGCTTTCTATAAGGTTGTCTTTAACCTACCATCAATAAGGGGTAGTTTGGACTGGTGCAATGTGCCCACTAGAATAGTGGACAGCATATGCCAGGCCAACTTCTCACAGGGTGAATATAGGTGAAAGGTTAGGTAACTACCTGAGGCTATATTAGGGCACCTATATGGAACATAACAAGATGGAGAAACAGATATGCACATGAGTCTGGAAGCCGGTACTTTTTAGGTTGCGATACCCGAACGAGTCTAATTCACAGGATAAAAAAAGTTGAAGTCAAAAGGTGCAACAAAATAATATACCTTCAAGACCAAGAGAGATGAAGAGAAATTTCCACTTGCTAATAAAATAATAAAAAAAAGGGTATGGAATTTAGTCAGATTGTTGCCAATATGGATTCCCTGCATTGAATGCTGGGAACAACATTGTTTTGAAGGCTTGTGAGAAACAGGGATAATAACGAGGATTTCTGATGTGCGGCAAAAGTGAGATCTATAGTTTAAACAAAGATCATTGAGCTATTCGGGATCTGTGGAATCTGGGCATTTCTTTTCTGAGATTAAACATGTGTGAGGGTCTGTGTAAATCTCAACCTTTCTGTGGCAGAAGATGCAACATATTTCATGGTAACAATGCAATCTGCATGTAAAGTAGGGCTTTTGGAGACATGTGGATGAGGTAGCAAAATATGTCTTTTTGTAGTGTTCCGGATCAAATTTATTCTGCATTAGAGATGTTCAGGGGTAAGCAAGGTAAAAAGTGATGGCATATTCCAGAGAGGAAAATGCTAGTACAATGATAGCCTGCATATATTGTGGTATATAATAAAAAATACATATTTTTTAAGATTTGGTTCATCATTGTTGGATAATGGGAAGCTGCAAGGTTACGAAGTGTGAAGGCAACAGCCAGATTCATATCTTATTGTGTCTTCAGATAATTCTAGTCAGTGACGGTGTAGGGCTCTGTTGTTAATCTAGGGGTTAATGGGAGCAATTGAGAATGTCTAGAGGAGTGATTGATGAAGAACGCCTTAAGAGCATTTGGAAATAATCCATCTTGAAAGAAAGGGTGAGGTATTTGTGGTGTGGCTCACTGGTTAGAGGCGGCAGACCCGTAAGCAGAGAACGGCCCGGGACCAGGGTTCAATTCCCGACGCGGCAGGGTCGTGGACCAGGGTCAAAACGGACTCGATAATTCTCGCCTCGGTGCCTACTCTAACCAGGGAACACACTCGGCAACTCTGGGCATTAAGCTTGCCTCATCTCTACAACGGCCCCCCACAGACGCTGGGGATGCCTGGTTTCACCTTGGAGATACCCAGAAAGGGACCATCTCACAGGGAAAACCAGGACGGGTTCCCCAGCGGTCTTCAGCGCCAGGATACTCCATGGAGTCGCAGTGCGCTTTACAAGTACACCCACATTTACATTTACATTTTGCACTGCTAATGAGGCAGAAAGGAGGGTTTGAAATCCTTGAAAAGTGCATGATGTCAAGTGTCGGCTTCATATCCAAATTGTAATCTCAACCCAATTACAACCTGTTAAGAGAAATCAGAATCCACATGTTCAGAGAAATTAAAATCAGCCGGCTGCATCAATGAATGCTCTACCGTAGAGGGAGTGGGGGCTGCAGGGATTGATGCATAGCATCTTCATATGGGTAGGTCACATGTATACTGAGGTTGAACTCAAATCCCATGGAATTCTAACAAAGTAGTTTAGTGGAGGGAGAATTGTACAAGATTTATGAGCGAGACAAACCTAGAAAAGCTGATACAGGATTGTGTAATTTGTATTAATTCTCAATGAGTTTTCTTTAAGTTGAAAGCATGACCAAGAGGAAGTGACAATTCCTTTCTGTAACTACTATACTAACTGATAAGGATAACAGCAGCTGGCAATTGTGAAAGAAACCACTTCTAAATGAGGATAAAAAACAAAGGCATAAATAGTCCTTCAGATATATTCAGCAGGGTGGTAGGGAAGAGAACAAAACACTGGAGCAACAACTGAAAAAGTCCTTTGTGGAAAATACACTGATGAGTCACTGGAGAAATACTCCTAGACAATAACAGCCAACCCCAATGAGGAAATCAGTCATTTAGGTCAACCCATTAACCTTTACTTTCAAGAAAGATGTCAAAAAGAAAACAGGAACACCCTGACTTGTGGGGCAATCCCTGGTTACTGACATTTCCACTGTGAGACATCCAAACATTAAGGGCAATTGACATTAGTAAGGGAGGCAATATAGTGTAATTTATTTTTCCTGATTGCCAAGTCTGTGCAACTTCAGTTGGTTGGTGTAGAACTGCTTGTAGACAAAGCAGACAAAGCAGGATGCTCTTCCGTTTAAGTCTAATGGTGTGACTCTTGGAGTTCAGAGCATGAACATCTCTAGTTTACCATCTAGTTTGCCTGGAGTAGCATCTGGAGTCAGAGTTTCTATATTAGAGCTCAATCAGCACCAAGGAGTGAAAAACAATGGGGGATACAGTTGCTGGGTCTTTTTTTTTCTATAGTCCTCATACAGCATGTTGGGCATTCTTGAAAGGATTCCTCCAGCTCTTCTCATCTGGCCAGCTCGTTCCGACCCTGGTATTAGGCCTGTAATGATAAGGAGATGGGGTTCCCTCAAGCTAGAACTGTTTCCTTAATTCACTCCTTTTCACAGCAGCTCCATAGCCATGTGTTACTTAGGAGAAAAGGACCAACAGAGCCCAGGCAAAATCATAGGACCGCTTTTACTTATTACGCCAAGTCACAAGGACCGACCATATCTTATCTAGGCTCCTACTGTCACAGGCTATATCTGATTCACTTGTAAAGATGATGTGTGACAAGCATTCCGCAAACGTTGGGGGGTTTGCACATTTCCAGGCCCTACAAATCTCTCTCCTTACCAGAATTCCAACATAAAAAATGAATTTAGATGCTAGATCTTTCAAGCGATAGTCTGTCGTCAGGCCAAGGAGAATTGTCCTGGGGTTGACCTCCACCTGTTGCTGGAGAACATCTTCAAGAAACTTTTTCACCTCTAGCCAATAGCTGATGATCTTCGGACAGTCTATAAACATATGGAGGTCGCTGGCAGCCGGATGCTTACATCTAGGGCAGTGATACTCAGACCCTATTGCCTTAGCTAGTTTCCCCGGGGTCCAATAAACCCTATAGGCCGTATAGAGATGGTTTCTCTTAAGAGCAGCTGGTTTTACTACTGCCCGCAACATAGTGAAAGAGTCCCCCCAGATGCCTCCTAAATTATGCATGTCGGACCGAGGACATATCCCAAGCGATTTAGAATTTCGGATTCTGCTGCTCCTACATCTTCCAGCAGGGCCCAGTACCAGAAAGAGATCTCCCGTTTCCAGCCTCCCCTTCTAGAGACTGAGTTGAAAGTTGCACTCGCTTCTTCATTGTCCCAAGACAGGGTTGCCCACCACCCCGACAGTTGATAGTATTTAAATCTCGTGAGTGTGCCACCTGCTGTACCAGAAAGAGATTCCCAACTCAACAATTGTGAGTCCTTCTGGAGATCGCCTCAAGATTGAATCCATGCCAATTTCAGTGGCTGAGAGAGATGATCCCTAAAACAGACCGGGGTGCCTGGGGAGTCCCAGATAGGAGCCAGGCATGTATAATAAGGGATTTTAAGACTCTTCCTGACAAAAATCCAGTTTTTTAATGCAGCCCCCAGGACCTTAAGCCTGACTTTTTTTATAAAACTTGGGGTCCCCGAAATCGAAAAGAAAATACTCCTGCCCTTGGGGAATATCCTGTAGTAATGCCTGAAAGGGTAAACCCAATGAGGACGGGACGAGCTTGTTGGCCAGTATTCTAAAGTTTTTAAAATGGAATGCATGGCAATAATTGAGTAGATCTGGTAGAGCTAGGCCCCCTCTATTTAAGTTTCTCCTTACCCTTTTCCAAGCAATTCGAGGGGACTTGGTATTCCAAATGAAGGAGCCAATTTTTCCTTGCAATTTTGAAATATCTAAAGCACTAAAGGATAATGGGATTGAGTTGAATGAAAAAGTTATCTTAGGCAGGATGATCATTTTTATAAGGTTTACTCTCCCAAATATATTCAGAGGGAGGCTTGACCACCGGTGGAGCAGACTACTGACATCTTTGAAATCCCTGCTCCAATTAATCTTGGGGATGCCATCTATTTTCTGTGCTAGTTGGATTCCAAGATACCTCATTAGAGACTTGGTCTCCTGCGTTCCGATGCCTTGATTCCATTCCATAATCTCGGTCTTATCTCTATTTATTCTGTAGCCCGAGATATCCCCGAATAATTTGGCCTGCTCTACTAGTCTGGGAATGGCTTCTGCGGGGTTGATTGTGTACATAAGCAGATCGTCTGCATATAAGGCAAATTTTATCTCCAGGTCCGATATTTTAAAGGGTTTAATCTGAGGATCGGTCCTGAGCCGGCACACAAAAGGTTCAATATACAAATTGAACAAAAGAGGTGACAGGGGGCACCCCTGCCTGGTGCCTCGGGAGATAGTAACCCAGTCTGTCAGAGCTCAGTTGACCAGAATCTTTGCTTGAGGACCAGAGTAGGAGATCTAACTGCTGAAACAAAATTACTAGGGAATCCAAAACTATAGAGATATTCCCAAAGATATGATCAGCTCACCAGGTTGAAAGCCTTGGCGGCATCGATTGCAACTAAGGTTAAAGGGAGTTATTTATCTACTGCCACATCGATGGCGCCAATAGCTTGAAAAGTAAGTTCGTTCAGCTGTCTGCCGGGAAAAAGAACCCTTTGATCCTGATGAATTATGGTTTTAATGATTTTCGCAGTCCTGATTGCTAATATCCCAATATTGATTGTATGACTCAATTTTTAGCGGATTTTTATTGGCTTTCAAGATCAAGGTTACTGTAGCTTCAGACCAGGACATTGGAATAAGCTCACCGAACATATATACTTTATTAAAAAGATTTTTTAAGACAGGCACTACTATATCGGATAAGGCAAGGTATACCTCCGTAGGAAGCCCGTCCGGGCCGGCCGCTCTACCTCTAGCCATTTTCTTCAGCTGGGCTTCTACTTCACCCTCTGTTATACTAGAGTGTAGAAAAGCCCTATCCGCTTCTGACAGCTGGAGAAGGTCTATCTGATTTAACCAGTCTTTAGCTTCCTGAGGTCTAAAATTAAAGGATTCCTTATACAGGCCCTGCATAAATACTCTGGCCTCCTCCCGGATCTGATCATCGTCATATAAAATGGTTCCTGCACTTCTTTGAGATAAACTGTTTATCTGATTCCTTACTCTATCTGCCCTGGCCTTCCAAGCCAAAAGAGAGCCACATCTTTCCCCATATGAAAAATGTTGGAGTTTGCTAGCATCTCACCTATCTTTTAAGATCTTACCTAAATTGGCCTGAAATCCTGCTCGGAGGCCCTCTAGCTCGGTTTGCAGACATGGCACTAGGTTCTTGGCGACTACTGAAGCCCGCTGCAGCTCCTGCTCTTTTTCTTTAATCTTAAAAGAGCCGATCTTCCTCAGACCTTCTCATGGATTTCTTTTGTCTAATCATCAGCGAGCCTAACACGCCTCTTAAAACAGCCTTAAAGGCCTCCCAGGCTATCTGATCGTTTGTGGTGCCAAGATTGAGCCTAAAATATTCCTCTGCTTGAACTGCTAATTCTGCCTTTACCTCCTCCTTTAATAATAGGGATCTATCCAGGGTCCTCCTTTTCTGGCATTTTTTATGCTTTAAATTAACAACCAATTCCACAACTGAATGTTCTGAGAGAATAGTGGGGATATAAGAAATTGAGTCTACATCCAAGAAAATGGTCTGATCTAGCAAAAAATAATCAATTCTAGAGTGATCTCTATATTTTTTACTATAAAAAGAAAAATCCTTTTTACAACCGTTTTTTGCACTCCATATGTCTGAAAGACTAAATTCCTTAATAACATTTTTCAGCTCAGAGTGTGATTTACGGGGGACGATGTATTTGGCTTTTAAGGTGCCATCTAAAAACTCATCAAATACTAGGTTGAAATCTCCCCCTAGAATGATAGGTGCAGATGTAGCCAAAAGGCTCGCCTTTAACTTTAAGAGGGCCCCTGAGTTGTCTTGGTTCGGCCTTTAGTAGACTGCACATACCAGGAGAGAAGTATATATTGATAAAGTAGCCACAAGCCATCTCCCGGATTGATCAGTATCAAACTTTTCTACCTTTATCCCTGTGTTACTTCTAATTATAATTGTCACACCCCTGGTGATGCCCCTTTGTTCCGAATAAAGGCCTTCCTGAACCCATCTTAGCTTGCTGAACCCCAGCCTAAACTCATGAGCCTCTAACTGGGTTTCTTCTAAGAAGAATATATGGGCCTTACAATTGTTAAGGAATTCACTCACTCTCACTCTCAACATTTTCCTCCTATCTCTTAAGCCATTCACGTTCCAGCCTATTAGTTTAATTTTGTTAGTACTAGCCATTTTTTAAAGGTTTCAAGCGAGCAAGCTCAATACCCAAGCTGGTGTTTGCTTTCTTTTACTTTTAGTTGTATCAGGACTAATTTTTTTATTTTGTTTACCCCCCCTCGCACCCTAACCCACCCCACCACCCCCTGAGGAACCCCCCGTACTTCCCTTCGGCGATCATTGTCGCCAATTCAGGCCCACCCTTCTCATGGATTCCTTTCTGGTTAGCTTCAGAGGTCTCAAATTTGGAGAATAGGACCCACCTGAGGGACTGGAACAGTAATTCCAATTGCGACTGCCCCTTGTCCATATTTTCAGAAATAGACTCTGTCTCTCCAGATCTATAGTTGCCTAAGCTCGTTTGATTTCGATTTCGACCACCAGCATTGTTGCTCACGAGAGAAGCTGGTGTGGGGCCTGCCTGGATGCTAATCGTGTCTGAGCTGATGACAGGTCCCGAGTGGCTGAGTGGCGTGATGGTGACCTGTGGAGCCAGAAGACTAGGAGACTCTAAAACAGGGGAGACACTCCCTTCTTCCATGTCGGGATCACAGGATAAGGCTGAAAATCTATTTTCAGTGGTAATGGTAGGAGGGCATTGTTTAGCGGGAAATTTTTAGGAGGTTTTCAGACCCTTAGAGAAGGCCACCTGTTCCATGATTCTAAAATATGATTTAAGCGAGGGTGTAGTCTTAAGGGAAGGGCAGGATCCTTAAAACCCTTCCGTTTTCTAATCTCCCCAACCTTTGTGCTTTTTTACTTTTTAAGGGCATGTCCACGGATCTACATCCCCCTGCTCCCTAGACCTCCCTACTGGGCCCCTTGTGTATCTCTGCTCTTTAATTCATTCTGAGAGCGTAGCTGGTACTTATTCCTGACTAGAGGTACTGAAGGTGCTGAAAATGCTCTCTCTACTCCTCCGTGTTCTACAGGGAAGTCCCTTTCCATGGGCAAACCCTGTCCGCCCGAAAACTTCCTCCTTACTTGTAAATGGTTCAGAGACTCTCGGCAAACCGACCCCCCCTACCGCCACTGACCGTGTTGCTGCGGCCCCTCTTCCCTCCGCGGCACGGAAATCAATTCTGGTGGCGGCCGCCTGGATTTTCCTCCACAACCTCGAATAGCGTCCTCCATACCCTCTACACCAGAGGTCTTCAAACTGTGGGGCGCGCCCCCCTGAGGGAGCGTGGATGGGTTCCCAGGGGGGCGCGAATGACTCTGCATTTGCATGTAAATGAAGACGCCTGGAAGTGCGGCGATGTTTATTTGCTGCATTTCCAGGCTGTCTTCATTTACTTCGAGCCCTTACCGTGATCAACATGCCATGGGCACGGAGGTCAGGAAATGTGCTGGCAGGGTCAAAAAGGCTGCTAAAAAACACAATCATTTCCAATGCAATAGGTCTCCAATTTGTGAGAGTTAGAGCTATTGCATTGTAAATGATGTTTCAATAAATATGCCAGGATAACTCCAGTGAATAATGTTCTTTCTGGGGAGAGATGTAGCTTTGTCTGGAAGTGGAAGTTTCTTTTGACTCATCTCTAGCACAGAAGGTTAATGCCTGCTGCACAGAACATGTCCGATTCTGATCACAAAGTACATACACTATGAATAGGTCAATGGGTTATGGTTTTTCTCAGAGAGATCTTTTTGTTACTTGCAGTTTAAAAGTTAAAATACTAATATATAGCTGAGGGCTATTAACTGTCTTCAAAGTGCTGCATGCAAACTGCAAGGACTATATAACAGCTACATATTTTTGGTCCAGTTTTTGCTTATCCTAGTATTGCAAAAAGGGTTCATTTGGGTAGAAATCAAGTCTCCTTATTAAAGAAAACCGCTCACAATGGTGTTACATTTTAAATTCTGAATTTGTGCTTTTCCAGACCAAGGACTCTTAAACTATACTGCCTACCAGTACACATGACATGTGACTCCTACACCTTGGTGGCCTCTGTCTTATGTAACATTTCCTATACACGGATTAACACTTGTATGATTGTCTCCATGCAGCGTATGTGTGATGTAACGTGTTCTGACACCTTAAACTGGTATGAGTGTCGCTATAAAACTAAATTAATTTAAAAGACAATGGTAATGGAGACTTGGGGGGCATTGTCAAATGGTGGTAGTGAGGGAATACGTGGCGAGGTGGTCATTGTGGGGTGGGGGAGGGAGGTGTCAACAAACATGTTGCACAGGTCGCCACCAGGACTAAGGCCGGCCCGGAGGCCTTTATTACAGAAATTTCCTTAGTACTGAATCTTGTGGTAGCTGTTTTTTTCTGCTTGAATAATGTTATAAGAAATGTGGTAATTACAGAACAACAGTGTTGGTAAATTCAATTGCTATTTCCTATGAGGTTTAAATGCACACCACACAGGGAGGGACTTGCAGGGCACTGGGTGGATTGGTAGGTACTGCCCTTTTCACCCGATGAGATTTGGGAGTGATAATTGCTTCACAGCACTGAATTCACTATGCAGCAGATGATTGATTACGTAGCAAATGCGGTAATATAAGTGGCCTTTTTTTTCTTTAAAAAAGGCCATTCATTAGTGAAGCAGGTACTGCTGCCAGGTGTGTAAGTGGCCACTGCTGATTATCAATAATTAAGCAGATGCAGAAGGACTGGGGCCCATGGGTTTGAGGGGCCCACTGCATCACAGTTATCACTGTCTACCTTTAAAGAAGAGGCACGGGAGCTTATTTTCCTTTTTAGCATTAGGACCGAGGGCACCTTTGCAGAAAAAAGGGAGACATCGTGTGGGAGCTTTATGTTTTTTCTGAAAGGGACAGAGAACCTTATTCAAAATCGGAGTGATGGGCAGGCATGGTGTGGATGAGGTGAAAGATGTAGAGGAGATAGCCTTCTACTCAGGACTGCTGTTATCAATAATACATATTTACAACAAGGGGTGGTGAGGGACAGAGTCTCTGAATTAAGCAGAATACTCTCACCCAGTCAAGAGATCAGGGCTAGATCCAACACCGTTTTTTAGCTCATTGCACCATCCCAGTTTCAGAACCTGGCTGTATGCAAATTAGTCTGTCCCTGGCCCAGTGCATCATGGGAACAGGGCAGACCAGACTACAAAAGCCAATTCTTACACTGGGAAGGAAACAAGCATCCGGGGACCGGTTTCTGGCATTACAGCCGTCTTCGGCCCGGCTTGCTTGAATCCTGATGGTGCAATGAGCAAGGGACTCATGTCTGAGTATACCCTTCCACGCTTAGGGTGGACAAAAATATTTACAACAAGGGGTGGTGAGGGACAGAGTCTCTGAATTAAGCAGAATATTCTCACCCAGTCAAGAGATCAGGGCTAGATCCAACACCGTTTTTTAGCTCATTGCACCATCCCAGTTTCAGAACCTGGCTGTATGCAAATTAGTCTGTCCCTGGCCCGAAGACGCCTGAAATGGCAGAAACCGGTCCCCGGAAGCTTGTTTCCTTCCCAGTGTAAGAATTGGCTTTTGTAGTCTGGTCTGCCCTGTTCCCATGATGCACTGGGCCAGGGACAGACTAATTTGCATACAGCCAGGTTCTGAAACTGGGATGGTGCAATGAGCTAAAAAACGGTGTTGGATCTAGCCCTGATCTCTTGACTGGGTGAGAGTACTCTGCTTAATTCAGAGACTCTGTCCATCACCACCCCTTGTTGTAAATAATTTTGTCCACCCTAAGCGTGGAAGGGTATACTCAGATGTGAGTCCCTTGCTCATTGCACCATCAGGATTCAAGCAAGCCGGGCCGAAGACGCCTGAAATGGCAGAAACCGGTCCCCGGAAGCTTGTTTCCTTCCCAGTGTAAGAATTGGCTTTTGTAGTCTGGTCTGCCCTGTTCCCATGATGCACTGGGCCAGGGACAGACTAATTTGCATACAGCCAGGTTCTGAAACTGGGATGGTGCAATGAGCTAAAAAACGGTTTTGGATCTAGCCCTGATCTCTTGACTGGGTGAGAGTACTCTGCTTAATTCAGAGACTCTGTCCATCACCACCCCTTGTTGTAAATAATTTTGTCCACCCTAAGCGTGGAATGGTATACTCAGATGTGAGTCCCTTGCTCATTGCACCATCAGGATTCAAGCAAGCCGGGCCGAAGACGCCTGAAATGGCAGAAACCGGTCCCCGGAAGCTTGTTTCCTTCCCAGTGTAAGAATTGGCTTTTGTAGTCTGGTCTGCCCTGTTCCCATGATGCACTGGGCCAGGGACAGACTAATTTGCATACAGCCAGGTTCTGAAACTGGGATGGTGCAATGAGCTAAAAAACGGTGTTGGATCTAGCCCTGATCTCTTGACTGGGTGAGAGTACTCTGCTTAATTCAGAGACTCTGTCCATCACCACCCCTTGTTGTAAATAATTTTGTCCACCCTAAGCGTGGCAGGGTATACTCAGATGTGAGTCCCTTGCTCATTGCACCATCAGGATTCAAGCAAGCCGGGCCGAAGACGCCTGAAATGGCAGAAACCGGTCCCCGGAAGCTTGTTTCCTTCCCAGTGTAAGAATTGGCTTTTGTAGCCTGGTCTGCCCTGTTCCCATGATGCACTGGGCCAGGGACAGACTAATTTGCATACAGCCAGGTTCTGAAACTGGGATGGTGCAATGAGCTAAAAAACGGTGTTGGATCTAGCCCTGATCTCTTGACTGGGTGAGAGTACTCTGCTTAATTCAGAGACTCTGTCCATCACCACCCCTTGTTGTAAATAATTTTGTCCACCCTAAGCGTGGAAGGGTATACTCAGATGTGAGTCCCTTGCTCATTGCACCATCAGGATTCAAGCAAGCCGGGCCGAAGACGCCTGAAATGGCAGAAACCGGTCCCCGGAAGCTTGTTTCCTTCCCAGTGTAAGAATTGGCTTTTGTAGTCTGGTCTGCCCTGTTCCCATGATGCACTGGGCCAGGGACAGACTAATTTGCATACAGCCAGGTTCTGAAACTGGGATGGTGCAATGAGCTAAAAAACGGTGTTGGATCTAGCTCTGATCTCTTGACTGGGTGAGAGTACTCTGCTTAATTCAGAGACTCTGTCCATCACCACCCCTTGTTGTAAATAATTTTGTCCACCCTAAGCGTGGAAGGGTATACTCAGATGTGAGTCCCTTGCTCATTGCACCATCAGGATTCAAGCAAGCCGGGCCGAAGATGCCTGAAATGGCAGAAAACGGTCCCCGGAAGCTTGTTTCCTTCCCAGTGTAAGAATTGGCTTTTGTAGTCTGGTCTGCCCTGTTCCCATGATGCACTGGGCCAGGGACAGACTAATTTGCATACAGCCAGGTTCTGAAACTGGGATGGTGCAATGAGCTAAAAAACGGTGTTGGATCTAGCCCTGATCTCTTGACTGGGTGAGAGTACTCTGCTTAATTCAGAGACTCTGTCCATCACCACCCCTTGTTGTAAATAATTTTGTCCACCCTAAGCGTGGAAGGGTATACTCAGATGTGAGTCCCTTGCTCATTGCACCATCAGGATTCAAGCAAGCCGGGCCGAAGACGCCTGAAATGGCAGAAACCGGTCCCCGGAAGCTTGTTTCCTTCCCAGTGTAAGAATTGGCTTTTGTAGTCTGGTCTGCCCTGTTCCCATGATGCACTGGGCCAGGGACAGACTAATTTGCATACAGCCAGGTTCTGAAACTGGGATGGTGCAATGAGCTAAAAAACGGTGTTGGATCTAGCCCTGATCTCTTGACTGGGTGAGAGTACTCTGCTTAATTCAGAGACTCTGTCCATCACCACCCCTTGTTGTAAATAATTTTGTCCACCCTAAGCGTGGAAGGGTATACTCAGATGTGAGTCCCTTGCTCATTGCACCATCAGGATTCAAGCAAGCCGGGCCGAAGACGCCTGAAATGGCAGAAACCGGTCCCCGGAAGCTTGTTTCCTTCCCAGTGTAAGAATTGGCTTTTGTAGTCTGGTCTGCCCTGTTCCCATGATGCACTGGGCCAGGGACAGACTAATTTGCATACAGCCAGGTTCTGAAACTGGGATGGTGCAATGAGCTAAAAAACGGTGTTGGATCTAGCCCTGATCTCTTGACTGGGTGAGAGTACTCTGCTTAATTCAGAGACTCTGTCCATCACCACCCCTTGTTGTAAATAATTTTGTCCACCCTAAGCGTGGAAGGGTATACTCAGATGTGAGTCCCTTGCTCATTGCACCATCAGGATTCAAGCAAGCCGGGCCGAAGACGCCTGAAATGGCAGAAACCGGTCCCCGAAAGCTTGTTTCCTTCCCAGTGTAAGAATTGGCTTTTGTAGTCTGGTCTGCCCTGTTCCCATGATGCACTGGGCCAGGGACAGACTAATTTGCATACAGCCAGGTTCTGAAACTGGGATGGTGCAATGAGCTAAAAAACGGTGTTGGATCTAGCCCTGATCTCTTGACTGGGTGAGAGTACTCTGCTTAATTCAGAGACTCTGTCCATCACCACCCCTTGTTGTAAATAATTTTGTCCACCCTAAGCGTGGAAGGGTATACTCAGATGTGAGTCCCTTGCTCATTGCACCATCAGGATTCAAGCAAGCCGGGCCGAAGACGCCTGAAATGGCAGAAACCGGTCCCCGGAAGCTTGTTTGCTTCCCAGTGTAAGAATTGGCTTTTGTAGTCTGGTCTGCCCTGTTCCCATGATGCACTGGGCCAGGGACAGACTAATTTGCATACAGCCAGGTTCTGAAACTGGGATGGTGCAATGAGCTAAAAAACGGTGTTGGATCTAGCCCTGATCTCTTGACTGGGTGAGAGTACTCTGCTTAATTCAGAGACTCTGTCCATCACCACCCCTTGTTGTAAATAATTTTGTCCACCCTAAGCGTGGAAGGGTATACTTAGATGTGAGTCCCTTGCTCATTGCACCATCAGGATTCAAGCAAGCCGGGCCGAAGACGCCTGAAATGGCAGAAACCGGTCCCCGGAAGCTTGTTTCCTTCCCAGTGTAAGAATTGGCTTTTGTAGTCTGGTCTGCCCTGTTCCCATGATGCACTGGGCCAGGGACAGACTAATTTGCATACAGCCAGGTTCTGAAACTGGGATGGTGCAATGAGCTAAAAAACGGTGTTGGATCTAGCCCTGATCTCTTGACTGGGTGAGAGTACTCTGCTTAATTCAGAGACTCTGTCCATCACCACCCCTTGTTGTAAATAGTTATCAATAATACAGCAGGTGTAGTTGCATTGGGGTCCAAGAGTGGGAGGGGCTACAACACCCCAATAATGGGGAGCAGTATTTTTGTGACCAAACATGTTTTTGTTTGATGCATTTGCTGTTTTATAAGTATCATACTTAGTGTGATTTATTCCTGAAATCATCTCATAAGACCGTCCCTTGCACACAGCCATGTCCCTCCCGCTCCACCAATCATTGCCTTAAAGTGTTGTAGGGGGGCCCGACCTCGAAACATTTTGCTTAGGGGGGGCTCAGAGCAAAAAAGTTTGAAGACCTCTGCTCTACACGCTTCGAGGGCTCCAAACTCTGCCTCCGCCCCCATGCAGGACTAGCTCTGAGCTCCTAGAGCGCGACTCCCGGCTCTGTCGCTCCACGCCTTTCCAGCTCCCGGCTCCCAGTTCCTGATTCTCAGCAGCAGCGAGAGGAGCACAAAAAAAACCGAAAACACGGGGGAATTAGCCACTGAACTTTAACTCTAATAAAAAGTCACCCCATCCGCTCTCACCTCGAGGTCACTCCCGTCTGTATCCAAAAAAGTAAGTTGTAAAGGGCCTTTGCCTGGCTGTAACAAGGGCTCCTGCGACCGGAGTCAGCCCGCCACCATGTTCCTCCGATTTCCCAGTTGCTGGGTCTTGACATCATATTTTCTATGTATCTGAGAGAAATCTTTATAAAACTGCTTGAAATTCACAAAATGACTAAATTATTCCTAATTTACCATTACACAATTGTGCCTAATTTTTGCCTGTGTGGTGCTGTGTTTTCCTGAAAATGTCTCACCAGGAACCATTATTTTGCTTATACCAGTCTCCTACTGGTATCTTGCAAGGTTTTTTTTATGGAGATACCACGATCATATTTCACTCTAAAAGCATAATTTCTCAAATTGTTTCTGAAGTTTCCTGATATTTTGTGAATAGAATGACACAGTTTCTCATACACATAAATTGCTATGAATTGTTTTACATGAAGATGTCTAGAGTAGGGTCTCCTAACTGGAGAACCACATTGTCTTCCCCAGTCCAGCAAACGTGTTTGGAGTATACACAGATTAACATATTTTTAATGTAGTCAGAAGAATGGATGGTGTGACATTTTAGTCATGCCATATAGGTGTGTACAACCTGAGGATTTTAAGGGTCATGTTCTACATAATACGGCATCCAGGATATTGTCACCAATGTCAGTGGGGGTTAGAGATTTGATGGCAAAGTTTTGATGCCAGTATAGTTGAACCAATGTTAAAATCAATATAGCTGTCCAAAATAATGTTTACGGTCCATGGATGCATCAAAATTACATACGATTCAGAAAAGCCTGGACTGGATAGAGGCAGCTAAGATGATGTAGAGGATGTGGCCTAATGGCTAGAGCGGTCGACCGCAGAGCTGGGGAACCAGGTCTGAGTCTCGGCACGGACGTTCAACATCCTGTGATTCTAGGCAAATCACTTCATCACCTCATGCCTAACAAAATTAAAAAATTAATGTGTCCATCTGCAATGCAACTGGTGCTCAGGTAGAGTGCTCTGATACCTTCGGGACTAGTTTGTGCTATATGAAAGTCCGCCTCCCCCCAAAAAAAATCTATGAAAACGAAATACATGGAAATTAGATTTGAGCGGTTGCTTCTTACTAAGCAGGAATAACAAGTAGAGATGTGAAAAATGGCACAGGCTGAAAAAAGATTTGTGAATGATGGGGATTCCCCCATTCCTATTGTTGCATTAGTTCTTCTGGGCAATGTTATTTTTAATTGGGTTTGCTTCATGTGTGATGGGAACTGTATTGTCAGCAGTAATAGGGGGACATTCCGATTTCTGGTCAATTGGTGAATTATGCATGAAATATTGATATCTTTGCATAAAGCTAGTGTTCATGCTGTGTGGAAGAATTGTAGATGGGTGAACATGGGGATGAGGGTTGGGTGGATGTATGAAGAGCAACTTGGTAGGGTCTACTGAAGGGGATAGATTGCCCTGCATTGGGAAGCTAAGGGAGAGACACGGGCCACATTCACTGTCATTTTCAGGTGCCAGACTAAAAGAGAAGTGGAACAAGGGGGAATAAGGGCATCCATTGGGGTGGAGCTAGAGGAGAAGGATAGGACGCTTATTTGGTATTAGGGAGTGTGACAAATAGAAGTATCCTATAGTTTGACAGTGGATGGAGGACTGGAGGTGCCATGGGCAGAAGGGCTAAGGCCGTCACAGAAGGGAAAAAGAGGAGGGGTTGTGTTAGGCACGGGGAAGGAAGAGAAAGAATATAGTTGGAAAGGCAGTTGGTTGGTTGGCAAAAATTACCAGGTAAAGAGGTAAAATGTGTATGTGCATTTGATTATAATACAGGTATCTGCCTATGTGTTCCCTTTCCGTTTTAATAATACTCATATGGCCAATGGTGCTGTGTAAATTAGATTATTACAAAACAATATATGTGGATGTGTCACTGAAGTTCCTCAAAAGGCATCATGATTTTTACACTAGAACACATGTGAACATGTTAACCCAGTTTTGAAAAATCTCCATTGTCCTCCAAAGGCAGTAAGACTACATGTTATGGACAATATTATGGAAATCTTACGAAGTACAGGGAAGCTGCGAGATTTAGAAACCTTTTGAATTGGTTTTGACTCAGAAAAATGACTCAAATCTGTGCAAAATAATTTTGCCTAAAAGTAATGCAGTGTAACCGACAAAAAATGGACGGAATGATTCAAACATTCTCCCCCAGTCAAGACATCTTCCATCATTCTTTGCCCACTACGCCACCCCAGTTTGGACCCAGCCATATGCAAATCAGTCTTTACCCTATGCCTCTTGGGAACAGTCCAGACCGAACTGCAAGCCAGGCCCTCCCTGGACCAGAAACAAGCATCCTGGGACTGGTTTCTGGGTATGTCACCCATTCATCAGCCAGGCTAGCTTGAATCCAGTGGCACAGTGAGCATGGGACCCATGTCACGGCATACCCGTCCCACTTAGGGCGAAAAGTGTAACTGCAACAAACAAACTGGAATGGAATGGAGAGCAAAAAACAATGGATTTATGCCCAAATCTCTGAACTGTGGTGAATATATGACATTGTTGTGCATTCTGTCCATCAATTGTTATCTTTGCATTTGTCACCCAGAGTGGGACGTGTATGCCCAGACATAGCTCATGTGCTGTCCATGCCGCTGGAGTCAAGCTATCCTGGCTGATGATGGCTGAAAGCCTGAAATCGGTCGTAGGATGCTTGTTTCCAGTCCAGGAAGGACCTGACCTGGCAATTCGGGCTGGACTGTCCCCAAAATGCGAATAGGCCAACATAAATCGAGAATTAGATGTAAAACTAGTGGGGCTCCGCTAGTACAACACTACATAGATTGTGGACACGACGAAGAGGACCTAACTTGGGCAGTACTTGTAGTGGTGACAGCTAAAAACAAAGTAGAACTAGAACGTAAGCTAAACTGTACAGAAGCTAGATTAATTGAAAGATACCACACTGCGACCAGGGGCCTTAATGACCGTGACGAACTGTGGGCATTAATTTAATGGTGTTCTTTAACGCTTTCTGGATCCGCAGATGAGTACCCCTGATGATATCCCCATTTTGTCGGGGGAGCTCTCTTTGGACCCAGTCTGTGTAGAGTAGTACAGGAATGAGAACATACACAATGCGTATTTTTACACCTAATCCAGATCTACATTTGATTGTGTTTGTCTATATTCATTGTGTTGAGTTGTTTGCCGTTTGTAATTTTTATTAATTATGTCTGGTGTATTGTGATTAGATTGTTAGCCCATATGCGTTGTTGCAATGCTCACTTCCTTTTAAATAATGCACAAACTTAGGTGGTGATGCGAGTGTTATGTTATTATTTATTTTATTTTATTTATTTCTGGTTTCCTTTTATTATTTATATGGTTTCCGAATGGATGTGTGGATAATTATATGGCAAAGGATAACACCTTGATAGACACGATGTTTTGCCCGTGGTCCGTTGTCTCTTCCTTTTAGACTACCCCCTGTCCTGTTTCTTTGTTCATGTTGTCAGCGCGCAGAGCAGAACGCCCCCTGAGACGTCCCTTCTTTAATGACGCTGCGCTTGTTGACCGCGAGACTGTCTCATGACGAACGGTCGGCGGAGCCTTTGTAAACTCAGATTGAAGGTCCCCGTTTACCGCGTGTGACTAGGGGAAACCATATCACCAGAGGTAGGCGTGTATTATTGTCACCGTAAAATGTAGTGACGCTGTATAGACCTGAGCCATGTTGAAGCACACGCGGGTAGTAACTGCGTCTGTGCTTTGTTTTGTGTTTATTTTTACTTTGACTGCAGGTAATCCCGGTGACTCCTTAGTGAGGGCGTGTAACTAATTGTGGTGCTCCACACACGAACGATATAATCTTCCCCCTCTTTTGGATACTTTTGAAGGTAGGACGCATTCGTGTGTGAGACTTGACTCACCGTGACCTTTGTTAGTTTTGAGTAACCGATAAATTATCAGAACCGGTTCTCAGGCTCTCTCTCCCTCCCTTTTAGGAAAGCGTGAACCCTTTTCCCTGTGGGAAGAAGTTGTTTATACCCCTCAGGGTGGTGCCTTGGCACTCCCTGTTGGGGGGGTCACGTACACTACCATTTTGCAGGTATTTGGAACCTTGTGGCAGTTGCCATTGCCCATTTTGAGTGGTACTTTTTATTTTTAAATGCATGCCACCCGTAATTTATTTGTAAACACATGGTGGATTGAAGAATGTGCCCTTGGTGTGTGGGTTTCTACTACCTCTGTACTCGTTATCACTTGTGTGAATAATGGGCACGCTTGGATCTTGTTGTTGTGTTTTTCTTTCTCTTGTAAATAAGATGTGGTTGAGATTTGATTTAAGTTTTTTGCACTTTTCTCATTTTTTGTTGGTCATTGCAACGGTGTATATGGGTGAGTTGGTACTTGCGGCATAGTGTGATTTTAGGAATTATATTGTATTTGTATATATATTTTTCAGTACCCTTGTCCTGATGAAGCCAGAAGAAACAACTGGCGGAAACGCGACCGCGACTGCGTCGACAGATAACTAACAGTGTTTGCTTTACCCCCTTGTTTTTCTTTATGTTTAGGGTACATAGTTGTATATTTGTATATATTGTAATTACTTCTTTTTTGATTACTGTATATAGTCTGGTTCTTCCCCCCTGGTCTTTTGATCCAATATTTTGTCCTTCGTGAAAATTATAATCATTTATTGTTAAAAAAGAGTACATAAAAAAACAGGTTAATAAATTGTTTCCTGTTGCGAAGTAGCGTTTGCTTAATTTATCCCTCAATACCTTTTTGTTCTATTTTCTCATCCATTCGATGTTCCTTGCCCAGGTATGGGAGGGTAATATGGGCAGAACCCCTGTTCATTACACAGGACTGTTCCCATTGGGCGCAGGATCAAGACTGATTTGCATATGGCTGGGTCTAAACTGGAATGGCATGGTGAGCAAAGAAACAGTGGATTTAGGCCCAGATCTCTCTACAGGGGTGAATGTATGACATTGTTCTGCATTCTGTCCATCAATTGTTCTTTTTGCATTTGTCACCCCTAGTGGGACAGGTATGCCCGGACTTGGGACCCATGCTCTTCTTGCCACTGGAGTCAAGCTATCCTGAATGATGAGGGCTGAAATCCTGAAACCGGTCCAAGGATGTTTGTTTCTAGTCCAGGGAGGACCTGACATGCTATGTAGAGGAAAAGATGGATTAAGAAAAACGGTGAATTGTTCAAATATGAAATGGATTTATATTCATGCTCAAGAATTATGTTGTTATTGTTTTAAGACAGTGTTTTAGTGTGCATAGGGATGTATGAAAAGTGTTTTGGATGTGTAAATATGCGGTATGAATGTGTATAGAATAAAATGCTTTTATATTTCTCAGTTATGTTTCTTATGTATGCCTTTTTCAAAAATATTGAGGACAAATGCCTAGGTTCATAGAAACAAGCTATACATATTGAACAATTCTTGATGAAATTCTAAAAATATTAGTGGAATATACAACTAAAATAAGAAGTAAACATAACCTTTTGGGCCAAACATTAATTTGTGAATATTAGACGTATGAGCTTTGATGGAAGGATAAGGTTCTAAATAGTGTCTCCTTTCTAGCATGCCAGGTGAAGGTGGTTGCTTGCATGTTTGGTGCTAGGTATCCTACCATCTCATTAGAAATATGCTCACATCTGTCCCAACCTCATAATTTCTAGCCAAGAGGCACGTGGGAACACTTTAGCACAGAAAACTATTTTCTCCTTCTGGCAAAGTTAAAATAGAGACCTAAAAGACACAAAATAACATCAAAAATACTTTTTGGAATGTGTGAAAGTAGATTTCCATGATTACATATTTCCATGAATGACATTCTGCATCCATCTTGAACAGTGTGCAAAATAATTGATCAGTATTGCACTTTCCTAATGAGGTAACGAAAATCGCTGATGAAGACACTCGCCCTATGGATTAGGATGGAAAGAATGGGGAAACAACCATTACAATGCAACTTTCACAACGCAATACCATTACAGAACAACTTTTACAACGCAAGAGGCATTACAACGCATGCCATTACAACGCATGCCATTACAACGTAGATGTTATTATAATGCATGCCTTTACAACGTAAGTATGGGTAAGTATTTTTATTAATACAATTTTTTGTATTTCATTTATTTAAATAGTTTTTTTACCCCTAAACTATCCAAAACTTACCCAACTATTATAACCCCCTGGAGTTAGAATAGTAATTTTAACCCCACCACTATCCAAGACATACCCTATTATTACACCCCCCTGGAGTTAGAATAGTAATTTTAACCACTAAACTATTCACGCACTTACCCTACTATTACACCCCCCTGGAGTTAGAAGAGTTGTTTAACCCCTACACTATCCAAGACTTACCCTACTATTACACCCCCCTGGAGTAGGAATAGTAATTGTAACCCCTACACTATCCAATACTTACCCTACCATTACACCCCCCTGGAGTACGAATAGTAATTTTAACCCCTACACTATCCAACACTTACCCTACTGTTACACCCCCCTGGATTTAGAATAGTAATTTTACCCCTACACTATCCAACACTTACCCTACTAACACGCCCTGGTGTAAGAATAGTAATTTTAACCCCTACACTATCCAACACTTACCCTACTATTACACCCCCTGGAGTAAGAATAGTAATTTTAACCCCTTCACTATCCAACACTTACCCTAATATTACACCCTCCTGGAGTTAGAATAGTAATTTTAACCCCTACACTATACAACACTTACCCTACTATTATACCCCCCTGGAGTAAGAATAGTAATTGTAACTCCTACACTATCCAACACTTACCCTACTATTACACAACCCTGGAGTAAGAATAGTAAATTTAACCCCTACACTATCCAACACTTACCCTACTATTACACCCCCCTGGAGTAAGAATAGTCATTTTAATCCCTACACTATCCAATACTTACCTTACTATTACACCTCTTTGGAGTACGAATAGTAATTTTAACCCCTACACTATCCAACACTTACCCTACTGTTACACCCCCGGAGTAAGAAAATTAATTTTAACCCCTACACTATCCAACACTTACCCTGCTATTATACCCCCCTGGGGTAAGAATAGTCATTTTATCCACTACACTATCCAAGACTTACCCTTCTATTACACCTATTTGGCGTAATAATAGTAAATTTAACCCCTACACTATCCAACACTTACCCTACTATTACACCCCTCTGGAGTTAGAATAGTAATTGTATCCCCTACACTATCCAAGACTTACCCTACTATTACACCTCTCTGGAGTAAGAATAGTAATTTTAACCCCTACACTATCCAACACTTACCCTACTACTACACCCCCGGAGTTAGAATAGTAATTTTATCCCCTACACTATCCAACACTTACCCTAGTATTACACCACCCTGGAATAAGAATAGTAATTTTAAACCTCTAAACTATCCAATACTGTCCGTAATATTACACCTCCCTGGAGTAAGAATAGTTATTTTAACCTCTACACTATCCAATACTTACCCTACTATTACACCCCCCTGGAGTACGAATAGTAATTTTAACCTCTACACTATCCAACACTTACCCTACTATTACACCCCTCTGGAGTTAGAATAGACATTTCTATCCCTACACTATCCAACACTTACCCTACTACTACAGCCCCCGGAGTTAGAATAGTAATTTTATCCCCTACACTATCCAACACTTACCCTACTATTACACCACCCTGGAATAAGAATAGTAATTTTAAACCATTAAACTATCCAATACTGTCCCTACTATTACACCCCCCTGGAGTAAGAATAGTAATTTTAACCTCTACACTATCCAATACTTACCCTACTATTACACCCCCCTGGAGTACGAATAGTAATTTTAACCTCTACACTATCCAATACTTACCCTACTATTACACCTGCCTGGAGTAAGAATATTAATTTTAACCCCTACACTATCCAAAACTTTCCCTACTATTACACCCCTCTGGAGTTGGAATAGTAATTGTAACCTCTACACTATCCAACACTTACCCTACTATTACACCCCTCTGGAGTTAGAATAGACATTTCTATCCCTACACTATCCAACACTTACCCTACTATTACACCCCCCTGGAGTTAGAATAGTCATTTTTACCCCTACACTATCCAACACTTACCCTACTATTACACCACCCTGGAATAAGAATAGTAATTTTAAACCCCTAAACTATCCAATACTGTCCCTACTATTACACCCCCCTGGAGTAAGAATAGTAATTTTTACCTCTACACTATCCAATACTTACCCTACTATTACACCCCCCTGGAGTACGAATAGTAATTTTAACCTCTACACTATCCAATCCTTACCCTACTATTACACCTGCCTGGAGTAAGAATATTAATTTTAACCCCTACACTATCCAAATCGTACCCTACTATTACACCCCCCTGGAGTTGGAATAGTAATTGTAACCTCTACACTATCCAACACTTACCCTACTATTACACCCCTCTGTAGTTAGAATAGACATTTCTATCCCTACACTATCCAACACTTACCCTACTATTACACCCCCCTGGAGTTAGAATAGTCATTTTTACCCCTACACTATCCAACACTTACACTAATATTACATCTCCCTGGATTTAGAATAGTAATTTTAACCCCTACACTATCCAACACTTACCCTAATATTACACCCCCCTGGAGGTAGAATAGTAATTAATACTCCTAAGTGTAAATACATAAATAAATAACTTTTATTTATTAAAAAATAATAATATTCTTTAAAACTTTTTAAAACTCTTTTAAAAGATATCCTTGAATGTGTATCTAAAAACATAATAGATAATTATTAATTACTTAAAAAATATATTTAAAAATAAGTTCCCACGCTTTTACATTGATTACAATGTAAAGAAATGTCCTTCTTTTATTTCCATAGATGTAGATGTATAGGTGATTGCTGCGTCTATCTTATTTGAAGTCATTTTAAGAGTAACGCAGGAGGGAAAAGAAGCCTAATTGAGCCCCCTAAAGGTAAGAATGTTATTTTATACTATAATACATATATAACAAATTTGTAATACATTTTTAATTTTATATTTATAAAAAGAATAGTAACAATGCAAGAATGTATAATTTCGTTTATTTATTAAAATACTTTAGTTTCAATTTTGATCATTTTAATAAATTAAAATATATTTCATCAACATATTGGTAAACTTTATTTATAAATAACATTGGTTTAGAAAATAAATTAATATAAAAAAAATAGTAAATAAATTGTCTGGTTTCTTTTTTTGTAGCTCCAGATGACGTATACGCATATACGTGAATCACGAAGGTTGCCATTATGAGGAGCGTCGCCTGACCGAGCAGAAGCAAAGAGACCTGCGCTCAGGTAAGAAACTTTAAAAATGTATATACAATTGTGAATGATGGTGTGAGTGACATTTATTGCAAGGAGAGAAGAGGAAGGTTTAGATAAGTTTATTATATGTATAGTTGGTATGTTTTTAGCATGTCCCCGAACTTGTTGTTAGTGTATTGCCAGGTTGGGTCAAGTGATAACTGAGGTTTAAAAAAAAGTGTTTGTAAATTAGGTATTTACTAAGTTTATTTAAGTGTAAATACTGAATTTTGAATGAAAAAAAGCAAAAAGATGTTGTTTTCAAAGACCGGAGAAAGAAGAAGATCGGTTTTTGAAGAATGGATTTATTCTTGGGAATGCAGATTTGTTATATGTTATGTTATATATAGATTTATAACGCGCTTTGTTAGTCAAGACTGTCCTGGCGCGGGGATGAAACTGAATCAGAATGATTAGGGAATCAGCTATTCATGATCTATGAAAAGATGAGTTTTTATCAGTTTTTTAAAATTGATCAGGTTGTGAGCATGTCTAAGAGCATCAGGCAGGGTGTTCAAGATTGATTTTTTGGGATTTTAGATTCGAGGAAGACATATTGGTTTTTTTGTCCATGGAAAATTTTAAAACAACTGAGGATTTGATTTCGAAGATTTGGATTTCTTTTCAAACAAAGAAGATGGAATGTTATATAGTTTTTTTGGGATTCCAGACAATTTGGATATGGAGAAGAAATATGTTTAGGAATGTTTGTTGTAAATTGATCTTTTTCTAAAGTATTCATTTTTGGAATGGAGTACCAATTAATTGGAATGGTTTTCTTTTGGAATAAGAGTTTAAAAAAGAAGATTTTCCGAATGGGTTTTTGTTATGTGGTTTTTAATTTGGAAAAAAATCAAGCTTGGAAAACATGGTTGTTAAAGAAAAGTAAAGAAGAAAGAAGACATCTAAGGTAAGGTGACCCGTCGTTAATTTTTTTAAAAATGTTTTGAAAAACGCCAATTCAAAAGTGAATTTATATAATTTAGGGCAAAACAGGAAAGTAATAGAGTAGGTTGAGTTAGTAATGTAGAATGTGTGCAACATTATCCAGGTAGTCTGAAGCCACACACAAGGAAAATTGTTGTAATGCACAAAATAGTCTACCAGACATTTCTTTTGATCTTTTAGAAATGTGTAGGTTTGGACTACCTGTTAATGCTTGTGACATTCTCATTTCTTGGAAACTTTGCTCCTTCCTCAAAGTTTCCAAAAAATTATATACGTTGGGGTAAGGTTTGCCAATTGTGTGGTTGAAGGAGTTGTGCTATCCCTCTATGGCATTGTTTGTCTTTGCTCCTCCTTCTAAGCAGCTCGAGTGGCAGTTCCACCACTCCACATGGAAACGTGGCTTCCTCCTGTGACCCAACCTGCTTAGATGCCCAATCCATGTGTCTTCAAAATAATTTAGTAAGGGGGCCAATTTTTCTTCGTTTGATGTGTAAAAGTCTGATTCTATAATTGCAGTGTAGTACTACTATCAGGAGGAACAAAGCAAAGTGCAGCTTTTTAATTCGAATTGCAGTTTGCGATCTGCTACGTAATCCACAACTAAGGATGTTTTTTGTATCTTATGCCAAAATGCCTGGGCAAAATGGAAAACACATACTTGAATTTGGGTATCAGTGTATGTTTTAGAAATAACATTTATCATTGCGAATTCAAAATCAATTATAATTTTCCTAGGACTTTTGTTTGATGTTTTGGATTTTAACACTGTTAAAAGTTCAATGTAAGTTGTGGATTGCTTATCAGGTGGCAAACTGTATACTAAGGGGACTACGTTATTGTTAATTTAGCATGAATAGTATATAGTTGGGTGAATGGATGGGGCGTGCTTTTAAATGTCCCATCCATCATCCAAACATCACTATTCTCTAACTTTGCTAAATTACGGGGTGTGCTAAAGATAATTATTCATTTTTTAGGGTTTTTGTTGTCATGCACTAAGAAAGGTTTGTTAGATAAAGAAACAGAGAGTTCAGGAGGAATAGGAATATCAGAGTATGTTTGAGGTGTAACTCTTTGAGGATTACTTGCCTGTTTTTTGTGTTGTATAATTTGTCTCAGATTGGGTATGATGGGTATACTGCTAGCAACATGACTAGGGACATGCTGGGCAACCTCCCTAAAAATAGAACCAGAGGAGTCATTGGAGGTGCTTGCAATATCTTTAATTTCATTTATTGTTTCTCTCACCTCAATCTCCATTGCAGAGGCAGAGTGGTTATGCTCTGTTGTTTTTACAACTGTGTCACCCAGAGTAACAGCTCTGCCTGTGCAATGGGTTGAGTAGTAATGCACACACCTCCAATGTCTCCATGGTTCTGTTATTCTCTCCTTGCAATAAATGTACCCTGCATGCTTGAGAAGTCGGTTTCCTTTTCTCGATGTAGTATAATGTCTTATTCATTGACATTATCTGAAATGATAAGAAATACAAGACAATAATTTTAGTATTAATATTACATAATTTGTTATCAATTTTTTGGTTCTGCTTCTTTTGGAACAGTTGTTTGAAAACACATATATGAAACTATATCTGCTTGCTTTGTTTTTGGTCTGATTTTTTTAATTCTTCCTGTTGATAGAAATGTACATTGTAAAATTTCTTTAGTTTTTTTTTCACGTTTTGGTTGGTTGATTGTGCGTTACGATGGATTCTGTTGGTCTGCTTGTTGGTTCGTTGACATTTCAAAATTTTGTGCTGTAAGATAATAGGATATTTTTTTTGTTACATTTATATTGTCGTTTTGCTATGTTGGTCTACATGGAGAAAAAGGGGTTATTTTAATTTTGTTTTCATTTATGAAAAATAATTACCTTTAGTGTTTTTTTAGGATGTAGTGAAGATGCTGGTGATTTTCTTTAGAAGGTGTTCCAGAGCTGGTGTTTTTTCTTCGTTGATAGAGCTATGTTGTAAATGTTGTTATCTGTTGTAGGATATAATATATATAGATTATTCATTTTGATTCAATAAATCTATATTTATAGGATTAAAAATATTGCATTATTTCAAAGTAAAAAGGCATTTCATTTTATAAAAATGCAATTTTGACAGCAAAAATTAAAAGAAAAACTTTTTAAACATAGTGGTATCACTTAAGAAACAGTTGCAGAAATGTACATGATTTTATTTCTCATTATTTTCACATTGCTTCATTATTGCACATGTTTAATGAGTTTATTTTGAGTTTATTTACCTTGAACAGAGATGTCGTTCTTTGATTTTGGTTTAGTTTGTTCTTTCAATTTTAATATTGATATGATCAGAAATATTTTCGGTATGCTGGAATTAAGTAAAAATTATAGGAATTAGCATTTTTTTTAAAACATTATGAGGTGTAAAAAAATAAATTAATCATTTGTTTTCTAATATTAAATTTCTTTGTACACAACACTTTACATTTTGTAAAAGAAATATTACTCCAGCATTATTCAACAGTCTTCCCTATTTTTGTTAAATACTCATTTTTGTATATTTACATGTTTCGTAATTAAAACTCCTATTATCTTTTTTATTGTGAATGTCACAAAAACGTATTGGTTTTTTCCTGCAGTCAGTTTTTATTTTTGTAGCATTATTACCATTTCCTCTAGGGGGGCAGTTTTCCATCTGAACAAGACGATTTGATCCACCTACGTGTGCCCCCCGTTGCTTTTGTCTCCTCAACCATATCCATCCTGGTTGTACTTATTGGCCTTGGTGTACCCATTTGTATAAATGAGAGAAACCCTGTGTGAATGTTTGTATATATGATAGAACTGAATGTGACGTGATCTGAATGTGGTACGGTGTGTGTGTGGGACCGCTAACTCTCCTATTGAAACTGTTGACATGACCAATATTTATTGTGTAATTTTTATCAAAACTATTATGAGAATCTGTTGTATCAAAATGAACCCAATAAGCAATTGATTAATAAAAAGAATTGAAAGACTTTCATGTGTGTCTGGCTCCTACCCTATAGTGTCACTCTTTATGTAAAGAATAGGATCCTTTAAAAGGACATCTATATACCGACTGGGTGGGGTTATTTGTTCTTTGTTCTACTATTATTACCATTGTATTCGCACACTTTGGTACACCATCATTTTTATTTTTTTTAAATGGCTTCATTACATACATTGGCTTCATTTTTGATGAATTTTTTGTATTATTCTTTTTTCGGTAAATTAATACGAAACACCTTTTATTATCATACAACTCTGCTTCATTTCAACATTTCAAATGTTATCTTATTTTCCTTTTGGGAACGAAAAGTAACTTTTTGGGTAAAACCATTCTAAATTGTATTTCATTATTTCTCTTACTTTCAAGTTTAGTAATCATTTTTAAATATTCGCTCCTTGAAAAAAATGTCTGTCAACTTTGCAAAAAACTGAAAAATAATATATATTCATTACATTCACTTTTTTATGGTTTAATAATTAAAGTTATTATTTAAATAGCAATGTATTATACTTACTTGCTTGTTGAGAATGGTTGATATGCTATGCCAGTGTGTTAGTTTCTGTGGGAGAGTGAGAGGCAGCGTTAAAAGCGTGTGCTTTCGCTGGTAGTCAGATGACCACTGATTTCAAAATGGTGGACAACCGTTATTTATACCTTTTTTTGTGTCTCACCTTTATTTTCGTAGAAATATTCATTTTGATTCTCGTTTTTTTTAGGGTTCATTTTATGTGAGAACTTATAATTCAATTTATGTTTAAAAATGTGCCTGTTTATTGGGTTCGTCAGTGTTTACTCCTCCATTTTGTTTGCTGGAGGCTCTATTTCTTCTCTTGAAAACTGTTGTAGGGCTTGTGTTTGAGTTAAGCTCATAAAATGGTGGATCGTTTTTAGCTATTTTGTTACTTTTCTTCGTTGAGTATGTTTTTCAGCGATTTGTAAATGTATTTATTATAGTTATAAATTAGTTTCTGTTTCTGATTTAAAAATGTATTTTTATCATATTTTATGTTACTCGATTAATACTCTTTTTTTTTGGGGAACTTTTTATTATTGAAGTTCTTGTATCATAATTTCAATTAATAAACAGAAAATGCATATATTGACAACCAAGAATACAAAATCATAGTTTACAGAATACAATTCCCAAAATTACTCAAAAAACGATTTCCAAATTTTGTCAAATTTCCTCAACCCCCCAATTCGCTGTGCGTAACGAAATTCACTCATTCTAACATTTCTCATTTTCTGAAGCCAGGCATTAAACGAAGGAGCTTGTATTAATTTCCAGTTCTGAAGCACCAGAGACCTTGCTACTGCCATCACAATAAATAATAGTTTTACCATCTGTTCTGACAATCCAAGATCAGAATCATAACCATAAAGTAATAGTTTGACGTTATAAGCAATCTGAACACCACAGTACGTTTGTAAATATACGAAAATCTCATTCCAATAAGGAACAATTTTAACACAGTAAGCAACAGTGTGGGACCAATTAGCGGGACTGTATTGCTGACATCTAAAACAGGTGGCGCTAACATTCGGATACATTTTAGAAATGACGGCAGGAGTTCGATATAGGAGCCATTTAGTGAAAAAAAACATTCTCCTCCAGTTAGAGCCTCGAAGGACACTAAAATTCTATTTATTTATACATTTCCATGTATTCACAATAAGAACATGATTTTCTTGCTCCTGCCATTTTTTAATGACTCATGTGCTAAGGTCTAATTCTATATGTTGAGCTAAATAACGTTTCCATGCTCCTGGCTTCTTACTCTGAGGAATCAAAAACAGATCATCCCACAACTGGCAAGGAGAGTCGATCGTTCTTGGCTCAACTTGTCCTAGTACTTTGAAAATCGAAACATATGAATTTAATAACATAAAATTCCCTGAGATTAATTGCTGCATCTCTCCGGGTAACAGCCAGGCCCCTTCTATTCAGAAATCTGAAAGAGTGCTAAACCCAGCCCGCTCCCATAATAAAACAATATCTACTCCAAGTTTGATTCCCAAAAAAAAAGAGAGCATTCCTTAAAGGAGTTCTAGAGTTGAACTGCGGGAGAGAATGCCTTTTTAGAAGAGCGTCGCGACGTTTAAAGAACCAATACATTATTTTATATTGAGTGAGTTTTGGCGATTTAGGGATTTGCAGAGGGACTGGGGTTTGAGCCTCCTGACTAATTTGGTCATAAAAAAAATTAATGAATAATTTGGGATTCTGTGTTCCTGATTTAAATCGTTCTAAATATTGGGCAAAATATCCACTATAATAATCTCTAAGATTAGGAACAGATAAGCCTCCTGAATCGATATCCACGTACAGTGTCTTCAGTGCAATCCTAGGGCGTTTTTTAGCCCATATAAAGCTTGAAAATAATGATTCTACTTTTGAAAAAAAAACACTAGATAAAAAGCACGGAATAGCAGAAAATAAAAAATTAAATAGTGGAAGTACAGACATCTTTATGAGTGCCACCCGTCCCATAATAGTAAATGGAAGTGAATCCCATCTAGTAAATAAGGATTGTACCTTTCTAAAAAGTGGGTCAAAATTCAGCTTAACTAAATCTGATACCGAGGTAGAAAACATAACCCCTAAATACCGTTTTGGTCTTACGTTAATACAACCAGCTAAATCTGCGTGTAGATCCACCCCCCCCCCTCCACACACTTATATTTCAGTTTTTCTTAAATAATTCGGTAACCTCCTAGGGCCTCGAATTCTTCAAAGAGTTGCAAAACCGCAGTTTGAGATTGGATATCCGACTTAATTATCAACATGATATCATCGGCATAGAGTTTAATTTTTGCCATAGATGTAATTGGTGGAGGGATATTTACAGATACGCGGATTGCTGTGGCTAACGGTTCAATGAAAAAAGCAAAAAGGATAGGGGATTGGGGGCAACCCTGCCTAGTGCCTCGATGGACCGATACTGTGCCTGCCAACACAGAATTAATCATTATATTTGCTCTGGCACCCGTGTATACATTTTGAATTAAACTAGTAATTTGTGAGGGAATACCGAAATGTTTTAAAATGGCAAATAAAGTTGACCACACCACTAAATCAAAAGCTTTCTCAGCATCCAATAATAAAATTAAAGCCGGAATTTTTTTAACCTGAAAATAATCTAGTGCTTCCGTGAGAAAATGGGTATTGGTCACTAACTGCCGGCCTGCCACAAAGCCATTATGATCTAAGTGAATAAGATCCGTTGCAATTGAATTAAAACGTATTGCCAGTAATTTAGTAAGGATCTTGTAATCGGTATTAAGTAACGTGATAGGCCTATACGAGTTAGGGTATTTTAAACATTTACCTTTTTTTGGAAAACTAACAACGGTCCCCTCCCCGAAAGAATCCGATACTTGACCACCCATTAACTTATAGTTAAATAATTGTATTAATAAATCAGAAAAGACAGTAAAGAAACTCTTAAAAAATTCAGCCGGAAAGCCATCCGGGCCACAAGCTTTGCCAATTGGTAAATTCTTAACCACTAATTCTAGTTCGGATTTGGAAAATAAACGCTGCATTGAATCACTTTCTACCGCGTTAGGGAGGGCATATTGTATCTGGATAAAAAATATGAGAGCTTGGAGTGATCTACTATTTGCTGTTGACTGTAAATCTGTTTATAGTGGGACAGCATAATAGTGCCAATAGCATCAGTCTGAGATACTTCAACTTGAGTGACAGGGCATTTTAAGGAGTGTATCAATTTTGCGGCAACTTGCTCTTTTGCCTGCCATGCAAGAAGTTTCCCAGAGAAATTACTTTCCTCGTAGATCTTCTGAGATTTTATTGAGAATTGCTGTTCACTCTGTGTAAAAAGAAACGTATTAAGTTCACGTTTAGCCTCATTTAATTTTTTTTGTACATCACTGGAAGGATTAACTTGGCGCAGCAAAGTAAGTGAATGGATTTTTTGATAAGGTGAGGTCTTAGTTTGTTTAATAATGCGCCATTCTTCTGCATCTTTACTAATTATGATACCACGAATAAAAGCTTTTAGTGAATCCCATACAATATGGAGTGGGGCTGTATCTAGATTACGTGCTATAAACTCAGTAATTTCAGTTTTTAAAAAAGAAATCCAATTATTGTCCTGCAGATACATTTTATTAAATATCCATCTTTTAGATGGCTTAATCTCTTCGCCTATTTCAAATTCAATTAACAACATTGCGTGGTCTGAAAAACCATTGTGAAAAAGTTTTTGGTAGGAGGATTTTAATAGCCTTGAAGCCAGAAGAAAATCTAATCGGGACGAGGATCTATGTCTCCCAGACCAACACGTAAATTCTTTTTTCTGTGGAAATGTGGTGCGCCAAGGATCACAAAGATCAAATAATGATATATTCTGCATAATGGACCTTCTTGATTTTGGTTTAGATTGTCTCCTTGACATACAGGTGGAATCTAATTTTATATCCATGAGGATATTAAAATCACCGCCTATCACTATGTCTCCCATAACTAACAACAAAGATTGAAATAACTCATCATACATTGGGGCACGGTCTTCCACTGGGGCATAGAAACTAACAAAAGTAATTGGTCTTTTCCTATCTTTTATTAAACACGTGACCCAGCACCACCGCCCCTCCCCCACATCTTCATACTGGACAATGTCTGCATCTAAATTCTGATTTAGAAAAATGGCGACCCCGCTTTTAGATTCTTGAGCGCATGAAAACCCTCTATATAACTACCTGGTTTTAAACATAGGAATGCATTAATATTGGCAGTATAAATATGAGTTTCTTGAAGCATTACAACAGCTGGTCGTTCTGACTTAATCCAGAGCTCAATTGCTCGCATTTTTTTTTTATTATTCAGCCCATTAACGTTGAAGGAAATCACTCTAAGCCCCCAATAAGCATTTATATAAACCATTAATAATCCGTTAATACATACATCTTGCCCACTTATTTTTTCATCAAAATCCCGCAAGAACTTCAATTCTTTTCTTTCCCCCCCCACTCTACACCCCACCTCAGGTGCTCCCCTCCAGCACCTAGCCCTGTGGCCCTGCACTACACCTTCACCTCCTCCCCACGCTGGCACCTGACACTCACCCTTCTCATGGAGGCACCTTGTTGTTGCGCCCCTGACCCTGTGATCCCCCTGTTCCTCATCTGCCCTCCTCCCCACAATCATATCTAGTTACATCAATGTCTTATTAGGGCTTAACTCTGCAACTGGCTAAGCATCTCCCGCGCCTCATCAACATGAGTAAACAAGTAGAATTTGCCTTTTATCAAAACTTTTAACTTGGCCTGCTGTGCCATTGATGCTTGGACACCCTTTTCTTTGAATAATTGCAAGATCTTTACAAAGTCTTTTCTCCGTCTAGCAGCAGCAGCCGACATATCGGAGAAAATCTGACATTTAGTAGTTGGATTGGCATGAAATTGTCTTTGCTTAAAGGCCTGTGATAGGATTGTCTCTTTGACACGTACGTCAGCAAAGTTAACAATAATTGTCCGAGGAAATGGGGAGTTGAGAAATGGACGAGCTGGAACTCGATGCGCGCGTGTGATTGTTAAATCTCCCCTAAACTCAGGGATTACCTCACGAGAAAAAAAAGAAGTAATCATTGCATCATATCCGAGCCTTCAATATTCTCTGGCACACCCACTACTCGAAGGTTTGACCTTCTATTGTAATTCTCTAACTCATCCAATTTAATTTCAAAGGCTTTTGACGATTTGCAAATTGTAGACACCTACTTCTGCATAGTAGTCATATTGTCCTCCAGCCCTGAAATTCTAGTCTCGGATTCGTGAAATCGAGTTGTAAAAGATGCCATTGAATCTTCTATTTTGTCCAAACGATTACTAATTACTGCCAATTCAGCCTTTTGAAATTGCTTCATCTCTCTTATTTCCCCCAGTATCGAGTTTAACATGTCTTTCACAGAGATTTGGAAGTCCCCAGTAGTCTTAGTGTCCATCTCCAAAATCGGGCTTTGTGCCATTTCATGTGCCATAGGATCGTCATTCAGATCTAATTTGGATTGTGGCAAAATAGAAGACACGACAGGAGGAACAACCGTAGAGGGACAAATTGAGACTTCACTCTCACTCAAACATGCAGTTTTTATATCTGAGGACGAAGAATCTATTAAGTTAAGTTCATTGTTTGTTGGCGTTGTTGAATCTGTAGAATTTAAGAGGACTGGAGCCCCTGACAAAATTGCCCGGGTCCCGACTGCGTTAGTAGCGATGAGTGCTGCGCCCTTCCACTCGAATAATGGATATTGTTTAGACACTTTAGAAGTAGAAGTAGAAGTAGAATTTGAAATAGCCAGTGCGTCTTTGGGGACCTGTGGATCATGTGCCACTGTAAAATTCACGCCTTGTACCATCCCTGGTGATTTTTCTACAGAACTTGACAAGGCCATAACAATTCCAATCACATTCAGCTCTAATACCTCCTTTCCCTTATTATCGGTTGGGAGATTATTTTCACCCTCTTCAGAGCTCACCGAATTTTCCGCAGAAGAGTTTTCCTTCTCTGTGGCAGATCCCGCTAGTTTAGCCTTTTCTGATTTATCTTTCAGTTGTTGACGTTTTTTTATCGCTCTGGTCCTAGCCGTCAATTGCTTGCCCATAATCAGAGAGGAAGACGAAGTATTCTCCCCTCAAAGTTTCTCAAAGTTTTCTGACCTCCAATCTTTGACCAGAACAAAATAAGTCTAGTAAACACCAAAGAAAATCAGGGCGTCGGGGTGCTAGTACTTGAGATTTACGATGATTCAATCACTAACGGGACCCCAGTTTACTCGAAGTCTTGCCCTCACAGCGGCTTCAACGCAAAGCTATATAGCGGAAGCGGCAGGGCAGAGTGATCTGAATCAGAATTAGTCCAATAGCCTCTCAAATCGCTATGAATGCTGGGATTAGTAGTTTTTTCCCACACCGGGCCTCAGAGAGAGTTTGAAAAGAAAAAGGCAACTGTGGCATTTAGTGAGAAGGACGAAGCTTACAGCAGGCGTACAACACTCCGTGTGAGTGAGTCATTTAAATATCAGAGAAAAAAAAACCAGGACCCTCAGTCATTCAAAGCCCACACAGCGGCTTCAACGCTAAATGCTAACCATATAACGGAAGCGGCGGAGCAAAAGGATTTCAATCAGAATTGGTCCGGTTTAACCACAAAAAAAGCCAAATCGTTGGGAATGCTGGGACCTATAGTCTTACCCACACGCTCCACAGTATGGTTAAGCGACGGGGTAGAGCGATTTCAATCACCTGTAGAGCCCCCAGTTATCCGAAGTCCCCACTTCTATTGTCAAATTTGAAATCCGAGCCTTTCAATCGGCTCCAAGGTGCTTGTTAGTTCCCCCAAATGTCAGCCAAAGCACTGCACTCTGCACAGCGCCAGCGCCAGCACCAGCACCAGCAACACTGTTCCACAACCAAGTCCGCTATCAGCTGCAGTCAGCCACCGAATCACCACAGCCTCAGACAGATGACAGCCCCAGCACCAGCAGTAGATTAGTGCAAAAAGAGAAAGTCCGAATCCAGTGGCAGTTTTTTTTTTTTACTTCCTCCGACAGTTACAGCAATCTTCTTGAAGCGCTATAAAACGCCCTCGGCATATTATCACAAGTCGAAGCGGCAAACAGCAAATGGAAAGGCATTCATATAGAAGCGTTAGCTTGCGGCCAGAGTTAGTCTATCCTCATACATTGTATCTCGCACCCAGGCCGAGTCCGTAGGAGTTGAAGCGCCGCTCACCTCACTTCCTTACGTCTCCTTAACAAGCTGATTTTCAGCTCCGTAGCACTCCGTTAGCCATGCCTGCTTTAATCGGCTTCAGCAATTTTGGATAGTCCTCGGCAATCTCAGCGAAGTGCAACACGGCACACCAGAGCAGCAGCAGCGTTCGCCATCGACCTCAAGGTGAGGTGGAGGAGGAGTCAGGAACAGGAACTCGGGCTATGTGGAGGCGTGGAACTCCACCGTAGTGGTCTCTCTACAGAGAGGTCCCTTACTTGATTAATACTCGATTATTAAAATTAATACCCGGGTATTAATTTCGAAAACTTAGTCCGTTTAAAAAAAATTATGTGCTCAGTTGCGAACCATATTTTAATACACTTACCCACCCAAAACCCCTATTTTCCCTGCATACCGTGCCAGGAGTTATTTTACAAATTCAATTAAAAATATTTTTTTTTGCATTGTAATGGTACGCATAGTATTGATTTGCGTTGTAATGGCACTTTTAATGCATTTTATATATATTGCGTTGTAAAGTCATGCGTTGTAAAAGCATGCGTTGTATCATCAAACATCCAAAAGAATGTGTCTGACATGAGGCTTAATCATACATTTCCACAAGTAAATAATACTCACTGATGTTCATATATTCTGTAATTTAACAGAAAGTTATGGGTTCAAATCTATAGTTCTCAGGGTCTAGGTACATTTTAGGCGTCCATGATAGCACAGAAAATAATTTGTTGTGCATACATAGAAGCTCGTTGGTGCGTTTAGTTCAGGCTCACAGATTCCAGTTTAGGACAAAATGCAAACATTAAAAGTTACATGAATTAAAACCTTTCTTCATAATTCTAAAAAACAATATTGAATATAAAATAGGACTTGGCGAGACTGATGTAGAATTTGGGATGAGTATATATTGTTTGTGCTACTTGGGATGGGTATATATTGTTTGTGCTACTATGTATTATTTTTCTTCTTTTTATTACATTTACATTCTCTTCCCTAGCAGGCCATGTAATCACTGGTGATCCATCCTGGTCATTGTTTGTAAGCCTGATGGAATCCGCTTTGGGGTACATAAGCATGGACTACAAAGATGCTTACCCAGAAAGAACAGATTTACTATGATTGTCGCACTTTTCATAGCAAGGGAAAGCCACTTTGGTAACTGGGGCCAAGTTTGGAGATGGAAGGGTGTGATGTACAAAGCCCCGCATTGCAAAGCAGTTGCACTGGTTCAAAGCAACAGGCTTCCTACATGGAGTGTATTTTGCACTGGAATGGAAGTGGTGATCCACTGTAGCACAAAATGGACTTTTGGTAGGATTTGAGAATCTTGCCTCATTGGCACAAATGTGAACCTTACACGAAAGCTTAAAATTCAAAGTTGTGGGCCTGACAGAGATAGCAGGTATCAACCCCTCCATTTTAAATCACAAAATGTCAATTTATTCTATTTCAGGATCTAAAAGGAGAAAAGCTACAATCAGAAAGATAAGTTGTAATAAAGCAGGTGTCAATGGAGAGCATGAGGGTTTTCTAGCCTGCAGTGACAGCTGGCAACTACGGCGAGTGGAGGGGCATGCAAATGGGCGGTGGGTGGGCAAATAAAATGAATACATTCATAAAATAAAATAAATAAAATAAAAAGTTACTTACTGTGCTTGCTGCATGACATGTGTAGGGAAGTAGGACCTGCTTTTATGGTTATCCCCACCTTTTGCCTGGTGCTAAGTTTGACCGGGATACTGCTAATCAGGACCCCAGTCTCTCTGCTTTCTCCCTTAAATTGTTATGTTCAGTCCTTAGGTACATCCCAGATTGGATACTGGGGTACCCTTATAAGTCCCTAGTTTATGGTTATAAGGTACCAAGGGCATAGGTACCCAGAGATCCCCCATGGGCTGAAGCATGTATTATGCCACCCTTGGGAGACCATTCAAACTGTAACTACAGGCCTGCCAGTGCAGCCTGAGTAAGCTGGTATCTAGGGTCACTGCACTTAAAACCTATAAGTCACACCGAAAGCAGGCCATTGGAATCCTGAAGGCAGGGTGCTTGGCTATAAGTGTGAGGGTGCCCCTGCATGAGCAGGATACCCCTATAGCCTACGGAGTCTATTCTCCCAGGTTGTAGGTGAAGCAGCCATATACCATATAGAAGGGCACAGAGTTATTACGCGATGACCATCTCGAAATTGGCTGCAACGAATCCTATTATGTTTGGCATCAAACATCTTGGAATCATACTCCCACACCGTGGGAGGTATGATTCCAAGCACTGGAAGAGCCCTCTGTTATGCTCTCAGTTATCCCAGTAACAGTCTTCTACACCTGGACAGCACAACTTGGCTGCTGCCGACCAGAGACACGATTCTGCCCTACTTTTGCTGAGCCAAGCTCGAGCAGGGGAAGGAAAAACAATAGGTTTCTTGTCACAGGGAGGTGTGACCACCTCCCAGACAGGATCTAGTGTAGTGGGGCTGGGTAGATGTGCTTGCCAGCGCCACCAAGCCTGCATGAGGGGCACATTTGGTGACTCCTTGCATAGTCCAGTTCAAACCAGCTCTGGGAGCCATTGGCCCCAGCTCTGGCGGGAAACTGGACAAAGAACATGAAAGAAACCTCCCCCCTGGAGGGTCCCCAAAAATGTCCCAACCCTTCTATTAGGGTACGTAAGGGCTTACCTGAGAGTGGGTCCCTAGATTCATCATGGGACACAATTCCATTTAGACACCACTTCAGCTTCTACTGTCTGGGCACTCTGGACCTGATTTTGGCTCAACTTCATCCACCTTTCAGTCTACTGCATAGGCTGTGCCTGTGCACCATACAGAAACCTTCCAACGCCTGTGGGCATCTAAGACACCTGAAGGAATCTCCCTTGAAGTGAAGGAGTCACTTCCCTGCATTCACGGGCACTGCAAATAAGCTGACCGGTCTGATGATCCTGAGCTCCTATGGACTCTGAAAGGTTCTGAAACAAAGGTGGCACTTCTCTACAACTCGCAAGGCCTGCTCTGCCCTCTCACCAAGTTTATGGCCAGTATCACTCATGGGAGCTGCTGAAACCGAACCCCTGAGAACCTCACCAACTTGCATTTGCAAAGGCTTGTTGGCTTCCTTCCACCAAGATCTACGGGCTTCTAATAAGCCCCAACCTCAAGCATCTCCAGTGACCAAAAGTTTTGTCCACATTGCATCGTTTGCACAGTGGCCTGCATCTTTTGGCGAACTGCTCGACGTCCTATTGTGACTCAAGTGCCTCCGGCCTGTGGTTTTTTATTTTTTTTGCAAAGTTTTATATTGCGCGAACTAGACCCGAACCGAATCAGGTATCAGAGCGCTTTACATATTTTCCAGTTACATTACATGAGGACACACTTTCATTTTAGGCACGGGGAGATTAAGTGATTTGCCCAGAATCACAGGAGGTTTTGGCGTCGTTACCGAGACTCGAACCCAGATCCCCAGCTCCGAGGTCGAGCGCCCTAGCCGTTAGGCCAACTCCTCTCCCCTGTTGAGGGTCGCCTCTGTTTCTTTTGGGCTCCCCTGATTGCTCAGGGCCTGCACTGACTCCCCTGCTTGTGGTGAGTCCCCTGGACCTTGCTGGTCCCGACATTGCACCTTCCTTGACTTCTATGTTGTGTGCAGTTGTCAAGGCTTGCTGGTTCTCCCACCAGACACTGCCCCCTCAAATCTCGACACCTGACGTGGGACAACTCGTGCACAGCTCCCGGTCTTCCTAAAGAACACATGGTCCTCACAGCTGCAGAGTCAATGTCACCGTCAATTCCCCTGCAACACCGTCATCGGTGGGCATTTGTCGTCCAGATCTCCTGGTCACTCCTGAGTGACATAGACTCTGGCCCCTCTGCTTGCAGGTACCTCTCAAATAGAATTCATCTTCACATTCCACCATACACTTTCTTCTTCTCAAGCAGCGGCACTTTGCTGATGTCCTGCATTGGGTTCGATGGTGGTTTCCGACACCACTTCACACCTATGCACCCGGCTTTCCTGATGTAGGTAACGTGGGTACAAAGGTATCCACGGGTGGGTTGGCTCTCCAAACTTCTGTCTTCCATGGGGTTTCTTCAGGGTCCACTGGGAGGGTATTTAATCTTTAAAATTGCAACTGCGACTTACACGTTGATTTATACTGAGAACCCGGTAGTGTTCTCAAGCTGCACTGATCTCTGTGGGGCTAGTAGTTTCGAACCTTGGGAGGTTCTTTGGGTCCCTAGCACTTCTACATTCTCTCTACATTGTCTTGACCTGTGTTGTGGTTCCTATACCACTTTCTTGGTGTACGGTTTGGTCCCACTGTGTATTTTGTGCTTTTTACGTGATTTCTATGCAAAGTGCTGTGTGCATTGTGCATATCCATGGGTAGGAGATATTTGTATGTGTTAGAGAGTATTATATAATAAATACATATTTTCATAAATACTTTGTGTGGTTCATTTTCACTCAATCTATACCTATAGGATTGCAGTCACAAGTTGCTTTACACTCCTTCTGGACAAAGCCTGAAGGCTGCTCTCAAACAGCTACCACTTAGAGAGCTATCTTAGGTTGTCTAAGACTTCTTAAATCACCATAAGGGTTGTCTAGACTGGTGCAGGGTGCCCATTTACATTAGTGGACATCATATACTAGGCCAGCCTCTCACGGCACGTCCTCCACGCTCCAGTTCTCTTCTTCTTTTGTGATGTCAAGGGTCCTAGCCAACTCGCTTAACCAATCCATGCGCTGCTGCCATGCTGTTAACAAGCACGAGAGAAGTGGCAGTATTGGAAGGATTGTCCTCTCTTGGCTCCTGAGAACACTAGTGACCTGTGCTTGCTCTCAACCCAGTTGTCTAAGACAGCTGGGTTAGAGAGGTTTAAAGCGTTCATTTCTGCCTTGCCCTCTCAAGACAGCCAGCCAGAATGACATGAGTGCATAAGCAGCCCATGACTCCTCCCTGCTTCTGCTGTCACTCAGCAGGCCTGCCCTGTCCTGACACACAGTTCGGGACAGGTTAACACAAAATAAAATGGTAAAGAATTAACCTTATTATCATTTTATTTTTCGTCTATGTGGCTTTTCTGGTGGCATTTTTGTGTGGTGACACTCCTGCAGTCTAATAGAGGAGCCGTCCCTGCTGGTCTCCTGTCTGATTCCTCACCCATCTCACAGTTCACATTCGCAAAGTGGAAACTGTCCTTCATTAACAGCTTCAACTTTGTGAGTAGCTGCTGCCATCTATGGAGTGTCGGCATCCAATCAATGGTATTCAACTGCAATAGCATTCACAAAACATTGTTACATTCCACATTGAGCCGTATTGAAGGGGACCATCAGGCCCATGCTGTATAACTTCTACCAAATAGGTGCCCAAGAGATGTGAAGCATTTTTACTAAAGAAATATCCTTATGTCCAGATTTTCACAAGTTTGCATTTGCGCCATGCAGCTTTCAAAATCATTGCACCTTATATGCATAAGGACTTGTTTGTTTTGTTGACAGAAATATGCAGCTTACTACACCAAGAAAATGAAAGAAATCAATTCACATTACACTTACAGGTACATGCATCATTGTAGTCATTTGCGATTCCTTAATTGCGATTTTAAAGGAATCACAATTAAGAATTCGCAAATGCCTATGCATGTAGAAATCTCAGAAAAATGTGCGATTTCTAAACATTCCTTAATTGCGAGTCGCAAATTGCCTAGAGGCCCATAGGAATTAATGGGAAGACATTTTCATTCTGCGAATCGCAATTAGCGATTCGCAAATGGAGACTGCGAATTCAAGGGTGCAGGGGTGTCCAAAGGACACCCTGTTGCACCCCTGAAATTGATATGTGCACCCATGTTATGCACACACATGTCCCAGAGGCATGTGTGTGTATCCTAAAATGAAGGACCCTCCCTGACTTAAGATTCTTGCCTTGCCCCGCTGGAGTATTTGAAGCTCTCGAAAGTATACTAAGTCAGTAGGTGAAAGCTTTGACCTGTGTGGGTTTTTTGGCTTATCCAACCTCTGTTCTATGGTGTTCTGCCTGAAATCACATTTAGGTCAAGGTCAACTGTGAACCCTTACTCCTCATAAGATTGTTGTGATTTCCTGGTGCTTTTCCCTAACACTTTATAAATTAATATTTCTGGTTCCTATTATCCAATTTAAATTATGTGTGTGTGTTTTCACTCATTAAAAAGGCCTGCATTGTTCTAAATTGCAGTTTATATTGTGTGGCTTTCTTCACTCGAAAACCGTTTGTTCCTGATTTAACATAACACATTTCTCTGTGGAAGTTCCTGCTCCTTATGCAATTACCAGCAGGGTTAGTGCAGAGATGTGTTTACAACTGTGTTATGACTTAAGCAAATACTGGTATGTAAGGGTGCTCACTTGCCAAATTAGGAACCCACCATTCACAGGTATATTTTTTATAAAGTAGTAGATGTGGTCGGGGTTCAGGAAAACTAATAAGGCTGAGTAGATTCATATGTAGTGGTATGAGTATTCCCTTAACAATATGGGTCTATGCAAAGTTTCAAATTTGCTAACACCACGTGGCCTGTACCAAGCAGTCATCAAAATCTTTTGAAGACGAAGGGCCAGATTTACAAAGGTTTTGCGTTAGGCTTGCATTACTTTATTTGACACAGACCTGACATGAAATCCTTTTCAGGATTTTCAAGCCAACCCAGATTGGTATTGGCTTTGTATTATTTTTTTTTCAAAGGGGCATTCCACGGGTGGTACATGGGTGTTCCTGTGCACGGTAGATTTGGTTGTTGTGCTGCGTTGTGTCACAATTTAGCACATATCCTCCAAAACACGCAGGACAGAAACTGCCTAGTACTTTTGTCGTCTACAGCATTGCAAACATTTCAGGTCAAATTATTTTAACGTATTATATTACCGGCTAAAACTATTTTCTGTTCCCTGCTTTATCTGGCGCGAGCTTCTGATCCATGATAGCCTGTCTCCAAAGGATGAAGGCCCTGGCATGGCATTTTTAAGAGACATTGTGACTGCTTCTTCTTCATGCTCAGAGAAACGACTCGGGGCATTAATCGCTGAAGTGCCTTCTGTCAGAAGGTACTAGAAAGTAAGTGGTGACACATGAAATCGATCTTCTATATGGGAAAATGTCTGGAGTTGTGGTGTTAATAGCCTGTAAGTAGCACAGAACGGGGTCATCACTTTCAATTACACTTCAGATGCCAAGGGGAAGCAAGAGCATTGCACTTGATGTCAGTTTTATGGTTGAGTTTGCCTTATTCCTTCGTGTGTTTTTTATTCCAGTGATGTGTGAAGGGGAAGTTACCAACATCCTTCAAGGTAGTTCTAAAAATCCTTAATACCTGTGTTCATGGAATCAGTGAAGTTTAAATTAACAGGTACTCGTGTATAGAAAAAGTGTCTGAATATTTTTCAGCTCATTATAGTGACAAAGCCGTTCATTTTCATCAGAAACCTACAGCGGAGGATTGCACAATTTTATGGTCCACTGAGTGCAGAATGCGGTAATATGATTTTTCACTGGCTGCAGAGTTATTCAAAATGAGTAATTAACATAGTAATAGACCCTGTCTTCTTAGATTCAGCTTCAAATCACTGTTTAAAGACAGAGGCGAATGTATTTTCTCTACAACACATATTCTCATTCAAAGTACGTTTAAATAATACTGAAGACGTCTGTGAGAAAAATATATCTTTTGAATGAGCCTCAAACTTTAAAGAAGTAGTGTTTGCTGGCATTAGGAACCCACGGTACGGCCATTGCATGTCAGAGTATTTGCTTTTCATTAACCCCTTGAATGCTGGTGACGGAACCACTCCGTCACCAGCCACGGACGCGCTGTGCTGGTGATGGAGTGGTTCCGTCACGGCCGCCGCGCCTGCGCTGAGCATTCCATTGAGCGGGCGGGGCCGTGACGGAACCACTTCGTCACAAGCACAGCGCGCCCGTGGCTGGTGACGGAGTGGTTCGGACACCAGCATGGCGGTGCCGCGCGGCCCCCCTTTCCCCCCCAGCGCCACGGCGGAATTACCGCCGCGGCCAAGGGGTTAAAAACAATGTAAAATTGTTAATACCCAAATTGGCCTACTTAACTTTCCAGTTGTCTCATTAAACTCTCCAGTAAGGTCCCCAGTGGTGTGGAAGTTAAATGTCACATGTGGGCTGCATTGCATTTGAGTCACACACACGTGTGACCCAAAATATATGGCTCAAGGGTTGCCATTGTGTCTTGGCTAGCTGGGCCTAAAAACCTGCAGTACCACATGATAGAATAAAGAAGTCTGACATGTACAAAAACCCATTTTGATATATTGGCAACGTCACCAGTAAGTGTACCCAATAAGTAACCCTGGGTGGAGTTTGCATAGCCGCGCTACGCAGAATTATACAAAGTTGGAAAAAAACTCTGTGAGCTACGCAGAGTTCCGCAAGCACACAGAGTTTTTTTTAAACAATCTTTATTGACATTTTCATCAAAGCAAAGAGACATACCTTCTTGCATCATCGTGACAGGTTAAAACCATAAGCAATGAATATCATATACTGTTGCTCAATCAATTAAAGCCGTGTTTAACATGTATTAGCCCGTATCAGCACATGCCTACAAAGGTAACAACAATTCAGATGACCTATAGCATAGGTTCACTAAATCTTAACAGGAGACATACATATGTAGTTTTTATTTTTCCAGTACTCCGTAATTTCAAGAGGTCTAGTAGTTCTGTTTTCCTTCACACTTTTGACAACCTGCTAGAGTGAATGCTCCGAGTTCTCCACGCCTACAGCGCCCGCTTTGCCAGCGGCCTCACCTTTGGTTAGCAAATATGTCTGGTATAGTGGCCAGAATTTTTTGGGCCGACTGTGCAGGGGAGAAGCTCGCTATAGTTCTCTGTTTGTGTGCTGCAATATACCATATCCCTCCTCCAGTCTGGAATAGTAGGAGCCGGGCCCCGTAACCATCGCTTTGCCACACTTCGACGTGCAATTAATAAGCCCATAGCCACTAATCTATGAATGGTCTTCGGGAGTGGTTTAGAGTACCCCAGTAGAGCCAGCATAGGATCCGGCTTCATTTGGATGTCTAGGGCAGCACTCAGTTCTTTAAATACCAGGACCCAAAAGTCATAAATCCCTGGGCATGTCCAGGCAAGGCGTTAGAAATCCACCCGGGTTTCTGTGCAGCATTTCACATTTAGCTGTGTCTCGCAGCCCATACCTTACACAGTCTCTTCGGTGTGTAGTACACCCTATTTAGAAACTTAAAATGGATGAGCCTGTGTCTCCCATTCAGCGAAATCCGCTTTGAATTTTCGCTGCAATATCTCCATGTAGCCTCATCTAGCTCTTTACTTAAATCCATTTGCCAGACTATCCTCGCCTTGGTGTAGAAGTTTTCACAATAACCTTGGGTTAATTTGTAAATTTTAGAGACTACTTTAGTGGGGGACTCAGTTTTTATAATGGATGTAAGCGGTATAAAGTCAGGTGGTTCATCCAGGTCACGGCCTAATGTGTCTACCAGTGAAATCTCTGTAGGTGGGTTACGGTGGTATCAGACCTGGCAAATTGTTCCAACGTTTTAGCTTTCCCTTCAAGGAACATATCCTCAACAGTCTTCGCTCCCATATCACTAAGCGCTCTGGTCACTCCAATGTCTGTACAGGCGGGAATCCAGTGGCACCACTCTAAGGGAGCCAACAGGGAGTATAATATCGCTCCAGCCTGTAACTTCAGCAAGTGATGCCAAGCATGTCTCATCACATTCAAGTTGTCTAGAACCCCTGTTCTGCAGTCAGGAGGAGAGAACAGCATGGTAGGGAGTGGGAGAGGGGAGGCCGTCACCCATTCTATCTGTAAGTGCGGTGCTTCTAGTGCGCCATGTATCCACTGTTGAGCGTGTGCACATGGTGCCGCCCATACAAACAATTTTATTACCTAACTTGTGAGACACGTAACAAACTATGCATAATACGAGCTAAATGATCTACCTGTCGGATGGAATGTATAATGTTTGCCTCCCTATGTAAAAAACACAGTTGATGGACAGAATGTAGAACAATGTCATACATTCACCCCAGTACAAGGATCTGGGCCTAAATCCATCGTTTTTTTGCACTCCACACCACCCTGGGTTAGACACTGGCTGTATGCAAATCAGCTCTGACCCGGTGCCTCATGGGAACAGTCCAGTCCGAACTACCAAGCCATGTCTTTCCCAGACCGGAATCAAGCATCCAAGGACTGGTTTCTGGCTATCAGCCTTCATCAGCCTGGATAGCTTGACTCCAGTGGTGTGGAGAGCCTGGGACTCACGTCTGAGCATCCCCAGCACACTCAGGGTGAAATTGCAAAAAACACAGTTGATGGACAACTTTCACCCCGAGTGGGCTGGGTATCCAGGCTGATGAAGGCTGATAGCCAGAAACTGGTCCTTGGATGCTTGATTCCGGTCTGGGAAAGACATGGCTTGGTAGTTCGGACTGGACTGTTCCCATGAGGCACAGGGTCAGAGCTGATTTGCATATAGCCAGTGTCTAACCCAGGGTGGTGTGGAGTGCAAAAAAACGATGGATTTAGGCCCAGATCCTTGTACTGGGGTGAATGTATGACATTGTTCTACATTCTCTCCATCAACTGTGTTTTTTGCAATTTCACCCTGAGTTTGCTGGGGATGCTCAGACGTGAGTCCCAGGCTCTCCACACCACTGGAGTCAAGCTATCCAGGCTGATGAAGGCTGATAGCCAGAAACCGGTCCTTGGATGCTTGATTCCGGTCTGGGAAAGACATGGCTTGGTAGTTCGGACTGGACTGTTCCCATGAGGCACAGGGTCAGAGCTGATTTGCATATAGCCAGTGTCTAACCCAGGGTGGTGTGGAGTGCAAAAAAACGATGGATTTAGGCCCGGATCCTTGTACTGGGGTGAATGTATGACATTGTTCTACATTCTGTCCATCAACTGTGTTTTTTGCAATTTCACCCTGAGTGTGCTGGGGATGCTCAGACGTGAGTCCCAGGCTCTCCACACCACTGGAGTCAAGCTATCCAGGCTGATGAAGGCTGATAGCCAGAAACCGGTCCTTGGATGCTTGATTCCGGTCTGGGAAAGACATGGCTTGGTAGTTCGGACTGGACTGTTCCCATGAGGCACAGGGTCAGAGCTGATTTGCATATAGCCAGTGTCTAACCCAGGGTGGTGTGGAGTGCAAAAAAACGATGGATTTAGGCCCAGATCCTTGTACTGGGGTGAATGTATGACATTGTTCTACATTCTGTCCATCAACTGTGTTTTTTGCAATTTTCACCCCGAGTGAGCTGGGTATACTCAGACGTGAGTCCCAGGCTCTCCACACCACAGGAGTCAAGCTATCCAGGCTGAATGAAGGCTGATAGCCAGAAACCGGTCCTTGGATGCTTGATTCCGGTCTGGGAAAGACATGGCTTGGTAGTTCGGACTGGACTGTTCCCATGAGGCACAGGGTCAGAGCTGATTTGCATATAGCCAGTGTCTAACCCAGGGTGGTGTGGAGTGCAAAAAAACGATGGATTTAGGCCCAGATCCTTGTACTGGGGTTAATGTATGACATTGTTCTACATTCTGTCCATCAACTGTGTTTTTTTGCAATTTTCACCCCGAGTGGGCTGGGTATGCTCAGACGTGAGTCCCAGGCTCTCCACACCCCTGGAGTCAAGCTATCCAGGCTGAATGAAGGCTGATAGCCAGAAACCGGTCCTTGGATGCTTGATTCCGGTCTGGGAAAGACATGGCTTGGTAGTTCGGACTGGACTGTTCCCATGAGGCACAGGGTCAGAGCTGATTTGCATATAGCCAGTGTCTAACCCAGGGTGGTGTGGAGTGTAAAAAAACGATGGATTTAGGCCCAGATCCGTGTACTGGGGTGAATGTATGACATTGTTCTAAATTCTGTCCATCAACTGTGTTTTTTGCAATTTTCACCCCGAGTGGGCTGGGTATGCTCAGACGTGAGTCCCAGGCTCTCCACACCACTGGAGTCAAGCTATCCAGGCTGAATGAATGCTGATAGCCAGAAACTGGTCCATGGATGCTTGATTCCGGTCTGGGAAAGACATGGCTTGGTAGTTCGGACTGGACTGTTCCCATGAGGCACAGGCTCAGAGCTGATTTGCATATAGCCAGTGTCTAACCCAGGGTGGTGTGGAGTGCAAAAAAACGATGGATTTAGGCCCAGATCCTTGTACTGGGGTGAATGTATGACATTGTTCTACATTCTGTCCATCAACTGTGTTTTTTGCAATTTTCACCCCGAGTGGGCTGGGTGGGCTGGGTATGCTCAGACGTGAGTCCCAGGCTCTCCACACCACTGGAGTCAAGCTATCCAGGCTGAATGAAGGCTGATAGCCAGAAACCGGTCCTTGGATGCTTGATTCCGGTCTGGGAAAGACATGGCTTGGTAGTTCGGACTGGACTGTTCCCATGAGGCACAGGGTCAGAGCTGATTTGCATATAGCCAGTGTCTAACCCAGGGTGGTGTGGAGTGCAAAAAAACGATGGATTTAGGCCCAGATCCTTGTACTGGGGTGAATGTATGACATTGTTCTACATTCTGTCCATCAACTGTGTTTTTTGCTGCCTCCCTATGTAGGCACAACTTGTATATATGTGAGTTTTTAGTGACGTTAGCCATGTTCTATGGTAATTATCTGACTTAAAAGGAATGTTTGTCTCCTTGAATACAGACACCCCACATTGCGATTTATTCCGAATGCCATGCGTTAGTTTGGACTACATATACTTGTACTTGATGTTCTGCAATTTTCTCGAATGCTGTGCTGTGTTTCTTAAATTAATTTGTACTCTGTTTTAGGTATTTAGTTTAATATTGGATTCCTCAATGTCTGTGTCTCTCCCTCATAATACTACGGTATGTGTTTTTTGCGTAAGTTTACGATACTGCAAATGGTAATAGTCACATCGGCCAAGGTCCACTGAGTCTTTCTTCCTTGACTCTGAGTCATTGAAGACTTGCATATTGACAAGTACGCACTGGTTTTTCCGGCTCCAGGTGGCCTATTTAAGCAGTGTTATCAATCACTCCTGTTCCTTCGAACGGTACACAGCCTAAATATCGAGTTTGTAATATCGATCTACAGAAAAATCGAGTCTGAAATATCAAAGGTAAAGAATATTGAGGTCAAGAATATCGTTGGACAGAATATCGACCCTAAGGTAAGTAATATTGAATTTATTTACATCGATGTAAGTAATATCGAAGTCAGTAATATCGATATCAAATATATCGATGTTACTAATTTCGATGTTACTAATATCGATATTTTCAAGAAAAGCCTCCGAGCTATGGAGCCCCCGACCCTACAGGGCGGCCTCTGACAACGGGCATGGAGCAGCCCGTTAATTCAACAAAACACCACAAAGAGGCCCAAAACTGGAGTAGCAGGCATGTATTCACCAGTACAGCAACGCAAAGGGAGTCCCCATGTCCTTACGCGTTTCGGCATTACTTCAGCCTTGATCACAGGTGGGGTTCATTAGCTTGCAAAATGCATACGTGCGTGCTTTAAAGCTGTTAGGTCACATGACTTGCTGTTGGAAAAATACAACCCCCATGGTGCACCACGCTAGTATTCAAAGTGCTGTTTAGGATCTCAATAAATCCATTTTCGTTTTTCTTTTCCAGGTGTTAAAAAGTTCATTTTGCGTGCATCCATGTCAAAATAAATGTTCATTACTCACGCAGGCAAGTGATGAAAAATCTTCGCATGGTGCTGACTTTCAATGTGCATCTGGTGCAAAAGCCCGGGCTCCAGCACGATCGTAGTGAGGAGTCCCTCACCACGAATCCCTTCCTTCAGCCACTGTACTTTCACCGAAATGGCAAATCCTCAATGGGCTTACAGTGACGAGTGGGTCATGCTCCAGCAGATAAGTTCAAGAAAAGCCTCCGAGCTATGGAGCCCCCGACCCTACAGGGCGGCCTCTGACAACGGGCACGGAGCAGCCCCTCAATTCAACAAAACACCACAAAGAGGCCCAATACTGGAGTAGCAGGCAGTTATTCACCAGTACAGCAACGCAAAGGGAGTCGCCATGTCCTTACGCATTTCGGCATTACTTCAGCCTTGATTTCTTAAATTAATTTGTACTCTGTTTTAGGTATTTAGTTTAATGTTGGATTCCTCTGTGTCTCCACCTCATAATACTAAGGTATGAGGTTATTGCGTAAGTTTACAATTCTGCAAATGGTAATAGTCACATCGGTCAAGGTCCACTGAGTCTTTCTTCCTTGACTCTGAGTCATTGAAGACTTGCATGTTGACAAGTACGCACTGTTTTTTCCGGCTCCAGGTGGCCTATTTAAGCAGTGTTATCAATCACTCCTGTTCCTTCGAACGGTACACAGTCTAAATATCGAGTTTGTAATATCGATCTACAGAAATATCGAGTCTGAAATATTGAAGGTAAAGAATATCGAGGTCAAGAAAATCGTTGGACAGAATATCGACCCTAAGGTAAGTAATATCGAATTTATTTACATCGATGTAAGTAATATCGAAGTCAGTAATATCGATATAAAATATATCGATGTTACTAATTTCGATGTTACTAATATCGATATTTGTATAACTATTATTTATTTTATTATGTATTTAATATGTATGTGTTACACGTTTTTTGTTAAGTATTTTACTTGTTTTAAATTACATGTGTAGTATTTTTATATATTAATAATGACATTTTAAAGTTACTTTAATGTTTTAGTACTGGAGCGGGTTGTGGGTTTATAGGGGAATAGGGTGGGAAGTAATTTAAATATATTAAATTAATTATAAATTTTTAGGAATTACAAATTAATTTTAATTAATTTTTGCATTTAAGTTTTGTAGCGGGCAGTGGGTTTATAGAGGAAATAGGTGGGAAGTTATTTATTTTAATTTATTGGTGTTGATAATAAATTCATTTTTAATTAATTATTAATTGGCAATTAATTATTTTAATTGTTAATTTATTTTTTAAATTGGTAATTATTGTTTGTAATTGGTAATTCATTTTTGTAATTGATAATTTTTTTTTTAATTGGTAGTTAATATTTGTAATTGATAATGAATTTTTTAATTGGTGATTAATGTATGTAAATGGTAATTTTTTTAAAATTGGTAATTAATGATTGTAATTGGTAATTTTTTTTAAATTTGTAATTAATGTTTGTAATTGGTAATTCATTTTTTAAATTGGTAATTGTTTTTTTAATTGATCATTAATTTTTTTAATTGGTAAATAATGTTTGTAATTGGTGATTCATATTTTTAATTGGTAAGTAATTTATTTTAATTGGAAACTATTTTTTAATAATTGGTAAATAATGATTTATAAAAAGTATTTTTTGGTATAAAAAATAATTTTATTGTTTAAAGTTTTTAATTGCTCATCAATTTTTAATAATAAATATGTGTTTTGTTTGCAAAATATTTCATTGTTCAATATTTATTATTTGGTAACTAATATTGATTAATTAAGATGTATTGGTATTTATTGTTAATTTATTGTTAATACAATATTCTATTGTAATTATGCTTTTAATACTTATTAATGGGTATTTGTAAATGATGTTGGTTTCAAAATTTAAATTATTTATTATTTTAAATACAAACATTATTTATACGTATGTTATATTTAATTTCTATGCTATCCAATACTTTCCCTACTGTTGCACTCTCTGGAGTGGGAATAGTAATTTTTACCCCCACGCTATTCAACGTTTTCCCTACTGTTTTACTCTCTGGAGTTGGAATAGTAATTTTTACTCACCCGCTATCCAACGCTTTCCCTACTGTTATACTCACTGGAGTGGGAATAGTAATTTTTACCCCTACGCTATCCAACGCTTTCCGTACTGTTGCACTCTCTGGAGTGGGAATAGTAATTTTTACCTTCCTGCTATCCAACGCTTTCCCTACTGTTGCACTCTTTGGAGTGGGAATAGTAATTTTTACCTCTACGCTATCCAACGCTTTCTCTACTGTTGCACTCACTGGAGTGGGAATAGTAATGTTTACCCATCCGCTATCCAACGCTTTCCCTACTGTTGCACTCACTGGAGTGGGAATAGTAATTTTGACCCCTACGCTATCCGATGCTTTCCCTAATGTTGCACTCTCTGGAGTGGGAATAGTAATTTTTACTCTCCTTTTACCTTCCCTCTATCCAACGCTTTCCCTACTGTTGCACTCTTTGGAGTGAGAAAATAATGTTTACCCCTACGCTATCCAACGCTTTCCCTACTGTTTTACACTCTGGAGTTGGAATAGTAATTTTTACCCACCCGCTATCGAACGCTTTCCCTACTGTTGCATTTTTTGGAATGGGAATAGTAATTTCACTTTCTACGCCATCCAATATTTTAATTACTGTAGTTTTTTTTGGACTTTAAATAGTAGTTTTATTTATTTTTTATTTAATATTTTTGGTAATATTTGAGATAATGTAGTATTAAACGAATTTCGAATATTTTGAAGGTATATTTAATGTTTTTACTTTATTCAATATTTATATACTTTTTATTTATGTTATTATTTTATGTGTGTAGATGTATTTGTAATTTATAGTATTTAGAAATAATTTATAAGGAATTAAAATAATTATGAAAAGTTATTATTAAGTAAGTATATATTATATATTTTATGTATATGTTTAATTAATGTTTTATTATTATATATGTATCATTTAGTAATTTTAAACTTTATTAAATATTTTTCACTATGTTTATTTTATTTATTTGTATTATTTACTTTATTTTACACATTTATCTATAACTGGAAAAAAACGATATTTTTAACTACGATATTTTCAACATCAATATTTTAGTTTCGATATTTTTGTACTTACCTTGTTGTAGATAGGATGTCGATATACTTACCTTCGAAATTCCAGCGTCGATGTTTCTGTAGGTCGATATTCTTAGAGTCGATATTCTGCCAGTGATTCCCTTCGAACGACAGAGACGTGCTACGAAGCAGTGGTAAGCTCTTTTAGTATAGTTGCCTAGATAGTCAGACAGGTGTTGTGTACTAATTAGAATGTTAGCACTTTATGGACATTAGCGCACCCGCTCTAGTATGATTTATTTCCTGATGAGCCTTTAATTTGTGAATAGGACGCTCATTCATCTATGTAAACGATGGCCATTTTTAGTGTTCAGACTAGTCGGTCTCTGAGAAGCTGTAATTTTCCTTTTCAAGAGTATTTTGCCCTGAAACTCTACATGCATGAGAGCCCACTCCTTCGTGCAAGCGTAACGTAGTCCAGCGCTCATTGCCTGGTGTGCCTAGTACACCCGTATAACCATACGGAGATATTTATTTATTTCTTTTAGCCTAGTTATACGGTGTTTCTTCCACCTTTAAAATCACAAAACTTTTTAGCCCTCCTAGCATTACAGCCCACACTCGTTTTGGCATACGTAACTGTTTCTTGTTGAGGACTACATGCTGCTACAATTTTATTGGTTAACAAGTGATTTTTATAATCTAGTGCGGTTTCATTCTAACTCCGAAGCCCCTGCCTTTTAACCCACGGCAAGTGGCTCCAACTACACTGCCATTATTGTGACTATGTAGCCCCCATTTCTACACCATGGGAGTGCCCATTCACGCTGCGCTCTATTATGCTACGCAATCTTTTTATGTCAAGAACTAGGATACATGCCAGGATCCTAGGCTATGTGCGGTTGCTTCGATTTCTATTTCTCAAATGTCTTTATGGCACTAAGTAGAACTGCTATTCATTACCCCTACTCTTCCTTTTTTGGTTTAAAGAGTATTATTTACAGAGCGTCATTGCCCATTGTGATGAAATCGAAGAACTTCAATTAATTCAAGGCCCTTGCTGAGTTGTATGCCAGCCTTCGTACAGGCTATTAGGGATTAGGACCGTTTGTCTAAGTATCTCCTCTGGGCCCAATTCTCATAAAAGATTACGATGGGTCCTAGATTCCTTACTGAACCTGCTAATTTCTTCTGCAGGTTGTTTTGATTCTCGCTCGCCTCACTGGAGCCTAAGCACCCACCTGTCTAATGTCCAGGCCCACGAGGGCCCAGATTGCATGCCCAATTAAGGTATTCTACGCAGGTTTGTGGGATGAGAAGGCTTTCTTTTACTATCCCATGCTCATCAGTAAATGGTGGTCACTCATGTTGGACACTCCAAACTGGTGTATTTTACTTTTTCTAATCCAGGCCTAGTACTTTATTTTATTAGCAGCAGTTGATGGTGAACACTGAAAAACTGATTACCGTGCACCATGACAGGAAGTAAGTATGAGGAGGAGGAGGATGGCACCATTATTTTCCAACTAAGATAGACCTCATGTCCACCCTGTTGGCCACTCTTTCTTCTTTTCAAAAAAGGTGATGCACCAATAGCTCTAGCTACTGAGTGCAGTCCCTTGGGTTTTCCTTTTCTTGAGCGGCTTTTCAAAAATTGCCACCAATAAAATGCCCAACTGGATATTATGTTGTTATTTTTGATAGGACTTACTGTCTGCTCTAGAATCCGAATTGTAGATAGTGATGTGTGTGGTGTATGTATTATTAATGATGTATTGTCAAACTTGCTAATGAAAAAATAAATAGGGGAGGCGTATATGGCATCTATAAAATGTGAAATGTTTTTTCCAGGCGTACCGACCACCAGTGCCGGGGCCAGCGGTGGGAGCCATGCCACTCTGGAGGGAGCAGATGCCGCAGCTACAGGGGGTGAGCCAGCAGCAGTGGCAGGTGGTGGTAAGTCCTATTCCTCACTTATTGAGAATGATGAATACACTTGCTGCAAGGGTGTACACTCAGTACACTGTACCTCTGCTGAGACCAAGTTGTTGTGAACACTGAACAGTTGAAGAAGACATCCTTAACTTAACATTACCATTAACGGTGACGGTTGAGTAAGTAATGGCCTATTCTATTCTATTCTATCTTCAACTCAGCAGAGAAAGTTTTATGATGAAGACAAAGAGTGAGACAACATGTAATATATGACTGGCAGAGAAGGGTGCATGGGTGAAGGAATGGGCCCTGGGATGCATACAGGTGGCTGATGATAGGATGCATGGTTAGTTGAAGGATGGGTGAAAGGTGAAAGAAAGCAGAAAGGATGCCTTCCTGGGTGGATGAAACTGTATGGGTGAAAGGAATTCTCCAGGGGGTTAGATGGGTCAAACTCAGCAAGCAAGGACGCATGGGTGGTGGTTGATTATATCTATGACAAATGTATGTTGTTGGTGAAAGGTTTATGATAGCCATGTTTGGATGGATGGATGCCTGGATGGTATAATAGTAGGTGAGAAGAGTCAGACTGGATGAAAAGAATGCAAAAGACAATTAAAACGTGCCAGAGTACCAAAAGGATGAAGAATAACATAATGCTATAAGAGCAATGCAATGATAAGTGAAAAAAGCCCTAGGAAGAAGAACTGTTTTTTAAACGTTATTGAATCTGATTCAAAGGTTTGAGGTTGTATTTCAGAATGGAATACAGTAGTTTGCAAGCACAACATATATATTGTGCATGACTATTATGTACCCTACCCACAGATCATCAAACACCTCTCTCCGACTCCGAGGCCCACTTCTGCTCCAGTACCTACCCATGTAATTTTGACTGTGTCAGCCATGGGTGGCTTATCGGCTGCATGGTAACTACTTACAAAGCAGTATTTCATCATCATCATCACATGAGTAACGTGATGTTGTGCCGTATATCACCATCATTCATAAGCATGTCATATGCCTTATTGTCATAATAAACAACAACACACACAGTTGTAATGATTGAAGTGCACAAATGAATCAAATGGAAAATAAAGATGATACGATAACTATGTTATGGTCAAATTGAGAGTTGCATTTCGGCATTCCTCTTGGTCCTTCCTTCCAAGGATGCTCCGTCCATCAATCTTGGGTGCTACTGCCTGCCTGGCAGATGTGTATTGTTAAGGTAAGTGTGAGTTGTTTTTCCCAGTATAGCACAGGGTAAAGGCTGCCTGTAACTGTAGATGGAAAAACAAAAGGGATATTGAAAAATCAAGGAGAAAAGTAAAAATGCATAAATTACGGAGGAGTGCTACAAGAAAACTTTCAGAGGTGGCATGGCTAAATCATGTCTACTCTATTTCCAACATTACCGTACAACAACAACAGGACAGTGCAGGCCAGCAGCACCCCCCCAAACTCCACTTAGCTTATCGCAGGGATTCTGCTCCTACACAGAACTGTGCATAGAGACCTAGAACCTCAGTAAATTAGGGTGTACCAAAACTCACTTCAGTATCCAAAATCCCCTACCAGACTAGCAATCAGTGTCTCATCGGTTCTTCAATACCCCCAATGATTAGACAACCCAGAACATGGACTTAGAACACCTCAGGTAACGTGGAACACATGAACACTCTTTCGTTATGCTAACATACCAATCCAAAACGAGGAGTAAATGAAGACAGGTGCAAGTTTGAAATGTTTATTTCTGATGCCGTGTTCTCAGGCGCAGTATCTTAGCTATTGGAAGCAAACATATCATAAGCAACAAGGTTATCAGCATAGTTACTAGTCCATAAAATACAAAGGGACAAAGCATGTTAATATGCTAAAGGGAAGAAGGCTAAATGGCACCTAAGTCTTACCCTCCCTTGCTAGTATATTATATTATTTCTAAAGAAGGTCTCTTTGGGTATTAGAAGGGCAGCTCCATACCTCTGATCTTAGTGGAAAGGGATCACATCATCTTCCACCAGCTCTCTGCATGCAAATATTCATCAAGTGTGTGTGCTCTGCGCAGTGCATTATTAAACGCGCCTAAAGCCAGACTTGGCCACAGCTGCATATGTGTTATGTCTAGAACGTGCGCAGATCAGACCTCACAACAACCACTGTGTTGAAATAAACTTGAAGGCCTCGGCACTCACTGTTCAGACATAGCTTACCAAGCAAAGCTGATACAATAGAAAAACATATTATTCTCGTGTGAAGCAAAATATTCTACTAGGCTCAAAGCTCTAATAACAATATGTGCCATGTGCAGAAGCAGCAGAAAGGTAAAATGGCATTTAAACTTCTAATAAGCTCATGCTAACTTAACACAGTGTGAAGGTAAAGCATATCTATAAGACAAGACAAGACAAGACAAGACAAGATAAGATAAGATAAAATAAGATGCACATTTTTGGAACGCAGAGTTCAAGAACGACAGTCAGCTCAAATTTGCGCAAGTGAAAAAAAAAATGTGTTTTTCAAAAGTCTTATAGTCAAGTAAATTTAGTCATAGGCCGTAGCAAAGTCAATAGGCCTGGGGCAGAGAAAGTGTTCATATGCTAGAAAAATATAATAATAATTTTAAAAAATGTTCGATGTCCAATAAATGACCTCGGTTATGGGAGAGCGAGGCGATGACACTCATCATCCCTACATTGAATATGCAAAATATGCAGCTGCAGCCTCCAATAGGAAGTCACTGTTATCATCCGAAAACAGTTCAGCCATCCAATTTAACAGTGGGAAAGAACATACATGCTCTTCAATTACCGGAGCCTCTAGCACCATCAGAGGACAACTCGGTGGGTTTTCTATGAAGCTGTGTGCCAAGAAATCTTGCGCCGCTGCGAATACATTCCAACGACCCAGTATTCCATGCATCGCTGCAAAGGCCATAATCCCTCCGTCACAACAAAGCAATTCATGAGCAACTAAGGGACTCATAAGCTGATTATAATCCGCATCGGGAGACACCGTGTTGCAGAGACACAAATCCAGGGCCCAGTCGAAATCGCAACTTAGGCAATGAAAGACAGGCTGGATGCATGTAAAGTAGGAAAATCGAAACGATAATCCATAAGCCGCACTCAAAGTAGCAAGAGGCAGCGCTCCATAGTCCTCAAGCATTCTGTTGCGCAACAGCACCAGACGCGACAGCTCTTCTTGAAACACAGGACGTGCATCCATTTTGAATAAAACAAAACAGTAAAAGAACGCCTGCAGCTAGAGTCAGCAGAAAGGGAAATCCACCAAATAGGCTGGAAAAAATCGAGTGAAAGAAAGCCGGAAAGACACCAAATATAGTTTGAAAAGAAATCACAAGGCCACTGCTTACTACTTTAAAAAAGTGAGCCAGCCCCGTGGTGGAGGACACATTAAAGATAGAGTGAATTAACTCACCGAAATGCAAGGGCAAATCAGTATTTAATAAAGCATGCACCTCTGTGCGGGTGTTTGCCACGTGAAGGACGAATGTCTCACGAGCAGATGTGAGGGGTACTTCTTTCTGGGACAAAAGAGCTCTTATGCGACTCATCCCGTTGAACTCTGCTTTCAAGGTCAGAATCGTGGGCCAGATGGAAACATCAAGCTTCCCATGCGGGGGAGGATACATTACATTCTTACAGCAAACTAAACGCTAACTGACGGTGACCACATAAGCAATACCTCCCACTAACCCACAGCAATCTTCATTGTTTAAAAGCAAATAACTCCCATTTGCGAGCAATGTGAACGTGGGCACAATAGCAGGCACAGGCGTACCTTCCAAAACACAGGCCAAATTGGGTTCATTCTGGTTACAAGAGCCATGTAATTGGATATGTCTACACATCAACAAATGATTGGGCGTTTCAGTGCAATCTTCACCATTCAAATAAACCTCTTTACCCTCCCTAATGCATCTATGGGTAAATGGAAGCGACCAAGCTTCATGGTGAAATGCACTTCCCAGAGGTTCATATCTACCAATTGCAAAGTACTTCATACAATTTTCGTACTTGAATAGATCGAAAGGGAGAGTTATTAACCTGTGTATAAGCCACGTTGCTGAATTGGCCTCTGCCACAGAAAATGGCAACAACTCCAACTTCTCAATGTGTAACATAGAAAAAGAAGCATCTTTCATTGACAGCAAGCGCTGTTTATCAGTCAAATTAAATGGGGCAAACAAAGATGACGTGTTCATGCAATGCCATGGCCCTTTGCCAGCTTTTTAAGGTTTGCAAAGTCCAAGCAAATTGCATAATGAAACATAATTGATTTTGACCATGGTACAAAGCAGACACTTCATCCTGCAGAATATCAACAACAGATGATACTATATTGTCTAAGGTGTAAATGCGGGAAGAGAGCGAGTTAATGCTGTTATCAACAACCGCTAGCACTTTCTCTAAATTAGCCTGATCTATAGCTCTAATGCGGCTAGCCGCCTCAATCTGGGAAGTTTTCCAGAACTCGTTGTAAACTGCATATATCCATCTTTTAGATCTGCCATTAGCCGGACCTCTTATAAAATCATTCAGATCAACATCGTCAGTCAGTTTAGATAAATGTAACTTAAATAACGTCAAAGTGGAATGTTTGAGCCAATTCGGACGTAATTTGCCTACAGAATAGGTAGTCACAGAATGGCCACTCTCAAAACGGGGATCCACCCTGACCTGTGTAAAGCCTCGAGCCAAACCCAGAAATTGATCCTGGCAAGAATCAGCACTTCTGTGCCAGAGCAACCAACCCTTGGGATCCAAACTGGATATGTTAAAGGAAGAATTTAGCAATAGAGTTTGCAACTCTGTGATCATTTAGTAGTATTATCCCAACCGGAATATTCTTCTAGGTCAGGAAAAGAAGGAGCATTTAATTTTTTAGTAGTTGCCAATCCAAAGAATGTCGTCTGTGAAATTGTAGAATTCAGAAACAGCATTTGGTTTGGGATGATGCACGCACGGTGCAAAGCCTCAGTGCCTTGCACTTGCCAACTTTTAGAACCCCAAACTGATTTAAGGTCAATGGTATCCTTCCACAACTCATAGCCACCTACAGCTAAATGATCTAGAAAGGACTTTGAATACAATAATCAACCATCCACCAACGTCAGGTATTTTCACAAAAGGAACTTTATCAGGACTTAAGTGGTATGAATACTTCGAAGGGAACCCCTTAGGATATTTACTTCCCCTCTCAGTCGCAGCAACAGATGCCAAGATATCATCATCGATCTTACTTTTGGAACGTGTAACTGCTGCAACCAAATATGTCGATACTGCTGATTTTGCGGTCTCATCGGCCAATGAATTGCCAACAGCGTGAACTCCCACGCGCTGATGACCTAGAGTATGAATTACAAACATGAGTGGCAACTGCTCTTTAAGCTCAGCCACTCGGACCCAGATCATTTTATGTTTTATTGTGCTACCCTTGGAATCACGAAAATCATTCTGAATAAAAAAAAACAGGTTTTCATTGTAAGACTGGACACAGTAGTAAGAATCACTCACACTAGGATCAGCGTACTCCAATGCAAGCATTAGAGCACGAAGCTCTGCCAATTGTGCGGTGCAGTCCCCTAAAATCTGCGTGTGCACGACTCTGGACTTGAACTCATCATTCACCATGGCACCTACCATAATGGCGCAAGCTGAAACTTATGCGTGTTTAGACTCATGCGCAACTTGCGCTGAACCATCGGTGTAAATGATACAATGGAAATCCTACAAAGGCCGCATAGCCAAAGGCACAGGATGAACAAATTCATACTGAAAAAACTCCTGCGACTGTAGGGAGGCATCAAAAATAAAAGTGACATCCGGAGACGTCAACGAGGCTGCCCATTGTATCTACCGTGGGTGCAAAGCTTTAGAATTTGGTACACTGGCTCTCGTAACTGCCTCTAATGCAGGATACGGGGTAACAACCAACATGCGTTTTCCCAGAGACAGTGCACGTTCTTTAAGAATCGCCATCTGCACTGCAGTCAAAACCTTTTCCACAGAGGAAAACCGCATTTCAGCCGAAGTGTACAAGTGTGACTTTTAAGCAATAGGTACTGTGTCTCCTTCGTTAAAAGTAAGGTAAGTGAAACTTAAACCATCTAAATTGTGGGCAAAAAAACATCGGAAATGTCAAGTGTGGTTTTAAACCGTTTACGCACAAGACCATCCACCAAAGCAGAGCCGTGGGTATTCTGTACTGCACAGGTACGACAATGCGAGTTAAGATGCCGGTAATCCAATACCAAACGGAACGAGCCGTCTGGCTTGGTCACAGTAAAAAGAGGGTTATTCATCGGTGACACACAAGTTTCAATTACACCTTGATATTCCAATTGTTCAAGGATTTCCGCAACGGAAGCCTTAGCTTCGCGTCGTATGGGATATTGGGGTTGAGGCTGTGGCATAGACCATGAAGGAATCTCGTGGTGTGGGGAAAATTTATCCCAACCACAGTGAGTACCGTAGAGAGCCAGCGCAAGGGCTTTAGCCCACTCTTCTGCAAAATTCAGTGCATGCCTCTTTGAGACTGTGTGCGCGAAACTAGGGAGGACCACCTCCTCCCCTCTCGGAGCTGCGAGAACAAAAAGTGGGGGCCAGTCAGCCTCCGCTAACAAAATGTCATAGGTAGTCGTAAGATTTTCCCAAAATACCCCTTTTATGATACGTTGTATGTCACCGTCAACTAAAAGGACTATGTTATAAAGTCTATCAGGGGGAGCTGCTAAGGTATCAGCTGTCTCCACAACAACATACTGGTCAGTCGCTGTCACCTTCAGTAGTGGAAGCAGGGCCTCTCGCACTATGGTACTCTCCGCCACGCTGTCCAGCAAGGTCAGAGCTCATGTCAGATTCCGAAGCTGCGTTCTCACTATCTGTGGCATATCTCGCTGTTAAAGCGGCAACTTTCTTTTTCTGAAACTTGGGTCTTTTCGGTGTTGAATCGTCCTGCTTGCCTTTACCGTCTTTCGGGCGGAGCTGGTCGTGTCCCTGCTGGCCACCCCGACCTCTGCCGCCTCCTCCACCACCGGTCGATGAGGCCGATGAGTCCTGAAAAGAACGAGGAGATCGGTGTTCAGAAACCTGAAAACGATCAGGAGATTTTATCGTTGCGCGATCGCGCAAGTCATAAACACGTTCTGTAGGTGCAGGCACTGGAGATGCAGGACGTGACCCCTGTTTCTGTTGTTGTTGTTTACCCTGTTTTTGTTTTTTCGGCCAATTTTGCTTCTTAGCCTTGGGCTGGTCATCCGTTTCTGACTTCTGCCCTTAGGGTTGTTTTTTCTCTTTTGTAGAAAAAGGCTTGACACCCAAACTGTTACGGCCCACAGTTTTATAAGCCGCCGTAATAATCCTCGGTAACTGACGGGGTTTATCAGCATCGGGAACTGCCTGCAAAGCATTAGACACCTGAAAGCTTACCGCATCTCCCTTGACATTCGCAAGTACGAGATCAGAAACTACGTCAAAACTGCCGCAGAGCGGCATACCCAATACAACCGCTGCCTCAGATCCATGCTCATCTTGAACATGCTTTATGACCGAGGGAAGGTTGGTCATTGACGGAGTGCCGAAGCACCTCGTGTACACCGCCGCAAAAATCTTACCCCAAGATTCACAGTCACCGGCCTCTGGTATCAAGTCTTTTGGCAAACTAATTGTCAGAATCCTGTGTTTTTCAACAGGAGTCGTGTTAGAAAATACTGCTTCCAGCTGGTCAAATTTCTCGGCAAGCCAGAAAGGCATATCATCCTTATCCTGGGGGCGCTTGCCCATCACTGCATTAACCATAACAGGACTGAGCTTCATACTGCTCGGTCCAGCTGGATGCGCCGCAGCACCCGGGGCCCCGCCCCCAGGAGATTGCTGGTAATGTATTGTACCAACGACCTAATTACACTAATCGCGACTGTATGTAACAGCCGTAAATCTGCAACAGGAACTGCACCATGTCTAGGATGCAGTGTAAATCCAGCCAAAACAGGCCAGGTAGTGCCTGGAATGGACAAAGGACCTAACCTCGGAGTTAACAAAGAGTGGAGTAGGGCGCCAGCAAACCAAACTCGATGCTGCCAAGCATTAATCGGAACCTCCTGTGTCCTCTATGGAACATATTACTGAGGCACTGAAGTAGCAGTATAAGTGTCAAACACATTAGTATTTGCGTTCACAGCCGGGATGTTCACCCATGGATAGAAAATTTCGTATGGGTAAGCCACTTCCGCACTCACAACCATAATAACTGCCATGCCCTCCAACCCAACGTCATACGCCTGCAAATGATTGCGAACCGCAATTCGACTATGTTGCGGTATGTTAACATCAGATAATGACACAGAAAGAAAGAGGTACAACAAAAACTATGTAGCACAACTGGGTAGTGATTCAAAAGGAAACCGTTTAAAAAGATTCAAGCTAGAAAAGACCTACGTAATTATAGGTAGGTTTGTCCGACACCACTGTCTTCCGGAAACAATAGTGAAGGGAGTTAAGGACTGATATAAGCACTACTCAAGTGTCACGTAAATAAGACCACCAACGGTTGGGCGCCATGTCGCAGGGATTCTGCTCCTACACAGAACTGTGCATAGAGACCTTTAACCTCAGTGAATTAGGGTGTACCAAAACTCACCTCAGTATCCAAAATCCCCTACCAGACTAGCAATCAGTGTCTCATTGGTTCTTCCATACCCCCAATGATTAGACAACCCAGAACATGGACTTAGAACACCTCAGGTAATGTGGAACACATGAACACTCTTTCGTTATGCTAACATACCAATCCAAAACGAGGAGTAAATAAAGACACGTGCAAGTTTGAAATGTTTATTTCTAATGCCGTGTTCTCAGGCGCAGTATCTTAGCTAATACAAGCAAACATATTATAAGCAACAAGGTTATCAGCATAGTTACTAGTCCATAAAATACAAAGGGAGAAAGCATGTTAATATGCTAAAGGGAAAAAGGCTAAATGGCACCTAAGTCTTACCCTCCCTTGCTAGTATATTATATTATTTCTAAAGAAGGTCTCTTTGGGTTTTAGAAGGGCGGCCTCATACCCCTGATCTTAGTGGAAAGGGATCACATCATCTTCCACCGGCTCTCTGCATGCGAATATTCATCAAGTGTGTGTGCATGCTCTGCGCAGTGCATTATTAAACGTGCCTAAAGCCAGAGTTGGCCGCAACTGCATATGTGTTATGTCTAGAACGTGCGCAGATAAGACCTCACAACAACCACTGTGTTGAAATAACCTTGAAGGCCTCGGCACTCACTGTTCAGACATAGCTTACCAAGCAAAGCTGATACAATAGAAAAACATATTATTCTCCTGTGAAGCAAAATATTCTACTAGGCTCAAAGCTCTAATAACAATATGTGCCGTGTGCAGAAGCAGCAGAAAGGTAAAATGGCGTTTAAACTTCTAATAAGCTCAGGCTAACTTAACACAGTGTGAAGGCAAAGCATATCTATATGACAAGCTTAGATTGATGGAATAACTCGGGCGTTTCATAAAGTGGCCTAAAAGGTAAACAAGCCAACAATAACCACACCAGACCTACATGGCTGTGTAGTGGTGGGGCGAGTGCAGTTGAATGACTGACAGTGGTGCATTGATTTAGTTACCACAGGCAAATCTGGGTGGGGAAAAAGGTGTTTTTGGAGCGAAGAATTGACGAGGCCGACAACGCGAGTAGAGAGATTTTCCGAATTGTCAAGGATTTTACTTCTCCCTCTTTATACACTCCCTCTCACACGCACTCAGAAGCTTGGATTAAGCAACTAGCCGAGTTTTTTGTGGATAAAATTAAATCCATTCAGGACTCCCTCCATCCTGCCTGCTCTTCGCTGGCTGCTAGCTGTCGGTCGTCCCTGCCTCCTTTGGATGGCGATGGGCCTTCTATGTCTGAATTTCCTCCTATGACCCTTATTAATTCTTTAGATCTTTTGTCCTGTTTGAAATCGGGCTCGCCGCTGGACCCCTGTCCGGCGAAGTGTCTGGGGAGAGTGGCGTCAGCTGTTAACACCTTACTGAACCCACTTCTTAATTCTTCTCTGTCCACTGGCGTGGTCCCTCAGGCCTGGAAATGTGCCTTGATCCTACCGTTGATCAAAAAGCCAAACCTTGACCCTCTCATTCATGCCAACTATAGGCCGATCTCTCTCCTCCCGGCGCTGGCGAAAGTAACCGAGAAGCATGTACATCGGTCGATCTCCAATTTCATCGAGGTGAACGACCTTCTTCACATGTCTCAATCTGGTTTCCGTGCGAATTTCAGCACGGAGACTGCCCTTCTCGAGGTTACCGACGCCATTAGGGAGGTTTTAGATTCCAGTGGTAAGGCCATGTTGGTCATGCTTGATTTGTCGGCGGCTTTCGACACCGTCCCCCATGAAGGCCTCCTGACAAGACTCTGGGAAATCGGCCTACGGGGGACGGTGCTGAGCTGGTTTAAATCTTTTCTGACCGGCCGCCGGCAAATGATCTGGGCGCCTCCTTTTTCCGCTGATATGCCGCCGCTAGAGGTGGGGGTACCTCAGGGTTCCATTCTTAGCCCCATGCTGTTTAACATCTTCTTGGCCCCTCTGGCGGCAGTTGCGGAATCTTTCGGCGCCCAGATCATATCCTATGCTGACGATACCCAGCTTCTGTTCACATGTGACAGAGGTGGGATTTTCGACGGCATACGGATTATGGACTGTCTCGAGGCTGTTTTCGAGTGGTTCCGTTGTCAGGGTCTTAAATGCAACTCCGACAAATCGGAGTTGCTTTTCTTTGGCTGCACTCCTGATTCCAGCTGGAAGGACTGGTGGCCACAGGATATGTTTCCCCCGGACACTGCCTCTGTGAAGGCAAAAAACCTTGGACTTCTGATCGATTGTGACCTATCCTTCCGGCCCCTCGTCATCGGGCTTTCAGGGAAATGCTTTGGCATTCTCAGGATGCTTAGGAAATTTCTTCCTTTGCTGTCACTTCACCACAAAAAAACCATTGTGCAGGCGCTAATAGGGTCGCGTTTAGACTATGCGAACGCCCTCTATCTGGGTCTACCCAAATATCTTTTGAGCCGTCTGCAAGTGGTGCAGAATTCTGCGGCTCGAGCCATTTTCGGACTTCCAAGACGAGCCAATGCTGCTGAGTTACTAAAAGCTTTGCATTGGCTGCCCATCTCGAAGAGGATCCTTTTTAAAAGCCTAACTTTGGTTTTTAAAGTCCTTCATGGTATCGGTCCCAAGTACATCGGGAAACGCTTTTCCTTTTACCTGCCTAGCAGGGCTTTATGATCTGCTTCATTGGCCAAAGTGGCTGTGCCTATCATCAAGCGTTCCAGAACTGGAGGCCGGGCTTTTCGCTACCTGGCTTCGCGAGGCTGGAATGAGCTCCCTTTGACTTTACGAAGGGCAAGTAATCTTCTTGATTTCAGGAAGGAATTAAAGACCTGGCTCTTTTCTGTATAGGGTTTCTTCTGGCTTCTTTTTTTTTTTTCAGCTTTTAGTTGTTATGTTTGTTACTCTGCATAAGTTCTCTTCGCCAAAGCGCCGGGATGCTCCTTGGAGTAGCTGTGCGCTATAGAAGAAACTAAATAACATAACATACACTTAACATACTTAATTTGGAAATTCTATGTTGCTGTGTATGTGTGCTCAGTGCTGTCGACATCTGGTGGTATAAAGTGCTGATTCATTTTGATCATGGTTAACCTTTCCACATTTTGGGGTGAGAGACTGGTCCTTCTCACTGTCAGAACAGCACCAGCAGCACTGAAAACAGACTCAGAAGAGACACTTGTGACAGGGCAAGGCAGATAGTTTATCGCCAGCCTGCTAAGAACTGGCCTTTGGTGCCTTTTCCCATACCAATACAGCAATGGGTTTTGATCAATGAAGACCTCTGTTGGGTTATCCAGATAGGCATGGACCGTTTACTCAATGCTCAGGGGTACTCCCCTTTGCTTGGCCTCTTTTGCCTTTTCCTCAGCACTGGACCTAACAAGCCCTTGCTGTAGAAACCATTCCTGTGCCGATTTTGGTGGGGCAGGTGTTCCTGTTCTTGTTGTTGTTGATGTTTTTCTTGGTGTTGTTGGTGGTTTTGACTGCTGTGAGCCAACTGCACTGCCCTCAGGCTCTGAAGTTGAACTTGACGCTGGCTGCCATGCAGTGCTTGTTGAGTCCTGGAGTAGCAGGCATCTAATTCCCAGCCGTACTTTTTCTAATCAACCTGCTTCCGCGGCTATCCAAGTTTTGTACTTGGCAACATCCCCTTCTAAAAAAGGAACCAATGTGTTCAGTACTTGTTTGTACCGTGGATCCAGAATTGTGGCAGAAATGTAATGGTTGGATGACACAACTCCTCTTTGCACCCTTATATTTTCAGCTAAGTGAAGGGTTAGGCTCTCCACCAACTCATATGCTTCTTTTTTCTCTTCCAAACCTGCATACTTTGCAGACACCCCCTTCAGCTGTTCCTGTAGCATGTGTAACAATGGAATAGCTTGCCCACAGTACAGTACTCCTTGTTGACTTCATGTGTGAATGGCTCAAAAGGAAGTAGCATCTCTGTCAGGCATTTAACTAGGCCCCATTGGTCCATCTCAGTGAAGCAAACTGGTTGGCTGAGAGGCAATATATAAACACAAACAATTGGTACAGAAAAGCACATCAATAAAAAGCGTCAGCAGAGAGTCGTTTCTGGTCTTTTATTCTCAGATGTACTTGATATGCGATTGATAGAACCAGCCAACGTGTTTTGCCCAAGCATGGGCTTCTTCAGGGCAATAAGTTAAGGATTGAGCTATATCCTCAGTGACGTTTCCAACTGATGGGCTGACTACAGGATGCATTCCTGGACACGGCTCCACTTCATGATATGGATAATACCGATTTAAAGTACATCGTATTGCCTATACATATAGGTTATCTCTCTACTCCAAGTTTCACCATTACACCCTAGAACTGTTTCTAAATCGTCATTCTTGACCCAGCTACTGAGGATATAGCTCGATCCTTAACTTATTGCCCTGAAGAATACCATTTTTGGGCGAAATGTATTGGCTGGTTCTATCAATCGCGTTTCAAGCACATTTGAGAATAAAAGACCAGAAACGATTCTCTGCTTTTGCTTTTTATTGATGTGCTTTTCTGTACCAATTGTTTGGGTTTATATATTGCCTTTTATCCAACCAGTTCGCATCTTCATTTTTATGATCTCCAAGCGTCAGATCATTTGAGGTGGGCAGTATCATCTTTAATTAGTGGCTAGTCCTGGTGGAGCAGTCATCTATGACCCAGATGCTTTCTTTCCTTTCTTTTCATCTCAATGATCACGCCTTTCACAGTAGCATCCCTTCTTTGCATGACATCTTCATTGATTGATCTGTACTGCTCAAACAGACTTTCAAGCATGTAATAAGTTGAGTTCCAACTTGTTGGCACCTCCTGGATGAGTGATTTAGCTGGCATTCTATGCTCACGTTGAATGATACTCAGCTGCTTCCTGGCTTTAAAAGAACGGCTGAAATGTGTGCAGATTCTTCTGCAGGTGGACAGAAATTTGCTGACTCTGTCTTCTTTTTTCAAAAAATCCGGATCAAAGATGTTATTGCTGTGCACCGAACACAGGACCCTGAAATAGCCACAATCGGAAATGGTCTTAACTATATTACTGCCATTGTCCGTGGCAACAAAAACAATGTTAAGCACTCTTGGGTGAAGCCATTCAAAGACCTTGCTGTCAAAGTCTTTCAAAATGTTTGCAGCAGTAAGAGATTTCTCTATGGTGAACATGGCTACAGTTGCATGTTTCCGAATGGCATTAAAAATCTCAGCAGTGTCAACAACACCTGCTGCAGATATTTTTTCTCTAACCCCCACAAAAGAGATCTAGTGTGCAGTGATGCACATGTAATCAGTGGATTGGCACCTGGTTCACATATCTGACGTCAGGTGGATAGTGTGAACAGCACTCTGCTGCAAAGCTTGTCTAAGCAATTCCAGCATGTCGTGATGTAGTGCTACAACAGCAACTCTGGCAAAATAGGACCGGCTGTGAACCTGTCATTTTCGGCAGATGGCTGTCACAAATTTAAGAAAACCCACCCCTTCCACAAAAGAAAAAGGGAAGAGGTCAGCACTAACATTTTAGCCAGCTTCGCATTCTACAAAGTGCCTTTGGGTGGTTGCGTTCGTAATGCCCCTCCAACCTAAACATGCTGAGAATGGTAGGCTAGATTTTTTTCTTTTCAGGTGCCACTGATGCAGGTTACTTCTTGACGCCAGATGTTGTTAGGCTCAACACGTGATTTTTTGTTGCGGTACTCTCTTGCCTGGGACCCCTTGGTGTCTCAGCCTGACTCTTACTCTTGTTACACAGTGATGTTACTGATGAGTATGTGGCTGGTACCACTGCAATGCTGGGGACAGGGCTACTTTGTGTACCAGAGAAAATGTCTCCCTCTTGTTCAACTTCCACCGCTATCATATCTTCTACTTCTTCAAGTCACCAACAGCAATGGGTGCAGTTTGTTGGCCACTAAGTAGCGCCTCCCTCTGAATCAAGTGATGTTTTTTTCAGATGGGTTTTTTGTCCTCCAGATCATAGTTTGTACCAAGCTTACCCCAGACTAACACCTTGTCCACAAATGGAGCATATAGCAATGTTCACCTCCTTCGTGCTAACCGAAAAGAAGCCCCAAACTAGGAAGGTCAACTTTCTGGTGCTGCTGCTTGTGCCACTTGCAATGCTGGATGAACTGGTAGGTGGGCGTAAAGTTTGACTCTCTGCAGTACCTACTTCTACTGAGGTGGTGCTTGTGGTGGATGTATATTGCTGCCGGCTAAATCTGGAATCTGGAGGTGGTGTTGGTGGTATGATCCGTGTTGGTGGTATCTGTGCCACATCCTCACAGCAATTTGGGATGTGGTAATGTCAGTCTCCACTGGGGCAGTACTAATGTCCATGATGATGACTGGCTCGTCATCATCCTACTCTACATCTACCTCCATAACACTAAGGCTTTCTGTAACCTTCCTTTTCCTTAGCCTTGTCTTGTTGCATGTTTCACTCTCAGACTGAGGTGGTGGGATCCAAGTGGCGTCTAGATCGTCGGGAGGGGGCTTGCAGAAGAAGTTAATGGACTAACACTCCTTTTCCTTGCTGGGGATCTGGAAGACGATGGAACTTCTGAAAGAGTTGCTTACTCTTCTTCCTCTGCAGGAAGCTCTATCTCCTGAACTGCCCCTACTTCGGGAGGAACAACTACTATTGGGAGCGGTTGCAGCTGTTGTTGCCCACTTATCTCAGTTCCCTGCATTGATTGGGTACTACTTCGTCTGTGTTGTTGGGATTAGACTGGCTGCCTCTGTGATAGACATGGGCTTGGGCTTAGGTTGGTAGGGTGGATCCACTGATGCAGAGGTGCTGATCCTATCTTGCTCCCTGGACACCGCTGCTGCAGGCGCAATTTTCGATTTCTCAAAAAAGATCTTGGGTGGCACACCAGTCTTGGTAAGTGGCAGTTCCTTCTCTTCACTGGAAACTTTCTTGATACTGGAGGTCCCGGTACCTTTCTTTGGGGCCATCTTCTTCAGATGTCAGCAGCACGCAGTGGCACAAGTTGAAGATATGTCTGTGGCCACACATCACATGACGTTGTGCACAGCAGGACTTTTGTCAGGCAGTAAAATGGCTGATGATGCCCCTTACTCTTTTGTGCACCTAAAAGCAAAGAAGCAAGAAGAACATCAATAACACATGGTATTCGTTGTTGTGGTTCAATTACTACTAGTGCAAAAAAACACGTATAATATATAACTTTGGGTGTGGTCACACTTATTAATATTATTATTAAATGTATTACCTCAGTTCTTTAAAAAAATAACAATACAGTGTAGACATTTGTGAGACTGACAAAAACAATGGATTTCATGGTCGGTGTACTAGTGTACTGTGCAGTATACTAAGGAAGGATAGGAAAGAATAACAACAACAACAAAAATACAAATGTAACGGACCCTGTTTGGCATAGTGCATCACATGGGATGCAGCATTCAGGTAGCTGCAGATGACAATGGATGGAAGCAATAAGCCAAGAGGAGGAAACTAAAGAGAAAGACATGCAGGCCTAATACAGAAGCACACTAGCTACGTTCACAAAATTGCTGCCTGCCACATAGCCAGGCCACAACAAAAAGAAAGGGAAGACAGACAATGCAGGCCTATGGCAAAAGCACACTGGCTGCCTTCACAAAATGGCCACCAGCCACATGGCAAGGCAGGCCACAACAAAAAGCAATAAGCCAAGAGGAACAAAAGAAAGAAAACATGCAGGTCTATGGCAAAGCAGTAATACCACACCACAAAATAGCCACCAGCCACATGGTCACTTACAACAACAACAACAATGAGGAGGCCTGGAAAACAATTAACTTAAGCATGCCTATTATGGACACAGACTTTACAAAAATGGCCTCTGGCCACACGGAGAGGCTCAGCCAAGGCATATGCTGGCCCACTATTACAAACAAACACACGTACACACTGGCCAAACAAAGGAGGCATGCTAAACAACACAGCTTGACAACAATGCCAAAAACTAAAATCCACCAGGCTAAAAAGGTTTGCAAATCGCAATGCAAGTTACACAACAACTACACACATCCAAAAACGGCATTTATTTAACACACATGAAAAAAAGTGGGGAAAAAAAACAAAACCAAATTTTGCATTTCAATCCAATGCCATCCATGCCCTAAACGATGTTTAAATTCAACAGACAACACATAAACAGTTGTTTTATGCACCCATGAGTAGCTCAGGGCGTACTGGCTGAAATGCCTACTGGCAGAATACTGGGCTACAGAACTAAATAAATATTGCAAATTGACTTCAAAAGTTGAAGGAAATGTGAACTTTGTAACATGTTTCCTTTATAATGGAAAAGTAGAAGAACAATTACATACAAAGAAACAACTAGGCCTCTACTGAAACTACAGGCCACCCAGCACAATACATTTAAAAAAGAATAATGAAAAGTACATACACAAATTTCCCAACTTACCGGTAAAATCTCAAATCTCAAATCCAAAAGTCCTCAAATCCAATGATATAAAGGGATCCTTCAGGCTCCAAATCCAAATGAATACTTAACAGGAGATGGACAAAGCGCTGGGAGGAGCCTGCTGGACAGGAACAGGAAGTTGGAGGCATGGGGGCACTTCCTTCCTCTTAAAAATAAGTAAAAAAAGAAATAAGGCTCCTTGTACAAAAAAGTGCAGCCAAATGTCAATCTGAGGACTTTTTAAAATCTTAATCATCATTTCGAGAACGCTTTGATGCTGCTCGAGAGAGATTCTTCTCCAGATTGCAAATTCTGCATGTTTGGGATCGCGATTTTCACAAATTTCACCTAGGAGGTCTGGTGGTGCGCCCGAATGACACTCTTGCGGGACCGTGTGGCCGGCTACCAAATCTTGTTGCGCTTGTGAATGGATGCGAACTCTCGTCGGCGATAGCAGGCATCCCAGTAAGTCGCTTCCGCGTGCAAGAAAACACATTTTGATCGAGCGAACACGTAAAATCTGCAAACTCTGCGAGCTGAGCAGAGTTTTACTTCCAGGATTAACAATAAGCCCACATGGAGGGAATTTAAATAATAAAGTGACCCATGTTAAATATTAGGGAAAATGATGGCACAACAAGTAAACAGCTGTCACATTTTGTGTTACTATGCAAGTGGTAGGTAGGTACTTTGGGGCTTATTTATGAGCCCTTGCGTCACATTTATGCTGCTGTTGCATCACTATTTTTGACGCTGTGGGGGAATAAATATTGTGCCATGTTGCTCCATATTTACGATGTGCTGCATCTTGGCAGATGCCTCGCTTCGTAAAGCCCTGCGCTACATTTTACCTGGGCCAGGTAAAATGTATGCAGGGCGGCGTTCCCCATCATCAAAGCCTCATAGAAGAGGTGCATTGAAATCTTTAAGATTTTGCTACACCACTTCTAGGACACCACTGCATCAAATGCTTACACCTCCCTCCTAGCAGGCATAAGACTCAGTGGTATAATCATAGCCCTCCCACTGCATTGCTGGAGTTGCGTCACGCTTCAGACACAACTCCAGCAATGAGTCAGTTATGCGCCGACAGAGACGTCGGTAATACTGACGTAGCAGTTATTTCTTGTGACATAATGCATCATGCAGTAAATATGACACATCAATGGTGTCCCAAGGAGGGTGCACTGAGACGTATGGGAATGCTGCTTTTTTTGCAGCGATGCAACACTTCTCATAAATAAGGCCATTTGTTTCCAGGTCAGGAGGCATGGTTGACAATAAAAGCATGTTTTTTCAGCATCTCAGAGTAAATTATATTAGCAATTTGTTTAAACGTTCTTTTTCAGAGTTAAGTGAAAATGTAGTTCTGCAGTGAAAATAAATTTTTGATATCTGTGGAAAAAGTATAACTTTTAAAATCATACTGTGTGCTACCCGAAAGTCAAGCAGAATAAAACTAGATATGCTGGCTTCTCTATCCTCAAGATGTTGTATTTAAAATGTCAATTGCATGTGAACTGTTCTACTGCCAAGGAACAAAACATCAACATCTGAAGGAAGGAAGACCGTTGCAGAGAAAGCACTAAACCATTTTGCTGGGATGATCCTTCTAGGAAGTATAAGGACCTTGCCAACACCTTCTTTTTCACATGAAGATTCCACAGGAAGACTTGAGTGACAGAAGTTCTTTATCTAGGAGCTTCTGCTAGAGATCGCGGGTCACCCGACCAATAATTTTGCCACCTTCTGGCTTCGGGCCCATATATTCCAATTCACCATATACACATTGATCGGATGACCTCACAATCTACTACCAATAATTGTGAGTTCCTTTTCTATTTTCTAGTGTACCCGACTTACCATCCACTGTTACGGGTACCTATGACCACAATGGATCAGGGAGCTAGCTGTAAAAGGAAAGGCAGCGAAATACCAACCCAACATGTGAACCTGTGATTTATTTCATGAAATGACCACGGACAACTGAAAGTTTTAAAGATTTTATCTCAAAGTTAAATTCTTTGGAACATACACTCCACTACAAGGAGAGAATCTAAAATCAAATTTGTAAAGAGTACATAGCTGCATAGAAGAACTATAAGGGCAATCATTTATGTTTAAAATGCTAATGTGACAGGAAAACAAACTAAGAGAGCTACTGGGCTAAATTCAGAGTTTCTTTAGTGATATTTATGAGAGAAAATTAGAGACCATAACAGGAAGTTGCAAACTGCAATGGCGAAAATGATTTCTAAAAGGTAGGGTAACATAGGAACACGCTATGAAAATAAATGCAAGTGACTTTTATGAAATGCAATGGTTTGCGGAAAGCATGGAAAACTTATCATATGCAAAGATATGTCTTTATTGAAGCAAAGACAGAAAAATAGAAAGGTGCAGTTTCAAGAGATTCAGAGCGATATTTACCTAGACTGGTGTGAAAACCAACCCTGGCCACGGGTCAGTTAAGGACAGGAAAACCCTCAAGGAAGGATACCCCTCAATGCACAGCAGGTGCAGAATGGACACCCAGGACAGGACAGGAAACCCTCAGATTAGGATCAGGACAGGACCACCAGGACACGACCAGCACCCGCAGTTTGGAAGCAACGCCTGCGCTCCACCCTCTCTGCAGCTATCAGTCAGAACCCCGATTGGGTCAGCGAACTCCCAGCAAAGTGCTCCGCCAGCACTTTTAAGGTTTAGTAAAACCTTAGTCTATGGTCAAATTCGGACAGAGTGCTCCGCAGCGCTCTGTATCTTCAAGTCACCTATTGAGTGCGTTGGGTCAGTGACAGGTCAGCTATTCAGACAAGTCGGACAATTTCCCTAGGTGAACCCAGGGTAGATATACTGTTTTTGGGCAGTGTACCACCCCCAAATGTTGCAAAGTGTCAGAATCCCCAAATTTCGATTGGTCCTAAGGTAGGATTTGGTTAACACACCAATCAGAACAGACTATTTGGAGGCCTAATCTGCATTTCTGGGTACCGCCTAGCAAGATTGGGGTTCCCACGAGAAGCCGCAGTGAATACAATGGAAAGAAATACAATGTGTTACAATATGGTACAATCTAGATGCTCTTGCTGGGTGAAGGTGCATGTTCCCATGCAGGCTCTGGCAGCAACCTTCTTTGGCTTGGTTTCAATGCCACCCCGCCACGGCTGATCATGCGCGATGCTGCCCTCCAAGATGGACTCCCCAGCCCCATCACCCCTCAGTCCCGAGGATACATGAAAAGTAAGCGAAAACAAATTAGCACATAGAAATAAATGAACGTATTACATGTCATAATTTCGTACTTTAGTTTCATCATTATAAAAATATACTATGCATTAGTAAATGAGGGCAACGAACAAGGTCACAGGAGCAAGCAGCGCAAAGCTTCACCACGTTATCTAGAGCACAGCCATCTTATTGCTATTACGCATGCGCACCCTTTCCCTCTCAAACTCTAACTGCGTCATACCTCGTGACTATGTCTCACGCATGCGCAGAAACAGAAATGCAAGCAGCGGCCATTTTACGGACAAGGGTTATTTGTATTAGTAAAACCCATAGGCAAGCTTCGCTACTTGGCACGTATATCCAAAATATAGAGATTAGTAAAACGTACGTTTGTTATGAGGTTATGACAAATCGAGGTTCATGAATCGAGCAAGTCGCGATGCAAAATCTTGCTCTATCAATCCCCTCTTTCATGATATTTACTATCATCACAAAATATCAGACCCAGATGCCAACTTCCTTTCACACTTTGTACGACTCTATTTCTTCCAACAGGCGATTCAATCTCTCTTTCTCATTTTTGGTAGGGTGAGAATTTTTCACCCTTTTGTAAATCTGATTATTCATTTCCTCCAATTCAAGCTCATCCGCATTCCGTTTCACTCCTCTCGCATTCACTTGGTACTTTTTAGTATGTTTTCTGCATTTGCAGCAGACGAATATGAAAAATAGGATAAGACCTATAATTCCAATTGGCATCAGTACTTTGAACAATAAGCTTCTACCTAAGTTAGCAAACCAATGACCTACATGGGAGAGACCATCAACTAGTCTCTTTCAGGCACTGTCAACCTCGAGTGGTTTAAGTTCCCTTTCCAAATTAGTAATGTTTTTCACATATCTTTTGAGCTGCACGCTTTTGTCCGGAATGTAAGTGCAACAATGTTGCGCCTTCAACATCCGGCAGACTCCGCCCTCTTTTTCTAATAAGGTGTCAAGAGCAAGTCTGTCCTGCAAAACCATTGATCTGATCGCAGCCATTTCGGTATTGACCAGCAGAAATCCATGAGCTGTGTCAGTAGACAACACATCCACTATTGTGGACAATTTGCAAATTCTGTGAGTGTTCAGAACCACTCCCACTCCAGGTATCAGTGCACTAAAAATACTACCCATTATTTCACCTACGCTTTCTCTTTTACTACGCACTAAGCCATTAGTGTTTTCGTTGCTTCCAGTAATTTCATTCACATGGTATATTTTCGGGAAGACAATGCCAAAGTAGCAGCTTCCATACCAGTGATCCGGCAATTTGAAATAAGCCTTGTCTCCACATATATAATAAATTCCAGGAAACACAGGCTCTGACCCATTTTTGAAACCCCAACCTCCAATTACCTTGTAATTGTGCTCACATTGACTTGAACCAATGAAAATGTTATTATAATAATCAGTCTTCTCGCGGTGAAGACAGAGTTTCCCTTTCTTTTCGAAATCCAGCAACAGAGCAGGTCCCGCCCCGCCAGTTGAGGTGCTTTCCATGTTCTCAGCCCATTTAGGGGTTTTCTGCCCTTTGTCATTTGCCTTTCTTTGGAAACTCTCCCTCCTTTTCTCTGCCATGTTTAAAAATACCTTTTCTTGTTCATGTAATGAACAGGTCACGTTGTCTCTGTGTGCTTCATTTAAGTCTATAGTACCTATAGTCAAGAAGTATTCTCCCATATAACGGGTAACGTCACTTTTGGTATGTACAGGATTCAAGTTTCCCCGTATAGGAAGTTCGGAAAAAATCACGTCACTGTTAGAGTAATAGTACTGTAACGGTCCTCTTTTGTAAAATAAGCTTGCTAAAACACTACAGGAAATTCCATATGTCAGGGGCAAGTGATGGTATGTCACGCCTTCAGCTACAGAAGTAGGTAGCTTCATGCAGACATAGCAATCCTCTATCTCCATAGTCTCTACATAGTGTACTAATAAGTTTGCGAAAACATTTGAGTGTGTCTGATTCCTAACTCCGTGGTAATGTAGTCCTTCCTCATCTGATGCTTCTAAGTCTCGTTTTGTTTGTCTGAGTGCTTTCTCTCGTCTTTCTACACTTCGCGTTGTCAGTTCTTCAGTGTCAGTGATCTGTGTAGGGTCAATATTAGTATTTTTACTAACCATAAAGGGAATGAAAACTGTTAGTCCTATCCAAACTAATATGACTATAACTATACTACATATACATACTTTACAGCATGTTTTGCAACAACTGCGACTAGGCCTTCCATTCGTTCTTGACTCAGACATTTTGGCTCAGAAGAAATTTTTTACTCTGTGCAACTTCAGGTGAGCTCGTCTTCCTCTTCTGTAGAGTACTCCGCAACCTGTTCTCCGTCGCTTTCGTCAGTGATATCAAGTTCCTCAAAATTTTCCAAGATTAAGTAGGTCCACTCCGGGTCCTGATATTTTTCGTTTTGTCTTTTTATTCGCTCACTCCTTCTCTTGGAGCTATCTTCAGGTATTTCTGCAATTCGGGGACTTCTTCTTATATTTGCAAGTTTCTCTTGGACTGTTTTTAGTCTTAATTTCAGTCTCTTAACATATCTTGGCTCAATGTGTTTCTTCTTCTTTAGTCTTTTGGCTGGCACTGCGATCAAGCTTTCTTCTAATGCTCCTTTATTTTCACTTGTCTGTGGCGCTTCGGTTTATGTTTCTTCCCTTCCTGTCTGACTAGTCCCAGGTCTTGTATCTATTTCTTCTGCCTGGTTACTAAGCTGGCCTGGTTCAGGTGAAATTTTGTTTTTGCTTTTGAATGTCTCTGTTTCTGTGTCCTGAACACGTTCTTCTAATTCTAACTGATCCTGTTCAAGCACTTCGATCCCTTGATTTTCTTCTGCTCTAACTATTACACTATTTCTAGTCTGTCCCTTTTCGATTTCAGGAGTTAGTGGAGGTGTGTCAATCACCTGATCTGTCCCTGTCTGACCTTCTTCTTCGTCCTCAGACTTGATGTGAATCTCAATGATCTGAGGGTCTTCGCCTGTGCCTTGCTCGACCTCTCTATTCCACTCTCTGTCTTCTCTTATTCGCTCTCTTGTTCTGAGTGGGTCTCCAGAGAGATCGACTATGGGTATCCAATCCTCCGGCCAGATTCTCGGCAGCTCGTCATCAGCTACTTCTGGACCAACATCCGTAGGATTTTCAGCAGTACTGGTACTTGGCCATGCGTCATCAGCTACCTCCGGGCCAACGTCTGTGAGACCCTCAGCTGGGCTGGTGCTCGGTCGTCTGTCGCCAGCTACTTCAGGACCAACGTCTGCAGACCCCTCAGCTGGACAACCTTCTGCTCCAGGCTCCTCGTCAGGTATCACCTTCTGGGTATGGCTGGCATGGATCCACTTGGGAACGCCGGCGCACTTCACAGCGGTCGTCGTTACCAGGATTACTTGCCGCTTTTTCCCCCACCTCGGTGCTAGGCAACTCGAACGAGTGTGCTTCTTTATTTTAACCCAGTCACCCGGAACCAATTTGTGAACAGGGGTTGTCGGGTTGGCGACGGCATCTGCCCCAATCTGGCGAGAGATAGAACGCACTTGGTCACCCAGTTGCTTGCAGTATTCAAGTACCAAATCATCAGAAATGCTTAACAGTTTGTATCCTGGTACCCATGCTTGTCTCATCACTCTTCCCATTAAGATCTCATGGGGGCTCAGGCCTGTTCTCCGATCTGGAATGCTTCTGAGTCCCATCAGAACAAGAGGCAAGGCAGCTATCCAGTTCATGCCAGTAGAATCACATATTTTTGCCAATCTATTCTTTATGGTGCCATTTATTTGTTCTACCACTCCAGAAGCCTCTGGATGATATGCACAGTGCAGCTTTTGTGTGATCCCAAATGCTTTGCAGAGTTGAGCCAATATTTCATTCTGAAAATGTCCGCCTCTATCTGAGTCAATAAAGACTGGAACCCCGAACCTCGGTATCAATTCTCTTAGCAACATTTTAGCTACTGATATGGCATCACATTGAGAGGTCGGGTAAGCTTCCACCCATTTTGAAAACAGGCAGACAATGACAAGGACATATCCTTTTCCCTCACAACGAGGCATGGTAATAAAATCAATTTGTATTCTTACGAAGGGACCTCCTGATCTCCCAATTTTTCCCAGTTCAACTACTGTTTTCTTGCCAGCGTTGAACTGCTGACATGTCAAGCACCTCTGGCAGAGGGATTCTGCTACCTTCCTGAACTTCTTGTTGTACTAAGTCTGTTGAAACACCAGAATCATGGCATCCCTACCAATGTGTGATCCTTCATGTATCAGTCTGGCCATTGGGGCAAGTAGTTGTCTGGGTAACACAGGCATACCATTCGGACCCACAATGACACCGTCCTCACGTCTCGGTCTACAACCTTCTTCCTTCCACTTCTCTTTCTCCTCCCAGGGCGTCACATGCTGCCATTCTCTCACTTCATCCCAGGTAGGCACTTCTTCAAACATTCTAAGTTGGCAGCTGTTTCCAGCCCCACCCCGTTTCGGATTTATTCGCATCTGATCCATGGCGCACTGTTTTGCCACTCGATCAGCAAAATCATTTCCCAAAGACACAGGGTCAAGGCCCCTCTTATGAGCAATACATTTGACCACTGCCAATTCTTTTGGTAACTGGATTGCCTCTAAAAGGTCTTGAACCACTTTTCCATTTCGAATGGGGGTACCTGATGAAGTCAGGAATTCTCTTTGTAGCCATAACTGGCCAAAGTCATGCACCACCCCATAACAGTACTGACTGTCAGTATACACTGTTATTCTCTTGTCTTTTCCCAATTTGCAAGCTCTTATCAGGGCGATTAATTCGGCTACTTGTGCAGACTTTACTCCAAATAAATAAGCTGCTTCTTCAATTTTGTTTAAAGTGACCACAGCATAGGCAGCACTTAGGCCTCCGAGTTCATGCCTCAGGCATGAACCATCCACTAACCATTCCTCATCATGTACAGGCAAAGGAGTTTCTTTAATGTCTGGGCGAGGTTTAGTACTGAACTCTGTCAGGTCAATGCAGTCATGCTCATTATCTCCCTTATCTTCCATCACCATTGAGTCAGGGAGTAGAGTGGCAGGGTTTAAAATATTACATCGGGTGATGACTATATTCGCAGCACCCATGAGAATCCTCTCATATTTAGTCAGCCGACTAGGGGTGAGATACTGAGTTTTGGTACGAGTCAATAGGATCACAACTGCATGTGGAACATACACAGTTACCGGATGTCCCATGATAATGGATTCACTTTGTTCCAAACTAGTGCAAGTTGCAGCTACTGCTTTCAGACATCCAGGTAATCCAGCAGCCACTGGATCCAAAGTGGCAGAGAAATATGCCACAGGCCTTCTGGTCAATCCATGCTCTTGAGTCAGGACTGACAGTGCACAATTGTCACGAGTGTCACAGACTAGGCCAAACTCCCTGGAGTAATCAGGCATCCCAAAGCAGGGGCTGTACACAGACAATTACGCAATTTGGTGAAAGCGGTCAAGCTCTCGTCATTCCATTCCACTGGGTCTTTTGCTCCTTTCTTTGTCATTTGAATCAAAGGTTTTGCAAGGACTGCGAATCCCACAATCCATTGCCTGCAGTAACCTACAACTCCCAGGAACATTCTTATTTCTTTCTGAGTACGGGGTAACTGCATATTTTGAATTATTCTGACTCTCTCTGAGGTGACTTTTCTGATTCCTTTCTCTATCTGGTGTCCCAGATAATTCACTGATTTCGAACAGAACTGTAATTTCTCAGGGGCTACTTTATGTCCCTTTTCACTCAGGTGATTCAGTAGGGCAATGGTGTCAACCACGCAGTCCCTATGACTTTTAGACGCCACCAATAGGTCGTCAATGTACTGGACCAAAACAGACTTTCCAGGTAAGACTAAAGATTCAAGGCATTTTTTCAAGATCTGATTAAAGATAGAGGGGCTTTCTGTGTACCCCTGGGGTACCCTATTCCAGACATACACGTGACTGTTGAAAGCAAATGAGAAAAGAAATTTGCTGTCTGGATGCAATGGAATCGAAAAGAATGCATGACATAGGTCTATCACAGTGAACCATTCAGCATCCCAGGGGATCTGATACAGAATCACTGCTGGGTTCGGGACAATAGGGCAGCAAGGAACCACTATCTCGTTTACCTTTCTTAGGTCCTGAACTACTCTGTACTTGCCATTAGGCTTTTTGATGCCCATAATGGGTGAGTTACACGGGCTACTCATCACTTCCTGTATTATGTTTGCTTCTAGCAATTTCTGTATTTCAATGGCAACACCTGCTCTCACTTCTGCACTCATTCTGTAAGGCTTGGTATTGGGGTACACTGCATTCTCTCTCATGGCTATTTGTATGGGGTCTACGTTTTTCATTAATCCTACATCCTTTCCTGTAAAGTCCCACACTTCTGGTTTCACTGTCTGTTGGAGTTCTTCAGGTAAGTCCTGTATAGTCATTCGTTTTATTTCTGAGTCAGGTCTAATTAACATTAGCTTGTAGATACCGTCTTCATATGGGGTTTGAATTTCGACGCCCTTTGGTGTGCAAAAGATGGTACAATTCATTTTGCACAGCAAATCACGTCCCAGTAAGTTTACCGGACTGGTATCACAGACAACAAATCTGTGCATTTGTTTAAAATTTCCAATTGAGATCTCCATGGGCTCTGTAACAGGTGTACTAATCAGTTGATTAGATACACCCACTACTTGGATTGCTTCTCCCGAGAGGGGTAGGTTTGGAACGTCCACTGTTCTTACAGTAGAACGGGTAGCACCAGTGTCCAACAGAAAGGTGACATCATTTACATCAACCTTTCCTTCAATGTATGGTCCCGACTGGTCCACCGGCAAGGAGGCACCAAGTACGCACTCCTCGTCCTCCCCTCTCAGGCCCCGTCAGTACTGGTCCTCACAGAAGAAAGTGTCATTCAGTAGATACTGCGAAGTTGCTGTATTTCTATTCTCATTGCCTCCCCAGATTTCTATGTCATCACCCTGTGGTGATTTTCCTTTAAAAATAGGTTTTGGCGCTCTGGGCACTTGGATCGTTTTTACCTGCTGCTGGGTTTTTCCTTGTTTCTCATTCTGCGTCTGTGGAATTAAATCAGGTGTTTGGGCATTATCAGTTTGCAAATAGGGACACTCGTCTCTCCAGTGTCCAATTTCCCCGCACTGATGGCAAGGAAATTTCTTTTTGGCTTCCTCTCTACTCATTTTCGCTCTGGGCTTTCCTCCACCCCCACCCCCAGGGTTTTGGTTCTGGGTGGTTTTGTTTAGCTTGCTTAACTGCTTTTCCTGTTGTTCTGCGAGCTTTACTTGAGCCCACATAACCTTTTCCATGAGAGCCTTTTTCTTTTCTGCCATCTCGTCCTCACAGTACTTTGCGTACCGTAGGACCTCATCCATCTTTTTAGTATGCCAACAGATTTTATTATCTTTTATCCATTGACAAATTTCGGGTCTTAAACCGTTTACAAACCTGTAAATGAAGTGGGTCATGTCCTTCATCTCGATGTTATCTATACCACTGTATGTTTTGAACACCTGCAACAGCCTTTCATAAAAGGAGTGCACAGTCTCGTCCCTTTCTTGCGTGGTCCTATCTATCTTTGTCCAATCAGTTTCCTTTGCGGGCACTTTTAGCTTCAGATGCTGAATTACCTGATCATATTTTCTCATTACTTCCTTCGATGGTTCCCCTGTTTTTTCATCTCTCGCGTATTCCTCACTGGGCCAAGCTATGGCTATTTTACACTCGGTCCACAGATCTACAGGGACCACTATGTCGAAGAACCCATACAGGTCCTTCCACAGGCATTTTTGTACTTTTACAAACCTTTCCACCTGTCGGTACCAATCCACGGGCTTCTCGCGTAATTTTGGGAAGTCATTAGTAAAGGACACAATATCCTGTCTGGACCATGGAACGTGTACATATTTTCCACCTGGCACTTCGCGCATAGGGCATAACTGTTCTGGCTTGTCAGCTTCTTTTAGAACAAATTCGGGAGTTGCCTGCCTAGACCTGGCCTCATCCTTTTTCCTAGCCCATCTGGCTTTCCATCTTTCTATATCTCCCCATTTCTGCAATACCGTCAATAATTCTTTGACCTGTGCCTTTTTCCCTGACATGTTCAGGTTTTCTAAATCTTTGTCAGAGAAATCTGCTCTGTACGGTTTCTGCAACGGTTTCGATTTAGAAATATCTATTCCCATGCTAGCAGCAGTGTCTGTCAATTTCTCATGAAGTACTCGGGCATTTCGGGTAAGACTTTTGCAAATGAACAACAGCTCTTCTTCAGAGAAAGTATTTAATCGGTCTAATCCTACGTTTCCTGCCATTAGCTCTGCTATTTCTACTCTCAATTTGTAGAGATTTAAAGGTTTCGTCTGCGGAATTTGTTTTTCTAATTCTTGACTCCATCTTTCGATTTCCTCCGGAGTCATTGGTGTGACACTCTTAGTACCCGAAGTCGATTCCATTTGAATCTCCCTCGTATTGAAAGGATTATGTCTTTTCTGCATCCTTTTCCCTGTATTCCTAATGGGCAGATCCAATAGTGAGACTTCAGACTCGCACTCGCTCGTCTGTTCATCTACGATTAAGGGCTCTGGTCTGGGCTGTGCTATGACGGGAGTAATGACTGGAGTTTTCGGACTCCCTTGACGGTCCCCATACAACGGAACCACCGGTCCGATAGTTACTGGGATTGTCAAGGCTTCAGGACTGGTATTCAACTGGGAGATTTTCTGAATGATCTCAGCTCTCTGTTTTGCTAGAACCTCCCGCTCCTTTTCTTCCAATATTCTCTCTAAGGTTTTGTCATGTAACACCTGCGGGGTCAGAGTGGGAGCATAACTTGGGGCAGTGGGATGTGTCTCACTGGGTCCTTCGCCATAATTAGGCCTTGGGAACAAACTTCCTGTACCTAGGGATCTTGGTTCCTTTTCATATAGAGGCTGTAAGAATGGAACTCCTGAACCTGATGGTCTGGCCTCACCATCGTAGGGAGGTTTCGAGAAAAAGTCGCTTTCACGGGAGTATCTTACATCCCCACTAGCTGGTATTCTTGGATAAAGATCTCTTGTATCTACAGGACCTAAACTCTCGGTATAGGGAGGTATGAGGCAACCCCCTTCTACACTGGCAGATCTGGCCTCATCCTGGAGATGAGGTCTTCAAGAATTATCCCCTTCACTGCAAGGTCTATTTCTTTCATTGTAAGGTGGCGGACTTCTCATAAACATATCGTCTAACAATTCATCATCCGACTCTCTAATAGGCACCCAATGTTTGCCCTTCTCTGTCTTCTTTTCCCCCTCATGAGGATCATTCACTGGCATCATTGGAAACAGTCCTTCTACAATCATATTCTGTCTCCACTGTTTCATCTTTTTGGCTCGGGCTTCCTGCTTCAATTTTGGATAAAACTTAGTTAACCCTTTATCCATTCGGGGCTTATCCCTTTCAAAAGCCTCAATCTCCCATTCCTCTAGTGCTTCGTACTGCGTTAATCTAGGTCTGGTATGTAAATCATTCATTCGGGTTTTCAGATTAAATAGAATCCTGCTGTTAAATGTTCCGTCTAACGGAAACGCCAGTACTCCGTCATCTTTCGTGTATTCTGCCCAATTTTCCAACCATACACAGGTATTATACCCTTTATCGAACATCATGAAAGATGCGGGAGTATTGGGTGGCGGAATGACAACACCTTCTCTAGTTTTAATCGGTTTGTATTTTTTGAAGTAATTCTTTACTTTATTTACAAGGGACAATTTTCTCTTATTTCCGTACATAATGTCGTATCTATTAGTCTTCCACTGATCTCTTCCAAACCCTAGGTATCTTGGATCGGGTCTAGTCTCCGGAGTATACGTGTGCCACATACGATTTCTGCAAGCGGCTTTGTTTACAAGTCACTCCCAATCCGAATGCGTCTTTTATTTTCGTGCGGCCAATAAAATGCACGAGTTCAAATATTTTCGACCAATGGGTGCGCGGCCCCTTCGCGAGACAGTTCTCACGCTTCGGCGCTCACCCCTCCTTTGCAATACCAGCCCCGCTACCCGCCCGCTGCTTCTACCAATCCCAGCGCGGCACGGAGTGACGTCAGAGCAGCTTCGCGACTGACTCCCTCTTTTACAAGGTGAATGAAACTTTCTTACTTTCTAAAGTGCTTAGTACTTGGTTATTTTACAACGAATACACATTCGCCACTGTGCTCAAGTGTCTAGACAGGAAAGAAATTTTCACTGCAAGTAAACTACTTCCATTTACTTTTCATACACTACGGGTAGATCTTCTCTGCCTACCCTTCACGCTAGCATTGAAGAACCTGCTACTCCCCCAGACTCATCCACTTTTTCCGGGATATATCCGAGTCCAGGGTTTCCCCAGCGAACCCCTTTGCTTTCACCCAAGCTCCGATGAACCTGCTACTCTTCCGATGTGACCCTTACTAGGTTACGCCACAATAGGAATTTTGCCAATGAACCTCGTTGCTAACATTTATTCAAACATGCATTCAGAAAAGTCCCTAGTCAGTGCTTCCAGTTCTGCCTAACCTGCACCAACTTTCCTAAAAGCCAGTGACCTCAAACAAATGGATTCTATTCACCACTCGCTATTCCTTTCCCCGGGGATTCTCAACAAACATTTAACAGTAACTAACGAATAGGTTAATACATATATCAATACAACAATAAGAAAAACAGTTTAAAACATTTCATAATTTTGTAAAGCAAACATTTCAAGTGAATGATCAGATCTCCTGAAGTGCCTACTTTTGTAGCAGCATCAATATACTAGCAGCTTCCGACTTAGCTAGACTAACTAGTCCTGCCTTACCTTTAACTATTCCCTAACCATAGCTCTGCTACCAGAAAATTACTGCTAGAGATCGCTGGTCACCCGACCAATAATTTCGCCACCTTCTGGCTTCGGGCCCATATATTCCAATTCACCATATACACATTGATCGGATGACCTCACAATCTACTACCAATAATTGTGAGTTCCTTTTCTATTTTCTAGTGTACCCGACTTACCATCCACTGTTACGGGTACCTATGACCACAATGGATCAGGGAGCTAGCTGTAAAAGGAAAGGCAGCGAAATACCAACCCAACATGTGAACCTGTGATTTATTTCATGAAATGACCACGGACAACTGAAAGTTTTAAAGATTTTATCTCAAAGTTAATTCTTTAGAACATACACTCCACTACAAGGAGACAATCTAAAATCAAATTTGTAAAGAGTACATAGCTGCACAGAATAACTATAAGGGCAATCATTTATGTTTAAAATGCTAATGTGACAGGAAAACAAACTAAGAGAGCTACTGGGCTAAATTCAGAGTTTCTTTAGTGATATTTATGAGAGAAAATTAGAGACCATAACAAGAAGTTGCAAACTGCAATGGCGAAAATGATTTCTAAAAGGTAGGGTAACATAGGAACACGCTATGAAAATAAATGCAAGTGACTTTTATGAAATGCAATGGTTTGCGGAAAGCATGGAAAACTTATCATATGCAAAGATATGTCTTTATTGAAGCAAAGACAGAAAAATAGAAAGGTGCAGTTTCAAGAGATTCAGAGCGATATTTACCTAGACTGGTGTGAAAACCAACCCTGGCCACGGGTCAGTTAAGGACAGGAAAACCCTCAAGGAAGGATACCCCTCAATGGACAGCAGGTGCAGAATGGACACCCAGGACAGGACAGGAAACCCTCAGATTAGGATCAGGACAGGACCACCAGGACACGACCAGCACCCGCAGTTTGGAAGCAACGCCTGCGCTCCACCCTCTCTGCAGCTATCAGTCAGAACCCCGATTGGGTCAGCGAACTCCCAGCAAAGTGCTCCGCCAGCACTTTTAACGTTTAGTAAAACCTTAGTCTATGGTCAAATTCGGACAGAGTGCTCCGCAGCGCTCTGTATCTTCAAGTCACCTATTGAGTGCGTTGGGTCAGTGACAGGTCAGCTATTCAGACAAGTCGGACAATTTCCCTAGGTGAACCCAGGGTAGATATACTGTTTTTGAGCAGTGTACCACCCCCAAATGTTGCAAAGTGTCAGAATCCCCAAATTTCGATTGGTCCTAAGGTAGGATTTGGTTAACACACCAATCAGAACAGACTATTTGGAGGCCTAATCTGCATTTCTGGGTACCGCCTAGCAAGATTGGGGTTCCCACGAGAAGCCGCAGTGAATACAATGGAAAGAAATACAATGTGTTACAATATGGTACAATCTAGATGCTCTTGCTGGGTGAAGGTGCATGTTCCCATGCAGGCTCTGGCAGCAACCTTCTTTGGCTTGGTTTCAATGCCGCCCCGCCACGGCTGATCATGCGCGATGCTGCCCTCCAAGATGGACTCCCCAGCCCCATCACCCCTCAGTCCCGAGGATACATGAAAAGTAAGCGAAAACAAATTAGCACATAGAAATAAATGAACGTATTACATGTCATAATTTCGTACTTTAGTTTCATCATTATAAAAATATACTATGCATTAGTAAATGAGGGCAACGAACAAGGTCACAGGAGCAAGCAGCGCAAAGCTTCACCACGTTATCTAGAGCACACCCATCTTATTGCTATTACGCATGCGCACCCTTTCCCTCTCAAACTCTAACTGCGTCATACCTCGTGACTATGTCTCACGCATGCGCAGAAACAGAAATGCAAGCAGCGGCCATTTTACGGACAAGGGTTATTTGTATTAGTAAAACACATAGGCAAGCTTCGCTACTTGGCACGTATATCCAAAATATAGAGATTAGTAAAACGTACGTTTGTTATGAGGTTATGACAAATCGAGGTTCATGAATCGAGCAAGTCGCGATGCGACATCTTGCTCTATCACTTCTCTCTGGCACCTGTATAAAGGGTTTCCAATTTTTAGAGAGTTGGAACTGAGATGGGACTCAACGCTCTTGAGAGGTGAGCCTGACCTCAGCCATTATAAAGAAACCTCTGTGAAGGTTAAAGTCAAGTGAGACAAGAATTGGAAAACAAGTGGGTTGAGTTTTTATCTGCCATAAGCACAGTTAGCACAAGGAAATCTCTTTGTGACAATGATGTGTGTTGACACTAAATCGAACAGATTCAGACACACACTATAACAATGTTTTCAATGCTGAGAAATAGCATAGGCCAATTATATCCTTGTTTAGAAATTACTGTTGGTGATGAAATTTGCTAGTTATTGATGGGTGGCTTAGTAAGGGCGGATAGATGATAGATGTGAAATTATGATTTGCTTGGTCCTTATAATTAAACTGTAAGATGGGGAATCCATAGCTAAACGCTTACATTAAGAGGAATGTGGCAATATGACTTTTCACCGGTTGCAGATTCCATTTAAAATAAGTCAAATCACTGTTGAAGAGCACCAGTATACACTCTCCTGATCGGAGGACAGCAGTCAAAAACAAACAGCAAACAGGATTAACTGAAAGGAAACATGTAAAAAGAACATTTCACAACTACTATCTCATTTTTTTAACAGATTATATAACCAGTAAATCTGTGGGCAATGAGCCAGTATTAATGCTTTAGATAGCAGCAAAAGTTAGGAATTTGGGACCCGAGAAAATAAATACTTGTTGAAAAAACTAAATGCAATTTTCAACCAGTATTTTCAAGACCAGTACAGAATTTTATGACTTAACCTATGTACTAATACATTGGCTCATAAAAGTCCAATTTGTAGTGGGGCATAATCCGAAATACCTTATGAATATTAATGGGAGGTTATGTTATGTTATATTGATTTGTATAGCACAATAATCTCCTGAGTGGATATCCAGGTGCTTGAGCAGGTGTGTAGGTTTGTGGTCACAAAGCGCACAAAGGTGGTTTGCCGCATTGCGTGCAATGTAGGGGTGGGCAAAAACTCTGCTCCACTGGCAGAGTGCACAAATTTTGCCCACTCCGCATTCCACTTGGAATGTAATTATGGCAAAACTCTGCCAACCGCCGCATGGCAGAGTTTTTCTCGGGCACGTCTCTCCAACTTTAAGTTTGTGAGCGCAAGCAAGAACATGCGTCCCCTACAGTGATTTTCAGGCACTTGAACGTCTCCCATCAAGAATTCTCAAATGCATGCGGTCGCAGCAGCTGGTGACCATTCACATTGAGAAAGCTGCCTCTTGCATAGGAAATCTACTTGGGTGGCTGAAAGAAGCATCACCCTCTGGCGCGCCACGTGGGTCTGTTTGCGCTGATTTTACAGCACAGAACAACTTCCTGGGGCTGAAAATCATTGTGAGTAGCATGACATGCTGATTTCCCGCCCTCACAGAACTCCGCTGAATCATGGGAGTTTTTATGTAACTCTCTGGAGTTCCGCGACTGAAACTCCACGATTTCCGCCCACCCCTGGTGAAATTTTTATAAATATTACCTTTGAATTCCACCAATCTCTTCACTTAGCATTATTTTACATTGTTCTCTGCTTAATATGGCACCCTCATTTTTACTCTTCTTTGATCTAATACACATGCTCTCCTTATGTTATTGATACATTCCAAATTGGTGCTTAACATTATTTTTAACCTGCCATCTCAGTGGAGTCTGGCTCCCACTTTGATTGCACAAGATCAGATGGGTAGGTGCCTGACGTCTTTATTTTAGCAAGTAATGTTGGCTAGCACAAGAGGTAATATAAAATGCTCTCACTCAAGCGTTCTAATTACTGGTTGTGTAGCCTTACCAATGTGTGTTTATGACATACCTTGCCAAAATGTGGTTTTATGTAAACTTCCTTTTTATTTAATTTTACTTTTATATCCGTTAGGATACATACTGCAAATTATGAATGCCATCTATCTACATTGGACCTTTGCTATTGAGAGTGGTACAGGTTTATGTTAACGCATCTCTTAGCCCTGCAGCATTCTCTAAATATTGGGTCTTCTCTGTAAGAAATTGGGGTATTGGTTGAGAGGGGTGGAAGTCTAACTCGGGCAACAAATACAATCCCTCTGATGGTGAAACACCATAGAAAATAGGCTAACCTATTCTTAGGCCTCAGGTAGCGTGGCACAAAAGCAGTCAGGGTTGACTGGGGGCAAAATATTTATGCAGCACACAAACAGTAATAAAGCAAAAACACAACACAAAAAAAATCATGGAGGAAGCTTCCTTCATGAAGAGCAGGTTGAGCATTGTGGATGGACGCTGCTATAGTGTGAAAATCCAATCGTCACTGGAGCTTTGCTTTGGCAGTTGTCATAAACAGCACCGTTTCGACATGAAAGGGCCAGTTCACAAGGAGCCAACATTTCAGGATTTTCATCTTTTTCTTTCAAGTAGTTTCCACTGATGTCAGCCAAGGGTCCAAAACCTAGGGGGGTACCTCTTCAGATTCAGGACTTACTCCAGCAGAGGCCAGCAGCAGCCCTCAGTAAGGTCCAGATAGATTCAATTGCATATGGCTAGCTGGGCAGTTGGAGGGGGGCTTCTGAAGGTTGTTGTGTCCTTGTAGTTCATACAGGAGGTCAGCCAACTGACCCTTGGAGTCACTCTGAGTAGCCTGGGATAAAAGGAAGCAGTTCCACTCTTCCTTCTTCAGACAGCAATGCAGTCCTTCAAGCATAAGGTCAATTCTCTGGCAGGAGGGTAATCATTCTTCTGAATCTTCCTGATGTCCAGGAGTGTTCTGATGAGTGGCTCTGGAGGTCCAATATTTATACCTGGTGCCAGGCTTTGTGTAGGTGATTCCCTGAACTACCCTTAACACTGGTTCTGGAAAGTTCTTCCCTTATTGCTGGTCCTAGCATCCAAACTGTCTGGGGTAAAAAAAGGGAGGGCCTGGTACCAGGTTTCTTTGCTGTAGGCAAATTCCTTTGAAGTGCAAGTGTGGCTGGGTACAGCCCCTCTACAATCATCTTGCCAGGAACGCACATTCTGTCTACAGCTAAGCTAACTGCCTAAGCTTGTCTCACTTTCTGAAAGCAATACCTAGAACATAACATTACTTAACATGTATATTTGCAAAGTGCACTTTCACCCGTGGGCACCATAGTGCTGAATAACAGAATAATTGGGAGTTCTACAGCAGTTTGATCTACTCTAACATCTTGAAGACCATACCAATTTTGTCCAACAGAAGAACTGAAGATCAAGGCAATTATTTTCAGCACAAAGAGCACAATGGAAGCCTTCAAGGAATCAATTGCCTCCAACGCACAGAATAAAAGAACACTGGCAGAGGGCACATTTTGTTGGGACAAGAAAATGCCAACTTGTGCCAACTTCCTAAAATTACCATTTTCAAAATTGTAAGTTAGAATCCAACTTCACCATTAGAGAGGATTTTAAATTACAATTGATTTGAGTGCGAACATCAAATCTCTAAATGTCCCCAACCTAACTTATTATATGTAATAAAGTAACCCAGTGTTAGTCAATGGGAGATATAGGGCTTACATCAATTTATTTAAAAGTTTCTACCTGCCAGGACCTGTCCTACTTTTTTACTACAATGCACCCAGCCCTCTAAAGCCTTTGGGACCTACCTTAGAGGTTATGTTATGTAATATTGACTTATATTGTGCACTAATCACCAAGAAGGTATCCAGGCATTCGGGCAGGTGTGTGTGCTTCCCAAGGTACATATATAAAAAAAAAACAGGTGCTTACAGAACTCAAGACGTGAAGAGGAGGCTCTGATGTGTTGAGGGAGGTTGTTTCATGCCTTGGATGCGATGTAGGTGGATTGTTGAAAATGTATGCAGCTGTTCAGGTATTCTGGTCCTATGTTTGTAGTGCTTTGTATGTGTGTATGAGAAGATTGAATGAATTGACTGTTGTGAATGGGAAGCTAGTAAAGCTTTCTGAGGTGCAGTGTGATGTGAGTGTGGTGTAGGAGGTTGAGTATGAGTCGTGCAGTGGTGTTCTGGATTGTTTGGAGATTCTAGCCTAGAGGGTGTTTCTGTTGCCCAGCCTATTGGTGATGAGTGCTTCGGTGACAGTCCGTCGGACATTCCTGAGGCAACCATTTGATGATCGTTTGCAGCATATGTAGGATGTGGAAGCAAGAGGAGCACACTGCATTAACTTGAGCCATCATGTTTACCTTGTCATTTAGGCTGAGCCTTAGATTTTTTGTGTGGTCTGTGGGTGTTGGTCCTAGCTCCAATGGCCTCCTGGTGGAGTCCCAGGGTGAGGTCTTGTTGCTAAAGAACAGTCCCTCCTTCTTGTTGGAGTAGAGCTGCAGGCAGTTGGCTAGCATCCAGTCTGCTATCATGGAGTTGGTGAAGTTGGTTCTGGTGGTGACTGTCTTGTCCATCTGGCAGAGAATTCGTTTGGTGTCATTGATTTAGGAGATGATGGTGATGTCTCATGATAAGATGATGTCGGCGAGCAATGTCATGTATATGTTGAAAAGGGTGGGGCTGAGAGACAATTCCTGTGAGAATCTACATATCAATTTCTTGGTCTCTGATGTGAAGGGTAGAAGCCTGACGCTTTGGGTTCTTCCTCTGAGAAAGAAACAGATTAATTTGAGAGTGGATATTTATATGCCCATCTCGTAGAGTCTTCTGATGAGGGTGTTATGGGAGACAGTGTTGAGGGCCACAGAGAGGTCAAGCAAGATGAGGGCCGCTGTTTCTCCTCAATCCAGGTTATTTTGAATGTCATTGATGGCCACGATGAGTGCTCTTTAGGTGCTGTGGTTCTTTCTGAGTCCTAATTGAGTGTTTTCTAGAAGATGGAGAAGTTTGAGATGGGCTGTGAGTTGCTAGTTGATGCCCTTCTCGATCACTTTTGGCTGGAAAGGGGAGCAGAGAGCAGGGTCCAGAGTTGCTCTGTTGATTCAGGTGGGCTGTGGTCTGCTTGATCAGGTTTTTTGTTAGACCTGGCACTATTGCCGTGGGTTTCCCTTCCATTTTTTCTGTTGCATCATGTTTTTTTGCTGGTGTTAGATACTGTGGGCACTGTGCCACTGCTATACAGTGCCACCCTGCAAGTGCTCCCTGTTGTAAAATGATATATTAATCAGTGGGTCCATGTTTGGCTATTTGGTTTACTTGTCAGACCCTAGTCTAGTGCACTGATTGTGCCCAGGGCGTGTAAATCCAAATGCTGCTGATGGGCCTGCAGCACTGGTTGTGCCACCCACAGGAGCAGCCTTGTAAAATGAGTCTAAGGTCTGCCAATGCAGAGCCTGCATGCAGTCTGGTACTGTCATGCTGACTGGGCAAGTGCACCCACTTGCCAGTCCCTAAACCTTCCCTCTTCAGATCAGTCACCCCTATTGTAGGCCCAAGGGCACGGTGCATTGTAAGTATAAGGTAGGACAAGCCCTGATGTGTGTGGCATGTCATAATAGTGAATTACAGCCATTTTCGTTTTTCACTATTGCAAGGCTACCTGTTCTCCAAAGGCCAGAATGGACTGTTAGAATTATTACAATTTATAATCTAACTGACTCAGAGAACATGTTAGACATTCGAGTTTAGTATGCTTGAAAATCAGAATGATAAAATGCATCTTTTAGTGAAATTGGTTTTAACATTCTGTGTTTGCAAATACCACTTTTAGAAAGTAGGTATTTGCTTGTCTAACCTTTCAAGCCTGCCTCTGCTAGGTTGTGTATTCCTTTGTCTGGTGTTGTGAGTGACAGGGCTGGGGGCTTCCAAGAGACAGGATGAGTCAACCCAGTGGTGAATAGAGAGATCTGCATCTAGATGGGAGGGAGGAGTTGCACCTGAAATTTGAATAGGGCTGTGCCTGCCTTCCACAATGCTGGCTCCGCCTCCTGGGGAGCGGATAATGTCTCTGCCCTGCACACTGAAAGAAGAGAAGGAGTCCTGTCAACAAAGTGCTCCAGGGCTGTACTTGCCTTCCACAATACTGGTGCCACCTCCTGTGGGGCGTCTGATGTTTTTGCCCTGCACTGTGAAAGGAAAGGAGAAGTCTGGTAAACAGAGTGCTTCAGAACGGGTTTGGACTGGGCAAAGGCCCCTCTCCCCTCAGAGAACAAAGAATTTTGGGGTATAAATATTGGGACCCTGATCCCATAAAATTAGATCACTTTTGGACTACAAGAAGAAACCTTTACTGAGGACAGGAACCTGAAGAAACTGAGGAGACACTATTCCCAAGCTGAAGTGCTGCTTGGGGGATTGGCCTGCAGTGGTTGCCTTACTGCCAAAGGAAGGAAAAAGGAACTTTGTGTACTTTGCTTTCAACTTGTGAAGGATCTCCAAGGGCTTGGAAAAGAGCTTGCCTCCTGCTGAAGTCTCAGGGACAACAGACTTCACCACCCAGCTCCCCAGAGTTCTTTTGGAAGTGCCTGCTGCCGCTTTGGGCATTCTGAGGGACTGCGTGTTGGAAGGAGCTGGAAGCGCGACTCAACAAGAACAAATCGTGTTGCCGTCGCTGCTGCTGCTGTCGCACTTCTGTACAAGGGTGTCGCCACTGGAGTTGTCGCACTGCACCGCATCGAGAGAAGCATGCCGCACCGAATAGGAAGAGTGTCGCCATCGCTGCTGCCTGCCCTCGCACTCCGAACAAGGGTGTCACCGCTTGAGTTGTCGCACGGCACTGCATCGAGAGAAGAGTCTCGCAACGAGGTAGAAGCGTGTCCCCGTCGCTGTGCCTGCCGCACCACTTCTGAACAAGGGTGTCGCCGCTGGAACTGTCGCATTGCACCTCATCGAGGAAAGCACCTCGCATCCCCGAGAAGCGCGCTGCTGCCGGAGCTGCTGCCATTGCATTTCTGAACAAGGATGTCGCCGCTGTAGTTGTTGCATTGTGGGGAAGCTTCACGCATCGTGGGAGAACAGTGTCGCAGTTGGAGCTGTTGCCGTCGCACTTCTGAACAAGGGTGTCGCCTCTGCAGTCCACGCATTGAACCGAGAACTTCTTGCATCCCCGTAGAAGTGTGCCGCATCTCGAAGGTCTTCACGTCTTTACTTCTTTGCACCTGAACTTTGCCGCATTTCCCTCGCTGCGATATTGCTTGTCATGGAAGCGCAACGCATCCTAAGGTACATTGACGTAAAGTGTTGCATCTCAAGAACTGAACTCAACTAAGCTAAATCTACCATCGTAAAGTAACAGTATTGTGTATTTTTGTTGTTTATGGTCTTGTGGTAAATCTATATCAAGTATACTTATTTTTTATATAAAACCTTGTGTGGTGTCCATCTGTAGTGTTGTCACTGGGTTACTGTATGTGGTCACAAATGCTTTACACACTGCCTCTGAGATGAGCCTGTCTGCTCGTGCTAAGCTACCAAGGGGATGAGCAGGGGTTATTTTAGGAGTGTAATCCCCTTATCCTGACTAGAGGCAAGGGTCCCTATTTGTCACAAGTACCTACCTGTGCCAACTAGAGGACCCCAAATCTAACAGTGTTGATTTCTGGAGGTTTTCATTTATCTGAGATGACTTACAAGTATTAAAGAGGCAGGTTAAGGCCTGGCAAAAGATTTGTTTTTTCCAGGTCAAAATCGTAGTTTACAAATACACACACAAACTGCAGTGGCATGCCTGACATGTTTTACAGTGCTACTTTAGAGGGTGGCACAATGAGTGCTGTTTCCCAATAGTGACATTTAATTTCTAGGCCCTGGGTATTAATAGTTCCCTTTAATAGGGATGTACAAGCCAATTAGGTGTAGTCAGATTTACCATGTTTAAAGGAGAATGCACAAGTTCCTTAGCACTGGTTAGCAGTGGCACAGTGCACAGAGTCCTAAAGACAGCAAAAACAAATTCAGCAAACAAGAGGGGTGAAGTCAAAAGGTTTGGGGGAATACTACACCAAGGATGTCAGGTTTAACATTTCTCATACATTGTCTTTCTTGATAATATATGTTTATTGTCCCACAGTCTTCTTGCTATTCTTACAGATGCATTTCACTTTAAAGTGCCACGTGTGTTACTAAGCTTGCACTACTATAAAACTGCAAGGATACTGCCCACACAGCAGTTGATGCATATTATCCTTCAGCCTTGAAACAGCCCTTCAAATTATTTCTTTTTGTGGAACATTTGTCAGTTGAAATTAAGAAATATAAATACAACTTGCCCTAACTTTATTAAAGCTTAGAGCTGGGTTATTTGATGCAAACCATGCCCAAAGTTTCGGGTGGGATTAACTATCCAGCGCAAAACTGAATAAGCTTCGGAAAATATCCCAAAGTAACATAAAATTGTGTTACATGCTAGTTTGTGCTACTTTGAGTCAAGGGGACATTCCTTGGGTGGTACATGGGCATACCCATGCAAACATCCTGGATTTTGATGCAAATCACGATCTATTAACATTGATAGATAGGGATTTGAGCCAAAACCTTACGCCACCTTGAGGCAGTTGTAACATGAAGAAATTATTTAATTTCTTCCTATTTTGCAGTGAACAGCACTGTACAGAATATATATAAAGTAGGGAAATTATTAAAGAATAGTTTTGTACTGATAGGGTCCTCTTTCATTACAAAACCTATGCTTTAGAGAAAGTGCACACTCGTACACTGTAGCACATGGTTGTTTTATTTGGCACATGGCAGCTAAAAGTACACCAGCAATGGGAGAAATATAAAAATATGAATTCAACAATATTCCCCCGGAACAAATGTTAAAAAAACTAAAAATAACACAAACTCAAATCTTACCACCCATTCAACCTACATTCAAGACCACTTACCATAAATGGGTACCACAAAGATTGAGAGAAATACATAAGGTTTTAATAATACATATATCGACAGTATAAACATTTATATCTATTTTTGTGTGTGCTCAGCATTCAATTAACATAGATGGATTAAAAAAACACATATGCCCCACAAAAGATAAAAACAATGCTCAAAGACAAAAATAACCCTCTTTTCAAAAACACCACAGTAACTCAAAGGAGCAGCAATTGGTCTATTAAACTTCAGCTGATCTACTATTAGTATCAACAGGGATCCATGGCTGGATTAATTTCTCATGGAGAGTCTCCCAGTATACAGTATATTCTTCATACATATACATATATATACTCACTGAAAAAAACATAGGTTTCAGGGGCGTTATAGTTAGTTGGACATTTCACTCCTACAAAACCATAGAAATTCCCCCATTGTAGTTAGTTCAGCTAACTATAACTCACGTGCCCGCATTCCACTGCTGATGACGTCACATATTATGTCACTCATGACATGGTCAGTTACATCACTCATGACATCACTGATGACATCTCAAATGACATCACTGATGACATCACTGATGACATTATCCAGTGAATGTGTGTTTTTCTGAAAATTAAATATGTTTTATATATGTATATCTCAAGGTCGATGGAAGAATAAATGGGTATATAAGTGTCTAAATGGATGATTTTTCCACTCTCTCACTGGAAGTGAAACCAGGCGACACGGACACTTTCACAATACAACAGACGGTATAAAAACCACATTCCTTCCTCCTAATTAATCAATTAAACTTCTCACTGAAGAACAGGGGCCAGCTTCGATCAGTAAACAGCCGTTACAACAATTTATTTACTTTGTGATACCATTACAATGCATGCATTACCACCCATGTGTTGTACATCGCAAAGTCATTATTACGCATTTTTTTAGAACGTATGGTAATTTACCACGCGTGTCATTACAACACATTTTGTTGTAAAGGTATGTATGGTAAATTACCATGTGTTCTAAAAAACATGTAGACGATCCACGTCCCTCAGACGGTATACAGACAAAATATCAAATCAAAAATATAGAATAGCACTAATATCGAAGTGAAAATATAGAATGGACAAAATATCGAATGGACAGAATATAGTCAACAAAAATATCGAATTTTAGGTAAGTAATTTAATATTGATTTTCATAAATATAGAAAGTCAAAATATCGAAGTATATAATATAGGTATTAAATATATCAAATTTTTAATAATATCAATTTTTTTAAGTGTTTTGTATGTTAGAATATGTGTGAAAATTGTATATTTATTTTATAATTTATTTAAAGTAATACATTTTATTTTATTTAATTTTTGTGTAATTTAATTCAGTAGCGGGTTGTGGTTTTATAGGGAAATAGGATGGGAAGTAATTTTATTGTAATTTGTTAAATATTTAAATTTATTTATTGGTATTTATTTTAATTAATTGTTAATTAATTTTTAATTGCTAATTAAATGTTAATTGCAAATTAATATTACTTAATTGATTAATTGATAATTATGTTAATTTTATTAATTTATTTTCCGTAGCAGGTTGTGGGTTTATGGGGGAATAGGGTGGGAAGTAATTTAATTATAATTAATTAAATATGTTAGTTTATGTATTGGTTTTTATCTTGAATTAATTGTTTATTAATTTTTAATTGGTAATTAATTCAATTTTATTTGGTAATTATTTTTATTAATTGATTAATTGATAATTATGTTAATTTTATAAAATTATTTCCCGTAGCGGGTTGTGGGTTTATAGGGGAATAGGGTGGGAAGAAATGTAATTGTAATTAATTAAATATTTTAATTTATTTATTGGTATTCATTTAGAATTAATTGGTAATTAATTTTTAATTGCTGTTAATTAATTTGTATTAATAGGTAATGAATTTTAATAATTAATTTGTATATGTATTTTTAATTGATTAATTATTATATTATATTAAATTGGCAATTACTTTTAATAAATTTTTTACTGGTATTAATGTATATATTTTTATTAATATATGAAGTATTTACTTTCCCTACTGTTGCACTCTCTGGAGTGGGAATAGTAATTTTTACCCCTACGCTATTCAACGCTTTCCCTACTGTTGCACTCTCTGGAATGGGAATAGTAATTTTTACCCCTACACTATCCAACACTTTCCCTACTGTTGCACTCACTGGAGTGGTAATAGTCATTTTCACCCCTACGCTATCCAACGCTTTCCCTACTGTTGCACTCACTGGAGTGGGAATAGTAATTTTTACCCCTACGCTATCCAATGCTTTCCCTACTGTTGCACTCTCTGGAGTGGGAATAGTAATTTTAACCCCTACGCTATCCAACGCTTTCCCTACTGTTGCACTCTCTGGAGTGGGAATAGTAATTTTCACCCCTACGCTATCCAACGCTTTCCATACTGTTGCACTCACTGGAGTTGGAATAGTAATTTTTACCCCTACGCTATCCAACGCTTTCCCTACTGTTGCACTCCCTGGAGTGGGAATAGTAATTTGTACCCCTACGCTATCCAACACTTTCCCTACTGTTGCACTCACTGGAGTGGGAATATTAATTTACCCCTACGCTATCAAACGCTTTCCCTACTGTTGCACTCACTGGAGTGGGAATAGTAATTTTTACCCCTACGCTATCCAACGCTTTCTCTACTGTTGCACTCACTGGAGTGGTATTAGTAAATTTTACTCTCCCGCTATCCTACGGTAAAAATATTGTATATTTTTAATTAATATTATGTTAATATATATATATATATATATATTCACTCCTCCAATGCCGGTTTGTGCACACAGGCTGTCGTTGCGCGGTCCTGGACAGGCCACCGACAGGCCTCAAATAATTCCCTCCAAATACCTCGAAGATTTACGAAGCACACCAGGACACACAGATTTCGTTTGCAGGTTTATTAGCAGGTGAAAAAGTGCACTTTTTCACCTGCTAATAAACCTGCAAACGAAATCTGTGTGTCCTGGTGTGCTTCGTAAATCTTCGAGGTATTTGGAGGAAATATATATATATATATATATATATATATATATATATATATATATATTTGAGAAAAAAAATTCAGTTTTTTTATAACTTGAATTAATTATTTAATACTTTTAAGGTTATTTAAGTATTTGTAAGTATATTTTAGTTAATTATTTTTAATTTTCATTAATTTAAAATTATTTTCAAGACACTTAAAAAAATTCGATGTTTTGACTAACTATATTTTTTAAACTATATTTTTGATTCGATATTTTTGTATTTACCTGTTTGTAGATCGGAATTCGATATTTTTGTATTCAATATTTTATCCTCGATATTTGTGTAATTCTATATTAGTATAATCGATATTATGACAGTGATCCCCTCAGAGAGGACCTGAAGCAGGAACCACGAGTAGAGAGGGTTTAGGGTAGTGCAGGGGTGTTTGGGTAGTGTAGGGGGTCCTGCTGGGGGTAGTGTTTTAGGGTTTAGGGTAGTGCAGTGGTGTTTGGGTAGTGTAGGGGGTCGTGTTGGGGTAGTGGTTTAGGGTTTAGGGTAGTGCAGTAGTGTAGGGGGTCGAACTGGGGGTAATGTTTTAGGGTTTATAGTAGTTCAGTGGTGTATGGGTAGTGTAGGGGGTCGTACTGAGGTAGTGTTTTAGGGTCTAGGGTAGTGCAGTGGTGTTGGAGTAGTGTAGGGGGTCATGCAGGTGGTAGTGTTTTAGGGTTTAGTGTAGTGCACTGGTGTTTGTGGTAGTGTAGGGGGTCGTGCTGGGGTTGTGTTTTATAGCATAGGGTAGTGCAGTGGTGTTGGGGTAGTGTAGGGAGTCATGCTGGTGTAGTTTTGTAGGGTTTAGGGTAGTGCCGTGATGTTTGTGTTGTGTAGGGGGTTGTGCTGGGGGTAGTGTTTTAGGGTTGATGGTATTGCAGTGGTGTTTGGGAAGTGTAGGGGGTAGTGCTGGGGTAGTGTTTTAGGGTTTAGGGTAGTGCAGTGGTATTTGTGTAGTGTAGGGGGTAGTGTTGGGGGTAGTGTTTTAGGGTTTAGGGTAGTGCAGTGGTGTTTGGGTAGTGTAGGGTTCATGCTGGGGGTAGTGTTTTAGCGTTTATGGTAGTGCAGTGGTGTTTGGAAAGTGTAGGGGTAGTGCTGGGGTAGTGTTTTAGGGTTTAGGGTAGTGCAGCGGTGTTTGGGTAGTGTAGGGAGTCGTGCTGGGGTAGTTTTTTAGGGTTTAGGGTAGTGCAGTGATGTTTGTGTTGTGTAGGGGGTTGTCCTGGGGGTAGTGTTTTAGGGTTTATGGTAGTGCTGTGGTATTTGGGAAGTGTAGGGGGTAGTGCTGGGGTAGTGGTTTAAGGTTTAGGGTAGTGCAGTGGTATTTGTGTAGTGTAGGGGGTAGTGCTGGGGGTAGTGTTTTAGGGTTTAGGGTAGTGCAGTGGCGTTTGTGTTGTGTAGGGGGTTGTCCTGGGGGTAGTGTTTTAGGGTTTATGGTAGTGCTGTGGTATTTGGGAAGTGTAGGGGGTAGTGCTGGGGTAGTGGTTTAAGGTTTAGGGTAGTGCAGTGGTATTTGTGTAGTGTAGGGGGTAGTGCTGGGGGTAGTGTTTTAGGGTTTAGGGTAGTGCAGTGGCGTTTGGGTAGTGTAGGGGTTCATGCTGGGGGTAGTGTTTTAGGGTTTAGGGTATGGCAGTGGTATTTGGGTAGTGTAGGGGGTCGTGCTGGGGTAGATTTAGGGTTTAGGTTAGTGCAGTGGTGTTTGTGTTGTGAGGGGGGTCGTGCTGGGGGTTGTGTTTTAGGGTTCAGAGTAGTGCAGTGGGGTTGTATAGTGTAGGGGGATTTAGGGTAGTGCAGTGGTGTTTGGGTAGTGTAGGGGGTCATGCTGGGGTAGTGTTTTAGGGTTTAGGGTAGTACAGTGGTGTTTGTGTAGTGTAGGGGTAGTGTCTTAGGGTTTAGGGTAGAGCAGTGGTGTTTGTGTAGTGTAGGGGGTCATGTTGTGCATAGTAGTTTAGGGTGTAGGGTTGTGCAGTCATGTTTGTGTAGTGTAGGGGGTTAGTGATTTATAGTTTAGGGTAGTGCAGTGGTGTTTGGATAGTGTAGGGGGTTGTGCTAGGGGTAGTGTTTTACGGTTTAGGGTAGTGCAGTGGTGTTTGTGTAGTGTGGGAGGTCATGCTGAGGGTAGATTTAGGGTTTAGTGTAGTGCAATTGTGTTTGGGTAGTGTAGGGACTTGTGCTGGGGGTAGTGTTTTCAGTTTTAGGGTAGTCCAGTGGTGTTTGTGTAGTGTGGGGAGTCGTGCTGGGGGTAGTGTTTTAGGGTTTAGGGTAGTGTAGTGGTGTTTGGGTACTGCAGGGGGTCATGCTGGGGGTAGTGTTTTAGGGTTTAGGGTAGTGCAGTTATGTTTGGTTAGTGTAGGGGGTCATGCTGGGGGTAGTGTTTTAGGATTTAGGGTAGTGCAGTGGTGTTTGGGTAGTGGAGGGGGTAGTGTTTTAGGGTTTAGGGTAGTGCGCCCAACCAGCCACAATATCCATGGACAAAGGGGATCCTGACTCTTTTGAACGCTCCGCCAATTGAATAATTTGGGTCAAGGGCCCTACCACGTCCAAGACCTATCAAACCTTTTCTTAGGATCCCTCATATACTTAGAGAAAAAGGTACATAGTTTCTCATCAATTTAAGGCATGTGTGCCACCTTCCCCTTTAGTGAGGACCGGGGGCTTTCTCCCTTCATCCTATTCCTGACCTCCCTTCCAAGGTGTTGATTGATTTTCCCCACCACATACTCTGCTACTTTGGCTTCAGGGGTCCACTCCTCCGATCTAGGATGATAAATTTGGGTAGGCTCGAAAATGTCTGAGTGGACCCGTCCCCAACGGGGGACTGAGAGGAGAAGGACTCTGGACGCCAGGGACGTCCCGAGTGCTTATCCTCATCGGAGGAGTAATCGTCCTCCGATACACCCTCCCTTTCTAAGGTAAACCCACCGTCGGGGTCTACAATAGTGGTGACAGCATCACAATTTTCTCCGGGTTCCTCCTCCTCCTGGAAGGGTGCATGTTTTAGTGTTCGCTCACTCTTGAGGAAGGTCTCCGTAAGTGTATCAAATCCTTCCAAGTGCCCAGCTTTATGCTTAATGGCCCTTTTATTACCCATCCGGGAGCTACTGGGACCCGCCACCACCAGATCTGGGTCACTGAACACGCAAGGGATGCTTTTCGACAGCTTATCAACCTGATGCCCTAGAAATAGCCAGAGAGAGGGCTTGGTCCACTGCTGGAGGGAGAAGTTGGGGGGCCTTTCCTCCTCCACTTCCTGGTAGGAGGAGTAAAAATGGTCTTCTGGAGAAGACATGATAGCAGAAGGTGTGAGCACGGAACAAATGCCCTTAAAATCATTTAGGCAGCCCCCTCGCCGGTGCTCCAACAGCTGGGCTTTTCCCGAAGCTGTTATAAGAATAGACTGAGGCGCAATGCCAATTACCACCACCAGGTGGTACTGGTCACTAACATGGCCGTGTGGGGAAATCACCACGTAGCGGTGTCCAAATTAGGCGAGGGTTGGTCGGGAATCAAGCGGACACTAAAGGAGTGACCGGATTCCCAAACGCACGTAAAGACCAGCGGGAGCGCTCTACGGAGCTGCCTCGCTCGGACCAGACACATCTGACAGGATCTCTCCGCGTGCAGAGCGCACAGCGGGAGAAACTGCAAGGGGGAGAACGTGCTTGGACAAGAGCCTGCTGCACAGGGAATATGAAACAATACCAAGGCAATAATGCTAATAACGTGCACAAGAAACCGCTATACAAACAGCAACAATGTCAGATTAAGCCAAGAATGTAAGGAATGCACTTAACTGATGAGAAGTGAAGAAAGAGAAAGCGGAAGGGACATCACGATATTATATATGATGGACTGTGATATGATTGGACTATAGTTGCCTTGGAGACTACCCCCCTAATGGTTCATGGGTTGTGTAGTCTTTTGTTTAATGATTGTTGTGTTATGTTTTCTTTGAACTGCTATGCAAATAAAGTGAGGAAAGATATGCATAATCCTCACCGCGGTCCTGCCATAGAATTCATTAAACTTTCGATCTGATTTAGAAACATAGATCATAAAAGTGTACATAAAAACAGTAAATCCTCTTTCCTAATACAATACAGTGAGAATGAATTAAAACCAGTAGGTAAAAATGAGTGTTACAAAGCCGGGTTCAGAGCAACTTCAGGTTAACAGTTTCGTAAATTTCAATGTTTCGCAAGATCAATCTCATGTACTTCGTGCAAAATACGCAATAAGGGGTCCAAGTAAGATGTAAAGCTCCAATACCTGACCAGTCTGCACTAAATAAAACTGCAGAAAAACTAAAAATAAAAAGTGTTTTGCACACTTCTGTCATTGGGCTATATGTGGGCTACATCTGGGTGATATTTGTGCTACATTTGGGCTCTTTTTTCTCTGGTGGCCATCTTGAGAGACTTATTTGTTATGAAGTTTCCTAATTTCCTCATTTACTGCAGTCTCCTCAGTAGGAAATGCTTTCAGATTTTTACTTTGATTCCATCAAGAAGGCATTCAGATGTGTCACACATTTGCCATAAATTCAGAATGTTAGCACTCTAGTTGCTCATTAGATCACTGTAGTAAAGTTACTGCTCACCAGGGAGTTAACTGGAAGTCTACTTCTGGCATTGAAAGTGATTGTTTCAGTCTGTATGTCAGAATTTTCTAATGAAATAGAAGAGGGGTTGAGATCTCACTTAAAACATGCCCTAAATTGTATTTCTGCAGCACTAACCATAATTTCTATGGCAAAATGTACCCCCTCGTTTTGTTCCTTTTTAAATTAAATGTTTTAAATGTTACCAGTTTATTCCAATCAAGATGGCTTCAGGTGTGCCATACTTTCGTCGGTGGTAAGGTTGTTAGCGCTCTAGTTGTTCTTTAGAACAATCTGGGAAGCTGCAGTAGAACACAAAGGCATCAACTGACAGTCTCTGCCCTTGTTGGATGTACATGTTTTACTGAGAATGTCAGACTTCATTCTCACATGACTGAGAAAGATAATGTGAATTTATTGAAAATATGCTCTCATTTTAGCTTCTGGAACACCTTTCAAAACTCTATGGGACAAGCATGTGAAAATAGTTTTCTCTCAAACATGATTCTTGATATCCCAGCAGAAGGTTTTTCACAGGGTTAAATCACCTTAGAACACACACAATTCCTGAAATTAGTAGGGTGCCATCAACAAATGAATTATAATGTAACTAAAGGCTGTTTTCACCCTTTATAGTTCTCCTTTTGATAACCCTCAAAATCTTCCATTCACTACAATGCATTTCAATGGGGTACTATCATGTATATTGGTCCCAAGATGCTACCAGCAATTCCAGGATTAAGTGCTGACAGCCAATCAGATCTCACGATGACATGTGTGGTTAGGCTCCGCCCAGATAACGATATTTTTTCAGTTTCACATTTCTCAGGAACTACTGAACGGGCTAACATCATTTAACAAAAAGAGTTCTTTTTGAACCAAGGGCTACCTTTTTGCCAAATTTGGTGTAATTCCGTTCAGAAGTTCGGGCAGTAGCAGCGGCTAAAGTTTCCTATGGGAAATTGCAGGAAAACACGTTTTGGGATCCCCTTTTTTCTCGCGCCCCCCTTGATGAATCACCCCAAAACTTGCAAGATAGGAGCTGACCGGTGCGTGCCAAAAGTTTTGAACAATTCACGAAGATTCGACAATCGGCGCCAAAGTTATTCGGAATAGAATGTTGTGATTTTCCTATGGAAAATAGGTCCTAACTGTAACTACCTACTGGCGACCGCCAGTAGGTTATATATATATATATAATAGAATGGGAGTTGGGAGCACACTGTCTCACAGTCCCAGCACAGTTCGCCCCTTTGCATCCTGGTAAATGCAGTACACAGTTCAAACTTACTTCAAAAATAGCTGGAGTTTTTCACCAAAGTTGGTGCAGACACTGCTGTATATCTCTAGACATGTGTTTCTGGGTTGAGCACTTCATCAGTAGAGAGCAGCAGTTTTAGAGAGGAAAGAAAGATCATCTGGGGTTGCTGGAAATGCTGCCAAGTTCTTCTCAGGTCACAGTACCACTGACAGGCACACAGGTGCATCTCCAAAGCTCGTCAGCTTGCTGACTCAAGGGAGCCTTTTAAACTGAATGGGGGTTGGGAGCACACGGCCTCACAGTCCCAGCACAGTTCGCCCCTTTGCATCCTGGTAAATGCAGTACACAGTTCAAACTTACTTGAAAATTAGCCGGAGTTTTTCACCATAGTTGGTGCAGACATTGCTGGATATGTCTAGACACGTGTTTCTGGGTTTAGCCCTTCATCAGTAGAGAGCAGCAGTTTTAGAGAGCAAATAAAAATCATCTGGGGTTGCTGGAAATGCTGCCAAGTTCCTCTCAGGTCACAGTACCAATCACAGGCACACAGGTGCATCTCCAAAGCTCGTCAGCTTGCTGGCTCAAGGGAGCCTTTTAAACAGAATGGGGGTTGGGAGCACACTGCCTCACAGTCCTAGCACAGTTCACCCCTTTGCATCCTGGTAAATGCAGTACACAGTTCAAACTTACTTCAAAATTAGCTGGAGTTTTTCACCAAATTTTGTGCAGACATTGCTGTATATCTCTAGCCACGTGTTTCTGGGTTGAGCCTTTCATGAGTAGAGAGCAGCAGTTTTAGAGAGCAAAGAAAAATAATCTGGGGTTGCTGGAAATGCTGCCAAGTTCCTCTCAGGCCACAGTACCGATCACAGGCACACAGGTGAATCTCCAAAGCTCGTCAGCTTGCTGGCTCAAGGGAGCCTTTTAAATGGAATGGGGGTTGGGAGCACACTGCCTCACAGGCCCAGCACAGTTCGCCCCTTTGCATCCTGGTAAATGCAGTACACAGTCCAAACTTACTTCAAAATTAGCTAGTGTTTTCACCAAAGTTGGTGCAGACATTGCTGTATATCTTTAGAAACGTGTTTCTGGGTTGAGCCCTTCATCAGTAGAGAGCAGCAGTTTTAGAGAGCAAAGAAAAATCATCTGGGATTGCTGGAAATGCTGCCAAGTTCCTCTCAGGTCACAGTACCACTCACAAGTACACAGGTGCATCTCCAAAGCTCGTCAGCTTGCTGGCTCAAGGGAACCTTTTAAACAGAATGGGGGTTGGGAGCACACTGCCTCACAGTCCCAGCACAGTTTGCCCCTTTGCATCCTGGTAAATGCAGTACACAGTTCAAACTTACTTCAAAACTAGCTGGAGTTTTTCAGAAAAGTTGGTGCAGACATTGCTGTATATCTCTAGACACGTGCTTCTGGGTAGAGCCCTTCATCAGTAGAGAGCAGCAGTTTTAGAGAGCAAAGAAAAATCATCTGGGGAGCTGGAAATGCTGCCAAGTTCCTCCCATGTCACAGTACCACTCACAGACACACAGGTGCATCTCCAAAGCTCATCAGCTTGTTGGCTCAAGGGAGCCTTTTAAACAGAATGGGGGTTGGGAGCACACTGCCTCACAGTCCCAGCACAGTTTGCCCCTTTGCATCCTGGTAAATGCAGTACACAGTTCAAACTTACTTCAAAATTAGCTGGAGTTTTTCACCAAAGTTGGTGCAGACATTGCTGTATATCTCTAGACACGTGTTTCTGGGTTGAGCCCTTCATAAGTAGAGAGCAGCAGTTTTAGAGAGCAAAGAAAAATCATCTGGGGTTGCTGGAAATGCTACCAAGTTCCTCTCAGGTCACAGTGCCACTCACAGGCACACAGGTATATATATATATATATATATATATATGTCTGGCAGGCTCTGCTGAGCATTTCTTCATTGGATTGCGCTAGCAATCATGTCCACTACCCACCACGATGCTTGGCTGAGACTGCGGTCAGGGGATATTCATATCCCCTATTTGGGTGATCGGGATTCCTGTGTTGGCCCCCGCAATGGATTCCGAGCGGAGAGGTAGCGGCGGTTATGAAGGGGGACTCGAGGGGGCGCCAAACTGTTTAAATGACTCACCCCCAACGTGCTTCTACAGCTGGGCCTTCCACGGAAATCCACTCCGAAAATATCACCCCGTGCAGCATTTCCAAATCTCATGAGGCATAACATTATGGCATTGTGGGATATGCAGTTCCACTACGCGGGGCTACATAGGAAGGCCGAACTATATCAAGGGGGCGGAGCAAGGAACTGACAACAGCAGCGTGGCAGGACTATCGACGCCGCAGCACTAGGAGCAGTTGGAGAGGGGCGCTGAGGAAGGCTGATATTGCCGAAATGCATTCGCCCGGGACATTTGTTCATTACAGTGCTACTTTGTCTCTCCCTTGGGGTCACGGCTCTTTTCTTTTGGAGGGGGTGTAAATTCATATATATATCATGTGATCAAGGTCCGACTGGGACCGAAACGTGTCATGGCGGAGGTGCTGGGTGTAAAAATACAATAAAATATTGCATCACGATACTGTGTACGCTTCGTCTCTGTGGAGATTGAATTCCTGTTGGTGAGACGAGAACAAGGATATATATATATATATATTTATATATAAACATGTCGAAGAGTTTCAGTGGAAGTATTTGTTAAAATCCATGGTAAGTAAGTCGACTTGAATGTAGGTTGGATGGGTGGTAAGATATCAGTTTATGAGTTTTTTGAAAGTTCATTCTAAAAGGAATTCTGTTAAATTCACTGCTCAGTGGTACCCTGCCTGCTGATTGTGTGGGGTCCCTCTTTTTGTCAGTAATGAGGGACCAAAAGTCCCATTTCCTAGAAGTGCTGCTTTGAGTCAAATATTAGTAAAGTTACCTGCCTACCTCTTATGATAGTGTAATCGGGATTGTGACACTGCAAGTACTATTTTCATGTACAGTGGTCAGACAAGGCTTGGGTTTATGTAATTTTTCCACTGCCCCTGGGTTTGCATCACATGAGGTCAGCAAGTAGTCTATGCATGACAATGAGCTTAGTGGTGAGGAGTAAAATGAGTCCTTATGGAGTGGCACTGCCCGCATGTATCTATCAGTTTATATATATCTATGTTTTCTCCTAAGACTTCTTCTGAATATGTGTTACAAGAATCTGTACCTCAGGACCAGTCCACTTAGGGGTACAGTACCAGATTAAAGCCTTCAATATTTCAGAATGACAAATATTTCCCTGAAAAATACAGGGGCATCTGGATTCTGTGCATAGCTATTAATTATCACTAGCTTCTCATTGTACAGTGCCCTCGCTACTATATTATATCTGCACTTGTGAATGTCTGTGTTAGCCTACAGTCTACATGACTCTGTTTAAGAATACCGACCCCCTTGGAAGAGGAGCTGTAGAGGAGAAATACTTGTGTGGGCCCATCTCTGCAACATTGTTAGACTATAGAGGTGAAAGGTGTATTTCCTATATCATATCAGTGTCTATTCTGTGCATTCTAGACATGTCAGTAAACGCTTCACCTTGTGAGAGTTCTTTAGTTACCTAATATTCCAGGAAAGTAGTTTTAATGTTTTATTAACAGACATTGTTTTGCTAGGCACTTATCTCAACTCTGCTATTTTCTAAGTACAGTCCAGGCGGTAGTGGCCAACATGCATTTTCTCACGTATATTTGCCAAAAACCTCAATAAACCCTAACTTCATGTCCCTCTTCCTCACACCAACTCAAAAGATCCAAATACCAACTCCTGTGGGTGGTAGAGTGCAGGGAGTTTAGTTAAAGCACAAGTTACTTCTGTAACGATATATCTGTAAGAAACAGTAGTTAGTGTTAGATTCCTTATCTTAGTATATCCCCAGGCGTCAGACTGGATCCAGAAAGTTTTGCGTAGCAGTACCTCTGCGCGTCGGCAGGCGTCGTCTGTGGCTCCGCGTCCGTCGTCGGCGTCGTCTGCGGCTCCGCGTCAGTCGTCGGCGTCGTGGTTGCCGGGATGACGTTGTCGGAGTACATAGACGCCACCCTCGCGCGCTGACGTCAGTTCTTGTACATAGCTTTCCGCGCCAGGAACGCAGAGCCATGCCAGAGACCGACACTGGTGCCATAAAACTAGGGCCCTCAAAGGGAAATACCTTAACCCTAGATATCGGTACGCAGAACGGGAAGGATGGGTGGGGCGGTAAGGAATCTAACACTAACTACTGTTTCTTACAGATATATCGTTACCGAAGGTAAGTAACTTGTGCATCTGAAAGAAACAGGTTAGTGTTAGATTCCTTACCTTACAATAGATACCCCAGCAATACCAACCCCGATGGTGGGTCTGTGGACCAAGATCACACCAGAAAGTCCTGGAGAATGGAACGGCCGAAAAAGCCATCTCTCCCGACTTGGCTGTCCAGGCAGTAGTGTCTAGCAAACGTGTGCAGCGGGGCCGACGTAGCTGCCTGACAGATGTCCTGCATGGGGACTCCCCGACCCAGGGCAGTAGTAGCCGCCATGGCCCAAGTGGAATGGGCCCTCAGCCCAACACGGGGCTCCTTTTTAGCCGAGGAGTAACAGACCTTGATGCACAACACGACCCACCGAGAGATGGTCTGTTTGTGCACCGCCCATACCTTCTTCGCGCCCACGTAACCAACAAAGAGCTGGTCGTCCACCCGGAACTGGCGTTTGCGATCAACGTAGAAGGAGATCGCACGTTTTGGGTCCAGACAGTGGAGCCTCTCTTCCTCTGTGGAAGGATGCGGAAGCGGAAAGCAGGTGGGCAAGTTGATGGACTGCCCGATGTGAAAGGCTGTAACCAACTTGGGCAGGAAAGAAGGACATGTTTTCAACACAACTTAGTCCGGATGGACGGAAAGGAAAGGAGTCTTAGAAGAAAGGGCCTGGAGCTCACTCATCTCCTGGCAGAGGTGATGGCTACTAGGAATGCAGTCTTAAGAGTAAGAAGACGAAGACGGCAATTGTGAAGTGGCTCCAAAGGAGCGCACATCAGAAATGTAAGAACAAGGTTCAAGATCCACTGAGACATCACAAAAGGAACATGAGGGAACATGTGCGTGATGCCCTTAATGATCGGGGACTTGAAAAGAGAAGGCTGATCAGGAAGCCTCAAGAAGGCAGAAATGGCAGAGAGGTAGCCCTTAAGAGTGCCCAGAGCAGAGCCCTGATGGGCAAGAAAAAGAAGGAAGAGGAGAACCTCTAAAAGGGGGGCAGAGAGAGGATCCATAGCCTTTGCTGTGCACCATGCCACAAACTTGTTCCACCAGCAGGCGTATACCGATTTTGTGGAGGGACGCCTGGCTGCCAGAATCACATCACATACTTCAGGAGGCAAGTCAAATGGCCTCAACTGCCGCCGCTCAATCTCCACGCATGGAGGTGGATGCTGGACCGGTTCGGGTGGAGGACCGTCCCCTGCTGCTGCGACAGAAGGTCCTCCTGAAGAGGCAGACGAATTGGAGGATCGACTGACATGCTGAGTAGCTCGGGATGCAAGTATCTTCGTGCCCAGTCCGGCCCGAGGCAATAAAGGTACCGACGGTGGGGGTCGGCAACCGACATCAGTCGGTTACAGTCGTCACAGGGCTTGAACCCGGGCATCCCTACCGGCACCGGAGTCGATAAATGACTCGAGAAGATCCAAAACAGATCGAAAAAGTTATTCAAAAAATGACTAAGGAGTACTGCTCTTCCCGGATCTGCGCTTGCTGGCGATGAAAAAAAAGAACTGATATCAGCGCGCGAGGGCGGCGTCTAAGTACTCCGACAATGTCATCCCGGCGACCACGACGCCGATGACGGACGCGGAGCCACAGACGACGCCTACCGATGCGCAGGGGTACTGCTACACAAAACTTTCCGGATCCAGTCTGACGCCTGGGGATATTCTAAGGTAAGGAATCTAACACTATCCTGTTTCTTTCACATACACCTTTTTTCTTTCCCCTATACTTTACCATAGGGAGTCAACGTTGATATCTCTCTATAATAAAGTATAGAAAACATTGAAAACATTTATTCTATTTATAATAAATTAGTAAGAATATTGGTATGTTGAGTATTAATATAAATTCATTGTATTACTTTTTATGAATGTAGACTAAAATAAGAAAATGTGACAGCACTATTAACTTTATTTTCAATTAAATCTTAAATTAACTTAAATATACTAAATTAATTCAAAAGTATTGGAGAAAATACATTTCCACCTAAAGTAAAAAAAATTATATTTTAGTGCACATTCCAAATTATTGAAAGTGATGAATAGAATTGTTTTAAATAGTTTAATTATATATTAAGTAAAAAATAATTGTTAAATGTATTTATAATTTAAAAATGATAATAGAATATTTTATAAATTAAGTAATAAAAATGTTTTCCTTTTAGCTTTTTTAACAATAAAATATATTTATTTTTATTTTCAACTATTTAATATAATTTATTTTAATTTAATATTGTTTCCTATGGGTTTTTATTGTAAGTCCTAATCTCCATTAAATCTTATGGGAGGGTGTTGCAGTACCAGATGTTGATGATGTGTAGTTCTGGATTTACTACTGTTTCTTCATTTGGCACTAGAAACATACACTTCCAAGTTTGGATCTATCCCCATTCTTAGGGGGTCAAGAAGTGAAGTATAAACTTTTTAATGGTCAAAAGTAGGAAAGTTCCTCAAAACTGTAAATGTAAACTTATACATGTAACGTATCTACAAGTGTCAGTTACCTTTGTGAATAGCTTCATATGTGTACAACCGCAGCAAATGTGCAGCTGCAGTGAGCAAAGGCCCATTTGAAAACAAAGATGCAGTAGAAGTCTTACACCAGTAGTGTGTTAAAACCTCACAAATAGTACTGATGGGTAAATGTGGGTTGGGGATGTGGAAAGGACCCAAAAAGGGAGATGTTGTTTGTATTAGTAGAGTCATAAATAGAAATTCAAAGAGGAGCATGGGGGAGAGAGACATGCAGATCAAGACAGAACTAAGAAATGAAAGTAATTTTACAGATCTGCCAGGCTCAACTGTATTTCAATCTAACCCATGGTTAAAGTCAGATGCACGCCATGCAAAGTTTTTCTTAGAACATCAACAAATTCCATTAAAATCAATGGAGGCAGGGAAAAACATAATCAACACAATGGGCTAAATAGGGAACAAAACATGCAATGTATTAACAGAAAAGTGGGATGGATAAAATGGATGAAATATGTTACTATTTGAGATTCTCCTTTGGAGGATTTTGAAAGTGCTTGGATGTAAAATCTGGAGCAAGGGGAATTAAGAGTAGAGTGAAATTTGTATGTGCCGTCCAGGGTTGTTCTCTGTGAATGCAAAAAAGAACAAATGATGGACATAAAGCTGAACAAATCAAACATTCACCCCCAGTCCCAGATCTGAGTTTATTACATTGATTTTTTCTCACCACCTCATCCCTGTTTTGACCCAGCCATATGCAAATCAGTCTTGACCCTGCTCCCCAAGGGAACAGTCCAGCCTGGACTTACAGGCCAGGTCCTCCCTGGACCGAAACCAGGCATCCTGGGACCAGTTTCGGGGTATCATATCTCATCAGCCGGGCTAGCCTTAATCCATTGGCATGGTGAGCATGGGACCCACGTCTGGGCATACCCTTCCCACTTAGGCTGACAAAAGAAGAGAGAACAAATCATGGACAGACTGCTGAACATATCAAATATTCACCCCCAGTCACAGATGTGGGTTTACTCCATTGTTTTTTTTCTCCCCATGCCACCCCAATTTAGACCCAAACATATGCAAATCAGTCTTGACACTGCTCCCCATGGGAACAGTCCAGTCTGAACAGCCAGGTCAGGTCCTCCCCGGACAAGAAACCAACATCTTGGGACCGGTTTTGGGGATCTCTGTATAGGGGTGAATATTTGACATTGTTTAGCATTCTGTCCATCAATTGTTTTTTTGCAGTTCTTTGTGAATAGGCATTCCATGACAAAGCCTCTCCTTGGTTGTTTGCCTGTGCTTGTCTGTTCTTTTAATCTCTTGTACAGCTCCTGTCATCCTGGTCCAAATGAAGACTTCCACTTAACCATAGATCTGCCTGTACACATCAATGTCAGACTCTTTTTGTTACAAATGTCCTAAGCTCACAACCATTTCCCTCAATTCCTATTCCATTAGGTGTGGTTTGAATTACAATGCTGGCATGAAGTAGCCTAGAAGTCTTGGTGTGGTGGATACTGCTAGAAAGTCTGCCTGGGCAGGCCTGAAAAAAACCTAGCTACCCATTGACAAGGGAATCCTAGTTGAACTGTCAGTCTTCCTGCAGACCTGTTGACATTTTTAAGTTGATTGCCTGCGGGTTGGGGCTGCTAGTGTTGGTTTTGTTGAGTAGGGAATAAAGATTATTTAGAGGACTGCAGGTATTTGTTTGGTAGGGTGGGCACTGGCAATGGACTGGGGATGCTGGTGTTGGCGTGAGTGTAGGTGTCATGGAATCTCCCTTAGATGCTCATGTGATCATGAAAGTTGTTGCAAAGCAGGAGAAGGAGTTATGCGATCAACTGTAGCTCCCTTGCCTTGCTTTTCATGACAAGATACAGACTACATTCCTTGGAAGTGAATTGTTCCAGAGGACCAGCAGGGCAATTGATGCCATCTCAACGGCAGGCCAATCCCAATGCTTGCACCAGATATTTAGAGGAATTGACATGCATCACAAGCCATTTCCAGCACTACAACACCAGGGCACAGTAGCAATATGATAAACAATGTGTGTCATGGCACTTCTATGCCATTGACCACATCCTTCTGTATTAGGACCAATGGCTACACCAAAGCGGCACTTATGTAACCTCTTTCCAATGCACACAGTTGTCTCAATTGACACTGACATAACTCCTTCAATGTGCAGGTTGGCTGCAGTCCAAGGACGGATTCATGGAAGTGTGTCACTGCCTTTCCTGGAGCAAGACGTGATAGCTTAATGTACAGTCAGTCCTCAATTGCATAGCAATTGCTTACGGAAATGATGTGAATGCACAACAATGGTAAGGCAATTGTAAGTGATTTACTTTCTTGCGATGTTACATATGTTCTCTCGCTTATGATCTTCTCATCCTTTTCAGATGTCTAACAGCTGAGTCAATAGAGGTTTAAAGAGCACACATTCCGATTGGAGGTCTCACAAGTGCATATTTGGAATAATTCATTTGTACTTCAAATAGTTAGATCAGGTGGGGTGCTATTGAAGCCTTTGATGTAGTGTGCAAGGACATGTTTGCCTGCTGTACACTGCACAATGTTGTATGGAAATGGGGGTAAACACATAGAAATAAACCCAATGCTATAGCTTCATCAAGATCAATAGGATGGCTCAATATCCAGAGAAAAACATTTGTTTGTTTCATCAAAATGGTAGGACGGTGTTGAGATAAAGATGTATGGTGGACCTTAACATTCTCAGACACTATTGCTGCATATACAATGAAGCATATTATTCGATTAGCCAAGTGCATGCAATTTACTCCTAATCAAATGTGACAAGCACAAAATAGTTTATAAATCATGAACTTGATGTATAAATGTGAGATGAAACTAGGTGTAAAGTTGGGTCCAAAGACCTGTATACATAATGATACATCCAATTTACAAACGCAAGCAGGAACAAGAGGGATAGCAAGAAAATAGGTTATTAGTTTGGGTGGATGTGCATGCTCCCCAAGGAATAAAGCCCAAAACCTGTCAGAAGAACAAAACTGGGCTCAACTACCACATTGCCTAGGGTACAGAGCAGACCAGCCTTACTTTAAAAATTGTGACAGTTATTTATCAACAATAAAACAGTCAAAAAGTCAAAACAACACAGGATAAAAATACCACAACAAATTTATAAAAAGTGAAAAAAATTAAAAACAAAATAATTGCAGTAAAAGGACTAAAATCCAATAAGGTGCCCAGACATATGCATTTTCTTTGCCCAAAAGGCACCCACAAAAAGTAAAATGCTAATCAAAAATCACTGTTCACAGTTGATGGGGACCTATCCACAATTTTAGGGTGAACATGATTTGGTGCAGGCTGGATAGACCAAGTGGGTCGCCCCATCCATGTGTTAATCTTCTGACATAGTCTTTTTAAGGGAATTTGAAATCCTCCAGTGGAATAAGGTGGAAGGCTGAATCCAAAGAATTCCCTTTGAACACAGATAGCTGCTGGATGGGGCCTCATTGAAGTAATTGATTTTTCTCCCAAAAGCTGTAAGCAGGAAAATGTAAATTTCACAACCACAAAAGTCCTCCCATCAAGCGAATACTATTTGTGCCGTCATATGGTCAAGATTTCTACTTTCAAATGTAGTTTCATTTTTGAAACTCAAATTTATTTAGCAGGTCAAGCCTGACGATGTATCCAATGAAGTCTTTACCAAATCTTCTTTGCCAGAAGGTCCTACTGATTATCCGGATGTCTTGGAAGCCCAACATTTTTCTTAGCCTCACCTTGGAGAACCTGGGTTGTAGTTGAATAGGGGGGGGGGAATCCCAGTTCAATCAACAGTCACAATACGTGCCAGGGTGAACCACAAAAGTCACTAATTTAACCTGTGCTGAACCCTGTGTAGTTTGCCACAAATAGCAGTCAGGTTTAAGTTAGAGGCAATGTGTATAGAATTGCAGCACACAAACAGCAAAAAAGTGAAAACACAGCACAAGAAAAATTCTATACCAATTTAGAAAAATAGAGTAGATTTTAATAAATGATTTGACACCAAAACAACAAAAAGACAATCAGTAGAACTGAAGTTATGAATTTTTAAAGTTTAAGGTAAAAACTGGTGCCTAAAAGATCAAGGGCCATATGTATCAACATACCCTTTTGAGATTCCTTAAAAGTGATTTTTAAGGAATCACTATTTAGATATCGCAAAATGGTATGTATGAAGAAATTCGCTATTTTTTAGCGATTCCTTGAAATTCCTTAATTGCGATTAGCAAATTGCTAATCGCAATTAAGGAATACTTTCCCATTCATTTCTATGGGCCAGGAGGCCCATAGGAGTGAAGGGGAAATTTGCGATTCGCAATTTGCTAATCGCAAATTGTGAATATTTTCAAGGGTGCAGGGGTGTCCAAAGGACACCCTGTTGCACCCCTGAAATCTGCATGGGTGCACATGTGGCGCACATACATGCCCTAAGGGCATGTCTGTGCGTCACATGGCACTTTGAAAATAAAAAAAAAATTATTTTGGAAGGAATTCGCAACTTACCACCAACTAGAAGTTGGTGGTAATTTGTGATTCCTTAAGGCCAATTTGCTATTTTTTTTGGCTTCTTACATTGCATTTAAGGAATCTCAAAATTAGCGATTCCTTAAATGCAATCGCGAAATAAGGAATTGCAAATTTTGCGATTCCTTATTTTGAACCACTTTTTGCTTAATACATACCATTTAGAAAATTCGCATTCGCAAATGCCAAATTTCGGCATTTGCGAATGCAAATTTGCTTGATACATATGGCCCCAAATCACCAATCTCAGACACGTTGTTGTGCAAAATCGGTTCAAAGTCGAAAAATATGATGGAGAGCAGTTCAGATACAAGAAGTGGATTGGGTTTGATCGATTCTTACCTTCGGACTTAGTGAATTTTCAAGAAAAATGTTTTGAGGACGTAAAGTTCAGTGGGGCAATACTGCTGGTGTTGCCCGAGGGAGAAGCGTAATCGTCGGGGAGCCACTGGATGAAGTCATGGTGTTATTTCTACAGTCAGACTTAGTCGCTCTATAGGAAGTCAATACCCTCCAGTACGACGAGGCAGGAGAGTTTACTAAACTGCCCTGCTTGGATTAAGTTGTGTCACATCTCTCTCCCAAGGAAACCTTCTAGGCCCAAGCCGTTGTTTATTCTCTGAGTGCAGTATTTCAAATTTTCCCAAAGCAGCACTGACAGGTCTTTACTATTAAATTGGACACCCTCTGTAGCTTATTGCGAACCACGATATACATATGGAATTAACAAACTAACTATACTTTAGCTTTTTCTTCTTTGAACCAGATACAGCACTAACAGTGAAAATTGCTTTTCGGGGTGTAGTCACTGTATGAGCATGCAAGCATTAAAGTCTTATATATTTCACACATCAATATCAGGCATCCAAATTTACTTGATATAATTCCTATGTAGGGGTGGCTTAGTTAATATTTAAATTAGGGTTTCTTTCACGTTGAAAGGTTTATTTTGACAGACCTCGCTGCAGGAATCAGGCTGTACAAGTGTGTCCAAAGCCAACTTTTCCTTGTCAGCCAAGTAAATGGTACAATAGGTGCTGCATCCACAGGTGGCATTTAACTTTCTAGGCCATTAGTGTGCTTTCTTACACCATATACTATGGCCTAGCTGCAAAGTGTAATAAAGTTAGCAGTCCAGTAGTTGGGGTGGGCGGAGTTAGGTGGGCAGAGGGGAAGAGGAGGGGACAGGACAGGAAGGGGGCAGTTAGAGTAGGGACGGGGAGCCGAGGTGACGTGAGAATAAAGGAGTTAAATAAACACCACTGCGTCTGTGCATTCCTTGTAGTGGGATACTACAACTGGCGACAGAGGGTGGGATCCAGCAACAGACCCACCAGACTGCACCCCGTCCCGCAGCGTGGAGCGTTCCAAGCTCCGCTGCGCAGTGAGGCCGAAGAAAAAAGCGCCAGGAGAAGAGAAGCCGACAGCGCGGGACACGCGTGACAAGTGGGCGCGAAGACCCACCAAAACTGTGAGTGAGAGTCGGGAGCCCACTCCGACATTGCCCCATCACTCTCGCGCTGGTGAAAAAAGCGCCGCGCCAGCAAGCGGCAAAGCACCCAGCCGGCACCGGCATTGCCGGAGATTGAAGCCCGACCGCCTGATGCGTGAGGATTAGCATCAGGGCGGCGCACGCAGCGAGAAGGCCGCGCTGAGCAGTGAGAGACCCCCAAACCACCCCTGTGAAGTGGGAGCGGCAGCCACCTGTACCTGTGAGTCCAGCAGCCCTGGGTGTGAGTGATTGGAGAGAGAGAGAACCTCGTGTATGGCAGAGGGAGCGGCAATCTTTAAGTCAGGCGACTTCTGGGACGACCTCCCTGTGCAAAATAGAGGCGGCCATTTTGAAGTCAGGCATCAGGAAAATATACATGCAATAAAGGAAAACAAGCATTGGAAGCAGCGAAAGATAAGAAGAGAGAGAAAACAAGCATTGACAGTCGCAAGAGGCGAACAAGCATTGCTAGCGGCAAGTGGAAAAAACTTGGTAACGCACGACAGTTGCTGACGCAAGAGGCAGACGCGAGCGTCCGAGCTCAGTGTCACGATGTCCAACCCTCCCGCCCAGAAGGATGTCACGGGAGGCACCCACCTGCGCGCCCCAGAGCCTTTGTCAGTCACAACAGGAAGCAGCATGGGACAAAAATGGCAAGATTGGCTCGAGGACTTTGAGGACTACATTGAGGGGTCCAAAATTGAACCAGACAAGGATAAAATCATTGCCCTTCGCAATCTAGGGGGGCGTGAAATAAGCAAGATTGTACGAGAGATTCCCGCCACAGATGGTGATACATATGACAAATTGAGAACTGTTCTGAACAATCGTTTTCTGCATAAACGAAACGTCGACTATGAGAGGCATAAATTTCACCAGCAGCGCCAGGGTAAGGAAGAACCACTGAGCTCCTTCATACATCGGCTGCGGAGACAGTCCCTACACTGTGACTTTACTAACTTCTCGCCGGACGCAGCCATCAAATCTCAAATAATCACGGGGTGCCATTCGGAGTCCCTGAGACGGCGACTGCTGCGAAAACCTCAAGAACTTGCGGACATCGAAGAAAACTGTACGACCAGGCCGAGGAAAATGCGGCGGAAATTGAAACAGGGCCCAGTACCAGCCGTGAGCACGCCAACCGCATCACTGAGAGACGGCAGGGACGTCAGGATCGGCGCGACAGCGGACGGCGTTACCCGCGAGACAGATCGAGGCGCTCCAAGTACTCACCCAGGCGACGCCCGGACTACAGAAGGAAGGAATCCGACAGAAGAGACCGCCGGCCTGAACGCACAAGACGATGTTTCAGGTGCGGATACGACTATCCTCACATTGACTCCTGCCCTGCCATGGGCCAACGGTGCCGGAAATGTGGACGGTCCAACCACTTTGAGGCCATGTGTGGGGATTACCACAAAGAAAAACGCAATGATGGCGGCAGACGGGAAGGATCACAGCGGCCCTCACATTCGGAGGCCAAACGTCATCACATCAGAGCTGTCCAGGAAGACCCTCCTGGATCACCCACATCCTCACACTCGAGTCGTGACTCGCGGCGCTCCCGGTGGGACCGTCGTTCCCCCTCAAGAGACTCAAGATCGTCCTCCTCCAGGCACTCATCCTACACCACCGAATATGTCAACTTTGCTGACCACGATCAGTTCAAACGTTATCCACGCCTTAACATCAAAGTGGGAAATCATGCAGCTAAGTTCATGATGGACAGCGGGGCATCACTTAACTACATATCGGTTGCAGAACATGACCGTATGGACCCCAAACCACGTTTGCACTTCGCACCTGTCCGCGTCTACACCTGGATGGCAAAGAAACCTCTCCAATGTTTGGGCAAATTTGACACCACCCTGACATATGGCGACCTCTCCATCCCAGCAGTTATCCACGTGATCAAGGGTCCTGAAGCTGACTGTCTGTTGAGCCTCCCCACGGCGGAACGTCTTCAACTGGTGCACATCCTTTTCAACGTCCACGACATCTCGGACTGCGCCGGAAAGTTCCCTTCCCTCTTCCGAGGCCTGGGGAAGCTGAAGGGCCGTCAGATCCACCTGCATATCAACGAGAAAATCAAACCAGTGGCCCAACACCCGAGAAGAGTGCCGTTCCACTTGCAATCCGCTGTCGAGCGTGAACTGCAGGAGCTCTTAGACGCAGATATCATTGAGCGCACGGCGGGCCCCACCCCATGGGTGTCCCCGGTGGTGATTGTCCCCAAGAAAGGCTCACAGAACAATGTCCGTCTCTGCGTGGACATGCGCCTGCCAAACCAAGCAATTGAGCGGGAGCGGCACCCAGGCCCGCTCCTGAGCGACATGATCACAGCCCTTAACGGGGCAACCGTGTTCTCGAAACTGGACCTGAATAAGGGCTACCATCAGCTCGAGCTTGACGACAGCTCCCGCCCCATCACGACCTTTGCCACTCACCTTGGTCTCTTCCGCTACAAACGCCTCAGCTTTGGCGTCTCCTCGGCCGCCGAGATCTTCCAGGAGGCCATACGTCTTGTCATCCACCACATCCCCAACGCGCTTAACTACAGCGACGACATCCTGGTCTACGGCTCAAACACGCAGGAGCATGACACCGCCCTCGATCGTGTCTGCCTCGCTCTGATGGAGGCTGGGTTGACTCTCAACAAAGAGAAGTGTGAGTTTCATCAGTCGACCCTGAAGTTTTTCGGACACATCTTCTCTGCGAGTGGCATGAAACCGGACCCAGACAAAATCGCCACACTCAACAACACCAAGAGTCCGGCAGATGTCAACAACTTGCGTTCATTTCTTGGGATGGCCAGCTACTGCGCCCGCTACATTCGTGACTACGCCACGGTGAGTCACCCTCTGAGGCTTCTCACGAAAGCTGGTGCACAATTTGTGTGGACTCCGGAGTGCGAGCGTGCCTTCAAAGACATCAAACACGCTGTGGAATCAGCCAAGTGCCTCTCCTACTTCAATCCGGGGAGAAAGACAGAGATCACTGTGGACGCAAGCCCGGTGGGCTTAGGGGCCATCCTGGCACAGTACGACCATGAGTCGGATCAGAGACGAATCATTGCCTATGCCAGCAGGAGCTTAACAGACCCCGAGAAACGGTACTCCCAACCGGAAAAGGAGAGCCTAGCCGTCGTGTGGGCGTGCGAACATTTTCACATTTTCATTTATGGGAAACATTTCACGCTCATAACTGACCATCAGGCGCTCGTCACGATTTATGGCAATCCCAAGTGCAAAATGCCTCCCAGGATTGAGAGATGGGGCTTGCGGCTGCAAGAGTACACATTCTCAATTGTCCACAAACCGGGGAAGGATGAGAATCCGGCCGATTATATGTCTCGCCACCCCCGAGACTCATCAGAGACTGTGCCTTCCATTGCGGAGGAATACATTCATTTTGTGACCAACCATGCTCGTCCACCAGCCATCCCCATGCACGCCATTCGGGAAGCGACCAGCCACGACAGCACCTTACAAACAGTGATTGAGCGCACCCGAACCAACAGGTGGAGATATCACCCGAAGGAGGAAGAGGAAAGTCCTGCTGTCAGGAAAGAACTACAAGCCTTCCGGCATGTCTCCGACGAACTATCTGTAACCAGTGACGACCTCCTCCTCAGAGATCACAGACTAGTCATACCAACGACCCTGAGACAAGGAGTAATTGATTTGGCCCACGAAGGCCATCGAGGAGTTGTCTCCACCAAAAGAGCACTGAGAGAACGTGTCTGGTTCCCAGCTCTCGACCAGATGGTCGAGGACACCTTGAAAGACTGCCACCCATGTCAACTGACCAGCCACAGCAATCCACCTGCTCCTCTACAGATGACCCCGTTGCCTGATGGGGTATGGCAAGAAGTTGCCATGGACTTTTATGGCCCCCTGCAATCTGGGAAGTATGTCGTTGTCATCCTGGATGAATACTCCAGATTCCCAGTGGCCCAGTTCATATCATCAACCAATGCCACATGCACCCTCAAGGTACTTGAAGAGGTCTTCGCGACTTGGGGTGTCCCCAGGATCATCAAGACGGACAATGGGCCCCCATTCAATGGTCATGAGTTCAGCGACTTTGCGAAACACATGGACTTTCAACATCGCAAAGTCACGCCACTCTGGCCTCAGGCCAACGGCACTGTGGAAAGATTCATGTCCACCATCAAGAGAACATTCCAACAAGCCACAGCTGAAAGGAAAGATCTTCAGTCAGCCTTGAACGAGGTCCTTAGTGCCTATCGGACCACCCCCCACTCCACAACGGGCCAATGCCCTGCGACTCTCATGCTTGGGAGGACAATGAGAAATCGGATCCCCACATGGGACGGAGCCTTGAGAAAACCTCTGTCAGATCAACAACACCGAGACATGGCCATAACGGATCGGCACCGCAAGGACAAGATGAAGGAGTATGCGGACCGCAAGCGAAGGGCCCGGTCCCCCTCCCTGAACGAAGGTGACAGAGTTGTTGTCAAGCAGGAGCAACGTCAAAAGACTGATTGTCGTTTCAAAGATGAGCCACTAACGATTACCCAACAAAAGGGCACCATGGTGACGGCAGAATCCGAAACACGAAGAGTCACCCGCAACGCTTCTCATTTCAAGAAGTGCTCTCCTGAAACCCATGAAAATATACCTGTGGTCCCCACACTTGAAAACAGAGACAACCCTGAGACTGTCGCACCTGCCACCGGACCTTCATCTGCCGAAGAGCCCTCATCTGAAGCTGTCGTGTCCACACCAGCGAGACCCCGCCGTCACGTGCGGCCTCCCAAGAGACTGATTGCAGAGATGGACTAACCTCTAGTTTTTCACTTGTTGCTTTATTAAGAAAGGGGGAGATGTCATAAAGTTAGCAGTCCAGTAGTTGGGGTGGGCGGAGTTAGGTGGGCAGAGGGGAAGAGGAGGGGACAGGACAGGAAGGGGGCAGTTAGAGTAGGGACGGGGAGCCGAGGTGACGTGAGAATAAAGGAGTTAAATAAACACCACTGCGTCTGTGCATTCCTTGTAGTGGGATACTACACAAAGGTAAATTGGCCTGGGAGAAATGTAAAGTGCACTGGTGTAATTAGTGTAAATTTGGGAATTTCTCATTACACTTCTTACATGAAATTCCCGAAATGATGCCATTGCGCCACGTTGCGTAATTATGCATAATCCATGGAAAAGATTTACAGGAAATATGCAATTTCAGGTGCAAGTTTGCCAAGAACACACTTGAACAGAATGTGGGAGTCCGTTGCTCTCGGTGCTTTCGTTTAAATGCATTCTCACACCAAAAATTGACACATGAGCACATTTTACACTAAAATATATAGCAAAATGACCAATTTGCATTTCGTGTAATTAGGCATCATTTTGGCAGACTTTTGCGTAACTATGCAAAAGCAAATTGCTAACATTTAGCACACCCTTAAAGTTAAATAATTTAAATGAGAATTAGCCAACTTTTTCATGTATTAGTTGTCAGGGCATATGCACTGCGAATTGGACCAGAGGGCACCATCTCAAAAAAATGAAATGAAATGGCAGCGCAGTAATGGGCACCCCACGCTGCCAATTACAAAATAAAAAGATAGGCTGTTGGTGCCCTGGGTGGGATTGATGCACCCTGAATATATATTAAAGAAAGAAATAGTTGCAACCATGACACTTCAGTGTTGAAACAGCAAGGCTGCTCATTCAATATTCACTGCTCTCTCCAGGGAGCACCCCACAATGCCCTGTGTGTGCTTTATTTTTAATTTATTGAAAAAAAATATATTGGACATTAGATACAGATAAAAAACAAATCAGTGTAACATATAGTCACATGCATGAAAGGAAAAGAGAAAACCATATCTGAGGCCAACATATTTCCGTTGTTTTTAACCCCCCCCCCCCACTCATGGTGGATCCCCACATAAGGAAAAAAAAAAGAGAAAACTTTATTAAACGCTGAAATAACAAACTAGGGGTACAAATTATAATGAAAATTAGTCTTTATTCAACCATTTAGCTAAAGATTCCCAAATCTTTTTGCCTTTGGCTCTTGCCCCACTCCCCCTTCTTCTAAACACAGATATCTCCCAGTTATATATAAATAATAGATTACTAAACCAGACATGTATCAAGGGAGGGTTTGGATCGAGCCAGACTGTGGCCAGACAAAGCTGAAATACCGCCATTGCTATGTACACCATTTGCCGATCTGCTTCCTTCATTTCTTGATTAGAAATCCCTAACATGATAACCTGTGGGGTCAGTGATACTACATATCCCAATATGGATTCCAAACACTGTTTGATTTTTACCAGCAATTGAGAAAGAAGAGGACATGTGGCAAACATATGAGTGATATCTGCAGCCAACAGCCCGCACCGGTGGCAGTGTATCCCCGAACACCCTCCCAACGGTTGATACGCGCCGGGGTAATATATAAATTACACCGAGTCTTAAAGCATTGTAACTGCAGATTGGCGAAAATACATGTAGTTTGGTTGAACAAAAGGGAGTCTTCACACTTGCCTTGCCAAGCCTGTAAACTAGTTTGCCATCTCTCAAAGTGCTTGGCCAAATAATCCCCCATCGTCTCATTAATAAATTTATATAAAGTAGATGTTGTGCATTGGCCACGGATAATTAAATCTAATAAACGAATTCGGTCCCGATTATTACGCTTTTTAGCGAAGAAATCCCTTATCTGTAAATATTTTAAAAAGTATTTATTGTGAATCCCAAATTTTTCTTTGATAGTGTCAAAAGTAAGCATTTCAGCATTCAGTATAAGATCTCCTATGCACTGAATACCGTTCTCGACCCAATTCCTGAAATAAATATCTTGAAATATTGCCGGGAGTAGGATATTATTAGATAAAGGGGAATGTAGATGAACCCGCCTGATCCAAAACTTTTTCCTGATCGTGGTCCAGACCCTATAAGCCCCTAATAAAACCTTAAATGTAACCCTCTTATAGTAGGCAAAATCTTTATGGTGCAAAAGAAGTCCTCTCGCTTCTACCCCATAAATTAAATGATAAATTGAAATCTCGGAGCATCCCAAATTTGCCCCATTTAACAACTCCCTTGTCTGTTTTAACATGGTTACCCAATAATTGATTTGAGAATTAGGGACGGACGAACCACCTCTGTCTCTAGATAAAGTCATGTACCTAAGAGCCCTTCTTGGACACTGCCCAGCCAACAGGAATCATGAAGCAAACTGATCTAACTTTTGGAACCAACTTTTGTGGATATCTAACGGGATTGCTCTAAAGCAGTATAACATTTTGGGCAAGAAGATCATTTTTAAAACGTTATTTCTGCCAACTAGTGTTACATGTAAATTATTCATTCTAGGGAAATCCAAGTTAATTTTCTGGAGTAACGATTTGAGGTTGATATCAATACTATCTTCAAGTTTGGAACTTATTTCTATACCTCGATATCTGGCACTTGAAACTATCCGATGGTCAGCTAGTATGTCTTTGTCATTAGCAACAATTTGAGTTTTGCTATCATTCAGATGATAGCCTAATATCTTGCCAAATTGTGATGTTAAAGTGATTATTTTTTCTAATGCCTGACGGGGAGCGGCTGTCGTCTGCATAACCCAGAATTTTTAAGTCTCCCCCACTAGCACAGATAGGTTGTATTAGTTGAATCTCCTGAATCTTCCTAAATAGAGAATCAATACAGATGGCAAATAATAAGGGGGAGCACAGACATCCTTGTCTCATTTCCCACATTATATTGATCTCCCCAGACTGGGCCCCCATCAGAGCAATTTTAGCAATTGGATCTTTAAACATACTTTGAATTGCTCTTACAAACCCATCCCCAATCCCATATTGCTTCAAGGCAGCCCATAAAAAAGGCCAGGAGACCCTATTGAATGCCTTTTCAGCATCTAAAAGAATTAAGACCATAGGGTCTCAATTAACCTTGGTGTAATCAAACAATGTTATAACTCGTCGTATAAGATCTATAGTTTCACGACCAGGGACAAAACCATGCTGTTGTGAAGATACCATTTTTTTTTTATAACTAACGCCAATCTGTTTTCAAAAATCTTGGAATAGATCTTAGTATCACTATTTATTAATGTGATGGGCCGAAATGCCCCAGGGTCAGTCGTCACTTTCCCTTTTTTTAAAAATACAACGATCTTAGCATTCCGCCATGACAGTGGGGGTGTACCTCCATGCTGAACTATACGAAACATCTCCAGCATTGTTGATGCCAACTATGTCCGGAAGATCTTAAAAAATTCGCCTGGGAGAAGATCAGGGCCAACTGCTTCACCAGATGGTAATGAGTCTAGAGCCTGGGATTTTTCTCCAAGACTAATCGGGGTATCCAGAATGTCCGGGTCTACGGAAGATAATGGATCTACTCTGACCTCTTCAAGGTATCTCATAATTTCACCTTGTGTCCTGCATTTATCACTTATATCTTCAGAATACGCAGAAAGAATTTCCCCAGAGTCAGTTACTAAACCAATGTCTTGATCTATTATGCCAGTAATCTGATTTTGTGCTTCTTTTTCTCTAATCCGCACAGCTAGCATATGGCCCACCCTTTCATTGCTCTCATAGAGCTTGGACCGCCAAGCTAGGTATCTGCCCATGGATTTGTCAAAGGAAATCTCTGTTATGGCAGATTTAGCAATTGTAATCCCAGTTTGAGCCGATTCGGCATCCCCCCTCAGATAAAACCTTCACCAGATGATTCTCAGCTTTGGCCAGTGTTTCATACAGTTCCTTGGTCCCATTCCTCTCTTTTTTTCTACAACTCCCACCCAAACTGTGTGGTCTCACACCTGATCCCAACTTTCAGGATATCCCAAACATTTTGAATACCCATACTTCCCCTGTTTTCCTTAAGGCACCTAGTGATCCATGTGTCCATATGTTCAATATAGGAATTGTCAGTTAATAGCGCCCTGTTGAAGGTCCAGCTAGTTGCTTGTTTCTGCCTTATAATGTTCACTTCCAAAATCAGAGGGTTGTGGTCAGACATTACCCTGGGAAACTTTGTAATGTTGCTGCCCTGCACCAAACATTTAGAAATGAAAAAATAATCCAACCTTGCGTGTGACCTATGCGTAGCAAAAAAATAGGTGAACCCTGGATCATTCCCTTCAGCTTGTGCCCACATATCTACCAGCCCATGCAACTCTTTCAATTGACTAAGAGATCTAAAAACTTTCGATTTCCGCCCTTGATACATATTTTCTGAATGGTTGGAAATCGCACAACCCAAATTGCTATTAAAGTCCCCACAGAGTATGATCTGGGATGGCCAACCCACCAGTTCTAAACCAAGCCAATTATACATTTCAGGATCGTCTAATACTGGTCCGTAGATAGAACATAATGTGAAAATACTGCTATCAATAGTACATTGCGTGATTGCACATCTCCCATATTTGTCTGAGATGGAGCGAGTAAAGTTTGCCATACCCCGATGTCCGAATATAGCCACACCCTTTGTTTTATCCTCCTGTTTGGTCCACACAATCAGTTGAAACCCATAGAGCTTCATGATTTTATTCCTACTGGCTTCTACATGTGTTTCTTGGAGCCTTCTAGATTCGAATGTCTTCCCTTATCCTATGTTGTTTAGCAGGGTCATTTAATCCACACATATTAACAGATGCTATCCTAACACACCCCATTATATTTATTAAGCAGAACCAAGTACAATGTAATCCTGAGCATCAAAAACTAAATAAATAATTTAACATATCCAGACAGACCTATACCTATACCCCCAAATGTGCCCTCTGTCCCTAATAGGATCCACCTCCCCATCCCATCCCTCCCCACACCCCTTACTTGGGCAAGAAAGGTCCTCAGACCCTTGTGATGCCTCCTGCATTGGTGTGCGCCCCATGTCACTTCCCAACCTACCACACAAAAAACCCAAACCCCTATCAAAAATAAACGAGCAGCCCAACCCCACCCAGATCCTCGAGATTCGAGATTCCCGATAGCCAAAAAAACATACAACATTGATTAAACATTTTCCATCAAAAAGCCAAGCCTTTAGTTACATCTGGCACCCCCCTTGAGAGAGAAGAAAAAGGGGAAAAAAAAGAAGCCGCAAAAGTCTCGAGCTCAATCAGCCCTCAGTTAACTCCCTTAGGTAATTCTCAGCCTGAATCTCGGATGTGAATACCCTAACCCGCCCCTGATAGATCACTTTCAACTGGGCAGAGTTCATCAAATAGGCTTCACATCCATGCTTTTGGAATGGACTGATCGACTGCAGCACCTTATTTCCACAGTAGTGTGGCAGAAGTCAGGCCGGACAAAAAAGTCTGCCCCTCTGCTGATGTTTTGGCTTCTGGTCTAGCCTTTTCAAATATTGCTTGCCGCAGTAAAAAGTTCCCAAAAAATAATAAAATTGCTCGAGGCTTTGGATTTAGGCCAGGATTGCTTATGACCATTAGGGGGAATCTGTGTACCCGCTGGATCTCTGCTTCCCAATTCCAGTGAGATAATTCTGGAAAAGCCGATTTAAAGAGCTTTAGCACATAACCATGCACGTTGCTCCCCTCAGCGTTTTCCTCGATGCCAAGCTAGCGTAAGTTGTTCCTTCGCTGCCTATTTTTATACTCTTCGAATTTCCAGAGGATATCCATCATTCTTGCATCGTTAGCAGGTGTTGTTTTCTCTGTGATTTCCAAGCCTGCCTCCAAGCCTACTTAGCGCTCTTCTAGAGCTGTTGTTCTTGCTACTACCTCTGAGCAGGCTTTAGTTGTTATACGGATAGCGCCCTGGATTTTTCTGGTCACCAATTGTGCCCTTTTATGCTCCTGTTGAGCCTCAATTTGCATTGCCTTAAGAGGGGAATATATTAGACTGATTGAAGGAACAGGCTCCATTTTTTCGCCCAAAGCACTGCGATTTTCCTCCTGAAATCCTGGCCCTGCCCCCCCTCCCCCCCCTCCGCCTCCAGATTGGTGGTAGAATAGTCCCATTGAAGATGTTCATTGGTGTCAGAATGAGAACTTCCATCCCAAGAGCCCGCATGGTTTTTCTTTCCAGGATGATTAGCTGACCTCCTTAATGTCTCTGCAGTCGTGGGGGGGGGGGGCTATCACTATCATCCCCTGAAGTCTCTATACGCGCATTATCGGGGTCACTGACATAATTTAGATCTGACTCTTCTGCCAGTGAAAAAAGTGTTCCCCATCAGGAGTACCTGGCACCATATCTCCCATCGCTTGAGAATCGTCATCGCCCTTGCTAAGAATTGTCATTACATCTGCCTCCCCCTCCTGTTCACTGCAGGTAGGTGCTGCATCTAAACCTGCTGTTTGAACATCTAAAGCATCTGGGATGTTGTGCACACTGTCAGTCTCACTAGTGCAGAGGGGGTCCTGTGTTGCCAACTCCTCTGGAGCAGCTACAATGTTGCGGTTTTTATTAATAGCAGTGGCAGAAACAGCTACAGGCCCGGAGCCAGTGCCTGTGCTGGGAATTCTCACTAGCAATGTATTAGGCTGTTTACCCTCTTTCCCGCTTACCTGTTTGCCTGCAAACATCCCAAGAACAGTGGGGGTCTTTTTCCGTGCACCCCCCCTCTGGCAGATGTTGGTCCATATCAGGAGTCCCTTTCCTGCTTACAGCCTTCTCCGCGTTGTCCTGAAGTGGGGTGACAGCCGCCTCGGATTCCTTTGCAACAGGCAGTTTCTTGGGCACCACGGCCCCTTTTGCGCCAGTAGCTCCCTCCTTTGGTGCAGCTCTACATTGGGGCCATCCTGCTTGAACTCGCCTTCTTCCTCAACAGCTTCCCGGCCAGCCACGCCCGCCAAGCACTCAGGTACGCTCGGCTACGGCTATGTGTAGCCCGAAACGGAATTCCGCCGCGCGTTGCAAAAGGGTGCTGATATCTAAAAGGGAAATCATCCAAAAAGGAGGGGGGGTTTTCACACTACAATCCCTACAAATCCCAGAGACTCAGCGGGGCATCAGCTGCTTGTAACGCCGCGTGATATCCGCAGTGGTCGGGGAGTGACTTTCGCACCACTCACACAGCCGCCATCTTGCCCGTCGGAAAAAGAGTAATGTGTGCTTTATTTTTAAATGTTTTTATTGTTTTGGAACTCCAAAGAGGGGTAGGGGCACCACCAACAAATTATAAACATGTTGTGGGGGCTGCAAGACACACAGTAGACCATCAGTGAACTTTAAAACTTAAAAAAAACTATTGTAAGTCTCCTAGATCATTAAATGTATGACCCCAGGAGATCATACCATTATTTTTTTTAAACTCTGAGTAGGAGTTATATATTCTTCAAATGGTGTGCTAGAACTCCTTGTGATTGGTTCGATAGATGTATTTTGTGGCCTACAAATTGTTAAAGAAAGACTGAAACACACATTTATGATAGTTTGAAATAAAAAATTACATATCGTAAATATATTTGTAACAATTCTTATTATGTATTATGATGTCCATATTAATAAGGAATATTTTACAATATGGCTATTGATAACTTATTGCAGTGACTTTTTGACAAAGAGAATAGGTCAGCTTGTCGAATATTGAATCGTCAACGTTTATATGGCATTTTGGGTAACAAAATATAATGGTTGTTGTTTCAATTTTTAATTTTGGGGCCTTTCCAGTTGTGGATGATAGGCCCAGCCATGCAAGTAGCATACCATTTTCATCATGAGATGAGTGGAAATGCAAATTTGTAGGACTTTTGTTAGTGTTTTTTGATTGTCTTTATGTTTTTTGTTTCCAAATGTGAGTAGGTGTACACAAAAGACCACATTGGGGCACATTAGGATAGCGGTCGGAAAATCACCCCGACCGCCATGGAGGCGGAAAACAACCGCTCGCCAGGACCGCGGATAAACCGGCGTACATATTAGGATCAACCGCCACTAAAGACCGACCGCGGCGGTAGCGGTGGAAATAAAACCGCCCAACATGTGCGGTGATGCCAAAACTCCGACCGCGGCGGCCGGAAAAGCAGCGGAAAAGACAAAACCGTCCTCAGGTAAAGCGGAGACACCGCACAGGAAATTAGGATATCCCCGAATGTCCCGTGGTCAGAACCGCTGTTTCCGACCACCGCGGTCGCACACAGGAGTGAATGGGAGATATAGCGGAAGAGCTGCAGTATAACCACCGAAGCGGAATGAACCTGAAATAAACGGCGGACGAATCCAAAACACCGCGGTGATGACAAACATTGCACAAATCAATGTAGCTATGCCCCCCACCCCCTTAAAGAAATACAAATAGCAATAAACATTGCTAAAAAAAATACAAAGACAGGGCAACTCCCACAACACACCTGACATCCAAATACCACTTGGCCACACCCACACAGCTGAGTATAAAACCACCAGCTTCCCTGACCACAATCCTTTGCAATACTCAAGAAGAGAAGGCCATACATCACATCTTACAGGAGAGGCAAAAGAGCACAGCACACTCACACAAACACCACCACCATTACCACCACCATCACACCAGCACCAACAATCCCCCAGCACACCTCAGACCTCACACACCAACATCACACCCACCACCCATCCACCAGCACCCACATACAATCCAAACACAACACAACATGACTTCACCTAAAATGCCCAAATTCACTGACAGTGAGTTGACAGTCATGGTCAACGAGGTAGTGAGAGTAGAGCCACAACTGTTTGGTAGCCTGGTCCAACAAACACCATTAGCCAGAAGGAACCAAATGTGGGAAAGGATAGTCCAAAGGGTGAATGCAGTAGGGACCACCCCAAGATCCAGGAAGGAGATCATGAATCGGTGGCATGATCTCAAGAGGGTTGTGAAGGAGAGGAGGAGTAAGAACTGGACGTTGGCGAACGTGACTGGCAGTGGCCCTCCCATCCCACTGAAAACATTCACACCATGGGAGGAGAAGGTGCTTGCCATACTGCTTCCTGAGAGTCTCACAGGAGTAGCTGGGGTAGCGGGGGCTGGTACAAACAAATGTAAAACAACACACTGAGAATTACTCCCTTGCACAACCCAAACCCCATCACACTGTCCACTCTCACCCAACAGGTAGCCAGCCATCTTGCAATGGATAATTGCATGGGGGTGGGATGCCTGTTTCACTATTCCCAGCATGCCCCCTGCCCCACAGCCCAGCAGCATGGAGGCCTCCCCCACCCAGGAGCATGTGGCAGCCATTGCACTGTTCCCCCTCACCTAACAGGAAGGTAGGCATCTTGGAATGGAGTCCTGTTTGTGTGTGGGATGCCGGTTTCACTACTCCCAGCATGCCCCCTGCCCCACAGCCCAGCAACATGGAGGCCTCCCCCACCCAGGAGCATGTGGCAGCCATTGCACTGTTCTCCCTCACCTAACAGGAAGGTAGGCATCTTGGAATGGAGTCCTGTTTGTGTGTGGGATGCCTGTTTGTTTCACTACTCCCAGCATGCCCCCTGCCCCACATCCCAGCAGCATGGAGGCCTCCCCCACCCAGGAGCATGTGGCAGCCATTGCACTGTTCCCCCTCACCTACCAGGTAGGTAGCCATCATGTTATGGAGGAGTGTGTGTGGGAGGATTGTATCACTACTCCCAGCATGCCCCTGCCCCACAGCCCAGCAGCATGGAGGCCTCCCCCACCCAGGAGCATGTGGCAGCCATTGCACTGTTCCCCCTTACCTAACAGGAAGGTATGCATCTTGGAATGGAGTCCTGTTTGTGTGTGGGATGCCTGTTTCACTACTCCCAGCATGCCCCCTGCCCCACAGTATAGCAGCATGGAGGCCTACCCCACCCAGGAGCATGTGGCAGCCATTGCACTTTTCCCCCTCACCTCACAGGAAGGTAGGCATCTTGGAATGGAGTCCTGTTTGTGTGTGGGATGCCTGTTTCACTACTCCCAGCATGCCCCCTGCCCCACAGCCCAGCAGCATGGAGGCCTCTCCCACCCAGGAGCATGTGGCAGCCACTGCACTGTTCTCCCTCACCTAACAGGTAGGTAGGCATCTAAACTCCTCCTGGAGTGTGTGTGTGGGAGACCTGCATCCTGAAACACAGCACCAATTGTATGCAATGCATTGACATCCAAGATGTATGAGTAAATGATGTTCCTCTGCACTATGAAATTACACAGAGTGTTGCCATGATTTGTACTACTGCTGATTTCATATTTGTGTAGTGTACAGACAGTCGGTTACACGCAGCTGAGACAATACTTGCACAGTGCCCAACACTGACCATTCCCCATCTACTCCACAGGTGATGAAGAACTCACTGCTGAGGACCACACCAACTACCAGCAGAGCCAGTCTCCACCTCCGGCACATGGACTCTCAGATGCGGAGAACCAGGACAATTTGGACGATGAGCTCCAGCCCGGCCCATCTGGTGTGCCACAGACCCAGATGTCCTTGTCCCCCAACCTCACCACCACCACGTCTGCTGCAACAACAGTGCAGCAGACCCCTGCTGTCACGACCTCTGCCTCCACCGCAGCCACCACCGTCACCACTGCCACCACCAGTACCACTAGTACCACCAGTACCACCAGTATCACCAGTACCACCTGCAGCACCCTCCCTGTCCCAGGGGATGACCAGCCCACACCAACAACTGTGGAGGGCAGGGAGAGAGTGTGTGGACCCACAGTGGTGAGGCACAAGGTCCGTTGCAGCAGAGAAGGTGGGAGGGCCAGGGTCACCACCAGACCTCGGGAGGAGTGGACACCATCCCTGGACCACTTCACCAGAGTGGTGGAGACATACCAAGAGGTCCAGGGACAAAGTGGCCGGTCGGATGAACTTTTAGGGGAGCTCATTCTGCTGATGAGGTCCATCGACAACCGCCTTGGACAGATGGTGGACCTCAAGGGCCAGCAAGTGGCGTTGCAGAGGGACAGAACTGTGTTCCAACCATCACCTCCGTCCCCTCCTTTTGTGCCGCAGGATGACAGTGCACTATCCTCCCCTGCGCCAACAGAGAGGGACGAGTCCCCTCACGCCGCTGGCCAATCAGCAGGACCCACACCACTAAAAAGATCTAGGGGGCGTCCAAAGAAGAACCTGGGAGTCTCCGGAGGCAAAGCACCTGCCACACGCCAGTCACGGAGCCAGCCGTGATGACAACTCTCTTCCCTACTGCACTGACTGTTTGGACTGTCTTCACCCACATTTCCTTGGCAATGGCACCTCTCTGTTGAACTGGGTCACCACATCCATGTGGACTCTACTCTTGCATCTCATTGAACAGGACTGTCAACTCACTGCTCATTCCCCACTGTCATGTAAATATTCCCGCACAAATCACATGTACACTGTCAAAATAAAATACCAGATGCCCAAGTTTTAGTGCTGTATCGTTTTTAGTGCAATATTTACAATGTTGACAATGTCCATGATGTGTCCAAATGATGTACAGTATGTACTGCAAGAATCGTCTGTAGTACCTAGGGAGTCACAACAGAACAAAAGTCACTGGTCACATTGTGGTATCACAGGCAGAACACTACACAAAACATACACATGACACTACAGGCATCCTAGACAATGGGCTGCAGATGTGAACAAATAGGGTCCTGCATACGTTCAAATATGGAACGTCAATGTCACTTTCACCACACACAGGTGACTGTACGTGTGGCTGTTTGTTACATCCGCGCATAGCCATGCACAACAACAGCAACCACACCAGACAATTTACACGTTGTACATCGTCACACACCTTCAAGTGAAGTAGCGTTCAATGAGCTGCTGCTGCAGGTCTACTCCTTCATCCTCTCCACTGTCCTCATCACTGGAGGCAGGTCCTACAGCAGGTGCAGGTCTTGGTTCCTCATCATCGTCCAGGAGTAGGGGGATCCCCTTGTGGATGGCCAGGTTGTGCAGCATACAGCATGCCACAACGATCTTCCCAGGCGAGTATGACAGTGCACCTCCTGTCCTGTCAAGGCAGCGGAATCTTGACTTCAGCAGCCCAAACGTCCGCTCGATCACACGTCGGGTCCTGCCATGGGCCTCATTGTATCGGTGGTCAGCTGGGCTCTGTGGATTCCTCAGCGGGCTCAACAGCCATGGCCTACTGGGATATGCAGAATCACCTGTGAATGACAAACACACATTGCAATGTTGCACAGCCAGAGTGCATCAGGTAACACACGTGTAAGACTAACAGGAGGGGACCCATAAACCACGTTGGGATGGGTGTATAATGCAAATTAGAACAATTCCCAACAGGTATCAATTGGAAGACAGTTTCAAACAGTGTATGCAATATGCATTACAAAAGGAAGAAGAAGGAGTCTCTGCAGTTTTTTGAAAAACAGGGGTATTATTCACCACTTTAAAGAGCAAGGCGGGTCTATTGCATGATAATACAGTTAAACAGCACTGTACAGATCAAATCGTGTGACAACCCGGAGGCACTTGGTGAAAGGTGATATATACATAAATATATACAGTGAGTGGTAGTGATAGTGCAAGTGCTGGGGTGAGACAGCGTAGTCGGCGCGTAGTGACAATTGGTGACATTTACAAAGTAATGGCTCCAAGGATCAAGTTGCAATCACTTAAAACAGGAATGGGTCAATTTTCCAGGAGTACAAAACATAGTGAGCGCCATAAAAATTTAAGCTGTGTGGTCGACGGCGTTTCGATCCCCATCAGTCGGGATCGTCATCAGGACTGGGTTGTCGATGAAGCAGTGATGTCCACCCAAGGCAGAGTCGTGCGGGTGGAGAGGCGGGTATTTCGGGTCCAATGCTGGATAGCAATTTGGAAGGCTTGGATCAGAGGGGGTTGCCGACGTCTGAATGAATTAGGACGTCGGAGCGATGAACACTATCGCGGAAGGCTGGTGCTCGCAGTGAATGCGGGAAGTAAGCATTCACTGCGAGCACCAGCCTTCCGCGATAGTGTTCAGCATTGGACCCGAAATACCCGCCTCTCCACCCGCACGACTCTGCCTTGGGTGGACATCACTGCATCATCGACAACCCAGTCCTGATGACGATCCCGACTGACGGGGAGCGAAACGCCGTCGACCACACAGCTTAAATTTTTATGGCGCTCAATATGTTTTGTACTCCTGGAAAATGGACCCATTCCTGTTTTAAGTGATTGCAACTTGATCCTTGGAGCCATTACTTTGTAAATTTCACCAATTGTCACTACGCGCCGACTACGCTGTCTCACCCCAGCACTTGCACTATCACTACCACTCACTGTATATATTTATGTATATATCACCTTTCACCAAGTGCCTCCGGGTTGTCACACGATTTGATCTGTACAGTGCTGTTTAACTGTATTATCATGCAATAGACCCGCCTTGCTCTTTAAAGTGGTGAATAATACCCCTGTTTTCCAAAAAACTGCAGAGACTCCTTCTTCTTCCTTTTGTAATGCATATCAGGTAACACACAGCACGCAAATCTGAGGTATACTCACCCACAATCCAAGCACGCTCGGGATGCAGATTTTCCATCAGTCGTGGCAAAATGCTGTTCCTCATGATGTAAGTCATGTGCGGAGCCTGGAAATGTTGCACACACATGTGAAATGGTCATGTCCGCAAGGCACACCACCTGCACATTGATTGAATGGAAGTGTTTTCTGTTCCTATATATGTGCTCTGTTGCCTGTGGAGCCACCAGACCTACATGCGTGCAATCAATGGCACCTACAACATGTGGGATGCGCCCAAGGGGATAGAAGTCACCCTTCACACCAGCAATTCTGCTCCCCTCGGAAAATGGATGTACCGATTCCTATATATCATCATGGCTGCAAGGACATCCCTCAGCACCTGGCTGAACATGGGCTGCGACATCCCTCCAGCGCTAGCCACGGTCTCCTGGAAAGAACCTGTCGCAAAAAAGTGAAGGGCTGCCATCACCTTGTATGTGGGTGTGAAAGCAGTCGGATAGTGACGTCGAGGCTGCAGGTGGGGCTCCAGAAGATCACAAATGACTTTCAGTGATGGTCTATCCAGGCGGAATTTCCGAATGATTGCCATATTCTCCATGTCCTCCAGCACTGTCAGGTGACGTAGGAGATTTGGCCTTCTCCTAGTTGCGAAATGACAGAGAAAAAGTCAGGGTCAACCATCATGAGATGTCCACAGCACATGCCAACAACTATGTAATGTTACAACAAACACTGCCTGAGAGCTGTATTGCACATCAGCTTACATGTGTGTCCTCATGATACACACAGTGGGCACACATCTCAACTAACCATACCCAAGTGCCACCGACACATTGGTCAATGTGAATGCAAACAAGCAGAACAACACATGTCACATGTGCCCGCCAGTTGCTGGTACATATGCAAATGTGTTAGCAGAAACATGACTTTTCCATGACCATCTGCTGTGCCTGTCACAGCTCTATGCATTATGTGAAGTCTGCATACATCCGTCCACACATACATCACAGCAGCATGAAAAATGTTTGTTGTGTGCACGTGCTGATGTGAAGGCACCAGTCTGGGACTATAACATACAGTGACACAAGCCTTGTCAAGGTGAGCAATGACACACATCACATTGATCACATCAACATCATTGTTACCATCTCGAGAGTGTCAAGCACCATCCATCAACAAATACACAAATAACATGGCAGGGACCACATACCAAAGTGTGGGTTTGACATTGAAGAAGGGCATTGTGTGTACAAGGCTGTGCCCTGCACCACGTTGCTGCTGGGTACTGATACAGTGTCCACGACGGACAGAGCCATTTGAAGTAACGGAAATTGCGGTACCTACCGCCTGGCCCCGGCGGTGTGACCCCAGCACCACCATCTACCCAGCCAAGGCAGCCATTGGCATGTGGACATGTGTATATGGCTGTGGGTATGCTCCGCCGCATGAGTCGCGGTACCTACCGCCCGGCCCCGGCGGTGTGACCCCAGCACCACTATCTACCCAGCCAAGGCAGCCATTGGCATGTGGACATGTGTTTATGGTGGTGGGTATGCTCCGCCGCATGAGTCGCGGTACCTACCGCCTGGCCCCGGCAGTGTGACCCCAGCACCACCATCTACCCAGCCAAGGCAGCCATTGGCATGTGGACATGTGTTTATGGCGGTGAGTATGCTCCACCGCATGAGTCTCGGTACCTACCGCCCGGCCCCGGCGGTGTGACCCCAGCACCACCATCTACCCAGCCAAGGCAGCCATTGGCATGTGGACATGTGTATATGGCGGTGGGTATGCTCCGCTGCATGAGTCGCGGTACCTACCGCCCGGCCCCGGCTGTGTGACCCCAGCACCACCATCTACCCAGCCAAGGCAGCCATTGCCATGTGGACATGTGTATATGGCGGTGGGTATGCTCAGCCGCATGAGTCGCGGTACCTACCGCCTGGCCCCGGCGGTGCGTCACCGCCATGGGGCATTGCGTCACCGCCATGGGGCATTGCATTCAGCCAATGGCAGCAATGATCGCGGTGGCATGATGCATATTTGAAAATCGCGGAAGGTGTGCTCCGCTACTGCGGAGGCGGTCATAGGATGCTTTTGAATGATGAACCATCGCAATAGCGCACCTCGGGCACCCGCGGAGCGTCACCGCCGTGGAGCATTGCACACAGCCAAGTGGGAGCGATGATCGCGGTGGCATGATGCATATTTGAAAATCGCGGAAGGTGTGCTCCGCTACCGCGGAGGCGGTCATTGGATGCTTTTGAATGATGCACCATCGCGGTAGCACACCCCGGGCACCCACGGCACGTCACCGCCGTGGAGCATTGCACAGAGCCAATGGCAGCGATGATCGCGGTGGCATGATGCATATTTGAAAATCACAGAAGGTGTGCTCCGCTACCGCGGAGGCGGTCATTGGATGCTTTTGAATGATGCACCATCGCGGTAGCACACCCCGGGCACCCGCGGTGCGTCACCGCCGTGGAGCATTGCACAGAGCCAATGGCAGCGATGATCGCGGTGGCATGATGCATATTTGAAAATCGCAGAAGGTGTGCTCCGCCACCGCGGAGGCGGTCATTGGATGCTTTTGAATAAGGCCGACCCGGACAACCAATTGTAGCAGCTTTTAAGCTTCCAAACGACCCCAGGGGGCTATAAATCTGTGGGAGTGAGCCTCACATTGCCACTGCTCACAGACCTTGCTGCCTGGGACCATCTCCTGCTGCTGCCTCAAGAGCCTGCTGCCTGGGACCCACTCCTGCTGCTGCCTCAACAGCCTGCTGCCTGGGACCATCTCCTGCTGCTGCCCCAAGAGCCTGCTGGCTGGGACCATCTCCTGCTGCTGCCCCAAGAGCCTGCTGTCTCAGACCCCTCATAACTCACTTCCGCCACAGGTCTGCCATATCCACAGGGATGTCAAGAACAGATAAGATGCGTGCCAGTCCATTCACGAGTGAGGCGCTGGATGTCCTTGTGGACGAGGTGCTGGCACAGTACCCACGACTGTTTGGTGGTCCCAATGTTGTGGTAAGTCACCATGAAGGGAGATGTAGGGCAGGGTGGTGTCAGACGTGTAGTCGTGATGCTGCAGTATATGCTTGGGGATGTGGGTGATGACAAACACTGACAGACAAGCTGTCTCCAGGTCGAGGGAGTGTGTGTGTTGCAATGTGACTCTTTCCTAGGCCTGTACTCGTATGTGTGAATGGGGAGTGTTACATTGTCGGGCATACAGACCCAACGGTTGTTAGCCTTTTAGATGCCTGGAAAGTGAATGTTTGTGAGGACATTTCAGGGTGCCCCTGTAGTCAGAGTCAGTGTGACCCATAGAGTAGGTTCAGTGGCTGCACAGCCAGACTTTAAACATCATCCAACGTACCTGCTACAGTTGCTTCACACTGAATAGTAGATATGCCCCATCAGTGCCCTGTACAATCTCTGACTTACACACTGCTGTCGATGCATTTATGTTGAGGCAACATGCATTTGTGTGAATATCATGGAGACTAGGAACCACAATGTGTGCATGCTATCACTAATGTTTATGCCATGCAGAGCGCCCTTGTGAGGGTACCCCCAGTTCTGGAGGGAGGGAGGTTACTGTGAGTCCTGAGTCAGTGTCTGGCTGCTGTACTGATAGATCCTGACATCTGACATTGTGTAATTGTTCATTTGCCCTTCTTCACTCTCATACCTGCAGCTCAAGGTACACCAACGTAAGGCAGTGTGGAGGGCCATAGCAGCAAAGGTGCGAGCCCTGGGGGTATGAAACAGACGACACACACACTGTCACAAGAGGTGGGATGACATCAGCCGGCTGGCTAAGCAAGTGGCAGAGATGACCTTGGGGATGCTACCATGCACAGGGCGTTTGGCACGGCGCACCATGACTCCGCTGATGGGACGCATGCTGGCAGTGACCAATCCAGACCTGGATGCACGTCTGAAGGGGCATCAGCAGCAAGACAGAGATGGTGAGTATCTGGGGAGGGAGAGTTTGTCTGGTAGTGGATGCATGTGTACAGGGCCTGTGGCAGCGGTGACACATGTGATATGCGTGTGTTGCCATCCTGTGATATGTGATGTGAGTGGCGACTGTGATGTGTGTCTGTATGAGGCATTGGGCCACCATGGCCTTACTGTGCTGCTCCTGCCTGCAGTTCTCAATCCTTGACAGATTGTTTGTGTCCACATGGTCACTCTTCATTGGGATGGTGTGGGGAGTCCATATTGTGGCGAACTGCAGTGTCCACTTAATGAGTGTGACACCATGTCTGTCTACTTTGCATGCACCATGATGGTTGAGGCCCACACATCCGACGACAATGTGAACCCTGATTGGCACATGGTGATTGCTATGGCCTAGTTGGCATTGTGGCATGTGTAGTCAATACAGGTGTGTGTGGTCCCCTCTGGTTCCCTGTAGGGCTGTCAGTGGTGATGTGTGTTGTGGCCACATCATGTCCATGGGGCAGGTCAATGTGAGCTGGGGGCACACCATCCACGGGCAGGGTGTAGTGCTGTGTGGCATCGACATGCCTCACTCCTGGCAGTTTGTCTGCATGACAGGCACTGTTGTGGTCTATATAGGGTGTAGCTGCACAGTGATTGCAGGGTGTGGGGGTAACCATGTAGCTCTAGGCCTCTACTGTGCTGCATTGATCTGAAATCGTGTGACCAGATGATGACACTTACACAACCCTGTTTCTCTCACTAATGCAGAATCGCAAGACACCATGGCGGAACATGATCCAGAAACAAGTGATGGCAAGACCAGTACGACAGCGGCAGCAGAGGCAAGTGACACTGAGCCAAGTGACACTGAGCACACCAGCGCTCCTGAGGGTGACAGGAGTATGCAGGAGGGATCTGTGGCAGAGACACAGAGTACCACTTCATCTGATGCCAGCGGGGATGCATCCCTGTTAGCAGGCACAGGGGATGGCGAGTCTGCTGCAGCATCTGACACCCAGTGTCCACTGCCCAGCCTCCCATCCACTTCCTCTGGTGCTGGCCGTATCCGTGTTACTAAGAGGGGACGTGTAACATTCACACATGGCACCGCTGCACCTGCACCTGTCCCCCCTGCTGCCCTCAGTGCAGAGTGCGTAGAGCTCTTGCGCCAACTTTGCGTGGGCCAGACCGCCCTGCTCAAGCCTTCAGTGCCCACAAGAACAAATTAGGGCAGGTTATAGCATTCATGGAGGGCATACACTCTGACGTGGGTGGGCTACACCGTACAGTCCAGGCATTGTCAGCCACAGTCACGTCAGCCATCCAACAGGCACATGTTCCCATTGCAGCTCAGGTGCCTGTGACGACCACCCATTCAGTGGCCACATCAGATGACAGTGACCACTTGGCACCTACGTCACCTAAACGATACAACACTAGGAGCACACGTCAGACCCAAACCAAACAATCCCCTCAACAGACTCCATCCCCAAAAAAGAGCAGGGCCCCCCCAATATGCACAGACAAGGTAAAGTCACAGAAGAACAAGGCTAGAAGTAGTAGTAGTACTAATAATTCTTTATTTAGATATAAAAACATATCTTTAAAAGATTGAACAAATGACGTTGTCTACAGATTTATGAATAAAATAATAAAACAGTAGAAAAATAAAATATGAACATGGGCATGCTAGTTAAATCATGTCAATTTATAAATTAGCCCTCCCGATCTTTACAAGTTCTATTAAAATACATGATCAGTCTTGTCAGTGAGCAGTATGGCTTCAGCTTTGTCCATTTTGTCTAGGTTCCGATAAGCATGCTGAATACATTTGGATAAATTTATATTTAAAACAGTGTTATCTGAAGACAGGGCAGCAATAGTGGCATGCCTACAGGTCCGAACTCCCTGCTTGTTCCATTCTGGCTTAAGCAGACATCTGCATTGGGAGTTAAATGATGGACAGATACAGAGGACATGCAAGATTGTTTCTGTGGCTAACCCGCATCCTCTACATGTTGTGTCCTTGCGATGCCAAGTGGGTAGATTTTGGAGGAAGCGCCAATCTCCCATTCTTAGAGCAATCAGGCAGCGCTTTAGGTAGAGTGAAAATGTCGTGGAGAGGTAGGCAGCAGGGGTCAGTCGTTTGTAAGAGTTGACTACTGCCCAAGAGTGACTACGTTTCGTGACTATAGCTTTATCTGAAGCCAGAGATTTCAGTTTTACACTTTTTTTTATTATATTTTTACAAACCGACTGACTGGGGTTAAGAGCCCAAAGATCGGCAGCTGACATTTGATGAATGTAATCGTTCAGAAGGCGCCTAAATGTGCCCCCTGGGTTAGTTTCATTAATTTCTTTTCAGATTAGGAATTCGAGTGTACCTGGCTCGGCCTGTCTTAATTTATGACAGAGCTTAAGGTAAGTACCAACATTAGAGGCTTCATAGTTGGTTAAACCCAGCTCTAATCTGATCTGGGCCGGGGAGGCAGTACATTTTTGTTGTGTACTTGTTTAGGGCAGTTTTAATTTTGCCTTTAAAGATATCTATGCCATAAGAAAGTGTTGGCCCAATTTTTGCTCTAAGAACTTCTAATAAGGGGGCAAAGGTTGGACCTGAAAGTTTCTTTGATAGCTTGGCCAAGAATACCACTAGGGCCGTAGTTTTAGCTGCAATCACGCTGCTTTGCTTTGAAAAGCTGCCCCTTGTGTCCAAGTGAACACCTAAATATTTGTATGATTGGCCAATCGAGAGATTTATTTTGTTGATTGACCAACCACCGCCACTGTAGTGTTTCTTGCCAAATGGGACTATCTGGGTTTTCTCCATGTTAATTTCTAGTTGGTTGTCATTCGTATATTGCGATAATGCAACCAGTAGCCTTTGTAACCCTACTCTAGTAAAGCTAAACAGGACCAGGTCGCCGGCGTATAAAAGATTACATAGTGCCGCACCTCCTATTTTGGGTGGATGACTATTTACCGTCTAGAGTACTTGACAAGTCGGCTATAAATAGGTTAAAGAGAAGAGGGGCCAGCACGCATCCCTGCTTAACACCGCGCGAGGTCATGATCTTTCGCGAGAGATGCGAGCCGGACCCTAACTTCACTCGAACCCATGTATCAGAGTAGAGTTGAATAATTGGGTTCAGTATTTTGTTTGGAATACCCCACTGAGTCAGTTTTTTCCAGAGAGCCGCCCTAGGCACTCTATCGAACGCTGCTTTGAAATCGACAAAGTAGCAAAAGACCATCCTGCGTGTTAATAGAGCTTTGTCGATTATAGTAGAAATTGCCAGTAAATTTGTTGTAGTTCCTGAATTGGGAACAAACCCTGTTTGGTTCAAGGGAATCAGAGCATGGTCCTTTACCCATTGCCTTAGGTCCTCCAAAATGAGTCCTGCAAAATGTTTTGCCTCTATGTCCAATAGGGCGATTAGTCTGTAGTTATTAGGCTTGGCTCGCGATCCAGTTTTGTAGATGGGATGAATTATTGCACCCCGCCATGAGTCCGGGATGGTCAATGTTCTCAGAGTGTGGTTGAAAAGATTTAGTAACACCCTGGACCAAAACGGGACGTCCGATTTGAATAACCTTTGTGGTAGGCCATTCAGACCTGGTGCTCCATCTTGTCTCCCTTTTGTCACTGCTTGAGCAACTCGTTCCTCGGTTAGTGCATGTACAGGGGTAAGTCCCCGGTTTATGTCCAAGGTGGTAATCAGTGATACATCATCTGCAATAATAGGAGGCCTGGGTGGTTTAGTGCAGTCATGATTATCTTGTGCCTAAAAGTGATCTGCTAAATATGTTACCCATTCAGCTTCCTGGATATTTGCAGAGCCAGAGTTTGTTAGGTTCAAGTGGGTGCGGTTGACAAGGGACCAGAATTTCCTTGAGTTTTTTTGCTTGCTTTCCCACACCAGTTTTATCCAGTACTGGTTTTCCTGAGCCTGTTTCTCTTGGGAGACTGCCCTCCTGAATGCTTTTTGGGCATGATGATATGTGGCAAGGAAGGCACTGTTCCCCGGGAATTTTGAAACCAGCCTCAATGCGGTGTTCCTTGCTCTCTTTAGTGGTTTTATGACAACGGAGGTTGCGGCCCCTACTTGTGATGAGCGGTTTGATCTCTGCGCAGTCGCTGGATATGAGTTGATTAGGTGAAGGCACAGCTGCGACCATTTCCATATCGGGTTGGCATCTTTATCAAGACTGCCTGTTATGAAGTCCTTGCTTGCTTTTAAAACACTCTGACTGTTAGATTCATTCCATTTGAGGCGCTTGAGGTTTTCAGTATGGATTCCCTTGTATGTTATTGGAGCCGCTTTGTGGAATTCCGGATTTGTGATGAGAGTGATGACCTGGGGCCTGTGGTCGCTTTCAGACCGTGGATGGATGCAGAAACTGTTCAGCTTGAACAGTAATTCTGAATTACAGATAGTGAAGTCTAAATAAGACTTTTTTGTTCCGTTCGCCCAGGTCCAGTTTGGAGGTGAATCGTTTGTTGTCCTTCCGTTCACTACCAGGTAGCCTGCATTATAGAATCTCATCACAGAGAGCTCACCTAAAATATTTGGGGCTTGCATCAGAGGTTTAGATTGAGTCATAGCCTCAAAGATGTTAGTCAGGTCCGGGCCTTCCATGTCAGCAGCATTCCCCTGAAACAAATTTGTGTTGAAATCCCCCGTAATGAAGTGGTCCGAATTGGGATATTCAGTAGCGATGTCGTTCATGATTTCACACAATCGGACCAGGTGATCTTTTTTTGTTCGGGTGCTGGGATTAATATACACATTGACAAGGAGAATTGGACGCTGCATCCTCCGGGGGATAATTTTGACCCCAAGTAGCCAATTTTCTTTGAAGTGAATTTGGTTGAGAGCTCCCTTTAGGTTGTTTGAGATGTATGTGGACAATCCGCCTTTAGGGTGGCCAAAGCGGCTGTCCCTGAGTGCTGGTTTCCAAAACTCAATATATCCTTCTATGGGACAGCCCTCTGTCGCCCAGGTGTCCTGTAGGGCGATAGCTACATGTTCGCGTAGGAAAGCCATGGTATCATCATTTGAAGTTTTTTGATGAAGTCTGCTGATATTCCATGAACATAGTGAGAATGGGGGCCGTCCCTGCTTGTTATCTCCTTTGTGCTGTTTGTCCGCCGCTGAGAGGGGTATTCTAAAGGTTGTGTGTTTCTGCAGGTGTTTCACCCGCTGGCGGTCAATTTGAGTGTTTTGATGACAGGATTGCTGGCAACCACCCCCAGCTGTAGTTAGAATCTTCAGTGTCCCCGGCTTTTTCCGGCCCTTTTGGTTTGACATCGGCCCCTGAGGAGTTTTTTAAGACCGAATAGGGTCTTTCGCATCCTGTTATTTTGGATATAGCCAGATTACTGGGAGGGGGCGAACTTGTTAACAGGGAGGTGGGATACCCGGGGGTGGAGTAAGGGTACACTCTGATTCCCCAGTTCCACAGCATCGGTTTCTGTTCTAGAAACGCTCCTACCCAGCTGGCCGATGAAAAAGTTACCACAGTGACCTCAGAGTGTTGATTTCCTCGAGGGGTGAGGAATTCAATAGATTCTATATTGTTTGTGGCCAGTCCGGCTAGACCCGGAATTCCTTCTGATAGTTTTAGCAGATTGGATCTGTTAAGAATGTCATGCCGCCCTTTTGATTTATATTCGGGGGCCAGTAGAATTTGATGGCACGGTGGATCATTATTAGTTGGCTCCAGGACACTTATGGACTTAATGTTAGAATGTTCGACTGTCCTGTCTGGTTTGATTTCGTGTGACTGTTGTGACAGTCGTTGCGAAGCTCTCTTCAAGTGTAAACTGTGACTGATCGCAGCTTTACGATCATTGCAGATGGTTTTAGAATAGTTGAAACTTGACATTGCGTGTTCTTTTCCCAAGGAAATGGGGGCCATCGATGGTCTGGATTTTTCTGGTGACATCTTAGGTCCGGTTGCACTTGCCGTCTCTGAGCTCATCCTGGTGGTTTCTGTGTTGGCCCTGCCCTCAGTTGTTTCTGGGGCCATTGTTTGTTTATTTTGGTCCTGTGGGCTCCTCATAGATTCTTGGGTGAGTCTTTCCAAGGTAACTCCCTTGGGAGTAATACTTTGCTCTGTTTCGCTATTTGTGACAAGAGCTTTTTTGTTTTCGGCTTTTTTGAAAATTGGAAAAAGTTCCTGGTGAGCCATGTTGGAATTTGCCCTGAGTTTGTTTCTGGCTTTCTGCTGGTGTTTACGCTCTCTTTTACTACGTGGTAACACTGGCCCTGGAAGGGCCAACACTGTTGATTCACTTTGAGAAACTGAGCTGTTTGTTTGCACAGGCTCAGGATGATCATGCCTGGTTTTGCGACCGATTGGTGACGAAGGAGGGCCGTTTTCTGCCGTCAGGTTTGATTTTGATTTAGTGCTCTGGGGATGGCCGTTCAGCTTCGTTGGGTCAATAGTTATTCCAGTAGTTTAACCCTCTCCTTCATTTATGTTTGTGTTCAGCGCGGCAGAAGCCTCAATGGGTTTTAGGTGTTCTTGCTGTGGGGGGAAGGCGGTTTGTTGAAAACGTTTCCTCCCCTCAACAAATTTACTTCCCTTATGACGGTGGTTAGGCATTCTGGGAGCAGAGAAAGAGAATCTATAATTCGGGAGCAACAGCAGGTTGGTTGAGCAAGCTTCGTAGAGGCTTGTGTCCATAAAATTAAGGAATTAAGTTTGTCTAGTTTGCTGTCTATCCCAGACGTAAATAGTGCCAAGGTGTTTAGTAGGTCGACCTGCACCTCCAATTTTATCGAATGGTAATTGAGTGCATTGACTGTTTGCTGCAGAGTTTGTAAGAGTTGTGGCCAAACACTGGTCCCGGTGTTTTCTTCAGTATTTTGTTTTTCGTTTAGGATCGGGCTAGTCCTGGATGGACTTTCAGGCATCTTGAAAAAAAGAGACAGGTCTTTCATAAACTGATCGTTCTGGGCACGCAATACTGGCTGGCTTTGCGATGTATCCTTTGTATGTTCAGATGGCGAAAATAACATATACGGGGGACTCGAAGCTGGTGGTGCTGTTGTGGAGATCATTATTTGCGAAGTTGAGGATTGTTGACTGCTGTTAGGGTGCTCGGGTTGAGTTGCCCGTGAATTTGTGCCGTCGTTGTTTGGTGAGGAGAGGCCACAAGAGGCATGATCGTGGTAGCTGCATTAAAAACAGTAGGCTGAGGCGGGGTTAATTGGGCCTTTGTTGGGCACGTAATGTACTCCAGCTGGGTTTGTAGTGCCTGATAGGGCCAGTGGTCCTCTGCTGGAGACTCTGGAGGCTTGTCCAATGAGAGGTGATCAGGTTGAGAGTTTTTGCTATTTTGATCACTGCAGGTAGACCCAAAAATGTAAACCTCTGGTGGCTCGGTTGCCCTCAGTTTCTGGTGCCCAGTGTTGCGTCAAGGCCAAGTTAAGCGACCCTGGTTGGACCGAGTTAATCGAGCCTACTTCCGCCAGGTTAGTGCTGGTTGTTGCCTCCTGGTTGTTGCCTCCGACGATTGCACTCGTGGTTGTGGCGTTTCCGCTGACTTTTATGACGTTTTTTTAAAGAAACCCCGTATGCTTAGCGGTTTTTGTGTTTTTAGGCTGTGGTTGGAATTGGCCGAGGCCTCTGCGACGTCGAATTGTATAGCTTTCTTTCTTTTAGGGGCTGTGTACTTCCTCTCTTTTCCTGATCTCATTGTTTCCCAAGTGCTTAGACTTAAGTCTTGGGCTTGGGATCTTCTTTGTTGCAGTTTTATTACAGCAGCGCATTTTCAAAATTCAGGGTTCTGGGACTGTGGGCGAGTTGCTCGTTGTACAGCTGTGTTGAAATATGGCACCCCCTGCTCGCCCCGTCCTTCCGGCGCAGGGTCCCCCAACACCGCCCCCACCTGCTGAGACCACCTCACCGCCTCTCCTCACTGGGTCCGAAAGCAACTGGGGCTGCGTACTGCGCTACCCTGGTCGGCGCATACGGGCACCACAGGGCCTGGGGGTGAGATGGAGACAACAGGATCTGGGCCGGCAGTCAGGACCTGGGCCGGCACTGGGATGGGTAGCAGAGGGAGCAGCCCCAGAGCTGGTAGACTCCCGTTGCCGGCCAAGCGGCGGGCAGCTAGTGAGGGATAACTGGGGGCTGTAAGCGCTAAGGGCGGAGGCACCCACTGGAGCCGCAGGAGCACCACGAGGACTACAGGGACTTGGCTGATGGGAGGAGCTCAGAGAGAAACTCAAAGAGCGCTGGGGCTCTCTCTGCGTTAAACTGCCAGCACAGATGCCGCGCAAGGGCTGGGCAGGCAGCGAATCAGGGGGGGGTGGGGCAGGGAGGGACCAGAGTAAAAGGCGGCGATGGTGCGAGTGATCAACTTCAAATTAACCTCTCGATCAGCCCCTGTCGGTCCCTATGCCCCCACTCGCGTGCGCCAAGCGCTCCAAGCGCTGCCTTACTGTTAGTAAGCGAGTCACTCCGATCTCAGTCGGCCTCCCCCACGGCTACAAGGCAACACTCTGCCTCGCTGTGCCCTCGGCAAGCCCGCAGCTCCCCGCTCTTGGTTCGACCTCCGCACACCGCACACCCGCCGCCGACAGCGTCTCCACACTACTATGCTGCCACGCCTACCTGACGTGCCTCGGCAATCACGCTAGTGGGACGCGGCCAACGTGAACCCATGTGCAAGGCCAGAAGATCATTGTGGCAGACATCCGGCTCACATGCTGCAGAGGCATCACCAGAAATTGACTCTCCTATGCCCACAGAGGATGTGTGGCATGTCATGGGTACACCTGGGGAGAGCACAGGGACCCAACCACCCACCACATCAACCCCAAAACAAAGTACATAGAGGCAGGTGGAGGAGAGCCCTGTTGTGACCAGCGCAGTCATTGAGGCAGAGGAGAGCCCTGTTGTGACCAACCCAGTCATTGAGGCAGAGGAGAGCCCGGCTGTGACCAGCCCAGTGATTCAGGAAAAGGAGGGCAGTGTTGTGTCCAGGCCAGTGATTCAGGAAAAGGAGGGCAGTGTTGTGACCAGCCCAGTGATTCAGGAAAAGGAGGGCAGTGTTGTGTCCAGGCCAGTGATTCATGAAAAGGAGGGCAGTGTTGTGTCCAGGCCAGTGATTCAGGAAAAGGAGGGCAGTGTTGTGACTAGCCCTGGCAAGAAGGGACAGGAGGGCACTGTAGACACCACCCCTCAGGGAAGTGGGAAGGTGGGCACTGTAGGGGGTACACCTTCCAAAGAGGGTTAGGTGGTCCGGAGGCGTAGCCAGCCCAAGCGTTCTGCAGGATCAAGCACATCACCAGAGGGAGTGCCAGTGTCTGCCCCTGAAGTGGGACAGTTGGTGTGTGTGCCTGTTGTGTCACCACCACTTCCCATCAACCCCAAGACAGGGAAGCCATTTCATGTTCCCAAGAATTGAAAGGGCACCCCTCCAACCTCTCCCAACCACACTGTGTCAGGGGTGTGCATGACTCCACCTCCACGTGCCACTGTGCCACCTGGTCCACACAGCCCTCCACCTTGCAGGCCCTCTGTTATTACCACATCACATGGGCCTCTGTCACACCAGTCAAGTGGGCCTGCTGTCCAAAAAACACAGCCAGGTCCCAGTCCGCATGACAGCCAGGAGTGAGTTGTCAACAACCTCATACGCCTGTGCCCCACACAGGTGTGCTAGTCAAGGCCATTGTTTGTGACCTGGGTGTGTTGCTGGCCCTGTTGCTTTGCTGTGCTGTACTCTCCCCTGTGCAGCCGCTCATGTACTTGCTGTCTCACCTGTGTAATGGACAGTGGCCTCCCTGTTTGTATTTGAACTGTGCATGGTATCTTGCTTTTGGTCATCATTATGTGCCTTGCTGTTGACTACTATTGTTGTACTGCTACATCTTAGCAAAATGTGAATAAATACAGTTACTCCTGTTGTGTGTTTTGTCGGTGTCATTGCTGAATTCAGTACTTTAGGTGTTGGCATTTGATTGGCTGTGCACCATGGTCTATGTCTCACTTCCACATTGCCAAGCTCTTAGCAGGCCTCATATTTTTACACAGGGGTGACAGGGTCTTCTGTCCATACTGTACCTGCTGATGGTGTAATCTGTGATGGCTATTGTACCTGTGGTATTTGTGCTGTGCATGTTTGTGGGGTGTGTGATGTGGTTGTGTTATTCATGTCTGTGTGCAGATTTTGTGCTTGTTATACACACACTGCTTGTTGTGCATGCAGTGCTGTATGTATGTGGCCCTGCCATTGCCTGATGTGCATTCCCTGTTGTCATGTGGTGTTTTTTGATTGGTGTTTGGTTTGCCTCTGTATTTGCTTTGATATGGCAGTGTGGGTTGTGTTGTATGTGTTTTGGTGTGTGTGTTTTGTCCCTGAATGCCCATGTTCTGTGCTCATGTTGTGTGAGGGTTCCCTTTGCCTTTCCCCAGTATGGCTGACAGGGTATATATGCTTGTGTTGGAGTTCAGTATGTGTTCCTGTGGTGTTTGTGTGTTGTAGTTCTGCATGCATTTTCGGTGGCAACCCTGTGTGGCAACACTCAGGGTGTGTGTTTGTGTGTGTGTGTATGTGCTGGCTAGGATTGTATGCCTTCTGTGTGTGTGGCACTGATGATTTTTGATCCTTGTCAGCCACTGCTGCAGTGTCTGTCTACCTGGTTGTGTGTTGTGTGGTGCAGTGAGTGTGTAGTGTGCTTGTTGTTGCGGTGCTTGTTGGTGTGTATGGGAGTACACTGGATGTGCACCTGGCCTGTGACTTGGTGTGGTGTGTTGCAGTGTGATTTGGGGTGGTGTATCCCTGTGGTGTTTGTGCCCTGCCCATGCCTTGGAGTGGCCCTGTCTTCTGCATTTTGCGCATGTGTGGACCGCGGCGGTGACGTGACCGGGAACGGGACGTTGTTGCTGGTCGACAGAGGATTAGTGTCCGGAAGATGAGGGGTGCCATGTTGTCAGGTGGGTGATGTGTGTGTGTCCTTATGGATATGTTGTGACCTCCGGCAGGGTGTCTGTGTGGTGCTTGGACCCTGTGCATGCCTGTGTGTAGTGTTTGTATGGTCATGTAATTGCTTACCTGCGGCAGCGTCCGCGGCGGCCAATCTGGCGGTAGTGTTGGAGGAGGAACATCACCGGATGCATATGGTGGGCTGGGTTCATGGTGTACAGGTCCGGGTCTCGTCTGTCACGCTCCGCTATCCAGTTTCCGCCAGCTCAGGCTAGGCGGGGTCTCCGCTGCGGTGCGTCGACTTGTTTTGGCCATCCTCATATGTGGAGCGGTGCGGACGTCATTCCGCACGGCGGTGTGTCTGGATTGGCTGTCACCGCCGCGGTGTCGGGCGCACTTTGATGGCGGTGCGCGGCGCTCCGCGGCGGACGGGAAATGACCTGTGTTTACCTAACGTAATATGGCGGCCGTGACTTCCGCAGCTAGTGGGCGGAAAAAGCTGATTTTCCGCCCCGCAGACACCTCAGTGGTGCCACCGCCCGACATCCTAATGGACCCTATTGTGTACCACGCCATCAAAATCACCTAATTTATGGGTAACTAAAAATTCAGAGGGTTATGACTAGCCTTATTTACAAACACACATTCATAGGCATATATCAGAAAGGCATAGCTTCCCTTCATACACCTTTTTTATTCATTAGATTTTACTTATAAGTTGGTGCCTGATCGAAACATAATGGAAACTGTAACTCGGTTGATTGCTCAGCTTACTGCATGTTTTTAGATTCCTGACAAACAATATATCAATCTATGACCAGAAGAGTCTTCCCTACATAAGAGGGTAGTATTCATGAAGATCAACCTTCAGCTCAAAAAAATTACACATACGTTGTCACATATCTGTATTTTTTCTTTACTTTAATTATTGTTTTATAATATGATTAGTTTAGTTGGAAAAAATCTTAAATGAACTACACAAATCCCTAGTTGAAATCAAAATTCGGTATACCTTTCAAAAATGAGATACTTTCCAGAGCATCCATAGGTTTCACATTTATGTTCTATACAGCTTTCCCCTACAAACTATAAAAAAGTGGAAATCACAAAAAAGGAACAAATGACCTTCACTTAAAAAAAAAACACAGTCGAGAGACAGATTATTATTTGACAGTGCTGCCTTTTCCCAAAAGCTGGGAAGACTTCAAACTTGGTTCAGCAAACCCTTTGTTGAGGCCATCTTTAGAAAAAAACACACTCACTTTCTAGCATTGCTAAGTTTTTCCATTAGATTAAGGCAAAAAAACTAAGGGCTCTATTTACGAGAAACTAACACAGCACAGTGCCGCAAGTCATTTTGCTGCACCGCACTGCGTTAATTTTGAAGCATAGGGATGCAACATATTTACAACAATATGTTGCATCCTTGTGCTTATCCCTGCACTGGCGCCCAAACTGCTGCCAATGCGCCGGCGCAGGCACCCTTACACCAATGTGCAAGGATGCCTGTGTCATGGGGAGATTGTTTTTGTGCAGGAAGGGGTACTTTCCCACACAAAAACAATCAATTGAGGTGATTTCCTCTTCCAATACATGCTGTAGAATGCAGCACGCATTGAAAGAGGAAAAAAACAAGGAGAAATTAAAACATTTCTCCTTTTTGCGCCTTGCTTCGCCAGCCTTGGGGTGGTGTAGCATTCTTATGCATTTCCAGGTTTACAATTGCTCGTTAATCTGGAAATGCATCAGTGATAGGTGTTGCATGGGAACACCCACAGCAACAACCATGTCACACCCCTAATACACAAAGTGTTTCGCGAAAAGGGGCGATATTTAAAAGCACACGTAAAGCCACGCAGGGCGGCTTTATGTGTGCTTGTAAATATCACATTGCAGGGTGCACCGCTGGTGCGTCACGTAACACGACACACTGGCGGCGCAAGGGCCTTGTAAATAAGCCCCTCTTTGACTACATTTTGGTAATTTTCTAAGTTTTTCTAAGGGTAATTCACAAACGCCAGGCAGCTTTCGAATCCCCAACTGTTTGGAAAAGAGGGACACAAATATGGCCTGGAAATGAATTGTCAAGAACTGGTATGAAGGTTTAAGTGAAACCTAGCCCATTTGTAAAAAACAACTGTCGGCTCTCAAGTGTAGAAAGCCTAAGATGTTAAAGGATCAGTTTTATTCAATGTATTTATTGTGATTTTGGGATTTGAATCTTACCTTTTTTCTCAACAAAACAGAGAGTACAGTAAAGTATATTTCATAAGAAAATATTTTTCCAGTGGAGAAAAAAAAGCATTTTATATGCAATTGCTCAATTCTGCCACATTCACTTAGGTAGATGTTTCCCCTGGTAAGTTAAAGCTGCAATATTGGCTAGCAGGAGCACTTATGAAAAAATGCAGCCGTCACAGTTTTCCCAGACTGCTTCTGTGGATGTATGTGAAACTGCGGAAAATGTATGAATAACCCCACATGTGCAAATTTCTGACATTTTGCAGCAGATTTCTTTCTTTCTCTTAAAGAATGAATTGCTTTTTAACACAATCTGTTGGGTCACGTTCAATTCACTACAAAGTGTATGTGGTGCCACCACTTGCATTAATGTTCATAAATTATATGATCTTAATTTTACATATGCCTATATTTAATGGACGCTAGGGACTGATATCACTATTTTAGACACCGTTAAGGGCAAAATTACTGATTAGCCATAATGTGTCGCATTATAGTATTTACAACATGTTATTGTAGGTGGTACTAAGTTAGTAGTTGCTGAAGATAACACAGGTTTTCAAAATTATTAAAAATGCATAATTCTATACATGTTGTACTCTTGTAGAAATGATGACATTTGAAAATGAATCAAAAACCAAGAAAATAATTTGCATTACAATAAAAATTCAACAATATATGAAAGGGTGGTGGTTTAACGCAGCATGAAACATGTTTTACTGCAGCCTGTTCTAATCCTTATGGTATAACAGCTTGCTTGTCATACTCTACTCTAGACTCTCAGCTTGAAAGCCTGACTCTTCAATTCAAGATGGAGCCTTAACTGAGGTAAAGCATTGTAAAACACAGGGGCATATTATCAAGGACGGGCGATACATTATCGCCGCTTTTATCGGCAGGAAACTGCCAATAAAGCGGCAATAATGGGCTTAATAATATGCTCTATGAATTCCTATCGAAGCCCATGTTAGATGTCTTCACATGTTAGATGTTTTCCTTTTTGTATTAACTTTTTAAGTCAGGGAGGTGAAAAATAAATGTCCTCAATAAGGGTATTACACTGCATTTGTTAGCACATCCAAGAAAATTTCAATGTAAAAGTGAAACATGTAAGTAACATATGTGTTTTTAGATTATTTACAAAAATAAATTGGATGGGTTTTCATATTATAGAAAAATATGCATTTAGAAATATACCAACACATTGAGGTAGGCTATTTCAATACTTATGTTCCTAAATTCATGGTAGTCACAAAGAATATGAACAGATTTTTAATTACAGTAGATGTTTATTTTATCTGCTCCCATAGGCAGAGTCAATTGTTATCTGTCTGAAACAACAAAATTTAAACTTTATTCGAAGTATGTCCTTACTCCTGTACTCATGAGTAGGCGGAGTTGTACTCAGCATACAAATGTCACGTGTTGCGCACCAATTCGAATGAGGGATAGAAACATGCACACCAGGCCACACACTCCCACGAAGTCGACGTATAAATGTAAAACACATAAAATGTTACACACTCTCAAAGCCCTCCCTTATCCCCCTTTTCGCAGCACAAAAACTAATAATGGTCTTCTTGAATTAATTCCAGCTGCTGCTAATTACTGAGGGCTAGATTGACGTCCATTGTTTTTGGAAGTTTGACACCAACATCAACAAGTATTTCTCAAGAAGGATGTACATAATGAGCACCCAAAAATGTTCACGCTAGGAAAGTTTTTTATTTTGACTGACTCCAGCTAGGGATGCACGGCTGGGAATTGATAGGGGTAAATATAAGAGAAACTGTTAGAAATTAAACGTTCCAAACTGTGTGCCATATTTATGAACCTTGTGGCGCGGGTAGTGCAGCAAGCCCCCTTTCTGCGCTGCCTGTAGTCACAAGGAAAGGGCAGGAATGTGCTGTATTTATCCAACCTGGTGCATACCTGTCCTTTCCCCTTGTACCTTTATGGTAGCCTAGCGCCAATGCAGGCACCCTTGTACCATGGTGAAAGGGGGCCTGTGTTATAGGCAGGATTGTTTGTATGCAGGAAAGGGAACATTCCTGCACAAAAACAATCCTGAGCGGCTTTTCCTCTTTCTATGTGTGTTGCATTCTGCAAAGAAAGAGGAAAAACCTAGGAGAAATAAAGATATTTTACATTGTTACGTCTCACCTGGGGGAGGCATATCTTTTTGGCACATTCCCAGGTTTATCAGATTTGGTAAATCTGGAACTGTGCAAAAAACCATAGGAGTTTTGCGGAGAACACGCACACAATGCCCATGGAACACCTCTCATGCGCAGAATAATGCAATGCAGTTATTTGTGCTGCTTTGCATTACTCCATATTTTTAAGCCATTCAAAGCCAAGCAAAGTAGCTTTTAGTGGCTTCAAAAATATGACTTTAGGTTTGACCACTCTTGCACCACTTTGCGCTGTGCAAGAGCGATGCATATCAGATCATAAATACGGCCGCAAATGTCCTTCAAAAGATTCCAGTAATGTTAATGTAAAAGGTCAAAAATATGATCATTCCAGACTCAAAGTCCAATATACAAACTTCCTTGCTGCATGACAGGGTCAGGGCAGGATTGCATCGTAATTAAGGCCATATGGTGCATTCTGGCCCTTTCACCTGCACTGCCTAGCACCAAAGCAGGCACCGTCGGCCCATGGTGCAAGGGTGCCTACACTGTAAGGAGGATTGCTTTTGTGCAGAAAGGAGTACCTTCCTGCCCAAAAAGAATACGCTGGGGCTTTTTCCTCTTACTATGTGTGCTACAGAATGCATTACAATGCTGCAACTGAGGATTTACTACATCATTGATGTGGTCAGCCAGAAAGCAATCTATTCTTGTTTCTATACAATATGAATCCTGGGTGGAGTTCGTGGAGTCAGGCGGTGGAGTGCATTGGATAAATGCTGTTAACAGTGATTTTCAGTGCACTGTTCAATCATTGCGAATGGCACCATGCACAGCGCAAGCGGGCACTGCTTCCTTTCTGCCGCTCGAGTAGATTTTTTATCGAGCAGCAGCTTTCTCAACGTGAGGAGACACTTTTTCAATGTGAGCGGTCGCGAGCATACACGACCACTTACAATGAGAAATCTGACCTCCTGCATTGAGAAATCTCACGGGATGTTGATTTTCCACGCACGCGTATGCCAACTTGATGTTGACAATTGCGAATGAGGAAAAGTCTCGCTGAGGGGTGATTTTCCTTACTCGTGCTCGCCAACCTGACGTTGACGAATGCGAGCGAGGGAAACGCAGCAGAGTTTTTTGGTGCTATGTGAGCTCTGCGTAATGCAGATTGCGGAAATCTTTGCAAACTCTGCTAGCGGAGTGGAGTTCACCACCCAGACTTATACAATATACACAGGAAAGGAAAATATAATCCCTTGCTGTTGAGTGGAGTCATACAATCGTTGGTAATTCCATCTGTGGTTATGTTCATGGTTGCAGGGTCAAGAAGCCTTATCTGACATTTCTTCCCATGAGTAGCAGCGCTAAGAATCTTTTCTAAATTACATTAGTCAAGGGTGGGAAATCAGCACAGAACGAGTCTTTATGGTTGTTGTATGGATAAGGGCCATGTTTAAAGAAAGCCTGGAATATTATCTAGGTACGTTGATATCTCAAGCAATGATGGGGAGGGGAGCATTGGTGAGTGATTGACATCTTTGATGGCCTTTTGGATTTCTAAAGGTGGTTAAGAATCTATCACAATTAATTTTGGTATGGGAAGACCAATTAATGCAATCATATCTTCCCCATTATGCAATTCTGGGACACAAAAAATTCTAATGTTGCCTCTACCTGTTCATTTTCCATTTCAGTCATACTTCTTTTCAAGCACCATGTGTAATCCTCCAAATCCGATGACTTGTTTATCCAAGTCTCTATTTTGTCCAGTCTGTGCTCCATTTGATGTATTTGCATCTTGAACTCTGTGCGGTATGCTAAGATTGTTATTAATATTTCTTCTGTAGATTTTGGGTTGTTGTGGTTTCCTCCAGCCTTGGTGGATCACATTACCTCTAGGTGGCCTCCCTATAGTGTGCATTTCCTGGAGAGAGTTGGTGTTTACAGACGGTTTCTTCAGTGCCCTTTCTGCAGGTATTCATCTGTTGGGGCTGCAGTGTGCCATGATCAGTCAACAGGGGGAATGTCCATAAACCATACGACAAATCTCATGTCCAGTAGTCATGACATTATTTTAAGGGTTCTGGAGATCTTATGAGTGTTAGGTTATAAGGCTGAGATGGGTGTTGGTAGCTGGTCCCAATGGGTAGATGGGTTCTCACAAACTCACATTGGGTTGATTTCAGTTCATATGCCCATGTATATAAAATTAAGTGGATTTCAGCTGGGGCTCATTGTAGCACTTTCTTGAACACTTTCAGAGGTGAGCCAATGAACAGCAGTAAGGGTTAATAGTCTGGATTGAGAGGCTTACAAGTGGTGCTCACAGAGAGAAAACCCCCATCCTCATGGTCAGGCTCTGCCTCTTCTGAAACAGGTAAGTTTTAATGAGATGGAGGTTAGGCGCCAATTCTCTACAATTCACTAGTGAGTGAGTTCTGGTAACTTCTGGACACTAAGTAACCACTAGCAAAAAAATCCCCAGGATAAACCTACCCCCTTTATTTAATACATCCTGTTTGCCTACTCCTCAACCACATTAAACTGGTTTTCCAATTTCACAAGAGTAATTGGAGTGATTTCTGTGATTCTGCTTTACTCTTTGATGTAAAATTACAGACAATGATGAGAATATACCTGGTTGCATAATTAAGAGTACTTTGGGTAAACAAATTCCTACCACAAGAGCATATTTAGCGAGTGTGAGTGACTGCTTGCATGTTCTGTTGCATTTTATTCAATGTAGAATGCATCCTTGCATCCACTATGGATGCAAGGGTGTATTTTGATCTTGAAACTAATGCTAAATGCTAGGTAGAAGTTGGGGGAAAATCCAATTCTAAGTGCACATTTACACTACTCATGTTCTGTTGCCTTTAGCACTATTTCTCACAGCAACATGCATCCTCACATCCATTTTGCGTGCGAGGAGCATTGTTAAGCTAGGAAAATAGTGAGAAAAAAGAATTACTCTTCTCACACATTTCTAAGTAATCTTGTACAATTTTGGGAAATATGGGTGCAAGGGTTCATGTTGCTCTTAGAAAACTAGCAATAAATGCTGGAGTGAGTTGGGGGAAAATCTTACCCCACGTGCACATTTATCGAGCAGCTATTCGCTTTTCATTTTCTGTTACATTTAGCACTATTTCTTAGTACAAAATATATCCCCACATCCATTTTGCCTGCGCTGGGGCATTTTTCCTCAATGAAAATAGGGTTATATCCAGAATTACTCTTCTTGCATTATTCCGTGTAATCTCACAGAATTTTTGGCAATCAGTGCTACACTGAAATGCGTGAGTTATGCCCACAGGAAGTAGGAACATGCCAGTCCTAATTTTTACATGTTTAATATTATAATACTAAGCATCCTATCTTGTGGCTTGTAAGGCCTAACTAGGGGTGACTTATTTAATGTTTAAAAGTAGCGTTCCTTCCTGTCAAAAAGTTTAATTTTGATAGATTTGGCTCTAGGTTTAAAATCTGCAGCAATCAAACTACACATTTAGGTCTCAAGTTATGTTTTCCTTCTTAGCCTAGTGGATGGCACAATTTGTACTTCAGTCCACAGGTTACATTTAATTTTCCATGTCAGTGGCATATTTCCTGCACCATATACAATGTCCCTACTGGAAAGTTAAAAGCCACCTTGCCAAGGAAACCTCTTCAGTGACCCTCAATTTCGCTAATATTAGCAAAACCAGGAATGAGGGATCAAATAAGTAAGTAAGTAATCTTTATTTCTTGATTAATTGAAATAATTACAGGCTGTGTAAATGCAAATATTAAGACAAACAGTAAAAAACATGTTGATGTTTGCGGAGCCAACGAGCAAGCTCCCTCTTAGTCAATAGGCAACAAGACGGAAAAATAACGATCCAGTCCAAAATGTAAAGTGCTGGTACATGTTGTAAAGGCAGCATCAAGAATGTAATATTCCCACATTTTGGGTTTAATAAAAGATTACAGTGCTTTTGATTGGATTCCCTTGGTGATGTACTAGACTTGTATTATTTGGTGGTTCAAGTAGGTTGCTCCCCAATGGGAGACGGCCCCACCTAATAAGCATCCTTGCTGGGGGACAGTCCATCCTGCTTTTTTCCCTTGACTTATTGACTCTATAGGCAGTACTGAGGCACATTAGTGATGAAGTTATACAATATACATATCAGTCTTCATATGACTTGTGAATAGACAGACCAAACCAAAGCGGAAAGTGATGCTGCATATTTGATAAGCAGCAACTATTGACCTTGGCATTGAATAGTTCCTAGTGAAAGCCTGGTCTTCTCTATGGGAGTCCTAATGCTTCAAAACCCACATTGTGCTATTCTTTAGATTGTCTGCAGACATGTTGATGACGGCAAGGTGTTGCTGATTGGTTGACAGGACAGTCAATATGAAAGGCGTTTAAAAACAAACAATGGTAACATTTTGTTTTGACTCAATAAAATGCAACACAACCATCGCTGCAGCTAAACCATTGCAACTGTCTCATTGGAGTACCAGCTGCTAAAATGCATGAGTGAGGAACCTAACTGTCTTACAAGACTATTGGACTGAGTTCCCATTCTGAAGTGTGCCACTGCCAGATGGCATGACCTAATTTGAAGAGCTCTTAAATCTGACTGTAAGAGCTTTTGCCTACGGGCAAAGTGGGCAAGAAACATACACAAAGTAGATGCAGCAATCTTTCCTGGCAGTATCAACATAGGCAACGATGATTGTTAGGCCAGGACTGCTTCGAAGTGTGGACCAAGTCATTTTATGGAAAAACTCATGCATCCTGACCGCAGAGAAATGGGATATCAGCTATGGCTGTGGGCATCAGGAGTCGTATAATGACAAAACTGTACGCGTAAGATGTTTGTGAGTGAATTCTGCCTTGTCTAAAGTTTGTGATCAGAGCTTGGCCACTTTGTTGGTGACATGCTCAAAGGCAGCAAATTCCATGGTTGTGGGCCGGGTTTCAAATAGTTTCAAAACATGAATAGATTGATGTAAAACAAAGTGCCATAAGACCCTGCCATCGGGCTGCTTTTCAATTTCCAGTCAGCAAAGATGGGCTACTGTGTCAGAGGGGCTGATCTCAGACTCAAAAACAATTTGACAAGGGCCCCATTCCTTTCTAGACCCTGTTGGAGGAGGCCAAACTCTTGTCTGACTAGGGATTGTGATACATACCATGGTAAACCATTTTTTTAAAACGGGTCTACAGTGTATTTAAAGTATTTGCGTCATTACCCTTCCGCAATACAGAGCGATAAGTGATCGATGGCATATCATTTACGCTGATTACCTGAAGTAGGTGGTGAGTTGAGGTGTTACATGTCTTTTTTGTAATGGTTTGAATGTAAACAAAAGTTTATTCTTTGTGGCTTTTCTGGGTAAGATATGGTCTTTGAATGTTAGATAGGAGTCCATGCCGAGATACTTGCAAGATTTGGCCAGTTCTAGCACTCGGCCATTTGCACACCAAGTGATAGTGGGCTTTCTTTTGACAGAAGAGCTTGAGAAGCAAACAACCTTAGTTTTACTGTTGTTGCGTTCCAAGCACAGGTTTTGGATGTATGTGCTCAATTGATCAATTAGGTGCTGCAGACCAATTGGCATTTGGCTAATCAAGACTATGTCGTCAGGGTATTTGAGTCATTGTAGTTGTTCCTGTGCCAGCTTGGGGGGATCGCTCACCACTTGAGCCAGATGACTATCAGAGTCAGCCATGTAGATGTTAAATAGACAGGGAGCCAAACGGATCCCTTTTTCAGGCCTATGTTGATGCTAATCTTGTGTGCAGTTTACCAGCCATCTCTGACCTTGATTTGTACACAGGTGTGAGTCTATAAGTTTATGATCTCATCAAGTAGTTTGGGCAGCACCCCTCAAAGGGAATTTTATCAAACAGGCGTCCCCCCAGGACCTAATCAAAGGCTGACTCCAGATCAACAAAGCAGCCAAAGAGTTTGTTGGATTTTGCCTTTGCCTTTTGTACAAGCAGAGTAACTGCCAATCGGTTTCTTATTGTACTCATACCTGCTCTGAAGCTGGTATCTGTTTTCAGAATTATGTTTGCCTTACTGATCCAAGCCTCTAGGTCTATAAGCAATTTTGAGGCCTAAAGCTTTACCTCAACATTAATTAGGGTGATTAATCTGTATTTTGCAGAATTTGAGTGTGGACCTGATTGATAGATTGGGTGGAGTATACTGTCACACCAGGATTCTGGAATGGATGTCGTGAGATATGCATAATTAAACAAGAGTGTAAAATGAGTAGTCCAAAATGAGGGATATTTTCAAAATAAAGCGCTTGGAAGGCCGTTGGCCCTGGTGCCCTCTAAGACCTGAGCCTTTTCAGGATTTGTACTGCCTGTAAATGATTCAACTTGAAGTGAGGGGCCTTCACTGGTGAGAAGTGTTAAGGATTGGGCTGCTATAGGATGTTATGCTCTGTAAGATTAGGCTGGTGAGATTAAACTTGTGACCTCAATGGCTGGAAAGATTAATCTGGAGCGTACACTATGGCAATGCGAGTTGACCAAACAATCTCGGTAATGTTAGAGTTGTGATGTCAATGAGTTCCATTCACTAGTTTGTTAATTTAGGTCCAGAACAGTGTGCAGTCTTCTTCATTTGCTCGCATGGAGCAATTTGGTCCAAACACCCATCAGGTAGTTGGTTTTTGCTGTCCAGATCGCCTTTATATAGATGTGCCTCATAACGATGATTTTAGTTTTCTTTGCTCCATTAGGCTGTGGGTGCAACAAGAGTACCTGCCTAATCTCCCTGTCGAGTTGCCTTTTCATTAGCAGTAGCTGTGGCGAGTGTCATTCTGCCCCCGCTGGTCCACTGCCTTGCTTTAGAGAGAGTTTAGTGGCAAATGTTATCATGAGAGAATTAACAAGGCCCTCTGTTATGTTGTGAATAACATGTATATTGCTTTAATACTGTACATTCTACATTCCATTCCGAGTGTTCCTAATAGATGTATTCCAATGTGTTCAGTTACTTCTTACTGCTGACCTGTCTGGCTGTGTACCTGCTCCACTACGATATTAAATCCACTTTCCACTTAATTGATGTGTGGTTCTTCAACATAACAATTGGCGACGATCGGGATGATTTTTTTACCTTACTGAAGAAGCCCGTGTACCGCTATTTATTTTTTTGAACCCAAAAAAATTTGCTATTGTGGACGACGTGGAGCAGAGACGACGTTACTGCTTTGGGACAGCGCGCTGAGGACGACAACCCTTTTGAAACATGAACTTCTGGTGAGCGTTATTTTGTTTACAGAGAGACATAAGGATAGTCTATAACTTTGGATATACCGCTCGCGCTAGTGCATCTGCGCTCGAGCACTCACCGTTGATATTTTCAAAGCGCAGATCGAATGCGCGTGTCCTCGAGCCTGCAAGTTCTACTTGAGAATCGCGCTGTTTCCCCTGTGACGTCATACGTTCACTGCGAACGTGCCGCATCACTCAATGCGCAGCGGCCATTTTGGATTGGGCAGGCCTACTCGTTATTGAAAAAAAAAACGGAAGACGTTTTCTGTATTTAACTTACCGATTTCAACACCTGAAAGTCGGAATTACAAGGCGGTTACAGGTAATCCTTCTTGAAAGCTTGAAACAACGCTACTTATCTAATTTTTAGACACTTTGATGAATTTCAACATTTAAAAGCAATTGGTGGTGAAGACTGGACAGTGTAAAAAAAAAAAAAAAAAAAGGGAACTTGTGTTAATCTTCTCTTTACTCACTGAACAATTACACCACAAACAGCTTACTGATAAATTACCTCAGCAAGCATCAATTACTTTTTAATTCATCTTTATCTCAACATGAGTCAACAAACATTTTCTTTAAGTAACCCTCAGGAATTCTGGTGTAAAGGCTCTGAACCAACTTTAAAATGGCTGGAATGGAAAGACTATTTTCTTAATTATATTGAGACTGTTGATTCCGATGGTAAAATGTCTGCTGATCAAAAGAAGCGTATTCTTTTACATTCTTTGGGTCCAAAAGGGCTCAAATGTTATAACCAAATGAACAAGCCCATAGTAGGGGGAGGGGATAGTAATGTTTTTACAGTAGCTCTATCCAATTTAGACAAATATTTCTCCCCGAAGGTATGTATGGGTATTACGCGTTACAAATTTTTCCAAAGAAAACAGTCTAAAAATGAATCTGTTGATGACTATGTTGGAGAGTTAAAAAAAATGGGTAATGATTGCGCTTTCGGTGGGTTACTGGAGGATTTGGTTCGTGATCAAGTTGTGATGCACGCTAACAATCCTGCAATACAAGAACGTCTCTGGATGAATGGTGATGCTTGTTTAGAGGACATCCTAGCGTTAGTTCGTAAAGCTGAGTCATCTAGTAGATGTGCAAGTGCTCTAAAATCAGAAAGTGTCAATAAAGATATAGTGGCTAAAATAGATGCAAGTTCAAGAAAAAACAGTAATTTTAAACAAAAGAATGAAACATGGGCAAAGCCTAAGTATAGCAATGAACCTCCCAAATGTTATAGGTGTGGTAGTTTAGAACATTTGGCGTTTGCCAAGTCGTGTCCTGCCAAAAAGAGTAAATGTGGTGCTTGTGGACTGTATGGTCACTACACTAAAGCATGTAGAAGAAGGACAAAGACTGTCAAGTGTATTCAAGAGGACCTTGCCTCTGATGAGAACACTTCTAGTGATGAGGACCAAGCATCAGATTGTGCTGTAGTCTTAAAGAAGAAACTACTTCTCAACATCAGGGATGGTTGTTTACTTGTAGATAACAAACCTGAATGTTGGATACATATAGGAGGTGTGCGTATCAAAGTATATGCTGATTCTGGTTCGCCTTATACGATAATAAACGAAGATATATGGCGTAATACATTTGTGGACAGAGTTGGTCCAAAACTGTCTCCTTCTGATATTGACCCTGAAGGTTATAATGGTGGTAAGATTGACATAGTTGGTTTTCGTTGGCTAAAATTTGAGTTAAAAAACCGCAGATCATATGGCAAGATGTATGTATCAAAAAAAGGTCCATCGGTTTTAGGGTGGAAAGACCAAGGGGATTTACATATTATTCTTGACCCCAACTCAGTGGAAAAAGTATTAGTAATGGATGAGGGTACCAAAACAGGTGAGGAACTGTTAAAAAGATTTCCTGCAGTTTTCCAAAAGACAATAGGCAAATTAAAAGATTTTGAACACAAAATAATACTGAAGGATTCTGCTGTACCTAAAATCCACAAAGTTAGAAGTGTGCCAATTGCTTTAAGAAAAGACGTTGCAACAGAGCTTGAGAAATTGGTCTCATCTAACATTATTGAACCTATTGAGGCGTCAGCTTGGGTTTCTCCTTTGGTGGTCGTAAAACGCTCCAATGGTAAATTAAGATTATGTGTGGACCTTCGCCATTTAAATGACAATATAGTGGTAGATCAATTCCCTCTGCCGAAGATTAACGAGATGTTGGCTTTGCTTGACGGGGCTAAATGGTTCACAACAATAGATTTATCATCTGCGTACCATCAGATTCCCTTGTTTAAAGACAGCAGAAAATACACTGCTTTCATAACCCCACAAGGATGTTACCAATTTAAAAGGATGCCTTTTGGCTTGGCTTCGGCCGCAGCTGTTTTCCAGCGTTTGATGCACAGGTTGTTTTCCACAGTCAAGAACACAAAGTTTTTCCAAGATGATATCCTCATATTTGGTAAGGAGAGGGCAGATCATGACAACACTTTGAATAAAGTGTTAAGTATTCTAAATGACAAAGGTCTGACTGTTGAATACACCAAATGTACTTTTGCTAGTGATCACGTTACTTACCTAGGCCATGTTATAGATTGTGATGGGATTAAACCAAAACCTAACTTAGTTGATGCTATCAAATGTGCTCCTTCTCCCAAAAGTAAAGATGATGTCAGATCATTTATTGGTCTAGCCGAATTTTGTTCAAAGTACATTCCAAACTTTGCGACCAGAACGTATAATATAAGACAGCTCTTAAAGAATAAGACAAAGTTTGTTGGTCAGTGGAATGTGAACAAGATTTCGAAGACATCAAAAGCTGTATTACAAATATTGCTTCCTTAAAAAGTTTTAACCCTGATGCCCAATCTATTATCACCACAGATGCTAGCATTAAAGGTTTAGGTTCCGTTTTGTCCCAAGTCGGTATAAATGGTAAAGAACAAATTGTTGCTTATGCTTCCAGGTCACTCTCGCCTACAGAAGAAAAATACTCTACGATTGAAAAAGAAACATTGGCATGTGTATGGGCAGTTAATCACTTTAGAGCTTTTGTATGGGGTACTAAGTTCATTTTACGCTGTGATCACAAGCCATTACTCAGAGTCCTAACTACAGAAGGTACAGTTAACACCTCAGCGAGAGTTGCCAGACTTGCTATTAAGTTGCAAGATTATTGTTATATAATGCAGTATGTACCTGGCAAAGAAAATTGCATTGCTGATTTTCTTTCTAGAATGCCTAAACAACTTGACGAGTGTGAGGATGAATTATGGAATTCTTTTCAGGTAGCCTATGTACAAGATATGGATGGTGCAGGCATTTTGAAGGAAAAGTGGGTTGAGGAATATTTGAAGGATGAAGAGTTATCCTTAGTAAAAACCCATCTAGCTGGGTCCTGGCCGAAGAAAGATGTTGACAAACATCCCTTGAAGCCGTTTTGGGAAGTTAGGTTTGAATTAAGTGTTCAGGATGGCAACATCTGGTTTGGAGAGAGAGTCATACCTCCAAAAACTTTACGGTCGTCCATCATAGCTTTATGCCATGAGGGGCATTTTGGCATAGTCCGTTCTAAACGCACTGTTAAAACCTCTTTTTGGTGGCCAGGTATGGATGCAGAAATAGATAAATTTGTAAGGAACTGCAAATCTTGTCAAACAGCTGACAAATCTCTGGTAGTGTGTAAGCCTCCTATGGGCAACATGACTGCTCCTATGTCTCCTTGGGAACATTTAGCTATTGATATCATGGGTCCCATTGGCTGTGAGCAAAAATATATTTTGGTCTTAATGGATCTATTTTCAAGGTGGCCTTTTGTAAAAATTGTAAATAGAGCTGATACAGAAACTGTTTTAAAATTTTTGGACAAATCTTTCACTTCGGAAGGTATTCCTTCAGTCTTACTGAGTGACAATGGTGTCCAATTTACCTCTAACAAAGCAAAAGAATATTTTAATAGGTTAGGTATCAAGCACAAGACCACGGCTCTATACAACCCAAACAGTAATGGTATGGTTGAGCGCTTTAACCGTGTTATTAAAAGTACTATTCAAATGTCTGAGAAGAATAAGGAGTGGGAAGTTCAGGTTTTGAAGATGGTTTGGTCTTACAGAACTTCGATGTGTGAAGCTACAGGTTTTCCTCCCTTTGTACTTATGCGTGGCAGGAATCCACGTACCAAGTTTACTCCAGGATGGTTGTTTAAATCTAATGTGTTGAATTGGTCTGAAGAGGTGGTAAGGGAAAGGAGCCAAGCTTCACATTTTAAAAGCAAGATGTTGTATGACTCCAAGCATAAAGTGAAGGATGTTGATTTGGAAATTGGTCAGTGGGTAAGAGTGAAGAAACCTTGTAAATCTTCCAAGGAAGAAAGTGTTTTTTTTGCACCTATGCAAGTTGTTGAGGTTTTAAACAATTCTGTTCGTCTATCAGATGGACGGGTTTGGAATCTTAAAAGAATTGCCAAATGTTCCCCTCCTCAAGTTGATTCTCCCTGTCAAGCCTCATCACAGAAGTCATCTGATATATTTGATTTAGAGGATTTGTTTTGTGCCAAGTCAACTGATGTTTTTGAGACATCTAATATGTCCGGTTGTCCTGCTTCAGATGTCTCTGGTCAGATTTCATCTGATTTGGGTGCTTCTACTTCTTCTAATTCTACATGTGATGAAGTAAATGTTTTTAGAAACCCCAGACGTGAAAAAAGACCTCCTGTTTGGTTAGCGGATTACATTTCAGAAAGTTTTCCTTTGTAATGTTCTTTTTTCTCTCTCTTTCTCATCTTCTCTTTACCATATTTCATTTTGCAAAGATGGGGGGTGGTGTCGGGCATTGGGCATTGAGCATATTGTTTCAAGTTTAATTTTTATATTGTTCAAAGGGGGATGTGTTATGTTGTGAATAACATGTATATTGCTTTAATACTGTACATTCTACATTCCATTCTGAGTGTTCCTAATAGATGTATTCCAATGTGTTCAGTTACTTCTTACTGCTGACCTGTCTGGCTGTGTACCTGCTCCACTACGATATTAAATCCACTTTCCACTTAATTGATGTGTGGTTCTTCAACATAACACCCTCCCATGCCTGTATGGGCGATTGGGTGGTGGTCACTCTCAGCAGCTTTGTTTCCAAATGGTAAGTGGAAAATTCTATAATCTTTGATACCACAGGGTATATCCATATGAGATGTGCCAAGTTAAAAGTCTGTGGAGATGAAGATAGCCTAGTTGCTGCCAGGACCCTTGGTGGACTGATCATTCATACAAATGTTTCAGCAAAATAGTCACACTCCACTCTGGGATTTATAATGAAATTGCTGACCCTCTGACATAGCTCGGCATCTACCAGATTGTAGTCCAAATTGGAATTTACTCTGTGTGACATTCTGGAGAATGCTGCGGCTGGTCCTGGGCAGAGTGCCCATTTAGTGTGTAAAGACCGAAGGCTTTGAGCACCCTGATGCATGACTTGCCATACTGGCCTGCTCTGACGTGACTACAAATTGTTTTCGGTGGGGCCTGTGGGGTTTGGGAGAGAGACTGCTCATGTGCACCATGTAGTAGATGCATGTTAAAGTCTCCAGAAAACACAAAGTGAGCTTGTGGAGATGTAGACTGGAGGATTTTAAGCAGATCGATTAAAGTCTCTATCATTTCAATTTTTACCTTTCTTGGATGATTGTATGAATTCAGAATTAATAATATGAGTTGCTGATCTGGAGGTGGGGGGCTGAGAGTTTGACTCACTGGATTAAGTAGTCTTAATCCCACACGAGATCTGTGGCAATATGAAGCAAGAGCCCCTTTTTCACCCTTCCTGACCTACAAGGTTTTCTGGCTTCACTGTAATATTCTTTGAAGCCAACAGGAGGTGTCGGTGTCTACATCCAGGTTTCCTGTAACAGCAGGCAGGAAAAGTCACATTAGAAGGTTATAAATGTGTTCTCCTCCATCCTACTGCTGAGGCTGATCACATTCCATGAGCATAATATCTGTGACTGGGCAGTAATGGAGGCCCTATGCTGTCGGACTCATGTGTAGCTTCAAGACCTGGCGCTGGGACACAGCTCTGACTGCTGGGCTCAAGATTTTGTCAGAAGTTGTACATGGAAATTACCTGATTGTTGAATGTTTGTTATTTGTAAGCCCTCCCAGGCTGCTGTTGGATAGAAATGGCTGATTGCCCCCATTACAACCCATGATTTGTGCTGCATATATCCAGTGTCACAGACAGTACCAGGAAAAATAGGCATGTATAACATACAAGTTCTGATTTCCTCATGTCAATGCTGCATGATGAGTATTGCTCCCTGTGCTATCAAACCTGTGCCCAAAAGAGGTGCTGGTAAGATCACTCTATCAATGGAAATAATCTACCAATTGGTAATAACACTTGTTCTACTATTCTGTATTCCCCTAAGTCTTTCAATAAAAATGCTACCTCTCTTGTGTGGGTAGGCCTAGTGCCTGCGACAAGAAACGGCCCAACATGCAACTTGGACACGTCACATATTTTCAGTGAAAATGTACCCTTTTTTGCAATGGGCCATCTAGGGAAACCTACCAAGCCCAGACATTTCGGTAAAGTAGACACCAGGGGGAGTCCAGGGAAGTATGGCTTGTATGGATCCGACAACGTTTTCCTACCCAGAATCCCCTGCAAATCTTAAATGTAGCTGAACATGTCAGTTTTTTATTACGTTTTTGCATGGGAAAGTTGTGGCATTACTGGGCTGGCCCAAATATCCCAGTACCCAGAGTTCCCAGATGTCTCCCAATAAAAATGGTACCTCACTCGTGTGGTTTGGCCAAACGCCTGCGGCAGGAAAGGTGAGGAAAATGTGATTTATTTCAGCTAAATTTGAGGTTTGCTGGGGATTCTGGATAGGAACACGATGGGAATCCACACAAACCACACATACCTGGTTTCCCCCAGGTGTCTAGTTTTTAGAAATATGTAAGTTTAATAGGTTTCCCAAGATATCGGCCGAGCCCAGGGCCAAAAACCAAGGTGACCACCTCGCAAAACCAGGTTGTTTTGTGATTGGTAATTTTGATGTCTCCACAATATGTTTTGAGCCCTTCCCTGCCACGGGCACTTGGCCCACCCACACAAGTGAGGTACCATTTTTATCAGGCGATTTGGGGGAATGCTGGGTGGTAGGACATTTGTGTAAGCCCAGTGATCCCACAACTTTCCCACACAGAAATATGGGAAAATCTGATTTTTTCAGCTAAGTTTGAGGTTTGCAGGGCATTCTGGGTAGAAAAACTTTGGGGATCTACAAAAATCACACCTCTAAGGACTCCCCCAGGGTATCTAGTTTTCGGAAAAGTGTGGGTTTGGTATGTTTCCCTAGATGACAGCCCTTTTACTAAGGTGCCCCCTTTGCAAAACCAGGTGGTTGAGTGATAGATAATTTTGATGTCCCCCCAATACGTTTTGGGCCGTTTCTTGTCACTGGCACTAGACCTACCCACACAAGTGAGGTATCATTTTCATCATGAGGCCTGGGGGAACGCTTGTTGGTAGGAAACTTGTGGTTTTTGTGATACCAGATTATTATGGCACAGTAATGCATGGAAAATGTGTGACTATAGTCACATTTTGAGGTTTGCATGGCATTGTGAGTAAGAAAAGTTGTTGGGATCCATGAGAGTTACACCACCCAGCATGCCCCAGTGTTTTTAATTTATAAAAATTTCTAAAGTCTGTAGTTTTTCCCTAGAGACAAACTACACCTTGGCAGAGATAGAGAGACAAGACTAATATTACCGCCTATCCAACCATTCGTCAAGTACACACACATACTGGTTGGATTTGGCACGATAGTAAGTGAAAGGTTTAAAATGTATGTTTTATTAACAAGAGATTTCACAAAAAGGAAATGCACTCTTAATAATTAAAAAGAGGTTACAAATCTGAACCAATGACTCACAGCCTGGGAGCTGTAAAGCTAGGTGCCAACCTCTGTATAGTCCATTCAGACACCTTTCATACATGACACACACAAGACTATTCATACCGCCAGCCGCTGGTCCATTACAGTACAACATTCACATCAACAGACAGAGTCATTCAAGGGCCCCTCACTTTCATACACCCACATGACTGACACATCAATCACACCGGCTGGTGGTTGACGTAGTGTGTGAAGTGTCATTTGGCTAGCAGTGTGTGTAATGACCAGCAGCTAGTCACTACTCACACACCACCAGCCAAATGCGAGTCCACGTACACCGCCAGTCAAGCACCAGTCCACGCATACTGCCAGATAAATGCTAGTCCATGCATATCGCCAGCCAAGCACCAGTCCACTCACACTGCCAGCCAAGTGCCAGCCAACGCACACCAAGATCCAAGCACCAGTTCACGCACACCGCCAGCCAAGGTCCAGTCCATGCACACTGCCAGCCAAGTGCCAGTTCAAGCACACTGCCATGCCAAACGCCAGGCCATGCCAACGTCAGTCCACACACATCATCATCATTTTTTTTTAACAAATCAGAAAACACAAACCAATTGGAACTAAATACAAAACTATAACAAGAAACACAACAGCAGTAACTAAATATAACATTTTAATGCTAACTGTGAAACAGAACTACAAATATAAAACAATACAGACCAGGCAGTTCACTATTAGACTCACAGTTGCTCTCAAAAACATTTTGAGAGTGATACAACCTGAAACATGAGGGCAGACACAGCCCAGGATTAAAAAGACAATCAACACACTGCATACAAGTCTTTTTCTGGATACCTCTTCACAAACAGACTCTACATTTCTTACAGGAATTGTTTTTTTGGGGCGTGGGAGGAATTAAATTTAGGAAAGTGGCGATCTTTCAATCCAACCACATCCTCCCCACTCCAACTCTAGGAACACTTGCCTGTTCCAGTACAACAAGCCTGCATATCACAGACTCCTGTAACTGAACATAAGTCATCTTTGATGGTGGAGAATACTCTTTAAATACAATGAAAGTATTAAAAGTTCCTAAGTTGAAGGGATGGATGGTCAATTTCTTATACCAAATGTAAGCCTTACGAACAGCAGTGTAAGTTTCCAACCTCTGATCTATTGTATCTACACCACCCATGTGCTTATTGTAGTCTACAATGCACACAGGTTTGCACACTTCAGCAACCTATCCCCAAACAGACACAGGTGAAGTACTTTCATCATGGATGGTAGTCAGCATGTAGACATCATTCCTGTCCACAAATTTCACAGCTAGCAGTTCATCACTATGCAAGGCACTTCACTGTCCTCTCTGAAGCTTTTTTGCAAACAAGCTCCTTTAGGTAACCTTCACGGTTAGAGCAGATTGTGCCACAAGCAAGAGTGTCCACTTTGAACAATTCCTTAAACAATTGCACAGCAGTGTAGAAGTTATCTAGGTACAAAAGGTGACCTTTGTTAAAAAGTCCTCTACCAAGTTCCCACACAATTTTCACTGAAACTCCTAGAGTGGAAGGACAACCAGGGGAATCAATAGTGAAATGCCTACCAATTTAAACCTGGAAATTATAGACATCCTCTCCCACTCTCGGAGAACATATACATCTTAATTTCATAATGTGCCCTCTTGCTAGGAACGCACTACTAAAAAAACTAATGGCCCAGGACTCATGAACAAATATTTCTTTCCCAGAAGTATAGATCTCTGAAAATTGATCTACAAAGTGATCAAGGACAGGCTGAATCTTGAAAAGACAGTCATAGTCAGTGTGATCTCATGGCAACGCTGAACGTTTATCAACAAAATGCAGCATCCGAAGCAAAAATAAATACTGATCATGACTCATAATTGCAGGAAATATGGCAGTTGCCCTCAAGGTACTGGTAGGTCAATGTGAACACAGGGACGGCTTCCTTACCAAGTCCATCAAAAAAGTTAAATCGCAAAACTTCTTCATCTCATCCAGATATGTAGTAGTCCACCGGGTACCTCTAGAGGGGGGCCGAAGTCTGGCACTGTTGTCCCTCAAATACTGCTCAGCATACAAATTAGTCTGCTCAACAATCTCAGACAAAAATATATCATCCATAAACAACTGAATAAACATTATAGGCAAAAATAAATCACAATTCACTCTACACCTTGCATCACCACTAAAGGTAGGCAACACCAGCTGCACCATGTTGGGATCAACCCAGAGTCCAGCACTTCCAATGGGAAGCCTTGCAGCCCCAGGCTGTTATCCAGATGCCTTTTGCTGCACCATCAAGCAACCAACATTTATAATGCGCAAACAGCTACCTCAAACAGAGGTGTCCCAGTGTTCTATCAGTATGCAGTATCAGGCAAAAAGCTCATAGCAGAGACCCTAACCACTACTCTGACCTAAAGATCCAGGGTTCAACCGCTTTCCTGAAGAGAGGGTCTCAATCAATGTGACGAAAGTTGTTTGGCAAGGAGTTCCACAATTTGGCAGCCCCAACCGTAAATGATCTGCCACCTAGGCAAACCTTCCTAAAGGAAGGGGTAAGAGCAGCTTTTGTGAATTGGAACTCAATGAGCGGGTCTGCTTATAGCAGCATAACCTTTAGGTAGCTGGGGCAGTTACCAAGCATAGCTCGAAATGCCAAAGTCAGAGCCTTGAACTCAATTCTTTTTGCCACCGGTAGCCAGTGGAGCTCTTTTATATGTGGAGAGACATGATGACAGAATGGCAGACGTCTAATCAGTCTCGCAGCCGCATTTTGTACCATCTGCAGTTGTCTAATTAAGTACTTTGGCAGGACAAAATAGAGGCCATTCGCAAAGTCCAGCCTAGATGTCACCATGGCATGGACTATGATTTTGTAGCACTCTTCATGCAGCAGATAAAGAAATTTCAGCAAATTTCTCAATTTGCTGAAACAGGTGGCTGTCACCTGCTGTATTTGAGCCGAGAATGAAAGATCAAACTCCCACTTCACGCCTGGATTTTTTATAAAACCTGAAGGGTCATAAGGTGGTCCCATTTCCATCAGCCACCAGAGATTTGACCCTGGAGGCAACTCGTTCCTGAAAAACATCACCTCCGTTTTTCCAGCATTGAGTTTCAGTTTATTATTGTTCATTCACAGTGCAATGTCTCTCTGGTAGCCCTTGAACCTCTTGAAGGAGTCCTCAGTCTGCTCTTTAAATGAAAAAAACAACTGGGTGTCATTGGCTTATGAAATCGCCTTCATCCCCCAGTTAGCTATCGGCGAGAACAGCAGAGCCAAATAGAGATTAAACATAAGTGGACTAAACACTGACCCCTGAGGGACTCAGGACCAAAGATGTTTTGGTTCAGACTGATTGGGTTGCAAAGCAACCTTCTGGGAATGATTATTAAGGTAAGACTTCAACCAGGCCAGAGCTATGCCCCCAATGCCCATAACCTGCTGTCTTTGAGCCAGCAAGGCGTGGTCAACCGTGTTGAACACAGCAGAGAGATCCAGGAGCACCAGCATTGCTGATGCCCAATAATCTACAAACAATCTTACTGACTCGGCAACCTCCAAGAGAGCTGTCTCAGTACTAAAACCAGACCGGAATCCGGATTACGTGTCATGTAAAATGCCCTTACTCTCAATTAAATTAGTCAATTGATGCTGCACCAGTTTTTCCAGCATTTTTACTGGTGCAGGCAACAGAGAGATCGGCCTGTAGTTATTCAAATACCCAGGATCCCCATTCGATGATTTCCTCAGAGGGAGAAGTGTGGCATGTTTCCAAATGTTTTGGGGAAATGCCAGATGCAAGGGATGAATTCCATATGTGAGACAACACATGGTTAAGGGAGTGAGCCATCACTTTCCATAGTTTAGGGGAGCAGGGGTCATCCGGTGCCCCAGACTTACATCTCTGGATTTCCGCCAGAGCTGCCTGCTGAGAGATGGGGAGAAATTTTGTATTGGAAGGCTCAGGAACGCAACCCCCACTCCTATCTGTTTTCACCATCAACACATCAGTGTCCTCCGCTTAAACAGGCACTTCATCTGCACTGAAAGTAGCTTATTCAGCACTGAGAGTAGCTTCATCATCAGATGATTCCTCGGGCAGAAAACTCACTGCCAGAATATTGCACTTCCTCCTCTGCCTCAGATGCACTGTTAGTCTCATAATCATGTTCTGAGGAAGATTCAAAAAGCAAACCAACCACCTGCTGACCAGTAATGCTGCAGCTAGCCATAATCCTTACTAATAAAAGTAACTTGACAAACAAGTCAAGAGCAACAAAAACTTTGTAAAATAAGTATTAAACAAAACATGGGTTTATCACTAAGCCTGGGTGGTGAACTCCACTCCGCTCATGGAGTTTGCAGAGTTTTCTACACTTTGCATTATGCGGAGCTTGTGGAGTTCGAAAAAAACTCAGCCCCACATATCGGAATGTAGTTTTTTTTCCTCGCTCACATTCGTCAATGTCAAAATGGCGAGTGGGTAACATCCACCTCCTGGCGAGATTTTTCCTCGTTTGCGAGCGTGGAAAATCACACCTCTCGACAAGATTTCTCAACGCAGGTTTCTCATTGCAGATGGTCGCATATGCTAGCGACCACTCATGTTGAGAAACAGTCCATTTGTGTTGAGAAAGCTGCCACTCAACTAAAAAAAAATCCGCAAGTGGCAGAAAGGAGATGGTGCTGTTCGTAATGATTGCATAGTGCAGACAAGCACCCGGTGCTGAAAATCACTGCAAACTTCATTTATCTAATACACTCTGCCGCTTGCAGAGCTCCGTGTGGCAAGGCGGAGGATATTTTGCACTTTGCAGAGTTCCACGTAGCGGAACTCTGCGAACTCTGCCCAGGCTTATTTATCACAATGAGTTATGTACTCCAAATGATACTACTCAATTGCCAGACACAGCTAGACTCACCACCACCTACTCTGCACAGACACAGCAATGACAACAATATCCCACTAAAAAAGAAAAAGAAAAGAAAATTGCACATGAGATAATGCAATACACATCGTTCACAAATCTAAAAAGATTTCCACGCTCAAAACAAACTTAATATGATACTATTGTGACACCACTTACAAAAAATTCATTCATGCATGGGATTAATACTAATTTGTAGCAAACACGACAACAAATGTTTTATGCCAAACGCCTGCAACTACGCAAACTGCAGATCAACCACTGCCAAAACCGCAAACAGGAAACAAAAGCATTGCACTAGAATAAAAAGGAGAAATAAAACATTACATTTACATATCCAAATAATGCACCAGTCCACACACAATCCACCTGCCAAGCTGGGAGCTAGTGGGCCTAAACATTTAAGGCTGATCTTCCCCAAACGGGGATAGAAACAGGAAAAATATTCACCCCCTAAAAGGCGAGCGACCCTCGCCGAAGGGGCCGCTCCCCAACAACAAAATTGAATAAAAACCCTGGTGTCTAGTGACTTCTGAGACAGGCCTAAAAACATAAAGCAAATCTGCACCCAAGGGGGTGGCATAAATGGGCAAAATAATCACACCATAAAAGGAAATGACCATTGCGTAAGGGGCCACTCCCCCACATCACTGAAAATTATCATAAACAATTCCCTGGTGTCTAGTGGCTTCTGCCACCTTTAGGGGCAGATGAGCCTAAAAATGTAAGATGGATTTGCCCCCAAGGGGGACAGAAACAGCCGAAATAATCACCCCCCATAAAGGGGAGTGACCCTTGCCCAAAGGGCCCCTCTCCAACATAAAAAAATGCCAATCCATGACGACCTAGTGGGTAATAATGTATATTTTTTTTAAACCGATCTGCCCTCAAGGGGGGCAAAAACTGCCAATATAATTAATGCCCAAAGCAAAGCAACACTTCCCCAAGGGGCCGCTCCCCACCACAATGAAACTGATTTACAAAATCCCTGTTGTCTAGTGGTCATTTCTGCTACACGATCGCTCCCCATGCACAATCTTGCAGCAGGAATGTTCCAAAAAGACATCGGATGAAAGGAAAATCCTTTCCTTTCCCCCAATGCCTCTTTGTTTCAAAACCCCCCTTCCTCCACAAGGATAAAAGTAACTTTTTTCCAGACACCCTGGAAGCAAATGGCTTCCAGCACGTCCCACTTCCTCTAATGGCGTTGGCACGCAGTGCATGCTGACGTAATCAGATGATGTGGAAGGGTGGGGGCAGGGCCACACTGGGAACTGAAAGCAGCCCTGGCAAATTTTGCCAGACCAGCCCCCGTCCAACGCATTGCCCCCAGAATTTTTTTGAAAAAGACAGGCCAAAACGGTGAATTTTACAGCACATTTTTCATTACATATCCAATTGTATCAACTTTCAAAGCACAGTAAATAGTAGATGATGACCTTAAAGAGCACCAGGTTACCCACCCAGTCATATGTACCCCTAGACATTCTTACACAGAGCACCAAAAATAGACACGAAGGGTGAATCAGAGAGAACAAAGTAAAAGTGAGACCAGGCCCAATATGGTGTGTAGCGAGCAAGCACAGCGAGCAGCTACTACTAGGGGGAGGTTGGGGGGGTTCTCCCCCAAGAAAATTTTGAAGACAGAAAGGCCAAAACAAAGCATTTTACAACACATTTTTCATTACATATTAGATTGTAATAAGTTGTAAAGCATAGTAAATTACCTGAATTTAATTTGGAGGAATCTGAGGCCGACAAGGACTTATCTAACCATGTCTCAGCAGTCAGTATGAACAATTTGTATCTTAAAAAAAAACTTCACAAGGGAGGCCTGTGGAAGAATAGTGCTACAGCTCACCATCCTTGAAGAGCATCTCCCCATGACGTCCCAGTATCATTCTGAATGTTTAACACAGGAGAGAGTTTACCGATGCATATTCTTCAAAGTGCTTTGAGTGCAACTACTTTTGTAAGTCTATGGATAGTGTAGTGTATCACTATTCATTGTCACTTTTCTGAGCATAGCTATTTCCACTGGGATCAAGAGTGCTAGCCCCGCTGGCACGGGCCCCATTGCTCCACATCTCATTGGGCTGGTTTAATATTGCCTGTTATATCATATGGTTACTCCATCTAGCAGTGTTTAGATATTGACAAGGTTTCAAAGGCCCAGATGTGCCCTCTAGTAGTAGTGCTTAGTATCCATTGACTGGGGCATGTGCTTCGTCTGAAGGTAACCTGCATCCTAAACCCTGCTTCTGCTATGTGTCCCGGAATCCACACATAGAAGACACAGGACATGTGTCTGAGTGTTATGTGAAGCAGATTAGCAGATATGTATGTCCATTTACTTTGAGGAGTTAATGATTGGCATATTCCACTGCCATTGTATCAGCAGCAAATAGTTACAGACCCTACCACCAACCATTTAGCCCAACCGTGAACATGAAGCATAGGTTGTCCTCAAGGGCACTTATGTGACAGTTCACATGACTTGTGTGACAACTTGTAGGACACTTTATGACAGACATGCGCTCAATAAATATCCATGACTTAACTTGACTTGACTACATATGCATCGCATGTACGCAGCCTTTTGAATCTCGAAAGAACCTGGCGGTGACTACGGCGAGTAATGCCATGTAAATGGATGGATGGATATATGTATGGATGGATGAATGAATGAATGGATAGATGGATGGATGAATGAGCTTTGATGAATCTGTCTGCGAAGGACATTGTAAGAGTTTGGCCCGACAGCTTTATCACTGTAGAACTAGGGTTCTTCCCCAAGGGCCCCCTCTCGCCTCAAAGGCCACCTCCTATTAAATAATAAAAATAGGTTCCCTCTTGCTTGCCTAAATCAGTATGTTTCCTGATGAGAATGTTCCCCCAGCAGCAGGATGGCATGCAAGTGAAAGAATTTATGGCTTAAGCTGCGTAGTACTTCCATTGCACAATCTACTTGGAGGTTCCCTGTGCAGCAAAGTAACTTCATGTCTTCTCAAAATGCAGATGTACAGGGTTACTATCATGCCTGGCATTAGGGAGTATGCTCTCTATTCATGGATTCCATTTCAATTGCTAGTGGCGCTGTACGTATGTCCCTGTGTCGCTGCTGACTGTACTGGAGAGCACGTACTGACTTTTAAAGTCATACAATGCAGACTTACTGTAAATATTTATACAGCACACTTGGCACACACATGAGGCTTCAGAGCACGCGCTATGACATCACAGCATGAGCTTGGCAGGACTTTGACATTGTGCAAAAGGGAGGGTGACTGGCATGATTACCTCACATGACTATGACGTGCTATGCTGGAAGAATGTGGTGAGGTGGTGAGGCATTACCCAGCTACGCATGGCACATGGATAGCACTGAGGGCGGCATATGAATATTTAGTCGAGGGCAGTGACAGGCTGACATGAGGTCTCAGATTGACATTACCGGGAGAGTTACACAAACCACAGCTCATCAGTGACTAACAACTGCCAGTTCTACCCGTTTGGCTCCCAGCCAAGGCACTCAGAAGAAAGAGCACACCAGCACTCTGTTCATTGGGCCCAGCCCCAGCCCATTCACTCGATCACTGACACTGCTTTAACTCCTGCGTGTGCCTACCCTCCAGTGAAAGGTCAATGTGATGTAATGCAATGTGGTGCAGCACAAAACAGGCTGCACATATATTGTGCTCTTTTTCGGAGGAGTCCACCATTGTGGCAAAGAGCCTTGATATAACATCAAGAGTCTTAATACTGACTGAATACTTCCATGGCACTGAATGCAGCTTTTGCTATTTTGTTGACTTTATATATCAGGCCACCAAGCGGGTGGTTGATCTATTGTTAGGGGGCAGCCCCTGTCACCTTCCTGGAATGTTCTGAATTTTTATGAGATCATTCACTTTGTACTTAAGAAGTCTTGTGACGCTGCAGTCTCAATCATGCCAGGCAACACAATCACTGACCAAGAAATACAGGCCTGGTGAAATAAGTCACTGTCATTGGCAGTACGCCACGTCGAGGACGTGTCCTGCTGAGGCATTGCACGTAACTTGACTTTGATGGGGTATTTACTATGGTTCTGTACATGGGACCAGCGATGCCACGAGCTCCACGCCGTGTTCCCCACAGCAGAGGACCGAGTTGGCCGCTGCATAAAGGCCAGGGAACGAGGCATTTAAAAACCGGGAGATAATCCCAGGGCCCAGGGGATGCAGAACTCGCAGGCGTGTCACATCCCACCTAAAAGAGCAGCAGTCAAAGACTGTGACAGGGGAGCCCAATATAATCTCGGAAAGGAGTCGTGGAGCCCTTAACACAGAGCACCTGTGAAAGCCAAGCCTCCCATAGAGTGAGGACAAATCATCCACGAGGGAGGGACGCCCTGAACTAGGGAGACATGGACTGTCAACTCTTCAAAATGAGGAAAAGATAGAGGCAGTGCCTAATTTTAAAAATAATAATAAGCACAGGGGGTCCAAAGTTTTCTTAGAGACCCACTTCAGGAGCGGCTGAACGCTGGGGTGCCTAGACTTGTGGATAACTAATGCCATTTTCCACCACCCCCACACTGCTAGTCTCTTTAGCTTTATTCTCTTACAGGTTCTTTTTTGTTCATACCTTCCCCTCTTTTACTCTTTTCCTATCTCTCCTTTTTCCTTTCTCTGCCTTTATCGCTCTTACTCTGGGTAAAGTCTGAATAATTAAAAATGTGTTCCATTCCGTTAAAAAAGAGTGCAAGACACCACAACCTGTACAAATGAGATGTTGGACATTAAGGATGTGGGCTAGATCGACTGTCAGGCCCTTGTCAGCAGGACACCATGTTTACAACAATCCAAAGCATTTGTTTTAGGTATCTTTATTTTCACGTGTATAAGTGGTCCACTGAGGGGCATATCCAGAGCACAACTCCCAGAATGCACAGAATAGTTAAATCAGTGCCATAGCTGCCAATGTTTCAGATTGCTATGTGTGACATTTTCATAATGTCATCGTAATTATGAGTCAGCCTCCACAGGCGTTTCCACCAGTTTTAAGATCTTCTTAGAGTTTCTTGTTGCCCAAATCATGGGTCTAATTTTTATATTTATATGTTTCCCTCTCCTTCATTGTTTGATTTTTGCTCGCAAGAAAGTGTCACTCATACTCATTGAAAGTGAAACGTCACACATAATTACACATAATTGTGAAAATGTCCCACATAGCAATCGGAAACCTTAACACTGCAGCTATGCAAATCAAACATTTTAATTATGATGATTGTCACTCACGGTCGCTGACCCTGTCAAACAATCATCACAATTAAAATATTTGATTTATTGCCTGCAGGCTGCAGCCTGCCACGGCCAGGCGGGAAACATCACTTACAACGCAACTTTTACAACGCACTACCATTACAACGCGGTCATTACAACACAAACCATTACAACGCATTGCGCTGGGGGGCGCTCTAGGATAGGGAATAGGTCAATTTACTATCCAATAACCTTCCCTAGTGTCCACGGGGACTGGAATTGGAATAGTAAATTAAACTACTCACTATCCAACACCCAAAAGCGCTATGCGTTGTAATGGTATGCGATGTAAAAACCACGTTGTAAAGGTATGAGTGGTAAAAGTATGCGTTGTAATGTCATACATCCCGGCCAGGCCTGCGACAGTCACAGTGCGCAACTCATGCCCACCAACTCGCTCCGTCCTGCTTACAATTTAAATCTACTGCGCAGAACTGGGCCGGGGCATGAAGTAGCAGGCAGATACTGGCCACAGGGAATAGTACAGAAGGAAGTAGAAACGTCCAAACCAAAGGAACTTTGCAAATTATGCAGCAGCCAGCAGGGCTGCTATTCGTAATGAATTAACTGTAATAAGGTAGGGTGGGCATATTGTAAGTTTACAAAATATGTAAAGCGCCTGATGAATGTGTGATTGCGCATCTACGCGCCCACTCAGACAGATGTAAATGTAAATGTAAATGTAGTATACTTGTAAAGCGCACAGCTGCCCCAGCAACGGGCACCCCTAACATCTTGTGTGATCTTTATCAGATCTCCCATTAAGATTACATGGAGGGTGAGGAAATCTCTGCTGCACGCCTGAACGAGAATTTTTCAAGCCCTTTCCAAAGCAAACAGAACTCTAGCCACTCAAGCCATTTTGGGCAAAGCGATATTAAACGGAAGACATTGCATAAAAAGATGGACATTTCGGTTTCCACTGTGCTGCCTACCTCTCTCTCAGTGGTTTCTGCCTCTGAAAGAATGGTGTGTGTGTCAGTATCTTTGTCCTCTCTTTCCCAGAAAATGGTGGCCAGCATCTGGATGAGCTAAAGGTGTATTTTCATGAAAACTAAAGCTACCGGGCCGGGTCCTCTATCTTTTGCGATTTTTTTTTTTAATACCAGCCCGGTCGCGACGCCTGCCCAGCAGTGCCCACGCTACCCATGATAATTGCAAACAACTGAACAGACCTACTTGTGGGCGGCAGACAGGGGGGCTGACAAAATAATTTTATTATACCCTCACAGATCGGTGCGGTGCGGTGCCGTGCTCGGTCTCAGTCGACTCGTCTCTCTGGCAGGAGGGGCCTCTGGGATGCCTCCGAGTTCTGGGCTCATCAGTCACGCGCTCTTCTTTAAGCACGAGCCCCAATGCGCATGACTGATCACAAGCCCCACCCTAAGGGTTAACTGCCTCGGAGACATCTGCGCAGCCTGCGCTGCGCAACCCATGTCCACCTGGCAGGCTGTAGAGTGCACCAGGGCTGACTCCAATGCAGACTGTTGTGCTTTTTGGTCGCACAGAGCGGAGCGGCCTGGCATGGTGTCCAGGCCTGATGGTGTCTGACCTCTGCTGGCGCTACTCTGCAGATCGTAGCAGAGGTCAGACAGACAGTCAGACTACTGACAGTAACGGACTGACTCACGGACCAAAAATCGGCCCCACAACAAAACCGGCCGCCTGTGCAAAAACCGGCCCCCACCCCATCCAGCCTACCGGGGGATTGCCCGGTGCCCGGAAATACCAGTCCGGCCCTGGGTGGGGGCAGGGGACAGCAGAAGGGCTTCCTCTGGCTTCCCTTGTTGGGGCAACCTAAAGGACAGCCCATGGGGTGAGTGCCAGCGCTTCCCCCGTGGGTGGGTAATTGGATGGCAGGGGTGGCACGGCCATCCAACAAACAGAAAAGGTTAAATAAATTCAGTCTAAAGAACAGCTTAACTGTTAACATGAAAAGACAAAAATACTTTCATTTGCAAATTAAATTGGAACTTAGGTCCAAAGAGTTGAGTCTGTAGATTCCTATGATTACCTTAACTTTACATTGGATGCCAACGACATCCTAACATCTGGCAATGTTAAAGTCTGAATTATCCACAGTAAGCAAATCAATACATTTTTTAGCTCAAATATACAGTAGCCGAGCAAATAGTCCTACAATTCGAGCTCCGAATTTAAAACTCCTTCCGGCTTTACCTTGCTCTTTCAAATCACCAATGCAAAGAATCTTAACATTCTTGAAACTATATACATACAAAACACAAGAACATTATTTAATCTCCATATTTCAACTCCTCACTTGATGATTCATTTGGAGTTTAACTTTCTGTCTGTTAAAGTCATTCTTTGATCTCAAAAACGTTATTATTTCTACCTAGGCACTGTTGCAAGAAAAGAAACTGTGAGAGGCATGGTTGATTAGGATCTCATAAAGGACCTGTTGAGTACTCTCCCATTTTTAGGTCGAGCCTAGAGTCAGCGCGCATGTGCTGCTCTGCGAGACTGCTGCATTCCTTCTGTGGAGATTGAACACACCCACACACGCCCACAGCTTTTTCATTGGTTGCTTAGCCTGCCTTTACAAATTCCATAGTTTCCCTTGGTGAATAGTGTGCATTTGTCCCACCTTGTGGCTCTTTTGTTCCCACCCTGACTATCGGCCCTGCTACATGGATCCTTTCTTGTTGGGACGTATGCAGTATTTCTTTCATCCCTCTTCTGCCGCTCTTTGGCACACAGTGCTGGTTGCAGTTTAGGTTCTCCCCCTGCCTTCCCACAACAACACTTCCCACCTTGTTATTTTTTGCAATGGTATTGTGCTGTGACCGGCCTCTAAGAGGAAGTATGCACACTGCTCTCACTTCAGATTTTGGTCTTCTAGTCTCTACTGGGGACTGCCGCTTCTTACCCTGAGTGGCGTCATTCGAAGCACTAGTCTCTACTCTCCACCCTGATACCTCATCAAATCCAGCAATAATGCTCTCCCTGCAGTCCCGTCCCGCCACCAGTATTTTTTATTATTTATTCTACTCTTCCTGATCGCCCTTGTGTGCGCTGGCCAGCTAGGGAGAAAATGTAGTTTGTGTTCGTGCATCTGCTGGCAGACCCAATCCCTCGTAATCCAGCCCGTCTCTACCCTGTTGGTTTTTTATTGAATGTTGTTGTGCTCCAAAATGGAACTGCCCTCGAGATCACCGGGCTTTGTGTTCATCGGAAAACCTCCTCATTGTATGTGGCTTACGTCAGGGTGGGGCCTGATACCCCAGCAGTAAAACAAAATTACCCCCATTCTCCGTGTGGAAATCTGGAAAGTGAATAATCTCGTAATGATCACATCCATCAATCTAATGAAGCATTAGACAGATGGATGTGAGCATTACTACAAAAAAAAATCTTAAACACAAGACAGAGGGCCTCATTTATGAAAAGTGACACATCGCTGCATGAAAACAGCGATGCGTCACTTTTCACTGTGCCCTCCTTGCGACACCAATGATTCATCATATTTACATGCAAGCCCCATGTGAAAGGGCCGGCGTCAGTCTTACGCCTGCTGTCAGGCAGGCGTAAGAAATTGACGCATTTGTGTCCTAGAAGTGGCGCAGTGAAATCTTATAGATTTCACTGCGTCACTTCTATGACCCTTTCTTGCATCAGAACGCCCCCCCCTGCATACATTATACCTGGCGTAGGTATAATGTAGTGCAGGGGTTTACAAAGTGACGCATCTACCTAGATGTGTCACTTTGTAAATATGGTGCAACAAGGCACATTTTTTACGCTGCTGGTGCGTCACAAAAAGTGACGCACCGGCGGCGTAAAAGTGACGCGCGGCCTCATAAATGAGGCCCCTGTGTTTAGGGTTGGAAAGAAAGACGCACACTCCACGCACGCTTCAACAATGCTTTCACACCCCACCACTTGCACCAGATTCCCCTCCCAGCCCTGGGCGTATTATCGCACACTGTGGCTGCGAGAACCGGTGTGTGTCACATGAGCAGATAGATAGCAACAAAGTCCCTGTATTCAGAATTAAATAGGGGCCATTCGAGAGAAGCTATGAGCCGAGGAGTGCTGCTTTAAAGAAAGAGATGCTGCGGTGCTCTGAAATGCACCAGGTTGTGTATAGTGAGTTACAGTAGCCCAGAGAAGTCCTGACGTTTCTACAAAAAAAAACTGTAAGAGCTGCTTCTTGGTGTCTACATGTGGTGTGAAACTTCAAGTCATTTTTTAGGTCTCGGACCTGCGACGCATCGCGAGGCGATGTCGCAGCAAGACCTATTGTCGGCGAGTCTGCTTTCAAGGAGACAGGAGATGGGCACGCGCAGCATGCCGGAATCGGATCAGGTCGCGCGTGCGTACACCATCTCCTGTCTCCCTTGAAAGCCTCCAACACACACAGCCACACCCCCCTGCTTTTGCTTCACACATGAACGCACACACACACACACACACGAGCGCACACACACGCACTCGCACGAGCGCACATACACTCTCACACACACACATGAGCGCACACATACAGAGACACATACCACACATCCCCCAGCTGCTGCCGCACACACACACACACGAGCGCACACACACACACGAGAGCACACATACAGAGACACACACCACACCCCCGCCACCCGCCCCCCGCCGCAACCACCCCCAGTACAACTAAGCCCCACTCACCGCATCGGCGCCACTCCAGACTTCTGCAGCCTCCGCGGTGCTCTCCCTCACGCATGGGAGCCCCTCGTCACCACTGCTCCTCTGGGCCAGCCACTCCGTGGGCATGGGATTTAGAAGACGGAAGACCCGCCCCATGGCGTGACGTTCCCCTAGACGTGATGTTGTGCGTATGTGCTGTTCCCCTTTCTTTAGAGGCGGCGAACATCCCTGGGGCTCAGGTGAGATAGTCATTCCCCAGTATAATAGCTGTAGATAGGGGTAAAATGTGTGTGTGTTTAATTAGCACGATTGTTTTCAGCTGATCCTCGTTAATTGGTTCAACTTACGAGGATCGCCTGAAAACACAAGCACTTGTTTTCATTTGACATTAAGTATTCTCGCGCCACTGCATCCACTTGTTTTTTTTTAATCAGCACTTGCTGTCCCCTTATACCTCACACTAGTCCACACTCTCCCACCTTCTTCCCTTGTGTTTCTTTTCTCTTGCCTGAATGCTGATTGGCACTTGAGTGCATGATTTCTGTTGGGGGGGATGGGGATGCATATGCACCATGATGTACAACTGCGTTGCCCAATAGAAATTGGATTGTATGTGTCAATTCATTGACCGTGATACGACGCATTACAGAATTGGTGCTGGTCTGTACAGCACGTCCAGTGAGCTTCTTTTATCAACATCAGGCGGTCGATGAAAGGCATACCAATAATTTAGGGAAAGAAACACTCTTATTAATGCTTGCTACCATGACCCTCTGACCTCCTCTTAATTCGCCTGTGTAATTAAAGTGCAGTATCAGGGAATTGCGAATTATATGTAAGTGCGTAGCACTGTAATTTCACTTTGTAGGATTCACAATAATCGGAGTAAACTGACTTATTCATTCAGCATTCCGAGGCTGATTAAAGGAACGCTACTGATCAGAATAATAGTTAGTTAAGTGTCATAAAACAATAAAGACAATCATTTTTCTTAATGTTTTGTACACATAGTTTGTATTTTTTGCACATTTTCAAATATTTTTCAGAGTTATAGTTTAATGGCTAAACACTAACCTGCAATTAAAAACACAAGTCACATGGAAAATAAAGATAGGAGTCGAAGGGCTTGGTGTTCTCTTTAGAATTGTGTTATTGCTTGTACATAGGTTACAGGTAGAACAAGCCATGTCATTTCAGTCCTTTAAACTTAGACCGCCATGCTTGTATATATTGTATGTGTAGCCTGTGATTATTTTGTAAACCAACTCGTGAAAATTGCCCTTAAATAATTAACATTAATTTAATGTAAAAAAATGACACACACAGAAGTGTTGTATAAAACCTAGTCTGCAACTTATAAGTATCTACGTAAGCTGTATCAGACCTGACGTTGAAGCAGCGTATTAAGATTCTGGGTGAGCACCTCTTGCCGTTTCCCGCCCCTCCCCCTGTCGTTCTCTTTCAATTTAGCACCTAATGGCACCCGTCCTGACGTCAGACCCTATTGTTGTCACACGATCTAGCATTGGTTTAATCTAAACCTTTCTCTTCCTCTGAGGATTGAGCACACCTGCAGACTGTGTACTGACTGAATGCATTTACCACCTACGATTTGATGGATTTTGCATTTGGACTACTGACGTGGAGAAAAAGATTGTACTTTCCTTCTAAAGTCGACCATATGGCTTCTTTAGGCAGACCTAATTCGGTAAATGTACAGAGCAATGCAGAAACAGTAGCAAATCTGCTTCTGCTTGACACCCCTCCCTTCCAAGGAGTTGGGCAACTCTCAGAGGCAACATGCTGATTTTTGCTGATAAAATGGGACCTACAACATATACATGTCAATATTAGAACTTTGATAAGAGGGAGGAACGTATATTGCTGCAAATTCAGGAACATAGTGAGGGGTAACTGGGAGAGATTGTCTTTACCATCCTCAAGATATAAATAGTGCTTTATAGAAAAAGGTCCCATGCACACCTGAAAATAAAATGTAGCACACTCAGTTCCAGGAACTGGGCAATTAGTTTTAATGTCACAGATGTATGACAAGTGATTCTGACGAGCCGCCCTCTCTGCCCTCTCTGTCATGTCTTTCTCTTAGTCCTTCTCTCTGCCCCCTAGACTCTGCCCCTTCTCTCTGGCCCCCAATCCTTCTCTCTGCCCTCTCTCTGACCCTAGTCCATCTCTCCGCCCCAATCCTTCTCTCTGCCCCAGTCCTTCTTTCTGCCCCCAATCCTTCACTCTGCCCCCTCTCTGCCCCAGTCCTTCTCTCTACTCAATCCTTCTCTCTGCCCTATATCTGCCCAGTCCTTTTGCCTGTCCCAATCCTTCTCTCTGCCCTCTCTCTGCCCCCTCTATCTCTGCCCATTCTCTCTGTCCCCAATCCTTCTCTCTGCCCTCTCTCTACCCCCAGTCCTTCTCTCTGCCCTCTCTCTGCCCCAGTCCTTCTCTCTGCCCTCTCTCTGCCCCAGTCCTCCTCTCTGATCAATCCTTCTCTCTGCCCTCTCTCTGCCCCCAGTCCTTCTCTCTGCCCACTCTATCTCTGCCCATTCTCTCTGTCCCCAGTCCTTCTCTTTACCCTCTCTCTGCACCAGTCCTTCTCCCTGCCCTCTCTTTGCCCCACAGTACTTGGCACTGCCCTCTCTCTGCCCCCAAGTCCTTCTCTTTACCCCTTCTCTCTGCATAGTCTTTTCTCTGATTTTTCGACAGCCTCTTTCTGAGTAAAGTTCCCATCAGTGCTTAATTTGTAAAAAACATAAGTGCCAGGCCCTCGTGAGGAAGCCACCACAGTTCGCACCACACACTGCCACTGTACTTACACACCTACTAACCCTCACACTGCTACAAGTATGACAATTCAAACAGTTCGAGGCAGCCAAAGCTCTGAGAATGACTTGGGTGGCAGATATTAGTTGTTTTTAATGTATATTGAATTAACAATCAACGATTTTTCTGTTCTCTTTAAATTGCACAAACAACACCATCATGTGGCAGCTGTCATAAGTGCAGGTTCTGGCAATTAAGCACCGGTGCAGAGCACCGGAAACCACCAGCTCAAATTAAGCACTGCTTCTCATCTTTCAATGCTTTCTCTTCTAGAGTACGGCCATTTGCAGCTTCAAATGGAATGGAAGGATGGTGGGCGTCTGGTGAAGAGGATATTGCAATGTAATTCATGTATTCAACAATCTGTTCTTTTGCACTTTTTGGCACAGTCACGGCCAGTTGTCTGCCACCTTCCTATAAAATGTGCAGACACCTAGGATGGTTTGTTATACAGTGCTGATCTCCATGTTTGGGGTTTTGCCTCGAGTATCTCCCATTTGAGGCCAACCTAGGTAGATTGTGCAGTCCACTTTTTAGGTCTCGACCTACAGCATTGCTTTAACTACACTGCTATGGCACAGCACTACCAACTGCCTGCCTTCCTGCCCCTACACTGTTACCCCGCAGTGCAGCCAGAGTACAGTGGCTACATTGCCCGTGTCTGCCCCGCAACACGTTGTTCCTGCCATGGAGGTTTCCTAAAGCCGGGTGCAGTTAATAAATACAGGGACCCAAAGATATGTGGCATCGCAGAATAAGAACGGACGTGGTACAGGTAGGCTTTTTTAAATTTATTTATTAGTTTTCACTTTTATGTAGCGCAAACTTTACCTGCAGGTATCAGAGTGCTTTAAATCTGCATGCTTATAACAAGCAAGACTAGCACTCTATATTACTGCCAACTTTGCTTAGCAACAGCTTACCATTCACAAACAATGTTTATATACCAATTGCAAATTAAAAAAATTAAAATTAATGAAAAGCATTGTCATTTACAATGCCAGTAACTCAAACTTTAATGCTGCGAGACCTATTGCATTGTAAATGCTTGTTGTAGCTTAGATGTGATGTTTGTAGTACCACAGTGCTTCATGCTGTAGCAAGGAGTTCTTTAAATAACACATTGTGCTGCTGGCTGTCAAGAGCGCTGGCTCCCTGAAGCAGAACGTGCAGTCTTAAAGTACCTCAATGTTGTTTACATCACACTGTGGGACACTCGGAGATGTTCGTAAAGGTCTTGCATTTAAAATCGTGACAGTGCTTCTGGACTCTCTGGTTCTCTAAGGGGTGCACTTTCATGTACAGATATGGCATTTAAATCACAGGCAGTGATGCGGTATACTTAGGTGCTGTCAGAAGTTGTTAGAACACATATGAAAAAACATGCATTCGTGCTTGCTGTAGCCCATATTTGAACAATTTCATGAACAGTAACAACCGGGAAACCCCACCATAAACAGCCAAAAAACGGCTCACGCACTGACCTTTCAAACCAAAGTTTCTGACATTGCAAGACTGCCTGCGACAAGAGCCACTGGAATTTGGGGATTTGCGGCTGTGACTTTCTGCATAATTATGGATGTGCAATATAATACAAAATCTGCTGAATGATCTACAAATCAAAAAAAGTTTCTAGCTTAAATGGGTCCAGAAAGAAGGTAAGGTTTTAGTCAGCATTACATTGCGCTCCTTAAATCAGTACAAAATAAATCGCCAAAGCAAACAGACATGTTCCCAATGGGGACAAAAAATGGATTGTTGTAATAATATTGAGTGCATGCATGTTTAAAATGTTTATGGTTGCAAAACAAGGAGTAAGGGGTGATTACTGAGCATCGACAAACAATAAAAAGGCTCAACCATTTATATTGAGTGCGGTGAGTGGACCTGCGTTCTGTCGTGATCCACACAGTGTCGGGCTTTTAGCACTTCATTGCCGAAAACAAGATAGGGGCAACCAAAAAAGGTTATACCAAAACACTAGACACGCACACACACTCAACAGTAAAACTCAAATAACAAACTTTTTTAGAACGCTGCATTAAGCGTGTATGTGCTCTAGGAAATTAAATAGATAGATTTCAAAAGCTAGGAGACACTAACAAAGTGCATGCTTTTTAATGGATGCTGTCTCCCCTTCAAGAGATGGCCACATTCTGGTGAGTTATACTCTGAAGCCAACCTTGGTTTACAAGGATTGGCATCATGAATGGCTATTATTAGGTGCGAATCAGCACTTCCTGCAGAGCAACAATCCCTCCCCAATGGAGGCCTGTAGGGCCGTAACTTTCTAAGGCCAGTGCACTGGCTCTAGGGCTGAGGAGTCTTACGTGCTCAATAAGCACCACCAATTATGCCTTTATTTTTGTACCCAACTAGCAGACGGTTGGCCAAATTCCTTTCTTGCTCCAGCGCCCTAGTCACTTTTGCTTCGCCACTGGATACTGACACTCGGTCACTTACAGACCCTTGAATGGAAGGCGGGTGATGGGCATACCGGACACATGTCTACATAGGTGTCCCCTCAATGATGCCAGGAATGCAGGATTACTTGTTTATTGTCTCATATCATTTAAAAAACATTTTTGCTCAAGATTATCCTCACCTCGTACTGTAATTCAGTCAGTGACCCTGTGAGCAGTGAACTACTTTTGCATCGACCCAAGGAGCCGCTAAGCGTCGCAGAGGCCACGCTTTACACAACAGTGCCAACAGGGTAATAAGTGTTTTCTTGAATAGGAGAGCTGGTTTGATTGAAAGGGTCCCCGATTGTCTGCGTATGCGTTGCCACACTGGGAGAGGAGGGCGCCCCAGCAGCAGGTGTGCAAGACAGGTCATGAATGCTCAACCACAGTTAGTAGTAAACACTAAGTATGGGCGAGAAATCCGTTCCGCTGGTGGAATTTGCGGATTTTCGACAATTTTGCGATCTGCGAATCTCGCAAAATTGCTGAAAAATCCGCAAATCCGCTCACGGGCGGATTTTTTTCACTGGAGACAAATCTTAAATGTAAATGTAAATTGATACTTGTATAGCGCACTACTCACCCGCAAGGGTCTCAAGGCGCATGTACGAATACAGCTGTGGAACCCATCCTGGCTTTCCCTGTGAGGTGTCCACTCCTGGGCACCCCCAAGGTGGAGTCCAGGCATCCTTAGCGTTGTGGGGGCCGTTGTGGAGATTAAGCAAGCTATTGCCCAGAGTTGCAGAGTGGGACTCCATGATTGGAATAGGCACCGAGGCGAGAATTATCAGGTGCGTGGAATTTTTGAGCTCGTAACCCGCCGAGGCGGGGAATTGAACCCTGGTCCCGGGCTAGACCTCTGCATCAGGGTCTGCCGCTCTAACCATTGAGCCAATCTTCTCCCATTTACGCAGCTGTAGTGTAGGAAACAAACTATATATTTACCCAACGAGGTAGCACTTACTGCTTAACCAGTAGTAGAAAGTACTCCAGTTGAGTAGAGGTATCGCACAAACCAGTGGCGTCTTCTTCGATAAATATGAAGGGCAGGGTTCATTCTGGCATGATGCTCCTGTCACAAAAATTCAACCTCAACAGGAAGCACTTACAGATATAAATAAAGCAGGTGCCCGAGGTGAAGCTCAAATTCAGTAACGCATTCATCAGCCCAAACACAATTGTGAACTTTGTCGAGGCTGGGCAGGTGTGCTTTCTCCCCATATCTACAGTCGAAAATTAGCTGTGATGCTGGATGGAGGCCTTTGCAACTTTCACGAGCGCAATCCCCGTGCTGTTCTTGTGACAAGGGGCTTCTTTCTCCTCATCTGCTGCTCTGATCGGTCTCTGACCTTTTATACACACAAGAGGCATGTGAACTCACATAGAAGCCCCGCCCGTTTGGCCCCGCCCACACACTAGCGGTGTGCACCGTCTTCCCGCCATTTATTTACCCACTATGATGGACTGCTCACTCAAGGGACCCCTACGCCCTTCGGTGCGATGGCATAGTAACACACACATGGTCACTGGAGACAACTCTTCTGGCCCTTTACGCAGCTGCAGTGTAGGAAAAGCGCTATACATTTACCCAACGAGCTAGCACTTACTGATTAGCCAGTAGAAAGTACTCCAGTATATATTTCTGCAAATCCACGCGTTTGCGGATTTTTCAACAAATTCACAGATTTTTTTTGCCATTTCGCGCGAATTTGCTGCCGCAGATCCGCAAAATGTACCCATACTTAGTAAACACCCATGTGCAATAATGTGGTGCATCGTTAAATACATATAGGGTCCCAAAGGCAAGATTGCATTGCAAATGCTTGTTTGTTACTGATATCACATCTATATTAATGGGGGGGGTTTTGAATGAGGAAACTGATGCTTTGCTGGGGAGCACCTGGTATCGCCGCCACTGGGGACTACAAGTCCCATCAATGCCTGGTGCTACTGTCACCCCAAATGCAATATAAAAGCGCACTGCAGTGTCGCAGCAGAGGACATGTGTGGGATGAGCCCAAGCTAAGGCTGGTCCGTCCATGCCCATCAAAGCCCCGAGGATGATGGGCTGGGCCACCCCTCTTGGTTTGACAGGTACACTGCCTCCCAGTGAAGGCCATCTGTGACTGATTTTTACTTTTACTTCACTTTGACCCATTACAGTTATATATATTATATGAAGGATTGACATTTATTTATTGTGGTGGGATGAATTTTATAACTGCTTTTACTTATCATATTTATTTGATCAGGTTTATGCTTTACTATTGTTTGTTCCTTTCTCTTAGTAGGTGTGTGATCTTGTGATACCCTTGCCTTCTCACTTTTACTTGCTTACACATAGAAGGGAAATGAAAGGCCTCTGACTTAGTGCAGGAACCTACTAAATATCGTAAGGGCTTAACCAAACTCAACAATCGCACACTTAAAGAAATCAACCTCCTAATAGAAGAGGTCAGGGGCTATTCCAAAGTTATTTCAAAGGGTACACCACAAGGAAATGCACTGCTAAAGTCGCCCCTCTCCCATTGGTCACTGTTGATTCAGCCAGTGCTGGAGCTGCGTTAAATCAAGCCACGAACATACCTTACCCTGTACCAATCGTGTCCTCCCTCTGGCAGCTTTGTCCAAGGAGCATGAAAAATTGCAAACATCCAGTAAGCCCAAGTTGAACCAATTCTTCTGTCTACGAAATGAGGTTTTGAGGGTAAGAATTGGGGTGAACCCTTGTTATATAAACAAAGTATTAAAGTGTGAAATGATTGATAAGACGGGAAGATGCACTTGGACTTTGGGCACCCAATGTGATCTGCTACATATTTTAATAGATTGTCAGAAGTTCCTGGACTTATGAATTATGGGCTATATGTATGAACACATTTTCCCATAGACACAGAATGGGTAAAACCCTTTGATACATCTGGCCCTATGTTCCTAAAACCAATATTTAAGAAATATGATATTAAAACAAGGGCCCAGGCTGTGGCCTTGATGACTGAAATGACCCATTTAGATTTTGCCGTTGCTATTGGGAAATTTATGCAAAGAGTGAAGGCATTTTTTTATACCTTTTAATGAGTTTTAGCAAATAGTTAACCCGCAATTTAGGTAACAGTGGGTTTTTATATTGAATATGTTTTTAGGATTTATTTTAGCATGTTTGATGAAATGTTCCTTTAGATGTATTTTTACTAAGATATGTATTGTTTGTAGACCAATGGTCAGAATAAACGTGAAATAAATTGATTGACTGATTGATACTGTCTCTTACCCCAGACTATCTGACCCACCTCACATTGCAAAAAAAGAAGCTCAGGGATGAGGTGGGGGATTTAAAGCTATTGATTTTAAATCTATCTAGTATGCTGAATCAGCTAGCAGTGGATTTGGCTACTACCAAAAAGTAACAAACTTTAGTTTCACAGGAACCTCAGCCTTTTCATGTAGAAACCAGATTGAATTGGAATCCCTCTTCAACAGGACCATAAGAGGCTGTTTTTCTGACTCGCGATAAAGATCACTTTAGTAGGCTTGAGCAGACTGAATCCTATAAAGGCATATGGCCCATAAGACATCCTGATATTTTTCAACATACTAAAAAGCGCCCATTAATTGCACTGGTGGGGGACTATGAGGTATTCTCTGTATTAGTGGGTGCACGCTCTATTTTTTCAGTCGATGTTCCTAAATTTCCTTTACAGTTACACTAACAAGGAGAGGACATATTATAAAACTAAGCGATTCCTTGGAACCAGGCTATTTAAATTGTATATTCTAGCAAAGTTGAGTATGATTGGGAGACTCTCTGGTGGGTAATATTCTGGTTTAGAACTACTTTGGAATGTAAAGTTCAAAAACTTGACATTGATTACCCAGACAGCCTAGCAACCCAGCTAATGAAAGAAAAGTGTCCTAGTACTGAAATCTACAATGTCTGCTTTAGAGGGGTTAGGGTGGCTTGGCTTCACAAACTGCTCAGTGCTTAGAAGAGTATATTGGAAGGCCCCAGCGACAATCTCAACTCATCATAGCAGGGACTTTAATTTCACCTTTGAGCCCATGGATTGCAATGATGTTAGCCTATCCCAGGAGGAGGGTGCAATATCCGCTATTCCTCAACTTGACCTTCCCCCTTTAAAAAGAAGGACACAAGCTGCTCTACAGATCAAGGCACTATCACGAGAATTTGGTGTCAGGATTTTGAAATGGATGGTCTAAATCTACTCTGAAGGAGGCTTTTACATTTAATAAACAATTCCATATGAGTTGCATCAACTAAATACTACTGAATTTGAGACTCTGGCAACAAGTTAGTGACATGGTCATCAGGGAAAGGACGAAAAGTGATCATAACCCTTTGTGTTTAAGTTTCTCAGCTTTTTGAGGGAGGCATCCAGATGAATTTCAACCCTGTTCCCTTTCCAGGGACATAGTGTCCTCCAAAGATATGTGGCGGCTAAAACTTCGCCATTCTGCTGTTCATCCAGAAATATTATCAGTCATTGGCTTTGCCTTTCAATCTACTTTGGGTAAGGTTGGCAATTGACTAAACTAGTTCAAGTTCAAGTTCAGGAATTTGCATAGCGCACTACTCACCCAGAGGGTCTCAAGGCGCTTGAGGGAGGGTGGGTGGTTGGGAAAGTGAAGGGAGTCTAGTAAGTGACTTACATAATAACTTCTTCATGCACATATTGACATATTCCCTGTCCCGGTGTCTTAAACTCACAAACTCGAAAATATAACAAACAGCTGATTCAACAAGGAATGTCGTCATGGGCGAAGTCTCCTGGCTTCGACTATATTATCTAGGGACACTAAATAAATGTGCTCCCTGAGATAGGAGTATAAGTCAACCCTGGCCAAAGCCAAAAAGGAATAGAAGGATCTAAGGTGATCAGACATTAAAGCAGCCTGCTATTCCAAAGACACCACCAAGTTCTGGTCACTTGTCACTTGGGGTGGTAATGGCTCCACTTCTTCTCCGCAAACTATGTTTCTCCATCTGATTGACCTGATTACTTCTCAAAATTGCATCTTGGATTTCCAGTCCCTGCAGATGGAGCACTTTCTGTAATGGAAACATGTAGCCATTCAGCTCCCTTGTTTGACCTAGATTATATTTCCACCTCCCTTGATGCTAATATCACTGACAGAGCGTCTGCATCAGAGGGTATTCCAGCTGATTTATTTGTCTATGATAGAGAAAACTGGTCCAAGTATATTCTTGCCTTAGCCAACGCCATATCGAGATGGCTTCCGTCCCATATTCATAAAAGGAAGCTGGGGCCATTCGCGATTTAAAAAAGGAGGGACAGATCCTTACCAGCTAACTTCAGTCTGATATGTCTTATAGATTGTATCCTAAAAATCGTTAGTCTTATTGTGTTGTCTGGGTCACAGAATATGAGATACTGTCTCCCTTCCTAGCTGGGTTTCGTAAGAAAACCAGCACTATTGACATGTCTTCAGATTCCTTCTGATATTATGGAAGATTGTTCCTATTGTGAGAGGCAGCTTATATGTTGCCTTAATCGATCTCAAATCAGCATTCAACCTGGTTCCTCGAATAAAATTATGGCAGGTTCTTTGAGAAATTGATATGCCCCTTGATTTCTTAGCTTTGGTCATCCACCTGCATGAGGGCAATGATGGAAAAATCTGTTAGGGTAACCAGGGCTAGATTACGGGTTGTATTCCAGTAAATGGAGGAGTCCATCAGGGCTATGTCCTGGTTCCCACATTGTTTTCCCTATATCTTAATGAGATAGTCGACTTCCTATCTCAGTACACCACTAATGCCCCCAAACTTCCGACACTAAACCCACCTATTTTGTTATTTGCTGATGACACCCTATTGATCTCTAAAACTACTAGTGGACTCCAACAACTACTACTCCATTTTGAGCAGTTTTGCACGTTTCGTGGCTTAAAGACCAATGCTGCAAAGACACAAACAAAGTGTATGACTTTAAATCAACATGAAACCTTTAAAGGCAGATTAGTGCTAAAGAACAAGACACTTGAGAGGGTAGAGTCATTTAACTACCTGGGGCCGTATTACATAAAGTGCCCAAGGGGCGCAACTGACATTTGCACCCACTTTGCCCGCCCCAAGGGGTACGTTGGTATTACAGAAGATGCCACAGATGCTTTGGCGCCCCTTTCTTTAATAATGATAGTACACATAAGGTGCCAGCGCTATCTTGAGGGGAGTTCACTCATTTGCATGAGGGTGTGACCCATGCAAATGAGGGGTCACCCCCCTCGGGAGCAAAGAAGCAGTCAGGAGCGCATTGGCAGTGTGCCATGTTGAAGTTGGTGAAATGTCAGTGCGCCCCCTGAGCGCAGCTCTCTGTTGGGGGGAGGGGGTCCCATGGACCCCCCGGACATCCCCTTGCAGGTGGATGCAGTTACTAACTACTCCTGCCAGCAATGGGATCTCTAATCCAACTTCAAAGTAAAGGCGGGTTGCCGCATGCACTGTGAAAACACAGAACGGCTTTAAAGCAGCCGCTCAATTTTCACATGAATGCACTGCTCCCAGGGCATCATAAGTTCGCAGTTGCCCAGGGGGCAGCGCATTCATCATAATGCGGCACATTTTTATTCATTTTGCTGGGCACTCCTTCTTAAAGGTGCGCCCAGCACAATGAAGGAAAATGTGCTGCATGCATAATGCGGCCCCTGGGTATCACATTGTCTACGTCCGTGTCTTGGAAGCCTCATGTTGAGGAAAAGTCTCTTAAGCACAAGAAGATTATAGGTGCCATTTCTAAGGAACATCATGCCTCCTTTAGCAAACCAATAGCTCCCGCTCTCCATATATACAGAGCTATGACTTTGCCCTGTATGAATCCAATTTCAGTGGGCTTGTTAAATCAGAGAATAAGTTCATAAGAAACATGGCGCTCCTTCACCGAGCACTGCAACCTTTCCACTGCTGCTTGATATGGGTAGGAAGGAGATAGCTGACAAAGCCAGATTGTGCCCACTGCTATTCTGTAGGAGGGTTTGGTGTTCTCCTGAACGTATTCATTACCAGGGGCGGCTCCTCCATGTGGGCGGAGGAGCGTTGCCCCACTTGCTTTCTCGTAGTGTGAGAAGCAGTAACATAAAATGGTATATCATTTTATGCTACTGCTTCTCCCACTGCGAGAAAGCAGAAGGGTTTTGTTGGGGGCGGGCAGTCCTGCTCCAGGCAGGGGAGGAGTGGCTTGCTCACTGTTGTGGAAGCTAAATGTTTGGTTGGCCCCAGGGCTGACCAAACCAGTCATGCACACTCTCACGTTTTGTCCATGTAGGCTGCATGCAGCTGGCATGGAGAATACGGCCTCCCCATAGATGCCTCTTTGGTCGGCATCCCAGCCAATCACAACGCAGCCATCGCTGCCATAAGCACTCCCCTCCCCATGGCTTAGGGGAGGGTAGGGAGGCTGCCTGCTTCCTGCGCCTGCGAGGAGCTGAAATGATGCGGGACCGGATCAGGCGGCTAAGGTACTTTTGTGTATTTAATATAATTAAAATAAACCTTCCCCCGTGCAACCCCACCCCTCCATCCCCCAACTGCAAGTCAAGCCGGCCCGACTGTTCAGTACACTGCTGCTTTGCAGGATGTTTTGTATGCTGATAGAGTTAACAAAATCATCTGGTTCTCCCATATTAAAAAAAATGCTGCACTCACTCGACATGAAGGAGCTCTGGGAGATTCATTCACAAGACTCTGGCCCCTCAAAGTTGCTGTTGAAAATGCAATATTAGTCTTGGCTTACGCAGAGTGATGCTGCTATAGCTGGCAGAGTTACAGTCAGGGTAGTTCCTTGATTTTAAAAGCATTAGCATCCTGGAACACTTTTGGGACTGTATAATTGTCCCACTTGATAAAAAAACGCTACTTTCAATTCAAGGATCAAGCCTCTTTGCAAGCAGCTGGGTACACTTTCTTAGATCAGTTCCTCGCCCACTGTACACTTGCACGGTTGTGAAAATTTTGAGTCATAGGTGGTTAATTAGAAGAAAACGACCGTCTCCTTAACCACCCCTGAGGCTATTTTGTATATGAGGCAGCCTAATGTTTTAAGCACTTTATTGTACTTTGCACGTCAGGGTCTTATGTCTTATTGTTGGTGTTATCTGTGCAATTTATTGCACCCTTGACAATTATGACCCATGTCTCGCTTATGAATTGGTCCAATTTCTGTATCTTGAGACTGTGTTTATGTCATTATGAAATGTCTATTTATAGGATTTTTTATATTGATTGTATTGCTTAGTGGATTTTAATGGTTTATTAACTCACATTGTGTACTACATTTGATTGTATACTTTTATGACACTTGTTTGCCGAAATATATTAATTTGACTTGATAATAAGTGAAGTTAAGTTTATCTTTATTAGCTTCATTTCAGAGGCATAAAAGATAACAAAAATACGGTACATAAAATAGGCAAAAAAAACATATCTCACTGCAACTGTAAACATGTAGAACAGTACAAAGAGTATCACAATGTTACCCTTTTCCATAATTTTATTAGTTACCAGATAAAAGATGCGACAATACAACAACAAACAAGGACTGTGGAGCTGCTGTAAGAATACAATAGCATGCTTACATTGGCAAAATGTAAGAATTTTAAGAATAGGCAATAAAATATTTCTCCTAGGATTTTGATAAAGAGCAAATGAACATAGTATGACGAGTCGACTGAACTAACTCCCATCACGAGAACAGAGTCTCAAATCAGGAAAAGTGAAACATTTAGCAGGGAAACCATTCATAAAAGGTAAAAAGTGAAAGCTAAACCCAGTGAGAATGAAACTTTGCTGTCTGTTGAAAATGTGGTAAAGATGCAGTTGAAGGCCTTCCTGTGTACAGACCAAATTATAGGAGCACACATTAGATTTTTTTTAAAGTCAAGCAAATCTCTAGACTGAGTGGCCTTATCATAAAATAGCTGTTTTAGGTTTTCTTTACAAATGGAAAGGCAAGATTTGGGTGTGTCAAATAGGTAGATTGTCGTACCCTCGGTAGATTTGGCCAGGCTCAGCCTAATCTCACCTGGATGTCCCAGTGTAAGTGTAATATTTCTAAGTGTCAAGTGGCAACTGACTAGGAGTGCTGAATAGTGAAAATCATAAGTGATTAAAGTGAAACTAGGTAAAATTGGGTAGTGAGGGGGTAAAATGTTTTTTAATGGGCACCTCCTCGCTCCCAAGTCATAAAAACAGTGCAAGTAGTAGTGTAAACAAATAACTACTAAGATAGATGTTAGGTCGACATGTTTCTGCAGTTAGACGGGGCCCAGAGGTCTCCTACTGCTTCATCAGGACCATGAGTGCGACTGCTAAATATTAGTGAGACAAGTGAAAACATTTTTTTTATATCACCTAGGGGTTCTCCTGATTTCGTGGTCCAATGTGCACCAAAGTATCGAAAAGAACAGACAAACAGAAACATACAAGAAGAACCTACATATCATAATTAATAGTGTATCAATGTCACATTATTCCTTGAAGATTCATTAATCAAATCAAGGACAGACATTTCGGTATGTCATATTTATCTCAAGTGACATACCGTGATGATGTATCAACTTTAGTACATTGTCACTCACCTATGTGGTAGGAGAATGTAGCCCCACCTCACCTGGCCACAGCGCAGGTAAAACGGAGCACCGCTCTAGTTAGATAAGAAGAAGAAGTGTCAAAGGAAGAACCTCATAGACCACAAATGCAAGAATCGCTTTGAAAGATTATCGTAAATCAATCTATGTTTCATTATAATTCCATGGATGCATTTTCAATACTACTCGAAGGTACGTAACCTATCTCTGTTTAGTGCCGCCGTGCGCCATATGTAACAAAACCACCTCGGTCATAAGCTGGTTGTTAACCTGAGGTTTTGGAAAGTAATGCGTCAACGGCGCTGTGGCTATTAGGTTAGTCCGGCACTGATTATATCATTTGTGCTGTACTATCGTATTAGTGTATTAAAATTAGTATAAGCCGGTCTCGGTCCGTCATTAGCATAACAAACCGGTGATCAAACAAGGTGGTCATACGCTTAGCATTTTGCGCGTTGTGAACGCCACTTGGAATTAGCAATGACACATTGTGTATCCAGCGTATACACGCTGGGTATCTAAGTTGTCCTTCCGCGTGTAACCCGATCTAAGCTATCGGATCGAGGGATTGCATATCTGCCTGCGCTTACCTGTCCGTCGGTACCCCGGACGTCCTTCTGGGCTGTCTGTGGGGAGGTACCGATACGGAGCGGCGGCGGCCATTATATTGCTTAGTTTGGTCTGCAATTTGACACATTCCGTGACGTCATCCACTAGTGCCCCAAGAGATGCTGGGAAATGTAGTTTTCACCTTTCAGTCAAAGTTTCAGTGTCCACCCCTCACTTCTCCGTAAAGTTTATTTTGTGTTACATGAGATTAAAGCACTCTTTATATATCGTGGGGAATCCGCATTTTTCCGTATAGCGGGTTTTGTACGAAGAACAGCGGCGGACATTATATTATTTAGGCAACTTGTCACATCCCATAGCGTCATCCCCTGTACACTGAAAAACGGGGATATGTAGATTTTGTATCTGCTAGTCATGATTACAGTATATTTCGTTTGCTTCTTCATAAAGAGTACTTTATTTCTTAGAGGTTAAAGCATTCTATTAGGTCAAGGGGAAATTCTTATTCTCTCGTATAGCGATTTGTTTTAACAAAACGAAGTATATTTTCAATACCTCGTGTTTAACTGCTATATAGCTAATAAGTATAACTGTGCTGATCTATTGAGAGATCGAGTGCTTTTGACGCTAACTCTATTCTGAAGCATATATAACAGCTCAGAGAGTGCTATTAATCAATGTTCACTTGCGGCAAAAGTTTGTCCAAACAGCAGTGTGTATATTCGGTATGCTCATCAAGAGTACAAGAGCGTTCCGAAGTTACCACGAAGTGAACATTGAGCGCCATGTAAGTTTTATCTAAGTCATGCATTATAATGACATCCAAGGGATATCTTCATTAAGTCCTGTTTTGTCAGTGTGTAGCCTGTACACCCATTTCTGTTCCCGTCTAAATAGGGAGGCACTCACATCTGTTATATGGGATGGAATCAGTGGCTGTTCGAGTACTGTCCAGCGCAAGTCTGTAGGTGTGTGTCGTGCTTCAATGAAGTGATTAGTCATTCTTGTTGACTGTTTTGAGCATCTATGTGAGCTTTTATGTTCCGAGATGCGCACTTTTACTCTGCGGGTGGACATCCCTACATATTTCTTGTTGCAGGGACATATAATCAAATACACGAGGTTCGTACTATTACAATTGGTGAACCTCCGTAGCTGCCACGGTCGGTCCGTTCCAATGTCAATACTCAATGTTTTTGATGATTGTGGGCAGGCCGCGCAGTTACCACAGGGATGATGACCTGTAACTGCTGGCATGTCCCATAGTGTCCCTATTACTCGAGGGATATCGCACTTTGGTCTTGTGTGGACTAATTGGTCCCTTAGATGTTGTCCTCTCTTAAATGCGAAAAGGGGAGCAGGTGTGGTATCCGTGCCTGTATTTAAAATACTCCAGTGCTTTCTTACGATTTTTTGGATTTCATTAGACTGGGTGCAGAACATGTTTACACAAGTTATTCGTTCCGGTTTAGGCTTAGGGGGCAAGATTTCTAACAAACTCTCCCTGTTGTTATTAGAAGCTCTTTTCTTTAATTTCTGAATAAGGCATTTAGGATATTTTTTGACTGTCAGATCTGTTTCCAGGCTCCTAGCGTGGACCTCAAAAGCGGATTTAGTGGAACAATTCCTTTGTATAGGCAGAAATTGCCCTTAGGGCAAATTATCCCGTAGTGCTTTGGGGTGGCAACTCTCATAGCTAAGTAATGAATTTCTCGCCATGGGTTTTCGGTACAGTTCAGATTCTAGGCCTGTTGGAGTAGATGTGATCAATAGGTCCAAGAATGCCAGTTGTTTTTTGCTATATTCTATCGTGAACTTGAGAAATTGGTTTCTCTCATTAAGCCACTTATGGAAGTTCTTTAATTCGTCCACAGAACCTCGCCACACCACCAGAACATCATCGATGTAACGCTTCCACAGGCGCAGGCAACCTAGTAAGGGATTGGTGTCTGCAAAGATGTGGTCCTGCTCAAACCTGTGCACGTACAGATTAGCGAGACTAGGGGCAAAAACGCTGCCCATACTAGTCCCGCTAATCTGCAAGTAGAGTGAGTCTTCAAACTGAAAAAAGTTTTCAGTCACTGCCAATGTTGCCAATGTCATTATTAGTCTGACTGGAGTTATGGAGTTAAACTCTCTCTCAGCCAGAAGGGCCTCAATAACCTCCAGGGTTTCCATCTGGGGTATCGATGTATAGAGGCTCTCAACATCAAAGGACACCAAGAGGTCCATGTGTCTGTCGTATTCAATCTCAGGTAAAATCCTGGGAATGTCCTTGGTGTCATTTAAAAAGGTTGGCATCTCCCTCACCATGGGCTTGAGGAAAAAATCGACAAAAGTCGATAGTGGTTCTAACAAAGAACCTATCCCTGAAATTATGGGACGTCCTGGAGGCGGGCGTTGTGTCTTGAGCACTTTTGGGAGTTGGTAAAAATAGGGTGTTCTAGGATTAATTGTACATAAGTACTGTCCTTCTTTCACAGTAATCCACCCTTCCGTCAAAGCTTCCTCTACTATGTGACCAATCTCAGTAGTGAGTCTCTCTGTGGGATCTGTGATCAATTTACGATAGGCCCTGGTGTAATTAAGTTGGCGCAGGCATTCATTGCGGTACATCTCTAAGTCAAGTAGCACTATGGCACCGCCTTTGTCCGCGGGTTTGATTACCACGGATTGGTTATTGGGCAGTTGTTTCATTGCCTCTTGTTCTTTTTTGGATAGGTTATTAAAAGGTCTTTGGTTTTGATGAAACAAATTACTCAGATCGTGATCTACTGCTTCTTCGAATGTGGATTACTTAGATAAAACTTACATGGCACTCAATGTTCACTTCGTGGTAACTTCGGAACACTCTCGTACTCTTGATGAGCATACCGAATATACACACTGCTGTTTGGACAAACTTTTGCCCCAAGTGAACATTGATTAATAGCACTCTCTGAGCTGTTATATATGCTTCAGAATAGCGTTAGCGTCAAAAGCACTCGATCTCTCAATAGATCAGCACAGTTATACTTATTAGCTTTATAGCAGTTAAACACGAGGTATTGAAAATATACTTCGTTTTGTTAAAACAAATCGCTATACGAGAGAATAAGAATTTCCCCTTGACCTAATAGAATGCTTTAACCTCTAAGAAATAAAGTACGCTACATGAAGAAGCAAACGAAATATACTGTAATCATGACTAGCAGATACAAAAACTACATATCCCAGTTTTTCAGTGTACAGGGGATGACGCTATGGGATGTGACAAGTTGCCTAAATAATATAATGTCCGCCGCTGTTCTTCGTACAAAACCGCTGTATGGGATAACGCGGATTCCCCACGATATAAAGAGTGCTTTAATCTCATGTAACACAAAATAAACTTTACGGAGAAGTGAGGGGCGGACACTGAAACTTTGACTGAAAGGTGAAAACTACATTTCCGAGCATCTCTTGGGGCACTAGTGGATGACGTCACGGGATGCGTCAAATTGCCGACCAAACTAAGCAATATAATGGCCGCCGCCGCCGCTCCGTATCGGTACCTCCCCACAGACAGCCCAGAAGGACGTCCGGGGTACCGACGGACAGGTAAGCTCAGGCAGGATATGCAATCCCTCGATCCGATAGCTTAGATCGGGTTACACGCGGAAGGACGACTTAGATACCCAGCGTGTATACGCTGGATACACAATGTGTCATTGCTAATTCCAAGTGGCATTCACAACGCGCAAAATGCTATGCGTATGACCACCTTGTTTGATCACCGGTTTGTTATGCTAATGACGGACTGAGACCGGCTTATACGAATGGTAATACACTAATACGATAGTACAGCACAAATGATATAATCAGTGCCGGACTAACCTAACAGCCACAGCGCCGTTGACGCATTACTTTCCAAAACCTCATGTTAACAACCAGCTTATGACCGAGGTGGTTTGGTTACATATGGCGCGCGGCGGCACTAAACAGAGATAGTTTATGTACCTTCGAGTAGTATTGAAAATGCATCCATGTAATTATAATGAAACATAGATTGATTTACGATAATCTTTCAAAGCGATTCTTGCATTTGTGGTCTATGAGGTTCTTCCGTTGACACTTCTTCTTCTTATCTAACTAGAGCGGTGCTCCGTTTTACCTGCGCTGTGGCCAGGTGAGGTGGGGCTACATTCTCCTACCACATAGGTGAGTGACGATGTACTAAAGTTGATACATTATCACGGTATGTCACTTGAGATAAATATGACATACCGAAATGTCTGTCCTTGATTTGATTAATGAATCTTCATGGAATAATGTGACATTAATACACTATTAATTATGATATGTATGTTCTTCTTGTATGTTTCTGTTTGTCTTTTCTTTTTGATACTTTGGTGCACATTGGACCACAAAATCAAGAGAACCCCAGGTGATATAAAAAACATTTGTTCACTTGTCTCACTGATATTTAGCAGTAGCACTCATGGTCCTGATGAAGCAGTAGGAGACCTGTGGGCCCCGTTTAACTGCAGAAACATGTCGACCTAACATCTATCTTAGTAGTTATTTGTTTACACTACTACTTGTACTGTTTTAATGACTTGGGAGCGAGGAGGTGCCCATTAAAAAACATTTTACCCCCTCACTACCCAATTTTACAGAGTTTCACTTTAATCACTTATGATTTTCACTATTCAGCACTGCTAGTCAGTTGCCACTTGACACCTAGAAATATTACACTTACACTGGGACATCCAGGTGAGATTAGGCTGAGCCTGGCCAAATCTACCGAGGGTACGACAATCTACCTTCATGGTGAAGGCTCCCAGATGTAGGGGGGTACAGGTCGGTAATCTGATGGGAAATTTTTCGCATAGAGAAAGTACCCTAGGCATGATTTTGCTGTTCAACATCAACAGTTGAGGTCACGTCACGATCTTCGCTGCAACTCAAATAAAACTGAGATCCTCCCCATTGGAAAGAATGTCTCGTTCAGCCCTGCTCTGTGGTGGCCTGACAACTCTGTAGCCCCCCCTCAGACGGTCACCTCTGCCAGAAACCTCGGGGTCATTTTTGACTCTGACCTCTCTTTCGATCACCATGTCACGTCTGTAGCAGGAAAATGCTTCGGCATAATTAAATCTTTGAGAAAGTTCTTTGATTTTCTTCCCCTTGACTCTAGAAAGACAGTTACAGTAGCCCTCATACTCCCACGGGTGGACTACTGTAATGGTCTCCTGGCAGGGACAAAAAAGTCCACTCTCTCGAAACTTCAAAGTGTTTTACACACTGCCGCCCGCCTTGTTCTAAAACTCCCACGCAAATCATCAATCTCCACAGCCCTCAAGACCTTACACTGGCTCCCCTTGCACAAGAGAATACTCTTTAAGATTCTCATTGTTGCTTTCTGAGCCTTCAACAAAACAGGTCCCGCTTATCTTGCCAGACGTTTCCCTCATTATAATCCAAGTCGTTCCCTTCGATCCTCACAAGAAAACTTTATGACCTCCACCAAGTTCAACCTGAAGTCTAAAGGCGGCAAAACCCTCAGTATCCTGGCCATTAAAGCCTGGAACAGCATGCCAAGACAGCTCAGACTTCAGACTCTTGAGAAACCTTTTAGGAAACTCCTCAAAACTTGGATTTTTAATCTCTCCGACGACTGGACTAAAGCCGCCATCTAGCTTCCCCCACTCCCTTCACTTTGTGATTTGGTCTCAAGGTTTTACAGCGCCATGATGCTCCTTCCGGAGCGAACGCTGCGCTTTATAAATACCCTTCCAAATTCCAAATTCCACAGATACATACAAAGCAGTTCTCTTGACCCACTGCTACTTTGTGTTGGTAGTTATATATGTATAGGGGTAGTAGCAATGGTTGGTCGATAAACATCCCCTATGACCCTCCTCTTTTTTGTAGTGATGTGTCAAATAGGCCCAGACGGCCAATCTCAGCACAGGCTTGTTCCACATAAGCAAACCGGGGGGAAACACCCATTACAACGCAACTAAAACAACCCACTGCCATTACAACAAAACTTTTACAACGCAGGATCCATTACAACACATGCCATTACAACGCAGCTGCTATTACAACATATGCCATTACAACGTAAGTATGGGTAAGTATTTAATTACATTTTAACTCCTACACCATCCAACACTTACCCTACTATTACACCCCCCTGGAGTTAGAATGGTAAATTTAACCCCTCCACTATCCAACACTTACACTACTATTACATTCCCATTAATTAAAAAAAAAATACTTACGTTGTAATGGCATGCGTTGTAATAGCAGCTACGTTGTAACGGCATGCGTTGTAATGGATCCTGCATTGTAAAAGTTTTGTTGTAATGGTATGCGTTGTGAATGTATGCGTTGTAACGTCATACATCCAACCAGGGGCTATCTAGTACAGATTGTAACCTAAGGAAATCCATTATCACTAGCTAATTCAAGGAGGGGGGAAATCCTTTACTCCGCATGCGTTGCAACGCATTTTTTACTCCGCAAAAACTTTTACAACGCAGGGCTTTATACCGCAAACCATTACAACGCATTCCCCATTACAATGCCCCGGTGTAGTTAGAATGGTAAATTGCTATGCAATGGACAATGCGTTGTAATGGATTGCGTTGTAAAGGCTTGCATTGTAAAAGTTTTTGCAGAGTAAAACAAAGCGGGATAACGGCACGCGTTGTAAATGCGTGTGGAGTAAAGTGTCCTATTCTTTAAGGAGTTCTCCTCCCTTAGTCAAATGGAATGCCACAGTTAAAGGGGGATAAGCTAATTCTGTCCCAACTCAGCATGACAATTAGGATTAGCACAACTGCGTGGAACCGCCAGCAACTTTTTAATGAAGTATTTTCCAGTTGCTGCAATGACTTTACGTTGGTCATGCCCTAAATGCCTGCCCTGTGTGTTGCAATTTTACACAGGGCAGGCACAGATCACAGATAAATCTTTTAACTGTTTTGTTACCACTTTGTTTGCAGAAACTGTCTAGGCCATTGATAGATTTCTCAAACAGGGCTTTTCTGTTTTAAGCATTGGCATCCAATTGTGTTTCACATCAAATAGAATGTCTAGTTAGCAGAAAGATGTGGACCATGATATTATAGTATTATTGATAAATGGGACGAATTTTTAGGCAGTTAAGAACCACATACCATGACGAAGATTTCACTCTCTTTCACCTTCAAGTCTAAGTCATTCACAAAAACAAAACAAAAAACATTAAATAATAATTGGAGCCCTCTCCCTGGTCCAGCAACTAAAACCGCATCCTCTGCATACAATCAAATTGGTATCTATAATAAACGAAAATAACTTATCACCAATAGAAGACTTGCTGAAAAGGGTGAGACTTAACCAGAAAAGGTCTATTAGAAAGGCACTTCAAGGCTTTATCAGAGTGGGGGACTTAGTGGATGTGTCTTTTAATAAACAACCAAGATACAGGAATCCTCCTTTCAACTTGAACAGCAATACATTGGGGCATATTCTCAAAGACTTATCGCTGAGTTATTGGCACTTTAGCGCAGCAAAAGTGGCAAAAGAATTATCGTCCCATTCTCAAGCTGGTGCAAACTGCTGATATTGTCAGTTTTCCAGTGATCGCCTCCGCAAAAAACATAGCCACGGATGAGAGCAAAAACTAACGCTAATGATATGTGGAGTAAGCATTCCCGTGCAAAAACACAGGAAAACATCACTTCGCGATATTCTCAACTACCAGCCAGATCTGCGATGCGATCCACAAACAGGCGATAAGGTGCATTAGCAGTAGGGATTTAACACCTGCCTTTTAATGTTGTAAAGCAGGACGACTACCTGCAGTATGGAAGGGAGCCCAGCCTAGAGCCACATCTGAAGACCAACATAAGTCATGGAGACACTGATCATGCAGCTCGGAGACCCAATAGGTCCACAACACCCAACGCCACCACCCCATGCTCCCCCAGACCACAGGCCCTCGGACTACCACAGAGGCAGCGCAGAACAGGACAGCAGGCGAACCTAACACGCACCAGCTTCAGAGACTCAACACCAGAGGAAGTCATTACCCCCTACAGGCACAAAAGGACAACCATCCTCCACATCCTGACCCACATTGCCCACAGGCTGACGGTACCAACACAGCTGACAACCAACCTCCCTCCGCAGACAAAGCTACTGGCTGTGCTGCACCTGTTGGCCCCTGGTACCTCCCAACCAACAACTGCCAGAGTCGGAGGAGTCTCACGGCCAGACCTATCAAACGTCCTCACACATGTCTTGGATGCATGTCCACAATAGCAACAGTGGGGCCCCTGTATCCGCACCACATGACAGTACCAATTTGTGGTGTTGCTGCACAACCAACCCCAACGCCAGCCGATGCTAGACGCCTCTGTGCCCCAGATCCAAGATTGTAGTAACTGAAATGGGAATGCGCACAGCCATGAAGTCCAGTAGTCAACAGCAGTGCAAAAACAGTCCTTTATTACAAATACACAAATAAACAATACAAAAAGCACAGCCAACGCCCAATGGGGAACTTTATTTTATTTATTTATTTATTTATTTTTAAAGTTTTCTATAGCGCGAATCAGACCCAGGGTAGGATATCAGAGCGCTTTACAGAGAGTACATAGAATACATAAAAACAGGTAACAAGATAAAGGCAGTACATGGTTGGTATCAACATGTTTAGTCAAAAGATAAGAGGGGTACCGGCGACAAGGATAAAACTGATCAACAGGTAATAGGAGCGAGGTAGTCCTTGGAAGGGGAAAGGAGGCAGGGATGAGAATGTAGAGCTGGAATAGATTATGAGAGAGATTACGGGAGGAATTTACACATCAGGAATGATTTTGCTTCTCTTTTGAACAGAATGGTAGAGGAGATTTTTCTGATGTAAGGGGGGAGTGAGTTCCATATTCTTGCTGCTGCTCCGGAGAATGCTTGGTTCGATGTTTTTTTCTTGCTGAAACGTGATGGTTTTAGGAGTAGATCTTCAACACTCCTAGAATGTCTGAGTCCTCCAGATAGGGTGAGTTTTTGGCATAGGTACTGGGGCATATTGTGGTGAAGCGCTTTGTGAGTGATATATGCCATTTTTAGTTGAATTCGAGCTTCATAAGGTAACCAGTTGAGTATTTTCAGGTGTGGTTATATGTGGTCAAATTTTCTAGATCCTGTTAAGAGTCTTGCTGCAGCGTTCAGGCAGGCTTTTAGAGGGGCAGTTGAGATTTTGGGGAGCCCTCTAGGGTGGTGCATCCGTATTCCAGCCTTGAGATGACTAAGGACTGAACTGCTGTTTTGAGGTCTGGGTTTTCAAAGAAAGGTTTCATTTTTTTAAGGTAACAGGTGAAAGCGTGCGTTTTTGGCCATCAAGTTGATGGGTGTTTGCATGTTGAGATTTTTGTCTTGTGTTATTCCGAGTGATTTGCTGGAGTCCACAAACGTTGGCGTGCAATTCAGAGCCAAGATCAACTTGGTCCATTTCTTTGTTTCCAGGGAGTTATTGGGGGAAGAGATTTGAAGAAGTTCTGTCTTTTGTGAGTTTAGCTTGAGGAAGTTGGTCGTTAGCCAGTGGACGGTCTTTTTGATTGCCAGGTTCATTGTTTTTATGTCTTCAATGGAGGAGATCTTGATGTAAAATTGAGTGTCGTCCACGTACATGTGGTAGGCAATGTTCGACTGCTGGAGTAGATCAGTTAGTGGTTCGACATATAGGTTGAATAGGGTGGGTGATAGGGTTGATCCCTGTGGTACTCCTAGAAGGTTCAGTGAAGAGGTAGAGAGATTTTTGTTCACCCTGTACAATTGTGTTCTGTTTTCCAGGAAGGATTTGAACCATTGAAGGACAGATAAACAATATGAAAAGCACAGCCAACGCCCAACGGGGAACTTCATCAGGGCAACGTATGGATACAAGTAACTGCATATGCTGCAGGAACTCCCCAAAACAATTCCATACTCCTGATGTCAGTATTCAGAAACTTGTTGGACAAATGGTGACAATGGTCAAGAGTCTGTATAGTCACAAACCCAATCTGGGACAGTGTATAGCACTTGGACAAACCGGAAATCTTACAGGAAACACAAATCCTTCTAAAAAATACTGTAACAGAAGTATGTGTTGTCGTAACCTTTGTAGGAAAGAGAAGGAAGGTTACGGTCACACAAACTTCTGGTACGGTCTCATGATGCAGGATTTCTCATATCTGTAAGCATCAAGGTTTGTATCAGCTTGATACCCATGCACCTTCACTCCCCCCACCCAGCCACGAGGGCGCCACTATGACCGGTGGTGCCTACATGGCCCTGTGCACCTGCTGCACCCCAGCCCAGGTCACCAGACCGATCTGCCGCCCAGCGATGACTGCCCACCCCTACCCACCCAGGCCTCAATGCTCATCTGCCGCCACCGGCGTGTCTCCAAGAGGGCCCACCATGTGCCAGTGCAAGTCATCGCCACATGGTGGGAGGCCCATGCCGCCCAAAGTGCCTCGGCTGCCACCAACTCTGTGCACCGCAAGTCACCATCTTGTGGCGGTAGGCCCGTGCCGGCCAAAGTGCCTCGGCTACCACCATCTCTCTGGACCGAAAGTCACCTTCTCATGGAGGTAGGCTTGTGCCAGCCAAAGTGCCTCGGCTGCCCCAACTCTGTGCCCTTTATGGTTGAGTCTCGTGGTGGGGACGCCATCGTGTCACCTCTGGTAGTGAGGAATGTGATGTGGAAGGGCCCTAGTCCCTCATGCATATATAATAACCACACAGACACAATCAGATAGTTAGTGGAAATGGCCTCGAGCACGTGCGCCTGGCGCGTTTTATTGGCAGGGTCACATGTCCTGTGACTCCTGTGCTGGATGAGTGTGGTGTGGGTGTAAACCACCCCTCACGGAGTGACTGTGGCATGCTGACAACTAGACCTGTGAATAGTAGATCACTACAGGAAAGACCTGGGACATGTAGCGTTGTCGCCCCCCCCCCCCCTGTAAGCATAAGCAGAGTGGGCTGGCCTGGGGTGTGCCAGTCCAGCATAAGGGTGTGAACAATGACCCCGGGGGCTCTGGGCGTGGTTCCATTCTGGGCTGGACAAGAAAGTAACTAATGCGTGTGTCTCTGTTGTAGTGCTGGCGCCACCCGGACAGCAGTCGGTAATGTTGCACCCCGAGACTCAAGTCCCGCAACATGAGCAACATGGACATAAGTGGGAATCACTGACCCTACATTCATCCATACTTTCACACTTGAATGATCACAGACATGACACATCTGTGTGAATTTGAATGTGTAATGCACATTCAGTGGTGTGTTGTAGCTGGAGCAGTACAGGGCCATGCAAACCCCACTTTACATTGTTGGCCCGTGGAGGGCCAGCCAGTGTCCTTCAGGGAATGACTTGTACATCGGAAGAGGAAGAGTACAGTCCGCAGTCTGATAGCTGTGTCATTGGTGACCAAACAGAATATGGCAGTCCATGTCGAGGTCCAACGTGAGTGTCGCAGAGTGCTTCGGGGGACAGTGGAAGGTAAGGATGCAGAGGGCAGAACCAAGCAGAAACAGACCATATAGCAGAGATAAATGATACTACTTCCTTCTTACCAGTTAGGCAGAATCATCTGCATCTTCGTCCTCTGATGTTTCATGTGCCTCACATGTGGGTGGTGGTGTTCTGTCTCCAGCACTGTGTGGCACTGACACATCAGGGGCGGAGATGTGGATGTCGAATCAGAAGCAGCATTCATCCGCGCTAGGCCTTGTGGCAGCAATGCCATGATGAGGATCTGCAGGGCATGGTAGATCCCAGCTACATCACGCTGGTGTGCAGCCATGGTAGCCATTCTTTCCGCCTGCATACGCTCCATGTTCTCCATGGTCCTTCACATGTGTCCCAACACCTGGATGACACCGCTGGAGCCACTCTGACTAGACAGTTTTCCTTGTCTCAGAGTCAGAACTCCAGCAATGTCATCCATGGATCATTGGAGAGCATGGAGCGGACTGTGGGTATCCGTTAGGGACTGTAAGTTGTCCCTGATGGGACTTAGACACCCACGTATGGCATCTAGTTTGGCTGCCATGAGACTGAACCCCACCCGCACCTGATCAGCCATCTTCTGGCACCCTAACACATGTCGTTGGAGGGCCATGTGTTGTTCGTGTGGGTCCTGGGAGACAGCTGTGGTGGTTGGTGATTCCTGCTCTATGGTCTGTGCAGGGGGTTGGGTTGCCTCGATGCAGCTGGACTGCCCTGCTCCTGTGGGTGGGGTGCTGAAGCTGTCCATGAGCTCTCCGAGGGCATCAGTGTCGAAGGTGAGGAGGTCCTCTTTGTCTACAGTGAAGAGTTGTTGGGTCTGCTCTGCAAGAGGTGTTGATTCACCCTCAGCAATTTGAAGTGGAGATGCAGTTTAACATTGTGTTCACATGTATGTTGACGCATTGTACAAGTTTACATACAGACTGCATGACAATGTCCATTGTGACTGTTTGGGAGGACCTGCCTATTTAATGTGGGACAGTGGACATTTCAACAACATCACGGATGTGTGTTTGTACTTGTACATTATCAACTTACATTTCCGTGCTATGCCTAATGTGATTGACCAATTTCTATACACAAGCGGCAGCAGTTGTGCCCTCTGTTCTGTTGTGAACTTGTTGTATTTTGTAGCACATTGTTGTCAATGTTGATGTGCTCTGAATGTAATGTGTGTGTGCTGCATATTGGGAGAGTCGGTCCTGCAGCTCTGATTTTGCTGGCCCTTATCACTTTCAGGTGGAGTGCCTTTGACTTCTGTGCTTATACAGTATTGAGCTGTTGCGTACTTGGAAAAATTGGGCTCTTGGTGTGAGTTGTGACTCTGGGGCATGGTTTGTCCGCAAATGTGTTGTTGACGTCAGGGGTTGTTTGTGTATGTGGATATGTCAGAGTGTGACCTGCTCGTTTACGGATGTGGTCCACACTCAGCCACCTCAGTGTCATGGCATGCAACATGTCATAATGATTGGACTGCAGCCATGCAAATCGTCATGCAGTGTCACTCGCATTGTCAGTATGGCTAACAGATACGCCGCTTTGCTGTGTTTGGCACATGTGCATGGGTTGGTTGTGAGACTGGTGATGTGAGGGAAGGGCCCCCTCTGGGCACATAGTCAACGGGGGCCTACTTGCTGTTTCTAGGTGTGCTGCAGATTGAGAGTCATTGTAGGTGTGCACTGTGCTATACTTAATTGTGCGTGTGTGCCATTGTGCCCATCTCTCCCCATCCCCCAATCCCTGGTCGTTACTCACCCTGTTGCTGTTGTGTCAAGTCATCTTAACAGTGTCTGGTCCCCCAACTCCTGCCACCGTCTCCACACTGATGACTGTGGACACCATTTCCTCCATCTCATCCTGCTCCTCCTGTGTCGGCTGGACTCCCACCTCCAGTCTGCATTGCTGCCTTCTGGTTCTTGCTGAGTTTCTCCTTGGTTTTGCACTTCACATCATTCCAGCGCCTCTTAACCTCCTCCGTTGTCCTCCTCAGCACTCTGACTGCATTCACCTTGTCCACGATGGACTGCCATATTCTGTTTTCTGTTGCCAAGGACACCTTGGAGGTGACGAACAGTAGTTGATCGTGTTCTATCACCTCCATTATCAGGATCCTGTTTTCCTGTGTGGTGAACCGCGTCTTCCTCTACTTTTTCTCCTTGCCCTTTCCTGTCCCCGAGGTCCCAGGCTGGTCCTCTGTGGGGCTTGTGGATTTTTTGGTTGGCCTCTGTACTTGGTCCGGCTACCTCCATTGTGCTTCGTAGTTTTTTTTTTTTTGTTTGTGGTTTTTTTCTGCTTTTAAAGTGATTTTTCCCACCTGACGTGTGTGAATTGCAGGCCTGGCGCAGCTCATCGCAGAATTTTTTTATCGACGTTGGGCCTATCGTCACTTTGTTCATGTTCGGCTTCAGATTTTTATCGCCGCCACGGTCATTTTATCACAGACATTTGACGCGTTATCGGGAGGCTATCAGATGTTACCGCTGTGTTGTGAATAGGACGTTAACACAGAATTATTTTCCCGTGATCTATGGCAATATAAAAAATTGCGTTAACCTATTTTGGCAATGATTAACTCACGTTCTTTAGAATCTCCCCCATTGACTCTAACTTGGAAGCTATTGTGAAAAAGTTTGTCTTCTTTACATTCCACTGGAATAGTTTGGAGGCTTCTGGGATAATAATCGAATGAAATAAACTTGAGTCTCTGAAATTATACACAAGGATCCTTTTGCCACATTTTACGCACCTGCCCATGTTTATGCAATCTCTGACAAACTTTCAGGAAACGCTCTCTATACACAAGAAAAAAGCAACAGAAATATGTTCCTATCTGCTAACAAAGCTTTTTATTGGAGCATCACAAAATTCTTGCAAAATGTTCACAGTAAACTCAAAACTGGTGATGGCTAGTAATTTGATCACATGACTGTCATTATTAGTCTATGTTAGGACCATTTAACTTTGCACAGAATCTCTTCAGTACACATCTCACGTATAGGAATTGTTTTAACATTTTTATTGTTGGAATGGCTACATTTTTGAAAACTTCATTTCTAAATTTGGAGGAAATATATATATTTAGCAGTGTATATACATGCTTATGTGTTGTTTATATTTATTGTTAATTACCAATAAACTAACTCCAATACTACTACCACTGGATAGTTAAATATGCAAAATAGGGATTAGCCAATTTTTTCAGGGTCAGAACACATACCCTGGGTACTGGTCTGCATTGTCCCAGCGTGTAGAGTTAAAAAAAACAACAATAGGAGTCAGAAAAAAATGTGGATGACACAAGCAGAGGTATTTTCTAAAAAAAAACACATATTCATCAGTCTCCTCTACAGTGTGTTTTGCAAGCCCAAAGGACAGATGCTAAAAGGTATAATAAAAATATGTCACTCTACATATTTGGGGCTCAGTGTGCTCTACCTGCGAAATAAAAACCAAAAGCTTTTTTATAGCTATACTGTTCCCTGAACAGAACTAGGAAGTTATTTCATTTTCAAAACCTAATTCAACTGGAATATTGGGCCAGATGTAGGTGGCCATTTACCGGCCGGTAAATGGGTTTTTGGGATGTAGGGGGCCAATTTTACCGATTCGGTAAATTTACCGAATCGGTAAAATACCGGTTCGGTATTTTTACCGATTCGGTAACTTCTAGATGTAGGTGGGACTCTTCTGAGTCCCAAAGGCCTTTCAGATTCGGTATTTTACCACCCAATCCAATCAGGTGGTAAAATACCGAATCCAGATGTGCATGCACATGTGTGCATGCACACCTATGCCATGTGACAGACAGACATGCCCTAAGGGCATGTCTGTGTGCCACATGGCACACATGCCTGTATTTGGGGTGCTAGAGGGTGTCAAAGTGACACCCCCTGCACCCTTGCTGGAATCGGTATTTACCGAATCTGTAAATACCGATTCGGTAAAGCCCATTGATTCGTATGGGCTTCAATGCCCATAGGAATCAATGGGCATTACCGAATCGGTATTTACAGAATCGGTAAATACCGAATCTTAACGATTCGGTATTTACCGATTCTGTAATACCTACATCCACCCCCCCTCTATTTTACCACTTCTTAAATACAGAATCGGTAAAATTTGGTATTTAAAAAGTGGTAAAATAAAATTACCTACATCTAGGCCTTAGTTCTTTTATAACTTCTGGTAAAGTAACTTTTTAAAAATATACTCAGACTGCCTGGTCCAGAATTTGCTTAAATCAGTTCTGCTATTCATTACATCTCCAGAACTGGAATATATATCCTTGCCTAGAGAATTAATGACTGTAGCTAAGAGGTAAATAGCCTATATCTGAGCCCAAGACGAAAGAAATTGGTATTAATTAATGGTCACGTAGCAGCGATTAGCAAGGATTAGTTATTTTGGAGTAGACATAAACAATTGGCAGAACAAAGGGACCCTCTAGCACAATCTCTTTTGCCTTGTGGCTGACAGGGAGGGCTTTTCCTCTTAATTCTCAGGTCCCTCCAAAAGTGCCAGTGTCTATTCAAAGTAAGGGAAGAGAACCAGCTTTCCCCTGTCAGATGGGAGGAGAACATAATTAATAGGGGTGTGGCTAAGGAGCTAAAGACAGTCCTACCTGTTAGCAGCTGTGGTCTGCCATCTTGAAACATGAGAACTTGGGTAATCATACGGTATGGCATAGAGGAGGTGCAGCAAAAGGAGGTGGGGATGCAAGAAATTAGTTAAGCATGGGTTGTAGAGTTTCTTCAATCCCTGGCTACTGAACAGGAACAAGTTGACACATCAACCACTACCTATTGAAAGACTCCACCTAAGGACAGATCTGCTGAAAGAAGACCCTTGACTCTTATCAAAGAAAGATGACTCGCTGAATTACTCAAGAGATCAAGGACTCCGGAATCAAGCTGGCACCCAGGGACTGGAACTGCTATCCAACCGTAAAGTGATATTCCTTATGTTTGCCTGTTTCAGTTACAAAACAAGCAGGATGGCCTCCGATTACATGAGTGCTCAGTGGACACAGAGGACTGGATTATACAGGATTACCACTGCACAGAGACCTGATGCCTAGAAGAGTCCCCTGAGGAGCACATGGCTGCAGATCTGACAAGAAGGAACTTTTCTAGGACTTAGAAAATGTTTAGATTTAATTATTAGATTTCCAACTCTGGGGTCCAGGACAAAGTGCTGAGGTTTACTGAGGGAGCTCTCACCCAAAGTGAGCAAGAAAACCAGTGTTGTTCCACTGTGAGTTTTTTGCCAATCTGAACACGAGTTCAGCAGGACCTCACAGTAAAAGTATCTGGCCTCTTAGATCCCTATCTAGCTAGAGTATCTATCCTAGCCCCAGTAGGAATTCAACATCCCAAAAGTGACTACGTCCAAAGGTAACCTGCCCTGGAGCGAGGGCTCAAATGTATGCGACCTGCAAAGTGAACTTGGTGGCTACAGAATCCAGGGTTGTCCCTCCCTGAGCATTTGGCACTAAAACCAAAAGCTTGAGCACAAGCATCAGGAGATATTCTTACCAGGCACATCCTGATACCTTGCACAGCTGGAAGATATTGACTTTCATTTTACAGACTAGGGGCCTTATTCCAAGTATAGCTGTCTATAAGATTGCCATATTCGTGGTGGTGGTCCAACCTCTCCAGCTACAGTGAGCCATCTCCTCTGAGGCAGATGACCTTGCCCCAAATGCACCCCACTGAAACCTATGTCAGGTAAAAATAACTGCCATAAGCTTCAGCCAGGGGGAAAGGGGAAGTAGAAAGACAATGAAATGTGACTGCTCGGCCAAGACTCTTCTTCCTCATTCTTCCACCAGGAATTATCTTTCTGAAAGAATAAGCACAACAATTACTTATCCCTACTCCATCTAACCATTTATGTACTCACTCTCTCTCTTTAATTTCAGCTAATTACCTTATCATGGCCAGAGACTTTTCCCTCTCTTTGTAAGTCTTATTTGTATATGAATTGTATTGAATTGTATTATTTGATTTGCTGGCAGAACCTCAAACCTGCTAATATTCAGCAACTCTCGTTTTAGATAGCAGGTGAAACCAAAAATGTATGCCTCCCAGGGGAGGTGTAAGGGAAGTGCAACGAGGAGAAAAACTTTTATTTCTCCTCGTTATTTGCTCTTTCTGTCTGTGTTTTAGAACGAGCAAATTAGCATTATTGTTTTTGTGCAGGAAGGTGTCTGTCCCTTCGCAAAAACGATCACCCCTACAACAGCGCAGGGTTCCTGAATTGTCACATGGTAGCTTATTGTGCGCCAGTGCGGGGGACAAGGACAAAAATGTGCTGTATCTCATAAGTATTACAAAAGGGGGTGGTGATGGACGGAGCATCTGAACCAATCAAACACTCACACCCAGTCAACAGATCTGGGTTTTATCCATCACCGTTCTTTAGCCCACTCTGCCACCCCAGTTCAGACATGGCCTTATGCAAATCAGTCTGACCCTGTGCCTCATAGGAACAGTCCAGCCCGAACTGCCAAGCCATGCCTTCCCTGGACCGGAAACAAGCTTCCGTATGGCACATTTTTTTCCTTTTCTTTTGACGCAGGGCAGCGCAGCAAGATTTCTTACGGTGTTGCCCTGCGCCAAAACCTCAGAAATTAGGCCCTGAGTTTTGACATAACCAGAGCGGGAGTATTGAGTTGGTAGGAGGTACCCATTCTCAAATTAATAGCCACATGCCTGACAGCCTTCCAAACTTATAATCTGCACACGTTTAACACTGCAAGCAAATATTAAGCAACTTCACTGTGATTCAAGTTTGCTATGAGACACCGACACATTATAATTCTTAATGAAATAAATGTTCTCCTATTTTGCAGAAGTGCTTCAATGTAAGTATCTCACAGACTCTTAGTAATTGGACAAATACAGGTTGCATAAATTTGTCTGAGTAATGATGTGAGCAAAATATTTATGAGCCTGGAAACAAAAGAACCCTCATTTTAACATCGCATCCCTCTCTCGGCGAAGATTAACATTCCTATTAACCCATAGATTTTTAGTCAATGACAACAGAAATGTTCTGTGCGTCCACGTTTGAGTTGATTTGTGTCTCCAATTAACCAGAGCTGCAATATTAAACTGCATGAGTTGTAGAAAAATAGAAAAGTACATCTGACACGTGTCACACAACGCCTCGGAATAAAATGCTGCACTATCACTATTCTCGTTGAAATGTGGGACCAAGAGCTTTTGCGCGTCCCCTATATTCTGTTTTATTTTAAACTAAGAACATTATTGAAAAATGCATGGCAAAACTGTACATACTATGACAATATATACATTCAGTAAACAATATACACACTCTTCTTTTGTATTGTTCTTCCTTGTGGGGGCTTAGGTTTATTACATAAAATTAATACTCCAATACAGTAATGTATTTTACATGTACCCAGTGCATAAATTGTAATGTAATGTAATGTAATGTAAGAGACATTTCTACCGCGCAGCTTTCACTCCAAGGAGTATCTTGGCGCTCACACAACTCAGATGGAAGAGTTGGAGAGGGAAAAGGATGTCCTACATTCTACACCACAATTACACCAGAGTCCTACACATGTCATCAGGCAAAGAGAAGATCCAGGTTTTCAATGCTTTCCTGAAGGAAGTTTCTTGGGAAAGCGAACGTAAAAAGGGGGGGAGCTTATTCCAGGCCCTAGCGCCCAGAACAAAAAGGGATTTACCACCCTTTGTAACCAGTTTAAACCGAGGCAGAGTAAGTAGGTTCTGACTGGCAGACCTCAGGCAGCGCGTTGGGTGATATCTTTTAAACCCGTTACATATGTATTTTGGACCTCGTTGGTAAAATGCCCTAAAGGTAATTAAAAGAATTTTAAACAAAACTCTTTTACCTATTGGCAGCCAATGAAGAATGTTGAGTGCTGCTGAGGCTGAAGACCTACGAGGCCAGCGTAGTACAAGGCGGGCCGCCGCATTTTGGACCATTTGTAACCTATGGAGAACGATCTTATTAGCTCCAGCATACAATCCGTTACAATAGTCTAGCCTAGAACTTATTAAGGCCACTGCGACTGTTTTCCTCGCCGATAACGGAAGTAGATCGAAAAACTTCTTCAGTGCTTTTATGATCTGAAAGCACATCCCTGCCACTGCCATAGCTTGAGGTTTAAAAGATAATTGATCGTCAAATTTGATACCCAAATTGCGGGCAGAAGTAATTGTGTTGGGAGGAGCATCTGCCTCCACTGGCCAACACATTTTTGGGGAAGACAAATTATGACTCCCGACTGGTAAAATTTCTGTTTTTCCGGCGTTGCACTTTAAATGGTTGCTAGACATCCATTTAAAAACTGCTGCCAAGCATTCCTTAAGATCTTCCTCGGCCCCTGGCCGTTCCCTATCCAGCACCAGTATGAGCTAAGTATCGTCAGCATATGAGATAGAACTGATCTGGAATGACGCGATCAGTTTCACTAGGGGTACCATGTACAGATTAAAAAGTACAGGACTCAAGCTTGAGCCCTGAGGGACCCCTGAGCTGACGTCTTTAGCCTCAGACTGGTATTGGCCTAGCACTGTGACTTGGCGTCTATTGCTGAGGAAATTCCTAAGCCACGCCAAGACCTGTCCTCCTACCCCTGCGGCAGCCAACCGGTCCACTAAGATGTTATGTGAGACCGTATCGAAGGCTGCCGACAGGTCAAGTAGGATGAGGACAGCCTTCTTTCCTTGATCCATTGCTGCCCGTAAGGTCTCTGCGGTAAAAAGCAGGGCCATCTCGGTAGAATGTTCTGACCGGAATCCTGACTGATTGGGATGGAGAATGTTGTTGTTCTCCAAAAAGTTAGTCAGTTGACTGTTGACGAACTTTTCGGTCAGTTTAAACAGGACAGGTAGCAAGGAAATAGGGTGCAGATTGGAAAGGGTGGTTGGGTCAGCAAGTGCCTTTTTTTGGAGAGGCTTGACAGCTGCAAGCTTCCACTCTTTGGGAATGCTTGACGTAGTTAGGAAGGAATTAATAATCCTATTGATTGTAGGATTAACCATCTCTACTAAAGTATGCAACGCCGAAGGGGGGCAGGGGTCAAAAGGGGATCCCGATTTGCATGCCAAGATTGCCTTGGAGGTTTCTTCAAGAGATACTGGAGCGAATTTCTCCAGGCAGGGATAGGCCGTTGGCTCCACTATCTGTTCGGCTTCCGCGGTCGCGGTTGCTCCTGATGGAAAGGTGTTCACAATAGCAAGGATCTTATTATCAAAGTAATCAGATATTGCGTTACAGAGCTCTTGAGATGGAGGGATCTCTTGCGATAGAGCTGATGGATTCATGAAATCCTTAACAATCTTGAAAATTGCTTTTTGTTCCTGGCCTGCCATGGATAAGGCCTGTAGATAGTGGTTTTTTTTGTAGATTTTATTCCTGCGTGGTACTTCCGTCGCGCTGCCTTGTAGGTGTTACGAGCGGAGGCATCATAATTTCGACGCCACCTCCGTTCCAGTACTCTGACCTCACCTAGCTCAAGTTTCAGAGTCATTGAGAACCAGGGGGCATTCTTTTTAGACTTGATGGTTTTAGAGTTGTTGTTTCCAGGCGAGCTTAGCAGGGTTCCCGCTTTGGCGATCCAGTCACAAAAAATTTGGTTGTCAGCTGGGGTAAGATCAGTTAGAGCAGGCATACTATCTTTTAACATATCAATTACGTCAGGTCTAGTGGCCAATAATTTCCAGTTAGAGAAAGGTTTGGACTTAGGTTTATTTGTGCGTATCATAAAATTAGTGATGGCTTTCAAGTTCCATACAATGTCAAAAGGAATAAAAAAATGATCCGTCCAAGTTTGGGAACTAGGAGATTTAACTCTCAGGCTGGTTGAGTTTGAGCAAATGAAATCCAGCAGATGCCCCGCCTGATGGGTGGGTTCCTGATTTACAAGTGTCAGTCCTAAGACATCAATAATATCCATAAAACAACCCACTCCAGGTTCACTAAGGGATTCAAGGTGCAGGTTTAGGTCACCTAAAATAGACAATTGGGAAAATCTGAGTGCTAATTCACTCAGGGCATCACCCACTGTTTCCAGAAACTTCGATGGTGGCCCCGGGGGGCGATAAATAAGAGCCCCAGAGAAGACAAAGGTGTCATGAATCTCCAGAGAGAACGCTAGTGCCTCTGCTTCCTTAATATCCGTCAGTTCTTGAAAAGAATACTTCAGGGTATTGCGGTAGATGATAGCGAGGCCCCCTCCCCGTTGTTCAGGTCTATCCATACGTTGGATAAGAAAATTATGGGGGAGAGCTATAGCTAGATCGGGATTACACCAGGGCTTTAACCATGTTTCTGTCACCAAAAGCCAATCCAGGTGATTTTCAACAATGAGGTCATAGATATTCTGGGCGTTCTTGGATAAGGATCGTGCATTAATTAATCCACCCCGTACAATAGAGGGTTCTGAGAATGTTTCTATGGGGGAGTCCGGGGTCAGTGTCACACGACAATGAATACAGCAGACGGGGCCATACCAATTTTCAGGGAGGAGCACACCATTACAGTGGGCCTGAGGTCCTTTATGGGACAATAGAAAATCCCTCGACATACCCGAAATAAGTTAAGTTTGTAAATTAGCGGCAATAGTCCCACAGAGTCTCCCGCCTCTCATGCCTCCTTGGCGCTGACGGGCGCAGACGGGCAGACTCTGGCTCGACTCATGCGCGAGTCGGGCGCGTCCGCTGCGCGTTCGCGCTGCGCGGGAAAAGTGAGGGTTAAGTAAGGACTCACCTGATCAACTGCCTGAGCACTAGAGTGCTCAGGCGGATGTCACACAAGAGGTCCCGGCCACACCTAAGATGGCGGCGAAAAACGCCACGAGCAGCTGAGAGAAACACAATTTACTCCGTCCTAAGAGGCGGTGGAGGCACAATTTAAATGCAGGTATGTGGGCAAAGTATTATTATTTAAAATCAAGGGGAAAACAAATTAAAAATAACAAAGATGAAAAACGCGGTAGTATTAAAATATAGCGCTGCAAAGCCCTATTGCATGCCAGTAGTGATGCTGGTACATTTAAAGTGCAGCAAAATACAAATACAGCCTTTCCCTAGGGCGAGTTGAATCAAGTGTTCGCCTTAAGTAAGGGCTCACCTGATCAACTGCCTGAGCACTAGAGCACTCAGGCGGATGTCACACAAGAGGTCCCGGCCACACCTAAGATGGCGGCGAAAAACGCCACGAGCAGCTGAGAGAAACACAATTTACTCCGTCCTAAGAGGCGGTGGAGGCACAATTTAAATACAGGTATGTGGGCAAAGAATTATTATTTAAAATCAAGGGGAAAACAAATTAAAAATAACAAAGATGAAAAACGCGGTAGTATTAAAATATAGCGCTGCAAAGCCCTATTGCATGCCAGTAGTGATGCTGGTACATTTAAAGTGCAACAAAATACAAATACAGCCTTTCCCTAGGGCGAGTTGAATCAAGTGTTCGCCTTAAGTAAGGGCTCACCTGATCAACTGCCTAAGCACTAGAGCGCTCAGGCGGATGTCACACAAGAGGTCCCGGCCACACCTAAGATGGCGGCGAAAAACGCCACGAGCAGCTGAGAGAAACACAATTTACTCCGTCCTAAGAGGCGGTGGAGGCACAATTTAAATGCAGGTATGTGGGCAAAGTATTATTATTTAAAATCAAGGGGAAAACAAATTAAAAATAACAAAGATGAAAAACGCGGTAGTATTAAAATATAGCGCTGCAAAGCCCTATTGCATGCCAGTAGTGATGCTGGTACATTTAAAGTGCAGCAAAATACAAATACAGCCTCTCCCTAGGGCGAGTTGAATCAAGTGTTCGCCTTAAGTAAGGGCTCACCTGATCAACTGCCTGAGCACTAGAGCGCTCAGGCGGATGTCACACAAGAGGTCCCGGCCACACCTAAGATGGCGGCGAAAAACGCCACGAGCAGCTGAGAGAAACACAATTTACTCCGTCCTAAGAGGCGGTGGAGGCACAATTTAAATGCAGGTATGTGGGCAAAGTATTATTATTTAAAATCAAGGGGAAAACAAATTAAAAATAACAAAGATGAAAAACGCGGTAGTATTAAAATATAGCGCTGCAAAGCCCTATTGCATGCCAGTAGTGATGCTGGTACATTTAAAGTGCAGGAAAATACAAATACAGCCTTTCCCTAGGGCGAGTTGAATCAAGTGTTCGCCTTAAGTAAGAGCTCACCTGATCAACTGCCTGAGCACTAGAGCGCTCAGGCGGATGTCACACAAGAGGTCCCGGCCACACCTAAGATGTAAGATTGTATTATTAATAATAATAATAATAATATCACCATTGGCTCAACATTTTTCTTAGGAGCCTGCAGCGCACTATTGAGGGGCATATTTACAAGAAAATGTCGGTGGGTAGGGCTGTGCCAAATTTGGCAGCACTGTCCTCCGACATTTTCAAAACGCAGGGATGTGCGTTGTTCACAAGAATACAGCGCATCCCTGGTTTTCCCCTAGCACTGGCGCAAAAGAAGCTGCCTAGCGCCAGCGCAGGCACCATGCGCCATGTAGCAAGGGTGCCTGCACTGCAGGCACAATTGTTTATGTACAGAAAGGGACACCTTCCTGCACATAAACAATAAAGAATGGCGATTTGCACCTTCCATGTTTGCTGCACAATGCAGCACACATGTAAAAAGCAAAAAACAAGAATGAATTAATAATTCCCCTCATTGTGCCATTCTAACGCCTGGTATTCCATGGCATTCATTTATGGCGCTGCCTCAGCCTTGTAAATCTGAGACAGCATCAAAAAGCAATGGGTACTCTCACAGTAACAACCATTGCACGCCCCAAATTGACATATTTACAAGGTGGCGTTAAGCCATGCAATTTGGCTTAGCACCACCTTTACAAAATGAAAATGGCGCTGCGCCAACGGAGCGTCAAAAAAAGGGACGCTCCGGTGGTGCTGAGGGCTTGTAAATATGCCCCTATTGGATGTTAGGTTACCGCATGCCATCGCTGCTTTGCCTTGACTTCTCCTCATTCCTCTATATTCCACCACCCTAAACTACCTACCTGTTTTTTTATCTCATTCTTGCAGGTTTTATTTCATCACTGCTTTATTCCTTTGCCATTGTTTCCTTATCTTTCTTTTCTTCCTTCTTTTTACACTGCCTGCCACCACCTGCACAAATTAAGTACTGTCAGATATGCCCCTAATATCTACTCATTTTGAAGCACTAGAAATAATTCAAATAATTATTAACCAACACTACTCACTACATCAGCCTCAGAAAGATGAGGGCTGAATAGGTCCTATAATCACTTACAGCTCCCAGCACTTAACATTTTGAGGTATAATCCTTATAAAAATGTAATCTCTTTTACTACACACTTCATACCGCTGCAGACATAAACACAGTGATAGATTCTCTTTGTATAGTTCTCATGGAATTCTTATTTTTTCAGTTAGAAAATAGTAAGTTGTGATCCGTTACACCAGACACATTAGTAAACCTATTCACTTATTATGTTAAACACACACATTTGTTATCTGGCTAAACAAAAGCACTTTAGTATTTCTATTATGATCATTTCCTAGATGAATGGGGTTCATCTTACTGAACTTGGAAGTATGCAGTGGCGCATCCTCGAGGGAGTGCTGCAGGCGGTGGGGTGGGGCGGGGCGGGGGAGGGGCAGGGTGGGGGTAGTAAACTACGGCATACGGCCAACCAGAGTTAAGTAAATAATTAAATATAATGAATTACATTGCGCATGCTGCAATGCCATTTGCGTTGCAGTGCTTTTTTGTTTTTGCGTAGGAGTGGACACCTTTCTGCTAAAAAATAATCCTGAGATGCTTTTTCCTTTTTCTATGTGTGCTGTAGAATACAACACACAGAGAAAGAGGAAAAAAGTATGGGGCATATGTACAAGGCCCTATCACCACAGGAATGTCACTTTTTGTGACTTTACCATGGACATAGGGGCCTTGCCTTACGTTCAAGGCAGCTTTAAGCCACTTAACGTGGCTTAACACTGCCTTGTACATAAGGCACCCTTTCACGCTATGTTTAGCGTGAAAGGGGAGTGCAGTGGGTGTTGTGGTGGGCGTTCCACCGCAACACACATTGTATTTTACGCTGCCCCTATGTGGCGTACATAGGAGGCAGCGCCAAAACTAAGACCAGGAAAATCCTGGTCTTAAGTTGGCAAAATGAGGAGAAATGCATTATTTCACCTCGGTTTTGCTTTTTGCATGTGCGCTGCCTTGTGCAGCACACATGGAAAAAGCAAAATGTCATAGTTTGTTTATGTACAGGAAGGTGCCCCTTCCTGTACATAAGCAAACCTTTTAAAAAAAATGCAATTTTGTAACTTTCATGTGTGCTGCATGAAGCAGCACACATGAAAGTTACAAAACCGCATTTTAGGATGGTTTATGTGCAGGAAGGGACACATTCCTACACATAACCAATCCTCCCCTGCACACAGACACCCTTGCACTCTGGTGCAAGGGTGCCTGCATTGGCGCTAAGTTGTTAAACTTAGCACCATCGCAGGGGGAAATGAAAGACTGCACCACATTTTTAGAAATATGGTGCAGCCTTGCATTTACGAAGTGGTGGAGCATGTAATTAAGCCCAGGAGGCTAACGACACGCCCTGCCACTTAATTGTACATATCCCCCTATGAGTTGTAAAGATGTAAAGATATTTTTCCTCACCTGTGGAGTCATATCTTTTGGGCACATTCCCATGTATACCAAGTATGGAAAATCTAGGACTGCATTAAAAAGCCATGGAATTTGCCTGGGAATACTCGCACAATGCCCATAGAATGCCTCCCTTGCACAGAGGAATGTAAATCTGTATTGCATTACTCCATAATTTTGAAGCTGGTCATTGTCACTCAAAGTGACTTTGCGTGGCTTCAAAAATATGACTTTAGAGACGCAAACCTGGTCACAAATTTGGCTCTGAGGCTCAGATTCTGGAAAGTCTCACGCAATGTAGCCCAGAACACAAAGAGGCTGTGCTGCATTGCGTGACAGGGAGAGAGCAGGGGGGGCCATATTTGCATAGATATGTCTTTCTCCTCCCCTCTCCCTATCACCGGAGAGGATTTCAGCTGCGTGTGCAAGGCACACACTTTAGCTCCATAGTGCTATGGTGCATTCCTGTGCCTACCATAGGTTTTGTACAGGAAGGGTCCCCTTCCCGTACAAAATACTATGGCTAAATAAGTTTAAAACCCTTTCCCACTTTGTGTGTGTGCTGCACAGTGCAGCACGCATGCAAAGAAGGAAAAGAAAGTCGAAATGAAAACATTTCTCCATTTAACACCTGCTTTCTAGTAGTGCTATTTTTTGTTGCTAAATCCTGTCTACTGATGTAAGAAAATATGGTTTAGCGTCAAAAAGCATGGCTGGTTGCAAGAGAACACCCATGTACCACCCATGTAACACCCCATGTTAACACCCCCTTGACCGAAATTAAAGCAAAGTAACATTTTGCACTGCTTTGCATAACTTTTCCTTACAAACCAACGCTAATACCATTTAGCGTCAGATTGTTAATCCCAAAATAGGTTTAGTGGCGGGTTAGCATTTCAAAGGTACTGCTAACCCGATGCTAAACCTCTGTGAATCTGGGCCAAAGGGCCAGTTGTATGAAATTCTTAATTTGCATTTTCTAAATAGCGATTCCTATGGGATTGCTATTTAGGAAATGCAAAATGGTATATACAAAATTTGTGATTTCCTTTTTTTAAACATTTTATTTATTCAACTTTTCCCAACAACATACCATTCACAGTGTGTCCATCGCAGTCAATATCAAGACATGTGTACATCTTCCTGAAATATTTTACATTTCAACAGGCATTATCATTAACACTATAGGGTCCATTAGGATGGCGGGCGGACAAAGTCCGCCCGCCATCCTAATGGAGATCGGGACCGCCCGCCATAAGGGCGGGGGTCCTGTTGGGGGTATTAGGATGTGCCTGCCACAGTGGCGGGCACATCCTACATGTTTTACATTGCGGCGGGCGGTGCTCTTTGCACCGCCCGCCACAAAGCAAAACATAAGTTGACGCATTTACATATGCAAAGCGGCAGGCACCGCGCGGTGCCTGCCGCTTTGCATATGTAAATGTGGGGGGGTACCATAGGTACCCCCCATGTGCCCCCCCAACAGTGGCGGCAACCTGGGGGCCCTGCAGGGGGCCCCCGCAGCAATCTCCACCTGCCTTTCCGTGGCGGCATTGCCGCCGCGGAAAGGCCCCTACATTGTGCCATCGTAATATGGCTGGCGGTGTCCATTGGACACCGCCACCATATTAATCTATTACCGCCGCGGTCGCAAGGCGACCGCGGCGGTAAATCGGCGGACGGTCTTTCCGTCCGCCGCTGTCCCCTCCGCCATCCTAATCTGGCGGAGGGGAAAACGAGAGTGGTTGTCGGGCGGGCCAGGGTGGCGGAGGCAATCCGCCCGACATCCTAATGGTCCCCTAGGTCTTAATTATCTGTCAAAATAGTATCTAATACAATTTACACCAGTGGTAGCATTCTATAATGGAGCGTCTTTAACCATCTGCTCAGTTTAGGGTAGATATTTACTGGTGATTCTGCGAGGAAGAAGTGATGCCCATTATGCGTTCTAGCTGTATATTCTCATATGGGTAACGTCATTTGATTCTGCATTTTTAACTGCTTAATGCACCCTATCATCCCGCCCCCCTTCGGGAGTCTGTGTTTCGTCTGCAGTAGCAAGAAGATATGTCTTCAGGGGTTCCCAGACATGCCTAGGTTTTGAAGTGGGTCGGAGTAGTTCTGAGTATGTGAGTGATTGTTCTTGCCGGAGTACTAGGTCTTGGAGCCATTCTTTAAATTTGGGAGCCCTTCCTTTCCCCCACTTGCAGGCCCCCCTTCTCTTGGCTATCAATAGCCCCAGTGCCAAATATTTCTTATGTGCTATTTGTATTACTTCTGTGTACCCTAAAATAGCTGCGATCGGGTCGTCTGGATTTGACATTCTATCATTTGTGATAGTGCTGCAAATACTTGGAGCCAATATTCATTAATTGTAGGACATTCCCATGCTTGGTGTAAAACTCTGGCACCCTCTGTTTTGCACTATTCGCACCTATCAGTGTCTCTTAAATTAAATGTATGTAATTTAACCGGGGTGTAGTATAGGCGATGTAAAAACGTATAATGGATCATACGTAGCCTGCTGTTTGCCGTGATATCACCAAGTTGCTTGCAGCAATATCTCCATTGCTGATCCAATAGTGTTGTGTCTAGCTCTGGTTCCCAGTGTGTTGCGTGATGATGACTGAGGTGGCTAATGTGCTGTTTGTGTACTATGATATATGAGAGAGATGACATTTCGAGGAGGGTCTGATTGCAATATCTGGTGTAAAGGTGGGAGTACCTGCGGTACTTGTGGGAATTCAGGGGTGGCAGCTTTGACGCTTCGCCTAATTCTCACGTACATGAATAAGTCCATCGCCGTGGGTGCATTGTTTCTGAAGAACTGTTCTTTAAACTTGAATATCTCATTGTTATATAGGTCTACCCATGTCTGTACTCTAAGGGGCATATTTACAAGGGCGGAGTTAAAATTATCGCTGTTTTAGCGGCAGAAAACTGTGGCTAAAGCAGCGAAAATGGCTTGATAATAGGCTCTTGAGAATTCCAGAAAATTCCAATAGAAGCTCAAGTTTACACCAGAACATGGGCTTCTATTGGAATTCTCTGGAATTCTCAAGAGCCTATTGTCAAGCCCATTACCGTCTCTTTAGCTGCAGTTTTCTGCCGCTGAAGCAGCGATAATTTTGACTCCGTCCTTGTAAATATGCCCTTAAATTTGTCCAGGACAGGACTACATATCCCTTCGTGACTTTCAGGTGATATTTTATAGGCAAGCGGGTGAGTATAACATTATGATTTCTAGTTGTAGGCAATTTTGTTCCATGCCGTGATTGTGTATAAGACCGTAGTGAGATCTGTGTCTCGTTTTCTAGGCGGGATAGCGATGAATCCGCACAGGGGAGTGGGATCCATATATCCCATTTTGACCGCCTTATGTGGCGTGAAAGGGGTGGGTGGAACCAATAGGTTGCATTATGTGCTTGTTCACCTAAATAATATAGTTCTAGGTCAGGTATCTCGATTCCTCCTTGCGAAAGAGGATGGGTCACCACTTACCATTTTAGCCTGGGTTGTTTGCCTCCCCACACCAGTCAAATCATTTGTGTCTTTAAGGCTGCAATATATGTTTTTCCAAGGGCTATAAGGAATATTGACGAACAAATAAAGCATTTTGGGTAGTACTATCATTTTAATTAGTGATACTCTGCCTGCCATAGACAGCGGCATATCTAACCAAAGAGTAACAGAATCTATTAGGGTGTCTAAGGTTCTACCATAATTTATGTGCATGAAATCGGTTTTATGTCTGATAATCTTTGATGCCCAGTTATTTGACCTCCGTTGTGCTCCATTCTAGTGGGTAATCTAAGGCATGGGGAGTAACCTTATCAGTAAGAGGGAATATTAGAGAATGTACCCCAGTTCATGTGTTATCCAGAGATTTCTCCAAATTTGATGAATTTGCGTGATACTGGGTTCAGGTTCTCTTGCGAACTTCTAATATATAAAGTTATGTCATCCGCGTAGAGCAATATGAGAATCTGCCTAGAAGGGTATATTAACACTTGTTTGTTGTGATTTTGTCTCAATTTGGCCGCTAGCGGCTCTATAGCGAGTGCAAAAAATAGTGGCGATAGTGGGCAGCCTTGCCTCGTACCTCTGGATATTTTGTACCGTTGTGAGCAGAAGCCATTAAGGAGAACAGTAGCTAAGGGCTTCTGATATAATATGGGGTACCCCCCATGTGCCCCCCCAACAGTGGCGGCAACCTGGGGGCCCTGCAGGGGGCCCCCTTAGCAATCTCCACCTGCCTTTCCGTGGCGGCATTGCCGCCGCGGAAAGGCCCCTACATTGTGCCATTGTAATATGGCTGGCGGTGTCCATTGGACACCGCCACCATATTAATCTATTACCGCCCTTGCGACCGCGGCAGTAAAGCGGCGGACGGTCTTTCCGTCCGCCGCTGTCCCCTCCGCCATCCTAATCTGGCGGAGGGGAAAACGAGAGTGGTTGTCGGGCGGGCCAGGGTGGCGGAGGCAATCCGCCCGATATCCTAATGGTCCCCTAGGTCTTAATTATCTGTCAAAATAGTATCTAATACAATTTACACCAGTGGTAGCATTCTATAATGGAGCGTCTTTAACCATCTGCTCAGTTTAGGGTACATATTTACTGGTGATTCTGCGAGGAAGAAGTGATGCCCATGATACGTTCAAGCTGTATATTCTCATATGGGTAACGTCATTTGATTCTGCATTTTTAACTGCTTAATGCACCCTATCATCCCGCCCCCCTGCGGAAGTCTGTGTATCGTCTGCAGTAGCAAGGAGATATGTCTTCAGGGGTTCCCTGATATGCCTAGGTCTTGAAGTGGGTGGGAGTACTTCTGAGTATGTGAGTGATTGTTCTTGCCGGAGTACTAGGTCTTGGAGCCATTCTTTAAATTTGGGAGCCCTTCCTTTCCCCCACTTGCAGGCCCCCCTTCTCTTGGCTATCAATAGCCCCAGTGCCAAATATTTCTTATGTGCTATTTGTATTACTTCTGTGTACCCTAAAATAGCTGCGATCGGGTCGTCTGGATTTGACATTCTATCATTTGTGATAGTGCTGCAAATACTTGGAGCCAATATTCATTAATTGTAGGACACTCCCATGCTTGGTGTAAAACTCTGGCACCCTCTGTTTTGCACTATTCGCACCTATCAGTGTCTCTTAAATTAAATGTATGTAATTTAACCGGGGTGTAGTATAGGCGATGTAAAAACGTATAATGGATCATACGTAGCCTGCTGTTTGCCGTGATATCACCAAGTTGCTTGCAGCAACATCTCCATTGCTGATCCAATAGTGTTGTGTCTAGCTCTGGTTCCCAGTGTGTTGCGTGATGATGACTGAGGTGGCTAATGTGCTGTTTGTGTATTATGATATATGAGAGAGATGACATTTCGAGGAGGGTCTGATTGCAATATCTGGTGTAAAGGTGGGAGTACCTGCGGTACTTGTGGGAATTCAGGGGTGGCAGCTTTGACGCTTCGCCTAATTCTCACGTACATGAATAAGTCCATCGCTGTGGGTGCATTGCTTCTGAAGAACTGTTCTTTAAACTTGAATATCTCATTGTTATATAGGTCTACCCATGTCTGTACTCTAAGGGGCATATTTACAAGGGCGGAGTTAAAATTATCGCTGTTTTAGCGGCAGAAAACTGTGGCTAAAGCAGCGATAATGGCTTGATAATAGGCTCTTGAGAATTCCAGAGAATTCCAATAGAAGCTCAAGTTTACACCAGAACATGGGCTTCTATTGGAATTCTCTGGAATTCTCAAGAGCCTATTGTCAAGCCCATTACCGTCTCTTTAGCTGCAGTTTTCTGCCGCTAAAGCAGCGATAATTTTGACTCCGTCCTTGTAAATATGCCCTTAAATTTGTCCAGGACAGGCCTACATATCCCTTCGTGACTTTCAGGTGATATTTTATAGGCAAGCGGGTGAGTATAACATTATGATTTCTAATTTGTAGGCAATTTTGTTCCATGCCGTGATTGTGTATAAGACCGTAGTGAGATCTGTGTCTCGTTTTCTAGGCGGGATAGCGATGAATCCGCACAGGGGAGTGGGATCCATATATCCCATTTTGACCGCCTTATGTGGCGTAAAAGGGGTGGGTGGAACCAATAGGTTGCATTATGTGCTTGTTCACCTAAATAATATAGTTCTAGGTTAGGTATCTCGAATCCTCCTTGCGAAAGAGGATGGGTCACCACTTACCATTTTAGCCTGGGTTGTTTGCCTCCCCACACCAGTCAAATCATTTGTGTCTTTAAGGCTGCAATATATGTTTTTCCAAGGTCTATAAGGAATATTGACGAACAAATAAAGCATTTTGGGTAGTACTATCATTTTAATTAGTGATACTCTGCCTGCCATAGACAGCGGCATATCTAACCAAAGAGTAACAGAATCTATTAGGGTGTCTAAGGTTCTACCATAATTTATGTGCATGAAATCGGTTTTATGTCTGATAATCTTGATGCCCAGTTATTTGACCTCCGTTGTGCTCCATTCTAGTGGGTAATCTAAGGCATGGGGAGTAACCTTATCAGTAAGAGGGAATATTAGAGAATTTACCCCAGTTCATGTGTTATCCAGAGATTTCTCCAAATTTGATGAATTTGCGTGATACTGGGTTCAGGTTCTCTTGCGAACTTCTAATATATAAAGTTATGTCATCCACGTAGAGCAATATGAGAATCTGCCTAGAAGGGTATATTAACACTTGTTTGTTGTGATTTTGTCTCAATTTGGCCGCTAGCGGCTCTATAGCGAGTGCAAAAAATAGTGGCGATAGTGGGCAGCCTTGCCTCGTACCTCTGGATATTTTGTACCGTTGTGAGCAGAAGCCATTTAGGAGAACACTAGCTAAGGGCTTCTGATATAATATGGGGTACCCCCCATGTGCCCCCCCAACAGTGGCGGCAACCTGGGGGCCCTGCAGGGGGCCCCCGCAGCAATCTCCACCTGCCTTTCCGTGGCGGCATTGCCGCCGCGGAAAGGCCCCTACATTGTGCCATCGTAATATGGCTGGCGGTGTCCATTGGACACCGCCACCATATTAATCTATTACCGCCGCGGTCGCAAGGCGACCGCGGCGGTAAAGCGGCGGACGGTCTTTCCGGCCGCCGCTGTCCCCTCCGCCATCCTAATCTGGCGGAGGGGAAAACGAGAGTGGTTGTCGGGCGGGCCAGGGTGGCGGAGGCAATCCGCCCGACATCCTAATGGTCCCCTAGGTCTTAATTATCTGTCAAAATAGTATCTAATACAATTTACACCAGTGTTAGCATTCTATAATGGAGCGTCTTTAACCATCTGCTCAGTTTAGGGTACATATTTACTGGTGATTCTGCGAGGAAGAAGTGATGACCATGATACGTTCTAGATGTATATTCTCATATGGGTAACGTCATTTGATTCTGCATTTTTAACTGCTTAATGCACCCTATCATCCCGCCCCCCTGCGGGAGTCTGTGTATCGTCTGCAGTAGCAAGGAGATATGTCTTCAGGGGTTCCCAGATATGCCTAGGTCTTGAAGTGGGTGGGAGTAGTTCTGAGTATGTGAGTGATTGTTCTTGCCGGAGTACTAGGTCTTGGAGCCATTCTTTAAATTTGGGAGCCCTTCCTTTCCCCCACTTGCAGGCCCCCCTTCTCTTGGCTATCAATAGCCCCAGTGCCAAATATTTCTTATGTGCTATTTGTATTACTTCTGTGTACCCTAAAATAGCTGCGATCAGGTCGTCTGGATTTGACATTCTATCATTTGTGATAGTGCTGCAAATACTTGGAGCCAATATTCATTAATTGTAGGACATTCCCATGCTTGGTGTAAAACTCTGGCACCCTCTGTTTTGCACTATTCGCACCTATCAGTGTCTCTTAAATTAAATGTATGTAATTTAACCGGGGTGTAGTATAGGCGATGTAAAAACGTATAATGGATCATACGTAGCCTGCTGTTTGCCGTGATATCACCAAGTTGCTTGCAGCAATATCTCCATTGCTGATCCAATAGTGTTGTGTCTAGCTCTGGTTCCCAGTGTGTTGCGTGATGATGACTGAGGTGGCTAATGTGCTGTTTGTGTATTATGATATATGAGAGAGATGACATTTCGAGGAGGGTCTGATTGCAATATCTGGTGTAAAGGTGGGAGTACCTGCGGTACTTGTGGGAATTCAGGGGTGGCAGCTTTGACGCTTCGCCTAATTCTCACGTACATGAATAAGTCCATCGCTGTGGGTGCATTGTTTCTGAAGAACTGTTCTTTAAACTTGAATATCTCATTGTTATATAGGTCTACCCATGTCTGTACTCTAAGGGGCATATTTACAAGGGCGGAGTTAAAATTATCGCTGTTTTAGCGGCAGAAAACTGTGGCTAAAGCAGCAATAATGGCTTGATAATAGGCTCTTGAGAATTCCAGAGAATTCCAATAGAAGCTCAAGTTTACACCAGAACATGGGCTTCTATTGGAATTCTCTGGAATTCTCAAGAGCCTATTGTCAAGCCCATTACCGTCTCTTTAGCTGCAGTTTTCTGCCGCTAAAGCAGCGATAATTTTGACTCCGTCCTTGTAAATATGCCCTTAAATTTGTCCAGGACAGGCCTACATATCCCTTCATGACTTTCAGGTGATATTTTATAGGCAAGCGGGTGAGTATAACATTATGATTTCTAATTTGTAGGCAATTTTGTTCCATGCCGTGATTGTGTATAAGACCGTAGTGAGATCTGTGTCTCGTTTTCTAGGCGGGATAGCGATGAATCCGCACAGGGGAGTGGGATCCATGTATCCCATTTTGACCGCCTTATGTGGCGTGAAAGGGGTGGGTGGAACCAATAGGTTGCATTATGTGCTTCTTCACCTAAATAATATAGTTCTAGGTCAGGTGTCTCGCATCCTCCTTGTGAAAGAGGATGGGTCACCACTTACCATTTTAGCCTGGGTTGTTTGCCTCCCCACACCAGTCAAATCATTTGTGTTTTTAAGGCTGCAATATATGTTTTTCCAAGGGCTATAAGGAATATTGACGAACAAATAAAGCATTTTGGGTAGTACTATCATTTTAATTAGTGATACTCTGCCTGCCATAGACAGCGGCATATCTAACCAAAGAGTAACAGAATCTATTAGGGTGTCTAAGGTTCTACCATAATTTATGTGCATGAAATCGGTTTTATGTCTGATAATCTTGATGCCCAGTTATTTGACCTCCGTTGTGCTCCATTCTAGTGGGTAATCCAAGGCATGGGGAGTAACCTTATCAGTAAGAGGGAATATTAGAGAATTTACCCCAGTTCATGTGTTATCCAGAGATTTCTCCAAATTTGATGAATTTGCGTGATACTGGGTTCAGGTTCTCTTGCGAACTTCTAATATATAAAGTTATGTCATCCGCGTAGAGCAATATGAGAATCTGCCTAGAAGGGTATATTAACACTTGTTTGTTGTGATTTTGTCTCAATTTGGCCGCTAGCGGCTCTATAGCGAGTGCAAAAAATAGTGGCGATAGTGGGCAGCCTTGCCTCGTACCTCTGGATATTTTGTACCGTTGTGAGCAGAAGCCATTTAGGAGAACACTAGCTAAGGGCTTCTGATATAATATGGGGTACCCCCCATGTGCCCCCCCAACAGTGGCGGCAACCTGGGGGCCCTGCAGGGGGCCCCCGCAGCTATCTCCACCTGGGTGTGTGTGTGTGTTCGACAGCAGGATAATAATGTGTTGCTGCCCCTTCAGGGTGGTCGCATGTCGTTTTTGGCCTCAATATTCACTACAAACAGGTCCCACTGCTTACTACCTGTGCGGGCGAGACCTCTGTCCATTAAGTAGCGCAGTGTACACGCCTCCGCCCGCACCCATTGTAACAACGTTTGGAGCCATTTAGAGATGTTGGGCGAGGCAGGAGCTTACCACTGCATTGCTATGAGCCTCTTGAACAGTACAAACACTTGGTGGACAATGCCGGCTGACTACCGGGCAGTTTGGAATGCTGCCGAGCTGGGGGCGGATTTCACTGTGATGGGGGCTGATTTCGTTCATGGAGACCTGCGTGTGCTACGAAATAATTAAAGCGAAACTAATTTCATTTAGCACGCGCAGGTCTCCATGAACGAAATCAGCCCCCAGCTCAGCAGCATTCCAAACTGCCCGGTAGCCAGTCCGGTCCGGCCACCCTGTTGCTGGATAAACCTAGGTCGCAACCCGATCCGTAAGCGGCGGATGGTCTTTCCGTCCGCCGCTGTCCCCTCCGCCATCCTAATCTGGCGGAGGGGAAAACGAGAGTGGTTGTCGGGCGGGCCAGGGTGGCGGATGCAATCCGCCCGACATCCTAATGGTCCCCTAGGTCTTAATTATCTGTCAAAATAGTATCTAATACAATTTACACCAGTGGTAGCATTCTATAATGGAGCGTCTTTAACCATCTGCTCAGTTTAGGGTACATATTTACTGGTGATTCTGCGAGGAAGAAGTGATGCCCGTAATACGTTCTAGCTGTATATTCTCATATGGGTAACGTCATTTGATTCTGCATTTTTAACTGCTTAATGCACCCTATCATCCCGCCCCCCTGCGGGAGTCTGTGTATCGTCTGCAGTAGCAAGGAGATATGTCTTCAGGGGTTCCCAGATATGCCTAGGTCTTGAAGTGGGTGGGAGTAGTTCTGAGTATGTGAGTGATTGTTCTTGCCGGAGTACTAGGTCTTGAAGCCATTCTTTAAATTTGGGAGCCCTTCCTTTCCCCCACTTGCAGGCCCCCCTTCTCTTGCTAATCAATAGCCCCAGTGCCAAATATTTCTTATGTGCTATTTGTATTACTTCTGTGTACCCTAAAATAGTTGTGATTGGGTCATCTGGATTTGACATTCTATCATTTGTGATAGTGCTGCAAATACTTGGAGCCAATATTCATTAATTGTAGGACATTCCCATGCTTGGTGTAAAACTCTGGGAGCCTCTGTTTTGCACTATTCGCACCTATCAGTGTCTCTTAAATTAAATGTATGTAATTTAACCGGGGTGTAGTATAGGCGATGTAAAAACATATAATGGATCATACGTCCCTATTCAATCTCTATGTCCAGCCTCTCGCTGATATAGCAAAAAAATGGGACCTGACGCTAGTGTCGTATGCTGACGACACCCAGCTCGTCATCTCCTTGACTGAAGGCCCCTCGATCTCAGCGGCGAGATTCAAGAACGGGTTAGAGGCAGTTGCACGCTGGATGTCACTGAACTGCCTCCAGCTGAACGCTGGCAAAACAGAGGTGTTGCTTCTGGGTAAAAATCCTGACTACTGGACTGATCACTGGTGGCCGTCCGCACTGGGCCCTATCCCCCCCCCAAAACCGTGGTAAAAAACCTTGGTGTCTGGGTGGACGCATCTCTTAATTTCCAGAACCACACCAAGAAACTGGCTGCCACCTGTGTTGGCCTGTTGAGGAGCCTTCATCCGATCCTTGGCCTTTTGACCACCATACGCGCCAAATGATAGTCCAATCTACCATCCTGGCTCGACTGGACTACGCCAATATCCTCTTTCTTGGCCTTAATAAAGCCGAGATGGCGCGGCTGCAACGTATACAAAACTCTGCTGCCAGGGCAGTTGTAGGCCTCCCTCGTAGGTGCTCTGCAAGAAACACCATCCAGAAACTTCACTGGCTGCGCATGGAAGCCCGAGTTCAGTTTAAAGCCCTCACTACTGTTTTTAAAATTCTCAAGACTGACTGTCCTGGCCTCCTGCGTCCACTCCTAGAGCCCTACACCCCTCAGCGGGCTCTACGCTCCTCGGGTCAAAACTTGGTGGTTACCCCACGTATAAGGCTAAGCAGAATGGGCGGTCGCTCTTTCAGAGTCTTGGGGGCAAAGCTCTGGAACTCCCTGCCACCTCACATTCGCTCCATGACTAACCTGCTGGCCTTCCGCAAAGCGATCAAAACATTATTATTCTCCCCATCTTAATCTCTTACAGCCCGTCCTTTCCTTCTCCCCCCTCAGGTTATCGTTATAGTTCAGCGCCGGGACGCCTCGTTGCTGGGGCAGCTGTTCGCGCTTAATAAAATGTTATAACATAACATAACATAACGTAGCCTGCTGTTTGCCGTGATATCACCAAGTTGCTTGCAGCAATATCTCCATTGCTGATCCAATAGTTTTGTGTCTAGCTCTGGTTCCCAGTGTGTTGCGTGATGATGACTGAGGTGGCTAATGTGCTGTTTGTGTACTATGATATATGTGAGAGATGACATTTCGAAGAGGGTCTGATTGCAATATCTGGTGTAAAGGTGGGAGTACCTGCGGTACTTGTGGGAATTCAGGGGTGGCAGCTTTGACGCTTCGCCTAATTCTCACGTACATGAATAAGTCCATTGTTGTGGGTGCATTGTTTCTGAAGAACTGTTCTTTAAACTTGAATATCTCATTGTTATATAGGTCTACCCATGTCTGTACTCTAAGGGGCATATTTACAAGGGCGGAGTTAACATTATCGCTGTTTTAGCAGCAGAAAACTGTGGCTAAAGCAGCGATAATGGCTTGATAATAGGCCTACATATCCCTTCGTGACTTTCAGGTGATATTTTATAGGCAAGCGGGTGAGTATAACATTATGATTTCTAATTTGTAGGCAATTTTGTTCCATGCCGTGATTGTGTATAAGACCGTAGTGAGATCTGTGTCTCGTTTTCTAGGCGGGATAGCGATGAATCCGCACAGGGGAGTGGGATCCATATATCCCATTTTGACCGCCTTATGTGGCCTGAAAGGGGTGGGTGGAACCAATAGGTTGCATTATGTGCTTGTTCACCTAAATAATATAGTTCTAGGTCAGGTATCTCGAATCCTCCTTGCGAAAGAGGAAGGGTCACCACTTACCATTTTAGCCTGGGTTGTTTGCCTCCCCACACCAGTCAAATCATTTGTGTCTTTAAGGCTGCAATATATGTTTTTCCCAGGGCTATAAGGAATATTGACGAACAAATAAAGCATTTTGGGTAGTACTATCATTTTAATTAGTGATACTCTGCCTGCCATAGACAGCGGCATATCTAACCAAAGAGTAACAGAATCTATTAGGGTATCTAAGGTTCTACCATAATTTATGTGCATGAAATCGGTTTTATGTCTGATAATCTTGATGCCCAGTTATTTGACCTCCGTTGTGCTCCATTCTAGTGGGTAATCTAAGGCATGGGGAGTAACCTTATCAGTAAGAGGGAATATTAGAGAATTTACCCCAGTTCATGTGTTATCCAGAGATTTCTCCAAATTTGATGAATTTGCGTGGTACTGGGTTCAGGTTCTCTTGCGAACTTCTAATATATAAAGTTATGTCATCCGCGTAGAGCAATATGAGAATCTGCCTAGAAGGGTATATTAACACTTGTTTGTTGTGATTTTGTCTCAATTTGGCCTCTAGCGGCTCTATATCGAGTGCAAAAAATAGTGGCGATAGTGGGCAGCCTTGCCTCGTACCTCTGGATATTTTGTACTGTTGTGAGCAGAAGCCATTTAGGAGAACAGTAGCTAAGGGCTTCTGATATAATAGTTCAATCCATTTCAGTAAACCTGGGGGGTAATCACATACGTCCTAGAATGCCTGCAAGGTAGTCCCATTCCACTGAATTGAGCGCCTTGGTGGCATCCACAAAGACTGCCACCGCATTTATTTCTGGATCAATATATCGTATCTTGTATAACCGCGAACAGCATTCAAAGGTTATGCAAAGTCGCACATCCTGGTATGAAACCCGCTTGATCTATTAACGCTAGGCTGCCGACCAAGAGATTCAACCTATTAGAGAGAACTTTTGTCAAAAAGTGCAATTTATTAATGAGAGTGGCCTATAAGACTCACAGTACTCTGCTGGCTTACCCGGTTTAAGAAGCGAGGTTATCATAGCCTCTCTCGTGGTTAGGGGCAATATGCCTTCCTCACTTGCTTCTTCAAACACTTTATTCAGGAATGGGAATAATGTATTGCATAAGTCGTGTAAAACTCTACTGGGAGTCCATCGGAGCCTGACTTTATTTGCATGATGACCGTAGATATTTCATCTATTTCTAGATCTGCAGCCAGGATCTTTCACTGGGAGTCACCGAGTCATCCTAGCACATCTTCGAGATATGGGGGGAGGTCGAGGAGTTGTGTTCTTTGTGAGGTGTATAATGTAGAATAGTATGAGTTGAATATGTTTAACAAGTCTGGAGAGCTCCTGTGGAGCACACCCTCAGTATTATAAATTTCAGTCATATAATTGGAGATCCTGGGTTGTCAAATGTGGTCCACTAAGGCCTTCCCAGGGCGATCTCCTTCTCCATAGTTACGGGCTTTGTAATATTTGCTCTTGAACGTACATTCACTCTCCGCAGCGTCTTTGTATTCAGTAAGTTTATCCCTAAGGGTCACATTTGTAGCTTCCCCCGCAGTGGACGTGGCCAGGTCCTGTTCAAGAATTGTAATTTTGGCCTCCAATATATCTAGTTGGTTTCGGATGTCATGCATTAAGCCTCCCCTTGTGAAATGCATAGTCCCCTCATAGAAACTTTGGAAGCTTCCCATACTATGGTGATTTTAGCTACATAGTCTATATTACAATAAAAACATTCTTGTATTTCTTGTCCTACTTTAGCCTGAAATGCAGTATCCAGAAGAGCTGTTGGATTTAGTCTCCATTTGCTGTAGAGCATTTCACCACCCGGAATGGCTAGTTCTATTTTTATAGGAGAATGATCGAACTATGTCCTAGCTAGGTGTTCAACCCCCTACACCCATTTCACCATATCTCTAGAAACTATTCAGTAAACCAATCTAGACCATGATGAGTGCATTGCAGAATAGTGTGTGCCTTCTCTAGTATTGGGGTGTATGTGCTTCCATGCATCCAGCAGGTAGTTGTCTGTTATGATGCCTAAGATCTGCCCTATAGTGGTGTGGCGCCGGGTGAGATTTGTCAAGTGTGGGTACCAAAGCAATGCTGAAACCCCCCACAGTATGTAAGTCGTCCTGATGGTAAGTATTTTACCCCACAGAATGGCAAAGAAATGTGGGGCATCTATATTAGGAGCATAGCAGTTGACGATAGCAGCAGTGTGGGAATGCAAGCGGTCCCACATGATGCACAATCGGCCTTGTGTGTCTTGAAGCACTCCTCCTAACACAATGGTGTATTTTTTTAATGAGTATTGCGACTCCTTCGGCATAGGTGCAGTATGACAAGAAGCACTGATGTGCAGCCCATCGTGCAGCGACAGTTGGGGTCGACTGAGGGATCTAGATGCGTTTCTTGCAATAAAGCAATATGTGTTTGGTGCCTATTTAAGTATGCCAGAACATCTCTTCTTTTGCAAGGGCTATTCAGTCCTCGGACGTTCCAGGACATAAAATTAATATTGGGCAATTTCTGTGGCCTCGTTATCATCCATTAAGAACAGTATAATTGGTGCTACCAATTGTGCCACATTAGCCACAGCCTCTGTCTGACATTTCACCAATAGACTGCCAATAGTGATCTTGGTAATGTAAATGCATTCCTAGTCCTCTCACTTCCCACACCGACTTACCCAACTTGTCGAGAATGCATGCCCCACCCTTTACTGACATTAACAACAAAAAATTCAAAACAGTGCTGTACGACTGCCAACAGCAATAATAATTATAATAAAAGACAAAGGAAAGAAATAGAGAAGGGGGCTTCACCCTTGGAGGTTCAGCTTGGGGGGCCATGGAGTCCATCCTTCCCATGTGACATGATGGTTAGAAGTCTGTAGAGAGATAAGGGTATGGAGGTGCCCGGGCCTATGTAAATATATCAGTGCTGGGAACAAAGTTATAGCTTGAAGTAGAGAGGTCACCTCATTAACTGCAGTCCCCTCTTTATCTTGATAGAGACTCCAGCATACTACCACAGGGACCACCTACATAGTGTAATGTTTGTACAGTGTTCTTCCAGATGATTTGGTGTGGGGACCTCATCTTCAAGTCGCCGTATTCCTTCCTGCCACATTTGTAGCATCTTATTGTTCTTAGTCAAGTTTGGATAATGGCGAGGTAGATTGGGATCTGGACTGTTTTGAGTTCGCTTGGGATACATTTTGGCAGATCCGTTCCAGAAAGTCTTCAACTTGTTGGGGAGTAGTAAGAAAGTGCTGTTTTCCTTGGTGTGTAACCCTGAGTCAAGCCGAGTGCAACATAGCGTAGTCAACGTGGGCCTGTTGAAGTTTCCTCTTCACCAGTGCGAACCTTTTCCTAGCTTCTTGGACCGACATTGTAAAGTACGGCTAGAACGTAAGGGTGGTATTGACGTATTCGACTTCCTTTTTTTCTTGCGCTAAGCGCAATACTGTATCTCTGTCATGGTAATTGAGGAATCTGGCAATAATGGGCCACGGCGGTGCTACTGGGGGTGGTCTCACTCCCAGTGATCTGTGTGCTCGCTCGATTACCAAATGTAGTGAGAATGCCTCAGTTCCAAACACCTCATGGAGCAGCCTTTCAATAAAATCTTCAATGAGGCCTGTATTTGTGCTTTTGGGCATTCCTAGTATGCGCACATTGTTCGGGCTAAAACTGGCTTCTACATCTTCATTCTTTACCGCAATCACCTTTAACAGGTGATCCATTGGGAGATTTGTTTGTTGTGACTTACTGCTGTGTCTTCCAGTTCGGAGATTCTGTTTTCAGCCTCTGTGATCCTTTGATCATGCTTTTCGATCTTGTGAACAATCGTGTCCATTCGAGCTGACATGGTGTCTATCTTGGTCTTTATAGGGGTGAGGCTATCTTTCATACTAAGGAGCAGGGCTTTCCAATCATCTTCTAGACACTCCAGTGGGGCTACATCACCTGTCTGCTCCTCTGACTGCATCCGGGGGGGAACATCCTTTACAGCGCAACTTTTACCACGCAGTGCCTTTACGACGCAACTTTTACAACGCAAACCATTACAACACATTTCGCTGGGGGGCGCTCTAGGATAGGGAATAGGTTTAATTTACTATCCAACACCTTCCCTACTATCCACGGGGACTGGAGTTGGAATAGTAAATTAAACTATTCACTATCCAGTGCCCCAAAGCACTATGCATTGTAAAGGTGTTCGTTGTAAATACCGCGTTGTAAAGGCATGCGCAGTAAAAGCATGCGTTGTAATGTCATACATCCGCATCTGGGTGGCCTTCCAGGCTCCGAATGGTAATTTAGACTGTTTGCCCTCAGTTCTACCCATTTTCTCATCTCCATCTTCAGGACCAATATCAATGCTGTGCAGTGCGTGGATGTACCTTTAAGAGGTGAAAGAGTGCTGGGTAGCCAATTCATGTCTATGGTTGAGGTGGGGGATCTAGTCACTGGTGTTTAATAATTAGATTCTGATGCACCAGGGATCTGTCGGCTACATTGACCATCCACCAGGAGGGGCCAGGGTAGAAGGCCAGGAGACAGGAGTGGGCTCAGGTATGGAGAGTTTTTCTCTCCAAATTCTCCTGGTGCCCACTGATAGTTTTGGCTCGGGTGGCTTTTGGCGCAGGTAGACTAGTCTCAAAGCAAACTCCTCTGTTAAGTTTAGTGGTTTGGCCTTGCTTCAATATGCTTCTTTTGCCAGGGATTCTGTATGTAATTAGTTGGTAACACTGTAGCTGGCGTATATTATGTTATTAGGTTAGGGAGGGCCACAGGTGTTTCCTTTCTGGTAGTAGCCAGCTCCATCCAGCAGGCACCTCTCCTCAGACCTCCCCAACTATAGTCTGTTGTTCACCGACTTGTTGCGGTTATTGCAGGGGTCCAGGTATCGCGATGTCGCTGCATGGCCGGAGCACTTGGCAAACCCACTAGACCCCTCTCTGGGCGGCCCATCCCGTAGCGACAAAATCTCAACACAGCCCCAGCCGCTGTATGCTGTTGTGGTACATGACGGTGAATAAGTGGTGGTCAGGATATCCTATAGCTGTTACTGCTTTCTATGTATGGAGATACCTGTGTGCTGGAGCCTGGGAGAAATGTCAGATATACCAGCGTCCCCCTATTCCCTACCTAAGTGAACGCACTTGCTCCAAAAGTCTTTCTCTGGATGCCTTTGCTGGGATCACCGTCTTGCATCAATTTTCCAGCCGGGTTCTCTTTATGCTGCGTCCTTTTTTTGGTTTGTGTTGGGCCCGGTGTGTATTTCCGTAGTGCTGGTTGTAGCTGTTGTGCCCTCGGCGCCGGATTTGGTAGCGCAGAAGCTGAAACGGCCCTTGCTACATGTGAAGCACCGGTTTCAATTAATCGTTCAGGCTCATAGCGCCGCCACCTCTCTTGCTTCCTTCCCCCGACAGTGGCTTACTTCTGGGTATTGCAGGCGTCACGGAAATCCGCTGAACCGGGGATTGCTGCCTTCCGTTTACTCATGGGGCAAGTCTTGAGTTTCACACAGCAGGACTGCACTGCTCCTAATAGTTTATCAGGGTAATTGTCAGCATTTGGACCAAGCACGGGAGCCTCACCTGCGTGCAGCCGGATGCGACTGCTGGAATCCATGTCTTCCATCAGTTCTCACATCACTACGGGCTAGACGAGACCTCGCGGCTTCCTAATCCAAGAATGTATCATTAAAGTCGACCGGTGTCAGATCAGCAAGCATAATTGCAGAAATTCCCAAAGCATTTAAGAAGGGTCATTCGCAGGCTGCTGACCTCTCAGCATTTACTTATGGGCCTCTGATCAACATACAGCTGTCCATCTTAGCCCTTTAAGACGAACACGAACACAGAATTATAAATATCCAAAAGCTTCAGATAGAATTCAGTGTCACGGAAGCACATAGCACCACGCAGGATTGATCGAGACGTGAAATTGACCCTCACAATCTAAGTCTGACCACAAATGATAACAGATTTTAACCTGTTCCAGGACGATTTTACTTTCAATATTCACACACTGGATAAAAATACTACCAAGATACTTACGTATTTAATCATGAAGTGAAAATACAGAACTCCTGACGAAGGCCACTCGCCGAAACGCGTTGGAATTGGTTTTGTTTTTGGCGATGATAATCATTTGCTGATATATGTACTAGAATATGTATCATTGAAAATAAGAAGCCATATAGATTGGTTGTATGTACATGTTTTGAATTTTATGAATTATTGTTTAAAAAAAAGTATACAAACTGTAAAAAGAAAAAAACTATACTATATCTGTGAGAAAAAGAATTAAAAAAAAGTTTTATAAAGTCACATACTATGGTGTTAGTCAATCTATGAGATAACAATGTGTGATGTTATTTAATGAAATATACACCTAACCCGGTGTACAGGCCAGCTTTAATAGAAGTTCCATAAGTTCTCCACCAGGCTCTCAGTGTGCAGCATCCTATTTTTAGTTTGTATTGGGTCCCGGTGTGTACTGCCGCAATGCTGGCTATAGCTGCTGTGTCCTTGGCACCAGCTGCAGTAGCGCCGAGGCGGCAGTCGCCCGTACCACGTGTGAAGCACCGGACGTTTTTCAGGTCAGTGGTGCCACAGCACCTTGCGCGCCCTTTCTCCAGCCACGACTTGCTTCTGGGTATTCTGGGCTCTGCAGGACTCCGCCAACCCGGGGATTGCTACATTCCGATTACCTATGGGGCAGGTCTTGAGTTCTATGCAGCTGGTCTGCACTGTTTCCGGCAATTTATCAGGATATTAGCCCATTTAAGGGCCCGGCCATCTTGCTCGCGCGCCTCCTAGCCCAATTTGCGATTTCCTACGAGCGATTCCTACGAGGTGTGGCGCCGCGGCCAGGGCGACTGACTCCGGAATCTGGGTATCACGGTTCGATCCCCAGCACCGGTGGCAAATTAGCCCAGCACCATGTGACTCTGGGCAATAGCTTGCTTAATCTTCCTGACGGCCCCCAGCGCCTAGAGACCCTTACGGGTGATTGTGCGCTTTACAAATGTGGATTTACTATTTACTATTACATTGTAGGAACTGCTATTGAGAAATCTCAATAGGAAATGCTATTTCATTCCCACCTTTGGAGCAAATAGGAAATGGTTTGCATTTTCTAAATTGCAATTTCCTATTAGTGATTCCTATGAAATTGCAATTTAGGGACTGCAACCACAAGGGTGCTTCTGGGCTTAAGCCTCCCGTGGAGGCCCTCTGAAATTCGTAGTGCACATTTATAAGTGCACAAACCTCCAAGGGGCATATGTGCGCTTCATGTCACATTAAGAAATGCATTTTTAAATGCATTTTAACATTTTGCTCATAGTTACCATCAACCTTGAGTCGATGGTAATAGCATTTCCTAAATGCCCAATGTGCATGTAGGAAATGCTTTGTACATGTGCTTTAGGAATCGATAATAGTTAATCCCTGCTCCGTTGTCCCTAAATCACTGTTGCAATTTACGATTTCTACGGGGTTGAAATCGCAAATTGCGACCTGATTTTGACCTTCGCACATATGAAAATGATGTTTCAAATTTCTTAAGGGGCCGAAATTGCGAATCGGCCCGTTATGAAATACAAAAAGCTCTGCAAATCTAGCCCCTAGTCACTGTATAGCATGCTGCACACTAATGCTACTGCTAAAGTGTGCCCAGTAGATGTCGCCCTACCACTAGCTATTGCTCAACATCCCGAAAGCTGATTTCCATCAAACACGGAAGCTAGAGAGAACAGCATAGTCATTACTTATACTTAATGTTAACGCTATAATCATGCAAGGATCGCGAACCCAAGTAGACATTTCACTGCAGTTTGATACATATTTGCATAAAAACAATCATGCTTTGCCTCGTTATACAACCGTATTCAATGAGTCGACAACACAGAATGACAGCTTTGAACGCAGATGCCTCTTCATCACCGCAGAATGCAGATGCGTCTTCATCACCAAACATTTTTTTCCCCTATGCCTCTGTCACTCATCAGGACCCCTTTTATCACAAAATGTATGCGCAGTCAAATGCAGGGGCTTGTAAAAGCCCCTTGCGCAGCCTGTGCGTCACTTTTAATATGGGAAAAAGTGACGTCCCGGCTGCGCAAGGGGCTTGTAAATAAGTTAAGTACTATTTTTAATATTTCGTTGTTGACGTCCGAGTGATAAAAGGTTCCGTTTAATGTACTGTTTTTTCCCTTCTTTTTATAGACAGGAAGTTGTATCATGTAGATATTTCTGTTTAGTGTATTAAGGGCCGGAGAAAAGTAAACTTGTGTTTCTTTTCATGTATGTTTAATACTGTTGAAACGGATTTACGCCGCTATTTGCATAGTAAATGAGTTTTACAATGTGCAAATAGCATTTTTACAAGCTTGGTTCACGTAGATTTTGCTGTGTAATATCTGACTGACTCGTAGGGGCAGATTTACAAGCCCCTTGCGCCATTTTGGCATCACTTTTAATATGGGAATAATGACGCAAAAGTGGCGCAAGGGGCTTGTAAATCTGATCCCGTAGGGCCTCATTTATGAGAAGAAACGCATCGCTGCGTGAAAGCAGCGATGCGTCACTCCTCAGTGCGCCCTCCTTGCGACATGAGTGATGCGTCATATTTATAATATGATGCATCATGTCGCAAGGAGTTACAGATACGTCAGTATTTCTGACGTATCTGTATGGCGCAAAAGTGAAGCATTGCTGGAGTGTGTCACAAAAGTGACGCAACTCCAGCATTGTGTCCTTTCACAAGGGGCAGGCCCCATGTGAAAGGGCCTGCGTCAGTCTTACACCTGCTGTGAGGCAGGCGTAAGATATTAACGCATTTGCGTCCTAGAAGTGACGCAGTGAAATCTCATAGATTTCACTGCGTCACTTCTACGACCCTTTCTTGCGTCAATACGCCCTTTTTGCATACATTATACCTGGCGCAGGTATAATGTGGCGCAAGGGTTTACAAAGGGACGCATCTACCTAGATGAATCACTTTGTAAATATGGCGCAACAAGGCGCATTTATTACGCCACTGGTGCGTCACAAAAAGTGACGCACCGGCGGGGTAAAAGTGACGCACAGCCTCATAAATGAGGCCCGTAGTACTTTTGGGTTACTGGCGAATTTCAAGAGCAAGTCTCGAGTATTACTATTTTCCCCCTGAAATTGAAGAATACCTGTGTGTACTACACAAATATGTCGCAGCTGAAATGTTGTGAAGTGGGCAATACGAGTCCAACAAACTCGCATGCAGAGTTTTGTGTGAGGAAATCTACTCCCTTGAATATGAAATGGCCACAACCAGAAAAGTACTTACTTGTGTGTATTCATAAACGATTCCCCTACCTGTTTCAACTTTAGAAATATTTGGAGGTGTAATACTATCAATGGAAGTTCACAAATGTAGATGTAGCCCTGGAAAAAATGCTTAAAGCAGTCCCACGTCCTTTGTCTCCTCCCACAAACACTCTTTCAATCCATCCATCCTCTTCCTCCTTCTCTCCTGTCTATCCTCCCTCTCTGATAAGTTCTCTCTACTACCGACTCCTTGCCGCTCTTTCTCTCTCTCTTCAAGCCTCCCTATCTGTGCCTGCTGCAGTTAACCTGGGGGACTTTGGGAAAGTGACAGAGGAAGCAAGGCCCAGATTCTCAAAGGTTTAGGGTTGGGTTAGCGTAACTTTTGTAACGCTAAACCAAAACTAGGGGGCACATTTACAAGCCCCCATCGACACAGGAACGTTTGACGTTCCTATGGCGATATGTGCTTCACCTGATTTACAAGGCATTGTGAAGCCACGCAACACTGCCTTGTAAATAAGGTCCCCATTCACGCTGCACTTAACGTGAAAGGGGCTGGTAATGGGTGTTGTGGTGGGCGTTCCACCGCAACACCCATTGATTTTGACGCTGCCCCCTCTTTACAAGGGTGGCGTAAATAGGAGGCAGCACCAAAAATTAAGACTAGGGAAAACCTGGTCTTGAACAGGCAAAACAAGGTGAAATGTTTTATTTCTCCTCGTTTTTGCTCTTTTAATGTGTGCTCATGTGCAGCACACATAGAAACAGCAAAAGGTCTTTGATTGTTTATGTGCTGGAAGGTGACCCTTCCTGCACATAACAATCTTTAAAAAAAATTACATTTGTAACTTCTATGTGTGCTGCGTCAGGCAGCACCCAGAAGTAACAAAATGCCATTTATAGATTGTTTATGTGCAGGTAGTAACACCTTCCTGCACGTAAACAATCTTCCCATCAGCGCAGACTTACCTACGTGGGTGCTAGGCTTCTAAATTTAGCGGCAGCACAGGGGGAAATGCAGGGCTGCACCATATTCTTTTAAATATGATGCAGCTGTACATTTCAGAAGTTGTGGAGCATGGCGTTAAGCCAAGAAGGCTAACGGCATGCTCCACCACTTCATTGTAAATTTGCCCCTAAAGCTTTTTGGAGTTCACAAACCTACTCAAATTTGTTTTTGCATTGGTTTGTATGGAAAAGTAACTCAAAGCAGCACGAAACACTGCTTTGCATTACTTTGCACAAAGAGGGTGTTACATGGGCGTACCTGTGCTACCGCCTATGCTTTTTGATGCTAAACCCTATTCTCAAGCATCAGTAGAAAGGTCTTAGAGCAAAACCGTAACACCATGGAAAAGCAGGCATTAAACAGAGAAATATTTGAATTTCTTTGTGCTTTTCCATCTTAGCATGCGTTCTGCACTGTGCATCACACTTGCAAAGTAGGAAAAGTTTTTTCACTTGTCTAAGCATAGTATTTTGTACAGGAAGGATACCGTTCGTGTACAAAACCTATGCCACACTTGTACACACACCCTAGTGCTATGGCGCTAAGGTGTGTGTGGGGCTAGACAGCTAAAATCAGTGTCAGTGCTAGGGAGAGAAGAGAAGAAAGCTATTTATGTGTGAATACCGCACTCTCCTGCTCCCTCCCTGTTATGCAATGCAGCACAGCATCTTTGGGTACTGTGCAACGTTATGTGGCACCTTTCAGAATCATCTGGGCCCTAGAGCAGCCCTTGGTTTTTAAAACTGGCCTCCATGGGCACCAACCCACTGGGGAAACTCCCAGTGGAATAACAGGCCTGTCTGGCCCTGATAAACAAGACTCCTCCAAGAGAGTCCATTGTCCCTTTTGAAGGCTATTCACAAAGAGACACACCTCGGTTTGTGGATTTGTGTTTCTTTCCCATCATTTCTGTCTGTCTACAATATTTTTCCCATCCATGATCATTTTACTTGCAGGGCAGCCAAAAGTAAATTGGGCTACTCTCTTGAGTTAGGGACCAGGGGCCTCATTTACTAAAGGCCTGCACCACTAGAGGGTCACTTTTTACGACACTTCAGTGGCATAGACATCTCAGTCATGTCTATGAGGCAACGTAAAGCCACCCTGTGTGACAATGATGTGAGCAGAAAAACTACTCTGTCCAGGGGTGGGCTACCTAGGGTAGAGTAATTGTGCCTGCCCATGGGATTGGGTTACCCAAGTTTGATGTTTTTGGGGTTCTTTGTATTACAAGAATGCACAGCAAAAGTGCAAGGCGGACACACTAATGGCATGGTCTTCTTTCACTTTTGATTGGTGCAAGTGGGGCATAACTGCACCTGAGAACCGATCAACGTAGGAAAAGTAGCATTGGCGATCCAACACTTCCTTTCCCTAGTGGATCCCTGCTTGGGGATCACACCAGGCATTTCATCCCCCAGAAGGCATCCTCTTCACTATATCATATGGAATGATGATTGTTGGGTGGAGTGGCCCCCATGGTCATGGGCCTGTGCTGCCCCCGACCCAGGTCAAATCAGTCTCTCTAATACCCAGGAGATTGCTAATGATGTTTACCCCCAATCTGCCCTTCTGGGGGCAGAAAGCACACTAAACACCTGGACTAAAAAAGGAACTACTTTTTTTAGTGGGGTCCGCCCCTGGGTATGAGCTTGTGCTCGCCTCAAAGCAGTCTTTCTGCCCCCCCCACCTCCGCAGCAGATATATGTTATTTTATCGTCATTATGCTCCCCCAAAGGGAGATACCCTACTGGAGACCAGGAAAGGCAAACAGCACTGTTCTTTTGAGGAAGGAAGTGTCCCCATTGGCATGGGCCTCTTCTTCCTTCCACACCTGGCCAAATCAGTCTTTCTGCCCCCGGGAGTCACAAAGCAGATTAGACACTAGGGAATAAAAAAAGGCACTATTTTTTTAGGGGGAGCCCCCCAAGGACTTGGGCCTGCTTTCCCTCCAAAAAAAGCAGATAGTGGTGTTTACCCTCAATATACCTTGCCAGGGGGACAAATATCCCACCAGACTCCAGGGAAGGAGTACAGCAATGCTCTTTTGGGAAGGAGTACCCTTTCTCTTTGCAAGGGCCTGTTCTACTCCTCACCCCGGCCATATCACACTCTCTTTGCCACGGCGGGGGGAAAATAAGGGATGTTCTCCACCAATGAGCCCCTCTGGGTGGCAGAAAGCACAACTGACTCCAGCGAATAAAAAAGGCACTGCTTTTTTGGGGGACAGCCCCAATGGGCATTGGTCTGTGAACCCTCCAAAACCCAGCAGCAACAGACTTTCTGCTCCCCCAAAGTGCAGGAGTGGCTAGGGTTTTTATACTCCAATAGGTCTCCTGAAGGAGTAGAAAGATCACTAAACACCGGGTAATGAATACAGCACTGCTCTTTTGGGGGAAGAGCAGCCTCTGAGCATGGGCCGGAGCTCCCCACAACCTGGGCCATATCAGTCTATCTGCCGCCCTGGGGATGAATAGGGGGTGTTCACCCCTAATAGTCCCCTGTGGGGCAGAAAGACACTAGACACCAGGAAAAACAAAAAAACTTTTTTTTGGGTGTGGGGGGAGCAGCTCTCATTGCAATGTGTATTTCAAACAACTCAAATAGGTCCTGGTTTTATCTGTTCTAGTCACAGGAACTATACCTAGCCACATAAGTGGGGTACAGTGTTTATTGGGAGAAGTGTTGGAATACTGAATGGTAGAAATGTGTATCCCTGCAGATTCTGTAAGTTTTAGTCAGAGAAATGTGGGGGAAACATTTAGATCTTTCTTAGGCATGGTTTGAAGGGTTCAGGGCACTGTGTGTACGAAAATGTTGTGGAATTCAAGCAAGGAATACAGCACTAAACTCCCCTGAGAGACACGTTTAAAAACATGTCTAGATTTGGTAGGATTTCCTTGGTGGACTCCGAATGCAGGAAACAAATCCACATTGCAAAAAAATGTGGGTTTGATTCGAAAATGTTGATCTGTCAATGTTGCGTTTTGGGGCCTTTCCTGTCACTGGCTGTGGTCCCACCCACACAAGTAGGGAATTGTTTTTATCAGGAAATGTTTAGAAAGGCTGGGTGATAGGAAATTTGCAGACCCTACAGAATATGGAACTCTCACAGAATTGTGAGGAAAATGAATGTTCTTTTGCTTACGTTTGAAGGTCATTTTTAGGAAGCAAAAGAAGGGGGGTCCGTGCAAGGCACATCACTGGGGACTCCCCTGAGTGTCCGGTGTTAAAAACATGTCTGGGTTTCTCTAGGTGGCAGGCAAGCCCAGCCCTAAAATCCAGAGCTACATCCATTGCAAAAAAGGGTAGATTTTGAGTGAAAAATCTTGATCTGTCCATATTTCTTTTTCGGGACTTTCCTGCTGCAGGCACTGGACACATCCACGTAAGTAGGTTTTATCTGAACAACTATGGGAACTGTGAATGGTGGTAATTTTGTTTCCTCACACATATTTCAAAATATTCTCTGACAGAATTTTGAGGAAAATGCTTGTTCTTTGCTTTTAAGGTGTGGAAGGCATTGTGGGTAAGATAAAGTATGGGTCAATGCAAGGAATGCCACCTTCGATTCCCTAAGTTTCAGAAAAGGGGAGTGATTCTGTTTAGGGATGAAATCAAATATACAATACATCTAGTGGATGCCTCCCAGATCATAGATTCTCAGACTTTTGTACTAGGAGGTCTCCTGCTCGTACCTCCGAGTTTGTTCAATTAATACACTTAAATCACTTCTATGGTTTTTATGCCATCATGCCATTGTTTTTCCATCTCTAGGTTCAAATGTGCAGTGAGTGAAGCTTGTATCAAATCCTACTTATATTACATATAAATTGCCTATATCAAACATTTATATCCTTACAACAGACATTAGTAGAAGCACAAAAATAATGTATATAAATTACAAAATAGCTAATGCATTAGTGAGGGTATAACCCATATGCAAAATGACTGGTTAACACATTCTAAACGTAATACATTGTAAACAATACATACATACAACTAATACATCAGACAAGGCATACATGAATTATATGGGCAGGTATGAATCTGATCTGTCCTATTATACTCTGGTGTATCTGGATCATTCTCCTATGTCTCCTCGATACTATCTTAATCGAGGGTTCTAGTGAGGTCAGAGTGCAATTCAATTAGTCTGTGTCTATACTGGGTTGTTCTGGATTAGACTTTCTGTCCTTAGAAACACTCTTTGAAAGGGGGGTTGCTCCTGGCTTCAATGCAGGGTGTGCCAACGCATTTCAACCTTCGTGATGGGACCGTGGGGATTTTCTTAGAAGGTCTTCCTCAGGGCTGGGGGGAATTTAGTGTAGGACACACGTTTATGGCATATTAATTCTTAGCCATATGTTAGGGACTCGGTAGGGGTGCAAGTCCATCAAAAATGCGGGTTCTTTGTCATCACAAGCTTGTGTTTTTTCTTCTCTGAAGGTTGTCTATGGGGTGATGCTCGAGCGTTTCATCTTGAGGCTGTGACTGGTCCTCAACTTCTTCCCTATTCCCGGGAGTCAGCTCCAGTCCCGGCTTTTATTTTTAAAATACATCTAGGCTTAATATGCTTCCCTGGGTGGCAGCTGAGCGTAGGTCCAAAATCCACAGCCACCCACATTGCAGAAAAAGAGCTCGTTTTGATCTGTCCATGATGGTTTTGGGGCCTTTCCCGTTGCGAGCGATGGGTCATCCACCTAAGCAGGGAAGCATTTTTATTGGGACAAGTGTGGGAATACCAGGTAGTACGCATTTTGTGGATCGGCACAGATTTTAGAACTTTCTCTCACATTTCTGTTTGAGGAAAATGTGTACTATTTTGTCTACATTTGATGGTTGAAGAGCATTGTGGTTAAGGAATTCAGAGTGATTTGATAGTTATATCTTATGTAGGAAAAATACTATAAAGGTGTAAAAAGAAAGTACCTCACATATAAAAATAAGGGTTCAGTACTTGATATGGAAACACCACAGCAGTTAAGGGATTAATCTCCAGGTGAGAGAACAAAGGAGCAACACAACTCTGTGCTGATTTTGGGGAAGAGATTTGAGGGGGGGCTTTCAAGGGGTTAGCGGGTTTCTATGTGCAAGTCAGAAGGAGCTTATTAGTGAATGATAATGAGGCACATCAATAAACATAACTTCATCTGCTTTCTCAATGTGTGCTAATGAGGGAGTCCCATGAGGAAATATGTTTTGCAGTTGTTTGCCACGTATGGTTTACGAACAACTGGCAGAACTTCTATATATGGATGAATTAAGAAAAAGTCTGACACCCTTAGACCACATAAACTTCCAAAGGGGAAGTCCACTCTTCCGCACAAGACCAACACCTCTCACAAACAACTCCAGTGCGGCCTTATAAACGTCAGATCATTAGCAAAACACGCCCTACATGTGCATGATCTGCTAACTGATCACGCCTTTGACTGCCTCTTTGTCACCGAAACATGGTTGTCAGACTGCTCAAACCCAGACATAGCGCAGGCACTTCCCCAGGGCTACACCATCTCCAGATTAGATAGAAACGAGAAAAAGGGAGGAGGGATAGCCATTATATACAGAGACCACCTGAAATGTTCCACATCGCATACCACTGAACTAAAAGACGCAGAAAACCTCTGCTTCAAATTCAAAATAGATAATTACACCACATTCGCCGGAGTACTTGTCTACAGGCCCCCCGGACCCACAGATAACTTCCTAGATACCCTTGGAGACTATCAGATCCCCCTGGTGGTGCGCTACTCCAATTTCACGATCTTGGGAGATTTCAATCTACACTTAGAGGTAGATGAATGCCCAAATACTAAAACCTTTAGGGAAATTACCAACTCCCTGGGCTTGGAAATTCAGAATAGAGGGTCCACACATACAGCAGGGCATACCCTTGATGGGATATGCACCAATGCCACTAACATAAAAACGACCTCTCCAGGCACCCTTACCTGGACAGACCATGAACTTATTCCCTTTAATTTCATCTATGATAATGGACATACAACGGAAAAACCCACCACCAAGGCCCCCACACGAAATTGGAATAATATGCTTGCCAATCCTGACCTACAGACCATGGCCGAAACTACTAAACTACCATGACAGGAGACCCTGACATCGACAACGACCTGTTCAACAAATGGATGCTCTCCATAGCAAATACCCTAGCTCCAATAAAGAAAGCCAAGACCATAAGACGAAAATCAGCCCCTTGGTTTACCCCCCAATTGAAAGTTATGAAAGGCCAGCGCAGACAATTAGAAAAACAATGGAGGAAACACTATGAGGTCGAGGATATGAAACGCTTTAGAACAGCGCTTAATGCCTATCACTTACAAATCAAATCTGAGAAGAAAAATAACTATACAAAACTTATCAGTGGAGCAGATGACAACCAAAAAACTATCTTCAAAATAGTCAAATCCTTCACCAACCGGCCAGCCTAGACTGTGAAATACCTCCTTCGCAGGAATTGTGTGATGACATCGCAGTGTTCTTCGAAGACAAAATTAAAGACCTAAAAAAAAGTCTTTCTCGACAGCCCACCCCAGCACTCCATAGCCCAAGACACAGAAATTAAAGGACAACTTAAGGATTTCAAAGAAATCAGTCTAGAATTATCCAGGAAGGCTATTCTATCGTGTAAATCAGGCTCCCCTTTCGACCCATGCCCGCCCAAAATTCCACATTCATTAGTGGACATAGTAAACCCTGTCATTAACCAAATTATCAACACCACATTTAAACTCGCAAAAATCCCTGACCTCTGGAAAACGGCCGCTGTCAAACCCCTTCAAAAAAAGAAACTCTCGGATCCCACCACTCTTTCTAATTTGAGACCCATCTCCCTCCTCCCCTGTTTGAGTAAAATTGTCGAGAAAATAGTTTATGCACAACCGTATGAGTTTCTGGAAAATTCAAACATCCTACACCCTAAGCAATCTGGTTTCAGCCCGGGACATTCAACAGAGTCAGTACTGCTCCATACCACAATCACCCTTAAGTTCGCTCTGGACCAGGGTAGGGAGGCAGTGCTGATTCTGTTGGACCTCTCTGCGGCTTTCGATACTGTCTCTCATCGCATCCTGTTAGATAGATTGCAGCACATCGGAATAAACAGCAAAGCTCTTGCCTGGATAACATCATTTTTGGAAAAGAGAAACCAGATTGTCACACTCGGCAGCTACAAATCTGAAGGAAAACTGCTTTCCTCGGGGGTCCCTCAGGGATCCTCCCTGAGTCCGACCTCTTTAATCTGTACATGTCCCCTCTGCTTTCGCTAATTGATTCCTTCAATATTGAAGCAATTGCTTACGCAGATGATAAGCAATTGATCCTCACCCTAGATAAAAACTCCACCGCAGCAGAAGAAAAATTCCACCTCTGCCGTACCAAGGTAATGAAGTGGATGGAATCAAATCATCTTAGATGCAATAGCTCAAAAACGGAAATCATGTTGTTCAGAAAATCCAACGATTTCAAACCCACTCTATGGTGGCCCTCTAATTCAGACCCCCCGCCCACCACAGTAGATACCGCAAAAAACCTAGGTATTAAATTCGACCCCACGCTTTCCTTTCATAAACAGGCACTTACTATTGCAGGCATGTGCTTTCACACTATAAAAACCCTAAGAAAATTCTTTGACCTACTTCCTCTGCACGCTAAGAAGACCGTGGCAGTGGCCTTGGTCCTGTCTGGCTTGGACTACTGCAACAGCTTGTATGCAGGAACAAAAAAGACGGTGGTAAAAAGACTGCAAGTAGTCCAGAACTCCGCCGCAAGGCTGGTATTTGGGCTCCCAAACTCTCTCTCTCAGCCGAAGCACTAAAGATTCTCCACTGGCTGCCTATTCATAAAAGGATCCTGTTCAAAGTCCTAACCATTACTTATAAAGCCATAAGCGAAACTGGCCCACAATACTCGAGAAGCAAAATTAGGCCCTACAAAACCAAACGAACCTTGCAGTCTACATCAGAAAATCTACTCTCCATTCCCAACTTTAAAATGAAAACCCAGGGAGGCAAAACCTTGGCAGCACTTGGTACAAAGGCCTGGAACACCCTGTCTACTCAACTAAGGCACACCCGTAATGAACCCACTTTCAGGAAGCTTCTAAAAACTTGAATCTTTGGTACTCCAGATCATCAAATAGTGTCGCTAATATGATCCTTTTCACCAACCTCTTGCTGCTCTCCTTCTCTCTCCCTCTCCCCCTGTCAATCCTTCTGCTGATGTCCTAAAAGCGCCAAGATTCTCCCTGGAGTGAACGTTGCGCTATACAAAACCCCTTTCATTCAACCTGGACTCCACCCTGTCACTCCAGCAAAAAACGCACAGTAACCAGTCCGGCCCTGGAAGTGGGTCAATTTGGTCTCCAGGTGTATTTCTTTATGACAAATTTGCCCTGTCATGTAAGGAGGAAGGCACTGCTTTTCACAGTGCCCCTTGGCATGGGTAGATGATGGGTCTAAACTGCAACTGGCATGGGTAGATGATAGGTTTAAACTGCAACTGCAACACAGCATGAGCTGTGAAATAGCCACCTGCATAGATGGGCCGCTATTTGGGAAGTCACAGAACACCAATTACCCCACTTGAGAAAAGACAATTTGTTTAAGGATTTATTTATATTTAATAACAATGGTTATCCAATATTATTATAGCAGAAAGCGAAGTCTGAAACATATGACTTTCAGCAGCAGAATTTTCATAGGCAAATCATCGCCATTTGTCGCTTTTCAATGGCCAATCAACAACTAATTTGCATGTTTGTTTTTGATCAGGAAAAGTGAGCGTGCACACGCAGTGAGCTGGCAAATGCTATCTAGGTGCTACATTATAACTGTACAGTAGTGCAAAAGTATGCATTTATATGTATCTCGAACAACTGCAGCTTACACTTAAAAGGGCTGTGTATAGCTATTTTCCTGTTTGCAACCGTTTGAAAGAAGATTGCATTGTTGAAAAGCTGCAAGAGACATCACAATTTGTGAACATATTTATTTGAAACAAGGAGAAAACTCAATAATCCCTCCACATTTCGGTAGACTCAATGAACTGCTTGGGTTAAGTCAGATTGAATCAATTCATGATAAATGAACTAACTAGCAGATGTAATGAAATCGCTGTTGATGCCAGAGGTTATCTCTGTAGCCAATGTGAACTAGAGGATAAGGCCCAGCGACATCTGATATGCTTAAAATATGCTAATGAGCAGGAAACACTGCAAGAAACCATTGCTAATGAGATGTGTGCCAGTTTGTTAAATAGCAATCGCCGGGTTATTTGAGAAGAAATTAGTTACATTGCATTTTACCTGAGCAAAATATTTCTGAAACTTTTACACAAAGGAACCACCGGATGTGAATGTATCCATCCCTAAGCACTATGGGGCAGCTTTACAAGAAATTAACACATCTGTAGAGATGCGGCTCTTTCCCTGTGCCACCATGAAAAACCCTTGTGTCACCATGGATGCGCCCTATTTACAATACAGCGCACAATGGCGCAAGGATTGACAGATGCATCAGAAATTCTGACGCATCTGTTGATGGAAAAGTCACGCATTGCTGGAGTTGTGTCGGAATTGATCCAGCGGCCTATAGAAAATATATCATAAACAATGCTACCCAACTTCATAACCTATAAACAAAATTCTATACTAAAATTTGGACCCATTTATAAACCTGACATATTTTGGGCCTACTGAATCAGGTGGTCAGATTAAATCTATATACATATTATCTACAAAATATATACATTTTTATACATCTGCGGAAAGAATATTGTCATTAGAATAAAACTTAACCATTTAAACGACCACCATTGGCGACGTGATCTAGCTAATAGTAACCTACACTCCTGAATAATCAAGACCAGCTTGTTTGTCAAAAGTAAGATTTTATTTACTAAATTATGGTATATAAGTTGATAGTTTTATAAATGAATTTTATTTGCAATAAAGCAAGCATGATTGTAAAGAAACGTAAGTAAAATACAATTTAAGCAAGTGAATCAAAATTAAAGTAAATATATAAAGTTTAGCATTTCTAAAACCTAATTCCCTAACTGAGCTAAATAGATAGAAATTAAAGTAAAGTTCTTTGAGGATTCTTACGTGCTCCACGCAAAGTCCGACAGCACTTCACCCTCATCGGAAAGTCAGAAAGCAGCAGCCAGCCCATCCCTAGGGGCATGACTTTTTATACCTTTCTACGCTAACTAAACTACGCAAAGGAAAGTTTTCAGAAATCTTCGACGTCCCATTGGCTGAGAGTGACAAGTGACATGTCACCCACTTTTCAAAAACTTCCATTAAGTCACTTTTCTTAGAGACCATTGTCCCTTCCGAGTGCAACCAGGAGCTTCCTAGGATTGCAACATTTGTATAAAGTCATTCTCGCAGCGTCCATTGACTTCCAATTGACTTCCGCGGATGCCAAGTTAAGGACTGACAAAATGTTCTTTTTCGACCTTGGCCATGTCCGACAGAATGATGATAGCACGTCAGTTTTTGCTTTGTGAATGCAGCTTTTAACAAACAATTTATTTCAGAATGGGCGTCTCAGCACTTTTGCAGAAGTAAAATTTAGTATTTTGTAGCTCGGGCAGACTAGGCCCAAAAGTAGACAACTTATGTTTTCTAGTATAAAACAAACACAAGAAAAGTATTAATGTAAGAAATAATGTAGATTCTGTATCCACCCCAAGATTTACTAATTAATTAACCCACCCGATTAATCAAAATGTTACCTAGCCAATGCAAACAAATAAAGCAGCGTTTATATCTACCAGTCTCCGTTACTCCATTAGACTTATATGCACCTAGAATAGTAGAAATGACATCACACAGACAAGGAAAAGCAAAACAAGCACATGCTTCTTTTAAGTTTGCAGCAGTTAGTAATGACAAAAACGAAAACAATAAATTATTTTATTATTTTGCACGAACAAAAAGATGCAACAATTATGCACGTTTATGAGCACACATGTTAGTCCCCCCCATGTGTAAAGTTTAATCTAAGTTGTATTAGCACGACAAATCACAAATCATTAATATTATTATTCATGTTATGGAAATGTGACTTCACGAGTTTAAACAAAATTTTGTTTTCTATCTCGCTCCATCAACTCCCTCATCTGGTGATTAACAAATCACCACACCAGCACTCAAAATTTTGATAATTTAAATTTCTAAGAAATCGATTCAAATTCATTTGTATCAGTAAACCTAAAAGTCTGTTTCTGCATAATCTTTGGAATTAGCATAACGCTCTCTATGTAACTCCTGTAATTCGATCTCTCTTTCTTCTTCTTTTCTGAGTTTATAGATTCTTTTCTTTTCTTTCAACTGTTTCTTTCTTTTATGTAACAAACAACCTATTTTGGTCAAAATAAAAATGAATACTATTATAATCAAAGGTGCCAGAATCTTGCCAAGAATTGAACTTCCGATATCATGAAACCAGTTTTTAATTGCTTGAAACCTTTTTGAAAGTTTCCCTGTAAAATCATCTTCTTCTAAAGGAATTATCTCTGAATGCATTTGTGTAATATTCTTAATATACATTTCAATATTCTTACTTTCGTCAGGTATATATGTACAACAATGTTGTACATGTAAAATGCCACAGACTCCTCCCTCTTTTGCTAGGAGTATGTCTAAAGCAAGGCGGTCTTGAATTACCATGGATCTAATTGCAATAACTTCAACATTCACTAATTGAAACCCATCAGCTGTGTCAGTTGATAATCTATCAACTATAGTGGACAATTTTCTGATTCTCCCTGCATTTAGGGTTATACCAACAAAAGGTATTACAGCTTGAAAAATATCTCCCAGAACTTCAGTAAAAGTTTCTCTTTTCACTCTATTTACATAATTATGAATTTTAAACAATCCTTCTGAATCTCTGTCAACATGAAACACTTTAGGAAAAACAATTCCCACATAACAAGTTCCATACCAGTGGTCTGGAAGGTTGTAGTAGGCTTTGTCACCACAAACAAAATAAATCCCAGGAAAGATAGGATCTTTTCCACCTTTAAATCCCCAACCTCCCAAAATCTGATAAGTATCTTCACAGTTACTTGCACCTACAAAATAATTATCAAAAAGTGTATTATCTCTTCTAATGCAAAGTTTTCCACTAACTGGTTTGTCTATGTGAATTGCAATATTTTCAAGCATTTTGCCATTTAACTTCTCATCCTCTTTCTGCCAGAAACTTGACTTAGTCTGCTTGACTAATTCATTCCTCTTATAAATTGCTCTTCTCTCTTCAACCATGTTCAAAAATTTCTTTCCTTCAGCACTTAATTTGCAAGTTAAATTATTTTTATAAGCATACTCATAAGTAAGTTCGTTAGTAACAAGGAAAAATTCTCTCATTTGTTTTGCTTTCTTATGCTTATTTAAAGCATTATCAATCTTAATATTTGCAAAAATTTCATCATAATTTGAATAGTAATATTCTAAACGTCCAGTTTGATAAAATAAACTAGTTAATATACTACATGTTACAGCATAAGTGAGAGGAAGCATATTATATGTTACTCCCTCAGAAACAGAAGCAGGTAACTTAACGCAGACGTAGCAGTCTTTTGCATCCATTACCTTAACATATTCACTCAATAGCTTTGTGAATGTATTACTTGAGAAATCACTAATTGATTTATCTTGATGAATGTTAGGCTGATGATCAATAACTTTTGCAGACGCACTATGTTTAGTTTGGCTAACCAGAGCTTTGCTTGTTATGTTAACTTTGTGTAATTCTCTATTCATCTCCAAAGGGATAATCACAGCTAGAACCAACCAGAGCAGAATTAAAATGAGCAGACACACCAGAGTCATCTTACAGCATCTTTTAAAAACAGAACACTTTGAAGTACTCTCCTTAACATAAGGCATTCTTGGTTAATTTTAGCCTCAAAAAATAAAAATAAATTTTAAAATTCTAATTTTATATTTACACCCCCCTTTTAAAATATTTTTTTTTTTTTTTTTTTTTTAAACCCTAGACAAGATTTCTTCGACCTTATGTCATACATAAGTTTTCTTCGACTAAACAGTTTTTCTTCGACCTTGTGTCAACTAACAAATTTTCTTCAGCCTTTTGCCAATTTAATATTTCTGTACTTCAATCATTGTCACTAATTTCTTGGATTTCGTTTTCTTCTTCACTACTATCATATATGTCAATAACAGGTGGAATTACTAAGTAAGTCCACTCAGGAGACTTGTATTTTTGGTTTGGTCTTATTATTCTCTTCCCTTTTCTCGATATCACTTCAATTTTTCTTCCAACTCCAACTTCTTTTCCAGGACTCTTTTGACTACTGATTTCTTCAACTTGTTCTTTTGGCTTCTTGATCAATCTGACTCTCAATCTTCCACCAGGCCAGTAGTCTGCTTTTCTCACGTATTTCTTCTTTGATTCAGAATTATTTGATTCTGACTTCCAAGTCCTTTTCTTTCTGTTTTCACTTTCACCTTCCACGTCACTTTCTTCAGTTTCGTAGTCTGAAATTTCAATTGACTCAGGAACTTCTCTATTTGGCAATTTCACTCCTTCAGGAACTTCACTTTGTCTTCCATCACTGGTACTCGGTAATTCGTCTTCCTCCTCTTCCTCAATTACCCCCAACTTCCCAGATTTCGGATTTCTGTTCCTTACTTCAGAGTTTGTTCTCTGCCTTTCGATACTCTCCTGGTCTGAAACTTCTTTTTGTTCTGTTTCTTTGTCTTCAATGGAGACAACCGAATCCTCAGTTATCTTTCCTTTTAACAGATTCTCTTCACCTTCAGAATCTATTTCAATTATTTCCAAGTCTTTTCTTGTCAAATTTCCATTCACTGGCACAGTTTCCAGATGTCGACTTTCTTGTCGATCTTCAGAATCTGGAATTATTTCACCTTCTGTTTCGCCTTCTGCTTCAGAATCAGAATCATCTGTGGTATCACTTTCAACATCAGAACTCTCAGGAGTTGGTACTGGAATAGTATGACTAGGATGAATCCAACGTTTCAATCCTCTGCACTTTACAGCATTAGTAGTAATCAAAATTATCTGCCTAGGTTTCTGCCATCTAGGAGCTAGACAATTCCTTCTCCGATGTACTTTCGTTCTGACCCAATCGCCAGGTCTCAGATCATGTGTCAAAACCTTTTCATCTGATTGAGCTTCAGTTCCCACCTGATTAGACACAGAAGTTACCATATCAGATAACCTTTTACAGTAATCCAAAATAGCACTGTCATTTATGCTCAACAGTTTACCTACAGGTACAAAAGCTTGTCTCATAATTCTTCCCATTAAAATTTCATGAGGACTCAAACCTGTCTTTTTATCTGGTGTACTTCTTAATGACATCAAAACAAGTGGAAGAGCATCAGTCCACTTTACACCTGTTTCAAGACACATTTTTCCAATTCTGTTTTTAATTGTTCCATTTATTTGTTCAACCACTCCTGATGCCTCTGGTCTGTATGCACAGTGTATTTTCTGCTCAATGCTCAAAGCTTCGCAAATTAACTTCATCAGTTTGTTATCAAAATGGCTTCCTCCATCACTCTCAATAGTGACTGGAAAACCGTACCTTGGGATGATTTCTCTGAGCATTAGTTTTGCCACTGTAATTGAATCACAATGTCGTGTAGGGAAAGCCTCTACCCATCTTGAAAATAAGCATACAATTACAAGCACATATTTCAAACAATTGTGTAAGGGCATTTCAATGAAATCCATTTGTAACCTGGTAAAGGGACCACCCTCTCGACCAATTATTCCTGTCCCCACCACTGATTTTCTGTTTGGATTCATTTGTTGGCATGACAAACACCTTTGACAAAAAGATTCTGCAATAGTTCTAAACTTGGTATTGAACCATGTTTCTCTGAAAAGTCTAACCATAGAATCTCTTCCCAGATGTGCTGGACCATGATATAATCTGGCCATGTCAGCAATCAAACAATTTGGTAAAACTACTCTGCCATCTTTGTAAACCCACACTCCATCTTCTTCACGTGGTCTACAATCTGATCTTAACCACAAGTCTTTTTCTTCATCTTCTGCTTCATTTTGTAAATCTCTAATCTCATGCCATGTTTCTACAACAGTTGTTAGCATTAATGAATTTGAATCAGTTTCTTTACTCCTCTCCCGATTGTATGAATAATTTTTCCTTGCGCAGTATTTAGCTGTTTCATCTGCGAATGCATTTCCCTTGGAAATATAATCAGTTCCTCTAGTGTGCGCTGCACACTTAACAATGGCGATTTCTTTTGGCAATTGTATTGCTTCAATTAATCTCCTAATGAAAACTGCATTTTTAATTGGTGATCCTGCTGATGTCATGTATCCTCTCTGTGACCAGAGTTGTCCATAATCATGTACAACTCCGTACCCATACTGACTATCAGTAATGATGGTAACTCTTATATCCTTTGATATTTCACATGCACGAATTAAAGCAATTAATTCAGCCACTTGTGCTGAACGAACTCCTTCAAGACATGATGCTTCTTCAACATCTACGACTGTACAAACTGAATATGAAGCTTTTAAGACACCTCCTTCGGATCTTAAGCATGAGCCATCTACAAAGTAGACAAAATCCGATTCAGACAAAGGTCTGTCTTTGATGTCTTTTCTTGGTTTAGTGCAGAATTCCATGACATCTAAACATTCATGTTCTGTTTCAATGTCATCAACAATTTCAGAATCAGGCAGTAATGTAGAAGGATTCAGATTTAAACATCTTGAAATTGAAACATTATCTGCTCCTAGTATGATTTTCTCATACTTTGTCAATCTGCTACTTGTTAAATGTTGAGTCTTACCTCTTGTCAGCAATATTTCAACTGAATGAGGCACAAAAACTTTCACAGGAAATCCCATAATGATCCCCTCACTTTGTTCGAGGCTGATACTTGTAGCTGCAACTGCTTTCAAACAACCTGGTAATGCTTTTGCAATTGGATCAAGAACTGCAGAGAAGTATGCAATAGGTTTCTTTAAATTTCCATGTCTCTGAATTAACACAGATAATGCACATCCTTCTCTCTCACTGCAATACAGTTCGAAATCTTTCTCATAATTTGGCATACCTAAAGCAGGAGCTTGGCATAAACTCTTTTTCAGGTTCTCAAAAGAATCCATCTCAGCATCATTGAGAATAATTGGATCCTTTACATCTGACTTTGTCAGTCTTTGTAGTGGTTTTGCAATTACTGAAAATCCACTTATCCATTGTCGACAGTAACCAACCATTCCCAAGAACATTCTGACCTGTCTTTGTGTTCTTGGTGGTAACATTGCTTGAATCATTTTTATTCTCTCTATTGTTACTTGTCTTTTTCCCTTTGCAATTCTGTGACCAAGATATTTTACTTCTTGTTTGCAAAACTGTAGTTTTGCTGGGGACACTTTATGTCCTTCTTCTGCAAGGCGATTTAACAGAATTATTGTGTCTGTCACACAATTTTCTCTTGTCTTTGCAGCTATTAACAAATCATCAATATACTGCACTAGCGTAGACCTACCAGGTAAGTCTAGGTCTTCTAATGATCTTTTTAACAATTCATTAAAGATTGAAGGACTTTCTGTATAACCCTGAGGGATTCTTGACCATCCGAGGGCCTTACCTTGGAATCTGAAAGCAAAGATTTCATAACTGTCTGGATGTAATGGAACAGTAAAGAATGCATTACAAAGATCAATGACTGTATACCATTCAGCATCATGTGGAATCTGGAATAGAATTACTGCTGGATTTGGAACCACAGGGCAACATGGAACGACAATTTGATTAACCTTTCTCAAATCTTGTACTATTCTAAATGTTCCGTTAGACTTTTTAACTCCCATAATTGGTGAATTACAAGAACTACTCTCCATTTCTTTTAATACACCTTGCTTGATTAATTTTTCAATTATAGGTGTAATACCTTCAATTGTTTCTGTTTTCATTTTATATTGTGGAGTGTTTGGAAATTCTATTCCCTGTTTCAATGTAATTTTTACTGGATCTACGTTTTTCATCAGACCCATTTCATTTCCAGTAAAATCCCATATTTCAGATTTCACTGTTTCCTTAAGTTCTTCAGGTAAATCCTTTTCTTCAAATGCAGGAAATAATTTTGTTTCTTCTGCTTCCATCATCATCATTGTCATTCTGTATAAACCATCTTCCTCCATTGTTTGTAACTCAACTCCATCAGGAGAACAATATATTCTACAATTCATTTTACATAGGATATCTCTGCCCAATAGATTCACTGGACTACTATTACAAACCACAAATATGTGTTTGTCTCTATAATTTCCAATTTCAACTGGTACTGGATCAGTTAAGTCAGTTTTAATTTGTTGATTACTTACTCCGACAACTTGGATGGTATCCCCAGAGAGAGGTAGGTTTTCAATTTCCACTGATCTAACAGTAGAACGGGTAGCACCAGTGTCCACTAGAAAAGTAATGTCTACATCATTAACTTTCCCGTTTACAAAAGGACCTGACTGGTCAACCTCAAGAGTGGCTCCAACAACACACTCTTCCTCCTCTCTCGGGCACCGTCAGTAATAATCATCAGAATCGCTGTCTTGACTTTCTGCTAATAAAAATTGTTGTGAAGCATTTTGCATTTGAACCCTTTGCTGCTTTTGCTGTTTTTGTGGTTTTATTACCTGTTCACTTCCCTGAAATCCCACGTTTGGATTATATTTTTGAACTCCCCCACAATTCGGAAAAGGTGGTTGTGGCAATTGGTCTTGACGATTATTCACCTGTAGTTGTTGCTGTTGCTGTAACTGTCGTTGAATATTTAATTCGTTTAACCCCTGTTGTATCTGTAGCTGTCGCTGCAGGTCAACACCATTCTGCATCTGTGGATTTAATAAGGGATTCTTTAAGTTTTTAGAAGGATGAGGACACTCGTCTCTCCAATGTCCAATTTCGCCACAATTAAAACAAGGTAATCTTTGTTTCAACTCCTCAATCTTTGGGCTAAATTTCTTTGGGAAATTATTACTTTTAAACTTTCCTTGTATCTGGTTTGTATTTCCAGTTTGAACAAAATTAGTGTTCTTATTACCCATGCTGGCAATCTGTTGCTCAGCCACCTTTACTTGAGCCCACATGGCTTTCTCCTTGAGCTTTTTCTGTTTTACTTCTATTTCATCACTGCAATACTTAGCTTTTCTTAGAATATCATCTACAGATAGTGATTGCCATCCGACAATACTATTTCTGATCATTTCTCCAATTTCAGGTTTTAATCCATAAACAAATCTATAGACAAAATGGCTCATGTCTTTTTCATCTAGTTTTTCATAACCACTGTATTGTTTAAAGATTAACAGTAGTCTTTCATAAAAAGAATGAACTGATTCTTTTGTTTCCTGTTCTGTCCTTTCTATTTTAACCCAATCGACTTCTTTGGGTGGAATTTTGTTTTTCATCCAAACAATCACTTTTTCATAAAAATCCATTACAAGTGGATTTGGAGCACCTGTTTCTTTAATTCGCTCAGGTTCTGTTTTTGGCCAACTAATCGATATTTTACATTCTGTCCAAAGATCAGATGGAACGACAATATCAAAAAATCCATCTAAATCAATCCACAGAACTTTTGACACTTTGATAATTCTATCGACTTGTCTGTACCACTCAACTGGTTTCTCCCTCAATTTTGGAAAGTCATTTGTAAATAACAGAATGTCCTGTCTCGACCAAGGGACATGAACATATCCTCCACCTGCAATTTCTCTCATTGGAAATTGTTTTGACAATTTTTCCAATCTTTCATCTTCCTTCTTTTTCGTCCATTTTACTCTCCATTTATTCAGTTCTCCTAGCCTTTTGATATAGACAATCAAATCTTTAATATGAACTATTCTTCCCATTGAGTTCAAACTCTCAATGTCACTTTCTGAAAAGTCTAATCTGTAATGCTTTGCAAAATTCTTTTGTTTGCTCACATCAATTTCAAGTTCAGCTGCTAGATCCTCTAGTTGATCATATTTATTTTTTGTTTTCCATTGTATGCTTTTGCAAATGAACAGTAGTTCATCATCTCGATAGTAATTTAAACTATCTGGACCAATTGTTCCAATTATTAATTCTTCGATATTCGCTTTTAATTTGGCCACATCAAGTTTTGGTGTGGTTACCCTGACTTCAGGACTCCCTATATCTGATATAGCACCCATTGGTGTTTTTGGAGATAAATCCTCATTAAAGGTTAAATCAGGCATTCTCGATTTAGATGAGCTTATTTCAGATAAGTCTGAATAAAATTTTTCAGCAGCCTTTTGAATTTCTGTATTTAAAGGAATAGTTAATCCAGTTTTGTTTGTTTCCTTTTGGTCAAATACGGGCTGAACAGGGCCAATTGTTACTGGAACTGTCACAGCTTCCATGCCTTTTGTCATTCTTTTTATTAATTCTTCTTTAGATCTTAAATATTCATTATAATCAACATCTTCAACATTTCTTGCCTCTCTTGTATAATCTTTTGGAGGTTCTCTTGCTCTTGGAGCCATTGTAAAATGTCTACCTTCATTTCGAGCATTTTCGAATTCTGGTCTTCTAGGAGTTTCAATGATTTCACAATTATTTGGATAAAGTTTAGGAGCTTCATTAATTGGAGGTGCACTCGGTGAAGTTTCAGTAGAAACCACCGGAGTAGACCATGATCTAGGAGGTCTCAAAGGCTGATTCTTTCTAGCAGTTGTATATATTTCTTCCATAACTGCATCCTCAGATTCACTTTCCATAGATTTCCCTGTAGGAGTACCCATTACCATTTCATGAATTAAATACAATCCTTCACTCATGTTTCCCTGTCTCCACATTCGCAATCTATCTTCATGAGTTTCTCTTCTCCAAGGTGGATTTTTAGAAGGTCTTTTAATTCCACTAGCTTCTCTTTGTAACTGATACATCTCGTCTTCCCACTCAACTAAAGCTTCAAATTGAGTTGGTCTCGGTTTCGGAACAAGAGCATTCATTTTCTCTCGTAAATTTCTCAAGACTTTTACATTAAATGAACCATCATCAGGCCAAGTTAAAACACCGTCGTTCTTAGTATAGCGTTTCCAACTATCGAACCATAAGACAGTATGATATCCATATTCACCTTCCATATACGCTGCAGGTGTTTTATACTTATGAAGTAGTTTACCACCTCGCGTTTCGATTTTCTTGTCAGATGAAAATAAATGCTTAAACTTCTGAAATAATGTTGGCTTTTTCTCAACATGTTTAAAATGATAACTCATTTTTAAGAGTTAAATCTAATTCACAAAATCATTCGTAAAATATTTCCGGGATGTTCCGCAAAACAACCAATCCGTGCGCGAAACACACCAACAAGCCAATGACAGTTGAGCTATGTCACTTTTCTGCTCAACCAATAAGATTGGAGTTTTTCTAAAGGACCAATCAGCTCACAGGTCGTCAGAGGCTCAAGAGCCAATCAGAATATAGCTTGTGACGTAGGTCACCCAATCCCAGCGCGGCTCTGTGACGTACACAGCAGCTGCGGTTTCTCGTTTCTCACTCCTGGCGCTTACCCCTCCTTCACAAAATCTTTTCACAGCGCCATTTTAAGAACACTTTTCAGTGTAAATTAATTCTTAACAATGACTATAAGGACAACATCTGTTCGTTTCACTATTTAGGATAGTTTACATACATTCAAGTATCCACACTTCGGAATAGACGGCGCTATTCACACTAAGGATAATATCCAATTGTTAGTAGAGTAACCTTTACCCCACCCTTCTAACACGTATAATTATGAACTCGCTTTGCTCTGAACCCACCGCGAAGTGAAAGTTCTAAGAGTTCCACTTGAACATAAAATACAATTCAAACTCGCACTTTCACACTGAAAATTCCCTAATTTCAAACACACATGAAATCCGTACAGGACTTTCACCTGTTTATAGAAATCATGCACCGTTAGTAAAATAACGACGTTATCCGTACAGGGCTCTCACCTGTTTATAGATATGAAACATGTACCCGTACAGGACTCTAACCTGTTTATAGATAATCATGCACCGACGCTAATTTACCCTTCTCTCAAGCTCGGATATAACTAATACTCTTATCACAGTGAGTTTTATGAAAGGCGCTTTGTCCCTATTCTCATGCTGTTCTAATTTCTTAGAAAACCCTCACTATACAAGATTCACACCTAGCCCTAAAACTGTGCTGCTCGGCGACAACACTATGGTACACGGCGATACCTCTTGTGATACTCGGCGATATCACTACAAACAGAACAGATGGCTTGCGTGACTAATTTCTCGCCACACAATCTATACCGGTATAGCTTACAGATAGTACGAAAAACTAACTTAACATGTGTTAAAACATCGATCCTATTTCCATACCATAACGTTTTAGTAACCCTTAGCAACCAACATATTACCTTGGTTACCCTTAGCAACCATCCTCTGCTACCAGAGAATTGATCCAGCGGCCTATAGAAAATATATCATAAACAATGCTACCCAACTTCATAACCTATAAACAAAATTCTATACTAAAATTTGGACCCATTTATAAACCTGACATATTTTGGGCCTACTGAATCAGGTGGTCAGATTAAATCTATATACATATTATCTACAAAATATATACATTTTTATACATCTGCGGAAAGAATATTGTCATTAGAATAAAACTTAACCATTTAAACGACCACCATTGGCGACGTGATCTAGCTAATAGTAACCTACACTCCTGAATAATCAAGACCAGCTTGTTTGTCAAAAGTAAGATTTTTTTTACTAAATTATGGTATATAAGTTGATAGTTTTATAAATGAATTTTATTTGCAATAAAGCAAGCATGATTGTAAAGAAACGTAAGTAAAATACAATTTAAGCAAGTGAATCAAAATTAAAGTAAATATATAAAGTTTAGCATTTCTAAAACCTAATTCCCTAACTGAGCTAAATAGATAGAAATTAAAGTAAAGTTCTTTGAGGATTCTTACGTGCTCCACGCAAAGTCCGACAGCACTTCACCCTCATCGGAAAGTCAGAAAGCAGCAGCCAGCCCATCCCTAGGGGCATGACTTTTTATACCTTTCTACGCTAACTAAACTACGCAAAGGAAAGTTTTCAGAAATCTTCGACGTCCCATTGGCTGAGAGTGACAAGTGACATGTCACCCACTTTTCAAAAACTTCCATTAAGTCACTTTTCTTAGAGACCATTGTCCCTTCCGAGTGCAACCAGGAGCTTCCTAGGATTGCAACATTTGTATAAAGTCATTCTCGCAGCGTCCATTGACTTCCAATTGACTTCCGCGGATGCCAAGTTAAGGACTGACAAAATGTTCTTTTTCGACCTTGGCCATGTCCGACAGAATGATGATAGCACGTCAGTTTTTGCTTTGTGAACGCAGCTTTTAACGAACAATTTATTTCAGAATGGGCGTCTCAGCACTTTTGCAGAAGTAAAATTTAGTATTTTGTAGCTCGGGCAGACTAGGCCCAAAAGTAGACAACTTATGTTTTCTAGTATAAAACAAACACAAGAAAAGTATTAATGTAAGAAATAATGTAGATTTTGTATCCACCCCAAGATTTACTAATTAATTAACCCACCCGATTAATCAAAATGTTACCTAGCCAATGCAAACAAATAAAGCAGCGTTTATATCTACCAGTCTCCGTTACTCCATTAGACTTATATGCACCTAGAATAGTAGAAATGACATCACACAGACAAGGAAAAGCAAAACAAGCACATGCTTCTTTTAAGTTTGCAGCAGTTAGTAATGACAAAAACGAAAACAATAAATTATTTTATTATTTTGCACGAACAAAAAGATGCAACAATTATGCACGTTTATGAGCACACATGTTAGTCCCCCCCATGTGTAAAGTTTAATCTAAGTTGTATTAGCACGACAAATCACAAATCATTAATATTATTATTCATGTTATGGAAATGTGACTTCACGAGTTTAAACAAAATTTTGTTTTCTATCTCGCTCCATCACAAGCACGACACAACTCCACCAATGCATGTTGCAGCCTATTCCCAATACACTGCGTCACTCCTTTTGCCTGCTTCAAGCAGGCGTAAGGTTTTGACGCTGTGGCGTCCTAAACGTTACGCAGTGAAATCTTGTAGATTTCACTGCATCACTTTTACGAGGATCTCTTGCGTAGGAACGCCGACCCTGCAGGTATAATGTTACTCAGGGCTTTACAATGTGACGCATCTCTCTAGATGCGTCACTTTGCAAATGGGACGAAACATTTACTCACCGCTGCATCACGAAAGTGATGTAATGGGCCCGTAAATCTGCCCCTATGTAGTTCCAAGGCACTGATATGACTGATTAACAAATCGTTCAACCAACAAAATATGATTTTCTGATTGCCCTATTATTGTTATATTTTGATGGTATGTGTGTGATGAGTTTAATAAACTCCCTATTCTGCTTTACGATCTCAAAATATGTGATTACGTTCTTTAATTGTATGTTATTTTTTTCCTGATTGGCAAGTAGGTTGGGTATTAATGGTTAGCCTTGGTTATACATGGATTTTTTGTGATGTTGGTTGGGTCATCACGGTTATACATGGATTTTGTTGGATGTTGGTGGGGTCATACTTTGCAGTGGTCGTTCCCCAAAATTATGGCAAATATACAAAATCTTCGGACTGAGGTTACAATTCAGAAAGATTTTTTCTCTGTGAGTAGCAATATATTTCTCATCACTTTGGCGTGGATTTTCAGGAGAAAAGGTATTCTTTGTTTACAAAGACGTCAGTCCTAATACGCATGAAAATTCAGGAGTTAGTCAATCCTAAGCCAAAGGCAAGACACAGTCATTCTTACAACAAACTTTGCGGATATTTACGAAAGATTTGCGTCTTGCTCGCACCACGCAACGTGTACATGCGTGACACAAACCTCTAAGCAAGATTTTTGAAGCCCCTTTAAAGAATTTTGCTTGACTTTGAATGGCTTAAAAATCTGGGGTAATGCAACGCAGTACAAATTGCTGTGTTGCATTACTCTGCTCAAGGGAGGCGTTCCAGGGGTTTTATGTGGGTCTTCTCATGCCACTACCATGGTTTTGATACATTTCCAGATTTACCAAAGCTGGCAAACCTGGGAGTGAACTGAAATATACGCCTCCCCAGGTGAGATGCAATGGGGAGAAATATCTATATTTCTTCTCGAATTTTCCTCTTTGTATGTGTGCTGCATTCTGCAGCACACATATAAAGAGAAAAAATCCTCTCATGATTGTTTTTGTGCAGGATGGTGCCCTTTCCTGCACAAAAACAATCCTGCATGCAATGCAGGCACCATTGCGCCATGGTTCAAGGATACCTGAAGAGGTGCAAGGCAGCCCACTGTGCGTCAGTGCAGGGAGAAAGGACAGGAATGTGCTCTATGCCTCAAATATGGTGCATTCCTTCCCTTGCCCAGGGATGCAGTGCAGCACAGTAAGGTGACCTGCTGCATTGCACTGCACCACGTTGCCATAAATATGACACTTTATGAATTGGACATGTATTCAGAACCTTACCCATAATGTAATATTCTCACTCCACATGGGTGATGTGCAATTTGCACAGCGATTGGTTTACTAATCGGTTGATTCACAAATTGTACATTCTCAGTGGGTTCCAAAATATCCCGCCTAATAATTATTAATTAAACCTGTTGCAGTATGTGACAACCTGTGATTGAGTTTGAATGCAGGGATGGAGACATGCAGGGACAGCGGGCCTCTGCATATACAGTGCTAATCAGGATTTTTTTCAATCAATCAATAAATCTTTATTTGATTATACAAATATAATCGTAAAAGTATAAAATATAGAGCGCAATTTCATGCAATGATTGTGAGTTAAACATGGAAGACTCTCCAACATATCAATAATTTTGAAACTTAAACACTAGTCAAATGAACAAATGATGGATAGAAAGCCGAACAAATCACATATTCACCCCCAGTCACAGATCTGAGTTTAACCAATATTTTTTTACTTATACCCAGCCATATGCAAATCAGTCTTGACTCTGCACCCATGAAAACGGATGTATGATGTTACAACGCATACATTCACAATGCATACCATTACAATAAAACTTTTACAAAGCAGGATCCATTACAACGCATGCCATTACAACGCACGCCATTGCAATGCAGCTGCTATTACAACGCATGCCATTACAACGTAAGTATGGGTAAGTATTTTCTTTTTAATTAATGGGAATCTAATAATAATGTAAGTGCTGGATAGTGTAGGGGTTTAATGTGCCCCATGAGGTCAGAAGGCAAGATGGCGTCAGCGTTAGCGGTCGCAGTGGTGGTGCTCTGTGGCGCTGGGCCATATTCTGCTAAGAATGCTTTCTACATTGAACGAGTGATTAAGACTCCACATTCCCGCACCTTTTTTGGACCCGCTCCGGACCTGCTTAGCGCCTGAAAATCATGGTTAATATCAGCCTGGGTCTTGTTAACTGCTGTGTTAACTGCTTATCTATCATCTATCTGCGTCCTGTCAAGATACCGGAATGCTAAAGGTGCAGCTGGGAGAAGAAAGGCGAAGAAGATCTTGAATTATAAACACACGAAATTGCATACCTGATGAATGATGAAATTCAAACCGGATGGGTTTTGACGAATAAGCCTTGGCCGCATGTGGTTTTTCTTTACATTTTGACATTGAAATGTTTACATTTGACTTTCGACATTGACATTGCTATGTGCTAATTACATCGAATCGAATCGTGCCACCTTATCGCTTTACTTTGGCACTTGTTTAAACGACGGTGGTAGTCAGCACTAATCTGGCGGCTATCATCCACTATCATCACCTTGCAGGATTCCCTGCATCATCCCCTACTATCCGGTACACTTGCTCAGCCACTTAGCGCTCTGTGCTTCGCAGGGGTCAATTTTTCTTTGACATTTGCTAAAAGCTTTCGTAGTACTTGTTAGGCACTCTTAAAACTGCTGGCTACGGCACTACACGGCACGTTACTCGTTACCCGCTGCTCTTCTGGCTGATCTCGAAGACCATTTAGCAACAGATTTTCAAATCTTAAACTTACCTAAGAAAGCCGCAAACTGTTCTTGCCGTGCTGCTGATCACTCCTTTCTCCCGTACATGCTCGGTGTCCCGCTCCCTCGACTGATCACTTTGGCTCCTGGACGTCATCTGCAGACACGGGAGTACGTGTCTTTAGCCTCACGCGCATAGTGTGTTTCAGCGTGCAACACGTGTCCCGTTGCCAGGGAAACGTCGGCATAGAAGAGGAGGGAGAGAGCGAAACTGGAAGAGCGAATGGTGCTCAGATACAGATCTAAACCAGGGATAAAGGGGCTCTTTTGTCATTTGCTCTTTGGAAGTGAAACTTTAAAAGGAACTGGGGCTGGTTTATCTGATTTGCCTGCTTTGTCTGCTTTATCTGCTCTCTCTGCTTTAGCCGGATCAGGGACTGTTATTTCTCCAATTGTATATATATCTGATATACCAGCAAAACCTCAAGCAAACCTTCAAGTAGCTAAGCTAGCTAAACGCTATTCTCACCCTCTCACTATTGGCCTCTCACAGGGCGAATTAATTACCTGTGCAGGGAAAATTACCCACTTAAAGAAAGGTAAAGACACGAGAGCCCTGAGGAGACGAAATGCTGTTCTGAAAAAGTTTTACTACTGGTATGAGAGTAAGTCTCAAAGTGGAACTCAGCGATGTCTACAAACGCCAGTAAATTATCTGATTTGTATTGTGACGCCCTCCCATTGTACAGACATGGAAAGGAACACTAGAGAGGACGAAGGGGAAGAGGCTACCTCACAGAAGTAACAGAAAGGACAGAAGACCCAAGCAGGTGCAGCAAACAATGAAAAGGGGGGTGAAACAGGCGATGTCTCACAGGAAGAGACACTGATATTGACCCTACCGTATCTTGAGAAGGCAGAAACTGAGAAGACACCTGTTCAACACATAACTAACAGACTTAAAGGCCCGGAAACTAGAGAAGCCAGAGCAAAGGAGAAAGACATGGTGAAAGACCCGGCACAAATTGAGCTTCAAGAAAAGGAGAAAGAAAAAGAAAAAGGAAAAGGGGAAAAAATTAAAGATTCAAATATTGAAAAAAAACTGGAAAAGGAAAGAGAAAAAACTAAGCGAAAGGAGAAAGAGAAAGAGAAGGAGAGAGAGAGAGAGAGAAAGAGAAGGAGAAGGAAAAGGAGAAAGCAGCTAAAAACAGGGAGGAGATTGGGGGTGAGACAGAGACAGAAGAAAATGCCAAACTGGAGCTAATGGCCAAAAAAGCACAGAGATTACAGACTATAAAAAACTTAAAAGCATCAGCAAAGAATACTGGCATACCCGCGTCATCCCAACCAAGAATTTCTAACATATTTAGCCCTCTACATAAGGATTACCAGAATGATGCAATAACAAATGGAAAAATATCGATTGCAATCCAGAACAAGACCTCTAAAGAGGGGAGTGGAAGCAGTAAAGATGCTCAATGCATGCCCACAACCAACTTGGAGGAAAGTCAAACTACAGGTCCCAGCGGAGGAACTTGGTATGCTGACCCAAATGCTGAACCAAAAATGAGTAGTAAAGAGGCAAAGGCATCCATAGAAATAGACGTAATGCTATCCAACCAGAAAGAGCAAATTGAACAATCTGATCAAAAAAATACACCGGATGACTGGGGGGACGTAAACCCATCTCCAAATCAGGTCGCATCTCCAGCTGGGAAAGAATCGCACTCAGCAAACCACTGTCTTTCAGATCAAGATTCCGAATCCGATCTATATGAGACAGGGATGTCTATCTCAAGCGACTCAAGTGATTCAAATGGTTCTAGCAAAGTGAGCAACTCAAGAGAATCTAGCCCAAGCGCACAAATGATCACAGTACCACTGGAGATCTCTGACTCCAACGACTCAAGACTACTCAGCGAAATCAATGTCAGGGGGAAAAAAAGGAGTGGGGGGAAAAAAGGTCAAAATACAAAAGAGAACAAAATTTGCTGAATGAGGAAACTACTGATACTGGTAATAATATGGACTATGTCAAAAGCAGACCCAATTTTCCCCAAAGGAGTCCAAGGTATAAATCACCCGAAGAAACACCATGTCAAACTTCGAACTCACAAGAGAGCAAAGACAGATACCAAAAAACAACGGAGCCCTCACTGAGCCAGGTGCTTAGCTCACTTAAAAACTTTCACGCGGATGTAAAGAAAGATAGCCAAAAGAATCGCTTGGCTATTGAAAAACTACAAGTCGCAGTGAAAAAAGTGGGCAGTATTTGCTCTGAGATTTCTGAGAGAATGGTCATGGTGGAAACTCGTACCAAGAACCTTGAAACCGATGTTGTGATGCTCCAGAAAAAAGGAAAAGAGCAAGATGGAGCAATAAGGGATCTCATGCTCAAAATGGAAGATCAGGAAAACAGATCCAGAAGGAACAATTTAAGGTTTCTTGGAATTCCGGAGAATTTTGAGGAATGCGACGCTAGAGGGGCAATGATTGACATTCTTAAAACGTCATTTCCGGAGCTGGAAGCCTGGGATATGGAAAGGGAAGTACTGCGGGTCCATCGCTTTGCGTTAATGATATCAAAGCATTCCAACAAGCAAAAGCAGTATCCCAGGGCAATGCTGGTCTGCTTTGGTAACTTTCTTCTTCGGGAAAAAAATTATGATCTAGCAAGACCCACTGCCCAAAGAGACTACAAGGGGTTCAAATTCTTTGCCAGACCGGACTTCGCTCACGCTACCGTGGAGCGAAGATGGAAAATGCGTCAGCTATTTGGACCTTTTGAAAAAGTTGGCGCAAAAGTATTTTTGCAAAATCCGGCACGCTTGAAAATAATATTCAAAGGCACAACAAGAAGCTTTAATAGCGAAATACAGGCGGAGGACTATCTACGTGAAATTTCGGAGTCCGGCTCTGGGAACCTAGGGAAACAGTCTTAATTATATTAATGAAATGTTGTAGAAGGAACGGATAGGTTGAACTAACTATTTTTATTTTTATTTACACTGGGAAATGTGGACCATATTATAAGCGGAATGGTTGAGCAGCCTATGGAAATTAAACCTGAGATATTATCAGAGCATTCAGCTTTTAAGCTCAAGATAAGTAAACTACTTATATTAACAATTTAGCCCAGCCCGCAAGGCCCGCTCGCGCGGAGGTCACACCCCTGGTCCAGACAGGTCCAGGTAACCTTCAAAGGTGGTGGTCGGTGGGGGGTGGGGAAGTGGAGGGGGGAAGGCAGGACAGGTTAGACACACAGGGTAGCAAATCTTATAGGGAAATACATATAGGGATCACGGGAAAACAGAAAGCCTGGGATAAAAATGATGGCTCTTTTCAATTAGTAGCATGGCTGGGATAAAAATATTATCTCTGAATATTTGTGGTCTGAACGATCTTAAAAAAAGACAATCAGTTGCAATTGGCCTACAAAACTGGGGAGCTAATATTATATGTATGCAGGAGACGCATATTGAAGGGTCCCAGAGTCAGCTGTTAAACACATTAGGGTATAAATTGGTGTGTGCTACCTCACAAGGTGCGAAAACTTGGGGGGTTGCTATTTTGGCTAAAGGGAGTGGACTGATGTTTAATAAATTCAAAACTGATAAGTTTGGCCGTTGGGCTATCACCGAATGCAGTTATCAAACAGGGCAGAAACTGACAATTTGTGGTATTTACGGGAGCAATACAGACGACCCTGGGGTTTCAACGAGGTCTCTAATGAATTGTCACTCGGGCCTCTTCCAGTGATGATCGCTGGGGACTTCAATATAAACCTCCCGTCAAACTGGTCCTTGAACGATGACTGGGTGTATAAAGGACGTAAACCCAAAATATTTCGCTCCCTCAAAGATCTGTGCCTCGTACACGGTCTGGTGGATAGCTGGCAGACTTCTAATACTAATATTGGTGACCTTGGCTACACCTATTATTCAAATCCACAACGCACTCATGCCAGAATTGATTATACATTACTCTCAAATTCACTAATTAAGAATTGCCATACAGTTAAACTGACTAGGGTATTATCCGACCACAATCCCCTTTTCTGTACACTGATTATTAGACCAACAAAATCAGAGCCTATTCACTGGACATTCGAAAAAGCATTACTGAATGACCCTCAATATCGTCTCCATATGAAAGATTGGATTCCCAAGTTCCTAGTTGAAAACATTGGTAGCACGTCAATAGAGATTGTTTGGGATACCCTGAAAGCTGGGATTCAGGGCGAGACGATATCATATTCGCTTAGGTTAAACAGACGGGAGAAAGAGGAGATACAGAGATTACAGGATGAGCTAATATTAGCAGAAGTAGGACTTGTAAATGCCACCGGTAATAGGGACACTACTGGGGATATCTCTAGCACCTTAGCTAAAGTAGCAATTGCCAAGGCAGCGATCACTAACTTATTTACAGATAAGGCAATCCGGAAAGCCACGGCACGAAAATAATTAATTTATGAAGTTAATGAACAAGTGGGCCATCAACTGGCGGTACGTTTATGACAACAGGTTAATGCAAACTTGATCAGGGAGATTATAGATCCAGTGGCAGGGCTATTAAAAGACCCAGAATGGATTCGGCAAGCATATTGGAGGTTTTATAAAGAACTATATACGGAGAATTGCGAAGGGGACATGATCAAAATTGAAAGGTACCTAGAGAATTGTGAAGGTGTTAGCCTTGAGGTAAATACACAGCAGATATTAGAGGAAGCTCCTAACATGGAAGAGGTGTTGACCGCAGTCAAGAGCCTTCCTAAAGGGAAGGCAACAGGTCTGGATAGCATCCCCTCTGAGTTCTATGCTACATTCATAGACGAAATTAAATATATCTTAAAGGATTTAATTATCCATATTTTTTGCGGGGGGGAACCGCCCAGCTCCTGGTCTAGGGCTAAAATTGTAATTTTCGCTAAAAAAGGGAAACCCCCAGAACATCTAGGCTCATATAGCCCCATATCCCTTATAAATGCCGATTCCAAAATATATTCTAAAATCTTGGCAAACCGAATTGCACCTATAATACACAAGGTAATTACCAAAAGTCAGAACGGTTTTGTTCCCGGAAGGTCAACTATAAATCATATTCAGAGGGTGATCACGCTATTTGACGGAATAGAAATTACAGGAGACCCTATGGCCCTAATTCTGTTGGACACAGAGAAGGCCTTCGATAGGGTCTCCTGGCAGTTTCTCTGGAAAGCAATGGCGATAATGGGATTTAGAATCAAGTTTATTCAGGCAATACAAAAAAGTATATTAATCCTAGAGCTGTCGTATCTGTGAACGGAAGTCTAACCAAGGAAATTATCATTTCCAGGGGAACTCGCCAGGGATGCCCATGCTCGCCATTCCTCTTCGCAATATATATAGATTCCTTTGTTCGCTATTTGGATAAAAACAATAACATAACACCCATTATATCACAGGGGTTCGCTACCAAAACATTAGCAAATGCTGATGATATAGCCATAGTCACCGCAGACCCCATAGCTGCAATGCTGACCATCGAGGCCGAGGCCAGGAAATTTGGGCTGGTTTCTGGCTACGCGCTAAACCAAGGGAAGACACAAATCGTTCTAAACCCAAAAATTGCGATGGATGATCCAAGGGTGGTGAAGGAAGCGACATACCTGGGTGTCACAATTTCCTCAAAGCTGGAGGAAGTTGTGGACATAAGCCAATGTTGAATACAATACAAAAAGATCTACGACGTTTAGATAATCTCTACTTATCCATTATTGGGAGGGCAAATGCAATTAAAATGGTGTATTTTCCCAAAATACTATACTTATTTAGAACAATCTGTCTAGAATTTTCGAGTCAGTGGTTTACTTCAATAGAACGTATCTTTTCTAGATTTATATGGTCATATGCACAACCCCGCCGGGCATATAAATATCTTACCCTTCCTAAGAATAGAGGTGGGCTAGCTCTTCCCAACTTAAGGAGCTATTATTGGTCATGTGTATTACTATACAGCAAGGAACTACTGCAAGGGGGGGAAAACGCAGAGGAGCAGACCGCTTCAATCTTTCAGCTATTGTTGGGGAACTTCAGCTATGGCTATTTTTGGAGGCACATACACGATAGCTACCACAAAAAGGTCAAATTTAACACCCTATATAGCTGTTTTAAGGTATGGAAGGTTGTCAAGAAAACATTAGGAATAGGACCAATTTCATTCTATACTCCGGTACTGAATAATCCGATTCTTCCTCAAATAATTTTTAAAGATAACTGCGTAAACAAATGGTATAATTTAGGAAGAACACAATTAGGGGATTTTTACACTACGCAGGGGATTAAATCTTTTAACGCGCTGAAAGAAGAATTTGACTTAGATTGGCGGGACTTCTTTAAGTACCTCCAAATAAGGGACTTCTTAACACATAAACTTGGGGCAAGGATACTTGGGGAAGAATGTACGGTAGTAGAGACAATAATACACTCTAAGAAACACTCAATAGGCGGAGTTTATGGTTCATTGCTGGACATGTTACCGGACGATTTAGATAAAACGGCAATGAAGTGGCAAAGTAAACTCGAAATCTCAAAGGAAGGATTTTTATATTCCTATCAGCTAGCCCAAACCATACTTATTTCCACCAAACTACAGGCACAATTGTACAAAACCTGCTTTTTTCTCTACTATACACCTGATAAGATCGCAAAATGGGGAACCGGCAAGGGGACTTGCTGCCCGAGATGCAATCTATTTAAAGCAGATTCTGTTCATATCTTTGCCTCTTGTCCAGTGTTAATACCTTTGACACAAGATATAGAGAGGCTTTTAACCTCAGTTCTTCGCAGAAATGTCACCCTGTCACATAAAGCAATGGTACTTGGGGCGGAAGACCCAGATAACCTCGAGAGCGGCCATGATTTTATATTTATAGCTATGGCAGTCTTGCGGCTATGCCTAGCCTCGGCTTGGCTTGACCCGCTACCACCCTCCTTTCAACAGTGGCTAGCCAGACTTTTAGCTGTGCATAATATTGAGATAGCTATATATAAGCGGAAAGGCAGATTGCGACGTAAAAGGGGTAAGAAAATCTGGAGCCCTCTTACACAATGGCGAGACGCACAAAACTAATCATTATCATTATTTCCAATGTTGTTATGTATAATACCGAGATAGCTATATATAAGTTGAAAGGCAGATCGCGATGCAAAGGGATACGAAAAACCTGGATTCCTCTTACATAATGACGAGACGTACAAAACAAAACTAATCATTATTAATGTTGTTATCTATGTATGTTATAGCTTTTGTTGTTTTCCGTCTATAATGACCATGTATGTATGACAAGAACAATTTAAAGCACATGATGTTAATGTGTAGAATGTTTACCTGTCCGGGGGAGGAGGGGGGGAATATATATATGTTAAAAACCAATAAAACAAGGATAGTGTAGGGGTTTAAATTACTATTCTAACTCCAGGGGGGTGTAATAGTAGGGTAAGTGTTGGATAGTGTAGGGGTTAAAATTACTATTCTAACTCCAGGGGGGCGTAATAGTAGGGTAAGTGTTGGATGGTGTAGGGGTTAAAATTTAATTAAATACTTAGACATACTTTTGTTGTAATGGCATGCGTTGTAATAGCAGCTGCGTTGTAATGACATGCGTTGTAATGGCATGCGTTGTAATGGATCCTGCGTTGTAAAAGTTTCATTATAATTGTAGTGCATTGTTTTAGTTGCGTGTAATGGCTGTTTCCCATGGAAACAGTCCAGCCAGACTGCCAGGCCAGATCCTCCCTGGACTGGAAACAACCATACTAGGATTGTTTTCAGGGTATCACCCTTCATCAACCAGAACAGATTGAATCCAGTGGCACAGTGAGCACGGAACACACATCTACGCATCACCTTTCCACTTAGGGTGACAAAGCAAAAAGAACAAATGAACGACGTAATGCTGATCAAATCACCCAATGAACCCCAGCCACAGATCTGGGTTTAATTCAATCTTTTGATGTTCACAATGACACCACGGTTTGGACCCAGATATATGCAAATCAGTCTTGATCCTGCACCCCATAGGAACAGTTCAGCCTGAACTGCTAAGCCAGGTCCTCTCTGGACTGGAAGCAAGTATACTGGGACCGGTTTTGGGGTATCTAGCTCGAATCCAGTGGCACAATGAGCAGAGGACCCATGTCTGGCCATGCCTTTCCCACTTAGGGTGACAAAAGCATCCCCCATGTGTGTACATTGGCCAGTGTACTGACAATTTTTCACAGGATTTGGAGATCCTATACTAGAATTGTGAATCCCGGCACTTGGGAGGGTCCATGGGGCTCAGTGAGAGTTCAAGATTCACAATCCAGAATCCAGAATTGGAACCATGAATACCATGAGAAAATTAATGATTGTAATATTTTATTTTGCCTGGGGATATCTTGGGCCTCTCACATGGTCCAATAGCTCCAGATGAATTAACTCTACCCCTGTATGCTATTTTTCTTTGTCCTATCTTGGAATTGACCATGCAGATTAGGGTGGTCATAACAAAATTGTTTCTTCGACAACCTGCCATTCAGAATGCAACAGATTTACAAATTCAGTACCAGATTTGTGAATCCACAGTGCACGACAGGTGAAGAAGATACTTAGTCCTACGGGATTCCTGACTATAAAAAAAATAATTTGAGAGGAAAATCAGTGAACGAACGGCACAGGTATTCACCAAATGTAACTTCTTGATGCCCAAACTGAGCACCTTTTTCAATAATAATTTCAAAAAATCTGGTCACCAGATTTACACTGAAACAAGAGGCACCTCGTTGAGTAAAGTTACACCCTCATTCCAAATTTGGTGTAGTTCCATGCAGCCTTTTTTCCTGTATCATGGAGCAAAGAATCCAATGGGAATTACATTAGAAAATGCCACATTTGAGACCTCACCTCTTCTTACTTGACACCTACTGAAGAATCTGCACAAAGCTTACCATAAGTATTCAAAGTGAGTGTATCTGAACATTTTGTGCAGATTCAACAAACAACACCAACGTTGTTAAGAAAAAACAACCTTTCATGTGAAAACTCTGACCTAACCATAACTATACTAGCTTTTTTATTTTTCCCTATACATTTACCATGCAGAGATATCTGCCCCAACTGCAAAGTCTCCATATGGTAATGTATATGGAATATGAAAAAGGTTATATAGCTATTTGAAATGTGTAAAAAATCTACAAAATGCTACAGCAATCCTAAATTAATTTTAAATTAAATATTTAATTAATGGAAATATATAATATTAAATAAAATAAATCTGAACTTTACACAAAAATGTGTATTCTCACCTAAATACAAATGTATTTTTATTATACTTTAGTAGTTAGTAAAAGTAATATATAGAACGGAACTCTATTTAGGTATATTCTATTAAAAAATACATAGATTTTTAAATTCAAAATGGAGTATTAAATTGCTTTAAATTAAATACTAAATATGTACTATTTGTTTATTTTTCCATTAAATCATATTTTTTATACTTTTTTACCTACTTTAAACAATGTAATTTAATTTAATTTCACATAGGGATTTATTTGAATACACTACTTCCATTTCTTTCTTACGGACGCTGCTGCAGTACCAATGGTTGGCCATGAGTTGTGCTGTACCTACTACTGTACCAACTACTGTTCTTTTTACTTTGGAGTAACTTACAATTGAATTTTGTGAATAAGCAAAAGTAGCAAACTTACTCAACAGTGTAAATTACTTAAAAAGTGCAAGTTACCTTTGTGAATCAGGTCCTTTGAATTCTGTTTATATAATTAAATCAGAAGTACCAGACTACCAAATGGTCATTCTAGTCATATGAAGTGTCTGTCAGAATAAAACTTTGAATTATTTAACTTGTTCGTCAAGTGTTGTTTGTAACTGAAAGAACCCTTTGGTATTCATATAGTAAAACTGTGACATATGTATGTTTCTAAATAATGCAATTAATTTGAAAAATTTTCTTGATGGAACCCACTTTTTCCTATGACGAAGGTACATCCATTTGTGCAAACAGGTCTGCATTTCTTTTAGAAATGGGTTCATTTAGATGGTGACAGGTCTTCTCTTTGGAAATCCACTAGTGGTAATGATTATTTAACAGTGTTACTTCTCCCACATTTCATGAAATTCAATCTTTTCCCTGAAACTGTGACACTTCTGTTTCCCATCATTAGTATTGCTGCTATTTCTGTTTGTATCATTCCTAATTGTGTCACAGTTTTTTTCCATGGAGAATCCCTTCTTACTTTGCACACTTGTTTGGAAGTCAACCGCTTCTCTTCTACACAGTCCAAGGTTTGCTCAATCCAGATAGTTTTAGAAATGGTTCCTTAAGATCGCAGTAGGGGGCCAATACCTTCCTTTGGTGTTTACAGGTCTTATGTGCTTATTTAAATGGTCTCCCATAAGCAAATAACACAAATTCTCATATTTGCATGCATGTGTTAGTCAACAACTATTTACACAGTGACAAAGCTTGAAATGATTTCCTTCTTTCATTGCATTTGTCCATACAATTTGGTATATCCAAATTAATTATTTTTCCTCAAAATTCTTCTAATTTGTTGAAGATGTTTAATATAAGTCTCTCTGCTTTTCCACACTCTCCTCTTATGTAGGTTCTGGCAAACCTTTGCAACGCATTTATTTTCTCCATGCCTAATTTATATAACAAGTCGCAATGGTTGTGTAGTAATTTAAAATCCCCCCCCCCCCCATTGTAACTGGGCACGATTCATGCAATTTCTTCTTTTGTCTAGAAACAGTGAGCCTGCGTTATGTGTGGTATGATGTTCCTAGTTGAATCTATTAAACAATTAGGTTGCACAATATTCAATTACCTGCCCGAGACAAACTATATTAAGGACATTAGAAGGCTATTTTAAAAACATAACTAAAATAAAAATACTTGATTCCCAGATTAATCACAATTGGAGCAGGAGTCAGAAGCATTGTTTTGACAATGGGTGCAACTAAACACAAACACAAAAATCAACCTAGACTGGGAACGAGGTTGAGACTCTGTTGTGCATGGCTCAGTGCAGTTAGATCGAAGGTCAATGCACACATTTAATAGGGTAAGTGCAGTAAAGTTATAATTACATTATTTCCACAGTACTATTCAGAGATGCTCATCACAATATTCCTTTAGAGTTGCTGAAGACCGATGTAGGCCTCTATACTTTGTATGACCACAGGCTGCAGAAGCATAGTCCTATTGTATTTAGTGCTCTAAGCTTTTATTCAGTTCCAGGATGGTGATGTGAGGGAGGAGAGAGATTTAACACTAGGGGGCATATTATCAAGAAACAGCGTTAAGCGTTGAGAGTTCCAATAGAAGCCCATGTTCTGGTGTCAACATGGGCTTCTATTGGAATTCTCAAGGGCATATTATCAAGCCCATTATCCCCGCTTTAGCTGCAGTTTTCTGCTGCTAAAGCGGAAATAATTTTAACATCGTGCTTGATAATATGCCCGATGGTTCTGTGATGATGAAGCTGAGTCAATGAGAATTGTTGAGTAAATGTTTGCAGTGTGAATGTTTCCCAGTTTCTTCCTTAGTTGAGCTCATGCTGCAAGGCAGCTTTGAGGGTAAAAACTTAAAAATGTTTGCATGATCAGTGGGTGATATCTGGAGAATGGAGCACTCACATCATCACTGAAGAAACATGCATGCAGATGGGGCAGTTTATTTGTGTGAAAACCATTGACGAGCACACTTATGCTATTGCGAGGAAGCACACTTTCTCCACAATTCACGAACCCAGAACTACATAACTGTGAGTTGAATCAATTCTATGGAGTTTCTACTATCGAAGGCACTAACGTTGGAGCACATTATTATTTTTATATAGTACACAGTGTCCAAAAACAAATTGTGAGAACCTCAAAAGCTCATTCATATGGTTAACAAAAGCAAACCTAGGCTTATTACCACCCTCAACTCTAGAGAAAGGAAAACCATAGTCCATCAGCTAACCACAGCGAAGCATCATGAGCTGCTTCAGCAATAACTGAATGAAACATTATTTTTCCACAGAGGGTATACACATACTCTTACACCCTTTAAAATCAATAGAATAGAGTACAGTTAGAGGTTGCACACTTTTTCAACACCAGAGTGCAGAAAATGTTTCTGACCTTACGTAAGATTTATGAATACATGCAAAGCTACTTTGGGTGGCTCTGATTGGCTTAATAAATCTTGAATAATGCAATGCAGTGCAGCACAGAAAGGTTGGTTGCTGCGCTGCATGACTTTTTCATAAATAGGCCCCTCAGTCTCTGAGCTCTGTATTATATTGTTGTTTCATTTCAGAGAGGAAAAATTCCTGTTCATAGTGCAGAAATGACTTAGGACCATAATGGTCAAACATATCGGAAATCATCCTACATCCCACTCGTTCCTATGCTGGAATGGTTGGCCCTCTGCCTTTGGGGTGAAATCCTTAATATGGTTAATAGGACTGTTGGGTGAAGGATATAAACCCAATACTCAAGCATATACCAAGTCATCCCAACAATGCAGTGTCATACTAACCGGACTGCTTAAGTAGGTGTTTAGTGGTTTGAGTTTCCATTCCAGCCTGTCCAAATGCCATAGGGATCTACAAAGATTGGTGTGGTCCATGTGTCTCCAATTTTCTCAGGTTCTGCCATGGACACTCCACTGCTATTCTCATTTGGGCCACCATGTAATATAGGGAAATGTTGGGCATTTTCAAACAACCCACTTCTCTGCTTTACATCAGGAGCTACTGGGAGACCCTGGACACTTTGTCTCTCCTTAAAGACTGCATGCGCTGCTGTTGGGTTCTTCTTTGGATAACCCCTTTCCGCCCAGATCAGAATGATCAGGAACATGTATGGGATGCAGGAGATCATTCATTTGAATAACATTAATCGTTTCCACCCTTGAGATACTCAAGTTCCCCATGACACCAGGTTCAAAAGCCTTTTCTCAGTCTTATGACAGCAGAATCTTAGGAAATGTCTTAAGTACACTCTTTTTAACCAGGTGTTTAGTATCTCTAATGTTATCATATGCCGCAGACTCCTGTAAGAACCCACTGTGGTCCGGGTGGGTCAGGAAGGGAAGTAGTTCATTTAGGCTAGTGGCTAAAATTTAGGTATACAATTTTGTGTCAATATTCAATAGGGCAATGGGGCAGTAGGGGGTCACACTTTCGTATAACCTTCCCTCATTTGGGTAGGACTGAGGTAATATCTTACCTCATCAAGGAAGTTCTAAAACTTGCTTTGGCGCAATAATCACATGAAATCGCCAGTTTTGGAGCAATCTTGTTTGAGAATGCCTTGTAAAATTGGGCCATGAACCCACCAGGCTCAAGCCCTTTATAACATATCAGTGCCTTTATTGCTGTCTTCACTTCTTCATTTAGTATGGAGAGTGCAAAAGCTTCCACCTGGACCCCTGGAAATCCATAAAGTTGCACCTCATTTATATGCACTAATTGCTAGGAATCTGCATAAGCTTAACAGGAAGTGCAAGTCCAACCAGAAGAGGCAGAAGTCTTCGAGTTCCTCTTCATCCTCAACCAGTTTACTGCCCGAGGCTGATGTGTACCTCTTTGACATACACTTTCCTGCTTCCTTCAAAACAGCCTAGGTAGATAAGTGCTTACATTGTGACAAGCAACATAGGTTCCAATCCATAGGTGTAGGAGGGAAATCTCCTCTCTATTAGAATAATGCAAGTGTAGCTATCTCTGGCTGTCATTATTGTGCATGTATTTTGTTGTGTGTGGTTCCCTGCCCTCTCCTCTCGAAACTCCTGAATTTGCTGTTTAAGTTCCTGAACTTACAATTCATGGAGACACTGCCGATTAGCTGCAGCAGCTCTGAGGTGGCCTCGAATCATAGCTTCTAAAAGCCTGCCAAACCCACATCTTAGGAACCTCTTTTGACCTTACTCAATTGAGATGCAGGGTCTCTCAGCAGTGAAGGATGTAAGTGCCTTCTACGATGTGGCTCTGTGGTTCCTATTTCCATATGTATAGTCACTGAAAAATGGCAGAGACTGTGTTGCCCTGATGTTTGCTGTGCAGATCTCCTCTAAATGTGATATACTCATCAACATAAAATCAATGCATGTGTCTGATGAACTTGTGAGTTATGTATATAATCTGTATCTGCTGTGTGCAGTTTGCACCACATATCAGCCTTTTGCCTTATAATGGAGTCTTTCTGAATTGGAAGCCCTCACCTAAGGGAAGTACAATTTACTTCTGTTTCCCCTATTTAATCTTTTCCCTGCAATAACAAAACAATTGTCCACGCTGACTGCCTTGGACCGTGATGCTTAGAGACCATTGAGGTAAGACCAGCCGCGCAATGCCCAGACGGCTGAAAGGGTTTCAGACCCCCCCCCCCCGGTCATATGTTGCTTATCCCTGGCACGCCCTAGTTTTTCACAGGTCTTTGAAAGACCATTTGCATATTTACATACCTTTGTAAACTGGTCAACAAGGCTTAGTTTTTTTCTGGTTCCAGTACCCCTTGGCCCCCACTCTGCCTATTCCTTATATTTGTCTTTAACTTTTACTGCTGTATTGTGAGAATGCATTTCATGAAAAGGAATATAAAGTAGGGTTGCCTAAAGAAAAATACCAGCCATTTGTTGTTTAAAGAGCCTTCAAAGGCCTCATCTTGACAATGATAGGGTATAAACAAAATAGTATGTATTCATTTGTAATGTGATTTTTCTTTCTTTGTTCCCTTTAATTATCAGTCATGGATCATTCAAGCAGCCCGAGAACACAATGAAAAGTGCTTTCTATTTATATTTGCTGTTCCAAGTATGCACAGATTAGTGCTGAAAATAGGCATTGGGTGACTGCTTATTTTTGTACAGTTTGGGACATCAATATGATGAGCTGGCAACCCCATTCACAAGACTGGATGTTTGCTGCAGAATGAGCGCAAAATTTATTTCCTCCACCCTCGATCCCTGAACAGGGCCGGACTGGGAAACCAAACTGGCCAAGGCAATTGAGTTGGACCGGCCACAGGGGAGGGGTGCGTTTGGAAAAAACTGCATCAGCTTTTGGTACAGGGGGCCGATATAGCAACACTGGTGCATAACCGGCCCCCTGTATCAAAAACGGCCCTTACTGGTCCAAAATCGGCCCCAACCCTTCCGGCCCACCGAGAAAACGCCTGGTGTCTGCTACATCCAGTCCTGCCTGACCCTCAATAATGCCATAATAGCAAGAGTTTAACTTTATATCTGAAACCCTACGCCAGCCCTCAATAACATGCTGAGTTACTTCAAGTGTCTGGGAATTCACCCTGCATTCAGATAATGTACTCCTCATTCTCGCCCTTCACTTTCACACTCACCGCGATCACAATCCACTCACACTGATCATCACCATGCAACCACACCATTCACCTACACTCACAGTGATCACAATGCACTCACACTGATCACCATGCATTCACACCATTTACCCTGCACTCACCCTTGACCACACTGCACTTATGCCACTCGCCATGAGTTCACACTGTTCTCCCTCCACTTACCCTGCGTCACATGAACACACCGCTCACTCTGCACTTACAGTGATCACTCTGCACTCACAATGCACTTGCGTTGTTCACCCTGTACCTCAACCTGTAGTCACACGAGCACACTACTTACCATGCACACCAGTAGCGGCTGCTACTTGATGGGGTGGTCTCAGGGGCAGGAAGGAGAGGAATCTAATTCTTAAAAAAAGACTTCCCTTTAACAGCCATCCACCTGCCGCTTCTCCTCTGTCCTCTTCATCTTCCTCTCCTGCCAGGCAGCAGAAAACACTCGGGCACACAGGCTGCCCTGAGCCAATCACAACGCTGCAATGCAGCATTGTGATTGGTCTGAGCACCATGGATCGGCACCCAGACTGGAACAGGGAGCCTGTGCATGTTCCTCAATGAATATGACACTTTACTCCGCACGCGTTTACAAAGCGTGCTATTACCCTAAATTTTTTACTCTGCAGCAATATTTACAATGCAAGGCTTTACACCACAAATCTTTACAACGCATTGTCCACTACAACGTCCACTGTTCTAACTCCACCGGGGCATTCTAATGGGGAATGCATTGTAATAGCTTGCGGTGAAAAGCCCTGCATTGTAATGGTTGCTGCAGAGTAAAAAATGTGGGCTAATGACATACGTTGTAATGCAGTCGGTGTAAAGGATGTTTACTCAACAGGCTGTGTAATGCAGCCTGATAGGAACATGCAAAGTATGTATGAACTATTTGGTCGGCCCAGGAGGGCCAACCAAACAGTTCATGGGCACATAGGGAGTACACACCAATCCTCCCCTGCTCTGGCCAGCCCCACCCAGCCCAACACTGACTTTAATAGGGATTGTAAAATGATAATAACATTACGTTATTATCATTTTATTGTTCCTTATGAACAGTGGGGCAACGTTCTTCCACCTTAGCGGAGGAGCCGCCACTGCTGCACTCATGTGACACTTTATTCACCTGTCCCCCTCACTGCTCACTCGGCTATCTCACTCAAACAAGCCCACCACTAACCATACATTCATTTGTTCCACTCTGCACTTACATCCGCAACCAAATTCATATGGTCACCTCACTCACCCTGCAGTCACTCCTTTCACCCTACTCTCACCCTGATGCATCGCTCACCATTCACTCACATGGGCACTCCTGTCACCCGCACAGTGCATTAGGTAAATGTACCTGCTACAAAGAAGGTGTACCATGCAGATCACAGAACTGAGTGTGAGTAAACTATGAGTATCCCTATAAAAAAATGAAATGTTTGTCAGAAAGGGACTATAGAGAGATAAGGTGCATTTTTGGAGAGTGGTAGTGAGGGAATTAATGGAGAAGGAGGAAATGGGGGAGGGGTGTTAAAAAAGACTGTTGCCCTGTGCGAGACCAGTGCTAGGGCCAGTCCATAGTCAATGCTCCCCCTCCCCAAAGTTCGGGTCTAGTTGCGCCCCTGGGTAAGTCCCAGCAGGTTTAGGGGATCCTGTTGTTATACTGCAATGAAGGATGAAGATAGTAAATGTTTCTAAAACTTCTTCCCTTTAGAATTCATCACTTCATTTTGCACATGTAGACCTGTTGATTTTTGAATGCTCTACCGTAGGTATGTAGCTATTCTGCTTTCTATTTACTGTTGCGTACTGGTCTCCAGTCGTAATATTATATATATGACTAACTGCTTTGTGTCCTATCTGTGCCTATTTTAGAAGTGACGATCCTAAAATAGAACTTTGATATCATCCAACAAATGTGTAAACTAGGAGACAAGATGGTAAGATTAACATTCACTGAAATTAAATGGCAGGACGCTTCTACACACGTTGCCTTCTCTTTGCTCACCAATGAGACACGTGGTGTTAAACTATAGGACTCTGTCTTGATGACTAGACCACGAAAGTTCAAGATCACAATGGCATGTACCTTTTCTCGACACTGAGACACGGGGGGGGCAGATTTAAAAGCCCCTTGTGCTGCCAGTACATCACATTTTGTGTCGCACTGGCAGTGTGTTTCCCTGCCTCACATTTACGAGGACATGAAAACCCACCCTGGATGGCTTTCCCTGTCCTTGTAAATATGGCCCCTTTATATGCAGCACTTTGCGCATAACTAGTGTTCCATGGGTGTTGCTGTGGGTGTTCCCACGCAACACCCATTGACCCTGACACATTTCCACATTTACGAGGAATCGTAAATCTGGAAATGTGTGTGAATGCTATGTATCCCCAGGGGAGGGGTAGGGAGGTGCAACGAGGAGAAATGTATTAATTTATCCTCGTTTTTGTTTCCTGTTTCTATGCGTGCTGCATTCTGCAACACACATAGAAAGAGGAAATTACCTCTAATGATTGTTTTGTTCAGGAAGGTTTCCCTTTATGAACAAAAACAATCTCCCCACAACACAGGCATCCTTGCACCATGGTGCAAGGATACCTGTGTCAGGCATTGGCAGCAGTTTGAGCACCAGCGCTGGGGAAGCACTGTGATGCAACATATCATTGTAAATTTGTCGCATCACTGTGCTTTCCAAACTAACGCTCCATGGCGCTGCAAAATTACTTGCTGTACCGTTCTGCGTTAGTTTATTGTAAATCTGCCCCCTGGTACCTAATTATATTATATCTCTACAGCACAGTATGGTTACATATACCCATCACTCCCCCATCTTGTATTTCTTTCACACCTGGTGCATGTGCACTTTACAAATACCCAATGTAATACAGTTAACTCAATTCAGAATGCGTTGTGGCTTGCATCCTAAGTTTCCAAACCAGCATTCTTTTAAGGCATGTCAACGTGAAATGCAACAAAAGTATCCGATTTTTGAAGTTCCCTATCCTCCATAGTACCGAATTATCTTGTATTCTCCTAATGAAAGATTACCCCTGCCTTTTTGATCGTTATTAAAATAACAAACAGTTCCTGTCTAGTGTCTCGGTATTCCTGCCATGAGTCCTGATTTTTTGCTTCAACAGCATATTCAAAGTATCCCCGATAAGTATCAGTGCCCTGAAACGTCCAGTTTGTCAACAGTTTTTTGACACTATCGTCTTAACTGATCACGGAAATGAAAGAGGTACATTACAGACAATCTGGAAGAAATGTAATTTTAGAGAACCCTTATCTCTGAAAGCCTCAGCACTTTGGTCACCCTATTTTTTATGAGAATTTCATTAAAAAGCAGATAAGACCTTTATGTTGTCAAAACAACATTTGCTAGTGATTAGTAGAAAGAAGCTTAGTTCATGTTGTGCAGAAGAAAGGGTTATCATTAACACTAATGGGACACTAACATTCCTTTAATCCTTTGCTGGATGTTTAAAAACTTAACAATTTCAAAAACTTCTGAAATTGACGAATGAAGCCTTTGCATTGCATATCTATTCACAGAGGCGCGTAGAATACAGATACTTCATTTTCGACACGCATGCACAACCCATTTGTCACCTGTCATGTTGCTGCTGCATGCTGTTACTTATCTCAAACATTGTAGCTTATCGTGTCATAATCTTTGCTTTAACTGACGTGGAAGTAAAGGACTTTGGTTGTACCAAACTGGTACCTCATTTATATAAAGTTATTGACCAGATATATAATTTTACATCAATGATGTCTGCAAGTTTCTCGATAACCAATTGTTTGCCAACTTTATTTTAGACTGTCTGTAGTAAAAAACATATAAACGTTGTCTAGTCATTCCATCTTATGGTTAAAATACATTAGAGAAATGGTCATATACACTAAAATTTCATGTGGGTATTGCCTTTAAAGTCAGAAATAATAATTTAAATGTGAAACATGTTTGGTAGCATGATAGGTATAATGTCAATAAATGTATTTATTTACTCCATTTAAATATGCATCATCGTTCACTTATTTTATAGCGATATGACATGGTTTAACACTAAAACTATTTACATTCTTCCTTGAAGTGCGAACAAGCTAACACGATTGTAAATGAAATCAATGCCCGTCTCACTTTTTTTTTACTTTCTTAATTCCATGTTATCTGCTCATAATAATTCAAAATTAAATATTCCAATTTATTATGCATTCATTTCAACAATTCTTCCTTTTAAGAGAACGAACTTGTGAGAAATTGGGTTGTTGGTTGACTGGGGGGTGAGCCTTGGTCAATCAACAGCCACAATCCCTTGCAGGCTAAACGCCAAAAAGTCACTAAATTAACACAGGCTTAACTATGGATAGCTTTGCACAAAAAGCAGTCAGACTTAACTTAGAGGCAATGTGTAAAATATTCATACAGTACACAAACAGTAAATAATGTGACAACACAGCTCAAGAAACCCCCCAAACCGTTTTCAATAAATAGACTAAAGTAAAAAAAATGATTAGTTGTGCAAGACTGGGTCAACATCACAATTTAAGGCCAACCACAATGGAGCGCACTTCGGATACAATAAGTGGGTTGGGCCCTGTTAGCGCTTTCCTTTGGACCTAAGAAAATTCTTGAAGAAAAAGATCTGAGAAGGTAAAGTCCCGCTGGGCAAAGCTACAGGAGGTGTCCGAAGAGGGAGCGTCAATGTCAGATGGCCTCATCAAAACCATGGTGAAGATTTCAACATTTGCACTTGGTCACCAAAATGGATGTCGAAAATCTCAAGTGGGACAAGGCAAAGGGCTATAGATGAAAACAGTACCATGAGGTCAGAGACCCCTTTGGCGAGTGACTAGAGAAAAACATTTGCTGCAGGACACAAGAATGTGGTGGGAGAATCCGCAAAATCAATTCGACCAGCAATGCACCTAGGATGGATAGTAAGCTGGTTGGTCCCGGTCTTTTCCTGGTTCTCAGAGCACTTATTATCCATATTTTGTCCTCAGTTTTGGAAAGTGGCCACCTGGGCACCTTTATCATCCCAACCAAGAGTCCAGGACTGGTGGAACACCTCTTGGGGGTTCTGGACTCACTCAGACTAGGTAAGGCGCAGATTCCAGATGGTGGGAGCTTTTTGGTTCCCTGTGGCTCAGAACAGGAGGCCAGCAAACTAGCCCTTGGAGTCCCTTGTGGAAATCCTGGGTGCAGATGAATATGCAGGGCTTAACAGTAGAGCTGGCATATCACGGTTCAAGGCTGGCTTCAGGCAACAAAGCAGTCCTTCCAGGTACAGCAGCAGTCTGACAGAGTACACTGCAGCTCACAGCAGCAGGCAATCCTCTGAGAGTCCTTCCACAGGTCCAGCAGTGAATCGAAGAGTGGGTCTGAAGGTCCTATTTTTATACCCTGGTGCCCTTCTTCTTGAAGGTTGGAGAAGCTTCTGGAAAGGTTCTCTGAAGTGCATGCAATTCCCTTCCTCTCCTGCCCTAACTCCAAGCTGGTTGCAGTGACAATACCGAATTCTTGGGTCCTTTGTGTGAAGGGAGAGCACAGGCTCTCCAGGTGTAAGTAGGTTTGAGCTCAGCTCTACCCTCATCCTGCTATCAAATGGCCCATTAAGGCACACCTAATCCCTCTAATAATAATAATAATAATAATGATAATATTTTATTGTTTATAGTTGTTAAATCCTTTAAAATATAGAACTACAAACATAAGTAGCCTTGGTGGAATTCACAATGTAGGCGTCGAATAATTTTTAGCTTTTTAAAAAAGCTGTTGATTTTCAAAATACAGTAGGATAGCAAGACCAAATTCGAACATTGTTCAATTGAGTGGCAAACCAACACAATACTTCAATATAAAACTCATCCCTCTGTTGTGTGACTGTCTGAGAGGAATTTACAAAGTCTAATTGTCAGCTACACCCTGTCATGCAACCCAAGACAGGTTACAGGCATAAAAGGGCCATGGGTAGGAAAATGCATACTTCCTAAAAGATCCATTTTCAAACTTGTAAGGAAAAATCTGAATTTATCATTAACAAGGGGTTATCATTACAATTTCATAGGTACCAAACAGGACCTTCAGGAGATAATTTCTCCATTTAGATTTTTTTGGAACAGTGATTTCTGGAACAAAAAGATGTCACGCTTCTAAGGAAGTCGTCATCACAGAGGGTGGCACGCTGCACCCTATTGGTCAGGAGTTCTCCCCTTCTTGCCAGTCCAGAAACCTGGATGAATATTGGAGAGCTGCCGAGCCACTCAGATCCCTGACTGGAAACATGAAAAGAAGAAGGACTGCTCTGCTGAACCCCTGGTCTGCACCAAGAGAGGAATGCACTCTAAAGGACTGCACCTGCTGCATACTGTGGGCTTCGCAAAAGAGGACTTTGGCTTCCTTCAAAGGATGAAGGAGTGGACTGAAAGCAACAGGTACAATAGAGCTTCATGAAGTCACCTGCATCAGCTTCATCAAGAAGAGACCAGCTGACCAGCATCCAGTGGAATTTTAAGGATTTGACCAGGTGCATTGTGAGAATAGTAGTCCCAACGACTCTGCCTGAAATCCATATTTGCCCCGCGGAAGGCCTCAGGGAACCTTGCCATTGTTGATGAGAACCAAGACCTCACAGAATCATTGAGTCATCATACTAAAGCTGGCCACAATTGGCGAAAGGCAACCTGGGTTGCCAAGAGACTTGTTCAAAGTCGGGAGAAAAAGAACTAAAAACCTGCGTAAGTGCCAAGGTAAAGTTTGGACTGGCCCGACCACCCAACAGATCTGAACAGTGCTCAATTGTAGTCAGCCTGAAATATTCACTTGGTCTAGTCAATTGGGAAAAGATATCCCTGGTTGGTGCTTTTTGATTTTAACCCCTTTGCTGCTAAGCCTTTCCCCCCTTGTGCTAAGTGTTTTTTTTTTGCTATTTGGGGTAATTTGCGCTTAGGCCCCTGTAACTTTTTGACCACATAAGGAATCCACGTCAAATTTGTGTCCTTTTTTTCCAACATCATGGGAATTCTAAGGGTACCCAGGGTTTGTGTATTCCCCTGGAGGGGATCCAGAAATTGGCCAGAATACAGCAAAACATTTTTTTTGGGGGGGGGGGGGGAATGGGAAAAAAGGGTTACAGATGAAAGCATCTTTTTTTCCCTACAAACTGTATCAAAAAAGGTATTGTGTTGCAGAAATCACCATCTTCCCAGCTTTCAGGGACAAGCAGAATTTTGTCAGAAAACCAACATTTTTTACACAGTTTAGGCATTTTTCTGGGACATAGCCTATTTTTGCTATTTTTTGTACTTTCAACCTCCTTCCAGTTAATGGTAGAAATGGGTATGAAAGCAATATTGGATCCTGGAAAGCTCTACATTTTAGAAAAGTAGACAGAATTTTGAATTCAGAAAGGGGTCATTTATGTAGATCCTTCAAGGTTTCTTTATAGAAACTAACAGTTAAATATAGGAAAAATTGAAAATTAGTTAAAAAAAACAGCCATTTGTGTCAACATTTTCACCTGTAACTTCTTCTAATTATGACAGCTGTTTGAAAGCAATATACCATTACATCCGCTGGACTTTTCTGTTCTGATTGTGGAGATATATAGGACTTGTAGGTTCACCAAGAACCCGATGAACCCAGAGCCAATAACTGAGCACCGACTTGCAAAGGTTTTTTATTATGTACCGGATATATAGCAATTATTCTGGGAAAATGTATACTTGGAAAAATCGGTATGAAAGGCAACTATTTATTACTGAATTGGGAACAAAATATAGAGTATAGAAACAGTAGATATTAGCACATTTCCGAAATTGGCTTTTTTTTTTTAAAGCTAGCTCTGCTGGGACCTAAGGAAACCTAGCAAACCTATACATTGATGAAAATTAGACACCAAGGGTAATCCAGGATGGGGTGAATTGACTGGCTCTCACCAGGTTCTGTTACCCACCATCCCTTGCAAACCTAACAAATTGTAAAAAAAAAAAAAAACATTTTCCTCACATTTCTGTGGTGGAAAGTTCTGGAATCTGCGTGAATCCACAAATTCTACCCACCCTGCGTTTCGCAAAGTCTTATGAGAAAAATGGTACCTCACTTGTGTGGGTAGGTCTGTTGCCCGTGACAGGAAACGGCGCAAAATGCAACGTGGACACACCACATTTTCACAGTGAAAAATTACCCTTTTTTTTGCATAGTGCCTAGCTGTAGTTTCTTTTATCTCTAGCACTGCCGGCACCTAGGGAAACCTAGCAAACCTATATATCTTTGATACCTACACACCCAGGGTAATGCAGGATGGGGTGACTTGACTGGCTCTCACCAGGTTCTGTTACCCAGAATCCCTTGTAAACCTAAAATTCTTTCAAAAAAAGCAATTTTACTCACATTTCTGTGGTGGAAAGTTCTGGAATCTACGTTTATCCACAAAATTCCACCCACCCTTCGTTCCCCATAGTCTTCAGAGAAAAATGGTACCTCACTTGTGTGGGTGGGTCAAGTACCCACGACAGGCAAGGGTCCAAAACCTATTGAGGCAACATCAAAATTACCTATCACAAAACAACCTGTTTTTTTTAAGAGGGTAGTTTTTGGCCCGAGCTCAGTGGACATCTAGGGAAACCTACCAAACCCACACATTTCTCAAAACTAGATACCCGGTGGAGACTAGCAAGGTATGACTTGCATGTGTCCCCCAAAATTTCCCTACCCAGAATCCCCAGCAAACTTCAAATTTTGTTGAAAAAATCAAATCTTTCTCACATTTCTGTGTGAGAAAGTTGTAATATTAATGGGCTGACACAAACTTCCTACAACCCAGCTTTTCTACAGGTCACCCATTAAAAATGGTACCTCACATGTGTGGGTAGGCATAGTGGCTGCAACAGGAATTGGCTCAAATCGTACTGTGGAGACTTCAATATTGCATATAACAAAACGACCTGGTTTTGGGGGGGGGCACCTGTTTTATGGCCCTGGGGTCGCAGTCATCTAGGGAGTTTGGGGGGAGCAAAGGCTCTTGCCCAAGGGGCCGCTCCCATACTCCTTGGTGTCTAGTAGGTGGATTCCTGCTTGGGGATCGCCCTCCTGGGGTGATCCCCAAGCAGCGATCCACTGGAGATTCTCCCCTTTTCAATGATACCTCTCCTGTCTTCCTACGCGCTCAGGGGGATGAGATAGCCCCCTGAGCATGTAGAAAGTAAAACTGAAATGCGCCTAAAGGCGCATTTCAGTTTCGGTTTCTATGAAATGACGTCAGCGCGACATGTGCGCTGATCGTCATTTCACAGAAACGGGTGGGGCAATGACACAGTAGCACTTGTTCGTGGGACGGCTCCCGCGCGTCCGATGCATTGAAGGGGTTAAGAACTAAAAGGCATAAATTTACATTTAGGGGCACATGCATAAATGTATGCTTTCGCGAGTTCTTAATTGCAATTGTGAAGGAATCGCAACTAAGGACTCGCAAAAGCCTATGCATGTAGGAATCGCTATAAAAATAGCGAGTCATAAACATTCCTCAATTGCGACTCGCAAATTGCGAGTTGCAATTAAGGAATGGCAATTGCGCATGCAATTTCAAGGGTGCAAGGGTGTCAAAAGGACACCCTGTTGCACCCCTGAAATTGTGATGTGCACCCATGTTGCTCACAGACATGCCGCAAGGGCATGTGTGTGTGTGTGTACCCTGAAACTTTGAAAAGTGCAATTTAGTGCATTTTTTAAAGTTATCTTTAAATACCATCAGGTTTAAATAATCGGTATTTAGCGGTCCATAATAGCAAAATCGCTATTTTAAGTGCAATCTTTACATTGCATTTAAGGCATCGCAGTTTGCGATGCCTTAAATGCAATCGCCAATTGCAAATGTTGCATTTGGGATGATGCACCCCAAATGCAAAAATTGTGGTCCAAAAGGGGCAGATCTGCGAATCTGACCCTTTGCGACCGCAACTTCAAATGCTGCATGTGCCCCTTAGTCTTTAAAAATTCATATCTCCGGTTCCCTAAATTGGATTTTGGTCATTTTAGTGTCATTGGAAAAAAACAGATATTTCCTATTTGTATAAATAGGTGTTGAACTGTTATTGTTTCTTGTGTCCTACTTATTTGTTGTTTTGGTGATATTAAATTCTTTACACACTTTTCTCCTAAGTTAAGCCTGACTGCTCATGAGCTAAGCTACCAAGGTTTGAGAAGGGATTCATTTACTTATACTTGACTGGACCTTTTTTGTGAATATGGTGCTATTACTAGATATAGGTACCTACCTGCACCTACTATTAAACCACATTCCAACATGTGGTGCATAGTGGTGGAATCTAGTACCTATGTTTAATATTACCATGCGGCATTTATGGGAAGATCTTTAAAAAGCCTCTACAGTTGACCTTGAGCATTTTTTTATTGGAAAAATTACTAATTAACTCATTTAATTAAATAAATTGTTTCTAAATTGTTCTTAATCAATTTTTGAAAATTTTTTGTGTGACCCAAAACTAAGGGTACCATACAGCTTGATCTGGGTAACCTATCCACACTCACTGTAGTACAGCTTAGGGGGTTGTGTAGGGCTATGGGGTTACCAGATTCTACCACCACCAAGAAAGGAGAGCTGATAAAGTCCCTTGAAGCCTGGGCAGAGGCTGAGCTAGTAGAAACAGAGAAAGCCCCAGAGGTAGAAGAGGAGAATGACACCTCCAATCTCCAAGAGGAAGATGATAAGCGCCTGTCCACCTCTTCACTAACCAGGGACTTGGCTACAGGAAGTGGGAGGGGAGGATCTGTGGTATCCACCAGAGAGGAAGCAGAAGTTTCCCTCAGAGTTAAAGAACTTGAGACTCAGTTGGCCTATATAGCTGTGGAGGAAAATAAGTTTTCCCTTTCTAACAAGATGCGGGCAAGAGCGAAGAGATGGTTGCAGCAAAAAAAGTGTGAGGTGTCAAGGGGTGTTGGGTTTGACACAAGGCTGCCCAAGGTGATTGCCCCCAAATACCAGGAGGGAGACGACATAGACAAGTGACTGACAGCATTTGAGAGGGCCAAAGAATAAGGAGGGTTAGCAACCAATAATTGGGTGTATTTTTGCAGAAGTTGATCCCAGTAATGGTGAGGCATAGGCTCCTGCCCCTAGAGGGGGAGGAAGCAAAGCCTTACTCCCACATGAAACAGTGTCTGATCAGGAAGTATAGTCTCACCTCAGAGCAGTACACGATGAGGTTTAGGGACACCCAGAAAGTCAGCACCAAATCGTGGGTGGACTTTGTTGAAATTCTAGTAAAGGTACTGGAGGGATGGATAGAGGGTAGACAGGTAAGTACCTATGAGGGGCTTTATAATTTGTTAATGAAGGAGCACATTTTGAGTAATTGCTCCTCAGAGAAGTTACACCAGTATCTAGTTGACTCAAAACTGTTTGGTCCCAGGCAACTGGGGGAGAGAGCAGATGAGTGGGTGAGAACCAGGGTTTCCAGGGAACACCAGAGGGGTGATCAAAAGAAAGGAGAACAGGTACTCTCCCAGGGGAAAGCCTAGTAACCCAGGCACAAAAGCTAAACGTATTCTAAAGATCCACAAACACATGCACATGGAGTGGAATCCCTGAGCCATTCCACTTTCAAGGGGAGGGGCCGTAAATGGGAAGTCTTTTGACCCTGCAAAAACACTGGAAGGTTCTTTGACCTACAAAGTCAAGAACGTGTTATGAGTAACTGTTTTCAGCCAGGATATCAGAGAGGAGATGCTCCTTGCTCAAAGAAGCCCCCCCCCACCAGTGGACTGTCCATAGGGATGGCTAGTGTAGGGGTGGAGTTGTCCCGTTGTTGGGAAGGGGATTCACATAGTTGACCTTAATTTCATTGGGTGGGTTGGAAGTTGCAGCCCTGTCAGCCTTACCGTCTAACATAGAGATGTGCAGGCAAAAGCCTAAGATACATGGCACTGAGGTTGAGGCTCAGAGAAATACATGAGGCAGTGTGACTATGGTCATAGACACACTGGTTTCTCCAGAGGAGATCCTAACTGGTGTAGTCCACCAGGTAACTTATGCAGATAGCAGATCCAAATTCAATCCCATGGCAATGAGGAGCTTGGAATGGGGAGGTGTGACAGGCCCTAAGTAGGTAGTTATGTCTCCCACACTCCCAGAACAGTGTCTACTGGGAAATAATTGACGCTTCTGACTGATGAGGGGAGGAGAGGATGGTCCATGCACAGATACTGGATCTCCCTGAGTGGGTTTGTGCTATGAATAGTTCACAGACTACACAGAAGGGAAATGCAGGACACTTGGAACCTGTAACAATGGAGTAAGTTTAAAAGGACTTGCGAAAGAGCTCACGGTCTGGTGAGCCAGCCCAAAGTATTCCAGAGGTGCAGGCGGAATCCGACCCTGAGGGGGAGTATCTAACCTCTGACTGCAAGATCTGTCTTACTTGTCAGAATTGCAATGAGCTGGCAAACACTATACAGAGGAGTTATGTTCACGCAGAAAGAGAGGGTCTCATTCTTGGAAGTCTGAGCGGACTGCCTCCAGGCAACAATAGGATGATTTCAGTGTATTCCACAGTGTGTAGTGGGAGGAGGGAGTTCTCTATACTGAGTCCAAAGACCTCAAGCAAATGGCAACCAGGATATTGTTGGGGCAGACCAAGACATGGAATAAGTTGGTTAACAATTTCTTTTGGCCCAACACGATATCCAATGTAAAGTAGTTCTGCAGCTCCCATGTAACCTGTTAAGCGAGTGCCAAGACAGGGGACAAGCCAAAGGCTCCCTTGATACCACCTCCAGATGCCTCCAGATATCTACAGGAAATAGTAGAACAGCCACTGCTCCCACAGTGGGTAGGGCCCTACTTGGTGTGCTCACCAGAGTGGGTTTCCAAAGGAGATGGACACAGATAGGGGCACAAACATTATGTCTTACTATCTGAAGGCAACGTGGGATGCATGTGGTATTAACTATAAATTCAGCACCCCATAACATCCCCAGACAAATGGTCACTCAATCATTCAATAAATCAAACAATCAATCAATCAATAAGAAGTTTATAAAGCATACTACTCACCCGAGAGGGTCTCAAAGCGCTGGGGAGGGGGTGCAGCTCCGGATCAGTCGAAAAGCCAGGTATTGAGGCTCTTCCTGAAGGTGTGCGGAGAGAGGGAGTGTCCGATATTGACTGGGAGCTCGTTCCAGGTCTTTGCTCTGACGTAAGAGAAGGCTCTTCCACCTGCTCTGGTTCTGCGGATGTGTGGGGTTTCTGCCAGGACGAGGTCGGCAGAGCAGAGGTTCCTTTTGGGTACTTGGCAGGAGATTCTTTCGTTGAGGTATTTGGGTCCAAAGTTGTAGAGGGATTTGTAGGTGTGGGTGAGTAGCTTGAATGTTACTCTCTTCAAAATGGGGAGCCAGTGGAGGCCTCCTAGGTGTGAGGTCATGTGTTGGTGTCATGGGGATCCAAGGACGAGTCTGACTGCGGTGTTCTGGATGGTTTGGAGTTTGTGTAGCAGGGTTTTGTTGATTCCGGCATAGGGGGCATTACCGTACTCCAGTCTGCTGGTTACAAGTGTGTGGGTGATGGTCTTTCTGCATTCACTGGGGATCCACTTGAAGGTCTTGTGGAGGATACGGAGGGAGTTGAAGCAGGTCGAGGTAACGGCGTTAATCAAGCGGGTCATGGTGAGGGATGAGTCTAGAATGATGCTGAGGTTCCGGGCATGGTCCGTCATGGTGGGTGGGTTTCTGAGGGCAGGATGCCACCAGGAGCTGTCCCACACCGTGGGGGAGGGACCAAGGACGAGGACCTCGGTCTTCTCCGAGTTCAGTTTTAGGCAGCTGTCATTTATCCAGGCTGCAAAGTCATTCATTCCTTCATGAAAGCTGAGTCTGGTGTCTTCGGGGTTCTTCGTGAGAGAGAGGATGAGCTGGCTGTCGTCGGCATAAGATACTATGCTGAGCCCATGGTATCTGACAATGGCAGCGAGGGGGGTCATGTAGATGTTGAAAAGTGTGTGGCTGAGCGAGGATCCTTGGGGTACTCCACAGTAGATCTCTGTAGCTTCGGAGAGGAAGGGAGGGAGTCTGATCCTTTGGGTTCTGCCGAAAAGAATGGAGGGGATCCAGTCAAGGGCGGTTCCTCATACACCAGTGTCGTGAAGTCTGGCTGCGAGAGTGGGGTGTGAGATGGTGTTGAAGGCCGCGAGAGGTCCAGTACGAAAATGATCTGGTGGGAAATTCAATAAGACCCTGAAGGGCATGATCATGGGTTTGTCTGACAAACTTCGGAGGAGATGGGATGTTCTCCTCCCATGCCTGCTGTTTCAGTATAGAGAGTTGCCACAAAAAGGGATTTGCTCTAGCCCCTTTGACTTACTGTTTGGTCACCCTGAAAGAGGGCCATTGTGTTTCGTGAGAGGGGCTTGGGAGAAGACTCTAAAGGAAGCCAAGCAGAATATGAGATCTCACATGGCAGAGTAAATGAGCAAAGCAAGCAGCAACATGGAGACCATCCAAGAGATCATGAAGCTTTCTTATAACCAAACGTCTACTATGCCTGAGTACCATCCAGGTCAGTCGGTGTGGGTGTTGGAGCCTGCAGGTCCCAGGTCCCTCTAGAGCAAGTGGGATGGGCCCTATCTAATCTAAGAAAAGAAGGGCGAGGTCACCTACTTGACATTTGCACTCCCAGAAACCCACACAGGGTCCTGCATGTCAAGAGATTGAAACCTTCCTAGACAGGGAATATGACCATGCTGATGGTCACTGATGAAGGAGAAAGGGAGGAGAGTGAACCACTGCTAGACCTCCTCTCCAGCAATGTGCAAGATGGGTCAGTGGAGGGAATTGTCCATTCTACCAATTGACAGGCCAGCAGCACAAATACATAAAGCAAGTGATGGAGCAGTTTACTGGACTATTCTCCTTGAACCCATACATCACCACTTGGTATGTACATTACATTGACACTGGTGACAACCTACCCGTCAAAAACAAGTTGTACAAGTTATCTGACCAGGCAAGAGCCAGCATCAAAGCTGAGGTAGCTAAGATTCTAGAGTTGGGGGTAATTGAGCCCGCTGACAGTCCATGGGCCAGCTCTGTGGTGCTGGTACCGAAACCTAATCACCAAGGGGGGAAGAAGTTAAGGTTGTGTGCCGACTGCATAGATTTGAATGCAGTAACTAAGACTGATGCTCACCCTATACCTAGAACCAAAGAGCTCATTGCTAGGTCTGAGTCTGAAATGTACCGGAGGACCTTTAATTTGACCTCACTTGCAGATTACCCAAGCCCTAAGTAGCAAAGGAGAGGTCAGCATTTTCCACTCCAGAGATCCACTTTCAATTCAAGGTGATGCCCTTTGGTTTGAAGAATGCACTTGCCACCTTACAAAGGTTGGTGAACTGAGTCTGGTTGGGGCTAGAAGATTTCACTGCAGCTTATCTTGATGCTATAACTATATTCAGCTCCACCTGGGAGAAGCACCTGGTCTACCTGAAGGGAGTACTTTAGGCCTTGCATCAGGTGTGCCAGACTATCAAGGCAAGTAATGCCATATATGACTGGGTTTAGTGGTGTAATTGTGCCACCTTGTAGGTGGAGGCCATGTACTACCTCTTCAGTTCAAAATCCAGACCATTCTGGATTGGGAGGCTCCTAAACCCGGACACAATTCAGGGCCTTTCTTGGCCTAACTGGGTATTACAGAAGATTTGCTTAGAATTATGGGACCATTGCTGCTCTCTTGACAGAACTCACCTCAAAGAAACAGCCCCAAAAAGGGTAATTTAGACTTCAGAGTGTCGGAAAGCCTTTGATACTCTGATGGAATCTATATAATCAGCACCAGCATTACTGGCCCCTAACTGTACAAAGTATTTTTTGGTTCAGACAGAGGCTTCAGAACAAAGGATTGGGACAGAGTTGGTACAAGTAAATGAAGAGGACCTAGATCAACCAGTTGCCCTCATTAGCTGGTGTCTCCTCCCCAGAGAACAAAGACAGAGTGCCATTGAGAGGGAAGCCTTTGCTGGGGTCTAGTCCATGAAGAAGCTGAGATCATAGCTGGTTAGTATTCACTTCTGTGTTCAAACTGACCACAGACCTCTCAGATGGTTCATGCAGATCAGGGGAAGAATCCTAAACTGTTGAAGTTGTCCATGTCCCTACAGAGGATGGACTTTACAGTGGAACACAGACCTTGGACTGCCCATGCCAATGCAGATGGACTTTCCTGGTTTTCCAATTTAGTCTTAGTTGATGAGGAATACAAGAGTGTATGTTAGTTACCCATTACCTTTCGAGTATGAGCTTTTTTTGATACATAAAATATCATAAAAGCATATACAATATTTTTAGAAGATAAAAATGTTAAAAAGATTGTACAACAGTTTAAAATATACAAGCATCATACAATCCGTAAAATTTACAAGATAAGATCCATTCATTTCATACAGACAACAGAGGTACAAAAAGCAACTAAGGCAATTCATAAGATTTAACATTTTAACAAAAGCGTAGCAGCAATTAGGATGGACGTATGGCAATCCGGACCCATACTCTAAACTCATAACGTGGCAGAACTAGTAAGGCATGCTGGCTTTTTAGTCAAGATCTTATTCCTTATCAGCCACGCTCAACCTAGAAACTTGGCCACCCCGCAAATCAATGTCAATGAGGTTGTATCTGTGCACAGAATGTAGAGTGCAGCGCGATGATTCATTGGGACAATCAATTGGCAGACAGGTTTAAGCCACTTAGCTCTAGCCAATCTGTAGGTCGGACAGGAAAACAAAAGGTGCGCAGTTGACTCGTTATGATAGCGCAACATGGGCAGGGTATAGGTGTCAAATTTAGTCCTTTCCAGGAAGCGGTCACACTATTGGTGGGAAGAGTCCGTAACCTCAGCTTCACATACAATGCCCTTTCCTTAGGGTCCTGTGTAAAGTCCATGTGGGGTTCCAGTCTACAGATGAATTTGTGTTCAAAGAACCCCCAGTATGTTTCCCTAGTTTGGAGTTCAAGATCTCACGTGTCTGGACCCAGTCCCAATACGCCCTCTTCAAAGCCTGCTTTGTGGGGGGGGACCTGATTCGTCCAGGCCTCCCTGAGGCCTATATCTAATAGGAGCTGGCGGATATTAGTTATCCACTTAATCCTGGCCCCCATATCATCTGCTATCAGTTCATCAAGGGCTAACGCGTAGTTGGATAATTCAGCGTTCCATCTTATGCGTGCCCAGAAAAGGAGGGGGCGCAATCATGCAATATCCTTGATGGAGCGCCTTCCCATATCATACAGTAAAGGTTTCAAGGGGGTCGAGACAGGGAGGGAAATAATATCTCTCATGAGCTTATTTTCAGATTTGGCAAGCTCTCCAACATTCTCAAAGCCCCAAAGTTCGGACCCATAAAGGGCCGAAGGGAGTGCTTTGCCGTTATAAACTAAAGCGCAGGGGCTACTGGCCTACTCCTATATAGATGTTGCTCTCTAATGATGGCCCCAGAGACCCGCTTGTGGCACAGGAGCATCTTGGCTAGAATGGAACCCATATTCAACCTTTCATATATGGGATGGGCTATGGGAGAAAGTCATCCTTCTCGTTCTGATCACCCCATTTGTTTGACTGATACTGGTGGTTACTGACTCTGATTGTGCCCTGGACTCTGCTAAACAGGCCCAGGGCCAGTGCTTTGTTCAAAAGTTATATGGTAATAAGGTGTAAATGCAGTTGGTACTGACAACCTACTTGTAGGTCCCCAGGGCCCAATTCATAGAACTAACTTAAGACAAAATCCTAAACTTACTACTTTTGGTATTCACGGATGGCTTTTAGTAGTAGTAAAGTTAGGATTTTGTCTTATGTCTGTCTTAAGTCTGTCGTAAGTTTGTCTTAAGTCTGTCTTAAGTCTGTCTTAAGTCTGTCTTAAGTCTGTCCTAAGTTTGTCTTAAGGTTGTCTTAAGTTTGTCTTAAGACTGTCTTAAGACTGTCTTAAGTATGTCCTAAGTCTGTCTTTAGTCTGTCTTAAGTCAAACTTAAGACAGAATCCTAACTTTACTACCACTAAATGCCTTCTATGAATACCAAAAGTAGTAGGACAGACTTAAGACAGACTTAAGAAAGACTTAAGACAAACTTAGGACAGACTTAAGACAGACTTAAGACAGACTTAAGACAAACTTCGGACAGACTTAGGAAAGACTTAAAACAGACTTAAGACAAAATCCTACCTTTACTACTACTAAATGCCTTCTCTGACTACCAAAAGTAGTAAGTTTAGGATTTCGTCTTAAGTTAGTTCTATGAATAGGGCCCCTAGTATGTGGTAAGGCATGTAGGTTTAGAGGCCAGATACATTTAATGCATTTAAGTATGCACTGCTACAGTGCCTGCTGTCATTTTAAAGGCAGCCCCTCTTTGCAGGCTGCTTTTAAAATAAAACGATGTCCTAATTTCATTATGGGATTAAAAGTACTTGTAAAGTCTCAAACTACCTCAAGTTTAGATGTACATTTGTCACCCCTAAGGTCTACCCTAGAGTGCCCCAACCGTAGAGGAGATTTTAATAATAATCATGGGCATAATAAAATATGTTTTATATGCCCTGGTGAGGGAAAAACTGCTAATTTCATTTTTCCCCATTGTAGTACACTAGCTCAATAGACTAACATATGAAGGCTTTATTAAACTTTAATAAGGCCTAATGTTTGACAGGAGTGAGCTAAAATATAAATTCAAAGTCTGAAAATAATAGTTACAATAAATACAACTTACGAAGGTTGGCAATTATTATACCTGTGACAGAAAAAAAGTTATAGAACTTGATTTTCTGATGTACATGAATACAGCCCTGTAGCATAGTCTTCTGATTAGACAGCCTTTTAAAGGCTGAGCCAAGCACTCTTGATTGGGTGTGAAGTGACTTGGGCTGAGACAAATGAGACATCTGGTGGGAAGAGATCTGCAGCAGCAGATACCATGAAATTAAGGGGGATGTTAGCCAAACTGACCTTCAAAGGTAGAACGACAGTATGAAAGGAACTGGGCCTACCCCCACTTCCTGCAACCCCTGCCAGATGGGAGCCCCTGTAATTGGATTAGGAGAGAGGTTGGAAAGGGAGTGTAGATGAACCTCTAGGAGAAATTTCCTGAATTTTGATTTTTGTGAACAATGGTTTTAGGAACAAAAATATCCCAGACTTATAAGAAAGTTGTCATTACAGAGGGTGGTACCCTGTACCACATTGGTCAGGGGTACCCCCCCTTCTCGCCAACCCACAGACCTGTATAATAATAGAAAAGCTGTCCAGCATCTCAGTTCCTGACCTGGAAACATCAAGAGAAAAATTATTGCCCTGCTGCACCCCTGGTCTGCACCAAGAGAGGACTGCACCTGCTGCACTAACTGGGCTTCACTAAAGAGGACTTTGCCTTTCTTCAAAGGATTAAGGAGTGGACACCCTTGAAGCAACATGTACCATAGAGCTTCAATAAGTCACCTTCATCAACTCCACCAACCAGAGACCAACTGACCATCGTCCAGTGGACTTTTAAGGATTTGAACGGGTGCATTTTGGGAATTGCAGCCCCAAACCCTCAAGAGGCAAATCAGAGTTTCTGGACTCTTGGCTAGTGTTGTGTACCCGGCAAAACTCCAACAGGACCTCCTAGAAGATGATACAGATGTTTAAGGTTTAAGATAATTTGGATAATATTTGGTAAAAGTCTCCATAAATTGACCAAGTATGGTGACCAGATTGAAGCCAGCGGTGTTGAACTGCATCTCATCCTGAAATACTGGTTTACTCACTGAAAGCTCTGGAGCTCTTTGTCATCGATGACAAGAACCCAAACTGTGCTGAAGCAGGCCACTGTCTTCAAACCACAACATGGTGTGCCGGGGAGACTTGCTTGACGACAAGAGAATAAGAACCAAAAAAGTGACTAATTGCAACTGTAACATTTTGACCAGTCCTAAACCACCCAACATATCTGACCCACACTCCATCATGGTCAGCCTGAAACTTTGACCTGGTCCCGAGAGTTATATTTGTGTTACACAGAAATCTCACAGACACCTTGAATGAATGCTCAAACACTCATGAAGTCACACTTTGAATGTGTGTATGTGGTTATTTGTGTGCAGAACTACGTTTCTGTTTGTGAGGTGCAATGATTGACCACTTCAAATCCATAACTACACATAAAACACATTGATACATTTAAAAAGGAACTACTTGTCCAATTCACCATGCATTCTAACACAATATTTTAAATTAGGCAAACTCAAGAGCACTTTTTTTAAAAAAGGTATGGGATTGTGTATGATAGTTCAATGCATTTGTCATGGTTAATATTTATCGGAAAAAGGCTATGTTGTGATTTTTATTAGTAGATACATATATACTTATAGACCTGCTTTCTTAGATGATTTTATGTGTGTGTTTGTGTGAGTGTGTGTGTGTGCATGCATATTATAATTTTTGAGAGGTTTAGGTCGTATTTATAACTACCTAAATTATTTTCAAGAGTAGAATCACAGTTTTGTTAAATATTGCGGAACTCAATTTATAATGAAGGCTTTCGATTATGGTCTGCAAAGACTTCTTATAACGGTGTTAGAGATCCCTGGCAAGGCACTAAAACTTTACCCTTCTATATTAGATGACCATGGCCTGGGCTGTCTAGTACCAGTCGGTGGTATTGTAGCCTTTCCTCTACATATGCAAATAGAATGGATCAAAAGTTATACTGTTAATTTTTGCGTCTACATAATCTTGTGAAGACAGCAGTTCATTTTAAATTCATAATCACCTGATTAATGGCACCTTTAGCAACCTTGTTATATGTTATTTTATTGTAAACTCTAGTTTTGTATGAGCTGTGAAGATTGAGGTGTACGTAATGACTTGTGATGATGTTACTATTTACCACATTATGTGTAATGTCAGGAGTTTTATCATGGAGGATGCCATGTTTGACCGAGTGTTGAGTAATGCCCTATGACTTACTGGTAATCTTCATTACTCTGGGTCCCGTTGTCCTAGTCCCATTCCTTAATTATGGAGATAACTATCTCCCTGACAGAAAAAAAGAGCAGTGGAATGCTGGGACACTTACTCCACCCCCTCCCACTGGGAGTATATAACCAGTACTCACCCAGCATTCTTCCTGAACTACCAAGCCATCAACAGGAAGGTTGGTTTCTGGGAGGGAGGGAGGGGGCATAAGGAATGGGATGAGGAAAAGAGGAGCCAGCATAATGAAGATTTCTGGTAAGTAATAGGGCATTACCACCAGTTCCCCCAGTCCTTGTCCCCTTCCTTACTTATGAAGCATACCAAAGCCAAAGACTCGGCCTTCCAAATGCCCAAAGAACACCCAGGACACCATTCCAAAAAGCAGCACCCAAAGCAAAGCAAAGGGAAGAAACACAGGCAGGAGCACCCAGCTCGTAATGCTCCAAACCACAGACAGACACCCCCCAAAACCAGCAGGAGATGAGCCAGGTGAAAAAAACGGCAGCCATCCCACGGCACCACCAGCCAGAAGACACATCAGGAACACCTCTGAACCAACACAGGAGGAGAAGCACCCAATAAGTAAGCACCAAAGACCAACTGCACCAGAAGGACAGTGAAGCTCCACACACTGAGGAAGACCCAAGACAACCATCATACATGCTTATCCAAACTAGTTGTGATGTTTCAGGGTGCTCCAATGCTCCACCAGTCCACAACCCAGATCTGGTGCTTGGTTAGTACAGCTCCCTAATTGGACTATTTCTCTTCAGGGATCCCCCAAGACAGTTTGTTTTCTGTTCTTGTTGGAGCGGTTCTAGTAGTCAATTGACCTCTTCTGGTGCCCCAAATCTGTTGGCTGTAGATATGTTATATAGCAGGGGTTTGAGGGGTTGATACCACTGCCTCAGTTGCTGTTTTTTTAGTTCTACAGCCCCTGCCCTTGACTCATTTGCACCCTGGATACTGGTGCTTGATATGGAGTGTAGAAATAGCCTAGCGGTAGGGACCAGATTCCCACATCCTGTCTATGATGGTTTGAGCATGAATGGCTATTGACGGTCATTGGGTTATTAAAGTTGATCACTAGGCAGTCCCGTTGCACATCCTTCAATATATTGCCCACCTAGCTGACCCTCTGAGTCATGAGAATCTCGCCAACATTTTCATAGGCGAATTGCCTCTGTCTGGTCAACCAAAACATGCATTTATTCTTTAGTTCGATGTGAGTTTCCCTCTGTCCTGGTTTCATCTCTGGTACCCCTACTAGAACAATGATGTACGGGGACGAGGCAGGAAGTAGATTAATGCAGGGCAAAATGCTCTTCTCACCCATGTCCTCTTTACTAGGTCGTACATGACCATATCCCTTCCGGACCCAAACCCCTGAAAGTACATACAGTCTTTCTTGGTTATCATGTTGGCCTCATAGTTGGCCCTGTTGGTGTCAGTGAGGTGGATGGGGTTTTGGACATGTATGGGCTCTGACCTTGTTCCAGGTGTTGAAGTAGCAATATTTATCTGACAGCTGGTGTCAGTCCCCCTCAGTGGTCGAAACTGACCTTTGAACCCTGGTTGAAACAATTCTGTCAACTTGTCTACCCGTGCTACCAGGGGACTAAGCTCATCTTTTCTAATGGATCTAGACTGGCATTGCATGTCAACTGCTCCCACCTCTTTGGCTCCCTTAGTCCCAAGGGATACTATGCTTTCTTCTATCCTTGTCAATTTATGCAATAACAGCTGAAGTAGGAGGGTAACCATATTTTCAAGTCTGAGAAATCCAGCCTTGTCATTTAATAGTACGGGAAAGTTGGTAGTAGATGACTGGTTCGTACAGGACACTCACTCTGTTGCTATTGAAAACCTCTTGAATCTTAAGTTTTTAGTCAAAATGGGCTTTGCATTTTTCACTGGTTGGATGTTTACTTCCAGTGTAGTGGAGGGCTTGACTTCAGGGTCCATACCTAAGTAGCTGTCAGACTGGGGGGCTTGGGTCTCAATCATAACTGGGACAGTAAGGACAATAGGGTCAGCACAGGCCTCAGATATAAGGATTGTCGATCCAGCCCTTTGTCTGCCCTCTTCCAAGGAAAGCCGTTGTTCAGTTAGCTCTATTTCTTGAGAAAGGAAATTTGCAGCCCTTGTTAGGAATGAATCCAGGGTGTTCACTATCACACTTGTAACTTTGTGCACCCCATAATCTTGTGGGCTCTTTCCAGGAATGTATGATGGATGGTCTCCCTCTTGGTTCACCCATTAGAGGGACGGCCCAGCCCAGCCTCCTCCGGGCTATGACGGGCGAGGCGCAGCGTGGCTCCGATGGTGTTCCTGTGTGCTTCTGTGCTGAAAATGCTGATATTGCATACCTCCTGTAGCCAAATGCTACCTGGGAAAGGTAGTATCCCCCGCAGTGAAGTGCTGTAACAGAGTAGTTTAATCACCTGTTACCCCTCTGTTGTGGTAGGCCAACGGTGCTGGTAAGGTAACTGCGTAGCGCTAATGGGGAAAACACAGAGGAAAACAGCCCGGGCTGGTTGCACGCTGCAAGATGATGGTAATTAGTGAGAAATGCCTGGTAGCCATGGGGAAACAATTAGGATAGCACAGGCCGCTGCACTATCACCCGATCACGGGCACCATGCTGAGTGTCAGGGAAATAAAAATGATGGTGCTGTGAGGAAACGCTGCTACCACACGAGCCTGCACAGTACCTGCTGTCGACGGGGATGGCCCCTCTCCCAGCCGCAGGCTCACGCTGCATTCGGCTGCACTTGGCTGCACTCAGCTGCTGGGGAAGTGTTGTGTCTCCAGCGCCACTCATGGGTTGGGGTGAAGCAGGGCACCAGTCCTACAAAAAGAAGTGGGGGGACTGAGTAAGTAAGACAATATGCAAATGACCCCATGACGTCACGATGTAGCGCTATAAAAGAAATAAAATAGTGCTAAATGTAAATCTTAAACCTCTGTGCACTATTCGTGCAGGTGCGGTTGAATGTGTCCTGGTGTCTGAAAATGACACTGGAAAAGTTCCGCATTTTTCAGTGAGGCCCAACTTCTCGGCAGGGGGGACGGCGTCTATCCTGTGAAAAGAGTGGGGGGAGGCGGTGTACCTGCATGTACCCCCGACTCGAGCCCTAGGGTGAAGACTACAGATGCGGGCCCGATCCCTGAGCCGGAGCCGGACCTGAGCCAGACGGTCCTGCTGTTGCCACCGGCGTAGCAGGGAAAAAACAGAATCGTTCTTCCAGTTAGAATGCGCCCGCTGACTTCCGGCTTCCCGCAGCATCCTCTCCTGCCTCGGGCAGCTCACATCCTCGACTCGCTCCCGCCACATATCTGTGTTATATCCTAAAACACTTGTAATAAAACAGGCAGGGTATCGGTAATGTTTATGATGGAGTATCCCTTCAGGAAACTCTCCAAATAAGGCCCTTTTTTCTAAAATCTATAATTTAGAAACACATAACTACATACATTAATATGGTAACTTCTATACATCAAAAAAAATAATGATAGATATATAACATGCTAAAAGGATTTGAATATAATATTACAATGAACTATATTTCAATGTAATAATTCATTTAAAAACAAATGTGTGTACATATAGTTGGTACATATAATTACAAAATTGCATTATAAGAACAAAATATATTTTAGGAGTGACCAGAACTTGTGGAGTTTCACTTCATAGAATTCCACAGTTACATAAAAACTCAGGGAAATTTTGCGAAGTTTCAGGACTGGGAGAAATTTGGTAGTCGCTCTGCTTGTGTGAATCATTAGTGCCAGAAACGTGTTCCACACTGTACAATTATTGCTAATGGCACCACACTGCATGTTGGAAGGCATGGCTTCTTTCTGCTACTCGAGTAAGTGTTCTACTTGAGCTGCAGCTTTCTCAACATGAAAAGTCGCGACCTGCCAAAACTGCCCACGCTGAGAAATCTCTGCAGGAGGCGTTCTAGCATCCAAAAATCATGCTAGAGGATTAGCAAATTCTCGCTCGTGCTCACCAACTGAACGTTGGCGTGCTGCACGAGAAACAACTCCACCATATGGCAGTTGGTGGAGTTTTGATGGAACTCCGCTTTCTAAATTGAATTGCGATTGGGCAAAACTCCACAAACTCTGCCAATGGAGCAGAATTGTTCACCCACCCCTAATACTTTCACCAAATTCTTATGAATTTTCATATACTCTAGTTTGAATGCATTTATTAATTGTAGTCTGCCTAAAGATATAAGAACCAGGAACATTTCCTGGACACTTCGATATATTTGTGAAGAAGTATTTAGATTCCACTTTTGCTCGACACATTGATGGAGTAATTTCGATTCTGTTTTCTAAACATGTGTCAGTATAGTGTGTTGCTCCCAAGGCATGTGTATAATGGCATTCTACATAAAAATATTTTTTTATTTTAATTTGTTCTTCAACACTATTTGGTAAATCACGCTATAGAGATGAACGTTTGATGATGGCATCTAGGATATTTGGTAAAATATGATGAAAGTGTTCTCTGAGTAAAGGTAGCTATCCTGGCACACGTGATTTAGACGTATCCATATGCCAGCAACACAATACTGGCATTAGCTTCACATCTAGTGGCACTGCATGTGTGAAACCAGTTTTGAATTGCAAATTTTGTCTAATTGTGTCTAGTAAAGTAAAAATGTTGTCTTTCTTCAGCCTGTAAAACTTTATGACATCCTCCTCCCTTAGATCAATTAGGCTGATCGTATGCTTATACATCCTCTCCATTTTCCATCCTTGTAGATTGCAGTGTCAAAGATGTTGTTTTTAATGGCTGAAAATGAATTTGTGAGAAAGAGTGTGACACTTTCATAAATACTGGGGCAATTGCACCATTTTAGCCACCTGCCAGAACCATGCATTGGTTTGTGACAGAATTTGACCGTTGTGCAATACTGTGTGAGTCTGGTTACGTTTAAAAACATCTTTGCATTGGTATTGCAATAGTTTTGAGTGGGAACATCCACTGTGCATAGAATAAAAAGGTGTTCATGCAACATGACACAATGCAAACCTTGCACATGTAAGGCCCGAAAAATTACGTAAATCTAAGCTGCACCACTTTGTAAATATGACATAACTATTTGTTCTGACCTGCGCATTGCACAGATTTTATAAATCTGGGTCCTGGGCTTTCCGTGGCCAATGGGGAAAAAAGTTCAAAAGGGAAAACCTGGCGGCCTCACAACAAACTATCCAACAGTGCAAAAATCTCTGTACAATCTATCATGGCAGAATCTGTAAGTCCATGAAGGGAGATTGGGGAACACATATGGGAGTGCCTATAATAATGGGAAGTTTTGTGCCATTCTAGCACTAAAGGATGGTTCTGAGGCTAAACCATTCACTAAAAGATAGTTCTGAGGCTAGCTTTCTCCTCCTCTAAGAGTAATTCCAGGAGGCAAAGGTGTATTTTGGGATCATAAAACTCTTGTTCTCCAGGCTTTCCTTATTACTAAACTACAAATGTCCTGGTTTTCCCCGGCCGTTTTCAGGACAGTAAATCTCCTGGACCCTTCTTAAGTGTCTTTTGGGATAAAAAAAAAAACTCTTCTCTAGGCTTACTAAACTATAAAAGTTCTGGTCTTCCCCGGCCCTTTTCTAGACAGTGAAGCTCTTGAACCCTCCTTAACTGTCTTCCTTGGGTTAAGCTGTGTTACATTTCTCCCACAAGCCACCCAATAACAGAAAAAGCCATTGTCTCTGCTCTGGAGCATTATTTCATGTCTCAACAAAGCCGAACTGATAGGCCAGTTGCAGGCAAGCAAATGCTAATTATCTCTTAGGGGTTCAGACAGGGAAGGTATAGTTTTTAAAATGTACTTATCCTATCTAGTTATCATAAATCCAGCTTCACCATTGACTAGGAATTCTTAATAAATATGAATAACAGTGGTTGCGCCATCTGCATATTATTCCAAACCAAAGATACAAAATCAGCACATGAACTGTACTTTTTGGGGTCATTACGATGTCTGGTGGAATTACTTGCGCCCTACACCGCATCAGTCATGGGACCGACCGACACCCAGTTGGCAGTCAGCAGTCCCAACCTCCCCATTAGGATAACACTGAACACTGTTCGGTCGCATTCCAACATTTTGGTATGGGAGCTTGCATTCCTGCTGTTAACTGCCTGGAATGCATGCTCCCATAGAAAAATGGGAGGTGCAGTTCTTCCCTGCACCCGGCCACCAACTGAAGGCAGTGCACCCAAGGGAGTCCGGCTGGGGGACCCTAAAGTCGAGCTCCAACAGCCTTTTCGTGTCAGAAAGGCCAGCACGGAAAGACTGCTGATACTGCCTTTGAGATCACAGGCCGGATTCCTATTGGCCGACGGGCTATCCAAGACCGTCGGAGGCCAGCTGAAATGACCGGCAGGTTGAATTTATGACTGACTATTGTAATGAGGCGGTTGTAAAGTAAACAGACCAGCCAATTACGATGCAGCAGTAAAGGCTCCAACTGAGGGTCGGAGCCTTTTACGGCCGCATCGTAATCGGCCCCTTAGGGGTCGATTCCGATCTGGTAAAAAGAACTCCGAATTGCCGTTCGGAGCGTTTTTCCCCATCCGAATCGTACCCGTAAGCGTCCCCGTACGATTCTGCAAGTACGATCCCAACCAAAAGCATCACTCCGTATGCCTCGTAAAAAACGCCGTACAAATCGGAAGTCCATAAGATTTGCATTCGGCTGACGCTCCACCCGAACGTAAATAGACCGCGTCTTCCGAACCAGGAAGTACGATCCGTGTTGAACACACTCCGTACGGCTCTTTTCCAATGAGAGCTCAAAACTATCGTAAAAGCACACTCCGGCACGAACCGCACCCCGGTACGCGACAAGCAGGACATGAACGCCATCGTCCGTGTCATCCCAATCCTGTACGGCCACCACCTCGTACATAGAAACCGACGACGGTGCAGAAGGTGAGTACAACGAAGTCCAACATTCCTGTACGTGGTGCCACACGCGCACATCTCCATTGCACGACTGTAATGTCTGGGTACGTTGCGCCACACACTCCCGCACATCACCAGTGTAATACGGAGACGTGCCGCACCTATGTCATCGACCTCGGGGTACGGTACGCCACCGCACATCACCAGTGTAATACGGAGACGTGCCGCACCTACGTCATCGACCTAGGGGTACGGTACGTCACTGCACATGAACAATGTAATACGGAGACGTGCCGCACCTACGTCATTGACCTCGGGGTACAGTACGCCACCGCACATCACCAGTGTAATACGGAGACGTGCCGCACCTACGTCATCGACCTCGGGGTATGGTACGCCACCGCACATCACCAGTGTAATACGGAGACGTGCCACACCTACGTCATCGACCTCGGGGTACGGAACGTCACTGCACATCAACAGTCTAATACGGAGATGTGCCGCACCTACATCATCGACCTCGGGGTACGGTACGTCACCGCACATCAACAGTGTAATACGGAGACGTGCCGCACCCACGTCATCGACCTCGGGGTACGGTATGCCACCGCACATCACCAGTGTAATACGGAGACGTGCCGCACCAACGTCATCGACCTCGTGGTACGGTACGCCACCGTACATCAACAGTGTAATACGGAGACGTGTGGGACATACGTCTGCTATGTCAGTGTAAGTGTAAGAGGTGTGTAGAAAACACACCGAGCAGTGCCCAGCAGCATAGGGTGTGTGTGGCTAACACCCCCACCAGTGCCCAGCAGTGTCCAGCATTAGAGTGTGTGTGTGGCTAAGACCCCCACCAGTGCCCAGCAGTGTCCAGCATTAGAGTGTGTGTGTGGCTAACACCCCCAGCAGTGGCCAGTAGTGCCCAGCAGTGCCCAGCATTAGAGTGTGTGTGTGGCTAAGACCCCCACCAGTGCCAAACAGTGTCCAGCATTAGAGTGTGCGTGTGGCTAAGACCCCCACCAGTGCCCAACAGTGCCCAGCAGTGTCCAGCATTAGAGTGAGTGTGTGGCTAAGACCCCCAGCAGTGCCCAGCAGTGCACAGCAGTGTCCAGCATTAGAGTGTGTGTGTGGCTAAGACCCCCACCAGTGCCCAGCAGTGCCCATGATTAGAGTGTGTGTGTGGCTCAGACCCCCACCAGTGCTCAACAGTGTCCAGCATTAGAGTGTGTGTGTGGCTAAGACCCCCAGCAGTGCCCAGCAGTGCCCAGCAGTGTCCAGCATTAGAGTGAGTGTGTGGCTAAGACCCCCAGCAGTGCACAGCAGTGTCCAGCATTAGAGTGTGTGTGTGGCTAAGACCCCCACCAGTGCCCAGCAGTGCCCATGATTAGAGTGTGTGTGTATCTCAGACCCCCACCAGTGCCCAACAGTGTCCAGCATTAGAGTGTGTGTGTGGCTAAGACCCCCACCAGTGCCCAGCAGTGCCCAGCAGTGTCCAGCATTAGAGTGTGTGTGTGGCTAAGACCCCCATCAGTGCCCAGCAGTGTCCAGCATTAGAGTGTGTGTGTGGCTAAGACCCCAACCAGTGCCAAGCAGTGCCCAGCATTAGAGTGTGTGTGTGGCTAAGACCCCCCACCAGTGCCCAGCAGTGTCCAGCATTAGAGTGTGTGTGTGGCTAAGACCCCCACCAGTGCCCAGCAGTGTCCAGCATTAGAGTGTGTGTGTGGCTAAGACCCCCACCAGTGCCCAGCAGTGCCCAGCAGTGTCCAGCATTAGAGTGTGTGTCTGGCTAAGACCCCCACCAGTGCCCAGCAGTGCCCAGCATAAGAGTGTGTGTGTGGCTAAGACCCCCACCAGTGCCCAGCAGTGCCCAGCATTAGAGTTTTATGTGGCTAAGAACCCCACCAGTGCCCAGCAGTGCCCAGCATTAGAGTGTGTGTGTGGCTAAGACCCCCACCAGTGCCCAGCAGTTAAATCAAAAACATACCATTGTTAACCTCATTACCATCAGGAGGTAGCCACATGTTAACATACCCAAATTTGAAAATCACACCAGCTCCCAGGCACACAGAAGTCACAGACATTATCAGACAAACTAAAGTTCAGAAACTGAAATAAATAGCTTTATTCAGCTGGTTCAAAATTGAAAACGCAAATAAGAGTCACATTGGGTCCGGCCTGCAGACTCTCCTCATCCTCCGTGCCACTGCCTCCCTCTGACTCCTCAAAGCAGGTGGCACTGTCGCTGGGTCCCTCTGCCTGGTCCACGCCTGTGTCTCCTCCAGATTCTGATGATGATGCTGTTGGCAAGGAGAATAAGAAAAACATATCAGTCACCTGTACACATCAGACATATCAGCTACAAATCATTTGGGCAAATTTCTAAACATGGGATGCATCATGAGTCAGATGCCACTGAACTCTGCACAATGCTAAGTCTAGTCTTGGGCAATTATAATAGACACAACGCTCAATGTATAGTAGGATACAAGCAACAGGCAAGGCAAAAACTTGTATGAGAGACACAATGATGAGCCACTGCCTGACAACAGGATAGCTGATGATGCATCACAGTTCATTTGCCCACCCTGCCACCCAAATCCAGACCTGGTCATGTTTGATTTGCTTTGACCTTGTGCCACATGGGAAAAGTCCTGCCTGAACTGCCATGTGATGCCATCATGGGACCTGAACCAAGTGTTCCACCACCTCACACTGGCATCACAGCTGTCTGCACCCAAAGCCACATTGTGTGGCTGACCATCAATATTATTTACAAACAACATGCAACATATTTTGAGAATATGCACACACGCACTGCCCAGTGTGAGTATGCACAAGCCAAAATTAGTACACACGTACAGTGTGCACCTGTAGCTAACACATGACAATTAGAAAGTGTACCATGGACAAAGGCCACTGAGGCTGACTCGTGCAGAACACACATGTTGAGACTCAAGATCAGTGCCAAAATATGAAGAAGGGCAGACACAGTGCACATGTGGTGCTACATGTAAGGTACCAACAGGTGTCACAGACCCCCCCTAAAACATGATGATGTGCAAAGGAAGATGCATACTAAGACATTGCACCATAGGAGAACATGTGAAAAACAATCATTAGCCAAAGCGCTGTTCAAATGTGGAGTAGGGCAAGGCATGTAAAGAAGCAGCTGCTGAAACTGGGACATTCTTATGCCAATGCATTAAGTGCCTGTCTGACCACACGACTCCAGCTATGGGAGTGTTACCATGCCTCGGAGCATTGCAGGTAGCATGTGACACACATGACAACAAACAGACATGTACCTACCCCCTTCCTGCTGCTGTCCCTCCTGCAACTGCCTATGGAGGTCTGGGAACACCACTTCCAGTACCCGGAGCATGTGGGGGGTGAGGTGGCGGGTGCCGCCTTGCCAGCATGGAGCTTCCAGCTTCAGCTGTACTCTGGCAATGCGGCGGGTCCAGCACCGGATGTCCTGCCACCTCTTCTTGATGTTTCTGAGCCTCCTGCGAGGCCCCCCCACTCCTGACAGCTCTGGCGATGGCCAGCCAGATTTCACCCTTCTCATAGGCAGATACCTGTCACGAATGTAAAGTTAAAGAACATCAATACACCTGGTCCATGTTCCAAAGACACACATATGTGCACAAAATACTTGAGGACAACAGGGCATCGGATGCTCCACACATTTGCATCATTGTCCAGGAGTATGTGGCCTGTGAGCAAACACAACTGCATTACATGCCATTTAAAGGCTACAGATGACATGAGGGGTGCAAACCACTCTTTGAGCATGGCACTCACTGAGCAATATATGCTACATCTGGGTGCACTGCAGCACGTGACATGCTGTCACACACCCCACTACAACAAAGAACCCTCTTGAAACAACACTGTACACCCTGGCACTCTCTCCCAACAACATAGCATCTATCCACTATACATACACAGTGGCTATAGTGTCACACACACAACAGGTGCACACTCCAAGGTAGTGCACACATCACTCACCTGCTCCTCTGGTCTCTCATACAACTTGCTGTAGTTAGGCAGGAGGGCATCCAGCAGGGCCTTGTTCTCACCATCACTGAATGCAGGTGCCCTCTCCATGCTCAGCTAATCAGGGCCCAGAGGATACAGAGACAGCAGCTGTGTTTACCACTCCAATGTTGTGCAGGCAAGTGCCCTCACACAGCCACATGCAGCCCTATATTTGTGCTGCAGAGGGTCTGTGAGTCCAAGGAGTAGTGTGTGATAGGCCACCATAGTTAGCATCCTGTGTTTCATCCAATTCCATCACACATAAGGCCATGACACACATATGCATGGTTTGGAAACTGAGCCAGAGCTGAACAACAACTTTTGCAACATTGTATACTTTTGCCCAACTGAATTTTCTAGAACACCTGTAGGAGGCTCAAAACTCTCTGTATCCATGACAACCTGGTTGCATTCTGATCATTCCACTGTTCCCCTAGATGTTCCCTATGTATTTATTTGAATACCCACTCAAGTACAGTGCCATTGCTGTTGCAAATGCAACCCATTCAATGGTGAAACGAGGTGTACACATGCACGTACCATTGGGGTACGTTGTGCTCGCGTATGGCTACAATGCAATAGGGAAACGAGGCGTACACACGCACGTACCATTGGGGTACGCTATGCTCGCGTATGGCTACAATGCAATAGGGAAACGAGGCTTAAACATGCACGTACCATTGGGGTACGCTGTGCACGCGTATGGCTACAATGCAATAGGGAAACGAGGCGAACACACGCACGTACCATTGGGGTACAGTGCGTCAGACATGCTCAAGTGAACGCTTGTGTAGGCTGCGTTCCTGACCTCCTTCATGTCACAATTGGGAGAGTGACCCCAGGAAATCACATTGTAGGGATGTAGTCTATACTCATGTTGACGATGTGGATGCATACATCATTTAAAGAGACAACGGTCCTGAGCACATTTAAGAAATATAAACAAATATAATATAGAACACAATAGTTACTATATAGTTCTCCTGTCCAGCCGGACCAGGGATTTATTTAGATAGAATAACAAAGTAAATTTTTTTAAGTGTACATACATGTAACCATTGTTTATTATTGTGTATAGTCTACGCTGGAGAACACTACCTACACTGACTTAAAAAGTGTCCAGGTTGCTCTGTTTCTTTGCCTGTAACTCTTCCTTTGAATTCTCTCTACTACTCTGTCTTCCTCACAAGTACGGTACAGGACTGTGCCCTTCTTTCAGTAATTGTTGCTTGTGTATTTAAATTTTACTTTGTTATTCTATCTAAATAAATCCCTGGTCCGGCTGGACAGGAGAACTATATAGTAACTATTGTGTTCTATATTATATTTGTTTATATTTCTTAAATGTGCTCAGGACCCTTGTCTCTTTAAATAACGTACACCCTTGGTCCTCAGCTACCTTTTGGGTCCCCCTTGTTTTCTTATAAAGTGGATGCATACATCAGAATGGCATCCTTACATCAGCATGCCCCAGGTGTGGCAGACATTGAGGAAGCACAGGGACTGTGACCCTGTGGCTCAGTTGATGTGTGAAGAGCTGTTGTGACATGTGATTAATCATTGTGCACATGTGTATCACATACATTCAACACTTCGCACCTGAGTAACGTCTGCAACATATTGTGATGCACACCAACACTGGAATGGCACACCATTCAGTACAGGGAACTGTCACATGATGACAGCAACATGCCCACTGTCACAGAGGTCGAATTGACGCACAGCATGACCCTGTGTGACCACGTCATGTGTGTGCCATGTGCGACATTGTGCATGCTGTTTGCATATGAAATAAACAGGTCAGTATTATATTCCTCACCTTAGAATATCCCCAAGTGTCATACTGGATATGCCAATTTCGGCTTAGCAGTACACTTGAGTGTCGGTAGGCATCTCCTGCGGCTCCGCGTGTGTCATTGGCGTTGTGTGCGCCGTGATGACGTTGTCTGAGTACTCATACGTTGCCTTTGCGTGCTCACGTCAGGTCCTTTTTTTCACACCACCAGCGCAGTTCCCGTATAAGTGTAACCTTACTCATTTACTTTTTTCAAATCATAGTACGATCACTTCTGACCATTTAACTTGGATTGTCCGACTCAGGACGGTGCCAATAGGGATGGCCGTTTCCAAGCCTGTGAGGATTGCGACCGACTCATGTCGGTGACTGACCCTCACCGTCAGTGTCTCCACTGTTTTGACGTCAAGCATGACAACAAGAGCTGCTCCGACTGCCGGGACCAGACATATTAAGCTAGGTGTGAGTGGTCCCGTAAGCGGCTCGGACTCCAGCAGTTGGCCCTGCACTGCAATAGCTCATGGTCTGGACGTAGGTCGAGTGCCCGGGCGTGGGGGTTGAGACATCAGAGCCCCGGGATTTGACATCAGTCCTCCAGGGCAAAGTCGTCAGGTAACCACAAGAAGTCAAAGAGACGTCATCGCACTTCAAACTCACCACAATGCACGTGCAATGCTGCATGGGAATTGGGTGACACCGCCCACGCGGCTCTGTCAGATTTGCAGCCGTCGTAGCCTGCACCACGACCTCCGGTCCCTGGCCAGCATGCAAAGGCAGGAGGAGTTAGTGCGCTTCCTCATGGCCATGAGGTCCCTCACTCAACCGACGGGCTACACCTCGGCTTAGGGCCCAGCGGACCCGTCTGGGGGCACTAGAGGTCTGGTGCTTTGCCCCCAACGCCGTCACTTGCTTTGGCTCTGACGCTGGCGGCGCCTTCGTCCCTGCCCCGCTGGGACAGACTGGATCCGATTGGTGATCCTGGTCCTCGCTGGTTCACCTCACGACCTCACCGGCAACAGTCCCCCAGGTGTCACCCTTGGCGCCGTCCTCGGGTGGTGCTGTCCCCGATACCACACACTATACGGCTCCGGCGTGGGAACTGCGCGGCAGAACACCGCTTTTAATGCTGCATGCGGAGTGAAACTTCAAAGAGCCGGGCACATCTCATGACAACCCTGATTATCAGAGAATGGGTGATACGGAGTATTGGGAGGGTTCTGAAGACCCACTGACACGTGAGTGTCAGTCCCAAGATGACAGGACAGGTGGACTGGGGGATGCGAGTGGTCTGGACACCTTGCCAGACACTGGTAATGTCTCTACTCCAACCGTGTCTTTGGATGAGTGGGCAAGGTACAGTGTTGTGTTTACGTGGGCGGCCAAAGCCTTGACCCTTCATCTCCCCGTTTCGGCCGTGAGGACCAACCTCCTCACTGAGGTCCTTAAACTGCAGTCAAGCTCGGCTGAGCCTCTTCAGCCGTTTCATGAGGCATTGACTGACGCTATATTGGCCACCATGGCCAGGCCCGCTGCAGGTTTGGTTGTAGATAGGCACGTTGCCAGACGCCCACACCCGTCCCCGGACGATCCATGTTTCCTGTCCTCCCACCCCACCCCAGAGAGCATGGGCATCCAGGCCTCCAAATCACAGACCGCATTCCCGTTTACTCCGCTGGACAGGGTATCCAAGAGGTATGAGCAGTACGGACAGATGGTATCATCCTCCGTGTGTCTGGGGCTGAGGTCTTCCAACATCACATGCCTCTTTGTCCGATAAACACACTCTCTGTGGGACACGGTTGTGGAACTGCTGCCAGAGTGCGGGTTGTAGGTACGGGCAATACTTGGCCAAGCCCTTGTAGAATGCCGATCTGCGGCACGGTATTTGATCCGGTGTGGGCTGGATAGCACTGACTCACTGGGCAGAGCGATGGCATCCATGGAGGTGGTTTGTTTCCAAGCCTGGTATGTATTCCAAGGTTGAAATATGGTACTAACTACTGTTCCTTACAGATATTTATTTACATAAGGTAAGTAACTTGTTCATACTGTTCAGTATATCTGCTGTAGGAGCATCTCTGATGGGTCCTTGCCGTGATGACAGGGTGTCACATGTACGCACACCATGCCACTTGTGCAATTGAACCGCTCATATGTGTGATGGCATCACAGACCATTTGTCACAAATAAAACATTTCTGCTGTCTGATGATGTCCATGGAATAGTTTAGGAAATATCACACCACAATAGGAATATGTCAGATCTGTTCAAATGATGCCACATGTGATGTGGGTGTGTGTATTGCTGTCAGCTGTCTGGATGTGCAGACAACCTCCTAATGCAATTCATGTGACGTGTGTCACTGACGTGATACATTGTCATGCTCACTCACACCTTCCCATCAGATCATTTGTATGCATGTCATATCCATTCCACAGACCACAGGTCTTTTACTTTTCACGGAGCAGTGGCTGGCAGCTGGCACATGTTTCCTCAGTGTGTATCCCACGCCACACTCAAAATTGTCTAGATTTGTTGAAGCAGTGTTGCTTGTGCCATGTACATTGTCATTGTCTTTGTCTGACAGTTGTACACATTTTCTACTAAATATGTTTTGCAGGGCACCCACTCTGGAAAGGCCATTGCCAGACTTGGAAGCCATGAGGGAACGTAATTGCATACGGCGTTACCGTTTCTGCAGACAGTTGATCAAGGACCTAACGGACAGGCTGGCACAACATCTGCAACCACGACACAGGTATCCAACTGCGCTGATACCCAAGGTAAAGGTGATGGCAGCCCTACATTTCTTTGCCACAGGTACGTTCCAATTTAAAATAGCTGATGTGGGAGGGATGTCTCAGACAATCTTTAGCCGGGTATTGAGCGATGTATTGGCAGCTATGTTGCTGCACATAGATGAATTCATTACATTCCCTACTCCAGAACAGTTGACCCATGTCAAATGGGAATTCTATGCCCTGGGACGCATGCCACATGTAATTGGTGCAATTGATGGTACACATGTTACTCTGGTGCCACCACAGGCTCAGGAGCAAGCGTACCGCAACAGGAAACACTACCACTCGATAAATCCCCTGGTGGTGTGTCTTGCCAACATGCTTATCTCACATGTTTCTGCACGTTTTCCAGGATCGTGCCACGATCCTTTCATCATGAGGCGTAGCAGGGTACCACAGATGATGATGCAGCTGCACAACCATCGGGCATGTCTTGTTGGTGGGTAAACTCTGTCAGCTATGTATGTCAGTATGTCAAAACTTCATGGACTGCATCATATTTCACACTCATTTCCATGATGTCAATTTGCAGGAGACGCAGAATATCCAAACATGCCCTGGCTAATGACTCCGCTACGCAACCCCAGTACAGCTGCAGACCAGCGGTACAACAATGCTCATGGGAAGACCAGGCGGGTGATCGAGCGAACATTTGGACTCCTGAAGAGCCGGTTCAGGTGCCTGGACAAGACAGGCGGAGCCCTCCAATACACCCCACGCAAGGTGTGTGCCATCTTCACCGTGTGCTGCATGCTACACAACATGGCAGTGGAGAAGGCCGTGCCACTCTACCTTGATCCTAATGAGCTGGAACATCCGCACGTTGAGGATGAAGGCCTTGCCCAGGATGCCAGTGACGAGGAGGATGAAGATGATATCCGGAGTTACCTCATCCGCAACTTCTTTTCATAAAGGTGAGTCATAGGTGCATTTTGGTAAATCTTGTACTATAGAGTTGCATGGGTAGCATGCTGTGTATGCAACTGACTGTATGCAATGTCACTTGGATGTTTGTTGTGCAGTGTCACACAGGTGCAGATGTAACGCAACACACAAACGTGCTATGTGTGTACTTGGAATGTACAGGTGTACTACAACATCAGGCTATTCAACAGGACAATGTCAGAATGACATTATACGGAACGTGACCCCTTGTGTGCCTCTCATCCCCAGCTCGCCCTGCCTGTTGTCCGTTGGTGTCATCGTGGTCAGCCTGCTATTGCTCATTATGATTGCAATGTCAGCCAAATCAACGAAGCATGCATGGACATGTGGAAAAGTCAATTTGGGTAAGGACTCATATGAGGCTGTTTAGCATTGGTATGGTTTCAAATGTGTGGTACATGTTCATGCACATGTTGTTAGCCCATGCATACATGCAACAACATCATGTTTCTTATTACATGTAGGCCCACTCCCATGACAGGATAGTCACCCCATCCGACACTCATCTGTTGTAGTTTTAGACTCTGGTGAATGCATCAATGTGTGTAGACATTGACACTGCAACATTGCATATACCATGGTTTAACATTGTGTTAGAGGTCACAACCATGGACTCTGTGGGGGATTGCAGCCTCACTGTGTGCATTAGAATGTGTCTGGTTCCTCACCTCCACCTTGTGGGCCAGTCCAGTTTGTTTACCACAAAACCATGTCGTGTAGGTGTGGCCCAGTGTATGTTCTACATGTTAAGACAACTGTCCTGTGATTCTGTTCGCATGGATGCATTGCCACTTGTTGCAGTATGTCATGTCACTGTCATGTCGTTATCTCAGTGCAGGTTGAGAATACTGCTACGCCAGCCTTCACAGTGAGTAGCAGTTCTGTTTTAATTCACATGATGCCATGTATGTTTAGCATTAGACATGACAATGGTGGGATGATGCATATGTGAATAATTGCGTTGCACCAGTGGAGTGCGGTCACTCACATGATTCTCTTGTCCCGTGCAGCATTTCTGTGCGATGGTAGGGTTCATTATGTGGCTTGGATCAACATCACTTGCTGTTGAGTTATTTTCAACCTGCTTGTCATGTTTAGCATAGTGATGCAAAGTTGATAGAGCAAAAGACTGGCTACAGAGTGCCTTCATTGCATGTAGGTCATTAGCTTCCTCGTCATATGTGATTCTTACAGCTGTTGTGTGTGATGTCAAGTTTGCCTACATGGCCCTTACGGGTACACATAATCAAATACAGATATTAAACTTTGCGTAAGTAGCATTGCCATATGTTTTAATTTGTTTGTAGGGTACACATCATCAGACACTGTGAATTATTTTTTGTCCACATAGATCTCATTGCATAGTAGCTGAATTGTGAGCGTTACACAAGACTCAAATAGATGACAGACTGTCCTAGGTTTTATGTGTCCGTGTTACAGCATCGGATCTCATGTGATAGCATGATGAGTGATCTCAAATTGGCTACAGTCGTTACACTTCACAGGTGTGACTGGTACAGTGTATCTCATGAGGTATTTGTAGTGTCAGTGACATGAGAAACTACTCCTAATGGTTATTTGCCTCTGTTTCAGGTCTCCCTCCCTGCAGTTCCCATCCTCTCCTTCCCTCGCCTGATCACCCTTTTGTGTCTGTCATTTGTACTCAGACCAAGGGGCTATTTGGAGGTGGAACCCTTTGAGCATCACACCACTCTGATGAAGAAAGGTACGGCCAGTCCCTGGCAGGCTTGTAGCGAATCGTTCTGCTGCATTACAGGTGACATCATTCATAGACTTTTTTTGTCTTCTTGCCAATGCCAATGACCAAGTATGTTTGATAATGCTCCATGGGCTCACAAGGTAAATCATCATGTTGTGCATGACGTGTGATTTCAACTGAATATTGTGCCTCCTTGATGTCAACACACATGTCCTTCTAATGTGGATGTATACTATATGGCATGAAGTAAGCTTATGCTTGTTATGTGTTTACGTGTACAGTGACTACATGCATGGTGTTGGTTAAGGCTAAAATACTATATTGTGTGTGAGGTAGATGGCTGTGTAGCTGCTGTTTAGCTTGGAACACACTAGCTGTAGTCTACACCTGCTGACGCTGTGTGTCCTGTGCCCCACTTTTCCCTAAGGGGCCTGATCCAGTGACCGTGATCATTGGTGATTAATGTGCCATTTTATTTGCAGTGACCCTGAGTGAAGCAGACACTCCTGCATTCACATACACATTTTTTTTTTTTTAGAGTTTTATATAGCGCAAACTTGAACCGAACCGAATCAGTTATCAGAGCGCTTTACATAGCACCAGTTACGTTACATGAGGACACACTTTCATTTTTTTTTTTTAGGCACGGGGAGATTAAGTGATTTGCCCAGAATCACAGGGGTTTTTTGGCGTCGTTACCGAGACTCGAACCAAGTTCCCCAGGTCCGAGGTCGAGCGCCTTAGCCGTTAGGCCAACCCCTCTCACTTTCACCCCTGTCACTTTGTGGCTTGCCAATGCCCTTGTGATATGTGCTTGTTTTGCTAGTTGTCACACCCCTCATGCCGTCATGTCTTCACTCATTCCTGCTGCTGCATACAAAGCCACAATGCAGCGCACACTATCCAGGACCACACCTGCCTACAGGATACCCCTCCTTCCATCCATTTGTAGAGCATGCTCCAGCCACCCTACACACAGAGAACACCAGACAACCATCCTCCTGGTATCACGGTGCCTCAAACTCACCCATTACAGCTTCTATGCCTGTGTGTGCAACACATACTGGCAAGACTATGCTGAGCCACATGACAGTGTGTCTACGTACCACCAGGTCATGTGCCTTGTACAGCACACACACACCTTCCATAGGCTCAATATTGTACAGTGTTACCTTGTCAACCCCACAGCAGCAAAAATCGGCTTCCTTACAGTCATGTGGCAGTACACGACCTGGTCACACCATTTCAACATAGCCGTCACAGTCAGTCAAGTAGCCACAGGGGACACACACCATGACCACGTCTCTTGGGTGTGGTGTGATTTGGCCGTTCTGGTGTAGATAATTGTCAGACGTGGGTAGTTGTTCTGGATGCGTTGCACCCATCACAGGAGTTTAGTACTTGTAGCTCCATAGGGGGAGGTCACGTAATCAGGTGAGCTTGGGTAGAGTGCTACAGCCCATTGCCCACAGTCTGTCCTGCCACCCTTGCCCTGTGCACCATTCATCACATCCACAGTACAGCATCATGCTGATGATAGTTCACATACCTGAGGACACAGATGTAGGTACTCCCTACGTGGACAACTAGTTTTGTCACACTGATCTATACACCTCAAAGGGACTCTCCTGGGCCTGGCTGTAATTGCAGTTTTGTGATCCAAACCCCCCTCCAGCATTTACTATCCCTCACAGGTGTGTGTTTCCATCCATGTATCTAGTTGTTAGGAATTTGTGACCGATGTGTGTCCTCACCCGGACTCAGATCCAAGTGTGTGGATGGCTGCAGTTTGTTGAATACCCTTGCATTTCATACATTTGCACACACATATTCTTTTATACTGTGGGTACAAGATAACTCACCAAATGCGTATGATGTTTAGAATATTTATGGGGTGATCTTGTGCAGGAAACGTGAAGAGGTGCTGTACAGAAAGGGGGGGAATCCAAAGTTCACTGCTGGAGATGAGATGCCTTACAGTTTGAGTCCATGTGGGAGAGTCTCATAGGTGATGCTGATGCACCCAAGGGCAATATGCCAGGTCAGGTGTCCTGGGAGTTGTGCATGGCCCACTGCCTCTCAACGTCTTAGCCGTGGACGACCCTTCTTCCTTGGGGGACCCTCACGTGCAGGCATGGACGATGCATGGGATGCTACGTCAGACAGTTTCTCCTCCTCCTCCTCCTCCCTCCCTGTGGCTGGTGTTGCACTTTGCCTTGATGTAGCTGGCCTGGTGACACAGGGAGGGTGCTGCATGTTGGCAGCAATCTGACGTAGTGATTGGCTCATTTCCCGATGCACCGTCAAGAGCTCAGCCAGACCTGCCTCCACCAGTCCATAATGTTGGACTTGCCTGGCATTTTGCTCAGCCTGCTGTTCTTTCACCTGGTTGAGGGCCTCCGCTAGCTGGCTTACCTCCCTGGTGTCCCGCCGGTATGCCTCCAGGATGTTAGTCAGTTCAGGCATACCGGGCCCTGCAGCTGACTGGCCAGAATCTCGCCTCCGCCTTGCGCCACTCCCACCACCCTGACCCACGTTATGTTTGATTTGCTTTGACCTTGTGCCACATGGAAAAAGTCCTGCCTGAACTGCCATGTGATGCCATCATGGGACCTGAATCAAATGTTCCACCACCTCACACTGGCATCACAGCTGTCTGCACCCAAAGCCACATTGTGTGGCTGACCATCAATATTATTTACAAACAACATGCAACATATTTTGAGAATATGGACACACGCACTGCCCAGTGTGAGTATGCACAAGCCAAAATTAGTACACATGTACAGTGTGCACCTGTAGCTAACACATGACAATTAGAAAGTGTACCATGGACAAAGGCCACTGAGGCTGACTCGTGCAGAACACACATGTTGAGACTCAAGATCAGTGCCAAAATATGAAGAAGGGCAGACACAGTGCACATGTGGTGCTACATGTAAGGTACCAACAGGTGTCACAGACCCCCCTCCAACATGATGATGTGCAAAGGAAGATGCATACTAAGACATTGCACCATAGGAGTACATGTGAAAAACAATCATTAGCCAAAGCGCTGGTCAAATGGGGAGTAGGGCAAGGCATGTAAAGAAGCAGCTACTGAAACTGGGACATTCCTATGCCAATGCATTAAGTGCCTGTCTGACCACACGACTCCAACTATGGGAGTGTTACCATGCCTCGGAGCATTGCAGGTAGCATGTGACACACATGACAACAAACAGACATGTACCTACCCCCTTCCTGCTGCTGTCCCTCCTGCAAATGCCTATGGAGGTCTGGGAACACCACTTCCAGGACCCGGAGCATGTGGGGGGTGAGGTGGTGGGTGCCGTCATGCCGGCATGGAGCTTCCAGCTTCAGCTGTACTCTGGCGATGCGGCGGGTCCAGCACCGGATGTCCTGCCACCTCTTCTTGATGTTTCTGAGCCTCCTGCGAGGCCCCCCAACTCCTGACAGCCCTGGCGATGACCAGCCAGATTTCACCCTTCTCATAGGAAGATACCTGTCACGAATGTAAAGTTAAGAACATCAGTACACCTGGTCCATGTTCCAAAGACACACATGTTTGCACAAAATACTTGAGGACAACAGGGCATCGGATGCTCCACACATTTGCATCATTGTCCAGGAGTATGTCGCCTGTGAGCAAACACAGCTGCATTACATGCCATTTAAAGGCTACAGATGACATGAGGGGTGCAAACCACTCTTTGAGCATGGCACTCACTGAGAAATATATGCTACATCTGGGTGCACTGCAGCACGTGACATGCTGTCACACACCCCACTACAACAAAGAACCCTCTTGAAACAACACTGTACACCCTGGCACTCACTCCCAACAACATAGCATCTATCCACTATACATACACAGTGGCTATAGTGTCACACACACACAACAGGTGCACACTCCAAGGTAGTGCACACATCACACACCTGCTCCTCTGGTCTCCCATACAGCTTGCTGTAGTTAGGCAGGAGGGCATCCAGCAGGGCCTTGTTCTCACCATCACTGAATGCATGTGCCCTCTCCATGCTCAGCTAATCAGGGTCCAGAGGATACAGAGACAGCAGCTGTGTTTACCACTCCAATGTTGTGCAGGCAAGTGCCCTCACACAGCCACATGCAGCCTTATATTTGTGCTGCAGAGGGTCTGTGAGTCCAAGGAGTAGTGTGTGATAGGCCACCATAGTTAGCATCCTATGTTTTATCCAATTCCATCACACATAAGGCCATGACACACATATGCATGGTTTGAAAACTGAGCCAGAGCTGAACAACAACTTTTGCCACATTGTATACTTTTGCCCAACTGAATTTTCTAGAACACCTGTAGGAGGCTCAAAACTCTCTGTATCTATTCCACTGTTCCCCTAGATGTTCCCTATGTATTTATTTGAATACCCACTCAAGTACGGTGCCATTAACGTTGCAAATGCAACCCATTCAATGGTGAAACGAGGCGTACACACGCACGTACCATTGGGGTACGTTGTGCTCGTGTATGGCTACAATGCAATAGGGAAACGAGGCATACACACGCACGTACCATTGGGGTACGCTATGCTTGCGTATGGCTACAATGCAATAGGGAGACGAGGCGTACACACGCACGTACCATTGGGGTACGCTGTGCTCGCGTATGGCTACAATGCAATAGGGAAACGAGGCGTACACATGCACGTACCATTGGGGTACGCTGTGCTCGGGTATGGCTACAATGCAATAGGGAAACGCGTACACATGCACGTACCATTGGGGTACAGTGCGTCAGACATGCTCAAGTGAACGCTTGTGTAGGCTGCGTTCCTGACCTTCTTCATGTCACAATTGGGAGAGTGAACCCAGGAAATCACATTGCAGGGATGTAGTCTACACTCATGTTGACGATGTAGATGCATACATCATTTAAAGAGACAAGGGTCCTGCGTACACACGCACGTACCATTGGGGTACGCTATGCTTGCGTATGGCTACAATGCAATAGGGAGACGAGGCGTACACACGCACGTACCATTGGGGTACGCTGTGCTCGCTTATGGCTACAATGCAATAGGGAAACAAGGCGTACACATGCACGTACCATTGGGGTACGCTGTGCTCGGGTATGGCTACAATGCAATAGGGAAACGAGGCGTACACACGCACGTACCATTGAGTGAACCCAGGAAATCACATTGCAGGGATGTAGTCTACACTCATGTTGACGATTTGGATGCATACATCATTTAAAGAGACAAGGGTCCTGCGTACACACGCACGTACCATTGGGGTACGCTATGCTTGCGTATGGCTACAATGCAATAGGGAGACGAGGCGTACACACGCACGTACCATTGGGGTACGCTGTGCTCGCTTATGGCTACAATGCAATAGGGAAATGAGGCGTACACATGCACGTACCATTGGGGTACGCTGTGCTCGGGTATGGCTACAATGCAATAGGGAAACGAGGCGTACACACGCACGTACCATTGGGGTAAAGTGCGTCAGACATGCTCAAGTGAACGCTTGTGTAGGCTGCGTTCCTGACCTTCTTCATGTCACAATTGGGAGAGTGAACACAGGAAACCACATTGCAGGGATGTAGTCTACACTCATGTTGACGATGTGGATGCATACATCATTTAAAGAGACAAGGGTCCTGAGCACATTTAAGAAATATAAACAAATATATTATAGAACACAATAGTTACTATATAGTTCTCCTGTCCAGCCGGACCAGGGATTTATTTAGATAGATTAACAAAGTAAATTTTTTTAAGTGGACATACATGTAACCATTGTTTATTATTGTGTATAGTCTATGCTGGAGAGCACTACCTACACTGACTTAAAAAGTGTCCAGGTTGCTCAGTTTCTTTGCCTGTAACTCTTCCTTTGAATTCTCTCTACTGCTCTGTCTTCCTCACAAGTACGGTACATGACTGTGCCCTACTTTCAGTAATTGTTGCTTGTGTATTTAAATTTTACTTTGTTATTCTATCTAAATAAATCCCTGGTCCGGCTGGACAGGAGAACTATATAGTAACTATTGTGTTCTATATTATATTTGTTTATATTTCTTAAATGTGCTCAGGACCCTTGTCTCTTTAAATAACGTACACCCTTGGTCCTCAGCTACCTTTTGGGTCCCCCTTGTTTTCTTATAAAGTGGATGCATACATCAGCATGGCATCCTTACATCAGCATGCCCCAGGTGTGGCAGACATTGAGGAAGCACAGGGACTATGACCTTGTGGCTCAGTTGATGTGTGAAGAGGTGTTGTGACATGTGATTAATCATTGTGCACATGTGTATCACATACATTCAACTTTTTGCACCTGAGTAACGTCTGCAACATATTGTGATGCACACCAACACTGGAATGACACACCATTCAGTACAGGGAACTGTCACATGATGACAGCAACATGCCCACTGTCACAGAGGTCGAATTGATGCACAGCATGACCCTGTGTGACCACGTCATGTGTGTGCCATGTGCGACATTGTGCATGCTGTTTGCATATGAAATAAACAGGTCAGTATTATATTCCTCACCTTAGAATATCCCCAAGTATCATACTGGATATGCCAATTTCGGCTTAGCAGTACACTTGAGTGTCGGTAGGCATCTCCTGCGGCTCTGCGTGTGTCGTTGGCATTGTGTGCGCCGTGATGACGTTGTCTGAGAACTCATACGTTGCCTCTGCGTGCTCACGTCAGGTCCTCTTTTTTCACACCACCAGCGCAGTTCCCGTATAAGTGTAACCTTACTCATTTATTTTTTTCAAATCATAGTACGATCACTTCTGACCATTTAACTTGGATTGTCCGACTCAGGACGGTGCCAATAGGGATGGCCATTTCCAAGCCTGTGAGGATTGCGACCGACTCATGTCGGTGACTGACCCTCACCGTCGGTGTCTCCACTGTTTTGATGTCAAGCACGACAACAAGAGCTGCTCCGACTGCCGGGACCAGACATATGATGCTAGGTGTGAGTGGTCCCGCAAGCGGCTCGGACTCCAGCAGTTGGCCCTGCACTGCAATAGCTCATGGTCTGGACGCAGGTCGAGTGCCCGGGCGTGGGGGTTGAGACATCAGAGCCCCAGGATTTGACATCAGTCCTCCAGGGCAAAGTCGTCAGGTAACCACAAGAAGTCAAAGAGACGTCATCGCACTTCAAACTCACCACAATGCACGTGCAATGCTGCATGGTATTCGGGTGACACCGCCCACGCGGCTCCATCAGATTTGCAGCCGTCGTAGCCTGCACCTCGACCTCCGGTCCCTGGCCAGCATGCGACGCAGGAGGAGTTAGTGCGCTTCCTCATGGCCATGATGTCCCTCACTCCACGGACGGGCTACGCCGCGGCTTAGGGCCCAGCGGACCCGTCTGGGGGCACTAGCGGGTCTGGTGCTTTGCCCCCAACGCCGTCACTTGCTTTGGCTCTGACGCTGGCGGCGCCTTCGTCCCGGCCCCGCTCGGACAGACTGGATCCGATTGGTGATCCTGGTCCTCGCTGGTTCACCTCACGACCTCACCGGCAACAGTACCCCAGGTGTCACCCTTGGCGCCGTCCTCGGGTGGTGCTGTCCCCGATACCACACACTATACGTCTCCGGCGTGGGAAGTGCGTGGCAGAACACCACTTTTAATGCTGCATGGGGAGTGAAACTTCAAAGAGCCGGGCACATCTTATGACAACCCTGATTATCAGGGAATGGGTGATAAGGAGTATTGGGAGGGTTCTGAAGACCCACTGACACACCCAAGACGACAGGACAGGTGGACTGGGGAATGCGAGTGGTCTGGACACCTCGCCAGACACTGGTAATGTCTCTACTCCAACCGTGTCTTTGGATGAGTGGGCAACGTACAGTGTTGTGTTTACGTGGGCGGCCAAAGCCTTGACCCTTCATCTCCCCGTTGCGGCCGTGAGGACCAAGCTCCTCACTGAGGTCCTTAAACTGCAGTCAAGCTCGGCTGAGCCTCTTCAGCCGTTTCATGAGGCATTGACTGAGGCTATATTGGCCACCATGTCCAGGCCCGCTGCAGGTTTGGCTGTAGATAGGCACGTTGCCAGACGCCCACACCCGTCCCCGGACGATCCATGTTTCCTGTCCTCCCACCCCACCCCAGAGAGCATGGGCATCCAGGCCTCCAAATCACAGACCGCATTCCCGTTTACTCTGCTGGACAGGGTATCCAAGAGGTATGAGCAGTACGGAAAGATGGTATCATCCTCCCTGAGTCTGGGGCTGAGGTCTTCCAACATCACATGCCTCTTTGTCCGATAAACACACTCTCTGTGGGACACGGTTGTGGAACTCCTGCCAGAGTGCGGGTTGTAGGTACGGGCAATACTTGGCCAAGCCCTTGTAGAATGCCGATCTGCGGCACGGTATTTGATCCGGTGTGGGCTGGATAGCACTGACTCACTGGGCAGAGCGATGGCATCCATGGAGGTGGTTTGTTTCCAAGCCTGGTATGTATTCCAAGGTTGAAATATGGTACTAACTACTGTTCCTAACAGATATTTATTTACATAAATTAAGTAACTTGTTCATACTGTTCAGTATATCTGCTGTAGGAGCATCTATGATGGGTCCTTGCCGTGATGACAGGGTGTCACATGAACGCACACCATGCCACTTCTGCAAATGAACCGCTCATATGTGTGATGGCATCACAGACCATTTGTCACAAATAAAACATTTCTGCTGTCTGATGATGTCCATGGAATAGTTTAGGAAATATCACACCGCAATAGGAATATGTCAGATCTGTGCAAATGATGCCACATGTGATGTGGGTGTGTGTATTGCTGTCAGCTGTCTGGATGCGCAGACAACCTCCTAATGCAATTCACGTGACGTGTGTCACTGATGTGATACATTGTCATGCTCACTCACACCTTCCCATCAGATCATTTGTATGCATGTCATAACCATTCCACAGACCACAGGTCTTTTACTTTTCACGGAGGAGTGGCTGGCAGCTGGCACATGTTTCCTCAGTGTGTATCCCACGCCACACTCAAAATTATCTAGATTTGTTGAAGCAGTGTTGCTTGTGCCATGTACATTGTCATTGTCTTTGTCTGACAGTTGTACACATTTTCTACTAAATATGTTTTGCAGGGCACCCACTCTGGAAAGGCCGTTGCCAGACTTGGAAGCCATGAGGGAACGTAATTGCATACGGCGTTACCGTTTCTGCAGACAGTTGATCAAGGACCTGACGGACAGGCTGGCACAACACCTGCAACCACGACACAGGTATCCAACTGCGCTGACACCCAAGGTAAAGGTGATGGCAGCCCTACATTTCTTTGCCGCAGGTATGTTCCAATTTACCATAGCTGATGTGGGAGGGATGTCTCAGACAATGTTTAGCCGGGTCTTGAGCGATGTATTGGCAGCTATGTTGCTGCACATAGATGAATTCATTACATTCCCTACTCCAGAACAGTTGACCCATGTCAAGGGGGAATTCTATGCCCTGGGACGCATGCCACATGTAATTGGTGCAATTGATGGTACACATGTTACTCTGGTGCCACCACAGGCTCAGGAGCAAGCGTACCGCAACAGGAAACACTACCACTCGATAAATGCCCTGGTGGTGTGTCTTGCCAACATGCTTATCTCACATGTTTCTTCACGTTTTCCAGGATCGTGCCACGATGCTTTCATCATGAGGCGTAGCAGGGTACCACAGATGATAATGCAGCTGCACAACCATCGGTCATGTCTTGTTGGTGGGTAAACTCTGTCAGCTATGTATGTCAGTATGTCAAAACTTCATGGACTGCATCATATTTCACACTCATTTCCATGATGTCAATTTGCAGGAGATGCAGAATATCCAAACATGCCCTGGCTAATGACTCCGGTACGCAACTCCAGTACAGCTGCAGACCAGCGGTACAACAATGCTCATGGGAAGACCAGGCGGGTGATCGAGCGAACATTTGGACTCCTGAAGAGCCGGTTCAGGTGCCTGGACAAGACAGGCGGAGCCCTCCAATACACCCCACGCAAGGTGTGTGCCATCTTCACCGTGTGCAGAAAAATGGGGATTTTACCTATGCCTCTGTTATAAATGAACCAATGAATGCTGAATTGGGTAAACCAAAATTTATTAGTTTATCCAGACTTTCAAGTCTTTTGAATTCATTCGCTTTTGAATTATTCAGTTATTTTAGTCTAGGCACAACAAAGAACATCATCAACTTCACGAATTGCCATATACTCTACAATACAAAATTATTCCACAAAAAACAAAAACTGTTACAATACTAGAAACATTACTACACAAATGATAATTACATATATATACAATTGCAATACCAAAGTGCTCTTAATCACAGTGAAACATGGAGCTGTTACTCAATAATGCAGTCTCGATCCTGATTATTCACCAAACTTTTAAACAAAAAGATGTACCGAGTGTCTCAACCCAATACAACATACATCTGCTTCTGTGCAAATTTAGAATTGTTCTGCAATAATCACAATCAAATGAATGTAAAAAAAGTGAACAATGCCATCAAATGAATGTAAAAAAAGTGAACAATGCCGACGCGTTTCGAGTCCCTTGGATGAATCAAAAGACTCTCATCAGGGCTGTCAAAGTCTGGTCCATGGGAACTATTTATAAAACACAAAAACAAGAAAAACTTTATCTATCTCGTCCTCCATCCATTAATTATTTACAAAAGAATTTCTCCCCAAGGGGGGAGTGCAGCATACCTGCTGAGTTCGAGTTCCAGGGCTGCACTTATCATACACTGTGGTCTATGGCGTGGGTACTCACTGCAACAAAGTGAGATTGTTTTAGCAAAAATCTATGTTGCTATGAAACCATAATAATGAGGCCAGCACAAGGGCAGTGTTTTACCTTTCGCGTTTTGGTGCCGCCGTCACGTTTATGTCACAGCCACCGGTGGAAGAATAATCCTCACGCGGATCACATATTCTAAAATAATGTGAATGACAATTAGCAGGCTCACACTCAATGTGTTTGCATTAGTTCATTGTTAGAAAATGCTCAACTGACTTACTTTGAGTCCGCCCTGAAGCGGTTCACCCCCGCTATGGATTGACGAATGTACTTGATTTCTGTGGAAATACAAGTAATGCGAGCAGGTGTTAGCCATGGCTGCGTTGTGGCGCCGAACGCACCAGCTGTCTGATTCTTTGCGCCTTACAAAGAAGCCTACCTTATCCTGTCTTTCACGGGGCTTCTCTATGCCGCTACCGATGTTCCAAATAATTCGAATTCTGAAAGGACAAACAAGCGGTGCATGCGTGTGTTAAACTAACCGCATTGTCCTACATGGCAAGCCGATTCTCATATACATTTCTGCACTGCACAGAGGCTTACCTTATTCCTCGTTTTGTATAAACGTCTTCCCCACAACAAACAGTGATGGTTCAAACGCCTTGCAGGTCGCGCGTTTGTTTCTCCAGCATTGAGAACAAAGTCATGTGATCGTCATGTGACTTGTGAGGGTGTGTGGGCCAGGGAGATGGCTTCTGGGAACGGTAGTCCTTCGTGGATGGGGGTTGCTGCCTATTGTTTACATTCTGTTGATTTCACTCAAGCAATTAAGCCCATTATTCACGCTATCGAACTTCATTATTAGGTAGGCTTCCTTTTGAAGTAAGACCATTTCAACATTTGGATGATACTTAGGATCAATCCAAAACAAAATCGTCCACCTGAAATCATTTTCGCTGTGGTTACAGCTCACAAAATGTTCCACCATGGGCGCAGTCAGCACTTTTTTCTTTATCCGTGAGCGGTGCTGTGTAATTCTGACATTGGCCGCCTGAGTCGTTTTTCCTATGTACACCTTGTTGCAGATGCACACCACAGCATAGACCACATTTTTAGTTCTGCAATTCGTGAATACATCATGTCTCCATGTCACATCATTATTGGAGAAAACATTTCCTTCAAGTGTTGCCGCACAGGACACGCAATTGCCACATTTGCGATGCCCGCAGATGGGTTTTAAATTCCATTGGGAAATAAGGTCACTTTTTGGCTTCGGGATAAAACTATCTGCTTTAACCAAATGTTGCCCTAGGCTTTTGTTTTTGCACATGGCGAAGATTGGTTTTTGAAGGGGAGGGTCCAGCGTTTCAAGTAAATGCCAGTTATTTAAAATAATACGCTTGAATTGGTTTGTGTGCTGGCCGTAGGTCGACACACAGACCAATCAGTCAAGCTCCTCCTTCTTCTTCACTTTGAGCAAAGAGTCCCTCGGGATGAACCTTACTCGTTTCTTCGTGTGCGAGAGCAGCTTTTTTGGATACCCCCTATTTGCCATTTCTCTACAAAATAGGGAGGCATGTGTCTCAAAATCAGATAGATTCGTACAATTACGTCTTATCCTTAGCATTTGCCCGTAGGGCAGATTTTCTCTTAAACATTGTGGATGTGAGCTTTTGAAATGCAAGATTGTGTTTCTATCTGTTGCTTTTTTGTGGATTGTTGTGAATAGCATTCCCTCGCTACTGCCTACTGTGACATCCAGAAAAGTCATTTTATGTTGACTAGAGTTCAGTGTGAATTTAATATCACTATGTCGAGAGTTAAGCCAATCATGGAATTGATCTAACTGGGTCTGGCTCCCCTGCCACAGGAGCCAGACATCATCAATATATCGTAACCATTGGTGTATATTGTCTCTGAATGGATTGTTGTTATATATGAAACGGTGTTCATATTGGTCCATATAAAGTACCGCCAGCTCTGGCGCATAGGGACAACCCATGGCTGTCCCCTTGATCTGGATGTAATATAAGAAGGGATTTAGTCAAATCAATACCAAGTGCAGCAGAGATCTAATGGTGCATACCATTGAGACAGCACAACGCATCTGCAGCAAAGAGGAGTCAGAAATCGAGGAATTGATTAAAGCCATTAATGATACCCAAACTGTGACTGAGGCTAAAGCGCTGCTTGATAAAATTGAGAAAGAAATTGCGATCTTTAAGGACAACACTCTTACCATTAAATCTTCTCAATTTGACAGGGATTCTAAATCCTTTAAACTTGAACAAGTGTATCCCTTTCTTAAAGAAGATTTTTATACGTCAGGCAAGTCACGGGGGGCACTTTCATCTTATCAAGGCAGATCAAGGAATAGATTTCTTACTTTTTCCGATACAACCTCATCTGACTCCTCTAACGACTCTAGGCAGAATAATTCCAAAAGACGAGGTGCTACATCGGCCGCTTCCTCTTCTTCTTTTTTAGCCAGGGGCGGGCAATCGCGCGTCCGCTTCAAACAACCATGGGAGATGCGCACCCGCAACAAAACTTACAACAACTAAATGTGTCAACTATAGTTAACCTCTCTGAAAAACAGCTAACAAAAGATGAGGAGATGCTCTTGGGCCTGGGCCTCAAGTTCGTCCCTAACAAAAAAACGGATTTTACAAAACTTAAATTGGAAGCATTAAACTTTTGTCGGAAGATACGATTAAAGGCCTTCTTTGCTTCTGCCGAAATGACATCCAGCAGTGAAACCACAGGTTTGAGAGTTAAGTCAAGGTTTACACCGACCCAAAACATTCCTAAACAAATAGTTGCTTTCGAACAAACGGTCTTATCATCGCTCACTAAATTGGAAAAAACGAAAAGATTTTTGAAAAATAACATCAGTAAAGGAATGACCACAGCAATCAGCGATTTGAAATCAGATACATCGATCATAATAAAACAGGCTGATAAGGGTGGGGCGGTTGTGCTGTGGCCACGCTCCATGTACCTTACAGAAGGTCAGGCACGTGTGAATAATCGCGATTGGTACAGGCCATCCATGGAAGACCCTTTAAACGCGATTCAAGATAAAATCCAGAGATTATCAAGAGCTGGGCTGGATGAGGGCTTTCTGGGACCTAGAGAGTACGAATACCTGAATAAGAAATTACCCAGAACACCGGTGTTGTACTTTTTGCCCAAAATACACAAAAACGCCCAGGTACCCCCGGGCCGCCCGATTGTTTCGGGCTGTGACTCTGCACTTGAGCCAGTATCGAAGTATATCGATTTTTTCTTAAAACCGTGCATAGTGCAGGTCAAGTCACATCTTTGTGACACTACGGATTTTATCACTAAAATTGAGGGGAACCCATTTGATGTAGATACACAACTGATGGTAACACTAGACGTGGCCTCTCTATACACCCAAATTCCTCAAGATGAGGCTTTGGAAGTGATTGAAATTTATTTGGACCAGCGTGAGAGACCACACAGGGTACCCACGTCATTTATTGTGTCACTAGCAGAAATCACGCTACGGAGCAACTATTTCAAATTCGAGAATGAGTTCTACATCCAGATCAAGGGGACAGCCATGGGTTGTCCTTATGCGCCGGAGCTGGCGGTACTTTATATGGACCAATATGAACACCGTTTCATATATAACAACAATCCATTCAGAGACAATATACACCAATGGTTACGATATATTGATGATGTCTGGCTCCTGTGGCAGGGGAGCCAGACCCAGTTAGATCAATTCCATGATTGGCTTAACTCTCGACATAGTGATATTAAATTCACACTGAACTCTAGTCAACATAAAATGACTTTTCTGGATGTCACAGTAGGCAGTAGCGAGGGAATGCTATTTGTTGTAGCTCACAATATGCGAAATATAAGCAATGAGCCAATTAGTAGTTTTGTTGTAGGTTTATACATAGAGCAACGAGCCACCACACCAAGCGCTGGCACTGAGAGGCATCAACTGACATAAAGTAGAATTAGAACCTCTATAATAGCACCATTCGTTTCCCTTAGATAAATACAGCCGCTGGAGGTGAGATGAAGATGGATGTACACCGTCTGTTCTGTTGAACGTCGTCTTTCTCCTTAAATTGAAGTAGTGGCTCGTTCAATGCTTCAATTATCACTGGTCCTCGTCGCCAAATTTATGTTGTAGCTCACAATATGCGAAATATAAGCAATGAGCCAATTAGTAGTTTTGTTGTAGGTTTATTCATAGAGCAACGAGCCACCACACCAAGCGCTGGCACTGAGAGGCATCAACTGACATAAAGTAGAATTAGAACCTCTATAATAGCACCATGGCAACTCCTAGTACATTCTACAATAATACATAAAGCATTAGCAAATACAACACTATTCACAACAATCCACAAAAAAGCAACAGATAGAAACACAATCTTGCATTTCAAAAGCTCACATCCACAATGTTTAAGAGAAAATCTGCCCTACGGGCAAATGCTAAGGATAAGACGTAATTGTACGAATCTATCTGATTTTGAGACACATGCCTCCCTATTTTGTAGAGAAATGGCAAATAGGGGGTATCCAAAAAAGCTGCTCTCGCACACGAAGAAACGAGTAAGGTTCATCCCGAGGGACTCTTTGCTCAAAGTGAAGAAGAAGGAGGAGCTTGAACGATTGGTCTGTGTGTCGACCTACGGCCAGCACACAAACCAATTCAAGCGTATTATTTTAAATAACTGGCATTTACTTGAAACGCTGGACCCTCCCCTTCAAAAACCAATCTTCGCCATGTGCAAAAACAAAAGCCTAGGGCAACATTTGGTTAAAGCAGATAGTTTTATCCCGAAGCCAAAAAGTGACCTTATTTCCCAATGGAATTTAAAACCCATCTGCGGGCATCGCAAATGTGGCAATTGCGTGTCCTGTGCGGCAACACTTGAAGGAAATGTTTTCTCCAATAATGATGTGACATGGAGACATGATGTATTCACGAATTGCAGAACTAAAAATGTGGTCTATGCTGTGGTGTGCATCTGCAACAAGGTGTACATAGGAAAAACGACTCAGGCGGCCAATGTCAGAATTACACAGCACCGCTCACGGATAAAGAAAAAAGTGCTGACTGCGCCCATGGTGGAACATTTTGTGAGCTGTAACCACAGCGAAAATGATTTCAGGTGGACGATTTTGTTTTGGATTGATCCTAAGTATCATCCAAATGTTGAAATGGCCTTACTTCAAAAGGAAGCCTACCTAATAATGAAGTTCGATAGCGTGAATAATGGGCTTAATTGCTTGAGTGAAATCAACAGAATGTAAACAATAGGCAGCAACCCCCATCCACGAAGGACTACCGTTCCCAGAAGCCATCTCCCTGGCCCACACACCCTCACAAGTCACATGACGATCACATGACTTTGTTCTCAATGCTGGAGAAACAAACGCGCGACCTGCAAGGCGTTTGAACCATCACTGTTTGTTGTGGGGAAGACGTTTATACAAAACGAGGAATAAGGTAAGCCTCTGTGCAGTGCAGAAATGTATATGAGAATCGGCTTGCCATGTAGGACAATGCGGTTAGTTTAACACACGCATGCACCGCTTGTTTGTCCTTTCAGAATTCGAATTAATTGGAACATCGGTAGCGGCATAGAGAAGCCCCGTGAAAGACAGGATAAGGTAGGCTTCTTTGTAAGGCGCAAAGAATCAGACAGCTGGTGCGTTCGGCGCCACAACGCAGCCATGGCTAACACCTGCTCGCATTACTTGTATTTCCACAGAAATCAAGTACATTCGTCAATCCATAGCGGGGGTGAACCGCTTCAGGGCGGACTCAAAGTAAGTCAGTTGAGCATTTTCTAACAATGAACTAATGCAAACACATTGAGTGTGAGCCTGCTAATTGTCATTCACATTATTTTAGAATATGTGATCCGCGTGAGGATTATTTTTCCACCGGTGGCTGTGACATAAACGTGACGGCGGCACCAAAACGCGAAAGGTAAAACACTGCCCTTGTGCTGGCCTCATTATTATGGTTTCATAGCAACATAGATTTTTGCTAAAACAATCTCACTTTGTTGCAGTGAGTACCCACGCCATAGACCACAGTGTATGATAAGTGCAGCCCTGGAACTCGAACTCAGCAGGTATGCTGCACTCCCCCCTTGGGGAGAAATTCTTTTGTAAATAATTAATGGATGGAGGACGAGATAGATAAAGTTTTTCTTGTTTTTGTGTTTTATAAATAGTTCCCATGGACCAGACTTTGACAGCCCTGATGAGAGTCTTTTGATTCATCCAAGGGACTCGAAACGCGTCGGCATTGTTCACTTTTTTTACATTCATTTGATGGCATTGTTCACTTTTTTTACATTCATTTGATTGTGATTATTGCAGAACAATACTAAATTTGCACAGAAGCAGATGTATGTTGTATTGGGTTGAGACACTCGGTACATCTTTTTGTTTAAAAGTTTGGTGAATAATCAGGATCGAGACTGCATTATTGAGTAACAGCTCCATGTTTCACTGTGATTAAGAGCACTTTGGTATTGCAATTGTATATATATGTAATTATCATTTGTGTAGTAATGTTTCTAGTATTGTAACAGTTTTTGTTTTTTGTGGAATAATTTTGTATTGTAGAGTATATGGCAATTCGTGAAGTTGATGATGTTCTTTGTTGTGCCTAGACTAAAATAACTGAATAATTCAAAAGCGAATGAATTCAAAAGACTTGAAAGTCTGGATGAACTAATAAATTTTGGTTTACCCAATTCAGCATTCATTGGTTCATTTATAACAGAGGCATAGGTAAAATCCCCATTTTTCTGCATTTATTAGTGGCCCGACCTACCCTCTTTCCCAGTGGGCCCAACCCCCAGTTGCCTTCATCTTCACCGTGTGCTGCATGCTACACAACATGGCAGTGGAGAAGGCCGTGCCACTCTACCTTGATCCTAATGAGCTGGAACATCCGCCCGTTGAATATGAAGGCCTTGCCCAGGATGCCAGTGACGAGGAGGATGAAGATGATATCCGGAGTCACCTCATCCGCAACTTCTTTTCATAAAGGTGAGTCATAGGTGCATTTTGGTAAATCTTGTACTATAGAGTTGCATGGGTAACATGCTGTGTATGCAACTGACTGTATGCAATGTCACTTGGATGTTTGTTGTGCAGTGTCACACAGGTGCAGATGTAATGCAACACACATACGTGCTATGTGTGTACTTGGAATGTACAGGTGTACTACAACATCAGGCTATTCAACAGGACAATGTCAGAATGACATTATACGGAACTTGACCTCTTGTGTGCCTCTCATCCCCAGCTCGCCCTGCCTGTTGTCCGTTGGTGTCATCGTGGTCAGCCTGCTATTGCTCATTATGATTGCAATGTCAGCCAAATCAACGAAGCATGCATGGACATGTGGAAAAGTCAATTTGGGTAAGGACTCATATGAGGCTGTTTAGCGTTGGTATGGTTTCAAATGTGTGGTACATGTTCATGCACATGTTGTTAGACCATGCATACATGCAACAACATCATGTTTCTTATTACATGTAGGCCCACTCCCATGACCGGATAGTCACCCCATCTGACACTCATCTGTTGTAGTTTTAGACTCTGGTGAATGCATCAATGTGTGTAGACATTGACACTGCAACATTGCATATACCATGGTTTGATATTGTGTTAGAGGTCACAACTATGGACTCTGTGGGGGATTGCAGCCTCACTGTGTGCATTAGAATGTGTCTGGTTCCTCACCTCCACCTTGTGGGCCAGTCCAGTTTGTTTACCACAAAACCATGTCGTGTAGGTGTGGCCCAGTGTATGTTCTACATGTTAAGACAACTGTCCTCTGATTCTGTTCGCATGGATGCATTGCACCTTGTTGCAGTATGTCATGTCACTGTCATGTCATTACCTCAGTGCAGGTTGAGAATACTGCTACGCCAGCCTTCACAGTGAGTAGCAGTTCTGTTTTAATTCACATGATGCTATGTATGTTTAGCATTAGACATGACAATGGTGGGATGATGCATATGTGAATTATTGCGTTGCACCAGTGGAGTGCGGTCACTCACATGATTCTCTTGTCCCGTGCAGCATTTCTGTGCAATTGTAGGGTTCATTATGTGGCTTGGATCAACATCACTTGCTGTTGAGTTATTTTCAACCTGCTTGTCATGTTTAGCATAGTGATGCAAAGTTGATAGAGCAAAAGACTGGCTACAGAGTGCCTTCATTGCATGTAGGTCATTAGCTTCCTCATCATATGTGATTCTTACAGCTGTTGTGTGTGATGTCAAGTTTGCCTACATGGCCCTTATGGGTACACATAATCAAATACAGATATTACACTTTGCGTAAGTAGCATTGCCATATGTTTTAATTTGTTTGTAGGGTCCACATCATCAGACACTGAATTATTTTTTGTCCACATAGATCTCATTGCATAGTAGCTGACTTGTGAGCGTTACACAAGACTCAAATAGATGACAGACTGTCCTAGGTTTTATGTGTCCGTGTTACAGCATCGGATGTCATGTGATACCATGATGAGTGATTTCAAATTGGCTACAGTCGTTACACTTCACAGGTGTGACTGGTAAAGTGTATCTCATGAGGTATTTGTAGTGTCAGTGACATGAGAAACTACTCCTAATGGTTATTTGCCTCTGTTTCAGGTCTCCCTCCCTGCAGTTCCCATCCTCTCCTTCCCTCGCCTGATCACCCTTTTGTGTCTGTCATTTGTACTCAGACCAAGGGGCTATTTGGAGGTGGAACCCTTTGAGCAGCACACCACTCTGATGAAGAAAGGTACGTCCAGTCCCTGGCAGGCTTGTAGCGAATCGTTCTGCTGCATTACAGGTGACATCATTCATAGACTTTTTTTGTCTTCTTGCCAATGCCAATGACCATGTATGTTTGATAATGCTTCATGGGCTCACAGGGTAAATCATCATGTTGTGCATTACGTGTGATTTCAACTGAATATTGTGCCTCCTTGATGTCAACGCACATGTCCTTCTAATGTGCATGTATACTATATGGCAAGAAGTAAGCTTATGCTTGTTATGTGTTTACGTGTACAGTGACTACATGCATGGTGTTGGTTAAGGCTAAAATACTATATTGTGTGTGAGGTAGATGGCTGTGTAGCTGCTGTTTAGCTTGGAACACACTAGCTGTAGTCTACACCTGCTGACGCTGTGTGTCCTGTGCCCCACTTGTCCCTAAGGGGCCTGATCCAGTGACCGTGATCATTGGTGATTACTGTGCCATTTTATTTGCAGTGACCCTGAGTGAAGCAGACACTCCTGCATTCACATACACATGTCATTTTGTGGCTTGCCAATGCCCTTGTGGTATGTGCTTGTTTTGCAAGTTGTCACACCCCTCCTGCCATCATGTCTTCACTCATTCCTGCTGCTGCATACACAGCCACAATGCAGTGCACACTATCCAGGACCACACACGCCTACAGGATACCCCTCCTTCCATCCATTTGTAAAGCATGCTCCAGCCACCCTACACACAGAGAACACCAGACAACTATCCTCCTGGTATCACGATGCCTCAAACTCAACCATTACAGCTTCTATGCCTGTGTGTGCAAAACATACTGGCAAGACTATGCTGAGCCACATGACAGTGTGTCTACGTACCACCAGGTCATGTGCCTTGTACAGCACACACACACCTTCCATAGGCTCAATATTGTACAGTGTTACCTTGTCAACCCCACAGCAGCAAAAATTGGCTTCCTTACAGTCATGTGGCAGTACACGACCTGGTCACACCACTTCAACATAGCCGTCACAGTCAGTCAAGTAGCCACAGGGGACACACACCATGACCACGTCTGTTGGGTGTGGTGTGATTTGACCATTCTGGTGTAGATAATTGTCAGACGTGGGTATTTGTTCTGGAAGCGTTGCACCCATCACAGGAGTTTAGTACTTGTAGCTCCATAGGGGGAGGTCACGTAATCAGGTGAGCTTGGGTAGAGTGCTACAGCCCATTGCCCACAGTCTGTCCTGCCACCCTTGTCCTGTGCGCCATTCATCACATCCACAGTACAGCATCATGCTGATGATAGTTCACATACCTGAGGACACAGATGTAGGTACTCCCTACATGGACAACTAGTTTTGTCACACTGATCTATACACCTCAAAGTGACTCTCCTGGGCCTGGCTGTAATTGCAGTTTTGTGATCCAAACACCCCTCCAGCATTTACTATCCCTCACAGGTGTGTGTTTCCATCCATGTATCTAGTTGTTAGGAATTTGTGACCAATGTGTGTCCTCACCCGGACTCAGATCCAAGTGTGTGGATGGCTGCAGTTTGTTGAATACCCTTGCATTTCATACATTTGCACACACATATTCTTTTATACTGTGGGTACAAGATAACTCACCAAATGCGTATGATGTTTAGAATATTTATTGGGTGATCTTGTGCAGGAAACGTGAAGAGGTGCTGTACAGAAAGGGGGGGAATCCAAAATTCACTGCTGGAGATGAAATGCCTTACAGTTTGAGTCAACAGAGTCCAGGCTACAGTGCTTGGCATCATTGGGCAGACTGTGACCAGCAAGTCCATGTGGGAGAGTCTCATAGGTGATGCTGTTGCACCCAAGGGCAATATGCCAGGTCAGGTGTCCTGGGAGTTGTGCATGGCCCACTGCCTCTCAACGTCTTATCCGTGGACGACCCTTCTTTCTTGGGGGACCCTCACGTGCAGGCATGGACGATGCATGGGACGCTACGTCAGACAGTTTCTCCTCCTCCTCCTCGCTCCCTGTGGCTGGTGTTGCACTTTGCCTTGATGTAGCTGGCCTGGTGACACAGGGAGGGTGCTGCATGTTGGCAGCAATCTGACGTAGTGATTTGCTCATTTCCCGATGCACCGTCAAGAGCTCAGCCAGACTTGCCTCCACCCGTCCATAATGTTGGACTTGCCTGGCATTTTGCTCAGCCTGCTGTTCTTTCACCTGGTTGAAGGCCTCCGCTAGCTGGCTTACCTCCCTGGTTTCCCGCCGGTATGCCTCCAGGATGTTAGTCAGTTCAGGCATACCGGGCCCTGCAGCTGACTGGCCAGAATCTCGCCTCCGCCTTGCACCACTCCCACCACCCTGACCCACACGAGCAAGGCCTGCGCTTGTGGGCACATCCGATCGACGGGCCCCCCGAGTGCTGGCAGGGTGGATGTTGTCTGCCACCTCAGGGGTGCCCGACAAAGGGTGTCCCTCATTTTCAGACAGGCTCTCTGGTGGATCATGGGCAGGGCTCTGACCTGTCTGCTAGGATGTGGTGGGAATGGTTCCGTGGTTGGCACAGATGTCGCTGGTACAGTTGCTGCAGGGGTTTGGGATCCAGAGGAGCCAGGTTGGTTGGGGTCATCCACAGTGCGTTGAGTGGCGTCGCTGTCGGTGGGGTCAGGGTCCTGCTGAGCCTGGGACTGGGATCCTCCTCCCCCCTGGTTGGGGGGGGTCTCCACACGTTGCCCTGTGTGTGGGAGAGACAGACACTGTTAATGCACTATCAAGTGACATCTTAATTAGTTAGCCATTATCAGCATCACAGTTCCACAAGCTTTACATTGTTGTCATTGTTCAGTTGTGTATGTAGTGGTAGTAAATTGACATGTACTTTGGGGTATTTTCCTTCTTCCATTCTCTTGACAATGACTGACACAGCCATTGCTGTCTCTTGTCTTGCTGGCACAACACATATACAGCAGTGCTCTGGTTCACGCAAAATCCAGGATACGGTGTTAATCCCTATGTCTGCGTCAAGCATGCACAGAGTTTAGATGCAGCATGTTCATGTAAGAGACAGAGCATTATTTTTTGGATAAATTCTTCTACTTTGGATAGGTGTTACTGTTCCGTGATGGCCAACCAATGCCTACACCCCTGGACCTGTACACCCACTTCTAGATCATGGCTTTAGAACGTGGCACTTCTCCAAGACGCATCACCTTGTCAATACCCATGTCCATGTTGGTACTTAAGTGCATCCACAACGTTCATGAGATGGGGCACGTGCATTGTGTGAGAGGCACAATGGACCGGAGCATCTGCAATGTGCATGTAAAAGTTGTATGCGTATTCATATGAGTGAGTGTTTAGTTGTGGTACATGACAATTGGGACAGTGTTGCACTCCATTGCCTGTCCCCAGGGGATGAATTTCTGTAAGGGGGGTGTATGACAGGCCATGCTAGTAGTTTGCGTGTTATTTGCAAGTGTCCATCCTTCATGATTTGGCTGTCCCCTCAGGTAGCATGCTGGCATAATCGTGGTTGTGGGTTCCTGCACAGGATGTGTGACCTTGTCCTGGTGTTTGTGTTTGCAATGATCACAGGAGGGACTTGTGCTGCCTACACCTGGGCCCATTGTCTACTACAGAGCTTTCCAAACTGTGTGTCCTGTCACAGTACAGTGTTGCCTGCAAATGGTGGGTGTGTCGCAGGCACTTAGTACATGTCTGCTGGTAATTAGAAGACATCCCTAAACACTCTGCTCTGTGGCCTTTATAAGGCCTGTGCAGTGCTCGGGTGCAACTGTGTGTGTGCCCAGGGAGCTGGGGTGAGGTGACAGAAGGAGGAACACTGAGGGATGGAAACAGAGGGAGGGAGGGAGACAGAGGGAGGGAAACAGAGGGAGGGAGACAGAGGGAGGGAGACAGAGGGAGAGGGAGACAGAGGGAGGGAGACAGAGGGAGAGGGAGACAGGGATGGAGGGAGTCAGAGGGAGGGAGGGAGACAGAGGGAGGGAGACAGAGGGAGAGGGAGACAGAGGGAGGGAGACAGGGATGGAGGGAGTCAGTGGGATGGAGGGAGTCAGAGTGAGGGAGAGAGACAGAGGGAGAGAGACAGAGGGAGAGGGAGACAGAGGGAGGGAGACAGAGGGAGGGAGACAGAGGGAGAGGGAGACAGGGATGGAGGGAGTCAGAGGGAGGGAGAGAGCCAGACGGAGGGAGACAGAGGGAGGAGGGCAACAGAGGGATGGAGACAGGTTGTTTGTGCTCGCTCGCTTGCTACACTGCCTTACTGTGTCACAAAATGATGCATCTCCAGAAGGTGTGTCAGCAACAAGAAATTGTTTAGAAGCTGTGGTCTACTATCTTGACTTTCTCCTCCCAGGGCTGGTATACAGGAGGTCTGCGGGGACCACCACCTCCAGTGTAGTGTGCATTGGCGTAGTCCTGGTCCATTTTCTTCCTGACCTTCCTCCGCAGATCATACCACCTGGCCTGGCATTCCTGCCTGGTGCGCCTGATGGGTGCAACAGCATTGACCTTGTCTACGATCCTCTCCCACAGGCGTGTTTTTTCAGCCATGCTGGTCTGTCTGACCAATGCGCCAAACAGCTGTGGCTCGACTCTGATGACTTCATCTGTAAGGATCTCATTCTCCGGGTTAGTGAACTTTGAATTCTTGGGTGTGGTCATGGTGTGAGGTGTTTGTGATTGAGGGGGTGATGGTGTGTATGGATGAGGGTGTGTGGGTCTGATTGTGAAGGGGGTGGTGTGGGTGTCGATGAGATAGGGTGTATGTGTGAAGGTGTGTGGTTGCAATTGTTGGTGAGATGTCTGTGTCTTCGCAAGAATGGGTATGTTGCAAAGGATAATGGGTTGTATGTGTGGACCCTTTTATTGGTCAATTTGTGGGTGAGGCTTATTTTGAATTGGTGGTGTGTGTGTTATATGGGTTGGGTGTTAGTGTTGACCTCTGTTTGCCTGTTTGGCTGTGACAAGGACATTGTTTCTCAATGGTGTGTACACAGGAGACATGGAGACATGTTCAGTGTTGTTGTGCGACTCGTTAGCAAAGTCCTTGTGCTGGTTTAGGTGTTGGCGTTATGTATGCGTGTCGTACTTGTGCGTGCGGGTGAGTTGTACGGGCCGTTGGCGGGTGGGGGGGGTTCGCGTGGGCTTGATCGAGGGGGTTGTGCGTGTCGTACTTGTGCATGAGGTTGACTAGTACGGGCCATTGGCGGGTGGGGGGTTCGCGTAGGCTTGATGGGGGTGTGTGCGTGTTGTACTTGTGCGTGCGGGTGAATTGTACGGGCCGTTGGCGGGTGGGGGGTTCGCATAGACTTGATGGGGGTGTGTGCGTGTCGTACTTGTGCGTGCGGGTGAGTTGTACGGGCCGTTGGCGGGTGGGGGGTTCGCGTAGGCTTGATGGGGTTGTGTGCGCGTCGTACTTGTGCGTGCGGGTGAGTTGTACGGGCCGTTGGCGGGTGGGGGGGTTCGCGTAGGCTTGATGGGGGTGTGTGCGTGTCGTACTTCTGCATGCGGGTGAGTTGTACGGGCTGTTGGCGGGTGGGGGGTTCGCGTGGGCTTGATCGAGGGTGGTGTGCGTGTCATACTTGTGCGTGCGGTTGACTAGTACGGGCCATTGGCGGGTGGGGGGGTTCGCGTAGGCTTGATGGGGGTGTGTGCGTGTCGTACTTGTGCGTGCGGGTGAGTTGTACGGGCCGTTGGCGGGTGGGGGGGTTCGCGTAGGCTTGATGGGGTTGTGTGCGTGTCGTACTCGTGCTTGCGGGTGAATTGTACGGGCCGTTGGCGGGTGGGGGGTTCGCGTGGGCTTGATCGAGGGGGGTGTGCGTGTCATACTTGTGCGTGTGGGTGAGTTGTATGGGCCGTTGGCGGGTGGGGGGGTTCGCGTAGGCTTGATGGGGGTGTGTGCGTGTCGTACTTGTATGTGCGGGTGAGTTGTACGGGCCGTTGGCGGGTGGGGGGGTTCGCGTAGGCTTGATGGGGGTGTGTGCGTGTCGTACTTGTGCATGCGGGTGAGTTGTACGGGCCGTTGGCGGGTGGGGGTGTTCACGTAGGCTTGATGGGGGTGTGTGCGTGATGTACTTGTGCGTGCGGTTGACTAGTACGGGCCGTTGGTGGGTGGGGGGGTTCGCGTAGGCTTGATGGGGGTGTTAGCGTGTCGTACTTGTGCGTGCGGGTGAGTTGTACGGGCCGTTGGCGGGTGGGGGGGTTTGCGTAGGCTTGATGGGGGTGTGTGCGTGTCGTACTTGTGCATGCGGTTGACTAGTACGGGCCATTGGTGGGTGGGGGGTTTGCGCAGGCTCGATCGAGGGGTACACGTGTGGTATGTGTTGATGCCGCTTGCTGTGAGGCGAATAATCCCGTACGAATCAATCTTCATGTGTGAATACTTTGGGCCGTACGAATCCCGGACAGGCTTTTCGTACAGGATCGTACTAGTGTGTTTGTACGGCCTGGTTACAAATCGTACGGTAGGATTCACGATGCTTATTCGTACGGGTCATCGACTGTAGTTTGTACGGTTCGCTGATATTCGTACGGCAATCGACGGAAATGGATCGGAATTCGCAGGTCGGACGGTAATTTCCCATTCGTACGGATTCGGCTACGAATACGAATCGTACGGCGGAATATTTTACCGGATCGGAATCGGCGCCTTAATGTTTTCTTGATATGAAAATTTAGGGGCCAATTCACATAAGGGCCTCCATACATGTGGTGGAGGACCTGCAGTCATTGCGGGGGACCTTCACTCATAGCAGAACCTCACAGTGGGTAACTGCAGTATGGAGGTCCCGCCACGACTGCAGGCTCTGCCGCAGGTGCAGGGGCCCCTTTGGGAATCAGCCCTTTACAGCCCAACAGTGAAATTAGCTTTTGGGGGCTAGTCACAGTAGGAATATGCAAATATTACATTTGTACATGTTCCCCTTTGAAATATCAGGCACCCTGCCGCATTGTTACAAGCCCTACTTATGGATGAGTTATTTAACATTTAAAAATAGGTTTCCTTCCTGTCATAAAGGTTTATTCTGACAGGTTTCCATGCAGGTTTAACCCCTTGCATGCGTTCGTCGGCCAACGGCCGTCGCGAGTACTACCTCGGTAGTGTTGCGCACGTCCGTTGGCCGACGCTGCCCCACCCGCGCAATCGAATGCCCGCACTGTGGCAGAATTGCCTCTGCGGGAAACCGGTTAAAAACTGCAGCAGTCAGGCTACACATGTAGGCCTAAAGCCATTTTTCCATTTTGGCCTAGAGAATGGCTCTACAGGTGCTCAAGTCCACAGGTGATATTAATTCATCAATTACATTAGTGAATTGGCATGTGCCTCTTACTATGACATTTAGATAAATAGATATATCTGAGATAAATATAGGTGAACAATAGAAAATTGGTAAATATGGTTAGATCTAAGTTTCAATTGAAAACACCATTTTTGGTTTGCCTTTAACTTTAGCACTGTTTAAAAAATGCACAATAAATTTCACATAAAAAAGTAAATCTGGGTTATTTTGTTAAGTCAAGTTTGGTGAAGGTCCTTTCAGATGGGTAAAAATGAAAGCATGTGTAAAAAAAATTAGCTATTTCCTTTGAACTCCTGTAGTGCTCTCTGATGCAACAAACACCACTAAAGAGAATTATGCCAAACAGGACTTGAACTGTACTCGGAGGAGAGCATACATTTTTGTTGTGTAAAGTAGTTAATTTGTTTTTGAGAGTTTTGTATTAAAAAAAGGTGTTGGTTGGCTTCAAAGGATTATATTAAAAAGATATCTTGAGAGTTAAAAATGTATTTTTAATTTGCATATAACTTTAGAGATGTTTAACAAATTTGTCGAAATTTTGCAAGAAGCACATTCACCAATTTTAAATTTGTGAAGATCTGTCAAAGGGGATGCACATTTAAAAGAAGGGGTGAAAAAGTGTTCATTTGTTAATAACTGTGATTTAATTTGAGAAATCCACATAAAACCTGTCTAACATTTAGCATGTTTAGTCTTTGTGGTTATGCAAGTTTGGTGGAGATCCATTTTAAGGAGCAAAGTTAAATTGGGGAGGAAATGTATTCATGTGCTAATGACTTTGGTGCTATCTAATGAAGCAGCATGAAAGCTAAGAAACTTTTAGGAAGTTAAGCTAATGACAGACATCCAACATAGGAGGCAAAATTAAAGAGGGGAATGTCAAAAATGTATTAATGTGATAGTAACTTTGGCACAGTCTTACAGATCTGCACAGCACATTGCAAACATGATTGGAATTTTCAGCTTTTTTCTTATTCTTTGAGTTTCATGTACATTTGTAAAGAAGGGGCACAATTAATGGTGGGGGAAGACGTGTTCATTTGCTGAAAACCTAGGTACTGTTTAATGGGATCACTGACATAATATCGACTACAAAAATATAGGCATTTAAAATATTGACTCCAAAATATCGACTACAAAAATATCGAAGTCCTATCTACAAACAGGTAATTAAAAAATATCGAATCAAAAATATCGTTTAAAAATAGGTACTTTGTAAAAATATCGAATTTATTAAAATGAATGTAAAATTAAAAAAAATTAAAAATAAATAACAAAAATATACTTAAAAATACTTAAATAACCTTACAATTATTACATAATTAATTTAAGTTATAAAAAAAATACAATTTTATTTGTTAAAACATATATATATATTAACAGAATATTATTAAAAAATATACAATATTATTACCGTAGCATAGCAAGAGTGTTAAAATTACTATTCCTACTCCAAAGAGTGAAACAGTAGGGAAAGCGTTAAATAGCGTAGGGGTAAAAATTACTGTTCCCACTCCAGGGAGTGCAAAAGTAGGGAAAGCGTAGGATAGCTTAGGGGTAAAAATTATTCAAACTCCTGTGAGTGCAACAGTAGGGAAAGCGTTGGATAGCGTAGGGGATAAAAATTACTATTCCCACTCCAGTGGGTGCAACAGTAGGGAAATCGTTGGATAGCGTAGAGTTAAAAATTACTATTCCCACTCCAGTGAGTGTAACAGTAGGGAAAGTGTTGGATAGCGTAGGGGTAAAAATTACTATTCCCACTCCAAAGAGTGCAACAGTAGGGAAAGCGTTGGATAGCATAGGGGTTAAAATTACTATTCCCACTCCAAAGAGTGCAACAGTAGGGAAAGCATTGGATAGCGTAGGGTTTAAAATTACTATTCCCACTCCAGAGAGTGCAACAGTAGGGAAAGTAAATACTTCATATATTATTTAAAAAATATAAATTAATATCTATAAAAAATTTATTAAAAGTAATTACCAATTTAATATAATATAATAATGAATCAATTAAAATTAAAAATTAAAATTAATTATTACAATTAGTTACCTGTTAATACAAATTAATTACAAATTAACAATTAATTAACTAAAAATTAAAAATTAATTAACAATTACTTCAAATTAAATACAATTAAATAAATTGAATTATTTAATTAATTATAAATAAATTACTTCCCACCCTATTCCCCTATAAACCCACAACCCGCTACAGAATTAAATTACGCAAAAATCAAAAAAACAAAATTCATTAATTAAAATAAATTATAACATAAATACACATTTTTGACACGTATAATAACATAAAAAACACTATAAAAAATGTGATATTATTAAAAATTCGATAATTTTATTAACCTATATTATATACTTCGATATTTTAACTTTCTATATTTGTAACATACGATATTACATTACTTACATTAAAAACTATATTTTTGATGTCTATATTCTGTCCATTCGATATTTTGTCCTTTCTATATTTTAAACTCAATATTATGTCCATTCGATATTTTTTACTCAATATTTTGACTGTTTAATCTTTAATGATAGCATTTTCAAGGCTTTTAGCAAGTTAAGCCCAGTGCATACATTTCTAACTGAAATGTGACGCAGTAGGGGTAGGGGGAGTTACATTGTACAGATATGCACAAACATTGGCACACACGTAGCATGTTTTACTTACTTCTGATATGTGGAATTCCATGAAGATCGATACATTTGGGTATAGTTAAAGGTGGGCAAACAGTATTCAGTTGCTAATAACTTTGCCATCATTTGACAAATTCACACAAATTCAGCAGGCATTTACATGTTTAGTTTTCTGTTAGTATGCTTAAATTAAATGCATTGTAAAGATGCATAGTTTCATGGAGATCTGACAAGGAAAGTGGGTAATGTTGAAGCAGGAGGTTAAAAGGGTTTTGATTATCTAATACTCTTTCCAGTATCTCATCAATTTGCATGAAAGTTAAGATGAAGAAATTGGGTTTAACTTGAAAAAGGCAAATGCATACACCAAATGTAATGCACATGGACTCAAAATATTGAAAATAAAAAATAAGAAGAATTTGTACCAGAGATAAAAATTTCAACAGAAAGAGATCATGCTGTCTCCAAAGCAAAGTCATCCATAATTTTAATGATAAGAAGACTAATAATACAATTCTTCTTATTAGATTGACTGTAATGTTTTACTTAATGGTGTAGTGCTTCCGGTGTTATTTCTAGTTGATATACATTAAATGAGGCCCTAAGCATAGCATTTTGAGTGTGAGTTACAGTTTGCATGGTCTTTTACGTGAATTGTGCTTTGGTAAGCTAATCATGATTGGTGAATTTCAGTGTTTTTTAGGTTTTAATTCATGATCTTAGCATTACATCACTAGGGTCTAAAGAGAATTACAGGAGTACTTTTAAACATACTGGAAGGTCTTATAACCAGTACTAACCATAACTTTACTTTAAGTGTGTGTTTTTTTAAGTGAACTTCTGGGGTTTCTGATGACATACCTTCAACCTGTAGCCACCCCACTGAGGATCTCAGCCTGCTGCATGTGATTAAGATGTAGTTTCAGGGCACAGGAGTAAATAGAGTCCAGCTATTTATTGCAATTTTCGGGTGTTTTTTTCAATGGCTGTGAAACTATCTAAAGCTATCATATAGCAGAACTTTCTTTTTCTCACATGAAGTTCTCCTTCTCATTTCTTTCCTTACTACTGTGTTTATTTCAACTTCTCAATTGTTTTCTCTACTACAGCAATTCCAAATTGAGAACCTCAGAAAATGTAATGAAATCAAAAATAACCTTACTATAAACCCCATCAGTTAAAATGAATAAACGTTAAAGTTTAAAAGTAGCTGTTTTGCATGCAAATAGCACCATAATTCATGAAAAATACAAAAATGTCAAACTCAAAAGGAAACTGCACCACAAAAACAAACAAAAAAAGTTTTCTCTCAAGGACTGAAATGTCTCAAAAGAGAATGGCTAAAAGGGATTGCCCATCTGTGTTCCAAAACTCCAATTTTGTATACGGAGAGGGAGTTATTTGTATGAATTTGAGATAGCGGGAGCATTCCAAAATATAAACTGAAAATGTGCTTTTAAAAGTTATTCATTTATTAATTTTATCCACTTACCCTAAATGTTTTAGGTATTCCACTTGTTTGAAAGCATTACAATGGCTACAAGTGGAGTAATATACTGTCAAACCTTTCATCCAGTACTTTTTTTGATTTTTCCTAAAGTAGCTGAATGTGACTTTGAGTCCAACTTCACTCTGTGACCACTAAATAAAGTCCCAAAACAACACATAAAGAAGGATCATATATTATCATACATCAATTCCTTTGGATGATGCTATTGATATTGAGTGGAGTGATGTGGCTCACTGGTTAGAGGCGGCAGACCCGGAAGCAGAGGACGGCCTGGGACCAGAGTTCAATTCCCAATGCGGCAGGGTCGTGGACCAGGGTCAGCGGACTCGATAATTCTCTCTTCGATGCCTACTCTAACCAGGGATCACACTCTGCAACTCTGGGCATTAGCTTGCCTCATCTCCACAACGGCCCCCCACATACACTGGGGATGCCTGGTTTCACCTTGGAGATACCCAGCAGGGATCATCTCACAGGGAAAGCCAGGACGGGTTCCTCAGTGGTCTACAGCGCTGGGACGCCCCATTGCTGGGGTAGCCATGCACTTTACAAGACAACATAACATATTACTAGATTACAAATTGAATGTGGCTATCAATCTAGTCTCAAATGTGGGTTTCAACGTCTCAATTTCTTTAGTTTTCGCAATTTTTGTAGTCAATATTTTACTTTTCAATGTTTTAACAGCTTGTTCCACTGGTCTTCTTATCACTTGGTGCTAATAACCTAATCTCATTAAACGTTCTGGTGCTTTCATGGCATGCTCCTCAACTTTCTCTTCAGTTGAAACAACAAGGCAGGCAAATGAATCCCTGAAGCATCTCTCACTTTTCTTTGGTTAGATAAAGCATAACGTATGAAACCTCACAGAATATATGTTTTGAGTGTGTAGTATATATTGCTCTATTTTATTGCCAAGTGTGCGTATGCCTGTGCGTGTAGACGTGCATCTGCATGTGTGTGTGCATGCTCATGGGTAGCACACACTAATGGGATCAGACCAGTCTCCACAGTGATGTTAAAGTCATTTCTAGGGAGGAAAAGACAGATGCGAGAAAGGGGAGCTTAGAGTGAAGAGTCTTATTGAGAGTAAAAAATGTCAGAAGACATGCGGGATAGATAAGAGGATGTTGTGAGAGAGCACATGTTAAAGTGGGGAGTGTATGAAACAGTAGAATGCAACATTTTGAAAGGAAGTTATGCGGGAGAAGATATTAGAATGGATAATGAGAGGAGCGTAAGGAAGATACTAATCTGCCAGGCAAGGTTGAGGAGAGGGACGGAATAAAGGAGAGAGTACAAACTGTCATAGGAAGGATAGTAATAGTGCAACAAGGTAAGGTTTTGTGATTGGTGCATAATAGAGGAAAGTGTGTAACAATATAGAAGGAGAAAAAGGAGACAGGGATGAATGACAGAGAATGGTTTCAGAGAGAAAAAATGTGAAGAGTGTAGAATGGTGTGTGAGGTAGTGCAGAGCATATAGTCAGTTTTTTAGGTAGTGACTTATAAGGAAATTGAAGGTATCACTACTGGATGGCATGATATTTTCCCTACAATTGGCAAACATGCACTCTTACCCCATTCAACTAAACTGATCAAATATTTTACTCACTTTAGTGGTAAAGACAGGGATAGGGGTAGGCCATAAAAGAAATTGAAAGAAAGGGTAAGGGATAAGTAGAGAATTGTGAGGATGAGACGTTCCTGATGGGGTGAAGGGTTTTAGGAGCGTGGCTTGTAAGAGTGGGCATGAGCGAGGAAGGTGTGAGATGGAGGTGTGCTAGAGGAGTCTGAATGAAAGAAAGGAAAGAGAACAATGTGAGAGGATATATAACATTAAAACAAGAGTGTGTGAGATAAAAGTCATGTAATATAACAACCAACACTTTTCCATTCAGTAGAAAAGGTGCATCCACCTGATCTTCTTAAATAAGGTGGAGAGGAGACAATAGGAGAGTGCTGAGCATTAAATGCACCAACAAATTACTTTTGGCATGGTAGGTGGTGAGTAGAATTAGGGCCACCTGCCCCATCATTAATTTATACGTTTTATATAGCACCAGCTAGACCTGAAGATATCAGAGCACTTTACATATAATGCGAGATTGTTTGATTGAAGTACATACATATATGTAGACTAAGAAACTAGTTAGACAGTCAAGGTAGTTAAAATATATGGACATCAGGACAGCATGTGTTAATGGCGTAAATAACATAGTAGACAGCTGAAACTATCAATTGACTGCCATGATGTGTTTAGTCGATTTGGATGTGAGCTTTGGGAGCATGGCTTGGTTTGTGTGCGTTATGAAGTATTTGTTGAGTAGTAGGTATTTAAGATCCTGAAGCAGGAAAAGGAGGGGTTGCAGCGGAGATCTATAGGGAATGAGTTCCAGATCCTAGGTGCATTTCCAGAGAATGTACATGTATTGGAGGATTTCATTTTCAGTTTGGTAGGTATAAGAAGAAGTGAGTTGAAGCTTCTCAGAGTCCTCTCTCCTATTGCTTTCAAATGTGTGGTATCTAGATAGTTGACGGGCTTTGTGGGTGATGCAAGCAGTCTTGTAGATATATCTACCATTGATGAGATGCCTATTGAGGTTCTTGAGGGCTGGTGAGTTGTGCTCAAACCATTAAAAACCTGTTAGGAGCATGGCAGCCGTGTTGAGAACTGTTCTTAGGGGGGCAAAGTGATCTTTCGGGGTTCCCGTGAAGATGGTTCTGCCATAATCTAGAGAGGACTAGAGATTGCACTACCACCTTAAAGTCATCAGAGGGAATGAAAGGTTTTACTTTCTTGAGATGTTTTAGTGTGTAAAGCGGTTCTTTGACTCGGTTGTTGATGTGGTCCTTCACTGACATGTTTTTGTACAGGGTAATGCCCAAGGACCTTACAGAGTTGCATAGCATGGAAGAAAAAATTAGGGCATCCAAATTCTGAAGCCAATCTTGGATTGTTAGAAGGTTTGTTTTTAGGGGAGAATCGTAGTAGTTCAGTTTTGTTGGGGTTCAACTTTAAGTATTTGGTGTTAAGCCAAGTTTGTATCTTGATTAGTGTGGTGTTCAGATGTAGGATGTCACTGGGTAACTTCATTTTGTAGTAGAGTTGAGTGCCATCAGCATATAGGTGATATTTGACCCCTGCTTGGTTCAGGATAACAGTAACAGTAAGAGGTTCCATGAAGAGATTGAAAAGAGATGGGGAGAGAATTAAGCTTGAGGTACACCATTTGGAACTAGTGTAGGTTTCGAGAGATAGTTGTTAAGTTGTATTTGTTGAATGCGATGTTGCAGGCAAAATGTGAACCACCTTAGGACTGTGCCATTGATACCAGTGTGATTCACAAGTGTCTTTTGTAATACTGGGTGATTTACTGGATCAAAAGCTGCAGATAAATCAAGTAGAATGAGGAGGCCTGTGTCACCTTCACCTAAGGATCTGTGAATGACATCTGAGATATTGCGCATAGAAGTTTCTATGCTAAAGCATTTTCTGAATCCTGATTGGAAGGTGTCAGGGAGGTTGAATTTGTTTATATGTTGGTTGAGTTGTAATAGGATGCACTTCTACATTGTTTTGGTTAGGAACGGGAGATTGGTGATAGGTCTGAGGTTATTGAGATCATTGGGTCTGCCTCTGGTTTGTTGAGTATGGGTAAAATTTGACCTAGTTGGAGGAAGTCAGGTCCACGGGCTGAAAAGAGAGATGTGTTGATGATTTTTGTCAACAAAGGGACAATGATATGGTTGAGGCTTTGTACTATTGTAAATGGGAGGGGATCAGTAGTGTGAAATGTGGACTTTAGGTGTGCAATTATGTTGAAAACTTCACTTTCTGTCATACGGTTTGAAGTCAGAACAAGTAGCATTGCTTTTCAGTTGAAGGAGATCATAGTTAACATTAGTTTTTCTTGGGGCCAGTCTCTCATTAGTTAAGTTTGGGGGAGAGCTCCCTTGGGGCATACCCTTTTCATTGATAAGAGGGACTATGCAGACCAATCCACTGCTGCACCGACAGCTGGCTTAGGACATGATTACATCACCTCATCCAACTCGGCCTCTGCATACAGTGGTTATATCCCATGAGAGGCAGAGTAAAGGATTTATTCAGAGAAGAGTTGTCCATGAATATAAAGAGAGGTAGGGTAAATGCCAGAGGAAGGGAATAGTGCTTGGGTGCTTATCTCAATATTAAAAGGAAGAGGAGCTAGACCAGGGGGTTACTGGCCTTGTGAATTAGGCTAATTTGCAATGATAAGGACTGTGCTGAAAAATACAGCACTGAGAGTAGTAAATATCACTGGTAAGTCAACAACAGAACTCTATTTATTCAGTATTATTGTAGCAAATTTGATTGTTTTCAGGGGACATATTTTGCATTGGCTCATATATGATTTAAATACCTCACATTGGAATTCATTGGGAAATTCGAGGCAATACAATATATTTTAAAGACCTTTTGTCTGCTAACATTTGTTACAACATCTTAGAAATTTTAATCCACTTCACATAGATATCTGGGGCCGTATCACACATTATCATTGTTTGAGCCCAGCACACCTTTCAAAGGTTGCAGTGGGCAAAAACAATGATAATGCCCCCTATTACGGTGAATGTGCTGCCCCCAGGGCTGCCGCAAACTCGTGCTATCCTGGGGCAGGGAATGCATGTGAAAACACGGAGCTGTTTCTCCGTGTTTTCACTTTCCAGGCGGCAGACGGCACCCTCCTGCACTTTCAAAGGGGATTAGAGATCCCCTTGCAGGACGGTGAAGTCAGTGATTGCACCTGCCTGCAAGGGGATGTCTGAAGGGTCCATGGGACCCACTTTACTCTCTACAGAGGGCTGCTCTCAGGGGACACACTGACAGTGCACCACCTTTTGAATGGCGCACTGTCAGTATACTTCCTGGCACGCCCTTATGCAAATGAGAGAACGCCCTCGGAAGGTAGCACTGGGGTATTAAGTGCGCCAGCAATATCGATAATATAGAAGTGGACGCACAAGCATCTTCACTAACCCTGGGCGAAGCACTACGGTACGCTCGCGTAGTTTGCGAAGTTTGCGCAACTTAACACTATGCGAGCTGCACGTAGCACAGTGCAAACACGCGTAGTGCAGCGTAGCATAATGCAGCGGTAATTTTTTGCTTGTTCGCGGTCCTCAACGTCATGTTCGTGACCGCGAGCAAGCAAAATGACATCCCGGCGAGATTCTCAATGCGAGGAGGTCAGGTTTCTCATTGCGAGTGGTTGCGCATGCTCGCGACTGCTCGCGATGAGAAACTACCAGTTTGCGTTGAGAAAGCTGCTGCTCGAGTAAAAATCTACTCGATCAGCAGAAAACTACAGCTCGCACTGTGCAAGATGCCGTTTTCAATGATTGCACAGTGCCGGATGCTTGTCCGCACTATGCAATCATTGAAAACGCATCTTGCACAGTGCGAACATGCTACTACGCAGCCCGTGTAGTGCTACGTGAAGTTCGCGTAGTGCGAAGTGCACTTCGCGTAGCTTCGCGTAGCGCTACTTCGCGAACTACGCCCACCCTTTCTTCACCCCCTTCTATAATACCAAAGTTTCCATGGGGGGCACATATCAGGCGTAAATGCCCGTTGCGCCCCCCCCCCCCGGCCACCTTCTGTAATATGGCCCCTGGTGTTTTTCAAATGAATTCTAGGAAGTAGATAACTGAGGCTGTTCTGCGCATGATGGGACTTAGAAAGTAGGACAAAGTTTGTGAACAGTTGAAGTTTCAAAGTCCATAGGGCCGTTCAATACAAAATTGAGCGAGTGGTCTGTGCTGTGGTGTTAAGCATAATGGTGACCAGGTGTATTCTAATGAAAATTAAAAAAATTAAAGAAACAAAAAGGGAGGAACCCTACTATTGAATAAATAAGGACAGGGTAGATACAGTTGAAAAACACAATAAAGTCCCTAAAAGCTAGTATATCGATATTGGTGAGTTCTGGAGGAGGAAGAGACCGCGCTGGGTGCCAGGAGACCGTTCCACACGTTCCAGACTTATAAGAAGAATCCCATTGTGGATGACAACAGGCCAAATCGTTATTCCCTTGCGAAGTGCCTACAGACTAATTTAATGGTCTTATATGAGACTATTCCCAGTGGTCTACTATATAAAACGGTGGCACCCAGAGAAGGCCCTTTACATTTTAGTTCCTTCACTTAAGGGTATTAACCCTGGACATATATATATTAAATTCGGGAAATGTTATCCCTGTTTTATCCAGTCAACATTTATCAAAATTGAAAGCCGACACCAGATCTAGCCTTTTGGCTAAGGTAGAAAACTGTCCTGAAGAAGGTGAATATCGTAGACAATCACCGAAACGCAGCGTCGACTCCTGTTTTCTTGAACCTTGAACTGTAAAAAAAAAATGTTGATTGTTGCATATGATATGTTTTTAATGTATGAAATGTTTTTATAACTGAGTGATGTAATAAACTGTTATATTTTATTTTTTTAGTCATTGGTAATTTTTGCAGTCACCATTATATGTTGTTTGGTTGATCCTTCTAAATAAACAGCATTGTAACGTAAAACTGTTAGATAACAGACCCCTTGTCTTGCCCAGAACTCACCAATATCGATATACTAGCATTTAGGGACTTTATTGTGTTTTTCAAATGTATTCTAATGAGAAGACAAAAGATTGAGCAGGACATTGCTGTATAGTGAAGGGTCAGAGTGAAAATGACAAAGCTTGTGAGTAGAGGGCATAGTGTCCATCATCATGCTAAAGGTTTTGCTGTCAGTTAAAGTACCAAAGTACGCACAGCCACCCCCCATACCACTGGCATGCCCTGTTCCACTTCAGCCACTCTTTGTCTCACTGTCTTCCTTTAATTTTCACCACATTACGGCAATCTGTCAGTCACTTTATTATTTTCTTTCACAGTCTCCCCATCTCTGTGCTTTTGTTCTAATCAGTATCTCCCTGTTCCTTTTCCTTTATGACTATTACAATGCTTCATTATTTCTGTTGCTCTTCCTTTCTCTAAGTGTTAGTCCCTTCTCCTCTCTTCCACAATGTAGTCATCTCAGTGACTTCAATGTCATGTTACTCCTTCGTCCTCTCTACCTCTCTTCCTGTCACACTTTCATTCTCTCTGGAATTTCACATCTCCAAATAACATCTTGACCATCATGTTCTATCGCTCACTCACAACCTCCCTACTAATTATCTCTTAACAGCCATCGTCAGCAGTCCCTTCAAACATGTCAATATTTCTGCTTCAGAATAAGAGTCCAGATCGGAATTAAAAGTGACCAAAACACTCCTTTGAACCATGGTGAAAAGGAAACACTTAACCTGCACATGTGAGTCACACATGATTCTTGCTTTTTCATGATGTGATTGAAAGAATGCATGCAAATAAAATACGTGAACTATGTTGCAATTTGGTTGTGTTTGTTAAATGAGCAGTTACAGATCTTCAAATAGAGAGGACCCTGATGAGCAATTAAACAAAATGTTGATTATCTGCTTTTGTCTAGAATACAATAACTAGTTAACCCCTTCACTGCTAGGCCTTTCCTCCCCCTGTGCTAGGGTAGTTTGCGCTTAGAATTTTTAACCACATAAGGTATCCACGCCAAATTTGCGTCCTTTTTTTCCAACATCCTGGGGATTCTAAAGGTACCCAGGGTTTGTAGATTCCCCTGGAGGGGACCCACAAATTAGCCAAAATACAGCCATATTTAGTTTTTGGGGGCAAAATGGGAAAAAAGTGCTGCAAATGAAGGCGTCTGGGTTTTTCCCAGCAAATGGTATCAAAAAAGGGTTTGTGGGACTGATATCAACATTTTACTAGCTTTTAGGGAATGACAGACTTTTGTCAGAAAACCTAAGGGGCATATTTACAAGCCCATTTTCACCGCTTTAGAGGCATTTTTCGGCCGAAAAGCAGAAAAATAAACATCTCACTATTTTCAAGGACACGCTAACGCGTGTTTCCTTGATTCAGTAGCCGTTTTCTCTCCATTTTGCATGTCAGTGATTATTATCGCTAATGACATGCAAAATGGGCGTTCCTCACAATGTCTGCATGATTTACGTGGCAGACAGACCTTCGCACTATTAACAATGCGGGCCCCAGCCATGTAAAAAAATGTGCTTACCGTGGTTATCCCATGAAGTCTGCTTTTTCTTCTACTTAGCTATGCTGATAATGGGAGGTCGATCGCCATGTTACGACCACACTCCCCTATCAGCAAGCATCTCCATAATCATCGCTGGATCTCAGGCGATGTTTCTGTTTCTCGCCGTCTATTGCTGGAATTACATCGCCAGTTCGCAAAGCGTTGATAATACGCCACTAACACGGCGATGTAATTCAGCGTTAGACGGTGATGAACAGAAATATGCTAAGTGCGCTTAGCGATGTTTACCGCTCTTCCTCGATAATATGCCCCAAAATGTTTTACACAGTTTTGGCATTTTTCTGGGACATAGCCTAATTTTGCTATGTTTTGTGCTTTCAACCTCCTTCCAGTTAATAGTAGAAATGGGTATGAAAGCAATAATGGATCGTGGAAAGCTATACATTTTAGTAAAGTAGATAACATTCTGAATTCAGCATTGGGTTATTTGTGTAAATCCTTCAAGGTCTCTTTATAGAAACTAACAATTAAATATAGGAAAAATTGAAAATTAGTTGAAAAAACAGCCTTTTCTCTCAACGTTTTCACCTGTAACTTCGTCTAATTATGACAACTCTTTGAGAGCAATATACAAGTACATCCACTGGACTTTACTGGTTGTAGGGATATATAGGACTTGCAGGTTCACGAAAAATCCGACGAACCCAGAGCAAAAAACTGAGCAGCGACTTGGAATGTTTTTTTATTATGTACCAGGTATATAGCAATTATTCTTGGAAAATGTATACATGGAAAAATCGGTATGAAAGACACCTATTTATTTCTGAAATGGGAACAAAACATAGAGTTTAGAAACAGTAGATATTTGCACATTTTCTGAAATTGGGAATACTCATAAAAGCAGGAGAATCATCGGTCATTTTTCAAAATGACTTATTTTTTACACATTGTCTTTCCTTTGGAAGGCAGAAATCAATTGAAAGTCAATAGGTAATAACAGTTGCTTTACAAATCTGTTTTACCCAAAGTCTTTCGCGAAAAATGGTACTTCATTTGCGTGGGTAGGCCTAGTGCCCAAGACAGGAAACGGCGCAAAACGCAATGTGGAAACACCACAATTTCAAAATGAAAAATTACCCTTTTTTGGCAAAGTGCCTAGCTGTTGCTTTTGAATACTAGATCTGCCGGCACTTAGGGAAACCTAGCAAACGTATACATCTTTTAAAAATAGACATCCAGGGGAATCCAGAATGGGGTGACTTGACTGGCTCCTACCAGGTTCCGTTACCCAGAATCCCTTGCAAACCTAAAAAACTGTACAAAAAGTTCTGGAATCTACATGGATCCACACACTTCCACCCACCCTGCATTACTCAAAGTTTTCCTAGAAAAATGGTACATTACTTGTGTGGGTAGACCTAGTGCCCGCGACAGGAAATGGTGCAAAACGCAACGTGGACACACCACAATTTCACAGTGAAAAATGACTCTTAATTGGCAAACTGCCTAGCTGTATTTTTTTAAACGGAGCTCTGCCGGCACCTAGGGAAACCTAGCAAACCTATACATTTTTGAAAGCTAAACACCCAGGGGGATCGAGGATGGGGTTACTCGACTGCCTCTCACCAGGTTCTGTTACCCATAATCCCTTGCAAACTTAATAAAGTGTCAAAAAAACACATTTTCCACACATTTTTGTGGTGGAAAGTTCTGGAATCTGTGTGGATGCACACATTTCTACCCACCCCGCGTTCCCCAAAGTCTTCCAAGAAAAATGGTACCTCACTTGTATGGGTAGGCCTAGTACCCGCTACAGGAAATGGCGCAAAACGCAACGTGGCACACAACACAATTTTACAGTGAAAAATTTACCTTTTTTGGCAAAGTGTCTAGGGGTAGTTTTTTAACCCTAGCTCTCCCGGCAATTAGGTAAACCTAGCAAACCTATACATTTTTAAGAACTAGACACCCAGGGAAATTTAGGATGGGGTTACTCGACTGCCTCTCACCAGGTTCTGTTACCCAGAATCCCTTGCAAACCTAATAAAGTGTCAAAAAAACACATTTTCCACACATTTCTGTGGTGGAAAGTTCTGGAATCTGTGTGGATGCACAAATGTCTACCCACCCCGCGTTCCCCAAAGTCTTCCAAGAAAAATGATACCTCACTTGTGTAGTTAGGCCTAGTGCCCACTACAGGAAACAGCGCAAAACACAATGTGGTCACACCACAATTTCACAGTGAAAAATGACCCTTTTTTGTCAAAGTGCATAGCTGTAGTTTTTTAACCCTAGCTCTGCCGGCACCTAGGGAAACCTAGCAAACCTATACATTTCTGAAAACTAGACTGCCAGTGAAATCCAGGATGTGGTGAATCGACTGCCTCTCACCAGGTTCTGTTACCCAGAATCCCTTACAAACCTAAAAAGTTGTCCAAAAAACATGTTATCCTCACATTTCTGTGGTGGAAAGTTCTGGAATCTGTGTTGATCCACAAATTTCCACCCACCCCGCTTTCCCCAAAGTCTTCAGGGAAAAATAGTACCTCACTTTGTGGGTAGGCCTAGTGCCCCCGACAGGAAACGGCAAAAAACGCAACGTGGGCACATGACAATTTCACAGTGAAAAATGACCTTTTTTAGGCAAAGTGCCTAGCGGCAGTTTTTGAACCCTAGCTCTTCCGGCACCTAGAGAAACCTATCAAACCTATACATTTTTGAGAACTAATCAGTCAGGGGAATCCAGGATGTGGTGACTTGACTGCCTCTCCCTAGGTTCTGTTACCCAGAATCCCTTGCAAACCTAAAAAATTGTACAAAAAAACACATTTTCCTCACATTTCTGTGAAGGAAAGTTCTGGAATCTGCCTGGATGCACACATTTCCATACACACCGCATTTCCCAAAGTCTCCCGAGAAAAATGGTACCTCACTTGTGTAGGTAGGCCTAGTTCCCGCGACAGGAAACAGCTCAAAACACAACGTGGACACACCACAATTTCACAGTGAAAAATTACCCTTTTTTGGCAAAGTCCCTAGCTGTAGTTTATGAACCCTAGCTCTGCCAGCACCTAGGGAAACCAAGCAAACCTATACATTTTTAAAAACTAGACACTGAGTAAAATCCAGGATGGGGTGACTTGACTGCCTCTCACCAGGTTCTGTTACCCAGAATCCCTTGCTAACCTAAACAATTGTCCCAAAAAAAACACATTATCTTCACATTTCTGTGGTGGAAAGTTCTGGAATCTGTGTTGATCCGCAAATTTCCACCCACCCCGCTTTCCCCAAAGTCTTCAGAGAAAAATAGTACCTCAATTGTATGGGTAGTTCTAGTCTCCGTGACAGGAAACGGCACAAAATGCAATGTGAACATACCACAATTTCACAGTGAAAAAGGATCCTTTTTTGGCAAAGTGCCTAGCTGTATTTTTTTAACCCTATCTCTGCCGGCCCCTAGGGAAACCTAGCATACCTATACATTTTTTAAACATAGCCACCAAGGGGAATCCAGGATGGGGTGACTTGACTGCTTCTCACTACGTTCTGATACCCAGAATCCCTTGCAAACCTAAACAATTGTCAAAAAAACACATTTTCCTCACATTTCTGTGGTGGAAGGTTCTGGAATCTGCATGGATCCACAGATTTTCACCTACCCCTCGTTCCTCAAAGTCTGACAAGAAAAATGGTACCTCAGTTGCGTGGGTAGGCCTAGTACCCGCAACAGGAAACGGCACAAATTGCAACATGGAATCACCACAATTTCACAGTGAAAAATTACCCTTTAGTTACGAATAAGCCGCCATTTTGAGTTAGTATTTCAATCACGGAAACTTATTATTAAGAAAATGGAGTACATTAGTTTAGGTATATTTATTACTATCGAAATTCCACAATAAGATTTATTTATTTGTATATTGTTGTGAATACTAAAATGCTCATTCCATCTGTCCAGGGCATCAACATAATTACAGCAGATTTACTATATTGCATCACCAAAATCACTATTATTAAGATTATGCCAACATTTTTATATGTTTAGTCTCGAAGGTATTATTAGGCTTCGAACTACGTTAGTCTAGATATTATTCTCACTATATAAAAATTTGTGATAAGATTTATTAATTTATTATATACTGTGAGTGCTGGAATGCTCACTCTATTTATCCTCGGCCTCAATATGGTTACAGCATATATACCATATATATGTGTTACCTAAACCAACAAGCTTATTTTCTTTAGGTTCATTTATCCTAATAAGTATCTGATAAATTATATAATGCGTATCAACAACTCCAATTCCACATAGTAGCCAATTTCACTTTCTAAGTTTCTCCCATTCCTCTCTTGAGTTTAACCCTTGTTTAAAAATGTTTTTTAATGTGTACATTGTTGTAACATTTTTAGCAAGATATCTTTTTATGATTTTATATGAATAAGTTTAACAATAAAAAAAAAATGTTCCCTCATGGAAAATAATTCCTGTCTAGTTGTTGACTTTCTGGTGTTGATGGTACTGACCCAATGTATGTTTTCGAGTGTTGTTGAATACTGAGGTATGATTGGACACATTGTATGACAATAGAATATCCCAAAGGGAATTTTTCTCAGACTTTTGCAAGGGGGTCACCTGGGATTTCGGCCCGTGCTCGGCGGCCATCTAGGAAAACGTACCAAACCCACACATTTCTGACAACTAGACACCCAGGCAATTAAAGGGAGGTATAGCTTGTATGGATCCCGCAACGTTTCCTTACCCAGAATCCCCTGCAAACCTCAAATTTAGTTAAAAAAGATCACTTTTTCAAACACATTTTTGTGTGGAAAAGTTGTGGCATCACCAGGCTGACACAAATTTCCTACCACCGATCGTTCCCCCCAGGTCTCCCGATAAAAATGGTGCCTCACTCGTGTGGGAGGCCCAAGTACCCGTGGCAGACAAGGGCCCAAAACGTATTGGGGCGACATCAAAATTGCCTATCTCAAAACTACCTGGTTTCGCAAGGGGGGTCACCTGGGTTTTTGGCCCCGTGCTCTGCGGCCATCTTGGGGAAACCTACCAAACCCACACATTTATGAAAGCTAGACACCAGGGGGAATCCAGTGAGGTATGGCTTGCATGAATCCCCCAACGTAACCTTTACCAGAATCCTCTGCAAACCTCAAATGTAGCTGAAAAAATCACTTTTTTCACACATTTCTGTGTGGGAAAGTTGTGGCATTACTGGGCTGACACAAATTTCCTACCACCCAGCGTCCCCCCAGGTCTCCTGATAAAAATGGTGCCTCACTTGTGTGGGAGGCCCAAGTACCCGCGACAGGCAAGGGCCCAAAACATATTGAGGCAAAATTAAAATTGCCTATCCCAAAACGACCTGGTTTTCAAAGGGGGGTAACCTGGGTTTTTGGCCCTGTGCTCCGCGGCCATCTAGGGAAACCTACCAAACCCACACATTTCTGAAAGCTAGATAGCCGGTGAATTCCAGGGAGCTATGGCTTGCGTGGATCCCCCAACATTTCCTTACCCAGAATCCCCTGCAAACCTCTAATTTAGGTGAAAAAATAACTTTTTCCACACATTTCTGAAAATTAGACACCCGGGGGATTCCAGAGAGGTATGGCTTGTGTGGATCCCCCAACATTTCCTTACCCAGAATCCCCTGCAAACCTAAATTTTTGCTGAACAAAATCACTTTTTTCACACTTTTTTGTGTGGAAAAGTAGTGACATCACCGGGCTGACACAAATTTCCTACCACCCAGCATTCACCCGGGTCTCCTGATAAAAATGGTGCCACATTCGTGTGGGACGCCCAAGTACCCAAAACAGACAAAGGCCCAAAACGTATTGAGGTGACATCAAAATGACCAAGAGGGTCACATAGGTTTTTTGGCCCTTAGCTCAGTGGCCTTCTAGGGAAACCCACCAAAACCATACATTTATGAAAACTAGACACCAGGGGAATTTCAGAGAGGTATGACTTGCATGGATCCCCCAATGTTTTCCTACCCAAAATCCCCTGCAAACCTCAAATATTGCTGAAAAAGTTTCTTTTTCCACTCATTTTTGTGTGGGAAAGCTGTGGCATCACCGGGCTGACATAAATTTTCCTATGTCAAATCTATAGTGTAAATTATTCCAATGCGCAGAGCCTATTGGGAATATAGGAACTATACTACATGACGCCCAATGGTTTGGTAAGGCAATAATTTAACGCTAGATACTGAAGTAACTCAGTCGTGCTTTTCTCAGAGACTCTTTTTTCCCGTAATACACCAATAGACGTCTGGAGTGGGTAAGGGATAATATCCGCCATAGCTGAGTTAGACGAGAACTCCTATGAATTTGCTTTTTTGGTTTATTCAACGTTGACGGATACAGTGTTCCAAGATATTGTGCATCTTATCTTTGTTCTCTTGAAACTTGCTCTGCAGTTTTCATCAAACAAAAAATGTCATACAACACCGAAACCGATGAAACTGCGGCAGATCCAGCCAATGCAGCTTTTAATATCAGAGGTTTCTAAGAAACCGATGAGAATGCTGTAGTCATTCCTCAAAATTTAAGGAAAGCCATCACTATAATACTTATAAAACATGGCCTAACATCAATAGGTGGTAGGGCAGTTTTTGTGATAGAGGCACATGAATATCACCAGACAGAGGTATTCTATTTATGGATAGTCTTGCCAGAAGCAAATCCAGTAACACACATGTTTCACTTCTACAAAGAAGATGATCCACCATAGGAATACATTCCTTTCGAGGGTATTGAAATTCCATTCACATACCAGGAGCATGAGCTCTGGTTTAAAGGCACCCTAAAACATTTAAATCACATTGCCAGGCTCGGTCCACTAGGTAGACCTGGAGCTACATGGCCGGTTCTAGCCGGCTATACAACACATCCTGACATTAACAACATGTCAGATGTAGCATTACTAGCCCAACTCAAAGAGTTAATCAGAATTTATAGACAATTAGTTCAATATGTCATGCAGACTCTTACAGTCCAAACCACAGTAGTTATTCCACTACATATCTCTCACCAGGGGAATACACTAAAAATTACACCACAGACTTTACACTCAGTCATTACCTACAAAACGTGAACAAATTACATTCTGGATAGCTCAAATAATTTCTCAAATCGAAGCAGCATTTCCTAATACTAGCCCTCATGAGAAACACAGAATTTTAACAATCTGTGCACCAATGGGGATCACACCACATCTGGAGTACTGCACCACATGGGGTACAGTCTTCGCTGCAATCTACACTAAAACACATGGTGTTCTGTCTATGGCGGTAATACCTAATGTCCTGAAACAGATTCGAAATTAATACGGGGCACAGCCAGTTTTAGATTTGGGTATGAAACTACTGAAATATGTCAAACAGGTCTCGACAATAATATTAGCTAATATTAAAGGAGAAGCAGCATCAGTGGCGATCCGCCAAAAATTAAGGGAATTTGACATAACAGAGCAACCACAAGAACTAGCCAGAATAATTGAAAAATCCTATGAAGAATTAGGCAGAGACAGTCTGGGTGGGAAACCAGTGAAACCACAACTGTCTGAAAATCCTGAAAAGGTCTTTTCTAAAAACATTCCTACACCTTCTAAAAAGAAGTGGGAAAATAGCAAACAAACTTCTAAAGAGAAGCGTTCTCATTCCAGAGGAAGGTCCTCAAAAGGAGCCCTCTGAAAGGAGGTATAACCTCAGGAATAGGGATAATTTGAGAAAACCTGATAGATATCAAGACACTGATACGCGTTCCTCTCGTAACTTTCATACTTCATCACAGAAATCCGAAAGAAGAGGATGGTCAGAAAACAAGGAAGAACGCTTAAAGTCCAAAGATGAGCAACACGTTCAGAAGAATAAAAAACCTCAATTTACCAAAAAGAAGGTAGCAGGTCTAAAACTCAGACATGCCGAGGATCTTGAGGACACAACTCAAGAACAGAGAATGGGCTCAGACAACGTTGGACAGCGCAGCAGAAGTCACAATAGATCGCCAGAACCTAAAGGTTCTTCTGGGGACAGTGGACTTGAATGAATTAATTCAAGTTGAAACTGATGATACCAGGGTTAGTTCTCCACATATGTTATATGAAATAACACTCCAAATGGAGGAAGACATACCAAGAAAAGTGAACGCACTCTTTTGGGAGCGACTTTCTATGGGTTAAGACATTCTTCTAGCTGAACAAGACTGGCCACCAGAATTTGTCAGTGAGTGCCCACATGGCAAAGACATCATTATGCCAGCCTTCTCTAATTATATTTCAATACATTTAAAATATACTTATGCCAGGAAATGGGCAGTAGCCTAAGCCCCAGCATTATACAAAAATCATGTAGGATGGAATGAGGATTCACCTCACCATAACATCCAATTAAAAAAATCAACAGACTGCACAAAGGCAGTACCCAGTTAAGCAAGAAGCTAAAAAACAGGTCAGGGAGATCTTAGATCAACTTGAATATCAAGGGGTGATTGAATCGTGCACCTCATCAATGAACAATCCTTTGTTTCCTATCTCCAAAATAGACAATACATATCGTCTAGTATTGGATTACAGACATCTAAACTCAAAATGCACACAGTACAGCATTAATGAATAACATTGTGAGTCATAAATTGGAATAGTAACAACATACAGTGTAGAAAATCTCTGCCTTGATTGGGTACAGAAATCTACACTTAAGGATGTAAAGCAACACTTATCTTTACTTAAAGATGGTGCTGATCTTAGGGTATTCTTGCTAGGACCAAGAAAACCATGTCAGAAACGTTTTATATATGCCGGTATATTTGCAACATATAATGAAATATGGAAGATTACGCAATCAGAGGCTGCAGAAGGGATAAGAGAAATTGATCGTATTAATTTAGAGAAATCTCTCTCTGTGGTTGACAATGGGTTAATGACTCTGTCGTCCATGATATATTCATTGGACAGCATATTGTCTTCTGCCATAGACATCATGGAACAGGACTTGGTCATGTTGCAACATTGTCAGTCGCAATTACGTTCTATCATGCTATTAGGCTGGAATTTACAAATCCTTTGTTCAGGCTATGTGCCTTGGCGTTTAATCAATAATACGTCACTGTTTTCAGAATTCAATCCCACTGATAAACAGATCAAATTGTCACAAAGAGGAGCAGACTATACAGTGCTGAGCATTGAAAAACTGGAAAGATTGACATTTACGGTAGCAGAGAAACCAGCTACTGAATGGATTATACATGCCTGTTACAATTTTCCATTTTCAGTATTGCCTATAACACATACCAGCAGGCACATATAAAAGGTTGGGTAAAGAATACAGCAAGACATCCTAGGAATTACCATACACACACAGATGTTGGAGTGGGGGACGAGAATTGTTTTTAGCAGTTCAAACTGTGAAAACGCACTAAGCGGTTCTCTCCTTTGTCAGGGTATAAACTTACACAGGGCCTGCAATGGTTCTTCTAACAATTTATCCTGCCACCTGCAAGTTTCACCAGCTGCAGTGATTGATCCAATTTTTGGACAACTTTCAAATGGAAGTTACCTCATGTTGAACGATCACAGCTGCTGTGGCATGTTGCCAGGTATACCATATCTAGTAACTGTGTCATCCAGGGTCACTTGGAGTATGCAAGTATTGTTTCCAAAAACAAAGTTAGTCAGGGAGTCGCCACTTTGGCCTTCACTGAACATCATTTCTATACGAATTGATACTCTAAGCAGAATGAAAACCATTCTATTGCAAAAAACTGTGCCACTGACCTCGGCCAAAGAAACCTATGATCTACAAATCGCAAGGACTTCTGCCGAGATACATGCCCTTTTAGCTACAATCTGCCCTATACATTTCTCAGAAATGTTAGGTCGTATCTTAAACATGTCTGATACGAGCAGTATTGTACATGTATTTAAGACCGTATTTTCTGAACTGTTAGCACCTTTTCAAGCAGTCCTAGGAATATTTCCAAACTTCATGCACCCTGTGTTTGGCGGACTGCCCCTCCTATTGGGAATCGTTGCAGGGATACTATTATTGCTCCTACTGCTGCGTTATGGCAAGCCAAATCACCAGGGACACCCAGTTCTCCATGGAGACAACTCTACTGGCAATGAAGTGTTGTGAGCACATCGTCCTAATTTTAGGACTACCTCGTCTACGAGAATTAAATACCACATGGTTTCTGTCATTCAGACCAATCTGGCAAGATTGCTTCTTACCTGTTTTACGCTGCCTGCTATATGGAGTAGAATGCATTTGAGACACATGTCTGAGACTACCATCAGTCATGCCAACGGATGTTGATACTTTGCTTCAACCGGTAACGGCCCATGCTCTGTGTTGTCCCCAGTGGCTACCAATTCTGATGACGAATTCATTGAGATCTCACAGACGCAAATTGCAACTGCTGAGGTACTAGAGGAATTAGGCGCGCAGGTACCTTCCATTACTAACATTGCTAATGCGACCAATGCTGAAGGCGATGCTTATCATCTATGTGCGGTTAAACTTCTAAACGAGGTAATCCAACTTTCACCTACAATGGTAGACGACTTTTTGTCAACAGACATAGAAGAATTCATGTTTTCTCCAAGCCCTAACGCTGACTTTTGAATTTAGCACACAGTGTTCTGAGAGACTTTGAATTTGACCTTCATTTTTCAAAACAAGGCACTAACTTTGGGACTTTTTCCTATGATTAATATTTTTTTTTCCAAATTTGTATTTTTCAATTTTTGGCACAAGTAATCTGCTTAAAGTAAAAGTATTCATAGAGAACAAGAATTCTTTGAACACTTCCAGAGAAAATATAGGACCTTGTCCAAATACAAACAGTTTTATGTAATCTGACATGAAATGGTTTCAGCACTTTTTCTTCTGTATTCACGAGCCATTTCATAAATGTGTTTTTTCATGGTTCATTCATTTAGCATTTCAAATATCGATGTATGCTTAGAATGAAGCATTGCTTTAATGTGTACAGCACCAATGCAATAGTTTGAATGCGCTATTTACCATGTATTTGAAACATGCTTTTAGCAATTCATGTACAGAGATGATTTGGATATGTTTAACATGTTTAGAACTTAGTAATGTCATACATAAGAAAGTGGAGTGGGTGTTGTATGTCGATATAGATTCCGTATGTGTTTCCCGATTCATGCTCTTATATAGGTACATTTTACATTACCCATATATAAGCATTGAATTCCAGTCCTTAATTAGGCATAGCCCATGCTACCCAAATACAGGCATGGCTACTACATCCGTTCATCTACGTCACAACGAGTTCTTGGAAAACCAGACTCTTAAGCCGTTAGGGACTTCCCCTTGCTTGGATATTGATTTCTCCAAGAACTCATTTATTATGCATGAACATCTATTCCTTAGGGGTTCATTCATGATGTTCATATGCCCGACTTTACGTCAATACTGTCATTCCTAAACACCTTCAAGGTATAAATATACATTCACCTGCTATGGCAAAGCACGGTGTGGTTCGGTGCAGTTCGACTACCTACTTGAATGACGCAGCTCGCCACAGCAAGTCCCGAAGGAAGCCAACTCTTCAGCTGACGCACTGACCAGAAGCTGTCCTCCTCCTGCCGAAAAATCCACCTTCAGTGTTTCTGACTCCCCTTGCAGGGTGTTGGGAAATCGAGTCCCGAGAAAGAGATACCAACCTCTCTCATTCTAAGGTATGGAGCTGATTAGAACCTATAGAAATCTTTGGCAGATTCTTGGAAAAACTAAACTTTCACTAAACAGCAACCACTGCTACCCTTGTACTAGACCTTTGTTAGGTACACTGGGGTAGGCGTATTTTAGAAGCACCAGTTGAGTATTTTAGCCTTTGTTACTTATGTATGTATTTTTATATATGTCATAGCAACAGAGACTGCTATTACAGTAATATTTTACATTACTGTTCACACTGTACACATAATACTTCGCATTCTGTCTAACGATTGTAGTAGTTCATATCTATTTCATGAGAAATAAGACTGTTCAATAAACCCTTTTATTGAAACGCCCGTCTCTCTATTTCTATGCAACTCTGTAGAAACTAAGCATGCACGATTGACTAAGTGAAATAGTTATCTATTGTTTCCACAACTCTGAATATATTGTTCCGGTTCTAGGGGAAACAAAGTTGCCATGTTTATGTGGTTGTCAGGGACTAATCGCTTCTTGTTTATTCGAGAAAGTTTCTAGTGACCTCTGAGTTAGCTGGCACACACAATTAAGTTGAATATACTCGATAGAGACATACTGACTTCAGTCCTATGTCAAATCTATAGTGTATATTATTCCAATGCGCAGAGCCTATTGGGAATATAGGAACTACACTACAAGACCCTTGCTATATCTGACACTTACATGCCTGGATAGTCAGACCAGCATTTTTCACAGCCTGAAGACTTCCTTGAGATTCCAGCTGCTACTGAAGGCAGCTATGTCATCCAGATAGGCGGCACTGAATGCCTCTATCCCAGCAAGGACCTAGTTCACCAATCTCTGTAATGTGGCAGGAGAATTTTTGAGTCCAAAGGGCATCATTCGAAACTGATAGTGGCCCTTTAGAGTGGGGCGAAGGCTGGCCTCTCTTTTGCTCCTTCTGTTAGGGTAATGTGCCAGTACCCTAATATAAGATCAAAGGTACTTGCGAACTGAGCATCCCCTAACTGATCAATCGGTTCATCTGCCCTGGGGATGGGATGAGCATATGTCTTCATTTCTTATTTGTCCCTCTACAACCACACTGAACTTGAATTCAGGTGTGGTGCCTAGTGGGGCAGTCTAGTAATACAGGAATGGATATGGGGCTACTGGGGGGTTCTATCACCCCCAGTTCCATCGTACTTGTCCTCACCTTGTCAGATAACCTTTAAGGTTTTTTCTTGATAGAAATGTTGTCTCCTGTATCCACATCATGGGTACACAGGTGGGTAGTCCCAGGTTTATGGAAAACAGTAAGAAGCACTGCCCTAACACTTGGTGGCAATCCCTCTGTTGTTTATTCAGGAATCGGACTGAGGAAAAGGTTTAGGGCCCTCACAGACCCATCCATCTCCTTGGAGGCTAAGAGGTCAGTCAGAGGTACACTCTCCTCTATCTGTCACAAACAGCATGGTGAGGTCAGACCTCTCAAAGTCAGATTTTAGGCGATTTACATGGAGCACCTTGTGTGGGTGTCTTGGGGTCTTGAGGTTCACCAGGTATGTGACCACACTCCTCCTTTCAGCTACTTCTTAGGGCTCAGACCAGAGGTACTGGAGGGCCCTGCGCTCCACAGATTCCATTACCCACACTTTCTGCCCATGTTGCAATTCCACAGCGGTAGGATTTTGGTCGTACTACTGCTCCATCACTTCATGAATGGCTTCTAAGTTGAAGCTTCTACAACTTAGCAATTTGGCTTTACAAGGCCAGCATGTAGCTCACTACATCCCATGGAATCTTAATGGGAGCTTGCTGCCATCCTTCTTTAACGAAACTCAGAGGTCCTCTGACAGGGTGTCCATACAGAAGCTCGAAGGGGCTGAAGTCCACTTCATTCTGTGGCACCTCTCCGTATGCAAACAGAAGGCATGACAAGATAATGTCTTAATTACTCCTCTGGGCCGAAGGCAGGTTTTTAATCATGCCCTTCAGGGTCTTGTTGAATCTTTCAACAACCCAACTTGTTTGGGGTCAGTAGGCAGCAGCGAACTTCTACTTTGCCCCACACTCCCTCCACATTGACTGCATATAAGCAGACAGGAAGTTGGTGCCCCTATCAGACACCACTTCGTTGGGGAAACCATATGGGTACAAATCCCCATCAGGGCCTTTGCTACTGCTCGTTCATTCATGGGCCTTTGAGGGATTGCCTCCAGGTAACCTAGGGCAATGATCCACCAGAACCAGAATACACCTGTTACCCAAAGTAGTCTGGGGATCAATAGTCCCAACAATATTGATGCCCAACTTCTCAAATTGTGAGCCAATGACAGGCAATGGTTTAGGGGGGGGGGGCTTTAAGCCTTTGTTCAGTCTTTTCACTGCCCTGGCAGGTCACACTAGTCCTACAGAATGCATCTGAGGAAGTCTTCATCCTAGGCCAATAGAAGTGGGAAAAACCCCTGCAACAGTCTTCTCTTGGCCCAGGTGTCCTGCCAGGAGAACATTGTGAGTCAGTTCCAGTAGGATGGCCCTGTAGCATTGGGGGACAACCAAGGCCTGTGTTGCCTCATGCACAGGGGCCTTAGGCTTACTGTAAAGGACATTGCCTCCCAGAAAAATGTGATGACTTGCTAAGGCATTACCTGCTGCTTGGGATTTGGCCTGTGCCTCTTGCCCTCAAGGATTGGATACTCCCTCTCTGCCATACAGAACTCCTTCTTAGTGAGTCCTCTTCCACATGTCATCTAGCAAGCACTGGCTGGGAACCAAGGGGACCAATGCCCCCCTCACTGGGCTCTGGGTGGTCACTGTAGGTGCCTCACCCCCCTCACTGGGAAGAAATTCAGAGGCTAGTTATCCACACCCCTACTCTGCATCTCTCCTTCTTAGAAGCTGGTTGGGCATTTACCCAGTTGAAGCTCTTATTGACTCCCATCCTAGGCAGCCATGGACCTTGTAGTTACATAGATCCAATCAGGTAACCCCAACATCTCCACATGAGCCCTGAGCTCCACTTTCTTCCAGGTAGTGTGCTCAATGTCTTTATAAATCAAGCAATTTACAAGCATGGCAGGGTAAATTGCAACTTTCAGAATATCTGAAACCCTCCCCCACTTAAATGGAACTAGGGTCACTGGAAAGTGACCCTCTCTGTTGTCAGCCACCACAACCTGGTGGAATGCCTTTGGATTCGCATGTTGTGGGAACCCAAGCTGACTCCTTATAATGCTGGCACTTGTATCCCTCAACACTTTGCCCTTTGATATTGACCCGTTGCCAAAACGTTGCAGTATTGGAGAGTACATGGGTCTTAGGAATCATCTCACTGTCACCCAGGGACACTAGGGTAACCCCGCTAAACTCCCTCTCATTAACTGGGACTGGGGGAGATTGTGTTCTTTTTAGACACTTTGGATCCCTCTTGTAGGATCCATACTCAAAACACTAATAGCACTTGGTAATTATGTGGCATTGACTTTTGTCAGGGTAGTTTATCTTCTGGTGGCCCAATTAGGAATGGGACCCTTCCCCCTGTAATTTGTTTTGAGGTCTTGAGAGAACTCCTTCTTTTAGCTCTTCCCCTCTTTCTTCTGATGGGAACCCTGTCCACCCTTTTGGAAGCCCCCTCCCCAAACCTTCTTGGACACTCTGGTGTGGACCCAGATGTCTGCTTCCTCTGCAAGCCTCCTGGGGTCAGAAAGCCTTCTATCAACCAGGTGTTGGTACAGCTCTGGAAAGCAAATATCAAGCATGTGCTCCTTCAAAATTAAGTCGTACAGCCATGAATAATCATTAGCCTTGCTGCTTCTCACCCAGACCGTCAGTGCCATACCAGCATATTCTAAGAAATCCACCCTTGTCTATGCTAAGATCTCGTAGCTGGTCCTGAACCATTGCCTGTACTTTTCAGCATTCAGCCCAAACTTACTGACCAAGATGGCCTTCCCTGCAGTGTAGCTTGTCTAATCCCCACCTATAGTGTGAGAAATGTGTCCCTCCCCACTGTGGACATGTACCTCCATGAACTACCACCCAGGATTCCTCTGGGACCTTATGCACTGTTAGACCCACTTCATAGGCTACAAAGCAGTTATCTATGTCATCCCTCACCACATAACTGGGCAGTAAATCTTTGCATTTTCAGACTCTTACTTTAGTGATAGACACTGCAAATATGCTGTTCCCATTACTACTGCTAGACCCCACTTGCAGGGCTCTAATGTTCAGCTCTCTGAGACTGTGCTCATGGACTAGTTTGCTCTCCTCAACTACCAGCCTCCTCTCCTATAGGGCTTCCTCTATTTCAAGCCTCAGCCTAGTAAGCTCTAGTTTGAGTTTCCTCACTCTTGTCTGCCAGCTACTCTGGGGCTAGGTTATTTTAAGAGACACTGCTCCAGGAACCACTATTGCTTCCAGCAAGTTGTTGACTCCCTGCACAGGTAGTCCCAGATCCACATCAGACTACATGACCATCTCATCCTCCTCGTCAATTATTGCTCCTCCTTCTCTGGGACCTCAGCCCCTGCATTCTGGGCCTTTGATTACACTCTCATAACCTTCTGGAGCTCTAACTTCTGGGTGCAACCTTTAGTGAACACTTAAAACCACTTGCAAAAATCCTTAAACTGGGCTACAGTGTAGGATACTAACTTGGCCAGCTCAAAATCGATTAGTGCAGGTGTTGGTTCTCCAGGGAGAGACATGTCTCAGCAAACAATTGAAAGCCATTTAAGGAGAATTGAAAAGTGTTCTACTTGGTCTCTAGTAGAGAGTATTAGCGAACAATTAGTTACTATATGGTATTGTACAAACACAAGTCCTGCCCTCACCATCGCTCACCAATGTTAGAAATGGGATCGCTAGTTATCTAGGTATGCACCCTATCCAAGTAGGGACTACTACTCTATTCAGGGTAAGTCAGATACACACTAACAGATAACTTGTGCTCACTCTCTAGTAGCTTGGCACAGAGCAGTTTTATCTAAAGAGGCAATGTGTAAAGTATTTGTGCAACACACACACACACGCACATACACACACACAGCAACACACTGAACACACCAAAAAAAGACTCCACACTGGTAGTTAGACCTGGCACCATTGGGGTGGGTCTCCCCTGCGTTTTTTGCCTTTGCCTCCTGTGTTTTTGCTGTGTGTTGGACTCCGTTTTGCTGATGTAGAGGCTTTGGGCACTTTGCCACTGCTGCTCAGTGCCAAAGTGCAAGTGCTCCCTTTGTATATTGTTGTTATGGATTGGTGTTTCCATGAGTGGCTGATTTTATTTACTAGTCAGTCCCAAGTGTGTGTGCCCAGGGCCTGTAAATCAAATGCTGCTAGTGGGCTGCAGCACTGATTGCGCCACCCACGTGAGCAGCCTGTAAATGTAACTCTGGCCTGCCATTGTAGAGCCCGTGTGCAGTCTGGTACTGCCATGTCGACTAACCCTGGGCGTAGTTCACGTAGTAGCACTAAGCGTAGCTGCGTGAAGTGCACTTCGCACTGCGCCAGCTACGCATAGCTAGGTGAACTGCGTAGTACACTGTGCAAAATGATGTTCGCACTGATTGCACAGTGCTGCATGCTTGTCCACACTCTGCAATCAGTGCAAACTGCATCTTGCACAGTGCAAGCGGTCGTTTTCTGCTGCTCGAGTAGATTTCTACTTGAGTGGCAGTTTTCTCAACACGGACTGGTAGTTTCGCATCACGAATGGTTGCAAGCATAAGCGCCCACTCGCAATGAGAAACCTGACCTCCCCGCATTGAGAATCTCGCCAGGAGGTTTATTTTCCGTGCTCGCGGTCACCAACTTGCCGTTGAGGACCTTGAGCAAGCAAAAAATGACCGCTGCACTACGTTACGCGTGTTTGCATTGTGCTACGTGCAATTCGCGTAGTGCGAAGTAGCGCAAACTATGCAAGTGTAGCGTAGTGCTTTGCCTAGGGTTAATGTCGACCTGGCAAGTGCACCCACTTGCCAGCCCCTAACCTACCCTTTTCTTACATGTTAGCGACCCTTAAGGCAGTCCCAAGGTACCTCTTTGGGCAGGGTGCACTGTATGTTAAAGGCCCTGGTGTGTGTGGCATGTCCTCATAGTGAATTACTGCCAGTTTCTTTTTTCACTATTCCAAGGCTACCTGTTCCCGTAGGAAAGAATGGGGAATTTGTTTATAACATGTTATAAACATAACTAGCCCTGGGAATAAGGTAGGAAAATAAAGTTTAGTATGGCTGAACTCAGAATGTTAAAATACATCTTTTACACTTGTGGGACACCCCAGCGCCGCACGGCCACCAGCTGCTGCGTGTGCCCCCTGCCTGCCTTCTGCCTCAGCGCCGGCCTCGCTGCCGCCTTGCTCGCTCCCCTTTGGTTTTCGCCGGTTTTGCCCTAAATTTGTGCTTGTTTTCTTTTTGTGCCGTATGATCGTTTCTTTAGCTGTTTTTCCACTGTTTTGCCCGCCATTTGTGCCTGTATTTTTTGTGCCGTTTTCCTTCCTGTTTTGCCCTCCATTTGTGCCTGCTTAAGTGATTGTTACCTCTGTGCCGTGTCTGTCTCCTTCCTGTTTGCCCGCCTACCTCGCCGCCCTCCGCTCTCCCTCCCCGCTTCCCACTTCCCGCCACCGCCATTTGCCCCGCCCCTTTTCTCTTCTGTTCCCTCCCCGCTCCCGCCTCCCAGCTGCTCCGCCCACCCGCGCACTTGGCCTTAAATGGCGACCGTGCGACGCAGGTGAGTGTGACCCACTTGTGGGACACCCCAGCGCCGCACGGCCACCAGCTGCTCCGTGTGCCCCCTGCCTGCCTTCTGCCTCAGCGCCGGCCTCGCTGCCGCCTTGCTCGCTCCCCTTTGGTTTTCGCCGGTTTTGCCCTAAATTTGTGCTTGTTTTCTTTTTGTGCCGTATGATCGTTTCTTTAGCTGTTTTTCCACTGTTTTGCCCGCCATTTGTGCCTGTATTTTTTGTGCCGTTTTCCTTCCTGTTTTGCCCTCCATTTGTGCCTGCTTAAGTGATTGTTACCTCTGTGCCGTGTCTGTCTCCTTCCTGTTTGCCCGCCTACCTCGCCGCCCTCATGGACAATGGAGAAACAGCGGCCCTCATCCTCCTAGACCTCTCCGCGGCTTTCGACACGGTCTGCCACCGCACCCTAGTGCAGCGCCTCAGCAACGTCGGAATCCAGGACAAGGCGCTGGAATGGATCATCTCCTTCCTCGACGGAAGAACACAGAGAGTCCGCCTACCACCATACAAGTCAGAGGCCTCCGAAGTCATCTGCGGCGTCCCTCAAGGATCATCTCTGAGCCCCACCCTCTTCAACGTCTACATGAGCCCCCTCGCGGCCATCGTACGCAAACACAACCTCAGCATAATCTCCTACGCCGACGACACCCAGCTGATCCTCTCCCTGACCAACGACCCCGCCTCCGCCAGAGCCAACCTGCACGAAGGGATGAAAGAGGTAGCCGAGTGGATGACGACCAGCCGCCTGAAACTGAACTCTGACAAGACGGAGGTCCTCATCCTGGGCTCTTCCCCCTCCACCTGGGACGACTCCTGGTGGCCTCCCGCACTGGGCACCGCACCCAAACCAACAGACCATGCACGCAACCTGGGCTTCATCCTGGACTCCTCCCTCTCCATGACCAGGCAAGTCAACAACGTCTCCTCGGCGTGCTTCAACATCCTACGCATGCTACGGAAGATCTTCCGGTGGATCCCCACCGAGACCAGGAAGACCGTCACCCAGGCCCTCGTCACCAGCCGACTGGACTACGGCAACGCCCTCTACGCCGGTACCACCGCCAAGCTCCAGAAGAGACTCCAGCGGATCCAGAACGCCTCAGCCAGACTCATCCTCGACATCCCACGAACCAGCCACATCACCGGACATCTGAGAGACCTTCACTGGCTCCCCGTCAACAAAAGAATCACCTTCCGCCTCCTCACCCACGCACACAAAGCCCTACACGACCAAGGCCCGAGCTACCTCAACAGCCGGATCAACTTCTACGCTCCCAAACGCCACCTCCGATCAGCCAACCACGCCCTCGCCGCCGTCCCCCGCATCCGAAGAGCGACTACAGGAGGAAGGTCCTTCTCCTACCTGGCCGCCAAGACCTGGAACTCCCTCCCGACCGACCTGCGCCTGACCCAAGACCACCTCTCCTTCAGGAAGAAGCTGAAGACCTGGCTGTTCGAGCAGTAGCGGCACCCCCCCCCCCCAGCGCCTTGAGACCCTACGGGTATGTAGCGCGCTCTATAAGTGTCACTGATTGATTGATTGATTGATTAGTGAGGGTGATTTTTACATTCTGTGTTTGAAAATACCACTTTTAGAAAGTAGGCATTTTCTTACTTAGCCATCCATTGTGCCTCTGCTAGGTTTGTGTATTGCATGTCTGGCCATTAGCCATCCAGTGTGCCTCTGCTAGGTTTGTGTATTGCATGTCTGGCCATTGGGATGACATGGGCTGGGGGAGGAGCAGTGGCTCCAGAGAGCCTGATGAGTCCGGGCTGGGCTGAATAGACCTGGGCTGCATTAAGAGTAGGGGGAGGAGATTTCCTTTCACTTGAATGGGCCTGGTCTGCCTTCTAAATGCTGTTTCCAGCTCCTGACAGAAAGCTGCACTAGAGAGGACAGAACTGGTTTTGACTGGGCACAGGGCTTCTCTGCCATCAGAGAACAAAATATTTTGTAGTATACATTTTGGGGCCCAAACGCCAGGACTTTAGATCACTTCTGGGAAATCAAGATGAAAATTTGCCAAGGAGAAGAGCCGGAGAAACTGAGGAGGAATACTGCCCCTGTGCTATTTTTTGTCTAGTGTTGACCTGCAGTGGCTACTTGCTGCCAAGGAATGGAGAAAAGGCCTTTGCTGTTTGCTGTGTCCCCTGCTTGAAGAAGATCTCCAAGGGCTTGAAACTGAGCTTCTCCCCTGTTCTGAAGTCTCAGTGACACAAATACTTCACCCCCAGCTCCCCTGAACTTCCTTGCTGGGAGTTCTGACGTGCAAAGATGTGCCTGATGTTGTGTTGGACCTCTAGTGATTGTTTTCTGCTGGGAGCTGGAAAATCAACGCAACACGAGAGGTGTGACGCATTCTTACCTATTTCCGAAGCAACGTCAAAAAAAACATTGCAGCACCAGCCGCAGCTCGAGAAATCACCATACGCCGCATCGAGTGCAACGATCTCCGAAGTCCGAGATCACCGCACCATTTCTAACGCAAGACCTGCTGTGCGGCTTTAAGAACCCACCCATCATCCTGGATTGTATCATCGCATTGAGGTTCCAAGTCTGTTGCATTGTTGGGGGACGCCGTAAGAAACTGGAGCATCACCTCCCCTCACAGTTAGAAACCAATGCATCACCTCCTCTCTGGTAAGAAACTGACGCATCACCTCCCCTGTGCAGCATTACCGAACCAACACATCACCTCCACCGGAGCAAGGAACCAACGCATCACCTTCCCTGAGTGTAAGGAACCAATGCATCAACTTCCCTGCGGCCAATTTCGTTTGTTTGCGTGACGCATCCAATTTAATTTGTGTGAAAAGTGTTGCATCTGCATTTTGCCTTGAACTGAACTATTCCTACCATCTGAAAGTCATATTTTTACTACTGTATTGTGGATTTTTGGTGTTTGGTCTTGTTTTTCTAAATGGTTGTGGTGTCCATTTGTAGTGCTTTCTCTGTATTACTGAATGTGTTTACAAATTCGTTATACACTGCCTCTGAGATAAGCCTGTCTGCTCGTGCCAAACTACCAAGGGAGTGAGCAGGGGTTATTTTAGAAGTGAATCCCCCTACCGCTGACTAGAAGCAAGGGTCCCTATTTCGACAAAGGTACCTACCTCTGCCTACTAGATACCCCCATTTCTAACACTGGTTTAGAAAAATAGACAGTAATTATATACATACATCAAGACCAAAACAACAAAAACCAAATAAGTAGAAGTTGAGTAATGAATTTCTCAAGAATAAAATGAGTTCTAGATTTGAGAAGCAATAAGCGCCTATGGAGGTTATCTGGTCATGATGGACTGGGGAGAAGTCAGTAGTTATAGCCGACCATTAGGAAGACCAGGCTGGGGATAGGAGCTGCACAGTCCCGGAGAGCAAAGTAACTTGATCCTGGTCGCAACAGCAAGATGAAGGGTGCAGTTGAGTGATGCGTTGATAATGAGTGTACAGTTGAGGTGATTTGTTGATCATCTCCACGCAGTGATGGCAATGCATTGGTTCTGTAGACAAAGCACTGACGTGAGATGCAGTGATTCTGAAGTGCGATGCACAGGGTTTCTGCATACACTTGACGGGTATGCGTTGATTTCTCGATATTGCAGCAACAATCAATCGTGGTTATGATGCATCGGGCTCTCAAGGCGAAGTGTTGGTTCAGTGAGCAATGCACCAGACATACTCCCGCATCAGGGTCATTGTGCCGGCTCTGCTGCGCGCAGACTGGAGATGTGTCAATTTCTCTGGTGCAGGTATCTGGGTCCGCTTCCAGTGAACCAGGAACAGGAGTAGGAGTAGAGACTTTGATAGCCTGAAGCAATAGGAGGCAAGCCAACAAGCCCTTGGAGATCACTGCAGTAGCAAGGTAGAGTCCAGCTCTCCCTCAGCAGGGTCAGAGAGCAGCACAGCAGAAAAGCAGGCCTTCCAGGTCAGCAGTATGGCAGAGTGTCAGTCCTTGATACAGCACAGAAGTTCTTCTGACACATCCAGTTGTAGATCTGGAAGTGTCCAATTTGGTGTGCTCAGAGACCCAATACTTTTACACAGCTGTGCCTTTGAAGTGGTCGTGATATCAAAGAAGGGTCTTTGATGTACACAGAATCCCTTTCTTCCCAGCTCTGGCCCTAGACTATCCATAGGGGGTAGTAAACCCTTTGTGTGAGGACAAAGCACTGCCTATTTAGGTGTAAGTGTCAGCCCCTCCCTCCCTTCCTGCCCAGGAAGAGCCATCAGGATGCAGATGAGCACTCTGACACGCCTTTACCAGGAACGTGGATTTATCATTACCATTCCAAAAATGTAAACCATTAAACAGCTACTCCTTTCCAATCAGGGATTACAGCTTCAACATGTATTAAGAATTTCCAATGTTAGCCTGTGAGATGACAGGGCCTCACAGTAGTGAAACATGAATGTAGGGGGTTTTCACTACCAGGACATGCAAACCTAAAAGTGCATAGCCTATCTTCTACTTACACAGTATTCTGCCCTTTGGGCTACCTCAAGCCTACCTTAGGAGTGTCCTATATGTAATACAAGGGTAATTTCAGGCTTGGCAGATGGTTTTTAATGGAAAGTCAAAGTGGCAGTAAAACTGTACACATGTGTTCTGCAGTGGTAGGCCTGAGACATGCTTGAAGGGCTACTTATGTGGGTGGCAGAATCATTGCTGCAAGCCCACTTGTAGCATTTACTTTACAGACCTCGGGTATATGGTATACCACTTTATACACCAACGTTACTATGTTTAGGGGAGAAGCATATACACTTTAGCACTGGCTAGCGGTGGTAAAGTGCTAGGAGTCCTAAAGCCAACAAAAATAATCAGCAAAAGGTGAAGGTAAGAAGGCAAGACGTTTGGGGGAAGACCCCCCTAAGGATGAAAGGTCTAAAAGCCACACAAATGCAAAACTCAACATACATGGCCATGTATTATGCATGTTCCAATTTACAAAGGTCTTTGTGAATTGGGTAATGGCTCATTACATGGTGTTAGTCTATAGGCCAAATAAAATTATATCAGGTATGGCTGTGGTCCATGCAACCTAACTCTGCTCCGCCTGATGTAAGTAGCTGCCACTTGAACGTTGAAAGATGTCCCTTGAGCCCAGCTCCGCTTTAAACATGTTTTGTGCGTGTTAAGGGCTGTCAGTAAAATGTCATTGCTTTGAAAGTGCTGGAACCGTTGCAACCGCTGATATATTTCATTTGTAATCCACAGTTAAGATGGAAACTCTCCAGGCTGCCCCCTCTTGCATTCGAACTGCAATGAATCACAATGCTGACATTGTGAGTTTAAAGCTTCTTTGGAACCCACAATGTTATTTTGATACATTGTGATGGTTTACTTTTTCGACTGAAAGCCTGCCGCTTTGCTCAGAAAATGTTTTGGGAGGGAAGAACAATTTATTTAATACATCACATGTTTGGTGCATGAGTCAGTGTGACTTACTGTTTTTCTAAACTTGCCGTACCTCTGAATTTAAGAACACCAGGAGTACAACTAACTGATTCCTAGCTTACTTCAGCTTACTTTCACAATTTAGGAGTCCTACACGGGTAGGTCACAGCTAAATCTTTATTAGTCGAGTCCTTTAACTTTGAGTGCCTACATTATATATATTTTTCTCAATAGTCTGGAAAAAGTGTCACTGTATTTGACTTATCTTTCATTGTAACTCTATTATTTTTACTCTCAAACTTTCCTTTTATTTAAAGCAGATGTGTCTAATGAGTGCTTTAGCCAAGAAGTGAAGAAGTTAAGAAGTGACTTCCTTAACTGTCTCTCTGCAGGAGTCTGTGAATGACCCTGTCATGTACTGTCAAATTTATGATGTTTTTATAGTTCTGTACAGGGTAGCTTTGCAATGAAACTTCAGCAATTTTGTAATTAGTTAACTGGGGAAAATTATTACTATTACACCGTCGATTTTAACTGGAAGAAATTTCATTAAACATTTAACATTTAACTAAACACTTTATAGAAATAGAAATGGTCAGGTCAAGGCTTTTCTTACTTGTCTATACAGAATTCTTGCATCTCAGGGATAATAACTGTCAGACAAAAGGCGTGAGTCAGTCTCTATATATAGGAAAAGCATTAATTACTTAAAGATCGGAGAAATGAATGCACCCATGGAGAGAGGGGTGGGAATACTACACCAGTATTTCTACACCCGGATGTTCTAATATGATGAGTATCAATATTTCTTGATTGCGATATGCCACTTTATGGCAACATTGTATATGATAAGCAGAAAGTAACTTGTAAAGATCAGTGCTTCAGCACAGGTTTCCTCATGTTGGGCCCGATTCATAAAGGTAAATTGAGATGAAAGTCTAACGTTTACTACTTTCGGGATTCACAAAAGACCTTTATGAGTAGTAAAGTTAGATTTTTCTCTCAGTTTTGGTCTCAGTTAAACTTAAAATCAAAACTTAAGTTTGACTGAGACAAAAGTCTATCTAACTATACTACTCATAAAAGTCATAAAGTTAGACTTTCGTCTCAGCCCGTGATTCCAAATTCATGGCAGTTTTTCACTTCACTATTTTGTTTGAGTGGAATAGATTAAATGTCCAGGGGAAAGCTTGGGATCTCTAATTTTTGTGTGAGACATGTAGTTCCCAATGACGTTAGTAACTCCTGTTGTTGACTGCTTTGGGGTTTTAGGCCCACTCAAACTGAGAGTCTAAGGGCCCTATTCACAAAGGTGAGGTTATAAGTGTAGTTTTTTATTAATGTGTACACTTAATATTTCACCTATTAGAAAATGTCCACTTTTTGTTATTCTTCATTTCCAAGCGTAATTTTACTACCGGGTGTAAACTTACATTACTCTTCCTTCTCAGACCTACCTGTGTTGGGGCCTGCTAGAACAGTATTTACAAGGGTAAAGCTACTATGTGTAACTTTTCACATGGGGACAGAGGTCTGTGCCACTGGGGTGGAGATGGTCAAGCATAGGGAAAATGCTAATGTTTAATAATTTTTAAAGACAAATAATTTAAATATTTTAGTATACAAGTTAAAACGATAATTATCAATCTAGTGCTAAAAAGTGAACTGTTAAAGCACATTAACTCACTAAAATAAATGTTTTATAAATAATTAAATACATGCAATTTATGAAACTAAATTATAAGTAATATTCCCTTTAATCACAATAAAATATATATTTATTTAGTATTTTTTTTATTAAATTGTATGTGTTTACTTTTAAATACTTTTAACTTTTCATTTATATAATTAAACATTTAATGTATTTAAAAACAAATATAAATATATATATATATATATATTATCATATATATTAAAATAATTATATAATACTATAATTATAAAAAAACATTTCAAAACACATATAACTTCTAACATTTAAAAAAACATGTGATAACATATTTAATTTAATTTAACTTAAATTCACATAGGGTATTCTTTTAAGTCCCTGCCTGCAATTCCAGGGAAAGTGTGTTGAAGTACCTGAGAGTGGAGTTGGACTTACTGCAATGCTGGGCAGAAGTATACATTTTCAAATATTTTGGATAGATTTTGGATGTCGTAACTTTGTTAGTGCAATTTGTGAAAAGAAACAGGCTTGCTTTTTTGTGTTTCCGTATTTGTATTTGCATGCTCCTCCCTAAAAACCTACTTACCCCTCCATAAGCCCCTCCTTACACCTCTGTAACTGCTCCCATTTAGAAATAAGTAGTCCACCATTTTGAGTCACTCCCCTACATTTGCTACCTAATGTATACCTATGTCTGCAGCGCTCTCCGCAATCGGGGCACAGAATTCTGCAAAGGAATGATAGGAGAGACAGTTGGGTCACATATAAGTCTGTGAATAGCATTTTGGAATCTGTTAGTTGTACTATCGCGGTACTACTAAAAGCACTACAAAGTGCAGTTTGTAGGCTATCACGTACATTAGTACCCTTTTGGAAGAAAAGCACTCAGCTTCAAGCTGAGGCAAACATGATAAATTAGGTCTCACTTGTAAGAACAGGCTGTATGATTGGCTCAGTCTGATTAGTTTTCAATATATAAATGCTCAACAGTAGTGCAAAGAGTTTTGGCACCACAGATAAAATATAATTTCCTCAAACCCAGAAAAAAAGATGTGTTGCCTGCTCCCAGCTTTATCCTGGTGCCTTCTGCTGAATTCTGCTGATGTATTGTAAGACTTATTGGGCCTCATTTCAAGCTTTTGGTGTAGCGCAGCGACGCAAGCCTTCTTGCTGTGGTGTCCTATGTCAAAAGAAGAAGGCAGGAATATCTATGAGATACAGCACACTCCTGTCCTTTTCTCAAGCACTGGTGGAAAATCGCCTTCCATGCGACAACACAGACACCCTTCCACCATGGTGCAAGGGTGTCTGAGTTGTGGGAACGATTTTTTTTGTGAAGAAAGTGACACCTTCCAGCACAAGAACATTTAATGGAGGTAATTTCCTCCTTCTATGTGTGGTACTAAATGCAGCACACATAGAAAGAGGAACAAAGTAGGAGAAAGAAGGTCATTTCTCCTCATGGCACCTCCAGTATGCCTCCCCTGGGGGGATGTAGGCTTTTGACACATTCCCATGTTTTCAGAACGTTGCAAATCTTGGAATGTGTCAAAGGAAATGGGTGTTACATGGGAACACCCACCGTAATGCCCATGGCACTCCTCCCTATTGCAGTGTGAGGCAATGCAGTGACTTACGCTGCATTGCCTCACACCATATCTACAAGGCCATGAAACACTGTGCAGGGTGGCTTTATGTGGCCTTGTAGATATGGCTCTGTACTGTACTCCACAGCTTGTTAATGGGGCCCGAATGTTTACCGTACATTTTCTTATGGCAGCATCAGTCCATACAATAATAAACCTCAAATGTCTTCAACACACTATGAGTTCCTTGTTGAACATGCATCAAAGAGTGTTTTTCTACATTGATAATTGTTTTTTTTTTTTTAAATGTGGTCACAACAGTGGTATCGCAGTGGACCAAAACATGCACAAATGCAATTTAAAATTAATACGGTTCAGTTTCTTCCAAAACTGGTACTAGTTTTCACAGTCAGACTCTGATATAATTGAATTGTTATGTTCGGGACAATAACAATACAGAATTGCTGGTATTTCTGTGGCCAAGCTGTATTGGTGGATTCAAACCACAACAATGAAGTCAACATACTTTAAAAGAGCAATTAAAATATGCATAATTCAAGTAATCAATAGAAAAAAAAATCTTTTTTAATATCCTGTGAGGTATTAGGGTTAAGAAACAATGATAAAGCCATTTTTGTTTTAAAAATAGCAGCATCAAATCTTGAATAAATGCTCCACATTGAGGCGAAATGGCCCATTTACAACGTTCTATTAGTCACAAATGACACGGCTCCTGAGGCATAGTCGGTTCTAGAGCCCAGACCCCCGCTGGTAAAACTCAGAGTCAACTACCAGGGTGTACATAGAAAAAAGAAAGATATGGTGCTGATGAACACTACACCTCAGAACAAAAGAAAGTTATATAAAAAGTGCCTCACATAAGCAGCCACCACAAGCCTGCTGGCTAATGCCTACCAACTAGCTCATCCGTCATCACTAGCACATTTCCAATTACAGGAGGAGGAACCCAAATAGTGTGCATGTTTCTAACTATACTAGGTGTATGTGATTGACTGATTGAGATGTCAGCTATTGCATCAATCTCCTGTACCCAAATACATGAGGGCCTCAAACTACCAGAGTTGGCTCCTTCTTTTCATTGCAAATATCTAGCAAATAAGTCCATTTGGCATGCCTTACATTCTTTACTATATATGCACAGGCTCATGATTCAGAACATTCTAACATGTTTTGATCAGAATGTTCACCACATCAATGCTACAGCAATTCATCCTTGGTGCTGAACTTCTTGAAATCCCATTGTTCATGACGAGCTCAGCTCGTCATGAGCACACACGCAGTGTACTGCATGACAAGCTGAGCTGGAAGGGGTTAAGGATGGCCGGCATGTTCAAATGCCATAGGTAAATTACAGGCAGACAGTGATTCAGCAATCACTGTCCAATGGCACCATAAGCATCTCTTGGTCATTTCATTTTGAAAGTGTTCCCATTGTCGGCAGGTAGGCACTCACTTAGTGGCTATGTGGTGGGGTGCACAGTTGGGTGACACACAGGTCCTCATGCCCTGATGAATTTGCCTGTATGTTACGTATGGCAATGAAACATGTCATCTGTTCTTAACACTCTTGTCAAAACATGCTAGATATGTACATAGAGATGAATTTTAAGACAAAATACATTAAGGTTTTTATAGCGCTTAATTATGCTCCATTCTGCCTCCTGTCTCATTACTTGCACTGTGATTAGTAATGACTATCTACAAGTTATATGTTTTAAGAAACCACCTAGCATTTTTACTTACAAAAGACAGGGGCCCTCTTAAGTATGGTTCATATTGCCCTACTTCATTCATTCATTTGAACTCAATAATTTCCTTCACAATGATGGCAGTAGGTGGTGGCAGCTCCTACGATCCCGTTGAAACGCTAAGAGGCAGACTGTGAGGCACTAGACTGTAATGATTTAAAATTACTGTGCACTCTTCTGCTTAATGATCGCCTGATTGTTCGTTTTTAAAATTTCACTCGCATTAGACATCAATTGTTTTTCACCTTTTAAATTGCCCTTTCTTGCCTATTGCGAGGTGTGTGCTCACCCTGCCCCGTTCCATTGCGGCTGCATTGCCGTTTGTGTGGAGGGCCGGGCGCCATCTTGGGTCAGTCCCGGAGGCCGGCAGGACCAGAGGTTGCGGTCTAGCTGGAGGAGGGGCTAGACTATATCTTGGCTTACAGACAGAAGTGGGAGGCGGGTGCAGCAGGTGGTGGCAGCTCCGACAATCCCATTGAAACGCTAAGAGGCAGACTGCGAGGCACTAGACTGTAATGATTTAAAATTACTGTGCACTCTTCTTCTTAATGATCGCCTGATTGTTAGTTTTTAAAATTTCACTCGCATTAGACATCAATTGTTTTTCACCTTTTAAATTGCCCTTTCTTACCTATTGCGAGGTGTGGGCTCTCCCTGCCCGGTTCCATCGCGGCTGCATTGCCGTTTGTGTGGAGGGCATGGCGCCATCTTGGGTCAGTCCCAGAGCCCGGCAGGACCAGAGGTTGCGGTCTAGCTGGAGGAGGGGCTAGATTATGTATTGCACATGATATACCAAAGCCGCGCCAAAGGGGTGCCCGTCTGCGCCCGTCCGCGCCTGGACCGTGCCTAGGGCCTTAAACCCCTGGTCCACAGAGCATCCGACTAGGAAATAAGGTAATTACCTACACCAGTGCCCAACTCCTGGATATACGGAACATGACCAGCACCTCTAGCTGTCGTTATTTTAAAACCGACACTTTCACCAATTTAGTATCCACACAATGTTCCTGTTGCCCCTATAACTTGATCCTACCTTTTCGCCATCAAAACGATAATACACCCCTGGTAACAAACGAGGCTAAATATATCCAATGTTCACTTATTAACGCGCGTTCACTAGTAAAACATAAATATGAAATCTCTGACCTGATCATAATATTGATCTTCTTTTTATAACAGAAACCTGGGCAGACCAAGCATCTGGCCCAGACTTTTCTATTGCCACCCCGATGGCTACCAGGTAGTCAGACAGGATAGACCCTCAGATAGAAAAGGTGGGGGCATAGCAATTATATACAGAAATATTTTTGGAATTAAGATTGAATCCATAGATTTCCCCCTGGTAGAAGCACTGACTTTTTCTATCACGCTCTCTCACTCTCAATCATTTAAGGGAACTCTTCTCTATCGACCACCCAATCCACGGACTGAATTCCTTGCAGTTCTCAACAACTTACTAGAACCCATTGCCGCCACACCAGATTACACAATATTAGGAGATTTTAACTTTCATTTAGAATCTATCACTGATAATGACTCCTTAACGCTGACCTCGGACTTCCTATCAGCATGCCTTTGACAGTTAATTACTCTACCCACTACCCTTGATGGCATTTTTACAAATAACTCTCAAGTTGCCTGCTCAACAGTCATACCACTAACCTGGTCAGACCATTCGGCAGTTATGTTTACCATCTTGACAACTAATCATAAAAACGCACTTGCCTTGACTCGATCATCTGTCCAATTTCGAGATTGGAAGAACATCGATGTTTCGAATCTACAGACAACTCTTTCATCCACTCAGCCGGATGACACAACAGACCCACACACAGCCTCCAACAATTACTGTCATTGGCTACAAAACGCATTTACTGTTTTAGCCCCCTCTAAAAACATGTTGCCTAATAGGACATTACCATCGGCCCCCTGGTTTTCAGAAACCCTTAGACTTGAAAGACAACGTTGTAGAAACTTGGAACGGCGATGGTGCAATCACTATGATAACAACGACAGAGATGTGTACAAAAAGCACTGGCCACATACAGAAAGCTCATTATTACAGAAAAGAGCAACTTCTATCGAACACAAATAGAATCAGCCCAAAATTCTGCTACTCAACTTTATCAAGTATTAACAAAACTATCCACGCCACCGGCAAGTGCAATCACAAAACCCTCCCAAAATCTCTGTAACTCTCTGGCTGACTTTTTTAAGGAAAAGGTTAATAACATCTATGCTAACTTCACATCTAAAACTTCCACTGAACACCCTATTCATAACCCAAGTTCCAACTCTCCCTCCATCCCTTTTGGCGAATTCAGTCAAATCTTTTCCACACAAATAGCAGAAATAATGGCAACCACTAAATCGGGATCTCCTCTTGACCCCTGTCCACCGTCCATTCTTAAACCTGTTGTTAATCTCATAGGACCTGTTCTTACCAAAATATGCAACGCTATGTTCCTCTCAGGTTCTTATCCATCGATTTGGAAAGAAGCTATTATTAAGCCTTTATTAAAAAAAAACAATCTTGATCCTACCGAAACAAAAAGTTACAGACCGATTGCCTCTCTTCCCTTCCCCACAAAACTATTTGAAAAAATCATGAACATTCAGCTGTCAAATTTACATTGACCAGAATAATCTGCTGGATGACACCCAGTTTGGTTTCAGGAAGGGACATGAGACTGAGACGGCACTAATAAAAGCTTCAGACGAAATAAGAACGATCTTTGACCAAGGCGGCGCGGCAGTCCTGATATTATTGGACCTGTCCGCAGCATTTGACACGGTCGATCACACCACCTTGATCGACCATCTATCCTCTATGGGCATCCATCACAAAGCAAGATCGCTTCTAATATCTTTTCTGTCTGAACGCAAACAGTCAGTTAAACTCGGTAACAACTATTCCCCCGTTTTCTCTCTCCCATGTGGTGTTCCTCAAGGTTCCTCACTAAATCCGACATTATTCAACATCTATGTGTCGGTCTTGGCGAGGGTTATTAAATCATATGGAATAAAGATAACATCATACGCCGATGATACCCAGTTGGTATTATCCATACATAATGACGGAGGAGCAGTTGCAGCCAATTTTCAGGACGGTATGATGGCCATAAGTTCCTGGATGGACTGCAACTGCTTAAAACTTAATTCCGACAAAACGGAGGTTATGATTTTTGGCAACCTCCCTTCCTCCTGGTCCCCAGCATGGTGGCCTACTGAGTTGGGCCCCCCTCCATTACCTGTCACCAAGGTTAGGAACTTGGGGGTGATATTTGATGATAAGTTGTCTTTCGCTAGTCATGCAAATGCTGTTGTTTCATCCTCTTTCTTTACCCTTAGAATGGTCAAAAAACTTTTACCTTTTCTTCCTCCTAGTGCTGGCAAGACCCTGATGTGTACCTTGGTATTATCCAAGGTGGACTATTGCAATGGACTGCTACTAAATGCACAAGAGAAAGTTCTTAATAAAATGCAGCTCGTACAGAATGCGGCAGCAAGAATTCTGACCCATACCCCAAAGTTCTCTGCGATATCTCCTATTATTCGTCAACTCCACTGGCTCCCAGTCAGAAGCCGCACCAAATTCAAAGCCTTGTGCATTGCGTATAAAGCCATGAATAATATTGGGCCGGAGTTTTAAAAAAAAGCTTTGTGTATATACACTCCTAAAAGAACGTTACGTTCAACTTCGACCCTAAGGCTCCCCATTCCGCTTACAAAAAAAGCAACCTGGGGAGACAGACAATTTATTGATTTATTGTGGCAGTCTCAAGATTGTGGAATTCTCTCCCCCTCCACATCAAAATCAGTCCAACCTTGATGATATTTCGAAAACAAACAAAAACCTGGCTTTTTAATCAGTAATACCACTAGCGCCTCCTCAGCCTTTCTCAGCGCCGAGACACCTCCGGGTATTTGCACGCTATATAAATTGCATTAATAAATAAACAGATTTCCTCACTGGACTGGACAGTGGGTGAACCCAATGCTACACAGTTGTGTACCTCAGGGATATTACTCCCTCATAATACTCTGGCTATCTCACTATTTGATGTATAGCAGCCCTCCAGAGCAGTCTAGATAGGAAGATTCTATGGGATGCTAAAGAGGCATTCAACAGGGACTCCTGGATATTTATTTGGCAAGTCTTAATTAAGACTAGCTTTGTGTTGGAAGGTGGTTTATTAGTAGGTATAGGTAGGTACCTACACTTAGTACTAACACCAGAATCACAAATAAGGTCCAATCAAGTTCTCAGTAAATTAGTCCTTGTTCAACCCTCTGTGGCTGACCTAAAAGCAGACAAGCTTAACATAGGAGACAGGTGTGGAAAGCATTTAAAAAAACAGATGCATTAAATAAGTAAGACACAACACACAATAAAAACCGAACACCAATTTAAAGAAAATAGGAAATATTTGTATAACTACAATTACACCAAAATAGCAAACATCTAATGTAGGGAGCCATAGATATGAATTTGTGAAGATCACATACTTACTAGTGCCTAAAATCCAGCTTGGGACATCTGGGGGTCTATTTGCTAAAATCCAACCTGGCGATGTTTTGAGCCAAACATAAAAGCACCACATCAGCACCAGTGTACTGCATAAACCCAATGCCAAATTTAGCACTGAATGTACACTAAGGCACACCAGCGCAAAAAATAATGATGCAAAGCAAAACAGCATGGCATCATGTAAGCTGTCAAAGAAAAAAGATATGAAGCTGCGCAAAAGTGAAAACCCACTTTGAAGCAGGGCGTTTACTGCAAAATCGAACAAAGAGGAGAAAACCAAAAAGATCCCCAAGGAAACAATAAAGAAATGCCAGAAACAGCAGCAGAATAATCGCAAGTGGCCTCTCATGAAGGAGGACAGAAAATAACATTAAAATTCATCCCAGAAGAGGTAGACATCCGAATAGCTTAGGTGACAAAGTATCAGCACTAACTTTTTGTCCCTTCCAAACTGCCTCTAGGCAAAATGTCTACATTATAGAGAGCGATCAAAAATAAAATCAATGCAGCAGCCCCAACAGTGCGAACAGTTGAATAGGTAAAAAAAAGTGACACGATTTCAAGAGGCATACAAAAGAAAAAAATGCACACAACCATCATTGTGCAATGGCAACAGGTGGGGGCCGGATTACCACATCCTGCTAACAGCTAAGGAGGAGCTAGCTGCATTAGTAATCAGACCAGAACTGGTTGAAGTACTTGAAGGGGCAGATACTGTTATGATTGGGGACAATGCAACTACTGCTAAGTGAATCAGCTCCATATATATGTTCACACATATTACCAAATTAATTAAAAAACCACAGATTAATCTGTCATGACAACAGTAAATTCACACTGGTACTCAAGAATCAATGTTAAACAGATAAATAAGGTCACATGTACCCATATATCTGTTTGATTTGCTGCCGAATCAGAAAAACTAATCTCAGACATTGACCTGATGTCTAATCAGTAGGTCCCCTGTGAAGTAGCATAACAAATGCCCAAGCTCTGTGAATCTATCGCAATTAGTGTGGCGGATGCACTGATTGCACTCCCACATAAGTAGCACATCTAGCATGTCTCGGGCATGCCTGTATGTGGAGTTCCAAAATTCCAGCTCAAGAATGCAGATAAAAACTAGGATACACACAAAACTTTCAATCTCTGAAACATAGAATAAATACAGAACATTTGGCCTGTAAGTGAAGCCTGAATGCTCTGTGCCAACCTATTGGAGTGCTGAGGGCATGTACATGTAAGGTTGGCCTGGGATTCACCCTGACAATGATTGTGGTTTCCCCTTTCCCAGACTCTACAGCCCCGTCAGTCAGCAGCCCATTTTACTCACTGATTCATCATATTGTAACAGGTAAAAATTAGAGCAACATGTAAGCAAATTATGTCATATAGAAATTGCACTATGCTGTGATGTTGCATTGTAAATTTACAGTAGAAACATCCCATACTTTTACTCATGCTGTAGGTGTTAATGTAAAATAACCTAACAATGGTCCATCTACTTCCTTGTGCAGCAATTCCCACTGTGCCTGACCAACCTGAAAATGAAGAGCTTGGAAATGAGGATTTAGGTGGCAACATGGGTCCCTTAGATGACAATACTTTGTTCAGCATATGAAATGATCTACGAACTCCATCACCTCAGGCTGTTCCCCAAATTGATGATTTCGGAATCAGAGGATGGAATGCAGCCCAGTCCGCAAAGGACAAGAAATACAGGTAGACAGATATCTAACTGAACATCAGAAGTGGATGATTTGGAAAAAAGAATTCAAACATAAAATGCTCAAAGATGGGAAACAGTGCAGGAAGGATTCTCAAGCTTACATAAGGTTCTCAAGGGTATGATAGAATGATTAAATCCAAACAAGTCAGTGCCTGAAGGTCTGTATTCCTTCTTCAGTGGTATGGACAATTCCCTCATGGACATACAAGAAGATTTGTTGTCAGCAAAACATGCTAGATCCAATAAGATCTCGATCAAGCAGCAATGATGCATTGAAGCTGACTACACAACCCAACCACATGGTAATCAGATGTGTAGATACAGTGACTTGCCTAAGAGAAGATGTCAAAACAATCATAGCCTTAAATCTAAAGCTGGTAGAGAGTCATGTAGACATAGCGTCTGCACTCAATAGAATAGCTGCAGCCCAAGAAGCTAGAGCACAGAGAAATTCTGTGGCATCAGCTTCACAGCCAACACCTTTACGCCAACCTACACATGCTTACTGCTCCAAACAATCACATGTTGCCACAGAAGAAGATAAAAAAATCTATAGGTAAGACAACTGTAACACACCAGTCATGCTGATGAAGTAGATAAACTTAGTGATTGAAATAGTGATTGACCAAAAGTATTGCCTAAGATGGGCAATAGATATGTAAATGTACAATTTCTAACTACCATCCAAACGTTTACAGCAATATGAACCCAAAAATATTTGTAGGCACTTTAGACATGTGATGGTATGTGTCGATCTAAGGGTCATGTGTTGTCAAATATGAATTATAAACTGTGATGTTTTCTGACATGCATATCTTCCTAAATTGCGATGTGAACAGCACCGTATCTGTTGTCTCAATAAAGCACAACAGTGATAAAGCATACCTGTTAGCCAATTTGTGAATAAGGACAATTAAAATTAGACGTGACATGCAAGAGGATGTACCAAATCAATGGGTCCAAAATATAGATGTCATAAATTACATTGTGCTGTAGCTTGTCTGTTCAATTCATACCAGAATGACAAATACTATGAATTCCAATTGTTAACTGTCATTATTTCAGTCCACACAATCTGACATTAGCCTCTTTATCTATAAAATGCATCTTTTGCACCCATATGAACTACAAGTCAATGTCATGTGTGTGTGTGTCAAAATGAATTTAGACACCAAACACAAATGTCTTGTCATGATACATTTATAGTAAGTATTAGATAAAGATCCAGGGCCATTGTCCAACGTGACTGTCTGTTACCATCAGGTACCTGTGAACACTTGCCGCCATTACAGAGAGAGAGACCGAGATGGGTAGCATAACTTATTGGCACGGGCTGTTGCATGTGTGCTGCATGGCCAATGTATGACATTGTTCTGCATTCTGTCCATCAACTGTTGTTTTTGCATGGCCAACATATGCATACACCCAAGCAATGTGGGGCAGAAAGACAATCTCCCAGCAGAACATGGTTGGCCCATAATCCCCCTCACAAATGACTCATAACACATAATCAAATTCAAACAAGTTGGGTTGGAGTGAATTGAAAAAAACAGGCTTATGGTAATAAAAGGAGAGACAATATACAATTAATGTAGATAGGATTTTTTATATAAGTAAAGAAAGAACTACTGTTACAACTGGTATACTGTAATACACTATCAGCTTAAAGAGTACAACATTATTTTGTTGCACTTGCTCATTTTGAGAGAGCCTTCCGCATCACCCTGACTTCCTGCATTAGCTGTTCTAGCAGGATAGTATTGTGACTGCATGGCACACCGGCTGAGGATGCATAGTGTGTGAGGGGTATTTTAAAAACACATATTGTTCCTCCTGGACATCTCCAGGAGTGTTACACAAGAGACACCATTGAAGACTTTATCCGTGTGAGTAAGACGCGGGCCACGTTGAGGCTCAAGAGCATCTGGAGAAATGATTTCCATCAGAAGCCACACTGTACCGCCCTATTTCTCATCATTTGGATTCTCCTCACCCAGGAGACAGAACGGCCGGTCAGATGTTACCGTGACCGAAGTGTGTGAGGTAAGGGATGTTTAAATGGTACACAAGAAAACATTAAACGTGGCAACTGTAAAGGCAGTGTTGTAGTGATAAAGCGGTGATAAGTGGAGGAAAATATAAAATTAGGTGATTAGGTGGACAAACAACATTTATTAGTGTCCCCCAATCCCTAAGAGTTAAAAAGCAAGTGTGAGTGCGGGTTTCAAAAAATCACCGCGCTCAGTATTGGTCAACATGTTTCTGCATTATACTGAACCTAGTTTCAAAATGCATTCTTCAGGACCGAATGGTAAAAACACTGCTGATAGGATTAAAGAAAATAAAACCTGACCTTCAGGTATATACTCAACCGTATACTGTTGCGTCACACGGTATTCAATCCACACGATAAGACAAACAAAGAAAAAGAACATGAAACAGTCACATTCCTATGAATAAATACTGTGATGAATGCACATTTCACATGTATAAAACACATATTGCCAGCTGGCAAAACTCACCCAAATTTGATGGTTGAGAGGCTTCACCCCACCTGGCTACAGCGCAGGTATGAGGAGCACCGCTCTATAAAGAATTCATAAGTAATTTCTTTAGAGCGCGAAAATGAACAGATACACGAGTTCACAATATGGCCATCAGCGTCCCACACGGTCCACACTGTCAAAGTGCGGACCAGCCCACTCGCACTCAACCCCACCCGTCAGATATTGGCAGACCAGGTGTAAATAGAATTAACTGAGGTATCAATGGCTCAGAAATTCGAGCGTGTCAGCTTGTAAATACACTGCCCAAAATTAAAATACCGTTTGGTAATTTCTAAACACCACGCTGGTGGTATAGATATTCAGCGCGATCTCAAAATGCAAAAAGTGCGTAAATTAGGCTACAAGACAGGTCGGGCTGTGCGCCAGTCATGAATACGGACCTAAGCCAATTAGTTAGTCATAACCCCCCACCAAGAATGATTGTTAGGCAAATGGGGTTAGATTTATAGAGGTACAGAAAAAATGGCGAAAACCTGTCTTGTAGCCTAATTTACGCACTTTTTGCATTTTTTGTGCGTGGGACTACATATCCCAGCATGCCTGTGATCACGTGATCCTATCACGTGATCGCCCTCTCGCTTGCACAATGAGGAAGTGCATATCTATCCATTTGGAAGACACATCGGTGCCCCCCCAAGCAGTACAGTAGACTGCCAGGAGACACCGACGGACAGGTAAGGGAGCGCTAGCCTGTCTTGTGCGCGTTGGGCGTCTACTTGTGAACGCGCAGAATGATACTGATCAAGCGATCGTCAGGTTTGGCGCATTGCAACTCTGGCAGCCTGTTTGAGATCGCGCTGAATATCTATACCACCAGCGTGGTGTTTAGAAATTACCAAACGGTATTTTAATTTTGGGCAGTGTATTTACAAGCTGACACGCTCGAATTTCTGAGCCATTGATACCTCAGTTAATTCTATTTACACCTGGTCTGCCAATATCTGACGGGTGGGGTTGAGTGCGAGTGGGCTGGTCCGCACTTTGACAGTGTGGACCGTGTGGGACGCTGATGGCCATATTGTGAACTCGTGTATCTGTTCATTTTCGCGCTCTAAAGAAATTACTTATGAATTCTTTATAGAGCGGTGCTCCTCATACCTGCGCTGTAGCCAGGTGGGGTGAAGCCTCTCAACCATCAAATTTGGGTGAGTTTTGCCAGCTGGCAATATGTGTTTTATACATGTGAAATGTGCATTCATCACAGTATTTATTCATAGGAATGTGACTGTTTCATGTTCTTTTTCTTTGTTTGTCTTATCGTGTGGATTGAATACCGTGTGACGCAACAGTATACGGTTGAGTATATACCTGAAGGTCAGGTTTTATTTTCTTTAATCCTATCAGCAGTGTTTTTACCATTCGGTCCTGAAGAATGCATTTTGAAACTAGGTTCAGTATAATGCAGAAACATGTTGACCAATACTGAGCGCGGTGATTTTTTGAAACCCGCACTCACACTTGCTTTTTAACTCTTAGGGATTGGGGGACACTAATAAATGTTGTTTGTCCACCTAATCACCTAATTTTATATTTTCCTCCACTTATCACCGCTTTATCACTACAACACTGCCTTTACAGTTGCCACGTTTAATGTTTTCTTGTGTACCATTTAAACATCCCTTACCTCACACACTTCGGTCACGGTAACATCTGACCGGCCGTTCTGTCTCCTGGGTGAGGAGAATCCAAATGATGAGAAATAGGGCGGTACAGTGTGGCTTCTGATGGAAATCATTTCTCCAGATGCTCTTGAGCCTCAACGTGGCCCGCGTCTTACTCACACGGATAAAGTCTTCAATGGTGTCTCTTGTGTAACATTGGTGTTTCGATCCACTCTGGTTTGACCATATTTTTGTGACCCCCAGGTGTACTTTGTTGTGTTGATACTGTAATTCGGGGCATGCACCTGGCTGGTCGGTAAACTCGCCCTCAGACCCCAATTTCATTGTTTGTTGTGTGCATCTCCAGGAGTAACAGCACCCACCTTCGTGCACGTAATGTTGCCTCTGGTGCACCAACCTCTTGATTCCACTGGCCTACTTTACATGATTGGCAACCCGGCACCATCGGTTATGACGCTCATGCAAAGGGTACCCCTGACCCACATGACCACCTGCCAGCAGTGTGTTGCGCAGGTAGCACATTACATAATGAAGTAGGACTCCCAACTCTTCAGCATCGTAAATGGGTCGTGTTGATTGTCCCACCGGTCTAAAATCCCTCTTCTGGCTAGCCTTTTGCATATTTGATGACTGACACCTACAAATAATATGAACATCATCATGACACAATGGCCCTGATTTAGAAATTAGTTATGGAACGCAGCACAGCAGCCAAAAATGCTGCTTTGTGTAACGTGACAAGGAGAGAGAAGGAGAGCGCCTTACCTGCAGAGTTATGGCTCCTCCCCTCTCTCTAGCGCCATCGCTGATTTCAGATGATGTGCCTCAGGCACACACCTTGGAGTCATACTGCTAGGTTATGTGCTTGAGTCTACCATAGGTTTTGTACTCGATGTGTACCTTTCCAGTGCAAAAAGAATACATAGACACACACTCTAAAACTTTTCCTACTTTGCATGTCTGCTGGACAGTGCAACATGCATTCAAAGTCAGAAACGAAAGTAGACATAAAAACATTTCTCCTCTTAACACCTTTTTTCACATGGCATTAACTTTTTCTACTAAACCTTGTCTACTATTGTATGTAGATAGGGTTTTGCGTCAAAAGGCATGAGTGGTAGGACGGGAATGCCTATGTACCACCCATGCAACTCCCCCTTGGTGCTAAGTAACCCAAAGCAGTGCTTTGCGCTGTGCCCCACTCCAATGGTGTGAGACATACTTTTTGATTACACCTATGGTCCATTGAATCCATCGCTCTAAGATTCATGTTACATGACAATGTAAAATTTGACTATGTAGTTCAGGGAATGCAATGGGATTTTATATGTACGAACACTTACATTTGATTTGGAGACATTGTGCTTTGTGTATGTGAATTTGTTGTAGTGTCATCATTATTGTATGTTCATTGTTGTAGTATGTAGGTCAGGAATTTGTGGAAGCTCGCAGTTTACAATCTGACTGATATACTTTGTGATGTTGCATTTATATGTTACATGAGACATGGTGGTATCATTGACATATATTACCATAGTCTATGCTATCACTAAGTTGATTTGACTTATGTGATACGTGTTCCATATCTCCATACATTATACAACTCAATTAGATGAAATTTGACATTTATAGTATCATTCTACTCAACACAGACAGTGGGCGACAGCAGCTTACTTGATATTCTTAGCTGTTACAAACATGGTATGGACACAGATTATATTTCCTAATGAATTATTTATTTCTCACATATGTAAGACACTTGGGAGTTGATGTGATATGACGACAGGGCTTGTTTGCACACCACCACCAAATGATTTTAACTCATATACTTCTAGGATTATCTGTCAAATTAGGTACAGCCTACTTACAGAAAAAGGAAATGAAATTTAGTTGTGTTTGTGCCAACTTGGATTATTACACTAATTTGCGGTGAATATGCATAGGATGACCTGCTTGAATGTTTAAGAGAGGCAAACGCAAACATTGAGGCCATCAACATAAAGACAGCAGGAGAACTTTGCTCTTTAGGTCCTGCTAATATTTGCAGATATTTTAACCCAAGGTTTCAATCCATGCTATCTTTTATCTGCAACTAAAACTAATTCTCCTTTTGGTGAAGTAACTGGTTTATTTTGGTGTAAAGAGTGCCAAGCAAGAGGTGCTCCTTCTATTCACATGCTTTTATGGATAAAAGATGCTACACAATTTGGAACAGACTGTAATGACTACGTGCTGTCTTTTATAGAACAGTATGTGACATATGCCATCCCAAAAGATAATTCTGGCAAAGGCTTGAGAAAACAAGTTTGCGTTTCCAAACATATAGATGTTGAAAGTTCTGTAGTCGAAAATACAGAAGCAAAAGAAGATTTTACACACGTTGTTTTGGCTTTCCGCGACTGGTTATTTTACAAGGAAGAGTCAACTGCTTTTTGTTTGCAGTGAGACATACAGTAACAAGGAAATCACCAAAGAATACCTATAACCTAAGAAGAACAAACGCTTCCAAGTTCATTAATGATTTTAACGCTGTCATTCTAAACATTTAGAATGCAAATATTGACATTCAATTTGTTACAAACAACTCCATTGCTATTTTCGTTATGTGATTTTGTAAATTACAAAATCTGAGAAGGCTTAAATGAAAGAGATGTGAGAGGAGATTTCTGCAGAAAAAGGTTAAACAGAAATGCTGTACAGCTTTAGTTTTAAACTGCCATTGCATAGGGAGATGGGTTTGTATGTATGTTGTGTCAGGTTGAGCTCGGGGAAATGTTTGGGTACATCTAGGAATAAAAAGCATGAGAAATAGAGTGTTAAAGACTCTTGTAGAAATAAAGTATCTAGCGGAGTTTGACCTGGAAAGTAGTGGCATTGTAAAACACAACATGTTGCACACATAATACACAAGAAGAAGTGTACATCTTGAAAACATGTGCTTATATGAAGTACTTCAATACTGCAAGTGCCAAAGGTATGTGACTAAAAACAAAGAAAGTGTCAAATTTGCAGTACTTGGATGTGATGGTTGTTTAGTGAGACATGCAAAACAAAACTTATTAAACCACAGAAAACTTGGACCTAAGCCAGAGGTCTAGGGCTGATTTGGAGTAGCCCTAGACCTCTGGCTTAGGTCCCCACTCACCCTGAGCCCTGTGTTGAGGAGGCACTGCTCCTGACTCCCTCGCAGACCAGCACCAGTTCGAGCCCAGCTGCCCCTTATTTATTTGCCCTTCCTGGCATTGTTTTTCAGCTCTCTACCTTTTGCCCTCCTTTGTACTGTCATTATTCTTGCTGTCAATGTTCCAGCTTAGGCCAACCTTGCGCTGCCCCCCCACACCTGCACAATAGGCCTGCACCGGTTCCTTGCGCAGCTCTCCTGCCCCTCCCTCTCCCCCAGGACTACTTAAAGGAGCCCCAGACCTCCGGTTTAGGTCACCACTCCCCCTGAGCCTTTTAGCAGAGAGGCACTGCTCCTGGCTTCCTTGCGGACCAGCACCCGTTCATGCCCAGCTGCCTCTTATTTTTTGGCCCTTCTTGGTATTGTTTGCTATGCTCTCTGCCTTTTGTCATTATTGTTTGTTGTCACTGTAGAATTTTCTTGTTTTTCTGACCCTTCTTCTGCACTTCTTTATACTGCCATTATTGTTTTTGCCACTCTTCCAACCTAGCCCAGCCTGGTGCCACCCCCACACCCACCCAACCGGCCTCCACCGGTTCCTCTTGCTGCTCTACCACATCCCCAGAACTACTTAATGATAGCCACTGCATGGCTGCGGTGTGTGTGTTTGCCACTGGGGTGCCAAAGATGCACTAATGACAAGCCTGTCTGCCCCTCTGTGCCAAAACAGCACCCAGCGCCATGACCCCTAGTCTTATAGCCCGCCATCGACTCCCTACCTGCGAAATCCAGAATTTCAAACCCAAGCTACAAGGCAAAAATTGCTATGCCATTTCTCCACACTCCACCAAAGGAACTTTCACCTGCCACCACTGCCGCTTCTTTTGCTTTGTCAGAACCACTTCAACCACAAACCTCCATCTAACACTACTCCAAATACCTCAGCTATGCTGCACCCTACTCAGCATCAGATCTCCCTCCAAGCACGCTGTGGACATCTGGGATACTGCAACCTCCCTCGTTCCTGACTGAAACCTGGCTTATCCCCTCTTCCGCATGAGACATCGCCACCGTAATGCCCCCGGATACAAGATGATTCACCATGACTGCCCCAACAGATCTGGTGTCGTCATCGCCATCATCCATAAAGACTCCCTCAACTTCATCACCCTGAATAATGACACCACACTGATCATGGAACATCTCAACTTACACACCTCCCTCCGCTCCAGCTTCTTCGACACAATCTGGACTACATAGATCCACTAGCAATAGACTGCGACTACTACATATACTTGGGAGACCTCAACTTCCACCCTTCGACTCCAGCACCAACTCCCTTCTCAAACACATTAGCATCATTGGTCAAACTCACCTGGTTACCACCTGATTACCACCCTCACGCACAGCACAGGACACATACTGGGCCTCATTTTCTACACCAATGACCATGCGAAGTACTCCCACACCAGCGAGCTGATGGGACAGACAACAGCATTGTTCACTTCTTCATTGACGGCCCGCAAGAAGCCTCCAAGAGACACCCCATTCCTCCCCCGACAAGATGGAGCAAAGTAACTAAACTCATCTTGGCAGTCGCTCTGAAAGAAACCAGACCACCCCATCTTTGACTCTCTCAAACTAACTTGCAGAACTTCTCCAACTGGAGCACCTCTACCGTCAATAACATCGGACCTTGGAAGATCACTCCTAGTGAAAGAACCACAAAGAAAGCCAGATGGTACACCCCTGAACTGATGAAGCTCAAACGCCACTACAAGATTCTAAAAAGATTTGGGCACTCCAACAAGACCTCCCGCAAATGGGGACTCCTTAAAGACTGACTTCAACAGTTACCACCACTCACTCAAGGAAACCTAGAAAGAAGCCCTCACCACCCACCTAGAAGCAAGCACCAACCACATCAAGAAGCTCTTCAACATTGTTTGAGATTTCACATTCCTCTATGCCACTGAGAACACCATCCGCCCTTTCCAAGCCCTTTGCAACACACTAACAGATTTTTTTTCACTGCAAGATTGCTGACATCTACAGCAACTTTGACCCCGAGCCCACCAACCCTTCCTAATCATGTGGTCCTAGCAATGACACATTCAACTGAATCACCAAATAGAAGCAACTCTCATCAAAAGACACCTTTTCTATTATGTACTTCATTCCCCTTGGATTTGCCCATACCACATCTACAACTTAGTAAGCAAAACCATTGGATGCAACCTCACTGGACTTTTCAACTCCTCCATCAGCACAGTCACCATATGTAAGGCCTGGAAGCGCGGCGAGGTCAAACAATTCCTCAAGAAAGCCTCAGCTAAACCCACAAACTCAAGAATTACTGACCCATCTCGCTCCTCCACTTCCCTGGCAAAGTCTTGAAGAAGGCAATCAAATACCAGTTCACAAACCTTCTCAAGTAGAATAACCACACAACCCCTCCCAGTCAGGATTCCGACCAAACCACAGAACCGAGACCGCCCTGATCGCAGTTTGTTTAATGCCTACACTTCAGGAGTTTGCCAATTTTAATGAAGATTTGCGGAAACTGGAGAAGAAAGAAATTTTGGAAGTTACAGTTATTGACAAAATAGAACAGCAGGGAGTAACAATAGTGCTTAGTGATAACCATCAAGGAAAACTGGATTAATGAGAGAAATCTGTTTTGAAGACTGCTGGATTAGAGCAGTGTTTAGCTGTGTGTAAAAACTGCAGAGTAATTTTGTTGCTTAATTTAAACATTGAGGAAGGATTAGAAAATGGTAGGATAGGTAAAGTTACTGATTTCATTATTTTCCAAACAGGAACAACATTGAATTCTTGGCCATGAAATTTTGATTGATGGCACCAAACAGACTGGTTGATGTGTTGTGTTTTCTTGCTACTGAAAGACTTATATGTGCGGCGCCAGCAGATCCAACTCTCTCTAGCATATGCCTTAAGTATCCATAAATCACAAACTTTAATTGTAGATGCAGCTTTTATTAATATTAGAAGTTTTGTATTTAAAGAAGGTTTGTCATATGTAGCATTGTCGCATGTTAAAACATTGCCCTGTTTGCTTTTGGTTGATTTTGATTAAAAGAAAGTTAGTGCTGATATTAGTTGGGTCAGAGAATACAGGGGCATATTATCAAGGACAGGCGATACATTATCGCTGCTTTTATCAGCAGGAAACTGCAGATAAAGCGGCGATAATGGCCTTGATAATATGCTCTATGAATTCCAATCGAAGCCCATGTTAGATGTGAACACAAACTGTGACCTGCTCAAATTGCAGATCAGATTTTATGTGTACCTTGCAGATACAGAGAAGTGGAAAATACATTATATTAATGCCTCAATTGTGCCAAGCGCTTGGACCAAAGATATATCAAATGAAATTACAATCTTCAAAGCAGGAACATTTCAATTTCTGGAAGAACATACACATCACTGGCTATCATCTTTCATGAAGGACTTCAAATATCTTCAGGACACTACATTGTGTTCTTAAAAATATTCATCTGGATGGACAGAATACAACACCAGCAAGCTTACTTTCAAACAAAAACTACCTTTCAAACTTTCAAATTCATGTCTCTTTTTTCTTCAACCAAAGTTTTAAAGAAGAGTAGCATTTAAAGAGTGGTATATAGTGTAAGACATAATTCGGCCTAGCAGGGGTGATGTCTTCAAAATGGAGTCTGAAATTTGAATAGGAGTTACATCTATTTCAAGTAATAGACTATTTCAGTTTCATATCATTTTTTTAGATATACTGATTCATATTAGTTGAGTGCCTTTATCTAGAATAATTTATTCCGTGTTTTTAGTGACTGCGATGCATTGTATGACTTATTTTTAGTGCAATACTGTAAAGTTCTGTTTGTTTATCTCTACAATATATGTGATTCACTGTTTGATGATGATTATTTATACAGAACATTGTGTATGATGTAGAAGTATACAAGCTGAGACAGTAACAACCCAAAAATATGTTTAAACACATATGTGTTCTACAGTTTTACAAAAATTTAAATATTTATTTTTCAGAAATTTAAACTTTACTCTGAACCAGATCAATGGATTACATTTTTGGAGATATTTTAGTAATTCATTCTGTATATAATCATTATAAAATATATAGATAGGGTAACAGACACCCTAGGACACACTGATGCATACACTAACATGTACTTGGAAACACTGATATATTCACTGGCATACTCACCCACTCACTTATACACAAACAGACACACTCTGGAACTCACTAATATATACACTAACACAACCATGGACACACTGATGCGTTCACTAACACATACTAGGACAATCTGATACATGTACTGACACACCCATGGATGCACTAATGCAATGATTAACACACTCACACACTTATTTATACGCATCTGAGAAAACCCAGGGCTTCCTGATACATACACTGACACACCCATGGACACACTGATATATTAACCAACCTAGATTTGGACCGGGTCTCAAACGATCTGGTTATGGGATTGGTTAATCTAGAGCAACGCTCCCTGCCTTTAACCAAATCATAAATTCAGACCAGGCTTTCATCCCCAAGAAAGGCTCCCGGCACTGGCCAAAGTCATTAACTAACTACACCAAGCTAGATAGCTAGATATCCTTTATTGTTTGATTAAATAAAATCTTACAATAAAACAAATTCTTTCAATAATCCATTATATACAGTTTGAATAGCAGCAATTCTTTAAAATTGAACACATCTTATTAAGTGAATATTTTTGATAACATTCTTCGCAATAAGGTGAGAATAAAGTAAATCAATAAAAAATTTAAAAAGGAAGAAAATAAAGAAATTATTAATGTTTTGTTTCCTGGAGTTCTAATCTTTTCCACACTTTCGTTAACATTTTTACCAATGCAGAATTCATAGATGTATCATCTGGGGAGAGGCATAGGATCAATGCCTGTCTACAATAACATCACCAAGAGCTATGTTCAAGCCATTACCAACGTCGCCTCTGCAAATAGGCCCATCTGATGGGCTGAGGGATTGTTTTCACACAGCGCTATCTCAATTATGCATTATAATCTCCACGCTAGCCCGATTGAATCATCAGGGGTTAATACAGCTAGCGTAGAGGGGAGACAGTCCCTGAATGTGGTAACTATAAAACCCCACCTGACCCACTCACTGGCATCTAACGAGGTAAGGGCTCAGCAACCAACCACAGAGAATGGTAGGGAACTCAGGTTGTTGTCCTGGAACCTAGCAGGATTAAGGTCAAAGATTGCCTGTGTGACGACTGGGAGAGGCTGATAGATAGCTATGACATCTGCCTCTTCCAGGAGACATGGGCGTTCGACAAATTTCATAGAGTAGGATTCACCAATCATAGTGTAGAAGCTATTCTATCGAAAAAGGGTCGTCCAGCGGGTGGTCTAACAATCTGGATTAAAATAGATTTGGGGATCCATATCAGTAAGCTTGATTCTGATAATTCTAACCTAATGACCCTGATCCTGAAAGATACAAGCTTAATGAAAACTGTTCTACTGGTAAATATTTACAATATGTTTGCCTCACAACATCAAGATTCTCCAACTATTATGCACTTAGATAAGATAATTGAGAAGGAAAGGATACACCATCATATAGTAATAGGAGGGGATTTTAATATAACATTCAACCCTTTAGAAGTTACTAAAAACATCACCGATGAAGAAGACATGGAACCGGGCATTCCATCGCTGAGCCACGAGAAGTTAGCTAAGAATGTTAAAGTGGCTCTCCAAGTGGCTTCCCTTACCAACAAATATGGGTTACGAGCTGTGAATGGTTGTTCGATCTCAGACATCGGTCTTCACCATACCTACAAGCGGGTGAATTCCAAAACAAAAATAGATTATTTCCTGATGGACATACAAGTATGGCCAAGCCTTATTGATATGCAGGTCCTAGAGAGGAAAGAGAGTGACCATATTGCCCTCTCTCTAGAATTAAAAGAGGAATTGGCATCAAGGGCAGTGGAAAGACCTACTTGCTGCGGCTCAGACTACAAATGATTCAGACTTCTGGCACCTAATTGCAAAAGGGACAAACAGTTTAATTGTGAAAGACAGTTTTCACATCCTCCCACAGGTTTGGGAGGATCACTTTTCTAGATTATATACAGGACCAGAGGAAAGTGAGGACCTACCCAGGGAATTTTTTTACCAGGAAGCTGACACTGTTTGTCTTTAATTTGAGTAGAGGAAACACAGAAGGCCATCATGACCCTGAAGGGGGGGGAGCCCCAGGCCTAGATCTAATACCAGGCGACCTTTACCTCTCTGAACCCCAAATATCGAGTGTGATTTTAACTTACACTTTTAATGCCATATTCGGTGGAGCAGAGATACCAGATACATGGCTGGGCACGGAAGTCGTGCCCATCCACAAGAAAGGAGATAAAAGCGACCCGACAAACTACAGGCCGATAAGTCTTATCGAAATAGCACAGAAAATATTCTGTCAGCAATTACTGAAGAAAGTGAAGGAATGGGTTAGCGAGGGGGATTTATTATCACCCCTGCAAGCAGGGTTTCGAGAGAAGACAAGCACTGTTGATCAATTGCTCCGCATCTTCTTAATCCTGTGGAAATATGTAAAAATAGATAAAGGGGCTCTATACGTGGTGTTTATAGATCTAGGGGCTGCGTTTGATTTGGTAAGGGGGAAAACTATGGGCAGCTTTGAGTAACCTTGGGTTACCACCAAACCTTTTGCAGATCCTTATCAGACTCCACACAAAAAATGATGCCCAAATAAGATGGGGCAACAACAAAGGATTCACCAACCGGAGTAAGGCAGGGATGCGTTTTGCCACCAACATTATTCATACTTTATATAAATGGCCTGATTGATCAGCTAAGGGACTGTAGGGGTGATCTCCCTAAGCTCGTAGGATGTGAGGTGCCTGCACTACTTTTTGCAGACGACACCGTGCTTATTTCAAGGTCACCGATGGGGCTCCAAAATCTAGTGGATCAATTTGGGAGGGGTTGTGAAGAACAGGGGCTGAAAATTAGTCATTTAAAAACAAAATTCATGGTTTTTATTTGCCACAAGTCTTTTAATCAAAATATAAAACTGGGCTGAACTGTGCCGGAGGAAGTTAATCAATTTGATTACTTGGGAGTGAGATTTGTTAACACACTACCATGGGGACCCCAAATACAAAAAGTCAATTCTTACTACAACACCTGGGATTGGCCTTATATACAAAGCTAAAAAAGTCAAGCTTCAGACCATTGATCCAAGTCACTCAAATGTATCAGGCAAAGGGATTAGGGGCGGCGCTGTACGGTGCGGGATTATGGGGCCATGTAAATGTAGCAGCCATTGAGAAGTCTGAAAATAATTTCTTCAGATCAATCATGGAACTTCCCCGTAACACACCACTTATTCCCATGTGACTAGATTTAGGAAAGAGGAGCATTTCTCATACAATCGCTCTTCGACCATTAGTCCATTGGATGCGCACATGGGCGAATGATTCATCGCTACCCTTGTAAGAGTCAATTCAAGACATACTACTATTAGATACCAAAGGATGTATTGAGTAGTTTAAACACATCAAGACATGATTGAACAAACTTGGTATGTTTGACCTGTGGCGTATACCTTACAAAATCCAAAAAAGAATGGTAATCCACCTTAAAAAGAATTATTGGAACCATGTCATAGTTATATGGCTCAACAAGAGTTCTGCGGGTGAATTGACAAGCAGGTTCCTCAATTTTAAAGATAACATGCTACAAGAGGAATTTTTAAATTGAATAGAGCCACCCTTTGCTAAAATATTATACCTAAAATTTAGGTATGGTATTTTACCAATTAATAGTTTTGTTATTAATTGGAACGGAGTTGATACTTCGCCCTGTTCCACTGTGTGTGATCCAGCACTCAAGTCAGAAACCCATTTCTTGTAATTCTGTCCGATGTATCAAGAAACAAGAAGAATATGGCTAAACCCCATTTCCCTGATTTTAGCGGCTACCTGCCTAAACGAGTTCACTAGAATTCTGAAAAGTGACACCACAGAATACCTGGTCTTAGCTCTATCTAGATTCCTGCTCTATGCATGGGCAATAAGATGCAGGACAGCAAAAATCATGAATACAACTAAACAGGCCAGGCTGAAGGATTACTAGTGAAAGGAAGACTGTGATAATATGTAGAAGGCATTTTGTATGTATTATACTTTATTGAATTTTTCTTTTTCAATTGTTAGTATCATTAACGTGATCAAAGGAATTAGAGGGGTATTACAATCCATTCATAGGTGTACGGCATGTATAGGTCAAATGTTACTGCAACGCGATATGGATGAATTTGTTTTTAAACTTGTATATATCTTCATTTTAGCACAAATGTAACTTTGGTTTTAAATGGTACTAGTATCAAGTATTTCACTAAAATTTCATAGTAACTTAACCCAGATCTCTTAGACAGTTAGCCCCGGTTTCCTCAACCAATCAGTCTTCTCAAAATGTTTTTCCCTTTTTTCAATGAATTGTATACGATGTGCTTTTATGGTTTTAATGCAAAATTGAATAAAGATATTTACTACTATTAATTGACATACTCTCTCACTCCTACATGCTCTGACACAACCTAGGTCTTAATAATACATAAACACACCAATGGACACACTGATGCATTCTCTGACAAAATCACCAACTCACTGACATACACACTGAGACACTGTGGGACTAACTGATACTTACACTGACACACCCACAACACACCAATTCTTTCACTATAACATTCAAGTAGTTACTCAAATACACCCTGCAAAATGATCAAGTGATGAACAGAATGCTGTCTAATAAAGTTTAAAGTTTTGGGTGGGGTTAAAAAGGGTAAAAAGGTGCGGTACTTATGTGTCCAATAAAATGAGGAGATTTTGCTAGGTTTTTGAGTGGATCTCCAATGTCGATCGGCAGATTGGCTTTGCGGTAAAACAATAAATTGAGTGGGTAATACTTAAAAATAAATATATTATTGTACAATGTGCACCTGTAATATGTCCACCCTATTGCCGAAATTGTGTTGTATAGAAAAAGGATTTCATTTTATGAATTTTGGGTGAATCCGCTGTTGCAGTACTGCGGTTATGTTGCAATCAAGCGATTGAAGTAGAAAACCTTAAAGTTCTGGCTGACTAGCGTGTCTTGTGGGAACCGCAGAAGCACGGCAGAATTTTAAAACAATACAAAAAAAGAGATTAACATATTTTCTAGTAATAAAAAATGACCAATATTATTTATTTGAAAACACACTTTAGAAATGTATTATAAAATATAAAAAAAATTAAAAAAAAATCAGACAAGAATTTAGTTTAAAAAACTAAGAAATTATGGTATATACTTTACAAATAAGTAGAAGTATTCGAAATAAAACACAGTTGCAAAAAAATCACCATTAAAAACATTGAAAGATTCTTGAAAAAACTTGTACTGAAATAGTACATAAAAATTAAAACAAATCACAAAATATTTCTAAACATTTCTCTAAAAATAAAAATGTTATATGGAGAAAATACAAAATTAAAAACTTTAAATATTCACTGAAAACAATAAAAATTGCAGGTACGTTATAGTCAGAAAATAGAATTTAAAAAAATGTAGAACTTCACAGAACAAGGCCAAAGGTTTCAGCGACGTTAAAGTTTGGAAATACAATTAAAAAAGCAAAGGTTACATGGATGTTATAGATAGCCTCACATTTCAACAACAGGGAAATTCAGCACTTTTAGTTACCTCAGCTAACTATAACTTACGCCTGCAATGCATTGCTTATGACCTCACATATTATGTCACTCATGACATGGTCAGTGACATCACTTATGACATCCCAAATGACTTGACTCATGAATCAGATTCATAAATCCCACACTAGGAGCATGTGAGGTTTTATTTAGACAAGAAGTTTGGTACCAAACATCTTAGGGAAAAGTGAAGCTATCAGGGAGCTAGGAAACTAGTAATGACAAGTATCCAGCCGATGTACTCTTTATGGCTTCCCTATGCCCTTACAATATCAGGGAAAGACTGATATAGTACAGGGTCATATCTGCTCATGCAGATATGGCCACACATGGGATATAGTGCACCCTGCCTTAGGGCTGCAAGGCCTGCAGTAGGGGTGACTTACCTATACCTCATGCAGTGTGTGAGGCCATAGCACAATAGGTTGTGTGCCATGTTGACTCTTTGGTTTTCTGTGCAACAAGACATGCAGGCTGCAGTGGCAGTTTGCAAGGTCTTGGGGAGGAGTCCTTGGGGTGGCATCATTTGTGTTGCAGCACCAGCGAGCCCTCTTCAGTACCCATGCCTTAAGTACCTGTGTTACCATTTACTAGGGACTTACAAAAGTGGCTGTAGTTGTGCCAATCATGATAGGTTTTGGGGAAGAGATCTAGCACAGGAACCTGGTTAGCAGAGACCCAGTGCACGTATAGTTCTGCACATAAGGTATCAAGCACAAAGTGGGGGATAACCATGTCAAAAGAAGCACTTTCCTACATGCACTTAAACTTTTAATTATGAAATTTAGAAAAAAAATGAATTTGAAAGTATTACAAGTACACTTTGTGTTAAAGAACACTATCCATGGACATTAGTAAGCAATATGTGTGTGGTAGAAGAACTTTTTTGAGACATCTAACAACGTTCAACTGCAACCGATATTGAAAAACAAAAAGAAGATAAAGACATGTTAGTATTTAATTAATATTCAAAATTAAATAAACATAACAATACACATTGTTTATACTGTAAGACTTAATTACAATATAGTAAAAATGCTGTGTTCCTTTTTTAACTGTTCTCAGCTTTCATACTTTTTCACCCTAAATGATGGTTTGTGTTAAGTATCATACTCTAACAGAGGAGAAAAAACTATGGATTGTGCAAAAAACTAGAGTTGAATAGTAGATCACTACAAATAAGTGATACTATGCATTTCATTCTCTACAAGTCATTAATTAGTGGCATTTTCCACACTTACTACAGTAATCTGAGAAAACGTATGTAAAAGATATTTCTAGCTTTTCTCAATTTTTAAATCTTTTTTTCCATGAAGTAAGTGTCTCTGTCTGTCATCCCCTCGATAAATGGCTGTAATCCTATTGCCCAATTTTTCTTTAATAAAGTTGTCGACTTCTGCACAAACTTTCCAGAGATGGTCAGGTATTCCCCATGCTTGGACACTTGGTTCCAACCTCTAGGCTCTACTGCAGAACCTTTGGTTTTCAATCTCTTCACTATTGAAGAGCTACACACTTTATGGCCTAAGGTGAAATTGGGATCACCTGGCTACCCAGGCTCTCCTACAGTGCTGGAGCGTGGGATGGAGGCCATTCATCCCAGGCTCTACAGTATGCTTAACATGTATTTTGCTAGTGGTTTAGTGCCCATGGGATAGAAACATGCCATTGTGCAGCCTCTTTTTGAAAAAAACAATCTGGACCCCAAACAACCTTCAAGCTTAAGGCCCATATTTCTTTGTCCTTTTTTCTCTAAACTAGTTGAAAAGCACATTCATTTCCAGCTGATGCACTACATCGAAACTCAGAATCTATTGCATAAGTCCCAATCAGGATTCTGCCCACATTACAGCACAGAATCGGTGCTGTTACTGGCTTCTGAATCCCTCAGATTGGTTGTGGATGGCAACAATACTGCTGCACTAATTATGTTAGACTTAAGTGTGGCATTTGATACTGTGTCTCAGGGCCTTCTCCTAGAAAGGTTGCAGAACTGCGGGATAACTGGGCCAGCTCTAGGTTGGCTATCCTCCTTCCTCCAGAACCACACCTTTCAGTTGGCCTCAAAATCATTCACTTCAGAGGTCTTTCCACTGCAGCAGGGAGTGTCACATGGTTTTGCCTTGAGCCTTACCCTGTTCAACGTTTACATGCACCCCTTAACAGATGTCGTCAAGCATCATGCTTTAAATATTGTATCTTACACCGATGACACGTAGCTCATCATTAACTTCTTACAGGATGAGAAAGCCATGGCAGCTCAACTTAGATCTAGTCTGACGGAGTTTGAAGAGTGGATGGATAACAACTGCCTTCACCTTAACTCTAAGAAAAATTGATGTGCTGGTCCTGGGAAAACAACCTACTATCTGGTTCACCACTTGGTGGGTATGAACAAAAATTAGTTCTGTAGGGTATTCCATTTGGCTCTATTTCGATTTGAGTCAAATCATAAAAGCATTACATTTAAAATCCCCCCATATGCTTTACAAAACACAGAAGAGAGTACATTACAGTAATTTAAGAAAAAACAACCCCTCTGATCTTACATAGTCTCAGTGCGGCCTTTAGGAAACTTAAAGTACAAGAGAGTGTAAAATTGTCAGAGGACATTTTTAAAAACAGCAATGCCACACTAGCATGTTTGAACCTGAGTTTCCTAAGCAGATCTTTCAAATGCAATCTCCTAGGTCCCGCATAAAATGAACATAGAAATATAAAATGTAGGGTGTCCTGCGGAGACTTATTGTCGCAGCCGCAGGGCCCTTTATCTCTAAGATTCAAAGTAAAACCTTCTGGAACTGATAGTAAAAAATGAATAAGATCAAATCTAAAACGGGTCATTAAAAACCTTTCATGTGAGTTCACTACATCTACCAGGTAGGGTTCTATGCTAACAGTGGTTTTCACCAAGATATGTTCTCTTACAGTACGTTTAGTGAACTCCGCCTCCTCACACAGGGCCACCATAGACTTGTGATGGAGGTTCTTTATAATTAACTTGTCACTGTTCCTGATTGTTTCCGGGTTGCTATATAAATCCTCGCGGCCCAATTTCAAAAAGGAGGATTTAACGTACAGTAGCCATGGTATATTGTCGCTATGATCCAGTTTTGGACAGTCCAGTAATACAGTTTTTGTTAGTCCCGACTCTTCGTTGTACCAGATTTTTAGCCAGCAAAGGAGAGGTCTCACAGCCACCAGATCTGAAATATAACTAGACCCCAACTCCTCATGCATACTAAAGGTCGGTGAACTGCGTGGCACTTTTAGTAGACCCTTCAGATAATTGCTCTCCTCCACTTGGAGTTTGCTTGTTTCCGAGAAACCCCATACTTCACTGCCATATAGGACAGCTGAACAGCAAATAGAGTTGTACAATTTTAATATAAGACCAGGTGTCCAGTACCCCAGCTGTGTGGCATAGCTCTTAATCGACCCTATGGCTCTAGACATTATAATACACTTTTCATCAATGAAACTTCTAAAATTCAGCTTAGGGTCAAAGGTTATGCCTAAATATGTAAACATTTGTACTTCTCCTAAGACATGTGGACCTATTGTAAAATCAAACTGTCTGCATGTTTTTTTCCCTATCGTCATCACTTTGGATTTGGACAGATGTGTACACAAATACGGATTAGCCATAAAGGTTGTAAACCCGTTGATTAAAATTTGCAATGCAGAGGAGGTACGGGCCAGGAGTACCGCGTCGTCCGCATATAACAACACCGGTACTTTACGTGTGCCAATCCTTGGAACGTCTGTTTCAATGTTACTTAAAATAGAATCCAAACCATTTATATATAAAACAAATAAAAAGGGTGCTAAAATACAGCCCTGCCGCACGCTACTGGTACATTGAAAGCTTTTAGTTATGTTCCCAGTTGGGGTGTATCTTACTGCGGCTGTAGTATCAGTGTGAAGGGTATGAAGAATACCAATAGGAACAGGATCAACCCCCATGTCACCGAGCTGAGCCCACAGTTTCCTGCGATTCACACGATCGAACGCAGCCGAGAGGTCCATAAAGGCCAAAAACAATGACCCCTTTTTAGCAATTTTATACTTAGCGCTAATTAAGTATAGGTTGAGGCACTGATCGACCGTGAACTTTCCTTTACGGAACCCATATTGCGTGTCCGTAACCACCCCATTAGTTCCTGCCCAGTCCTTCAACGTGTTTAAAATCACCCCACCCAAGACCTTCATTGTTGCATCTATTAATGAGATGGGGCGATAACAGTGAGGACTGTCCCTGTCCCCTTTTTTAAAAATCGGCACAATGATTGCCGAAGACCATGATGCTGGTATATCTATTTGAATGGCAGTATTTAAAATTGTAGTCAAAAGGGGGCCCAGACCTCTAAATTACTCCGATAAAGATCGGGTGGAATTCCGTCTGGGCCCGGGGCTTTGTTGCAAGATAAGGCAACAATACCAGCTCTGACCTCTTCCATGGAGAAATACAGAGGATGATGAGATTCCATGGGGACTGCCAATTCCCGAAACGCCACCTGTGTTGTCGGGTGATTATAAAGTCCTTGAAAATACTCTTGCCATTCATCTGGTAAGATGACTGTGGAAATATCAGGCTTATTAGGGTCACCAAAACATGGACTATTTATCACCCGCCAGAAACGTGTTGTATCACGCTGCTCGGCAGCCTCTATTAAATTTTCCCATGCAGCGCGCTGTAAGTGTGCCCTGCGCTCCTTAAGGGCTATATTGTATTTTTTGCGGCATGCGACCACTCGCATCCTGTCTCTAGGAGATTCTTTCAAAGCCCCCTTAAGGTTCTTTAATGCTTGGGAACAGGAGTCATCAAACCATCTAAAAGGAGATGAGGAAACTGAGAACACAGGGGCAGTAAGAAGGTTACTGATCAGCCTAGCAAGTTCCCCAAAAGAACTCATCAGTTCCGAGCCCTCAAAGGTGACATCTAAACAATTCCGAATATACACTTGACCATCTTTAAAAAGAGTGGTATTAAAGGTGGCAACATCCACTTGTGCCCACCTAGCACGCTGTCCTTGATCTATGGGTGAAAAAGTAGAGGCCCTCAGGTGACTAGTCAAAGGGGCTATACAGGCAGCGTTTGGGAGCAAAAATTCCAGAGGGTTGTGGTCACTATATGGGCTACAAATAATACAAATGTTTTGATTCGGCTGACCAATACGGATATAACAAAAACAAAATCAATAAAAGAATTAACGCCTCTCCCTTTGAATGTCGGGTTGATTTAGCTATCCCCACCAACAGAAATTGTTTCCATTAAGTTAACTAATCGAAAGGAATTCACAAGAGTAGTAAGCTCTAGGCCTGCCAACGAATGATCCATATGCAGTCCCTTACGCACAGGGCATGAATTCCAGTCACCCCGTGGAATCCCTAAATTCGGACACAAATGACAATTAAAATCATCCATCAGAATTAACTCAGCTGAGCCTGCATCCAAATCTACAATAGAGTTCATTCTTCTTCTGAGCTCCAAAAGCGATTATCCACCATTACATTTGTGGTGGGCATTATAAAAATTTAGAATAAGTAGTCGTGTGGCACGGGTAGTCATTAGAATACCTTGTGTTTCTGTAGAATCCCATAACAGGTCCTTCCATAAGCCTGCCAAACCCAATTTGACAAAAACAGTCAGTCCTCCCTTGGCCCTTCCATGAGATGATTTGGCAGCTGGTCTTGAGTATGACTTATACCCTTCTATAAAAAATACCATTCCCAGTCTCCCATGTCTCTTGAAGACAAATCACATCATAAGCCAATGAACATCATTGATTTACTTAGCAACCCAGCAATATTCCATGATATAAATTTGAGCCCGGACCCAGGATTTATAACCTCCCCATTATCTGGGGTCACACGCTTAATGGTACATGGGGTGTATCTTATATCTATACCTGTATACTGCCTCTCTTTGCTTGTGTCTGTTGATAAGCTTTTATCCCCTTTGCCACTTAAGACCACTGGGACCGAGGAGCAACTCTCTACCCCAGTGGCCAGTCAGTCTACACCATCCAGGGTCTCCAGAGGGGCAAAACGGTTCCCTTCATTAACCTGACCAGGTGGCCAGCCACCACCCACTCTAAAGTTACCCAGATAGGGGTATGGGCGCCCCACAGGTCTATAGAAAAAGGCCAGAGTGAGAGGTCCTATTTGAGTGTCGAATGATAAGAAGTTATTACACTGTCGAATGATACCTTGGACCATACTAGGATGCCTCAAAGTGACAATGACACAGACCCCCAAGAAACCCTTATCAGACTTCCCGATCCATGCAACTCTTCTTGCCATTAGTATAGAGGCATGATCTCTGGGACTGAAACAGGCATAGCTACTTAGCCAATGGACGACATTGTTTATTAATTGATCAGTTGGTTCCTCTTGAGCCACCGGTACCCCTACCAGTACAATTGTATATGGGCTGCAAGCTGGGGGGAGATCGATTATAGCAGTAGCTCCGGTCTCTTGATTATTTCTCTCCGTTACCGACCCCTGTTGCTTAGACGCTGTTTAGTGCCCCCCTTCTCAGGACAGGTAATTTGACACACAGAATCAGCTACTCGTCCTTCTGATCCTGTTGATTGAACTATAGGGGGGGCATGGGGTCCAGTATGCTAATCTGTCTGGAGCAGACAATAGCGACAATGGATGGGGGGATGTGGGTAAATAAACAAGGCCCCAGATTTTTTTGCCCTTTAATCTGAGGGTTGTGTGTGACGGTACTCTGACTAATAGAATCGTTGTCTAACATCTGACCTACTCCCTCCTCCACCCTCCCCATTGAGGCAACCGTCTTGCTTTGGCCTGGGTGAGTAGATTGAGTGTTAGTTCTATTATCCATATGTGGTGCTACTAGGGTACTGGCCCTCATGTTGGTGGTCCCATTTAGCCCCTGCTCAATCAGTTCAAGCTTCTCCTCTATTTTCTGGAGTCTTCTAGACAGAGGCTCCAATAAGACAGAGATGAGCAACTCAAGCCTTAACCAATGTTCATCATTATACTTACTTCCCGGAGGTAAGGGTTCTGGTGGCATGAGTTGGGCTAGGGGTAAGGAGTGCTGCGATCGATGTGGGAAACTATGTACAGTTGTGTGGGTGTCTGGGGCGGGATCAGGAAAGAAAGGCTTAGCATTTGGTCGCTGATTTGGTCCCTTGGTGGATCCCTTGCGTGTTCTCTTCGCAGGCGGAACCCATGCATTAGCTCCTCTACTCTGTTTTTTAGGGGGGGGGTTTGTGTTTCCTGGCCCTCATTGTTCTGACAAACACATCAGCAGTTTTCACTGGTTCTAGGTCCTGGGTGGTTTGTTGGGAAAAATAAAGTGCGGGTGATAAATGCAAGGGTAAGGATTGCTCAATTCTCTCAGATCCTGAGGTGGCAACCCCTGCTCTCCCATGGTCCTTAGGGAGCGAGGCCTGAGCTAAGCAAACGGGAGAAACAGAAGCAGCTAACCCCATGTCAGACGGTTGTGAAACCCCAGCTACATTATCCACTTCAGTAATATGGTGTAGATCCTCTTGGGAGTCTGATGGGATTATAAGAGGTTGCCCCGGGGATCTAACATTACTTATATGACCCATGGAAGACCTCTTTTGTAAACTAGCAGAGTCCATAGAAAGACGCTTTTCAGTTAATTGTATTTCGTGAGTCAATACCAATTCAGCGCGTATTAGGAAGGCTTCTAATGTCCCAGCCAAACTGCCAGCAATATTATGCATTTTGCCCTTGCACTTTAGTCGTTTTACCATTCTCGGTATGGGTGCAAAAACCACCACCTTTAGTAGTTCAAGAGAAACCTTCTTATATGGCGATAAAACTCAAAGAGTGGGCCCAGCCCGGCCGCCTTCGGGCTCGGACGGGCCCGCCCTTGGCCCGCGTGTGTCCCGCGCCACGGGAGCCCGCCGTTGGTTTTTTATGCCTGCCCCCCCCTAGTCACACGAGACCTCGCCGCGCTGCTTGATGGTAGATGAAGTACAGCAGCCGGTGGTCCGTGAGCAAGGGGCAGGCAGTGGCTAGGGGCAGTAGCGCGGTGATTACCAGCAATGTCAGGGGTCCTTGGAATTCAGAGGCAATTCCCCCACAGAAGTCAGCAGGATCAGTTGATGCGGAACAGAGTAATTCCTTATTCAATTTAGGCTAGCCGCCTCTTTGGCTAGTCTTCTACAAAATCACTTTGTATAAATTAATATATATAACAAATTATTGACACCAAAGAGGAGATATATTAACATTCATATACCATACGTGCTTACACTAGCCCAAAGAGCCATTGTTTCATATATACAATAAGTGAACAAGCAACAATGAGTACACACTATACAAAAGGTGCAGAGTGTCACAAGTATGAACATTTAAATCCACAAGATGTTACATAAACCTACAAAAACACAAACATTTCCATGGTGGAGTCCGGTAGTTTGTTCAAAAAGATTCAAGACTAGGTTCTTATTACTGAGATGTGGGGTATCCTTGATCACAATAGGGAGCACCAGTAATGATTGTTGACATTTCAACCCTATTGTGTCATGTGCTCATGTCTGTCATCACCGCGGGTCTTCATCAGGACAAAAGAATATGAAAAGATGGCCTGTGTGTTAAAGAATAATTGGTGTCAATGAGATAGGTGATATAAAAATGAATACCTGATTGTGGGCGAATATGGTCATTCAAATATTTCACCCTAAATAAATGGCATTAGGTTCGATTCCAGTGTTAATTCATAGGTATAGCCTCTCCGGAATAGGGGCCGTATAATAAGTCACCTCGCTATAAAAGTGTGAGAGTCATGTTCAAATAATTATGGAAATTTATCGCATACATAAGGGAAAAACAGACCCAGATAAGGACTTACCTGAGTCCCAGGTTGGTTGTCCAGATTTGGATATGAGAGAGGGCACCTTGTAGCCCTTGTGAATTGGATTAGGTCAGAAATCCTAAAGTCCCCAAGATCCAGAAAGGATTCTCTATTGCACTAACAATAAATTGTCTTGGTAGCCTGATGTCCTTGGACCAGTACCATTCGTCAAGCCAAAAGTTGCAAATCTTAGCTTTTGGTTTGAAGCCAACCTCTCCTACGATAGCCAGGTGTCTTGTCCGGCTGGAAAATTCTTCAGCATTTGAAAACCTTAAGTAAAATTCTGAGTCGCCTTCCTATAGCAATTAGGAAATCCATAGTTCAGGCACTGGTAATAGCCACCAGGCTGAAATATTGCAATGTGCTCTGCGTTGGTCTTTCTCAAGATAGAGTGGGCAAAGTCCAGAGAGTGCAGAAGGCAGCAGCAGGTCTGATGCTCAACCTTTCCAAAAGCTGTCCCATGGAATCTGCCTTTAACAAACTCCACTGGCTCCCTCTTTGCAAAAGAGTTTGTTTGAAGAAACAATAAGGGACAATGTTTTACCTTTGAAGGCAGTGTTTGCTTTTATCTTAAACCTGCAGTAATTGGAGTATGTCCATCCACTTTCAGATTTCAGACTATAATAACAGAGCTGTGATTAGTTGTTATATTAACTGCTTTCTCCAATATAAAAAGACTGTTGATTATCTAAGATCTTTTTGAAAACATAACCCTCAGTCGACCGAATAATCCCACACAGTAGTATGTAGTATTTGTTGTTGGAGAAACAAAAGGGGTCATTTTTTTTAACACTTTTTAGTTACAGCTTTATGCAGCTGTAACTGGAGTATATCCATTCAGTTTTTAACTTCAATTAGAGAATGTAGAGTTTAGATGTTATATAAACTTCGTTGTCGAAGGTAAAAGGTATCTTGCAACTTTTGAAGACATTACCTCCATAGGCAGAATAATGTATAATAAACAGATGAAACCACATAATAGAAATCACTATATACCACTGTTTTATCCACAATTTGTCCACAGAAATTTGGCTGAAGATAGAAGTGTTATGAGTTTGGTAATCTCCTAAGTAGTCTTGATTTGGATTTTAGATTAAAGTCATTGCATTCTGACCATCCAGATTGACATCTTAAATTGACAATGTAGTGCCCAGGGATTGTATTAACTCCTTCATGAAAGAAGATAGCCAAAGTACTAAAAGTCCTTCCCAAAATTGATGTTTGTTCAGCTACAAAGTCTGCAATTTCAGTTTCCAATTTTCAAACCATCTGCTCTGAATCGCTGTAGCATCACTATAAGGTATATCACAGTTGTTTCCAGTAACAATGTAGGCAATACATCTGATCGGGGTGCCTTCGCTTTCCTGGTCGCTGGACGGAGGGCTGCTGCTGAGATGGACTTTGTTGTCCTACACCGTTTGTTTGGCTTCTCTGCCCACTACGCCACTCCTCGCGGCCCCCGCTTCACGGGTGCCGCTCGCTGGCTGAGGAACTTTGTCCTGTACTTTTGCCTGGGACCCTGAGGACTTGCCTGCTACCATCTCCCCCACATATGGACTGAGGCGAGACTGCGAGGACCAGCCTGCTTAGCGGCGCTGACCGGCCGCAGCTGGTCCTCTTTCCGCCCCCTCCTGCACAAAAAGACCTTGCTGGGAGTGAATCCGGTGGGTGCCTTCGCTTTCCTGGTCGCTGGACGGAGGGCTGCTGCTGAGACGGACTTTGTTGTCCTACACCGTTTGTTTGGCTTCTCTGCCCACTACACCACTCCTCGCGGCCCCCGCTTCACGGGGCCGCTCGCTGGCTGAGGAACTTTGTCCTGTACTTTTGCCTGGGACCCTGAGGATTTGTCTGCTACCATCTCCCCCACATACGGACTGAGGCGGGACTGCGAGGACCAGCCTGCTTAGCGGCGCTGACCGGCTGCAGCTGGTCCTCTTCCCGCCCCCTCCTGCACAAAAAGACCTTGCTGGGAGTGAATCCGGTGGGTGCCTTCGCTTTCCTGGTCGCTGGACGGAGGGCTGCTGCTGAGACGGACTTTGTTGTCCTACACCGTTTGTTTGGCTTCTCTGCCCACTACGCCACTCCTCGCGGCCCCCGCTTCGCGGGGGCCGCTCGCTGGCTGAAGAACTTTGTCCTGTACTTTTGCCTGGGACCCTGAGGACTTGCCTGCTACCATCTCCCCCACATACGGACTGAGGCGGGACTGAGAGGACCAGCCTGCTTAGCGGCGCTGACCGGCAGCAGCTGGTCCTCTTCCCGCCCCCTCCTGCACAAAAAGACCTTGCTGGGAGTGAATCCGGTGGGTGCCTTTGCTTTCCTGGTCACTGGACGGAGGGCTGCTGCTGAGACGGACTTTGTTGTCCTACACCGTTTGTTTGGCTTCTCTGCCCACTACGCCACTCCTCGCGGCCCCCGCTTCGCGGGAGCCGCTCGCTGGCTGAGGAACTTTGTCCTGTACTTTTGCCTGGGACCCTGAGGACTTGCCTGCTACCATCTCCCCCACATACGGACTGAGGCGGGACTGCGAGGTCCAGCCTGCTTAGCGGCGCTGACCGGCCGCAGCTGGTCCTCTTCCCGCCCCCTCCTGTGTCTCCTCCCTTAAAAGGAGTATTAGCAACGCGCACGCGGGACTCAGCATGGGGCGAAGCCCGGGCCAAGGGCGGGCCCGTTGTAGCCCGTTAGAGCCCGTGTAAGACCGGACCGGGCCCACTCTCTAACTCCATTTACCGTATGCTATAACACTTGTGTGCATGTTCTCCTGCCCCTAGTATCACATATTTGTGTATGGTGTTACTTAGAAAGTTGGTTGGATTAGCATACTTTCTCTTGTGAAAATGACCACTCGCGGAAGCAGGAGCAAAACTGCCGCTGAAGGGGGCCAGATAGTAGGACCCTTAGATAGTTTCCTCATAAAGGCACACTCTTTCATTGACCAAGGCATTGCTGACCTTGAACGTAGTCTCCCAAGATCTAGCAGTTGCCTACCAAAAACGTTCTTCTTTGGGCCATTTAGCTACTGCCAAAACACCGGCTCAAACTAGGAAACCCACCTTAATAGAGGTTAGTGCTGATGTGCATAGTCTACCAAATGTAGTGGATCTATCAGCATCGGTATGCCTATCAGACTCTCTAACTAGCCTAGAGCTTGAAAAAAAAACAGAGCTTTCATTACAAACTACACCAGAGGTCACAAGACAGTTGAGAGGGAATAGGGAGGGGGCCGTTAAGAAAAGAAGGAACCAACAGAAAAATAAAAGGGCAAAAAAGACACACAAGCTAGCTATGCACCAGGGAAATAATGTAACTAACCACGTACAGAATAAGGGAGAAAATAGAAACATCACTTCATTAAACCCTGCTATTAATGAGCTACTGGGAAATACAACCACTGATGTTTTGACTATTTCAGTAGGGGGTGAAAAGGAAAATGAAAATGTGATCGATCAAGGGGTAGATAACCTACTTCTGATAAAAATGGGAGAGCTAATTAAATCCTACCTCTCTCCTTTAGAAACTAGTTTGTCACGTATTGAAAGACAACTAGCCGAATTAGTTGGTGTATCCAAAAAGAAAGATCCATTAACATCGGGGATTCTAAAGCAGGGAGGAAACAAATTGACCACAAACAAACCTGTGGTTTCAAAGGTAACTAAGGCAGTGGCTATAGGGCATTCCATATTACCTAAATCTCCTGCTATAGCAACAGCAGCAGAGAAGAAAATTATTGAAAAATCTAAAGACCCTGCTGCGCAGGATAAGGTGATTAGTAATACCCCCATAGCACCCACAAGGAATGATAATAGGGACCCTCGTAGGGAAACATCTCACATAAGACCTCCTGTCAATCCTCCCCCAGAGGCTATCCCCTTCTTGGCAGTGATGACTGGGGTTCCGGAGTTGTCTGACACCACAGACAAACCTCCCTGGGCATTAATGAATAAGGTTCAACACTGGTTAAATAAGAATCGTCCTTTACCACCTTACGCCCCGAGCCAGATTTTAACGGTTCGTAGAGTCCCTTGGGTGGGTTATGGAAGGAAATTGATTCAGGGAGACTGTATACTGGTTAATTTCAAGGACCCCCGTACAGTGAATCATATTTGCTCTTGGGGCCCCCGAAACACCACTGAAGGAATAGACCTCAAACGTCTTTCCTTCATTACTCTCCTGGGACACACAATGACTTAGGTTATCGACAAAATTGGCAAAGAGTAGGTAACCGAGCACTGGATAGAGATTGGGAAGACTGGGGTGGCAACCCCATTAGACATACTCCCAGGGTGGACTGGGGAGGAAATTCCACCAGATATCCCACACAAGAAACTTCCTTTAGGGACCACTGGAGAGGATTTCCTACTACAAATAGATATAGCTGTTTGGAGATGGTGGACTGACCACCAACTCCAAATTGGTATCAGATTGATGGTGGGTGGCAGACTGCTGGTATCTTGCCACACGGCGAAACCCTCCCCCCGTCAGGAATCTATTCCATTGGATTTAGGCGGTAGCCCAGTGGTTGTGACACAGAGCGCTGAGGTGGTAACTCAGTTACAAGTAACAACACATATGGAGGATCCAGATAGTATGACTGATGGCCACTTATTTCGTCTGATCTCGTGGAATATAGCTGGTCTTTCGCGGAGACTAGAGGATCAGGCATGGTTAAAATTTGTGGAACCCTTTGGTATTGTTTGCCTCCAGGAGACATGGAGTAGGGGTTCCCCGGGATTAGATGGCTATCAATCTTTTAACGTTGCAGCAGAACCCTCACAATCGGGAAGAGCTAAGGGTGGCCTTCTGATAGCCATCTCTGTAAAATATGACAACATAAAAACTGAGATATTGATGTCATGTCCTTGGTTCCTATTACTTGTGTTACAGGGTTTGTTTTCGGTCCCCCTGCTTCTAATCAACTGGTATTACAACATATTTGACCCCCAATCTACAGTGGTTATACAAAGACTACAGGATGAGATTGTCAAAGCAACGAATAGTATATCTCCTCTTTTTATTATGTGGGCAGGTGATTTTAATTGTTGTCTGTGTAAGTTTAGTGGCTCAAGAGCTTGCGGCTTTGTAGAACTAGATGAGCAGCCGCTTGTACATTTTAAGCATACAAAGCAAGGTGCGGCCTTAAATAATATCATAATCATTAATGATCTTTGTGTTCTGGATATGTCTACCTTCTCAAAAATGTTGAGTATTCCTACCTTCCATGGTGCGGGAGGCCAGACGAGTGTTATAGATTTTGTTTTAGTTTCAAGAAAATATGTTCATCTTGTTAAAGACTTCCAGATTCAGGTTAATCCCACAAGTGATCATAACCCACTTGTTTTGAGCCTGTGTCCTGCGTTTAAGAGAACGCAGACTGCAGAACATCCAATTAAGTTTAGTCAGAATAAGGGGGTTACCTTAAGGTGGGATAAGGTTGATACAAAACTCCTGGAGAAAGAGATTTTTAAATCAAATAAACATTTGCTCGAAGTCTGCTTAATGCCGTCAAGCGAGTCAGACTTAATAATTGATAATTTTGAAGCTCTTTTAAGAAATGTGGCCTCCCATCTCCTGAAACCAATGGCGGCGAAAAAGGGTAATATTCATAAATGGTTTAATCCCGTATGTTCCAGAGCACAATCTAGTCTAACGAAGGCCTTTTGTCAGGTGCCCCGTGATAGGGATTTGGTCAGAGTAGCAAGGAAAACTTATAGAGATACCATCATTAAACACAAAACTGAACTAAAAAGACAGGCATGGGACGACTTGGGCAGAGCCTCAGAATTAAAAGATAGCCGACTCTTTTGGGATGTCGTGAATCGTCCTTTTTTAAAAAGTGAGGAAAAGGAAACATTGCAGATGCACATTCCAGGGAGCATATGGGAGGCATTCTATGGGGGTATTTTAATCCTAAGGGGGTTTCTTCTTTTGTTTCCTGTTTTGAAGGGCTCCCTGATACATGGAGGGAATCAGCAGACACGCTCAGTCTCTCATTGACTCTTCCAGAGGTAGAGGCTGCTCTTAGAAAGGGCATAGCTTTGAAAGCCCCAGGACCGGATGCAGTGCCTCTGGATCTTTTAAAATATAACACAGATGTGTGGGCACCCCTCTTACTACTTCTGTTTAAATCAGTTGTGGTTGGTCGTATCCCGACCCATGGCAAGAAGTGGTATTGGTCCCGATATTTAAAAAAGGCAACAAAGATGATCCTAGTTGTTATAGACCAATATCGCTAATAGACGCGTCCTGCAAGCTTATGGGCCGAGTGATTCTGGCTCGCTTAGAAACTTGGGCCGAATCCAATGGAATCATCGTCGAATCCCAATATGGGTTTAGGCGGGGTAAAGGCACAAATGAGCCGTGCCTAAATTTGGCGCTGATCATGGGTAAGTACACAAGAGCCAAACGTGGTTGTATCCACCTGGCTTTCATGGACTTATCCAGTGCCTTTGATACTGTTTGCAGGGGGAAATTATGGCAAATAATGGAGTCTATGGGGTTCGAGGAGCCATTGGTCACATTACTTCGCAGACTCCACGCTGCCACCACAGTAAAGATCAGATTTGGCCCTACAGGGGAGATGACAAAGCCCATACCATCAACTGAGAGTGTCCGCCAGGGGTGCATATTGGCACCTTTCTTGTTTCTAGTCTATACCAATGGGTTGAAAGCCTTCTTGTTAGAAAGTTGTGCTGATTTTCCCCAGGTAAATGGCAAACGCATACCAATGCTATCCTATGCGGATGACACGGTTCTAATGACCCTAACTGCAAATAGCATGCAAATTTGCTTAAATGCTTTTGAGACTTTTATGCAGGGGTTAGACCTAAGGGTCAACTTTGCCAAGTCTTATGCTATGGTCTGCGGCCCGAAAGGGGTTAAATCTCGCAGGCTTGTGGTAAGGGACTCGACTATCGAGAAAGTTGACACCTTCAACTATCTGGGGAACCTATTCAATAAAACCCTAAGCTGGGATCCGTTAATGTCAGCGCGTGTACGCTACCCAAACGGTTGAAGCTATCTTTCGTTTTTCCAGCAAACTGGGGCAGAGGCCGGTTGCAGAATTGAAATCCTTATACAAAGCTAAATGTATACCGGTTGTAACATACGGCGCGGGTGTATGGGGCACTAAATCCTGCAATAACATCCAAGAAATGGAAAATAAGTTTATAAAACGCCTCTTATGTGTCCCTCCAAACGCTTCTAATCTTTTTTGCCATACTGAAATAGGCTTGGAATTTGTGAGTGACATTATCCATGTTTCTCCTTTGCTGCTTTGGATGAAGGTCTGGCGCTCTGATGATCTGAAACTTACTAAGGAAATATTGCTAGACTGTCTTAACCTTGAACACTATGATAAGATCCCATGGTTATCATATATTAGGGATACTTTCCTTAGAATAGGCTTGGGCCATATCTTTTCGAAAGTTGAGACCATTGGCGCTGAAACAAAGCAATTAACCAAAGAGGCGTACCGCTTAGACTTAGGGATGTTGCGAAATAGTGAGAGTGCGGTCTACCATAGGGGGAGGTTGTATCACCAACCTTACCTTTCATATACAGAGCAGACACAATGGCGTTTTTATTTAACTAGGTTTCGTTTGAACACATTACATTTTTTATTTGCATTCCCACAACAGGTGGGTTGGTGTGAGAGTTTACCCTTGTGTGCTTGTAACAATCAAGTTTCTCAAAATACTCTTAATTTTTTCGTTTCCTGTACAAAGATCCAAGGAATAGATTTATTAGACCAATCCTGTTATCTCTTGGATCCCGTAATTTTAAACAGGGATACGAACATCTACTCTCATTATCAACTCCAGTAATATGCAATGCTGTTCTTAGTTTTATCAGAGTAGCACTCAGTATTAGAAACCGATACTAATTAACTACTGTTATGGACTGTTGACCCTCATAAATGCAATTAGCTCATAGCTTGGCACCAATAATTATTCATTGTATTTGTATTGGAAAATTGTGTTATATATGTGTTTTAAATTGATTTGTAAATGATGTATTGACAAAATGTATAATGGTCCGAAAGTCAACTGTAGGAATTTTTTTAATTATTTAATGTTATGTTATACTTCTATGATTCTGTTTTTATGAATCGAAATAAAGTTTTAAATGATGATGAATACATCTGATCTGCAGTTTGCGCAGGTCATATTTTGGTTGGCATTTTTCAACAATTGCTCAAAAGGCACAGATTAATTATCTGCTAATATCAAGTAGAGGAATCATTCAGAATTATTTACCGTGCTGGAGGTGAATCCACAATCTTCAAGTCATGATTCCATCTGTAACTCAATCCAAATAACTCATTAATACTTACTTCCTCTTGCTATTACACTCCTGGCATTATCATAATACATTTTTCTGTGACTTGTTGAATATTTATAGAAAAAGCTACTGATCTAGTAGATATATCTATAAGATCATGGATTCCTGAAACAAAATGTATTGCACTCATGCCACGTTGGAGAAAACTATATGGTACAGAACAGATTTTCTTTTTATTTGTGTTCAATTTAGTTTACTGCATGTGACAAATGTACATCCAGAACAACATATGCATAGCAGTATACCCCAAACTGTTTTCAAACTGGGAATCTGCACCTTCAGCAACATTTTGCAGTTTTCTCTTCTTGGATCCTTGAGGAGTCTTCTTTTATGCTTCCTTTTCTTGTGCATCCATTCACTCTTTTGTAATCTAATCTCCACTTTGGACAGATCAGCCATTTCAAATAAACATGATACTGACCTAAATGAGGAGCAGATAGACTTCTTTCAAATCATATTGCCTTACACAGCTTGCATCAGCACTAACTTTCTTCCTATCAAACTCAATCATCAACAAACCGGACAGTGTTGTAACTTGCAACAATGCTACATATAACATTCTTTCTTTGAATACAGTAATTCTAATATTAACAAAAGCTGCATCCACACTAGAGATAGAGGGTATTGTTTTCCCTGGATATTTAAGTCTTTCACTAGCAAAAAAACGTACATTAATTGACTAATCTGCTTGACACCATCACCCTTATCAAATGTTATAATAAATTATTCCACCTCATCTCTGTTTGGATAATTAATTAAATGTATAACTTTACCCATTGCACCATTTTCTAACCCTTCTTCAACATTTACGTTCAAATGTAAAATTATACAACAGTTTTGGAACAGACCTAAATGCTGCTCTAACCCTGCAGTTTTAGTTAAAGACTTCTCCAAAAAATCGAATTCTGCTTGTAGTTTATCTCCGACTAGTATTGTGACTCCCTGATGTTCCATTTTATTAGTAGCCATAATTTCCAAAATATCTTTCTCTCCAGTTGTAGTATTTCTTCATTGAATTTCGTGAACTCTTGAAGGGTTGGCATTACGTTAACTATACACTTCTGTTCCCTAATGAAATTATACATTAATTCTGCTGCTGTAATATTAGATCGAAATGTGTTTCCATAGCCATGTATGGCGCAGATCTATGGGGTTTTAAGAACGCCAAGTTGTTACAGGTGGCAGAGGACAAGTTTTTGAAATCCATGTTATCAGTACCACAATCGACCTCAGGTTTCATAGTGCACCAAGAATGTGGGGTGGAATATCTAGAAGACCGGATTGCTATCGCACCCCTATTAAAGTGGATTGCGGTTTGGATGAACCCGGAATTGGAGGTGAACTATGAGATCCTGAGGGACTGTCTTACTTTAGAACATTGGGACTCCATTCCATGGCTACAATATGTTAAAAAACTTGCAGCCTCATTAGGTCGCCCAGAATTATTTGATGAGCCGTCCAAACTGGTCAAGGGAGACATGAAATGGGTCAAGACCGCATTCAGGCTGCACAAAGGGATGGATAGAGAAGGTTATGAGTTGACTAAGTCAACCGTGAGAGCCCATCAGTTAGTTGTAACAACAGATCATGACCTAGAACCGTATCTGAATGTTGTTAACAATGCTAACCATAGATATTTACTAACCAAGTTTAGGCTGAACAAATTTCATCTCCTTCTCTCTGGGCGCCCATGCTGGACCAAGGTATCAGAATTAGAATTGTGTACTTGTGATGGATTTTCGATAATGGACACTGCTCACTTCATGTTCTTTTCTGGTTATTTTACGGACACCCGGAAAAAATTCATTGTACCCCTACTAAAAGATAAAGGGTTTAGACAAGTGAAACCGGCCTTAATGCATCTTCAGTTACTGTCCAATATGTGGGAAATCATTAATGTTGCTACATTTTTAACCATAGCCATGAGACTAAGGAAAAACTAATTAGTTTTAGATAAAAGTCTTGCATGGTCTATTTTTAGAGTTTGTAAATAATGAATTTTAAGTAAATTGGAGGATCTGTGTATGCTCCTTAAATCTGCATATGAATTCTGTATACATTTTGTACAGTTTTTATCTTTTTATATTTCTTGCTGTCTGTTGACCATATTGTAATTTGGTACCTCGGCCCTTCGTTTTTTGGACTTTGTATACTTTTGTGGTTTTTGTAATGAACCGAATAAAGTATTTCTGACTGACTGAGATCGAAATAGTTTCTTGAGTATTAAAGCCTTTTCAAAGGCATGTTTCCCTTCTTTTGTAAGAACTCCTACTCTGATGTCTTTCAGTAAATCTCCATATTGCATATCTGATGCTTTGCGCATATTTCAGCCTACCTAATTCTTTGTATTCAAAGATTTTTCAAATGTTCACATTATCAATTCTTCCTAGAGAATTACTCATTTTGTTATGTAGAAGTGTTTAGAAAACAGGTTGTCCTTTTACAGGTGTTAGTTGTACTCGGTCACAAAAGACAATTACATGTTTCCCACCAAACAGTACATTATAGTTTGTTTTCAGTATCTGATGCATTCTTAAATGATTGAAGGCAATAATTAGGTTTGAAACCACACTCACTTCATAAATAATTAGAAGCTTCAGTTTTTCCATACTCTTGCTACCTCATGACAAGCATCATCAGACAATTTCTGGTATTCTAGTTTCTTGTCATGTTCCACAATTAGCATTTATTTTCAATGAAGAAAAATTAATTTAATGTTATGTGGACGTAATCCTGTTGGTGCAGTAAATACGCATGATAAATTAGAATCTGTAGTCTTCTATAGATAACTGGGGAGCACTTTAATTAGGAAGCTTTTTCCGGTGTTGGCTTGACCCATTATGTACAGTGGAACTGGTTTAAATGTAGAACCTTAACACAGTCTCTTCTCATGCAGGAATCCATGTTCTATTTCATCTTTAACTTCATAAAAAATGTCTTTATGTTCATTATTTAGTTGTTCTACTAACTTTTCTTTTCGAAATCTACATTGCTGTCTTGCTTGCTGCATTGCATTCTCCACTTCATTCATAGCTATTGTTGCTTCATTTTGAATTATTGGCTCCCCAAGAGGATCTTGACTTGATGGTGCAGAACGCTGGCTGCTTTGAGAACTCTCCTTGGCTATCTCAGTAGCAATGTTGTCTTCCTGTTCAATCTCATCTCTCAACATTTGCAGATAAGTTGGAAACATTGAGCATTCAATGGTGTCTTTCACAGCATTGAAAGTGTTCCGTACCAGTCACACTGTCAAAGTAATTGTGATTCTGCATGGCAGAACTTGAACAACTGCAAAATTACATAGTAGAAAAACTCACTTTCCTTGAAGTTTGGCTACTACATTTTCTGTGGGGTAATTAGATTTTCTTTTTTGTGCCTCACTAAACAACCATCACATCCAAGCCCTACATATCTTCCTTGTTCTATGTTTTCAGTTGAATTACTTCTATATGTGTACTGCTGAACTACTTGATAGAGACACATGTTTTCAAGATGAGGACTCATTCTAGGGTAGTATGTATCGAGCATGATATAGCGCCGGGACGCCCCTTTGCTGGGGCAGCTGTGCGCTCAAAAATTCAATTAACATAACATGTTATTATTATTATTATTATTAGGTAATTTTGTAGAGCGCACAGCTGCCCCAGCAAAGGGGCGTGCCGGGTCTAGAGGCAAAAAACAGAGGTAGCAAGGCTATTATCTGGGGAACAAAAATGTTTTAATGGCTTTACGGAAGGGAAAAAGCCCATCCAGACGGTGTATCTGAACAGGAAGAGAGTTCCACAGCCTGGCGGCCAAATGGCCGAAAGACCTCCCCCTGGCTCTAACACGTTTCACACGGGGGACCACCGCCAACAGCTGCTCCGCAGAGCGTAATTGTCGGTTGGGGAAATATGGGGTCAGTAGTTTGGATAGAATTTCTGGGGATGAAAATTTGAAAATTTTGAAGGCTAAGCAGAGTGCTTTAAATGTAATCCTTTTTTTGCACAGGCGACCATAATTTATACCCAAACATTTTCCGCCTTATGCCCTTAATTTTATACGATGAGGATTCAAGGTGATATATTGACAGTCATTTTGCTTGCCATTTTATAAAGTTTGGTGGTTCCGTGTCGATCCACTGCGATGTAATGCAAGATCTATATACAGACATACATATAAAGATAAAGGCTTCCTCTGCAAGTGACCATTTATGCAACATATTTTCTTCCACACCAAATATAACCAGTTGTGTAGTTAGTCTAACACGGATGCCCAAGATTTGGGTAATATAAAGCTCCACATTCCCAATGAACTGAGAAATCTTTGGACATAGAAAAAATACATGAGCAACATCAGCAGCATATAGGCTACATCGGCTACAGTTATTCCCCCGTCCCGACTTCCATTTTGCCAATTTACCTGTTGCATAGTATAGATCAAACACCGACATATAGTGCTGACTTTGGAAAGACCCATTTAATAGTGCAGTAGTGGCTATCTCTATGCTTCTTTCCAAATTGACTCGTTCTACACCCAACTTATCTTGCCATTTCTCTTCATTTGCCCGGAGATCATCTTCTACCGTTGCAAGAAGCAAATGATACAGAGGACCCATTTTATGCCTACCCTTAATTGCTTCAATAATCTCTATCTTTCCTAATTCAATCATGTTTCCTGACAGCTTCTGCTCACAAAAACTCCGAAGCTGAAGATATTTTAAAAAATCAGCACGATGCAGCTTTTATTTCCTCATAAGGTGGTCAAAGGAGGCAAAACTATTCCCTTGAAACAGATCTCCTAGATCACAAACCCCGGTCTTTCCATCTTAACATCACCTGATCATTAAAAATTTCAGGAAGAAGAGAGCACTTCTGAAGAGGTGTATATTGTGTTAAATTGCAGGTAATTCCAAGCTTTTTCTTAATTATCCTCCATACTAGATAGGCTGTGTAGATTATTTTAAATTTGGTCTTCTTATAATAACTTGGTTCCACAATTCTATTTAGACATTGTTTAGCCTCTTCACCCAGAAGCATCTTATAGATAGATGGGGCAGAAAAATCTTCAGTAGGATCAACTGATAAGACCAGCACCCCATATGCTGTAATATTATCTAATCTCTCTAATGTTTTATTGGAGGCAGCTATTATAGGTTCCAAATTGGAGGGGATAATATTTTCAACATTAGCCTTAAGTTTTATACCCAAGTATGTCGCCTCATTTTCAAATGTAATATTTCCTGGTCAGTCGGCTTCCGAGTGAATAAATTGAGTCTTTGCTGCATTTAGTTTATAGCCGGACAGCCGGTCGAATGCCTCTGCAGCCTCTATGATATTAGGTAATGCACTGGCAATGTCAGATGATACCACCGCGATATCATCTGCATATGCACAGACTTTAAACTCCCTATTTTGAATCTGAACAGGTTTAATAGCCCGGTTTTTCTCTAATGTTAAAATAAAAGGGTCAATATATAAAGCAAAGAGAAGGGGGGGAGCAGGGGAAACCCTGCCTCGTCCCCCTTTCTATCAACACCTTCCCTGATAATTTCCCTGCGATCCAAATGAATGCAATTGGCTTTTTATATAACACTTTAATTGCTCTAATAAAGGCCTCGGGAAACCCCTTCCTCACTAAGACTAGCCACAAAAAACTCCACGAGACCCTGTCAAACACTTTTTCAGCGTCCAACAGGGCCACGCCAACCGGAGAATTCTTCCCCTGTGCCCAGTCCAACATTGGAATAATCCGCCTTATATGATCAGTAGTTTCCCAATGTTGTGTAAAGCCATGTTGCCCTAACGAAACCAAGCCCGACATCATATCATTCAGCCTATTGGCTATCAACTTCGAATAGATTTTACTATCCGAATTTAGTAAGGATATTGGTCTATAAGACCCAATTTCAATATCTTTTTTGCCCTTCTTTTTAAACACCACTATCGTGGCATTAGCCCAGGACTGGGGAGTGTTCCTCAGAAAAGCTTCCTGGCAAACTTCAACCAATTCCGCTCTTAGGCTAACCCTAAATAACCGATAGAATTCCAAGGGGATATTATCTGGACCCATTGCTTTCCCCTGGGCGAGTCCTAATATTGCCGTCTCTATTTCCCCCCATTCTGGTGGCTCCTGTAAAATAGATTTTTGCATTTCGGACAGTGTTACGGAAATTACCTAGTTTAGATACCCGCCCAAGGCAACCTCCCCAATATCGTCAGTATATAAATCCTAATAAAATCCTTGGAAGGCAGTCAGAACGCCTTCCTTAGTCTCTTGTAACACCCCCTGCAGATCTCTTACTTTGGGAATATCATTAAAGGCGGCTTATTCCCTAACCCTTTTGGCCAATACTCTACCCGTTTTCTCACCAAACTCATACACTTTTTCTTTATATTGAACATATTGTGCCGCTATATTGTCAGCTATATTCGCATAAGCCCTAGACCTTAAGATAGTGAGTTCCTTCTGAATCAAGTTAAATATATCTGCCTCCACGCCAACCCTTAATGCCTCTGCCAGCTTCTTCTCGGCCCGTAGCGTCTGATCAAAATCCTGCCGGTGTTTAAGCAGGTTCCTTTTACGCTTGAATTTGGAAAAACTTAGTGTTTTGCCCCGGACCACTGATTTAAATGCATCCCAGACTGTCGCTATAGAGGCAGTACCTTTATTGAACTCAAAATATTCCTGAATTTTTTTTTTTTCATAAGCTGACGATATTCTCCGTCCATCAGCAATTTTCTATCAAATGACCACTGCTGAGACTCTGCCCTCTCTTCCTGCTTAACATCAAGTTCCAGTATCACCGGGTTATGATCAGAGACCAACTTAGGATGAATCTCAATTTTAGCACTTGCCATAAGTGAAATTGTAATAAAAAAAGTAATCTAAATGCCCAAAATTAGCATGAGGAGCAGAGTAAAATGTAAACCCATCATCTCCTGGATGCTTTAAGTTCCAGACATCATATAAACCATGATCCATGATCAGAGCCCGAAGTGCATTAAAGACCAACCTCTTTCTTCCATTATAAGCATAGTTAGATCTAACATCCACAGCTGCTTCCAGATTTATATTCATGTCCCCACACAGTACCATAGGCAAAGTCCATGGTGTTAATTCTAAATTTAAAAAGTTGAATAGTTCAGCATCATCCAAATTTGGTCCATAGACATTACACAATGTAAACCTCATTTGTCCCAGTTTAATCACTGAAATGGCCCAACGGCCCCATTTGTCAGCCGCAACATTAAGACTGGTTCCGACCCCCCTTCTTTTAAGAATCGCAACTCCTCTTTTCACACCCGTTTGTTTGGAGCAAACTACCAACTCCATGCCCATTGTTTTTAAGTACCCTCTGTTATCCCATGGCACATGTGTTTCTTGCAGACACAATATATCAATCTGTAATATCTGCACTAGTTTCGCCAGGACCTGTCATTTCTTAGGGTCGTTAAGGCCACAGATATTTAAGGAACAGATCTTAATTTTTCTAGGCGAGACCATTTTTATACCCTAGGTCTATTTCCACTATAAGCTGCCTCCTTTTGTAGTTAGTAACAAAAACATAAGAAAAATTAATAACTCCTTGTACTTCTTTTATACACATGTCTAACTTTGCTTCCTGCTGCTTAGTATCCTTCTGCGTCAACTCCCTCTAGTCTGCTGATGTTTTTCTACCCCCCACCACCAAAACCCCGTGACCCCCCCAACCGCCCTAGTTACTCCCACCCTTCCCACCCTCTCCCGCCCCCTCCTACCCTTCCTATGATGCCCAGGGACCATAAGTCCCTGCTTTATATGGAGTGCCGTATTTCTCCCCCCTAGCCCCAGAGACCAAAAACATACGAACAAACTTATTTCACAGCCACTGGAGAGACAGAAAATAAGAGAGAACGCAAGAACCCCTAAAAAATCCCAATAATATTCACCATAAAGTATTAAACACAAGGCCCAACCCATAGAGGAACAGAAAAGAACAGAAAATCAAGCCAAGGGGTGATGTATCCCTATTAGAGTGACTACATCTCAGCCCTTATCACTCCAATGTGTCCAAAAACTCTTTGGCCTGTATTTCAGACCAAAAGAATTTCGACTGACCCTTAAACATAACCTTAAATTTTGCCGGGTTCTGTAAATACACCACTGCCCCCTTTTTCTGAAAATCTGGGATCAATTGCCATCGTTTTGAGACAGTGGCCTGGCAAAAATCAGGTCTAAAAAAAAACTGCACTCCTTGGCTAGTGCTTTCTTATCTAGTCGCGCCAGGGCAAAGATATCCTCACGTGCTCGAAAATTATTGAAGCAAACTAAAATAGCCCTGGGGAGAATCTGTTCCCCTTGATGGGGGTTTTTAGCTGTAAATGGGAACCGATGGGCCCTTTGGATCTCCTTAGACCAGTCCCAAACAGTCAGTTCAGGAAATGCTTCTTCCAACAGTTCCGCGATGAACTTGCGCACATCGGAGCCCTCCTTTTTCTCCAGGTCCCCCAAAAAGCGTAGATTGTTCCTGCGAGCCTGGTTTTCCAACTCTGACAGCTTATAACTCAAATCATCCCGATGAGCCTTAATGGACTCCAACTCGCTTTTCTGTGCGACAGCTTGATCTTCCAGGGCTGAGATTCTAGCCTCTGCTTCCGTAACTCTATTGGCTGTTTCAGCCCCGATTTAAATGGCCCGTCTCACAGCATTTTTAACCTTGCTGCATGTAGCCTGCATTCGAGCATTCTCCGCTTTACTCTCGCTTCTATGACCCATCATAGTCTCATATATAGTGGCCAAGGTAATCTCCTGCGGAGGTCCTGATACGGGCGGAAGCACTACTGCATGTGTATGAATGACAGATTCCTCCCTTTCACTCCTGGTTGTTGCTCTAGCTTCTACTCCCTTCGTATTCTCCACAGGGGAAGTACCATGTTCTTGCCGAAACCTTTTTTTCTTCCGCCTCTTGATGATAGTGGTAATAGAATTTGGAGAGTTCACACACTGGGGATCATTATGATCGCGGACGGACTTGAGTCCGTCCGCGACCATAGTGGAGGAGGGAACCCCCGCATGGCCTGCGCAGTTCCCTCCTGTCCAATTAGGATGTGACCGCCACCCTGGCGGTCACATCCTCTATTTTTACCATTGCTGCGGGTGCGGCTTCAAGCTGCACCCGCCGCAATGGTAAAAATGCATACATTGCATTTGTATGCAGAAAGCTGCAGGCACCGTGCGGTGCCTGCCGATTACTGCATACAAATGCAGGGGGGTACCATAGGTACCCCCCCATGTGCACCCTCCACCCCCCCTTCACCCAGGGGGCCCGCAACAGGCCCCCGCAGTGAAGTTACATATGCTTTTCTACGGCGGAAAAGCCGCCGTGGAAAAGCATCTCTTTTACGCCATCCTAATATGGCTGGCGGTGTCTGATAGACAACGCCAGCCATGTTACAGCTTTTCCGCCGCGGTTGTAAGCCAACCGCGGCGGAAAAGCGGCAGACTGAAACCAGGACCCACCAGCCATCCTAATGTGGCGGTGGGTCTTTGGTGGGTCCGCAGAGGATTTTCTGCATCCTCCGGGCCGGCGGTGGCTTCCGCCGGCCCCGAGGATGCGGAAAATCCTCCATCATAATGAGCCCCTATGTCTTGAATCACCTACAGAGCTACTCTCTTTACTGTAGTCCTCCCAATTTTGGCTAACGTTTGACCCCTCATCCTGAGAAGCCTCAGACAGTGAATAAAAGTTCTCGCCAGATTCATATGCCACTGCACCTCCCTGTGCTTGGTCACATAGAGCTAGTGAGTCCATTTCAACGACTAAGTTATCCTGGCTGCCCCTTGTAATTTCATCTGTGCGCGCCAGAACTCCATCTCCCATAATGCACCTATCAGGCTCACACTCGCTCCAATTAGGGCAGCATTTCTCCAAGTCTGTATTTAAATCTGCAGATAGTGCTACCTCTTTTAATATTTCCTCTATGGGCACCTTTGTAGACAGTTAAGCAGTGGAAGACAACTCTGTTACAATTCTACTTTCATTTCCTCCCTCGGGCAGTCCCGTCGGAGATACAATGTTATGTGCATTCTGCCGCTCAAACATTGCAGGGAGAGTCTGAGTTCCTTGCTTAGCTTGCTTAGCTGCACGCGCTGCCAGTCACACTTTCCCCCGGCTGTCTCCACCCTTTTTAGGGTTCAGTTTCATAGTACCATTAAGTTCTGTATTTTCACAAACACTCTCACCCGCCACAGCGGAATCAGACGGTGTATTTCCAGCCGGGTTCTCAGGGGCTTCTCCCCCCCGGTTGATCTTTACTCTTAACGTTGCGGATAGTGACCTTTGGGGTCTCACTCGGCTTCCCAGGCCCCTTCGGAGGCATTTTTTTCCTCTTTGCAAATCCTCCTCGTCCATGGATAACCCCAAAGCGGTGACAAAACAGAAATATAGGCAGCCGCCGAAAAGCGGCTTTATTCTGTGCTAGGAGCAAAGGTCCAAACATTAGCGTTCACTCCGCCACAAACTGGATCTGCCGAACGCCGGTCACGCACACTACACTCCGGGGTCAGCTCACGCCCTCCGCTGCAGCCAGGTCCAGGACGCACCTTCGCTGCTTCACGCAAACCACCGGGCAACACAGTGGTACGTCCTTCTATCTTTCTTTTTGTCCATGTCAAGTCAGAAAAAACGCATTAAAGGATTTCCACAGTCCTGCCAAGACAAAGCATTTCCATTATAGGTGATAAAAGGCTACGCTCCACTCCAGTAACTCCGCTCTGGTCAAAATGTCTAGGAGAGAGGACAGAGCTGCTCACACAGTCCATGCCACGGCCGCCTCTCGCCTCCATGCCAGCAACATCTAAGCGTAGATTTAAGATTAGCTCTAGGGAGCAAGGTAGGAAGCGGAAGGGAAAGGGACACTAAAAGATGACCTGACCAGCACACTGGGCTGGGAGCCTTAGGTGTAAGCCCCTGAATGTTGGAAAAGACCGGATCAAGCAGGTGTCCAGCCGTGTGAGTAGCCCCCACCTCCAGCTGTCTTAATTGGCAGGCAGCGAGGTCGGCAAGTAAGCTGCCAATTTCAGGGTCTGCAGGGAGATCGAAATGTAAATTAAGATCCCAGAGGAGAGTGAAATTTGCCGAGGTCAAGGCTAAAGAGCTTACAGCCTCGACAATGGCAGACTTAAATTCCGCGGCAGGACCAGGAGGACGGTAAACTTAGAGACCAGTGAGGGAGAAATAGAAGCTAGGGGAAAAGACAAAGCGAGCGCATTCACAACCCCGCTACAGGCTCTCTGACCAAAGAACAAGGGAACCTAGACTTAAAGATGACAGCTAAGCCCCCCCCCCCCGACGCCCTGTTCACAGTCAAAATGCTGTACTCAGGAGGAAGAGTGAGGCCGGGCTCAGCCACCGTGTCATCGGTTAGCCAAGACTCTGTGATGAAGAGCACATCAGGAGCCTCATCTTCAATAAGATCATACATTTCCATATAGTGTCTTACCAAGGAGCGGGCATTACGTAGGAGGATTTTTAGGTTGGGTATTACTGGGGAAGGGGGAGGGGGGAAATAGTAGGGGCAGGCATCAAAGCCACAGTTGTGGCAGCAAAAAGGCCCCTCCATTCCCTCTCCCAGGCGCAAGCAGTGAGGGTTGGGCTGTGTTCCAAGGGACAGCAAGCGCTCTCTGGAATAAGCCAGCACTCCTCTTTCAAAACCATCAGAGGGTCTGGCGTCATCCAGGCGCGGACGGGCGCAGACGGGCTTGCTTTAGGCGTGCCTCGCGCCCGCTGCACGTGTCCTCTGCGCGCGTCCGCTGCGCATCCTTCCACCCATGCTCTTTTATGGACCCCTCCCACCTCCAACTAGCCCGCTGATTGGCCCAGAGCGTGGAGGCCAGAAGCACTCCTCCTGCCTTCTCTGCCCTCCGTACAATCGGCACTAGAAGCCGTGACGGACCGGGGCGGAAGGAGAATAAAAGCAGTGAGTGACAACAAAACAAAGTGGTGCAGTACACAAGCAATCCTTAAAAATGCTTTAAAACAGTTAGCGCAATATCGAGTTTCCCTGCAGGTAATAATGCAGCAAGCGAGTCCTAGCAGACTCTGCCACTGTCTGCATTTTGCCTCAGCATGCTGTGCAAGGTGTGCTCCTTTAAGGACCCCTCCCACCTCCATCTAGCCCGCTGATTGGCCCAGAGCGTGGAGGCCGGAAGCACTCCTCCTGCCTTCTCTGCCCTCCGTACAATCGGCACTAGAAGCCGTGGCGGACCGGGGCGGAAGGAGAATAAAAGCAGTGAGTGACAACAAAACAAAGTGGTGCAGAACACAAGCAATCCTTAAAACTGCTTTAAAACAATTAGCGCAATATCGAGCTTCCCTGCAGGTAATAATGTGGCAATCGGGTCCTAGCAGACTCTGCCACTGTCTGCCTTTTGCGGCCTTTTGTTAGTCTTCAGAATATCCTTACTCTCAGGTTTAAATTCTGCAAGGTATTGTATTTCTGGAAAATACTTTAATGCTCTCTTATGATTACTTGCCCTGGTTTACTCACATAATTCCTCTTATCTTGGAAAAAAATAGCGAAGCTTAACATGTCCGAGCATTTATACAAACCTATTTCTCTGCGGAAAAGCATTTTCAAGTTAAAACTGTACAAATTCTTGGTAAGACTCTTTTCTGCGAAATCTCCTCTTACATCTCTTTCATCTTTCATTGTTACCTATGAAGTGACGTAGCAAGCAACACTGATGTGTTTTACAATCTGAGATAGAATAGAGGCTTCAAAATATATCAATGACTACAAGCCTGTGATTCTGTGAATGTGGAATGCAAATATGGATCTACAATTTGTTGCAGACAACTGTACATTATCACAAACATTTTCTACCTCTGCCACTGTACCATCCTAAACAGAGCAGAAGTTTTGAGATAGCAAAGCATCCTAACTAAAGTTTGTATTTTTGAGTTGTGCACAGCTAACATTCTGAAATGATGAAAGGTGTATTGGCAAACTTTCTTTGAAAAACATGCTAGTGAATGTCTCTTTAAACTTGAATATTTTCTTACCTTACATGGATCTATACATTGTAAAATGTAAATTTTCTGTTTAAGACTTTTGCATGGAAAGATATGTAGGAAATTTCTCAATATATCAATTGAGTGCTGTCAAATACTGCAAACTCTACTACAATTCCATTTGTATGCAATGACCTGTCGGCACCTTCCCTGTACCCCTTCAGCAATCACTTCCTCTACTTTTCTTGCTACCATCACTTCTTTTGGAATAGGAGTGGCATTCTTTATCTCATCATCATTTCATAACTTTATTTTGATTTCACAAAGAAATCATAAAAGTATACATCAATATAAAACACCAAATACAATAAAACCATGGTACATATTTGCATAATTGTGATTTTCATAGACATTCAATAACGGTTTCTAATCACAAGAGCTGATCTAATAAAACTCAGTACAGCATTACAGATGTTTGCAGTTGACAAAGATAATAGATATTCATATCCTTCTTTATAATAGCACGATCCAAAGGATAATAGTAATGGTCTAATAAAAGTATTTCTTGGGACCTTATACAAGTGCAAAAAAGAATAAGATGCAGGGTGTTTTGCGAAACCTTATTATTACAAGGGCAGCAAGGTAACTTCTCACTCCACCCCCCCTGCTTTGGAAAGGTAAAAAGGAAGTGTAGAGTACTAAGGCGAAACCTTGTCAAATAGAAAAGCCATTGCGTATTCATAATATATGATAAATAAAAGGGTCGCACTAGTTTGCCCCGAACACGTAATACATATTCGCTGTTCCTTAAGGAGCCCAAACTAGAACTATAGGTGTTTTTGATGGTTAACTTAACCTTATTGATCATGCCAGGATTTGTAAACATGTTTCCTAACCCAATTTTATAAAGGGTATCTCTGACATATCGAAGCCATGGAATTTCCCTATAGTACTCAAGTTTAAGGCAATCTTGTAGGATATCTTTTGTCAACTTCAGTTCCTCAGACTGCCAAACTTTAGACCACAATACTAATGGCGCTACGTTTATGATGTCACTTGCAAACTCAATACCAACCTCCCCATGACAAAAAATATTTGATGTGCTTGCTGGGACAGATAGGAGACGTTTTATAAATGTATTCTCCATAATCTGTAGCTTTTCACAATTTTGTGACCCCAGACACCAGCACCATAGGTCATAGCAGAGAGACATTTAGCTTTATACAAAGTTATTATTTCAGCTATACGTCGTTGTCCTTATTTACTGGCAAAGCGAAAAAGAGCTTCAATTGATTGTGTAACCTTTTGAACCCGGGCTACTATCAGAGGTTCCCAGTTCAATTTTTTATTAAAAAGATTTCCCAAGTAATTGAAGTTGTCAACTTTCTCTATATTTGAGTCCCTCACCATGTACTTGCGGTTTTTAACACTTTTCGGACCGCAAGTCATGGCAAAAGATTTAGTAAAATTGACCCCAAGATCTAAGTTTCCCATAAACATATCAAAGGCATTCAGACAAGTCTGCATGCTGTTGGGAGTAAGGGTCATTAGGACAGTGTCATCTGCATATGACAATATTGGAATTCTTTTGCCATTTATCTGAGGGAAATCAGCACCAGTTTCTAACAAAAAACTTTCTAGTCCGTTCGTGTAAACCAGAAATAAAAAAGGGGGCTAAAATACATCCCTGGCGGACACCTTCAGTAGATAATATAGGTCTAGTCTTCTCTCCCCCAGGGCCATATCTAATTCTCACCGTTGTGGCGGCGTGAAGCCTGCGGAGCAGAGTAACCAAAGGCTCCTCAAACCCCATAGACTCCATCATCCGCCACAATTTACCCCTACCTACCGTGTCGAAAGCACTGGACAAGTCCATGAATGCCAAATAGATAGAGCTATTCTTGGCACCCATGTACTTGCCCATAATCAGTGCTAAATTTAAACACTGCTCAGTGGTTCCTTTCCCTCTTCTAAAACCATATTGGGATTCTACAATAACCCCCGCTGACTCTGCCCATGTTTCAAGGCGAGCCAATATCACCCTACCCATTAACTTACATGACGCGTCTATTAATGATATTGGCCTATAGCAGCGTGGGTCAGACTTATCACCCTTCTTAAAAATAGGTACCACAACTGCCTCTTTCCAAGAGGTCGGAATGGACCCCAGGATTATTGCCTTAAAAACATTCAAAAGTAATGGGGACCAGACCTCCAAATTATGTTTGAAAAGATCCAAGGGTACTGCATCAGGGACTGGGGCCTTTAAGGAAGCCCCCTTGGTCAAAGCCAGCTTTACCTCTGAAAGCATTAATGAATCACTAAGTGATTTTGCTGTTTCTAAATTAAAATTATAATCACCCGTAGTAGCAATCAACAATATCTCATTTGGGTTAAAAATTTTACTGTAATGAGCTACCCAGGAGTCTTCAGGTATGTGCACTCGAATAGTATTATCTTCCCCTGATTTTAAAAAAGGCCTATTTATTATCTCCCAAAAGAGCCTATTATCCCTTAGATCAACCGCTTTTTCCAAGTCTTCCCATGCTCTGGTCCGTAGATAATTTTTTCTCTTACTCAGTACCTCCCTATATCTTTTCCTAGCTGATCTAACCAATTCTATATCCTGTGGGTCTTGGGACAATGCCTTTGTTAAATGTGTTTGAGCAGAAGAACATTCTGCGTCAAACCATTTAGGCCCACGATCTTGTTTTATCCCCCCTGTCTTTACAAGGTGTGAAGCAACATTTCCCAATAACAGTTTAAAATTCTCGATTATGTGGTCTGCATCCGATATGGGTGTCAGACAAATTTCTATCTTATCCTGATTTTCCCTAAAGACATCCGCTTCAAGTTGCCTGACATGTACTTTGTCCCACCTTAAAGTAACACCCTGGATTTGGCTATATACTATAGGTTGTTCCACAAACTGGTTCTTCTCGGGAGCCAGGTTAAAACTCAAAGTTAGGGGTTATGGTCACTAGCTGGGTTCGCCTCAATTCTAAAATCTTTCAGAAAATGAGAATAACCCCTAGATACCATGGCAAAATCAATTACACTCATTCTGCCCCCTGTGCCTTGAAAAGTGGGTATATTCAATACACCAGAAAAGCTAGACGTATCCAAGATACATAAATCATTATTCATGACAATACTATTTAGAGCCTCCCCTTGTTTTGAATGAGTAAAATGAGCCATGGGTTGGTCAGTTAAATCCATCAGACCGCACACTCTAGATCCGCTGAACTTGCATAACTCACAGTTAAAATCACCTAACCATATAATTAGAAGAGGGAAGACCCTGTTTGTCACCTTAACAATCTCTTCCTGTAGGTTATCAATAACTACGATTACATGGGGATCAAATATATTATAGTACCAATTTACAAGAAGAAGGGTTACCGGAAATAAGTCCTTGATCATAAGTAATTGGTACCAAGGTGATTCCACCACTCGGGTCACATGTTTTAAGTTATTTTTTACAGAGATAGCTGTCATAAGCCCACCCTTGGCTCTCCCTGCTTGCGATGGTATTGCACAAACATTAAACATTTGAAATCCATCCAAACTCTGTTCCACAGTACTCCATGTCTCCTGGAAGCAGGCAATGTCAAAAGATTCAATATAGTTTAGCCAGACAGGATCCTCCAATCTTCGCCCAAGGCCGGCTATATTCAAAGAAATTAAACAGAAACATCTAGCCTCCACCCGATTGCCTTCATTTCCCTGTAGTGATTTCTCTATAGGATGAGCTAGGTCACACCCATCTACCCTATTTTCTCTGCAATTTGTTACCACATTAACATCAAGAGTATTTATATCTCTAAATGTACAAGGGTTGTCTCCACACCACTGATCTAAGTCAGGTTTAGGATTTAGTTTATACAGGGATCCCGTATTTCCTTGAATAACATTATCTCCATCTCTGCCATAAACCACAGAATCATTATGTTGTTCACAGCAGTTTAGGAGTATATCACTAACCCAAGGGTCCTCTACATCATTTATGTTATTATTAGTTATTGTCTTCACATCATCCCACAGGGTAGAATCATAGTGGGACACTGGCGCAGGCATAACACCCGCAGCCAGAAAAGAAAGTGTAAACATTTTGTCCCAAGCTAGGATTTTTTGTTGGGAGGTTAGTTTCAGTCAGTCATTTAAATCCATAGGGGTTAACGGATCAAACATATTTGATAGAGGAATATTCCAAAAATCCTTAGGATTTGTAGGGAAGTGGTTATTTGAGCTAGAGTACATATTAGGGTGATTTTGCGAATGGAAAAAATTTGCATTTCTGCTAGAATGTGTGGGAATAAGCTGGTTCATAAATTGTTTCCGATGATAGGGAAAATCCAAAGCATGTCTCATCCGAGGTTTAATCGAGGAGAACATCATGTTTTCCGGGTAAAAGTATGTCAAATTTCGAGTTGACACTCCTCCATTGCTATTACCCGGGAACCAGTCACTAATATAAGTGACCACCCTATGATCCCGAAAGTTGACAACCCAAAAACACCTTCTAACTGAGACAATGTCTCCATTCAAATGTAAAGGTAATGGTCTATTCAAACGTAGCCAATGAATGACTTTGTTTTTTAAGCTAATGTTTGATTCCACATTTCCCTCTGAGACAACAGGGACGCCTGTTAAAATAACAAAAAAATTAGATGAGTCCGGGGCAGATCTACTGTGTTTTTATAGTTAGATTTACCTCTATTAGAGGAGTTTGTTTGGGTAGAAGGCAATCTATTGGTGTGCAGTGGCTTCAAAACCACTGGACGAGACTTTTCTTGACTTGTGGCTTTCATAACTGTTGAAGCTGATGTGCCTGCGAGTGTGATAGAGTTCTTATTCGCAGGCCCATTATTCGGTTTCACAGTAGAAGTGTGTTGCCTACATTGATTGCTTTCAGATTGTTTATTTATAATTTTATTTTCAGTTAGAATAGCTGGGGTAATTGGATTTGAGTTCTCTGATAGGGTAAACTCTGGTAAAAGGTGATCCAATTTTTTATCCAGCCTTTTAAGCCTTTCAACTAGAGGGAGAATAAGAGCCTTTAAAAGACTTTCAACAGCCTCAAGAAGCCCATCATTAAGAGTAGATTTGTGATCCGTAGCAAGTTTCTCTGTTATTACTTCTTTCCCCACTATTAACTCTTTCCCGACTACATCTGATGGAATTTCTTTGGGGACAGCTACCTGTGGCGGCTTCCACGGGTTGCCCGACCCACTTTTATTTTTCCCTCCCTTCCTCCTTCTCTTCCTAACTGGAGAGCGCACCGCTCCTCTGCTCTCATGTCTTATTTGATTTTCACGCAGTCTACTTGGTTTAGTAGTAGATTGAGGATCAAGCAGCGTGTCTATCTCAGTTTGGATCTTCAGGGGTGGAGGTAAGATATTACTAATAGAATGGGGAACAGCATCCAAAGGTGAGGGGGTATTAAGATCTATAAGGTTATTTGATGCGGCCGTGGGCAAGTTACTTTTACCTGTGGAGTTACTTTTACCCTCCACAGCTGGATCCAAGTCTTCCAATAAAGGTTGATTTTCTTGGAAAATTAAAGGAATGTTATCAGTGTTAAACAATTCCGCATCAGCCTCAACATACGTGCTATCAAGTACCGAAGTGCTTACAACAACAACCTTCTCGTGATTAAGAGGGGCCTGTCTCTTAAGAAACTTAATTGAGAGGCGACGCTCGGCCCTCCTTTCAGCTAGAGCAAACTCTCTATCAATATCTTTGGTAGCTCTAGTAAAATATTTATCAAGGGGGCCGAGGATGGATACACTCACACAATTAGGTAGAGAATTGGGAATCGGGCTAGACATTCTTAAATAATACAGTAATAAATAATGTTTAAAAAGGAAAAGGGTTGCTAAACAGGAAGTGGGCAAGTTAAGTCAGCCTATAAACAGTTAAAATAGAAATAAAACACACTATTTCATGAATTACTATCAGAGGAACTCAGGGGTAGATAGGATTACAAGCCTAATAATAATAAATAAACTAAAACAAAGCTTATCAGAGGGGGGGCCCAGCCCAGCCTCTTCCGGCCCCGGACGGCCACAGACGGTCCCGCCCTTGTCCCGGGCTTCTCCCGGGACACTCCCGCGCGCTCCCGCGCCGCGGGGTTTACACTTAACTTAAATACAGAGCTAAAGAGTGAAGGCGGGACTAGGCTAGCAGGGAGAGCGGCCAGGTGACGGGAGGCGGGGGAACCAGGACTTCTGGGAAACGAAGTCCGGACCCCAAACGCTCGCAGCCCAGCTAGCAGTCACTTCGCCCACAAGCACAGTCCAGGTGTCCCTTGTAGAGGAGGAGCGCAGCGGGACCCGCGGAGCGGGTACCGCAAGTTGTGAAGGAAAAGGAACAGCTACAAGGAGCCAGGAGCAGCAACCAATACAACGGTGAGGTGTCCCAAAGAGAGCAGCTACCAAACACCTTTTCAAATGTGGAGGCGGGACTAGGCTAGCAGGGAGAGCGGCCAGGTGACGCCAGGCGGGGGGAACCAGGACTTCTGGGAAACGAAGTCCGGACCCCAAGCGCTCGCAGCCCAGCTAGCAGTCACTTCGCCCACAAGCACAGTCCAGGTGTCCCTTGTAGAGGAGGAGCGCAGCGGGACCCGCGGAGCGGGTACCGCAAGTTGTGAAGGAAAAGGAACAGCTACAAGGAGCCAGGAGCAGCAACCAATACAACGGTGAGGTGTCCCCATTCTTCATCTCATAACATTGTCCCGCATAATCAACTGCAACTACTAACATGCTCTCTTGGAAGTAGCCTTCTTCATTAAAGAAAGGCTCTGTACTAGAAGTATGTATCCATTCACCACTAAAATCTTTGCAAAAGTTAGTTCTATTGACAAGCCTTTTCTTTACTTTGTGTCCTCATTGACAACATCATTTTTTCTAGTGTCTTCATCCTGTTTAGTATCAAAACAAATACCTTCCTCTTGAGAGCAAAGGCCTAATCTACTACACCCTCAACAAGCTCCTTTTGTCTGACTGTTTCTCTTCTTCTTTTATACTTCTTCATAGTTGTTAATGAGTTTTGTATTACTCTACTGTGGACCATTCTAACTCTGATTTACTGCCTCTGCCCTCTGTAGATTGTGTTCTTTTCTGTTAGGTTTTTAGTCTTACTTTTCAGTACCTTTTCACCTTTCTTAGTGGTTGTCAAAGTTTGTTTTTCAATTTCTTCATTTTACACTCTTCCAAGTTGCACCCACACAATTGTAAGAAATGTTCTTGTCCTCTTCCCAGCAACTCTTTTCTCTTTCACTACTTTTTCTGCATTTTGCCCTTTTGTTTCTCAATTGTGAGGAGATGGTTGTGTTGCTGCTGTTTCTTACTTCTCTCACTTTTTGATGGCATTGTTACTGTCTGTAATTTACTAGAGATTGATGCCTAAAATGAGAAATTAATGAGTATATTTACCTTTTAATGATGTACTACCAAATTACATCTTTCAATTTCTTATCTACAAACATAAACAGTTGTATTATAATAGAGATAATATAGACTCTGAGATATGCATACAGCCACTAGATATCGAGACAGTATCAGACTACAGGAGGTAGCCCGTAAACCCTATAGAGACCCGGGCTAAAATGTGTAACATAGAACAGCGTCTCTAAGGGTGTAAGTAACAGGGCAATTTTATCTGGAGCACAATTAGTTGCTCGGAGCACAAGGAGTGAACAGGGAGACAAATGATTTAGAATGACTGCACAGTATTTGTTGTATATATTTCTTCATATATTTTAGACAGACATGAAAAAGCACAGCGGTACATTCGATGGCATGTAACCTATGTGATATTGTGTACAAGTGCTTGTGAAATAGTGAACGGTGCAAGTGACATGCAAAATAGTATATACAGCAACAAGAAGGGGTGCAAAAAACAAAACAAATAGTATACAGACTTTAAACATAAAGATACCCAAAAATCAATGTAATTATATACAGAAGGTTTAGGTGGGTATCCTTGAAATATTGGGGCCATAAATTATGCTGTGAGAGTCAACAGCGTTTCTGCCTTTAAGGATGTTAGGCCATCATCAGGACCAGGTTACAATTATTTACATGGCAGTGCTGTTGATGAGAATACGCATACTTAATGGAGGACCAAAAGAAAGGGAAAGTTTACAGGAAGATTTAAGATGAGCCTAAGTAGAAATCATATGACAGTTAGAACGCAGCGTTTAAACCGTTAAGTGAAGTAATACTGTGCTTGGAGACAAGAATGGTAGAGCACAGAACATGCTGATTCAAAAAGGCGCCGAAAGGAATAGGACATGTTGGAGAATTAAGAAAGAATATCTGTGGGTGATGGAAAAGCGCTAGGGAAGTGGCCTCAATCGGCTGAGGGAACTTTCAAGGGGGGGTGGTGAAGCGCACAAAGTAAGGAACAAAACTGGTGGAGCGAACCAGAGTCAATCTGGCAAAAGGAGCTGAGGTGCACAAACACGCTGTTTTAAGGATAAGTCATGACGTGTCCATCTGGATAATGGGGGAGCAGGACAATGGCATGAGTGCAGCAGAGAAACTATTAAGAGCGAAGTAGGAGTGGATAAGGGAGCTTCAAAACTCACCGTTCTCTGTGGTGAGGGTATAGGCATTGAAGCAATGGCTGGTGATTTGTAACCAGTAGAAGAGCCAGCGGAGTTCTGATGGGCAATGTTTGAAGAGCAGTGAGTTGCGGCAAGGTGCAATCATCTAAGTAGAAAAATGAATAAAAAAGCCTTGAGCGTGGGCACAGTAGTGCACCAAACAAGTACCCATCAGGGCGTATGATACAAATATCATAACCAATGATTATTAATGTGGGCACAAGGTAGTCTGGTGTGGAAACCCTGCTTGTGAAGCAGACAGTTAAATATTTCAAACGTGGGCTAAAAGTATAAATGGCGCATGCTTGCACTGAAAAAGCATTTAAGGAAACTGATGTAACCTCTAAGTAGAAGAAAAGTTCTCATATCAAGGTATAGTTCCACTCATCTTTGGTGTTTAAGCCATGTTCAATAGTGTTGTATCGAGCTATCCAGCAACATTCACATCTATTGAGAAGCTTCTGCATGTTACCTCCCCTGAGTGATAGGGTCGGTTGATCAATAACCAGCCAGGTAAATTTAGTCTTCCTGTGACCACGTTCTTTGAAGTGAGGTACTAAGGGTGCGTTGAGTTGCCACATCTGATGCGACTCCGATGCTGGATGATCCAGTCCATTATCTTCTGAGTCATCTGTCCTATGTAAAAAAGGTCAAGAGGGCAACGTATAGCATATATAACATTGTTTGATCTGCAGTTGGTAAATGTTTTCAGTGGGTAACTATGTTCGTAGAACTGGAAGTGTTTGGTGTTGAGTGATGTGAAACATGCTACACATTGCTGACATTTATAGTGGCCTAAGGTGGGTGGTAGGCCCCAGGCACTTGTAATGGTTTCCTCTCTCGTATTGCCTTTGGGTCATGTTACGGCATGTACCACATGGTCTGCGAGGTTCCCCCCCCTGGGATAGGAGAACAAGGGTGGTTCTTGAAATATGTTTAGGGGGGTAAGAGTGTTCCAGTTTCTTTTGATGATTTTGGATATATTGTTGCTTGTTGGGGAAAAAGTAGTGACAAAGGGAATACAGATGTTGCTCCTTTTCTAATCTGGTGTGAGCAGGGTATCCCAGTGGTTGTAACATGCTCGTTTGTGGGCTCTGGTGACCAATTTCTTGGGGGTATCCATGAGCGATTAGTTTTTCAGTGAGTACTGCTGTTTCGCGGAAGAAGTCCTTCCTCCACTTACAATTGCAGCGGATTCGGAGGAATTGGCAGAAGGGAAGCCTGTTGCGTTGACCCCTTGGGTGGAAGCTAGAAAATAGTAGCAGAGTATTGTGCTCTGTGAGTTTTCTGAACAGGACTGTGCCTATTTTATTTTATTCCACCTGAAGTGAAAGGTCTAGAAAAAGAGAATGGTTCTCTTTTGGATCAATGGTAAACTTCAAATGAGGTTTACAATTGTGGACATAGAATAACTAAAACAGACACTCATATACTGGCACATTTACTTAAACATCTCATGGCATCGCAATAGGTGTACTGCTACGCTTATTCACATTAACAGCTAAGTACTGACACAACCTAGTTACTCAGGCCTAGTATTCAAAGGGTGAATGCTTGTGTGAGTAGTTGTATGGGTGAGTTAATGGTGGTGTAAGAAGCTGTATGTGAGAGTGAGAGGGAGTGTAAATAACTGTGTGGATGAGTGAATGGGTATGTGACCGTTGGACGTGGCCCTTTTTGCAGGTTCACCCCTAAAATCTTTGCTTTTATTTGTGACCTGATACTTGTTGTTTTTGGCTTCTGCGCACTTTAACCATGTGTCCCAGTGTAAAGTGTGTGCGCAATCTGAGTGCATGCGGGGAGATTGGCCTGCCCTCCCATAGCAATGCATGGGGAATGTGTGTGTCCATGGTAGTTCCTGATGTGTGGGGAGTGCAGAGGCGAGTCTGGTATGTGCGAACTCGTGGGATTAAATGCTGCGCAATGGTGTGTGCAGATTTTAATGTGTCTAGTGTGGTAGTGCCACTTCTAGAAGTTGGCATGTCTGTGTAGTAAATCTGAATTGACTGTCTGGCTTGTGATTGGCTGGAGCTGGCTGGTGTGCCTGGCTCCAGGAGTCACAATGGGTCTGCCCCGGTGGTGAATGGAGAGATCTGCATGTTGACGGGAGGGAGGAGTGCACCTGGGACCTGAATAGGGCTGGGCCTTCCCTGCACAATGCTGGCTCCGCCCCCTGTGGTGCGTCTGATGTCCCTAGCCTGTCCTGTGAATGGGGAGAGGGGCTGAGCACAACAAAGTGCTCCAGAACCAGCTGCGTCTGGTTTTCCCCCTACCCTGCACCCTCCAGACAAAGGAAATATGTGTATAAAAAGGGGCTGTGACCCCATGCAAGTGGTTCTCTGATCCTAAACTTGAGGGGGGCCTGCTGCTGCTGCTGGGCGCCAGGAGGACCGCCACTGATGACTGCCTCCCTGCTGGAGGACCCTGTGAGCTGGCCCCTGGGCCAAGCCTTTGCCCTCCCCGCACCCTGACAGACTTTGCCTGGACTTGTGACTTTGTTTCCCCTGAGAGCGCTTTGCTTTTCATCCTAGGAGGAGCGCTGTGCTCGGCCCAGGAGGACTGCTGTGGGGCCTGCAGCACGGAGGGCTGCCTTGGGATTTCCTCCCTTGTTTTGACATCGAGCAGGTACCCACCCTGTCTTTATGTACGCTTGTGTTGGCAGGTGCCCACCCTGCATTCTGGCCGGGTGCTTGTCCTGCTTAATTGCGGGTGCCACCACGATTGTTTGGCCATTCTTGAGGAGATCGGGTGCCCACCCCGAAGTTCCTTTTACCCTAGCGGGTGCCCACCTCGCCAGGGACATTGCCGCTTTATTATTTATTACGGGTGCCCACCCCGCTGGCTACCCCTCGTATTGCTACCATAGTCCGGACCGGAAGTCAGGGACTCCTGCCCATGACGTGGGCAGGGCCTGAAATCCGGCCGGAAGAGGAGGAAGCAGGAAGTGTGCACGGCCGGAGCTTCCCACGGAGAGGAGAGGCTCCCGGGTACCGCCACAAGATGGGAGGCATGCTGAAGTGGCTGGCGGGGCTCCTGTGCCGAGAGGAGAGCCCCGCGTACAGCCAGAGTCCACCCAGGGAAGCCGCAGAGGAGACAGAGCCTGCGGACACCCGAGGAGCCCCGCTGAGGAGGGCTCCTCCGAGCCGCACGAGCACCAGGAGCAGCGCCGGCAGAGGAGCCCGCCGCAATAGGGCCGGTGAGTGAGGCCCCTGTGTTCAGTATTGTAGAGGGGGCGTCGGGGTACATTGTTGGTGACTTCCCCTCTTCTCCTACCGGTGCTGACTTTGTTTGGGGGCTATTTCCTTGACCGCTCTCACGAGGGGGGGACTAGAGAGGGCTGAGACCCCCGAGAGAGGCTGCATAAGAAGCCCCCAACCGGTGTTTAAGTTCTGAGCGGCCCCACCTGGCACTGGGCCGCTCCAACGTTGGGCAATTGTCATCAGATCCTTTGTGTCTCCACCGAGGGGGCACATCCTTGTTTAACGGATCCCGAGGGGCCCAAGTCCTTGCCCTGTTTGTTGCGCCCTTGCACCCAGGGCCTTCGTGGCTCCAACGAGGCCACAGTTGTTTCAGGGCCCATTTGTTGTGGAGTCCCAGTAGGGCCCAGAGGCACTGAAGTGCCAGTGCATGGTTATTGGCATTTGTTCTTAGGGCACATTGAGAGCACGTGCCCATCTCTTGGTGATCCTACAGCTGCCCAGCAATTAGTGGGCAGATGCCACGTTTAGGCCCCAGACCCTTGCGCATTCTGCTTTTGCTGCCTGCGCAGCCAGCCCTGACTTTTGGACATAGGGCGTTAAGAGGCCAGTTGGCCTGGGGACCATGCCTAATGTGATTTTGCGCAAGGTGATTGCCTACTGTGGTTGTGATGATAATGGCCTAATGTGATTTATGCGTAATGTGCAATGCCTTTATGCCTGTGATACCTATACAGTGTTTTATGCTTAGGAGGTTGTGTTGCCTAGTATCATTTATGCTAGTGAGTTTATGATTTCCTGCGTGATCTATGCCTATGGTGATTATTATTGCGTCATGTGTACCTACCTTTTACCAGTGGTGACTGGTTGTGTTCTACAATGGGTATTTTGTGCTACAATTATTCTATGTTCTAGAAGTGCGATTTCTACTAAGTACTATTTCTGATGGTGGCCCATGTGGCCCGGTCCTGTGTATATAATGCCCTGTAAATACTGCCCAGTGCCAATTGGCACAGTTTAATTGTGTGATTATGATCTAATGTGTTTATGGTAATACAAAGGCTATTTTTATATATATCCTTGTGTGGAGTTCCTATTTGTGGTGTACCTACTGTGTTGCTGCTGTGTGTGTGTGTTGCGCAAACGCTTTAAACATTGCCTCCGAGATAAGCCTGACTGCTTGTGCCAAGCTACCAAGGGGGTGAGCAGGGGTTATCTTGCCGTGTAACTCCCTTGCCCTGACTAGAGTGGTGGTTTCTGCCTGGCTTTGGCGCAAGCCTTAGACAACCAGAAATACCATTTCTAACAGTGACTAGCTGTATAAATGAGTGAGTGCATGTGTGAGTGCCTGTGACAGATTGCTCATACAGCTACTCACACACCTGCTCACTCACCCATGCTGTTACTCACATACCCTCTCACTCACCAATACACTTACTTACACAGACCTTAACTCTTAGAAGCTTACCCTATTGCCTAACTGAGGGGACAGTTGTAAGTGGTAGAGGAGTAGTTTAAGGCTTGAGAAGGGCTTTTAAATTTCAAAACAGCCTAGAAGTAAAAGTGCATGCACAGGGTTAAGGATACCAGCCTGAAGAAGTGCTTAAAGGCCTAATTCTCTGGATGGGTGATGTCTTAGTATCAGTTCTTCAGTACATATCTAAATGAGTGTCTCAGTCCCTATGTTTTGAGCTATGATTGTAAGTATATGTAATTTTCCGATAAATGACTGCCTCTCTTTATGACATCTATGATTCTCTAAATGTGTCTGTAAAAGTCTGCGTGTATTGTCTCCCGTGTGTGTTAGTGAGTTTTGGAGATTTTCAGTGTGTGTGCAACTGCTTCCATTAGCACTAGATACATATCAGTTGCCCCTGTTTATGCGAATGAATGTTTAGATGCACTATCACTATCTCACTGGGGGACAGAGTTACAAGAAACTAAGGCAGCGTGGTGTGATGTATTCCTATAGGTTCTGAATCGATCCCCCTATTCCTGACCCTATTCTGGTTAAACAAACCAACAAGTTAACTAGCAGTCAGCCCATGAGGCAGAAAACCCCCATGATGCAGATACCGTTATCTGACGCAGTCACACTACGGCACAGGAACGTGTTATCTGATTAGGTCATAACGCTTGCGATCTAATTAGACAAGCGATATTCCTCCAGCCCCTGATAAGGCATACGGAGTTCTCATAACAAATCAAACCTATGACAACCTGGGCAAAACCCTGCGGCCATTGTTTTGATTTCACCGAGAACTTCAGCAAAAGAATGTGCTAACGAGCAAGTCGTATGACATCCTTATTGACGTATCTATGTCCATCCTTACGTCAATCTCGGCACCTTAAAGGTATAAATATTGCCGATATTGCCCTATGCAAAGACACGCGGTGGTGACAAGACGGAGCAGCCATACTTGCCGAAGCCCAGAGCAGAGCAGACCCCGCTGGCACAGCCCCGCCTTCCTGACGCGCTGAGAACGAGACGCGCTGATTTCTCCTGCCGAGAGATCCAGCACCGGCGCTTCCGGGTAGCCCTCGCAGGCAGCCTGGAATATCGAGACCAGAGAGAGAGATACCATCCCTCATTCATCCTTAATTCCAGGTACAGAACTGAACAACCCCTCGCAGAGAATTCTTTAGTTATTCACTTGGCAAAAACAAACTTAACTTAAACTGTAACTTTCTATTCCCGCCCACGTATTAGACTTAGGTCAGGTACACGGGGTAGGCGTATTTAGAAACACCAGTTGAGTACGTTTAGTCAAATGTATATGTGTATGTAATATATTTTATTCATTTTAAAACATCTTATGGCTTAGAAACCATATCAATGTTTTTACAGTATTATTTTATACTTCTGCTTTTAATGTATGCACTTTACTTAACTATAAGTATTGCAATAATATCGATCCATTTCTCTTGTATGAGAAAAGAGACTGATCAATAAATAACACCTTTTTATTGAACACGCCCGTCTCTTCCTTTTCTCTACATTCTGATGAGACTAAGAATGCACGTACTGACTGAGTAAAATAAATTGCCTTTTGTTCACACGACTCTCGAGATACACTCTTGATTAGGGGAGAGCAAAGTTGTCATGTTCTATGGTTGTCAGAAACTAAATCCCTTCTTGTCTAATCAGGGAAGTGAATTCCTACCTGAACATTCGAGAAAGTTTCTAGTGAACTCTGAGCTAGCTGGCAAACCCAAAACTTTAAGTCTAATATCGTCAGTAGTAGACCTAGTTAACGTCTGGTCTAGGCCTTTACTATTGAAGGTATTATTCCAATGCGCAGAGCCTATTGGGATAATAGGAACTACACTACATGGCGCCCAAAGCGTTTGGAAAGGGCGATAAAACTAACGTAAGACATTTAAAGTAACTCAGTCGTGCTTTCTCACTCAGACCCCTTTTTTCCCATTATACTCCAAAGACGTCTGGAGTGGGTAAAAGGTCATATCCGCCAGACCTCGCAGGAGGGAACTCCTATGTATGGTTCTTGGTATAGTCAACGTTGAAGGATACACTGTTCCAAAATATTGTGCATCTAATCTTTGTTTCCATAAGAAACCTGATCTGCAAACAAACAAAATAACCTTCTGGACTGTATAATGTCAGACAGTGAAGGAGAAAGAGAGGCAGTTAGATTAGCAACTGAACTCGCAGCAGCTGATGCTACCATGCAAGACGCAGACCCGGATATAATACTCATCCCGGTCATCAAAAGGAAATCTATAACCATAAAACTTATAGAAAATGGACTGACACCTAGAGGTGGTACAGTCATATTCGTAATTGAGGCACACGAATATCGGCAGACAGAGGTATACTATTCATGGATAAATTTTCCAGCAGCAAATCCTGTAACAAAGTACTTCCACTATTACAAAATAGAGGAACCTCCTGAAACGTACACTCCTTTCGAGGAGGTGGAAGTACCACTCAAATTTCAAGAGCATTTGCTCTTATTTGATGGCGCCCTAAAACATAATAATCACATCACCAGGCTCGGTCCTTTAGGTAGACCAGGAGCAACGTGGCCGGTCCTAGCCGGATACACACCACATCCAGACATCGACGGGATGTCTGCAGCTAACCTATTAACACAGCTAAAACAATTAATAAAAATACATAGACAATTAGTCCAGTATGTGATGCGGACTTCAACAATTCAGCCAGCGATTAAACTCCCGCAGCTGACCCCTCACCAGGGGAATACAAATAAAATTACACCACAGAACATCCAGTCCTGCCTAGGTAAAGTACCGGCTAAACGGGAACAAATACCATTCTGGCTAGCGCAGAAAATCACCCAAATAGAGGCGGTGTTTCCAGACACCACCCCGCTAGAAAAGCACAGGATTCTGACTATCTGTCTTCCAATGGGAATCGCACCACACATTGAGGACTGTGACACTTGGGGTACAGTCTTTTCTTCCATTTACACAAAAACGCACGGTGTTCCATCCATTTCGGTAATACCAGATGTGCTAAAACAAATTCAAGATGAATATGGTCCAGAACCCGCTTTAACTCTTGGTATGAAATTACTAAAAGACTTCAAGCAGGTCTCGGCTATATTGTTAGCCAACATAAAGGGAGAAGCAGCAAACGTGGCGATCCGCCAGAGGTTAAAGGAGACAGATATAGCAGACCAACCAGCTGAAATTGCCAGAATCATAGAAAAATCCTATGAGGAACTAGGTAGAGATAGTCTAGGTGGAATACCAGTAAAACCACAACTGATTGAAAGTCCTGAAAAAATATTTTTTAATAATAATTCAACATCACAGAAAAAGAGCTGGGATGGAAACAAACAATCCAATCCTAAAGAAAAGAAATTCCAGTCCAGAGGCAGGTCTCCAAGGCGAAGAGAAAAATCTCCGACCCAAAGACACAGGTCACCCCAGAGTGACCCCTCTGGGAAAAGATATAACCTTAGAAATAGGGATAATATAAAAAAGCCTGATAGATATCAAGACATTGATACACGTCCCTCTCAATCTTTTCAGACTTCCTCGCAGAAATCGGAAAGAAGAGGACGATCAGAACAAAGAGAAGAGCACGCCAAGTCCAAAGACAAGGAACCTGCTCAGCTAAAAAAGAAATTACAATTTCCAAAGAAGAAGGTAGCCAGCATTAAAATAGTTAACAATGCCGAGAATTCTGAGGACACAACTGAAAAACGGGGAATGGGCTCAGACAATGCTAGACAGCGCAGCAGAAGTGAGCATAGCTCGCAAAGTCCTTATGAATCATCTGGAGACAGTGGACACGAATGAATATCTTCAAGTGGAAACTGCAGACACCAGAGTTAGCAAACCTCACAAAATATACGAAATAACATTACGTATAGAGGGAGATAAGACTAGGAAAATAAGGGGACTATTTTGGGATAATCTCTCCAAGGGCTATGATATCCTTCTAGCTGAAAAAGACTGGCCACCAGAGTTTGTCAGGGATTGCCCTCATGGCGAAGAAGTAATTATGCCTGCCTTCTCAAATCATATCCCAATTCATAAAAAATACACACTTGCTAGAAAGTGGGCAGTGGCTCTAGCCCCTGCTTTATATAAAAATCACGTGGGATGGGATGAGGACTCTCCTCCTCACAAAATCCTGTTAAAGTCACAACCTACTGCACAAAGGCAGTACCCAATTAAGTAAGAAGCTAAAAAACAGGTAAAAGAAATACTAGACCAGCTAGAATACCAGGGGGTGATTGAAACTTGCACCTCACAAATGAACAACCCTTTGTTTCCGGTCTCCAAACCAGACAATTCATATCATCTAGTTTTGGATTACCGACACCTTAACACATGTTGCAAAACTTTTGCAGTGCAAAATTCGCATAGTGCTGCACTAATGAATAACATAGTGCGCAAAAAATACAAAACAACATTAGACATCTCTAATGGATTCTTTTGTCAAAACATAGCACCAGAGAGCAGATATTTGTCTGCGTTCTCAATAAATGGCACTCAAAAACAATTCTGTCGGTTAGCCCAGGGGTACAAGAACAGCCCGGGAGTATTCTCAGCGAGAGTAACAGAATTACTACAAATATATGATGATGAAGCATTATCTTATGTCGACGACATTTACTTAACAGATGATGACTTGGAGACTCACTTGAAGAGAGTGAACACCATAATACTTGGGTTCGCAGCAGAGGGTTACAAATTCAACTTTAAAAAATCCAGAATTGCCCATCTGACAGTCCTGTTCTTAGGATATGAATTATCAAGTGAAGGCAAAAGCCTGGCCGACAATTTCCTAGAGAAATGTGCCGTAATCCAAGCACCTAGAACACTAAAAAACCTACAGTCGATTCTAGGCTTCCTAAATTTCGGAAGAACATACATTGCAAATTATGCAGAAAGGGTCAAACCCCTTTATGATCTGATAAAACCAGATTTTAAAAGATCCAATTGGACTCAAACACACACAGAAATTTTGAGATCCTTACAAACAGACATGCTAATTAAAACAAAATTAGAAACACGTGATAACACACGCAATCTTGTGATTCGAGTCATCCCAGGGAGATGCGGATTCACATACCTGACCTCTAATGAGGGAGAAAAGGTACCAATTGCATTCAAATCACACTTGTACACAGAAGCTGAAAAGAAGTTCAGCATTAAAGAAAAAATTGTTCATGCTGTTCAAACCGCAACAGCTAGAGAAAAAGATCAAGCTGACGGTAGACATGTCACAGTCAGAACAGCAGAATCAGCCTTTGAGGCACTAACAACACCGTGTAATTTACCAACAACAACATTAAATCCGGAATGGATACAATGGGTGAATTCAATCACAACGAACAAAGTATACTATTACTTTGATCCAGAACTAGAAGAATAAAAAAATCTAGAATATAAAAAAACATACCCTCTGCCAATCGACATTCTGCCTTTACGACATTACGCCTGTGTAATTTATACAGACGGACATGCTCAACCCCCCGTTTGGGGAGAACAGGCATACAACCCCACATGTGGGATTACAAAAGAGGTGTGGCGCGGAGGTAAACTAAAACCTCTATTAACAAAAACACACTCAGTAGAAACTAATTCAGAACAACAAACTGAAATACTAGCATTGAAAATGGCGCTAGATAATGCGGATCGCGAATTCCCGACACTTATAGTGTCAGATTCATATTACTGCGTCAAATCATATAACAAGGATTTGCAGACATGGATTCAAAACGGTTACAAAGATGACACAGATGCACCAATAAAGCAGAAACTGCTCTGGGAACAAATAGCTCTTTTACAAAAAGAACTACCAAAGACTCACGTGACACACTCACTGAGTCTTCAGCGTGATGGCGTTCACGTTGCAGGGAATTCATTGGCTGAGACAGCCACAGCGGCAGCCACTAAATCGGCTCCCGTAGTTCGAAAAAAGCGTACATTAAAATACATTGACGGTGAAACAGTGCTGACGGTGAAAACGTCATCAAAAGGCGACTGCTCAGCGCTACCGATCAACTATCCACTCAATTATACATCCATAATCGATGCAAACTCCGTCCCTTTTGCTCGAATCCCTGGAGTGGGGGATAGAGTGATTCCAAACATGGACAGGAGAAACTTGTTAATCGCAGACGCACATATGGGCGAGGGTCTCAGACACCTCAAACTAAAAGATTCTCTGGAAGAATTACAATCACGGTACTGGTGGCCAGGCATGAGCCTGCGTCACACCATGTTTGTAAAAAACTGCCCAAACTGCAACAGAGATCGCAGTGGGGAAAGAAACAGTTTAATACCTCGTCATTTTACTCCAGGAAAAATCAAGGGTAAAAAGGAAGGCTTGCGATTAACATATACAGGCTAGTTTCCACTTATAATGTAGGCCACCAGCACTCGGCTGACGTCTGGACTGTTATACAAAGATTTGCGAGTCTAAATGGCATATACGCTAAGAGCATGCTACGTTTGACCATTGTTTTCACTCTAGCCCTCCAGCCTGATGGGGAACATGGCCAAATGAGCATAGCACAGCGGGAATCTTCTCACTTCCTTCCTGAGGGATACGGGATGGTGTAAAGAAAAAACCAAGGCATAAAGCAATCTATAACGGAAAGGATATTAGGTTCGGGAGCTGGGTGGGTCAAACATCTAATAAGTGTCCAACGTAGTCTAAATAACTTGCCAAGAAATTCTCTGAAGGGATTCAGTGCGTACGAATTATTATTTGGAACTAGGATGTTGATCTCTGACATTGATAGTCAGACTTCAGTGGTGAAAGAAAAAAGCTTTGATATCAAAGACCGTTTGGCTATTTTGCAGGACTTAAACAAAACAAGAAAAGACCTGAGCAACATAAAGTTGAAACAACAGCCAACAACCACTGAAGAACCACCACCTGTCCCAGCAAGACCTGTCTGGATTCCAAAAGTCGGGGATCTAGTCAGGGAAAAGATCGCGGTAAAGAAGGAATTTGGGCCTTCTTACAGGAAAGCAGTTCCTGTCTTGTCTATCAACGGGACAAGATCTGTTGTACTACCGCCACTTGCTGGTAAAAAGGAGAACCGAGTTGTATCCATCGACCTGGTAAAACCACAATCATGTGGCCGATAACAAACAGTAGGCCAAGTGGACTCCCAATAAGTAGCCGAACACCAAGGTTTGCTACCAGTACAGAGGTCCTAACGAAGAGGCTCATCACATTCGAAACGCCTACAGAAGAACAACAAGGACTATGCAACAATGCAATAGAACTCAGACCTCTGAAAACCCAAATAAAAACATTTAGCAGAGACACACCAATCTATAATGAAGTACCAAGCGAAAATGCAAGAAACAGTAATCCTGAAGCAATTGGAACAATTGACAGAACTGCATCCGGCTACTTCATAAACTTCGATGATTCCTCTGAAGGCTTCAGTGAATCAAAGACACAGCCATCATCAAAAACCTTTCAAGATAAAGCTAAAGAACTTTTGAAACAACTGAAAGAAACATATCTGATTTCTCCATGGATCGAATTTTGGGTGGGTTTTGGTGCATTTATCCTCATACTTTGGCTCATCATGGTACTTACTTTGGGACGCTTCGTTGAGGGAAAATATGCTAAAATGGACACAGCAAGTCAGAAAATCAACTTGATCCTCAAACCACACACATCGTCACACGCCGAGAAAAGAGAACTTTCTTCAGTCAACTTCACAGCCAATCCGATACCGGGTGGGGTAGCCTGGGACAACACTGACTATGAAATTTATGGTCCGGTCGAAATCCTGAAATATCCACACCAAATTAAGATCTCATTGAGTGACTTTGCAAAACCAAGCTCATTTGCTGATGATTGGGACTTCGAAAGCATTAATAATATGATGTCTGACTTAGTAATGTCTGCTAAATTTACCAAACATGATTATTTGCAGGGTTCTACAAATTATGATAGTATGTACTGTTATAACCACTATGGTAACCATTTTTTACATAGATCTGCACAACCTAGAAATGTTTTAAATTATAATCAATGGGAACATTGTGCAACCCCTCCAAAAGGAAGCTCAAGAACCTTCTATGACAAATATTCATACTTTTCAGGTTTTAACACAAGTAATGCTGAAGCATTTTATTTCAAATTGTCAAACAAGACAGGAACTAAGACCATGATAACAAACACAAAATTGATATATTCGGACTCATTTTTTGAACAAATGAATACTTTTGGTTTTAATTATTGGGACAAAAATGTTGAATTGAAAAGTGTTTGGGGCACAAAAGAATGGCAAGTACAGGGTATAGAATCTTTGTTTAGAGCCTGCATGATCCCAGAACAAATGATATTTTTAAACGACACTGTTCAACAAACTACCTGTCTTGGCCTAGCCAAAATAAAAGACTTAAATAAACCGTCTATTCCAAAACCAACAATGTACAGCAATACCTCTACAGATGAAGAGATAGACGTAAATTATGTATTAAACCAAAACAGAACACATCCTGATTGGAAACAGTGGTTGATCTGGCCCACAGATACTAATAACTGTCAAGACAGATTCCTGAACAAAACACAGGGGTTCAAAATGACCAGGCCAGACCCTAGATATCCTCAAAGACATCACCCAGGGATAATAACCACCTACAGTGTGGGCAAATTATGCCTTCAATGGCTACAAACTTCCACACTGACAGAAATTAAGCAACACCTAACTTTACTTACTGATGGTGCTGACTTGCGTGATTTCATTATGGGACCGCGCAAACAGCGTCAAAAACGTTTCATAGCAGCCTCTGTATATGCAGCATACAATGAGGCCTGGAAGGTTACTCAAATTGAAACAGCAGAGAGAATACGGGAAATTGACCGTATTAATTTGGAAAAATCACTTTCTGTAGTGGACAATGGGTTAATGACTCTGTCCTCCAGAATTTTTTCTTTGGACAGCATTGTGTCTTCAGCAATCGACATATTATCGCAAGACTTACTGTTATTACAACACGGTCAGTCTCAATTGCGTTCTATTGTACAGCTTGGCTGGACGTTACAAAGTCTGCGTTCAGGCTATGTGCCTTGGCGTTTAATCAACACAACGTCACTATTCCAAATCTTTAACCTTACTGATAGACAAATCAGTATGGCACAAAAGGGTGCTGATTATACAATCTTGAGCATTGAAAAACTCGAAAGATTACCAGTGACAATGTCAGAACGACCTGTCAGTGAATGGATAATACATGGGATAATAAATATTCCAATCTCAACCTTCAGGTTTCAATACTGCCAAAAATATATACAGGCTGGCATGTACGAGAAATTGGGAAAGGGGTACATTAAAACAACATGGAACCTGCCCTATTCACATGCATGTGTCAGTAATAAAGGACAGAAAGTGTTTCTTAGTGGCAATAATTGTGCGATGTCACTAAGCGGCACGCTTCTGTGTAACGGAATTAGTTTGCATGGAGCCTGTGAAGGGAATTCATACAACCTTTCATGTCACCAGCAAGGCGCACCTGCAACAGAGATAGAACCATTCTTTCAAAGACTCTACAATGGGAGTTACATTCTAATTGTAGATCGCAGATGTTGTAGTCTTATGCCCGGGACTCCTTATCTCGTAACTACGACTGCGAAGGTCAAGTGCTGTGGACGCTCATTGTTCCCCAGCTCCTTTCCAGACAGGGAGGCAAGGGCATGGCCCAACTTGAAAATTACTTCTATTCGAATAGATACTTTAAGCAGAATGAAAACAGTGCTTCTTCAGACGCCTACAAGGCTCACGTCATCAAAAGAAACGTATGATCTACAAGTCGCAAGGACGACTGCAGAGATACATTCATTGTTATCGACTAATTCCCCCTTACATTTCGCAGAAATCCTGAATGAAATCTTAAATATTTCTGATACCAATGGGGTCTCAAAGGTATTTAAGACAGTATTTTCGATGGCATTAACACCATTCAAAGCCATACTGGGTATTTTTTCCAGATTTCGTCCATTCGATTTTTGGCGGACTTCCCCTGATCTTGGGACTAATTGCAGGAATACTATTCTTGGTCCTTATTTTTCGTTATGGCAACCCATGTCACAGACCAAACTCTTGCGACAAGGGAAGAAACAATCCTAGCCATTGGATACCGGGACCGGATATCAAATATCCTGGGACTCTCCCGGCTTAGAGACCTGAACATGACTTGGTTTCTATCATTTCGACCAATGTGGCAAAGATGTGTTTTACCTGTATTAAGGTGTCTGCTATGCGGAGAAGAATGCGTGTTAGACACCTGTCTGACGCTACAATCGGATGCGCCAATGGATGCAGAAACATTGTTGAGCCCGATCAAGGTTCACGCTTTGTGCTGCCCTCAACGGCTACCAATCCTGATGACGGCATTCGTGGAAGCTTCACCACTACGATTAAGGGGTAGTGAAGTTCAAGATGAAAGCAGCATCGAACAGGTACGACCTTCTGTCAGCAATGCGAATCAGAATGTCAATGGAGAAAATCATGCGCACGAATGCATGGTTACACCTTTTTCCGAGTTAGTGGAACTTTCCCAGGAAGCTGTTGACAGCTTTTTCGAAAGCCTAAATGATATGATGTTCTCACCAGAGCAGAAATAGAGTCTTTTGAGCAAGCTCGCACACGGCGTTCCCTGAATTCGGCCTTCAACTTTAAAAATAAAGTCACATGAACAATTTTCCTCCAGTTCACGGACAGCAATTTTTCAGCGGCCCCAAAATATTTTTGCATATTTTTCGGGACACTATCTTCTGCTTAAAGTAAGAACTATTCTTAGAGAACTAAGGTTTCTAAATTTTAGATAGCTTATAGACATTAGCTGCCCGCTGGTATGTTCATAAATATTTTATTGTGTGATGGAATGGTCTCGAACCTTTTTTCTGTATTAAGAGCCGTTTCATGTGTAAATTATCATATACCAAATAGCAATAATGTATACAAATGCGTGATTACTTTGGCATTATTCTACAGCTTGAGTGCATACAATACATATGATTGCAATTCTTCCGTATATTTGAAAAATTTCAAAATGCATTTATGTGTTTTGGGGTGGTAAGGTATACACTATACTCTATAGTATGTTTTTACTATGCATAGATTAGTAAATATGTCCATAGTTAGCGTGGAGTGGGTGTGATGTATTCCTATAGGTTCTGAATCGATCCCCCTATTCCTGACCCTATTCTGGTTAAACAAACCAACAAGTTAACTAGCAGTCAGCCCATGAGGCAGAAAACCCCCATGATGCAGATACCGTTATCTGACGCAGTCACACTACGGCACAGGAACGTGTTATCTGATTAGGTCATAACGCTTGCGATCTAATTAGACAAGCGATATTCCTCCAGCCCCTGATAAGGCATACGGAGTTCTCATAACAAATCAAACCTATGACAACCTGGGCAAAACCCTGCGGCCATTGTTTTGATTTCACCGAGAACTTCAGCAAAAGAATGTGCTAACGAGCAAGTGGTATGACATCCTTATTGACGTATCTATGTCCATCCTTACGTCAATCTCGGCACCTTAAAGGTATAAATATTACCGATATTGCCCTATGCAAAGACACGCGGTGGTGACGAGACGGAGCAGCCATACTTGCCGAAGCCCAGAGCAGAGCAGACCCCGCTGGCACAGCCCCGCCTTCCTGACGCGCTGAGAACGAGACGCGCTGATTTCTCCTGCCGAGAGATCCAGCACCGGCGCTTCCGGGTAGCCCTCGCAGGCAGCCTGGAATATCGAGACCAGAGAGAGAGATACCATCCCTCATTCATCCTTAATTCCAGGTACAGAACTGAACAACCCCTCGCAGAGAATTCTTTAGTTATTCACTTGGCAAAAACAAACTTAACTTAAACTGTAACTTTCTATTCCCGCCCACGTATTAGACTTAGGTCAGGTACACGGGGTAGGCGTATTTAGAAACACCAGTTGAGTACGTTTAGTCAAATGTCTATGTGTATGTAATATATTTTATTCATTTTAAAACATCTTATGGCTTAGAAACCATATCAATGTTTTTACAGTATTATTTTATACTTCTGCTTTTAATGTATGCACTTTACTTAACTATAAGTATTGCAATAATATCGATCCATTTCTCTTGTATGAGAAAAGAGACTGATCAATAAATAACACCTTTTTATTGAACACGCCCGTCTCTTCCTTTTCTCTACATTCTGATGAGACTAAGAATGCACGTACTGACTGAGTAAAATAAATTGCCTTTTGTTCACACGACTCTCGAGATACACTCTTGATTAGGGGAGAGCAAAGTTGTCATGTTCTATGGTTGTCAGAAACTAAATCCCTTCTTGTCTAATCAGGGAAGTTAATTCCTACCTGAACATTCGAGAAAGTTTCTAGTGAACTCTGAGCTAGCTGGCAAACCCAAAACTTTAAGTCTAATATCGTCAGTAGTAGACCTAGTTAACGTCTGGTCTAGGCCTTTACTATTGAAGGTATTATTCCAATGCGCAGAGCCTATTGGGATAATAGGAACTACACTACAGTGGTGAGGCAAGTAATTTTGCTGTGTGACGTTAGTTTCGAAGCACAGGTATGTGATATATTGACAACAATATGCCGCATCTCTGTGCTTCCCCCTGCACTGGCGCACAAACTGCTACTATGCACGTGCACAGTGAATCTTCACAGAACGTGTATTACCTTTTAAGCACATATTACCCTGCCCGATGGCCTAGCTACAACCTACATCCGTGCTGATTTATACATGGCAGAACAGCAGTTTATGTCTTGTCTATGAGTATTAAAAAAGTGAATATTAACCTAGCAGTAAAACTGAATGCACAGGTTTAAGTGTACAGGCCCAAGACATGAACTACTTGTCTCCATGTAAAGCTTGTAATTGTCACTCCTTTAGCAGATGTCTGAATGAATATCTCTGTTCCTATCTGGAACTCTCATTGCATCTGCAATTAAGTTGTTAGTAAATGGCTGCCCCACTTTCTGACAGCTATGGTTCTATAAATGCGTCTGTGAAGAACTGCATGGATTGCCTCCTGGGTCTGTGAGTGAGTTTGGGGTTTTTAAGTGTTTGTGCAACTGCCTCCATTAGCGGTACATATATATCAGTTTGGCCTGTGTGAGTGTGTGTTTAGGTCCTTCTGTCACTATCTCACTGGGTGTTTTAGTGTTTGTCTGCTTTTCTACTTAGGTGTGCCCGATTGAAGTCTGGGAGGCAGCCTCAATGTATTATTGAGGACATGGGTCTCTAGGAGTTCATATAGCTCAGTGAATCTTCAGAGTCAATGTATTACCTTTTAAGGACATAGCGCCCTGCCCTATGGCCTAGCTACAGCCCACCTCAGTACTGACTTATAAGTGGCAGAACAACAGTTTATATCTTGTTTATGAGTATTAAAAGTGCAGGTCAGCCAAGCAGTAAAGCGGAATGCACAGGATCAAGTGCAGCAGGCCCAAAATATGATGCAAGAGTTACTTGTCTCCATGTTAGACTTGAAAGTTTTACTTCTTTAGCAGATATTTTTCAGGGGTCAGTTCCTATCTGGGGCTGTAATTGCACGAGTAATTAAGTTTGTTGGTAAAAGGATCCCGCACGTTCTGATATCTATGGTTCTCTGTCTGTAAGGGGCTGAATGGATTATGGGTTATTTAAGTGTGTGTGTAATTGCCTTGATTAGTGCTACATACATGAGTTCAGTCACTTTGCAATGTTTAGATGCTTCTCTTACTTTATCACTGGCTGTTTTAGTCTATCCCCTCTTTTGTACTTAGGTATGCCAAATTGAAGTCTGGATGGCAGAATGGATGTACAATTGAGCACATGGATTTCTAGGAGTGAATTTAGCTCACAGACATTTGATAGTACATGTCTCACATTTTAAGCAGATAGATCACTGGACTGTGGTCTAACTGCAGCCTACAGTAGTGCTCCATTATATGTGGCAGAATAACACTTTACACCCTGTGTAGGAGTTTTAAGTGACAAGACAGCCCTAGCAGTAAAACTTCATGCACAGGCTCAACTATATCAGTCTTGCGACATTATAAACGGCCTACTTCCCTGCAAGGTAGACTTGAAAGTATCCGTTTTTTGGTAGATATCTGAATGACTGTCTCACTTCCTATCTGGGGCTATGATTGCATGTGTATGTACATTGGTTAGTAAATGAGTGCCTCTCTTTGTGACATGTATGCCTCTCTAAATGTGTCTGTAAGGCACTGCATGGATTGCATAGAGGGTGTGTTAGTGACTATTGAGTTATTTAAATGAGTGTGTACAACTGCCTCCATTACCACTAAATACATATCAGTTCTGCCTGTCTGTATGCGCAAATGTTTAGGTGATTCTGTCACAGTCTCAATGGGCGTTTTAGTGTCTATTTGCTTTTCTACTTAGGTATGTCAGATTAAACTCTGGGTGGCAGGTTGGATGTATAATTGGGCACATGGGTCTCTAGGTGTGCATATAGCTCACTGAAACTTCAGAGTACGTGTGTTACCTTTTAAGCACATAGCACTCTGCCCTATGGCCAACTGCAGCAGCCTACCTCAGTGTTTGGTAATATGTGGTAAAAGAGCAGTTTATGCCTTCTATATGATTATTAAATGTCAAGGTTGGCCTAGCAATAACACTGCAAGCGCCAGCTCAAGTATAGCAGGCCCGAGATATAATCCAAGCACTACTTCTCTGCATAGAAGATTTGGAAGTGTCAGTTCTTTAGCAGATATCTGATGGAGTGTCTAAGGGCAAGATGTAGGTAGGCCAATACCGGTCGGTAACGGCCAAATTTACTGAATTTCGGCCCTTACCGACCGGTATTGGTCAATCTGGATGTAGGGGAGCCAAAAACATCCGAATCAGTAAATTTACCGAATCGGTAAAGTTACCGATTCGGAAACCGTACCGAATCGGAAAAAATTCCGAATCGGAAAAAATACCGATTCCGTACAGTTTCCAAATCGGAAATTTACCGAATCGGTAAATATACCGATTCGGAAACTCTACCGATTCGGTAAATTTACCGAATCGGAAAATAAGAAATGGTAAAAATTAGTTTTCGAGATGTAGGTGACTACTTAAATACCGATTTTGCATGAAATTCGGTATTAAGAGTCGGTATTTAACATGGATTGCAATCAGGTGGTAAACAGGTGCTGGGTATAAAAAAATCCCCAAAATGCAACATTTTGACCAGAGTGGCGGCATTCTATGTCATTGCGAGGAGGCTACGGCTACAAGCAGAAGGAGAGAGGGTCTGGAGGAGGGAGGAGCAGGTGTACAGGCAGAGGATCACTCTTTTCCAGTTAACTGAACCAGAGATCCTGTAAAGGTACAGATTGGCTCCCCAAAGTATCCTGGACCTTATCAGGGACCTCCACCCACTGTTGGAACATCCAACCCCAAGGGCACACGCCATTCCACCCCATGTGCAGGTACTGTGCAGCCTACACCTGCTTGCATCTGGGAGTTACCAGAGTGTGGTTGCTGCGGTAGGCGGGGTGTCCCAGAGTTGACTGTCACGCTTCTTTAAAAGATTTCTTGATGCCATGCTGCAGAGGATGCAGCTCTATATCAGCTTCCCTGCAACGCATGCAGAACTGCTAAGGAGAACAACTGAATTTTATCAGATGGCCCATTTCCCCAACATAATTGGCTGCATTGATGGTACCCACATACCAATCTGCCCACCTGCTGCCACTGAGTACATTTATCGGAACAGGAAGTCCACCCACACCATAAATGTACAGGTCATCTGTGATGCCAATCACATAATCACTGACCTAGTAGCCAAATTCCCCGGGAGTACCCATGACTCCTACATCTTCCAGAACAGTGGGATCTACGAACGCCTGACAGCAGGGGAATTTGGAGAAGGATACTTGCTAGGTAAGAGATTGTGTGAAAGTCCCTTGATACGTATTGCAGGTGGATGTGTGTGTGTGCATGTGATTAATTTTATTCTTCTCACTATTAGGGGACAGTGCATATGCTCTCCAGGCCTTCATCCTCACTCCCTACCTCAACCCCACAACACCAAGCCAAAGGAGATACAATCGGGCGCACAAATCAACCCGCAACATTGTGGAGCGCACCTTTGGCATGTGGAAGAGCAGGTTTCGCTGCCTCCACAAAAGTGGAGGTGCCCGCCAGGACACACCAATCACCTGCTGCAAAATGATTGCAGCCTGTGCAATGCTGCACAACCTGGCGATCAAGAAGGGCACAGAAGTGGAAATCTCAGATTATGAGGACCATGACGATGAGGAAGCAGTGCCTGACCCACACACATCTACAGGAGCAACATCAACTGATGGCAGACACAGACGGGAAGAGGTCACACGCAACTATATTTAAGTAAGTAAGGAGACAAAGACATTCATAGAATGCTAGAACAGTAGTTTAATTTTGTAATGACGTTGGTTTTTTAAAGCACAAAAGTGCAACAGAAAGCATTTAACTGCAATGCACACAGTTCTGGACAAGTTCAACATGCACTGTGTAAGTTATTTCCTTGCTCGCTTCCCAGTAACACTAGTAGATTGTTCAACCTGCTCACTGTCTTGCTGGCCTGTGGCCTCAGCATGGCGCCTGCTCCTCCTGGTTTCAGTTACAGGGGTGCTTCCAATGCTGCTCCTGCTCCTGCTCTCCTCACTTATAAGCACATCCAGAGCTGCTGTGTGTGCAGTTTGTGCATTCAACAGCGCCTCAAGGGCACTGGTCATCCTGGCCATGCCCCTGGTGACCTCATTTGTGTTTTGTGTCATGGCCTCCTGCATGTTGGAGCTTCTCCTGCATAACAGGGATGTGGCAGTGGCCACGCGGTTGATGGCTGTACTTTGGACATGTGCACGACACCTATCCTTGAGCCTTGCAGCAAAATTATTGTCTATTTTGGTGCCTAGTAGCTGCACCGAGTTGTTGATTCCCCGCATCCCTGCTGCCATCTCCCTGTTGACCTGTACCATCTCCTTGTTGACCTGTACCATCTCACTGATGCCCTTTCCTATCTCTCCCATGTTACTATTCAGGGACCTCAGCTGTCGTTGGCATGCCTGGATGGCTCTTCCCTGCATCCTTTGTATCCGCATAATGCTCCCCTCCAGACCAAGGAACACACTTCCACCCTCAACTGGTGCATCTGCTGGCCTTTCTTGCACTCTGCGGCGTCTTGCAGTACTATGGCCCATCCCTGCCCTGGAGTGTGTTGTGCCATGCCTCACTGCTACGGGCAAGTTCTGTTGTACGTCACCCTCCATGTCAGCTGCTACGGACTCCAAATCGGGGAGTGGAGCTACGACATGCCTCCTGCCTGGTTGTGATGGGGGTATCACATCATGCCTGTGATGCTGGCATTTCTGGTGATGACAGCAGGAGAGGGGACTGTAATCTGCTAGGGGACGCCTGCAACTCTTGGCCCATTTCTGTGTCTTGGGCAGATGGATGGCTACTTGATGCAGCTTTCTCCTGTGGTACGTTGGGGGTACTTTGTCCTGCATCCTGACTCTCCTCCCTATCAGGTGGTGTCCCTTCAGCCTCCTGCGAGCGCCTGCGAGACGTTTCACCTGTGGACATATGAGTGTACATTAGCTAAGCGCTACTGTCTCACAGTCACTACAATTAAATAATTATCACATTGGCCATGGTCTGCATGCAGTCATTACATGTACTAATTGGTTGGTGTGCTGTATGACATGTCCTTACATTTCCTGTCTACATATCTCATCATGCATTTGCCCTGTATATTGCTAGCAGTACTGGACTTGGGTTCACTTGCCCACTAAGGGTACAGGTAAGGGTGTTGCTATTGGGGGGAATGCAGTGCATTTGTCTTACCTTTGTTGCTTGCAGCTCTGGCCGAGCTGTCTACTTCTCCCAGTCTGCAGACGCTGTCTGGTTCTAGGGTTGAGGCCACCATCTCCTCCAGGTCAGTCAGGGGGGGTGCTGGGTTCTTGCCTCTGCCTGTTTTTGATGCCTGCTTGTGTTGTTCAGCCATTTTCTTCTTGGTTTGGCTCCTCAGGTCATAAAAACGTTTTTTAAGGTCATCTATGTCCCTGGTGGTTACCCCCACAGCATTTACTTTCTCCATAATGTCCAGACAGATTTTTCTTTTGGCTGATTCAGCCACAGTGAGGGACTGCCTGCCAAACAATTTGTGGTGCACCTTGACCACCTCCTCCACAAGGACTTGCAGCTCCATGCTGCTGAATTTCAGCTTCTTTTAAAAGTGCTCCAAACCCTTTCTGTTGCTCCTGCACTCTGCTCAGCTCCAACTGCCTTTCCAGAAGCTTCTAATTAGTTGCAGCTGCCTGTGTAGCCACTTCCTGGTAGGGAGGGGGATGGTGGTGGCACCTGATTGGCTGCCTACTTGAGTTTCACTTTTGTTAGCTTTCCGATTCGGTATTTACCGAATCGGTATTTACCAAATCGGTATTCCCTATTCATCCCTACGGGCCTTTTGGCCCATTGGAATGAATGGGGAATACCGAATCAGTATTTACCGATTCGGTAAATACCGATTCGGTAAATTCCGATTGTCCGATACCGAATTTCACCGCATCGGTATTTTTTACCGATTTTTTTACCTACATCCCATTTTCCGATTCTAAAATACGATTCGGTAAAATTCGGAATTTTAGAATCGGTAAAAACGATTTACCTACATCTGGCCCTAAGTTCCTATTGTGGGGCTGTGATTGGACATGTATGTGTGTTTGTTAGTAAACCACTGCCTCTCTTTCTGACATGTATGCTTCTGTAAATGTATGTGTAAAGGTCTACATGGATTGCCTCCTTGGTGTATTAGTGAGTATTATTGACTATTTAAGTGTGTGTATAACACACGAAACACAGGGGGTCTAACAGCCAAATTGAGAGGCTACACTGTCGATACTGATGCAACAAGATCTCAAAATATCTTTATCGCATACACATAACATATTAATAAGGATAAAGGAGGAAACAGGCTAACACTACATGCATAGAGGAGACCGGTACATCATCGATTATTCGTGAAATGGCTGATTAATCCACAACAGATTGTAAAGGGTTTCCATCAAATTAGACTCAATGATCAGTCCTATCATTTGGCCAAACCCATGTGCAAATGAGGCTGGTCCCCTGATCAGTGGGACACTCAGCTCTGCACCTTATTGTTGTATCAGGATTTGGTCCACCAAATACACAAACCGTCCATGATGACTGATCTTTTGATGGTAAACTAAGAAGAAATAGTGCAACGAACAAGAAAGTGATTTAAAATAGGATGGAATGTCCTCCTTCTAAATACTTTATTCTGCGGACTGGACACGCCTCCTAATTAAAAAATAGAACAGTACAAGAGAAGACAGTGACAATTATCTGTCTACATAAGGGCCAACATGTTTCTGCCTAACGGGTATTTAATCCCTTGGCATTCGTCAGGGCCTCTGCTCATATAATGGTTGCACTCCTAATAGTGAAATATAGAATTCACCACCATCACCAAAACAAATTGTAGTAAAACTGGTTAGAAACGGTACAACCTGTAACAACAGGTTGTACCGTTTCTAACCAGTTTCGGTGATGGTGATGCAGCTAACTGAAATTCTAGCGACTTTAATATGGCACTGCATGCATAATTTTAGGACACTTGGAGAAAATCCTTTTCCAGAGAGAGAGAGAGAGCTTTGCTGATCCTGATGTGATTCACTCCTGCTGATCTTGGAGGTATTGGGTTCCCCATTCAAGCCTAGGAGACCTTCTATTATTATAAAACCTAGTTCTTAGCAAGGAAGGGTGGTACACAAGGCACTATAGGACCTGTTTCCACTGTCATTATAATATGATGTCTCCTTTTGTGTTTCATGGAATTGTAACAATGCCGATCGTATTATTTTTAATCATATGCCTGCTTATGTTAGCAAATATACTGCATCTTACAGCACGTTGTTAAAATAAACATTTTAACCTTCTTCGTGTCTCTAATTACCCACGTTGTGGACTGGTATGAGAATAAAGCGAAAGAGTGATCTCGATTCCCACCATCCCTGAGAGTACCCGAAGTCGCATGTTCTGGGTTGTCTAATCATTGGTAACTTTGCTATAGGACGGAGAGCTCATGAGACACTGATGCTAGTCGGTTGCAGGTTCTAGGTACTGAGGTGAGTTTTTTGGTACACCACAATTCACTGAGGTCCTGGGTCTCTGTGCACAGTTCTGTGTATGAGCAGAATCCCCGCAACACTAATAGGCAAGTTTTACAAGTTCATGATCAATAAAATGTAAAATTGATACTTGTATATCACACTACTCACCCGCAAGGGTCTCAAGGCGCTTGTACGAATACCGCTGTGGAACCCATCATGGCTTTCCCTGTGAGGTGTCCAATCCTGGGCACCCCCAAGGTGGAGGCCAGGCATCCTTAGCGTTGTGGAGATTAAGCAAGCTATTGCCCAGAGTTGCAGAGTGGGACTCCATGATTGGAATAGGCACCGATGCGAGAATTATCAGGTCCGTGGAATTATTGAGCCTAAGACCAGCCGAGGCGAGGAATTGAACCCTGGTCCCGGGCTAGACCTCTGCATCAGGGTCTGCCACTCTAACCATTGAGCCACACTTCTCCAATATGCACCTACAGTGCAATTGTTTTCGCTTTCAATTCTGAGTATCTTTTCCTGTTTGACAATGGAATAAATAGGACTTTAAGTCCTTGAATGCAAAGCAAAAAATTATCTGTGATCAGCAGATCACGTATACACATATAAAACTTTTACATCTTCAAATACACTATTACATATATTTTAACCATTAGAGTACATTGTTGTTTTCTACCATTTAGAGAATGGAGTAAAGCAGCTAAAGGGAATATAAAGCTCCATGGCGACACATTGTGAACTAATTTTACAGATACATATTCTGCACCTGACACAAACTGTGTCTTACTTTCCGATTAATAAATGTATAAAAGCAATCATACTTCCCGTCATCAATCGTAATATCAATTTCAGACTCTTTTTACAATCTCACATACATAAATACCTTTTTAATCATGTTGCTTGGTTATTAAGAAATATCATTCCAATATCAGTGAGTATGTTGATGAAACAGAATTTTTTATCTTATTGGAGAGACAAAATAATCTCAGGGTTTGTAAAAATTAAGCATAAGAATGGAACACCACCCTCATACAAAGCAACCCTAATTGACAACATTTTCAACTTTGCACTGTCTGATACTGCGGCAGGTAGCAAAACAAAACATTATTTTCATATTTTAGTGGTGTAACTGCACTACTCAATGGTTAGTATGTGTTAACCATTTCCCTCACTTTTGCAAAGATCATGAAAATGGAAAGCTATTTTAGTATTATCGCGACTTCTTCATGATCATCGCGATGAATTTGTGAAAAAAATGTGAGACCAAAAACATATTTACCTTAATAGTTTTGTGACTTTAAGAGTGTACTACACTTTTTTAGCAAGCCCTCACTAGGAAAGAAACCCGTTTTATAGTAAAATTACTGTATACTCCTCAAGTACAAGTTTATAAAAAATAGTGACTCGAGTCTTAAACACCTTTTCCCAATAGACTCTTAGCACAGTCTCCATACCAACCCACTAGAACTAGTGGGTCACAAGGTATTAGCACATTCTAGAAGGACCATACGTGTTACAAAATCAACTGCAACATGTCTGTTTTACATTTATTTTTACCTGAGCCAATCACAGATCCAATACTAAGCCTCTCAATACACTCCTAAATTTTATTCACCTACATTTTCAGAATATCCAATCAAATATGTGTTTTTATAAACCAGGAGAACACCTCAATTTTAAATGTCTTTCGTTTGGAAAACTGCCTCGTTCAGCACCAACCTTCTACTGTCTGCTACTACTGCTTCCCTTCCAAAGGGATAGAGTGTGGGCTGTGGGCCATAGCTATTTTTTTTTTTCGCATTTTTTAAGCGCACTGTTACCCGGAGGTGTCCTGGCGCTGTGTGACTAAGGGTGCATGTGTTACATTTATTGCCTTTAGGGAGGTCAGTTTGTAAAAAGCCAGGTCTTTAGAGCTCTTCTGAACGATAGAAGGTCTTGTGTCTGTCTTAGGCTGAGCAGTAGGGCGTTCCATGCCTTGGCCGCTCCCGAAGAAAAGGTCCTACCCCCCCCAGCGAGCTTTCCTAACTCTGGGGACTACCACCAGCCATTGCTCAGCCGATCTAAGAGCTCTTACTGGTTTATACCAGTGGAAGAGCGTAGTCAGGTAATGAGGGCCCAAGCCATTGAATGCCTTGAAGACAGTGCACAGCGATTTGAATATTATTCTTTTGCGGACTGGGAGCCAGTGAAGCATCACCAGGTCCCGAGCCGCCGAAACACGTTTAGGTGTTCCTGTGATCAGACGGGCTGCTGCGTTTTGCAAAATTTGCAATTTATTAAGAATACTCTGTTGTGCGTTTAAGAGCAGACTATTGCAGTAGTCTAGGCATGATAGCACTAGACTAGTAACCACTGTTTTTTTATGCTCTTCTGCAAGAACCGGTAGAACTTTCCGTATAGTTTTCAACATAAAATGGATGGATGAGGAAAGGGCATTTATGTGGGGCCTGAAAGATAGAGAGTCATCCATCATGACTCCCAGATTTTTAACTTTCGTGGCCGGTGTTGGAGGCGTCCCCATTTCCTCTGGCCACCAGCGAGGGGACCAGAAATTATCTCTGGCTCCAAAAAGCAAGACTTCAGTTTTCGCTGAATTTAATTTTAGGCAGTTGCCAGCCATCCAGGAACTGACTTCCCGCATACATCCTCTGAATCTGTCTGCTGTGTTATCTGTTTCCCCCGGAAGTAGAGACACCACTATCTGGGTGTCGTCCGCATACGAGGTTAATTGGAAGCCAAAGGATCTGATCACTGGTGCCAAGGTGGAAACATAAACATTAAAAAGGGTGGGGCTCAGGAGGACCCCTGAGGGACGCCACATGGAAGAACAAAGGGGTCGGACTCAAAGGTGCCTAATGCGACCTTTTGCGTCCGTCCGGCTAGGAAGGCATGTAAGATTTTAAGGGCCTTACCTTGTATCCCACAGGCCCTCAGCCGGTCCACCAACATTTTATGGTGGACCGTATCGAAGGCCGCGGACAAGTCTAGTAAGATCAGGGCCGCTCTGCCACCTGTATCCAGTATGGATCTTATGTTCTCTACCGATTTGATTAGTGCCGATTCGGTGCTATGACCTGCCCTAAAACCGTGCTGTGAGGGGTCTAAGCACTGACCCGCTCTCAGGAAAGTGCTCAACTGAGAGTTTAGAATACCCTCCACAATTTTTGCTGGAAAAGGAAGTCTGGCAATAGGTCGAAAGTTGTTCAAATCGGTAATGTCCAGGTTCGGTTTTTTGAGTAACGGGAGAATGGAGGCCTGTTTCCATCGAGATGGAAATTCTCCTTTGTCCAGCATGTCGTTGAAAAGAGGGCTGAGACCTGCGGCCATGGCCATGGGGGCTAGTTTGGCCACCATGGCAGGGCAAGGGTCTGAAGGAGATCCGGATTTTATCTTTAAAAGTCTGTTCGTGACCTCCTCCTCATTGATCGGGCAAAATTAGGGAACGTCAAATTAAAGCCGTCGCTTTCCTCCAAAGCAACAGGGGATCCTGTTATCACTTGCTTGTCTAATGGCACGAATATCTCTCTTACCTTGTTCTGGAAGAACTTGGCCAGGTCTTCGCAGAGTTCCTTGCTAGGGGGAATCTCTACTGGCTTGGGGGCCAACAAGGACGAGACTGTCTGGAAGAGCTCCTTAGGGGAGTTGCTGGCTTCCTCAATACGCGTAGAGAAGTAGTCGTGTTTCGCCTTTCAGATCGTCCGTTTGTACTCGCTCAACTCAACATTGAGTAGCTTTCTATCCTCCTCTTTATAGTTCTTCCGCCATGTTCTTTCCATTTTTTTGCAGCGAATTTTATGGTCCCTGATCGACTCGAAGAACCAGGGGGCTGAAGGACTTAGGCGTGTAGGATGGTAAGTTTTAGGAGGGGCTACGTAGAGGCATGCTGCCTCTAACCAGATCTTAAAGCTTGTGGCAGCTTCTTCTACCTCGGCTGGGAGAGGCGCCATTGTGGAGCTTAGCACCTCCTCTAAAACCTTCCCATCTACATTCTTCCATTTTCTAATTACTCTAGGTGGATTTTTAGCCTTCGCTGGTCTGGCAGGAGAAGCTAGCTTGATTTCAAAGTATATGGTTGCGTGGTCCGACCAGGAGATCTGGTGAATAGCAGTCATGTCTAGGAGCGGGTGGTTGGAAAAAATACCATCTAAAGTATGACCCGCCCTATGGGTTGACCCGCTGACCCGTTGGGTTAATTGCAACCCCTCCACGAGGTCCAGCAGATCTCGAGTGTCAGGGTCTGACTCCTTCTCTAAATAGAAGTTAAAGTCGCCGAGCAGTGTATAGGTGTTAACATCTGCTGCCTTTTCTAACATGTTGGTAAGATCTAAAAGGAAAGGGGCTTTGGGTCCAGGAGGCCTATACATTAGACATCCTTTGAGGGTGTGATGGTTGGAGAGTGTGAGGTTGAAGTCCAGTGCTTCAAATAGGTCTGTGGAGCTACCCTGAAAGGATCCTCTAAGTGACTTGTGGTATATTATGGCAAGTCCCCCACCTCTCTTCTTGACTCTATTTAGGGCAAAACACTCATAGCCCGGGGGGGTGGCAGTGACGATGTCAGGGCCAGAGGCCTCATCCGTCCATGATTCCGTAATAAAGGCTATTTTTACCTCGGATTCCTGAATTAGTTCCGCCAACTCATTGCTGTGTTTCACCAGAGATCTGGCATTGAGTAGCATACATTTCGTCGTGGATAATGTTTTATTTCCTGGGAATCTGGTGGAAGTCTGGATATAAGTGCTGGCCTGCCATAGGGGTTTGGGAAGAACTTGCCTGCAGTTATGACAGAGGTAGGGAATGGATTGTGCCTCTTCCCGTAGGTCCAGGTGTGAACAGTTGGCCGGCTTATCAGCACTCCGAAGGGCCAGTAGGGTATCACGGTTGTAGGAAAGGGGCGATATGGGTTTCAGAGGTTGAAGGCCAGGGGTCATGGCGCTAGGCGCGGGCTCGGCGCGGACGAGCGCAGACGGGCTTGCCTTTGGCGAACCTTCGGCGCGCCGCCGGCGCGCCCGCTGCGCTCGTCCGCTGCTATGCTAACTAGCTATGATGGTTAGGCTAGACAGGCTGCTAAAAAGAGTGGTATTGACAGAGACTTGGATTTGCTTAAAGTCTACATTAAAGAGGGTTACATGTCATCAATTGCTGCCTTTGGTGAAAAGCATTTTGGATTCCCAACCCACAGCCTCATGATTGTACACTGTGGTGGCAATGGCCTAGGAAAACAGACTGGGGTAGAACTGGAAATCCTAATGAAGGATACCTTTGCACAAATAATGACTCTTTCCCCTCATACTGTCTTGGTGTATTCCATCATGTGGCAAAGGTAGAAATGGAAGTGGTCTAAGTAATTCTTTCCACAGATTGACAAAGCCCAGAAACATGTTAATTAAACTGTTTCTGTATTCCCCAGAGACCATAACATGGGCTCTGCCTACAACATCAGCCTGCATTTTGACATGTGTGTAATCTATAGAAGTGATGGAGTTCACTTTACAGATGAAAGCAACAGGGTGTTTCTCAGAAACCTGGAACTCTGCATCCGCTCTTACGTGTAGCTGTCATATACTCAAAATTAAGACAAAAGCTCTTGTCAGAGCCACCCTAGTGCCCAAAATATTGCTAATATTCTTTATAATGATCTTTTCTCATTTTTTTTAAGTATCCGCAACAACATCGGGATGATTGCAAATACATTGTGAAATTGTAAACCAAAAGCATACATTCAATAACCACAGCACGTTCAAAATGTATAAGTAAAAAAATGTATTCTAACCTTCATACTACATACATTACTATCTAAATAACCCTAAAAACATGTATACACCTCCCAATGTGTCTCTCACAGTGTGTATGACTGTTTGAGTGGTAGCTGTGTGCATGAGTGTCTGCATGCATCTGTGAGTGGGTGTCAGTCTTTGAATGGATCTGTGAGTACGTGTGTCACTGTCTGAATGGGTATCTAAGTTGATGTCTAAGTCTCTCAGTGGCTCTGAGTGGATGCATCAGTTTCTGCTTGCATCTGTGAGTGGGTGTCTCGGTCTCTGAATGAATCTGTGAGAGCGCATCAGTCTCTGAGTGGATCCATGAGTCAGTGTCCGAGTCTCTGAATGGCTATTCCAGTGGGTGTGCCACTGTCTGGCTGGGTCTGTGACTGGGTGTCTAAGTTTCTGAGTGGGTCTGTCAGTGGGTGCATCACTGACTGAGTGTGACTGACAGTGGATGTCTCAGGCTCTGACTGGGTCTGTGATGAGATGGTTCAGTGTCTGAGTGGGCATGTGAGTGGGTGCATGTGTGTCTGAGTGGGTCTGTGACTGTCTGTCTGAGTACCTTAATAGGTCAGTGCGTGCATCAGTATACACATGAGTTGTGAGTACCTGTACTAGTCTCTAGGTGGATGTGTCAATGGGTGCATTAGTGTCTAAGTGGGTCTGTGAGTGGGTGCATGACGCTCTGAGTGAGTCTGTGAGTGTCTGTCAGTGTCCCTTAATAGGTCAGTGGATGTGTCAGTGTGTGACTGGGTCTGTGAGTGGGTGTCTGAGTCTCTGAGGTGTTCTGTTAATGGGTGCATCACTGTCTGAGTGGGTCTATCATTGGAAGTCTGAATTAATTAATGGGTCTGTCACTGGGTGGATTAGTGTCTGAGTGGGTGTGTGAGTGGGTGCATGAGTCTCTGAGTGGGTCTGAGGGTGGCAGTCTGAGTTTCTGAATGGGTCTGTCAGTGGATGCATCAGTGTCTAGATGGGTCAGTGAGTAGGTGCCTGAGTCTCTAAGTGAGTGTGTGAGTGAGTGCATTAATGTCTCAGTGCCTCTGTCAGTGGGAGTCTCAGTCTGAGGGAACCTGTGACTGGGTATCTTATTGTCTGACTGATTTTGTGAGTGGGTGCAACAGGCTCTCAGTGGGTCAATGAGATGTTGCTTGAGTCTTTGAATTGGTCTGTCAGTGTACGTGTCAGCGTCTGAGTGGGTCTCTAAATGGGTGCATAAGTCTCTGAGTGGGTATATGAATGGGTACTTCAGTCTCTGAATAGGTCTGCGAATGGGTGTCTGACTCTCTGAATGGGTCTATCAGTGGATACATCAGTCCGTGAGTGGGTGTCTGATCTTTCTTAGTTGGTCTGTCAGTGTGTGTATCAGTGCCTTGGTGGGTCTATCAGTCTGTGTCTGATTCTCTGAGTGGTTCTGTGACTTGGTGGATTACTGTCTGAGTTGGCATGTGAGTGGGTGCGTGTGTCTCTGAGTGGGTCTGTGAGTGGGTGCATAAGTCTCTGTCGTAGACGAATCTAGGACTCTAGTAAATATTTCCGTTTTATGCCCTTATGTGGTTATATCAAATCATATCCTTATAAAGGCATACGAATCATTCCCATATTAAGTCATAGCCAGTGCAGTTCAAATACGGCATGGCTACTCCCATAGACTCCTAGAAAGCACAACGCGTTCTTAAACAAACCAAGCCTCCAGCAGCCCGGGAATTCCCCCTGCTTCTGTATAGATTTGTCCTAGAAGTCCTAAAAGAACTGCGAGTTCTTAGTGACGTCTTATGTCCAACCTTACCTCAAACTCAGCACCTTCCAGGTATAAATATACCAGCATCTGCCCTAGCAAAACATACGGTGGTTTGGAGCAGAACGGTTATCTACTTGCCCGACGCCCCTCTCTAGCGAGTGCCGAAGGAAGCCGACCCTCCCATTGATGCACTAAGAGAGACGCTGTCTTTTCTCCTGATGAGAAATCCAGCTCCAGTGTTTCCCTGTCACCCTTGCGGATTGCTGGGAGATCGAGTCCTGAGAGAGGGATACAAGACCTCCTTCATTCTATAACCAAGGTACGGAGCTGATTAGACCCTTGGAGAATTCTTGATTCAGATTCTTGGCAGAAACTATTTTAACTCAAACTACATCTCACTTACTCTTTCCCATGTACTAGGCATAGGTTAGGTACACCGGGGTAGGCGTATCTCAGAAGCACCAGTTGAGTATGTTTAGTCATTATTTTATCATTGTGTGTATTTTATCTATTTTAAACACCGTATGGCTTAGGAACCATACAATGCTTTTACGGTATTATTTTATAATACTCCTTTTACTGTACACACTTTACTTTACGACAAGTATTGCGATTGTAGCAATTCACTTCGCTTGCATGAGAAAGAAGACTGTTCAATAAATAAGTTATAACGTCTTTTTATTGAAAACGCCCGTCTCTCTGTTTCTCTGCACTTCTGGTGAAACTAAGCATGCACGATTGACTGAGTGAAATAGCTATCTATTGTTTCCACGACTCTGGAGATATACTACTTATTCTTGGGGGAGCAAAGTTGTCGGGCCTTATTTATGAAAGCCTTGCGCCACCGGTGCGTCACTTTTTCCCATGTTAAAAGTGACGCACCGGAGGCGCAAGGCCTTCATAAATAAGGCCCGTCATGTTTATGCGGTTGTCAGAAACTAATCCCTTCTTGTGAATTCGAGAAAGTTTCTAGTGACCTCTGAGCTAGCTGGCATTCATAATTAAGTCTAATATATTCAATAGAGACCTAGTCGACCTAAGTCCTACGTCTAAACTATCGTTTATGTTATTCCAATGCGCAGAGCCTATTGGGAATATAGGATTTACACTACATGGCGCCCAACGTTTGGTAAGGCGATAATTTAACGCTAGATACTAGAGTAACTCAGTCGTGCTTTTCACACAGACCCCTTTTCCCGTAAAAACTCCAATAGGCGTCTGGAGTGGGTAAAAGGTTAATATCCGCCAAAACTTAGTGGGAAGAGAATCCTATGTATTAGTTTTTGGTTTAATCAACGTTGAAGGATACAGTGTTCCAAAATATTGTGCACCTAATCTTTGTTTCCTTGAAACGTGCTCTGCAAACTTTCTGTCAGCAAAAATGCCAGAAAGTGACGACGAAAGGGACAGAGCTAGAATAGCAGCTCAAGCATCCTTGGAGGACACAAGTCTCCAACAAAATGACCCGGATGCTATATTCATCCCGGTAAATGTAAGGAAAAGTGTAACTTACAAAATTATAAATAATGGAGTATTATCAAGAGGTGGTACAGTCATATTTGTCGTAGAGGCACATGAATATCGGCAGACAGAGGTATTCTATTCATGGATAAGTTTACCAGCAGCAAATGCTGTGACATGCGAGTTCCAAAGCTACAAAACAGAGGAACCTTCGGAGGAATACGTCCCTTTCGAAGACATTGAAATTCCACTAACTTACCAAGAGCATGAGCTCTGGTTTAATGGCGCCCAAAAACATCAAAATTAAATTACCAGGCTCGGTCCACAAGGTAGATCAGGAGCGACATGGCCTGTTCTAGCCAGCTATGCACCACATCCTGGCATTGAAGAAATGTCAGACAGCGAACTTTTAGTTCAGCTAAAACACTTAATTTAAAATTAATAGACAATCGGTCCAATATGTCATGCGGACTTTAACAGTCCAACCAGCAATAACAATTCCACAGCACACCCCTCACTAGGGGAACACAAATAAAATTACACCACAGACTATACAATCAGTCATTGGCAAATTACCCGCAAAACGGGAACAAATTCCGTTCTGGTTAGCTCAAAAAATTACTCAAATAGAGGCAGTATTTCCTGATAGTACACCTCATGAAAAACACAGAATTCTGACAATCTGTCTACCAATGGGGATCGCACCACATGTGGAGGACTGTGACACTTGGGGAACAGTCTTTGCTTCAATATACACAAACACACATGGTGTTCCGTCTATGGCGGTTATACCTGACGTACTAAGACAGATTCAAAATGAATAAGGTCCGGAGCCTGCTTTAAATCTAGGTATGAAATTACTGAAAGACTTTAAGCAAGACTTGGCTATACTACTAGCCAACATAAAAGGAGAAGAGGCATCTGTGGCGATCCGCCAAAAATTAAAAGAAACAGATATAGCAGAACAACCTTTTGAACTTGCCAGAATAATTGAAAAATCCTATGAAGAATTAGGTAGAGATAGTTTTGGTGGGAAACCACTAAAACCACAACTAACTGAAAATCCTGAAAAAGCCTTTATTAAGAATAATCTCATTACTCCAAAAAAGAAGTGGGAGGGTAATAAACAAACCACTCCCAGAGAAAAACAGTTTCAGTCCAGAGGAAGGTCTCCCCAATGGAGAAATAGATCTCCAGAACAGGGGAGCAGGTCTCCACAACGGGAGCCCTCTGAAAAAAGATACAACCTTAGAAATAGGGACAATTTAAGAAAACCTGACAGATATCAAGATAATGATACACGTCCCTCTCGATCTTTTCAGACTTCCTCACAGAAATCGGAAAGAAGAGGACGGTCAGAACATAAAGAAGAGCGCGTCAAGTCCAAAGACAAGGAACCTGATCATCAAAGTAAAAAATTACAATTTCCCAAAAAGAAGGTAGCTAGTATTAAAATAAAACATGCCGAGGATTCTGAGGACACAACTCAAGAACGGAGAATGGACCCAGACAATGCTAGACAGCGCAGCAGAAGTGACCATAGCTCGCAAGATCCTGATGAATCTTCTGGAGACAGTGGACATGAATGAATACATTCAGGTGGAAACTGCAGACACCAGAGTTAGTGTACCCCATAAATTATATGAAATAACATTACGTATAGAGGGGGACTAAACTAGAAAAATAAGAGGTCTCTTTTGGGAGAATCTATCTAAAGGCTATGATATCCTGCTAGCAGAGAAAGACTGGCCACCAGAGTTTGTCAGGGAGTGCCCACATGGCGAAGAAATGAATATGCCTGCCTTCTCAAATCACATTCTAATTCATAAAAAATACACATATGCTAGAAAAAGGGCAGTGGCCCAAGCCCCTGCATTATATAAAAATCATGTAGGATGGGATGAGGATTCTCCTCACCATAAAATTCAGTTAAAAAAATCAACCTACTGCACAGAGTCAGTATCCTGTTAAGCAAGAAGCTAAAATACAAGTCAGGGAGATCTTAGATCAACTTGAATATCAAGGGGTGATTGAAACATGCACCTCACAAATGAACAATCATTTGTTTCCTATCTCCAAACCAGACGATTCATATCACCTAGTTTTAGACTACAGACACCTAAACTATTGTTGCAAAACATTTGCAGTACAAAACCCACACAGTGCAGCACTAATGAATAACATTGTGCGCAAAAAATATAAAACGACATTAGATATGTAAAATGGTTTCTTCTGTCAAAACACTGCAGCAGAAAGCAGGTATTTGACCGCTTTCTCCAATATGGGGGCCCAAAAGCAATTTTGTCGTCTCCCCCAGGGATTCAAGAACAGCCCGGGATTATTTTCAGCCAGGGTAACAGAATTACTACAAATGTATGATTATGAGGCATTATCTTATGTCGATGACATCTATCTTACAGAAGATGACCTGGAGACTCACTTGAAAAGAGTGAACACCATTATACTTGGGTTCGCATCTGAAGGGTACAAATTCAATTTGAAAAAAATCACGAATTGCCCAACTCAATGTCCTATTTTTAGGATATGAGTTATCAAGTGAAGGCAAAAGCCTAGCAGACAACTTCTTAGAGAAGTGTGCAGGAAGGCTGAAAAACTTACAATCAATTGAAGATTTCCTGAATTTCGAAGAACCTATATTATAAACTACGCAGAGAGGGTTAAACCTCTCTACGAATTAATAAAACCTGATTTCAAACCAATTAATTATACTCAGAACCACACAAAAATGTTACATTCAATACAAACAGACATGTTAACTAAAACAAAACTGCAAACACGCGCAAACGAACCCAACCTTGTAATCCGAGTTATCCCAGGAAGATGCGGATTTACGTACCTAACCTCTAATGAGGGAGAAACGGTACCAATAGCTTACAAATCACACTGGTACACACAAGCTGAAATGAAATTCATTTTTACTGGAAAAAATTCTGACTGCGGTCCAAACTGCTGTAGCAAAAGAAAGAGAGCACAAGGTAAACGTATAATAATCATTACACCGGTACCTGCCCTAGAGGCAGTAACAAGAGTCAGCATTCCGAATGCTAAAGCTTTACATCCGAGATGGATACAATGGGTTAATTCTCTTGCTGCATCAGACATAGTATACGAATTCGATCCTAACTTAAAAACGCAAGAATTTCTCCAATATGAACATGAATGTCCTCTGCCGACTGACATCCTGCCTCTGGAACATTTCGGCTGTATGATATATACAGACGGTTCAGCACAACCCGCAGTTGGGGGTAAACAAGCATATAGTGCTGCGTGCGCGATTGTTAAAGGTCGTTGGCATGAAGGTAAATTTAGACCCCTAGGTCTCTAAAACTCAATCACTCGGAGACTGTACAGCTCAGCGAGCTGAACTACAGGCTTTTAAGATGGCGCTTGAAAATACCGATCATGAATTCCCCACACTAATAGTGTGCGATTTGTATTATTGCATCCAGTCTTACAAAGAATACTTGCAGAACTGGGTTCAAAACGGTTTCAATGATGCAAAAGGTGGCACAATCAAGAATAAAATGCTTTGGGAACAAGTTGTTCTTTTACAGAAAGAACTACAAAAGACTCACGTGATACATACACTGAGTCATCAACATGATGGCGTTCACGTTGCAGGGAATTCATTGGCTGCAAATGGCTTCCGTAGCTGCCATTACCCGGTCAAAAACTAAAATAGACTTCGAGATAATGCAAGCTGTCAGTGCTTCAGTAAAAGACAGTGGTAAGACACTCCCGAAAGGCTTTCCAGTAAAGTACTCGTACAAAACTGATGCGAATAATGTTCCTTTTTCTGTAATCCCTGGAGTGGGGGATAGAGCAATTCCAAACATGGAACACAGGTTAGGACTAATTTTAGCGGCACATGAAGGGCTCGCTTCTGCACATGCTGGTGTTTCCGCCACAGTATCGTTATTAAAACAGAGATATCGGTGGCCACGCATGAGAAAACAGACTAGAAACTATGTTCTAGAATATGAAATATGCCAAAAAATGAAGGTATCAACAGTGAAACGACCGGCACAGACGACCCTTCTTATTTCAGATAAACCATTAGCATGTGTTTACTTGGACCACTGTGGTCCCTTACAAAGGGATGGCAACTATAAATATATAATGGTCGCAGTGGATTCCTGCACAAGATTCATTTGGATGTGGCCCCGGCGCTCAGTTGATGCCAGAACTGTTATAAAAGATTTGCGAGTCTTTATTGGCACATACTCAATTGGCATGCTACATTCTGACCAGGGGTACAAAAGGGGGTGGTGATGGATGGAGCATCTGAACCAATCAAACACTCACACCCAGTCAAAAGATCTGGGTTTGATCCATCACTGTTCTTTAGCCCATTCTGCCACCCCAGTTCAGACATGGCTATATGCAAATCAGTCTGACCCTGTGCCTCATGGGAACAGTCCAGCCCGAACTGCCAAGCCATGCCTTCCCTGGACCCGAAACAAGCTTCTGAGGACTGGTTTCTGGCATTTCAGCCGTCTTCAGCCTGGCTTGCTTGAATCCAGTGGCAAAGTGAGCAAGGGACTCACGTCTGAGCATACCCTGCCACACTTATGGCGGCCAAAAGCGGTACAAAAGGGGGTGATGATGGACGGAGCATCTGAACCAATCAAACACTCACACCCAGTCAAAAGATCTGGGTTTGATCCATCACCGTTCTTTAGCCCACTCACCCACCCCAGTTCAGACATGGCTATATGCAAATCAGTGTGACCCTGTGCCTCATGGGAACAGTCCAGCCCGAACTGCGAAGCCATGCCTTCCCTGGACCGGAAACACGCTTCCGAGGACTGGTTCCTGGCATTCCAGCCATCTTCAGCCCGGCTTGCTTGAATCCAGTGGCAAAGTGAGCAAGGGACCCACGTCTGAGCATACTCTGCCACACTTATGGCTACCAAAAGCGGTACAAAAGGGGGTGGTGATGGATGGAGCATCTGAACCAATCAAACACTCACACCCAGTTAAAAGATCTGGGTTTGATCCATCACCGTTCTTTAGCCCACTCTGCCACCCCAGTTCAGACATGGCTATATGCAAATCAGGCTGACCCTGTGCCTCATGGGAACAGTCCAGCCTGAGCTGCCAAGCCATGCCTTCCCTGGACCGGAAACTAAATGAAATGAAATTAAATGAAAAATTATATTTATATAGCGCGTACACTACCCTAAGGCCTCGCAGCGATTTAACTGAAATCCAAAGGCGAGCAGGTTGGGGTGTTTACAGACTCTTCCAAACAAGTGAGTTTTTAAGGAATTCCTAAATGCCAACCGATTGTTGTTCTCTCTAAGGACAGGCGGAAGGGAATTCCATATTTTTGCAGCATTGTGCGAGAATGAACAGCCGCCCCAACGAGCTGTGTTTATCTTAGTCGTGGTGGCCAGGTGCAACGAACTGGAGCGGAGAGCTCTGAGGGGAAGGTAGGGAGTGGCTAAAGGGTACATTATAGCTGGACCTGTTCTTTGAATAGCTTTTTGGACAAGGCACATGGCTTTAAATTGTACCCTACCTGCCACAGGAAGCCTGTGTAGCTTCCTTACGGCATGTTTGGCCGATTGCCAGCGTGGAATATGAAAGAGCAGTCGGGCCGCGCAGTTTTGGGTGACCTGGAGCTTGTTGATCACTGCCACCGGTGCTCCCAGATAGAGAGCATTACCGTAATCCAGGCGAGAGAGTATCAGGGCCTGGACCATGACTCTCCTCGCCTGGAACGGAAGCAAAGGGAGCACTTTCCGGAGCATTCTCATCAGCCCAAAACAGGTAGATGCAGTTTTGGTGGCCTGGAAAGTGAAGTCCAGCAATTTGTCAAGCCAAACTCCCAGGCTTTTTATCTGAGGTTTGGGGGAAGGAGGAGAGCCCAGACACGTAGGCCAAATGGAGGCCAGAGTGGTAGGTGAAGGGTTACCCAATAGCATAACCTCTGTCTTCTCCCCATTTAGTCTGAGGCAGGAGGATTCCATCCATCTAGCCACTGCCTCTAAACATGGGCTCAGAGTGCTAGACGACCCCTCAGCATGATTCAATGAGACCACCAGCTGAGTGTCATCTGCATAGGTGACAATGCGCACGCCAAACGGATGGACTATCTCCGCTAGGGGCCGCATGTAGACATTAAAAAGTGTGGGGCTCAAGGCGGAGGCTTGAGGAACCCCACAACTGAGTGGCTGCTTGGTTGATACGACCTCCCCTTGAAACACCTGGAAGAAGCGCTCGTCCAGGAAGGAGGTGAGCCATGCCAGGACCACGCCCGACACTCCCATGCCATTAAGATGATGTAATAGGGTGGCATGGTTAGCCGTGTCGAACGCAGCGCTGAGATCTAAATATATGATGGCTGCTTTCCCTCCCTGGTCTAGCACAGTTCTTGTTTCTTCGGTCACTGCTAGCAAGGCTGTCTCAGTCCCATGTTGGGGACGGAATACCATCTGGGAGGCACACAGCAGATTGTTAGATTCTAGATGATCTACTAGGATGTTATTAATGTGCTTTTCTAGCAGTTTACTCATCCAGGGTAACAGGGAGATGGGGCGGAAATTAGCTAAGTTGCTTTGATCTAGAGTGTATTTTTTTAAAGGAGCCTTGACCATTGCACATTTCCAGGATGTCGGAACTGTGCTCGAGATAATAGAGCTGTTAAGAACATCAAGAATACCTGGACGGATAGCATCAATGACCAAGGTAAGGGACTGTGGGGGTGCTGGGTCACTAGGAGATCCTGAGGTAACTTTAGAAATTATTTTATCTAGAGAGACAGGATCTAAGAGGGTGAATTTTTCCAGTATACAGGGGGCTAGTGTATTGGAACTCGGTATTGTGGCATCATCAGATTCAATTCTGTCAGCAATAAAAGAAGAATAGATGTTCTGGATCTTCTGAAAGAAGAAGGTAGCTAGATTATTGCAACGGGCTAAACAAGCTTCCGAGGAACTGGAAAGGCATGGTGAGCAAAAAAAAGATGGATTTAGGCCCAGATCTCTGTACTGGGGTGAATGTATGACATTGTTCTGCATTCTGTCCATCACCTGTTGTTTTTGCTTTTGTCACCCCGAGTGGGACGGGTATGCTCAGACGTGAGTCCTGTGCTCTCCATGCCACTGGAATCAAGCTATCCAGGCTGATGAGGGCTGAAAGCCCGAAACCGGTCCTTGGATGCTTGTTTTCAGTCCAGGGTGGACCTGGCTTGGCAGTTCGGGCTGGACTGTTCCCATGGGGCACAGGGTCAAGGCTGATTTGCATATAGCTGGGTTCAAACTGGAAAGGCATGGTGAGCAAAAAAACGATGGATTTAGGCCCAGATCTCTGTACTGGGGGGAATGTATGACATTGTTCTGCATTCTGTCCATCACCTGTTGTTTTTACATTCTGACCAGGGTCCTGCATTTAGCTCTCGAGCTTACAAGGAGGCCATGGCCAGCTTGGGCATTGCATTGCGGTACTCTAGTCCATTCCATTCTGAGGGAAATGCGGTAGTGGAGTGAAAAAAAAGTGACATAAAGCAATCTATAACAGCGAGGGTATTAGGTTCGGTTGATGGGTGGGTCAAACATCTAATAAGTGTCCAACGTAGTCTTAATAATCTGCCAAGACATTCTCTGGGTGGAATCACTCCGTATGAACTTTTGTTTGGTACAAGAATGTTAATCGAAGACCTCGATAGTCAGACTTCAGTGGTGGAAAAAAGAACCTTTGAAATCAAATTTCGTTTGGCTGTTTTACAGGACTTAAATGAAACAAGAAGAAGTCTAAGTAACACAAAGCTAAAGCCAACGGCCACTGAAGAAAAACCAACAGTCCCAGCAAGACCTGTCTGTATTCCAAAGTTTGGGTATCTGGTCAGAGTAAGGATCGCGGTGAAGAAGGAATTTGGGCCTTCTTACAGAAAAGCAGTACCTGTCTTAGCAATCAGCGGAACAAGATCAATAGTGCTACCGCCCCTTGCTGGTAAAAAGGAGAACAGAGTTGTATCAATCGACCTGGTAAAACCACGATCATATGGCCAATAATAAGTAGTAGGCCCAGTGGACTCCCAAGAAGTAGCAGAAGACCAAACCTTGCTACAATTCAAGAGGTTCAAACTGAGAGACTAATCACATTTGATAAACCTTCAGTGAATAAAAAAGGACTATGCAACAAAGCCATGGAACTTGTGCCTCTTGAAACCCAAATTGCAACAGCTCATCAAGAAACACCTGTATACAATGATGTAGCCTCTGACCATACAAATACAAAGATTAATGAAAATCCAGAAGCAATTCCAACAATTGACAGAACTGCATCTTGGCTACTTCATCAATTTCAATGACTTTTCTGAGGATCCAAGTGAACATGAAGAAAAGCCAGCAAATAAAACTTTCAAAGAAAAAATAACTGAACTCTTTCGTCGACTTGGAGAAACATATCTGATTTCACCATGGATTGAATTGTGGATTGTGTTAGGTGTACTTTTCCTCCTGCTCTGGCTCATTTTGGTTTTAAGCTTGGGAAGAATGATTGATGGAAATTACAGTACAATGGACACAGCAAGCCAGAACATCAACTTGGTTCTAAAGCCTCACAGATCTTCTCACATTGAAAAAAGAGAACTATCATCAGTAAACATCACAGCCATTCCTATACCGGGTGGTGTAGCATGGGACGCTACTGATTACGACGTCTATGGCCCGGTTGAACTCTTGAAATATCTACATCAGTTCAAGTTTTCTTTAAGTGACTTTGTATCACCTAGTACTTTCTCTGATGATTGGAACTATGAAAATATTAACAATATGATGTCAGATTTAGAAATGTCAGCAAAATTTACAGAACATGATTATTTGGAAGGTTCATCAGACTATGAAGAAATGTATTGCTTTAATCATTATGGGCATCACTATTTACATAAATCTGCTAATCCTAGAAATGTTTTTACTTATAATCAATGGGAACATTGTCCAACACTGCCAAAAGGCAGCTCGAAAACATTTTATGAGAAATTCACATATTTCTCAGGGTTTAATAACACTGATCCAAAAACGTTTTATTTTAAGATTGTAAATAAGACAGGAATGAAAAACATGTTGATGAATACTAAACTGATATATTCTGCAAAATTTTATGAAAAATTGTCTACATTTGGTTTTGAAATTTGGAAGAACAGCATTGAGACAAAAACTATCTGGGGTATAAAAGACTGGCAGGTACAAGGTTTAGAATCATTATTCAGAGCCTGCATGATCCCAGAACAAATAATGTTCCTGAATGACACCATTCAACAAACAACCTGTCTTGGCCTAGCCAGGATAAAGGACTTAAACAAACCGTCTATACCAAAGCCCATACCTGATAGTAATAGCACTACAGATGTGGAAATTGACGTATCCCATATTTTACACCAAAACAGAACAAATCCCGATTGGAAAAAATAGTTGATCTGGATCACAGACACTAATAACTGTCAAGACAGATTCCTGAACAAAACACAGGGGTTCAAACAGAACAGGCCAGACCCAAGATATTCTTGGAGACAACATCCAGGGATAATAACAACATACAGTGTAGGAAAACTATGCCTCGAATGGCTACAGAAATCCACACTACCTGAAATTAAGAAACACTTGACTTTACTTAAAGAAGGTGCTGACTTGCGAGATTTCTTATTGGGACCTCACAAACAGCGTCAAAAACGTTTCATATACGCCGGTATATACGCTGCTTACAACGAAGCTTGGAAAGTAACGCAAATTCAAACTGCTGAAAAAATACAAGAAATTGATCGTATTCATTTGGAAAAACACTGGGGCATATTATCAAGGGGGTTTATCTCCGCTTTTTTGGCTTTAAAAGCCAAGAAAGCGGAGATAAAATTATCTCCCTATTACCTAGCTGTCGCTAACACCAGTTAGCGACAGATAGTAGGAGATAGCGACCATCTTGGGCCCCGCTTTACATGTCAGTGAAATTTATCACTAATGACATGCAAAGTGGGCGTGCCAAGATGTTAGCGACTGGAAACAGTCGCTAACATCGCTATCTCCTATTACCAACTTTTGGAGATATTCGCGCTAAGCGCGATTATCTCCAAAAGCTAACACCTGCCCCTGAGCAGTTCTTAGCCATGTTATCCAATGGTAGGTGGATAACATGGCTAAGAGCATTAGCTCGGTAATGCATGAATATCGCTGACTTTTCAGCGATATTCATGCATTTCGGCTGATTTTTATCGCTTAGGAGATAAACCTTGATAATAGCAAGGTTCTTAAGCGATAAAAATCGCCGCAGCTCGGCGATAAAAATATTGCCACTAAGCCAACATAGCGATAATTATCGCTAGTTGTTGGTAATATGCCCCACTGTCTGTAGTGGACAATGGGTTAACGACTCTGTCCTCCAGAATTTATTCACTGGACAGCATTGTTTCATCTGCTATTGATATAATAGAACAGGATATGCTAATGTTACAACATGGCCAGTCCCAATTACGTTCTATTGTACAGTTAGGCTGGACGTTAAAAAATCTCTGTTCAGGTTACTTGCCATGGCGTCTAATCAACACATCGTCATTGTTTTCTGTCTTTAACCTTACAGATAAACAAATCTCTTTGGCACAGAGAGGGGCAGACTATACGGTGCTGAGCATTGAAAAACTAGAAAGATTGCCATTGACAGTCTCCGAAAAACCTGTAATTGAATGGAAAATACATGGCACAATTACAATTCCGATAACGACTTTTCAGTTTCAATATTGCCAAAAGCACATACCAGTGACCCTGTATGAACGGTTGGGTAAAGGATACATCAAGTCAACCTGGAATTTACCTTACAAACATAGATGTTCGTGTGGGGGGAAAAAAGAGGTATTTCTTAGTGGTAACAACTGTAGAAATTCACTAAGCAGTACACTTCTTTGTCAAGGAATTAACTTGCATGGAGCCTGCAAAGGTTCATCAAATAACCTTTCATGCCACCTGCACGGCACCCCTGCTACACAAATAGAGCCTTTTTTCAGACAACTTTCCAACGGCAGTTACGTTATGATAAGTGACCGCAGCTGTTGTGGCATGGTGCCAGGAACAGCCTATCTCGTCAGTGTTACAACCAGGGTCACTTGCTGTATGCAAGTATTGTATCCAAACAGCAAACCAGACAAGGAGGCAACAATATTGCCTTCTTTGAATATCTGATACTTTAAGCAGAATGAAGTCCATTCCTCTACAAACAACTGTGCCTTTAACCTCGTCTAGAGAAACTTATGATTTGCAAGTCGCAAGGACAGCAGCAGAGATAAATGCATTATTATCGACAAATTGCCCCGTGCATTTCGTAGAAATGTTAAGTCAAATCTTAAACATGTCAGATACCAGTGACATCACACATGCATTTAAGACAATTTTTTCGAGACTGTTTGCACCCTTTTAAGCAGTCCTGAGCATCTTCCCGAATTTCGTGCATTCTGTGTTCGTGGCCTGCCTCTCATCTTGGGACTCGTAGCAGGAATCCTATTTTTGTTCCTTCTGCTCCGATATGGCAAGTCAAGTCACAAACAAAACTCAGGCTACCATGGAAGAAAGGATCCTAGCAATGCGATACCGAGATCGGATTACTAAAGTCCTCGGTTTAGCTCGGCTAAGAGATCTGAATACTACCTGATTTCTTTCATTCAGACCAATCTGGCAAGATTGCATCCTACCTGTTCTACGATGCCTGCTCTGGGGAGAAGAATGCGTGTTAGTCGTCTGTCTCACACTCCCATCAGCAGTACCTATGGATATCGATACTTTGCTTGGTTCGGTAACGGCTCATGCAACGTGTTGTCCCCAGCGGCTACCTATTCTGATGACGGCATTCGTTGAGACTTCACCATTATGATTAGGTGGCGGTGAGGTACGAGATGAAAGCAGCACACAGGTACAACCTTATGTGACCATTGCTGATCTAGACATCTATGATGGCAATGCTTCTCACATATGCACTATTTCTACTTTTTCGGACATGGTCCAACTTTCACCTACTGTTGTAGACAAATTCTTTGCCAGCCTATCTGAGTTAATGTTTTCTCCCAACAACAAGAATAACTTTTGAAAACACTAGCACACAGCATTCCCTGAACTCTGAATTCGACCTTCAGTTTTGATGAACAGAACTTCTGAAAGACAATTGGAACTATTTTTTTCCCTGAAAGCAAAATTATTTTTTCCCGTTCCCAAAATATTTACCTTTTTGCACATGTTACTCTGCTTAAAGTAGAACTATTCTTAGAGAACAAGATTTCTATTTGTGAAACTCTAGAGACAATGGGCCAGATGTATCAAAGGGTTTTAACCATTCTGTGTCTATGGGAAAATGTGTTCATACATATGGCCCAATATTTTGACTTAGCCTCTAGCACATGTACAGTCTTGTATAAATATGTGATGAAATGGTCTCGACCTTCTCTTCTGTATTAAGAGCCATTTCATAAATGTAAATTTTGTGCTTCATTCAGCCAATATTTCAATGTACTATATATGCATGATCTGAATGATACCACTGCTTGAAAACGTACAGTATAATACTCATTTTTCGTGTATATACCATTACAAATGCATTTTATGTATTTTGGGGTAGGATGGAAAACACAAGCATAGATATGTTTAAACTTACTTAGTATTTAGTAATGATGGACATTATACGTGGAGTGGGTGTTGTAGATGAATCTAGGACTCTAGTAAATATTCCCGATTTATGCCCTTATGTGGTTATATCAAATCATATCCTTATAAAGACATAAGAATCATACCCATATTAAGTCATAGCCAGTGCAGTACAAATACGGCAAGGCTACTCCCATAGACTCCTAGAAAGCACAACGCGTTCTTAAACACACCAAGCCTCCAGCAGCCCGGGAATTCCCCCTGCTTCTGTATTGATTTGTCCTAGAACTCCTGGAGTCCTGAAAGAACTGCGAGTTCTTAGTGACATCTTATGTCCAACCTTACATCAAACTCGGCAACTTCCAGGTGTAAATATACCAGCACCTGCTGTAGCAAAACACACAGTGGTTTGGAGCAGATCATCTATCTACTTGCCCGACGCCCTGCTGTAGCGGGTGCCGAAGGAAGCCGACCCTCCCATTGACGCACTGAGAGAGACGCTGTCTTTTCTCCTGCCGAGAAATCCAGCTCCAGTGTTTCCCTATCACCCTTGCGGGTTGCTGGGAGATCGAGTCCTGAGAGAGAGAGATACAAGACCTCCTTCATTCTATAACCAAGGTATGGAGCTTATTAGACCCTTAGAGAAATCTTGATTCAGATTCTTGGAAGAAACTATGTTCTTAACTCAAACTACATCTTACTTACTCATTCCCATGTACTATGCTTAGGTTAGGTACACCGGGGTAGGCGTATCGTAGAAGCACCAGTTGAGTACGTTTAGTCATTATTTTATCATTATATGTATTTTATCTATTTTAACCCCTTCCATGCACATGACAAGCTGAGCTCGTCATGAGTTGCGCCGCTCGCATGCTCATGACGAGCTCAGCTCGTCATGTAACGCGGCTTTTTGTAAATAGCCGCACAGCGCAAAAATCGCGGCCGCACGCATGCGGTTAAACACCGTATGGCTTAGGAAAACATACCATGCTTTTACAGTATTATTTTATAATACTCCTTTTACTGTACGCACTTTACTTTACTGACTGTTCAATAAATAACCTCTTTTTATTGAAAACGCCCGTCTCCCTGTTTCTCTGCACTTCTGGTGAAACTAAGCATGCACGATTGACTGTGTGAAATAGCAATCTATTGTTTCCGCGACTCTGGAGATATACTCCTTATTCTTGGGGGAGCAAAGTTGTCATGTTTATGCGGTTGTCAGAAACTAATCCCTTCTTGTGAATTCGAGAACGTTTCTAGTGACCTCTGAGCTAGCTGGCATTCATAATTAAGTCTAATATATTCAATAGAGACCTAGTCGACCTAAGTCCACGTCTAAATTATCGTTTATGTTATTCCAATGCGCAGAGCCTATTGGGAATATAGGAACTACACTACTGTGAATTGGTGTCTGAGTCTTAGAATGGGTTTGTCAGTCGATACAGCAGTTTTGAGTGGGTCCATGAGTGGGTGTCTTAGTCTCTGAGTAGGTCTGTTAGTGGGTGCATGAGTGTCTACGTGGGTTTGTCAGTAGATGTCTCAGTCTCTGAGTGGGTCTGTTAGTGGGTGCATCAGTGTCTGAGTGGGTCTATAAGTGGGTGTCTCAGTCCCTGAGTGAGTCTCTAAATGGGTGCATAAGTCTCTGAGTGTGTGTGAATGGGTGCATGAGTCTCTGAGTAGGTCTGTGATTGGTTGTCTGACTCTCTGAATGAGTCTGTAAGTGGATGTGTCAGTGTCTGAGTGGGTCTGTGAGTGGGTGTCTGAGGGCCCGATGTAGGTAGGCAAATACCGGTCGGAAACGGCCGAAAATACCGATTTTCGGCCGTTTCCGACCGGTATTTGAAGATGGAGATGTAGGGGCATGTTAAAATACAGAATCGGTAATTGTACCGATTCTGTAAAATACCGAATCCGTAAAATTACCGATTCTGTTTTTTGACATGTAGGTAGCACTGCAATCAGTGCTACAGGGGTCTATGAATTCGTTATTTACCACCAACTAGAAGTTGGTGGTAAATAATGAAAACCCTTTAAAAAGCATTTTTTTGCTTTTTAAACAGTGCCATGTTGCAGCCATACATGCCCTAAGGGCATGTATGTCTGCAACATGTGCACCCATGCACAATTGAGGGGTGCAACAGGGTGTCAAAGTGACACCCTGCCACCCTTCAATGTTTCCCCTAATTACCGAATCGGTATTTACCGATTCTGTAATTGACATTCATTCCTATAGGCCTACAGGCCCATAGGAATGAATGGCAATTACCGAATCGGTAAATACCGATTCGGTAATTACCGAATCATACAGATTCGGAAATGAAATCAGTAAAATTACCTAAATCCCGATTGCCAGTTCTTAAATACCGAATCGGTATGATTCGGTATTTAAGAATCGGTAATCTGGGATTACCTACATCTGGCCCTGAGTCTCTGAGGTGCTCTGTTAGTGGGTGTATCACTGTCTGAGTGGGTATATCAGTGGGTGTCTGAGTCAATGAATGGGTCTGTCACTGGGTGGATTAGTGTCTGAGTGGGCATGTGAGTGGGTGCATAAGTCCCTGTGTGGGTATTTTAGTGGCTGTCTGAGTCTCTGATTTGGTCTGTCAGTGGATGCATCAGTGTCTAGATGGGTCAGGGAGTAGGTGTCTGAGTCTCTAAGTGAGTGTGTCAGTGAGTGCATCAGTGTCTCAGTGACCCTGTCAGTGGGAGTCTCGGTTTCTGAGTGAGCTTGTGACTGGGTGTATTTGTGTATGAGTGGATGTGTAAGTGGGTGCAAGAGTCTCTCAGTGGGTTTGTGAGATGTTGTCTCAGTCTTTGAATTGGTTTTTCAGTCTATGTGTCAGTTTGTGAGTGGGTCTGTTAGTGGGTGTCTGAGTCTCTGAATGGGTCTGTTAGTGGGTGCATCAGGGTCTGAGTGGGTCTGTCACTTTGTGTCTCGGTCTCTGAGTGGGTCTCTAAATGGGTGTGTAAGTCTCTGAGAGGGTGTGTAAATGGGTACTTCAGTCTGTGAGTTTTCAAGTAAACTATGATGCAACGTTGCTGGCCAAACAGTTTTTATGCACCCTTTATGACTGGGTATCTGGGACAACATTCGCTGTGGTAAGTAGACAGAGACGGGTTTTAGTGTCCAGGAAGAAAGAAAGGCGCACTAGCCCTATTAATGTGAGATTACAGCAATGAAGCTCAATACGATGGTGCAGCAGGAAGGGGGCACCCTCAAAAACCCCTTAATCTGTATAGCAAAACTACACAATTAGAAACTTAATAAGGAACCCGCGCACACATAACAATTCATTGATACAATGATCACAATTCTCTTAGAAAACAAATATTGTAGTCCAGGCGGTTGGTTCACTTTGCTTGATCTTGTCTGTTTATTAGTTAGGCAGATGGATTTATTTTGTATATACAGCCAGCCGACACGTGTTTCATTGTGGCAAGACAATAATCCACAACTCTTCAGGGCTAGGACGAATAGGTCCAAGGAAGAACCAGACCGAAATACTCGTGAGTAAAAAACGAACCGCTACAGCTACGAATGGGGTAAGCAACTACTCTTTCTTCAGGACTAGGAAATACAAAAATAATTCGCTCACAATTGAGTTTTCCTGTTTTGAAACTACAGCCAAGTTTGTGCCATAAAGCCATAGATGTCATTGAATCTAAGCTGTGCTGCCTGAGTTTATGATCTTCAAACGTTCTGACACTCTCTCGCTTGACATCCTGTGGTCAATTTTTATTATATTTTCTAACAATATCATTAATTTTCTTTTTACAGTAACATCATGCACGAGGGCCAGTTCAGTACATTTCGGATTATTTTAGCAGTTCCTACACTGTTAATTGGAAACCTAGGGTCAGGCAAAGAGCATGTTCTCTGCGTGTCTGCTAAGTCCCCGAAAGGAACAGTCAGAAAGAACATAGCGCACTCGTTGCGTGTAATCAACATAAATAACTCCATTTATTTTGCATCCTCGCCTTCCTTGTTTATATCACAGAAAAGCTGGACGCCTTGCAGGATAATTGATGCTGGTTTTCTGTAACTGAGACGCCAAGAAATGCATTTCCGCTTTAATTAAAGGGACTACAGAAGTAACACTCAATGGACGTCAGAAAAGTTTTTTAATTAAAGCAAATCTCCGAGGCACACATTGTACCCTATTAACTAAAGATAAGTGCATTCAGCATGGCTTCAAAATAACATTTAAATGGGATATGTTGCCTTCGTTTGCCTTTAATGTACCTATGGCCCTTTCTTAGTCTTTTGATACATAGAGCACAATGATCGCTTGATGCCAGAGTGTAAAACGAAGCATCTATTCATTTATGTTTCAATATCATGCAACCGTCTCTCTTTTGAAAACTCTTTCGATGCTTTCTTGCAAGTGAGTTAGTCCTGTTGCAATTATTCTCTTTGTATACCACTTAATATATTCCTAATAACAGATGGCAATGGAAAGAAATGTTCGTTTGCATTGGGAAAATCGAATTTCTAACTTTTGCAGATTTTGCCTGCAGGTAAGAGCAATACGGTCATTAGGAACCTCATGAGCACATCCAAAGCAGGGCGCGCTGAGGGACCAGGAGCTGCCTATCACCAGAATGACTGGGTGAAAAAAGTGATGCCATTCTTCCTGTAGCTCCCTCAGTCTATTCAGAAGCAGCTGGATCACACACGGTTGTCCAGGCTCCTTTTCCTAATCAGTTTTTTTTTGCGTTGATCAAGTACAACACATGGGATTCTGTAATCCTTGTATGAAAATCGGTCTCTAATTTCTTTGTTATTTACGGCTCTAAATAAAAGCCATTAGTGTGAAAGGCAGGTTCTAAGTCTGATCATTTTCTGCTGTGAGGTTGTAAAGGTGGTTAACTGTTGCAACATCATACAAGAATTCCAGGCAGCTCTGGCTGGGCTCTGTGGGAGCCTGTCAGAGCAGAGCTGGAACGCAGGAAGCGCAACTTCTGAAGGAGAGGGAAAGGAAGGGTAAGGCAAAGCAAACCTCAAATTAACCTGTGCTCAACTCCCTGGTAGCTTGGAACAGAGCAGTCGTCTGGCTTAACTTAAATGTAATGTGTATTTGTGGAACACTTCAAACAGTAAAGCAGTGAAAACACCACACAAAAAGATCCCACACCAGGTTAGAAATATAGAGTCCAAATTAAAAAAATGAATTAAAATAAAAATAACAAAAATTCAATCAGAAGATCCAGAGTTATGAATTTTGAAAGAATAAAGTGTAAATCTGAGGCATAATGCGCCAACCGGGGACATCTGGTCGCACTGCACTGGTGAAAGTCAATAGTTCAGACCGAATGCCAATGGAGTGTAGGGGATACAGTCATAACTGTTAACGCGGGATTTCTAGTCTATTGTTATAGATCTAGATCCCAACTCAGGTCGACTAAACCGTTGGTACCTGTCATAGAGTAAAAGGCAATCCACTACTAGGTTAATCAGTAAAAACTTACCCCACACTAAAGAACCACTTACCACGAATAAGTTTTAAAAGTTTATTGTAAAGCCAAAGTTAACTGGAGATACAAACATCTCAGAATAAGGTTCAAAAGATATACGGGTATCAATATAAACATAAATTCTCTAAATGCTCTTAGTCGGCAAAAGAATATTATCAAAAGCAATTCAAAAGTCATAAGAGTTGCAAGAATAGCCACAAGTTGTAGCCTGTGAGTCATTTACAGAAAGGAAAATTTTAGATTAGACTGTCCCTACACTAGACTAAGTGACATCCCTACTTAGCAGAATCTTTACCTAAAAAGGTGTCAGCCGTGGTGACTTCCAAAGAAGATCACACACTTCTCTTAGTCTTCGTTGAATCGAGGTCTCGCAGTTAACCTATCTGCCTACCCATCCGCTCTCTAAGGTTCCTCAGACCATCTGCTCTAACTCCACCCAGGGGTGCTGTCCCTAATACAAAAGTCACATTTACAATAGAAACGCACCTTAGAGACGCCCCTCACGTGGTGTCTTCTTTGGTATTTTCCATGCTGATACTCCTCTGGACCCTTCGTTAGCGTTGACCTTGCTTCTCAGGCTCCTCTCCGGCAGGACGGTACCCCCCAGGAAATTCCTGAAGCCTCCTCCAGGCCTGTGCCTGGTTCCCGAGACAAAAGTCTATTCATCACTCTCTTGATTAAAACCTCCTCGCACCTGCAAACAGACACTTGTACTGTGGGCCCCAAATTCCAGCCTCTACCGTATCTTCTAAGTCGTAAACCCTTCGAGCAAGCTCCGCAATTTATGCTTAACATGACCTTCCTTTAACTAGCACACGCAGATCTAAAGAAATGACTTTCTCTATTCAGGCCTATCAGAATTACATGAAACGGGCCTATGCACTCTGAAAACCTTTAACTTATTTGTCTAAACAGTATTCTAACTTTTTACACACAATGGTTATATGAAAACACTTCTATAAAACATATACTTCAGTTCCATGATCAATAATACTTTGAATTATAACAACATCAAAATCCTTTCTCATGTGAAAGTGTAACAGCATCTTTCGTTTTCTGTGAACTGCCATGTGGCCTACACGTTTCTACGTTTAGCAGAATTACATTTTCTTCTACAACAGCAACATAACATGGGATTTCAACATCATTCTAACATCTCTACACTCTTCTACATTAGTTTTTTACACTGATATATGTATTCTTATTCTAGTTAAACACTCTTATGTATTTTCACTCTATAAATTGGCACTCTTATGTAATCTTTACTAAACTAATGCAACGTGCTTGTAAATATGGTGCACTTCTATATTTTTCTTGATTTGCGCTCTCTCATAACCACATAATCCAATCATTTTCAGCGAAGTAGTCTCTGCAATATATTTCAAAACAGACCGCCAAACTCCCGGCATGTTAAACATGCCAGGAGTTTGGCAAAACATGCCGGGAGTCTGGCGGTTGGTTTTGAAATAAATTGCAGAAACTACTGAAAATTATTGGCTTATGTGGTTATGGCTTCCACATCCACCCACAGGATTGATATCTTTTAGAGACGTATTTAAGTCTCTCTCTGCGGATCGCTAAGAGTAACAATAACATTTTGACAGATTGAAATTATGAAATTTGAAGGAATTATTTTATAATTGAATAAGCACTATTGTCCAAGTGGATAAGATTATGTTTGCCCTGAAGAAAAAAGTTCTCATGTAGTGGGGCGAAACACGTTGGCTGTGTTCATGTGTCCTAAATGTGATACGATGTTTTAAAAGAAAGACATAACAAGCATATGTCCATCTGATTCTTCATTTGAAAAAATATGTTTTCTAATGTATTGTGATTATGATTGATTCTCTGACACTTGAACAAATGTGACTTTCATGATATGGTTGCAATTTTGATTGATTATTAGATCAGGATTCTGCTCCTTTCCTCAAATGCAGTGCCACATTTAGAACCAGTGTAGTTATGACTTCTAAAGATCAGTGAAAAACCTTCTCCTCTGTCTACTTGTCTTTTCTTCATGCTCCTTTTAAAACCAGCCTAGTTATGCCCACCAAATGTCAAGGAAAACTTTTCGCCTCCTAGATCCTGTCTTCATCCTGATTCATGCTTCCTCCTCAATGCACAGCAAAGAAAGAATGGAAGATAGGAATGGAAGCATAAGGTGGAGAATATCTAGTCTTGAGACAACCAGCATTTTTGGGCCCTAAAACAAGCTTTGTTGAGACTGCCCGTACTCTTCCAGTCATCATTAAATAATTCATCCACTTTACATAAAATGGTCTTCATACAAAATGTAAAAAGTCCTAAACCTAACATTTTTAACATAGTAACACTTACCAGGAACCATCCCAATGTGATTTTCTTGGATACAGTTAGTACAATCAGGGAGTATTCCACTTTATATTGTGGTACATTTGCTGTGTGCCAGTTAGGGGGTGAGAAACGGATGGCACACCATTAATGCCACAAAATGAGATACAAGTTTTATTTCTGAAAATGTAGCTCTGAATTTTTATCACTTAGGTGTTTGTAGGTCCTTGTGGGTGACCACCGGCTTTAAAAATTGGTCCAGTGAATGTGCTGCACAAGAGGACACATGGTATACACTTGTATAAGACCCACAAGTCAATAGATGCAATGTTGTCAACACTAGGGTGTGTTTGGGTAGTGCCAGGCTGCATTGAACAGTATGGCCCTTCATTTGATAAACTTTCTGGATGAATTCACATGTTATTTCACTTATATCTCATTTGAAGCTTCGCCTCATTGTTCATATAGGGTCACACTTTTAATGAATATCCTTCCCCCATTATCCTCCTGATCCCAATATCTGCATCAAATAGATGCGTGTATGTATGTCTCCACCACACAGAGTACACGTAGAGTCCAGCTTTACTTTAAAATTTTGCATTAGTTGTTATACTTTGTCTTCATAGGAACTTTTATGGATTTTTGATATGTTGGTAGTATTTTCAAACGGTTTTTGATATGCTGATATTATTTTCCAACAGTCTTTTTGAAATTTCACACATTTCGTTAAAAAAAAAAAGAATTTGCCAATGGGAATTCGCAATTGTACATTTGCAGTATAACACTGCAATTCCCTGCTTTTTCGCCACAGGTGATTTTGGATTTTTGTTTAATATGTTTACCGCATAATATTAAACTATCCTGTACGTTTTGGTCAGTTTCATTTACTGTGACTTCTGCATGCAATGCAAATTAATTATTCATACACACAGTCAATTATTAACGATTTCCGAATTCACTAATGCTGTTTACATTTGCGCTTTTTTTTTAATAAGTTAGGGCCATAGTCTCAAGGAAGTTGCGGAGATAGGCATTAGCCTTCTTGGCTAAACGCCTCTCTCTGCCACTTCGGAAATACAAGGCTGCACCCTATTCTCAAGGATATGGTGCAGCCTAGCGTTTCCCTCTGCGATGGTGCTAAGTTTCACAACTTAGTGCCAATGCAGGCACCCTTGCACCAGAGTGCAAGGGTGTCTGCAAGCAGGGAGGTTTGTTTATGTACATGAAGGTGTCCCTTCCTGCACATAAACAAACCTTAAATGCCAGTTTGTAACTTACATGTGTGCTGTTTCATGCAGCACACATGTAAGTTACAAAACGGCATTTAAAAAAAAAGGTTTGTTCATGTACAGGAGGGACACTTTCCTGTACATGAACAAACCACAGCATTTTGCTTTTTTCTTGTGTGATGCACAAGGCAGTACACATGAAAAAAGCAAAAACGAGGAGAAATAAAGCATTTCTCCTCGTTTCACCATCTTAGAGACCAGGGGGCATTTATCAAAGGGGGCGGTAGGCAATTTTCGCTGCTTTAGCAGCCGTTTTCGGCCGCTAAGCGGCGATAATACTATCGCCCTATTAGCAAGCTGTCGCTAACAGAAGTTAGCGACAGCTTGTAGGCAATAGCGAGCAGCTTGGGGCCCGCTTTGCTTGTCAGCGATATTTATCGCTAATGACATACAAAGTGGGCGTACCCAACCTGTTAGCGACTGAAAGCAGTCGCTAACATCGCTATTGCCTATTACCAACACAGGCGTAGTGATGGAAATATTCACGCTAAGCGTGAATATCTCCAAAAACTAACATCTGCTCAGATCAGTTCTTAGCCATTATATCCAATGGGAGGAGGATATAATGGCTAAGCCCTGTTAGCGATAATGCGTGAATATCGCTGTATTCTCAGCGATATTCAAGGATTTTGCCGCTATCGCCGGGAATTTTATCGCTTTTGAGATAAACGTTGCTAATAGCACAATATCTCAGTGATAAAATCCCGTGATGCGCGGCGATAAAAAAATTGCCGCTAACCCTACTTAGCGATAAATATCGCTATTTGTTGATAATATGCTCCCAGAATTTTCATGGTCTTAAGCTTGGCGCTACCTCCTATTTACTCTGCCCTTGTGAATAGGAGTTAGCGTCAAACGCAATGGGTGCTGCAACACCCACCGCACGCCCCTTTCACGCTAAAAACAGTGGGGGGCCTATTCACAAAGCAGCGTTAAGCCACTTAACGTGGCTTAACGCGGCTTTGTGAATAGTGCTAAGCCCCTATCGCCACAACAATGTCACTGAAAGTGACGTTGTGGTGGTGATGGGGCTTGAGAATATGCCCCTCAGTTTCCTAGATGGATGTGTGTTGGCATTTGTGATGTCATTTCCATAGTCCTATTTTCTTTCTATCTTTTCATTTTAATTTTAATTCCTCATATAATTAGCGCGGTGGACCATATCAGCCTCGACCAATTCCCGAATGCCATTGTGAGATTCTTAAAAGAAATACCATAATCTCTTTCCATGCTCTAATAATACATAGCAAATTCTGCAGGATATCACTGTGGTAAAAACAATATTTAAACAAGCAGTCTTAATTCTCGGTTCATGCCGCTAAAATGATTAGTGTATCTTCCAGCTAAAAACACTTTTGCTTTTGTTTCTCGCAAGAATGGAACAAATTATACATTTGCTAAAGTCTATGGCTTTCCATGACTTGTTTTTAACATTCTCAGCAGGGATACTGTGCTGCTCGAAGCTTTGTATGGACGGACCCTATGCAGGGTATAAAAGAGGGCTCAGGGGAAAACATTTCCTGGTTCATTCACTGGCGAGAGATTTTCTCAGCAGGACGAGCACATAATTAGGACGGATATGACAACTCTGAAGACGCGCTCCCTTCTCTCGCGCTTTTTTATGGATTATCTATTGCGCAGCAGCTGCTGTGGTCAGGGCGGATTGAGATAGCATTCAGAGCATCACAATCCTCTTCAGAAATGCCCATGCTGTGCGGGCACCTGCTTGCACTGTCTGTCGAAAGCCTTTCCCGGGGCCTGATATTAAAGTTTACCGACAGTTTTATCAGCACGAAGTGCGCGCAGAGTGCTGTACAGAAAAGCAACGTGTTTCCTCTACAAAGCACAGCACAGAGGGAATGACAGATTGGAATGAAAGTTGAGGGCCTGTAAATAAAATCATGTAAATACGAAGGGCATTGTTGTATTTTATCGTGATTTTCCTGCATGTTGATTGGTGATTTTGGAATGCCGCTCCCGACAAGCCGCTGGGCTTCAGCTATGAGATGCTGCCTGGGAGGGTGGGGAGCACGGTGAGATTTCTCGCAAAAGACAGAAGTGAGAAGAAGGCTCTGAATACAAATGGCCTAGATAAAGCACACCCCTGCAACGACCCCTGTGTGTGCAAGCAGTAGATTTATACAAAGTTATTCACACCTAATAAAGAATGTATGATGAAGAGCTTGCCCAGCAATTTTCCCAAGGTACCTGTCGGCAAGTCAAACATGCCAATGTATACTAGGTAAAATGGCAGGTAAATACCAGTGCATGTGGATTTAAATTCAGGAAGCACAGTCCAAAATCTGTTTGCCCATTCTGAAGCATAAACTACAGATGAAGTGTAATTAATAATTTGAAAAATTACCACGTGAAATAATATGTGCACTTTTATCATATTATTTGTAGTAGGTAACCACACTTAGCTATTTTAGGCAAACACTTGAGTTAACATATTACAATGATTTAGGTTAGGGGATAGCTTACTTGCCATCAAAGGGCTCTCTGGCCCCCAGGACCATCTTCACTTCAGGGGATTCCTTACCCCACTCAAGCATACACCAGGAGGCTCGCTTTCACAGCCATCCCAGGAGGGGGCGTGGCCAGCTGCCGACACACTGATAATTGCCTCTGTAACTCCACAGTGTGGGATAACTCACTTGCCAGCAAAGGGCTCTCTGGGCCCAAGGGACCATCTTCACTTCAGGGGACTCCTTCCTCCATTTTAGCACATGCCAGGAGGCATGATTACGGAGCCAGCACAAGTATGGATGTGGCCAGTAGCCGGCACGCTGATTAGCGACTCTATTACCCCACAGCGTGGGACACGCATGGGAGGTGCCCAGGCAAATCTCGGGAAAGAGCAGGGAAGAGGCAGGCTGGACCCACTCTCTTGGTTTTGCTGTAGAAGTGCTGCCAATGCCAAAATAATATATTTGCAGTAAGAAAGTGTGCAATACTGAGAATTATATGCATTATTCTCACTAGCCCTAATTGTCCTCTAAACACTTTAACTCGGACACTTGTACTATTTTTATTTTTTTATTTTGAATTTTTACCATTGATGGCCTTTGTAATCCAGTAAGGAAGTGAAACCTTTTAGATGCAGGGCCGGTCCTAGAACTTCTGGGGCCCCCGGCGAAAGGGAAGATGTGAGGCCCCTCTAATTTGCATGTAACAACCAGTCGCACCTAGTATGACTTGCGGGTTGGGGGTCTCGCGGGGTTCTTGCAGGATGGTACGCGCGGGGGGGGGGGGTTATTATAAAACTAAACTTCCCGTCCCGGGTCTGGTGTCGTCTCTGCACCTGACCTGCTCTCCTGCAGCCTCCCTCCCCTTCCCTAAGCCAATCCCAAAGATGAAATGACAGTGTTGTGATTGGTCGGCACAGTGACCAGCTAGACGAGAAAGGCCAGAGTGCGCATGACTGGTTCAAACAGTCAGAGCCCTTAGCAGTGTGCAAGCCACTCCTCCCTTGCCCTAGAGCAGAACCCCCCAACCAAACACTTCTGCTTTCTCGCTGTGCAAAAAACAGAAACATGAAATTTTAGTTTTAGCATTTTATGTTTCTGCTTCTCGCTCTGCGAGAAAGCAGTGGGGCGACGCTCCTCTGCCCTAGTGGAGGAGCCATCCTTGGTAACATCACAAGAAGTGACATCACAGAAAGTCACATCGCAGGACTTATTGATATTATTTGGCATCACTGAAGAGATCTAATGTGGATATCAGTAACATGGACAAAAAGATGAGTATACAAATAAGTCCATTATATTTTAAAACTTTATTAAATGATTTACATTTATCGCATTGGATGGAAAAGCTAGGTGCAGATCTCACAAAGATGGATATTTTTTACTCATGTTAACTGATTGTTTCCAGATAAATGCATGATAAACATTCCAGTTCTGTCTCATAAAGGGGGGAGATCCTGTTGAGGTAATGAGGGGGGGATCATTCAAAATATAAAATTACACAGGAGAAAACCCCTCACTTCATGGATATGATCACAAATTTCAAAAGGCTCCCTTGTCTTTTTGTGCCATTATTGTGCTACCTTAGGATGACATTAATTCTTAGTAAGTTGTTTTAATGTAAATCCTCTCATCAGTATCCCTGAGTCATAGGACACTCTTTTTTGTGTGTAGTGGGCTCTTTACTCGGTAGAATTATGTTAAGTGCAAAAATACAACACATATAATACAAAATAACAAGACACCATTGCAAACAAATAAAGATTGTACATAAATAAAAAAAGACTTAAAACAACTGAGATCACTGCTAAATCATACATTGACTTGAAAGTATGGTTCAGATTGAAAAGGTTTTCAAATCAGCATTTATGATTTAGTGTTTGAACTGTAGGAAGTAGAAGTGGTTGGCTTTAGCGCTGGTGGAGCCCTGTGCGACAATAATTGTTGGACCCCGCCAATGACTCGCTCTTCCTCGGATTCCCTCACTACCACCCTTTAACAGTGTACCTCAAGTCACCATAACCACATTCTTGCTCAGATGCATTCAATTTGAATTACAGCGCCACTGACATCAGTGTAGGGTGCCAGAGAACTTTATATCACACACATTACACAGAGAAAATCAATCATACATGTGTAAATAACAAAAGGTAATGTTACATAAGATAAAGGACTACAAGGTGTAGGTGTCACATGACAATCCTACTAGTAGGCAGTATAGTTTAACAGCGATTTATCTGGAGAAACACAAACTCCGAATTGAGAACATAATACCATGGTTGGGGATTCTCTTTAATAACCAGAATTGATTTCTGTTCAAATGAACCCTTTTTGCATCATTAGGCTAATCAAAGACGGGGAAAAAAACATAACGCTTTAATTTATACCTTGTGTGTTTGCATGCAGCTCTTAGATGACAGTTATTAGCTCATTGTTCGATGTTAGGATTGCAAGTAACAAAAGGATCTCTGACAAAAGCAGTAACCCACTGGCCTATTTACATCATGTTGACTTAGTGATCTGCTCAGTACATGTTCTTTGCAGCAGGCACATTAACCCTCTGCTCTACCGTTTCACAAGTCAAAACTTCCATCAATGAAACTCTGTCTCTCTATAGGAAGAAACATTAATCAACGGAGATATCATGACATTTTTATTGGTGCTGAAAATTGCTGGAGGACAGGAAGGAGGCAGCAAGTGCTTATAAAAACAAAATATACTCAAAAATATGATGCCCCTACCCACAGTCAGCTCTCAGTGCGATCTCACCGGTCGCACCGCCCAGGAGCCTCCCTGCTCAAGGGTCCTGTGGCCTCAGTGACAGAGTCACTGTTGCTCTAGGGTGTGCTGCTTTGTAGGCCTGCCCGCAAGACTGGAGGTGAGCTTCAATAGGGGTTGTAGTGGACAGGCCTTCAAGGTTAACCCACACTTACCACCGCTATGGTCCGCCTGCAGGTGCTTAGACACCATTCTTCTAAGATCTTTCGGGGCCTTCTACGGTCTAGCATAAAAATGTGCTCTCTCAGGAGAGTGGTCTGGTGGATTGGTCATGAAGGCTGAACCTGGTTCCAAAGTTCCAAATTAGGCAGCTCTGACCATAGTGCCACATCCTCTCCCCCACTGACCACCATACTGCCCTACTGAGAGAAACTCGCACTGCCTTCACCTACAACCCAACTGCGTCACGCTATAAACACCTTGATGTGACACAATTCAAATTACGCACTAGACAAGAGCAATATGCTGCCTAAAAAAAAAGTAACATACTTGAAAAAGCAAACACACATAGGGAATGCAAGATTAAGTAAAGCATGTGAAATGTAAGCATGAACAACATGCTAACCTCAACGCTTTTACACTCACTGTTCAGAATCAGTGAGTGCTTTTGAATGAAAAGGTAAGGACATGACTACAGGACAAGAAGGGACCCTTTTTAATGTCCATTGCTTAGATTCTTACAAAATGTAAGCAGTATGGTTTAAAAAGACCACATTCGTGAATAGAGAGCAGAGGTATGCATTTTGTTTTCCTATCCGCCGCTTCAAGCGGGTTTTGCACAGTACCTCCGGGAATGGTGTGCTTCCACACACACAAAAAAATGCTGTCCAGAGAAATACAAGAAAACAAAAGCAGCGCTTCACTGGCAAACTCTGTAAAGTGGCACTAACATGTTTTGGATGAGAATAAAACCAATCTTGCCCCTTTTCGACACACTCTGTCTTGCTTTAGTTACCTTTCACATTTTTAACCTTTTATTTCTCTCCATCCCGAGGCTGCACTTTGGAAGTGAAACATCTTAGAAAGAGACTACCTTTCCAGCAAGTGTTTCCTTTTTTGGATACATTTCACAGGGGTACACTAATGGACAGAGGGAGTAACGGATAAAAAGCCCAGGGAAGGGGGGGCCCCACATCTGGACCTTGTAGCTTGCTCTAGTGCTTAGAGGTCCAGGGAAAGGGACCCCTCCCCTGCTCCTTCGAAGCAGTAACAAGGCATTTCACAAAACTCTGCTCTACCACGGCAGTCGTACATGCATTTTAAATGCATATTCTCATTAAACAAATGGGTGATGCAAAAGTTTAAAAAAGCCAGTGATCTGGCTGTGCCCTCCTCCCCTCCCCCAACTTTCCTTACCTATGTACAGCTGTTCCTGGACACAAAGGGGCATTCTGTCACCTAGGAACAAAATGCAGAAAGGGAATGGCCGGTACTTAACAGAGGTGCTGCCCCGTCCCTGACACTGTGAGCCAACATAATTGCAGTCCCCACTCTGTTTGTCCATCCCCCACCTCTGCACCCCCAGGAATCTCACAACGCCCGGACCAGCAAGGTCGAGACATCTCTGATGTGTATTGTGATTGTGTGGGGAGGGGGCCCTGGAAGAGCAGGTGGACTAACTGTGAAAGCATGGCCTTTCACAGTGAAGCGGGTCCCCCTGTTTTTAAGCTGAGTGTGAGGCCCTGGGCAGCTGCGCACACTGCCCATGCCTAGCGCCGGCCCTGTGTAGATGGTTTTAACATGGGCACTTGTTCCTCTTTTTTGTTACCCCTTAGCTAAGGGATGGAAGGCCTGAGCATATCACTTGTTTGATTGCATATAGATTGTACTTGGTTCGCTTAATCTCACGAGGTCATGAAGATAGTGCAACTTAAAATCTGATATCATGGGTAAGTGGAAAGCCAACAACAAACCGACTGACATAGGAAACGCCAAAAAGCTTCCAAGACACTCAGCTGAAAATTGTACTTTGGAGGAGACCAACGTCCTAATTAAAGAAGTGGAAGGGCTTTTGTGACCAAATTTAGAGGGTGGCAAGGCGGCAGAGGGTCACCAGGTGAAAATTACATACTTCTTCATAAATCTGCTCGTGACACCAAACTACTGATGTTGTATTGAGCAGTGAGCACCCAGCGTTGGTTGTAAAGTCACTCGTTTATCTCAACACAACCCTACACAAAATCCGAAACTGGCTGACCCACAACCATCTTAAACTTAACTCCCTCAAAACAGAATTCATCCTAATCTCCCCACCCAAGCAATCTCCCATTATTGAAGAATATATGAAACATCTAACGGCTCTTGTCAACCTGGCCCTATATGGGCCTCCTTGTCCAGTTTGGCGTTGCTACATCCTGTATCACTCCTGAACATTTTGCTGTATTCAACAACCATATGTATGTTTTACAGGTCCTCTTCCACCAGCTCTGTGGTGGCTGTCTGTATCTGTCACAACCATGTTGTTGTTTAGCCTCACTTGTCTCCTTCTCATTTGTTCATGAATCTTTGTAAAGCACTCTGATACCCTCTTGGGTACAGTCCTGGAATATTGCTGGAGTAAGATCGAAGTTGAACGATAGTGAATGGGGCTCATTTGTAGACAATCATCATAAAATATTACTGCAGGAGATGTGGGCTAAAGAACCCGTGTTTAGATCTGGATACATTTAATTTATCTACAAAGCTGTCGCCTCTCCCACGGGGAGGGCATCAAGAGGATTGTTTATTTGGTTGAGGCTGGATTTGTTTCCTCAGGCAAGGTCCTGCACTCTAAGAGTAGGGAATTGTTGGGCGTAATCATTAAAACAAGCACCAATCTAGGGTCAAGGCAGATCACTATTATAAACATCTACTTGCGTACTGTTACCCGCAACAAGCAGTCAATAACTAGGATCACCTTTCAGCTCCAATTGAGCTGCCATCGCATACTGATATTGAAATCATCGTAGAAGACTACAATATGCGAATAACCCTAGACCTCAAGATCCTGGCCAAGTGTCCGCTTATGCTCCCCCTTTCTTTGTTAACAGACAGCCAAAGGCCCTTTTACAACGTATTGGTCTAGTGGAAGCACAAGGACTAAAAGTCATAATTGGCTTAACTTCATTATACTCTATGTCCAACTTTCAAAAGAACACTTTATACAAGTATTATTGATTATATATTCTTGGAAAGTATTCTTCGTTTGGCCCTGATTGATATAAGGGTAGTCATTATAACTGACTGTGACCCTGATGCACTAAGTGATCTTTTTCACCCTGACTTGTTTTTGGGTCCCAAATTTCCTGTTCCAATGCTATTAGCCCCATTGAAATAGAAGGAACGTCATGTAGGCAGCTCTATATGAAAATATCAAAACTCAAACTAAGATATGCAATTTGTTTGTGGAGAAATTGGTCATTCAAATAAGTGGAGGGGAACACAGTACTAACTTCGGTGAAAGTGAATGAGCAAAGTCCTGCTAAAATGATTAGAAGTATGGGATTGCTCAATACTTTCTCCGGTCCAGTTCGGTTTTTAGGAAAGACCTTGGGACTATAGAGCAATGCATGAATCTTGATCTTGTTATAGGCAAATATACTTGTGCCAAAGGCGGGAGATTATATCTCTGTTTTGCTGACCTGAGCAGCGCCTTCAACCTAGTAGATCACACTGTCCTCTCTACTACTTTACTTACAATGGGGGCACCTAGGCCACTTATTTGTTTTTGGCAAGATTATGGGAGGACCTGGAGAGTAAAGTACACTATGGCCCAGAGGGGAATGCACTAATAATTTTGCAGTCAAATGTGGCATCTTGCAAGGTTGTGTGCTGGCCCCTTTGCTATTTTCCTTGTTTATTAACAGGGTGGACTAGACCTTAGAAGCAGTGCATGCCGATACCCCACAAGTGGCTGGGCGCACCACACCTGTACCTTTGTCAAAGACAATGCTGTCCTGCTGGCCAGGACTCCAGTGGGGCTGCAACGTTTAATGTATGCATTTGGGAATGTTATTGCTGCCAGGAAATTGACTATTAATAAAAGTAAAACCTATACAATGGCCTGTGGGTTAAGGGTCAAACAAAGGAGAACTTTTTTATGGATAAATTTCCAGTGACCCATTTTTGTTACCTGGGCATTGCTTACTCAGTTAACGGTCATGGAGACATGAAATTACCAATGTAAGGAGTAAAATGAACAGAAGGACCCATGGTATTTTTAGATTCTCAGCAAAGTTGGGCTGTAGGCCTTTTAAGGAGATGACAGCAATTTATAGGGCAAGGGTCCTATCTATTGAAACATATGGGTCTGGTGTGTGGGGTCACTACAATAGTAAAGCCCTGCAGATGGAGGAAAGTGGTTTCCTCAAACGTCTTCTCAGCCTGCCCATTTCGGCTTCTCCAGAGATTATACATACATATGTAGGGCTTAAGTACCTCACAGATATAGTTGCACCTCCCCTCTAGTTCTCTGGCATTCCATATGGTCCGAAGAAGAGACTAGTTTTACAAAGGCAATAATGTTAGACTATTTTACCCTGGAAAATGTTATGAAGATCCCATGGTTAAGTTATATTAGTTCATTGTACAATAAATTATTTAAAATGTCAATCTGGATTAATCCCCAACAAGTAACATCACTTAATAAGTTGTTGAATAGAGAAACCTTTATGAATCATAAAAGGGAAGCTCGGCTAGACTGTGAGAGTAGGAAACCAACTGTAAAGTTTTATTTAACACTTACATCACAAGTGGGCTGTCAAGATTATTTAATTTATCTTCCAAATCTTATGCATAATTTTGTATTAGATTCAGATTGGGAATTGTCCATCACTTAGTTGCTTTCCCAAATATGAAAACCTGTCCTTTGAACACGATTCCTTGCACATGTGACGGACAGAGTAATCAGAGCACTATGCACTTTATGGTGTTCTGTGGCTTTTATTCTTGTTTTAGAAATTACTATTTAAAACCAGTTTTGCTCACGAACGGCATTGGTTGCAGCTTGCCGCACTAAAATATCTGTCCGAGTTAAACGATGTCAGGGTTTGTCTTAATGTGGCACTTTATGTTATCAATGCATTTAATACATGCAAAAGCATTATTGTGCCAATATAATGACGACCCAGTAATGGTTTTAAGAAACTGTATTGCACTTTTTAAATACCTATTTTGCGTGTTTTTTAGATGTGATTAACTTTGGCCCCATGGTGTTAGTTAAGCGCTACTAGATTTGCCTTTGCCTTTTTTATCTAATTTGATGCTATTTGTGATTAATGTAACCAGTTTTTATGAATGTACACTTTTATGGTTGTTTGATACATACCGAATAAAGCTTTTGAATCAAATTGATATGAGGGTAGTAGTTAGACCTGAATGTGACACTGATGCACTAAGTGCTCTTTTCCACCCTGACTTGTTTTTAGGTCCCAAAATTCCTCTTTCAAAGCTATTAGCCCCCTTGAAACCACCAACAATAGAAGGGATATCATACAGGCAGTTCTATATGAAAATATCACAACTCAAACTAAGATATGCAATCTGTTTGTTTAGAAATTAGCCATCCAAATAAGTGGAGACAAATCCAGGGCTAACTTTTTAAAAACACGCTGTGCCATAATGGACTCCCTAAAAATTATCCTCACTAAGGTGGGGCGCAGGGGTGAACATAAAGCAAGGCCCCCAGGCTGGCATTAGAGAGAGTGCAGGCAAGCAAAAACAAGACTTGTGGAGGCAATAAAAAAAGGGTAGTAGATGCAGATAGGTGTCGCTCGGAATGAGTATCAGGGTTCCATGACTCATGCAAAGCGACAATGGGAAATTGACCAATGGAAAGATGTAAAAGAATCCCTGCAGAATAGGAATACCAAGAGCTTTTGGAAGGTGATAGCTGCTGTATCTTGACTAATAGATAGTCACTTGGAAGCAGTGGTGAATCTAAAGCAATGGTAAGCCCATTTTAGTGACCTATTTAGTAAATGGCACTATGGTCCATCACAGAGTAAACCTGAGCACATTTTGAGATGTGCAACGCCTCCGGGTGGGTCTAATGAATGAGCACTGGATGATTTTACCCAGAAGAACACTGCCCCTAAATTAGTTGACAAATATTGAAGCAAGTATACTTCTCTGGAGATAAATTAGGCTTCAAGCTGATGGAAACAATGCAGACACTTAATTTAATAAAGAGGGAGAAAATCCCAGGCCCTGATGGTATCCCAGGTGCTCTTTACCTGTCACAGCCTGAAATTTGGGTCTCCTACCTAAATGCCCTGGGGAATGCTATTATGAGAGGGGAGCAGATTCCCCCCTCTTGGAAAGGGGCTGCCATAGTTCCGATTTATCAATTCAATTCAATTCAAATAGTGCTTTATTCGAGTGATTACTCATAAAAGCAAAATATACACAAAATTTTAAAACAGGATTAAATTTACAGTCATTGAAAATGACACTGCACTAGTGAATTCATAAAAGACACATAAATTAAAAATGTCTCACAATGCTCATCAAATGGTTAAAAACGAGATAATTACAATTTTTTAAAAAAGACTTTAAAAGAAAGGCAATGATGGGAATAATCATAAAAGCATTAAATACAGACAAAGAGTAGTTAAACAACTAGCAGTCTCTATCTTAATACAAAACATGCAATAATAACAAAGTCATAAAAAACAAGTTTTGCAGGCAGAGAATAGTTAACCAACTAGCAGTCTCCATTTCGGACAGAGAACAGTTAAACAACTAGCAGTCTCTATCTACATACAAAACATTGGTTATTTTAAAAAGCGGTAAACAAAATCTTTAAAAACACGTTTTTAGAGAATAGTTAATTAACTAGCAATCTTTGATATATCACCCATGCCCAACTTGTAAATTTGGCTATAGCTATTACTATCCATGCAGATGAACTTGAGCATATAATGCGAAGCGCAACAGAACTACATGTAGTCCCAAGATTCCTGCACATGGGTGCTAACCATACACGCCTAGGAGCACAATAAGCTTTACAAGAAAACAGGAAATGACCAACTGTTTCCTTACCCTTGCCACATACTGGGCACACGTCACTCCCCCCTGTACCCCATTTGGCAGTTAATGATTTTAATGGGAGGGCTCCAGCTCTCAATTGAAATAAGAGCTTTCTGTCTCCTGGCTTTGTAATAATATCCCAATACTGCTCATACACGGGATACAGTTTAGCCTCCAGAAAGCTCAGTGACTTAGACCCTACGCTAAATCGGCTCAGGCTCCTGTTGGCAACATTCTCCCAATAGATGTTTTTTAAGACCGCCTTGGTAGGGAATAGAGCACCAGCTGGATTTATCCAAATCGAGCTTAACCCAAGCTCGTATAATATAGTTTTCAATGATTTTAACCAACTAATTTTATGAAAACTGTCCGTTTTTATAACGTCAATAAAGCCTTCCGCATAATGCGAGAGCTCGGGGGTAGTCCACAATCTACGCCAGTACAGAATAGGCCGTAATTCGGCCAAATCCTTAATTTGTTTCCTGCCAAGATCATATGTTAAGGGCAGTAGCGGAGTGCTTTTCGATGTACCAGTGACTAGCCGTAAAAATCTATTCTCTGAGATTTGTAGAGAATTCAAATTTTCAAAGCCCCACATCTCCGCTCCATAGAGTGCAGACTCGATTGCCTTTGCTTCATAGACCAGTAAAGCTGGCTTGACAGGTTTAGTCAAGGACTTCTTGTGTTCCATATTGATGGCACCCGCTAATTGTTTATGTCTCAGCGTAGCAATGTTTATGTGGTGACTCCACCTGTTATTATCTGCAATATGGATACCTAAATAAGTAAATGAATTTACAACCTCAAGGGGCCTACCGCTCATAACAATTTTTGACTTGAAGCTGTGATGCGGTTTAAAAATCATAAGTTTAGTTTTAGATGCATTCACCTCTAATCCATGTTCCCCACAGAAATTTTCAAATATTAACAGAGCACGCTGCAAACCGCTAGGTGTTTTGGATAAAATTAGCGTGTCATCCGCAAACATCATTATTGGGATGTTTAGACCTGAAAGGGAGGGAGCATCTACTTGAGCAGGTACCATACGGGAGACAACACCGTTTATAAACAACGTAAACAAAGTTGGAGCCTTTGAACACCCCTGTCGAACACCTCGCTCTACAGGGAAGTCGTCTGTGACCATACCATAGCCACCCCACTGGATTTTAGCGTAGGTAGACTCATGAAGGCGCATTATCAAAGTAAGTAATTTCTCGGGTACACCCAAACTCTTTAAAACTTGCCACAATTTGGCCCGTGGCACAGGTCGAATGCAGCCCTTAGATCGACAAATGCCGCATAAAGAATGCCTCCACCCAGCACCACAGTTTTCCATTGCAGTAACTGAAAACGGAACACTTGGTCTATCGTGCTGGTTGCTCTTCGGAATCCTGCCTGATAGGGGGACAGAATGTTGTTATCCTCAGCCCATTCAAGGAGCCTATTTACTACTACTCGACCAACGATTTTTTGCACAGTATCTATTAGGCTTATTGGCCTGTAGTTACCCGGGTGGGCTCTATCCCCCTTTTTAAACACAGGAATAATCACAGCACCTCTCCATGATGCCGGAACCTGTGCTCCCTTAGCAATAAAATTAATAATTAAGTGGATGTATTTGCACCATCTACCTTTATCATTTACAAAAATATCAGCAGGGACACCCTCTAACCCTGGGGCGCGCCCTCTGTTCACTACATTAATAGCAGACATAACTTCTTTAAAAGTAAAAAGATCTTCTTTAGAAAAGGACATAATAAACTCATCTTGTCCATTAATCTGATTATTAAGAGCATATTGTGAGCTAAAAAATTCCACCCAATTCTCTTGGGACACGTTGTTATTAGGGGGTTCCTGTGCTCTCTCACTACCCCATTTTACAATATTCCAAAAGACTCTGGAATCCTTTCTGTCGCTAGCTTTTTTCAGTTTGCACCAGTGCTCCTCATCCCAAGCTCTCTTCGCTTTAACTATGCAAGCTTTGTAACCCTTTCTTGCTAGGGAGATCGTCCCAGGGTCCCTACTTTTAATAGCTTGACCCAAAGTGAGTCGTGCAGTCCTACATTCTACATTATACCATCTTGCACCTTTATTGGCAACTCCCCTGTTTTGCTTAACAGGTTTTAGGAAATGTTTTTTAATCTTACCAAAGAGGGAGTCGTGAATGTTGACAACATCCCCAAAATTAGAAGAGGAAACATTAATTGCTTCCAACGCTTGTATCGCTTGGTCAGTTTCCAGTTAATGGCGTTGATGGCCTGTAGATCTGTCTCTATACTTGCCCATTTGAGCCTACGCATATTATTTGCTGGGATGATCATAGGTGGAACAGAGGCAGTCAAACAGGTCGGATTAATCCTAGCAGGCCACCATTTGTGCTCCACACATATGGGGTTGTGATCACTCTCAGGTCTCACAATGACCTCCATATCACTAATGAATGGCCACAGAGTCATACTGCATATGACATAGTCTATGCAACTTTTGTGTCTCCCATTATCAAAGGTCATGGAGCCGTTCTTATCCCGTGCTGTTCTTCCATTTAAAGCTCTCATCCCTTTCTCGAGACACATGGCGTTCAGAGCTATTATGTCCTCTGTCCAACGTATGACTGGCTTCACCTGTAATGCAGGGATACCCCAATGGGAGTCCTCATCTGCCCCAAGCAAAGCTTCTCCCGTGAGTAGAGGCTCGAACGTCCGATTAAAGTCACCGGCTATAACAGTACTATTGTCATGGGAATACATTTTGTGAATATTGTCTACAGCAATTAAGACATCAGATCGGCCACCCTTAGTACTTCTGGCATATATATTATAAATGTCAAGTGACCCTACAGTATCATTAGTTACCCTAATCAGCTGGATGTCTTTATGATTCGTCTCTATACTTTTAATTGCAATTTTGAGAGATTGTCGGACCCAAATTGTGAGACCCCCCATTGGTCTCCCTTTAGGTCCCTTTATTGCTGCCACCGAAAAATTCAAATATCCTATCATAAAAACTGGTTCACATGCCCAAGTCTCCTGGAATATGCACACATCAAATAAACTGATAAAGCTATGACAATCCCCACTATCTAATTTGGAGGATAACCCAGCCACATTCCAGAAGATTAAATTCGCCCCTCCGATAGTCCCTCCTATCGGAACTTCACAAATTGCATTTGTTAAACAAGGTTCCGCTGCTGCTGTCACTACTAAACTTGGTTGGGCTAAATAACTTTTTTGATCACCGTCATCACCTGCCCCTAAAGTGCCAGCCACAGAGTGACAATTACGATGTCTAGAGGGAAGAGATAATGCTGACCATTTGCCCCCTGTAAGTCAATCGCAATCATCAAAATTAGAAAGATTTGAGTATCTGTTCTCCACATGTATTCCCCACTCATTAGGTTGTGCAACCCTCCTCCCCTTACTTGAAACAACGTTCCATTTTGTCCGTAACGTGCACAAGTTCGGAACCCTCCTATTCCGAGGGTAAAAGCCCTGGCCGCAGTAACGGCCAACTTCATGGTGTTGGGTGATCTCAATCTTCACTTCAACGAGCCCACTGACCAAACGGCGCAGGACCTCCAGAGCGACTTACAGGAGCGCGAGTTGGTCTTAATTAACACCGGCCCCACCCACGAAAAGGGACACCTACTTGACCCGATGTTCTCTAACATTCCCCGCTTCACAGCTAAGCCGGCTCTTCCCCTCCCATGGTCAGACCATTTTTTGGTATCAGCTCTGTGGCAAATCGACCTTCCTCCCACAAGGACCAAACAGGCCTTCCTAGTGGATAGAGCCTGGGCCAGACTATCAGTCGATAACTGGACCTCTATATTGGAAAATTCGCCTCCCCCTCCTGAGTCGGATCCCGTTAAGGCCGATGCCAATATCAACAGCTGGTTCTCCGCCTCTTTGGACGCTCTAATCCCTAAAAAGAGAGTTCCTAAGAGGGACAAACGAGTTGGCTCGGCTCCGTGGTACTCCGGGGAACTTCGTACCCTCAGGAAGGGATGTAAAAGGTTGGAGAGGTTATGGAGGATGAATTGGGAAGTTTCTAGGAGAGAAGAATATAGGGCTGCAATCAGGGGCTATAAGTCCGCCCTGCGTAGCGCGAAAGCCCTATTCTTCGATGATCGCATTAAATCTGCTTCAAGCTCTTCCAGGGAGAGTTTCAAAGTGGTCAAAGAACTGCTCAAAGTTCCGGAGCCGGAAGTGTTGCATGATAAACAAAAAAGCACACAACTGGCTGAGTTCTTCCACACAAAAATTGAGAAGATCTTAATCTCTCTGCCCCAGCCGAATCCATCTCAGGACATCTCCAAGCAGGATGTGGGACTTCGGGCCAGAGAGAACGCTTTCCATATTGACACCTTTGGTCCAGTATTAGTGAGCGACGTTGCCAAAACTTTATCGTCGATTAAAAGTGGTTCTCCCATGGACCCGGTCCCCATGAAGTTTCTCAAGCAGGCAATAGCGTCCATTGCAGCTCCCATAACAGACCTTATGAACGCTTCCTTCGCTCAGGGTGTGGTGCCACCCACCTGGAAAATGGCTGTTGTTAAGGCTCTTTTAAAAAAGGCCAATTTGGACCCCAAAGATCTGTCAAATTTTAGACCGATCTCGCTCTTGCCGGGCCTCGGCAAAGTTGCTGAACGATTGGTCAACAGGCAGCTGTCAGCCTTTCTGGAGTCGAATGGACTCCTTCGACCATCACAAACTGGATTCCGCCCAGGGCAGGGCACAGACACGGCCCTCTTGGCAGTAGTCGAAGAGACAAGATGCATCCTTGACTCAGGAGGGTCAGTGGCGGTGATCCTCCTGGACCTAAGCGCGGCGTTCGACACTGTGAACCATCAGGTGTTGATCCGACGGCTGGCTGAGGTAGGGGTCTCCGGGGCGGCCCTGCAGTGGTTGAGATCTTTTCTTTCGAATCGTTCCTACCAGGTGTGGGATGGCCCCGAGAGATCCAAATCCATTCCCCTCCAGTGTGGAGTGCCACAGGGCTCGTCATTGAGCCCTACATTATTTAATGTATATATGGCCCCCCTGGAGGACGTAGTATCCCCATATGACATCAAATTCGTCAGCTACGCTGACGATACGCAGCTAGTGGTTTCCTTATCACATCTGGCCGACAATCCTGACATCTTGAACTCCTGCCTGGCAGATGTTCATACTTGGATGGGAGATTCCTCCCTTAAGTTAAACGGCTCAAAAACGGAAATACTGCTGCTGGGGAGTAAAACTACTCTTCTCCCGCCGCTTAGCTGGCCGGGATGTATGGGCGATCCCCCGGCCCCCAAGGATGCGATCAAAAGCCTTGGAGTCTGGCTGGAACCAGACTTGTCTTTCCGCACCCAAGCCAAGAAAACAGCAGGAGTATGTTATGCCCTGCTCAGGTCGGCTCGGAAAATCTTCCCCCTACTTCCGGTAACATCGAGGAAGCTGTTGATTCAGGGTCTCATAACATCTAGACTCGATTATTGCAACGCCATCTTTTTAGGCGCCCCTGAATCAACCTTTAAGACTCTTCAACAGGTCCAAAATGCAGCGGCAAGGCTGCTCACGGACATTCCGAGGAAACAATCTGCGAAACCAGCATTGAAGGCACTGCATTGGCTCCCCGTGCGGGAGAGAGTGACTTTTAAAGCACTCTGCACCGCTCATAAAATTCTTGCAGGCAAAGGTCCCCTTATTTTAAAAAATCTAGTGACTCCCTACAAAGCTGGCAGAACGTTGCGGTCAGACACAAAACATCTCTTGATGGTGCCCAGAGTCAAAAAGGCCCGCACTGGTGGGAGAAGATTTTCATTTAACACGGCAAAGCTCTGGAACTCGCTTCCCCTAAAACTCCGAGCTGAGCCCTGCACACTGCGTTTCCGCAAGGGTCTTAAAACCTTCCTGTTTCCAGCATAACGCCTTGATGCTGTTTCCTTTTACCATCCGATGTTGTCTTGAAGCGCCGGGATGCCCTAGGGTAGCTGCGCGCTATATAAGATTTTAAAATAAATTAAAATAAATAAAATAAATAAAAGAAATCCAAAGTAAGTGGGATAATTTCAGTAGATCTACGCTGTGGAGGGAGGATATTTGGCAGTATTTTAGATATAACATCAGGGTTTGAGAAGTTTAGAACAACACAGTCGCCTTTGAAATTTTTTATGCTGTTTCCAATCCACTCCACCCTCCTGGCCATAACTAGTTCTTCAGCTAATTGTTGCTTCCCCCAAGGAGTTATAACCATATTATCTGTCAACCAGTGCATTGCGTTAGACATCAAAGATGAACTGGTCTCATTCTTTTCAGAACCTAGTTTGGGGACATTAGCTAGTACCAGGACTAAAGGAGAAGCCTCAACTATTAACTCCACTGAGCCCTTCGTAGATTCTGGAACAGTAGGTACAGCTGGTGGGGCTGGTGGGGCAACCTCCCCCTGTGCAGTATCCGAAGCTGCAACTTGAGGGGCCACAGGTTGATCCAAAAGACGAAGCGCCCCTTCACCACCCGCAATTGCAGAGGCGCACATTCCTTGCTCAACTCTATTAGCAACTACATCTGGCAGTTTTTCTACCTCAGCCAGTGCTTCATTAAGTAAAGCCCCCAGTCTGTGAACCTCACTCGTAAGTTCTTCTATCATACTGACTAATGGTTTTACAATTCCTTTCACCTTAGGGTCTATCATACCCACTAGTGTCTTAAATTGCTCATTGGTTAGGGAAATGGAATCTTCGTCAGTTGCTTCATCTTCCTCCACCAAAGTGTTACTGGGAGGGGAAGCAGGCTTTTTCCGACTTGATCGAAGCCCTCCTCATTTGGGGTAACCCTTTCTGGCACCTCTAGTGGTGCGCTGTGCTCGTACTGGGGTGGGGACCTTTTCCTCGATACAAGGTAGGTCAACCTCCTCCACAATGACACTGTCTTCCGCTACAAGATTTATCTGAGTAGCGTCTTCTGCATCAATAAAAACGGATGTTGGAGCAGCGTTGCTACTATTATCCAACTCGGCAAATTCAGTCAAATATGATGGCAATAAAGATGGTGTTGTTGACTTTGGAGATACACCCAACCCAAGTGAGGATCTCCTATCACTGTTGATTTTCGCAACTACCTGGACTAGATTGTTGTCCATTGTATTTTTAGCCGGAGTTGATTTGTTAGCAGCCATATTGGAAAGGGGCGACCATTCGGTCCCCCCGAACGTATGGTGGAGTACCACGATCCCCCCGGGAAGCCATCTTGGGCGGGAGGCGATTCTCGGCTGGTATGCCCGAAGCGGCGTAGCCGGGGCGCGCCTTTTTCCGCCCTGGAGTGGTTTGTCCTAGCCAGTGACGCACTCGGCCACGCCCTCGGAGGCGGGCGGGGGCGGGTTGACGCCCGCCCCGAAGACGGATAAAAGAAGCAACAAACCAAGAAAACATCCTCTTGTTCCTGTGCTCTGAAGCTGCACCTCCCCACTGCACGTGAGCTCAGGACGGAACTAAGAGCCAATTTTGAGCGTTGTAATCTTTCTTTTTGTCTTACAGATATGCCGTCTGGGAATGCCTAAGAAAGTCGGAAAGCAGGTCAGTACCGATCAGATGCTCCGCATGCTCATGAAGGAGGTAGCCGATTTGAAGAAGCAGATGGCGGCTAAGAACGGGGAGGGAGGACCGAAACGGCCTTTGCCGGGAGTAGTCCCCGGTGGGAGAGGCAAGAGGTCCAGAAAGGGGGCGCTTGGGGGTGAAACTCCGGTCCCTGATACCCCACTTGAGGAGCCAACCCCGGTGCCGAAGGGGGGGAATCCGATCCCCGTGGTGGTCACCCCCGTGACCAGGGAAGATATGCCTCCCGAGTTAGCGGCACAATTGGCAGCGTGGTTGGGAAAAGATAACGAGGGCACCACGGCTGACGACGCCCGGGCAGTAATGAGACAACTGCGGGAATCTAGGGAGGCTGCGAAGACACCAGCTTCTGTTACCCCGCCAGTTACGGCGGCGGAAAATGCAACGGGCCCAGTTTCGGCGGCAAATGCAGCTTCTGGTTCAGGTAAGCGGCCATTGCCGATCGCGGGGGAAGGGTCCGTACCTTCACGAAGGGAGAAGGTGGCTCAGCATGTTCCACTGGAAATTAAGGAAAAGATTTGGGCGAATAAGTATGTTAATATTTTTTCTTTGCTTACCGACCATTACGAGATGGAGCATGTTAAGAGCCAAAAGGAGCTCATGCATCCGAGTGTCTGGCGCGCAAAAATGGCCGCCTTTAAGGTTGACGAAAACATTGGTACTTGGGGCAGAGCGTGGGGCATTTTTACCTCCATCATGGGTGAGCGCAGGCCCGAGTTGCTGACCGAGTAGCCTATTTATCAATCGCGTATCATGGAGTACTCCGTAGCGTATGGGGGCAATCAGTGGTTCTGCTATGACAATATTTTTAGAAAAGCTAAGGAACATGACCCAGTTTTGACTTGGGATTGTTACGACTCCGTGTCATGGCAAAAAATGGAGAGTACTGGAATGTTAAAAGTACCATTGTCAGGGAGTAGCGGGGGTGAATCTTCCCGCCAATACTCTGGGACATCCTTTCGGACGGGTGCAGGTAGCGAGTACCACTCGAAGACGAGTGGCAACGCAGGTAAAAGGGGGATCTGTTGGAATTTTAACAGAGGTAAATGTACGAGGCCCCAGGGGTCATGCAAGTTCAGACATGAATGTGGGGGGTGTGGGCAGCCATCCCATCCTGAGTCCATGTGCAGAGCCAAAACGGGTGATAACGGTGGTAAGGGAAGCGCCAAACAGGTCTGAAATAGTCCGAGGGGCGACTTTACCTACTCCGATTGATACCATGGCAATGATTCCTTGGCTCAGTGAATACCCGGATCATGCTTCCGCTGGGGTGTTGCGGAACGGGTTTTCATATGGTTTCCGCATCCCAGTGGGGGATTTTCAGGGTGTAGCTAACTGTACGAATCAAATATCGGCCTTACAGCATTCGGCTGTGGTACAGGCAAAGATTGGGAAGGAGGTGACTCGAGGTCGTGTCGCCGGTCCATTTGACTTGCCACCGGTTGATAATTTTGTTTGTTCCCCTCTAGGGGTGGTCCCCAAGAAGGACCCGGGTGAGTTTCGGCTGATACATAACTTGTCAGCCCCACGTGGTCTTTCCGTGAATGATGCGATAGACCCGGAGGTGTGTTCGGTGCGGTACGCATCTTTCGATGGGGCCGTCGCCATGTTGCATCGCCTGGGGCCCGGGGCGCTGATGGCAAAATCAGATATCGAGTCGGCGTTCCGTTTGCTCCCGGTACACCCAGACGATCAGCGTCTCCTTGGTTTTAGGTTTCAGGGTCGCTATTACATGGACAGATGTATGCCAATGGGATGTTCTATATCTTGTGCCTATTTTGAAATGTTCAGTTGTTTTTTGCAATGGGTCTTCACAAAGAAGACGGGTTTTCAACATGTTATGCATTATCTCGATGATTTTTTGTTCTTGGGGGCAGCCGGGGATCCAGAATGTGGACAGGCTTTAAATGAATTTTGTGTCTTGATGAACCAATTTGGTGTGCCATTGGCGCCAGGTAAGACCGTGGGTCCCTCGACTTCCCTCGAGTTTCTGGGGATCGAGCTCGACTCGGTAGAGGGTTGTTTTCGACTACCAAGAGAAAAGGTTTTGAAATTCAGGGCATCCCTTGAAACATGTATCAGTGAGACTAAAGTAAAACTGCATCAATTACAACAAGTGGTGGGCCAGTTGAATTTTGCCCTGAGAGTAATGCCGATGGCCCGCCCCTTTTCCCGCTCGATTGCACAAGCCATGGTCGGCCTGAAGGAGGGTCATCACCGCACGAGGCTCTCGGCAGAGGTTCGCCAGGACATGCGCATTTGGTTGGCATTTCTTGCGGATTTCAATGGTCGAATTGTCTGGATAAAACCGGCGGTGTCCTCGGAGGAGCTGGGGCTGTGGACAGATTCGGCGGGGAGTATAGGTTTTGGCGCCATATTCGGCACACAATGGACGGCTCAAAAATGGCCGTCATGGTGGCATGAGTGCGGGTTGACGAGGAACATTGCTTTTCTCGAACTTTTCCCTATTTTGGTGGCCCTGAAAACTTGGCCTGAGGGGTTCCGGGATCAGTCTGTGGTGTTTTGGTCTGACAACATGACCGTGGTAGAGTGTATCAATAATCAGGCAGCACGTTGCAAATGGATGCTGAGACTGCTAAAAGAAATTGTGTTATTGTGCATGCAGTTGAATGTGCTCTTTAGGGCAAGACATGTCCCGGGGGTATTGAACCAAGCGGCTGATGCGCTTTCTCGTTTCCGTATGCAGGCCTTCTGGGGTTTTCTGCCCGCAGCGGACCCGGTGGCAGCACCCTTTCCCGAAGCTCTCTGGTCTCTCGGTGCCCCGAACTACAAAACCTCGTGGGAGAGAGTTTAGCGCCCAGGACAAGGAAGGCATACAAAGGGGCGTTCCGTTCCTATTGGTCCTTTTTGGGTTCTGCTAGGGGGGAGTTTTGGGGCCAGGAGGAGCTTGTCGTTAAATTTTTGCTGTCTTTACATCAGGCAGGCAAATCAGTAGCTACGGCCCAGAGGCATCGGGCCGCCATTTCCTTTATGGCAAGGGCTCATGGGATCCAGGACCCGACAGCGTCTTTCGTAGTCCAGAAAGCGCTACGGGGGTGGCAACGCCTGGAGGGTCGCAAAGCAGATGAGAGGCGCCCGATAGGTCTGGATAGGTTGGCCCTGTTATTTTCCGTACTCCCGGCAACGTGTTCATCACAGTATGAGACAGTGTTATTCCGAGCCGCTTTCGCGCTAGCATTCCATGGGGCTATGCGGGTAAGCGAACTAGTGGCGAGGAACAAGCGGGATACGATGGGGGGATTGTGCCAAGAGCACGTTCAGGTCAAGGGGGAGACAATGACTGTCTCGTTTGTCAGGTCCAAAACCGATCAGGGTGCGTTTGGGGACTGCATAATCATACAGAGGATTCCCGGGTCCCCCATGTGCCCTGTGGTTTGCGTAGAGGAATATTTAGCGCAGAGAGTGGCATCATGGGGGGGGACCTTTTTGAGACACGCTGACACCACCCCACTGACAAGGTTTCAGTTCCAGCGGGTGCTTGCGATGTCGATTTCGGCCGCGGGCTTGAACCCCGGCGAGTTTGGGACCCATTCTTTTCGGATAGGGGCTGCTACAGAGGCTACAGCCAGGGGTCTGAGTGTAGAAGAAGTAAAACGTGTAGGGCGTTGGTCCTCGAACTGTTATAAAAGGTATGTGCGCTTGCACATGTTATGAAGCTGTAATGATGTACTCACGCTTCTTGTTTTGTTTGGTTTTCAGTTGCTCAGGCCTACGAGGCGGGGCGGACTGTGCAGTCGACCCGACACATAGGGACCAGCGGTCAGACTTCACCGGCTGGGAAAAAGGAGGTGTGGGTCGTGGGCCACTCATACGTGAGGCGTGCCGCGGACGTATTCAAAGCAGGTGACATGATTCACGTGACTGGGGAATACGGGTACAGTGTGTCCTTCTACGGAAAGGGCGGGCTCTGTATTGACCAGTTTCAATCCTTTTTCGAGGGTTTGTTAGGGCGGACAAGGTCACCGCCGTCTATAATCATAGTCCATCTTGGGGGCAACGATTTGGTGGCCACTGGTAGACGACTTCTTCTTGAGGCAATGCTTTCCACAGTAAGTTGGTTGGCAAGGAGAGTTCCAGGGTGCACAATTGCATGGTCCCACATGATCCCACGAAAAGTGTGGCGGGGGGCTATTTCTGTTTCTGCTCTGAATCATTCAGTAAGGAAAATAAATAACAAAGTGAGTAGATTGTTTCGTTCAAGTTCTCTGCATTCTGTCTCGCATGGTTGTATCAGAGGGGGCAGTATGTATTTGGGGGACAGTGTTCATTTGTCCCGGGTGGGGAATGAGTTACTCATAGGAGACCTCATAGCTTGGTTAAAGAGTTTATAACATGACCTTTAGGCAGGAGTTGTTGTGGGGGGTCCGGATAGCCGGTCAACTATCCGGCCTGTGGCGGTAAGGTCATGATCGGTGAGCAGTAATTGGAAGATCCCTATGGGGGGGCGTCACCCATTACGGATGGGAGCGCTCGGGGGAGGTGGCCATTGGCCCCTCAACGGGGAGGCGGTCCCGTCTAAGGATAGGCCGCCGGAAGGAAAGGAAAGGTGGTCAAGGCCCCTTCCTGGATAGGAGGGGCTACGGGCCCTCCTGGGGAATTTCCCGGGGCCAGGACATCTGCGACGGCAGATGGGTAAGTTGTGTGGGGTTCGGGAGGGGGTTTACGCTACCTCTTAGACACCTCACACGAGTCCTCGGACGACCGTTAAATGGCGTCGAGTTCATTGGGGCCCCCGTCAAGTCCAAGGGAAATTGGTAGATGCACTTGAGGTACGCCTCTGTGCGGTTGGTCCTCTCACAAGTGAGGGTTGTATTTATGGTTTAGGGATCTGACACCGGTTACGACCTTGCCGTTGGCCCTTAACGTTAGGATGTACAATTTCAAGTCAAATGTTTTGTAGGATGTTGGATCGGCTAGGAGAATCTTTGTATTAGAGATCTGTTAAGGTTAGCCAAACATCGTAATGTGGAAATGAAATTGTACATAATATGAAACTGTTATTTTAATGTTTTGATTTTGTTTCATATTTTAATAAATACGGCCGGGAGGGTCACTCCCTCCCGCCTTCCAAAAGTTCAGAACCGTTTCGGTTTCCCATCCTTGGGGATTGTGTCGAGAGGGGGTGGCGGGTATCTCAGCCATATGGAAAGGGGCGACCATTCGGTCCCCCCGAACGTATGGTGGAGTACCACGATCTCCCCGGGAAGCCATCTTAGGTGGGAGGCGAGTCTCGGCTGGTATGCCCGAAGCGGCGTAGCCGGGGCGCGCCTTTTTCCGCCCTGGAGTGGTTTGTCCTAGCCAGTGACGCACTCGGCCACGCCCTCGGAGGCGGGCGGGGGCGGGTTGACGCCCGCCCCGAAGACGGATAAAAGAAGCAACAAACCAAGAAAACATCCTCTTGTTCCTGTGCTCTGAAGCTGCACCTCCCCACTGCACGTGAGCTCAGGACGGAACGAAGAGCCAATTTTGACCCACCCACCAGCCCCTGAGGACAGCTAGTTGTTTTGAAATAAAGTTTTGATGTGGTAACCCTATTTTCTTACAGGTTGTGACGATTGTCGTGATAATTTTTGAGTATGCAATAAAGATGGGCACTTTCAGTATGTTGTGCAAATAAAGGATTTTGCAGTGGTGTTGATCAGTAATCATGCTTTTAATAGGCTATAATTCTTTCGTGATTTAGTAATTTAGGTAGATTTGTCGTATTTATTGTCAGGCGGTAAGGTCATGATCGGTGAGCAGTAATTGGAAGATCCCTATGGGGGGGCGTCACCCATTACGGATGGGAGCGCACGGGGGAGGTGGCCATTGGCCCCTCAACGGGGAGGCGGTCCCGTCTAAGGATAGGCCGCCGGAAGGAAAGGAAAGGTGGTCAAGGCCCCTTCCTGGATAGGAGGGGCTACGGGCCCTCCTGGGGAATTTCCCGGGGCCAGGACATCTGCGACGGCAGATGGGTAAGTTGTGTGGGGTTCGGGAGGGGGTTTACGCTACCTCTTAGACACCTCACACGAGTCCTCGGACGACCGTTAAATGGCGTTGAGTTCATTGGGGCCCCCGTCAAGTCCAAGGGAAATTGGTAGATGCACTTGAGGTACGCCTCTGTGCGGTTGGTCCTCTCACAAGTGAGGGTTGTATTTATGGTTTAGGGATCTGACACCGGTTACGACCTTGCCGTTGGCCCTTAACGTTAGGATGTACAATTTCAAGTCAAATGTTTTGTAGGATGTTGGATCGGCTAGGAGAATCTTTGTATTAGAGATCTGTTAAGGTTAGCCAAACATCGTAATGTGGAAATGAAATTGTACATAATATGAAACTGTTATTTTAATGTTTTGATTTTGTTTCATATTTTAATAAATACGGCCGGGAGGGTCACTCCCTCCCGCCTTCCAAAAGTTCAGAACCGTTTCGGTTTCCCATCCTTGGGGATTGTGTCGAGAGGGGGTGGCGGGTATCTCAGCCATATGCACCGATACACAATGCCCTATCCAGATAGCCTTTGTTGGTATTTTAGTGAACTTTAGTCGTTTTAGGTACAAATGAAAACTCGAGGTAAACAAGAGTCTCACTATTACAGTATCAGAGTATCTGGCCCAGTCCAGTCTCTGACAGTCTCGGACTGTCTTAGACTGTCCGCCCTTAGTCCGGGCTTCGTCCGGCACGTCCCGCGCGCGTCCTCGCGGGACGAGGGACCTATCAGAGTTTTATGCGCCGCCTGGCGCGCTCCTCGATGACGTCTGCGCCTCCCCCTGGAGGCCGCTGGAAGGAAGAGTGCGACAGGCGGAGCCAAGCCCGGCCGGTCGATGAAAAGTAATGGCGGAGCCAAGCCCGGCCACAGCACAAGCAGGTGAGGTTCCTCAATGGCAAGTTGCAGAATAGACGAAAGACTGATTTATAAGAAAAGGAGGTGGGATGCCTCCTTCAACTATAGGCCAATTAGTCTGAATGACAATAGCCAAAAGATTTTTTGCAGGCAGTTACTGGAAATACTTTAATCTTGGATGTCAGATAACAACATTTTTTCAGATTGTCAAGCAGGGTTTAGGTCCAACACCAGTACCCTGGATAAGGCTTTAAGCTTTAAGATCATATGCTGAACATTCATAGATATAAAGCAAGTTCATCTATGTGTCACCTTTATAGACAAAAGGGTGGCATTTGACCTGGTCCCAACGGAAAAGCTGTGGAGAGTACTATTGACATATGGCATCCCCATTGATGTGGTAAGAATTATTAAGGCTTTACACAAGAATACATATGTCCAGGTTAGGTGGAACTCAGGTGGGGACCTCACAGCAAATATAACAGTCAAACATGTCTTAAGGTAAGGATGTGTGCTCGCCCCTACTCTATTTAGCTTATATATCAATGAAGCAGTAGAGTGGTCTGGCAAATGCAAACGTAATGCCCCTAAATATGAAGGTATTTCCCTTTCAATTATCATGTTTGCAGACAACATACACTGTATCTCTCGCACACCCCTAGGACGCAAGCACTTCTTGGGGGGAGGGGAAAGGGGTCCAGCTTCTGGTTGGAAAGGGGCCTCAAGATGAACCCCTCCAAGTCCAAATGTATGGTATTAAACCACATAGGTCCTATAGAGGGAGGTTGTAGTTGAAGCGGGAGCCCTTTGAACAGGTAAAATGCTTTGACTACCTGGGTGTCAGATTGACTGACAACCTGTCTTGGGCTGTCCAGATAGAAAAAAGCAGGGTGATCTCACAACAAAGAAAGACCACCATTAATAGGAAATATAGGGTAATTATTGTGGCACTGTAACACCAGACTTGGAAGTCTATAGGGCTACAGCTCTGGTGGGTGCAACGTATGAGGCTAAGGTATGGGCTGTAAACAGAAAATTAGTGATTTGGAGAGGCACTCCTTGTTTTTCAAATTCACAATATTACAAACAAATTTATAACATTATTAAACCATGCGTGCAGTGGAGGAGGACGCACCGTCCATCTTATGCGTCTGAAATCTGAACATGAAAGAATAAACAAGCGAAACCGCTTGCCCTCTACGCACTGTTGCGTTTCCCAAATATGGATACTGAATCAATCCAACTTCAAAAATAATTCAAATTTTATAGTAAATTAGTGAAACCACACCATTATATAGTTTCAAAAGAGGATAAATGTATTTGCACTGTTATGTCAATCACATTTTCTATGATATGTACATAAATTCATAAGAAAAACGAAGGATTCATAAGTGAACAAGAACATATGCTTTTTAGCAACTCATCAATGTCATTATTCATCATATAACAAGTTCATGCCCTGCCCAATGCATTTCGGGCCACTTGGCCCTTCTTCAGGGGCGGTACCTGAAATGACATAAAAAACAAAAAAAGGCTCAATCACTTAAGTGTGAAGGGCGAATCAATCATCAAGTCCGTACTAATCTTACGGACAACAGAGCTAACATTTTAGCTTATACAAATGATCAAGCTTTTGAAATATATTCCCTGATCCAGGATGTAAGGTCCTTCAATGTACAGGGGAGTAGCTTGCCACAGCAACTCAAACAACTTGAGTTCTTGACCAAAAGACAATTGAATCAGCGCCTCCATGCGTCAACCCTTGTGCAATACCATCGTGCCAAGAGAATACCGAGGGGTTTAAGAATGCCCATTAAACCCATGTTATTTCGATTTCATATGAAGAAAGATTTTATGGACCGCTGGTATGCAGTGCTGAACAAATGTTCCTTAGACTTGATTTTGTTGTTATTAGAAGAATTGGCTGTTGTCATAAAAGAAATTACTGATGAAATCACATCCATTGAATCAGACCTACAATCTCGAATGGATGCAGATGATTGGAAGAAATTTTTGGAAGAAATGAATGCAAGAATGGAGAAACATTCTAAAGAGATTCAAGAGGGCAAACTTAGAAAATACAAGAGGGACACTTTAGATTACAAACTTAATGAAGTGTACACGTGGGCGGAAGTGTACGCCCAAAGGAGAACCTTCACAAAAAGAACCCCAAACACTTCTTCTCAAGAAAGCATGGCCTCAGAAGGAGACACCAATACCAGTAGAGCACCACCAACAGTAATCACAACGACAGCTAGTGCAACAGACACAACAGTCACAGAAGGAGCGGTTCCTTCTAAATCGTCTTTTTCCGCCCAGGACGCGGATACTACCCAGCCACCCGGAAAAACCAAAGGAAAACCAGGAGAGGTAAAGGAAGTCACAAAACCAAATCTGAGGAGTACTCGAGTAACCTAGTGATCAATATTTCAACACAAGATTTGACAAACCAACAGATTAAAGTCCTTAACAAAGGTTTAAATTTTGTGCCGACATATCAAACTAACTCATTGGAGATGGAGATCGATTTCTTCAAATTTATGAGAATTTTGCGCCTCAAATATTTATTTTCTAATCTTCCGGAACAAACTACTGACACCGATCCTGTCGAATACGTAGAGTTTAGACCTAAATCCACCTTCCAGGCACCCACATCTCACAAAATCCTAGATGCTTTTGAAAACTTAGTATTAAATGATTTGAAACAAATTGACACTATCAAAAAATGTCACTGGAATCTTTCTAAACACGAAAAGAACATTTTGAAAGATTTAGCTGAAAATTCAAGGATACATATCCAAAAAGCTGACAAGGGTGGTGCCATTGTTGTTATGGACCGAACATTTTATGAATCCAAGGTCTTGGAACATGTGTCAGATAGCCATACTTATTTGAAATTGGAGCAAGATCCTATCAAGGAATTGAAAGAAACTCTAGATAAGATATTGAATCAGGCAGAAGAGATTAAATGGATCACTAGTAAAACTCGACAATTTCTTACAGTCACATCTCCTAAGCAGCCAGGACTATACATGCTGCCTAAAGTCCACAAAAATCTTTCGAATCCACCTTTTCGCCCCATCGTCACCGGGTGCAACACCATCTTCGAACCTCTAGGTCAATTCATAGACCAATTTCTGCAACCCTTTGTTCAAACATGGTATTCATATACCAAAGATACGACACATTTTTTACAGAAACTTATGAATGTAGAGGTGAAACCTGGTATGTTATTATGTACTTTGGACGTCAAAGCCCTCTACACCTCAATCCCTCACTCTGCGGGAATAGAGGCAGTAGAATGGGCTTTGCTGAGACAAGAGGATCTACTGGTCAACAACGTTTTTCTATTAGAATTGTTACATTTCAGTCTACATCACAGTTACTTCAAGTGGGATAATGCTTACTACTTACAGAACAAGGGTACCTCAATGGGCTTTTCTGGGGCCCCAGCCTATGCGAATACCTATATGGCAAGGTTTGAAGACTTGTATCTGACAACAGACAAAGATTGGACTGAAAATGCTATTCTATACTGTCGCTACATAGATGACATTTTTGTAATATGGCAGAACTCTAGACAGTTGTTGGAGTATAAAATATCTCAGCTCAACTTACATGATGAGAACATCCAATTTACACACAACATAGATGAAAAAGCTATTCCATTCCTGGATGTATTGGTGAAGTTGGGAGAAGATTCTCTTGACACTGAAGTTCACCACAAAGCAACAGACAGAAACACAGCTCTCTCCTATGATAGCTTTCACTCTAAGAATCTAATTGACAACCTGCCATATTCTCTTATGTTGAGAGCTAAAAGAATTTGCTCTGAAGAAGATTCTCTACAGTCTAACATCAAAGACATTATGTCCAAGTTCGCGATGAAAAGGTATCCATCCAGAGTACTTGAAATGGCCAAAGATAAAACTGATAAACAAAGGAGGGAGTCTTTGTTGACCAAAAAAACCAAAACGCAAATTCCACGCCAGGTATTCGTTTCTCAATATTCAACCTGTTCTCATGACATTAAAAGAAGTATCAATCGGCATTGGGAATTGTTGAGCAATGAAAGTGATTTTAAAGACCTGTTCACCAACAAACCTATTTTTGCATACAAAAGATCACGTAACATCAAAGAATTATTGAAACCGAACCCAGAACTACTACAGTCAACTATAAGGGCATGAAGAAGTGCCAAAACTGTGTTCACTGCAATAATGTAATAGTGTCTGATACGGTTAAACATCCACACACTGGTGAAAACATCCCCACTAGAATCAACGCGGATTGCAACACCACAAACGTGATATACGCCATCAAGTGCCCCTGCGGACTGTTGTATGTGGGCAAGACAGAAAGAAAAATCAAAACACGTATATCAGAACACAAAAGTACAATTCGTAACAAAAACATCAACAGCAGTCTGGCGGTACACTGGGACAAGAATAGACACACCATTGCACAATTGAAATTTCAGGTTCTGGAGGTGGTAGTTCCATCACCCGGTAAAAGTCTCACAAAAACTCTTTTACAAAGAGAAATTTTTTGGATAAAAAAACTACAGACAAAAGATCCCAAAGGGATCAATGATCGAGTTGATCTAATATGTTTTCTTTGATGATTGCACAGACGATTACGCTGGAGGACTGTACTTGTATCAGAATAATTTATGTATCTTTATGCATGATACTGTTTGGTGCTTATTATATAATTCTGTATATATTACCTATGTTTTTTTCCTCTCAACATCTTACACAACATAAACATGGCGCTCACACTTTTGTTTATTTAGTTCTTCGTGACATTAGTCCGTTTTCTATGGTTCCGGCATTTTTCACGTCACTTATCAAGGCCTTCGCATTTAGCATAGCGTTCGTTTTCACCGACATCAGACGCGCGTGTTCACGCGAGTATGGAGAATGATAGGACATAGCTACATTGTATCGGATAGCAGGTATTTGAGCCGCACGCGTATGTTACTTTGTTTAGTTCCGTACGCGATTTGTTTTTTAAGCGGAGATGTTTGTTTCTTCAGGTTGAATAGATAAACGGTCGCGAGTGTGGACAAGAGAATACTTGACAGTTAGCTGCACAGTACAGTGCCATTAAGGTGTGTATTTCGGGCTCTCAATGTGTAGAATTGTTTAAATAGACAGTGAATGAAACTAGGCAACGCTGTAAGAGCAGTTTTGCATTTTTATGTTTTAAGGTCTGAAGCGGTGGGATTACCGGCAACAGTTACGGTGTGCATCAGTTTGAACTTAGCTCAGCAAAGATTCGGACCTGTGTAGTCTCAGTAAGTTACAGAGCATTCGTGGTTTTTTGACACTTTATTTTTAGATGTTCATACATTTTCAGTTAGGGCATCTGCTTTGTCTTTTCAGCATGAATTTTCCAAACACGTCCTTTTCTGTCAAGTTATTTCATCGCGCCAATTTTCCTTTTTTCACATACAAGTGAGTGCATATTACACCTTTATTTTTATAGAGGGATATCTCTGTACACCATAGTCTTATAAATTGTTATAGAATGTTGTGGCAACCTATGAACTTGATGATTGATTCGCCCTTCACACTTAAGTGATTGAGCCTTTTTTTGTTTTTTATGTCATTTCAGGTACCGTTCTGAAGAAGGGCCAAGTGGCCCGAAATGCATTGGGCAGGGCATGAACTTGTTATATGATGAATAATGACATTGATGAGTTGCTAAAAAGCATATGTTCTTGTTCACTTATGAATCCTTCGTTTTTCTTATGAATTTATGTACATATCATAGAAAATGTGATTGACATAACAGTGCAAATACATTTATCCTCTTTTGAAACTATATAATGGTGTGGTTTCACTAATTTACTATAAAATTTGAATTATTTTTGAAGTTGGATTGATTCAGTATCCATATTTGGGAAACGCAACAGTGCGTAGAGGGCAAGCGGTTTCGCTTGTTTATTCTTTCATGTAAGGTATGGGCTGTGCCAAAACCTCTACACAAACACAAGTCGAAAACAACTGCATGAGGTCTTTGTTTAATCTCCCCAAAGTACCCCCCTTTCTCCCCTCTGTCTTGATCTTGCTCTTACCCTAATTGAACATGTAGCTCTCCTTAAGCCTTTGCTGTTCTGGATACGGTTGGGGGTCACATCAGAACTGTCCACATGCAGGGAGGGATTGATAGAACTAATAGACATCTATAAAAAGTCCTGTACCCTGTGGCAGAGCGGGATTAAACAACTGAGTGAGTCCATCAAGATGGGGTTATTGTTGAGTTCTCCAGCCACTCTTAGCAAGGGTACACATACTAATATGAAACAGGCTTTTTGGGAGTACATTATGCACCAGACCTGGAACGAACAAAGAGAGGGTGGCAATATTGAACATTTGATAATGTTCAAATGTCATTTTACATGTGAGCCATATTTAGACAGGATTTGCCCTCTCAAAGGCAAAGTCTATATTCAAAGTTTAGCTTTGGAACTCTTCCATTGGCCAATTTTACTAGCAAATGGACTTCCCATCACCCATCTGCCCCCTTATTTTTGAGTGGCCAGAGACTGACGGTCATTTTATCTTCTTCTGCCCAGCTCATGCTCTACCCACTAAGAGGTGGATCATTCCTGCATGTACGTCTTTGGTTATTAAGCAATACTAGGAAACAAGCAGAATGTTTAGATATCATACAAAGGAATGTAGGGGCATATTATCAAGAAACTGAGTTAATGTTATCGCCGCTTTAGCGTCAGGAAACTGCAGCTAAAGCGGCGATAATTGGCTTGATAATATGCCCTTGTGAATTCCCATAGAAGCCCATGTTCTAGTGTGAACATGGGCTTCTATGGGAATTCTCTAAAGCATATTCACAAGCCCATTATCACCGCTTTACCGGCTACTTCCTGCCGCGAAAGCGGCGATAATTTTAACTCAGTTTCTTGATAACATGCCCCCTATTGTGTTCGCTGTGTTGAGACATCTCTTGTGGGCCTGGAAAATTCAATCCACCAATTTGACAGGAAAAATAAGGCTATCCCCTAATAATATGTGGAGGTGTATTGCAACTCTCTTAATTCCACCATTCTATTAAGTTCTTCTGCACAGTCCCAGTTGAAATCATTCTGAAACTTCGTCTCTGCTTCTTTCAACATGTTTTTAACAAGAATGACCTAGTTGGCACTTGTCAAGAATGTTGTAAAACCAATGTATTCTGCCTCAAGGGCTTATATCATTGGTTATTATTTATGCATATTACATCTTATATGTCAAACTTTTTTTTGATTTTTAGTATTACTTGCTTTTTATGGTTTGTACAATCCAAAATAAAGAGATTTCAAAATTAAGTTAGCCTAATATTAATGCCATTTTGAAATTATGACTTTATAAATTTAAGGCTAAAATGCCTGCTCATGGTTATTTAGCATGAAATGTTTTAATACATTTTTTTCTGCCCACTGCAGATGCTGTATTTCTGCCAGAAACCTTATTTTAGCTAATGAATAGGCATTTGTTATGTATTAGAAAACTGATAGTGAGGTTCTCACCAGTAGGAAAGGAAGATGTAAGGAAGTGCGATTCGTGGGAAAAACTGTCTTAAGCACAGATTCTGTCCAGTGTAACAACCCATGTGTACACCATTGTCATAGTCTGAGAAATATGATCTTTTACCTGCTACCAGAGCTTGGAGGAAAATGGTTGGTTCATGAGAGTGAGAACAAGGTGAAATGTTGCAATTCATGTTTTGGTAAATTATAATATAGTGTGTTCCTTAGACTATATAGGGAGCACATACAGACTCCTTTATGAAGATGCGTGAGGGCAAATGCTTCCTGACTAAGCATTCTAATTCTCTCATCAGAAACCTTTATTTGGTTTCCTCATTGCCTAAATTCCCTTCTTAACATATCCGGCTTTAATGTTGATGAGGGATTCCTCCTTTCAGGAACACACTTGTTGCATGTTTTGTATTCCATTTGTAATTCTTCTTAATGTTTTATTTTACCTTCTATTGAAATGTTGACTCCTCGATCATTTAAATCTGTAATAATGTTGATTAACATTTGAGTACCTCATCAAAATATTACCTGGTTTAACTAATTTGCTAATAAATAACTTTCAATACACTTCAGATTTCTCTGTTGTTTCCTCTGAAGTCCCAAATAGTCTTCACTGTGGTTAGCTCCTTCTCCACTCTCCTTGTCCACTAACAAAGGTCCGTATGACTTTCAACACTTCAGATTTATCTGTTGTTTCCTCTGAAGTCCCAAATAGTCTTCACTGTGGTTAGCTCCTTATCCACTCTCCTTGTCAACTAACAAAGGTCCATATGACTAATGGCGGTTTCTGTATTGGATGCTTATACCCAACACTCCTACAAGGTTATAGTGAACACAACTGATACAAACCGAACCCCCAGCTATTATATTTTTTGCTGTTCACAAATCACCTTCCAAATTGATATTTTTTACTTTGTTCGGATAAAAATTGTGTTGGGTTTCAGTTTTGTTTGTTTGCAAATTAAAGATGTGCTTGTGTCTAGTTTTTTGGGATGATATAGCTAATACACTGATACTTTGTCAGAATATTCTTCTAATCAAAATTTGTATTTGTGCTTTATAAGGCAATATCTTAAAATGCAAACATGATCTTCTAAAACTCATCTTCGAGAGTGCAGGTTAGCTCTTCTAATGCTCTACTCCCAGATTCTATAATGTTGTATGTTTCTTCATTGTGTGGTTTGCTTTCTAGGATAGCTGGTGGAAACACACACACAATGTTGCACAACTATTACCAAAGACAGATGTATAGCCTTTTTTCAGATTCTGTCTGAATCAAAATGAAACACTATTGACAGATAGACTGACTGTTACTGTTTGTGAAACATCTGCTGTGTGTACACATTTCCATGATTTATTCAACTTAGCAAAACCCTGTGACCACAATGTTCACAAAGATTTCAAGTGATAAAGAAAAATTAAACACAAAAGGCCCTTTCTTATTCCACGTCTCAGGATCTAGTTTACACAACTTTTATACTTCAAAACCTTGAATATTCGGCCACCAGTAAAGTCATCGGTACTGGTTGGGGGTTAGGAAAGGCTAGCCTTTCAGGGTCCACTAAAGGAAATCAGAGCAATTTGTGGTATGACTGTTATTTAAATTCAAGAGTGTCCCAAAGTTTTGTCAAGAATTAAATAGAGGTGAACCTTCAAGGACAATGAGAAAATGGTGGGAATGGCACAAATACAAAACATTTTGTGTGCTTGGAAAAGTTTTATAAAATTAGGACACTCCCTTGTTATTATTTCCAACACCCCAAAGCTTCACCTTTGACAATGCCCCACGTATATTGCCAAACCTCCAGGGCCCTGGGTGCTAGGGAAAGTGTCTCTGATTCCCAATTGCTGTCTAAATATGTTAGACTATGCGGAGGTGAAAACAACTGTCTGGTACGTCTCACCAGATTCAGAGATCATTGATTAGGCGAACCAATGTCTGTTTCTGACTTGCTGAACTAACCAAAAGTGGTTTACTAACCCATGTTTGATGTTAGACAGACTTATAAACTTTCAAATTTGGGAGGGCTATCTCATGGACCCAGTATTACTGAAAATATTTGTCAAGCATACTATTTGGTTCTTGTTTGTGGTTCTGATGCTACATTGAACCATTTGTTAGAGCTTTGCGTAAACCATCTGATTGTACAACACCATTTGATTATTTTAACAAGACCCACTGATAAAATCGATATTATCATTTTTATTTTTTGGGGTTACCTATGTATAATGTGGCTAAGCAGGAGACATCGGTTTCTTGATGCCATGAAGTTTTTTCAAATGTAATCAAAAGACAGTGAGTCCTGGAAGCACACTTTGAGACCTCTTCTTCTTTGACACTGTATCATCTCTTGAGAAGCCACTAGAAATGAACCATTATGGCGAAGGCAATGACGTAAAGTCACCTCACCTCTCTTTGCAACACATTTCAGCTCCTTCCATTATAACCATAAAGCCAACATCAATCAGGCAGCAACCTCCTTTGAGAGAGCAATAATGGTTGCGTTAGACAAAATTGCTCCCCTCTCCAGGGTTAAAGTTAAATCTAGGGCCGCTCCCTGGTTCAAGGAGCAACTAAAGACAATGAAAATCTGACTGATCGCGAAACATACAAAAATATCCAATCGCAGCTACATGGAAGATATCAGACAAACAAAAAAATAGTTTCTCCTAAACGGGATAGATGAGGCGGTGAACTCCAGTAAGGAACTCTACCAAATTCTAAAAGAATTTACAACGCCTCCTGCTCAGTCACCAACCCCCAACTTGCAGGACTGGACTGATTCGCTCTCTAAATTGCTCGACGATAACATTATTGCAATTCATAACTTTTTTACGCCCCAACAAAATAACAACATTTTAGAAAAACAATCTATCGTGTCTCCATGCCCTCTTCATATCTTGGACAAATTTTCCCAATGTAATACAGAGGTTTTGACCCCGTGCCTCCAAAATTTCTTCCAGTCAGTCCATCGGTGCTGTTAGATAGCCTCACTGACCTATTTAACAGGTCACTGTCGCAGGCAGAGGTTTCAGAAATATGTAAAGCCGCCAGAGTTAGATCAATTTTAAAGAAATCCACTGCAGATCCAAAACTCCCCTCGAACTATCGCCCCATCTCGTGGCTTCCTCATTTTGGGAAGATGCTTGAATCACTGGTTAACAAACAGCTTCTTATCCACCTTGAGAGACATGGACTACTGAATCCCTCTCAGTCGGGTTTCGGAGTCGCCCATAGTACAGAAACAGCGCTGGTAGAAGTAACAGACAACATTAGGCTAGCAGTGGACAGAAATCAGTCATCAATTTTCATCCTGCTAGATCTATCCGCCCCTTTTACCACCATCTCCCACAGCATTCTAGAAGACTGGCTCTGGGATATTGGTGTCAGGGGGAAGCCCCTAAAGTGGCTCAAGAGCTATCTAACGGACCGAGTTACAACGGTACAGGTGGGTAACACCGTCTCGTGTAGTAGAGCAGTCAGGATAGGAGTGCCGCAGGACTCCATCCTGAGCCCGACTCTTTTTAATCTTTAATTGACCTCGCTGGCCAAGGTGATCAGATCCTACAGCTTTGATGTTGTATCATATGCCGATGATACTCAGATCTTGATCATTCTTGGCCCAGATCCGGCAGAGACAACGTTGCGATTCACAGACTGCATATCTCAAGTTGACAGGTGGATGAGCACAAATCACCTTCAATTAAACAGAAGCAAGTCCGAGATTGTGCTGTTTGGCAAGGCCCATGAGCAATGGTCACATGACTGGTGGTCCCTGAACCTTGGCCCCTGTCCAATCCCAAAACAGGAGAAACAGGATTAATAGTGGCAAGGCTTGTCATGCGCAAATGGTTTTCAAGTGTTCCCCTTTATCTGGTACAAACTATTTATATTGCGTGCTCCAAGGACGGGGACAGCCACTAATAACCCCCTAAAAAAGGACTAGTAGACCAGTCCAATATCAAAGACAAAAGAATTTCCTGAGCACAACACCACATGTATCATAAAATCAAAAAGTCCAATCAATCTTCCTTATCCACAATGACTTCATTCTTGTTGTTTGATAAAATCTTCTCCAGATCCCATATAGCCAACACGTGTTTTGTCAGTTCTAATGCCTCCGCATCTCTGACAATACAGTATAGCACACAATGGACTACTATACGTTAGATTCTCCCTGCCCAGACGGGCAAGGAATTTATTTATCAACAAATGTCAGATTTATTTACAATATTTTTCAGACAAGTAGTATGACACAAGCCTGTGCCGTACTTAGAGAAAGAGAAGGTTGAGAGAAGTGAAAGGGGTGTTTTCAGGCAAGGAAAAAAGAGCAAGTCAGGGCACTTATAAATGAAAAAAAATAGCAACAGTGTCGCCTGGAGTGAAACAAACAAAGACAATTTTAAAATGCTACATGTATGTACACTCATAGGTGTCGACGTTTCGATCCCTTAGCTCAATTAGTTAATTGGGATCATCATCAGGACTTTAGAATTAGAGTTGCCTGAATGTAACAAAGCCTGTTGAGAAAGTAAAGAAATAAACACAAAGAAATTCTTTAGAGAAAACAGTTACTGCGGAGAGCGGTCATTGCATGCCTTAAAATTTCACTGTATATCTGAAATCACAGTGTGCGACGGGTGCTGGGTGATAGTGCCAAATGTGGAGTAAAAATTCAAGTTACATTTATACATCAACAATGAGACTCGAATTCGCAGTGACTCTTGTGCGAAACAGTATTGGGAGTTGTGCATAACAAGTAAGAACGAATAAGAATCTATGTGAGAGTGCAGATAACAAATGGTTATTCCTGGACCTGATAACAGCAGGGAGGAAAAGGAAGCTGACAAGATTCACAAACCCCCCGAATAGAGCACAGATTTTATCCGCATTTGCAAAATGCGGCAGACTGAGAGGGATCGGTACTAAAGACCTCCAGCAGGTTGGTTTTGAAGAAAACAAGCAGGGAAAGGAAATAACAAAAATCACCCTATATTCTGACCTGGTAAAAAGGGCAATCCTGAAAGCCACAAATGAAATAATGCAACAGGGAATAAGGATTATCCCCGAGAGTGAGACAAAAACCGCGAAAGATAATAACTTTTTAAAACAGCATGCCGGGCTCCAGAAGAGACAAGTGACCCTTTATAAAGAATCAAAAGGCGACCGAAGCTCGCTGAATATCGTAATCGATAACACAGGCAATGACTCTTCATGGGGTAACTGGTCGTTATATAACACCCCCGAGGGGGTCAGCATTGAAAGAATTACCATGGATACAGAGGACGAAGGTGGTTTGAGCGACGTCGAATAGGATGGAGGGGGTTCGCAAGAACTAGGTCTCTTATCTTGGAATGTAAACGGGCTAGGCAATGAACAAAAATGGGAATATATAAAGGAAACCATAATTAAGGTAGACATTTCCTGCTTACAAGAGACCTGGTTATGCGACGATACCCCAACTCTGGTCGGTTATGCCCAGATTAATCAACCTGCCATAAAGAAAAATCGCGGGAGGCCGTCTGGGGGCCTGTTGACATTGGTATCAACAAAAGTAATGAGGGAAATAAAACTGTTGAAGACAAAATGTAAATGGGTCCAATCAAGTAGGATCGAACTCTTGACGGTGGACCAAAATTATAAAATGTTGATTTTATTAAACGTATACATGCAGTGGGAAAATGGGGAGGAGTATGAAAGGGAAATGAGATTATTTAAAAAGGATGTAGACAGTACTCTAGAAAATTATCCCGCAGACACAGTAATGATTCTGGGGGACTTCAACCATAAACTGAACCCAAAAAAGGCTGACATCTGGAACAGGGAACAGTTAGAGGCATACGGTATAAACCCGGCAAGGTTCCCAGCTGGGGAAACAGCGAGACAAGACCGTGATTTAATAAATATGCTAGGAGGCAGGGGCTTCCATTGTGTAAACGGAAGAACAGAGTCTGATACACCGGCGGGAAAAACATTCATCCCAGGGCGTCAGATGTGCCCAATTGACTATATTTTTCTACAGGCCTGGAACTTCCACCAGTTTAGGCACTTCAAGGTAGATCAGAAAGAGGTGAGCGACCACAAACTCCTACACATAGTATTAGCGGGGGGCAGGAAATTACAGCGAGAAACAGTGTCTAACCAGGAGGTTGAGTATCCTAAACGAGTGACGACACGTTTAACAGAGGAATTCGTAGAAAAACTGAAGGCCACGCAAATAAAAATGGCCCCCGAAAACTATGAGAATAAAAAACTGGAATGGTTTATTGTAAAACTAGAAGAACTAGTTCAATGCCTTGAAATAAAATTAAAAGGGGATAAGCCCATAAGGGCAAAACAATCAAACCGTGGTAATGGGTTCTCTGTGGCGTGCCAAAATAAAAAAAGGGAGATAAGAGCTGAACAAAGGAAACAAAAAAAGAAGTTTACACAAGTGAGACATGACTACCTAGCTAAGCTGAAAAAAGAATTCAAGCAAATGGTACTTGATGCAAAAAGGTCACACAAAGAAAAATGCTGGCTAGAACTTTTAAATGCCATAGAGAATAAAAATCTAAGGCAATTCTAGCAGCTAGTAAAGGCGGCAGCCGGAACAACAGAGGGCGAATTAAGCTGTGTAGTGAGTGAGGCAGCATGGGATTCCTATATAAGAGAATTGTACGGGGCGAGGGGGCCTAGAGAGGAGATGGTGGCAAAAACATGGCAAGTAATCGCAGAAGACCTTCTAGTTAAATTTAATGAAGAACAAGTCGAGCTCACAATAAAAGAACTTAAGTTAACCCGGGCAGCAGGCCCAGACAATTTACCTGCAATAATTTTGAAGACCGAGGTTAAATGGTGGGCAAGATTCCTTGCAAAGATGTTCCAGGTAGTGCTAAAAGAAGGAGTAATACCTCCAACCTGGAAGGGGGCCATAATCAGGCCGATCCATAAGAAGGGGAGCAAAGATGCGCCAAAAAATTATCGGCTGATTAATCTCCTAGATATTGGAGAAAAAGTATTCTCTAAAATTGTCCTAAAACAACTGAATACATGGGTTGAGGCGCGCCAAATAATTCCCATAGAACAGGGCGGTTTTAGACCGGGCCACACGACAATAGACCACGGGTTTGCCCTATGGGCGATGGCGAGGAAGTCGACTGAACAAAATGGCAAGCTATGCTGTTGTTTCGTCGACTTCAAAGCAGCCTTTGACTCTGTGGATCGAGCTAGCCTATGGGATACACTAAAGAGGCTAAATATCCCAAAAGACCTACTTACTATAATAACAGAACTCCATAGGGAAAATTGGGGGCAAGTAATTAAAGATACTGGGGGCTCCCTAACTCCCAAAATACCCATCGCCAATGGGCTAAGACAGGGCTGCGTGCTGGCCCCCCAGCTTTTTTCGATTTTTCTGTCAGATCTCCCGGCACACCTTGAGGTGGAGGGTAGTGCCAGCCCCAAAATGGACGGAAACAAGATACCCTGCCTATTGTACGCGGATGACCTGGTGATAGTAGACCAGACTGAGAGAGGCCTCCAAAGGAAGCTAAATGCTTTCAATACTTACTGTGCCAACAAATTTTTAACCATCAATCTGGACAAAACTAAAACCCTATGCTTTGGGAAAAAGCCAAGCAGATTCAGTTGGTTCATAGGGGACCTCAAATTAGAGTCAGTAGATGAGTACCGATATTTGGGTATCTGGTTTGACAGGTCTTTAAACTGGTATACTCACCTGGAAACGCAAAAAGCAAAGGCACTCTCCTCCATATGTGGCCTAAAAAGGTTCAATGGGGACTATGGCGAGAAATCACACCGACCATTGCTTAGAGCCTTTGACGCAATGATCCCCCCGCAAGTTTTATATGGCGCAGAGATCCTTTATTTGAGCGGTAAGGGATCTTGGGACATGATAGAGGGAAACTGCATAAAAAGGCTCTTATCTCTTCCTCAATCTGCAATGATACAAGCCATCAGTACTGAAATAGGTACAAAGTCCTGGGTGACATTAACCCAGATGGCTGTGATCAGATTCTGGAAGAGATTAGAGGACCCCGGAAGTAAAAAAGTAGCACTTTGGTGTCGCAAAGAAATTCAGAAAAGCGAGTTAAAATGGGCAAAGTCCAGTAGGGAAAAATTGAAGGGAATCTGCAACGCACTTGAGATCGATTTGGATCTGAGTTCATATCAAATCCTTATCTCTAAAGGCGATCTGAAGCAAAGGGGGAAAGAGGTCTCGAAATCAACTGATATAGGTTACCTAACTAAGAAAAAATCTGTGGCGCATATGTTAAATGCGTGGCCCCAGGAAAACTGGTTCCCATACCTCGATAGATTACCCAATCGTGGCCTCAGGCAAGAGATCCTGAGGCTTCGAATTGGTATCAACCCATGGGTAACAAACAGAGACCTCAATATAAGAATGTTAGATGAGGAAGGTTACTGTAGGTGTAACTTGGGAACCAAGGGTGACCTGTTGCATTTCCTGTTAGACTGTGCGGTACTCTTAGAACATAGAAAAATGTGGCTGCGCCCAGTATTTATAAAATATGAGGTAAAAACAAGGTTTCAGGCGGCCAGCCTCCTATCTGAAATCCCCTACTTGGATATTGTAATAGCCCTCGGGAAATTTTTAAAGGAGGCCCTGAGTGCGCTGAGGGCCAAAGAATAACTTGTAGTACTGTATTTTTAGGCTAGCGGAATGAAGTTTTGGAGTGATAAGAATGTGTATAGGTTTTAATATTTGTATATCCTTTTGTATTTTTGATAATGGTGTGTATGATATTTTTAACGGACAAGTTTTTAAAAATAATAAGCGTATGATTTTATGACGCATACTCCACTCGGCGTTTTACTCACTGTATTGTTTAAAGACTAAGGTCACAATAAACATATATTTTGACTTTGGCATAACAAGTGACTAATAGGATTGTGCCAGCCATGTGTTTGGTGAATAGGGGAAGACCTCGACTCAGTGCGTTGGTGATTTGAGCCGGGCCTCATGCATCTCTGGTTTTTTACTTAGGTTTTTTAAGATGGGTTTTTTAAGATTATTTAAGGCTTTGGCCCTTTTGGCGCTTTCAGGTCCTCATAGGACGTACCTCAGAATGCGAGGTATTGGTTAATGCGTCAAGCTATCTGCGGGTAGCTGAGGGTAGCGTGGGTAGCGTCCCGTGGGGGCCAGGGGTGCTGCACTTGTCCTGCTTGTGGGATTTAGATGTATCCCATAATGGCTTTACGCCGAGCTGTGGGGAAAAAATCACTTTAGTATGCGTGGTAAGGCGGGCCAAGGTACGAGTCATATAATTAGTTTACATACCCATTATGAACTCGTTATGATTCTTGTATGATTCCAAATGAGTCTTGGGGTGAGATGGTTATAATTCTTGCAGCGCCGACTTGTTTAGTGGGCTGAAATGAATTAAATTATATTCCAAGTTAACTATCAGTTTTGGATTTCATTCCAGTGGGTCTGGGTGGACATATATAGTGGAAGTATACCTTAATTGGCGATGCTGAGTGGTACCATGGGGGCTCGATGACCGGAGTAACTGGTTGTCCACTTTGTGTTAGATCAATGTCGTGATATTGCGCTGGAAAGAAAGAAGGAGTTTACTTAGCGCCTAGTCCCCGAACCATGGTCAGAATCGGACTGATGTCCGTTTCAGCGTCTCCGGGGAAGAGCCACTTACCGAGTCACGGTGGAGCTCGCGTCTGGCCAGGATGCTGCGTTACGATGCCGGTAACCGCTGGGAACCATAGGGGTGCTTGTAATAGTTTTGCGGTCCGATCAGGTGGTAATGAGTGTGGTCGCCATTTTGGAACGGTGTCCCAGTCTTGAATGGCCTCAATGGTGGCAGGGGCTCTTAGACGCTTACGTGGGCGCCATCTTGCAATGTCTAGAGTTCAAGGGTAGCATGTTACTGTAACGTTATAAAACCCATGACTCATGATTACATGAGGTCCAAATGAGGGGGATTAGGTGGCGCAAAGTGTCCTTCACTGGTTTCTTACTAATTTCGGGGTTAACATTTCATAGGCTGCAGGGATAGTAATCACTTGACAAGATGCAAAGGGTGGGGGGAGTGCGTGCATAACAATCACGTTAATGTGAGTGAAACAATAGTGACACATATATTCATTAATATCTTAGCACCAGATTATTGAGACCCATAAATCTTTCTGAATGACAGTCTTAAGTTCAGATATAGTTTTTTCACAAGAGAGTGGTCCAGTCCTCACTCCGGTTCAGTCCTGTGTGGATGGTATTAAATTGTATAATTGATTTCAATTCCTCGAGATTCAGGATTTGTTGCAGATTACCACCTCTTGGTGGTAGTTTCACCGATTTCAGGACTGTCCATCTCAAGTCGTCAGCCGTGTGTTTCAGGGATGTAAAATGTTCCACTAACGGTGCATTGAGAGTCCCACATCTTATGCGGCTCCGGTGTTGGCTTATGCGCGTCTTCACCTTCTGTGTGGTTTGCCCCACATACATTTTTGGACAGGGGCATAGAATCGCATAAATTACATTACAACTATTGCAGTTTGTTAAAACTTTCATCTCATTTGTGACATTATTGTGAGTGACTGTCATTCAGAAAGATTTATGGGTCTCAATAATCTGGTGCTAAGATATTAATGAATATATGTGTCACTATTGTTTCACTCACATTAACGTGATTGTTATGCACGCACTCCCCCCACCCTTTGCATCTTGTCAAGTGATTACTATCCCTGCAGCCTATGAAATGTTAACCCCGAAATTAGTAAGAAACCAGTGAAGGACACTTTGCGCCACCTAATCCCCCTCATTTGGACCTCATGTAATCATGAGTCATGGGTTTTATAACGTTACAGTAACATGCTACCCTTGAACTCTAGACATTGCAAGATGGCGCCCACGTAAGCGTCTAAGAGCCCCTGCCACCATTGAGGCCATTCAAGACTGGGACACCGTTCCAAAATGGTGACCGCACTCATTACCACGTGATCGGACCGCAAAACTATTACAAGCACCCCTATGGTTCCCAAGGGTTACCGGCATCGTAACGCAGCATCCTGGCCAGACGCGAGCTCCACCGTGATTCGATAAGTGGCTCTTCCCCGGAGACGCTGAAACGGACATCAGTCCGATTCTGACCATGGTTCGGGGACTAGGCGCTAAGTAAACTCCTTCTTTCTTTCCAGCGCAATATCACGACATTGATCTAACACAAAGTGGACAACCAGTTACTCCGGTCATCGAGCCCCCATGGTACCACTCAGCATCGCCAATTAAGGTATACTTCCACTATATATGTCCACCCAGACCCACTGGAATGAAATCCAAAACTGATAGTTAACTTGGAATATAATTTAATTCATTTCAGCCCACTAAACAAGTCGGCGCTGCAAGAATTATAACCATCTCACCCCAAGACTCATTTGGAATCATACAAGAATCATAACGAGTTCATAATGGGTATGTAAACTAATTATATGACTCGTACCTTGGCCCGCCTTACCACGCATACTAAAGTGATTTTTTCCCTACAGCTCGGCGTAAAGCCGTTATGGGATACATCTAAATCCCACAAGCAGGACAAGTGCAGCACCCCTGGCCCCCACGGGACGCTACCCATGCTACCCTCGGCTACCCGCAGATAGCTTGACGCATTAACCAATACCTCGCATTCTGAGGTACGTCCTATGAGGACCTGAAAGCGCCAAAAGGGCCAAAACCTTAAATAATCTTAAAAAACCCATCTTAAAAAACCTAAGTAAAAAACCAGAGATGCATGAGGCCCGGCTCAAATCACCAACGCACTGAGTCGAGGTCTTCCCCTATTCACCAAACACATGGCTGGCACAATCCTATTAGTCACTTGTTATGCACAACTCCCAATACTGTTTCGCACAAGAGTCACTGCGAATTCGAGTCTCATTGTTGATGTATAAATGTAACTTGAATTTTTACTCCACATTTGGCACTATCACCCAGCACCGGTCGCACACTGTGATTTCAGATATACAGTGAAATTTTAAGGCATGCAATGACCGCTCTCCGCAGTAACTGTTTTCTCTAAAGAATTTCTTTGTGTTTATTTCTTTACTTTCTCAACAGGCTTTGTTACATTCAGGCAACTCTAATTCTAAAGTCCTGATGATGATCCCAATTAACTAATTGAGCTAAGGGATCGAAACGTCGACACCTATGAGTGTACATACATGTAGCATTTTAAAATTGTCTTTGTTTGTTTCACTCCAGGCGACACTGTTACTATTTTTTTTCATTTATAAGTGCCCTGACTTGCTCTTTTTTCCTTGCCTGAAAACACCCCTTTCACTTCTCTCAACCTTCTCTTTCTCTAAGTACGGCACAGGCTTGTGTCATACTACTTGTCTGAAAAATATTGTAAATAAATCTGACATTTGTTGATAAATAAATTCCTTGCCCGGCTGGGCAGGGAGAATCTAACGTATAGTAGTCCATTGTGTGCTATACTGTATTGTGACTATTCCAAATAAGCTAGGAACCCTTGTTTCTATAACGCAGTTATACCCATGGTTCTTAGCTACCCGCTGGGTTTCCCTTGTTTTTCTAAAAAAATCCGCATCTCTGACTTCATCAGGGTTAATAAAAAGTCCATCCAAATCCCAATAATAAAATCCACCTTAGTCCAGACGTCAAAGGCTTGTATTAAGCAAAAGTATGTGCCTCAATTTTTCTAGGTCCTCGTATCCAGGACAACAAGGGTAACCACATTGGGTTATCTGAAGCCAAAGCGTCAAAGAGTACTCCCCACTCGATTATACCGGCGTTGTGCTCCAAGGCAAACACGTCAGCCATATTAGTATTGCTAAACATAGGTCTATTCCCGTCCGCCGCGGAGCGACGTTGTTAGACCTGACATAATTGGCGTGAGTCTCCCTTCCATTTTTGACGGATTGCCTCCTCTGTTTTGATATGTTTTTGCTGAATGTATGCTTTGGGCACTGTGCCACTGCTAATCAGTGCCACAGTGCAAGTGCTCCCTATGTTAAAGGTTTGTACTAGGCAGAGGCCTCTCTGCCTTCAGAGAACAAAGTATTTTGGGGTATTAATATTGGGGCCCTGATCCCAATAAATTAGATCACTTCTGGAACAAGAAACCTTTCTGCCAAGGAGAAGAACCAAGGAAGCTGCAGAAGTTTGGATTGCCCCTCTGCCAGTGTGCTGTTTGCTGGGATGGACTGCAGTGGTTGCTTCATTGCCAAGGGAAAGGAGAAGGAACTTTGTAAGGACTTTCATCTACAGAATATTCTCCAAGGGCTTGAACTGTGCTTGCCTCCTGCTTAAGTCTCAGGGACAAAATACTTCACCTCCAGCTCCCTCCTGAATGTCCTTGCTGGGAATTCTGACTCCAGTCACTTGCGTGCCGCTGGGAGCTGGAAGCACGATGCATCGAGAAGAAGAAGGTCGCCGCCGCAGCTGAAATCATCACAATGCCGGAGAAGTGAGCCTTCGCCGCATCTCCCTGGAAGCGTGTGTTCATCGAAGCTGCCTGCTGTTGCATCACCGGAGAAGCGTGACGCCATGGTGAGAGTTGCCATCGCATCACCGGAGAAGTGTGTCGCAGGAGCTGTCGCGGCTCCAAAATACAGAGTCGTCGCAAGGCTGCCAGGACGTCATCGCATCGTCATCGCATCGCCGCATCAAGGGTGCCATCTTCTCGCATCACAACTGGATCATCGCATCAAGGCGCCATCTTGCGCACCGCAACGGGCCCGCAGGCCGAGAATCTACGCATCACCTTCGCACCGGTAAGGCTCACGACAAGTCCCCTACTTTGCGCAAGCATTGAGGAAGGACGCAACGGTTCCCCTTGGTCACAGAACCAATGCATCTCCCCTATTGCGAGCCTTTTTGTTCACTTTGCGTTACGCATCCAGGTACTTTGTTGAGAACTTTGTCTCATTTACCAACAACTTGAACTAAGAGACTTTAATCATCTTTTAAGCAACCTTAAACTGTAGTATTGTGGATTTTTGTCGTTTGTGGTCGTGTGTTAAGTCTATATAAATAATACTTATTTTTATAAAACCTGTGTTGTGTCCATCTGTAGTGTTATCACTGTATTACTGTGTATATTCACAAATGCTTAACACACTACCTCTGAGATAAGCCTGTCTGCTCGTGCCAAGCTACCAAGGGGGTAATCAGGGGTTATTAAGGAGTGTAATCCCCTTATCCTGACCTAGAAGTAAGGGTCCCTATTTGGAAAAAGGTGATAACCATTGCCAACTAGAGACCCCCAGATCTAACAGACGTGCACTGCCATTAAAGTGCGCCCACCACCGCGGCGGTGGGAGCCAATGGAGACTCACCGCCATGCGGAATGACGTCCGCCCGCTCCACAAATTAGAGTCCCGGTACCCTCCACCCAGTCACGACCGCCATGGACCCAGCTCTACACGTGTTCCCGGTGCTGTACCTGCTACATCACTATCAACTCATGAACCGCCACGGATGCCGCCGCAGGTACTCAACTACCCAAATACAACACACAGGCTGACACAGGGTCCAAATCCACAACAGACACCCTGCTGGGGCAGTAACACATCCGTAAGGTCACCCACACATGACCCACCTGCCACCAAGTCACCCCTCTGCATCCTGGACACACATCGTCTGCGATCATGCACCAATGTCCCGGTCACGTCATGTCACCGCAGCGGTGAATACATGGGAATACATGCACACAATGCAGAAGGCAGGGCCAGTCCAAGGCATGGGCAGGGCACCAAGATCTCAGGGACACACCTCCTCCCTACATACATCAGCACACCCCATGAAGGCACAGGCCATGTGCCCATCCTGTGCAAAACAACAAGCCAGCTGAATCCACACCCTGCACCACACAACAAACAACCAGGGAGACAGACACTGCAGGAGTGGCTGCACAGGAACACACAACACACACAACAGAGCCAGGGGAACACACACACCACAACACCACCACACACATGGAAAACAACATGAGTACAAGCACCAAATGAACACCTACAAGGAACAAACATACACATGGACACACAGCCTGCACAGTCACACATACATACCACACACTGACACACAGACACCCAAATTGGCAATAGCAATTGAACACAACAAATCAGCAAGCCAAAGTGGGATGTACACAAATGGAAGGTGTTAGAACTGGCTATTTCTGGTAGGCTAAGGCTGATGCCAAAGCCAGGCAGAAACCACCATTCTAGTCAGGGTAATGGAGTCACACGCCAAGAGAACCCCTGCTCACCCCCTTGGTAGCTTGGCACGACCAGTAAGGCTAAACTCGGAGGCAATGTGTAAAGCATTTGCGCCAGCACACAACAGCAACAACATCCTAGGCACACCACAAAAGGAACTCCACACAAGGTAATATAAAAATAACTTCTGTATTGTCAAATTCACATCAGATAGAAATCACACATGTACATCGTGCCAACTGGCACGGGCAATATTCACAAGGGATTATTCACAAGACAGGGCCACATGGGCCACTGTCAGGATCAATACTTTTAGAAATAGAAATACTGTCAGAAATTAGAATAAAAGGATATAAAATCACTGTAGCACCAATTAGCAAGAATAGCACACAACCAGTAACTACTGGTAACAGGTAAGTACCACCTACGCAACCCTAACCACCTTAGGAGAATGTCACGCAGGGGACCAGGACCTCACTAGGACCACCTGTACTGGAAAGAACAACCACCTAAGAATAAAATACATTTAGGGGTATCAGCAAGAACACATTACACATGATGCATCAAAAACACATTCAAAGGTGTAGGGAAAAGGTAAACACATGATGCATAAAACATTCAGAGGTGTAAGGAAAGAAAACACATGATGCATAAAACATTCAGAGGTGTAAGAACAAGGAAGACACATGATGCATAAAAACATTCAGAGGTGCCAGAACACAACTCAATAGCGCAAAAACACATGATGTCCAAAAACATTCAGAGGTGAAATAAAACCACACAATTGCGCAAAATTCACATAAGCCACTACCTGTGGCAGTCCCTAGGCCAACTGGCCTTTTTGAGGCTAGGACACCCTGTGTCCCAATAGTCAGGGTCCTGCACGGTGCAGCTGCCCACAAGGTGCTGGGCAGCTGTGTCATCAGTAAAATTATGGCATGGGCTCTCATTAGCCCTTGAGCAGAACTGCGCCACAAAGTAGGAGCCACACAGGCTCTTGAACAAATATGCCCCCACGAGCCTCTCTGGGCTTGCAACCAAATTGCCCCCACAAGCCTCTCTGGACTCGCAAAACTCTTATGTGGGCAGGGAGCCTCTCAACACAAAGGGCGCCTTGAGCCTTCTGTGGCTCGGGAAACAGATGCGGCGCTGTAAGCTGGAGTCCCCCTACCGGGGACTCCCAAAGCCAAAGGTGCTCTTCGAGCCTCTCGGGGCTCTCAGCAATAATGTGGCTGCCGTCAGAGTCCCACACGGGGGACTCGAGCACAAGCAATGCCCCTGAGCCAAGATGCTCGCACTCACCAGCTTCCCTGTGCGGCGGCGGCTCCTGGGGCGGCTCTCCTCTGTGCGGGGGCGGTACTCGGGCGGGGCTCCCTCCAGGACACGGGAGCCCCGCTACACCTCCGTTCCTCTCTGCTGCGCTAGCGGCCCCAATCACGGGCCCTTAGGTTATCTCCGGTCTCCCTCGGCATTCGGGAGACCGGAAAGGCGGAAAATGGCTTCTCTTCACGAGGAACACTGGCGATCCACCAATCGGTGCGCAGCTCCGCAGGCGAGCCCCCAGTGACACCGGAACTGCAGCCACTCACAGCGCGGCTTTCCCGATGACGCGGCGGCCTGGCAACCAATCCCAGCGCGGCGTTGCTGAGGGGGCTCGTCGCTCTCAGCCAATGAGGGAACAGCTGCTTTGATCTTGGTCTCCGCGGCCCCAGCAAGGGACAGCGAGGTCGTCAGGGGTCTCCAGGCTCCTGGGCAAGATCAATACTCGGCGGCACAGGGTTTCTGGGGGCGCAGGTCGCAAATAGACCGCCCTCACGACTACCGATCTTCTTTGGGGCAAAACTCACGAGGGGAAACACCACGATCCCCTGGACCTCGTAGAATGTGTGCCGATGAGCACACCGATCTCGGTCCCAGGCATAAGAGAAAACAAAGTAAAGCGCTATTAAGCGCTGGGGGTCAAAATCAAGTGCTCCTAGCGGTAAAGACAGGGATGAAGCTCCCCCAGGCGCTAGGGGTGAAAGCAAAGCACTCCCAGCGCTAAGGACAAGTAAAGGTCCACAAGTCCAGCAAGGTCCTTCAGCAAAGGGAAGCAAAGGGGACCCAGTAAAAGGTCTCCAAAGTCCAGGACCTCAGCAGTCCATCAGGTATCCAGGGACTGGGCAAGGCCCAGGGATTCCCCTGGGCCCAAGCAGCAGCACGCCCCTGGCAGATTCAAGTCCAAAAACAAGAACATTTTGGAAGGGGACACAGCCCCTTTTTATACAGAGAAATCCTTTGTCTAGCAGGGTGCAGGCAGTGTGAGAACCATCTAGAACTGGTTATAGGGAACTCCTTTCAGTGTGAGGGCAGAGGTGACAGTCGCCCAGCGGGAGGTGGAGCCAGCATTGTGGTCAGGCAGGCACAGCCCTATTCCCTCCCAGGTGCTATCTCCTCCCACTTCCCTGGCAGCAGATGCAGCCTTTCATCCACTGCCTGACTCAGACAACCTCCTGGGGGCTCTCCAGCCCCTGTCACCCTCAAACCAGACAGTCAATCCACAAGCAGGCCCAGGCACTCTTGGGCCAGGCTCACCAGCCAATCACACGCCAGGCATAAATTACACAAATATGCCAACTTCTAGAAGGGGCACTTCTCCACTAGACACAATCATGCCGCATATACCATTGCGCAGCATTCAATCTCACGAGTTCGCACATACCAAACTCGACCCTGCACTCCCCACACATCAGGAACTACCATGGGCATACATATTCCCCATTCATTCCTATGGGAGGGCAGGTCACTCACCACACATACACAGAGAGCTCACACACTTTACACTGTACCACAGTGAAAAAGTGCGCAGAGGCCTAAAATCACCAACACCAGGTAACACAAACAGGCTAGGAAAAAGCAAAAAGTCTCGGGGTGAACCTGCCAAAAGGGCCGGGTCCAACAGAAGGCCATGGAGACACACAACAAGCATGTGCACATCACATGCAAGACAACTAACACAGAACACCCCCCTAAGACCATCAAACCACACATTGCCGGGACAGTCAGTGAAGTCAAACCACAGACACCACAGAGCAACAACACAGGGAGACAGCAAGGCAAACCATGTATAGGCACAAGGATGAAAGGAAGGCCCTGAAGTCAAACTGTGAACAGCCAAATGTGCATACAACCACACCAGCAGCACAACACACAGGGCCCATATGCATACTCCATTACTGATAAAACACCAGGAGGAATGTACACACATACCCCCCTCGCAAAAGCAGCACACAACACCAGTGCCACACACACTGAAGGCTGCCAATACTTGCCAGTCATAAACACAAATACAAACACACACCCTGGGTGTAGCCACAAACACCACACATAAGGTTGCCACAGCAAATGTCTGCATAAAAACATCACACAAACACATAACCCAAATGAAACACACACAGAACCACAACAAAAACACACATACCCTGTCAGTAAAACTGTGGCAAGGCAATGGGAGCACAGACACAACAGGAGTGCGCAACCACATCACTCAGGTACAAAGCACACATAACATACCACAAATCACACAAGAAGGGCACCATCCCAGAATAACACAGCCACATCAAAACAACTACAGATGCACAGGCCAAACAAACTGAACAAACACTGCAGGACATCAGGGGATGCACAGCACATCAGGCAATGTCTAGACCACATATACACAGCACTGAACGCACAACCAGCAGTGTGTTCACACAAAGCATACCAGTCACACACAGACATGAGTGACACAACCGCACACCCAGGAAGTGAGGCAACAACACAGCCAACACAACCACAACAGATGCACAGATCTGGGAAACAATGGTGGAATCAAATTGAACATAGCACTGGCCAGCACACACAGCTGAACAGCAGATGAGCTACCATGACTGCCAAACAGCACAAGTACACCACAAAGAAACAAATAGGGAAAGAACGTGAGTGGTACATAGCCCCAACCCAAACAAATGCACCACACAGCACAATGTTATAAATGAAGTGATGAGGAGGCACATACACACACACATAGCAAGGGGTCAGCCGACATCCAAGTGAAGTGTACTGCACATCATTAGTGGACATGGCAGGAATGAACAAAACACAATCAGAGGGAGCCCAGACCTACAAAGAATAGGCACAAGATGCCCACATAGGGGATGGCACTACACCACACACACCATGCCATACATGAGGACAAAAGGCAGCTTGTGCCTGCAATGCCTGAGAAACACAAACACAATGGCAGTGTGTAGCAGCAGGTCTGCACAGTTTACACAAACAGAAGCAAGACACTTGTATGAACTAACAAATACGACACTGATGTGCCAGACACCACATATGCCACAAGTATCAGTGTCAGAAAGAACTGAAGTCCCTGTCACCCCTGTGAAAAAAGAGTAGGCGAGCAAAGACCTTGACAATGTTGAAGTGCCACATAGAGCATGGGGCACAGCCAAACACATGCACACACAAAAATAACTTTATTCAGTAAGGACACTGACAAAACAGACAACAGGAGTAACTGTCTTTATTCACATGTTGAATAGATAGGCTCCAACAGCAGAGAAGAACAAGGCATTAATTGCACAGCATACCCATGATAATCTATCCAAACAAAGGAAAAACTGGAAGGCCGGTGGCGAGTACAGGGTGCACAGCAAGTACATGAGAGGCTGCACAGGAAAGAGTCCAACACAGCAGAGCAATAGGGCCAGTGTCCACGGAAAAGTTCACAACTAGTGCATGAGAGGCTGAACAGGGAAGAGACCAGCACAGCAGAGCAACATGGCTAGTGGCCAGTTCAGGGTGCACAGCAAGTACATGAGAGGCTGCTCAGGGAATAGTCCATCACAGCAGAGCAACAGGGCCAGCGTCCAGGGCAAACTTCACAGCAAGTACATGAGATGCTGCACAGGGAAGAGTCCAACACAGCAGAGCAACAGAACCAGTGTCCAGGGCAAAGTTCACAGCAAGTACATGAGAGGCTCCACATGGAAGAGTCAATCACAGCAGAGCAACAGGACCAGTGTCCAGGGCAAAGTGCACAGCAAGTACATGAGAGGCTGCACAGGGAGGAGTCCAGCAAAGCAGAACACAAAGGCCAGTAAGCATGGCAAAGTGCAGAGCGAGAACATGAGAACCTGCACAGGCAAGGGCATAACACAAAGGCCAGTGGGCATGGCAAAATGCAGAGGACATGAGAATCTGAACAGGCAAGGGGATAACACAAAGGCCAGTGGGCATGGCGAAGTGCAGAGCGAGGACATGAGAATCTGCACAGGGAGTGTGTACGACTGTACCCTTCCATGGGCAGCATCACAGTCAGGGGGTAACAATGGGCAGAACAAGCCCACCTGCGAGAGAGACAGGTGTGTGAGGGGGACTAGCACTCATACTTGGCTGTCAAGCGGACTGTGTGTCGGGAACATAGGGAGCACCTGCTTGGGGAGAGAGCGGCCCAGGTGAGGTAGGGCTATCAGTGGCTTGGCAAGCAGGAGGGCTGCTTGGACCAGGTGGTGTAGTGGTACATGGAGGTGGAGTCATGCAGACCTGAGACACAGCGTGGGTGGGAGAGGTTTGAGAAGTGCCTTTCCACTTCTTAGGAATCCAAAATGGCTTCACTGTACTGGGGTTAATGGGCACTGGTCTTGACACAACAGGCACACACACTAACAGAGCTGCATCAGGTGCAGACACTGGCACTCCCTCTGGTGACGTGCTGGATCCTACGGATCACTTCGTCTGGCTATGCCTCTGTCCCTCGTTTCCCTGTTTGCCAGGAGTAGACCCTACAGTGCCCTCCTTCACCTGCTTCACTGGGCATGGAATGGGAGTCGATTTGGTGGGGGAATGTGGCCCTGAGCCCTTCCTAGGAGTACCCTTGCCATACAACACCTCCTCAGTAGGCACAGAAACTGCATGCCTTGCTTTGTGTGAAGTTTTAGTGACAGGAGAGTCCTTAGCTGGGGACGCCACTTAGGCATGTGAGCCTGAGGTCTGCTTCTTTGCTTATTGTGCCTTGTTTTTCCTGACGGGCTCTTGTCTTTGCATTCTGGGGTGGCTTTGCTCTTCATTGGGGATGGTGTCTGTGGGTGGGACCGCTTGGTTTGTTTCTGCTGGGTTCTTCTTGTGCTGTAGTGTGACTGTGACACATGGGAACTGAGGTCACTATCATCAGATGTGGCCACTAACTAGGGGGTGGACAAAGGCCCTGGAGCAGGAATGGGAGAATGTGCATATTGCAGAGCAGATGTCACTGTGGACGACAAATCCTGGACAGTACGGTGCAGCCCACCCACGTCGGAGTGTATGCCCTCCATGTAGGCAACCACCTGGGCTAATTTTTTGTCATGGTCACTGAAGGCCTTGAGGAGGGCTGTCTTGCCCACACTAAGCTGGCGCAGAAGCTACACAGACTCAGCACTGAGGGCAGCAGGGGGGACAGGTGCAGGGGCAGCGGTGCCAGGTGTGAATGTAACTCGTTTCCCTCTTGCTGACACGGACACGGGCAGCACCGAGGAAGTGGATGGGAGGGTGGGCACTGGCCACTGTGTGGTAGAAGATGATGCAGAGTCTCCATTCCCTTTGCCCGCCAACATGGATGCATACCCGCTGGCATCAGATGATGTGGTACTTTGGGTCTCAGGCAAGGATGCCTCCTTCATACTCCGGTCCCCCTCTGAGGTGCTGGTGACCTCTGTGTCACTGGGCTCCTGTGCAGCTGTGGTGCTAGTCTCACCCCCACTGGTGTCCGGCTCCTGCCCATCTCTGACCACTGGCGAATCTGCATGAGTGAGAGATCCAGGGTCAGGTTAGTGGCATCAACAGGACAAAGCAATGCAATCAATGCAGTACAAAAGATGCCCAAATCTACCTGTTGCACACCACACTCTAAAATCACAATTCGGCAACTCACTACATAGACCACAACAGTGCATGTGACCCTGATCACCTGTTATGACTGAGCCATGTTAAGGGCACACAGCACAACACCCTGCCCGTGGCTGAAGTCTACCAGACACACAACTCGCTCTGCCCACACCTACAGACATGATGTGGGCACACCACTTGTTTCCACTGACAGACCTTGAGGGAACAGGATGGGACAACCCAGACACATATTATGACATGACAGTTCACAATGGCAAATAGCCCATGCAAAACACCATGTTGTACCCTGGGACTCAAAAACTAGTGCACATTGTTGTCAGATGTCTCGGACTTAACAGTCATGGTGCATGCAATGTACACATAGATGTAGTCACACTCAGATTGGGAACACTGCTGTACACTCCCAAATTGATTCCCCAGACTAACCCAATGCTGAATAACCATGAAGAGCACAACACATACGGCAATGGGACTGCACAGCAGGGAGGATCACCTTTGTAAGTACAGTTTGTGCTAATGCATGACGCTGGCACCCAACCCAGCAGCCACTTACATGACACTGCACTGCACCACTCCACAAACATCACATAGGCCACCACTGGCACAGGCCCTGTACACATGCATCTGCTCCCAGCCAAAGTCACCCTACCCAAATACTCACCTTTGCCTCACTGCTGATGCTCCTTGAGACGTGCATCCAGCTCAGGATGAGTCACTGCCAAGATGCGGCCCATCAGTGGTGTCATGCTGCGCCTTTCCAGCCGCCCAGTGCGAGGAAACAGCCCCAAGGTCATCTCTGCCACGTTCTTTGCCATCCGGCTGATGTCGTCCCACCTCTTGTGGCAGTGGGTGCGCCGTCGGTTAGATACCCCCAGAGCTCGCACCTTTGCTGCAATGGCCCTAAACACAGCCTTACGCCGGTGTACCTTGAACTGCAGGCATGGGAGACAAGAGGGGGAAATGATCAGTGACACCCTGTCATGTATAAACATCTATCAGTACAGTAGCAAGGCACAGACTCATCACCAAATCCAATCTCTGTCCATCCCACCCTAGTGTACATCACAAATGGGCACTATGCATGGGCTAAGCTGATGTGATTGTATGCATTGATGAGGGCGTACAGAGTTCCTGCACATCTCACACACTTGCAGGATGGCAGCACTGATCCCCCTATTTCGCTTGCACACATCTCCTGTCCTATGCATATCTGGCCACGACATACATCACATATCGACCTGTGACCGCTCAGCCCTCCACAGGGCTTGGTCGCCCCACTCACTGCTGCCGCTCCTGCCTGCCTTTGCCGCCTCCTGCCTGCAGATTCCTTCGCTCGCTGCCCGCTGCTCCTGGGAATTTCCCGCTGCTCCTGGGAGTTTCCCGCTGCTCCTGGGAATTTCCCCCTGCCCGCTGCTTCTTGGAATTTCCCGCCGCTGCCTCCCTGCGGCCCCGCCCCCCTGTGATTCCATTCGCCGCCCCGCTCCCGCCATCCAGCTGCTCCTCCCTCCCGGCTCCTTACTTAAGGGGACTGTAGGGGACCACAGAGTGTGACCGCTCAGCCCTCCACAGGGCTTGGTCGTCCCACTCACTGCTGCCGCTCCTGCCTGCCTTTGCTGCCTCCTGCCTGCAGATACCTTCGCTCGCTGCCCGCTGCTCCTGGGAATTTCCCGCTGCTCCTGGGAATTTCCCGCTGCTCCTGGGAATTTCCCGCTGCCCGCTGCTTCTTGGAATTTCCCCCCGCTGCCTCCCTGCGGCCCCGCCCCCCTGTGATTCCATTCGCCGCCCCGCTCCCGCCACCCAGCTGCTCCTCCCTCCCGGCTCCTTACTTATGACGCCCCCAGAGCGACCGCGCAGCGGACGCGCGCAGCGGGAGCGCCGATTGAGCGCCGAAGGTGCGCCAAAGGTAAGCCCGTCTGCGCCCGTTCGCGCCTGGCCCGCGCCCAGCGCCAGGACCCCTGGCCCTCCCCGCCAAGGCAAGACGACCCGACTGACCTACGACGCTGCCACTCTCAACGCACTCAATGCCGGCCGGACCCACGCCTGCTGCCGAGCCACCCCGAGACGCACCCACGGACCCTCCACCTGCTGCACCTGCAAGTTCACCTGCCTCCGAACCTGCCCCGCACCCGCCAAGACAAACACCAGCAGCAACCACCTCAAGTGCATCCTGATCAACACCCGCTCCGTCCACAGACACGCCGTGGAACTCTGGAACCTCCTCGATGCTATATCACCGGACGTCGCCTTCCTCACGGAAACCTGGATGAATTCCTCCTCTGCACCCGACATCGCCATCGCCATCCCGGACGGGTACAAGATCATCAGGAGGGACCGCATCAACCAGACCGGAGGTGGCATCGCCATCGTCCACAGGAACACCATCCGCATCACGACCGATGCCAACGACTCCTTCGCCGCAGCCGAACATCTCCACTACCAGATTCACACCGACCCTAAGACGACCCTCAGAGGCACCCTCGTCTACAGACCCCTGGGACCACGCACACAATTCAGCGAAGACATCACAGACTTCATCAGCCCGCACGCCCTCCCCTCCACCGACTACATCCTCCTCGGGGATCTCAACTTCCACCTGGAGAACAACAAGGACCGCAACACCACCGCCCTGCTGGAAAACCTCGCCAACCTCGGACTCAAGCAACTGGTCAACACCCCCACCCACTACGCCGGCCACACACTTGATCCCGTCTTCTCTTCCAGCAAGTATATCACCTTCATCCACGCCACCGGACTCCACTGGACCGACCACAGCTGCGTCCACTTCAGCTTCAAAAGATCCACGACCCACCACCACCTGCAACAGGTACCTCACAGGAATTGGAGCAAGATCACCGCAGACCAGCTCACCACCTCCCTCAGCCAGAGTCCACCCGCCAACACAACGGACCCCAACGAAGCAGCCCGCAACTTCACACAGTGGCTGACCGCCTGCGACGACGACCTCGCGCCACTAAAGAACCCTCCCAGCAGACCCAGAAGCAAGAAGGCATCCTGGTTCACCGACGACCTCAAGGACTCCAAGAAGACCTGCCGCACCCTCGAGAAAGCCTGGCTCCTCGACCGGACCACCGACAACATGACCGCCCTCAAACACGCTACCCGCAAGCACCACCAGCTCATTCGCACCACCAAGAAGAAATCCCTGAAGGAACGACTGGCCAACAACGCCCACGACAGCAAAGAGCTCTTCACTATCGTCAAGGTGTTCTCCAACCCCAGCACCGGCACCAACGACATCACTCCGTCACAAGATCTCTGCGACTCCCTCGCCTCGTTCTTCCACCGCAAGATCGCCGACATCCACAACAGCTTCGGCGCTCCACCCACGCACCCAACCGTCGAACCAACGCCCCCCACCGCCACCCTTCGCACCTGGACCACGGTGACCACCGAAGACACAGCCCGCACGATGAACACCATCCACTCCGGATCACCGACCGACCCCTGCCCACACCACGTCTTCAACAAGGCCGACTCCACCATCGCACCCCAACTCCTGGAACATCATCAACGCCTCCTTCAACACCGCCACCTTCCCGTAGAGCTGGAAGTACGCCAAGATCAGCGCCCTCCTGAAGAAACCTACAGCAGACCCCACCGATCTCAAAAACTTCCGCCCCATCTCGCTCCTCCCTTTTCCTGCTAAAGTCATCGAGAAGATCGTCAACAGACAGCTGACCGCCTTCATCGAGACGAACGGATCCCTCGACCCCTCGCAGTCCGGCTTCAGAGCCAACCACAGCACCGAGACCGCCCTCATCGCAGCCACCGACGACATCCGGACCCTGCTCGACAAGGGGGAAACAGTGGCCCTCATCCTTCTGGACCTCTCCGCTGCGTTCGACACAGTCTGCCACCGCACCCTAGTCCAGCGCCTCAGCAACATTGGTATCCAAGAGAAGGCACTGGAGTGGATCATCTCGTTCCTCGCCGGAAGAACACAAAGAGTCCGCCTCCCCCCGTTTCGCTCCGAGGCCACCGAAGTCATCTGCGGCGTCCCACAAGGATCTTCACTCAGCCCCACCCTCTTCAACATCTACATGAAACCTCTCGCAGCCATCGCACGCCAGCACAACCTCAACATCATCTCTTACGCCAACGACACCCAGCTGATCCTCTCCCTCACCAGAGACCCCGACACCGCCAGAACCTGCCTACACGAAGGGATGAAAGACGTCGCCGAGTGGATGAAGGACAGCCGCCTGAAACTGAACTCGGACAAGACGGAAGTCCTCATCCTGGGATCTTTGCCCTCCGCCTGGGACGACTCCTGGTGGCCCCCAGCCCTGGGCACTGCACCCAAGCCAACCGACCACGCACGCAACCTGGGCTTCATCCTGGACCCCTCCCTCTCGATGACCAGACAAGTCAACGCCGTCTCCTCATCGTGCTTCAAAACCCTGCGTATTCGCAAGATCTTCCGCTGGATCCCGACCGAGACCAGGAAGACTGTCACCCAGGCACTCGTCACCAGCCGACTGGACTACAGAAACGCCCTCTACGCCGGAACCACAGCCAAGCTACAGAAAAGACTCCTGTGCATCCAGAACGCCTCCGCTCGACTCATCCTGGATGTCCCCCGACGCAGCCACATCTCCAGCCACCTGAGGAACCTGCACTGGCTCCCCGTCGACAAGAGGATCACGTTCCGGCTCCTCACCCACGCACACAAGTCTCTCCACGACCTGGGCCCCAAGTACCTCAACGACCGCCTGACCTTCTACACGCCCACCCGCCAGCTACGGTCCACCAGCCTCGCCCTCGCAGCCATACCACGCATCCGAAGAGCCACCGTCGGAGGAAGATCCTTCTCTTACCTGGCTGCCAAGACTTGGAACTCCCTCCCCATCCACCTTCGGCTGACCCAGGACCATCTCGCCTTCAGGAAACAACTCAAGACCTGGCTGTTCGAGCAGTAGCATACCCCTCCCCCCAAGCGCCTTGAGACCCTCCCGGGTGAGTAGTGCGCTATACAAATGGCATGATTGATTGATTGATTGATTGTCTGTGGGTTGACTCACTGTGTGCAAGACTGTACAGCACTCAATGTGCATGCCCTGTGAATATATCAGTATGTCATGTGTGTTGCATTGTGGGACATGGACTCTCCAACAAAATATAGATCTACACTAGTGTGGGCATGTGCAATTACACAGGGCACAGATGGTGCATGGGTGGATTTCACTGTGAGGAAAAAAGAGTAAGCACACAGTAAGTGCAGTGATCTGATCTCGTCTTGGTGGGCGGGCACTGTGCAGAGTATCTGGGCTCACACGGAGTTGGACAACAGGGCCACACATAGCCATTTAGCCAAGCAATTACTGTCCTGGCACCTGCATGGCCAACATACTGTGTCACTGTATGGCTGACAATGCAACACACTTCACTCAGACCTACAACTGCAGGCAGGGAAAACTGTGACATTGGGACAACACTCCTTCCCCCTAGAGACAGCATATACTGCAGCAGTCCAACTACATGTGTGCCCCCCTCTGCGCTACACCTCTGTTTTTGATTACTTACCACAACATTTGGGGCACCATACAGCCTTGGGTACTGTGCGAGCGCCTCGTCCACCAGGACCTCCAGCTCCTCGCTTGTGAATGGTCTGGCACGGATCTTCTCTGTCCTTGCCCTCCCTGTGGACCTGGAACACCTGTGGTGGAATTGGCTAGTGAGCGTGTCAGGCAGCAGTCCCTGGAGGCAGCAACAGATGAGGGTCTCTGGCAGCAGTCCCTGGAGGCAGCAGCAGGTGAAGGTTCTCTGGCAGCAGGCTGTGCGAGCAGTGGAAATGTGAGGCTCACTCCCACACATATATAGCCCCCTGGAGTTGTTTCAAAGGTGCCAAGCTGCAACAATTGGTTGTCCAGGTCTGCCTCATTCAAAAGCATCCAATGATCGCCTCCGCGGTGGCGGTGCACGCCTACCACGATTTTCAAAATTGAATCATGCCACCGCAATCATCCATCCCATTGGCTCTAGGCCATGTTTCATGGCGGTAAGACACCGCCAGGGCCAGGTGGTAGCTACCGCGATTTGGGTGGCGGAGCATGCCAACTGTCATCTTCCCATGTCTCTATGGCTATCACTACCGCACTTGTGTGTATGGGGGTACTGGTGACACACCGCTGGGGCCAGGCGGTGGCTGCCGCAATTTTGGTGGCGGAGCATGCCAGCCGCCATTTGGGCATGTCTCCATGTCAAAGACTACTGCCTGTGTCAGGGGGGTGCTGGTGACACACAGCTGGGGCCGGGCGGTAGCTACTGCGATTTGGCCCACATACAATGGCAATGTCCATCTGGAACACTTCAACAGTGCACAGTGGCCACATGGTGAAGGGCACATCATCATACACACAATGCCAATGTTCCATTGACTCCACAGGTGCCTACATGTGCCATTGTTGTGTATGTGTGACGTCTGTAGTCCCTAACATGTCACAATTGCATTAGATGGTTGATGAGGCAGGACAGTGTTGTAGTGGGCTCAACAATGTGTACACATATCAATATGTTGTGGGGCAGTGGTGACCTCGACAAGGCTTGCCTCACTGCATGATGTAGTTACTTACTTGTGCTAATCTGTCTGCTCATACATGCAACTGCTCAATACATACAACTGTGGTCATTGTGTTGTGGAGGTGTGCCAAGTTGGAATGATGCATAGAGGTGTGACTGGTACAGCAGATGAGTATGAGACAATGGTGTTGATTTGTCACACATTGGCTGGATGCCACGCTCCCAGTCGTGCTTATGTGAAATGTGGCCATTAAACAATGTGCATTAACATTTACCTATTTTGTGTTTGAGGCACTTGTGTATTGTAAATAGAGAGGTGTGCTCTCTGTGTGGCTCAAACGTCCACCCATGTGAACTGGTGTGTCACTCATTTGTCAAGTCAGTCTGTGTTTATCCTGTGTCATCCTGTATGGGATATGTTGGGGACATCTCATGATGGATGCCATTGACATGTGTTCTCTTTGATCTGAATTAGGTCGAGGCCAAATCTGATTTGTCACTTGACACTGCTGGAGGATATGGAGGATGTGGCGATCATTCACAAATTCTGTCTAGATAGAGCCACTCTGAAGACCCTTTGTGATATGTTGGAGCCACACCTGCAGCCTCGCCGGACAAATCCAACAGCTTTCACCCCAACTTATAAAGTGATGGCAGCCCTCCATTTTTTGCTTCCGGATCATTCCAGGAGACTGTGGCCATTGCTGGTGGGATGTTTCAACTTATGTTCAGCATGGTGCTGTGTGATGTTCTGTCCGCCATACAAGGACAGATATATCCATTTCCCCAGGGGTGCTGAATTGGCAGCTGTGAAGGGAGACTTCTATCCCCGTGGGCACATCCCCAATGTTCTTGGTGCCTTAGATTGCACACATGTCGGTCTTGTGCCACCACAGGCATGGCTTGGCAGTTCCGGCTGGACAGTTCCCATGAGGCACAGGGTCAGACTGATTTGCATATGGCCATGTCTGAACTGGGGTGGCAGAGTAGGCTAAAGAAACGGTGATGGATTAAATCCAGATCTGTTGACTGGGTGTGAGTGTTTGATTGGTTCAGATGCTCCGTCCATCACCAACCCCTTTTGTACCACTTTGTTCGCCATAAGTTGGCAGGGTATGCTCAGACGTGAGTCCCTTTCTCACTTTGCCACTGGATTCAAGCAAGCCGGGCTGAAGACGGCTGAAATGCCAGAAACCGGTCCTCGGAAGCTTGTTTCCGGTCGAGGGAAGGCATGGCTTGGCAGTTCGGGCTGGACTGATCACATGAGGCACAGGGTCAGACTGATTTGCATATGGCCATGTCTGAACTGGGGTGGCAGAGTGGGCTAAAGGACAGTGATGGATTAAACCCAGATCTGTTGACTGGGTGTGAGTGTTTGATTTGTTCAGATGCTCCGTCCATCACCACCCCCTTTTGTACCACCACAGGCAAGTGAGCACATTTTTCGTAATCAAAAACATTACCACTCCATCAATGTGCAGGTGGTGAGCCTGGCAGATATGATCATCTTGCATGTGTGTGCCAGTTTCTCCAGATCAGCCCATGACTCCTACGTCCTGAGGAGTAGCATTGTGTCCCGGATGATGGCTAATCTGCTTCCCGAGCGTGCATGAATTGTGGGTGAGTATGCCTAGTCGTATGGCGTGCTGGGTGTGTGACCTGCTGACCTCTGCCTGTGCAACATTGCAATGTCTATTTGTCATACCTAGGTGACTCTGCATATCCCAGCCGCCCATGGCTGCTGAGCCCACTGCAGAATCCCAGGACCCCAGCTGATATCAGATGCAATGAGGCCCATAGGAGGACACGTCGTGTGATGGAGCGTACTTTTGGTGTGCTCAAGTCACGTTTCCTCTGCCTGGACAAAACCGGAGATGCACTGTCATACTCACCCAGGAAGGTGTGTCAGATCGTAGTGGCATGCTGCATGCTCCACAACCTGGTCATTCGCATGCAGATACCCCTACTCCTGGATGATGATGAGGACCTAAGCCCCCTGCCTGCACGACAACCTGAGTCCTGTGATGAGGACAGTGGAGAAGAGGAAGGTGGTGACATGAGTCAACAGCTCATCACCCGCTACTTCACTTGAAGGTGGGTGATGAAGTACAGCATATACATTGTCTGGTGAGATTGCTGTTGTCGTGAAGGGCTATGTGCAAATAGTTTAAACCGCCAGATGTAAAGTCACCTGTGTGTGGCTATGTGACTGTGACATGTCATCTGTGAACGTATATGGGAAGTGTATGTTGACAATTTTTGCCCATTGTGTTGTCTGCCTGTTGATTTATGTAGATGGTTGGTATAGTGTAATGTCTGTGATGCCACACTCACACCAGTGAATGTTGTTCTGTTGTGTTTCCCTAGGTGCCTCAGACTTCTCCTTGCCTGAATACAGTACATACTTCTGATACGTTATAGACATTTTGAAGACTGTACATCCTGCACTAAAGGAGAGGAGTTGACCTAATGGCTAGGGCGGTCAACCTTGAATCTGGGGAATTGGGTTCGAGTCTCAGCAATGACGCTGAACATCCAGTGATTTTGGGCAAATCACTTAATCTACCCGTGCCTAACCAAAATTGATGTGTCCTCATGCAACGCAACTGGTGCTATGTCAAGCGCTCTGATACCCGATTCGGGTCAATTTTGCGCTATATAAAACTCTATAAAAAAAAATACAAAAAAACTTCTGACACAAAAATCATGGTATTTGAGATGTAAGAGTAGATACAACTTTGATGTGGTGACCCAGTCCAACGAACAGATGCCATTCACAAGGCAGTGTGGGGAAGGACAGTCCAAACAGTCAATGCAGTGGGGAAGAGGGTTGTCATCAGGGCTGGCTCCGTGACTGGCGTTTGGCTGGTGCTTTGCCTCCATAGACTCCCAGGCTCTTCTTTGGATGTCCCCTTGGTTGCTTGTCTTAGGGAGCCCTGCTGTGGTGCCAGTGGCGTCTAAGGACTCACCCCTCTCTGTGGCCACAGTGGAGGATGGTGAACTGTCATTCTGCGGTGAAACAGAGGGGGGTGGAGGTGTTGGTTGGAACACAGGCCTGTCCGTCAGGAATGCCACTTGCTGGCCCATGAGGTCTACCTGTTGTCCAATGCAGGTGTTGATGGACCTCATCAGCAGGATGAGCTCGCGTAAAAGAACGTCCGACAGGCCACTCTGTCCCTGGGCCTGTTCGTACGCCCCAAGGACTTTGGTGATGTGTTCCAGGGATGGGGTCCCAGCCTCCTGGTGTCTGAGGGTGACCCTGGCCCTCCCACCTGCCCTGCTGCCACGGACCTGTTGCCTCACCACTGTGGGTCCCCACACACTCTCCCTGCCATCCTCAGTTGTTGGTGTGGGTTGGACATCCCCTGGGACAGGGAGGGTGTTGCAGGTGGCACTGGTGGTAGTGGTGGTGTAGGATGCACAGGCCGTAAGAGCAAGGGTCTACTGTGCAGTTGTTGTTGCAGCAGACGTGGTGGTGGGAAGGATGGGGTCATGGGACCAGTTGCTCCTTGGCACAACAGATGGTCCCGCCTGAAGCTCATCGTCGAGAAAATCCTGGGAGTCTACATCCAAGAGTCTATGTACCGGGGGGAGGGTGACTGGGTCTGCTGGTCATTGGTGTTGTCCTCAGCAGTAAGTTCTTGGTCACCTGAGGATTAGATTGGGAATTGTCATTGTTGTGCACTCTGCAAGCATTCTGTTAGCTATGTGTATTCCACTGTCTGTACACTACACAATTGACAGATCTTCACAACGTTGGCTATGTGCACTACTGTGTATCATAACATGGTGCAGAGGTACATACATTACTTGTACATGTTGTGATGTATCAATGCATACCATGCAAATGGTACTGAAGTCATGTTCACAGGGACCTGTTGCCATGTAGAGACCAGCACATCATCTTTTCATTGTTGTCACCTTGTTGATTTGTCTGACCTGGCAGACGTCACATCTGGCCATGGACTGGCCAGTGTATTGTACTGCATGACTTTTTCCTGTCATGTACAGATTTAGATTTATGAGCCCACACATGCTTCCTAAATATTGTAATGGTCCTTGCTGATTGGGCCACATGGAAATGCACTCATCAGTGTGTGCTGTGCATAGTTGTGCCCAGCCTTCCTTGTGCATGTACATTGGTATGTCACTCTTTGTTATCTGTGACAGTTCCCTTTGCTTACATGTGTGCACACTGTGCATGTCATGCAGGGTCGGTGTGCATATTTGTGCAATGAGAGGGCTGGTGTTGCCATATGGCATGCTTTGATTAGTGACAAATGTGTGGGTGCAGGTACAGCCAACCAACATTTTAGGTGAAGGTGAACACTGCAATGGCTTCCAACTGCTTGTGGGTGGGAGGGAGTGCTCCATCTTGCTCAGCTAGTATACAAGGGTACATTGTGGGAGTAGTATTGCAGGCCTCCCACCCCTAAACAGCACAACATGGGAAGATGGCTAAGTACCTGTTAGATGAGGGTGAACAATGCAATTGCTGACACATGTTTCTGGGTGGGTGGGGAGTGTTCCATCCTGCTCAGGGGTGGGACAAGGGGGACTGTTGAGAGTTGTAGTGCAGGCCTCACACACACCCATGCCCCTCCCTGGGAAGATGGATACCTACCTGTTGGTTCATTTGGTGCCTTCCTTCTGATTATGGCTATCTACTTGTTAGTTTGAAGTGAACAATGCAATGATTGCCACATGCTTGTGGGTGGGAGGGAGTGCTCCATCTTGCTCATCAAGGATACAAGGGTACATGGTGGGAGTAGTATTGTAGGCCTCCCACCCCTAAACAATACAACCTGGGAAGATGGCTACCTACCTGTTAGGTGAGGCTGAACACTGCAATGGCTGCCACATGCTTGTGGGTGGGGGAGTGCTCTATCCTGCTCAGCGGTGGAACAAGGGGGACTGTTGGGGGTTGTAGTGCCGGCCTCACACACACCCACGTGCCTCTCTGGGAAGATGGCTACCTACCTGTTGGTTCATTTGGTAGACAATGCAATGGCTTCCAACTGCTTGTGGGTGGGAGGCAGTGCTCCATCATGCTCAGGGGTGGGACAGGGGTGCCTGGGTGGAGTTGTAGTGCAGGCCTCCCACCCCAGACAGCCCTCCTTGTGATTATGGCTGTCCACCTGTTAGTTAGCACAACCTGGGAAGATGGCTACCTACCTGTTAGGTGAAGGTGAACACTGCAATGGCTGCCACATGCTTGTGGGTGGGAGGGAGTGCTCCACCCTGCTGGGGTGTGGGCCAGGGAGCATGCTGGGAGTAGTTGTACAGGCTTCCTACCCCCAAACACCCTCCCAGCCAAGATGGCTACCTACCTATTAGGTGAAGGTGAACACTGCAATGGCTGCCACATGCTTGTGGGTGGGGGAGTGCTCTATCCTGCTGGGGTGTGGCCAGGGAGCATGCTGGGAGTAGTGGTAAAGGCCCCCACCCCCAAACACCCTCCCAGCCAAGATGGCTACCTACCTGTTATTTTGTTTGGTGAACAATGCAATGGCTTCCAACTGCTTGTGGATGGTGGAGGGCTCTATAATGCTGGGGTATGGACCAGGGAGCATGCTGGGAGTAGTTGTGAAGGCCTCCCACCCCCAAACACCCTCCCAGCCAAGATGGCTACCTACCTGTTAGGTGAAGGTGAACACTGCAATGGCTGCCACATGCTTGTGGGTGGGAGGGAGTGCTCCATCCTGCTGGGGTGTGGGCTGGGGAGCATGCTGAGAGTAGTTGTGCAGGCCTCCCACCCCAAACACTCTCCCAGCCAAGATGCCTACCTACCTGTTAGATGAAGGTGAACACTGCAATGGCTGCCACATGCTTGTGGGTGGGAGGGAGAGCTCTATCTTGTTCTTCTAGGATACAAGGGTACATGGTGGGAGTATTATTGCAGGCCTCCCACCCCTAAACAGCACAACAGGGGAAGATGGCTACCTACATGTCAGGTGAGGGTAAACACTACAATGGCTGCCACATGCTTATGGGTGGGGGGGTGCTCTATCCTGCTGGGGTGTCGGCCAGGGAACATGCTGGGAGTAGTGGTCAAGGCCTCCCACCACCAAACAGGCCTCCCAGGCATGTGGGTGGGAGGGAGTGCTCCATCTTGCTCATCAAGGATACAAGGGTACATGGTGGGAGTAGTATTGTAGGCCTCCCACCCCTAAACAACACAACCTGGGAAGATGGCTACCTACCTGTTAGGTGAGGGTGAACACTGCAATGGCTGCCACATGCTTGTGGGTGGGGGAGTGCTCTATCCTGCTCAGCGGTGGAACAAGGGGGACTGTTGGGGGTTGTAGTGCCGGCCTCACACACACCCACTTGCCTCTCTGGGAAGATGGCTACCTACCTGTTGGTTCATTTGGTAGACAATGCAATGGCTTCCAACTGCTTGTGGGTGGGAGGTAGTGCTCCATCATGCTCAGGGGTGGGACAGGGGTGCCTGGGTGGAGTTGTAGTGCAGGCCTCCCACCCCAGACAGCCCTCCTTGTGATTATGGCTGTCCACCTGTTAGTTAGCACAACCAGCCAAGATGGCTACCTACCTGTTAGGTAAAGGTGAACACTGCAATGGCTGCCACATGCTTGTGGGTGGGAGGGAGTGCTCCATCCTGCTGGGGAGCATGCTGAGAGTAGTTGTGCAGGCCTCCCACCCCCAAACACTCTCCCAGCCAAGATGCCTACCTACCTGTTAGATGAAGGTGAACACTGCAATGGCTGCCACATGCTTGTGGGTGGGAGGGAGAGCTCTATCTTGTTCTTCTAGGATACAAGGGTACATGGTGGGAGTATTATTGCAGGCCTCCCACCCCTAAACAGCACAACAGGGGAAGATGGCTACCTACATGTTAGGTGAGGGTGAACACTGCAATGGCTGCCACATGCTTATGGGTGGGGGGTGCTCTATCCTGCTGGGGTGTGGGCCAGGGAACATGCTGGGAGTAGTGGTAAAGGCCTCCCACCACCAAACAGGCCTCCCAGGCAAGATGGCTACCTACCTGTTGGGTGAAGGTGAACACTGCAATGGCTGCCACATGCTTGTGGGTGGGGGAGTGCTCCATCCTGCTGGTGTGGTGTATGGGACAGGGGGCATGGTGAGAGTAGTAGTGCAGGCTGCCTATGCTCATGCTCCCATTGCGGTATCGCTGGCTACGCTTAGAGTAAATGGGAGTGAGTGATGGTTGGATCAGTGAGCCAGGTTTTTGTGGGTGTGTGGTGCAGATGTATGGGATTTGTCTTGGGTGGTGTGGGTTTTTGTTTGTGCAAGACAGTACATATCGGTGTGTTGGTTAACATTTGTTTGTACTTACCAGCATCTACTCCCCCGGATACTCCTGTGAGACTCTCTGGATGCAGTATGACAAGCACCTTCTCCTCCCATGGTGAAAATGTTTTCGGTGGGATGGGAGGGCCACTGCCAGTCCGGTAAGCCAGCTCCCAGTTCTTGCTCCTCCTCTCTTTGACAACCCTCTTGAGATCATGCTACCACTTCATGATCTCCTTCTTGGATCGCGGGGAGTTCCCTACTGCGTTAACCCTTTATACTATCCTGTCCCACATCTGTGTCCTTGCGGCTAATGGTGTCTGTTGGACCAGGCTACCAAACAGTTGTGGTTCCACTCTGACTATCTCATTGACCATGACTGTCATCTCACTCTCCGTGAACCTGGGCATGTTATGTGTGAACAGGCTGTGTGGTGTGCAAAGTGTTTGTGAGTGCAGGGGTGTGGGTGATGGGTGTCGGTGTTGGTGTGTGAGGTGTGTTATGTGTTGGGGGCTTGTTTGTGCTGGTCTGATGGTGGTGGTGTTGAGGGTGCTGTTTTCTTTTGCCTCTCCTATCTGATCTGGTGAATTTCCTTCTCTTCTGGAGTGTTGCTAAGGATTGTGGTCAGTGACGGGGCTTGTTTTATGCTCAGCTATATGGGTGTGTCCAAATGGGGTTTTGCTGTCAGGTGTGTTGTGGGTGTTGTCCTCGGAATTGTATGTTTCTGTTTGGCATGTATTTGTTTCATTGTGATGTGTTTTGTGTATTTGGGGGGGCATGGCTACTTTGATTTGTGCAATGTTTGGCAAGGTTGTGGAGTTTGGCATCATCCGTCATGTTTTGTATGGATTGTCCGCTGCGGTGACTGTGCAGCAGCTCTTCCGCTCGCTCTACTATTCACTGCAGTGTGTGACCGAGGCGGTCGAAAAGAGCGGGTCGTACCGCGGGACCAGCGGGGATATACTAATTTCCTGTGCGGTGTATCCGCTATGCTTGCGGAGGGTTGTATATTTTCCGCTGCGTTTCCGACCGCCGCTGTCGGACTTTGGACATCACCGACCGCAACGGGCATTTTGTTCTCAGACTTTTTTGGCGGTTGTTCCTAATTTGTCTGCCGTTTTTTCCAAGGTCCCGACGGCAGTTGTTTTCCGCTTCCATGGCGGTCAGGGTGATTTTCTGACCGCCATCCTAATGAGCCCCCAAGTGTGAGATACAAGTATACACATGGGTTGCTTTGATGCTCTTAAAGAGTCAAGGATCCTTTGTAGCCACAATGAAATGCAGGAAAAATGGTCACAAACAGAAGATGAAAATGTATGCTGACCAACAAAACCATGCAAAGAACATACAGATGATGGAAATCTGATGCTCCTTTTGAGGTTAAACCCTTTTCTATCGCTAACACCAAAGGACACATGGTGATTGCCAAGGGTCCTGTTAAGTTCCTTACTAGAGATTCCTCTAATTTTCGACACATGGCTCATCACTCACCAAACATTTATGCTAATCTAGAGACTGTGTCTAGACACATTGTTGATGACTCTGTATCTGCTGATACCTCCACCCCACCTGTGCAGATCACTGACACTTCGATTGGCAGTTCCCGGTTTCCAGGGACCTGATCAGGACGTGTGTTTCAGGCGCCACAATGCTTAATTGAAGAATTGTAATTGCTTTTGTATCTATGTATATATTCATGTATCTATTCATATATTTGAACAAGGCTCTTCAGAGCCGAAACGTCATGCGGCGTGCTTGCACCTGAATAAAACGAAAATTGCACTCAACCTGGTCCGTGTCTGCGTGTTCTGTGGTGTGGAGGACTCTGAACCCACGGAGGAAAAGCGTTGTTCTCTGGTCATATATTTATTTATGCACTTTTGTTAAATCTATTTTCGAAAGTTGTGACTTTTTACTTAACAAATCAGGAGATGTAGGGCTAGATGTAGGTAAATCTATTTTACCACTTCTTAAATACCGAATTTTACCGATTCGGTATTTAAGAAGTGGTAAAATAGAGGGGGGAGATGTAGGTAATTCCAGATGTGGAATTACCGAATCGGTAATATTCGGTATTTACCGATTCTGTAATTACAGAATCGGTATTTCCTATTGATTCCTACGGGCTGTGAAGCCCATAGGAATCAATGGGAAATACCGATTCTGTAATTACAGAATTAGTAAATACCGATTTTAGCAAGGGTGCAGGGGGTGTCACTTTGACACCCTCTGGCACCCCAAAAATTGACATTTGCGCCATGTGGCACACAGACATGCCCTAAGGGCATGTCTGTCTGTCACATGGCATAGGTGTGCATGCACACATGTGCATGCACACCTGAATTCGGTATTTTAACACCCAATTGGATTGGGTGTTAAAATACCGAATTTGTAGGGCCTTTGGGACTCTGAAGAGTCCCACCTACATCTGAGATTTACCGAATCGGTAAAAATACCGATTCGGTATTTTAAAGAATCGGTAAATTTACCGAATCGGTAAATTTACCGATTCTGTAAAAAAGTGCCCCTACATACGAAAACCCATTTACCGGTCGGTAACGGCCGAAATCGGCCGTTACCGGTCAGTAAATGGCTCCTACATCTGGCCCGTAGTGTCTTGTAATGAAAGAACTCTAGAATTATTTTGGTCTCACTGTATAACGTTGGCCTGTGACATAAGGGTTGAAGGGATGAGTTGAAGGCAGGCTTAGAATGTTAAGCACTGACTCACATGTATCAGAATAAAGATGTGTAAATGTACTCTCTATTTGTGGCATACTTATTCTTGAGTGCCAACACTGGTAGGACACTACAGACAGCTACAGGATTTCATTACTAAACCTATAATTGGTTCTGAGCTTTAACATAACCAAATGTCTACTTTGATTAAACACACAGTGGCATATAACAATAAAGGTTGTACGGTCTGGTCTGCACCTTCATTGGTACAAAAACAATACAATGCTCTTGATTACAAAAACTCTGTATGGACTGAAGACAGCAATTCCCTTAAAGAACAACTGGACGTTTCAAACTACAACACTATTTCATTGCAAGTGTACTGTCTAGTCTTTGAAGGGATACAGATACGTCCACAGGGACTATCTAGTTGGGTCTGCTGGGCATATGGTTACCCCTGCCCCCCTTCCAAAGACTGCTGAGGGGTATCTTAATTGTGTGGTCATAGTTATTGAGCCTCTATGAACCAAGTAAAGCTGTCTCTTTGATTGCAGGAGGTCATACAATGCAAATGAGCGAATGCCCCCTTAAAATGTTTGACGGTGAAATGGGTATTTAAAAAGGGACCAAAGATATTCTCTGATATGAATGTAACCCAGAGGAACATAAAGCAGTGTATGAGAGAATTGCAGAGAGAAAAAACATAAAGCAATAGTTTTCTGTGAATTAGTTTTGCTCAGCTCTACTTATGCATCTGCTGCAGCTATGTCCTCTATTTTAAGGAAATGTCAACCACATCAATATTTTATTTTAATTTCCACAATTTATCAATATTCCTGCAGCACCAATACATCATCTCATGGCATATGAATTGCAAGACCGAATATAAACCTTCAATAAAAAAGGGGGCTACACGGAAACCTCGCATATGCTGCAGTGATGATGAAATATAAACATCCAATGCTTCTATAGTACAGTGACAGGTCACGCAGCAACTATTTTTGGCTTGGAATAGAGATCAAGTCTATTGGAAATATTTTAAACAGCTGCAAAAATGCCCTCGACTATTTTTTTTCCTGGAAAGGGCAGGCGTTGATGGCAAATGTATGTGTGATTTTAGTTATAATTCACAAGAAAAGTAATTGTTCTGAGATTAAAAATATATTTAGGATTTTACTATGAAACCTAATGTATTATTTCATTTAAAATATGTGTTAAGACTGGAGCAGGGTTATTTTGGCTCCACCCTTTTACGATTGATTATGCCACATATTGGTTAACGTAGGTCCTTTTGTATTCCTGTGATCTAATAAAGTAAAGTGCACTCGAAACAACATAAAAAGTGCATTTACCCTATAACCTCAACATTCTATATGTGTGCATATCAACGCTTTTCCTACAATTTCAAAAGAATTGTAGTTCTTATATATATTTGCATGAGTGTGGTTCGGATAACATTGTTAATCTTCATGTATTTACATACTCATTTAATAATATTCTGCATTTACTGTATAATGGGACATGTATCTATTAGAATCACACTCTCCACTTATAATGTGATTGTATACGTATGTGTAATCATGTTGTTACAATGTGTAATGAATTATTTACTAAACAAAATTGACCAAAGGCATTTGGATTCTGCAACATTTAACCTTCAACGTGAATGTTTTCTTTGGGTGCATTGTTTTTCTTTCTTCTGAAGGTGCCATATGTATGACCGAAGGAATTGAGAAAGGCACATTGTGTGAACAAGATAGGGAAACTTGATGGTAATAATCTGGGCGAGGATTATAAAATTAACAATAAGGGGGGGACTACTGTCTGTGTGGAATGAGGAGATGGAATCCAAGGTTGTTTCAAATATGTGGATCAAAGGCAAGAATTACAAGGGTGGCTGCCGAACAGTATTGTTTGAAGGGAGTCACTAATGGGACCTTTGATAGGGGATTCTAGAAGGTTCCTTCTGTGGGTATAACTAGGCAATACTCTTTAGCTTGGTTAAGATTCCTTTCAGGCCAGGAGAGGTACAGACCTCTTTGTCCTATTCTTGTGTGGCTTTATGCTATCCGATATTTCCATTAGGGAACTGCTACTGAAGTTCTACTTTGCTGGCACCTTTCTACTTCATTTGATCTAGTTAGGGTTTCAGTTAGCATTCATCTGTGTAGGTTAATTATGGCAGATTAAAATCCCTCATGCATAATAGGCAGGAGACCCTAAGCATTGAATGTAATTATCAAGTAGTATTTCTTATACTTTTCACTATTGTTACGGAATTCCTAATTCGCTTCTTGTTATTGAGGGTAAACTTTGGGTGTCGATTTGACTACACGTCGGTATTTGTGTATTGCTATACTATATTTCTGAGACTGATTTATATTGCTTTGGCTTTGAATTTGCAATAAATCTATACTTAATACTATTTATTGACTCCGAACTTCACTGTATGACCAAATGAGTAAATGTAAATGTGAATTGAACCTTACTCTTCGTTACCCAGGCGTCCACGAAAAGTTTCTTACGAGGGGGGGAGGAGCAGACCGTGTTATTAAGACAAAGCTTATATATGTTTATAGATGTCTCTACAATTAACAATGCATTTGTGTCTCCATTAATTTGCATACAGAGGGGGTTGTTTGTTTTTCTTAAAGTTTTGTGTATGTGCTCACGTGTCGCAAAGCGATCCAAAGCATTCAATGTACTTGAAACTGTAAAAGTCTACAGGCTAGCCCCAGTTGTGAAGACAAAGCGAGCGGCCACAACTCTAGACCTAGCATTTTTGTATGTTTAATATTATGGTAATAATGGATCACTGACATAATATCGACGACACAAATATCGAGATACACAAATATCGAGTAAAAAATATCGATTGACAAAATATCGACTCCCTATCTTCAAACAGGTAAGTACCAAAATATCGACTCCAAAATATCGACTTACAAAAATATAGACTGTCAAAATATCGATTTTTTTAAATGTCTTAAAATTAAGTTAAAACTAATATAGTAATAAATATATTTATTATAAACTTAGAAATAATTAATAAAAAAATGTAATTTTAATAAATAATGTATATAATTAAAAAAATTATATCACCAAAAATTACACACACATATATATATATATATATATATATATATATATATATATATATATATATATATATATAAACATATTATTAAATAAACATATATAACATTTTAGAAAATGTTTAAAATTTATTGTTACAACTATAGTGAGTTCAACATTAGCAAAAGTGTTGGATAGCGTAGAGGTAAAATTTACTACTCCCACTCCAGAGGGTGCAACAGTAGGGAAAGCGCTGGATAGCGTAGAGGTTAAAATTACTATTCCCACTCCAGGGATGTATGACGTTACAACGCATACTTTTACAACGCCTACCATTACAACAAAACTTTTACAACGCAAAAACTTTTACAACGCATACATTTACAACGCAAGATTTTACAACGCATATACCTTTACAACGCATACCATTACAACGTAAGTATTGGTAAGTATATAATAATTTTTTGAATATAAATTAATAAAAAATATTATAATATAATTTAATATAATTTAATTTTATTAAATAAATTTAATTTAAATGTAATTTTACTTTATTTTTACAAAGTACCCCTGTACCCCAAAAACCCAAAACTGACCCTGAACCCTAAAAATACCCCTTTACCCATAAACTGAAAACTGACCCTGAACACTAAAAATACCCCTTTACCCGAAAACTGACCCTGAACCCTAAAAATACCCCTTTACCCATAAACTGAAAACTGACCCTGAACACTAAAAATACCCCTTTACCCGAAAACTGACCCTGAACCCTAAAAATACCCCTTTACCCCAAAAACTGAAAACTGACCCTGAACCCTAAAAATACCCCTTTACCCAAAAACTGAAAACTGACCCTGAACCCTAAAAATACCCCTTTACCCCAAAAACTGAAAACTGACCCTGAACCCTAAAAATACCCCTTTACCCCAAAAACTGAAAACTGACCCTGAACCCTAAAAATACCCCTTTACCCCAAAAACTGAAAACTGACCCTGAACCCTAAAAATACCCCTTTACCCAAAAACTGAAAACTGACCCTGAACCCTTAAAATACCCCTTTACCCCAAAAACTGAAAACTGACCCTGAACCCTAAAAATACCCCTTTACCCCAAAAACTGAAAACTGACCCTGAACCCTAAAAATACCCCTTTACCCCAAAAACTGAAAACTGACCCTGAACCCTAAAAATACCCCTTTACCCAAAAACTGAAAACTGACCCTGAACCCTAAAAATACCCCTTTACCCAAAAACTGAAAACTGACCCTGAACCCTAAAAATACCCCTTTACCCAAAAACTGAAAACTGACCCTGAACCCTAAAAATACCCCTTTACCCAAAAACTGAAAACTGACCCTGAACCCTAAAAATACCCCTTTACCTAAAAACTGAAAACTGACCCTGATCCCTAAAAATACCCCTTTACCCCAAAAACTGAAAACTGACCCTGAACCCTAAAAATACCCCTTTACCCCAAAAACTGAAAACTGACCCTGAACCCTAAAAATACCCCTTTACCCAAAAACTGAAAACTGACCCTGAACCCTAAAAATACCCCTTTACTCAAAAACTGAAAACTGACCCAGAACCCTAAAAATACCCCTTTACCCAAAAACTGAAAACTGACCCTGAACCCTAAAAATACCCCTTTACCCAAAAACTGAAAACTGACCCTGAACCCTAAAAATACCCCTTTACCCAAAATCCCAAACATATAACCTTTTAAAAATAATTATATACTTACTAATACTTACATTGTAATAGTATGCGTTGTAACGGTATCTGCGTTGTAAAAACATGCTTTGTAAATGTATGCGTTGTAAAAGTTTTTGCAATTTAAAAGTTTTGTTGTAATGGTAGTGCTTAGTAAAAGTAGCGTTGTAAACGTTGCATACCCACTCCAGTGGGTGCAACAGTAGGGAAAGTGTTGGATAGCGTAGGGGTTAAAATTACTATTCCAACTTCAGAGAGTGTAATAGTAGGGAAAGTAAATACTTCACAAATATATATAAATAACATAAATAGTAATACCAATTACAAATAATTAAAATATTAAAAAAGTGTATACAAATATTAAATATTTATTTATAAATACAAAATAAAATTATTTAATTATAAAAATTGCCTACTCATACTAATTAATTACCTATTAACAATAAATTAATTTACAATTTAAAAATTAATAAATTATTTTCAATTACCAATTATATTTTAATTAATTACCAATTGATAATTAATTAACAATTAATTCTAAATAAATATCAATAAATAAATTAACATATTTAATAAATTATAATTAAATTACTTCCCACCCTATTCCCCTATAAACACACAACCCGCTACAGAAAATAAATTACTAAAATTAAAATATTTATCAATTAATCAATTATAATTAATTACCAATTATATTTTAATTAATTACCAATTAATAATTAATTAACAATTAATTCTAAATAAATATCAATAAATAAATTAACATATTTAATTAATTATAATTAAATTACTTCCCACCCTATTCCCCTATAAACCCACAACCCGCTACAGAAAATAAATTACTAAAATTAAAATATATATCAATTAATCAATTATAATTAATTACCTATTATATTTTAATTAATTACCAATTAATAATTAATTAACAATTAATTCTAAATAAATATCAATACATAAATTAACATATTTCATTAATTATAATTAAATTACTTCCCACCCTATTCCCCTATAAACCCACAACCCGCTACAGAAAATAAATTACTAAAATTAAAATATTTATCAATTAATCAATTATAATTAATTACCAATTATATTTTAATTAATTACCAATTAATAATTAATTAACAATTAATTCTAAATAGATATTAATAAATAAATTAACATATTTAATTAATTAGAATTAAATTACTTCCCACCCTATTCCCCTATAAACCCTCAACCCGCTACAGACTTATATTACACAAAAAATAAAAATTATTATTAACTTACCTTAAATTCGATATTTTTGTTGTCTATATTATGTCTAGTCGATATTATGTCCATTCTATATTTTTGATTCGATATTATGTCCATTCTATTCGATATTAATTTTCTCTAGTCGATATTTTTGTTGTCTATATTATGTCTAGTCGATATTATGTCCATTCTATATTTTTTACTCGATATTCTGTCCAGTCGAAATAAAAGACTCGATATTATGACTGTACACCGGTAATAATATAATCACCTAATTTCTGTAGTTTGGCACCAATAATATGGCCTACGACATCATTCAGAACATCTAATAAAAACGCATGCATGTGTATGTTTAGCAGCTTTATTTTGTAAAAGAATGATTGCCCAATGCTTACCTTCGGCAGTGCTGTTAAACTTTGGCGCATGGACTACCAAGGCTTCCAAATCTTTGATTCACCTCAGACCTCTTTAATTGACAATCAGACAATGCTGCTCCTTTTTCTCACTATTGCAGGTCCCTGCTTTCTTCCTTTGTGACTTTTCTTTGTCTTTCTCTTCCTTTGTCTATGAAGTTTGTGTGTTTTTCCTCTCATGCTCACTTTCACTATCTGTTGAGGAAAAATCTGTGCCATCCCCATAAATGAGTGCAGTGCTTAAATTGTAAAAAATGTAAGTTCCAGGACTCTCGTCACTCAGGAGGCTACTGCAGCTTGCACCACACATTGTCCCTGAAATTGCTGCCAATGACAAACAGACCTACTAACTATGACACTCCTACAATTCTGACACTTCGGACTATTCCAAGTCCCCCGAGCTATAAGAATGACTTTGGTGGAAGGAATTAGTTTTTCTTTTTTAACGTATTATGAATTAATAAACAAATGTTGTTCTGCTTATCTCTGAACAAAAATCAAATAGCGCCACCATGTGGCAGACTTTTAGACGTGTTGGTGTTAGCAATTAAGTGCTGCTGCCGAGGACTGGAAACCACCAGCTCAAATTCAGCACTTAATGAGTGTCAGTGGGCCCCTCTGACAACCATCAGTTCTTTTTAAGCACAAATGTTTGTGAGTCTATAAATCATCAAAGAACGTGAATATGTTGTTGAGTACACTGTAAGGACTTAAGTAGAGTGCATCTGGTTCATAATACAGCCAAAAGACCCATTAGATTAATAGCATGAATGGCAATGCCGTGTATGCATCTTCAGTGGGTGTTCCTTTCTGCTCTCCACAGACAAGAACACACTTGACTAGCAAATGATCAATATTTACCAGATTCTCCCTTGGCCGTGGAGTTCGAGGTTCCTCATAAAAGTGGGATCAGTGCATTTCAGCCTGGTGGTGGGTGGTGTACGATTGAGTGCCTGGATGTGCTTCAGTTCATATATGGCATGCTTATGGCAGTGCAAGGATGGAATTCCACTTTTGAACACAGTCTGTGAAGGCACTTGCTCTTGTGGCCACCTGGAAGAATACATGACCTGTGCCAAAGTCCACCCTGAATGGAGTAATACTCACATTTGAGGTCTACATATTGCACCTCCTTTGGAAAGTAACACTTCAATTTGCTTCGAAATAACCCTTAGAAGTCAAAAGCACCCTGTTTGTGAATGTGTTGAGGGTGTTCATTAAGTAATCTCTAGATAATTGCAAATCCATCTCTTTTTTGCCATGGACCTCTGTAAAATTCCTGCTGCCAGGGATCCAGCTTTCACAGGTAGAGGTGCTTCCTCTGCTGTTGTTTTATTGCTTTGACAAATGATCTGACCAAATTCTTTTTAGAATTTTTGTGGGTCCTGCACCGAGCGAGTGACCATAGTTTGCTTGTTTTGGCCCTTACATATAGTTCCTATCATGCTTTAGAAGAAGGTAGACATCAGAAGGGGTTTTAGTGAAAAGATCTTAACTTAGTCCCATAAAAGTCGCCCCTGCTACTTCTGAATTTTTGGTATGCTTTAAGAACCAATGTAATCCCATGACAATTTTAAGTGCATGAGAGGACTTATGTCGTACTACCAACAGGCTGATGACAGGTCCTGTTGGTTCTGGTGACGAAGAAAATGTGCAACCCATTAGATGTACAGGTATGCAGACTAGAATATAAAAAGGCCCTGGAAGCTAGGACGTCCACTATTAAGGGAGAAGCGTGGACCGCACAACAGCTTGTAGGGAGTTAAGTGATAGTATTGCTTTCTGGATGGTAGTAAATGACCACTATTTTAAAACTGTTTCAGGCCTTACCTTAATGACTGTTATACTATCTCCTAAGTGGGTAGTGCATCTTAGCAACATTTACTCCCCACAACATGTGTGTACCAAGGTAACAACTAGGCCTGGATGGAGTTTGTGGAGTTCTGCTACACCTAACTCCATGAAGTGCCGAAAAAAATCTGCCGTGCTCCGCGGTGTTCCGCAAGCGGCAAAGTGTTGTAAGTCGTGCTGCTTGTGCTGCTTTCTAGCACCAGGCGTTAGTCCTGTGCTGAAAATCATTGTGAACTGCACAATGTGCAGCGGAAGAGGGCGCTGTTTCTTCCTGCAACTCGAGTAGATGTTCTACTCGAGCAGCAGCTACCTGCAACCTACTGCAACCACTCGCATTGAAAAATCTCGCCGAGCGGTGGTCTAGAGTATGATATCCCTCGCTCATGTAGTGAGCCATTGAAGAAGAAAAACTTTGCTCTGCAACTCCTCAAGGAGTTTTCGGAAATCAGCGCTCTATGCAGAGCATGGAGTGGGCATAACTCTATGAACTCCGAAAGAGTAGCGGAATTCGTTGCACACCCCTAGCAACAATACGTTTAAAGTTTGTATGGAAGAGACCTATGGAATGCAATTATAAATGGAATTGAATGTAGCAGGGGTTAGGGTCACTATCCTGAGAAGCTGTAAAGGGAATGCTTCTGGCTTAGTGGATTCCCAGTCGATCTTTTTAAACACACCATTGGTGTATGGGTCCCAATGGTGACCAATGTCCTCATGGCTGCCACTGCAACTCAACTCTGAAAGTCCTGGCCAAAATTAGTCATACTATCAATTTTCAACAAAGTTGATCCTGTATAGTACAGATTCATTTAACTATCAATTCCCATAGTGAAAAATACAGGAAGGGTCTTGATGGCAAAGTTTGACATTTGGCCCATTCATTTTTTTTAAAATTCTTTCTGATGTTCAATTCGGTTTCTTTCAAGCCTTGGTATCACTGATCAGTGCTTCAACTTGCATTTGTTAATTTCAATATATACACAAATGCCAAAGATGGTGCTATTCAAATGGCATTCCTGGATTTGACCTGTGCATTTGATGGAGTTATCCGCTTGAAACTTTTACAAAAAATGTTTGTTCTGTGGGAAGACTCTCAAATTGTATATTTATTTAAAGTTACACACTAATACTACCTACCGCACGTGCACGCTACATATCTTTACCGTGTATTGCAATATGCTGGAATGCTTTTTAACCCCTTTCATGCTGATGACGAGCTCAGCTCGTCATCAGCGTTACCTGCCGTACGCTGATGACGAGCTGAGCTCGTCATGTATCGCGGTAATTTTAAAAATGCTGCACACAGCGGGAAAAGCCGCCGCACGCATGCGGTTAAGAGAATCAGAAGTTTTTACTTCAGCTGATTCAGGTAATATTTAATACGCTGAAATTTTTACTTTTTTAAAAAATTCGGTGAAGGCCAGTATTTTAGAAGAGGCCAGTGACCTAAATGGGTGCTCTTATGTTACAACCTTGATAACTAATAATATTGAACCGCATCTTACTACTGTAATTAACGTGCCACACAGATTTATTTTAACATGATTCAGGTTTAATACACATAGACACACATAAATACTTTTATTTGATTTGTTAAAATCGTAAAAGGGTGGAACTTACCACCATGTCATAAACATCAACATATTGAATCAGCGTAAAACAGCATAAAACATGCCCCGAGTCCTGGGCGACTTTGCACAGATATACATAATGCGTAAAAACAGGGAGAGCGTTTTTAAATATACAAAGATAAAAGGAAACAGGGGAAGCACTTTTATAAGGCGGTGGGCCTCTGATTAAACGATTGGGGCCAGCGAATGACAGTTATAACAAGGGGTGCTGCACACATAAGGGCTTATATTTGATTGGTTCGAACTTTCCCCTCTTATCTCAAATAAAATGCTTGCATTGTCTTAAAATAAAATAGAAGAAGAGGGGGAGGGGGACTGTAAAGATAATGAAAGAGAATAAAAGAGGATCTGGGTCTGGCTGCAAGGTGTCCATATGTCCCAGTTCCTCTTTTGCTCCTTCCTTTTTTTCGAGCTCTTCAGCGGTAAATTTAATAGTGTACATGTTTTACTGAGCTTCCTGTAGAAGGTGCTATGGAAGAAGGATTTTCCCACTTGTCCTTGTGATAATTGTTCAGTGTAATCTACAGTTCATTTTTTTTTATTTTTGTTATTGGCGTAAGGCTCCAAGATAACGCTTTTTATTATTATTAACTTAATTGAGTATTTTCAATTTTTTATACCACAGAGCCGCGTTCTGAAAGAACTTTCCGCAAAATGCATATGCTTTTCAATTGTCACTTCTATTCAACACTTTCATAGAATATGAATTTCATGACTGCACATAAGGTAAATCTTGTTAAGATGGGACCGCCTTCTAATATTCTGCTGCTCTGATGAAGTACGCTTTAGTAATTCCGCTATCGAAATGCACTTTATTATCTGCCTTATAAATGTATACTTGTTTATGTTTTTGTTATGTAGGTATCTTATTGTTTGGCTTTTACAGCTTGTATGCAGAATAGAGGTTTTCTTGATCGTGATCATGAAAAATAAGTGAGTGTTGTAACTGACTTAAATCACGAGTTGAACCTGAACTTTAATTCCCCAGAGCGGATGAAAAACTTCGCTGATCTGTTCAGCAGTAACATAACTGGAGACTATTAGCATTGTAACGCGGGTCTCGAAACTGATAGCTTGTGGGACTTCAAAGCAAAGAGCGTTTCATGTGGTACAAGTTGCCAGGTTTAACCACATATATCATTTGAGGGCGAGAGGTCATTTGTAGAATGAATCTGGTGGGGGACAGACATTCAAAACGAGTGCTTAATTGTTCCAGTGGTTGCCGGTAGGGGACATCAGGGTTTTTTCCAAGAGTTTATTTTTTATAATGAGATTCTGACCTAGTGCAAGAGAGAGAAAGGGAGAAAGAACGAGAAAACACACATTAAAAAAACATGACAAATGAAGAGAGAAACAGTGAAAAAGAACCTGCAAGAGTGATATAATGATACAGATAGGGTTGGGTGGTGGAACAGAAAGGTATGAGGTGGAATCCAGTGTAGACAGTCTTCTAGGGTGACCAACTGTTATCGGTGCAAATTCAGGATGGTGAATGTAAAAAATCAGGAGAAAGGGTCACAATTCAGGACAAAAATACAGGACAAAACCACTAGAATAGCCTCTCCAGTTGGGCATCTGTTCACACCTCCTGACGCTACTACCACGATCGTTCATTTTCCGGCAATCTCCCCTGACACTACATATGTCTTAAAAATGTCTTAAAATTGTTTTAACTATGTATTAAAATTGTTTTAAGCTAGGATTTCATACTATACCATGTCTTATATGACTTATTGGTGTAAGTCCTTCCGTATGTACTTTTCGTATGTCTTTATATGATTTATTGTATGTAATTCTGTCTAGAAACAAAATAAAAGCTTGTTTGAAACAAAACAAATGCAGGACCAAAGGTCAAAATGTAGGACAACAATTCAGACAAAAGGTAAGTTTTACAGACACATCAGAGGAGGTCATGCAATAGTAGATAAGTAAGTAAATACAACCAACATAGGTACAAGTCAAAATAAGTTTATATTAGGTTAAGACCATTATGGAACTTAGCATTTATTTTAGTATGAGTGCAGCTTTGAACAACTGTGCAGGTCTTTTTGTGGTATTTCATATGGTCATAATCTATGTATATGGTTACTGCACTGGTTTGTCCAGTCTGATATTTTGTTTACAGTTCATAGCCCTGAACAGGCATGTTTGGTGAGCGAAGTGGTCAGGAAGATCTGTCCAGGTGGACTTTGTCACTAGCATCTCACATCTGAATGACAAAGTGAGATGTAAAGCCAGCACACATAGAATGTAGCTAAGTGAGACCTGCAGTGCTGGAATAGAGTGCAGTCCTCTAAGGGACCAGCTTTATGTATCAGATCACTTAAGGCATTCCATGTCTGTTTATCTGTTCAGCTGGTGATGACGAATTGCGGCATAACGGTCTGAGCTGCCAACTTCGAAAACAGTGAGATGCAGGTTCGAGTCTTGTCATCAGCGTCAACATCCTGTGATTCTGGTTAATTCACTTAATCTCTCCAAGCCTACAATTCAGCGCCTTGAGTCCCTCAAGGGCGGTTTGTCACACTTACAAATACTGGATTAAGAGTCTGGTACAGTTGTGAGTGCTGGATAAAATCTTGTGTGAGGGTAAAAGCATTAAGCAGGAAAAGGGAGCTATTATTCAAATTGCATTGGCTGCAGACTGCTGAGTGTTCTGGTATTATTGTGGGCCAGAACGTTTGGATAGGAGTTGACATTACTATATAGCATAATAAATAAAAAACAAAGGTGGTGATGGACGGAGCGTTGACAATACAAACACTCACTCCCAGTCAACTGATCTGGGTTTAATCCATCACCGTTCTTTAGCTCACTCCGCCACCCCAGTTCAGACATGGCCATATGCAAATCAGTCTGACCCTGTGCCTCATGGGAACAGTCCAGCCCGAACTGCCAAGCCATGTCTTCCGTGGACCGGAATCAAGCTTCCCAGGACCAGTTTCTGGCATTACAGCCGTCTTCAGCCGGGCTTGCTTGACTCCAGTGGCAAAGTGAGCAAGGGACTCACGTCTGAGCATACCCTGCCAACTTAGGGCAAACAAAGAAAAACCAAAGGTGGTGATGGACGGAGCGTTGACAAAACAAACACTCACACCCAGTCAACTGATCTGGGTTTAATCCATCACCGTTCTTTAGCTCACTCCGCCACCCCAGTTCAGACATGGCCATATGCAAATCAGTCTGACCCTGTGCCTCATGGGAACAGTCCAGCACGAACTGCCAAGCCATGTCTTCCCTGGACCGGAATCAAGCTTCCCAGGACCAGTTTCTGGCATTACAGCCGTCTTCAGCCGGGCTTGCTTGACTCCAGTGGTAAAGTGAGCAAGGGACTCACGTCTGAGCATACCCTGCCAGCTTAGGGCAAACAAAGAAAAACCAAAGGTGGTGATGGACGGAGCGTTGACAAAACAAACACTCACTCCCAGTCAACTGATCTGGGTTTAATCCATCACCGTTCTAAGGCTCACTACGCCACCCCAGTTCAGACATGGACATATGCAAATCAGTCTGACCCTGTGCCTCATGGGAACAGTCCAGCACGAACTGCCAAGCCATGTCTTCCCTGCACCAGAATCAAGCTTCCCAGGACCGGTTTCTGGCATTACAGCCGTCTTCAGCCGGGCTTGCTTGACTCCAGTGGTAAAGTGAGCAAGGGACTCACGTCTGAGCATACCCTGCCAACTTAGGGCGAACAAAGAAAAAACAAAGGTGGTGATGGACGGAGCGTTGACAATACAAACACCCACTCCCAGTCAACTGATCTGGGTTTAATCCATCACCGTTCTTTAGCTCACTCCGCCACCCCAGATCAGACATGGCCAAATGCAAATCAGTCTGACCCTGTGCCTCATGGGAACAGTCCAGCCCAAACTGCCAAGCCATGTCTTCCATGGACCGGAATCAAGCTTCCCAGGACCAGTTTCTGGCATTACAGCCGTCTTCAGCCAGGCTTGCTTGACTCCAGTGGCAAAGTGAGCAAGGGACTCACGTCTGAGCATACCCTGCCAACTTAGTGCAAACAAAGAAAAACCAAAGGTGGTGATGGACGGAGCGTTGACAATACAAACACTCACTCCCAGTCAACTGTTCTGGGTTTAATCCATCACCTTTCTTTAGCTCACTCCGCCACCCCAGTTCAGACATGGCCATATACAAATCAGTCTGACCCTGTGCCTCATGGGAACAGTCCAGCCCGAACTGCCAAGCCATGTTTTCCCTGGACCGGAATCAAGCTTCCCAGGCCCGGTTTCTGGCATTACAGCCATCTTCAGCCGGGCTTGCTTGACTCCAGTGGCAAAGTGAGCAAGGGACTCACGTCTGAGAATACCCTGCCAACTTAGGGCGAGCAAAGAAAAACCAAAGGTGGTGATGGACGGAGCGTTGACAATACAAACACTAACTCCCAGTCAACTGATCTGAGTTTAATCCATCACCGTTCTTTAGCTCACTCCACCACCCCAGTTCAGACATGGCCATATGCAAACCAGTCTGACCCTGTGCCTCATGGGAACAGTCCAGCCCGAACTGCCAATCCATGTCTTCCCTGGACCGGAATCAAGCTTCCAAGGATCGGTTTCTGGCATTACAGCCATCTTCAGCCGGGCTTGCTTGACTCCAGTGGCAAAGTGAGCAAGGGATTGACGTCTGAGCATACACTGCCAACTTAGGGCGAACAAAGAAAAAACAAAGGTGGTGATGGACGGAGCGTTGACAATACAAACACTCACTCCCAGTCAACTGATCTGGGTTTAATCTATCACCGTTCTTTAGCTTACTCCGCCATCCCAGTTCAGACATGGCCATATGCAAATCAGTCTGACCCTGTGCCTCATGGGGACAGTCCAGCCCGAACTGCCAAGCCATGTCTTCCCTGGACCGGAATCAAGCTTCCCAGGACCGGTTATTGGCATTACAGCCGTCTTCAGCCGGGATTGCTTGACTCCAGTGGCAAAGTGACCAAGGGACTCACGTCTGAGCATACCCTGCCAACTTAGGGCGAACAAAGAAAAACCAAAGGTGGTGATGGACGGAGAGTTGACAATACAAACACTCACTCCCAATCAACTGATCTGGGTTTAATCCATCACCGATCTTTAGCTCACTCTGCCAACCCAGTTCAGACATGGCCATATGCAAATCAGTCTGACCCTGTGCCACATGGGAACAGTCCAGCCCGAACTGCCAAGCCATGTTTTCCCTGGACTGGAATCAAGCTTCCCAGGCCCGGTTTCTGGCATTACAGCCGTCTTCAGCCGGGCTTGCTTGACTCCAGTGGCAAAGTGAGCAAGGGACTCACGTCTGAGAATACCCTGCCAACTTAGGGCGAACAAAGAAAAACCAAAGGTGGTGATGGACGGAGCGTTGACAATACAAACACTCACTCCCAGTCAACTGATCTGGGTTTAATCCATCACCGTTCTTTAGCTCACTCCGCCACCCCAGTTCAGACATGGCCATATGCAAATCAGTCTGACCCTGTGCCTCATGGGAACAGTCCAGCCCGAACTGCCAAGCCATGTCTTCCCTGCACCGAAATCAAGCTTCCCAGGACCGGTTTCTGGCATTACAGCCGTCTTCAGCCGGGCTTGCTTGACTCCAGTGGCAAAGTGAGCAAGGGACTCACGTCTGAGCATACCCTGCCAACTTAGGGCGAACAAAGAAAAAACAAAGGTGGTGATGGACGGAGCGTTGACAATACAAACACCCACTCCCAGTCAACTGATCTGGGTTTAATCCATCACCGTTCTTTAGATCACTCCGCCACCCCAGATCAGACATGGCCATATGCAAATCAGTCTGACCCTGTGCCTCATGGGAACAGTCCAGCCCAAACTGCCAAGCCATGTCTTCCATGGACCGGAATCAAGCTTCCCAGGACCGGTTTCTGGCATTACAGCCGTCTTCAGCCGGGCTTGCTTGACTCCAGTGGCAAAGTGAGCAAGGGACTCACGTCTGAGCATACCCTGCCAACGTAGGGCGAACAAAGAAAAACCAAAGGTGGTGATGGACGGAGCGTTGACAATACAAACACTCACTCCCAGTCAACTGTTCTGGGTTTAATCCATCACCTTTCTTTAGCTCACTCCGCCACCCCAGTTCAGACATAACCATATGCAAATCAGTCTGACCCTGTGCCTCATGGGAACAGTCCAGCCCGAACTGCCAAGCCATGTCTTCCCTGGACCGGAATCAAGCTTCCCAGGACCGGTTATTGGCATTACAGCCGTCTTCAGCCGGGATTGCTTGACTCCAGTGGCAAAGTGACCAAGGGACTCACGTCTGAGCATACCCTGCCAACTTAGGGCGAACAAAGAAAAACCAAAGGTGGTGATGGACGGAGCGTTGACAATACAAACACTAACTCCCAGTCAACTGATCTGAGTTTAATCCATCACCGTTCTTTAGCTCACTCCACCACCCCAGTTCAGACATGGCCATATGCAAATCAGTCTGACCCTGTGCCTCATGGGAACAGTCCAGCCCGTACTGCCAATCCATGTCTTCCCTGGACCGGAATCAAGCTGCCAAGGACCGGTTTCTGGCATTACAGCCATCTTCAGCCGGGCTTGCTTGACTCCAGTGGCAAAGTGAGCAAGGGACTCACGTCTGAGCATACACTGCCAAAATAGGGCGAACAAAGAAAAACCAAAGGTGGTGATGGACGGAGCGTTGACAATACAAATACTCACTCCCAGTCAACTGATCTGGGTTTAATCCATCACCGTTCTTTAGCTCACTCCGCCACCCCAGTTCAGACATGGCCATATGCAAATCAGTCTGACCCTGTGCCTCATGGGACAAGTCCAGCCCGAACTGCCAAGCCATGTCTTCCCTGGACCAGAATCAAGCTTCCCAGGACCGGTTTCTGGCATAACAGCCGTCTTCAGCCGGGCTTGCTTGACTCGAGTGGCAAAGTGAGCACGGGACTCACGTCTGAGCATACCCTGCCAACTTAGGGCGAACAAAGAAAAACCAAAGGTGGTAATGGACGGAGCGTTGACAATACAAACACTCACTCCAAGTCAACTGATCTGGGTTTAATCCATCACCGTTCTTTAGCTCACTCCGCCACCCCAGTTCAGACATGGCCATATGCAAATCAGTCTGACCCTGTGCCCCATGGGAACAGTCCAGCCCGAACTGCCAAGCCATGTCTTCCCTGGACCGGAATCAAGCTTCCCAGGACCGGTTTCTGGCATTACAGCCGTCTTCAGCCGGGCTTGCTTGACTCCAGTGGCAAAGTGAGCAATGGACTCACGTATGAGCATACCCTGCCAACTTAGGGCGAACAAAGAAAAACCAAAGGTGGTGATGGACGGAGCGTTGACAATACAAACACTCACTCCCAGTCAACTGATCTGGGTTTAATCCATCACCGTTCTTTAGCTCACTCCGCCACCCCAGTTCAGACATGGCCATATGCAAATCAGTCTGACCCTGTGCCTCATGGGACAAGTCCAGCCCGAACTGCCAAGCCATGTCTTCCCTGGACCAGAATCAAGCTTCCCAGGACCGGTTTCTGGCATAACAGCCGTCTTCAGCCGGGCTTGCTTGACTCGAGTGGCAAAGTGAGCACGGGACTCACGTCTGAGCATACCCTGCCAACTTAGGGCGAACAAAGAAAAACCAAAGGTGGTAATGGACGGAGCGTTGACAATACAAACACTCACTCCAAGTCAACTGATCTGGGTTTAATCCATCACCGTTCTTTAGCTCACTCCGCCACCCCAGTTCAGACATGGCCATATGCAAATCAGTCTGACCCTGTGCCCCATGGGAACAGTCCAGCCCGAACTGCCAAGCCATGTCTTCCCTGGACCGGAATCAAGCTTCCCAGGACCGGTTTCTGGCATTACAGCCGTCTTCAGCCGGGCTTGCTTGACTCCAGTGGCAAAGTGAGCAATGGACTCACGTCTGAGCATACCCTGCCAACTTAGGGCGAACAAAGAAAAACCAAAGGTGGTGATGGACGGAGCGTTGACAATACAAACACTCACTCCCAGTCAACTGATCTGGGTTTAATCCATCACCGTTCGTTAGCTCACTCCGCCACCCCAGTTCAGACATGGCCATATGCAAATCAGTCTGACCCTGTGCCTCATGGGAACAGTCCAGCCCGAACTGCCAAGCCATGTCTTCCCAGGACCGGAATCAAGCTTCCCAGGACCGGTTTCTGGCATTACAGCCGTCTTCAGCCGGGCTTGCTTGACTCCAGTGGCAAAGTGAGCAAGGGACTCACGTCTGAGCATACCCTGCCAACTTAGGGCGAACAAAGAAAAACCAAAGGTAGTGATGGATGGAGCGTTGACAATACAAACACTAACTCCCAGTCAACTGATCTGAGTTTAATCCATCACCGTTCTTTAGCTCACTCCGCCACCCCAGTTCAGACATGGCCATATGCAAATCAGTCTGACCCTGTGCCTCATGGGAACAGTCCAGCCCGAACTGCCAAGCCATGTCTTCCCTGGACCGGAATCAAGCTTCCAAGGACCGGTTTCTGGCATTACAGCCATCTTCAGCTGGGCTTGCTTGACTCCAGTGGCAAAGTGAGCAAGGGACTCACGTCTGAGCATACACTGCCAACTTAGGGCGAACAAAGAAAAACCAAAGGTGGTGATGGACGGAGCGTTGACAATACAAACACTCACTCCCAGTCAACTGATCTGGGTTTAATCCATCACCGTTCTTTAGCTCACTCCGCCACCCCAGTTCAGACATGGCCATATGCAAATCAGTCCGACCCTGTGCCTCATGGGACAAGTCCAGCCCGAACTGCCAAGCCATGTCTTCCCTGGACCAAAATCAAGCTTCCCAGGACCGGTTTCTGGCATAACAGCCGTCTTCAGCCGGGCTTGCTTGACTCGAGTGGCAAAGTGAGCAAGGGACTCACGTCTGAGCATACCCTGCCAACTTAGGGCGAACAAAGAAAAACCAAAGGTGGTGATGGACGGAGCGTTGACAATACAAACACTCACTCCCAGTCAACTGATCTGGGTTTAATCCATCACCGTTCTTTAGCTCACTCCGCCACCCCAGTTCAGACATGGCCATATGCAAATCAGTCTGACCCTGTGCCTCATGGGAACAGTCCAGCCCGAACTGCCAAGCCATGTCTTCCCTGGACCGGAATCAAGCTTCCCAGGACCAGTTTCGGGTATTACAGCCGACTTTAGCCGGGCTTGCTTGACTCCAGTGGCAAAGTGAGCAAGGGACTCACGTCTGAGCATACCCTGCCAACTTAGGGCGAACAAAGAAAAACCAAAGGTGGTGATGGACGGAGCGTTGACAATACAAACACTCACTCCCAGTCAACTGATCTGGGTTTAATCCATCACCGTTCGTTAGCTCACTCCGTCACCCCAGTTCAGACATGGCCATAAGCAAATCAGTCTGACCCTGTGCCTCATGGGAACAGTGCAGCCGAAATGCCAAGCCATGTCTTCCCTGGACCGGAATCAAGCTTCCCAGGACCGGTTTCTGGCATTACAGCCGTCTTCAGCCGGGCTTCCTTGACTCCAGTGGCAAAGTGAGCCAGAGACTCACGTCTGAGCATACCCTGCCAATTTAGGGCGAACAAAGAAAAACCAAAGGTGGTGATGGACGGAGCGTTGACAATACAAACACTCACTCCCAGTCAACTGATCTCGGTTTAATCCATCACCGTTCTTTAGTTCACTCCGCCACCCCAGTTCAGACATGGCCATATGCAAATCAGTCTGACCTTGTGCCTCATGGGAACAGTCCAGCCCGAACTGCCAAGCCATGACCAGAATCAAGCTACCCAGTACCGGTTTCTGGCATTACAGCCGTCTTCAGCCGGGCTTGCTTGACTCCAGTGGCAAAATGAACAAGGGACTCACGTTTGAGCATACCCTGCCAACTTAGGGCGAACAAAGAACGGTGATGGATTCAACCCAGATCAGTTGACTGGGGGTGAGTGCTTGTATTGTCAACGCTCCGTCCATCATTTCCTTTGTTTTTTCTTTGTTCGCCATAAGTTGGCAGGGTATGCTCAGACGTGAGTCCCTTGCTCACTTTGCCATTGGATTCAAGCAAGCTGGGCTGAAGACGGCTGAAATGCCAGAAACCAGTCCTCGGTAGCTTGTTTCCGGTCCAGGGAAGGCATGGCTTGGCAGTTCGGGCTGGACTGTTCCCATGAGGCACAGGGTCAGACTGATTTGCATATGGCCATGTCTCAACTGGGGTGGCAGAGTGGGCTAAAGAACGGTGATGGATTAAACCCAGATCAGTTGACTGGGGGTGAGTGCTTGTATTGTCAACGCTCCGTCCATCATTTCCTTTGGTTTTTCTTTGTTCGCCATAAGTTGGCAGGGCATGCTCAGACGTGAGTCCCTTGCTCACTTTGCCACTGGATTCAAGCAAGCCGGCCGGAAGACGGCTGAAATGCCAGAAACCGGTCCTCGTAGCTTGTTTCCGGTCCAGGGAAGGCATGGCTTGGCATTTCGGGCTGGACTGTTCCCATGAGGCACAGGGTCAGACTGATTTGCATATGGCCATGTCTGAACTGGGGTGGCAGAGTGGGCTAAAGAACGGTGATGGATTAAACCCAGATCAGTTGACTGGGGGTGAGTGCTTGTATTGTCAACGCTCCGTCCATCATTTCCTTTGGTTTTTCTTTGTTCGCCATAAGTTGGCAGGGTATGCTCAGACGTGAGTCCCTTGCTCACTTTGCCAATGGATTCAAGCAAGCCGGGATGAAGACGGCTGAAATGCCAGAAACCGGTCCTCTGTAGCTTTTTCCCGGTCCAGGGAAGGCATGGCTTGGCAGTTCGGGCTGGGCTGTTCCCATGAGGCACAGGGTCAGACAGATTTGCATATGTCCATGTCTGAACTGGGGTGGCAAAGTGGGCTAAAGAACGGTGATGGATTAAACCCAGATCAGTTGACTGGGGGTGAGTGCTTGTATTGTCAATGCTCCGCCCATCATTTCCTTTGGTTTTTCTTTGTTCGCCATAAGTTGGCAGGGTATGCTCAGACGCGAGTCCCTTGCTCACTTTGCCACTGGATTCAAGCAAGCCGGGCTGAAGACGGCTGAAATGCCAGAAACCGGTCCTCGGTTGCTTGTTTCCGGTCCAGGGAAGGCATGGCTTGGCAGTTCGGGCTGGACTGTTCCCATGAGGCACAGGGTCAGACTGATTTGCATATGGCCATGTCTGAACTGGGGTGGCAGAGTGGGCTAAAGAACGGTGATGGATTAAACCCAGATCAGTTGACTCGGGGTGAGTGCTTGTATTGTCAACGCTCCGTCCATCATTTCCTTTGGTTTTTCTTTGTTCGCCATAAGTTGGCAGGGCATGCTCAGACGTGAGTCCCTTGCTCACTTTGCCACTGGATTCAAGCAAGCCGGCCTGAAGACGGCTGAAATGCCAGAAACCGGTCCTCGTAGCTTGTTTCCGGTCCAGGGCAGGCATGGCTTGGCATTTTGGGCTGGACTGTTCCCATGAGGCACAGGGTCAGACTGATTTGCATATGGCCATGTCTGAACTGGGGTGGCAGAGTGGGCTAAAGAACGGTGATGGATTAAACCCAGATCAGTTGACTGGGGGTGAGTGCTTGTATTGTCAATGCTCCGTCCATCATTTCCTTTGTTTTTTCTTTGTTCACCATAAGTTGGCAGGGTATGCTCAGACGTGAGTCCCTTGCTCACTTTGCCACTGGATTCAAGCAAGCCGGGATGAAGACGGCTGAAATGCCAGAAACCGGTCCTCTGTAGCTTTTTCCCGGTCCAGGGAAGGCATGGCTTGGCAGTTCGGGCTGGGCTGTTCCCATGAGGCACAGGGTCAGACAGATTTGCATATGTCCATGTCTGAACTGGGGTGGCAAAGTGGGCTAAAGAACGGTGATGGATTAAACCCAGATCAGTTGACTGGGGGTGAGTGCTTGTATTGTCAATGCTCCGCCCATCATTTCCTTTGGTTTTTCTTTGTTCGCCATAAGTTGGCAGGGTATGCTCAGACGCGAGTCCCTTGCTCACTTTGCCACTGGATTCAAGCAAGCCGGGCTGAAGACGGCTGAAATGCCAGAAACCGGTCCTCGGTTGCTTGTTTCCGGTCCAGGGAAGGCATGGCTTGGCAGTTCGGGCTGGACTGTTCCCATGAGGCACAGGGTCAGACTGATTTGCATATGGCCATGTCTGAACTGGGGTGGCAGAGTGGGCTAAAGAACGGTGATGGATTAAACCCAGATCAGTTGACTCGGGGTGAGTGCTTGTATTGTCAACGCTCCGTCCATCATTTCCTTTGGTTTTTCTTTGTTCGCCATAAGTTGGCAGGGCATGCTCAGACGTGAGTCCCTTGCTCACTTTGCCACTGGATTCAAGCAAGCCGGCCTGAAGACGGCTGAAATGCCAGAAACCGGTCCTCGTAGCTTGTTTCCGGTCCAGGGCAGGCATGGCTTGGCATTTTGGGCTGGACTGTTCCCATGAGGCACAGGGTCAGACTGATTTGCATATGGCCATGTCTGAACTGGGGTGGCAGAGTGGGCTAAAGAACGGTGATGGATTAAACCCAGATCAGTTGACTGGGGGTGAGTGCTTGTATTGTCAATGCTCCGTCCATCATTTCCTTTGTTTTTTCTTTGTTCACCATAAGTTGGCAGGGTATGCTCAGACTTGAGTCCCTTGCTCACTTTGCCACTGGATTCAAGCAAGCCGGGCTGAAGACAGCTGAAATGCAAGAAACCGTTCCTCGGTAGCTTGTTTCCGGTCCAGGGAAGGCATGGCTTGGCAGTTCGGGCTGGACTGTTCCCATGAGGCACAGGGTCAGACTGATTTGCATATGGCCATGTCTGAACTGGGGTGGCAGAGTGGGCTAAAAAACGGAGATGGATTAAACCCAGATCAGTTGACTGGGGGCGAGTGCTTGTATTGTCAACGCTCCGTCCATCATTTCCTTTGGTTTTTCTTTATATAGCATAATATACATACTATAACATAATATAATATATTACTATATAGTGCCCTGGCTAGCCATATATCAGCCCTCCTTATTTTGTCTGTATTTGGGAAATAGTACACTGATTGGGCTGCTTCATGTCTGTGAGCTGTAAGCTGCAGATTCTCATTGATGCATAGAAGGGTACTACAGACTAGAAACTGTATATGTTGTTGTTCAGCCTTCCATTTTGTGTTGGACCTTGTTTGATGCTCTAGCCTTTTGGCTAGTTTCCTGCTACAGAAAGACATATAATACACACAGACAGACATAAAAACCCTGTTTGTTAAGAAAATGCTATTTTTCAAAGAATGGGGGATAAATCCATCTAAGGTTCCAGCCCAGAGCAGTTGTCTGGCAGGTCACAGTGCGGCAGTAGAAGATTCTGGTATCAGGGTACATTGATCATGTTATGTAGGCATTTCTACTTGTGCTATTTGATTCCCATTACCTGGAAATGTTGAAAAATTATTTTTGTTGAAACACTGATTACAATAAAATGAAATCCCTTAGTTCATAGACAAACCTTCTTACCAGCAGTCCCACATTCAGCTGCTGACGTGCTTTTACCTCAGGGCCTGGGGCACTGAACAGGCTGCGGGAAGGATAGCTACGTCCCTGAAACGGCTAGCTTTAGTGCTGTTGCCAGATGGTGTGAGAATATTTGTAGCCCCCTCCCAAAGTCATCCTTTTCCAAGGATTCAATCAGTACCACCCTCCAATGGTGCTCCTCATCTATACATAGACCCGCTCTGATGCATATTTATTTCTTTTACACTGCTACTCATTCCAAGTATGTAGGGTAGAGTGGGGTGCTCTAGTATGTTATATCACACACATATTATACAGACACAATGGCTTGTATAAGTGTGTAAGCCAATGTATAGGAAATGTTACTAGAGACCTGAGTCACTAGAAATATTCAATATGCACAGCTATAGATTTACTGCATTTGCCACATAATCTATCATCTGCCACATATTCTCCAGATTTTAGCTCAAATTATTCAAAAGTTACTAACAATGTAACTACATGTTCCACTCAGTGAAAGGCCTTTGCATATGGTGACTGGTCAGCTTTCTGCTACTCATTTTATATATTTGGACGTTAAACTGGTACTAATGAGGTGCAATCTATGCCCAGACAGTATTAGCAAGTTTAAAAAATGTAAAATAATTTAGTAATACTAACACAAAATGTGCTGCATTTAGCCACATAATTTTCCTTTTCTTGCTGCATTATTTACTCAACCCTGCGGCATTAATATTATCCAAAGGTACCTTATTTATCAACCTTAGAATAATGAAAGCTCAGAGAAAAACAATAAGGCTGTCAACCCGTGCCTTGCAGATCCCATGCTGCTATTTGATTTTGGTTCATAGCTCACTGTGCTATATTAGGACTGTATCTTCTGAACAGCAATTAACTAAAAGGTCCCTGTGACAAATACAGTAACCCACTGAGCTGTCTACATAAAAATACTTTTTTTGATCTGCATGTTACACATTGTGTTTCGCTGGAGGCACACTATCCCTGTGTGCGCCTTTATGATGAGTCAACACTCTGACAAGAGAAAACTCAGAACTTTCAGACAGATACATTGATCACCAGAGTTAAAGTACGTGTTTTGCTTGTAAATTTCTGGCACACAATGTATCTAAAGACTGTGCCTTCAACCCTGTAAAAAGTGTCAAAATACAACCTCTCCCTCCACAGAGTGTGCCCCTAGTGATGTGACAGGAGCCCCTGAACAGTAGCAGAATGCCATGCCTTAGGCTCTGGCAGGAGGAGTCCCAGCAAATGCTGTAACTGCACAGGAAGACCCATTATCATTCTGTAGTAATAATCGCTAGCAATCAGAATGATAATGGGCTGATAGCAGTCTGTGCCAGGACGGAGAGGAGCTGCTGCAGGCCTTTGAGGTCACAGCAGGAGCGTGACCTGGCCCCTGCAGTGAAAGTTCTGAGACTGCTTGCAAAGGGAAAGCGTGCTCCAATTTGCAGAATTACGGACCAAAGGAATTCATGAAAGAAATCACCATGGACAAGTGGCCCAAATAAGTGGTCAGTAAAATTTATGGAGGGTTGGGCACCCTACAATCTTGTTATCCGCCAACCCTGGTGTTTGCAACTGCAGAGATTATGGTCCAATATGATAATTTATGTACTTGCATGTCTTTCTTTATTTTTTTATTTTTTTTGATTAAGCCCTGCTCGAAATTCAATGCCCGTCAAAGCCTTTTCTGACTAGCAAGTGGCTGACAGATGTCTTGAACTGCAAGTAATGACAATGTGACAGCTATGGGCTGTAAGGTAGAATCATAAGATGTGGACACTTAAATGAACTGTGTGATGAGTTTATGTCTCTCATGAAAGCGCTGCTTTAAGGCTTGGACAAAGTTAACAATTACCCAGCGCCCCACCTTTCTAGGGAACCCCTGATAAAGTGATGCTGAGAGTCCCACTATTGCTACAATAAACAGTTACTCTCTTTTAGGTCTGAATATGTACAGCTTTAGTTGTCTGGCAAGACACCACACAACTGACTTCACATACACATATACCACATACAGAAAGAGAATTTGGAACAGCCTTCTTTAGTGATTTGCTTGTTTGGGTAAGCCCCTTTCTCAGAATTGGTTCCATTAGCCAACAGTTTAATTCCTCACACTTCAGACTGTTTGATACTGTCCCCAGCGCCTTGACGCCCTCGGGCAAAGTTGCGCTATACAAGAACTAAATCAAATACAATAGAATCATGTGTTGCTCATCCCCTTTTGAATGAGGCCATGTCATATCAGTGATATTTACAGTTCATATACATATATATATATATATATATATATATATATATATATATATATATATTACCTACTGGCGGTCGCCAGTAGGTATATATAGTTAGGATTTTTTCTCTATGGGTTTTTTGAAAATTCTATGTCTAATAACTTTGGCGTTTGTGGACGGAATTGGCTGAAATTTTCAGGAAAATGGCACATTTTGTTTCTGAGCAGCCCTTGAAAATTTGGGGGGGGTTCGTCCAGTGGGGGCCGAGAAAAAAGGGGGGTCCCAAAACGTGTTTTTAACATTGAGTTTTCCATAGGGCGGTTGGCCTCACTTTTAGCCCGAACGGCTGAATGGATTTGCACGAAACTTGGCAAAATTGTAGGGACTGGTAGCCCGATGTGCCTTTTGTAGGTCTCAATATATGTGCTCCAGTGGATTTTGAGAAATTAACGTTTTAAAAAAGATATATATCTGTAACAGCGGACCGGTTAGCGCTCTGGTTCGCGGACTTTTCGCGCAACGGAGCTTTGTGAAGCGAAGCTGATTGGTTCTCCGGCGTCTGTCAACATTCCAAACAGTCCGTAGCGGCCGCCATCTTGTCTCTCGGTAGGATCGAGAGACAAGAGGAGGTCAAAACAAAGGGGGAAATAACTATAAGGGGGCATAGTAGATCCTCGCTGACCCCCTAGGTTTGATGTGGAGGTTTTAAAAGGGCCCCGCGGGGCAAAAAAAAATAATAAAAATAATAATTGAACGGCTGAATGGATTTGCACGAAACTTGGCAAAATATTAGGGACTGGTAGCCCGATGTGCCTTTGCTAGGTCTCAATATATGTGCTCCAGTGGATTTTGAGAAATTAACGTTCAAAAAAAGATATATATCTGTAACAGCGCTCCGCTTCGCGTAACGGAGGTTTGCGAAGCTGATTGGTCATTCTGTCACTGGGCTATAGTTGAGCTACATCTGGCTGATATTTGGGCTACATTTGTTTTTTTGTGTGTCTGGCGGCCATCTTTGGGCTACATTGGGCTACATTGGGCTTCATTGGGCTACATTCGGCTAATTAGCAAATAGCTCATCGCAAACTAGGAATGGTAAAGAATCGCTATTTATTCCTTAAAGTTCGCTATTTAGGAAATGCAAATAACTTTGATGATACATATGGCGGTTCATCTCTAACAAGATAAGAAGCATAGGGATAGATTTATGATGACTGGCGCATCACCAGGGATGTGTTAGTCATTCTGTGCCGCTGTTCCGTCACCTATGGTGTGCTGCATTTACAATGCGGCGCATCACGGGGCAAAAACAGCACAGATGCGTGATGTATCTGTGCCGTAAAGGTGGCGCATTGCTGGAGTTGTATCGCAAGTGTGATGAAGGTCCAGCAAGGGTCGGGGGTGCCCCTGTCGCAGGGTTTCTGTTCTCACACAGAACTGTGGACAGAGGATTGGAACCTCGGCGAATTAGGGTGTCCCAAAACTCACGTTAGTAATCAAAAACTATTTAGCAAGCTAGGTACAGTGTCACATTGGATATAACAAACTCTCAATGTTTAGACAATCCAGAATATGAACTTATAGTACCTCAGGATACGTGGAACTCATGAACAGTCGGTCGTTATATATTTCTTAGAAACCAGAACATGGAGTTAAGAAGAACACATGTGTATTTGAAATGTTTATTTACTAATGCCGTCTTCTCAGGCGTAGTACCTTAGATAATAAAAGTACACATATTATCAGTAGCAAAATTACCAGCATAGTTACTAGTACATAAAAAGTGAATGGTGATAGTATGTTAACATGCTGTAAATGAATAAGAGTTAGCAACACTTATAAGCAGCCGCGGGCCGTGGAGGGAGTTACGGTGAGGCAGGGAGGCGGGGAGGGGGAGAAGCAGGGTGGAGAATACAAGTACACATATTATCAGTAGCAAAATTACCAGCATAGTTACTAGTACATAAAAAGCGAATGGTGACAGTATGTTAACATGCTGTAAATGAATAAGAGTTAGCAACACTTATAAGCAGCCGCGGGCCGTGGAGGGAGTTACGGTGGGGCAGGGAGGCGGGGAGGGGGAGGGGCAAGGTAGAGAGGGCTCCACCCTGCTTCTCCCCCTCCCCGCCTCCCTGCCTCACCGTAACTCCCTCCACGGCCCGCGGCTGCTTATATCTCACCCTCCCTAATACACATATTATATTATTTGCTAAGAAGGTCTCTTTGTGTTGGTTTAGGGCGTGCCCATACTTTAGTGTCTTAGATTTGAAGGAATCACATCAGCATACACCAGCTCTCTCTTCATGTGAACCGCATCAACTGTTGTGTATGTGTGTTCGGCAAAGCAATATAAAACCCGCCTCATGCCCAGAATTGGCAGAAGTTGCACTTATGTTATGAGTATGAAGTCGTGGAGATCAGACCTCATAACAATTCTGTATCGTGTTGTTCTTGAAACTTTAGCACTCGCTGTACAGATATAGTTTAACAAGTAAAGCAGATAGTAGACCAATAACATATTATTCTCATGTAAACCACGATGAACTACTAGGTGGAAAGCTAAAGCAACAACTAAATGTCGTGTGCAGAAGTTGCAAAAAAGGAAAAATGGCGTTTAAACCGGTAATGAGCCCATGCTAACTTAACACGGTGTAAAGATATCCAGGACCTAGATGACACCTCCTCATGATCCGGAAACGAACTGAATAAGATAATAGAAGTGCCATCTCATGAGAGCAGATTGCAAGTTTATATGTGGACGGTCCGCAAGGTAAAGCATTAAAAACTAGGAAAATTCAATGCTAAAGAAAAATAAAACAGCCAAGTACTTTATCGAGTCTTAAGCCAATAGGCAAGGTAAATAATAAAAACTTGACAATTAAGTCAATGAATTGTCAATGAAATTCTAGTACTCAGCATATGAAACATGAAAAAGGTCTATGACATAACTGTGTATGCAAAATAAGCTGCAACAGCCTCCAACAGGAAGTCACCGTCTTCATCCGAAAACAGTTCAGCCATCCAATTTAAAAGCGGAAAAGAACATACGTGCTCTCCCAGCACCGGATCCTCTATCACCATCAGAGGACAGCTCGGTGGGTTTTCAAGAAAGCTGTGTTCCAAGAAAGACTGTGCTGCCGCCAGTAAATTCCAGGGACCAAGTAGTCCATGCATCAATGCCACAGCCATAATCCTTTCGCCAGGACAAATCAACTCGTGAGTAATGATAGGAGTCATCAGCTGATTAAAGTCGACGTCAGGAGAAACCGGTCCGCAGAGACACAAATCAATGGCCCAATCGAAATCACAGGTCAGGCAGTGAAATACAGGCTGGACACAGGTGAAGTAGGAGAACCGAAAAGATAATCCATATGCCGTGCTTAATATCGCCAACGGCATTGTGCCATAATATTCTAGCATGCGATTGCGGAACAGTGTCAGCAGCTGCAGGGTCGGAGGTTGCATAGGAGGGACATTCATATTTAAAAATGTAAAAAAGCACAAGAGCGTCCGCTGGTAATGCAAGTAAAAATGCAATCCACGAACCAGAGTGGAGAAAATGGAATGAAAGGGAGCAGGGATGACTCCAAAGATTTTCTCAAATGAAGTCACGAGACCACTGGTAACAACTTTAAAAAAGTGTGCCAGGGATTTTGTGGAGGATGCGTTAAAGATAGTCGGAAACATGTTGCTGAAATTGAAAGGCAAATCTGTGTACGGGTGTTCGCTATGTGAAGTACGAAAGTTTCACGGGCCGAACTCAAGGCCACCTCTCTCTGAGACAAAAGAGCTCTTATTCTTGTCATGCCGTTGAAACGTGTCCCAAGGTTGGTATTTGTGGCCAGATTGAAAACTCCCTATGTTCATGTGTGGGAGGAAATAGAACATTTCTGCAGCAAATAACCCGTTCACTTACTGTTACGATAAAAGGAATACTTTTAATTAACTCAGAACAATCTTCATTATTGAGCATCAAATAACTACCATTTTCCAACAACTTGAACGTGGGGATGATAGCAGGAACTGGCGTGCCTTGCAACACGCAAGCCATATTTGGTCGGTGTTTGTTGCATGAATCGTGTAACTGTATGTGCCTACACATTAGTGAATGATCTGGCGTCTCAGTGCATTCCTCTCCATTCAGATAAACTTCTTGATCATCTTTGAAACATCTGTATGTGTATGGAAGCGACCAGACCTCATGAACAAAAGCACTACCTAAAGGTTCATAAAGACCTATTGGTATATATTTCATACAATTTGAAAACTTATATAAAGCAAAAGGCAGCGTTATTAAACCGTGGATAAGGCATGTTGCCAAAAAACCCGCAATCCTCTGCTGATGATGTCACTGAGCATGTCATGAATGATGTAATATGTGACATCATCAGTAGTGGATTATGGGTAATAGTATCTCTAGTTTACTCCCCTATAGCTGTCTTTCTTTTAACATAAGTGTGTGTTTCCTTCCCTTATACTTACTGTTTTTGGTTCGCTTCCAGTTCGCGTACCAGCGAGCGAACTAGGAAGCGAACTAAGAGAAATAGAGGTTGGCACAGTTCCAAATATTGTACCAATTTTTTAATAACGGGGAGGTAGTTCTGAAAAGAACTTTTTTTTTTATTTTTCTGAACATTTTTTTAATGTTTTTGAATTTTTCGGAACAGTTTTATATTTTTTGGGGTTTTTCTTGGAGGGGGCAATGAAAACGATTCATTGTAAAGGGCTCAACAGGAGCAACAAAACAAAAAAAAGAAGTATTTATTATTTTGGGCGTTTCGGACAAACTTGCATATGATAGTCAATAGCTCTGTTGATCAGAGTGATGCTTCTTTCTCCGTAGGAAATGAATCCATCGCAAAATACGCAGGTGTGTTTTACTTCACCAAATCTCATTTGTATATTTGGCACCATCTCCCTGCCCTCTGGTCCCGTTACTTCCGGTACAACAGATCTTCTGGCCATAATAGGGAGATTATCTAGGTCGTTCCGAAACTGTGCAGCACTGTAGTTGTTAGGATGCCACCTAGTCATATGGCGATGCATTGTGTAGTTTCCGAAACTGTATTTTTTGTCGGTCCCTCTGGACAGTCTATCTTGACATATAAGGCAAGTAACGTATCTTGCATTTACTTTTTTCTGACCTTTGGGAATTTTAAAAAATTGCCAAATGAAGTTTTCTTTCCGGTGAGACGTCTTGGGCTGCTCAGGCAAAAACTGCCTCTCTTCGTGCTCGTCCTCCTGTTCCTCTTCTTCTTCTTCTTGTTGAATTACAACTTGAGCAGGTGGTCCACTCTTCCTTGGATGTGGTGGAGGTGGTGGGGAAGCACCAGCTGAAGCTACTAAAGAAGCCATTGCTCAGTGATCACAAAGGGTCTTTCTCTCACAATGATGAAAGTCAGAGTGAGGAAAGAAGGAGGGATTTTCATCATTTGGGAAAAACAAGAGTTCTCAACCAATCAAAAGTGTTCATTTTAGATTATATGACCTAGTCTTACATCATTAGGAAACCAAAAGTGAAATGAACCAATGAAAAGTGTTATTACCAAGTCACATGACTTGCTGTGTTTACGTTAAGCGCTTTGCAGGGCCTCCCGGTTTGCTTCCAGAAACCTGCGCTTTGGCACTCGCTTCGCGTACCAGTTCGCTAACGTAGCACGTCATATGACGTATCACGCGACAACGTGGAACGTCATGCGGACGGGAGGCGTCACGATGTTGTTTTCTAACGCGGCACTTGCGGTAAAGAAACGTTTACCGGCTCGCGGTCTATTTCGCGGCATCAAGGTCAGCTAACGGGAAGCTTCCCGATTCGCGAAGCGGGAACGAAGAAAAAAAAATATTTAAAAAAAAAGTTATTAATAAACATATAAAATATATTTTTGGATTTAAAGAAGAATACATTTTACAGCTACAGATATTAGCTGTTAAAAAACCAATGAAATTCACTGAAAAAACCATAGGTTATAGACCATATATAGTTAGGAATTAGCATTTACAAAACCTTGAAAATTCACTGAAAAAACCATAGGTTATAGACCATATATAGTTAGGAATTAGCATTTAAAAAACCTTATTTTACTCACACAAAACCATTGAAATTCCATATATAGTTAGTTGCACTAACTATATATCGCGCACCCGCAATCCACTGCTGATGATGTCACATATTACATCATTCATGACATGGTCAGTGACATCACTGATGACATCACTGATGACAACATCCAGTGATTATGTGTTTCTGTAAAGTTTAAATATGTTTTACATATTGAAGAATGAGTGGATGTATAAGTGTCTGAATGAAGGTTTTAGTAGGTGCGTGATTGACTGTATGAGTGAGTGATTAAATGCGTCTTACTGAATGCACGGGTTAGTGACTAAACTGTCTAAAAGTGTGCATCAGTATGTCTGTTGTTGTGCAAGCTGCTGCATGTGTTGATCAGTAGCTATATAAGTAGCTATATGGGTTATTGATTGGTTGCACAAGTATTTGTATGGGAGACTGAGTGTGTGTATGGCTGGCTGGGAGGTGTGTGACTCTGTGCAGATCAATGTGTACTTGTATCAGTGATTCTATAAGAGAGTAACTATGTGTTAGTATATGTTTCAAAAATGTAAGGTGTTCTGTGTTTAACTGTATAGATGAGAAAATGGAAGTGTGATTGATTCTTTTCAGGACTGACTAGGTGTGTGAGTAACTCCATGGATGAGTGGCAGAGTGTGAGTGTCTGTATAGGTGTATGAGTGCATATGATAGTGTTGTAAAGATGAGTGATTGTATGTATGAATGATTGTATGAGTGAATGTGTGTGTAGACATAGGAATCAGTGAGTGCGTATGTAGTAACTAGTATTGGTGTGTCAATGGTTTCAAAAATGATACTCTCTATTTAACACTGGGTGTAACGGAGGTTATATTAGAGTGTGAGGAGATGCATTGTATTATCACATGAATGATATCATCAGTGATGTGATCATTGATGTCAAGTGAGATGTCATCAGTGATGTCATCAGTGATGTCACTGACCATGTCATGAATGATGTAATATGTGACATCATCAGCAGTGGATTGCGGGTGCGCGATATATAGTTAGTGCAACTAACTATATATGGAATTTCAATGGTTTTGTGTGAGTAAAATAAGGTTTTTTAAATGCTAATTCCTAACTATATATGGTCTATAACCTATGGTTTTTTCAGTGAATATATATATATATATATATATATATATATATATATATATATATATACATACATATATATATATATATATATATATATATATATATATATATATATATATATATCTGTTCCACACTCCGACTGATCGGCACTGGATTCCGATTCCCCAAACGTAGGTACAGACCACAAAACAGCGCTTAGATTACTTCAAAAGTGGTTTATTGTTCTTCTGTCCCCAACATGACGCGTTTCGGCTGCGACACAGCAGCCTTGATCACATGACCATAAGAACCAATAGGTGCAATTTATATACTCTGTGTATCCCAATTGAAGAAACATCAGCAATACATAGACATAAAGAGAATACTTCGTAATTAGGAGATATTGCTTAAAACCCCATATCCATTGGTCTATATACAGAAGAAACAGTGAAATGATATATTAACAAAAAAAACTTTACAAAATATCGTACATTTCATTTACCCCATGGCAATATTTATAATAATACAGCCATTCCATCCTCCTGTCTCCTACTTGTAAACGATAAGCAAGTTATTACTCTTCATAATCTGTCCAATATATAAGTCAAAACCTGCAAAAGTTTCAACACTTGGGAAAAGTGCAAATGCTCTACTTAATAAAGTGCTTGATTGTGCAAAAGTGCAAATTTAGTGAATCCTAAAACCAAGAATTTCAAATTCATATATTCAAGGAGTGCATTGGTGATGGCACGATCACTAAGACCTCTATTTATGAAGAGTTACATGCCACCCACATACAGAAGCAGTTGTACTCATGATTATATCATGGCCGAAAACTAGATTAGATCAAACTCATACTAAGACAAAAACTGTACATTGTGGCATAGTGCCCTAGTTGCTACAAGAAAAAACCTCATGGATAAAGGCATATTCAAAACCCTTACCCTATTTTTGCCCGATAGATAGCTAGGAATAATGCAGGGGAGGTGATGTTTTCTAGGAGCCCCGTATATATACCCCACAGATTAACCGGGCCCTTAGGACAATGCAATGTTCTAATTTACTCTACCCCTGCCCAATCAGGTCATTGAACGGTGGAAACGCAGCAGGTAGATGACCAATATTACTATTGATACACCCGATTATAGGAAGCAATGGAGATCTTCCCCTGTGTTTAATCCATTAGGGATCCTGGTATCTAAAAGTAAAATATATTTACTTTCAAGCTGTCTTAAAACTTTCTCCCTATTGCCCCCCCTGATGTTCTTGGGCACCGCATCAATAATGAAATACCTCAAATCATTGAGATTTTTGTTGTGGATTAATTCAAAATGCCGGGCGACAGGGTAATTAGCATCAGAATTGACCACGGCTCGTAGATGTTGCAGAATGCGGTTAAAAGCCTGTAATTTAGTGCTACCAATGTACCTGAGCCCACAGGTACACTGGAGCACATAAACCGCAAAATCTGTACGGCAGGTGAAGTGCTCCTTAATCTTGATAGGATTAGGATCAAAAGCAGAGACATACTCGCTGGTATTTACGCCAAACTTGCATGCTCTGCCAGAGATGCATTTGAAAAAGCCACACTTATTAGAAATCCGATGAGGTTTAATTACCACCTCAGGGCTGGATTTAACCAAAACGTCCCTCATGGACGGAGCTCTTCTAAAGACCACCGAAGGCTCATCTGATATAAGTGGAGCTATACTGATATCAGTCTTCAAAAGTGGCCAATGCTTTTTCAAAATCCCCCTCACCTTCCTGTGATCTTCATTAAAAGTCGTTATCAAACTGATGTCTTTGCTCACTGTCTCATCCTCCATATCCACTGGGCTAGATGTGACATCTTCACTAATTGAGGCGAGATAATTGTCCCTGTCCAATAAATTGGCTCTATCTCTTGCATCTAGCAATATGGAAGTATCATACCCTCGAGCACGGAATCTTTCAAAAGCCTCCTTCTGACATCGCACAAGATCTGTTGACGTACTACAAATCCTCCTCATCCTTAGAAACTCCCCATAGGGAATACTCCTAATCAGATGGTTAGGATGGGAGCTACTCGCGTGCAAAATTGCATTACCCGCTGTAGTTTTCCTGTGCAAACGGGTATGTAACCCACCCTCCGCAATGTAAATTTCCACATCAAGAAATTGGGTAAGGTGAGTGCTAATCTGGGAGGTGAAACGTAAATTAAGATTGTTGACATTAATCTTGTTAACAAATTCATTTGCTGATTCCACCGAACCCCTCCAAATCATGCAGATGTCATCAATAAATCGCCAAAAATGTATCATACAGTTAGGGAAAAAATCAGCAAGTGTACCCTTGAGGACATGCTCCTCCCACCACCCTACATGTAAACATGCATAGGTAGGAGAGAAGCATGCCCCCATTGCCACTCCTCCTAGCTGCTGATAAACCTCCCTGTTTACAAGAAGTAATTGTTATTTAGACATAATTTTAGCATATTCAACAACATGGTGCTATGTTGACTGTAAGAAATACTTTGTTTGCTCAAATAGTATCTTACTGCATTCAGCCCATCCACGTGAGAGATACTGGTATAAAGTGAATTAATGTCTAAAGCAATAAGTACATAGTCATTCTCCCATTTGATACCATTGATCTTAGAAAGGAAATGGCCAGTGTCTTTAATGAAGGATGGCAAGTCCTCCACAAATTCATGCAGGAATTGATCCACATATCTGGAAATGGATTCTAACAAGCTCCCCTGGGCAGAGATGATGGGTCGCCCAGGGACCGGAGATAATTGTTTGTGGATTTTCGGAATTAAATAGAAAAAAGGAGTGGCTGGAAAATCAATTTTCAGAAAAGCATATTCTTGCTTGCTCAGTAAACCTAATAGCCTCCACTGATTTAATTCCTTGTGGGTCTTGTCTTTCAGGCACTTGATGTCATTAAAGCTACCCTTTTTGTAGCAAGTGGTGTCACTCAAATGCTTTTCTGCTTCATTCATATAAAGGCTGCGGGGCCAAATGACAGTGTTGCCTCCCTTATCAGCCTTATTGGTTATAAGGTTCGAATCACTCCTTAATTTTTTCATCAATTTGTGGTATTGTCTTTCCATGTATTTGAATCTTTTCTTTCTACGGGTGATGTTAGTTTGTAGTCCTTTCAAATCTTCCACCACTATATCACAAAAAGCAACGATATTGTCTTTCGGCATTATTGGATAGAAAGTGGAAGGAGGCTTAAAAGTGGTCACACATGGATGGTTCATAGAAATCCCCCCAATAGATACGTTTTTCTGAGTAGTCCCTGGTTCAAAAACTTCATCACGCGCTAATTCATTCGCCACTCTAAGAGCCTTAATGTCGGAAATTTGAAACATACTGGATGGTTGGGTATTATTTGAAATATTCGATGCCCGAGCCTGAGCATTGTTCAATTTAAAATGTTTCCTTAATTTAAGTTTGCGAATGAACTTAAACACATCAATGCGTGTTTGCACATAGTTAAATGAATTCTTTGGACAGAAGGACAACCCTAATGCGAGGAGCTGCATTTCCGCTTTGGATAGGGTAGTGTCAGATAGGTTGATGACTGTATTGTCTTGTGAACCCAGTGCCTCTTTTTCAATTGAGATTGCAGATGGACCCAAATCCTGAATGTCCACTGAGTTTTTAGTGGTCGAGTTTACTGCTGCTGTTACCACTTCTTCCCTTTCCCTCTGCCTCTCTTTGCATAGCCTCTGCCTCCTGAGTTTTCTCCTTGTGCTGCGCTTTTTGTTTGCTGTTCTTCGTTTAATTTCCGCTGTTGGCGAGTCACCGGTCGCAGTGTTTTGTATCTGTCCTCCATGAGAAAACCCAATTTCTCAGAGGGTGTATATTTAGTGGGTACTCTTCCTAGGTTTGAGCCACCTGCTGCTCCTTCATCCGAATCACAACTACTGGCTACTGAGCTCAATTCCGTTCCCAATACTTCCGTTCCATGATCATTTCCAACTGTGAGATCCACATTTTTAGCTACCAGGGCTTGTCTCTTTGCATTGTCAAATTTGCGCGCGAACGTGAAAATCCTTCCTGTTTCATAGTCATTCTTATCAAGCGCAAACTTGTAATGCTTATGATTGCTGATTGTTTCCTGGTGTTTTACCAACCTTACATCAATCTCCTCTCTTTGTTTTTTGATGAACTCTTTATCTTCTTCAACTTCCAACTCCTTATTTAATTCCTCTATTTCCTTAAGGAACTCAATGCGGTCGATTTCCGCATACTTGATAAGTAGACAGACCATATTCATGGAGGCGTCTAAATTCAAAGTGTCCCATTCTTTCAAAAGCAGGGGATTGGGGTTTTCAAATGATGGCGCTATGAGCACCCTCAATCCCCTCGGAACTCGCCCCACATCTTTGTATTTCTGCAATGACCGGTGCTTCCACCATTTGGTGGTTTCAGTTCTTAACAATTTCTCCAAGCGTTTCATTTTACTCTTTAGATCGGTCGCTTTTTCATTTGTCTTAGTAGTATCCTTTCTAGTTTTCAGCACAGGCAAATTCACAAACATCGCTTCTGCCAATGCCTCCCGGTTCCTTAAAGCCTCTGCTGGCGTGGACATTGTGCTTGAACAATAAACCAAATACTTTTGACCGGGAACCGAAGGTGCGATTCCAGGTAATCTCAATGGGTGATAGCGCTTAAATCCTCTCTCCCGCAGAATGGTATGCCCTTAAATCGGCAACAACAAGCTTAGTCGGCTTACTCGTCAGGGATCAAACGGAGCTTCGTTGACGTCTTCCGACTTCTCCAAAGTTCCGATGCAGAAACCCTTATGTACTCCGGCACCTTGCTGTGTATTTCACCAACGCGGGGGGCTGTATGCTCTCTTACTCCTTCCGGGTTAATTGGTGCTTCGCTTCCGCGTTCGGCCGCATAGCACAGCAGCCCAAAAGTGAAAGGAGGGTCCGTAGAGGCGGCAACGGCCGTTAACCGCCAAATAGTAATCTGTTCCACACTCCTACTGATCGGCACTGGATTCAGATTCCCCAAACGTAGGTACAGACCACAAAACAGCGCTTAGATTACTTCAAAAGTGGTTTATTGTTCTTCTGTCCCCAGCATGACGCGTTTCGGCTGCGACACGGCAGCCTTGATCACATGACCATAAGAACCAATAGGTGCAATTTATATACTCTGTGTATCCCAATTGAAGAAACGTCAGCAATACATAGACATAAAGAGAATACTTCGTAATTAGGAGATATTGCTTAAAACCCCATATCCATTGGTCTATATACAGAAGGAACAGTGAAATGATATATTTACAAAAAAAACTTTACAAAATATCGTACATTTCATTTACCCCACGGCAATAATTATAATAATACAGCCATTCCATCCTCCTGTCTCCTACTTTTAAACGATAAGCAAGTTATTACTCTTCATAATCTGTCCAATATATAAGTCAAAACCTGCAAAAGTTTCAACACTTGGGAAAAGTGCAAATGCTCTACCTAATAAAGTGCTTGATTGTGCAAAAGTGCAAATTCAGTGAATCTTAAAACCAAGAATTTTAAATTCATATATACAAGGGAGTGCATTGGTGATGGCACGATCACTAAGACCTCTATTTATGAAGAGTTACATGCCACCCACATACAGAAGCAGTTGTACTCATGATTATATCATGGCCGAAAACTAGATTAGATCAATAATATATACATAATTTAGACGTCAGACACCGATCATCTCACGTTACTCTTTGTTTTGGTATAAATGCAGATCTCAATGACTGAAAAGGTTCGCTGGTTGAAATACAACAATATGGTCGGGGAGGGCTGGAACACAATCAGACATTGGAAGGTCAAATATGGCAATATTGTCCACTTAGGGCCCTTTATACCTAAATTCCATTCTTTTCCCTCTCATTTTATGTTGTATGATTGGGGGCTATCGTCACGCTGTGCTTTTGCATTAGGCAATCTTAGAAAATAGGCACCTCTTTTTGGTGGCGTGAGAGGCCTTTGGCTGTTATAGACAATAATTGTATTAGCCTTGATCATATTCGACTTTCAATCTGAACAATATGGGGTTCTGCCAAGACATTGCAATGAGATCTTTAAGCGCAGATTAATGTTAGGCACATGTGGAACACTGAGGTGTATATCTAAAACTGAATGAATGAACAGGAGTTCAATGACTTTGTCTTGTGGCTAGCCTGATGCTGGTTTGATGCGTGTTTTATTAAGGAAACCATTGCGATATTCAGGAGAGATCTTTGGGGTCATTGTTTGACCCATCCTAGAGGATGAATTTGTCTCATGTCTAGTTTGTTGCCGGTTTGATGCGTGTTCTATTAACGAAACCATTGCGATATTCCGGAGAGATCTTTGGGGTCATTATTTGATCCACTCTAGAGGCTTAAGGCACTGAGGTGTATATTTAAAACTGAACGAATTACAGGAGTTCAATGAATCTGTCTCGTGGCTAGTTTGTTGCCAGTTCGATGCGCATTTTATCAAAGAAATCATTGCGATATTCGGGAGAGATAATTGGGGTCATTTTTTGACCATCCCTAGGGGCTTTAGGTACGTGAGCTGCACGAACAGTTGAGTAAATGTAAGACTTTCACCCAAACGCGCGCATTGATGCGCGCTGGTATATCGGGTGACGTCGTTTGACATGATCAGGTGGTCAAATAGGGGAGATGGATTGGGCGTCCTCTTCGAGCACTTGAAATTCTATATGTTCTGAAGCCTGATACTGCGCTATATTAGTGAGTTTGGGAGTTGATGGATTTTGCATTTTAGAGTTGCCAGATGGATTAAACGCTTAGGTCTGATGCCCCATGATTAGATGTCTTTACTAAGGGGGGACCACTAATTTAAATGGGTCCTTAGGATGCCCCAGGCCTACACACTGGTATATATCTGTAATTTCTACAGGATCTAATTTTCACAATTATTCTTTATGTTTGGCTAGGCCAATGTTTGCTACCGGATTTGGTAACTTTTAAATACCTTGATCTGTTAAAACTCATACGGGCATGTAGACTCGTTGCGCTTCGGAACTTGCGATACGACGAGATGGTCTCTTGTCCAATCTTCCTAACAGTATTAAAATAATGTGATTCGTGTCGGTGTCTGACGTCTAAATGATGTTTATATATATATATATATATTCACTGAAAAAACCATAGGTTATAGACCATATATAGTTAGGAATTAGCATTTACAAAACCTTGAAAATTCACTGAAAAAACCATAGGTTATACACCATATATAGTTAGGAATTAGCATTTAAAAAACCTTATTTTACTCACACAAAACCATTGAAATTCCATATATAGTTAGTTGCACTAACTATATATCGCGCACCCGCAATCCACTGCTGATCATGTCACATATTACATCATTCATGACATGGTCAGTGACATCACTGATGACATCACTGATGACATCTCAAATGACATCACTGATGAGATCACTGATGACATCATCCAGTGACTGTGTGTTTCTGTAAAGTTTAAATATGTTTTACATATTGAAGAATGAGTAGATGTATAAGTGTCTGGACGAAGGATTTAGTAGGTGCATGACTGAATGTATGAGTGAGTGATTAAATGTGTCTCACTGAGTGCATGGGTTAGTGAGTAAACTGTCTTAATTTGTGCATCATTATGTCTGTTGTTCTGTAAACTGCTGCATGTGTTGATCAGTAGCTATATGATTAACTATATGGGTTATTGATTGATTGTCCAAGTATTTGTATAGGAGACTGAGTGTGTGTGTGGCTGGCTGGGAGGTGTGTGACTCTGTGCAGATCAATGTGTACTTGTATCAATGATTGTATAAGAAAGTAAGTATGTGTTAGTATATGTTTGAAAATGTAAGGTGCTCTATGTTTAACTGTATAGACAAGAAAATGGAAGTGTGATTGATTCTTTACAGGACTGAGTAGGTGTGTGAGTAACTCCATGGATGAGTGGCAGAGTGTAAGTGTCTGTATAGGTGTATGAGTGCATATGATAGTGTTGTAAAGATGAGTGATTGTATGTATGAATGATTGTATGGGTGAATGAGTGAATGTGTGTGTAGACGTAGGAATCAGTGAGTACGTATGTAGTAACTAGTATTGGTGTGTCAATGGTTTCAAAAATTATACTCTGTATTTAACACTGGGTGAAACAGAGGTTATATTAAAACGTGAGGAGATGCATTGTATTGTCACATGAATGATATCATCAGTGATGTGGTCATTGATGTCAAATGAGATGTCATCAGTGATCTCATCAGTGATGTCATTTGAGATGTCATCAGTGATGTCATCAGTGATGTCACTCACCATGTCATGAATGATGTAATATGTGACATGATCAGCAGTGGATTGCGGGTGCGCGATATATAGTTAGTGCAACTAACTATATATGGAATTTCAATGGTTTTGTGTGAGTAAAATAAGGTTTTTTAAATGCTAATTCCTAACTATATATGGTGTATAACCTATGGTTTTTTCAGTGAATATATATATATATATATATATATTCACTGAAAAAAACATAGGTTTCACACTAGTTATAGTTAGGAATTAGCATTAAAAAAAACTATTAAATTCACTGAAAAAACCATAGGTTTGACACCAGTTATAGTTAGCTGGAAATTTTACTCGCATAAAACCATTGAAATTCCCACGTTATAGTTAGTTGGACTCACTATAACTTGCGCGTGCAATGCACTGCTGATGACGTCACATATTACATCACTCATGACATGGTCAGTGACATCACTCATGACATCACTGATGACACCATCCAGTGAATGTGTGTCTTTCTGAAAAATAAATATTAGTGAGTAATGTTTAAATATTTAAATATATGTATTAGTGTATCACTTTGTGTATAAGTGGCTGCATGAGTTGGCGAGTAGGTACATGTGTATGTATATAGGTTGTTAGATGTTTTTCTTAGTATCAGTATGAGTGTTTGTATGGTTTGGTGGGGGTATTACTTAGCACATAGATGCATGAATGACTGACTCTCTCTTTGTATGTGTTTTGAAGACAGCATATGTGCAGGACTGTATGGGTGGATGAGTGTGTATATGTGTGTGTTAGTGAGTGAATGACTGTCTCACTAGTGTCTTTATCAATAACTACATATGTTTTATTCTAGTATATGTGAATATTGATGTATATAAGTGAGTATATGTGAGAGTGAGGGATTGTAAGAGTTCCTGGTTAAATTAGTATGTATTTGTATAAGTGATTGTTTAAGAGAGTAAGTATGTGTAAGTTTCCTTAGAAGAAAAGTGGTAGTGTGTGTATAGCTGTATATGCAAATAAATAGATGTTCAATAGTTTATTTGCATGTGTGAGTATGTGTGTGAATAACTTTTGAATGACTGTCGGTGTGTAACAGGATGTATAGGTATATCACTACATATGATGAGTGAGTATATGTATGAGTGACTATATAGAACTGTTGGTGAATGAGTGGATGTGTATATAGATGGTGGAATTATTGAATTGGTTGTTGTAAGTGGTATGGGTATCTCCATTTTTTTGATAATTTTAGTTTCTATTATTGAATATGTGTTTCAAGGGTTACATTACAGTGAAAGGAGGTCTGTCACTCTGTCACAAGGATGGTGTCATCAGTGATGTCATGAGTGATGTCACTGACCATGTCATGAGTGATGTAATATGTGACGTCATCAGCAGTGCATTGCACGCGCAAGTTATAGTGAGTCCAACTAACTATAACGTGGGAATTTCAATGGTTTTATGCGAGTAAAATTTCCAGCTAACTATAACTGGTGTCAAACCTATGGTTTTTTCAGTGAATTTAATAGTTTTTTTTATGCTAATTCCTAACTATAACTAGTGTGAAACTATGGTTTTTTCAGTCAATTTCAAAGGTTTTTTAATAGCAAATCTTTATAGGTATAAAAAATAATAAATGTTAAAAGAATTTTATATTGTATAATTATGTAAAAAAAAAATTTGACATGAACATGGGGAATGTGGTTATTCAAAGAAAATGTAGAAAAGGAACGGGAGCGTGGAAGGGTAAGAAAAGATGCATTGCTGGAGTTGTATCATTTTTGTGACACACTCCAGCAACGCATCTCTTTTGCGCTTACAGATACGACTGAAATACTGACCTTTCTGCAAGTACTTGCGACATAATACGTCATATATTTAATATGACGCATGACTAGAAGACTGAAGGCCTCATTTATGAGGCCATGCGTCACTTTTACGCCAGCGGTGCATCACTTTTTGTGACGCACCAATGCTGTTAAAAATGCACCTTATTCAGTCATATTTACAAAGTGACGCATCTAGGTAGATGCATCACTTTGTAAACCCCTGCGCCACATTATACCTACGTCAGGTGTAATGTATGCAAAAGGGGTGTATTGACGCAAGAAAGGGTCGTAGAGGTGACGCAGTGAATAAACTGGGTTTTCCCCATGCTACGCTCCCCGGTACGCTCTCCGGTGCGCGTACCGGGTGCTCCCCCCGCGAAAATCTAATTAGTATTATTTTATTTTTTTTACCCGAGGGACCCTTTTATGGCCCCCACATCAAACCTAGGGGGTCAGGGGGGGTCTACCCTGCCCCCTTTTGATTATTTCCCCTTTTGTTTTACCACCTCTTGTGTCTCGATCCTACCGAGACACAAGATGGCGGCCGCTGCGGACTGTTTCGAATGTTTACAGACACCCGAGAGCCAATCAGCTTCCCATGCGCAAGTCGCGTGGCGCGCCCGGAGCGCCCCCGGTGCGCGTACCGGGGCGCGGCTATAGATATATACATTTTTTGGAACCTAAATTACTCAAAATCCTCTGGAGCACATATCTTGAGACATAGCAAAGGCACATCGGGCTACCAGTCCCTACAATTTTGCCAAGTTTGGTTAAAATCCATTCAGCCGTTCTAGCTAAAAGTGAAACCGACCACCCTATGGAAATGAACATGGGGAAAACACGTTTTGGGACCCCCCTTTTATCTCAGCCCCCACTTCACGGATCCCCCCAAACTTTCAGAGAAGGAGCGGAGCGCCGCGAGGCAAAGTTGCTGAAAAATTCAGGCAGATTCCTCAACTGGCGCCAAAGTTATTCCCAATAGAATGTTGCGATTTCCCTATGGAAATCAATCCTAACTATAACTACCTACTGGCGACCGCCAGTAGGAAATATATATATATATATATTACCTACTGGCGGTCGCCAGTAGGTATATATAGTTAGGATTTTTTCTCTATGGGATTTTTGAAAATTCTATGTCTAATAACTTTGGCGTTTGTGGACGGAATTGGCTGAAATTTTCAGGAAAATGGAACATTTTGTTTCTGAGCAGCCCCTGAAAATTTGGGGGGGGGGTTCGTCAAGGGGGGGCCAAGAAAAAAGGGGGGTCCCAAAACGCGTTTTTCCCATGTTAATTTCCATAGGGCGGTTGGCCTCACTTTTAGCCCGAACGGCTGAATGGATTTGCACGAAACTTGGCAAAATTGTAGGGACTGTTAGCCCGATATGCCTTTGCTAGGTCTCAATATATGTGCTCCAGTGGATTTTGAGAAATTAACGTTTAAAAAAATATATATATCTGTAACAGCGCTCCGGTTAGCGCTCCGGTTCGCGTACCTGACGCGTAACGGAACTTCGGGAAGCGAAGCTGATTGGTTCTCTGGTGTCTGTCAACATTCTAAACAGTCCAGAGCGGCCGCCATCTTGTCTCTCGGTAGGACCGAGAGACAAGATGTGGTGAAAAACGAAGGGGGAAATAAAGGAAAGGGGCAAGGTAGACCCCTCCTGACCCCCTAGGATTGATGAGGGGGATATTAAAGTCCCCCGCGGGGCAAAAAATAAAAAATAAAAATTTTGCGATTTTTCGCCGTAGAGGCGCGTCCCGGTACGCGAACCGGGCAGCTCACCGGGCAGCTAACCGGGCAGCTAACCAGCAGCGTAACAGGAGTCTGAGGAGAAGCTGATTGGCTGTCAACATTGTAAACAGTCCGGAGCGACCGCCATCTTGTCTCTCGGTAGGTTCGAGAGACAAGATGTGGTGAAAAACGAAGTTGGAAATGAAGGAAAGGGGGCAAGGTAAACCCCTCCTGACCCCCAAGGATTGATGAGGGGGATATTAAAGTCCCCCGCGGGGCTAAAAATAAAAAATAAAAATGTTTGCGATTTTTCGCGGTAGAGGCGCTTCCCGGTACGCGAACTGGGCAGCTAACCGGCAACGTAACAGGAGTCCGCCATCTTGTGTTTTTGGAGCGTCCGGTTCGCGTACCGGGTAGCGTCCCGGTAAGCGTAACAAGGGGAAAACCAAGAGAAACAGTAAAAAAAAAATTAAGGGAATAGATTGACAGCAAACTTGGCAAAATTGTAGGGACTGTTTGTTTGATGTGCCTTTGCAAGACCTCAAGATATGTGCACGTGTGGATTTTGTCTAATTAAGGTTAAAAAATATATATATAACTGTAAGCTTATGTTACTGGTTTTGTTTGCGCTGCAGAGCCGATACGTCACGGTTATGCGACACGTCATGAGGCGTCTCACGTAGCTACGTGATACGTCACGTAATAAAGAATATATTTTACAGCTATAGATATTAGCTTTTAAAAAACCAATGAAATTCACAGAAAAAACCATAGGTTATAGACCATATATAGTTAGGAATTTGCATTTACAAAACCTTGAAAATTCACTGAAAAAACCATAGGTTAGAGACCATATATAGTTAGCTGGACATTTTATTGACATAAAACCAATGAGAATCCATATATAGTTAGTTGCACTAACTATATATCGAGCACCCGCAATCCACTGCTGATGATGTCACATATTACATCATTCATGACATGGTCAGTGACATCACTGATGACATCACTGATGACATCTCAATTGACATCACTGATGACATCATCCAGTGACTGTGTGTTTCTGTAAAGTTTAAATATGTTTTACATATTGAAGAATGAGTGGATGTATCAGTGTCTGAATGAAGGTTTTATTAGGTGCGTGATATATATATATTACCTACTGGCGGTCGCCAGTAGAAATATATAGTTAGGATTTTTTCTCTGTGGGATTTTTGAAAATTCTATGTCTAATAACTTTGGCGTTTGTGGATGGAATTGGCTGAAATTTTCAGGAAAATGGAACATTTTGTTTCTGAGCAGCCCCTGAATTTGGAGGGGGGTTCGTCAAGGGGGGCCGAGAAAAAAGGGGGGTCCCAAAACGCGTTTTTCCCATGTTAATTTCCATAGGGCGGTTGGCCTCACTTTTAGCCCGAACGGCTGAATGGATTTGCACGAAATTTGGCAAAATTGTAGGGACTGGTAGCCCGATGTGCCTTTGCTAGGTCTCAATATATGTGCTCCAGTGGATTTTGAGAAATTAACGTTCAAAAAAAGATATATATCTGTGACAGCGCTCCGGGCAGCGATCCGTTTCGCGTACTTTTCGCGTTACGGAGCTTTGCGAAGCGAAGCTGATTGGCTCTCCGGTGTCTGTAAACATTCCAAACAGTCCGTAGCGGCCGCCATCTTGTCTCTCGGTAGGATCGAGAGACAAGAGGAGGCCAAAGCGAAGGGGCAAATGACCATAAGGGGGCATAGTAGATCCTCCCTGACCCCCTAGGTTTGATGTGGAGGCTTTAAAAGGGCCCCGCGGGGCAAAAAAAACAAACAAAAAACAAACAAACGCCCGGTACGCGTAACGGAAAGCGGACTGGGGAGCGTACTACAAGGAAACAAGAATGATTGACTTTTAACTTATTGTATGTTTATAGACTTTTTTTTTTTTTTTTTTTTTCTGCTGAGTGACGTCTCGGCGTATCTCCACGGGATGCAGTCCCTACTATCTCAGCGTTTAAGCCCAGGGGGACCGGTAGTGTGGGAGAGATAACGTCTGTTAACGTTCGATTTGAAGGAAATCAGGAAGTGTTAATAAACATTGTCTGTGCCATCTTGCCTTTTTTCAAATGCCACACTTTTGTCGTGCGCGGCAGCCATTTTAGATGCCTTGACCAGACCCACTCTCTGCACGCTGTCGATCCTTAGCATGGCTCCCCACCCTCGCAAGCATCTCCCCCAGGCACTGGTCACCCCCGCTCTCTGTCTTATGCATGGGCAATAAACCTCCCTCCATCTGCGCTGTTCTTCCCTGAGAATCACACCCTGTGCCCGCTCGACACCTCCATTTCGCCCTATTCACTACCGCACCCTCTGACACTCCTCTTCCTATGTGTCCGATTGTATAGGCCGGTCCCAGGCTATCACCTAGCCCTGCAGATGTAGTTTATGGCTCCAGCTGTAAAGAATCACCCCTCTTCAAAGGAGTTACAGTAGATCAAGGCCCCCACCCGATGAGATCCGTCACACCACACGCGTTCCTACTATCTGAAAACCATCCTGTATTGTGATTGGGGAGGGGACCCAGCCTGATGCGGAAGATTCCAGGGATGCCTCTTTGTACATCAAAGTTTTTACAATTATGTGTCACATTAAAAATATATAGCACTCCAACAAAGTAGTAGGATTATAAACCTTTAATAACTTATAAATATATACAACGCAACAAAAACAGTAAATACATTTAAACATTTTATGGAAAAAAGAAGCAACAATGGTCAGTAGCTGTGTTTTGTGCGAATAGTCCCAAGGCAGCACAACGTGCTGAGTTCTGGACGGCACCCAGGTGATGTTACCTGGGGCGTCCCGGGGGGTGCGGGGGGAGGCCTCGTCAGTAGCGGTCTGTTGTGCGAATAGTCCCAAGGCAGCAGAACGCACTGAGATGTGGATGGCACCCAGGTGATGTCCAGTAAGTTGCCGCACTGGTTTTGGTATCGTACAATGCAGCTCCGAAAAACGGCGTGGGGCGTCCCGGGGGAGGCCTTGTCAGTAGCGGTCTGTTGTGCGAATAGTCCCAAGGCAGCAGAACGCGCTGAGATGTGGATGGCACCCAGGTGATGTCCAGTAAGTTGCCGCACTGGTTTTGGTATCCTACAATGCTGCTCCGAATAACGGCGTGGGGCGCCCGGGGGGGGGTGGGGAGGTGAGGCGGCGTGAACGGGCCTCCCCAGGTGGAGGCTCGTCTGCTGTAGTGGGGTGCCCCTTTACCGTTTCAGTTGCCATTCCGCCCGCTTTTGGTACACTGTGCCAAAATCCGCCATTCAGCTGAGTTGCGCCCACTCTTGCGGTGCAGCGATAGGCGGCTGCCACAGGACTCTCAAAATGGCGGCAGGCTCTTTCCTTTTTGGGCCTGGTCCACTGAAATGGCCCTGGGACACCTTAGAACTCGGACGCTCGAATTTCTTTTCCTTTCCTCTACATGCAAAAAAGGTAAATGCCCGGTACGTTACCTGCCTCATCTGCCACGATGTACTCTCCAGAGGAACCGAAAAAAAATATAGTTATGGTAATTATACCATGCATCGTCATATGGAGAGGTGGCACCGATTAATTATAGTGGTGCACAAAAGAGAGATTTGGAGGACAACCCCTGACCTGCCAGTACATTCACCAAAGAAGTGGCACTGACAGCATCAGAGGCAAGGGAAACGGTCCCAAATATTCAGAAGAACTTTGGAAAGATTAAAATGACATGTTTAGATTGTGGCAAATTAATTTCATGTGGACAGATGAGTGTTACTCTAATAAATACAGCATATGAACATCATCATAGTCGATGGTTGGTGGAGACATTTTGACTATATCCTGGACCTGCCCTATTGATATTAACTTCTGATGTGTTATTGATTACTGTACTATTGAAAGTTCGAATTAACGTCACTCATGGTACTTGCCCTCAAATGTATATCTAGATAATTTTATTGTAACTGGCCCTGTCGTATTTTAATTATAAAATGTACGTCCACCGATTCCGCAACTGTTAGACACGTTAGTTCTTGCAACCTAATGGCCCGCCCGTTACGTTCCTCTACAGTGTAAATGTCTCCTCATCATATACGATTACAGTTTGCTCCGTGGCCGACCCACGTGGTTATAGGCCCGTATTTGTATACTGACATTTTCACAATAAAGGTTTTTAAAAGAAAACATGGTAGTAGTATTTACATTGGTAAAGTTTTTAATAATAGTCACTGTTTTCGAATCAGTAAAAGGCAAGTGAAATAAAGCAGTCCAATTACATGAAGGGTAAAAGGTATAAAACGCAGGAACGCAGTAAAGATAAATGGTCAAGGGCTGTTGTGTTTTCTACTCCTGCAACATAAAGTGATCGATAAGAATCTGATATTCAGGCGTATCGGCGACTAAGACAGCAGGCCAAGCCTCTTTTGCTCAACGGCTCCGTCATGGGACGAAGAAACGCCCTTTTTCTCGTAAAAGGAATATATTTTACTTGCAGGACAGTTGTAAATTTTCCGGGAAAGTACATTAGCCTGGAACATTATAACATATATGTTTAAGTAAAAATAATGTTCGAAAGTAATAAAAAGTGTAATTTTTAGGTCATATGACCAAGCCTTTCATCATTAGACTAAGAAAAGTAAAATGAACCAATGAAAAGTTTTATTAACAAGTCACATGACCTGTTATGCTTACGTTACGCGCTGCGCGCCGCGCCCCGGATCGCTTCCGGGAAGCTGCGCTTCGCGCATCGGAGCACTTCCGGATGCGCTAACGCGGCGCGTCATATGACGCACTACGCGACAACGCAGGTCCAGAATATAGTCAAAATGTCTCCACCAACCAGCGGTCGGAACACAACCCCTTTCAGCAGGCTAAATAGTTATGTTAAATGACAACAGAAGGGACAGGCAACAAAAACCATCAGTCAAAGAGGGGAGGGCAAGTTCTTCTCTACCGGGTCACGTTGGGGCGCTACCGGAACTGATCGAATTGGTAGTCTACAGTGTTTCTGGATGTTTCAGACTGAAGCTGGCACCACCATCTCGTAGCTCCGTCGTGGCCATTCCACGAGCAATCATGAGGGGTTGTTCCTAATGTTTCTATTTTAGCGAGGTCAAAAAGAGATCCCATTAGTGGCCTACTGATTTTGCTCGATTCCTTTTGTTTTTTTACACGATTTTTCACTATCTGCAAAGACTAAACAGAGTATTGCGACTCTGTGCTTGTTTGTAAATAGAGAATGAACCAAAGAGAACCAATTCTAAAACAGTAAATGCTTGGATAACAATCAATCAAATGGAGAGAGAAGCAGGCACGACGGATTACAACGGGGGCAAAGGCCTGCGTTAACTACCCTTCACTATCTGCAAAGAGAGAGTACTCGTAATAGAAATGAGGGGGGGCAGCATTCAAAGCAGATCAGTGTGCATAAACACGAAAATGTTTTTACTTACCACGTACTTGACATTCGACAGCTTATGATATTTGCTATTAAAAAACCATTGAAATTCACTGAAAAAACCATAGGTTAGAGACCATATATAGTTAGGAATTAGCATTTAAAAAACCTTGAAAATTCACTGAAAAAACCATAGGTTATAGACCATATATATTTAGGAATTAGCATTTAAAAAACCTTATTTTACTCACACAAAACCATTGAAATTCCATATATAGTTAGTTGCACTAACTATATATCGCGCACCCGCAATCCACTGCTGATGATGTCACATATTACATCATTCATGACATGGTCAGTGACATCACTGATGACATCACTGATGACATCTCAAATGACATCACTGATGACATCTCATTTGACATCATTCTTGTGCTAATACGATAAACCTCTTCAGACTCTAATGTAACCTTAGATACACTCAGTGTATACAGACACTCACACACTGTCACTCATCCATGGAGTTACTCACACACCTAGTCAGTCATGCAAAGAATCAATCACACCTCCATTTCCTCAACTATACAGTTATACACACCTTACTTATTCAAACATATACTAACACATATTTACTCTCTTATACAATTCCTGATACAAGTTCACAATGATCCATACAGCCACTCACACATTCACTGGCTCTTATGCACAGTTATTTATATATGTCAACTCTCACATGTACTGTGTTTTACATATGCACTTACTTTGACATGTAGCACTGAGATATCCATTCACTCACCAATGCACTCATGCACACAGTCAACCACCCATACAGCTGTTTCCACATGTACTTTTGAACCCATACATCTAGTGAATCAACTGCTCACAGATCTATGCACATAGTCATACACCTCCCAGCCACCCACACACACACTCAGTCTCCCATACAAATACTTGAGCAACCAATCAATAACCCATATACTTACTCATATAGCTACTGATCAACACATGCAGCAGTTTACAGAACAACAAACATAATGATGCACAAATTAAGACAGTTCAGTCACTAACCCATGCACTCAGTGAGACATATTTAACCACTCACTCATACAGTCAGTCATGCACCTACTAAATCCTTCATCCAGACACTTCTACATCCACTCATTCTTCAATATAAGACATATTTTAACTTTACAGAAATACACAGTCACTGGATGTTGTCATCAGTGATGTCATTTGAGATGTCATCAGTGATGTCATCAGTGATGTCACTGACCATGTCATGAATGATGTAATATGTGACATCATCAGCAGTGGATTGCGGGTGCGCGATATATAGTTAGTGCAACTAACTATATATGGAATTTCAATGGTTTTGTGTGAGTAAAATAAGGTTTTTTAAATGCTAATTCCTAACTATATATGGTCTATAACCTATGGTTTTTTCAGTGAATATATATATATATATATATATATATATATTCACTGAAAAAAACAGGGATGTTATTGTTAGCGGGACATTTCACTCATACAACACCATTGAAATTCCTCCGTTATAGTTAGTTGTACTAACTGGAACTCTCGCGCCCGCAATCCACTGGTGATGATGTCACATATTACATCAGTCATGACATGGTCAGTGACATCACTGATGACATCACTGATGACATCATCCAGTGAATTCGGTTTGGTTCCCTATTTAAATATGTATTTTATATATAGCAATCTGCATTGAAGAATGAGTGGATATATAAAAATCTGGATAGTGGATTTAGTAGCAGTGTGATTTATGATTGATTGTTTACTTGAATAATTTGTAGTGCCTCACTAAATATATTGGATAGTGACTAAACTGTGTGAATATCTGTTTTACTTGGGCAGTTGTTGAGTAAACTGCTGCACCAGTTAGTTACTAGCTCTGTGAAACTCTATATTAGTTATTGATGAATTAACTGATTATTTACAATGAAGAGTGAATGTGTGTGTGCTTCGGTGGGGGTTCTGTGATTGGCCAAAGATATGTGAATAGTTAATTCAGTATGTAGATGAGGTTAAGACTACGTATTATAATACATGTTTGGGTGAGTGAATATCTATTTCAATGGTTTTGTATGAGTGAAATGTCCAGCTAACTATAACACCCCTAAAACCTATGTTTTTTCCAGTGAATTTCTAAGGTTTTTTAAATTCTAATTCCTAACTATAAAATATCTGAAACCTATGTTATTTCAGTGAATTTCAAAGGTTTTTTAAATGATAATTTTTAAATATGTTTGTTGTTATATTTATTGTTAAATTTTTCAACGACATTTTTTTGATCTTTTTTTGTTTTTTTTTAAAATTACATTACACATATTAAATTTTTTAGTTTTTTTAAATAAAAATATTCTTTCTATTATTTTATATTGTTGTGTGTCTACCCTGCCCCCTTTTCACATATTCCACACATATTTCAATGACTTCCTCAGCCTTGCTTTTACCGAGGCACAAAATGGCTGCCAACAGTACCTGATTTCGAATGTTTACAACCGCTTGACAACCAATTAAAATTGAGCGCGTGATCGGGGCGGTGCGCTTATCCTATGAGGCCAATCCTCGCATAATCCGCGGATCCTCCACGCCCATAGATATATAAATGACTTTAACCACATTAATTTCAAAGAAACTACTGAACAGATTGACACCAGATATGCCAAAGATGCAAGTCGTAACTGAGGACTACCTCTCTTCCAGATTTGGTGTAATTCCTTTCAGCCGTTCGAGCTGTAGCCGTGGCTAAAGGTCCTATGGGAAATTGCATGGGGAAATCATGTTTTGGAACTGAGCTGGCTAAAAGTTTGGAAAAGTTCAAGAAGATTCATCAATCAACGCCAAAGTTATTCCAAATAGAATGTTGCGGATTTCCTATGGATAATAGGTCATAACTATAACTATCTTTTGGAAAAAGGGGACCCCTATATATTTCTTTTTTACTTGCTATACATAGGGAAAGAACATTACATTTGGAAAAGGTCTATAGCCAAGCAACATAATCAATCACATATTCTGATATTTAAATATGATCAATACATTAATACGTACAGTCCAACTGTTTTGAAAAACATCAAACAATAGCTAGTTGGATATTAAAGTTTATTGATGATTTATATTTGCATTTGATAAATATTTATATATTTTTGTATCTTTTTTTGTATTTCTCTATTTTGTTGGTGAAGTATGTTATTTTTAAAAAAACAGTACAATATACATGGTGACTGGTATTTTACATGAAAATCTGTTGTTTTTTCAAGTCTATTGATTATGTTTCTTTCTTATATGTCTTTTTAATTGTCAGTGAATGTTATGAATATGTAAATACACGATTTTCATGTAAAATACCATTTTATGCCTTTCCAAGTGAGGTGTAATGAGGAGAACTATCTGTATTTCTCCATATTATTTACTCTTTCAACATGTATTGCAGCACACATATAGTAAGAGATAATTGCCCCATGGATTTTTTTAGTGCTGGAAGGTGTCCCTTAAAACAAAAAACCAATCCTGCCTGTAATGCAGGCAAGATTACACTGTGGTGAAAGACTGCCTGCGTTGGCGCTAGGCTGCACACACATAGTGCCAATATTGGCAACACTTCTCAGTTCTCGTACAGCAAAATACATAAATAAACCACACAACACCTTGTTAGTGGAGAAAGTTGCTGTAGGTTTATTTGCATCACAAATATGCCAAGATGTTGAGTTATCGTGGGTGCGATCCAAGGGCAGGCCAACCCCCTACGCCGCCTGTCTGCCTGATGAGCCAATTTACACTGTGGCCGTCGCCAATAGGTGGTTACCAATTTTGGGAGGGACCACCCCTCCAATCAGTGGACCGCCAATCCCCGCCCTTACTCAAGCCCCCAAAAGGGGGGGTGGAGCATTCCAGGCAGCCCTCGGTTGCACAGGCCAACAACCTCCCGTAGAACTAACAGGGTGCCGGCACCGTCGCTCTTCCACGTTTTGCATGCAAATGCAGGGGGGTACCCCTATGTGTCCCTCCACCCCCCCCAACATCCTGGGGGCCCACTACGGGCCCCCAACTGTGAAATCTGCATGCCTTTCCGTGGCAGCATTGGCAGCTTCCAACTGCCATCATAATATGGATGGCAGTAGACAACGCCACCACATAATGCCCCTTTTCCGCCCGGTCACCTGTGTGACCAGCAGAAAACTGGCGGATGGGCTTTCCATCCGCCGGGGTCCCCCGCCATACTAATATGGTGGGGGGAAATGGGTAGCAGTCAGGGTAGGATGTAGGGCGGATTGCCACTGCCATGCGGGCGGCGGTGATCCGCCCTACATCCTAATAGGCCCCAAAGTGTTTTGAAGTATACAAACGATTATTGCTTTAAACCCTAAACATACAAACTGAATGTCTGAAAATATGGATTATAAGCTTGTTTTAAAAAATGCCTCCTATCTCTGCCGGTCAGACTCAAACACTGGTGTGCCGCTCGGTCGACAATCAATTCTTCGGATCAAGTGACAAAGCAATACTGGGCCTCCGGTTCAGGAAAATACCCATGTTCAGAGGGCACGGCAGGGACTGAGAAGTTGACTGTTTTGTCAACAATCTCCGTCCAGGCTGATGTGGGGGCTTAGGAAGGAATTTGCCCACCAGGCTGTAAAACTATAACATCCTGCGCAAGAGGCTTATGTATTGTGACTTCTCAACTGGGAGTGCGAAAAGAAAAAGCACAGCTACCACCCCCGGTGTGTCCAATCTTCGAAGCATGTGTGTACTTCTGGTCACCAAAAGAGTGGTGTAATTGTGGGAAAACAGCAGGCAAGGCCCGCTCCATGGATCACACTCGCCATGGCTGGTACCCCCAGAGTAGACTCACAGGAAGGCTGGTTGGGGCAAGGCTAATTGATCTGTTAAATTATGTCCTGCCCGCTCAGTGCTGTTCATTAATATTATATCTCTGACGCATGGCATTTTAAATTTGAAAGCACAGTTGCATGCTCTCATATGTTAGACAATTTTAGCATGCTGGTGCTGCCTCGTGACTAATGCATTTTAATGCAGACACCAGCATTAAAATGCATTAGTCGAAAGCCTGATGCGGCTACCCTAACCCAGCCCTGCAACTGCGAAAAGTAAAATTTTAATAACGTTATTATAATTTTATTTTTCCTGCTCAAAGAGGGCATTTGTTAAAGTTTTCATTTTAATCGCAGCACCCATCATGAGCTGAAATTAACATGAAAACAAAGAAATGCACACAATCACCCCGAAGCCCAGCTCTATAAAGAAAAGAAATGCAGCAACATAGCTGCTAAGGTTTCAAATTGCTATGTGGGGCGGTTTCAAACCTGCCCTAACACCGTTCCAGTGGATCTGTATGTGAGGAAATGCACTGTCTTTTCACTTTTTTAAGCAAAAGTTTGGAGTGATATTTGGCGCTGCACTCACATGTGCACCTGGTTACTGGTGCACATAGCCTTGGTTGCAGCACAGATAGACCTTACACTGCCGCACACAGAGGGAACATTGCCCCCCACCCATTTATTTTGTAGCCCCGGGGGTGGCGGTCCCCGGGGCTTGGGAGGACCCTCTGGGCCCCCCATTAAATTTTATATTTTTGCCCATGGTATTTGGCCCCCTGGGGGCTAATTATTAAAGAAGCGGTGGAGCCCGAGCTTTCTTTTAATTTTTTTTTACGGCAGGATACGCGCACCAAGTGCGCATTTTGCCATTTAAAAAAAATATAACAATGTTTGGGCCCTGGTGGTCCTTGTGCCACCCCCTGAGCAGGTCTAGAGGGTCAGGGTATTTCCACCCTGCCCCCTTTATACATTTTGCACACTTGTTCCACTGATTTCTTGAGCCTCGCTTCTACCGAGGCACAAAATGGCGGCCAACACTTCCTGGTTTGGAGTGTTGACAGCCAGTTGACAGGCATTTAGCATGCAACTCGTGATCGGAAGGGTACGCGCAGGGTACGCATAGGGTGCGCGGATCCAACGTGGCCATAAATATATATGTGATTTTACTTTTGATTTTCTCTGCAACTACTGGACATATTTACACCATTTAACCAAAAGGCATGAGTGTGAACCAAGGGCTACCTCTTTGCCAAATTTGGTGTATTTCTATTTAGCAGTTCTAGCTGTAGCTGTGACTAAAGGGTCCTATGGAAAATTGCATGGGGAAAACATGTTTTGAGAACCCTTTTTTTCTCAGCCCCTGTTTGACGAACCACCCCCAAACTTTCAGGATAGAAGCGGACCGGTGTAACCCACCACTTTTGAAAATTTCAGGAAGATTCATCAATCGGCGCCAAAAATATTGGGAATAGAATGTTGCGGATTTCCTATGAATAATAGGTCCTAACTATAACTACCTACTGGCGACTGCCAGTAGGTAATATGTATATATTTATATATGTATATGCAGTCGTCAGTAGATAGTTATAGTTATGTTTGGAAAAGGTCTATAGCCAAGCAACATAATCAATCACATATTCTGATATTTAAATATGATCAATACATTAATCACGAAGTAGTATCGGACTGTCCACAATGCTGTTCGTTAATTCCAAAATGAGACTAAACACATGTAAGTACATGTGTTTAGTAAGTACTTCGTGATTACTTAGACTTCATACCCGTTACCAAGGTTGTCTATGCCACTTACAGTTTGACATACCCGTCATTCATTCGTTCAGGATATTTCGATCTACTTGCTCAAAATAATTCCCCATCAACGGAACTTTTACCTAAAATTCTCTACCAGCCCTGAAGAGTCGTGTTGACTCCACTTCAACACGATGAAACACGTGTCGGCTGATTGAGGCTGATTGTGGATTCAAATAAACATCCCCTTGGATAAAGAACACGAACATAGAGATCTGCTGCTTTCTGTTACTTTTATGATCACTTTTGTCTTAATTGTCACACTGTTTTGTGGTTGCGAGAGCGTAGTTGTTACTAGTGGATAATGTTGCTTGTCTAGAATATCACTGTAAGCCTGTGTGCTTTTGGGCAACCATTGTCAGAGAAGCATTTGGTAACTACATGTCTCCTTGTACTACTCTAATCATTCAGTCAGTATCCAAGTACTCATGCAGCGATCCAGGGCCTTAGCACATGGACTGCTTCAAATTCCTATGAACTATGCATGTAGTCCTCTAACCACCTACACACTTATGTTTCAGGTCTACAATCCCCCAGTAAGTATCCATACACTCCTGCAAACCCTGTTACTCCTCTTGCACCCTTTTAGTAACCCTTTCAGCACCATGTACTAATCCATACACTGCAGTAAAATACAACAAATTATAAATTCACCCAGTGTCTCTCCTTGTAGTACTGTAATCATTCAACCAGCAGCTAAGTACTCATGCAGTGATACAGGGCCTTAGCACATGCACTGCTACAAACTCCTGTGCAATATACATGTAGTTCTCTAACCACCTATACACTTGTGTTTCAGGCCTACAATTCCCCAGTCAGTATCCATACACTCCTGCAAACACCCTGTTACTCCTCTTGCCCTCCTTTAGTGGCCCATTCAACACCATATACTAATCCATTCAGTGCAGTAAAATACAACCAATTATGAATTCACCCAGTGTCTCTCCTTGTAGTACTGTAATCATCCAATCAGTAGCTAAGTAATCATGCAGTGATCCAGGGCCTTAGCACATGGACTACTACAAACTCCTATGCAGTATGCATGTAGTCTTCTAACCACCTATACACTTGTGTTTCAGATCTACAATTCCCCAGTCAGTATCAATACACTCCTGCAAACACCCTGTTTTTCCTCTTGCACTCCTTTAGTGACCCATTCAACACCATTTTCTAATCCATTCAATGCAGTAAAATAAAACCAATTATAAATTCGCCCCGTGTCTCTCCTTGTTGAACTGTAATCATTCAATCCGTACCTAAGTACTCATGCAGTGATCCAGGGCCTTAGCACATGGACTGCTACAAACTCCTATGCAGTATGCCTGTAGTCTTCTAAACACCTATACACTTGTGTTTGAGGCCTACAATTCCCCAGTCAGTATCCATACGCTGCTGCAAACACCCTATTACTCCCCTTGCGCTCCTCTAGTGACCCTTTCAGCACCATGTACTAATCCACTCACTGCAGTAAAACACAACCAATTATAAATTCTCCCAGTGTCTCTCCTTGTAGTACTCTAATCACTCAGTCAGTATCCAAATACTCATGCAGCGAGCAAGGCCTTAGGACATGGACTGTTTCAAACTCCTATGTACTGTGCATTTAGTCTTCTAGCCACCGACACACTTGTGTTTCAGGCCTACAATTCCCCAGTCAGTATCCATACACTGCTGCAAACACCCTGTTAATCCCCTTGCACTCCTCTAGTGACCCTTTCAGCACCATTTACTAATCCATTCACTGTAGTAAAACACAACCAATTATAAATTCTCCCAGTGTCTCGCCTTGTAGTACTCTAAGCATTCAGTCAGTATCCAAGTACTAATGCAGCGAGCCAGGCCTTAGCACATGGACTGCTTCAAACTCCTATGCATTATGCATGTAGTCCTCTAACCAGCTACACACTCGTGTTTCAGGCCTACAATGCCGCAGCCAGTATCCATACACTCCAGCAAACACCCTGTCACGGCTCCAGCCATCCTATAGTGACCTATTCAGTACCATCTACCAATCCATTCACTATTCCAAAAGTGAACTATTTATACATTCACTGAGGCACTCTCCTTGAAGTACTCTAATCATTGAGTCAGTACCCAAGTACCCATGCATTCATCTAGGTCTTATAACATGGAGCACTACAAACATATGTCCAATGTGCATGCAGTCTGTTAATCACCTATACACTTATTTTACAGACGTTAATTTACCCAGGCATTATTCATATACTCCAGGAAACACCATGTCACTGCTCTTGCAATCCAATAGTGACCAATTCAGTTCCATATACTAATCCATTCACTGTGCCAAAATTAAACCACTTATAATTTCACCCAGGCACTCTCCTTGTAAATGTAAATGTAAATGTGGGATTCTTGTAAAGCGCACTGTTACTCTACCCGAGTGTCCTGGCGCTGTAGACTGCTGGGGAACCCGTCCTGGTTTTCCCTGTGAGATGGTCCCTTTCTGGGTATCTCCAGGGTGAAACCAGTCATCCCCGGCGTCTGTGGGGGGCCGTTGTAGAGATGAGGCAAGCTTAATGCCCAGAGTTGCCGAGTGTGTTCCCTGGTTGGAGTAGGCACTGAGGAGAGAATTATCGAGTCTGTTGACCCTGGTCCAAGACCCTGCCGCGTCGGGAATTGAACCCTGGCCCCGGGCCGTTCTCTGCTTACAGGTCTGCTGCCTCTAACCAGTGAGCCACACCACACCACTATTTATTGTTTTGGTACCCAAGTACGCAAACAGTTAGCTAGGCCTTAACACTTATACTTGTACAAACTCCCGTTCACTATACATGTAGTCGTCGGACCACCTACACACTTGTTTTTCACATCTTTAATTAATCAGGCAGTACCTATACACTCCAGCAAACACCCCGTCACTCCCTATGCATTGCTCCAGTCAGCCACCCAGCATCATGTAGTAATCCAAACACTGCTTCAAAACCCAAACATTTATACATTCATTCAGGCATTCTCCTTGCAGGACTGGAATCATTCAGTCAGTGCCTAAGTACTCATATAATGTCCCAGGGCTTAATACAAACACTGGTACACACCCTTGTCCTTTACACATGCAGACCTGTAATCACCTATACAGTTATGTATACACATTGAATTACAATTTCAATGAGTGATTACAAAAGAAAGTGGTTAAATGGTTTTGATATAGAATATGTCCGTATAGTAATAGAAAAGCATAATGTATAAATGTATTAAAATACATTTATTTATGTTTATTTTTTACGGATATTGTTTATCATCATAAAAATAAAGTTATCATGCCTGAAAAATAAAGAAAGAGAAAAGGACAGAAAAAAGACAATTATTTTAAGGAAATTAAACAAGTATTGGATGACCAACATCATGTGGGTAAAAAGAAAAAGTATTCTGGTAAGAAAACAAAGAAAATCATTAAAAACCTTTCAAAGCCTAGAAACAGTGTGCAGAATGTGCAAACTACTGAGAATGGTTCGATCAGAAAAAAGAATATGAATAACAGGAAAGGAAAAAAAGAAAAATTATTTTCAAACGATTTGATGTATGGTAAAAGAAGGCAAAATCAGTATAAAGAAATCCGTAAAAAGATTTTTTATATTAGAGTAGTTTTTAACTGGCTCAAAAATGAGAAAAATTATAAAAAAAAGACCACTATTTTTTAAAAAGAAGAATCTTATTGAAGCCATTATTCAAAAGGCTTTTGAAGTAAAAAAGAAAAAAATCATTTTAGTTTTCAACAGAATTCGATCACTAGATAAACCAATCGATTTAATGAAGGCTAAAAGTAAGTGGAAAAGAGTAATTAACAGAACTCATTTTTGTGATTTTTTGGGGGTAAATAGAAACACAGTTTAAGTGTAGGCCCTTTCTTTAATGAAGAGAGTTATTTTCAGGCCAATAATTTATTACATGCAGTTGATACCAGTGGTCGAGCTTATGAGGTTAGAAATGGTTGTCCAATTGAGAAAGAGAAGATCGTTCCCAGACATTCAGAAGAAGTGTTAGCTGAGGAAGTTCTAGGGAGACGTCCTAAAGCCCCACTGTACACTTGGGATTGCAGTAATATTTGTAGTATACAACAAGAATCTATTGATATTTTACGCAATTTCTTACAAGAATATAGTAAAAACACTGTTAAACAAAAGATTAAGATATTGCAAGGACTAGACCCTTGCAGAGTTAGAAAAATACTGGTTTGCAAGGTCATTCTCTGGCTTGTCCGTCTAGAAAAGTATGTCAAAGTGTTTTTTACCATTTCAGGATGTTAGCAGTACATCATTCTCAAATGTGGAAGTTAGTCAGAAGATTGTATTATGCAAAAAGTCCAGCACTAATGTTAAATAAGTTGAACAGTGCTCTTTTGCTTGGATCATTATCAGCTGTGAAGAAGGTTTGTGATGAAATTCAGTTTTGTTACTTTGGTCCTGAACAAGAGAGTGCAGAAACTGATACATTAATAGAAGAAAATGTTGAAGAGAATGTGCATCATAGTTCTACAAAAAAGATTGAAGAACAAATACGAAGTTTAAGGTGATTTCAGGTGAAAGGCCAAATTATTCTTGTATTTGTTGTCGGCAAACTCACTATAGAAATCAGACTAGGACTGTTGATCTGTATTTAAAAGTGAAAGAGAAAATAATGATAAGTGGAAGGAATTTGCAACGTATTTGTTGGTAGAGAATTGTTTTGATTTTGGTTCTGAACAGCGTATTTGTAAATATTGTTATAATAAATTAGATGAGAAAAAAATTCCCGCTAGAGCTGTCCATAATAATCTAGAGTTGGTAACTATTCCTCCAGAACTGATAGATTTAAATATCGGTAGGCCCGATTCACAGAATGAACTTAAGACTAAATCCTAAACTTACTACTATTTGGTATTCACAGAATGCACTTACTACTTTCGGGATTCACAGAGTGACCTTACTACTTTCGGGATTCACAGAATTAAATTACTACTTTCGGTATTCACAGAATAGATTTAAGACTACTAACTCTAAGTCCGAAATCGGGAAGTAAATTCCGGCCCAGAGGCGGGGCTTCCGGCTTGGGGGCGGAGCTTGCGGCCCGGAGGCGGAACTTCCGGCCCGGAGTCGGAGCTTGCGGCCCAGAGTTGGAGATTTCAGCATGGCAAAATTCCCCACCTCCGAGCCAGAAGCTCCGCCAACAAGCCGCAAGCTCCGCCTCTGGGCTGGAAGCTCCGCCCCCAAGCCAGAAGCTCCGCCTCCGGGCCAGAATTTACTCCCCGATTTCAGACTTAGAGTTAGTAGTCTTAAATCTATTCTGTGAATACCGAAAGTAGTAAGTTTATTCTGTGAATCCCGAAAGTAGTAAGTTCACTCTGTGAATCCCGAAAGTAGTAGTGCATTCTGTGAATACCAAATAGTAGTAAGTTTAGGATTTAGTCTTAAGTTCCTTCTGTGAATCGGGCAATATGAGTCTATTCTCATTCAATGTGTGCACCCATTTAAAGCTATTGTTTGTATGGAGCTTAATACAAGTAAATTGCCTCCTTCAGATTTACAGAGAGGATTAAAAGGAAGAATTGTATATTTACCTCTAGATTTAAAGACAAATATTGAAACTAATGGTGTAGAGAATGTAGAAAATGAACCACTATAATTCTAGTTAATGGCGTTCCTACTAAGAGTAAGAAAATCTGGCAAGAATTAGTGGATGTTAGGAAAGTGACAAAGGCAACATTGTATCTGAGAAAAAACAAGGATAACTATAAAATTGTGTATGTGGGAGAAGAAGAAATACTTTTAGCAGAAGATACAGAAACATCAAGTGGACAAATCGAAAAAGTGGACATGTCTTAAAGTGGAGAAATCTATGAACATTATAGTGTACATCCACTTCATTCAAAGGAAGTGATGGGGAATACTATTGAGTTATTCCAAATGAAAAAAGCAAAGGGAAGTCCCATGAGTGTATGGGAAAAAAGCTTGGAAGCTCGTTGTTTTCCGCAGTTGTTCCCAGCAGGAAAAGGTAGATGATATTATGAACGACCTGTGCAGATTATTTCATCTGAATATCGGACAACAAGATTGTATGCAGAAGATCTAAGATTTCAACAATGTATCCCATATATATTTCATCTCTTGTTTGAGAGTGAATTGTTTGGACATTTTCATATGCAGTCAATCACATATTGAAAACAGGAGTACATCTTCCAATTGTTTCTGCAAAGAAATTTATGGATAAAGTACATCAGAGAGATGATCATTTAGAATCTCAGCTGATTATTCTGATGGCATGTCAGCGTGGGACTAACGAGTATTGGTACCGTCGTCATGGAAAACTTAAATGTATGCTAAGTAACTTAGGAACTCCTACGTGGCTCCTTACCCTAAGTTGTGCTGAATACGCTTGGGATGATTTACTTGAATTTCTTCTAGAGGCAAATTCGAATATAAAAAATATTGAGTACAAGAAACCTGGAGAATTGTGCTCTTTGGATCCTGTAAATGTATGCAAGTATTTCAATCATAGACTTGAAGCTGTGATGTCTTTTATCTGCAATAAAAAGAATCCTCCTCTTGGAGAAGTTGTGGATTTCTTTTGGAGAAAGGAGTATCAAGCTAGAGGTGCTCCTCATATACATATGCGGATATGGATCAAGGATGACCCCAAATTTGGAACTGATTCCGATGATACTGTTTTGTCTTTTATTGAAGAATATGCCACATGTGCTATACACAAAAGAACAGAAGAAAACAACTTAAGACAAGTCTTACGATTCCAAAGCCATCGATATGGAAAATACTGTCAACGAAAGTACAAGTCTAAGGAAAAGTTTTATACCAAATGTCATTTTGGATTTCCACGTACTGTACTATCCAAAGGAAGAGTAAACAGTTTTATGTCAGCTATTAGACATACCATCACTAGAAAGTCTCCCAAAAATACCTACAATTTGAGAAGAAGTGAAGAATCATAATACATGAAAGATTACAATCCGATTATTCTCTCTATGTGGAATGCTAACATGAATATTCAGTAAGTAGCGGATAATTCCATTGCTGTTGCTGGGTATGTAACATCCTACATTACAAAATCAGAAAAGACGGAATTGAAAGAAATGGGGGAAGAGATTTCTCACAAGATGAGTCTAAGTAAGAAATTATACAGTTTTAGTTTGAAGATGTTATCCCATCGAGAAAGTGGAGCATATGAATGCTCAGATCGGTTATCATCTACAAGTATATACTCAAAATCTAGAAGAATCATTTGGGTGAGTCTAGGTCTTGCTGCAACGTGAAATCGAGTACTTAAATCTGTTCAAGAAATCGAATATTTAGCAGAAAAAGATCCAGAAAGTACAGACATTGTGAAAACAAACATGTTAGACACATATTATCCAAATAGAAGTCATCATCTTGAAAACATATGTCTCTAGAAGTGCTACAAAACTACACTTTTAAACGGAATACAACAGAAAACATCAATGATGGAAAATATGGAGTGATTGCTTCCGAAGGATGTTTGGTGAAACAAAGGAAAGGAAATTTGATTAATCACAGAAAACTGACTTGCGACACTCCTGATGAAAGGGAATTTTACTATTTAGCACTTTTACAACTGTTAAAACCGATGGCGTTCAGAATTGGATTTACTTGGAGATTTTCAGAGCTATGAAGAGTCCTTCAATGTTTGGAAAGAGACCATAGAACGTACTATTTTTGCAAATTATGTGAAAATGTTGAACAATAAAATGGAACAAGAAGGTACTATTGCAGCTGAGATTGCTAGAGACAGTTCTCAAGACAGTCAAAGTTCTGCTCTACTGACTCAAGATCCACTAGAACAACTAATTCTTGAAAATAAAGCAGCAATCTCCATGAATGAGGTGGAAACAGAAATGTATCAAGCTCAAGAAGATATTATGGACTTAGGAAACCTCGAAGAACAACTAAACGTTGAACAGAAAGAAATATATCAATCAATCAGAGTACTTTTAGAGCGTGCTACTTACCCGTGAGGGGAGGGGGTTGCTGCTACTGCTCGAAGAGCCAGGTCTTGAGGAGTCTTCTGAAGGCGAGTAGGTCTTGGGTCTTCCGTATGTGGGTAGGGAGGGTGTTCCAGGTCTTGGTGGCGAGGTAGGAGAAGGATCTGCCGCCAGAGGTCGTTCATTGGATGTGGGGGACATCGGCGAGGGCGAGGCTGGTTGAGCCAAGCTGGCGGATGGAGGGGTAGAAACTGAGTCTGCTGTTAAGGTAGGATGGTCCGGCGTTGTGGAGTGCTTTGTGTGCGTGGGTGAGGAGCTTGAAGGTGATCCTCTTGTCGACGGGGAGCCAGTGTAGGAGTCTCAGGTGGGGGGTGATGTGGCTGCAGCGGGGGACGTTGACGATCAGTCGGGCGGAGATGTTTTAGGTGCGTTGTAGTCGTCGGTGGTGTTTGGCTGGGATTCCTGCATAGAGTGCGTTGCCGTAGTCCAGTCTGCTGCTGACGAGGGCCTGTGTCACAGTTCTTCTTGTTTCGGTTGGGATCCACTTGTAGATCCTGCGGAGCATGCAGGGGTGTTGTAGCAGGAGGAGGAGACGGCGTTGACATGCTTAGCCATGGAGAGGGAGGAGTCGAGGATAAATCCTAGGTTGCGTGCATGGTCGGTGGGTGTTGGTGCTGTTCCCAGTGTCATCGTATACCAGGAGTCGTCCCAGGCTGAGGGGGTGTGTCCGAGGATGAGTACCTCCGTATTGTCCGAGTTCGTCTTCAGACGGTTGCTACTCATTCAGTCGGCAATGGCCTTTATTCCCTCGAGGAGGTTGGTTTTGCCGGTGTGTGGGTCCTTGGTGAAGGAGAGGATGAGCTGGGTGTCATCAGCGTAGGAGATGATGTTGAGGTCGTGCTGGCGGGCCACTTGTGCAAGTGGAGCCATGTAGATGTTGAACAGCGTCGGGCTGAGCGCTGGGGGACGCCGCAGATGATGTTGGTGGCTTTGGATGGGAAGGGTGGAATGGAGAGGAGTTGGCCTAAGGGCTAGGGCGCTCGACCTTGGACCTGGGAATCTGGGTTCGAGTCTCGGTAACGACACCAAAAACCTCCTGTGATTCTGGGCAAATCACTTAATCTCCCCGTGTCTAAAAAATGTCCTCATGTAAAGTAACTGGAAAAATATGTAAAGCGCTCTGATACCTGATTCGGTTCGGGTCTAGTTTGCGCTATATAAAACTCTGCCAAAAAAAAAAAAAAGGGTGGGAGGTGGACGCTCTGGGTTTCGCCAGAGAGGAAGGACGTGGTCCAGTCAAGGGCCTTCTCTTGAATTCCGGTTTCTAGGAGGCGTGTCTTTAGAGTGCGGTGGCAGACCGTGTCGAAGGCGTACCATCAGGAGGATTAGGGCTGCTGTATCGCCATTGTCTAGTTGGCGCCTGATGTCGTCAGTGGCGGTGATGAGGGCTGTCTCGGTGCTGTGGTTTTGTCTGAATCCGGACAGGGACGGGTCCAGGATGTTGTTGTCTTCCAGGTGGCGGGCCAATTGCCTGTTGATGATTTTGTCAATGACCTCTGCCGGGAACGGGAGCAGGGAGATAGGCCGGAATTTTTTGAGGTCCTTGGGGTCCGCCATGGGATTCTTGAGGAGTGCTTTGATTTCGGCATGCTTCCAGCTTTCCAGGAATGTTGCTGTTTCGAAGGAGATGTTGATGAACTTCCGTAGTTGGGGTGCGATGGCTGCGTCGGCTTTGTTGAATACGTGGTGTGGGCACGGGTCTGCTGACGGAGATCCTGAGTAAATGGAGTTAATGACCTTGCATGTCTCATCGTCGATGACGTTGGACCAGGAGTTCAGGCGGATGGCGCTGGTGCTGTTTACAGGGGAGGTGGATCTTGTGGTGGAAGAAGATGGCTAGTGAGTCGCACAGTTCTTGTGAGGGCGGGATGTCGTTTGCATTGGCGCTGGGGTTGGAGAGTTCCTTTACAATGCTGAAGAGCTCTTTGCTGTTGTGTGCATTGTTGTCCAAGCGGTCTTTGAAGGAGGATGTCGTGGCTAATATGATGAGGTGGTGATGTCAGCGGGTGGCGTCCTTGTGGGCTGCGTGGTTGTCCAGTGTGCGTTCGTGAAGTCATATTTTCTCCAGTTTCCGGCATGCGCGTTTGGAGGTCTGGAGCTCATTGGTGAACCATGTGTCTCTCTTGCTGGTGTGGCTGTTGGAGGGTTTCTTGAGCGGGGCGAGGGTGTTGGCGCAAATGTCAATCCAATATCTGAGGTTGCAGACTGCGGCGTCTTGGTTGGTGGGGTCGATGGGTGGGTTCTGGGCGAGGGTGGTGATCAGCCGGTCTTCAGTGACTTTGTTCCAGCAGCGGCGAGGCAGCTGTTGGGTGCGGTGGTGCGTGGTTGGATTCTTGAAGGTGAAATGAATGCAGAGGTGCTTGGTCCAATGGAGTTTGGTGGTGTGGTCGAAGACGACGTGGGTGCCTGTGGAGAAGACGGGGTCCAGCGTGTGGCCTGCGGCGTGGGTGGGTACGGTGACGAGTTGTTTGAGGCTGAGGTTGGCGAGGTTGTCGATCAGGAGGATGTAGTCCGTGGAGGCGAGCGCGTGGGTGCTGGCAAGGTCGGCGATGGAGTTGCTGAACTGAGCCCAGGGTCCGGGGGGTCTGTAGATGAGTGTTCCTCTGAGGGTGGTCTTGGGGTCGGTGTGGATCCGGAAGTGCAGGTGTTCGGCGGTGTTGAGGGTGTCGTCTGCTTGGGTGGCGACCTTTAGGGTGGACTTGTGGATGATGGCTATTCCTCCTCCGGTTCCATTGGCGCAATCCCTGTGGGTGATTTTCTAGCCGTCCAGGATTGCTATGACGATGTCGGGCGCCGAGGAGTCGTTTCACCAGGTCTCGTCAGGAAGGCAACGTCTGGGGTGGAGTTGTCGAGCAGATCCCAGAGCTCGACGCTGTGTATGCAGTGGAGGTGGTTGGGTCCATTCCTTGGAGGTTTGGTGGTTCTGTCACAGGTGAAGCTGCAGGTGCGGCAGCAGAAGGGTCCATGGGTCAGTTTCGGGGTGGCCTGGAAGCAGGTGTGGTTTCGGCCGGCGTTAAATGCGTGGAGGCTGCTGGCGTCGTAGTGGAGTCTGGTGTCATGGCGTTCGAGGGCTTTTATGGGTACTGGCGCTGGGCAGGGTCCAGGCGCAGACGGGCTTGCCTTAGGTGCGCCTTCGGCAAGTGAGACAACAGATTGACCATGGATTTCCTCATGAAAAGAAAGAATGCACATGCACATCATTTCAACCTATCCGAATGTATGTGAGTGGTCAAGCTGGTACAAGAAAAGTTTATTAATTAAAGTATTGAACAGCTATCTACAGAAAACAACTGACTCACATTTGTCTTGTGTTGTAACTCCTGGGTTGGCAGCACACAGCATTAAAGGAATTACATTGCATCGTTTACTTATGCTACCTGTCGAGCATGAAAACAAATTGGAATATCACCATCTTTTGGGAGAAGCTTGTAACGAAGTTTCAAGTGTGCTATAGGAAATGAAACTTCTTATTATTGAAGTGGTAAGCTTGGCCTCAAACTTAATGCTTGTTTTTGTGCATTTAAGAATGCATCAAATTCTTAAAACAGAGTATGATGTCATAGTTTTTGGAGATCTACTGCAACTTACTCCCGTAAAAGGACAACTAGTATTTAAAACACTTGTGCATGAAGACACCAGAAAGTCTTTGGTTAGTGTTTGAAACGTTAATATTTGGCAATATTTTGAATACAAAGAACTCATTACAAATATGTGACAGGCAAATGATGCTGAATATGGAACCATTCTTCAAGATATAAGAATTGGAGTACTGACAGAACATGGCAAACAAGCTTTGCAAAGTCGATTACTTTCCAATTTGTTTCCAAACGAAAATATAGTTTCTGAGAAAATATATATGAACATTTTAGAAAATAAATCTATAATCTGCTTAATGCCAACACTGCGCACGTGTCCTATATTCAACGAACAACTTCTGAATCTAGAAAATGAAGAAATAATAAAAAATAGAGCATGAAGGAATCACTATTCTTTTGACAGAAAAATTGGAAACAAAATTGTATTCTTTAGAAAAATCAATATCTAAAACTGCTGGTTTAGAAAATAATCTTTATTCATGTATAAACTGTTGGGTAATTTTAAGGCGTTATTTGGATGTAGAAAAAGGATTAGTTAATGGAGCAATGGGTAAAGTTGTGGATTTTGTTAGTTATCAGAATAAAGATGGGAATGATTTTTTTTTCAATTAAATTTGACCAGATTGAAGAAGTAAAACAAATTGGTCGTTGTTCAGTTCGTTTTTTGCTTGTTAAAGATTTATATGTCAATAGAAAACAGTTTCCACTTTCTCTGGCATGTGCAGTGACTATTAATAAATCTCAAGGTCTAAGTGTAGACAGTGCTTTGGTGAACATTGGAAGTACTGTGTTTAAAGAGGGTATGGCATATGTTGCTTTGTCCTGAGTCAGAACTTTATCTGTTTTGTTTTTGATTGATTTTGATGACACAAAGGTTACTGTAGATGCAAACTGTGTAAAAGAGTATAATAGGTTAGGAAGAGCGTATGCTCCCAATTTATGTCAATATCATGTATTTGAAAAGCGTGTGGTAAGTCAAAAAAGAAAATATGAGAATATCTGTAGTAAACTTATAGAGAAGAAAAAAAAAACAATATAATTTTGTGATTGCAAGCAAAAAAGAATAGGATACTGTGAAAGAGATTGTTGGTTATCAGTTTGAAAATATTTCAGGTATCAACTGCTATGTTAATGTAGTGGTCAATGTTGTATTTTTTCTTGAAAGTTTGCCACAGCAAATTATGGAGAATCGGGAAAAAAGATATTATTCCTTGTTGCATCTGTTTATGAAAAATTGAGATCTGATAAAAGTAAAATGTAAAGCATTTCTGATATTCGTAATCTTTTGGATATATGTTCTGGTTCTACACAATTTACGCAGAGTATCCAACAAGATGCTCAGGAATTTCTGATGTATATGCTTACCGTATTGGAAAATGAAGCCATAGAAATTGAAAATCTTTTTGGCCTTTTTTATAAATGGGAACATCAATGTGAAAATTGTATGTTTACATGTAGCACTAATATAGACACTGAAAGATTTATATATTTGACATTATTAGACTGTAAATTAGTGTCTTTCAACAAACTAGTTAAAATCAAATCAAAATTTCTTTATTCGATCAGTGGGATATTAATCATAAAAGTTACAGAAACACATCACAGATTTCTAGGTATCCAAACAATTAATTTTAACAATTGGCCAGTTTCTTAGTTCTCAAAAAAGCACATAAAAATGAGGCGATGCTAAAACAGATTAAAGATCAGATAACATTTGTAAAAAATGTACCGCGGGACGACATTGTCTAAAATCGAATTTACGTAAGAGAGGAATTAAAAACCTTTTACGGAGATTACAATAAAATTTACAAACAAATGTGCAAATCAGTTTGCAACGAGAGATCATCACAAGGGCAGCATGGAAGATCATTACTAGAGTAGATATCACCCGGGTAACCCAACATACACGGGATATAATTTAGGCATTTCTGGACAAATCTGTGTCAAGAGATTGTAACAAACTCCAGATAGGAGGGTATCCCTTCGACCTGCATTGGGACCTACAAATATTCCCTTATAGTAGGTTTATTATAAAGTGCATTCATTCTCTCATCATTGGAGAAGACTAAAAAATGAGTCTTTAAAAACTTTTTTGAAACCAATACAAAATTTCCCGGTGAGTCAAACAAACTCCCAGTTTTCCAAGGCTAGGCAGTCAGTTATTATTTGTTGGGGGATGGGCACAGTATCTCTGGACCATACTGAGTGCCATAGAAGGATAGGGGCTACCTTGATCTGATCAGTTATATAGGGAATATTTAGCTCTTGATGTAGTGTAAAATTGGGACAGCTACTGGGGGGGCCCACCATAGATTTCCAGAAACTGTCCTTTATTACTTGATAATCCTTTACTTTGACATTGCCCCATACTCCAGCACCATAGGCTGCTACTGCACTAGATTTAGCCCCATAAACTTTCCTTACAATAGCAGGGTTTCCTGTTCCCAATTTTTTTGAAAAAGAGCGTATGGCATTAGTAATTTTTTCCAGGTACATCCCTCGATTTGCCACCATATTCCCCCAAGCTGCTCAGTAGTCAAAGGTAACCCCTAAATAAGAAAATTGAGCTGTCTGTGCCACTTTACGGTTCGAGATAAAAAAAGCGGAGGGGTTTTCTGCTTCTTCCCTGCGATTTGAGATGTCATCAGTGATGTCATCAGTGATGTCACTGACCATGTCATGAGTGATGCAATATGTGATGTCATCAGCATTGCGGGTGTGCAAGTTATAGTTAGCTGAACTAACTATCAAGGGGGAATTTCTATGGTTTTGTACGAGTGAAATGTCCAACTAACTATAACGTCTCTGAAAGCTATGGTTTTTCAGTGAATTTCTAAGGTTTTTTAAATGCTAATTTCTAACTATAACATGCCTTAAACCTATAGTTTTTTCAGTGAATATATATATATATATTCATTTCTACTATGTATACATGTGAAAATGTCTTGGCCCGCCTGTTTGTCTCGGTGGCACGGAAAAAATGGGTGGAACTGTTTGCCTCGTTGGCACGGAAAAAATGGGTGGAACTGACGTCAGCACGCCGACGAGGTCCTCTCATGACTCCGATGATGTTGTATGGTGTCGCGAGCGGAGCCGTACTATTATTACGTCCTCGTTGACGTGGGAGAGCTAGGAAAGAATTTCTGTGGAATGCTGGTGTAGGGGATAATCACCTAAGTGTTCAGGCAAGTCCTTTGGGAACATCTGTTTATGTTGCCACTCCAGAAACTGAAACCAGTGATCCGAGGCCAAAGGCCCTGCAGATGGCACACGAGATGGGGTGCCCACTCGTGTGCACCGGCAGGGCAGTGAAGTGACAAGAACCACAACCCACAAAAAAGGTAACAAGGGCACTGAATAACACAGGATCTTCTCTTTGTATCTGGCAGGAACAAAGAAGTAAAAATGCCCTAGTACCAAAATGTAGACAACAGTCTTCAAGAGGACCAGCGATGCCGTTTCTGCCTCCCATACCCAGGAGGCGGCACATGGGTCACGCGGTACTGTCATAATGCGGTGGGACTCACACTCGTTGACCTCTCATGGCACTGCTCCACACTTCAGGGAGGACGCTTTCCATTAGCTATGTTTTCTGATGACACGTTGCGCTGGCACATCCAACAACAGAACTCCTTTAGATCCAAACAGACTCTTCCACTCTCTAAGCGGAAGTGAAACCAGGCCACACGGACACTTTCATAATACAACAGCCAGGAATGCACTTTTCGGTAAAAAAAAACACATTACTTCCTCCTAATTAATCAAATAAATGTCTCACTGAAGAACAGGGGCCAGCTTTGGTCGGTAAGCAGCCGTTACAACAATTTCTTTACTTTGCGATAGCATTACAACGCATGCATTACCATGCATGCAATGTGAATTGCGAAGTCATTTCTACGCATTTTTTTTAGAATGCATGGACATTTACCATGCGTGCCTTTACAACAAATTTTGTTTTCCAGGGGCCTCATTTATGAAAAGTGATGCATCGCTGCGTGAAAACAGCGATGCGTCACTTTTCACTGCGTCCTCCTTGCGACACCAATGATGCATATGCATATTTACAGTATGACGCATCATGTCGTAAGGAGTTACAGATACGTCAGTATTTCTGACGTATCTGTAATCGCAAAAGTCACGCATTGCTGGGGTGTGTCACAAAACTGACGCAACTCCAGCAATGCGTCCTTTCACATGGGGAAAGCCCCATGTGAAAGGGCTTGCGTCAGTCTTACGCCTGCTGTGAGGCAGGCACAAGATTATGACGCAAGTGTCCCAAAAGTGACGCAGTGAAATCTCATAGATTTCACTGCGTCACTATTACGAGGCTTTTTGCCGGGGAACGCCCCCTCTGCATACATTATACCTGACGCAGGTATAATGTAGCGCAGGGGTTTACAAAGTGACGCATCTGCTTAGATGCGTCACTTTGTAAATAGTGCGCAACAGGAGGCATGATTTACGCCGCCGATGCATCACAAAAAGTGATGCATCGGAGGCGCAAAACTGACGCAAGGCCTCATAAATGAGGCCCCTGGTATGTATGGTAAATGACCATGCGTTCTAAAAAACATGTATATGATCCACATCGTTGTAAGGAAACAGAGGCTGTTCCATTTCCTCACAACAATGTGCACCGCCCCTCAGAGATAACGTGAAGAAGGAACCACAAGGAGAGAGGAACCAGAGGGAGTGAGAGGTAAGGGGGATTGGGCATGGGGTGGGGGTTTATTTGCCAGGGTTTAGGGTAGTGCAGTGGTGTTTGGGTAGTGTAGGGGTCATGCTGGGGATAGTATTTTAGGGTTTAGGATAGTGCAGTAGTGTCGGGGTCGTGCTGGGGGTGTGTTTTAGGGTTTAGTGTAGTGCAGTGATGTTTGTGTAGTATAGGGGTAGTGCTGGGGATAGTGTTTTAGAGTTTATGGTAGTGCAGTGGTGTTTGGGTAGTGTAGTGGTTCATGCTGAGGGTAGTGTTTTAGGGTTTAGGGTATGGCAGTGGTGTTTGTGTAGTGTAGGGGGTCATGCTGGGGGTAGATTTAGGGTTTAGGGTAGTGCAGTGGTATTTGTGTTGTGAGGGGGTCATGCTGGGGATAGTTTTTTAGGGTTTAGAGTAGTGCAGTGGTGTTTATATAGTATAGGGGGTTAGGGTAGTGCAGTGGTGTTTGTGTAGTGTAGGGGGTCATGCTGGCCGTAGTGTTTTAGGGTCTAGGGTAGTGTAGTGGTGCTTGTGTAGTATAGGGGTAGTGGTTTAGGGCTTAGGGTACTGCACTGGTTTTTGTGTAGTGTAGGTCATGCTGTAGGTAGTGTTTTAGGGTTTAGGGTAGTGTAGTGATGTTTGTTTAGTGTAGGGGGTCGTGTTTTAGGGTATAGGGTAGTAAAGTGGTGTTTGGGTAGTGTAGGGGGTCATGCTGGGGTTAGTGTTTTAGGGTTTAGGGTAGTGCAGTGGTGTTTAGGTAGTGTAGGGAGTCGTGCTGGTGGTAGTGTTTTAGGGTTTAGGGTAGTCCCATGGTGTTTGTGTAGTGTAGGGAGTAGTGCTGGGGGTAGTGTTTTAGAGTTTAGGGTAGTACAGTGGTGTTTGGGTAGTGTAGGAGGTCATGCTGGGGGTAGTGTGTTAGGGTTAGGGTAGTGCAGTGGTGTTTGTGTAGTGTAGGGGGGTCGTACAGGGGATAGTGATTTAAGGTTTAGAGTAATGCAGTGGTGTTTGGGTAGTGTAGAGGGTAGTGCTGGGGTAGTGTTTTGGGTTACGGTAGTGCAGTGGTGTTTGTGTAGTGTAGGGGGTCATGCTGGGGTAGTGTTTTAGGGTTTAGAGTAGTGCAGTGGTGTTTGTGTAGTATAGGGGGGAGTGTTTTAGTGGTTAGGATAGTGTAGTGATGTTTGTGTACTGTAGGGGTCGTGCTGGGTTCTAGCGTTTTAGGGTTAGGGTAGTGCAGTTGTGTTTGTATAGTGTAGGGAGTCGTGTTTTAGGGTTCAGGGATGTGCAGTGGTGTTTCGGTAGTGTAGGGGGCATGCTAGGGGTAGTGTTTTTGGGTTTAGGGTAGTGCAGTTGTGTTGGCGTAGTGAAGGGTGTCGTTCTGGGGGTAGTGCTTTAGAGTTTAGGGTAGTGCAGTTGTGTTTAGGTAGTGAAGGAGGTCATGCTGGGGGTAGTGTTTTAGGGTTTAGGGTAGTGCAGTGGTGCTTGTGTAGTGTAGGGGGTCATGCTCGGGGTAGATTTAGGGTTTAGGATAGTGCAGTGGTGTTTGTGTCATGTAGGGGGTCATGATGGGGTAGTGTTTTAGGTTTTAAGGCAGTGCAGTGGTGGTTGTGTAGTGAAGGTGGTTGTGCTGGGGGTAGTGTTTTAGGGTTTAGGGTAGTGCAGTTATGTTTGGGTAGTGTAAGGTGTCATGCTGTGGGTAGTGTTTTAGGGCTTAGTGTAGTGCGCCCAACCAGCCACAGTATTCGTGGATAAGGGGGATCCTGACTCTTTTGAGCGCTCCGCCATTTGAATAATTTGGGTCAAGGGCCATACCACGTCCAAGACCGATCAATTCCTTTCTTGGGATCCCTCATACACCTAGAGAAAAAGGTACATAGTTTCTCATCAATTTCAGGTGTGTGTGTCACCTTCCCCTTCAGTGAGGGTCTGGGGCATTCTCCCCCATCCTATTCCTGACCACCCTTTCAAGGGGTTGATGGATTTTCCCCACCACATTCTCTGCCACTTTGGCATCAGTGGTCCACTCCGCCGACCTGAGATGGTAAATTTGGGTAGGCTCGAACATGTCTGAGTGGACCCCGTCCCCAACCGGGGACTGAGAGGAGTGGTACTCTGGATGCCAGGGAGGCCCGAGTCCTTATCCTCATCGGAGGAGAAATCGTCCTCCAAAACACCCTCTCCCTCTAAGGGAAACCCGCCATAGGGTCTACTATAGAGGTGACAGCATTGAAATTTTCTCCGGGCTCCTCCTCCTCCCGGCAGGGTGCATGTTTTAGCTTTCGCGCACTCTTGAGGAAGGTCTCCTTAAATGTATCAAATACTTCCAAGTGTCCTGCATTATGCTTAACGGCCCTTTTGTTCCCCATCTGGGAGCTACTGGGACCCGCCACCTCCAGATCTGGGTCACTGAACATTCCCGGGATGCTTTTCGCCAGCTTGTCAACCTGATCCCTCAGAGGAGCCTGCGCCCTAGAAATTGCCAGAGAGAGAGCTTGGGCCACTGCTGGAGGGAGAAGTTGGGGGGCCATTCCTCCTCCACTTCCTGGTAGGAGGAGTAAAAATTATCTTCTGGAGAACACATGATAGCAGAGGGTGTGAGCACAGAACAAAATTAACATCCTTAAGGCAACCCCCTTGCCGGTGCTCCAACATCTGGGCTTTCCCCGAAGCTGTTATAAGAACAGACTGAGGTGCAATATCAATTACCACCACCAGGTGGCGCTGGTCACTAACTTGGCCGTGTGGGGAAATCACCGTGTACCGGTGTCTAAATTAGGCGAGGGTTAGTCTGGAAACAAGTGGACACTAAAGGAGTAACCGGATTCCCAAACGTGCATAAAGACCAGCGGAAGCACTCGGCGCAGCTGCCTCGCTAGGACCAGACGCGCCTGACAGGATCTCACCGCGCGCAGTGCGTACAGTGGAAGGAACTGCGAGGGGGAGAACGCGCTCAGGCAAGAGCCTGCTGCGCAGGGAACATGAAACAATACCAAGGCAATAATGCTAATAACGTGCACAAGAAACCGCTATACAAACAGCAACAAAGTCAGATTAAGCCAAGAATGTAAGGAATGCACTTAACTGGCGAGCAGTGAAGAAAGAGGAAGCGGAAGGGACGTCACAATATAATATACGATGGACTGTGATATGATTGGACTATAGTTGCCTTGGAGACTACCCCCCTTATGGTTCATGGGTTGTGTAGTCTTTTGTTTAATGATTGATGTGTTACGTTTTCCTTGAACTGCTATGCAAATAAAGTGAGGACAGAAATGCATAATCCTTGCCTCCGTCCTGCCATAGAATTCATTAAACTTTATTCGATCTGATTTAGAAACATAGATCATAAAAGTGTACATAAAAATAGTAAATCCTCTTTCATAATACAATATAGTGAGAATTAATTAAAACCAGTAGGTAAAAAAGGGTGTTACAAAGCCCGGTTCAGGGCAACTTCATGTTAACAGTATCGTAAAGTTCAATGTTTCGCAAGATCAATCTCATTTACTTCATGCAAAATACACAATAAGGGGTCCAAGTAAGATGTAACACTCCAATACCTGACCAGTCTGAACTATATAAAAAGGCAGAAAAACTAAAAATAAAAAGTGTTTTGCACACTTCTGTCATTGGGCTATATGTGGGCTACATATGGGTGATATTTGTGCTACATTTTGGGTCTTTTTTCTCTGGTGGCCATATGGGAGACTTATTTGTTATGAAGTTTCCTAATTTCCTCATTTACTGCAGTCTCCTCAGTAGGAAATGCTTTTAGTTTTGTACTTTGATGCCATCAAGAAGGCATTCATTTGTGTCACACATTTGCCATAAATTCAGTATGTTAGCTCTCTAGTTGTTCATTAGATCACTGTAGTAAAACTACTGCACACCAGTGAGCTAACTGGAAGTCTACTGCTGGTATTGAAAGTGATTGTTTCCGTCTGCATGTCAACATTTTCCAATGCAACAGGAAGATATTAGATATCTCACTTAAAACATGTCCTAATTTTTCTTTCAACAGCACTAACCATAATTTCTATGACAAAATGAACCCCATCATTTTGTTCCTTTTTAAATTAAATGTTTTAAGTGTTACCAGTTTATTTCAATCAAGATGGTTTCAGGTGTGCCATACTTTTGGCATAAGTAATGCTATTAGCGCTCTAGCTGTTCTTTAGTCAGCCAGGCAAAAACCCTCTGCACCTTGGTTCACGCAGAATCTCCAAACCGAAAAAAGCAAATGTAAATGACTTGAACGAATATGGCGAAAAACCTACTGTGCTGAAACCAAAAATATTTACAGGAAAGATGTGAACCAATTCCACAAATTGAAGCATATCGCTATAAAAGAATATATACCGACTCAAATCAAAGCATCTAATAACACTTCCAAATAAATTTTTAAATTTGTCCAAAGCTTCATGAAACCGGAAACTATGAAGAGTAACATTACTCCATCAGAGACCCTCAGTGAAAACTTATCGAGCTTTTACCAAGAAAAACCGAGGAAATCTATACCTCCTTCAATGTGAATGAAATCCTGGCATTACCTCAATCCTCTCATTTAGAAACTTGGTCAGATTTCAGCCCAGTCTGCCCTGAAACCTCGCTTAACTTACTGCAGCAAATTCAATCCGGCTCTCCCATGGATCCCATCCCGGCCAAATTTTTTAATACACTGGCCCACCTGATCACCCCTCACTAAATGTGCTCTGGAATGCTTCAGTGAAAACAGGCATTTATACGACTGTGTGGAAAACAGCCCTTATCCAACCCATTCTAATAACAAAAAATGCAGATCCAGCCATTTTAAAAAACTTTAGACCTATCTCCCTCTTGCCTGCCCCGGCCAAGGCTCTTGAAAAGGAGGTACAAAAAGGCTATCGAACTTCCTAGAAACCAACAAGCTTCTCCATGATACACAGTCTGGATTTAGAGCTGGTTACAGCACAGAGACTGCACTCTTGGAAGTTATGGAAACTATTCGAGAAACCCTGGACAAGGGCTGCTGTGCAATGTTGGTGCTGCTTGACTTGTCAGTAGCATTGGACACTGTGGCCCACAAGATTCTCCTCAACACACTTAGACAACTAGGGATTTCAGGGACAGTTTTAGCATGGTTTCAGTCCTTCCTTGAGGGACAAGTCCAAAGAATCAGGCTGCAACCGTTTGCTTCATCACCCCGCCCTCTGATCTGCGGAGTCCCCCAGGGGTCGGCCCTCAGCCCCACCCTTTTTAATATTTATCTTGCTCCCTTAGCTCCACTTATCAAAAAACAACTCAGAGGAAGCGTTCACCAAATTTAAGCATTGCCTAATAGACATCTCTACCTGGATGACTACCAATTGTCTACGGCTGAATGCCGATAAAACCGACGTTTTTTTCTTTAACCAACCTTCGCCCCACAGATCTGACCTTTGGTGGCCTTCGGTGCTTAATCCACCCCCTTGCCCTGTTACTTCAACCAGAAATTTGGGTTTCAAAATCGACAATACTCTGTCGTGCAAAATCCAAATAGGACATGTTTCCTCCACATGTTTCTGGAAACTAAAGGCTCTGCGTAAATTCCTCCACCTACTACCTATAGAGTGCAGAAAAACAATTGTTTACACTTTAGTGACATCCCAACTAGACTATGCTAACAGTCTATACCTGGGCCTACCCGACTATTTGTACAGAAAGCTGCAAACAATACAGAACGCAGCTGCGAGGCTTTTAAGAAACATCCCCCTCAGACATCATATCTCACCTCATTTATGCAACCTTCATTGGCTGCCAGTAAGGAAGCGAACAGAATTCAAGGCACTCACCATTACCTACAGAGCAATAAATGGCACCGGCACCCATTACCTTAGGAAACTAATTCATGAATCCCATCAGACAAGAAATCTCAGATCAAACAACCAAGAACTTCTTGTTAGACCTCGTTTGGCCAAAGCCAGAATAGGAGGACGCTCTTTCTCAAAACAGCCATCCTATGGAATTCTTTACCCCTACAAATCAGGTAGGCCCCTTCGGTTATTCAGTCTTCCCTAGCCTCGGACGGGCCCCACTATGTTGACTCTACCACTCCTCCTCTCTGCGCAGCGCCAGGACACTCCCGTCGGGGGTAGCCGCAAGCTTTATAAGATACTTGATTATTATTATTATTATTATTAACTATATGGGAAGCTGCAAGAACCCTTGTTGGGTGTACATGTTTTACTGAGAATGTCAGACTTCATTCTCACATGACCTAGAATGATAATGTGAATTTACAGAAAATATGCTCTCATTTTAGCTTCTGTAGTACCTTCCAAAACTCTATGGGACAAGCATGTGAAAATAATTTTCACTCAAACATGATATCCCAGCAGAAGATTTTCAAAGGGTAAAATCACCTTAGAACACACCAGAATTCCTGAAATTAGTATGGTACCATCAACAAATGAATTTTATTGTAACTGAATTCTGTTATCACCCTTTATAGTTCTCCTTTTAGCGACCATCAAAATCCTTGATTCACTACAATGCGTTTCAATGGAGTACTATCATTTATATTGGTCCCAAGATGGCTGCCAGCAATTCCAGGATAAAGTGCTGACAGCCAATCAGATCTCACAATGAAATGTGTGGTTAGGTTCCGCCCAGATATCAATATTTTTTCTTTTTCAAATTTCTCAGGAACTACTGAACGGATTTACACCATTTAACAAAAGGAGTTCTTCCTGAACCAAGGGCTAAAGTTTTGCTAAATTTGGTGTAAGTCCGTTCAGCAGTTGGGGTTGTAGCCATTTCTAAAGTTTCCTGTGGGAATGAACATGGAGAAAACACGTTTTGGGACCCCTTTTTTCTTGGCCCCTGCTGGCAGAATCAACACGAAACGTTTAAGATAGTAGCTAACATGAGCACCCCACGAGTTTTGAAAATTTCGCAAAGATTCGTCAACCGGCGCCAAAATGATTGGGAAAAGAATGTTAAAATTTTCCGATGGATAATAGGTCCTAACTATAACTACCTACTTGCGAACTACTGAACGGAATTCCACCAAATTCGGCAAAAAGGAAGCCTTGTTTCAAAAAGAACTTTTTTTGTTAAATGGTGTAAATTCGTTCAGTAGTTGCTGAGAATATCAAAAAATAAAGGTTCGATATATAGAGGCACAGAGGATCCGCACACCCTGCCGATCACGAGCTGCATTCTAATTGGCTGTCAGCACTTCAAACCAGGAAGTGTTGGCAGCTATCTTTTGCCTCGGTAAAACAAAGGAACAAGAAAGCAGTAAAAGAAATGTGCAAAATGAGAAAAGGGGGCAGGGTAGAAATACCCTGAACGCCCAGGCCTGCTCAGGGGTCGCACAAGGACCCCCAGGGCCCAAAAAAACACTTAAAAAAACAAATCGGCTAAATTCACGCTGGGTGTGCAAATCCAGGTGAGACCATTTTAAAAAAACGAAGCGTGGGCTCCTGCACTTCATTTAAATAAAGCTCCCATGTGGGCAAGGTCCCAGGGGCAGAAAAAAGCATGTGTGGGGGCCTCGAAACCCCCCCACACTGCCCCGGGGACCGCCATCCCCTGGGCTTTGTATAAATATTTGCAGGAGCACACGATTCCCCTAGCCATGGGGATCGCCACCCTTGGGGATTGTTTTTTATAGTTTGGGGGCCTCTAAGGCCCCCTAAGCCCCGGATTACTGCCACACCCCGGGGCTCTCGTTAATTAAATTTGCAGGGGGGCACTAATATACACATTTTGGGGTCAGTTTTGGACCCCCGAGCCCTGGGGACCACCACCTCCCCGAGGCTGTGCCATAGGTGGGAGGGGGGCCGTGTGGCACCCCTCTTTGAGCCAGTGATGGTTCTGGGGACGGCCACCTTCCAGGGATGGCTCCTGCAGTGTCCCGAAGTAACCACCCCTGGGACACTGCTGATTGCAATGACAGGGCGTGAGCCTCCCGGCTCCTGCTCGGTAATTGCCCTGGTCTTCCAAAAACAAAACCAGATTGCTTTTCCACACGGGGACCTACATGTCAGTAGGCCCTCGTGTGAACTCGTGGGGGACTGTTGGGGAATTGAGGAGCACCCCACGGGCCCCAAAGAGGAGGAGGCCGACCTGCTGAGAACGCCGTGCAGCCTGCGGCGCAGACCGGGATCGCGCTGAAGGACCATTGGCTGCCGGATTGTGCTGAGGACGAGCGGCGCTGCTGTGAGGTGCCCTAAATCGCCAGTGAGTTGTGCGAGCCCGCACCTCCTTTACTGCAGCGCGGAAGCTTCACGGACCGTAAGAACTGCAACCAGTGTCCGCTTCTTTTTCATTTATTCACCTGATGCTGCAGGATTGTTCCGGGTAAAGCCTCCATAAAGGTGCTTATTTCATTGAAATCACGCATCGCGACTTTGCAGTGATTGTTTCAGATCGAGCCTGATTCCAAGATGGCGGCAGTGCTGTGTACGTTTGTCATCGGAACACCTTGAACGCTGGTAAGAGGCAGGAAATGTATTTATATGGCCATACTTCATGGAGGCAGCGCAAGTGTTTTACAGTTAGCGCTGTATGGAGGGGCTGTCTCTTTGTTACCTGGGGAATTATCAAATCAAGTGCCTGACCCTAAAATGGAGGTCAGATTGTGACAAAGGGATCTATATGAAAACCCCGGTGGTGCCGAACGATGCAGTTTTGAAGTGGCTGCAGCAGCAACCATTGGAGTAGTGCCCTTTACCAGCAAGAAGAGATCCAATGTAGGTTCAATGTGAGCTGCCTATATAGTTATGTTTGATCTCAAGCAATAATACCTACCTGATGCCCTGGACAATATAAAGTTGTGGAACACTTCCTATCGATTAGAAGGCAATGCAGAGGTATTCTGAAACAAAGTGGTGTTCATTAACATTTGTTAGGTCCTTGTTCTTTGGATTGTGGCGTTTCTGTGATTGTATACCCGGAGCAAACACTAGCGCCCCCAGACCTACCAGCAGAAATGAAGGGGCCCCATAAAGTCGGTCTCCAACTCCAGTGAGACTGTTTGATTTCTGCCGATACACCTTACTGGTCCTCGCAAAATGGCGGCCACCTAGAGGCTTCGCCAACAACTGTCTGACGTGGGCGCCCTTCAGTGCAGGGACTGACGCCTTCCCCCCTTCCCCTCCACAACCCTGTGGGGGCCCGACGCCTCTGCCCTACAAAGAGGTGATTGAGCCCGTTAATTGCTGAGTGCCACAGGCTGGCGGGAAGGCTCACTCTCTCCTCAGCGCAGCAAGAAGTGCTAGCTGCACTGTTCAGGCCATTAACAGCTGTGTAGCAGGTAGTGCAGGCAGCATCGTTTAGGACCTTTACAGCTGCGCAGCAAGTAGTGCCATCTGCATCATTTAGGCCTTTAACAGCTGCACAGCAAGTAGTGCCAGCTGCACCATTTAGGCCTTTTACTCCTGCACAGCAAGTAGTTCCAGCTGCACCGTTTAGGCCTTTTACAGTTGCGCAGCAAGTAGTGCCAGCTGCACCGTTTAGGCCTTTTACAGCTGCGCAGCAAGTAGTGCCAGCTGCTCCATTTCTGATTGAGTTAGGACTCTGGCTGCGTTGGCAGCAACCTTGACATTATGGTTTCAGAGCATTTGAGTCCCCCTCTGAGATGGCCAGTTGGCCAGGGAGACTGCGAGGTTTGTACAGAGCCAGGCCCTTTTTTTTTAGTATATGTGGAGCTAGGAAATGCTTTTCATGTTGTATGATTTACACACCCTGTTCTGAGCCCCTCTAAAAGTGGCCTTATGATGACGAGTCTGTCGTGCATATTTTGATTTTGCTAGTCAGATTTTGTTCCACCCAATGCTCTTTGCCCCTAATGTTAGTGATTCTCAGGAGATTAGGGTCCAATAGTAGTCTGTTGAGATTATGGGTGTACAATGCGTTTATTGCCGAATGTGCTTCTGTTACAGGCTGATGCTAAGTACAATGATCACCAGTGGTCACTGGGTGTTCGTTTGTGATCTGTTTTACTTTGACTAATTGTGCTTCGTGATGGCTTTGACAGTGGTCCAGTTGGTCCTATCATATGTAAACATTTCCCTTGTAAATATTATCTAGTGCCAGTTGGCTTCATGTATACCTAGATGAAGGGCCCAACAAATACCCACCTCTCTTCCGGAACAGCACATTAGTCCAGATTTCCTCACCCAACGTTTGGAATATGTGCCCCCTTTTAGTCCTCATACCTCTCCTCACTACTGCTTTCCTAGTAACACCCTTCTCATATCCCCCCCACTCCTTCTCCTCATTTTCCCAACATGGCCACCACTCGAGTTAAGGCTGGAACTAAGTGCTTCAAAATCATTTATCCTCCCAGCCAGACTAAAGCTTCAGTAAAATGATTGAAGCATAACACTATTGAACGTTTGCCTGCTTCCCTTTTTGTTGAACAATTTTACAATGGTCGTTTTGGGAGGTGCAAAAGCGATTTAATTTTCTTCACTCACGACACCCCCTCTTGGTCCACCAGCTTATATAATTCCCTTAACGTCACCTCCTCCTCCTCTATCCCTCATGGGAAACAACTTAAGATTTCCCCCTCTGCGTATTTGAACGGCTCCCTCACCATCTCAATCTATAACAACGGTATTGTCATGATCCAAGGCAAAGACACCTGTCTCTCTCTCTTTAGCCACCTCTTCCCCTCCCTACTCCCCTCCTCTGCGACTGGGTATTCTCCTGACTCTCCATCTAGCTCCACCCTTTACTCCCTTTCTCCTCCCCTGAACCTACTTCACTCCAATAGGCTGCACCCTCGGGAGGCACAGGTCGGCCCTCTTCCCTCCACCTCCCTTGTGCCCTCCTCTCCCTTTCCTCCCACTTCACAGTATGCCCCCCCTTCATCACGTCAGCCTTACCACTAGCTAATACTCTCCTCATCCAATCTGCACCGTCCCTGTACTCCAATCTCATCTCCTCCCCCTATTCCTACCTGCTACCCCCTTTTTTAGTCCACACCTCCTCTGACCTCCTCCCCAGCTAACTTTCCTTATGCTCCCCTCATTCTTCCCTCTCCCCCTCTTCTCTACTCCCTCCTCCCCCTGCTTCTTACCCTGATTTCTCCACAATCCCATTGCATCTCTCTCCTTCCAACCACTCCGCCAGCAATGCTGTGCTACCCCCTTTCCCCCCTTGGTAACCCTTTCCATCTCCCTCTATCGGGCCCAGCAGAACCATTTCCTTTTTTCAACTTCCCCTTCTCCCAACTCCCCTCACTCTGCCAGATTCCTGTTCCCTCACAGCCACCTCTCCTAGCCAACAGGACCTCTCCAACCACCTCCCCTCTTTTCCTCCCAAACCTCCTACACTCCTATGACACCTCACAGTCCACCCCTCTTCCTCTCCTTCTACCCCACCGCCTTGATCTGCACCTATCTCCCCCTAAATATGTCCTTAATTCCTTTCCTTCATGCACCGCCAACAGACAACTCTCCATTCACCTCTGATACACCAACCCCCGCTCTCAACCTCTACCTTTCCCCACCTATGAACCCTACGCCCCAGCTCTCTGCCTGTCCCCCCACCTCTCCCTGCCACTCCACCTCTCCACCACCAATTTCACCCCCTCCTTTTGCCATCGAGACACCCAATCGTCCGTGCTCAGCCCTACTCTCTCTTGAAATTAAGCTAGGCTCTCTTATCACCTCCATCTCCCAGCTTGTAGCTTCCATCTCACTTTTAAGCTCAAAGATTTCCACTTTCCCATTCACCTCAACTCCTTTGGAAAACTCTCACCTTCCCACGAGATGCACCTCGCCCCCTTACCCCATCATAGCCAAGCATAACCTGTCGTCTGCAGACATCGTTCACTCACCAAGCCCTTGAATGCCACCCTCCTTCAACTTACATCTCCGAGTAACCCAGCTATCTACACTATTCTGACCACCTCTTCTGTCAGAACCAACCATCCACCTAAACCCTCCCGTGCACCCCTGTATAAGTACAATATCCCTATCACCCTTCTTAGCCCAAGTGCCCTGTCACCAAAACAGTCTCGACAGAGCTGCGCTGTCTGCTCCACAACTGCAGATCTGCAATAAAACACAAACTAAAAATCTCTGATACCATCACCTTTCACAATATTGACATGTTCTTCCTAACCTGGTTCAACGATGCCTCTCACTCTATGTTTGATCTCCTATTACCCACAGGCTATTCTTTTTTTAGGAATGACAGACCTGTCAAAGTTAGGGGAGGTGTTGCCGTCATCTTTAGAAACTCCCTTCAACTTAAGGCTTCTCCCATCAGCGCCTTCAGCAATTTTTGAATGCCTATCCCTTAAACTTCAACTACACCACCGCTCACCCCTCAGATTCCATGTCATTTACCCCCCACCTGGCAGCGGCCCTTCGTTTATGGAGGAACTCACTGACTTCATCAGCGACCAATACTCGCAAAGTGACAATCAGACCTTCGTGGGTGACTTCAATCTCCACTGGGGCTCTCTGCAAGACTCTTCTGCGAACTTGCTGGCCACCTTCCTCTCTACAAACGATCTTATCCAACACTGCACAGAATCAACACACTCTAAGGGCTCAATCCTTGATCTTGTCATTTCTAAAGTAGGCATGCTTTCTATCGCTACCCCTATTCATGTAGACTGGTCTGACCACCTCCTCATCCCATTCTCTCTTCACCTAGCACACTCTATAACTCTTGGTCAACCTAAGAGGGCTACCTCCTGGTTCTGTGACACTAAACATATTGACACCGTTTCCCTCTGTGAATCAGCTTTGCTGTCACATCCAAGGCTAGATCCGAACCTAGATGTTGACGTTCTCACCTCCCAATGCCTCTCGGTCCTAGCAGTCTAAATCAATAACGTCGCTCCTCTCCAAAACAAAAAGAAAAGGCTCATTCCCTCAGCACCTTGGTTCAACGAATCCCTCTATGAAGAAAGGAAGCACCTAAGACTCCTGGAGAAACAGTGGAGGCAAGCGCCCTCCACCGATAATTTGGCCACGCTTTGTTCAGCAAGATCCAAGTACCACAAGCACATCTTCCTTGGGAAAGCATCACACTTCAGAAACCTCCTTGACTCAGCCAAAAATAGACCCAAAAAACTTTGATCTCATCAAGAAAACTGCAGCACTGAAAGAGCCCTGCGGCAAGTGATTGATGACACGCTGTGGATACTCGATTCGGGGGGTCTTGTCTTCTAATTCTCCTGGTCCTTCCTGCAGCCTTTGACACTGTCAATCACAACACCCTCCTCAACACTCTTCAACAGAGAATGGGCATGGAGGGCACTGTGCTTAAATGGTTTGCTTCCTTCCTCTCTGATAGAACCCAAAAGATCGAAATAGCGGACAGTCTTTCATCACCTTGGGCCAAGGTCAAGGTGTTCCTCAAGGGTCTATACTTGCACCCACATTGTTCAATCTCTATTTGGAACCACTGGGAAATCTCCTAAGTAAATCCAGGGTCCACTATCATCTCTACGCAGACGACACTCAAATCTACCTCAAGGTTGCCTCCACTCACGACCTCTCCATCCTAAGCTCTACTCTGGACTCCATTCAAAACTGGATGTCAACACATCAACTGATTTTGAATCCCTCCAAAACTGAATTCCTCCTCCTCTTCTCCTCACTTTCTCCTCCCCCGGTTCAATCATGTATGGAGCAGATGAATCTACTGAACAATAAACCCATCATTGTCGGCAGCGCAAAATCCCTTGGTGTGATACTCGACACAAAACTCAATCTACTCTCCCACATTAATTCAATTGCAAAGTGTGGTGTCCTTTACATGAAAGAAAGTTCAGAAACCAGGAAAGTAAGCCAAGAGGTATTTATTAAACCTCTTCCACAAAAGACAGTCTAGTAACTGACTATAAGGGAATCCAACCAAGGCAAGATTCTAGAATCACTACAGTAAAGATTCTTGGTACATTAAAGGTACAGTATCAATAAATGAACACCTTCACATATCTCCCCCCAACAAAGAAAGAAGAACAATGAGTAAAACATATAAAACAAAATTCAAACGAAGAAGAGATTGAAAAGGTCATAATGCATAATCTCTCAAATAGGAGGGTGGTCTACGTATTCTTTGACTTCTAGAGGGAAGCATGAGTAGGTTAGAGTTATTGGCAGAATTGGAGAACATATGAGATGAAGCTTGACTATCATAAGAGGAAACAGGTATAGGTATCCTTGACTTAACAACAACAACTCTGCTTTTATTCCAAATTCTACCATCCTCTGTTTTAATGGCATTCCTAAATATTTTCACAACAGCTTTTACATCTGAGAATTTGGACCAATTTCTGCAACCAACAGGAGCTTTGATGCGAACCAAGTCACCAACAAGAACTTTTTGAGCATTTACACACTTTCTTTTATCAAAATAAATCTTTCTCTCATCTTGCTTCTTTTCTTCCCTCCTTCGCCACTCACCTATTCCATTATCAACCAGGCCTTTATCAAGATCCATCCAAGCAGGACACAGATAGGTGTTGGGAGCCCTTCCTTTAAACAAAACAAAGGGGGATCTACCAGTGGTTGTGTGGGGAGCATAGCGATAAGCATTTATTCTGTCTTGTAGGACAGATTTCCAATTTAAGCCAGATGATCTTGCTAACTGTATAGCCTCCTTCAGGGTTTTGTTAACTCTCTCAACAGCACCGTTGGTCTCTGGGTGGTATAAAGAACACTTCTTATGTACAATACCTGATTTTCCCATAAACTCTTCAAAAACCCTTGAACAGAATTGTGGACCATTATCTGACAGGAGACTATTGGGGAAACTTTCTTTTTTAAAAATGGCATCCAGAAACTTTATTACTTCTTCAGATGTGATTTCCCTTACAGCGCTCACCTCAATCCATCTGGAATAGAGATCCATAAGAACTAAAAGGTAAGGTGTATCACTTACACCTGATAACGGACCAACTATATCTATGGCTAGCTCATCCCAAGGATGTCTTGGGAGGGATCGCTTAACCATTGGCATCTGTCTAGTTTTAAGTATTTTATCACTTGCAGAACATTCTGGACAATCCCTCACTAATCTTTCTATCTCCAAATCCATCCCTGGCCACCAAAATTGCAAGCGTAATATTTCTTTGGTTTTTACAATACCAAGATGTCCAGAGTGAGCATGAGATAAAAGTTTTTTTCTAATACCCAGTGGAGGAACCATTTTTGTTCCCCTAGTTAAAAAACCAGAGTGAATAGAAAGTTCATCGGAAACCAAGGTCCAGGGTTTCTCTAAACGAGAGTTATTGTTCAAGGACAGCATAACTCTTTTTAAATCTTCATCTTTTTCAAGTTCATCTCTCCACTCTTTTTCCTCAATCGCTCCTTCTGTAATTTCACATACATTTATAGATTCATCACAACAACCTACAGCATCATCTTCATCAAAATTCTCTTGACCAACCATTCTCGAGAGACAATCAGCAGACTTGTTTGCGACACCTGGGATATATTCAACGGAGAAATCAAACTCTTGTAATGAAACAATCCATTTTCTAATTCTTGAAGAGATTGAATCTAATCCCTTCTTATCAAAAATTTCTTTTAAAGGTTTATGATCTGAATAAACTAGAATCTTGGTACCCCAAACTAGGTTTCTTAACTTTCTCAGGGCCCAATAGATGGCAAGAGATTCTTTTTCTATAACGGAATAATTTAGTTCCGAGCCCCTTAGACATCTTGAGGAGCAGCAAATCAAATTGTCCCTCCCATTTCTTTTTTGTATTAGGACAGCACCAAGTCCTTTTTCACTTGCATCAGTGAATAAAATTGTGGGAAGACCTGGTATAAATGCCTGTAGAGAGGGAGCCTTGTTCAATTCAGATTTAATCCCTACAAATTCAGATTTGCATACATCTGACCACACATACTCCACATTCCTCGATGTCAACTTTCTCATAAACTGTGTTTTGTCCGCAAAATTAGGAATAAACTTCCCATAGAACTCCACCATACCAAGGAAGGAAATTAATTCTTCCTTATTCTCTGGATCTTTTATTTTGTTGATAGTGTCAACCAGCTCTTTTTTTGGAAAGATGCCCATGTCGGTTATTCTATGGCCTAAGTAATTTACTTCCTTCACACCAAATTTACATTTGTTTTTCTTAAGTGTCATACCTGCATCTTCCAAACGTTTGAGTACAGCACAGACACGACCAAAATGTTCTTTTGAACTATTCCCATAAATAAGTAAGTCATCTTGGTAACATCTTACACCAGATATTCCTTCTAACATTCTTGCCATGATCCTTTGAAAGACGGAAGCCGCTGACACCAGTCCGAACGGCATCCTTTTATACCTAAAAGTACCCATGGGGGTGATAAAGGCAGTTAGGTCTTGGGAATGTTCATCTAATACAACCTGATGATAGGCTGAGGCAAGATCAAGTGTAGTGAAATACTTGGCTCCTTCCAGGGTGCTAACCATTTCATCAATATTGGGAAGAGGAAACTTGTCCACAACTACCTCCTTATTTAATGCTCTTAAATCAACACAGAGTCTAATCTCACCTGTAGGTTTCTTAACTATGACAACGGGGGCCAACCACTCAGTAGCCTCAACTTGTTCAATGACATCATTCTTTAACAATTTGTCTATTTCCTCTTTTACTTTATCCTGTTCCATTAATGGTATTCTTCTAACTTTCGCTATGACAGGGACAGCATTCTCTCTTAATCTAATGTGATGCTTATAACCTTGTAAACAACCTAAGTTTTCCTTAAATACTTTTGGAAATCTACTAGCTAAATCCTCTCCCAATTCCTTATTTGACTCATTTCTTTCCAGTATCTCTACCTGATGAATTTGTACTTGTGGATCTGCATTGGGATCTAAAGTTACACCAAGTTGACCTTGGTGTACCCAGCCTAACAAGATATCACCCTTCTTTGCCACATATATTTTCCCTACAATAATTCTATTCCCAAGTTCAATCTCCGCCATAAAACATCCAACCATTTTAATTGGGTTATCTGAGTACCCAAGGGGCCTAATATCTGATCTCATTAGTATTACTTTTCCAGCAAAATGCTTATTAAATAATTCCTCATCAATTAGGGTGATGCGAGAACATGAATCGAATTTAAAATCTATCATTACATTTCCTACTTTTACAGGATGAATAGGATGATCTACTTCTCCACATTTTATCTCAAAAGTAACAGTTCTGACTTGTGGTTGGGACTGATTCCAACGTTTTCTAGACATGTCAGGTCTAAACATTTTTGATCTGCAACATTTACCATAATGTCCCTTTTTGCCACATACATTACATACAATTCTTAATGCAGGACATAGTGGAGAATTAGCCAAATGTCCTACTTGGCCACATCTAAAACATGTAAATTTATTACTTTGTCCTGGAAAATTATTTTGAAAACCAGGATTTGTAGAAAAATCATCTTTTCCTGAGGCAGACTGAGTTTCATTCTTGTCTTGTTTCTTGACTTGACAAATTATTTCTTCAACTTTTGTGTCTTCTTTCTTTTCAACAATAGATGTTTTATCTTTTTCTTTTCTTAATTCTCCCACGCACTTTGTCATGTGTTCTACTTGTTTAGCTATTGCTAAAACTTCTTCAAGGGGCGGTTCATCTTTTAACCAAAGTTCCTTTCTTATTTCATCATGGGAACATCTGAGGACAAATTGATCCCTAATCCTTTCATCGAGTGTTAAGCCAAAATTGCAAGAGGAAGCTAGTTTCCTTAATGAAGAAACATAGTCTTCTACAGTTTCATCTCTCTTCTGTTCCCTTAAGCCGAAGTGATATCGTTCCATGATGGTACTAATCCTTGGAAGATAGTGTTTATCCAGTTGTGCAATTGCAATTTTGTATTCATTTAAATTGCGTTGTTCCCCAGCAGATAGGTCAGGGAGGTGTTCTAGGACATCTTGTCCTTCTCCTCCTAAACAATGTAAAAGGAGGGCTAGCTTCCTTTCAGCACTTAGGTTAGTTCCACAAACTCTTGCGTAGTTGGCAAAAATCTTTTTCCATTTTTTTCCACTTTATATTCGGTTCTCCTGGAGTATTTAAAAAAAATGCGGGTTGAGTTACATTTTGCATTTCAAGGATTTTCTTTTGAAGTTCCAATTATATTAAATTCCCTCTTTTTTTTTTTTTTTTTTTTTTTTTTTAAAGAAGAATGTTCACAACAAAGAGAGTTTATTTTCAGAATCTTTCTTTCTATTGCTGTGTTCTTTTCCCTCTAGGCTAAATAATTGTTGAGTTAAAGAAGATTGGAATCCTCCAATAATGGTTAAATTGGAATGATCTGTCTTGCTTTCTTGTATTCAATAAGATTCTATTTGATGACACACAATGTGAGGTGATTGCGCAAGAAAACGTTCTTTTATTTCATTGTTTCGCGTTTTTTTTTTTTTTTTTTAAACAGGGCAGTAGAGGGCGCTGTTGTATTACAATAGCAGAACAGCGCGAGCACGACAATCCATACGCGTGTATTGCTCGTGATGTCTATTCCATGAATGCGAGCCAGGTGATTAGCGCGAGCAAAGGAATCAAAGCGCGTGTAACATTCGTGATGTCAGTTTCATTAACGCGAGCAGGGCAATTTGAGCACGAGCCCTGTTCAGCGCGAGAAATGTTCGTTTTGACTTCTCAATTAAAGACAGTCTTTTCTTTTAAGTAAAATAATCTCCTCGAGAAGCCTCCCACCTTACTCCTCACCGTTTTTTGTTTTTTTTTGTAACTGCCGCTGGGAAGACTCCGCTTCCTTTTTCTTTGTATAAACTGCCGCTGGAGGAGAAGGGGAAATTCTCTTCTTTTCAGTCTCTGTGTTGAGGTGAAAGGTGATGTGGGTTCACCCGATCGTCGCCATAAAAATGTGGTGTCCTTTACATGAAAGAAAGTTCAGAAACCAGGAAAGTAAGCCAAGAGGTATTTATTAAACCTCATCCACAAAAGACAGTCTAGTAACTGACTATAAGGGAATCCAACCAAGGCAAGATTCCAGAATCACTACAGTAAAGATTCTTGGTACATTAAAGGTACAGTATCAATAAATGAACACCTTCACACAAAGTCTGCTCGATACCAACTGCGCCTTCTTTGGGGGATTCGTCGCTTCATCCCGGAGCATGACCTTAAAACCCTGGTCCAATCGCTGGTCCTCTCCAGACTGGACTACTGCAATTATCTTCTTACTGGCCTCCCCAAATCTCACCTGTCCTCCCTTCAGTCGGTTCTACATTCAGCAGCTCTTTTCATTTATGGGGCCAAAAGAAGCGACCACATTACACCCATGTTATCCACCCCCCGCTGGCTTCCCATCGAGGCAAGATCTATCTACAATACTGCCTGCATCACCCACAAAGCCTTGCTCTCCTCCTCTCCTCGCTACCTGGCGAATAAACTGAAACTCTCTGGAGGCTCTAGACCATCACCAAATGCGGAAAATCTACTGCTTGAACCTCCCACTTTCAAGACGGAAAGATCGCTGGCCCAATCCTTTTCAGGCAACGCAGTGAGAATCTGGAACTCACTTCCTTCTCAGCTCCGGGCCAACACCTCCTCCCAGGCCTTCAAAAACTGACCTCAAAGTTCTCCTCCTTCAAAGATACTTCCAAAGTCAATTCATGCCCTCTCTATTATCTGAAGGCGGACCTTTTAGTATAGAAAATTTCTATTCTCCATGACTATGGAAGTGCCTTCCCAGTGTGTTCTTGTGGGTTGAGAATCTGCCATTTATTGCAGTATTACCCTTTTTACCTGTGTTTGGTACTCTTTTCTAACATGCACACGTCACTTTTCTCTTGTAACACACTGTTTGCTACCTCTTACATTTTGTTTGCTTTTGATACTTGCACAAGTGCCACCATTACCTGCGTACATTTGTTCTTGTATTTGAGTGTCCTGCATTTATTGCAGTATTATTCCTCTACTTATACTTTGTACGCTTTTGTAACCTGCACACATGTCACTTTTTCCTCCTGTAATGCACCGTTTGCTACCTCTTGTATTTTGTTTGCTCACGAATGTCACTTTTGCCTCATGTAATGTAACGTTTTCTTTTGTAATTTGTTCTCATGTATCAGTTCTGTTCCTATTGTGAAGCACTCTGACGCCTTCGGGTAAAATCTGCGCTATATAAAAACGCATAAATAAATAAATAAACAAGAGGCCAGGCCCCGGGGGAAGGGGTTCCGGGAGGGGGGCCATGCGGCACCCCTCCCCATAATAATTTTTTTCTTTAAAACCACACAAAGGCCGGCCCCAGGTGATGGGAGCCATGCAGCCCTCCTCCAATTATATATATATTTTTTAAATCACTGGCCATGCCCCGGGGGTTGGGGTCCCTGGGGCCAAATATGGCCTTGGGAGAAGGGCCCCTCTGCCCCCTTCCATTTAAAAATAAAAAGATAGGAGTCAGGCCCTGGTGGATGGGGTCCCCAGGGCCAAAAAATAGGAAAGGAAAGGGGACACACAGCTCCCCTTCTTAAAAAAATACATAAATAAAAAGACCGGCCCTGCCTCCTCCCTGCAGCACTCTGCAAACGTGCCCTGTGGCGTGTTGTAAGATGGTGAACTAATTCCCCTTGAATACTGGGGGTCCATGGTGGCCAATTATCCCACTAGGAACCTCCAATATGTGCCAGGGAGGTGCGTTGCAGAGAGCTGTTCAGAGGCCACGCCCCTTTTTACACCTCTCTGCAACGCAGCACTGTGGCGCTTACTGGAGGTACCTGGTTAGGTAATTGAACCCCAGGGACCCTCAGGATTCAAGGGGACTTTATCCTCCAACTTGAGACGTGCCCTGTGGCACGTTTTAAGTTAGGGAATTAATTCCTCTTCAATCCTGAGTGTCCCTGGGGTGCCACCCGCAAATATTCATAGAAAGTCCTGGGGGTGGCAGTCCCCGGGGCTGCAGGGTCCCCCTGTGCCCCTGCAAATATTTTTTGAGATGCCCCCGGGACTTGGCCCACCCGGGACTAGTTAATAACGAATAGCAGGAGCCAGGGCTTTGTTTTTTTATTTTCACAGCCGGATTCACAGATCCTCTGTGCATCTCACGATATTAAACAAATAAATGCCTTTTTTGGCCCTGGGGGTCCTTGTGGGACCCCCTAAGCAGGCCTAGGGGGTCAGGGTGTTTCTACCCTGCCCCCTTGTCTTGTTTTGCAACTTACTTTTTCTGTTTTCTTGTGCCTCGGTTCTGCCAACACTTCCTGGTTTGGAGTGTTGCCAGCTGAATAGAAAGCAGCTTGTGATCGGCAGGGTGCGCGGATCCACCGTGCCTCTATATATCGATATTTTTTTATTTCGATTTTCTCAGCAACTATCGAACGGATTTACACCATTTAACAAAAAGAGTTTCCGAACCACGGGCTACCCTTTTGCCCAATTTGGTGTCATTCTGTTCAGCAGTTCGGGCTGTAGCAGTGTCTAAAGTTTTCTATGGGAATTAACTTAGGGAAAATGCGTTGTGGGACCCCCCTTTTTTCTCTGCCCCCACTTGCCGAATCACCCCGAACCTTTTAAGATAGGAGCAGACGGGAGAGGGCCATATGTTTTGAAAATTTCGCAAAGATTCTTCAAGCAGCGCCAAAGTTATTGGGAAAACAAAAAAAATATTTCCTATGGAAACTAGGTGCTATAACTACCTACTGGCGACCACCAGTAGGTAATGTACATATATATGTATATATATATATATTGCCCATATTTCCTTCCCATTTACATAGATGTTCATGCAAGTATAGTAATGTAAATTATTCAAATTTTGGGTAGGATGGGCACATGTTTATGTTCATTTTCCAAGCATTGTGTGCACGTGGGTAGCCATGAAGATGTAAGACCCCGCACTTTGAGCCACATCGAGTGAAATATCCTACCAATGCGAGCGATTCCAAAACACTTTTAGGAAGCCCTCAGGAATTGGTCCCAGGAACACTGCGTTTCAAGTATGCAGGGGACAAAATACATTTCTGACATGCCGGCGGTCAAACCCCTATTGTGCTGGGTGAAGATCTGGTCAAACAAAGAGGCAAGCTTTAACAGGCTGGTAAACCAGGACTGTCTCTCCCCTGACCATGCGTTAAAAACACTGTGATTAAAATACATAACAGACACCCTCTCCACACTAGGATATGTAGACTTGTTCACCAACCCTGACAAGGTGGGATGTCAGGAAAAGGCACACATTAAAGACTTGTTTTTAATTTTGCCACTACGACACATGAGGATAGGGAACTTTACAAGCCTTTGGTGAGAGAACACATTCTAGTTAAGTCAACGCAGGGTATTGAACCTTATATATCTCTCATAACTAGTGCACACAACAGATTTTTAGTTAAACGTTTTAGGATAAACTTATATCATCCTCTATTGGCTGTCCCTTCTGGGTTATTGCGCACGCAGAACTTACATTTTGTTCTCCTCTGCCTGCATTTAGCATATCCCAGAAAAGTGTTTCTGAAGGGGCTTTTAACAAAACTTGGATCTAAACAGGCACGTGTTGCCTTATTGTTTTTTAAATTGTCATTGGACGTTTGAACAATTTTTGGTGGCTCAAATTTTTTTAAGAGCTGCATTAAAGTTAAGAATCTCAAGGGGTGCTTGAATCCCATAAGAATTCTTGCTATTTTTTGCACTTAGTGTTGCTGCTATAAATGTATTAGTTGAGAATTTCATCTCATTGTATATATATATTTCTTAATCTTAAGTGAAATTTGCTGGCGCATTATGAAATCATGAGGCAGTGGGTGACTACGACAAAATATAAAGTTAGTTTTAATATGTTTGCGGTTCCTTTTTTATGAATAGTGCTTTTCCCTGATGTTTGAATATATTAAGATGCTTCTTTTATGCCGATATTCTTATATGCTGAATAAAGACTATTATTATTATTATTAAGTATGCATTTACAGAATGCTGTTTAAATAATTTGGACAAAAACTACACATTTACCAATATTAACATATTTCTTTAATACTTTTACTTTTTTCTCTCCATTTTTTTTCTACTTTCCATTGCTTTCTTTCCTCATTTTCCATTCTCTTCTCATGATTTATTTTAATCTTTTCTTCCTTATCTCCACACTTCTTTCATTTCATGTGTCCTTCTTTCCAGATTTCTACCCTACCTTATATTCTGGTTTGATTTTCCTTGCTACTTTCAATCTTTTCTTTTTCCCATGCTTCCATTCTTTTATTGATCCGATCTTTCTTATCATCCACTAGTCCTTCCTTTGCCCCTCTTTCCACCTTGCTTTTTTTTTATTCCTCCCATGCATTTATTCTTTCTTTCTCATCTTTCCTTCTATTGTCCTTCCATCTCTCTCTCTCATTTCTTTGTACAGATAGTTAATTAAATGTGTGTCCTTTTGTTGATTCTTTTTCTTCTTCCATTTTACCTTTCTTTGTTCCTTTCTTTTTTCATTGTGGAACCCTACCTTCCAACTGTCACTTTTTTCTCTTTTTTCCCTTTTGTATCCTTTTTTGAGTTTATTTTTTGTACCTACATCCCTTCCTGCTTACTTTACTGACTCAAAGTGAAAAGAGGCAGTTTGGGTGTTTATAAAGTACATTTTTAAAAACAGTCTTACTACAGGTCTCCTTTTTATAGTCTAGGAGACATTTAAAGGATGTTCAGGGAATAGGTAATCTCTTACAGGCGAATTGCAATAAAAAGAGGATAATGTTACAACAAAAAGATCTTCATACATCAACTCAGGCCTTTAACACGTCTTATCAGCCCTCTTATACTTTGAGGATATCTTAGGCTAGACAAAATCTGATATTTTTTCTTTCTGAGCAACTTTCGAATTCAACAAAATGTTCTGAAGAAAGCGAGCATGTAGGTAAGATTCTGCCTTGGACTACCAAAAAACGAAACCTAATAACAACACAATACCATGAATTCTCGATGCTATACTTTTTCTTTTTGCCCATCAAAGTAATCTTATCCAGAGGTGTTCTTTAATCACTATAAATCTGTATATCAGTCCTCTGAAAAAACCTCTATAAAAGATATTATAACCACATTGAAAAAATGCATCTTTCAAACTTGTTGCACGATTAACAAGAAACTTTGGTTATTCCTGCTACCGCCTCTGAGACTAAGAATGTTCTTGAGAGTATAGCAAATTCTAAAGCAGACAGCAGTGAGAGAATTCCGATTTTGGTTTATAAGGAGTTTTTACCCAATCATTAAGAGGACAACAAATTCTGTTTCCTTTTGGGAAGTCATTGTTTTTAAGTTTTTTTTTCTTTAAAAGGGAAGCCGTCACTTGATCCTAATTCTTATAGACACATTAGTTTGCTCAATGCTGATTAGAAGCTTTGTACTGAATTAATGCGCAAATGTATCACTCCTTTTTCTCAAAATGTAATCTATTATGAACAGAATGGCTTTTTTCAACATAGATCCATATCCATATCCGTTAATACACAATTTTTTTCAGGCAATTTATTGTTTTTTGGTTAACAATCATAAAGCTGCAGTCATTATGATTGATACAGAGAAAGCCATAAACTTCGTAAACTGTACGTCCTTTTTTCAGGTTTTTAAGGCATTTGATTTCCCTATTCTTGTTCAAGTTGTAAAAAATTATCTTTAGATTCTTCTACTGGAATTATAATAAATTCAAAAGAGGCAGGGCAAATAGAATCTGTTGGGGAACGCAACAGGATTGTCCTATGTCTCTTATTTTGTTTATGCTTTTCATTAGCTATTTCAATTCATGGTTCTCATTTTCCTTCCATTTTTCGTATGTCCAAACTGAAAACTGTTTGCTGACTATATAATGACTATATAATACTTTATTTTTAAGGAGAGTAATTTATTATTCAAAAGGCATTAAAAAAAATTATGAATTTACTTTAATTGTCGGCTATAAAGTCAATCATAGCATGTCAGACCTTATCCTATTCAATCAATCCTCTGCTGATCTCCTCCTTACAGGAACGATATTCTCCCACTCTTCCCATTCGACATCTAGGGACTTATACTACTTCCTACTTTTTTTATTCATTCAAATGAAACTATGGATGCATCCTAAAGAAGGTGCGTACATTATTTTTTTTTTAGCAATGGCCACTATTCCTTCTGTCCATAATTCGGACACGACGCCAAGCAGTGATTGTGTGTTTCAATGCCCACGACCTGCAGTTGAACTGCAAATTAGTTAAGTTCTTAACCTTGATAGACATCAAAATGGCAGAAGCATGTGTATCATGGACTCTTCTGTCTAGCTAAAAAGAACCATCAATAAATATCTCCACTAGCGTTATCAACCTCACACAAGTGCAATCACTCAAGCTTATTCGGCTTCAAGAGAAGTGGGAGACATCCGAAACGATAGAGGAGTACCTGACTAAGATTGACCAAATTGAACAGAAGCCATATTTAGGCCAACTGACATAGAATACGACATTTAAAGAAACTGACGCCTCCCAGAGAACCCCTATGCGGGTTGGAATTATCACCGCATACAAAAACGAATGAATCCATCAGGAATTAGCCTTGAAAAAGTCGTGGGAAGTTTTCCCGTTACAACGAAACACGTGTCGGCTGTGAAATAAACTACTGAATGACTCACTGAAATAAAGTGGACAAGAAAGAAAGAAAAGAAACATCATTGTACTTTGTCACATCTAAAAGGAGTGGAAACACTCATTTACGTGGGTCTAACAAATTCGTTACATGTGCTAAGGAGTGGTTTGGTTCTAAAAGGCTGAGGCCTGTTTTAAAGATGATTTGTGGTTCTCTTTACCTTATAGAACCGTAAAATAGCAGATGTATACAAATATATTGTGTTAATATTCTAAGTGGTGCAGAGTAACCTATACTAACACCACAATCAAATAGAGAAATTCTGAAGTTAAACAGTTCAAGACAAAACTATACACATATTTTTTTAAACTTTAATTTTAAAATGTTATGACGGCTTATTTATACAATGTTTTTCTAACTATTCCCAGTCATTGTTTTAGATCCAAATCCGATTTGACGTATTGCTGGTTACGAGCCTTTTTCTCCCGCATCTCTATTTGTTGCTTTTGAAATCATCTATTTGATGTAATAAACCTCTGGCTCAATAGAACGATTGTACTGGATTCATACACAACTCTTTTTGACTGTCTAAATAATCATACTGCCATATTTATGCATGTATATGTGTTTCTATATCCATAACGCTTTCCCTAATAATCCAACTTTCGAAATCTCCAGAGTCACAATCTTTCAAACAATGGCAGGCAAACATGACTCGGATCAGATTGCTAGAATGTATTAATACCAAAAGAATTTATCAGGTTTTTAAATTCCAACAAATGGTGCTATTTCTTTCAACGCAGGAAGTTAGGTCGGTTTGTAGGCCTGCTCGGTATATATGGGCATTTTGTATTTCTATGTATTTATTCAAGGAAGCTTAGAAAAATATTCAAATAAATAATGAATTTTTGGGGATATCTCTTGATTTTAAAAAGTCATTCTTTAAAGAAAAAAAACTCCTGACGGTCTGCCACTTAGTTTCTCTTTTCAGCTGTGTTTGATCCAAACATTGACAAAACATGTAAAATGTTTATTTTCTCATAAAAAGGAAGCTAACAGATCTATTTCATTGTTTTGTGAAACACCCCAAAAAAAATTGAAACCCCCAAAAAGATTTATTAGGTCTATAGTAAATTCATTGACCTGGTAAGTTTCACATAGGGCTCTGGCTGCAAAAAATCAGCTAAAATCACTGAGTGATATTCCAGGATAAAACTAGCATCTAAAATAACCCCTGTCACCCCCTTGGTACTTGGCACGAGCAGTCAGTCTTATCTCGGAGGTAATGTGTAGAGCAGTTGTCCATAAACACACATTAACACAGTGAAACACTACAAATGGACACCATATCAGTTTAGAAAAAACAAAACAAATCTTTATCGAAATAAAACAAGACAAAAACGGCAAGAATCCAACAAACATATGAAAAGGTATCACTTTTAAATGGTTCATGATAGTTCGGTGACAAAAAACTATGTTTGTGTCACTTTTAGCACAAAGTACCTGGCATGCGTCCAAATCAAAGATTAATACAGGTGCTTGGGAGGTAAGGCACCCGAAAAGCTAAAACATGCATTGGTTCCTTACTCTCAGGGAAGGTGATGTGTAGGCTTGTTATTCGCAGGGAAGGCCATGCATCATTTCCTTGCACCTGGGAAGGTGATGTGTCATTTCCTTACTGCTAGGCAGGGGAGGTGATGCCTCAGTTTCTTACTGCAAGGGGATGTGATGTGTTGTTTCTCTGGACACTTGGCATTGGTTCTGTACTGAAGCCCAGCGTTGATGTAGACTTACTGCATAGATGCCTTGTGTGGAAAATCCGGGCACACTGAGGGTCAATACTGCAGTGGCGTAACAGATGCTACATTGTTTCACCTATCAACGAGCAGGTGATTTGTCATCTCTTCAGCTGCATAGCAGGGCCTGTGTCGGAGTTAGAGTGGGTGTCTTGGACGTCGGAGACACAGTGCTTTTGACTCGGGCTGCAGTGATCTTGGAAACAAATGACAGACGCTGGATTGATTCTTTAGCTACACCACATCAATGCATTGCTTTTTCAACTGCAAGGCAAGCTTGTGGTGGGAAAAACAGGTGCTGAAGACTGGTTCATGGATTTTCTTTCTTTCTTGCAGCAGAAGCCACCTCAAGGGCCCAGAACTGGAATAGGCACCACTTGGCAGTCAGTCCTCCAAGCGGAAGCCCTCTGGAAGCATTTGATTTAGAACCTTGGTCACACACAGTGCAGAAGATATATTGCTCAGATGTAGTTTATAGTCAGACATTACTCATGGCATAGTCTCACAGTGTTTGCATATCTGGTGTTGCTAGTGTCATATCATAAAATAACCACAACCACTGGTATTTCTAGCTCTGCTCCACCTATCAGTTTACTTGTAGCTCCTCGCAACAACTGCCCAAACCACAGTCAGCCTGTCTGCCTCTGTTTCTGTAAGCACTGCACCAATATGCAACAGTTTCAAGATATTAAAGACTCCAGCACCATATTGTTGACCACCTCTTCACTGTACATCTACTAATATTGGGTCCCAGCTGTAGTCACTGTTGCCATCCCCTTGCCTGCTCACATTCTGCAGCCTGCAACTGATGTCATCATGTAAGAAATGGAAAGTGGGAAAATGTTGTAATGTGCCAATGCCAAATGAATGAGTAGTCATAGATGCCTGAACACCCTATATAGGGGTTAACCTGTGCAATGTAATTTCATAGGTGTTCAGGCAGTATCTTTGGAATAGGTGCAAACATGAATGCCATAAGTCATAATAACTTTATTTCGATTCGTAAAAACAAATCATAAAAGTACAAACATTTACACAGTTTAAAAGCATGATACCATTATGTTTACATCCTTAGTCACTATTATATCACCACTAAATGATTTACAGACACATTTAAAAGAATCACATGTATTAAAACGCAAAAAAATGCAATTCATATTGATACTAATCTGTACGATGTTTTTATAAATCAACATGTATTCCATGATGATAATCAATATAGGTTTCTAATAGTAAGTGCCACTCTGATAAAATTAAGCACAGCCTTGCATATTGCTGGGGTTGACAGTGAGAGTAAATGTTCATATCCCTCTTTATAGTAACGAGATCCGAAGGATAACAAAACTGGCCTGATAAAATGGTTTCAAAATAGTACAAGGTGGACAGTATTTTGAGAGACTTTGTTGTTACAGGCACAGAGGGGTAAACTCTCACACCATCCCACTTGTTTTCTTTCGTATATAGGACACACACAATGGCGCTTTTATTTGACTAGGTTCCGCCTTAATACACTGCATTTCTCCTTTTTCCTTTTAAAGGTAAGGTTGATGCTGCAACTTTCCCTTGTAGTAAACTGCACTCTCACTGTTTCTCAGGACACCTAACCTGGTGCGATACGCCTCTTTAATTAATAATTGTCTCACTACCAAGGAACTAAGTGTTCGAGAAAATATGGCCCAAACCTATCTTAAGAAGGGTTTCCCTAACATATGATAGCCAAGGGATCCTCTCGAAATATTCAAGCTTGAGGCAGTCTTGTAATATTGCCTTTGTGAGTTTCAAATCATCTGAGCTCCAAACCTTACTCCAGAGCAGCAAAGGGGGAGACATGGATGATGTCACTCACAAATTCAAGATCCACCTCAGTGTGGCAAAAAATGTTAGAGGTGCCTGTTGGAACACATAGGAGGCGTTAAATTAACTTATTTTCCATTATTTGAATTTTGTTACAGGATTGCGTTCCCCACACACCCACACCGTATGTTACAACTGGGATGCATTTAGCTTTATATAGGGATATTAATTCTGCAACCGGCTTCTGACCCAGTTTACTAGAAAAACGGAAAATAGCCTCTACAGCTTGGGTAGCCATTTGGACAGGGGCAGATACTAGAGGGTCCCAACTCAAGGTTTTATTAAATATGTTCCCAAGGTAATTAAAGCGGTCAACTTTCACAATAATTGAGTCCTTCACCATAAGCCGGCGAGATTTTACTCCTTTTGGGCTGCAAACCATAGTGAAGGACTTTGTGAAATTGACCCTTAAATCTAGACCCTGCATGAAGGTTTCAAAAGCATTTAAGCAAATTTGCATGCTGTTGGCAGTTAGGGTCATTAAAACCGTGTCATCTGCATAAGATAACATCGGTATCCGTTTACCATTAACCTGAGGAAAATCTGCACAGCTCTCCAACAGGAAAGCTTCCAGACCATTGGTATACACCAGGAATAAAAAGGGAGCCAGTATACATCCCTGGCGAACACCCTCAGTCGATGGTATGGACTTTGTCTTCTCACCGGCTGGGCCAAATCTGATCCTTACTGTCGTGGCAGCATGGAGCCTGCGGAGGAGTGTAACCAAAGGCTCCTCAAACCCCATAGACTTCATCATTTGCCAAAGTTTGTTTCTACATACAGTATCAAAAGCACTGGATAAGTCCATGAAGGCCAAGTGGACACAGCCACGCTTGGCCCTCATGTACTTACCCATGATTAGCGCCAAATTTAGGCACTGCTCCGTGGTGCCTTTTCCCCGCCTAAACCCGTATTGGGATTCCACAATGATGTCATTTGACTCGGCCCATGTTTCCAAACGGGCCAAGATCACCCTACCCATTAGTTTGCAAGATGCATCAATAAGCGATATGGGTCTGTAACAACTGGGGTCACTTATGTTGTCTTTTTTAAATATCGGGACCACTATCGCCTCTTGCCATGAGGCTGGAATACGACCAACCACAACTGCTTTAAACAAGAGTAATAAGAGTGGTGCCCACACTTCTACATTATATTTAAAAAGGTCCAAAGGCACTGAGTCTGGCCCTGGGGCCTTCAGAGAGGTGCCCTTTCTTAATGCGGCCTCTACCTGAGAGAGAGTCAGTGAGAGGCTAAGCATATTTGCTGACTCCAACTTAAGATCACCGATCCTATCATTGCTACTTGTATGGGGGGCCCCTTTTGGATTAAAATGTTTCCCATAGTGTACCTTCCAAGTTTCCCCTGGGATGTGCACCTGAAGGGTATCCTTTTCCTCACTTGTTAAAAAAGGGCAATTTATTACCTCCCAGAAAAGTCGGCTGTCTTTTATTTCTGAGGCTTTTCCTAAGTCATCCCACGCCTTTATTTTTAAATCTGTTTTACGCTTAAGAATGGCATCTCTATAAATTTTCCTTGCCCTTTTGACCGAATCCCTCTCCCGTGGCACTTGGCGTAGAGCCTTCGTTAGGCTAGATTGCGCTCTTGAACATTCTAAATCAAACCATTTGCAGGTATTTCCACTAATTCCACCCACAGGTTTCAAAAGATGAGAGGCCACATTACCTAAAAGATCCTCGAAGTTATCAATTATTACCTCTGGCTCATTTAGTGGATTTAAGCAAGCATCTAACCTTTGTATATTTGTCTTAAAGATCTCACACTCTAGATGACTTGCATCTACCTTATCCCACTTTAAGGTGACCCCCTGATTCTGGCTAAATTTAATTGGGTGCTCCACAATCTGCATTCTCTTGGAAGCAGGGCACAAACTCAGAATTAGTGGATTGTGGTCGCTTGCTGGGTTAGCCTCAATCTGGAAATCATTAACAAGATAAGAATATTTTCTAGATACCAGAGCAAAATCAATCACACTCGCCTGGCCTCCTGTTCCATAAAAAGTGGGGATACTTAACAGTTTTGAGAAATTAGACATGTCCAAGGCACAAAGATCGTTAATTATTATAATATTGTTTAAGGCCTCTCCTTGTTTTGTATGCTTAAAATGTGCAGATGGCTGATCATTTAGGTCTTCTAGACCACAGACTCTTGAACCACTAAATTTACGCAAACTACAATTAAAATCTCCTACCCACATAATAAATAGAGGAAATGTAGTATTGGTTACTTTAGCAATCTCGTCCTCTAATTTTTGTATGACCACTGTGGTTTGGGAATCGAATATATTGTAATACCAATTAATTAAAAGCAAAGGCACCAAAAATAGGTCCTTAATCAAAAGTAATGGGTACCAAGGAGATTCTACCAATGTAACAGTTTTAATTCCAGTATGCTTTACAGAAATAGCTGCCATAAGGCCGCCCTTGGCTCTACCAGCGTATGAAGGTTCAGCTGGGACATTAAAAGATTGATAACCATCCAGACCAAGGGCCCCTCTACTCCATGTCTCATGGAGACAAATTATATCGAAGGATTCAACGCATTTTAACCATGCCGGATCCTCTAGCCTCCGTGCGAGACCAGCTATATTCCACGAAATCAAGCGGAAAGAGTAACCCTCAACCAAACTGTCTACCTCCCTCTGATGTGTTGTGGTTTGCAACTGGGATACGTCATTCACTCTCGGGATTGCTGCCGTTAAACCAATGTCTACATCCAGTGGGACGGATTCTAACTGTCTGGAGATAGCTCTCTCTCCCTGTGATAAAATACAATCAGTATGCACCCGATCCCCATTCAGACGGCTAGTTGGAGTTGGTGGTCAATCCACCATCTCCAAGCAGCTGTACCTGTTCCTAGTTGGGAATCCTCTCCAGGTGTCCCTGAAAAATGGCTCTTTGGAAAGAAATCTAGTAGGATTGCCTCCCCATTCCTCTCTAGTAGGATATCCATTAGAGTTGCCTCTCCAATCCTCCCACTCTCTTCCTGAAGCTCGATGGCCTACTCTATGCCAATTCTCTTCGTTAGTTAGGTCATTATAGGACCGAGGGGGGTAGAAAAAGGAAAGTCGTTTTGCTTGTGTGCACTTGATTTTAAAAATTGCCATTGCCTTTTGTATGTTGTTATTCGCTGCTATCACACTTTTTAAGAAATAACAGTGTTCCTCTAGTGGTGTGCAAAGGTTACCACCTGCTCTGAGCAGGAGGAAAACTTTGGAGGGATGTCCCTGGTCCTACTGATTTTCGCACAGCTTGCACTACCAAGGAAAAGCTTTATTTCTGTATGAGATTTAACGATCTGTTGTATGTCACTTGGATTTCTTGCACAGTAATTCAGCACCTTATGAAATCAGGTAACATATCGAATTGCGGTTAAATCACATGTGGAACAACGTGTATTTGGGCACAATACAATTAATCCATTAAACATGCTGTATCTTCACTCTGCTTGTCTTGTAAGCAGGCACCTAGATGTACTTTTGCCATTAGGTCTTCAATCTGCTTTTCTGTATGCACATATCTCTACACCCTTTATGCTACCAAGCCCCTAACATTTTCTCCAACCTTCCATATGCCTCAAACTCTGCAAACTTCATGTACCCATCTCCTCACACAGTCTGAATGTTATGACTTATAAGTTCCTGATTCAGACTTTCTATGTGTCAGATGCTTCTTGAGTAGCATCCACATGTGTCACAGCCCTGAAATCTGTCACTATTAAAGAAAACAAGGGTCCTCAGGAATTTCATAGAAAAAACAATAAACTTATAGACCACAATCAGTACTATAATCAAATTTCCAGACCCAGCCGGTTGAGGAAATGTTTAATTCAGGATTAAAAAGAATTTGGTTGACCCGGAGAGGGTCACATACAAACATTTAGATAGGGCACAATCCTGTACCTATCCCAAGGGTCGGAAAAACATATAGTGAGAGAAAGGTGAGTAAAGAAAAGTTTTTTCAGGCAAAAAGGTTTGGAGCCAACTGTCGCTTGCAAATTATTAATCAATTACAGCAAGTTTCGACATACAGTATCTACAGAATAATATACAATTAAATTTCCTGTAACACTGTTTAAGCATCAACGTTTCGATCCCCTGGCTCCTAATGAACCGGGATCATCATCAGGACTATATTAATCATTGCCTGTTTTTATTACGAACACCTGCCGAGTCTGTTTGATGGTCTTGGTCAGGCGTTGTTAATTGTGAGTCAGGTGCCCAGGAATTGCGGGTGCCTTGTCTTGGTCGGAGTCGGTTTTGAATTAAACCGTGAACTCACGAGCGAGTCCTCCTTAGTGGTTGGGCTCGAGATTTGGGAGTGCGTTGCTCCTTTGGTTGTGGAGCCGCTTTAATTCGGCGGTCACGATGCTTACGTCGCAGTCTAGTCGGTTGATGGTGGAGACACGATGGTCTCTCTCCTCATCTCAACCGGCGAGAATCCGCTGCTCTTGTGTTGTTGAAATCTGTCACAGCATACCAAGTTCCTTGCTGCCTATTCACTGACCGAAGGTCTAAATGCACTCTACATGCAGCTAAAATATACAGGTCCTTATTAAATGTTTTGCGGTAAAAGGATGTGGTAATATTGGACCTAAATGTACCAGTATTGGCCAGAAATGTCATACTCAATAGCAAGAATTAGAAGGTATTTCCCAAGTGTGGTGTTATTGAACTTATCGGGCCTATTATTGATACTGGTATTAATTGGCATAATACTGGGTACAGTAATTCCAGAGCTGAAAATCTCCAGCTCTGGAGTCAGGTATTACCATGCCCAGCATTACAGAAGAATAATTGAAAAGTCGAATAAAAAAGAAGTACAGTTTCAAGAGTGGACAAAATAACAGAAACACTTACTTTTGAGTCATTTCTTTACCATGTGCAAATATCTCTATAGCCTTTCTAAAACTAGAGCAAAACAAAGTTGTTTTGTGAAACCTGGAACATGAGTCATTGCCGTGCTCTCACTACAAAAGATATTTAACCAACAGTGCCACCTCAGAACACCACCATGGCTTCTTAAAGGCTCAGGACAATAACAATTTCAGGGAACTGGTCATGGAGGAGCCACACCTCATGGAAAATGTGATGGGCAAGACCAGTGGAAAGTTATAATCCCCCAGCAGGGTGCAGGGCAACTCCAGTTGGAACTAGATAGCTATTCTCAGCAGGGATTTGGACTTCTTGCAGCTTTTGTGTTGCTTGAGACGAACAGGAGGCTAACCAACTAGCCCTTAGGTGTCCCCTTTTCTGTCCTGGGTACAAGTGGGAAGCAGGCCAAGCCCTTGGGGCTTCTCTACATGAGATACACAGCAGGTGCAGTCCTTTTACCTTCTTCAACAGGTCTACAGGTGTTCTGAAGAGGGTACGGGGGGGTGCCACTTTAATATCCCGTGCCAGCCTCTGGGTAGGGAGTTCTCTGCTTTAACTGAAATCTCCACGGTTGTAAACTTACTATTATCTCATAGTTTGTGAATACAAAAAAAGGAGTGTGACTCATGGCCTCAGTAATCTTATAGAAGGCCCCAGATAAACACTTGATTGAAAACTATAAATACAGATTCCAAAACACATTCCCATTCTTGGCTTTGTCCATTCTCTTGAGAGTGGTACAAAAGTCAACAGATCTGGGTTTAATCCATCACCGTTCTTTAGCCCACTCTGCCACCTCAGTTCAGACATGGCCATATGCAAATCAGTCTGACCCTGTGCATCATGGGAACAGTCCAGCCCGAACTGCCAAGCCATGTCTGAACTGGGGTGGCAGAGTGGGCTAAAGAACGGTGATGGATTAAACCCAAATCTGTTGACTGGGTGTGAGTGTTTGATTGGTTCAGATGCTCCGTCCATCACCACCCCCTTTTGTACCGCTTTGTTCATCATAGGTTGGCAGGGTATGCTCAGACGTGAGTGCCTTACTCACTTTGCCACTGGATTCAAGCAAGCCTGGCTGAAGACGGCTGAAATGCCAGAAACCGGTCCTAGGAAGCTTGTTTCCGGTCTAGGGAAGGCATGGCTTGGCGGTTCGGGCTGGACTGTTCCCATGAGCCACAGGATCAGACTGATTTGCATATGGCCATGTCTGAACTGGGGTGGCAGAGTGGGCTAAAGAACGGTGATGGATTAAACCCAGATCTGTTGACTGGGTGTGAGTGTTTGATTGGTTCAGATGCTCTGTCCATCACCACCCCCTTTTGTACCACATTCTTTTGAGAGAGCTGTGTCCCCTGTTAGAGCTGTCCTTGGGTTTGAGTCCTGCCACCTAAGACAAGCATAATCTGGACATCTTCACCTGGAACCACGGGGCCTGCAACCCCTCTTGAAGCTCTGTCCCCTTGAGACAGCTTCCAAAAATCTTGAACCCTGGAACTTGGTCAATCAGTAAACATAATTGTGTCTCCATAGCCTTGAATACAGCCATCTTTTCACATTGTAATGCTCCGGCTATACCAGCCCTTTACATGGATACTTAGGTTTGTGCACTAATCAGAGGTTCTGGTTTTCGTACCCCAATTTTCTTCAAGGACACCCTAGCAATTTGAGTTTCAATAGGAAAGCCTTGGCTAAAGGAAAAGGATTAGTTGTGTGAAGTAACACAACATTAAGGACAGATAAAGATTCTGGAATCATCTGAGCCAAAGCTAAATTCTGTGTACTCAGGACTCAGCACAGGGGTCTGTCTTCAGGGGCTCATGTACTAGAAATTCCTATAGTAATTCTTGTTTGGTATGTATTGTTAAGGACTCACACCTCAGGCCGATTGTAAAGCATTCATGTTTGAATGTCTTCAAATTTTGTGTTCTTGTTGCGTACTACCTATCCTGACTGAAAGAGTACACCTTGCCAGTAAAACTTGAGAGGTCTTGCTCAGAAGGATTAACACACACCTACCATCCTGTGAACAGAAACTCCAGGTACACCAGTACCATCTCTCACTCTCTACTTCTCTCTCACCAATCACTCTTACCTCCAGGGTTAGTCACCAGTATCAGTCATGTCTTCTGATAGTAAGGCTGTGTCCCCTGTTAGAGCTGTCCTTGGGTTTTGAACCTAAAGGGAAAGTGAGTGGGTGATCTTTGCTTCCGCTAAGTCCTGGAACTTCAGTTAAGTGGACCTTGATGGGTTGTATGACATTACAATGCATGCTAATACATTGCATGCCATTAAATCGCGGTTTTCACAACGCAAGTCGTTTACAACGACTTGCGTTGGAGGGCGCTGGACTTAGGAGTAGTATAATTTACTATTCCAACTCCATTCTACATACAGTAGGCAAGGTGTTGTATACTAAATTATACTATTCCTTGTCCTAGAGCGCCATCCAGCGAAGTCGTTGTAACGACTTGCGTTCTAAAAACCGCGATGTAATGGCATCGCGATGTAACAACCGAGTTGTAAGCGACGTTTCCCACCTTGATGTACATGCCATATTTCATGTCACCACATGGCATATTGACATCAAGATAATCCAAATTTTTTAGTTTAATGCATGACATAATCTTTTTAGGAGGGGTCATATTATGTTCAGGACATGTCATTATCAATTTAATGTATATCATAATTAATTCAGCATGAGTCTTTTTTATTCCAATAGTTAGTTCTGCGTGGGTCATATTCATTTTAATGCATCATATTGTGACATGAATGGCTTCCCATTCATTCGGGAATGCCCTACACCACTTTCTTGACTTAGGGCAAAATAGACTTTTATCTTGTTTTAAGCATGGCTGGAATAACAACGACTGTTTAAATGGAAGTTATGGATTAATACATGTTGTTTGGTCTCTAACTGAATTAATGTGGCTATATTACAATAGCACCAAGTTCTGCTTTGATTACAGCAGTAATGTGCTGATTTTATTGAAGATTAATAAAATATAAAGCAGAATAATAGATAGTGCTGCAATCAGTTGGCTGGGGCAATCATCAACACAAAAGAAAGAATGTGATGATATATGGATTAAAGCCCATGAATATTGAGAGCACAACTGCAGCTTGGAAGTTAGACATCACCCCTCCGTACATAACTATTTTTCTCATATGCATTTTTGATCCATCTACTTTGAAACAGTGAACACACTTTACAGGCCCATTCCTTTACTTGCAAATGTAACCTAGTGAGTGGAGTTGTGTAAGCTTACACTTTTCAGTACATTTAGATTCAGATTTTGTGAAAAGTCAAAAGTAGTAACGTTACTGAAAAGTGTAAGAGCAAAGTACACATGTAAATTCCTCAAAAGTGTTAGTTACCTTTGTGAATAGCCCTGGTGATCAAGCACTCAAGAATTGAAGAACCTCCAGCCATGTTGCATCTCCCCATTGTCCGCTCCTCTCTACTATTCCTCTGCCCTGACCTACCTTTGTCCACCCCCATAGAACAGGAGCTCACCTCTGCCATGCACAGCCTTCTGTGTGCACCTGATAGGTGTGGGCAGTAATGGGAAGCATTGCAAGATCCAAAGTACAAGATTGCAATACATTGACAAACATTCTTTACCTAACTAACAAGATCACGCACACTTGGAAAAGAGCACCCAAGTGTTAAATGCACCATAAGCATGGTGTCACCCATTTCTTTTGTCTGTTCCTCTTCCCTGCCCTCTGTAGCTGGTATGGAGTTTGTCTTTTTACCCATTTTTTATCCTTGCAGGAGACATGCCAACATGATCACTAGCAGAACGCACTCATTTAGGCCTGATCACAGAAAACATGATGTGGTGTCAGGACATGATGTTATTAATTTTTCTAAAAACTGCAATAAGTATTAATACAGGGCCAGAGAAAGGACTTTGGGTCACCATCTTCATCCATTTGGTTTCATGTGGTTTTCATGGGTTACCTTTCTTGAATAGGTAATGTATTGAGGCAAGGCATTTGAGGATGACTATGATATTCTATTTGTATTCCCAGTAGGAGTTAGTAAATGAGGCATCAAAAGTCATTTTGTCAAACCACAAATGAGATTCTTAGGTTTCAGTTGAGGTCCAGTGGATGTACGTTGTTACAACGCATGCTTTTACCACGCATGCTTTTACAATGCAGGTTTTTCAACGCAAGTCGTTACAACGACTTGCGTTGGGGGGCCTGGATAGTGAATAGTTTAATTTACTATTCCAACTCCAGTCCCCGTGGATAGTAGGGAAGGTGTTGGATAGTGAATTAAACTATTACCTATCCTAGAGCGACCCCAGCGCAATTCGTTGTAATGACTTGCGTTGAAATACCTGCGTTGTAAAGGCACTGCGTGGTAAAAGTTGCATCGTAAAGGTTGTTTCCTGGTCCAGTATGTGTTCTATGATTACTTTATTTTGAGGACACAATGTATTTACTTGCCTATTAATTACCTTTTGTTAAGCACACAGTTTGAAACCGTTACTCTGTCATAAAGACACACAGTGCTATTCATTAATTGTTATTGCACATTTATTTATTTCACTTTGCTGTCTGATAGCATGATGCTGAATGATAGCTGGTTTGTGAGCCAGGAAAGGTGGTGAACACCTATGGGTTTTCCTAAAGGTGCTTCGAAATATTGCCCGTTTGTCAAAAGTATTTACCGTGCAACATTTTGGTGTGCATTGCTTTTAATGTCACCACTCTTTTCTCCACTTACAACACAAACTTAATCTTGTGACTCTTTTTCATTACTCTCCATTACATTCTTTTATGAAGATATAGCTTAACACTGCTAATGTAATCTGATCAGCAAGTGGGAATTTCTCTCAACTTCAATATTCTTTTTGTCCAATATGTTGCTTCCTTATAGGATTTTCGTTCTAGTACAGCTGGGGGCTACACACAGTTGGACAGCTGCCCAGCTGTTAAAAAAGCACTATCCCTGACAAAAAGCCAGGCAGATTCACCAACGTTTGCTTTTTGTGCTTTGTTTAATTATTTACAACTTACAAGCCGACTCAACTGTCTTTCTGATGCTTGGACTTGTAGTGAGTTTTGAAAAGTATTCACATAATTTCTCAATATGTATTGAACTGGAACTTTTTACATTAGGTGTCACAAAGTAAAAACTTTGAACAAATGGCGGTTGATGTTGCTTAACAGTGTTATGAAGCCTTGGTTTGAAACGATTTTGATCTATTCGAACTAGAAACAGCATTGTTGAAAAATGCATAAATGATGCAAGTATTGTATTTTTAATATACTTACAAGACCAACCATAATTTATCCTTAAAGACTACTAACAACATGCTTTTTTTCAATCATTTTGTTGGTGTTTTCACAGAAAAATACATTCTAGATGGCGCCATCCATTTTCCAGCAATGAACATATGTACAAATTTATTATGATAAAATTCGGTTGCCCACTGTTAAGGGCTCATAATACCCGGTGTTCTCCATAGCGTGTGCATAAGAACAACATCATTCAAACATTTCAAATTTGGAGACAAACAACAGTGAATTAAGCATAGAGCTCAAGAGCTGTTTGTTGGGTTAACTCTTTTAAAATCATTGTCACTGGCCAGGAAGGGAGGAGTTCCAAAGCGACTGTTCTGTGTTGCATGTGAGTTTGCTACATGTGCAGGAAAGTATCTTGCTACCGAGTACAGCATATGAAGGTCAGACATATCTACGGGGGTAAATTATCATCCGTGAGAGTTATCTCTAATTGTAGCCAAAGAACTTACCAGTCCCATGTAATGAGTCATTACCTCCTCGTTAGTCTTCCTCGCCACATGACTAACATAGTGAGCTTCAGCTCCACGACAGAACCCTCCAAAGTAAAAAAAGCCTCCCATCCCCTCCCAACATGGCCGACCAGTCACCCTTGACCTCTATAAGAGGCGGGCCGGCCCAACCAACAGCCTGTTTTTTTTTTTCTTCTGCGCGATTCTCTCCAGAGGCGCTGTACAGGTAAGTTGGACCTGCTCTAGCTGGTCCATGGGTTTTGGGTTGGAGGTCCTGCCTTAGCGGACCCTGGGACCTGGGACTTCAATCCCCCCCTTCTTCCTTCCCCCGGTCCTGTGGGGCCGGTTGTGTACTGCTCTAGCGTGCCGTGGGTTTACAGGTGGGGGGGCGGCCGGGGTTGTGGATTCGTTCCTCTTGTCTACCCCGGTCGTTAGTTTATGGGCCCTCGCCCTTTTCGGGCTCTGGTGTCCAGCGCATGCATGCCCCTTGTCTGGGGCGGCCGCCGTTTCCTTTTTTGTTGTGCGGGTCTGGCCTATGGTTGTGTGTGCTGCGCGTCCCGGTCTGCCGCTTTGTGCGGCTTGGCCGGGCGCGTTTCCACGGTCTCCAGCTCACGCACTGTGTTGCCGTGTGCCTGCTGTGAGTCCCTGGGTATGCCCGCGGGTGCTTCTTGCGGCGCATCCCTTCTCCCGCTTTTGTGCAGCTTGGGCGAGGGCTTTCTTACCGGTATTCTGGGCACTGCGGGGGCTTCCCTTCTGCCGGTCTGGTGCTGGTTTCGCGGCGCTGGACGCTGCTGCCTTTGGCGGGGTTTTCTACCCTTCGGCCCTCGGCTGTGTGCCGCGCTGGGATTGGTCCCGGGCGCGTCCCGCCCCTTGTGGGCGGGGTTTCGCGGCGGGGGCTGCTTGCTTGTCAGGATTGCCTTCAGCTGGGTTCCCCGGCTGGCTATTTAGTCTTCCGGCGTTCTGGGTGTCCCTGTGTTTTCACCTTGATTTCAGGCAGGGTGGTGTGTTGCTCTTGTTGTGATGGATCAGGATTCTGTCGCTGCGGGGTCTGGGTCTGACTCTTTTTCTGCTTTGCCTTTCACTGCACAGTCCCTGCAGTTGATGATCCAGTCTGCGGTGGCTGATGCCCTTGCGCAGCGTGATACCCAGGGCCCTTCCTCTCCGAAGCGTCCTCGCAGGGACCCCACTCCTGTGTCTGATGCAGAGGGGGAGGAGGAGGATCTCCATGGCCGTTACATCCAGGGCCAGGAACTTCGTGACGTTCTTTCCCACGTCAGGGATAACTTGGCTTTTCCTCCTCCTGCGGCGGAGGATCTTTCCGAGGATTTCTTTGTGCAGTATCAACGCAAGGCTCCGGACTCCATTCCTCTGCATGCGTCCATCAAGAAGGTCATTGAGGGAGAGTGGTTGGATGTGGATAAGCAGTCTTTTCCACGGTATCTGTCGAAGCGTTACGCTATTGATGAATTCACCAAAGACTTCCCTCTGGCGGTGAAGGTGGACTCTCTGGTGGTGGGACTTTCTTCCCAGGGTTCGATCATTTCGGAGGACGCCTCCCCTTCTGACCCTGTGGACAAGCGTGTGGAAGCTGCTGCTAAGCGTTCTTATGCTGCGGCTAATTTCTCCATCAGGGCCTCGGCCTATTTGTCTTGCATGGTACAGTCTTTGTTGAAGGACTTCCAATCCCTGGGTGAGCTCCTGGATCAGGGGGCTGATGTTGTCCCGACCCTTGCCTTGATGGAACAGCAGACGCGCCTCCTGTCGGACATCTCCTTTGACACTCTGGGTGCGGCGGCTGCCGCTGGGGGTGCTGCTATACAGGCTCGGCGTCAGATCTGGCTGCGGCATTGGAAGTCGGAGGCAGCCCAGAAGGCTTTGCTCATGAAGATTCCGTTTTCTGGGGCTAAGTTGTTTGGCCCTCCTCTGGAGGTTATGGTTAAGAAATCTGCTGAAGACCGCAAGTTGCTGGCTCCCATCAAGTCGTCTGGGGCCCGCTTCCCTGGTCGTGGCCGTGTTTTCTCCTCGTCATCCAGGGGTAAGGGCAGCGCGCCCTTTCGAGGGAAGGGTCGCGGCCGGGGCGCCCCGTTCTTCAACAAATCCCGGTCTCAGCCTGCAGCTGCCGCTTCCTCTTCCAACCCTAAATCCTGACTTTCGTCCGTCTCCCTCCGGGGTGTTCCCTGTGGGGGGCCGTCTCCGCCATTTCGTCCCGGCCTGGGAGGAGTCTGTCTCAGACCTTTGGGCTCTTCGGATTGTGAAGGAGGGATTTTCCATCATCTTCTCATCCCCTCCTCCGGATTTTTTCCTCGCTACGCCCCTGCCTTCCTCCCTGGTCAAACGACGGGCCTTGCTAGCCGGAGTTCAGGACTTGCTTGCCAAGCGGGCCATCCGCCCAGTCCCGCCTTCTCAGAGGGGTTCGGGCGTCTACTCCATCCTTTTTCTGATGAGAAAGGTTTCTGGGGATTTTCGGCCAGTTTTGGATTTGAAGTGGTTGAATTCTTACATTCCACATACTAAATTCAAGATGATCTCTCTACAGGAAATTCTGCCTCTTCTGGTTCAGGGCGAAGTGGTGGCTTCTCTGGATCTCCTCGACGCCTACCTCCATGTCCCGGTTCATCCGGTTTCTCAGTCCTTCCTCCGGTTCTGCATTGGGGGTTCCCACTTTCAGTTCCAGGTACTTCCGTTTGGCTTGTCATCTGCCCCGAGGGTGTTTACCAAGGTCCTGGCTCCCCTGGTGGGTATTCTTCACCGGGAGGGGGTCAGGGTTTTTCCTTACCTGGACGATTGGTTAATCTCTGCCTCTTCTTTTTTCAAGGGGATTCTGCACGTCGGACGGGTCTGCGAGGTTCTCTCCTCCCACGGCTTCCTGATCAACGAGCGGAAGTCCCATCTGTACCCCACTCAGGACTTGGCCTTCATTGGGGGCCGACTGGACATGGTGCTGGGGAAGGTGTTCTTGCCTCTGGGTCGCCGGGACACTTTGTGGCGGGATCTGGGGTCCCTTCTGGCTCAGGGATCCGCTCCTGTTCGTCTCTGGCTAAGGGTTCAGGGCCTGATGTCGGCGACCATCAATGTTCTCCCCTGGGCTCGCCTCCACCTTTATCCCTTGGTCAACCATCTGCTTTCCTTCTGGGATCCCCGCTCGGAGGATTACGAGTTCCTGGTCCCGGTCTCCCCTCAGCTTCGTTCGGAGTTGGGTTGGTGGTTGGTGGAGTCTCACCTCTCCGAGGGTCTTCCCTTCTTGGTTTCCCCTTCCCGGGTGGTCACGACCGATGCCAGTCTCCTCGGCTGGGGGGCGACCTTGGGCTCGGGGTCGGTTCAGGGTCGTTGGGATCTCCTCCAGTCACGCTGCTCCTCGAACTATCGGGAGTTGAAGGCGGTCCTCCTGGCTTGCCTTCATTTTGCTCCCTCTCTCCGGGGTCACCATGTCTTGATCAGGATGGACAACCAGGTTGTGAGGAGCTATGTCAACCATCACGAGGTGTGCAGGGTTCGCGCCCTTTGGTTGCTGACTCAGGAGTTGTTGTCTTGGGCGGAGTCGTCGGTCCTGTCTCTTCGGGCTGTCTATCTCCCGGGGTCCGTCAATGTGGAGGCGGATCGTCTGAGTCGGATTTTTCCGTCTTTGTCCTGTCTCTCCCTGTCTCCGGTGGTGTTGCACCGCCTGGTGTCTCGCTTTGGTCTGCCTCTGGTGGATCTGTTCGCGGACGAGGTGTCGGCCCTCCTGCCCAGGTTCTGCTCTCTCCTCCCGGTTCCGGGGGTGTGGCTTGTGGATGCCCTGTCGTTCCCTTGGCCCTCCGGTCTCCTGTACGCATTTCCCCCATCCCCCTGATCCCTCGGGTCCTCTGCAAAATTCGCTTGGACAGGGCCAGGGTGCTTCTGGTGGTTCCCGGCTGGGTTCGCCGCCCCTGGTACCCTCTCCTTTGCGAGCTGGCGGTTCAGGCCTGCTGGCCGATCCCGGATCTTCCTTTTCCTGTGAGGGGCCCCCCGCTCCCGGGCTCGGTGTTGCACCGGCTCCATCTGCAGGCCTGGCTCTTGAGCGGGTGACGTTGCTTTCCCGTGGTTGCTCTTCGGGGGTGGTGGATTTGCTGCAGGGCTCCCGCAGGTCTTCCACCTTGTCCTCCTATGCCCGGCACTGGTCTTCCTTCTCACGTTGGTGCGGTCTGCAGGGTGCTGAGCCCGCCTCCGTGGATCTCTTGCGGGACTTGGATTTTCTTGCTGAGGGGTTTTCCTTGGGTTTGGTGCCTTCGTCCCTGAGGGCCCAGTGGGCAGCCTTGCGGGCCTTCCGCAGTCCGGATTTCGACGGGCTGGATTCCCTGGTGGCTCGTTTGCTCCGGAGTTGTTTTCTCCGTCGCCCTCGGACGCTCTGCCTGTCTCCCCCTTGGGATCTCCCCTTAGTTCTGCGGGCCCTTCAGGGTCCCCCCTTTGAACCCCTGGCCTCGGTGGCTCTGAGGTTTCTCACTTTTAAAGTGGTTTTCCTGGTGGCCATTGTGTCTGCCGGTCGGATGGGCGAGCTGGGTTCGTTCCTTCGCTCTCCTCCCTTCTTGCGGGTTTTGCCTGACCGGCTGGTTCTCCGTCAAGACCCCCGTTTTCTTCCCAAGGTTCCTTCCTTGGTGAACCGGTCTCGGGTGGTGTCGTTACCTTCTTTCCCTCCCGACACGGATCCTTCCCTGTCCTTGCTGGATGTCCGGTGTGCTGTCTTGGTTTACCTTGATCGCACGTCTTCCCTTTCCCGGTGTGATAGCCTGTTCGTTACATTCAGTCCCGTTCATTCTGGCCACTAGCCCTCTCTTTCCACCTTGAGACGCTGGCTTAAGCAGGCTATCCTCCTTGCCTATGCTTCACTGGGTTCGGTTGTTCCGGTGGGGGTCCAGGGTAGTTCCACTAGGAGTGTGTCTGTGTCCTGGGCCTCCTTCAAGGGTGTCTCCACTGAGGAGATTTGTCGGGCGGCGACGTGGTCATCCCCCCACATGTTCATGGAACATTATCGTGTTATCCTGGGTGGTTCTGTTCCTGGGGAATTTGCTGGGGTCGTACTGAGTGCTGGAGCGGTGGCTCCTTGATGGCCCTTTTTGTTTCTTGATTCAGGTTTTCTGGTATTCCTGTTTTCTTTCTTTTGTACTGAATAAACCTTGTGTTGGTTTTCTACTTCACCGTGTGGTGGTGTTTTTCTGGTGGTCAATGAAGCCTTTAGGCTTGGGTATTTGCTCACTATGTTAGTCATGTGGCGAGGAAGACTAACGAGGAGGTGATGCCCCGGTTACTGACCGGCAATCTTCATTACTCCAAGTATAGTCTTCCTCACCACATGAGTTCCCTCCCCCCCTCCCTGTCTGGCTATCGGCTTCATTGTTTGCTTGGTGGTTCAGGCTGTTGGTTGGGCCGGCCCGCCTCTTATAGAGGTCAAGGGTGACTGGTCTGCCATGTTGGGAGGGGATGGGAGGCTTTTTTTACTTTGGAGGGTTCTGTCGTGGAGCTGAAGCTCACTATGTTAGTCATGTGGCGAGGAAGACTATACTCGGAGTAATGAAGATTACCGGTCAGTAACCGGGGCATCAATGGAGGACCTGGCTTCTTCTCCATGAAGGGACACATTCTCAACTTTCATCCTGAGTAGAAGATGTTTATGCCAAACCTCCGAGGAAGGGGATTGTGGAACCTTCTAGTTTGTGGTGATTGCTCTTTTAGTGATCAATAATGCTAATTCAGGGAAGTGGGTTATTACGAATGGTTTTTCGACCTTCTAAAGAGTCTGAAAACTCTAGCCTCCCAGGATTCTCATGAAATCTGGCTGTAGCAGCATGGCTTCTGATGCAATATTCAGGGACCTCCTCTATGAGACCGTAGGGTCAGGGAAAAAGAGGAGAATAAATATACAGTAGTATCAAAATTTTCCTTCATCGACCAAATTATTTACATACAGGAATTGCTTCACATCATTTCACTATTGAATTCAAAAAGTACACTTTATAAACACAGCCTTTTATCTCAAAGATTCATTTTTATTTGTATCAAAAAGTTCTTGATTATTTTTTATTTTTTATATTTCATTTCTTTTTTCTAAATTCAGTCCATTTAACACGTGACAAGCAGTAGACAGCAGTTCTACAATGCATATGTTCATTGATACATATATTTCTCTGCTACTTCATATTATTTCTAAAACAATTACATAAAAAACACACACATAATAACCGCGGTTATTTATCAGCAGATATCTCTACGTTCTTCGGCGTCTTACCTCTGGTTAAGGATCACTTAACCGGAGGTAAGACGCCGACCGTTTACAGACTATTAGTAGTTTAATACGCGAAGGATCATTTTTTAACCGCCAGCGGGTAGCAAGCGAACTAGCGGCTTTGAGCGATATTGGGTAACACGTTATACTTTCAGTACATGCAGTTAAACATGTTGAATATCCTTTGTTTAGAAAAATTAAGAATAAGCACTAACCCACACGCTTAAGGAACTCATTAGGAAGAACGTAGAGATATCTGCTGATAAATAACCGCGGTTAACGACCAAAAACGAGTATTGAAAACAGTGTCTCAAATTGGCATCATAGCATTTGTTTTTGTTAAGCACACGCAATGTTATAAGATTACTTGAAGATTGATTATTATGCACTGAATAGTATCATTAATGCTTTATTTGTATGATTTATAGATTTCCCTGATAAAGGTGAAACAAGCACCGAAATGCATTGGAAATGAACGTTAAGTCTGATGGAAAAGTTACTATATGAACTCATGAAAACTTCATGAAAAACCATTTTTTGGAACATTTGTTGAAATAATACAATAAAACTCAAAAGAAAGTGGATACATAGAAAATCATGTCTTATCTTTCTTGATTGAACACGTGCTGAATTTTCAGCCCCCCCTTGTGCCCGGGGTGACAGGATTATGGCTTAATAATCCTACTACATTTGGAACTGTCAGTAGGTGCTCAGATGTTTACAAACAGTCCATACACTAAATGTTGGTAATACATGAACCAATTATAGTGTATTGTCAATAGACAAGTTTAAGGGGCAGACGTTTGCTACATAATTCAGCATGCAGGCATCCTAGATAAGACCAAATGTCTCTTTCTTTGGGGTTTTACAAAATAGTATTTGTATGAACACTGTACGCACAGCGGCACTGATTTCACAAACGCACATCAGCCATACTATAGCCAGAAATGCACATTAGAATAATGTTTCTAACTGTAAGTTAAGCATGACATTGTTGTTTAGAATGGAGGTTGCCCATCTCCTCTTCTCCTCTTGACCGTGGTTAGAAAAGAGACTTGCATTTCTCACTGTGATGTTTTTAAGGCATGGGATAATTGTTCTCTGGCCCCATCTTCCAGGGGTTACATCTGTACGGTGACCTGATATATATGCATTGGTATTTATATAGTGCAAACCTAGCTGTGAAACAACATAGCACTGTACATTACAGAAGGGGTTTAGAGACATTCGTAGATCGTGCATATTAAGTAGGATTGCACAAATACATTTTACACACAGGGGGTTTAATGCCCAGATTTACTCAATTGTTGCATTGTCTTTGCGTCCTGCCACGTGACATAAGGCAACAGAAAGGCTTAAGAAAGATTAACAAAGTCATGCAAGTCACTATTTGTAAATGTAATGCAACAAAGTGGCTTGCGCTGCATTGCTTTAATTTGCATAGAGGTAGGCATTCCATGGCAGGAGTATGGGTGTTCCCATACATCCACCCATGGGATTTGATGCAATCCCAGATTTATTGATAACAATACATTTGGGATTATGCCAAAATGGTACACCACTCTGACCATGGCATACGGGGAAAAATATGTGTACGTCTCCTTGTTACTTACTCTGTCTATGCATGGTTCATTCCTTATTTAATATTGAAAAGGGAAATTGCCTCTTAGGATTTGTTTTTGTGCAGGGAGATATCCCTTCCTGCACAAAAACTGCCCAGAATGCAGGAATCCTTGCTGTATTGTGTAAATATACCTGCATTGGTGATAGGCAGCCGCACGTGGGCGTGCTCACGTAGAGAGCTGAAGTGTTATCATATCTTAGTAGATTTGGTGCTGTTCAGCTCTCTCTTCACAAAATCAGTGGAGCAACTTTGCTTGCTTACCTGTGTGAAAGTTTCATAAATATGGCCACCGGCTACTTGCCGAGGATTACACATGGAGAGACTACGGCCAAGGCCACGGTTTGAACCTGGGTCCTAGGTTCCAATAGCAGCAGCTTAAGCCTCTTGGCTACATCTTTTCCAACAGGGGAACAGAAACCTGCTACGGTCTGCACTGTGACTGTTGTCACAAGCCTGAGCATAAGAAATTATTGTAAAATGACCGTTAACAATGCTGTAATAGACCTGATTGTATCATATTTTATTAACCTGAGACCTGTTTCCCTATTGGCTACTGAGTCCTGTAAAGTATGTTATCAATGCGTAACTTTGCTGATTGAGGATTGATGAAATGGGAGGGAACATTCATCAAGTGGATGTGGGTCTAGGCGAAGATGCTTCTTTGGGTGAAAAAATAGTTTCCTTTGTAAGAAATATAACAAAAAAATATTTCACTAAGAATTAACCTATGCATATATATGTACACCCAGCACATTTATGCACGGGTAAACATGCACACATATGCATTCTACCTGTAACCTGAAGTTCTTTTGGAATTTTCAGAAAATGTATATTTGCTCCAAAGGTAGGTGTTGTGGATGGGATATAAAGAGAAACAGGCCCAACATTTGTTAAAGCTGTTGTCATTCTGATTTAAGTGTGCATGAATGCAATAAACTGACTGATGTTTTCAGAAAATTTTCATTGGCAAAAAAAGGTGCTCCAAAAACCTAAGGGCCAGCTCTATATGTAACCAGTAGTTCAACATATACTTAGTGTGGCATTTTGGTTCACTCCTTGCATAGGATTGGCTGACTTTCTAGTCCATTTCAATTTCCTACTATTGATTTACAGGCTTTACTTCCTATTTTTGTGTTTGTCCTGCTCTTGTATAATTTTGAACTTACTCAAAATTTTGAAAGGATGAGTGAATCCTCCCCTGCAGGTGCTAGGTAACCATTTTCATGTCGAGCCTAGAGTCAGCGTGCATGTGCTTCTCTATGAGACTTGCTGTACTGAAGTATAGAATAGAAGCCCCACCCACTCTCTGCCCATATTGGTCATTGGCTTCTGTCATTGTCCTTCGTAAATGCTGGCTTGCTTGAATCCAATGGCAAAGTGAGCAAGGGACTAACGTCTGAGCATACCCTGCCAAATTATGGAAAACAAAGTGGTACAAAAGGGGGTGGTGATGGACGGAGCATCTGAACCAATCAAACACTGTCTGTGGCAGAGACATCGGCCGGAGGCGGTCCCCCTGAGACGAGTAATTTTGACGTTACAGATCATCAGAGCAGCACCACTCATTCACGGTGCATGCCCCAGATATCACTACATCTCAATACGAAGTACAGATGCACACCGTGGACCACAAATACTCGGGATCAAAATCTGCACATAGAGTGAGAACATTTGCGCCCATCAGACCAATTTCTCTAAAATTTCTCTGAAAGGAATACCAATGTTAAAGATAATGAGAACCCCCTGGTTTTAATAGAATGCATGTATCTGTCTGTTGTCCAGTTTCATGTTGGCCCTGAGGAAGGTGAATTAAAGCAATGATACCACCGAAACGTACATAGGCCGTAAGCATCTGAGACCCTCACACAAAATAGAATCAAACCCCGAAGAAAGCAAGGAAAGGATTACAAAAGATCACTCATCCTTGCAACAATCCAAAAAGGAAGACTCAAACCACGGGTTGAGCTATACCCTGAGGAGTCCACTATAGGACACACTATTTTTCACTGTATATGTTGTGTTAGTGTTGTTAGGACAGAAGATATGAAAGTCTGAGTTTGTATGAATGACGGTATGAGTGACAGTATATGTATATAGATTGTTTAGGGGTTCCTGCCAAGTAAAGACTTAGCCCTGTATTTTAAATTGTTGCACACATGTTGCCATGTCATTGTATTATAATCTTGATAATATAATCACTAAAAAATGAGAAAAAATAATCTGTTATAATGATGAATAAATGGAAAATAATAAAAATACTATGTCTAAGTGAATGATTCCATGTACCTTGTTGCATCCTGTACGAAATTGCAAACAGACTTAAATGCTATTTTGTAAATATAGATAGAGTCAAAAAGTACTCAAGAACTCTAAGACTAAAAGCCTCAATGAGTGCTAGGTAAGGAAAACTTTCAATCTTAGAAATGTCACTAAGAACCAACACAAGTGACCACCAGCAAAAGTAGGTGAAACCCAATGTCCAAAGATGGATTCCCATCAAAGTTTAGGGAGTGTTCTAGTTGTTATCATCTGGTCATCCAAAGGTTGGGATGGGTTGTCTCTAGAACATTGAGACATATCCGACTCCCACCTTGACGGACTGGGAAGCAGCCCACAATTCCTTGTAGACCATGTGTGAGAACACTAATTGGGAATGTGCAGTGCGAAAAATATAAAGTGGTGACTGTAATTTTAAAAATAGAATAGAAGACTGACAGCAAATGTTTTAATAGTTGAAAGTCTCTTTCTCGGTTAAAAGCAAGAACAGCGCAAAACTGCAGTTTTAACAAATAGCTGCAAACGGGCCGACATGCTTCTGCCTAAAGGGGGGGATTTACCTCCCAAGGCTTTCCTCAGGGCCTCTGTTCTAATATGTTTTTCACTGCAAAAAAGGGGTGTGTTACCAACCAAACCATATAAATACTGTGAATAAATCAAACCATAAATGATATCGGTTATAATTCCTCCATGTCAAATGGTATATAATTCACCTACAATGAGAAGACAAAAAACAAACAAAAGAGTGGTCTAAATATATTGATTACTTAGCAACAATACCGTCTAAAAAAAGCAACTACAATTGCTACTCACCCATAGTGACAGGGGATAGAACCTCACCTCACCTGGACCAATCTCAGGATGAAGGAGGCCACGCTCTGTGGGAAATAAATTGGAGTGCTTAGTGTATGTGGGGGGTTAAATGCTTACATTACCTTCCCACCCCTACGCACCCTGTATTTTACTTAACCCACACCACTTCATTCACAGCTCATTTAAAAGGCTCACCCTCCCGTGTCCTCTATAGGGACACCAATGTTACAGTCTTGCTTCGTTAGAAGCTCATAGGAAGAGCCGACCTCTTCTTCCATAACACTACGTACTAAACCACTTAATGTCTAGAAAGTAAGACTGTTCCTCACCTCACCGTCGTTGCCCCTGGCGGTGCCTGAGTAAGGGGGAGGCAAAGCGGTGGAGGAGGAGGGTCACTTAAATAAGAAATGACAACAGAAGCATCACTTTCTTCGAAATTAGCCCACGCTTGTTACGGTGCTCGTCCAAATATATACAAGATGCGATGGCAGATGGCTCGAGCCAAACGAAACCTTCCTAGTGTGAAATTCAAACAAGATTATTATTTTCATATTCAGTAGTCCGAGACGAAGCAGTATCCAAAGACACCTTGGCCACTGGTTCATCGCGTGCTCTCGCGATAGTATCGCGGAAGAGAACTGCAAAATGTCGTCATAATGGATGCCAAAGTAGTTCACTAAAGTGGATTATGCCTTCGTTATTGAGAAATCACTGGGTATCAGACTTCTCGTAGTAACTTATCAGGAACTGTAATAGATGTATTTAAATGGAGCTCAGTGCTGCATATTGGTAACAAAGATATATTGCTCCTATCTAGTATAAGGAAGTAAGAGGTTCGTAGCATCTTCTCGCGGGAAAACCGCGAGACGTGTTGAACTACTAAATGATGTCATATTAGATCAAATAATAGTTCTAAGCTTAAAGAGGTCGTAGTCGATCGTCGTTACTTAAGTATTCAGTCTCGAAAGTATGTGGGAATGACAAGGTTGATGACACGCTATGTGTTTGACAAAAGTAAGTTATTTTCATACAACACTAAGCATGCTCTATACTGGAAAGTGAACACTATTAATCAGTGCCAGCCTCAACACGATATAGTTGTTCTACACCCACTGCTGCAGAAACATCATCAAAAAGTTCACAGTGTGGTCCAGGGGATTTCGTCATTCAGTCCCCGAATATCAGTGGATAATTTAAATATCCATTTCTGTTCCTTGGTGAAAAGATATTTCGATACATCACTAATATGAGATGTTATATGGGGTTTTTCCAGAACCGTCCACTTGAAATCAGTCTCACTGTGGTTCTGGTCAAGAAAGTGTTTAGTCAACTTGGAGATGTTTTTCTTGTATCTAAAAGCACTTTTGTGCTCTAGCATTCTAGTGCGTACCTTTCTAGTAGTCATGCCTATGTATTTTTGAAGACAGGGACAAGTAAGCAAGTATATTAAATGCAAACTATTGCAGTTGGAAAACTTTTTAAGGATCCAAGGGCGATTTGTTCCTATCTCTATTTGAGTGACCTTGTTGTTTGAGGACACACAGAGCAATTACCACATGGATGGTGTCCCGTCACTGCCGCTAGATTCCATAGTGTCCCCACTGCTCTCTTAGGGGTTTGCCTAGGTCTAGTATGTACTAGTCGATCCCTCAGACTGGTAGATCTTTTAAAGGCAAACAAAGATTGTTCAATTCTCTCATTCCCACAATTCAAAACTAGCCAGTGTTGACGTACAATGCGCTGAACTTGATTAGATTTAGTATCAAATGTGCTAACAAAGGTAAGACGTTCTAGGGGAACCTTTGGACCTCTTACTTCCAGGAGTGCCTCACGATGATTGTTGGCCGCTCTTTTCCAAGAGCTTTTAATCAACTGTCTAGGGTAGTGTCTGGCAAGTAATTGAGTAGACAGGCTCTTTGCATGTGTGTCAAAAGTACTAAGAGAGGAACAGTTGCGTCGCACTCTTAGAAACTGCCCGTAGGGCAAATTGTCCCTCAGGGCTTTGGGATGTTGACTTTCATAAAGCAAAAGTGAGTTCCTTGCCATCGGTTTTTTGTACAACTCCGTTTGCAAGCCTGTGGGGGTCACATAGATGGATAAATGAAGGAAGGATATCCTCTCCTTACTGCTCTCCATGGTGAATCTCAGGAACTCATTCCGTGAGTTGAGCCATAGTTGGAACGATACCATTGAATCAATATCGCCTCGCCAAACCATGAGGATATTTATTTGCTGTTAAGTTAGATCTTGAGTCCAAGGCGTGACTCTTGTCTTTTCGAGAAAACAAATGCTTGTGTATAAACTTAAAGAAAATACTTGTGTATATATAAATGTTGTATTTGTGTTGTAGAAATGTACAGTCTTTATGTGTAAATGAAATTAAACATTAGAGAGTCCCCTTTTTTACATGTAAATATTCAAAAATTGAAAACTTAAAATAAAAGGGTAGGAGTAAAATATACCCAATCAACCTAGGAGTTTCACTTGGTTTGTTCCTTAAAAAGTGAGGATATAAATTAATGTGTAGTCGGCAAAGTGCTCTTTGATTCTGTAATTTATGGTCCAGCCGATCACACGTCCCAGGACCTGACTCCTTCGTGTTTCAAAACTATAGAGCGGGCAACCCCCGTGAGAGTTTGACTAAAGATTCGGTCAATCTTGCATTGTGTGAATATAGAAGTAAAACGAGGAAGGAATCTTTGTCCTTCCGAAAGGAATGTCTGAAAGGGACACTCTATTGTTTAGTGAAGATCATATACAGAGTCTAATAGCTTCCTCTGCATTTTCAAATATCACTTTGAGCACCTCTGCTCAACAGCAGAATGAGTCGGATAAATTAATAGGGTTAAGTAAAAAACACATAAGAACGGAACTTCACGGACACTTCTTGTTAAAACATCTGAGAGGAGGTACAATCCCCTGGGGATTGCAGGTGAAAAATGTTCCTGTAATTTTCACTGAGGACGCTGAATACAGAAAGGGATTCAGTTGTATTAACACAAAGTGCAGCAGGGACCTCATGGTCCATACTATCGAAACTGCACAAAGACTCAGTGTAAAGGAACTGGAAGAAATAGAATCTGTAACCCAGGCTATTAAGGATAGTCCCACTGTGTCTGATGCCAAAACCTTATTAGAAAAAATAGAGAAGGAGATCTTGACTTTCAAGGATAACACACTTAATAATAAATCAGCGCAGTACGAGAGAGATTCCAAAGCATTTACACTTGAGAAGGCATACCCTTTCCTGAAGGACGAGTACTACACACAGCCAGAATCAAGGGGGGCACTCTACAACTTCCAGGGAAGATCCCGCAATAGGTTTAAAACCTTTTCAGAAACCTCTTCTTCATCTGAGTCATCATGCTCTGATTCACGTGGGAACCAAAATAAAAAGCAGGTGTCTTTTTTAGAGAAGGGCCAGCAAGGAAAGACAAGGTTCAAGGTTCCATGGGAGATGCGGACAAGGAGGAACTTTTACAAATCGTAAAGGCAACCACAGCAGTTGTCAACCTATCCCAGAAAATACTTACGAAAGACAAAGAGGCTGTATTGAACTTAGGATTGAAATTTGTTCCACGACAACAAACAGATTTTACACAGATGAAACTAGAGACCATCGAGTTCTGTCGTAAAATCAGACTTAGAGCCTTTTTTGCAAATCAGCCGCCAATGATCGAAAAAGAGACTACAGGGTTACGAAATGAATCTAATTTCGTCCCCACTCAAAAAATCCTGAAACAGATCCATGCCTTTGAACAGATTATGTTATCTTCAATTGACACATTGGAAAGAAATAAAAAGTATATATCTCAAAACATAAGTAAAGGGCAAAGAATTGCACTTAAAAGCTTAAGGGAAGATCAGTCAATAGTCATCAAGCAGGCCGATAAAGGCAGAGCTGTAGTAATTTGGCCAAGAGAAAAATATCTTGCAGAAGCAAAATCACAGGTTACTAACAGCATTTGGTATAGAGCTCTCCAAGAAGATCCTGTCAAAAACATACAGGGAGTGATAGCCGATATCGTAAAAGTAGGGATGGAACAAGGCTATGTTGGTGCAAAAGAAGGTGAATTCCTTATCAAAAAATTCCCCAGGACTCCTGTCCTGTATTTCCTCCCAAAGATTCACAAAAATCTGAATGAGCCCCCAGGACGACCGATTGTTTCTGGGTGCGACTCATGCTTGGAGCCCTTAGCAAAATATGTGGATTTCTTCCTGAAACCTTTTGTAAGCCAAGTTAAATCACATCTAAGAGACACTATGGATTTTCTAGTAAAGGTAGAGGGAACAGAATTTAATCCAATGTCACAATTGCTAGTGACAATGGATGTCACGTCCCTCTACACCCAGATCCCCCAGGATGAGGCACTGGAGGTACTAGAATTATATCTGGAATCCCGTGACAGACCACATCGAGTTCCCACTAGTTTTATTTTAAAACTAGCGGAAATAGCCCTGAAGAAGAATTACTTTCGTTTTAACGAGCAATTGTTTATGCAGACGAAGGGAACAGCTATGGGATGCCCTTATGCTCCGGAGATGGCTATACTGTACATGGCAGAGTTTGAAAAAAAGTTCGTTGAAAATGATAATCCATACAGTGTGCATATCAAGCAATGGTTGCGCTACATCAACGACGTGTGGCTCCTGTGGCAGGGGAGCCACACCGAGCTGATGGAGTTCCATGCATGGCTTAATGCCAAACATCCAGATATAAAATTCACTGTTAAATACAGCGATAAAAAATGACGTTCCTGGATGTGGAAATTGTATGTACTGAAGGGCAGTTAATCTCTACGCTACACAGGAAAAAGACGGACAAAAACACAATGTTACATCACCAAAGTGCCCATCCGAGAAATCTGAAGGCCATCCTACCGTATGGCCAACTGCTCCGAATTAGGAGAAATTGCACGGAGCTGGCTGATTATGATAGGCACGCTGGCACATTCTGCATGGAACTAAAAGAAAGAGGGTACCCCAAGAAACTGCTCAAGCATTCACTCAAAAGGGCACGATATACGCCTCGGGAATGCCTTTTACAAACTAAAGCTAAATCTGAATTGGATTGATTAGTCTGTGTTACCACATTTGGACCAGACACTAACAAACTCAGACAGGTGGTCCTAAAAAATTGCCACCTTCTAGAAAATTTGGATTGCCCCTTTCCGCGTCCGCTTTTTGCGTACCGGAAGAATAGAACCATTGGGCAACAAATAGTACGAGCAGATATAGCTGTGCCCAAACCCAAAAGTGACCTACTCCCAAAGTGGGGAATGAAACCCATAGAGGGACACCATAGATGTGGCTCCTGTGCGGCATGTGGAAACACGATTGAAGGAACGGAGTTCAAACACGGAAGTGTGAGATGGAAACATCTTTCCTTTTCCAACTGCAAAACACGCAATGTCGTGTACGTCATTATTTGCCCGTGCTTTAAAATTTACATTGGCAAAACTACACAACAAGCCAATACACGCATAAGCCAACATAAATCAAGGCTGAAAAATAAAGTACTGTCGGCCCCTATGGTCGAACATTTTCTACAACACAACCATACTGAAAATGACTTCAGGTGGTCAATACTGTACGTCTTGCAACAATCAAGACCTATGGACCCAGATAAAATTTTACTCCAAAAGGAGGCGTACTTGATACTAAAATTCAACAGTACATTTACTGGTTTAAATTCGCTATCCGAAGTATCAAGGTTATGAGAATTTGAAAGGTTCCTAACTGAAACTGTAATTCACCTTCTTGTTGGACCGAACATAAGAACTTGGGCATCTCGAAATGAATAGGACGTGCAGACAAAACCCACTCTAAGATGGCCGCCATATTCAAAGCTCGTTCTGCCTCATAAACCTGTCCAAAGATGGCCGCGGCATCCACAGACTGATTTGGGAGTCACCGGATTGCCGCGCTGAAAGTAAGTAGGTCGAACTTGTTGTCTTAACGTTAGTGAGCTTTAAATTACTCGTTTTTGCCATAATCTAACTGGGGCTCTGTGCATAGGGAGAAGAGTGTTGTCCTCTATCGAGAATAGTGGTGTGATTGAAAAACGCCGCGACCAGACAGAGCGCCCGCAGCCGAGCCCGAAAACAGGACTTAAAGATATGCCCCTTTTGAAGTAGTGAACGCTATCTCTCTCAAACGCAAGCGCAAGATTTTACATGACTCTGCTGTTGTTTGCAGGCTGCGAACAACTGATAAGGATTAACGCTGACAGTAACAACAGGACATTTGCAGAGAACATTGCGAGATCAAAACTCGATATTTTGAGGTATGTCGAATGAGTGAATTCGTAATACCGCACTGCTAGGGTTCAATTGAGCATTACAACATCTTCCTGTTTACTTACAGGACAAAAATTAAAAGAAGCAGAGAAAAACCTCTAAAACAATACTTGCGGACTGGCGACTGCTGGGAAACAGGTAATACTAGTGACAATGGTTAAAAATAGAGGCAAGCCTTAAAAACATAGACATAAGAAATTTAAATAAGGGTTTCTTTTGCTTTATACACTTCTAGCTGAACCTTTAAAAGAGAGCCCTGAGGAGAATCCGTCAAGTGATTAAACCGGATTCGAAACGCATCGGCATACAAAGACAGACATCAGTTGCCTAATAAGCAACACAATAAATTTATGGTTTATTTTTGTATATATCAATATACTCTTTTGGCTGCATTTATTTGATGTTAAGTTAGATCTTGAATCCAAGGCGTGACTCTTGTCTTTTCGAGAAAACAAATGCTTGTGTATAAACTAAATAAAATACTTAATAATAATATGTATATATAAATGTTGTATTTGTGTTGTAGAAATGTACAGTCTTTATGTGTAAATGAAACTAAACGTTAGAGCGTCCCCTTTTTTACATTTAAATATTCAAAAATTGAAAACTTAAAATAAAAGGGTAAGAGTAAAATATACCCAATCAACCTAGGAGTTTCACTTGGTTTGTTCCTTAAAAAGTGAGGATATAAATTAATGTGTAGTCGGCAAAGTGCTCTTTGATTCTGTAATTTATGATCCAGCCGATCACACGTCCCAGGACCTGACTCCTTCGTGTTTCAAAAATAGAAAAATACATAGGCATGACTACTAGAAAGGTACGCACTAGAATGCTAGAGCACAAAAGTGCTTTTAGATGCCCGAAAAACATCTCCAAGTTGACTAAACACTTTCTTGACCAGAACCACAGTGAGACTGATTTCAAGTGGACGGTTCTGGAAAAACCCCATATACCATCCCATATTAGTGATGTATCGAAATATCTTTTCACCAAGGAACAGAAATGGATATTTAAATTATCCACTGATATTCGGGGACTGAATGACGAAATCCCCTGGACCACACTGTGAACTTTTTGATGATGTTTCTGCAGCAGTGGGTGTAGAACAACTATATCGTGTTGAGGATGGCACTGATTAATAGTGTTCACTTTCCAGTATAGAGCATGCTTAGTGTTGTATGAAAATAACTTACTTTTGTCAAACACATAGCGTGTCATCAACCTTGTCATTCCCACATACTTTCGAGACTGAATACTTAAGTAACGACGATCGACTACGACCTCTTTAAGCTTAGAACTACTATTTTATCTAATATGACATCATTTAGTAGTTCAACACGTCTCGCGGTTTTCCCGCGAGAAGATGCTACGAACCTCTTACTTCCTTATACTAGATAGGAGCAATATATCTTTGTTACCAATATGCAGCACTGAGCTCCGTTTAAATACATCTATTACAGTTCCTGATAAGTTACTACGAGAAGTCTGATACCCAGTGATTTCTCAATAACGAAGGCATAAACCACATTAGTGAACTACTTTGGCGTCCATTATGACGACATTTTGCAGTACTCTTCCGCGATACTATCGCGAGAGCACGCGATGAACCAGTGGCCAAGGTGTCTTTGGATACTGATTCATCTCGGACTACTGAATATGAAAATAATATTCTTGTTTGAATTTCAGACTAGGAAGGTGTCGTTTGGCTCGAGCCATCTGCCATCGCGTCTTGTATATATTTGGTCGAGCACCGTAACAAGCGTGGGCTAATTTCGAAGTAAGTGATGCTTCTTTTGTTATTTCTTAAGTGACCCTCCTCCTCCACCGCGTTGCCTCCCCCTTACTCAGGCACCGCCAGGGGCAATGACGGTGAGGTGAGGAACGGTCTTACTTTCTAGATATTAAGTGGTTTAGTACGTAGTGTTATGGAAGAAGAGGTCGGCTCTTCCTATGAGCTTCTAATGAAGCAAGACTGTAACATTGGTGTCCCTATAGAGGACACGGGAGGGTTAGCCTTTTAAATGAGCTGTGAATTGAGTGGTGTGGGTTAAGTAAAATACAGGGTGCATAGGGGTGGGAAGGTAATGTAAGCATTTAACTCCCCACATACACTAAGCACTCCAATGTATTTCGCACAGAGCGTGGCCTCCTTCATCCTGAGATAGGTCCATGTGAGGTGAGGTTCTATCCCCTGTCACTATGGGTGAGTAGCAATTGTAGTTGCTTTTTTTACACGGTATTGTTGCTAAGTAATCAATATATTTAGACCACTCTTTTGTTTGTTTTTTTGTCTTCTCATTGTAGGTGAATTATATACCATTTGACATGAAGGAATTATAACCGATATCCTTTATGGTTTGATTTATTCACAGTATTTATGGTTTGGTTGGTAACACATCCCTTTTTTGCAGTGAAAAACATATTAGAACAGAGGCCCTGAGGAAAGCCTTGGGAGGTAAATCCCCCCCTTTAGGCAGAAACATGTTGGCCCGTTTGCAGCTATTTGTTAAAACTGCAGTTTTGCGCTGTTCTTGCTTTTAACCGAGAAAGAGACTTTCAACTATTAAAACTTTTGCTGTCAGTCTTCTATTCTATTTTTAAAATTACAGTCACCACTTTATATTTTTCGCACTGCACATTCCCAATTAGTGTTCTCACACATGGTCTACAAGGAATTGTGGGCTGCTACCCAGTCCGTCAAGGTGGGAGTCGGATATGTCTCAATGTTCTAGAGACGACCCATCCCAACCTTTGGATGACCAGATGATAACAACTAGAACATTACCTAAACTTTGATGGGAATCCATCTTTGGACATTGGATTTCACCTACTTTTGCTGGTGGTCACTTGTGTTGGTTCTTAGTGATATTTCTAAGATTGAAAGGTTTCCTTACCTTGCACTCATTGAGGCTTTTAGTCTTAGAGTTCTTGAGTACTTTTTGACTCTGTGTTAGACCCCCCGGATTATTGAGTTTTTTAGGTTTGTCATTAGGGGAAGATAACCTGGGCTTGGTCTTTAAACTTCCCTTAGACCCTTCACTCCTTGTTCTGTTGTCTAGTAAAGATAGATAGGTCAGAATAGAGGTTCCCCCATTTCATTGCTGTTACGGTCCAGGGAAGGCATGGCTTGGCAGTTCGGGCTGGACTGTTCCCATGAGGCACAGGGTCAGACTGATTTGGTCATGGTCATGTCTGAACTGGGGTGGCAGAGTGGGCTACAGAATGGTGATGGATTAAACCCAGATCTGTTGACTGGGTGTGAGTGTTTGATTGGTTCAGATGCTCCGTCCATCACCACCCCCTTTTGTACCACTTTGTTCGCCATAAGTTGGCAGGGTATGCTCAGACGTGAGTCCCTTGCTCACTTTGCCACTGGATTCAAGCAAGCCAGGCAGAAGACGGCTGAAATGCCAGAAACCGGTCCTCGGAAGCTTGTTTCCGGTTCAGGGAAGGCATGGCTTGGCAGTTCGGGCTAGACTGTTCCCATGAGGCACAGGGTCAGACTGATTTGCATATGGCCATGTCTGAACTGGGGTGGCAGAGTGGGCTAAAGAACGGTGATTGATTAAACCCAGATCTGTTGACTGGGTGTGTGTTTGATTGGTTCAGATGCTCCGTCCATCACCACCCCCTTTTGTACCACTTTGTTCGCCATAAGTTGACAGGGTATGCTCAGACGTGAGTCCCTTGCTCACTTTGCCACTGGATTCAAGCAAGCCGGGCTGAAGACGGCTGAAATGCCAGATACCGAACCTCGGAAGCCTGTTTCCGATCCAGGGAAGACATGGCTTGGCAGTATGGGCTGGACTGTTCCCATGAGGCACAGGGTCAGACTGATTTGCATATGGCCATGTCTGAACTGGGGTAGCAGAGTGGGCTAAAGAACGGTGATGTATTAAACCCAGGTCTGTTCGACTGGGTGTGAGTGTTTGATTGCTTCAGATGCTCCGTCCAACACCACCCCCTTTTGTACCACTTTGTTCGCCATAAGTTGGCAGGGTATGCTCAGACGTGAGTCCCTTGCTCACTCTGCCACTGGATTCAAGCAAGTCGGGCTGAAGATGGCTGAAATGCCAGAAACCGGTCCTTTCAGAAGCTTATTTCCGGTCCAGGAAAGACATGGCTTGGCAGTTCGGGCTGGACTGTTCCCATGAGGCAAAGGATTAGACTGATTTGCATATAGCCATGTCTGAAGTGGGTTGGCAGAGTGGGCTAACGAACGGTGATGGATTAAACCCAGATCTGTTGACTGGGTGTGAGTGTTTGATTGGTTCAGATGCTCCGTCCATCACCACCCCCTTTTGTACCACTTTGTTTGCCATAAGTTGGCAGGGTATGCTCAGACGTGGGTCCTTGGCTCACTTTGCCACTGGATTCAAGCAAGCCGGGCTGAAGACGGCTGAAATGCCAGAAACCTGTCCTCGGAAGCTTGTTTCCGGTCCAGGGAAGGCATGGCTTGGCAGTTCGGACAGGACTGTTCCCATGAGGCACAGCGTCAGACTGATTTGCATAAGGCCATGTCTGACCTGGGGTGGCAGAGTGGGCTAAAGAACGGTGATAGCTTAAACCCAGATCTGTTGACTGGGTGTGAGTGTTTGATTGGTTCAGATGCTCCGTCCATCACCACCCCCTTTTGTACCACTTTGTTCGCCATAAGTTGGCAGGGTATGCTCAGACGTGAGTCCCTTGCTCACTTTGCCACTGGATTCAAGCAAGCCGGGCTGAAGACGGCTGAAATGCCAGAAACCGGGCCTCGGAAGCTTGTTTCTGGTCCAGGGAAGGCATGGCTTGGCAGTTCGAGCTGGACTGTTCCCATGAGGCACAGGGTCAGACTGATTTGCATATAGCCATGTCTGAACTGGGGTGGCAGAGTGGGCTAAAGAACGGTGATGGATTAATCCCAGATCTGTTGACTGGGTGTGAGTGTTTGATTGGTTCAGATGCTCCGTCCATCACCACCCCCTTTTGTACTACTTTGTTCGCCATAAGTTGGCAGGGTATGCTCAGACATGAGTTCCTTGCTCACTTTGCTACTGGATTCAAGCAAGCCGGGCTGAAGACGGCTGAAATGCCAGAAACTGGTCCTCGGAAGCTTGTTTCTGGTCCAGGGAAGGCATGGCTTGGCAGTTTGGGCTGGACTGTTCCCCTGAGGCACAGGGTCAGACTGATTTGCATATGGCCATGTCTGAACTGGGGTGGCAAAGTGGGCTAAAGAACGGTGATGGATTAAACCCAGATCTGTTCGACCGGGTGTGAGTGTTTGATTGGTTCAGATGATCCGTCCATCACCACCCCCTTTTGTACCACTTTGTTTGCCATAAGTTGACAGGGTATGCTCAGACGTGAGTCCCTTGCTCGCTTTGCCACTGGATTCAAGCAAGCAGATCTGGGTTTAATCCATCACCGTTCTTTAGCCCACTCTGCCACCCTAGATCAGACATGGCCATATGCAAATCAGTCTGATCCTGTGCCTTATGGGAACAGTCCAGCCCGAACTGCCAAGCCATGCCTTTCTTGGACCGGAAACAAGCTTCAGAAAGGACTGGTTTCTGGCATTTCAGCCGTCTTCAGCCCGGCTTGCTTGAATCCACTGGCAAAGTGAGCAAGTTAGCCCACTCTGCCACCCCAGTTCAGACATGGCTTGGCAGTTCGGGCTGGACTGTTCCCTTGAGGCACAGGGTCAGACTGATTTGCATATGGCCATGTCTGAAATGCTCCGTCCATCACCACCCCCTTTTGTACCACTTTGTTCGCCATAAGTTGGCAGGGTATGCTCAGACGTGAGTCTCTTGCTCACTTTGCCACTGGTTTCAAGCAAGTCGGGCTGAAGACGGCTGAAATGCCAGAAACCGGTCCTCGGTAGCTTGTTTCTGGTCCAGGGAAGGCATGGCTTGGCAGTTCGCGCTGGACTGTTCCCATGAGGCACCGGGTCAGACTGATTTGCATATGGCCATGTCTGAACTGGGGTGGCAGAGTGGGCTAAAGAACGGTGATGGATTAAACCCAGATCTGTTGACTGGGTGTGAGTGTTTGATTGGTTCAGATGCTCCGTCCATCACCACCCCTTTTGTACCACATAATACTGCTCAGCATAATTTACTCAATGTCACGCAATTCCACACAACACAATTCAACTCCACACAATTTCATTCCAAAACACATAATTCAACTCCACATTATAGAATTCCACTACACACCACATCCATCCAATCTGCACCACAACATTCCACACCATACCACATAATTCTACACCATGCCGTATAATTCCACTCAATACACAGCACTCCACGATCCACAATACCACTACACATAAGTCCACTACACTTAATACTTCATAAATACTGTCCACATAATTCCATTGCACATACACGCACTGATCCAACATTTCTCATATTGGTTCACTTCAGCTCTTTCAGTACAGTTTCTTTACTTCAACATTTCAAAAAATCCAAACTGCAAACACAAACTCTCTTCCTCTTTTCTCAGTGTCTTCTGCGTACACAAAAGCAACCTTTTTATGCGTCTATAACCTTCTCTTCCCTTCATACTCCTTATCTCCCACACTCTTTATACTAATCTATATAAAGTTCATTCCCCACTTCATACACAAACTACCTATCCCTCTCAATCTTACTTTCTATCTTTTCTATACAACTCTCGCCCTTATCTATCACCATTCTTCATATTCAAATATACAAATTCACAACACTCCCCACAATACCACACCGCACAATTCCACAATTAACAAATCCAAATCAGACCTCATAATTCTACTGCAAATAACATACATCTACTCCACTGCAAACAATAAACATAAGTAAAAATACAATAACATTTACAACACAAATAGCTCTAACTCACAAATGCGAGACCGATTGCATTACAAATGCTTGTTTATTTGGAATGTTTCTGTTTTATTTTACTTCTGGCAGTCACTGAGAATGCATGGCCCTTGCACTGTGTCTCCCTCTGTGTCCACTACCATACCCTTTAGCCTGTTGTCATCTTTCGTCTTGCTACTAATCCCTTGCCTCTTGCCACATTCATCACTGCAATTGCTCCCTACTATTTCCTCTCCCATCACTAATCGCTCTCCCAGCCCTCAGGCTTCACTCATCGCTCCATCTCAAAGTGTTTTCAGCCCCAACTCCATTCTCCTCCCTACTTTGTTGACCCAAGTGAAACTGCTTGGTTCTCCTCAGCGCCAGTGCGAACACTGTCACTGCACCTGCTGACCTTCAGGAAGATACTCAAGACCTGGCTGTTCAATCAGTAGCGCCACCCTCCCCCCCCCCGCCCCCTCCCCCAGCGCCTTGAGACCCTCACAGATATGTAGTGTGCTTTACAAATGATTGATTGACCAGCATCTCTGTTCAGGGCTGAAACATTATTGGTGGTGCTGTCCCGTGCCGATCAAAACACTGACTGTTTTTGCATCACTGAGCATTCGAAAATCTTGTGCAGTAATTGACTGAACACTGTTCTCGTGTGCTCTGTTTTGCTCCATGTCCAGCTTCTCGTACCCCACTGTCTGCCACTGTTGCATTGCATGTGGAGTGGGATAGGAATTTAAGAATATATTTGGGGAAATTCAGATAATAGAGCCTTTTATATAAAGGTCGCTGTGCATAGGGCAGAAATTTTCCCCAGAAGTTTAAAGAAGCTTTTGCAGCACTGCCGATCCAGCAGTCTGTGGAACATGAGAGGCAGGCCAGTGGGGCACAATGAACACTAGGAGTAGTTTCTCCATAGAAAAAGTGTTCATTATGCCACAGGAGTCACAGGTATCTGCCTCGCTCATATGCCACAGTCTGCTGGATCTGCAGTACTTATGTACATCACTTTTTCCCATATTAACAGTGACACATCTGAGACACAAGGGGCTTGTAAATAAGCCCCTCTATGGGCAGGGAAAGCTTTAAATCCACATACAACTGCTGACTGCTGACTGATGTTGGTTCAGAGTGGTAATCTGAAGGAAAAAGCTGCAGAAAGAATGGTGCCAATAACCCACATATTGCACCGTGTATGGCATTGTGAGCCTTTTGCCACTAAGGATGGGTCTGTGTGGCACTGCATCTCACCTCTACCTGCAAAGCGGAGTGTGACACTACTACATTCAACTCTAAGTGTGTTCCATATGGTTGTGCACTGGTATGTTCAACCTTAATGTTACGTCAATGAGTATTGGATAATGATGTGGTAATTTTTGCTCTCTCCACTTGGGTGACCTCTTGTGCCCGAGCTATGTGGATGTCCAGGTCACTAGTGCATACTTGCATCTCAATTATGGTGTTTTTCTTACTGTGGGCACCACTCACAACACATCCATACACAGATACCGTGTACAAGCAGCCGCGGTCGGTAGTGGGATGACCTGCAGGGCAGTGACGTGGGGAGGGGGAGGGGCAGGGTGGGGGGTCGTAATGTATGGATTACGGAGTTTTACAGGTAAGTAAACATATACATGAATAAAACGAATTTTGTTGCGCGCACTGCATCGCATTTGGTGATGCAGTGCACGCAACGAAATACGTTTTATTTATTTATATGTTTACTTACCTGTAAAACTCTGTAATCCATACATTACCACCCCCCACCCTGCCCCGCCCCACGTCACCGCCCAGCAGGTCATCCCACTACCGACCGCGTCTGTAAGGGATTCGATGACCTTCATAATTCTATAAACTGTTGATTGAACATGAAATGAGGGGATTAAAGACGCAAAATCTGCATTTCTAAATTTCTGTTGGAGCAGTCATCAGTCCTTGCTTCACTGGCCCAAGCGAGACTGATTGACTTTGCCAATGCTTACTTACATATGTATCAAACCTGAAACTGCAGGAAGTTAAAATACATTGACAATCCATTTCAATCTGCTTTTGAACCCCACCTTCTTCGCATTTGAACCTCTAATCTATCAGAAAACACGCACTTCCGCCTCAAAGTTTGACATAAGAACAAAATGTTAAGCCGCGTCCACCTCGCATCGTCGTGGCACGACTCCGGCGTTGCACGCATTTTCATGTGTTTTGCAATCTTTACGAACACAAAAAATCAAACAAACTAGGCAAAACGGTAGATCAAACCTATTGCAAAAAGGAACAGTTGCATAAGGACCTCGTTCGGCCTTGTGTGCCGTTGGATGGCTGGAAGTTCGATTTCACGTTTAGAACAGTTCAGCACAAGCTATTTTTGCAGCAGCAATTCCATTTCCCCAGAATTAAATTGTGAAGGGTCAACATTGTACGGAACAAGTGCAGGAGCAAGCGATTATTTCTGCTCTTTAATCAGCGCTGCTTTCTTAGATAACGGGTATAATGTCTTCCACCGCACAGACTGCATTTCATGATGAAAGACTGGACTTTTAAGGAAATGTTTGTACTTTTCCATCTACTAATACCAGTTCATGTTATAAGCTTTAGTTTAATGTACATTATTTTCATTTTGCGCACATGTAGGAAATAACTGCGAACACTTTAAAGCCTTCCATTAAACAGCGGCCTAACATTATTGCATTATTTGATGTACAGAAAACATGCATTAACTATTAAAGTACCAAGATATGCGCATACCATATATTACACTCAGAGTATGCCCCAACCGGACACCGAAATAATCGATTTGTGTTAAGTATCTAATTCACAAAACATTCACTACGTAAAAGTCCCACATAGTGTGACTGTAAGACCGTCCTTCCTTTACCATTCAATTATACCTTCAAATGACGTCACAGCAATCTTGACAGGCAAAAACTTCAGGGAATGCGTCACACTATCCTGCAGACTTTCCACCTCGTTGTTAGATACCTGTTGTGACAAATAACCCAGAATGAGTGAGAAGGTGGCGAACTGGGCATATCCGTCCCTTCTGGAAGTTTCTATTTTGAGGATAGTATCACTCCTCCTCGGTGGTGTTCGGGGGTGGAGCTTTGGGAGATTCTATAGATATAGGATATCTTTACTTGCAGAACACTTGCAATGCTTGCTTTATTCATGACATGTTCACACTGTATTTTTGCGCGAACATGTGTAGTCAATTGGGTTAGATCTTCTGATAACAAAAGACAATAAATCTTATTATTTAAAAAGAATCATCCGGTTTGTACCATACAACGATTCGGTGTATTTGGGATCAAATGAGGTTGAGTGCATACGTTTTAAGAGTGGTAGTACTTTCACAACATGTTAACTGAAAAATTAGGTTATATTCAGTGGCTTTATCATGGTAATAGGTGTCTCTACAGATACATAGAAAGTTACATTTTTAAATGTGTGTTCAATAGGCAGTGTGCTTACTGATCGTGTACCATTATTTTGGTGGGGATATGTGGTGTAAAAGTAGAATAGATTGGAGGTGCAGAGTTGTTGTGGCATCTGTGTTTACTGAGGTTGGGCATTCAATATTCAAATAAAACATTAAACTGGATGAATATATTACTGTGTTGTGTCAGGGAATTAATTAGCAAAAACAGTGTTCACAAGGAACTCATTCATCTAATAGATACAAGTTATGCAAGACACAGTATAACTTGTGTGAATGAATCAAATGCTAATAAAATAAGTAGAATAGGATCTTAATTCAGTTTGGTCAGACAAAAATGCACTGATCAATACGGATAAAGCCCAAATAGCCGTTTATCAAACTATACCCACTGCAGCCGAAATGAGTATCATTTATTTTGCATTCATCACATTTTTTATACAAACACTGTGAAAAATGGCAAGAATATTTGATCATGTGTTTACACTATATACATTTGCATTTCAGCGTGATTTGTGAATTGTGAACCCCAGTAAGGTGACCATAACCAATAGTGATATAACTAAGGTGTTACAAGCAAGGGGAGGTAGTGGTTATTGGTATTTACACAAAGAGTAGCTCTTATCAGTTATATTACAATAATTTTTTATTATTTTTAGGAAGTGTTCTGAGTTCCTAAGGCTCTCTCTTTAAACTAGCCGACGACGTTTCGGCCCTCTCATGGTACGGGGTCTCTTCAGGACAATGATGCTGGAGACAATAGGCACACAGGGTGCTGGTATTGTAATTTAACGTACAAGAGCTTCTCTTTGTGTAAATACCAATAACCACTACCTCCCCTTCCTTGTAACACAGTAGTTATATCACTATTGGTTATGATAACCTTACTGGGGGTTCACAATTCACAAATCCGTATTAATCAGTGCATTTTTGTCTGTCCGAATTGAATTAAGGTCCTATTCTACTTATTATTTTAGCCTTTGATTCATTTATGCAAGTTATACCGTGTCTTGCATAATTTGTATCTATTAGATGAATGAGTTTTTTTGTGAACACTGTTTTTGCTTATTAGCAATACCCAGTTTGCTAGGACGTATGGGTCGCTCTTGATCTATGTGAATAGTGTTTTGTCAGGGAACACTTGAGCTGGGCCCTAACGGAGTGTGTAGCAACCATGCGTGTAGCTTTAAGCATGCACTAGGGAATTTTTTAAATGGATTTCAAGATTAGGTGGCAGATAATTATCTGATGCCAAAAGGGCTTTTGAATAGGCAGGTCGATTTTATGGAAAAATGTCATAATGTGATTGAAGGTATCTCTGATGAATATGCTAGTGAATCTACACACTGTAATATCTTAGACGTTTACATAGGAGTTCATCTGATGTGAAAAGTAAACATAAATAGGTTTAGACCTGGATGTATTTCAATGATTTAGTGATCTCCGAAGGTGAAATGCGACACGGCTTATGAGTGGAACATCTTTTGGCAGGTAGCAATCCCTCCATGGTGAGTTGTACATGTAGTGGGGTTAGCGTAACAGAATCAAACTGTGGGGGAAATTTATAAGAAAATGCTGGAGCGCGGTGTAACGCCAAATTTGGCAACACCATGCTCCAACATTATCAAAATACAGAGATGCGTCGTATTTACAAAAACACGGGGCACCCCTGCATTTCCCTTAGCACTGCTGCCCAAAAAATCTGCCTAGCACCAGCGAGGGCACCCTGCCTCCATGTTGCAAGGGTGCCTGCGCTGCAGAGGAGATTGTTTATATGGAGGAAGTGACGCCTTCCTGCACATAAACAATCAACAATGGTGATTTACTCTTTTATGGATGCTACAAAATGCAGCACATATGGAAAGAGCAAAAAACGTGGATACATTAATAATTTCTCCTCGTAATGCCATTCTAAAACCAGGTACTGCCTGCCTGGCCTTAGTTTTTAGCACTGCTCCAGACTTGTTTATCTGGGGCAGCATCTAAAAGCAATGGGTGTTGAGGCAATGGCCCACAACAACACTCATGGCCCCCCAATTTGCCGCAGCAGACTGCAGAAGAAAGAGGAATATTTACAAGGTGTCATTAAGTCATGTTAAGTGGCTTAGCACCATGATGTAAATATGGGGAAGGGCGCACGCCACCGGAGCATAGAATAAAAGTGACGTTCCAGTGGGTTTAGGGGCTTGTGATTATGCCCTTGTGCCGGGAATAGAGAGAAAAATATTGCCGTAAGACAGCAGGGCGCAGTCCAGGTCTGGGAAGGCATAGGGATGCACTCCAGCCGAACAGGCGCCACATATGTTTGAATGCAGCCGTAGTTACATGGGGACAGCAGGAAACACCTCAGAGACACTTGAGCAGCAGGAGTGGCCCAGCATCAGACAGCTCCACTGTCTATTTTCCAGCTGTATCTTTCCCACATTAATGAGTACTCGGGACAGAAATGTGCCCCTGAAACATCAATCAAATTGAAAGCAGCTGATGCCTAATGGTGCTAACAGCTTTCACTTTCACTGTGTGGTCTCAATACACTGTTTTCAATGACAGTCATGCAAAGAAATAAGAAAATAATAATCTCAGGATGCAAGGTAAGCTCTTCACTTGCTTCTGAAGTCATTGGAAAACCAAATCTTCTGTTTTTTGCACTGGTAGGTTTTTTCCCACATATATGTGAACAAGACATTCACATCCTCCACACTATTGAGGCAGTGTGGTGGATGTAGACGTCTTTTCCACCACACTGCACTGTTGGTAAAGAGGTGTGTCTTCAACTAAAGTGGAGCAAGGCTGAGCAAGTCCTAGTGGATTAGGGGAGTTGTTACTGATCCTGGGCACAATGATTCAGAAGGTCTGTTGTCTTGTCGTTTTTGATTTTTTTAAACACTTTTTTATCCCTCACTGTAGGGATGAAGAAAATCACCTGTGGTGTTGAGCATGTGATCCACATTGGTAGGGGTGCTTGTTGAGAAGGGTTTGTAGATGGTTCAGGGCTTGCTTTAGAGCGGTGCGACCGGTATGGCTGCACTGGGCGCTGACCTGGGAGAACAGTGCTGATATCAGGGGCTGTGCTGAGTTTACCAAAAATGTACGATTTGAAAGCACCTGCTGCTGAGTTCCATGTGCTTTCAGCTTTCAGGCGGCAATAAAAATGCCAAGATAACTCTTGTGATTAATCTTACTGCTAGAGAGAGAGAGAGATCCGAGTTTTTCCCAGGGGCAAGTTTAAATCTCCATAAAGTTGTCCAGGTGGTTTAAATGCCTGCTGAAAATCTGTATTTTATGCGGATAACTGAGTGGAATACTGCTTTTGTCACATAGCTTCTTTTGTTACTGCAGTTCATTAGACACATCCCTAATATAGAACAGTGACTGTTATGAACTGTCATCAAAGAGCGAAATGCAAACTGCATAAAATAGACTAGTACGCTATGTTTCTTTTTCCAGTCTTTCATTATGTATTCCAAATGTTGCCTAAATGGTTTGTTTGGGTACATTAACATTCCTATTAGTAAAGTCAGTCTTTACCAACACTTTGAAACAAATGAAATGTATTTTAGAGAACAGCTATTGAGAGATAAAGGGAACTTTTGGCTGATGGTAGTGAGGAAATCCGAGGAGGAGGTAATGTGGGAGTAGGGGGGTCCTCTCAACAAGTTTTTTACACTGGGCGCCGCCAGTGCTAAAGCCGGCCCTGAGATGGTGCAACTAATTTTGAAGGTGGCGCAGTCTGGCAAAGTAAGCCAGAGATATTCCATCATAGTTAGGGTGATGTGTTCATATTTTTTCAGGCCCTTGAGAAGGTGTGTTGTGACTGTGAGATGTCAGACGGATTTAAGAGGAGTCTGTTTGGGAGGCTGTGCAGAAGGCCATGACACTATCCAGATGTGAAAGCATGATGATTTGAACTGCGGTTTTAAAATTACTTTCTGTGATGATCAGCTTAGCTTACCGGAAAAATTAGGGCTAGTGAGACAATGCCTTGTTATTCTTGCTGATGTGTCCCTTGAGGGTGAGGACTGGGTGAATCCAAAGTAGTTTGGAATTGGGTGAAAGTTGGGTTTTAAATCCACATCTGGATGTAGTGCCCGGAGAAGTGTGGCTCAGGGGTTAGAGGCGGCAGACCCGGAAGCTGAGATCGATCCTGGACCAGGGTTCAATTCCCCGCCTCGGCGGGACTAGGGCTAAAAAATCCACGGACTCGATAATTCTCGTTCCGGTGCCTACTCAACTCACGGGTTCACACTCTGCGACTCTGGGCAATAGCTTGCTTAATCTCCACTACGGCCCCTCGCGGCGGGATGCCTGGCTTTCACCTTGTGGATATCCTGCCGGGGTTATCACACAGGGGAATACCAGGACGGGTTCCCTAAGCAAGCGCCTTGAGACCTCTGGGTGATTAGTGCGCTATATAAATCGAAATACATTTACATTTACATTCATGCATTGCATCTCTGTAGATTTCAGGTTGAATTGTATGACTGAGTGGACTAATATTTTGCCCCTCTTTGTTAGTATAGGCGACAACAAAAGTTGGTTGGAGCTTATAAGTAAGTCATCATTTTTGCCCTGCTCACCCCCATTTTATGCATGGTACTGGCAGTACCTGACTCTGACAGCACCTTGAGCTATGCTTACCAGGCCCAGGGCCAGTGCCCTGATTGTAAGGATATGAAAATTTGGTGTAATGATAATTGGCACTGACAGCCTAGCTTCAAGGCCCTAGTATATAGCCGTGGGGGCCCAGGAGACTTAATGCACTTAAGTGCGCACTACTGTGTTGACTGCTGTCATTTTAAAGGCAGCACTGCCTTTCAGGCTGCTTTAACCTCAAATTTGTATGCAAATTCAACTTCAGTTTAAAATTTTAAAGGTATTTCCAAAGTCTTAAACTACCTTATTCTTACATGAAGATCACCCCCAAGGTCTCCCCTAAGTGTCCCAGTCTAGTGGTAGGGTGCCTTGTAACTATAAACAGGTGCATTATAAAGGATGTTTAATAAGGTCTGGTGTGGGAAAAACTTCCAATTCTGTTTATCCCTTTTGTAAGAAATGGCTCTGTAGGCTAACATTGAGATATTTTATTTAAGAATAAATATTGAGGGGAGCCACGTAAAAAAATACTTCAATGTATCAGATTATAGTTAAAATAAATCCACCAATATGCAACTGTCGGATTTACCATAACTATTACAGAAAATAAGTTATTAATCTTTCTTTTCGGTGAGCCAACATCAAGCTTTCCAGTGCCCTCTACTGGTTGGCCAGCCTTCCCTGGCTGAGCCAGAGCTGCTTGATGAGGTGTGAAGTGTTCTCTCAGGGTAGACAATGGATTTCCTCTGGATGGAGAACTTTAGCTGCAGAAGCCAAAAAGCAGGAAGTGGGTAGGGTAACCAAACTGGTCCTCAAAGGGAGAATGACAGTTTGGGACAATCACAGGCTAAACCCACATTCTGCAGCACCAGCCACACCAGCGGCTTAGTAGTTAGATTATTCAGGGGGTTGGAAGGGGAGAGTTAGTGAATCTTAGCCACATCAGTGGGTTGGCTCAACTTGATCTACCCTTCAAGGAGAGACATTCTACATTTTGGATTTTGTGAGAATGCTGCTTTCTGCAACAACAATGTGCTATACTTTGGAGGAAGAGGTCATACATGAGGGAGGCACCCTCCATCACCTTGGTCGGGATGCCCCCTTGCTCGAGACCCAGGAAAAATGAATAAATATGAGAGAGCTGCATAGTTCCTCAGATTTGCTGCCTGAAATTAAAAGGAGAAGAAAAACAGATCTGCTGGATTCTAGATATGCACCCTAAAGACATCACTCTGAAGGACTTCACCTGCTGCACAATCTGGTACTACATTCCTATGGACTTTGCCTTGCTTCAAGAAGGATTAAGGAGTGGACTACCTGAAAGCTACAGGTTAAGAACCCACCTGCATCATCTCCACCAAGAGTTCCCATCCAGGTGTTTTAAGGATTTGGCCAGGTTCGTTGTGGGAATTGTAGTTCTGACATCCATAGGAAAATATAGGAGAATCCAGACCCTTGGATTTGTTTTTTGCATGCTTTAGACACTCAAGGAGATCTTATGGAAGAAGATTCAGAAGTTTGGTGAAGTTTGGGAGCTTTTTGTCAAAAAGCTCTCTAAGGTGACCGACTCGACATCAGGAGTACAGCCGATTACCTTCACCGTGACCCGGCCTGGATTGCAGGATCATCCCGCTGAAAGCTTCGGAGTTCCAGACTTCTAGGATTTGACAGAGACCACGTGGAGAAGCAATCTGACAATGTTGTAACGAAATTGGCCTGCTGGAGGGGACCGCTTGACATTTAATGAAACATTCTCCAGAAAAGTTTCTAAGTCCTAACGAAAAATAGGTATGGATGCCTCCGCCTTAGTGTATCTGAACAGAGCTCCATCGTGATCAGCCTCAAACTTTGACTTTGTCCCGGTCAAGCATGACCAGATGTTCTAAAGTGGCACTATGGGGCTCATAACTGTGTTGGGCAGACATACACCGTAGCGGTCTGGAACCATCCAACCTTAGGTCGGCGGTTCCAATCTCAGTATTAAGATGTGACTGCGTATAGGGTGGCTGGAAACATCCATTGTACTATGGCAGCTTGTGCGGTGGACAGAAAAAGACAGCAGCACAAACTGCCATAGTAAAATTGATGTTTGGAAACATCCCTGCACGTGTGGCAGGCACCTCTGTTAAGGGGGGCACCATAGGTGCCCCCCAGGTCCCAAAGCGGAGGGCCAAGGTGGGGAAGGGTGCCCTGCCACTTTCTAACAGCCTTTTCATGTCAGGAAGTCCGACATGAAAAGGTTTTTGGAAAGTGCCATTATAATCCTGATGCTGGAGGAGAGCAATGCTCTGCACTCATTAGGGGATTATGGTGGCTTCCGACACACGACGGGCTCCTTAATCCTGTCAGAACCGCTTCAAAATCTCCCGCAAGTTTCACTGCGACTGCTGTCATCCTAATACAGCAGCTGGACTGAAACCTACAGTTTCGGGCGGAAAGCCTCTGACAGCAGGTTGGAGGCTTTCTGCCCGACATCATAATGAGGCCCTATATGTTTTTAAGCATAGAATGTGTTTATGCTATAAAAAATAATAGTTCTGGTTCCCTACATTGAAGTTTTAGCATTTTGGTGTCTGTAATTTCATAAAAATATAATCTATTTTTATAAATTGGAGTTGGAATTTTAATGAGTTGTGTCTTATTCAATGTATTGGTGGTTTTAAATGCTTTACACACTTGTCTCCTAAGTTTCGCCTGCCTGCATGTTGCCAGCTACCAAGGGTTGAGCAAAATATTCATTTATCGAGACCTTGTATGAACCTTTTATTGTGTTTGTGCCTTAATTCTAGTGGTAAGTCACTGCTTATAACTGCTAATAAACCACTTTCCAACAGAGCTAGACATTAAAAGTGAGTTTTTGCAATGACAAATGCACTTGTTAAAATTATGTTAATGTCATATTACAATAGAAGAAAAAATTACATGTTTTAAATACTTTTCTGAAACGTGAGATCAAGTCTACCTGCCACAATCACTGATTAAATTTTTTTAATGAGTTTTCAATTTCTGTGATCCACAACTGTCCCAGATGTTCTAAAGGTCCGGCTGACATTATCCACATGTTTTATCAGTGTGAGAAACTCGGATCAATTAAAAAGGAAATCGAACCATTCTGGGAGGGGCTGCTAGATGCTAAAATAACCCTGTCCCCAACACTTATGATCGTAGGATGTGAAAGCAAATTGAATTTAAATATTGAGACTGAAGCTTTAGTCTTTATCTCCACAGCCGTACTTCGAATATTAATCTCAGCTGCCTGGAAAGATACAGAGGCCCCAACCTTCCAAATGTGGATGTCTAGATTCTTAGGAATACATAATGTTGAGGTGGCCCTGTATGAACTTAAGGGTAAAAAAACAAGAGAAATGGGACTGAAGATCTGGACACTAGTAGCTGCTTGGCGGGCAAACAGAGTGTAGCGAGCTTATCCGGTCCTCAAAATGTCTCAAAATGTCACAGGGTATATGATATCACATGTAATTGGCTTAGTAACTATTTAAAGGAATCGATTTAATCAGATAATAATTTCTGTATGCCCCCAAATCGATCTATGCATTGCTTCTGTTTCCATAATGATGGTTGATTGTATATTTTAAATTTTGTCTTCTTTGAATTTGAATTTGAATTTTTAAGAACTTGTAAAGCGCTCGTATACAATGCAGTTTCATGGCGCTAGAGGAGCTACCTGGGCGAGAGAAAGGAGGAGGATTATAGGCCGAAAGCCTGTTGGAATAAAAGGGTCTTGAGGGCTCTGCGGAACTCCATGTTCTAATCATGTAAATTGGTCTCCATTGTCTGCTCCCAATGGCTTCAGATATTTCCCTCTGATTTATTACTAACCAAACAGATTTTGTTGTGAATGTCAACTCTGTTGTTAAAGCAGGTTAGAGCCAGGTGTGGCTGGTTCAGGTAGGATCGGTGGGGCAGGTGGGTGGGGGAAGTCGACAGATGACGGGATAGGGAAAATAAAATAAAATAAATAAATAAAACCAATTACCTTTCTGTCGCCGCATTGCCGAGTCAGCAATTTGGTGAGTGCAAGGTAAGTGGTTTTATTTATTTATTTTCCCTATCCTGTCTTCTGTCGACTTCCCCCGCCGCCCTGCCACACCCTACCGTCCCACCGCCAATACCTGTACCGGCCCCGCATGGTGAGAATCCATTGGCTAGGAAAGCCAACCACGGATATACTTAGCTCTCATTTGCTTTACGATTGTACAGATTATGTCATCTCTCTTCCAGCTTAAGGTGTGAGCATGTTCCTATCCTACTTCCCTCTGCTGCAAAGTAATTTGCCCCTATTTTGAGTCAAGCAGAAATTTATAAAAAAATAACTCTTGAATAAATAAAGTAAATGGGTTGTGCAAAACGTGCCAGGATCCCACGTCAAAAGTGTAGAACGCTGAAAACATGCTCCTCAAAGGAAGGGTAAACTCGCTGGTAGTCACAACATCTTTTAACAACCTGGATCATTATTTTCCAGAGACTTTAAGATGAGGATTTGAAGCAGAGTCAGCAAAACAAGTAGAAGTAAAACTTATTTTTACAGCCCTAATATGTTTAAAACAATTTAGATTTGATGTTTTTGTTTTATAACGTTTTCGTCTGTTCTGCTTATTATCAAATATTAGGCAGCTAAAATAATTTAACTGATTATATTTTAGGTTCAGAATATACTTTAACAAATTGCAATGTCACTAGCCTGCATTTATCATACACTGCGGGTACACAATCTGGCTCCCTCTGCCTCATCACACAGCTTCCAAGTCGCCCAAGTACAAATTACTGAAAAGTACAGTGAGTAATGGGGAATTTGCACTGGGCTATTTTCTCAGCACGGCTAATCCATTCTCTTTCCAGCGACCCGTTACATTCTGCCCAGCATCATTATTCCCAGGCATTACCTCCAGTAGCTTTTACCCATAGCCCGTTTTGCTAGGTTATGCCTCACTCCGTGTCCCTGCATGATATAAGGCTCCTAACTGTGTGTTTTGAATTTGATTTCTTGCATTTCCATGTATTATACTTCATGTTTAATCTCCTAAGTATCCCTGAAAATAAAAATGGCTTTGACATGCTGTCAGGGTAAGCTTTGACAAAGAATTATGGCGAAGCTCCATACATCACTCAAGTTCTAAATGTCTGAAGAAAATGGAATATATTCCTTGAAATAAAGAAGTAGACATTACTTTGTTTAACTTTACTTTTTCAGAACAGGGCAACAGTTTATCTGTTAAAATTGTAAAAGAGGGCATACATTAAACGTAAAAGAAACATTTTACTAAAATTATATTTTTAAATGCAGTTTTAAATTTTTTTTATAAAGCTTACTAGAATTATATTAGATGTAGGGTCAGATATGTTATTCTTTCATGCAATGCAACGCAGCAAGGGAACTGGCTGAGCTGTGTGAAAGTGAGAAATATGCCACTTTTACTAAGATATGGCACACTTCTGCTCTCTCCTTGTACTGGTGCACCTGTGGTTGCCTAGCGCCAATGAAGGCATGTTTGCACCATGACACAAGAGTGCCTGTGTTGTGGTCAGGATTGTTTTTGTGCAGTAAGCCATACCCTCCTAAACAAAACAATCGTTAGAGGCGTATTCCTTTTTGCGTGTGTTGCAGAATGCAGAACACATGCAAAGAGGAAGTAAAGAGGATAAATACATATATATCAACTCATTAAGCCCCTCTCGGATAGGCTCATCATTCTGGCACAAACCGAGGTTTACTGATTTCAGTAAATCTGAGTTGATATAAAAATATATGGGTGCAGTGCTTAATTTGTGCCTGTGGTTTCCGGTGCTCGGCACCAGCACTTAATTGTCAACACCTGGGTTTGTGACAGTCTGCTAAAAGGTGGTGCTGCCTGGCTAATTTATAAATGACCACAACAACAGTTAATTATTAACTCAATATCCATTAAAAATGACTATTACCTGCCACCCAAGCCATTCCTATAGCTTTGGGGCCTGGAATAGCCCGTATTAAAACACTTGTAGGAGTGTGATGGTTAGCAGTTGGGTTTTTACTATCATTGGCTGCATGGCAGGGTCAAGGTGTGGTTTAAACTGCAGTAGCCTCCTGGCGAGAGCATTGGCACTTATTTTTTTTTACAAATTAAGTACTGTACGGGTGGATGCATGGGAACCTCCATGCCCCACTCATATAACGCCTAACCAAAGCAGACTAAGGCAAGGCAGCGCAAGGTGCAGCGTTGTGTTACACTGCAGCTGAAAAGTTATGCAAAGCCATGCAGATCATTATTCGCAGGAAAAGACACACATCTGTCATAATGGACGTAGATAAAATATGGATCTATTAAATGGTAATAGAAAGGGCTATTTACATTTTGGACTTGTCATAAGTGGGGGGGGGGGGGCAAAAGGAAAATCTTCAGCCTAATTCATATATCGTATATTGATCCAGGAATACAGCATTTGGCATTTTAGAAATGTTAAAAATCGGAAATAATTTCACCACACAACCTCGGCACGTTCGACACTATTTGTGATAAGAAAACATGAAAAAACTGCTGAAAATGTTCGCGTAAAACTTTTCAATTTAAAGCTATAATTCACATATTATATGTTGTGCTTCAAAATTGAGTCGACTCTCTTGTCAATATTATCATTCCAGGGTGTGGTATTATCAAACAATTTTCAGTTAAATTTGATGAAATCAGGCATAACCACGTGAATCTGTGTTGCACACCACTTCCTACATGCTTCCCCTCATTCCACTACGTTATCACCCCTGGTTATAGTACTCCAGCTTTTTGCTGTTAAAATACATCGTAGGAAAATAAATATCTAATATTAGCTATGAATTATCCCCACACATATGTTAATCCTATATCAGCAATATCACTTCAGATTCGGACTTTAAGATAATATTGAAATGAGGTCAGAACTATTTCCTGAATATCCAGAAGTTTGCATATATCTTGTACTTACTTTACAATGAACACATTTGACAGAACTGGCTCCAAACTTTGAATTTTTTAAATGTATTATTTCCCCAAAATGTTAATAAATAAACATGCATGAGTAGGGAATGTAGGGGTTGGGCATGGGGTTGACATGTACTATTGATCAAGCCATGGAGAGTCTGTCAGTACTTCTCTAAATGACAATGTTGCTTTAATGGTTTTAGCACCAGTGCTGGACGTCTGTACACTATTCCAATATAAGTATTAAATATTTTATTTTAAGTTCGTGAACCCATATTTTTTTTCTTTGTTGTTTTTTATTAGAAGAGAAATATAGAAAAAGCGAAAACAAGCAGACATAATACATGGCATCACATAATAAATAAAAAGAGGCACAATTAACAGTTATCCAACAACACTCGATTACCTGGAGATACATTATTAGAGTTGAATTAATAGTAGCTATACAACTACTAAATAAAAAATAATATGGAGAATATATAACATATATATCAGTGACCTGTGTTAAACTATAATCAATGCTCAAACTTACTCCCAGTGATGCCCAACAAATACATATGTTCCTACTGATTGTGCGTACAATCTATTTAAAGTGCACATAAGGCTAGCAGCAGAAAATGTTAATTAAATACTACGATAAACTAAGAGCTTTAAAATGAATACAACAACCTGGCATATAAATCATAGCCTATTGAAAGTGCATAGTGCGAGTATCCTAGCAAATAAAGAACATCACAATATATTCAAAGTGCATTGTGCTGGTAGCAGCGTCTATTTTTAAATAAAGTGCTGGAATTAACTAATATCTGAACGAGACCTGCATCGAATTTCGCAAATCAATATCGAGAACTATTGAAAATGCAAATATGGCTAACAGCAGTATTAAATAAATAAAATGCGGAAATTGGCTCCTATAAAACAACCGACTTTTATAATCTCCTCTCCTCCACTACACAATAGGTAGAGAAATTCAGCCAGACAGCTCTGAATTTTACAGTAGCACCTACACGTTTGGCATTGGCCTCCACGAATCTGAAAGTCCTACTCATTTTATTAACCCAGTGATTAATCCTAGGTTGCTTATGGGTTCTCCAATTTTACAGGACAAGTGACCTTGCGACCGGTATGGAAATTAGTATGAAATACTGCTGATATTTTGTTAGCCATTTCACCTCCCCTGAGGAACCGAATAAAACCAACATAGATGATGGATCAATTGTCACAGACAAAAATAGAGAAATCTTGGTAAAATCATCTTCCAAAAATTGCTGAAAGTTGTTACATTTATAAAATATGTGCACCCATCGCCCATCGACCTGTTTCTTACATCTAAAACATTGGTTCGGATTCATTGAATACATCTTATGCAATCTCAGGGGGGTATAATATGCTAAGCATCTAGATAAAAAGTTCAATCTCCTAAAATTAGCGCCTCTGAGTGCTTTATTCGATAGCTCACTAAGCTGCTGCCATTCATTTGCATTAAACTTGCAGACAGTCTCCACATTAATTTTCTGGAGCTCTTCTGAGAAAATCTCTTCGGTATGGGCCTTCTGGTTTAATAGCAGATACCACAATCCTACGCCCACCATTTTATTTGCCATCTGCCTAGTGATTTGACGTCCATCCCGTGAACCCAATTCATTATAGTATACCTGGCGTAAATCTGCTACTAACGCAAATGGATTTTTTTTTATTCAGAAAAAGCTACTGGGAAATGAATGCAGAGGCATAGTAACTCTAATGTGTGCAAAATGTTATTACCAGAATGCATACTTTTAGAACTGGGAATCTTTAGTTGGCTGAGGTAGGCACCTTAGACCAAATAGGAACCCTTGCTTCTAGGTCAGAGTAAGAAAGATACACGTTTGTTGATAACCTCTGCCACTCCCTCAGTAGCTTGGCTGGAGCAGACAGGCTTATCTTCAAAGGCAATGCGTAAAGTATTTGTACTAACACTCACAGTAATATAATGATGACATCACAAACAGACTCCACAACGGTTTAGAAAAATAAAGTATCTTTACGAAACTTTAACAAGACCAAAAATGGTGGAGGTTTTACATAAATAAGGTTACGTGGTTGAAAAGGTTCTTCTTCGAAAGTGCGTTACAAATCAATATTACGTAGTAGCCAGCGGTAGCTCCACTGGGGTTACCCCTGTGTCAACAACACACACGGGTCCAAAGTTCAACACAGACTGCGGGACTCGCTACAGCTGGGGCAGAGTCACATGGACCCTCGGCAAAAGTACCTTGGACAAAGATGGTAATGAAGATGCACGGCGTCAAAGGAGAGCGATGTCGTTTCTGGCCACTGTTGACGTTGGCAGTTCTCTCAGAAAGTGGATTCTGCTCCTCTCTTGCTTGCACAGCTCCTCGATAACACGAAGGCCTTACTCTCATCTTCAGGCCCTCCTTACGACTGGAACTCCCAGCAAGGAGGTTCAGGGGTGCTGCCGGTGAAGTCCTTTTGGGCCTGGGATTTCTTAACAGGGGACCAGCTCTACTCTGGTCCTTGGAGACTCTTCTCCCTTCAGCCGGACACTGCACTTTAGAAAAGTCTGTCTTCAAGTAGGGGGACACAACTCACAGCTGAGTCCCTTCGTCCGCTACTCAATGGCAACAACAAACTGCAGGCCAACCCCAGACACACAGCAAGGGCAGTCTCCTCCTGAGACTCTTCAGCTGTTCCTCTGTGGCAGGGATTCCTCTCGATCACGAAGATAGTCAATTCAGACTTGTCTAATTCTCTGGGGTTTCAGTTGGTGTACTTATACCCCATAAAGGCTTTGATCTCTTTGTGTGAGGGGTCTAGAACCCAGTTCGAACCAGTTCAGTGTGCCCTCGGCCAGGGCCCGTCATCGTCTCTTTGTGCTGGTGTGCCAGGGTCCTCAGACGCCCTGCAGGAGGAGGAGCCAGCTAGCGGGGAGGCAGGCACAGCCCTATTCAGGCCCGAGTGCTACGCCTCCCACCACTCTAGGTTTTGATTGGCCTATTCAGTCCTCCCAGGGGTCACGCACTTCACACCAGACCCAGTCACTCACAAACCAAGACGGTCAATACACACAACAAGCCGAGGCACAAGGAACAGTTGAACAGTTGAACAGCCACTTTCTAAAAGTGCTGTCCTCAAACACGGTATTCAAAAACCATCCAGTCTAAAAGAAGCGTTATCGAAATCCGAGTTCAGGGGTACCAGACTCCGAATCTGTATCTTGCTCCTATGGCAAGATAGGCGGGTAACCATTACATGCAGCCTTTCCCATTCTAACCTATCAGCCAAGATAGCCCCTCCATAGTGAACGATCATTTGTCTTTCACTACCAGGACATGTTGCCCACACTAGGACATGACCTGCCTTCCTTATGTACGGCACCCTGCCCAGGAGGGTACCTTGAGCTTACTTTAGGGATGACTAATGTGCACAAAAAGGGGAAAGTCAGGCCTGACGGTGTTGACACTGGTCAGTTCATCGGTGCAGTCGACAAACTGCGCACGGGCACGGCGGTGGCCGGCCCGATACATCGTTTCTGTGCCACTTGTGTGAGTGGCACACTCAGTCCTGCAAGCCCAGTAGCAGCATTTGAGTGACCCGGCCTGGCACAGGTAGTGCACTTTACTAGGGCCCCATCGGGTAACACAAATCTGCTAATCGTGGTTAACCAATTTCATACAATTTCTCCAGGAAGCACTCGCACTTTGGCACTGGTCAGCAGTGGCAAAGCGCCCAAATCGTCTAAACCAGCAAAACGTTATATGGCACAGTGTCAAAAATATAGGAGGTAGAGACAAAAAGTCAGGGGTAACAATGTCAAAAGGTGCCAAGTCTAACACATACTTTTGTGAGATTTAGCATTTTGCTACTACGTTGTAAATCAATCATTCCGGATGTGTGGAAATTAAAGTGGGGAACAACTCAAAATACGAGGGAAATAATTAAATGTGGCCATTCTAAGAACATGGAAACTAATGGAAGAATCCGCACATGACGTCAGCCAGGGGGTCTCATTCATGAAGGACACTCTTGCGTCTATTCAGATAGTACTTCAAGCCCAGCTTGCTTGAAATTATACCTATATAAAATTGATATAAAGTGCATGCTAGGAACATGCCACGCACTGGAACTGAAGAGGATATGCAGAAGTTGCCATGCCCGCATGCATTGTCTGGATTGACAGCACATTGAGAATGACCATTTTATGCATCTGATCCTGGTGGTTTCCTTTGCTAACCCGCTCAAGTTCCAGCTGCTTTGCTTCCTGTATTTTGAAGCAGAGGACGCACTTTTTGGCCTTGATTAAAACTGGGGAAGCATTCCTCACACAAGGGGATATTTACAAGCCCCTATCACCATCACAATGTCACTTTCAGTGAAAGGGGCCCGCCTTGTTTACAAGGCAGCGTTAAGCCACTTAACATGGCTTAATAGTGCCTTGTAAATACGGCAACCTTTCACACTGTATTTAGCATGAAAGGGGAGGGCAATGGGTGTTGTGGCGTTCGTTCCACTGCAAAACCCATTGATTTTTATGCTGCCTCCTATTTACCCCTTTTGGCCGCCATAAGTGTGGCAGGGTATGCTCAGACGTGAGTCCCTTGCTCACTTTGCCACTGGATTCAAGCAGGCCGGGCTAAAGACGGCTGGAATGCCAGAAACCGGTCCTCTGAAGCTTGTTTCCGGTCCAGGAAAGGCATGGCTTGGCAGTTCGGGCTGGACTGTTCCCATGAGGCACAAGGTCAGACTGATTTGCATAAAGCCATGTCTGAACTGGGGTGGCAGAGTGGGCTAAAGAACGGTGATGGATCAAACCCAGATCTTTTAACTGGGTGTGAGTGTTTGATTGGTTCTGATGCTCCGTCCATCACCACCCCCTTTTGTACCGCTTTTGGCCGCCATAAGGGTGGCAGGGTATGCTCAGACGTGAGTAACTTGCTCACTTTGCCACTTGATTCAAGCAAGCCGGGCTGAAGACGACTGGAATGCCAGAAACCGGTCCTCTGAAGCTTGTTTCTGGTCCAGGGAAGGCATGGCTTGGCAGTTTGGGCTGGACTGTTCCCATGAGGCACAGGGTCAGACTGATTTGCATATAGCCATGTCTGAACTGGGGCTTCAGAGAGGGCTAAAGAACGGTGATGGATCAAACCCAGATCTTTTAACTGGGTGTGAGTGTTTGATTGGTTCTGATGCTCCGTCCATCACCACCACCTTTTGTACCGCTTTTGGCCGCTATAAGTGTGGCAGGGTATGCTCAGACGTGAGTCCCTTGCTCACTTTGCCACTGGATTCAAGCAAGCCGGGCTGAAGACGGCTGGAAAGCTAGAAACCCGTCCTCTGAAGCTTGTTTCCGGTCCAGGGAAGGCATGGCTTGGCAGTTCGGGCTGGACTGTTCCCATGAGGCACAGGGTCAAACTGATTTGCATATAGCCATGTCTGAACTGGGGTGGCAGAGTGGGCTAAAGAACGGTGATGGATCAAACCCAAATATTTTTTTTTTGTCAAAGGTGTATTTTATTGAAAAAAAAACCAGAAAGAATCTTGCGACAATCTCGCACAACATGGGGTTAATCAAAGTAGGCGGGAGGACCTCAATGGTATGGGCAAACCAACCGTCGAGACCACCAGGGCTCTTAAGCTAAACAGTCACAGTAGGTGCAGTCCTGGCCCGGTGTGCCACCAGTAAATAGCAACACGGATCCGTTGGATCACTTGGATCGTAGAGAACTACAACTGGCAGAAGCCCCTTTGGACGAACAGCTGAATGCCTCCCGCCACAATCGAGTTAATAGTGTCACAAATAAACCAAAACAAGAAACTCCCCCCCACCCACTCCCCCCCTCCCGGTGGTGGCAGCACTCCGCATTCATACTCATCCATACGCCCAGCATTCATACCTGGAAGAGATGGAGTGTTTGATTGGTTCTGATGCTCCGTCCATCACCACCCCCTTTTGTACCGCTTTTGGCCGCCATAAGTGTGGCAGGGTATGCTCAGACGCGAGTCCCTTGCTCACTTTGCCACTGGATTCAAGCAAGCCGTGCTGAAGACCGCTGTAATGCCAGAAACCGGTCCTCTGAAGCTTGTTTCCGGTCCAGGGAAGGCATGGCTTGGCAGTTCGGGCTGAACTGTTCCCATGAGGCACAGGGTCAGACTGATTTGCATATAGCCATGTCTGAACTGGGGTGGCCGAGTGGGCTAAAGAACGGTGATGGATCAAACCCAGATCTTTTAACTGGGTGTGAGTGTTTGATTGGTTCTGATGCTCCGTCCATCACCACCCCCTTTTGTACCGTCCTATTTACAAAGGCAGCATAAATAGGAGGCAGTGCCAAAGTTATGACCAGGGAAAATATGATCTTAAACAGGTGAAATGAGGAGAAATGCTTTATTTCTCCTCTTTTTTGCTATTTCCATTTGTGCTGCCTTGTGCAAATTGCCTGATATTATTCATGCGAAAGAAGGTCTTCCTTCCGGCACATAAACAATCATTTAAAAAAAATGCAGTTTTGCAACTTCTATGTGTGTGGCATTAGGCAGCACACATAAAAGTTACAAAGCAGCATTTTGAGATTGTTTATGTGCAGGAAGGGCGACCTTCCGGCACATAAGAATCTTCCCCTCAACACAGGCACCATAGCATTGGTTCAATGGTGTCTGCATTGGCGCTAGGCAGCTAAAGTTAGCGCCAGAGCAGGGGGAAAGATAGGGCAGCACCATATTCTAGTAAATATGATGCAGCCCTGCATTTCTGAAGTGACAACACATGTTGTTGGCCTTCTTGGCTTAACAACAGACTTCGCCACTTTATTGTAAGTATGCCCCTTAGGGCGGTGAGGGCTGTGCTCCGTGTGTAGGTTACTGCATTTATCTGCCAGGCTCCAAAGCTGCAATGAAGTTCCATCTCCCATCTGTTTTAGTTCTGCACAACTCAACACAGTAAAGGGAAGATGGTGCCATTTTGGAATAGAACAATTGAGGTTGCCCTTAAGTTATACTTGCCTGTTCTCGTCTTCATATTATCTCATATGGCCTAGCGATGGACGAGGACAATGCTCTTATATTTCTTATACCTATATAAATATAAGAACCGGGTCTGGTGCCTCAGTGGACTAATGCGTCTACTGCAGGGGCCTGAGTTTGACCTCATGGTCACAGGCTCAAATACCAGCAGGTCCACTCAGCCTTTCATCCATCTGATGTCGATAAAATGAGTACCATTGAGTTAGGTAACAACAAACATCTGTTATTCAGCGCCAAGATACCTGTAGTGGTGAACGTGCGCTTTACAAATACACATGTTATGTTATGTCCGCACATTCTATTCAGATCACATCTTTATTAGCAATGTAATGGGGTTTCTTGAACCTGTCCTCCTCTAACATCCCTTTCTGCATGAATCGTATATTAATAGGCCGGAGTTGGTATGGATGTGTAGCAACACATTTTAAATCTGTTTAATATCTTTCACCATCATCTTGCTACCATTTTTTACCCTGATCTTTGCCCCACTTTTCAGCATCTTTTGATTCATTGATTTCAGAAGTACTTGCTGACTATTTTTCCTGCTCTTGTCCAGGGAGGATTTGGCGCCTTGTTTGTAGTCACTCAACTTATTTTATCTTCTGTCTAGAAGTACAAGAATGCCTTGCAGATTTTTTTGCCAGCCATGGTGGCTTTTCCCTCCTAAGGGAAGGATCCCATGAGGCTCTGGTCACCTTTCATTTGTTTGACTGTAGAAGAGTGCACCGTGGTTACTGAAATGATGTCTCCTAACTGGGGGAATCAAAATAAACCAGAACAAAATAAACTGTTTTGTATTGCCCGTGACAGGTTGCACATTGATGTTTTCAGAGTCATTTGGAAGCCATCGCAGGACATGGCACAAACACTGCAACAATAGCCATTAGAATTTTCACAACCCCAAATAAATAATGATGCCTTGAAACACACTATAGAAACTTGCTTTACAAGTCCAGTAGCACCTTCTTTTACTCACCATCTTGATGCAGATGCTTTAAAATGTAAAGTGTTTTTCGATTCTATTACGGTGCATTTGCTTTCCACCCATCACATTGCTTTAATGACTGTGCCGAAATAGTGTTTGGCATTGGCTAATCAGGGGCATTTTCAGGATTTTGGGTGATCCAGTTCAGATCAGCCTGAATTTATGATCCAGATTCAACTCGTCATACCCTCCTTGGCCAAGTCACTGGCTGGGTTTGTCAATGCTGACATGTGGTTCAAATATAAGGCACCATTTGAGATGCCATTGTGATCAGGTTGTGGGCAACTTATTACAAATGATCAATTCGTATTTGAACAATAATATCCTGAACCAATGTCTATTGATTAGCACAAATATGCTGATATTTTTTGGACTGCATCACACACTAGTCATGCAGTAAGGTGAAGTATACTGGGACAATGCTTATAATGTAAATTCTATATATATTCTTACAATACTAGCAAAATCACATTCTCAGAACAGCTAATACTAATATATAGGTTTTACAGAAAAGTGATGGGTGGGATGCTTGTAAAAGCCTCAGACATTGACAATCTGTAAGTCTTATACATTGTCAATTTAGACATGGCCAGTATTAGAAACCTTACACAAATTACCCTTGGTCCTAATCCATTCAGAACAGTCCAGCCCAAACCACTAAACCAAGAAGCCTCCAAATAGTAATACCAGCAGTCCCAGACCTTTTCCAGGCATCCCGTGTCTCATCAATGAAGCACAGCTTAAGTCCTGGGACATAGCAAACCCACAACAGGGCAAACCTATCTCACTTAGGACAGCACATTGAAACATTAACATGATTGGTGGTACACCAGCAAATTTCTTAGCCACTGGCAATTACTTTGGCCACAGTCCAAGGACTAATTTATGATGATACAAATCTTGGCATGCAGTCAAAACCTTTAAGTGCAGTTCTGAGAATATATTCAGAATTTATATTTATTGGTGCAAATATGAACATGCCCTATGGATTATTGAGTGGTAGGGCAAATTGTTACATGTACAGATGAGTACCAAGTGATAGGGCACATTTGAACTATCAAATATCATATTACAATGGTAGTAATGTTCTTTAATATGAGCATTCTTTGCCTGATGGGGCCCACTCATGTCTAAAGTTTGCACTGGCATAATCCTAATAGTTCTTGACATATTACAACCAGTCTTTGCAGGATGGTGTACACTCCTACTGTAACATATACTCTGCAATAATGGTGTAATTTATTGTTAAAAAGTGGGAATTCTTGACTAGATGGTGCCCACCCACAGCCTCATGCTTGTGTTACCATAATGGTCATAGATGACATTATCATTACTGGTATAGGAGGTCTCAGTCTCTAAAATCTGTTAGAAAACGAGGCATTAGTTTTGGGGCCTGCACAAAAAATGGCTCTACATTTGTCCTTCACTGAGAACCAAACACCCATTGTAGCTCTTGACTCTTAGAGGGTAGCGTTGCAGCGCAGTCCAAGGCCTTACTCAAGGACGGTGGTGTGGGCTAGTAATCAACATTTACAGGTACGCAGTCTGTGTTTCTCTTTATAAAAAGAAAGATTACACACACTACTCAATACTATGCATCACATTTACAAATATACCTAAGCTGATGAAAATGCTTCTTGACATTGTGTGAAAATTCCCAGCCCTTCCATCGGATGGGGGTTTAGCACCACCACTCACACGTATGAATATTCTCTTGTCCCCAAAAGCCACAAGTTGACCATAACCTGGAATGAGTGCCCTTACCACTGGCGCCACCCCAGTGGCTGCTCACACCATTATTTCAACAAGCATTTATAACGAGAACACTGTCATAGTGACATATAAACCTGACTGAGCTCACATCATACTGACCTTACAATAAACACACTTAAATCACACTGGCTGACAGTCTGGTTGTTCAACTACACAGTAGCAAGAATGCATGTCTAAGAATGACTTGGAATGAAGGCTACTTCGTATTTCTGGTAACATGTGCAATGCATGTCAATCACAGCCGCTAAAAGCATCACATATATAATCACATGGCTATGCAATTATAGCCCAGCTCCCTGGCAAGTATGTTGGTAACATTTTCAATTCACCTTTAACTGTCACATATTACATATGATCTTTAGTCCTAAAAAGGACCACAATTACGCAAATGCTCCTCCTGCATTTACCACCTTCAATTCCTAAAAAGTGACTCTCCTTGCAGTCATCATCCATTTCTTTAGGAGAGTCGTTCACCCATACTGAAGAACTAAAATTCCAGCATCAGACAGGCTTTAAAACACGAACCAACCCTTGAGGGGTTAATTCTTTACAGAACCCAGAGACTTAGAGGGGGGCTTTCCAATTTCATGCTGGGGGAGTCTGCGCTAATCCTGCAGCTCCCCCATCTTCCTGGGGTCACCACAAGCTGAAAATGAGCAGGTCTTCCTTTACAATTATCCATACCTCGCAGGGCATTATGGGGTGCTCCCTGGACAATGTGCATATCTGAGCAGAGGTTCTCCTGATGCTCCAGGAGACCTGTGCTGGCTTCGCAGGCAGCCTCATGCCACTTCACGATTCCTATGGGGCCCCTGTCCCACCCGGGCACCCCATGTGCAGGTAAGTTAAAGCGCTGCTTGCGGAGCTCACCCCCATCTGCTGTTGCCAGCTCCCTGCCTGGCCAGCAACCTCCCGTGCAGCTGCGGGAACCGGCCCTTCATTTTGGTCTGCCCATTCCTACGGATAGAGAGAGGCACTGCGGCTGGCTGGGCGGGGCCTCAGGGGAGTGCAATGGCACTCTCCTCTCCTCTCTCCCACTGCGGGGGAGTGTGACAGCACTCCACCTTCTTCTCCACCAGCCTTAAGGAGCCCATGGATGGGGTCCTGGGCCCTTACTCAGCTTCATAGGGAGCACAACTGTGTTCCCCACTTCCTCTTTGGTGCGGCCCAGGGATGAGGTCCAGGGCCCCTGAGACCTCTTTGTGGGGAGTGTGACGGTGCTCCCCTACTTCTTCTTCGTCAGAGCCCAGGGATGGGCCCCATGGCACCTGAGGCCTCTTCACATGGGTGCGATGCTGCTCCCCAACTTCATATTTGTCGGGACCCAAGAATGGGCTCCTGGGTCCTGTAGGCATCTTCACAGGGTGCTGGACGGCGCTCCCCAACGTCACCTTCTTCTGGTAGCAGCCCCCAGGACCTGACCCAACACAGGGCATATTGGAGACCAGCGGCGGAGCCCCACAAGCTTCATCATCCATCCAACCAAAAGGTTAAAGGTTGCCTACTTTCTGGAGGGCCTATCTTTTTTCCTGGTTTACCGATTTCACTGTTCTTTTTCTCTTTTTGCTCCTGGTGACCATACCCTAGCCATCTGTAGCACTTTTCACTGCCCTCATGGCCTACAAAGGGTGAACACAGCAAGGAGCTGTCTTCACTGGCTCCCTGCGCCAGACTTTCACCTGGTTCTCCTTTTGGGCCTCTCCATTCCTTGCGTTGAAGCCCAGGCTTTCTCTCACTGGTCCTGGACTTCCTCAGAGGCACAGTCCAGAGTCCTGGGACAGTCAGGGGGTTCCTCCTTCCACATACCCATGTTGCCAGCCTCCACCACCGGTCTTCTTCAGCAAGGCCACACCCATGAGAGCTCCTTTTCTTGTACAAGTCCTTTTAAGAGAAAAATGGAGGGGGCTGGCAGGAAGGCACCTCTTCCCTATCCTTCAGTGTCAATTTGCCTCCTGCCCCTGATCCCTCCTTCCAGCACAGGCCCATGGGATACTTCAAGATGGCATTGTCCAAGGGTCCGATATCATATGGTCTCTGAAAGCTCCCTATCCCCACTTGTTCACTTCATGTCCTGGGCTTGGAGCAAGCCTGGTGCCTGGCACCGGGTGACAGCTGCTGATGGATGTTCTGCAGCTTCACCCCATCTCTCCCACCTGGCGAGAAGACCTCCACTCTGGGATCGTGGAAACAGTATGATACATTTCGCTCAGTCATTCATGCTCACTTTGTCCCAAAGAGATACACAGAATAAATGGTGGGGAAGTTTTTCAATAAGCATGTATTGAACCAGCGTCTTTCTGGTGTACAATAGGTGTAATGAAACGACCATTAGAGAGAAACAGATCTAATTATGATTTTTTAGCACCAACAGAGAAAAATGATGGTAGATTTCTACCATAGTGCTAAAACAAGGAATACAGTTAGGTATAAAAGTACATGACAATAAAATGTGTACTGCTAAGATGCGAACCTAACTAGATGTACCTAGCATGTATGTGGGTGTAAAGCCAAGAATTCTTCTAGGATGAAGTCAACCCTATTACCTGAAGTGAGAGACTGTGGGACCTTGTCTTGGTCTCGAAATGGACACACAGCGAGGGACGTCAGACCACTTTGAGCTGGAGTGTCTGCATGCAAGAACTTCAGCGCCTTGCGTCAGTGTGTCAGCATGGAAGTCATTTTCTCCTCTCCCTGCCTTAGCAAAGATATGATGTATATATACCCAAAGTGGTACCCTCAGGGGTTCTACCTTGCTGTGTCATGTCGGACTTAGGATGACGGGAGGAATGACCCTTATGCATAGTTATTATGCAGGATATGGCAGTCCTGCTGAGTTTTAAAAAAATCCTCATGCATAATGGATGAGGCTAGTTTTAGGGAAAATCATACGTCCTGTAAGCAATACCGTAACTAGGTAAAAGTTCAGTCCCAAGAACCGGTATGTAGTGTAATTGTAGTGTATAATATAGGTAAAAGGTTAGGTGATTGGGGTACCTTTATTAAACACAACAATATGACATTTCTCTTTGACTCATACGTAGTACAGATATGGCTTTGGGCATAACAGAATAGTTATTTTCACACAAGGTAGAGTGTACTTTGGTGCAAGTCTGGAATTTGTAGGCCCTAGGTACCTGAAAGTTCCCGTTGTGGTCTCCTTCTCCATAGGAGTATAATAGAGTGTTCCTGCAGTGAAACCGTAAAGCACACTGACTATCCCTTACATGTGTTTCCCCACATTATAAATCCTATTCCATTTCACCACCCAACTCTTCATAGTCCCTTCCACACCATTCTATCTCTACCCAGCTCCTCGGCTGCGCACACCAGGAATCTCGCCTGCACATTCCTTACATGGGTGCACACATGTGTGCACACATGTCCACTTGTAACCAGTCATGTGTCCCTGACCCTGGCTGCAGTGCAGCAGTCTTATTTCACAAGGCAGACACCAAGGGAAACCACATGCAGTCCATCTTATCATGAGCTTACAGTTGGTGAGTCCCAGCTTTTGAGGATCTCCCACAGCAAAAGCTTAAAAATAAGGGGGCATTTTATCAAGGGGGTATATCTCCGCTTTTTTGGCTTTAAAAGCCAAGAAAGCGGAGATAAAATTATCTCCCTATTACCTAGCTGTCGCTAACACCAGTTAGCGACAGCTAGTAGGAGATAGCGACCATCTTGGGCCCCACTTTGCATGTCAGTGATATTTATCACTAATGACATGCAAAGTGGGCGTGCCAAGATGTTAGCGACTGGAAACAGTCGCTAACATCGCTATCTCCTATTACCAACTTTTGGAGATATTCGCGTTAAGCGCGAATATCTCCAAAAGCTAACACCTGCCCTGAGCAGTTCTTAGCCATGTTATCCAATGGGAGGTGGATAACATGGCTAAGAGCATTAGCTCGGTAATGCATGAATATCACTGACTTTTCAGCAATATTCATGCATTGCGGCCGTTTTTTATCGCATTTGCGATAAGCCTTGGTAATACCAAGGTTTATCTGCGGTAAAAATCGCCGCAGCTCAGCGGTAAAATTTTGTCTCTAACCAAGCAATAGCGATAATTATCGCTATTGCTTGGTAATATGCCCCAAGGTGTTCAGAAAGCGAAAAATCTGGATGACTCAGATGGTCAGTACCACCTCTCACACTCACCCATTCATCCATTCATATACTCACACATTCATCAAGCAATCTAATCATGCACTCACCCATTTATCCACTCACCAATGCACTAAATCATTTATTATAGTACTTACTCATTCCTCAATCTGTTCACTTACCCAATCTTAGAAACCAATCAATCAATCAAGGACATTTATAGAGCGCACTACTTACCCAGAGGGTCTCAAGGCACTAGGGGGGGGGGGGGGTGCTGCTACTGCTCGAAAAGCCAGGTCTTGAGCTTCTTCCTGAAGGAGAGGTGGTCTTGGGTCAGGCGCAGGTCGGTCGGGAGGGAGTTCCAGGTCTTGGCGGCCAGGTGGGAGAAGGACCTTCCTCCTGTTGTCGTTCTTCGGATGCGGGGGACGGCGGCGAGGGCGTGACTGGCTGATCGGAGGTGGCGTTTGGGAGCGTAGAAGTTGATGCAGTTGTTGAGGTAGCTCGGGCCTTGATCGTGTAGGGCTTTGTGTGCGTGGGTGAGGAGACGGAAGGTGATTCCCTTGTTGACGGGGAGCCAGTGCAGGTCTCTCAGATGTCCGGAGATGTGGCTGCGTCGGGGGATGTCGAGGATGAGTCTGGCTGAGGGGTTCTGGATCCGCTGGAGTCTCTTCTGGAGCTTGGCGGTGGTTCCGGCGTAGAGGGCGTTGCCGTAGTCCAGTCGGCTGGTGACGAGGGCCTGGGTGACCGTCTTCCTGGTCTCGGTGGGGATCCACCGGAAGATCTTCCGTAGCATACGCAGGATGTTGAAGCATGACGAGGAGACGGCGTTGACTTGTCTGGTCATGGAGAGGGAGGAGTCCAGGATGAAGCCCAGGTTGCGTGCGTGGTCTGTCGGTGTGGGTGCGGTGCCCAGGGCGGGGGGCCACCAGGAGTTGTCCCAGGCGGAGGGCGAGGAGCCCAGGATGAGGACTTCCATCTTGTCTGAGTTCAGTTTCAGGCGGCTGGTCGTCATCCACTCGGCTACATCTTTCATCCCTTCGTGAAGGTTGGCTCTGGAAGCGGCGGGGTCGTTGGTCAGTGAGAGGATCAGCTGGGTGTCATCGGCGTAGGAGATGATGTTCAGGTTGTGTTGGCGTGCGATGGGCGCAAGGGGGCTCATGTAGACGTTGAAGAGGGTGGGGCTCAGCGAGGATCCTTGAGGGACGCCGCAGATGACTTCGGTGGCCTCTGACTTGTACGGTGGTAGACGGACTCTCTGTGTTCTTCCGTCGAGGAAGGAGACGATCCATTCCAGTGCCTTCTCCTGAATTCTGACGTTGCTGAGGCGCTGCACTAGGGTGCTGTGGCAGACAGTGTCGAATGCCGCGGAGAGGTCTAGGAGGATGAGGGCCGCTGTTTCTCCGTTGTCCATCAGGGCTCGGATGTCATCGGTGGCAGCGATGAGGGCGGTCTCGGTGCTGTGGTTGGCTCGGAAGCCAGACTGTGAGGGGTCGAGGGATCCATTTGTCTCAAGGAAGGCGGCCAGCTGTTTGTTGACGGTCTTCTCGATGACTTTGGCTGGAAACGGGAGGAGCGAGATGGGGCGGTAGTTCTTGAGTTCGGTGGGGTCCGCTGTTGGTTTCTTTAGTAGAGCGCTGAGTTCGGCGTGCTTCCAGCTCTCCGGGAAGGTGGCGGTGTGTCGAAGGAGGTGTTGACGATGTCCCGCAGGTGGGGTGCGATGACAGCGTCGGCCTTGTTGAAGACGTGGTGAGGGCAGGGGTCGGTCGGAGATCCGGAGTGGATGGAGTTCATCATGCGGACGGTGTCATCGGTGCTGATCGGAGTCCAGGAGCGGAGGGTGGTGGTGGGCGGCGTTGCTGCGGTCGTTGTGTGCGATGGTTGAATGCTGAAGCTGTTGTGTATGTCTGCGATCTTGCTGTGGAAGTAGGAGGCGAGGGAGTTGCAGAGGTCTTGCAATGGGGTGATGTCGTTGTTTCCGGCGTTGGGGTTGGAGAGCTCTTTCACGATGTTGAAGAGCCCTCCAATCACACACTGAAATTGTCTTTGCCTCCGACCCTGTAGTATGCTCCATCGTATGTTGACTTGTTTCGATTCATTCAAGCATTTGCCTACTCATCCATCCACACCATCACAGAAAAAAATTCAGATATTTTCTTCAGAATTGCATAGCTCTTGTATCCTATTTTAGTATATTCTACCATGAAAGCTCATCTTTTGAGAAAAGATTTGAGAAACTATGAATTATACTTATTAAAGCAATTAAACTGACATTGATCTAGGTAGGTCTTACAATGGGAACTGGATATTAGGCAGAATACATCTACTGAGTAGGTTATCATTTATGGAATTTATTTCTGAATTTAACAATGATAATCGGGATTAGTTTTTTATGACCCCCAGTAGGCTACACCTTTAGGTAACATTTCCTAGAACCTCTTCAATATTTATTATGGATCAGTTTTCTGACTTCTATTTGCCCTTCGGGTATTCCCATCCTACACCGCCTATATTTTCTTTCTTAGGAGCAAGACAAATTTTATATTGCCCAAACAGTGGTTTTAATTTAATATTCTATACCGTGCTTTGAAACCCTGCTATACCAGTCACATGCATGTTCATTCACTAAAATGAAAAGTACACATTTATTTATACATGCAAGAATACAATTTAAGAAATAAAGAAGTGCTCTACATGATGATGTTTAATACAGTTGCTGTAGAAACCAAATTAATGAAATTATAATATATGGGATTCTGTAATCCCTGTTGCAACGCCAGTCTCTTTGGGGCATATTATCAAGGGGGTTTATCTCCGCTTTTTTGGCTTTAAAAGCCAAGAAAGCGAAGATAAAATTATCTCCCTATTACCTAGCTGTCGCTAACACCAGTTAGCGACAGCTAGTAGGAGAAAGCGACCATCTTGGGCCCCGCTTTGCATGTCAGTGATATTTATCACTAATGACATGCAAAGTGGGCGTGCCAAGATGTTAGCGACTGGAAACAGTCGCTAACATCGCTACCTCGTTTTACCAACTTTTGGAGATATTCTCGCTAAGCGCGAATATCTCCAAAAGCTAACACCTGCCCCTGAGCAGTTCTTAGCCATGTTATCCAATGGTAGGTGGATAACATGGCTAAGAGCATTAGCTCGGTAATGCATGAATATCGCTGACTTTTCAGCGATATTCAGGCATTTCGGCCGATTTTTATCGCTTAGGAGATAAACCTTGATAATAGCAAGGTTCCTAAGCGATAAAAATCGCCGCAGCACTGCGATAAAAAAATTGCCGCTAAGCCAACATAGCGATAATTATCGCTAGTTGTTGGTAATATGCCCCTAAATTCGTTATAATCGGTGATGTGTGACGCACCCAGTCACCTTAAGTACGGAAAACGGAATCTTGGGGCATATTAATAAGGGGGTTTATCTCTGATTTTTTGGCTTTAAAAGCCAAGAAAGCGGAGATAAAATTATCTCCCTATTACCTAGCTGTCGCTAACACCAGTTAGCAACAGCTAGTAGGAGATAGCGACCATCTTGGGCCCCACTTTGCATGTCAGTGATATTTATCACTAATGACATGCAAAGTGGGCGTGCCAAGATGTTAGCGACTGAAAACAGTCGCTAACATCGCTATCTCCTATTACCAACTTTTGGAGATATTCACACTAAGAGCAAATATCTCCAAAAGCTAACACCTGCCCTGAGCAGTTCTTAGCCATGTTATCCAATGGGAGGTGGATAACATGGCCAAGAGCATTAGCTCGGTAATGCATGAATATCGCTGACTTTTCAGCGATATTCATGCATTGCGGCCGTTTTTTATCGCATTTGCGATAAACCTTGGTAATACCAAGGTTTATCTGCGATAAAAATCGCCGCAGCTCAGCGGTAAATTTTTCTCTCTAACCAAGCAATAGTGATAATTATCGCTATTGCTTGGTAATATGCCCCCTTGTTTTTCTTTCGTCTACTCTATTTTTTTAACATACAACAATAAGCAGATGGTTCATGTTTTTTGCACTACTTAGATAGTTGGAGAAAAGCTAGAATTTTTATGCATGTTTCTACAGATTCCAGGTCACAGCAGCTTTTTTATTTTTCTAAAAAACGGACTTGTTTTGAACTGTTTCTAATATCTGTTTCAAACAAATATCTAACAAGTTTTTGATGTGTTTAATTGTGAACTAGAGGTTATATTTTTATTCTTCATGTTTCCAAACACGCTCCCTCTTTCATATGAAAGAGCTATGCACCAAGATTTTAAGTGGTTTGTGGGAAAGGTGATGTGTGACGACATATCATATGATATAAAGTACCACCTAGTCGTAGATGATGAGACTGCAAGTCACGTTGGTGTTTCATAAGCTTATAAATGTTCCCCCTCATTCCTCTATATGGTTATGGAACTCCCAAATGATTGCATAATGTACGACATAGTATACTTTATACTTTATATAAACGAGGTGAAATCTCTTTAAGATACCTCTTTAAGATACAATAACGTTTGTATAATGCATGGAGCAGTTTATTCTGCTATTTTTATTGTCACTTTCTGTCTGGAGTTTGTTAAATTTTACTTTAGAACTGCCTGGTTTAATGTATTTTCTTCTGTTTGAGCTTGTTTCCTTGAACCAACCACTTATAACGTAATTTAGATCTAGATGGCAAGATTAAGTGCAAAAAGATTCCAGTGCAAATCGTATTGGCGCTGCATAATGGGTTTGTTTTTGCACTGGGGTTCTACCTGTGTGTAAAAAAGCGGAGGTTAACATGGGTAGATGTTATCACCGATTCTGCATGCAGTTTTACCTTTAGTACACTGGTTTGCAGAAGCAATGGCCATCAGATAGGACGTGGCGATAAGGGCCTATTCAAGATCCATTGAGACTGAAATATGTGGTCGGTTGCTAATAGGAAAATTGGCGCAAATTGCGGAAACACATATGTTACAAGTAACGCTCTGATTTCAATGACACCATTGAATTTAAAAATACATATGTTTAATATGTAGGTGCAATATACACCGCTTTCAAGTGACTCTCTTTACCCAGCAGCCATTAACAGCGTTTCCATACTACAGTGAAACATTGAATACGGGCAGTGGTGTATTATTTGTTTTTCTGGTGTTCCTAACAGTTTTCTTTGTTTACATAGTATATATTTCATAATATAGCAAAATAATGTGAAGTCAATTGAATCTTACCACTCATTTTTAAATGAACACAAAATAATCAAGCCCTTCTTTAGCTTGGATATTCCAAGGTTATGAGGAAGTGGTGTTTCCCAAAGCAAATAAAACGGTTGCTGTTTCTTTTTTATCTTAACGTTGCATTCACCCGGCCATTGCCTTAGGGGGTGATGATGTGACTTTTTACTGACTAATTCGCCAAGTGCGATTGCTTTAGCACCAAACCCACAAGAGACACACAAATTACACTTCACTTTTGCTGCTGAAATCCCAGGGGAAAATCAATGTCAAATGCCTTGCCACTTAAACTAAGAAAACCTGGCGTAGAATGTGAAGTGGCTGTCAAGCTTAGCAGGCCTTGCACTACATCCTAAGGGACAGAAATAGTTATTGGAAATAATACAGCAAAAATAACTTTTCGTTTCTCAGAATGTGACCTATTAAAAATATTCTCGTAGCACAATTTAATATTATTAAAATGTGGGCCAAACAATCCACTCATTTGAGTATTTTGTGCTTATCCCCACTCTCTTTGTGAGCAATGTACATATATTTGATCAGAATTAAATCATTTGTGAAACGTTAGCTCCATTTTCGCTTTCTGTAGTTTTAGGTTTTTAACTGTTGCTGTAAAATGGATTGAATGTATTTAGTATGTAAAATGTGCATTGAATATGAATGAGCCAAACACACAACACTGACTCTACGTGCAACAAGACTCGAGTTAAAAACAGCAGATATAAGATGCCGTTATAGTAGAGAGAAAACCATATACAGGTGTCTGAAGAGGTAAAAATACAGCTTTAAGAGCTACATAAAAACAATACATTATTATGTGAGGTGTGAGGTCACAGGCGTTGTTTTGTTCACAAATGAGGACAGGATGCTAATGGTTGCAAAGAATGTCACTAGCCCTGATCCTCAGTGCATTCATTTTTGCATTGTGACTGTAGCTGTTATCTGCAGTGCATATCATTTTTCATGTGATATGTATTCAATAATTTCCACACCCAGGGGCATATTTACAAGCCCCTAGTGCCATTGGAGCGTTACTTTTTTTGATACTCTGGTGGTGCTGTGTGCTGGCTCCTATTTACTAGGCCACGCAAAGCCACTTTTTGTGGCTTTACACAGCCTTGTAAATACTGCCCTCTTTCATAGAGTACTCTATGTCAAAAGGGTGTGTCATGGGTGTTGCTATGGGTGTTACCACACGACACCCATGGCTTTTTGACACTGCCCTAGATTTATGAGAATTCGTAAATCTGAGGCAGCACCGCAAATTAACGCATTTCCAAAGGAGGCATTAATGTGGTGCAACAAGGAGAAATACTTTTATTTCTCCTTGGTTTTTGCTCTTTCTATGAGTGCTGCATTCTGCAACACGCATAAAAGGAGTAAAATGCCATTAATGATTGTTATGTGCAGAAAGGTGCCCCTTCCTGCAAAACATCAATAATTCCTGCAACACAGGCAATCTTGCATTATAGTGCATGGGTGTCTGTGTTGGTGCAAGGCTGCTGTTTTAGTGCCAGCACAGGGGAGTGCACAGGGGCGCACCGAAAGCCTGTAAATATGGCACATCCATTCCTTTGTTTAAATGACGAAGTTTAGCGCAGCAAAATTGCTTGCAGTGCATTGCTGCACCATTTCATTGTAAATATGCCCCTAAGTGCATCTCTAAGAATATCCTGGTAGCTTGAAATGTCATCCCTATTGAGAATACAATCTATGCTGTTTCACAGAGAGATTTTGACTGCTAAAAGTGGTTGACGAGATTTTTGATTTCTAAAAACACCTGAAATGTTGGTGTGAAACGATGGCGGAAAATGGTGAGAATAGGCGCGAACCACTGCTACCTCTATCGTTTTCCCCCAATATCTTTTAATCCCAATTATACCCCACCCCTAGAAATACCAGCACCCCTGTAAATGGTAATTATTGGGGGAATATAATTTGAATCCAGACAACTCATAATGAAGTCCTATACATTTTTCCATACAATGTGTCACCTTATTTAGGAGTCAGCAGGAGCTACTGAGAAGGTGCACATACGGATGCAGTGCAACTGCCTTTAACTGAGCTGTTTCAAAGAGAAGAGCTACAGCTTCACCAGGTATAGTAACATAGCCACTGAGACTGCAGCAAATTGTATGTCTGCCACAAAGATGGAGGCAGTATGGATTGCTGCCAGAACATTGAGCGGAATATCCAAATTTCCTTGTGATAGACCTTATTAGGTGCCTGAGAAATAAATAGGAGTTAACCTCATTCAATAGTTTAATTTACAGTATAGCCCATTTGGCTACACAATGAGGACGTACACAATAAGGAGCATAAAGGTAAAAGAAAGACACAGGTCGCCCTCCACTCTTAAAGTATTCAAACAGCAATGACCTGGTCCAATTGGGCTATGTATACTTCAAGCACTGTACTTCATATTGCACTATTTTAGCAAATGTCTCCCCTTCTTTTCAGAAACCATGGGGTAGAGAGTGCAGTGTTGCCATGCCACGTTAAAAGGCCTCCCTCCCTTCTAAGACAGTCAAGAAAAACAGACAATAAACACGATGTGTAGTGAAAAAATTGTGAGAAAGAGAGATGACCCCTCACAGGCGAACCACCAACGGGAAACCTGGTAGGTACTCACCAGAGTTGCCCTGTTATCATCATCGGCGGTCATCAAGCTTGAAATTAAAGTGTCCAAATCAAGGTGTAAGTGCAATTTAAAGTGCAGTGAAAGAAAGTGTAACACACAAAACAAACAAACAGTGTAGTGCGGCGAGATAGGATCTGCACATATATATGACTTTTATTCTCCTTCTTAGTGCAGCCTCTCAATTAAAAAGCAGGGAGTGGCTATTAATTATATAACCACATACCACACGCCAACATGTTTCATTGCCCTATATCTTTTTAGGCAATTTCTTCAGGGCCGGAGCCATTACAGCCGCATCGTAATGGACTGGTCAGATTCCTTTGCATCCACCTCATTTTGATGGAGGCGGTCAGAAAGGAATCCAACTGGTTATTCCGTCTGGCTTCTGATGGGCTTGGAGAGCCAGTGCGCCAGTCTTAACCCCTTCCATGCTCATGACGAGCTCAGCTCGTGATGCAGTACACTGCTCGTGTGCTCATTACGAGCTGAGCTCGTCATGAACAATGGGAATCAATGAGTTCCAGCGCTGAGGGAGAATTGCTGTAGCATTGATGGTGTTAATGTGGCTTTTAATCTCAAGGGCGACTCTTTCCGCCCTTGAGACTACAATGGACAGTTTCCGACATGGTTTCCATGCCGGTCTGTCTGACATGGAAACCATGCCAGAAAGCATGTTTGGGGCCCCTAGCAGGGCCCCCTTTGGTGCACGGCCTCCTGTTGGAGGTGGAGGGGGCAACTACCACATTCAAAATAGGGTATAATTTTGAGATCTTTTTAGCTCTTCTGATGAAGGATCATTTCCAGAAACAAGTGTCTACAGATTCACAGCACTAATCTGCACCAACCTTGGTGAAAGACTTTAGCAAAAAGTCAAGTAAGCATTCAAAGTGAACTGTATTTACCATAATGTTACGGGGTGAACTGGCTGGGAGGGGAAGCAGTGTGCTTTCACCCCCTATTGTTCGAAAAGGCTCCCTTGAGCCATTGAGTTTTTGGAGATGCACTTGTGCACCAGATAGAGGTTCCGAGACCCAAATGTATTGTGGCAGCTTTCGCAGCAACCACAGATGAATTTTGTTTTTTTATCTCTACTGATGAAGGATCATATCCAGAAACACATGTGTCTAGAGATTCACAGCACTAACCTGCACCAAACCTGGTAAAACACTTAAGCAAAAAGTCAAGTAAGCATTCAAAGTGAACTGCATTTACTATAATACTAAGAGGTGAACTGGCTGGGAGGTGAAGCAGTGTGCTCCAATCCCCCTGTTGTTTGAAAAGGCTCCCTTGAGTCATTTAGCTGACAAGCCTTTGGAGATGCACCTGTGCACCAAAGAGAGGTACCGAGACCTGAGAGGATTGTGGAAGTTTTCTCAGCAAACCCAGATGAGTTTTTTTTTATCTCTACCGATGAAGGATAATATCCAGAAACACATGTGTCTAGAGATTCACAGCACTAGCCTGCACCAACCTTGGTGAAACACATCAGCAAAAAGTCAAGTAAGCATTCAAGGTGAACTGCATTTACCATAGTTCTAAGGGGTGAACTGGTTAGAAGGTGAAGCAGTGTGCTCCCATCCTCTTCTTGTTTGAAAAGGCTCCCTTGAGCCATTGAGCTGACTAGCTTTTGGAGATGCACCAGTGCTCAGAGAGAGGTACAGAGACCTAGGAAGATTGTGACAGCTTTATTAGCAACCCCAGATGAATTTTGTTTTTTTTATCTCTACTTATGAAGGATAATATCCAGAAACACATGTGTCTAGAGATTCACAGCACTAACCTGCACCAACCTTGGTGAAACACTTCAGCAAAAAGTCAAGTAAGCATTCAAAGTGAACTGCATTCACCATAATGCTGAGCTGTGAACTGCCTGGGAAGTGAAGCAGTTTGCTCCCACCCCCCTGCTGTTAATCTCAGAACCAGTTTGATGGAAATGGGGCTGCTTTCCTCACCCACAGGAAATGTCACCACTTTCGTATGGTTTGCCAATACTTCCTGAAATGACTTCATTACAATTTGGGTCAAGATTAGACACTAGACTAGATCTCACCCCTACTCTTAAACTAAGAGCTTTAAATTGGAGATACACATTTATGTCACATGAACACAAATTAATGGGAACTACATTGCTTTACACCCAAAGAGTTGTTTTGAGAATATTCTTGGGAATCTCATGCATGTGAACATTCCCACAAGTTTTCTAAGAATTCTATTTGAGTTCATACCAAATTAAAAAAGTACTCCAAATGTTCGTGAAACCTAGAGTGTATAGTTTCGTTTACTGCTATTTTTTTTATTTAGACACACTAATTTGAAACTAATATATGCAGCCAATTTTATTGCCATGTCCTATTGTACCTGATATTTCTAAAGCAATAATATTGTCTGTATCACATAATTTGAGAGAATTTCATGAGGTCTTTAAAGGATCAAACATTTCGAGATAGCCAATAGAACACAACCCCTTATCGATTGATGAGAAACGTGTTAGAGACTATCTACAACTGACACTGGGGAAATAACCATGGGGATTGCTACACTGCCAAACGATCAGCACCTAGATCAAATAAACTAGCCAGATCAAAAAAGCACTGAAAGGAGAGGTACTTCGGAGAGGCAAGATGGTGACCACGTAGAGGTCGATAGCGGCAGCAGTGAGTTACGGTCTTGCATCTAGATGAGAGGGCTCCCTAGTTTTAATCTGCGTGAGCCATCCATGAACTGAATTGAGGTGGATAAAATACCTCAAACTCCCCTGTCCTATGCTGGGGTCACGAAGTGTCTGCAACACTCCCTGGTTGTGTCGCTGTAGTATTGGGCGACGCTTGATTGAGAGGGCGGTCCTACGTTACCTGTGGTGGCTGACATACTCGGCTTCTGGGAGCCTCCGCTGCAGTGAAAGAATGGCGCCAAAAAACGTGGCGAATTCTGCTGGTGTTAAGGGTGCCGCTGCGGCTTGTAAGGTTTGCGGGGAGGTGCAGGCAGCCTTGGCCGCGGCCTCAGAGCAGCAAGAGCGGGCGACGACTGGCCCGGGGCCGACTCGTCACCTGGCGTGCCGAGAAGAGTGAAAGGCGGGAACTCATCGAAGAGCCGAGCACCGCCCGCCTCCATTACAGAAATGCTTACTCGCGGTAAAGATCTGCGAACACAGACTCAGACGGAGAAAGAGGTGCCAAGAGGAAAAAATAACGAGGTGAGCGTGAGTGTGCCTGATTCCCCGGGGACCCCGTCTTTAATAACATCAACTGCCCCTGGTATAGATGGCCAGGCAGTGGATGGGGGATGCGGCCAAACAGTAATGGCAATGGCGGGGAAAAATCAGAGGAGGCGTCTCTTCCATCAACCACTCAACCCAGTGCTCAGACTGCAGAGAAGAATAAGGTCAAAGAGGTACTGGGATTAAACGAAACGTCTGATAGTGAGGGAACTCATGTGTTGGTCATTGGAAAAGAAATAAACGGAATGATTCGGACTGCAGATGCAGTGCTCATTGATAAAGATGCATTGGAGGGAGATAAGGAGCCTATGAATTGCTTATTTTCACTCTTAGACAGAGGGGAATGGTCAGACCAGAGTTCTTCTCCAGGCAAAAGCAATCCAGACTCTGATTTTGAGGAAGAAAATTAAGGGGGCTCTCCCATGCCGGCCAAAAAGCATAATTCAAGAGTCGGCCAGGGTCACGGAAAGAGAGACCTTAAGTGGTACTATTCCTCTGCTACCCCACTGTCAGTTCAGGGAATGGATATTCCTCAGGCACAAACCAGTGGTGCTACACTGACACTTGAAGTAATACATCAGGCTATCCTCCCTCATTGGGAGGAGACGCGTCAGGATAGCCGGAAAGCCCAGGCGCCAGCGCGGAAGATTCAAGGGACAGTCAGAAAACTTTCCAAGGCTTGTGCTAACATAGGTGAAAGAGTGCCAAACTTGGAGGAGAGAATTGTTACAATGGAAGCAGAAGCCTCCAATGCGTTTGCACAGGCCGAATCGTATACCTCGCAAATCAGGGACATCCAATGGAAGTTGGAGGAATCCGAGAACAAGCAGAGGAGGAATAACTTCAGAGTCCTGGGTGTCCCTGATGGGGCTGAAGAGCAAGATACAAGATCATTTATAATCAATCTATTTAAATCTGCCTTCCCTGAGCTGAGTGAGTGGAACTGGGTGACGGAGGTCCAAAGGGCCCATCGTATCCCCTTTAAGCCTCAAATACATGCAACAGAAGGAGATAATATTCTTAGGCAATTTCCTGTTAAGACAAGCCATATCGGAGAAAGCTCGGCCTGAAGCAAAGAGGACTGCCGAAGGGGTCTCGTTCTTTGTCTGCCCCGATTTCTGCCACTCAACAGTTGAGAGACGCTGGAGATTGAGGCAGCTTATAAAACCATTTCCCGACAAGAACATTCAAGTTTACCTCATCAACCCGGTGCAGCTTAAGGTGGTTCACGATGGACAGACACGTTATTTCTCGTCAGAGATTAAAGCTAAGGACTATTTGGATACTGTAAAATAATAGGAAAAGCCTAAATTGTAAAGGGGGCACATTGAAGGAGTATTGAGATCTAGGGTGGGTTAGGGGATAAGGGTCCTTATTGATATGCTTCGATCTCTTTTATGTTTCCATTGTCTATTATTTTTTTTTCATGGTTGTTTTAGGATATTCATGATCTCAGTGACAGGAAGGACGAGGGGTAGGGGGAAGTAGGAGGGCACGGGTATTGGGTGTCTCGCTTACCATGAAGTAATGGTTATATCGGGATCTAGGGGCTCAAGAATTAAGGAGAAGGAATTTATGTGCTCCTAGCTCACTGCTGCTGTGCGCATCATATGCCCAGACCAAGGTCTGAGCGCCTCATTAGAGTAAGGAATGTTGGGGGTTGGGAGAATGGGGTGGGGGATGGGGAGGGGGCGTGGTTCTGGGGGGATGGGGTGGGAATGGAAAACAAAGAGTAAAACAAGAACAATTCCTGGTATGCTACTCATATAAAGATGCGTTTGTTCTTATTCATGGTCTGGATGTAACTATGAAATGGGTTGACGAATCAGTAGGTAATGAATTAGAATTGGAAGATGCTTAAAATCTGTACATTAAATATAGGGGGATTGAATGACTGGAGGAAAGACAAAGCTTGTGGTATTTTGTTAGGTCAAATCAGATGGATTTGATATGCCTGCAAGAGACCCATCTCCCCTGGTCAAAAAGCATCTACTCAGGCTTAGGGGGTAAGACCTTTTGGCCTGTTCTTCACAGACTTCAACGATTAGAGGTGTGGCAATACTGGCTAAATCCACTGGGGTTAAAACTAGACGCCAGCTGACGGATGGGCTAGGGAGAAGGGTCTTGGTAGAACTTGAAATGGAAGGCACAGTTTGTACAATTTATGGCTGAAATCAAGATAACCAGGATGTTTTTACATTTTTGGAAATAGAATTAGTAAACTGGCCAAGTCCAATAATTTTATGTGGAGATTTGAATATCTTTGCCGATCTGACGAACAATACGGTCTATGATGGCCGCAAGCCCAAGGTGTTTCGGGACTTCAGCTTGTTGATGAAATTGCATGGGCTGGTTGATGTCTGGGGAAATAAGGAGCCTAATAAGGAGGGTTTCACTTATTTTCCATGTCCCTACAAAAAATATACTAAACTGGACTATTTTCTTATAACCTCTACGGAATTGAATAGAGTTGGGATTAAAAAATTACCTAAACTCATTTCTGATCATAGCCCACTAATTCTGCAGTATGATACAGGCATATCTCCTAGGATTTATTCTAACTGGACCTTTGAGAAAAAGTTGCTAGCCAATCCATTATTTGTTGATCATCTAAGGAAATGGACAATAGAATATTTTGATATGAATCGTTATAGCGCTAATAGAAATCGTGTTTGGGATGCATTTAAAGCTGCCCTTAGAGGAGAAACTATAAGCTATGCCTCAAGACTTAGAAAAAAAGAGCGCCAGAATAATGAGAAATGAACTATCCAACTGGTGGAGAGTGAAGAACGTCATGTAGAAGATAATATTCAGGGTAATGATGCTGCTGAAAGCTGGCAGAAAATCTCGGCTATAAAAGCAGAATTATGTAGGGGGATAGCACAGAAAGCGGCAGATGACTATCAGACCCACAGGGGTAGACTTTATGAGAAGGGTGAGCAGGCAGGGAAACTCTTACCGCTGAGAATAAGACGGGGTTTTAATAGGAATATAATAACTGAAATAGAAGAGGGCACCCAGAATTATACAGAGCCAGAAGATATTCTGAAGATGTTTAGAATTTTTTTATCGGAAATTATATACAGAAGAGGCACAATCCGATTGCCCAGATTCTGAGTTTAGGGACGATGGTCCCCAGATGACAGCAATAGATAGAATGCGGCTCGATGATGATATAGATATTAAAGAGGTGTTAGAGGCACTCCAGGAGCTGGCACCAGGTAAGGCTTCAGGGCCAGATAAAATCCCCCTTGAAGTGTACAAAAATTAGCCAAATGAGATTGCCCCCATATTGTTGGACCTATTTAATGGTATTATTTTTTCTGGTAAGGTACCACGCTCGTGGGAAGAGACAAACATCATTGTATTTCATAAAAAGGGTAAACCTAAAGAGAACCCCGGCTCTTATCGCCCAATATCCCTCATTAATTCAGACACTAAGATCAATGCAAAGGTCTTGGCCGAGTGGGATGGGGATGATCAGACGTGAGTCCCATGCTCTCCACACCACTGGAATTAAGCTATCCTGGCTGAAGACGGCTGATAGCCAGAAACCGGTCCTAGGATGCTTGATTCCGGTCCAGGAAAGACATGGCTTGGCAGTTCGGGCTGGACTGTTTCCATGAGGCACAGGGTCAAGGCTGATATGCATATGGTCATGTCTGAACTGGGGTGGTGTGGAGTGCAAAAAAACGATGGATTTAGGCCCAGATTGCTGTACTGGGGTGAATGTATGACATTGTTCTGCATTCTGTCCATCAACTGTTGTTTTGCATTTGTCACCCCGAGTGGGATGGGTATGCTCAGACGTGAGTCCCATGCTCTCCACACCATTGGAGTTAAGCTATCCTGGCTGAAGATGGCTGATAGCCAGAAACCGGTCCTAGGATGCTTGATTCCGGTCCAGGAAAGACATGGCTTGGCAGTTCGGGCTGGACTGTTCCCATGAGGCACAGGGTCAAGGCTGATTTGCATATGGCCATGTCTGAACTGGGGTGGTGTGGAGTGCAACAAAAACGATGGATTTAGGCCCAGATCTCTGTACTGGGGTGAATGTATGACATTGTTCTGCATTCTGTCCATCAACTGTTGTTTTGCATTTGTCACTCCGAGTGGGATGGGTATGCTCAGACGTGAGTCCCATGCTCTCCACACCACTGGACTTAAGCTATCCTGGCTGAAGATGGCTGATAGCCAGAAACCAGACCTAGAATGCTTGATTCCAGTCCAGGAAAGACATCGCTTGGCAGTTTGGGCTGGACTGTTCCCATGAGGCACAGGGTCAAGGCTGATTTGCATATGGCCATGTCTGAACTGGGGTGGTGTGGAGTGCAAAAAAACTATAGATTTAGACCCGGATCTCTGTACTGAGGTGAATGTATGACATTGTTCTGCATTCTGTCCATCAACAGTTGTTTTGCATTTAAAGAATTTAGGGGCTCAGGTGCAGTTGCGTTTTCCAGCTTTTCTGAAAGTAGTCCTCGCAAACAAGATGTATAATTTCAGGTTCCCGGAGGAGGTAGACACCTTCTTGGCACAATATAATGCAGCCGTCTAAGTAGGGGTTAATGATCCTTTATCCAATCTTCTTTTTAATGTTATATTTGGTACACCGAGGCGAGAAGCTCAAGGCTCAAATAGGCAATAATTATTGCCAGTAGGTAGTATGGGAGGGTTCCCGCGGGATGGAGGGGTTCGCCGGGGGGTGATGGGGTGCACTAGGAGTTTTCGCGTTGTTTAGTGGGGAGCACTGGGAAAACAATTTTTTTATAAAATCATGTGACATTTCAACCTCAAGTAGCTACAGTAAAAGGTGGACTCAGATTAATGTTGGGGGATAGGACTACCCAGGTAGGGTCTCAACAACTTGAATGTCTCAGCTGGAACGTTAATGGCTTGAGGGTAATAAGAAGACAACGTCTTATTCTTCAGTACCTAAAGAATAGCTCAGCTAAACGCCTCTTCCTCCAGGAGACTCACCTTATGCAAGCAGAGTGTAAGGCATTATTTGGCAAAAATAAATGGGTGGACACAATTGTAGCTTCGGATCAGTAATGTTGCTCTAAAGGGACTGCGATAATACTAAAAAGAAATTCTGGAGTGGAGATAACTAAGTCCCAGGTTGACTGCAGAGGACGTTGGGTCATTGCTGAGATTAAGTTGAGGGGGGTAAAACAGACCCTGGTTAGCTCTTATGGGTCTAACGAAGATGATATCTCCCCTCTGAATACTCTCTGTTTGGCCCTTGCGGACGTTGAAGCTCCCCTGATCCTGGCTGGAGATTTTAATGTACTCTTAGATAATAGGTTAGATAGGTCCTCCCCTCGCACGCAGATAGCTGTCCCTCGTGTAAAAGCGCATCTCCTGAACATTTTGAAAAATTGTAACTTATGTGATTTCTGGAGAAAAAAACATGGCGAGGTTAAGGAGTATTCCTTCTAAAGCAAGAATAACTCTCACTATTCCAGATTAGACTATCTATTTATGTAACAGGCGGATATACATAGGGTTCTTTTAATTAAATACATGCCCATTCATTTATTGGATCATGGTGCTCTGGTCTTTAATCTAGACTTTCCTTCGGATTATTCAATAAGGAGATGGACATTGAATAGGAGGTTTTTCCTACTAACTTCTACCCCTACCTTTTTGAAATCAGAATCTGAAATATTTTTCCAGAACAATCTTGGGTCTGCCCCATTGTATATTGTCTGGGATGCCTTTAAGGCGTGGCTTAGAGGGACACTAGAAGGGGCAACCTCAGTGTGGGCTCGGTCAGAGTAGGAAGAATTAGCCAATTAAGTACTCGCCACCTTATAAAAAGTATCCCCTATGGATTATTGCAATAATGAAATCAACCTTAAGATCTGTCTTGATGAATCCACTCAAAGATTTTTGGCTTGGGACTACAAAAAGAGGGATTTGAAAAATGCTATGGATAAAATGTTTTTAAATTTTGCTAATCCTCCCCAGGTTGCTAACACTGAGATTGCGATACCTAATGGAGACAGTTCTTCTAAGAAAGAAGACACAGTAGTTAGACTCATCACTACTTTTAGTTGCCATGAAAAAAAGTCAGGAACATCTTAAAGTCTAACTGGCTGATCCTGAAAACTGATATCACATTAGCTCCACTTCTCAGTGAAATTCCAGCTATTACTTTCAGGAGGGCTCCTTCTATGAGGGATGCCCTTGTAAAGACCAGTCCAGAAGTTATTAAATCATCCAATTGGCTCTCGAATCAATCAGGCTTTTTTAAATGCAGCTCCTGCAGAGCCTGTAAGTTTGGGGTCAATACTTCAGAATATCATGAGGCCTTCACCCAAGATGTATGCAGAATTAGGAGTTTGTTCACCTGTAAAACAGATTATGCAGTTTATGTATTGCAATGCACTTGCTATTTACAATACATTGGGAGCACTAAGCTCCAGGTGTTCAATCGTATCCTGCAGCATTTGCTGGCGATTGTTAATTCTGACTCCAACTATCCCATGGCCCATCATTTTAAACTGGTTCATCAGAATAATCTCAATGATTTGAGTTATTTTGTTATTGACGCAGTACCTTTCTCCAAAAGGGATGGTGTTAGAGAAAGGAAATTGAGACAATTGGAGAGCCACTATATTTTACTTCTGGACACAATTATTTCGAATGGTCTTTATACTGGAGAAGATTTACATAACTTTTTATGACTTTATAATCATTTAGAGTTATTTATTTATAGGGTTATGTCAGTTTTTGTGAATCTAAAAATGTGCCAGGCTTGTCCCTTTATCCATATACTGTACTGTATTCTATCTGAGCCATATACCATTTGATCTATTTCTTTTATGCTGCTATTTATATATTAATGAATTTTGGGGCCACCTTTAACTGAATGAATTTTATCTGTATTCTTTCATGCCTTGTTTTTAATCGTAATTTTAACTGGTTTTACTGGGTTTTCTGTTTTTATTGGTTTTAATTCGATGGAAATGAGGTATATGAATCAGATGGTTTTTGATTGAGTGTAAGGTTGGCTTAATTTTCCATTATCATTGTTGAGTACCAGCTGAATTTAACAGGTTTCTTTATTCTATTTTTTGATCCTGTTATAATGTATGTTCCATCTGATATTTCGCTTATATGTGATCTGTTTGAGGTTTACATATATAAAATACACTTGGCACTTTATATAACTCGCTCTTATCTGCTAACTGAAATTATTTCCGGCTTTCACTTTATGCACTTTTTTCAGCACTTTGCAGTTTAATATATTTAGCGTCTGCTGCTCATTACATATGTGTTTCATAGGTATTTTAGTTTTATGCAATCTATTATGAATTGAATATGGATTGTAATTTGCACTTTTGCACATATGAATTCTGCTTTCTGTTCTTCCTTTGCCCTTATTTCTAGCATTTATTAGATTTGACTTGTTAGTGCAGTGATTTTCCGGCTATGCATTTGATATTGTATGGGCACATGCCCATCATTAGTCTATTACCACCAATTTTTGTATTTTAGCCAGTTATATTTTACAGCTATTCACAATTTGGTAATAACTGTGATTTACACTTTTGTAGATTTCACCATGTGATAATATACATTTTTTGGTGGTTTTTCACTTTCTCAAATTCTCAAAGGGGGGTCCCAAAACGTGTTTTTAACATTGAGTTTTCCATAGGGCGGTTGGACTCACTTTTAGCTCGAACGGCTGAATGGATTTCCACAAAACTTGGGAAAATTGTACGGACTGGTAGCCCGATGTTCCTTTGCTATGTCTCAAGATATATGCTCCAGTGGTTTTTACGAAAATTAACTTTGAAAAATATATATTGGGCTACATTGGGCTATATATATGTTAGAGCCCAAATGTAGCCCAATGTAGCCCAATGTAGCCCAATGTAGCCCAATGTAGCCCAAAGATGGCCACCAGAGACAAAAAAACAACAAATGTAGCCCAAATATCAGCCAGATGTAGCCCAACTATAGCCCAATGACAGAATGTCCCAGAGTGTTCTAAAGAACAACTAGAACGCTAACAGTCTTACTTATGACAAAAGTATGGCACACCTGAAGTCATCTTGATTGGAATAAAGTGTAACACTTAATACATTTAATTTGAAAAGGAACAAAATGAGGGGTTTCATTTTGCCATAGAAATGTTATATATATATATATATATATATATATATATTACCTACTGGCGGTCGCCAGTAGGTATATATAGTTAGGATTTTTTCTCTATGGGATTTTTGAAAATTCTATGTCTAATAACTTTGGCGTTTGTGGACGGAATTGGCTGAAATTTTCAGGAAAATGGAACATTTTGTTTCTGAGCAGCCATTGAAAATGTGGGGGGTGTTTGTCAAGGGGGGGCTGAGAAAAAAGGGGGGTCCCAAAACGTATTTTTCCCATGTTAATTTCCATAGGGCGGTTGGCCTCACTTTTAGCCCGAACGGCTGAATGGATTTGCACGAAACTTGGCAAAATTGTAGGGACTGTTAGCCCGATGTGCCTTTGCTAGGTCTCAAGATATGTGCTCCAGTGGATTTTGAGAAATTAACGTTCAAAAAAAGATATATATCTGTAAGCGCGCTTCGGGCAGCGCTCCGGTTCGCGTACTTGACGCGTAACGGAACTTCGCGAAGCGAAGCTGATTGGCTCTCCGGTGTCTGTCAACATTCTAAACAGTCCGGAGCGGCCGCCATCTTGTCTCTCGGTAGGATCGAGAGACAAGAGGAGGCCAAAACAAAGGGGGAAATGACCATAAGGGGGCATAGTAGATCCTCCCTGACCCCCTAGGTTTGATGTGGAGGCTTTAAAAGGGCCCCGTGGTGCAAAAAAAAAATAATTATTTTTTTATTTTTTTTGCGTGGGGAGCGCCCGGTTCGCGAACCGGGAAGCGGTCCGGGGAGCGTACTATAAGGAAAAAAGAATGATAGATTTTTCAAATATTGTATGTTAATTGATTGTTTGTTTTGTTGATTTTTTTTATTTCTTTATTTTTTAAGCAATTATTTATTATTGTGATTGTGTTTCAAAATTTAATAAAATGTCTAACATTTCACTGTCTGAAATGTCGTTATTTTCATTGAACATAGCTTGTAATGTTTGAGTGTGTAAAATGTCCTCATTTTCAAGGAGGACATCTACTGATTGCACACATTGCAGTAGTTCTTGGTCCCAAGTTTTATCCATAAATTCAATGTCATTTGGATCAATGATTTCTTGGTTGGTCTCTGCAAGGACAATTTCAAATGAAACTTTCTGTTCGCCTTCCATTTTGCCTGAAATTTGCATAAAAAAATATATATTAGTAGAGATAGGGCACTGTTGGGATGAATTTTAGATAGGCAGTTTTTAACAGTGAATTTATCTTTGGGCAGTGTATAGTATCAGAGTGGAAGTAGGAATATAAAAAAGTGTATGTGATTTAACGTAAGTAAATTCATAATTATACAAGAGAAGCCTAACTCCATCCATAACTATAACAGAGAAGTCTATCTAAATCTATAACTACTACAGAGGGATAGTATATAACTATCAGAAAAAGTTTACCATATTAACTTAAGTGCACAATATACTTCAGTTTTTAAAATAACAACTTACCTTTAAAAAGAAGTTGAAGTTATTAGTGAAAATCCTATTGAAATGTACACCAGGAAGTAGTAGTCAAAATGGCTATGTTTCCTTCTCTTCCTTTATATATATTCAGGTACATAACCAATCAAATGTCAGGTAAAAGAAAATAGAAAATGAAAGTAACATTTTAATTGGTTGTCAATTCCAACACTTCAGATGTGTTTTGTGAAGTAATTTACCTCAGGGTATTTAGAGAGGTCTACAGGCTAAATGGCTAAATGGAATTCCAACCAAATTTGTGAAAATGGTAGGGATTGGTATGTAGTATGAGCAAATCTATATTTGGTGAAAGTGTCTCTAGGGTTTCTTCTGTAAATTACTTTCCCACCTTTTTTAATGGAGCGCTTCCCGGGGAGCGCCCCGGTACGCGAACCGGCAGCGTTACGGGAGTCCACCATTTTGTGTTTCGGTCGATTTTAGATACAAGATGGAGGGCAAATAATGTTCAGAATGGGTAGAAGGGGACACGGTAGACGTATTTTGACCCCCTAGGTTTTTCTGAGGATGGCTGAGGAGGCACATATGTGCGAAAAAAAAACATTTTTTAAAAAAAATTCGCGCGGTTAGCTTCCGGTTCGCGTACCGGGTAGCGCTCCGGGGAGCGTACTTTGTTGAAAATTTGTGAAAAAAGTTAGAGTAAAATAATAATTGTGAGTGATCAGATGTGGGGTAGCTCTGAGAAGAGCTTTTGGGTTTATGGTACATTTAGGTACTTATAAGTAGGTACCAATGCATAGTCTTAAATTCAGGATGAAAACTCTGTTCCCTTCATCTGAGAAGTGAACTCCATCTCCTCTGTAGATATCTTGCATGTAGTAACGCAAGTTATTGTTGTAGATGCAGCCCATTCCATGGTCTCTCATGTAAGCTGAAACAGATTTGTTTACATGCTTCCTCGATTTCTCAATTTGTGGACAAAATTGGTTCGACCACCTCCATTTCTGTCTTTGGCATATATTTGAATATACCAAGGCAGTTTGAGGAAAAAGTGCCATCAATTGCTCAAAGGTGTCCTTTAAAAGCATTTCCAGACCTACACCAGTCAAAGTGCCCAAGTCATTACCTCCACAGTGCAAAATTAACAGGTCAGGTTTAGGCAAATGCATAAAGGTTTTCACCAATGGTATCAATTGGTGACATTTTAATCCTCTGTGGCCAAACCACTTAATTTCCACATCTTGTAAATTGAGGTTAGGTAAATTTCTGTTATCAGCATACCTCTGAGCCCAGTAGATGTAACTATGTCCAACAATCCAGACAGAAAACATGGTGAGAGGAGGTTCTGCTGCAGTCAGATGAAGTGTGGCAATGAAATGGGAGTTGAAAAAATAAGAGTTTAAAATGAAAAAAACTGTGGAGTTTCTGTGTTAATGAAGCAGTAGCAGTGATTGGTGGATTTTGATTGCTGAAAACAGAAAGTTAGGGTGCATGGATGAGTTCTTTGAAAGATGTAATTTGAATGGTCAAAAAAATCATTTTATGAAAGATTGCACTGGATATGCAGGTGTACTGAGAGTTCAGAGTTCAATTGAAACATTGTTGTGTGAACTTGCAAACATGAGAGGTCTTTCAGGAGGTGGTTGCTATGCAAAAAAGGCAGAGAGGGCAGAGGGGGAGGGGGGTTGATTTGAAAAAAGTGAGGGAAGAGTTTTGATTGGGTGACATGAGAGATATGTGTGATGAGTTACAGCATTTCTGTGCTTTTCATAGCTGCAGACTCTGGAGTGCATACCTTTTGCTCTGCTAAAGACAAATTGGTGTGTTTCTGAGACTGTTTTGAAACTCATAAAGTATTTGCTAAGGTGAGAAAATATTCATTTAATTTAGATAGACAATAGTATGCTTTAGGGAGAAAATTATGAAGAAAGTTCTGTATTTAAAATGTTGCTTTGTGTCAAGTGTTTTACAAATAGATTTTGTTTCTTTGAGTTACATAGCCATGTTAAAAGTGACCCTTAAAAAAACGCTTTCATGTGTCTTAGGGCATTGTAAGTCATTTCCCGATGAATGTAGGTATATAATTGATTTATATGATGTGTTTAAAATCGTTTTTTGAAAAATATTAGGTTTCTTGATATGTACTGCTAGAGCTTCATAGGTTGGCTGGGGCATATTTATAAGGCATTTGAGTCTCTCTGATGTTATTTTTCCCATTTTAATTTAAGACCTTTCCTCGTGGAGCAAGGTCCTTGTAAATATGCCCCCATCTGTGCTTGGCAAATTTAGATTTTAATTCTTTGACTAACATAGCCATGTTAAAAGTGACCCAGAAATGGTGCAAGGGCCTTAAAAAACGCTTTCATGTGTCTTAGGCCATTTTAAGTCATTTCCCCTTGAATGTATGTATATAATTGATTTAGATGATGTGTTTAAAAACGATTTTTGAAATCAATTAGTTTACTTGATATGTAGTGCAAGAGTTTCATAGGTTGCTTGGGGTATATTTAAAAGGCATTTGAGTCTCTCTGATGTTATTTTTCTAATTTTAATTAAAGACCTTTCCCCGTGGTGCAAGGTCCTTGTAAATACGCCCCCATCTGTGCTTGGCAAATTTAGATTTTAATTCTTTGACTAACATAGCCATGTTAAAAGTGACCCAAAAATGGTGCAAGGACCTTAAAAAAACGCTTTCATGTATCTTAGGCCATTTTAAGTCATTTCCCCTTGAATGTGTTTGAATAACTGCTTTACTTGATGTGTTTAAAAACGTTTATTGTAGTCATTTAAGTTTCTTGATATGTACTGCTAGAGTTTCATAGGTTGCTTGGGGCATATTTACATGGCCTTTGAGTCACTTTGATGTTATTTTCCCCATTTTAATTTAAGTCATTTCCTTGTGGTGCAAGGTCCTTGTAAATACGCCCCCATGTGTGCTTGGCAAATTTAGATTTTAATTATTTAACTTACATAGCCATGTATGCCTCTTTTGCATCACTGTGCGTCACTTTTGTGACGCAGTGGCGGTGCAAAAGATTTGCTATGTGGCGACATATTTACAACTTGATGCATCTAGGCAGATGTGTCATGCTGTAAAGTCCCGTGCCACATGAAACCGATGCAGCAGTGATGCAAAAGATGCACCATGTTGCAAGACAGGCCTCATTTCATCTCCAACAAGATAAGAAGCTGAATCTTCTGTAAATGTCAAAATTGTTGTATACACTGCTGAACTTCTGTGTACTCTTTGATATGCTAGAGTCCATCTGCACTATGAGATACCTAAACAAAGGAAACACAGGTGATGTGATTGTGAAATGAGGAAAAGAAACTCCACATTTTTCAATTACATCACCTGTGTTTCCTAAGTTTACGAATGACATTGTGCAGATGAGGTTTAGGTCTGTCCACGGACACAGAAGAGGTCTGGCCTTTGTTCAAGAGTGAAGTGGACATGACTTACTTCATTGGTAGGTCTTCACATGTATTATCTCCTCTATACTCTTCAACAAGCGTAAATTTAATCTGCAACCCTGAGTAGGCCTCATCTTAAACAAACCTCTGGATAGGCCACACCTTAATGTCATCCTGAATCAATCATTTAACATGTTAGGGACAGATTTATGATAGGTGTATGACTCTTTTGCGCCACTGTGCGTCACTTTTGTGACGCAGTGGCGGTGCAAAAGATTTGCTATGAGGCGACATATTTAAAAATTGATGCATCTAGGCAGATGTGTCATGCTGTAAAGTCCCGTGCCACATGAAACCGATGCAGCAGTGATGCAAAAGATGCACCATGTTGCAAGACAGGCCTCATTTCATCTCCAACAAGATAAGAAGCTGAATCTTCTGTAAATGTCAAAATTGTTGTATACACTGCTCAACTTATGTGTACTCTTTGATATGCTAGAGTCCATCTGCACTATGAGATACCTAAGCAAAGGAAACACAGGTGATGTGATTGTGAAATGAGGAAAAGAAACTCCACATTTTTCAATTACATCACCTGTGTTTCCTAAGTTTACGAATGACATTGTGCAGATGAGGTTTAGGTCTGTCCACGGACACAGAAGAGGTCTGGCCTTTGTTCAAGAGTGAAGTGGACATGACTTACTTCATTGGTAGGTCTTCACATGTATTATCTCCTCTATACTCTTCAACAAGCGTAAATTTAATCTGCAACCCTGAGTAGGCCTCACCTTAAACAAACCTCTGGATAGGCCACACCTTAATGTCATCCTGAATCAATCATTTAACATGTTAGGGACAGATTTATGATAGGTGTATGACTCTTTTGCGCCACTGTGCGTCACTTTTGTGACGCAGCGGCGGTGCAAAAGATTTGCTATGTGGCGACATATTTAAAAATTGATGCATCTAGGCAGATGTGTCATGCTGTAAAGTCCCGTGCCACATGAAACCGATGCAGCAGTGATGCAAAAGATGCACCATGTTGCAAGACAGGCCTCATTTCATCTCCAACAAGATAAGAAGCTGAATCTTCTGTAAATGTCCAAATTGTTGTATACACTGCTCAACTTATGTGTACTCTTTGATATGCTAGACTCCATCTGCACTATGAGATACCTAAGCAAAGGAAACACAGGTGATGTGATTGTGAAATGAGGAAAAGAAACTCCACATTTTTCAATTACATCACCTGTGTTTCCTAAGTTTACGAATGACATTGTGCAGATGAGGTTTAGGTCTGTCCACGGACACAGAAGAGGTCTGGCCTTTGTTCAAGAGTGAAGTGGACATGACTTACTTCATTGGTAGGTCTTCACATGTATTATCTCCTCTATACTCTTCAACAAGCGTAAATTTAATCTGCAACCCTGAGTAGGCCTCACCTTAAACAAACCTCTGGATAGGCCACACCTTATCGTCATCCTGAATCAATCATTTAACATGTTAGGGACAGATTTATGATAGGTGTATGACTCTTTTGCATCACTGTGCGTCACTTTTGTGACGCAGTGGCGGTGCAAAAGATTTGCTATGTGGCGACATATTTACAACTTGATGCATCTAGGCAGACGTGTCATGCTGTAAAGTCCCGTGCCACATGAAACCGATGCAGCAGTGATGCAAAAGATGCACCATGTTGCAAGACAGGCCTCATTTCATCTCCAACAAGATAAGAAGCTGAATCTTCTGTAAATGTCAAAATTGTTGTATACACTGCTGAACTTCTGTGTACTCTTTGATATGCTAGAGTCCATCTGCACTATGAGATACCTAAGCAAAGGAAACACAGGTGATGTGATTGTGAAATGAGGAAAAGAAACTCCACATTTTTCAATTACATCACCTGTGTTTCCTAAGTTTACGAATGACATTGTGCAGATGAGGTTTAGGTCTGTCCACGGACACAGAAGAGGTCTGGCCTTTGTTCAAGAGTGAAGTGGACATGACTTACTTCATTGGTAGGTCTTCACATGTATTATCTCCTCTATACTCTTCAACAAGCGTAAATTTAATCTGCAACCCTGAGTAGGCCTCATCTTAAACAAACCTCTGGATAGGCCACACCTTAATGTCATCCTGAATCAATCATTTAACATGTTAGGGACAGATTTATGATAGGTGTATGACTCTTTTGCGCCACTGTGCGTCACTTTTGTGACGCAGTGGCGGTGCAAAAGATTTGCTATGTGGCGACATATTTAAAAATTGATGCATCTAGGCAGATGTGTCATGCTGTAAAGTCCCGTGCCACATGAAACCGATGCAGCAGTGATGCAAAAGATGCACCATGTTGCAAGACAGGCCTCATTTCATCTCCAACAAGATAAGAAGCTGAATCTTCTGTAAATGTCAAAATTGTTGTATACACTGCTCAACTTATGTGTACTCTTTGATATGCTAGACTCCATCTGCACTATGAGATACCTAAGCAAAGGAAACACAGGTGATGTGATTGTGAAATGAGGAAAAGAAACTCCACATTTTTCAATTACATCACCTGTGTTTCCTAAGTTTACGAATGACATTGTGCAGATGAGGTTTAGGTCTGTCCACGGACACAGAAGAGGTCTGGCCTTTGTTCAAGAGTGAAGTGGACATGACTTACTTCATCGGTAGGTCTTCACATGTATTATCTCCTCTATACTCTTCAACAAGCGTAAATTTAATCTGCAACCCTGAGTAGGCCTCACCTTAAACAAACCTCTGGATAGGCCACACCTTAATGTCATCCTGAATCAATCATTTAACATGTTAGGGACAGATTTATGATAGGTGTATGACTCTTTTGCGCCACTGTGCGTCACTTTTGTGACGCAGCGGCGGTGCAAAAGATTTGCTATGTGGCGACATATTTAAAAATTGATGCATCTAGGCAGATGTGTCATGCTGTAAAGTCCCGTGCCACATGAAACCGATGCAGCAGTGATGCAAAAGATGCACCATGTTGCAAGACAGGCCTCATTTCATCTCCAACAAGATAAGAAGCTGAATCTTCTGTAAATGTCCAAATTGTTGTATACACTGCTCAACTTATGTGTACTCTTTGATATGCTAGACTCCATCTGCACTATGAGATACCTAAGCAAAGGAAACACAGGTGATGTGATTGTGAAATGAGGAAAAGAAACTCCACATTTTTCAATTACATCACCTGTGTTTCCTAAGTTTACGAATGACATTGTGCAGATGAGGTTTAGGTCTGTCCACGGACACAGAAGAGGTCTGGCCTTTGTTCAAGAGTGAAGTGGACATGACTTACTTCATTGGTAGGTCTTCACATGTATTATCTCCTCTATACTCTTCAACAAGCGTAAATTTAATCTGCAACCCTGAGTAGGCCTCACCTTAAACAAACCTCTGGATAGGCCACACCTTATCGTCATCCTGAATCAATCATTTAACATGTTAGGGACAGATTTATGATAGGTGTATGACTCTTTTGCGCCACTGTGCGTCACTTTTGTGACGCAGCGGCGGTGCAAATGATTTGCTATGTGGCGACATATTTACAACTTGATGCATCTAGGCAGATGTGTCATGCTGTAAAGTCCCGTGCCACATTAAACCGATGCAGCAGTGATGCAAAAGATGCACCATGTTGCAAGACAGGCCTCATTTCATCTCCAACAAGATAAGAAGCTGAATCTTCTGTAAATGTCAAAATTGTTGTATACACTGCTCAACTTATGTGTACTCTTTGATATGCTAGACTCCATCTGCACTATGAGATACCTAAGCAAAGGAAACACAGGTGATGTGATTGTGAAATGAGGAAAAGAAACTCCACATTTTTCAATTACATCACCTGTGTTTCCTAAGTTTACGAATGACATTGTGCAGATGAGGTTTAGGTCTGTCCACGGACACAGAAGAGGTCTGGCCTTTGTTCAAGAGTGAAGTGGACATGACTTTTTTCATTGGTAGGTCTTTACATGTATTATCTCCTCTATACTCTTCAACAAGCGTAAATGTAATCTGCAACCCTGAGTAGGCCTCACCTTAAACAAACTCTGGATAGGCCACACCTTAATGTCATCCTGAATCAATCATTTAACATGTTAGGGACAGATTTATGATAGGTGTATGACTCTTTTGCGCCACTGTGCGTCACTTTTGTGACGCAGCGGCGGTGCAAAAGATTTGCTATGTGGCGACATATTTACAACTTGATGCATCTAGGCAGATGTGTCATGCTGTAAAGTCCCGTGCCACATGAAACCGATGCAGCAGTGATGTAAAACATGCACCATGTTGCAAGACAGGCCTCATTTCATCTCCAACAAGATAAGAAGCTGAATCTTCTGTAAATGTCAAAATTGTTGTATACACTGCTCAACTTATGTGTACTCCTTGATATGCTAGACTCCATCTGCACTATGAGATACCTAAGCAAAGGAAACACAGGTGATGTGATTGTGAAATGAGGAAAAGAAACTCCACATTTTTCAATTACATCACCTGTGTTTCCTAAGTTTACGAATGACATTGTGCAGATGAGGTTTAGGTCTGTCCACGGACACAGAAGAGGTCTGGCCTTTGTTCAAGAGTGAAGTGGACATGACTTACTTCATTGGTAGGTCTTCACATGTATTATCTCCTCTATACTCTTCAATAAGCGTAAATTTAATCTGCAACCCTGAGTAGGCCTCACCTTAAACAAACCTCTGGATAGGCCACACCTTAATGTCATCCTGAATCAATCATTTAACATGTTAGGGACAGATTTATGATAGGTGTAAGACTCTTTTGCGCCACTGTGCGTCACTTTGTGACGCAGCGGCGGTGCAAAAGATTTGCTATGTGGCGACATATTTACAACTTGATGCATCTAGGCAGATGTGTCATGCTGTAAAGTCCTGTGCCACATGAAACCTGCGTCAGTTTTCATATAGGTGTTTTGTTGCAAGGTATGCATTAATTTGCATGAAAGCCCTGTAAAACTAACACAGTGAAATTTAGAAGATTTCAATGAGTCAGCTTTATAGCATTGCTGAATCAAATCCTTATGCCTGTTTGAAACAGGCATAAGAAGTGATGCACCATGCAATGTGAGGGTTCCTCCTGTGCATTACAGTAGACATGTCGCGCTTATGACGTGATTCCTGCAATGTGCTGCTTTTGCGGCACAGATGCGTGACGCATCTGTGCTGTTTTTGCTCAATGGTGCTCCACATTGTAAATGCGGCACACTATGGGTGGCAGAGCAGCGGTGCACATTAACTGGTGCATCCGTGGGGATGCGCCACTTAGCATAAGTCTGCCCCTGTACATTTAAGTATGAGCAGGGGACACAGAGTCAGTGAGGCTTATCCAAGGTTATGAAGAGATGAGTCCTGTTCACTGAAAACTTGGACATAGGCCTCACCTCCTCAGCATCGCTGGACATGGCTAAATAATAGCTGCAAAATGTTACTCTTGTTAAACAATTTTACTATTATAATCTCTGAGATTTGTCTTTTACTCTGCAACATCTCATTGTTGTTATCTTTCTTTAAAGATAACGACAACATCAACATGAGCGACAATCAGCAATCAGTTGATCTCGACCTCATCATTGAACTCGTAATTGAAACATCAGTGGAAGTAGATCCCTTGGATGATTTAAATCCTGAGGATGAAGAAGAACATGATGAGGATGCAGATTTGTCAGAATTGTATGACATAGGGTGGGAAGCTGACCTGCTTGAGCCTATGGAACTATAAACATTTATTTTTTAAATTTACAATAAATGAAAAGTAAAAATGTAAACTGTTTAATTTTAAATTAAACACACCTTCAAAAACAGGTTATGTGTAGTGTCTTCAATAAAATATTAAAATATGCTCATAAAATTAGATCAGATTCACATATAAAACAGGACAGGTAAATGAAGAAGAATTCCATTTCTTTTCTGCTATTTGTGTATTCTAAGTTTGCCAAAGCACTAAAAAATATTCTATGTAAAAATGTCAAGTAGTGTGTTAAGTTTTTGATGACTGTTATTGATTTACTGTTTGGTAATAGTGGTTAATAACATTTTTTATTATATTTTACCACAGATTCAACTGCAGATCATTTCAAATTTTGAGAATGCCAACCAAGGATAGACTTAGAAAGGCTGCAAAACGTCAAAGACAGCAGGTCCATGAAATAATGCAGCAGTCCTCTACAAAAAAAACTTGTCAAGTCACCAAGAAAGCACCGGGTAAGACCACGAAAACATTCATAAGAAACATTTGTAGAAAAAAAAGTAGTAGTACAGAAAATGTTTTAGTCCAGAAAAAGAGAAGCAAATTAAACGGAAAGGAAAGGCCAATCAAAAATGTTACTACTAGAGCAAGAGATAACTCTGTGCATGATAGTAGAAGGAAACAACAGTTTAGGGACAATTTGTTAAAAATTATTAAGAAAGGTCAACAGAAAGTGGTTTTTTATAAGAGAAAAAAAAATTGAGAAAGTTATTGATCAGGCATTTGAAGTAAAGCGAAAGTTATTTATTTTGATAATCAATAGAATTAGGAAGCTAAACAAGGCAATTTATGATTTCAAAAGAAATAGTAGATGGAAGAGAATAGTTAATCGTAGTAATTTTTGTGAAGTTTTTTCCGGAGAATGGATGCATAGTTCAAGTTGTGAGGCATTTTTCAATGAGGAGAGTTATTTGCAGGATAATGATTTGGTGCATGCAGTTGACACCAGTGGTCGAGCTTATGAGGTGGAAGATGGTTGTCCAGTTGAAAAAGAAAAACTTGTGACAACAGAGACAGAAGAGGTGTTAGGTAATGAGGTTTTAGGAAGACGTCCTAAGGGTCCTGTGTACACCTGGAAGTGTAGTAGTATTTGCAGTGTACGACAGGATTCCATCAATTTGCTTTGTGATTTTGTACGGACATTTAATAAGAAAAGTTTGAAGCAGAAAATGATGTTGTTGCAAGAATTAGATCCTTGCAGAGTGAGAGATGTTACAGGTTTGCATGGTCATTCACTGGCTTGTCTTTCCAGGAGAGTATGCCAGAGTGTTTTTCATCATTTCAGGATGCTAGCAGTGCATCATAATAAAGTGAGGAAATTAGTTAGAATGTTGTATTATGCTAAGAGTCCAGCAATTATGCTTAAACAATTATGCGCTGCTCTTTTGCATGGTTCTGAAATAGATTTGAAGAATATTTCTGAAGAAATTGAGTTTTGTTACTTTGGAAGTAAAGAGGAGAATGTTTAAATTGACCCAGAAGAAGAGGGTAATGTGGAAGACAGTGTACAGGTTTCCAGTACAGATAATTTTCAGAAGGAAATTGCCACGTTTCAGGTTAAATCAAGTGAGAGGCCACTTGTGTGTGTTGTCGACGCACTTATTATAAGAATCAGACTAAGTTAGTGGATTTATATGCAAAAAGTGAAAGGGAAAATAATAGTGAATGGAAGGATTTCGCAACATACTTGATGGTAGAAAATTGTTTTGATTTGGGATCGGATCAACGTGTGTGTACTTATTATTGTAACAAATTAAATCAAAACCAGATGCCTGCTAGAGCGGTTCATAATAATCTGGAATTGGTTGAGATTCCTTCTGAATTGAAGGATTTAAATACTTATGAATCTATTTTGATTCAAAGTATCCATCCCTTTCAGGCTATTGTAAGAATGGAGCCAAAGACAGGGAAATTGCCTCCATCAGATTTACAGAGAGGATTAAAGGGAAGAGTTGTTTATTTGTCTCTAGATTTGAAGAAAAACATTAATACAATTGGAGTAGAAAAAGTGGAAGAGGAACCTCTGGTTATCTTAGTTAATGGGGTTCCGACAAAGAATAAGAAAATATGGCAAGATTTAGTGGATGTTAGGAAAGTCAAAAAGGCAACATTGTATTTGAAAAAAAATAATAAGTACTTTAAGAATGTATATGTTGCAGAAGAGGAAGTAAGTGAGGAAGAGGATAGCGATTTGTGTGCTGGTCAAATTGAGAAAGTAGAACCCTCTAAAAGTGAAGAAATATATGAACATTATAGTGTTCATCCTTTGCATTCCAAGGAAGTCATGGGGAATGCTATTGAGTTGTTTCAAATGAAACAAGCCAAAGGGAGTCCCATTAGTGTTTGGGAGGAAAGTTTGGAAGCTCGGTGTTTCCCACAGCTATTTCCAACAGGTCAAGGAGGAAGATATGATGAGCGACCTCATCAAATTCCTGCTTCTGAATACCGGACTTTACGATTGTATGCAGGAGATGCTAGGTTTCGACAATGCATTCCCTATTTGTTTCATCTCCTGTTTGAAAGCGATCTGTCTGGACTGTCATATGCAGTGAACCACATCTTGAAAAGTGGTATACACATGCAAAACATCTCGGCAAGTGACTTTATGGATAAAGTCAATGTCCAAGACAGTATTTTGGATTGTCACCTGATTAATCTCATGGCGTGTCAGCGTGGTACTAATGAGTACTGGTACCGTCGTCATGGTGATTTAAAATGTATGCTGAGGAACTTAGGAACTCCCACATGGTTCCTCACTCTGAGCTGTGCTGAGTATGGCTGGGAAGACTTACTTGAATTTCTACGAGAGGCAAATGGAAACATTGAAAACATCGAATTCAAGACACCCGGAGAACTGTGCTCTTTGGATCCAGTCAATGTATGCAGGTACTTCAATAATAGATTTGAAGCTATGATGTTTTTCATCATGAACAAGAGAAATCCACCTCTTGGAGAGGTGTTGGATTTCTTCTGGAGAAAGGAGTACCAAGCAAGAGGTGCTCCTCATATACATATGCTGCTGTGGATCAAGGATGCACCTAAATTTGGAACGGATCCAGAAGACTTAGTGATGAGTTTCATACAACAGTATTCTACGTGTGCTGTTCCAAACGCAAAGGAGAAGAAAAGCCTAAGAGAAAAAGTTCTACGTTTCCAAAGCCATCGTTGTGGAAAGTACTGTCGTCGTAAATTCAGAAACAAGGACAAGTTCTACACCAAATGTCGTTTTGGCTTTCCACGACCGGTGATTTCTAAAGGAAGAGTAAACAGTTTGATGTCTTCGCTGCGACATAATGTGATGAAGAAATCACCTAAAAACACATACAATTTGAAGAGAAACGAAGAGTCCAAGTACATCAACGACTACAACCCAGTGATTTTGTCCATGTGGAATGCTAACATGGATATACAGTTTGTGGCTGATAACTGTATGGCTGTGGCTCGGTATGTGACATCTTACATCACCAAAAAAGAAAAGACAGAATTGAAGGATATGTGGGAGGACATTTCCCATGAAAAGAGCCTCAGTAAGAAGTTGTACAGTTTCAGTCTGAAGATGTTGTCTCATCGAGAAATCGGAGCTTACGAATGTTCTGACCGGTTGTCTTCAGCAAGTCTCTATGCCAAATCCAGGAGTATCGTTTGGGCGAGTCTTGGTCTTGCTGCAACGCGTAATCGAGTTCTGAAACCTGTGCGGGAAATTGAGTATTTGGCGGAGAAGGAGCCAAACAGTACTGATATTTTGAAGATCAACATGTTGGATACATATTATCCAAATCGAAGCAGTCACCTCGAGAATGTTTGTCTGTATGAGGTTCTACAAAATTACATATTCAAGAGGAACATCAAAGAAGATAATGAGAAAGGAGTGTATGCTGTAATTGGAAGTGAGGGATGTCTGGTCAAGCAAAGAAAATGCCACTTGGTAAACCATCGAAAATTGAGTGGCGAATCTCCTGAAAAAAAGGAGTTTTTCTATTTAGCACTTTTGCAACTTTTCAAGCCTTGGCGTGCAGAAGAGGAACTGCTTGGAGATTTCCTCTGTTACAAAGACTCTTTCACTGCTGCCAAGGAGACCATAGAATGTCCTGCTTTTCCCAAATATCTAGAAATGTTGAATGTGGAAATCGAGCAGGAAGCAACGATTGCAGCCGAGATTGCCAGAGACAGTTCTCAGGACAGTCAGAGTTCTGTTTCATTGAGTCAGGATCCACTAGGAGGACCTGTTATCGAAAATGAAGCTGCCACTGCCATGAATGAAGTGGAAAGAGCCATGGCACATGCTCAGGAGGATGCGGTTAACTTAGAAGACTTGGAAAGACAACTCAACGTTGAGCAGAGGAAAATATATGACGAAGTTACCAAGCAAATTGATCATGGATTAAGTCATGAGAAGAAAGAGTGCTCATGTACGTCGTTGAAGCCTGTTCGACTGTACGTGAGTGGAGAAGCGGGAACTGGAAAAAGTTTCCTCATTAAAGCAATTTCATGTTATTTGCTGGAAAGGACTGAGTCATCGCTGTCTTGTGTTGTCACCGCTCCAACTGGACTGGCAGCACATAACATGAAAGGTATTACTTTGCATCGTCTACTGATGCTGCCAGTGGAGCATGACAACAAATTACAATACAACAAGTTATCTGGAGATGCTTGTTGTGAAGTTTCAAGAGTCTTGAGGAAAATGAAACTTCTTATCATTGACGAAGTAAGCATGGTTTCCAATGTCATGCTTGCCTTTGTGCATTTGAGAATGCAAGAAGTTCTCAAAACAGAGTATGATGTGTTATTTGGTGGCAAACACATCATTGTTTTCGGAGATCTTCTGCAGCTGACACCAGTGAAAGGACAACCTGTGTTCAAAATGCTCACGCATGAAGATACCAGGAAGTGCCTAGGGAGCATTGGCAACGTCAATATATGGTTAAACTTCAATTATGCTGAACTGCATGAAAATATGCGTCAGGCGAAGGATGAAGATTACAAGAATATTCTACAAGATGTTAGAATTGGAAAAGTGACCGAGCATGGGAAAGAAGCTTTACATGCACGATTACTGTCAAATTTATATCCAGAACAAGATGTTGTGCCTGAGAATATTTTTCAGAAAATTACTGAGAAGAAATCTGGAATATGTTTGATGCCAACTCTTGCAGAATGTGCCATCTTCAACAACAAAATGTTGCATTTAGAAAACCAAGAGATTGTGAAACTGGAAGCTATTGACAGAGTAGAGCATATGGGATCAACAATTATTTTGTCTGAGAATTTGAAAACAAAATTGGATTCATTAGAGAAGACTATATCTAAAACTGCAGGTTTTGAAAAGACTCTGAATGTGTGCTTAAACTGCCGGATAATTTTAAGAAGGAATTTAAATGTTGAAAGAGGTCTGGTAAATGGATCAATGGGTAATGTTGTTGATTTTGTGAAATACAGAAATAGAGATGGAATTGAATTTTTAAAAATTAAATTTGATGGCATTGAGGAAGTACAGCTAATTGGTCGTTGTTCTGCTAGATTGTTGCTTGTAAAAGACTTATATGTTCGCCGTAAGCAGTTTCCTGTTTGCTTGGCATATGCGGTGACAATCCATAAATCGCAAGGTTTAAGTATAGACAGTGCATTGGTGAATATTGGCAGTTCTGTGTTCAAGGAGGGTATGGCATATGTGGCATTGTCACGAGTTAGAACTTTATCGGGATTGTACTTGATTGAGTGTGATGTCACAAACATTTGTGCGGATCTAGATTGTGTTAAGGAATACAATAGGTTAAGAAGAGAGTATGCGCCACATTTGCCTCAATATCCTTTGTTTGAGAAACGTGTGGTAGGCCGGAAACGAAGAAATGTGACAATTACTAGGGAGGTTGTAGCAAAAAGATGAAAAGTCGATGAACCTGAAATTATAAGCAGAAACAAAAAGGATTCTGTTGAAGATGTTGTTGGTTTTCAATTTGAAAACGGTTCTGGTGTCAACTGCTATGCTAATGTAGTGGTTAATGTTTTGTTTTCTCTAGAAAATGTAAAAGAAGAGATTGTGGTCAATTCTGATCAAAGATTTTGCAGTTTGTTAAATTCTGTGTTAGAGAAATGTAGCACTGATAGAACAAAAATAGAAAGTGTGTCTGAAATTCGAAATCTGTTAGACAGATGTTCAGGTCAAACACAATTCTCTCAAAATATTCAGCAAGATTGTCAGGAGTTTTTAATGTATATGCTTGATGTATTGCATGCTGAAGGTGTAGATGTAGATCACCTGTTTGGGCTTTCTTATCAATGGCAGCATGACTGCGAGAACTGTAGGGTATCAAGTACTACTAGTGTAGACTCAGAAAGATTTATATATTTAACTTTGCCAGACAGTAAATCAGTCTCCTTTAATAAGCTAGTAAAAGCAGCTGATCACAACATGGAGTGTAGCCAATGTAAATCTGAAATGATGTCAACATTATTTATACGAACATATGGCCAGTATGTCATTTTAATGTTCCAACGATGTAGGCCTGATGGAACAAAATTGACAACTTTAATAAAAAATGTTGTGGCTTCGCAGTTGTCAATATCAGGAAGGACTTTTGTAACTGCAGCAATTATATATCATGACGGTCCTTCAATAACATCAGGACATTACACAGCTTATTTAAAGTCTAGAAATGGCTGGTCATTCTGCAACGATTCTGTTTTAATTTTCAAAAAAAAATTGCCGTATGACCTTAAAAATTCTTACCTGGTGTTTTTAAAACCAAAATTTTAGGGAAAGAATCTCGGGATGTGCTCTGAGGAATTTCAAGAGGTTCTAATGGCTCCTACACGATTTGGCCTTGAGGATAAGTGTAGTACAGAGACATAAGTTCTTACCATAACACTTGACGTCATGGAAAAATAACTGCACTTTGAATGAGTTCAGAAAAACTGTTTCTTTTTATAAGCTAATTCAAGCAGCCAATCAAAACATGGAGTAGAGGGAATGTAAGTCTGCAATGCTGTCTACTGTTTTATATTGCTTTGTGATTAAAAGTGATGTAGAGAATTAAATAATTGTAGTAGTCATAGAGGTAGTGTAAGTCTGCTTCATAGTAAGCAGTATCAGTGTCATAGGAAATGTAGAACATGAGTGAGCAAGAAGGGTAAGATATTACTAGTCCAGGATTGTGAAAGTGATCTTGAATGTTTTCTTTCTGAAAGTTGCCGAAATACAAAATGACGGGATTTGCTTACAAGAATTCCAAGAGTTATAAATGGCTCTTACATGATTTGGCCTTGTGGAAACGTGTGGTAGAGAGCGAGAAGTCATTTATTGTATGTAACATATTTTTCAAAACGATGGAGGTTTTCTTTCAGAAAGTGGCGGGCTGAAAATAAAAACAGCACAACCGAGTGTAAGCTGTTCATAGGACATCCTTCGACGTCATGGAGAGTAAGTTACTTTTGAGGAGTTCTGATTTCTGATTGGTTATGTTATATGGGTTTTTTAAACACAATCATTTTGATTGTGTTTTTTTTTCCCCGCTGTTATATGATGAATACCTTCAAGTCACTGTTTTTAGTGAAATTTGATACATTCTGAGAACAGCAAAAATAAACCATTTAACATGTATAATTAATTCTGTACTGTTTGTATTTATGATGTACATGTAGAACTGTGTAGGAGGCATGGAGAAGGTGAGGCTTCTGTAAGTGTCAAAGTTGTTGAATACAGTGCTCACATTCTACGTAGTCTTTCATATGATAGACTACATTTCCACAATGAGATACCTAAGCAAAGGAAACACAGGTGATGTGATTGTGGAATGAGCAAAAAAAGTTGCACGTTTTTCAATTATATTACCTGTGTTTCTTAACATTACACATCACATTGTGTAGATGAGGTTTAGGCCTGTTCCAGGAGACAGAGGAGGTCTAACATTTGTTCAAGAGTGCAGTGGACAGGACTCACTTCGTTAGTAGGCCTGCACATGTATTATCTCCTCTATACTCTTCAACAATCCTAAATTTCATCTGCAACCCTGAGTAGGACTTACCTGAAACAAATCTGTGGATAGGTTACACCTTATCAGCATCTAGAAACAATTATTTAAAATGTTAAGGGCAGTTTTATGAAGGCTGTGTGCCTCTTTTGTCACTTTTGTGTAAAAGATGCACCATGTTGCAAGATAGGCCTCAGTTCATTTTCAGCAAGATACTGTCAGTTTAAAATGTATATAATTAGGACTGTGTAGGGGGTATGGAGAAGCTGAGGCTTCAGTAAGTGTCAAAGTTGTTGCATGCAGTGCGTACTCTTTCATATGCTGGACTACATCTGCACAATGAGATACCTAACCAAAGGAAACACAAGTGATGTGATTGTGAAATGAGCAAAAGAAATTGCAAGTTTTTCAAATACATTACCTGTGTTTCCTAACATTACGAATCACATTGTGCAGATGAAGTTTAGGCCTGTCCAGGGAAACAGAGGAAGTCTGAACTTTATTGGTTGGCCTGCACATGTATTATCTCCTCTGTACTCTTGAACAAGTCTAAATTTGATCTGCAACCCTGAGTACGCCTCACCTGAAACAAACGTCTGGATAGGACACACCTTATTGCCATCCTGAAACAATCATTTAAAATGTTAGGAACAGTTTTATGATGATTGTGCACCTCTTTTGCGCTGCCATTGCGTCACTTTTGTGAGACAACAGCAGTGCAAAAGATGCACCATGTTCCAAGATAGGCCTCACTTCATCTGCATCAAGATACTGTTAGTTTAAAATGTATATCTTTAGGACTGTGTAGGGGGCCTGGAGAAGCAGAAGCTTCTGTAAGTGTCAAAGTTGTTGAAAAACTGTTTGTCCTTCAATCTTTTCCCTTGTCTTTTCTAATTTTTAAATACATGTTTTAATATTTTTCAAATGTTTGTTATCTCTTTCACAGATTGAAAGTATAAAAATAACAAGTGAGTAAGTTAACGACAATTATAAGGTAAATGTTTTGTACTCTTTTCGTTACATTTCTATCACATTCACCTACTATTAGTTCCACAGCTTCATTTCTTTAACTCTCAGTTTCCTGCCTTTGCTACTTCCCTCATTCCTTTCTCTATTACTTACTTACTCTACTCCTTCCACTCTTTTTCTCAGTCCCTTTTTTCTCATAGTTCCTCACTCTTGTTCACTAACTCCGTCTCTATTACTCTCACTGTCTCTGACTGATCACTCTTTCACTACTTGTTCATTATGCTTTCTCTGTGTAGTTGAAGCACATATTATCAACACAGCCAATTAAATTATCACTGCTTTTATCGGCAGAAAACTGCTGCAAAAGCGGCTTTAGCGGCAGTTTTCTGCCGCAAAAGTGGCTTTAGCGGCAGATTTCTGCCAATAAAAGCAGCGAAATTTTTATCGCCTATGTTGATAATATGCCCCTATGTTATTTAGATTTCTTTGGTGTTTCAATCATTCTTTTTCTGTTACTTCTTCTCTCTGTTATTCCAATGTTTTAATCTTAATTTGATCATTCAGTCACATTCTCTAAGAAACTCTTGTTTGTTATTCTTCTACTCTCCTTTTTTTCCTCACTTCTTTATCTATTTTGTTTTTCACAATTATACCCTCTTAAATCTTTTCTTCAGTAAATAGATCTATTAAACAGTATCTCTAGTTTACTCCCTATAGCTGTCTTTCTTTTAACATAACTGTCTGTTTCCTTCCCTTATACTTACTCTTCTTTTTTTTAAAAAATTTTTTGGGTTCGCTCCTGGTTCGCGTACCGGAGAGCGAACCGGGAAGCGAACTAAGAGAAATAGAGGTTGGCAGAGTTCCAAATATTCTACCAATTTTTTTATACTGGGGAGGTAGTTCTGAAAAGAACTTTTTTTAATTGTTTTTGTTGATTTATATTTTTTTTATTATTTTTCTGAACATTTTTTTACTTTTTTTGTATTTTCTGAACGGTTTTATATATTTTTTGGTTTTTTTGGGGGGGAAACGAAAACGATTCATTGTAAAGGGCTCAACAGGAGCAACAAAAAAAAAGAATTTATTCTCTGGGGCGTTTCGGACAATCATGATTGTCGATAGATCTGTTGATTAGAGTGATGCTACTTTCTCTGTAGCAAATCAACTGATTGCAACGCACGCACACTTGTTTGATTTCCCCAAACCTCATCTGTATATTTGGGACCGTCTCCCTCGCCTCTGGTCCCGTCACTTCCTGTACAACTGATCTTCTTGCCATAGAAGGGGGATTATCTCGCTCGTCACGTAACTGCGCAGCACTGTAGTTGATAGGATTCCACCTACTCATATGGCGATGCATTGTGTAATTTCCGTAACTGTACTTCTTCTCGGTCCCTCTGGACAGTCTATCTTTACATATAAGGCAAGTTACGTACCGTGCATTGACTTTTTTTGGCCCCGGGGATATGTAAAAAATTGCCAAATATAATTTTCTTTGACATGAGACCTCCTGGGCTCCTCACGTAAAAAATGCCTCTCTTCCTGCTCTTCCTCTTCTTCCTCTTCTTCCTCTTCTTGCTGAATGATAACTTCAGCAGGTGGTCCTCTCTTCCTTGGATGTGGTGGAGGTGGTGGGGAAAAACCAGCTGAAGCTACTAATGAAGCCATTGCTCAGTGATCACAAAGGGTCTTTCTCTCACAAAGATGAAAGTCAGAGTGAGTAAAGAAGGAGGGGTTTTCATCATTTGGGAAAAACAATAGTTCTAAACCAATGAAAAGTGTTACTTTTAGGTCACATGACCTAGTCTTACATCATTATGAAACTAAAAGTGAAATGAACCAATGAAAGGTGTTATTAACAAGTCACATGACCTGTTGTGTTTACGTTACGCGCTTTGGGCCGCGTCCCGGATCGCTTCCGGAAAGCTGCGCTTCGCGCCTCGTTCGCGTACCGGTTCGCTTCCGGGTACGCTAACGCGGCGCGTCATATGACGTTTCACGCGACAACGCGATACGTCACGCTGACGCGACGCGTCACGATGTTGTTTTCTAACGCGGCAGTTGCGCAAACGGAACGTTTACCGGTTCGCGTACCGGGTCGCGGCACCAAATTGAGCTAACGGGAAGCTACCCGGTTCGCGAACCGGGAGCGAACCAAAACATAATAATAAAAAAAAAATTATTAATAAACATATAAAATATATTTTTTGATTTAAAGAAGAATACATTTTACAGCTATAGATATTAGCTTTTAAAAAAACATTGAAATTCACTGAAAAAAACATAGGTTATAGACCATATATAGTTAGGAATTAGCATTTACAAAACCTTATTTTACTCACACAAAACCATTGAAATTCCATATATAGTTAGTTGCACTAACTATATATCGCGCACCCGCAATCCACTGCTGATCATGTCACATATTACATCATTCATGACATGGTCAGTGACATCACTGATGACATCACTGATGACATCTCAAATGACATCACTGATGACATCACTGATGACATCTCATTTGACATCAATGGTCACATCACTGATGATATCATTCATGTGACAATACAATGCATCTCCTCACACTTTAATATAACCTCTGTTACACCCAGTGTTAAATACAGAATATAATTTTTTAAACCATTGACACACCAATACTAGTTACTACATACGCACTCACTGATTCCTATGTCTACACACACATTCACTCATTCACCCATACAATCATTCATACATGCAATCACTCATCTTTACAACACTATCATATGCACTCATACACCTATACAGACACTCACACTCTGCCACTCATCCATGGAGTTACTCACACACCTAGTCAGTCCTGTAAATAATCAATCACACTTCCATTTTCTAATCTATACAGTTAAACATAGAGTACCTTACATTTTCAAACATATACTAACACATACTTACTCTCTTATACAATCATTGATACAAGTACACATTGATCTGCACAGAGTCACACATCTCCCAGCCAGCCACACACACACTCAGTCTCCCATACAAATACTTGGACAATCAATCAATAACCCATATATTTAATCATATAGCTACTGATCAACACATGCAGCAGTTTACAGAACAACATACATAATGATGCACAAATTAAGACAGTTTAGTCACTAACCCATGCACTCAGTGAGACACATTTAATCACTCACTCATACAGTCAGTCACGCACCTACTAAATCCTTCATCCAGACACTTATACATCTACTCATTCTTCAATATGTAAAACATATTTAAACTTTACAGAAACACACAGTCACTGGATGATGTCATCAGTGATGTCATCAGTGATGTCATTTGAGATGTCATCAGTGATGTCATCAGTGATGTCACTGACCATGTCATGAATGATGTAATATGTGACATGCTCAGCAGTGGATTGCGGGTGCGCGATATATAGTTAGTGCAACTAACTATATATGGAATTTCAATGGTTTTGTGTGAGTAAAATAAGGTTTTGTAAATGCTAATTCCTAACTATATATGGTCTATAACCTATGGTTTTTTCAGTGAATATATATATATATATATATATATATATATATATATATATATATATATATATATATATATATATATATATATTACCTACTGGCGGTCGCCAGTAGGTATATATAGTTAGGATTTTTTTGAATAGGGATTTCTGAAAATTCTATGTTGAATAGCTTTGGCGTTGATGGACGGAATTGGCTGAAATTTTCAGGAAAATGGCACATTCTGTTTCTGAGCGTCCCCTGAAAGTTTGGGGGGGTTTCGTCATGCGGGGGCCGAGAAAAAAGGGGGGTCCCAAAACGTGTTTTTAACATTGAGTTTTCCATAGGGCGGTTGGACTCACTTTTAGCTCGAACGGCTGAATGGATTTCTATGAAACTTGGCAAAATTGTAGAGACTGTTTGCCCGATGTGCCTTTGCTAGGTCTCAAGATATGTGCTCCAGTGGATTTTGAGAAATTAACGTTAAAAAAATATATATATCTGTGACAGCGTCCCGGTTGTTGTGTTGTGTGGGTGATGTAAATACCAACATGTAGGTACCAATGAAGAGTCTAAAATTCAATGTACACCGTCTCCTCTGTAGATATTTTGTATGTTCTAATATGGGTTATTTAAATGTAAATGCGTGGAAAAGCACTTCATGCTTTAAAGCAATTGTATTTTTGAACTGATTGTTCTTTCCTCTTAGTCCTCCTCTTTGGTTTTTTTTCCCCACACTCTTCTTCAGCATGATAGTTGATAAATTCGTTCCCTCAAAAAATTTATACACATAAAAAAATTATATTAAATACATATAAAATATATTTTTCCTTTAAAAGAAGAATACATTTTACAGCTTTTGATATTTGCTATTAAAAAACCATTGAAATTCACTAAAAAAACCATAGGTTATAGACCATATATAGTTAGGAATTAGCATTTACAAAACCTTGAAAATTCACTGAAAAAACCATAGGTTATAGACCATATTTAGTTAGGAATTAGCATTTACAAAACCTTATTTTACTCACACAAAACCATTGAAATTCGCATATATAGTTAGTTTCACTAACTATATATCGCGCACCCGCAATCCACTGCTGATCATGTCACATATTACATCATTCATGACATGGTCAGTGACATCACTGATGACATCACTGATGACATCTCAAATGACATCACTGATGACATCACTGATGACAACATCCAGTGACTGTATGTTTCTGTAAAGTTAAAATGTCTTACATATTGAAGAATGAGTGGATGTATAAGTGTCTGGATAAAGGATTTAGTAGGTGCATGACTGACTGTATGAGTGAGTGATTAAAAGTGTCTCACTGAGTGCATGGGTTAGTGACTAAACTGTCCTAATTTGTGCATCATTATATCTGTTGTTCTGTAAACTGCTGCATGTGTTGATCAGTAGCTATATGAGTAACTATATTGGTTATTGATTGGTTGCCCAAATATTTGTATGGGAGACTGAGTGTGTGTGTGGGTGGCTGGGAGGTGTATGTTGCTCTGTGCATAGATGTGTGAGCAGTTGATTCACTAGATGTATGGGTTCAAAAGTGCATGTGGAAACAGCTGTATGGGCGGTTGACTGTGTGCATGAGTGTATTGGTGAGTGAATGGATATCTCAGTGCTACATGTCAAAGTAAGTACATATGTAAAACACAGTACATGTGAGAGTTGACATATATAAATAACTGTGCATAAGAGCCAGTGAATGTGTGAGTGGCTGTATGGATCATTGTGAACTTGTATCAGGGATTGTATAAGAGAGTAAATATGTGTTAGTATATGTTTGAATAAGTAAGGTGTGTATAACTGTATAGTTGAGGAAATGGAGGTGTGATTGATTCTTTGCATGACTGACTAGGTGTGTGAGTAACTCCATGGATGAGTGACAGTCTGTGAGTGTCTGTTCACACTGAGTGTATCTAAGGTTATATTAGAGTCTGAAGAGGTTCATCGTATTATCACATGAATGATGTCATCAGTAATGTGATCAGTAATGTAAAATGAGATGTCATCAGTGATGTCATCAGTGATGTCATCAGTGATGTCATTTGAGATGTCATCAGTGAAGTCATCAGTGATGTCATTTGAGATGTCAGCAGTAATGTCATCAGTGATGTCATTTGAGATGTCATCAGTGATGTCATCAGTGATGTCACTGACCATGTCATGAATGATGCAATATGTGACATGATCAGCAGTGGATTGCGGGTGCGCGATATATAGTTAGTGCAACTAACTATATATGCGAATTTCAATGGTTTTGTGTGAGTAAAATAAGGTTTTGTAAATGCTAATTCCTAACTATATATGGTCTATAACCTATGGTTTTTTCAGTGAATTTTCCAGGTTTTGTAAATGCTAATTCCTAACTATATATGGTCTATAACCTATGGTTTTTTCAGTGAATTTCAATGGTTTTTTAATAGCAAATATTAAAAGCTGTTAAATGTATTCTTCTTTTAAAGGAAAAATATATTTTATATGTATTTAATATAATTTTTTATGTATATATATATATATATATTTTATTTTTTTTTAGTTTCGCTACAGCTCATTTTTATGCCGCGACCCGGTCTGCGTACCGGGAAACGTACCGTTTGCACAACTGCCGCGTTCGAGAACAACATCGTGACGCGTCGCGAAAGCGCGATGTATCGCGTTGCCGCGTAATGCGTCTTATGACGCGCCGCGTTCGCGCACTCGGAAGTGCTCCGGTGCGCGAACGAGGCGCGAAGCGCAGCACACCGGAAGCGCTCCGGGCGCGGACCGGGACGCGTAACGTAAGCGTAACAGGTCATGTGACCTGTAAATAACACTTTTCATTGGTTTAGAACTTTTTTTTCCCCAAATGATGAAAACCCCTCCTTCTTTCCTCACTCTGACTTTCATCTTTGTGAGAGGAAGACCTGTTTCTCCTTGTTGAAATAATGGCATCTGTAGTAGCTGCAGCTGGTGGACCCCCACCCCCACCACAACCACCTAGGAAGGAAGGACCACCTGCGCAGTTCCTTCCAAACCCAGAGGAAGAGGAAGAAGAAGAGGAAGAGGAAGTAGAGCGGAGGCAGTTCTTGCCTGAAGAGCCCCGGAAATCCCACCACAAAGACAGTTTTATTTGGCAATTTTATTCATACCCTCAAGGCCAAAAAAAGGTCAATGCCCGACATGTGACATGCCTCATTTGTAAAGATGTTTTGTCTAGAGGTACAGACAAAAAGGATAGTTATGGTAACTATACTATGCACCGCCATATGCAGAGGTGGCATCCACTCAATTATGTAAAAAACATTCATTTCCCCAAAATCGTTTTTAACATCACATTTAGGAAACACAGCACAGATCCTATGTACAACCATCTGCCTCACAGCAGGGATAAGACTAAGGCAAAAGCTTTCACATGAAGCTTCACAATTTTACAAATTCCAATTCCTCTATGCAAACAAACTCAATATGTTTCCTACACTGAGTTAACTCAGGTAACATCATTGTAAAGAGTCAAATGTATTTCTATTAAACATGCACACATTCTTTATTCCTTTTAAAAAATGTAAAAACTATTTTTCCCCCCAAAATTGTTTTTTACATCACATTTACAAAACACAGCACAGGTCCTACATAGAAGCATTCCATGTCACAACTAAAAATTCACAATTTTACAAAATACAATTACTCTATGCAGTAAAAACATTTTACCAAGCATTATCAAAAAGCATGACACAAAGCAACATGTAACGACCACAATTTTCTTCCAAATCTTCTCCATAGAGTATACAAGTCTCTATGTATATTAAATGAATCATAACTCACCTTTACAAATGCTTTAGGAGATTCACAACAGTGTCAGATACACACACCAATATTTCTTTAGCAGAGCAAAAGGTATGCTCTCCAGGCACTGCAAACCATAAAGGCACAGAAAACCTCTAATTCTACACAGATATCCCTTGTTGTTAACCAATTAAAACTCTTCCCTCTCTATTTTCAAACCAACACCCTTCCCACCCTCAGCCCTTTCTACCTGTTACCATAGCAACTCCCTCCTCACTGAGCTCCCAGGGTTAAACGTTTATTCTACAATGTTGCAAATCACCTCTGCAAGGATGTTTGACCTGCAAATACACCAGCTTATCTGGTGTAAGGTTTCTTTAAATAACTTTTTTTTAACCATTCAAATTACTTCTTACACAGAACACAACCATGCACCCTAACTTTCAGTTTTCACCTATCTCATTCTACCAATCATTGCTTGTGATTCAAGAGCACTGAAACTCCACAGGTTTTTTTTTTTGCAAACTCCTATTATTCCAACTGCCATTTCTTTTCCACACTTCATCTAACTGCACCAGAATCTCCTCTGACCATGTATTCTGTCTGGATTATTGGACATCCTATATCCACTGGGCTCAAAGGTATGCTAGAAATTTACACAACCTTGATTTATCAAACGTGAACATAAAATGGATTGGCCACAGAGGATTAAAATGTCACCAATTGATTCCATTGGTGAAAACCTTTTTGCATTTGCCACACCCTGACCTGTTAATTGTGCACTGTGGAGGAAATGACTTGGGCACTTTGACTGGGGTAGGTCTGGAAGTGCTTTTAAAAGACACCTTTGAGCAATTGATGGCACTTTTTCCACAAACTGCCTTGGTATATTCCAATAAATGCCAAAGGCAGAAATGGAAGTGGTCCAACCAATTTTGTCCACAATTTGAAAAAAGCACGGAAACATGTGAATAAATCTGTTTCTGCTTACATGAGAGACTATGGAATGGGTTCAATATACAACAACAACTTGCGTTACAACATGCAAGATATTTACAGAGAAGATAGTGTGCACTTCTCAGATGAAGGGAATAGAATATTCCTCCTGAATTTAAGACTGTGCATTGGTACCTACTTGTAGGTACCTAAATCAGCCACAGAACCCAAAAGCCCTTTTCAGGGCTACCCTATCTCTGATCACTCCAAATGATTATCTTTTTTCTAACTTTTTTCACTATTTTTCACTATAGTACGCTCCCCGGTACGCTTCCCGGTGCGCGTACCGGGCGCTCCCCCCGCGAAAAAATAAAAACTTTTTTTTTCTTGTTTGCCTATTTCGGCCTCCTAAGACCCCCTCAGAAAACCTAGAGGGTCAAGCAGTGCCTACGATGCCCCCTTATACCCATTCCCAACGTTGTTTGTCCTCCATTTTCTGTCTGAAATTCACCGAAACACAAAATGGAGGACTCCCGTAGCGCTGCCGGTACACGTACCGGGGCGCGCACCGGTGAGCGCTCCCAAAATTTTTTAAAAGTTAATTTACATAAAAATAGCTGTAGAAAAGTTCACCAAATATAGAATAGGCAATACTACATACCAGTCCCTACCATTTTCCCAAATTTGGTGGAATTCCATTCAGCCATTTGGCCTGTAGCCCTGTCTAAATATCCTGAGGTAAATTACATAACAAAAACACATCTGAAGTGTTAGAATTGACAACCAATTAAAATGTTACTTTCATTTTCTATTTTTTTTCCCTGACATTTGATTGGTTATGTACATGAATATAAATGAAAAATGAGAGGGAAACACGGCCATTTTGACAACAACTACCTGAGGTACATCTTGAAAGGATTTTCACATTTTGTCTTCTTCACCTCTCTGTAAAGTAAGTTGATAATTTCTAAGGGGCACTCTAAGTTATTTTTTTAAAACATTTTCTGATAGTTATTTACTGTCCCTCTGCTATAGTTATAGATAGAGATAGGCTCCTCTGTTATATTTATAGATTGACTTAGGCTTCTCTGCTATAATTATGAATTTACTTACGCTTCTTCACATGCACTTTTTAATATTTCTACTTCCTGCCTGTTACCATACATTGCCCAAAGTTAACTTCACTATTAAAAAATCAAAACTACCTGTCTGAACTTAAACCCAACAGTGCCATATTTCTACAGATTTTTTTTTATGCAAATGTCAGCACAAAAATGGAAGGAGAACAGAACGTTTGCTTTGAAATTGTCCTAGAGATGAACAATGAGGAAATCATTGAACCCATTGACTTGGAATTCATGGATGAATCACGGGACCATGAACTTCTACAATGTGTAGAATCTGTGGATTTGTTAATTCAATATGAGGATGTTTCTGACAGTCAAATGTTGGAAGTTATGTTCAGTCAAAAAGAAGACATTTCGGACAGTCAAATGTTAGACGTTCTATTAAATTTTGAAAAAGAATCAGAAAAATAAAATTATATTTAATAATCAAAAATTGTTCGAGACATTATTCATTATTATATGTAATTCATAAACTAGTACCAAATTGATTATAATATAAACTCAGACTTATAGTATACTGTGCAACGTATTTCTGTTACATAATAATTTTGCTCATAGTTACTTCCTTTCTCCCACTATATTATCTCCAATGTGTATTTGACATCTCTTTTTCATCTCCTGCCTCCATGTTGTTTCTGCTTCCCTGACAGACTATGGTATAGATTCCATATACCACAATAACTTCTGTAATAACATGCAAATTATCTACAGAGGAGACGGTGTACATTGACTTTAAGACTCAGCATTGGTACCTACATGTTGGTACTTAAAACACCCAAACAACACAACAACTCTATTCAGAGATACCCTACCTCTAAGCACTTTAAATTATTATTTTAGTGTTTCACTTAGTTTTCCCCATGTGTAGACGTGGGGGAGGTGTGTGTGGGGGATGTGCGGGGGGTGTCTGTGAGGTGTGTATGTGTGTGTCTGTGTGTCTAGGGGGGATGAGGTGTATAGGTGTGTGGGGTATATGGATGTGGGTGGGGATATGGGTATGTAAGGTGTGTGTGTGTGGGTGTGACTGTGTGGGGTGTTTGAGTGTAGGTGGGAGTGTGGGTGTGTGAGGTGTGTGTGGGGTGTGTGTGGGTGTGGGAGGTATATGTGTAGGATGTGTATGTATGTGTGAGATGTGTAGATGTGTCTGTGAGTTGTCTCTGTGTGTGTGGGGGAGATGTGTGTGTGGGATGTGTCTGTGAGATATTTGTGTGTATGTGCATGTGTGTGTGTGTGTGGTGGAAGGGGGATGAGGTGTGTGTTTGAGTGTGGGTGTGTGGGATGTGGGTGTGGGTGTAGATATGTAAGGTGTTGATGTGGGGGTGTAGGGTGTTTCAGTGTGGGTGGAAGTGTGCGTGTGTGAACTGTGTGTGGGGAGAAATTATTATTTTAGAATTTCACTTCGTTTTCCCCATGTGTAGACGTGGGGGAGGTGTGTGTGGGGGATGTGCGGGGGTGTCTGTGAGATGTGTATGTGTGTGTGTGTGTCTAGGGGGGATGAGGTGTATAGGTGTGTGGGGTATATGGATGTGGGTGGGGATATTGGTATGTAAGGTGTATGTGTGGTTGTGAGTGTGTGGGGTGTTTGAGTGTAGGTGGGAGTGTGGGTGTGTAAGGTGTGTGTGGGGTGTGTGGGTGTGGGAGGTATGTGTTTAGGATGTGTATGTATGTATGAGATGTGTGGATGTGTCTGTGAGTTGTCTGTGTGTGTGTGTGGGATGTGTGGGGTGTGTCTGTGAGATATTTGTGTGTATGTGCATGTGTGTGTGTGTGTGGTGGAAGGGGGGTGAGGTGTGTGTTTGAGTGTGGGTGTGTGGGATGTGGGTGTGGGTGTGGATGTGTAAGGTGTCGATGTGGGGGTGTGGGGTGTTTGACTGTGGGTGGAAGTGTGCATGTGTGAAGTGTGTGTGGGGAGTGTGTGGGTGTGTGGGTGTGGGGTTGTGTGCATGTGGGTGTGTGTGGGACACATTTGTAGGTACCTAAAACAGCCACAGAACCCAAAAGCTCTTTTCAGAGCTACCCTACCTGTAATCACTCAAAATGATTATTTTACACTATTATTTTCACTATTTTTCACTTAAGTACGCTCCCTGGTACGCTCCCCGGTGCGCGTACCGGGCGCTCCCCACGCGAAAACCGAAAAAAAATAAAATAATTTTGTGCCACGGGACCCTTTTATGGCCCCCACATCAAACCTAGGGGGTCAGGGGGGTGTACCCTGCCCCCTTTTGCTCATTTCCCCCTTTGATTTTTGCCACCTCTTGTATCTCAATCCTACCGAGACACAAGATGGCGACCGCTGCTGACTGTTTCGAATGTATACAGACAACCGAGAACCAATCAGCTTGCCGTGCGCAAGTCGCGTGGCGCGCCCGGAGTGCTCCCCGGTATGCGTACCGGGGCGTGCTTACAGATATATCATTTTTTTAAAACCTAAATTACTCAAAATCCACTGGAGCACATATCTTGAGACATAGCAAAGGCACATCGGGCTACCAGTCCCTACAAATTTGCCAAGTTTGGTGGAAATCCATTCAGCCGTTCGGGCTAAAAGTGAGTCCAACCGTCCTATGGAAATTAACATGAGGAAAACACGTTTTGGGACCCCCCTTTTATCTCAGCCCCCGCTTGACGAATCCCCCCCAAACTTTCAGAGAAGGACCGGAGAGCCGCGAGGCAAAGTTGCTGACAAATTCAGCCTGATTGCTCAACCGGCGCCAAAGTTATTCCAAATAGAATGTTGCCATTTCCCTATGGAAATCGATCCTAACTATATATACCTACTGGCGACCGCCAGTAGGTAATATATATATAAAAGAAGGAGAGAACTCTGGGTAGTTCTCAGTTTAGGTGGAAAGCAGCTCCTGTTAGAGCACTCTCAACACTAGCGACACTCTAGATCTGCTCACCTCAAATGTCTGTTTTTCTATCAAAGATTTTAAGCATTGGCTTAGCAAAGTGACATCCACGCTGAGATAGAAAAAAACAAAGTCTTTTGCCATTTCTACAGCAAAGTCTTTAAGCATAGGACTAGCACAATGCTGTCCTTGCTGAGCTGTAAAATGACAAAAGCCATTTATCACTCCAGGCACAGTATTACAGCTCTGAATTGGTAAAATACCAACTCAAGCCAACCTGAAATGAGTCATGTGATCAAGACCGGGTCTACCCGGTCGAAACGTGTCACGCTGCTGTTTTCTGAGGAATAAAGCACTTAATTTCACTTTAATCATCGTGTGGTCCGTACCTGACTATTGCGTTTGCAACACGAATTCAGGACTGTGGTGTTCATTCATATATATATATAAAAACGAATTTATGTCTGTCTGTCTGTCTGTTTGTCCTTTATGCATTACTACACCATTCATCCGATCGCCATGAAACTTTGGTAAGTTGGTGAGTACACTCCCGCGAAGGTTTCTGGCATAATTTTTTTTTAAATATCGGCCCCCCAGGGCCCTCACAATCTTTCGAATATTGCGCGGAATTACAAAAATCATCAGTGGCTCAGTGCACGTGCTATATTAGCAGCTACAAACAACGATGTAAATGCCATCAATTTCAGCATTCAAAACGGAATACCAGGCGAAGCGATAAGGTATAAGTCCATTGATACTGTGATGAATCAAGACGAAGTTGTCAATTACCCAACGGAATTCATGAATTCACTGGATTAGCCAGTTATGCCACCGCACATTTTGACATTGAAAATTGGCGTGCCTATCATTCTTCAACGAAACATCAATCCACCACAAATTTGCAACAGTACAAGACTTTCGGTGAAAAAGATGATTAACAATGTCATCGAAGCTACAATTTTAAATGGGAAATTCAAGGGGGAAGATGTACTGTTGCCACGTATTCCAATGATCCCAACAGATATGCCATTTGAATTCAAACGTTTACAGTTTCCGGTGCGACTCGCTTTTGCAATGCCCATCAACAAAGCACAAGGACAAACGCTGCAAGTGTGTGGACTCCATTTGGAGAATCTGTGCTTCTCACATGGACAACTGTATGTGGCCAGCTCACATGTCGGAAAACCTTCTGATTTGTTTGTGTACGCACCAGACGGAAAAGCAAAAAATAACTAGAGGCAGATTTACGTTGCCTGACGCATCTCTGCAAATCGGCAAAGATGCGCCAGGAAAGATACGGCACGCAAGTTCATCCTTGCGCCACCCATGATGCGCCGCATTTACAATGCGGCGCACCATGGCGCAGGAATGAACAGATGCGTGTCGCATCTTGGGTGTAAAGTTGGCGCAGTGCTGAAGTTGTGTTGCCTGCGGCACGCAACTCCAGCAATTTTCCAACTTGCCCTATCTTTAACGTGGTGCGTCAAGCCTTACGCCTGCTTCAAGCAAGCGCATGGTTTTGACGCATTAGCGTTGGGAAAGTGACTCAGTGAAATCTTGTAGATTTCACTGAGTCACTTTTCAGGGGCGTTCCTGCGACGCCCCCCCCCCTGCACCGGAACGCCTACATGAAACCTGACGCAGGTTTCATGTGGCGCAGGGCCTTACACTGTGATGCATCTCCATAGATGCGTCACGTTGTAAATGCCTTGTAGGGATGCGCCACGTTTACACCGCCTTGCGTGACTCAACAGCGGCGTAAACGTGGCGCAAGGGGCTTGTAAATCTGCCCCCTAGTATCCACAAGAGCTCGAATAAATAAATAGAATTAAAACGACACTTTGAAATGTTTTCCATATTAAAATGAATAAGATTCAATAAAAATTACACAATGTAAATTGAATGTTATGATAACAAGTTTCCTTGAATTTCCTTTCTTCTGAGATCGCAGGAACGCGCGATGGGTAAGCTAGTTGCCTATAAAGAAATCTCTGTTCCTGTACACAAATGCAACATGTGGAATTTCTCTTAGTCTTCCCACCTTGACAGGAATTTAATTTTGAGTGTTCACATTTTCCAGCCCACCTCCAACATTGTTAGCGACTTCCTAGCTTTTCATATTACTTGGAATTATTTTTAATCATAATTTTATAGCATATGTTTTTGGTTTCATATTGCAATTCACACTTTGATGATCCCTTAAACTCTTTTGCGGATGTGAGATTGGGTTGTTTCATTCTCATTAACAATATTTACAGCTCACTTCGCACATGGGGCACATAACTGTTTAAGGTGGAAGGATGATCCAATTTCTTAGGATTGGAAAACATGGCTACTATCTTTTATTGCTATATTTGGTAGTCAGATGAACACAGTAATCGCTATTACATTTATTTAAAGATATCACCCTTAATGAACTGAGCAGTTGTTCAATCAATTTATTTTGTCGTTTTGACTTATATAATACAGTTGATAGTGGCAGTCAGATTTTAAAAGAATCTAATGGATAATTTTAAGAAACAAGACTTCACTACTATACCGAGAAAAGCCCTAACAGTTTGGTGATTATTCCAATGTTCCGTATAAATTGATAGACATTTAAACAATTAACTATCTATTGAACCACATGGAGAAATAAATATACATTTAAATGTTACACAATTGTACGGAGAGCACTCAAGTGGAACGTAGTGTATTGAGAGGACATCAATTTTAAAATGAAGCAAGTTAAATCTGTGATTCATTAATGCAGCATATGGCCACTGGGTGTCCCCATTGCTTCACCAAATGTTAAAGGATTATCGAAGAGCTTAACAACGTAAGTCTTTCAACGCGGGCTCCGTGTTCATTCATTTTCCGCACCATTCCATGTTTGTGAAGTTAACGCAGTTTAATTTTTTCACATCTAGATACTAATTTTACAAACAACTAAAACAGCTCTCATCCTGCTAAAAAGTAAATATATAATAAATCATCAAATACTTACTGAAGAGGAAATCATGCTTTCCATACATTCATTGCCGGGAGACATGTTTAATATTTTCTGATGTGTATACATCAATGTACTTAGCATACTCCTGCTTTCCCCGGACTAAAGAGATTCTACAGGAAGCTCTGCTCATCACAGCGCTATAGGAATAATTCTAGTGGAGGAGACAAACGGGGACAGATAGTATTTATGAGGTCTGCCCTGTGCAATTTACCTCCTCCTACATTGTGTCAGCATGTAAAATAGCAGCAATCACTACTGAAATGGTTCTGCTGCAAAATTGTGGACACTCACAAAACCAAGAAAACTTTAATGAATTCTAGCTCTATGGGCCCCATTACAGGCACGATAACCAGGACCATAAGTAGCGATTCAGTGTAAATAGGGACTAAACTGCTGGAAACAGAGGGGCATATTACCAAGGGCCCTTATCGCCGCTTTAGCGGGACTTTTTCCCGCTACAGCGGCGATAATTGGATCGCCCTATTACCAAGCTGCCGCTAACACCAGTTAGCGACAGCTAATAGGCGTTAGCGAGCATCTTGGGGCCCGCTTTGCATGTCAGCGATATTTATCGCTAATGACATGCAAAGTGGGCGTGCCAAGATGTTAGCGACTGAAAACAGTCGCTAACATCCCTATCTCCTATTACCTACAAAGGCGTAGTTTTGGAAATATTCGCGCTAAGCACGAATATCTCCAAAAGCTAACACCTGACCAGAGCAGTTCTTAGCCATGTTATCCAATGGGAGGTGGATAACATGGCTAAGAGCATTGTCACAATAATGTCTGAATATCGCTGTATTTCCAGCGATATCCACGCATTTCGATTGATTTTTATCGTTTCTGAGATAAACCTTGTGGATAGCAAGGTATCTCAGCGAAAAAAATCGTCGTAGCGCGGTCGATAAAATTATTCCCGCTACCCCTGCTTAGCGATAAATATCGCTATTGCTAGGTAATATGCCCCAGACTTACTGTGACCTTCTGCGTAGGTTTGCAGGAGGATTCCGGGGAGTTTATGTAACTATAACTCTGGCAACGTTTTCAACAATTTCACTGCATTTATTGCAGTAATATTATTAATGATGTCATAGAAGATATCAAGAGTGGTGTAATATTTGGGGTAATTAGCAGTTGTAGGACTTGACCTTTTTGGCTAGAGTTCCCAAAACATTTTGCGCTCCCACTAGACCATTTTCCTGACATTGAGTTGCCAATTTAGATGCTTTGGGTACTTTTCCACTGCTGATCAGTGTCAAAGTACAAGTGTTCCCTGAGTAAAGTGTAATGGCAATTGGTTGACCATGATTGGTATGTTTGTCTCACTAGTAAAGTCCCCAGTGATGTGCACTGTGTGTGCCAGGGCTAGCAATGCAAAGGTACGCGGAGAAGAGAACTCAGGCCTGCAGTGTAGGGCCTGCACGCAGATTGCTAAGTAAGCATGTTGTCCTGACAAGTGCAACCACTTATCAGGCCTTACTTTCACTTTTGCGTACACAGTGGGCATCCCTGTGGTAGGTCTCGGGTAACCCCTGGGCAGGGTGCAGTGTAAGTAAAATGCAGGACGTATACTGAGGTGTGTGCTATGTCCTGACAGTGAAAAACACTCCATTTCCTTTTTTACTGGTGAAAGGACATCCTGCTAATAGGACAGAATGGGGAGGCTGGGTATTGTGTTTTGTTAGCCTAGTTTCCTATAAGTTTAACATGAAGAGGTGAAGTTTAGTATGCATGAACTCACAGTGTCATAACACATCTTTCTATGAAAGTGGTTTTGTCACTGTATGTTCAGAAACCACTCTTTTAGAAAGTGGCTGGGTTTTGTGCTTTACGCATTTCTGTGCGTCTCTGCTAAATGTGGATTGACTGTCTGGATCTGAGCGGTTAGAGGAGCTGGTGGAGGTATTGACCCAGTGAAAGGGTTAAAATGGCACCAGGCTTACCTGTATCTGGAGAGTAGGCGAGGAGAAGCCCCGGGAGGTGAAGATGCCTGGGTTGCTGCTATAAACAATTGATCCATCTCCTGCTGAGTGATGAAGAATCCAGACCTCCAGTATCAAAGGGAGAAAGGTGACACTGGGAGGGAGACACCAAGAACGCATTTAGGCAGGGGTCAGCAGCACAACAAACTTCAAAGACATTTAGGGGTATAACTATGAGAGCTGAGACCCCTGAAAGTTGGAATAAAACAGAAATGGATTGAGACTGAAAAGGCTTGGACCCATTTTGTGGTTAAGAGGAACTTCTGCTAAAGGAAGGAACAACTGAAGAGACTTCTGGGGAAGGACCAACCCTTGCTTCGTGATCTGGAGCTGGTCTGCAGGTTGCTGTTTTAACCAAGGAAGAGGCTGTTGGGACTGTGCTTGGTGCGCTTCGTCCCCCTGCTTGACGGACTGTGCTTTGTGCTTTGTCTTGTTACCCCAAGGGCTCGAGGTGAGCTGGCTCCCTGTTTAGAAACACAAGACCATTTAAGTTTCTGGAGAAGTTTCAAGCAACGCGGTGGGCGTGTGTTGTGGCAGCTTGAGGCCCTAGGGAGGTGTGCTCTATGATCTTGGACACACGGAGGAGAAGTGAGACTGGGACGCACTGGGTGTGTGTCATGGTGCACAGGAGGTTTGGTGAATAGTGCCTGGTCAACGTGTGCATCAAAGGTGAAGTGAGTCTCGGACGTGCAAGGTGCATGTCGTGGTGCACTGCAGGCGATAGTGAAGAGTGCCTGGTCAGCGTGTGCACCAAAGCTGAAGGGAGACTCGGACGCACAGGGTACGTGTCGTGGTGCACCAGAGGCATTGGTAGAGGAGCGCTTCATCAACGTGTGCATCAGAAGTGGATTGAGTCTCGCACGCGCAGGGTGTGGATCGGGGTGCACCGGAGGCGTTGGTGAAGAGCGCCTGGTCATCGAGGGCACCGGAGGAGAAGTGAGGCTCGGACATGGTGAGCATGTCGTGGTGCAGCCGAAATCGTTGGTGAAGAGGGCCTGGATATCGGGGCACCGGAGTTGGCAGTAAGTCTCAGTGAAGCAGTGTGCGTGCTTTGGTGCAACCTGTGACTGTGGAGGTGATCGGCTGATCATCATGTGTACCGGAAGAAAGTGAGTCTTGCAGTGTGGTGTGCATGTCTTGGTGCCAACTGAGACCGCAGGAAGGAGTGCCTGGTGAACATGCACTCGGAGTCGATGTGGAGTCCCATCAGCGTTGTGTGTGTGGTTCCGTGCCAGAGGAGTCCTGTAGGGTGCTGCGGTGAACGTGCATCCGGAGTAACATAATCTCATTGGAGTGGGGTACATGTGCCCTACGGCCGCCTGAGACATTCCTAACAGTCACAGCCCGGACTGGCTGCCCCAGAGGAGGTGAGCTGCCAGGTGGAGCCACTGAGACCCACTGAGAAAGTTCTGCACGGAAGGCCCAGTTTGATGAAAGAGGAGAGGAGAGTGGGGTCACTCCCCCAGGTAACGTGGATCACTACCTGGACGGTGTGCGAGCTTGGAGGGACACTCTCTCAGTCTCTCAGTCCTTCTGACAATGTGAGTCTTAGCTTCGGCTCAGATTGGGGCCCGTACTGACGAAAGGAGTGGCAGTACTGGGGCCAGAGTGAGAAGCTGTACTTTATGTCATCCTTGATACGTGTGGGGGGGCAACTGTTATCGAAGAGGCTGATTGTCATAATATGCATTGCCTATATTGCTGTTAACGAACTGCTGGACTGTCTTGTGAAGCCTGACATTATTTCTGCATAACAAAGTGCACGATTGTAGCGCTACGCATTGCATTATTTCTCCATTGCAAAGTACAGGATTGTAGCGGCCCGCATTGCATTATTTCTTTATTGCAAAGTACGATTGTAGTTACGCATTGCATTATTCCTTAAATGCAAAGTGCATGATTGTAGCGGTGAGCATTGCATTATTTCTTCATTGTAAAGTACATGATTGGGGTGTGAAGCATTGCACTATGCCTTCCTTGCGCTGTACATGATTGTAGCGGTACGCATTGCATTATTTCTCCCATTGCAAGTTACCGGGTGTATCCTTACGCATTGTATTATTTCTCCTTTGCCCAGCATAGGATTGTATTGTTACGCAGTGCATTATTGTTTGTCCATTGCAACATGTGTGATTCTAGCATTGCGACCAGCATAGCATTTTGAAAGTGGTGGTTGGTATTTGAACCTACCAGCCAGCCAGAACAAATATCACCCTTTATTATATGTTTGCTTTTGTATCAAGTGGTCTGATCGTATATCTTTTTATATAAAGCTTATACTCATTTTATCAAACTCGCGTGGAGTCCATTTGTGGTGTCACCACTGGGTTGCTATGGGTGTGGTTGAACATACTGTACACTTGTGCCTTGGAGATAGGCCTGTCTGCTCGTGCCAAGCTACTAAGGGCGTGAGCAGGGCTATCTCAAACATTGTCCTTACTTGGCCTAACATTGAGTGGGAAGTACCAGGTCTCGCATATGGTGACAGTGGTGTGGGACGGGGACTCCGGCTTCCAACAGAAGTGCATGACAAGGACGCTAGTTATAGTACCGTAGGACACTGAGGACACTGAGGGGGATATTCTCAAGAACGTGCGATAATCATCGCCAAAATTGGTTAACGCAATGTTGCATATCGCCCTCTATCGCAGGAAAATAACTCTGTGTTAACGTCCTATTCACAACATACCGGTAACATGCAATAGTTTCCTGATAACGCAATAAAGTCACCGGGACGGCAATAAAAATCTAAACCCCAACATGAGAAAAGTAGTGATGGGCCCATTCGCGATACAAAAATCTGCGATAATCTTCGCCAGGCCTGCAATTCACACACGTCAGGCAAAAAAATCACAATAAAAGTAGAAAAAAACCCCCACAAACAAGACCAAAACAACTGGAATCACAATGGACGTAGCCAAAGTAAGTACAGAGGACAACCAGAACCCCACAAGCCCCACGGAGGACCAGCCTGGGACCTCGGGGTCAGTGAAGGGCAAGGAGAAGAATAAGAGGAAGACATGGTTCAGTCCACAGAAAAACAGGATCCTGATATCGGAGGATATAGAACACCATCAACTACTGTTTGTCACCTCCACTATGTCATTGGCAACAAAAAATGGAATATGCAGTCCATCGTGGACAAGGTGAATGCAGTCGGAGTGCTGAGAAGGACAATGGAAGAGAGCAAGAGGCGCTGGAATGATGTGAAGTACAAAACCAAGCAGAAACTAGGCAACAACCAGAAGGCAGCAATGCAGACTGGAAGTGGGAGTCCAGCACCACAGGAGAAGCTGGATAAGATGGAGAAAATGGTGTTCACAGTCATCAGTGGGGAGACGTTGGCAGAATTTGAGGGACCGGACACTGCTCAACATGACCTGACACAACAGCAACAGGGTGAGTAACGACCAGGGACAGGGGGGACGGGGGGAGATGTGCACAATGGCACACATGCACACTTAGGTATAGCACAGTGCACACCCACAATGACTCTGGATCATGTCCCTGACACCGTTGGCACACTGCAGGACATCTAGAAGCAGCAAGTAGGCCCCCGTCGACTATGTGCCCAGTGGGGGCCCTTCCCACGCACCACCAATCCCACAACCAACCCATGCACATGTGCTTAACCCAGAAAAGCGGCGTGTCTGTGAGCAACACTGACAATGCAAGTGACACTGCATGACGAATTGCATTGCTACAGTCAATATAGTCAATATACCATGAAATGCTGCATGCCACATCACTGAGGTGGCTGAGTGTGGACCACATCTGTAAAGGAGCAGGTCACACTCTGACACATCCACGTTCACAAACAACCCCTGATGCCAACAACACATCTGCGGACAAACCATAACCCAGACTCCCAAATCCCACCAAGAGCCCAATGTACCCAAGTATGCAACATCTCAGCTGCCTCCCAGGACCCCCAAGAATAACATATGGCCTTCCAACGCCGTGTGTTGGGCTGCCAAGAGAAGATGGCTGAACAGGTGCGGGTGGGGTTCGACTTCATGGCATCCAAACTAGATGCCATACGTGGGTGTCTTAGTCTCATCAAGGACAACTCACAGTCCCTGATGGACACCCACAGTTCGCGCCAACAATCCATGGATGACATTGCTGGAGTCCTGACTCTGAGATAAGAACAACTGTGTGGTCAGAGTGGCTCCAGCGATGTCAGCCGGGAGTTGGGACACATGCGGAGGATCATGGAGAACATGGAGCTGACACATGCGGAAAGAATGGCTGTCACAGCTGCACACCAGTGAGCGGTAGCTGGATTCTTCCAAGCCCTGCAGACCCTCATTATGGCATTGCTGCCACAAGGCCTGGCGCGGCTGAATGCTACTGCTACCACTCCATCAACATCTCTTCCCCTGAAGTGTTCGTGCCACACAGAGTGGCAGACATTTCACCTCCAGCCCCTGATGTGTCACTGCCACACAGTGCTGGAGACAGAACACATTCACCCACATGTGAGGCACATGAAAAAGCAGAGGACAAAGATGCGGATGAATCTGCCTTACTGGTAAAAAGGAAGCAGTAGAATTCATCTCCACCATATGACCTGTTTCTGCTTGGTTCTGCCCTCTGGATCATCACCTTCCACTGTCCCCGATACACACTGCAACACTTAACTTGGACCTCGACATTGACTGCCATATTCTGTTTGGTTACCAATGACACAGCAATCAGACGGCGGACTGAACTGTTCCTCTTCCAATGGACTTGTCATTCCCTAAAGGACTCTGGCTGGCCCTTCGTGGGGCAACAAAGTAAAGTGGGGTTTGCATGGCCCTGTACTGCTCTAGCTACAACCCTCCACTGAATGCGCATTAAACATTCAAATTAAAACAGATGTGTCATGTCTATGATCATTCAAGTGTGGAAGTATGGATGAATGTAGGGTCAGTGATTTCCCCTTACTTCCATGTTGCTCATGTTGTGGGACTTGAGTCAGAGTGTGCAACATTACCAATTGCGGTCTGGGTGGTGCCAACACTACAACAGAGACACAAGCTTTAGTTTCTTCCTTGTCCAGGCCAGGACGGAACCACGCCCAGAGCCCTGGGGTCATTGTTCACACCCCTACGCTGGACTGGCATACGCCAGGCCAGCCCACTCCGCTTACGCTTACGGAGGGGACGACAACGCTGCATGTCCCAGGTCTTCTATGTAGTGATCTGCTGATCACAGGTCTAGATGTCAGCATGCCACAGCCACTCCCTGAGGGCTGATTGACACCCACACCACACCCATCCAGCACGGGCGTCACATGACATGTAACCCTGCCAATATAAAAGGCTGGGCGCAAATGCTCGAGGCCATTTCCACTGTCTATCGTGGTGTGTCCATGTGGTTATTATTTATGCATGAGGGTCTAGGGACCTACCACATCACATTCCCCACTGCCGGAGGTGATATGATGGCGCCCGCACCACAATACTCAATCATAAAGGGTCCATGACTTGAAATGCACAGAGTTGGTGTCAGCCGATGCACTTTGGCCTCCACTGGCCTCCCACCATGAGATGGCGACTTGCAGTGCACAGAGTTGGTGGCAGCCGAGACACTTTGGCCAACACGGGCCTCCCGCCACGTGGCGACTACTTGAGGTGCACTGAGTTAGTGGCGCCAGAGCTAAGCGGGTGTGCAACCTGCGATGATGTTTAGGCCTCGATACGCCATCCTGGCAATCAAGGTTCAATTTGAATTGTGAGCCCAGCTGGACCGCAGTGTGCGCAGAAGGTAGCAGGCTGCACAGACATGACTACACAGCGCAGTGCAGTAGGGTTTGCTGGGGCATGTGGCATGTAATCCAGCGACGGCTGAGGAGGTTGCACCGGCAAGTGGTAGGCCCTCCTGGAGACACACCGGTGGCGGCAGATGAGCATTGAGGCCTGGGTGGCAGGGTCAGGCAGTCATCGCTGGGTGGCAGACCGGTCTGGGGACCCGGACTGGGGTGCTTGCGGAAGATGTAGGAATCATGCACACTGCATGGGAAGTTTGCGACGACATTGGTGTACAGGCCTTGGTAGTCCAGTTTTGTCTGCACATTGTTGAAATGCGTGTGGTTTCTGTTGCAGTGATTGTGAGCAGTGTTGGCAAGGGGCACAAGTAGTACATGTGTGCAGTCAATTGCCCCCAACACTTGGGGGAAGTCTGCTATGGTGTAGTTCCCCTGCTTAGTCTCCATCGGTTCCTATGCAGTGTGGGTGAAGTGAAGTTGCAGGGGTATCAAGCTGATACAAACCATGATGCTTACAGGTATGATAAATCCGGCCTAATGAGACCGTAACAGAAGTTTGTTTAGTCGTAACCTTCCTTTTCTTTCCTATGAAGGTTACGACCACACAAACTTCTGTTACAGTCTTTTTGTGCAGGATTGATCATACCCGTAAGCATTCCGGTTTCGCCAAGTGCAATACACTGTCCCAGATTATGTTTGTGACCATATGGACACTTGACCGTTGTCACCATTTATCCAACAGGTTTCTGAATATGGACGTTTACAATATGGAATTGTATTGGGGATTTCCCGGACGACATGCAGTTAATTGGATCCACAAGTTGCCCTGATGAAGTTCCCTTGCGGAAATGGAACTCGTTGGCTGATGTTTTCATGTTGTTCATTTATGTTTTTCAAATAAAGTACTGCTTTTCCACTACTGTTGCCTACTGGACTTCATGATCTGGGGCACACCCATTTCAGAAACCGCAATCTTGGATCTGGAGAACAGAGGCGCCAGGCAACGGCTGGAGTTGGGGCTGGTTGAGCAGAAACACTACGACTTGGGACTTGTGTGTGGTGCAGATACAGGGACCCACCGTTGCTTTTGTGGACATGCATCCAAGACATGTGTGAGAAAGTTTGATAGGGCTGGCTGTGAGACTACTCTGACTCTGGCAGTTGTTGGTTGAAAGGTGCCAGAGGCCAACAGGTGCAGCACAGCCAGCAGCTTTGTCTGCGGAATGATGTAGGTTGTCTGCTGTGTTGGTAGCGTCAGCCTGTGGGTAAAGTGGGTCAGGATGTGGAGGATGGTTGTCCTTTTGAGCCTGTAGCGGGCAATTACATCCTCTGGCATTTCGTCTCTGAGGCTGGTGCGTTTTCGGAAGGTCCACTGTCTTGTTCTGCGCTACCTCGGTGGTAGTCCGGGTGGGGGTCCTGGGGATGGGGGTTTCCGGGGGTGGCGGTGGGTGTAGAGGCCCTCTTGGGTCTCCAAGCTGCTTGATCATTGGCTCCATGGCATCTGTTGGTCTTCAGATGTGGCTCTGGGCTGGGTTCCCTTTCATACTGCATGTAGTCATCCTGCTTAACACTAGTAAAAGGCAGGTGTTAAATCCCTGCTGTTAACGCCCCTTATCGCCTGTTTTCAGATCGCATCGCAGATCTGGCTGGTCGTTAAGAATATCGCAAAGTGGCGTTTTTCTGTGTTTTTGCACAGAAACGCCTACTCTGCATATCATTAGCATTAGTTGTTGCTCTCATCCGTGGCAAAGTTTCTGCGGAAGCTATAGCGGGAAAACTGGTGATATCGGCAGTTTGCACCAGCTTGAGAATGTGGTGATAATTCTTTCACCACTTTTCTAGCGCTAAAGTGCTGTTAACTCGGAGATAAGTCCTTGAGAATATGTGCCTGAAACATTACTTTAACCAATGGATTTTTCAGTGAATTTCTAGTTTTTTTTAATGTAAAGTAATATTTGATTAACTTTAGTTAATCCAACCCTTGCATGCTGCAAACCCCCGCTGTCTTTGGCCGTGCACAGTGGGAGGTTGGCCACAGGCCCTTTGGACAACCCCCCTAAATGCAACCAATCTCACACTGTGCAGGGTCTTTGGTTATGCACTATGTGGGCCACAGGGACTGGCCTGCAGCCAAAGCCATGCATGCAGCCAACGCCGCCAAAGGCAGCCTGCCCCACATTGCTCAGCCATGCACAGCAGGGGATTAGTCACAGGGACTGGCCCTGGGGACACCATGCTACCTGTTTTTTTTAAGCCTCATGAGACCTCGGGGACCCCAAATCCCCAGGGTCCTCAGCGTTATGATGCCCTGGGGATCCCATCCCCGTGGGCTTTTGTTTTGTAAAGGGGAGGGATGCCATATAGACCCCCTCCATGAGCCTCACCCCCAGGGCCATATCTCTTTTAATGGGGGGCTCAGGGGCCCCCTCCCTGAGCTCATAATGGCCCTTGGGACCCCATCCCTCAGGGCTTTATTTAATGTAGCGGGGATGGGACCACGTGCTACTTCTCCCCGAGCCTTATTAGGCTTTGGAGACCCCATCCCCAAGGGCGTTGTCTTTATTAAAGCGCCCAACCTTATTAGGCCATCAGGACTCCATCGCCCAGAGTCACAACTTAAAAAAAGAGAGGGGAGGGGACATGCGGACCGCCTCCCTGAGCCGATTTCGGCCCGGGGACCCCATTCCCCAGGGCTCACATTAATAAAAGGTAGGTGTCCTTTTTGCTGGTGCACACCCAGGCTTCCAAACGAACACTTGCTGGGGGCTGTGGGGGAAGTCCAATGGGTCCCACTGTTTCAATTAGCTCCCTGCATGCTGCAGAATCTGGCATTAGCCTGCGAGTAGGGAGCAGATACTTATGCTGCTTTGCCTGGGCGGGAGCACATATCCTGATATGTTTCCCTGCTGGCATTAGTGCAGGCAGGAAAATAGATCAAAAGTCTGCTCCCAACTGGCGGGAGCAATTTGAAAGCACCTGCCAGCTGGGAGCAGACTTTGTGTTTGCACCCGCCCAGCATGAGCAAACATAAGTTTCCCTGCCTGCCTGGTGTGGGCAGGGAAACTGCTGTGTCCCGGGGGTAGACTTCACGGGACACAGCAAGTGTGCCAACCCCCGGGGATGGGGTTACCAGAGCCACAAAGTCTCCCTTCCCTAATAAATACTTTAGCACCCCTGGGGAATGGGGTCCCTGTAGCCTGTAGAGGCTCAGGGATGGGGGCCCCATGACCCCCCTTCACTTAACAAAATACAGTGGGATAGGGTCTCCATGGCTCAAAAGGACTAGGGAGGGGTGCTGCATGTCCCTCCCCTAAAAAATATTTCAGGCCCTTGGGAATGGGCCAAAATGGCTTCGGAAGGAAGGCTGCGCACCCACCTCTGCTTAAAACAAAATTCAGGCCCTGGGATGGGTCTGGGGAGAGGGTCCACGTGCATCCTCCCCCCTACAAAATACTTCAGGCCTAAAGGGAAGGAGTCACTGGGGCCAAAAATTATCACTGGACGAGGGCCACGTGTGCCTCCCTCCCCCCCAAAAAAAGCTTTGTCCCTCCAGTCCTTGGCAGGTCATGGGGCAGTTTAAAAAGAAGTTCAGAAAACTGCACTTCTTTTTAAAATGTTGCCATGGATCATTCACGAATTCGCACCAACATTTTAAAAAAAAAGGTTTTGGCCACCACGCCACAGTGTATTTCTAGGCTGCCCCTTTGTGTCTTTTTTTTAACCTTTTTTAGGACGCAGAACTGAGTACTATTTCATAAGATGTCTGCCAACACTTCCCGCTTGAGGTGGTGGAAGCAAATCAGATCTCACTTTGAGATCTGTTGGCTCCGCGGATCATCCATTGCTTGAAATATACATATTTATTTAACCTTAATTTCCCAAAACTACTGAACGGATATACAACAAGACAACAAAAGCACTCTTTCTGGACCAAGAAGTTGCATGTTAAGAAACTAGACCTCATGGCCATAAGTTACTTAAAAGCACAAGTTATAGTTTCTTCTGGTAAGTATAACTATAACTATAACTATAACTTTAGATTTTCTATGGTTTTGCATGTGTAAAACGTCAACCTAACTACATCGTCCCTGTAACCTCTGTCGTTTTCAATGAATTCCAATGATTTTTAAAACATAAAGTAATATATAATTACTGTACATTCATACCACCACCGTCAAGCACAGCCTTCAGCCATTGGTGGAAGCGGCGATGGCCGCTGGTCCTGGCCCGAGCTAGTCTCTACGGCCACCCCCACCTGTGTGCACCCAACCCCAGGCTGCCCGCCTACTTTAGAAATGGGCAGTTGCAATATGGTGTGTGAGTGGGTCAAGGTTTTTTTTCCCAATTGGGATTTGGATCCGCTGGTACCTGTGGGTAACCGCGCTTCCTCTTGAGTATCCCTGGAATCTCTGCAGAGGCTCTGCATCCCTAAATATCTATACAATTCTTTCTTTAATAACTCCCAAACTACTGAACAGATTACACCAAACTACAAAAAGAGACCTTTCTAGATCAAGATTTCTGACAAATTTGGTGTAAATACATTAAGCGGATTGGGATGCAAACATGTCTAAAGCTGCAAAATTCCTATAAGCATTTCATGGGGTAAAAGTGTTTTGGGACCCCACCTTTTTGTTGGCCCCCTGATTGATAGATCACCAAGAAACTTTCCATGCAGAACTAGGCAAAGTAGGGCACTTTTTTGAAAAAGTTAATAAAGATTCATCAAACGGCACCAAAGATATTAGCAAAACAAAAAACGCTTCATCTATTGAAAAAGTTGTTCTTATCTATAACTACCTACTGGCTATCGCCAGTAGATAATATTTATATGATATGTTTATGGCATCACTGATGACATCTCATGGTCTGGTGGCTTAGTGGACTAAAGCATTCACTGCAGCGGCCTGTGTTCGACCTTGTGGTCACAGGTTCAAATTCCAATGGGTCCACTCAGCCTTTCATCCATCTGACGTTGATAAAATGAGTACCATTGAGTTGGGTAACAATAAACATCTGTTATTCAGCGCCTTAAGACCCATGGGTTCACTTTACAAATATATGTGTTATGTTATTGATTAAATCACTGATGACATCACTGATGACATCATCCAATGAGTGTGATGTTTTGTTTTATAGTTTACATAGTGGCGATTAGTTGTCATATAACATTTCTATCTAATTGTATACATCTATGATTCAGCAAATGCATGTAAGTGTTTACAAAATGCATGTGCTCTTAACAGCTGTGTAGATGTATTGAAGATGTTATACATTGTTTTACTCAAGGGTAACTGTGTGCAGGTGCGGGTTGACTTCTGTTTATTATGCTTCAGGCAAGTTTTTATGTTTCAACAGAAAAGGTTTCCTGTAGGAGAAAGCTTCTACTTAGTAAATACTAACATTTGTAAGTTGACTTGAGGTGTTAGAGAGAGTTGTCTCAGCATGACAATTTCCACTTGGCATAGAAGAATGTGTGCACCATTTACTAACCTATGTATGTATGCTTGTTTTGCTTAAGAAAATGGGTCTGTAAATTAGTGTATTTTTTTCCACCCGTTACTGTAGTGTACAATGTTCTTAGTTGTTTTTTTATACTCGGTGGTGCATTTCTCATGAAACCATTACAGTCTACAAACAGTCTGATACAGAGTAAACTTTGCCCATGGACACTGTTTACTGTAACTACTTTTCGACTCATATTATCTTCATTTCTCAATGCAGGTTTTCTGAGTGTCAAAGGTTTGATATGGATACAAGCTGTCCATAGTAGGGTATTTGTTTTTGAACTGACATTTACTATTTTGGATTTCTGTCAACAATTGTATAGCTATTAAACACTGCAGTCAATGAGTCTTTCTCTTCTATCTTTGGTCAATTGTAAATTTGATTTATGCTACCGGTAAAGTGTATGCTGTTTGCTCAATGTTGCATATAATGCTTGTTTTCAACATCTAATGTAGTGTAGTTCCTATATTCCCAATAGGCTCTGCGCATTGGAATAATATATCCTATAGATGTCACGTAGGACTTATGTTGACTAGGTCTCTATCGAAATATATTAGACTTAATTGTGAGTGCCAGCTAGCTCAGAGTTCACTAGAAACTTTCTCGAGTTCACAAGAAGGAATTTAGTTTCTGACAACCGCACAAACATGGCAACTTTGTTTCCCCAAGATAAAACTGATCTTCAGAGTCGTGGAAACAATAGATAGATAATTCACTCAGACAATCGTGCATGCTTCGTTTCACCAGAGGTGCAGAGAAATGGAGAGACGGGCGTTTTCAATAAAAGGATTTATTGAGCAGTCTTCTTTCTCACGCATAAGAAATAAACTGCTACAATCGTAAAACTCTTTGCAAAATATAATGCATACAGTAAAAATAGTAGAATAAAATAATACTGTAAGAGCATTGTATGGTGTCTAGACCATAGATAAATACATACATAAATAACAGAGGCTAAAAGTACTCAACCGGTGCTTCTAAAATACGCCTACCCCATGTACCTAACCTAAGCTTAGTACGAGGGAAGAAGTAAGTGAGGTGTAGCATAAATGAAATATTCTTTGCCAAGAATCTGTCCAAGATTTCTCTTAGGGTCTTATCAGCTCCGTACCTTGATTTGGAATGAAGAAGGTCAGGCCCCAGGACTCGATTTCCCAACAAACTGCAAGGGTAGCTTGGAAACACTGGAGCTGGATTTCTCGGCAAGAGAAAAGACAGCGTCTCTCTCAGTGCGTCTGCTGGAGGTCGGCTTCCTTCGGGATTTGCTGTAGCAGGATGCGTCGGGCAAGTAGATAGTCGAACTGCTCCAAACCACTGTGTGTTTGCTATGGCAAGTGTGGGCATATTTATACCTTGAAGGTACCGAGTATGACGTAACGGTGGACATAATAACGTCATCAAAGAGTCTCAGTTCTTAGAAAACTCCATGAGTACTTTGACAAGTCAGTTATCGAGCAAGGGGAAGTCCCTGGCTGCTGAAGCCGAGTTTTCCAAGAATTCGTTGTAGATTTTCAGAACTATTGGAGGTATCCCTGCCGTATTTGGACTGCATGAGCTATGTCTAAATATGGTTATGATTCTTATGCCTATATAAGGATATGGTGATTTATACCTATATAAGTGCATGAATCGGGAAAATTACAATAGGGTCCTAAAATGTTATACAACACCCACACCACATTATCATGTTCATCTAAGATCAAGCACTAAAACATATAATCTAGAGCATGTGTTTACAATCTCACCCAAAAATACATAAAATGTATTTGAAAATGGTTGTACACATAAAATGAGCATTTTAAAAGCAATGATTTCATTGTAAGCATATGATATGATATTAGCAATGCTAACCGAATGAATCATGAAAATTACATGTATGAAATGGCTCTTAGTTACAGCCAAAAAAAATTTGGAGACCATCCCATAGCAGAATGTACAAACTATCCTGGTTTCGGTATACGTATTAGGTCATATTGTTCCTAGGAAGTATTCAAAGAATTCTTTTTTCTCTCAGAATAGTTCTACTTTAAGCAGATTGTGAAAGTTCATTGTGTTTTGGAAAAAAGTCAAGTCAAATCGTAGAATAATAGAGTTCCAAAGTTAGAAGTTTTTTTTTTTAAAGTGAAGGTCAAATTTCAGATTTCAGGGAACGCTGTGTGCTAACTTCAAAAGTTATTCTCGGTGTCAGGAGAAAACATTAAGTCGTCTACCACAGTAGATGAAAGTTGAACCACTTCATTAAGAAGGTCAATTGGACACAGATGTGAAACATCGCCGTCAGCGTCAGTCGCATTAGCAATGTTCGCAGCAGATGGTACCTGTGTGACTGTTGGTCCGCGTATCTCACCTTCAGCTGGATTTGCCGGTGAGGTCTCAATGAATGTCGTCATCAGGATTGGTATCAGTCGGGGGCAACACAATACATGAGCCGTTACTGGACCCAGTAATGCGTCAACATCCGTTGGCATTGCCGATGGAAGTGTTAGACAGATATCTAATACGCATTCCTCTCCACAAAGCAGGCATCGTAGAACAGGTAAGATGCAATCTTGCCAGATTGGTCTGAATGACAGGAACCATGTGGTATTCAGATCTCTCAAACGAGTCAAGCCAAGGATCTGTGTTACTCTTTCACGATACGTCATTGCCAGAAGATCATTCTCCATGATAATTTGGGTATCTCTGGTGGCAGGACTTGCCACAACGGAGCAGGAGGAATAAAAATTGGATCCCTGCTATGAGTCCCAAGATGAGAGGCAGGCCGCTGAACAAAGAGTGCACGAAGTTAGGAAAAATGCCCAGGACTGCTTCAAAGGGTGCTAACAGTCCGGAAAAAATCATCTTAAATACATGTACAATACCGCTGGTTTCAGACATGTTTAAGATATGACCTAACATTTCTGAGAAATGTATTGGGCAGTTTGTTGATAATAATGCATGTATCTCTGCAGAGGACCTTGCAACTTGCAGATCATACGTCTCTTTGGACGAGGTCAGTGGCTTTTATTCTGCTTTTTGGAAACAATACTTGCATACAACAAGTGACCCTGGCTGACACAGTAACGAGATAGGCTGTCCCTGGCATCATTCCATCACAGCTGTGATCATTCAGCATTATGTAGCTTCCATTGGAAAGCTGCCTAAAATTGGATCTATCACTGCTGCCGGGTAACCTAGTAGGTGGCATAAGTTGTTTGAAGAACCCTCACAGGCTCCATGTAAATTAATGCCTCACAGGCTCCATGTAAATTAATGCCTTGACACAGAAGTGTACTGCTTAATGTGGTTTTACAGTTTCTACCACTAAGAAATACCTCCTTTTCCCCACTCCAACATTTGTGTGTGTATGGTAAATCCCAGGTCGACTTTATGTATTCCTTCACCAACCTTTCATACAGGCCTGCTGGTATGTGTTTTAAGCAATATTGAAACTGGAAAATCGTCACTGGTATCCTGATGGTGCCATGTATTATCCATTCAACTGATGGCTTCTCAGAAACGGTTAATGGTAATCTTTCCAGTTTTTCTATGCTCAGCACCGTATAGTCTGCTCCCCTCTGTGCCAAAGAGATTTGTTATCTGTAAGGTTAAATACAGAAAACAATGACGTGGTGTTGATTAGACGCCAAGGCACATAGCCTGAATGAAGGTTTTGTAACATCCAGCCTAACAGCATTATAGAACGTAATTGAAGTGGCCATGTTGTAACATTAGCAAGTCCTGCTCCATTATGCCTATGGCAGAGGATACAATGCTGTCCAAAGAATGATTTCTGGACGACAGAGTTGTTAATCCATTGTCAACTACAGAGAGTGCTTTCTCTAAATTAATACGATAAATTTCTGGTATTTGTTCTGTAGTTTCCATTTGCGTGACTTTCAAAGCTTCATTGTAAGCAGCGTAAATACCGGCGTATATGAAACGTTTATGACGTGGTTTGCGAGGTCCAAGTTAGAATTCTCATAAGTCAACGCCATCTTTAAGTAAAGTTAAGTGTTGTTTTATATCGGGGAGTGTGGATTTTTGGAGCCATTCAAGGCACAGTTTTCCTACACTGTAAGTTGCTATTATCTCTCGATATTGTCTCTGGACATATCTTGGATCTGGCCGAGTTACTGTAAACCCTTGTGTCTTGTTCAGTAATCTATCTTGACAGTTATCCGTGTCTGTGTGCCAGATTAACCATTTTTTTCCATTCATGATTTGTTCTGTTTTGTTGTAAAATATAATTTACGTCTAACTCCTCATCTGTAGTTCTATTACTATCAGGTGTGGGCTTAGGTATGGACGGTTTGTTTAAATCTTTCATCTTAGCCAGGCCAAGACAAGATGCCTATTGAACAGTTTCATTTAAGAACATTATTTGTTCTGGGATGATGCAGGCTCTGAACAATGCTTCTAAACCTTGTCCCTGCCAGTCTTTTGTGCCCCAAACTGTTTTTGTCTCAATGTTGTCTTTCCAAAGTCAAAGCCTAATGTGGACAATTGAGCATAAAAGGCCGCAGAATAAATCTGTTTAGTGTTTGACAACATGCTTTTCATGCCTGTCTTATTAACATTTCTGAAGTAAAAGCTTTCTGGGTTTGTGACATTAAAACCCGTAAAATATGGAAATGTTCTATAGAATGGTTTAGAACTACCTTTTGGAGGTGTGGGACAATTTTCCCATTGATTGTAAGTTAAAACATTTCTAGGGTTTGCTGATTTATGCAAATAATGATGATCCAAATGATTAAAATAATACATGTCTTCATAATTTGATGAACCTTCTAAGTATTCATGTTTGGCAAATTTATCTGACATTTCTAAGTCTGTCATCATGTTATTAACAGCCTCAAAGTCCCAATCATCAGAAAATGTACTAGGTGAAATAAAACCACTCAAGGAAACCTTAAATTGATGTGGAATCTTCAGCAGCTCGAAAGGGCCATAAATGTCATAATCAGTTCTATCCCATGCTATTCCACCAGGTATAGGAACCGCTGCGATGTTCACTGATGACAGTTCTCGTTGTTCACGATGAGATGATTTGTGTGGTTTCAGGAGCAAGTTGATGTTCTTACTTGCTTTGTCCATTTTAATATGAATTCCATCTATCAGCTTTCCCAAACTTAAAACGAGAATGAGCCATAGTAAGGAGAAAAAAAGTACACCTAATCCGATCCAAAATTCAACCCATGGTGAAACCAAATATGTATTTGCAAGCTCTTGACCAAGTTCCGTTAATTGTTCCTTGAAAGGTTTGTTTTTTGGCGCTGTTTCAGGTTCACTGGGATCCTCAGAAAAGGTATCGAAGTTGATGAAATAGCCAGAGGCAGTTCTGTCAATAGTTGGTATTGCATCAGGATTATTTGAAATCGCTGGAGCTGCTTGTTCTGTCAGGGCTAGGGTGGCTTGCGGTCTAGGGCCCGCCCCACTCTGCAGACGCATGTACTCTTCGTCATGTCTGGTGCCCTTGTGTGGTAAAATGCACCAGTTGTCCTTAGGAGTGCGTTGGTGGCTGACATGTGCTAAGAGATCTTGTTAACCTAATGTCAAAACTGTCCTTAAGTGTTTAAATGCTTTGAAACCCTGTTTGGTGTTAATCCGCCTAATGCGTGAGGTTTCGCACCCTGAAAGCGTCCGCCTGTTGCGTGAGCTTTCTTTTACTGGTCGCATGTGTGAGCTTTTGCTTGGGCGTTGTCACGTTGATTTACGCGACCGCGCCCAATCTTCCGTGCTCACTATTCTTTGTCCTTTGAAGAGGTAGCAGTGGGTCCTTGTTTGTCCGCTCCCCTTTGCAGGTGTTTGGAGCTCATTTCGTGGATTTGACCGGAGGCTTTCGGTGGATGTTCCAGTGGGCGTGTCGGCTTCGTGTTAGGCTCGTCAGCAGAATCCTGATTCCCCCTTCTGAAGAAAAAACCTTCGTGAGTTCAGAGAAACATTCTGGATCTTCCATAAAAGTAGAGTAGGTCGTACTCTACAGGTAGGGGGAGAATTTTGCGCACATTTGAGACAATTGTTAAGTTATTCTCAAAAAAGGAAGCAATGATAATTCTCTGAATATTTTGGCGCAATTCAGTATTGAGATTTTTAGCAATGTTAATTCTTTAATTATTTTGGCACGCAAATAGCAATGATAATTCTCTGAATATTTTGGCGCAATTCAGTATTGAGATTTTTAGCAATGTTAATTCTTTATTTATTTTGGCGCACAATAGCAATGATATTTCTCTGAATATTTTGGCGCAATTCAGTATTGAGATTTTTCGCAAAAGGTAATTTCAAGAATAATTGAATGTGTATTTTATCCTTTGTTATGTTCGGGTTTAAACTGGACTAGTAGTCAGCTCAGTGTTTGGTAAAGGAGTCTATTTACTAAGCAAAGTGTTTTATTCTTTGAGGAAATAATCTGCCGCTATTTACAACAGCTTTGAAAGTGCAACTAAGTGATTAGAAATTGGTTCATGTTATAGAAATGCAGACAGTCCTATTGTCCTATTGAATTCTTATAGCAGGTTGGACTGTTAGAGTCTGCATGACATATTATACCAATTGTCTATGGATTTTAATTAATTGTTTTAGCTGAGCTAATAGTTCTGGACCTGTAATTTGTTCAATGTCAGGATGTGGTGTGTAGCTAGCTAGTACCGGCCATGTTGCTCCTGGTCTACCTAGTGGACCGAGCCTGGTAATGTGATTTTGATGTTGTAGGGCGCCTTTAAACCAGAGCTGATGCTCTTGGTAAGTTAGTGGAATTTCAATATCCTCGAAAGGAGTGCATTCCGCTGGAGGTTCCTCTATCTTGTAGAAGTGGAACACATGTGGATTTGCTGGTGGAAAGATAATCCATGAATAGAATACCTCTGTCTGCCTATATTCATGTGCCTCTATGACAAATATAACTCTACCACCTCTTGCTGATAGGCCATTATCTATAAGCTTTATAGCTATGGTTTTCCTTACATTCTCCGGGATGATTATAGCATTCACGTCGTCTTCATTAAACCCTGTGGTGTCAAAACCTGGTCGAGCAGTTCCAGCTCCCCCGGCTCCAGTGTTGTCGTTATTCGACATTGTTTAATGAAAGTTTGCAGAGCAAGTCTCAAGGAAATAAAGATGAGGTGCACACTATTTTGGAACACTGTATCCTTCAACGTTGAACAAAACTAAAACCAAAAATAGGATTTTTCGTCCTACTCATTTTAAGGCAGATATTTGATCCTTTAACCCACTCCAGACGTCTATTGGAGTATTTTATGGGAAAAAGAGGTCTCTGTGAAAAGCACAAATGAGTTACTTCAGTATCTAGCGTTAAATTAGTGCCTTACCAAACGTTGGGCACCATATAGTGTGTTGGACTTGGCCCTTTTGGCAGGTTCACCCCTGAACTTTTTGCCTTTTAATCTGACATTATGGTAGTGATTTCTCGTCTCTGCGCACTTTAGCACTGTGGCGCAGTGTAAAGTGCGCGCGCTCTTTGAGTGCATGTGGTGAGATTGGCCTGCCCTTCTATAGGAATGCATGGGGAAGGTGTGTGTCCATGGTAGTTCCTGATGTGTGGGGAGTGCAGGGTCGAGTTTGTTATGTGCGAACTCGTGAGATTAAATGCTGCACGATGATGTGCGCAGATTTATTGTGTCTAGTGTGGAAGTGCTACTTTTAGAAGTTGGCATGTCTGTGCAGTGAATGTGAATTGACTCTCTGGCTTGTGATTGGCTGGAGCTGGCTGGTGTACCTGGCTCCAGGAATCAGGATGGGTCTGCCCCGGTGGTGAATGGAGAGATCTGCATGTTGATGGGAGGGAGGAGTGCACATGGGACCTGAATAGGGCTGGGCCTTTCCTTCAAAATGCTGGCTCCACCCCCTGTGGTGTGTCTGATGTCCCTGGCCTGTCCTGTGAATAGGGAGAGGGGCTGAGCAAAACAAAGTGCTCAAGAGCCAGTTGCATCTGGTTCGCCCCTTGCCTGCACCTTTGCCAACAAAGGATTTCTCTGTACAAAAGATGGGCTGTGCTCTAAGTAAATGTTCTAGTTTTCTACTTGACTCTACCAGGGGTGTGCTGCTGGTGGGGCCCAGGAGGTACCACCATGGGGGCTGCCTCCCTGCTGGAGGGCCCTGTGTTCTGGCTCCTGGATGCCTGGAGTTCTTGCTGGGTCATTACAGAGGGGGTCTTGCTGCTAGTGGAGCCCAGGAGGGACCGCCATGGGGGCTGTCTCCTTGCTGGAGTGCCCTGTGTGCTCATTTTGTGGAACATAGACACGCCCCCGAGGAACTGAAGTGGCGTATTCTAGAAAAGATTCATATACCAAACGACAAAGGAGGTGAAAAAATTAGGAAAAAGAGGGAGGTATTTTGGATCTTTACCCTTGGCACATTTGAACATGGTTTGAACCAAGATTTGCCCTGGGAAAATGCCATAACTTAAAAAATAAATAACTGTATAGCAAGTCTAAAGTGTAAGAACTGTGTAGCAAGTCTAAATCATAGACAGGAACTTGTAAGCAAGACAAAAGAAACATAAGAGAATACATTTAGATATAATATATTCTACATGAATACAATGTAGACTAAAAATGTAAATTGTGTATAAATCTAAAGCAATATTTTTTGTCTGTAAACCATGAGTATGAGAAATCTATGTATTGGTTTGTAAACAATAAATATAAGCATACTATAAATCAAAACACGATGTGAGGGAATAAGTTAACTATACAAACGCTTCACCTTTAAATAGGGGCAGGGCTTTGAAATTATGACATCACAACACTTCTGTATAAATACCAATGGAGAAGTGGCTTACAAATCCCTTTGCTTTTCGAACCAGCCAGCAGACGCCAGAAGTACTAGAGCAGGAGAATCCTTAGAGGTAAGCGAGAATATTTCTTTTTCTCTTTCCTTAAAACTTTAGAATACTAAGACAATGTTAATTTGTTGTTGTCTTACTCTCTTAGATTTCTCAAAACCCTCGCTTTGGGAACGTCTTCGCATCTTAAAGTCTTCACATCTTGAAGCTTATAAAGAGTGTCCCTTACCAGCCATACGCCAAAAGATAGACTCAGCTAATCTGCTGTAGTCTCACACTATAAAATCAACAATAGAAAATCATCATTTGTATATCTATAGCGTAATTCCAAAAGGTAAGAAGACCCCCTGCTTTTTTCCACGCAAAACTATTTAAATAAATATCTTTAAACTAAAAGACTGTAAACATCGGTTTTTATGGTCTAGGTGTAAGGGGTAACATCCAGACTTATCATGACGTCCTGAGCGTTTCCTCCAGTATCAGTATTTTACACGACCTCAAAGCTAAAACATCATTCGTGTCGGTAAGAAACCAGGAATTTAATCTTCAAAACTCTATTTGATAACGTTTTTTCTAAACCCTGACTCCATGTTCCAATATTTCTTCTATTATAGAACTTTGGTTTTAAAAGAAAAAAGTGGTTATATATCTCTGAAACGAAGAATGAGAAGTGAGCAGTGAAATCTTCAAAAAAAGGTAACGCGTGAATATGCAAATATTACATCGCGTTTATGCAAATTAGGAATTCCACTTTGGAGTAGTATATAGCGACATGATGGAATAGCTACAGATACAATTTTGTTTTTGTAGATTTCACATACCGAAACAAAGAGTCTTTTGAGGTGCCTCATTCTTCGTGGTTATTGTGAAGACTGAATGGCATATAAGAAGCCACTCCAGGTAAAAAATGCTTCCAATCTCATTAGGTGATAAAATAAAAAGTAATAGAACAAAGGATAACTGGTTGTAATAAAAAAAGAATATGGAAACAAAGTAGTCAATGAAAGTTAGGATCATGATACTAATATGTATTAACAAGCGATTGAAAAAAAGAACAATCATGAGTAAACAAATAATATCCAATTGTTTTTTCACTATGACCTTTCAGGCTTGATGAATATCGACTGTTTTTTAACCTGATATCGCAGAAATTACAGCTATCTAAGTAATTTTGAGTTCATCCTATATATAATGGTGAGTTACTTTTTAAATTTATACTGAACGGAAAAAGTATCTACCGGAAGCAGATACAAAATAGGTCGTTTCTATTAATAATATTTTACAAATTAATAAATGTAGAATGTTTTTACAATAGATATTAGGGAATATGTAAACTCCTAAGCAGACCATCCTTAGGAGATACACCAGTTACAAGAAATAGAAACATGGTTTTATACCTCTAACAACTTTACTTCTTTCTATTACTTTTTTCTCTCTCTCTTTTTTAAGTATGATGTAAAAATCCAAAGATATGACTATTTGCATTTGAACATGATAGAAAGCCTGATTATGATGGAAAGCCTTAAAATGTTACTATCTGCATCTACACGTTATTTACCAACTAAACATGTGCTTAACTGCCTTTATCAGATGTATTGAAAAAATGATTTAGATATATGTATAATCACTTTCTGATGCCAAGCTTAACTATAGGGATTGGGTTCTTAGACTCCTGTCAGGAACGCTCTTTTGGCTATCTTCAGTGGAAAAATCATTGATCTGACTTTTGTACCTGGCTAAAAAAAGAATACCTGAAATTAAAGAAAAAGTTCATTTTTTATATAAAATATAAGAGAATAATGCACTATAACACAATGTACGATATGTTGAGAAAAGCTAAAGATTTTTTGTTCTTTTTAGAAAAATTGGCTGCAAAAAATATTGTCCTGAGGAAGACACTACGACGTGTCGAAACGCGTTGACAGACTACAGCCACGCTAATACAATATATAGAACTCTCTCAAGCTTTTTTAAAACAAATGTTTCATTTTTGTCATTAACAAAAAAACTTTTTTATTGTATCAATTTATCTTGTATACATGATGTATGTGTTTAATCTATTTTTATCAATATAATTTAAAAAAAACTTTTTACAACAGTATATTTTTTTGTGTTATAGTTCATAAAAACTTTTTTGCATAATTTTTGTCTTTAAATAGCCAGTGTTTGTCTTGTAATTTGGCCTGGGTTGATACTTTCGCATTGAACTAATTTCCCTGACCCAGGAACTTTATCCTTACCAGGGGGTCCTTGATATATCACATATTTATATACTCGCCCCTGGGCCCTACACAGCCCTCCCTGATGCCCAGGACTTCTTGGATCTTTATTGCCTCCTTTTTGCTGGCCTTATGGACTTGAGGCTGCCCTAGCGCCCTGTGAGCGCTTTACTTTCTTTCCTGGATTTTCCCCCAGCTGAGGGAGAGCGTGGGCTTGGCAGCACTGTGCTGCACTGTTGTCTTGGGGGAATACCCGGCGTGGGGATCCCCCCGAAATGGATCCACTGCGGGTGCCCACCCCGCTTATTTAATTCTTTTTATTACGGGTGCCCACCTCGTTTATAGGAGCCTTAGCGGGTGCCCACGCCACTTCTACTTTTTGTTTGCGTACCGAGGGAGCCTACCCCTCATTTGTGCCCGAGAAATCACCGCCGCGGGTTAAAAGGAAGTCAGGCAGCCGATGCCTGCAGCGAGGTGGGACTTCACAAGTCCCGGTCCAGAGATGGGGGACCGGGTGAAGACTGGTGCTGCGAAGGCGGGGCTCTCCTGAGGAATGAGAGACCCGCAGGCTCCACAGAGAGTACGGAGACACAGAGGGGCTTGAGGCACACTGCCGGTGCCTGCCCCGCCGTGCAACAGAGAGAGACTACCCTCTGAGCCGGTAAGTGAAGCCGGCTGGGAGGGGGTTGCAGGGAAGCACAATGCCGGTGCCTCTCTTCAGGGCAGCCCCGCTTGGCAGAGGGCTGCCCCAATGCTTTCCCCTCATTTGCGTATCCCGGTGAGTGGGGGCTCCATGTTGCCTGGGGCCAGTCGAGGTTCCAGGCCTATGTGGTAACTCGAGCGGCCCCGTCTTGCAGCGGGCCGCTCCTACGTTTGGGGGCCATGTTGCTTGTTTTAGGAGCCTAGGTGGCTCCCCCGCCCCCCATGAGTTTCCGAGCCCCGTGGCTCCATGAGGGCAGTATTGGTTTTACGAGCCAGCTGGCTTACAGGGGCACAGTTATTCCAGAGCCTAGAAGGGCTCCCCAAAAGGCACATTATTTGTTTAGAGCCTCGAGGGCTCCACCGTTCTGCGCAGTATTTTCCTAGAGCCTAGAGGGCTCCCACGTTTTGGCGCAACTTGTTCCAAAGGGCCAGTGAGGGACCATGCCGCATTGTATTTTCCAGCTGCCCAGCAAGTAGTGGGCAGCTGCACCGTTTAGGTCTTACTTTCTAGGGACATGTGTTCTCTTGAACGCAGAAGTGAGTCGCACTTCTTCGCCCCTACTTTGGCCTTCCACAGCTGCGCAGCACTTAGTGCCTGCTGCAGCGTTTAGGCCCCAGTTCATTGTCTTTAGCTGCCCAGCAAGTAGTGGGCAGCTGCAACGTTCAGGCTTGGCGCAGTGGCACAACCTGGACCTCCGCTGCTTAGGCAGCAGCCCTGACTCTGTGTACATAGGGCATTTGAGCCCCTTCCTAGATGGCCAGTTGACCAGGGGGTTGTGACATTTGTAGGGCGCAGGGCCTAATGTGATTTATGTGCTAGATGTGTATTATGTGCTAATGCTTTGGGTGTTAGGAAATGTACTGTGTATAGTATGTTTGGCGCACCCTGTTTAATGCCTCTAGATATGATTTATGCATAGGAGGTTGTTTTACCTTTTTAGGTTTATGTTAGGGAGATTATACTTCCCTATGTGATTTACGCCCCTAGTATAAGGTTTTACTTAGGTGGTGAGGGTCTACTGTAGTTAGACTTGTGGGATCCTGTGCCTGATGGATTTCCTGTCACAGACTGTTACCAAGTGCAGTGATTATCAGTGTTTACTGGCTGTACGTTCTATGACCTATTTTTCTTGTATGTTTATGATTTAGTTCACCTTGACCACGTTATCTATTTTTACCAAGTGCTGATGCTGACAGTGGTCCATGCGGCCCTGTCAGGTGTACATAATCCCTTGTAAATATTGCCCGCGCCAATTGGCACCATGTATATGGTGCGATTACTATCTGATGTGTTTTGAGAATACAAAGCCTATTTTTGATATAACCTTGTGTGGAGTTCCTTTTGTGGGGGGCCTGGGATGTTGTTGCTGGTGGGTGCGTGCGCAAATGCTTTACACATTGCCTCCGGGATAAGCCTTACTGCTCGTGCCAAGCTACCAAGGGGGTGAGCAGGGGTTATCTTTGGCGTGTAACTCCCTTGCCCTGACTAGAGTGGTGGTTTCTGCCAGGCTTTGGCGCAAGCCTCAGCCAACCAGAAATCCCATTTCTAACACAGTGTAGTTCCTATATTCCCAATAGGCTCTGCGCATTGGAATAATATATTCTATAGATGTGACGTAGGACTTATGTCGACTAGGTCCCTATCGAAATATATTAGACTTAATTGTGAGTGCCAGCTAGCTCAGAGGTCACTAGAAACTTTCTCGAGTTCACAAGAAGGGATTAAGGGCCAGATGTAGGTAAAACTTATTTACCGATTCTTCATTACCGAATTTTACCGATTCGGTAATTAAGAATCGGTAAATAAGAAGTGGGGGTATGTAGGAACATCCAGATGTTCCATTTACCGAATCGTTAAGAATCGGTATTTACCGATTCGGTAAATACCGACCGGTAATGCTCCATTCATTCCTATGGGCTTTGAAGCCCATAGGAATGAATGGGGCATTACCGGTCGGTATTTACCGATTCGGTAAATACCGATTTTGACAAGGGTGCAGGGGGTGTCACTTTGACACCCTCTAGCACCCCCACAAAAGGTTCAGGGGCCATATGGCAGGCATACCTGCCCTAAGGGCAGGTCTGCCTGTCATATGGCACAGGTGTGCATGCACACATGTGCATGCACACCTGAATCGGTATTTTAACATCAAATACAATTTGATGGTAAAATACCGATTTTGTAGGCCTTGTGGGACTCAGAAGAGTCCCACCTACATATCAATTTTACCGATTCTGTAAATATACCGGTCGGTAAATTTACCGACCGGTATATTTACCGAATCGGTAAAATTACCGATTTTCCCTGTTTACCTGCCCCTACATATCAAATGCCAAATACCGGTCGGTAACGGCCGAATTCGGCCGTTACCGACCGGTAAAACCCTACCTACATCTGGCCCTTAGTTTCTTACAACCGCATAAACATGACAACCTTGTTTCCCCAAGATAAAACTGATCTTCAGAGTCGTGGAAGCAATAGATAGATATTTCACTCAGTCAATCGTGCATTCTTCGTTTCACCAGAGGTGCAGAGAAATAGAGAGACGGCGTTTTCAATGAAAAGATTTATTGAACAGTCTTCTTTCTCAAGCATAAGAAACAAACTGCTACAATCATAAAACTGGTTGCAAAATATAATACATACAGTAAAAAGAGTGGAATAAAATAATACTGTAAGAGCATTGTATGGTGCCTAGACCATAGATAAATACATACATACATAACAGAGGCTAAAAGTACTCAACTGGTGCTTCTAAAATATGCCTACCCGATGTACCTAACCTAATCTTAGTACAAGGGAACAAGTAAGTGAGGCGTAGCATAAATGTAATATTCTTTGCCAAGAATCTGTCCAAGATTTCTCTTAGGGTCGAATCAGCTCCGTACCTTGATTTGGAATGAAGAAGGTCAGGCTCAGGACTCGATATGCCAGGGCAGCTTGGAAACACTGGAGCAGGATTTCTCGGCAAGAGAAAAGACAGCGTCTCTCTCAGTGCGTCCGCTGGAGGTCGGCTTCCTTCGGCACTTGCTGTAGCAGGATGTGTTGGGCAAGTAGATAGTCGAACTGCCCCAAACCACTGTGTGTTTGCTATGGCAAGTGTGGGCATATTTATACCTTGAAGGTACCGAGTTTGACGTAAAGGTGGACATAATAACTTCATCAAAGAGTCTTAGTTCTTTGAAAACTCCATGAGTTCTTGGACAAGTCAGTTTTCGAGCAAGGAGAAGTCCCTAGCTGCTGAAGCCGAGTTTTCCAAGAAATCGTTGTAGATTTTCGGAACTAGTGGAAGTTGCCCTGCCGTATTTGGACTGCATGAGCTATGTCTAAATATGGTTATGATTCTTATGCATATATAAATGCCTCTCCTTTCACACCTCTCTCTCAGATGACAGGTGTGTGTAGTATTTAGTCGAGAGAGACTGACTTCCCTACTAACACCCCTCTATCTGATATTAGGTGTGCATAATAGGGTGTGGGAAGAGACTGCACTCTATTCATAACTCTTACGCAAGCTGATGGGCTTAAATTGTAGACTCTGATAAACGCCATCTCCAGTAATGCTCCTTCCTACAGTAGCAAGAGGAGTGCATACTACAGTTATTCAAAATCACCTACTCCTTTCTACTTTTCACCATCCCATGAGAGTCTTGTGAGAAGGTAATATTTTATAAACAAATTAACCTGAGAGGGGGGCATGCAGCAACACTCACTGGACTGATTTTGGTCCCGGGGACCCCATCCCCTGGGCCCACCAATTTTTATTTATGTGACCCCTTCCCAGGACATATTTTGGCATCAGGGACCCCATCTCCCGGGGCTAGGCCATGAATAGAATGGGGATGAGGGCACATGGTCCTCCTCCCTGGGCTGTTTTATTTCCCCGGAGACCCGTTCTTCCGGGCCCTGGACTTATTGTAAATGGGCCGTATTCTGTCCCTGGGAACCACATTTCCCGGGGATAAACTTATTTATAACTGGGCGGGGGCACACAACTCCCCTTCCATGAGCAATATTGGCCCCAGCAACCCCATCTCCCGGGGCTTCATCACTTATTAATTGGGGAGGGGCGTTTGGCCCCCCGGTCTATTTTGGCCCTGAGTAGCCCATCTCCAGAGGCTTAGCTATTATGCTAAGTGGGTCGGGTACTCAGCCCCATCTTTGGGCCAGTATTAGCCCTGGGGACCTCATCCTCCAGGGTGTGGCCTTTTACTGAAAGGGTAGGGGCCGCACAGCCCACCTTTGTGGTTTAATATTGGCCCCAGGGATCCTATCCACCTGGACCCAACCAGTTACTGCAAGGGTAGGGGGGGTCGTGGGGTCACTCTCTCTGGGCCGATGTTGATCTCAGAGACCCCATCCTCAGGGCACTACCAGTCAATTGTGGTTGCCCTGGCCCCACTCAGGGTGTCCAGTGTCTTTTTGTTGGTGGCCCCAGGGAGATTCTTTAAGTGCATGGTTACCCGTAGGCATCCCAGCTCTGATTGAGCAACACAGGATGAAGATGAAAGCTCCATGTGGGTTAATTCACTAACACAAAGGTTTTAAGCCGTTTTCCGAAAGATTATTCATCATCAATTGTCTGCAAGGCAAGGGGGCAGAGGGTTCCAATGTTTTGCCACAAGGATCTTTCTCTTTTTATATCCCTTTTCACTGGCATAACAATGGCCAGTAGGGTGTTTGAGGATCTGAGGGCCCTGTGAAGAATATATTGAGCAATCAGCTTTTGGAGATTGAGGGACCTTGATTTCGGAGGGCCCTATGTGAAATGCACAGTTTCTTGAAATTGATCCTCTGCACGACTGGGAGTCAATGGAGATCGGCCCAGGCCTGACATGCCAAAAGGTGTCTAGGAATCGTTAGCAGGGTCCTTGATGCTGCATTCTGGACCACCTGAAGTTTGCCTATCACAGCTTTTGGTGGTCCGAGATAGAGAGAATTTCCATAGTCCAGGTGGGAGAGAATCAAAGCCAGGTCTACTAATATCATAGAAAGAGGGGTTATCGGATAAAGAAGTAGCAGCAGGCTGAAAATGTAGTTGCTTGAATCTCCATGGAGAGTGTTATGTCAGCCCATACTTCCAAACCTTTAATAGCCATTTTAGGGGCAAGGCATGGCATTAGATGGTCAGGCCAGCCAAGGGGCTTTTGAGGGTTTGCATTGTTCCCTAATATCATCAGCTCGATTTTATTTCCATTGAGGTTGATCCAGCTAGCTACCCTCTCAAGGCATGGCCCTAGGTTAGGGAGCAGTGTGTTTGCAGTCAGGAGTAAGGGAAAACATCAGCTTTGTGTCATTCACATAGGACACCCATGAGATCCCAATAGCCAGTACAATGTTGGCCAAAGCCTGCATGTATAGATTGAACAATGTGGGACTCGAGGATGATCCCTGAGGGACAGCGCACTGCAAAAAGAGAATTTCTAAGGCACATGATTTATCAACAACCTGAAAAGATCTATTCCTCAGAAATTAGCTGACCTATTTGAGGATCAAGCCTAACACTCCTTCATTCCAAATCCTCTTAATGAGGGTCTTCTGATCCACTAGATCGAAGGCAGTGCTTAGGTCTAGGAAGATGAAAGCTACAGTACTTCCTAAACCTAGTTTCATTTTTGCCTCCTCCTCAACTGCCAGGGGGGCGGTTTAGGTGCTATGTTTGGGCCAGAAACCTCTCTGGGTAGAATGCAGGATGTTGTAGGCTTCCGTGAACTCTGAGAGACGAGAGTTGACATATCTTTGCATCACCTTACTCAGTCCTGGGAGTAGAGGGATGGGTTAAAACTTCTCTTGACGGCATGGATCATAGGTTTCCTTAATATTGCTTTCACCATAGTGTATTTCACGCTAAGAGTACTATTCCCTTCGCAAGAGGGAGTTTACTCATATCTGCCAACACTGAGAAAAGGATATTGGCTCCCTTAGGAGGATATATGGGGGGTAGTGTTGAGTGTGGAGAACGACGTAACCTTCACAAAGAGACAAGCAAAATTCTCATGGGAGATACTTGGGAACTCCATGAGTCCCAGTTCCCAGTCTTCCGCCTTATTGCTGGCGACTTCCTGACCTAGATTTCATCAGAATCTTGGAAATGACATATATGTCATGTATCTTTTTTTTAAACAAGAGCAAGGTCATTACATCTCGCATTGGAGAGGTCAGGAGTGGGGCCGCTTGAGGAGAGCTCTGATAGTGACATGGTAATTCTCAATATTTCACGAGGGGAGTTAGCTGCCCCCAGGTTTTTTTTTCATACGAGGAGGCCTGGGTAGAATTAATTTCAGCGTGGTAATTCCCCACCATCTCTCAGTATTTTACTTCATCATCTGCTGCACATGTTTTTTTCCATTGTCTTTCAACTATTTTCCATTGTTTCTTTAGGGTCAATAGGTGGGGGGTATACCAGGGGGCAGATTTATCTTTCGAGTTCCTGGTTTGGGTGGATATAAGAATGGTCGCTACCACTGAATGTATGAACCACTGAGAAACCTTAGCGTGTGCATCTTGTTTAGGCCTGGGCGGAAAACTACGCTACGCTCGCGTAGTTTGCGCTACTTCACACTACACGATTTGCACGTAGCACAGTGCAAATATGTGTAGTGTAGCGGTCATTTTTTGCTTGCTCGCGGTCCTCAACGTCAAGTTGGCGACCGCGAGCAAGCAAAATGACAACCCGACGGGACTTTTTTTCAACGCGGGGAGGTCAGGTTTTTCATTGCGAGTGTTCGCTTATGCTCGCGACGCACGCGTTAAGAAACTACCAGTCCGTGTTGAGAAAGCTGCAGCTCGACTAAAAATCTACTCGAGCGGCAGAAAACGACAGCTTGCACTGTGTAAAATGCCGTTTTCAATGTTTGCACAGTGCGGACAATCATCCGGCACTGTGCAATCATCCCCGAACAGGCTAGTACGCAGTTTGTGTAGTGCTACGCGTAGCTCGCATAGTGCAAAGTGCACTTCGCATAGCTACGCATAGCGCTACTTCGCAAACTACGCCCAGGGTTAATCTTGTTGGTCAGCATTCAGTTTCGGTCTGACTGAGCTGAGTGCAAATGCCCATTCATCCTCATTTAGCGTAGGCCAGCTGCGGTTACTCCAGGTAAAAGGTTTTGCACTGAGGTGGGGAGGAGAACGTCAAGGAGTTGTCAAAATGAATGGGATCATGAAATGGTCCTACCAAGTCACAGGTAATGAATCCTGTACTGTATTGTATTGTGAACATTAGGTCAAGTAAATTATCTTTTCCATGGGTGGCCTTTTATGGGTTTTTTCCAGGACACATAGACCATGCCCCACATCCTAAAAAATGCCCCTTCAAGAGAAATGTAACTCATGTGACAGCCAATCAGATCACTCAGATTTGCTTTTTCTACCAGTAGAATATGGATTCAAAAGCAACGAAGGGAGAGAAGGCTTCCTCGTACAACAGGACTCCTTTGTTTTCATATTTTCTGGACTGCTGGGGATCACGAATTCCAAATTGCAAATGTGTTCAAAAGTGTTAACCATTTAAAGCCTATTCTGTAACTTTTGTAAACATGTATATATTACACTGTAATTTAGGCTCTCAGCCCATGAAAAATTACTATGGAAGTTAAAATGAAAAATCACATCTTTTTCATACCCTCAAATTTTTTTCCCCTGCACATATCTGCATGTAAATTGCCACTTCACACATTAGCTGAATACACCAAGAGAATCCAAAAAGTTATAGGTAAATCAAAAAAATGCCCTTTCAGTAGAAGGTGCAACTAACCCATAACTACACTGTAGTGACCAACACTCTGCAATGTGTATAGGACATAGTATATAAACAGTTCAAAACATAAATTGAATTGAAACCATGCACTGAATTGACAAGAATTAGATAGTGTGATCCGGAGAACTCCTCAAGGGCAATAGATGTAAATGTTACATATGTTATATATCACATACATCACAATTCTAAAAATGTACAATTATTTATGTATTTAGTGGTTTTATAAAGTGCTTCATCATGAGGAGACATTAGGGTGCATTACACATATCTATGTGCTTTGCATAGAACAGGACAAAAATAGAACGTACGTCTTCATAAGAAAAACAGTGCACTGGTGGAGAGGAATGGGTGAAAACATGGAACCATCTTTACAGACTGAGACGTATGATAAATTAGCTGTGAGAATAGCAATTTGTGTTTTTCCTTAGCAACAATAGTATGAATACGCCCATAGTCCATCAAGGAGGGAGTTTCAGATGCATGCACCAGCACAGAAAAAAGGTCTGATTGAGCAATTGTGAGGGTTCGAGGAGTCCGGTGAGTCTGCTACTCTAATCTCATTTAATCTAATTAATTGTATTACTTTGGAAGTCATGCAGCCCTTCTTCATATTTATCGTCAGTTCGATGGGAAGACCCAGAACGTTTTTGAGTATGGATTTAATGTGGTTGAATTTCCAGGCAGAAGAGCGAAAATGTGCCAGAGAGAGAACATCACTGCATTGATTGATGGCAGTGATGGTTTAGGTTGCAAATCAGGACTCTTTTTCAACAGTCTAGGCATGAAAACATTAGTGCATGGGTGGCAAGTTTAATCTAAGGTGATGGGAGATTGTTTTAATCTTTTTTAGATAGAGAAAGTGTTCGTTGGCTAACTTGGCAATTTGATGTTTATGTGGGATGAACGTGTTTGTGAGAGAAGACAATGGATTCCATACTGGATAGACTTAGCTGCAGAAAAAAGTAAGGCATCCAATGTTTGAGTTTGCTGATGGTCAGAGGGAAGCTGTGGATTTTCATCTGTTGGTAGTAGTAGGTCAGAGACAAAGTAAGCAAACTGCTTTAGGTTGTGTACTGATCTACCAGAGAAACAATACCAAAGTCCTCAAGATGTGTAGGAGGACTAAAAAGCAGAATTCTCCATTGTTTATGAGATTTTGTACATCAGTGAAAATTCTAAGTGTAGCAGTTTTTTAGTGCTAATTCCAGAGTGAAAACTAGACTGATAGTTCACTAGAAAGATACCACCTGTTGATATAATGCACTAATTAATTAAAGACACACACCTCCACACTTTTGCCTAGCCATGGGTGATTTAAGATGGGTCTGAAATTTGCTAGGCTCAAAATCCTCAAGTGGGGTAAGGCTGCAAACTGTATCTGTGGAAATCCTTTCGAAGTCAGAAAGCCATTTTATCAGGTCCCACTGTGGCAGTTCGTTTTAAAAGAAAACCTCAGAGTGTAAACATTCTAATTTCATGATCAATAAAGTCTTCTCGTCTGGTCTATACTTTTTGTGCCTTTTCCATGTCCTTTGGACTTAGTCTTTTTTTTATCTCAAAAGTTACAACTGGGGCAAACCTGGAAACTGTATATGACTAAGTCCTCCCAAAATTAAACACATTTACTGCGAACTCTCACTGATGCTCCAGTGGTCTTGAAAGACCAAATATTCTACAAGTCACAACTTTTCAGATTTTCTGAAGCAGCTCCTCTTGGCCACTTCTAAGGCTGCCATGGCCATAGGCCCAGAACTTAGGGGCCATGATTCACTCCAGTAGAGGCCATCCGCATGGTCCAGTCCAGGTCAACAGGCTATTTCAGGAAAAGGTAGCTACATAGGAGATCAGCCAGCCAAACACTTGCCACTTCTTAGTCCTTGGTACAAGTGGAAGCATGACCAGACCTTCAGGTCTCTACACAAGACAGAAACAGCAGGTCATGTCCTGCACAATAGACAAGACTGGAAATTATCACCAGGGTCCTCCTTTGCTCAAAATGCTGCTAGGTATGTATCCCTATTAAGAGCCATATCTCTGTGCACTTGCAAGGGATTCTATTTCATTGCACCTTTGTTTTTAATCTCTGTGCAATTTGCCCTCTCAGGGTAAGTGTCAAGGTGCTCCCACTTCTTCCCCAAAGACCTCAAGGTGGAGTGCTGTAGTTGATTGGCAAAGCAGCCCATTGTCATAATCTTTCTTGTGAGTTTTGTTAGTGCATATTCTGGTGCCCATTATATATCTTATATGCCTTGGAACTAAAGTAGTAATGTTTTTATGTCTTCCCTTGGGACACCCTGCTGCCACATCACGCACGTTGTAAAATGCATATTGAGATTCTTTGCACATAGTTGTAATTCAAATATGCCACATGCGTGAAACAGCTATCCTGAATGGAAATTGCTCAATTGGTTCACATTGCTGCTGCTTGATGCCCATTCAGCTCGCTACTTTTGTGGTTGCTGAGATTGCAGTGCCAAGTCTATTGGCAGTGTTTGTGGAGTGCTGGTTATTCTAGTCACCTGCATCGCCTCTGCCCCGGAGTAATGATGTCAACATTTATAAAAAAAAAGCAGCAAGGGGCAGATTTACAAGCCTCTTGCCCTGCCACTATGCCACTTTTTGTGACGCACCGGCAGTGCATTTCTCTGCCCCATATTTACAAGGACAGGAAAAGTCACCCTGCGTGACTTTTCCTGTCCTTGTAAATATGGCCCCTTTACATGCCGACTTTTGCGTGAATGGGGCATTCCATGGGTGTTGCTGTGGGTGTTCCCACACAATACCCACGGAAACAGACACATTTCCAGATTTACGAGAAATCGTAAACCTGGAAATGAGGCAGAGGGCTAGCCACCCTAGGGATGGCGTAGCCAGGCGCAATGAGGAGAAATGTTTTTAGTTCTCCTTGTTTTTTTCCTCTTTCAATGCGTGCTACATTCTACAGCACGCATTGAAAGAGGAAAATGACTATAGTGATTTTTTTTGTGCAGGAAGGTGCCCCTTTCTGCACAAAAACTATTTTCCCATGGCGCAGGAAGCTGTTTGTGCGCCAGCGCAGGGGAGAGCACAGGAATGCGACATATCATTGTAGATATGTCGCATTCCTGATCAGGTGCTCCCCTCACCTAGAGGAGGGGCGCCCTTAGTCACGCCAGGTAACCAAGCTTAGTTGAAGGGCTGGTTGCGAACACCGACCTTTTTCCTGATAACGTAGGAAACCGAAACCTAAGAGTATCGGTTATATAAGGCGGCTCCCCTGGGGTCTCCTCCTCTTTGTCTCCTGGGACCCCGGGGAAGCCTCAAGAACTTTTGAAGCCACCCTCCCACCAGGCAGAAAGGCTCGGCGGAGCGCTGACAGTTAACACAAAGGGGGCATGCGCAGCAATGGAGGATCAGCGACTGGAGGGACCCCAAGAGGGGGTACAATTGAACTATACATTGGATAGGCGGGGAGGGGACTGACCTGCTGGTGGTCCTCTTCTGGCGAGGATAGGCGCAGGGTTAGGACTGACCTGCCGGTAGTCCTGCTACTGCCTTATTCCGCAACATATGGACTGTGTGGACTATTTGGGAGGAGGCCTGTGGTCAGGTACCTCAGTGGTCCGGAGAGCTATGCGGTGCCCTGTATTCAAGTAATGCAATGTTGGCTGTAGCGCGTTGGGGCCTGCTGGCACAAGGTGCGCAGCTGGGTGGATCGGCCGAGTCGGCCAACAAATTTATGTACATGTGCATGGCTAAACTGAAATCAATTACAATGATGTGTCTAATTTCCTTACTGCATTTGACATATGGAGATTACAAAGTCTGTTGCTGCAAATTTGATATTTATCCAAATAATGCTTTACTCGTTTTCTCCCGTAGTGGTTGTGTAGATTTATATGGTTAATGTGAATAAAAGTCTACGCCTTGACAACACAACCGATTCTGGATATTGTTGGCCTCAGGGAAGCTGGGAAGTGTAAAAAGGGTGAGAGAGCAATTGTGTCCTTGTGCGCGTACTATGTGCTCTGTATTCCCACAGCATGGGGCAGCCAAAGTGCTTGTGGTGCCGCGCTGTGGCACTTCTTGTAGATCTTCCCCAAAGTGTCTTAAAAAGTTCTTTATTGGACGAGAGACTAATGAAGAATTGATTAACTTTCTAGTTGTTCATATGTTTAAACTTTCCTATGGGGTATTTTTTATTTTTTATCATGACGTTTCGTATTAATAATTTAGCTTTATCCATTTATCTTGCTGCAAAAGCATAAGTTACAAAATCTACTTGTTCAAGGTTCATAGTGAAAAAGGCATACATATTTTTGAAACAAAAATACATTAGAGATTGCACATGGAATTTTCAAATGATAATTTTGAACGTGTATACATTCTCACATTGCATGTGACTTTCAGTGTGTGAATGCATGTCAGTTAATCGCGCTTAAAGAACATACATGTATTGCCTCAAATAATAATCGTGCATTGCGCAAATAATTTCGAAAATTGCCAATATCCTTTGGACATGCTTGCATGTTCCCATGATCTTTTTTTCGTAAAAAACACATTTGTACCTTCAAATCAGTCACTCACAGTTCAGGATCGCACAATTTGTTTTTTAAATCACAGGGGAAAAACGTTGAATGAGTTTTTCTTAGCTGACTGAAATTTTTCATATGCGCATTTGAGAATTGCGTGCAACAGTTCTCCAATGGGCATTCGTGTATTGGGGCTATAGAATCGTTTGCCTTCTCTGGAGAGCTAATTTCACTACCTGTACATAAAAAAGGCCTCGCTTTCGAACAGATCCACATTTTTTAGCAAAGAACCATCAATGAACATACTGAAACTTCTAGGCAGCGGGAGGCTGGTTTTTCGGACTCTGCACCTGATCCTGTTGTACCTGGTTTTATTCGACCGGAGCATGAATATTTTGTTGATGACAATATTTCGCAGGAGTTTCAGGCAGCATTTTCTAACCCACAGTCAAGTTGGGATAAGAAGTTCTTCTGATGTTCTGGAGGAATGGCCTAATTTAGCCCCCAGAGAGCTATCTACACCAGGCGTCTACAAAGAGTAGTTTCTGGGCTACTGGTAGCTCTCCAGCTGCGAGTAGTTCTCCTGTGTGCAGCCCAACATACTAAAATTAGAAGCTTTCGCTTGGTTGAATTAATATGGGAATAACAACATTGAAAAGTGTATGTTTGAGGTGAACATGGGTGTAGTTCCAAAACCCAAAATTTCAAAACTATATTTATTGACAGCTGGTATTTACATGTTTAATCAGGCAGCTTTGGGAGATTTATTACTAAAATGATTCCTTTTGTGCTAGGGGGCATTGCTGCTGTTCCTGTTATGTATTACTTTTGAAGATGTATTCAAAACTGATTAAGCCTTTTTTACATTATTGCGTGCAGTCCTACGCTGTGGTGTGGCAGGTTTTGAGAACATAAAGGTCCTTTTTATACAAGGCAAACTTTTTATATACACTGTAAAACAATGTAATGGTGCCTGCTTGGGATTCGTGCTATCTTCTCTGTGCAGTAGGCATTTAATATACAGCATGTGTTCAGTCACCTTTGGTAATACCAATGACTCTGCCCATACTCCCACAGAGCGTACTGGGCATAGCTTCCAGCTGGCACTCAGGTTTGAGTTTAAGAGCTCATTGTACATAACCTTGAGTTACTTGTAGCACTATTGGTCATAGGAAGTAACTTTCCACACTCTGTAAATAGTAGATGCACACCAAGAGCTAACTTTAAATGACGTCTCAAATGGCATCACTGATGACATTATCATGTGAGTGCCTTTTTAAGATTTTATGGGTGTTAAACATATATACTAACCTACTATAAAAAGAAGAATGTGTATACTAGGTGCACAACTACTAAGTGATACTACTTATAACATTTATTAGGTGAATTGCTGCGTGACTGTATGTATCCTTGTGTGTATAGGCATGTAAGTGGCCGTATGTGTGTGTGTGAAAAGCTGTGTGGGTGAGTGAGTTGTTGTGTGAGTGGCAGTATTGGTGATGGAGTGGGTGTGTCAGTGGCTGTATGGGGGAATGTGTGGTGGTGTGAGTGGCTCTATGGGTGGGTACGTGGGTGTGTAGTCACAATAAGGGTGTGTGGGTTTCTGAACGGCTATATGATTAAATGACTGTGTAAGTGGCTGTATGAGTGAGTGAGTGGCTGTTTGAGTGGGTGTTTGGTTAAGAGAGCTGGTGTGTGAGATTCTGTATTGAAGAGTAAGTGTCTGTGTGAATGACTGTGTGAGTGAGTTATTGGATGGGTGAGTGCTTGTATGGATTTGTGAATAGTTATGTCAGTGTGTCGGTGTGTGAGTGAGTGTGTGAGTTCCTGCATGTGGGATTGAGTGGCTGTGTTAAGAGGCTGTATGGGTGAGTGAGTGGGTATGTGAGTGACTGTATAGGTAAAAATGTGGATGTGTGAGTAGATATGTGTGTGAGTGTGTAGCTATGTGAGTAGCTATACAGGTGAGTGACTGGTTGTATGAGTAGTAGTATAAGTGAATGAATTGTTGTGTGAGTGGCTGTACAAGTGAGTGAGTGGGTTTGTGAGTACTTCTATGGAGGAGTAAGTGGGTGTGTGAGTACTGCTATGGGTCTGTGAATGGGTATGTGAGTGGTTGTGTCGGAGTAGGAGTGGGCGTATGAGAGGTTGTATAGGAGTGTGAGTGGTTCTGTGGATGATGTCATCAGTTATGTCATCAGTGGTATCATTTGAGATGTCATGAGTGATGTCACTGGTCATGTCATGAGTGATGTAATATGTCAGATCATAAGCAGTGTAACTATAACGTCCTTTTAACCTTTGATTTTTAAAGTTAATTTCTATGTTTTTTTAACTAGTAGTCATGTTTGCAGAGTGGTGGAGAAAGGGGGTGGGACCTCCATCCAGCTCACAGAAATACTGCTGTGTCAGACTTATTGGAGGTAACAGGACAGCTTCTGGGACCCCAAAAACCTTCAGCATCCAAGAGGACTTAATCAACCAATGAGCAGTGCACCACGAGGTGCGTTTGCAGAGTGGTGGAAAAAGGGGCGTGGCCTCCGAAGACCTCTCAGCAATTCCACTGGGTGGAAATTACTGGATGGGACAGGAGGCCCTGTTGGCCCCTAGGACTCTCTAGAACCAAGGGGATGCCCTCCCCAACCAGCAGTGAGCCAGGAAGCACATTTGCAGAGTGGTGGAGAAAGGGGGTGTGACCTAAAAAGTCCTCTAAGCAATTGCACTCTGTTGGTATTACTGTAGGTAACAGGAGGGCTTATTGGTCCCAAGGACCCCCAGCATCCAAGGGGACTTTATCCCCCAACCAACAGTGCACCAGAAGGCACATTTGCAGAGTGGTGGAGAAAGGGGGTGAGGCCTCTGAAGGCCTCTTAGCAATCCTGCTGTATTGCTGACCAAACAAGTCAACGCCGTCTCGTCATCTTGTTTCAACACCCTGCGCATGCTCCGAAAGATCTTCCGGTGGATCCCCACCGAAACCAGGAAGACGGTCACCCAGGCCCTAGTCACCAGCCGACTGGACTACGGGAACATCCTCTACGCGGGAACCACAGCCAAACTATAGAAAATACTCCAGGGCATACAGAACGCCTCCGCACAACTCATCCTGGACATCCCCCGCCACAACCACATCTCTGCCCACCTGAGAGACCTGCACTGGCTCCCTGTCAGCAAGAGAATCACGTTCAGACTCCTCACCCATGCACACAAGGCTCTCCACGACAGGGGCCCCAAGTACCTCAACAACCGCCTCACATTCTACACACCCACCCGCCAGCTCCGCTCGACCAGCCTCGCCCTCGCCACCGTCCCACGAATTCGCTGAGCCACCGTCGGAGGAAGATCCTTCTCCTACCTGGCGGCCAAAACATGGAACTCCCTCCCTATCCACCTTCGCTGACCCAGGACCATCTCTCCTTCAGGAAACAACTCAAGACCTGGCTATTCGAGCAGTAGCGGATCCCTCCCCTCCCAGCGCCTTGAGACCCTAGCGGGTGAGTAGCGCGCTATATAAATATGACTGATTAATTGATTGATTGCTGTATGGGACTTACTGGTGGTAACAGGAAGGCTTGTTGGACCCCAAGGACCATCAGTATCCAAGGAGACTTCATCCCCCAACCAGCTGTGCACCAGGAGGTGCATTTGTGCAGTGGTGGAGAAAGGGGGTGAGGCCTCCGAAGACCTCACAGCAATTCCACTGTGTGGGAATTACTGGAGGTAACAGGAGGCCTTGTTGGCCCCTAGGACACTCTAGAAGCAAAGGGATGCCATCCCCAATCAGTAGTGAGCCAGGAAGCATGTTTGCAGAGTGGTGGAGAAAGGGGGTGTGGCCTCAAAAGTCCTGTTAGCAATTGCCCTCTGTGTGTCTTACTGGTGGTAACAGGTAACTACTAATAAGTGATACTACTTATAACATATATTAGGTGAGTTGTTTGTTGTGTGACTGTATGTATCCTTGTGTGTATAGGTGTGTAAGTGGCTGTATGTGCATATATGTGTGTGTGTGAAAAGCTGTGTGGGTGATTGAGATGCTGTATGAGTGGTGGTGTTGGTGAGGGAGTGGGTGTGTCATTGGATGTGTGGGTGAATGGGTGGTGGTGCAAGTGGCTCTATGGGTGGGTAAGTGGATGTGCAGTCACTGTATGAGTGAGTGTGTGAGTTTCTGAATGGCTATATGAGTAAATGACTCTGTGTAAGTGGCTGTATGAATAGGTGTTTGGTTAAGAGAATTGGTGTGTGAATTTCTGTATTGGAAAGTAAGTGTCTGAGCGAACGACTGTATGAACGAGTTATGGGATTAGTGAGTGCTTGTATAGATTTGTGAATGGCTATTTCAGTGGTTGTGTTGGTGTGTGAGTGCTTATTTGGGGAATTGAGTGGCTGTGTTAAGAGGCTGTATGGGTGAGTGAGTGGGTATGTGAGTGACTGTGTAGGTAAAATGTGGATGTGTGAGTAGCTATATGGGTGAGTGGATATGTCAATAGTTATACAGGTGACTGACTGGTTGTATTGAGTGGTAGTATGAGTGACTGAATGGTTGTGGGAGTGGCTGTACAAGTGAGTGAATGGGTGTGTGAGTACCTCTATGGAGGAGTGAGTGGGTGTGAGAGTACTGGTATGGGTCTGTGAATGGGTGTGTGAATGGTTCTGTGGGAGTAAGAGTGGGTGTATCAGAGATATTTTAGAAGTGTGAGTGCTTCTGTGGATGATGTCATCAGTTATGTCATCAGTGGTATCATTTGAGATGTCATCAGTGATGTCACTGGCAATGTCATGAGTTATATAATATGCCAGATCATAAGCAGTGCATTGTAATGGCCTAACTTATAGTTATAGCTCAGGTAACTACAAATGTTGCATTTCACAGTTTTTATGAGTGAGATCGGAGCCTAGCTATAATGTCCCCATAACCTTTGTTTTTTTCAGTGAATTTCGAAGGTTTTTTAATTTTATTTGCTAGCTATAACAACCCTGTATCTGTAGTTTTTTTAAAGTGAATTTCTTATGTTTTTCAAAATCAATTTCGTAACTATAACGTCCTTTTTACCTTCGCTTTTAAAAGTGAATTCCTCTGTTTTTTTTAACTAGTAGCCATGTTTGCAGAGTGGTGGAGAAAGGGGGCGGGACCTCCAACTAACTCTCTGGAATCCTGCTGTGTCGGATTTATTGGAGGTATCAGGACAGCTTCTGGGCCCTCAAGAACTTTCAGCATCCAAGAGGACTTCATCCACCAATGAGCAGTGCACCACGAGGTGTGTTTGCAGAGTGGTGGAAAAAAGAGGCGTTGCCTCCGAAGCCCTCCCAGCAATTCCACTGTGTGGGAATTACTGGAGGTAACAGGAGGCCTTGTTAGCCCGTAGGACACTCTAGAACCAAGGGGATGCCATCTCCCAACCAACAGTGAGCCAGGAAGCATGTTTGCAGAGTGGTGGAGAAAGGGGGTGTGGCCTCAAAAGTCCTCTTAGCAATTGCACTCTGTGGGTATTACTGGAGGTAACAAGAGGGCTTATTGGTCCCAAGGACCCTCAGCATCCAAGGAGACTTTATCCCCCAACCAGCAGTAGACCAGAAGGCACATTTGCTGAGTGGTGGAGAAAGGGGGTGAGGCCTCTGAAGGCCTCTTAGCAATCTCGCTGTGTGGGTCTTACTGGTGGTAACAGGAAGGCTAGTTGGACCCTAGGACCCTCAGCATCCAAGGGGACCTCATCCCCCAACCAGCTGTGCACCAGGAGGTGCATTTGTACAGTGGTGGAGAAAGGAGGTGTGGCCTCCGAAGACCTCTCAGCAATCCCACCACGTGAGACTTACTGGGGGTGTGCAATTACCTTAGTAATACCAAAATGCTGCCCATGCCCCCCCCTGAGCTTACAATGCATAGCTTTCAGCTGGCAAACAAGTCCTAGATTAAGACTTCACTGCATATCACCTTGAGTAACTTGTAGTACAGGTGGTCACAGGAAATAACCGTCCACGCTCTGTACATAGTAGATGCACACCAAGATCTAACTTTAAATGACATCTCAAATTACATCATCAAGTGAGTGTGTTTTTAAGAGTTTAGGGGTGTAAACCAAATATACTAAACTACAATAAAAGAAAAATTAGTATACTAGGTGCAATACTACTGCTAAAATGTAGGAAGTGAGCCACTGTTGACTGTATGTATCCTTATGTGTATGGATGAGTAAGTGTCTGTATCGGTGTATACGTGGATGTGTGAGTAGTTGTGTGGGTGAGTGAGATGCTGTGTGAGTGATGGTATAGGTGAGTGAGTAGTGGCGTGAGTGGCTCTATGGGTGGGTAAGTGGGTTTGTAGTGACTGTGTGGGTGAGGGAAGGGGTGTCAATGGATATACGAGTGAATGACCCTTTGTGTAAGTAGCTATATGAGTGATTGAGTGGTTGGTTGAGTGGGTGTTTGGTTAAGTGAGTTAGTGTGAGTGATTGTATTATAGAATAAGTGTCTGTGTGAATGGCAGTATGAATGAGTGAGTGGATGAATGAGTGCTTGTATGGATGTATGAATGGGTATGTAAGTTGTTGTGTGGGTATGTGAGTGAGTGTGTGTGTGAGTGTTTGTATAAGTGAGTGAGAGGCTGAATTTCACAGTTTTTTATGAGTAAAGTCTGAGCCTAACTATAACTATAACGTCCCCGTAGTCTTTGTTTTTTTCAGTGAATGTCTAAGGTTTTTTTCCATTCTATTTGGTAACTAAAACAACCCTGTAACCTTTGTTCTTTTAAGTGAATTTCTAAGGTTTCTCAAAATCTATTTCCAAACTGTAATGTTCCTGTAACCTTTGTTTTTTTAATTGAATTTACATGGTTTTCTAGCTAATAGTTGTGTTTGCAGAGTGATAGAGAAAGGGGGTAGGGCATCCAGACAGCTCTCAGGATTCCTGACTTGTTGGACTTACTGGAGGTAACAGGGGGCTTCTGGGCCCCAAAGAATCTTCAGCATCCAGAGTGACTTCATCTCCCAACAAGCAGGACACCAGGAGGCATGTTTGCAGAGTGTTGGACAAAGGTAGAGTTGGCCCCAAGTACACTCTAGAGCCAAGGGGACACCATCCCCCATCCAGCTGTGTGCCAGGAAACATATTTGCCGAATGGTGGAGAAAGGGGGCTTAGTCTACAAAGTTCTCTCAGCAATTACATTCTGTGGGTCTTACTGGAGGTAACAGAAGGGCTTGTTAGCCCCAAGCACCCTCAGCAGCCAAGGGGACTTTATTCCCCAGCCAGCAGTGCACCAGGAGGTGCATTTTCAGAGTGGTGGAGAAATAAGGCATGGCCTCTGAAGTCCTCTTCGAAATCACGTCTTGGTGGAACTTACAGTGAGGGTAACAGGAGGTCTTGGTGGGCCCTAATGACCCTCTGCATCCAAGTGGACCTCATTCCCCAACCAGTAGTGCAACAGAATGGTGGAGACAGGGGCGGAGCCTCCAGCGACTTTCCAATCCCATATTTTTTAAATAATGTTTTTTATTTACTATGAGAGGGGAGCTGCGCAGCCCCCCTTCCCTGGGCCAATTTGGGCCAGTAAAAATCAATTATCTACTTAATGTAAAATATATAGGGCCAATTAAGATGTCAGTTGGATATCTCCGGTTTCCATTCCTACCACCTAATAACAATGTAGGTGGTCGGAATTAAAACCAGCCGGTCATTCCGGATGGATTCTGATGGGCTGAAGCAGCCCCTTGGCCAGTCAGAGGCCCCAAAGTAATCCCAGAGGACAACGTTTCCACCGCCAGGTTTCCAACAGGTTTTCCATGCCTGCTTTCTGACATGGAAATCCTGTCAGAAAGTGACTTTGGGGGCCCCTAGTAGGGCCCATTCCTCCAGGGCCTCCAGTTGGGGGCAAAGGGAGCACCTATGTTGCCTCCTGTTCATCCCTGCACTGTGTGGAAGGCACTTTGAGGTGCCTGCCACATGGTCCAGGGATTAACAGAACTTCCCATTTTTCCATGGGAGCTTGTGCTATGGCCTGTTTACGGCCGCAGCACAAGCTCTCATAAAGGAAAGGACGCATGCGACCTCACCATGCTGTCGCATTGTAATGGTGGTGTTGGGTCCGCAACCCGTGGTCAGTCGGTCCCGAGACCGAGGCGATGTCGGGCGGATATGAGTCCAGTCGACATCGTAATCAGGCCCATAATGTTTTTGTAAATGTAATTGAGCAAGTTTTCATTAAAAACATATTTGGGGGGTACCGCATTACTTCCGTGTGTCCAAAACCATAAACGGGACCACAGGTACTCTATGTTTATTGATTCTGATCATGTGATCACAATGTATCCACAAACTGCGGATGTACAATAAAGCCACAAATTAAAAAATAATTATTTTAAATATGTACATCCCTCTACTTTCATTAATGACATTAGTGTGAACATATTTATAAGTATATGTATTCAGGACCCTCTATCTGTTTTTCAAGAAAGTTACTTGGTTTATGAATTTTGTTACCTCGAGAATCTACGGACTGGTAATGTAAATTTGCTTGAAGACACACCCAAACCTTGCCTATTGCTTGGGAACATTAGGACCTCATCCATGTACATGTAGAACCACACCCAAAAAACAGTTATTTCTCTGGTGAACTCTGTAGATAAAAGATTCAGAAACGAAGTTTTCTGTTTTTTGTTTACTTTTGTCAATAATTTGATATGATGGCTGAAGCTTCATCTTCTATCTAGGATGAACATCCACAATCTATTGAGGATGAGCAGGAAGATACACCATCTTCAAGAAAATAAAGTAAAGTCCGGAAGCCTTTCACAATACTTTCAGGGGAAAAGAAGGTTACTGCTTAATAAGTGCAGTGCATTATTTGTGGTAAACAGTTATCCAGAGGAACTGCTAAGAAGTATTCACCGCCCCCTACAGTCCCCCTCTTGAGAGAACCATTGTAAGCTGCAGTCATTACAGTATCAGCTGACAGTGAAGGATGGAGTAAGAGGGTTACTCACTGTTCAAAATGCCAGATGCTTCTGGCTGTAAAAAGGCCTTCTGTGGGTGCATTCCTGGACAGAGTGAAGAAACATTGCTGTTAGTTTTTTATTTTTTTTATTTTTTTGTCCAGTTGCCAGTTAATAATTTTTTAACACGGAAGCCAATTGCTTCTTTGCATTTCCTTTACCTTTCTCTTTTAGTTTCCTGTTTACTTTTTGTTAAAACTGTTAACATGATCTTCTCCAAAAAAGTGGTTCTTTTTATAACCACAATTTGGTCAAACAAAGAGCTAACTCTATGTTTTTAATGTGTCAGTGACTGTATCAGTGTAAGACTAGGTGTGTCAGCGGCTGTATCATGTGTGCCTGGGTGTGTCAGTGGTTGTATCAGTGTGTGTATGAATGTAACGGTCTGTGTATCGGAGTGTGGCTGGGTGTGTCAGTAGCTGTATCAGTGTGTGCCTGGGTGTGTAAGTGGCTCTATTGATATGTGAGTGGGTGTGTTATTTGGGCATATGAGTGTGCGCCAGGGTGTCTCAGTGGCTGGATCAATGTGTGCCTGGCTGTGTCGGTGGCTATATCGGTATGTGGCTGCATGTGTCAGTGTCTGTAACAATGTGCGCCTGGGTGTGTTAGTGTCTCCATTAGTGTGTTCCTGGATATGCCAGCAGTTGTATCTGTGTGTGTATGGGTGTTTGGGAATCAGTGTTTGGCTGGGTTTGTAAGTGAGTGTATAACTGTTTGGGTGGGTGTGTCCTTAGCTGTATTGGTCTGTTGCTGAGTGTGTCAGTTTTTGTGTCAGTGCTTGCCTGGGGGTGTAAGTGGCTCTATTGATTTGTGAGTGGTTGTGTTAATGGGTATATGAGTGTGTGCCTGGATGTATCAATAGCTGTATCAGTGTGTGCCTGGGTGTGTTAGTGTCTGCATTAGTGTGTGTCTAGGTGTGTCCGTGGCTGTATCAGTATGCAAATGGGTGTTTGAGAGGATGTATCAGTGTTTAGCTGAATGTCTAAGTGGCTCTATCGATATGTGCCTGGGTGTGTCAATGGCAGTATCGGTGTGTGCAGAAATGTATCAGTGTCGGTATTAGAGTGTGAATGGGTGTGTCATTAGCTGTATCAGTATGTGCCTGGGTGTGTCATTGTCTAACAATGTGTGCCTCGGTGTCACAGACTCTATCAGTATGTTGCTGCGTATGTCATTGGCTGTATCTGTGTGTGTAGGGTGTTTGAGAGGATACATCCGTGTTTGCCTGCGTATGTAAGTGGCTCTATCGATATGTACCTAGGAGTGTCAGTGGTGGTATCGGTGAGTGCATGAATATATCAGTCTCTGTATCTGAGTGTGGCTGAGTGTGTCTGTAGCTGCATCACTGTGTTCATGGGGGTGTCAGTGTCTAACAAGGTATACCTGGATGTGCCACACATTGTATCAATGTGTGGCTGGGTATGCTATTGGCTGTTTTTTGTGTGTGAATGGCTATTTGAGAGTCTGTATCAGTGTTTGGCTGAGTGTATCAGTGGATGCATTGATGTGTAGCTGATATGTCAGTGCCTGTATCAGTTTGTACCTCGTTGTGTGAATGGCAGTATTAGTGTCTATCTAAGTATAGACACTGAAAATGTAATTTTATGAAACAGTGCTGCAAAAAGTAATTAGTGAAATACATTACTCCAATAAGTGAATGCATACATCTGTGGGGAAGAAAAAAAACACAAATACGAGTTAGTAATACATAACACAATGCCGTTACAATTTCAATAATGCATTTCTTGAAAATAACAAAATAATTACTATTCATTTCTTATGCTCTAATGGTATGTTAAATTGAAATTAAGCATTTAATTTTTCCTGTTTTACTATTCGCAGTCTCTATACTTGCACACCATAAATGATGTATCACTGAAAGAATCACCATTAAACAATAGGAAAAAATCATAGAGATTGTAGAAAGAAACTGCACACTATGTCACTGCAATTAAGCAGCACTGTTCACTAAGCAATAATTGTACCTATACTTTCTCTACTAAGGTAAACAATATATATCATGTAAGTGAGACCTTTATCACTTGAACAACTTCGATAATATAAGGTACACTTGCATATGGAAAGCCTTAGAAAGACAATACCCATTGTAGGCCACATGAGGTCATAAATCCTGATAATGTATCTGCTATGACTAGACTATTCTACTTTCAGAACTGTGGGGCATATTACCAACGTTAAGCAATATTTATCGCTAACGATGCTTAGCAACACATTTTTTAACGCTAAGCATCGTCAGAAATTATCGCAGATAAACCTTGCTATTATCAAGGTTTATCGCAAATGCGATAAAAAACGGCCGCAATGCATGAATATCGCTGAAAAGTCAGCGATATTCATGCATTACCGAGCTAATGCTCTTAGCCATGTTATCCACCTCCCATTGGATAACATGGCTAAGAACTGCTCAGGGCAGGTGTTAGTTTTTGGAGATATTCGCGCTTAGCGCGAATATCTCCAAAAGTTGGTAATAGGAGATAGCGATGTTAGCGACTGTTTCCAGTCGCTAACATCTTGGCACGCCCACTTTGCATGTCATTAGTGATAAATATCACTGACATACAAAGTAGGGCCCAAGATGGTCGCTATCTCCTACTAGCTGTCGCTAACTGGTGTTAGCCACAGCTAGGTAAAAGGGAGATAATTTTATCTCCGCTTTCTTGGCCAGATGTGATAGTAAGTCCTTCATGAAGTGAAATAGCCATGGCAGAATATGTTCTTCCGGAAATAGATATTTGTCCTCTTTTGAAATTTGCAATCTCTGTTTCCTTTTTAATTCCATCTGCTCTGCATTGGTGTACTATTACAATAAGATATTTCCCACTTCTTCGTAGACATAATGTTGACATGAGATCTGAGTAACAATTTAGGCAGTTAATTTTTTGTATAGCTTGTTTGAAAAATCTGTCAAAAGACGCAGTTTTGGAAACTGGGTAGTGCTAAATAAAGAAATTGCTCAGAATCTATTTATGTACTTGATGGTAATGAGCAATCTTCACACTCATGGTTCCATGAGTAAGTAAGTCCAAATAACTCATCAACATAAATTTCTTCTTTTAATACACCAAATATCACCATTCTATACCCCTGTGCATCCTGGTGAATGTTTAGAGTAAACTGCACAGATCCACTAGATATATCTACAAGGTCTTGAATGTGTCGAACAGAACGTGTTGTAATCCTATCAGTGAATGAGCGTTGCAACAAAGCACACAGTGCAAAACACAATCTCTTCTGTGGTTTCTGTTAAATTGCATCTATAAGATAAGGACATTGAAAGAGTTAATTTAGAACAACATTTACATAGCAGCTGACACCAGAGGGATTTTTCAACTACTAACCAAGAATATCTCCCTCATTGTCAATATTATTTTTTAACAACTTCTTTCTTTTCCGTCATTTCTTTCTTACATCATTACATTACTTTGGTAGCTGTCACGTTGTACAGAATATGTGTTTTTCATAAATGGGATACTTTCCTATATGAGTACTCTAACACAACTTGGATCAGCACTTACTTTGCTGTCATCAAATGCAATCAAATACAAATCAGACAATGTTCTAACCCAAGATTATGCTACATATGACATTCCTTCCTTAATCACTGTACTCCCAACATTAACCAATGGTGAATATTGACTTAACCTGTGAGATTTATGAATACTATACAAAAAATTATTGCCTTGTCAAATATTTGCACATCCCTAGCCGTTCACAGTTAGGGAAACATTACATAGAAATGAAACATTTGTTGTAAGGTGGTGCTCTCATTGGTACATACATCCTGCTGCCTAGGGTGAAATTGCCAACGCTGAGAATGATCTTGGATTGGTAGAGTTCTGGGGAAAACTTTCCGAAGCTCAAAATACATGACCAATAAAGTTTACAAATGTATAAACAATAAAGTACTCAAAAGTTTAAATATGTGTTGGTCGCATTTATTCTTCCCAATACTTTTCAAAGTTCTTGTGGATAAAGCGTGACATCCAATAAAGATCAGCAGATGACACATGTTTCATCAGAGAGACTTTTTGCAAGCCAGCACTGCCGTCAGAGGGCATTCCCTCATTTGCATGGGGGTGTGCCCCATGCAAATGACAGTGAAACATGTGGTGAGTGCTTCAAAGCCGCTCCGTATTTCACTTGAAAGCTTGACTTCATGGCTGCCCTGGGGTCAGATTATTCCATATGATACAGCACACTCTCCTTGTTTGCACGTGGCACACCTTTAGAAAGGTGCACCCAGTGCAAACAAGAAAAATGTTCCACATTGTGTAATACGGGTGCCTAAGTGTGGCAAAAACAGTTGTCAGAAATATGCATGATTTGGGGCTCAACTGAGAGACTGGAATCAAATTTCACACACAGGTTTCTGACCATAGGTGTCGGAAGAGGGGGGAACCACCAGTTTTGAACTTAGATGCAGTGATTGTAATGTGAGAATTGCCAAAGTCATGTGTTAGAATATCCTCACATCAAGCATCAGAAAAGTATCCGACAAGTGGCAAAAATGGTTAAAAAAAAGACAATAAACTTTATTTACAGAAAGGGTTTTGCGCTTGCAGTTGATCAGACAAAAAAAAACTATCATTGAAAATAATTATGCCTGTGTCTTCACATCGCAAACACATATGAACATGAAACGTGTCACCTTTACCATGCTTGTGGTGATCTAATCTGGAACCAACAGTTGCAAAAATGGCTGGCGCTTTGCTAACATCTCATGCAATTCTAGTAATGCCCTTCTGTGCCAAAGATCATGGGCGTAAAAATGTTTGAGGGATGTGGAGGATTTATCCCCTCCCAGATTTTGAAGTGAGAGGGCAAGGGATGGCTGGACATTTGGACAAAACAAATCTGCTGTGCATCTGCACGACTCAAAGTAAGGCCATTAACTCATGAATGGGCTACCTATAATGGTCCTAATTTTATCCTGCTGGTCTGTCTCCAGTACTTGTGACCACTTTGAGGGCCATACAATGAGACTAACATTCAGGAGGTCACCCCTGCTCTGCAGCCTCTACCTTTTTATTTCAGCTCGATGGCTTTTATAATTCTGTTTCCACCACCCATACATAGCTTCAAAGTGTTCTTTACAAGTGACTGCACATGTAAAGATAATTAGGAGAAGGATTATGTGTTTGCTGCCTCATGACTTACCCTGGCAAGTGATGAGGTCCTCCACGCACCAGCCACAAATGGGCAGACCCACGTCCCTTGCTCACTTTGCCACTGGATTCAAGCAAGCCTGGCTGAAGATGGCTGAAATGCCAGAATCCGGTCCTAGGAAGCTTGTTTCCGGTCCAGGGAAGGCATGGCTTGGCAGTTCGGGCTGGACTGTTCCCATGAGGCGCAGGGTCAGACTGATTTGCATATGGCCATGTATGAACTGGGGTGGCAGAGTGGGCTAAACAATGGTGATGGATTAAACCCAGATCTGTGGACTGGGTGTGAGTGTTTGATTGGTTCAGATGCTCCATCCATCACCACCCCCTTTAGTACCGCTTTGTTTGCCATAAAGTAGCAGGGTCTGCTCAGACGTGAGTCCCTTGCTCACTTTGCCACTGGATTCAAGCAAACCTGGCTGAAGACAACTGAAATGTCAGAAAACGGTCCTAGGAAGCTTGTTTCTGGTCCAGGGAAGGCATGGCTTGGCAGTTCAGGCTGGACTGTTCCCATGAGGCACAGGGTCAGACTGATTTGCATATGGCCATGTCTGAACTGGGGTGGCAGAGTGGGCTAAAGGATGGTGATGGATTGAACCCAGATCTGTGGACTGTGTGTGAGTGTTTGATTGGTTCAGATGCTCCGTCCATCACACCCCCTTTTTTACTGCTTTGTTCGCCATAAGTTGGCAGGGTATGCTCAGATGTGAGTCCCTTGATCACTTTGCCACTGGATTCAAGGAAGCCTGGCTGAAGACGGCTGAAATGCCAGAAACCGGTCCTAGGAAGCTTGTTTCCAGTCCAGGGAAGGCATGGCTTGGCAGTTCGTGCTGGACTGTTCCCATGAGGCACAGGGTCAGACTGATTTGCATATGGCCATGTCTGAACTGGGGTGGCAGAATGGGCTAAAGAACGGAGATGGATTAAACCAAGATCTGTGGACTGGGTGTGAGTGTTTGATTGTTTCAGATGCTCCGTCCATCACCACCCCCTTTTGTACTGCTTTAACCCTTCCTCAGCGCTACCCGCCTCCTGCCTCAAAGACAAGCCTGGAGGGCTTCCCTTTAGACAAGGAAGATCTGAAGAGGGCAGAGAGCCACTCAGCCACTTCTGGTTTCCACTGCCAGGCATGACGTTGTTGTTGGCTTTACCTTGTTCCTCTGTGCAAACAAAGGGACTTGTGCCTTCCTGCTTGGCGCATGTTGGTGTTTCAATGTCTTCATAGTGTCCTGCTGCTTTTTTTAGTGCTGATGCTGACATATCTTCTTTTTCTTTCTGGTCTTCGTGTACATTTGTCTGAGATGTCTTGCTTTCACCCATCTCAAAGTTGTTCTCGAATTCTCTGTCACAATCTCCTTCAACATAGTATTTTCTTAAACTCCCCTACTTTTTCAAATGTCAAAGTTTACTTTCCTCATGTCCACATGCATCACTTTCTCCATTTCCATGTGTTTCCTTGTCTCCCAGAGTTATCTAATACTCTCTGTCCCCAAAGAACCTTGTACTGGTCACTCAACTTGTGACTCCTTGCCCCTTACGTTTCCCGTCCCAGGGTTCCCTGTTGACATCTCACAGAAAGGCTTTTAGTAGGTAGTTGGGCAGGACTTGCCAGATCTCACATTAGGAAGTAATTGACTTTGAAATGGGTCTCTATATTGCACTATATTCACACCCTTAGCTGTATATGCAAAATCACAGGTCTATTTCTATACAATGAATGAAAAAATCCTTAAAGTAATCCATGTCGGTGATGCAATCCCTGTTTAGATTTCACTGATTTTACTTCATTTTGTGTTCCTGAAGAATATTGCTTTTTGCAAATGATTTGTTTCTTTATATTTTGTTTCCACGAGACATATAACTCTTGTATAGTACATACTGTGAACTTTGTAGCCTCCAGGTGTCAGAGTGGCTTCACTTTGTGTGTGGGTGATCCTGACTGGGCAAGACTGAGGGCTCTGAAGGCGGTGAGATTTATTTCCAGTGTATGTCAGTGAGTGAGTCATAAAGTTGTTCAGTCAGCATGCTTATGTAATCCTTGACCTCTCCACAGAGAGCACAGACCTACAACCATAGACATGCCTCTAGTATTTACCATTTTATGTGAAAGCATGAAGGGGACATACACAGCTGCTGAAATATTGACATTGCCAAAGGAAATTAAAGTGCTATTTTCAGAGGTTAAAACAGAAATCAAGTGATTTAGCCTACCTCAATAAGAAATGAACCTGGCAATACTTTAATGAATTCCCAGCCTATCAGCTAATCAAAACCCCAAGGTGAGTGAATTAAAATTAAATTGCTCAACAATATATGTGTTTGCAAAAAGGATGGTTTTTCCTGATTTTAGAAAGTGTTTCGAAGAACATAATTGAAATTGCCTGCAGGTTTTTGAGTCCTACTATGTGCTGGAAAAGAGGCTTCCCAAAAGGTCGCTTGGTAACATTTGTAATAAATGCTGATTGGACTGCTGTTGCTGAAGTCAATAACACTGCCACTCCAAATATACAGGCGCTGTAGTCTTTAAGTTCCCACAGTCAAGTGGCAAAGTCAAGCTATTTTGATTAATATCTGGTGTTCTCCAGTGTGCGAAAAACGTCTTGCTGAAGTGTATTAGAATTACTAGCTTCCTTGGAAAGATGCGGATAATTGAGTTGCAACACCCCTCTGCGACGGAAAAGTATGTCAGGCAGGTCAGGCCACTATAAAACAGATGGGCAGATTTACAAACCCCTTGCAACACTTTTGTGCTGCCGTTGTGTCACTTTTGTGACGCAGTCACGGCGTAAAAAATGCGGCCAGTTTACCACGTGAGACATCTAGGGAGATGCGTCACGTTTTAAAGTCCTGCGTCACACTATACCTGCGTCAGGTATAATGTATGCAGGGTGGGCGTTCACACGCAGGAAAGCCTCGTAAAAGTGACGCAGTGAAATCTACAAGATTTCACTGCGTCACTTCTAGGACGCCACAGCCCCAAAACCTTACGCCTGCTTGAAGCAGGCATAAGGAGTGATGCAGTGTAGTGGGAATAGGCCTCAAAATGCATTGCTGGAGTTGCATGGTGCTTGAGACACGACTCCAGCAATGCGTGACTTTTGCCCCAACATATGTGTTAGAATTTCAGACGCATCTGTCAATCGTTGCGCAACGGTGTGCCGCATTGTAAATACTCAAACAACGAGAAAGGGCTTTGACTCACCAACAGTAAGGCAGATTCGAATACTAGAATTAACAACAAAGGAGCCAGTACTGAGTATAGTTCCAAGAACACAACCTGATTGAAATCAAAACTAACAAACAATCAATTGTTAGTTGAATATTGGGATGAATCCATCATCATTTATTTATTTTAATAGAAAATGTTTCTTCAACAACACAACCACTAAAGCAACAGCTTTTTATATATATGTGAAAAGCAAAAAGGACACACGAATTAAAGGTAAGACAAAACTATTTGTACAATGGACACATGGTTCAAACAAACCAGATTCAACACAAACATCCGTTCAGAAAAACAACTCAAACTCCTTACAGTTCACAAGAACTAAACATAAAACACACTGGACAACAAGGGAGAGGGCAAAAGGTCAAAGACACAATCAAAAAACAATTCAAACAACCATTATGAAAACATTTTTTCAAAATACTTAATATACAGCAGTATAAAAACCTGTAAATATATAAAATTAATTTGACCATACATCAGACCACACATGAGGAATTAACAAGGTCGACGCGTTTCGAATCGGACCCTTTGTCCGATTCTCATCAGGACCAGACAGAAAATCTGTGAAAAGGAAAACATTTCCTTTAGTCAAGGGCAGAACTATTAAATAAAGGAGCAACAGAGACCAACAACATGTCACGCCTCCTACCTGTGTGTGATGTAGTACAGAGTGTGGTAGAATCACAAGGGGACAGGTGTCTGTAAGCAAAGGTTTAGTACAGGGTTAGTTCATACACTAAACCTAAAAGTCGTCTAAGTTAAAATGGCATGCTGGAGCCTGCAATACCTGCATTCAGTATGTATGGGCTTGTGGTTCCAGACGAACGTCAGGTACACGCGAAGGTGCGGATGGCCGAAAAGCGGAAAGGAATAACTGTTTACAGCTGAAATGCAAAACCAAATGGGTCGCTTAGCCGCGGTTGCAGAAGGAAAGGTTTTTATTAAAAAAGTTGCAGGAGCGTGCGAGTGAGCTCAAAAGTACCTGTGCGTCAGCCAGGCGAAGTTTGTATGCAGTCTTTGATCGCGTTTGGAGGCGCCGGGGGATACTGTTCGTTGAACCACAACATCCAGAATTCCAGCCGTGGTCACATGTTTCCGCTTAACCAATAGGAAGCCGTGTTATTAACCAGCACTTTTCCTCCACGGCTCCTGTCACTGATTACCGGCGTGCTTGGACCCGTGAGCAGCGCCTCGGTCCTGGCGTTACGAGAGACTGAACAAGGTAATGGCTGCATTTAGCAAAGTCCTTTTGTTATGCGCAGTTCGCCTAAGATCCACAATCAGGCTTTTCATTTTTTGTTCCTAGCCTGCGGCACCCTCCCGCGGATCCCCCGCCTCACCCCCGGCGCCTCCAAACGCGATCAAAGACTGCATACAAACTTCGCCTGGCTGACGCACAGGTACTTTTGAGCTCACTCGCACGCTCCTGCAACTTTTTTAATAAAAACCTTTCCTTCTGCAACCGCGGCTAAGCGACCCATTTGGTTTTGCATTTCAGCTGTAAACAGTTATTCCTTTCCGCTTTTCGGCCATCCGCACCTTCGCGTGTACCTGACGTTCGTCTGGAACCACAAGCCCATACATACTGAATGCAGGTATTGCAGGCTCCAGCATGCCATTTTAACTTAGACGACTTTTAGGTTGAACTAACCCTGTACTAAACCTTTGCTTACAGACACCTGTCCCCTTGTGATTCTACCACACTCTGTACTACATCACACACAGGTAGGAGGCGTGACATGTTGTTGGTCTCTGTTGCTCCTTTATTTAATAGTTCTGCCCTTGACTAAAGGAAATGTTTTCCTTTTCACAGATTTTCTGTCTGGTCCTGATGAGAATCGGACAAAGGGTCCGATTCGAAACGCGTCGACCTTGTTAATTCCTCATGTGTGGTCTGATGTATGGTCAAATTAATTTTATATATTTACAGGTTTTTTATACTGCTGTATATTAAGTATTTTGAAAAAATGTTTTCATAATGGTTGTTTGAATTGTTTTTTGATTGTGTCTTTGACCTTTTGCCCTCTCCCTTGTTGTCCAGTGTGTTTTATGTTTAGTTCTTGTGAACTGTAAGGAGTTTGAGTTGTTTTGCTGAACGGATGTTTGTGTTGAATCTGGTTTGTTTGAACCATGTGTCCATTGTACAAATAGTTTTGTCTTACCTTTAATTCGTGTGTCCTTTTTGCTTTTCACATATATATAAAAAGCTGTTGCTTTAGTGGTTGTGTTGTTGAAGAAACATTTTCTATTAAAATAAATAAATGATGATGGATTCATCCCAATATTCAACTAACAATTGATTGTTTGTTAGCATTGTAAATACAGCGCATCTATAGTGGCGCAAGGGTTTCTCAGGGTGGCGCAGGGAAAGTGACACATCTCTACAGATGCTTCACTTTCTTGTAAATCTGCCCCAAAATGTCTTCCTCTATAGTCCCAGCAGGATGTCCAATTACCGACAGCTTGATAAAAAAGGAATGCCCAGAAGAACCAGAACCATTTGTTGACCTGTAACTAGGAGGGGACAGCTGCAACACGTTGGGTATCCTGTACAGGCCACTCTAGGAACACATTTTCTCTTTAGAAATACTCTCAGGAAGCAATTATATTGAACTGTAACAATGTGGACACCAGCAGTGGAGCAAGCTCTCTAACCGTGCAGGAAGGCTTGCCTTACCCATGTCACTGTCTCCCCTATTTAGCCTTGGAAATATAATCAATTCATAGTGGTGTATAAATAAAAATGGTGCTGTGGCAATGTACCGGGAATATGTGATTGGCACTCATTTCCTATACTAAGCCTATATGGACAAAAATATCTCTCTCACCCACATCAGTCCTGCTGATGGGTTATAAGTGAAGAAGGTGCAAATTAATGGCATATATTACATGACACGTCACCAAAATGAAACATAGTGATCATTTACTAATATGCAAATATCCAACCCTTACTGGTAATTTTTCTTACAAGGTTGTGAGGCAGAGTGAGCAGAGTCAGTAAAAAGGGCCCTATAATTGAAGTCTGTGGTGATAAACTGGGAACAAAAGTTTGTGGTTTAATAGCAACTGAATCTGTAAAGGAAATAGGGATGTGTAGTTTTGAAATCATAAAGGATGATATGTCATATAACAGTTGCCACATATAAACACTTAAGTGTGACTGGTTTTGATTCTTTTTACATTAAAGAAGAGTGAATTTCACAAGGAGAACGAAACCTAAAGTGAAGTGTTGCAAACAATGTTACCTCTAATATTTTCTCTCTGTGTTGTGCACTGCAGCCAAGGAAATATGTGCCAAGAACACGACTGCATGTGTGGGTGCAACAACAAATATCATATAAAATATATACATGGACCTCAGGAAGGGGAGCAGGTAGGGGTTATGCAACTTAGGTTGAGGGGGGGGTCGGAGTAGTGGTGACCTTAGCCACACAAACCCCTTTAGCATTCATGCCTTAACCACAAAAATGCATGGCAAAGGCATGCGTAGTAAAGGAATGCGTGGTTAAGATGCATTCGTGGTTCAGGCTGCGAGGTAGAGGCGCGTGTGGTTTAGCCATGCATGCCTCTATCATACAACCGGTCAAACATAATGTTCAGTCAAAGTCCCAAGAAAATGCAGAGAGTGAATACAGCAATGTGTTCTCGTGTTAAAGCAGCCATAGGAAATATTGCAAAAAATAAAGACGTGTATTAACGTGCACAAAGCAGCAGGCAGGCTGCAATGTGCTCATGCTAACTTAGTGAAGACAATGTCCCTGTGAGCCAAGTAACAGCACAACATGTGCTTTCAGATGATTATGAAAGCACACGTCATGTTTCTAGACTTGTTGCATTCCTTTTGTTAATAGAGCCCGGCTGCAGGGTGATCGTGTGCTTTTGTGAAAGTATTCCTGTTAATTGCAGCACCTCATGCGCTGCAATTAACATGAATACTTGCACAAAGGCACACAATCACCCCGCAGCCACGCTCTATTAACAAAAGGAATGCAGCAAGTGCAGATGCCACTTGCTGCTGAATGCATTCCCCTCCTTAACCCAACAGGCTGTGAGGGACATTTTCCTGCACGGTCTCTCGCAGCATGTGCGCATTTCCTACAAGACACTCTCCGCTAGGGGGAACGTTGGCGCTCGTGTGCGCGAGCACCTTATAGGGAACAGTGGTTGAAAATGTATTGCATACGACTCCTTAGCACACGTTTTGTATTTATAGTTCAAGCAGTATACATGTGTTTCCTCCATACAAGTAAGGTGGAAACACATGTATACTGCTTGAACTATAAATACAAAATGTGTGCTAAGGAGTCTTATGCATTGTGTGGCTCTAGCCAAACCTAGAAGAGGGAGTGTGGTTTTCTTCTCCTTGTAGCACCGTCCATAAAAAATATCCAGTTAGAATTACGTAAGGTGGATATTCCCTTGTGGCGCCAGAACCTAGTAAAATACCACCAGCCGAGCCCAAGAAGTTGAACATTTATTGCGCCAGGATTTTTTGCTTTTTGATCACCTGGTTTTGGACTTAGATGGTCAGTGAGTCAGCCTCCCTACCTTAGTCTCACTCCCAGTAATTTCATTGTAAATTATATGACACATATTTACCAACAGTGTCTGCCTTTTAAGATAAGGCTGCTGCGATGCAGCTAGGGTACGTGTCACTGGATGGTTACACGTAAACACATGCGCACAAGTGTGCACACAGGTGAAGGCTGCATGTGAGAGACTACAGTCAAACACAGCCCCGCAGCTTCACACAAATAACGCCTGTGTCCATTTTACCCACCAAATTTAAATTGTCATAATACCCTTTGTTGCCCATAAAGGCAGGATGAAGATATTTAAAAGTAGGGCATGTAGAAGTTATTGTTATTTCACTGTCTTACAGTGAAATATACCCAAAAACTATTTTCACTGTAGAAAGGCTGGCTGCTGCAATATGGAATCATTGGGCCCTGTCCTAATTACACTTTAGATACAATTTAACCAGCACACACAAAGAGACCAGACACCAGCATTTTGTCTCACTAGCCAGGCCAGAGGCAAACCCAGGAAAGGGGGAAGGTTAGACAAAGGAGAAATCCCCCAACCACAAGCTGGTCTGTGCATAAAAGTATCTCCCCAGAAAATGAAGGTGAGCAAGACTTTGGACCTGGACTCCTGGAAGAACAAGCACCCTAATCAACTGAGGACTCTGTCTGCAGCTGACCCCAGGACTAAAGGGGCTCTCCAGTGCCAGATATGCCGCCCCCTTACTTATCCTGAGGACTAGCTGGGAGAAGACCTGGACTTCTAAGCCCCAGCAGGAGGAGGGAAGTAACAGGACCCAGGTCAAAGAGGAAGATGGCACAGGCATCCAGTGAAACCAGGGACCAGATTTATCACACTTTGATGCAGCGCAACTCAGCAAGACAACTTGATGTACTGTTCATATGGAGAGGGTAGAGATGTGCCATATATATCAAAATATGGTGCATTCCTGCTCTCGCCATATGCTGACGTACACAGTAGAGCCTATTGTCAATACAGGCAAGGGTGTCTGTGTTGAAGGCAGGATTTTTTATGCAGGGGTGCCTTCCTGCACAAAACTATTGTTAGAGGCATTGTCCTCTTTCTAAGTGTGCTGCAGAAAGATACTTCTCATTGTTGTGCCTCTATCGGGAAGGCACTTGCTTTTTGACACATTTCCAGGTTTACCAGTTTGGAACGCCCACACTCCACACATGGAACACCTTCCCAGGGCATAGAAACACGGGGCAGTCACTTGCACTGCTTTGCGTTACCACAAATTGGCCAAGCAATGCAGGGCCATGCAAGGGGGCCTGGAGTTGATTTGTAAATGTGACCTAAGGACGGTGTCATCCTTCTGACACCATTGGGGATGCAAGGGCAACAAAAAGGCAATGTCCAGGGACCCCATCCCCAGGACCCAGCTGCTCCCTGTTGCGGGAGCAAAAGGAAGTGCTTCTGTATGGTGGGAGCAAGAAAGAAGACAAAGTAGCTCCTGCGCTGGCCGCTGTAGGTGGCAGGGAACAAGGAAGCCAGCAATGGTTATGGGAGCCTTGGGGCTCCCCCATTATCCCCCACCATTAAAGATGCCATAGGAGTGTCTTGGGTAAGACCAGGCACCCCGTAAAAAATCAAAACAAAAAGGAGAAAAAACTGCAGCTGCTCCAGAACACCGAGGGAGACCCACTATTATAATATGTACTGCTCCACAAACGAGCACCCCTAATGCCCTGCAGGGGATTAACTAACAAAAGTTCCTCTTTCTATGGTGGCCCCAGTAGAGCAGAGGCCCCACCAACATAAATGTTAAGTACTGTGGGGGTTTCAGGACGTGCAACAGGCCCCTCCAAATGCATGTAAAAATAACCCTATGTATCCATGTGCCCAGAAATCATGACCTGGGAAATGTTTTCTTCGTTTTCAAATACTTCTAAGGCTGGAACCTTTGTTCTATAGTCTGGAAGTGCAGTGACTTCTAGGGGTTGGTGTTGTGGTTGAATTTTATGTGAGATAAACCTGAACTAGAAAGACCCAGAAACATCTAATGTTTAAATGTTTTATTGACAGTATATTGCTGACAGTGATTCTTGATAAAAAAAAGTGCACAGCTTTATCGGCAATAATGACTGCATGAAAACCTAATTATTGATTTCAGTGGTAGAACAATTATTTTTAACATGTGGTTATTTGTCTTTAATTGTGGTGGCCCCTTACCAAAGTCACTAGTCTTGTCTTCTATTGTAATGTGGTTACCTTTGATAAAGCCAATAGGCTCACTTTATAATGTAATGTGATGATCCCCTGACAAAGCCAATCGGCATTCTTTATAAAAATGTCTGCTGTATTTAACATGACACCCTCCTTATATTGTGATGTAATATTTTGTATGGGTGGGGGTATTGTGATTTGCGGTGTCATTGCCCAGTAGGGGTCAAATGTGATTCAAGCATGTCACCTAATGCCTCTCTATCTGCCTGCTGTATATATTTGTAAATTAATGTGTACTATTTACAGGTTTGTGTGTGTGTGTGTGTGTGTGAGTAATAAATGGAGTTTTCCTTTTTCACAGAAAAAACACTGAGTGTACAATCATTTATTGAGCTTCATTATTGCATGTGTGCAAATGGTGATTACAAGCCAACCCCACCTCCCCCGAGTAGGCCTTGAACTGCTCTGCTTCACTACCCCAAGAGAGTCAGGTGCCGCATTGGGTTGCTTGGTCCCCACAAAGGAGAAATTGTGGACCTATTCCTTGTGCATGCCTTACATCCTGCATAACTATGAACAACATTTCTTACAGGAAGCGTTAATATAATTGCCTTTTAGAAATATAGGAGAAAACAAGTCATAACATTCTAGCAAGGTTGATACTTGTTACTCTGTATCTAGTAAGTGCATTGTCAATATTTCCAAAAATAAAGCAAAATCATATGTACCTATAATCACAGTAAATATGATTGAAAGATTCTCTCCGGTGCCTTTTCACTAATGAGTTTTGGAGCATGAAAAGTAGCGCTCCCTTTTACGTACTCCTACATGCCTCTGCAAATAAGCCACCTCAGGCAAACATATTTTGTTTAAACTCCATAGTTTATTTTTGCTCAGAGTTGAATCCCATCTCAGGGATGCTCTCACACTATGTGCTTGTCTAGGTTGAAGTAGACCTGTTCCTTGATTCCATATTTTGTGTTTTTATATTTGTATTTAATTACATGGTACATTATCTATGATTTATTTTGACATTATAGAGATAACTGCCCTCAATGTGATGTACATTTAGTCACTGAATTACAGTTCATGTCTTGGTCACTGGGGCACACTTTTTCTATACAAAGGACTTGTAATTTAGATACATGCAATTTCATAGTCACTCCAGTCTTGCAGATTGCTAATTTGATGCACTTGAATGCATATATTTTAACCTTAGCATAATTAATCTGCAGGCGGTAAATTTCGTATTGTATCCTCAGGGACATAGAGCATATGTTTGGAATCTGGTGCTAATTCTGATTTTACTGTGAAATATGTAAATGTAAATGTAGTATATTTGTAAAGTGCACAGCTGCCCCAGCAACGGGGCGTCCCGGCGCTTTATAACTCTGGGGAACCCGTCCTGGCTTTCCCTGTGGGATGGTTCCTTGCTGGGAGTCCCCAAGGTGGAGCCAGGCATCCCCGGAATTGGTGGGGCCGTTGTGGAGATTAGGCAAGCTAATGCCCAGAGTTGCCGAGTGGAACCCCTGATTAGAGTAAGCACCGAAGCGAGAGTTATCAAGTCCGCTGACCAAGGTCCACGACCCTGCCGCGTCGGGAATCGAACCGTGGTCGCGGGCTGACTTCTGCTCTCAGGTCTGCCGCCTCTAACCAGTGAGCCACACTACTCCACTACCACAAACCAGATTGCCCACAAACCAGATTGCTCTCTCACCATAGGAACAAAAGTACTAATAGTGTCAATCAATTTGGACAAATATACCTTTTTCAATTAATGTATTTCTTAAAATCACTTTATTTACTGTTCTAGCACCAGGTTAACATACTGTATAACCCAGTGGATTTCGAGACTTTGATTCTTGCTTTAGCAGCAGGGTTTTACAATCGTCTTTGTTCAATTTACTTTTCGTGTTTTGCAGACTCAAATAATTCTTTACACATCCTTGTAATTGCATTATAGCACTAAACAAATGGGTGCCTGTCAAGGTTAATACAATGGTGCTCAGCAAAAAAAGGGATTAGTTGGTACATAAAGTCAGGCCTTTGTACAGATCAGTTTCTGATTTACATTGGATTTGAATGAATTTGAGATACAAATTTGGTGAGTGACTTCTTTAATAAGGCAGGATATGGTGGTAAGAACATTATTCATCACACATACACAGGCCCACCCTATAAGCTAGAAAATATATTGTATTCAACTAATTTTGTTTATTTTTCAAAATACAGTTCTTAACTTGTAGTAGTATGTTATAGTGACAATAGATGGGAGAAACTGGGTCTTTGATGTGATCTGAGGCTGAGATCCCACTGTTGCTAGGATATGAATTTAACTTAAAAAAATAAAAAGACAAGAGCCGTTTGGCAAAACAATAACAAGTTTGTTTAATTAAACGCTGTGGCTGGGAAAGTCTTGACATATGCATCTGAAGAAAGTCTCTTGGTGAACAAAGTTTTGGTTGACACTATATACATCTAGTGAGGTACAATAAAGTACTTGTTGCATTCCTGAAAAGCATTTCAGTCATAAATCAGCAAGTTTAGGCATCTGATAAGGACACAGATGGCTCTCGACCTCGGGGAGAGCTAGTGTGGGCCAGTGTGTATGTGTCCAGATGTCAGGAATAATGAGCGCGTGATCACTACATATGGTGTGCATGTTATGTCCTTATTGTCTGAGTGTTCCTATCTACACATGGTGTCTAACTTTGTGGTATTATTGGGGAACATGGCCTTTAGCCAAACATGTTTTATTGGCGCCAATTTCCTCAGACCTGTTTGTTGTGCAGCTATCTATATGTAGGATTGATCAGGGTTTTTCCTGGGTGCGCATGTGGGCTAAGTGAGATTCCACCTGTGACCTATCATTCGATATGCATGGGTGTGGGTCGCTAAACCTGCTTCACCACCTATCTCTGACTCTGAGTTGATCGGGAGGTCTCCTTGGGTGAATCTGACAACAATGATACAAGTTCATTGGAGCTCCAGAAAATAATATGCCATTCACTGGTATAATTTTTATCGACATTCTCAGCTTTGTGCGTACAGTTGTCATAGCGTTCATCAACATTCTCTTTACTTATATTGACACAGTTATGCTTGCCAAGGTCATAGCACAAATCAACATTGTTTCTCCTGGTAACAACACTGTAATTTGTGCATGGAATATGTCATACATTGACATTGTTACTGCTGGTATTGACACTTGTGCGGGCATAGATTATGGCATACTTTGACATTGCATTTATGGTTGACATTGTTCTGCAGGCACAGGTTATGGCATACTTTGACATTGCATTTATTGGTAGTGCCATAGTTAGGCCTGCACATATCATGGTATGCATTTACATCATAATTGCCCATTACGACACTCCACCTTCTAGTTGGTTCTTCAGCTACTCTATCCTCTCATATGGCATGACAGTTATATTATTCAAAAGTGAGTGTGTGTCTGTAGTGTGTTGTAATTTCCCTAGCTATGTGCACACCGCTTATTTTGAGGATTGTGTTTTTACAGCAGGAAAACCCACTTGTAGGAAACCAAATAACAGAAATTCAACAATGAAAACTTGCATTAGTGACGTGAATAGTTTGGACACCCATAGAAGGATCCACAAAAAGGTACTATGCAACCAGTCCTGCTCCAGGGCAACTCCCTCCTTCTTCATGTCAGATTGCAGACAATGCAGTTCTTGAAGCTAATGTCCCATCGTCCATATCATTCCCAGGAATAAAAATACAACAGGAAGAACCAATCTTGGCACATACATCACCCTGCATCGTGGTCATTATGTCTAACATGTAACGATGTTGCATCACCATAAGGCGAATGCCTCTCAGTTCTTCTTTGAAAGCTTTTAGCCCGAGCTCAGCATTATTGATCCTCTTCATCATTTCCCACCTGGTTATTTGCAACTAGTGGGTGTTTGTCTTTGTTAGCATGGTAAAGAAAGGTATAGCCCCTCCGTTTTTTACTTGAGTCTCGGTGAACTGTCTAAATGTTTCTAGAATGTCCTTGTACTTGGTCCAGCCAAAACAAATCAGCAGTTCTTCTCCTTCAGACCTGATGCAATAGCGTTGTTTTCTTCTGCAACAGATGTTGAGTCAAAGCAGACAGATCTTATTCAGGGATGACCAGGATTGTGGTGTGTATGGTCATGAGGATACAGAGACCCCGCTAACCGGGGATGAGTAGGGTGTAGGCAAATTCACTGCATTGCCAGTAGAAATCCATCAACGAGGAGGTCCTTCATGCAGGTCCGGTATGTGTAGTATCATAACCCAATTTTCATTATTGCCCAATGGTATGGTTCCTTTGCCTCTAAAACATAAAAAGTACAGTGTAAGTTTCCTTACAAATAGGGGTTGCTCCTTCCTCGCCAACCATGTGTACCTATTAATCTCACTATCCCTGATATACTGGGAGGCGTGTCAATGCTAGTGTTGTATCCCCTCCCATGGGACTCATTTACCCAGCTTGATCAAGATGAGCTGCCTTGCACTGGAATGTCATGTCCAGGGTCCATTTGTCATTAAAGAAGGTGGCTCAAAGATGTGGAGTGCCACGCTGGGACCACGGACGGTGGCAGGAGCAGATATATTTGTGCACTGGTGCGGTTGTTTTGCTACCTCCAGGATCCTCTTTTCTTCAAAGTCCTGGGGCCACACAGTGTAATCCTCAGATTGAATGTAGCTAGGTTCCGTGAAGAACAGTGCAGTGGGGTTGGTCTTATACTGGATGATGTTTACTATTATCCTACAGGGTTCTCCTCTATTGGGTTGGATCTTCACCTTGATTGTACATAGGTACAGATGCACGAGGCATTTTGCTCTTTCAAGGGTATCTACTGCAATAGGTAAAGCCTGTCTGCGCTTACAGCATAGGGTATCAGTGAACATATAAAACATGACCTGTTCGCAGTTTAAGTGCCTCTGGTGGTTATGTGTTGGTACCAGGTGTTGTGTAAGAGTGCGCTGTCTAGTGCATAAGGAATACCAGCATTTGGTTCAGTGTGTATGTTTTACACAAGAGAGGTCTCTACTCAATCATTGAAAGAATGTAGAAGTAGTTTAGGCGATTAGGCATACGTCTAGCTCCAGAAGGACTTGAGAGCATCCCAGCTGAATAGAGCATGTACAGAAATACAAAAGTACGTAACATAAAAATGTTTGCAGGCTGTATGGTCAGCTTTGGGTGAGGTGTCTATTGTCACGGCTCTTCCATTCTATGTTACCTGAGTGATTAACCTTGTGAAAGAGAGCCCTTATGCAAGCTTAGATCAAAGGAACGGTGGGCTATAGCATGGCTTGTGCACTTTCAGCTCGCTTACAGACCAGTAGCATAAGAGCTGCAGGTTGTAGGTTAGCTTGGAATACACACATCATTAGAACTGTGTGCTCAATGATTTAACTGTGAGCACATTTTCTTAATCTGGTACGGATAAGGAAGAGCTAAGATTTTGGGAGGTTGTAGAGTTTTAAACTGTTTTAAGGGATGCTAGTATTTTAGGAAAATGGTGAGGTTAAAAATGTTTAAGGAAGTGCTAGGATTTTAGGGTAATGGTGAGGTGTAAACTGCTTTAAAAAGTGCTAGGATTTTAGGGGAATGGTGAGCTTTAAACAATTTTAATGCCCTTTATATTTTCGGTTCCCTCCTCCCCTAGCTACAGTGGGAACAGTGCTCTTTTCCTGTGGGCAGCTCCATTTAAAAGTGCAATGTTTGATTGGGACATGGGTGTCCTTTTGACCTGCATGTGCTGTGTGCACTTGGGAGGGGAAGTGGATGTTTGAATTTTAGGCTAATATTCCCGTTAACATGTGTGCATCCCTTGGGTCTCTGCACATGGAGTGGAACAAGGTTTTTCTGTAATTAGGCTGAATTACTGGGTTAATTACTTCTTCTGGAAGGATCGAGAATCTCTGGGCAGCTTTTTTTAGGCTGTCTTGTGCAGGTCCCAGTGGGTGGTTACTTTTTTTTTGGCATTGCTAATTTTACTAAAGGATACTGGAAGTGGTTAGAAGGTCTTGTGTGGACCCCCCTAGGAACCTGCAGGGAAATGGCTAGAGCTATATCTGTTGCAGTGGTTTTATGGCAGGAGTCATTTGTTTCAATGGTACTTTATGTGCTCAGCCTGATGGAGGTGACGCTAATGAACTCAATGGGATTTCCTATAAGCTGGGGTCATGTGAACTGGATTTCTTTGGAGCTTTGAGGATCTTGCTGCCATGTTCATTAACCTGGCTCTCGATGCCAATGCTGGAGCATTCGCTTCCTTTTGGAACTAAAAGAGGGCCTCTATTTGGTAGTGAACCCTGAGGCAGTTGAGACTTATCTAGCCTACTCAAAGTTGGAGTTGGTTGAGCAGTCTTAGGTGCACGTTTTATGCACTAGCTGAGGGCCTATCCTGCTCCCTCGTCAGACTGTGCTCCTCCCGGTAGTGTGGTCAGTCACATACTCCCTGGGGGTTCAATAGCAGTAGGGGCCTGGACCCTTGTGAGCAACCGGTTGTCAAAGTCTAGCGTGGACTCCTGGTCGACATTGCAAAACTGTTTGTGAAGGCTGGTAAGGAAATGTGACCTGAAGTGGTATGAAGGGGATAGGTCATTTTGGGGGATGGTTTTCAAAATGGTGTGCTTGTACGCTGTGATTGTGCTAGGGCATTGCCACCCCAGACAGTCACCCCACCTTGCCATGGCTGTGGGTCTGGTCTTTGCTGGACAGAACTCCCTATCTATTGATGTGATTGCCGTGTGCTCAGCCCCCCACCTGGTGGGGTGGCTGCAGCCTGATTTCTTGGAAGCTGATTGTGTGATGGTTGTTTATTGTTCTGAGCTTGGTTTTGGCAGTGGATGCTCTGTGGGGGGGCTGTACCGATACTATCCCATTCTGTTGGAGTTAAACTTTTAGATGGCACCGGTTAGCCATGTGGCCAATTCTATGAAAATAGTGGAACACTATGAGGCTGGTTTGGACCCAACCTCCCTGACCAAAGCCACGGGGCCTGGGTGGATACCCTCTGGATCCATAAGCAGAGCTCCCCTTGAGACAGGTGAAATCTGGACATTTGCGGCCAACATGGCCCCTTCAAGAGTGCTCTTTTTTGACTTATGTTGTACCAGTTTGGAGATGTTTCTCTGGGACTGCTTCTGCTTTTCCCTGTCCATCTCCTGTCTCTTCCAGTAATGGTGTAGTATATGGGCCTGTATGTCCCATCAAGTGTAGGAGTCTAGCCCTATCACACAATATATTATGGTCTGGATCTCAGTTAGTACTCCCCTCTTGAGGCTGTTATAGAAGAATGCGACCTGGGGACTCATGTCGGTCCAGTACTGTGCTGTCTCCTGCCCTCATCTTTCTCTCATCCTGTCTAGGAATTCAGACACAGTATCCTCAGCCTTCATGCTCTCTGCCGTCAGTCCTCCTACTTCTGGGTGTTCAGGGAATATCTCCCTTAGGCCCATCCAGATCTGGTCTGAATAAGTTCAATGCAGTCAAATCCTGGCTCAAGGCAGCTCGTATTACTTCTATATTCTCAGGCACTCCTGCATGTAGGGGTAGTTCCATTTTGGATCAACCCCTCCATGTCAATTGCAGTCCTCCACAATGGATGTCTCCTCAGTTTTGAAGCATCCGTCCTCTGGTCAGGAAAAATCATATTGGTGGCACTTCTTTTCGATCCAGCAGGCCAGTAGATGACCAAGAGTTTGTGAGAAGGCCTCACCCTCTTCTCTGGATACTAACTCTCTAGGGGTTGGTCTACCTGACCAGAGCATTCACGGGCAGCAGCTGACATCCTGATTGTCACTCTCTTCATGCCATGTAAAGGTACCATGCTACTCCTAAGTTTCAGTTGTGTCCCTGTCAGGATTTCTTGGCTACTTATTTCCTGGTCTGCCCCTCTCATACATCAAGAGCCAGATAATGTGTGTGACTTGGTTAGGGGCCTTCTTCCCGATCTATCCCTGGGCTCATCTCTATGTGGGGCTTGAGGCCCAGCTCCTGTTCCCAATGGAGGAGGGGTAGTTGTTTCCCCTCCTTGCTGGACTTCTCTGGCGAGAGCCCTTTGTCTCTCTCCATCTTTAACTCTCACATTTACTCTAACTCCCACCTGGGTTGCTTTCTTCTCTCAGTGCTGTATGCTGCTCTTCTAGGCAATGTCTTGGCCCCAACCTCACTCTCTGATGCTTCCTACGTACCTTAGGCCTGCCTGGGTTGAGTGTAGTCCACGGCTCCCACTTCGGAGTCAGTCGCTGTAGAACTGGTGCTCCTTTCTTCCCCTCCTCTGGTCGAAACGGCATCCAGGAGGGCCACAAACCTCCCTCTGACCTTATGGTGCCCGGTGGGACATTCAGGAGTATATGCTCCCTTTTCGATTCAGACCTGATGGGTCATAACCAATGGGTGTGGGGTCGAACCCTATGGGGGCTTTGAACTGGACTGAGTCAGGACTTAATGCGTCCAGGCTGGAGGGACATGTGATCTCCCTCCCCAATAGGCGGCTTGCTGCCCCATGGTGGTCCAGCAGCCTCCTCAACTGGTGGATTGGTGTAACCCAGTGCGACAGCAATTGGGATGGCCAGCATCAGTGAGATCGCATCCCTCGCAGTGTGCAGTGGGGCATTGTACAGATGCCTTACCTACGGGCTCTAGGATAGTCTTGAACTCTGGGGCCACCTCAAAGATTGCCCACAGTTGGAGTAGGTCCTCCAACTTAGTCTGCTTATGTCCTGTGTCCCTAGTCTGTATTTGAGTCTTTGTATGCTCTATGGTGTTGGCGTCGAACATTATCCTCAGCAAAAGAGGGAAAAGTGTGGGTTTCAGTATGGATGTGCCACTTGCAGTAATGTTTCTCTAGTTTTCTAACCTGGGTAGGGACCCTCATTCGCATGTGACTTAGATGAGTCCCAAAAATGGATCGGGGATCTTGTTTTTAGGATTTTGCAAATTTGGATTGTCTCAAAATTATTTAAATAATTACAAATTCTACTCTAATTCTAGGGAACACGGTACACGGGGTGGTACTGAAAACAATCTGCAGGTTACAAACCCTAAAAATTAGATGCATCGGATAAAGGACATTTAGGAATAAATAATAGACAAATGCAAAGTAAAAGCAACAACATGTAACAGAATGCAAGTGTTACTTCAGAGAAGAATGAGTTGATGTGTAACAGTAAACCAGCAAATGTTAAATTCTGATCTGAAACAAATGGGTAATATTTCATACAACATAGACTTACTAACATAGCATAACATTGAAACATGCAGCATATTTCAAAATATAACAGCACCACAGCATCAACAAATGAATAAAATGGAAAAATCTAAAAGAGACTAAGAGAAAAAGGTTGACAGAAAAATTTATTACTTTGTCCCAAAACCTTTGTCCCCTCCTAGCGCCTATAGCCCAAGGGGAGGGGATGCTCTGTGTGATACGCATACCTAAGTGAGAGTCTGTCACTATAGTCTTGGCGGACAAAGATAGTAGTACTTTGTGCAGAAAAAGAAATAACCTGACAGCTATTGTGGCCCTCTGTGGCCAGACACAAGCTACGGCTTATTTCATCAAAGTCCAACTTTTCCCTAACATTCCAAATGATACCCCATGTCACACACAGGGGTAGTGCGTACCGACTGCCTGACGCCCAGCAGTCCAAACACAAAAATCCACACTTTCTCTTCTTTCAGATCCGCCCAGTGTTAGGAAAAACAGGGTGTACTGTTGTGGCATGCCCAAATATTCAAAGTAAAAAGTAACCCTATATAACACGCCAAGGATCAGGGGTGTACTGTCCTGTCACATCCAATTGTTCAAGCTAAAAAGTGGCTCTATATATCACACCACGGGTCAGGGGTGTACTGTTGTATCACACCCAATTGTTCAAGCTAAAAAGTAACCCTATATGACACAAAAAGGGTCAAGGGTGAACGGCAGTGTCAAGCCCAGCTGTTTATGCTAAAATAAAACTGTAGCTACCTTCACCTTTCTCTAGCTTGCTGACTAGGGAAAAAATGATCTACATGCTTGTTCTAGTCCTAGGGTTTTCCCTGTGTGTGCATTTGTCTTTGGGATAAGTGAGACTCCACCTGTGATCTGTTATGCGATAGGCATGGGTGTGGGTCACAGGACCTGCCTGACCATGTATCTTTGACTTGGGGTTGATGGAGAGGTCACCTTAAGTGAATCCGACAGCAATTACACCAGTTCATTGAAACTCCTGAAAATAATATAGCAGTCACTAGTATCATTTTATCGACTACTGATGTTGAAGCAGTTATGTTTGCCTAGGTCATCGCATTCATCAACATTATTTCTACTGGTAACTACACTGACATTCATGCATGGATTGTGGCATACATTAGCATTGATACTGCCGGTAACGACACTGTTGTGCAGGCGTAGATTATGGCATACATTGACATAGCAATTATATCTATTGATATTGTTATGCAGGCACAGGTTACGGCATACTTTGACATTGCTTTTATTGGTATTGCTGTTGTCGGGCCTGCACATATCATGGTATTCATTGACATCCAATTCACCCATTCCAACACTACAATGTTAAATAGTCTTGTGCCTAAAAAGTAAAAGGGTGTTTGTATCATGAAGCCTGGGCTTATACTTAGCTCACCACAATCTGGCAGGCTTCCTTCTGAGAAAATACCTTGTGAATTTAGGTGTTCCAAAGAAACATTGCAGCAAAAACATGAAATGACATTTTCAAGCCAATTTACTATAAAATAGTTAACAAAATTACAAACTACAGTTAATGCAAGGAGTGATTAAGAATCTTCAACGCAAATGTAGAAAGTGTCCATGAGAAAAAAATGGGAAACCTGAAAGGTAAAGTTATCCAAATGACTTCAATCCGGCCCAGAATATTAATCGGTTTCTGTGTTTAATTTAAGCAGTTCACCCATGACCTTTCATTTTCCTCCATATTATAATAAGCAATACAATATATTGGGACATAAGCAACTTTTCATGCCAAGTGTAATGAAACAATGACGAGATGTGGATCCTAACCAAGCCACAAATAGCTCTGAAATTGACCCATGAAAGGAAGACAACTGATTCAGTCATGTTTGTTAATTGATTCTGGTACTTGCACATTGGTTTTCATTGTACAAATAGCACAGACCAATGTTAGAAACAGCACTCAACCAGTTACCAACAACACTCAACCAGTTACTTATACTACACACAGAGCTACTCAGAAATAATAAATGTCAACATAAATATGTAAACACGATCATCTGAAAAAAAAATGGAAAAATACAATGTATGTATTGATATTCCTGTAGTGCCTGAAAAATGTAGTTGAGGATCATTGGTGCGCCATACTTAGTAATAGGGCTAATGTGGGTAGTCCTACACACATGCACTCACATTTTTTAATGCAAAAAACATGTCAATTTTGTGGTAATTAATAGGCATTTTTTGTGAAAATTATGCATAATACACATATTGTACTTGAGTGGTTTTCTGGGTGAAAACTGTGTTCGAGGTAAGCCTTTAGGAACAAATGGCATGAGATTCCCGCACGTCTGCATAATGTTTTCTACTTGAACCAGTCCCCTTTGTAAGCATCTAAAAAATCACGAATTGCATTAAGTGTTGTTGTTAGGGTCTGTTAATGTAATGAAAAATTTGTTTAAGATTTTGTTTATTTTTTTTAATACACCATGAAAAATGTTTAACGTATAAAAGAACGATCGTCATTAACTCTTATCTCAAAATAAATCAAAATCGCTCATCTTCTCCAATCAGCTATAAAAATAAATATACAGTTTTGAGGTTGATTGAATGTTTGCGACTTAATACATTTATGTCTTCATTAAAGGATTACCCATCAAAACAGGGGCCATAAATGGTAGCCTTCCAGCAAATACTCCACTACACTTCAGTACTGTGGGAGATTGGTGTCAGAGGCAAAGCCCGTGCTTGATTTGAGAGTTATCTGGCAGGCCGGCCAACATACGTAAAGGTTGACACCGTGGAATCCAGTAAGATCCCCCTTTCCGTAGGAGTTCCCCAGGGATCAATTCTAAGTCCCCTGCTTTTCAATCTGTATCTCACCCCTTTGGCCAACATAATAAAATCATTTGGTTTTTCTGCAGTGTCTTACGCGGACGACACTCAGGTGTTGATTACCTGCAGTTTGGATTTTCTTGATACTCGTTCCAGATTCCAGAAATGTATGATTGCGATTAGGGACTGGATGAATGCCAACAAACTCCAACTGAATTGCAGCAAGACAGAAATGATGCAGTTTGGTAAGGCCAAGCAGATATGGACACAAGATTGGTGGCCACAAGCAATGGGACTCTGTCCAGAGCCCAAAGAAGTGGTACGTGACCTGGGAATCATGATTGAACCCACCCTTTCTATGAAGTCCCACGTCAATCTAGTGTCTCGTACCTGCTATGGCATTTTGCGCAGGTTGCGTAAACTATTTAAATGGCTCCCCCTTGAATCTAGGAAACCCTTGATTCAGAGGCTCATTATCAGTCGCTTAGACTATGGTAATGCCCTGTTTGCATCCATTAATGAGTGTCTGTTGACCAAGCTACAAACTGTTCAGAACACCGCAGCTCGTTTGGTGCTTGGCCTGTCCCCTAGGTCACCCTCTCTGCCTAGTCTTAGGGAATTACACTGGCTCCCTGTGCGCCAAAGAAGCCACTTTAAGATACACAGTATCGTCCACAAACTCCTTATGGGAACTGGTCCCTCCTACCCAGCAAAGAAACTGGTCTGGTACAAAGTTTTAAGATCTAGTTCTAAATGCCTCCTGGCCCAGCCAAGGGCCAGGACCTCGAGAAATGGCTGTCGGGCCTTATCTTACATAGCCCCTCTACTCTGGAACAAACTGCCCCTCCATCTGCCGTCCCTATCTAACTATTTGGCCTTTCGGGAAGTATCTTAAAACATGGCTCTTCCCCAATTAACCAGTGTCACTCACTTTAACTCATGGTTGTTGTCTCTTTCTGCTAAGTGCCTTGAGACCTTTTTGGTGAATCGTGCGCTATATAAGAACTTATGACTTATGACTTATGACTTACTAAAAACACAAATGTTGTTCAACAAGTAAATTCTGCAATTCACCTGCCAATGCTATAAATTGGAATTGGTCAACAAGAACAATATAAGTAATATTCAGCTCTTCATGCATTTTAGAAAGCAATATGATAGTAAAACATAAAAACATAAACACTTAGGCCCCGATTACTATATCGGACGGACCTGAGTCCGTCTGACATCGTTTGGGAACTGGGACCGAATAACCTCATGTCGTCGGTCCCAACCCAGCAACTAGGATGCGACCAAACCCTGTTTGGTTGCATTCCTATTCTTTACAATGGGAGCATGCATTACAATCGGAATGCATGCTTTCATTGTACAGAGCTGAGGTGCAGTTCATCCCTGCACCCTGTGGCAGGCACCTCCAGGTGCCTGCCACCAGGTAGAGGGATTAACAGTGGGGTACCGCCGAGGCCGCCATCTGGTGGCCTTGTGCCCATGAAGGTCCTTCTGGGGGCCCACAAAGTGGGATTCCCACAGCCTTTTTGTGTTGGAAAAGGCAAGCACAGAAAGGCTGTGGGAATCTACAATTGTAATACATCAGGCAGAAAGAGCCGCCCAAGGGATTACGGGAGGCTTTCCGAATGGCAGATGGGCTCTCTGAGCTGTCAGAGGCCATTCCGAAATACAGTTCGAATTCCTTTCCAACCGACCCCTTCAAAATGGGTGGGTTGGAAAGAAATCTGAACAGCCAATTACCATGCCATAGGAATGGTCGGAGCCATTTCCTACGGCATCGCAATCGAGTCCTAAGTATGAAATACAATGAGGTGCGCCACTAAAACATTAAAAAAAAGTACACTTAATATGACTTACGATGAGGCCTGCCACTTACACCTAACACAATTTTCACAAATAAATGTCATACAAATTACAATATTTTGACGAATATTTACTCAACTACCTCCTAACACCTCCCTCCAAACACCAAACCCTGAGACAAAAATTATAAATAACTCTTAGCTAACTGGATATCAAAAAGGGGAAACCAAAAATGCACAAAGACTCACAGAGCTCAATATGAGGAGGACCGGATAAAAAATAAGCTAAGTGGGAAAAGAAAATGGCGGAAAATTTGGCAGGAAAAAAGACTAGCATCCCATAGAAAATAATCAAACAAATACATTAATGTTTTTTTTAGGTTTCTATAATAACATAAAACAGAAAACACATGTTGTTATTGGACAAAATATATACAACATAAATACTGGAAAATGTTGCAATTTTGGGACATGAGATTCATTATTCCTAGTCCAAATTTAGCCACATTGAGAAAGTGTTGGACTTTTTGGCCTTCGCATTTGTTATTCTCATTCCAACATTAGGCCCATTGATGATCGTTTTGGACTTTGGGGAAATCAGATATATTATTCCCACTTTGAGCCATGCCACATTTGGGAGAATGAAGTACTTTAAGGACCTGAGACTTCTATTTCCATTCCAAACTTAGCCACATTGGGAAAAGTAATGGATTTCGGGGAGGTAAAATTTACTATTCACACTCCAAACTAATCTGCATTGAGGAAATGGCAATAATACATTTATATAAAATATGTCAATACTGTAAATCAAAACATACCAAATTAATCAAACATTTTAAATTCATTAAATATATTTGTGACTGCACACACTAAAAATAAAAATAAACCAATACATAAAAGTACATATAAATTATAAATTAAACATTTTAATGAAAAATTAAATTCTTGATTTTTTCAAGTTATTTTAATTTTGACAACTTATTTCGAAAATCACAAATTCATAAAAAAGAAACTTCATATAACAAAAATCAACAATTTGAAACAATACATAAAAGAACGATATTGGTACCTTCACCATTAAAACCCATGATATTTTTCATCATCATGATATAAGTGCAACAATATAAAAGAACCACAATATTTTTGAGACAATGTAAAGGTAAAATTCCTTTAACCCGTTCAGGGCTCATGACGGAATGATTCCATCATGAGCACCAGTGCTCCTGTGCTCATGACAGAACTATTCCGTCATCAGTACAGGGGCATTAAATCCCTCTGCTGCAGACAGCAGAGGAATTTCTTTTTTTTTGTTTTGGGCCCTCGGGAGGTGGGGAAGAGCTTCCACAACCACCAGAGGCAGTATTTGTATTTCCAATGCAATGAAGAACGTGCACATGGCACTCTCACTTCATTGCATTAAAAATTAAACTGAACCTTAGTTTTATTGACATTGTTGCAATGCTCATGGGGCTATCTCAGCCCCTGAGCACCAAAACACTAGGGAGAGGTAATGTTGCAAAGGGGAGAATCTCCCTTTTGCAAATGGTACCCTTCCATGTGGATCCCTGCTTGATGATTGCCTCCAGGAGGGCGATCCCCAAGCAGGGATCCACCCACTAGCCACCAGGGAGGGGGGAGCGGCCCCTTAGACAAGGACCTTTGCTCCACCTATTAATTTCCCTGATCTGCCCCTGGGGGGCAGAAAGCCCACTAGGCACCTGGGTAGGGGTTGGGGCTGCCCAGAAAGGGCATGCCAATGCCCCCACCCCAAACAAAAATGCTACAGTTGTTCTGCCCCCCAGGAGGTAGATGGGGCAATAGCCCCTTATCTGTCCCCCCGGGTGGGCAGAAAGCCCACTAGGCTCTAGGGATTTCATTTTCCAAAGTTCGGGATGGGGGATGACCAGAATAGGCATGCCAATGCCCCCAAACAATGTCACCGTTTTCTGCCCTCCCAGGAGGAAGATTGGGGCAGAAGCCCCTTATCTGCTTCCTCGGGGGCAGAAAGCCCACTAGGTACCAGTAATTTCTATTTCCAAAGTTAGGGATGGGGGCTGCCCATAATGGGTATGCCAATGCCCCAACACCCCCAAAAAATGCCACAGTCTTTCTGCCCCCCAGAATGCAGATGGGGGCAGAAACTACTACTACTGGAGATCAGGAGCTCCTGAACTCCCCCCCCCCGAGGGGTAGAAATCCCACTAGGCACCAGGGATTTATTTATTCATACGTAGAGGTGGAGCCTACCCAAAATGGACCTGACAATGCCCCACCCGCCCCTCCCCACAAAATTGCGACAGTCTTTCTACCCCCCCCGGGAGGCAGATGGGGGCAATAGCCCCTTATATGCCCCCTCGGGGGCAGAAAGCCCACTATGCACCAGGGACACATTTTTTTCAAAATGGAGGGGTGGGGCTGCCCAGAACTAGGCACTGACTCTTTTTCAGAATGTGCCTACCTGTGGATTTTGGGTCCTAGTGCAGCCGGCACCTAGGGAAAATTAGCAAACCTGTATATTTTGGAAAATTAGACACCAAGGGAAATCCAGGAAGGGGGGCCTTGTGTGCCTCTCACCAGGTTTTGTTACCCAGAATCCCTTGAAATCTCAAACTTAGTTAAAAAACATTTTCCCCACATTTCTGTAATGGAAAGTTCTGGAATCTAAAGGGAGCAACAACTTAGGTAACAGAACCTGGTGAGAGCTAGACAAGTCACTCCATCCTGGATTCGCCTGGGTGTCTAGGTTTCAATAATGTATAGGTTGGCTAGGTTTCCATGGGTGCTGGCAGAGCAGGGGGGCCAGATGTACGACGTGATTTTGCATGCGCATTGGAGTTTGCGAATGCAAAAACAACAGTTGATGGACAGAATACAGAACAATGTCATACATTCACCCCAGTACAGGCTCTGGGCCTAAATCCATCGTTTTTTATCACCATGCCATTCTAGTTTGAACCCAGCCAAATGCAAATTAGTCTTGACCCTTTGCCTCACGGGAACAGTCCAGCCCCAACTGCCAAGCCAGGTCCTCCCAGGACTGGAAACAAGCATCCTAGGACCGGTTTTGGGGTTTCACCCCTCTTCAGCCCAGATAGCTTGATTCCAGCGGCATGGAGAGCACAGGACCCACGTCTGGTCGAAACCGTTTGCGCAAGCAAAATCACTGTTGGCCATGTACAATTCCTAAATAGCGAGTCGCAATTAATTTGAGACTCGCTATTTAGGGATTGCGAGTCGCAATTAGGAAGGGGCGCTCCCTTCCTACTTGCATCAGCAATGCTATGTGTGAATGTTTTGTGACCGTAATTGCGTGTGCAAAACACTCGCAAATTACCACCCTCTTCAAGAGGGTGGTAATGCAGTCGCAATTGTGTGACTGTCTCTAAAAATATTTTTTAAGGGCAGACAGTGGTCCCAGGGACCACTGCCTGCCCTTAAGACATGAAACGTAAACTTTTCATGTTTTTTTTAAATGCATCCCTTTTTCCTTTAAGCCAAACGTGCTGTATTTAAAAAAAAAAAAGCTGCTTTATTAAAAAGCAGTCATAGATATGGTGGTCTGTTGTGCCCAGCAGGCCACCATCCCTGGGAGGGCTGGCAATCCCAATGGGCTCACAAATTGCGAGAGGCTCATGAGTATTAATGAGCTACACAATTTGCAACCCCATTGGGAATCACAAAACAGTGTAATAACACTGTTGTACATTTCACTTAGTGCCTCGCAATTTGTGGTTTGCAATGAATCGCAATTTGCGAGGCGCTAAATGAAAGGATTGTAAATCTGGCCCAAAATCCACAGCTAGGCACTTTGAAAAATGAGTCTGTTTTCACTGTAAAAAGTTTGTGTTTCCACGTTGCGTTTTGGGTTGTTTCCTGTTGCGGGCACTAGGCTCACCCACACAAATGAGGTACCATTTTTCCTCGGAAGACCTTGGTGAAGGTTGGGTGGGAGAACATTTGTGGATCCTCGCAGAGTCCAGTACTTTCCATCACAGAAATGTGGCAGAAATTTGTTTTTTGACAAAGTTTGAAGTTTGCAAGGGATTCTGGGTAACAGAACCTGGTGAGAGCCACTCAAGTCACCCCATCCTAGATTCCTATGAGTGTCTTTGAAAAATGTATAGGCTTGCTGGGTTTCCCTAGGTGCTGGCTGAACTAGGGTTCAAAATCCACAGCTAGGCATTTTGCAAAAGAAACGGTCTGTTTTCACAGTAAAAATGTGGAGTGTCCAAGTTACGTTTTGGGCTGTTTCCTGTGGCGGGCACTAGGCCTACCCCCACAAGTGAAGTACCATTTTTATTGGGAGACTTAGGGGAAGACAGAATTGTGGCGCAACTGTTATTACATATTGACTTTTGATGCATTTCTGCTTTTCAAATGTAAGACAATATGTAAAAAAGATGTCATTTTGAAAAATGTCCTATAATTCACGTGCTAGTATGCGTACCCACAATTTCATAGATGTGCAAATAGCTACGGTTTCTAAACTCCATACATAGGTGTCTTTCATACCTATTTTTCCCTGTTTATATTTTCCCACATGAATTGCTATATACCTGGTACACAATAAAAAACGATTGCAAGTCGCTGCTCAGTTTTTGGCTCTGGATTCGTCGGGTTCTTGGTGAATCTACAGGTGCTATATACCCCCTCAACCAGAAGGGTCAAGAAAATGTAATGTTATATTGCAAGTCGCTGCTCAGTTTTTGGCTCCAGATTTGTCGGGTTCTTGATGAATCTACAGGTCCTATATACCCCCACAACCAGAAGGGCCAAGAACATGTAACGTTATATTGCTTTAGAAAATCCGTTATACTTAAAAGAAGTTACAGGTGAAAATGTTGGTACGAATGGCAGTTTTTTTCAACTCATTTTCAATTTGTCCTATTTTCAACTGTTACTTTCTATAAAAAAAACCTTGAATGATCTACACAAATGACCCCTTGCTTAATTCAGAATTTGTCTACTTTTCTGAAATGTTTTGCTTTCAAAGATCCATGTTTGCTCTCATAACCATTTCTACCAATAACTTGAAGGAGTTTGAAAGCACGAAAAATAGCAAAAATAGGCGATGTCCCAGTAAAATGCCACAACTGTGTGAACAGTTTTGGTTTTCTGACAAAAGTCTGGCAGTCCCTGAAAGCTGGGAAGATGGTGATTGTAGAACCATAAACCCTTTGTTGATAACATTTGCAGGGGAAAAAAACAGATACTTTCATCTGTTTCCCATTTTTTCAAACAAAAAAAGATGTAGCTGTATTTTGGCTAATTTCTGGGTCCCCTCTAGGGGAATCAACAAACCCTGGGTACCTTTACAATCCCAATGATGTTGGAAGAAAAGGATGCACATTTGGAGTGGATACCTTATGTGGTCAAAAAGTTACAGGGGCCTAAGTGCGAACTACCCCAAATGGCCAAAAAAGGCTCAGCACGGGGGGGGGAGAACTAGCAGCAAAGGGGTTAAATAAGAAACACACTCCTGGTTGTTTACAAGCGTAGGTCAAGAAATGTGGTGTTTCAAGGATGTTGCCAGAGCAACTTGCACTTTTCTTCATAATATTGATCAGCAATTTCAGAAAAGCAATTATTTTCATTAATTACATCATTTAAGCTATTTACCATCAGGTGTGTAAGCAGCTGGTGCTGCCACACGAATCCCTTATTGTTCATTTTGCTACCAGTTGAATTTAAACATTTTCCTTATGCATTTCTTCTAGAAAGCCATGCAACTTTGGGTTGCATACAATATTCTTAAAAGTTCATACAAATGCGCCATGGATGTTTAACAGTTGAAAATACATTTTCACTGCACAATTTTTGGCATGTAGAAAATAAGGCCACGTTATTGAGACTTTCTCACACTCCTTAGAATTTGTCTTTAACCATCCGTGATCCATGCAGGTAACAGCGGTGGGGTGGGGGGCCACATGGGGGGAATTTCGAGGGACGATGCAGACGGAAAACAAAATAAGTAATTAATTTCCCCTCAGCATCGTCCGTCTAAATCCCCCCCTCATGGCCCCACCGCTGTTACCTGCATGGACCGTGGCTGTGGTTAACGGTCAAACACATTTGAATAATGTCAAAATGAGAAAAAGCGACATATGCATGGTACTGTCTTGATTCAATGTACATACTCCCTATAGGATTTCCCTCAAACACACTGGACCATGAACATTGTAACACCTCTCTACTCTGACAGAGGACAGCTACACAAGCCAACCTCTTTTTCAGAAGCTACAATACTGTTCCTACTTAACTTTTACTTTTTCATCACAGTAGAAACATTGCTGGTAGGATGGTTTGAGCAGAAGAGGAGAGTGATGGAGTTTAAGACATTCAGTCCCTCATTCTGAAAGGGCCCGGTTTTAACATAATGATAACTTGCAGGACTGGAACTACCTTACCCAGTTTAACATGAAGGATAACATGCAGGACTGGAGTTATCTTACAAGGGGCCAGATGTAGGTAATTTTAATTTACCACCTCTTAAATACCGATTCATACCGAATCGGTATTTAAGAGGTGGTAAAATAGAGGGGGGGAGATGTAGGTATTTCAGAATCGGTAAATACCGAATCGTTAAGATTCGGTATTTACCGATTCTGTAAATACCGATTCGGTATTGCCCATTGATTCCTATGGGCCTTGCAGCCCATAGGAATCAATGGGAAATACCGATTCTGCAATTACAGAATCGGTAAATACCGATTTTAGCAAGGGTTGCAGGGGGTGTCACTTTGACACCCTCTGGCACCCCAAAAATAGGCATGTACGCCATGTGGCACACAGACATGCCCTAAGGGCATGTCTGTGTGTCACATGGCACAGGTGTGCATGCACACATGTGCATGCACACCTGGATTCCGTATTTTACCACCCAATTGGATTGGGTGGTAAAATACCGATTCTTAGAGCCCTGTGGCACTCTGACATGTGCCAGCTACATCTGCATTTACAGAATCGGTATTTGACCGAGTCTGTATTTACCGATTCGGTAATTTTACCGAATCTGTAAATACAGAATCGGTAAAATACCGATCCTGTAAATGCATGCCCTACATCTCAAAATCCAATTACCGGTCGGTAACGGCCGAATTCGGCCGTTACCGACCGGTAATTGGCCACCTACATCTGGGCCCTAGTTTCTTGCTCTGTCCTTTTTTAACACATGCCCACTTCGCCAGGCGTTACTTGGTAAAAAGTGCTTTGGAGAACATGTCAGGTGTACACATTACTCATAATTTGAAATTCCAAGGTTAGACACAAACAGTATTTGTGCCACATCTTGTTATTTATGATAGGTTTAAATAGAGACCCTTACTATCATAACCTAATGTTTGAGGGGTGTAGTACGACAGAGTATGAGGCAAATGTGAGTGTAGTAAAGACTTATCCATTCTTCTAGTGAATAGGAAGTGATAGTAAAGACCAGGAGGCAAAGACAGACCAGAAACCCCCTCCACAACCTCATGCGATGGGCTTAGACTGCAACATTCATTTGACTATCCCAGAAATATACGTACTAGTGTTAATAAATCAGCACCTGAGACCAAGAGCATTGTTGGCCTTATTTTTAGAACTTGAAGCCCCAGTGTGCCCTGCTGCTAGGAGGAGGGGCTAGGATTGTCAATTTCTCGCCAGTGCTTTAAAACATTGTGGTTCTGTGTCTGAACTGCAAGGTTACCCCCTTCTGTTAAGGTACTCTTTCTCCCTCTCCCTTGTTTGGCCTCCTCACCTGCCCCAGGACATGCATACTCAACCTTTCCTCCTCTATTTTCATAACTGCCTACTGACGTTGGCTAATTTAGCAGTTTGGACTAAGAGGGGTTTGCAAACCTTCAATGTAGTTGAGAAGTTTTATTTATTTTCTTCCCCCCCACATGCGGAGGTATCCATGGTACTCGCTCTACTATAAGAACGTTTCTCTAAACCTAGTTTGGCCAACTGGTTGACTTTGTTGAGGGGGGATTGATGCGGATGTAGCTTTTACACTTGTTAATTTGCCGCATGGGAAAGAGTATTACTTTGCCAAGTATGTATTATTAGGGGTTCTCGTGGGTTGCTGGGTGTTTTTAGTTCTCTCTGTATTCATTGAGTTGCTCTGGGGTAATATTCCCTATTGCATTTTTGGACTCTATTTGTGGCCCTAGTCTGGGTTTTTTAGAGATGGGCAAGAGGATGCCACTGAGTGCCACTCTGCTGCTATGCCCCCTGTAAAGAATACCTCCATTAATAGGATGCTCCATCTGGCTATGGGGTTAATCAGTGCAGAGATTGAACTTGTTGAACGTCGACCTTTCCTTCAATCGGGGGTCCTTCAAACTCAGGATCTCGGCACCACCACACAACCCCAGATTATTCAAGTGGCCTTGTCCACATCTCATAGTCCCAATTTAGGTAATTCTATCACAGACGCAGTGTCTACCATTGGGGCTCCCATTTGTGAAGCTGCTAAGAATAGTGGGAGAGCTAAGAAAACAAAACAGCCAGTTGGTTAGGTTATTCAAGCTTCCAGCTTTATTCCTCCCAACACCGCAAATTCTAGTCAAATCCTGCCAGGCACATCCACCAAGGATCTTTCCGGAGGTTTATTGTCCATCAAACCTTGGTGGTTGGAACAATTTCTTGAAGACTGTGTTTCGAAAGTTAACGAGCTTGTCCCGGGTGAACTTTCCCCTCTATGTATCCGAATAGAAGCAATTGAGAAAGAGCAGATGACCTTAATAAGACAGGCCCACAATCAACCACCTCCAAATAATCTCATTGATCACAGGCCCCCTAGAGTTGTCCAGGGAAACTCAGATGTAGAGCGTCCCACCTCTAGGAGGCAAAAGCATCCTCCAACGGCACTGCATGCAGTGCCAAATGCAGCAGCCAACAACCCTTGCCAGATACAAGGGCAGCAAAGGACCAACCAAACACTTGTCAATACTTCCCAAACCAAAGCAGGTAATAGCTCTTGAGGCCCGACCCACATTGGTAACTTTGGCCCTAGTGGTCCCAAGGCAAATCTTGTCTATCTGACAGTCAACCTTCCCCCAGCATTATGTCCATATGTATTGATTCTAACTAAAGTCCTCATACTTCGTGTATGGCAAAATGAATCACATGACACAGTCTTCAATAAAACTTGGTGATGGCTCATGCAGCACAGATATTTCCCCCTCTCGCTCTATAATAACATACTATTCACCAGGAGAGTAGCATGGATTTGGGCTGGGTAGGGTAGAGAAAGAGCAAGGCTGTGTCATCATTACCTTCCATACCCCTGCACCGCCCAAAGGGTGCTTTTTGGGTGTGTAGGCACTCACTCCCCAGCAAATAATTAGATCAAGCAATGGCACTAGATTATTTGTATAGGCCATCTACCTATAACTATTCTTTCCCCTGCCAACAACTGGTGACGTTATTCATACCATTAGCCCCTGCTCACCCAACCCAGATGAGAACATGGGGTGTTTTCACAGCTCTTAAGCTGAATCGTTTTGAATCTCTGGCATGTATAAATTGACTTTAAAATAGCACAGGGAGGCTAGCAACCAGTGACAAGGCTGCTGGGGCTAGCTGTATGGAGGTTCTTGTACCTAACATAGAGAGGGACACAGTCTCGCTAAGCACCCCTTCTGCCTATCTCACTTACCCCAAACTGATGGATGTAATTGTGCTATCTATTCATGTTTCACCATCCCCCCATATTTGTTGAGGCTGGGGTTGCTCCCTATGAGATCATATGTGCTGCAGACCCACAAGTATAATTTCATTTACAGGCCCGGGGTATATGTTGGGTCACCTTACTAGAGATGTAAAACTAAATGTGCCAATGGTGTGTAAGACAGTTTTACCAGGAGTGAGCACAAGCATGTTAGCACTGGTAAGCAGTGGGAAGGTTCACAGATTCCTAAGGCCAACAAAAAGAAATTACACCAACTAGGGAAAGCAAAAGGTTTAGGAAATACCATGTTATGGGCTGTCAGGTCAAACAGCATGGAATTATTTCAAGGTTCTTGAACCTGAAATATTTATATCCTGAAAGCGAACAGGATCAGTCAAAAGGAGCTGCCATTCTGTCTTGCCATCCTAAGCAAGCATCACCATATTCACCATATAGTGGTCTTATGCATGAGGTGCTGGCATTACATGAATGTGAGCATGTGTTTCATCAAAAGTGTTGTTGAGCATGAACCGTTACACTAATTTGAGTGTTGGCAAAAACTTTTGTAGAGCACGCCTCCTAGCCCATGTGAATGTCTCCAAAATATGCTGTTGATCATGACCTTCCCTTCATTGCACCAGAAATGGTTGTTGTGAGCAACAACTCACCCATGTGAGTTTTGCCAAAATGTGATATTGTGGTCAAACCAAGGAAAGTTGCAAAGTGGACCCTGCTAGGTATAGATGCCTGCATGGCATCACCTATTTCAAACATTGAAACAATGCACGTTCTGTATTTCAATGGTGAGAGAATGATTATCAGACACCATTATCTTCTTCACAACACTGGTTATATTCTTATGTACCCATGAGAACTGCTCTGGCCTATACCACTCTCTTCTGGTCTAGACAGGTGCGGTAATAAAACACACCCTATTCCCGAAAATTTGTAAGGTGGGCCTTATTGTTTATTTCTATGTCACAAGACACTTTGGATAATTAGGTTGTCTCATTAATCGTGTATTTGTTAAGTGTTATTCAGTAACTTAACAAAGGTAATATTGGCCCTAACTAGGGTGACCAGTTGGCCCAAATTTTGCAGGTTTATCCTGCAATCATGGCTACTCTGACAATCCACTCACAGAGGTACACTGGGAAGCCCATATTCCAGCATTTTGTTTGCCTGCCGTTTAGTTTTAACTCTTTCCAAGGACGTGCAATTTATTTTTAGTCTTCCAGCTGTGTAAAGAGGGCCTGTCGATGCTCTGGGGGAGGAGCGGCAGCACAGGTGAGGCTCTGCACAAGGCATCTTCAAGAGTGTTTAGCTATTAGGATGCACATCTATCCACCTGTCCATACAAGTATGACGGAAACCATTGCAGGTGTCCTGTTCTAAAGAGTGTGCATTGGTGCCTATTTCTTCCATTAAGCCTATTTCAAAGTGCTGACGTGTCAGATCAGTTTTATTTTGTATTTTTACCTTTATATAGCGCAAACTAGACCTGAGACGTCAGGTATCAGAGGGCTTTCACCAGTTTTGTTACATGAGGACACTTTCATTCTTTTTGTTAGGCACGGGGAGATGAAGTGATTTGCCGAGAATCACAGCATGTTCATTGTTGTTACCGAACCCGGTTCCCCAACTTCGAGGCCGACCGCTCTAGCTGTAAGGCTATATCCTCTAGTCACAGGGATAGTATAATGTGTTCAATATCAAACGGTTTCTTAAAGTAGTAGACCAAAGACTGAAACACACACTGCTACTTGCTGCAAAAGTTATACATTTACCACCATATTGAATTTTGGTGAATGTAGCACGTGAATGCCCGCATCTCCATTGTCCCAAGGAATATCAAGTTAATGTTTTAACTGCACTCTTACTACCAGCTTTTACATTAATTGCAAATACTTTCAAAATACTGTCAAAAAGGGAGCAAAGGTGGGTCCAGTCCCCTGCACTGGGGGTGGATGTGTAGCAAAGAGCGTCTTAGATTTTGAATTCCTGCTGGGTTAGCGTCTTTGTTAGGAAAATCCCATCTGACTTCCGGGTCTGTACTGACACCATGGTCAGGGGCGGATTGGTAAGGCGAGCACTCGGGCAATGGCAGAGGGGCTGGTATCCGATTTCCATCTGTGGGCTGCTTTTTTTGCACAGTCTGGGGGCTGACTTGGGCGGTATCAGTGCTGTTCGGATGCCGCCAGCGGCCCAGTGGGTGCCTGAGTGACCTTTCTGGCGGTAGATGGGCGACCATTATATCCCTTTTATCAACGGGCATACCATTGTTCTGGGAAGTGCAGATCTAATAGAGAGGAGGGTGTCAGAACTCAGAGGTCAATCACGCAGACTTTTAATCACTAGCCTCCAGTGTGGGCAAACCTACTTAATGACCAGGGCATCTCCAGGCACTGGAACTTTTGTCTAAAGGATATGCTTCTCTGGGCATCAGTGGTTGAAGGCGCAAGTTTGCTTAGTCAGGCGTTTTGTGAGTTTCTTTTTTTTTTTAAATGTTCCTACTTCTCAAGGACCTAAGATTAAGCTCTCTGATTTGTCCTTCCGTGCACTATTAGTTGATGAGAAAGTAGATTAAAGGGCAAACATATAAAGGGGTAGGTGAAATGCTGCAGCATTCTGTCCACCTCATTTGGTTTTATTGCCCAGGTACTGTAAACAAAGCTCATAGTAATAGACGGAAACACACAGATTGCCAGATCTGATTGAGGGCTCACAGTCTCTTTTCGGTAGACCTGCTCATAGATGTAGCTGTTAACCAAATTACAACGTAAGCACTATACATATTTTGAGTACTACTACAGCCCACATATTTGTGTTTCTGTCCATTTTACTGTGGTACACAAATGACTATAACTTTCCAAACTGAAGTTCCTATTAGGCAGTGACCTTTGAGTATTGCTGCGTTGTTTCATCCAGTTGTGTGTTTCATGTACTTATTAATTTCCTTATCACCTCATTTCGTAAGAATTGGGAAGGGATATTCACAAGGAAGTGGCAGAGAGAGGTGTTAGGCTTCTTAGCTCTCCGCCACTTCGGAGAAGCAAGGCAGCACCATATTCACAAGGACATGGTGCATCCTTGCTTTTCCCCCTGTGATGGCGCTAAGTTTCACAACTTAGCGCCAACGTAGGCACCCTTGCACCAGAGTGCAAAGGGTGTCTGCAAGCAGGGAGGTTTGTTTATGTACAGGAAGGTTTCCCTTATTGCACATAAACAAACCTAAAATGCCAGTTTGTAACTTACATGCGTGCTGCTTCATGCAGCACACATGTAAGTTACAAAATGGCATTTTTGAAAAAAGGTTTGTTTATGTACAGGACCATGGCATTTTGCATTTCATGGAAAATGCAAAAATTAGGAGAAATAAAGCATTTCTCCTGGTCTTAAATTTGGCGTTAGCTCCTATTTACACTGCCCTTGTGAAATGGGGGCAGCGTAAATAACAATGGGTGTTGCGGTGGAACGCCCACCAAACACCCACTGCACACCCCTTTCACGCTAAACACAGCGTGAAAGGGGGTCTATTCACAAGGCAGTGTTAAGCCAAGTTATGTGGCTGAACGCTGCCTTGTGAATAAGGTAAAGTCCCTATGGCTAGGGGCTTATGAATATGCCCCACAATCTCTAAAGGTTGTACGGTTATTTCGTTTCCTATCCTTCTTGCCTTCTTTAGTGAAACCTGTAGCTCTACGGGATAGTGAGGTTATTGACTATCGGATCCTTATCAACTCCTTTACTTTTAGCTCGACCTGGTTCTGTGAAGAGATAGCGCAGTTAGTGTGTTTGATATCTTTGACTAAGACTTGGAACTCTAAGGCACAGTGAGGTAATGCAGTCAAGAACATTTGGCACCTATTGAGCAGTGAAGTAGTACCTGAGCCCAGGGGACATCAACAGTAAATGACTGTTAATCACCAGGGAACTGCCCATGTTCACTCATCACCACAGGACCTGATAAAAAATAAGGCTGAATAAGAATTTGGAGAAATCCTTTTACATTCCTGTTCCTCACTACTGTTGTCTGCTGCATTTTGGTCAGTGCCTTGAAGCATTTCTGTTTGTGGTGTAAGTCTGCATTGGGCAAGGAAAAATATTAATGTTGAACCCCTACGAAGACGACTGTTCCCTGCATGACACCATAACTTTGAGATCTGTGAGCACGGCCTTACATTAGGAAAGGCTGTTGCTGCAGGCAGGACCTGTGCTAGTGCCTGTTTCTGAAGCCGTCCTTGGTAATGGCTGTGAGGTTCGGCTGACTGCCTCTTTGGAGACTTTCTTTGAAGATCTGCCGAAACAGGCCTGTGAGGACTTGGACTGGAGGCCACTTTGCATTGCAGACGGTGTAGGTTTGTGTTCTACCAATTGCTATGCAAATTAACATGTGTGTAGGGGGGTTGGGTGTGAGCATGTGTGTGATGTTAGGAAAGCATGACATTTTTCAAACTAGGCCCAAAGGAGTCCACTGCAGCTGACACCGCCCCAGCTTCTGCCAAATGCCAATGACAGCAGTACCAATGTTCTAGTTCAAAGTATATTAAATCGCCACTGAGAATTTCTTCAAAACAAATTTGCACACTGCGCCACCATGTGGTGGATAAAGGCACGCTGGTGTTTAGAAAAAGTTGCCGTAGCCAAACACTAGCACAAATTAAGCACTCCAGTGACATGCTGGTGAGTTGATCCAAATGCTCCACTCTTAACAGTAGTAGTTCTTAGTAAGTATGTTGGTTTTGAGCGAACTCCTCTTCTCGCCACTTGGACCCACCCCTCAACTGTGTTGTTTACCAGTGGGCCCATGGACTGATTTGGATCAAATAGGTCCCCCCTGGTTTCTTACTTGATCCTGATGGAGTTAGAAGTGGATGGTGCAGCAGGTTCACTGGAGAAATGGAAACATATCCAATTGGCCCTTTTCACCTCATAGCTACACTTTGCGTTCCATCAATACAACTACTTGATATATTGATAAATTACAAACTGAGGCCGAATTGAGCATTTTCCTACACTCTACCCAGAGGATGCTTACCATGAATGTCAAACTCTGCTATCCAGGCACTAGTGTTATTCAAAAGGTGATGGCCAAGAGCACACAAATTGGCCTAGCGGGAGGCCAGGAACAAAACCATGTCTCCTGGTTCTACTACTAGTCCACTAAACAACCTCTTAGGTGGCAATGATTCTCTAGCAAGCCCAAGGGGTTGCCCTTCACAAGGAAACTTCACTCTGTTGTGGGTTCCTCTCCAGTTTTGCCAAATGGGGTTTATTTCAGCATAGTTTGACGGAGAGGTAAATCCAAGATTAGATGCCAAATGTCCTAGGTCCTCTTGAATAAGATGCTTGTGCAGTATATGTGATATACACTGATATTTACCAGTGGTGTTTTAAAGCATCAGGTTATTTCATTACATTTGGATACATTTGTTCATTTTATAAACTTGCCTCTCAAATACTGCAGTAGGGAATAGTCAAGGCTTACTGCTGGAAATGGTAAAGGGATTAGAAGTCAGATACAGTATAAACGGTATTTACAGTCGATTTTCACTGTCTGTACCTTAGGTTTTAGGATGGCCTGATTCAGAGGAAATACATCTATAATGAAAAGTCAAAACTGTACTATGCGCCTAATTGCCCCCCCCCCAACTCCGCTCCACAACAAACGTTGCGTGATGTCTCCAAACATGTAACGTGTCAAGCGAAGTGATAATGAAAAGAGGGTCACCCTAGCTCTAATGCATAGAATAAAAATGCCCCATCATCCTTTGGTTGTGTAAATAAAAAAAATAATAAGAATAATTGGGGCTCAGTGAGCACCTCACAGCCCTGTGCCCTGGTGCCACTGCACCTTATGCACTATTGACAGTGTCGCTCCTGGTGGTGCTAATTAGAAGTTGCTCTAAAGCAGTGCCTTTCCTCAAACAATTCATATTAGTGCCAATGTAGCATACAACCTCTTGGAGCCGCCTTCCTTGTCCGCGGGTGCTGTGTGGACGAAGAGGGCCTTGAAATGTTTAGGAATGCATATGCTCAGCTGTGAACTGCACATGGCCCATATATGTGTGAGCTAAAGATTTACATTTCGCATGAGACGGTACAATAAAGCTGCCTTGCTCGTTTCCATGGCAGCGTCGGCAGTGAGCACACCAAAGGCGTGCCGCTTTCAAAATAGAACATGGTTGAAATGATAATAGAGCTTAATCACGCAGGCTGCCTCGCTGTGCCCTTAGGTAGGAAAAGTATACATTCGGTCATTTAAAGTAGCATTTTTCGCAATTTAGGGAAGATTTTGCTCAATAATAATGTATAAATTCACTTCCAACAAATTTCCTGCATCATTATACCACAAGCTGTAAAACCTTGATTTCCTCTCAGAGTTTTTATTTGGTGTGTTGATGAAATTATGTTGTGCACTTACAATTATCTACGACTCTGAGGCGGACTGGTTCCCAGAAGCAGCCCGAGCAAATGAGTAGAAACAAGCCCCGCCCCCTTCCTCCTCCACCTTGCTTTCCATCTCTCTCTACTCTCCCTCTTTCTTCCCTCAACATTCAGTCGCCCTCATTTTCCCTATATATATTTTTCTTATTTCACACTGTGTTTGCTGCAACTCCAGCACCCGGAGAAATTGATGGAGGCGAAGGCAGGGCCCACATATCTGTCCTTCAAAGACCTAAGCCCTACACCAACCCCTGGAAAAGCCCGATGGGGTAGATGAGCAGGCCTGCCCTAACTGATGACGTGTATGTTTAGTGCAAATGAAATACAACTTATTTGAAATGGTTTAAGGGTTTAACCGGATTGTAAATGCAGTCCAGTCCAATAGAAGCATGATCGAAGCTACAGAAATGTGTTAATTCATGAAAGGTTGATTTCCTATTGTTGATATTTACTGTACAGAAGCCACATTTAGACCTCCACCCCTTTATATGCAGCATGTATATTTTCAAAGTGTATTTAACAGCATTAATCTGCATGCTTTATATTAACCCGTTAAGTGCGTTCATCGGCCAACGGCCATCGCGAGTACTACCTCGGTAGTGCTGAGCACGTCCGTAGGCCGACGTGGCCCCGCCCGCGCAATAGAACGCCTGCACCGTGGCGGATTTTACGCCGCGGTTAACGGGTTAACTAGGTATAGTCGATGACTATATTTACCTTAAAGAGAAGTCATCTGTAGAGCTTGTTAAACCATAATCCACGTGCCCACACTAAATAGAATAATCTATACCCTTTTAAATTCAATCTGGTCGACCTGACTGATTTAGGCTGTTCTTCCCCCAAATGTTTGCCTACTTCCTCCACTTGTCTGACCTCAATTGAGCTGGCCCTAGGACTCTGTGCTCTTTACTACTGCTAAACAGTGCTAAAGTGCCTGTGCTCTCTCCCCTAAACATGGTAATATTGGCTCATCTCCAATTGGCATAGTTAGTTTACTTATAAGTCCCTAGGAAAGTGCATTACATGTGCTCAGGGTCTGTAAATTAAATGCTACTAGTGGGTCTGCAGCACTTGTGCCTCCCACTTAATTAGACCTCTAACCATGGCTCAGGCCTGCCATTGCAGAGCCTGTGTGTGCAGTTTACACTGCCATTTTGATCCAGCAAGATAAACCTCTTGCCAGGCCCAAACCATTTGTTTTTGTACATACAAGTCACCCCTAAGGTTGGCCCAGGACAACCCACAGGAGCCAGGGAGTCTGGAGCCAGGGCAAAAAGGGAAGACCTTTGTTAATTTCCCAGGCATCTCTGTGAAGGTTCACCCGCTTCGGAGGCACAACTAGGTATAAGTACTGGACCTCTGACACCATCGTTCAGTACACTTCTGGACCTGTGAAGACTCTGCCAGGAAAGAAAACTGCAGTGCTGCTGAAGGAATGCCACTCTGCTGGACTGCTGCTTTGCTTGACGCCTGCCTTGCAATGCTGCCCTGCAGTTGGCTGTTCTCCTGCCTGGGTGAGGAGGACCGGACCTGCACCACTTGAACCCAAAGTAACTCCAAGAGCTAGCTGCTTGGCCTCCTTGTCTGAAGTCTCATGGACATAAAAGTCTTCAAACTTACCTGCTTCTGCAAATGGACTCTGTGATTCTGTCCTGTCAATTTGTGCCACCCCAATCCTGAACCCTCGGACATGAGACCTAAGGTGCTTCCTTCAGCAAAACCCATTCATCCTCTAAGAAACCAGTGAGTCAACGCCATTGCGTGGATCCGAACCAGCCCATCTCCTCTGTTGTGTGGATCAGACCCAGTGCATCGCTCCTGTTCTAGGACCATAACTGGCGCATTGCTCCTACTGCGTGGATCGGGCCCGAAGTATAGTCTTCGGAACCACCACTTCACAACATCTCTGCATCTCTATTTTTCTATTTTGATGTTTGTAAAGCACTCGATTCCCGTGGGGTCTTGGCGCTAGTGTGTGTGAATCCGGATCCTGAAAACTATAGCTTGTGCCAGCCTAAGTTACAAAAAGCAGCGTCTTCAGGCCCTTCCTAAACAGCCTCCTATCTGGTTGGAATCTCATGTCCAGAGGTAGTCTGTTCCACAGGTGTGCTGCCCTGTTGTATAGTGTCCTACCTCCCCATCTGGCTCGTTTAACCCTGATAGTTTTGAGAAGCCCTAGATTAGTGGATCTCAGAAGACGTGAGGGAACATAAGGCGTGAATAGTTTAGAGACTTCATTGGCACCCCCTCCATAGAGTGCCTTATGAACCAGGCACAGGGCCTTGAAATCAACCCGCTGCTGCACTGAAAGCTAATGCAATGATTTAATACCTGACGAGGTGGGGCAACCCCTGGGTATGTTCAAAAGCAACCTGGCTGCCGCATTCTGAAGGGACTGGAGCTTTCCCATCTGCATTTTATCTATGCCCATAAACAGGGCGTTGCAGTAATCTAATTTGGAGAAAAAAAGGCTCACCATCACCGTCTTCTGTAGATCCTGCGAGATGAATGGGAAAATCTTTCTTAAGGTTTTTAGGAGAAAGAAACAGGACGATGTCAGATTATTAACCTGGGCTGAGAAATGTAACTTGTCATCAAAAATGACCCCCAAGTTCCTAACCTTGGAGACCGGGAGCGGGCATTACCCAGCCTCGACTGGCCACCATGAGTTGTTCCATACGGGGGATACCCCTCCAAACTCTATCACCTCCCTTTTGTCTGTGTTGATCTTCAAAAAATTGTGGTTCATCCAGACAATGATCTCAGATAGGCAAGCGTGGAATTTAACAGCTGTGACCTCAGGCTGTTTACAGATGGAAATAACAAGCTGTGAGTCATCAGCGTAAGTTACCAACATGAACCCATGTCTTTTGATGAGCCTTGCTAACGGGGTGACATATATGTTGAACAGTGTGGGGGATAGAGATGATCCCTGTGGGACCCGCAAGGAAGATGGAAACTCTTGGACTCCAGTCCATCCCAAACCAGCTTTTGTTCTCTCCCTTCCAAAAAGGAAGCAAGCAAGCAAAGGGCAGTGTCCTCAACCCCTAGATCCTTCAGCCGCTGCACTAACACCGTGTGCTTCACGGTGTCAAATGCTACCGTTAGGTCTAGGAGTATGAGGGCCGCCCTACCCCCTTCGTCAACCACCCTCCGAATTTCCTTGGTTGAAACAACCAAGGCAGATTCGGTGGAATGACAGGCGCGAAAGCCATGTTGGGTTGAGTCTAATAGCTTATTAGCGTTTAAATAATCACTCAGCACTTTGTTGAGTGATTTCTCAATGACCTTCGCCACCATAGGTAATCCTGCAATCGGGCGATAGTTCTTTAAGACCTCCGGGTTCATGTTGGGTTTTTTAAGTAAGGGCCTGATGGCCGCTTGTTTCCACTGAGCCGGATATAATCCCGATGTCAGTATTTGGTTGATAAGGGGCGTCAACTTTTCACATATCTTCTTAGGGTCTAGATGCATAATGGCAGGGGGCAGGGGTCTCTTGGAGAGCCTAATTTTATGGAGAGGAGCAGTTGTTGCACCTCCTTATTTACCAATTCTGGGAAGCAGGAAAGCTTGCATTGTGTCAACGGCCGATCATCTTCTACATTATATCTAATGGCAGCATGGAGTCCCTGTGCTTTTAGAAGATCGTCATATATCACCTGCACTTTGTTTTGAAAGAAAAGGGCCAGGTTGTTACACATCTTCTGGTCTGCCTTAAAAGCATTTTTCTGCTGAGGTTTTGCCAAAGAGTTAACTACTTTAAAAAGTTATTTATTAGAGTTGGCAGCATCTCTAATTTTGGTGGAGAAATATTACTCTTTGGCGGAAATTATCTCATTCTTATAATTCTGCAATGCAAGGTTATACAATGCTTTGCTGCTCTCACTATAATCTTGTCTCCACCGGCTTTCCGCTCTCCTGCATTCAACCTTTAGAGGCTTGAGCTGAGGACTATACCAAGGAGACGATATCCTTGGCTTCCTTATGGGTATCTCTTTCTCAGGGGCTACCTGCTTAGCTGCCGCGTCAATCCATTCGTTGAACACAGATGCCGCCGCATCAATATCAGATGTGGGTAGGTCAGGGCCCATATTCAGAGCTGTCTCAAAAATACTGCCCTTAACCTTTTTCCAGCCTCGAATCTTAACTTTACCAGACTTCGTCACAGGCTCTCGGCCAGGATTTGTAGTTCTGAGAGTGAAATAAATAGCCTTGTGATCCGTCCAGGTCAAAGGCCTTATGTCCCGGAGCTCAAGATCAGGATTGTTAGTGAAAATGCCATCTAAGGTATGGCCTGCCTTGTGAGTCGATCCAGTGACTATTTGACTAAACCCGTACGGCTCCAGGATATCTAACAAAAAGGTGAGAGGCAAGGCGTCAGTGCAAGACTCTAACAGGGTCTGCAGAGCATGAGTGAAAGATTGCCTTGCCCCAGGCAGGCGGTATACTAGGTATCCCTGGAATGGGGTAGCCCTGTTTATTTTAATGCAAAAACGTAATGCCTCTGCCGGCAAGACAGATATGGATTCAGTCCGTATCTTAAAATGCTCCCGGTATATGATAGCTATTCCCCCACCGCGGCCCTCCTCTCTATCATGTGATAGGAAGGCATAGCCCTCTGGCACTGCTATATTCCAGTCGGGAGCGGAGGTATTGTCTGACCATGTTTCCGTCAGGAATAGTATGTCTGGCGAAAATGCCTGAATCATGTCCTAGAGTTCATATGTATGTTTTCCCATGGAGCGGACATTTAGTAACATACATTTAATATTGCCTGAAAATGTCCCTTGTCTATCATTAGTTGATCCCCCATTGATGGTAGACTTTCCCCATGCTTTCCCTCCTACCAGCTTGTCTGATTCCACTAATATTTCCCCCTGCGGTTCCCCTATTCTGTCGCTCTGATCAGACCGACTGCTGTTATCTAAAAAAGGGAAAGGTAAGCGGCCGGCTGTCTGACCCTCTTGAGTGCTTAAAGCTGAAAATGAAGCATTCAGGGGCCGAGGGACAGAAATCCAGGCAGCAAGGAGCTGATCACGGTTGTACCTATATAGTGGCAAACCCCGAGGGGTCCTGGCCCTAGGCCCGGGCCAGGCGCGGACGGGCGCAGACAGGCTTGCCTTTTGCGCGCGGACGCCTCAGCATTTGTTTAAATGCTGTCAGCCAAGCAAAAGACTAGAGCGCCAACCCCAAGTGCAGTGCGGTCCCGCCTAACTTCTGGGTACCGCTGGGGTCGAGCGCAGAGACCGGCAAGAAGAGGAAAGAGCAGGAAAGTGCAAATTTCTGTAAGATTGTGCAAATACGCTAATTTAAAACCTAACACAATGTATATTAAAATGGTGCCAATAAGCTATCTTGGTCTGCAGCAGAGTAGAATTTTCACGGAACAAAATTTCTGTAAGATTGTGCAAATACGCAAATTTAAACCTAACACAATATATTTTAAACTGGTGCCAGTACGCTATCTCGATTTGCAGCAAATTAAAATTTTCACGGAGCACTCACACACACAAACGTGGCCGCATCCTCAATGACGACGCAGAATCACCTCATTGCTGTTCCTCACTCATTGGAGACGACGCATCTTCGCTGTTGTGCAGATCAGGACCGGCGCATGCCCCCCCACTGTGTGGATCAATACGGATGCATCACTTCGGCTTGCATCTTGGACGTCGACGCAGCTAGGATCATGGTACTTTTGTACAGTGGGCCTCACTGGGTCCTGTATACGGCCCACGCTCTATCACAGTCGGCCTGAACTGTAGACATTTTTAGATTATTTTCTGATATGGCTCAACCAGATATCCTAAGTTGCTGCTTATGCTACTAAAGCACTATTTTTCACTTTATTCTTTAATAATTATTATCTCAAGTTTTCGTGGTTTGATTTTCATTGAATTAAGCTGTATTATTACTAAAATGGTGTGGAATCTTTTTGTGTGGTGTTTTTACTGTTTTACTGTTTGAAGTTTGCTTCTAAATTAAGCCTGACTGCCCTGTGCCAAACTACCAGACGGTGAGCACAGGTTAATTTAGGGTTTGCCTGCTTCTTACCCAGACTAGGATTGTGATTGCTGCTTGACTGGGATTTGTGCCTCAATCAACCATCTACCCAATTTCTAACAAATTCTCTGTATTTAGTTATGCTAAATGTATTCGTTGGAAGCCATAATCAATTTACCATTGGCCTAAAGTGTGACCAGGCCAGAGTAACATGAATTTAATTTTATTACATGCATTGCCAGTGTCTTGTTTTTTTCTTCTCTGCAAGTGTGTTATCATCCCGTTCGTTAAGTTAGAATAGGCTTACTGTTTATTGTAGTAGACTGAGCGTTAGTTACAACTTAATTGAGAAGTTGGCCTCAGACATGGAAACTGAGTCTGTGGGAGAGATCCTTATGTACCAGGCAGAATGGACTGATGTCACATCCAAGGTCACCCAGATTATTGCTCCTTTGTTCAGTGCGTAAGTGAGAGCTGTTTTCCTTTCTTTTAATTAAATGCTGTTTGTTTACACTGTCCTCCATCTTGAATCACCGTCATTATACAAAACGTGCTATGTTGTTTCTTGTTCTAAATAAAGAATTACAAGCTTTCTCTAACAATGGTAAATGTTCCCAGATGCTTTTCACTACATCATTCTCTATCAAGTACACCCCAACAGTACCAGGCTGTTGCTTATTCAATGTAGCAATTAACAGGCTTGAATACTCTGTGAAAATTGCTAAAACTGATGTAACACTACTATGAGAGAGTACTCAAATGTGTTCTGTAGTAGAATGTTTCCACTTGCTTGTTCCTCATTGGTGCCTATCCCGAGAACCATGTATTTGTGCCTTACTGTATGAAAGCAATTGTCTAAAGTCCTATAAAAGTACATGTTTTCTCTGTACCCTAGAACCTCAGGATTTCCCTCTGTGAGAAGGCACATCGATGCTGGACTGCACATATAGCTTTAGTAGGTTCTTTGTACTTATGATTTGTATCCTTTGGTGCTAAAACATTTGATGGTACATTCTATGTATTTCAGTTATTAATTACTTATGTATTGGATGCATACAAAAGCAATTTCCTGGGGTTGTGATAATTATTAATGTTTGTAATCCATTGGTTGCAGGTGAAGTCCTGGCACATGCCAGACCGGGGGTGGTCAAACCAAGCCAGCTAAAGATCTTGCCACTGGGTTTTTCATACAGGCATTTCGCCCCAGTGACCCCCCAGCTAAGCAGATCCAGGGCTTTGCCTCAATAGCCCAGTAGGCTGGATCTGCCACCTTTCAACAAAATAGATTTGAAATTCTGGCGGGTCTAGAAGATAATGATCGACACACAGGTCAGGAGGGAGTTTGCGCCCCAGTTGTTGTGGCTCATAGAGAGCTGACTGGTGCCCCTCACTGCTCCCGGCTCGGTGTCGATCTACCTTCTGATGGCAACTCCGGACCCACTGTGTGCGGGATCCACTATTGATCCTGTTATGTTGCCCCATACTGACCCAGTGGTTGTAGCGCAGGGTGCTAGCACAAACCTGAGCACTTCCATCATTAATCTACTCAGTTGGAATGTGGCTGGCCTGGCTACCAAAATTAATCGTGAGGGATGGCAGTCCCTTGTTAAAGGCTATGATATTGTGCTCATGCAGGAAACATGGGCCACAACAGAGCTTTTGTGTGATGGATTTTCATGCTATTACTATCCCGCCACTCCTTCTCCCGTGGGTCAGGCTAAAGGGGTTGTGGCAGCCTGGTTTAAGGTGGATATCGACTGCAAGATTCATCCCATAATAACTAAAACAGATATGCTACAGATCTTTGATTTAAATTTGGGAAATAAGCTCAGGATATAGGTAGTGAACTGTTTACAATAATGTCTTCTCACAAAGGTGTAAATTGCTTTTTGAAGGTCTGTTCTCATTGTTTGGCTCTTTTTCTGCTAGGGAGTCACAGGGTTGCAGAATTCTTAACCTAATACTGGGCGTACTGCTGTTTTTTTCACCCACAATATTGGACACCCTCCTTTTGGAAGCAGATCTTAAAACCATGGTCTCTAGGGGCACCTATTGTATCTGTATCTGGCAGCCCATGATCTAGAGAATGTTGTTTCCTCCAGTGCTACTACAACCATACCTACTTATATCGGGAGGGTACCTGGGTCTGCAATTGACTATGTTTTTATCTCACAGAATTTATCTCCACTCATTACAGCGGAGAGGTCTGCACATCAGCATTCAGTGACCATAATCCTATAATATTTCAGCTTGCGATCCCCCCAATGCACCGGTACGCAGCTGTTGGAAGTAGTCAGGCACTAACCATTAAAGATGCAGGTCAAAGACTGGTTTGGCGCCATATACAAATGAAGTTAATTATGAACCACCTTGTTGTTAGTAGTATAGATTTTGTGACTATCTGCAGTTAAATGCACAAGGACCTGACGGGGTCCCAAAAAGCATGGGGTCGCTTATGTCCCATGTTAAAAGCTTCCTTCCCAGATCTAAGGGTAGAACTCCCTACCAGGCTAGGTCATGCTTCGACAATGACTGCACAGTGGCTAGTCACAACCTGCATAAGGCCATAAAGCAAATCCCTAGAAATCAGATTTTAATCACCACCGGCAGGAAAGATTAAGCCCTGGCATTGAAAAAAGAAAATCGTGAATCAAGGATGATAGTTGGGAGGTGATAATTGTAGCCTGACAAAATGAAGATTCTCAGGCAATCTGGAATGCGGTGGAGGCAGGCATGTCACCAGCCCAGCCCCCAGACAAAGTTACTGGCCATATTATGCCTGAGGTGTGGACTAACCACACCTCAGTTGTGCATTCTCAATTGTGTATTCTCCCAAAACGATTCCCATAGATGAGGGTCTGCCTAAAGATTCCTCTTGTGGCAACTTCTTTTTTAAGGAGGAGGAAGTTCTTAAAGCTATCTATGACAGCCCGAGCAAAAAAGTGCCAGGCCCAGATGGAGTGCCCATGAACTTATTTAAGGAGAAGCCAGGATTTTGGTCACCGGCACTCACTTCTGTCTTTAATACGGTTTGCAGCAAGGGGATATTACCCTCTTAGAGCCTTTCAATTGTTGTACCCATCTTCAATAAGGGCAATGCCAATGATCCTATGTGTTGCCGACCAATATCCCTGCTTGACTCCTCCACTAAAATAATTGGTAGAGTGGTTTTAGATAGACGTTTATTGTGGACAAGGGAGAATTACTTCACATTGGTGTTTCAATATTGTTTCTGGAAGGGCTAGGAACTATTGAGCAGTGTTTAAACATACATCTTATTGTGGTCAAATATAAATATGCAAAGGGCATCCCAATCCATCTTGCATTTATGGACCTATTGAGAGCCTTTAATTGTGTAAATAGGTCGAAATTGTGGGCAATCCTTGAACTCATAGGTCTGGAGGCAGACCTGGTGTCTTTTCTTAGACTCCTACACCAGGATCTCATAGACTCAGTAAGATTTGGTGAGGCCGGAGAGTGCACTTTTCCATTTAAAGTCAATCAAGGAGTATGCCGAGGCTGAGTACTCCTCTTTTTATTGTGTATTAAGGATTTGGAGAGGACACTATGTGTTGCTGGGGCAGATGTACCGCAGATGTAGCGCCTGTTGAAAATAAAGCTGTGCCCGCCTTAGTATATGCAGATTATGCAGTGCTACTTGTTACATCAGGGAATGGTCATTACTCAGTAACTTTGTAAAATTCATGAAGGGTCTTGACATGGAAACTAATTTGTTATGGTGTGCAGTCCTAAAAACACCAAAACTAGTACCCAATTGATTGAAAGGAAAACGTTAGACAGGGTATCCTCGTTTCCATATCTTGGCTTGCATTTCAATGATGCTTTCACATGGTGTGTATGTCTCAGAAGTAGATTACCCTGAATTTCTTGTGTAGTCTGGACCATTTTCTCTCTTGTTGCTTGCATTGGTAGAAAGCCAATGGCCCATTAATAAAAATGTATATAAGGAAATGCCTTCCAACCTTGACGTATGGCTAGGGGGTATGAGGTTATAGGGAAGTTGCTGTCATCCAAGTTGAGGAAAATAGATTTTGCAGCCGCCGGTTAGGAGTTTCCCCCACAGCACACCACTTTCCCCTACACCAAAAATTAGGCCTCAAGTATGTTCAGGACCTTATTGGTGCCACTGTAGTTGCCCTTTGGCTTTGGTGCTCCATTTAGTCAAATAAGGAAGCTGAGCTCAACCGTGCAGTTGTTAGAGATTGTCTGGCTTGGGACCATCGATTGATAATTCCATGGCTAAAGTATATAAGAGATACCACTTCGGCTCTGGGTTGTGCACACTTCTTTGAGATGCCAGAAAGTATCACCAAGAAAGACAAAATCTGGACCCAGGAATGCTTTTCTTCACACACAGGAAAGCCTTTAGGCAGGCTGTGGAAGTGGTGAAGCCATTTGTAAGAGATTATTGTGTTGTTCACATGACAGTCGGGATTGCCCCATACCTATTATTTATGCAGAACGTGTATGAACGCAACTTACTGACTCATTTTAAGTTAGGAACGACACGCTGGATGTTGTGTTCCCTTTAGGGCAATACTCTCCAAATTATATTTGTATTTGCCCAAGTGACGAGCAATCAAACCAGACCTTGCTGCACTTTGTTTTCTTTTGTAATTTCTATCTTCAATGTTTCAGGAAATATCTATTGCTTCTGTTGCACAGGCACAAATTCAGTAAGGACAAAGCTGCTTTTCTCTTCTTACTGCAGCTAAATGACCAAGATACCTGTTATTTGGTTTCCCATTTTTTGAGGGGCATTTTACATGTGAGAAAGGCAATGTTATTCTGAACAATGAATGCTTAATTCTATTTATATCTTATGACCTTCTGTGGTTTGAATTGTGTTATATTATTTCACTTTTTTTTTACAGGTCTCTTTTATGGCTTTTGTGCCTGGTATGTATTCTATTTTTATTGCTGCATTTTAAAATTCTTAAATATTTCATTGTTTTTAATACTAATCTGTGTGTGTGTTTTAAATCATGTACGTCTTTTATGATAATCTGGGAAATGATTGAATAAAGATTATCTGAATTGGAATTACTTGCATAAACCTTCAAAAATATCACTGTTGTCCGTCCGTCAGTAGTGATTATTGCACTTGATCTCAAATGCATTCGTGTCGAGACCAGTAGGTAAGCACCAATGTCCAAAATTGGGACTACACCGCTCCCGGTCCTTGATGTTTGAAGGACTGGACTATTTCTAAGGTCCAGCGGTGCCAGGGAACAACACCTGAAACCTTCGTGGGATACCTGTTCAGCGTACAAATGACAGAGACACGGGACACTTCCTTCGGCGTCAAAGATCAGCGTTTATTACTGCAGGGAGGCAAAAGTCACAAGAAGTACAACAGAGTGTAGGTTCTGAGAGTCTGCTTCAAATTGCAAATGTGGATCGCTCCTTTTATACACATTTTAGTCATTGGACAACATACGAACAAAAGGTTACAACTCAGTTCCCACAATAAACTTCAAAAGGGCTTCTTGAAACCCGGACCATAATTACAGTAACATTGCCGGTTCCTAACTGTAAAAGCACATCTTCTCACCGTTAGGCACATTCCACTCTAGTTGTAAACGAGCAAAAGAAAGAGACAAGAACAGCTGCAAGGAAGACAGACAACAGTAGAGAAAAGAGTGTGAGGGTAATATCGGAAGCATGATCTCAGGATCAAAGGATCCGATCCTAGCACATGCACGGCTGAAACAATAGACCAGCACAGCAAGATTACCCTCGAGCGGAGCCATCTGCCTTTGCAGTGTCATTCCCCTGGTCATAAAAGACGCATGAAAGGAATATGCGTCTTCCGTAAGGCTTGGGAACTAAGGGTCATGACGCGGACAGTTGCCTGCTAGCTAACTACGTGAGGGCAAGAAACAAAATGGATGCCGTATCTAAAATGGAACCCGAGGGTTCAGATGAAGAAACGCGTAAATAAGGCGAACCCTACCAAGTAGTGTAGTGAAAACGCGTACACTTACTAAACTCGTCATTTACGGATCATAGATACCAAACTTGCCCATATTCGATCATGTCCAAAACATCATAACGATTCTCACGGAACCTCAGACGCTCCTTTTGCCCTCATGTAGGCAAGCACTAGTCGAAATCAGAATCGATTTCAATATTCATCAGATCATTCAGGTGTTGCTGGAACATTATCCTATCCATCAATGCCTCTTTGGTAACAGATGGCCTTCTTATACACGTAGTAGCACAAAGGCCACATAAGGCAGGACCACACTGCACACAAAGGCAACACGTGAACAGAAACGTCACAACAATCCCTATAATCATCAGAATCTTCCAACCCCAGGTCGACATCATGCCCCAAAACCATCCTAGAAGCGTCCAATCTCCCTCGTCCACGTGTATGGACTCTGAGATTTTATGCAACTTTGAGATGGCTTGGTAGACAGTTGGAGCATTATCAGGTATAAAAATGCAACAACTCGAATGGATGACCTTACACACACCACCTCTATCTGCTAGTACAACGTCTAGAACCATACGGTTCTGTAGCGTCATAAGTCTATCCGCTTGAAGCTCTGCTGTCAGGTTACCAATGGCGCTTGCAGTGATATTAGCAGTCGATTCAACCACACGAGTCAGCTGTCTCAAGTTCCTACTATTAACCATAGGACCCCAAAACGGTAGAAAACCCTTAAAGAAGTCTCCTGCCTCTTGACCAGCAGTATCCTCCCTACTAATAACGCCTCTCACAACTCTAGTCTTGTGATAGTCTGAGGCAACGGTGAAAGCCGGTGGTAGAAGATTCGCGATATAACAGGTGCCTGAGAAATCACGAGGCAACCATGTATAAGCACGATCGTAACACACAAAATAAGTACCCTTGGCAGTCAGAAAGACAGGGGAAGAGAGCATCGGTAAGACATACGTCTCAGTACAAGCACTCTTCCCAAACTGAGCTCTCGGATTTTTACCAAGACCTTGCAGACAGAAGTGACCAAGGTGAGGTACGATCCAAATCGGAGACGAGCTCTTAAGCTGTCTATCACCCACTGATATACTATACTCAATCTCACTCAGATCCTTATATGCTCGCACCTCCTCCTCTGGGATGAGCGATGCATCAAAAATGTCTCTATCTAAATCAGCAATAGCTATCGCCAAAGACTTATGGTACGGGCCAGGACCAAGGTTTACTGAGCGTGGTTCTCGATGGGGGTAGGAATCTAGTGCACTACGGAACATAGTTTGGAATGCCCGAGCCGACCCTTGGGAGCTATAAGGAAGAACCAAATACGGAATACCTTATCCATGGTATGTGGCATTAACCCACACACCCAACAGTTGGTAGTATTCATCACCAACTGATGCTGATGCAGGAGTTGAACAAAGGAATTATTCATAAATTTCGCACGTCTGACTTGTTCATGTTGAGGCAGAAGATGAAAGGAATGTGGAGAAATAGTGGAGGCAAAATTCAAATCATGTGAAGGAGGAGTAGACGGAATAGAAGACAATAATAATTGAATCCCAAAATATCCTCCACCCACTAATAGCATAGAAACAGTTAGAAATAGTATATAAATCTGAAACAAAAAACATTTTGTACGAAACACCTTATGCAATTTAGATCTTTGCGCCGACATTTCCTCTCTTTTCGACAGCATAGTAAATTCCATCCTCTAAAAACCGTCCGTGGCGTTCTTGACGCACTTCGTTCTGAGTAGCGATTATCAATTCCCAGGAGTTCCCAGAAATCGACAAAAGAAATCGACCTAGTGTCAATAACCTGCTAAACAGAAGGAAGTACCCGCACGGCCCTACGGCCAACCCAGATGATAGGCTTTAAATGAATTGAGCATTCAATTTAATATAAGTCTCTTAGCTGCCCGAAAAGAAAAGGGTACACACAATATAAAATGTCCACAATATTCAAGGCAAATGTGAGGGGGTAATGTAAAATCAAAAATAATAAAAGGAACTTATTTGTCCTTATTGCGTAGTCGAAGGAAATATCGACATCTCCCGGGTCGAGTCTGTTCTTCAAACAACGGTTCAGATGGCAAAACAGTGTTCGATTGCTCAGGTAATAATCCAGGACTTGAACTCTCCACTAGTGATGACGTAGGTAAAGTTTCGGTTGATTCAACAGGGATGTCTGATTGCACTAAATCGGTCTCTACAAGCTGAGCATCACTGAATGGTATAAGACCCGGGACCGTACTGGTCTCTGTCGAGGCGACTCCTTTCTTGATCCATGCATCTGCTGGCAAAGGAAACGAAACTTTCTTGGTGTGGGTGGCATGCACCCAATGCTTTCTGCCTTCAGTCGAACCGCCGTCCTTGTTGCCAGTAACACCTGGTGGGGACCCACGAACCTTGGCTCAAGATTTCGTTTTCGTCCAAAATTTCGGGTAAGCACCCAGTCACCTGGTTGGAGCCGATGACCAGGTCCCTCAGTTTGTGCCGGTAAAGCTTCAAAGACCTGTTGATGAATCAAACTCAATTTAGCAGTCAGATCATAAAGATAGTCAATCAACATTGGATATTCAATTCTGTTAAACTCCTTAGGCCTCGGAAATCCCCAAATATTCGCAGGACGGCCGAACACAATCTCATATGGGCTAAGCCCTACTCGAGAGTGCATGGTTGCCCTGGTCGATAAGAGAGCTAAAGGCAAAGCATCCGGCCACGATAAACCAGTCGTTGCCTGGATTTTGGCAAGTTTCAGTTTCAGGGTGCCATTATATCCTTCCACCAAACCTGCCGACTGAGGATGATTAGCGCTATGAAATTTTTGGACTATGCCTAGGCCACGACACACACTCTTCATCACACTTCCCACAAACTCACTTCCGTTATCTGACCATACAATCCGTGGCATTCCATACCTAGGGGAATATTCCTTGAGCGGGATTTTTTCTGTTGACAGGGCAGTATTATCCTTAAGAGGGTAGGCCTCAACCCATCTGGAGAACGCACAAACCACAACCAAGACATACTTCAGATTATTGCATCTCTCCATATGGATGAAATCCAATTGGATAACTTCAAAGGGACATGTAGGGGGAGCAAAGTGACCAGGTGGAGTGGGGGTGCCCTTACCAGGATTATACATCAAACATACCATACAGTTCTTAACCACTCTCTCTGCACACTTAGTAATCCCATCATTCTTCCATACAGGAGACAACAACTTGCATATGCCTTTCGTGCTAATATGTGCTGTGCCGTGGGCCATTGTAACAACAGCAAGCACATATGCATCCGGTAACATCCATCTCTGTTTTTCTGACAAGTCAACCCAACATCCATTCCCGTCTAACTTCCCCGTGCTTTCATTCCACTTAGTCTTTTCCATCTCAGTGGCCTCGTTCTGTATTTCCTTCACACTTTCAATTGTGTCTTCACACATGCTAGTCTCCGCTGGCCATCTCACTGAGCTCGTAACATACATTCGATTTGTCAGATCTCTGGCTGTTTCTTTAGCAGTCTTATCCGCAAACGCATTACCACGGCCCACATCATCTGTCACTTTCCGATGCGCACTACATTTAATTATTGCCACCTGTTTAGGCAATATGAGTGCATCTAAAAGGTCATTCACAAGCTGTCCATGCTGAATCTTCGTGCCATGCGACGTAAAGAATCCTCTTTCTCTCCACAATCGACCAAAACTATGCGCTACGCCAAATGCATACTGACTATCGGTAAACACATTCACCCGCTTTCCTCTAGATAACACACACGCTCTTGTCAACGCAATCAATTCAGCCGCCTGAGCTGAATTCTGACTCAATCTCGCAGTTTCCACAACCGTACTCAATGTCACTACAGCATACGCAGTCGTTACATCACCATTCGGCAACTTAAAGCATGAACCAACAACATACAAAGTACCATCGGGATCTACCAATGGAGTGTTTTTCAGGTCAATACGACCTTTCGTCTCTTCTTCAGTTCTTAAGTAGCAATCATGTGGTGCTACATCACCTGATTCCATGCTGATCTGCAACAATGTTGCTGGGTTCAACACAATGCAACGTTTTATCCTAATATGACTTGCCAAAAGTGTCAACTCATAGCCAGACAACCTTGCACTCGTCAGGTGCTGGGTTTTTGTCCGGTTCAAAAGAGTGTCAACTGCATGCGGGACCATCACCGTGAGCATATTATCCATGACCAGACCTGCGGACTGTCGAATAGACACCGCAGCTGCCGCTGTTGCTCTTAAACAACTTGGCAATGCTCTAGCCACTGGATCTAAGGCGAAGAGAAATATGCACATGGACGTTGTTTATCGCCAAATTGTTGCGTCAAGACACTCAACGCACAGCCATCCCTCTCGTGAACGTATAGTGTAAACGGCTTACTGTAATCAGGAGTGCCTAACACAGGAGCCGAACACAACGCATCACGTAATTCAGAAAAACCTTTCTGACACTCTTCAGTCCAAGGCAAAGGAGTCGGAACATCCTTGCACGTAAGAGCTAACAATGGTTTCGCCAATAATGAAAAATTCGGAATCCATTGTCTGCAGTATGATGTAATACCAAGAAAGGCACGTACATCTCTCTGAGTTTTTGGCACAGTCATTCGAGCAATCGCTGCTATTCTTTCTGGGGTCAACCTTCTCCCTTCTTTTGACAATAAGTGACCTAAGTAGGTTACTTCTTGACAACAATATTGCAGCTTGGAAGGTGACACTTTGTGATGTAAGTCACATAAATGTTGCAACAACGATACTGTAGCAGTTCTGCAAATAATCTCAGTATCAGCAGCTACCAACAGGTCGTCAACATACTGAATCAATGCCGCACCCGTCGGTAACACGAATGCGTCAAGTTGACTTTTAAGGGCTTGACTGTAGATCGATGGACTCTCACAATAGCCCTGTGGTGCGCGTTTAAATCTAAAACTGCGACCTCCTAATGAGAATCCGAATAGATCTCTGCTTTCCTAAGCGATCGGAATACTAAAGAAAGCATTCTTTAGGTCGATCACCGTGAACCAGGAGGCAGAAGCTGGAATCAGGGTCAGCAAGGCCGTGATATCAGGCACCACAGGAAACTGTGGGATCACGATTTTATTCACTTCTCTCAAATCGATTATAAAACGGTACACAGGAGGCTTAGATGGATCGGTTCGTTTCAAAATGGGTAACACAGGACTATTACACACATTTCCCCGAGTTTCTTCAATGACATCCTTTTTAATTAGGTCATAAACGATCGCTAATAGCGCTCGCTCACCATCAAGAGAGATACGATACTGAGGTACACGCGGTAATCGAACATTCGTTTTCAACTGGACCACATAGGGTGGAATGTTTAACAGGCCCACATCATTGGGACCTGTTGCCCATAAAGACGCAGGAAGAGAACTCAATTCCGGTGGGAACTTATCCATTGATAGGTACATAGGAGAGATAACCCTCTGACCTAACGTAAGCTCCACTCCTTCAGGAGAGCAATACAAAGTCGCATATAACCGTTTTAACAAATCCAGACCCAAAAGATTCTCACCACACCCAGTGGATAGAATCAATGGAGCCTCCAGCTCACGAGGACCAATCGCAAGGGACAAAGGGCTAGAGACAGGATTGCTAATAGGGGCGCCAGAGAATCCAATGGAAACATTCGTTAAGCCAGACAAAGGTGCGCCAGGGAGCTTGGAATGCATGATGGAACTTTTTGCTGCACCAGTGTCCAACAGAAAAGGCTCAACTACGCCAGATGTGGCAACCGCGACGTTAGGCCCTCTCTGATCAACCGGAACTGACACTACTCCCTCTCTTTGTCGATGGCTGTCCTAGTAACGGTCGTCTGCAACAATCTCATGCTCAACATAATAATCGTCCACATGGTACTGTGCAGATTTATCGGACTCCGCATTTCGCTGGTCGAAACAATTATTTGCGTCCGATGAAACAATAGAGCGCTCATGATTTTGAACGAAACCTCGACCTGTACCTCGAGAGGCCTGTTGAGGCCCACCACGACCTCCCCGAGCCGAAACATTATTATAACGATCACGTAAAGCGGGACAATCGAATTTTATATGGCCCTCTCTCCTACAATATGCACACTGATTATACCCAAGCGTAGATCTAAAGTCAGAGGAGTCAGAGCGCGACTGCATCCTAGTGGACTGGGCTCGTGGTCGATACTGCTGTTGTAAATCATTTTGATTTGAACGTGGAGGATATGCCTGCTGCAACAAAACCTTTGTTTTGAGCTCCTTCGTTTTCTTGTCTGAACGATCACTTTCTTCCTTTTCCCTATTCTCATAATATTGAGCCGTCGCTAATATCTGTGCAGTGGTTGAAACAGCCCATGCACTTTCCGAATTCTTCAATTTGTTGCATAGCTCAGGCAACAAATTTAACACAAACTTGTCAACAAATAACCGTTGGCCTCCTTCGGTGCTCATGTCCTGACCACTATGATCGACAAATGCTTCCTCGAATCTAGTAAAGAAATCGGAGACACTCTCGTCTTTCTTTTGCTTGCAAGCCGATAATTTATCCCAATTCACCTTCATCGCTGGCATGAGTGTTTTCATAAGTGTAATGATTTTCTGGGGTAGATCCAAAATTAATTGCTCGGGCTTAGCCCCACCAATTTGTCATCCATCAGCCGCTACTAGTGTAGCCCAGTCACCACCTAACTCAACTAAATGATTCTCTTGGTGAATTTTTGCCCAAATCGGTTGTGGTACGATATTTCCAAACAGCATGTCGATGTCAGCAAGGTTCATAATAGAAGCATCCACCAGTTGGGATAACTCCTTATAATAACCTGACGGATTCTTGCGTGGATCAGGCAAGGATTGTTTCACCTGCAAAACTTCTGATCGCTTCCATGGGAGGTGTATCCAAACTCTTTGGAAGTATGGAAGAATCACAGGATTAGCATTAGCATCACCTGGCAACCATACTGGCGGAACCTCTCTCATAGGATACTGACCAGAGTTCGTTTTGGTATTATCGGTGTCATCATCAAATGACACACGAGAAGGCACTGTGGATCTAAAGGCTAACAATCGCTCTAATGCACGTCGTACATCTCCACCTACAATCATACCGTTCGAAAATTGACTCTGAAGTTCAGTCATATCGGGCGGTACATTATCTAACTCATCATTATACCATTCTTCTCTCAAAAAGTTACACATTTCTTCAAATACGACTCTCTGAGTGGGCTCATTAAACTGAGAGAATGTATCAAAAACCATGCGCGGAGGGTAGTTAGCAGGGTGTCTTATCCATCTACGCGCCATAGTTACCAACGTGGCACTCTCCCTTCCACCAGGGATTTGACTTCGCCTCTGAGGAGTTTCAGAGACATCGGATCGAAATAACGATCCAGAAAGTGGGGAGTAAAGAGTAGCGACAGTATTAGGGATATGATTACGAACAGAAGGAGAAAGAAGAACAGGAGCAACAACATTAGAAGTGAACGTAGGGACAGCAGAGGTAGCCGGGACAGTTGAGGTAACAGGAACAATGGACTGAGGAGGTACAGGCAAAGGAGCAGTAGGAATAGGAGCAGGTGGTGGGACAAACGCAGGACCAACAACAGGCTGACCAGCAGCCGCTGGAACGACAGGAGGAACTACAGGAGGAACTACAGGGGGAACTACAGGGGCTGCTGCACCCTGTGCTTAAGGAGGTGGCGATTTAATCAAATACGCTAACAGAGGATCCTCCTTCGAGTCCTCTTCTTTCTTATCAAGACTGGTTGATAAAACCGGGTAACATTTGTCTATCCTCAAGTGATGCAGTCTAGTAGAAACTTCTATTTCTTTTTCTGCTTTATCTCGCTGGTACTGTTCTGCACCTTGCATCATCGTAATGATACCTTCTTTTTTATTTTTCTTAAGCTGTTTGATTTCTTTCTGCTTGGCCTCTTTACGCCATAACCGAAAGGAATCAAACATAGCGGGCCTAGCTTTCTTTTTAAACAATTTAGCTTCAGGATTATCTAAAATCGTAATTTCAAAACTTCCATGTGGTGGCCAACTAAGGTCACCATCGTTTTTCGTATAACGAACCCAATATTCATTATATATAATAGGGCCTACACCATGTCGACTATAGAGCACATAAATTGGAGTTCCAACTGGAGGTATCGGACAAGAGTCCTCCAACCGGGAATCAGTGTTATAACATTTAAAGAAACCAAAGAAACCACTACGGCTAGGCATCTTGCTCACCAACCAAGTATCAAACTTCAAGGGTTATCGAAGCGCTAAATCTTCGTGAAAGACAAAACCCTCGGTTTTTGGCAATTGCAACTGTCAAATAACAACTAAGAACCAACAACGAAGAACCACAAATGCAATGGAACCATGCAAACAACTAAGCTTCAACAACAACCAAGGATACTGGGAGCGACCCACAAATACTTAACTGAGAGTACAATGGCGTCACCAGGAAGGCCCGTCTATCGTCTCGCCGTACGAAAGGACTACGCCAGGCGCCGAAAACAGGTCGACAGTCAGGGCATCGGTCCGTCGCAGCCGTCAGGAGGCGGGAAGCTTCGCGGGAAAAATCTTCGGACCACTTATTTCGACAACAGGATCGATGAAGCGGGGTGCACCTTCCCTCGGAGATTTCACACGAAGTTCCTCACAATCGTCAGGCTTTGGACCGGTACCGCTGATGTCGCCCAACGTTGGGCGCCAACTGAAGGACTGGACTATTTCTAAGGTCCAGCGGTGCCAGGGAACAACACCTGAAACCTTCGTGGGATACCTGTTCAGCGTACAAATGACAGAGACACGGGACACTTCCTTCGGCGTCAAAGATCAGCGTTTATTACTGCAGGGAGGCAAAAGTCACAAGAAGTACAACAGAGTGTAGGTTCTGAGAGTCTGCTTCAAATTGCAAATGTGGATCGCTCCTTTTATACACATTTTAGTCATTGGACAACATACGAACAAAAGGTTACAACTCAGTTCCCACAATAAACTTCAAAAGGGCTTCTTGAAACCCGGAACATAATTACAGTAACATTGCCGGTTCCTAACTGTAAAAGCACATCTTCTCACCGTTAGGCACATTCCACTCTAGTTGTAAATGAGCAAAAGAAAGAGACAAGAACAGCTGCAAGGAAGACAGACAACAGTAGAGAAAAGAGTGTGAGGGTAATATCGGAAGCATGATCACAGGATCAAAGGATTCGATCCTAGCACATGCACGGCTGAAACAATAGACCAGCACAGCAAGATTACCCTCGAGCGGAGCCATCTGCCTTTGCAGTGTCATTCCCCTGGTCATAAAAGACGCATGAAAGGAATATGCGTCTTCCGTAAGGCTTGGGAACTAAGGGTCATGACGCGGACAGTTGCCTGCTAGCTAACTACGTGAGGGCAAGAAACAAAATGGATGCCGTATCTAAAATGGAACCCGAGGGTTCAGATGAAGAAACGCGTAAATAAGGCGAACCCTACCAAGTAGTGTAGCGAAAACGCGTACACTTACTAAACTCGTCATTTACGGTTCATAGATACCAAACTTGCCCATATTCGATCATGTCCAAAACATCATAACGATTCTCACGGAACCTCATGTTGGCATGCTTTGGTATGATTAACAGATGGAATAGTGTGTTGAGAGGAAACTAAGGAGTCTACCTGCTCCCACAGAGCATTGTCTCTGGACTGCTCTGGTTGGAGGAAACTGAAATAGAGAGTCTTACACAGACTTCTTTATTTTCTAAATATGTATACTTTAGAAATGTTTAGTATATTTTATCCTGACTTTGTAGCAAGAAGGCTCCTTCTCAACTCTGCTGATTCTCCTAGCTCAGAGTGTTGAGCTTCATGCTTGAGAACTCATACTTTTTTACCTTGAACCTTAACTTGGTTCCTCTGATGCGAAGACCTTCCTCATAGAATATCCTCTTGCCAATTTTGATGCTTTATTTAAAATAGGAGAGTCCCTTTATTATGCCTGCTTGGTTGATTTTTTATTTGCTATGTGTCATTCTACTTTGCATCTTTTTCCTCATATCATACAAATTTAGATTGCGTGATCATTTAACTATGTTTGCTCTTATAATACATTTTCTTCAATTTTGCTGACTAATATAACTTATAATCTGAGCTAAATTGCTAATAAAACCATTGATGCCTGAACATTGGTTTTATTGCACTTGAAATGTATTGCGGATGTTAGCTCCTTTCTTATACTTCAAGTTGACAATCAAAAGTCCATATTGCCAGTGGTAACTAGTCTTACCCACTCCATTAAAAAGGAAGTTTGCTCTATCTCAGCGGGTGTCCCAACTGTGTGTGCTCACCCTGCACCAGTCTGGTCTGGTGAGTGGCCTGCAAACCAGAGCAGCAGTACCTTGCACACAGATTCTACCCTGATTTTATGAGGCCAACTCCAACAGCGATCGGCAAGTGCTCCAGTGCACCTCCTGCATGAGGCATTAGTAGGATCCCTATGATGAAGCATGCCACAACTTTTTGTGAGTGAGGGCAGTTTTCACAAAGTGTTTGTGCTCCTTTCAAAACTACATATCATATACATAAATTGCGCGACTAATATTCGCTTTACCTCCTGTTGTGCTTTCTTCCACTCAAAGTATGCACACAGCAAACACACTAACCATTACTGTACTTCCATGCATTGTCCCTAGGCACATATGCATTCAGCACACATATTGCTCTGAGTGCACTGTTCAGTAATGTAGCCTTTTTGCATTGTAATAGTGTGCCACTCCCAAGCACACATACTGCTAACACACACTTTCACAATGCGCACGCTGAACACTTCACCCTTTATGCAGTACACCTACACCCAGTACATGCATTCACTGTGCACACATTGAACAGCACTACATCTGTCATGTAATGCATTCCTCACAGGCATGCACAGTGCTGCTTTATTTCTGTAATGTATCTTTCCCAGGCACAAATACAAGCAGTGCAGAATCAACACTCTTGCACTGCACAGCACTCTACATCTAACTGATGTAGGCCAAAGGGGTAAGTTAAGCACACAGCAGTGGAACATTTAAAAAGGTGGGTGGCTCTAGTGACACAGGTTAAAAAGTACATGTTCACTCCAACTGGTCACTACACTGTATGATGCTACCATTGCACTCCTGCTGCTTAACTCCTGGTGAAGGCAACAGCCTTCCACCACTGTGAAGGTACCTCTTTGGGCATCCCTCCTGGTCCAACAAAACCACACGACAACCCTTTTGTCATGGCACACACACTTGATCCTTGTTTGCCTATAACAACGAAAATCAGCATTAGGGATCCGGACAACAGTACAGTTGAGCACTCATGGCAGGGGCACATGTTCATTACCATGCAGAGGACTTTTCTGTCCCAACAATAGATTTTATAGACACATAAAAATAGTTCCCTAAGAATAAAATGTTTTAGACACAAGTACTTCCCAATGATTGCTAGTCACTATCTACAGCAGTATGCCATCAACTATTTCATTCACAGTTAAGACATTTATTGTAAGTTGCAGTGTTGTTTACTCCCTATAATGCAGCTTTGGGATATTTCTATATCCAAAAGAAAATTGCCACAAGTCATTAGAGTAGCTAGAGTGTATTATCGAATTTCTAGGCTGAAGCCTTACTCCTGCAGGTTTGTGATTGACATTTCAAGGACCTGTATCTGACTTGAGAAAGGCCTCTAGTAATGACTTGTGGAACTACAGCTTCAAGCAAGAATTTCAATGATTTTGTAATTGTATCATACCGCTTCAAAAATGCCTATTTGTGAACCTTCTGCATTTGGACACGGAACCTCGGTCCCACAGATTCTCGAATAGCATTCCTGAAGCGGTATGATCCCAAGATAACCTTTTCGTGATTACTCAGGCCCCCATTTTGGCCTTGGGTTAATTCCCCTCTGACTCCTGAGTTATTGCCGGGAGCCTCTACTAAGGTACTTGCCTGCGAACTTATCAGATTCATCATATGCTCACACTGCCTAGGAGCTCTATTTGGACGCCACTTCATCGGACTGTGTTTTTTTTTAAATTTCAACTGGTAATCTTATTGGATGTCGTTACATTGAGCGTGGACCGTGACTGCCATATGAGTTTCGTTACATAAAGAACCCTAGTGTATGTTGTTATTTGTGGAACCGTAACCACCTTAGGATCCTCGCTACTCTAAGTTATAGAATTCCAAACGGACGCATGGTGCCCACCCAGTCCATGGTTTATGTGAATTTCTACGATACATACAATCTGACTTTATCTTTCCTTCAGTGGGGATATTTTCCCGAGAAGCCAAGACGAAGTTCTCTTTGAGAACGAAAAACACGTTGACTGAACCTTTTTCCTTTTTGAATCAAATTTGACCAATAAAGAACATTGAAAATTCTACGGTTAATCTCTGGACATTCTATTCTTTCCTGTGCACACCATTAATTATCTGTCAAGGATCTGGATCTGCGCGGGACAACACAGGAGAGAAAACTGGTACAAAGGTGCAGGAACTTTAGTCCACCATCATCTTCGCTTTGTTGTAAAGCCCACCTGTCAGTCCTGCTGCACTGGAAGCACGACGGCTGCGCCCATGCACAGTCTGGGACAATGGTGCGCACATCATGTACTTGTCAGCGACAGGAAGAACCAGAGCAGGACCACCCCCATTGGCTTTTTCCAACGAGGTGTGCATCTTTAACTCTGGTAAAGATTCACACCTGCTTGCACTGTCTTACAGAACCTCTTGGGATAATGTTCTGATTAAACAGAGTGTGTCAGATACCTAAAAAGAGTATGCCTGTCACAAATCAGCTCCCTCCTCAACTTTCTGTTTGTGAACTTACTTGGCCAGCCAGTTTGTTCCTTATCTTTCCCATTAATAATATTATTGTTCTGGAAAGATATATTACTTATAGCTGCACAGTAGTCAGGAAGAAAGAGAACCACCAGGTCGGGCATGGATTTATGTTGTTGGTTCCTCTTCAGTCAAATAACTTTCCAGGCACAGGATTTAGCCAACTAAGCGACCTTTGCTACACCATTGTGAAAAGCGGTCCATTTCTGTGAACAACCTTATTGCTGAGGAGGGGCCTGGCTTACAGAACCTCTTGGGATAATGTTCTGATTAAACAGAGTGTCAGATACCTAAAAAGATGATGCCTGTCACGAATCAGCTCCCTCCTCAACTTTCTGTTTGTGAACTTACTTGGCCAGCCAGTTTGTTCCTTATCTTTCCCATTAATAATATTATTGTTCTGGAGAGATATATTACTTATAGCTGCACAGTAGTCAGGAAGAAAGAGAACCACCAGGCAGGGGCATAGATTTATGTTGTTGGTTCCTCTTCAGTCAAATAACTTTCCAGGCACAGGATTTAGCCCACTAAGCGACGTTTGCTACACCATTGTGAAAAGCGGTCCATTTCTGTGAACAACCTTATTGCTGAGGAGGGGCCTGGTTTGCAAGTATTTCTGAGTTCTAGACCCCAATTCTGTGAGTTTATGTGAGAGTGATTTGCCCAAGTTCGAAGGACACTTCACACAGTTACACAGCTATGGATAGGTCAGCTGATCGTACGTTTCTCTTGGGTGCCTGGAAGGAGAGACGGTTGTTGAAGTATTGAGGTCCTATGTTTTTGAGGGCCTTGTATGCATGCCTGAGCAGGTTGAAAGCTATCCTTTTTTCGACTGGGAATTCTTGGAGGTCGCAGAGGTGTTGGGTGATATGGTTGTGTCTTGGGATGTTGAGGATTAGTCTGGTTGCGGCGTTCTGGAAGGTCTGGAGTTTGCAGAGGAGTTTCTTGTTGATTCAAGCATAGAGGGCATTGCCGTAGTCCAGTCTGCTGGTGATGAGGGTGTGAGTGACTGTTTTCATGGAGTCGGTGGGTATCCAAAGTTTTACGTAGTATGCGAAGGGTGCTGAAGCCTGCGGCGGGGACAGTATTGATCTAGCTATTCATACTAAGCGATGAGTCCAGTATGATGCTGAGGTTACGTGCATGGTCTTCCAGGGTGGGTGGGTTTCTGAGGGTAGAGGGCCACCAGGTGTCGTCCCATGCTGAGGGGGTGGAGCCGAGGATGAGGACTACTGTTTTCTCTTAGTTGAGTTTCAGGCAGGTTGCAACGGCTTTCATCCCTTCTTGGAAGTTGTGCCTAGGGATGTTGGGTTACTTGGTGAGGGAGAGGATGAGTTGGGTATCATCTGCGCAGTAGTAGATGTTGAGCCAATGGTTTCTGGTGGGGGTTGTGAGGTGCCATGTAGACCTTAAAGAGGGTGGGGCTGAGGGAGGATCCTTGGGGTACTCTGCATCTGGTCTCAGTTGGCTACGAGAGAAAGGGCAGAAGTCTTATTCTTTGTGCTCTGCCGGTGAGAAATGAGCATATCCAGTCTAGGGCCTTTCCTTGGATGCCTGCATAATGTAGTCTGATGGCTAGTGTGCGGTGGAAGATGGTGTCAAAGGCTGCTGACAGGTCCAGGAGTATGAGGGCTGCTGTTTGGCCTTGGTCGAGGAGAGAGCAGATGTCATCTGTGGCGGCAGCAAGGGGTCTTGGTGCTCTGGTTGTTCTGGAATCCGGATTGTGAGGTGTCTAGGATTTTGTTGGCTTTGATGAAGTGTGTTAGCTGGGTGTTGACAGGCTTCTCGATGACATTGGCTGCAAAGGGAAGCAGCAAGATGGGCCTGAAATTCTTGAGGTCCGTTTGGTATGCAGAGGGTTTCTTTAGGAGGGGATTGACTTTCGGCATGATTCCAGTCATCGGGGAAAGTGACGGTCTTGAGGGAACAATTGATTGTCTAGCTTAGCTTGGGTGCGATTCTGTCATGGCCCTGCGGAAGATGTGAGGTGGGCAGGGTCAGAAAGTGCACCGGAGTGGATGCTCTTTATGGTCTTTACGGTATCTTCTGTCATGAGTGGGATCCACGTAAGGAGGGTCTGTTGGGTAGCGTGCTGGGGCAGGGGTTGGGTGGTGCAGAGGTCTTGGTCATCGAAGTTGTCGTAGAGTGTCTTGATCTTGAGGTGAAAGAAGGAGCTGAGCCTGTTGCAGAGGCCTTGGGAGGGAGGGACGCCTGTTGTTTTCGCTGTTGAGTTTGGCAAATCCCTGTATGATGGAGAAAAGTTCCTTGGTGTTGTGGGCATTGGAGAGTATTCTGTCTTGAAGAAAATTCTTCTTTGTGGATTTGATGATTTGCTGGTGTGCCGTGGTGGTGGTTTCCGGAGTTGTGCTGTTTTGTCCATGTCTCTTCCAGCCGCGGGCAGGAGTTTTTGGATTCTTGGAGTGCCGTGGTGAACTCTTTGCTTTCTTATCATGTGGTCAGGTGATCTTCTGGAGGGGGCGAGTGTGTGGGTACAGTTGGCAATCCATCTGTGGAGGTTGCTTGCCATGGGGTTGGCATCTGTTGTCATGGGGGTGGGGTTCAGGTGAGGGTGGAAGTGAGTTTTTCCTCTGAGACTTTGTTGCAGAATCTGCCTGGAGGGGGTGGCATGCATGCTTTTGGGTGATGGGCTTTCTGAAAGAGAAATGGATGCAGTGGTGGTCCGTCCATGACTATTCTGTGGTGTGGCTGTAAGAGATGCTGTTTCCCCCAGCAAAGATGGGGTCAAGTGTGTGTCCATGTGGGTGGGGGTGGAGACCAGTTGCTTCAGTCCTATGTTGGCAAGGTTCTCTAGGAGGGCAGTAATGTTAGGGTCATCGTTCAGGTGGAAGTTTTGGTCTCCTAGTAGTATGTAGTCTGTGGAGGCAAGGGCATGGGGTACTATGAAGTCGGCGATGATGTTGGCGAACGGGCACAGGGATCAGGTGGTTTGTACGAGGGTTCCGCAGAGCGGCATTCTGGGGCAGGTCTGGATCTGGAAGTGGATGTGCTCCATGGAGGGTGAGACTTCGTCCAAGTCAGTGGATGTAGTGTGGAGGGAGCGTTTGTGGATGACGGTGATGGCTGCTCCTGGGCAGGTGGGCGGTCTTTCCTCAAAATCTTGTAACCGTCGGGAATGGTGGTTGCGATGTCGGGTCTGGAGCTGGCGTTGGTCCAGGACTCTGCGAGGAAGGCGACCTCAGGCGTGTGTGTTTTGTTATGTTAGACGGAATTTATATAGCGCACTGACACCATAAGTTTCCTGGCGCTGGAAGGTGCCCTTGTTCTCGTCAGTATGTGGGAATGACCACACGGAGGGTGCGAGTACGCATGCTTGAGCATAAGAGCTCCTTCCGGTGTAAAAAAACTATGACGCAATTAACAAGGCATTTCCTGAACGAACAACATGGAGAGTCCGACTTTGCATGGACTGTTTTGGAGAAGCCCTTCATACCCTCACATGTGAGGAATATTGCGAAATACCTGTTCCAGAGAGAGCAACGATGGGTTTTCAAACTCTCCGCTGACACCAAGGGATTGAATGACCAGATACCATGGTATTCTTTGTAGAGCCCGTTTTCATTCAGAGACACTAGGATATATAGCAAGATTTGAGTCGTTACTAGCATATAGGCAGATGGCTATTGCTTTCGCCTCTAGTCACTTGCTTTTCTTTTCTATATGTACATGATAAGAGTGTTATCTGTGTGCCAATGACTTGATTTGTGCAATGTTTCTGTACCAACAAAAACGTGGAGTAGCCATGAGGTCTAAATTCTCGCCCTCTTTCGCTAATCTCTTTATGGGAGCATTTGAAGCAGACCATCTTTGGGGTACATCCAGTAGTCAATTCACAGATTCCATTCTGTTCTGGGGTCGCTACATAGACGACTGTATCTTACTATGGACCGAAACGGATGCTCTACTACAAAGCTTTTTTGACTTTTTGAACAATAATCTTTGGGAAATTAGCTTCACTATGAAACAAAGTAGTTCACACATTGAATTTCTAGACTTAGAATTTTATGTAATCAACAACACCCTACAGAGCAAACTGTACAGGAAACCCACATCATGTAATGCAATCCTAAGAGCAGACAGTTTTCATCCCTTACACCAGATCAGATCTATACCCTTTGGCGAGTTTCTTCGTGCTAGACGGAACTGTAGCGATGAAGATGAACTAGATAAAACAATTAAGGACATGAATCAGAGATTCACCAAACGTGGTTACCCAAAAGCAATTTTGTCAAAAGCGAAATCTAAACTAAACAAAATAAAGAGAGAGGAAACGTTGAAACCCAAAGACCCGCAGCAGAAGAAAGAGAACACAGTAAGAATGATTACCGAATATAATGATCTACACAACTCAATCAGAACCAGCCTAACCAAGCACTGGAAGTTGCTAAGAGATGATTCGACATTAAAGGAAGTAATCCCGACCACCCCTCAAATCACATTTCGTAAAGGGAGGACACTGAGGAACAGACTCAGCCCCACAGTGCCACAAGTAGATAGACATCCTACATGGCTTACCCAACGAGGTAATGGTTTTTTCAAGTGTGGGTTATGCCCGATGTGCAAATGGGCCAAGCACAAGACCAAACACTACACGGGCCCCTCTGGAGAATTATATGAGATCAGAACCAACATAAATTGCACCACCAAATATGTTATCTACATCATTGAATGTCAGTGTGGTAAGAAATACGTTGGGAGCACAATACGAGCGCTTAAAGAAAGAATCTCAGAACATATGAGGGCAATCTTGAAACATGATCCTAAATACCCTGTGGCTCTCCATGTGGCAAAGTGTCAACCCAACGTAGACGATTTTCAGGTTTCTTTCTATGGAATAGAAACCGTACCCATCCATGTGAGAGGTGGTAATCGTGAACTGCTCCTAAGACGCAAGGAAGCAACTTGGATTATGCGCCTTCGGAGTATTGAATGTGGTTTAAATTATGACCCCGAACTACAATTTTTCCTGGGCGATTAAAATATTAACTACATGTCTCCAACTGTATCCATGCCGCTGCATTTCCTCTCTCCACTTCTAGTAACCGTAATGTGCATATTCATTGTGTTGTTTTTTTCCCACTGTATCTCACTTAGACGATGTTGTTGTTCTCATTTTGCGTTCGGAACCTGTATGTATATTGACCTATTTATTGGAGCAACCGGTTGCTCCATCGTACTACAATTGCGTAGTCAGAACCAATTCCTGATCCTCGATGTGATGGAATTGAGCGCCAATCACAACCTATCCTTATATAGGACCTGACCCCTACCCGGGTAGGAACATGCCAAGTATCTTGCTCACGTCCCGTAGCTGGGACGCTCTGGCAATATTGGCATTTATCTTCAATTCATGCCAGCATGAGGACACACACACGTGTCTTGGCATTGATTCACCTTGGTGGGTGTTCTGTCCAACAGTTGTATTATATTATCACAAGCCGGATGGTTTGGAATGAGGTCCGAGTCTGGGCCTCTCAGCAATCGTACACATCACCTCCCCTATGGGAGTGACACTGTACAAATAATCTGGTTGACAACACGTCAAACGCCATAACGCTGGTTGCACTAAAACTAGCAGGGTAATAAGAGAAATTATACCTTTCTCTCACATGTGAAAAAACATGTTTTTCAACTTCTAATTACCGCGCGGGGCACATGCGCGTTAGTCAGATATTTACATGATTTTTTAGAGTCATATTTTATTTATTTTTTCATTCCACCCTGGAACTCCGGGTAGTAACTCTTCTCTTTTTGGCCATGCATATTGACATTATATTACTATGGCGACGTTCTAGTCGCTGGAATTCACCGACAAACAACTACTATTTAAAGGAGCCCCACTTCCGGTCACGTGTCCGTTCACGAAACACGGCGCCGGGAAACACGTAGAGGGAGAAACACGTCCGCCAGGTAAGCGCCTCAAGACCGTTAACTGTTGGGTCCCCCGTATTACCAACGTTCGTATATTTATGGGCTGCGGTCTCTCCATATCATGGAGAGCATCTTACCCGACTTTTTAATTAATTTTTCCTAAGGACAAGACACATTGTGGTTTGAGAGCGCACCCGCCCTGTAACCACATTTACCCCGCTCCTCCCGGTTTCCACGTGACCTGCAGCAAACTAAGGTAGGATTACTTTCACCACCATGCGTGTTGCCTTACCGGGTGGTATTGTCGTTTATCTTAAGCGGAACTCGATAAATCAGGTGCAAATCTTGCTTTCTTTACAGATGTGTTTATCCACACATCGGATACTGCAGTCCTAATAAACGCCATACGAGGTCTCTTGCCGTTACCGAGGAAGTCACCTCCCCTACTTTATAGCCAAATAGACAATATAATTGGCTGGCCGGGTGAGTTCCGAGTTTTATAACATCATTAACATCGTACTTTTTCAATGGTCCAAACATGTCTTATAAAACGCCCCCTTACGAAATTAGTGGCCTGTGATCACAATTGGCTCCCTTAGAGTTCATCGTATTGATAATTTTTGTGGGTGAACAGTAGTTCTTGAATTTACCTAATCAAGTATGACACCAATCCATAGCCTCACAATTTTCTGATTTAATTTCTTTTCAATAGACTCTACCCTCCTTCTTTTCATAGTTCCAATCAGACGCCCAGTAAGAGTTTTTTCCCTAGTTTTTCCTTGTCTTACAATACAGACAAGCATTCCATAATTTTACTTTATATTGTTTCCTCTGTTTCTCTTCCATTTGTCTCCCCGCTGTTTACATCCGTACACTGATGATCTACACAGTTCAAGCCCTGACCGGTCTCTTCGCGCCCTTGCTTGTGTCCACTCCTTACCAGCATACCAGGTCTATAAAGCCTGTTTCCAGGTATGTCTGGTTTTTCTATACGGTAGTCCATCCTCACAGAATTAAAACTACTCTAAGTACGCAATGTAGAAGATTAACAATCTTGGATACCATACCCCATGCGCACCAAGTAATAGCCTACTGTAATGAAATTTCATTGTCATATCGCAAGCAGTGTTAAACAACGGTCACGTATGTCACTCATGAGTAAATCTTGGGACTCCGTTCTCTCTATACCACACCCCACTTTGTCTAATCACTTCACTTGCACAACCGGCCAGGATGTTTGCAAAGCGACGTACTACAAGTCACATCAGTCACTTTGTTCTATACAGATTTTTTTTGCCACCAGACACAGCACCATGCCACCTATGTCACCCTAGCTATGACTTTTTCCCACACACACGTTAAGTCACTTTACCACCTTTTGCGCATGCCTTTGTCCACCATGGTGACACCGAGAGTCAGCCGGTCTTTTCAAGAAAAGTATAACCGAAACATGTGGAGTTTCAACAGACTTTGTATTTTTCATATAGCCCTGAAGATTCGCATTTGTTCCTTGCGATGAAACACGTGTTGGCTTTTGTTGAATTGGAACAATAAACAGAAAATGGACACCCCCAATACAGACTATTGACTGACTTACCCGTCGAAATAGACGAACTTTTCTTTGAATCACGTATCTACACGAACTGTTTAGATTGATGCACTATATGTCATTTTTGTGTGTTACAATCGTACACGAAAATTGTTACTATATGGTTTTGTGTTTGTGCAGGGGCACTGTTGTTCATATGCATTGCTGACCAGGTTCCTGGTCTTCCTGAGTGGTTGTGAGGTATTACCACTCGCCCTATTGCCTACACTATTTTGTACTAGTGCCTGTCATTACTCAGCGGTTTACTAGTTGTGCGCCCAGAACATCTGGTATTTCTAAAAGACCTCAGTAGGTGCTTACAGTCTTAGCAGCTTGCCAGATTGGGCTGCCCCCCGCAAGGACTTTCAAACTCCCTTTCCCCTACTCCATTACAATCTAAACTTATTCCTTACACCATGGATCGAGATAAAGTAGCCGCAGACCTGTTTGAAAATTTAGCCAAAGGCATGCCGACACACACAGCTGCAGCTATCTCTGGTCCCCCCCGGGTGGAGGGCCTTAAAGAAAAATTTAAAAGACTTGAGAAATTAAAAATGCAGGAGAACTCACGATGCTGGGATGCCACTACCTTGAAGCAATATATGCGCCTCAAACAAATCCCCAGGGGTCTACGTTCACAGATCTTTCCGACCTATGATAATCTGGATGTAGATCTCATGAAAAAATGGGAAGACTCTGTGAACAATAATTCTTTTGTCCTCATGGACATCCTTATAGAAAGTGCTGACCGCAAAACTCTGAAACTTCAGGGAGAGATTGCCCTCCTGGAACAAGAGATAAAAGACCTCAACCTGCCAGAACCAACTGTAAAAAATTACACCATCTTGGATGAGGTTTTACTTAAACATCAGGAAGAAATCAAGAACAGAAAGGCTAGACAGATTAAAAGAGATGATGGTGACTACCGCAACGGTAGAGTTTTCACCTTCGACCGAAAGTATGACGCTCTGATTCCCTCCAATAAATCTAAGAAACCGGAGGGTATCACATCTGCTCCAGGCTCCATTTCATCTAGTACCACATCCTTAAATACTGCTGGTACTAGCGAACCAGAAACAGAAAGTGAAGATAATCTAGACACTAACAGCAATCCTTTTTTAGTAGAAATGGAACGCATACGCAAGGGGAACAGGGCGCCATCCCGAAGAGGTCCAGCACCTCCAAAACCCACAGGGGGTCCAGGGGCGGTAAACGACGAATATCGCAAAAAACTCAGATCAGGGAGAGTTCAGAACTAGAAAATAGGAACACTGAAGTACAGGTGATCAACCTATCCTCCTTCCCCCTCACCTCTGATATGACCAATTTACTCTCGAAGGGCCTTAGTTTTAACCCCTACTCCACGGGTGATATATGTCAAACGAAAATAGATCTCTTTAAATTCGTTCGCAACCTAAAAATCAAAAAATACTTTGCAGGCAAAGTTGCTACGAAAAAGAATATCAAAAACATTCCTGATGTTTTGAGTGACAATGTTGTATATACAATAAAAGACATACAAGCAGTCCATGTACTTTTATCTATTACTGAACGAGAGGACAGCCCTATGGAAATGGGGCAACTCCTAGAAGAACTGAACATTGATATGGATTTGGGGGTAGCCAGTGGTCTCAAATCTAAGTCCACATGGACTCCCACCCTTCCAGGCGGTAACAGCATAGACAATTTTCATAGAAATGTTTTAGAAGACCTGAATAAGATCAACACCACGAAATTGCAAGAAAAATTCAAGTATAAAGACAACCTAACTAAAGGTGAACGTAACGCTTTATCTGCACTGACGCAGAATCCCTCCATCATCATTCGTGAGGCAGATAAAGGAGGAAACATTGTGGTAATGAACGCAGAAGATTACAACAATGAAATATTGACCCAACTAGCAGACCTCTCATGCTATGAATCTATTGCCTCCAACCCCATGGGTGTGCTCACAAAGAAGATTAACGACCATCTACTCAAATGGAAAGAGGATGGGCTCCTCAATGATGAAGAATACATGTACCTGAAAGTACTGAAGCCAACGTTTCCATGGCTTTACACACTACCCAAGATTCACAAAGATCTCCCATTTCCCCCTGGGAGACCAATAGTATCAGGGAATGGAGGTCCAACGGAGAGACTAGCGGAATATGTGGATATTTTTCTGGGCCCACTTGTCAGAAATCTCCCTTCATATATTCAAGACTCCAAACATATTCTCAGCCTTTTAGGAGATTTAGAATGGCAACCAGGCACTACACTAGTCACCATGGATGTGGTTGCTCTCTATACCAGCATCAACCCACAACTGGGTATTGAAGCAATCACTAAAGTGCTGTCCAAACGGCCCGCTTCTCTCTGGTCGCACACTCAAATGCTTATCTCAATGATGAGTTTGATCTTGGAGAATAACTTCTTTATGTTCCAGAAGAAATGGTACCAACAAAAACGTGGAGTAGCCATGGGGTCTAAATTCTCGCCCTCTTTCGCTAATCTCTTTATGGGAGCATTTGAAGCAGACCATCTTTGGGGTACATCCAGTAGTCAATTCACAGATTCCATTCTGTTCTGGGGTCGCTACATAGACGACTGTATCTTACTATGGACCGGAACGGATGCTCTACTACAAAGCTTTTTTGACTTTTTGAACAATAATCTTTGGGAAATTAGCTTCACTATGAAACAAAGTAGTTCACACATTGAATTTCTAGACTTAGAATTTTATGTAATCAACAACACCCTACAGAGCAAACTGTACAGGAAACCCACATCATGTAATGCAATCCTAAGAGCAGACAGTTTTCATCCCTTACACCAGATCAGATCTATACCCTTTGGCGAGTTTCTTCGTGCTAGACGGAACTGTAGCGATGAAGATGAACTAGATAAAACAATTAAGGACATGAATCAGAGATTCACCAAACGTGGTTACCCAAAAGCAATTTTGTCAAAAGCGAAATCTAAACTAAACAAAATAAAGAGAGAGGAAACGTTGAAACCCAAAGACCCGCAGCAGAAGAAAGAGAACACAGTAAGAATGATTACCGAATATAATGATCTACACAACTCAATCAGAACCAGCCTAACCAAGCACTGGAAGTTGCTAAGAGATGATTCGACATTAAAGGAAGTAATCCCGACCACCCCTCAAATCACATTTCGTAAAGGGAGGACACTGAGGAACAGACTCAGCCCCACAGTGCCACAAGTAGATAGACATCCTACATGGCTTACCCAACGAGGTAATGGTTTTTTCAAGTGTGGGTTATGCCCGATGTGCAAATGGGCCAAGCACAAGACCAAACACTACACGGGCCCCTCTGGAGAATTATATGAGATCAGAACCAACATAAATTGCACCACCAAATATGTTATCTACATCATTGAATGTCAGTGTGGTAAGAAATACGTTGGGAGCACAATACGAGCGCTTAAAGAAAGAATCTCAGAACATATGAGGGCAATCTTGAAACATGATCCTAAATACCCTGTGGCTCTCCATGTGGCAAAGTGTCAACCCAACGTAGACGATTTTCAGGTTTCTTTCTATGGAATAGAAACCGTACCCATCCATGTGAGAGGTGGTAATCGTGAACTGCTCCTAAGACGCAAGGAAGCAACTTGGATTATGCGCCTTCGGAGTATTGAATGTGGTTTAAATTATGACCCCGAACTACAATTTTTCCTGGGCGATTAAAATATTAACTACATGTCTCCAACTGTATCCATGCCGCTGCATTTCCTCTCTCCACTTCTAGTAACCGTAATGTGCATATTCATTGTGTTGTTTTTTTCCCACTGTATCTCACTTAGACGTTGTTGTTGTTCTCATTTTGCGTTCGGAACCTGTATGTATATTGACCTATTTATTGGAGCAACCGGTTGCTCCATCGTACTACAATTGCGTAGTCAGAACCAATTCCTGATCCTCGATGTGATGGAATTGAGCGCCAATCACAACCTATCCTTATATAGGACCTGACCCCTACCCGGGTAGGAACATGCCAAGTATCTTGCTCACGTCCCGTAGCTGGGACGCTCTGGCAATATTGGCATTTATCTTCAATTCATGCCAGCATGAGGACACACACACGTGTCTTGGCATTGATTCACCTTGCTGGGTGTTCTGTCCAACAGTTGTATTATATTATCACAAGCCGGATGGTTTGGAATGAGGTCCGAGTCTGGGCCTCTCAGCAATCGTACACATCACCTCCCCTATGGGAGTGACACTGTACAAATAATCTGGTTGACAACACGTCAAACGCCATAACGCTGGTTGCACTAAAACTAGCAGGGTAATAAGAGAAATTATACCTTTCTCTCACATGTGAAAAAACATGTTTTTCAACTTCTAATTACCGCGCGGGGCACATGCGCGTTAGTCAGATATTTAAATGATTTTTTAGAGTCATATTTTATTTATTTTTTCATTCCACCCTGGAACTCCGGGTAGTAACTCTTCTCTTTTTGGCCATGCATATTGACATTATATTACTATGGCGACGTTCTAGTCGCTGGAATTCACCGACAAACAACTACTATTTAAAGGAGCCCCACTTCCGGTCATGTGTCCGTTCACGAAACACGGCGCCGGGAAACACGTAGAGGGAGAAACACGTCCGCCAGGTAAGCGCCTCAAGACCGTTAACTGTTGGGTCCCCCGTATTACCAACGTTCGTATATTTATGGGCTGCGGTCTCTCCATATCATGGAGAGCATCTTACCCGACTTTTTAATTAATTTTTCCTAAGGACAAGACACATTGTGGTTTGAGAGCGCACCCGCCCTGTAACCACATTTACCCCGCTCCTCCCGGTTTCCACGTGACCTGCAGCAAACTAAGGTAGGATTACTTTCACCACCATGCGTGTTGCCTTACCGGGTGGTATTGTCGTTTATCTTAAGCGGAACTCGATAAATCAGGTGCAAATCTTGCTTTCTTTACAGATGTGTTTATCCACACATCGGATACTGCAGTCCTAATAAACGCCATACGAGGTCTCTTGCCGTTACCGAGGCAGTCACCTCCCCTACTTTATAGCCAAATAGACAATATAATTGGCTGGCCGGGTGAGTTCCGAGTTTTATAACATCATTAACATCGTACTTTTTCAATGGTCCAAACATGTCTTATAAAACGCCCCCTTACGAAATTAGTGGCCTGTGATCACAATTGGCTCCCTTAGAGTTCATCGTATTGATAATTTTTGTGGGTGAACAGTAGTTCTTGAATTTACCTAATCAAGTATGACACCAATCCATAGCCTCACAATTTTCTGATTTAATTTCTTTTCAATAGACTCTACCCTCCTTCTTTTCATAGTTCCAATCAGACGCCCAGTAAGAGTTTTTTCCCTAGTTTTTCCTTGTCTTACAATACAGACAAGCATTCCATAATTTTACTTTATATTGTTTCCTCTGTTTCTCTTCCATTTGTCTCCCCGCTGTTTACATCCGTACACTGATGATCTACACAGTTCAAGCCCTGACCGGTCTCTTCGCGCCCTTGCTTGTGTCCACTCCTTACCAGCATACCAGGTCTATAAAGCCTGTTTCCAGGTATGTCTGGTTTTTCTATACGGTAGTCCATCCTCACAGAATTAAAACTACTCTAAGTACGCAATGTAGAAGATTAACAATCTTGGATACCATACCCCATGCGCACCAAGTAATAGCCTACTGTAATGAAATTTCATTGTCATATCGCAAGCAGTGTTAAACAACGGTCACGTATGTCACTCATGAGTAAATCTTGGGACTCCGTTCTCTCTATACCACACCCCACTTTGTCTAATCACTTCACTTGCACAACCGGCCAGGATGTTTGCAAAGCGACGTACTACAAGTCACATCAGTCACTTTGTTCTATACAGATTCTTTTTGCCACCAGACACAGCACCATGCCACCTATGTCACCCTAGCTATGACTTTTTCCCACACACACGTTAAGTCACTTTACCACCTTTTGCGCATGCCTTTGTCCACCATGGTGACACCGAGAGTCACCCGGTCTTTTCAAGAAAAGTATAACCGAAACATGTGGAGTTTCAACAGACTTTGTATTTTTCATATAGCCCTGAAGATTCGCATTTGTTCCTTGCGATGAAACACGTGTTGGCTTTTGTTGAATTGGAACAATAAACAGAAAATGGACACCCCCAATACAGACTATTGACTGACTTACCCGTCGAAATAGACGAACTTTTCTTTGAATCACGTATCTACACGAACTGTTTAGATTGATGCACTATATGTCATTTTTGTGTGTTACAATCGTACACGAAAATTGTTACTATATGGTTTTGTGTTTGTGCAGGGGCACTGTTGTTCATATGCATTGCTGACCAGGTTCCTGGTCTTCCTGAGTGGTTGTGAGGTATTACCACTCGCCCTATTGCCTACACTATTTTGTACTAGTGCCTGTCATTACTCAGCGGTTTACTAGTTGTGCGCCCAGAACATCTGGTATTTCTAAAAGACCTCAGTAGGTGCTTACAGCCTGTTCCAGAGAGAGCAACGATGGGTTTTCAAACTCTCCACTGACACCAAGGGATTGAATGACCAGATACCATGGTATTCTTTGTAGAGCCCGTTTTCATTCAGAGACACTAGTATATATAGCAAGATTTGAGTCATTACTAGCATATAGGCAGATGGCTATTGCTTTCGCCTCTAGTCACTTGCTTTTCTTTTCTATATGTACATGATAAGAGTGTTATCTGTGTGCCAATGACTTGATTTGTGCAATGTTTCTGTAAGATCTTATGGCACTTACAGGTTTTTTGATCAGGGTTTCATGGATGAGGTTATCCTTATATCCTTTTGGGCTTATTGCTGTATCCTATACCCAACCAGCACTATCACTATGTCCTCCCTGCAGCTTCTGGGTTTTCTCCTGCATTCGAATACAGGACTGTATGTTTGGAATCAGCTACCACACATGACTGGGTTTTAGTCTCACTAACGTAATTACCCGGTGAGGACTGTTCCCAACAGCTCCCTAACATTGTTAGGGTTCGTTATATACAGTATGTTGCCAGCCCAGAGCGCTCGCACCGCCAGAACTACAATAATGGCCGTTCTGACGTAATTTTGTAGTCCGGCGCAGTGATACCGGCTCTCGTTTTTTGGTGTTTGTCAGTTAATGCCTGTGAGCATATGCGGATGGGTCCGCTAAGGATTGAATCATCTTGCCATGATTTCTGGGCATATCTTCATCGAGCACTATGCAGTAAGAGAGAGGTATTGTCCAAAACTTCTGGTATACACCGTTTTTAATAATGGAAAATAACTTTTTAAAAAACAAAGGTAAAGTAGTTCCCTTCTCTGTTCTCTGCTCGCACCGCCAGAACTACAATAATGGCGGTTCTGACGTCATTTCGTAGTCCGGCGGAGTGATACTGGCTCTCGTTTCTTGGTGTTTATGCCTGTGAGCAAATGCGGATGAGTCCGCTAAGGATAGAAGCATCTTGCCATGATTCCTGGACCTATCTTCATTTAGCACTATGCAGAAAGAGAGAGGTATTGTCCATAACTCCTGGTATACACCGTTTTTACTAATGGAAAATAACTTTTAAAAAACACAGGTGAAGTAGTTCCCTCCTCTGTTCTGTTATTTAATCCCACACCCTCTCCAGTTCGGTGCCTCCCCCAAGTCTCAGGCGAGTTTGGTGGCACCGACGGAGAGGTGAGTTTAGGAGTGGATATCTTTTGAACTGACGTTAGGAGGGGCATTTAGTAAGAAATGTATGACTCTTCCTTTTAAATCAGTCAGCAGTTTCATATTTTTTGTTTCTCATGATTACCTGTACTGTCTGACAGTGTATATAGAATGGTTGACCGATAGTCAGGTTTCTTTTACTTGTATAATGGGTGTCCAGTCATATTTCAAGGTTGTTGTTCCTCCACGGAGTTCCTTATGGGACAGAAGTGATATAGTGAATAGAAGAATAATTAGATTATCTTAGACTCTGTGAGTATGACTGAGTTTTGATATCTGTTCCTGTTCACATCTATCTGTTTCACAGTGCGGGGCCTCGTATACCTGAGCACGGTCCAGGTGAGGTGAGGTCCAGTCCCCTGTCATGCTGAGTGAGCAAGCAAAATTTAAAATGATTCTTTTGAATTAATTTTCCGAGATGTAAGAGAAGCAGAGAGCATTTGTGTATGACTTAATAATAAGAATGTAATATATGTGTCTTTCTAGATCACTTTGAACGTCCACTGACTAGGAGGATGAGTAATTGAACTGTAGGTACAGGTTGTATCGTTCCTACTTTGAAACTTTGTTGTGCTTTCACTATTGTTTTCACACACATTCCAACAGTAGCAACTTTTTGAGAGCAGTGGCCCTGATGAATGCCAAGGGACTCTATGCCCGGTAGGCAGAAACATGTTGGCCCGTTTTGCGATAGTCATTGTTCCATACTGTCGTTTGCGCTGTTCCTATTTTAATTAGGGGATGTGCCTAGTTTCTATTAAAGTTGTTGTTTAGACATATCACCCTATTTTAGATTCACCACTTTTTCTGTTTTGTTGCACTGTACTTTATCACCTTTATGAGCCATCACTATCAGACCAACAATAGGTAGTTCCAATTTTGACTGTGGACCATATCCAGTACTCACCTTGACTGTGTGGCACGAGGTCTAGATGATCCAAGGACCCGCCTGGTCACAGTGTGAATGACCAATTGATAGGACTGATCACTTGGTTTTTTGATGGTTACTCACAAACAATATGTGTACTGGATCTAGTCTGACCAGTTCTTGATTAAGTCTTTGTCATTCTCATTCTTTGGTTACTTACACATTTGTTTCTCCTTCTCTTTTTTATATTACTATATGGTGACTGCAGCACCATCTGTCATAAAGATAGATTTGACAGTTTAGCCAGCTAGTTGCCTGGCCCATAGACCTCCTAGGTTCTTGCTTGTTATTTATGTGTTGTTACTGGGGAAGTGAACCAGTAGTAGGTCTCTAAAAATCCTTTCCCTTTGACCCTATCCTCCCGGTTTGTTTTTTGATAAAGTTAGAGCAGCTGTCGGCTGCGGGTCTTTTCTAACGAGAGATTTAGACTCTCCTTCATTAGTTCTCATAGTTACGATGGCCCCGAACTTGAGACTGACACAGACTCGGTGGAGTTGAGTGGCTCCTCTTGGTTCTTTGGCTGCACCCATATACTTTTGTAATACACACCATTCTAGTCCCCAGTTGCTAACCACACTATGGCAGAAATAAGTGACCTAGCTTACGACGATTCTATGTACCAGTCCATCCTGGATAGCATGCCTAGTATGCTTGAATCAGTACCTACAACGACTAATGTCTCAGCAGATGACTGGACCAAAGTTTTAATTCTAAAAAAGTCTCACTCTCGGACCCTTGTGCATGGGATTGCTATGGCTGAATACTTGAGGGCCAGCTGTGCACCTCCAGACTTGATTGTTGCTAACGCTCCACGCTTGTTTTTACAAGACAAAACCTTTCTCAAGGATTGGTCATTAATAGCCTGGAGGTGCACGAGAGATTGGCTGATCCTCATTATCAGTACAGCTAAACGAATAGCTGATACTATCTTAATAGAAATTCAGGTTCTAGAGGCTTCAATTAGAGCAACAATCACACCCACGCTGTTTAAGAGACAACAGGACGAGCCAATAAAAATTCAACTGAATTTAAAGACACTATCCTGCAGTCCAAGCTTGATAAGTTCTAAAAGGATCTCTCTAAATTTAAGCACGAACGGGTATACCCGTATACTAGTGATAGTTATGCCCCCCCTATGTTTAGGAACAATGGTAAAAAATTTGGGTCTAATTATTCAGGCTCCAGTTCTGACGACAGTGATTCAGATAACACCAATCCACCACACTTTCAACAAAGGGGCCGTGGACGCGGGAACAGAGGTTTCCCACCTAGGAACCAACCATCCAATTTCCAACAACGGTGGCCACCTAATCCGTGGGGTTATCCACCGCAGCAACCATTGATGTATCCACCACCACCGGGACACTTTCAAGGGTTCCCCAATATATTCAATCCACAGCCTTTTTTAGGGTTTGGCACACGGAGGACCAGGGGCAGATGCCGGAACACACAACAACCAGGGGTCCAGTGGCAGGATCAAACAGGCCCACACACAGGAACCCGCAGCCAGACAGCCAAAAACCTCCAGAAGGCAGGAACGTCAGGGATTCAACCCTCATAGTCAATCTTTCCACCAAGACACTCACTCCTCTGGAGGAACAAGTTCTTAACAAGGGTTTGGGCTTCGTTATGACGAACAACGGAGACCCGTTCACACTTCAATGCGAACTAAGCCAGTTCTTCAGGAAATTGAAACTCCACTATTTCTTTAAGAACAAAGTGGAGGATTGCGAAGACACTCCTGATTTGAACACAGGGTTGAGATTGAAATCTAAGTTCCTACCACCAGCACTCACGGTCCCTCCACAGGTTCTAGCTTTTGAGAGAGCTGTGTGCGATGAAGTCTCCAGTTTATGGAAGACACAAGACAGATCCTTTAACAACATTTCAGGTCCAGAGCGTAATGCTCTTAAAGGCCTAGCAGAAGACCAAAATATTACAATCAAACCTGCCGATAAAGGCGGGTCGATAGTCATTCTGAACACCGATGACTATCGATCAGAATGCCTTAGACAATTGGGTGACAGACACGCATATTTACCCTTACGGGAAGATCCTACAGATGGTCTCATGTCGAGGATAAAATCCATGGTAGAAGAAGCATTAGCAGAGGAATGGATTACTCCAAATGAAGGGGCCTATTTGGTGACAGAATTCCCGGTTATGCCTTACTTCTACCTCCTCCCTAAAGTACACAAGCCACAGAGACCGCCTCCAGGGAGGCCTATTATATCTGGCTTGGGTTCAGCTTTGGAGCCCTTATCTACCTTTGTAGACTTCTTTTTGAGGCCCATCGTGCAGAGGATGCCCACCTATCTGCAAGATACCAAGGACGTGCTAAGGGTACTCCCCGAAATTGACTTCGATCGTGAAAGAGACTTATTAGTCTCTTTCGATGTGGAGTCCTTGTACACTTCCATCCCCCAAGATGGGACTCTAGAAGTGGTTACATCCATCTTGAGGGGAAAACATCGGTGACACTATCACTCCTATGACTTTTATCATGGCCTTGGCCACACTGGCCATGAAAGAGAACTATTTCCGTTTTGAGGACACAATATACCTTCAGACCTCCGGAACGAGCATGGGCAGCGTTTTCGCGCCGAGCCTGGCCAATCTCTACATGCATCATTTCGAGCAACAGCATATGCTTACTCCTACCAACCCTTTTCAATCATCGATAATATGGTGGAAACGCTATATCGATGACGTGCTGGTAGTGTGGAGAGGGAGCCTTGAATCTGTTAGTGAATTCCATCTTTGGCTAAACGGCAGGAATCAGTTCCTCAGATTTACATTTGAGGCCAATAGGGAGAGACTGTCCTTTCTCGATCTCTCTGTCTATGTCACATCTGCAGGCTTGCAGAGTTAGTTATATAGGAAGCCCATGGCTAGAAACTCGTTACTGTTGTACGAGAGTCACCACCCTAAATCCTTGAGGGACAATCTGCCTTATGGTCAGTTTCTCCGCGTTCGGAGGAATTGTTCCAGGATGGAGGATTTTAAGACCCATGCCAATAATTTGTCGTCACAACTGGTGGAGAGACATTACCCTAGACCACTTATCAAACGGTCTCTCAAACGAGCACACAACAATAACCGTGAAGCGCTCCTTGTACCGCCAGTGGCAAAAACTCCCACTGATAGACTGACACTTGTGAGCACCTTTAACACCAGAAGTAACAGCCTACAGAAAATCATTAAGAGGCATTGGCGCATCCTCAATCATGGCAATGACCAGATCGCACCGCCCTTGTTCGCTTTCAAAAGATCTAACAGCATTAGGGATCGCCTCATTCACACGCGCCCCAAAGATGTCCCTAAAAGAACTTTGGGCAGTCTATGGGACTTACCACCAGCAATAGGTCATCACCCCTGTGGGAATTGTTCTGTTTGCGCACAAACAACACACTCCACCGAGATCAACATAGGCACTGACAGACCCTGGATACAAAGTCACTTCACTAACTGTAACAGTGAGAACCTTATATATCTTCTGACCTGCCCCTGTTCTCGTCAGTATGTGGGAATGACCACACGGAGGGTGCGAGTACGCATGCTTGAGCATAAGAGCTCCTTCCGGTGTAAAAATACGATGATGCAATTAACAAGGCATTTCCTGAACGAACAACATGGAGAGTCTGATTTTGCATGGACTGTTTTGGAGAAGCCCTTCATACCCTCACATGTGAGGAATATTGCGAAATACCTGTTCCAGAGAGAGCAACGATGGGTTTTCAAACTCTCCGCTGACACCAAGGGATTGAATGACCAGATACCATGTTATTCTTTGTAGAGCCCGTTTTCATTCAGAGACACTAGGATATATAGCAAGATTTGAGTCGTTACTAGCATATAGGCAGATGGCTATTGCTTTCGCCTCTAGTCACTTGCTTTTCTTTTCTATATGTACATGATAAGAGTGTTATCTGTGTGCCAATGACTTGATTTGTGCAATGTTTCTGTAAGATCCTATGGCACTTACAGGTTTTTTGATCAGGGTTTCATGGATGAGGTTATCCTTATATCCTTTTGGGCTTATCCTATATTGCTGTATCCTATACCCAACCAGCACTATCACTATGTCCTCCCTGCAGCTTCTGGGTTTTCTCCTGCATTCGAATACAGGACTGTATGTTTGGAATCAGCTACCACGCATGACTGGGTTTTAGTCTCACTAACGTAATTACCCGGTGAGGACTGTTCCCAACAGCTCCCTAACATTGTTAGGGTTCGTTATATACAGTATGTTTCAAGCCCAGAGCGCTCGCACCGCCAGAACTACAATAATGGCCGTTCTGACGTCATTTTGTAGTCCGGCGGAGTGATACCGGCTCTCGTTTTTTGGTGTTTGCCAGTTAATGCCTGTGAGCATATGCGGATGGGTCCGCTAAGGATTGAATCATCTTGCCATGATTTCTGGGCATATCTTCATCTAGCACTATGCAGTAAGAGAGAGGTATTGTCCAAAACTTCTGGTATACACCGTTTTTAATAATGGAAAATAACTTTTTAAAAAACGAAGGTAAAGTAGTTCCCTTCTCTGTTCTCTGCTCGCACCACCAGAACTATAATAATGGCGGTTCCGACGTCATTTCGTAGTCCGGCGGAGTGATAATGGCTCTCGTTTCTTGGTGTTTATGCCTGTGAGCAAATGCGGATGAGTCCGCTAAGGATTCAAGCATCTTGCCATGATTCCTGGACATATTTTCATTTAGCACTATGCTGAAAGAGAGAGGTATTGTCCATAACTCCTGGTATACACCGTTTTTACTAATGGAAAATAACTTTTAAAAAACGAAGGTGAAGTAGTTCCCTCCTCTGTTCTGTTATTTAATCCCACATCCTCTCCAGTTCAGTGTCTCCCCCAAGTCTCAGGCGAGTTTGGTGGCACCGACGGAGAGGTGAGTTTAGGAGTGGATATCTTTTGAACTGACGTTAGGAGGGGCATTTAGTAAGACATTTATGACTCTTCCTTTTAAATCAGTCAGCAGTTTCATATTTTTTGTTTCTCATGAGTACCTGTACTGTCTGACAGTGTATATAGAATGGTTGACCGATAGTCAGGTTTCTTTTACTTGTATAATGGGTGTCCAGTCATATTTCAAGGTTGTTGTTCCTCCACGGAGTTCCTTATGGGACAGAAGTGATATAGTGAATAGGGGAATAATTAGATTATCTTAGACTCTCTGAGTATGACTGAGTTTTGATATCTGTTCCTGTTCATATCTATCTGTTTCACAGTGCGGGGCCTCGTATACCTGAGCACGGTCCAGGTGAGGTGAGGTCCAGTCCCCTGTCATGCTGGGTGAGCAAGCAAAATTTAAAATGATTCTTTTGAATTAATTTTCCGAGATGTAAGAGAAGCAGAGAGCATTTGTGTATGACTTAATAATAAGAATGTAATATATGTGTCTTTCTAGATCACTTTGAACGTCCACTGACTAGGAGGATGAGTAATTGAACTGTAGGTACAGGTTGTATCGTTCCTACTTTGAAACTTTGTTGTGCTTTCACTATTGTTTTCACACACATTCCAACAGTAGCAACTTTTTGAGAGCAGTGGCCCTGATGAATGCCAAGGGACTCTATGCCCGGTAGGCAGAAACATGTTGGCCCGTTTTGCGATAGTCATTGTTCGATACTGTCGTTTGCGCTGTTCCTATTTTAATTAGGGGATGTGCCTAGTTTCTATTAAAGTTGTTGTTTAGACATATCACCCTATTTTAGATTCACCACTTTTTCTGTTTTGTTGCACTGTACTTTATCACCTTTATGAGCCATCACTATCAGACCAACAATTGGTAGTTCCAATTTTGACTGTGGACCATATCCAGTACTCACCTTGACTGTGTGGCACGAGGTCTAGATGATCCAAGGACCCGCCTGGTCACAGTGTGAACGACCAAATGATAGGACTGATCACTTGGTTTTTTGATGGTTACTCACAAACAATATGTGTACTGGATCTAGTCTGACCAGTTCTTGATTACGTCTTTGTCATTCTCATTCTTTGGTTACTTACACATTTGTTTCTCCTTCTCTTTTTTATATTACTATATGGTGACTGCAGCACCATCTGTCATAAAGATAGATTTGACAGTTTAGCCAGCTAGTTGCCTGGCCCATAGACCTCCTAGGTTCTTGCTTGTTATTTATATTTAGGTGCTGAGATTGACCAAGATATTGTAAGCAGGGGAAACCCAATCAACCCTTGTAGGCTTGGGCACTGTATGGTTAAGGTCAAGGTGTGCTACAAGGGACTTAATTCAAACAGTAATTAAACTTAGTCGTGAGTTGTACTAAAGTAACACACTCAAAAGAATCCACAGGATATCAAGCTGAATATGCATTTGAAATAAATCAGTGGAAGGGTAAAAATAGAACACACAGAGATGGAAGTTTAGAGAGATATATATTTACTCAAAGGGTCGGGAAGACAAATACATGAAATAAATCCAAGCAATAGTTATGAACCGAGTAGACAGTAGTTTCACTACAATTCACAACAAAAAAACATCAACTCCTGGTGGATTGAACAGACAAGCAAAATTAATTATTAAAGACTGGTCGTATGTTAGTGCCAAAGCAACGTGACTGGAGATGATGGACGAAGTGTCGACGTTTCGGTCTAGAGGGCAATCGTCATGTAGACCATCATTAGGACAGAATATTTCATTGCAGAAAATACTCCCTTAGAAATGAAGAAACTGTGGCCACATTAATTGGATGACAGTTGGGCACGATATCGGAGTGAAAACTTGAATTTAGAGAAAACGGACCACATCAGTTGGCCAATTCTCGAGAAGCACTCAAATGGAGCAGCGTTATACACTCGTTTTAAAGACGGTCTCACGGATAGCGTCCTGTATCAGCATGTTGACCAAGAGGCAGGCTAACCAGCTTGGGTGAAAAGCCAGGTTTTCAGGAGTTTCCTAAAGTTCAGTAAAGAGCAGCTTGACTTGACTGACAAGGGGAGTGGATTCAACAGTTTAGGGGCCAAATGGATAAACCTGCGGCCGCCGAACCTTTAGAGTTTTATGGTAGGGGCGACCAGCAGGAGAAGGTGAGCCGACCGGAGATTGCGCACCGGACGGTGCTGTGAGATCAAGGTTTTAAGAAAGTAAGGGCTGGTACAGTAAAGAGCTTTGAAGGTCAGACAGCCGATCTTGAAGGCGGCCCTTTGTTCGACTGGTAGCCAGTGCAATTTGCGTAGCAGGGGTTTAGCAGATTGCCACTTTGGGGTTGTTAGACCTGACATCATTGGCATGAGTCTCTCCTCCATTTTTTTCTGTTTGCCTCCTCTGTTTACGATGTTTTTGCTGGTATATTGCTTTGGGCACCGTGCCACTGCTGATCAGTGCCACAGTGCAAGTGCTCCCTATGTGAAATTGCTGTATTGATTGAATTCCATGTTTGGCTTATTTGGTTTACTGTCAGTCCCTAGTAGCGTGCACCAGGAGTGCCAGGGCTTGTAAATACAAATGCTGCTAGTGGGTTTGCAGCACGTGTAGTGCCACCCACAAGAGCGGCCTAGTAAAAGTATGTCTGAAGGTCTACCATTGCTGGACCACGTGCAGTCTGACTGTCACGAGGACTGCGCAAGTACACCTACTTGCCAGTCCCTAAACCTTCCCTTAACTTCATGTTAGTCACCCCTATGGTAGGCCCAAGGGCAGGGTGCATTGTAAGCATAAGGTGGGACAAGCCTGACAAGGTTGGCATGTCCTAATAGTGAATTACAGCCATATTCGTTTTTCACTATTGTAAGGTTACCTGCTCTCCATCAGTTAGAATGGGCTGCCAGGATTATTAATGCTATAATCCTAGCGGGCTCGGGGAGCATGGTGCAATGTCGAGTTTGGTATCCCTGAACTCAGGGTTTAATAACGCATCCGTTTGGGTGGATGGTTTTTGGACTCTGTGTTTGAAAATAGCACTTTTAGAAAGTAGCTATTTTCTTGTCTAACTGTCTACCGGTCTCTGCTGGTTCTGGTGTGCGTGTGTTAGGAGCTGGGTGGCTCCAGAGGTCTGAATGAGTCAGTGTGGGATGAGTGGGGCATTTGCATTGAGAGTAAGGGAAGAGTAGCTCCTGATAGCCTGCCCTGCCTGATACAATGCTGGCTCCGCCCCCCTGCCAGGCGACTGATGACTCTGTGCCTGCCTGGGACTTTCCTGGCCCACCTCCTGCCGGGCAACTGATGGCCCTGCCCCTGCCAGTGACAATGCTGGCTCCGCTCCTGCTGGGCGGCTGAAGACTCTGCCCTGCACAGTGAATAGGCCAGGTGCCTCGGCCTGGCAAAACCCACAACAAACCCAAGATGGGGGGAAATTCCCCTGCATGGACAAAGGGATCAAAGCCAAAAAGGGGTATAAGAGAAGGACCCCTGAACCAAGAATTTAGATCACTTCTGACAAGGAAACCTGAAACAAGGACAAGAAGCCTGCTGATCTAAGGGCTGCCTACCCCTTCTGCCAGAGTGCTGTTTGTTGGGGGAATCCTGCAGTTGCTTCTTCATTTTTGCCAAGGAACCAGGAGAGAGGAACTGTGTGTGTACTCTCAAACTTTGCTAAGAAAATCTCCAAGGGTTGGAAGAGTGCCAGCCTCCTGTTGAAGTCACAGGGCCAAAGGACTTCATCTATTTGCTAAAAGTGCTTGTTGCTGGAACCTGAAAATCCAGCACCTCTGAAGAATCCAGCAATCTCGACGCCGGCGGACGCCGCCGAATCCAGCTCGACATCGTGAGTAACGGCTCCAGTGTCCCGCACCTTCAACGCCGGCCGCCGGGCCCGATCGACGCCAGTAGCGACGCCAGTGAGTAGCGAGTTCGGCTCCAGCTCCAAGTGACCCTGTGTCGACGCCGCCGCTGATCGCATCGACCTCGAGCCCTCTCGACGCCGTGAGCGCTGCTCACTCTTGCAACATCGACATTGACGACGCCGTATCCTGCTTCATCTCGTGAGCGCTGCTCCCGCCTGAATTCGGTCGACGCCGCTGCAGATCGCCCCGACTCCGAGGCCCGATCGACGCCGAAGACGCGATGCCGGACATCTCGACGCCGCTGATCATCGAGTGCTTCACTTTTCCAAGGTACTGTGTTGTGGGGGTCTGTGCGACTCCGGGCTCGACGTAGCGCTCCTCGCGGTCGACGCCGAACCTTTGGATTAACTTTGCCTCGACGTCGTGTGACTCCCGTGTGGGTTACATTGTTGCCAAGAACTGTGTTTTAAAGAAGAAGAGTTGCTTTTGATACTAAAGACTTTGTGTTAAGAAGAAACCATGCTTGAACTATTATTTTTCCTTCCAAAAGTATTTATTAAGATTGTGGTATATTTTTGTCGTTATTTGGTCTTGTGCTAAGCCTTATATAAAACTCCTTATTTTTATAATACTACTGTGTTGTGTCCATTTGTAGTGTATTCACTTTATTACTGTATGTGGTCATAAATGCTTAACGCACTGCCTCTGAGATAAGCCTGTCTGCTTTGCCAAGCTACCAAGGGGGTGAGCAGGGGTTATCTAAGTGTGTGATCCCCTTGCCCTGACTAGAAAAGGTGTGTCCCTATTTGTCAGAAGTGTATACCTCTGCCAACTAGAGACAGCCGCTTCTAACATTGGTGGGTCAGCGGTGAGGATTTGAACTTTGCATTTATGACCCATGTGCAGTGATTAGTGTGCGCTACATAGTGAAAGCAGACCATAGCGCAGCCACAATCTGTTTTGGTTGGATATTCTATTTTTGTTCTCCAATTTCCTGAAGCTTGATTTTAGAAACTGCTAGTTTTGACCATGAGTGATGCCGGAGTCACTACCCCTGTTGTTGTGGAGGAATTTGATAGGAGTAAGATAAACGACTATCCAGTAAGAAAGCTGAAAGCCTTTTGCAAGCAGTTTAAAGTTCCTACCACAGGCATTTCAAGGAGGCCAGAATATCTCAAAGCATTGCAGGCCTGGTTAGAGGCCAGAGATCCCTCTGATCCGGTGGTGGTACCGACAGGGGAAGGGGAGGAGGAAGTGCCAGTGAATGGGCCTACATCTCCTCCTGGCAGCAGTGTTTCCTCCAAAGGTCTTTCTCCTGAAGAAAGAGAAGAAAGGGCGAAGGAGCGAGCATACAACATAGAAATGGCAAAACTTAAGATAGATGGGCAGTTGGAGTTAGAGAATGCAAGAGGCAGGAGAGAAGCTGATTTGGAGATCAAAAGGTTAGAGTTTGAAAGAGAGAAGTTAGCTTTGGAGCGTGATACCAGGTTGAGGGAGTTGGAGCTCAAAGCTAAAGAGTTAGAATTGAATCCCTCTGGTGGCAGCATCCCATCTGTGCCTGCAGAAAGTAGGTTTTATTTTCCCAAAGATGTGATCAAAGATTTTCAGAAGAATGAAGATATTGGTCAATGGTTTAAAGCATATGAGTTAGCATTGTTGGCCCACCGGGTCCCTGAGAAGGATTGGGGAGCGGGGTTGTGGGTTCGCTTTGTGAATGAGGGAAGAGATACCCTGTTAGACATGCCTGTTGAGGATAGGATGTCTTATACTCATATGAAAGATGCTTTAATGTTAAGGTATGGCCTAACCCCAGAAAAGTACAGACAGGCCTTTAGAGAATGTAAGAAGTTGCCTGGTACTACGTGGGTTGAATATGTGTCATTTTTTTGCAGAGCCATGGATGGTTGGGTAAAGGGCAGCAAAGTGGAAAGTTATGATGCTCTTTATGATTTGTTTGCTTGGGAGCACTTGTCTAATAACTGTTTTCCAGAGCTGCGCCAGCACCTTATTGATAGCAAGATATCTAACCCTAGAAAACTTGCTGAGGAGGCGGACCGCTGGGTCAGTACCAGGGTCCACAAGGGTCCAGTGGGAGACTCAGCCAAAGGTGGGCAGGGTCCCCAGCAGAAGAGTGGGGGGGACAAGGGCAAACAGAGGGAGTTCCAGAAAGGGCCCCAAAGTAATCCCCAAGGGAACCAAGGGAAGGGTTCCCAGCCTCCCCCAGATAAGAAATCAGAGGCCCCGACAGGTAAACCTGTTCGTAGGGGCTCAATGACCTGCTTCGCTTGTAAGCAGGTGGGACACCTTTTTTATGATCCTCAGTGTCCCTTGAAGAACTCTAGTGCACCACCCCGTCAGTTAGCGAGCGTAGCCCTGGGAGGGGAGGAGATGGTTGCCCATAGTGGGGAGGGTCCCGCAGAGATGTCCCTGGTCTCTCTAGGAGACATGGAATTGGTCCCTCCACCCCCTCTGCCTAGTAACACTAAGAAATATAGGCAGTGGGTGACCATTATTGGCCATAGAGTGGAAGCTCTCAGAGACACCGGAGCGAGTGTGACAGCTGTCAAGTGTCACTTGGTGTCCAGAGAGCAGGTTGTTCCCCACGCATTCTACCCTGTGATAGCTGCTGACAACTCCCAGAGAGAGTGTGAGGTAGCTCAAGTTTCCTTTGAATGGGGGGGAGTTTCAGGTACTCTTCAAGTTGCTGTAAGGCCCGCCATGCCTGTTGATTGTCTCCTGGGCAATGATTTGAAAGACTCCCCTTGGGCTAAGGTGGAGAGGGAGACACATTTGAAAATGTTGGGTGTGCCAGAGTGGGTGTGTGCAACCACTCGATCCATGACAGCAAGTAAGGGTGTTGATGGGGTCCTGGAGCCTGAAAGTATGGCCCAGGACCCAGCTGTGAATAGAAGGGGCAGGGGGCGCCGGAAACCGTCCCCCGTAGTTCCCGTGGTCCAGGAGGAGGCAGACCCTGAGGGGCATGCCCTGGAACCCACAGGTGAACAAGTTGCTGAACTGGGAGACCTGCCCGAGCTGACCCACTGGCAGCAGGATGGTGGTCCCTCCAGGGAGGAATTCTCTGCAGAACAGAAAGTGTGCCCTTCTCTTGTGGGTATGAGGCAGCAGGCCTCCGCCCAAACCTCAGGTGATCAGTCAGGGTCACATTTTGTTTACTGGGAGAACGACCTCATGTATAGCGAGCCTAAGGCTGCTGAGCCTGGGTCAGCCCGTGTGCTGGTGGTACCCCAGCGCTTCAGAGCCTTCCTACTGGGTTTGGCTCATGACGTCCCGTTAGCTGGTCATCTGGGGCAGGACAAGACCTATGACAGGCTTGTCACCTATTTTTATTGGCCTCAGATGAGAAGGGATACAGATATCCATTGCAAGACCTGTCAAACTTGCCAGGCAAGTGGGAAAAGCGGGCGGAAGCAGAAGGCTCCCCTCCAACCTTTTCCCGTGGTCAGTACCCCCTTTGACCGGGTGGGGATTGACATTGTTGGGCCCCTGGAACCCAAGACAGCCCTGGGCAACAGGTTCATCCTGGTCTTGGTGGACCATGCCACACGGTACCCGGAAGCCATCCCTCTCAGAACAGTGACGGCCGCCGTGGTGGGACGGGCACTGATGGGTGTTTTTCCCCGAATGGGGTTCCCCAGAGAGGTGGTGTCAGACCGGGGCACCAACTTCATTTCCAACTATATGAAGTCTCTGTGGAAGGAGTGTGGGGTAACCTACAAATTCACCACTCCTTACCACCCTCAAGGTAATGGGTTGGTTGAGAGATTCAACCGTACCCTTAAAGGCATGATTATGGGTCTTGAAGAACCAATGAGGCGTAAATGGGATGTCCTCTTGCCATGCCTGTTGTTTGCTTACCGTGAGGTGCCACAGAAGTCTCTAGGGTTCAGCCCCTTTGAGCTTTTGTATGGACACCCGGTAAGAGGACCTTTGAGTCTGGTCAAAGAAGGCTGGGAGCAATCTCCCAGGAAACCTCCCTAGGATGTATACAGTTACATGCTGGCCTTTAGGAACCAGACTAGGCGCTTCAGAGATCTTGCTCAGGCAAATCTGGAGGCCAGCCAGGAAGAGATGAAGCGGTGGTACGACCGGAATGCCACTCTGGTGGAGCTTCAGCCTGGACAGAAAGTTTGGGTCATGTCCCCTGTGGAACCTTGTGCGCTCAAGGACAGATGGACTGGACCATTTGAGGTTGTGGAGAAAAAGAGCGATGTCACCTACATGGTGGACTTGAAGTCTCCCAGGAACCCCTTGCGGGTCCTGCATGTCAACCGTTTAAAGCCCCACTTAGAAAGGTCTGAAGTGGGCATGCTCCTAGCTACAGATGCTGGAATGGAGGAGGAGAGTGAGCCTCTTCCTGACCTCCTGTCTGCAAAAGAGCAAGATGGGTCAGTGGATGGTGTTGTCCTCTCTGACACACTGACCCCTGAACAGCAGCAGGATTGTCGCCAATTGTTGGGACAATTCCCTGATCTGTTTTCCTTGATTCCTGGTGTCACTCAGTGGTGTGTCCATGATGTGGACACCGGGGACAGCACTCCTGTGAAGCACAAGGCTTACAGAGTGACTGACAAGGTCAGAGCATACATCAAGGAGGAGGTCTCCAAAATGTTTGCCTTAGGGGTGGTTGAGTCCTCTAGCAGTCCTTGGGCCAGCCCAGTGGTCTTGGTCCCAAAGGCTGCAGCGCCTGGTGCTTCACCTGAACTTCGGTTCTGTGTGGACTACCGAGGACTCAATTCAGTCACCAAGACTGACGCGCACCCCATCCCCAGAGCTGATGAGCTCATAGATCGGTTGGGGGCTGCCCGGTACCTTAGTACGTTTGATCTGACGTCTGGGTACTGGCAGATCGCCTTGACTGATGGGGCAAAAGAGAGGTCAGCATTCTCCACACCAGATGGGCACTACCAGTTCCGGGTTATGCCCTTTGGGATGAAGAATGCCCCTGCCACCTTCCAGAGGTTGGTCAACCAGGTCTTGGCTGGACTGGAGGATTTCAGTGCCGCCTACCTGGACGACATCGCAGTGTTCAGCGCCAGCTGGGAGGAACACTTGCACCACCTCCAGGAAGTGTTGTTGGCCCTGCGCAGAGCAGGCCTCACAATCAAAGCCAGTAAGTGCCAGATTGGGCAGGGTTCAGTGGTGTATTTGGGGCACCAAGTAGGGAGCGGCAAGGTGGCCCCCCTGCAACCCAAGATTGATACCATCCTGGCATGGGCACCGCCCAAAACCCAGACTCAGGTGAGAGCCTTCTTGGGTCTCACGGGTTACTACAGGAGGTTCGTCAAGGATTACGGTAACATTGTGCACCCCTTGACTTCGCTGACTTCCAGGAAGCAGCCACGACTTGTGATCTGGACTGACGCCTGTCAGACGGCCTTTGACACCTTGAAAACTGCAATGTGCACAGCACCCATACTCCAGGCACCCGACTTTTCTAAAGAATTTGTTGTCCAGACGGACGCTTCAGAGCATGGCGTGGGGGCTGTTCTAGCTCAGGTGAATGAAGAGGGCCGAGACTTACCTGTAGCCTTCATCAGTAGGAGGTTACTTCCCAGGGAACAGAGGTGGAGTGCGATAGAGAGAGGAGCATTTGCTGTGGTCTGGGCGCTGAAGAAGCTAAGACCCTACCTGTTTGGGACTCACTTCCGGGTTCAGACAGACCACAGGCCCCTCAGATGGTTGATGCAGATGAGGGGTGAGAATCCAAAGCTGTTGAGGTGGTCGATTTCCCTACAGGGGATGGACTTCACTGTGGAACACCGCCCTGGCACAGATCATGCCAATGCTGATGGTCTGTCCAGATTTTTCCGCCTTAGTGATGAGAGATAAGGGTAGTTCTCCCCACATTTCAGCTGGAGGGGACACGTGTTAGACCTGACATCATTGGCATGAGTCTCTCCTCCATTTTTTTCTGTTTGCCTCCTCTGTTTACGATGTTTTTGCTGGTATATTGCTTTGGGCACCGTGCCACTGCTGATCAGTGCCACAGTGCAAGTGCTCCCTATGTGAAATTGCTGTATTGATTGAATTCCATGTTTGGCTTATTTGGTTTACTGTCAGTCCCTAGTAGCGTGCACCAGGAGTGCCAGGGCTTGTAAATACAAATGCTGCTAGTGGGCTTGCAGCACGTGTTGTGCCACCCACAAGAGCGGCCTAGTAAAAGTATGTCTGAAGGTCTACCATTGCTGGACCACGTGCAGTCTGACTGTCACGAGGACTGCGCAAGTACACCTACTTGCCAGTCCCTAAACCTTCCCTTAACTTCATGTTAGTCACCCCTATGGTAGGCCCAAGTGCAGGGTGCATTGTAAGCATAAGGTGGGACAAGCCTGACAAGGTTGGCATGTCCTAATAGTGAATTACAGCCATATTCGTTTTTCACTATTGTAAGGTTACCTGCTCTCCATCAGTTAGAATGGGCTGCCAGGATTATTAATGCTATAATCCTAGCGGGCTCGGGGAGCATGGTGCAATGTCGAGTTTGGTATCCCTGAACTCAGGGTTTAATAACGCATCCGTTTGGGTGGATGGTTTTTGGACTCTGTGTTTGAAAATAGCACTTTTAGAAAGTAGCTATTTTCTTGTCTAACTGTCTACCGGTCTCTGCTGGTTCTGGTGTGCGTGTGACAGGAACTGGGTGGCTCCAGAGGTCTGAATGAGTCAGTGTGGGATGAGTGGGGTATTTGCATTGAGAGTAGGGGAAGAGTAGCTCCTGATAGCCTGCCCTGCCTGATACAATGCTGGCTCCGCCCCCCTGCCAGGCGACTGATGACTCTGTGCCTGCCTGGGACTTTCCTGGCCCACCTCCTTCCGGGCAACTGATGGCCCTGCCCCTGCCAGCGACAATGCTGGCTCCGCTCCTGCTGGGCGGCTGAAGACTCTGCCCTGCACAGTGAATAGGACAGGTGCCTCGGCCTGGCAACACCCACAACAAACCCAAGATGGGGGGACATTCCCCTGCAGGGACAAAGGGATCAAAGCCAAAAAAGGGGTATAAGAGAAGGACCCCTGAACCAAGAATTTAGATCACTTCTGACAAGGAAACCTGAACCAAGGACAAGAAGCCTGCTGATCTAAGGACTGCCTACCCCTTCTGCCAGAGTGCTGTTTGTTGGGGGAATCCTGCAGTTGCTTCTTCATTTTTGCCAAGGAACCTGGAGAGAGGAACTGTGTGTGTACTCTCAAACTTTGCTAAGAAAATCTCCAAGGGTTGGAAGAGTGCCAGCCTCCTGTTGAAGTCACAGGGCCAAAGGACTTCATCTATTTGCTAAAAGTGCTTGTTGCTGGAACCTGAAAATCCAGCACCTCTGAAGAATCCAGCAATCTCGACGCCGGCGGACGCCGCCGAATCCAGCTCGACATCGTGAGTAACGGCTCCAGTGTCCCGCACCTTCTACGCCGGCCGCCGGGCCCGATCGACGCCATTAGCGACGCCAGTGAGTATCGAGTTCGGCTCCAGCTCCAAGTGACCCTGTGTCGACGCCGCCGCTGATCGCATCGACCTCGAGCCCTCTCGACGCCGTGAGCGCTGCTCACTCTTGCAACATCGACATCGACGACGCCGTATCCTGCTTCATCTCGTGAGCGCTGCTTCCGCCTGACTTCAGTCGACGCCGCTGCAGATCGCCCCGACTCCGAGGCCCGATCAACGCCGAAGTCGCGACGCCGGACATCTCGACGCCGCTGATCATCGAGTGCTTCACTTTTCCAAGGTACTGTGTTGTGGGGGTCTGTGTGACTCCGGGCTCGACGTAGCGCTCCTCGCGGTCGACGCCAAACCTTTGGATTAACTATGCCTCGACGTCGTGTGACTCCCGTGTGGGTTACATTGTTGCCAAGAACTGTGTTTTAAAGAAGAAGAGTTGCTTTTGATACTAAAGACTTTGTGCTAAGAAGAAACCGTGCTTGAACTATTATTTTTCCTTCCAAAAGTATTTATTAAGATTGTGGTATATTTTTGTCGTTATTTGGTCTTGTGCTAAGCCTTATATAAAAATCCTTATTTTTATAATACTACGGTGTCATGTCCATTTGTAGTGTATTCACTTTATTACTGTATGTGGTCATAAATGCTTAACGCACTGCCTCTGAGATAAGCCTGTCTGCTTTGCCAAGCTACCAAGGGGGTGAGCAGGGGTTATCTAAGTGTGTGATCCCCTTGCCCTGACTAGAAAAGGTGTGTCCCTATTTGTCAGAAGTGTATACCTCTGCCAACTAGAGACAGCCGCTTCCAACAGGGGTTTTATGGATAAGTCTGGCAGCTTGGTTTTGCACAATTTGGATGTGGCGGAGCAGTGACTGTGGTAGTCCAAGGTATAGGGAATTTGAGAAATCGAGGCGAGAAAGTACTAAAGAGATCACGACCTGTACCAGCGCCGCGTGCGAGAGTAAGTGGGCGATTTTGCGAATTTTGCGCAGTTGGATCATGCTGGATGAGATCACGGCCCCCACTTGAGCCTGAAGGGAAAGCTCCACGTCGATGACCACCCCTAGGCTCCTCACTGTGCTTACTGGGGCAGGGGAAAGGCCCAGCTCCTTAGGCCAAAACTGGGGGCCCCAGTGTGCGGAGCTGTTTCCAGGTAGGATAAGCTCCATTTTTCCTGGGTTTAGCTTTAGTTGGTGTTGGTTCATCCACTGCTGTATGTGGAGCATTACTGCTTGAAAGCTATCTGCGGCATCAGGGGAATCAAGAGGGAAGATGATCCGTAAGTCGTCGGCGTAGTTGAACACCGTGAAATCCCACCTCTTTAACGAGTGGATCAGTGACCGGAGGTATAAATTGAAAAGTAAGGGTGAAAGGGAGGAGCCCTGAGGGACTCCGCACGTCCTAGGTGCCTTGGTCGCCATGAAGGGGCCAAGACGGACTGCTTGAGATCTGCCCGAGAGGAAAGAACCGATCCACTCGAAGGCAGGGCCCTGGATGTCGGCCTGTCCGACACAGTGGAGAAGGATGTTATGGTCCACCGTGTCGAAGGCAGATGACAGATCCAGTAGCACCAGTGCCTGAGGTATCCCCCTGTCTGCGTTCCCCCTCAGGGCGTCCAGTACTGCCAGGATGACGGTCTTGGTGGAATGAGCCGGCCTGAAGCCCGCTTGGTTGGGTTTGAGATAGCAGGAGCTCTCGATGAAGTTTGAGAGGCAGTGAGTAACGTGGGCCTCAAGGAGCTTGGACAGGTAGGGCAGGAGGGAGATAGGGCGATAGTTGGAGAGATTTGCAGGGTTCGCTCCTGGTTTCTTCAACAAGGGCACTAAAATGGCCTCCGTTAAGGAGCTAGGGACCATGCTAATGCTGAGAGAGGCATTCAGCAAGGGTAGAGTGCATTCCGGTAAAGTAAGGCAAACGTCCCGGAGAACAGAGGGAGGGCAACAGTCATTGGGGGAGCCTGACTTGATGCGGGCCGAGAGCTCGGTCAGAGTGCAGGAGTTGAGGGCGGGAAAATGGGTAAGGGACAGTTGGTTAGTTGGAGAGGAGTCCCGTGGCCTTGCCAGGGGAAGAGGAGGGATAGAGTTCTTGATGTCGGCTATTTTATCAATGAAGAAGGTGTTCAGAGCGTTACATGTCTCCTGTGTTGGGGCCTGAGTGGGAAGGGTTCTATCGTCCGTGGTGAGCTCATTCATAATTTTGAAAATTTCTTCAGAACTGTTATGGGTAAGAAGAATTCTGTCTGAGACGTGTGTGGATTTGGCCCGAGAGATCGCACTTTTGTAGTCTTTACGGGCTGCGACAAAGAGTATTCCGTCGGTGTCGGAGTAATTACGTCTCCAAATCCGTTCCAACTGGCGCAGCTTCAGTTTCTGTGCTTTAAGGGCGTTGGAAAACCATCTTTGCGAGTTGCTATGTCTGGTGCGGGGAAATTTAGTGAGACGGGCAAACTGGTCGCTGGCCGTCTGCAGCAAATTGGTGGTGTCCCCTTCCATTGACTCGATACCAGCGTCAATGTCGGTGGTGGGTCGAGTATTAGCCAGAAAAGCAAGGAAACCTTGGAAGTCATAAGCGCTCCATTTGCGCGATAGCCCACCTGCCAGGATAGGGGCCTTGACCCTGCCACTGACTGTAATGGTGGTGTCAATAAGGTGGTGATCCGACCAAATGAAGGGGGAAATGACTGGGCAGGATAATACTAGGTCGTGGGTCCAGATGTGGTCAAGAGTATGACCCTTGATATGGATGGGAGTGGAGATTTGTTGGACCAGGTTGAGACTGGTCAGAGCTTTGAATAATTCCGTAGCGTGAGGGCCAGCTTTATCATCGTTAAACCAGTAGTTGAGATCGCCAAAAAGAGAGATTTTGGTGTGATGTATCATTAGATTTGCCAGCTGTTCACTCAGAGAGATAGGGAACAAGGGCATGGATTGAGGGGGCCGATATATGAGTATAAGCGTGAGGGCGCCAGCCACCGTTTCCAGACTAATGGCCAGGTTGTCTACCTCTGGGAGAACAAAGGAGGTCATGGCAATGAATTTAAATTGTTTCTGTATAATGGCTGCCATCCCACCCCCAGGACGGCCTGATGGCAGTTAACGTTGAGGATGCAATAATCTGGGGGTGGGCCGCCAGGATGTCTGGGCGGGAGTCTGCAGTGAGCCAGGTTTCCGTAATTAGCAGCTGTAGGAAGGTGGCTACCTGACTATGGTTACCCCAGATATTTTTGCCTTGTGTTTAGCTGGTTTTTGACTTAGTTGGCCTGGTTCCCTGCTAAGCAGGGCCCCAGGCTATCTGCTCTCTCTGTAAAATGGATTCCATGTACCCTAGGTACATACCACAATTGGAAATGGACTCCTTGTCAGCCCCTGTACCATGCACTATAGGTGCTCAGGGCATAGGTGCCACCAAGGCCTACCAGGGGCTGCAGCATATCTTTTGCCACCCCTGGCTGGTTCTTAAATTGACACAACTGGCTGATCACTCAGCTGGGGCAAGATGGTGTAATCACCCCTTGCTTAGGTATAGTATACCTATATCTAAACCTATATCTGGACACATATAAACCTGTGAGCCACTCCTATGGAAGGCCTCATCAATCCTGGAGGCAGAGTGCATGGTTTAATGTGAGATGGAGCTCTCGCATGAGCTGAGCCTGTCTGCAGCTGTCGGGAACAACTCCCTAAGCTGTTCCAGGATAATGCCATACCATATACTATTAAGTGCATTATAATCCTCGCGGTTATATAGCAACTTTGGTTTGGCTTTATCAAAACATGTTGTGTAAGGTGTCATACGATTTGGAATACTATCCCCTCGCCAGTTCTGGCGACGGGGATAGCATTCCACCCTTCTAGAGGGAGAAGACATGTTACTTTGCTGTAATGCGGTTGATTTTTAAAAGAGCCTCAGATCCACAAAATGGATGCTTCTGCCACAGACACAAGTCTGACCCCCTGAAGCTGACCGAAACTCAGCCAAGGGGGCCTGGACAAAGGGTTTCCTGTCGCAGGGAGCTGTCACACCACCCCAGACATGAGATAGTGGATTGTAGCAGGCAGGTTTGAAAGAAACCAGACACTGCATGGGGAGCACAAGGCTGCCACTTGCATAATCTGGTCAAACCGGTTCTGGGGCACACCAGCCCCAGTCCCAGCGCGGCCTGGATCAAAGGAAAGGGGTGTACCCACCCCCTTCCTGGGTCCCACCCATAGGAGGGGACCTAGCAGGTAATACAGCCCCCCAGATTCGAATAAGAGTGGGAGCAGTGCCAATGCACTTCAGATTTTCCTGATGAAACATAAGAAACGAAACTCTGGACCCTTTGACATCCTACTCAACGTAGAAGACTGAAGAATCTCCCTTGTGGTCAAGGAGTGACCACCCTGTGCAAACAGGCACCATCCAGCACCTCGATGTCTGCTTTGTTGCAGTTCCTGCCGGAACTCGAGTGACAGAGATCAACGAGATCAAGCTTGCCTGCCTTCTAACTGCCCGATCCACAGTCCCTGCAGAGCTGAGACCCGTGGAGGCGACTGGAAGCGTGGGGCACGTCATCTTGAAAAGACCACGAGACGCTGACCGTGCAGCCCACGAGCGACTCTCGAAGCTGTACAACGGAGTTTGAGAAGCCCCAACTCTGAGCCACTCTTGCAACGAAGTTCAGCCCTCCACACTCGACGAGTGCTGCGTGGGGCCCTTCTGCTTCTTTTGGCTCAACGCGTTGGTTTGGTCACTTGCCAGCTGGCTTGTGGCCCTTGTGCCGACGAAAACCAAAATACGACTTGTGATTCTGGTTGCTCCAGATTTGCACCAGCTCCCCTGAAAAGGAGCCCCCACTCTAACATTCCTGGTCTGAGTGAGAAGCAATCTCCCAGTTCCGCGTGGATTGCTTTTGCCAAGTGTTGTTTGCTCCAATCTGGAAGCCGACAGGGCCGACGGTGAGAGGCTTTTGTGGGACAGATTGTGACCCACTCCTGGACATTGCAGATGCCCCAGAGCCCACGTGACAGCGGAGAGAAGCTCCTCGACAACCACCTGATTGCGCCCGACATTGCCTGGTTCCGTCCTGGTTCCACCCTGGTCACTGCTGAGTGACCCAGACTCTGTCCCCTCTGCTTTCAGGTACTTTTCTATCCGGATCCACCCTTGGATCCCACCGGACACTTCTCTTTCACATCGCCTGCAGCATCTTCAGCTCCAAGCGCCCAGAACCTGTACGACGAAACCCGACGCCACTTCGACCCTATGCACCCGCTTCCTGTGGGTGAGGTAACATTGCAACGCCAGTGTTCTCACACTGGTACTCACCTCTAGGGTCTGTGTCTAAAGTTTTGTCCATCTAGGTTCAGCGGAAGTATCCTTAAACTCTATTTGTGTAACTTTTACGCACCATTGACTTGCATTGGTGCATGCGTGTGCTTTAAGCACTGCACCCGAATCCCGCGGGCTTTTCCCGACTTCAGCATTGCTTGTCCCGACTGCTCCCAGCGATTCCCTAGGCCCTAGGCCTAACCACTGTTCGATTGGTATCTCTTATACCACTTTCTTAATATATGGTTTGAGTGGCCACCCGCCCTCATACATAATTGTGCAACTTTGTATGTTATACTGTGCTTTTGATTTAACGCTTGTGCCCCTTTGTTCATAAAGAATACTGGGGATTATTTTAAGTAATAAATACATATATTTTTATAATATATACTTGTGTGGTGTCCTTTCATTTGATATTACAGGACTGTGATTGGTAAAACAGCTCGCTTAACACAACCTCTTGAGTTAAGCCTTTAAGGCTGCTTAGTCTATGCTACCATTAAGATAGCTTGTCTACAAGGTTGACTTACAACCAGACACCATAAGGAATAGCTTGGACTGATACATGGTGGGTCCAGAATTGGGAACATCATATATCAGGCAAACTTCTCACATTGGTGGCAGCGGTGGGATTTGAGCTTGCTGTTGTTTTACCATTGCAATTGTTTTATCAAATTGAAAGATCACATCAAGTACCTTAGGTACATATAAATCAAAAGCTTAGCATATTAAGTTCTACTGAACTTAGCAGTTGTAGATTAAAGGGATTAGCACACCCTGACTACAACTCACTAGCAAGGTACAGTAGGAAAACACTTAGTGTAGGTAAGTGCACCACTTACACCTCACTAGCAGTCATGTCTGGCACAGGTGAAGCTCCAAGCTCTCTACCTGTGACAGTTGACCTTACCCAGGCAACTTCCAGCTATGACAAACTTAGCCACAAAGACTTGTGTGCCTTGTGCATATCAAGAGGGCTAAAAAGGGGCAGAGGTCCCACCATTCCAACCCTGATAGCCATTCTAGAACAGGATGTCTTAGCTAAGGCGAGTGCAGCTCCCCTAGATTCAGGAGATGGAGTGAACCCCCCTGTAACTGATCCCACTCCAGAGGAGGAAGAAGAAGAGGAGGAAGAAGAGGAGGATGGGTCAGATGTAGAGGATCTTGAAGATCAGGATCAGAGGGGTAGCCAGGTTATAGTTGCCAGGCTTAACCAGGCCAACTTAAACCTACTGGGGAATGGAGAGGGCCAGCACCTCCCCAGATCCCAAAATATAATTCTCCCAGGAAACAGAAGAGTGAGATCTCCATCAGGGGACACTCATAGTGCCTCAAGAGAATCTCATAGAGGGATGACTTCCTCTCAGAAGATAGAACATAGAGCCAGGATGAGGGCTGTCAAACTCCAGATAGAGAGGGAGGAGGTAGCCCTGGCTCAAGCTAGACTTGCCTTGGCAAGAGAGCAGAAATTGTGTGGCTTAGATGCCACTGGTGGCAGCATAATTCCTAGAGAGAAAGACAGGAGCTATGATAATAGAAACCTGACAAAAATTGTGCCCCCCTACAAGGAAGGGGATGACATCTACAAATGGATGACTGCACTTGAGAGAGCCTGCATGGTACAGCAGGTTCCTCAGGATCAGTGGGCTGCAATTTTATGGTACTCCTTTTCTGAGAAAGGGAGGGATAGGCTCCTCACAGTTAGACCTGAGGATGCCAAAAACTACTCTGTCCTGAAGAGTGCTCTCATTGAAGGGTTTGGCCTAACCACTGAGCAATACAGGTTGCTGTTCAGAGACACCCAAAAAGCACAGACTCAGGACTGGACTGATTTTGTTGATTGTGCCACTAAGGCTCTGGAGGGTTGGCTGCAGGGAAGTAAAGTCTCAGACTATACAGGATTGTACAATCTTATAATGAGAGAGCAGATCCTTAGTAATTGTCAGAACCAGCTCTTACACCAGCACCTGGTGGACTCAGATTTGACCTCTCCCCAAGAATTGGGAAAGAGGGCAGATAAATGGGTCAGAACCAGGATTAGGCCTAAGAATCAGGACAGTAACCAGAAGAAGGAGTCTACCAAGCCTCAAGAAAAGGGGGGGGGGGTAAAAGTAAGGAAAAGACTTCCCAGGGCCCCAAAACTCCAAGAATGGGGGTGGGTCCCAAGACACTTGTTCAACTCAGAAAAAGCCTTATTGTCATGTCTGTAAACAGGTTGGACATTACAAAACAGACAACTGTTGTCCCAATATTGGCAATAAAGAGAATATACCTCCAAAGCCAGTTCCAACACCTCCTGTTACTGTCTGCAGTAATCCCCCAGGAAGTGGGAGCACACCCAGGAATCTGGGTGGGTTTATTTTTGGAGCCCAGGTGGACCCTGGCCTATCCAGGTCCCCATCACCAAATAATCTTGTTTATGAGACTGGCATGGGGTTTGCCAACTTCTCTGATTGCCCAAATACCTTGAGCAAATATAGACAAGAACCCATCATCAATGGTTTGAAAGTTAAAGCTTTTAGAGACACAGGGGCTAGCATCACCATGGTGGCTGATTGTATAGTCCCCTCTAAGCAACTTTTACCTGGGGCCACATACCAGGTAACAAACATTGATGGCATCCAAACAAATCATCCCATGGCAGTAGTAAGTCTCAGTTGGGGGGGGGGGTGTCACTGGCCCAAAGAGAGTGGCAGTGTCACCAAACTTGCCTGTAGACTGCCTACTTGGTAATGATTTAGAAATCTCAGCCTGGGCTGAGGTTGAACAGGAAACCCATTCTAGAATGGTAAATTCCAATGGAAAGGTTAGTGGGGCTGTAATGGCTACAGCCCCAATTCAAGATGTCCTTCCAGAAAAGGTTGGTAGGGCTGAGCAACTCTCTGCCCCATCTTTAGCAGAAGCTCTTCCTGAACAGAATAGCAAAGCTGTTATGATAACAGCAGAAACCCAAACGGAGTCCCCTCCTGAAAAGGTTGGTGGGGCTGTGATGGCCACAGCCCAAACTCAAACTGATATGTGTGTTGTGAAGCCTGAAATGATGGATAACTCCACACAAACTGAGAGCACAGAGGAGGACGAGAAATCTCCCCCTCACCAGACTTTAGGAAAGGATCAACCTCCTTAGGGAACTGATCTTACCCCTGATGAAGGAACTGCCCCAGAGGTGGTTGGGCCTAGCCTGACAGAGCCTCTGATGTCAGTGGACCCTTCTCAGGTGGGACCCAGTCTGGAGCAGGTAACCTGCCCCTCTCTACCTTGCCTTAGTCAGCCCAGGGCTGCAGAGGACAAGAAGGACAGTGAGACCCAGAGGGCCCCCTGTCAAATAAAGCACCCCCATCAACAGATTAGGGGCACCAAAACTAGTAGCCCTAGTGAGGTGAAAACTTTAAAAACTCCTGAGGGAGCCCCCTTAAAAACAGTTAGGGACCTCCCACAGATGGATTCTGTTGGGCACAGCCAAACCTGGGACCCAGAGGGCCCAAACCTGAACTGTCCCTCCAGCAAGCCAAACAGAGGGACCCAGCCTCCAGCTTTAGGTAGCCAGAGGTTGACCCTGAGAGCACAGTGCAACTCAGTTGAAGAAAGAAAGGCACACATGGTGGAAGATAATTGGAGGAAGTTGAGCCCTAAATTAGTGGAGCCTCACTTCAATACTCCATATCCAAACCAGCCTTTAACTTTGCATAAACACACCCAAGGTAGTGATTCCCTATGGTGGAGACCCTCTAATACCCCAAGGGTGAGGGACTGCTTAGTGGACCATGAGACAGGGGGTACCCATGCTAGTGCAGGTACTTCCTTATATGGCCACTCAGGCAATATAGGCTTACCTGGCCAAGGATAGCCTTATCTCCTTTCGTTTGGGGGGGGGTATGTAGGAAGGTGGCTACCAGACTATGGTTACCCCAGATTGTTTTGCCTTGTGTTTAGCTGGTTTTTGACTTAGTTGGCCTGGTTCCCTGCTAATCAGGCCCCAGGCTATCTGCTCTCTCTGTAAAATGGATTCCATGTACCCTAGGTACATACCACAATTGGAAATGGACTCCTTGTCAGCCCCTGTACCATGCACTATAGGTGCTCAGGGCATAGGTACCACCAAGGCCAACCAGGGGCTGCAGCATATCTTTTGCCACCCCTGGCTGGTTCTTAAATTGACACAACTGGCTGATCCCTCTGCTGGGGCAAGATGGTGTAATCACCCCTTGCTTAGGTATAGTATACCTATATCTAAACCTATATCTGGACACATATAAACCTGTGAGCCACTCCTATGGAAGGCCTCATCAATCCTGGAGGCAGAGTGCGTGGTTTAATGTGAGATGGAGCTCTAGCATGAGCTGAGCCTGTCTGCAGCTGTCGGGAACAACTCCCTAAGCTGTTCCAGGATAATGCCATACCATATACTATTAAGTGCATTATAATCCTCGCGGTTATATAGCAACTTTGGTTTGGCTTTATCAAAACATGTCGTGTAAGGTGTCATACTATTTGGAATACTATCCCCTCGCCAGTTCTGGCGACGGGGATAGCATTCCACCCCTCTAGAGGGAGAAGACATGTTACTTGGCTGTAATGCGGTTGATTTTTAAAAGATCCTCAGATCCACAAAATGGATGCTTCTGCCACAGACACAAGTCTGACCCCCTGAAGCTGACCGAAACTCAGCCAAGGGGGCCTGAACAAAGGGTTTCCTGTCGCAGGGAGGTGTCACACCACCCCAGACAGGAGATAGTGGATTGTAGCAGGGAGGTTTGAAAGAAACCAGACACTGCATGGGGAGCACAAGGCTCCCCCTTGCATAATCCGGTCAAACAGGTTCTGGGGCACACCAGCCCCATTCCCAGCGCGGCCTGGATCAAAGGAAAGGGGTGTACCCACCACCTTCCTGGGTCCCACCCATAGGAGGGGACCTAGCAGGTAATCCAGCCCCCCAGATTCGAATAAGAGTGGGAGCAGTGCAAATGCACTTCAGATTATCCTGATGAAACATAAGAAATGAAACTCTGGACCCTTCGACATCCTACTCAACGTAGAAGACTGAAGGATCTCCCTTGTGGTCAAGGAGTGACCACCCTGTGCAAACAGGCACCATCCAGCACCTCGACATCTGCTTTGTTGCAGTTCCTGCCGGAACTCGAGCAACAGAGATCGACGAGATCAAGCTTGCCTGTCTTCTAACTGCCCGATCCACAGTCCCTGCAGAGCTGAGACATGTGGAGGCGACCAGAAGCGTGGGGCACGCCATCTTGAAAAGACCACGAGACGCTGACCGTGCAACCCACGAGTGACCTTCGAAGCTGTACACCGGGGTTTAAGAAGCCCCAACCCTGAGCCACTCTTGCACCGAAGTTCAGCCCTCCACACTCGACGAGTGCTGCGTGGGGCCCTTCTGCTTCTTTTGGCTCAATGCGTTGGTCCGGTCACTTGCCAGCTGGCTTGTGGCCCCTGTGCCAACGAAAACTGATATACAACTTGTGATTCTGGTTGCTCAAGATTTGCACCAGCTCCCCTGAAAAGGAGCCCCCACTCTGGCCTTCCTGGTCCGAGTGAGAAGCAATCTCCCAGTTCCGCGTGGATTGCTTTTGCCAAGTGTTGTTTGCTCCAATCTGGAAGCCGACAGCGCCAATGGCGAGAGCCTTTGTGGGACAGATCGTGACCCGCTCCTGGACGTCGCAGATGCCCCAGAGCCCACGTGACAGCGGAGAGAAGCTCCTCATTAACCACCTGATTGCGCCTGACATTGCCTGGTTCCGTCCTGGTTCCACCCTGGTCACTGCTGAGTGACCCAGACTCTGTCCCCTCTGCTTTCAGGTACTTTTCTATCCGGATCCACCCTTGGATCCACCGGACACTTCTCTTTCACATCGCCTGCAGCATCTTCAGCTCCAAGCGCCCAGAACCTGCACGACGAAACCCGACGCCACTTCGACCCTATGCACCCGCTTCCTGTGGGTGAGGTAACATTGCAACGCCGGTGTTCCCACACTGGTACACACCTCTAGGGTCTGTGTCTAAAGTTTTGTCCTTCTAGGTTCAGCGGAAGTATCCTTAAACTCTATTTGTGTAACTTTTACGCACCATTGACTTGCATTGGTGCATGCGTGTGCTTTAAGCACTGCACCCGAATCCCGCGGGCTTTTCCCGACTTCAGCATTGCTTGTCCCGACTGCTCCCAGTGATTCCCTAGGCCCTAGGCCTAACCACTGTTCGATTGGTATCTCTTATACCACTTTCTTAATATATGGTTTGAGTGGCCACCCGCCCTCATCCATAATTGTGCAACTTTGTATGTTATACTGTGCTTTTGATTTAACGCTTGTGCCCCTTTGTTCATAAAGAATACTGGGGATTATTTTAACTAATAAATACATATATTTTTATAATATATACTTGTGTGGTGTCCTTTCATTTGATATTACAGGACTGTGATTGGTAAAACAGCTTGCTTAACATGACCTCTTGAGTTAAGCCTTTAAGTTTAAGGCTGCTTAGTCTATGCTACCATTAAGATAGCTTGTCTACAAGGTTGACTTACAACCAGACACCATAAGGGATAGCTTGGACTGATACAAGGTGGTTCCAGAATTGGAAACATCATATATCAGGCCAACTTCTCACAGCAGCACGTCTGGTTTTTCAGTAGTGAGGAGGATAAAAATATCAGATTGATGCTTTATCATGGAGCGTGTGTTGAGGTACATCACACGGAGAGATGTCTTGCTCCTTACCGGGGTCGCTTCACACTTGTAACTATGAGGGGACCTGAGCATCCTGCGAGAAATGCCAGCGGAATTGATACGCTCGGCTGTGCCAGGGGGAAGTGGCGGGTGCCAGGTTTGTAACTCTCTGAGAGTGTCAACAGAGTAGGAAAGGGATCGTCCAGCACCGCTAGCCCCTGGGCCCGGCCTGACGCGGACGGGCGCAGAAGGGCTTGCCTTTGGCGCGCCTCCGTCGCGCCCGCTGCGCTCCCTAGGAGGGCAAATCATTTTATAGCTACCAGGGTGGGAGGGGTCGAGCACTAGTCCGCTCGCCTGCTCCTCACCCAAGATGGTGGGCGCTACAGGACAGAACCCCAGGCAGCACCTAATCGTCTGCGATGGGGCTAAGAGAGCGGGAACCGGGTGGTCGGTCAAAGGAGAGGCAGGTCAGTGCTGCGCAATAATTATAATCAATTTTGCAACTGTCACAGGTTTTAAAAACAAGGTTTGTGACGAAAAGGAAAATAAAAGTGCAAATTTTAAAATACACGATCCAAACTCCCACACAAGCACACAAGTCCCGGCTTTCCGCTTCAGGACAATCACGGGCACACTATCAATCGACGCTTCGTGAGAAGTGGTGTTTTTATAGCTTACAACAACAAATATATCAGAGGGTCTAGCAAACTAAAGTGTACGCACAATGTGACCTAAAAAGGAAACCAAAATAACCTAAACGTGTGTGTATCTATCCAGGGTCATCCCTACAGTGGTCAGGAAAGGATGCCCATCAGTCACCACACGGAACCGCCCTTCATCATTTGGGGTTCCATCAAGACCACCACTGGGAGAGCCACTCGACTTTCACGGTAGAGGGTCCAGATGTAGATAGGGGACTCCTCCGCCGATCAGATAGGTCTTACTGTGGTCTTGCTACTCAGTCTTGAGGATCTTAGCACACATGACAAAAAAGGGGGACTGACGCTGCAGTGCACAAAAGGTGTGAAAATAAACAAAAGTGATAATAAAACTGGATGGGGGTACTAATAATTTTATTAAGGTGCTACCCACTCGTCCAATGTTTAAAAAGTAGTCAATGACAGTCACTATAATGTGGACTGCCCAGATGTTTCATAAGGTCGACATGTTTCAGCAATTAATTACCAGTTCGTCATTGCTTTCTTCAGGACCAAATATATTGATAGCTACTGCAAATGGTGATGATGAAAAAAAGTGCTCAAAATCATAAGTAGATACAGAAATCACCTGACATTGCTAGGTGTTCATATCGTTTCCTTCACTCTTCCCAAGTAGTACGGAATGCACCCACTTGTAAGAGGTTTGGACCTTACCCCACCTGGCCACGGCTCAGGGAAAGGGGAAGCACCGCTCTGTCCATCGGTACTCCTAGAATCGGCATCCGAGCCGATCGGGGAGGTGTTTTTATAGCTACCAGGGCGGGAGGGGCCGAGCACTAGTCCGCTCGCATGCTCCTCACCCGAGATGGTGGGCGCTGCAGGACAGAACCCCAGGCAGCACCTAATCGTCTGCGATGGGGCTAAGAGAGTGGGAACCGGGTGGCCGGTCAAAAGAGAGGCAGGTCAGTGCTGCGCAATAATTATAATCAATTTTGCGACTGTCACAGGTTTTAAAAACAAGGTTTGTGACGAAAAGGAAAATAAAAGTGCAAATTTTAAAATACACTATTCAAACTACCACACAAGCACACAATTCCCGGCTTTCCGCCTCAGGACAATCACTGGCACACTGTCAATCGGTGCTTTTGTGTGTTGGGGAGGTCCCAGATTTCTTTAGCTTGTAGGTGTAGGGAGCGTACTTTGAGGAGGATGCATTTCAGACGTTTGTGTGCGCTGGCATCCGGTGGGTTTCGTGTTGCTGTATGGGTCCAGAGGAGAGTGAAGGTGCGGTGACAGTGTTGGCAGTAGATCGGGCTTCAGGTGTTGCTCTGCATCAAGATCTGGCAGTTGTTGTTGCCTTCAGGGTTTAGAGCATGGAGAGTGCTAAGGTGGTAGCAGTGGGCTGTTGGAGGACCAGGGTCCCTGCTGCTAGTCGCGGTTGGATTGCAGACAGACGCAGATGGGTCTGCCTTTGGCGTGCCTGCAGCGTGCCTGCTGCTCATGGCGGCACAGCGGCCGCCATTAAATAGGGGTCCCAGGGTGATCAGCTGGGAGATGGAAGTGACACGCTCGGGGTAAAAGTCCATGGAGGCAGCAGCAATGGGGGGCGTGGGGATAGAGGAAGGAAAAAGAGTCAATATAAGAGAAAGGGTAAAAGAAAAAGAAGCAAAAGGAGAAAAAAGGCAAAGGATAAGAAGCAAAAAATGAGACAAAAAGAGGCAAAGAGAAGAGAGCAGGAAAGACAAAGAGAGGCAAAAAACAGGAAAGACAAAAAGGGGCTAAGAGGAACAAAAAGAAACAAGAAGGCAAAGAGGGCACAGAGCAGAGCGGAATAGCAGAAGAGCAATCTGCTCTTCCATTAGACCACCAGGGATGAGGCGCAAGCAGGAGCCTGCGGGTGGAGGAGGGCCTGATGGAGTTGCGCGGGGGAGAGCAGTGATTCTGACCAGGAATTCAGAGGTCTTGCCTTAAGGCATAACTCTTTCAATAGTATTACTACTAGAAGGGGTTAAGTTAAACTAGATAGAAGTGATGGGGAAAAGAAAGTGGATTGAAAAGCACACAAGTGAGCCTACTAATAAGAAATCTCCAGGTTCATCTTCAAATAGGTGTACACTGCAAGATATTGACAATCTTATGGAAGAATTAGAACTGATACTTCATCCTGAAGCCCAAAACCATTAGACATTAAACAAACAAAAAACAAAGGGGCATATTATCAAGGGATTTATCTCCGCTTTTTTGGCTTTAAAAGCCAAGAAAGCAGAGTTAAATGATCTCCCTATTGCCTAGCTGTCGCTAACACCAGTTAGCGGCAGCTAGTAGGAGATAGTGACCATCTTGGGCCACGCTTTGCATGTCAGAGAAATTTATCACTAATGACATGCAAAGTGGGTGTGCCAAGATGTTAGCGACTGGAAACAGTCGCTAACATCGCTATCTCCTATTACCAACTTTTGGAGATATTCGCGCTAAGCGCGAATATCTCCAAAAGCTAACACCTGCCCTGAGCAGTTCTTAGCCATGTTATCCAATGGGAGGTGGATAACATGGCTAAGAGCATTTGCTCGGTAATGCATGAATATTGCTGACTTTTCAGCGATATTCATGCATTTCGGCCGATTTTTATCGCTTAGGAGATGATCCTTGATAATATCAAGGCTCCTAAGCGATAAAAATCATCGCTACATGGTGATAAAATTATTGCCGCTAAGCCAACATAGCGATAATAATTGCTAGTTGTTGGTAATATGCCCCAAAGTATCTCCTTTATTAAACAAATAGAGTACTAATGAAAAGCCTCTGATTTCTAGTTAACCCTCATCCAAGTCGAATGCAGACCTTCCCCCAGAGATTACCTTTAGAGCTGCTATTTCAATCAGCGATCGCTCTAGCTGTGCAATTCCGTTGGAACCCACTGTACTTTGCTCCGATCCGTTCTCACTTTTGCCACTGGTTGATGAATTCAAAAGGGAGACTAGGCCGAGATCCACTACTACTACTCAGATTTCAGTGGTAGTGTCAGGAATCGAACCAGGAGACTGCAGGAGACTAGAATAGTGGGCGCCATCACTACTTCTGGCAGATAAAGACACTATCAATCCTGGACTGAGCTTATTCACTTGCGCTCCACTAAGATGGCTGAAAGCGCGGCTTTGAGCACGAGACCCTGAGCATCTCTCTTGGCGCGAGCTCCCCTGCAGCTGTTAGCACTTCACCGAAGCCGTTGGACAAGGCGCAGCTTCTGTGTCACTGGCGTTTAGAGTGGGTGTAGAAAAATGATTTTGTATTGTTTACAGTGGTAGTTTAGAATAATCTACACATCAGGCAGAATTAAATACTTTCAGAATCCTGAGTTCATGGTCCATGACTCAGTTTGACCTTTCAGTCATTCTCGGAGCATCCTGTCATAGTGAGATGAACATTGCTGAATAATGACTCACCAGTAAGTCTTGAGTCAGCCCAAGCTCTCAGCAGTACTTGGCATCTAAAAAAAGACAGAAAGAAGAGAGTTTAGTTTTCAATTGTGTGAAAGTAATTCTGTTTCATTTTCAAATATACTAAACAGGAATTCTGGTGCTAACCAGGCATACAACCTTTCCTGAGTTCCTGTAAACGAAAAGAGAGATGGTTCAGTTATCCAAAAATGTAGCTCTCGCTAAAGACTTGCTTAGGTGTTATATAAGCAGTCAAGTTAGCTCTCAGTTAATTTACATTGGCATAAAACAAGACAACGACCAAGTGGCTGAGTCCAGTTTAAAGGGTATGAGCAAATTTACAGAGAAAGATGCACAATTCATTATTTAGAATTGCCTAGCACTGAATGAATGTTATTTGTATTTTAAAGGTGTTAAATAAAAGAAAACTCATCCTTAACACTATAGAAGAGAGGCATAGCCCAGTCTAAAAAAGGGTACGTAAGTCTAGAAACAGGAAGTTCATAGATGGAATGTTTAAAGGATTGTTGGGCCTGAGTAATTTGTTTATTTATGTTGCAGTGTCCATTTGCTGTAACAGAATAAGAAAAAACAGTCCACTTGGTATCCTTCTGAAGTTCCAGCAGTACTCCAAGAAAGGGTGAGTGAGGGTTCAGCTTTGAACAGTTCAGTAACCTGTGGGTGAGGTATACCCAAAGACATTCCTTATACCTCTCTGACCAATGGTTTCTTCTCACAGGTCACAGATACCAAGTACATCTGGTTTAGTACATCCGGTACTCTTTTGCAAGTCCAACCGTAACCTATGGGGCAAAAGTTTCCAAAGCCAGACTTGGGTTCTGAGTGTTGTGAGTGTGTAGGGGAGTGCACAATAGTGACCATTAGTGTCCACCTACATATAACACAATAATCCATATTGAAGCAGGCACTGTATGCACAAACATCTCAAAGACAGATATCTGGTAGGACAAAAACAGTCTTTCACCTGCCAGACAGGAGATACAGTAGAATTATCCTTGTGTCCTCTTTTCTCCCGTTCAAGTATGCCAGAGTGCTACATTTGGCTTAATAGACCTGTCAGACAGAATTTGACACTGTAGTACGAATAGGATGGCAACAGTCCCCACCCTGCTTACTATAATGAGTGTAGAGGAGTCATCTCTACCTATTCAGTTCAGTCAATTGTGTAGTTTCTCGAGGGAATTTCACATTTCTTTCATACCTCTTCCCGGACTGAGCACAGGGTGGTAGCTTGAAGAAGCAAATTCTAATTAGCCTCCTGACAGTTCAAGGGGGTAAAGGGTATCTTCCTACATGTTACTTTTCCTTAACATTTTTTAAAAATCGGACTTCCCCATTGAGCTGGATTTCTTTTCGCTATTAAAAATGGTGCTTTAGTTATTTATCTAGCTGGTCTCATTCCAAAGATACAATATTATTATTTTACACTGTACTGTACATTTCTAGATAAGTTGGCTAGGCTTGCCATTGTAAAAATACATCTTAAGGCCCTGTAGCCATAGGAATATGGTGATATTCATTTTCTACATGTCACCCTTTTTAATACCATACACGCTACCATGCAGGATACAAGGGATACACAGGGTTTTATTTACTAATATTTAACAGGGAGGTCTTTACCTGTTAAAAGCATTATTTTAACAGGTTGCACTGCAGGTTTTACACTGCAGCAGGCTACAATGACGGGGCTTAAGCTATGGTTTCCTTTGTCACACTAGTGGATGGCACAATGGGCCAGATGCATCAAGCATCCTTTTTGCGATTCCTTATTAGCGAAAAATAAGGAATCGCTAATAAGGAATAGCAAAATGGAATGCATCAAGCAATCACTACAAAAATAGCGATTCCTTAGAATTCCTTAATTGCGACTCACAAATTGGGAGTCGCAATTAATGAATACCTCCCCATTCATTCCTATGGGCCTACAGGCCCATAGGAATGTATTGGAGATTGCATGAGCAATTAGCGAGTACCAGTAGGTACTCGCAAATTGCTCATGCAATTTCAAGGGTGCAAGGGTGTCAAAATGACACCCTGTTGCACCCCTGATTTTTATCTATGCACATATGTTGCACACACACATGCCCTTAGGGCATGTGTGTGCGCAACATGAAACTTTGAAATATGCACAAAAGTGCATTTTTCAAAGTTTTTGCAAATTACCATGAAGTTGTACTTCGTGGTAATTTGCGTGCCCTATTAGCGAATTCGCTATTTTTGAAACTTTCATGCATTGCATTTAAGGAATCTCAATTTGAGATTCCTTAAATGCAAACAATCGCAATTTAGCGAATTCTCTATTTGCGATTTTTGCATTTGGGATGATGCATCCCAAATGCAAAAACTACCGGTCGCAAAGGGGCAGATTCTGAGAATCTGCCCCTTTGCGACCGGTTTTTTGCTTGATGCATCTGACCCAATAAGTGCTGCAGACCACCAGTGACATTTTAACTTTCTATGCCACAGGTGTATTTTCTGCTCCATATACTGTACTCCTATAAGAAGGTTTAGTAAGACAATCAAGGATGAGGAAATTGCTGGATGTTTCAGGAGTCAGAGCACATACAATGGACAGCAGTGGCCAAGCGTGAGAGTCTAAAAAGCTGTAAGAAAATGGGTGTGGCCATGCAAAAGGTGAAGTTTCTCACAATGACAAAGTCTGAAAATCTTAAACCAAAGACTGGGAAATGTATACAGAACAGATCCCGGATCTTATTGATAGTGTAAGTCCAGCATGTGCTCAATTGAAGGTGCCTCTAACCTTTTTGCCAACATGTTCTGGCACCACAATATCTACTGTCAGCAGAGAATGTTTACCAACATTGGGGCATATTAGCAAGAACCTCATTAAAATTATCGCCGTTTTAGCGGCAGAAAACTGCAGCTAAAATGGCGATAATGGGCTTGCTAATATGCGCTATAGAATTCCAATAGAAGCCCAGGTTCGATGTCCTGCACATCTAACCTGGGCTCCTATTGGAATTGTATAACGCATTTTAGCAAGCCCATTATCGCCGTTTTAGCTGCAGTTACCTGCCGCTAAAACGGCAATAATTTTAACAAGGTTTTTGCTAAAATGCCCCTATGTTTGCCAAAAGAGGATGGATAACCAGAGACTCAGACAGCTCTGCTTCACCCTTTGCTTGCAGATACATTGTGCCCATCAACCTTGGTACTGAGACGCTGACAGGATCCTTCTCACTTTAGCAAGCCTAGATATTTGGAATAACAGCAACCTTTGGGTTAGAAGCTCTCTGAAAATGGTAGAACCTTTCCCCACTAGTATCCCGATGTTCAACTTCCAGAGGACGCTGTAGATTGAATGAAAGATAAGAGATTACAAACTTGAGGTCTTCTTCAAAAACATTTGCCTTAAGAAGTGGAAGAGTCTCAAAGAAATCTGGACTCTTCCTCTTGGCGGTGCCCAGGAAGAAGGAGAGGAAACCGAAAATATGAATACTCTGATGATGATGGAGAATGATGAGGCTGAGAGCCCCCATCCTGCTATAGATTATAGGCCTCCAACATTAATATTTTTGGAGGTTTTTTTTAAGACATGAGGCAAGCAGGATCTTGTATATACTTTAAAAAAAAGTAATATACCTTTATTGTTTTTTCCCTTTATTACAATCTATGAAGGCATATTGTACATTCGGTGTTGCACCACCCGCAGAGCAATTAGTGTTTATAACATAGTCAACACAGTTCACATTTATTTTAACTTTACCTCTGTGGATAGTAGTCTGTTCTGTAAACATTGCTGTTCTCGAGTAATTTACATGTACCCTTGATCTATGTGTTCTCTAGGGAGTTATCCCAAACCTCAAGTAAGGATATGTTCAAACTCAGCCATGTCATTTTTTTAACTAAACATGCTGGTGGTGTGTCCTCAGTGCCCCCCACCCAAATCTGTGTTATATTGCTTCTTTCGATGAGGATTATTTTACTGTGGTTCAGCTTTAAAGGGGTCTTTGGCCGTCTTCAGTTCGGTTGCGCGAGGGTGGAATGTCTGTATCTGGATATGTTCTTTAAATTCTTTCCTATCTGTTTTATTATCTATGTTGTCTCGTCTAGTTATCTGGGAGTGGGTCTATTACCTATTTAGCCTCCCAATATTTCCTCCTCTTCTTCCATTTCTAGTTCGTGTCTTGCCTCCCAGGTTCTTAATATTTCTGCCTTCGGGGTATGCCTCGTGCATCCTCAGTTTGGAGCTGTTGGACCCGGGCCTTTGTGGCTAGTTCACCCCTGCACTTTTTGCTTTGATGGCGTTCATGATTTCTGGCTTGGCGCACTTTTTCCCTGGGTCCCAGAGTGAAAGTGCGTGCGTGTAGTATGGCTGGCCTGCCCTCCCATAGGAATGCATGGGGAATGTGTGTGTCCCTGGTAGTTCCTGATGCGTGGGGAGTGCAGGCTTGAGTTTAGTATGTCTGAACTCGTGAGAGTGAATGCTGCGAGATGGTGTATGCGGCATGTATGTGTCTAGAAGGGAAGTGCTACTTCTGGACATTGATGTATGTGTGCAGTGAGGATACTGGAGCGTGATTGGCTGGAGCTGGCTGGCATGCCAGGCTCCAGGAAGTCTGGATGGGTCTGCCCGGTGGTGAGTGTGAGATTAGCATGAGTGATGTGTGGGAGAAGTGTACCTGTGTCCTGGATAGGCTGGGTTTTCCCCACACAATGCTGGCTCCGCCCCCCTGTGGTGTGTCTGACGACCTTAGCCTCCCCAGTGAATGAAATGGGTGGTTGGGCCATCAAGAGTGCTCCAGAACCAGCTGCGACTGGTTTCTCCCCCACCCTGCACCCTTAGACAAAGGATTTACAGTATAAAAATGGGGCTGTGTCCCCATGAAGGTTGTTCTCTTCCAGGATCCTGAGGGGGGCTGCTGCTGCTGCTGCTGGGCCAGAGGACCGCCACTTGGAGTGTCTCCCTGCCTGGAGACCCAGTGAGCTGGCTCTGGGCCCAGCCTTGCCCCCCTGCCTACCAAAATGAACTTTGCTGGGTCTGGACCTTGCAAGTAGCGCTGGGGAGCGCTTTCTCTGGACCCTCTTGACCCCTCCTAGCGCTTGGGAGCGCTTGAGTCTGCCATAGCGCTTGGAAAGCGCTGTATTTCCCCTCTAGCGCTTAAGAACGCTGTATTTCACTTACAGCGCTTGGGGAGCGCTTTATCTGCCTAGAGTGCCTGGGAGCGCTTTAGTTTCCTGGCACGGCTGCCCACGCCGCGTTCTGCCGTATGCCAGCCTCGTACTTTGTTGAGGAGCTACGTGCCGCCATTCCCGAGCACGTCCCGGAGTCAGGGGGCCTGTCCCCAGGACCGCGCTGCCATTGGCGGCCCCAGGGAAGAATCGCCGCGCAGTGATTGGTCCCCGGCGCTGGGATTCCCTTGCATCATCCTTGGGCCGCGCAGGGATTGGCCAAGCCCCGAGGGCTTCCCCGCGCTCACCCAGGAAACCGGCCGGCCCCGCAGAGAAGCGAGTGAGGCTGGGCGCGAGGTTCCCCAGGGCAGGAGAGCCCCGGAGAGTGAGAGGAGCCCCGCCGTGTCCCCAGAGCGACCGCCGGAGACGTGCTGAAGGGAGCGAGGCTCCCGTGTGAGGAGGAGAGCCCCGCCCACCAGGAGGAAGCCGGTGAGTGGGGCCCCGGGGGCATTCCTTCTTTGAGCCCGAGAGGCTCCAGGCGTCCCGGGGGTGACAGAGCGGCCCCGGAAGGCAGCGGGCCGCTCCGACATGCACAGTCCCCTTCTGAGTCCACGAGGGACTCCAACGAAGCCCGCAATTGATTAGGAGCCCTGAGGTTCCTGGGGGCCATTGGTGATTTGCGAGCCCAGAGAAGGCTCGAGGGGGGCAGCTCTTTGTGCAGAGCCCAGAGAGGCTCATCGCCCCATTTGTTAGTTAGAGCCCAGCGAGGCTCTTAGCCTCACCATTGTTGTTGTAGAGCCCCAGAGAGGCAATGGGGCAGTTATTTGTGTAGAGAGCCCAGCGAGGCTCCAAGAGGGGACAATCAGTTGTCCAGAGCCTGTGAGGCTCCCCCATCTGCGTTGGCCCATCAGTGATGATTCAGCTGCCCAGCACTTAGTGGGCAGCTGCACCGTTTAGGCCCCCCTGACCCTTGTGACACAGGGCGTCCTAGCCCCAACAAGGCCAGAGGGCCTAGGGACTGCTACAGGTTGTGGCTCGTGGGTTTTGCGCAATTACTTCTGCTTGCACCTCTGAATGTGTTTTGATACATCATGTGTTTTATTTCCCTACACCGCTGAATGTTAATGCATCATGGGCTATAATTAATAATCCCGTGTTTTTTTGGGCTATAATTAATAATCCCGTGTTTTCTCACACATCTAATCAGGACCTTGAAATTAATATATCTGAAGCCGATTGGATTAATCATTTTTCCAACATATATGGTTCAAACGAAATTGCTGAGGTGTTTAAAATACCTTACTCCTCGGCTTCTCATATTAAGTTAGATTTCACCAAATCAGAAGTAGAGTTGGCAATTTTAGGCTCAGCTGCAAATAAAGCCCCGGGCCCGGATGGGGTTCCCCCGGACTTATACAAACTTAATTCAGAGTTGTGGGCTGAGATTTTAGCTAATGTTTTTAATTGTGTGTATGAGGGGGGGTTGCCAAAATCATGGTCATGTGCCATTATAGTTCCTATTTTTAAAAAGGGCCTAAGAAGCGACCCAAAGTGTTTTCGGCCAATTTCGCTATTGGATTCCTCAATGAAGATTTTGGGCAAAGTCCTGCTTGCTAGAATTAACACCTGGTCCACAGTTAACAATATTCTAGTTGATGCCCAATACGGGTTTCGTGCTGGGAGGGGGACTGAGGACCAATGCCTAAATCTTCATTTGTTAATCTCGAAATACACAACTGTCAAAAAAGGGTCAATTTATGTTGCATTCATGGACCTATCCACAGCTTTCGATTTGGTGAATAGAGCTCGATTATGGACTATGTTGCTAAAGCTGGGTTTGGACCCCCCCCTTGTATATTTTCTGGCAGAATTACATAAAGATCTGAAAGCCTCAATCAGAATGGACCAGGAAGGTAATCGTACCGCTTGGTTCAAATCAAGCAGGGGAGTGCGGCAGGGCTGCATTCTTGCGCCCATGCTATTCACCTTGTATATAAATTCACTTGAGGAAACTCTTTTATCGGCGACCTTGGATACTCCGCGTGCAGGGGAAACTCGTATTCCGGTTCTCCTGTACGCGGATGATGCCGCTTTAATAGCTCGGACTCCTATAGGTCTACAAAAACTTTTAAATGCTTTTAATGATTTTATGCTATCATTAGACTTAGTGATAAACAACTCCAAATCACACGTCATGGCTTTTGGGGCTGGTAAAAACAACTCCAGACAGTTTTATTGTAATGGCGACGTGATCACCAATGTTAAAGTTTTTACATACCTGGGTGTAATTTTTGATAATAAGGGGAGTTGGGCTCCGCAAATTGTAGCTAAAACTAAGGCGGTTAGAAGCTCAGCCACTGCTATTTTAAGTTTTGCTAGGAGACTGGGCGGGAAGCCAACAGGTGCCTTACTTAACTTGTACAGGGCAAAATCAGTGGCAATAGCCAGGTATGGCTCTGGTCTGTGGGGCTATGTAAATAGTGAATCAATTCAAAGGGAAGAAAATAAATTCCTGCGTTCTACCTTAGGGCTCCCCCAATCTACAGCCACGTTTTCAGTCCACCAGGAAGTTGGGTTTGGTTATATATCGGACACCCTTCTTATGGCCCCTATCCTGTTATGGATAAGGCTTTGGACAAATAAAAACTTGGGCCTAAATCATAAAATACTGGCGGACTGTTTAAAACTGGATAATTACAAAAGTATAGATTGGCTTTCACATATAAAGAAGTGCTCCTTGGATCTGGGTCGCCCTGATATTTTTCTTATTCCTCAGGGTCTTAAGAAATCAGATTTAGCCTGGGTGAAGGCCAACTTTATAACTAGGAAAAACGTGGAGAGGGAAGAATGCCAACTACTCAAGCCCACGGTCAGAGCCCACTATCTGACTATTACGCGTCTTACCATCCAACCGTACCTTACTATTGTCACTATCCCCTTTCATAGGTGGCTTCTGGTTAAACTTCGGTTTAACCAGATTTATACGGTTTTGTGTGACAGTCACGGTTGGTTTAAGGAGGAAGATGCCCCTGTCTGTAACTGTGATAGTTTTTCTGCTCAAAATAATATGCACTTTATGCTATTTTGTAATTTTTTCATTGAGCCCAGACAGAAATACCTTGTACCATTATTGAAGGAAAAAGCTTTTCTTCAGGCAAAACCTGCTCTCCTGTACCTCCAATTAATGGATTCTACGTTGGCCATGTTTAGCGTGGCCAACTATCTTGTTGCTGCGGTTAGGATCAGGAGGAAAAGACTTAAAGATGTAAATATTGGTGCCTTGTGAAGATAAATGAAATGGATGTTGTTTTCATTTTAAAATGTCTATTTTATTGAGTATTCTCTCTTTTATGATGTATTTTTATAATGTATATTAATTAATTATTATTGTTGTTTCCTCATATCATGTATTTTTTATGAAATTATCACTGACTGATGCTTTTGTATATGTTTATGAATTTGTTCTGCCTTTTTGTGATGTGATTGTAGAATGCTTTTATGATTTTTAAACTAAATCGAATAAAGTGGTTTTGACTTGACTTGACTTGACTAATGCATCATGTGTAATGTTCCTATGCTTATACCCCTAAAGGTTGGTGATTCTTAGGTGGTTGTTTTTTTTTTCTCCTAGTACAGGTGTTGCTAGTGAGGTCTTGGTTCCCTGCGCAATATTTTCCTAAGGTGGTTAGGGTTGCGTAGGAGGTACTTACCCTTTACCAGTTCTTACTGGTTGTGTTCTAACTTGTTCTAAAAGTGTTCTATGTGCTAATTACTTTTCCTAAAAAGTGATGATTCCTGACAGTGGTCCATGTGGCCCTGTCTTGTACATATCCCTTGTAAATTCTGCCCGTGCCTGTTGGCACAGTGTAACAAAATGTGTGTTTTATCTAATGTATGTTTATTATAATACAAAGGCTATTTTTATATAACCTTGAGTGGAGTTTCCTTTGTGGTGGGCTTTGGGAGTTGTTGCTGGGTGCGCGCGCAAACACTTAACCTACATAGCCTCCAAGTTTAGCCTGGCTGCTCGCGTCACGTTACCTAGAGGGTGAGCAGGGGTTATCTTGGTGTGTGACTCCCTTGCCCTGACGTGGAAGTGGTGGTCTCTGACTGACGTTGGCGCAAGCATTGGCCAGCCAGAGATCCCGTTTCTAACATTGGTGGCAGGCGGTGAGGATCCGGATTTGTGTTTGCGTTGTACCGCAGTGTCAACAGGCCACACTACAAAGCTCTGCATTTTAGATAATTACATGTTGGGGATTATTGTCCTTTGAAGTTCTAGTATTTCTTTTCCAAAGAGGGTCCAGTACATTTTTCCCCTGCCCTGCTCCCAGAGTTTGGTACCTGTGTCACGTGTGGTCAGGTTGAGAAATCAGGGGTGGTAAAAACTGCCTTACCGGTCCGAGGGGGGGGGCGTGTGTGGATGAATGGTGTGTTGCCTGGACAGATGAGTGTGAGTTCTCTTTGGTAGGGAGCTTGCTGAAATACTTTGAACTGTGTACTCGTGCTTCAGCTCTGACAGTTAAGTCCCCTGTGTTGGCCGTGTCTGTGAGCATCCTGTCAAGATGGAATCTCCTTTTAACCTCTGTGGCCTGTTTAAGTACAGTGTGCATGAGTTGGTACGGTTTTGTGAGGAGAGAGACATCCCAGTGAGTGAGTCAGACACCCAGTCCAAGCTTAGGGATAACCTGATCCTATGGCAGAAGGATGACTGGGAACGTGAGCACAGTGAGAGAGAGAGGGCCCGGGCCGCACACCATGAGGGTGATGGGTCTGAGGGGAGCCCTGAAGAGTCTGATGTGGAGAGTGAGTTTGACAGTGGATGGGCGCCAGCAGAGAGTGAGTACTCCCTAGATAGGGAGTCCCTTGCTGGGTCCAGTGTCAGATGTAGCACCCCATCCCCTTCCCTGTCCCCAGATGAGTGGTTGGATAGGAGAGAAGAGAGGGAGCACCAGCTGGCCATGGAGAAGCTCAGGTTAGAGTATGCCAGAGAGATGGCGCAGCTGGGTGTGAATGAGCGGATTGCGGAGGCTGAGAGAGCCTTGGCCAGGGAGAAGATAGCCCTAGAGGGTAGGTTATCCCCTGACCGCAGTCCTACTTTTCTGGATTCCCCAGGGAGGGTTGGATCCAGTGGTGGCAGCATTAGAGAGTTTGGTGCGCGAAGTGTCATGCCCCGTTTCCAAAGAGTGGTACCTTGTTCCCGAGAGGACAGGTACAGATTGAAGTTCAGGGGCAGTAGGAGACTGCCTCACCAGGATTGGGCGGACTATGTGGATGATTGTCATGATACCCTGCTTGATTGGCTAGAGGTTCATGGGGAACCTGATTTTGAGGGTCTGCTCAACCTGGTTATCAGAGAGCAGCTGTTCAATTGTTTTGTGCCAGAGTTGCGCAAACACCTGTCAAGAGGTGACTATGTTAGTCCTTGGAAGCTTGCAGAGGAAGCAGACCGCTGGGAAGGTGCCGGAGGTTCTGACACATCATGGGTGATTGAACCCGAGAGTAGTGGGTCAGGTATCTTCCAGACCAGTGTGGTGGAAGAGGCTCAGAGTAGCCCAGCTAGGTCCCAGTGTAGCGAGAGGGGTGTAGGGGCTCACGTCTTGTCTCAGTGGAGTAAGAGTGAGCGGGGGACTGAGTGTTCCCAGGTGCCCGAAACCCAGTCTCAGAACCTGGATGGTTTCTTGAGGGAACACCAGGTTGGGGGCCTAGGCTGTCCTGTTAGGCCCCTTGAGGGGGATCTCCTAGTGTCTAGAGAACCTGGAGTATCTTTAACTAGTGTTCCAGTGGTTCTGGTGTCCGGCAGTGCCGCTCCCGTTGGGGAGTCACAGAAGTCCAAAGTGAGGAGTGAATGGGGGATGTGTTCCCCAGTGGGAGAACCAGTGGGTCAGGGACTACCCAGTTGGGCGAAGTTCCCGGTTAGTGACCATGGTGACACCACTTCTGTTCTGGGGGATCTTCCCGCACTGTCAGGTGGACAGGGGACGGGAGATCTGCGCCAGACAGACAGTCACACAGCACATGAGTCATGTGTTAGCCTCAGGGGGATGGTGAGTGAGTCCCCAGAAGTCCTGGAGTGCCAGGCAATTATCCCACCTGTGGGTTTAGACCGAAGGTTGGGAGGCCAGGTTCAGGATCGGCCTGACCTGAAGGGTGGGACGTCTGTAACCAGAGTCTTAGCCAGTGCTTCTTCCAGGGGTACCTCTCCAGTTGGGAGGGTGCAGAACTCTGGAAGGGGGTGCAGAGGGTGGGAGAGCCCGCCTCTGACCCCGGTGCAGCCTGAGGGGTTAAACTCTGGGTTGGAATGGCGTTCTAGGTGTCCCCCTCGCAGGAGGAGGAACCCTAAAAGAAGAGGTAAGGGGAGGAGAGCCTTCCCTGAGACTCCTGGTCCGCCTGAGGTTGTAGACCCTAGGCTGGAGAACCAGTGGCAGTCTAGCCCTGTCTCGCAGGCAGGAAGAGTGGAGAGTGGCTACTATGTGCCAGGGGTTACTACCCCCCACTCTGTGAATAGGCAAGGACCGGTGGCACCTGGGTGGCCCAGGGCCTGGTCCTGGCCGCGGACAGCTAGGGAGTACCAGTGGGGTAGCCCCGTTGTTCCAGATGGTGGTTTGAGAAGGAATCCCAGGGGTTCACAGTGGCGTGGAACAGGACGGTGTCCCGGCAGTGGTGGGCCCGTGTCCGTGCTCTATCGCCCAAAGCAGGGAAGCCCATCACGGTGGTGATCGGTCTACCCTGCGTTTTGGCTGGAAGGGGGTTGTGTTGGACCCGGGCCTTTGTGGCTGGTTCACCCCTGCACTTTTTGCTTTGATGGCGTTCATGATTTCTGGCTTGGCGCACTTTTTCCCTGGGTCCCAGAGTGAAAGTGCGTGCGTGTAGTATAGCTGGCCTGCCCTCCCATAGGAATGCATGGGGAATGTGTGTGTCCCTGGTAGTTCCTGATGCATGGGGAGTGCAGGCTCGAGTTTAGTATGTCTGAACTCGTGAGAGTGAATGCTGCGAGATGGTGTATGCGGCATGTATGTGTCTAGAAGGGAAGTGCTACTTCTGGACATTGATGTATGTGTGCAGTGAGGATACTGGAGCGTGATTGGCTGGAGCTGGCTGGCATACCAGGCTCCAGGAAGTCTGGATGGGTCTGCCCGGTGGTGAGTGTGAGATTAGCATGAGTGATGTGTGGGAGGAGTGTACCTGTGTCCTGGATGGGCTGGGTTTTCCCCACACAATGCTGGCTCCGCCCCCCTGTGGTGTGTCTGACGACCCTAGCCTCCCCAGTGAATGAAATAGGTGGTTGGGCCATCAAGAGTGCTCCAGAACCAGCTGCGACTGGTTTCTCCCCCACCCTGCACCCTTAGACAAAGGATTTACAGTATAAAAATGGGACTGTGTCCCCATGAAGGTTGTTCTCTTCCAGGATCCTGAGGGGGGCTGCTGCTGCTGGGCCAGAGGACCGCCACTTGGAGTGTCTCCCTGCCTGGAGACCCAGTGAGCTGGCTCTGGGCCCAGCCTTGCCCCCCTGCCTACCAAAAAGAACTTTGCTGGGTCTGGACCTTGCAAGTAGCGCTGGGGAGCGCTTTCTCTGGACCCTCTTGACCCCTCCTAGCGCTTGGGAGCGCTTGAGTCTGCCATAGCGCTTGGAAAGCGCTGTATTTCCCCTCTAGCGCTTGAGAACGCTGTATTTCACTTACAGCGCTTGGGGAGCGCTTTATCTGCCTAGAGTGCCTGGGAGCGCTTTAGTTTCCTGGCACGGCTGCCCACGCCACATTCTGCCGTATGCCAGCCTCGTACTTTGTTGAGGAGCTACGTGCCGCCATTCCCGAGCACGTCCCGGAGTCAGGGGGCCTGTCCCCAGGACCGCGCTGCCATTGGTGGCCCCAGGGAAGAATCGCCGCGCAGTGATTGGTCCCCGGCGCTGGGATTCCCTTGCATCATCCTTGGGCCGCGCAGGGATTGGCCAAGCCCCGAGGGCTTCCCCGCGCTCACCCAGGAAACCGGCCGGCCCCGCAGAGAAGCAAGTGAGGCTGGGCGCGAGGTACCCCAGGGCAGGAGAGCCCCGGAGAGTGAGAGGAGCCCCGCCGTGTCCCCAGAGCGACCGCCGGAGACGTGCTGAAGGGAGCGAGGCTCCCGTGTGAGGAGGAGAGCCCCACCCGCCAGGAGGAAGCCGGTGAGTGGGGCCCCGGGGGCATTCCTTCTTTGAGCTCGAGAGGCTCCAGGCATCCCGGGGGTGACAGAGCGGCCCCGGAAGGCAGCGGGCCGCTCCGACGTGCACAGTCCCCTTCTGAGTCCACGAGGGACTCCAACGAAGCCCGCAATTGATTAGGAGCCCCGAGGCTCCTGGGGGCCATTGGTGATTTGCGAGCCCAGAGAAGGCTCGAGGGGGGCAGCTCTTTGGGCAGAGCCCAGAGAGGCTCATCGTCCCAATTTGTTAGTTAGAGCCCAGCGAGGCTCTTAGCGTCACCATTGTTGTTGTAGAGCCCCAGAGAGGCTATGGGGCAGTTATTTGTGTAGAGAGCCCAGCGAGGCTCCAAGAGGGGACAATCAGTTGTCCAGAGCCTGTGAGGCTCCCCCATCTGCGTTGGCCCATCAGTGATGATTCAGCTGCCCAGCACTTAGTGGGCAGCTGCACCGTTTAGGCCCCCCTGACCCTTGTGACACAGGGCGTCCTAGCCCCAACAAGGCCAGAGGGCCTAGGGACTGCCACAGGTTGTGGCTCGTGGGTTTTGCGCAATTACTTGTGCTTGCTCCTCTGAATGTGTTTTGATACATCATGTGTTTTATTTCCCTACACCGCTGAATGTTAATGCATCATGTGTAATGTTCCTATGCTTATACCCCTAAAGGTTGGTGATTCTTAGGTGGTTGTTTTTTTTTTCTCCTAGTACAGGTGTTGCTAGTGAGGTCTTGGTTCCCTGCGCAATATTTTCCTAAGGTGGTTAGGGTTGCGTAGGAGGTACTTACCCTTTACCAGTTCTTACTGGTTGTGTTCTAACTTGTTCTAAAAGTGTTCTATGTGCTAATTACTATTCCTAAAAAGTGATGATTCCTGACAGTGGTCCATGTGGCCCTGTCTTGTACATATCCCTTGTAAGCCTTGGCCAGCCAGAGATCCCGTTTCTAACAGGAGCACTCTCTGTTCTGCCCTGGCCCAGGTACCTACATTACTTTCCCATGTTGTTATCTCAGGACCAGTCTATAACTTCCACTGTAATGCTATCTGTCTCCTTGCCAGGACCAATGCGAGGTCTATCAATCTTTTGCCCAATTTCTTGGCCTTCGGTCTAGGAAATAGGCCTAATAGGCAGACCTCTATTGTATTAGGCAGGGTGTGTGCTATCGTTTTCCCGATCATGTGTAGGACTTTCTCCGAAAATTCTCCCAGGTGCTCAGACTCCCAGGTCCTATGGGCAAACCCTACATCTCTCAAACCACATTTTGGACAGCCTCGGGCTTCGCCTCTGTTCATAATATTCAGCCTATGTGGTGTCAGGTATACCATGTGCACATAGGTAAATTGTATCACTATAAATTGGAGTTTCTAGATACTTCTTTTGGACCCTCTAATACTCGGCTCCATTCTGTATCTGGAATCTATTGCCGAATCATGTCTCCCCATTTCTCTCATGTGCGTTCTAATGTTTTTTTAACCATGTCAAGTAGTGCTCTTTATAGACATTTAACTAGGTGCTGGGCCTCCTCTAAGGCTGTCACCCTTTGGAGTATCCGGTGTGTTTGTGGTTCTTTTTGGCCGCTCCTCCACAAATCTTGTAGTGTCTGTGTCAGTGATTGGTATGTTGGGAATTGTCCGTGTGGCAGGTCATATTGTCTAACCCCGGCTGCCATCCATTCCGCCAGTTGCCGCTTTGAATATGGGATCAGTGGATTACCGTGTGGTATCCCAGTCAGGGAGAGGTCTGAGTAAGAGGAATGATGTTTCTTTTGTATGTTTCTTTGTTATGTGTTTACCTATATTGACTCTCAGGAAGATCCTAAAAAAATACCTTAGGTCATTAAGTATAAGAAGACAAAGAAAAGACTATGTGTAAAAGAGCAGAAATATTTTAAAGAAAACAACTTCTTCCACCAAACAAACATTTGTTAAAGATTGTCTTTAAAAAAACACACACAAAAGGAAAGCATCAGCTCTTAAGATTCTGCAGGAAGATGAGCCTATGACTCTGTATATTAAAACTTAAAGGGATATTTATAGGCACGTAACAAAGCCACTTAAGTTCTCTCCTTACTTTTTTACATACTTTTTTGTTACCCCCCATAAAAGCAGAAAATGAGCCAAAGAGATATAAGAAACTGTAAGGAAGATGAATACTTACCGCACATTACGGTGATCTGGTGATGCCCAATGTTTGCTTATCAGAAGAGAAGAAGCAGGATACCAGGAAAGGATGTATGACATCACAATGCATGCTTTTACTCCGCATGCCATTACAATGCAGTTTTTACAACGCAAGTCGTTACAACGACTTGCGTTGGGGGGCGCTGGATAGTGGAATAGTTTAATTTTCTATTCCAACTCCAGTCCCCGTGGATAGTAGGGAAGGTGTTGGATAGAAAATTAAACTATTCCCTATCCTACAGCTCCCTCCAGCGCAAGTCGTTGTAATGACTTGCGCTGTAATAGCTGCGTCGTAATGGTAGTGCGGAGTAAAAGTTGCGTTGTAAAGGATGTTCCCCCCAGGAAAGCAGCGCTCAGCTTCCCAAGTGGGCGACTGGCTGCACGACAGCAACATAAAGCAGGTTTATAGGTAGGCCCCCTATACTGTGTATACTGAGCGATCCATCCAAAGAAAATATATGTCCAAAAAAGCCATGGGTCCTCTGCACTGTGAGTAAGGAAAGTACCAATGAAACACATACGTTAATATTGCCTGCAAAAGCACTCACGCCTGATGTCTTTCACCGTGAGCCCCACTACACTGCTGACAACAATGACGGCCAAACCTCACAGGGAAATCTGCACCAAAGAAAGCCAGCTGGTGATGTCCCAAGTTGGAATCCCTCTGTTTACAGAGGAAAGCTAGACTTCTGCCTTCCGAAAATACCAGCAACCTTCCAACAGCTGGAAGGTAAAAAGGGAAGGGAGAGAATTGTTAGGATGTACTTCCCTTAAATTTTATAGAAATGAAGAACAGCTTGGGGAAATGGTTCTCATGAGGGTAAAGGCATCGTATACTTACTGTAGTAAGTAAAGGGACAAGGAAGGTGATTAGGAGGCAATTTAAAAAATACCTGGATTCACTCCCTATTCAGCAGAGATCAGGTTTTTAATAATTATTTTCAATATTTAACCAGTAAACCAACTTCGGTGTTGCATAAAAACCTATGCTTCATTTCTCGAACAAACTGTATCAATTAATCGCTGTGGCATTTATTCAATAACACAAAGTATACATTTTTGCTTGACACAGGCTCCACATTGCCTGTTGAAATGATCCGCATGATATAAGTATTAGCACAAACTAATATATTTTGTGACGAAATCCATTTGTGATAGCACTATAGCCCACGGTGGGGGTAAAACTAATAGAAGTACCTTTAACAACAGGCAGCTGTGGGCAGAAGAGTTATAAAGCCATTAGAGCATTCCACCCACTAAGGAATAACGTTCTAAATTAAAAAGAGAGAAAATAAATAAGGCATACATTGGTTGTTGGAGTAAGAGGACTACACCCACCATTATTGTCCCACAGGTCCTCCTCAGTTTTCAATGGAGCTCCCAATATTGCAATGTTCTGATATTATTTACAATCTTGACATTAAAATTTTAGTGAGTAAAATGGACTCCTCGCTGAAAATGTACCTAATGTCTTTGTCTGATATTAATGCATTTATAGCAGAGTAGTAATTTGAACTGATTGCTTTACTAATTATGTATTAGCATGCTCCTACTGTAGATACATTTGATGTTAGAAGTAATAATATGTTAGTCTGAAAATAATAGAAATTAATGATCCTTCACATATTCTTCCTCAAGCAATGCCTGATGAATAACCTTGCAGGCGCAGTTCTTTAATTTGATTTATTTGCCTGTTGTTTGCTGTAATCTTTTTCCCATTCTGCATGTGGTAGTCAGCCTTCTGAAAATAATGTTCGAATTACAATGTTAGTGTCAGAATCTACATCACTAGTAAGGTTGTTGCACTTGATTTTCCTCATACGGGTTTGTGCCACCTCTGACCCATCTTTGACATTTATTTTTATCCCTTTGACTTGTATCACTTTGGAGAAATAGTTTTTAACTTCCACCTTGACCAAATGCCTCTTTTTCATTCCTTTACTGTCTGCATTTCCCCTAACGCATCATTTACCTCAAGCCACATGTGCGAGTGTGCGTGGGCAAGAAAAGAGGCGAAACACTAAAAATAGACAAATAATTAGGCAGCTTTAACCTCTCAGATACTTGAACTAGATTACACAGCACTTTATGGACTTGACTAGTGAACATGGACATTATTTTTCTGCAGCATCAAATCATGCGTTGTTGGACATTAGGAAACTGATCGCATATGTCACCTAGCGCAAAAAGCATTCCACGCCCCCTAACCTTTTTGGGGCTTTTTCTTTATTTCATGTAACCAACCCGGTTCTTCTGTAGGCGGATTGTGTGGGCATCAGTCTTCTTTTTTTTTTACTCCTCATCTCACCAATAAGCTGTCTGCGGGCCTTATGAAGCCGATGCTTCGATCTGTGGGCCCCCTGGCTTACCGCACTTGCTTAGGTCCCATTAGTAAGGGAACTTGGTGTAATCATAGGACCAGCTATATTAGTCTCCGGTTTCAACCACACCTTATGAGGGACAGCCAGATGTTTGTCAAACTGTCCTCCTCTCCCTCGTGGTTCAAGCGAGCCATGGCAAATGAGGCTTTAAGCCAGTCCTCGCACTTCGGGGGGAGGGGATCTTTCCACTTTTTACAGACCTCTCTCCGCGCAAGTAGCACCAAATATAGTAATAACCCGTGAGATATTGCGGAGCGACCTGACAAAATAGTCCATTGTCCCCGAAGAAGACGAGGGACAGATTGACATCAATGTTGGCTTTAAAAATATCTCTAAGGGTATCGCCAATCCCCTTCCAAAAGATTCCTAGTTCGGGGCTTTCAAAAAAGATATGAAGGTCATTGGCAATGGGCATCGTACACCTTGGGCATTTGGGTGTTGGGGATGGTGCAAACTTGGCTATATTGGCTGGGGTGTAATACAGTCTATTAATTTCAAAGAAATTGTTCTTTTTTAGGTTTGCAGGTTTAATATATTTATATAGTACTTTCAATGAGGGCTCAAACAGGTTGTCTATAGAGGGTTCAAACGAAGTATGGTTCCAGACCGAAGACAAGGGCAGGATTTCCAGATCTTCAGCTGCTAAAAAATGATTGTACTTTCTTTTCTTTAATAAGGGACACTTGAAAGAAAAACAAAAAGAATGCACAGAATGACACCAGTGGAAGCAGGCACAAATGGGACAGAGTGTCCATGGGTAATGTGAAGAGTTTTGAGCAGATTGTTTCCTAAAAATGTATTCATGTAAAAGAGCTGCCACCCTCTTAATAAGGTCCTTGGTTTCCCCAAATGAACCTTCTGATTCCTCTGGGACTCCCACAATTATCCATTAGCCTAGCCTACACTGTTTTTTTTTTTAATCCTTACATTTCCTTTCATGACATTTTCACTTCAATTCATGATGATCACTTTCACTTTGACCCAAGATCTCCAGTGTTTGTATATTTGCTTCTGATCATTTTGCGCAGGTAATAAACTTTTTCTTATAGAAGATCGATACAGTTGGGCTATACTGCCTATTAGTTCTTGATTTCAGTAATCTGCTTCAATATCACTTTACCACCTGCTGATTGTCAGCAAGGAGATCATTAGCACCATGGGACGTATCTCCTGCCTTCTTATTCTTTTCTAATCTGGCACTTAATGACGGATCTTTTTGAGGGGAAACTATTTCTATGCTAGAGGCCTCTAACTCAGTGGTGGAAATGGACTCAGATAAATGATACAAAGAAGTATAGTGAGATTGTTCCGTGAGTGCACAAGGTGCCTCAAGACATAAAGCCCTTCTTCAAGGAAGCCAGTTCCTTGGCTGAGCTCATCAGGGCACCAATTGTGGCTGCTGCAGTGCTTCTTCAGTATTCTTTTGACTTAGGTGGCTCACTTACCCAATTTACTTGCAAGAAAGGAATAAAGTAATTCAGATAGGGTTCCAGGCATTTGGTGGTGGGCTGCAGACAGAGTGGTAGTAGAAAATAAGTCCTACAATATGTTTTCTGTGGGACTGCTCTCATGAAAAAGACCAATATTTCTATTCTTTATTCAATGATGTGGCTTATGAAGACAGATGATCCAGAAAACTGATCAGGATCCACTGAGTTATAAAAGATTTCCCTTTTCACTTCAAGTATTTTTAATGATGTACAGCACAGATATTTTCTGAGTGTCCTCTCTTGTTGTTTGGGAAATGTTCCCTCGATTTCCAGATCAAGAGGGAGAAGAGACATTATTCACTGTTTCTGATTTGTTTCCTAAGGCTGATAAAGCATCATCCCTCTACTGGAAAATATACAGGTCCAATTTCTTCAATCGTTGATATCACTGTAGACTTCAATATATCTTTAACAAGCTCTTTTTATACTTGTACAGTTCTGAGAAAAAGCCATCCTGAATTTAAAGTAAACTTCAGCATTTCTCGCTTTTCTTGACCAAGGCTGGCTATACTAAGTGGGCGGGGTTGCTGCCTGTAGTAATGCCTGTCATTCTTCCCCTCAAGGAGGAGGGTAATCCACTATTTGGTTATATTTCTTATCATAACAGGTTTGATAGAGTCAAATAAGCGCAATCAAAAAGGTATTTTTTTTTTAAATGAAAAGGAAATTTCCACTTACCCTCAGGCATGTTTTTGCTCCCAGGTTAGTTTCTCTAACATGCCTTCACTCAACAGATTTTAAAGGATCTCTCTCTGAGCCTCTCAGGAGAAAATCTACTGAGCTTACTCAAACACAGGGAAAACTGTTCTATATGACAGGGGTCTATGCAGCATAGTCCCTTTACTTTTTTCTCCTCCCAAATTGCAATCAAGACGCACACTGCTCAACTGTGATGCCAGAGACCCACCCCTCAAGTCTGCATGATTATTGTCTAAAGGGACAGTATGAGCAAAGCAGCCTGTCCCCCTACTGCACTCCCTTTCTTTACCACCGTTGGACATAAAGGTGTCAGGTGATTCCAGTGCACGGTAGTCAGCAAGGCCACCTCCATGATAAACCTCTTACCACGAGCTGTGTCTCCTTAATGTTGTCCTATGTCCCACAGCTCTAGATTTCTTGGAAGTGCCGACAGCTGGGCGCCAATTTACCTGACATGGGCCAAGCAGAGAGACATGATCTGAAGCATTTGGTGCCTTGAATTCACAAACTATCCCATTGTTGGTAGCTTAGGTAGAGCATTCCTCTCTGCTCCACTTCCAGCAGCAATGCTGAAATGTTACTGAACAAAACCTGTAACAGCGAATATCATTACACACACAGCTAGCGTGCAGTGGGCGCATGCAGAGGGCACCTAAGGAAAGCACGTCTGCGCCCGTCCGCGCCTGGACCACGTCCAGCACCAGGACCCCTGGACCCCGCAAACGCCACGATGCTCGACACCGCTATGATGCCAGAACCCTCCATGCACTCAACACCGGACGATCCCACACCTGCTTCCTGGCCCCCCCGATGCACACCCACAGAGCTTTCACCTGCCGGAACTGCAGCTTCACAAGCATCCGCCTCACCACGCTGCCGACCAGGAAAGAACCCAACCACCTCAGATGCATCCTTCTCAACACCAGCTCCGCCCGCAAACATGCCGTTGAACTCTGGGACCTACTCTACTCAATCTCCCAAGACGTCGCCTTCCTGACGGAGACCTGGCTGAACCCTGCCTCGGCACCCGACATAGCCAAAACCTTCGTGGAAGGCTACAAGATCACCCGCAGGGACCGCACCAACGGAGCAGGAGGAGGAATTGCCATCGTCCACAGGAACACTCTCAGAGTCTCGACCAACACCAACAACACCCTCAGCACCGCCGAACACCTGCACTTCCAGATCAACACCACCCTCATAGGAACCCTCATCTACAGACCCCCCCAGACCCCGACCACAGTTCAGCGACTCCATCGCTGACTTTGTCAGCACACACGCCCTCGCCTCCACGGACTACATCCTCCTCGGGGACCTGAACTTCCACCTCGAAAACAACAACAACACCAACTCCACCACCCTGATCGACAACCTAGCCAACCTTGGACTCAGACAACTCGTCACAACACCCACCCACTCTGCCGCTCATACGCTTGACCCCATCTTCTCTACAATCCCCCACGTCTCCTTCAACCACACCACTCAACTCCACTGGACCAACCATCGCTGCATCCACTTCACCTTCAAGAAACCCACCACGCAGCATCACACCCAACAGATGCCTCGCCGCTGCTGGAGCAAAGTCACCGACCAGCTAACCACCACCCTCGCCCAGAGCCCACCCGCCGACTCCACCGACCCCAACACCACCGCCCGCAACCCTCCAACAGTAACACCAACAAGAAAGCCAGCTGGTTCACTGAAGATCTCCAGGCCTCCAAGCAAACCTGCCAAAAGCTGGAGAAGATCTGGCTCCGTGAACGAACACTGGACAGCTGCGCAGCCCACAAGAACGCCACCCGCAGACACCATCACCTCATCAGATCCGCCAAAAGGGCCCCTTCAAAGACCCCCTAGACAACAACGCCAACAACAGCAAAGAGCTCTTCAACATCGTGAAGGAACTCTCCAGCTCCAACACCAACGACATCCCACCCTCCTAAGACCTGTGCGACTCACTGGCCACCTTCTTCCACCACAAGATCGCAGACATCCACGACAGCTTCAACGCCATGAAAACCCCGACAACCACTGAGACCTCCGCCCCCGAGACCACCATCTGCACCAACCGCCTGCTCTCCTGCACCAACATCAACAACGACAACAGCATCAAAATCATGAACACCATTCACTCCGGATCTCCATCAGACCCATGCCCACACCACATCTTCAACAAAGCCAGCACAGCCATCGCACCCCATCTCCGGAAAGTCAACAACACGTCCTTCGAGACAGTAACCCTCCCGTAGAGCTGGAAGCACGCCGAGATCAACACCTTACTCAAGAAACACAAGGTGGACCCCAAGGGCCTCAAGAACTTCCGGCCCATCTCCCTGCTCCTATTCCCAGCAAAGGTCATCGAGAAGACCGTTAAAGAACAACTGACCCGCTACCTCAAAGAAAACAACATTCTGGACCCTTCCCAGTCTGGGTTCCGCAGCAACCACAGCACCGGGACTGCACTCATCGCCGCCACCTATGACATCAAGTCCCTGCTGGACAACGGCAAAACGGCAGCCCTCAACCTCCTGGACCTGTCAGCCGCCTTCGACATGGTCTTCGACATGGTCTGCCACCACACACTATGAACACGCCTCCACAGCGCTGGGATCCAAGAGAAGTCCCTGGACTGGACCACCTCCTTCCTCTCTGGCAGAACACAGAGCGTCCGCCTTCCCCTTTTCCGCTCCGAAGCCACCAAGATCATCTGCAGCGTACCCCAGGGCTCATCCCTCATCCCAACTCTGTTTAACATCTACATGGCACCGCTCGCTCACGTCGCCCGTCGGCACAACCTCAACATCATCTCCTATGCCGATGACACCCAGCTGATCCTCTCCCTCACGAAGGACCCCCACATCACCAAAACCAACCTTCACGAAGGAATGAAGGCCGTCGCTGAATGGATGAGGAGCAGCCGACTGAAGCTGAACTCGGACAAGACGGAGGTCCTCATCCTCAGATCCATCTCTTCGGTCTGGGACGACTCCTGGTGGCAGACCGCACTAGGAACCGCCCCACCACCCACCGACCACGCAACCTAGGGGTCATCCTCGACTCCACCCTCCCCATGACTAAACAGGTCAACGCCGTCTCCTCCTCCTGCTTCAATACCCTCCGCATGCTCCGCAGGATCTACAAGTGGATCCCCACTGAAACGAGAAGAACAGTCACCCAGGCCCTCGTCAGCAGCAGGTTGGACTACGGAAACGCCCTCTATGCAGGAGCCTCGGCCAAACTCCTGAGACGGTTCCAATGCATCCAGACCGCCTCTGTACGCCTGATCCTCGACATCCCTCGTCACAGCCACATCACACCCCACCTGAGAGACCTGCACTGGCTCCTGGTCAACAAGAGGATAACCTTCAAACTCCTCATCCACGCACATAATGCACTCCACAACACCGGACCAGCGTACCTCAACAGATGACTCAGCTTCTACACCCCCACCCGCCAGCTCCGCTCCGCCGACATCGCCCTCGCCACAGTCCCCCACTTCCGAAGAGCGACCTCCGGTGTCAGTTCATTCTCCCACCACGCCGCCAAGATCTGGAAAACCCTCCCCATCCACCTACGGCAGACGCAAGACCTGCTGACCTTCAGAAAACTCCCCAAGACCTGGCTTTTCGAGCAGTAGCAGCATCACCCACCCCAGCGCCTTGAGACACTCACGGGGGAGTTGTGCGCTTTACAAATGATATGATTGATTGATTGATTGAATGACACTTCAACAAAGGATACACATACATGAGATGATAACTAATTAATCTTTTGCAATTGTGATTACATTAGAACTAAGGTACTGATGCATGATTTCCTACTAGATGAAAGAAAGCCAAAGCCATGACAATACAAAATTCAGAAGCATGATTGACTAAGATCTTGTCCCAAGATACCTTTCCAACATGAACTCACCATGCAATCGTTAATTGAAAATATCCAAACTTAAGGGATTTTCATTCTGCAGGTTACTCACAAATAACCACCCAGCTTTATCCCCTTTAATTACGCATTCAGTATGGGAGCATCACAATCATATACTTGCTTGAGTTCATGAAGTCGATCCTGACATTCCCACGGACTGTGGTAGTGTGTCACCGGCTGTGCCTTTACAGGATATTGACTGCAAACTAGATGTGTAAGAAAAGTGTCATGAGTGGTTGGTGCATTGTGTAACGACAATGAGCGCTCTCTGGAGACTCATCTAGTCAGATTTGCATTGTTTTTCTTTATGCTTTTATTCATAACAAGGTTATAGTCACACCCAGGATGCCTATGTCACCCAATGATCTGTGGAATATTTTTGAGATTGTGGTAAAGCAACGGTTAGAAACATATCAGTTTTATGTTGAAGTTGATACGTCTTTTTGTGGCTGAAACAGATAATGAAGTGCACGTGGAGCGATTTGATGTCTTTGTGTATTTAATAACAGGTGCTACGAGGAGGAGAGTCCACAAATGCTTTAGAGCAGCTTCATGCTTGCCGATTCTGTTGTTGTGAGTGATGGTAGCACGGCATTTCTCATGGATTGTGTGCACGGTGCAGTGGTCCACCAGCAACTTTTTTTTAAACAGTTGATTAAAAATGGATTTCAAATTTATTCGGATTGATTGACGTGTCTGAAGAATTTGTAAAAAAAAATGCAATTATGTCTGTTCTTTGGCAGACACTAATCCTTGACATTCGTCGACAATTAACATCAAACATGCTCAGCCGTTTCCGCGCAGGTGGCCCTGCCCGTGTACCTACAGAAAAGAACTTTCAAAATGAAAACATAAGCCATATGCTCGTGCGCTTCACGATCCGGCTGCCATATGGGGAGCCAGATTGTAAATTACAAATGTAACTTTTCATTCCACAATAATGAAGGTCTGAAGTCTTTTACCTTATGTCCCATTGTATCATTTCGAAATGCTGTACCACTTTTATCATCAGAAATAAGCAGAGATCATTGAACGGCTGCTCGAAGCAGGGGCATACACGTAAAAATCAAAGGCAAATTCACACGTAAAAATCAAAGGCAAATTCATTTCAGCGCCGGCGTTAAACTACGACTTTCTGCGCGGTTTAAAACCAACACGAAAGATGGGAGGTGCTGAACAGATCATATCGAATTTAATCTGTTCCTATGTTCTGGGAAAATAGTATATAAGAAGTTAAAATGTTCTTTCCAGAGTTCAATTAGATTTGAAATGCGTGTAAATTACCAGACACAGCAAAGAACACTTTTTACGACATAAAGTATGAAAAATGTTTGATGACGAGTTGGAAAACATTGCACCTGCTTTAGCTATTGTTGGATTTTGGATCGGATGTTACTTATATTTGTTTGATGAAGCACTTGAAAATGTTTGCATACTTATTATCATGATTCGAGTACTGCTCAATATTTCATCGTCTATTTAACATCAGAAAAAATAATGTAGTGCATGCCAGAGTGTTGGCAAATTTCACAGTAATTCGCTTCTTATGCAGTCAAAAGAAATCTATGATAATCAAAGGATAAATCTAAAATTCATATTATACCATTGATGGACATATTTAGAAGGATTGAACCGTACTACTATCCTATGTCTAATCCCTTCATTTTGTGGGTTCATCTTTCTCTACCATGTTAAGAGGGTGGCTTATTGACTCAATCCTATACTTTGATTTGTAAAATGTAGGAAAATGCCTCTTTTGACATGAGCACCCCATTCTTTCTGGAGTAATGTTGCTATCTATTGTTTTGACTTTGTGCATTGGGACTCTGCTAGTAACAGAATGTGCCATGACTTCTAAAACACACATGATGGCCCTCTATACTCTGTCCCAACACGCCGTCATTTCCCGCCCTGCCGGACAGAGTATTTTGCTATACAGCCCGTTTCATTCCACTTTTGGCCATTGTGCCTCGGAGCATGCTCACACGGCTCCCAACAATCCAACCTGATCGAGGTATCCTCCCTCCACCGGTCAATAAGGCTCTACTGTACAGGCATAATATTCCATGTCCTGATGATGATCCGCACATTACCCCAATGGATCGAAATGCCGTCAAAACTTTAAAAATACCTTATACGTCCTAAATTCTTCATTTGAATATTGTAAAGGTGTACAACGCGATTTGTTCATTGAAAATGTTAATTTGCCTAAGCCCCCTGTTGTGATGTTTTGTATTGTACCTGTTTGGGTAAATAGGACACAGGCTTGTGTCCCATTTTATGAATCAATGTTTAAACTATTGTTTATCTGTTTACAAGTAAATAACTGACCTCTGGCTGGCTGGACATGTCCACTTAATATAGAACTGATTGAGTCTATATCCATTCCTTGGTTCCTATCTCCAACCTTTCTAGGGACTGTTGTTGTTTAAAATAATTGATTCCCAAGGTCCCTGGTCGACCTTACTTGGATGCTCATGTTGTTTTATAATATGACCTCTAAAACACATCACAATTTGTTAAACTTCTAATTGGCATATTTAACTTACTTAAAAATCCCTATTATGTGGTTCGAAGTATACCTAGGGCTTGTAAGATAAATGTCACTGGTTGCCTGAAGCATCCATTGAGTCACACACTACAGGGATTGTGCAAACATGACAACGGCCTACCACTGTAGTCTGTCTGTGTAGTTTTAAAACTGCAAATTAGTCATTTCAAAATAACCCATTTCGAGAGGCCTAAAACCTCCTTTTAAATATGAGTATGTCATCTGCCTTAATGCCCATAAGGCAGGGTGCATGGTATGTTAATGTACAACATGTAAAAGTTTAAAGTTAGACATGTCCTTGCAAAGGCAAGGCCCAGAAAGAAATTGTTAGACTGCTCAGCCCTAGGATCTCTTCCCCCAAACCTTTTGCCTTGCTCCTACATTGTTTCTAATCTCTTCTTTGCTTGCCATGGGACTCTGAGCACTTTACCATTGCTAACCAGTGCTAAAGTGCATGCGCTCACTCCTCAAAATGTAGAAATATTGGCCTAGCCCCAATTGGCATATTAACTTTACTTATAAGTCCCTAGTAAACATGCACTACATGTACTCAGGGCCTGTAAAGTAAATGATAGTAGTGGGCCTGCAGCACTGATTGTGCCACCCACTTAAGTAGCAATTTAGACATGTCTCAGGCCTGCCATTGCAGAACCCTTGTGCAGAACTTTTACCTGCCATTTCTACCTGGCAAAATACCCTTTTTTGCCAAACCCAAACCATCCTGTTTAATACATATAAGTCACCTCCAGGGTAGGCCCTGGACAGACCAGATGGCCCCAGATGGCTACCTAAAAAGTAGGCTATGTAGTTAAAAAGTAGGACATGTACTTTTGAGATTTAAATGTCCTGGTAGCGAAAATCTCTTAAATTCGTTTTTCGCTACTGCAAGGCCTATCTCTCCCATGCCAAGACATTGCAGTTTCCATATAGCACTTTATAAGGGTCATGTTCAAATGGAAAGAGATAACCAGTTCAAGTTTGGTATTTCTAGAATCCCAATTTAAAATCCTAACTTATGGTGAAGTCAGATTTATGTTGCAATTCTGAAAATGCCACTATTAGAAAGTTGGAATTTTCCCGTGTATCCATTTAGTGCCTGTAGCCTGCCTCTGGTCGCATGACTGGGTGGAGGAGACAGTTTGGCTTTGTGTATTCCTCGTAGACGGCCACACACAGTAGGGAGCTTAGGTGTGCCTGGACGGACCATCTCTAGGGGGATGGGAGGGAGGACCTGAGCACAGCCCCATTTACACCTGAATAGGCTGATTCCTGCCTCCACACACAGGACTGCATTCCCCCTGTAGTTAGTCTGGATCCAGGGCAGAGAAGGTAGCATGCCTAGGGACTGCAAGGAGATACCACTAGAACAGTTGTCTTCAAATCTTTTACCACCCAACCTCAATGAAAAAAAAATGATAGTCACTCTCAGAAATGTTAAGAATGATTCTACGAAATTGGCAATGTTTAAATATATCTAGATTTTTTTAAACATTACAGTTTAAAAAATGGCATCAAATACATGATTGCCTACGATGGAACGCATGGAGGCCATGAATAAACAGCTGCAAGAGAAGCTGGATGATCAGGAGGGGCGCTCGAGACGTAACAACGTTCGAATCCTGGGCGTGCCGGAATCGGAGGGCAAAGAGCAATGGACCTATATGTTGAGGACCTGATCAAACATAAGCTGCAATCCAAAAAAAGGACTGTCGCATTTTTTTTCAGTAGAAAGAGCACACAGTGTGCCAGGTAGAGCGCCAAAACCAGGAGCGGCTCCGAGGCCGGTGCTGGCCAGGCTGTTTAACTTCAGGGACAGGGATGCTATCCTACAGACAGCAAGGACCGCACCGCCGATCGAGATACTAAACTCGATGATTGCCTTCTTTCCAGACTACACGGCTGAGGTGTCCCATCGCCGGAAAATCTTCATGGAGGTAAAGAAAGCATTGAGAGCGAGAGACCTGCCTTACTCGATGCTATTCCCGGCAAGACTGAGAGTAGTTGCCAACAACAAGACATGGTTCTTTGACACTCCTGATGCGGCTTAAGACTGGTTGGAGGGATGGCGACAAGTAGGAGCTCCAAGTCGTGCCAGCGGAAATCAGCGGAGCCAGCAAGGCGAGGACCTCGCACAAACACAGGCATCAGGGCGGAGCAACTTGGAAAATCCGTCGGAGACGGGGTCAGCGGACGGCGATCAGGGACCAGAATCCTAAGAACCCGGTTATCGCAACAATAACAGCTTTCCTTTGGTAAGACGGGCGTGCTGCCCTTGTTTTCACGACTGGGGGAAGCCAAAGAGGGCAGGAGGGGCCGCTGCCTTAACGGGACTCCTACCTCAGCAAGCAAGTACACTGGTTTGGGGTGGCGGTGAGCAGTCTGCTAAGTTGGGGATGAAGGTGGTTTTACACCCGTGGAGCAGGGAGGCAGGGAGGGGGGTTGGGGAAGGGGATTTAGTTGTTGTTGTTCAAGTTTCACACGTTCTGACAGGCCACAACAGAACACACGCCCACACTACCCCACGGGGGAGCAGCTTTACCATACTGACGGGTATGACATGGCAGGTCACGCCTAGAACACCCCAATATGGCACAACATGCACAATCCACCACACATAGTGGTATGATACAAAGGACCACGGTTCCGCCTCTAAGAATATTAACCTGGAACGTGTGGGGGTTGGGAGACAAAATCAAGCGAGGGCTGGTACTGCAGGCCATCAAGCGTCAGAGCCTGGCATTGGTCCTGTTGCAAGAGACGCACCTCACAGGGCGGGCGCATAAGGCACTAGACAGAAGGGGCTACCAAATGGCAACACACTTGGAGTTTACCTCGGGTTCCAGGGGAACGGGTATCCTGATGAAGAGATCCTCTCCCTTCATTCTCTTGCAGACTAGGGTGGACGACCAGGGCCGCTTCGCGGCGGTTCACGGACAATGGGAGGGCAGACTACTGAACGTTGTGTGGGTTTACATACGGCCAGCGCTCCACTCAATTGCCTGCCTGACCTGGGAGACTTCCTGTTGAATCTCCCAGCAGGAGATACCATCATAGGGGGAGACTTCAACTCAATAGTAGATCCTACACTAGACGCACTCCCGGCGCGGACCCGTATGACTGGTCCCTCCGGCCTCCGGGGTTTCCTGGATGCACTGGGTATGGCGGATATCTGGAGACACAAGCACCCCACCAAGTAACAATACACCTATCATTCAGCAGTGCACAACAGCTTGTCCCGAATCGACTATTTCTTGATGCTTGGGGGTGAAATGCACAATGTGGACACAATAGAAATATTGCCCAGGGGCATATCAGACCACTCTCCGATAGTATTGACTCTCTCCAGCAGGGTGAAGGCTCGCAAAAGAACTTACCCCATCTACCCTAATTATCTAAAGGTCCCGACAATTAAAAACGACCTAAAAAAACCGACTAAGTATTACTTTGACGAGAACGAGGGGTCGGTGGCCTCTCCCTCCCTTATTTGGGAAGCCTACAAGATGGTCCTCCGGTGTCAATCGATAGCCTCCATTACGGGGTACAAAACGTCACGGCAGCAGGAGCTCTCCGCCCTAGAACTATCATTGCGCGTGGCAAACACGTCACATATGGTGAACCCCACGGAGAACTCAGCACACACTCTGCAGTTACACCAGCAGCAATATAAGGAACATCTTAGGCTACGGGTAGTCGACAATATCTCGGCCACGGCACATAGAGTATACGATGTGGGTGAAAAAGCCGGAAAGATGCTCGCATGGTTGGATAAGAAAGGGGGGGGTACTAGAGGCATACAGCATATACACACAAGGGAGGGAACACTCCACGCGAGCCCTGAGGAGATTGTGAGCACGTTGGCAGAGCATTTCGAAGCAGTTTACACCCCGGAGAGGGCAGTCACGGAGAGTGCAGTATTAGACTCTCTCAGTCAGATAGTGACTCGCACACTTCCACCGGATGCAGTTAAGGACCTGGACTCAGACCTTACGGTCAAAGAAATACAGCTAGCTATCCATGCGATACAATCAGGTAAAGCACTGGGCCCGAACGGGATTCCTATAGAGTGGTACAAGCTCATGTCTGACACACTTAGCCCTCCACTGCGGGCAATGTACAATGAGAGCCTATCGACCGCAGAACTCCCGCTGGACCAAAGAACCGCAACGATTGTGGCAATCCCGAAACCCGGGAAGCCACCGGCGGACTGCTCATCATACCGCCCGATCTCTGTTCTTCATACCGAAGCAAAAATCCTTGCGAAACATTTAGCTAATAGATTGATGGCCCATCTTGCGCTGCTGATACACCCAGACCAATCGGGCTTCATGCCCAACAGGAACACAGCTCTCAACCTCAGGTGCGTGCATGGAGTTATGGTGGCATGGGCCCCATTATTATCAGAACCGGCGATAATCCTTTCCCTAGATGCTAGGATGGCATTCGACATGGTGGAGTGGGTACACCTTTTCGCTGTCCTGACACACATGGGCTTTGGCCCCAACTACATAGCCTGGATACGGCTACTATATGCCAATCCGGTAGCTCATATCACCGCCAATGGCCACATCTCACGCACAGTCCAACTGTCGAGGAGCACCCGGCAGGGCTTCCCCCTGTCACCCCTGCTATTTGCCCTTGTTCTGGAACCGCTGGCGACACTAATTAGGTCGACTCCCTTACTGAGGGGGATTAGCTGGAAAGAGGGTTGGGAGGATCGTGTATCACTCTACGCTGACGATATGTTGGTGTACTTGTCAGATCCAGACAGGAGCATACCGGCACTTCTCCAACTCTGCGATTTTTGTATGCACTAGAGAACACCCCGTATCCGGTTTCGCCAAGATACTTTCAACAAGTGACGGCTTTAGTATCCAATCTATTATGGAGCAACCGCCCGGCTCACATTGCACACGTTAAATTGACGAGAAGCTGGTATGAGGGAGGGATTGCACTGACTAACCTGCACATGTATTACTGGGCAACACAACTGAAGGCTATTAACCAATGGCTTCATGCACCTCAGGAGGATCCGGCCTATCAGGCTGACAGGGCACAATTAGGTACAGACGGCATGCTAGCGGTACTTTACAACAAAAGCCAGGCCGCAAAACTGATAGGCCCCACGAAACACACAACCACGATATGGCATGCAGCGCAGGCGAGACTGGGTTGGAAGGGTACAATTACTAAGCTCACCCTGCTATGGGACACCAAGGCATTGGGACAACTGAGGCGTAGTAAAGGATTAGCACAGTGGGACAGTATCGGAATATCCATGGTAGGTGACTTGTGGGACAAGGGAACAGTGATCCCATTCGCCCTACTCCAGCAACAATATGACTTAGGCCCTAACGAAACTTATAGGTATGTCCAGATCAGGCATGCATTGTTACAGGCCATACCACCAGACGCCGACATTCCTGAGTCCTCTCCGCTAGAAGACAGATTACTCACTGATTACATGCAACATAAGGCTACCTCACTTACTTACCGAAACTGACCAATAATCTACCAGACCCTACACTGAAATTACGAGAGAGATGGGTGGAGGAGGTGGGTGACATGGATGATACGGAATGGAATGAGGCACTGGCATCCCCAAGGGAGGTGGGGATTTCAGCCAAGTTTAGACTGGTACAGCTTAATATCCTACACAGGATATATTACACCAGAACCACTCTCCACAAGTTGCAGCGGGCAACGCACCCCTATTGCCTCTGTGGATGCGGGAGGAAGGGACACTAATTCATACCCTTTGGGAATGTCCGTTAGTAACAGACTACTGGAGACAGGTAATGCGTACTATCTCCCAAACACTTAAAGTTTCTCTGACACCAGAACCACGTAGATGTATTCTGAACATATGGGAACCTACTGACTTATCCAGACATGGTCAAATATGGGGCACATTGGGCATCATGGTGCCGAAATGGGATATATCACAGAAGTTGGGTGCATCGGAACTGCCTACCTTGACGTTGTGGTGTAAACACATGGACATGCTTACGATCACTGAACGTGCAGTATATGTGGCCAGGGCTAGCCCTCGAAAATGGAACAAGGTATGGACTCTGTGGAATGCTTACAGGGGGGACATTTGTGACCCATTACCACAAGATGATCCTACCAGCTCAGATGAGGAAGAAGAGGGGGAATAGGTAGGGTGTTATGGGGTACTGAACCTGCGAAAAATGGTCAGTGATATTTAACACATACTACTGCAATGTACAGCTTCCAATGTGGGGGAATATGTTTTTTTATTTTATTTTTTTATATCAACATAGTACTATTGTCGTATTGAATGTCAACGTGTATGTTTGTTACACTGAAAATATTAACAATTGTTTTACACAAAAAAAAATACATGATTGCCTGGTCAGTCAAGGCTTACTAATGTGTAAAAGTATCCACAGCATGATTATTAGAAATGGGGGTTGGGTTTTTGAGGAATGTTTGGAGTCCCTTCCCTTTTGACACCTTCTCCAAGCCGAGATATCAGTGATGAAAGATGTTATTGATGGCCCATTAAGGAGAAGCTTACTGCTGCTCATTTTGTTCCATAGAAAACAAAGCACTGTTATCAACATAATGCTTCTTTTGGCCAAAGCCTGCCCCCCTGAGATCATTTGAAGCCCCTCTATCGGGGCCTGCCCCCCGGTTTGAAGACCCCTACTGTAGAGACCTACTCTCCCACTTCAAAGGCACAACTAGGTATACATACTGGACCTCAGACACCCCCACCTAAGTACCCTTCTGGACATGTGGATATTCTACCAAGAAGAAGGACAGCTGGGCTTCTACAAGGACTGCCACTCTGCTGGACTGCTACCCTGCTGGACTCCTGCTTTGCTGTGTTGACCTACTGCCTGCTGCCTTCTTGCCTGAGTAAGAAGGGCTGCACCCTCATCACTTGAGCTCAGAACTCCGAGGGACGCCAAGTGCTATTTGGCTAGCCTCTGATCTGAAGCCTCAGGGTCATAACAGGCTTCCAACAACCTTGTATTTGCACCTGCACCCTTGGAAATGGTCTTACGTTTCTTTGCTAGCCTCTGTAGACCCATCTCATCTGCTGTACACTATCAGACCTGGCTCATCTCCCCTGCTGCATGGATTGGACCCATTCCAAAGACCCACATTGCAGATGCAGCCCGCATTGCATTCGGAAACGCTGCTGCCCAGCACAATCTCGGTGAAGGCTTATGCATCTCTCATTGACTGCAGCCTTAACAAAGATGTATGACTCCGCATTGTGTACTTGCAGCTCTTCAGAATCAACTCACTGCTCCGACTACACGATGCATCCCCGATGTCAGACTTTGCATTGCAAGCCCTGTCTATGGTTTACTAGACGTCGACAAAACAGGCATTGCAGCCTTGCCGTATCTCGGAACCGATGCATCGCTTCGGCTCTGGGATGCATCTTAGACTGAACTTATGACTTTGTCCTGTCGGGCACAACAAGATATCCACAGTTGGCTCTTTATGCCTCTTGGTGCTACTTTTCCCTAAAAACCTTAAAAATCAACATCTCCGGTTCTACTAATTAGATTTTTCATTCTTTTTTTCTTTTATTTATTAAAATCTACTCTATTGTTCTATCTGTGTTGTGGACTACTTTTGTGATCTGATTTCAATGTGTTACAGTTTGAAGTGTTGCACTAATACTTTACATTGCTTCTGTGTTAAGTTCACTGCTCTGTGCCAAGCTACCTGAGGGTTGAACACAGATTAATTTAGGGTTTGTTTGTGACTTCACCTTGATAGGAATTGTGGTTGTTGCCTGAGAAGGGTTACAGCCACCAACCAGTAACTCAATTTCTTACAGGTATTCTTGCTATAACAGGATTAGCTGTTCCATCAGTATTCCTTGGAATACATAATTGAATTTAATGAAGGTATTTCCTGCTGGAAAACAGATACACAATTTATTCTTGGACTTTAAAATATTTCTTACATGCTCAATTCACTGGTAAAGTTGGATGTGTTTTAAATATGTGGGAAAAGGTGCTTCTAGAAGCCCATTTGCATGAGTTTCCATCTGTCACCCAGAAGCTGAATAGCCTTCTTGTTGAAGTGAGTATTTGCTCCAAGAGCTGAGGGAAATGCCTTGGGTGTAAGGAGGTGTTCTGCTCCTCTGGCAGGAAGACAAACGGACACCAATCCCAGTAGGAGAGGAGCTGCACCAAGAACTGGTTTGAAGTGACTACAGGGGTGGGTTTGCTCATTTCCCTGGCAACACCACTGGGGTAGGAACAGGAGCTCTACACAGAGGAAGAAAGTTTCTACTGTTTTGGTTTTAGGTAGAGAGGGGCACTGTGGGTTTGTTTGCAGGAGGGTAGCTACTGCAATAGTGGGTAGGGGGTATGTCTGGGAATTATTTTCCTATGTGTTAGGGAGGGGCCAGGAGTCTCCTCCCATCCACAGCCTAGCGTCAGGCACAATTTGGCACATATATGTCCAAAATGTCCAGTATTTGTAAAGCGCGAACAATTACCCAAAGGTGTCAAGGCGCCGGGGGCCGTCGGAAGATTAAGCGAGCTATTGCCCAGAGAGCTATGATGCTGGGCAGACCCCTTCCGCCGGAGCTGGGGATCGAACCGTGATCCCTAGCGTCCAGCGTCAGTTGCCCTGGCCGCTGCGCCACACCTCTTCCACATCTGGGCGACCTAATCAGAACACAACTGGACCTGTGAAAGACGAAAGCAGGACTACACCTCCTGTTTAGTCTTGTGAGGAGACCTGAAAGGCTGAAACTGCACCCATTTGTACATATGAAAAGAAAGTGGACTCCAAGAATCATTAGGCTGACCTCCTGTTAAGCTACAAGGAAACGACAAGCTGCAAGAAGCCATTTTGCCGAAGGGACCAGCTAACTAGCCATTTACGAGACGACACCAGCTAACTAGCTCTTCCCAAGTGCTGTTCCTCAGGTCCCTGGGACCCTTGAATGTGTGAAAGTGTACTCCTCCTACCATCCTGAAAAAGCTGACACTTCGAAACATTTTGGCACCAAAAAACCTGGCAGCACCAGGACAAAGCTGCCTAGTCAATCTGGTGAAGGTGCATTGCCTCTGGGCCACACATTCAAGTTGCTCCACCTCTCAGCTTTTCAGCAATGTAAATACATTTTAGCAGGTCAGGCATCATGGAGCCCTGTTCCGTTACCTCTCCCAGCCTTACCTCACTGGAGTAATCCGTGCTCCAAAAAAAATGACACAGAGTACATTCAAGGCTAGCTTCACTGTTTTGTAAGTTATAAAGACTGGCTGGAATTTTTAGACTGTATATTTTAGAAATAGTCCATTTCACTTTTTTATTGTGGATTAGTTTGTATTCCAGGTAATACCATATGAACTTTCAGAGTCGTTTTTCTCTTTCAATTGTAGTCCATATTTGTATTTAAACTACATATTAAGTTTTGGTACATCATAATTAAATTTACTAGCATGGTCACACAAGTTTAACACACAAAGTGGAAATGACCCGCTTGAATTCGATTTTTGGATTTTCATCCACCAACCCACCCATCTTGACCATGTGCATGCTACATGTTTTACTGTCTATTTATAGGAGGATACACACAGTCACTCCAGGAATGCTTGCAATGAATCAGTGTCTGATGGCTGCAACACCTGTATATGTGTACTTTGTCCACTGGATGGCACAATGTTAGCAGTTCTTGCTAATATTTTAAATATCTGAGCATTCCTTGTGTTTAATCTCTACATACCTCTGAGTCTATTTTTTCTTGAAAAACATTTTCCTTTAAAAGCTTTTTGACTCTGCCCTTCCATGTTGTGTAGCGTTTTCCTTATCACTATACACATTTTGGTATTTGATTATCACACCACTTTATATGGGGATTTTGGGTAGGGATTCTGTAATTAATCCAGCTATATATTGTGGAGATTACAAACAAAGGCACTCTATCACACCCTGCACTATCCAATTCCGTTTGTGGATGATGATTCTTTCCCCCTTTAATTTATAGATGAATTCTGTATTTGTAAAATTCCAACAAGAAGCCGCCGACACATGTTTCATCCTCTATGACTTTTTCAAGGCTAGATGTATGTCCAATCACTATCATGTCATGTATACATCGTCCACTGTATGTATTTATGACACCAAGCAAGAGCAATGGGCAACAGTGATATCCAAAAATAGCCCCCAATCTGAATTAAGACAGGTGTGCTTCCTTTAAAATGAAGCAACAGTCCCTCCGTGGTTTGGTGTGCGAAGAAGCCTTGTCATTCCAACAACAGCAGTGCCCGCAGGACGATGATAAGCCTCCTGAACAGCGTCAATGTTCAAAGGCGCGAAAGCACAGCACACCGTGATGGCCCTGGGGACTTGATAAGATGGAATTCAATTCCTTTTGCACCTTTTAAGATGAAAAGGTGCATTCTTTATGGTGATACTCTGGTGGCACAATGTGACTTTTTCTATGAATTTTTGGGTGACTATATCTCTACTCCTGTGTGCATTGGAAATAGGTTCATCAACATTTTATAAATTTGTTGATTATAGATTCATAATTTGGTGTATTGTATGTGCCAAGAAACTTGACCCATGTTGAGAAGTAATATTGGTCATGACCATTCAATAGCCAGTTTAACTTTAGCTTAAGTACCTGTCGGACGTAACTTATTTTTCATTATTTGATGCTTGTTGGTGGCTGCCACTATGGTCCTGAAGAAAACTCCTCAGCAACGGTTTTCATAGGGTCCAAAACATTGACATACTCATGTTGAATGTAATAGATACCATTGATATTGGAACATGTATGGCTATTTTGAGTCTAGTTTCAGAGAGAGGCTTGAGTTTTTAAGACAATTTTTTTGTTTTATATACTGCTGCGCATTATTGTTCACTATTTCCCACTAACCATGACCACTGCAACGCCTAGGTGGAGCATCTACTTTTTTGATATTGGTGATGTATGTATATTTATAATACATGTTTAAGTTGATCGTATTACATTAGATGACAATAAAGAACTTTTACACAACAACATGCATTTTGATGTGAAATTAAAGAAACAGAAAACATAATGAGGTTTGTTAGGCAACAATTCCTCTGTGCCACTTATACATCTAACTGTATTGTGACAAAGGCTATGGGGGTAGCCGAAACGTGTAGATATTTGTATTGCTGCACAGGTGAAAACTCTCCCAATCCACCTTCCAAATGCTGATTTCTCACTGGAATGCGTGAGAGCTCAAAGAGGATAACTGTAACAGACTTTACAGAGCTGCTTTAACTGATGGTGCAGGGCCTCAGCTAGGAGTGGTCAATCCACCCAGTAATAAACTACATTTAGTAGTGATTGTTGAAAAGAACCAATAATCTTCACAATAACATCTAGTTGATATCACTAAGAATACAGTTCACAAGAAATTATATGACGATTATATCTGTATTTGTTGTTTTAATTTTTCAGCATAGCTCCCCAACATCCATCTGACAAATGTTTTGCACAGACTTACAATATGCTCTCAATGCTTGGAAAAACAGAAAACATAAAGATGATGAAATGTCAAGTGAAGGTGATAAAAAAAGAAAGCAAATAGTTAAGGAAGATCTAACTCCTGATAGTAAGTGTACAGTACTCATTTAAACATGAATACAATTATATTTAGGGTTGATGATTGCACCTTTTATCTAATTAAGTAAAACACCCAATATAAAAATGATAATAGAATGTCAATGATCAATGTAGCAAGTTTGAGGAAGAACAAGGGGGTGGATTCACAAACGCAAACTGAGAACAAAGTCTAACTTTATGACTTTCAGTATTCACAAAGGGCATTTACGAGTATAATGTTAGACTTCCGTCTCAGTTAAACTTAGGTGTTGTTCTTAAGTTTAACTGAGACAAAGGTCTAACTACTCATGAATGCCCTTTGTGAATACTGAAAGTCACAAAGTTAGACTTTCATCTCAGTTTACCTTCGTGAATCGGGCCCAAGGAGTGCAATATTACAAATTTCATTAGCTAAACACCTGGTAAACATACGGGCCTAATAGATACATACAACTTAGATTACTCACTACACATGTATGCAGATTGTTCAACTAATGAGCCATGTGGAGCAGCTGAAGTATGCAATAGTGTGCCAAATATACATATTTTTTCACTAAACCCTAAAATGCCGCAGCAAAAACATCAACATAAAAGGGGATGTAAATCTCGAAAAGCACAAATATTAGTTTGATTGATAACCATTCACTCTTACCTGGACTCTATCACTTTCGTCCATTCTACTGGGCTTTGGGTTCAACAAGACATTATAGATTGTCTGAAGGCAAAAAGGTAGATCATTAGCAACTGCCGATAATGGTTCTGCACCTATTGCAAAAATTAATGCACCCTAATGATATCACTGTGTAACCGATTTGGTGTACTTTGATGTAGAAATTGCTATACCTGAAACTAATACCATATCTTAAATATATGTATCAGCACTTCTCTATATGACTAAGAGAGCTGTGTCAAGCTTCGTCTCAACACAATTCCTGTGAAATATATTGAGTTACAGTTTCTGCTTTACTCATACCTTCCCCTGCAAAAATAATAATAAAAAAATTATAAGCAACTTTCACATCCTATGATTCTAGCTTGGCAACTTTTATAAATTAGTTATTTCTAATTATAAATCCATAACATGTGCATCATAGTTCTATGTTAAGATTTGTTCCCTATCCATCACAGGTTAACACACATTTTACAGTTTTTAGGAACTTCAATTTCAATGTTCAAGAATATTTCAAGTTAGTTTTCCAAACTTGGCTGAAAACACCTCACTGTTCTTTGCGAGGAAATCCTAGATTCATATAGTAGGGGTCATACTGGAGCAACATAGTGTCAAAGATGCTGTGAGCTACAAAGGAAGTTGTTGAAAGAAATCCGCAATGGCCGCAGCTCCTACAGAGTACATGGAAGTTCATGGCCGGCTAGATGATGTAGGTGATCAACCCGGCACTCTCACATAGTGCATGCTCTAGCTCACAAAGCCTCCTTCCATACAGCATTGACACTCTATAGGGACCTCTAGTGATTCCTTCCCTGAGATGGAAGTATCACTCCCCAGTTCTCGCCTGGAGATAAGCCCTGTCTCTAGCCATGCTTCCTGACAGTGTTAAAGTGATGAATATCTGTCCCACAAATGTTTGACATTGACTTTTGGGCCCAGGTGGAGGGTCAAGATTTTAAAGTTGTATGGTTCTTGCTGGACTTGCAAGGCCAGCTATAATTCATGAGTATAGAGTAAGGCACAACTTCCACTGTCATTGTTGTACCTACATTTTGAGATGATGGGGATGGAAATGCTGCACCCACAAACCATAAGAATTCCTTAGGAAAACATGTGATTTTAATAGCAGTGGATCATAACAGCATGTAGCATCAGGGTGTGCCTCTGATGAACATTACTGCACCTGTCTAAAATCTGGGTTCTGAATTATATTGTTACACTTATACATTTCCACAAAGATACAGAGCCTGATTTGAAGTTTGGCAGACACAACACTCTGTTGCAAATGTGACAAAGCACCTGGCCCGACAAAGCCTCAGTTTGCCTACCTCATTTAGAGATGGGCAAACCTTCAGTATTTCACCTGTGGAGCCCATGTTGGCTTTGTCGATGGATTTCTTCCTTCAATGGCTAATTGGTATAGGAGACTTCAGAGGAAGGACATTACTTTGCCCTCCCAATTTAGGGTGGGCATTGTAATGTTTTATTTTGCTCTCTGTCGTCTCCAGGAAAAACATGAAGGAGAGGAACTGGGAAAAAGTCTAAATTGTGCCACCGCACCCTGTGAGAAAACTCCTACTGTGGGGATGTTTTTTTGTTTGTTTGCAAAATAAACTCCTGCTTTCTAATTCTGTTTTGCAAAACAAAATAAAAGGTAAATGTTTGTAGAGCAGCCTTCAAATCCGACAGTAGTCAGTCGACCATCAAAACGTTTGCACATTGAAAGCAACTGCTGTGAAGCTGTCTCCCTTCATGTACAGAGATGACAGCAGGGTCGGATTTGGCAGGTGGTAGTTGAGTAGAGTGTTGGAGGTAATGTCCTACTATCAAACAGTCAGACAAAATTGATGTCTTTGTACCTGACAGCTATTTGGTGCAAGTTTGTGCACCATTATAAGATTGCAACCTTATGCCAACCACAAACCAGCAGGCCTCTGCAGATAATCAAAAATACATTAAAATACATCATTCAGACACTCCAAGTGGCTCTCAGGAGGAAATCTAGTATACAGTTTCCTTGTCTACTGTTGGTTGTCTGGAGTCCACAGAATGGCATGATCTCAGACCATTTGAGTTTTTGTTTATACAACTCCTGAGAGATAAAAACCCCAAGGAATACTAATACTAGGAATAAGACCATGCAATAGGGCATTACTCTAGTAGGGCTCTAAATAAATTAAGAGGCTTTAAGATATGTTAATGGTCAGCATAAAATGAGGAACTGTTTCCAGTACCCTTTGACCCAGACTTCTGCTTTTGCATTAAACACAATCCTTTCCATAAGGTATCTCCAATTTAAAGATCTGTGGGGATTAAAAGGAACTCACCTTAGTCCACAGAATACACCCAACATTCCAAACTGACAGGCATTTGCAACACATCATATGAGGATAATGCCTTTTTTTCTAGAATATCATATGGATAGGCAGAATACATCAAGAAAGGGGCTATGGCTACAAAGCAATTAATTTGAAAGCAGCACTTATACTGTATACTCGAACAATACATACATATAATTGGAAATGAGCTACATATACCTAGAAATAAGTAAATACATTTTGCTGACAGTTTCTCAGAAGCTCATATTCTAAAGTGTATAGTTAATAAAAATTGCTCACTACTTTGGAACATTCAACATGGCCAACAATGAGGGAGCTCTGTGATAAGCACCCTGGGTGAGGGATATGTGTAAATCTCTATTTGGCTTAAGCCATCCACCCATAAAAAAGGTCCCACCAAAGACCTAATATAGAGGAGCACCAGCCCAGCCACTGATGGGGCCAAAAACAATAGCTCACACTCACCAGAGACAGCACCAAGTTGGACCCACAGGGATGACCTGGAATTCTCTGAGTGACGGATCCTGCTTGGAGGTGGCCCAGGTCAAAGTATGCGTCTTGAAGATCAGTACAAAAAGCAGCAGCGGACCCTTTAAAGCTGCACCTAAAATCCAGTTCCAAAGTTAGTCCTATTTATTGTATGCGTTTTGTGCTGCCAACCCCAACGCCAGCTGCTGTTTGGCGTTGCTGTGCTATCCAGATCAATTAGATGGTTTGTTCAATGTTTAAGGGGGCGCACCAAATAGAAGTCCAAAGAAACCGTTTTGTTTATGTATGTAGAAAAATCCTTTATTTATCTTTATCCAGTCTTAAAATACAGATCACCAAATGTTGTACAAAAAGGTCAGCCAACGCGTTTCACTCTCTACCAGAGAGTTTCTTCAGGGCACTGCGATCCTTTTTTACTAGCGTGGGGTCATATAATTTCCTTTTCCAAACTGTTTCTTTGTAGGTCATATCCACTTAGTTATTCTTATATCGATCTTTTGCCTGTATAGTTTGTATCTTCCCTTTTATGACTCCATGCTCCCAATGTTGCTAGTTGTTGCCACAGAATAATCCAGGAAGTCTAAATTCTTCTCCTTGGAACCAGCCATGCCGCTACGATAAGACATCAACGCCGAAAGATACAGAATTACAACAACCTTACATTAATACGGCCAGGGAAAAGAAGAATTTCCCAGTGAGATTTTCTCAACACAGGCAGTCATGAACATTTGCAGTGAAGAAGCAGCACCCTCTTGTGTGGTACCTTTTGTGCTGATTTTGCAGTGCAGAGCAAGCTCCTGGTGCTAAAAATCAGCACAACATGCCGATTCCACCTGCTTGCAGAACTCCGCATAATCTCAAGGAGTTTTTATCTAACTCTGTGTGTGATTCTGCCCACCTCTACTGGCTTGGTGGGAGCAACAAAAACTAAGGAAGGTCTTCCAAACGCCGTGTTCATTACCAGGAAGACACTTTAAGGAACTATCCTGATTTTCTAATCAAAGACACCACAATTGAAGAGGGACTAGCTTTGCTATAGTCCCAAAAACCATGGAAGAACTTATCATCAAGTAAAGGTTTACCTATGAAGTCCTCCCCTGTCCTGGACTTGACTCCATCTGAATTTATCTTGACTGCCATGAAATACTGGAAACTACCACCCTTGCCCTAAGACCTTGGCTGTCTCTCCTCTCTTCTATATCCTGCATCTTCCCAGTCTTGTTATTCTCTTTTGAATTCTGATGAGCAAGCGTCCCCATTCTTGATCTTGGTGTATTGTGTACTTCAACCATCAACCTTCCCCCTTACCCTAACACTTTCTGAACTCTGACCTTAGTATACAAGCTGGAAAATGTGATCCCATTTCAATTCTATGGTTCAATTCTAAACCATAGACCTCACAACTGCCATATAACTCTTAGCCACCACCATGGACTTTCATTCTATTATGTTCACAGTATCTCCTTAATACTTGCACAAGGGGGTTGAATGCAGTATTACAACATGCAGGGGCAGGACACACCTAATAGCCACACCTGAGTGGACACCATCTGCCTTTCTTTGCCCCACACATCCTTCATGATCATTCAATGCCCAGACTCACTCTCCATACCTGATTTTACACACTGCTCTCATCCCTAATTACACACTACAACAGGATTTTACTAGGGCATGTCTGCAAATAATGACATACTCTCTCTATTAGCATTTATCCTCCACACACTACCGCGCCACAGACTTCGTAGAGTTTACTGAACATAGCTTCTCAGGGGTTTAGATAACTTGTTAAATCATCCCTGCAAAGCTTGCCTGAACTATTTTTAAATTTACTGACCAAACCTATCCCAAAATGAGGCCAGAAATTTCAAGCACCAACTAGACCTTAACCACCTGGAGATCCTAATCCTGTTCCAATACCAGAGTGTGAGAGATAAAAGGCACACATTCAATCTCCTATTGTTCTTCAAGAACCCTGAATATTGCACCAGCATCTTTGAGATGAACATGAGCATTACCAGCATGTCAAAAATGCACAATGGTCAAAGACTCTCTTCCTGCCGTTCTGCTCCTATCAAGATCTTTCTATCAATGTCTGTCTATAGCGACAGGAAGATCATGATTTAAACATCTGAGTCCAACCTGGAAAATTGCGTCCTTCACATTTAAATGCTCACTTTGTTAAAAGCTGACAGTCATTCTCTGCCACAAATGAATATGTTGCCTAAATGGTTACTAAAGCTTTCTCACTCCTTTCTCTTCCTCTTCCTCCACCCATGCCTCTCTCCAGCTACTCCATTTAATATCTGGATCCAATTTCTAGGCAGAACCTCAATTCCAAAGGTCATCTCCAATTGGGTGATGGTACCTACTATCTATGAGGCATATTCTTTTTGGGGCACTGATTACATTGACTCCACATTGCAAATTCCCACCTCTCTCACTCCTCTTACATCTCCACAAAAATCCAAGCTCTGATAAAAATCTCTCATATCTCTGAATAACGCTCACAAGCTGACATTGAACACCCCCAACTCCTTAATATGTTCTCCCTCCTTACTTCCAGATTTCCAAACTCCCAAGAGGCATCACTCACACTCCAATAGGCCAATAACCTGTTGGTTACACCTAATAAACATGTGGAAGAAGATTCACTCCTCAATATCCCCTCTCCTATGCACCATGAAAAATGTAAATGATCAAGTTACTGTTCTAAAACAAATATATGCAGGAGGTACCCCCTCTAGGTACTTTATAGGTCCAGGAGCCAGGAGGATAAAGAACAACACACTAGAAAATGCTCCCCCTAGCCCTTATGGAGTTGCTTTTTAAAGGCTATACAAAAGCTCTTACGGGATATCCATCATAGAATACTTAGAACAAGCAGGAATAACAATGATTCAATATTTAGTATTTTTATTTGTTTATAATCTTTCTTTATAATCGTTATGCATAGAAAAACATTGTGATAAGAATAAGAAGAAATAGATAAATATACATAGTTAAAAACACATAATATTCAGCCATGCTAATGCATCCATATTTTTCCCTGAGACACCTCTTAAAGTTACATCTTTCATGCTAAAAAAGAATGCAATTAGCAGGAGAACCTGCAAATTTATGTGATATACCCCCTAAAAAATCAGCCATACAACAGTCATTCTCACCTCACATACCGCATCCTCACACTTGTACAATTCACGCTCTGAAACTACCTAACCTAACATGACATACACTGATGAAGAAAGGCAGAGAAAACACTTCTAAACATAATTCACAATGGTGTTGTTCTTTAGGAGTTCCAAACAATCAGGTCAACACATGTTTCAGTGGTAATAACACTTATCTTCCACCTTCATTAGGACCACCCATTTGTCTAACTCTAAGTGAGTGGGTGGGGGTATCTGTAGACACAAAATAACAGCTACAGAGAGACCTTAATTTAGGTGTGTAGTTTCCAGAGGTTCACTCACAGAGGACCCATCCTATGTCTGCAGGCTGTGTGGCTGTGAGGCCAATCCCCTTTTTAATAGGTTATCACTAGTAAGTAAAGTAAGTAAAGTCAATTTTTATTTTCCATAGTTAATTAAAACCATTACAATATCACCATTAAAAAATTACATCGGCACACAATACATTTTTCACCATAACCATAAAATTGCATCTGCATAAAAATAATATATATTCTATTTCAGATTTCCCATTTAAAATCTTGGAATTAATACATTTTAACGAACATTATTAATTAAGATTCAGCTTGATTTTAATATCCTCTAAGAGCTTAATGAAGGGTCGAGTTTCAGCATCCTCTTTTCCACCACCTTCATAGAATTAATACTTTTTAAACAAACATTATTAAATGAGATTCAGCTTGATTTAGAATCCTCTAAGAGTTTAATGAAGGGTCAAGTTTCAAAATCTTCTTTTCCATCACCTTCATGAACTTCACCAAACTACAGTTCAACTGCGGGTCATTGGGTGCAAAGCAGGCAAGAACTGCATGTCTTCGTGAGTGTATTCCTCGCTGGTTAAATTGAAATTTTAACCAACGTTTCCGTTCCTCCAGCAATTGGTCACAGGAACACAACAAGCGTGGCATGTCCTCAGGCGCCATGCCACATAAGCGACAGAGGGATCCCGCTTTGTCCTTAAGCCAGTGTGGAAAGTGGCATATACAAGGTAGCAGGCCCAATCTGTACTTTAAAAACTTCAGTTTTGTAGTTTTTGAGTACCCCAAATCAAGGTAGCTCTGTTGACCTTGTTTAGAGTAGGAGTTTAGGGTTATCCATCCATGTGACCTCTTAGCAAGAGACGCCTTATCTTCAATCCATGAAAGATGTTTAATTGTTTTCTTTACTAATTTTTTAACGGTTGTATGATTAGTAGGGGTACTCCACAGCTGCTGCAAGCCTAGGTTCGCCAGGCTGTTTTTCAAAAACTTAGAGGATGGCGAGGCTGTATTTCGCTTTAATTCCGACCATAAGTAGTCATTTAAGGCTCCCTTTTTGGCCTTCCGGACTTAGTCCTAAGTAGTTATGTAGGCCCCTGTCTTGCCAGAAGCTGTTTCTGGCTGCCAAACTCTAGCATAATTTGAGCCGGGGAAGTATATTTTGGCAGGCTGAAGATGATCCTATATACAGCTGTCACAGTTTTATCCAAAATCGCTGCATCTCTTCCTCTCTGTACTTCGCTCCCGTAAGTAATTGTGGGCAAGAGTTTGGCTCGTATAACTTGTGACAGGGGCAGAAGAGATGGACTGGTAAGTCTGCTATTTAGTTTTTTTAGAGAAATTGCTATAGCAATGCCGTTACCTCGGATGCTGACTTTCTGGGTAGTAAACTGGCCACCATTGTCAATTTTAACTCCTAGATACTTATACACTATTGTATCTTCTATATGGATGTTGTTCCAGAACCAGCTGTATGGAGTTTTCCCTTTCTTGTTAATTGACATTGTCTGAGTCTTCTTCAGATTTATCGTCAATTGGTTTGCATCAGAGTATCTCTGTGTGGCATCCACAATATTTTGCAGCCCTATTTTTGTATTACAAAAGGGGATGATGGACGGAGCGTTTGAGCAAATCAAAAACACTCACCCCCAGTCAACTGATCTGGGTTTAATCCATCACCATTCTTTATCTCACTCCGCCACCCCAGTTTAGACATGGCCATATGCAAATCAGTCTGACTTATTAGAACTATGTCATCCGCATAGAGTAGCGTTGGTAGTATTAGTCCTCCTAATTTCGGTGCATGAGAATTGCAGTTATTAAGAATTGGAATAGGGTCTCCTAAAAACAAGTTAAAAAGCGTTGGGACCAGAACACATCCCTGTTTGAGACCCTTATTGGTTGGAATACGTCTTGACAGTGGGAGCCGTCGCCCAGCTTCAGCTGAATCCATGTTTCAGTATGCAAATTAATCAGCAGGTCTAGCAATGGCCCTGGTATCCCCAACCGCTTCAGTTTGGACCATAAAAGATTCCAATTGATATGGTCGAAAGCAGCCTTGTAATCTATAAAGCACAAGTGGATTGGCATTTGAGTAGTTTTGGCTTCGTCAATTAACAGACCCATAGTTAAAATATTGTTTTTTGTCCCGACCGATTTAGCAAAACCCGTCTGATTAACAGGAATTATGGATTTTTCTGTGGCCCAGGCTTGCAATTCCTCCAAAAGTATCCCAGCAAAATACTTTGCCTCGTTATCCATAAGGGCGACCAATCTATAGTTACGTGGTAGAGACTTGTCCCTGACTTGAATATTGGAGAAATAATAGAGCCCTTCCAGGAACCAGGTAGTATATTGAACAGTTTAATTTCCAAAAATAATGGCTCGAGTGCTGCAGCCCATTCACTTTCATTCTCTTTGTAAAGAATGGGAGGGATCCCTTTCAGGCCTGGCGCCCCCTCTCTTCTTCCTTTTTTGATTTGGCGCATAATTATTTTTTGTAGGTTTATCACTCCTATGTTCGTAGTTGCAATACGCCCTTCTTGATTGTAGCGAATCCCGTGCAGTGGCTTTGATCTGTTGTTATCGATTTTTGTCTCCAAATTAAAGTCTCTATGTTGTTTAAAATGATCTTTAAGATGGTTTGCCCATACTTCTTCGGTGATATTGGAGGAGACTCCGTCATGCCTTGATTTTATAAAGGAATTGATGGTTTTTCAAAATCTTGCCCCGTCATTCTGCTTGGTATCTGCATGTAGTTTTGCCCACAAGCTGTCCTCCATTGCTCTGTTCGCTTCCCATTTTGTTTTTTTCAAAGTTGCCTTTAATTCTCGTAAAAGGTCATATTTCGCCGTATCCATTGGGGAATACCTAAGTTGCCGCATTGTTTGAAAGATACGCTTTTTTTGTGCTTTATCTTCACTTTATATTCTTTTGTAAAAGGAATCGTGTTGCTGTCATTCCGGCCCTTTTGGAGCTTTGGATTTGTAGAGTAACCTGCCATAGTTGTTAGAAAACTCTCCCATTTCTCAACTTCGCTTGATCCAATTCTTCCATCAAAGTGCTGCTTTGCCTTTTCTTACAGGCCTCCATCATTCATTGTCGAGTACTTGATCCTTTTTTAGTTGATGGTATAAATTGAATCTTTAGGTACCAACGATAGCTCAAATTTAGGCTTGCCGATATTGAGTATGATTTCCTGTGGGTAGTGATTGCTATCAGCTTTTTCCCCTATTTGAAAAGAGACAATTTGATGAAATAAGGATAATGACATAAAGGTATAATCCAATATTTTACTGAATCTTTTTGTGTGAAATGTACATGCTGGCGGATTATCTCCGATAAATCTCTCATTTAGTGCTCTGATGTTATAGGACTCGAGATTCTCTAACGTCTGTCTACGTATTCTTGGAATATTTGGATATTTCTGAACTCTCTTGGAGCGGTATATCCCAGGCTATATTTTGATAATGGTTCTCATCGTCTGTCGAAGTTCCCATCAGATTAAGATTGAACTCCTTGGTGATCATAAGATCTGTTGATGGTGTATCGTGTATGCATTCCTCCAGGTACTTACATAATTCTTTTACCACCTTTAATTTCCTCTTTGGATGGATATAGATGTTGATCAATGTAAGATTTGTGCCCTTCTTGCCTGATTTCGAGGTGGACAGATTTATTGTCTTTAAATCAGGAGAGTTTGGTCCAAGTTCTTTTATCTCATAGGCACTTGTGACTGAAACATAAGTCACTAGACCCCCTTGAAGATGCCCATATTTTGCTATTCTCACTGCACTGGTGAAAAAACGTAGAAAACCGTGCAGGTGCGGTGGCTCTGCTTGCCATGTTTCTTGAAGGGTCACAATATCAAAAGATCTTATGTAACTGACAAAATCTGCATTTGACATTTTAGAGGCCAGGCCGTTAATGTTCCACGAGCATATTCTAAAATGGTTATGCCCGCTTGATTTGGAGTGTTTGTTTATTGGTCAATTTACCTGGTTGTTTATTGTTCTGGCGATCCATCTTAGATCGGTTGGTCCTATTGAGGGTAATGCGCCATCTAAAGTACGTCCCCTAATTTTAAGATCTCCCACGCTTCTTGCTCCGTCTGTCCCTATTGCTCCTCTAAGTACTGGTATTCCGGACCTGTTGAAGGAGTTCTGTTCTCCATCTATTACTGCTGGAATTAATAGATCAGGATATTTGGTTTTATATAAGGCGCTATTGTTCTCCCCCAATTTTTAAAGGTTTGAATCTCTGCCAGTATTTTATGTGCAACTAAAGATGTTATCCATGTTGCTTTTGTTTTTTCCGCCATTGTTCCATCCTCTGTTATAAATTCGATTGAGACCAGGTCCAGGGTTGTCACGCTAGCCAGGGATGGAATGTGAGATAGCAGCCGTAAAATATTGCCTCTATTCAGTATATCATGCCTACCTTTCGAGCTATAATCCGGGTTAAACCATACAATATTTGTTGTACTTCTTAAATCTTCAGGGCTCCTGTTATTTTTGTTGTCATTACTTCCTTGTCCAGATTCATGTCCTTGCGATGCTCTCAATAATGCTTGATGTGTAGTGGATTCTGCTTCGTCGCTCACTTTCTGACGGAGTGTTTGTTGTCCTCGTGTGTATGACTTTTGGTCCTCCTCCACATGGCCGAGGACAGATAGCTCCCTTCCCGCACCCCTTACATGTACCTGGATCTCATCTCTCAGGTTTACCCTTGAATGTGTAAATATAGATGATTGTCTGCTAGAAGCCATTTCACTGTCATTTGACTCTTTATGATCACCCCTCGTTACATTTCCTGGTGATTTAGATAGTGTATGCTGGTCGCTTTCTCTCCCAAGCCTTATTCTATTTGTTTCAGTAGTATTCCTTGTAATGTTAATGATCGAACGATTCATGATGTTCAGCTTTACTCGTTGGCTCTGGACTGGCTCTTTGAATTTGTTTTATTTTATTATTGGTCGAGAAAGCCTGCTAGCCTCTTACTGATGCGGAACTTCTCCTTCTTCATTCTTATTGGTGTCTTTATTGGGCTCCTCTTCTTCATTCGTGTAAATGTCGTTTATGGATTCAGATTCACCTTGGTCAGACTGTGGCGTCAACCCGAAAAGACGCTTAAATCCTTCTTTATCTGAATTTGTTTTTTGATTTCTGCCTTTACGTTTTTTCGCTCGCCTTTGTTTTGCATTCAATTGTTTGTCAACCTTGTCTTCCTTTGCTACTAAAGGCAGTTGATCATCTGCTGTTTTAGTCTCTTTGGCCTCTTCTTTTCGGGTCTTGAGATTCTGTGTGTCCTTTGCCCCAGGGCATACGTTTTTAATGATTTTTGGAGTTCCTGTGCTTTTCATTTTGTCTGTTTTATTCACAATGCAGATTTCAAAGGAATGCGTATCTATTTCCGCATCAGTTTGTCCATCATACAAAAGCTTCTCTTTCCCTCGCAGGGGCTTTTTAAGTTGTGTACATAGGTCGCTCAAAATTACTGGTAGTGAGGCCAGTTTGTCGATGATTGGGCCACATCCACAACCCAGAATCTTATTTTGGAATTGGTCATGCTTTTTTTGTAAGATGTATTTAATGTGCCCAGCTTCCCATCAATGGCAACCACAAAAACAGCCAGGGTATCTAAAAGCGTCAGCTGGGTATCCATCTTATCTGACTGGTAGTGGAGTGCTTCTACCAATAGTTGCTTTGTTTTTAACAAGCTAGGCCACGCCGTTCCCTGGGTTGAGTTTTTTAGTGATCCCTCCACACAAGCTGGATTTATTTTCACATTTTGGTCTTCATTTGTTTCTCCCCCATCATGTGATTCCTGATTGTGTTCAATTATCTTTTCCAGAGTTTTGGCAGTAAGCCCACTCCTGCTTTTGTCTTGGGTGTAGGCGGCCATAAGGCCATAAGTCTTCTTTTCCGAGGTATGAGGAGATCTCTGTCTCTTCTGTTGTTTCTGCTAAGTTTTTCACTGACATCAGCTCCTTGTTTCTCTCCCCCCCACCGTTTGGTTCTAATTGATGACTTGGCGTTTGCTTGTTTAACATTGGGGTGGGCAGTGCCATTTTAAATTCTTTTCCTTCCTGCACCTCCCTGTTCCTCGTTTGGTTGGGGTCAGTGCTCCTGAGCAGCGTTTTTTCACGCGGGCTTATTAGGCTATGAATCGTTGGTACATTGATTATAGCACAGTTGCCAATTCTGTTTTTGCTATATGTTGGTCCACTATCGCCAGTCGAATCAAGGCTATTTTCTTGATTTTCTCCTTGGACATCATTAGACATTTCATTTGCTTAATTTTGCCTGTGTACTTGGACTATCTCAACATCCCCTGTCTGTATTTTGCCTGTAATTTCGCAGCTCATCCGAGTTTTGTTATGTTGAGGAGTTGATTTTATTTGTAAGGGGCTAGTGGCTACTATACTAGCATTTCTTTTTGTGCTAGGAATTCCCTTTTTATAAGTTATTATCTGTTCTTCAGTAATTTGTAGAGATTGATTTGAATGTAAAGGCTGAAGAGGTGATTGAAGCCCTGGTATTTCTCTTGTGGTTGAAAATAGAGTATCCCCCGCATTTTTCAGAAAGCAAAATTTTTTGAAGATTTTTGGTTGATAGGAAAATTGCCTTTTTTTTAGTTTGTTACTTGTCTCCAAATTTAGTGATTACCCACTCTTTTTTAACCCAGAAGTGTTTTCATCTACAGGTATTTCTATAAGGGAACAGTTCTTCTGGGTTACCAGCCCGGTTTCTGATAATATTTCGTCCCTTGCCTCCTCAAGCATCTTGGTTGTTCGCTTTAGTTTTTTTTGTCTCCCTTTTAACCATTGTATTGCCCCGGACGCGACTTGACCTCATGCTATCCTCTGCTTGCTTCGACTATTCTGTATCTAGCCATTGGTGTTCAATGCAGCGTGAAGCGATTAGGCTATATTTCACTTGCTTTGGTTTTATAAAACACTCAATATCTGCTTCAGGCACACCAATCGCGTCAGCCTAACCAACCACTGTTGCTGCCCTTCCTGTAGTTGTTTATTTGAATTGAGACTTGTGACCCTCTAATGGGGGGTTGGGCCAAGTAGTGGGCCAAGGGCGGACTTGACCCCATGTCCCCTGTAGGCGTCTCACTCTGCTGACACCGACAGCAAAGGGGAGCCAAAAAGGCCGGCGCCGGGTGGCGGGCCGGTTCACCGCTGCTTTTCTTTGGCAGAGAGAATCCACACACAGCCACACCCAGCTGGCTCCGGCAGCAGGTCCGGGACGGTGCTCCTCACAGCCGTTCTGCCCCGCCAACACCAGGATAAGGGAGACCAAGCAACAGGCTTAATCCGCTCTCCCGCAATCAACACTGGCAATGGCTTGGCGGCTCGGCGGCTCCCAGCAACCACACACAGGCGCAGCTGCCCAGCGCCCGCGCCCACACTCGCGTCCCGCCTCGCCTCAACTCCGAAACCGGAACCGGACCAGCCGCCAACAGTGAGTTCAGCACCCACCACTCAGGCGAAGGCAGAGGCTGGGCTCAGCAACAATGGAGGTGGGGGGAGGGGGCGGAGGGCTCAACGTGCAACAGGCTGACTTCACTTGATTCACTTGACTTGATTGTTTCTTTCTATTCCTTGGGTCTCACAAAATGCGTGGGGCTCCTCGCGGCTCTCGCCAGTACAATGCAAAGCAAGCAAAACAAAGGCTGGTTCCCAGCGGGGCGCCCTTGTCAGCGGCAAAAGCGAGGCAGTGGCACCCCCCGCGAGACCCAGCCGCAGACCGCCGACCGCCAACAAACAGTGCACACACAGGATTGACTCACGATGATGGCGGCTCGCTGCGGCGGCTCACTGCTCCCGGTAATGGTGGCTCACTCGCTCGCTTTTTCCGGTAGTGGCGGCTTGCTTCTCCCGGCAACGGCAGCTCGCTATGGCTCACTCTCCGCTCCGCTCCTCGCAGTGGCTCTCGCCTGGTGCGGGTGCGGGTGGGAGCGTTATCACTATAGATTCATGAAGTACCATGGGTATCTATAGATGTTGATTCAAGATGGACAGTAATACAGATTACAGGTTCTGATCAGAAGGACCATTTTTGCAGGCTTCTATCCTGGACTATTCACTGTTCCTGACCTATGGGATTCTTTTGCCAATGATCCCAGTAATGAGCATCTGGCATTTCCTGCTCCAGCCAGTGGAAAGTAAATCCATCAAAAGATTATGGTTGGAGCAGATTCTAGTGTGCATGTTTCAGTTCTGCCACCCTCTCAGGGTTATCCATCACTATAAATACTTGTTCCAACCCTGCCCAATCTTTGTCACAGAAATGAAGTTCTTAACCATGAACATTTCTAGAACTGAGGCTTTAGAATGGAAAGAGACAGTCTCATCTACTACGCTAAGAGTTCTTTACCTACTGTGACCTCAGAAAGGGACCTCATCTCAGACCTGAAGAAATTGGCTCTTTATTGGTAGCCAATCAATACAGATCAGACAAGAAGCACAATCAACACCTCAGTAAATCACACATCATGTCCTTGCACATGAACCTAGTTTTTCCTGGTTCAGACTAGACTCCAAGGAGTCAAGCACCCTACCGAACTGGCCAAACAAACAGAAATTTGGTGGAAGTCTCATCAATATCCACACCACTTTTTTTTACAGTCTAGCAGGCTCTTACATAACTGCAGTTCTGCCATCAAACATAAAAGTGAGATTGCAGATTAATTCTTAGGTTTAGATCCAGACCATATGATACTGCCGAAAACCTGGCTCAATGAGTACCCTCAACCAGCCATGGATTTCCTTATCCCACTTGAGTATGATATCATATGTTTGGCGAATAAGGTCAAATTGGTGGTGGAGTTGCCATCATCCACAGAAAATCGATTACCAATAACCAAGTCGGGGAGACTCTCTATCAATGTTCCAGTGCCTCACTGTAGATCTGAAATTTGGGGCACACACATCCTTCATATTCAACATCATCTACCACCCTCCAGTGGACAATAAAACATTAGTGGAGCAGTTTATTGACCTTATCACATCACAATTTATTATGTCCAACAACAAACATATATTTCTTGGTGATTTCAGCATCGACTCACATACCAAAGAGAAATCTTTTCAAACCCTCTACTCTAAAATCTGCACAAATCAAAGTCATCCTTATTACACAGATCCAGTTGCAATTTACTGTTCTGAATATCTCACAACCACCCTATAACATCACCTTCTCCACATTCAGGACACACAAAGCATGTCAATTATAATAACCTGGAAGTGTGCCTAAAAACAGACTTTCCAATCACTTTGAACAGCAAGATGTAAAGCCACCAATTACTCACTTCATTAGCTCTGTTACTGTGATAATCAAAAACTTGTGGTATTTACATAAAAAAAGGTTTTAGAGAAAAAAAAACCAAAGGTAAATGAAGATCACAAGGAAGGGCAAAAAAGCATTAGACTCCATGAATGATCATAGTGGTAAAAACCTTTGATGGCAAATTTAGAATTCCTTCACAGCCAAGACAATTCAGTAAAAAAAGGTTTTCGAAAATAAATTAAGCACACAAGATCTCAGTTAGAGTCAGCTTGAAGCAGAACCAAAACAGCTCTTTGAAATAATCATACCAGCCTCCAAGCCCAGTACCACTCAAGAACTGTCAGAACTGAAACTGAGATATAAAGAAGTTACACACTTCTGGTTCCCCGTGTGACTTGCACTGTCCTTCCCAGCACAGAAGCTGTCAGTCTTCTCTCTCTGACAGAGTATTCTCTCCAGGGGTGGCTGCCCTGCTACCCCAGCCACGGACATGGCAGGGGGGTGAGGCCACTGCATGGGGGTGTGACAGCACTCCCCTTCCTCTGTAGGTGCGTCAGGCAAAGAGTTGGAACCCCCGGCCTCCTTTGCTGTGTCAGGCCCTGGGAGAAATGGCCCCCAGGGGAAATTTGGCATTCATGCAGGGGATCCTAAGCATGTCTGCTCCCCCCAAATTACTAAATCACAGAGCTTGACACCATAGGGGTTCTCTCCAAAACTGCAGTGGAGCCCCACACACACCATTGCTTGGAGGGGGTCAAAGGAAAATTCCTCAGACCCTGATGGGACAATTCAAACTATCCTGGGCTCATTTCGCTACTGGGGGTGAGCTATAGCCACCTGGAACCTCTACAACAAGCATCCTATTCTCTCATTTGAAATATATCATAGGTAACTGGTTCCACTGGCTGCTTGTGTTAACTTTCCTCTCATCCTGTGGTTCTGGTGCCCCTCTCCCTCTGCTGGGGAACGGAAGTTGAGAACTTCCCTGATTGTTCCTATGGGGTATAAGAGAACCAGCTCTTCTGGACCTGGAGAGACCCACTGGCCCTGGGTTCAGCTTTAGTCCCTATGTCATTATGGCATTAGGGGACTTGTCCTTTCTGCTCTCCATTGTGCTGCTGTCTAATTCCAGTGTCTGACTCTGTCTTTCCCTTGTGCACACGCTTTTAGTGGTGGTGGAACATTCTAGATGCCAGGCAACCTTGGCCAATCCTAGAGTGTTACCTTAACCCTCCAACCCTGTCCCAACTCTTCCGCACAGCAAGCTGATACAATGTAAAATGAAGCCATGAAGTGGGCTCTGCTCGCATCTCTTCTAGGCCCTCAGCTCAGCCTCTAGCTGGCATCACTGCCAGGAACATTCCCACCAAAACTTCAAAGAGGAGTGTTCTCCTGTGTTAACTCCAGAGGCCTGGGTTGTCCCACCCTAAACATTCTGACACCTTACCATATGCAAATGTTCTTCCCCATCCCTTTCTCCTTAGGAGATGAGTGAGACACTATTGATTACTCCTTTTATGTAGGGAGGCCTTTGTTCCTTCTGTTGTGGAGCGATGACATTAACATTACCCAGCAGGATAACAAATGGTTGGAATCTGATCTTAGTCTAGCCAGAGAAATATAACAAATCTGGATGACTCAACAGATGTACACGAGGTTAAATAAACCTTCGCTCGTTACCTTCCATAGGCCCCTGCCAAAAGACTTTTTATGACCCGGGAGCTTTGTTTCACCGCATGAACAGGAATTGGAACCCATGATAAGACGATTTGACCTAACGGATCATTCTGGCCATAGCTCCATTGGCAGGGTGTGGCAGAGGCCTATTGAAAGGAACAAGCAAAGGTTTATTCAACCTTGTGTTTATTTTGCCACTACCCAGCAGTTCAAATTAAGTAAGGAAACTAAGGGAGGACATACATTCTACATCACTATTGTTGGGTTGATGTGGTCTGGAGGTGACAAATAATGAAACAAGAGGAAGAAACAGTTCTCCCATCTCTCATAACGTTCAGCCTGAAGAAGGTAGCGAATCATATTGGGCCACCGAAACGCGTCTCTTTGCTTTATGTTCATTGAGCACCCAAGCAACTTCAGGGGCCGCTAATAAAGACGTTAACGGACAAATGTGCTGACCTTGTTTCAATACAGTTGTAAAACTTGGTGAGGCAATTAATTAAGATTACGTTTTATGTCTCCAACAATTGTCACAGCATTTTAAGACTGTGGGTTTTTAATCATTTGAAATTTGATCATTGAATGTACATTGATGATGTGTTCATTATAAAATTGTTTTCGTATAAGGAATTTATTTTTATATATTGTGTATGCCAAGAGAACTGCATACAGCAAAATAAAATTCCTCTTTTAAATTATCTTTTTGGTTTTGTGTGATTGGTGATGATTGAAACAGTGTATTTATGACTATTGAGAAGTACCTGTATGTTTTGAACAAAAGGTGCCCAAAGGGATCTTGTTGTTGACAGAAGTGTCCTTTTTGGTGTCCTGTCCCTTTGGCGAGTGGGACCCCTCTCTCTCTATTTTTCACTGTAGAGATATACATTTTCTCTGTAGATGAATAACAATCCAATGCCTTCTGCATTAGGCACTGCTTCTGCTTCACATTGAAGAACTCTAAAAGTAGGACGATCTCTAAGAGCTGAACACTCTCTGGTGGTTTTTCCCTACAGCTTGCTGCTCAGTGAGCTCCAATAAGCCATTGAGAACAGCAGGTAACCTCTTACTGCAGAGGGCCAAAGGCTAGGACACTCCTGATCTTTGAGTTCCCTGGCTGGCTTTGACTGAGATTGCTTGGTCTATCTTCCCAGATCAGCACCCCTGGATCTCCCCCAAAGTTCAGGTTGAGTTCCTTTAGACACATTACTCTAATCATACAGTACTATAGTCTGCCTGTGTGGTTTTAACGTCAACCTTCTCAGAATTTTGCAAGTCATTTCATTGTGGACAGTTTAGAAAAAACAAGATAAGAGGCGTTTTCATTCAAGCACCCAAGATCTGTAACATTTTCTCCATATTCATTAGGAATGTCCCAATACTACTCCAATTTAGGAAAGATTTAAAGACTTACCTCTTTAAAGGCTATGCATAACAATGCATCAATAATTCACAACCCAGCTTTCTCTCCTATTGCCTTTTGACTTTATCCTTGTCTTTGATCATGTATAGGACTCCACTACCTTGTGACTAGGTAAGTGCTATAGAAATATCATGTAAATACATATTGTCATGGTAGGACTGACAAAAACCTTTTTTTAGAAACGGCAATAAACCCATACATTTGTCAGGTTTCACATAAGTGACAGTGCCCCATTCCCATCCTGGGAACATTTGTACGTTTACACTGAGCCTGCCTAAAGAGTAAATCCTTTTGCTTTGTGGGATTGGGAAGAGAAGACCTCAAAAGTGATTTGGTGCAGGACAGTTTCTCCATGGTGTTAAAAATATATCCATTAAAAAAATGAAATATAATAAATATGCAATTGCTCTCAAACAGAGGCATTTTCATATGTGCAATCAAGCCCTACATACAATTGCTCAAGCAGAACAGCAGATAGATCGAATTTAGAATTCAAAGAAAAATTTCTGTGGTAGACTCAGAAATCGACCTTGACAGGATTACTACAGCACTCTTCAAAGGGGTTGCACATCTTTATCCTTTTAAAGGTGATAATCAGTGGGTGCAGATTCTTGAAAAAAGCCGTGAATGAGGACCAAGATATCCAAAATTTAAAATGGGGACTACAAGAGCATGGATTTCTTCAAAAGTAGTTCACATGGAAATGTATGAAATTAATATATGTTCATGTGCATTCACGGAGATTCGTAAGAATTTCCATACATAATGTCGCTATAAATGTAAGAGATAGAAATATAACAATTATATTTCTAAAGCTTTCAAACACCCGCAAGAGTGTACTGGTGCAATCAAATTCAATGGCATACACCCAGATTCATGAAGGTGCCATTCTGCGAATAGCAATTTGCGAGAAAATGCGATTCGCAATTTGAAATTCGCAGAATGGCATTCATGTAGAAAGGCGATTGAAAAAAGCGAATCGCAACCGGCCGCAATTGCCGATTGCGATTTTGCTACAATCGCTTAAATGTCGCAGAATCGGCATTTTTCCATGTAGAAATTGCGATCTTGCGAATTGCAAAATCGCTATTTGCGATCTCGCTAACTGCGAGATCGCAAAAACATGAAGTCGCATTTCGAGCCCATTGATGACATCACAACCAGGAAGTAGGCTTTTCCCACCCACAAACAGAACACAGAGCCAGAGAGTGGAAGCAGCATTCTGAGGAGCTCCAAACCTTTGACTGTGCAGCACCCCAGCAGGACACAAAACCTCAACATGTCCCAGGATGCAGCAGGGAGCAGTGGGCAGGAGAGGAAGCGAAAACTCAAGTTCTCAGTACTAGAACTGGAGCACTTGATTGAGGGGGTAACCAAGAACCATGTACGCCTCTTCGGCAAAGATTCCCGGAGGGTTCCAGAGGCAGACAAGCGCAGAATCTGGCAGCGCATCCGCGCTAAAGTAAATTCGGTTGGGGTGACCCAGCGGTCAATTGATGACCTCAAAAAGCGCTGGTACGACCTGAGAGGTCGTTCAAAGGAGCGTATTTGCCGAGAGGCTCGGGGAGCGACTGGCCACCGGTGGAGGGGAACCTATAGCCACACCAAACACTCCTTTGGAGGACGTCATTGAGGACACCATTGCACCAGAAGCCTGCATGGGGTGATCCAGCTGGACTCGTCCCGACCCAGCCAACAATCAGATAGTAAGTGCCATGCAACTGTGACCCTGTCCCCCAACAATGCCCATTACTCCTGAGCTAGCAATATGACATCCCCAACAATGCAGGCCATGCACACCGGAAATGCCCCATTGCATTTTGGTAGTTGTAGTGAAATCATATATCCCCAGTTAGCTCAACACAGCCAGACCTGCCAAATCACAGTTAATCCAAAAGCCAGTCAGGGTAAGCAAGCCTGCATGCATGTATCAACATCGCATGTGCAAGATACATAACATTAATCATGCACCCTTTCACAATACAGGTGCTGTTGAGCAACCCAGCACAGATAGCGAGGCCCTGCACATCGCAGATACCCAGGAGGACACTGAGGGTGAGGGTCCGTCCAACCAACGACCCGGTCCATCACATCCACCTGCAGTGCTTACACCACCACCACCACCTCGTGTGGACAGGGCCACCCCTGCAGACACAGGTGTCCAGCCAACACCCCAACATACACCCTCAGCAGTGGTACAGGCCCCACCACCAGCGCCTAGGAGGCAGACGAGGCGCACAGCTGGAGCACGAACACACTCCAGCGCACTGAGGCGCCAGCAGCGTCAGGCCTCAACAGGCACGGGCAGGGCACTCCTACTTCCAGATCCTGGAGTAGCCATTGAACGCCGCATGCTGGCGGTGCACCGTACCCAGGCGCGTCACCTGGCACCTATACACATCCAGCTGCAGGCGACTGGCCAAAACATCGCCCAGATGACCGCTGCTGTCAGAGAGAACAGCCAGCTGCTGGTAGCCCAGCAGGACATGACCCGCCGCCGCCACCGCCAACTACTGGCCCGCCTGTCGGCCTACACCAGGTCGAACCACATTGTTGGTAATGCAACGTCACAGCTGGCACGCAGGTCACTTGCCATGCCGGCCCAGATGGTACAGTGTTGCCAGGATGTGGCCAGGTCACTAGACCTGCTGACAACAGCAGTGCTGGGCAGCCAGCCCACTGCCCATGGAGAACCAGGGGGGCCTGACGATGTGAGAGAGGTAGCGTTGACAAACAGCAGCGCATATTGCCACCTGTGCCTGTACGTCGCCGCAGCAGCAGGCCCACAGCATCAACTCGGGCCGACACCGTCCCTCAGGACCCAGAGAGACGACTTGGTGCGTCTCGTCGCAACTGACAGTGAGAACTTGGACTCTCTCGGGGAGGCCATGCTGGACACCCCTGCAAGCCCTCTACTCCTGCATGGGGAGGTATGAAGTAATACTCTCTTCATCTGAGACCAAAGTTACAAGAGGCCAATTTATTGTGCTTTAACAATAAAGATTAATGGTCTGACTGAAATCCAACTCATGTCATTATTTCATTAGTCATGCATGAGTGCAGTGTCTTGTGAGGGGAATTGGTGCACTAGAAACAGTTATTAGTGATGTGGTTGCGGCGCCTGTGTCCTTCTGCAGGATTTTCTCCGCGTGCATGACGCACACGTGGAGGTGGGCGGTTGTTCCCTTCCGACTCACTGCAGATATCTCCACTGGTATCCTGCGCTTGGTAGCAATGTTGTGGAGTATTGCACACACAGCCACGATGCGGCAGCAGACCACAGGTGTGTATTTGATGGCCCCACCAGTCTTGTGCAGTATGCGGAAACAGCTCTTCAATAGGCCAAATGTCCTCTCGATGCAATTTCTTGTGCGTATGTGTGCAGCATTGTAACGCCGTTGCTGTGGTGTGGCAGGGTTGAGGTATGGAGTGAGGAGGTACTCACGTAGACCGTAGGCGCTGTCACCTGAAGGTAAGAAGCACAGGGTGAGTGCCTGTTCTGCGCAGATACATGATCACAGTGTAGTATTTGGGGGCATGTGTACTTACCTAGTAGGTGTCCTTCGCCAAAGTCTCCCCTGGCCAGTCGTGTGTGCATGCCGCTGTGCCGGAAGATGAAGGAGTCATGTATGCTCCCTGGATTTTGTGCCACTATGTCCGTGATGATAGTCTTGGCGTTGCACACCATCTGGATATTGAGGGAGTGGTAGGACTTGCGGTTGCGGTACATGTATTCCGTTTGTGCTGGTGGGCAGATGTGGATGTGGGTACAGTCAATGCATCCAATTACATGTGGGAATTGTGCAATGTTGTAGAATTTCAGCTTGGTGTCATTCAAGTCCTGTTGGGTAGTGGGGAATGAGATGTAGTGGTGTAGCCGGGTCAGCATTGCATCCAGGAAACTCCTTAGGCAGCGGGACATGGTGGGCTTGGATATCCCCCCTGCAACAGCGACTATCCCCTGGAAGCTTCCGGAGGCCAGTAGGTGCAGGCTGCACAATACCTGGACATGGGTGGGCACGGCATTGGTCCTCCTTGTTGGGTGCTGCATCAGGGGGTCTAGGTCCCGGATCAGCTTGATGATCATTGCCCCATTCAGGCGGTACTTCAAGTAAATTTGCTCATCAGTTTGGCCCAGGAGGGTGATCCGCTGGCGGAATATTCGCTCCTGGATCCTGCGTCTGTTCTGTGCTGCTCGCTGTAGCCTTTGCCGCCTGACCACCATGTAGAGTCCTGGCATTGTGAGAGTCCTCATGCTCCAGCTGCGTCCCCATAAGTGTGTTTGGTCAGAGCTGCACTTGTTGGTAGTTTTGTAAAGTAAATTTTTTTTTTCCTTAATGGTTACCACCTGGTTTGGGTTCTCCTTAAATTGCGCCTCGCAAATAGCGATTTTTGGGTTTTTCGCTTTTTGCGATTTTACTTGAATAGCGATAGCGAATATTTTGCGAAATCGCAAATTGATTTGCAGAATCCATGGTATCTCGCATATTCCGATTCGCTAATGGGCTTCTTCCAGGATTCTGCGAATTTATTTGCGATTTCGCAAAATTGCTTTAGCGAATTCGCATTTTTTGAGTTTTCACTTTCATGTATTCCTTTTCTTCAAATTGCGCTCTCAATTGCGAATTCGCAGCCATTGCGAGCGCAATTTGGCTTCATGAATCTATCTGTATATCTTGCAATTTGCAATGTGCTAATTCTGGGCATTTTTATTTTTTGTACAACCAGCGTCGCAAATGTATTTGTTGATAAACTAATGTATTAAAAGACTCCTTTGTAAGCAGCTGTTATAAATAGAAAAATTTGAAGTGACAAAAAGAGTAGTGCTTGGTGCATTTGTGCTGTGCAACTGAGCCCCAAAATAAATTCTTGCACTCCAGACAAATAAATTGATCAACAACTTTGCACTTGGCATTTCTAAATAAAAGAAAAACCTCAACTTGATGGAAAAGTAGTGGGAGAGAGAGAAAATTACATCAATCATTGTAGCAACTTAATCAACATTTTTTCAATCAACATGATACAAAAGAAAATACTATAGGGCCGAACAAAAAAATTGGAGCATATTTATGTGCCCCTTCAGCTGTCATAGCATCACTTTTTGTAATGCTCTGGCAGCACAAATCACAAAATCATATTTGTGAGGTCACGCAAAGCCACTTTACTTGACTTTGAATGGCCTCATGGAGTAAGGCAAAGCAGCACAAACAGCTGTGTTGCCTTACTCTGCTTTAGGGAGGCGTTCCATGGGTGTTGCGGTTGGTGGTCCCACTAGGGTGACCAACTGTCCGTAAATTTCACGGATCGTCCGTTATTTGGGCCCCATGTCTGTTGTCCCTAAGAATCTCTCTCAGGGATGTCTTTAGTCCATAATTTCAGACATTGGAGCACACTGCCCCCGGCAAGCAGCCTGAGAGTTCTGTAACTCTCACTGGAGGGGCCAGCTCGCACTCCTGCTGTGAACAATGACCTGCAACAGTCCCTACCCAACATGGCACTGATTGCTATCGGCAAAACACACAAGATGATGGACGGAATGTTGCACAATGGTAAAATATTCACTCCCAGTCACAGATCTGGGTTTAATCCATCGTTATTTTGCTCACCAAGCCACCCCAGTTCAGACATGGCCATATGCAAATCAGTTTTGACCCTGTGCCTCATAAGAACAGTCCAGCCCGAACTGCCAAGCTATGTCTTCCCTGGACAGGAATCAAGCATCCTAGGACTGGTTTCTGGCTATCAGCCGTCTTCAGCCAGGACAGCTTGACTCCAGTGGCTTAGTGAGCACAGGACCCACGTCTGGGCATACCCTTCCCACATAGGGTGAACAGGAAAACACACAAGATGATGGACGGAATGTTGCACAATGGCAAAACATTCACCCCCAGTCACAGATCTGGGTTTAATCCATCATTATTTTGCTCAACAAGCCATCCCAGTTCAGACATGGCCAAATGTAAATCAGTCTTGACCCTGTGCCTCATGGGAACAGTCCAGCCCGAACTGCCAAGCCATGTCTTCCCTGGACAGGAATCAAGCATCCTAGGACCGGTTTCTGGCTTTCAGCCGTCTTCAGCCAGGATAGCTTGACTCCAGTGGCTTAGTAAGCACGGGACCCACGTCTGGGCATACCCTTCCCACATAGGGTGAACAGCAAAACACACAAGATGATGGACGGAATGTTGCACAATGGTAAAACATTCAACCCCAGTCACAGATCTGGGTTTAATTCATCGTTATTTTGCTCACCAAGCCATCCCAGTTTAGACATGGCCATATGCAAATCAGTCTTGACCCTGTGCCTCATTGGAACAGTCCAGCCTTAACTGCCAAGCCATGTCTTCCCTGGACAGGAATCAAGCATCCTAGGACTGGTGTCTGGCTATCAGCCATCTTCAGCCAGGATAGCTTGACTGCAGTGGCTTAGTGAGCACGGGACCCACGTCTGGGCATACCCTTCCCACATAGGGTGAACAGCAAAACACACAAGATGATGGACGGAATGTTGCACAATGGCAAGACATTCACCCCCAGTCACAGATCTGGGTTTAATCCATCGTTATTTTGCTCACCAAGCCATCCCAGTTCAGACATGGCCATATGCAAATCAGTCTTGACCCTGTGCCTTATGGGAACAGTACAGCCCGAACTGCCAAGCCATGTCTTCCCTGGACAGGAATCAAGCATCCTAGGACCGGTTTCTGGCTATCAGCCGTGTTCAGCCAGGATAGCTTGACTCCAGTGGCTTAGTGAGCACGGGACCCACGTCTGGGCATACCCCTCCCACATAGTGTGAACAGCAAAACACACAAGAGGATGGACGGAATGTTGCACAATGGTAAAACATTCAACCCCAGTCACAGATCTGGGTTTAATCCAGCGCCACAGGAGAGCCCGTCTGCGCCTGTCCACGCCCCGGACGCGCACAGCGCTAGTCTCCCTGCCCGTTCTTTTACTCAGCTGATGGCTGGTAAGAAAGGGTATAGTCGTAATGAGCTAATGGCGCTAAATACAGCTAAATGTCGAGGGGGCAGTCACTGGGAAGCTGCTGATTGCACCTCCAAGGTATGCTCTTCTTGCCGTTTTCGCTTCCATCCCACCACTGTTGGCCCTGTCCCGCAAAGTATCAACTATACCACGATTTCAGCTGCGTTAATCAATTCCGGGTCCTTGGTTAAACACGCTGCTGATGTTTTGAGCTTCTAGCAGATGTCCAACTTGATCTACTCTTTATCACCGAGACATGGCTAAATGGTTCCTGTGCCCCGGTGGTGGAGCTCGCCATTCCCAGAGGCTTTAAAATTATGTTGGCGGACCGCTCTGTGGGGAGAGAAGGCGGCGTTGCTGTGGTATTCAGGGGTAATTGGACCTTCTCCTATGAGCACCCAGAAGATCTGGGTGAAGGGGAGGTTCTTCATTTTTCTCTTGCTTTCAACCCTCATTTTATGTTGGGAGGCACGCTGGTGTACCGGTCCCCAGGACCTGAAGCGCCGTTTATTACTGCTTTGGAGGACGTGAATTTGCCTCCCACACTGAGGTTTCCTAAGTCTCTCCTTCTTGGGGACTTTAATATTCATGCGGATGTTCCTGACTCTTCGGAATCAAGATATCTAATTGACTTCCTGAATCTTGCTCAGCTTAAACAGTCGGTTAAGACGCCGACGCATGTTGGGGGGCACCTACTTGATCTAATTTGCTCCAATTTTATCATTTCTTTGTCTTGCCCTGAAAGTGTGACATGGTCCGATCACCACTTGATCAGATTCTCATGGCCACTAGATAAACCCGCTGGGGTCTGTGCTATCTTGCCTAGCGCCTGCCCCCAGAGGATCAACCTATCTGCGCTCTCTGATACTTTATCCCGGAGCCAACCTCTCTTGGGGTCTGAGGTATCAGATGCAGGGTAGAGTTTTAATACCTGGATTGGCAGGGGGGCTGTGTCCTCTATGAATCAGGGCTCTGGTCATAAAAAGCGTTCTTCCCCCTCTAAGCCATGGTTCCCTCACGCTTTGCGTGAAATGAAATTGGGCTGTAAAAAACTTGAACGGTGTTGGAGACTTGGCTGTCAGCCTGCTGCTAAGACAACTCTCTGTGCCGCCCAGAGAGAATATTATGCTGCAATTAGGACAGCCAAAGGCATCTATTATGCAGGAAGGATCGCCAAGGCTAACAATAACAGCAAAGAAATGTTTGCCATTGTTAAGAGCTTTCTCTCTCCGTGTGCTGAGCAACCTTTGTTGCCTTCCTCTGAACAGTGGTGGGAGGATCTGTCCTCTTTCTTTACAGATAAAATTGTGAAGATTCAGGACAGCCTGCGCATAGCATGCCATAATCAGAGGACCTTGCCTTCCTTGCCTTCTTTGCCTCCCTCTAAACTCCCCAACTGTCAGTTCGGGGAATTTTCTCCCTCTGCTGAAGCGGACATACTGGCTGTCTTGAGGTCCATGAAATCTGGGTCTCCTACCGATCCATGTCCGGCTCGTCTGTTAGGAGGGGTGGCAGTAACGGTATGTGCAGAGGTTACCCAGATTGTTAACCTCTCCTTTACAACTGCTACAGTTCCGATTTGTTGAAAGCAAGCCAAATTATTGCTGCTCTTAAAGAAATCAGGTTTGGATCCATCAGCTCCGTCTAACTATCGACCTATTTCCCCGCTAGCGGTGCAGGCCAAGGTCTGTGAAAAATTGGCGTTTCGCCAGTTGGACGCTTTTGTGGAGGCTTCCAATGTTCTGCACCCAGCTCAGTCAGGGTTCTTTGCTGCTTATAGCACTGAAGCAGCACTGGTAGAGATGTCAGAGGCTCTTCGGGAGTGCCTGGACGGAGGCGGCAGAGCGGCACTGGTTTTGTTAGACCTATCTGCCGCCTTCGACACGGTGCCCCATCAGCTTCTTCTCGCCAGGCTGTCTGCTATTGGCATCACTGGCTCCGCCTTAGAGTGGCTGACGTCATTCCTGAACAATCGAACCCAACAAGTGTGGATGCCGCCACATGCCTCCTCTGCCAGGACACTTTCTACACGGGTGCCTCAGGGGTCTACCCTTAGCCCTCTGTTGTTTAATATTTACTTGACCCCTTTGATCTTTCTGGCCGAGCAATTAGGTGCAAAAATAATTGCCTACGCCGATGACACCCAGCTTTTGTTTACATGGCCAGGTGATAATCTGGACACTTCTGCTGTCCAGCTCGGTCTCTCATCGGTCTTCCGTTGGCTTGCACTAGACCAACTGAAGTGCAATGAGGAAAAATCGGAAGTCCTCCTCTATGGTGATTTCCCTATTAACTTTAGAGAACTACTGTGGCCACCGGACACTCCCTGCCCCAATTCAACGGGTAGCCAGGCAAAAAACTTGGGAGTATGGTTTAGTTAAAATCTTACATTTGATGACCACATAAAAAAATGAACAGGCCTCTGCTTTGGGACTCTTAAAGCCTTACACAGATTCTTTCCCCTGCTCCCGAGGGAAGCCAAAGAGACAGTTTCACGTGCCCTTATCCTTTCTCGGTTAGACTACGCAAACGCTTTGTTCATTGGTATTCCAGCTTACCTTATCAAGCGTCTTCAGATAATCCAGAATGCTGTGGCTAGACTTCTTTTTAACATCTCGAGGAGGTTTAGCGTTCGGCAACATTCGCATAGTCTACACTGGCTACCTGTGGCACAACGGATTCCGTTTAAATCTTTGGTTCTCTCCTTCAGAGCCACGCACGATCAAGGTCCTCATTACCTGAGAAAGCGTTTTTCCATGTATGTTCCCAATCGCTGCTTTAGGTCGGCCAACCAGTGTCGGATGTTCCTTCCACGATTCTAGCGCGCTCGGCTAGGCTGACAATCTATCTCTGCAAAAGCAGCTAGAGCTTGGAACGCACTTCCCATGCAACTCTGCCCTATTCAAGATATTCGTTCCTTTAAAAAAGCATTAAAAACACATCTCTTTACCATAGCAATCTAATTTCCATCTCCACCCATTCTGCCTCTCTGCACGAGCTCGCGCCAGGATACTCCAGAGTAATTGAGCGCGCTACAAAACTGTTTATAACATAACATAACATAACATAACATTCACAGATCTGGGTTTAATCCATCGTTATTTTGCTCACCAAGCCACCCCCAATTCAGACATGGACATATGCAAATCAGTCTTGACCCTGTGCCTCATGGGAACAGTCCAGCCTGAACTGCTATCGGCCCATTATCAATCTGTATGTTGGCCTAATTATCACAAACAGAATGATAATGGGCCTCAATGTGCAGTCGCAGGCTGACCTCTTTTTACTAGTAAGTTTACTCCACATGATGCCCTGTGCAAACTCCAGCATGCAGTCAGTCAGTATTTGGTGCTTGATTTTCTCTCCACAACAATCAGAATCTTTTAGAGGAGTCAATCTCTGACTGTGAGCCAGAGAGTGACTTCTCAAAATAATGTTCAATAATCACAGACAATATTTGCCCTGCTTGGCTCTTATCTGTGAGATAAGACAACCTAGTGCAGAAACCATATAAATAAATTATGATGATATGAAATACGACAAAAATACCTGCACAGTTGCTCAATGCTGCATGGGTACCAAAAAGCGTGAAGTTTGCGATTGTCGCAACCTAATATAAACTTACTTTGACTTGTACATATGTTGGTTGTCTATTTACGTACTCATATCCTATTGTGTGACCTCCTCTGATGTGTCTGTAAAACGTACCCTTTGTTCCAATTTTTTTTCCAGAATTCTGACCTTCCGTCCCTCCTGAATTTGCACCCATGCCAGTTGGTCACCCTCATTCCCACACAATACTCATGGATTTTAATGCTTCCCCAGATTTACAAAACCATGCAAACCTGGACATGTAGCAAAACCTTGCGCCCCAGGGGAGGTGCAACGAGTATGAATAACTTTATTTCTCCTTATTTTCCCTTTTTCCATGTGTGCTGCATTCTGCAGCAGACATAGAAAGATCAAAAAGTCTCTTAGGACCCTTCCTGCACAAAAACATTCCTGTAGACAACACAGGCTCCCTTGCATCATAGTGTAAGGGTCCCTACATTGGCGCTAGGATGCTGAAAGGTTGCCAGCATAGGGGGAAAGGACAGGAATGCACCATATTGGAGAAATACGGTGCATTCCTGCCCTTTCACTTTGATGTAGGGCAGCACAGCAAGGTGACTTGCTGAGGTGTCCTACGCCAAAAGCCATGAAAATGAGGCCCATTAAATGTGAAAATCTATGAATGAAAAATGTCCATGAGTGACTGATGTATGTTAGAGTGGGGTTGACCCTTGTGATAACTTGATGTGCATCTCTAGTTTGAGTGCCCAACACCATGTGAAAGTGGTATCCTAACTATTACTTAATTACCTTATCGCTGTCGCTTCTCTCCAGTCTCTCCTCCAGCTGGAACAGGAACCAGAAAGCATCCAGGCTCCCCTGACCAATCACAATGCTGCTATACAGCGTTGTGATTGGTCTGAGCACTTTAGTTCGGCACTAAGCCAGGGAATGGGGACCTGGGCATGTTCTCCATGAAGGCTGTGATGCAGCCTGCTTGTAGAACATGCAAAGTGCTCATGACTGTTTGACCGGCCCGAGAGGGCTGGCCAAGCAGTCATGCCCACTTGCAGTGGGCAAACCACTCACCCCTTGCCCTGGTCTGAGAGGAGAGCAGCGCCGCCTTCCCTTGCCGCAGAGTAGCAGGAGCAAATGAAATGATAATAACATTCAGTTATTATCATTTTATTTATCCTTTAGTTCCACTGCTTAAAAGCAGTGGGGCAATGCTCCCCTGCCTTAGCAGAGGAGCCACCACTGCCCCCACCATTGGTTGCTAAGACATTTGTTCATCGACAAAGAGAAATTGAGAAGAAGCAAAAATTTACATCAAATACCAGGAACGGATATGGTTCATTTGGGTATACACAAGATTCAAGTGTGAGTGAAAGGGTTTTATTAACAAATTATGTTAAATCAATTTATTTATTCGGTAAATAGCAATATGTTGTGATCATCATTACAGATTCAAATAATCCATTAGTTGGTATTTATTTCAAAAAGACAAAATACCACATTAGTACGTCTTACAAGTAAAACGAAGAAAATCAGGGGTGGGAGGAACTTGCAGATTTTCACACCATGGAATTATGCAGCGTTACATTAAAACTCCACGAGATTCCATGGAGTTCACTGAGCAGCCAGAAATCAGTACGTTGCTCTGCTCCTACTGATTTATATAATTGGGAGCTTGTTCTGTGCTGAAAAATCAGCGTGAAAGATACCACGGGCGCACCAGAGGGCGCTGCTTCTTTGCTGCTGCTCAAGTCAATTTTTGACTCGAGCAGCAGCTTTCTCACTGTTAACAGTTGCGACCATCCGCATTGAGACTCGCCAACTTAATGTTAGTGAGCTACATGCAAGAAAAAACTCCACCACCCAGCAGTTTCCATATTTTTGCTGGAACTCTGCATTATGGGCACGGTCCTTAAATGAAGGCTTGAACTGATGTCAAGTGCCCCCCACCAGGACTGATGTTGAGAAGTCCACAATTAGTCCATATTTTTGACAGCTTTTGGAAATCCTGAAACTCTGATTCAGATAAACCATGAGTTTGTTCGATACACCCCCACAGGTTAGGGTGCGCCTGATAAAAGCTTTGCAACAGACACATTGAAGCAGAAACATGTCAACCACTTTTTAACACATTTGCCTAATTGGATGTGTCTGGCAATTTAGCCAGGTAGTTTTCATCCTACTCACTTGTTTTTACTGCTACCTGGTTTTCCACCATTAAAGATTTTTGGGAATAAATCAAGGCATCTTTTAAATCTAACACCTTTTTCATGATCAAATACCCGATTCACAAAAAAACAGCTCCGCTGTAACCAGGCATTATAGCACACCAGAGAGGCATTCGGCCTCTCTGGTGGGGACCCAATGATGAAACATGTCACCAACTAGGTTGGAAATTAGGGTTCTTCTTAAACCAAAAGTTTTTTTTCCATTTGTTGACTTTTCCCCTCTTCTTCTTCTATTAATTTGGTCTCACTCTTCAGTTGTTTACCAGGGGGATTGAGAGTGACTGCCTTAATTTCCCTGAATTTCCCTCTCTCTCTTGTTGTTATAATCTGAGTAGGCAAAACTCCATGAACTCTGCCGGCAGAGAGTTAGTTATCGCCCACACCTAGAGAAAATACAACAAGTGTGTTCCATAAAGGAATTCCCTAATCTAAGTGAATAGATGCTCAGACATGAAAATGGCAATTTCTTCAATAAGCAAGCAAAATGTGTGGGTTCAGGAATGAGAGAACGAAAATGCCTAGGCATGAAGCCTTCACACTAAGCAATAAGAACATTGCAAAGCTGGAAAGTATTCTCAGACATAAACGAGCAGGTGCATATAGAGTCTGAATAAGAAAGAGAAGGGCTCAAATGGGTCTCTTCAATACAGTCCTGCTCTATCCTAAAACTGCAACATTGGAAACAAATATTAAATTTCCCATACATGGCAACCTATACATTCTCTGCAAACGTCTGGGAGCAGGGGAACCCCCTAGGTTATCATGTCTTCACAATGCAGCACAATGTTGATTCTTTGAAATAATACTCTAGGAACATATTGCGGTTCAGACAGTTCTTTCCACACATCTCGTTTCCTGCTATTTCCTCTCCTCCCAGTGAGAATCTCTCTATCAGTTGTCTAATCCATAACAAATGCCTATTCACTAGCTAACAGAAGTCTTATGGAAAGTTGCAGCATCTGCAGTGGAAGAGAAAAACCATCCTGTGCATTACAACAGTTTACTGAGGAAACAGGCCATTTAACCCTAACGCATAAAATCAATGTTAAAATGACTTTAGTATTCAGGCTAAGTCAGTACCTTATGTTACTTCATTAGTGCTTGCAATGCCTAAGTATAATTACCTACTACAAAAATTGCATTTATTATATGTATTGTTTAGCATTAAACTTAGCAATTTTAAATTAAATGAGTTTAGTTTGCAAAAATGAGGATATTGGTTCTATCAACGTCCCCTTCGGTTGGGTAGAACAGCCATCACAATTTATCACAAATGAATCTATAAGGTGCACCCTTTCCCTTTGCTGAGATATCTATCTTACTCTTTAAGGTTTCCTTCTCTTTCAACTCCTTGCAAGCCTTGCTCATTCTTTCTTCCATATCTATTTCTTCTCTGTTTTGCTGTTTCCTTTTTTTATTTTTTATATTAAACAAAAAACAATAATCATTACTGGCTTAACATTAATATAACCCCTAACAATCCACTACTCGTAGTTCCAAGCCAGCTAATTATAGCACAAGATCCTTTAGCCAAGGTTCCAAGCACACTAGTTGTTTCTAAGGTTTCTAATATAGGCTTTAAGTCAGAAATGTTCTTTACAACTTATTCTATCATCTTTCTCTTGTCAGGTATGTATGAACAACAATGCTGTGCTTTCAACATTATGCAGACTCACCTTGCTCTGCCAGCAATATGTCTAATGGCAACCAATGCTGTACTGACTGCTAGCAAAGCATTAGATGTACTAGTGGCTAACTCATCTACTACTGTAGAAAGCTTTCTGATGTTCTCATTATTCCCACTGGGAAAATTATTGCACCAAAAATAACTTCCACTAATTGTTTCCCCTCAATCACATTCGATTTATGTCTTTGAGATGGATTTATTGTTAGAACATCTTTACTATGTACATGCTATACTTTATAGAATAATAAAGCTAAATAGCAAACACCCTCCCAGTCAGCAGGCAACTGGAAAAATGTTTCTTGCCCACAAATAAATACTCCAGGAATAACTGGTACTTACCCTGTTATTATTTGAGCAGGCACTCCAAGAACTTCGAATGTATATTCACAACTACTTATCCCGGGGTGCCTGGTTCTAATGTGATTCCTGCTTTGGTAAAAGCATAATTTCCCCTTTTGTGTCTGTCTAATTGCAATTTAGGATATATAACTTTCTTTGCTTACTCATCTTCCACTTCATTCTAAACATTCTTTAAAATATGTTCTTGTTTTGTTGCCTTATGAAACATATGAGCTCTCCGTTCTATTAATGCTTGGATGAATTTCTCTTCCAATGGTTTTATTGAGCATGTCAAATTTCATTCATATGCCTTTACAGTCTCTATCTTTGTAGGGGGATCTAAAGAAAAAACAAGATGTCTCTATCGCCTTAGCTTGTGGGTGAGTATTCATACTTTGCCGAAGAGGGACTTCAGAAAGAATAAAGTCATAATTAGAAAAATAATATTCAAAATGATTTTGGCTATGAAACAGGCTGAGCAATATGCTACATGTGACAGAGAAGGAAAGTGGAATATTATGTTAGGTCATATCCTCAGTAGGCCTGAGCATGAAATTCCACACAACTCGCTGAGTTGTTCCCACTACATGCTCCGCATAGACCGCGGAGTGCCACAAATCTCTGCTGAGCGGAATTTTTTCTTTGCTGGCACTCAGCAACATTAAGTTGGCGAGCAAGGAAAATATTACTCCAGACCACATCCCAGAGAGATTTCTCAATGAAGGCGGTTGTGGATGGTTGCTAACGGTCACGTTGAGAAACGTTCCGTTTGTATTGAGGAAGTTGACGCTCGAGTAGAACATCTACTCGAGTGGCAGAAAGAAGCAGCGCCCTCTTGTAATGTGCATGGTGCCATTCACATTGATTTTACAGCATGGCACAACCATCGGGCACTATAATTCAGCACGAACGGCATAAAGTAACATACTTCATTGCTTGCGGAACTCCGAGTACCATGGCAGATTTTTTTGGTCACTTCACGGAGTTCCGCGTAGCGTTACTCTGCGAACTCTGCCCAGGCTTGATCCTCAGTAGCTGAAACAGGTGAATGTTTGCAAACATAACAGTCATTAGCATCTAAAGCATGTAATCTAGGATAAACATTTGGTGTAAAATCCCCATTTGAAGCTTCTATAAATGAAGCTTTTAATCTTGTCTTATCCATTACGTGTGCAGGAGATGTAGGTACATGTGTAGTTCTAGGTGTTTTTATATCTGGGATAATACTAATACTGTCTAAAACAATATGCATTCTAATATAACAACTATTAGTGTAACAACACTTACTATTCTACATCTAGCCTTGGTAAGGAAACACATGTTTGTCCACAGTCAGACCTTTAATAGAATATAGTGTGGTATCGGGTTCTATCAGGTCTACATACTTGCAGAAACACTCGGACACCATAAAACAGAAGTTGGCACGGAAACTGAAAATGCAAAGAGACAAGTTTATTAGGACCCCATGGGGTGGTGGTACATTCCTACAGCACCCTTCGGCAATGCAAGACGTATCACACCGAACATCGGTGCGCGACCTCTTTTATACAGTTTAACAGCAATAAAAAGGTAGGTGGTATACATTAGAACAGTTTTAGGTACATATAAGGGCATTTTTGGAACACAGCCAACATGTTGGAGGGGTTTAATACCACTGGTCAGTTGGGAGGAACATTCCTAAGGAGTGACCGCTTTCTTGTCCAAAGATCAGATGTACGCATGCGTGAGACTGACCATTACTAAAAATAGCCTGTTGCTGGGCAGGGTAAAGGTTCATTGGCATGAAGGAAGGACGAAAGGGCACGCTGACCACGAGGCCGCATGTTCATACAAAATGGAAGCCACCGAATACAAAATGGCCCCGCACGTTTAGTCAAGTTAACAGAAATGTTCGTGTAGCTGAGCTTAAGGCTAACTCAGGTACTGCCAAATTACGACAGACGACCCTTTTAGCGTTTAGCAGAAGCTACCTCATAATGGAAGTAATCCGAATGTTCATCATTAATATCGATCAGCATAATTTGCTTTACTGCAGCATTACTCATCTGTACATTTTTAGCAATAGCTCGTTTGGATGGGATACAGGCTGTAATACATACAGTACATAAAGTAGGACCACATTGAATACATAGGCAACAAAAGAAAAATATCCCAATAATCACACATAGAACAGTTCGCAGTTTCCAACCCCAGGTACAAAGCAGAGCCCAAAACCAGCTAGAAAAAGTCCAAGTACCATTGTCAGTGTGAATTTCAGAGGCATTTTTGTGCAACCTAGAGATAGCATCATACACAGATGGTGAATTATCTGGCACATAAACACAACAACTACTTCCGATGATGCGGCATGCACCCCCACGATCAGCTAACACTACGTCCAGAACCATCCGGTTCTGAAGCATAACGATTCTTGTAATCTGAAGCTCTTCAGTTATATTCCCTAAAGCGGAAGCAGTTTCATTAGCAACTGCCTCCACAACACGTGTTAACCGTCTAATTTTCCTGCTGTTTAGGGCAGCACCTACAAAAGAGAACAACCCTAAATTAAAATCCACATATTGTTGTAGTGAGGTGTCAGTTTGGTCGACATCATCAATACCCAATGTTCTCTTAACTCTATTCAATATAAAATCGTGATATAATACAAAATCATTATGGTACATAGGTGGGGCAATAAACACAGGGGGTAATACAAAAGATATATAACATGTACCTAACCATCCAAGAGGAAGATGATGATAACCTTTATTACCGCAAATAAAGTAAGTGTTTCGTGAGGACACAAATGAAACACCATTGGGTGTATCAAAGGCAAGAGTAACATTGCATTCGCTTCTTCCCACCGGAATTGTTCCCTTATTCCTAATACAAAGGTCTGCTTTTGTATCAATAACTGTAATTACATGTAAACTGGTCATATTTGTAAGTCTCTGATTGGTGAAGATACGAGGCGTAGATACATTGTCCGGTCGATATTCTTCCCACTCGAATTTAGTTCCTTCTGCTTGTGGATAGCCATCTCGATCGTTATAGCAAACCTTGTTCAATCGAAAAAGTAGTCCACCTTTTGTTGGCCATCTCAATGTAAAGAGAAGTGTGTACCAAGCATTACATGAACCATTGTGGGAAAATGGAAGAGGAATAAGAGGTGTTCCTCCTTTCTTTTGATGTCCCGGTAACATCCCACAAACCCAACAGTTGGATGTATTTGTCATATTGTGTGTGTGATGTAGAATTTGAATGAAACTGTTATTCAAGTAAGTCTGTCTATGTCTCTCCTCATGATAGGGCAAAGTAAAATGGAAATGTTCAGATGGAATTGGAGTGGTAGGCAGTAAATAGTCCCGTGCAGGAAACAGTCTTTCTATAGTCCAAGCTATTACTGCTATTACCACCATAGTCGTAGCAAAAAGAACTGCACCCAAAAATTTTCTATTTCTCAATGTCATAGGTGCCATAGTACAAAGAACGAAAGTTTCAAAAACCAAACTAAAAACAAGAATGTGGTGCTGAGAACCGAGGCTGCTGCTGGTGTCTTCTCCGAGATTCAAGACGGGTGTCGCTACACTGGACAGAACTGATCCCCCCCCCTTGATATTCCCGGCTTCCGTTTTCACAAACCTCGGAACGGTTACCAACCAGTCACAAAAATACAAAAATGTATTATTTCCTTGGCCGTAGATTGTACTTCACTCCGCCAGAAATAGCGTGGTCCGGGAAGGCTCCCTCCGACTCGTTGGGCATAACAGCTGGGCTTTTCTCCGCATTCAAGATGTCTCTGTAATCGGACAGCACTTCAGGGTTCACCAGGTCCGGAGAGACACGTCGGCAGTGCGTTGAATGTATCCACCGCTTCTTATTCGTGACTCGCACAGCCGTTCGCGTTGCCAGCAGCACTTGTTCAGGGCCACGCCATCTCGGCTCCAAACTGCTGGATCTCTCAAACACCCGGATCATGACATGGTCGCCAGGACGAAGATTGTGAGCCTCTCCAATGGAATTGTCGGGGAGCGCTTCTCGAACCTGTTGATGAATAGAAAGTAAATCATTTGTTAATCGTGCTAAATAATCGTTCATCATTATACAAGGCACATCATGTATCAAACGAGGCTTTGGAACTCCCCAGATATTCATGGGCCTTCCAAACACCACCCATAGGGTGTGAGGCCAGTTCGAGAGTGTGGCACTGATCTAATAGACAATAATGCCAATGGCAAAGCATCCGGCCATTTCAAAGACGTGGATGCCACGATCTTTGCTAGCTTCAGCTTCAGAGTCGCATTATACCTTTCTACTAGACCTGCTGACTGTGGGTGGAATACAGTGTGGAATTTTTGTCTAATTCCCAATCCTTTCAGGACATGCTCCACTATCTTCCCAACAAAATGAGGACCATTATCATTCCACAAGAATTTACAAACACCATAACGTGGGAAGTACTCTTTTAGTAATACCTTAGCTGTTGTTAATGCTGTATTGTCCTTTGTGGGGTAGGCTTCAACTCATTTACTAAAAGCACACACCACCACTAGGACATACTTGAGGTTATAACAGCGCTCCAGTTGGATATAGTCCATTTGCAGTACTTCGAATGGTGCAGTAGGTGGAACAAACCCTCCTTTAGGAGTAGAGGTCCCTTTAGCAGGATTGTACTGTAGGCATATCAGACAGGTCTGCACTACTCTCCTAGCCGTGCTGGCAATCTCAGGATGCTCCCAAACTCGTGTAAGCAATTTCGTAATTGCAAGAGCTCCAATATGTGCCAGCCCATGCGTCATTTGAACCATTGCTTGCAAGTAAGGAGCAGGCAATTTCCATTTCTCCATGTCTTTGCTTCTCCAACAACCCTCATCATCCAATACTCCCTCTGTTGCCCATGTTGCAAGTTCTACTTTAGATGCTGACTTTTGTATGTCTAGAATTTCTTCTCTAACATCATGCCATCGCTCGGCTTGCGATCTCACCACATACATAGGGGAGTCATTTTGCAACATGGCAGTCTCTCTCGCTATGCGGTCTGCAAAAGCATTTCCTTGCCCTATTTTGTCTGTCACTTTCTTATGTGCACTACATTTTATTATCGCCACCTTCTTTGGACATAATAGTGCATTCAGGAGGTCGCATACCAACTCTCCGTACATGATGTGTGTTCCGTGTGAGGTCATAAACCCTCGTTCCCTCCAGAGTAGGCCAAAATCGTGCACTACTCCAAAGGCGTAACGACTATCAGTATAGATGTTCACACATAGACCAGCGCTTAACTCACATGCTTTCGTTAAGGCTATCAATTCAGCCGCTTGAGCAGATTTTTGTGGTATTCGTGCTGTTTCTACCACTGTCTTAAGTGTCGTGATCGCATAGGCTGCGGAAGCCGTACCATCTGGCAATCTCACACACGATCCATCAACCCACAGTTCCCCATCTACATCAGGAAGTGGCATGTCCTGTAAATCGACACGACCCTTTGTTTGTTCGTCAGTCAGAAAAACACAATCATGTTGTTCTTCCTCCTGGGTCTCAGTAGCAGGATATGGCAATAAAGTAGCGGGATTCAAAGTGGCGCACCTCTTCAATGTAATGTGTGGCGCCAACAGTGTTAATTCGTATCCTGTTAAACGGGCACTGGTTAGATGTTGCGTTTTCGTTTGGTTCAGCAAAGCATCTACTGCATGGGTAACTAACACCAACAATTTGTGTGACAAAACTATTCCCTCACTCTGCCGTATAGCTACTGCTGTTGCTGCAACTGCTCGAAGGCATCCAGGCAGTCCTCGAGCCACAGGATCGAGTACCGCTGAAAAGTATGCGCAAGGCCTCTGTTTATCTCCGTGTAACTGTACCAAGACTGACAATGCACACCCATCCTTCTCATGTATATACAGTGTAAAGAGCTTTGTATAATCTGGTGTACCTAACACTGGCGCAGAACAAAGAGCTTGTCTCAGTTGTTCAAAAGCATTTTGACATTCGTCCGTCCATTCGAGGGGGAGTGGTGAAGTTTTGGACAGCAACGCTAACAAAGGTTTTACAATGCACGAAAATCCTAGTATCCATTGCCTACAGAAGGACGTCAAACCTATGAAAGCACGAACATCCTTCTGCGTGCAAGGGACTGGTGTATCTAAGATTGCTTGGATTCGGTCTGATGTTAATGCACGTCCCTCCTTAGACAAAAGATGACCAATATATGTCACCTTTGGTCTACAATATTGTAGCTTCTTCCGCGAAACCTTGTGATTGTGTTCCGCAAGGAAAGAAAGCAGGGAGAGTGTACTCTCCTCGCATTGCTCCTGTGTGTCGGCTGCAAGCAGAATGTCATCAACATATTGGATTAGTGCCACCCCAGACTGCAAATCAAATGAATCAAGTTGTCTTTTCAAAGCCTGACTGTAAATGCTAGGACTTTCTGTGTAACCTTGAGGAACTCGACAAAATCTATAAGATTTATTATTTAATGTAAAGCCGAACAAATATCGGCTATCAGGATGAATAGGGATTGAAAAGAAAGCGTTTTTCAAATCAATCATGGTAAATGTAGTAGCCGTGGGTGGAACCAAAGTAAGTAAGGTGGTAATGTCAGATACTACTGGATACTGCGGTACAACTATCTTATTAATTTCCCTCAAATCAATAATAAAACGATAGATCTTAGTATCTGTGTCTTTCTTTAGGATCGGAAGAATTGGACTGTTGCAAACATTATAGGGAACTTCCTCCACCACCCCTGCCGTTATCAAGTCATTCACAATATGTATCAAGGCTATTTAGCCTTCTCTAGAGATCTTGTACTGAGGAACACGAGGTAAAACCGCTCCCTCCTTCACAGTAATGCGCACAGGAGGAATAATCATTTGACCCACATCAGTATCCGAAGTAGCCCATAACGTACTTGGAAGGGAAGCTAATGCGTCGGCCTCTTGCATGAGGCACGATCTCTCAATTTCTGGGTAGTTTTCATTCAAAATGACCCGCACCCCTTCAGGGGCACAGCGTATTGTTGCACGAAAATGCTTTAGCATATCAAGTCCCATAATATTATCTGGTGTATTTGGGGATAATAAAAACGGACATTGGGCAGTGAATTTATCAACATGAAATGTAAAGGGTTGAGACAATGGGCTTAGTGAAGGTGTTCCATCGAACCCTATTGCTGTAATCGTTTAGCCAGACAGGGGAGCCCTTGGAACCAAGTGTTTAGACAGAGCACTACGAGTAGCTCCTGTGTCGACCAGAAACTGATCAGTAGAACCCAAAACATGTGCTGACATATATGGACCCCTTTGATCGACTGGTACTTCAACCGATTCCACACCCCATCCTACGCAATCCTATGCATATCTATTATCCTGAGACTCAGTATACTCTCCTTCAGCTATCTGATACTGATTCCGTCGATCAAAAGTATTATGTTCAACCTGACCACGACCCCTCTCTTCAAACCTACCACGATCATTCGCTCCACCTCTTGGTCCTGAATAACTATTCCGTGACCTTCCACTTTTTCGACCCCTCTGACTACGCTGTTCACGAAGTACCGGACAATCTGCGAGCCAATGTCCAAACTGCTTACAGTATGCACACTGATCCTCAGAAATGTCGGAACGAGGGGGAGACGTAACGTACGATCCTCGTCTGCCAACATCACTTTCGTCTTTAAGTCCTTCGCTTTCTTATCACTACTTTCTTTAGCCTCTAGTTCCTGACGTTCATAATACTGAGCCATAGTTAATAAGGAGGCAGGCGTTGCCGTGGTCCATGAACTTTCACTAGCCTTTAATCGCTTTGCAATCTCCGGTAGGAGATTAGCCACATACTTATCTACGAATAAGTGCCTGCCCGTGTCCTCTGTTAATGATTGACCACTGTAATCATGGAATGCTTCCTCAAAACGTGAAAAGAAATCAGAAACCGATTCGTCTGACTTCTGCTTACACGACGCTAACACTGTCCAATCTATTTTCTTAGGAGGGACAAGCGTTTTTAATTTATTCAAGATAGCTGTTGGCAAATCTAAAATCAACTGACACGGTTTACATGCAGGTTCCCTATCTGAATCAGCTCTCACTATGTCCTTCCAATCTGCACCTAATATCGTTCGATCGTCAAATTTACAAATCATCCACCACATATCAGGAGGCAATATCAGCCCAAAGAAAAGATCAATATCAACTAACGTCATAATACACGAAGAAATAGCACCCTCCACACCTTCATAGAAAGCTGCTGGATTTTTACGGGGGTCAGGCAAAGCATTCTTAAGTGCCATAACATCTGCTCTATTCCATGGCGTATAAACCCAATTATATATAAAATAGCCCCTTGAATCCTTAGACGTCTTATCCTCATCCGTACCATCCCCTTTAGGAGGGACATACAAAGGTGCAGCTTCCCGCATAGGCAAAACATTAATCGCAACACTCTTATCTGATCCATAAATAGGGCACACTCGGGTATTTTCCGTCGATCCAGACGCTGATTGCTCTGATGCCTTGTTCGCCGCTCGCAATCGTGTCGCCTCATCTCGCAACTGAACCAACCGCCGGAAGAATTCGTCCGCATCTGAAAGAGCAAAAATACCTTTACGAAAATTCTCACGACCAACTGATATATCTTTAGGTTCCAAGTCAGGAGAGTGTTTTCTAAACCGCTCAACAACTTCATCTGTAAAATGATTTAAAAAATACAACCGTTCCTTGTCAGACCACTGATTCATAAGATCATTAACCCCTGACACAGTTATAATATCACTGTTAAGTTTACGAGCAATCGAACGTAATTCCGTCATGCGCTCGGTATGTAACCTAGTACGCTGTTTATCCTGGCTATCCTCGTCCAAGTCCTCATCCGGAGCCGTAGGCTGAACATACGGAGGCGGGCAACGATCTAACAATGAAAAATCATCTAATTCATTAGTAAAGACAGGATAAAGAGGACGTCTAATAGGAAACTGACCATTAACCTGCAAGTTACGTTCTCGACTCTCTTTCTCTTTCTGTTCCTGCAATTCCTTCTCCTGTAGCTGCAAAGCTTTATCCCGAGCAGCCTTTCGCTGCTCTTTGTCCGCCAAGGCTTCTGCACGCTTCATTCGTTCACGCACCGCTTTCTCCCACATACGCACACAATCAAACATATCCTGTCTAGACCTGCGCTGAAACAAACACTGTTCTACATACTGGACTTTTCGCAAGTCGAATGACCCATGTAGTGGCCATTGCAACTCACGATCAGGTTTAGTGTATTTGTGCCATAACGTGCTATACATTATGGGAGGAAGGCCAAATTTAATGTACATTTCGCGATTAGGAGCCCCTCCGGGGGAGCCGGCTGAGATTCATTTAATCGATAAGTGGTACCATTTCCAAAGCAGCACATTCCTCGGAGTGTGCTGAGAACAGGCATGTTCAAAATATCACGGAAAAAACGCGATATTACATAAAATGGCACTTAAGGGTACTTACGCACGATGTGCCGTTCAAACAAATTCAAAAGCAGAGAAATATCCCTACATGCCTGACTATGTGAGGTGCACTCCACATATCATTCAAATCATAGGTCCAAACGTTAGCTAACTCATACAAATTCAAATTCAAGTTCAAAAAGCCACAGTAAGTGTCAATAGACTACCTTACCAAACATAAGCTTACCAAATATCTTCAAAAATGTCCAGATTCCAACTGCCAAGTTCCGTAGCCGAATCAGCCAAAACAGGCACTACACGACAAGGCAAACGATCAGAATCTCAGTCGGGGACCGGCGCCACCTGGAAGGTCAGATCAGAAGGAAAGGAAAAAAACACCGTGGGTGCCAAGACTCGGGTCACTCAGTGGCAGCGTACGCGTCCATAGCGAGTTTCCAATCCTTCGTCGTGACCTCTCCTTCGGGCCTCCGAGTCGCCGATGAGTCCCTTCGTGGTCGCCAATTGTGGTATCGGGTTCTATCAGGTCTACATACTTGCAGAAACACTCGGACACCATAAAACAGAAGTTGGCACGGAAACTGAAAATGCAAAGAGACAAGTTTATTAGGACCCCATAGGGTGGTGGTACATTCCTACAGCACCCTTCGGCAATGCAAGAAGTATCACACCGAACATCGGTGCGCGACCTCTTTTATACAGTTTAACAGCAATAAAAAGGTAGGTGGTATACATTAGAACAGTTTTAGGTACATATAAGGGCATTTTTGGAACACAGCCAACATGTGGGAGGGGTTTAATACCACTGGTCAGTTGGGAGGAACGTTCCTAAGGAGTGACCGCTCTCTTGTCCAAAGATCAGATGTACGCATGCGCGAGACTGACCATTACTAAAAATAGCCTGTTGCTGGGCAGGGTAAAGGTTCATTGGCATGAAGGGAGGACGAAAGGGCACGCTGACCACGAGGCCGCATGTTCATACAAAATGGAAGCCACCGAATACAAAATGGCCCCCGCACGTTTAGTCAAGTTAACAGAAATGTTCGTGTAGCTGAGCTTAACGCTAACTCGGGTACTGCCAAATTACGACAATAGCAGCAAGCATATTTAACATTCTGTGTTAGTTTCTCCTTGTACTAAATAGGCAACACTTCCAATGTTGAACTTGCAGTTATTTTATTCAACTTATATGCAAGACTCTTCATGAGTCAACTCTAGCCATATTCCATCTTCTTCTAAGTATGTCAACGCTACTCTTCTACTGCAATCTTGACTCAAAGGAAATCTTCTTAAATGTTTTCTTTGTTTTATTTTCTTCATACAATAACTGCCATGTCATGTTTTTTATCAGTTGTCACAGTCTTTTTTTTGATAAAACATAGCTCATTATTTGTAGAATCAGGTGTTGTTGAATTGAATCAACCAAGTGTCAATTGTTGAAGTTATTTATTATTTTGCTTCAAAAGTTTAAATAATGTGCTGTGTTGATGAGGCACATCACGGAGGTTCAAGTAGTTCTGGTCTCAGTTTATGTGGATCATAGTCTGTTGACTATTGGTCCAATCAGGGCTCAATTCATGTGACAAGGCACTCTTGCTCTGTTAGATCTCCCTGATGTTCTGTTCTTCTTCTTCTGTATCACTTACATCATTAGATTCTATTTCTTTAATGATGGTTTGTGGTATGCGTTTACCTGACACACTATATTTCAATTGTCTCCTACTCCTTGGACATTCCTCTTTCCTTTGTATTTTTCACTTTTCACACTTGTTCCTTTACCATAGTCATTCGATTGTACTGGTGGTGATCCAGTAGAACCCTTCTTTCAGGTCTCAGATCCTAGTCTTCACTGGATACTTCCACATACTTTGCAAGGCTTCAGGATCTCAGACAGGTGACACATTCTGATGAATGTTATCCCCTTCTGTTCCTTTGGGAGGTCACAGACTTGACTCAAATGTTACCACCTCATCACGTGGACATCACACCCTCTGGGTGTGAGAGGCATGAGTCCAGTTGTGTATCCCAGCACATTTCATGGCTGTCTTAGAATCAAGATCACTTAATAGGGTCCCTTTCATCTTGGCTCCAAGAAGGATTTTCCAAGAAGCTTCTAACAAGGACCCAGTTGCTGTGATTAAGATTGTGGCACTGCTCCTAGTTTCAGACGGCAGCAGTGACAGCCGCAACCTGGGTATGTACAGAATGCAGAAACAGTATTTGGTTGAGAGGTGCACTCCTTTTAGAACCTATACCTAGTCCTTCTTTAATGAAAATGCTTTAAAAAAGTGGTGCTTTAACACTATGTGCACTGTCGACACACGTTACATAAATTAGCAACATTCAACAAGTAAGCAGACTTGGATGTGGTGTGTACTGTTCACTTTGAACAAAGGTTCATAAATAGTTTATTCAGAGAGAGAAGTAAATGCACAGACTTGGCCAAATAAGATTTTAGTGCTCCTTTAAGCTGCTTAACTATTCCAGAAGCTTTTGGTCTATAACTGCAATGCAATCTTTATTCCACTTGCAGGGCCACACACAGCATTCTGACAACTTCATAATTAAAATGAGCCCTTTGATCTGACTCCAGAGAACCAGGAATCCAAATCTGGGTATGAGTTTGGCTACTGTGAGATTCTCATTTCTCCATGTTGGGTAGGCTTCCACCCATCAGGAGAATATATCCACTATAACCAGGCAATATCTCACTGAAATTATAAACAGGTGTTTCGATAAAATCCAATTGCATCCCGTTAAAAGGTCCTCCTGTTCTTTGAATGACCTCCACCGACAACACCCGCCTTGGAGACCTGAACTTTCACCTTGAGAACAACAACGACAACAACACCACAACCCTGATCGATAACCTCGCCAACCTTGGACTGAAGCAAGTCGTCACAACGCCCACCCACTCTGCTGGCCACACGCTCGACCCCGTCTTCTCTTCAAGCCCGCATGTCTCCATCAGCCACACCACCGAACTCCTCTGGACCGACCACCGCTACATCCACTTCGCATTCCAGAAGCCCACCACACACCACCGCACCCAACAGATCCCCTGCCGCTGATGGAGCAAAATCACCAAAGACCAACTACAAGCAAACCTCGCTCTCAGCCCACCCACCAAACCCCCCAACATCGACGACGCTGCCCACAGCCTCAGACGCTGGATCGAGGACTGAGACAACACCCATGCCCAGCTGAAGAAACCCCCCACAGAGACACCAGCAAGAGGGCCAGCTGGTTCACCCCAAAACTCCTAACCTCCAAGCAAGTCTGCCGGAAACTAGAGAAGAAATGGAACAGTGAACAAACTCCAGACAGCCATGCAGCACACAAGGACGCCATCTGCAACCACCACCACCTCATCAGGGCGGCAAGGAGGACCTCCTTCAAAGACCGCCTCAACAACAATGCACACAATAGCAAGGACCTCTTCAACATCGTGAAGAAAATCTCCAACCCCAGCTCCAACACCAACGAAATCCCGCCGTCGCAAGCCCTGTGCGACTCCCTCGCCACCTTCTTCCACCGCAAGATAGCAGACATCCATGACAGCTTCAACACCCAGACAGCCCCGACAGACAGCAACTCAACAGACCCTCTGCACACCATCGACCACGACCTCCTGCTAACCTGGGCCAGCGTGAGCAATGATGACACCATAAAGACCAAGCACACAATCCACTTCGGCTCTCCGTCAGACCCATTCCTGCACCCCGTCTTCAACAGAGCAAGAAGCTCCATCGCACCCCACCTGGGCAACGTCATCAATATCTCCCTCGAGACTGCGACCTTCCCAGAGATCTGGAAACACGCCGAGATCAACACCCTACTCAAAAAAGACAGATCCAAGAGACCTCAAGAACTTCCGACCCATCTCTCTGCTCCCCTTCCCGGCCAAGGTCATCAAGAAATCCGTCAACAAACAGCTAACCCGATACCTCGAAGAAAACAGAATCCTGGACCCTTCCAAGTCAGGGTTCCACAGCAATCACAGCAATGAGACTGCCCTCATTGCCGCCACCGATGACATCAGGACCCTGCTTCACAATGGTGAGATGGCAGCACTCATCCTCCTAAGACCTCTCTGCCGCCTTTGACACCGTCTGCCACCGCACACTACGTGCACGCCTCCACGTCGCAGGGATCCGAGACAAGGCTCTGGATTGGACCACCTCCTTTCTCTCCGGCAGAACCCAGAGCATCCGCCTCCCCCATTCCGTTCCAAAGCCTCTGAGATCATTTGCGGTGTGCCACAGGGATCAGCCCGACGCTGTTCAACATTTACATGACCCTGCTCGCACACGTAGCCCGACAGCACGACCTCAACATAATCTCCTACTCAGATGACACTCAGCTGATCCTCTCCCTCACCAAGGACCCCATCACCGCCAATCCCAAACCTCCACAAAGGAATGAAGGCCGTCGCCGACTGGATGAAGACCAGCCGTCTGAAGCTGAAATCAGACAAGATGGAGGTCCTCATCCTTGGCTCCAACCCTTCAGCCTGGGACGACTCCTGGTGGCCGATGGCACTGGGGGCAGCTCCGACATCCACCGACCACACAAGCAACCTGGGAATCATCCTCGACTCAACGCTCTCAATGACCAAGCAGGTCAACGCATTCTCCTCCTCCTGCTTCAACACCCTCCGCATGCTCCGCAAGATCTAGAGATGGATCCAGACAGATACAAGAAAGACAGTCACCCAGGCCCTCGTCAGCAGCTGATGTACTGGGTTTTTAAGAACCGGCACAGAACCGGCAACCCAGGGGTGTCAGGGTACACCCAGAGACCTCGACTCCTTCCTGATTCAGACCACAGAAACTCAGAGTCTTCTAGGTGAAGTCAAGGATCGATTTATTGGCTGCAACCAAGGTAACAAGTGTCCTAGAAGTACAACACACGGGAAGTATATTCTCAGGAGACTGCTCGCATTTACAAAGACAGGCTTCTCTTCTTATACGGAATTTTAAGCTTCAGGCAAACATTCTTGGTTTTACAGTAGATCATTGACATAATTTTAATACAAAGAAAAAGCAGAGTCATGATGACATGTCCATATTTCACTTCGAGCTGCCTACAACAAATCACCCGGTAAGGCCCAACATTTCATCAGATATCGGTGGACCCCCAATAAAAACGGGCACCTCCCCACCATAAAGCAAGTGAAGCAAAAAGAGCAGAGACAGATGCGAGCAAGATACGGCAGGTGTGTGCGCTGAAAATGGTTTTATGGCTTGTTGAGCCTTGATGCTATCTTGTTGGCCACTGGGAGGGGAACTGACCTAACGAGTTCGGCCTGGGGCAATGGTTCCAACTTGCACAGGTCATAGAAAAGTCGATTAAGGTGTACGTGTCCTTGTGGAATCGAATTCAGCTGGATTATAAGCCTATGTAAAGGGCAAAATGGCTTCCATACCCAAAATGGAAGTTGAGGGTTCTGAACGAAAATGACGATTTCGAGGTGAAATCGTCACTCGAATTTGCTGAAAATGCTTGTACACAGTGTACTCGTCATCCTCGGTCTTTTGATACTAAATTCGTCATGTTACGATGAAGTTTTTATTCTCGAGTCCAGAATAATTACACGAGCCCAGAATTTTCAGAACCACAAACCCTCCTTTTGCCCTTACATAGGCAATTAATTTATCCTCATGCTAATCTGAGTCCAGATCTATATTCCTAAAGTCATTGAGATGTCGCTGTAACATCATTCTAGTACTTAGTTCATCTCTTGATACAGGCTTCCTTACACATAATGTGACACAGAGGCCACATATTGCAGGAGCACACTGTACGTATAGACAGAACAGGAAAAGAATAGCTAAGACCATCCCAATGACCATCAGAATTTTCCATCCCCAGGCAGATATCAGTTCCCAGAACCATCCCATTAACGACCAATCTCCTTTATCCACATGAATAGATTCGGAAATCTTATGTAGTTTGGAGATGGCCTGGTACACTGTTGGAGCGTTATCTGGGATGAAAACACAGCAACTCGATTGGATCAATCTGCATACCCCACCTCGGTCTGCAAGTATGACATCTAACGCGACTCTGTTCTGAAGGGTCATAAGTCGATCCGACTGGAGCTCAGCAGTCAAGTTACTAAGGGCACCAGCAGTTTCAATCACGGTGGACTCAACTACCCTTGTTAATTGCCTTATGTTCCTGCTGTTAGCTATGGATCCCCAGAACGGCAGAAAACCCTTTGCAAAGTCCCCAAATTCTTGACCTGCAGTGTCTTCTGTACTCAAGACACCTCTAACTATCCTTGTCTTGTGGTAATCTGCCGCTGCTGTGTAGGTGGGGGGCAACAGAAATGAAACAAAACATGAGCCCGAAAAGTCAGGGGGCAACCATGTATAGGCTCTATCATGGCAGATGAAATAAGTACCCTTAGCTGCTAAAAACGCGGGGGAAGTCTGGGCTGCAAAAACATACGTTTTAATGCAGATACTCCTCCCTAACTGAGCTCTGGGATTTGTGCCATTACCTTGCAGACACAGATGACCCTGATGGGGTACAATCCAAATCAGGGAAGATCTCTTAGCTTTCTGTTTCTCACTCAGAGTAGCTCCATATCCAGTCATGTTCCATCCTATGTACACTAGTGTCTCATCTCTCGGGATAGTCTCATAAGAAATACCTTCCTTAATCATGTTTACTATACCCTTGACTAGAGCACTTTTTCTAGGATTGTCTGTTACAGAACATAGGGGGTAGATTTCGTGTGCATATATGAACATTGTCCTATATGCCCATACAGAACCATTGTGACTGAATGCCAGGACCAGATAAGGGATACCTTTATCCGTTGTGTGAGGCATAAGACCGCACACCCAACAGTTAGTTGTGTTCATTACAAGTTGGTGTTGGTGCAAGAGCTGAACAAAGGAGTTATTAATGAACTCCAATCTCCTATTGGATTCATGGTCAGGAAGAGGGTGGAAAGAGTGAGAGGAAACAGTGGGAGGAGGTATGGGTGATGTAGTGGCTGCAAATGTTACACGAAAAGAGAATAAAACGTAACTTATTAAAAATATCATCATACTGAATAACATACAAATGCACAATATTAAAAAGCTCTTCTTTGTCATCACTTTACATAATTTGCGTTTAAAGTTCGTTGGTTTGGCAGGTCTCTCCATCTCGGAAAACTCCATCCTCTCTAAAGTGCTGCCCGCGACGGCAGGTTGATTCTGCTAAAGAATGTTTCTGTCAGTCTAGGGCAACTCCCTTGGACCAACCAGAACTGCCAACCTAACGTCGTCAGCTGCACTCAAAAGACTTTAAGCAATCGCGGCCCTAGCAGCGGAACCCGGATGGCGGTTCGAAAAACAAAAATAAGCAAGTTTTCTTCAGATGGGAGAGCTGCACTTAAAAAAATAGTACTTGGAAGGAAAAAAAGAATTGCTTTATTTGTCCATAGGTCTCGGCCTCAAATTGTACCGTTGTTTTCCTGGTATGGTGTGATCCTGAAACAAGAGTTCAGGCTCTGTAGTGTTCAATCGCTCTGATGGTGATACAGTTGGTTGCAAAAGTTTTTCATGTTCTTGTTCAGTCAGTGTTCCTTTTACACGTGCATCACTGAGAGGTAGGACGCTTGGCACGGTGTCGGTTTCTGAGTCAGCGACACCCTTTTGGACCCACTGGTCATATGGCAGAGGCAGGGGGATCCGTTTGCAGTGGGTCCCGTGGATCCAGTTCGCCTTCCCTTCCACGCGAACGGCTGATCTTGTGGAGAGAAGGACGAGGTGCGGTCCGGTCCACCTGGGCTGGTCGTTCTTCGTTCTCTGAAAGATTTTAACAAGAACCCAGGAACCAGGGTCAATGGCGTGACCTGGAGTCTCAGAGACTGGAGGCAGGGTGTCGTGAACCTGTTGATGCAAAACACGAAATGTAGCCGTCAATTCATCCAGATAATCAAGCAAAACAGGGTGTTCAAGTTCGCTGAATTTTGTGGGTCTAGGCACTCCCCATATGTTGGCTGGCCGGCCAAAAACTATTTCATAGGGGCTAAGTTTTACTCGTGAATGCACAGTCCTTCTGGTGGACAGGAGTGCTAGGGGTAGAGCATCTGGCCATTTAAGGCCTGTGCTCGCTTGGATTTTGGCCAGTTTAAGTTTTAAAGTGCCGATGTAGCATTCTACTAATCCAGCTGATTGGGGGTGATTTGCAGCGTGGAACTTCTGCCGAATACCCAGCCCTTCACACACTCTCTTCATCACACGACCCACAAATTCACTTCCATTATCAGACCAGACCATTCTAGGCATTCCAAACCTGGGGAAGTACTCTTTCACAAGGGCTTTTGCTGTGGACAAGGCAGTGCTGTCTTTCAGGGGATAGGCTTCTACCCATCTTGAGAAGGCACAAACAACAACGAGTACGTATTTTAAATTGTTACACCTCTCCATGTGAATGAAATCTAGCTGCAAAACCTCGAACGGATACGTAGGAGGTGCAAAATGACCAGCTGGAGTTGGGGTTCCCCTACCAGGATTGTGTTTCAGACACACCATGCAGTTCTTGACGACATTCTCCGCACACTTGTGAATTCCTGAATTTTGCCATACTGGAGCCAACAACTCGCAAATCCCTTTTACGCTGATATGAGCCATTCCATGAGCCATTGTAACCACCGCAAGCACATATGCATCGGGTAACAACCATCTCTGATGCTCTGATAATTCAATCCAGCAACCATTCGCATCAATTTTACCCGTACTTTCTCTCCACGTGCTCAACTCTTTCTCTGTGGCCTCAGCTTGAATGGACTTCACACTCTCTATTGTGTCTTCACACATTCCAACGTCACCAGTCCATCTTGCAGGGCCTGCAACATACATTCGGCTCATCACATTCTTTGCCGTTTCCTTCGCGATCTCATCAGCAAATGCATTTCCACGACCAACATCATCAGTCACCCTCTTGTGGGCACTACATTACACAATCGCCATTTGCAGAGGCATGGTCAGGGATTCAAGAAGCTCATTCACCAACTGACCATGCTGAATCTTGGCTCCATGCGAAGTCAGGAACCCACATTCTCTCCACAGTCGTCCAAAACTGTGAGCCACTCCAAATGCATACTGACTATCAGTGTAGATAGTCACTTTCATTCCTTTAGACAACACACATGCTCTCGTGAGTGCAATTAATTCTGCTGCTTGAGCTGAATTATGTGGCACACGTGCAGCTTCAACAATTGTATGCAAAGTCGTGACAGCATATGCTGCAGTCGTGTCACCATTCGGGAGCTTGAAGCATGAACCATCCACCCACAATGTACCATCACATTCAGCAAGAGGAGTATCGGATAGATCTACTCTCCCTTTCGTCTCTTCCTCTGTTCTAAGAAAACAATCGTGCTGTTCTGAAACACCTGATTCCTCTATAATTGGCAACAATGTGGCTAGGTTTAAAGTATTGCACCTTTTTATGTGCACATGACTCGCTAACAATGTTAATTCGTAACCTGACAATCGAGCACTAGTTAAGTGCTGTGTCTTGGTTCTATTTAACAACGTGTCTACTGCATGCGGGACCATCACGACTAGTGTATTATTCACTACTAGACCAGCAGGCTGTCGAATAGAAACAGCTGCTGCTGCTGTAGCTCTTAAACAACTTGGCAATGCTCTAGCTACCAGATCCAAAGTCGACGAAAAATAGGCACATGGACGCTGCCTACCTCCAAACAACTGAGTCAACACTGACAATGCACAGCCCTCCTTCTCGTGGACATACAATGTGAAAGGCTTGCTGTAGTTGGGGGTACCTAACACAGGAGCCAAACATAATGCTGTGCGCAATTCGAAAAAACTTTTCTGACACTCTTCAGACCAAGGAATGGGATTGGGTGTATTTTTACATGTTAATGCCACCAAGGGTTTGGCTAATAACGAAAAATTCGGAATCCACTGTCTACAGTACGATGTAATGCCCAAGAAAGCACGCACTTCTCTCTGTGTTTTTGGCACACTCAATTTCGCTATTGCCTGAATTCTTTCTGGGGTCAGTTTCCTTCCCTCCTTCGATAAGAGGTGACCTAGGTAGGTCACTTCTTGTCGGCAGTATTGTAGTTTGGAAAGTGACACCTTGTGATGTAAATCACACAGATGGCGCAACAATGACATCGTGGCCTCTTTTCAAATTTCCTCAGTGTCTGCAGCAATGAGCAAATCATCGACGTACTGTACAAGAGTAGCACCTTCAGGTAAAACAATTGTATCAAGCTGTGTTTTTAGAGCTTGACTATATATTGATGGACTTTCACAGTAGTCCTGAGGAGCGTGTTTAAAGCGGAAGCTGCGACCTCCTAAACTGAAGGAAAAAATATCCCTGCTCTCCTCAGCAATCGGGATGCTGAAGAAAGCATTCTTCAGGTCAATCACCGAAAACCAAGTGGCAGAAGCTGGAATCATAGTCAATAATGTGGTAATGTCGGGGACAACTGGGAATTGTGGCACGACTATTTTATTCACCTCTCTAAGATCAATCACGAATCTGTACACAGGTGGCTGAGAGGGATCAGTTCGTTTTAAAACAGGCAGAACAGGACTATTGCAAACGTTGCCTCGTGTTTCTTCAATCACATCTTTTTCAATCAATTCGTAAATGATCACTAGCAAAGCTTTTTCTCCTTCACTAGATATTCTATATTGGGGAATTCGTGGCATTCTAACATTGGCTTTCAATGTTACAACATATGGTGGTATTTCTAAAAGACCCACATCATTTGGACCAGCGGCCCAAAGAATATCTGGAAGAAACGACAATTCTGCTGGAAGTTTATCCCTCGACAAATACATTGGAGAAACCACCTTTTTACCTATAGTAAGCTGTACTCCTGAAGGAGAACAGTACAAAGTCGCATACAATCTTTTTAGCAAATCCAATCCTAGCAAGTTTTCACCACAACCTGTTGTCAGAATAAGCGGTGCTTCGAATTCGCAAGGACCAACAGAAAGAGACAAAGGGTCAGAAATCGGATTTCCAACCGGGGCGCCAGAAAAACCTACAGAAACGTTCATTTCGCCAGACAAAGGTGCGCCAGGGAGTTTGCAGTGCATAATAGAACTCTTTGTAGCACCAGTATCCAACAGAAAAGGCTCTGACACACCTGATGTAATCACCTCAACATAAGGTCCACTCTGATCTACTGGAACTGAAACAACTCCCTCTCTTTGTCTATGGCTGTCCTAGCAATCATTATCCTCCAAATACTCATCTTCTGTATAGTAATCATCGACATAGTATTGAGCTGTCCTGTCAGATGCGTTGTTCTGCTGATCAAACTTATTCATAGAATTTTGGGGTGGAAGGGGACGTGCGTTGTGGGGGACGTTTCCACGTCCTCTACCTCTAGGCACTTGCTGAACGCCACGACCTCTTACACCAGAACCACAATTTGCACGCTGTAACAAAATAGGACAACTATACTTAAAATGACCCTCTTCTTTACAATACGAACACTGATTGTGGCCTACAGGGGCACGTGGCTGAGTGTACTCGACTCTTTGCGAGTTCCTCTGATACTGTTGAGGCTGCTGAAAATTATTCTGATAGGTATTCTGACCACTATTGTTTTGTCCACCACGTGGCGGATATGCTTGCTGTAACAAAACCTTTGTTTTCAACTCTTTAGTTTTCTTTTCTGCTCTATCTTTCTCGTCCTTGTCTCTATTTTCGTAATATTGTGCAGTAGCCAATATCTGGGCTGAAGATGACACAGCCCAAGAACTTTCTGAATCCTTCAACTTTTTACACAATTCTGGAAGCTAATTGTGCACGAATTTATCGACGAACAATCTCTGACCACCTTCTGTGGTCATATCTTGACCGCTGTGGTCGACAAATGTTTCTTCAAACCTGGTGAAGAAGTCTGAGACTGTCTCTTCTTTCTTCTGCTTGCATGCAGACAACTTATCCCAATTCACACGTATTGCAGGCATTATTGTTTTCATGTAATCAACTATTTTACCAGGGAGTTCTGCTATTAAAGGCTCAGGCTTAGCACCACCAACTTGTCGGGCATCTGCAGCAGCAATATTAGCCCATGAGTCACCTAACTCCTGATCATGATCTGTATGATGAATTTTACCCCATAAAGGCTGTGGAACAACATTCCCAAATAACATATCGATATCGGCTAAATTCATTATACATGATCCAGCAGTCTGTGACAACTCTTTGTAATACCCTGCAGGATTTTTACGCGGATCAGGTAATGTCTGTTTGAGTGCTAAAACTTCAGCTCGCTTCCATGGGACATGTACCCATACACGCTGAAAGTGTGGCAGAATAGGGGGGTCGACAGTTGTGTCGCCCTCTCTCCATTGTGGTGGAACTTCTCTCATGGGGTATTGTCGCGCCATTTTCCTACTAGATGTACCAGGCTCAGACTGTGACCCAGAACTGCTCCCCTTACTCCGATATGATAACAATATTTCAACCGCTCTCTCGACATCGGGACTTACAATCATGCCCTCTCCAAACTTGAACCGTACACGACACAAATCTTGCGGGTTGCATTCCAGATCATTGTCTTCCATATCCTCACAAAGGAAAACACACATTTGTTCAAAAACATATCTCTGAGTCGGTGCTTCCTATTGACGGAAGACTTCCATGACGGACTCTACATCATACTTTACAGTATCCATAACCCATTTACGCGCTAAACGATTCAGTGAATCTCTCTCTTGATAGTCAGGCAGTCGACTTCGCAACTGTCTTCCTCCCATGTTAGGGGTCGTAGTAGGCGACCCGAAAAGAGGTGAGAAAAGGTTAGTAACAGTGCTGGCCATTTTCTGCCGAACGGAAGGTGAAACTGAAGGAAGAACGGGTGGAAAAACGGGGTGAGATAGGGCAGGGGCAGAGACAATAGCAGAGGAGGCATCAGGAGAAATAGAAGGAACACTAGGCAAAATCGTAGAGGGAGCATTAGGAGAAGTAGAAGGTGCACTAGGCAAAATCGTAGAAAGCACAGGTGAAACAGATGTGGTCGGTGGGCCTTGAGGAGGCTGCACCATAGGGAAAGGAGCCAGATGGAGAACAGCGGGTGGGTGCTGCGGAGGAACAGGAGGCACAGGTTGCACAACTAAAGGTTGCGGGGGTGCCGTGGCATTTTGCGCATATGGGGGTGGCGAACTTAATAAATGCGACATTAATGGATCTTTTTCACGCTCTTTTGCTGCCTCCTGCTGAAGAGACGGCAAAACTGGATAGCATTTATCCATTGCCATTTTACGTTGCCTGTGCAACTGCTCACTTATATGCTCTTCTTCATTGTCTTTAAACTGCATAGCAGCTTGCATTACTGAAAGTCCCCCTTCTCTCTTATTTTTCTTAGCTAATTTAATTTCCTTTTGTTTGGCTTCTTTACGCCATAGGCGGAAAGAATCAAACATCGCCGGCCGGGCTTTCTTTTTGAAAAGTTTAACTTCGAGGTTATCTAAGATTTCGGTATCAAAGCTACCATATTAGGGCCATTTTAAAACACCATCTTTTCTTGTGTATTTGATCCACACTTCATTGTATGTGATGGGGCCTACCCCATGTTTCACATATAACTCGTAAGTTGGAGTTCCAACCGGAGGAACCGGACATGAGTCCTCCAATCGGGAGTCCCTATTATTAAAACCAAGACAAAACAAATTTCCAAGTCTAAGACTAGGCATCTTCGCTCTCTAGTCTAGCTCCAAACTTCAAAGGATTATCGATTACGATTTTTCTCGTGAATACACGAGTCCTTCGGCTTTGGCGCTTGCAAGCTCCAAATCAAAGCCAACTAAGGACTGGGAGACGCTCCACTTATACTTAACTGAGATATCGATGACGTCACCAGAAGACTCGTCTTAGTGTTTCGCTATACCAAACTTCAAGGGTCCAAATCAGGGCGATAGCCAGGGCAGAAGTCCTTCGTAGCCGTTGGGAAGTGGAGAACCTCGCAGCAAAGACCTTCGGACCACGTCAACATGCAGGGGTCGATGAGGTGGTTGGCCGTCCTCCGGAATTTTCACACGAAGCTCCTCACGAACCTCTGGCTGGGCTGGTACCACTGGAATCGCCCCAAACGTTGGGCGCCAGCTGAGGTACTGGGTTTTTAAGAACCGGCACAGAACCGGCAACCCAGCGGTGTCAGGGTACACCCAGAGACCTCGAGTCCTTCCTGATTCAGACCACAGAAACTCAGAGTCTTCTAGGTGAAGTCAAGGATCGATTTATTGGCTGCAACCAAGGTAACAAGTGTCCTAGAAGTACAACACACGGGAAGTATATTCTCAGGAGACTGCTCGCATTTACAAAGACAGGCTTCTCTTCTTATACAGAATTTTAAGCTTCAGGCAAACATTCTTGGTTTTACAGTAGATCATTGACATATTTTTAATACAAAGAAAAAGCAGAGTCATGATGACATGTCCATATTTCACTTCGAGCTGCCTACAACAAATCACCCGGTAAGGCCCAACATTTCATCAGATATCGGTGGACCCCCAATAAAAACGGGCACCTCCCCACCATAAAGCAAGTGAAGCAAAAAGAGCAGAGACAGATGCGAGCAAGATACGGCAGGTGTGTGCGCTGAAAATGGTTTTATGGCTTGTTGAGCCTTGATGCTATCTTGTTCGGCCACTGGGAGGGGAACTGACCTAACGAGTTCGGCCTGGGGCAATGGTTCCAACTTGCACAGGTCATAGAAAAGTCGATTAAGGTGTACGTGTCCTTGTGGAATCGAATTCAGTTGGATTATAAGCCTATGTAAAGGGCAACTCAGAAAATGGCTTCCATACCCAAAATGGAAGTTGAGGGTTCTGAACGAAAATGACGAATTCGAGGTGAAATCGTCACTCGAATTTGCTGAAAATGCTTGTACACAGTGTACTCGTCATTATCGGTCTTTTGATACTAAATTCGTCATGTTACGATGAAGTTTTTATTCTCGAGTCCAGAATAATTACACGAGCCCAGAATTTTCAGAACCACACAGCAGACTCGACTACGGAAATGCCCTCTATGCGGAAGCCCCGACCAAGCTCATCAAACGACTACAACGCATCCAAAACGCCTCGGCACGACTGATCCTCGACATACCACACCAAGGCCACATCACCCCCCACCTGAGAAACCTGCACTGGCTACCCGTCAACAAGAGGAAATCCTTCAAGCTCCTCACCCACGCACACAAGGCACTCCACAAGACCGGCCCAGCCTACCTTAACAGACGGCTCTCCTTCTACATCCCCAACCACCAGCTTTGCTCCGCCGACCTCTCATTTGCCACCGTCCCGCGCATCCGAAGAACAACCACCGGTGGGAGATCATTCCCCTACCTCACCGCCAAGACATCTAACATCCTCCCACTGAGCCTACGACAGACCCAAGACCTGCTGACCTTCAGGAGGATACTCAAGACCTGGCTGTTCGATCAGTAGAGCCTCCCCCCCAGCGCCTTGAGACCCTCGCGGGTATGTAGTGTGCTTTACAAATGATTGATTGATTGATTTACAGATTGTATGTGATTCAATGTCACAAGGGTTCCTATCCCTACATTCATTTTCTGACAAGGCACACATCTGTGGCACAATTCCTCAACTAATGCTCTAAATCGGGGATTGAACCCATTTTGCCTACATAGACACACCATGGCATCTCCTCCGATGTGTGTAGGGTCAGGAAAATGTCTCATCATGAGGAACAACAGGCTATAAAATGAAACCCAAATTTCATTTGCATTTTTAACACTCTACTCTGATCAATCCCTGCTGCTCTGCCTGTGATTTTTCTTCCTGTAATCTCTTGATGTTTTCCCCATGTATCATCTACTGACAACGGCATTGAAAAGAGGGGGGCCTCATCATTTTACTTTGCCTACTCAATGTTAAATGTTTATGCCTTAATTACACAATACCCAGAAAGCTGTCACTTGCTAGTGTCAGCGGCGTGTGAGTAGGACTATGCGTGGTGGCTAAATTATATCTTGCAGTTACCCGTGTGCTCAGAGGTTACCTTAGGAGGATAGCAACTACTCTGTATTTTTAATAATTCACCTCAGTTTGTTTGTTTTTTAGCAGGCAACAATTACTTTACTTTATCCTGTGTTGTTGGGTGTCGCCTCTCCCCGGTCCACCCCAGCTTGTGCTGTTTGAGTGGAGGGAGCTTCGGCGACCGAGTTCGCTTCGTGCCCTCACTTCCTGTGGCCCAAGTTTGGCGGCCATTTTGGGGTAGCGGTCTAGTCTTGGGCAGACTCCGGCTGCACCACATAAACAGAGCATCATGGCACTGCCGCGAAGGAAAGCTGTCACTTGCTAGTGTCAGCAGCGTGTGAGTAGGACTATGCGTGGTGGCTAAATTATATCTTGTAGTTACCTGTATGGTCAGAGGTTACCTTAGGAGGCTAGCAACTACTCTGTATTTTTAATAATTCACCTCAGTTCATTCGTTTTTTTAGCAGGCAACAATTCACTTTACTTTTTACCTGTGTTGTTTGGTGTCGCCTCTCCCCGGTCCACCGCAGGTTGTGCTGTTTGAGTGGAGGAGCCTCGGCAACCGAGTTCTCTTCGTGCCCTCACTTCCTGTAGCCCGAGTTTGGCGGCCATTTTTGGGTAGCGGTCTAGTCTTGGGCAGACTCCGGCTGCACCACATAAAAAGAGCATCATCGCGCTGCCGCGATGGAAAGCTGTCACTTGCTAGTGTCAGCAGCGTGTGAGTAGGACTATGCGTGGTGGCTAAATTATATCTTGCAGTTACCCGTTTGCTCAGAGGTTACCTTAGGAAGCTAGCAACTACTCTGTATTTTTAATAATTCACCTCAGTTCGTTCGTTTTTTTAGCAGGCAACAATTACTTTACTTTTTACCTGTGTTGTTGTGTGTCGCCTCTCCCCGGTCCACCGCAGCTTGTGCTGTTTGAGTGGAGGGAGCCTCGGCGACCGAGTTCTCTTCGTGCCCTCACTTCCTGTGGCCCGAGTTTGGCGGCCATTTTGGGGTAGCGGTCTAGTCTTGGGCAGACTCCGGCTGCACCACATAAAAAGAGCATCATGGCGCTGCCACGATGGAAAGCTGTCACTTGCTAGTGTCATTAGCGTGTGAGTAGGACTATGTGTGGTGGCTAAATTATATCTTGCAGTTACCCGTGTGCTCAGAGGTTACCTTAGAAGGCTAGCAACTACTCTGTATTTTTAATAATTGACCTCAGTTTGTTCGTTTTTTAGCAGGCAACAATTACTTTACTTTTTACCTGTGTTGTTGGGTGTCGCCTCTCCCCGGTCCACCGCAGCTTGTGCTGTTTGAGTGGAGGGAGCCTCGGCGACCGAGTTCTCTTCGTGCCCTCACTTCCTGTGGCCCAAGTTTGGCGGCCATTTTGGGGTAGCGGTCTAGTCTTGGGCAGACTCCGGCTGCACCACATATAAAAGAGCATCATGGCGCTGCCGCGCAGCAGGCGTGCCAAAGGCGCGCCAAAGGCAAGCCCGTCTGCGCCCGTCCGCGCTCGGACGGGGCTCAGGGCCACCCCCCTGGTCGGTCTGCCCCAGACAAGCAGATCATTAGCTACACTAGGGACTCTCTGATGGAGCTTGACCCTCTAAAGGGAAATGCAACCTGTCCACAAGTTGCACCAAATACTCAATCCATGGACGAAAGTCCTTGTCCAAAGTGCTTATCCCATCTGCCGCACATTAACCCTCTTTCAGTAAATTCATTGTCACTAGTTGAGCAGACAAAGCATAAGCCACTAGGAAATACTGCATTTTTGACACATAGGGAAGATCAACGCAGCCACATCTTGCCTGATAATACATCTGAGCCAGCACCCGATTCAAGAAGAAAGGTTGGCTTACGCTGTGGTTTGCTTAATGTTAGAACTCTTCCCAAGCATGCAACCGAGACACAGTTACTGATTGAGTGTAATAACCTGGATGTCCTGTTTTTGACGGAAACATGGACGGTGGCTGGGATGGAGTTAGAGCTGGAACCAGCCTGCCCTGTGGGCTATAAGATCCATCATAACCCCAGACTCAGGGGACGGGGGGGGAACATGAATTATTTTTAGGGAAGAGTTGAATATCATCATGCTGGACATAGATGAAGTCTCCTGCGCAGAGTTTCTGGGGTTCCCAATTAAAGATGAGTCAGGACACTGCTTAACTGGCATGGTTTGCTACAGACCGCCGGCGGCCATCAATGCACTGCAACAGCAGGAACTGATTGATGTAATCAACAACATGACACTCACAAACACCAGACTTTTAGTCTTGGGGGATTTTAATTTGTGGACTAATGGGAGACTGGACACAGCCTTCTATAATATCACACAGTCATGTGCCAATCTGGGACTGAAACAATGGGTGATCAAACCAACACATAGAGAAGGCCACATTTTGGATTTAACTTTCACAGAGGAGGATGTTATGATCATGGGAGAAATTCTACCAGTAGGATGGTCGGACCATCATTTAATCACTTTCATTTCTCAAACCCTGAACAATACAAGGCCCGCACCCAGACAAGTCAGGACTTTTCTCAGCCGAGATTGGAAGGGGCTGTCAAAAAAGGTAAAAACAGGGGAGTCCCTGTTTCAGATAGAAGCCCTTTTTAATTCAGGGAGTCAGATCACAGAGAATTATAGCACTTTCTGTGAACACTTAACTGAGAAGCTTGAGCAAATTGCCCCGCTGAAAGTTATCAGAAAACGAGGCAGTCCGTCCGCACCATGGTACACTGAGGGCCTGAGAAATCTCAAGCTCTCATGTAAAATGGCCGAAAGACAATGGAGGAGGGACTACACAGAAAAAGATATAATAATTGGAGACTCTCAATAAAAAAATACATAAAGGAAATAGCGACTGCCAAAGCAGAACATTTTGCAGCCATCATACTGAAAAGAGCCATAAAATCAAGGGACATCTTCGAATAGTGAGAGAAGTGACGCATCCTGATTACACTAATAGTAACATCAAGGGATAAAATAAATAAAATAGTGGAGAGTTTGGAAGATCCACCTCCTCTCATATCACCACATCAGAGCACAGGGACAAAAAGTGAGGGTGAAGAGGGAATTGCGAGTATTCCCCCCCCCTCAGGGTCTCCCTGGACAATTTTGCAATTCCTTCCGAGAAGGAATTTGCTCAAGTAGCCCTCAGAATCTCCTCTGGGTCACCATTGGATTCTCTGCCCCACAAAATTATGACGGCATTTGGGTCAGAATTCTTTCCTATTCTTCGACCGCTATGTGGTCAATCCCTTAGTACAGGCACTGTACTGGCTAAATGGAAGCAGGCTGTTATTACACCACTTCTGAAGAAACCCACCCTCGACCCTGGTTGCTACATGAACTATCGACCAATTTTGCCTCTGCCCTATCCGATTAAGATCACGGAACACCTGGTTAGCAGGTCCCTGTCCCTCTTCCTAGAGACAAATAACATTCTAGAGGAGGAACAGTTTGCGTTTAGACCGGCCCATGGGACTGAGTCAGCTCTTGTGATGGTATTGGACAGCCTACGAATGCGAGCAGACAGGGGTGAGTCGGCAATTCTAATTCTGCTGGACCTGTCCGCCGCATTCGATACGGTGAACCATGACATTCTGCTGACAAGGCTGGAGACCTTTGGAGTGAAAGGGATGGCGCTTAATTGGCTGCGATCCTATTTGTCCTATAGATGGCAGGCAGTGGCACTCCCTCGGTACCAATCTGAATTTTCCAAAGTTTTACATGGGGTTCCGCAGGGATCATCCATTAGTCCCATCTTGTTTAATGCTTACATGCAACCCCTGTTGGGAATCATTAAAGCTCATCAGCGTGATTAACTACGCTGATGACACACAACTTATGATTTCCCTCAATGGTGCTCAGGCAGATTCATTAGATAGCTTTCATGCCTGTATGCACGAAATGGCAAAATGGCTGAAGGGAAATTCGCTCCAGCGGAAAAATGGAGATCCTACAATGCAAGGTGGGGAGGATTGCCAGAAGCCTGCCAGCAGACATCTGGCCCTTAGCTTCGGATGGCCCACTGACACCAGTGAATACGGTGCGGAATCTGGGGGTAAGTGTTAATGAACATTTTAATCTGGAGACCCACGTTAACAAACTTGTGTGCAGTTGCTTCACTCTAATGCGAGGTCTTCGGAAGCTGCTGCCTCTGCTACCTGTACAGCCAAGAACAACTGTAGTCAGAAGTACCATTCTTAGTCGCCTGGACTACTGTAATACCTTGTTACTGGAATCACCCGGATATCTGATAGCCAGGCTAAAGCGTATCCAGGCGGCAGCAGCTAAGTTAGCACTTTCACGAACCCGCCGATCTTCAACAACACAAGCATTAGCAGACTTACACTGGCTCCCAGTACCTCAGAGGATTTTATTTAAGTCCTTATGCACCGTGTTCAAAGCAGTGCATGATCAGGGCCCTTAGCCACTCCAGGACAAGTTCCAGTGGTATGAGTCCACACTATACACAGTATACCTAGGATAAAGAGAGCGACCCAGGGCGGAAGAGCGTTTAGCGTAGCAGCAGCCCGTCTTTGGAACAGCCTTCCATTTGAAATCAGGAAAATTCACGAATTTCTGCTGTTCCGCAAGAAAATCAAGACCTGGCTCTTTCCGAGGGTATAATCCCCCAGGGGCAATAGTAATAGACTACTGTTGATACACCCTCATCTTGCTCTCATGGCTGATTGCTTTCCTTTGAACCTTTCTCTCAGCGCAAGGATGCCCGCAGGATTACAGTGCGCTCTACAAATACCATAAATAAATAAATAAACAAAATAAATAAATAACTTTGTCTGCATATCTGTTTCCAACAGTCACATAATCATTTTCGCTCCTAGGGGCTGCACCATTTACCTACTGCAAATTCTTGTGTCAATTTTATAGCTTCAAAAACTCTGACCACATGTTCTCCATTTTAGATATTAAATCCAAATGAAGTCATAAATACCTTTTGTGACCATAACTGTCCACAATCATGGACCACTACAAAGCCATACTGACTATCAGTAAATAATGTCACTTGCATTTGCTCTGGGCAACCTATTCTGCCACTTATACAGAAGTAACACGTTGAAGCCAGGAGGCTTCTGACACTTCTTGAATGGTACAGATAGCATAAACTGCTATCAAATTCCCCTTAATATGTCTTAGCCATCAACAAAGATTACATATCCTGGCTCATCAAGAGGTTACTCCTTGATATGGCAGGTCTTGGCTTGGTGCATTAATCCGTGACATTGAAACAGTCATGTTCTCAGTGGCGGCTTCTCTGCTAAGGCGGAATAGCGTCACTCTTCTACTTTTTAACATTGAAATTAAGAGAAAATAAAATTATGATAACTCAAGTTATTATCATTTTATTTTCTCCTACTTCTACAGATTTGCATGAGGGGGCGCGGGCAAGGGAAGAGCGGTAGCACCCTCCTAAGTGCAGAATGACTGCTTGGCTGGCCCTCTTGCGGCAGCAAAACAGTCTTGCGCACTTCGTATGTTCTCCATGCAGGCTGCATTACAGCCTGTGCAGAGAACATGTCTACCCTCCCAGTCAGCATCTGAGCACCGAAACACGGCACTCAGACTTATCACAACACTGCTAAGGCAATGTAGTGTTGTGATTGGCTGACTGGGAGCCTGGGTGTGTTTCCTGTTCAGGACAGCGAGGTAGGACTACGGAAGAGACGCAGCAAGGAAGCATCCAGAAGGCACTTTTTAATTTTATTTTTTAACATCTCCTTCCCCTGTGTCCTCCATCCCTCCCATCCCTGCCCCCCTACATCTGATCCATGCTAGCTGCATGTTCCACCTCTTACCTATTGATTTCATTTTCAGGCAATGGTAACAGGGTAGCTGAAGTGAGAGTTTGACAATGTTTAAGAGTAAGATTTTTAGCCTCAAGAATACATTGTTTATATAAGGTGAATCTGTTGTTCGTTAAGTATTGGATTTTCATTTGAGATAGCAAGATCTCAACAGCCATCACTGCTAGAGGATATCCCATGACTAAACTCTTGCTTCTCTCAACACTGACACCAACCAACTGCAACAACAGGATCAAATGTAGTTGAAAAATATGCTGCAGGTCCTTGAGAGTCTCCATGCCTGAACAAGCATGAGAGAGCACGTTCCTCCCTCTCACTGCAAAACAATGTGAATATTTTACTGTAAACAGGGATTCCTAGTTCCAGGGCACAACAGAGATTTTCTCTCATCTCTAGGAACACTTTTAAGCAATTGTTGTCCCATGGGAGCAGATCATGCACATCTTTGTGCGTCAGCCTCAGTAGAAGCTTGACCACCATTGAATAGTTGGGTATCCACAGTCTACAGTTGCCCACCATTCCCACAAGCATTTTGACATCTCTCTTTGTTTTAGACAGATTCATTTTCATAATCCCTGTGATTGTCTCTTGTGACACCTTCCTTGCTCCTTTTTTCAATGAGATGCCCTAAATACGGAATCTCTTTTTGACAGTATTGCAACATGCTCTGGGAAACTTTATGACCATCTCAGCCAAATGATTCAGTAAAGAAACAGTATCCTGTTTGCATACATACTTCTTGTGTACTTTATGCCACAAGTAGATTGTCAATGTACTCTACAAGAACATAATGGCAGGCATTTGTAATGTCTCTAAATTATTTTTCAAGATCTGATTGAAGGGATTTCTGCATGTCCTTGTGGAATTCGGAACCATGAAAAAACTATATTTTGAAATAGAAATGACACTGGCTAACCTCATGTAATAGGTTAGAGAAAAAGGCCAGGCAGAGATCCACAACAGTACACCACTCTACATCACAAGAAATCTAAAATAATTTTGTACGACGGGACAACGTGAAATGACTATGCTTGTCAATCATGTACTTGCCGTTAGACTTCTGCAAGCCCATAATTGGTGAGTTGCAAGAACTTCAAAGTATTTCTATCAAAAATCTTTGTTTTAACATTGAGTAAATCACCGGAGTGATTTTAGCTATATTCTCAGGTGTAAGATTTTATCATGGCATTCTCTGAAATGCTACTTTTGGTTTCATCATTATTCAGGCTGATTCTATACCTTTAATAAGTCTGACGTTTCTTCCTGAATATGCCCATACTTTGGGTTTTGCAGTTTCCCTTAAATCAGCAAGTAAATCCTGATACTGTTCTTTTGGGGAACAATCCAATAACTGTCCCTTGTCTGGCCATTTTAAAATCAATATCTTTATCATGTGTTTGAAATTAAACACCATCTAGTGTACAATGAATAGCACAATTTAATTTGCACAAGAGATCTCTTTCTAACAGATTTGCAGGACTTTAGTCACACATGGCAAACCAATGATCTTCTTCAAACAAGTCTATTTTTATGCAAACCTTCTTTGAAACAGGATTAGTTATTTGCTTATTTGTAACACCAACAACTTGAACCTTTTTTCTCAAGAAAGGTAGGTAATGGGTTAATGCTCTTATAACAGTCGACGAGAAGCACCAGTGTCAATCAGAAATGACACTTGATGGGCATTTACCTCACCTTCTAAAAATGGACCAATCGGGTCTACCTCTAAGACTGTGCCAAGTACGCAATCTTCCTCCCCCCAGGCACAGTCATTGCAAATTAATGGAGTCAAAGCTCTTATTCTCAAACATATGAAATTGTTGAAATGGTTTCTGATTGAGGAAAAGGATTCAGATTTGTTCTTGTTATTTGATTCATATTAAATCGGGGATTACCCATGCTCCGTGAAGCCATCAGAGCTTTCAGGGCCTGCATCATAGGGACTTGTGACTGATTTTGTGCTTACATTGCTTGACTGCAACCTGAACTGGTACACTCTACATTTGTGTTGGAGCCACACCTTGCATTTACCAATCACCACTTACTCAGTTAAGATTCTGTCTACACTCCCTCTTACAGTGACCGAACTTGTTACAATAATGACAAGGAGTTGACTTTTTCAATGTCACAATATCTACCCCTAAATTTGAATCAATGGGAACACCTCAACTGCTCCACCTTGTGCCTTTTGACCTCCATTCTGGTAACCAACACTTTGAATGCAACTGACATTTTCTACATGTTGCTGATTATGAGATCCCTTTGGAGCCAACCTTGCCTTTGCCAATATAAACTTCTCTTTGAGTCTTTTCTGCTTCATCTCTTGTTCATAGCTAAAGTTTTTAGCATACCTCAGAATCTCATCTAAAGGTTTTGTCTGCCATGCACAATTGTGATGCACAACCCCCTTGATGCTCACTTCTCTGCCACCGCAATCACCTTCAGAACTGCAAACTCCTTCAGTCTTCAAGTTCAGGCGATGGACTTTAAGGACCTGGGCAATTCTGAACTTAAGAAATTGTATTAATATTTAGCTCTTTTTCTCCAGTGAAATTAACCGTCACTCTGCTTCGACTTGTGGGAGCTATGATTCTTGTATCTCAGTCTTTGAGTGTAATCATTAAATAACCCCTGCCATTTATCATATGAACCTTTGTTTGTCAACACGGAGACTTGAGAAGAAGCAATCATTTATATCAAAACTATGAATGGTCAAATCCATCAGGGGCTTCACATGATTCAAATAATACATTAGTTGGTATTTTAAAATAAGATTAAATATCACATTTTTAGGGATTACAAAGAAAACATAGCAAATATGTTCCATAAATGAATTCTCTAATCTAAATTAATATAGGTTCAGGCATAAAAGTGGCAAATGCTTAATTAAACAGGAAAAAGGTGTCAGTTTCAGAAACCCAAATGAAGAGTTCTGATGAGAAAATGAAAATACATAGGCATGAATTCCTTGAACATAGCAATGGGAAAATTGCAAAACTGTACAGTATTCTCAGTTATAAATTAACAGGTGCGTATGGTCTCTGAGTGAGAAAGAAAGGGGCTTGAAAGAGTCTCGCTAATCCAGTCCTGCTCTGCCCTAAAACTAAGTAACAGACACTAATATCATTCTGCCACAGCAACATTGGAAACAAATATTACATTTCCAGTAAATGACAATCAATCAATTCTCCACAAACTTCCTTAGCTTCTCACTTCTTCAATATGCAGAACAGTGTTGAGTCCTTGAGGTGATACTCTAGACAGTTCAGACAGTTCCTCATACAAGTTGCGTTTCCTGCCATCTCCTCTCCTCCTGGTGAGGACCTCACTATGAGTTGTCTAACATGTAAAAAATACCTATTCACTAGCTAACAGAAGGCTTCTGTAAAGTTTTAGCATCTGTAGTGGAAGAGAAAAAAACATCTAGTGCACAACACTGATTATTGTGAAAACAGGCCTTTTAACCATAAAGTATAAATTCAATTTTAATATAGCATTAGTAGTCAGGCTATCCTAAGTCAGTATATTTTGTTTCTTGACCTGGAGTGACCTTGAGTGGCACAACAAGTGTTCCCTGATAATGGATATTGGACAACTGTCCATGCACTTGGTGCAGTACATAAAGCAGTGATGACATCAAAGTGAATTTTGTGAATCTGTACTGCGACCAGATGCTTTTTCTGTGTCAGTGACAGGGTGGTCTACTGAACATTCTTAGGCAGAGTTCCACTGTAATATGAAACTCAGAACTTGGCCTAGCATCCTGTGTGCATAGATAAGTTTGCTTATGTTCAGAGAGTGCCAAGCAAAGGTATGGCTGTGTTGTGATGTAGGAGTATGTTTACTGGGGCCGAAGACATATTACAGTAGACAACTCAGACTGGAGGTTGCAATTGCTGAAACTAAGTATCTGACCGGAAACGCTGCTGCTGCTGAAAATTAGATTCTGCCTCACTGATTTCATCCTGCTAACAAAGCTCTATAGCCGTGGTACTCATAGTACGGCCCGCCGGCGACAGCAGCCCGGCAGGCCTTCCTTGGTGGCCTGTGGACCTTGCAGGTAATGTACCCATGGCCCCCCAGAGAGAGTGGAGAGATAGAGAGTGGAAAGAGACAGACAGTGGAGAGAGACAGACAGTGAAGAGAAAGTGGAGAGAGAGTGGAGAGAGAGTAGAAAGAGAGTAGAGAGACTGACTGACTGTGTGACTGAGATACTGACTGACTGAGAGACTGACTGACAGAGAGAGCGACTGACAGAGAGAGACCGACTGACAGACAGAAAGAGAAAGAGACTGACTGAGAGAGAGAGAGAGAGAGAGAGAGAGACTGACTGACTGACTGAGGGAAGGAGAGGATGACTGACTGACTTAGTGAGAGAAAGAGACTGACCGAGAGGGAGATACACAGAGTGACAGAGAGAGAGACTCACTGACAGAGAGAGAGAGAGAGAGAGACTGACAGAGAGAGAGAGAGAGACTGACAAGGAGAGAGAGAGAGACTGACAGAGCGAGAGAGACTGACTGGCTAGGAGAAGGAGAGAATGACTGACTGACTTAGAGCGAAAGAGACTGACCGAGTGGGAGATACACAGAGTGACAGAGAGAGAGACTGACTGGCAGAGAGAGAGAGAGAGACTGACAGAGAGAGAGAGAGAGAGACTGACAGAGAGAGAGACGGACAAGGAGAGAGATAGACTGACAGATGGAGAGAGACTGACTGACTGTGAGAGACCAACTGACTGAGGAAGACTGACTGACAGAGAGAGACTGACTGGCTGAGAGAGAGACTGCGTGAGAGAGAGACTGACTGACTGAGAGAGAGAATGACTGACTGATAGAGGGAAACTGACTGACTGACTGAGACAGACTCTGAGAGACGGACGTAGAGAGAGAATGACTGACAGAGAGAGACTGACTGACTGAGAGAGAGAAACTGACTGACTGACTGAGACAGACTAAGAGAGAGACTGACTGAGGGAGAGAGACTGACTGACTGAGAAAGAGACTGACTGACTGACTGACAGAGAAATAGACTGCCTGACAGAGAGAGAGAGAGAGCGAGAGACTGACTCAGGTACAGAGAGACTCACTGACTGAGAGAGAGATAGAGAGACTTGCTGACTGGGAGAGAGAGACTGGCTGTCTAAGAGAGAGAGAGAGACAGAGAGAGAGAGACAAAGAGAGAAAGTGACAGGGAGAGAGATTGACTGACAGGGAGAGAGACTGACTGACTGAGACTGACAGAGAGGGACTCACTGACTGACTAGGAGAAAGAGACTGACTGGGAGAGAGAGAGAGAGAGAGAGATACTGAATGACTGACAGAGAGAGACTGACTCAGAGAGAGACTGACTGACAGGGAGAGTGACTGACAGAGAGAGAGACTGGCTGACAGAGAGAGACTGACTGAGAGGGAGAGAGACTAACCGAGGGAGAGAGAGAGACTGACTGACAGAGAGAGATAGAGAGAGAGAGGGAGACTGTGATAGAATTGGGGTCAAAGTATTTATGGAGTTATGCAATGCCTCTTAATATTGCTATTATCCGCTACTAAAAATGTATTATCAAAATGTGCTTTTTGTAGTTACAGCTGCTTTTGAAATACAGCATTGTCTAATGTTTTGAAACGGGTTTGATTTATTTTTACTCTAGCCTTGCCCCCACTGACCGCCCCCCCTCGCCCCCCACTGACCCCACCCCTACCGGTGCGGCCCTCGGACACAAACAATACTGCAATTTTGGACCCAACAGATAGTCTGTGGGTACCCATGCTCTAAAGCAAGGCTACAATCACAGCCCCCCACAGTACAGGAGCTGCCACTGGGAGGGTGGGAGTGAGAACGACTTAACTGCACTGCTACAACTGTAACAATACCTGGTCAGTAAACATGGGACTTACCCTGCATCTGGAATATGAGACTGGCACTAGCAGACACGCTTCAGACTTTACAAAAGGGATGAAAGACGTTGAATTATTTGCACATTTTACCTGTGAGAGTATTACCTTTATCTACACTTACCTAATCAACGTCTATACCCTTAATGTGTTGAGATTATAGCATTTATTTGCTAAATGCGACGTAGATTACAATCCTCAATCATGTTCCTATCAAATTATGTTGTATTGCGTTCTACTGTTGGATTGAAGTGCTTTATTTTACATAAACAATATACATTAGGCTGGAGGATATTTTATTGCTCCTGATGGCTGGCTGGTGAGTGCTGAGTTGTTACTCCCCATACTATTTCCCTGAAAAGCCAGTGATTGCTATCTCTCATTAATCAATCAATTGGATGAAGGATCGTATTTAACTCAGTTTGCAGAGTCACAGTAGGATGTACCATAGGACACCAGTGACAAACGACCTCAGTCCTCAGCCACCAAGGTCGGGGCACAGTAGCCTCTGTTTGCCCTGTGGCTACCCAAATACGGACTGATGGTATAGGTTTATGCACTTTGGTGGTTGTCAGAATAGAGTATGCATATTGATGAAATGTACACAAATCATAGTATTCTAATTGTTCTTTGTCTTTGTTATCCATAACTGAGCAAATTCACAAACAACTGGATAATGCATAGGAAAATTCTGCAAAAGAATATGTTATCTTTTTATTTGCTTTAATCTATAGGGACACATGTTTGCCATGGTGAACCGCTTTCTTGTACATCCCTTAAAATATGATGGTGTACCTTTTTTCTCTCTACTCCGGGAAAGCACTTACACCACCTTTTATCATGGGAGTATTTGCTTGTGTTGGGGGGACCTATAAAATGGGTGTCCCTATGACCCACGGGCCTTGTACACCCCTCCATTACCTTTTGGCTTGGTGTGTGCTATGCACATTCCAGGTGTATACATACATGCTTACATAAATACATTCATTCACACAGAAATACCGTCAAATCTCTAAGCTTGTAGGTATTTTCGACGTATTCCTTGTCAACTCTACATAGGAATATTGAAAATGTCCATTGATGCTGAGTCTGTGAGGCAGTGATGTAATGTCAACCCTTGGTTCAGTTGTTGAACACGAAAGTGTAACTTACTTGCATCATAGCATGTGTAATGTAGAAAAATGCACTACTTAAAAAATGCAACGTGCACAATAAGTAGAACACCTAAAATGAAAGAGTAGGCCGCTAAAAGCGCCATCTTTTATTTCACAGACATTCACCATGTATCACCAGGCACTCCAATAAACATGTCATGATCCAGCAGACTAAAAAGTAGAATAATGTATTAATCCTCCAGAGCAAGGATATACATCGCTTAACAGCACCTCTCGACAAGGCACGTGTTTGCCATATGGAGGTGTCAAACAACTGATAAAAAATTAAAGAGAAGCATGTCCCAAGATCGCCAATTTAATCATCAGTACACGAACTTCTGAAAATAATTTGCATCTTCTCAGAAGAAGAGTAAAGCACAGGCCAAAATAAGAGTAATCGTACCAGTTCATCAGAGCAGGGAGAAGCCAAGGATATATAAACGGCCTTTCAATTATGGTAAAACACTTTCCAAACGCAAGACTTGTAACAATTTATCATATGTCTACAGTAATCAGTTCTGTGTTGATGTGCCCCATAGAGGCGGTATTAATCAAACTAGAAAATTAATATTACATCAGATATATATCATTAATGTAGCTAGGTAAAGTGTTCATATACAGGTAATGTCAACGTTTTTTTTTTAATTAAATGACTTGCCGTCCATCGTCCCACTGAAATACAACAGTGGTAACGTTGCAGTATTCCTCGTTTTTTTCCTTGAGCTGCTCTCTTAGAGCTGCACTTTCTGCCATTCAAAATTACTACTTTTCAACCATTCCTAAAAATACTTGGGGAATGTATAACTTTCCCCAAAATATGCTGGAGTTGTAGATGGAATACCAAATACACCTCCAAAAATATTTGGGAGAAAGTTGCTCTTTCCCCAAATATTCTAGAACTGGAGGCAAAATAGTCATTTTAACGTTCCAGTGTCCGCCACGCCCACTGCTGCCCTGAAGGCACAGTTCAGGGCAAGAAGCACCAACACAAAGGGGCATATTCCCATAGAAGCCCATGTTAACACCAGAACATGGGCTTCTATGGGAATTTACCAGGGCGTATTATCAAGCCCATTATCGCCGTTTTATCGGCAGTTTCCTGCCGATAAAACGCTGATAATTTTAACACCGGTCCTTGATAATATGCCCCTTTGGTAGTAAATCAAGCGCTTCCTATTCTGGGCCAATAGATTGATCGCAAGTATATGAAATTGTAAATACATTTGCTTTTAATGCAATTGTAAGTGTGTAAAAGTATGTATTTTCTAAAATATGAATATTTGATTCCTCTCTTGTTGTACTGTCTCCCATCCAAATGCTACTGACTAAACTTTGTTAACGAATGTGAAATAAAAAAATATCATGCCGTAAGCTTATGAGTTCAGTGAGCCCTCATAAAAGATAAGTACAAATAATGTTGACACTTTAGGTTTATTTAAAAAAATATATATATTATGCAACATGTTCTGTGGCGTCTAGGAAAATAGGGGCCTCATTTACAATAGAATGGTGCAGCGCAGTGCCGCAAGCAATTTTACAGTGCCGTACTGCGTCATTCTAAAAGTGCCAAAATGCACAATTTTTACAAGAATATGGTACATTCCTGTACAGACCCCTGTGCAAAAAAAGCAGCCTAGCGCCAACACAGGCACCCTTGTGCCATATCGCAAGGGTGCCTGTGTTGCGGTGATGATGATTTTGCTGAGGAACGGACACCTTCTGCCCAAAGTCAATCAATGAAGACGATTTCCTCCTATGTGTGCTGCAGACGGAGAAAAATTACCAAGTTATAATTATGTATAGAAACTACAACTCGAGCCCTGAGGTAAATATAACTCTTGCCCCGTGATGCTCAGTCTTATCATCAATGACTGAGGGCCCTACATTGGGTATGGGTTGCCAGAAGATACACCTTTCAGTTGCTTTGTATCACCCACAAAGCAATACATTGACTAGGACCACTTTTTCTCAGGAATAAAATCACCAAATATATACAAAAAATAATCCTCCGCTCAAGATTGAAACCTCGACCAAAAACCTCATCATACAAGAAAAAAAAACATGAGTGGTACATCTTTCTCTGTTCAAGCAGCCAAACTATGAAATTCATTAAACCAGGCATAAGAACCATGGACTGTCCTGGATACAAAAAGAGTTTAGAAATGAAGGTACCTTGTCCCCTTGGGATTCCCCCTATTGGAACTCAATGTTTGCACTGCATAATGCACCTCTTGTGAATTTACACTGGCTTTAATCCTTGAAAATAATGCATAAACAATTTAGAAATGACTTAAAAGGAAGAACGCCAACTGTCTCGCTGGGGAGCTCTTCCTGTTATGCGCTGATTGCGTTGCAAGCTGCACGTTTTGGTGAACTTTGCCTGATGTTAATGCTTGACATGAGTTTGATGCTGTTTTTGTGGATACTTTTACCTATCTCCTTTTATTAGCTGTATTTAAAATATGACAAAGTAAATTTTTTTTTGTCTTATACATTGTTTTATATTATAAAATAAACGAACAGGTGCTTTTGTGGATGTACAAATTGTTTTAAAAGGCTGGCACGGTGCAAACGTAAAAAACGTAAAAAAATATCTCCTTGAAGCTACTGCACTGCATGTTGCAATTTCGGAGAAACTGCACCTGCCCTAACAATTTGGTTGTTGTAACATGGTTGGCTGTTTTATTCTTTTTTTTAACGTGATGTATTGGATGTATTGGATATACTTTTTATGTGCTGTGATGATATTGTGAAGATTTAACTTAATCCTATAATAAAATACTCTACTGATAAGAGCCACAGATAACTATTTTATCTTCAGAAGACTACTCAAGATCTGGCTCTTTCCCACCTGATCACCACACTCAAAAAACACATGTGCAGCATATGCATGTGCATGTAAATATCTACAATTTGATTATATGTATGTATTTAGATATGTGCATATCGTTGTACAAAAATATATATTTTCAATGAAAAAAAACAAAGGCCACAAGGACTACATGGACATTATAGTTAGGCTAACATATCACTATTTCAAAAGCAGAGAAAGTCAGTAGTTATTGTGACCTAGGCTAACTATAACTCACCCCCCGCAATGCACTGCTTATGACCTCACATATTACATCACTCTTTACATGGTCAGTGACATCACTGATGACATCACTGATGACTGTAAAGACTGTAAAGTCTTGCTCGGTGTGTGGTTACAGTCTCTCTTGTTCGAACCAGATAATTTAGTCGGCCAGGTTCTCATGGATTACGAAGGAGACTGTTCAAACTAAGTTGGAATTGGAAATACATAGACTGGAGACATCTATTTTGAATTTGTATTAGTAGGAAGCATGTATTTACAGGATCGTTTTTTTCAACAACGCTGAGTCCTGTGGATGGTCTTACGGTCCAAATTTGCCACTGAAGACCCAAACGCCGAAACCACAACCTTTTTAACCTCAAACATCATTAAGAAAAATTGTGTGTTATATCCTACAAATGTTAACAACTGAAGGATTATATGGCTAGGCTTGTAAATGATGTTTGCATTGTTTTAGTTAAAAGGTGTAACTGCACTTCCACCAATCCCGTGATATGAAAACGTCCAAATAATTGAAGGGGTTTCTTGGAGGTGCCAGTGTTGTTATCATTAAAATGTATATACTGCTTGGATACATTGTTTGAAATAACATGTATAATACAAATTATATAATAATAAAGTAAACTAATACCCATATTCTGAATAAGCTCTTGACTGTTGTTTCTAGTTGAATGAATAATCATTCGGATTACATTGTGGAGCGATACTAAGGGGTTGATTAGGATGGCGATCCTCCCACCGTCACAACGTGAATTACCCCCTTCATATCATAATGGCGGGGGGTATCGCGGTGGAGGCAATCGTTGAGCGGATTTGGACCACAATATGGTGGTGGTGCTAGCAGGCAGCCCCATCCATATTATGATGTGGGAACATCAAGGCCTTTCCATTGCGGGGATTCACTCTGAGGGCCCGTTGTGGGCCCCAGGGTTGGCTGCACATGGGGGTACCATTGCCCTGTACATGGTGCCAGGCACCGCGCGGTGCCTGCCACGTTGTGCATGGCAATGCACAACATGGCATTTCACTATTGCTACCTACAAAGGACAATGCCACACTTGCCATGTCTTGAAGATTTGATCCAGGCACGACTAGCCTTGCGTTGGCTGTTGATCTGGAAAACCCCTGAGGCTGTCTAAACCAAAGACATAATACTGGACTGCCTCTCTTCGAACAGGGGGCTACAAATCCCCCAGATTTCCTATATCAAAACTGTATATTGTCAAATAGGGATGGATTCTATTTTCTCAGTCCCTTCTACATGAGCCAGTCGAAGCAAGAAGAGCGTGACTGATGCATTTTATAACCACAAGGAATGCCAAAGGTTAAAGGATCCTACAGGAAAATCAACTGTGATTAGGGGCCATATGTATGAAAATGTCTATTTGCGATTCTCAAATAGCGATTTTTTGCGAATCGCTATTTGAGTATCGCAAAACGCTACGTATGTAGGATTTGCAATACATTTTGCGAATCCTACATATTCCTTAATTGCGAATCGTAAATTGTGATTCACAATTAAGGAATACCTCCCCATTCATTCCTATGGGCCTAGAGACCCATAGGAATGAATGGGAAGACATTCACAATTTGCGATTCCCAATTAGAGAATCGCAAATTGAGACTGCAATTTCAAGGGTGCCAGGGTGTCAAAAGGACACCCCGTTGCACCCCTGAAATGACCATGGGTGCATATGTGGCACACATACATGCCCTGAGGGCATGTATGTGAGTCACATGACACTTTGAAAAATGCAAAAAAGTGAATTTTCAATGAAATCGCAAATTACCACCAACTTGAATTTGGTGGTAATTTGCGATTCCTTAAGTCCAAATAGCACTTTTCTGTGCTTCTTACATTACATTTAAGGAATCGCAATTTGCGATTCCTTAAATGCAATCACAAAATAGGGAATCTCAAAATTTGCAATTCCTTATTTTGCGAGAGGTGTTTTGTGTCATACGTTGGACACTGCTGATTTGCGATTGCAAATGCAGAAATTCAGCAAATTTCAGCGTTTGTGATCGCAAAATTGCTTTCAAACATATGGCCCTAGATGTCTTGATCTGTCGAATTTCTATTACACTACTAACTATATCTGGGTTGCCCGTGGTCGGTGGGAGTACACCTTATTATTTTGTTTAAGAGCGGACATTGTCAAATATCTGCTCTCTTTTCCATTGGGCCATACTCATCACCTTGGACTTTTACCTTGCCCTTGTGATGATCTATTTGGACAAACAATGCTCGATTTTTATTTTCTGTTGTACATTATGCAAATATTTTAAGCTCTTTTTAATTACACTTTTAAAGAGATATTGGCAAACATTTTAAATCTGCAACAAGTGCATGTAGATCAATGCTTTGACCAAATATGCTGCTGCTACTCTTTGTACTGTACTTTTGTATATTGTATACGTATGCACATTTGCACTTGTCGACTTTGAATAGTTTCATTGTTCATTTGCACTGTGACTCACTTTTATGAATGTTAAAAATGACTTCAGAATACAGGGGCATTTTATCAAGGGTGTTTATCTCCGCTTTTTTGGCTTTAAAAGCCAAGAAAGCGGAGATAAAATTATCTCCCTATTACCAAGCTGTCGCTAACACCAGTTAGTGACAGCTAATAGGAGATAGCGACCATCTTGGGCCCCGCTTTGCATGTCAGTGATATTTATCACTAATGACATGCAAAGTGGGCGTGCCAAGATGTTAGCGACTGGAAACAGTCGCTAACATCGCTATCTCCTATTACCAACTTTTGGAGATATTCGCGCTAAGCGCGAATATCTCCAAAAGCTAACACCTGCCCTGAGCAGTTCTTCACCATGTTATCCAATGGGAGGTGGATAACATGGCTAAGAGCATTTGCTCGATAATGCATGAATATCGCTGACTTTTCAGCGATATTCATCCATTGCGGCCGTTTTTTATCGCATTTGCGATAAACCTTGCTAATAGCAAGGTTTATCTGCGATAAAAATCGCCGATGTGCGGCGATAATTTTTGTCTCTAAACAAGTTAGAGACAAAAATTATCGCTAGTTGTTGGTAATATACCCCACAGTTTTTTTAACTGAACCGAACTGAACTGAACTGACCACACCACACATGAAGCTTAGTAATCTGCGGTGTATTAATACAAACTCAACATTCTAAACCAAAGTTTCATGGCAGTGTACTCTGACTCTGACGTCACAGCTCTAAGGGGTCCGTCAGGAGCCAAAAGGGTTCCGTCATAAAATATCGCAAGACACCACAGTGTGTATATACGGTTAGGATAGATTATTCACTAAAAATATTTTTTTTGTTTTTATAAATAATTGTGATGCCTTAAATGCACAAAATGTTCCAAAAAAGATCACTGGCTTGAGTTTGGCATCTCAAGTTACTGCAGATCCATCAATGGCGCAGGTGAAAAGGAATCAATTTTAGAATTCTTTGCTCTCCTCTACAGAAGGAAAATGGCTCAACAAAGAAACATAAACTTGCCATTAAAGTATAAATGTATTCAAGCAAGTGACTTTGAATGGTTTTGTGATTTTGCGAAATTAACCAAAAAATTTGATTGCTATGTTCCACAGAATGAAAAAAAAAATTCAATATCTGGAACGTTAGACTGTTACCGTCCTACATCTTGAGGAGCCAAATTGAAACAATAAATTAATAGAATTGGGTGACCTTTTCTTTCCCATCATCAATACTTTGGCAATTTCACAGAAAATACAAGCTGAAGCTGAGACCTTTAAAAACTGGGGGATCACATTAAAGCCATACTCAAAGCCAAGATACCCTGAAATCCTTTTCCCGGTGGAAAAGGTGGCAGAACAAGCTTTTACAAAAAGAATCTCTGTTCTGAGAGGAGCGGCAGGGCCAGGGGGAAAGAACACCGACCAACATATCGACATTACCCGATGGACCGGAGAGAAAAACACACAATTATCTGGACTGCCTGACCTAAGATGGAGAGCCGGAACCCTAAATAACAACGACTGACAAACCGGCCTTAAGCCATGGGAGGACACCCACGATCTACTGAGAATATGCTCATGGAACATTAACGGCTTGGCCTCCAAAATAACTGACTTTAGAGCTTATGATCTATATTAGAACCTTCAACGTCGTGGCACTACAAGAGACATGGCTTGCAGATCCCCCGCACCTTCATGGTTACTTACGCTTTCACTCCGCCGCAAAAAAGACAGCTAAATACGGGCACCCTCAAGGTGGCCTAGTAACTTACCTATTGGCTACAAGCATCCTGACGGCAAAAGAAGTCGACCCATTTTCTACAGCATTGTTGGTTGTAAACATCCATCTGCCACAATCCAAAACAGGTATCGTTGATACCGACTTTACTCTAATTAACGCCTATGTGTATCCGAGAAGGAAAAGAAAAGCAGCCAATGATCTTTGTAATTTCATGGAGAACTGCATAAGGGACAGACCTACAACCAACGTTGTCCTTACTTGGGACTTCAACCTTAATCTCATGGGTGCTACGCAAGAAGATGAGCCACTACTTCAAAATTCAATCTGGGATATCCCATTTCCAGTGACTTCACAAACTCCCAAACATACAAAACTAGGTAATAAGATTCTAGAAGATCTGGAACACTTCAACATCAGGGCCCTAAATGGAAGGACCTCTGGTGACAACCCCCCGGCCGCAACCTTACATTCAACTAGAACAAGCAGCATTCTAGATTACAATTTTATCTCATTACCATTATTCCAGCTCTTAAACTCTTGCCGGATAGGCCAAAGCGGAAACAGCGATCACTGCCCCAAAAAACCATCTTTAAGACTGTAAAGCCCAACTTTGAGCTAACAAAAGAACCAAAAGAGTCAGTCCACACCGTTAACTTTAAAAAAATCAAATACTCAGCGGTAATAGATGGAACACTAGCGGAAACGGCAAAACAGCTTTTTGGGACTCGCTCTGGATGCAGCGAAACCACAAAATGGGTACAATTTACAAACACTATGTCCAAGTACGCTACAAGATCCAAGCCACATGTACAACCAGGTAATGACAGATCGAGCAAATTCTCTCTAGAACACAAAGGTAAAATTAGAGGCATAAAAACATCAATCTTTCGTGCAATGAGAGAACTCCAACAGAAACCCATGGACGTAGCAAAGCACGACCATCTACGGAAATTAAAATCAACATTGAAAAAATTAAAATGGGAAGCAAACAAATCCGCTGAGGATAATCTATGGGCGAGACTTCACTCCGACATCACACGAAATGATGGGGCAAGGTTTTGGAAATCGATAAACTCATTTATAAGACCTACGCACCATGGAGTCTCATCTAACATCTCAGAGGACACTTGGGCAAGCTACCTTGGAACCCATTTTAACCAGGCCGTGGGAAACAACCAGGTGCCAACATCGGACCACGAGACTGCTACTTACAAAAAATGTTCATCAAAAAATGACACAAGTTCCATAGAATGCCATATTCCGAGCGAAATCGAGATTTTGCCGAACATACAAAACAACATCCAGCGCGAAATCAAGAAAGGAAGAAGTGAGGGAGCGCCAGGGCCAAACGGAATCCCGCCAATTCTCTACAAACAAGATGCGGTAGGCTGGGCAGCAGCTCTTAAACCTCTTTTTCTGGAGATTAGACATAACAACATCCTGCCAAGCTCCTGGAAGGGTTCCATCATTTCCCCAATCTATAAGGCAGGAGACAAGGCCTCTCCTCATAATTACTGATTGGTGGCTTTAATCGACAATGAGGCTAAATATTTTGCAGGCATTCTCCTTGAAGAGCTGCTGGCTTGGGCAACAGAGAGATCTTTAATCCCGGTCAACCAGACAGGCTTCACTAAATCAGTAGGCACAATGCAAACATTTTGGCCATGGGCATGCTTATAGACAAGGCAGAATCAAATAAAATGCAGATTCATTCCTGCTTTATAGACTATAAGGCTGCCTTCGATCACATAAACCGGAATCTTCTATGGTCTAAACTGAATGGTTGGGGGATACCGAGACCCCTGTTGGACCTGCTGATAAACCTTCATACTGAGACCTGGGTACAGATAAAGGTGGGGGATGGATCAGCTTTGTCCAGGCGCATACAGACTAACAAGGGCCTGAAACAAGGCTGTGTCCTGGCCCCCACCCTATTTAACCTGTTCCTAGGTGACCTTGTTCCTATTTTAAACGGCTGCAATTCCCACGCTCCTAAGCTAGGAGGACTCCAACTACCTTGTCTACTATATGCAGACGACATCGTCCTAATAAGCCACACCAAGGTAGGACTCCAAAATCTCCTGAATGCAACACATTGCTACTCTAATAAAAAATGAGCTTACAATAAATCTTGAGAAAACCCAGACAATGACCATCAGTAAGAAAAAAAGGAAACTAACACCATGGTTCTGGAACAAGACAAGAATTGGAGACACCCCAAAGTATAAATATTTAGGAGTGAAGTTCGACAACAGTGGGCAGTTCTCCGTTCAGAGAACAAGTATACGAGGGAAAGGGCTATCTCTGGCAATTTCTCTGAAGACATTAAATCGCAAACTTTCTGGCCCCTCTCTCCTGCCCTTGGCGCAAGTAATTTGCGCCAAACTCCTCCCTACAATCACCTACAGGAGTGAGGCACTTAGAGGAAGGGACGCTAAGATCCTTGACAACACAATTACAGCTGCTTACAGAATCATCTTCAGCCTGCCCAAGCAAACCTCACCAGCACAAATCAGGCTAGAATTCGGCATTGATCAACAGCTTCTGGCAAGACAGGGAGCCTATATCATAGCCTGGGACAAAGTGAGGAAATCGAAACAAGGAACATTAAACGAGCATTTTTGGATGGAATTAGTACAACACCCGTCCTCGGCATCAGCCAAGTTCCTTATGGCCAGCCTGACAAACACTGGGTTAGAGCAGCTCTGGGATACCCCAGCATACCACATAACACTCAAACAATTGGTCAAGAAATCGATCAAACTATTATCGTGGGTTCAAGACAAGGCAGCACTCTCCAAAAGGACGCATGGTTGGATGACCCTGAACTCGTACTCAACGAAAGCATCACAGAGCTATTTTGGCGAGGGATACTCTAAATCCATCAAAATGAGCTTCTTAAAGTACAGGTTTGGCTTGCTACCCTGCACCCAAAATCTCCCACGCTGGATAAAAATCAAAGCAGATCCCCTTTGTCGGTTATGTGGCTTGGCGCAAGAGGACATGCTGCACTTGATATGCTCTTGCGAGAAACTACGGGATGAACGGAAACATTTGTTGAAACATCACTTCAATCATCAAGGGATCGGCACATGAAGAAAGGCAGTTCTTGCTTGTTTTTCTCCCCACAACCCTCGACTGAACTGTAGTTTCGTAAAATTTATGAAGGCAGTGGAAAAAAAGATGCCAAAAATCGATCTTTAACGGCTTTTGTATAACTGTTCAAACATTGCTTGGTCTATTGGCACGACTGACTTCATGAGCTTATGAGGACACTGGGAAAGTAAAAATATCTTATAAATACATAAATTGAACTATTCTTTCAAAAATGTTATCGCTTATGAGGTTATTGTGTATACATTTGATCAAAGGAAATGTGAATGTTTTACACTGATTTTATTAGAATTGTAGTTTTATCATTCTCTGCTCCTAATCTATTTTGTATTGCAATGGTTTTAAGTAACTATGCTAAATAAATTACTTACTTACTTAAATACGGGCCCTTGAACTCAGAAACAGAAAATGTTGACCTTAAGTTTCTGACACGCTGTAGGACTTGGCCTTTTTGGACACAGTTCCCTAAACTTTTTGCTTTCCCCCTAGACCATTTTCCTGACATAGAGTTGCTAATTTAGATGCTTTGGGCACTTTGCCGCTGCTGATCACTGTCAAGGTACAAGTGTTCCCTGTGTAAAGTATATTGGTAATTGGTTGGCCATGATTGGTATGTTTGCCTTACTAGTAAACTCCCTAATGATGTGCACTGTGTGTGCCAGGGCTAGTAATGCAAAGGTACGCGGAGAAGGGTACTCAGACCTGCAGCGTAGGGCTTGCGCGCAGTTTGCTAACTTAGCATGTTGTCCTGACAGGTGCAACCACTTGTCAGGCATTACTTTTCCTTTTGCATACACAGTGGGCACCCCTGTGGTAGGTCCCAGGTAACCCCTGGGCAGGATGCAGTATAAGTAAAAGGCAGGACATATACTAAGGTGTGTGCTATGTCATGACAGTAAAAAACACTCCATTTCGTTTTTCACTGGTGAAAGGCGATCCTGCCCACAGGACAGAATGTGGGAGGCTGGGTATTGTTTTTGTTAGCCTAGTTTTCCATAAGTTTAAAATGGAGAGGTGAAGTTTAGTATGTATGAACTCAGAGTGTCATAACACGTCTTTCTATGAAAAAGGTTTTGTCACTGTCTGTTCAGATACCTCTTGTTGGAACTGGGGTCACCAGCTCCCCGAGGGTAGCATGGCACGAGCAGGGAGGCATCCGAAAGCTTATGTGTAAAGCGACCATACAGCACACACAACCACTGAGACGGTAAAATGGGCACGCAATGAGTGACGCCACTCCAGTGAGTATGTATCAAAATTAAATAACTTTTATATATAGAGCAGAGTCAGAGTAATCAAGAATTCACAGTATTATTACCTTATTAGCTTTCCTTTCAAATACATGTATTTCAACACTTGGCAATAAATACTAGGTGAATAAATATTAAATATAAGATAAATACTGAATATTAGATAATATCAAGAAATAGATAACCACAGGCCTGACCTCAGCCTTGCTTCTTGTCAGCACCTGTAAGAAATACATTTAGAAGACAACCAAATGACATTGCATCATATTAGTTCTGTAGGCATGTTACCCACTTCTCACCAAGCAAGGGTGAGTGTTTTACAGCAGAAAACATGTAAAAAAATAACTGTAGGCTTCCAGTAAATGTAGCACTAAGTGGGAGAAAAACGTTTCGCCGTGCGCTCAAAAAATATGGCCTTAACATAACATAACATAAAGGGAGTAATTCACCAATGCAACACATTCAATAAAGGCATAGCCTTTCATTACTTCCTAATCAGCATTTCATTTTACACTGGTAGGAAATGCATCAACATTTCTCTAGGCATGGATAAAACAAAGAACCCGCAGGAGGATTTCTCCTTGTGAAACTCAGTCCCTGCCGAGAAGCAATCTGACTGAAGTAATTCCACAGCTAGAGACTACTTCCTCCTCAGTCCAGTCACGAAATGAGCAATTTTGGGGTTTCTTATCCTGTCATTAAGGGCTATTGCTCATGTCAAAAGGGGGGCCTTCTATAAATAATTAGGACCCACGGGGCTCATTGACAGTTTTCCCAGTCACACAGGCTCTCAGGGCCAGCAGGGCTCAACTTCAACTTTCCCCCGGGGAGGGGCGAACTCGGGGCCTTCTCCGGCCTTCCGCCCACCTCCCCGTGGATTACCTGTCTCTTCGGCTCCTCGGGGAGCTCTTGCGTGGATTCCTGCCAGTCACGATGACAGAGGGGGCTCTTGGGCTCCTTCTAAGCCCTCCGGTGGTTTGTGGGCCAGACAGGGGAGGCCCGCGCTGCTCCCGCGCTCTTCTCGGGGCCTCCCCGCAGCCTCGATGTTGCCCCGGTCTTCTGGGGCCTGCTCTGGCAGGGGGGGTTTGGACTCTCCCACAGAGCCCTCCCCGACAACGACAAGCTGTTCCCGGGCCTTCCACAGCCTCCACGGCCCGGGAACCAATAGGGACGCAGCTCTAGAGGGGCTCGGCCACGCGGCCAATCAGTATGTGGCGGGGGTGTGGTTTGACGCGCCCCCGTCACATGACGCGAGTAAAGGCTTCAAGGACTGTCAGGCCTAGCGCGGCCTGACAGGAATTCCAGCGGCCCTCTTCTGATGCCGGGGGCCGCTGCAACGATCTCGTCAGCGGGGGCCTCCCGCAGATGGACGCCAGGCTGCGGTGGTGACACCAGTCGACCGTGTTGGCGGCAGCCCTCTCCTGGTACCGGGGGCCGCCGAGGGGGATTGCTAGTGATGTTGGCGCCTCAAGACAGCGCCAGTGAGACTCAGGGCTGCGGCGGTGAGTGGGGGCTAGTCAGCGCAAATCAGGGCAGCGCTTTAGAGATGCACACAGCGCTCAGCCTTTGCAGCGCTTTAGGCAGGAACAGCGCCCAGAAGCTTCGTGGCGCTTTAAGGGCACCACATTAGCGCAGCGCCCAGCAATTCCAGCGCTGGGTCAGTTTCAGGCACAACGCTTCAGGTCATCAAAGTCTCCAGAGCCTCAGCACTTTACAAGGGGGTACAGTAGCCTCAAGGATCACAGCGCACCCTGGCAGCACCAGCAGGCTCAGTGTTTCTCACAGGGGCTTAGTAGATAAGCGCTTGAGGGCGATACAGCGTTTGGGCAGATTCTTTAATAGCGCTACACCAGTAGTTTATTTTAGGTGTAGACAGTTCATAGTTTGAACATGACAATCCACACAACAGCGGCAGACCAACAAAGGGGACCCAGGTGGGGTCAGGGGGCGCAGGGAGCAACACAGCGCCAATACCTGATTGATTCCTTTTTAGTCCTGTGAGAAGAAAAGTTTCTTCTTGGCCCTTCAGGTTTCTTGTGCCCTTGTAAATACCAGCCTCTTGGTTCCTTGAAGGAGGGGGTTGGAGTTGATGGCTGGTATCAAATCTCCTCAGCCAGTTCCCTTCAGGTGGACTCTGGGATCCCCTCCCCCCGGGCCAAATCAGGGGGCAAGTTCAGGATACCTCAACACTTGGTAGGCAGCACCTAGGCCCTGTCACTCCCAGTGTCATAGGTCCCTGTCTAGGCCCCACTGCCTAAAACTCCTGCGTAGGTTCTTCCCCAGGTCTGTGCTCCCTCAATCTGATAGGAAAGTTTCCCTCCCTTTCCTTATATAGTGCCAGTTGACAGTTGGCAGTGGCAGTCGGTGCCACCTCACCTGTTCCAGAAGGTTCCAGGAGGTTCTAGGAGGTTCCATCATTCTGGCTATGGCCAGGCTGGCAGGCTAGTATTGTTACATTGTATGAGGGTTCCAGCCAGCTCCTGGCTACTAGAATGTGCCTGAATGGACCACGCTGCAGTAGCAGGGGTCAGGGGCAGCCATGTTAGGGGAAGAGGGCACCTGCACCTTAACATTAGTTTAACATTACGCAGGGCATCTCCACTACATAAGGCCTATACCCCTTTATTACAATGGGGGATATCCTAAATTAAGGGAATAAAAAGAGAAAAATTTCTGGGGAAAGGGCCAAGTTCTACACCTCTCTTTTAGAAAGTGGCTGGGTTTTTTTGCTTTAAGCATTTCTGAGTGTCTCTGCTGAATGTTGATTGACTGTCTGGATCTGAGAGGTGAGAGGAGCTGGGGGAGGTCTCGACCCAGGGACGGGTTGAGATGGCACCAGGCTGACCTGCACCTGGGGAGTAGGTGGAGGAGTAACCCCGGGAGGTGAAGAGACCTGGGTTGCGGCTATAAAACAATTTACGCATCTCCTGCTGAGTGATGAAGGATCCGGACCCCCAGTATCGATGGGAGAAAGGTGACACTGGGAGGGAGACACCCAGAATTGATTTAGGCAGGGTTCAGGGACCCCTGAGCACAACAAACTTCAAAGACATGTAGGGGTATAACTATGAGAGCTGAACGTTGGAATAGAAAAGGATTGAGACTGAAATGCTAGGACCCATTTCGTAGTCAAGAGGAACCTCTGCTGAGGAAGGAACAACTGAAGAGACTGCTCGGAAGGACCGACCCTTGCTTCATGATCTGAGACTGGTATACAGTTTGTTGTTTTAACCAAGGAAGAGGCTGTTGGGAATGTGCTTTGTGTGCTGGGTCCCCCTGCTTGAAGAAGACTGTGCATTGTGCTGTGTCTTGTTACCCCAAGGGCCCAAGGTGAGCTAGCTCCCTGTTTGGAAACACAGGAACATAAAAGTTTCTGGAGAAGTTTCAAGTGACGTGGTGGGTGCGTATTGTGGCAGCTTGAGACTTTTGGAAGGTGTGCCATGTGATCTTGGACACACAGAGTAGAAGTGAGACTCGGACGCGCTGGGTGTGTGTCGTGGTGCACAGGAGGCATTGGAGAAGAGTGCCTGGTCAACGTGTGCATCGAAGGTGAAGTGAGTCTCAGGCGCACTGGGTGCGTGTCGTGGTGCACCACAGGCATTGGTGAAGTGCGCCTGGTCAGCGTGTGCATCGGAGGTGAAGTGAGACTCAGATACGTAGGGTGCGTGTCATGATGCACATGAGGCGTTGATGCAGAGCGCCTGGTCAACGTGTGCACTGAAAGTGGAGTGAGTCTCGGACACGCAGGGTGCGTGTCGGGGTGCACCAGAGGCGCTGGTGAAGAGCGCATGGTCATCGAGTGCACCGGGGGAAAAGTGAGGCTCGGACACGGTGAGCGTGTCGGGGTGCGGGCGGAGGCATTGGTGAAGAGCGCCTTGATATCGGGGCACCGGAGTTGGAGTAAGTCTCAGTGAAGCAGTGTGTGTGCTTTGGTGCAACCAGGGACTGTGGAGATGATCGACTGATCATCGTGTACACCGGAAGAAAATGAGTCTCTGCAGTGCAGAGTGTGTATCTTGGTGCCAACTGAGATCGCCAGAAGGAGTGCCTGGTGAACGTGCTCTCGGAGTCCACGTGAAGTCCCATCAGCATTGTGTTTGTGGCTTCGTACCAGAGGAGACCCAGAGGGTACTGTAGTGAACGTGCACCCGGAGTAGCGTAATCTTAGAGGCGTGGGGTACGTGTGCCCTGCGGCCACCTGAGACCTTCCTATCAGTTGCAGCCAGGACCTGGAGGCTCGGATGAGCTTTGCTGCCAGGCCGAGCCGCTGAGGCCCATTGAGAAAGTTCTGCATGGAAGGCCCAGTTCTCTGAAGGAGGATAGGAGAGTGGGGTTACACTTTCAGGTAACGTGGATCACTGCCTGGGTGGTGTGCGGGCTCGGGGGCCTCTCTCGGCCTCTCAATCCTTCTGGTGACGTGAGCCTGTGTTTCGGCTCAGATTGGGGCCTGTACTGACCAAAGGAGTGGTAGTACTGGGGCCAGAGTGAGAAGCTGTACTTTATGTCATCGTTAATACATGTGGGGGGCAACTGTTATCGAAGAGGCTGACTGTCGAAATACACATTGCCAATATTGCTGCTAAGGAACTGCCAGACTGTCTTATGACACCTGACGTTATTTCTGCATAACGAAGTACATGATTGTAGCTACGCTTTGCATTGTTTCTTAATTGCAAAGCACGTGATTGTAGCGATGTGCATTGCATTATTTTTTCATTGCAAAGTACGGGATTGGTGTGTGACGCATTGCATTATTCCTTCATTGCGTAGTACATGATTGTAGAGGTACGCATTGCATTATTTCTTCCATTGCAAGGATCCGCGATGTATCATTACGCATTGTATTATTTCTCCTTAGCCCAGCACAGAATTGTATCGTTACGCAGCGCACTATTGTTTGTCAATTGCAAAGTGTGTGATTGCAGCATTGCGACCAGCATAGCGTTTTAAAAATGGTGGTTGGGATTTTAACCTACCAGCCAGCCGGAATGAATATTACCCTTTATTATATGTTGGCTTTTGTATTGTGTGGTCTGATCGTATATCTTTTTATATAAAGTTTATACTTGTTTTTATCAAACTCGTATGGAGTTCATTTGTGGTGTCACCAGTGGGTTGCTGTGAGTGTGGTTGCACATACTGTACACTCGTGCCTTGGAGATAGGCCTGGCTGCTCATGCCAAGCTACTAAGGGGGTGAGCATGGCTATCTCAAACGGTGTCCTTACTTGCCCTAATGTTAAGTGAGGAGTCCTGGGTCTCGCATTTGGTGACAATGGTGCGGGACTGAGACTCTGGCTTCCAACACACACTTGTTGCAAGAAAAAAAAAAGTATCTTGTGACTACCACTGGGCATGGTCCATCTGTCTTTACCCTAAAATCAAGAAGCCACATAAGGTGTAATGGTGCCCACACTCCGACCCCAGGCCTAGGTCTGGACATTCTGGGGGCCCTTAAATGTTTACAATAAAAAAACAGTATTCTTTGTGATGAAGGGGACCGTAAAACCCCATATAAGAATGATTTGGGACCCATCTTTTGTCAATCCATAGTCCACAGTTCTGGAACCTGGACTGCAGAATATGGAGGGAGACTCAGCATAGGTCCACAAATTGCCAAAAAGGCTATGAGCTGTGGGTCCTATTTTGATGTGGTGACCTCATGACCTTAAGTGAGCAGGGGTTATGAGCATCTGACTCCATGTTGTTCCAGTGTTAGTGGTCCTGGTATTGCAAATTATTGTAAACCTTTTCTTGCACATCAAATGAAGTGCTTATGGCCTCCCAACATATATACCAATAGGTAACAATACCTTAAAACACAATGTTATTAAATATTAAGATAACTCAAACAGCAAGATAAAACTATGGGCCACATTTGCCTATTTTTGGCACAGGGCAGCGCAGAAAGTCACTTTGCTGCCCTGCCCTGCATCAAAAGGAAAGAGTAGGACTGTGGCGTTTTAATTTTATACAGCACATTCCTGTCCTTTCCCATAGGCTAGTGTTGTTTTGGCTGCCTTGGGCCAATGTAGGCACCCTTGCACCATGTTGCACAGGTGTCTGCATTGTTGACATGATTGTTTTTGTGCAGGAAGGGGGACCTTCCTGCACAAAAGCAATCAGGCGAGGCGTTTTGCTTGTTCCATGATAAGAGGAAGAAACAATGAGAAAAGAAAACATTTCTCCTTGTTACACCTGCTCTGGGGAGGTGTGAGGTTTTGGCACTGTCCCAGGTTTATGTGATTGGGTAAATTTGGGACAGCATCAAAATTCATTGGTGTTGCCTGGGAACACCCACTGCAACACCAATAGAATGCCTCCTTGACGCAAAGTAAGGCAAGGCAACATTTATTGCCTTACTCTGTGTCAAGGAGACCATGAAAAACCCCGCAGGGTGGCTTTGCGTCAACTCATAGATATGATTGAGAGGCCTGCGCCACATAATCATCAAAAAAAGTGACGCGCCGGTGGCGCAGGCCTCTTGTAAATGAGCCCCTATATTCTTAAAAGCTTCTATCATGCTTTATTGGTAGTGTAAGGAAGAAAAAAAATGGATTTAACACAGATGTGTGACTGGGGTGAATGTTTGACAATGTCACCATTCCGTCCATCATATTTTTGCGTTGCTAATGTGATGCATAATCTCATCTTTAAGAGTTGTAGGTCTCGCCTAAGCCATCCCGTTAGGGATGCTTGGCGAGATATAAAGTAAGGGCTCTGAAAAATACACCCAAAGGTGGATTGCCTACCGTGCATGTGAGCCAGGCGCGTGCACATCCCACACCAGCGGCATCAGACTTTTAAGGAAGCCGCTCCCCTGCCCCCGCCCCCGCCACGCAATGCCACTCCCCGCCCCCACTACGCAATGCCAAGAGCTTGTTTAATTTTGGATGTCACCCTTAGCCCGTGCTGTACCATTCCCCCGCTAACACCTCTCGGGGCACGCCACTCTTCGCTCCTCCAATGACAAGGGGGCAGCAGAGACAAACATTGCCCGACTTTTAGCCCGAGCAGTGCCCTTCCCCCACTACCACCTCCCGGAGCTTGCCACTCTTAGCCTGTGTGGTACTCTTCCCCGCTAACACCTCCCGGGACACGCAACTCTTGGCTCCTCCCATGACAAGGGAGCAACAGAGACAAACTACACACTTAAATGCTGCCATACTGATCTTCCTCCACTACCACCTTCCAGGGCACGCCAATCTTAGCCCATGCTGTACTCTTCTCCGCTACCAACTCCTGGAGCGTGCCACTCTTGTTGCCTCCCATGATTACACAGCGTTTAAACTTAAAAGCTGGCATACTGACTGGCTTGTTTTTTTGTTTGTTAGGTCACCACAGATCTTTAAAGTGAGCGCTCTCACCTTCCGGATTGGTGTTGAGCTCTCCCCCACCCTCCGAGCACGAATGCAACATTTCCCTTCACCCACCCTTTCCCCGTGCATAGAGTGAGCAACCATCCATGTCCTTATCTGGAAGAGGGGGAACATTTAGGCCCTTTTCTATGGCATTACTGACCGGCTTGCAAGAGGCACTCATGGACGGGACGCCTTGCAATCAAACATTTATAGATTAAGATTTTTTTATTGCTAAAGTACCTTGAGAAAAGTTGTATTTGCTATCTAGCACTCAATATTAGTGCATTTTCAGGCTGTTGTCTCTCCTCCTCTGCGATCATTCCAGTCTTTCCTGGCTCCTCCCCAGCCCCCCCCCCCCCATTTCATTTTTTACTGTCTCTTCATTGCTTGTTTTACTAGCATTGTAAACGTGGCTATATATATATATATGCTAGGTTTGTAAATGTGTGCGCAAACATATTTAGCAGGCTACGTTTACATAACTACTATGCCGGAGCAGGCCCTGTCCTCACCACTCATTCTCTCTGCTGGGAGCAGGCAGAGGCCCTCCTGTGCTACCTGGCAGACCAGATAAATAACTTAAAATTATTTCACAGGTCAGAGGCACCCGGGAAAGGAGAGCATACCTTTCAATCCGGCTTTTCCAGGATGACCTGACCTTTGCCCCAAACACCGTGACATACATACATTAAACATTTAAAAAAGCGTCTGGACACCAGGACAGTCTTCTGAAAACTGGGACTGTCCACGAAAGTCCGTATGTGGTAGCTTTGTAAGGGGTCTGCACGCCGGCCGAGCATACCTTGCTCCGCTGAGGCGTCTCCACGGTCTCCTGTTCCCGTGTGGCGGCCGGGCTTAGCTCCGCCGTGCTGCTGCTGCTCTGCACGCCGGTCGGGTCGGGACTTCGACCCCCAGCAGCCTCGACGCCAGGACACCGCCCCCCTCACTCTCCAGCGCCAGGAGGCGCATAAAACACTGTCTGCTTCCTCGTCCCGCGAGGCCCTCTTAGGCCCTCAGAGGACATCATAGGTCGGGCGGGCCACACCCTTAAGACGTGTCACAAGAGGTGAGCCTGCTAAAAGTTATCATGGGGAAACGCAATACCAACTCCACAATGCCTGCTTCTGTAGACCCCTCTGCTTTGCCCCCTTCCTTTGATTGTTTATTGGAGAACGCCCTTAACATGGTCACTAACGAAATTGCAAATACTGAAAGGAGGATGTCATTGGGCTGCAATACCAGTCATGGGGAGTCAACACAAGTAAACGCAATCAATATCTTACCGCTCTCACCAGTAATTACCATCTTGAAGCCTACTACCCAGGCTACTTTGCTGGAAGCGCCGTCCGGGGGTAGTAGCCCAGTTACAATTATTGACTCACAGCCTGACCCTGTTGTACAGACTGCTATTGTTTCTCCGTCCCCTAATAACAAGACTGTCGACGGAAAAAGGAAAAGGGGTCCCTTGAAACTTACTGTAAATAAGAGGAAGCAACCTACCCGTAATAAGAACCAACCAACCCCCCAGAGTATGTGGACCAGAGGGAAGCACCAACAATCTGGGGGCCTCCTAGTTAATACGGAAAGCTTGCAATTTGCAGAAGTGGTTGTTCCCCCAACTGCCCATATAGAAGAACATAACTCAGTGGGTACACAGACCGAGTTTCTAACTGAAAGTATCATCCAACCTAAGCCTAATGGGAACTTTATTGAGACAATTGTTGATACTATTTTTAAAGAATTGGAAAGTCAATTGATCAAACAATGTAATACTGTTTTTAAAAGACTTGATAAATTAGAAAATCTCATTAAAAAGGAAGATGTAAAAAGGAAAGGAGTGATTAGCCTTGATCAAATGAGGGGTGATCGACTTTTGAAAGACCTAGAGTCCGCTAGTAAGGCTATCTTGTGTGGTGGGCCCATCATCACCTGCAGCTCAACATCTAAGGGTGGGCATAAATCTATCAGTAACACACCAACACCTAACACCATACCCAGATGTGACGCAGTAGAGCAAATTCAATCTGCCACAAAAGCTAAGCCCACCCCTTCTGCAGCAGCTGGTACTTCTTATACCACTACTACAGTTAGTAACATACGGAAGGAGGGCCCCTCTACAACTACTGCGAAACCTGTGGCCTCCAGTAGCAGCAAGGGTGGTAGGGGACAACCGGTTGTTAGCAGACCCATAAAACATCAGGAACCCGCCCTCCACCTACCTCCTGACGCCTGCCCATATGTTCTAGTATTGGCAGGCGCACCACCACTTAGGGATGGACAAGGCGAGTCCTGGGTTCAGCTGCACAATAAGTGCATTGATTGGCTGACCAAACATAAGGGGGTAGGCCATGACATCTCAAATGAAATCTTGTCTGCCCGCCGAGTGAGCTGGGTTGGCCCCTTATGTAAAAATTTTGATGGGGACTGCATTGTTGTTAATTTTAGGCACCCTGGCACTGTCAAATTCATACTTAATAACAACAATATTTACCAGTGTCCATCCACTGGCATTACTCCACTCCCCTTGAGTTACTTCTATAGGCCTCCATCAAGACCATTTCGCCCAGCCTCACCGCCTTTTCTACTTCACAATAGATACACCTCATTAGCTGTAACAGGTAGCCTGGACTGACCATTAGCTATTTCATCAGACATTGTAGTCAGTGAGCACATTATTATGCATGATCCTACAGAGAATTTGTCAATCTGTCCCATTGCAATAATGCCCAATTCACCTAGTAGGCCCCGGGCGTTATCCGATTTCACAACAGGTGCCCAGGGTCACATTTTCGGATCACTGACATATTATCGAAAGACACATTATCGAGATACAAAAATATCGACACAAAAATATCGAAATCAAAAATATCGAAGTCATATCTACATAATGGTAAGTACAAAAATATCGAAAAAATAATATCGTTGTACAAAAATATCGAAATAAAAAATATCGTTTTTTAAATGTATTAATAATAATGTAAAAATAATTTTAAAATACATATAATTTTACAAATATTAACGCATGTGTTTACAACGCAGATACTTTTACAACGCATACCATTACAACATAAGTATTGGTAAGTATATAATAATTTTTTATGTAAATTAATTAAAATAAATATAATATAATTTAATTTAATTTAATTTAATTAATTTAATTTAAATTTAATTTTACTTTAATTTTTACACTGTACCCCTGTACCCCAAAAACCCAAAACTGACCCTGAACCCTAAAAATACCCCTTTACCCAAAAACTAAAAACTGACCCTGAACCCTAAAAATACCCCTTTACCCAAAAACAAAAAACTGACCCTGTGCCCTAAAAATACGCCTTTACCAAAAAACTAAAAACTGACCCTGAAGCCTAAAAATACCCCTTTACCCAAAAACTAAAAACTGACCCTGTGCCCTAAAAATACCCCTTTACCCAAAAACTAAAAACTGACCCTGAACCCTAAAAATACCCCTTTACCCAAAAACCCAAAACTGACCCTGAACCCTAAAAATACCCCTTTACCCAAAAACCCAAAACTGACCCTGAACCCTAAAAATACCCCTTTACCCAAAAACAAAAAACTGACCAAGTGCCCTAAAAATACCCCTTTACCCAAAAACTAAAAACTGACCCTGAACCCTAAAAATACCCCTTTACCCAAAAACTAAAAACTGACCCTGAACCCTAAAAATACCCCTTTACCCAAAAACTAAAAACTGACCCTGAACCCTAAAAATACCCCTTTACCCAAAAACTAAAAACTGACCCTGTGCCCTAAAAATACCCCTTTACCCAAAAACTAAAAACTGACCCTGAACCCTAAAAATACCCCTTTACCCAAAAACCCAAAACTGACCCTGAACCCTAAAAATACCCCTTTACCCAAAAACCCAAAACTGACCCTGAACCCTAAAAATACCCCTTTACCCAAAAACAAAAAACTGACCAAGTGCCCTAAAAATACCCCTTTACCCAAAAACTAAAAACTGACCCTGAACCCTAAAAATACCCCTTTACCCAAAAACTAAAAACTGACCCTGAACCCTAAAAATACCCCTTTACCCAAAAACTAAAAACTGACCCTGAACCCTAAAAATACCCCTTTACCCAAAAACTAAAAACTGACCCTGAACCCTAAAAATACCCCTTTACCCAAAAACTAAAAACTGACCCTGAACCCTAAAAATACCCCTTTACCCAAAAACTAAAAACTGACCCTGAGCCCTAAAAATACCCCTTTACCCAAAAACTAAAAACTGACCCTGTGCCCTAAAAATACCCCTTTACCCAAAAACTAAAAACTGACCCTGAACCCTAAAAATACCCCTTTACCCAAAAACTAAAAACTGACCCTGAACCCTAAAAATACCCCTTTACCCAAAATCCCAAAACTGACCCTGAACCCTAAAAATACCCCTTTACCCAAAAACAAAAAACTGACCCAGTGCCCTAAAAATACCCCTTTACCCAAAAACTAAAAACTGACCCTGAACCCTAAAAATACCCCTTTACCCAAAAATAAATCTAATTAATGTAATTAACTAATTAACATTAATTAATTACCAATTAATTTTTAATTAACAATAACAATAAATTATATATCTTAGCACATTAAATCTAATTAATTTAATTAACTAATTAATATTAATTAATTACCAATTAATTATTAATTAACAATAACACTAAATTAAATATATTACCACATTAAATCTAATTAATGTAATTAACTAATTAGTTTCAATTAATTACAAATTAATTATTAATTAAAAAATATTTAAAATATATATATTAATTATTTAATTATTATTAAATTACTTCCCACCCTATTCCCCTATAAACCCACAACCCGCTCTAATACTAAAACGCAAAATGTTAACATAATTACTAATTTTCAAACATACATTTCTAAACATATTTAGCAAACATATAAACAACATAATAAAATACATAACACTAAACAACAAAATTTCGATATTACTAACATACATACCTTAATCTCGATATTCTGTCTGTCGATATTATGGCACATCGATATACTATACCATCGATATTAAAACATCGATATTATTGTATATCGATATTTTGTTTTCGATATTTTGTCTGACTACCCACATTTCCTCCATATTGTCAGACGATTTTTCTATCTTGAGCTGGAACATTGCAGGTCTCAACGCGAAAATGAAAATTAAGGCCTGGACTGATTGGGTATCGAATTTTGATGTCCTAATGATGCAGGAAACTTGGTGCACGAGTTCTCTGCTTCTTGAAGGATACAGCTGCCATAACTTGATTGTACCATCCCCACCTATGGGTCGTCCCAGCGGGGGTTTATCCATTTGGGTTAAAATCACCGCTGCAGCTAAAATCAAACCCTTAGAGACAAATATTAAATACTTCATGCCGTTGAGATATACTGGCAGGATAAAGTTATGTCTTATTAACTTTTATAATAACGATTTCACAACTCACCCCAACGCTAACTTCCTAAGATTGTTTAATTTCATTGACGAAGTTGCGGATGGACAAAAATATGGTATGTTTGATGGCATTTGCATAGGAGGTGATTTTATCGCACATATCCACCCCAGAACTCCACCCTGTAAAAGAGGAGATGAATTACTAGATCTGCTAGCTACACGCGATCTAGCTGATGTAATGGAGAACACTGTTACTGGCATGGATAATGTACCCGTTCCTACCTATATTGGACGTGGGAGTTCAACCACCATAGACTATGTATTCATCTCTTCTCTTCTCTGGGATCTTCTATTAAAATCAGAGGTTGTTAGAACCGTATATAGTGACCATTATCCAATCTGTCTTAAATCAATTAAAAAACATGGGAAGACAGGAGAAATCGGGGCAAAAAACCTTACGGCATCGACAGACAGGCTAAGGATGGTGTGGAAGGGGATAGATAACCAGGGCGTTTTAGCTCGAGTTATTAAAAAACACCCTACACTAGCCCTGGTTTGCCTATCAACAGACAGCCCTGGGCCTGATATTGTCAACTCATTCTGTGAACTTTGTAAAGCCATAAAAAGGAAATTTCCAAACCTGTCCTAGCCCACAACAACAGTAATCCAAGGTGGTTTGACACCTCAAGCTCCAAAGCCAATCGGGAATTTAGGGCGGCTCTTATAGCTGAACCGAGTTAATAAAAGATCACTGGGACTCCCTTGTTCGCACAGCAGCTTTAAGAGATGTTGATGGGTTTTGGAGGGCGGTTAAAAACCTAAGATCATTAGGCTCTAATATTACCCCTATAAATTGTAACATACCAGGGGAGGTGTGGGTTGACCATTTCTCTAAGATCTATGAAGCTTCCGGCAACCCCACTGAAACCGTTTCTTTAGCTAGGCCCTTGATTATTACATTGTTGGAGGTGGAGGATGCTATCATCGAAAGTGCTGGGAACAAAGTCCCCGGACCCGATGGTCTATCCATCGATTAAATCAAATCTGAACCTGATTTTTGGGCACCTTTGTTATGCAATGTTTTTAATAACTTATTTTACACTTCTGTCCCGGTAACATGGTCTAGTAGTACCATTGTGCCAATCTTCAAAAAAGGTGACTGACTTGACCCTGGTTGCTACCGCCCCATATCTTTAATCGATAATACGCTAAAGGTTCTAGGTAGGGTCCTTTTTAACAGAATCAGAACCTGGGCGGAAGATAATACCATTTTACATTCGTGCCAGCTAGGTTTCAGAAATAAAGTGGGTACGGTTGAGCAATGTTTAAATTTAAACCTGCTTATGGCTAAATACACAATGGCTAAAAAATCCCCTTTATATTTTTGGGTTCATGGATTTAAGTTCTGCTTTTGATTTTGTAAACCGCTCCCGTTTATGGTCAGTCCTGTTAAATTATGGTTTAGATGAATCTTTAGTTTATTTTTTGGCCCACCTTCATAGCAATTTGAAAGCCCGCGTTCGTATTAACAATGACGGCGAAGTCTCTAACGATATTTTAATCGGCAGGGGGGTCAGACAGGGTTGTGTCTTGGCCCCCCTGCTTTTTATCTTGTATATAAATGAATTGAGTAATTCCTCGTGTAATCTAACTATTGATGTTCCCCAAGTAAATGGTAAACCCATCCCCGCACTCCTTTACGCGGATGATGCGGGCCGCACACCCAATGCATTGCGTATTTTAATTTCTGGCTTTGTCACATATATGGCAGATTTGGGCCTATGTACCAATTTTAAGAAATCATTTATAATGACATGTGGCCCAAAAAGTTACAAAATAACCCAGATTGTGTCAGGGGACAATATTTTAAACAGCACTTACACTTTTCCCTACCTTGGCTTGTTGTTCTCCAGCACTGGATCTTGGCAGCCTCATGTTGCCCAGGGAAGGAATAAACTGAGTAAAGCTATAAACTCCTTAATCTCCTTCCGTCAACCCATCCAGGCAGATGTGATAACATCATTGTTACAAATTTATAGAACACAATGCTTACCCGTAGGAACCTATGGTGCTGAGGTGTGGGGCTATTCGAACTGCACTCAACTACAGACCGAAGAAAATAGATTCTGTCGGAAGGTTTTGGCGGGGGTCATTACAGCCCCAACTTATGTGTGTCACAGGGAATTAAATCTCCACTATATAGAGGATTTTATAAGATCCAGACCCGCCCTTTTCTGGATAAAAATTTGGAGGAATCCCACTGCCTCTTTGTCCCGTGACATCATTTCGGACTGCTTAAAATGTGAGGGGGCCAATTTCATACCATGGTTTAAGGCTGTGGAAAAAAGCTTATTAAGCGTGGGGCAGGGGCATCTTTTTACCTCCCCCCAACTGATTGACTGCACGCACAAGAATTCAATAAAAAGGGCTTTATATGATTTGTATTGTAACGAGAGGGAAAGGTGTGACATGGCAAAGCCATCCTCAATAAGGTATATTTCCCTTATGGAGCCATCTGACAAGCCTCATGCCTTGCCTCAGGGCTATCTCCGCATAAAGTTAGGCAGGTGGAATAGGAGCTTGTTATTTCGGTTCAGGGATGGAAGCATTATAAATCTACTCTGCTTCCCGCTAGGCTTTAATAAACACGTGGGAAATCTAAGCTGTCCCTGTAACCTTGGTGGAAAACAAAGTTTGCTCCACTTCACCTTTTTCTGTGGTTTTTATGGAATGCACACTAAACACTTTTTAATACCGTACTGTAGGAAAAATGCTCTGATGGATTTTAAATTAGCTTTTAAAGACTTATTGATGTTAAAGACGGACAAAGCAACTTTTAGAGTGAGCTGCTTTCTTAAAGCAGCTGTCCGGTCTCGTGCTTCTCTGCTCATTGACTGAGAAATTTGCACTATGCATTTCTTTGCACACTGCACATTTTGCACAAGCGGTTGCTTTTTGCACATGATAAAGTTATCCATTGCTATGAATTTGTAATTTTGTAGGCCGTTATCTGTTTACATTTCATCTTTCATGACTGCGTTATTGCTTCTCTGTTTATTGATTGAGAAATTTGCACTATGCTCCTTTGCACATTGTACATTTTGCACTAGCGGTCTCTTTTTCTTACATGACAAAGTTATCTATTGTTATGAATTTGCAATTTTGTAGGCTGTTATCTGTTTATATTTCATCTTCTATGTTTGTGTCATTACTTTCGTTGTGTTTTGACATGTACTTTTATGGATGCATCACAATCCGAACAAAGATCTTTTGACTTGACTTGAAAGTCCGTATGCAAGGGATGTATGATGCTACATCGCGGCCACACTCATCGCGTGCATTTACATTGCGTCTATCACATCGGCTCGACCATTACATCGTGAGTCAACACATCGCTCACCTTGGCAACGCGATTACATTCATTCCTATTGCCCCGAACATCACCCCGCAGAACATTACGTCGCAGTGGAAAACAACGCGTTGCCGCCTGAACCCGCCCCTGCCCCCCCCCTTCCCCCTGGTTCCCCCAACACAAAATCTTCTATTTTTATTTCTTTTTTTGAGGGGTGTGTATCCTAGCTGCTGCCATAAATACTGAAGCGAGGGATATTACAGATGCACATCCTATGTGATGTACTGGAAGATACTGCCTGGGTGCCTGGGGGCTCAAGCTAACCCGTTGGGAGACAGAGACTTTATTCTTGCCGACTATTTATTCCAATGGGATGTGAATTATTTATTGCGAGAGACTCACTGTAATCTGTAGTAAGGAGAGCCCTTTATTTGCGTACATTATATTTAATGTTTAGGAAGGTGAGCCGTTTACTCTGTGAAATCCGCCGTTAGATGAATGCTTTATTCCTTCAGACTATTTATTCTAAAGCGGTGTGAATCATTTATGCCGACAAACGCTTTTTAATCTTTTGGCACGCAAATCCTTTATTTGCTGACACTATATTTAACCTTTAGCCTGGCGAGGCATGTATTCCTGGAGATTCTATTTACTGCAGTGGGAGATACAAGTGTCACCGCTGGAGCTGGCATTTCATCTTTTCTGGGACGCAGCCCTGATTCCTGGAGAGGCCTAACGTCTACAAACGGTATTCTCCAAGGACCTTCATTCTACAGCGCCAAGAAACTTGATCAGAGTGAATGTTACGCTCAACAAATATCAAAATAATGGTAATCTGCATTTAGAGCAATCCTCTAGGAAGGAACAGAACAAGGCATTGTTATTGATGAGGAAATGCAGTGTAAGGAAGTGGTGGTGAGAGAACTAAGGGACGGCTGGGCTTCTGCTTGGCGGTAAGCAGGGAACAAGTGGTGGAGAGGGCCTAAGTGGTTGGTGCGGATCATAAGGAAGAAAGTGCAGGAAGAATGATCATTCAAGGAAGGCACTGAGTGGACAGTGTAAAGAGAGCTGCGGGGAGATTGAGATAGAGAGCACTGACTCCTAATGTATTCCGGGTAAGGGGTACCAAGCGCAATATGAATACGGTCAACGCGATTCCAAACAGCAAGATTTGTTGCAGTGGATAAAGGGGGGTAAAGGCATCGAGGCTGCAGTGAAGAAGGAAACATTGGAATGTGCGTGGAATACTTGCAGCCTGTAGAAGGAAGGGCAAAGGTGCTCATGTGCCTCATTCTGAATACCTCAAGCCCTGTCTTATTCCTACTCATCTTCAACTAATCAACATAATATCATGTTTGCGATATTTTTTAATACTGCCTGAACCCATAGCGACATAGAGGCCTCCACTCCCCTTCCATGCCATTATCCAACACAATGAGACATGCAGCCTGCCATCCATTCATCCACCCATCCATGCATCCATCCATACAGTCATCCATTCATCCATGCGCCATCCATTCATCCATGCGCCATCCATTCATCCGCCCATCCATGCATCCATCCATACAGCCATGACATCTGCGCCATTATAACATATCTAGCGCTGCGTGGCTTTTCCGCATCCATCCAGCCCCTATCCATGCATCCATCCACCCACCACACAGCATCCATCCACCCATACACCCATCCATGCATCCACCATACATCCATCCATACAGCCATCCATTGATCCATCCGCCATCCATTCATCCATTCATCCACCCATCCATCCATCCGCCATCCATTCACCCATCCGCCATCCATTCACCCACCCACCCATCCGCCATCCATTCATCCACCCATCCATGCATCCATCCTTACAGCCATCCATTTATCCATCCGCCATCCATTCATCCATCCATCCACCCACTCACCACACACACATCCTTCCACCCAGCCTTTATTCATGCATCCATCCATCCTGCCATCCGCCACCCATTCATTAAATCTGACATCTGCGCCATTATAACATATCTAGCGGTGCGTGGCTTTTCCGCATCCATGCATCCATCCAGCACCTATCCATGCATCCATCCACCCACCACACCGCATCCACCCACCCATACACCCATCCATGCATCCATCCATACAGCCATCCATCCACCTATACATGCATCCATCCACCCATACACCCATCCATGCATCCATCCATACAGTAATAAAAATGTAATGTAGCGCTGCACCAGTAATAAAAATGTAATGTAGCGCTGCACTTTTACTTTTGACGAGTTGATAGGAGGATCGAACCGTGGTTGACAACTCCAAAGTCGGCAGAGTTATCCGTCCTGTTTAGTATAATTGTAAATTATTCTAATTGAAAAGTTTTGTGTCACCCCTTTTCCACTTTGTGTCACTCGTTTTTGTGTCACCCCGTTTCCGTGTTGTATATATATTTACTTTTTTCGTTTAGTATAATTGTAAATTATTTTAATTGAAAAGTTTTGTGTCACCCCTTTTCCGTTTTGTGTCACTTGTTTTGTGTATGTAATATTTATTAGCTTGTTAGTCCGTTTCCGTACGTGTAATATTTATTAGCTTGTAACATAAATGTTAGTCCGTTGCCGTATATGTAATATTTATTAGGTAACATAAATGTTAGTCCGTTGCCGTATTTGCCGTATATGTAATTTTTATTAGCTTGTAACATAAATGTTAGACCGTTTCCGTTTGCATCCTTAAAAGTTCTGTTTTTATGAAAGTCTTGCGTTGTAATGGCATGGTAACATCGCATGCGTTGTAATTGCATGCGATGTTAATTAATGCCATGGCGCCGTTGTAGCATGCGCACTAAAAGTCTGCGATGCCAACGACAATGCGATGTAAAAGTCACGGTGCGATAGCACCGCGATGTATTTACATCGATGTAATGGGTGTTTCCCGTATGCAAGATTTAAGTGTACACACCTAAATGTGTACACTTTGTAGGCATGCATTCCCCTAAGGACGTCTGCAAACCCTGCTCCAAATGCAGCAGTTCTGTTGTAGTTACCACCGCAATGAAGACAGGAGAATAATACCTTCTTAGTATTTATTGATTGAAGACAGATCTCAAACTATGTTCACGCCAGACACAGCTGGACCAACTGACAATGATGCCACAAATATGACATCATGCTAAAATGTAGAAGCATCACAATGATGTGCCATTCTTAGCAGCACGTCATTGAAATATTACAAGGTCATTGATGTGCCGTCTTGTCATCTGTTTAAATCGTTACATTCTTGTTTTCATTGCGAGTGTTGCATCATGAGTTGAAATGCTGTGGGGGCTGAGATGTAAAAGAGGGGGCTTGGAGTGCGTGGATCTGTTTCTGCAGGAATGGTCAGTTGGTGGCTGCCTGGCTCCAGGCTGCATTCTACAACTTATATTAATAAAGCCCTTTCCTCAACTATCAACCTGTGTACCTTTTCTTCTTGAGGAAGGACGTTTCAGAGAGAAACGTAGCTTAAGTTTCTTTGTGCGTTAGCAAACACAAAACTGAAAAAATAAGTAAATTCACTTGTTGTAGTAGGCAAAAGAAAAATCACACCGTAGCAGATGCCCCATCGTGTTTTGCTCAAGGTAAACTTTTGATTTTTCCTGTGCTTTCAGCAAAGGCGCCTCCGTTATGGTAAGTTTTGCGTTGAGTACCATAACTGGAGAATTTCAGTAGAGGTGTGTGTGAAGGTAAAGGATTAATTGCAAGAATTTTTGTTTGACCTCTTGGTCACGTGTTGGGCTCCATGATGTATACTATGTCTATCATCCTAATGAGGTTATAGGATGAGCAGCGTTGGATAACAATAAACATATGTTATTTAGCGCCAAGAAACTCCTTGGGTGAACGTGTGCTTCAGAAGTGTTGCATTATGTATGGTTTTCATTCCAAATCTTTTGTTTCCGGGTTTGTAGAGCGACATAAAATCAACACATAAATTAATAATGACTGACACAATACAAAATAAATAAACAAACAAATGAAGGAGTAACCACTGAGGGTACTGAATACCTGTATACAATACAAAATAACTCATAAGCATGTGAAAAAAAGCCCTTTGCTCCTGCTCAGAAAATTGTAATGTGACCTCAGGCTGTCACAGTACCAGAGTGACAAGGAATATAAAAGGAAACGTATCGTTTACTTGTCTGAGTAATATACTTTTAAGCAGTTTTCACCTACAATTTGAGCTACACTTGACACAAAATCATAAATTCTTTCGGTCAGTCTCTTCTAACTGGAGTTCTGTTGTTAAGCTGCTAGATATTCTAACCCGCCTTAATAAATATAAATAAAATAATAAATAATGTCAAAGTTATCCTATTTCCTGTCACTTTGTCTGCTTTGGGTACATTTTATTCCGAGCTCATCCAAAATGTCCCTTATAATTTGTTTTACATTCAAAAGTGCAGAAACAGCATTGCTTAAATAGAGGGCATTTTCTACGAAAAGCTATTTCAGCATGTATCCACTTTCCTGTCTGGGGAGCGTTAAGAAGAATCTTCAATCCATAAATGCTGTACCAAGAAACACACTTCAAATTACTCCGGCTAAAGAGGTACAGTTAAATGTCTAGGTCATATAAAAATAGATGCAACGGAATAATATTCAGCTGCACTGTGCAGAATGTGACTGCTAAACAGTATGAAATTGTTCTATTTGAATGTTATTGCTATTTTAAAGTGTACCAAAAGAGAGTTAAATTCACAACACAAAATCTCTACAGTAACAGTGGAAAAAGCAGTTGATTGTGAGAAAACATACTCCAAGTCCATAGAGTTGTTTGTCATTAATTAGACAAACTAACTAAAATGAAAGTCATCAAACTATTGTCACGCAGACTATGCAAACTCTGAATCGGCAATGGAAAAAGCACTGTATGCCAAAATGCAAAATGGTTCTCAAATATTAAAACTTGATTGGTTCACACCTCATTTATCTAGTACCGGTGAACCTTTCAGCTCCATCGTCAATATTATTCTCTGTCCATGGCGCAAAAATAAGCCTGGCCTACCTGAAACAGACTTTAGATCAACTCTACAAGGCCTGGCCTACCTTGACAGTGACTTCACTCTCCTTAGTACTGCGCCCACACATGTCGAAAACCTACAAATGATGAATGGAATACTTTTAAACAATCCCTCTTACTGATCACTGCTCTTTGCCACACGCATATCATTTTTGTCCCCATCCAAATTAGACAGCAGTGACGTCGTCGACCCCACCCCCCCCTCCACCCATGCTTTAGCAGCTAAAGCAGTATTTGTCACTGGGTCCCATGGACTGGTGCAATGTCCCTCTAAAAGTTTATTAGTTTCGCTTTGGAATTTTGCAGACAGAAACTCCCAATAACTGTTAAAATGAGGTCAGGACTGGGACACGAGGTTCTAGTGCTGCGAAGTGAGAAAAGTTCATGTAATGAGACAGAGAGAGAAATTATGGGAAAAGGAGACAGCTGAAAACGGAGTAGGAGGAAACAGAAAGGTAAAAGAGAAAACAATAAATTATAAAAGAGGATTGGAAGTCGACACCTGAAAGGATGCAGTGTAAAAGGAGGGGAAAAATAGAGAAAGAAAATGGAAAAAGGAAAGAATAAAACATGGAAAAAAGGAAGGGTAAACATCTGGGTGAAGGAAAGGCAGAAAAAGTAAAAAGAACAAAGGTAGGAAAAATATATGGAGGAAATGATGCATGTATTAAAGAATGGCTGGTGGGTAGAATGAAACATTATATGAAACGATGGCTGTGTATATTGATGGTTACGATGACAATTGTATGGAATGGTGGCAGTATGGTTGTATGGGGAAAAGATTGATGAAATGGTCAGAGAATGGATAGGGTGGTCAAAGGATGGATGGAAGCATGAACATATATAAATGTGAAAGCGCATGCACGGATGGAGGATGAATGGAAAGATGGGAGGATGAATGTAAAGAGAGGTGGTGGTCAGTGTGAATGGAACAATTCTAGGAAGAGTCAGACTGAATTGCTTCGATTTCTGTGTCACTAGCGATGTAGGTATAGATTAAAAAAGGTGTGTTATCGGGTTTGTTTTAATTTTTTTACGCAAATCTAATGTAAAGTGCGTTTTGAAATTTACAGACAAACTCCCATTGGTATTTGCTTTGGTTTGTCAGAAAAAGTAGCCCAACCAAGCAAAGTGCTGCTTTATGTTAGACTGCGTCAAGGAGGTGTTCTATGGCTGGTACAACGGCTTTCCTGTGCAACCACCACCCATGGTTATTGATGCAAAACTTGATATCCTAAGAATAATAGACAAGGTTTTAAGCCAAAAATTGATACTTGGTATTAAAAAGAGGAAATGTTTTTTCTATCCTAATATATCCCACATTGCATGTGTGCTGCACTGTACAGCAAACATCCAAAATGGAAAAAAATTTAAAGTTAGTCTAAGTATAGTATTTTGTACCGTAAGGGTACTCCTTCAGCACAAAATCTATGCTAGATTCACAGAGACACCTTTGCACTATGGTGTAAAAGTGTGAACATGGTGCTCAGTGTCATAATTGTGGACTGATGCGAATGAGAGAGCAGAGAAGATTGCCTATAATTTTATGTGCAGAGTTTGCTAAACTGCCAGTCTCCACAGTTGTAAATTTAATATTAACTCTGCGGGCATCATTATGATGCCGGGCGGACAAACGTCCGACCAGTATTGTGCTGGAAACTGGACTGCTCGAGAAAGAGTCAGAGGTCCCGCTTCCCTGATAATAATGTGGCTGCCTTCATGGTGGTCATAGAAAAACACTTTTTAAACATCCCTGCACCATGTGGTAGGCACCATGAGTTGCATGCCACACTTTGCAGGTATGTTTGGGGGGGCAACATGTGCCCTCCAGGGTCCATAGAGGAGGGCCAGGGGATCCCTCCCCAGGGGCCCCCAAAGTCCCTTTGTCTTATTTTTTTCTAAGGCGGTCGGACCACCAGAGACATGGAGACGGAAAGGGACATTGCAATCCCTACAGTGGCACCACCCCGTATTGTAGGGATTACTGTCTGTCTGACGGTCCCTCTGCATGGATTGTAATGCGGCGGTTCAACTGCAGCAGTACAATTTGGACAGACTGCCATCAATGGACTGTCGAATGGCTCGCCCGACATTGAAAAAAGGGCCTTAGTTTGGAAATACCCAAAAATTGTCAGCTTACTCAAAAGTGTACGTTTAACTTTGTTAATTATGCTCCTCAGTGTGTTGTGCAGTCCCAACAAGGAAAGACCAGTTAAAAAAAAGAGGGGCAAAAACTGTTCCTTTGCTGATAACTTTGGCACAAAACTTGGCAGAAGCTTGAAAGGATTTGATACCTGTCTAATCCAAATCTTTTAATACCAGCACAAATCTTTCCAAATCACTTTAAAGAGACAGTGCACTTGTATAATAGAGATGTTTTACTCACATGCTAAGGAAACAAACAGAGCATGTCATCAAAATGCCATTGTGCATTCCATATTTCAGATTCTGATTTGCTGGCACATCAAATGAGCTTGTTGGCAGGTTTAAGCTCTGTGCAATCAATTTTGTACAGGAATACAGGGACAAGGAGGATATTTGAAAACAACTGAAAGAGAAGAAAACGATTCAGAAAGGTCATCCACAATGAGGTTATTTGGCTTATTTGAATTAACAATGGGACACTACCTTGGTCAGAATAAATTAAAATACATGTGTTTTATTACACTCAGAGATTCCACCCAGAGATGCTTACTCTCCTGTTAGCTTGATCCTAAGCCCAATGGTGGGCAGAGGGGAAGGGAATTCCAGAACCATCTGTGGAGGGAAAACTCCAAAATTTCCTTCAATTTTGCCAGATATAGAAATGGGACCTCCCAGACCCACTCTTTAAAGCATTCCTGGACCTGCAGATAGTACAGAAGAAGTACTGCCTTGCTGCCTGAGGACTGCCCAGCTTACCAAGAAGAAAGGCTGGACGTGCTCCCTTTGTCTGAAGTAGAATGACTCCAAGGGTCAGTTGGCTGACCTGTTCAGAGCTTTAGGATACAACAAGCTCCAAAGACATCCCTGCAACTGACCTGCTGATCAGCTGCTGCTGGACCAGCTTGTTTCTGCAACTAGGCTTGCCTGGACCCTGCTGGCCTTTGCTAGAGTTAGTCCCTGATGCCCAAGAGATGCCTCCCCAGGTCCTGGGACCTTCATTGGCATCAAAGTGCACTCTTTGAAGGAAAAGGAGAAATTCTGAACTTTTGGGCTGTACAAAGCAATGATTTGGCCTATTGCAGCTCAGATCGCTGCCTGTGATGACATCAACGCAAAGCTCCAGTTGACCCGACTCTTAGCGCCACAGGGACCGTCAGCAATGACTGGCTACTCAAGATCTGCTCTTCAACACTACAGCATACACAGCCCACAGTGACCGCCAACGGGAAGTTTCAGTAATGACCATCCGCGATACACGACTGGATCTTCACACTACAGCGATGACTGTCCACAACGCCCAGCCTGCTCTTCGTAATGCTGCGATGCTGCACTTCTTGTTCCTCATGGCCTCCTCCACCGCAAACTGGGCTTTATGCGCCAGACTTTGATTAGGTAACTTTAGAAGAGGGACTAAACTGGTCCCTTATTCAGCCTGCAATACATCCCTATCGGCTTAGTTTGTGATTTTCCCCGGTCTAACACCAACCAGATAACTGCAAGTGGCCCTTTGTGCTTTTGGGCACTATACTTACTTACGTCTTTGAAATTACTTATCTCTGGTTCAAGAGAATGGATTTTTGTTGTTTTGGTCTCATTTTATTTATGAAAATGTTACTCTATTTCTCCAGATTGATTTGGGTGTTTTCTTGCATTGTGAATTCACTTTATTACTGCTTGTGTGCTGCAAAAATACTTATCACGGTGCCCCCAATTTAAGGCTGACTGCTTTTGTGCCATGCTACCAGAGGGATCAGCACAGGATAATTTAGTGACTTTTGTGGTTCACCCTGACAAGGATTGTGATTGTTGCTTGAGAAGGGTTCTCACCCACCTCAATTAAAAATCGAATGTCTCACAACGATTCTAATAAAATGTTTTACCACTGACAACCAACTGCAGAGTAAGTTGCCATTAAAAGAATGTTCTTCTTTTTTCTAAATTAAGGTTTTTGCATCCTTACGTTAATTGCAGTTTTGATGAAAAACACCACAATCAGGGCCGGCCTGGCTACTGGGCGTTTTGGCATGCTGCCGAGCTGGGGGCTGATGTCACTCGGTGGGGCTAATTTCGTTGATGGAGACCTGCGTGTTCTTCAAAATAAACAGAGCAAAACGAATTTTGTTCAGCACACGCAGGACCCCATCAACGAAATCAGCCCCCAGCTCGGCAGCATGCCAAGACCCCCGGTAGTCAGTCTGGCCTTGACCACAATTGCTCCAATATATTGAGACCTGGATTTCTAAAAATGAAAGTTTCATTCGAACCAACAAAAATTTCAAGTAATACAACATACTGACTTGTTCAGCATTCACTTTTTGATTTCTGTATTTTTTTATTGTGTATAAAAAATATATATTTACATGGAGCATGGAATATACATGAGTGGAAGAAGAAAAAAAGAAAGAAGAGAAAAAGGAAAAGGAAAGAAAAAAGGAAAAAAGAGGGGGGGGGCCGGGGGGGGGGGGGGTGTTTGGCCTTTGGCCGCTGGTCTTCCGTGTCTTTGCGGTAGTTCGATAGTTCGATAGGTCGAGTTCGAATAGTTCGGATGTCAGATTTCCAAGTCCTGCTTGTCGTTGTGTCTTGCTGCCCCCCTTCTCAATGCTAGGTTAGTTTCTTGTCCCACGCCCCGGACCATAGAGGGGACAGAGAAGGACAGAAGTCGGAAATGAAAGAGGTGAAGAGCCTTGCAAACTGGTTCCCTTTTGTCAGCGCGTGGATCCGCAGAGTGTGCCTCTCGTGGTTGTCTGGGTTCTGCGCCTATGGGGGTTTATGAGATGATAGGTAGAGGTCTAGGGGTCCCCACATGTTTGACTGCCTGTGAGTTTTCGGCGAGTGTTTCACTGTGATGTTATCTGCCCCCCTTAGGAACGTGACCCAGTTGAGCCATGCCTGGGGCGCAGCTTTCGACGTGTCCTTCCAATTGCTTAGGACTATTTTGACTGCGGCCATCAACAATAGGTCAACGAGGTCGCGATCCTCTGTCGTTGTGATGGAAGGGGATGCAAATACTAGGACTAGACTTGGGAAGTCTATTTGTATGGCTACTCCTGTGATCTCATTGATGAGTGTTCCAATTTTTTCCCAGAAATCCCTAATCTTAGGGCAACTGAGCAGAAGGTGTTCTAAGTCTCCCCTCCCTTTGTCACAATTCCAGCACGCATCACTCTCTCGGATTCCCAAGGAGGCCAGGCGGGCCGGTGTCCAGTATGCCTTGTACACTAGCCAAAATTTGGTCTGGTTAGCGTTGCCGTTATCTTTTTCCTAGAGGTAGATCTCCATAACTCTGCTCTCTCTTCCTCACTTAGTTCCTTCCCTGCTAAAGCTCCCCAGAAATTTGTGGTCTTATCGTTGAGTTTAGTGTTTTTGGGGCGGAGGGCTTTGTATAGGTGTGCTACTTGGTGTCCTAGTGTGTTGAGACTGGCTGCGAGTTGTATGAGCGATGGTGTCCGGCTGTTTAGGTTTGCCTTCCTTATTGCTACTTTGATTTTCAGGAAGTTGTAGAGTTCTATGCTTTGTAGGTTGTGTGCATCTTTTAGGGTATCAAAGGTTATGTCCGCGCCCTGTTTTTGAAGGTCTTGGGCAATGGAGATACCATGTCCGTACCATTCGTGCATGTCTAGAACCTTATCCCTGTATCTTAAGGTGGGGTTGTGCCAGATGGATTCAAATTGACCTCCCTTGATGCTTGTTTTCAGTAGTTTGTCTACCTTCAGGAGAGCTGTTTTCGTGTTTCTCAGGACGGGGTTGTCCTTGACTGCTGGGTGTCGGGCGGCGGTGAGGAGGGTAATGGGGTTCATGCCTTTTAGTAGCCCTCGCTCGAGTGTTAGCCAAGCTGGGGTGTATTCCTGTCTTGGGTCCAGCCAGTGTAGCCCCTGTCTGGCTATACACGCTACCTGGAATCTCTTGAAATTTGTTATGTTCAGACCGCCTTGATCTTTTGAGAGTCTAAGCTTGTGTAGGCTTATTCTGGGCTTCTTCTCTCTCCACAGGAAGTTGTTCAGTATCTTGTCTACTCTCTTGTGGAAGTCTTCTGTGTTGGTTAGTGGGAGCATGGTTTGCATATAGTTGACCATCGGTGTGAGCATCATTTTTATGGCTTCTACCCTTCCCCACCATGTTGTGAATTTGGGGGACCACCCATCTACTTTATCCTTAATCTTCTGGATTGTTGCTTGTTCATTGTGGTCTAGTGTCGTTCTTAGGTCCCTTTCAAAGAGGATGCCTAAGTATTTTATGGGCTTTTTTCTGCCATGATAGGCCTGACATCCCTAGTACCGTTCTTGTTGTGTGGATGTTTAAGGGTTTACACTCTGATTTATCTTTGTTAAGTTTGTACCCCGAGACCTGGGCGTATTTTTCGATGGTGTCAGTCAGTGCTTTAATGGATCTTTCTGGGTCTTCTGTGATTATCAGTACGTCATCCGCGTATGCCGCTAGCTTGAAGGTTTCCCCCCCTATTGGTATCCCCACTATGTCCTCGTTCGTTCTGATCATCGTCAGGAGCGGTTCTATGGCTAATAGGAAAAGGGCTGGTGAGAGTGGGCAGCCTTGTCTTGTTCCCCTGCCCAGGTTGAGTATGTTCGATGTGCCTCCGTTGACTACCACCCACGCTTTTGGGCTACTGTATAGAGCCATCACCATTCTCCTGTAGTTAGGCCCTAGCCCGAATTTCCCCATGCATTGATCTAAAAATGGCCATGAGACCCTGTCGAAGGCTTTCTCAGCGTCCAGGGCTATCATGACTGCTGCATCGCTGCTTCGGGAGGAGTGGTTAATTATATGGCATAGCAGTCTTGTGTTATCGTGGGACATACGGTTTTTGAGGTAGCCAACCTGGGAGTTGTGTATGACCTTGGGTAGGTATGCGTTAAGTCTATTAGCAAGAATTTTCGCGTATATCTTGCAGTCTACATTTATTAGGGAAATCGGTCTAAAATTCCTCGCCTCGATTGTATCCTTCCCTTCCTTTGGTATGACAATTATGTTTGCCTCAGCCATTGAGGGTGTCATTCGTCCCGTGTGGACACACTCCTCGAATACCTGTTTCATTGTGGGTTTTAGAGTGTGAAGGTACTGCTTGTAGAAGCCAGCTGTAAAGCCATCTGGCCCCGGTGCCTTATTGTCTTTGAGGCTTGCTGTGGCTTTCCCTATCTCATCTTCCGTTATGGTCAGCTCTAGGATGTCACGTTCTCGGTCTGATAGTGTGGAAGTGGTGATGCTTCCTAGCAGCTCTTCACCCCGTCCTGCTTGAGCGTATCATCCTTGGTGTACAGGCCCTCATAGAAGTCTCTGAAGACCTCTAGGATATCCTTGTTGGCGGTCTGGGACTTGCTGTGTTTGTCTTTGATGGCCCCTATCGTGTGCTGTTTTTGTTTCCCCCTTAGATAGGATGCAAGGTTTTTGCCCGCTTTGTTGGCAGTGCAGAGGTTAATCGATTTGTATTTATTAATCCAGGTCCCTGCCCTCTCACTCAGTATTCTATTAAGTTCGTACTTCCGTTTGGTCAGATTCGTGAGTGTGTTGTTATCTTCCATTCTGGCTATGTGGCTGTTCTCCAGCTTTTTAATCTCTTTCTATAGATCTGCAATTCTCTTGTTCCTTTCTTTGTTCATCCTGCCCTTAACTGTCATGACTGTTCCCCGGATAGTGGCTTTTAGTGCGTCCCATAGCATTTCCCTGCTCATCTCTGGTGTATCATTCATTAGCAAGTATTCTTTAATCGCCCCCTCTATCTCTGCTTTCGCAGAGGTGTGTTGGAGTAGGCTGTCATCGAACCGCCATCTACGGGTTGGCTTTTCGTTGTGCTTGCCTGACAGGGTTAGGCTTATGTGCGCGTGATCTGATACTGTTCTAGGTCCTATCTCCGTGTGGTCTATGAGGTGGGTGGGTGTTCCTGACATTAGTATATAGTCTATTCGGCTGTAAGAGTTGTGTGGGTTGGAGTAGAATGTGTATTCCCTGGCATCTGGGTTGCTTAGGCGCCAAGGGTCTCTTAGTCTCAGTTTGGAGCACAGTTTCTTCAGGATGTTGGGGTTGTTTGTTGATTGGCGTGGTCTGCTAGGGTGCTTGTCAATCGCTTGATCAAGAACTTGGTTCATATCTCCTGCAACGATCAGCAGGTCATCCAGCGGCAGGGTGTGTAGTTGTGCTCCTACCCCCTCCCAGAATGGTTTGTCCTCGCTGTTGGGACCATATATGTTTGCCACGTGATATGTCTCTCCCGCTCTTCTAAGAGTGGTCACAAGTGTTCTTCCTTGGGTGTCAGCTTGAGAGTCTACCACTGCAAGGTTGGAGCTTTTGCTGATTATTGTTACTACCCCGTTTTTCTTATTCTGAGCTGGTGACCCCGCCACCTCACCTATCCAGTTGGCACTTAAGCGTCTAATGTCTGCTTCTTCTAGTCTTGTTTCTTGGAGCACATATATGTCACTTTTAAGTTTCTTAAGGTGTTCGAGCACCTTCTGCCTTTTCACCGGGCTGTTGAGACCCTTGACGTTTAGGGACACTATCTTGATGTCAGCCGCGATGCTGCTCTGGTTGCTGTCTATCATTTATGCTGCTTTGTATTTCGCCAATACCAAGACGGGGTCTGGGCTCAATGGCAATAAGGACAAGCCTCATATATATAACTACAAACCAACACAAGCACCAATATTGCCAACCTGTTTCTACTGTGAACCTTACTTGTCACTCGAATTACAGAAGAAAAACAGTAACTCTTGTGGAATTCCTTTTCCAGAATCAATCAAATGAATTTAATTTTTCATTGAGGTGACCAATTCGATGGTCTCAATTTTTTTTGTATTTTTTACACAACATAAAACTTTTTTTCAAATCCACATCACATATAAAAAGACATAATCATCCAACATGACAGCTTTCACTCAAAACACTCATACATAACAGCACATCAATATATACAACATATATTTACTTTGCAACAATATTTACAATTTCCTGGTCAAAGTAAAAAATAGCACTGGAAAAATACAAATACAATGTTTGTATCATTTGAAATCAATCCGATAATCCTAATGCTTGTGGAGGGGGTCTACGCGTTTCGAAAACCCCTTAATATGGGGAAATCTCGTCAGGACCATGTGCCTGTAAGTAAAGGACAAAAATGGATCAGCCTGGGGGGGGGAAGGGGGGAGCCCGGGGTTTGTCACAACAGTATGAGAGGGAAAGATAATCCTACCTCTTGGGTGCTCGGATTTCCTTTCTAAAAGATGTCACTAAAAACGAAAACAAAACGTCTATTTAGGCTCCATTTCCAGAAAGAGTTACACACTATGTGAATCACTGAATCATATGTGTATACTTACATATCTAAGCTACCGCAGTCGAATATGGGTTCAGGATGTGGAAATCTGTAAGAATTAAATAGAGGGTTTGAGCGCGGGACGGCGAGTGTTTGCATAGAATTCCCTGCCTAAACGCCGCGCTTCGCGCACTTGCCTGTGAAACCTCGGACCCAGCCTCCCTGCGACACCACGCCTCGCCGGACCCGCTCCGCGGGTCCCGCTTCGTGGTGTGTGGCTCCAGCGCACCTTTGGGGCAATTTTATTGACTTGGACACCGGCAGGGCTGCGAGGGTAGAGCGGAGGACTCCAGTGTCCAGGAGTCTCCGCGCGCCCGTTTTCAGCTGGGCTCCTCTCCCTGCCGGCCACGCCCCCAACACTTGAAGATTTAACGGGCTGTCAAGGGCTGCACAGGTGGATTCCCTGCCTAAACGCCGCGCTTCGCGCACTTGCCTGTGAAACCTCGGACCCAGCCTCCCTGCGACACCACGCCTCGCCGGACCCGCTCCGCGGGTCCCGCTTCGTGGTGTGTGGCTCCAGCGCACCTTTGGGCCAATTTTATTGACTTGGACACCGGCAGGGCTGCGAGGGTAGAGCGGAGGACTCCAGTGTCCAGGAGTCTCCGCGCGCCCGTTTTCAGCTGGGCTCCTCTCCCTGCCGGCCACGCCCCCAACACTTGAAGATTTTACGGGCTGTCAAGGGCTGCACAGGTGGATTCCCTGCCTAAACGCCGCGCTTCGCGCACTTGCCTGTGAAACCTCGGACCCAGCCTCCCTGCGACACCACGCCTCGCCGGACCCGCTCCGCGGGTCCCGCTTCGTGGTGTGTGGCTCCAGCGCACCTTTGGGGCAATTTTATTGACTTGGACACCGGCAGGGCTGCGAGGGTAGAGCGGAGGACTCCAGTGTCCAGGAGTCTCCGCGCGCCCGTTTTCAGCTGGGCTCCTCTCCCTGCCGGCCACGCCCCCAACACTTGAAGATTTAACGGGCTGTCAAGGGCTGCACAGGTGGATTCCCTGCCTAAACGCCGCGCTTCGCGCACTTGCCTGTGAAACCTCGGACCCAGCCTCCCTGCGACACCACGCCTCGCCGGACCCGCTCCGCGGGTCCCGCTTCGTGGTGTGTGGCTCCAGCGCACCTTTGGGGCAATTTTATTGACTTGGACACCGGCAGGGCTGCGAGGGTAGAGCGGAGGACTCCAGTGTCCAGGAGTCTCCGCGTGCCCGTTTTCAGCTGGGCTCCTCTCCCTGCCGGCCACGCCCCCAACACTTGAAGATTTAACGGGCTGTCAAGGGCTGCACAGGTGGATTCCCTGCCTAAACGCCGCGCTTCGCGCACTTGCCTGTGAAACCTCGGACCCAGCCTCCCTGCGACACCACGCCTCGCCGGACCCGCTCCGCGGGTCCCGCTTCGTGGTGTGTGGCTCCAGCGCACCTTTGGGGCAATTTTATTGACTTGGACACCGGCAGGGCTGCGAGGGTAGAGCGGAGGACTCCAGTGTCCAGGAGTCTCCGCGCGCCCGTTTTCAGCTGGGCTCCTCTCCCTGCCGGCCACGCCCCCAACACTTGAAGATTTAACGGGCTGTCAAGGGCTGCACAGGTGGATTCCCTGCCTAAACGCCGCGCTTCGCGCACTTGCCTGTGAAACCTCGGACCCAGCCTCCCTGCGACACCACGCCTCGCCGGACCCGCTCCGCGGGTCCCGCTTCGTGGTGTGTGGCTCCAGCGCACCTTTGGGGCAATTTTATTGACTTGGACACCGGCAGGGCTGCGAGGGTAGAGCGGAGGACTCCAGTGTCCAGGAGTCTCCGCGCGCCCGTTTTCAGCTGGGCTCCTCTCCCTGCCGGCAACGCCCCCTCGGCGTAACATTTAAAAGGAGGCACCTGACCCGCTGCGCGGGAGCGCGCGGGAGGGCGCCGGGAGAAGCCCGGGACAAGGGCGGGACCGTCTGTGGCCGTCCGGGGCCGAAGGAGGCCGGGCTGGGCCCACTCCCTGAAATTTCGTAAAAACTTAGAATCTGGTTATGCCTTCGCCACCCCCGTGCGAAACCCCACTAAGGGAGGGGGCTTCTAGTACTGGGACGTTGGATAACTATTTTAAACCTTCTAAGGGAGAGGTGGCCAAAGAGACCTCATTAGAGAAACGTAGGGCGGAGCGCAGGCGCTCCATTGAATCTATGAAAAATAGATCCTTGACAGACATTGTCCCCTACCCAATTTCCCAAGACGAAGCTACGCTCCTTGATACCCCAAACCCACTGACCCTTGAGGACTTTCCTCTTTTATTAAGGGAAATCCCCTGTCCCCCAGGAGCGGTGCCTGGAACCCAACCGGTCCTAGTAGCTGATACTCAGTTTGCTACTTCAGTCAGCCTTCTAGAACAACTCTCCCCGCCGCAAATGGTTAAGAAGAAGTTAAAACCTACTGTTACTGTTGAGGTGCATAGGCCTCCGCCCAGCAAACGAAGTAGGAAAACATTAGGGGGTGGGGGAAAACCCAAGTTGTCTCACCTCGATTTTGGCAAGAAACTTACCAACCCATTCCTGCCAGGGAAGGTGGGTGAGAAAGTCCCCACTGTCTTATGTACAAAGGTTCCATGCCCTACTCTAGAGGCTACCAACATGAACCTAGAGGCCAATCCTTCAGCTAAAAATCCCCCACCCCTATCCTTAGAGAGTATTGAAATCCTATTCCGCTCTATCCTGCAGCCCATTAGTGCTAGCCTAGAAAAAGTGGAGAGTAGGCTCACTTCACTAGAAGCATCCCTTACTACTTTGAACACCATAGTAAGTAAGCAAGTGGGACCTCAACTGGGATCATTTGGAAGCAGGAGTTTTAAACTCAGCTACCAAAGTTCTACCTCAGGGTGTGCCTTCTGCCCCCCCCTTGCAGCCACTTATGGCTATTAAATTCCAGGCGCAGCACAATAACCAAGCTAATGGGCCACCGCAAGCATTAGATCATATTCCCCAAAGACCGCAGATAGAGCGTAAGGAAAGAGGCCAGGAATCTGGCAAAGGTACCACACGCTCCCCGGTTGGGCCGTCCCCAAGACCTAGGAGACCAGATCTCCCGCCTGAAGCCAATAGTCTCACAGTGGTCCTAGCAGGTGCCCCCCACTTACGATCAGGGGAAAAAGAAGATTACTTATCCCTCAAGAAAAAGGTTATCAAATGGCTTAATTGGAACCGACCATTACCACCTTATTTAAATAATGAGATTATCATGGTGAGAAGGGTCCCGTGGCTAGGGAAGACCAGGAAATCAATAACAGGGGACTGCGTCCTGGTAACTTTTAAAGATCAGGGTACGGTGCTGCATATTTGTGAAGGCGTCAACAGATCCTTGGACTCTACTATCCAGACCCTGCCAGTTTCTTTTTTCTTCCCCCCTATTCGTATGCATAGGGATCAACAGTATGAGGATTGGACAAGGGTGGATTATAGACGCAGTCGCAAGGACCAAAGACAACACCAGTACTCCCAAGTGCCAGAGACACCGTATTCTCATTTCAATCGTTTCAATTGTTTGAGTGCCCTGGATGGGGTTGATTGACTTATTGCTCATAAGCCAGACACCGGGGATAAGGGGGCTGGTAGACCGCAGACACCCTCTATTGTATCAACTGGTATAGTTATTGGCGAGACGGATCATCAAGGGGTTCCCGAAAGTGACATCTGTAGCCCTTGCCACCGACCTGTGGTTGATGAGGATATATCGGAGGGAAGTGCACGGGACTCTCTGGTACTGGCTAACGGCTTGCTCAGCCAGTCTGAGCCATCTTCTTCTATTGCTGTTCCTGTCCCAGTCCACCAGATGGAAGGGGTACTCGGATCTCATCCCCCCAATTCCTGTGGCCTACCCGCTGTGGCGCCTGACCATTTGAAGCTAATTTGTTGGAACATTGCGGGTCTGGCCAACAAACTGGGGGAACCAGACTGGGAAAATTACATTAAAATGGGGGACATCTGTATGTTCCAGGAAACTTGGGCACGTGAGGACCATGGTCACCAAGGTTTTGCATCATTTTACATTCCAGCACAGTGGGAAGGTAAAGGCCGTCCGTCTGGCGGGCTTACGACCTGGGTGGCTTCTCATCTTGGCTGTGTGGCTACCCGTCTACCATTTAATTCGAAAGACATACTTGTGGTCTCATTACTCTGGCCAAATAATGTTAAACTTGTGCTGGTTAACCTGTATTCCAGGCCGATGGGAAGGGCAAAGGAATCACCAACCATTGATGAACTTTCGAGCCTTTTATCTGAATTGTCGAATGATTCATATTATGTGGTGGGTGGGGATTTTAACTCTCACTTTGAGCCATTACCCGGCCTTTTGGAAGGGCTTACAGTGGAAGAAGACGCAAGGTGGTCAGTTCCCGCGGTGGAAGCACCGCCTGCGAAAGCTTGGTCCCCTCTAGCATTACAAATTACTGCTCTTACCCTAAGGTTTGGAATCAGAGCCTGTAATGGGCGGATGGAATCCGATATTCCAAGCAAAACTACCTACAATAGACGGGGGAGAGAGTCTCGGTTGGACTATGTTATGGTCCAACTAACGAGGTGGGCTACTATCCGGGACTTTAGGGTGATGGAAAGGAGTGAGAGCGATCACAATGCCCTGGAGCTTGATCTGGTGCACCCAGGCCCCATAGCTTCTGGGACCATAGTGGAAGGGAATAAACCCGCGCTCCTCCTAGATAACAGCAGGAGAAGAATTAAATGGGAAAATATGGCTGCAACCAAGGACAAACTTCCCCTGCTGTATGCTGAGATTGTCCCCATTTTGGAAGCTGTGGGGAGTGAAGACATGAGGGATAATAATATAGACTCCCAGACCAGAGTATTTAAAGCCCATGAGGATCTCACAAGAATTGCGGCACTACATTTCACTAGTAGCGCACGTAAGACCAGAGAGAGGCCCCGAGGTAAAGCACGCTGGTATAATCAAACTTGTAGACGGGCTAAATCAGAACTGCTCAAAGTAGTAAAGGAGGGGGCGGGAGGAGAACGCCTGAAACATAGCAGGCAAGTCTATAAAAGACTTCTGGATCAGGCTAAAATAGAATGGGAAGAAAACCAGTGGGAAGAACTCACAAAGGCCCTAGCACTCCAAAATCAACGGTTGTTTTGGAGGATAGTGAATGGGGGGTCAGGAAATCTACAATCGGCACTGGAGCCAAATATAGCACCTGGGGTTTGGAAGGCCCATTTCCAATCGCTCTATAGCTCTGAACCAGGTGAAGTCCCTGAATCTATTGAGGTGGAGGGGCCGGGCCACCAAGGGGAGGCAATAACGTTGGGGGAGGTCACTGCCGCTATCTCGGGACTGGCTTCTGCAAAGGCGCCAGGTCTGGATAGCTTACCGGGGGACCTGTTTAAACAGGAGCCCATTGTTTGGGCACCCTATCTCACGGCCCTTTTTAACAGTGTTCTCAGTGGGATGGAAATCCCTGGTACTTGGCTGGGGGCAGAGGTGGTCCCTATCTTTAAAAAGGGCTCCCCTCTTCTCCCAGCCAACTACAGGCCAATCAGCCTGATTGCTGTACCGCAGAAGCTGTTCGGCAGGGTCTTGCTGAATAGGCTCCAGGACTGGATAGAGGAGGTGGATGCCCTTAGTCCCTATCAGGCGGGGTTTAGGAAGGGGGTATCCACAGTGGACCAGGTTTTTAGACTAAATCTGATATACTGGAAGACAGCAAAGTTCGACGGCGGCAGTTTGTACACAATTTTTGTGGACTTACGGGCCGCTTTCGACCTGGTCCCCAGGGGGAAATTATGGAGCGTCCTGGCTGAGATGGGCGTCCCCCCGGACATCCTGTCAATCTTACAGAGGCTGCATCATGGGAATTATGCCCGAGTGAGGTGCGGGAGGTCTGGGGAGCTTACTGATAGGTTCCCCGTTGACCGAGGGGTAAGACAGGGCTGTGTGCTGGCGCCGACCCTGTTTTGCCTCTTTGTCAACGGGGTAATCGCCCATCTCAACGCCACTGATCATACCGACGCCCCTAAACTAAACGGCCGCAGGGTGCCCGCAATCATGTTTGCGGATGACACCCTGCTGCTTTCAAAAACCCCTACGGGTATTCAAAGGATACTTGATTCCTTTTCCGCATTCTGCCTGGATAGAGGGTTAGAAATTAACGCCACTAAAACCAAATATATGGTTTTAAACCCGAGTCACAAATTGCGCCAGAGTCCGTTACTGGGAACCGCGCGGCTTGAGAGAGTGGCCACCTTCGAATACCTGGATGTAACCCTCAATGAAACTATGACTTGGGGATCCCACCAGAGCAGGGCAAATCTCAAACTCGTGCAAACTACTGGGGGCATTGCACGAATTATGACCGGCTCGACGTACCGGCCGTTGGGCGCCTTAGTTCAGATATACAAGGCCCAGGCGAGAGGAGCAATCATGTATGGGGCTGAACTGTGGGGGCACATGCCTTGTCATAGCCTTTCTGTAACGGAAAACAAGTTTATAAGAAGGGTGGCTGCTCTCCCCCCGAGCACTCCGCTTCTTCCATTGAGGCTTGATTTAGGATTACGACCACTAGTTGATGAGATAGGCCTGAGACCCATAGCCTTCTGGCGCAGGCTATGGAGTAGCAGCGATCTTACGGATTACCGGGCAGAATTGGTCGAAATTCTGAAACACCCCAAGGTGCTTAGTGTCCCCTGGGTTAAAAATATCCAAGCAATCTGCATGGATTTGGGGCTTCCTGATCTATGGACAGACCCGGCCACGGCAGCACCCAATATTTCTAAGAAGTCTCTGTCGAATTTATACTACGAACATAAATTGGCTGGGGCCATAGCTACCCAGCCAGACGGGTCTTTGTCAGCCGTGTTCCTGCAAAGCAAGGATACTTTTAAGTTTGAAAAGGTTCTGGATCCTATCTTCCCCTTGCTGGCAAGAAGACTGTATCTCCAGTGGCGGTATGGTACACTACCCCTCCGGTCTTTTACTAGTCGATGGTCGCCGGCTGCCCCCAGCAAGTATTGCCCTGTGTGTGAGGATAGGGAGGAGAACGACCTGCATGTGTTTTTTTTTTGCCCAGCCTATAGGGCAGCTAGAAAGTATTGGCTGCTTCCGTTGATAAAGAACATGGGTGGCAGGGAATACGCACCAATGTACAGGGTTTTAAAAACTGATGTTACTGGCCCAACTGTTTTTGCACTTTCTAAGTTTTTTACTAATGTGTGGTTTACACGGAACCGTTTTTTAAAGAATGTTGGGTAGTGACTGAACTTTTTTTTAAAATTCACTATAAAGTTGTTTATCCCTGTACTGAACCTATTTTATGTATTCATATTTTAAATGTAACGATGTGTGAATATGTGTTTTTCCTTCTTTGTATTGTGTATCTTTTATGACCAAATGGTCGAAATAAAGATTGGAAATTGAATTGAAATATATGTTGTATATATTGATGTGCTGTTATGTATGAGTGTTTTGAGTGAAAGCTGTCATGTTGGATGATTATGTCTTTTTATATGTGATGTGGATTTGAAAAAAAGTTTTATGTTGTGTAAAAAATACAAAAAAATTTGAGACCATCGAATTGGTCACCTCAATGAAAAATTAAATTCATTTGATTGATTCTGGAAAAGGAATTCCACAAGAGTTACTGTTTTTCTTCTGTAATTCGAGTGACAAGTAAGGTTCACAGTAGAAACAGGTTGGCAATATTGGTGCTTGTGTTGGTTTGTAGCTTTGTATTTCGCGGCACAGGTGGCCCTTCTCTGTGTGCTTCTGGTCTCAGGGTTGTGTGTGGATCCATGTCTCTACGCCTGCGCATGCTCCTTCTAGATATGAGTGTATAGAGAGAGAAATAGTAGTGGAAGAGAAGATGATAGTAAGTAAGCCCATGTATATACTCCCCGCCCCCCCCGTTCCCCCTGCCCCCCTCCCTCCCAACCCTCTTCCACCCCCCTCCCTCCCTTACTTGCTGAGTGGGTGTGCGACGACAAAGTTCCTCTGCCCGCATCGTCCCTGAGGTAGAGTTTGTTCCCTTTCTTCGGTGTTGCCTTGAGGCTGGAGAGAAAAAAAAAAAGTGTGTCTGCTGGTGAGGCTTGCTTGTCTCTGTGTAGTGAGGTAGATATGATGTCTTGTGTTTCGTTAGCTGGAGTTCGTAGTGCGTCTTACTCCGATTGTTTGCTCACGTCTGGTGAGGCACTTCTTTTCGCTGCTCCGGGGCTTTTGTTTTCCTCCATCTCTTCCACCGGCGGTCCTTGCAGGTAGCGCCTTAGATCTCCTGGGCATTCAAAAAACATTCAAAAAACGCCCCCCGTTCAGCATTCACTTTAACCAAATGAACTATCATCCCAAGACCATAGTGTAAAGCCAGCCATCAACGTTGTCAGCGAAGCCCCTATATCTATTGGCCAGTCCATGTTTCAGTCTGCAAAAAATAATGTTTCTTTTCCGCAATATCTGTCTGAGTTTTCCAAAAGCGTTTAGTCCTTTTTTAGCATATGTAGTTAAATTGATACATTGCAACTATCAAAAGACCTTTCGATGCACATGATAGAGACCATCCTCTTAACACTCCCTGAGAGGTAAAACACATTTTGGGTAATTCATTTATTTTATAGCAGCTCTACTAAAAAGTACCTTATTTTCCAACAAAACTGCAGCAGCTTCTCTGATAGAGTAATTAGTTTGGGTGAACTGGGATTTGAATTACTGAAGCTGAGATTAATTAAACATCTATGTTACAGGCACATAAACAATCTCAGCTAAACTGGAACTGATTGAATCCTGTGTTTTGAAAAATAAATAGATATGTTTTCAGCAGGCATATTAATCCGCCAGTTTATATTTTGCAATGGACCAACGCATCTGGACACACTGTGAGATGGGAGCCCTGATATTGCGATATGATCCATGTTTGCCTTTGGTTGCCCTTACTCCAATGCTACCGGATAATAGACTATCCTTTATATGCATCGGGAACAGTCGTGTTCGCGTCTGAAAGTCTGGAAGGGCAGCAACACACCAGCTTGGACAAAATATCAGTAAAAAAATATTGTGGCTCACATATATCGTGGAGGGAATATTGTCACGTAAAAAATATCGTGGATTTAATTATAGCCTAGGTACTTAATACTGATTATTTAAATATAGCTGAATATAACATTGTTTTCTTTCATATAGTTGGTTCAAATATCATTTTATAATTCGTTTTCTTTCATGATTACAATTATACAATATCATTGTATTAATATTCATGTTTAATTTGTTTTAATGTCGTTTATAGATTTTTATATGAAACATATTTGTTTTCATTAATTTTGTTTATGCTGAAGTGAGAATAGTAGCTCTGACCCCTCCGAAATCAACTCTGTACCTACTGTTGCTCAGATTGAGATGTGAATAGTAAATCTGACTCTTTTAATACTCTTCTACACTTTCCCTTGTGTGGTTCAGATTAAAGTGGATTAGTCAAATTTACCCTTTGATTGGAGCCATGGGTCTGTTAATAGAGGGTTAAGGGCAAAAATCCAGGGAAACATTTTTTTTGTTCTCTTTTGCGAATACTGTTTTACATCTATCTATACATTTGTTTAGGGAAAATGTGCAGCTATTTTATAACTACATTTAATAACACTTCCTGGGATTCTGAATATGAGTTTAACTCAGTAAAACACATATGATAACAGTCTTTTAAACTTCCCAGTTGCAGACACATAAGCTAGCATTATTTCAAAAGTATTTAAATATATCAAAATTTACAAACATTATATGGTAGAACACATGGCACCTATTAGCCTTTAATTTTGGAGTGTGATGGGAATAAATATCATGAGAATTCATTTCAGGTATTTCATATAGGTTATTTAAATATAGTTGCATATAACGTTGTTTTCTTTAATATAGTTCGATAAAATATATTTTACTATTATACATTATTATCATTTAAATATTATTCGTGTTTACTTTGTTTTGATATAGGTTATACATGTTTATATGAAATGTATTTGTTTTTAATTTAACTAGAAATTGTTAAATTAGTACCTGGTTGTTGATCTTGTAGAGTGAGGATGAGGGTAGCAAAAGTAAATCCAACTCTTTCTTTAATTTCGTTTATGCTGGAGTAGGAACATAACTTTGAACCTTCCAAAGTCAACTCTTTACCTACAGTTGCTAATATTGATATCTGAATAGTAAATTGGATTCCTTCAAAACTCTACACTTTTCCTCATTTTGCTCAGATTAGACGGTAATTAGTTATCTGACCCCTCCAAAATCCAATACTTTTACTGATGTTGCTTTGATCAGAGACATCGTCAATGGTTGAATGCAAAGAAACCAGGGAAAAATTTATTTTGCACTCTTTTGTGAGTACTGTTTATGTTTTATGAATCACATCAATTTGTAAACGTGTTTAGCAAAAAACTGCAGCAATCAGTAAAAAGCATGTGACAAAGGTATTTTAAACTTCCCAGATGCAGACATATATGTTAGCATCCTTTCTAAAGTTTACAAATGTTTCAAAATGTATAACCATTATAGGTAGAACATATGACACACATTACACACATTACCTTTCATTGCTGGACTGTGACCAGAATAAATAAAATTCAGAGACACGTTAGGGAGCCCTGCTTTTATCAAATTAGCAAATTTCCCCATTGTGATAGAACTCCCGGAGCCTGAAACATTCCTCTTCTTCCATGTCTGGAAGAGACCTCCATTGAGTCATGGGGTGAAGTCTAATTGCTCGAAAATAGGCATCATGGGACATTTGAACATAGGGTGGTCTTTGCATTTCAAAAGGCTTTCCCATTTTTCTAACATTACCCTAGTTATTTGTGATACATATACATTTTAGCATCGTTGCTTTTTTGGGACCTAGCAGGCTTCCCTAAATTAGAGAGCTGTCAGATTCTGATCGATGAAGCGCTGTATCTTGCCTGCCTCTCTATGGAGCCACTCTATCATATAAGGCACCTAGGCCTAGATGTATCAAGCTATTTTTTTGTCGCAAACGCTGCGAATCGCTAAAATTCACCGTTTGCGACAAGAAAGTTGAAATTTGCGATGCATGTAATTGCATCGCAAATATTGCGATTACTTATTTGCGATTTTTAGATTTCTGGGAATTTTGTTTGCGATTTCTAAATTTGCACGCATTCTTTTTTGCGAAAATCGCAATTAAGAAATAGCATCATTAGAAATAGCATAAAGATGTATGAAAATATCGCTATTTGCGAAAACAGGACATCCGCAAATTAAGAAATCGCAATTAATACTAACATCAGTCAGGTGTTAACCAATTTGACTGTATAAAAAAAGACTCCCCAATGCATTTTTTCAAAGCACAATGGCTGGACTTTACCTGATAGCTAGGAGGCTGCACATTCAAGCTCTTGCACAGAGGAGACATAGGCAGGAGAGAATCTTCAGACTGCGGATAACGCTTTTCCAGCAAACAGAAGAGGAAATTTCTGAAAAATACAGACTGCATCCACACCCCATTTTAGACCTAATTGATGAATTGAAGACATTTTTGTATCATGAAACAAACAAAACACATCCAATTCCTACACATGTGCAGGTATTGTGCTCCCTGCACCTTCTGCCTTCTGGTTCATTTCAAAGGGTCATTGCAGAGGTTGGAGGTGTGTCTCAGAATGCTCTATCACGTTTTTTTTAAAGTTTTCCTAGAAGCAATGATGAGGAGGCTTAAGCATCATATCTACCTCTCCAGAAATCAACAAGACATTCAAAATGCAAAATTGGAATTTTATCAAATTGCACGTTTTCCACATGTTATTGGATGCATAGATGGCACCCATATTGCCATCACTCCACCGGCTGCCACAGAATTTGTTTACAGAAATAGGAAATGTTACCATTCCCTGAACATTCAAATGGTGTGTAATGCAAAGTACATAATCACTGATATTGTGGCTCAGTACCCAGGGAGCATTCATGACTCTTACATCTTTAGGCACAGTGGATTGCATAGACATCTGAGTGCTGGCCAATTTGGAGAAGGATTTCTACTTGGTAAATATCCGACATATTTGTTACAAACTTTATTATTATCTTTCTATGAACTGCCGCTACTTAAATGTTTCAATGCAGGTGATAGTGCCTATGCCGTGCGTGATTTCATCTTGACCCCTTATCTAGATCCTGCAAATGTACATGAGAGGAGATATAATAAGGCACACCGTTCAACACGTGGAGTCATAGAAAGGAATTTTGGAATTTTAAAAAGCAGGTTTCGTAGGATTCACAAAAGCGGTGGGTCTTTACAATGTAATCTAACAATGTGCTGCAAAATTATAACTAGCTGTGCAATGTTACATAACATGGCCATAAGAAAAGGAACACATTTGGAACTAAGTGACTCAGATTCTTCTGATAATGATGAAATACCACCCCCAAGAAGAGTTGCTGCAGGAGTGGGAGCTGCAGCTGGACGACAAAGATGTCAAGAAATAACACACAATTACTTTTAGGTAAGAATAAAAAGCAACAAAGATATTTACTTTACCAAGGGAAAATTTTATATATTCCAAAACAAAAGACATAGTGTTTTTCTCAAACTTGAACCTGTTACTGCACAGGACATTATAGTAATACCAGTTAAATAATACAAGTGCTTATTTTCTCTAAGGAAAATATAGAGAGGAAGAAAAAATGACTTTCTGCATGGCCTATTGCTAGAGCGCTGCACTGCTTCCATGATCCTACTAGCTGTAGCAGGGGTCGCATTCCTACCACTCCTGCGCTGACTAATTTCAGAAGTAGGTGTAGGATTGTTACTGTTTCTACTTGTAGTCTCCTCTGTATCACCTTGATCAAAAAAAGCACTTGCACCAGAGTTAGCTGTTTGCAGCAATTCAACTGCAGAAGTCACCTTATCTAACCCTTTTGCAACACTCCGGGTGCAATCTGTAACCATGCGCTGCATTGTCACACTGCGCCTTGTGAAGTTTGATGTAACACTACACAGTCTGTTTATTGCTTTGGAGTACCCTAGCATCCTGGAATTTGCACGGCGTGCTGCCCTATTCCTGCTTTCTTCTGACCGCTCGATGGCCAAGCAAAGTCTGTCCATGGAAGCAGCTACTTCCCTCATCCCTTCTCCAAAGCCAGCGTTGCTCCTATTTAATTTTAAAAGCTGCCTGTTGATTGATCTTAGGGCCTTGTGCTGCCTTTGCTGTACATCCAACATGTTCTGCTCCAAACCTGCAAACACAGTAGGAGTGTCCTCCACACCAACCCTGTTGACCCTTGATCTTTCTAATGTGTAGGCTCTTCTTCTGTTTGGAATACTTTGCTCTGTATGGTCAGATGTAAATACTGTGTCCTGTGCTCTGTCTCTTGACCCTTCAGATTCCATTTCTTCATCCTCAAAAGGAGGCAGAGGGGCAACATGTCTTCTATTAGGCCTTACAATGGGATTGGAGTCCACCTCCTCATTTACACTTTCATCAGCAGCTGACAAGTCCTGAACATGTCAAGAAATGTCTTCAAAATCCTCACTTGGATGTTCTGTATGTGCTGTGGATGTAGATAGAGACATATGAGATTGTTGTGTGCTTCTCTTTTTGATGATTCAAAGAAACTGTTCCTAAAATTGGACTTAAACTACGTTTTTTTTTTTCAAATAATTTTAAAAAGCATCAACTTACTTTTCTCATGTAATCAAAGTTAAGAAATGCAAATGTTCTGTGAAAAGATAAGTTCAAATGAATAAGAGTCAGGGAACCTAAGTGTAATGGATAAAGACTGTGAGCAACCTCTAACATGGACAGCATGCATGACCCACGAAACTACATACATACAAGCATTCTTCTTACCTTCTGCTCCTTGTCCAGGATCTGAACTGTCAATATGTGCAACTCCAATAACACTCTCAGGCAAGAGTGTTGCCTCTACAAGCTCCTCATGAGGAGTGGGCTGGTCTGCAGTGGATGTTCCCCCGCCTGTCTTACTTGCTTCCTTAATCCTTTCAGCAAGTTTTTCTTTGGAGCGCAGGCGCATATCATACCACCTTTTTTTAAGTTCTTCGATGGTTCTGGGGTTAACTCCAACAGAATGTACTTTCTCCTGTATCTCAAGCCAAATTTTCCTTTTTCAAGCCTCAGGAACTTTCAAAGCTTGCTTCCCAAACAGCAACTCATGGTTGCAAGCCATCTCTTCAATAAGAGTTTCCTGCTCCTTCTCTGGAAATTTCTCTTTCCTTTTTCTTTTCTCTCCAGAAGGAGCGCCGTGTGAATTTTCAGGCTCCATGTTGCAAGGAACCAGGTCTGCACAGCTGCCAAACAATCTTCCAACTGCCACTGGGTGTGGCTCAGGCAAGCAGGTGCAGGTAATCAACAAGACTTCCTGACTGTGATGTCATCAGCTTGTTCCTGCATTAGCAGATTCACGTTTTTTGCGATTTCTTAATTTGAGAAAATCGCAAAATAAGAAATCGCAAAAAATTAGCAGAATTTTCTGCGACATTTAAGGAATTGCAAAAAAGTCGCTAAAATGTACATACATCGCATATTGCGATTTCTTATTTGCGACTCGCAAAAAATCGCAAATAAGAAATCGCAAATGAATACATTGATACATCTACCCCCTAGTCAGCCAAGTAACAGTGACATATGTATGACATACCCAGGCCTCCTTGTCTAGGGTGTGTTATGCATGAGCGCTTATGCATATTTGACTCCTCCCCTCCCCCCAGCAAAAGTGTTGCAGCCAGGACATTCCCCTATTAAAAGGGAAAAGGTAGGCGTAGACGATGTAAAGGATCTTTGACAGTACTGTCATTTTAAGGGAAGCTATTCTCTCCAGCTACAACAAGGTATGACTGTTTTGAAGTTCAGGAGAGCTTTGGTTCCCTTCAATAAGATTTTAATACTATTCCAGGCACATTCATAGAGGTTGACTCTCAAGAACGTTCTTAAATAGTTTAGTCAGTGTAATGTTATTGACAGTGATTGTTATCCTGCAATGTTTTGGATTGCCCCCAGACCATATTAACCCCTCAAATTTACGGAAATTGATTTAGAGGCCCTCTAGAGTATGACATTCTTCTTTTAATGAGACCAATTCCTGCAGAGATTGGCTGGGGGGTGTAAGGGACAATAAGCATGTTGTTTGTGAAAGTTGACTGTGTCTTGGTGGAAGTCAAGCCTGTGGATACATATTTGTTCTCTCATATTTTGTATTAGTGGTTACAGGTAGAGTGCAAACAGCATAGAGGAGAGACGGCAACACTGTCTTGTGCCCCTTTGTTTCTCTATAGGCAAAGTTGCTTTGCCATTCACTCAAAGTCTTGTCTAAGGTGAGGTGTAGTGGATCAGCGCAGACCCTAAATCTGTTGCCAAATCTGGTCTATGTGGTGTAGCTGTCCATCATGCTCCAGTCCATCCTTTCAAAAATGTTCTCTGAATCTAGTGATAATAGCACTGCTTCTTGTGACGTTTCTGTGCTAGGTATGTTGGTTGAAGGGCTTTTTGGTTGCTGTTGCTAGATCTCAGTGAGATAAATCTTGTCTGGTTAATGCCTGTCAAGAGCGGCAGTCCCTCCTCCAGAGGCTTCTGCAGAACTTTAGCAAATATCTGGCCATCCAAGTTCAACAGGTGATCGGGTGATGATGCTCCCAGAATGGGGTCTTTCTTGGGTTTATCTAAAAAGGAGGTTCTTGCTTCAGCCAGAGAACCACCATTCTAGTCTGGGTAAGCTAGATACACACTAAAAGATAAACTGGGCTCACCCTCTTGTAGCTAGGCACAGAGCAGTCAGGCTTATCTAAAGATGCAATGTGTAAAGTATTTGTGCAACAGCCACACAGTAACACAATGAAAACAACCTAAAAAGACTACCCACAGGTTAACAGAAATAGATGATTATATTCTGAACAAAACAAGACTGAAACGACAAAAATCCATTAAGTACAATTTGAGATATGAATTTTTAAAGACAAAGGATAAAAATAGCACTTAAAAGCAATAGGGCTATAGGGGGACTTAAGGTTTCACTGTCCTTGTACAAAGTCAACAGTTCAAGTCGACCACAATTCAGTGCAGGCCAGGGATAAGAGCCAGTCAGGCCTGCTGAACAGAGTACCTTGATCCTTGATGATGCATTGGTTCTGGAACGTTGGTTTCAGACGTGATGCAACAGTTCCAAGTGTGATGCGCCAGGTCTAGTCCCTCAACAGGATTGATGCACTGGTTCTGCTACATGCAGGCTAAAGATGAATCAATTTCTGTGATGTAAGTATATGGGTCCCCTTCCAGGGAACCAGGCACAGGAGCAGGGGTAGAGACTTTGATATCCCTGAATGACAAACAAAATGAGGTAAGCCAGTAAGCCCTTGGAGTCACTCTGGGTCAAGTGAGACATGTCCAGTCCATGTCCCTAGCAGGGCTGATATCAGCAGGCAGCAGGGCAACACAGCAACTCATAAAAGCAGATCGTCCAGAGCCGCAGTCAAGCAGAGTGGCAATCCTTGTAGCACAACAGTCTTTACTCCTGGCAAAGTTCTTCACAGGTCCAGTAGTGTGTTGTCTTGGTAGGGTCAGAGCCCCTTTACGTATTCCCAGAAGTGCCTTTGAAGTGAGGTTCAATTTAAAGAATGGTCTTTAAAGTGCATACAGGCCCTTTCTTCCCTGCCCTGGCTTCAGACTAATGGTAGGGAGTAATCAGTCGTGTGTGGGGAAACAGGACACTGTCTATTCAGGTGTAAGTGTTAGCTCCCCATCTCTTCCTGCCCAGGAAGTGCTATCAGAATGCAGGTGAATGGAGATGAGTTCTTTGTCACCTACCCTTCCTGTGTTTGTGGCTGCATGGAGAGAATGCAATAAGTGCAGCTGTCACCCGCCTCAGACATGTATTGGAGGCAGGCTCACAGAGCAGTTAGAGCATAGAAATGCCCACTTTATACATGTGCAATTTCTAAAATAGTAATGTTTTTTCTCGATGTTTTAGTAAATCTTTTTGTTGGCCTTGGGACACTGAAAACTTTACAACTGCTGACCAGTACTAAAGTGCATGTTCTGCTTCCCTAAACATATGTGTAATCTGTGTAGACATGATTGACATATTTAATTTATCTGTCAATCCCTTGTAAAGTGGTACACCATATACCCAGGGCCCGTAAGTTAAATGCTACTAGTGGGCTTGCAGCACTGATTGTGTTATCCACAGAAGTAGCTTTCAAACCTGCCTCAGGCCTTCCCCTGCAGTGCCTGTGGGCGCAGTTTACTGCCACTCTGACTTGACATTTAAAACTACCTCCCAAGACTGAAGCTCCCCTTTTCTTACACATAAGCACCTCTAAGGTAGGCCCTAGGAAGCCATAAAGGCAGGGTGCTGTGTAAATAAATGGTAGGAGATGTTATTTTTTGTTTTGCATATACTGGTAGTGACAAACAGTTAAATGCATGTTTCACTACGGTGAGGCCTACGCCTCTCATTGATTAACATTGAGAATTCCTTTTCTAAGAGGGAAATATCTGCTCCTGATCCCTATAGTTCCACAGACATCCTCAAATGCTAGGTGGGGAATATTCATTCCACATACATTCACTTTTAGTGTTTCTAATTGTCATATTCTAGCCAACAAGCATATTGACACACATGAATGTTGTTTGATGTGGACATCCTGCTGTATAGACCCATTTTGCAATATTTAGAGTAATTAATGGTAAGAACAGAATTTGGTAACTGTGTGTCCAAATTAAAAATGGTTAACTGTTTATTGATCTGTGATTGTGTGCTGCCTTGATTTTACCCTGCATGGTTTTGTGTAGTTCTAAAACTGATATGGGTGTAAAGGCTTTGTTATCATTTGGCCCTTTGTCCCCATCTCGGCACTTCCTCCTCAAACTGCTGTTCGTTTGTTGTTTCATAATTACCACTGGTGTAACAGCTCAATCATCAGCTATTAAGTTAATCCTGGTTTGGACTGAGTTGAGATGCATTGCAAACGTCTCTAGAGATGTGTTTCTGGTGTGTGTACACTTTCTTTGCCTTCTACAACATCCTTTCAGCTGAGTTTTGATCTCTTCCGTTTGCCCGTTGCTATATTTCCCATGCCTGTTTCATCAATTGTGGTGTGGAATGTGCTCTTTTTGTTTAGTCCCAGAATTGTACATGCTTGGTACAGTGAGGCTAACCTACATTGTTTACCTTCTCAGTGCAGGATAGTGCAAAATAAACCTCTCTTCCCTCTTTCTGCACCACTCTTTCCTCTTTTTGTACCTCTATTGCTTCTTTCTGCACTTCTCTTGTCTCTTTCTGCACCCTCCATGCCTCTTTCAGCACCTTTGTTGTTTCTTTCTACACTTCTCTTCCTTCTTTCTGCACCCCTTGTGCCTCCTTCTGCATGCCTGTTGCTTCTTTCTGCACCTCTCTTGGTTCTTTGTGTACTTCTCTTCGTTCTTTCTGCACCTCTCTTGCCTCTTTTAGCAACTCTGTTGCTTTTTTCTGCATATCTCTTGCTGTACATCACTTGTCTTTTTCAGCAACTCTGTTGCGTTTTCTGCAGATATCCTGCTTCTTTCTACATCCCTCTTTTCTCTTTCTGACCTCTCTTGCCTCTTTCTGCACCCTGTTTCTGTTTCTGTACCTTTCATGCTTGTTTCTGTATTTCTCTTGTTCTTTCTTCACCCTTCATACCTCTTTCAGCACCTCTGTTTGTTCTTTCGTCACTGTTATTGCTTTTTTATGTACATCAATTGCCTCAACCTGCACTTCTCCTTCTTTGTGCACCCCTCCTGCTCCTTTCTGTCCCTCTCTTGCCTCTTTGTGCACCCCTCCTACCTTTTTCTGCACCCTTCATGCCTCTTATTGCACGTCTGTTGGTTTTTTCTGCACTGCTCATGCTTCTTTCTTCACCTTACGTGTCTCTTTCTGCACTTCTTTTGCTTCTTTCTACACCTCTGTTCCTTCTTTCAGCAAATCTCTTGCCTTTTTCTGCACTTCTCTTCCTTCTTTCTGCAAACCTTGTGCCTCCTTCTGCACATCTGTTGCCTCTTTCTGTACCTCTCTTGGTTCTTTCTGCACTGCTCTTGCTTCTTTCTGCACCTCATTTACCTCTGTCTGCACTTCTCTTGCTTCTTTCTAAACCTCTGTTGCCTCTTTCAGCATACTGCTGCCGCCTTCTGCACTTCTCTTGCTTGTTTCTGCACCTCTGCTGCCTCTTTCTGGACTTCACTTGCTACTTTCTGCACCTCTCTTGCCTCTTTCAGCATCTCTGTTGCTTCTTTCAGCAACCCTCCTTCCTCTTACTGCACCCCTCTTCCCTATTTGTCCAACTGTCTTGCCTCTTACTATACCTCTCTTCCCTCTTTTCGCACAACTCATGCCTCTTTCTGTACCTCTGTTACTTTTTTTCTACACTTCTTTTGCCTCTTTCTGCACCCTTCATGCCTCTTTCAGCCCCTCTGTTGCTTCTTTCTGTACTTCTCTTCCTTTTTTTCTACACCCCTTGTGCCTCTTTCAGCACCTCTGTTGCTTCTTTCTGCATTCCTCCCTTCTTTCTTCACCCCTCGTGCCTCCTTCTGTACATCTGTTGCCTCTTTCAGCACCTCTCTTGGTTTTTTTCTGCACCTCACTTGCCTCTTTCTGCCCTTCTTTTGCTTCTTCCTAAACCTCTTGCTTCTTTCAGCAATTATCTTGCCTCTTTCTGCACTTCTCTTGCTTTTTTTCTGCACCTCAGTTGCCTCTTTCTCGACTTCACTTGCTACTTTATGCACCTCTCTTGCCTTTTTCTGCACCCTTCATTCCTCTTTGTGCATGTCTGTTGGTTCTTTCTGCACTGCTCATGCTTCTTTCTTCACCTCACATGTCTCTTTCTGCACTTCTTTTGCTTCTTTCCACACCTCTGTTGCTTCTTTCAGCAAATCTCTTGCCTTTTTATGCACTTCTCTTCCTTCTTTCTGCACCCCTCGTGCCTCCTTCTGCACATCTGTTGCCTCTTTCCGCACCTCTGTTGGTTCTTTCTGCACTGCTCTTGCTTCTTTCTGCACCTCACTTACCTCTTTCTGCACTTCTCTTGCTTCTTTCTAAACCTCTGTTGCTTCTTTCAGCAATACTCCTGCCTCCTTCGGCACTTCTCTTGCTTGTTTCTGCACCTCTGCTGCCTCTTTCTGGACTTCACTTGCTACTTTGGAGAAGTAGAGAAGTGGAGAAGTGTGGCTCTATGGTTAGAGCGGCAGACCCTGATGCAGAGGTCTAGCCCGGGACCAGGGTTCAATTCCCCGCCTCAGCGGGTCTTGGGCTCAAAATTCCACGGACCTGATAATTCTCACCTCGGTGCCTATTCCAATCATGGAGTCCCACTCTGCATCTCTGGGCAATAGCTTGCTTAATCTCCACAACAGCCCCCACAACGCTAAGGATGCCTGGCCTCCACCTTGGGGGTGCCCAGGAGTGGACACCTCACAGGGAAAGCCAGGATGGGTTCCACAGCGGTATTCGTACAAGCACCTTGAGACCCTTGCGGGTGAGTAGTGCGCAATACAAGTATCAATTTACATTACATTTACATTTACTTTCTCCACCTCTCTTACCTCTTTCGGCACATCTGTTACTTCTTTCTGCACCCCTCTTCCCTATTTGTCCAACAGTCTTGCCTCTTTCAATATCTCTCATCCCTCTTTCTGAACCACTCATGCCTCTTTCTGCCCCTCTGTTACGTTTTTCTACACTTCTCCTGCCTCTTTCTGCACCCTTTGTGCTTCTTTCAGCACCTATGTTGCTTCTTTCTGCACCTCTCTTGGTTCTTTCTGCACTTCTCTTGCTTCTTTCTGTACCTCTCTTGCCTCTTTCGGCACCTTTGTTGCTTTTTCTGTACCCCTCCTGCCTCTTTCTGCACCCCTCTTTGCTAATTGTCCAACTGTCTTGCCTCGTTCTACACCTCTCTTCCCTCTTTCTGCACCACTCTTGCCTCTTTCTGTACCTCTGTTACTTTTTTCTGCACTTCTCTTGCCTCTTTCTTCATCCTTTGTGCCTCTTTCAGCACCTCTGTTGCTTCTTTATGCACCTATGTATCTTCTTTCTGCACCCCTTGTGCTTCCTTCTGCACCTATCTATCTTCTTTCTGCACTTCTCTTGGTTCTTTCTGCACTTCTCTTGCTTCTTTCTGCACCTCTCCTGCTTTTTTCTGCAGATCTCTTGCCTCTTTCTGCACCTCTGTTTTTTCTTTCTGCACTGCTCCTGCTTCTTTCTGCACCTTACTTGTCTCTTTCTGCACTACTGTTGCTTCTTTCTACACCACTGTTGCTTCTTTCAGCAATTCTTTGCCTCTTTCTGCACTTCTCTTCCTTCTTTCTGCACACTTCTGGACTTTTCTGTTCCTCTCTTGCCTCTGTATGCACCTCTCCTACCTCTTGCTACACTCCTGTTGCATCTTTTTGCACCTCTGTCGGTTCTTTTTGCAATGCTCTTGCTTTTTCTGCATCTCACATGCCTCTCTGCACTTCACTTGCTTCTTTCTAAACCTATGTTGCTTCTTTGTGGACTTCACTTGCCTCTTTCGGCACCTCTGTTGCTTCTTTCTACAACCCTCCTGCCTCTTTCTGCACCCCTCTTCCCTATTTGTCCAACTGTCTTTGCCTCTTTCTACACCTCTCTTCCCTCTTTCTGCAACACTCATGCCTCTTTCTGTAGCTCTGTTACTTTTTCTACACTTTCTTGCCTCTTTCTGCACCCTTAATGCCTCTTTCAGCACCTCTGTTGCTTCTTTCTGCACTTCTCTTCCTTCTTTCTGCACCCTGTGCCTCTTCCAGCACCTCTGTTGCTTCTTTCTGCACTCCTCTTCCTTCTTTCTTCGCCCCTCGTGCCTCCTTCTGTACATCTGTTGCCTCTTTCAGCACCTCTCTTGGTTCTTTCTGCACTGCTCTTGCTTCTTTCTGCACCTCACTTGCCTCTTTCTGCCCTTCTCTTGCTTCTTTCTAAACCTCTTGCTTCTTTCAGCAATTATCTTGCCTCTTTCTGCAATTCTCTTGATTTTTTCACTGCACCTCAGTTGCCTCTTTCTTAACTTCACTTGCTACTTCATGCACCTCTTTTGCCTTTTTCTGCACCCTTCATGCCTCTTTGTGCATGTCTGTTGGTTATTTCTGCACTGCTCATGCTTCTTTTTTCACCTCACGTGTCTTTTTCTGCACTTCTTTTGCTTCTTTCTGCACATCTGTTGCCTCTTTCAGCACCTCTCTTGCTTTTTTCTGCAGATCTCTTGCCTCTTTCTGCACCTCTGTTTGTTCTTTCTGTACTGCTCTTGCTTCTTTCTGCACCTTACTTGTCTTGTTCTGCACTACTGTTGCTTCTTTCTACACCTCTGTTGCTTCTTTCAGCAATTCTTTGCCTTCTTTCTGCACACTTACGGACTTTTACTGTTCCTCTCTTGCCTCTTTATGCACCTCTCCAACCTCTTGCTGCACTCCTGTTGTGTCTTTTTGCACCTCTGTCGGTTCTTTCTGCAATGCTCCTGCTTTTTTCCGCATCTCACATGCCTCTTTCTGCACTTCTCTTGCGTCTTTATAAACCTATGTTGCTTCTTTCAGCAATACTCTTGCCTCCTTCTGCACTTCTTTTGCTTGTTTCTGCACCCCTGCTGCCTCGTTCTGTACCACTCTTGCTTCTTTCAGCACCTCTGTTACTTTTTCTACACTTCTCTTACCTCTTTCTGCACCGTTAATGCCTCTTTCAGCACCTCTGTTGCTTCTTTCTGCACTTCTCTTCCTTCTTTCTTCAACCCTTGTGCCTCTTTCAGCACCTCTATTGCTTCTTTCTGCACTCCTCTTCCTTCTTTCTGACCCCTCATGCCTCCTTCTGGACATCTGTTGCCTCTTTTGGTTCTTGCTGCACTGCTCTTGCTTCTTTCTGCACCTCACTTGCCTCTTTCTGCCCTTCTCTTCCTTCTTTCTAAACATCTTGCTTCTTTCAGCAATTATCTTGGCTCTTTCTGTACTTCTCTTGCTTTTTTATGCACCTCTGTTGCCTCTTTCTCGACTTCACTTGCTACTTTATGCACCTCTCTTGCCTCCTTCTGCATCCTTCATGCTTCTTTCAGCACCTCTGTTGCCTCTTTCTGCACTTCTCTTCCTTGTTTCTGCACACCTTGTGCCTCTTTCTACATCTCCATTCCCTCTTTCTGCACCACTCTTGCCTTTTTCTGTACCTCTGTGGCTTCTTTCTGCACATTCCTTGCCTCTTTCTGCATCCTTTGTGCATTTTTCAGCACCACCGTTGCTTCTTTCTGTACTTCTCTTCCTTCTTTCTGCACCCCTTGTGTCTCCTTCTGCACCTATGTTGCTTCTTTCTGCACTTCTCTTGGTTCTTTCTGAACTTCCCTTGCTTCTTTATGCACTTCTCCTGCCTCTTTCTGCACCACTCTTGCCTCTTTCTGTACCTCTGTTACTTTTTTCTGCACTTCTCTTGCTTCCTTATGCACCCTTTGTGCCTCTTTCAGCACCTCTGTTGCTTCTTTTTGCACCTCTCTTGGTTCTTTCTGCACTTCTCTTGCTTCTTTCTGTACCTCTCTTGCCTATTTCCACACGTCTGTTGCTTTTTTCTGCATATCTCTTGCCTCTTTCTGCACCTCTCTTGCCTTTTTCAGCACCTCTATTGCTTTTTCTGCAGATTTTTAGCCTCTTTCTGCACCCCTCTTTTCTCTTTCTGCACCTCTCTTGCCTCTTTCTGCACCCCGTTCTTTGTTTCTGTACCTTTCATGCTTGTTTCTGTACCTCTGTTGCCTCTTTCTGTACCTCTGTTGCCTCTTTCTGTACTTCCCTTGCTTGTTCTGCAACCCTCACAGCTCTTTCAGCACCTCTGTTGGTTCTTACTGCACTGCTATTACTTTTTTCTGCACCTCACTTGCCTCAACCTGCATTTCTCCTCCTTTTTTCTGCACCCTTCCTGCCTCTTTATGTACCTCTCTTGCCTCTTTGTGCACCCCTCCTACCTTTTTCTGCATCCCTCTTGCCTATTTTTGCACATCTGTTGGTTGTTTCTGCACTGCTCTTGCTTCTTTCTGTACCTCACTTGTCTCTTTCTGCACTTCTTTTGCTTCTTTCTACACCTCTGTTTCTTCTTTCAGCAATTCCTTTGCCTCTTTCTGCACCTCTCTTGCTTCTTTATACACCTCTGTTGCTTCTTTCAGCAAATGTCTTGCCTTTTTCTGCACTTCTCTTCCTTCTTTCTGCACCCCTCCGGCCTCTTTCTGTATCTCTCTTGCCTCTTTCTGCACCCCTCCTATCTTTTTTCTGCACCCCTCATGCTTCTTTTTATACCACTGTTGGTTCTTTCTGCACTGCTCTTGCTTCTTTCTGCACCTCACTTCTCTCTTTCTGCACTTCTCTTGCTTCTTTCTACACCTCTGTTGCTTCTTTTAGCAATTCTCGTGCCTCTTTCTGCACTTCTCTTTCTTCTTTTTGTACCCCTAATGCCTCTTTTTGCACCTTTGTTGGTTCATTCTGCACTGATCTTGCCTCTTTCTGCACCTCACTTGCCTCTTTCTGCACTTCTCTTGCTTCTTTCTACACCTCTGTTGCTTCTTTCAGCAATTCTCTTGCCTCTTTCTGTACTTCTCTTGCCTGTTTTTTCACCTCTATTGCTTCTTTCGGCACCTCTGTTGCTTCTTTCTGCAGTTCTCTTGCATCTTTCTGCACCTCTGACTTAGAGGTAGTTTTAATCCCTCTGGCCTATTATGTACTAGGGCCTTACAGGGGAGGTCATGCCAATCACAGGGGTACCCCAACATATAGTGTACCCTAGTGCATATAGGTGTTTTCTAAGTGTTTTTCAGGATAGCACTGGCTCCGGGCCTGGTTAGTCTGAGTCAGTTACCACCAGTACCAGTCAGCAAAATGTTTTCGGCGGAGGATGACTTCGCAACAAGGCCTCTTTCTGCACCTCTGTTGTTTCTTTGTTCATATCCCTTGCTCCTTTCTGCACCTTTCTTCGTCTTTCTGGACTTCTGTTGCGTCTTTCTGCATTTCGTTTGCTTCTTTCTGCACGTTTATTCCTCTTTCTACACATGTCCTACCTCTGTAGCAATAGTTACAAATTAACATTTGAAAAACCATAGAATTCACTGAAAAAAACATAGTTTTCAGTGACCTTTTAGTTCATTGGACATTTCACTCGTACAAACCAAAGACATTCGGCCGTTATACTTAGTTGAGATAACTATAACTCGCTCCCCCAATGCACTGCTGATGACGTCATATATTACATCAGTCATGACATGGTCAGTGACATCACTGATGACTAGGGGTGGGCGGAATTTGCGTAGTTACCTTACGCAAAATTCAGCAAAATGGCAAGAAATCTCCATGAGCATACGGAATATCGCGTGCTCGCGAAGATTTCTTGTTGCGCCCAATGTAATCTTTGCATTGTCTCAGGGGTAGAGTTAGACTCTATCTAACATGGAACTAATGGGGACACTGCAGATTGTGGTGGTCGCGAGTGGGTTCTGCAAAAAAGGTTTCTGTGCTGAGCTTCGGTGACCGTGAATCAAAAAAACAAAAAACAGAATTTAAAGGCAAAGAGTTGTACACTGTACACGTAAACCATGAGACTGACGTGTTGTGGTGAAAAAATGCCACCTCATTTGCCTTATTATTCTCCGCCCGAGCCACAAAGCAAAGCTTCCCGAAAGTTAGTGCACAGGCATAAAATAATCACGGCTTTAGTGTTGAACATCTGTTTGATGAATCCATCCTGAATGCATTGCCAGGCCCGCTCTCCACTCTCCGTACCTACACACCCCATCGATCGTAATTAAGAGGGAACACCTGTCATCTCTGCTCCGGTGATTTGTAGCTGTGCATTCCACGCCTTCCAAGCATGCATGAGCTTAAAAAAAACCATTATTGGAATATCAAACATTAACTCGCCCTCGAATTAACTGCATTGAATTAACTATGACTGAAGTACACAGATTTATCACTTGTCAGAGCTGGGAAATTCTCCCTTCACCGTTGTAGAACTGTAGTGGCCGGTACGTAACTTGTTTCTTACATTTATTTAAAAAATAGATCATAAGCCCGGGCTCTGACAATAACTTTGCAAACCTGGGCCAAATGGTCAGCGACCGATCAGAGCAGCAGATGAGGAAAAAGAACCTCCTGGTCACAGGAACTACATGGGGACTGCGCTCAAGAAGGTCATGGATGCATTGCAAAGACCTGTATCAAGCATCACAGCTAGTTTACGAGGTAGATATGGGGAGAAAGCACACCTGCCCAGCCTCCACCGAACTCACAAGGTTTTTGGGATGATTAATGCGTTACAGAATTTGAGCTTCTACTCAGGCACCTGCTTTATTTATAACTGTAAGTGCTTCCTGGTGAGGTTTAATTAATACCATGCCCCCGAATTCCATTCCGCCGTGGACCGCAGACATTTTGACATTTCCGCATCCTGTGCGGAACGGCGAAATGCTGAAATTTTGCAAATTCCGCGAGCGGAATGGAATTTGCCGCCCACCCCTACTGATGACATCACTGATGACATCTCAAGTGACATCATTGATGACATCATCCATGTGATAATCTGATACACCTCCTCACACCCTAATATAACCTTTGATACCCCAACTTTAAAATACAGACTACCATTTTCGAAACTATAGACACACCAATACCAGTTACTACATACCCACTAACTGATTCCTAGGTCTACACACACGTCCACACATCCACCCATACAGTCACTCGTACATGCAGTCACTCATCAATACAGCACTATCATTTGCACTCATACATCTACACAGACACTCACACATCGCCACTCATCCATAGAGTTACTCATATACCTAGTCAATCATGCAAAGAATCATGCACACTCCCATTTACTCACCTATACAGTTATACACACACCACCTCACTTATTCATACAGATACTAACACATACTTACTCTCTTATATACTCACTGATACAAGCACACACTCATCCATACAGCTACTCTCACAGTCACTCACACTCACATATAGTGATTTATATACCCCAACACTCACATTTACTGCCTTTCACATATATAGCTACTCACACATGTACCACTGAGACAACCATTCACTCACCAACATACCCATACACACACTCACCCACCCCTACAGTCCCTCACTGATGCACTCTTGAACCCATACACCCAGTGATTTACCCACTCATACATCTATGCACAGTCACACATCCCCACCCACACAGATACTTGGGTACCCATACAGATACTCAGATAACAAATCAATAACCCATATAGATACTAATGTAGCTACTCACCAATCCATGCAGCCACTTACACACAAACTGACAGACTAATATTATTATTTATTTTTAATTTCAAATTAATATCAGGCGCAACAGCTACCCAAAAAGGTTTCCTGGCGCCAGCCAGAGAAGAAACAGGAAAATAAATTACTGATTGAACAGCCAGGTTTTGAGTGATTTACGAAAGTGCGTGTAAATGGTTTCACTCCGGCGTGATAGAGGAAGAGCATTCCACAGAGAGGGGCATAGGTAGACAAAGGAACGACCACCCATGCGGGACAGTCTAATACTAGGCACAATGAATCTTGCCTGAGTGGTGAAGCAAAGAGTACTTGATGTGAGATAGGGTTTGGCTAACTTTTGCAAATACTGAGGAGCCGAACCCTGCTTGACCCTGAATATGAAGCTCAGGGCTTAAAACTTGAACCGGCTCCCGACCCTAAGCCAGTGGAAGTCACTCAAAGAAGCCGAGATTGAGGCCCCTCTAAGAACTTGACAAAGCAATCTTGCAGCAGAATTCTGCACCAGCTGCAGCTTGCGTGTCACGTCTTTATTGGCTCCTAAGTAGAGAATGTTACCGTAGTCCAGTCTAGATGTTGCCAGTGCCTGGACTACGGTTCTCTGGGTGGAGCTGGGTACCATCCATACAATTTTCTTCAACCATTTCAAGATGGTGAAGCAGGTTGCAGCCACCTTCACGGCTTGTTAACGCATAGATATTGAGTCGTCAATGATAAAGCCAAGGTTACGGACATGATGTGAGGGGCGAGGTATAGCACCCATTTCTGCCGGCCAATGGTGGGGTCCCCAAAGATCTTTTTTTCCCAAGATCTTGCCTCAGTTTTTTCACCATTAAGTTTAAGAAAGTTGGCTGGCATCCAGGATGCAATTTTGCTCAGCCCAGCCCGAAGAATAGATGGTTCCGACTTATTCCCCGCAGAGAGAGAGAAAATAATCTGGGTGTCATCAGCGTAAGAAAATAAAGACAGCCCAGCTTCCTCTGCGATCATTGCCAGGGATTTGACATAGATGTTAAAGAACAATAAGGGCCTAAGGATAGACCCCTGGGGTACACCATAGGGAGAGAAGTTCAGAAGAAAAGACCTGAAAAGTGCGGTCATTAAGAAAGGAAATTAGCCATCTGAGTGCTGAATCAGCAATCCCCAGAGACAGGAAGGCTGTTATTAGCACATTAGAGACATTGTGTCACCGTGTAACACAGACATTTACACAGTTTAGTCACTAACCCATGCGTTCAGTAAGACACAATCAATCACTCACCTATGCAGTCAGTCACGCACCTACTGAATCACCCATTCACACACTTATACACCCACTCATTCTATAATACTTCTTGGCATATACATATATACAAAACATATTTAAACTTTACAGAACCACACATTCACTGGATGATGTCATCGTGATGTCACTGACCATGGCATGAATGATGTAATATGGACGTCAACAGCAGGGCATAGCGGGGGCACGAGTTATAGTTAGTGAATTCTAGCAATCCCTCCAGGTTTTAAGTTATGCCACGTGAATAGAGAAGGAGATAAAAGGGGAGGCGGGGTGGCTATAATATTTAGAGATACATGGGAGCTAGTGTCATCAGCTCCGGTTGTCGCTCAGGGCATAGAAGGTTTGAACTTCTGCCTAAAACCGACCCCAATGTCCGCCCTTGGTGGGATTCATATTTACAGACCAACGGACTCTACAGCCGGCGTTCTTCATACAATCTGTAATTTAATCGTCCAAAAATCAATCCTGTACTCAAATTTCGTGGCCTTGGGAGACTTCAATTTGCATGTAAATAATGGAAGTTGCCCTCAGGCACTGCAGTTAATTACATCTCTAGAGGGGGCGAACCTCAAACAATAGGTTTCCGGCCCCACACATATAGCAGGGAATACATTGGATTTCGTTTTTTCAAATTGTACTGACATCACCATGGACATGCCTGTCCCCTTGACATGGTCAGATCATCATTTAGTCCCGTTCTCTATCTCCCTACCTGATTCAGGGCAAGCTAAGGGAACACGCCTTACGCTTAAAAGAAATTGGAAGATTCTAACTGAAACAATACTTAACCCCATCTTGCTAAGCAGTCGAACAGTGAAGTTTTTAAGGTTGTTCAATCCTTCCTTAAACCCCGGGCACTGGAGATAGAAGCAACTCCATCTACAGCCTTGTGCGAACGGATTGCAAATTATTTTAATGACAAGATCGTAAAGGTCTATGAGTCATTTCAAATCCCTGAGGCCACTGTGAAAGAGGATATATCTCCACGCCAGGGGGTGCTACCTAGGCTGTGTGATTTCTCGCCTATTATGCCTCAGGATGCCTTAATGGTAATCCGAAATTGTCATTCGGGACCCCCAGATGATCCTTGCCCGCCTAAACTATGGAAGACGCTTGCACCCTCTTTGGTTGATGGGCTCGTACATATCTGGAATTTGTCCCTGAAAACAGGCACCTTTCCAGATAAATGGAAACATGCGACGCTGCTCCCACTGAAGAAAAAACAAAATAGAGGCGCCGGGTGACTTAAAAAACCTGCGCCCTATTTCTCTCCTCCCCGCCCCAGGAAAAATGTTGGAAAAGCTGGTTCAATGGCAATTGACGCACTTTATTGAGTAGAGCAGGTCTCTGCACGACACTCAATCAGGCTTCCGAGCAGGGTTTAGCACAGAGTCTGCTCTGCTGGAGGTGGCAGAGTCAATTAGGTGGTCACTGGATTCAGGAGCACCAGTATTACTGGTGCTCCTGGATCTGTCAGCAGCTTTCGAAACCGTTGACCACATGATCCTGGGTGAGCGCCTAAAAGAAGCGGGATTGGAGGGAAATGCTCTCACATGGCTGACCTCCTATCTGAGTGGACGCTCTCAGAAAGTTGCCCACACGCCAAGTGAATCCCAACCGAAGCAACTCTGGTGCGGGGTACCTCAGGGCTCAGCACTGAGCCCGTTACTTTTTAACATTTACCTAGCCCTCTGTTCTCTCTGATCGCCAACTGGGGGGTGAAGGCTATTTCCTATACTGACAACACCCGGGTGCTTACGCGATATGGCTACGTGGATGAATTCTAATAAATTAAAGCTTAACGCGGAAAAAACAGAGGTTATGTTTTTTGGGCAAGGTAGGATGCCAGAGTCAGAATTATGGTGGCCAAAGGAAATGGGTACTCCTCCATCCCCAGCTGCCGTTATTCGAAATTTGGCCGTGAAATGGGAAGCAAATCTGACCTTTTCAGCCCAAATACAACAAGTCTCTGCTATTTGTTTCAGTAAGATAAAAAATCTGCGTAAAATGCTCCACCTGCTTCCAGAAGATTGCCGAAAAACAGTTGTACATGCCACAGTTACTTCTAGGCTGGATTATGCCAATGCACTGTATCTTGGCCTCCCAAAATATGCTATCCACCGCCTTCAAATGATTCAAAATGCGGCTGCGAGACTGGTTTGCAGAATTCCTTTCCGACAACATGTCTCTCCGCATTTATATAAACTCCACTGGCTACCAGTGGAAAAAAGAATCATATTTAAGGCCATGACAATGGCCTATCGGGCCTTAAATGGAAACTGCCCGCAGTATCTGAAGGAAAGACTCTGTCCTTACCAATAAAACAGGGCGTTGTGCTCAAACTCGTTTAACTGGCTGCATACACCACGTTTTAAGCAAACACGACTGGGGGGAAGAGCTTTCACAGTGAAAGCAGCTGTACTGTGGAACAACCTCCCTGCTTCACTTCGAAGCGCCGAGTCAGAACTCTGTTTTAAAAAGGCCTTGAAGACATGGCTCTTCAAGACAGCAGTGGTATAGAACTAATAGTTGCATTCTTGCACTTGACGCCTGTTTTTTCCCCAGTTGTTTTAGCGCCGGGACACCCCTGTGTCTGGGGGTAGCTGTCGCGCTTAATAAATCTCAGTATTATTATTATTTATTATGAAATGTCCAACAAACTATAACGTCCCTGAAACCTATGTTTTTTTTGTGTGAATTTCTATGGTTTTTAAATGATAATTTCTAACTATAATGTCCCTGAAACATATGTTTTTTTCAGTGAATATATATATATATTTTTTTTTTCATACCATGTTCCACTACATCTGACAAAACCCATGTCTAGAGATTACTTCTTCCATTTTCATATGTCAGCTTCACATCCATGAGTGCCACGTCACACATGAGTGATGTCACGTGATGCACATAAAGCAAACCGTTTCATCTGTATGTTGTATATTGTTTTTGCTCTCTCCTATCCTTCCTTAGTGTACAGTCAGTTACCATGAAAGTTTATGTTGGTGTGCTTTTCCGTTTTATGAATAGATACACTGTATTGTTAATTATTAATAATGGGGAGTAACCAGTGACCACACTAAATCATATTGTGTTTGTTTGTATTACATATTGAACTGCAACACTTCCACATTTCACAGATGCCCTTCTTTCTGTTTTTTCTTTAAGGTGCACAAGAGACAACATCACCCATAGTACTTCCATAAGGAAGGCCTACACATCACAGACATCTTTTCAACTAGTGAAGCTAAGTGCCACTACTAGATGACAGCTTCAAGGTGCCCCTAAGAAAGTGCTAACAAGAAAGTAGCCATTGAGAAGAATGAGTTTACCACCACCACCACCACCACTGGTATGCCATTGTCGCACCAGATCTTTTTGGGGGAAAACAACTGTGCCTGCCACAATGGCCTCTGGAAGCAAGCTGGGAGCAGCTGGGTGGCCTAGATAGGGCACCACCCCAATCTAGGTCCAAGTCCATGTCTGTCACAGAGTTAGCCAATCTAATCACTGCAACGCCGATGAGCTGTGATTTTGGAACTGACTTATAGCAAAGTAGTATCAGTGCAGGAAACTCAGAGGAGTGGACAACTACAACCACAACAGCCACAACCGCCAATAGAAGTTCCTCCCAAAGTAAGAGCAGTTCAAGAGATTGAACTTCTAGCTGAGGAAGTAGAGCAATTTGCTCTTTCAGAAGATCCATTGTCTTCCAGATCTCCAGTTAGAAAAAGGAGGCTTAGTGGTGCATCCTATTCTTCTTCAAGCCTCCCATCTGATGATCTAGACACCACTTGGATCCTGCCTCAGCCTGTGAGTGAGACATGCCACGAGACGAGGATAGGGAAAAATAAGGTTCTAGAAAGCCTTTAAGTTATGGAGGCAAATGCAGAAGAGGAAGATGACGATCAGCCAGCATCATGAATGTTAGCCCATCCCCAGTGTAGACCGATGTTAATCCATCCCAACTTGGCAGGGGGTATGTGGCAGAGGCACCACAGATCCAATCACTGCCAGCTGCCATATTTGCAATGTCCTAACAGTGACCTACATCCACAACCACCTCAGTAGAAGTAGGTACTGCACAGAGTCAAACATCAAAACACTCTTCTACTGCCAGTTCATCTGACATTGGCAGTGGCACTAGCATTAGAAAGTTGATCTCCCCAGTTTGGGACTTCTTTTTGGTTAGCCAAAAGGAGGTGAACATTGCCATATGCTCCCTTTGCGGAGCAAGTGTTACTCTGGATAAGCTTGGTACAAACTATGGTCCCGAATGCCAGACAACTAATTTGAGAAAGCACAATACGATCTGTTGGGAAGCGCACCCTAGTGACCAAAAACTGCAAGTGTTTTTGGTGAAGGGGTGACAGCCTGCTGGTTATGAAATCCGAATCCGATCATGTAGGAAGGTGAAGACATCATCTTTACTCAAAGCAGCAGCAGTAGTATCGCCCATATCAGCATCATCGCAATGGCACAAGACTCAGGTCGAGACTCCAAGGCAACACAGGACAGTGACTTCCCCGCTGAAAATCACATTGAGCCTACCACCACCTGCTCTCACGAAGTCACCTGCATCAGTGCCACAAAACAATTCAGGCTACTATTCCAGCAAGATTAGGCCCAAATAGCAGTATGAATGCAACCACCCAACGGCATGTTTGTGCAACACGAAGCTGACTAAAATGTTAGCACTGGACCTCCTCCCTTTTCCTTTTGTGGAAGGGGTGGGATTTCTTGAATTTGTGGCAGGCATCTGTCTGAAATGGTAAGTTCCCATCCGGTTCTATTTTGCTAAAGTTGGTGGTCCAGTGCTACATCACCTGTGCTGGAATTGCATGGACAAGCTTTGCAGCAGAGTGCTGTTCACAGTATCCACCTGACAACCGACATGTGGACCAATTGCCAAGCCACTGAATACATGTGCATCACTGCACACTGGATCTCTTTTGTTGGGGTTAGAAAAAAATATATCTGCAGGTGTTGACACTGAGATCGTTAATGCTACTCGGAAGCATGTAACAGTAGCCATGTTCACCATGGAGAAATCCCAAACAGCTGAAAACATTTTGAAAGACTTTAACAACAAGGCCTTTCAAAGGCTGCAACCAAGAGGGGTTCAGATTGGATTTGTTGTTACAGACAATGGCAGTAATATAGTTAAGGCCATGGCCGATATTGGTTATTTCAGGGTTGTGTGTTTAGCGCACTGCATTAACATCAATGTACAGGACTTTCTCAAAATAAGAAGACTAAGTAAGAAACTTACTGTCCACCTGCAGCAAAATGTGCACTCATTTCAGCCATTCTTGTAAAGCCCAGAAACAGCTGAGGGTTATTCAGCGTGATAATAGAATGACAGTTAAAGCAATCATACAGAATGTGCCAACATATTGGAACTCAACTTATTACATGCTTGAATACCTGTTTTGGCAGTACAGGTATATCAATGAATATGTCATGCAAAGAGGGGATGCAACGGTGAAAGGTATGATAATTGAGATGAACAAATGGGGCCTAATCAAATGCCTGACAGAGATGCTGCTTCCTTTTGAGGTGTTTACGTGGGAAGTCAGCAAAGAAGACAGTACCAAGGGTCAATCTATCCCATTGTTGCACATGCTACAGGAACAACTAAAGGAGGTGTCTGCAATGTACAAACTTACTCTTACACACATTTTATTGCCGGATCCAAGTTGAAACTGTGTGCAGTGAAGAAGTCCTGATTCCCCCCACACCCATTTCCCTCAAGCCAGGCATTGGATGGAGAATACAAACAAATGTGTGCCTGCCTAAAAACCCTGGGCTGTGACTATCTATCCTTTCCCACCCTAGAAGGACTGCCCCATATGTGACATTAAAATTCAATTTACACTGGCCATTCTCTGCTTCGTGAACAAATGGATCTGCATTCTGCAATGTACCACGAATCGATCGCAGTGAGCACAATGGAAGAACAGTAAATGGTATGCATTGCACGATGAGTGCCTGTTGTTTGTTGTGAACTTGTGATGTGTCATCATGTGTATTGAGAAGAGAGGATTCGTTTGGTGGCAGGCAGTGTGACACTGGGTGTTCGTTTATCTGTAACTATTATGCTTAAAAAATGTATTTGTGATCATTTACAATGTTGATGTTCTACCGATGGCTTATCAATATATTTCCCTTGAAGGTTATTTTTTTCCTTCCGCTTTGGAGATAGCGAGATTCCTTCACAGGGTCCACTTCACTGTCCACTCTGCTTTGATTTATTGTTTTCAGCTTTATACTCCTCAAAGAGTCAGACCCGACCAGTCCCTTAGATAATGCAAACACACATCTAGCTATGCAAAAAATAAATGACTTAGTCTTTCCCTTCTTGTTGTGCAACAACAAAATTGTACTACAAGTCAATCTATTGCATTTGAATCAGGACTCAGGACACAGTTGGTAAAGAGTTGAACACCATACCCGTAATCAGAATCAGGAGGATAGAGATGATGAAATGACTCAATGCGTGGACGTGACTACTTTGAGAACTGCCACCAGAAGAAGATGGAAGCTTCAAAATTCACTGAAATGGACCGTTTTGGTGATTACTTTAAAGTGACCCTTAGGTAAACAACAAATCTCTGTGTAGTGGTGGTGAGTGGTGAGTGGTGAGTGACAGCAGTGTGTTGATTACTTGATTGGAAAAATGCTATTGGGCAGATTTACAAGAAACTGACTCATCTCTAGAGATGCGTCAGTTTCCCTGCCCCAATCTGTGATACTCTTGCACCACCATGGATGCACCGTATTTACAGCGCACCATGGCGCATGGATTGACAGATGAGTCAAAAATTCTGACGCATCTATTGGTGCAAAAGTCATGCATTGCTGGAGTCATGTTGCAAACATGATGCAACTCCAGCAATGCATGGAGAGTCCCTTATTTATTGTATTGCATCACTCCTTATGCCTGCTTCAAGCAGGCATAAGGTTTTGACGCAGTGGTATCCTAGTAGTGGTGCAGTGAAATCTTGCAGATTTCACTGCATCACTTCTACAAGGCTTTCCTGCATGGGAATGCCCACCCTCCATACATTATACCTGACACAGGTATAATGTGGGGCAGGGCTTTACATCATGACTCATCTCCTAAGATGCGTCACGTTGTAAATGGGCTGCAGAATGGGGCATTGTTTATGCTGCTACTGCAGCACAAAAAGTGATGCAACTTCGCCTCAAAAGCATTGCGAGGGTCTAGTAAATCTGCCCCTATTTTGCTGTGTGTGTGTGTGTGTGTGTGTGTGTGTGTGCTAAGTGCTGTCTAGCTCAAATTCTAAGTGGTGGTTGGGTGGGGGGGCCTGTTGCTGATGGTAACTGGAAACAGACCTTTAGTCGTGCTGCCTCTGAGTCTTCTCGGTACACTCCTTTTGCAGTTTAACTTTTCTCCTTGATTCTTCAATATCATTTTTGTTTTTAAATCTACAGGCCCTTACCCTGCGCCATACTGAAAAAACAATATATTATAACTTACACACACTTACCAAACTAAATCACATCTGCCAGGCACCCAAGGTTGGCGGACAGTCCAAGAGGAATGCAGATGCAACTCCCAATTTGGCAATACAGTATCACTTTTTTGTCTGTCTTTACAAGCTTGGTACAATGGAACATCATGTAACTTGGGTCTCTATGGGGGCAGACTGACAATTTGATTTGATGTACTTGACTAATCATCATCATTTGTCCATTTCCTTTTCCTCCCATTACAGATTTATGATGGACAATTGCCAAGATTAACATTTTTCTTGTGTAGTGTTTGTCTTTGTCAAACCTTTCTCTCAATCCCCCTTTCCATCTATATTTTCTCTATTGTCTCTGTTCTTCTTGGAAAGCTTGCATATAATAATGGCATTAACTAGCCTCGGGATTGCGGCCCGTGGGGTTGAAGAAGCGAGCGAAGTGGCGGATTGACCTGGAACTGCCCTGCTGTGGGGGCCCCTCCTGGCATTGCTGGGGGCACCTCGGGAAGATCTATCGGCTGGTGGAGGCAGGGGACAGTAGAAGGTCCCGAGGGTGTGTGGGGGTGCGGCCTTGTAGGGCGGTGGCCCCCAGAGTTGGTACCGGTGTCAGACGCACCCCATGACCAGAGTTTGCCTTGTGGGCCCGGTGCGGAGGAGCCTTCAAGAAGGGCGAGGGGAGACTGCCGTGCCCACACAGACACAAGGTTGGTGAAGCAGGGGCTGGGAACTGAGGTGCAGGAGCTGTACGGTCACGCAGGAGGTGACGCTGCGAGTGGCGCCGGAGGCCCGGGTGTGCGATGCTGGGTCCGGAGAGCGCCCGAGGCTGGTGAGGTGGTGCTGTGGGCCCAGAGAAGGTTGACGGCGGAGAGTGGAGAACGGCCACTTCCCATTGAGGGCTGGACGGTGCGGCCGGGGGCTTGGGGACTCGGTGTCATACAGCGCCAGGCGATACAGCAGTTTGAAGGTGCAGACTGGCAGTGGGGCGCATCGCTTTTGAGTCTCCTGGCGCAGCCCTGGGAGTTGGCTGGTGACTTTCGGGTGGGTCCCTACAGTGGAGTAGTGGTTGGCAGAGCAGAGGCAGTGGCCGGAGTGGTGAGTGGGCCGAAGTTGGGATGGATCTGTCTGGCGCACCCGGGCCTGCTAGAGATGTCCACCACGAGGATTCGGAAGGACAAGACTGTTAAGGACCTCTTTGCTAAAGCTCAGGCTAACCAGCAAGCTAAAGACATGGCGGCGAGTACATCCCGCATGGCGACGGAGCAGGCTGACGGCACGGAGCCGATCACTAAGGCATTTCTGGAATCGCTTTTCACCTCCCTGCGAGAAGACATTCACTCTTTGCAGAAAGAGTTTGCCGAAGAGACAAAAGAGGTACGCAGGGATGTCGATGGTATAGGGGAGCGGGTGGCGGATTTGGAGACTAAGAGTGACACTAGAGATGCTGAGATGGAAGCGTTGCGCCAGGAGATAATTCAGATTCACGATCAGCAGGTGGACTTACAAACACATGGAGGTCCTGGAAAACCGCTCCAGTCGCCACAATGTCCGCATCCGGGGCGTAACATTGTCCTAAGACACCAGGGACTTATTTGAATTCACCGGAGCCTTGTTCAATTACATCCTGGGGCGACCGGCGGAGGCAGAGATTCGGATAGACCGTGTTCACAGAGTAGGTCTCCAGCGTTTCCCCTCGGCTCCCCCTCCTGACATCCTTAAATGTGTGCAGGACTTCCGCACCAAGGAGGAGGTTTTGCAGAAGGCGCGACAGATGCACCCCTTATCCTTAAAAGGGCACGCTCCGGTTTTGTTTCAGGATCTGTCCGCTCTCACCCTGCAGAAACGTCGGTGCTTCAGGCCCGTCATGACTTTCCATCTGTAGGAAAACATCTCCTACAGTTGGGGTCACCCCTTCCGCTTGATTTTTAAAAAGGATAATAAGCTACACCAACTCCGGTCCTTGAAAGAGGCATGTCGACTGCTGGGCCTAGAACCGCCTGCTGAAGCAGAGGAGACGAAGGGGCCTAAAACGGAGCCCGATGACGGTAGACCTCGATGGCGTCAACAGACTAGAAGACGTCAGGTCCGGAAACCCCCTGTTGCTGAGATCAGAGACGGCCAGCGGGCAGCAGTGGAGGCGGTATCTTCGGGGCCGGAAGTGTCCCACTCTAGCTGTGTTCCGAACTGATCCATCTCATGGCTGTGTCTTTATGTTTGCTATGGCTTACACTGTCGGTGGGAGGGAAGGGTTTTTCTGCGCTGATAGACTACCCCGATGTTGGACTTTACCAATTACCAGGATGATGGGCGATGACTATGGTTTAAATGTTGGGGGGATGTTACTTTTTCTTGATTGTGATTTAGCAGGGGTAGAACTGTTGGGGATGGGGGGTTCCAGGTCCATGAGTGCCTGTAGGTGTGTGGCAGAATGGGGTTTCTGCTGATTGGCAGGTGGCACAGGTGGGACGGCTTCGGGCTTCGGGCAGAGTAGACAAAGCCTCGGGGCTGGCTATGACACAGGAGCGGCACTGGGCAGGGACATAGAGCGTACAGGGCTAGTTATTTGCCATGCCTGCGACTGAGTTACGTCTCTTCACCTTGAATGTCCGGTGCCTCAACAACCCCGTGAAGCGGAGGGCGGTTCTGTCGTTCTTGGAAAACTCAATGGCCGATATCTGTCTTCTCCAGGAGACGCATTTATTGTCCAAGGACTGTCATAGGCTGAAATTGCGCAGCTTTCCATTCCAATTTTTCTCCTCGGCCCCCACTAAAACGGCGGTGGTAGCGATATTGGTGGCCCAGCATTTCAGGGGGAAGGTGTTGCAAAAGGGAGCCAAAATACGAGGGAGGTTGCTCTCCTATAGATTTTCCCTGGGGGAAGCCACCTTTACAGTTAGTTCAGTTTACGCACCTAATGAGGGTCAGGAGAAGTTTTTCCATCAGGCGCTTAGTGAGGCAGCGGCGACACCCGACAGACATGTCTTAGTGGGTGGGGACCTCAACTTAGTATTTGATAACATCCTGGATAGATCAGGGCAGCGCTCCTCACAAGCAGGAACTGAGGGGGGGCTGGCCAGGCTGGAGGAGTAGGGGATGGTTGATCTCTGGCGCAGCTTTCATCCAGGGGTCAGGGAATATTCATATTACTCTAATGCCCATAAAAGCTATGTGCGGCTGGACTACTTTTTGTCTTCCACATCCCTTAAGGCCCTTGCAACAGGGGCAGAGATAGGAGCCGCGGCGCTCTCAGACCACACGCCACTTTCTGTGGTGTTCTCCTTCCCACCTGTGACTCGCGCTGCGCGTTCTTGGTGGTTGCGCGACACGCTGCTACAGCGCAAGGATGTTGTGGAGAAAATCAAAGGGGCCGTTGCGGACTATTTATCACATAACCACACTTCAGACACCTCCTTAGCAACACACTGGGCGGCACTTAAGGCGGTATTACAAGGGGAATTCATCGCGGTCTCAGTGGCAGAGAATGCAGAGAGGGCACGCAAGAGAGAGGAGCTCACGTCAAGGACGCGAGAGCTGGAGCAGATGCACCAAAGAGCTGGCGGCTCCCCGGGTGTGGAGTAAGCATGGGCGTAAAATCCGTTCCGCTCGCGGATTTTGCGGATTTTCGGCAAATTCGCAATCCGCGAACTCTCGCGAACTTGCCGAAAATTCGTAAATCCGTGCAAAGCGGATTTTTTGCTTGGTCGCACTTGCCAACTAGAATACTAAACAATTTCGTGGGAGTAAACACTTGCGAACACGTAGAGGCGGCGGGCAGCGACAATCTCGCAATTGCGAGAATGCAATATTTGCAATTTCGCACAAGAAATCCACCAGCAGGCAGCATAAACCTTGAAAATTATGATTTTTATCAGAATCACTCCCCAGGTTGACATTTGCCTGCACTTTTTTTTGCAAGAAGTCCATTTTGGGGGGGGGGTGGGAGGAAGGAAGTGCCCCACAGTCTCCAACTTCCTGTTCCTGTCCAGCAGGCTCCTCCCAGTGCTTTCTTCATGTGCTGGTCACTTTGATTTGGATCTTGACCTGAAAGGATTACTTTTTGTGGATGCTGCTGGATATTTGGATTTTTGCAAAACTGAAAGCACTCAGCAGGTGCAAAAGTTCAATCTTATCATTAGTAACCATTCCCTGTAGTGCCTGGAAGGATTACCTTTTGTGGATGCTGCTGGATATTTGGATTTTTGCAAAACTGAAAGCGCTCAGCAGGTGCAAAAGTTCAATCTTATCATTAGTAACCATTCCCTGTAGTGCTTTCTGAGGGGCCCCTTCAGAGTTCAGTTGCCTACTTGCAACTATTCTATGACCCTGCTCTGACCCTCACAGCAGGCTCAGAGAATAGCTACAAGTATACAACAAAGGTCCTGTTAAAAAAATTACACTGCAACAGAAAGCAATTACAGATAAGGAAGCAGATGCCAGAATGGAAGTTCAAATTCAGTGACACATTAATCAGCCCCTAATTCATTCATGTCAGTTGAGGCAGGGCAGGTGTGCTTTTCCCCCCATAATCTACAGTGATAAACTCGAGGGTGGCATGGGTGAGCCAGAGGGTGGCATGGGTGAGGCAGAGGGTGGCAGTGGTGAAACAGAGGGTGGCAGTGGTGAAACAGAGGGTTCTGTGATGAACCAGACATAGAAACAACATGGTCGTGACCGTTGCTACCCGACAAGTAAGTTTGCGCTTGCGAACTGGTAAAAAACCCTTGCAAAATGGCAGAAACACTTGCGAACGCACAAAAAAAAAGGAATCTGAAAAATTCGCGAGAGTTCGCGGATTTTGCGGATTGGGAGTCCGTAAATACGCAATTTCGCGGATTGCCAATTTGCAAAATCCGCCCATGCTTAGTGTGGAGGCAGCTTCGCCTGGCGCGACAGCAGCTGGCAGCACTGGATCAGGATCGGGCGTAATTTGCGGCCCTGAGAGTGAGGCATATGTACTACACTGGGGGGGACAGGTGCGGGCAACTGCTGGGGCGGGCGCTCCGGGAAGCTCAGCAGTGACACATGGTACAGGAGATTGATACTCGGGACGGGGGGTGGGTTACCGAAGACGGCGACATAGCGAAGGCCTTTAGCGACTTTTATGCCTCCCTATATAAGGGTGCGCGGCTTGATCCCGCCGACGGTAATGCCTTCTTAGGGTCTATTTCTCTTCCAGCCTTGTCAAAAGACCAAGCAGATCTCCTGGACTGCAAGATTCGTCCCGAGGAAGTAATATCGGCGATTTTGCGCCTTAAATTGGCTAAGGCTCCAGGGACGGACGGCTTGACGGCTATTTTTTACAAAACATTCTGTCCTCAGATTACACCGTTACTGACCGCCCTTTTCAACTCATTTGCAGACCCCGGCGCGATCCCGAGGGATTTGTTGGACGCCACCATATCGGTCATCCCTAAACCGGGGAAGGATCGCACTCAGTGCAGAGCCTATCGACCTATATCCCTCCTTAATGTCGATCTCATAATCTATATTAGCATTGTGGCAGCGCGGCTGGCACCGCCCATGCAAGGGCTGATTGAGCCGGATCAGGCAGGGTTTATTCCGGAGCGACAAACTGCCGACAACACTAAGAGGGCATTACATCTGATAGAAAAGGCCATACGAACATCTGGGGAGTACATGATGCTCGCGATCGACGTCGAAAAAGCATTCGATCGGGCCTATTGGCCATACTTGGAACAGGTCATGATGAAGGTGGGGATGGGGGAGAAATTTCGCACCTGGGTCCTGAATTGTTATACCTTCCAGTGCGAGTCAACGGGTGCTCCTCGCCCCGTTTTCCCATTGAACGGGGGACGCGGCAGGGGTGCCCGTTGTTGCCTCTGCTCTTTGCGCTTTATATGGAGCCGTTGGCACAGGCATTGCGTTTGGACCCGAGGGTGAAGGGGATTAAATTCGGTGCCTACGTGCATACAATCAGCTTGTACGCTGACGATGTCCTCGTCTCCGTGGCCTCCCCTAGTGATTCCCTGCCAGCCTGTGTTGAGATCCTAGGTACGTTTGCTGGTGCGGCAGGCTTTAAAGTTAACATGATGAAGTCGGTGGCGCTGGACCTCTCACTTGAGGGGAATACACGGGCTTACCTGCAGAAGCATTTCCCCTTCCGCTGGGCGTCGGAGGCTGTCCCGTACTTGGGGTTCAGCTAGCGGCTACTCTACAGGAGACGGTGCGTTTGAATTATGCCTGGCTACGTCAGACACTCCGTAAGGAATTGGGTAGATGGAGACACCTCCCGCTCTCGTGGCTGGGCAGAGTAGCTGCCATAAAAATTACCATTCTTCCGAAAATCCTGTATTTTCTTTTGCACCATCCCGCTCCGTCCCCCCGAGGGCTGGATCCACCAAACCCAGTGTAAGATGGTAGAGGGTGGAAGGCTTACCCCTAGGGAATGGTGGAGTCCTTGCCTCGCTGACCCTACTCCCCCTCCTTCTTTCCAGACTGACCAGTGGAGGGACAGGCCGTTCGACCGCAACGATCACGACAAACACAGCGGCCCCTTTAATTGGGCGTTTGTGTCCGAGGAGGAGGAACCGCCCCCTGAGGACGTCAGCCATGCCGGAGTGGTCAAAAATAGGGAAGTGATGTATGCAGGGTGTGTATACACCCCGGAGGAGCGGAAGGCGGAAGAAGCGACTGTGCCGAGCGGAGAAAAGGAAGGAGGCGAAGAGAAAAACATCCCGAAGGAACATCGAGGAGGCGTCGTGTAGGCGGAGGGAGAAGGAGAGCCAGGAGGCCAACGACCCCGTGAACCGCCGTGGCACACTCCCGAGGGAGGAGTGTGGCTGTCACAGGTACGGCGGCGTTGGGCGGCCTGGGTGGGGAGCCGGAGTGCTCACGTGTAAATAAGATTAAAACCCTTGTTCGTTTCCTTCCCCTTGTGTTTCCGCTCCTGCCTCCATACCCTGCTTCCTCCCCTGTACCGCACCACCTACCCCGTCCCCTCCGTTCACCGTGCACTACTATTAGAGAGTACACTTGGGCTGTCCTCACTTCCCTGGTCCCTAAAAGGTGCATCATTTGGAGAGAACCGACACTAACGGCCTCCCTCTTTCTGGTCTCTTCCATGTAACGGAGCAGGCCTGGGTCCCGCGAAGAACATCCCCGACGTCCGACTACAGATGGGAGGAAACAACAGCCACGAATCCCAGCGCATATTCCCGCGACCGATTGACACAGAGGAGGAGAAAGACATTTGTGTTTAAAAGCTCACTAAAAATAAAACCCTCTTTGCCCGCAAAACCTGGTGTCAAGGTCGTTCCTTCTCCCACGCCCACACCCAGTCAGAGCTCGCTCAGTACATCTGGAACGGTAAGCGTCCTAGAATGAAGCTTAGGCTGGCAATGTTGCCCCCAGAGAGGGGAGGTCTAGGTCTGCCTGACCTGATGCTATATTATCAGGCGACCCAACTCGGACCCTGGTGAGGTGGAGCAAGTTGGAGTCAGAAAAACATTGGCTCTTTCAAGATCAGGCGGTGGCGGGCCGCCCGTTGCAGGAGGTCCCTTTCCTCAGTAAGCAGTACCGTCCTCCCAACTTGTATGCCTCATATATCACGAGAGTCCCGTTTGAGGTGTGGGACCAGACCAGTACAGCGCACAACTTGACGACCTTTCCGTCTCCCCTCACGCCGCTGCTGGAGAACCCAGATTTTGGGCCTGGGCGAGACATCCAGGCTTTTGCTCGGTGGCGCCCGGCGGGATGTAGATTTCTATTCCACCTATATACAGGGGAGGGGGTGGGTCCCTTCGAGAGTTTGAGACGGGAATACGGCCTGCCGGAATCAGAACGGCTTAGGTATCTTCAAGTGCATCATTGGGCACTCAATGCCCAAGTCAGGGAAGGGGCGAACCCGAGACTCAGACCTTATGAATATTGGCAAATCACGCGGACAGCGGATACACAGCTCATATCGGACTTATACCGTATGCTATTAGACTGGTATTCACGCGTCTATAACTCAGGAAGGGTTCGCTGGGAGAAGGAGCTGGGGAGGGTATTGAGCAACAAGGAATGGGAGGGCATCTACTATCGAGCGCAACACACCGCCTACCATATGAGGTTGACAGACACCTTCACTAAGCTAGTGACGTACTGGTACTACACACCTGAGAGGTTGCACAAGATGGATCATACAAGGGAGGCTTCCTGTTGGCGGGGATGTGGAGAGAGGGGTACGTTGGTCCATCTACTGTGGGACTGCGATTGGATTCAGGGGTACTGGAAGTTGGTTCTTGATGAGATAGACACACACTTTGAGAAGGAAATCCCAAGGTTCCCCGCCTACGTCCTGCTGGGCTTAACTAATGCTATCACCTATCCATTGAGATCACGCAAGGGTAGATTAATTGCTATCGCTCTAGGCTCCGCCATTCAGAACGTGTTGGCTTTTTGGCGCACCCTGCATGTCCCCACATTCCAAGGATGGTTACATCGCCTTTGGTCAGTTCTGGGTATCATTAATTGAGGCAGGGGACGGTGCCAAGTATGCGGAACTGTGGCAGCCATTCTTGTCTTTGCTGGCTACAGAATTTAGGGAGGTGACATGCCCCCAATATTTACGTTTGCTACGTCTGTCAAGGGTCGACTCTTGAGACACTCTGGAGTGGATGATTGCGTTGGAATTGAGGGGTGCTGGACCTGGAACATGGGTGGTGGGAGGGTAGGTGGGGGGTAGTGGGGGGTGGGGGTTGGAGGGGTTGGTTTTTGTTCTTGTTTTTTTCTTTTGAATGCTGGCTCGCTCATACAGAATGGTCAGGTGGAGAGAGAGCCTCGTATGTCACCTGGGCTCAACATATGTTCTTGTCAATGTTTTCCCATGCCATTTTCTTATGCATTGAATGTCTTTCGATTTACGGGAAGTTCTACTGTCTGTGTACGAGCTGATTTCTCAATAAAAAGATTTAACACTAAAATAGTGGGGAGCAGTAGTGGTGGAATAGTGGTGGGCGTCTGCCTTGTGACCACGGTGCAGGACTCCAGAAGGCACTGGGGCCTGGCTGGTGCCCAGGATATTTGAGGTAGTGGCTGCTGCTGCCTCTTCCTCATACACTAGCTGCTGATATTCAGCCCTGATGGCCTCCAGCTTCCTTTGCCGGATCCTTGCGGGCTACTTCCATGCTGTTGGGTTGTATTGGTGGATTGGCAGAAGTAGCTATATCAAAAAAGAAAAAAGAATTGTGACCAATACTTCTATCAAAGCATATACAAATATATAGTGGTGCAGTAGAACTAGCAGTACATACAATGTGCTGGTATCCTCCTTGGGTCATTCATTCATGTGATTAGAGTTTCAGGCATTCAGCACTATGGAGTATACAAGTATTCTTCTTTCTCTTTTTGAGCTAAATTAATGTAGGCTTGCCAGCTTTGCACCATATACTGGAATCAACAAATCCCTGCTATGCAAACTTAAGGCCATCGAGAACACTGCGGCCAGACTCATCCTCTGCATCCCACGACATGAGCACATCACCCAACACCTGAGAGAGCTCCACTGGCTCCCCATCGAGAAGAGAGTAACCTTCAAGCTTCTCACCCATGCCGACAAATCTCTCCACAACACCGGACTCAAATAACCCAACAAAAGAGTCTCCTTCCACGTACGCAAAAGAAACCTCTGCTTTGCCAACTGCTCCCTAGCAGAAACCCCACTCATCCGCAGAACAAGAGCGAGGGAAGAGCCTTCTTCTACATCATGGCTAAGGACTGGAACGAGCTCCCGGTCAACATCAGACACTCCCCTACTCTGCGCACAATTACTTGTTCCCAACAAAATAGATTTGCTTTGCAGTAAGGAAAATATTGATTAACTTAGTCGACTGCAGGTAAGTTAGACAGAATAGGCCGGAAAAGGTAGACATTTCATTGACATTTGTAAATGGGCCTACACATCAACTGATGCAGTGCTGCCGATGTAACAATGCAGCCGATACATCACCCGTGGCTGTCACTGGCGAAATGCTATGGTAGGGACTTCGAGGGACGTGATTGATGATGGGTGGGTAATACTAGGAAGGATACATAATATATGTTGCATTTGAGAACTACTGTGCTTCAGTCAAGGGAGCAGTCTGAAATACCACCTCAACCCTTTGAATCAAAAACCTTGATTAAAAAAAATCCCTTGTTTACTCTGCTTCCCAGAGATTTTTCCATTCATCATTTCATTGTTCTTCTAGTATTTTATTTCTTCACCCCTGGTTTTGCTACTCAGTCACTGTTTAAGTTTTACATTTTCTCCATCCAGTCTTTACCTATGAATACCATCCATCCATATATCCATCCATCTAAACATGGCTCTCATCCTCAACAACCCTTTCACCAACATACATTTGTCATTTAGCCACCCATGCATCCTCTAACCCTTCAATCCCCCCCAAGAGGATTCCTTTCACCCATACACTTTCATCCACCCATGCGGGCATCCTTTCACATTTCATCCATCCTTCACCCACCCATACATCCTATCAGACACCTATAGTATATGCATCTTTTTACCCACGCAACCTTCTCTTCCAGTCATATTACATTTCAGCTGTCCTTCCTCCTTCCATCCTTCTTTCCATTTTCCATCAACACATCAAGGTCTTCATGAGACTTTCTCTGCTGAGTTGAAGATTGAACAGTTCATTAGTTACTAAACTCCAACTTCATATGCTAAGTGAAGAGAAGTGTGTTCAACTGTTCACAAGTCTCAACAGTACAGTGTACACCTTTGCAGCAAGCATATCATTAATTCTCACTAAGTAAGCGATATGACTTACCACCGCCTGGCACGGCCGCTGGCTCACCCTCTACAGCTCCTACATCTGCTACCTGGGTGTAGCCCAGCCCTGTTGGTCGGTGCGGGTAGAAAAAACTTTACACATTTATTGGATGCCAGATACGCCTCCCCCTATTTATTTATTTTGTAGCAAAATAGAAAATACACAACATACATCACTACAATTCGGATACAGACAGTATATTCTATCAAAAATATCCGGTTGTGCATTTTGTCTGTGGCAATTATTGAAAAGCCTCTCAAGAAGACAACCTGCAAAGAACTGTAGTGGTAGAGCTATTGATGAATCTTAGTATTTGAAAAGAAATAAGAGTGAGCAACTGGAAATAAGGTCTTGGTTGGCAAATGCAATGGGGCCATCCGCCTTCTACTTCCTTCCAGCCTTGGTGGACGGTAATCATTTCACCATCAACTGCTGCTAATAATACTAGGCCTAGATAAGAAGAAGAATACACACCTTTGGGGAGTCCAACGGGACCACGGTCACTCTCTCATTTTACTGAGTAACCAACGACATGAGAAAGTAAAAGAAAGCATTCTCATCTCAACAAACATATGTAGAATACCTTACTTGGGAATGCAATCTGCACAGAAGAGTAGCAGTGCTAATAGTAGTAGGTGACCATGTTCAATGCATTCTCGAGTCTTCCAGTACTATCACTAGCCAGTAAACAAAATATATAAGGGTGTCCTCATTGATGAGCAGCTCACCTTTAGGCCCCATGTCAATGCCATAGCATCATCAGTATTTTTTATACTTAAAATGATACGGAAGATTCTACCTTTCCTACCTGAGAGCAGTAAAAAAAACAGTTATTACAGCATTAGTGCTGTTGCGTCTAGACTATTGCAACAGCCTGCTTTTGAATACGCAACAGGGGCTTCTTAATAAAATGCAGGTGTTGCAAAATGCAGCAGCCAGACTGGTGTCGGGCATATCAAAGTATGCCTCCATCTCCGCCGAAATTGTCAAATTACATTGGCTGCCAGTACGGAAGCAGATCTCTTTTAAAGCGTTATGTTTGGTCTTCAAAGGCCTCGGGCCGGCCTGCCTGAAGCAGTACTTTCAATGGTATCTTCCTCCCAGACCCTTGAGGTCAGCTGGGCAGCGCCTGGTCAAAGTTCCTCGCATAAAGAAGGCACAGTGGGGAGGCAGGAGCTTTGTTTTGGGGGCATCGAAAGCCTGGAATGCCTTGTCCTTTGCCTTGAGGAACATGACAGATCTGATGACCTTTAGGAGAGGCATTAAAACCTGGCTGTTTACACATTAACCTGATTGTGGCCTGATCCTCCAGGAGTATTCATCTAGCGCCAGGACTCCTTCGGGTAACAGCGCGCTGTATAAATGCAAAAAATAAATAAAATAAAGAAGTAAAGAAAGGAAGCTACAGACAGACTAGAACAGACAGTGACAGCTTGAGGTAAAATACTGACACTAGAAATATAAAATAAGTAAATTGGATAATGTAGAGATAACAAGAATTTAGAAACGCATAGATCGAAGAGGATTTGGGAAAAAAACTTAAATTAGGAAATGGGTGGAAATAAATAGTTCAAAATACGGAGTAGGAAAAGTTAGGGAAATATATATTAATATTAACAACAGGAAGACTTACTGGGGCCAGAAGTGCCAACAGCTGAGGAGCGTTATTGGGAGGCACCTCCAGCTCTTGCACCTGCCTCAGACAAACTCTTGCCCATGGATATTGATGTAAGACATAATTAACCGCTTGCGTGCTCCCGTTGGCCGTTGGTAGACGGGAGCACTACCTCGCTAGTGCTGCCGTCGGCCAACGGCCAACAGAGCCCCACCCACCTAATAGAACGCCCGCACCGCAGCAGAAAAACCGCCACGTTAAGGCGTTAAAGAGACAAAAAATGATTGGTGGTAACTAAATAATCTCTCCAAAACAGATTCTTTTAAAGAAAATGGCAATTGTAATAACATTGAACTTTCCTAATTCAGAATCACTAATAGGCCATCCTATCTATTTATTTGTCAGGGGGTCCCCTGCTCGGCGCAGGCTGAGCTAACCGACTCTTCGTCTTCCCCACAGAGCGGTTGCTACGGGCCCTTTAAGGACAGCCTGGCCTTGCAGTTCCCCGGACCACCTGACTTTGTCGGCCTATCAGGGCCGGCCTCGCGGCTTAAGGAGGTGGATGCGGAAGACGCCAGCGCTTGTGAGCCGCGGAGGATCACGTCGTGGGAATCCGACGTGCAACGCCAGGAGAAGCAAGCCGACCAGGACACCGAAGGACCTGAAGAGGACGTGGAGGTGCCCCTGCTGAGTGACGACGGAGACGGGAGCCCGACGGACGGCGTAGCAGAAGCAAGGAAGCCAGGAGGCCAACGGTTCTGTGTTCCGCCCAGCCACGCGAAGGAGGACGCGTGGCTTCTTCAGGTGCGTGGGCGTTTGCGTGCACTGTTTCATTGGAAGAGGGGAGGGACCGGGTAGGCAGCGAGGCGCTGTTTGGGGCACTACAAACTCCCTGTGCACATACTCACGGGTCGCTCTATATAGATGTCCTTGCTAAGCGGTGGTGGTTGCCTGTTCCCTCACTCCCTACCCTGACTGTAACCATAGACATTAGGACAGTCCACTAAAAGCCCGTTATTCTCTTTTTCTTTGCATACGCTGGAGTCCGGATGCCTCCACCCAGGGGAAACTACGCCTGAAGCCTAGGATCCTGGACTTTGCCTGCGTTTATACACCTGCAACCCTGTGTTAAAAACATTAAAAAAACTGTAGAACTGTCGCCCAAGTGTTGGCTCCTTCCTTCTTGCACCCTCAAAGGTGACAAGTGGCGAGCCAGCCAGGAGTATCCGTCTGATAGAAGATGGAGACCGTGTTAACTCAGATGAGCGAAGGGCATGCCAAACTTGAATGGGCGATAGGACAGACAAACGAGCAGGCTGAAAACGACAGAGCCTCCTTCACTGCCGCTATCCAACAGCAGTCCGAACACCTAACTAAGCTAGCTGAAGGGCAAACACAATTGTTGGCCGTTCTGGGACAAGGCAGAGTAGCAGCCCCTCCTGGAGCAGTAGTACCCTTACAGAAATACATCGCAGGAGACGACCCTGTGTCTTTTTTTCTCAATTTTGAAAGGGCGGCTAGAGCCAGCGCATGGCCAGGGGAGAGATGGCCCTTTTATCTCGCACCTCTCCTGACGGGGGAGGCCCAGGCAGCCTATCAATTGGCCAATACGGATGGGACAGCCACCTATGGACATGTGAAACAGATAGTCCTGGATAGGCTGGGGGTTGATGACGAGACACACAGAATACGCTTTAGGCAAGAAAGGGGAACCCCGACGGACGCTCCTAAGACTCTGTTCTACAAATTGAAAGACGCAGCGGATAGGTGGTTAAAGCCACAAGAGGGGAACATGGACAATGTCATGAACAAAATATACCTAGAACAGTTTCTAGAGGCCCTACCCTTTGGAACACAACGGTGGCTGCGTCAACATGCAGGGTTGACTTTAGATCATGCCATCGAAATGGCCAACTCATATGCCCGAGCTCAAACTCGGCCTACATTTAGAGAACCCGAGAAACCCCCAGTTTCCAAAAGCAACCTGAAGCCTGACAAGAAACCCTTCAAGCCTCAAAGCGAACCGCCATCATTTAAACCAAGACCTCCAAGGCTTGAGCCCCCTGTCATGACTAGTCCCCAGTGTTATGAATGCGGCGAATGGGGTCATATAGCGAGGTTCTGCCGCAAAAAGAAAGAAAAAGAGGAAGAACCCATGGAGGTGGGATACTTGCCGCGTGCTATAATGTATGCCCAGGAGACAGGACCAGCTTTTTATGTAAGTGTCCTAATTGACAATAAGAAAATCCGAGCTTTACTGGATTCAGGGTGCCGCCATTCCGTTGTTAAACAAAGCACTCTGTCCCCTTCTTCTCTACTGTTGGACCGTACGGTCCGCATCAAATGTGTGCATGGGGATGTTCGTACCTACCCTTTAGCCCAGGTCACTCTACAAACAGAAAAGGGAACCCAAGTACAGTGCGAGTTAGGGGTGCTACCCGAATTACCAGAGCCACTGATCATTGGGACTGATAATGAGTGGTTCTCCACTCTCATGGCTGAAGTCCTAGACAAGCAGGGTTATCATGGGGTCCGGGAGGGTCTGTTGATAGAAGAACCCTGGGCCACTGACTCCAACTTTAGGGCGGCCCAACTGAACGACGCGTCTCTAACAACCGCTTGGCAGAATGCACAGAAGAACAAAGGGGTACAACAGCTCCCATATCCCTGTTTTGTTGAACAAAACGGACTCCTGTATAGAATAGGACAGGACCAGGCCACTCCCCAGTTACTAGTACCAACAACGTTCAGGGAACAAGTGATGTTTTACGCACACGCACACCTTCTCGCTGGTCATTCTGGTGCAGAAAAGACCACCAATTCGATCACAGAGCACTTCTATTGGCCTGGGGTGTACGCTCAAGTAAAGAAGTACTGTCAGGAGTGCCAAATATGCCAAAAAAGGAACCCCTACATCCCTCCTAAAGTCCCTCTTGTCCCTCTTCCAATCATAGGGACTCCTTTTGAAAGAATAGGAGTAGACATAGTGGGTCCTTTGCCTAAGTCACACCGGGGGTACCAATACGTAATGGTGGTAGTTGACTACGCGACACGTTATCCCGAGGCTTTTCCCTTGAGGGCGGCTACGACCGGCGCCATATCCCAGAAACTGGTTGAGTTGTTCACCCGAATGGGATTTCCCAAAGACATCATCACAGACCAAGGGACGCCATTCGTCTCTCGTCTTATGAAACAAGTATGTGGTTTGTTGAACATAAAACACCTTCGCACTTCTGTATATCACCCACAGACCGATGGTCTGGTCGAACGCTATAACGGGTTGATAAAGACCACCCTAAAAAAACTATTGTCGGGCGATGGGAAACAGTGGGATCAGCTACTTCCATTGGCCTTATATGTGCTGCGAAGTCAGTACCAAAGCAGTCTCGGGACTTCCCCCTTTGAGCTACTGTTCGGACGGAAGCCCCGTACACTGTTAGAGATAACCAAAGACAGCTGGGAGAGGACCGGGTCCAAGGACGCTGAAGAGCTATTGGACTACTCACAGCAGTTGAAGTCCAGGTTGCATAAATTGAGGACCTTGTCCTATGAAACATTGGAGAAAGCACAAGGGAAACAAAAGTCCTTTTATGACAAGGGCAAGAAGTGGAGAGAGCTAAACCTTGGTGACTGGGCTCTTGTTCTTCTGCCCACTTCTACCCACAAACTTCGCAAAGAATGGCAGGGACCTTTTCAGGTAGTGAAGAAGATAGGAAGGACCACCTATGGCCTGCGACTGTCTCCTTCCCGAACGCAAATCTACCATATCAACCTACTCAAAAAGTGGTTGGGTCCCCCGCCCAAATCCCCTGCCTCAGTATCCCTTGCCACGTCCTCTGCTCATACCATCGACCAGGCGGTTGTGAGTCCCGAGCTTCTTGATCCCCAAAAGAAGGAATTGAGGGACCTGTTAGAAGCACATCAGTCCATATTCTCTGATCAACCTGGGCGTACTCCACTAGTGGAACACCATATCCCGACCCTTCCAGGGGTGACTATTAAACAAAAACCCTATAGAATCCCCGAAGCCAGACGGGCTGTAATAAAGGAGGAAGTACAGAAAATGTTGGAGGCAGGAATCATTGTTCCTTCCACAAGCAACTGGTCTTCTCCAGTGGTCCTGGTGCCGAAGCCCGATGGCAGTAAGAGATTCTGTATTGACTTTCGAGCAGTCAACAAGGTGTCAAAACAAGACGGTTATCCACTACCCAGAGTAGACGAAATGGTAGAGCGCCTTGGTGAGGCTCGATTCATAACAACTATTGACCTCACCAAAGGTTATTGGCAGGTGCCCCTGTCCCCACAAGATCAGGAAAAAACGGCCTTCATAACACCAGACGGCCTGTTTCATTTCACTGTCCTACCATTTGGCCTCCATGGGGCCCCTGCTACCTTCCAACGTCTCATGGACACGGTACTAGCCCCTTACCGTCAGTTTTCCGCAGCCTACCTGGACGATATTGTCATTCACAGTCCAGATTGGCAAACCCATTTACGACATCTAGGGTTGATTCTGAAGGCCTTGGAGAAAGCGGGTCTACACGTAAACGCCAGAAAATCGCGTTTTGCCTTTACACGAGTCAAATACCTGGGTTATGTTCTCGGTAACGGTCAACTGTACCCACAACATGAGAAAGTTAAAGCCATTCAGGGTCAAAACTTCCCTACAAACCGTAGAGATCTCAGGGCCTTTTTGGGTTTGGTGGGATATTACAGGCGCTTTATTCCACACTTTGCCTCTGTCTCTGCTCCATTGACAGATCTCCTAAAGAAAACAGCCACTTCTTCACAATTCAAACACCCCTCTCCTCGTGTACAGGATGCTTTTCAAGCCCTAAAAGATGCCCTATCCTCTTCCCCTGTACTCATTACTCCTGATTTTGGGAAGCCTTTCTTTTTACAAACAGACGCATCAGGGGTTGGGTTAGGGGCTGTCCTCTCGCAACACGACACTGAGGGAAGGGAAAGGCCCATCCTATATCTGAGTAGAAAGCTGTTTCCTAGGGAGGTGGCTTATCCCACGATAGAGAAAGAGTGCTTGGCGGTGAAGTGGAGCATAGAGAAGCTCCGATATTACTTGGATGGCCGACGCTTTACCCTCTTCACGGACCATGCACCTTTACAGTGGCTCCAAAGGAATAAAGGGCGTAACGATCGTATCCTTCGTTGGTTCTTGTCCCTCCAGCCTTATGAGTTCGATGTCTGCCATAGGAAGGGTTCTGAACAGACCAATGCTGACTATTTGTCTCGTTACCCTCTTTCCCCCGAACGGGAAAAGTCTGGGGGAGGGATGTGTCAGGGGGTCCCCTGCTCGGCGCAGGCTGAGCTAACCGACTCTTCGTCTTCCCCACAGAGCGGTTGCTACGGGCCCTTTAAGGACAGCCTGGCCTTGCAGTTCCCCGGACCACCTGACTTTGTCGGCCTATCAGGGCCGGCCTCGCGGCTTAAGGAGGTGGATGCGGAAGACGCCAGCGCTTGTGAGCCGCGGAGGATCACGTCGTGGGAATCCGACGTGCAACGCCAGGAGAAGCAAGCCGACCAGGACACCGAAGGACCTGAAGAGGACGTGGAGGTGCCCCTGCTGAGTGACGACGGAGACGGGAGCCCGACGGACGGCGTAGCAGAAGCAAGGAAGCCAGGAGGCCAACGGTTCTGTGTTCCGCCCAGCCACGCGAAGGAGGACGCGTGGCTTCTTCAGGTGCGTGGGCGTTTGCGTGCACTGTTTCATTGGAAGAGGGGAGGGACCGGGTAGGCAGCGAGGCGCTGTTTGGGGCACTACAAACTCCCTGTGCACATACTCACGGGTCGCTCTATATAGATGTCCTTGCTAAGCGGTGGTGGTTGCCTGTTCCCTCACTCCCTACCCTGACTGTAACCATAGACATTAGGACAGTCCACTAAAAGCCCGTTATTCTCTTTTTCTTTGCATACGCTGGAGTCCGGATGCCTCCACCCAGGGGAAACTACGCCTGAAGCCTAGGATCCTGGACTTTGCCTGCGTTTATACACCTGCAACCCTGTGTTAAAAACATTAAAAAAACTGTAGAACTGTCGCCCAAGTGTTGGCTCCTTCCTTCTTGCACCCTCAAAGGTGACATTATTATTATAAATTTCCTAAACCTACGTAGCCGGCCTATACCAAAGACGTTGGAATTACTAATAAATTATATCGAATAATATTTGCTTCAAAGTTCCAATCTTATTCGCAATCATTTTAACCCCTTTGATGGACCAATTCACTAAGATTGCTTTTTGTCTTTAAATGCATAGATGGATGTATGCATAGACTAAATTGGTTGGTTGCTTGTCATTGTACGAGCTACAAAAAAGGTTCAAGAACTGAAGTGAGAGGACACATGCCACTAAATTACTAATACTAACTACCACTATCTTAGTGACAGGACAAAGGAAAGGAGTCTCTCTCTAGACTGCATCACTCACATTTTTACTTACAGCCCAAGCAAGTGCAAAATCGCAAACAAGTACAATTAGGTAGCTCCAAGCAGCTGTCTAGAATAACAATCACATTATATAAGATTTCTAAACGTAACTTACCTGCATGTGAGCATCAGGCTTGCTGTTTGGGAAAAAATGTTAGCAATATCTTCAGTAACACTGAAGAGTCTTGCCTGTCAGATTGGGCAAGCAGAAGACTCCTGCATGCGTTTGTGGGAGTTGGCAGGAGGCTTCTGCCTTGCCCGCTCTTACAGGCAAGGCTCTTCAGTGTCTAGCAGTGTTCCAGCTGCCATCCTGGGACCCAGAGAGGGGCCAGCCTCAAGTGTTTTTGAGGAGACCCCTGGTCCTGGGGTCAGCTGAGCAGGGTCCTTAGTCCTGAGTGGGGTTCAGATTGATCCTTCTTCCAGTTCTTCATGGCAGTCCCAGGATAGAGAAACAAAGTAGGTAGAACATCTGCAGGCAAGAGAGAGTCTTCACCTTTTGCAAGTGTTTAAGAAGAGAAGAGGAAGGTTCCTGAAGACAGGCACCCCTTAACCAATCGTTGGTGCAATTTCACCTCTCCACTCCTGTCCCAACTCTCCTGCACATCATGCTGGGGCTGTCCAAAATGGTGTCATGCAGGAGCAAATGTTCACATCAATTTCTGTGGTCTCAGCTCCATACCTCACTAACATCAATGCCAGGGACTTACACACTCAAATTTCAAATAGGCTTCCCCTCTGGGTTGGCTCCAGTTGTCCGGGCACTCTCCTTTGTTAAGTAGGCTTGAGCAGATCCATCCCAGGTACAGGGTGACAGTGAGTGATTGCACATAGAGGGTTATAAAACCTATTGTTCACCTGCATTACCATCACCCTCTGGGAGAGCCAAGGGAGGTATGACCATTTTTGTTTCCAATCTTGTGGAAATTAAGGAAACCGTCGCATTTAAGCAGAATCCCAACTTCCAGATAATAACCCTGTATTTGAGTAAAATTGACATCGTAGTACTGGTCAACTTCTATAATAACTTAGAACAAACTGAGCTAATGACAGTATTAAAAGAAATTTCTCTTTCGTTACACTAACTGAAAAATAAACTAAAGAAAGACGTTATAATTATTTGGGGTGGTGATTTTAACCAAACTTTATGCAGGAACATTAATAATTTAGCCTGTGGTATCCTGGATGAGGATAAAACCCCAATAACACATTTTCCCCACAAACTAATTGGGAATTCCCTGAACGACATCTGCTTCGAATTAGAATTAGGATTAGCAAAAGAAATGACAAATCCACCAGTTCCGCTTACTCCCACCTTTAACGGTAGAGGAAAGTTTAGCATAATTGATTTTATTTTCATTTCATGCAGGGCAGGATCGCGAGTTATGCAATTTAAGACTCATGAAAACGCTACTAGCGATCACTTTCCCATCAGTATGACTCTATCATTCTTGCAAAAACCAAGTAAGCATAATACCCTGAGGACACATGGGCAAAACACCCTGATTCTGGATAAACATAATGGGTACCCGCTCAAGTGGGATAGAGTGAATCCATCTACGATTACCACAAATGTAGTTAAAAACTCCCTAACAGCCATAAATAAATGTCTTGACCATGCTACATCCAATAAAGAAGTTATGATCAATTTTGAGATCATCACTAAAACAATAAAAGAAGCCCTCCCGTAAAATTAAAAGCCAATAAACCGAAGAGTAAAGGAGGATGGTTTAATAGCAGATGCACAAAAGCTTATTCCAAACTAAAAAAGGCCCTCCGAAAGACAAAGAGGGATGTACAGGAAATTGCCACTCTTAGAAGGGACTACAATCAGGTAATAAAATTTAGGAAAATCGAATTAAAAAGAGAACTATGGGACAAACTCCACAAAAGCTGTATTTTAAAAGATAGTGCTGCTTTTTGGGCAGTTGTTAAATCACCCTTCCTCACAGAAACCTAAGACATCCCGAAAATTGAAATCGCAATAGACAAGCAAATATGGGTTGATCACTTTGCCCGGATATTTGGCATTCTATCGAAAGGACAGGAAGTATAGACCGACCTGGTAAAAAACAATTGTGAATTGGAAAAAATTATATTCCCCATACCACTAGACATAATGCTTGGCGAAGTCCGGCAGGCCTTGTTGACAAGTAAAAACGGAAAGGCACCAGGACCTGATGGGGTCCCAGTTGACCTTTTTAAACACAATATGGAGTTATGGAACCCGGTTTTGACAAGAGTTCTCCAATCTACATGTGCTGTAGGACTTGTAGATTCATGGTTGGAATCTATTCTCGTTCCCATTTTTAAAAAAGGGGATCGTCAGTCTCCTTCTTGTTATCGCCCCATTTCCCTGCTGGATTCCCTGGGGAAAGTGGCGGGTCGAGTTATCCTCACGCGACTCTGGCATTGGGCGGACGATAACAAGATTATATCAGACATCCAATTTGGGTTTCGGGAAGGACTCGGTACCATAGAACAATCCCTTAACTTGTCCCTTTTGATGGGAAAATATGTTAACGCTAAGGGGGAGCATTGCACATGGCGTATGTCGACTTATCAGCAGCCTTTGACTGCATAAGTCACTCTAAACTCTGGTCTATCCTACTAGACATGGGGGTTGAGCAGGCTCTAGTTAACTTCTTGCGCAAACTTTACTTTGACGCTACAGCAAGAGTCAGGTATGGAGTCAGGGGGAACTCACGGCGCCATTCAGGGTACAGAGGGGGGTCAGGCAGGGTTGTGTCCTGGCCCCCTTTCTTTTCACCCTTTATACTAATGGTTTAGAGCAGGAAATGATCAAAGGGTCCCAGGACTTGCCAACCATTAATAAACCTCCGATACCGGCCCTACTATATGCCGACGACGCTGTGGTTCTTGCACATACTCCTCTTGAATTACAACGCGCCTTATCAAGATATAACAAGTTTATGGCTGATCTGGACTTGCACGTTAACATAAAGAAGACTTTTGTCATATCAGCAGGCCCTAGAATAAAGAAAACTAAGGTTATTTTTATAGACAACATAAAACTAGAGACCACAAACACTTATTCGTACCTAGGAGTCTTAATGGATAACAAATCCTCTTGGAAGCAGGCCTGCTCTCCGGGGACATGTTATCTGAGGCTCTCATCACCTTTCCTTGCCCCCTTCTGGGAAGTTTGGAGGAGAATCTTGTCCTCCTCCAAAAATGGCTTTTAGCCAGATTTGAGACTTTAATCCCCGCAAAGAGATCTAAATTAGGAGAGCGCAGAGCGTCGGCCCCATGGTTTTCTCCTCAGTTGAGGACACAACGACAGGAGTGTAAAAGGGCTGAGAGGGCCTGGAGGCGGGCTTATGATCCAATCGAGAAATTGAAATTTCGAGCAGCAATAAAAGCCTATCATCAGTCAATCTGGGAAGAAAAAAGGGCCTATTTTGAACATCGTATCGATGAGGCTGATAATGTCTGCAAAGAAATTTTTAAAGTGGTTCAGGATTTTACTTCTCCTGCTGTCTGTACCCCTAGACACATTCATACGGACTCTTGTATACAACAACTAGCCATCTTTTTTGTTACTAAGATCACAGCTATCCAGGCCTCTCTCTCCAGCGCTCAATCGGATTTGAGCCATCTAACGCCACCATGTTCTGTGGAAGGTCATGGTCCTTTCCTCTCCGAATTCCCTCACATGGATCTTAGTACATCCTTGGAGCTTTTGTCAGGCTTGAAATCCGGCTCTCCTTTAGATCCATGTCCGGCTAAATATTTGGGGAAAGTGGCATCCGCCATTAACATCCTGGTGAACCCCCTGTTGAATACATCCTTGTCTACAGGGGTGGTGCCTCAGGCATGGAAGCGTGCCATGATTCTACCTCTGTTCAAGAAACCCACCTTGGATCCCCTCATCCATGCCAATTACAGGCCAATCTCCCTTCTCCCTGCTCTGGCGAAAGTGGCCGAGCGTTACGTGCACAGGACAATTTCCAGTTTCATCGAAGGAAACGACCTGTTGCACGCCTCGCAGTCCGGTTTCCGCGCTAATTTTAGCACGGAGTCGGCTCTGCTTGAGGTCACCGATGCCATCAGGGAAGTACTCGACTCTGGGGGAAAGGCCGTGTTAGTCATGCTTGACTTGTCGGCGGCTTTCGACACCGTTCCTCACGAGGTCCTCCTTGTAAGACTCTGGGAGTGTGGCCTTCGCGGAACGGTGTGGAACTGGCTAAAATCTTTTCTGGCCGACCGCCAACAAACGATCTGGGCGCCTCCCTTTTCCGCTGATATGGCTCCGCTAGAGGTGGGAGTCCCGCAGGGCTCCATTCTCAGCCCTATGCTGTTTAACATCTTTATGGCCCCTCTGGCGGAAGTCATTTGGCGCCCAGATCGTGTCATATGCTGATGACACCCAACTCCTGTTCACATGTGATAGGGGTGGGTTTTTTGATGGCATACAGATCAGGGATTGCCTTGGTGCGGTGTTTGAGTGGTTTAGATGTCATGGCTTAAAATGCAACTCAGACAAGTCAGAGCTTCTCTTTTTCGGTTGCGCCCCTGAACCCGATTGGAAATCTTGGTGGCCACAAGATATGTTTCCCCCTGATAAGGTCTCTTTTAAGGCAAAGAATTTGGGAGTGATAGTAGATTGTGAACTATCCTTTGGACCTCACATCCTGTCTCTTGCTGGGAAATGCTTCGGCATTTTACGGATGTTGAGGAAATTTCTTCCTCTACTAACACTTAACCACAGGAAAACAGTTGTTCAGACATTGATCGGTTCACGACTGGACTATGCAAACGCTCTTTTTGTGGGTCTACCAAAATATCTTATGACCCGTTTGCAAGTTGTCCAGAATTCGGCAGCCCGTACCATCTTTGGACTCCCGAGGAGAGCTGGTGCCACTGCTTTACTGAACACCTTACATTGGCTACCTATCTCCAAGCGAATTATTTTCAAATGCCTGACTGTGGCCTTTAAGGCCCTACATGGTATTGGCCCCAAGTATATGGGGAAACGTCTTTCCCGGTATGCACCGAGCAGGACTCTCAGGTCATCCGGTCTGTCTATGATGACTGTCCCTGCAATTCGTCGTGCAAGATTGGGAGGTCGGTCTTTCCGCTATTTAACACCTAAAGTTTGGAACGACTTACCACTGTCCTTGAGACAGGCTCCCTGTCTTCTTGCTTTTAGAAAGGACCTGAAAACATGGCTCTTTATGAAATAGACCCTTTTCCCTCTCTGTTCTTTTCTGTTGTGTGGCTGCCTTTTTTTATGCTGTTATTCTTTGCCAAAGCGCCGGGATGCTCCTTGGAGTAGCCGTGCGCTATAAAAGAAATAAAGTAACATAACATAACATTGAATCCAGAAAACTGCTCTTTACGAGGGCAACTGTTGCATTAGCTAATTTCTCCCGAAGACTAGGACAAAGGCCTCCCACAGAGCTTTTACATATAAATAAGGCAAAATGCATACCCATTGCACTTTACGGGGCTGGAGTGTGGGGATACGGAAAACTGGCTGGCCTACAAAAGGTTGAAAATAGCTTCCTAAGATTTCTCCTAGCGGTACCCCAAGGTACCATGACTTACGCATGCCATTTGGAATTGGGTCTCACATACCTGATAGATATAGCCAAATCTCAACCACTTCTTTTATGGCATCGTATTTGGACGTCTGACAAGACCATCTTCTGTCAAGGGTTTATACAGGATTGTCTTTCATTAGATATGCTTACAAGATTGGGTGGATAGACTATATTAAAAGCTTCTTTTACGATCTAGGAATGGCTGACTATCATCACTCTCCCACATCAATCTTGGAATACTCTAGGAAATCTTTAAAAAATTATGCTTGACGCATTTAGAACAATTGCGCCTGACAAATGAGGTTAGCAAAACATCAGTCCAACACATGCTAACTATTCAAATGACTATGAGTATTCAACCCTACCTATCGTTTAATCTGTCGAGGTATGAAAGATTTTTATTAATAGGCTTTAGGATGGGTACGTTTTATCGCTTAGTCACCTTTCCTAAAACAACTGATTGGGCAGCGATTTTACCAACTTGCCCTTGTGATAATGATTCTTTTCAATCTCCAATCCATACAATCCTATTCTGTAAATTCTATAACGAACCAAGAAGACGTTGGCTGACCCCAATTTTAAAGGTTATGGGTTTCCGTAGATGCCGTCCCGCTTTTCTTTCTCTCCAATTTTTAAAGAGGAGTGCATTGCAAAAGATATAGCCAAATTTCTGAAGTTTGTTGTCAGACATAGGCCGAATTTAGAATAGACCAATGTCCTCCGAGCACTCAGATATCAAACCAATATTATCAATCTCACAAGTCTATAGGCAAGTGTCACTGTCCTTATTTGATTGTAAAGAAATCCAACTCTTCTCCAATTATGGTTCTTCTTTCTTTATTTCCACGTTCTTCAGAATTACACCATAGGCATCTGTTACACCAGCCAACACGTGTTTCCTGAAATGCAAAAGCAGCAGCCAGAGGGCCCCGACTTGTGCAATCTCTATTCTCTGCACAAAATGACTGTGCCCCCATTCTGCTTGCCCAAGATACACCCTCAGCAGTGCAGGAAGGTACACAAAATACAGTTGATGACACAAGTGAGTCGCCACTCTCAGATACCCCTGACCCAACACTTCCATACACTATTGATGATACACAGCAATATGATCTAATTGCACAACTGCACCTCCAAGAGATACAGGAAAGTGCCCCACCTGAAGAAAAAGAGTTGTGGAAGAAGAGGCGAGTGCAACAGGATGTTTCAGACAGGGAAGCCTGTCATGCCACAGGCTCTTTTACAAAGAGCACTCACTCAGTTACACCTTCCGACACATGTCCCTCGTGGTATCATGACCACGACTTTGCAGACAGAGTGGTTCATCCCCAATGCACATGAGCATATACAACTCTTTGTTCAACAATGCCTCATTTGTCAACAGTATTCCCCTAATCCAGCTATGAAAACAGTTGCCTCAACAATACCAAGGGTCCTTTTAGAGAGCTCCACATTGACTATGTAGACATGATTGACAGGTGCCAGAATTACCGATACCTCATTGTAGTGGTATGCCCTTTCTCACAGTGGATTGAAGTAGGACCATGTGTCCATTGTGACGCAAAGGCTGCAGCTACCTTCCTGCTTTGTGAGGTCATATGTTGCTTGGGATTATAGGGTGCCATTTGCAGTGACTCGCAGTGACAATGGCAGCCATTTTTCAAACACCATTTTTTGACATAATTGCCACAATGTTAGGAGTAAAACATAAGTTGACTTCAGCCTATCTCCCCCAAAGGAATGGTATTTGTGTGCGCCTCAACGGCCTGCTCAAAAGTCAAAATAAGTAAGATACGTGCCACAATTGGGAAGAAATGGCTCTGTTGCCTTCTCATTGCTCTGGTTACACTCAGAAAGACTCCCAGTTCTGATCATCACCTCACACCTCACCAGCTTTTCACTGACAGATCAATGAATACGGTTGTTCTCTCCACCAGACCTAAACCAGACGCTGAACTTTCTTCTGATATTCTAAAAGCTGAATTGTTTGTTCATTTATGTGCCCTAATGTGTGCTTCAAAGTTCCTTTCCATTCAGATATCAAAGACAAAGAACAAGGGTCCTATTTCTGATCTTCTGCCTATCTGCCTTGGGACACACATCTTTGTAAAGGAAGCAGTCCGGATGTGGAGAGACCTCAAATTCAACGGACACTTGCAAATGGACTCTTCACCCACAACTGTCCGAATAGCCAAAAAGGAATGGATTCATCGGAGCCAAGTGAGGATCCACGCGGCACCATCCGAGATCTGAACATTGACCGAGAGGAGGGCATCATGTTTCCACTGACTATCCAAGAACATGAGTATGGAGATCGTATGGTGGCCTATGGACTGAGACGCAGTAACAGACTCACCCCTCATACCAAGATGTCACTGAAAAAGATATGTACAGTCGCCCTTATTTTTTTTGTTATGTTTGTTGCTTCAATAGCTGTATTTCACTGGTTTGCAGTATGTACAGAGAGAGCGAGAGGTGTTGCTAGCAATATTAGAGCTACCACAGGGCACCCCATGTCCAAGACACTTCCTGGTAACAAGCAAATTGGGATAAGCACCAGTAGTAGCTATGATATTCGTGTACCGCCCACCCTGACACCTTCCTCACCCATAGCCGACCCCACAGAATGGGACATGGATACCTGATCTCACCATGACTCCCCCTGTGACAGATACCCCTAAACGTTCCCGCCAAAATAAGCGAAGTGTCAGAGATAAAATGGGTCGCGAGAAAGTGCCAGTCAGATATACATCTCGCGCCCAACGTAAGAAAGAACAGGCTGCGCAAATTTCAGACTGGGTCAGTAATCTCCAAAACACAGTTGTTTACACTTTTTACCAGTACTCTATGCCTGATTTCCACTCCCAGCGCCCTAGTAAGCCAGCAGAGGATAATGGGATTCACAACGCTCTATTGGACAACATGTGGTACAGGGACATGAGGGAGGTTGGAAAAAAGGTAACAAATGAGTCCTGCTTTGTGTGTTCACACATTCCTCACGCTGTAGGCACAGATAAATTGATCTTTCCCAAAGAAGTCCCACCGCCCACAGCCAAATGTCTTTTACACCTGTTTCTTTGCCGCATACATGGTCAGATACAGCTCCACTCAGCCAAAATAGATGATGCCTTTGTAAACGCCACAGAGTGGGATGACAAGTATGTTACATCTACGGTCATCACTAGCCCATTGGAGTTTGAAAGGAGAATGGAGGTTTAGCGTGATATGAAAGTGCCTGCCAACCTAATACAGGTTTGGGAATATAACTTTAAGATACTAGGATTCTTCACATTCCCAATGCCCCCATCGTAATGCCACTCACCCAAACATCAACAAGTTAACTATACCAGTGACCAACTCTGCTCCTAAAGGCAAATATTTATTTCAACAGCAAGTGGAATGGCCCACATGAATTGATATGTAAGGCAGCCTCCTTAGGTAGCCCAATTGTAGGACAAGAGTACAAACACTATATCAATCAGGATATTGGGAGGGAGTGTGTTGAAATATGGGCACAGGAAACTAGAAGATACACTTTCAATGAGGGTACAACATACAAACCAAAAAGAGCATACAAGCTAAAGTATCCTCTCCTTTGCTTCCTAGGTATCGGAACAGTTCCTGTGGGTTGAAATACTAATTGCAGCAACACACTTTTTAATTTGGACCTTCAGTACGGCACCTCTAGCCTCATGGACATCTATTGAACCTGCGGAGAGCACATCTACCTGCAGCTGCCTCCCCACTGGCAAGGACTCTGTTCCATCGTCACGATGCATGAACTGCATCTGGCTGTTCAGGCAACGAACATCTCCCACATTCATTCACACCCGATGACAGGAGATGTCACCCTGCTCCACCACCGGAAAAGGGAAGTCAAGAAGTATTTCTCAGATGGCCCATTTCACGAGATTCCACAAGATTTCCGCCTTTTCAATGATGCTGAACTTTTCTTCGGGGGCATTATCCCCCTGTTCCAGACCAAAGCCAATGCCAGCTGGCTGCAAGTCACAAGAAATGAACTAATACAGCTTGTCAACAACACCCGTGATGGGTTCAACGCCGTGAAAGAAGAACTATGACCTCTGCGACTTATGGTTCTGGAGCACAGATACGTTCTAGACCAGTTAACAGCGATGAATGGTGGTGTATGTGCCAAGGTGGGCAAGTCCTGCTGTACTTTCATATTGGCCAAAGATGCGGACAATGGAACACTTACAAAGGCCATCAAGGACTTGGACAATCTGGGAAAACAGATGCATGAGTAGGGAGGTGCACAAACAGACCTTTTGCCTAATTGGTTCAATTTGGACTGGATGCCTTCATGGCTGTCTGCAGTACTAAAATTTGTAATGCCAATATTTTGTGTGTTGTTGCTGTTGTGTTTTGGGACACAGATATTGCTGCATTGTGTTAAGAGATTCAGCTCTAAGGTAGTTGGGATGAACTACGCAGACTCAGGTGTGTACACAGGAATACGTAGGGAACAAGGGGACGAGGAAGGAGTAGCAATGTTAAATATAGTAGAGCTTACCATCCCTGACTCTCGCACATTACAGGTTCCTCTGGATAGTAACTACCAGGCCCAGGTGCATAGTAGCCCACCACTTCCCTCGGGGAGAGACTTGGTTCATCCTTATGAGACAATGTGTGATGAATTAGGGGGACCACATGAGGACTTAGGAGCTGCCCTGAACAAAAGCCCCGAAGAGCCGGTCCTTCCTGACTCACCATGCCCACTCCCCCCGGCGCCAGCTAAATATGCGGTTCGAATGGTGTTCAATAAATGAACAAGAAGGGGGAAATGAGGGAGGGACCAATTTTACCATATAAATATCCTGGGTGATTCTTATCACTTAGCTAGCATGAACCCCTGTGTAGGCCCTTCTGTTCAAAATTATAGGCCTTGGTTAGATTGGCCAGAGTACTGCCATTTTCTGTTAAGCAAGCACAGAAGGCATGTCTGATCAAGATTTTATTCAGCTCCACCGACTGCGAGGCTTCTCGCTCCAGTTAAACCCTCACCCGACTCGTGTGCTAAGTTCACGAACGTTAAGGTTCAACATCCCCCCTGTTATTTCAACACAATGGACCACATCCTGGGTCTGTGCATTAGAAAAAGGGAACTTCCCACCACAGCTACGCCAAGCTGGAGTGATGGATGTGGCAACAGGACGTACAGATTGGTACATACACATATAAATAAAATCCTTTTGCGCAATAAACCACTTTTCTGCCGCCCATAGCAAAATTTATGACAAACTTCCAGTCTACGAGGCATGACCTTTAGTTTAGAGCATACATGCCGCAGTTACAGGAAGGGCTGCACTTGAATGTATGGATGGGAAAAGTACGGACCAGGCCGTAAGTGACGTAGGTAGGATAAGTGGCATGGGGTGGCGTGAGATGACGTTACAATAGACTTCTCACCGCCTTAAAGCATATAAAAAAGAGGTCTACAAAGACCTCTTTGAATTACTCCTCGTAAAGTGAGTTTTCCCAAGGGTAACTCGAGAACCCTTGTACTTGTACATGTACTTTAATTGTGCTGCTCTATTTTATATTCTGTCTTATGAAATGTTGCATTTGCTATATACTCTGTTAACCTTGCTTTTTCCTTATAACCTTTAAAAGTGTTTATATTGTATTTTCAGATGAAAAGTGCTTTGCTTTTTGAATGTATTTTACCTCAACATATAAATGTGTCTTTAAGTCTTTAAGGTTTAGACTCAATGTGTCTTTAAGGCTTAGACTCTCACTCTAACTGTTCAAAAGGTTCTATTCAGTAAATGCAATCTTCAGTAAAAAGCAATCTGACCCAAGTGGATATCTGAGAATGCGGAGCCCTGGATTCAGAACAAATGTGATTTTTATGCCTTTGTATGAAAGTTTTCTGAAGTTGCATCTTCTTAATAAATCTGTTAAACTTTCTGCCTCGGTTTCCACGACTCACATATCTGTTTTCTCTATTTTTAGAGCTAGCGTTCCAGGACACTCCGGTACAAATTAAGGTACCCCTTTGTCCCTAGCTCTCTCTCACGATCATCCCAGCGCAGGCTTCCTGAGCCGTTGCGCCCAGCCCCTTGCCTTTCTGCCCCGTAATAAATCTCCCTCTAACATGTGTCACTATAGTTATAACCGGAACAGGAAAACACTGACTTTCCCTAATAGTGTACACCATCCTCATCATTAGGCCTATCCCAGGTGAATAGCTAATCCTTCAGAGTCCCCCCGAGTGGCAGGCTACCTTTGTGCTGTAACCGCTGTGCACAACAGTGGTCTCCCACGTGCAGCCCACACAGGTGTGCACCCATGTTCACATGTAACCCCCTTACCCTTACTGCATTGTAGCTGTCTTATCTTAAAAGATGAACACTGTCATTAAACACAAGCAGTCTATTTGGCAAGTGTTTACCATGGCTGAGACACCACTAGGGAGACTCACACACATTAAAAAGTCCACAATCTGTGCGTACTGAAGGGGCAGAACCCTCTCAGGTGCTGAGCACAGCTTGACTTACTTTTTAGTGGCCCCTCAACATGGCTTTCTGTGTCCTTCGGCTGCCTCTCAGAGGGATCTGGCACAGACTCCCCTGCTGAGCAATACATGCAGAGGCCCTGAGCCCTCTGCACACTACTGTTGTCTTTTCAAATTGAAATATGCAGGCTCTCACCCCTTGAATGCCTGATCTCCATACCCATCAGGACCACCATTGTCCTTTATGGGTTTCATCTGTGCTTGCTGTAGGAGCGGTCACCATGACTCTTGGCCATCCCTTGCTTCTTAAGTTTTGAGCGCCTCTTTCACACTTGACCTCCATCGCCTCAGCCTAGTTTACCTACAGTCGTGAAGAAGATATTGTCCCTGTGGTGTCTTAGCTAATTGTATGATTTTAGTTTGTATTTTGTCATGCCACTTAATCTGGTTAGTTCTATGTGTCAATGATGCCTCCCATGTGTTTTTCCCAGATCCATTCAGGCACTGAGTGTAGCTGGGTGTGCTTCAAGGTGACCCCCTCACAGGTGTGCTGTGTGTTCATCAGCCTCTTCTGGATGGGTCCAAGTATAAGCCCCTCCTCTGGGCAGTTCATGCAGGAAGGTGCTGGGCGCCCTATGCATTGCTGCCATCTTACCAGGTGGGTGTCTGCAGTTGCATACCTCTTGTGTGACTGATTTCCACTCCTCTTGAATCCTGTTTTGACTTCTTTGAAACTGAGTGCGCAGTGGGGAAACATGAGTTGACGACCATCAGAAGTCTTTGCCAATCCTCCTGTGTGTATTCTTTGTTGGTCGCTCCTTTTTCACTTGGTGTCCTTTGCTCCTTCAGTGGCCATATTCACAACATTGCACATATGCAGCATTTTGAGCTCACAGTGTTCACTATGTATCTCAGAACCCTTTACTTAGTGTCTCTGAAGCACAGACAATGGCCTAATGCCTCTCTGGCTTGATAAAGATTCTCAGATTTTTTCTAGGGGGTAGAGAATGTGGCCCCGGGCCAGGAGCTTATGTAAACCATCTTCGGCTCCTAACCACAACTGGTTTCTCCCTGTGGAGTTAATGGGAATCTAGGAATGAGTACTGTAGATTTTGTCGACGGCTGCTTGAGTTCTTCTAGTTTTAGCTGAATGTTAATCACTGTAGGTAAAAAATCCATTGGTTTTCTGAGCTTAGTAGTATGGTACATAGAACTGAGGGGCATATTATCAAGAACGTCGATAAAATTATCACCGCTTCAGCGGCAGAAAACTGCCGCTAAAACGGTGATAATGGGCTTGATAATATGCTCTTGTGAATTACCATAGCAGCCAATGTTCTGCTGTTAACCTGGGATGCTATGGAAATTCACAAAGACATATTATCAAGCCCATTATCGCAGCTTTAGCGGCAGTTTCCTTCCGCTAAAGCGGCGATTTTCTTATCGCCATTCTTGATAATATGCCCCTAAGTTCATTAAAAAAGCACATCCTAATTGTAGAACTTTTAATCTGCATACATGCATCTAAAATGTAAACTACATTAGGCACTCATTCAGTAAGATAACCTTTGTGCAACTGTTTCAATCTGCTTAACGACGGCATTCAAAGCAAAGTTTGTGGTGATGATCTGATTGAAGGCTGGCCATAATCAATCAGATTTGACATTTCTGGTGCTCACTAATCAAAGAACATTGAATGCCGAAGTATGATTAAGAACTGTTTGTTTCACTATATATACGACTTTGATTTACTCATTTCTTGTGTCCATTCCATGTGTCATATTAACTTTAAAAAAATGCTGGTTAGCTAACAGGAAGACTTGTTCTATTTCAAAAATATGCTACTCTATGAATGCAATAACTAATTATGTGGACTATTGTGAACCATATTTCTTTTGTAAATGTCTTGATGTATATCTGTATTTTTATTTTAAATGCAAATAGTTGATTTTGTATTATGTAGACATGAGAAAAACTTTGAAATAATAATCTCACTACTTTAAGGAAATGTACTGCTTCATATGTATTGACTTTTCTCTGCTTCTTCATTGCAGACAAGATCAGTCTTTTAAAACGTATTATTCTGGTTATTTTGGTACGTAGGGGCTTATGTATAAAGCCACGCAAAGCCACCGTGGATGATTCTGAGTGGCCCCATAAATCATGAGTAAGGTGTTGCAGCGCAAATTGCTGCCTCACCTGGTAGGCATTCCATGGGTGTTGCGGTGGGTTTTCTCACGCAATAGCCACTGAATTTGACACTGCCCAAGATTTACAACGTGATGTAAACCTGGGAAGTGCCAAATCCGTACGCCTCCCGAGGCATGATGTAAAGAGGAGAAATATACATATTTCTTGTTGTGTTTTCCTCTTTCCATGTTTGTTGCGCACATAGAATGAGGAAAACGCCTTGTAGGATTGTTTTTGTGCAGGAAGGTGCACCTTCCAGCCCAAAAATAATCCTTCCAGCAACTGAGGCACCCATGTAACATGGTGCAAGGGTGCCTACATTGGTGCTCGGCTGTGAAAACTACACCAGTTAGGCAGAAAAGGCAGGAATGCACCGCATACTTAAATACTGTGCATTCCTGACCTTTCACTTTGGAGCAGGGCAGTCCAGGAATGTGCCTTTCTGCGCTGCCCTATGCCAAAGTGCCATAAATGAGGCCCTTAGTTAATTCAGTTGAACAGCGTGTTCATATCACAGAATTTCATGCTGTATTGAACAACAATACGTTTTTTTCTGAAGAAATTTGGGGCCTCATTTACAGGATTTTGACACAGGGCAGCTCAGTAAGTCACTTTGCTGCACTGCAGTGCATCAAAAGAAATAAGCAGGAATGCACTGCGTCTTTGAGATATGGTGCATTCCTGGCCACTATCACTGCGCTGGTGCACAAATGGCTGCCTTGTGCCAATGTAGAAACCCTTGCACCATGGTGCACAGGTGTTCACATTATTGGAATGATTGTTTTTGTACATACAAAAGCAATTAATGAGGCGCTTTCCTCTTTCTATGGGAGCACACATCGAAAGGGAAAAAATTAGGAGAATTAAAGTTATTTCTCCTCGTTACAGCACCCATAGGGTGGTGCATGGTTTTGACAAATTCCAAGATTTATGCTATGTTATAAATCTGGAAATGTGTAAAAATACATGGGCCTTTCGTGGTAACTTCCTAACGCAGTGTGACGCAATGCAGTGGCTTGTGCTGCATTGCCTTACACCATATCAACAAGGCCATGAAACGCCACACAGGGTGGCTTTGTGTGTCCGTGTAGCTATGACCTCTGGTAAATGAGGCCCTTGGTGTGAATCAGGGTAAGATACATTAGCCAAATAAAAAAAACCTCGACTGAAAAACAACAGTGCATGCCACATGTGAAACACCTATTGTTTTCTGCATCTTTTTGTAAACTACTTCACTGTTGTATTAAATTAGATCTTGTCAGCTAATGAATTTACTGCTTATGACATTTTGGTCAATCTCTACAGTTAAGAATTGGACATTCTGAGGGGGGCGTGGCTTGATACCGACGGAAGATGGCAGTGCATCGCTGAGGCTCCATCCAACTGCACTTGAAGTGGCTTTGACAGAGCGGCTTCCCTCTACAATCACTCAGGATGCTGCTTGTTGTCTTTTCATGTTTTGGAAGTGAGAAAATCACCAACTTTCAGGAATGTTCCTTCCCTTCAAGGGCTGCTGTCATTTTCTAGCAAGCTGAAGAGACGCATCAAAGTATGACGGTGCTCGTCTGTACAACTCTTCCAACATTTAACCCGTGCAAGTGGGACATGTTTGGAGCTGCTATTTCTTTACATCTATAGCTCTCCTTAGGCTGCAGCTTTTATTTCTTTGCAACGTTTCCTCTTCTGGCTGCCTTTCAATGGATATATTGCCTTAATTGTGCCTGTATTTACCGTAGCAAGTATTTGATTGTTTTCCATCCTCTTATTCTTTCTAATCCTTAAACAACACATTCTATTGTGTTTTCAATCTATTTAAAGCTTCTCATGTGGAGATTTATTTTCATACTAGGGCATATTTTTAAGCAATGGTTAGGTATATTTTTCATGATTTAAGACACCTTTGCAGCTACTCAAAATTGTCTCCTACATATGGGAGATTACAAAATAAGAAGTTCTTGGCCAGGCCTTTTACAAGCATGTCCCATACACTTCAAAATGGAGAACGCTTCACATTACAAGAATGCTTGTACATCTTCCCCAGTCACACCATCAATCAAAAGACTTAACTAATATCCACTGTCACCTTCTAAGTCTCTTCCTCATGCCTATCTGGATCTGTTATTGGAGGAAATAGGAGCTTTGCACCCATTCTTGGAAGAAACTATTGCTGGGTTGCAGCACATTTTGGAAAGATTGAATCGTATGGAAGAACGCGTCTTTAGTGTGGAACAGCAAATTTGTAATTTCATGGATATTCCTCCTAAGGTTAATCTTCTTCAGGAACAATTAACTAACTTATGCAGACAGGTTGAAGAGTTAGTAAATCACAACAGAAGAAACAACCTTCGCATTTACGGTCTACCTGAAGGCATAGAAGCTACAAACCCTATCTCTTTTTCAAGACTTTCTTACTACAGATTTTAAACCTGCCTGAAAACCCGTCTCTTAACGTTCAACAGGCTCACCCTCATGTACCTTCCTTTCCTTTAAGGTTTTGCTGTCCATTCTTCCCTTGTGGATTCCCCCTCCATCTTCATCAACATTTCTTCTAGGGATGCTTGTTTTATTGGTATCCACTTCTTCTCATATCTTTCTCCCTTATGCATCTTATCCTTTTCTATTATTTTCAATCCTTCTCTCTTATATTACTGGCTTTTTCTTTCAATTCTTTTGAAAATTGTATCTCTCTTTGGGACAAGTATCTTTGTTTTTTTATTAATATTGAATCTATCACTTGTAGCAAATTGTATAGTGCTTTTCAATCTTTTTAATGGTAAGTCTGAATGCAATAATTCTATTGATTCTTTTAAATGTTTTTGAGAGCAGTTTCTTTGAATGTCAGTTGCTTAAACTCTCCTATCAAATGTCAAAGTGAAAGCGTAATGCATGAATCCCAACTTAAAGAAGAGGACTGTATGAAAATACACAAGGTCTGGGTAGGTGATGTGTTTTTTTTGCCAGGTAATTGTTTAATTGCTTTCAGGTCAGAACAGTATCAGAAGGGAAATGGTTATTGCTTACATTATTTATTAACTATCTTCCATTGTTTTGTTCAGTGTGCATGACCCTATTTGCCTCTATTTCCAGTTTTGGTCTACTAGTGCCCAGAAACAATTACAGCTCTCAGATGATCATTTAATATTAGCAGGAGATTGAATCATGGCAGGGTGTGCCCAGAAATTGTACTTTGCTCACTTTGCCACTGGATTCAAGCTAGCCTGGCTGATGAGGGGTGTTACCCTGAACCTGGCCCCAGGATGCTTGTTTCCGGTCCAGGGAGGACCTGACTGGGCAGTTCGGGCTGGACTGTTCCCATGAGGCAGAGGCTCAAGACTGATTTACATATGGCTGGGTCCAAACTAGGGTGGCGCAGTGAGCTCAAGAACGATAATGGATTCAACCCAGATATGTGACTGAAGGTGAGTGTCTAAAAACTTTCAGCACTCCGTCCATCATCTCCTTGTGTTTGCTTTGTCTGCCCTAAGTTGGCAGGGTATGCCCAAATGTGGGTCCCTTGCTCCCTTTGCAACTATATTCAAGCTAGCCTGGCTTATGAGGGGTGTTACCCCAAAACCGGTCCCAGGATGCGTGTTTCCGGTCTAGGGAGAACCTGGCTTGGCAGTTCTGGCTGGACTGGTCCCATGAGGCACAGGGTCAAGACTGTTTTGCATATGACGGAGTCCAAACTGAGGTGGCAAAGTGAGCCAACTAACGATGATCGATTCAACCCAGATCTGTGACTGGGGTTGAGTGTCTGAAAAGTTTTGGCGCTCCGTCCATCATCTCCTTGTGTTTGCCCTGTTTGCCCTAAGTTTGCAGGGTATGCCCAGATGTTGGTCCCTTGCTCACTTTGCCACTGGATTCAAGCTAGCCTGGCTGATGAAGGGTGTTACCCAGAAACCGGTCCCAGGATGCTTGTTTCCTGTCCAGTGAAGACTTGGCTTGGCTGGACAGTTCCGATGATGCACAGGGTCATGACTAACCCTGGCAATAGTTTGCATAGTAGCGCTACGCGTAGCTACGCGAAGTGAACTTCTCACTACGCGAGCTATGAGTAGCTACACGAACTGCATAGTGCACTGTGCAAAATGCTGTTTGCACTGATTACACAGTGCTGGATGCTTGTCCGCACTGTGCAATCAGTGCAAACCGCATCTTGCACAGTGCAAGCGGTTATTTTCTGCCGCTCAAGTAGATTTCTACTCGAGCGGCAGCTTTCTCAATGTGGACTGGTAGTTTCTCATTGCGAGCGATCATGAGCATACGCGATCACTCGCAATGAGAAATCTGACCTCCCCGCGTTGAGAATCTCTCCTGGAGGTTTACTTTCCACGCTCGCGATCAGCAACTTAATGTTGATGATCACGAACGAGGAAAAAGTCTTGCCGGGATGTCATTTTGCTCGCTTGAGGTCACCAACTTGACGTTAAGGACCGCGAGCAAGCAAAAAATTACAGCTACGCTACGCGTGTTTGCACTGTGCTACGTGCAATTCGCGTAGTGTGAAGTAGCGCAAACTTTGCAAACTACGTGAGCGTAGCGTAGTACTTCGCCCAGGGTTTGTCAAGACTAATTTGCATATGGGGACCCCTTCCCATTTGCGTAAAACCTATTTAACGAGTCGCAAATAAATTACAACTCGCTTAATAGGCTTTGTACGTGGCTCATTATGTTTTTGCATGCGCAAACGGATTCGCAAACCTGTTTGTGCATGCAAAAACTGGTTCATCTGGCCCTTACTTCTTTACTTCATTTTTTATTATTATTTTCATTTTAATCTTTTTGATACCATTCCCTTTCATATTATTTTGGATGCTTTTAAAGCCTCAACTCAGGATTTTATCATCAAATTTGCTTCTAAAAAACAGAAGGCATCTCAGGCCCATTCTAAAACATTACTCTAGAATATCAAATGTCCTAAACATACATATTACACTTCTCCCACCCAGCAGTCCTTGCAACAACTTAGTAAGGCTAAGTTACTTCTTAACAAAGTACACTGGGTTCGCCTCGTGTTTTCTTCTTAAAACTAGTGCCAAATATTCCGGAGGTCAAAATAAGTCTGGTAAGGTTTAGCAAATCATCTTAAAATGAGAAAAAATTCACTATTGAAGCAGTTATAGATACAGATCAGACTTATTCCATTTACTCCGATATTCTTAATCAATTTCGTAATGGTTTTACCAACCTATACATGCCTGAGCATTCACCTTCAAACCAAGATATTTTACAATAGGTCTCCTCTATTCAGAAACCAGATTTTTCCCAAATAGACTTTATATCTTTAGAAAAGGAGCTGTCGTATTCCGAATTACATCTTTCTGCGCTTTCCCCTAAAAAAAGATAAAGCTCCAGGGCCTGATGGTTTTACTGAGGAACTTTATATTAATTTTTCTCAAATTCTCTCACCCAAACTACTTACTTTAATTCAATATTTTTCTGACTCATCCAAGTCTTCAAGTTCTTTTCTTGAGGCACTTATTTGCCTTATTCCAAAGGATAGTAAAGATGTGCACTATTGCAAAAATTGCAGACCCATCTCTTTAGTCAATTTAGAGTATAAAATTGTCACTAAGGCATTGCCTTCTGTATTATAGTTTCTTCTTCGTAATCTTCTAGGAAAGTCATGATCTCAAAATATGCTGATCTCCCTGAAACATTGGCAGCCATTGCTCTAGATGTCGAGAAGACTTTTGATAGAATGAATTGGTCTTTTCCTTTTCACACCCTTCGCAGGTTTGGGTTTTGCCTTAAAATCATTTATTTTACATCCCTCTTCTACTCATCTCCCCAAGCTGCCATTTATGCTAATGGCCTCACTTCTATTTTTGTTTCCCTTTGTGAAGGGGGGAAAGACAAGGATGCTCTCTTTCTCCATTTCTTTTTAACCTGACACTTGAACCCTTTTCATCTAAAATTAGACATCACTCACTTATTAATGTTTTTTCATATACTACCACATCAAATTAGTGGCATATGCAGATGATATATTATTATTTATATTGAATCCTCATTCTTCCTTTCCTGCTTTTTCATCTGAGGGTGCATCTTATGCTTTGGTTTCTGGATATAAATTAAATATTGACAAATGCAAAATCATACCTTTAAATAAATGTACCTTTAAGCATGACTTTTCCTTACCCAACTTTCAATGGCACCCTAATCAAATTAAATACCTTGGTCTTCAATTTACTCAATCACTTAGTGCTTCCATTTCCATCACTTTAGATGTGTGTATCCATAAGATGACTTCCTTAACATCTAGATGGCATCCTCTACACTTATATTGGTGGGTAGGTTAGACGCCATCAAAATTATGTTAGTCCCTAGTATTCTATTTACTATTTCTAATATCCCACTACTTATTCCACTTACATTTTATTCAAAGTGTATTCTTGTCTATCCTCTTTTCTATGGAATGATAAATAATTGTGTATGTCATTATCCAAATTGAAGTGCCCTAAAGCAGAGGGAGGACTAAATGTCACGGATTTTGCTAATTACCACAAAGCATTTATATTAAAACAATCTGTACACTGGATTTCATCTCCATATTCATTTACTCCATTATGGGTAGACTTAGAGCAAGAGTTTCTTGCTTCTTTCTCATTTCTGTAAGTTATCAACTTTATGAGCAAACCTCAAAAAATATATGCTCCAATCCTGCCACATGGTGCAGGGATGCTCTGGTCCCCCAGACCTTATAGCAGATGGCCCGGAGGAAAGGGGCCCAAACTAACTTTATGCCTTCCTTTTCATGGTGGGGAGACCACCTTGAAATTGCAGCTGGATAGCGACATTTTAATCCTGCAGGCGGAGCCAAGGCGATGTCATTATGGAATTACCATCATGCCCGCCACCCTGATGGGCTCTGTGAGCCCATTGGAAGCAGAGCAAAATCTCCCACCAGGTTTCCCTCCAACCACCAGTATTGTAATTCGGTGGTCGGACGAAAAGTATTGATGTCAGACAGAAAGCCTTCAACTATCTGTCGGATGGCATTTCGCCTCATATCGTGAATGGAAACTTAATGTTCAATTGTCCCTTTGTTTCTACTTTCTGGCTAAAAGTCTGGGCTCAAATTAATTCCATATTTTGTTTAAATATTCCTTATTCTATTTTAAATGTATTCTTAGGAAGTGTCTCTAATATATGGGCTAATGTTTCAGTGAATGTGCAAATAGTAGACCTTTTGTTAACAATTGCTTTTCAACAAATTACTAAGCATAGGAAGGACTCTTCTAAGCAATTGCCATTAAAAGCATCATGATATGCAGTCTGTTATAATCATAGATTAGATACTGCTTATATGCAACCTATGTTTCTTGTTTTAAAGCGGCAAGAATTTTAGACATCAGTTACTCAACTTTTAGATGATTCTCTCAAAAGATCTTTGGCACCTCTACCTGCGACTCAAGAAGCATTTAAATCTCCCTGACTTCCATGTTTGCTTGCATTACCTTTTCTTTCATGACATTCTATATAACTAGTGCATATGTTCCCCTCTTCTCCCCCCCTCATTTTTGCTAATCTCCTTCTTCTTTTTTCCACTGCTGAATTCATATGTATTTCTATCATTGTAGAACTTTTCATGAATTCAATACATTTTTCTTTTAAATTACTGTACATTCTCTAGTTTCCTAACACTGACAACTAAACCCCTATTTGAAAAATGCAGCAATGTATATAATGGAAAATTCAATTGATAATAGACAAGGGCATAAATTAATACTTTTATTTTAGTAAACACATATTTGAAGACTGAATAGAAAAAGTTTAACCAATGTTTTTTTTCTCAGGAGCCATGCGTTATAGGTATTTGTTAATGCTAAAATTTAAAAGCTCAGAAATACAATGTAAATGTGGCTGTACACTACTAAATTTATTTCAGACTGAACTGATATTGCTATGTTCCATTTCCCTAAAATGTATCTTGGTATATTAAGATGAATAACAAAACTTGATGTATTTGAAATCGTACAAAAGCAATATAGGTTGAGAGCACAGAAATATGCATATCATTAGTAGGCTGTGCTACGCTGTATTATTATGTGATTTTGCCTTTCTGCTCAAGTGCATAAGTGAGCATGGTGGACCTGTTTTTAATGGTAGAGTCTGCATCTCATACACTAACTGATAGGAATGCAGAGATAATGCATTTGTCATAGATAGTGCAATATTTTTCCAATGGGAGAGTGGCTCACTTATGCACCTTGGTGTAGCATAATATTGGCTCCATCCTTTTACAAATGCATAGGCCAAATATATATGTATTTACACTAACCCTGGGTGTAAAACTCAGCTCTGCTCACGGAGTTTACACATTTTTGGCCACTCCGCATTCCGTGTAAAATGCAGAGTTGCCAGAAAACTCTGCACTCCGCAAGGGAGTAAAGTTTTTTTTGTGTTCGTAAATCCCAAAATGCTTTTTCACGTGCACGATCACCAACGAGATTTCCCATACGTTCGGGAGTGTCACGAGATTTGGTAGCTGCCGCATGGTCCCGCAAAAGTTTGTGAACACGTACACTTCATTTGAGCGAGCCGTCAGACTTCTGGCGAAAGTTTTGTTAAGAACGCGATCTGAACACGTAAAATCTGCAATCTGGAGAAGGTTCTCTACAGAGCAGCATCAAAACCTTCTCAAAATGGTGATTTGGATAAAAAAACTCCTGAGATTGACATTGGCTGTACTTTTCTCTTTAAGGGGTCCTTATTTCTTAAGAGGAAGGAAGTGCCCCAGATTCTCCAAATTCCTGTTCCTATCCAGCAGTCTCCTCCCAGTGCTTTGTCCATCTCCTGATCACTTTTCATTTGGATTTGGAGCTGGAAGGATCACCCTTTATGTCTGCTGCATCATATATATAATTGGATGTGAGGACTTTTAAATTTGAGTTTGAAAATTGGTGTTGTTGGTTTGATTGGGGCATTGCACCCATATTTTTTTGGACTTTTCATTGTTTCTTTTTCAAATGTATTGTGGTGGACATCCTGTAGTTTTAGTAGGGGCCTAGTTGTTTCTTTGTGAGTAATTGTTCTTCTTTTATAAAAGAAACATGTTGCACAGTTCAATATATTTATTTAATTCACTAGCCCAGTAGTGTGCCAATAGGCCTTTCAACCAGCTGGCCCAGAGCTACTCATATGTGCAGGAAACAACTGTTTCTGTAGTGTCTATTGATTTAACATCATTTAGGGCATGGATAGCATTGGATTGAATGCAAAATGAGTTGTTTTTGGTATTTCACTTTTTTCATGTGTGTTAAATAAAAGTCTTTGTTGGATGTGTGTGGTTGTAACTTGCAAAACTTTTTTTTAGCCCTGTGGATTTTTGTTTTTGGCATTGCCCCTTTTGTCTGGCCAGTGTGTGACTATGTTTGTAATAGTGCATTGTCCAGCATTTGTCTTGGCTGAGACTCCCCGTGTGACCAGGGGCCATTTTGTAAAGTTTGAGTCCATAAAGGCCTGCTTGAGTTTATTGTTTTACTGGCCTCCCGCTTTTTGTTGTGAGTGACCATGTGGCTGGTGGCCATTATGTGGTGATAGTTAGTGTGCTTTTGCTATAGGCCTGCATGTCTTTCCTTTTGTTCCTCTCCATCCATTGTCAGCTGCAGCTTCCCGAATGCTGTATCCCACGTGATGCACAATGCCAAACTGGGTCCATTACATTTGTATTTTTGTTGTTGTTGTTTTTTTGTTCTTCTTTCCTATCCTTCCTGAGTGTACTGTACACCACAGTACACAAACCATGAAAGCCCTCATTGTTGTCAAAGTCTCAAAAAGGCTTCACTGTATTATGTTTTTTAATAACTGAGGTAACGCTAATAACACTAACAAGTGTGACCACACACTAAGTTATAAATTATATTTATTTGTTTCTATTAGTACTAATTGAACCACAACAATAAATGCCACGTATCACTGATGTTATCTTGTTTCTTTGCCTTTAGATGCAGAAAAGAGGAGGAGACAACATCACCCATTGTACTGCCAGACAGAAGTACTGCTGCGCATGACGTCATGTGACTTGTGACCACAGACATCTCTTCAACTTGTGCCACTGCGTGCCGCTGACATCTTGAATTGATCTTTGTATTGAATTGGAGGTAAGCGCTGAACGAAAGAGTCATGGAAACTATTCGAATTTAACCAGCATGAACAGGAAACACACTTTGCCCCAGATCTAGTGGAAGGCAAATAGAGGTCTTAAAAGAAAAAGAAAAAGGACTTCCAATTTACATAGACCAGTGGTCTATGTTGTGAGATATTTTATATAACACAAAGAAGGGAAAAGGGCCCATGGTTTGTGGTGAGGTCCACAGAAAGTTCCTACCACCAATAAGTGGCAGGAGTCACTATAAACCACTCTAAGAGTGAAACTGATATAGATAAGACCTCAAGGAGGAAACAAAACCCTTATCGCTTTTGTCCTTCTGAAGGTGGTTTGTTATTGCATGATTGCCACCGAAACGCGTCGACGCTACTTACTGTGAATCCAACAATAAGGAATTCTGGATAAGAATACAGTATATCAACCAGTCTATTACCATAATGTTGGATCAGCTTGTGCAATAGTTTATGTCGATCTGTGCTACCAATAGGGTCCCCAACGTATCTGCTTGTTTTTTCATTTATTAGGCTCTTTTGTCGGGTTTTAACAAATGTTTACAATGTATGTGATGCATGTTTTTTATACAAGGTATGAATTTTATTTAATCTTTCTGTAAAATATTGTGTGATACACAACAAGAAATTTTTTAATAAATCAAGAATATTACATCTGGAGCTTGGTGGTTGAAACTAAATAAAAATACTGATTTTGCCCTTCAGCGTTTATTTGAAAATGTGTGTGGTGTTGCGAATGCACACATTAATTCATAAGAAGGCACTGCCACTTACCAAGACCGATATGTCGCCCAAGACCTTTTTTGGGAAACCCAAAATTGCACCTGTAGCAGCAATGTCCGAGGAGCAAGCTGGGAGCATCACCCCCACATCAGTGGACCCTATCAATCTAGGGCCAAGCCCATGTCTGTCGCAGAGGCAGCCAGCCTAATCACAAGTCCAAAGCCAACGAGCAGTGATATTGAAATTGACATATCGTTAAAGCAAAGTAGTATCCAATCAATGCACTAAACTCAGATAAGTGGGCAATAACAACTGCAACCACCCCCAATAGTAGTTGTTCCTCCGGATTTATATTGAGGTGTAACTAAATTAAATTTATACGAATTATTGATCACTCACTTGCTGGGGCTGATGTGGTAAAAGCAACACTAACTCAAGACAGGGCGAGGATCTTCTTCTGCTCTAAGTATATATACTTCACTTTAGCCCACACTGGCAATATTACATTGCCCACCCATGCGTAGTATTCAATATTTGATTTTTGTGCTCCAGAGGAACATAAATATTCCTTCATAATAATATAATTGGTTGCCAGCATCGAGTCATCAACCATCCTAGTTACAGCACTACAAGTTACGAAGCCGCTTGTCTGCTTCATCATCATAGCTAGAGTCGACTTCAGTTTGTAACTTGTTCTAGGCTAGCTCTCCAGGCATTCAGGGTTTATTTTACTTTAGCATTGCTTATCGTCATCATGGTTTCTTGTTTGGCAGTCTTCTTGTGTACTGTACTTCTACTACTTCTTCCTGAGTCTCCTTCAGGTGGCTGACTGTCTCATTATATTTGTTGGCAAATGCTACTGTCAGTGTCTATTACTACTACTACCACCACCATGTCACCTATGGCAACCAAACCATCCCCATGAAGCCATTGCTTTGCCTAAGTATAAATAAACATCAATCACAGGTAAGAGAAGACGTTTGGGGGAGGCATAAGTAATAATGTGGAAATTAATTCATGAATTTACACACCCACACCCTTCTGAGTCCATTGGGGTTTTAGTTGTAGACTAAATAGACTAGGAGGAGAGACTGACAGTACTAGTAGGACAAGTCACAAGTCAGGGTACCGCAACTATCTATTGGTGTGTTACACTATCGGCAGATTATTTCAATCAAAAATCGGCAGATTATTTCAATCAAAAATTGGCTGCGTCCCTGATGCAGCAAAGGAAACCGTGTGAAGTAAAGAGTAACCCCCCACAAAACATTTACATCATATGTAAACTATAAATATTCTAATCCCCAGACAAATAAACTAGTGAGAAAAAAAACACAACACCTGTCCCATCCCTTTCCCTTACCCCAACTGATGTCCATCATAAGAAGAGTCCAATGTCTATAAACCCCAACTTTTCCCCAATGCCCAATTCTCACCCATCCCAAAACAAAGATTAAGAAAGGGATAAGGCGACGGAGTTCTACCGGCGGGCTCGCCGGATCTTGTTACTCTTTAGGGCTTTTATCCGCTCCTCTAGCCATGCCATCTGGAGGAGCATGCAGTGCTTAAATGCCTTGCAGTTGTATCCATAGGGATGGGCAGCAGTGTTTACAGAAGAAGTGCGGTGGGCGGCTGCGAGACCACGGTGCCCTGCCATTGGAGGCACTGGGGGGGCCTGGGTAGGGCCCAGGGCATTGGAAGAGGATGCAGCTGCTGCCGCCAGAACCACCACCAGCCGATAAACCATACGGATGGCTTCCAGCTTCAATTGCCAGGCCATGGCTGCTAACTCCTTCCTGTTTGTTTGTTTTGGTTTGGAAAGAGTAGCTACATCAAGAAAGAAAAAATACAATTGTAACCAATACTCTCAGCAAAACAGTAACACAAAATTAATTATATGCATAAATTTATAGTGGCACAGTAGCACTAGCAAGCACAGTACATAACATTTGTGGTATCCTCCAACTTCCTCGGCCTCTAACATTTCTGGGAGTTTCAGGAATTACTAGGCAAAATAGAATAGACAAGTCTTCTCTCTCCCTTGTTTAGCTAAATGAACGTTGTAGGCATGCCAGCTTAGTCAGCTTGTGCCCTAGACAGACATACTTGTGTTGCAGACTCACATTATTTGTATTTACTACTGTCTGCAGGTGGGGCAGTTATAGTCTACAATACACAATTATCTTATTTTTCCATTATAGCCATACTCAGTTACATCAATTGTAACTGCTCAATTTAACTTTTACCCTGAGAACTACAACACGGCAGATGATATATCTGATCTGAATGATGATATATGGGACGACGTACGTGAGGTACTATTGATTGATTGTGTAACCATGCAGTGAAAGGCCACCCGTGGCTGACACGTTTGAAATGACATAGGTAGGGAGTGGGCCTCGGAGTCAGAGGGGGACGATTGATAATGGGTGGGTATAGGTACATAGATACACAATATATATGTTGTGCTTGCAAACTACTGTGAGTCAAGGGAGTATTATGAAATACAACCTTGAATCAAAAACCTTGAAAAAAAATCAGTCCTTGTTTCTCTTCCCACAAATGTTTCCATTTATCATTGCATTGCTCTTCTAGCATTATATATTTTTTATTCTAATCTTATTCTTATCTTCACCCTTGACTTTGCAATTCTGGCACAGTTTATATTTCCTTTACATTCTCTTCATCCAGTGACAGTCTCCACCTAATACCATCCAGGCATCCATCCTTTCAAAGTAAGCATGGCTATCATTTTTCTTAGTCTCTCAACAAACCTTTCGCCAACATTTAACATTTCAATTTTTTTTTAAAGCCACCACCCATGCGTCCTTGCTTGCCTTTGAGTTTGACCCATCAAACCCCCTGGAGGATTACTATCACCTATAGAGTTTCTCCCACCCAGCCTAGCATCCTTTCTGTCACCTTTCACCCATCCCTTAGCCACCCATGCATCCATTTTCTGTCAGCGACCTATGCATGCCGGGCCCCTTTCTTTCACCCATGCATCCTTCTCTGTTAGTCAGACATTACATGTCACCCGTCCTTCCTCCTTCCATCCACTTTTTGTTCAACCAGATTGTCTGACTCTTATTCTTCTTCATAACACTTTCCCAGCTGGGTTGAAGTCAGATAAAAGAGGCCAATAGTTACTCAACTCCTGCTGCTAATGCTATTGCTAATGCTAAGTAAAGGGTGTCTTCTTCAATCGTTGTCCACAATAACTTAGTCTCTCTCAACAGTACAGTGTACACCCTTGCAGCGAGTGTATATTGTCAATAAGTAAGGAATATAACTTACTACCGCCCGCCACTGCTGCGAGCTCACCCACTGCATAGGCTTGAGTAAATAGCCAGGTTTTCAATTTTCTTCTAAAATTCATATAATTAGCTGTCTGTCTGATCTCGATTGGCATGGAGTTCCAAAGTTGGGGGCCCAACTTAGAAAAGCGTAAACCACCCATTCTTTTATGCTTAAATCTGGGAACTACCAATAAGTTAATTTGTGCTGATCTGAGATTCCGTTTTGGGTGGTATGGGTGGATCTTTGTGAACACAAATTTGGGGCCTTTGTTGATGACCTTAAAGAAAATACAACCTATCTTAAACATGGACCGCTGTGCTACGGGAAACCAGTAAAGCTCCTTCATCAATGGTTTCGTATGACATTGCCTGAGTTGTTGAAAAATTATTCTGGCAGCTTGGTTTTGGATCAGCTGGATCTTATAAGTTTGATTGGAACGGCGTTGGCATAGTCAATTCTAGACAGACTCAAGGCCATCATGATTAACGTGCTGACCTCCCTAATAAAATTTCTCAGTTGATAAAAACAGGATGACGTGACCATGGTTATTTGCGATTGGATAGAGAGGTTAGAGTCTATTTGGATACCTAGACTCTTTACAACACTCTTGGGGGTTGGTAAAGTTCCTAATGTTTTTGCCAGTGTGTAGGGTTCCAATGGTTTAGTCTATTGTAGGAAATGACTATCTCTGTTTTATCAGAGTTCAGTTTAAGGTGGTTGTGATTCATCCAATCTTTGATGAATAACATAGTGTCTTGGAAGAATACCTTGAAGTCCTGTGTCTCATTAATTGAAAAATTAATTGCATATCATTTGATAAATTGTAGATATTAACCTTCCTTTGTTGTAGGTAGTGGATCAGAGGGTGAAGGTACAGGTTAAAAAGGTGGGGGACAGGGAGGAGCCCCACAGTTTGTGGTGACTATGATAGAGCTGTAGGGAACAAGCCTAACTGACTGGGTGCGATCTTTCAGATAGGATTTCATCAATTCGAAATATGTGCCTCTAAGACCTGCTGCAGCCTATCTATCTGCTAATATTGTATGATCAACAGTATTGAATGCGGCCAACAGGTCAAGTAGGACCAATGCTTGTGTGTGTCCCCTTTCAGCTCCTTCTTTCAAGTCATCCACCACACTCAAGATGACTGATTCAGTCACATGAGAGGGTCGAAAACCTGCTTGATAGGTGTTAGACCTGGCATCATTGGCGTGAGTCTCTCTTCCATTTTGTCAGATTGCCTCCTCTGTTTTTGATATGTTTTTGCTGCTTATATGCTTTGGGCACTGTGCCACTGCTATTCAGTGCCACAGTGAAAGTAATCCCTGTGTTAACTTGATGTACTAATTAGTGATTCCATGATTGGGTTATTTGATTTACTTGTCAGACCCTAGTACAGTGCACCATGTGTGCCCAGGGTCTGTATATCAAATGCTGCTGGTGGGCTTGCAGCACTGGATGTGCCACCCACAGAAGCAGCTTGTAAAGTGTGTCTCAGGCCTGCCATTGCAAGGCCTGTGTGCAGTCTGTGACTGCCATGTCGACCTGGCAAAGGGAACCCACTTGCCAGTCCCTAAACCTTCCCTTGTCTTTATATCAGACACCCCTATGGTAAGCCCAAGGTCAGGGTGCATTGTAAGTATAAGGTAGGACAAGCCCTGGTGTGTGTAGCATGTCCTAATAGTGAATTGCAGCCATTTTCGTTTTTCACTATTGCGAGGCTATCTGTTCTCCATAGGCCGGAATGGGCAGTTAGATTATTACATCTTATAATCCTAACTGACTCAGGGAACATGGTAGAAATTCGAATTTACTATGCCTGAACCAGAATGATAAAATACATCTTTTAGTAAAGTTGGTTTTAACATTCTGTGTTTGAAAATACCACTTTTAGTAAGTAGGTATTTTCTTGTCTAACTATCCAAAGTCTGCCTCTGCTAGGCTGTGTATTCCTTGCCTTGAGTTGTGAGTGACAGGGCTGGGGGATTCCAGGAGACAGGCTGGGACAGCCCAGTGGTGAATAGAGAGATCTGCATCTAGATGGGAGGGAGGAGTTGCACCTGGGATCTGAATAGGGCTGGGCCTTCCCTCTACAATGCTGGCTCTACCTCCTGTGGTGTGTCTGATGTCTCTGCCTTACACTGTGGAAAGAGAGGAGGAATCTTGTCAACAAAGTACTCCAGGGCTGTGCCTTCCCTCCCCTGTGCTGGCTACATCTCCTGTGGGGCGTCTGATGCCCTACTCTGTGAAAGGAAGGAAAAGGTCATGTAAACAAAGTACTCAGGAACTAGTTTGGACTAGGCAGAGGCCTCTCTGCCTTCAGAGAATAAAGGATTATGGGGTATAAATATTGGGACCCAGTCCCAAGAACTTTAGATCACTTCATCGAACAAAAAACCTTTTGCCAAGGAGGACCAAGGAAACTGCAGGAGTTTGGACTGCCCCTCTGCCAGTGTGCTGTTTGCTGGGTTGACCTGCAGTGGTTTCTGCATTGCCAAGGGAAAGGAGAAGGAACTTTTTAAGGACTTTCATCATCTACAGAATATTCTCCAAGGGCTTGAATTTGTGCTTGCCTCCTTCTGAAGTCTCAGGGACAAAAGACTTCGGGCCCGATGTAGGTCACCAAATACCGGTCGGTATTTGGTGATTGAGATGTAGGAGGCAATATTTTGCACAATCTGTCAATTTACCGAATCGGTAATGTTACCGATTTGGTAAATTCCAGATGTAGGTAGCACTGTTTACAGTGCTACAGGCCTTCAGAATTCGGTATTTTACCACCCAATCCTATTGGGTGATAAAATACCGAATACAGGTGTACATGCACTGAACTGAACTGAATTCTCTCATTTATTGAGTTCAACTCTTGTAATGCGTGTCTTAAACTTTCTTCGTTCCCTCTCCAAAGGACAAAAATGTATATGTATTTTGAACCACAGCCTACTTAAGTATTCCTTAATATATAAACATGAGTAGCACTAGTAGAATCCGCGAGAAACAGTGATAAAAACAACCCGTGTTACGTTCAATTAAGAGTGGGTCACTTTAACGATAAGTAAACAATACACGCACATTGACGTAGTCACGTGAGCGAAAATAGGTCATAGAGCCGGAATCGGCATGGAGGGATAGAGCGACGAACGCCGAGGTAGAGAGGAAAGAACACAGATATACGCACCGGGTAAGAACAGGGTTCTTCAATATTTCGCATTAGTATACGAAATACTGATAGAGAATAGGCGGTTTACTGAGGTTTTTTGTTCCTTTACAATTTGACAGTTTGAAAGTCAAGGCGAACCTTTCAAGGTTAGTGTAACACGCGCGTTATTTAAGTAAAGGGCTATAAGGTATAACACTCATGTGGTTCACAGAAGCAGCAAAAGGTGCACTTGTGTTCATACATTATAAGAGGCATACACTGTGAAAACAAATGTGGTATAACAGGCACATGCATGAACATGAGTAACGTTTAATTTCGTTTAATTATGTACATATATTGTAATTGACCCAGTACTCAACATGACGTATAATATTTTCAGAGAAAGAAATCCCCTGATGAAGAGCTGTATGCTTGAAATGCATTGGGACTCAACATCATGTGAAATGAAATGTATAGAGTATGGAAAAATGAAATACAAATATTGAAAAACTCGCTACAAAGAAATGTTTGGAAATGAAAATAAAATTTACAAACAGTGGTTTGAAAAAATTGAGTAATAATTGAATGAAAGAAAAAGGAGTGCAAGGAAGGAGTGGTTCCTGTGTCCGCAGGAAACACATGTCAAACCATGTGACAGACAGACATGCCCTTAGGGCATGTCGGTGTGCCACATGGCACACATGCCTGTATTTGGGGTGCTAGAGGGTGTCAAAGTGATACCCCCTGCACCCTTGCTGCAATCGGTATTTACCGAATAGGTAAATACCGATTCGGTAATGCCCATTGATTCCTATGGGCTTTAATGCCTATAGGAATCAATGGGCATGACCGAATCGGTATTTACAGAACCGGTAAATACCGAATCTCAACGATTCGGTATTTACCGATTCTGAAATACCTACATCCCCCCCCACCCTCCATTTTACCACTGCTTAATTACCAAATCGGTATGATTCGGTATTTAAGAAGTGGTAAAATTAAATTACCTACATCGGGCCCTTGATTTCCAGCTCCCCCCTGAATTTACTTGCTGAGAATTGTAACTGCAGAAGCCTGGGTGTCGCAGGGAGATGGAAGCGTGACACAACAAGAAGAAGCGTATTGCCGCCGCAGCTGAAATTGTCGCACCGCCGGAGAAGCGTGCCGCTGCCGCATCTCCCCGAAAGCGTATCTTTGTTTAAAGCTGCCTGCTGTCGCATCACCAGAGAAGCGTGACGCCATCAAGAGAGTCGCCACTGCATCACCGCAGAAGCGCGTCGCAGGGCCTGTCGCGGCTCCAAAGTACAGAGTTGTCGCAAGGCTTCCAGGACGCCTACGCATTGTCATCTCAGCGTCATTGCATTATGGCATCAAGGGCGCCATCTTCTCGCATCACACCAGGATCATCACATTGCATCGAGGCGCCATCTTGCGCATTGCAAAGGGACGGCAAGCCGAGAATCTAAGCATCAACCCCGAACCGGTAAGGATCACAACGCATCCCCTACTCTGCGCAAGCATTGAGGCATGACGCATCATTTCCCCCGGATCACGGAACCAATGCATCTCCCCTTTTGCAAGCCTTTTGTTCACTTTACGTTACGCATCCAGGTACTTTGTTGAGAACTTTGTCGCATTTATCATCAACTTGAAGTAAGTAACTTTTACCATCTTTAAGTCAACTTTAAGTACAGTATTGTGGATTTTTGTCGTTTGTGGTCTTGTGTTAAGTCTATATGAAGAATACTTATTTTTTTAAAAACCTGTGTTGTGCCCATCTGTAGTGTTTTCACTGTATTCCTGTGTATATTCACAAATGCTTAACACACTGCCTCTGAGATAAGCCTGTCTGCTCGTGTCAAGCTACCAAGGGGGTGAGCAGGAGTTATTTAGGAGTGTAATCCCCTTATCCTGACTTAGAAGCAAGGGTCCCTATTTGGACAAAGGTGTATACCATTGCCAACTAGAGACCCCCAGATCTAACAATAGGGATCTAGGAAGTTGGTCTCATCAATGAAGGCTCAAAGATGTTTAGCTACATGTACATCTGCTGCTCCCTCCTGACTGGCGTCGCCTACCCCACCGCTGGCCCAGGCGCTGGTGGTCGGTACGCCTAGAAAAAACATTACCCTTTTTTTAGATGCCATATACGCCGCTCCTATTTTTTGTTTACTAGCCAGATTTAAAATACACACATATATACACCACACACATCACTCACTAGTACAAATCGGGTACTAGATTAGAGTAGACAGTGGTATGTCCTATCCTATCAGAAATAGTAAAATATCTGGTTGGGCATTTTGTTGGTGGCAATATTCGAAAAGCCTCTCAAGAAGAGGACAACCCAAAGGACTGGACTTAGTGGCTAGAGCTATTGGTGAATCTAGGTTTTAAAACATTTTTAAAAAGAAAAAGAGTGGCCAATTGGGCAGACAATGGGACATGAGGTCTCTTGAGTCTCGAGTCCTCTCTCTTGGTTAGGAAATATAATTGTATCCTCTTCATACTTCCTTCCAGCCATGGTGCACGGTAATCAGTTGTTCACAATCAACTGCTGCTGCTAATAATTAATAATAATACTAGGCCTTGATGAGAAAAATACACCACTTTGGGGTGTCCAACGTGACCATCATTTTATTTACTGATTGAGCATGAGCATGAGAAAGAAAGTAAAAGAAAGCCTTCTAAAATTCTCAACAAACAAAAATATGCATAGAATACCTTGGTTGGGCGTGTAATCTGCACATCAGAGTACCAGTACTAGTAGTAGTAAAGGACCAATGTGTTCTCTGAGTCTTACAGTAGTACTACCACTAGGCAGTCCACTAAATATAAGGGGAGAGGGAAAGCTGACCGAAAATCTAGAATAAATTATAAAGCAAGCTACAGACAGACTAATAGTAGTACAGAGTCAGAGGCAGTTAGAGTGATGTAAAAAAAAACAGACACACGAAATATAATAACTAAGTAGGTAGGTAATGCAGGGATAACAAGAATTTAGAAACAGATAGATCAAAAAAGATTTGGTAAAAAATAAAGTTAAGAAACCGAAATATAGCTCGAAAAAATAAGGTCCAGTAAAAGTTAGGGAAATATAATTATTAATATTAACAACAGGAGGACTTATAGGGGTCAGCAGCAGAGCAATCTGTAGAGGAGCGTTCCTGGCCCTGGGAGGCATCTCCTGCTCCGCCTCATTAGACCCCATCCTCTTCTTCTTGACCCTTGATGCTGATCATGTAAGACAAAAATTGATTGGTGTGAAACAAATTATAAATATTTTTTTAAACGCTCCAAAAAGATTTTTTGACAGGAAATGACAATTGCAATGAAATTGACCTATCTAATCTGATCGACTAGTAGTATCGCAATCGCTGATTGTCCAATCTCCTTATTTATTAATCCAGTGTTCCATTCAAATTCCAGAATCCTAACCCTAAGTACCACCTAGCCTACCTATTCCAAAGACATTGGAATGAATTGCCAAAAATTATATTTGCTTCTTCTAAGTTCCAATCTCATTCACAATCATCAATGAATCAACCTCATTTGACGGGCCCCTAATTTTGCATTTCCATTTATTTTAGTCCTCAAAAATGCATAGATGGACACATGCATATTGCACACACCAAATTGTTGGTTGGTTGCTGATGTGCTGAGTTGCTATATTATTCACAAACTACAAAAGGTTCTAAGGACTGGAATCAGCAGCACATGATGGAGGACGCGTCACCCGGACCGCTAAAAAATCATCAACTAAAACTAAGTAACTAACTATAATAATTACCTACCACAACTATTTTAGTGACAAGACAAAGGAAAGGTGTCTGTCTAGCATTACCTAACTTAAGTTCTTTAACCTCTCTTACATAATAAGCCCAAGCGAACGCAAAGTTGCAAACAAGTAAGATTAGTAGTGCCGAGCACCTATCTAGAAGAATAACAATCACATAATATAAGATTATTATTTTTTTTAAACAATTTTTATTATTATTCGAAGCAAACATAGGGCATACAAAAAAATCACAGTGTGCATTCATAGAGAGTGGTAAATATAGGATCCAGATATAAAAACACATGATAGGAAGTTTTACATTTATGGCAATTAGATATACACCGCACCCCTCAGCAGTCCCTCCCCCCCAGTACATCTCATTCAGAGTCACTTTCACTGTCGAGCGTCGGAGGGTCACACAAATATCCCCTGTATTCATTCCATGCACCCCAAAGCCTAACCCATTTCCGTGGACATTTTCGATTCAGATACACTGTTCGTTCAGCCAACATTGCAAAGTCTAGGTCAGAACACCAATCCTTGACTGCCGGTATCACCGGGGATCCCCAAAATCTAGCTATGTTTCTTTTTGCATACATTATGCCTAACGTCATCCAGTCCTGTGCAGAGTGAGTGAGATCATTGGGTCACCAAATGTTTAATAGGCAACACCTTGGGTCCGGAACTATTGAGTCCTTAACTACCTGTGATATAGTCCTCATAACCTTAGCCCAGTAGTCAGCAATTTGAGGGCAGTCCCAGATAGTGTGAAAGAACGTCCCTTCTTCCCCGCACCCTTGTAGACAATATTTATGTGTGGCTCTCCCAATCGTGTGCAGGGTGACCCTAGTGTAATATACCCGGTGTAATATTTTTACTCGTACAAGCCTGGATGGTATAGCAACCTCCCGGGGGGAGGAAAGTGCGGTCTGCCAATCTGACTTATCAAATTCTCCCACCTCCTTAGTCCAGTTGTCCTTTAGTTTCAAAGTTGGATCCGGTAGGTTGTTAATGAGTTTACGATAAACGAATTAGGTCGCTTTTTTAGGCATGTGCTCCGTGAGGAGCCTATCTTCTAATGGGGTAGAGTCAGGGACCTCATCACCAGGCTGGATAAGTGATCCCAAGGCATGATGAATTTGCAGATATCTAAACCTTTCTGTGGGCGCCAGGTCATACTGTTCCATGAGTTGTTCAAATGTTAAGATGGCACCTTGTTTCCAGAGGTCTCCCACCGTGGAAATACCAATCAGATCCCATGCCCGGAAGCCCTTACTGTTGCATAAGTTTAACTGTATGGGCCATAGGGCCAAGCAATGCCGAGGTGCGTCTTTTATCATAGAGTGCAGCTAACACACCACCGCTACCTAGGTCGTACCTATCTGCTTTAAACGCTGGCTCAGTCTGGGACGCGTGCAGCCATTGGTTTATGATCTTCAACTAAGCTGCCCAGTAGTATAGCTGGATATCGGGGAGAGCAACTCCGCCGTCATATCAGCCCCTAACTAATTTGTGTCGGGAGATGCGTGCCGGTTTGTCCCCCCATAGGAGACCTGAGACCAATGCGTCTATTGACCTGAACTATTTTGGAGAAACAGAGAATGGGGTATTCTCGATGATATAGAGCAGCTGAGGCAATGTCTTCATTTTATATAAGGCCGCTTTACCCAGGAGGGTCAAGGGCAAGGTATGCCAATGTTTACATCAGTACAAAAACGCTCAAGAGGGGGCTCCAAATTATGGCGAAAAAAGGTCTCTTAATTAGGCGTCACCCAGATCCCCAGGTATTTAAAGGGCTCTTCAGTGATTATTAACGGACAATCTGCCGGGAGTTGCGGTGGGGGGCCCTTGAGGACAAATAAAACTGATTTGGACCAGTTGATGGTATACCCCGAGACCCGCCCAAAGATTTCACAAATGTTAAGGAGAACTATAATCGAGCGTCTGGGCAGGGTCAAATATAAAAGGATATCATCCCCATATAGTGATATACGGTCCTCCCATGTCGCGGTCCAGCTGAGTCCCCTAATCATGGGGTCCCACCAGATCCATGCTGCCAGCGGCTCTAGAATCAAAGCAAAAAGCAAGGGTGATAAAGGGCACCCTTGACGTGTGCCGCGACCGAGCGGAAAGTTTCAGAGATATGGCCATTAGCCACAACCTGAGCCAACGGTTTAGTATAAAGCAATTGCACCCATGCACAAAATTTAGGTCCAAAGCCAAGATGCCGGAGGACTGCAAATAAATAAGGCCATTCAACCATATTCTATCCCTGGATGCCATTCGGGCATCCAGGGATAGAATAACCGCAGGTTCTGGAAGACTTGGTATCTGCGCCATCACCGCGTGGACCTGTCACAAATTAAGAGCAGTGCTTCTATTCGGCATTAATCTGGATTGATCTGGGTGGATTAGAGTTTGAAGATGCAGAGTTAGCTGGTTGGCAATCATTTTGGCTAAAATCTTGGCTTCCGCGTTGAGTAAGGAGATAGGACGATATGACGTACACTCATCCGGGGGTTTGCCAGGTTTCGCTATTTCAACGATTGTGGCTATTCGTTGATCCTGTGGCAGTACTCCCTTACTCAGACTATCTAAAAACATCGCTAAGAGGTGTGGGCCTGCGAGCTCCGATACGCGCTTATATAACTCAATAGGGATCCCGTTGGGTGCCAGAGCCTTACCTGACTGCAGGGACTGAACGCTGCAATGACCTCGTCCTTCGAGAAGTCGGATTCCAAAATTAAGGCCTCGTCCTCTGATAAGGACGGCATTTTTATGTCTCTAATGTAAGTTTGTGCCTCTTCCATCGTGAAATGCAAATTGGAGGTGTAGACTTGTTCATAATAATCAGCTAAGGTGTCAACAATGTCCCATGGGGTGTTGACTACTACGCCTGTCGGGGTGTGAAGTTGTGCTATTGTCCTCTGGGCCCTCTCTTTCTGATACAGCCATGCCAAAAGTTTCCCCGCCTTATCCCCTACTTCATAAATAGTGTGATGCGTGTGTTGTAGCCGCAGTCTAACTTGTTCCCGTTGGTGTTCAGTAAGCTCGCATTGTTTGAGGCGCAGCTGCTGTGCTGTCTCTACCGTGGGGTCAGTTTCGTGCCGCGATTGTAGCACGGCCAGTTCGGCCTCAATCGCATCTAAGTCACTTTTTGCGGCCCGCCTGTGACCTGTTATCAAGGCTATGGCTTGCCCTCTCAGCACGGTCTTATAGGCTTCCCACAGAACACCCGGTGAGTGTACGGAGTCTGCATTTTATTATTATTATTTATTATTAATGACATTTGTTAAGCGCATGGTTGCACAAGGAACAGTGCGTCCCCGCGCTGACAATCCCACTAAACATCTTCTTCAGCTTAGCTCACGGAGGATGAGCACTTGGGCCAGGGGAAACTATACTGATTGTGTCTTGGGGAAGAGATGGGTTTTCAACCTCTGTCTGAACCTTGTTTCAGACGGTTCCATCCTCAATTCGATGGGCAGGTCATTCCAGTCTTTACTAGCCAGATGTCTAAAGGACCGTCCTCCCATCCTTGCTCTGTGGATCCGTGGAACCACTAATAGCATGCTGCCCATTGACCTAAGAGGGCGTGAAGGACGATAGATTGGAAGCAAATCCTGGAGATATGAAGGTGCTTTTTTGTGAGCTATGCGATGGGTAATGCACATAGTTTTAAATTTAATTTGTTCCTTTATTGGAAGCCAATGCAGGGAACGTAATGCATGTTTCCCAGAGGCCCTCCTAGGGAGGTTCAGAACAAGCCTGGCAGCTGCATTCTGGGCGCGTTGCAACTGCATTAGGCCTTTTTTACTGAGTCCACATAGGAGGGAGTTCCCATAGTCTAAATGGGAGGTGACCAAGGCATGTACCATTGTTTTTCTGGTGCTGGGAGGCAGTAGGTCAAGGATTTTCCTCAGGACCTTCAAAATGCCATAGCATTTACCGGCAGCATTACCAACATGATTAGTGTAGGCTAGATTAGAATCAAGAAGTATGCCAAGGTTTTTGACTGTGTCCACCGGGGCAGGGACAGAGCCCAGTTCTATAGGCCACCAGGCAGATGTCCAGATGGAAGGACAGGGACCAACGATAAGAACTTCCGTCTTATTACCATTGAGGCGGAGATAGTTCTGCTTCATCCACCCACAAGTGCCACCAAGCAGGCCGAGAAATTCTCAGCATCCACAACTGGATCACGGGACAAGTTGATCACCAGTTGTGTATCATCGGCATAAGAGACTATGGCAACACCATATGACTCCACCAGTTTGGCAAGGGGTTCCATGTACAGATTGAATAACGTGGGGCTCAAAATCGAGCCCTGTGGAACCCCTTGTCTAAGACATCTTATACTGGATTTACATGGTGGACAATGCACTTGGAAGTAGTGCTTTGTGACTGCAATAAGGTCCTTTCGAATTTTGGGGACCTGTAAATAGCCTGGGGAGATTGGAAAAATACGTGTCCGAGCTTTGACGTTGGAGGTATATGTCATAGAAACCAGAGAATGATCGGAGATGCCCTGTGGTTTTATCTCTGTCTCAGTCAAATGAGGAAGGCTATCTGCGGAGAGGAAAAAATAATCAATACGGGAGAGGCTATTGTGAACCGCCGAGTGGAAAGTGTACCCCCGGTCACCAGGATGTTTGTATCTCCACCCATCCGTAAGGCCCAGTGCATCCAAGAATCCAGTCAGCCGGGACTTCCCTGTCCCCATCGTCCTGCATGGATGGCGGTCCAGCGCATCATTTAAAACTGCATTAAAGTTGCCTCCTATAATGAGCTCCCCCTCTGGCAAGTTTAATAAAAAAGCGCTAAGGGCGGGAAGCGCCACAGAATGAAGAGCCGGTGGAATGTATACTGAGATTATATTAAATTTCCTCCCCTCCCATTGACATGAGATAGCAGCAAATTGCCCCTGTGTGTCCCTCCAGACCTGTTGAACAATCAGTGGGAACCGTTTGCGAACCAGTATGCCAACACCTCTGGAGCCCATTCAAAACTCTGAATGTGCCATCATTGTGTAGCCCAAACGGTCCATAGCTTTACATGCCGAACCCACCAGATGTGTTTCTTGGAGCAATGCTACTGCCGGTGCCGCGCGGCGTATATATTGTAACACCAATCCTCGTTTAATTTTATCCCCCAGCCCATGCACATTCCAGGTAAGTAAAATCATAGGAGGCTCCGGGGCGAACAGGGGGGCGCTAACATCTGCAGCATTGCACATTGTATCTCTTTCTTCCATCAGAACTAAGACAGCATTGTAAACCAATCTCTTCAGTATGCACCTCATCAATCACAGCAGTGAAATACAGCCCAGAACTTAAACTCGGAACAAAACTCAAAAACCCTTCACATATCCTCGCCGCTATTTTCATGGTCTTTACATTTTCGTAACAAACAAGATCTCTGTCCCTCCACCTCCTAAGAACTCTCCCCTCACTCCTCCCCTCCCCCCTCCCTGCTCCCCTGCCTGTGGATGTAGAACTACCCACCCCCCAACGTGGCAGAGTGCCTATATTTCTCCCAACCATGCTAAAGACGCAGAGGGGAATTGAGCCCTCCATCCAATGGCAATTTAGAATGTATAACAATAAGGTACAGCCTTAATTCTACGATGGAACCTTACAAAACATCATAACATGTCTAAATAATCGGTTAATAAAGCACATTATAAACCCAGAGTCGTTTGTAACCCAGTACAGCCAAAAAGTCTGGGCCGTCACTGGAACCCCCCCACCCCCCCAGTACTTGCATGCTCCCTCGATATCGGGTAATATATAAGATTTTTAAATGTAACTAACCTGCTTGTAATCAGCAGCAGCATTCTTGCTATTTGGGAAAAAATAATATTTCAGACAATAACAGGACACATAATAATATATACATTTATAAAATTTATAACAAGACCCATGACCTCAACACCTAGCAGGTCCAGCAGGTCCTTCTCCTGGTCCAGGATGTTGGACGACCTGTGAGTCAGCTGGTTGTGGGTGCGCCGGACCTCAGAGCAGTGAAACATCGCCGGGCGCAACCTCGCCCACCAGCGGTGACGCTCCTGGGTCTCAGAGCCGGAACCAGGCCTGCCGCCTGCTGCCAAGGTTAAGGGGAGGTGGGACTGCACGAAAAAAACTAGGGCAGCCATATTCACCTGTGAGAACAAGGCCCGGGACTGCACCCCTTTGGGGTGCCATCTTCTGCAAGGAAGGCGGCTCCTGGTCGCACTACCCTTAGCCATGGTTCTGGGGGGAGGAAAAGAAAATGTAGAAGTAAAAAATAAAGTCAGGAGAAGAAGTAGGGAAGTTAAAAAAAGCAAGTAATAGAAAAACAGTACAAAAAATGCAGTAAAAGTAGAAATAAACACAAAATATACACTTAGGAAGAGAGAGGGATAGGTAATAAATAAAAAAGATTAGAAAAAAATTGTTAGAAACAAAGGATTAAAAAGATTTGACAGGTTTCAAACACAGGCCCCAGAACCATACAAAGAACAGAAAAACAACGCCGCGTGGTGAAGTTTGTGCGATATTTCACCCCGAACACGAAATCCGCATTGCTGAACGTCTGAAATGTCTTGTGAGCATGCGGAGTTGCTTGTTCAGCATGCTCGTGGGACTCCTCGTAGCATTACAGAGTTTTGTTACCACTTCGTGGAGTTTGGTATAATGCTGCTACATGAACTCTGCCCGGGCTTAATTTACACTTGTGTGGTGCAATAATACAGATGAGATGTGATCACCAAAGGTATGGAAGGTGCATCTCCAATGTGTTTTAATAAATATACTTGTGCTTATCAATTTTCTTTCCTTTTCCAGATGTGTCTGAATTGATGATATTACTCTTCTATAGGTTTAAATTGTAAGGTGGTATGCTAGTAAGCATTTAATGCAGTGCAGTGCATTCACCAGGGATTAGTGAGAGTGGATTATATGTTTGAAGTTTCAATACCAGAATGTCATGTTTGCTTAAAAATTACATGCATTGGGTGTGAGACATATAAGAGTACACAAAGAACAATTGATGGAAAGAATGCAGAACAATGTCATAAATTCACCCCAGTACAGAGATGTGGGCCTAAATCCATTGTTTGTTTGCTCCCCATGCCATTTCAGTTTGAACCCAGCCACATGCAAATCAGTCTTGATGCTGAATCCCATGGGAACATTCCAGCCCGAACTGCCAGGCCAGGTCCACCCTGAACTGGAAACAAGCATCCTAGGGTATCAGGGTTTCAACCCTCATCAGCCAGGACAGCTTGACTTCAGTGGCGTGGAGAGGAAAGGACCCACATCTGGGCATACCCGTCCCACTCGGGGTGAAAAATGCAAAAAGAACAATTGATGGACAGAATGCAGAACAAAGTCATACATTCACCCAAGTACCGAGATCTGGGCCGAAATCCATTGTTCCTTTGCTCCCCAGGCCATTCCAGTTTGAACCGAGCCACATTCCAATCAGTCATGACCCTGCAACCAATTAGAGAAGTCCAGCCTGAACTGCCAGGCCAGGTCCTTCCTGGACTGGAAACAAGCATCCTAGGAATAGTTTCGGGGTCTCATCCCTCATCAGCCAGGATAGCTTGACTCCAGAGGCATGGAGAGCACGGGACCACATCTGGGCATACTTGTTCCACTCAGGTGACACAAGCAAAAAGAACAATTCATGGATATAATGCAGAACAATGTCATACATTAACCCCAGTACAGAGATCAGGTCCTATGCCATTCCAGTTTGGACCCAGCCATTTGCAAATCAGTGTTGACCCTGAACCCAATGGGAACAGTCAAGCCTGAACTGCCAGCCCAGGTCTTCCGTGGACTGGAAACAAGCATCATAGGACTGGTTTCGGGGTTTCACCCCTCATCAGCCAGGCTAGCTTAACGCTTAACTCCAGTTGCATGGAGAGCACGAGACACACGTCTGGGCATACCCATTCTACTCGGGGTGACACATGCAAAAAGAACAATGGGTGGACAGAATAAAGAACAATGTCATACATTCACCCCAGTAAGAGATCTGGGCCTAAATCCATCCTGTTTAATTCCCCATTAACTTCCAGTTTGAACCCTGCCATAAGCAAATCTGTTTTGACCCATTACCCAATGGGAACATTCCAGCCGAACTGCCAGGCTAGGTCCTCCCTGGACTGAAAACAAGCATCCTAAGATTGGATTCAGAGTTTTACCCCTCATGAGCCAGGATAGCCTTACTCCAGTGGCATGGAGAGCTTGGGACCCAGGTCTGGGCATACATTCCCCACTCGGGGTGACAAATGCAAAAAGTACAATTGATGGACAGAATGCAGAACAATGTCATACATTCATCCCAGTACAGAGATCTGGGCTCAAATCCATACTTTTTTGCTCCCCATGCAATTCCAGTTTGAAGCCTGCCATATACAAATCAGTCTTGACCCTGCACCCTATGGGAACAGTCCAGCCTGAACTGCCAGACCAGGTCCTTCCTGGACTGGAAACAAGCATCTCAGGACCGGTTTTGGGGTTTCACCCATTATCAGCCAGGATAGCTTTACTCCAGTGGCAAGAAGAGCACAGAACCCACATCTGGGTTCTTCCCAGCTTTACCCCTCATCAGCCAGAATAGCTTGACATCAGTGGCATGGAGAGCACAGGACCCTCGTCTGGGCATACCTGTTCCACTCGGGGTGACACATGCAAAAAGAACAATTCATGGACAGAATGCAGAACAATGTCATATATTCACCCCAGTACAGAGATCTGGTCCTAAATCCACTGTTGTTTTGCTCCCCATGCCATTCCAGTTTGAACCCAGCCCTATGAAAATCAATCTTGACCCTATACCCAATGGGAACAGTCAAGCCTGAACTGCCAGTCCAGGTCTTCCTTGGACTGGAAACAAGCATCCTGGGGAGGGTTTCGGGGTTTCACCCCTCATCAGTCAGGATAGCTTAACTTCAAATGCATGTGGAGCACAGGACCCACATCTGGGCATACCCAACCCACTCGCGGTAACAAATGCAAAAAGAACAAATGATGGACCCGAGGCAGAACAATGTAATACATTCATCCCAGTACAGAGATCTGGTCCTAAATCCACTGTTGCTTTGTTCCCTATGCCATTCCAGTTTGAATCCAGCCTAATGCAAATCAGTATTGACCGTGAACCCAATGGGAATAGTCATGCCCAAACTGCCAGGCATGGTCCCCCCTGGATTGGAAATAAGCATCCTAGGACCGGTTTCATGGTTTCACCCCTCATCAACCAGGATAACTTTACTTCAATGGTATGAAGAGCACAGGACCCACGTCTGGGCATACCTGTCCCACTCGGAGTGACAAATGTAAAAAGAACAGGAGGAATTCAGCTCACCTGGGGCTGGCTGCTGCTAGCCTCCTCACACCTGATGCATGTGATTACTGTGAGCTCTTATAAGCCCCAGCTCCCTTCAGGCAAGGTTTCTTTTATTGCAAGTTCAAATTTAATGACGCCCTTCACACCACCACCAGCAACAGGGTTGAGAGGGGGGCCAGGACTCAGTGCCCCAGAGTGCCTCGCATGTTTTCCACCGCGCCAGGTGGTGCCACCTTTACAACTTGGAGCGGGCTCCCGCAGCATGGGACGCCCGTCACACCACCACCAGCAGCAGCAGCAGGGTTGAGAGGGGGGCCAGGACTCAGTGCCCCAGAGTACCCTGCGTGCTTTCCACCACATCAGGATCCGCACCAGGAGGCGCCACCTTTACAACTCCGAGCGGGCTCCAGCAGCGCCAGTCATGTGAGGGCAAAGCCCACGCCAAGGGCAGGCCGTCCTTGCCCGTCAAAGCCCAGAGAAGGCTGGGCCACCCCCCTTCATTCTCTAGAGGACTGTCTTATGCCCACCGGAAGAACCTTAGGTACTATGCCCCATTATTTCATCTCCCTTTTGTGCTCATCGTGTTCTATTTTATTACGGGATATTTGACCCAAACAGCTACTCAACCCCCCTCTGGCCAGCTGCACAGTTTAGGAGCACATTGCAAAACTCTGTTTTGTTTTTGTTTTTAAGAGCTATAGTTATTCCAACTTGGTCATAGTATGGGCAAAAGGAAGGCAATGGAGGGGTTGTCTGTAAATAGTGCCTCACAGGTGGGGGTAGGGTTGGGAAAGAAAGCCAAAAGGTCAAATAAACGTGCTAAAAATAATTGTATTATGGACAGGATTGATACCCTTATCCCTGAGTGCGAAGATATCCTCGGCACTGAAACTTCCGCACTAACTAGCAATGCCCAATCACCATCCCACAGCCCCACAACACGTGCTAAGTCCACCATTCCCTTGATGTTTAGTAGACAGCCTACGAGCAAAACAAGTAAGCACAATAATGAGATACCGCATGAACCTAAGGGGGTACAAACTATAGAACTCCAGACTAAGGATAAATCTTCCCCTCATATAAAATCTCCACCTATAATTAGCCCACCTGAAACTCTAATTCACTACACAAACAGGTTTGCAGTCTTGGCTGACATCTCCGATATTTCGGAGTTCAGGATTACTGCAATACCGCCTGGACCCCAAAGCACAAGCAGCAAGGAGGTGGATAGCTCGTCTCAGGGGCTACACCAGCTTGTTGCCTTGCTTAGACAAGATCAATGAACTAGTCGATACGATCAAAACTTTGAACCCCGGCCAAATCACCTATAATCATGCTCCATGCTCTACGATAGAAGAGTGCTTATGCTCACAGCGACCTCCTCCCTCTTCTCAGGACGAACGTACCCAAACAGGTGGACGCCCAATTGCACCTCTATCTACAAAGAATGACATAGCACTCCCCCCCCATATAATAGACAGCACAGGCTCTTAAACCTGCACCCCCAGAATCCAGTTTTACAGTAAACCCTTGCTTTTTGCACTGTAACTAACAGTACACCTGCACCAATACATATAACAGCCACCAATACATCAACAGGGAATTATCCCTCGCTAATTTCTCATTTAGAAGGGAACAAAGTTTATATGGTCAATGTTCCCAATCTAGATAGTGAGGCCGGTCACGAAAGTGAGGAGTCACTAATAAAGAAGTCAATTCACTGGATTCGTCATGTTAGGGGGTGTTGTTCACTCATTCGGGAGGATATTGTCAGGGCAAGGGGACACATGGCACGCACACAATCACAAGACCATATCGAGCTAACCCTAACTAGTACCATCTTGGCAGAGAATCTTGTTTCACTTGAGTTTTGTACATGCTCCCCCGATTCATCATTAATACAGCTCAGGCAGTTCCCACTAGTTTCATCTTTAGGAAGATTTAGTGATAAACACCAGACAGGGATGGCAAGAGGAACCTCATCTTTAGAAGCCAATGATTGACTACCAAATGAGATTCAGGCAGCGCAGCAACCACTGCTACCCCCGCCACTCATACATCTAAGTCATCTAAATGACCCAATCCCGCAGCATACACTAATCAGGGCCATAAGCCATGACTGTCTACTAATTGCCAGCTAAAAATGATATCATGGAATGTTGCTGGCCTTAGTTACAAGCTATCACGACCCCACTGGAATGACCTGGTAGGGGGTTACGATATCTGTGTTTTTCAAGAAACACGGAGCGTGGTTCCTCTGCACAAATTGGGCTATAGCTGTTTTTATACACCTGCTATCAACAAACGGAGGGGTCACCCTTCGGGCTGATTATATTGGTTAGCATTGCCCTTAACTGTACTATGCTCATTTGCCAAATCTTCAGCCCAGATATCATGAGGCTTACCATCAAGAGCGAGGGGGGGGGATTGTGTTGGACTTATTCAATGTTTACATAAGGGGAACAAGAGGGGGTAAACCCTCACCCGTTTTTGCATTACTTGAACAGGGTCAATCAGATTGTACGCCCCATTCTAGATTCTTAGTCACTGGTGATTTCAATATCACCTTCGAGCCCCTTAGTGCAGAAGACATAGTTGGGATAGAGGAGGAAGACAATAATTGGGGTGTCCCCCTGCTGTCCATACCCCCAGTAAAACGATGGAATCAGGCGGCTATCCAACTATATGCACTCACCCGGGAATACGGTTTAAGGGCAGTGAATGGTAGGACTAGATACGATGCTCAAGGGGCATTTACCTATAATAGAGTAACTAGTCCATCCCGTATTGATTACATCTTAGTGGATGTTAGGCTATGGGGCTTTGTCCTAGATATGGAGGTGGGCAATACTACTGACCGTGATCATAATCCCCTTTGCATGTCACTGAGGTCCCCCTGGAAACCATCTTGCTCCACACTATCTAACCACACTTATTCCGTGACCAAAGAGGTGATACCTTCAAATTCTAGAAGAGCCCTGAAATGGCAAAAGGTTGCTCTAGAAGAAGCAAAAATGGAGGCCATCAAGCAAGTTCTTTGTGAAAATACAAATGTGTTAAGAGAAGAAATAGTAGCAGGGCCAACTCATGCTCTTAGTATATACTCACGTACCATTGAACAAATTTGTATTCATTTTCAAGCCTCAAAAAGGCCCACTAAATCTGTTGCTCAAACTGGAAAAGGCAAAAAATGGTGCACAAAGGAGTGCAGACTTAAACGAAAGGCCTTGATAATTGCAATTAGAGCCAAGAAGAGCCCAGCTATTAAAGTTGCAAGGCAGGAATATAGAAAGGCGCAGCACCAAGCGAAGCTAGATTGGGACTAAAGCCGTTGGGATGACCTTAAAAATGCTAGTCTAGCAAGGGATACTAATCGTTTCTGGTCATTGGTTAGACAGGCAAATATGGGTGAGTTAGAACAAATCCCCAACCACATTACATCCCAGGTCTGGTATGACCACTTTCGCAACCTATACTCTGAGTCCAATAGCCCACATGCAGAGACCTACCCGCTCAACCCACATTAACTCTCGAAGAAGGAGACTGCGACCTATTTACACTAAAAGAAGTCGAGTCAGCCATTAGTAAGATAGTGCCCGCAAAACCCCCAGGACCTGACGGTTTGCCAGGGGACCTGTTCCTCGCTGACGGGGACAATTGGTCCGTGTACGTTCTCCTCCTTATTAATTCATCTCTGGAGGATGCCCAGTCCCAGATTCATGGAAGAGAGTGGAGGTAGTCCCTATCTACAAAAAGGATGCCAGAGAGGACCCTTCCAACTATAGGCAAATCAGCCTCATAGATACAATGCAGAAGTTAGCTGGTAGGGTCATATTGCAGAGGATTCAACTGTGGGCTGAGGAAGAGGACATTCTTTCACAATGTCAGGCGGGCTTTCGGACTAATACAGGAACGGTGGACCAGGTCTTTAGGCTTCTTATGATCCATTGGAAAGTGGTGGCACTTGGTAAGGGTCTTTATGTTGCTTTTATTGATCTGAATACTGCCTTCGACCTGGTCCCCAGGGATAAGCTATGGCTTGTATTGAAAGGTATGGGCATCCCTCTGTTGATCCTTAACCTTCTTATAAGGCAACAGAAGGGTAACTACGCGCACATCAGGTGGGGGTCTCAGGGACAGCTTACTGGCAGGATCCCAGTAAACAGGGGAGTACGCCAGGGTTGCGTGATGGCACCCACCCTGTTTTCATTATATGTGAACGGGGTGGTTAAATTTCTGCAAGAAGTACCAGTAGATGCTCAACCCTGGCAGGCAATAAGGTGCCAACTCTCCTGTTTGCTGATGACACACTACTGATCTCGAAGACCCCGGCAGGCCTCCAGGAGCTTTTGAATAGGTTCCAACTTTTCTGCAGTACTTGGGGACTAGTCATAAATACATCCAAAATAAAGTTTATGACTCTTAATCCCCACAAATCTTTTAAGAATAACATTACTCTAGATGGAACTTGTCTCGAGAGAGTCAAGACCTTTGACTACCTTGAGATACGCCTTTCTGACAAAGTTCAATGGAAATTTCATTTGGATAAAATGCTTTCGAACCAGAAGCGTGCGGCTGGGGCGTTAAACAAAGAACATCGCCTGTCATATAGTAGACCTATTGCCCCAGCACTCATTGTGTACGAAGCTAAGGCAGTCAGCTCGGCACTTTATAGTGCCAAATTATGGGGTTTTGATACTCTTGATGACCTTGGTAAATCAGAAAATAAGTTCTTCAGGGACCTCATCAGGCTGCCACAGGGAATACCCTTAACCCCCCTGCTATATGATCTGGGCAGACGTCATATTAAAGACTTGGCCAAACTTCGCCCCCTGCTGTACTGGGCATGCCTTAGGCGCACTCCAGAACTTACCAACTATGCCGAAGCCTTCACTGAGGTAATGGGATTGGATACTGGCAAAAACATAAAATGGATTTTAAATGTCAAAGCACTGCTGATAACCTTGGGGCTCAAAGAGTCATGGAACTCCCAAAACCCGCCGAGCAAAGCAGAGCTGAAACGCACTCACTGGGATTGGATAGATGCCAGAGATCTCAGTAACTCAAATTGAGGAAGGCTTACAGAGGAGTTCTTTCAACATAAAACATCTAGAGCTTTCAAACCTTATCTAGATGTGATCCAGACCCCAAGAAATAGGACCATATACACTCAATTCAGATTTGGCACAATCCCAGGTGCCGAATTTACTATGACGTGGCGCTCCCTCGACCAGACCGCCACAGAATGTCTGTCTTGTGGGAACTGTAAAGAGAGCATTGCACACTTTATGTTTGTCTGTCCTGCTTATGCTAGCGCTAGGTCTTGCTGGCTTCTGCCACTTTGTAAGCAACTAGGCACCACTACCCCATCGAGACACCCTACGTATACTCAGAACAGACCCAAGAACGTTATGCGTTTGTGCTGTTGCCAAGTGTTTGGGACAAGCGGGGTTTATCATCCTTAGGGCTATACGAAGGGCCTCCCAAAATTGACACAGTGGTTAAGAGCATGAACATTGCACAGTTGAAGCTCGTAATACTACACCTTGATCTAGTTAATGCAATTTTTACACCTTAGATCCAATTGCCCTTATGGTTTTAAACTGTTTTTAATCAAATTCATTATTTATAACATTGTCAAAAGCTGTAATTTCTATTGAACGAAGGAGATTTGTGTTGCATGTTTTTATCCATTTCATCAATTATATCTTAAAGCTGTAATTCTTATTGAACGAAGGAGAATTGTGTTGCTTCTTTTTTATCCATTTGAGGAATTCTATTCTATCTTGTATTGAAACCTTTTATTGCTTTTATGACATTTATATCGAAATAAAGCTTGATTGACTTGTAAAAAGAACAATTGATTGACAGAATGGAGAAAATTGTAATGCATTCTTCTCAGTACAGACATCTGGGCCTAAATCCATCTTTCTTTTGCTCCTCATGACATTACAGTTTGAACCTAGCCATATTCAAATCAGTCTTGACCCTGAACCCAATGGGAACAGTCCAGCCTGAATGCCAGGCCAGGTCCTTCTTGGACTGGAAACAAGCATCCTAGGAACGGTTTTAGGGTTTCACCCCTCATCAGCCGGGATAGCTTGACTCCGGTGGCATGGAGAGCATGGGACCCACGTCTGGGCATACCTGGTCCACTCGAGGTGACACATGCACAAAGAACAATTGATGTACAGAACGTAGAACAATGTCATACATGCATCCCAATACAGAGATCTGGGCCTAAATCCATCATTTTTAGTTCCCCTTGCAATTCCAGTTTGAACCCTGCCATATGCAAATCTGTTTTGACCCTGTACTTAATGGGAACAGTCCACCCCAAACTGCCAGCCTAGGTCCTGCTTGGACTGGAAACAAGCATCCTAGGATTGGTTTCAGGGTTTCACCCCTCATGAGCCAGGAAACCCTTACTCCAGTGGCATGGAGAGCATGGGACCAAGGTCTGTGCATACATGTCCGACTTGGGATGAAAAATGTAAAAAGTACAATTGATGGACAGAAGGCAGAACAATGTCATACATTCACCCCAGTACAGATATCTGGGCCTAAATCCATCCTTTTTAGTTCCCCATTCAATTCCAGTTTGAACCTTGTCATATGCAAATCAGTTTTGACCCTGCACCCAATGGGAACAGTCCAGCCTGAACTGCCAGGCCAGGTCTTTCCTGGACTGGAAACAAGCATCCTAGGAACGGTTTTAGGGTTTCACCACTCATCAGCCAGGATAGCTTGACTCCGGTGGCATGGAGAACACGGGACCCACGTCTGGGCATACCTGTTCCACTCGAGGTTACTGAGTTACTGAGTTAAGCTTTATTGTTCAATTACTTAAAATCGTTACAATATACTATTATTACAATAATCTAACAGAAAAAGAAAAAAAGTTAGGAGCCCACACAACTTGCTACGAACTGTAGGAGAGTTTAAAACATTAAAAACAGTTTATCCAAACTGGCAATAAAGTGCAAGTGCATAAAACTTTGTGGGGAGTATTGTCATAGTCTCTCTTGCTTGAAGACCAGCTGGTTTCTTTTTTATGACACAGTTTTCTGTGACAGGGCTGCCCTGATTGATTCTGTAAATGTCCCTAGCCGCGCAACTATTTGGGCTGTTTTGGTAGAAAAACACAGGTCTGAGACTTCTCTGCATCGTACAAGGCCGTAAGACCTGCAGATGGGAAGAACCAGCCGGTGCCTCTCGCTAGCCAGCTTAGGACAGCAGCATTGCAGATGGAGCCAGGATTCACGATCATAACTACAAAGATGACATGCAGCTGAATTGTCCTTCTGGGCCCAGGCTTGGTTAAAATCCACGATAGGCAGTGCGAGCAGTCTCATATAGGCGATTTGTTTCCGGGCCGGGACTGTCAGTGCTTGCTCAAAGTATTGCTGTGGTTTGCCCACTGTGTAGGAAGTGTCCAGTGCTGAGAGATTGGGATGATGGTGTAAGCTTTCCAGATCTCTTTTGTAGGATATTTTCTTAACCTGTGTTTTCACTGTTCTTTTCTATGCGGTTACTGGAATATTTAAATTGTGCAAATTTTGAGCATCTATTTCTAGCGATTCTATGACTTCTGCCAGCTGAACCTGCCACGGAGATCGTCCTTCTTCAAAGATTGTTTTAATTGGCCTTTTCAGGTAGGTTACTGGAGCACGCAGGGTGCTAATATAGAATTTTAGAATATCCCCTAAGCAGCTGTCTGGACGCGTGAGACCCAGCTCCAACCTTACTCTTGCTTTCCTGGCCTGTCGTGGAAGTTCTAGAACCTTCTTATAGGCAGAAATGTGATGGTTTATCAGAAACTTAGTGAAGGCTCCGGGGAAGGCTAGGTGGCCGTAGTTCAGAGAGGGGATTAATTTTGCTTTTAAAACTTTCACGATGGGTTCGGCAGTCGGACTCTGTAGACGTCTATTAAGATTTCTCAGGCTGTATGTAATGATGGCCCCCTTGCTCCTTAGATGTTTCAGGTGGGCTGTAGGTTTGGCCCCGTCCGATAACCTGAGACCCAGGTAGTTATAACTTCTGCATGTTCTAATTTGCAGGTCTCCCAGGCGCCATTGTGCTGTCTTCTTTCGGTGGTACTTCCCAAAGACAATTCTCTTGGTTCACCAAGAGATTGTTCTTTTGGTTAAACCTATGCAGAGCTTCTAAGGCTTTCTGTAGGCCTGTCCTGGTGTGATCCGTTATGACTATGTCGTCTGCGTATTGGAGGATTTGGAGTCGCTCATTCCGCAACCATGGTGTCAATCAGGGCCGGACTGGCTACCGGGCATTATGGTGTGCTGCGGAGCTGGGGGCCGATTTCGTTGATGACCTCGTTGGGGACCTGCGTGTGCTGAACAAAGTTCGTTTTGATTTTTGTATTTCAAAAGGCACGCAGGTCCCCATCAACGAAATCAGCCCCCACAGCAGAGTAATTAGCCCCCAGCTTTGCAGCACACAAAAATACCCGGTAGCCAGTCCGGCCCTGGTGTCAATAGATTTGCCCCCTCGAGGGCTTTGCCGAGATCGGCTGTATTAAGATTAAAAAGTAGAGGGGCGAGAAGGCATCCTTGTTTGAGACCATTATTGGTTGGAACTTTAGTTGTTACAGTCATTTGACTGGTTTTGATACGAACCCAGGTCCCCTCATGGAGGGCGATTATAGCCCTTAGCAGTTTTTGAGAAACTCCCCAGGAGTCCAGTTTTTCCCACAGCTTCCCGCGGTCAACTCGATCGAAGGCTGCGCTGTAATCGACAAAACAGCAAAATAGGGGTATTTGTGATGGCTGGGTCGCTCGAAGTGACAGGTGTCCCAGTGCTAAGATGTTATCTACAGTAGAGCTTTGAGACCTGAAGCCGGATTGGAAGAAGGGGAGGATGTTGTTATCCTTTACCCAGGTTTCTAGTTCTTTCAACAGAATTCTGGCATATGCCTTCGCTTCTATGTCCAATAGGGCAACAAGTCGGTAGTTTTCTGGTTTCGTGCGGTCCCCTTTTTTATGAATGGGAAAAAGTATTGAGCCTTTCCATGAAAAAGGAACGATAGAAGTGGCAAGTACATGCTTAAAGACTGATATTAATTGTTCTGCCAAGAATCCTTGAGAGTCTTTGAACACTGCTGCAGGGACTCTGTTGGGGCCTGGGGCACCATCTGTTCTCATTTTTTTTTGATTAGGTTGATTATCTCGACCTTAGTGGTGACAAGAGTCTTGATGCCTTTATGTATTTCCAGGGGAGTTGGTTGTATTTGGGTATAAGACCTATTCTGATGTGTTGTATATAGTTGCTTTGCGTATTTGACCCACTCCGAGGCTGCCACCCCATTTTCCTTGATCTGTCCGTTATGGCTGTGTTGCTTAATGTATCTCCACAGTTGGATGTGTCCCTTTTCTTTGAGAAGATTAAATATTTTCAGCCACTCAGCCTCGATTTTTTTTTGTCGTATTTCCCATACTTTCTTTCTGTGCTCCCTGTGAATCACTGTTATTACTGGTGTTTGGGGGTTTAGGACTCCTTTTCTTCTTGCCTTCAAGGCCTTTGAGAGAATGTGCTTGGTCTGAACTAAGGTCCTTGATTTTATTTTTACTGGTAGGCATTGGGGATATGAGGCCTGTGCTTTAGAGGTTCCAGTACGTTCAACAAGGACGGATTTTAATTCATCTAAGAGTGTTTTCCATCTCTCCAGTGGGGATTCAAGGTTTGTGCCTGAGGAGCTCCGTTCTTTTTGTTTAATCCAAACCAGGAGTTTTGTACCTAAATTTGTAGACCATTTTATTCTCCCCAGACCTTCACGGTGCTCTTCTCCTGTTGGAACCCCCAGTGTTTCCAGTTGTTTTGCGAGTTTCCCATTTAGCTGAAGAGATACCCTCAATGGTCTATGGTCACTCTCGTTCCTATTTCCCACTTCGAAGTTGGTAAGTAATGGTACCAGGTTATCCGCAATAAAGATGTAATCGATTATAGACTTGTCCCTGAAGGTGGGGAGTGGGAACCAGAGGGGATCCACAGCTTTTTTGATTGTGTGGATAGAAATCATATTATGAGAGAGAAGGAGGCTCTGCAGGGGGACCAATTCGATCTGGGCGGGGGAGTCCATTTTTCGGTGCCCCAACTCTCGGATGTACATGTCCCCAACAATAATTGGAAAATGTGCGATGTATTTATTTATGAGATGGTCCATTTTAGTTGACAATATTTTTATTACTTGTTTTTTTGCTGGGAAGCAGGGTTGACGTAGCAGTTGATTAACAAGAGACGAATTGGGTTATTGTTACTTTTTAATCCGCAAATCAGTACCGCTTGCAGATTAGTGGTGTTCGTTGTTAGTAAAGTTGCCTCTATTCTGCGTGCTAGGCTAATAAAAATTGAAAGCCTGCCAGATGCTCTCCCAAAGATGTTATGTTTTATGGCTGCACAGTGAAGTTCGAAAAAGCCAGGGAGAATTAGAGGTTCGGTAGCCCATGTCTCTTGAAAGCACAGGATGTCATTTTCGCAAAGATAATTATTTACTGATCTGCACCCAAGCAGACTTTTTAGCCCTGCAATGTTCCAGGATATGATGGAAAGTTTTGTGTTATTTCCCGGTGTTCCAGCGGTGATCTGATGACGAACAGCCTTTGTGATGTTAGAGGTGCCGTCGTGGTGGCTGTCCATCTGAACCAGTACGAGTGCCATACGTGATCGAGTGCTTTGGCCCACTAATGTGGACTGTCCTGTGGTCAAGCGTACTTGTTATCCTGTAGGCGTTGTAAGGTCTTGACTCTGTGGCTGGGCTTATCCCTGATTGACACAAGCAAAAAGAACAATTCATGTACAGAATGTTGAACAATGTCATACATGCATCCCAGTACAGAGATCTGGGACTAAATCCATTATTTTATTGCTCCCCATGACACTCCAGTTTTAACCTAGCCATATGCAAATAAGTCTTGACCCAGCACCCAATAAGAAAAATCCAACCCGAACTGCCACGCCAGGTCCTCCCTCGACTGGAAACAAGCATCCTAGGGCCAGTTTCGGGCTTTTAAACCTCATCAGCCAGGATAGCTTGACTCCAGTGGCATGGAGAGCATGAGACACATGTCTGGGCATACCCATCCCACTCGGGGTGGCAAATGCAAAAACAACAATTGATGGACAGAATGTAGAAAAATGTCATAGATTCACACCAGTACAGAGATCTGGGCCTAAATCCATCATTTGTAGTTCCCCTTGCAAATCCAGTTTGAACCTTGCCATATGCAAATCTGTTTTGACCCTGTAGTTAATGAGAACAGTCCATCCCGAACTGCCAGCCTAGGTCCTTCTTGGACTTGAAAAAAGCATCCTAGGATCGGTTTCAGGGTTTAACCCCTCATGAGCCAGGAAAGCCTTACTCCAGTGGCATGGAGAGCATGGGAACAAGGTCTGTGCATACATGTCCCACTCGGGGTGACAAATGTAAAAAGTACAATTGATGGACAGAAGGCAGAACAATGTCATACATTCACCCCAAGTACAGATATCTGGGCCTAAATACATTCTTTTTAGTTCCCCATTCAATTCCAGTTTAAACCTTGTCATATACAAATCAGTTTTGACCCTGCACCCAATGGGAACAGTCCGGCCGGAACTGCCAGGCCAGGTCCTCCCTGTACTGGCAAGAAGCACCCTACGACCGGTTTGGGGGATTCAATTCTTGTCAGCCAGGATAGCTTGACTACAATGGCATGGGGAGCACAGTACCCACATCTGGGCATACCCATCCCCCTCGGGGTGACAAAGGCAAAAAGAACAATTGATGGACAGAATGCAGAACAATGTCATACATTCACCCCAGTACAAAGATCTGGGCTAAATCCATCCATTTTAGTTCCCCATTCAATTCCAGTTTAAACCCTGCCATATGCAAACCATTTTTGACCCTACACCCAATGGGAATAGTCCAGCCTGAACTGCCAGGCTAGGTCCTCCCTGGACTGGAAAAAATCCTCCTAGGACTGGTTTCGGGGTTTCACCCCTCATCAGCCAAGATAGCTTTACTCCAGTGGCATGGAGAGCACAGTACCCACATCTGGGCATATATGTCCCACTTGGGTTGACAAATGCCAAAAGAACAATTCATGGACAGAATGCAGAACAATGTCATACATTCACCCCAGTGCAGAGATCGGGTCCCAAATTCATTGGTGTTTTGCTCCCCATGCCATTCCAGTTTGAACCCTACCATATGCAAGTCAGCCTTGACCCTGAACCCAATGGGAACAGTCAAGCCTAAACTGCCAGTCCAGGTCATCCCTGGACTAGAAACAAGCATTCTAGGACAGATTTCAGGGTTTCACCCCTCATCATTCAAGATAGATTGACACCAATGGCTTGGAGAGCACAGAACCCATGACTGGGCATACCCATCCCACTCGGGGTGACAAATGCAAAGAGAACAATTGATGAACAGAATGCACAATAATGCCATGCATTTATCCCAGTACAGAGATCTGGGTCTAAATCCATTGTTGTTTTGCTCCCCATGCAATTCCACATTGAACCCAGCCATATGCAAATCAGTCTTGATCCTGTACCCAATGGGAACAGTCCAGCCCCAACTGCCAGGCCAGGTCCTCCCTGTACTGGAAAGCAGCCCCCTAGGGCCGGTATCAGGGTTTCACTCCCATCAGCCAGGATGGCTTGACTCCAGTTGCATGGAGAGCACTGTACACACGTCTGGGCATACCCATCCCACACAAGGTAACATATGCAAAAAGAACAATTGATGGACAGTATGCAGAACAATGTCATAAGTTCACCCCAGTACAGAGATCTGGGCCTAAATCCCTTGTTTTTTGCTCCCCATGCAATTCCAGTTTGAACCCAACCATATGCAAATCAGTCTTGATACGGCACCCAATGGGAACAGTCCAGCCTGAACTGCTAGGCTAGGTCCTCCCTGGACTGGAAACAAGTATTTTAGGATCGCTTTCAGGGTTTCACCCCTCATCAGCCAGGATAGCTTTACTCCAGTGTCACGGAGAGCATGGTACTCAGGTCTGTTTATACATGTCCCACTTGGGGTGACAAATGCAAGAATAAAAATTGAGATCTGGGCCTAAATCTATTGTTTTTTTGCTCTCCATGCAATTCCAGGTTGAACCCAGCCATATGCAAATCAGACTTGACACTGCACCCAATGGGAACAGTCCAGCCTGAACTACCAGGTCAGGTAATTCCTCGATTGGAAACAAGCATACTAGGACCTGCTTGGGGAGTTTCACCCCTCATCAGCCTGGATAGCTTTTCTCCAGTGGCATGGAGAGCACTGAACCCACATCTGGGCATACATGTCCCACTCGGGGTGACAAATGGAAAAATGAACAATTCTTGGACCAGAATGCAGAACAATGTCATACATTCACCCCAGTACAGAGATCTGGTCCTAAATCCATTGTTATTTTACTGCCCATGCAATTCCAGTTTGAAATCAGCCATATGCAAATCAGTCTTGACACTGCACCCAATGGGAACAGTCCAGCCTGAACTGCCAGGTCAGGTCATTCCTCACCTGGAAACAAGCATCCTAGGACCTGTTTCGGGGTCCTAGGACCTGTTTCGGGGTTTCAACCCTCATCAGCCTGGATAGCTTTTCTCAAGTGGCAAGGAGAGCACGGAACCCACATCTGGGCTTACTTGTCCCACTCGGGGTGACAAATGGAAAAATTAACAATTCTTGGACCAGAATGCAGAACAATGTCATACATTCACCCCATTACAGAGATCTGGTCCTAAATCCATTGTTGTTTTGCTCCCCCATGCCATTACAGTTTAAACCCAGCCACATGCAAGTCAGCCTTGACCCTGAACCCAATGGGAACAGTCAAGAATAAACTGCCAGGCCAGGTCATCCCTGGACTAGAAACAAGCATCCTAGGTCAGATTTCGGGGTTTAACCCCTCATCAGCTGGGATAGCTTGACTCCAGTGGCATGGAGAGCACGAGACCCACTTCTGGGCATACCTGTTTCACTCGGGGTGACACATGTGAAGTACTAAAAAATATACCATAGAGCTATACTTACCAATAGCCCATATACAATAGTTACCAAGAATAAATCAGCCGGCAATGGTGAAGGTTCAATCGTTTATTTTGCAAAAGCGCCCTATATAGGGGAGCCTCTCTCTCGCCACAGCTCTCAAAGGTGTGCAGAGGAGACCGCTGGATTACATTTGAAAACAGTGCATATATACTTTCGGAATACCTCATAGAAACCCCGTACATGGAAAAGTACCAGTTCATGAGAAACCAACAGGAAAACCCATATAAGGCACCACTGACTGATTCGAAACTCAGCTCAAGTTATTCCGGGGGTAGGTCAGTAAAGGTGCCTCCCTTTCATTCTGGTGCACGGGAGTATAAGCATGGCACCTACAAGAATGTGCTCCTCCTTCAAGAAAGACAAATGCGACCTTGAGTTCCCTAAGTTAGAATCAATGGTCTGTTCATAGCCCAGGCCGACCTTTCAAGCTTCTCTATCAGCAGCATGTCACGTGTTTTTCCAACTAACAAAAGAGGCCCCAGGAAATGAAACCAAGATGGCGTTTGTTCAGTTCAGGCCCGATTCTGAGAATCTACATGGGTCGAGTGTATTTACAAAGGGGTTCTATCAAAGTAGCAGTGATATATTGGATATATTACGACAACATAATATAGTATAGACTTTATATTCCTTCAGACCGCCCTTTTGGCGTGATTTTGCCAATATATACTACGATATACCAGATTATCTCATCTAAAAATACTCCTTCATCTATTTGCATGAGGTCTGCAACTTCCTTCTGCACTAACTGCTTTTCAATTTTCGCCTGTCGTGATACGGTCAGTGAGGAAGTGAGCCTGGCAGCACAGAAAGAGCAGCATGCTGGCCCACAATGAAGGCACAGACAACAAACAAATACCACTCCAAGTGATCCAGCTAGAATCATGAAAATCTTCCATCCCCCAAGTAGAGAGGAGGTCTCAGACCCACCCGGTCAAAGACCAAGTACCAGTGTCCGCATAGACTTCTGCAGCTAAGCGGTGTAATTTCTGTATGGCCAAATGTATGGTTGGAGCAGAATCTGGAATATATACACAGCAGGAGCTGCCGATCACGCGGCATGCTCCTCCTCGGTCTGCTAGGATGACGTCAAGCACCATCCGATTTTGGAGCGAAACAAGCCTCATAGCCTGAAGCTCCGCTGTCAAGTTAGTCAAATTCCCAGTAGTGGTTTATACTACATTTTCCACCCCTCGAGAGAGGCGCCTAACATTCCTATTAGTGAAAATAGGACCCCAAATAGGGAAGAGACCTTTTGCTATATCCACAAACTTCTGGGAGGAAGTATCTGTCTGATCAGTACCATCAGTATCAATACTTCTACTAATTCTGTAAGAATCAGAGCTCCGTTTAGTCAACTGATGTGTCTTGTGGTAATTAGAAGGGGCTATATACACCGGGTGGTAAAGGAAGGACAGGTAACATCGCCCTGTCCAACTTCTGGGGAGCCAAGTATAAGCGTTCTCACCACATACAAAATATACATTTGGCGGAGTTATTAAAGGCGGGGTGCTGTTGGTATGCAAAGTGTAGGTGTAGTTACATTTACTATCTCCTACTTTAACATGACCTTGTCCTTGTATACAAAATGAAGCAGTACTATTCAGGATAGGAACGGGCATTGCCTTATCATCAGTAACATTTCGGTCTTGAAAGTGTTGGAAATATTGCGTGGAATTAAATTGTTCAAAATCTAACATTTCTTCTTTTAACCAAGTAGCATTTTCATAAGTGATATACATATTCATACAGGCATCTGGATCTAAAGATCCCTCCCCTTTGTTCCCCTGGGCATCGAATCCCTGATGCAGTTCTGTATACTTTAAAACAGATTCATAATTATTTTCCATGTATCTTTTGGGATCAGCTACATAATGCAGATACATGAGAGATAACAAGTGAAACCAGGCTTCACAGCTTGCTAAGTGCGATAATGGCAAAGAAATGAATAAATCATGGCGATGCATTACAGATGGCAAAAGGCCACATACCCAACAGTTTGTCTTATTCGTAGTGCTATGAGCTTCGTGCAACATTTCTATGAATATATTTTTAGCATAGGTTTCTCGATGTCGCTCTTTGAGAGGAGGTAAGGTGTAAAATAAATGCTCAGGTGGGGCTGTGGTGGTACCTAATACCTTATGCATAGGGTATTGAAATTCCAAATACATAAACACACTCATCAATATAATCATAATTACTGCAATAGTTATTACAAAGGCTATCTTCACTCTGGTAGCCCAACCGGAAAACATGGGGACATTCTCTAGGAAAGGTCTGGGAGCAAGAGGTCTTTCGTCTTCGAGGGCAAACCCTTCAAAGGGATACATTCTAACTAAAAGTCCAAACTAAACTCAGGAATGAGATGCACGCCAACTGCCAGAGGGTTTCTTCTCCCTGTGTCCGTCTAGAGCCTCACAGGCAGGCTCTTATTATCCATTCACAAAAACAATCTTTACTCTACTTTTGACGTTGCAATTTAGGCCCTTAACATAACACAGTCTTTCTTTCTGAACAGAGCATTATCACAATTCCGTGCTCTCAACGGGTTCAGTCCAGTGTCTTGCTCAACACCCCTGTAAAAAGCTATTTTCAGCCCTACAGCTCAAGTCTTTCCCTATCTCCTGCAATCCGAGACAGGGGTATCGCGCTGTTTTCGGGGCCGTAAATTGTATCGAAGATGGCCAGGTTGCTCATGATCATGGAACAACACAGCAGCAGGGACATTTGGTACAACACGTTTTTCAGGACCCTCAGTGGGATCAGCCTTATCACGAGTTTTAGAAACTGAGGCTGATTCGTCTCTTTGCGGCATCAACAATCCTTCCTCTTGCCCAATTTCAATGGCATCCGAGAAAGGCACAAAGCTCAACCTCTGCTCTCCTTCTTGTGTCAAAACTCCGTCTCGATTCTGCTGGTCAGAGGGAAGCGGCAGGGGTAGTTTCTTTACATGCGACACGTGGATCCAATGTTTCTTCCCACCTACTTTCACTGCTGTTCGAGTGGCCAAGATGATTTGGTAAGGACGACTCCACCTGGGTTCCAGACTCAATTTCCGTTGGTAATTCCGCACAAGGACCCACTGTCCTGGTTCCAAGCGATGTCCGGGACCCTCCGGCAGCGGCTCCAGTACTGCTGACACCTGTTGATGAATGGAACGCAGATCTTTAGTTAAGGCGTACAAATAGTCTGTCATCATAGGATAATTAAGATCACGAAAGAATCTAGGCCTTGGGACACCCCACACATTGGCTGGTCGGCCAAAAACAACCTCATAAGGAGACAGCCCAGCTCAAAAATGAGGGGTTACTCTTATTGACATTAATGCTAGGGGCAGCGCATCAGGCCAAATCAAACCTGTGCTTTCCTGTATCTTTGCCATCTTTAATTTCAATATGCCATTATATTTCTCAACCAGTCTTGCAGATTGCGGGTGACGTACTGCATGACATTTTTGTTTTACCTGTAACTGTTAGACCTGGCATCTTTGGCATGAGTCTCTTCTCCATTTTTTCTGTTTGCCGCCTCTGTTTACGATGTTTTGCTGGTATATTGCTTTGGGCACTGTGCCACTGCTGATCAGTGCCACAGTGCAAGTGCTCCCTATGTAACATTGATGTATTGATTGGATTCCATGTTTGGCTTATTTGGTTTACTGTCAGTCCCTAGTAGAGTGCACCAGGAGTGCCAGGGCTTGTAAATACAAATGCTGCTAGTGGGCCTGCAGCACGTGTTGTGCCACCCACAGAAGCAGCCTGGCAAATTATGTCTAAAAGGTCTGCCATTGCTAGACCTATGTGCGCAAGTACACCTACTTGCCAGTCCCTAAAAACCTTCCCTTAACTTCATGTTAGTCACCCCTATGGTAGGCCCACGGGCAGGGTGCATTGCAAGCATAAGGTAGGACAAGCCTGACAAGGTTGGCATGTCCTAATAGTGAATTACAGCCATATTCGTTTTTCACTATTGTAAGGTAACCTGCTCTCCATGAGTTAGAATGGGATGCCAGGATTATTAATGCTATAATCCTAGCGGGCTCGGGGAGCATGGTGCAATGTCGAGTTTGGTATCCCTGAACTCAGGGTTTAATAACGCATCCGTTTGGGTGGATGGTTTTTAAACTCTGTGTTTGAAAATAGCACTTTTAGAAAGTGGCTATTTTCTTGTCTGACTGTCTACTGGTCTCTGCTGGTTTGATGTGCGTGTGACAGGAGCTGGGTGGCTCCAGAGGTCTGAATGAGTCAGTGTGGGGTGAGTGGGGCATTTGCATTAAGAGTAGAGGAAGAGTAGCTCTTAGTAGCCTGCCCTGCCTGACACAATGCTGGTTCCACCCCCTTCCAGGCGACTGATGGCTCTGTGCCTGCCAGGGACGATCCTGGCCCCACCTCCTGCCGGGCGACTGATGGCCCTGCCCCTGCCAGTGACAATGCTGGCTCCACTCCTGCTGGGCGGCTGAAGACTCTGCCCTGCACAGTGAATAGGCCAGGTGCCTCGGCCTGCAACACCCACAACAAACCCAGGATGGGGGAAATTCCCCTGCATGGACAAAGGGAACAAAGCCAAAAAGGGGTATAAGAGAAGGACCCCTGAACTAAGAATTTAGATCACTTCTGACAAGGAAACCTGAACCAAGGACAAGAAGCCTGCTGATCCAAGGACTTGCCTACCCCTTCTGCAGTGTGCTGTTTGTTGGGGGAATCCTGCAGTTGCTTCTTTATTTTTGCCAAGGAACCAGGAGAGAGGAACTGAGTGTGTACTCTCAAGCTTTGCCAAGGAAATCTCCAAGGGCTGGAAGAGTGCCAGCCTCCTGTTGAAGTCACAGGGTTAAAGGACTTCATAATTTGCTAAAAGTACTTGTTGCTGGAACCTGAAAATCCAGCACCTCTGAAGAATCCAGCAATCCCGACGCCGACGGACGCCGCCGAATCCAGCTCGACATTGTGAGTGCAGCTCCCGTGTCCCACACCTTCGACGCCGGCCGCCTGGCCCGATCGATGCCAGTAGCGACGCCAGTGAGTAGCGAGTTCGGCTCCAGCTCCAAGTGACCCCGTGTCGACGCCGCCGCTGATCGCACCGACACCGAGCCTTCTCGACGCCGTGAGCGCTGCTCACTCTTGCAACATCACCATCGTCATCGACGACGATGCCGTATCCTGCTTCGCCTCGTGAGCGCTGCTCCTGCCTGATTTCTGTCGACGCCGCTGCAGATCGCCCCGACTCCGAGGCTCGATGGACGCCGAAGACGCAATGCCGGACATCTCGACACCGCTGATCATCGTGTGCTTCACTTTTCCAAGGTACTGTGTTGTGGGGGTCTGTTGTGACTCCTGGCTCGACGTAGCGCTCCTCGCGGTCGACGCCGAACCTTTGCATTAACTTTGCCTTGACGTCGTGTGACTCCCGTGTGGATTACATTGTTGCCAAGAACTGTGTTTTAAAGAAGAAGAGTTGCTTTTGTTGCTAAAGACTTTGTGCTAAGAAGAAACTACACTTGAACTGTTATTTGTCCTTCCAAGAGTATTTCTTAAGATGGTGGTATATTTTTGTCGTTATTTGGTCTTGTGCTAAGCCTTATATAAACATCCTTATTTTTATAATACTACTGTGTCGTGTCCATTTGTAGTGTATTCACTTTATTACTGTATGTGGTCATAAATGCTTAACGCACTGCCTCTGAGATAAGCCTGTCTGCTTTGCCAAGCTACCAAGGGGGTGAGCAGGGGTTATCTAAGTGTGTGATCCCCTTGCCCTGACTAGAAAAGGTGTGTCCCTAATTGTCAGAAGTGTATACCTCTGCCAACTAGAGACAGCCGCTTCTAACATTGGTGGGTCAGCGGTGAGGATTTGAACTTTGCATTTATGACCCATGTGCAGTGATTAGTGTGCGCTACATAGTGAAAGCAGACCATAGAGCAGCCACAATCTATTTTTGGTAGGATTCTATTTTTGTTCTCCAGTTTCCTGGAACTTGTTTTGAACACTGCCAGTTTTGACCATGAGTGATGCTGGAGTCACTACCCCTGTTGTTGTGGAGGAATTTGATAGGAGTAAGATAAACGACTATCCGTTAAAGCAGCTGAAACACTTTTGCAAGCAGTTGAAAGTCCCTACTCCAGGCCTCGCCAAGAAAGCAGAATATCTCAAAGCATTGGAGACCTGGTTAGAGGCCAGAGATCCCTCTGATCCGGTGGTGGTACCGACAGGGGAAGGGGAAGAGGAAGTGCCCGTGAATGGGCCTGTATCCCCTCCCGGCAGCAGTGTGTCCTCCAAGGGTCTTTCTCCTGAAGAAAGAGAAGAAAGGGCGAAGGAGCGAGCATACAACATGGAAATGGCAAAACTTAAGATAGATGGGCAGTTGGAGATAGAGAATGCAAGAGGCAGGAGAGAAGCTGATATGGAGATCAAAAGGTTTGAGTTTGAAAGAGAAAAGTTAGCTTTTGAGCGTGAGAAAATAGTGAGGGACATGGAGCTCAAAGCTAAGAATTTAGAATTGAATCCCTCTGGTGGCAGCATCCCATCTGTGCCTGCAGAAAGTAGGTTTAATTTTCCAAAAGATGTGATCAAAGATTTTCAGAAGCATGAGGATATTGGTCAATGGTTTAAAGCATATGAGTTAGCATTGTTGGCCCACCGGGTCCCTGAAAAGGATTGGGGAGCGGGGTTGTGGGGTCGCTTTGTGAATGAGGGAAGAGATACCCTGTTAGACATTCCTGTGGAGGATAGAATGTCTTATACTCATATGAAAAATGCTTTAATGTTAAGGTATGGCTTAACCCCAGAAAAGTACAGACAAACCTTTAGAGAATGTAAGAAGTTGCCTGGTACTACGTGGGTTGAATATGTGTCATTTTTTTGCAGTGCCATGGATGGTTGGGTAAAGGGCAGCAAAGTGGAAAGTTATGAGGCTCTTTATGATTTGTTTGCTTGGGAGCACTTGTCTAATAACTGTTTTCCAGAGCTGCGCCAGCACCTTATTGATAGCAAGTTATCTAACCCTAGAAAACTTGCTGAGGAGGCGGACCACTGGGTCAGTACCAGGGTCCACAAGGGTCCAGTGGGAGACTCAGCCAAAGGTGGGCAGGGTCCCCAGCAGAAGAGTGGGGGGGCAAGGGTAAACAGAGGGAGTTCCAGAAACGGCCCCAAAGTAATCCCCAAGGGAACCAAGGGAAGGGTTCCCAGCCTCCCCCTGTGAAGAAGCCAGAGGCCCCGACAGGTAAACCTGTTCATAGGGGCCCAATGACCTGCTATGTTTGTAAGCAGGTGGGACACCGTTATTATGATCCACAGTGTACCCTGAAGAACTCGAATGCACCACCTCGTGCACCCCCCCGTGAGTTGGCGAGTGTAGCCCTGGGAGGGGAGGAGATGGTTGCCCCTGGTGGGGAGGGTCCCGCAGAGATGTCCCTGGTCTCTTTAGGAGACATGGAAATGGTCCCTCCACCCCCTCTGCCTAATAACACTAAGAAATATAGGCAGTGGGTGACCATTAATGGCCATAGAGTGGAAGCTCTCAGAGACACCGGAGCGAGTGTGACAGCTGTCAAGTGTCACTTGGTGTCCAGAGAGCAGGTGGTTCCCCACGCATTCTACCCTGTGATAGCTGCTGACAACTCCCAGAGAGAGTGTGAGGTAGCTCAGGTTCCCTTTGAATGGGAGGGAGTTTCAGGTACTCTTCAGGTTGCTGTACGGCCCGCCATGCCTGTGGATTGTCTCCTGGGCAATAATTTGGAAGACTCCCCTTGGGCTAAGGTGGAGAGAGAGACACATTTGAAAATGTTGGGTGTGCCAGAGTGGGTGTGTGCAACCACTCGATCGATGACAGCAAGTAAGGGTGTTGATGGGGTCCCGGAGCCTGAAAGTATGGCCCAGGACCCAGCTGTGAAGAGAAGAGGCAGGGGGCGTGGGAAACCGTCCCCCTTAGTTTCCGTGGTCCAGGAGGAGGCAGACCCTGAGGGGGATGCCCTGGAACCCACAGGTGAACAAGTAGCTGAACTGGGAGACCTGCCCCAGCTGACCCGCTGGCAGCAGGATGGTGGTCCCTCCAGGGAAGAATTTTGTGCTGAGGAAAAAGTGTGCACTTCTCTTGTGGGTATGAGGCAGCAGGCCTCAGCCCAGACAACAGTTGATCAGTCAGGGTCACATTTGGTCTACTGGGAGAACGATCTCCTGTATAGCGAGCCTAAGGCTGCTGAGCCTGGGTCAGCCCGTGTGCTGGTGGTACCCCAGCGCTTCAGAGCCTTCCTACTGGGTTTGGCTCATGACGTTCCTTTAGCTGGACATCTGGGACAGGACAAGACCTATGACAGGCTTGTCACCCATTTTTATTGGCCTCAGATGAGAAGGGATACAGATGTCCATTGCAAAACCTGTCAAACTTGCCAGGCAAGTGGGAAAAGCGGGCGGAAGCAGAAGGCTCCCCTCCAACCTTTTCCCGTGGTCAGTACCCCCTTTGACCGGGTGGGGATTGACATTGTTGGGCCCCTGGACCCCAAGACAGCCCTGGGCAACAGGTTCATCCTGGTCTTGGTGGACCATGCCACACAGTACCCGGAAGCCATCCCTCTCAGAACAGTGACGGCCCCCGTGGTGGGACGGGCACTGATGGGTGTTTTCTCCCGAATGGGGTTCCCCAGAGAGGTGGTGTCAGACACCAACTTCATTTCCAATTATATGAAGTCTCTGTGGAAGGAGTGTGGGGTAACCTACAAGTTCACCACTCCTTACCACCCTCAAGGTAATGGGTTGGTTGAGAGATTCAACCGTACCCTTAAAGGCATTATTATAGGTCTTGAAGAACCAATGAGGCGTAAATGGGACGTCCTCTTGCCATGCCTGCTGTTTGCTTACCGTGAGGTGCCACAGAAGTCTCTAGGGTTCAGCCCCTTTGAGCTTTTGTATGGACACCCGGTAAGAGGACCTTTGAGTCTGGTCAAAGAAGGCTGGGAGCAATCTCCCAGGAAACCTCCCCAGGATGTATACAGTTACATGCTGGCCTTTAGGAACCAGACTAGGCGCTTCAGAGATCTTGCTCAGGCAAATCTGGAGGCCAGCAAGGAAGAGATGAAGCGGTGGTACGACCGGAATGCCACTCTGGTGGAGCTTCAACCTGGGCAGAAAGTTTGGGTCATGTCCCCTGTAGAACCTTGTGCGCTCAAGGACAGGTGGACTGGTCCATTTGAGGTTGTGGAGAAAAAGAGCGATGTCACCTACATGGTGGACTTGAAGTCTCACAGGAACCCCTTGCAGGTCCTGCATGTCAACCGTTTAAAGCCCCACTTAGAAAGGTCCGAAGTGGGCATGCTCCTAGCTACAGATGCTGGAATGGAGGAGGAGAGTGAGCCTCTTCCTGACCTCCTGTACGCAAAAGAGCAAGATGGGTCAGTGGATGGTGTTGTCCTCTCTGACACACTGACCCCTGAGCAGCAGCAAGATTGTCGCCAACTGTTGGGACAATTCCCTGATCTGTTCTCCTTGATTCCTGGTGTCACTCAGTGGTGTGTCCATGATGTGGACACCGGGGACAGCACTCCTGTGAAGCACAAGGCTTACAGAGTAACTGACAAGGTCAGAGCATACATCAAGGAGGAGGTCTCCAAAATGGTTGCCTTAGGGGTGGTTGAGTCCTCTAGCAGTCCTTGGGCCAGCCCAGTGGTCTTGGTCCCGAAGGCTACAGCGCCTGGTGCTTCACCAGAACTTCGGTTCTGTGTGGATTACCGAGGACTCAATTCAGTCACCAAGACTGACGCGCACCCCATCCCCGAGCTGATGAGCTCATAGATCGGTTAGGGGCTGCCCGGTACCTTAGTACGTTTGATCTAACGTCTGGGTACTAGCAGATCGCCTTGACTGATGGGGCAAAAGAGAGGTCAGCATTCTCCACACCAGATGGGCACTACCAGTTCCGGGTTATGCCCTTTGGGATGAAGAATGCCCCTGCCACCTTCCAGAGGTTGGTCAACCAGGTCTTGGCTGGACTGGAGGATTTCAGTGCCGCCTACCTAGACGACATAGCAGTGTTCAGCGCCAGCTGGGAGGAACACTTGCGCCACCTCCAGGAAGTGTTGTTGGCCCTGCGCAGAGCAGGCCTCACAATCAAAGCCAGTAAGTGCCAGATTGGGCAGGGTTCAGTGGTGTACTTGGGGCACCAAGTAGGGAGCGGCAAGGTGGCCCCCCTGCAACCCAAGATTGATACCATCCTGGCTTGGGCCCCACCCAAAACCCAGACTCAGGTGAGAGCCTTCTTAGGTCTCACGGGTTACTACAGGAGGTTTGTCAAGGATTATGGTAACATTGTGCACCCCTTGACTTCGCTGACTTCCAGGAAGCAGCCGAGACTTGTGATCGGGACTGAGGCCTGTCAGACGGCCTTTGACACCCTGAAAACTGCAATGTGCACAGCACCTATACTTCAGGCACCCGACTTTTCTAAAAAATTTGTTGTCCAGACGGACGCTTCAGAGCATGGCGTGGGGGCTGCTCTAGCTCAGGTGAATGAAGAGGGCCGAGACTTACCTGTAGCCTTCATTAGTAGGAGGTTACTTCCCAGGGAACGGAGGTGGAGTGCGATAGAGAGAGTAGCATTTGCTGTGGTCTGGGCGCTGAAGAAGCTAAGACCCTACCTGTTTGGGACTCGCTTCCGGGTTCAGACAGACCACAGGCCCCTCAGATGGTTGATGCAGATGAGGGGTGAGAATCCAAAGCTGTTGAGGTGGTCCATTTCCCTACAGGGGATGGACTTCATGGTGGAACACCGCCCTGGAACAGATCACGCCAATGCTGATGGTCTGTCCAGATTTTTCCGCCTTAGTGATGAGGACTCCCTAGGGTAAGGGTAGTTCTCCCCACCTTTCAGCTGGAGGGGACATGTGTTAGACCTGGCATCATTGGCATGAGTCTCTCCTCCATTTTTTCTGTTTGCCTCCTCTGTTTACGATGTTTTGCTGGTATATTGCTTTGGGCACTGTGCCACTGCTGATCAGTTAGACCTACGTGCGCAAGTACACCAACTTGACAGTCCCTAAAAACCTTCCCTTAACTTCATGTTAGTCACCCCTATGGTAGGCCCACGGGCAGGGTGCATTGTAAGCATAAGGTAGGACAAGCCTGACAAGGTTGGCATGCCCTAATAGTGAATTACAGCCATATTCATTTTTCACTATTGTAAGGTAACCTGCTCTCCATGAGTTAGAATGGGCTGCCAGGATTAATAATGCTATAATCCTAGCGGGCTCGGGGAGCATGGTGCAATGTCGAGTTTGGTATCCCTGAACTCAGGGTTTAATAACGCATCCGTTTGGGTGGATGGTTTTTAAACTCTGTGTTTGAAAATAGCACTTTTAGAAAGTGGCTATTTTCTTGTCTGACTGTCTACTGGTCTCTGCTGGTTTGGTGTGCGTGTGACAGGAGCTGGGTGGCTCCAGAGGTCTGAATGAGTCAGTGTGGGGTGAGTGGGGCATTTGCATTGAGAGTAGGGGAAGAGTAGCTCTTGATAGCCTGCCCTGCCTGACACAATGCTGGTTCTACCCCCTGCCAGGCGACTGATGGCTCTGTGCCTGCCAGGGACGATCCTGGCCCCACCTCCTGCCGGGTGACTGATTGTCCTGCCCCTGCCAGTGACAATGCTGGCTCCACTCCTGCTGGACGGCTGAAGACTCTGCCCTGCACAGTGAATAGGCCAGGTGCCTCGGCCTGATAACACCCACAACAAACCCAGGTTGGGGGGAAATTCCCCTGCATGGACAAAGGGATCAAAGCCAAAAAGGGGTATAAGAGAAGGACCCCTGAACTAAGAATTTAGATCACTTCTGACAAGGAAACCTGAACCAAGGACAAGAAGCCTGCTGATCCAAGGACTTGCCTACCCCTTCTGCCAGTGTGCTGTTTGTTGGGGGAATCCTGCAGTTGCTTCTTTATTTTTGCCAAGGAACCAGGAGAGAGGAACTGAGTGTGTACTCTCAAGCTTTGCCAAGGAAATCTCCATGGGCTGGAAGAGTGCCAGCCTCCTGTCGAAGTCACAGGGTTAAAGGACTTCATCATTTGCTAAAAGTGCTTGTTGCTGGAACCTGAAAATCCAGCGCCTCTGAAGAATCCAGCAATCCCGACGCCGACGGACGCCGACGAATCCAGCTCGACATCGTGAGTACAGCTCCCGTGTCCCGCACCTTCAACGCCGGCCGCCGGGCCCGATCGACGCCAGTAGCGATGCCAGTGAGTAGCGAGTTCGGCTCCAGCTCCAAGTGACCCCGTGTCGACGCCGCGGCTGATCGCACCGACACCGAGCCCTCTCGACGCCGTGAGCGCTGCTCAATCTTGCAACATCACCATCGACATCGACGACGACGCCGTATCCTGCTTAGCCTCGTGAGCGCTGCTCCTGCCTGACTTCTGCCGACGCTGCTGCAGGTTGCCCCGACTCCGAGGCTCGATCGACGCCGAAGACGCGACGCCGGACATGTCGACGCAGCTGATCATCGTGTGCTTCACTTTTCCAAGGTACTGTGTTGTGGGGGTCTGTTGTGACTCCGGGCTCGACGTAGCGCTCCTCGCGGTCGACGCCGAACCTTTGGATTAACTTTGCCTCAACGTCGTGTGACTCCCGTGTGGGTTACATTGTTGCCAAGAACTGTGTTTTAAAGAAGAAGAGCTGCTTTTGTTGCTAAAGACTTTGTGCTAAGAGGAAACTACACTTGAACTGTTATTTTTCCTTCCAAGAGTATTTATTAAGATGGTGGTATATTTTTGTCGTTATTTGGTCTTGTGCTAAGCCTTATATAAACATCCTTATTTTTATAATACTACTGTGTCGTGTCCATTTGTAGTGTATTCACTTTATTACTGTATGTGGTCATAAATGCTTAACGCACTGCCTCTGAGAAAAGCCTGTCTGCTTTGCCAAGCTACCAAGGGGGTGAGCAGGGGTTCTCTAAGTGTGTGATCCCCTTGCCCTGACTAGAAAAGGTGTGTCCCTATTTGTCAGAAGTGTATGCCTCCGCCAACTAGAGACAGCCGCTTCTAACAGTAACCCTTTACAAATATATTTAACGAGTTCTGCATTGAAATGCACCCCATTGTCTCTCCATATAATTCGGGGCAAACCAAATCGAGGCAGAAACTCCTTAATCAGGGCTTTTGCAGTGGCCAAGGCAGTATTGTCTTTGGTGGGGTAGGCTTCAACCCATTTGCTAAACGCACAAACCACCACCAGTACATAATTCAGGTTGTTCACCCTGTCAAATTGAATATAATTCATTTGTAGCACTTCAAACGGCAAAGAAGGGGGCGCAAAGTTTCCACTGAGAACTGTCTCTCTCTCCCACCGGGATTATGTTGTAAACAGACCATGCAGTATTTAACCACATGGGCAGCAGTCTTGGAGATATTTGAGTTATTCCACACTGGGTCTAATAATGCACAAATACCTTTTGTCCCAATGTGGGCAGTGCCATGGGCCATCACTACTACTGCATGCACCAGGGCATTGGGCAATAGCCATCTCTGCTTGTCAGTTAAGTCAATCCAACAATCGTTTTTGTCTAATCGTTCTATTTCCTGTTCCCATTTCAATAATTCATCAGGAGTGGCTTCTTTCTGTAATTCTCTAACAATTTCAATAGTATTATCAAATACTATGGTCTCCGCCACCCATTGGGCTGCTACACTAGGAAACATTGTGGACGTTTTAGTTTGTGCTGTTTCTTTCGCTACTTGATCGGCAAAGGCATTTCCCTCTCCTGTAGTGTCAATAATTCTCTTGTGGGCGCTACACTTGATGATAGCCACCTTCTCTGGTAAAGTTAGAGCATTTAACAATCTTTCAATCAAAGGGCCATGTTGTATTCTTTGACCATGGGAGGTAAGAAATCCTCGTTCCCTCCACAGCCGCCCGAAACTATGGGCCACGCCGAAGGTGTTTTGGCTGTCTGTAAACAGTTTACTTTTAAACCTTCACTCAGTTCACATGCTCTTAATAATGCTATTAGTTCAGCTGCTTGCGCTGAATGCTGAGAAACCCGAGCAGCCTCTACTACTGTGCTAAGGATAGTTATAGCATAAGCAGCTGTTGTCGTGCCATCTGGTAACTTAAAACAAGAATCATCCCCTTACAACTCCCATTGTGGGTCAGATAAAGGGGAGTCAGTGAGGTCTACACATCCCTTCGTTTCTTCTTCAGTCCTAAATATACAATCATGGACATCGTCCTTTTGATCACTCGAAGGGAGGGGTAGTAACGTGGCTGGATTCAGAGTGGCACATCTTTTAATTATAATGTGGGGTGCAAATAGAGTTCATTCATAACAAGTCAATCGTGCACTCGTGAGGTGCTGAGATTTTGTTTGATTCAATAATATGTCCACAGCGTGCGGTACCATCACCGTGAGATCAGTATTTACAACAATCCCCTCCGACTGTCGAATGGCCACCGCCACAGCAGCCGTGGCCCTTAAACAGCTACGAAGGGCCCTGGCAACATTATCCAATACTGCCGAAAAGTATGCACAAGGTCGTTGCTCTCCGCCAAAACCCTGGGTTAACACTGAAAGAGAACAACCGTCCACTTCATGCATGTAGAGTACAAAAGGTTTTTGGTAGTCCGGAGTACCCAAGACGGGTGCAGAACAAAGAGCAGATTTCAGAGAATTAAAAGCATCTTGGCATTCATCCATCCAGGGCAAGGGTTTATGCACATCTTTGGTAACCAAATGCAGCAAGGGTTTAGCCAGAAGCGAAAAATTTGGAATTCATCGGCGACAGTAAGAGGTTATGCCTAGAAAAGCACGAACATCACATAGAGTACGGGGCACAGACATGTTAGTAATAACAGTTATCCGTTCAGGAGTTAGTCTTCTCCCTGCTTTCGACAGTAAATGACCAAGGTAGGTCACTTCCTGTCGACAATACTGAAATTTGGATAAGGACACTTTATTTCCATTAGCTGCCAAATGGTGCAACAATTTAACTGTGGCCTCCTTACACCCATCTGCTGTATCCAATGCCACTAAGATGTCATCCACATATTGGACAAGAACATTACCAGGAGGCAGGACTAATTAATCTAATACCGCTTTCAGGGCTTGGCTATAAATACTAGGGCTCTCAGTATAGCCTTGAGGTGCGCAGCAGAATCTGAAGCTGCGGCCAGATAATGAGAATCCAAAAATATGACGGCTGTCAGGATGGATCGGAATACTAAAGAAAGCGTTCTTTAAATCTATTACTGAAAAATACTGGGCAGTAGGGGGAATCATAGTCAGGATAGCAGTGATATCCGGAACCACAGGGTATTGAGGAATCACTATTTTATTAACCTCTCTAAGGTCAATTACAAAACGATAAGTATCTTAATAATCAGGGTCACCATCTAAAGGGGCCTTTTTCAAAATCCGAAAAATGGGGCTGTTACAAATGTTTGCAGCCGTTTCCTCTACCACTCCTTTCTTAATTAAATCACGAATGACATGCAATAAAGCCTATTCACCTTCTGGCGAAATTCGATATTGGGGAATACGTGGTAGATGCGCGTTAGGTTTTAACGTGAGGGATACAGGGGGTATTTTTAACAATCCTACATCCGTGTCCCCCTTTGCCCAAAGAGTGTGGGGTATACCTGAAAACTCAGGAGGAAAAGGTGCATCTTTGACTAAACATTGGGATATACGTTCAATAGGGGGCTGCAATGTTAGATACACACCATCAGGAGAACAATAAATACGAGCATGCAACTTCTTTAGTATATCTAATCCCAGCAAATTTTCGCCTCAACTAGAAGTAAGCAAAAATGGTGAGTCCACAGTGACAGGGCCAATAGTAAAGGGAAGTGGCTTCGAAACGGGGATTACCACGGGGATCCCTGATAATCTCACCGATGCGTTATTTTGCCCAGACAGAGCAGCCCCTGGGACTAATGTATGAGCAACAGAACTATTCATTGCTCCAGTATCCACCAAAAACTTCTCAGATGTCCCCATCAATTGCCCCTGTACATAAGGCCCCGGCTGGTCAACTGGTACTGATGTATGGCCCCTGCTCTGTCCGTGGCTGTCTCATGCATAATTGTGTCCATCATATCCGTCCTTTCGATAATCCTCATTATAGTATTGCCTTCCATGAAAATCATCAAAATAATTCTTTCCTGACTCATCGCCGGACCTGTCACCACGTCTCATACTATTTTGATCAGTACCTCCTCTTCCTCGATTAAAACAACCCCCTCCATACAATAATGAGATCTGGGCTCGCCAGTGTCCCTCCTGTCTACAATTGAAACACTGATTAATCCCTATATTAGGTCCTTGACCACCTCCTCCTCTCATCATTCCGCCTCTTGGGAAAGAGCCCCTTCCTCCCCTTCTACCGTTTTGCCCTCTGCTGACTTGCTGTAGCAGTACTCGGGTTTTCAACTCCTTAACCTTTTTATCCGACTTATCCTTGCTCTCATTTTCTTGATGTTCATAATACTGAGCCATGCTAAGAATAACTGAGGGGGTTGAAGTGGTCCAAGCCAAGTGCTTTCATCAGCCTGTAAACGGGTCTCTATTTCTGGTAGTAAATTAGTGACAAATCTATTTACAAATAATCGTATGCCTCCTTCTGTGGACAAATCTTGTCCGCTGTAGTCAATAAACACTTTCTCAAAGCGAGTAAAGAAATCAGACACATTTTCATCCTTCTTTTGATTGCAAGCTGTTAACTTATCCCAATCCACCTTTCGTGGAGGAATAAGGGTCTGCACATATGTAATGATTCGAGCTGGTATAGCTAACATCTCGTCTTTGGGCTTGTCGCCCGGTTTTCGATCTTTGTCCCATGTCTTAATCTGATCCCAGGTCCCTCCAAGTTCGGCAGCATGATCTGAATCATGCACCTGTCTCCATATATCTACTGGGATCAGAAGACCAAAAAATAGATCGATGTCAGCTAAAGTCATAACAGCCAAATTTGTGGCTTCTGTCAATTCTTTATAATAAGCTGTAGGGTTTTTTCGGGGGTCATTGAGTTGGGCTTTCAAGGTAAGAACCTGGCTCCGCTGCCAAGGGGTATAGACCCATTGTTCTTGGAAACGTGCCTCCACACGTGGTCTGGTTATCTGGCCCCCTCCATCTAACACTTCAGGAATCTCCGGATGAAAAAGAGGGTTCACTTCTCTCATGGGGTACTTTGCCCCTACATCCAGACATTTACTATTCATTCGGTCCCTATATCGTATCAAAGTTTTGACATTTTGAAATACTTCTTTGACTTGTAATTCAAATTTAAAAGCTCGATCCTTAATATCACATAATATCTGGGGGGCCAGCACCTCCTGAAAACATTGCTCTCATAAGGAAATCAGTCTTATTGCCATATGTTCCAATGCTAGTTGTTGCGTAACTGGTTCAAAATCTTTCATAGTACTCCAAATGTCCTCCAGAGTATAAATTGGATTCTGCATTCATTGGGACGCCTGAATCACTACAGCCCGTCTTTCTTCATCTCCTAAGGACGATCGAGTAAAAACTTGTCGACCTTCCATCCCTCCCATAGGGCGTCGTGGCGTGACATCTGATGAGGCAGCGGTCAGTCCCATAGGGATGGCCGGTGCCCCTCTAGCTGGGGGCGTTAAAAATACCGGGGACAAGGGAGAGGCGGTACCTGCCCCAGGCATCAAAGTAATTAAATCTGAGGTAGTTGGGCGAAGTGTAGGAGGGGCGGGTAACGGAGCCGGAGGATGTATGGCCGCCGGTGCGGTAGCAACTGCAGGCACCACTGCTCCCGCCCTTCCGGTCCGGTCCACTGGGACCGCCGGGTACAAACCTTAGGGGGTATATGGAGGCGGAGGGCAAACCTCTAATAATTCCTCTATTTCATCTTCTGCCTCGGTTCGGATCACATATCTTTTATCTGTTTGTAATCGAAACTGTCTATCTAATTGCTCAATATTCTTTTCTACTATCTCCTTTTCATACGCCACCGCTTTTTGGGTTACGGTCTGTCCTTCTTTTTCCTCTCGTATTCGCCGTCTCTTTGCCTCCTTTAACCATAAGGTCAAGGAGTCAAACATAGTCTGACGGCTTATTCTTAAAAACAATTTATTCTGTAAGTAATTAATGTTTCTTTCATCAAAAGACCCAGTTAAAGGCCATTGTAATTCTGCATTGTTTTTAGTATATTTATTCCCCAGTGTATTAAACAAAATGGGAGAAATACCATGTTTAACATACATTTCAAAACTAGGACTGCCTTCCGGAGGAGCAGGCTGTCTTTCTTCCAGCCGTCCACTTCTCTGGCGGCAGCATCCAAAGCACAGTTTACTGAAACACAACATTTTTATGAATTCAACAAATCATACCATTCCAACTGAAGTTACACTCATGGATGCATCCACTTCACCACATACTCTTCACTTTTCAACTCAGACAATTCCATTTACATAACATACATAAAGTGCATAAATTTCGATTGATAACATTTTTTTTAAAAAAATACTCCGGTCATGAATTCACAATTCCATACGACATGTCTTATACGCGAACAGAGCCCGTCGACTCCTGTTCAGGGAACCGATCACCCTGGATTCCAGACCACTAAAAGAATTCACAAAAGAGGCAGTCCAAAGACTACCCTGGGATCATCAGACAGGCATACCACGAACCCTCTTTCAGACTATCCCGCAGTCCTGTGCTGGTTGGGCCGGGCGTTATGGGCGCAACCCCAGACCCCGCGCTTACCCAGTTGCTCCTGGATTAGGCCGAGTGAGCACCCACCGTGCAACACTAAGGCGTTCGATGTTGTCCCAACTAATCACCGAACAAGTCTGTGAGGCATCTGCCCGTGCAGTCACACCTCTGCCACGTCAGACCCCCAGATTCCCTGCGGTTCACTAACCACTACATTCCATACTCAGTTAACTGTTCTTCTGAGCCACTTCTCAAAAGTGCTCGTTCCAAAGTCAACACAGGACTTACAATACAATTCACTCACCTGGTGCACTCAGGTCTGATTGCGCATTCTCCACAGCCGACTTCTTTTATAGACCAACACGGTCCGAGTTGAACAGGTATGCTCAGACGTGGGTCTCATGCTCTCCATGCCACTGGAGTCAAGCTATCCCGGCTGATGAGGGGTGAAACCCCGAAATCAGACCAAGGATGCTTGTTTCTAGTCAAGGGATGACCTGGCCTGGCAGTTTATTCTTCACTGTTCTCATTGGGTTCAGGGTCAAGGCTGACTTGCATATGGCTGGGTTTAAATGGAATTGTATGGGGGAGCAATAAAACAATGGATTTAGGACCAGGTCCCAGTACTGGAGTGAATGTATGACATTGTTCTGCATTCTGTCCAAGAATTGTTCATTTTTCCTTTTGTCACCCCAAGTGGGACATGCATGCCCAGACCTGGGTCCCATGCTCTCCATGCCACTGGAGTAAAACTATACTGGCTGATAAGGGGAGAAACCCTGAAAGCGATCCTATGATGCTTGTTTCCAGTCCAAGGAGGACCTAGCCTGGAAGTTTGGTCTGGACTGTTCCCAAATGGTACATGGTCAAAACTGATTTGCATATGGCAGGGTTCAAACTGGAATTGCATGAGGAACTAAAAAGGATGGATTTAGGCCCAGATCTCTGTACTGGGGTGAATGTATGACATTGTTCTGCATTCTGTCCATCAATTGATCTTTTTGCATATGTTACCTTGTGTGGGATGGGTATGCCCAGACGTGTGTCCCGTGTTGTCCACGCCACTGGAGTCAAGCTATCCTGGCTGATGAGGGGTGAAACCCTGATACCAGTCCGAGGGGGCTTCTTTCCAGTACAGGGAGGACCTGGCCTGGCAGTTCGGGCTGGACTGTTCCCGCTGGGTACAGGATCAAGACTGATTTGCATATGGCTGGGTTCAACATGGAATTGCATTGGAAGGAAAACAACAATGGATTTAGGCCCATATCTCTGAACTGGGATGAATGCATGGCATTATTGTGCATTCTGTTCCACTCAGGGTGACAAATGCAAAAAGAGCAATTGATTGACAGAATGCAAAATAATGTCATGCATTCATCTCCGTGCAGACATCATGGCCTAAATCCGTCTTTCTTTTAGTTCCCCATGACATTACAGATTGAACCCAGCCATATTCAAATCAGTCTTTATCCCGCACCCAATGGGAAAAGTCTAGCCTGAACCGCTGGGACAGTTCCTTCCTGGACTGAAAACAAGCATCCTAGGAACGGTTTCGGAGTTTCACCCCTCATCATCCAGGATATCTTTACTCCTGGGGCATGGAGAGCATGGTTAAAAAGAACAACTCCCAAGAAAATGATGGCAGAGTCTCCTCCTTCTGGAGAGGGGTGGACTTGAGCTACTAGATTTCCTTTATGTGAGGTATCTAGCGGAGGTTACATTTATGTACCTTGAAGTGGGAGTGATCTTGTGTCATTTAAAAATTAACTTCCTAAATTAAGAGAGAAGCCTGTGGAGTGGTATAACAAGTTGAGTATTTGCAAACATTTTGACAGTTTTGTGGACTGATTTGATTACCTTGTGTGACATTGTAGACGCAAGTAATTTGTGGACAGCATGTAAAATAGCCGTAGAGTGGCCTGCGAGATAGCCAACAAGAGGCCCTGTGACTAACGGACCTTCAGCTAAAGTAATGAGGAAGTATGATCTGATAATACCTGGATAAATTCTGTAGTTGCCACACCAAGATATTGGCTGGGTTAAGGTTGATCGAACAACCAAAGAATCAAAGGAGTCTGTTCATGCATATTATGAGATATTGTTAAGGAATTTAAACAGTATACTGCAATGGAAGCTCTAGAGCCTAAAGATATAGGACATGTTGTGTCTACGTTTGTGACAGGATTGAGGCCTGAGATTAGTATTATGATTTAACAACATTTGATTTCTTAGATTTTGTGGTATTCTAAATAATGCAACAATGAGATTGAGATGAGGCAGAGAAAGCTAAAGGAGAAGTTGATGGTGGCATAATTGAAAGCTGCTCAGAGAGGAATTAAAAATCCACCATTTGTAGGAAATACCCCTCCAATGCAGGGAGAGTATCAAAAGAGAGCTCCGGCGATATAGGGTGGTGGCGGATTTCAGTCACATGGTAGAGATTGGGGTGTCCCTATCAATACGAGTAGTGGGATTGAGGTAGCAACAGTTAAGAAGTGTAATCCATGTCACTACTACACTAGGTTGAGGCATTGGAAGCGATGATGTCGTCTTAATTCCGCAAATTAAGGTCAAAATCCAGGGTTTGTACCACCTCATAACAATTATTCAAAGCAGCAGCGGAACATACTCAGACCTAGATCTCAGAATTTTAATGAGTCACAGGCTCCAGTGATGCAGGTTCCTCAAGCTCTGATGGCACAGCAAGCTTCTAATGTACCCAGATTTTCCACAAACCAGGTCCTCAATTTGAATCAGAATGCTTTCCAGACTAATAATCCTTACCAAGAATTTCCTATGTTTGAGGCAAGTGAAAATGGAGGCATTGATCAGTCCTCTTCACAGTGCCTGAGGGGGGAGGAATATTGCATGCTTGGCGCAATCTTGGAGGTAGACCAGAGTGGCCCATTTATAGTTGCTGAGATAAATGGCTAAAATGTTCCATTTTTAGTTGATAGTTGTGCTACCTGTTCTACTGTGAGATCAGTGGAAGTCCCAAACCTACCCCTCTCTGGAAGAATGATATAGGTTATTGGATTTGCTAATCAACAAACGGAGAATCCCATAACTGAGGATGTCCCTGAAAAGATCTGGTGTTTTGAGGATGCACATCAATTTGTAGTTTGTGATTCAAATCCTGTGAGTTTGTTAGGGTGTGATTTTTTGTGCAAAGTGAATTGCATAATTTATTCCACCTCAAAAGGAATAGAGCTACAAACTTGAGAAGAGGAAATTGCTTTTAAATTGTCTAATATGCTATTCAGAATGTATCGATTGATGATGACGGAAGACTTGCCTTCAGATCTCAGAAATTCAGTGAGACCAGAAGTTTGGGATTTTTTCAGGAAAGGACATTGGACTCATTAAAGAGTTGAGCCTGTTCATTTACAAATAAAACTGAATGTAGTATATCCCAGAACACTGCGGTATAATTTGACCCCTTAAACGATTGTTGGAATAACTCTGTGATACAGACAATGATTTAACAAGGAATACTGAAAGAAATAGTGGAGAGTCCATGTAACTCACCAGTTCGGGGCCTGCAGAGGCATATCAGCAAGGATTGCCTATTGCAGAACCTACGTAAGGTCAATGATATTGTGGTCCCTTGTAACCCTGTGGTACCGAATCCTGCTGTGATCGTGTATCAAATTCTTTGTGAGGCTGCGGGGTTCATCATCATTGATTTGTGCCAGACATTCCTCTCCGTACCCTTGCATGAGGACAGTCAGCTCCTCTTATCGATTTTTCAAGGACACTGTGTTATGGCATGGTGCCGAGTTCCACAAGGTTCTATTTCCAATCAGAACCTTAATAAGAATTTGTAGACACTTGTTATGCTGTGTAATTCTGTCCTGGTCCAGTATATTGATGACCTCCTGCGTGTGTCAAATACTCTTGAACCACGCAAAAATGACACTATTGTATTGCTCAACCATTTGGCTGAGAATGGACATTAGGTGTCCCCAAATAAGTTGCAATACTGTTTGAACGAAGTTATATATATTACTCATCGCACTGAGAAAGGTGCGAGAAGGGTGTCACAAGAGAGAATCTTGTCAATCATGCAAATGAATATGCCAACAACACAGAAAGAAGTCAGGATGTTTTTGGGAATAGTGGGTTACTGTCATCAGTGGATACCCACCGTTTCCCTAGTGGCCAAGCCTTTACAAAGGTTGACACACAAGGATGTGTCCGATCCAGTCCCTTCGGACAATGATTGTCGGTTGCATTCCTCGAGCTGAGAGAAAGTGTCTGCCACGACTCGGCACTAGGAATGCCTGATTACGAAAGAGTGTTTTTGTTTTTCTGCAGTGAAAGAGAGGGCTGCGCTCCTTTAGTGTTAACACAGGACCATGCATATGCCTGCAGACAAGTTGCTTGTTTCTCAGCCACAGTAGCTACAATGGTTTCAGCGCAGCCTGTCTGCCTTAAAGCAGAGGTAATGACAGGTGTCAGCATCAAAAGGTGTGAAAGCATATTAATGGGTCAACCCTTGACTATGTATGTTTCTCATTCAGTCGAGATTTTGTTAACTAGAACAAATACACAGTAGCTCACGAACAGCCGTCTGACCCAGTGTGAGCAAATCATACTGACAGCCGAGAATGTATCTCTAAAGAGCTGTTCTGTTTTGAAAACTGCCACCTTGTTACCCCTTCCAGAGAATGACAATGATGATGGTGAAATGGAGCATGACTGTCTTGAGGTGGTGAGCTACTTATGCCATATGCCATTTTTAATTTGATCCCTGCTCATCTGTCTCCGCCCCTCCCTTCGCGCCAGGATACTCCCCAGTAACAGTGCGCGTTATAAAACCATTTATACATACATACATATACATATACATCTGTACTGTTTCAAGAGTAGTGGAAGCTAATTGGCTTCAACGAGTTGTCTCAGCACAAGTGGCTGAATTGTTTGCTCTTACTCGAGCATGCCACATTTTATATTGATTACAGGTGACTGTAGTTACAGATAGTTAGTCCAGCTTTGGTGTGGTGCACGATTTTGGACAATTATGGTCCCAGAGGGGATTTATGATGTCAATGTTTTCCCTCTACGTAATGGTGAGCAGGTCAGAAAATAGTTGGAAGCGTTGCAATTGCTGCTGCAAGTCACTGTCATGAAATGTTCTGCACATTGCAAGAGAGAAGACTATGTGACAGTTGGCCACATATATTGCAATGAAGTTGCAAGGTACTGTGCTTTCAATGCTTGTATATTCAATGGAGTTATGTAAATGAAGGAACAGTTGAGACCAATTGCAACCTTTTGCTCACTGCAGCTGATACTTGGGAGGAAGTTAGGTTACAGGAAGAAGTGTCAGAAGCAGAACAGCAGAGCTGATTAAAAGCAGGTTGTGTTAAAAGAGATGAGGAAATATGATTTTCAGAATATGGCAGATCTGTGTTGCCAAATACTTTGCTGCCACCAATAGATAGACATTTCCATAGTCCAATTCATGTAAGGAGGGATGTGATAGTCTGATTTGTTTGCCAAACATGATTTAATCCAAAGTTTAGATTGATGGTGGAAGGGTTATGTCATAGATGTGTGTTGTGCCAACAGAATAACACGGGCAAAAGAACTGCAGTGATATTGAGCCACATAGGGAGATCAGGAGGTCCTTTCAACCAGATGCTGATGGACTCAATAGAGAAGCCTGTGTGTGACAGGCTGAGATTTGTGTTGGTTGTTGTTTTCATCTTTGCACAATGGGTTGAGGCATATCCCAGAAGAAGGAGTGATAGTCTCACAGTTGCAAAGTTGTTGTTGAGGGAGTTGATACCAAGGTTCTGCTCTCAGACTTCTTTGGAATCAGACTGAGGCAGGCATTTTAATGATGAAGTGCTGAGGATGCTGTGTGCTGCCTGCATGTTGAACATAGACGGCATTGTAGTTATTGACTTGAGGCTTCAGGTCTGGTGGAACATTGATAATGAGACTTAACCAAAGTGTGTGCTTCTATGTCTTGGAAATGTCCGGATGCTTTGCCGTTGGTGTTGATGAGTCTGCACAGCACACCTGATTATAGGACAAGACTGTCTCCCCATGAGATCATCTGTGGAGTGTGATGAGATTGCCAATTGAACCCACAAATGCTCTGATAAACATTGCTGATGCTTTGATCTTAGATCACTGCAAAGCTTTGGCTGATGTGGTGCATTCTGTGTCTTATCAGGCTGAAGCTGCTACAGCCCTGATGCTTCAGGAGCAGTGCCACAAACTACATCCTCAAAACTGGGTAGTGGTGACAAAGGACATATGGAAGTCGTGCTTGAGCCTTGTTGGCATACTTATAATTACAACTGCTGTGAAGTACAAAGGTTCCCCTCCAATTGGATCCATACTGCCCATATTTGAAGTGCTCCATGTCTCCTTGATGGAATAACAGCACCTCTCCCAGAAGAGCCGGTGATGGTTGAGAGATCACGGGGCAGGCTCGTCAAGCTCCAGGGGAACAGTCAGAAAATTAAACAGCACTTGATCGGTCTGAGGAGGTTTTGTTTCTGACGAGCTGAATGACAAAACTGTTGAAGGAAAGGCTAATCCTGTGGTCGTAACAGAGGAAAACTTGGATCCTAATGAAGTGCCTAGTGCTAGAGAACAGCAAAGAACAGCAGTAGAATATTGGCTAAGAAGTCTGGAGAGGTAGAGACTAGTCCAACGGGCAGAAAGTGATCTCCCAGATATCCCACAGAATATAAAGAAATCTGGCCTGAGCGAAGGAGGAGAAATGAGCGAGAGTGCCCTGTCAGATGTACCTATCCCCTGAATGGACATATTTTTTGCAAATGATAGGGAAAACGAGTTCTAGGAATTTTGGGAGCATTGTAAAAGTTAAATTGGGACTTTGGTGCTTGATCTTTAGCTTAATCTAACCTTTGAACTTCCTTTGTTGACAAGACTGAGTGCTATCAGTCATCTTATCGTAGATGTGGCTGAATTTCTTTTTTTTGGATGCAAACGAGTTTCCTGTGCTAGTTGATGAACTGAAGCATTTAATATTGGGACTAATAGTTAATGAGCTATAACTGTTTATTATCAGAGACATGTGATAGATTTGTAGGGCAATAAGAGGATTTATAAAGACCAAGGACCTTATTTATGAGGCCCCTTAAACTGCCGGAATGTCACTTTGTGTGATGCTCCGGTGGCGCAGGAGCCTACTCTATATTTACAAGGCAGAACTAAGCCACATTTTTTGGCTTAATGCTGCCTCGTAAATATCATTCCCTTTAACATAGTTTTCTGCGTTAAAGGGGTATGCAAAGGGTGTTGCTGGGGGTTTCCCCAGGTTTACAAGAAATCGTAACTCTAAAAACTCTCGCCTCCACAGGGGATGTGCAAGGGAGGCACAAAAAGGAGAAATATCTTTATTTTTCTGCATTTTTTCTTTTTCTAAGTGTGCTGCATTCTGCAGCACACATAGAAAGAGGAAAAATCATCCCTGCCATGGTGCAACGTTGCCTGTGTAGGCGCACGGCAGCCCATTGTGCACCGGCGCACAGGAAAATGACTGGAATGCGCCGTATCTGAAAGATACAGTGCATTCCTGTCCTTTTCTTTTGCTGTAGGGCAGCGCAGTAGGAAGGTCAATGGCGCTGCCTAATGGCAAAACCTCATAAATGAGGCCCTTTGTACATAGTTTCATTGCACATTCATTCAAACTTGGTTTTGATGTTTGCAAGGGTGGAAACTGACAGAGAAAGTCTCTGCAACTGCTACGTTCCACCCAAGGTTTAAATTCCAACGAGGTAATGGAAGTCGATGTTAATATTATCAGGCATAGATACATCATAATAGGCACTATAATGGCTTTAGTTGTAGCATTAGTTATAGTGCTTATAGGGTTATATTCAGCTATAGAAAATTCAGTATAATCTAAGTTTACTGTTCCCCGTACCACACCACATCTTTCTGATAGTAACATGCCGTTGTGGGGGTTAAGAAATTACATGCAGTTGTATCAGGAGGGGACTATACTGGAAATGCGTATTTTAGATTGCTTTACAAGTCTATATCTGATGACTGCTAAGATGTTGCTATGTTTGCAGTCAGTTACCTGCTTCTGAATCAGAGGGAATTACTTTTCACCATCTCCCTCTGATATTTGGTATTTCTTGTAGTCTTCTCTTAAGTATATTTTATGGAGAAGGTAGTTTTCAGTATGTATTTTCATTATGACATGGTTCTTCCACAATTCCCCCTAATCAAACATTTGGATAAAAATCCTTATTTTAGAAGTGCGGCGATTGCAGGCAAATATTTTTAATCTCTTCATTAGACACTACGCATGCACATAGACATGTTTTGACTTGCTTGATGTCAGATGGGGAAACTAAAAAATCTGGAGTTGGTGTAGGATAGACGGAGAGACCTAAAATCTCAAACAGTAACAGATCTAAATCTCAAAATTCATGAATGGAGTAGTAAAGAAATTGAACATCTGGAAAATAAAATGTACCCACTTTTGTTTTAGATTGGAAACACAGGGGGGAAGTTGTGTATACATGATGGTTAGAGTTACATAGATCCATTGTTCCTAGGGGAGAGTGAATGCCAACCCACTTTTGAAACATGAGGGAAAAATTCTCATTTCCTCGAGGGAAAGGATCTTGTGATTCCTGGACTCTATTTTATTCGTGGACAAATTACATATTTCAAATTACTACATGGATGGCATGGTATACCTGTTATCTTGGCATAGTTTTTCCCAAGATTTACCATGCAGAACATTTTAATTATCCTGTATAGACAAAGAAATCTAGAACCAAATGAGGTGTTAGTGCAGAAGAAATAATAGGAGATACTTTTGGTGTCATAATGCTGTCTGTGGGAGTAATGCTGAACGATCTGAAAATTAGAACGTTGTGTACCATAGTGGGCAAATTGGCTACTAGTACTGAAAATTCCCTATTGTCATGAATACAAAGAGGATTGCGATAAGATCTATGACCTTGCAGAACCGACTTACGTTAAACGTTTTGCTTGCAAAAGAGGGCAGAGTCTACTGTACTTATATTACGGATGAAAGTATAGACCTGGAGAGATTCATTAACAATATATATCCATGTTGATAAAGGATTTGAAGGAGTTGGAAATGACCGGTGCTTGGGAAGCTATTGGAAATGCGTTGGTTTCAATAGAAAAATGGTTTGGAATGTTGTGAAGTGGGATTTTGGCTGCCATTTTGAAGCCTCCTTTTATATTTGCTCTTTGTGCAGAATTCCTATATCTGATCTTCAAGGGATATCAGCATGCACAGATGAGGCAAGGAGTGAAGAGGAAGAGAGCAGATGTAGAGTTAGAAGAAGGTCAGAGTAAAAATGATGATGACATAAAGTGTTGTGAGGAGTCTAGATGAAAGATGCTATAGACCACTACATTTTTATTGGTCTAATCTGATGATGATCTGATTGCAATCTGTGATAACTTGTGATGCCTTGATAGCCACCAGAGGGGGGAATGGAGTACCCTAATTTTGGCTCCATACTTTTACGTCCACCTAGGCTACCTATATATTTATGCACGTTTGGCCTCATGTACTCGTGTGGCGCAATAATGAAGATGAGATGTCGTGCACCAAGAGTATAGAAAGTTAATCTCTTGTGTGTTTAGCTAAATATATGTGTGCAAATTAATGCTTTTTCCTTTTTAGAGTTATCTGGATTGCTGATATTAATCTTTAATACGTTTGGATTGTAAAGTGGTAGGTTAAATGCATTTAATGTAGTGCTTTCTCCATGGGTTAGTGAGAGTGGATTATTTAAATATTTGATGTTTCTTTATCAGAATGTCATGTTAGCTTTAAAATTACATGTATTAGTTGTTGTGCCACAAATATGTGATTACAACATGATATAGCTTGATCCATTATTTAAGATTTAATTTACTGGATTATATGTAGGTTGTAGAACTAACGTGTTTTAAAGAGAATAATTTCAGCTAGCAGGATTGTGGGCCTTAGGCTTACAATCAAGATAGGTAGTATTAGTGTGAAAATTGGTTTTCTGCAGTTTTTTTCCTTTACAGTTGTAGACCAATGGCATTTGTTAGTTATAGAAAGACACATTGTGGCAGATTTACAAGCACCTTGCGACACTGTTGTGCCGCAGTTGCGTCACCTCTTGTGACGCAGAAGCGGTGTAAACAATGCTCCACTGTGAAGGCCATTTACAACATGACGCAGCTAGGGAGATATGTCATGTTGTAAAGCCCTGCGCCATATTATACCTGCATCCGGTAAAATGTAGGCTGGGTGGGTGTTCCCACGCAAAAATTCATGTAGAACTGACACAGTGAAATTTACAACATTTCACTGCATTACTCTACACCTTCACTGCATCAAAATCCCTATGCCTGCTAAGACCAGGCGCAAGAAATCACATGGGGCTTTTTGAATGGGTCTCACCTATCTATTGTGGCGCAGTGCTGGAGTTGCATCACTTTCATGAGCAATTCCAGCAATGTGTCACTTTTGTGCCAACAGATGTGTCAGAATTTCTGACGCATCTGTAAATTCTTGTGCCATGGAGCACTGTATCGTAAGTACAGGCATCCATGGCAGGACATTTGGCGCTGGGGCAAGGAAACTGACGCACCTATGCCGATGTGTCAGTTCCTTGTAAATGAGGCCCCCTGTGTTTCAGAGATTGTGAGGCAAGGAAGAGTTGGCAATGTCAATTGATTTTAATGGAAAGAACAATTGAGTGATACCTGTTGGTACTATTGGATGGAAGTAGGAACCCAAGAACACTTTGGAAGCAGAGACTATAATATGGGAGCAGTGTTCATTGCGCCAAGGTCTCTTCTGGGAACTGGAAAACATTTTATGATGTGGAGGAGGTTATGTTTTCTCACATGCTATGTGTGAACTTTTAATTAGTGATCTCATCTTGGGTACAGTCAGATTCACTTTAGACTTGAGAGGTACAGACCTCTCCTGACATCTCTGAGTGTGTGGCTTCATTCCATACATGACTCCTCACTTATTAAACTTTTACAGTGGTTCTGAGGCTGACACCTTCCTTGCTTCCTTGACTTAATTGGAAACAACCTTTACAACGCAGTCATTACATCACACTACATTTACAATGCAGTCATTACATAGCAACATCCTTTACAACGCATGTCACTACAATGCATCCCTTACATTGCATGTCACTACAATGCATGACACTACAACACATGTCACTACAACTCATCCATTACATTGCATGTCATTACAACGCATGCCATTACAAGGCATAGTACCCCTACACTAGCCAACACTTACCCTCTACTGCACCCCCTGGCGTTAGAATAGTAATTTTTACCCCTACACTATCCAACACTTACCCTACTGTACCACCCCTGAAGTTAGAATAGTAATTGTTACCCGTACACTATCCAACACTTACCCTACTATTGCACCCCCTGAAGTTAGAATTGTAATTTTTACCCCTACACTATCGAACACTTACCTTAAATGCAATGTAATTGTATGCGTTGTAATGGTGTGCGTTGTAAAGGTATAATGCAATATAATGAAATGCGTTGTAAGTGTAGTTTAAAAATATTAATTGGAATGGTATGCAATGTCAATATATGCGTTGTAAGGATGTTATGATATAATAACTGCATTGTAAAGGCATGTGTTGTAAATGTATGCATTGTAACATCATACATTCGGACGTAATAGGGTTTTCCCTACCCATAGATTAGTGTAGGGTTACTTGATGCTGCAAATCTTTTTGATGTATGTGGAGAAGAATTGGAATTATAATTCTAGTTATCAAGTTCTTTTCCTTATATTGTGTAGCGTGGTTACAGAAAGTCTTATATTTTCTTTGTTGTTGAGAATCAATATTGTTAGATGTTTTGGTCTACCTTTGATAATTCTCTATTTTTACAATATGTTTTTGAGATTGATTTATGTTAGTTCGGCTTTGAGTTTGTAATAAATCTTTAACTTAAAATTACTGATTCTGACTTTCATTGTGTGGTCCTAATGATCACACTGTACTTTGAGATATAAATTGTCATTAACCCCTCTTCCTCTCAGGCTACTACAAAGGTCTATTGACCAAAGTTAAATTTGAAGAAGCAGCCCAGAACGCTTTCAACTTCTTGTCAGATTCTGGACTTGTGCAAACCTTATTTAATTATTTTTATGTGTCTTGATGCATTCATACCTTCTTCCTATGGCCACAGTACCACAAATCATGGAGCAAACAATGAGTGTTAAGCAGGTGCCCTCAAGAAAGTTATCTAGAGAGGTAAGCTCCAAAGAGAAAACTCTCCAGAGACAGATGGAAGAATACATTTGAAAAAACAAATCAGGAATTGATATTAATACATGTTTTAGGATACTAAACTACCCAGGTCTGAGAAGTGAAAATTTCTTCATCAAGAGTCTTGCACGGGATGCTTCCAGAAGAGTGGAGAAGACAAGAACAATTCTAAGGAAGAAACAATGGGAACAGACTCTAAGCAGGGGGCACAGAGAGTGATCAAAAGTACTATTGGCTGCTTTTGTTGCACCTTCCCCTGTATTCCACAGCCTTTTATACTAAGGAACCAGGAAATGTCATCACACACAAAATAGAAGAACAATTTTAGATTGTGACATAGCCATAGGAAACCATTGTGCCCACCATCTTAGATTGGGAATGATGATGAATTCTAGCTCCCTCTTCCTGGAGAAAAAGTAAGGCACAGAAGACAACACAGAGAATTACAGATGGTAGATGCATTGAAGAAATGAAAAAACGTTGTCAACCACCTTTTCCTTCTAATCCTTTTCTTGCAGAGGTTTAGACTTTTAAGGTGAACTTTGAATGGATCTGAAAAGCCATGAAACAGATTTGTGAACTTGAAAAGCTGTTTATGGTCTTGGCGTCCTCAAGTCACAACACCTATACAATAGCACACAATAGGACCATGACATGCCCCTCAGTGGGCAGTGAATCATATATATATTTGCATTCCACACTAAAACACATTTCAAAGTCAATGATGATCAGTATCATTGTTGGAAATGCAGTTGTAGCAGGTGAAAAACGTAATGTATCCTGAAAGTTAGACCTTTCCTTTAATTTGAATGAAATTACACTACAGCAGGTCTGCCGATGGAAAAGATAGTTTTAATCTACAGTGACAGTGTTTTGCAACACTTGAGTTTGGGTTCATACTTTTTTCTTTAATATATAGTAGCCCCCATCTTTATATTGTTGTAGGAAATCGGGTTAATGGTTGAAGCATGTGAACCCTACTCAAGCAGAAACCACAGTTCCCTTTAGGGTGAAGTTACAAGCAACCCCAAATTAACCTGAGTTCAACCCTCTGCTAGCTTGCCACGAAAGCAGTCAGGCTTAATTTAGAGGCAATATATAAAATATTTCTGCATCTCTCCAAATAGTGATGAAGTGAAAACACAACACAAGAAAAATTCCATACCAATTTTGAAAACTAGACTAGATTTTAATAAATTATTTCAGACCTAAATAACAACATTTCAAACAGAAGTACTTGAGATATGGAATTTTAAAGATTTAGGTAGAAATAGTGCTGAAAAGCATGGAGGGCCAACTGTGGTTATCTGGACGTGCCAAACCAGAGCAAAGTCACAAGTTCAGGCCCATCAAGATGGATGCATGGACCAAGTTAGGTCCGCTTAACAAAGTATCTTAAATTGTGGTTGCTGAGTGTTGTGAGAAACCAAGTTATGGGTGCGTCACGCAGAGACGGATGCAATATCCTTTGACAAGGATACATCACATATCAGCAGTTTAGAGGAACTATGAGGATGTGATATGAGGTCCTATGTCAAGGATGGGTCACTCAGCACCGGCTCTAGGAACTGCCGGGGCTGCAATGTGAGGTCTTGCATTAAGGATGCGTCATGCAGCAGCAGTTCTGAAGAGATGCGTGGTCCTGCATCGGGGATGCAGCGCACGTCAGAGGTCCTGATACCGGGCTCCGATGCAATGTATTGTGCTGCATCAGTTCTGCTTGGACCACAGTTGGGCTGGTAAAACCTGTTTAGGCCCACTTCCAAGGGTCAAGCACTAGGGTGTCCCTATTGGGGGGCAAGTCTCAAAGCAGACTGAGTCCAGGTGTTGGGTTAAAGGTAGTTAGAGCCTTTTCTTTCCATGAGCCACTGATCAGGAGGCCAGCCAACTAACCTTTGGAGTCACTATGGTGGTCCTGGGTTCAAGACACAGGTACAGTCCTACTCACTCATGCTGCAGGGCATCTGGGCAGCAGAGTAGCAGATTATCTTGCAGCAGAGCAGCACAGCAGTCCTTCTGAGTCTTAATCCAGGCCCAGAGGTGTCCTGAAGTGCTGGATCTGGAGGTCCTCTATTTATTCTTGGTGACAGCTTTGAAATAGAAGAAGTTTCTAGAGGGTTTCACCCCAAGATATGCTTGCAATTCCTTCCTCCATGCACTGGCCCCAGCTTGTCTGGAGGCACAAAAAACTAATGGCAAACACTTTGTGAGTGTGCTCAGGAAGAGTCTTTGTGATGTGCAAGTGTAGTAGGTGACAGCTCTGTCCCCCTATCAACTCAGAGATGGCCTATCCTTACAACACCTATTCTCCCTTTGTCCCACCGTCTGTGAGCAATACACAAAGACCAACTGCCAGCTACACCTAGTTATGTTACGCAGGATACAGGTTGCAGGCACCAAATGATTAGGACAAAAAAATGCAACATTTCAAAAAATCCCATTTACAGCATTGTGGCTTAAAATCTGACTTTATCATTAAAGAGGGTTTTCATTTACTATTCTTTAGACACCAAACACAGCATGCCCCCCTGCTCCTACTTGAAATGTATCACTTATTGACTGTAGTAATGTAACCCAACGTTATCCTATGTGAGAGACAGGCCTTGATGTAGTGAAAAATGAATGAAAGAGTTTTTCTCTAACAGGACAGGTAAAAGTTAAAAGTATATGCCCACATTTTTAAATACACAGCACCTTGCCCTAAGAGGTGTTTGTAGGCCTACCCTAGGGGTGACTTATATGTATTAAAAAGAAAGGTTTAGGCCTGGCAAAAGGTTTATCTTCTCAGAATGAAATAGTTGTTTAAAATTGCACATGCAGGCTGCAATGGCAGGCCTGATTTATGTTGAAAGGGCTACTTAAGTGAGTAACACAATCAGTGATGCAGGCCGACTAATAGCATTACATTTACAGGCCTTGGGTACGGGAAGTACCACTTTACTAAGAACTTACATATAGATTATAAGAGTCAATTGGATGTAAGCCAAAGTCACCATGCTTAAAGGGGACAGCACTGGTTAGCAGTTGTAAGGTGTGCAGAGTCTCAAGGCCTGAAAAAACGAAGTGTGCCAAAAGAGGAGGATCGATGGCAAAAAGTTGAGGGAAACCAACACCAAGAATGTCAGGTCCAGCAATTGTGAGCACCCCTTTATCTGTGGTAGATTGAAAAGAACATTTGGCCGCTTGAACTAAAAATGGGTTCAGTAAAAGTGTTCATAATTTGATCACCAACTTTTACAGAATGCATTTGTCATTTACGAACCAACCTATCATATCGAATTGCAGTGGGTCACAATTTAACCAATTGTGACCCAGCATGATTGGCTAGTGCCAAAGGCAATCGTGACCTGCTGAGGTCAGCAAACTGCCCTGTCTGTGAGTGATGTTATATAAAAAATATTTTTATCTAAGTGCAATGGGTTTTCCTCAAAGGAAAATAGGATGAACTGAAAAAACAAAAATTAAAGCATTTTTAGGAGTAGGCAGTGGTTCTATGGAGAACTGCCTGCTCCTAAAAATGTTTTTGTCCACATTCCCAAAAGTTTGCCAATGTGTTACCAACTCTTTGAGTAGGTGGGAAAACATTAACATTTTGGCCCAGATGCATCAAGCTAGAATCCGCTCGCAAAGGGGCAGATTCTCAAAATCTGCCCCTTTGCGACCGGTATTTTTGCATTTGGGATGCATCATCACCATGAAGTGCACTTTTCCGAGTTTCATGTTGCGCACACACATGCCCTAAGGGCATGTGTGTGCGCAAATTATGCGCAAATTATGTGCGCAAATTATGTGCACAGATCAATTTCAGGGGTGCAACAGGGTGTCCTTTGGACACCCCTGCACCCTTGAAATCGCATTCTCACTTTGCGATTTGCTAATTGCGATTCGCAAATTGAGGATGTCTTCCCATTCATTCCTATGGGCCTTTAGGCTCATAGGAATGAATGGGGAGGTATTCCTTAATTGCGATTCGCAATTTGCGAGTCGCAAGTAAGGAATTTTAAGAAATCACTATTTTTTTTGTACATTTCTTCATGCATTGCATTTTGCTATTCCTTAATAGCGAATCGTTATTTTTCGCTATTAAGGAATAGCAAAATGGGTTCTTGATGCATCTGGGGGTTTGTGATCAGATTTCAGTGGCAAAATATTAATGCGTACCTTAAGGAATCAGTATTTTAAAGGGACTCCCTTAACAACCTCTTCTAAAAACCGAATCTTTATGGTTTTCTAAACCCATTTAACACTTCAGAAAATATTTGCCTATTAAATGGGCCTAGTGCGTTTCGAAATAGGTTTTAGCATTCCCAAACGAACACAAAAACCCTTTGTACATGACGCTAATTGTTTTGCTGAATTTGGAATTGAAACTAGGTGAATTATGAGTTAAATATTAAATAGCTGGATGCATGATAAAGACGACCCAGTTGCAGGATCAAAAAGTGGTCTTATACATAGGAGAAAGGGTGGCAAGCAAAATTACGCTTTTGTGTGATTTTATTCAAATTGGAGAACAAGACATTTTATATTCAAGTGTGTTTCAAGTATAGCTATTCTTCTGAGTTAGGTTTAATATTATTTATGTGTTGCATTACTATGGCTCGGCTCAAGTCATATATGTTCTTGTATTTTCTTTAAGGGCATTATTTTTGTCCATTTTGCTTTCTTTGGAAAGAAGTGATTTGTCAAACCATAACTGCATATATATATATATTTTTTATTTTTTTTAAAGAGTTTTATATAGCGCTGGCTAGACCCGGTGGTATCAGAGCGCTTTACATGAGAATCAACAATGTAACAGAAAAAGATCAACAACTACACAATAAATCCCAAAAAATAGGCAATACACTTCGGAGAGGAGAGAAAGGAGAAAAGTGGTGGAGGGGGGAGGGGAGGTGAGAAAGGGAGGATAAGGGAAGAGACAGTACAGAGAGACGAAGAGAAGTCTGTCTAAAGACCGACTGGGTAGGTGAAGACCAAGGAGGGAATCCACGGCCCAACTCACCTATAACTCCATCGGGTATTAGACAGAAAAGTGCAGTCTCAATACAATGAGAGAGGGGAGAAGGAGAGACATAAATAGACATAAATAGAGGGAGGATGCGGGAGGAGACAACAGGAGGGACGAAAGGAAGTGCAACAATGTGGTTTAACAGTATACCAGAAAAAGATCAACAATTACTCGTTACATCAAACAATCAGCAATACATTAGGAGAGGAGAGGAAGGAGAGAGAAAAGAAGTGGGGGGTAGGTGAAGTGAGAACGTGAGGCTAAGGGAAGAGACAACCGTAGAGACGAGAGGAAGTCTGTCTAAAGACCGACTGCGTAGGTGGCGACCAAGGAGGGAATCCACAGTCCATCTCCCCTATAGCTAAACCAGGTAGCTCCATCAGGCATCAGACAAAGTAGTTCGGTCTCAGGTGTCAAGAGAAGAGGTTCGCAGAAAAACAGGATGGGAGGGAAGAAACAGCAGAAAGACGAAGGAAAGTCTGCCCAAAGACCGGCTGGGTAGGTGACAGTCGAGGGGGAAGTCCCAAAGCTCATCTCCTCTATAGCTATCAGGTAGCTCCACCGGGCTTTGGCCAAATAGCTAGGTCTAATCCGGAAACAATTAAATAACATGGAGGGCAAAATAAATGGAGCGTAGAGGGGAGGGAACAGGGAAAGTGAGAAAGGGAGGATAGGGGAAGAGACAAACAAAGAGAGACGAAATGAAATCTGTCTAAAGACCGACTGGGTAAGTGACGACCAAGGAGGGAATCCACGGCCCATCTCCCCTATAGCTAAGCCAGGTAGCTCCATCAGGCATCAGACAAAATAGCTCGCTCTCAGAAGACGCAGAAAATTCACAGGTAAACAGCGTGGGGACTAGGGCAAGGACAGGTGAGGGCAGAAGTTAGTAGCAGGGAACCGAAGAGGAGTAGAGCAGGGAGGGGTAGGGGGGAGGTAGTTCGGTAAAAGTTCCCATGGATCTGCTGCGAGGCATTCAAAAAGCAGGTCCGTTTCTTCACAGGCGCCACTATGGAGTTTTTCCGAACGGTGCTGCTGAGCGGGGTCCGAGTCCTAATACCGTAGGACACTGGCGGGGCGTCTCATCACAGTCAGGAGATTGCCAGAGGAAAAAAATCGCCCCACAAATTCAAAATGGCGGCTGGGGCCGCTAGCATGTCCAACACAGGCGCCATGTTAGAGTCAGGCACCGCTGAATTACAAATCCTCCCCAGGGTAAACTAAGTAGTGCTCTCGGGACCGCAAGGGGGTCTCAGTCAGCAAGGGAAGCCCTCTGCAGCGCCTCCCGCTACCACCAGACATCATATTTTCTCTCCGACAAGCCTCCGCTCGCCTCACCAGTTTCCTCAACGCTGCCAGGAAATGGCGGCTGCCGAGTCCACTGCCTCGCGTCAGTCACTCCCGTGATTTCCTCGCTTTGCCCAAGGCTCAACGCCGCAACCACAGTGCGGCTCCACAACGCGGCTGAAGAGGCAGTAATCGGCTCTGGGACGGTTCGGACCCTCGATAGAAAGAGTCACATACGGGCTCCATTTTCAGGTCAGGCATGCCAATGATAGAACCTCCATAAAAGCACAGTCTATCATAGATAGACTGTAGATGGTAATGAAGCGGTGCTCTACTTTACTTTATGCTCTGTGCTTTTTTCTGAAAATAAGGGATTCCCTCTGTGTTCTCTCCGTGTTTTCACCTGCTTTGTCAAGGGTGCGTTTGCTGTATCCTCATTGTTGAAATCTTTGTCTCATCTCATCATTCGCTTTCTGGAAGCCCCCTTCTGAGTTGCATATTCTCCTGGCTCTCAAGTATTCACCATAGGGGATACCCCATATCTGACTAATAGGGTGGAAGCTCTGGGCATGTAGTAAGCTGTTCCCTGCACTTGGTTTTCTATAGAGCGAGGTAAGGATTTCCTTGTTCCTAACTTCAATCTTTACATTGAGGAATTCTGCTGTAGGAGTGCTGATCTGACTCGTGAATTTAAGGTTCAAAGTGTTCTCTTTTATTTCACTTACAAAATTCTCAGCAATATCAATGTCCCCTCGCCAGATGACGAAAATATTGTCAATAAATCGAAGTCATGTCACTATTCTGATACTCCATTTTTCCAGTGGGTGGTTGTTTAAAATCTGGTCTTCCCACCACCCCACCAGTTATCAACCGCAGGATTCAATCAGAGCACACGGCCATGCAGCGTCTTTCCGATGCACCTGTACATATGATTTTTCTGTTGTGAATTTACGGTGGCTGCTTTTATATTATAATGCCCTAAGTAACTTCGTATCAAAGCATGACTCTCCCACACTTTTGCATCATAAGCTCTCGCCCAAAAAGACAGCTTCACTTGATTGCCATCCTCTTAGTTGTGTTCGGCTACAAACAATCATTTATTTCTCAAATTACACAATATCACCACCGCCTTGAAGTGTTCAAATACTAATAAAATTGGTAAAAATGACCATTCTCCTTCCTCTTACTAGTACACTGTTGCTCATGACAGGTTAAATCATTTTTATCATTAATTTCGCAGTTGAGAAGGTTGCAGACAGTAAAAATTGAAATAAGTTATGGTACTGTGTCAGAATTGTAAATAATTAGCATGCATAATATTATGATGATGCATAAGTATGAACAGCACATCATTTATGGACCATACATTATGCTAATATGAGCAGATTTCTCTTTTGCCAGCCGATATATTAATCGAAACGTACAGTACGTTTTGTCCTTCTTTTACGAGGAATTAAACATGCTCACACATCATTAGACTGCTGTCATGTGTACCAGCAGCTTTGCCCTGTCTTATTTTAGAAGGCATTTACTTGCATTTGCAATGAATGTGTCTCCTTGGAAACAGCGTTCCCAGTATGCAGTGGGAAAGAGGAAATGTACTGTGGAGCTCTGTGTTTCGGTTGGTGAATGGTCTGCTGCAGGGAGAATTAGCATTTGTTTGTTAGAATGTATTATCAAGCTCATTAAACCTTTAATTAATTATGAGACAATCAAGCTAAATACGCACTTTATTCGCAGAACAGAGTTTCTTTCAAAGAATTAGGGTTGCCTCCACTGTGTTCCTGGGGTTTGTACATGCATATTTACATATATTTTTCTACATTTAAAGCATCTTATATACTGGTATGGATTCTTAGAAGAAGACCCCCATATGAAATCGTGACTCTTTTCTCTGGCAGCATATAATCGTATGTGTTTGCTGTCACCCTCGTGAAATGACAGCGTTAAAAAGCATTTGCTAAGCCAATAGATGTTTAGTTATTTTGGTGAATGCAGTTGAAGAGACAGATGAGTGAGTGCATGGATGAAAGAAAAATGATTGAGAACATGGACAGATGTGGATGGCTGAGTGAATTAGTGCATAGATGGAATTTTAGATTGACTGGTAAGTGAATGATAGAATGACGTATACAAGGGCAGAGAGGGGCACAATGTAAACAAAGGCACAGTGAATTGGGTGAGGAAAGTTAATGTGTGAGTATAAGGTCTAAAGAGTGATTGCACGGATATTTTTCACTTGTTAGCAGTATCAGCTGACAAACAAAGACTGGATACAGACAGAACTCCTCTTATATAGAAGATAAATTCAGGGGCGAAATGGCGGGAGAGCGTCATCAGAGTTAGTCAAAGAAAAATAAAATGATAATAAAACAATATAATTGTATTTTTTTGTGTTTGGCTCTGGCATGTGTGTAGGGTGAGGCTGGGCCAGGCCATGACAGGGAGAAGTGGTGGACACTTAGAAGTGAATATGTCAATTTGGATTTTCTGTCTTAGGCCGGCCAAACAGACATGTACTCTTCTATTTCTCCAGCCACTGCTGTGTTGCACAGCCAGGTTGGAGAAAAGATGCAGGCTCCCAGGCACTGTGTGAGCTGCAGACTACGCCACTCAGGCCAATCCTGATGCTGGTCTCATAGCAGCGAAAGGTACGTTTTTAAAATTACTATCTTCCCTTAAATTCACCCTCCCCTTCTGCCCATTCCACTCCCCCACTTCACTTTCATTTTGTGGTGGCCACCACTGTATGCATTTGCCACAGTTCATCATATTATGAAACCAAAATGTTTGGTTAAATAACACCAGCATCATGGCAAAATCTACTGATTTTTGAATCAGGTACATTAAAGCAGAACTTTCAAATGTTCAATTAAAAATATGTTCCAGAATTTGAGGCACGCTTCAGTGAACTCTTATTTTGCCTTTGGAAATAAGCCTTAAATGTCAAACTGTATTCCTCACTACCCCCTTTGTCAGACCTTCAGCCACTGATGACTGGGACTGTTGTCTGCTTAGGGCAGTGGTCTTCAAACTCTGTTATGCTAAGCCCCTCTGAGCACAATATTTTGAAGTCAGGCCCCCCTCAAATTCCAAAGGCGGCGGATTGAGTCAAGGGTAATGAGTCTTCCTAAGGGCTTCGCTTCCGATCTCGTTCAGAAAGCAGTCCGAGCTGAATCGGTTCCTGAATGCTTTCTGACTGACTCAACCACGAGCCTTCTGAGCGACGGAGGACAATACATTGCATGTTAAAATTCTATCGGGTCGTACAGAACACGATCCATCCATCCGGTAACAGGGCCGATGTGACCGTCTAGTGCGGAATCGTTCAAGAATAGCATGCCGCTTACGAATCAGACTAATTTTAACCCTCGAGCAGATGACAATGCATTCGACTCGGTTTCGGAACCATGTCAGTCTGTGTATCAAATATCTAGGGGAAAAAAAGTCAAAAACTGTCAAAACAACAAATAGCTACGCCTTCCTCAAAAATAAGCCACACCCACAAATTCTCCATTCTCCTTTGCCACAATTGCAAATAGATCCAAGAGTTGCCACCACACATTTCTTGCTCTCTGCCTCACACACTCACACTTCACACACCATACAACTTGCACAGATTTTATTTCATAAACACACACTCTTTTTCATATTCACACTCACCCTCACCTTCATACTCACACTCACCCTCACCATGGCCAAAAGGAAGCAGCCACGTTTTCAGATAAGGAGTTGGAAGTGCTTGTAGATGAAATTGTCAGAGTAGAGCCACTGTTATTTGGGAACCAAGTCCAACAGACCCCCCTGTCACAGAAATAGGATGTGGGAGAGGATAGTCAACAAGGTGAACACTGAAGCACCTTGCATGCACACAATGGATGACACCAGGAACAGGTACTATGATGGGCGAAGGAGGGTCAAGAAACTGCTCAGCAGGGAACACACCCAAAGCCAGCAGACTGGCGGTAGCCCTCCTGCACAACCAGTTCACTTCACTTCCTGGGAGGAGAAGGTGCATGCCATCCTTCCGCCAGAGAGCATCCATGGACTCACAGATGCACCAGAGATTGGTAAGTACCCATTCCACATTAAATTGAAGTGACCAATGACACCCCTAGAGACATCACTGTAAAGGATAAAGTTAAACAAATGACTATTTAAACTTAGATAAAACATTAGAGTCAAAGAGAATGTGAAGTGTATATCAGGTTGATAACAAACATGCCTGCAAAAAAATTGAAAATGCACCAAACCAGTATTTTCCACTCACTCATAGGAAAGCTGAGTCACAGGTACTCTGTTTGAGTTGGCTGGGAAGGTGGGTCTGGGCACAGGCACTATGGAACTTGTAGTTGCAGCAAATACTCCTCCTCACACACAGCTCAAACAGACCCACTGCAACTATGCAACCCTCACAGTGAGTGGAAATTGACTTACAAGATGGCTGACACTGCTGCATTCTGTCGGAAGCACAAGGCCTTGATGGAAGTTGTAGTTAACTCAAACAACATGCACCAGTGTCAGACATCTTGCCAGTACTTTTTCACTCACTCATAGGAAATCTGAGTCACAGGTAGTCTGTTTGGGATGGCTGGGAAGGTGGGTCCCAGCACAGGACCCATGGGACTTGTAGTCTCAGCAAACACTTCTTCTCACACACAGCCCAAACAGACCCACTGGAACTATGTATCCTTCACAGTGAATGGAAATGGACTAGCAAGATGGCTAAGCCTGGGGACTAGTGTGAAAACACAAGGAACTGATGGGAGTTGTGGTTAAGTCAACAACAGGCACTAGTGTTAGACATCTTGAGAATATACATACATCCACGGTCAGTCAGTCAGAGGCCGAAATGAGCTGTTAGGGCAGTGTGGGAGTAGGAGTGTTTGCACTAACCACATCTCCCATCAGGCCCTGTCCCCCACACACCCAACCGTCCCACCTGGGACTACAATGTCCCTGGTGGTGAGTGGAAATCTCCTGGGAAGATGGCTGAAACAAACTGGGGACTTGTGTGAGGAGTACAAGGCCATAATGGAAGTTGTGGTTAACTCTGACACCATGCATAAGTGTCAGACATCTTGCCACTACACTTGTCCTCATTGTCCCAAAACCACTGTTTCTGGAGGCACGGTTGGGCAGGGTGTATGACAGAGCCTGATGGGAGATGTAATCAATGCACACAATCCTCCTCCCACACTGCCCAAACAGCTCATCTGGGCCTATGGCTACCTGACGCTGAATGGAGGTATACTATCAAGATGTCTGACACTGGTGCATGTAGTTTGCATGGACTACAACCTCCATCAAGGCCATGTGCTACAGACACCATGCAACAGTGTCATCCATCTTGCTAGTACATTTCCACTCACCGAGAGGGATACATAGTTCCTGTTGGTTTGCTTGGCCTGTGTGTGAGGAGGAGTGTTTGCTGTGACTACAAGTCCCATCAGGCCTTTGACCACACACACCTTCCCAAACAGCTCCTACAGCACACCATATAGAGTGGTGATCAAACAATGAGGGGTAGTATACTTGCAACATGTCTCACATTGGTGCCTGGTGTCAGAGTTGACTACTAATCACATCTTGGCCTTGTGCTCTAAACACCAGTTGCCCTTGTCAGCCATCTTGCCAGTACATTTCCTTCTACTGTCAAGGACTGCATAGTTACAAGCCTGCCGTTTGGTCCGGCTGGGAAGGCGTGTGGAGGACGGGGCACGATGGGAGTTGAAGTCAGGGCAAACATCCTTCCTCACACCCAGACCCAAAAGCCCACGTGTAACAGAACTTCACTGACAGTCAATGAGAATGTGTTGGCTAGATGACTGGAACTGCAGACTGCTGTTTGGAACTCAACGCACTGTTGGGGAGTTGGGGACAAATCAAACACCAGTCACTAGTGTCAAACCTTTTGGCAGCACATTGCCACTCACTGTCAGGGAAGGAGAGTCACAGGTAAGATATTGAGAATTTGTAGGAAGTTGTATGGAGGACAGAGCCTGGTGGGATATGGAATCAGAGCAAACACTCCTCCTACCAACCAGCACAAACAGGCCACCAGGAGCCATGCTTACCTGATAGTAAGTAGAAATGTACTGACAATATGACTGACACTGGGAACTGTTGTCTGGACAACTACGCCCTGCTGGGAGTAGTAGACAAATAGCCACCAGTCATCTATGAGAAACATCATGCAAGTACATTCACACTCACAGTCAGGGAAGCTGAGTTACAGGTAGGCTTTTGCTGATGGGTGGGAAGGTGGGTGTGGAACAAGGCCTGATGTGACTTGTAACCATTGTCTATTTTGATCCTCACACCCAGCCATGCTATCTACTCTGGGCCTACCTCACAGTGAGGGGACATATACTGGCAAGGTGGCTGAAACTGCTGCATGGTGTTGCGTTCAAGTCAGACAACAAGCACCCGTGTCAGCCATTTTTTCAGTACACTTCCACTCACTGTCAGGTAAGCATGCTTCATGGTGGGCTGTTTAGGATGGCTGGTTGGAGGAGTGTGAGCCCTGATTATATTTCCCAGCAGGCCCTGTCCTACAAACTCTATCCACCAAGCACAAATGACACACCTGGAACTAAGCATACCTGACAGTAAGTGGATATGTACTGGTATGTTGGATGACACAGTGGACTGCTGTGTAGACCACAAAGCACTGTTGGGATGTGTGCCAAATCAGACACCAGGCACAAGTGTTACACAGCTCGATAATACATTTCCAATCACTGTCATGAACCCATTGTGATATGTGGTCAGTTGTCTCTGGGTGGGAAGAGTGTGTGAACAACAAAGACTGGTGGGAGTTGGAGTTATGGCAAACCCTCCGACACCCACCCAGAATAACACCTTCATCTGGGACTATGCCTACATGACAGTGAATCAAAGTGCACTAGCAAGATGACTGACACTGGTGCATGCTGTTTGGGGCACAATGCCTTTTTGGGAATTTGGATTGAAGTGTAACCACACCATGCACCAGTGTCGCATCCTTGGTAGTACACTTGACCTCACCAGTTAGCCATAGTCACAGAAGACTTACCTGGGATGTGTGGGAGGTGCAGTATTTGGAAAGACTACAACTCACATAAGACACTGGTCAACATACAGCTTCCCAATCATCACAAACAAACCACAGTGTTTTTGAATTCACTAACATGGTGCATGATACTAGGCCCTGGTGTCAGACTTTTCCACAAATACCAACAGTGGATTGTGCTAAAAGCACCAGTCACCAGTGTCAGCCATCGTTTTCAGTACATATCTACTCGATCACAGGAAAGCATAACTTCAGAGGTGTTGTTTTTGCATGGTGGAAAGAGTGTGTGTAGTACAGGGCCTGATGGCAGTACTGGATATAGCAAGCACTCCTCATCCCATACAGCCATAAAAGACCCCTATGAACAATGATTACTTGACATTGAGTGGACATGTAACAATAGAATGACAGAGACCGGGGACTGATGTTTGGAATAGAAGGCTATGAGGGGTGTTTTCTTAAAGTCAGACACCAGTTCCCAGTATCAGACAGCCAGCAGGGACATTCTGACATACTGTGAGGTAAGCTTATGTCCTGTTGGCCTGTTTGCGTTGGGCAGGAAGGTGTATGTAGGACTGGACCAGATGGGACTTGGAAGAACAGCAAACAGTCCTACACACACAGCACAACCACTTCATCAGGGGTTATGTCTACCTCACAGTGAGATCATGTGGACTAGCAAGATGGCAGACACTGGGGACTGCTGTCTGAACCTAGCACAGTTGCCACATTTGCTTATGTACTATAAACACCAGCCACCATTTACACATATCTTGTGAACATTGTCTGGACAACACTCTTCCTGGTGGCCTGGTGGGACTGAGTAGGAGGAGGTATGTACGTTTCACAAATAGAGAACAAGCACTCAAATATCAGATTTTTATAGTTCATTGCCACAAAATTGCAGAAAGTACTATGGAGTCAATGTACAAAGTACATGATCTGTGTAGCCACAAAGCTAACCAGTCACCAATTTTGCTAGTCGCAGCCGTTCACATTTGCAGAATGAGATGATAACAAGAAGCACCTCATTCACTCCATTCCACCAACCTTCTGGCTAAGTTAAGAGAATGTGAGTGTGTAGGCAGCCACACCAATGTGACTGACAAAGACATGCACTATGTCCAGTATACAGGCACAAAAAAGTACCTACTTAGGGAGAGAAAGTGTTTGTATCTCAATATGAAAATAAAGATGTGGACAACACAAACACATGTGTGTCATTCACAGGGTGTCAGGAACCAGTCAATGTATTTGGACATGTAATTGCAACATGCCCAGTTGCACATACCTGGACATGTCCATCAACCCCCCTCTTGTCAAAAATACATACCAAAAAATAGTCCAGCTTCATGGATGAATGAGACCGATCTATTTACATTAACTCATCATTAGATTCATAAGCCTATGTAATGTGTATGATACGAGGGGCAGTGGACATTCATAGCAGTCATTGTGTTGTTTATGCACCCACAGGGTGAGCTGGGGACACCACTGGAACAATCCAGGACCGCCAGTCCCAGTCTCTGGTCGACCAGGAGCTCTCCGGCATTGATCTCTCTCATCCATCGTCAGACGACGAGGACCGGTCTGGCCCATCTGCCTGGGGTCACCCCACAGCACCAGCGGCAGCAAGATCTGGATCCTCTGCAACCTCTCCCATCACAGCAGACAACACACAGCTGACCCCTGTATGGACACATCAGCCCAGGACAACATCAATAGCACAGCAACACAGGGCATTCAGGATTTGCAGGGCAACAACACCACTGTCAATAATGAAGGAAGCTCTGCGTCTGCTGTGCCAGCAGCAACAGGTCCCAATCGGGTGGGAAGGGATGGTGGGAGAGGCCATGTGGACCGGCACCATCATGCAGCTGGTGCTGCTGATGAGGAGACCCAAAACATCTCCTGAATCCTCCATGCTTATGAAGACTCACAGGGAGAAATGGGCCAGGTTGTAGGGATCCTCAGTACCATGCAACAGAAGCAGGCAAGCCATAATGAAAAAATTGAATGGTACATCGATAAAATTAATGACCTGATGGCGATACACTGGGACATTCTCACCTCCCTCAACCAGATTGCCTTCAACAAGTTCACACCTCCCTGTGTGCCCTCATCATCCAGTGCAACAACATATGCATCAACCGCAGGGAGGGATGTGGACTCTGACGGAAAGCACCCTGCACTGCCACTGCCTGGGCCTAAGGATCCCCAGAAAAATGTGGAGTCAGTCATCCAATGAAGAAACAACGAGAGACTGATGGCTATGCATCACCCCAAGGAAGTGACTTCCTGCTCCAGATATCCTCCATTGTGTGCCAAGCATTCACAATGTTGACTATCATTGAACTGTCCCACATTGACTGGAGGGTATAAGTTGAACTATGGACTCTAATAACTGTGGATCTCCGTTGGAATATTCCATCACAAGCACTGCCAACTCCTATCTGCACTGTGTTTTTGTTTTTTTGTTGTTGAGCACTCCACCATGGTGGGTACTGATTTCATCATATGATTCGCTAAAATAAATCACTTTGCACATAAAACCTGATCATGTTGTGTCTTTGAATTTCAAATTCAAAAATTGCAATGTAGCAGAAGATCACATAGAATAAAGTGTCTACGACATTGGTTACACAGCACTTCAAACATTTAAAGAACTGGCTTGTGAGTAAATGTCACTTGTCACAGCATGTTAGATAGACACAACCAGGTTATCACTCGGCCCGTAGGACATGGAACAGATGCAAAGAAAGTCCATAGCCAAAAATACTAGCACCATATGCAAGCACAATCAAGAATAATTGTCAAAAACTATTTCATCATGGAGCAAGTATTGTATCAGAAGATGTGTGAATAGAGATACGGCACACCACAATGTTGAGCACAGGTTTATTCTCTGCATACAACCTGGCACATCAACCCAATGTCAATTCACATTACACAATAACAAAATGCACATAAGTAAAGAAAAATGAACATCAGTTGAAATAGAAAGTGTGTGTCAGGGATTTCTACAGCAGTTCAATGTTGGAGTATGTCACAGCAACACAGGTCTTGTCAGGTCACAATTCTGCAGTTGACATGGCAAAATACCTGGTAAGGAGAAACACAGTGTAGCCATGAGCTAAGATTTGCCCTAACACAGTGCATGTTTATTTACCCCTTTCAAAAACTTTTCATACAACAAACTTAATGACAATTTCCATATACTCACAAACATACATACACATTGTCCACCAGCAACACAACAGACAACAGTTGGGGTTAGTTACCTCCTCTCATTGCATACTTACAATGGATCACTGACAGAATATTGAAGAGCAGGTAAGTACAAAAATATTGAATCCAAAATATTATTTTGAATAATATAGTTTGTAATAATATCGAATTTTTTAAATGTCTAAAAAGTAATGTAAAATAATAAAATAATGAATATAATTAAGTAAAACATACATATACATACTTAAATAACCTTAACATTATTAAATATTTAATGTAATTTAAAAAATAAATAAACATGCATTGTTATTTTTTAATACATATATATTAACTTAATGATATTAAAAAAATATTAAGTAATTATTCCCTCCCCTTCTTCCCTTCCCCCCTTATTCCCTCCCCTTCTTCCCTTCCCCCCCTACCCCACTCCCACCCCAAACCCCTCCCTTTTGTCTTATTTTTTTTCAAAGGAAGTGTTTGTATTGTCAACGCTCCGCCCATCACCACCTTTGGTTTTTCTTTGTTCGCCCTAAGTTGGCAGGGTATGCTCAGACGTGAGTCGCTTGCTCACTTTGCCACTGGGGTCAAGCAAGCCCGGCTGAAGACGGCTGTAATGCCAGAAATCGGTCCTGGGAAGCTTGATTCCGGTCCAGGGAAGACATGGCTTGGCAGCTCGGGCTGGACTGTTCCCATGAGGCACAGGGTCAGACTGATTTGCATATGGCCATGTCTGAACTGGGGTGGCGGAGTGAGTTAAAGAACGGTGATGGATTAAACCCAGATCTGTTGACTGGGGGTGAGTTTTTGTATTGTCAACGCTCCGTCCATCACCACCTTTGGTTTTTCTTTGTTCGCCCTAAGTTGGCAGGGTATGCTCAGACGTGAATCCCTTGCTCACTTTGCCACTGGAGTCAAGCAAGCCCGGCTGAAGACGGCTGTAATGCCAGAAACCAGTCCTGGGAAGCTTGATTCCGGTCCAGGGAAGACATGGCTTGGCAGTTCGGGCAGGACTGTTCCCATGAGGCACAGGGTCAGACTGATTTGCATATGGCCATGTCTGAACTGGGGTGGCGGAGTGAGCTAAAGAACGGTGATGGATTAAACTCAGATCAGTTGACTGGGAGTGAGTGTTTGTATTGTCAATGCTCCGTCCATCACCACCTTTGGTTTTTCTTCGTAAAATTACTATTCCCACTCCAGGGAGTGCAACAGTAGGGAAAGCGTTAGATAGTGGAAGGGAAAGTGTTGGATAGGGTAGGGGTTAAAATTACTATTCCCACTCCAGTGAGTGCAACAGTAGGGAAAGTGTTGGATAGCGTTGGGGGAAAGTAATGATTTAATATTTAAATAAAAATTAATTAATTATCAATACCAATAAAAAAAGAATTAAAATGATTTACCAATTACTAAATATTAAGTAATTAATTATAAATACCAATAAATATTATTTATTAAAACATGATTACCTATTATTAATTAACAACAAATTATTATTCACAATCAAAAATTAATAAGTAATGAAAAAATTACCAATTAATAATTTATTAATAGTAAAATAATTATCAATACACAAAAATAATTGCAATAATTAATACATTACAATTAAATTATTTCCCACCCTATTCCCCTATAAACCCACAACCCGCTCTGACAAATGAATTAATACAATTAATATGATTATCAATTAATCAATTAATAAAAATAATAACCAATTATTAACAATGAATTATCAATTAATAAAAATTAATTACCAATTAATAATTATTTAACAATACATTAATTATCAATACCAATAAATAAAAATAAATATTTACTTAATAACAATTAAATTACTTCCCACCCTATTCCCTTATGAACCCACAACCCGCTACAGAACTAAAACGCAAAATTACATTTGAAAAAATTAATAATTCCTAAAAATGAATATTTAATTTACTATAATTAAATTACTCACCACCCTATTCCCCTATAAACCCACAACCCGCTACAGAATTAAATTACGCACAAATTAAATACCATAAAATTCATTACTTAAAAAAAATTCAAGCATATGTTACAAAAATAATACATACTTTTAACACATATACTAACACTTAAAACACTATATAAAAAGTTCGATATTTTTAACAGCTATATTATGGCAGTCGATATTACTAACTTCGATATTATGAAAATCAATATTTCTTACCTGAATTTTGATATTCTGCACCACTATTTTTTGGCAATTCGATATTCTGTCCATTCTATATAAAAAACTTGATATTCTGTCAATTCGATATTTTGTTCCGATATTGTGACTGTTCATCACCTACAATCATGTGAAGAAGTTGTAGATAAGCTGTTGTCTCAAATTCATGCCATCATTATCATTCCCACTGTCATCTTATCCTAGGCAGGATCCTCCCTTGCTGGTGGCTGCTGGTCTCTGTTGTCTTGTATGAGTGGTATTTCCCTCCGTATAGCCAGGTTGTGGAGCATGCAGCAAGCAACGATGATCTTGCACACCTTCAGTGGGGCATATTGGAGGGCTCCTACTGTCCGATCCAGACATCGGACTCTTGTCTTCATGAGGCCACAAGTCTGCTCAATGACTTTCCAGCTCCTACCATGGGCCTCATTAAACCAGACTTCTGCAGATGTGACTGAGTTATGGAGTGGTGTCAACAACCAAGGCTAGTTGGGGTATCCAGAGTCTCCTACATTTAACACAGAAAAAAGAAACAGTTGTCTCACAACAGACCACTATCTGACATACAATCAACACACAACACACACATGCCACATCTCCTACCAACAAGCCAGGCATGGTCAGGTTGTAGCTGAGTCATCAAACTGGGGATGGCACTGTTCCTCATGATGTAAGCATCATGTGTTGATCCTGGAAAATGGGCACAGACATGGGTGATTGTCATGTCAGCCAAATATACCTCCTGGACATTGATCGAGTGGTAATGTTTGTGGTTACGATACAAAAACTCATCTGCTTGTGGTGGAACCAATGCAACGTGGGTGCCATCAGTTGAGCCAATGATATGTAGTATTTGTCCCAGTGCATAAAATTATGCCTTGATGTCAGTCAACTCTACTGGTTTTGGAACCTGATGTACTGTTACAGGTAATAGAGCAACGCTGCCAAAACAGCATGAAGGACACAACTGAAAATGGTTTGTGGCATACCACCAGAAGCGGCCACTATGTATTGGAAAGTATCAGAGGCAAAGAAATGTGAAGCTTCCATGACCTTGGATATGGCGTTGGATATGTATGACCAGGCTGCAGATGAGGTGCCAACTGCTCGGACAAATGTTCAATAATTGGCCTGGCGAATCAGTACTTTCTGATGATATCACGTTCTTCCATGGTCTGAAGGTCATGAAAGGGCCTGTACACTGAAGGTCTTCGGCGGTACCTATGCGTAGAGTATAAACACAATTGGTATCAGCTCACAATCTACCAAGCAACATGCATTGAGACAAGTAGGGCATGAAATATGCACACAACTGAAGCTACTGAACAATAGAAATACAGATTGTAATTTGCACAGATGAGCTTAGATACATATCACAGATTCAGTACCCTTCCCAGTCATGTTAACAAGATATGGTGACACACCCATTATGGTGGTGGAGTATATGAATCATTAGTGTCTGACATCATAAGTGTGAGCAAGCATCACATACACAATAGTTGCACAGAAAAAATTATGATATTTATGTTTTTGGAACAATTACATGTTCAATAGGAAGACATAAGAGGATCATGTGATGCAAGAGATGTGTGACACCTGATATTCACAGTGTGTCACACACTCAATTATGCCCACCACTGTCACAGTGTGGACACTGTCAATTTTCATGTCTACATTTCACATACAAATGTCACATACACAAAACTTTGTCCAATGTTGATTGTTATATTTGACTTGTGTCTTTCCTTTCCCTGGCTGTGACTTGCCTGTTGCTCAGCTAGTGTGAGTGGTTGAATGCCTGATGACATCATGGAATGTTTGGTGCCTGGCTTGTATGTGGAGTGGCAGTTGATGGCAGGCAGGCTGAGCGGCAGGTAGGCTGCTCCTGTTGGGGTTTCCATTTCATATATCTACTCTCTTATAATTAACCTAACCTGGAACTAAGCTTTAATAAATCCAACCTATTTCATACACCTGGCTCAAGGATCATCTATTTACAACATTTATAAAGCAAATATTTAAAAAGACATCATTCACTGAAGTCTTGGACACACAGATAGACAAGTAATTCACATTACACGTACAAGCTGAAGAGGTAGATTAATGTCACTGTCTACTCATACAAAGGTAAAAGATATAGCCATTACTAACACAATGGACATCTACAGTCTGAAATCACGACAATTGCACAATGGGGCATACAGTCCCCAAGTGCAATTTAAATTGCACTCTCAGCAACATGCTCCTTTGCAGGGGTACTGATATATCGCCCACCAGGAAAGGCGCTGCAATTTATCCATCCCCTGCCAGAAGTGGCTGAAACATTAGTCAGCTCTTGCAGCAACACCACATTATTGGGCGATTTCAATCTACACTTTGATGATCAAAACAACATTGAAGCGTTTGAATTGTCCCAATACTTAGCTGCCATGCATATGGAGCAAAGAGTGGTAGGCCCTATGCACATCAAAGGCCACACACTCAACCCAGTGTTCTCCAACAACAATATATTGACTGTGGGGACCCCAATTTCCCTACCTTGGTCGGATCACTCTCTGATCCCCATTAGCATAAAAAGTCCGCTACAATGCTTCCACTCAGAAACCAAGTGGAAGAAAGATCGCCTCTGGGCTAAATTGTCCACTGAGAGGTGGGCTAAGGTATTGGAGAGTACAAAACCCATTCTAGACTTAAATGTCACGGAAGCTGCTGAAAATTATATAACTGGATTGAATCAGCACTGGATATAGTGATCCCAGAAAAAGAAATGGCCCATAGGGAGAGAGAAAGGACAGCTCCATGGTACTCACCCCAGCTCAGATCACTTAAACAGACTTATAAACACCAGGAAAGAAAATGGAGAAAGGATTTTAGCGAGAGTAGGAAAATGGATTATAGAAAGGCTATATGAACCTAGCAAGCTGAAATAAAAAAAAGCCCAGGCATCCTACTATGAGGGAAAAATTACCTCAGCTGCCAACTCCCCTAGGGAAGTTTTCAACATAGCACAGAACCTACTTGAACTTCCAATCCTGGAAACCACCATCTCTTCTGATCAGTGTAACAAAATTTCAGACTATTTCCAAGAAAAATTTCAAACAATCTATAACACTTACCCTTACCCCACCTCACCTTTGCCTGGTGACACCTCTGTTCCAACTCCTTATACTGACTCGAATGAGATTAATAGAGTCCAAACCAATAAGGGACATACCCTGGAGAACTTCCCTCTCTTAGATCTAGCAACGCTCCCAAAAATCTTTTGCCAGATAAAATTGGGTTCACTTAGTGACCAGGCAACACCCCATCACATGGATAGGGTCAAAGGGGTGGTGTTACTGATGAAGCAAAGCTTCGCATATTTTGCGGCTTGCCGAAATCAAGAACCTCGTTTATGTATAACAAGGTAATAAATGTACGTCTTACTAACATTTATATTAAGTTTGAGCAAAGTTTAAGGCGCTTGCCTATGTGTATTTCTAATGAAATTAATCCGTGTCCTTTTAAAATGGCCGCCGCTTGTATTTTAGTTACTGCGCATGCGTCAGCCACACTCACGTGTCCTGACGCGTCTGCAGAAGTGGAGGGAAAGTTATGCGCATGCGTAATTCATAGCTGTGCTTATCATGTGGTACAGCTCGTGCCACTGCTCTTGTGTCCGTGTCAATGTAGCTAACATTTAATGCAATTAAGTTTATTTCTTGATGATGAGTTAAAAGTACAAACCCTGTGATGTGTTTTCATAATGACATTATTATGTATTAATTTGTTTTCGCTTACTTTTCATGTACCGCGGGAAATGGGGGTCTGAGTGAGAGGAGAGCCATATTGGAGGTCCCTTCTGCGCCTGTGCGACATTCGGCAGCACGAGGGACCTTGGCTGATGGAACATAGCCAGCTGGCAGTGATGGGCGAGATGCTCCTGAGAAAGTCACCTCTGCCCTGCGAGAACAGCGAATGTGGCTCCTTATGTGATACATTGTTATATTCCGCTACAGTTAGCTCATGGGAACCCCAAATCTGCTAGGCGGTACCCAAATATGTTAATGAAGGCTTCAATTCGCGTATTGTGATTGGTGTGTTACCCAAACCCTACCTTAGGACCAATTGAAATTGAGGGATTCTGACACTTTGCAACATTGGGGGGTGGTACACTGTCCCCAAACTGTATATCTACCCTGGGTTCACCTAGTGAACCGTCCGACTTGTCTGGTTTAGCTGACCTGTCACTGACCCAACGCACTCAATAGGTGACTGAAGATACAGAGCGCTGCGGAGCACTCTGTCCGAATTTGACCATAGGCTAAGGTTCTACTGAACCTTAAAGTGCTGGCAAGGCACGTAGCTGGGAGTTCGCTGACTCAATCGGGGTCTTGATCGATAGCTGCAGAGCGGGTGGAGCGCAGGCGTTGCTTCCGAACTGTGGGTTCCGGTCCTGTCCTGAAGAGGGTCCTGTCCTGAGGGTTTGCCGTCCTGTCCTGAGGGTCCTGTCCTGATTCCTTTTTCCGAGGGTATCCTGTCCTGTCCTGGGTGTCCATTCTGCACCTGCTGTCCTTTGAGGGGTATCCTTCCTTGAGGGTTTCCTGTCCTTAACTGACCCGTGGCCAGGGTTTGGTTTCCACACCTTTTCTAGGTAAATATTACTCTGAACCTCTTGAAATTCTTGCACCTTCTGAATTTCTAACTTTTGCTTAAATAAAGTTCAACATTGCATATGTTATATTTCCATGCCTTTCCGCAACTATTGAAAGTCATTTATAATTTTTGCAAAGTTATTCTTATGCCTTCTCATTTGTTAGAAATTATATTTTGCATAGCAGTGTGTCATTTTCTGATATGGTCTAGAACTTCGTTGCCTAGGTTGTTCAAAGGCCCCTTCACCTTAAGTGAAGCGTGTTATTCATTATAAGCTCTTCTATAGTCACACACACTTAGTCTATCCCTGTCTAGATAATACTGACTTACATAGTATTTTCTCGTTACATTTTATTTAGTACCTTGATGATTACTCTGTCATTATTTCTTTCTGCCTATGTGATTTACGTTATCTTGGTTATTGATTGCCTTATTTTACTGTACCTCATGCAAGAAAATATTGAACTTTAGATAAACATTTTAAAACTTCCAGTTGTCCGTGGTCATTTAAACAGTATTTGAATGGTATTGGTGGGGTTTGTATTTTGCTGCCTTTCCTTTACAGCTAGCTCCCTGATTCATTGTGGTCATTAGGCACCCGCATCGGTGGATGGTAAGTCGGGTGCACCGAAATTTGGTAGCAGGGAACACACACACACCAACTTGATAGAGCTCGTGAAGTCACCTGATCGATGTATATGGTGATTTGAAAGTATATGGGCCCTGAAGCCGGAAACGGCGAAAACTGTTGGTCGGGTGGCCTCGCGCGCTCTATCAGTTTTCTGGTAGCTAGAGGATGGTTAGGGACTAGCTAAAGGTTAGGCAGGATTAGTTGGACTAGTTAAGTCGGAAGCTGCTATTATATTAATGCTGCTATAAGAGCGGCTGTTCTGAGGGAACTGATCACTCTCTTGTGAATACGCTGCTGAAATTCATGAATTTTTGTATTGTCATTATTCTTGTTCTTATATTATTATATGTACTAATCCATGCAATTGTCAATCGTTTAGTTAAGTGTTGTCCGAACTCCCCGGGGAATTGAAAGGGCAAGTGGTGAATAGAATCCATTGTCCTGAGGTCACAGGTTCGAGGAAAGTTAGGTGCAGGTTAGGATAACCGGGAAGCACTAACTAGGGTTTTCTGAATACATGTGTGAATAAATGACAGTAACGGGGTTCATTGGCAAAATTCCCATAGTGGCGTAACCTAGTAAGGGTCACATCGGAAGAGTAGCAGGCTCCTCGGAGCTAGCGTGAAAGCGGAGGGGTCCGCTGAGAAACCTTAAACTCGGAACATATCCCGGAAAGAAGTGGATGAGTTTAGGGGAATAACAGGTTCGTCGATGCTAGAGTGAAGGGTAGGCGGAAGAGATCTGCCCGCAGCGAGTGAAAAGTAAATGGAAGTAGTTTACTTGCAGCAATAGAATTCTTTCTCTGTCTAGACACTTGAGCACTGTGGCGAATGTGTATTTGTTGTAAAATAACCAAGCACTGAGCACTTTAAAAGAAAGAAAGTTTCCGTTACCTTGTGAAGGGAGGGAGTCAGTCGCGAAGCGCCTCTGACGTCACTCTGTGTCGCGCTGGGATTGGTAGACGCAGCGGGCGGGTAGCGGAGCTGAAATTGTAAAGGAGGGGTGAGCGCCGGAGCGTGGGAACTGTCTCACGAAGGGGCCGCGCACCCATTGGCGGAGCTTATTTTGTGTCGCGCACCCATTGGTTGCACGAATTTTCTGAAGCGCATTCTGATTGGAGGTAGTTTGTAAACAAAGTTAGCGCAGAAGTCGTATGTGGCACTCGCGGACTACAGAGACTCGACCTGATCCAAGGCATCTAGGGTTTGAAAGGGATCAGTGGAAGGCTAACAGATACGATATTATGTACGGAACCAAGAGAAAAATGTCCCTTGTAAATAAGGTGAAAAATTATTTTAAAACGGACAAACCGATTAAATCTAGGGAAGGTGTTCTTGTCCCAGCACCCAATACTCCCGCCTCATTCATGATGTTTGACCGAGGGTACAATACCTGTGTGTGGCTGGAGAATTGGGTGAAGTATACAAAGGATGACGGAGTATTGGCGTTTCCGTTAGATGGTACTTTCAATGGTAGGATCTTATTTAATTTAAGAACCCGAATGAATGAGCTGCATCCCAGACCAAGACTAACGCAGTATGAGGCATTAGAGGAATGGGAGATTGAGGCTTTTGAAAGAGAAAGACCCCGAATGGACAAGGGTTTGACCAAGTGGTACCCCAGGCAGAAACAGGAGTCCAGGGATAAAAGTATGAAACAGTGGAGACAAAGCATGATTGTTGAGGGTCTGTTTCCCATGATGCCGGCATGTCATAACATTGGAACGGGTGAGAAAAGTACTGAAAAATGTAAGCATTGGGGGGCCCTGGGGGATTCAGATGATGAACTAATAGATGACATCTGTACCAGAAGTCCGCCACCTTACAATGAGGGAACCCGACCTTCCAGTGTAGGAGATGTTCCCCGACGCCACTTCCTAAAGGAAGAAGACGGGTCCCTGGGACTGGGAGGGGGTGGTCAAGTATTACCCTATCCTGAGAAACCCGAACTGGCGGAAACAAGGGATATATATCCCAAAGTGCCCGCAAGTCAGGAAGAAAAATATCCACGTACGAAAACTTTTTTCCCCAGACCCTTGTATGAAAGCGAAGAGAAACCTTCGAATTCGGGACTGCCTTTTGTTCAACCTCCATATGGGGAAGAGCGCAGGTCCTTTAATACTGGAACTTTATTCCCGAAACCAAATTACGGGGGAGGACCAAGTGAAACGCATCCTACTGCCCCGAGTTTTACTCCTCCATTGAACCCCCAAATATTACATGACACAACTTTAAGAAGGGTACTAGTGGAAAAGGAGCAAGAGGCTCTAGCTAGACAAAGAACAGAAATAATTCAGAAAATTTCTCAGATAAATACCAGTCCTGAGGCATTGACTATTCCAGTAACTATTGGACCGGTGGTCCCGTTATACGGAAATGGTCAGGGAAATCCGATTACTCCAGTTATGACCCCAGTCATGGCAACCCCGAGACAGGAACCAATCATCATAGATGATCAGTCCAGTGAATGCGAGTCTGAAGTTGCGTTTTTGGAATTGCCAAACAAACAGACTGTAAAGGGAACACAGCAGAGGTATAACCCTTTTAATACAAAGGAAATTAAATTAGAGACAGCAACCGGTACTAGGAATGTCTCTCTGGTAACTCCGGATGAAATTGAGAGTTGGAGTCGTGAATTAGAGAAGCAGACTCCGCAAACAAAGCCTTTAGACCTCTACAAGCTGAGGGTTGAAATAGAAGAATTAATGGCAGGAAATGTGGGGTTGGATCGATTGAATACCTACTCTGAGGAAGAATTGTCGTTCATATGTAAAAGCTTTACAAGGAACACCAGAGTGCTCCACGAAAAACTGACCGAAACAGCAGTTAGTATGGGGGTAGATATCTCAAAATCCAAGCCCTTACAGAAACCGTACAGAGCAGACTTCTCAGACAAAGATATAGAACACCTGAATGTGGCAGGGAAGAAGTTGCAGATTAAAGAATTAATGGGAGTACTGCAGAAATGGGGAGATGTGGAAAGATGGAGAAGCAGATGGGCGAAAAAGAGGGAAGAGGTTCGCTCCCGACAAGTGACTCCCGAGTTTGCTTTAAGAGAGGTAGAAAAACCTGAGCAGTTATGCCCCATGCGCGAAGTTCCAGGGGGAAAATATGTGCATGTCCCCTGGTCTAGGCAGGATATTGTGTCCTTCACGAACGATTTTCCAAAATTACGAGAGAAACCAGTTGACTGGTACCGGCAGGTGGAGAGGTTCGTGAAGGTACAGAAATGTCTGTGGAAAGACCTGGATGGGTTTTTCGACATTGTGGTTCCAGTAGATTTATGGACCCAGTGTAAAATAAACATAGATTGGCCCAGTGAAGAGTATCCCAGAAACAAGGAAACAGGGGAGCCATCAAAGGAAGTCATGCGAAAATATGAGCAGGTAATTCAGCACTTGAAAGAAAAGGTGCCCGCTAAGGAAACTGATTGGACAAAAATAGATAGAACAACACAGGAAAGGGACGAGACAGTGCACTCTTTCTATGAGAGGTTATTGCAGGTATTTAAAACATACAGTGGTATTGACAACATCGACCTGAAGGATATGACGCACTTTATTTACAGGTTTGTAAATGGTTTAAGACCTGAAATTTGTCAGTGGATAAAAGACAATAAAATCTGTTGGCATACTAAGAAAATGGATGAGGTCCTGCGGTACGCTAAGTACTGCGAGGACGAGATGGCAGAAAAGAAAAAGGCCCTTAAGGAGAAGGTTATGTGGGCTCAGGTGAAGCTCGCAGAACAACAGGAAAAACAATTGAGTAACATGGTTAAAAATGCTGTGAACAAAAGTCCTGGGGGAGGGGGTGGAGGAAAGCCCCGGCCCAAATTTAGCAGGGAAGAGGCTATGAAAAAATTTCCCTGCCATCAGTGCGGCGAAATTGGACACTGGCGAAACGAGTGTCCCCAATTAGTCGATGTTAATGAGAAAACTCCTGATTTAATTCCACAGACGCAGAAAGAAAGACCAAGAAAGACTCAACCCCAGGTAAAAACAGTTCAGGTGCCTCGAGCACCCAAACAGGTATACAGGGGAAGACAGGCAGAAAATGAAGAGATAGAGGTTTGGGAAAGCGGGGAGAACAGAAATACAGCAACTTCGCAGTATCTGCTGAATGATACCTTCCTTTGTAATGATCAGGACTGACGGGGCCTGAGAGGGGAGGACGAGGAGTGCGTACTTGGCGCTTCCTTGCCGGTAGACCAGTCTGGACCATATATTGAAGGAAAGGTTGACGGAAATGATGTCACCTTTCTGTTGGACACTGGCGCTACCCGTTCTACTGTAAGAACAGTGGACGTTCCAAACCTACCCCTCTCGGGAGAAAATATCCAAGTAGTAGGTGTATCTAATCAATTGATTAGTACTCCTGTTACCGAACCAATGGAGATTTCAATTGGAAATTTTAAACAGATGCATAGATTTGTCGTCTGTGACACCAGTCCAGTAAATTTACTGGGACGTGATTTGCTGTGCAAAATGAACTGTACCATCTTTTGCACACCAAAGGGTGTTGAAATACAGACCCCAGATGAAGACGGCATTTATAAATTATTGTTGCTTAGACCTGACTCAGAAATTAAAAGATTGACCCTGCAGGACTTGCCCCAAGAACTACAGGAAGCCGTAAAGCCAGAGGTGTGGGATTTCACTGGAAAGGATGTGGGGTTGATGAAAGATGTGGACCCCATACAAATAGCCATCAAGGACAATGCAGTATATCCTAACACTAGGCCCTACCGAATGAATGCTGAAGTGAAAGCAGGTGTCACTCTGGAAATACAAAAATTATTGGAAGGAAACATCATACAGGAAGTGATGAGCAGCCCATGCAACTCACCGATTATGGGCATCAAAAAGCCTAGTGGCAAGTATAGGGTAGTGCAGGACCTGAGAAAGGTTAACAAAATTGTAGTTCCTTGCTGCCCTATTGTCCCGAACCCTGCAGTAATTCTGTACCAAATTCCTTGGGATGCTGAGTGGTTCACTGTGATTGATTTGTGTCATGCATTCTTTTCGATAACCCTGCACCCCGACAGCAAATTTCTTTTCTCATTTGCTTTCGAGGGTCACGTGTATTGTTGGAACAGGGTCCCTCAAGGGTATACAGAGAGTCCCTCTATCTTTAATCAGATCTTGAAAAAATGTCTAGAGACTTTAATCTTACCTGGGAACTCTGTATTAGTGCAGTACATAGACGACCTTCTATTGGCGTCTAAAAGTCACAGGGACTGTGTAGTTGACACCATTGCCCTCCTAAATCACCTGTGTGAGAAAGGGCATAAAGTGGCCCCTGACAAACTGCAGTTCTGTGCAAAATCAGTGAAATATCTAGGACATCAGATAGAAAAGGGTGTCAGAAAAGTCACTTCAGAAAGAGTGAGAATAATTCAAAAAATGCAGTTGCCCCGTACTCAAAAAGATGTCAGAATGTTCCTGGGTGTATTAGGGTACTGCAGGCAGTGGATTCTAGGATTTGCAGCCTTAGCCAGGCCCTTGATAAAAATGACCACGAGAGGAATGCCAGATGTTGTACAGTGGGACGATGAAAGTATAATGGCTTTCACAAGATTGAAAAACTGTCTGTGTACAGCCCCTGCGTTGGGAATGCCAGATTATTCCAAAGAGTTTGCACTATTCTGTGACACTCGCGATAATTGCGCATTGTCAGTCCTGACTCAAGAACATGGCACGACCAGGAGGCCTGTGGCCTATTTCTCTGCCACACTGGACCCAGTAGCCGCTGGGTTACCAGGCTGTCTGAAAGCAGTAGCTGCTACCTGTGCAAGTTTGGAGCAGAGTGAGTCCATTGTCATGGGACATCCTGTGACCGTGTATGTTTCACATGGAGTGGTAATCCTATTGACCAGAACTAAAACACAGTATCTCACCCCTAGTCGGCTGACTAAATACGAGAGGATTCTTGTGGGTGCAGCAAATGTGAGCATTGTTAGGTGCGGTATTCTGAACCCTGCCACCTTACTCCCCGACCCCTTGGAAATGGAAGGTGGGGATGATGATGAACATGATTGTATTGATCTGACAGAGTTCAGTACCAAGCCACGCCCAGACATAAAAGAAGTACCATTGCCTGAGCATGATAAAGAACTATTTGTGGATGGTTCCTGCCTAAGACATGAATTAGGAGGCTTGAGTGCTGCTTATGCAGTAGTGTCTTTCACAAAAATTGAACAAGCAGGTTACCTATATAACATCAAGTCTGCACAAGTAGCCGAATTGATAGCCATGATAATGGCTTGCAAAATTGGGAAGGACTTACGCATAACAGTGTATACTGACAGTCAGTACTGTTATGGCGTTGTGCATGACTTTGGCCAATTATGGCTGCAGAGGGAATTCATGACTTCCTCAGGTACTCCCATTCGGAATGCAAAAGTTGTTCATGACCTTTTAGAGGCCATCCAGTTGCCCAAAGAACTGGCAGTGGTAAAATGTACTGCTCATCAAAGGAGCATGGACAGAGTATCAATGGGAAACGATTATGCTGATCGAGTGGCTCAATGGTGTGCCAAAGATCGGTATATTGTAAATCCAAAACGAGGGGGGCCAGGAACCAGCTGCCAGCTTCAGGTGTTTGAGGAAGTGCCTACATGGGATGAGGTGAGAGAGTGGCAGGAGTCGGCTCCTTGGCAAGAAAGAGAGAAATGGAAGGAGGATGGCTGTAGACCGAGACGTGTGGATGGTGTGATTTTGGGCCCAACTGGTATGCCTGTGTTACCCCGACACTTGCTTGGCACAATGGCAAGATTAATACATGAAGGATCACACATTGGTAGGGATGCCATGATTCTGGTATTTCAACAGACTTGGTACAGCAAGAAGTTCAGGAAGGTAGCAGAGTCCCTCTGCCAGAGGTGCCTGTCATGTCAACAGATGAACCCAGGCAAAAGGACAATGGTTGAGCTGAGCAAGATTGGGAGATCAGGGGGTCCCTTTATAAAGATACAGATTGATTTCATCACCATGCCCCGTTGTGAAGGGAAACGATATGTCCTTGTCATTGTTTGCGTATTTTCAAAATGGGTAGAAGCTTACCCTACTCCTCAAAATGACGCACTGACAGTAGCGAAGTGTTTACTAAAAGAACTGATACCTAGGTTCGGAATACCATGCATTATTGAATCAGATAAGGGTGGACATTTCCAGAATGACATACTGGCTGAACTTTGTAAGGCCTTTGGAATAAGGCAGAAACTCCATTGTGCATACCACCCAGAGGCTTCTGGAATAGTGGAACAAGTAAATGGAACTATCAAAAACAGACTAGCAAAACTGACAGATGCTACTGGCATGACCTGGGTGAAGGCCCTGCCCCTGGTCCTGATGGGACTGAGAAGTGTTCCAGACCGCAAGACAGGCCTAAGTCCCCATGAAATCATTATGGGAAGAGTGATGAGACAAGCATGGGTACCAGGAAGCAAACTGTTGAGTATTACTGATGATTTGGTGCTTGAATACTGCAGAAGATTGGGTGACCAAGTGCGTTCTATCTCTCGCCAGATTGGAGACGACGGCATCCTTAATCCAACGACTCCTCTCCACAACTTGGTTCCAGGAGACTGGGTCAAAATAAAGAAGCACACTCGATCAAGCTGTCTGGCACCAAGGTGGGGAAAGAAACGCCAAGTAATCCTGGTGACAACCACTGCAGTGAAAGTCGCAGGTGTTCCCCAGTGGATCCACGCTGGACACACTCAGAAGGTATTGCCAGACAAAGGATTTGAAGAACCAGGGCAACCAGCAGAGGACCCTGAAGGAGCCAGACCAGTAGCAACTGACAACGAGCAGCCCAGCACCAGTCAGGTTGCAGGAACAGCAGACGTTGGCCCAGGAGTAGTTGACTGCGAACTGCCAAGAAACCAGCCTGCTGAAGAGGTCCAGGAAACTGAGCCAGGAGTAGCTGAAGACGAGCTGCCAAGCATATGGCCAGAAGAATGGATACCGATGATTGATCTGACTGAAGATCCTATCAGAACAAGAGAACGACTTAGTGAAGGTAGAGAGTGGACTAGTCAGGAAAAGCAAGGCACAGGCGAAGAACCTCAGCCGCTTGAGATTCAAATCAAAACTGAGGAAGGAGAAGGTCAGACAGGGACAGAGCACGTGATTGATACAGAACAAGTGAATAAGACTGAACAAGTGCCCGATACTGAACAAGTGCAGGATACAGAGCAAGTGTTTGATACTCCTCCACTAACTCCTGATGTGGATAAGGGACAGACTAGACATAGAGTAATAGTTCGAGCAGAAGAAAATCAAGAGATCGAAGTGCTTGAACAGGATCAGATAGGGTTAGAAAAACGGGTTCAGGAAACAGAAACAGAAACAGAGACAATTGAAAGCCAAAAACAAAATATTCCTGAACAAGGCCAGATTAGTAACCAGGCAGAAGAATTTGATGCTAGCCCTGGAACTAGTCAGATAAGGGAAGTAGGAGAAGAAAGTGGAGAAGAATTACCACAAGATAAAGAGAACAAGAGAAGAAGAAAAGAAAGTGAAGTCAAAGTACCGACTAAGAGACTAAAGAAAAGAAACAACCTTGAGCCTAGGTTTGTAAAAAGACTGAGACTAAGGATAAAGACAGTAGAAGAAAAACGTGCAGAAGCAAGAAGAAGTGCTCGAATAGCAGAGCAAGAAGAAGACTCTTCCAAAAGAAGGAGTGAGCGGATAAAAAGACAAAACAAAAAGTACAAGTCTCCTGAATGGACACTGGTTTTGGAAGAACTTGAAGATCTTGATATAACTGACGTAAGCGACGGAGAACCTGTCCCAGAGTACTCAGCTGAAGAGGAAGACGAGCCACCGTGAATTTGCACAAAGTAAGCTAGTTGTGTAAAAAGTAAAAAAAAGAGGGGTGAGAACACTCCTACTGAGCTAAAATGTCTGATTCAACAGTGAATGGTAGACCTAGTTGCAGCCGTTTTAAGACGTGTTGCAAGGTGTGTATATGTAGTGTAGTAGTGCTGATAGTTATCTGGATAGGATTAACAATTTTCATTCCCTTTGCTGTAAGTAAAGATACTAACATTGTCCCTACTGAAGTTGTAAATACTGACAATGAGGAGCTGACAACACAGAGTGTAGAAAGACATGAGAGAGCATTGAGACAAACTAAACGAGACTTAGAAGCATCAGATGAGAAAGGACTACATTATCATGGAATGAAAAACAGGACACATTTGAATGTTTTCGCAAACTTGTTAATACATTATGTAGAGACTATGGAAATTGAAGATTGCTATGTCTGCATGAAGCTACCTACTTCGGTGGCTGAAGGCGTGACATACCATCATCTGCCATTAACATATGGAATTTCCTGTAGCATTTTAGCTAGTTTATTTTACAAAAGGGGACCGTTACAGTATTATTACTCTAACAATGACGTGATCTTTTCTGAACTTCCTATACGTGGGAACTTGAATCCTGTACATACCAAAACTGACACCATAAGATATATGGGAGACTACTTTCTGACTATAGGGAACATTGACATAGCAGACGCACACAGAGATAACTTGACTTGTTCTTTGCGTGAGCAGGAAAAGATGTTCCTGAACATGGCAGAGAAAAGGAGAATTAAAATTCAGAAGAAGGCTAATGACGAAAGTCAGAAAAAGCCAAAGTGGGCAGAAAACATGGAAGGCACCTCATCTGGTGGAGCGGGTCCTGCTCTGTTGCTGGATTTTGAAAAGAAAGGCAAGCTATGTCTTCACCGCGAGAAGACTAGCTATTATAATAATGTTTTCATTGGTTCCAGTGAATGCGAACATAATTACAAGGTAATTGGAGGTTGGGGTTTCAAAAATGGGTCAGAGCCTGTGTTTCCTGGAATTTATTATATTTGTGGGGACAAGGCTTATTTCAAATTGCCGGATCACTGGTATGGAAGCTGCTACTTTGGCATTGTTTTCCCAAAAATATACCATGTGAATGGAAAAGCTGGAAGCAATGAAGATACTAATGGCTTAGTGCGTAGTAAAAGAGAAAGTATAGGTGAAATTATGGGTAGTATTTTCAGTGCACTGATACCTGGAGTGGGAGTGGTTCTGAACACTCACAGAATTTGCAAATTGTCTACTATAGTGGATGTGCTGTCTACTGAAACAGCTCATGGATTTCTGCTGGTCAATACCGAAATGGTTGCGATCAGATCAATGGTTTTACAAAATCGACTTGCTCTTGACACCTTATTAGCGAAAGAGGGCGGAGTCTGCCGGATGTTGAAGGCGCAACATTGTTGCACTTATATTCCGGATAAAAGTGTGCAGATCAAAAGATATGTGAAAAACATTACTAATTTGGCAAAGGAACTCAAACCACTCGAGGTTGATAGTGCCTGGAAGAGACTGGTAGATGGTCTCTCAAATGTAGGTCATTGGCTTGCTAGCATAGGTAAAAGCTTATTATTCAAAATTCTGATGCCAATTGGTATTATAGGTCTTATTATACTTTCCATTTTCTTATGCTGTAAATACCGCAAGCGCACCAAAAAGCACGAGGTAAATGCAAGAGGAGTGAAACGAAGTGTGGATGAGATTGAATTAGAGGAAGTGAATGATCAAATATACAAAAAGGTGAAAACTTCTCACCCTGCTAAAACTGAAAGAGAAAAGTTAGAGCGGTTGCTGGAAGAAATAGAACTTTATAAAGTGTGAAAGAAAGTTGGCATCTGGTTCCATTATAATTTGTGATGATAGTAGATATCATCAAAGAGGGGATTGATGAAGCAAAGCTTCGCATATTTTGCGGCTTGCCGAAATCAAGAACCTCGTTTATGTATAACAAGGTAATAAATGTACGTCTTACTAACATTTATATTAAGTTTGAGCAAAGTTTAAGACGCTTGCCTATGTGTATTTCTAATGAAATTAATCCGTGTCCTTTTAAAATGGCCGCCGCTTGTATTTTAGTTACTGCGCATGCGTCAGCCACACTCACGTGTCCTGACGCGTCTGCAGAAGTGGAGGGAAAGTTATGCGCATGCGTAATTCATAGCTGTGCTTATCATGTGGTACAGCTCGTGCCACTGCTCTTGTGTCCGTGTCAATGTAGCTAACATTTAATGCAATTAAGTTTATTTCTTGATGATGAGTTAAAAGTACAAACCCTGTGATGTGTTTTCATAATGACATTATTATGTATTAATTTGTTTTCGCTTACTTTTCATGTACCGCGGGAAATGGGGGTCTGAGTGAGAGGAGAGCCATATTGGAGGTCCCTTCTGCGCCTGTGCGACATTCGGCAGCACGAGGGACCTTGGCTGATGGAACATAGCCAGCTGGCAGTGATGGGCGAGATGCTCCTGAGAAAGTCACCTCTGCCCTGCGAGAACAGCGAATGTGGCTCCTTATGTGATACATTGTTATATTCCGCTACAGTTAGCTCATGGGAACCCCAAATCTGCTAGGCGGTACCCAAATATGTTAATGAAGGCTTCAATTCGCGTATTGTGATTGGTGTGTTACCCAAACCCTACCTTAGGACCAATTGAAATTGAGGGATTCTGACACTTTGCAACATTGGGGGGTGGTACACTGTCCCCAAACTGTATATCTACCCTGGGTTCACCTAGTGAACCGTCCGACTTGTCTGGTTTAGCTGACCTGTCACTGACCCAACGCACTCAATAGGTGACTGAAGATACAGAGCGCTGCGGAGCACTCTGTCCGAATTTGACCATAGGCTAAGGTTCTACTGAACCTTAAAGTGCTGGCAAGGCACGTAGCTGGGAGTTCGCTGACTCAATCGGGGTCTTGATCGATAGCTGCAGAGCGGGTGGAGCGCAGGCGTTGCTTCCGAACTGTGGGTTCCGGTCCTGTCCTGAAGAGGGTCCTGTCCTGAGGGTTTGCCGTCCTGTCCTGAGGGTCCTGTCCTGATTCCTTTTTCCGAGGGTATCCTGTCCTGTCCTGGGTGTCCATTCTGCACCTGCTGTCCTTTGAGGGGTATCCTTCCTTGAGGGTTTCCTGTCCTTAACTGACCCGTGGCCAGGGTTTGGTTTCCACACCTTTTCTAGGTAAATATTACTCTGAACCTCTTGAAATTCTTGCACCTTCTGAATTTCTAACTTTTGCTTAAATAAAGTTCAACATTGCATATGTTATATTTCCATGCCTTTCCGCAACTATTGAAAGTCATTTATAATTTTTGCAAAGTTATTCTTATGCCTTCTCATTTGTTAGAAATTATATTTTGCATAGCAGTGTGTCATTTTCTGATATGGTCTAGAACTTCGTTGCCTAGGTTGTTCAAAGGCCCCTTCACCTTAAGTGAAGCGTGTTATTCATTATAAGCTCTTCTATAGTCACACACACTTAGTCTATCCCTGTCTAGATAATACTGACTTACATAGTATTTTCTCGTTACATTTTATTTAGTACCTTGATGATTACTCTGTCATTATTTCTTTCTGCCTATGTGATTTACGTTATCTTGGTTATTGATTGCCTTATTTTACTGTACCTCATGCAAGAAAATATTGAACTTTAGATAAACATTTTAAAACTTCCAGTTGTCCGTGGTCATTTAAACAGTATTTGAATGGTATTGGTGGGGTTTGTATTTTGCTGCCTTTCCTTTACAGCTAGCTCCCTGATTCATTGTGGTCATTAGGCACCCGCATCGGTGGATGGTAAGTCGGGTGCACCGAAATTTGGTAGCAGGGAACACACACACACCAACTTGATAGAGCTCGTGAAGTCACCTGATCGATGTATATGGTGATTTGAAAGTATATGGGCCCTGAAGCCGGAAACGGCGAAAACTGTTGGTCGGGTGGCCTCGCGCGCTCTATCATTACCACCAATAATGGAAATGCTAAATCTCTTCATTATTAATGGCCAGGCCCCTCCCCATGGTAAGAGCGCTCCTTATGAAACCGACCCTTAATCCAGATGCTCTGAGTAACTACAGACCCATATCTCTGCTTCCTATGATCTGCAAGATTCTGAAAAAACATGTTAATTCTAGTCTTTCAACTTTTCTAGAAGCACATAATCTCTTCTCTTACACTAATCTCAGACCGGGTTCAGACTCCAGTTGAGCACTGAGTAAGCTCTGATCTTGGTGGTGGAGAAAGCCAAGAAGAGCATGGATCAGGGAGGGGCAGTTGCCATGATCTTCCTCAACCTAAGCGAGGCGTTCAACACCATAAATTTTGACATCATTATGAACCGCTTAGGGAAGGTAGGATTAGCAGGGGTCTCCATAGCATGGATTCAATCATATCTCACTGGAAGAACCTTCAAAGTATTTTCAGGAGAAGCCACCTAAAGCTGTCTACCTCTTAGGTATGGAGTGCCTCAGGGATCATCCCTGAGTCCTACCTTATTTAACGTTTACATGAGGCCATTAGCAGACATTGTCCTCCTTTTTGGGATAAAAATCATCACCTACACGGATGACACCCAGCTAGTGGTTTCCCTAAAGCACCCGCATATGCCCCCTCCGACCTAGAATCATGCTTGGAGAAGGTGGAATATTGGTTGCAAAACTCAGGCCTTAGGCTCAATGATGATAAATCGGGAATCAAGTTGATTTTATATTACACTGGCCCACAAGCCTAGGACAAGCGCCCATCCCAAAGCCCAAGATCAAAAGCTTGGGAGTGTGGCTTGACAGATCACTTAAATTTGAACAACAAGAGGTGGAAGTGGCAGGTACGTGTTTTGGCATTATAAGAATGCTGAGAAAAATTATCCCCCTTCTCCCCAGTGGGGCAAGGAGAATGGTAGTCCAGACCCTGGTTCCATCGTGCCTGGACCATGGTAACTCCTTGTACCTGGGAGCACCCAAAGCCACTATTAGGAAACTCCAAGTCGCCCAGAATTGTGCGGCAAGGATGTTGCTTGGAGTGCCAAGAATGCAATCTGTGAAGCCTTGCCTGAAAGACCTTCACTGGCTACCGATTCTGGAAAGTGTGAAATTTAAAGCTCTTTGCATTACCCACAAAGCCTTGATGGAAAAGCCCCACCATCTTTAACTCCCTCATTACATTTTTCCAACCCAGGAGATCGCTCCCTTCCACCAGCATGAGCTTTGCCGTGGTGTTGTAAATTCGGAGAACTCGGAGCAGGGCAGTTCCTTCTCTTACAGCATAGCCAAGCTGTAGAACACCCTACCCCTGAAGATACGCTCTGAGACTCATCTCCTCAATTTCTGGAAGCATCTGAAAACATGGCTATTCTCAAAATATTAGGCTGTGGACCCTCCCTCCATTCTACTTCTTTTCCGCCTGTGCTGGGATGACTCTGGGTAGCTACGCGCTCTGGAAATGTTAAGTAATAATAGTAATAATGCAAGAATGCACTTACATCCTCAAACATGTATTTGACAATGTGACCAATCCTATGCAGATTACAGGATTTCTCCAGTTACATGCTGGTATTTCCCATGAAACAGTGTGTCATGTGCCCCTCAAGGATAGCCCCTCATGGGAGTGCCTCTCATTCATTTAAAAAAAACAATGTAATTTAATCTAAAAAGTAATCCACACATATAATGCACAGAAATACAACAATCACAGCAGTCTGCTCTGCCGACCGATTACTCAAAGCACATGGTATCCGCATCTGAACTGATTAGGTCACTGCCATTGGCTGTTGGTTGTTAAGGTGAGTGACGCAGGAGAATATTCAAAGGAGCGGTAGCCGCATCTGAACCGATTTGGTCACAGCCATTGGCTGTTGGTTGTTATGGTGAGCGATGCGGGTGAGTTTTCAAAGGACGCGGTATCCGCATCCGAACCGATTTGGTCACAGCCATTGGCTGTTGTTACTATGGTGAGCGACACACATTTAGGCTCATGTCTCCATCGCGTGGATTCCGACTCGGGTACCTCCCATCACAAATGTATCAAAGTCAATCATGCTACGATTATGAATTTTTTAACGTTGCAGTAAGCGTGTCATTGGCAAGCAATGTTATGCACTGGACTAATTTGTAAAATGCGACCGAGGCAAACCTATCACTTTTGATGCACGGATTTGAGACCCCCTCTGCTGTATTATCCCTGAACCTCCCCAACTCTCTGCTGCTGTTACCACATCCTCTGGTAGCCACTATGGCACGGACACAGCCCAGGACCCCAACTTTCTCAGAGGGGGAGAACCGGGCCCTGCTGGACACACTCCCGCCATTGCACAGCCAGATGTATGGCAAACCATAGGAGCATGTGAGTGATGATTAGAGTGCATTGCCATTGGACATGTACAATAACCATGCATTAGTGGCATTGGGAATCTCATTAGTAGATACATAATTTGGGTTTTTGCATGTTTAACTGTGTGTAGGGAACTATTCTCGGCAGGTACATCACTGTAGAAGCTTGTGTACTGGGGCAAACATATATCACTGTTCTCGTGGGCCAGAGCTGTCATAGAGCACAGGACTAATGCACATGATGCCATATGCATTCCCCTTAGACATTTTTGCCAATCCGACCATGGCCTATGTGTAGAAGTGCCTGACTCAGAAACATGTAGCATGTGAACTAAGGGATTGTCACCATGTCACCCTTACAGCCAACCCCATTGAGAAAGCGAAGATGTAGAGGTCCATCGCCAAGAAGGTGTGTGACGTGGGGGGGTCACATATCGTCACTTCCGTCATTGCCACAAGAGGTGGCAGGACCATCGTGACTGGGCCAAGAAGATAGCTGAGGTCCAGCTGGGCCTGTCACAACCTGGCAAGAGAGGCGGGTGCCGAACCCTGATCCCCACATGCTCCGCATCCCAGCGGTGGTCTTCCCTGACCTGGATGGGCAGTTGAAGTCCAAACAGCAGCAAGGAGGGGGTGAGTATGTGCCTTGTTGGACTTTTATCTTTAATCATGCATGTTGTAATATCTTAGCCTGATGGCACTTTTACAGGTCATAAGTCTGCCAAACATACAGTTATTTTAACAACATGCAAATGCAGAAGGATCATTGGATGGCAGGTAATGCCCTTCCATCAGGGACATGTGAGAAAGTAATGTTCAGGGTAGTAAAAGTAGTGCCATGCACATGTGTTCATCAAAAATTATGAACACATATGCAGGTGGATGAGCTTCAGCATGAATCCCATATGTTGACATGTGTCTGCACATTCACTGATGGGTGAGTCTGTTCTCAGTGTGGTTTAAACAAATCATTGAAGTATGTTGTAATTGGAGCACTCAATTCTGGAAAGCCCATGCTATACATTGTGGTAGAATGTGTTGTTTATGTTCAGGCCTAGGTGAGTTTGGCTTGGTCTGTGTGCCAATGTTTGGTCCCAGCCGTGCTGCTAAGAGTGAGCACATGTATCCCATGGGATAATAACATCTAGGCAAACTCTAGTCACATGTCACACTGACCTTACACATGATATTGCTGAATGTTCCATACTCACCATTCTAAAGAGTGAGTCCATGTGTGTGTCTCTGTAAGGGCGAAAACACAAGTCATTCATTATCAAACACAGGTTGTCACTGGTTGAAACATGGCTGCAATGTTGAGGTATGATGTGAGGTACACAGTCACAACAGTTGACATGTGTGTAGATTCTCTTTACTATTCCTACTTGATGGCTCAGTAAACCATGTGTTTGAGGTATTACTGTCTGATTCAGAGATGTCAAATATGCATCAAATTCGAGTTGGTTACCAAAGTGAGATGTTAAACAGGAGGAATACCAGCTGGAGATAGTGTGCATAATGTGCAATCCTAGTAAGGGACATTCTAACTTGGCCCATACAAATGGGGAATTGTGCAGTGTGGATAGAATTGGTACACACTTTTTACTGTAGTCATGATGGATATTGGTTCAGTAACAATAGTCTCTACAGTCAATGAACCAAGAAGGGCCAGTGGAATGTGGTTCCACCTGAGGCATTTTGAAGCTGCAGTGATCAGACTGTGAAACTTGAGCTACTTTCAATGTGCAAAACATTCTGATTCTGCTATATGGCACATTACAGTGTGCCACATGTCTGTAAGCCTAGCTATGCGTACTGCCAAACGGTCTCCACATTAAGAGGCATATGTGTGAAGTGACATTAGAGAAGCTAAGTTACAGGACACATTGGATAAATCACTGTTATCTGTGTGACATGACTCATGCAATGACTATGCATTGTGAGCGACGCTTGACCTTTGACCCTGCTCACAGGCAGGTTTCTCCCCACACCACCACACGGCCGCCAGCTGCCTCATGTCCTGCTTCCTGCCGCCCGCTGGTTCCCGCAATATCCCGATCCTTTCCCGCTGCTGCGTCCCTGCGGTCCCGCTCCCCTGCTCCCCATTGGCCACCCCGCTCCCGCCTCCCAGCTGCTCCTCCCTCCCTATCCCCCTCTTACGCTGCTGGTGCGCCAAAGGTAAGCCCGTCTGCGCCCGTCCGTGCCTGGACCGCGCCCAGCGCCAGAACCCCTGGACCCTGCGAACCCCGTAAATGCCACAACACCAGACTCCGCTATGACGCCAGCACCCTCCATGCACTCAACACCGGCCGAAACCACACCTGTTTCCAAGCCACCCCGAAACGGACTCACGGACCTTTCTCCTGCCGCACCTGCAGCTTCACCTGCGACAGAACCACTAAACCCCCAAGGACTGGACCCAACCACCTCCGCTGCATACTCCTCAACACCCACTCCTCACGCAAACATACCGTCGAGCTCTGGGATCTGCTCGACACCTCCACCCCAGACGTGGCCTTCCTGACCAAGACCTGGTGGAACAACTCCACGGCGCCCGACATCGCCATAGCCATCCCGGGCGGCTACAAGATCACCCGCAGGCATCGCGCCAATGGAATCGAAGGAGGAATAGCCATCATCCACAAGTCCACCCTCAAGGTCGCCACCCATGCAGATGACACCCTCAACACCGCTGAACACCTGCACTTCTGGATCCACACCGACCCCAACACCACCCTCAGAGGAACACTCATCTACAGACCACCCGGACCCCGAGCTCAATTCAGTGACTCCATCGCTGACCTCACCAGCACCCACGCACTTGCCTCCATGGACTACATCCTCCTCGGGGACCTGAATTTCCACCTCGAGAACAACAACAACGCCAACTCCACCACCCAGATCGACAACCTCGCCAACTTTGGCCTCAGACAACTCGTCACCGCGCCCACCCACCCACGCCACCGGCCTCATGCTGGACCCCATCTTCTCCACAGGCACCCACGTCGCCTTCGACCACACCACCGAACTCTACAGGACCGACCACCACTTCATCCATTTCACCTTCAACAAACCAACCACGCACACCTGCACCAAACAGCTACCTCGCCACTGCTGGAGCAAAGTTATTGAAGACCAGCTGATCACCACCCTCGCCCAAAACCCACCCACCGCCCCTACCAACCCAGACATCGCAGCCCGCAACCTTAGACAGTGGATCTGTGGTATATAAATAAATAATACCGGATCTATTTTTGAATGAATGAATGAATAACAGATAGCTCAATAAAATAAGAGTCAAGATTCGAGGTAGTAGGAGTTTCTGCAGGTTTATTACAGCATAAGGACAGGATCAGGACAACCTGCATAGGATGACCCAGCAGCTGCTGGGGCTTGATCTGGGATGAGCGCGCTAACTTTTAATAACAATACATGGACTTATATACATAGCGCAAACACATAGCATTACATTGCAGTAGGCGTAACAGTGGGTGGAGCAGAAGGCGTGACGCGTAGCAGTCGCGAGAGATAACAGTAAAAGTAGGTGTAACTGGGAGTATACATGGACATGTGATGCAAACGTAACAGAATATGTCATGAATGGGCGGAATCATTGGAGGGGGCTACCTAAGGAGCCGGGACCTCTAACCTAATGGTGCGCGTAAACTGGCAATGACGTATCACTAGGAGAAGCTGGGGGCTATGAACTCTGTGCTAGGAGCAGAGACTAGAGTCTGGAGGGTCGGAGCGACATGTACCTAAACCCTATCTGGTATCTGATGTTTAGGGAACATGTTGATATAAACTAGAAGTCATGAGGGGAAAAGCTAACTTGATTCTAAGACTGGACCATGCATTATTCTACATGTAGTGCGTGATGAAGAATATTAAATGACCATTAATACAGTATTTCTCTAACGTGGAGCCGAATAGGCTAGACAATGACGGAAACTATTGATGCAGTTCAGTAGCTTAGGAATGCAGAGAAGGAGGACTGAACTGATAACTGGAACTATAACATACTCTTGGCAGACTCAGAGGCAGGGCCAAGCTGCACCGGGCACTGCGAGGCAGGAAGTAAGTGAAGGGTCGAGGATACAGGTGGGGGCTGTATCGCTCCTCAGCGAGGTTTTCAGGAGACAGGAGCTGAATCTGTTGTCCGGGCCCTTTTGAGGCCTGGAAACGGGGACTTTATAATGAAATAACGTGCACACTGAGAAACGTGGCAATATAACTCTACATAGGCCTGATATTCGTAGTATTCACGAGGACTGGAAACTGACATACCAGAGGTGGACACAACTGTAATTGCGTCATTAATCAGACATGGGGAATAACATATGCATATTGGTCATGCACACATAACATATGATGGATGAGGCGTAGTGACACAGAACGTGGCAAAATTTTACTTTTCCACATTCCCTCCTTGTCACTACGTTTCCATCAGGAAACATCAATTTTCATGATACCATCTATCATTTCATACAGTACCATTTGCTCGTCTCGAATTGTCTTGGAACGGGATTTAGAACGGGGCTTGGGACTAGGAATACAAGAGGTAGCACACATGCTGCAAATCGCAGGGCCACATTGTATACAGAGGCAGCAGCTGAATATGATCGCTACTGCAATACCTAGAAAGGACAGGACTTTCCATCCCCATGCGGAAATTATATTCCAGAACCAACCGGACCATGTCCAGGTGCCTGGATCTTGGTGTAACAGATGGGCAATTTTATGGAGTCTGGTTATAGCTGAATAAACAGACGGCGCGTTATTTGGAATGAAAATGCAGCAACTAGATCCGATGACTCTACAGGCCCCGCCCCTATCGGCCAGTATGACGTCAAGGACGAGACGATTTTGCAAAACGACAAATCTCATAGCAGATTGTTCTTCGGTTAGGTTACCTAGAGCAGAGGCAGTCTCATTTACTACAGCTTCAAGGGTTCTTGTTAACCTACGGATCAGTTTACTATTCTGGACAGGTCCTACAAAGAAGAAGAAACCTTTATTGAAATCTGTATACTGTTCTAGAGTAGTTTCAGTATAATCGACAATTGGGGACTCCCTTCTATGTCTAATGTGTACTAGATGTGTGTTTCTGTGATAATCAGATGGGGCTAGGAAAACAGGTGGCAGTAGGAAGGCAATGTAACAGGTTCCCTCCCAATCGAGGGGCAGACGGACATATGCGGTCTGACCACAAATAAAATAAGAATGACGTGAAGCTTTGAAAACAGATTTCCCACTGTCACTATACTGGATAACAGTAGTACATTCACTATGACCTACATGTATGGAACCATAACTACGGACACATAATTCGCCTTTGACAGGTAGTACTGAAATAGCAGGTAAGTCTGGAGTAGTATCAGACTGAACATTCAGGACCATAAAATTCGACGAATAATTACCTAAATTATATACTTCATTTTCTAGATCTAAACCTGTTCTGTGGGGGAAACCTTGCTTGTCTGAAAAACATGTACTGTTAAGAAAAGACATATCTGTTGAGGATGACGTTAACGTGGACCATGCTCCACACGAACCATTATGTGAGAATGGATAAGGAAAAAGTGGCAGAACTCCCTTCGGGGTCTGGAAAGGGGGGAGTCGACCACACACCCAACAATTAGTGGCATTGCTGGTCTGGTGTGAGTAATGTAACATACGGATAAATGTGTTGTTGCGCATAGCGAGGCGGTATGAATATTCGTGAGGAGGCAGATCACTAAACGTGTGCTCTACTGTAGCATTAGCAGACATATTTACATGAGGAACTGGAAAATACAGATAGAACGCATAGCTGGTGCAGGAAATCAAAATACTGATGAATAATACGAAACTCAGAAAAACGATACATTGAATTGAACTTCGACTGACTCTCTCACTATGGGGGTCTATTTTATACATGTCAGAAACAGTCTAACCGTTTCACCTAGGGGAGGACTTATACAATCAAACTGACTGACTTATTTTACTAGACCTGAGCTTTAACTTATACTCCTGTTGCGGAGTTTTCTCTAACAAGGAAGGGATTGTGTCAATGTCTTTTGCGGGACAGTCCTTAAGAGCAATATTCTGGCAGTCTTTCAAATCCTGGGAAATGTTTTTAGAAACGGATTTCAATCCTTTAAAAAGTTTAATATGAGAAAGGTGGATCCATCCTTTTCTGCCTTCCAACTTGACGGCAGTACGGGTGGTCAAGAGGACCTGACGTGGCTCCTTCCAACGTGGTTCCAGCGGACTTGATCTGTCAAAATTTCTGATCATCACCAAGGAGCCTGGAACGATCTCGTGCGGTGCCACCTCGGTATTGTCTGGAAATGCGGCGGCAACCTGTGAACGACATGAGTTGAGGGCAGACATCAAGGAAGCTAGGTAATCTGTCAGCATATTACATGGAACATCGGTAATACTTCGGGGTCTAGGAGTACCCCACATATTAGGGGGGCGGCCGAATACGACCTCATACGGGGACAGACCTGATCTGGAATGTGCGACCATGCGCATATAAAACAAAGCGACTGGCAGAGCTACTAGCCAGTCCACACCTTTTTCTTTACAGACTTTGGCAATACGGATTTTCAGGGTCTGATTATGTCTCTCAACTAGACCAGCTGCTTCAGGATGGCGTACACAATGGAACTTCCACTGGTACCCTAACAAAAGGGAAACGTGCTTCATGAGTTCGGATGAGAATGGCTGACCGTTATCAGAATATACGACTCTAGGGAGTCCATATCTAGGGAAGAATTCACGAACCAACTGCTTGGCAGTGGTCGCGGCTGTGTAATCTGGGACTGGATATGCTTCTGTCCACCTGGATAAAGCGCATACAACTACAAGGACATACTTGAAACCTCGACATCGCTCCATCTGAATATAATCCATCTGGAGGACCTCAAAAGGGTGGTCAGGGGGCTGGAAACCACCTTGTTCCACCGGGACACTTTTACCTGGATTAAACTGACAACATATCATACAGGTACGGACTTTCTGCTTGGCTGCAGCTCGTAAATGCTTGTTGAACCAAATGTTCTGGATACTGTCTAACATAGCTTTTTCTCCTAAATGTGCTGGACTATGTGCGGTATTAATAATGACTTGAACCATAGAGTCGGGGAGAAACCATGTGGCTCTACCCTTCGTTAACCATCCTTGATCTGTCTGGACCCCTCCTTGTTCAGACCATTTCTTGATTTCGTCGGGAGTAGCATGTAACTGGATATCTATGACATCTTGAGTAGGGTCCTTAACTGTCATGCATGTAATCGGATCTGGAGTATGTGTCATGTTAACTGGAATGTCTGGAGTCTGTGCTGTAAGCTTGGCTGTGCGGTCTGCTAGATCATTACCTTGGGAAATAATGTCAGTAACTTTCGTATGTGCTTTGCATTTCATGATGGCAATAGATGTCGGTAAATGTATGGCATCTAACAGGGCTTGAATAAGGAGACCATGCTGAATCTTGGTTCCATGAGAAGTCATGAAACCTCTCTCCTGCCAGAGCACTCCGAAGTCGTGTACAACTCCGAATGCGTAACGTGAATCTGTATAAACATTAACTCTCTGGTTCTTGGCGTGTATGCAGGCTTGTGTCAGAGCGACTAGCTCTGCTGCTTGAGCGGACAGGGTATCAATACGGTGTGTTTCAATAACTTCGGTGTCAGTAGTCACTGCATACGCGGCGACTAGTTCTCCTGTACTAGTTCTCATACATGAACCATCCACATAAAGTGTCAGGTCGGGATCTGGTAACGGAATGTCTGTCAGGTCTTGTCTTGGCTTTGTCGTAATATTGACTACTTCCACACAGTCATGTGGGTCTGGATTTGAACTAACTGATGGTAACAGTGTAGCAGGATTCAGGACGTTGCAGCGTCTAATTTCTATGTGTGGCTGGAACAGTGTCAATTCATAACCTGTTAAACGTGCAATTGTCAAGTGCTGAGTTTGTGTTCGGTTTAAAAGAACTTCTACTGAATGTGGAACTTGTACTGTCAGGGAATGTCCTAAAACTATGGAATCACTTTGTCTGATAGCTAGTGCTGTGGCTGCAACTGACTTGAGGCACGCAGGCAACGCCTGGGCGACTGGATCTAATGTGCTCGAAAAATAAGCACAGGGCTTGTATTGTCCTGCTTGATCTTGTGTGAGAACAGATAATGCTGTACCTTCGCGTTCAGTAACAAAAAGTGTAAAAGGCTTACTGTAGTTCGGTGTAGCTAGAACTGGAGCTTGACATAAAGCTTTCTTTAACTCGTTGAAACTAAGTGTATGTTCAGATGTCCAAGGGAGGACAGTCGATACGGCTGCCTCCTGTGTCGTTAACTGTATCAGTGGCTTGGCTAGAAATGCATACTGGGGAATCCATTGTCTACAATAAGAAGTAAGGCCGATAAAGGCACGTACCTCCTTCTGGGTTCTGGGCTGGGGAAGACTCGCTATTAACTGGATACGGTCTGGTGTCAACTGCCTACCCCTCTTGGACAGCAAGTGTCCTAAGTATACCACTTGCTGGACACAGAATTGAAGCTTCGAAGGTGACACCTTGTGCCCCATCTCGGCAAGGAAATACAGGACTGTAAGTGATGCTCGCTCGCAGTCACGTTCAGAACGGGCTGTGATCAGTAGATCATCGACATACTGGAGTAGGGCAGTGTCAGTTGGCATGTGAATGTTATCTAGTTGTCTCTTGAGTGCTTGACTGTAAATACTAGGACTTTCTGTGAAACCTTGAGGAGCGCGTGTGAACATATAGCTCCTTCCATTTAAACAAAATCCGAAAAGAAACTGGCTGTCTGGATGAATTGGAACACTAAAAAATGCATTCTTGAGGTCTATAACAGTGAAAAACATGGCTTCGGAATCAATAGCAGTTAACAGGGAAGAAATGTCTGGGACAACTGGGTACTGAGGAATAATACATTTATTAAGCTCTCGTAAATCAATCACTAATCGATATACTGGGGGTGCATTTGGATCAGTACGTTTCATGACTGGAATGATCGGAGAATTACATACGTTGGAGTCAGTTTCTACAACTACTCCTTGAGCCATGAGCTCGTCAATAATTTTGGATAAGGCTGCTACAGCCTCAGGTGGCAATCTGTACTGTCTGATTCGGGGTAACACTACACCTGGTTTGAGAGTCACACGATGGGGTGTGATTTGCATATAACCTACATCAGTTGGACCTTGCGCCCATAAATGCTGCGGAACATTAGACAGTCTGGAATCAAAATCTCGTAATACATAGTGACCCTTAAAGTCACGTAGGAACAATCGTATTCCCTCTGGGGAACAGCAAATAACTGCACCTAACTCTTTCAGTGTCTTAATGCCTAATAGATTTTCTGGACATGACTTAGTAAGTAACAGATCAGTAGTACGGGACAATGGACCTACTTCTAGAGTGACTGGCTTTGAAATCTCATTAACTATGGGCTTTCCTGAAAAACCAAGGGAAACATTTCTTGAGCCTGAGAGCGGAGCCCCTGGAACTTCGGCATGACTAATTGTGGTCCTACTTGCCCCTGTATCGATCAAAAACTTTCTGTCTTTCCCTAATACTTGACTGTGAACATAGGGACCTTCTTGATCTACAGGTATCTCGATGAGAGGCAAGCCTACCTCCCTCTCTAGGCTGTTTCATGAATATGGCTGGTACTCTGGATACTCAGACTGTGCATACTGGTACATCTGCGATGTAACGTGCTGTGTTGCAGCAATAGGCTGCGGTGCGGTAACTGTCTGTTGTGCATTCTGTGGTTGAGGAGTCTGTGAAACTTGTTCTTGTCTAGGCGGACGTGGTCTTTCTTTAGTCTTACCAGTAGCTATGTTATGTTTCAGAACTGCACACTCGTTTATAAAATGACCTGGCTGTTTGCAATAGTTGCAGTTCCCTTTAACGGGAGCTGCAGGATGACTGGCTTGATTCGGACCCCTCTTCTGACTGTCTTGAGGAACAGATTGTGCAACTAGCACTTTCATTTTCGTGTCTTTCATACGTTTTCTTTCATGTTCTTGCTCTTCCCTGATTCTATTCTGGTGATACTGGAGCATCTGGAGCATCTGGGACGGAGTATTTGCTTGCCAGGTGCTTTCGACTTTCAGAACTCGATTTTTAATTTGTGGACTTGAATTCTCGACTAATTTAGTAACGAAAAGGTGAGGGTATGACTCACTACTTGTCTTGAGACCACTGTTAATACTAAAACATTTTTCAAATCTAGAATAAAAATCACTAATATCTTCATCTTGTTTCTGTTTACAGGCTGAGATTGCATCCCAGTCTTCTTTTCTCGTTGTCAATAATCTGGGTAAAACTTGAATCAATAATTCTGGTAATTCTTTACATTTATCTCCAAGACCGGTACCTGGTACTCGTGCCTTGTCTTCAGCTTCTAGAGCTGCCCAATCTATCTTTTTCTCTCCCACCTCCCATTCTTTTTCCTTTAACTTTTCATACACCCCTGCGGGTAACAGGACCTTTAACATTTTAATGATATCTGGGTAAGTGTATTCTCCCATACGGAGCATGTCTTTTAATTCTCTATGGAACCCTGCTGGATCTTTGTCATGACAGGGAATTAATTTCTTCATTTCAAGAAGTTCCATCTTTGTGATTGGAGTGTATACAAACACTCGTTGCATTTCGCCACCCGTTCCTTTAACTGGGTGGACTTCTCGTAACGGATTCTGTCTGTCTATGTAGAATGATTTACTTTCTGGGGGTGAGACATGAACAAAATGCGGGTTCAAAAACGTTCTATATTTGTGCCGCTGTTCTAGAATAACACTAATTAAATCGGTACCTAGACCTCTCCATCTATACTGGAGTAACTCGTTCAGGACATCGTGCAACGGACCTGGATCAGAGTGCTGACCCTCATACAGAGTAATGAGGTGCTGGATCATATACGTACCCACCAGTCGCTGCTTGGCTGGGGGCAGTTTCAGAAACATTTGTGCCACTATTTCGTCTGGAAAAGTGGTAGAATCAGTAATCCATCGGACTGCTGATCGAGCTAGTTCTTGTTCGTGCATAGTACTTAATTCACTGTAACCGACTCGTGATTTCAGAATGTGATCGGTAGCTTGAAATACTTGTTCTAGAGAACCTTGTTCTGGTGCTGGATGATGGAAAGTAGACTTACGTTCTAGACGTAAATGGCGATCTGGAAATCTAGATTTTCCTACATACGCTATTCTGGTGGGATTCTCGTCCTCTTCCTCTTCAGGTTCAGAGGTACTTTCTTTCTCGCTTATTTGTGCTACTTTACGCTGGTCGTGTAACCTTATTATTTCTTTACGGATTTTCTTGTACATACTCTCCATAGCACTGACGGTCTTGTGCTTACCCTCGGCTATATTATCACTCCACCTTGTCAGAATTCTCATTTCGGCTTGATCTTTAGACGGGTAATCTTGTTCTCTTATTAGACAATTGATCAGGAACTTTAATATCATGAGCTGGATCTCGGCTTTCCTTTGAGACATAATCTCGCCAATACTTTCTGGATCATCCCCTGTACGGATGAAACGATATATTCTGTCTAGATCTTCTTTCATATTCGGTAAGGTGACTAGATACTCGGTCACTCTCCTTACACGTAAGGAATATAAAACCATATTATATTCGCCTGGAACTGGATCATAGACACATTCGTTAAGGGTTTGTCTGATTTCTGTAACAGACTGATGTTTGGGCGTGCGCTGTAACGCTTGAGCATGTAATTCGAGTAATGTTAAACGCTTGTGTGGCGGCGGGGTTTGAGGAAGACCTCCTCCTACGGCCCCTAGACTAGAATCGTCGATTGACATTCTTCGTGCTGACAGGGTCGGTAGTTGTAACGTGGGCTGGACTTGTATGGCGGACTGGACCGGGGGAGCTGTTAAGGGCACCCCGGTGTCTGGAGGAGCAGGAAGTGCCTGATTTACAGGGACTGGCGGAGCGCGAACAGGATTTGCATATTCTGGGACTGTGTCGTCCAAGTAGGACGAAATAAAAATATCAGCTGCGGTCGGTTTATGACGTAGCTTGGTCGGAACTAATGGTGGCGGGAAATTACTGGATGCCTCTGGGGTCGCTTTTGGCAAACCTTCGGCAAGAAGAGGATACATACCCTTAATGAGGGCATGCCTCTGTCTGTCTGACTGTTCGGCTTTGACTTGTTCACCTATCTCGATTAATTCTCTTTCTTGGGCTCGTTCCTGGGATTCTCTACTTAACTCTGACTTTCTGACTTCCTTTTCCGTTCTTTTGTGAGATTCCTTACGCCATAACTCGATGGCATCTTTCTGTGACTGTCTGGCTTTCTTTTTCCATAATGCTTCTTCTACTCGCATGATACATTCGGCATCCCATGTACCCGATACGGGCCATCTATACTTTTCGTCTAACTGTTTGGTATACTCTACCCATAAATCTAGATACAATATGGCGCTTATGCCATGTTTCTGATACATAAAATGACCTGGACTGTCCCTGGGCGGGACAGGAACTGCTTCCTCTAATAAACCCTTTCTAGCATTGTAAACTTGAATCGGAACACAATACAATACACGAAAAAACAATAACAATTGGGAAAACAATTCAGGCATACCACGACATTGGAAATACATTGAACAACATTATAAATAACAGTTCGAACAGAATATTACCTGGAATACTGAGAACAGAAATACAAGAATTTCTTGAGAACGGAACAGACTAGAGTTACTGGATGCACTGCTGTAACAGTACGGAACATACCGGTCCCATAAAGGGACGCATCAAGACCCGTATCCACCTAGGTGAACACTTCGTTTGTGAGTCTGGGCACCACCAACCCACGGACCAGGAGTCAATTTAGATTGGTCCTGTCTAGATACTACCCCAGCAATGGTACTCACCGGGCAGCACGGAACGGAAAGCCTCGGACGGGACTGGACTGCTACGACGACGGACTTCGGACTTCAGTTACGGGTGGGCCTCCGGATACCTCGGACCTTGGACTCTTGGCTTGGGCTCTGGTCGGGACTCGCCGCGTTCCTCCACCGTCTCGTTTGGATGCTGGACCGCCTCCTCCGTCTCCTCCGTGGGCCTGAGGGATACTTGAAGCAGAAATATCTGCACGTGGCCGGTATGGTTCCGTCACGGCTGCAGAGGGTCAGGGGGTCGGCGTGGCTTCACCGACGCGTGGGGAAAGGGCAAGTCCCTGTTCGGGCGCCATTATGTGGTATATAAATAAATAATACCAGATCTATTTTTGAATGAATGAATGAATAACAGATAGCTCAATAAAATAAGAGTCAAGATTCGAGGTAGTAGGAGTTTCTGCAGGTTTATTACAGCATAAGGACAGGATCAGGACAACCTGCATAGGATGACCCAGCAGCTGCTGGGGCTTGATCTGGGATGAGCGCGCTAACTTTTAATAACAATACATGGACTTATATACATAGCGCAAACACATAGCATTACATTGCAGTAGGCGTAACAGTGGGTGGAGCAGAAGGCGTGACGCGTAGCAGTCGCGAGAGATAACAGTAAAAGTAGGTGTAACTGGGAGTATACATGGACATGTGATGCAAACGTAACAGAATATGTCATGAATGGGCGGAATCATTGGAGGGGGCTACCTAAGGAGCCGGGACCTCTAACCTAATGGTGCGCGTAAACTGGCAATGACGTATCACTAGGAGAAGCTGGGGGCTATGAACTCTGTGCTAGGAGCAGAGACTAGAGTCTGGAGGGTCGGAGCGACATGTACCTAAACCCTATCTGGTATCTGATGTTTAGGGAACATGTTGATATAAACTAGAAGTCATGAGGGGAAAAGCTAACTTGATTCTAAGACTGGACCATGCATTATTCTACATGTAGTGCGTGATGAAGAATATTAAATGACCATTAATACAGTATTTCTCTAACGTGGAGCCGAATAGGCTAGACAATGACGGAAACTATTGATGCAGTTCAGTAGCTTAGGAATGCAGAGAAGGAGGACTGAACTGATAACTGGAACTATAACATACTCTTGGCAGACTCAGAGGCAGGGCCAAGCTGCACCGGGCACTGCGAGGCAGGAAGTAAGTGAAGGGTCGAGGATACAGGTGGGGGCTGTATCGCTCCTCAGCGAGGTTTTCAGGAGACAGGAGCTGAATCTGTTGTCCGGGCCCTTTTGAGGCCTGGAAACGGGGACTTTATAATGAAATAACGTGCACACTGAGAAACGTGGCAATATAACTCTACATAGGCCTGATATTCGTAGTATTCACGAGGACAGGAAACTGACATACCAGAGGTGGACACAACTGTAATTGCGTCATTAATCAGACATGGGGAATAACATATGCATATTGGTCATGCACACATAACATATGATGGATGAGGCGTAGTGACACAGAACGTGGCAAAATTTTACTTTTCCACAGATCGACGACTGCGCCTACACCCTCGCCCCACTCAAGAAACCCTCCAACAACCACGCCAGCAAGAGAGCCACCTGATTCACCAACGAGCTGCAGGCCTCCAAACGTGCATGCCGGAAACTGGAGAAGATATGGCTCCACGAACGCACTCTGCACAACCAAGCAGCCCACAAGGACAACACCCACAGACATCACCACCTCATCAGATTAGCCAAGAGATCCTCCTTCAAAGACTGCCTGGACAACAACGCACACGACAGCAAAGAGCTCTTCAGCATCGTAAAGGAACTCTCCAACCCCAGCGTCAACGCCAACGACATACTGCCCTCACAACTGTGCGACTCACTAGCCATCTTCTTCCACCGCAAGATCGCTGACATGCATGACAGCTTCAACACCATGACCGTCCCGACTATGCCAGACCCCACCTCCACTGTGAACACCGCCAGCGCCAATCGCCTGACCTCCTGGTCCAACATCAATGATGACAAGACACGCAAGGTCATGAACTCCATCCACTCAGGATCTCCGTCAGACCCGTGCCCACACCACGTATTCAACAAAGCAGAGGCTGCCATCGCACCCCAACTACGGAAGGTCATCAAGATCTCCTTCGAAACAGCGACATTACCGGAAAGCTGGACACACGCTATAATCAAAGCCCTCCTCAAGAAGCCCAAGTCGGACCCCAAGGACCTCAAGAACTTCTGGCCCATCTCCCTGCTCTCGTTCCTGGTGAAGGTCATCAAGAAAATTGTCAACATGCAACTGGCCCGCCACCTGGAAGACAACAACATCTTAGACTTGTCCCAGTCCGGATTCAGATGCAACCACAGCACTGAGACAGCCCTCATCGCCGCCACAGATGACATCAGGCGCCAACTAGACAACAGTGAAACATCAGCCCTCATCCTCCTGGACCTGTCAGCCGCCTTCGACACGGTCTGCCATCGCACTCTAAAGACACGCCTCCTAGAAGCCGGAATCCAAGAGAAGGGCCTTGACTGGACCACGTCCTTCCTCTCCGGCAGAACCCAGAGCGTCCGCCTCACGCCCTTCCGATCTGATGCCACCGACATCATCTGCGGCATCCCCCAGGGCTCATCCCTCATCCCAACCCTGTTCAACATCTACATGGCCCCCCTCGCACAAGTGGCCCGCCAGCATGACGTCAAAATCATCTGCTACGCCGACGACACCCAGCTCATCCTCTCCCTCACCAAGGACCAACACACCGCCAAAACCAACCTCCGCGAGGGAATGAAGGCCGTCGCTGACTGGATGAGGAACAGCCGTCTGAAGCTGAACTCGGACAAGACGGAGGTACTCATCCTCGGACCCACCCCTTCAGCCTGGGACAACTCCTGGTGGCCGACCACACTGTGAACCGAACCGACACCCACCGACCATGCACGCAAACTGGGGTTCATCCTCGACTCCTCCCTCTCCATGTCTAAACAGGTCGGCGCCGTCTCCTCCTCCTGCTACAACACCCTCTGCATGCCCCGCAGGATCTACAAGTGGATCCAAACCGAAACAAGAAGAACAGTGACACAGGCCCTCATCAACAGCAGACTGGACTACGGCAACGCACTCTACACAGGAATCCCAGCCAAACACCTACGACGACTACAACGCACCCAAAACGCCTCCGCTCGACTGATCATCAACGTCCCCCACCGCAGCCACATCACCACCCACCTGGGAGACCTACACTGGCTCCCCATCGACAAAAGGATCAACTTCAAGCTCCCCACCAACGCACACAAAGCACTCCACAACGCCGGACCAGCCTACCTTAACAGCAGACTCAGCTTCTACACCCCCACCTGCCAGCTCCGCTCCGCCAGCCTCGCCCTGGCCGCTGTCCCCCGCATCCAACAAACAACCTCCAGCCGCAGATCCTTCTCCTACCTCGCCGCCAAGACCTGGAACACTCTCCCTACCCACCTATAGCAGACCCAGGACCTGCTCGCCTTCAGAAGACTCCTCAAGACCTGGCTCTTCGAATAGTAGCGGCACCCCCCTCCCCTCAGCACCTTGAGACCCTCACGGGTAAGTAGTGCGCTTTACAAGTACTCTGATTGATTGATTGATTACAAGGAACACATTTGAGCTGTGAAATATGAGCCAATGGTTCCACATTTGATTACTAAGGGTAGCAGAATGTTTACCATGTCTCAGTTCAAGTCTGAGAAACCTATTTCCATTGTGATGGCTAAACTCACTTCCAGGAGAGGAGACAAAAATATCAGGATACAAGTCCATCATGAGCACAAGCCTAAACATCCCCTGCTACATTGTCCAATAGTCAACCTTGTGGCTATGTAATTTGATGTTGATACAACCAATGTTGCAGATCAAATCATGTGTGATTGATTAATGGTTAAGTGGCAGACTTACAAGTGCCATGTATGTTAATGTAGCAAGAGCTAATAGCACAACACAATGTCATTTCCTATATTTTGGTTCTGTGAAGATTTGCAATGTTACCTATCTGTGAAGTACATATGGATGACATGTAATTTGTTAGAAATGAGGGCCTCTAGTTGGCAGAGTTTTTCACCTTTGTCCAAGTAGGGCTCATTCTCGCTAGTCAGCATAAGGGGGATACACTTCTAAAATAACTCCTGCTCACCCCCTTGGTAGCTTGGCATGGGCAGACAGGCTTGTCTCAGAGGCAGTGTGTAAAGCATTTATGCATGCATACAGTAACACAGTGAAAACACTACAAATGGACATCACACCATTTAGAAAAATAAGTAAACTTTATCTAAAACAACAAGACCCAATAGAACAAAAATCCAACATACAATACGCTTGAAAATAGATACTGTGCAAAATAACCTTTAAATTGCAGGAAAAACGTGAAAATACAGATCCTCCGGCTCGGTAGCTCCAACTGGGGTACCGTAATACTGAATACGTCAGAGTCTAACAATTCCAGCCAACTGTGCCGATACTGGGTAGGTAAAGCATCAACAGACTCGCAGACAGTACCTTTTGTTGCTGCGGCTGACACGATGGAATGAGCAAGTACGGGGCAACCTTCGCGGTTGGGATGTGAGATGGAAGTATTGCAGTGTGCAGTGTCCTCACGGCTCGGTGCAGGCAGCGGCTCATTGACGGAGTCGTAAGACCACAGCTTGCATTGCAGGGTGAAACAGTGATCAATGCACTGCTTGTAGGTCACGATGTGGTGACGGAGCCGGTTGATATTCGAGTCGGCAGCGACAGAGTCGATGACGTCAGTGCACTGTGTAGTGAAGCAGTGCAGAGTGCGATGCCCATAGGAAGTGGTGCAAGCAGCGGCTCATTGACAGAGTCGGTGAGACCAGAGTTGCATTGCGAAACAAGGCGGTGCTCTCCACTGTGCTTTCAGGACACAGAATCCTGTGATGGAGTCGGTGACAGAGTCGGTTATCCTTTTCTTCTGAGGAAACTGAAACCAGCAGTACCAGAGATAGTGCCCAGAAGCTTGGTGAGGTCTATGATGTCCCTGAGACCTCGTGGGCAGGGGGTAATCTCCACGTTTAACCCGTGGATATCTTCCTCAAGCAGGGGACACAGCACACAGCAAAGTCCTTCTCCTTTCCTTGGCAGAAACAGCCACTGCAAACTAATCCCAGACAGCACACAGCAATGGGGCAGTACTCATCCTCCAGTTTCTCCAGTTATTCTCCTTGGCAAAGGGTCCTCTTGATTTCCAAGAGGTGATCTAAATGTCTGGGGGCTGAGCCTCTCTTTTTATACAGCAAATTCCTTTGTTCTCTGATGATAGTGAAGCCCTGTGCTCAGTCAAAACCAGTGTTGTAATCTCTCGTGCAGCTTCCTGGCAGGAGGTGGAGACAACATTTTATCAGGCAGCCCAGGCTCATTCAGGAGAAAGAAAATCTCCTCCCCTATTCTAAATGCAGCCCAGGTCTATTCAGTCCAGCCCTGACTCCTCCAGACTCTCTGGAGCCACTGCTCAACCCCAGCACCTGTCACTCCAAAGCCAGACAGTCAATACATATCATAGCAGAGAGACACTGGATGGATTAGCAAGAACATACCTCCTTTCTAAAAGTAATATTTTCAAACACAGAATGTAAAAATCACCTGCACTAAAAGATGCATTTTAACATTCTGAGTTCAGGCATACTAAACTTTATTTTCCTAACTTGTTCCCAGTGGTAGTTATGTTTATAAGATGTTATATGCAAAGTCACCATTCTATCCTATGTGAACAGCTAGCCTTGCAATAGTGAAAGATGAAAGTGGCAGCATTTCACTATCAGGACATGCCACACACACCAGGGCACCGTGCCCACTGGGGTACCTTGGGCTTACCTTAGGGGTGACTAACAGGTAAGAAAAGGGAGTGGTAGGGCCTGGCAAGTGGGTACACTTGCTAAGTCTACATGGCAGTACTAGACAGCACATAGGCTCTGCAATGGCAAGCCGGAGTTACATTTACAGGCTGCTTATGTAGGTGGCACGATCAGTCCTGCAGGCCCACTAGCAGCAATCGATTTACAGGGCCTGGGCACATATAGCGCACTGTACTAGGGACTGACTAGTAAATGAAATATAACAATCAGGGAATCACTAATCCATAATAATAATTTACAAACTTATACCTTGGGCTTACCTTAGGGTTGACTAACAGGTAAGAAAAGGGAACGGTAGGGCCTGGCAAGTGGGTACACTTGCTAAGTCTACATGGCAGTACTAGACAGCACATAGGCTCTGCAATGGCAAGCCGGAGTAACATTTACAGGCTGCTTATGTAGGTGGCACGATCAGTCCTGCAGGCCCACTAGCAGCAATCGATTTACAGGGCCTGGGCACATATAGCGCACTGTACTAGGGACTGACTAGTAAATGAACTATAACAATAAGGGAATCACTAATCCATAATAATAATTTACAAAGGGAGCACTTGCACTTTGCCACTGGACAGCAGTGACAAAGTGCGAAAAGCATCTAGACCAGCATAAACGAAGTTCAACACACAGCAAAGACACAGGAGGCAAAGGCAAAAAAACAGGAGAAAACCACAACAATGGTGCAGAGTCTAACACAATTCATTTGTATTCTTGGTCACTGCATCATCAGCTGCCACCGGAGAAGACAGTGCCACGGATGTGGTGGGAGCAGTACGTCAGTCTGGGTCCAGTGATGACTCATCATTGGAGGGACCCAGTGATGGAGAAGGTGAGGGGAGCCTCACTGAAGGCAGCTCTGCAACTCTATCAGCAGGCTCAGAAGCAGATCACAGCTCCAGTGACTGGATTACCAACCTCAGAGTCTACTACCACCACCACTCCTATCTCCTCCCTCCCTGCTGTTCCCCATCCCACTGTCAGCGGCCACTCCTGTGGCAGAGGAGGCATCTCCTTTGGGAAAGGCACCTCACTCCCTGCGCCTTTCTCCCCTGCTGCCCTAAATGTGAAGGCCAACGACATCCCGAGGCAGATCTCTGTGGGGCCGACTTCCATGCACCTACCACTCTTTTGACAGAAATGTCATCATTTCTGGAGGGCATTCACCCTAACATGTCTGCCCTATATAGATCCAATCAGGCTATTGCCTCCACAACGACGGCAGCACTGTCCCTGCTCCAGCAGTACCTCCCCCCTCCTACCTCTACCTCAGCCACTGTCCTAACTACCCTCCCTGACCAAAGCACATGCAAACACATGCAAGCACACACCTCAACATCAACATGCAGCACACAAACACACAGACACATGATGCAAATCACACACAAGTACACTCAGGATAAATACAGCACACTCTTGGCCAAGAACATGACAGCAGATAACACACATGCATCCAGAGACACTCTGCATATCTCACAACCATCTACCTTCACAACCCCAACCCTTTCCTCTCCTGTTCCCCCCTCAGCCCAGGCCCCATACCTTGTTCCCATGGAATTCCTCCTACCCCAAACCTATACCCCCTCCTAAAAAGAGAAAATACCCCCCCCTGACCTGGCATCAGCTCTGCCCCTCCCACTGAGAAGAAAAAATATAAACAAACAACTCTTATCCGAAAATCGCCCCTGATCCAGAAGAATAAATCAGCTCCAGCAACTCATAGCTCCCCAGAACTGCCCAGTACCTCTGTCACAAAACAAACCCACTAAAAAGACCAGTACCATCCCCATTCCAGACATACCCCTCAAACTTTACACAGTCCCCAGAATAGTTATGGTCACCCCGTCCCCACCTCCATCTGCACCTACCACTACAGCTACCCCCCTCAATTATAGCCAATCATGCAGTGGAGTCCTCCCCTCTCCATCAGAATCTTCCACTGCAGTGGACACTAACACCCCTGCTGATCCCATCCCTCCCAAAATACAACCCAGTCCTGATTAGTTTGTCCCCTTTGGTGCCTGGCATGCCCCCTAGATGCCCATCCTAGCAGATGTGTCACCTAACAGAACGTGTGCAGGCAAGTGTAGATGGACATGATGTTTTTGGCTCATTCAACAACTAAACAGTGATGGACTGGCCATTTGCCTTTAGCTGTTTATTTATCTTCATTTTGAGGCTGAAGAAAGCATGTTTTCATTTTTTAACTCAAATTGCTGTGTCCACCAATGTTTTTTGTTAACTATATAACATCTACAATTAGTAGTTTCCGTATACAATGATGTTAGTATGGCTTGGATTGCATATGTTCCATCGAGTATGAGCACTTTGACAGTAGGTGTTCAAGAATGTTGTGTCTACATTTCCTGGGTGTCACCATCAACATGAGTTTTGGGTAAGAGTGTGACAAGAATTCACAAATGTTTTCATTTTTTAAACACACTTAAACATAGGTCATGCTTTCATTTGTTAACATAGTTCAAGTGTCTTCAAGTACAACATTTCAGGTGAAGCATGATGCATATGTTTGTGATGTGTGGAAAAACACCAGTCTTAGCAATTCACCTGGATACATATGGAGTCTGACTACAGCGCAGTGACTTTGTACACACCCATGTACACAAAGTGATGTTACAATACTTGCATGTGACTTGATAGTGGTGGACCCATGTCTGTGTCTTCTTTAGATCTTGTACAATAGTGGCAATGTCAACCTTGCCGTAGGTGGCATGCCACTGTGGGCAAAAACTCTTCATGGCTGTGAACACATCTGATGCATTTCCTGACCCCATGGTGAGTGGAAGGTGAGCAGTATTCTCATAGTTTTCCAACCCTGTTGCCACAACTGGACTCCAATTACAGCAGGGATTCTTGTTAGGCAAGTTGTGTGCTGCCTTAATAGTCTATTGCTTACTCATTTATGAGTCGTTCATGCTATCCTGATTTTGTTTTGGTGACATTACATGTATGATGTTTATGGATTGTACCAGCTTGGATATCATTTTACAAACACACACCAGTTGCAGTTGAGCATATGAATTGTGTGTTATTTGTCTTTTGTGTATGACTGACAATGGTGTTGTTTAAAGCTTTGATTGATGCTGTTCTAAGTCACACTGTGCTGAACTAGGTGATGTCTGTTGGATTGCCAGGTGCTACATGTGGTAAGGCAAGTGGACAGTGAGTGCAGAGAAAGAATGTGTGTCTGTCAACTGTGCAAATTCTCTAAGATCGGAAGTCTCCACCATGCTCTTAGTTGCCACACATTGGAGGATGTGTTAATGGGAATGTGCAACCTGACTGCAGAGGTATTATCAAAGGTTCAGGTTGCATGTGCTAATCTTGCTTAAACAAGGGTAAAGGTGAGAGTGACTAGTATTTTAAAATGTGGTTGGAATGGAGATACATACATCATGGTGGCAGGACAAGTTCAGTGGTTGACAGAGAGTGTAAGGTATGAGTTGAGTGCATAGGTAGATCTTGTGTAGGGGACATGAGGTATCCACATTCACCCTGTGTGAGTGTTTACAGATAGAATGATGTGATTCAGCGTATGCAACTGGTTAAATCCTGTGCAAGGTATGATATGAATAGGTAGATGTGATGGTTGTTAATCACTTAGCCAAGGTTTTTTTCTGGCAGGCGGTGAGCTGTAGTCTGTGCCAAATCAATGAGGGATGGCTGTAACCAGGCATTTCCAATGAGTAAGGATAGTTGTTGATGTGCATAGATCAAAGGTGGTATGGGGTATGTAAGTCATATATGGATGTGACAGGGCCACAGGGAGACAAGGTTTAACTTGTCATTTGTGACAAAGTGGATAAGTGTATGTAAAAGGTATATGCCGGTTGTGTATTTTAATGTGCTGAATGGTGGGATTTGTGGTGTTGTATAGTTGATGCATGTTGTTTTTGCATCTGTGTATGCATGTTTTTTTAGAAATGACAATCGGGAGAACTTAAGCAGAGTAGGGTGGATGTGTGGTGATCTCTGAATGAATGAGCACATATCCATTGAGCAATGTAAGCATCTTGTTATGATATGTGGTGATGTGTAAAGTGTGCATGTCAGAGTGGGCAGGGTGCAAAAGGTGATGAGCGTGGTCCTTTTGACATATTATTTTTGAAGTCTGCTGAGGAGGTGATAAGTACAGTACATTGTATACATGCCATGTATGTGAGAGCTGTTGTATACATAGTGATGAAGACTGGTGCTGTGCATGTAGGTGTGGATGTGGGAAGGGCAGCGCATGAGTGAGATTGTAAGAATTGGGTTTGAAGGGTTTGAGTACAAGGCAGACATGCTTTTCTATTTAGCGGCCGCAGAGGGGACTTATGACGTGCTTGTGTGTTTGATACTTTTGAAAGTTGAGCATGTACTTTGAGGTGGATGTGAGAGAGGTCATACCTGCACAAGTAGAGTTTATGCAGGCCATGAGGTAATGTTGTTATGTACATTTGTGTAGATTTTGTGTATGTAAGTAGACAAAAACAGTTGCCAGAGTAAATATGAGGATGAGGAATGTGTTGTCTGCAGCTTGCTGTCTGCCAATGGATGTTCATGACTGAACGTTTTAATGGCCACTTTGAGTACATTTTCATATGCAAGACTTATTGGCATCACTTGAAAAGTTGGCTTTATCGAGCCTTGGTTTGTCTGACTTGTGTGTTGGCATTTGTGACATTTCACCCTTTGTATGTAGTTGTACTCCTTTATTGGTCATTATTAGCCTTGGAAACTGTCCTGGGATGGATGTGGTGATTGGTACATTTGCAATGTCATGATTGCATAACATTGGATGGCAGTCCCTTCCTTATTGGGGTACAGCCCCATCAATGCTCGAGTCATGGATGTGTGTTGTTGTGCCACCTGGGGTAGGACTGCTCCAAAACACATGCCCTCACTAGCCAGTACTCTACATATGCATGGTTCTTGCTGATATTCTGACTTTGAATGGGGACACCATGGGAGATTGAGTCATTTTGATGATATCTCTGGTTGTGCTGAGGAAAGCACATTGCACTGTAAGCAAACACACATTTGACACTGGAACAAGACACCCAGTTTCATTTGCTTACTCTAAATGTTGGCACCTCTGATCTGGTTTTGCAACGGTAGCCCTATTGTGTGTCCATGAGGGCTCCCATTGTGCCCATTCAATACTGCCTTAGTACCCGATGGTAATATGTGTTTGTTGAAGGTCTCCTTGATGTTTCCATAGATTTGTGGACAGTGTTTCAGTGCCCAATGTGGAAAAAGCAGACTTCATTCTGCACGTCTTTCATCCTCACAAGATGTACCCATAACCCCTAGCTTGAGGATGACTGTCAATTGGGTTGGTGAGCCACAGATTGACCCCGCCCCCAGCATGCTCACCCTTACTGACAGCGTATCTTACTCAAAGAGCTGTGCACTAGACACACCAACATTGTTTGTGGATCCTACGTCCTGAGCCTCCTGCGCACTCCTACTACTGTGCAAAATACAATCTGCACATTCAAAATGGGATTTCCAGCACACACTACAGCCTGAGGAGCTAGATGCATATTTGGTGCAAATGACATTCTCCACAGAGGACCATAGACACATGCAGATTGGGAATGGTGTGCAGCAGCATCAGTCCACACATGGGGACTGTATCCCACAATGTTGTTGGCACATTCTTCTGTAAAATACCATGATTGATTTTGATTACAAATATTTCCATTACAACTGTGACACAACCACTTCTGTGTTGTTGTAGTGGGAGGCACATAAATCAGTGCAGAGTGGCTGGGTCTAGGGAGTGGTGTGTTGTCTGGGCCAATATCCTCTGGGCTTTACTGTACACAGATGCATCACAGTGTCATCCTATTGTAAGTACATTACAGTTCCGTTGTCCTGCATTGTTTGAGTTTGTGTTGTGGTCGACTCATGCATTAACTTTGTGATACACACATATGTGTATTCATTGCAATTCATGTTCCACCATCAAATGTGTGTTTCCCATTGTATTTAGTGCACCTGCCTGATGATGACATTCCCTTATTGAACATACATGACATGCTACGGACCCATGTTCGGATTGCCATCACAATGATGCTCAGGCCCTCAGAAAGTAATTTGCACACAATCTGTGATCATCTCTTCAACCTGGCCTCTTTGTTTTTACCTGTAATGGCTTTTTTTTAGAAAGCACACTGCTGCTGATCAAGGGGGTGGTATCCAGATGTGACTTGACTCCTTGCAAGAACTATACATACAATGCAACCTCCTTGCACCTGCCATGACCTAAAAGTGATTCTAATGTGGGTGAGATGACATTACCTCAGACAAGGCATGTAAGGCGGTGCACCAAGGTGAGTATGCTCCAAAGGGTGTCTCCTTGCCTCAATTTACAGCACAGCTGGTGAGCCAAGAAAATCCTCTCGCCACATTGGAGTGGCCTGGTGGCGACTGTGTAAGTGAGCCAGTCTCCTGGTGTGGGTTACAAAGGCACCCAAAACCGTGATTGGATCTCAACACCCATAGGGCTCTATGGGCATCGGCCACCCGACATGTGTGTCAGTCCAGAGAGAGACAGTTTCCCCACACACATATACAGTCCTTGAGCTGCTGTAGGTGGCTGGTCTGTCTTGTTTGCGCATCACCCCCGAGGATTTCACAGGTTTTTAAGGGACCATTTACTAGGTGATGGGACTTTGTTTGTTCCTTAACGGTCCCAAGAGCACTTGCATCTCCACTCAGCTCATTCCTCGAAGTTGCCAATTACTTTTGCTGCAACAGTATGGGGATGCATTTCATGGACAATGACCTTTGTGTTTGTTTATGTAGACATTCCTGCAGCATGTACTCCACCTCCAGGTATTGAGGACGTTTGAATGAGCACCAGTTACATTGTTCAAGTACACATTGCTGGGGGTATTTTCCCCCAACCCATATTTGCATCTATATAAAAAGGGGTATTTGCCCCCACATATTTGCATCTACATGAGTGGGGGTATGTGCCCCCTAAGATTTGCATCTACATGAATGGGGGTTTTTACCCCACCCCATATTTGCATCTACATCAAAGGGGTATTTGCCACCCAAACACCAGATTTGCATCTACATGAATGGTATATTTGCCCCTAAACCACAGGTTTGCATCTACATGAAAGTGGTATTGGCCTCCAAACCCCAGATTTGCATCTACATGAATGGGGTATTTGTCCCCAAAATCCCAGATTTGCTTCTACATGAATGGGGTATTTTCTCCAACCAAAAACTTGCTTCTACATTGCTGTCTGTATTTGCACCACCACCCCAGAATGGCTCAACATTGCTGGGTATATTTTCCCCACAATCCCCAATTTGGCTTCATTTAGCTGGGTATATTTGCCCCACAATCCCCAATTTGGCTTAATATTGCTGGGGGTATTTGCCCCAAACCCAATATTTATCACTACATTGTTGTGTGTATTTGTACCACAACGCCCAGATTGGCTCAACATTCCAGGGTGTATTTGCCACACAATCCTAAATTTGGCGCTACATTGCTGGGGATATTTGCACCCAACCCAAGATTTGTCTCTACATTGCTGTGTGTATTTGCACCACAACCCCCAGATTGGCTCAACATTGCTGGGTGTATTTTTCCCAGAATCCTCAATTTGGCGCTACACTGTTGGGGGTATTTGGCCCCAACCCAAGAATTGTCTCTACATTGTTGTGTGCATTTTTACCACAATCCCCAAATGGGCTCAACATTGATGGATGTATTTTCCCCAATCCAAAAAATTGTCTTTACATTGGTATGTGGAGAAGTGTGGCTCAATGGTTAGAGCGGCAGACCCTGATGCAGAGGTCTGGCCTGGGACCAGGGTTCAATTCCCGCTTCGGTGGGTCTTGGGCTCAATTTCCTGGGACCTCATAATTCTTGCCTCGGTGCCTATTCTAATCATGGGTCCCACTCTGCAACTCTGGGCAATAGCTTGCTTAATCTCCACAATGACCCCAAAAGCGCTAGGATGCCAGGCTGCACTTTGGGGGTGCCCAGGAGTGGGCACCTCACAGGGAAAAGCCGGGAAAGGGTTCTACAGCGGTATTCGTACAAGTGCCAGAGAGACCCCATGTGGGGTGATTCGGGCGCTATACAAGTACTACTACATTTACATTTATGTGTATTTGCACCACAACCCCCAGATTAGCTCAACATTGCTGGGTGTATTTGCCCCACAATCCCCAATGTGGCTGTACATTGCCTTCTGGGAATACCGAAATGAGTAAGTGCCTTCTGTGAATACCAAAATTGTAGTAAGTTTAGGATTTTGTCTAAAGTTATTTCTGTGAACCAGGCCCATTATTTTCTATTCAATCTTTGTGTTTTTTCTGTGAATTTCCAGGTTTTTCATAACATATTCAGTCAACACCTCCACCATGCATGCATAGTCTTTAGCCTTTAGCAACTGGGAACTAGTACAGCTTAACACCCGCTGGTGGCCAACCCACTACAGCCTGCCCTCTGTGGTCAGCTTGCCACTTCTACACCCCTCCTGCTTGCCATCCATTCTCAATCTGCATGCCCCTGCCCCTACCTCCAACCCTTTGTAATAAACTTGTGCCTTTGTCTCCCTCCACACGGCGCTTTGTTCTCCATGTACATGTTGTTGCCCCCTCTCATCTGACCCCATTATTCCATTGTGCTGCCCCTGCCCTTGCTGCCGGTCCTATGTGGTTAGACCCGACCCAACTCCTTCCCCCATTTTCTCCAAGTGCATTCCCCTGTCCCTCTCTCCTGCTTTCCATGGCCCATGTGCTAAACCTGCCTATGCATGACTTTCCTCCAGAGCCAGCTTGCTGCCATAGCCTCCTCCCCAACTCTCCATTGTCCAAGTCTGTCCCTGCCCCTTCCCTCCTATCTTCTTTTGTCTTATTTGCTGCCACTGTCCCTGCCAAGGTGCTCTCCATGCTTATCTTAGTGCTTCTGCACCCTCCTTCCTGTCTCTGTTGTCTAAGCGCATTCCTCAGCCAACTCCCTCCAGTCCTGAAATTGTCTGATGTGCTGCCATTGCATCTCCAGCTTACCCATTGTGGTTAGTCTGTTGTCCCTACACCTGCCAATACCCACTGCCTTCCATTGTCTGACTCCATACCACTGCCCCGTCAATCTAGCCCTGTATGGTCCATTGTGCTACCCTGCAGCCTACCCTACATGGTTAGCTTGCTGACGTTGCCAAACTCCTTCCGGACTCTGTTGTCAAAGTATGTGCCCCTGCCACCTACCTCCCACTCTCCATGATACAATGTTCTGCCTCTGCCCACTTTGTCTGTCTTTTGAGATTTGTTGTGCTACTACTGCCCCTTCCATCTGTCCAACATGGTCAACTTCTTGCCTGTTCCTGCCCTGACCCACTGACTTCCATTGTCTGAGACCATGCCCCTCTTTCCTTTCTCCTGCCCTCCATGTCTCTTATGGTGCCATTACCAATCCTGCCTTTCCTGTGTGGTCTGTTGTGCTTCCACTGTCTCTCCCGCCCACTCTGTGCCCTCAGCCTGAGCCCCTGCCACTGATAGACTACCACCTTCCCTCTGTTGTCTGTGTGAGTGTCCCTACACCTTCCTTCTATCCTCCATGGTGCATTTGTGCATCTACTGCTGCTCCTGCCTGTCAGCTTGTTGCTCCTGCCCACCTCTTCTTTGCTCTCTGGTGTCTGTGTATGGGCCCTGCCCTTAGTGGTCTATTGAGTTGACACTGCCTCTCCTGCCTGCCCTATTCGGTCTGGTGTGCTGCCACATTCCCTCCCATCTGCCTTGTGTAATCATTTAGTGTCCCCTGTCCCTCCCCCCTCCCCTCCTCTGTCGTAGTTTGTGCACCTATATATCCTGCCCTCCATAGTCTATTGGACTGCCACTCCTTTCTCTTGCCCTGCATGGTCTGTTGGGCTCCTATTGCTTCTTGTACTTGCTCTATGTGATCAGCTTTTTCCCATGCCCCCTCTCCCCTGCCCTCCATTGTCGATTCCATGCCCCTAACCCTGCCCTCCTGCCCTCCATGATCCATTAGCATGTCCTGGCCACTCTCCCTCCTACCCTCCATGGTCTTTTGTATTGCCACTGTCCTTTCTGCCTGCTCTGCATGATCAGCTTACTACCCTTGCCTCCCTCACATGTGCCTTTTAATGTTCATGGCTAGCTTGCTGTCTCTGCCTCTTTCACTCAGTCCTCCATTGTCCATGTGAATGATCCTGCCCCCTCCCTTTTGCCCTACGTAGTCTGTTGTGCTGGTATTGCCTTCCCACCTTCCCTGAGTAGTCTATTGTGCAGCCACTGCCTCTGCTACAGGCCTAATGTGATTGGCTTGTTTTCCCTGCCTACTCTCTTTCTGCCCTTAAGTATCTTAGTCTGTGCCCCTAGACCACCCCTCTTGCCCTCTTTGGGCCTTTGTGTTGTCACTGTCCCTCTCTCCAACCCTCCTTAGTCCATTGTGCTGCCAAAACCTTTCCTGCCTGTTCTGCATGGTTAGCTTACTTTCCTTGGCCCCCTCCCTCCTGCCCTCCATGATACATTATTCTGCCACTGACCCTAATGCATACCCTGCATGGTCTGCTGTGCAGAGATGGCCCGTTGCCTTCTCAGCATGGTCAGCTTGCAGCTTCTGCCTCACTTTCTCCCCCTTGCCCTCCGTCATCCAAATTTGTGCCCTAACCCCCTTCTTTCTCACAGTTTTCTAACGCACAACAGCATTAACATTCTAGGATGGCGACCTTAGAGGTTTCTCTAGAGGTTCCTAAAGAAGAAGTGAAGGCAAACCAAGAAGAGATCAGCACACTGAGAAAAGGCCAGAAAGAACCTTGTGATGAACTGGAGATTCTAGGGAACAATGCAAGGCACAATAATATGAGACTGCTGAGCATTCCAGAGGGAAAGTAGGTTGTAGGTATAAGAGAGTTTGTGACAAACCTAATCTTAAAGTTTATTCAATCTTTAGACTCCAGTGAATTAACCGCAGACATTCTGCAGACCCTTTCAGGAAGAACCCAAATAGGAAAACACTAGGAAGATTCTGGCTAACTATAAGTTACACTACCTAAAAAAACAGATTCTTGCAGCGGCTCTCATAGCAGGCAATAATAATAATAATAATAATAATAATAATAACAATAATAATCTTTATTCAGCATATAAGAATATGAACATAAAAGAAGCATCTTAAAATATAAATACATCAGGGAAAAGCAGTATTCATAAATAAGCAACCGCAAATACATTAAAACTAAACTTATATTATGTCGTAGTCCCCCACTGTCTCATGATTTCATAATGCATCCAACACGTTTCACTTAAGATGAAGAAATATATATATATATATACTAGGAAAATAATTTAATAGGCGGAAAATGGGACAGAAAGCCTCCCTCACAAGAAGAACAATTATTAAAAGCACTACAACGACCAGAGAGCTTTGCACAGAAGCCACACCCACTGAGGTAACAAGTTAAAAGTGCAAATTGCGAGAGTGCATTCATTTCCCTTGCCTGAGCCCCTGAAGAAAGGATTTTGGTATCCTGAAACGCGTCTGGCAAATATCAAGAACTGATGTGATCTGTACCTTCGAGTTCGTCTGCTGGCAAGTGATGGAAAGAATAAATGCGAGTGAAGTAATTTCTTGTGGCTTGTCTTCATGGGGCTAATCTGCATTTGAATTATATATATATATATATATGTATATATATAGCACAAATCTTCCGAACCTCCTCTGCTGTGGCGAAAAGAAGAGATAGACCCCACGGCTTCAGGCAAGGCAATGATTTATTTAATAGCTTCCAAGCGACGCGTTTCGAGTATCGCAGTAATCTTGATCATATATATATATATATATATATATATATATATTCACTGAAAAAACCATAGGTTATAGACCATATATAGTTAGGAATTAGCATTTAAAAAACCTTATTTTACTCACACAAAACCATTGAAATTCCATATATAGTTAGTTGCACTAACTATATATCGCGCACCCGCAATCCACTGCTGATCATGTCACATATTACATCATTCATGACATGGTCAGTGACATCACTGATGACATCACTGATGACATCTCAAATGACATCACTGATGACATCACTGATGACATCTCATTTGACATCATTCTTGTGCTAATACGATAAACCTCTTCAGACTCTAATATAACCTTAGATACACTCAGTGTATACAGACACTCACACACTGCCACTCATCCATGGAGTTACTCACACACCCAGTCAGTCATGCAAAGAAACAATCTCACCTCCATTTCTTCAACTATACAGTTAAACACACCTTACTTATTGAAACATATACTAACACATATTTACTCTCTTATACAATCCCTGATACAAGTTCACAATGATCGATACAACCACTCACTCATTCAGTGGCTCTCATGCACAGTTATTTATATATGCCAACTCTCACATGTACTGTGTTTTACATATGTACTTACTATGACATGTAGCATTGAGATATCCATTCACTCATCAATACACTCATGCACACAGTCAACTGCCCATGTAGCTGTTTCCACATGCACTCTTGAACTCATACACCTAGTGAATAAACTGCTCACACATCTATGCATAGAGTCACACACCTTCCAGCCACCCCCACACAAACTCAATCTCCCATAGAAATACTTGGGCAACCAATTAATAACACATATAGCCTCTCGTATAGCTAATGATCAACACATGCAGCAGTTTACAGAACAACAGACATAATGATGCACAAATTAAGACAGTTTAGTCACTAACCCATGCATTCAGTGAGACACATTTAATCACTCACTCATACAGTCAGTCACGCACCTACTAAATCCTTCATCCAGACACTTATACATCCACTCATTCTTCAATATGTAAGACATATTTTAACTTTACAGAAACATACAGTCACTGGATGTTGTCATCAGTGATGTCATCAGTGATGTCATTTGAGATGTCATCAGTGATGTCATCAGTGATGTCACTGACCATGTCATGAATGATGTAATATGTGACATGATCAGCAGTGGATTGCGGGTGCGCGATATATAGTTAGTGCAACTAACTATATATGGAATTTCAATGGTTTTGTGTGAGTAAAATAAGGTTTTTTAAATGCTAATTCCTAACTATATATGGTCTATAACCTATGGTTTTTTCAGTGAATTTTCAAGGTTTTGTAAATGCTAATTCCTAACTATATATGGTCTATAACCTATGGTTTTTTCAGTGAATTTCATTGGTTTTTTAACAGCTAATATCTGTAGCTGTAAAATGTATTCTTCTTTAAATCCAAAAATATATTTTATATGTTTATTAATAACTTTTTTTTAAAATATTTTTTTTTCTTCGTTCCCGCTTCGCGAATCGGGAAGCTTCCCGTTAGCTGACCTTGATGCCGCGAAATAGACCACGAGCCGGTAAACGTTTCTTTACCGCAACTGCCGCGTTAGAAAACAACATCGTGACGCCTCCCGTCCGCATGACGTTTCGCGTTGTCGCGTGATACGTCATATGACGTGCTACGTTAGCGAACTCGTACGCTTACCGAGTCGCAAAGCACAGGTTTCTGGAAGCAAACCGGGAGGCCCTGCAAAGCGCGTAACATACACACAGCAGGTCATGTGACTTGGTAATAACACTTTTCATTGGTTCATTTCACTTTCGGTTTCCTAATGATGTAAGACTAGGTCATATGATCTAAAATGAACACTTTTCATTGGTTGAGAACTATTTTTTTTCCCAAATGGTGAAAATCCCTCCTTCTTTCCTCACTCTGACTTTCATCATTGTGAGAGAAAGACCCTTTGTTACCAGTGAGCAATGGCTTCTTTACTAGCTTCAGCTGGTGCTTCCCCACCACCTCCACCACATCCAAGGAAGAGTGGACCACCTGCTAAAGTTATAATTCAGCAAGAAGACGAAGAAGAGGAACAGGACGACCTAGATAATCTCCCTATTATGGCCAGAAGATCTGTTGTACCGGAAGTAACGGGACCAGAGGGCAGGGAGATGGTGCCAAATATACAAACGAGATTTCGTGAAGTAAAACAAGTCTGCCTACATTGCAGTGGATTCATTTGCTACGCAGAAAGTAGCATCACTCTGATCAACAGAGCTATTGACAATCATGCTCATGTTTGTCCGAAACTCCCCAAACAATAAATTCTTTTTTTTTGTTTTCTTGCTCCTGTTGAGCCCTTTACAATGAATCGTTTTCGTTGCCCCCTCCGAAAAAAAAACAAAAAAATTATAAAACTGTTCAGAAAAATTCAAAAAAAGTAAAAAAATGTTCAGAAAAATAATAAAAAAAATATAAAACAACAAAAACAATTTAAAAAAAAGTTCTTTTCAGAACTACCTCCCCGTTATTAAAAAATTGGTACAATATTTGCAACTGTGCCAACCTCTATTTCTCTTAGTTCGCTTCCCAGTTCGCTCCCCGGTACGCGAACCGGAAGCGAACCCAAAAATTTTTTTTTAAAAAAGAACAGTAAGTATAAGGGAAGGAAACAGACACTTATGTTAAAAGAAAGACAGCTATAAGGGAGTAAACTAGAGATACTATTACCCGTAATCCACTGCTGATGATGTCACATATTACATCATTCATGACATGCTCAGTGACATCATCAGCAGAGGATTGCGGGTAACAGTATCCCTAGTTTATTCCCTATAGCTGTGTTTCTTTTAACATAACTGTCTGTTTCCTTCCCTTATACTTACTGTTCTTTTTAAAAAAAATTTTTTAGATCAGTCAGAAACAGTGAAAGTAATGAAATATAAAAGACTACGTAGAATATGAGGACTGTATGCAACAACTTTGACACTTACAGAAGCCTCACCTTCTCCATGCCTCCTACACAGTTCTACATGTACATCATAAATGCAAACAGAACAGAATTAATTATACATGTTAAATGGTTTATTTTTGCTATTCTCAGAATGTATCAAATTTCACTAAAACAGTGACTTGAAGGTATTCATCATATAACAGCGGGGAAAAAAAACCACAATCAAAATGATTGTGTTTAAAAAACCCATACAACATTAAAAATCAGAATTCAGAACTCCTTAAAGTTAACTTACTTTCCATGACGGCCAAGGATGTCCTATGAACAGCTTACACTCTGTTGTGCTGTTATTACTTTCAACCCGCCACTTTCTGAAAGAAAACCTCCATCGTTTTCAAAAACATGTTACATACAATAAATGACTTCTTGCTCTCTACCACAAGATTCCACAAGGCCAAATCTTGTCAGAGCCATGTATAACTCTTGGATTTCTTGTTAGCCAATCCCGTCTTTTCGCATTTCCACAACTTTCAGAATTAAAATGTTGAAGATCATTTACACAATCCTGGACTAGTAATATCTTCCCCTTCTTCCTCAATCATGTTCTACATTTCCTATCACACTGATACTGCTTACTATGAAGCAGACTTACACTACCTTTATGACTAGTACAATTATTTAATTCTCTACATCACTTTTAATCACAAAGCAATGTAAAACAGTAGACAGCATTGCAGACTTACATTCCCTCTACTCCATGTTTTGATTGGCTGCTTCAATTAGCTTATAAAAAGAAACAGTTTTTCTGAACTCATTCAAAGTGCACGTATTTCTCCATAAAGTCCAGTGTTATGGTAAGAAGTTATGTCTCTGTACTACACTTATCCTCAAGGCCAAATCGTGTAGGAGCCATGAGAACTTCTTGAAATTCCTCAGAGCACATCCCGAGATTCTTTCCCTAAAATTTTGGTTTTAAAAACACCAGGTAAGAGTTTTTAAGGTCAAACTGCAATTTTTTTTTGAAAATTAAAACAGAATCATTGCAGAATGACCAGCCATTTCTACACTTTAAATAAGCTGTATAATGTCCTGATGTTATTGAAGGACCATCATGATATATAATTGCTACAGTTACAAAAGTCCTTCCTGATATTGACAACTGTGAAGCCACAACATTTTTAATTAAAGTTGTCAATTTTGTTCCATCAGGCCTACATCGTTGGAACATTAAAATGACATACTGGCCATATGTTCGTATAAATAATGTGGACATCATTTCAGATTTACATTGGCTACACTCCATGTTGTGATCAGCTGCTTTTACTAGCTTATTAAAAGAGACTGATTTACTGTCTGGCAAAGTTAAATATATAAATCTTTCTGAGTCTACACTAGTAGTACTTGATACCCTACAGTTCTCGCAGTCATGCTGCCATTGATAAGAAAGCCCAAACAGGTGATCTACATCTACACCTTCATCATGCAATACATCAAGCATGTACATTAAAAACTCCTGACAATCTTGCTGACTATTTTGAGAGAATTGTGTTTGGCCTGAACATCTGTCTAACAGATTTCGAATTTCAGACACACTTTCTATGTTTGTTCTATCAGTGCTACATTTCTCTAACACAGAATTTAACAAACTGCAAAATCTTTGATCAGAATTGACCACAATCTCTTCTTTTACATTTTCTAGAGAAAACAAAACATTAACTACTACATTAGCATAGCAGTTGACACCAGAACTGTTTTCAAATTGAAAACCAACAACATCTTCAACAGAATCCTTTTTGTTTCTGCTTGTAATTTCAGGTTCATCGACTTTTCGTCTTTTTGCTACAACCTCCCCAGTATTGGTCACTCGTTTCCGGCCTACCACACGTTTCTCAAACAAAGGATACTGAGGCAAATGTGGCGCATACTCTCTTCTCAACCTATTGTATTCCTTAACACAATCTAGATCCGCACAAATGTTTGTGACATCACACTCAATCAAGTACAATCCCGATAAAGTCCTAACTCGTGACAATGCCACATATGCCATACCCTCCTTGAACACAGAACTGCCAATATTCACCAATGCACAGTCTACACTTAAACCTTGCGATTTATGAATTGTCACCGCATATGCCAAGCAAACAGGAAACTGCTTACGACGAACATATAAGTCTTTTACAAGCAAAAATCTAGCAGAACAACGAGCAATTAGCTGTACTTCCTCAATGCCATCAAATTTAATTTTAAAAAATTCAATTCCATCTCTATTTCTGTATTTCACAAAATCAACAACATTACCCATTGATCCATTTACCAGACCTCTTTCAACATGTAAATTCCTTCTTAAAATTATACGGCAGTTCAAGCACACATTCAGAGTCTTTTCAAAACCCGCAGTTTTAGATATACTCTTCTCTAATGAATCCAATTTTGTTTTCAGATTCTCAGACAAAATAATTGTTGATCCCATATGCTCTACTCTGTCAATAGCTTCCAATTTTACAATCTCTTGCTTTTCTAAATGCAACATGTTGTTGTTGAATTTGGCACATTCTGCAAGAGTTGGCATCAAACATATTCCAGATTTTTTCTCAGTAACTTTCTGAAAAATATTCTCAGGCACAACATCTTCGTCTGGATATAAATTTGTCAGTAATCGTGCATGTAAAGCTTCTTTCCCATGCTCGGTCACTTTTCCAATTCTAACATCTTGTAGAATAGTCTTGTAAACTTCATCCTTTGCCTGACGCATATTTTCATGCAGTTCAGCATAATTGAAGTTTAACCATATATTGACGTTGCCAATACTCCCTAAGCACTTCCTGGTATCTTCATGCGTGAGCATTTTGAACACAGGTTGCCCTTTCACTGGTGTCAGCTGCAGAAGATCTCCGAAAACAATGATGTGTTTGCCACCAAATAACACATCATACTCTGTTTTGAGAACTTCTTGCATTCTCAAATGCACAAAGGCAAGCATGACATTGGAAACCATGCTTACTTCGTCAATGATAAGAAGTTTCATTTTCCTCAAGACTCTTGAAACTTCAAAACAAGCATCTCCAGATAGCTTGTGATATTCTAATTTGTTGTCATGCTCCACTGGCAGCATCAGTAAACGATGTAAAGTAATCCCTTTAATGTTATGTGCTGCCAGTCCAGTTGGAGCGGTGACAACACAAGACAGCGATGACTCTGTCCTTTCCTGCAAATAACATGAAATTGCTTTAATAAGGAAACTTTTTCCAGTTCCCGCTTCTCCACTCACGTACAGTCGGACAGGCTTCAACGACGTACATGAGCACTCTTTCTTGTCATGACTTAATCCATGATCAATTTGCATGGTAAGTTCGTCATATATTTTCCTCTGCTCAACGTTGAGTTGTCTTTCCAACTCTTCTAAGTTAACCGCATCCTCCTGAGCATGTGCCATGGCTCTTTCCACTTCATTCATAGCAGTGGCAGCTTCATTTTCGATAAGAGGTCCTCCTAGTGGATCCTGACTCAATGAAGCAGAACTCTGACTGTCCTGAGAACTGTCTCTGGCAATCTCGGCTGCAATCGTTGCTTCCTGCTCAATTTCCACATTCAACATTTCTACATATTTGGGAAAAGCAGGACATTCTATGGTCTCCTTGGCAGCATTGAATGAGTCTTCGTAACAAAGGAAATCTCCAAGCAGTTCCTCTTCTGCACGCCAAGGCTTAAAAAGTTGCAAAAGTGCTAAATAGAAAAACTCCTTTTTTTCAGGAGATTCGCCACTCAATTTTCGATGGTTTATCAAGTGGCATTTTCTTTGCTTGACCAGACATCCCTCACTTCCTATTACAGCATACACTCCTTTCTCAGTATCTTCTTTGATGTTCCTCTTGAATATGTAATTTTGCAGAACCTCATACAGACAAACATTCTCGAGGTGACTGCTTCGATTTGGATAATATGTATCCAACATGTTGCTCTTCAAAATGTCGGTACTGTTTGGCTCCTTTTCCGCCAAATACTCAATTTCCCGCACAGGTTTCAGAACTCGATTACGCGTTGCAGCAAGACCAACACTCGCCCAAACGATACTCCTGGACTTGGCATAGAGACTTGCTGAAGACAACCGGTCAGAACATTCGTAAGCTCCGATTTCTCGATGCGACAACATCTTCAGACTGAAACTGTACAACTTCTTGCTGAGGCTCTTTTCATGGGAAATGTCCTCCCACATATCCTTCAATTCTGTCTTCTCTTTTTTGGTGATGTAAGATGTCACATACCGAGCCACAGCCATACAGTTATCAGCCACAAACTGTATATCCATGTTAGCATTCCACATGGACAAAATCACCGGGTTGTAGTCGTTAATGTACTTAGACTCTTCGTTCCTCTTCAAATTGTATGTGTTTTTAGGTGATTTCTTCATCACATTATGTCGCAGCGAAGACATCAAACTGTTCACTCTTCCTTTAGAAATCACCGGTCGTGGAAAGCCGAAACGACATTTGGTGTAGAACTTGTCTTTGTTCCGGAATTTACGACGACAGTACTTTCCACATCGATGGCTTTGGAAACGTAGAACTTTTTCTCGTAGGCTTTTTTTCTCCTTTGCGTTTGGAACAGCACATGTAGAATACTGTTCTATGAAACTCATCACTGAGTCTTCTGCATCCATTCCAAATTTAGGTGCATCCTTGATCCACAGCAACATATGTATATGAGGAGCACCTCTTGCTTGGTACTCCTTCCTCCAGAAGAAATCCAACACCTCTCCAAGAGGTGGATTCTTCTTATTCATGATGAAAGACATCATACCTTCAAATCTATGATTGAAGTACCTACATACATTGACTGGATCAAAAGAGCACAGTTCTCCGGGTGTCTTGAATTCGATGTTTTCTACGTTAGCATTTGCCTCTCGTAGAAATTCAAGTAAGTCTTCCCAGCCATACTCAGCACAGCTCAAAGTGAGGAACCATGTGGGAGTTCCTAAGTTCCTTAGCATACATTTTAAATCACCATGACGACGGTACCAGTACTCATTAGTACCACGCTGACACGCCATGAGATTAATCAGGTGAGAATCCAAAATACTGTCTTGGACATTGACTTTATCCATAAAGTCACTTGCCGAGATGTTTTGCATGTGTATACCACTTTTCAAGATGTGGTTCACTGCATATGACAGTCCAGACAGATCGCTTTCAAACAGGAGATGAAACAAATAAGGAATGCATTGTCGAAACCTAGGATCTCCTGCATACAATCGCAAAGTCCGGTATTCAGAAGCAGGAATTTGATGAGGTCGCTCATCATATCTTCCTCCCAGACCTGTTGGAAAAAGCTGTGGGAAACACCGAGCTTCCAAACTTTCCTCCCAAACACTAATGGGACTCCCTTTCGCTTGTTTCATTTGAAACAACTCAATAGCATTCCCCATGACTTCCTTGGAATGCAAAGGATGAACACTATAATGTTCATATATTTCTTCACTAGTACAGGGTTCTACTTTCTCAATTTGACCAGCACACAAATCGTTATCCTCTTCCTCACTTACTTCCTCTTCTGCAACATATACATTTTTATAGTACTTATTATATTTTTTCAAATACAATGTTGCCCTTTTGACTTTCCTAACATCTACTAAATCTTGCCATATTTTCTTATTCTTTGTTGGAACCCCATTAACTAAGATAACAAGAGGTTCCTCTTCCACTTTTTCTACTCCAATTGTGTTAATGTTTTTCTTCAAATCTAGAGGCAAATAAACAACTCTTCCCTTTAATCCTCTCTGTAAATCTGATGGAGGCAATTTCCCTGTCTTTGGCTCCATTCTTACAATAGCCTGAAAGGGATGGATACTTTGAATCAAAATAGATTCATAAGTATTTAAATCCTTCAATTCAGAAGGAATCTCAACCAATTCCAGATTATTATGAACTGCTCTAGCAGGCATCTGGTTTTGATTTAATTTGTTACAACAATAAGTACACACACGTTGATCCAATCCCAAATCAAAACAATTTTCTACCATCAAGTATGTTGTAAAATCCTTCCATTCACTATTATTTTCCCTTTCACTTTTTCCATATAAATCCACTAACTTAGTCTGATTCTTATAATAAGTGCGTCGACAACACACACAAGTGAAATTTGGCCTCTCACTTGATTTCACCTCAAACGTCGCAATTTCCCTCTGGAAATTATCTGTACTGGAAACCTGTACACTATCTTCCACATTACTCTCTTCTTCTTGGTCAATTTCAACATTCTCCTCTTTACTTCCAAAGTAACAAAACTCAATTTCTTCACATATATTCTTCACATCTATTTCAGAACCATGCAAAAGAGCAGCGCATAATTGTTTAAGCATAATTGCTGGACTCTTAGCATAATACAACATTCTAACTAATTTCCTCACTTTATTATGATGCACTGCTAGCATCCTGAAATGATGAAAAACACTCTGGCATACTCTCCTGGAAAGACAAGCCAGTGAATGACCATGCAAACCTATCACTTCTCTCACTCTGCAAGGATCTAATTCTTGCAACAACTTCATTTTCTGCTTCAAACTGTTCTTACTAAATGACCGTATAAAATCACAAAGCAAATTGATGGAATCCTGTCGTACACTGCAAATACTACTACACTTCCAGGTGTACACAGGACCCTTAGGACGTCTCCCTAAAACCTCATTACCTAACACCTCTTCTATCTCTGTTGTCACAAGTTTTTCTTTTTCAACTGGACAACCATCTTTCACTTCATAAGCTCGACCACTGGTGTCAACTGCATGCACCAAATCATTATCCTGGAAATAACTCTCCTCATTAAAAAATGCCTCAGAGCTTGAACTATGCATCCATTCTCCAGAAAAAACTTCACAAAAATTACTACGATTAACTATTCTCTTCCATCTACTATTTCTTTTGAAATCATAAATTACCTTGTTTAGCTTCCGAATTCTATTGATTGTCAAAATAAATAACTTACGTTTAATTTCAAATGCCTGATCAATAACTTTCTCAACAATTTTTTTTCTCTTATAAAAAACCACTTTCTGCTGACCTTTCTTAATATTTTTTAACAAATTCCCAATTATCCTGTTGCGGAACATTCGTTTACGAATATCCCTAAACTCTTGTTTCCTTCTACTTTCATGCATAGAGTTATCTCTTACTCTAGCAGTAACATTTCTCATTGGCCTTTCCTTACCATTTGATTTCTGTCTCCTTTTCTGGACTGAAACATTTTCTGTAGTAATATTTTTTTTACTACACATATTTCTTATGACTGTTTTTCGACTCTTACCCGGTGCTTTCTTGGTGACTTGACAAATCTTTTTGTTAGAGGACTGCTGCATTCTTCCATGGTCCTGCTGTCTTTGACGTTTTGCAGCCTTTCTTACTCTTTCTTTGCTAGGCATCCAAAAAACTTGAAATAATCTGCAGTTGAATCTGTGGTAAAATATAATAAAAAATGTTATTAACCACTATTACCCAACAGTAAATTAATAACAGTCATCAAAAACTTAACACACTACTTAAGTATATAATATACTGAAGCCTATCTCCAATTTTTCACTGAACAGGACTCATCTCTTCTTAACCTTGGATAAACCTCACCTACTCTGTGTCCCCTGCACATAATTAAATGTAAAGGGGCAGATTTATATTAACTAGCACATCCCCAGGGATGCACCAGTTAACGTGCACCGCTGCTCTGCCACCCACGGTGTGCCGCAATTACAATCAGATAGGACAAAGCTACATCAAAACCCTGCGCCTGCTTGAAGCAGGCATAGATCTTGACGCAGGTAGGCTGAAAGCTAAAGCAACAACTAAGTATCGTGTGCAGAAGTTACAAAAAAGGAAAAATGGCGTTTAAACCAGTAATGAGCCCATGCTAACGTAACACAGTGTAAAAATATCCAGGATCTACATCAGTTTGGGGTTCACGAACCTGGCAGGTACAAGGCACTGAGGCTTTCCACCGTGCATGTCTCATCCCAAATCATATGTTGTTTGTGAATGAAACAATTTCCCAGACCAAATGCTTTGGATTGGCTACTTCTAAAAAATTAAACACCCCTACTATCCCGGAGTTAGAGGAATATGATGGTTGGAGTAATTTTACTCGTTGTCCATTAAAGATTTACAGGCCCTACTCCGTAATTCTTCCTTTAACATTTCCAGTATAAATCCAAAAGGTTCACTGCTTTGGCAACGTGCCTTATCCACGGTTTAATAACGCTGCCTTTTGCTTTATATAAGTTTTCAAATTGTATGAAATATATACCAATAGGTCGTTATTAACCTTTAGGTAGTGGTTTTCTTCATGAGGTCTGGTCGCTTCCATACACATACAGATTTTCAAAGATGATCAAGACCTTTATCTGAATGGAGAGGAATGCACTGAGACGCCAGATCATTCACTAATGTGTAGGCACATACAGTTACACGGTTCATGCAACAAACACCGACCAAATATGGCTTGCGTGTTGCAAGGCACGCCAGTTCCTGCTATCATCCCCACGTTCAAGTTCTTGGAAAATGGTAGTTATTTGATGCTCAATAATGAAGATTGTTCTGGGTTAATTAAAAGTATTCATTTTATCGTAACAGTAAATGAACGGGTTATTTGCTGCAGAAATGTTCTATTTCCTCCCACACATGAACATAGGGAGTTTTCAATCTGGCCACAAATACCAACCTTGGGAGCACATTTCAACAGCATGGCAAGAATAAGAGCTCTTTTGTCTCAGAGAGAGGTGGCCTTGAGTTCGGCCCGTGAAACTTTCGTGCTTCACATAGCGAACACCCGTACAGAGGTGCAGACCCTTTTAAATACAGATTCGACTTTGCATTTCAGCAAGATTACCCATTCATTTCCATGCAGCAGGAGGCCCATAGGAATGAAGGTGCAATTTGCGATTAGCAATTACCTCATCGCAAATTACGAATTTTTCCGACGGTGCAGGGGTGTCTCAAGAACACCCTGCTGCACCCCTGAAAAAAAAATTTGGGGTCATATGGCGCACATAAATTTTGAAAACATTCCTTTACCTCAAAAACGATTTTCAACTCATAATTTGAAAACACTGCACATGGGGAAATGACTTAAAATGTCCTTAAGACACATAAAAGCATTTTTTGATTGCCTTTGCAGCATGTTTCAGTCACCTTTAACATGCCTATGTAACGGAAACATTCAAAATCTAAATTTGCCATGCACAGGTGGGAGCATATTTACAAGCAATTTGCTCCACAGACAAACTTCTTACATTGAAATGGGAAAAATAACATCAGAGACTCTCAATTACCTTATAAAGAAGCAGACACCATTATGTCCTTCTCATCAATATTAAAACCATTGCTTTTTCTCAAAAACGATTTACAAGTCATAATTTGAAAACACTCCACAGCTCCTATGCACATAAAAGCCCTGTCAGTACTAATACTTCACATGTTCTCCAATTACAATTTCTCAAAGAAACAAAATCTATTTCTGAAACACTTGAGACAAAGCAACATTTGAAAAACACAACTTTCTTCATAATTTTCTCCTTAAAGCACACTATTTTCTATCTAAATTAAAGAAATTTTTTCTCACCTTAGCAAATACTTTGAGTTTCAAAACAGTCTCAGAAACACACCAATTTGTCTTCAGCAGAGCAAAAGGTATGCACTCCAGAGTCTGCAGCTATCAAAAGCACAGAAATGCTGTAATTCCTCACACAGATCTCTCATGTCACCCAATCAAAACTCTTCCCTCACTTTTTTTCAAAGCAAAACCCTTCCCCCCTCTGCCCCCTCTCTGCTTTTTCTGCATAGCAACCACCTCTTGCAAGACCTCTCACACAACAATGTTGCAATTGAACTCTGAACTCTCAGTGCACCTGCATATCCAAAGCATTCTTTCATTTAATGATTTTTTCTTCGCCACTCAAAATACATCTTTCAACGAACTCATCCATGCACACTAACTTTCTGTTTTCAGCAATCAAAATCCACCAATCACTCTTACTGCTTCATTAACACAGAAACTCCTCAGTTTTTTTCATTTTACACTCTCATTTTTTCAACTGCCATTTCATTGCCACACTTCATCTGACTGCAGGAGAACCTTCTCTCGCCATGTTTTCTGTCTGGATTGTTGGACATAGCTACATCTATTGGGCTCAAAGGTACGCTGAAAACAGGAATTTACCTAACCTCAATTTACAAGATGTGGAAATTAAGTGGTTTGGCCACAGAGGATTAAAATGTCACCAATTGATACCATTGGTGAAAACCTTTATGCATTTGCCAAAACCTGACCTGTTAATTGTGCACTGTGGAGGTAATGATTTGGGCACTTTGACTGGGGTAGGTCTGGAAATGCTTTTAAAGGACACCTTTGAGCAATTGATGGCACTTTTTCCTCAGACTGCCTTGGTATATTCAAATATATGCCAAAGACAGAAATGGAGGTGGTCGAACCAATTTTGTCCACAAATTGAGAAATCGAGGAAGCATGTAAACAAATCTGTTTCAGCTTACATGAGAGACCATGGAATGGGCTCCCTGTACAACAATAACTTGCGTTACTACATGCAAGATATCTACAGAGCAGATGGAGTTCACTTCTCAGATGAGGGCAACAGAGTTTTCACTCTGAATTTAAGACTGTGCATTGGTACCTACTTATAAGTACCTAAATGTACCATAAACCCAAAAGCTCTTCTCAGAGCTACCCTACATCTGATCACTCACAATTATTATTTTACTCTAACTTTTTTCACTAATTTTCAAGAAAGTACGCTCCCCAGACCGCTTCCCGGTTCGCGAACCGGGCGCACTCCACGCAAAAAAACTAAAAAAACTGTATATTTTTTTTTTGCCCTGCGAGACCCTTTCAAAGCCTCCACATCAAACCTAGGGGGTCAGGGAGGATCTACTATGCCCCCTTATGGTCATTTGCCCCTTCGCTTTGGCCTCCTCTTGTCTCTCGATCCTACCGAGAGACAAGATGGCGGCCGCTACGGACTGTTTGGAATGTTTACAGACGCCGAAAAACCAATCAGCTTCGCAAACCTCCGTAACGCGAAAAGTACGAGAAGCGGAGCGCTGTTACAGATATATATCTTTTTTTGAACGTTAATTTCTCAAAATCCACTAGAGCACATATATTGAGACCTAGCAAAGGCACATCGGGCTACCAGTCCCTACAATTTTGCCAACTTTCGTGCAAATCCATTCAGCCGTTCGATTATTATTATTATTATTTTTTTTGCCCCGCGGTGCCCTTTTAAAACCTCCACATCAAACGTAGGGGGTCACCGACGATCTACTATTCCCCCTTATGGTCATTTGCCCCTTCGCTTTGGCCTCCTCTTGTCTCTTGATCCTACCGAGAGACAAGATGGCGGCCGCTACGGACTGTTTGGAATGTTTACAGACGCCGGAGAGCCAATCAGCTTCGCTTCGCAAAGCTCCGTAACGCGAAAAGTACGCGAAGCGGTGCGCTGTTACAGATATATATCTTTTTTTGAACGTTAATTTCTCAAAATCCACTGGAGCACATATATTGAGATCTAGCAAAGGCACATCGGGCTACCAGTCCCTACAATTTTGCCAACTTTCGTGCAAATCCATTCAGCTGTTCGATTATTATTATTTTTATTTTTTTTTGCCCCGCGGGGCGCTTTTAAAACCTCCACATCAAACCTAGGGGGTGAGCGACAATGTACTATGCCCCCTTATGGTCATTTGCCCCTTCGCTTCGGCCTCCTCTTGTCTCTCGATCCTACCGAGAGACAAGATGGCGGCCGCTACGGACTGTTTGGAATGTTGACAGACGCCGGAGAACCAATCAGCTTCGCTTCACAAAGCTCCGTTGCGCGAAAAGTCCGCGAACCAGAGCGCTGCCCGGTCCGCTGTTACAGATATATATATTTTTTTAAACGTTAATTTCTCAAAATCCACTGGAGCACATATATTGAGACCTACAAAAGGCACATCGGGCTACCAGTCCTTACAATTTTGCCAAGTTTCGTGCAAATCCATTCAGCCGTTCGGGCTAAAAGTGAGGCCAACCGCCCTATGGAAAACTCAATGTTAAAAACACGTTTTGGGACCCCCCTTTTTTCTCGGCCCCCCCTTGACGAACCCCCCCAAAATTTTCAGGGGCTGCTCAGAAACAAAATGTGCCATTTTGCTGAAAATTTCAACCAATTCCGTCCACAAACGCCAAAGTTATTAGACATAGAATTTTCAAAAAACCCATAGAGAAAAAATCCTAACTATATATACCTACTGGCGACCGCCAGTAGGTAATACATATATATATATATATATATATCCAAACCTCGCAGGAAACCCCTTTGAAGAAAGCCACAGGAAGAATCCGAAATAATCACGTGGTTTATTGACAGCATGCAAGCAGGCGACATGGAGGAGCATGCAACAGGTAATCCTTACGCCAGACGCGTTTCAAGAGTCCCTGCCTCTCTTCTTCAGTGGCGTGTTGTTCGCAGACAAAGGAAAGCACTGTTCCACTGCGCACCCTTAAGTTGAAACACCTGCCGAGGTGGGCGTTGCCGACTGCACGGCCTTCTGGTTGTTGTGGTGCGCTGTATCTAAACTCAAGTGAGCGCGCTATTCATTGTCCCAATAACATAAGTGAATTGTCCCAAGTGGGTTTGATGAAAGCACCAACAGTCACGTGCCCCGCTTCTTTGCTGTCAATGTGAAAGGACAGGCACCACCCTGCAAAGGTGCCGGCCCGTCTTCCTCCTCGCACTTCAAGCACCAGGTAGGCACTTGACAAGACCCGCACCGCGGCGGTGGACCTTCTTTCACGACCGGGACCGGCCGTTTTAAATCCAAACCTCGCAGGAAACCCCTTTGAAGAAAGCCACAGGAAGAATCCGAAATAATCACGTGGTTTATTGACAGCATGCAAGCAGGCGACATGGAGGAGCATGCAACAGGTAATCCTTACGCCAGACGCGTTTCAAGAGTCTCTGCCTCTCTTCTTCAGTGGCGTGTTGTTCGCAGACAAATGAAAGCACTGTTCCACTGCGCACCCTTAAGTGTTGAAACACCTGCCGAGGTGGGCGTTGCCGACTGCACGGCCTTCTGGTTGTTGTGGTGCGCTGTATCTAAACTCAAGTGAGCACGCTATTCATTGTCCCAATAACATAAGTGAATTGTTCCAAGTGGGTTTGATGAAAGCACCAACAGTCACATGCCCCGCTTCTTTGCTGTCAATGTGAAAGGACAGGCACCACCCTGCAAAGGTGCCGGTCCGTCTTCCTCCTCGCACTTCAAGCACCAGGTAGGCACTTGACAAGACCCGCACCGCGTCGGTGGACCTTCTTTCACGACCGGGACCGGCTGTTTTAAATCCAAACCTCGCAGGAAACCCCTTTGAAGAAAGCCACAGGAAGAATCCGAAATAATCACGTGGTTTATTGACAGCATGCAAGCAGGCGACATGGAGGAGCATGCAACAGGTAATCCTTACGCCAGACGCGTTTCAAGAGTCTCTGCCTCTCTTCTTCAGTGGCGTGTTGTTCGCAGACAAATGAAAGCACTGTTCATTATATATATATATATATTCACTGAAAAAACCATAGGTTATAGACCATATATAGTTAGGAATTAGCATTTAAAAAACCTTATTTTACTCACACAAAACCATTGAAATTCCATATATAGTTAGTTGCACTAACTATATATGGCGCACCCGCAATCCACTGCTGATCATGTCACATATTACATCATTCATGACATGGTCAGTGACATCACTGATGACATCACTGATGACATCTCAAATGACATCACTGATGACATCACTGATGACAACATCCAGTGACTGTATTTTTCTGTAAAGTTAAAATATGTCTTGAGTGGATGTATAAGTGTCTGGATGAAGGATTTAGTAGGTGCATGACTGACTGTATGAGTGAGTGATTAAATGTGTCTCACTGAATGCATGGGTTAGTGACTAAACTGTCTTAATTTGTGCATCATTATGTCTGTTGTTCTGTAAACTGCTGCATGTGTTGATCATTAGCTATACGAGAGGCTATATGTGTTATTAATTGGTTGCCCAAGTATTTCTATGGGAGATTGAGTTTGTGTGGGGGTGGCTGGAAGGTGTGAGACTCTATGCATAGATGTGTGAGCAGTTTATTCACTAGGTGTATGAGTTCAAGAGTGCATGTGGAAACAGCTACATGGGCAGTTGACTGTGTGCATGAGTGTATTGATGAGTGAATGGATATCTCAATGCTACATGTCATAGTAAGTACATATGTAAAACACAGTACATGTGAGAGTTGGCATATATAAATAACTGTGCATGAGAGCCACTGAATGAGTGAGTGGTTGTATCGATCATTGTGAACTTGTATCAGGGATTGTATAAGAGAGTAAATATGTGTTAGTATATGTTTCAATAAGTAAGGTGTGTTTAACTGTATAGTTGAAGAAATGGAGGTGAGATTGTTTCTTTGCATGACTGACTGGGTGTGTGAGTAACTCCATGGATGAGTGGCAGTGTGTGAGTGTCTGTATACACTGAGTGTATCTAAGGTTATATTAGAGTCTGAAGAGGTTTATCGTATTAGCACAAGAATGATGTCAAATGAGATGTCATCAGTGATGTCATCAGTGATGTCATTTGAGATGTCATCAGTGATGTCATCAGTGATGTCACTGACCATGTCATGAATGATGTAATATGTGACATGATCAGCAGTGGATTGCGGGTGCGCCATATATAGTTAGTGCAACTAACTATATATGGAATTTCAATGGTTTTGTGTGAGTAAAATAAGGTTTTTTAAATGCTAATTCCTAACTATATATGGTCTATAACCTATGGTTTTTTCAGTGAATTTTCAAGGTTTTGTAAATGCTAATTCCTAACTATATATGGTCTATAACCTATGGTTTTTTCAGTGAATTTCAATGGTTTTTTAATAGCAAATATCATAAGCTGTCGAATGTCAAGTACGTGGTAAGTAAAAACATTTTCGTGTTTATGCACACTGATCTGCTTTGAATGCTGCCCCCCACCCCTCATTTCTATTAGGAGTACTCTCTCTTTGCAGATAGTGAAGGGTAGTTAACGCAGCCCTTTGCCCCCTTTGTAATCCGTCGTGCCTGCTTCTCTCTCCATTTGATTGATTGTTCTCTTTGGTTCATTCTCTATTTACAAACAAGCACAGAGTCGCAATACTCTGTTTAGTCTTTGCAGATAGCGAAAAATCGTGTAAAAAAACAAAAGGAATCGAGCAAAATCAGTAGGCCACTAATGGGATCTCTTTTTGACCTCGCTAAAATAGAAACATTAGGAACAACCTGTTGAAAATAGCAATGCGTATGTACATAAGCGGCGTTCATTTGTGTTCACAGTACCCCTTGTTGATTGTTTCAATCGAGCATTGAATTGTTCGATGTTAATTCTCTTAAGGATCTTCTCTACCTGCAAACGAGGAAGAATAGGAATATTCTCTCTCCCTTTGCAGATAGTGAAGGGTAGGTAACGCAAGCCTTTAACACGTCGTACCTATTTCATTCCTCATTGATTGATTGATTGTCCGAACATTGACTGTTTGGGAATTAGTTCTTTTTGGAGGTATTCCCTGTTTGCAAATAAACGTAGGAAAATCTTTGCAAGTAGTGAAAGGGTACGTAATGCGGACCTTTCTCCCCCGTTGTAATCTGTCATGCCTATCTACTCCCCACTGATTGATGCACCTGTTTCACCCGGACCATTTACTAGACATACGTCATCTGGCCCGACCAGAGAGCACCCCTAGTGAAAAGGACATATGCAATAATAACGAAGTGATCACTGTATCCTGTTAACAGAAACTTTAGCATGAAACAACCTGGAAAGAAAAGAATAGGAAAACGAAAATCAGTAGGCCACTGATGAACATGAACTTTTATTAAACAACGAACAAAGAAACGATAACATAACGTAATGATAAAACCTATTAATGTCCTAGAAACAAGAAAACGTTAAAATATGCCAGTGGTGAGAGACCAGAAAAACAGTAAGAGAAACCAAATCACCCCTCGCTGTCCCACCGCCTGCCACGCCAAAAAAATCGATAGACTAGGGAAAATGCAAGTCAGTAGAACATCCGCCCCCACTCTGGAAACTTCCAAGGTGGGGCAGGGTTCCGGCTACGCCCAGCCGGGAGCAGCCCATATAAGGCAGGTCCTGCTGCCACGCCTCGGCCAGGAGATCCTAACGTAGGGTGTAGCCGGAGGAGAGGCCGAGACCAACGGGACCCGGCCAGGGGATTGCCTTTACAACGCTGAACAGTTGCAGGGGGGGGGAATGTCTCCTCGACCCTCCCCTCTCTCTCCCAGTCCGGCCGCGGTGGCCCTTGAGAGTTGCAGGTAGTCCCGCCACATGCTCTTCCGGTCCGGCCACCAACGGTCGGGGGGCCGAGGCCGACGGAATCCGGCTGCAGCCGATAAACCAAGAAACCCGTTCATGGGGCCAGAGCCAGGGGCGTCCGGCCGACATCTACCGGAAGCCCGGCCCGAAGACGGACGGGACACTTCTTCTTTCTTGTATAATTGCTGCAACAACCCTGGGGGGGGATGTCTTGCACATGCCTCCGACCCCCCCCCCCTCGTCCTCATCGCCTGGTCCGGCCATAACAAATCTCAAGCGAGACGCCGTGGGGTGCACTGGGAGGGAGAGACGGTGCGAACAGGCCTCTCCCGCCTCCCCAGTGGAGGCTTCCCAGCTGCACCCTCAGCGGTCCAGGCGCCCGGAAAAGAGTTCTTCCACTGTGGCCATGCTGCAACGTCTCGCCCGGCAGGGTGGAGCCCGTCCGCTCATTTGACCCCGCGATCGCCAGTAGCTACCGAACTCTCAAAATGGCGGTCGACCTGGCAAGAGCGGGCCCAGCATAAAGAAATGGCCCGGTCACTGGTTGACTCCACCACCGTAGTCCTCCACGACCTTGAAGATTCTAGAGGAGCCGCGGGAGTCTCCGACCCCCGATGGGGAATGACTGCCATGATCACCCGTGGAGTGACGAAACTGTATCCGCGGGACGTCGGCGCCAGCCTCACTTTGAATTACTAGAATCCTGCAGACCTCACTTCCGGTGAAAGCACAGTGTGACCCGGTAGGAAAAATTGTTGCACCCCCTCCCCTTTTTGACTGATAGTTCAAACCACCGATCCTTTCCTTTGCCCTTTTAACGGAACTTTGGACTGCCTCCCCCTCTTTTACATTTTCTAGAGAAAACAAAACATTAACCACTACATTAGCATAGCAGTTGACACCAGAACTGTTTTCAAATTGAAAACCAACAACATCTTCAACAGAATCCTTTTTGTTTCTGCTGTGACCCTGCTCCAGCACAGGCATTGTCCCCAGCAGTAATTCTGCAATGCCGGTAAGAATAGCTGTGGTGCCTACTGGACTCACTCACCCCCGCGGCGCCCCACGCCGTTATTTGCTGGGCGGCAACTTGCTAGACATCACCTTCGTGACATCCAGATTTCAGCGCGTTCTGCTGCCTTGGAACTATTCGCACAACAGACCGCTACTGACAAGAATATTTCATTATTGGTGCTGTCAATTTCAATAAATCTATTGGATAATTCAAAAGAAATTGCCACGGTCTCTTCGTTGTTTAAATGTTTTTACTGTTTTTGTTTTGTTGTATATATTTATATGTTATTAAAGTTTTATATTCCTACTACTTTGTTGGAGTGCTATATATTTTTTATGTGACACATAATTGTAAAAACTTTGATGTACAAAGAGTCATTCCTGGAATCTTCCGCTTCAGGCTCGGTCCCCTCCCCAATCACAATACAGGATAGTTTTCAGATAGTAGGAACACGTGTGGTGTGACGGATCTCATCGGGTGTGGGCCTTGATCTACTATAACTCCTTTGAAGAGGGGTGATTCTTTACAGCTGGGGCCATAAACTACATCTGCAGGGCTAGCTGATAGCCTGGACAATCGGACACAGAGGAAGAGGAGTGTCACAGGGTGCGGTAGTGAATAGGGCGAAAGGGAGGTGTCGGGCGGGCACAGTGTGATTCTCAGGGAAGAGCAGCGCAGATGGGGGGAGGTTTATTGCCCATGCATAAGACAGAGAGCGGGGGTGACCAGTGCCTGGGGAAGATGCTTGCGAGGGTGAGGAGCCATGCTACGAATCGACAGCGTGCAGAGAGTGGGTCTGGTCAAGACATCTAAAATGGCTGCCGTGCACGACAAAAGTGTGGCATTTCAAAAAAGGCAAGATGGCGCAGACAATGTTTTTCAACACTTCCTCATTTCCTTCGAATCGAACGTTAACAGACGTTGGGGCATATTACCAAAGTTAAGCGATATTTATCGCTAACGATGCTTACCAACCAATTTTTTACCACTAAGCATCGTCAGAAATTATCGAAGATAAACCTTACTATTATCAAGGTTTATCGCAAATGCGATAATAAACGGCCGCAATGCATGAATATCGCTAAAAACTCAGCGATATTCATGCATTACCGAGCTAATACTCTTAGCCATGTTATCCACCTCCCATTGGATAACATGGCTAAGAACTGCTCAGGGCAGGTGTTACTTTTTGGAGATATTCGCGCTTAGCGCGAATATCTCCAAAAGTTGGTAATAGGAGATAGATATCTTGCATGTTGTAATGCAAGTTATTGTGGTATATGGAACTCATACCATAATCTCTCAGGAAAGCAGAAACTGATCCTTTTGGGACCGCCTAAAAAGGCCTAGGGGGTGAGGAGTACTCTACTTTGCCCCCTTTTCACGTTCCGAACTATTTTATTTTACTCTCTTCTGTAATTACACAAAATACCAGCGATAAGATGCATCGGAGACACACAGTGAGAGAAAGGAGGCCGGAGATGAAGAAGACATGTCAAATACACATTGGAGATAATATAGTGGCAGAAGGGAAGTAAATATGAGTAAACTTACCATGTAACATAAAAATGTTGCACTCTATACTATAAGTCTCATTTTATACTACAATCACTTCGCTACAACCTCATAAATTAAAAATAAAAATAAATAATGTCTCAAACAATTTTTGATTTCTAAATATAAATTTATTCTTCAGAATTTTCTAAATTTGAAACAACTAGTAACATGTCCTCATCAGTAATTTCCTCTTCAATCATCTCATCTGGAATCTCCTCATTAAAAGTCTGCAATGATGATTCTTGTAACTCTATGGTCTCCAAACACTCGATAAATTCGCCATCAAGAGATTGATCAAAAAAATCATTCAAGTCATCTCCTCCTTCTGACAATATTTCATTATTGGTGCTGTCCATTTCAATCAATGTAGTGGAATCATTCAAGTCATCTCCTCGTGACAATATTTCATTATTGGTGCTCTCAATTTCAATCAATGTAGTGGAATCATTCAAGTCATCTCCTCCTTGTGACAATATTTCATTATTGGTGCTGTCCATTTCAATCAATCTAATGGAATCATACAAGCCATCTCCTCCTTGTGACAATATTTCATTATTGGTGCTCTCAATTTCAATCAATGTAGTGGAATCATTCAAGTCATCTCCTTGTGACAATATTTCATTCTTGGTGCTGTCCATTTCAATCAATCTAATGGAATCATACAAGTCATGTCCTCCTTGTGACAATATTTCATTATTGGTGCTCTCAATTTCAATCAATGTAGTGGACAATTCAAAAGAAATTGCCACGGTCTCTTCATTGTGAGCCATTTTATTTTGAAATTGCTTGCTGTAAATTGCAGAAAAAAATAATCACTTTCATTTATCGTTTTTAGTAATACATAATATAAAACTAACTTCATCAAGTATTTAGTATAACAGAAGGACTGCAAATAAATAACAGAAAACATTTTTCAAATTATCTTCAAGTGTACAACATAGTTCCCCTTACAAATTAACAACTCACCTTTTTAAAAGTAGCAGAAGTGTTAGTACTGTGTAAATCAAACACCAGAAATTCACCACCAAAAATTCCTCACAAATGTACCTCAGACAGTAGTATCACAAAATGGCTGTGGTTTCCTCTCATTTGACATATATACATAACCAATTAACTTTCATCACACACAAATACAAAACCAAAGTAACATTTTAATTGGTTCTAAATTTCAACACTTTCAAATGTGTTTTCCCCATGCAATTTTCCATAGGACATTTACATACGTCTACAGCCTGAATGGCTGAACGGAATTACACCAAACTTGGCAAAATGGTACATCAAACCTAAGAGGTCAGGAAGGATCTACTATGCCCCCTTATGGTCATTTCCCCCTTCGCTATGGCCTCCTCTTGTCTCTCAATCCTACCGAGAGACAAGATGGCGGCCGCTACGGACTGTTTGGAATGTTGACAGACGCCGGAGAACCAATCAGCTTCGCAAAGCTCCGTAACGCGAAAAGTACGCGAAGCGGAGCGCTGTTACAGATATATATCTTTTTTTGAACGTTAATTTCTCAAAATCCACTGGAGCACATATATTGAGACCTAGCAAAGGCACATCGGGCTACCAGTCCCTAATATTTTACCAAGTTTCGTGCAAATCCATTCAGCCGTTCGATTATTATTATTATTATTTTTTTTTGCCCCGCGGGGCCCTTTTAAAACCTCCACATCAAACCTAGGGGGTCAGCGAGGATCTACTATTCCCCCTTATGGTCATTTGCCCCTTCGCTTTCGCCTCCTCTTGTCTCTCGATCCTACCGAGAGACAAGATGGCGGCCGCTACGGACTGTTTGGAATGTTGACAGACGCCGGAGAACCAATCAGCTTCGCTTCACAAAGCTCCGTTGCGCGAAAAGTACGCGTCCTGGGACGCTGCCCGGTCCGCTGTTACAGATATATATCTTTTTTTAAACGTTAATTTCTCAAAATCCACTGGAGCACATATATTGAGACCTACAAAAGGCACATCGGGCTACCAGTCCCTACAATTTTGCCAAGTTTCGTGCAAATCCATTCAGCCGTTCGGGCTAAAAGTGAGGCCAACCGCCCTATGGAAAACTCAATGTTAAAAACACGTTTTGGGACCCCCCTTTTTTCTCGGCCCCCACTGGACGAACCCCCCCCAAATTTTCAAGGGCTGCTCAGAAACAAAATGTGCCATTTTCCTGAAAATTTCAGCCAATTCCGTCCACAAACGCCAAAGTTATTAGACATAGAATTTTCAAAAAACCCATAGAGAAAAAATCCTAACTATATATACCTACTGGCGACCGCCAGTAGGTAATATATATATACATATATATATATATATCCAAAAACACCCCTCTATTTCCAAGAAGTAAGAGGCCACACGGAGGAATCCTTTTGGGAGCCTTTAATGTGGACACTGGGCATTATGCATTTCGGCGACCCTTCGCCTCGTCAGATGCCTCCACACACGGGCCGCCATTCCATCTCCACCTTAAGTGTCTCCTCCTGCTCCCTCATTGGTCAGAGAGCTCCGCCCCCTGTTGTTTAATGCACACCTTCTGTAGTCTTGGAATCTTGACTACATCACCCACAGTTCACCTGGGTTGGAAGGCAGTGCACGGGGGTAACTGTTTGATGTTAAGTTACTCGGGGATAAAAGATGATTGCTGTAACGGTGGCTGGTCCAGTGTGGGAATGGTGTCCTGTGACTACCTCAGGCCCCCACTAACGTTCCAGCCTCTCTTTCATAGGCTTGGCGGGCCGAGTGTCGGGATACAATGATTCCCGCCTCCTCGCACCATGTCGAGCTGCTCTTGGCAATCAGCCCTATTCCAAGCTCCCGCAGTCCGAGGCAGGCCGGAGCTGGTTAAGTCCACAAATGTTGCCAGCAATGCTCCGGACCCTTAAGCGGAACGGGGCCTCTTTAACACGCTACTGGCCAGCGTGTAAAACATCCAAAAACACCCCTCTATTTCCAAGAAGTAAGAGGCCACACGGAGGAATCCTTTTGGGAGCCTTTAATGTGGACACTGGGCATTATGCATTTCGGCGACCCTTCGCCTCGTCAGATGACTCCACACACGGGCCACCATTCCATCTCCACCTTAAGTGTCTCCTCCTGCTCCCTCATTGGTCGGAGAGCTCCGCTCCCTGTTCTTTAATGCACACCTTCTGTAGTCTTGGATTCCTGACTACATCACCCACAGTTCACCTGGGTTGGAAGGCAGTGCACGGGGGTAACTGTTTGATGTTAAGTTACTTGGGGAGAAAAGATGATTGCTGTAACGGTGGCTGGTCCAGTGTGGGAATGGTGTCCTGTGACTCCTTCAGGCCCCCACTAACGTTCCAGCCTCTCTTGCATAGGCTTGGCGGGCCGAGAGTCGAGATACAATGATTCCCGCCTCCTCGCACCATGTCGAGCTGCTCTTGGCAATCAGCCCTATTCCAAGCTCCCGCAGTCCGAGGCGGGCCGGAGCAACCAAAACCTTGGTTAAGTCCACAAATGTTGCCAGCAATGCTCCGGCCTCTTAAGCGGAACGGGGCCTCTTTAACACGCTACTGGTCAGCGTGTAAAACATCCAAAAACACCCCTATATTTCCAAGAAGTAAGAGGCCACACGGAGAAATCCTTTTGGGAGCCTTTAATGTGGACACTAGGCATTATGCATTTTGGCGACCCTTCGCCTCGTCAGATTCCTTCCACACACGGGCCGCCATTCCATCTCTACCTTAAGTGTCTCCTCCTGCTCCCTCATTGGTCGGAGAGCTCCGCCCCCTGTTGTTTAATGCACACCTCCCGTAGTCTTGGAATCCTGACTACATCACCCACAGTTCACCTGGGTAGGAAGGCAGTGCACGGGGGTAACTGTTTGATGTTAAATTACTCGGGGAGAAAAGATGATTGCTGTAACGGTGGCTGGTCCAGTGTGGGAATGGTGTCCTGTGACTCCCTCAGGCCCCCACTAACGTTCCAGCCTCTCTTGCATAGGCTTGGTGGGCCAAGAGTCAGGATACAATGATCCCGCCTCCTCGCACCATGTCGAGCTGCTCTTGGCAATCAGCCCTATTCCAAGCACCCGCAGTCCGAGGCGGGCCGGAGCAACCAAAACCTTGGTTAAGTCCACAAATGTTGCCAGCAATGCTCCGGCCTCTTAAGCGGAATGGGGCCTCTTTAACACGCTACTGGCCAGCGTGTAAACCATCCAAAAACACCCCTCTATTTCCAAGAAGTAAGAGGCCACACGGAGGAATCCTTTTGGGAGCCTTTAATGTGGACACTGGGCATTATGCATTTCGGCGACCCTTCGCCTCGTCAGATGCCTCCACACACGGCCGCCATTCCATCTCCACTTTAAGTGTCTCCTCCTGCTCCCTCATTGGTCGGAGAGCTCCGCCCCCTGTTGTTTAATGCACACCTTCTGTAGTCTTGGAATCCTGACTTCATCACCCACAGTTCACCTGGGTTGGAAGGCAGTGCACGGGGGTAACTGTTTGATGTTAAGTTACTCGGGGAGAAAAGATGATTGCTGTAACGGTGGCTGGTCCAGTGTGGGAATGGTGTCCTGTGACTCCCTCATATATATATATATATATATATATATATATATATATATATATATACAATAAGATGAAATACTCAGTCAGTCAGTCAAAATACTTTATGCGGTTCATATAAAAAACAATAAAAGTATACTAAACATTTTATGTCAAGACAAAATTATTAACAAAAGCCATAAAAACACAGCAAGAATATACAGGCTAAAAATACATACAGTACCTATCATTGTTTCATTTAAAAATGTCCTTTAAAACCGAGCGAACATTAAAAAACATCCTCAGCATCAATTAATTTAGACCAATTCATCACATTTACTAATCCCATCTAATTTTCTTCTTTAATCTTACAGCCACAGTGAGGAAATTAGCTATATTAAAAATCTCCCATACGTTCAAGAGTAGCTGCAGATAACGGAGAGTTGGTTTAACTTGCAAAAAACCTTTATCTTTTAAAATAGGAATAATAAAACGTTTACGAATATGAAGAAAGTGCGCACAAAAAAAGATAAAGTGCATTGTGTCTTTAGTGGAAATGCCATCACACGAGCAAATCCCCAAATCTTCCTCCCTTTTCCACCCCGGAGATCAATCAAGGAGGAAATGAAATTGATTCAACCTGAATCTAAGTAATAAAAAACGGTGATTTGCGTTATTAGCGATTTTCAGGTATGGCTCAATAGCACATGATGTTTTTATCAATTGGTGAGCCCTTACAGTCGGTTTAACCAGCTCTCAATCTTCTCTGGCCATGCAGGATTCCTTCACCCACCTGATGTCCCCTTTCACCGACTTCTCAGGCGAGTTAAACAGTTCTGATCGTCCCAGGATGAAATACTCAACTAATACATTTATAGCAGCAACACTCTGCAAAAAATAGCAAGAATTCTTATGGGCTTCAAGCACCCCTCGTGATTCTTAACTTTAAAGCAGCTTTAAAAATAATTTGAGACACAAAAAATTGCTAAAACATCCGATGACAATTTAAAAAACAGTAGAGAAACATGTGCCTGTTCAAATCTAAGTTTTCTTAAGAGTCCCTTCAAAAACACTTTTCTGGGATAAGCAAAATACAGGCAGAGGAGGATAAAATGTAAGGTGTCCTGCGGAGACTTATTGTCACAAGCACATGGGCCTCTAAGTTCTGCATGTGCAACAAAACCAGAGGATACAGCCAATGGATGATGAAATAAGTTTAGTCTAAAATGTGTAACTAAAAATCTGTCATGTGCACTGGTTATGAGAGATATATTAGGTTCCATACCCTGCGTTGACTTAACTAGAATGTGTTCTCCCACCGAAGGCTTGTAAAGTTCCCTATCCTCACGTATCGTGGTGGCATATTTAAAAAACAAGTCTTTAATGTGTGCCTTTTCCTAAGATCCCACCTTTTCAGGGTTGGTGAACAAGTCTACATTCCCTAGTGTGGGGAGGGTGTCCTTTACGTATTTCAACCATGGGATTTTCAACACAAGGTCAAGGTAGAGACAGTCTGGGATTACCAACCTCTTAAAGCCTCTCATCGTTGGACCAGATCTTCAACCAGCACAATAGGGGTTTGACCGCCGCCATGTCAGAAATGTAATTTGACCCCAATTGTTCATGAACAACATACGCTGGTGTGCTTTGAGGGACTTTCAACAAACACCTAAAATATTTATTTTCTTCAGATTGTACTTTGTTAGCCACCTTAAATCCCTAAACCTCGATCCCATATAAGACCTTCCGACAACATATGGAGTTATATAATTTTAAGATCGTCCCTGGTGACCAACATCCTAATCTATGTGCATAATTAGTTATTTATCCCATTGACCTTATCAAAGCAAGGCACTTTTCCTCTAATAAATGTTTAAAATTCAGATTTCCATCAAGTAAAGTGCCCAAATATGAGAAAGTCGGTACTATCTCTTGGGTGTTTGTGCCTATTTTGTAACTATGAGGCTTCCTACACTTCTTCCCAATTTCTATTATGTATGATTTGGTTAGATTAGGTGAAAAATCCATCTTATTAATAAAAGTCATAAAACCATCTATTAAAAGCTGCAGGGCCTTTGGGGTGCGTGCGAGGAGTACTGCATCGTTTGCATACAGCAGAACAGGGACCGCTCTTGTGCCTATCCTCGAGGTATCTGCTTGTAAGGCCATCAGGGCAGAGTCAAGGCTGTTGATATATAATGTATACAAAAACTGAGCTAATATGCAGCCCTGCCTTACCCCATTGGAACAAATAAAATGATCTGTTGTTTTCCCCTCCTGTGTATATCTATCTGCTGCCGTGGTGTTCGAATGTAGGGCCATTAGAGTGTTAATTATTGCCGGATTGACTCCAAACTCACCCATGAGTGACCAGAGTTTGCAACGGTTCACTCGGTTGAAAGCCGCCATAAGATCCCTAAACACTAAGTACAGCCCCCCTGATTTGACCAATGTATATTTAGCAGCGATGAGATAAAGATTGAAGCATTGGTCTGCACTAGATTTACCAGGGCGAAACCCATATTGGACATCTATCATAATATGGTTGACCTCCGCTCATTCCGATAACCTGTTTAAAACCACCCTCCCCAGAACCTTCACTGATATATCGATAAGAGATATGGGGTGATAGCAGTGTGGATTGTCCCAATCTCCTCTCTTAAGGAATAGGACAACAGTGGCCATAGACCATGATGCTGGCAGTACAGATGCTACTGCCGCATTTAATACCCTCACTAGGAGCGGCGCCCATACCTCTATATTACAATGGAAGAGGTCAGGCAGGATCCCATCTGGTCCCGGTGCCTTGTTCCTCGAGAGGCCCTCTATTCCTAATCTCACCTCGCCCAGAGAGAAGGTAATGGGGTCATTTCTCTGCTCCAGGATAGAGACCTGAAGTTGCTCTGCTATATGGGGGTGGTAATAAGAGCCCTCAATATGATCCTGCCATTGCTCAGGTAGAATGTTATGGCTTAACACTGGTTTATTCGAGTCTTTAAAGAATGGATTATTAATTACCCTCCAAAAATGAGTAGAGTCTTTAACTCAACTGCCTCTATTAGGTCTCTAAGGGCCCGAGAGCAATGCCCATCAAACCATCTTGGGGCATCCGTACTATGAGAATAAGCCAGTGCTTTCAGTAAACCATCTACTAATTGTGCGATATCCCTAAAGGCCTCTACTAGTTCTACCCCTTGCACTTCAGGGTCTAGGCATCTCAAAATTGCCTGCTTGCCTGTGTTAAAAAGAGAAATGTTAAAAGTGGTGATGTCTACCTGTGCCCAGCTAATAGCAGGTAGCTTTAAGTCAGAAAATTGTTCCTTCCTTACCAGGTCAGAAATTTCAAGGACCACACAATACAGGCAAAGGGAGTCGGAGAAAGATATTTATTTAAAATTTCTAAAGCGCCTGGCTACGCCATCTGGCGTGTCCCCGCGCTAAGTGTATTTCTAACTAGTTTCTACCGTTAAGCACTTTCCTGTAAATTGCCGACTAATGCCATTTTAGGATGTTCCTATAGTTTAGAATACGGAGGAGAATAGCCAGGTTTTTAGCTTCTTCCTAAATTGGCCTTCACATGGTTCCATTCTTATTGTTTCTGGGAGTCCATTCCAATATTTTGCTGCAAGGTAGCTGAAGGACCTGGCCCCCATTCTTGCTCTCCGAATTCTCGGAACTTTCACTAGTAGCCTACCTTCTGATCGTAGGTTACGACCTGGGACATATTTGGAAATTAGAGGGTGCAGGTAGCGGTGACCCTTTTTTGCGAGTATTTTATGGCAATAGCACATGGATTTAAAAAGGACCCAGTGCAGTTCTTTTAGATCATTCTTAGCGGAAGCTCTTCTAGGGAGATTCAGTATCAGCCGTGCAGCCGCATTCTGCACCACCTGTAGCTTGGCTAATCCCTTTTTGGGGGCCCCCAGGTACAGTACATTACCATAGTCCAATTGTGATGTTACCAACGCGTGGTCTATGGTTTTCCTTCCTTCCTTGGAGGAGGAGGTCCAAGATTTTCCTTAGAGTTTTATGGGTTCCAAAACATTTGCCAACTACCCTTCGAATTTGAGCCTCAAAGGTCAATTCCAGGTCAAACATGACTCCCAGATTTTTAACTTCAGATTTTGGTGTCGAGACAGGTCCCAAGGTTTCTGGCCACCATGCAGAGGACCACAAACTCGGTGCGTTGCCTACTATCATCACCTCTGTTTTATTGCTATTCAATTTTAGGCAATGATCAGTCATCCATCCTGCTACCTCTTCTAGACACCTGATGAAATTCGGTGCTTTCATTTTGTTATCACCAGATAGTGTCACAATTAACTGAGTATCATCAGCATATGATACAGTGGTAACGTGATATTTTTCCACTAGTTCTGCCAATGGCCCCACATAGAGATTGAATAGTGTGGGGCTCAAAATTGATCCCTGCGGGACTCCCTGTGGCAAAAAGATACTCTTCGAAAGTTGTGACTGCTGTAATACTTGGAAGCTTCATAGCGATAGGAAGGATGTCATCCATTGAAGTACGGTACCCTCTAAGCCGCATTCCTCTAGTCTCTGCAAAAGCATCCCATGTGAGACGGTGTCGAATGCCGCACTTAGGTCCAATAAAATCATAGCTGACGTCTGTCCCTCATCTGCACAGCGTTTCATTGTATCTGTGGCCAGGAGTAGAGCGGATTCTGTTGAATGTGCTATTCTAAAGCCAGACTGGGAGGGATGTAATATGTCATTTAGCTCAATATAATTAGTTAGCTGTTTATGAACAATTTTTTCCGCAATCTTAGCAACAAAAGGTAGTAGCGAAATTGGACGTACGTTTTCTAGGACTGCTGAGTCTATTGACATTTATTTTTTAGTGGGCGTACTATTGCTTATTTACACCTACTGGGTACTTCTCCCTTATGGAAGGAGATGTTAATAAGCTCATGGATATAAGGCATAATATGCTATTCCCCCTTCAGGAGTTGTTCCGGACGGACCAGGTCTTGGGGGGAACAGGATTTAATTCCTTTAGCAATTGTTCCTCTAGTTCGGGCATTCTGAATTCACTGAACCTATCCCCAATAGATGATCTATCTTTCTTAATTTCTGAGCTTTACCCCAAGCAGGTTTTTATTGGGAAATCAGTATATATCTTGGCCACCTTCTCTGCAAAGAATTCTGCGATTCTGTTGCAGTTTTCTATTGAGGGCATTTCTTCCTCTTTCTGACTATCATATGTTTTAAGTGACTTTAATATGGTGAACTTTTTTTTTGATGAATTCTTTGCTTTTTCTATTTTATCTGTACAGAACTTGCATCTCGTTCTCTTAATTAGTGAGTGGTATTTTTTTACTTTCATTTTTATATTGCTCTTTGGCTTTGTCACATAAGTTTTTGCGCCAAGTCCGCTCCAGTTTCTTACAGCCTTTTTTAGCTATAGCTAGAGTTTCATTGTACCAGGGGGCAGATGCCATCTGTCTCTTGTGGGTTCTTGTCGTCCATTTAGCTTTACAAATGTGGACTTTTTATCTCATCTAGAGCACCTGTTACCCAGTTCTCATATTGGTCATTGACCATATTGATCTCTGCATTGAGTATTGGTTTATTTTTTTCCAACGCCAGTGAGAAGGAGCTGGGAATAAAGCCAACCCATTTCCTATGGGTGGTCTTTCTCCCCAGTATCTCTAGCCTATGATTGTTCGCGTATATTGAGAATATAATTAAATAGTGGTCAGTCCAAGGCATAGGCCAAGGAGCTTCGAGCTCTATTCCCTTTTGGTTGGTAAAGATCGGGTTGAGGATATGTCCTTTTTGATGAGTTGCTACTTGCACCTGTTGGTTCAAGTTCAGTGCCCCCAAATCACTACATAGGGATTAAAATTCTTTGTTCTCATTGCTGTCAAAGTGCAAGTTCAGATCTCCTAGTATATAGAAATATTTATGGCGTAAGGCAGGTTGAATACATCTTTCTCGTAAGCTAGATATGAATTGGGCAGCTGGGCCGGGTGGACGGTATATTAAGAAGCCCGCTAAGGTCATATCGTCCGTCACTGATAGTCTAAAAAATAGTGCTTCACATTGATCTATACTAGCTTCTCCCCTATATTGCACTACTGCGAGGATTTGTGAATAATTGCAATTCCTCCCCCTCTTTCCTCCCTATCTTGCCTCAGTATCTCATAGCCCTCCGGGAGGGCATCCACAATATCTGGATCAGAGCTGTCATTCAGCCAGGTCTCTGTTAGGAAAATTGTGTCTGGTCTTTTCTCCTTTAGAAAATCATAGATCTCAAAGATATCCAAGAACTTAGGGAGCTAGGAGCTACTGCACAACTGAGGTTTCCCGCAACTTTTAAAATCATGTGGGAAAATTGCTTGCTGAACCTCAGAGAACTAGTGGGGATGAAAAATCTTATAAAACAAATGAACGTGCAAAAGTAGTAAGAATGGTATGAGAGGGAGAACTCAAATCGGTGTAACAAAAGTACACAAAAGACTAGAAGGGAGGGTACCACAGGGATATATGGGTGGGTCACAATTGAGGTGTGAGGGAGATCAGACACTGAGTGGGTAGCATTATTTTGGAAAAATACACAAAACAATCCTCATTTGCAGCTAATGATGATACAAAGTATAAGAGAAGATGGCAGTGGACAGACACTTAAGAATGGTACCTCACCCACAACGACTTATGGGAGAAATGGAAGGGGATGATAGGGCAGGCACCTTGAACCTCCTATCATGGAATGTGAATGGGCTGAAAGTAAAAATATCATACTATAGCAAATGTGTCCCTATCTGGAACTCCAGATTGTCTAAGGACATCTTAGCAAAACTTTTAAAAGAAGCATGCATACGCAGATTGGTTCAGATCTTTAAAGGAGACAGACTGATTTCTTCGAAGATCTATCATGGATAACAGAAGGTAGACTATCTAGATTCTAGTACTATCAGTTGCCTAGTTGGGAGCTTGGATTGCTGCAAGATAGCAAGGGGGATGCTGAGCCGGAGGAACTGCTATGCATAAGCACCCCATAAAGAAAAAGGTCTTCAAATGGAACAAGGCAATGAGGAAGACTTCACCCTGCCCAAGGACTTGTGGAAAAGGGATCTCCCGTCGCTGGATATAATACATCTTTGGCAAGTATCTAAGTCTACCTTATGTGAGTCTCTGAAATCCACATCTCTCAGGAAAAAACATTACTTTACTATGCACAGAGTCTATTAGACACCAAACAACCTGACACTGTTAGAGAAAAAACAAAACAAAGAACTCCTGTCCTAAATGTGGTAAAGGTCTGGCAGATGATTTGCATATGTTCGGGCAATGTCCCTTGTTTCAACTCTTCTGGCAAGATGTGGGCAAGGCTTTATCCGAGATGCTTGGTAAAGAAGTGCAAGTAAGCCTTACCCTGAGATTGTTTTTGGCTTCCTTGTGGATGACGGGATAGGTATCCAATTGCCTAGAAAGCGAAGACTACTCCTATTTGCTCTGATTCTATTGGCAAGATGGGGAATCTGCATGAAATGATTATCCCATATCTCCCCGGATCATACTGACAGTACCCTTTCTGCAAAGCAAATTGGCAAGTAAGACAGTGACTGCTCCACAGCATACAGGGCGAAAATGTGGGTTCCATTAGAAATCTGATGGAAAGAGTGAATACTGGAAAGGGATGTTTAGTTACTCAGTAGAAGTCCAATGATTTGAGACCTAGGTTCCAATCTTGGGATTCACCAGGTCTCGTAAACAATTAAGGAACCTGATGCTGGAATGGTTTTACTCAGGATGAGGTGTATATGTAGGTGGTTAACAGCTTTTGCAATACCTCTCCTAGGAAATTCCAACCTGCTGTATAATGAGGGCACACAATATCTATTTACGTTTCTGACCTGGCCCTATAAGAACATGGGGGTTTATTACAAACAGGTGCACTGGGCACATGTTCTTAAATTATTTCAATATCGAAACCACGTACATTTAACTATGAACTTAGTACATGGACTGCAGACAAAACAGCTTAGAAAGTAGTCATTTTAAAAATCTACCCGTTAATGTTTCTCATTGTAGCATCAGTATATGTATCTTTAATAAAAAAGACCCTATCTAGATGTTTTTAATCTCAAATGATATCACTTCCTATAATGTCATCAGTAGCAAAATCACAACATGTCACTTTTTCTGATGATCTTAAAGCGAGGAAATTGTGGAATTTTGGTGAATCAATATCCACCTTGGATCTACCTCTGCCACAGTAGGTGAAAAACATGTTTTGCCATTTTATGCCTAAGGCACATCACCTTTATAACAACACTGTGGGCTACTTTCTTAGCTAAACCTGCACATTGTGGAGTAGTAAGTAGTAAGCCTCTGTTTGGAGTTGTCCCTTTCTGCAGGGTCACACTGAAATGTTTTCCTTCTGTTGCTGAAGATGCTTCTGTTGTCCATAGGATTCTGTGAACTTTGCCCCTGCTAACTTGTGGTAAAGTGCCTGTGCCCACCCTTTTAAACATGGTAACATTGGTATACACCACCTGATAAGTAAATGTAATGTTCTTGTTATTCCCTAGTATATGGTGCCACTTGCACATAGTCTCTGCAAATTGAATGCTACTAGTGTGTTGCAGCACTCTTTGGGCTAATCACTAAAGTAGCACTGTGAAACATGTTTCCTGATTGTACAATGCAGCCTGGGTGTGCAGTTTTAAAATGTCATTTCAACCTGACAAACAACCTTTTGCTAGGCCTACAAAAATGCTTTTTAATAATTGTAAGCCACCACTAATACAGGCTTTAAAACTCATATGGCAGGGTGCATGTATTTACAAAGTTAGATATGTATATGTAATTTTTTGCACGTTCTGGCAGTGATAAACCTCCAAAGCTTTTTTTTACTGCGACAAGGCTGGCTCTCTTATATGTTAACATTGGTTACACTAGTATATTTATCGAGTGCTAATTCAGTTTGGGGGATGATTAGCTACAAATACTTTTCAAGGACTCATTTTCATAGAAATTTTAAATCAAACGTAATGTTCAAGTCAGACTTAATATTGCTGTTTTAAAAATGACACTTGTAGAACGTTGTCATTTTCCTGTCTTAAGCAAAGATTTTCATTCCACTGTCCAGCTGTCACCTTACCCCTAATTCCTCCCCTGTGATGAGATGTGTGCTGTTCCCAGACAGTGGACAAAGGGCTCTCTTGTGGGGTCAGGGTGTCGTGGTCATATTTAGGCCTGAGTAGGTATGCCATAATTTTACATGCTCACGTTTTAAAGTTGCCATCTTTTCTTACACGCTGACATCTGACACACATTTGCTTGCGTTCCTGTGCAGGATAATGTTCTATGAAATGGCTTTGCTTATATTTACACTTCTTCGTAGGCATACTATCAAGTACCTTGAACAATTCTGTACCCATGCTAAGTTCACTACGCAAAATGCTGTTGTTGTTAAGGTCCGCTCGGTGACTGAGCTATCATGAAGAATCAACAATAGCAGCCTGTCTGGGGCTTCAGCAGGATTACATTTGGGGGGGGGGTTATATAGCGCAAACTTGACCCAAAGGTATCAGAGCTCTTTACATGAGCACCAGTTGCGTTACATAAGGTCACACTCATTTTCTTGTTAGGCAGAGGGAAAATAAGTGATTTGCTCAGAATCACAAGATGTTGAGTATTGTTGCTGAGACCCGAAAGCAGTTTGCCAGGTTTGAGGTTGACAGCCAAAGCCATTAGGCCCCATCCTCTCCCCTACATTACATGAATGCAGTTTATTGTACAGATAGCATCACTCATTTGTTAAGACAGAGGAGCATGTTGCTGACACTGCTGAGATTGCCCCATGTCGGAATTCCAGCCCAGCTGATTCCTATTTACCTCCATTGAGGGCTGATGCCCTGCTTTCCACCAAGACAAGCTCCCTGATGACACTTACCTATATATCACTCTACAGGGATTCTTGTAGATTTACCCACCCTAGGCACACTAGGATAGGTAGCACTAGAAAGGAGCACAAAATATAACAGTACTTATATGCAAGCATATATCCTATGTAACAGCACAACAGTGGTATTTTTTATTTTTTTACCATTCTCATAATGCTGATTACACTGTTCTGTTTCCTTCTATTAATATTTGCAGCTGGCTGGACTGAATGCTCTAATCTGGCACTTGAAAATACAGATCCTGGATTCCCCACACTGATTGTGTGTGATTTATATTATTGTGTCCAGTAATGCAATGAGTACTTACACTATGGGAGGCAGAATTAATTCAGAGATTCCGATGGGTACAAGATAAATCACAAGATGCTTTGCGGACAAGTAGCCAAACTAAAAGCATGTTTCCCACAGACTCATGTGATATACACAGTGAGTAATCAGCATGTGGGAATATATGCTGCAGGGAATTCAATGGCTGACAATAATGCAAAAGCAACAGTGCAAACTGCTGCAGTAAATGTATTTACTCGTTCTAGTATGAGTATAGATTGAGACATCATGATAGCTGTCAATGATGTGTCCAATGCACCCTGTTGCTGAAAGACTTTCCAACTAAAAACTCCTACCAGTTAAGTGCAGAGAACAGTCCATTTGCTCATATACCTGGAGTGGGAAATAGAGTAATATCTAATTCAGATCGCAGGTTAGGATGGATGCTAGAGACACATGAGGGACTAGCATCTGCTCTTGTGGGGTGGTGGCTCCAATTTCACTATTGTAGCAATGCTAGCGGTGGACGGGTTTATACAAACAGAACAAGGACTTTGTCCTTAAATGTGACATCTGTCAACAGATGAAACTTCCACCAAAGCACGCCCACCACAGACATCTCTATTAATGTCTGAAAAGCCTCTGACTTGTGTATATGTGGCCCACTGTAGGTCCTTACATTCAGATAGGTCTTACAAGTACATCATGGTAGCAGTGGATCCCTGCTTTTAATTCCTATGGCATGGCAACTGTGATCAGCTGTTGCATGAACTGTTATCAAAGACTAGCAAGTATTCATTGGGATAAATGCAGCAACCATATCGCCTCCAGAGTGTGACTATGCAGCATTCCTCTCCCTATCTTCCTGAGGGAAATAAAGTTGCAAAGAGGAAGAACTTGGACTTAAATCTTTCTTTAACAGCTAGGGTGTGAAGTGCAGTTTGCAGTTGGGTTCACCACCTGTATGCGGTCCAGAGAGCCCTAAAGAATCTGCCTAGAAAATCCCTGGGTGGTTGGACTCTCTATGTGGATTCTGTTTGGGGTTGATATGTGAGTTCTAGACTTTGACAGTCCCTGTACAGTGGCAGCTGAAACAACTTTTGTTATCAGTGAATGTTTTGGATACTTTACAGGAACTGAACGGCTTTTGAGATGCTCAGAGCAAAGTTCAGCAGAATGTTCTGTTGCTGGTAAAGTGAAGGAAGCGTCAGCTACTCCTGGTTGGATTCCAAAGATCTAGTCCAGGAGAAAATTGTGGTCAAGGAGAAATTCTGGCCATCCTTCAAAGCACCTGTACCTGTCCTGGCTGTTGAAGGTACCAGAAATGTACTTTTACGGCCCCTTGCTGGTAGCAAACACAGATTGGTGGCTATAGATTTCATCAAACCACATCATTTGGCCAGTTCTACATAGTAGACCTCAAGAGCTCCTGGGTTGTTACCTGTTGTTTCTTACTACCCTACTTGAGGGCCCATTGGAAGCTTTGACTGACGAAGCTTCCTCTCTCAGCTGGAGACAGATGACACTGAAGTACCAATTATTCCTCTTACATCCACAAATGCCATACAATCAAAATGTATGGAAACACAGATTTTAATTCTGCAAAAAAGACAAGGATGGTGTCTACCACAATGTACCACCATTAGAGTCATTTACCATGTTTTTAAATGGCCACGAGCCCCCCAACTTTGTACAAACAAACTCCAGCTACTTTGTCGACTTTGATGACTTCTCTTCAGATTCATCATACCCAGATCCAACTCCACGAATGGGACCATGTGAATTTTGCATTTTGCTCAAAAAGACATACTTTATCCCTCCATGGATATAAATTCGGATTACAATTTCATTGTTTTTCCTCTTCCTTTGCATTGGTTTTGTGACGTTTTGTTTCTTGCTTCTGAATGGACACTATCTCACAGAACGCTCTGCTGTTCAACTGGTAAATGAGGTTTTGAATCCCCATTCTTTATCACACAAAGTGCAAATAGACCTTTCCCTGGTGAACATTTCATCTGTTCCAGTCCCCTATGGAATTGTTTAGGATAAGGTATCACATGATAAATTTGGACCAACTGAAACTTTACAAATACCTTATGTATTCTGTATTTCCTTAATGATTTTATAACTCCTGGATCTATCTCTGATGATTGGGCATTCACAGAGTACATGAAATGCTTGCTGACTTAGAGCATTAGACTGTTTTCAATAGTAAAACAAATGTACAATGGTAAATCTAATTATGAAGAAATCTTCTGTTTTCATCATTATGGTCACCATTAGTTACATAAACTTTGTACTCCTCGCGTAGTAAATAATTACACACAATGAGGACACTGCGCTACACCACTACAGAATAGCTCAAAAACATTTGCACATAAATTAACATATTTCTCTGGTCTTGATTTAGCAGACACAGAGTTGTGATATTATAAGTTAACACCTTCTCCAAAAAAGAAGATTATGCTTACTCATACAATGTTGATGTATTCTGCATCTTTTATTTCCCAGTTGTCGACACAAGTGTATGACTTTTGGAGAGACACAATTGCTTTAAAATCAATATGGGAGCCTATTAATTGGCTGGTTCCGTGCAATAAGGTTTTATTTAGCGGATGCTTTATACCACACCAATTGCCTTTCCTGAATGAAGCTGTGTAGCTGACATCATTTAAATACACCAAACAGTTCACAAATTACACAGAGGAAACTTTTGACAACATGCTTAGAAATAGGACTTCCGATTGTTCACATTACAGTCCAGAGGGATAGCTAGTGTGGCAGTTAGATACTACCAGATGTCAGGCACATTTTCAAGACAACATGAAAATGAAATGAAATAAAATGAAAATAAGATTTCTAAAGCACACTAATACCTGCGGGTGTCTAGGTGCTGATACCCCATGGGGAGTGAAACAGGGCAGTAACCCCAAACAGGGGTAAAATTACAGAGTAAAAGGGGAACGTGTTTGATCTAATTATTAAAAAGCCAGGTTTTTAGTGCTTTGTGAAAAATGAGCAGATTGTTTGAGGTTTTGATGGTAAGTGGCACAGTATTCCAGAGTTTAGCAGTTGTGATTGAAAAACTCTTTCCTCCCCAGGTAGCCCTGCTGAACTTGGGGATAGCCAGTATTGCATGAGAGGCCGATCTTACATTTCTGGTCAGGATGTAGCGATGGAAGAGTTGCCAAATGGAGGCTGGTCCCCTGGAGAGGCGAGCTTTGAAGGCTAAGCATAAGGATTTAAACACAACCCTTTTCTTAACCGGGAGTCAGTGAAGTGATGGAAGAAACTTGGATACCAACTGATGTTTTTGGATCCCTAACAGCAGCCTGGCTGCCGCGTTCTGGACCAACTGTAGTTTGTCTGAGGCTTTCTTGTGGGCCATCAGGCAGAGCCCATTGCAATAGTCAATTTTAGAAAAGACTAGAGTGGTTATCACCGCGTTCAGCAGGATCAAAGGGAAGCAAGGGAAAATCTTCCTGAGAGATTTGAAGATGATAGCATTAGCGTGTCCCACAAAAGAAAGTTTTCCATCAAACTGAATGCCCAGATTTTTCACCTTTGGCACTGGAGTGGGAATTGGACCCATTTCCTGAGGCCACGAACTGGGGCCCCAAAATGATAGATTATTTCCAAACAATAGCACCTCCGTTTTGTCGGAGGTCTGTTTCATCCATTTCTCAATCTGCAGCATACAGTCATGGAAACAGTTAGCTGTGTTGTCAATGTTTTCCTTGAAGGACACCACAATCTGGGTGTTATCAGTGTAGCACACAACCGAAAAGCCAAGGCCTTTGATTAATAAGACCAGAGGTGTAACTTATAGATTAAAAAGAGTAGGGCTCAGTGAAGACCCTTGTGGAACACCACATGTAAGAGTAAAAGAAGTAGATCTGCGGCATTTACATTCCACGTACTGCATTCTGTCAAAGAGGAAAGAGTTGAGGAGGCTAAGTGCAGTACCTCCTGCACCTATCTCAGACTGCCTGTTGATCAACAGTTGATGATTTACAATATCGAACGCTGTCAACAGATCAAGTAAAATTAAGACAGCATTCCTGTCTCGGTCTAAGGTTGCTCAGACATACTCTGAGGCTGTAATCAGAGCTGCCTCAGTGCTATGTTGACCTCTAAAGCCAAACTGGGAGGAATTCAGTAGATCGTGTTCCTGGATGTAGTGAGAGAGTTTGGTGTTCACATGGCTTTCTCTATCAGTTTGGCCGAAAAGGGGAGTTGAGATATTGGCCTAAAGTTGTTAGGGATGTCAGTGTCCAAGTTAACCTTGTTTAAGAGAGGGATAATTGACACGACCTTCCTAATTTGTGGGAAGTAGCCTGATCAAAGCATATGATTAAAAATTCCTAGAAGGTGGCCAGGAACTATGATTGATCCCAATTGGGGAACTCTAGGCCGGCTAGGGTCCAATGGTGAACCTGACTTAATTTGCCTGAACAGATTATTAACTTGATCTAACGTAAGGGGGGAAGAAGCAGGGTTTTTAGTTTGGGAAGGTATCACCACGTCTGGCTTAGCAAATCTTTTCCTTCTTTAGGTATGAGGGTTGTCAGATGTACATAGTCCCCTAGGGTCAGCACATGTGGTTAAGGAATTGAAGATCACTTCTACCTTGGTTTTAAAGAAAGTAGCTAGGTTGTTGCAAAAAGAGGCATCTACGTTCAGATTACTTGCTGGGGAAGGATTACTAAGCTTGACCACAGTTGAAAATAACTCATTAGGAGTATTGAGAGCTGAGTTAATCTTATTTATATAAAAATTGGATTTAGTTTTGGTCAGGAGTTTTTTGTACTGTTGCAGTTTCTCATTATAAGATACTGTGTCATCTCTGCCGTAATACAGCCTCCATTTCCTTTTTAGCCTTCTACATAGTTGTTTGGACAGTATAAGCTCTTCATTGAACCAAGGATCAGATGGAGAGGTTCTCTTATTGTTTCCATGTTTGGCCGGTGCTAAGCTATCAGTAGAGCCGCTGATCCATTTGTGGTAATCCACTGTTGCTTGATCCAGGTTAGGCGCTATTGGCATGATGGAGTCTTGACAAAGTGCCTTCTGAGATCAAGTGCCAGGGTCAATGACTCGTCCTACGCTATTAGGCTATGTCAGATTGTGATCTCCAAAGTTCAGGTAGAACATTACCGCCCTATGGTCAGACCATGTTAGTGTTGAAGACTGGGTGACTTGAATGAGTGAACAGTCCGCAAAGATGCCATCCAGGGCATGGCCTGCAGAAAGCGTGGGGCCGTGCACTAGTTATGATAACCCGAGAAGTGAGAGGGAGGTAGTAAGGTCTAGAGTATCTGGGTCCTCCATATTCTCCACATGAAAGTTAAAATCACCAAGAATAGTGAAATTGGAGGAGTTGGCTTTTATGTCCTAAAGGGACATATCCATATCGAGGAAGGATTTTCTGGGGCCAGGAGGTCGATAAATCAGAACTCCATTGAAGGAGTAGTGACTGTTAAGGTCGATTTTAAAACTCAAGGGGGCATATTAACAAGGAGCTATTGAGGAATGAACTGCACTTTATCACAGCAAAAGTTGTGATAAATTTACCCCACCATTCACAAGCTGGTGCTAACAGCCCACAGCACCACTTTTCTCGTTATAGCAGCTGCAAAAAACATCACCACTGTGGGCCCCCGCAACTATTGCTAATGAGATGCAGAGCAGACATTCCCGTGACAAAAGCCACGACAACACCACAGCTAAACATTCACGACAACCAGACAGATCGTTGATAAGAACAGAAAACATGCAATAGGCTGCGTTAGCAGCATGAATTTTACACCTGCTCTGACCTGGTGCAAAGTCAGACCACAGTTTGCACCACAAAAGGGAGCACAACCCACAGCCACACCTGAGGACAAACAAATGCCATGGAGCAACTGAACATGCAGCACTGACACCCGAGAGGGGCACAATACCAACCAACACCACACCCATGCCCGCAACATCCCCCCGGGCCCACCCCCAAACCTGGACCAAGAAACTGCACACCAACACCATGAATAACAAAACAAATATGTTGCCTGAGGTCCCCCAAGCTGGAAAATCAACATACATGCCTGGCAAGAAAATGGAGAACCAGTCATACAGCAATGCAATCACCAACACAAAACACTATACAACCAAAAATAATAAACAGCCATTCGGATGAGTCCTATCAGGTCCACGCTGGACAATCCGTAGGAAACAGCCTGGAAGACAAAATACAACAGAAGAAGGTGTGCCATGCACCCAACAATGGAAAGAGAGGGAGAGAGCGAGGGAGGGAGACGGGGTGAGATTGCACAAGCAGTGCAAGGCCTTGTAGAGCAACTGGCACCACATGCCAACGTGTGTGTGTATTGCCATCCGTACACCATTAGCCCAAGGCCGTGTCCCAATCGCAGCCACATCACATTCCGAAACCGCAAGTAGTAGTCAGACTAAATTACTCATGCTATACCTAAAACCCTTACCCACTCTAAACCCTAAAATTATCCTTGCCAATCCAAAACCCCTACCCACCCTAAACACTAAAATTACCCTTGTCACCCCAAAAACCATATCCAACCTAAACCCTAAAATTACACATGCCACCCCAAAACCATACCCACCTTAAACCTTCAAATTTCCCATGCCAACACAAGACCCATACCCACCCTAAAATTACCCATGCCACCCCACAACCCATACCCACCTAAACACCAAAATTACCCAAGCCACTCCTAAAACCCATACCCACCCTAAACCCCACAATTACCCATACCACCCCAAAACCCATTCTTACCTAATACATACATTTTAAAAGCATATCCATTTACCATTCATGCCTTTACAAGTGAATTTGTTGTAAAGGTGTGGGTTGTAAAGGCCTATGGCTTGTAAAGAATTGTGTTGTGATGGTCGTGCGGTGTTGCAATGCAAGTGTTGTAATGCTTGCAGTGTAATGGTATGCGGGGTAACAGCGGCAAAGTAATGTCTGTACTCCCTTGTAGCACCTTACACTCTGGCTCCTACCAGGCCTACCTTTTGAATTACTCAATGAATATGCTAATAAAGTTGCTTCTGACATGTAGAATGGCAAATGTACCGTTATAAAAGTGTCTACATTGTCTGCATAGTGGGACAGTGCAGTAGCAAATATTTAAAACAAAACTGCAAAATATAAATGCACATTTATATTTAGTTTCATACTAGAACTGTACACTTTAGTTAAGCATATTTTTCGGAGCCCCAAGGCTAATTTCACTTAAGATAGTGTAGACAAGGGGCAGGTTTATCAAAATGTCACGCAACGCAGTGCAAGACACCTTGCTGGACTGCATTACAGGGAGAGGACATGAATGCTCCATATTGAACATTATATGGTGCATTTCTGTCCTCTCCTTGCAGGCACACTATGTGCAGCCTAGCATCAACGCAGGCCACCTTGCACTATGGCGAAGAATGTCAGCTTTATCAGCAGGATCGTTTTTGTGCAGGAAGGGACACCTTCCTGCAAAAAACCAATCCTTTTTCCTCTTTCTGTGTGTGTTACAGAATGCAGCACACATAGAAAGAGTAAATAAATATAAAGAAATAAAGACATTTCTCCTCATTACGGATCGCCCTGGGAAGGCATGGCATTTTGACACATTCCCAGATCTGCCATTGATGGTAACTTTAGCAATGTGCCAAAATCCATGGGTTGATGCATGGGAGCACCCAGGCTCTACCCATCGAACTTCTCCCTGGGAGAGAGTAATGCAAGGCAGCAACTTGCACTGCCTTGTGTTACTCAAAATTGACCAAGCTTCGCAGGGCCATGCAAGATGTCCTTGCGTGACTCCGTGCATCTCATTCTAGATCTTGTGTTGCCCTTTGTCCCCTTGTGTGAAGCAAGAGCGACCCAACACATTTGATATATATGACCCTGAATGTTTCACTTGACTTACTACTGTGGCACTGAAAGTTTATTATTGTTATAAAATATTGAGAGAGCGCACAGCTACCCAAATACAGTCTGCCCGGTGCTGACAGCAACGCAATGAGGGCATGTGGGAGATTTACTCTGCGTGAGTGAAAAGGTAAATTTTCAGCTGACCCTAAAGCTTAAAAGTCTGATTGTATATTAATCAGTAGTTTGAACTGATATTGTGGGGTACACATATTGGTTGTACACATCATTTATATAACCACAATATTATTTCAAGTGTGGTGGTAAGATTGATTGACCTGCACTAAGGCTAAATTGTTATATCTCTTGCTGCCTTCAATAAAAGAAACAGGAATGGTGCTAAACCAGTTAACTCACTAAGATGGTAGTAAATATGGGGGAACAAAGTAAAAAGGACTCCCCATAAAGACAATCAGCTGGTTAGTTTTGGAATCGCGACATAATGCAGATGACGAAGTTTCAGCGAGATCTGCTCTTCACTCTGGCAGTAACAGTGGCAGGCCCTGCATAGGAGATGGGAGTTATACTTTTCAACCAAAACTGATGTGCTGTACGGACCCCACAGGTCCTAGGCCGAGCACAGCAGGATCTGAATGTGCTTATGACCCCAGAATATTATATAGAACAATTTAACAAGGTTTAAACAAATAGAATCACTAAATATGAGGGACTTTGAGATGCAGATCCAAATGGATTACAGAAAACAAATACATTGTAACAACAAAGGAGGCAAACACAATTCGACCTACAAATTCTTGCTTCATATGTCGTGCATACAATGAGGAAACATCATACAATAGCTGGACATTAGGTAATTGATGAAAAATGTGGAAAAAATCAACAGAAATCCCATTAGTTATTGTGTCACATATACGTCGAGAATTATTTGGAGGATTGGCTATCAAACAGAGGTGAAATTATACAATTTCTTACAACCTTTGAGCGGCACAATACAAACATTACAATGAACTTGATAATTTCATGATAAGCTGAAGGTAACATGTAGACTCACGACTGAAGTTGAGTCCAACTGTGACATTTAATGAAAACAATGCCCACCTTGGAGCCTTTAAACCACAAAATAATTATTTGTAATTCTATTGCACACAGATTGTGGCCATCCGGTCTCTGGTGAATCAGAAAATATAAATATACAAATAGAGCGCTGTAAGCTGATCTGAAATTATGCACAAAATACATTGAGGAAGAGAATGACATTTAAAAGTGAACCATTTGAAATATGTCTTACTGTTGTAAGCTAAAGATTTATGGTTAAAAACACAAATGGCAAAACACTGGTATTTTGTTTGGTCCAGAAAATAGTTGCTCACAGAAATATCTACAAGATGACAGGAAGAAAAACCGAGAAAAGCAAAGAGGTATGGGAGACCTAATTAAGGTGTACAGCAAAAAAATCCAAACAAAGAGATCCATTAGGATGGCAGTCGTAAAACCACCCCGACCACCATGGTAGCGGAAATCAACCGTCCTCCGTTACCACGGCAAAACCGGCGGTCCTATTAGGATCAACCGCCCGAAATTACCGACCATGGCAGAACGACGCCATGAAAGACCGCCGGTGAAAATCCGTCCGCGGCTGTCAGATTTGCGGCGGAAACACACTAAACCACTGCCAGACCAGCAGAGTCAACACACTGCAAATTAGGATTCCCCCAATGTGACAGCAGCACGTTCTGCTGTACCCCGACCGCTGCAATCGCAAACAGTGATGAATGAAAGAGCCGGCAGAAGGGCTGTTGCATACCCACTACTGCTCCATGACAAATATGGCGGTCGACAAAAAAAACACACCACAAGCCCACCAACTGCACACATCAAACTAGCTCTGGCCCCAAAAACACCTAACACACCTCAATGACACACCCCCATGGCAACTTAAAAAAGTACAAATCTCAGGACATCCCACACAACACACCTGACAGCAATACCCCATTTTGGCACACCCACATAGCTGAGTATAAAACAAGCCCCTTCCCTGACCAGAATCATTTGCACTACTCCAGCCCTAAAGGACCAAACCCTGTAGCACATTGGATAGGCAAAGCACCACACATCTCACCTGCACAACAACACACACACACACCACCTACACCAACCTCACAACTGCAACACAAACCATTTGCACATCACTCACCATGGCACAAAAGAAAATGCCCAAATTCACATAGTGTGGTGTATTTACTATGGGTACTGTATCGATCCCCCTGTTTCTGACCCTTGTCTGGTTAATAATTAACTAGCAGCCATTCAACTGCACAGAAACCCGTTATCTGATTAGCCACACAACGGCACAGAAGCCCGTTATCTGATTAGGTCATAGCGCATGCCATCTCATTAGGCAAGCACTATTCCTCCAGCCCCCTAATAGGTATACGGTGTTCTCAAAACAAATCAAACCTACCACGACCTGGGAAATCCCCACAGCCATTGTTTTGATTTAGCCGAGAACTTCAGTAAAGAATGTGCGAACGACCAGTTCGTATGACATCCTTATTGACGTATTTATGTCCATCCTTACGTCAATCCCGGCACCTTTCAGGTATAAATAATACCGACATTGCCTTAAGCAAACACACGAGGTGGTGACAAGATTGGAGCAGCGAGACTTGCCGAGGAGCCCAGCTGACATCAAAGACAGACGCTGCCCCTCCTTTCTGACGCGCTGAGAGAGAGACGCTGCCTTTTCTCCTGCCGAGAAATCCAGCTCCGGCGCTTCCAAGCAGCCCTCGCAGGCAGCTGGAATATCAAGACCAGAGATAGAGACACCAGCCCTCCAGCCTTCTAAACTCCCAGGTACTGAACTGAGTCATCCTTTGTAGAGAATTCTTGAAGCAGACTCTTGGCAAAGCAAACTTAACTTAAACTGCTACTTATCTACTCCCGCCACGTATTAGGCTTAGGTCAGGTACATTGGGGTAGGCGTAGTTAGAAGCACCAGTTGAGTACGATTAGTCAATGTACATATGTATGTATCTATTTTATCCATTTTAAGTACCATATGGCTAAGAAACCATATCAATGCTTTTACAGTATTATTTTATAATTCTGTTATTACTGTATGCACTTTACTTAACTATAAGTATTGCAATAATAGCGATTCATTTCTCTTGTATGAGAAAAGAGACTGATCAATAAATAACATCCTTTTATTGAACACGCCCGTCTCTTCCTTTTCTCTACAATCTGGTGAAACTAAGAATGCACTGAACTGACTGAGTAAAATAGGTTGTCTTTTGTTTTCACACGACTCTAGAGATACACTCTTGATTAGGGGAGAGCAAAGTTGTCATGTTCTATGGTTGTCAGAAAATAAATCCCTTCTTGTCTATTCGAGAAAGTTTCTAGTGAACTCTGAGCTAGCTGGCACAAACATTAAACTTTAAGTCTAATATCGTCAGTAGAAGACCTAGTTAACCTCTGTCCTACGTCTATACTATTGAACATATTATTCCAATGCGCAGAGCCTATTGGGCTGATAGGAACTACACTACATGGCGCCCAACGTGTTTGGATGGGCGATAAATCTAACGTAAGACATTAGAGTAACTCAGTCGTGCTTTTTCACACAGACCCCTTTTCCCCATAATACTCCAAAGACGTCTGGAGTGGGTGAAAGGTTAAATGCGCCAAACTTAGTAGGAGGAGACTTCTATGTATGGTTCTTGATTTATTCAACGTTGAAGGATACACTGTTCCAAAATATTGTGCATCTAATCTTTGTTTCCATAGAAACCTGATCTGCAAATAAATAAAATAACCTTCTTGACATTAGAATGTCACTAGAAGAAGAAGAAAGGGAGACAGTTAGAATAGCAGCTGAACTCCTAGCAGCTGACAATACTCTGCTACAGCAAGACCCGGATGCAATACTCATCCCGGTCAACATAAGAAAATCTATAACTTTAAAACTTATAGAAAATGGGCTGACACCGAGAGGTGGTACAGTCATATTCGTAATCGAGGCACACGAATATCGGCAGACAGAGGTATTCTATTCATGGATAAACTTTCCAGCAGCAAACGCTGTAACAAAGGACTTCCACTATCACAAAATAGAGGAACCTCCAAATGAGTACACTCCTTTCGAGGAGGTGGAAATACCACTCAAATACCAAGAGCACCTGCTCTTGTTTAATGGCGCCCTAAAACATAATAATCACATCACCAGGCTCGGTCCACTAGGTAGACCAGGAGCAACGTGGCCGGTCCTATCCGGATACACACCACATCCAGACATTGAAGAAATGTCTGCACCAGAACTTTTAGCACAGCTAAAACAACTAAATAAAATACACAGACAATTAGTCCAATATGTAATGCGGACTTCAACAGTCCAACCAGCTATTGAAATTCCACAGCTGATCCCTCACCAGGGGAACACAAATAAAATTACACCACAAAACATACAGTCCTGTCTAGGTAAAGTACCCACAAAACGGGAACAAATTCCATTCTGGTTAGCACAAAAAATCACTCAAATAGAGGCGGTATTTCCAGATACCACCCTGGTTGAGAAACACAGGATCCTGACTATCTGTCTTCCGATGGGAATCGCACCACATGTGGAGGACTGTGACACTTGGGGTACAGTCTTTGCTTCCATTTACACAAAAACACATGGTGTTCCATCCATGTCAGTAATACCAGATGTGCTAAAACAAATTCAAGATGAATACGGTCCAGAACCTGCTTTAACTCTTGGTATGAAATTACTAAAAGACTTCAAGCAGGTCTCGGCAATATTATTAGCCAATATAAAGGGAGAAGCAGCAAATGTGGCGATCCGCCAGAGGTTGAAAGAGACAGATATAGCAGACCAACCATTTGAAATTGCCAGAATCATAGAAAAATCCTATGAAGAACTAGGAAGAGATAGTTTGGGTGGAAAACCGGTGAAACCCCAACTTATTGAAAAACCTGAAAAAATATTTATTAAAAATAATCTGAACACTCAAAAAAAGAGCTGGGATGGAAGTAAACAATCCACTCCTAAAGAAAAAAGATTCCAGTCCAGAGGAAGGTCTCCTCGGCGGAGAGAAAGATCTCCGGACCAAGGACACAAGTCTCCCCAAAGGGAGCCCTCTGAGAAAAAATACAACCTTAGAAATAGGGATAATCTGAAAAAACCTGATAGATATCAAGATATTGATACACGTCCGTCTCAATCTTTTCAGACTTCCTCGCAGAAATCGGAAAGAAGAGGACGATCAGAACACAGGGAAGAGCACGTCAAGTCCAAAGACAAGGAACCTGCTCATCAAAATAAAAAATTACATTTTCCAAAAAAGAAGGTTGCCAGTATTAAAGTAATCAACCATGCTGAGAATACTGAGGACACAGCTGAAAAACGGAGAATGGGCTCAGACAATGCTAGACAGCGCAGCAGAAGTGAGCATAGCTCGCAAGATCCTTATGAATCATCTGGAGACAGTGGACATGAATGAATACATTCAGGTGGAAACTGCAGATACCAGAGTTAGCAAACCTCATAAAATATATGAAATAACATAGCGTATAGAGGGGGATAAGACTTGGAAAATAAGGGGTCTCTTTTGGGATAATCTCTCCAAGGGCTATGACATCCTTCTAGCTGAAAGAGACTGGCCACCAGATTTTGTCAGGGAGTGCCCTCATGGCGAAGAAATAATTATGCCTGCCTTCTCAAATCATATTCCAATACATAAAAAATATACACTTGCAAGAAAGTGGGCAGTAGCCCAAGCTCCTGCATTATATAAAAACCATGTGGGATGGGATGAGGACTCTCGTCCTCACAAAATCCAGTTAAAATCACAACCTACTGCTCAGAGGCAGTACCCAATTAAGCAAGAAGCTAAAAAATGGGTAAAAGAGATCCTAAATCAACTTGAATACCAGGGGGTGATCGAAACTTGCACCTCACAAATGAATAATCCTTTGTTTCCTGTCTCCAAACCAGACAATTCATATCGTCTTGTTTTGGACTACAGACACCTTAACTTATGTTGCAAAACCTTTGCAGTACAAAACTCGCATAGTGCTGCACTAATGAATTACATAGTGCGCAAAAAATACAAAACAACATTAGACATCTCTAATGGATTCTTCTGTCAAAATATAGCACCAGAGAGCAGATATTTGACCGCGTTCTCAATAAATGGCGCGCAAAAAAATTTCTGTCGTTCGCCCCAGGGGTTCAAGAACAGCCCAGGATTATTCTCAGCAAGAGTAACAGAGTTACTACAAATATATGGTGATGAGGCATTATCTTATGTCGATGACATCTATCTAACAGATGATGACTTGGATACTCACTTGAAGAGAGTGAACACCATAATACTTGGGTTCGCAGCAGAGGGTTACAAATTCAACTTTAAAAAGTCAAGAATTGCCCATCTAACTGTCCTGTTTTTAGGATATGAACTATCAAGTGAAGGCAAAAGCCTGGCTGACAATTTCCTAGAGAAATGTGCTGTAATCCAAGCACCTAGAACACTAAAAAACTTACAATCAATTCTAGGTTTCCTAAATTTCGGAAGAACTTACATTATAAATTATGCAGAGAGAGTTAAGCCTCTCTATGACCTTATAAAACCAGATTTTAAAAGAATCAATTGGACTCAAAAACACACAGAAATTTTGAGATCTTTACAAACAGATATGTTAGTTAAAACAAAATTACAAACACGTGACAACACACGCAACCTTGTGATTCGAGTCATCCCAGGAAGATGCGGATTCACATACCTGACCTCTAACGAGGGAGAGAAGGTACCAATAGCATACAAATCACATTTGTACACAGAAGCTGAAAAAAGGTTCAGCATTAAGGAAAACATTGTTCATGCGGTTCAAACAGCTGTAGCAAAGGAAAAATACCAAGCAGACGGTAGACAGGTTACAGTCAGAACAGCAGAATCAGCTTTTGAGGCATTAACAACACCATGTAATTTACCAGCAACGGCACTGAATCCAGAATGGATACAATGGGTAAATTCTGTTGCTACAGACAAAGTAAAATACTATTTTGACCCGGAAATGAAAGAATTAAATTATCTAGGATATGAGAGAGAATACCCTCTGCCAATCGACATTCTGCCTTTACGACAGTACGCCTGTGTAATATATACAGACGGACATGCTCAACCCTCAGTTTGGGGAGAGCTGGCTTACAACGCCACATGCGAAATTGTAAAAGAAGTGTGGCGCGGAGGTAAATTAAGACCTCTACTTACAAAAACACACTCAGTGGAAAATAATTCAGAACAACAAACTGAAATAATAGCGTTAAAAATGGCGCTAGATAATGCCGATCGCGAATTCCCGACACTTATAGTGTGCGATTCGTATTACTGCGTCAAATCATACAATAACGATCTACAGAAATGGATTCAAAACGGTTACAAAGATGACACAGGTGCAACAATAAAGCAAAAAGTGCTTTGGGAACAAGTAGTTCTTTTACAGAAAGAACTACCAAAAACTCACGTGATACATTCACTGAGTCATCGGCGTGATGGCGTTCACGTTGCAGGGAATTCATTGGCTGAGACAGCCACAGCGGTAGCAACTAAATCGGCTTCCGTAGCTACAAAAAAGCGTGCAGTAAAATACATTGACGGAGAAACTGTGCTGGCAGTGAAAACGTCATCAAAAGGCGACTGCTCAGCGCTACCGATCAATTACCCACTCAATTATACATACATAATCGATGCAAACTCAGTCCTTTTTGCTCAAATCCCTGGAGTGGGGGAAAGGGTAATTCCAAACACGGACAGGAGAGGCTTGTTAATAGCAGACGCACATATGGGTGAGGGTCTCAGACACCTTAAGCTAAAAGATTCTCTGGAAGAATTACAATCGGTGTACTGGTGGCCAGGCATGAGCCTGCATCATCACATTTTTGTAAAAAACTGCCCAGACTGCAATAGAGATCGCAGTGGCGAGAGAAACGGTTTAATATCATGGCGTTTCACTCCAGAAAGTATCAAATCGACAAAAAGAATAAAAACCCAGTATGAATAATGCGTCACATTAACATGTAAAGACTACTTTCACTTATATAGTAGACCCTAACTTTCGGCTGACGTCGGAACTGTTATACAAAGATTTGCGAGTCTAGAATGGCATATACGCTAGAAGCATGTTACGTTCTGATCAAAATCTTTCCTTTAGCTCTAAACAGCTTATGGGGGGTGCCTGGCCAGAATGAACATTGCATTGCGGGACTCTTCTCACTTCCTTCCTGAGGGAAACAGGATGGTGTAAAGAAAAAACCAAGGCATAAAGCAATCTATAACAGCAAAGATATTAGGTTCAGGAGCTGGGTGGGTCATACATTTAATAAGTGTCCAACGTAGTGTAAATAACCTGCCAAGAAATTCTCTGAAAGGACTCAGTCCGTACGAACTATTGTTTGGGACTAGAATGTTAATCCAGGACTTAGATAGTCAGACTTCAGTGGTTAAAGAAAAATGCTTTGATATCAAAGATCGCTTGGCTATTTTACAGGACTTAAATGAAACAAGAAAAGACCTGAGCAACATAAAGTTGAAACAGCAGCCAACAACCACTGAAGAAAAACCACCTGTCCCAGCAAGGCCTGTCTGGATTCCAAAAGTCGGGGATCTGGTCAGAGAAAAGATCGCGGTAAAGAAGGAATTTGGGCCTTCTTACAGAAAAGCAGTTCCTGTCTTGTCTATCAACGGGACAAGATCAGTAGTACTACCGCCCCTTGCTGGTAAAAAGGAGAACCGAGTCATATCCATCGACCTGGTTAAACCACAATCATGTGGCCGATAACAAATAGTAGGCCAAGTGGACTCCCAAGAAGTAGCAGAGCACCAAAGTTTGCTACATCCACAGAGGTTCAAACTGAAAGACTGATCACATTTGGAAAATCTACAGTGAAACAACAAGGACTATGCAACAAAGCAATGGAACTTGAACCTCTTAAAACCCAAATAAAAGCTTTTCATCAAGAAACAACAACCTACGATGATGTAATTAAAGAGTCTTCTAATGAAACAAAGCAAAAGCCAAAAGCAAAAAGTAATCCAGAAGCAATTGGAACAATTGACAGAACGGCATCCGGCTACTTCATCAACTTCGATGATTCTTCAGAAGAACAAAGCGAACCAGAAGTACAGCCATCAACAAAAACTTTTAAAGACAAAGCAAAGGAACTTTTTCATCAACTAAAGAGAACCTATCTGACTTCTCCATGGATTGAAATTTGGGTGACATTAGGTGCATTTATCCTCGTACTTTGGCTCATCATGGTACTATGCTTGGGACATTTCATTGAGGGAAAATATGCTAAAATGGACACAGCAAGCCAGAAAATCAACTTGATCCTTAAACCACACACATCTTCACACGTCAAGAAAACAGAACTTTCTTCAGTGAACTTCACAGCCAATCCTATACCAGGCGGTGTAGCATGGGACAATACTGATTATGAAATCTATGGCCCGGTTGAAATCCTGAAGTATCCACATCAATTCAAGATCTCGTTAAGTGACTTTGTAAAACCTAGCACATTTGCTGATGATTGGGACTTTGAAAGTATTAATGATATGATGTCTGACCTAGTAATGTCTGCTAAATTTACAGAACATGAGTATTTGCAGGGTTCGTCTAATTATGATCAAATGTTCTGCTATAACCACTATGGTAACCATTATCTCCATAAATCTGCACAACCTAGAAATGTTTTAAATTATAACCAATGGGAACATTGTGCTACTCCACCAAAGGGTAGTTCCAAAACATTTTATGATAAATATTCATATTTTTCAGGGTTTAACATAAGTAATGCAGAAACATTTTATTTCAAATTGTCAAATAAGACAGGTATGAAGACCATGCTTACAAACACAAAATTGATATATTCAGATTAATTTTTTGAGCAAATGAATACATTTGGTTTTGATTTCTGGAACTGTAACATTGAAACAAAAACTGTTTGGGGAACAAAAGATTGGCAAGTACAAGGTATAGAATCATTGTTCAGAGCCTGCATGATCCCAGAACAAATTATATTTTTGAATGACACTATTCAACAAACTACCTGTCTTGGCTTAGCCAAAATCAAAGACTTAAACAAACCGTCTATTCCAAAGCCAACAACGAACAGTATTAACTCTATAAATGTTGAGATAGACGTGAACCATATTTTAAACCAAAACAGAACACATCCTGATTGGAAACAATGGTTGATCTGGCCCACAGACACAAATAACTGTCAAGACAGATTCCTGAACGAAATACAGGGGTTCAAATTGACCAGGCCAGACCCTAGATATTCCCAAAGACAACATCCAGGGATAGTAACTACTTACAGTGTGGGCAAGCTCTGCCTTCAATGGCTACAAACATCCACACTGGCAGAAATTAAGCAACACCTAACTTTACTACAAGAAGGTGCTGACTTGCGTGATTTCATTATGGGACCACGCAAACAGCATCAAAAACGTTTCATAGCGGCCTCTATATATGCAGCTTACAATGAAGTTTGGAAAGTAACTCAAATTGAGACAGCAGAAAAAATACGGGAAATTGACCGTATCAATTTGGAAAAATCACTTTCTGTTGTGGACAATGGGTTAATGACTCTGTCCTCCAGAATATATTCACTGGACAGTATTGTGTCTTCAGCAATCGATATAATATCGCAAGACTTACTGATGTTACAACACGGTCAGTCCCAATTGCGTTCTATTGTACAACTTGGCTGGACGTTACAAAATCTGCGTTCAGGCTATGTGCCTTGGCGTTTAATCAACACAACGTCACTATTTAATATCTTTAACCTTACTGATAAACAAATCAGTTTGGCACAGAAGGGTGCTGACTATACAATTCTGAGCATTGAAAAACTTGAGAGATTACCATTGACAATGTCAGAACGACCTGTCATTGAATGGATAATACATGGGATAATAAATATTCCGATAACAACTTTCCAGTTTCAATACTGCCAAAAATATATACAGGCAGGCCAGTATGAAAGGTTGGGTAAAGGATACATTAAGTCAACATGGAACTTGCCCTATACACACGCATGTGTTAGTAATAAAGGACAAAGTGTGTTCCTTAGTGGCAATAATTGTGGAAAGGTCACTAAGCGGTACACTTATGTGTCAGGGTATTAGTTTGCATGGAGCATGTGAAGGGAACTCAAATAACCTTTCATGTCACCAGCTAGGCACACCTGCAACACAAATAGAACCATTCTTTAGGAGACTCTCGAACGGGAGTTACATTCTAATTGTAGATCGCAGATGTTGCAGTCTGCTGCCCGGAAAACCTTATCTCATAACCGTGACTACGAAGGTCATGTGCTGTGAACGAGTATTGTTCCCGAATGATGCCCGAGACAGGGAGGCAAGGTTGTGGCCCAGTTTGAAGATTTCTTCTATTCGAATTGATACTTTAAGCAGAATGAAGACAGTGCTCCTACAGACGCCAACTATGTTAACGTCATCAAAAGAAACGTATGATCTCCAAGTTGCAAGGACAACGGCTGAGATTCATTCACTGTTATCAACCAATTCCCCCATACATTTCGCAGAAATACTGAGCGAAATCTTAAATATTTCTGATACAAGCGGAATCGCGAGTGTATTTAAGACAGTGTTTTCGGGAGCCTTAACCCCATTTAGAGCCATCCTGGGTATTTTTCCTGATTTTGTCCATTCCATCTTTGGCGGACTTCCTCTCCTTTTGGGACTAGTGGCAGGCATCCTATTTTTGATCCTGTTACTTCGCTATGGCAAACCACGTCACAGACAAGACAGCAGCGATAATGGAAGAAACAATCCGAGCTATTGGCTACCGGGACCGCATAACTAAAGTCCTTGGACTAGCACGGCTACGAGATTTGAACATGACTTGGTTTCTTTCATTCAGACCGATGTGGCAAAGTTGTGTTATGCCTGTATTAAGGTGCTTGCTATGCGGCGAAGAATGCGTGTTGGACACCTGTCTGACACTACAATCGGATGTGCCAATGGACGCAGAGACTTTGTTGGGTCCGGTAACGGCTCATGCATTGTACTTTCCCCAGCGGCTACCAATCCTGATGACGGCATTCGTGGAGACTTCACCACTACGATTGAAGAGTTGTGAAGTACAAGATGAAAGCAGCATTGATCAGGTACAACCTTCTGTCAGCTATGCTGATCGAAAGATCTATGAAGGCAATCATGCTCATGAATGCATGTTACAAAATGTATCCGAGTTAGTGGAACTTTCACAAGAAGCTGTTGACAGTTTTTTCGAAAGTCTCAACAATATGATGTTTTCACCAGAGCAGAGAGAATGACTTTGAACAAACTAGCACACGGCGTTCCCTACACCCTGTATTCGGCCTTCAACTTTGAAAATAAAGCAAAAAGAAATTTTCTCACCAGTTTTTTACAGAGAGCGAGACATTTTTTCCCCTTCCATTCCAAAATATTTACGATTTTTTTTGGGACACTTATCTTCTGCTTAAAGTAAAACTATTCTTAGAGAACAACATTTCTGTCTTTAGCTACTCAAGAGACATTAGCTTTTTTGTGATGAGATGGTCTCGACTTTTTCTTCTGTATTAAGAGCCATTTCATGTGTAATTTCCGCATTTCATTCATGCTGATTTCCAAATATGCGTTTAGATTTAGTATTATTATACAGCTTGAAGTGCATATAGTGACTATACTCATCTTTTCGTGTATTTCGCATTTCAAATTTCAAAATGCATTTGATTGTATTTTGGGGTGGTTCGGTATACACATGCACTACTAGTATGTTTACTATGCCTAGACTTGTAAATATGGACATAGATTACGTGGAGTGGGTGTGGTGTATTTACTATGGGTACTGTATCGATCCCCCTGTTTCTGACCCTTGTCTGGTTAATAATTAACTAGCAGCCATTCAACTGCCCAGAAACCCGTTATCTGATTAGCCACACAACGGCACAGAAGCCCGTTATCTGATTAGGTCATAGCGCATGCCATCTCATTAGGCAAGCACTATTCCTCCAGCCCCCTAATAGGCATACGGTGTTCTCAAAACAAATCAAACCTACCACGACCTGGGAAATCCCCACAGCCATTGTTTTGATTTAGCCGAGAACTTCAGTAAAGAATGTGCGAACGACCAGTTCGTATGACATCCTTATTGACGTATTTATGTCCATCCTTACGTCAATCCCGGCACCTTTCAGGTATAAATAATACCGACTTTGCCTTAAGCAAACACACGAGGTGGTGACAAGATTGGAGCAGCGAGACTTGCCGAGGAGCCCAGCTGACAGCAAAGCCCACAGACGCTGCCCCTCCTTTCTGACGCGCTGAGAGAGAGACGCTGCCTTTTCTCCTGCCGAGAAATCCAGCTCCGGAGCTTCCAAGCAGCCCTCGCAGGCAGCTGGAATATCAAGACCAGAGATAGAGATACCAGCCCTCCAGCCTTCTAAACTCCCAGGTACTGAACTGAGTCATCCTTTGTAGAGAATTCTTGAAGCAGACTCTTGGCAAAGCAAACTTAACTTAAACTGCTACTTATCTACTCCCGCCACGTATTAGGCTTAGGTCAGGTACATTGGGGTAGGCGTTGTTAGAAGCACCAGTTGAGTACGATTAGTCAATGTACATATGTATGTATCTATTTTATCCATTTTAAGTACCATATGGCTAAGAAACCATATCAATGCTTTTACAGTATTATTTTATAATTCTGTTATTACTGTATGCACTTTACTTAACTATAAGTATTGCAATAATAGCGATTCATTTCTCTTGTATGAGAAAAGAGACTGATCAATAAATAACATCCTTTTATTGAACACGCCCGTCTCTTCCTTTTCTCTACAATCTGGTGAAACTAAGAATGCACTGAACTGACTGAGTAAAATAGGTTGTCTTTTGTTTTCACACGACTCTAGAGATACACTCTTGATTAGGGGAGAGCAAAGTTGTCATGTTCTATGGTTGTCAGAAACTAAATCCCTTCTTGTCTATTCAAGAAAGTTTCTAGTGAACTCTGAGCTAGCTGGCACAAACATTAAACTTTAAGTCTAATATCGTCAGTAGAAGACCTAGTTAACCTCTGTCCTACATCTATACTATTGAAGATATTATTCCAATGCGCAGAGCCTATTGGGATGATAGGAACTACACTACAATAGAGTGAGTTGTTAGTCATGGTAGATGAGATAATCAGAGTAGAACCACAAGTGTTTGGTACCCTGGTCCAATAGATGGCATTATCCACCAGAGCTCAAATGTGGAACAGGATAGTCGACAATGTCAATGCAGTAGGATCCACCCCGCACTCCAAGCAGGAAATCATGAAGCAGTGGCATGACATGAAGAGGATGATGAAAGAGAAGAACAACAAGAACCGTCAGCTGGCTCAGATGACTGGCGGGCCCTCCCATTCTATCAAGTACATTCACTGCATGGGAGGAGAAGGTGCTTGCCATACTTGCATCCAGAGTGTCTCACAGGAATAGCCAGGGGAGTGCAGGCTGGTAAGTACAAACAAATGTCAACCATTACACAGCCATGTACTGTCTTGCACAACTACAATGTCACACCTCATAGGCTGAATCCCATTAATCTGCACCACCATACCCAACACAGGTCTCACAGATGTAACATTCACCCCATCTGATTCACCCCAAAGGTAGCCAGCCACATTCCCAGGGTTGTATGTGTTTAGGCAGCCAGCACTACAACTCCCAGGAGGACTCCTGTCCCACCCCAGAGCAGGATGGAGCACTCCCCCCAAGCATGTTGCATCCATTGTATCTCACCAAACAAACTGATAGGTATGTAGCCATCTTCCCAGGAAAGAGTGTGATGGTGGTGGGAGGCCAGCACTACAACTCCCAACAGGCCTCCCTGTCCCTCCCCTGAGCAGGATGGAGCACTCACCCCACCCAGAAGCATGTGGCAGCCATCACATTGCCCTCATCAAACTAACAGGTAGGGGGCCATCTTAAAAGAGAGGGTTGTTTGCTCACATCAAACGTACAGGTAGGTAGCCATCTTAACTGGGAGGGGTGTTTGCTCACATCAAACTTACAGGTATGTAGCCATCTTAATAGGGAGGGGTGTCTGTGAGTGGGATGCCTGCACTATAACTCCCAACAGGCCCCCAGTCAGTCTCACCCCTGAGCAGGATAGAGCACTCCCCCCCACCCAGAAGCAGGAGGCAGCCATCACATTGCCCTCATCAAACTAACAGGTAGGTAGCCATCTTAACAGGGAGGGGTGTCTGTGGATGGGAGGCCTGCACTACAACTCCAACCAGGCCCCCGGTCCCACACCTGAGCAGGATGGACCACACCCACCCAGCGAAAAGCATGTGGCAGCCATTGGATTACAATAAACAAACTTATAGGTAGGTAGTCACCTTCCCAGGGAGGACTGTTTGGGGGTGGGAGGCCTGCACTACAACTCCCACCAGGCACCCATGTCCCAATCCTGAGCAGGATATAGCACTCAAACACACCCAGAAGCATGTGGCAGCCATTGCATTGTTCACCTTCACCTAAAAGGTAGGTAGCCATCTTCCCAGGGAGGGCTGTTTGGGGGTGGGAGACCTACACTACAACTCCCACCATGCCCCCTGTCCCACCCCTGTGCAGGATGGAGCGCTCCCCCACCTTCAGAAGCATTTGGCAGCCATATGCATTGTTCACCTTTACGTAACAGCTAGGTAGTCATCTTCCCAGGAAGGGCTTCTAGGGGGTGAGAGGCCAGCACTACAACTCCCACCAGGCCCCCATGCATCACCCCTGAGCAGGATGTTGCACTCTCCCCCATACATATGTGGCAGCCATTACAATCCCTTTATCAAACTTACACGTAGATAGTCATCTTCCCTGGGAGGGCTGCTTGGGGGTATGAGTCCTGCCCCACAACTCCCACCAGGCCCCCTGTACTACCCCTGAGAAGGATGGAGCACTCAAACACGCAGCTAGAGAGATGTGCCAGAAAGTCCACCTCAATGTGATAACAGAACAGGTAAGTACACAGTACATGCACGCCACCATTTCTCTCAAAAAGCATGGAGCCATATGACAAAACCAGCCCTCCAATCCCACAAAAATTGACCCAGATACAACAACAAATTACAGTGTACGGAAAGCGTATGTAACTGTCACAGAAAGAAAAGTGTGACTCACCAAATCCCATGTTGGAGAAAATCAGGGCCCAAACATGCACAGCACTGAATGCTATCTGTAAGTTCAATGGGGGCTGAGCTTGAAGGACTATTTGAAAACAAAGCAAGCATGGTCTGTACAACAAATACATCAAAGCACAGGACATGGCAAAGGTATGCATGGGATGACAATGGCTAGTTCATGCACAGATGTAATGCCTGCCGGGCATAGTAATCAGCAAAGATACCTCACATCAAGTTGTAGCGCCGCCAGTTGTCAGATGACCTGTCCTCGTAATCACAAAATCTGCACGTGGGGCATACTACCCATTGACAGGTCACCATGGAAAAATAATGTATGTACCTCCACGTCATGTCATGAAGCACATTACTGTGCAGACATACAATGTGAGAACTAGTAATCTGTTTGTTGCATAACCTGGAAATAAGATACATTGAACACCAAGCTTGAGGGGTGCACATCAATGACCATTTCCACTCTGTCCCATAGGTGACCAAGAACTGACTGCAGAGGATGACAACACAAACCTGCAGAGCCAGTCTCCACTTCCGGAACATGGACTCTCTGATGATAACTCCCTGGATGTTGAGGATGCGGAGCAAGAAGCCGGCCAATCTGGCATGCTAGGGCGCAACAGCTCCCAGGACCCCACTGTCCCCCGCCACTACATCAGCAACAACAAAAACGCTGACTCCTGCTGTTATGACCTGCGCAGCCTCCACCACCACTATCACCAAAGCTGCCTGCAACACTCTCCCTGCCCCAGATGATGACCAACCCACCCCACCAACTGAGGAGGCCAGGGAGAGTAGGTGGGTATGTACAGTAGTGAGGCAACAGGTCCGTGACAGCAGGGCAGGTGGGAGGGCAAAAGGGAGTCAAAGACAACGGGACACTAGGAGCGAAGCCCTGGACAACATCACCAGAGTTCTTATGGCCTATAAACGTGCCCAGGGGCAAATGTGCCAAGCTCAGAAGGATTCCAGTTAGCTCCGCCTGCTGCTGAGGTCTATTGAAACCTGCATGGGCCAAATCGTGGACCTCTTGGGCCAGCTAGTAGCGGTTCTGAGGGACAGGCCTGCGGCACAAACAACACCTCCACCTCCCTCCGGTGGGCTGCAGGATGACAGTGACCCATCCTCCCCTGTGGCCACAGAGAGGGGAGGCTCCTCAGACCCCACTGGCCCACAGCAGAATTACCAAGGGGCCATCCAAAGAAATCCGAGGGAAGAACCGGTGGCAAAGTACCTGATAAACGCCAGTCAAGGAGCCAACCATGATGGCATCCCTCTTCACTATTGCATTGACTTTGTTGACTGTCCTTCCCCACACTGCCTTCTTAATGGCATACATCTGTTGGACTGTGTCACCACAACTCGATTGTCTCATCTACCCTCACTGACAAACTCATTGCTTCACAATTTACCATTTTGTAACTATTCACCCCCTCTCACATGTACCAATTGTAAATAAACACTCTTTACACACCTATGTCATTGTGTCTGATCCGTATTTATCACAGGATGTGCAATGTTCACCACGATCACAATGTACCAGGAGCACGGATTGTTTGTAGGCAAGGAGAGGCTGAAGGGACCTAGGAAAACACAACAGTACACCATTCACTTGCCAGGCGGTGGCATCACAGCCATCACACAATACTTGTCATCAAGGTACTCCAATCTTTGCACATCACAATGAGCAACAGTACTGACATAGACATACTGTAGCTGTGCATTACTACCCCGTTCCAGAAACATTGGCAACCAGCACAGAGTCAACAACAGGCTACAGTCACAAAGCCCACACAGACCTTTCACCAACAACGACATCAGCAGACAAGGACCCCGTTGTACATTGTCACTCACCTTCAAGTGAAGTAGCGGTTGATGAGCTGTTGACTCAGGTCAACATCTTTCTCTTCTCCACTATCCTCGTCACTGGGCATGGGTTGGTTTGCAGGCGGGGGCCTCGGCTGCTCATCAGAGTCCAGGAGCAGGGGGAACTCCTTTCGCAAGGCCAGGTTGTGGAGCATGCAACTACAGTCTGACATACTTTTTGGGCGAGTACATCAGTGCACCTCTGGTCTTGTCCAGACAGGAAAATCGTGACTTCAGGAGACCAAAAGTATGCTCCACCACACGACATGTTCTCCCATGGTCATCAATGTAGCGTACATCACTTGGGGTCCTGGGATTCCTCAGTGGGCTCAGCAACCAAGGAAGGTTAGGATATGCAGAGTCACCTATGTGTGAATTACACAGACCGACTTTGTATTATAACTGTGGCAGAGGACAGCATGTCACACACAGCATGCAACTTGACTCTGCGTACTCACCCACAATCCATGCACGCTCCGGAAGCAGATTAGCCACCTGCTGTGGCACAATGCTGTTACGTATGATGTACAAGTCATGGGCTGAGCCAGGAAATTTGGCACAGACATGGGAGATGATCATATCCACCTGGCATACCACTTGCACATTGATGGGATGGAAATGTTTCCTGTTCCTGCAGATGTGCTCACATACCTTTGGAGGAACTGGGCCAACATGTGTGCAATCAATGACACCAACAACATTGGGGATGTGCCCAAGGGCATACAAATCTGCCTTCACAGCCGCTAATTCATGCCTCCTGGGGAAATGGATGTATCTGCCCTTGTAGATCATCATAGCGGACAGGACATCACGTAGCACCATGCTAAACAGAGGTTGCGACATCCCAACTGCGCTGCACACATTGCACAGATATGATCAAGTAGCAAAAAAATGCAGGGTCGACATCACCTTAGACGTTGGTGTGAAAGCAGTCCGATATGTTCTGCGAGACCGCAGGTGGGGCTCCAACAGAGCACATAGGTCTTGTATGGTGGGTCGATCCAGGCGGAATTTCCATATGACCTCCTCATCCTCCATGTCTGCCAGCACTCTGAAAAGACGATGCACATTTGGTTGGCTCCCAGGTGGGATGAAAGAGGACACATGTTAATGCAATCCACCATGATATGTGTCCAACATCTTAAGTTTTGAGTGACAAAACGCCAACAACGCCTGTCATCACAGTTCAGCTTACAGCCCAACTTACACATAGGGGTACCTTCAGCTACACTAGTTGTGCATTTGGCCACTTTTCACACAGCAAGTATCTCAAAAAACAATATCTAACTATGTGAATGCCCAAAGAGATCCTGCCTCATCTTGCATGAGCAGCTCTGAGAGTAGTTCAAACAGCATATGTGTGAAACTGCAACACTACTGTCTCCTACCTAGCAACTGTTCCAGCCACACCTTCTTGCATAAGTCGAACAGGGCACACATCAACAACACAATGAGCACACTCTGTGCATTAACAACAAGTATGTGCACGAGCCAAGCAAAGTAGACAGTGACATATGCACAATGTGTAGTCAGACATTCATCACTGTGAGCTGCTTTTCCCTGTCACACATTGACATGTGTACCCATTGAAGAGTCCGTCCCAACACTGTTCTGTGTACTTTCCCTGCAATATCACAAATGACCCGTGAGGGAGTACATGCCAATGTTTATAATCATATACACAAACATGGCATGGGTAGTCAGTAGTAGGGTAAATGTTACATTGGCATTGTGTGCACATTCTTGTGCCATTTATCATGTGGCCACTGTGCACTGTTGAGAAGTGCCCCTTGGCTATTGATACAGCATGATGTGTCTATAGGTACTGTCAAAGTGCCCTGCCACCCAAATCACGGTCATTCTTAGCAATGTATTACACCCATATCGTGGTAGCAACCGCCTGGCACCAGTAAGGGTTTACTGCCAATGCCAAAGCCACACTCGCAGTAGTGATAGATATATACTCATGGTCAAATGGCGGTTGGCATGCTCCGCCACCCAAATCACGGTCATTCTTAGCAATGTATGACACCCATATCGTGGTAGCGATCGCCTGGCACCAGCGGTGTTTCACTGCCAAAGCCACACTTGCGGTAGTGATAGATAAATACTCATGGTCAAATGGCGGTTGGCATGCTCCGCCAAATCACTGTCATTCTTAGCAATGTATGGCACCCATATCACGGTAGCAAACGCCTGGCCCAGCGGTGTCTCACAGCCAATGCCAAAGCCACACATGCTTTAGTGATAGATATATACTCATGGTCAAAGGGTGGTTGGCATGCTCGGCCACCCAAATCACGGTCATTCTTAGCAATGTATGGCACCCATATCGCGGTAGCGGCTGCCTGGCACCAGCGGTGTGTCACTGCCAACGTCCAACCCCTACAGCCGATGGGAACCACAATTAAGGTAGCCTAATACAATTTTTATAATTGCGGTAGGCGTGCTCCACCACAGCGGAGCGGATCATTGGATGCAAATGAAAAATGCATGATTGCAGTAGTGACCGCCTGGCCCCTGGGGTATCACCGCCAATGCCCAAGCCCTTACAGCCAATTGTAAGCGCAATCGCGGTAGTCTAATGCAATTTTGAAAATCGCAGTATGCGTGCTTTGCATTTGAAAAAGACTGACGTGGAACACCAATTGCAGCAGCTTAGAACCACTGAAACTACACCAGGGGGATATATACGTGTGGGAGACAGCCTCACATTTCCACTGCTTCCAGAGACTGCTCCCTTACACCCCTCACCACAACTGCTGCTGCTCCTGCTTCCAGAGCCTGCTGCCTAACACCCCTGACCACCAACTACTGCTGCTCCTGTCTCCAGAGCCTGCTGCATGTACCCCTCACCACCAACTGCTGTTGCTTCTGTCTCCAGAGCCTTCTGCCTGACACCCCCACTACCAACTGCTGCTGCTCCTGTCTCCAGAGCCTGCTGGCTGACACCCCTCACCACCTACTGCTGCTCCTGTCTCCAGAGCCTGCTGTCTGACACCCCTCACCACCAACTGCTGCTGCTCCTGTCTCCAGAGCCTGCTGCCTGACACCCCTCATCACCAACTGCTGCTGCTCCTGTCTCCTGAGCCTGCTGCCCGACACACCTCATAACCAACTGCTGCTGCTCCTGTCTCTAGAGCCTGCTACCTGACACCCCTCACAACCATCTGCCTCTGATCCTGTCTCCTGGACCCAGTGATGTCGAGGACTGAGAAGATCAGGGCCCGACCCTTCACCACCGAGGAGCTGGAGGTCCTGGTGGATGAGGTGCTCACACAGTATGGGAGGCTATATGGTGCTCCAGATGTCATGGTAAGTGTTTCAGAGTGGAAGTGAAAGTGCAGGGGGTGCACACATGAAGTTGATCTGCTGCAGTATGTGCCCAAGAGTGTGGGGTTGTGTCATACACTGCCTAGCATGGTGACTCCAGGTAAAATGGGTGTATAGCCTATTTTTCATGTTTCACTGGCTGCACATGAGAATCAGAGGGACATGCATGTTTGTTCAGCCATACAGTGACACATCAGGCTGGTTAAGTGGGAGTCAGGACAGAAATTGCCTTTGTGAATTGATGTGTGGGTCCATGATGTTCTTCACAGGCTCATCTGTGACATCACCAAGGGTTTACATCCAGAGGGTACTGATGGAAGTGTGCTGACTCGGAATTGCCACCATGTATGGGTCAGCATTATGCACAGGACTTAAATGCCAGAGGGTGACACTCTTGGTGGTAACTCACCTATGATCCAGCAGATTCTAGCACTCTTGTACTGAGCCCCTTCCATTTTCTTCGGCATGTATACTGACTCGCCTGTGTAGGCACTGTTTACGCTCTCATATTGTCCCTGCATGTGACATTTCTGATGCCTCGAGTTGGACATCAGTGTGAGCCCACCTGGCCTGCATAGTCACTGCCCAATCTGACAAGGACACATCACTGAACGTGCAGAGTGAAACATATGGGTTATCTGCTATACTACGCTTCAAAGAGCTAGCTCAGCCCTGTAGATTGCAAATGACAGACCTTGTGAGAAGGGTGTTAGATTGTAAGATCATGTCCCTACATGTGACCTCCATGACACAGTGAGCCATTCACAGGGCAAGGACATTGAAGGCTGCACAGTGTTGGACACAGTGAGTCTGCCCGAACATATTTGCAAGTGTAAGGTATGTCTTGCTCAACCAGAAACTGGACAGCAGATTTGGGCCCCCAACACATAGCTTTCAGTGGTGGCATCCTGTATTTGTATGAGATGGGCAGGTACTGTGTTCACCCTCATACCTGCAATGCATTATTGTATGATTCACCCATGCTTATGTACTATGTGAGATGCTGTATTGTCTCTGCTAGACACATCTGTGAAGTAGTGCTGAGTTAGTATCATACTCCTGTACCGAGAGGTAGTGGAACATAACCCCGTGTCACAAATTTTCCCCCCTCTTGTCTCCTATGCCTGCAGCGGAAGGCCGTGTGGAGGGCTATTGCACGCAAGGTGCGGGCTCTGGGTTTCTCCAACCAATGGCTCACACACTGTCACAAGAAGTGGGATGACATCTGCCAGCTGAGCAAAAACGTGGTAGAGATGACACTGGGGCTGCTCCCTTAGGCTGGAAGGTTGGTGCGGTGGAGCATGGCACCACTAATGGCTGACATCTTAACTGTGACACAGCCTGAGCTGGATACACATTTGAAGGAGCATCAGCAGCAAGCTGGTGGTGAGTATTTTGGGACGGGCGACTTTGGTTGTAAGTGACTTCATGTGTTCCAAGCCTGGGCCAGTGCTGAGCTCTGTGATGTTGCTAGTGTGATGCAATGGCTTGTAAGTGGTCTCTGTGTTGGGTGCAGCTGTCATACAGTTTCCCTACCTGTACTTTATCATATCATTGAAGTTATAGCCCTTGACATTGCATACTGAGTTGTGGCCTCTTGTTATCATCTGCATTGGTGTAGTCAGGGACATCCCATGGAAGGGAACGGCAGTGTGCCTCATCTGAGTGTACTTACTTCATTGTGTGCAGTGCCTGACCTCAGAATTTTGAGGACTACACGTCTGACAACAATGTGCAACTGTAGTTGTGCCCCAAAGTACAACATGGTGGAGGGCATGAGCTCATGGCCAATGTGGACTGAAATTTGGTCGTCTGAATCTGTGTTGTCCCCTTCTGCTGTAGTGTAGTTCCTATATTCCCAATAAGCTGGAATAACATATCCTATAGATTTGACGTAGGACTTAGGTCGACTAGGTCTCCATCGAATATATTAGACTTAATTGTGAGTGCCAGCTACCTCAGAGGTCACTAGAAACTTTCTCGAATAAACAAGAAGGGATTAGTTGCTGACAACCGCATAAACATGACAACTTTGTTTCCCCAAGAGAAACAATAGATAGATATTTTACTCAGTCAATCATGCATGATTCGTTTCATCAGAGGTGCAGAGAAATAGAAAGACGGGCGTGTTCAATAAAAAGGTTTTATTGAACAGTCTTCTTTCTCAGACAAGTAAAATGAACTGCTACAATCGTAATACTGGTTGCAAAGTATAATGCGTACAGTAAGAAGAGTATTATAAAATAATACTGTAAAAGCATTGTATGGTTCCTAGACCCTAGATAAATACATACATAAATAACAAAGGCTAAAAAGTACTCAACTGGTGCTTCTAAAATACGCCTACCCCGATGTGCCTAACCTAAGTCTAGTACGAGGGAAGAAGTAAGTGAGGTATAGCATATGTTTAGTTTTTCTTTGCCAACAATCTAACCAAGATTTCTCTGAGTGTCTAATCAGTTCCGTACCTTGGTTTTAAAATGAAGGAGGTCTGGTATCTCTGTTTCGGACTCGATTTCCCATCACCCCGCGAAGGGAGTTTGGAAACACTGGAGCTGGATTCACAACGAGAGAAAGGACAGCTTCCCTGTCAGTGCATGAGCTGGAGGGTCGGCTTCCTTCGGCACTTGCTGTAGCGAGCTGCGTCGGGCAAGTAGATAGTCGAGCTGCTCCGAACCACCGTGTGTTTGCTAGGTCAAGTGTAGGCATATTTATACCTTGAAGGTGCCTGGTTTGACGTAAAGTCGGACATAAAAACGTCATCAAAGAACCCCAAGGGAATGGTAGTTCTTTGAAAACGCCAAGATTTCTAGGACAAATCAATATTCAAGTTAGGGGATGTCCCTGACTGCTGAAGCTGAGTTTTCCAAGAAATCGTTGTGGGTTTTTGGAACTAGTGGAAGTAGCCATGCCTGTATTTGGACTGGTTTGGTTATGTCTAAATATGGGTATGATTTCTATGTCTATATAAGGGCATGAATCGGTAAATTTCGCTCGGATCCTAAAACGCCTTACAACACTGCTGCCTCCAGATGTGACTGTAGCAATATGTTGGGAGGTACATATTTTTCCCCCTCAAGGAACTAGGTATGCTCAGAGGGATCTGTATGTCTGGTTACATGGAGCCACAGGCAGGCTATTTGGCTGTGTGGTCATCACATGGTTCACTTATGCCAATTTTGCATGATAGCAGGCAAAATTCGAGTTTGGAATTGAGGTAGCACAATGTTACTGCACAGGGTGGTGTGCCAAATGGGGATGTCATCATCTTGTTTAGTGCTTTGCTTGCATATGATGTTTGTGTTAATGACACTGAATTGACCCTACGTCTCTGTCTCTTGCAGCATCTACCGTGGGCACAGAAGGACAGGGGACGACACGAGAGGTGAGGCATCAAGCACAACTGCTACACACGAGCACACTGACACTGATGTGACCAGCACCTTGGAGTGGGACAGGAGTATGCTTGAGGACTCACAGCCAGAGACACCAACGTCAACGTCATCTGACGCCAGCGGTGACACCTCTATGTTGGCAGGCACAGGGAGCGGGAACTCTGCCTCCTTTTACATCATCCAGTGCCCGCCCTCCCAGCTACTTCCACTATTGCTGCACGTGCTCGCATCAGTAAGAAGGGAAGAGTGTCCTTCACCCCAACACCGCTGCCCCTGCCCTGTCTCCCCTGCTGCCATCAGTGTTGAGGCTGTGGACCTTTTGCGCCAGCTGTGTGTCGGTCAGACACCTCTCCTCAATGCCTTCCTAGACCACAACAAAAAGTTGCCACAGGTAGGTGCCTTCATGGAGGGCAATCTTTCAGACGTGGGTGGGCTATACCGGACTGTCCAGTCTTTGACCTCCACTGTGACGGCAGCCATTCAGCTGTCACAGGCTCAGAGTCCAGCTCCAGTCCCTTTGGCCATCCCCCTGCCAGTGACTACATCTGATGAGAGTGACTACACACCACAGACCTCAGGCTCAAGATACAGCACACGCAACACACAACAGTAGCAGCCCAAGCGGGCCAGAGCGCAGACACCGTCCCCCAAAAAATCCAAGTCCACAGCAGAGCGCAAAGGCAAAAGCCCTTCAGCTGACACTCAGGGGCATAAAGCAAAGAAGCAGGCCTCAGGCTCACATGCCTCAGAGGCATCCCCAGCCAAGGACTTTCCTGTCCCAAAAGCATCTTGCAAAGAAAAGCAGACAGTTGCCTTGCCTGCTGAGAAGCTGGTGCCTGCTAAGATTCCACATAAAAAGAGCTCCAAGGCAGATTCACCCACAACCTCAACTCCCATCCACACCCCTGTGAAGCAGGGTAAGAAGGGCACTGTAGGGGTTACACCTGGTAAACAGGGGATGGAGGGGCAAAGGCAAGGCCAGGCCAAGTATGCAGCTGAATCCAGCATGTCCCCAGAGGGAGGGCCACCGGACGCACCTGATGCAGCTTTGGTGGGAGTGTGCCTGTTGTGGCTGCCCAACTCCCACTCCTACCAAGACAGGAAAGCCATTTCAACTCCCCAATAAATGGAAAGGCACCCCTCCACATTCTTCCACCCACACTATATCTCACGGCAGCAAGTCTCCCTCTCCACGTGCCACCACACCACACGGTCCAAGCAGCCCTCCGGCTCCCAAAGCCACTGATGCCTCTACCTCAGCTGGTCCTCTCTCTCCCAGGTCCAGTCCTCCAACTGGCCATGACACTCAGCCACTTTACAGTCTAACTGAAAGCCAAGTCTGAGTCAAAGTTGCCCTCACACACCTATCTCTCCCACAGTGATGCCTGCACTGCCCATTGTTTCCCCCCTAACGGCGTTGCTGACCATGGCAGTGTACAGTCTCACCCATTCCCTGTGCAGAATCTAATGCACATATGTGCCTACTCTGCACTTTGTACTGACCACTGGCCTTGCTGTTCATTGCTGTGTTTGCCCATTCCCTGTGAAGGATCTCATGTACCTACTCTGCACTATGGACTGCCCACTGGCCTTGATGTTCATTGCTGTGTTTGCCCATTCCCTGTGCCGGATCTCATCTACCTACTCTGCACTTTGTACTTGCCACTGGCCTTGCTGTTCATTGCTGTTTGCCCATTCACTGTGCAGGATCTCATGTACCTACTATGCACTTTGGACTGGCCACTAACCTTGATGTTCTTTGCTGTGTTTGCCAATTCCCTGTGCAGGATTTCATGTACCTACTCTGCACTTTGTACTGGCCACTGGCCTTGCTGTTCATTGCTGTTTGCCCATTCCCTGTGCAGGATCTCATGTACCTCCTCTGCACTTTGGACTGACCCCTTGCCTTGATGTTCATTGCTGTGTTTGCCCATTCCCTGTGCAAGATATCATGTACGTACTTTGAATTTGTACTGGCCACTGGCCTTGATGTTCATTGCTGTGTTTGCTCATTCCATGTGCAGGATCTCATGTTCATACTCTGCAGTTTGGAGTGGCCATTGGCCTTGCTGTTGCCTACTCTTGATGTCTATCTGTGTAATATGTGAATAAAGACAGTTACTCCTGTTGTCTGATTTGTCAGTGTCCTTGCTAAATAAAGGGTGGTATGTGTGGGTATGGTTTAATGTGACACATGCTATGTATGCCACTTTAACATTGCCAATGGCTTATTTCCCTTTTTCAGGGTTTTGCAGAGGTGACAGGCACTTCAGTTCTTCTTGACTCTGTGGCTTGGGGGTGCAATGATGGTTGTTTGTGATGAACTACTGTTATCATGATCAAACTATGGTGCTGTTTGCTAAATTGTACACATGTGATGTTTTGATGTACTGCTAGCTCAGAGTGGGATTCTATCCACAGTATTGCAGGCAGGCTGGCCAGGGTCATCATCTCTGTGTGATTTTATTATTTTTTGATGTGTGGACAGCAGTGTTGGTGTAGGGTCATCTTGTGATGGCCAGTCATCCTAGTCACATGGGTACATTTCAAAGTGTGCACTTGGGTGGTCATGAAGTGTGCAGTGCGAAGGGGGTAACTTTTTCACTGGTGTTGCTATGTGCCCCTGCAATGGCAACTGCGCACATGAGTCAACCTTGATTTGATTGCCTGTTGGTTGGAGTGGTCAGCCCGTGCTTGTGATTGTGTGCACATGTGGGAGTTGTAGGTTGTGCACTGTGCAGTACGTCGGTGTGTCCTTGCACTTCTGTGGGACACCTACTTGTTGTTTGTGGTCATTGTGAGTATGCAGAGTGTCTGACTGGCATATCAGTGATGTGTTATTTTGATCAGCCATGTGTGTTGATACTGTTTGTGCTCACTGTGCAGACATGCTCAGCCACACTGACATTGAGGATGTTTTTTCTCATGCATGTCTGTCACTAGAGAAATTGTTTGATGCAGTGTGGCATGTCGGATGTTGAGTTGTACAATCCCCTATCTGTGCTTATGTTAACTACCCATTTTGAGTGAACACTCCATGTATTTGTGTATGGTGCACTCCTGCCATGTCCACTACTGACGTACACACTACTTCAGTCTCATGTTAGCTATCCCCTTGGGTTGCCAGTGTTTGTCCCTCCCCACCACTTCATTTGTTACAATGTGCTTTGTGTTGCTGATCTGTGCACAGGACCAATGTCCCACTCAGGACAGTTTCCCAATTGGTTATGTGTGACTTTCTTGTACTGGTTTGCAGTCAGGGTTGCTCATATGCAGTGCAACTGTTTGTGCTGCACAGTCCTCTGGTCATGTTGTTTGCACCTGGGTGTCCCAGACTTGTGCATCTGTGGGTGATGGGTGAGCTGTATGTGTGTTTCCTGAGGTACTGCTCCCCTTCCTGAGTGTGATGTTGTCTGTGTGCTCTGGTGATTTGTGTTGTGGGGGTTTATTTTGTGGCAGTCAGGTATGTGTGCTACTGGTTTGGTTGGTGTGCACACACTGCTTGTTGTGCATGCAGTGCTGTGAGTGTATGTTGCCTTGTAATTGCCTGGTGTGCATCCCCTGATGTACAGCTGTGTTTGCAATATGAAGGATTGGCATGTGCATCTGTTGTGTGTTTGATGTGGACATGTGCAGTGTTTAGCCTGTGTTGTCTCTTTCAGCGGACAGATGCTCTGCGTGTGATGTTCTCTCTGCATGTCATTGTGTGTGAGTTGTCAGTGCATTGTGATACATTCAGATGTGTGTTGCTAGTTTAGTGTGCATTACTTGGGTGTCTGTCTCATGCACTTTTGAGTATTCTTGTTCCTGAGCTTGTTTTGAGGGCACCTTGGTGGTTTCTCCTCTTATATTTGAACTGTCACTTGTCAGGATTGTGCATGTGTATGCATGTGGTACACTATGACACCATGTTGACTTGGTGGGTGGTGTGGTATGTCTGGCTGTGTTTTCTTATGGTCCCATTGCTCCTAGTTTGTGTCCATGATTGTTTTGAGATGATGCACTTCTTGTGTGTGTTGGGGTATGGGGTCTGTGCATTGGCCCAGATTGATGATGGTGTGTACTCCTGTTCTGTATGGGCTCCCATTGCCTTTCCACTGTTTGGCTGGCCATATGTGGGCTTGTTGCACTTCTGTATATGTTGTTTGTGAGGTTTGTGTTTGGCAATTGTATTTGTGCCAACATTGGTTCAGGCATCCCTGCATGCTTGTGTGATGTTTGTGGATGCACCCCAGGGAGTGTGATAATTTGTCAGTGACTTCACAGGACATTATTTGCACCATTCCGTGTGTTTGTCACTAGTGTTGAGTGGTGCAGGGGTGAGGTGGGTGAAGGAGGGGTATGTGTGATGGGTCCAAGTTGTGTTTGACAGTCATGGAGTGTGCCAATGGGCCCCTGTGTGTTGTGCTGATGACAAACATGCTAATTAAGTAGATACAGATGTGTGCATGGCCCACCTTTCTGTCTCCATGAGTTCTTGCACAGAGGTCACTGTGGTTTAGCTTCACTCACTGTGCCAGCCATATATGATTTGTAGGCCTAAGGGTGTTGTGATATGTTCATTCTCTTGCATGTGATGTACACATGCTTTGAGGCTGGCGCCTTGTCTTCCCATCATGGTCGACCTCACTTTTGGCTATCCCATTTCTTGTTCTCCATTGCTGCTGGCATCTGGTATGTGGCTGTGGCTGTGTGTCAGTGTGGGGTGTGTCTGGGTGACTTGGCAGGCAGTGTGCACAGTTAGGTTATTGTTAATATTCAGTGTGTGTTCATTTTGTGATTGGACTCAGTTTGCTTGACATGAGTGGAGTGTGGGGAGGAGGGTTGCCCTGGCCCTGAGCTTCTGTGCTGTTTGTTCCTCTTCAGCCCTACCTGCTGAAACATGCTCCCTGGTTGTTTTGTGTGTGTGGTGCAGGGTCCGGGTTTACCTGGCTGGTTAGTTGTGAAGGGGAGCACTACTACTGCATTGTGCACATGTTTTCCTGAGTCTTCATCGCTGTGGTGATGTGACCAGGAGATTGCTGTGATTTCGCAGTTAACGGGTGACCTGGATGCGGAGGAGTGATTTTGTGACAGGTAGGACATGTGTGGGTACACTTGTGTATGTGTTCCTGCCCCCACAAGAGTGTCTGGTGTGGACAGGAGCCGTAGGTCAGGCCAGGAGTTATGTGTTGTGGTTGTGTGCGGAATTGTATCATTGTTGACCTGTGGCGTTGTCCACAACGGTGCTTAACTTACTGGTAGTGTATCAGGTAAGGCACCGGAAAGGCTTGGGGAGCTGGATCCATTTGCGGTCGGGACCGGGTGGAGGGGACCGGGAGTCTGGTTTGGAGCTCCGCTGCCATGCTTCCGCCGTCTTTGGTTGGGTGGTTTCCCCGCTGCGGTGTGACTGGCTGTTTGGGGCATCCTGATTTAAACGGCGGTCAAGACGCCTTTCCGCACAGCGGTGGGTCGCTATTGGCTATTTACTTGTTCTGCAATTCAAAATTATGCAATATAAATTTTGAGGCAGAAATATGCTGCAAACCTTGCTCTATGTGCAGTCTTTACGTCAAAAAGTTTAGCTCTACCAGGGCACATCCTGCATTCCAGCCATTCCGAAATATTATTCAGAATGGTTTATTAACCTTAGCAACAATAAATCTCCTTTTCTCATTTCAGAGTCTCGGTCTAAATATTTACACACTAACAACATTAAATACTACAACTTGCCCTTGTGCAGGGGCACCTAACTTCATCACTGGGCTAACTACTTTACAGAAAATTACAAATATTGAGGGTAGATTGGGTTCAATCTCTTCCTTATAAAAAAAAAATTGATGTATCTAGTATTGCTGGGTTACCATTAAAACTGGCCTTCTAGTTTTTCTGGCAGGGCCAATTTCTCCCATTTGTCCTATCTCTCTTCTCGTTGCAGTTAGGACAATATATTTTTATGGGAAGGATGGGACTTTGGGTTGTGTCTATGCAAACATTATTTTTTCATAAGTATAGTTGTTTGACATCCATTGTGGAATGAGACTCCCACATGGAGTATCATCTTCTGAGATGATCTGCTAAAGTTGGTTTTGTTCTGGATCCTACAATGCCATATTTTAAGATAAGGAAAGCTGCCTATGGGCATATAGGGTAGGTTGGCTTTTGGAGAGTTGCAGCCCATCAATCAATCAAACATTTATAGAGCGCGCTACTCACCCGTGAGGGACTCAAGGCGCTAAGGGCAGGGGAAAGTAGCTACTGGTTGAACAGCCAGGTCTTGAGACGTCTCCTAAAGGTCAGTAGGTCCTGGGTGTTATGTATGTATGCCACTTATCGCTATGTTTGTTTGCTTCTTTTTACATTTGCTCTTTGCTCTCGTGCTTTGTCTCGCTCTCCTCCTCGCTCCAAGTCTGCTCCCATGTCTTGGTGTTCTAGATTGTGGGACAGTTGGAGAGCTGAGGGGAGAGAGTGGAGGCGTTTATCTGCTGTGCGATGTATCCTGAATAAACCTACATTCACTACCAATTTCTGTGTGATCCATCTTTACAATTTGGCGACTTGTGACCTGAAGAACCTACGTGACTGAACTTCATCTTATTTGGATCTGTTATGAAACGCTTCTCTTCAAAATGGGTGTCATCTACTGCCTTTTCAACTAAGGGCAGGGGAAAGTAGCTACTGGTTGAACAGCCAGGTCTTGAGACGTCTCCTGAAGGTCAGTAGGTCCTGGGTCTGATACAGGTGGACAGGGAGGGTGTTCCATGTCTTGGCGGCGAGGTGGAAGAAAGATCTTCCGCCGGTGGTCGTTCAGCGGATGCGTGCGACAGTGGCGAGGGCAGCGGAGAGAAGCAGACATGTAACACATCTGCACCTAAAGAATGAGGTTCTGATTTACAAATGTACACTTACACTTTTGTGTAAGTTTACGATTTTTTGAAATCCACAAAGCAATTTTACGAGTATTATCTATACCGCTGCCTATCCTTTTATATGTCGAATCTCTGCCATGAATGCAGTCGGCAGTTGTAAATATACTACTTGCAAAAATTAGTAAATTTACATCAAATTGTTAGTTTACCTTTGTGAATCAGTCCCATAGTGTGGTTAGCTTTTATCTTATTCAGACTGTGTTGCTGGGTACTCATAACTCATCTCCATTCAAGAGGAGTCTATGCTTTTTCCAGTAACGTTTCCTGACTCCAATCTATTTTACAAGCAGCATTCACCTTATTGGCAAATTAAGTTAAATTAGATTTTCTAATTGAGGTATTATAGTGACCAAAGTCAGTTAATTAGCTATGTTTAGATGTGTCATAAACTCATGTTAAGGCTTAGTTTTGCACTGAACGCGTCCCATCCAATACCTTTAAACAAATAAATCTTGGTCCCTGATATAATAAAGTACACTTTTGAATTGCTACCTCTGCAGCTGGCAGATCAAAGGAGGACTAATAAAACATCCCATATCTAGAGGGGATAATCCTCTGCCTGTGATAGGAAGAGGTGGTTCCATAAGCTGCACAGGCTGTGTGTGGAATCCTCCTGGTAATGAGGCCTTAAGATGTTCCAGGCCACCGACAAAGGGAAAAGGCAGCATTCCTTTCCCACCTTACTCCACATGCCATCCCTTTAAAGTAGCAGCTCTACAAAGGTTTTTATCAATGGAGTGAAGTAAAGTAACAGACCTGCTTTGACCCTGTACTTGGGCAAATATGTCTTGGATATGCCCAAAATATATCTTGGGGATTAGCCACCTGTTGCCTAACTACAAAGGACAGGGGTGTGACCCCTGTTAGTGAAGAATGTCGAATGCAGGAAGAAGGAAGAGGTGGCAAAGTTAGAAAAGGTGGGAGTCCCACAGGTTCCTAAGTGCTTTTATCTCTTTTTAAAATCTTCTTACCCACATAGGGAAGGTTATGAGAAAGAGAAGAATCTTGGAAAAAGGATGGACCTGCTCTATATTGAACCACTGCCAGAAAGCCTACTGAATGTGCACTCTCCCTTCAAAGACTGGAAGGTAAGAGTGTCTGAAGTGTTCCTCCTTAATTGCCTGAGGAACTGGTAAATCCTTCAGGCAGCACGGCACAGGAATGTGAAAGGTGTCAAATATTTCCTCAAAGGGTTCCAGTAGGAAGGAAAAAATCAAAATGGTGTATCCCTTGATTGAAAATTAAGATGAATACTGAAGTGATTACTAGGCACCAAAATCCCCCTGAAATAAGGCATTAGAAAAAAACTCCCAAGCTAGAATATCCAGAAGTAGAAACAACTAGAAGCTCTAACTGTTGAAAACATAAATAAGGGGAGTAAATTGTGGCAATAGGAACATGATTAACGACAAGGGAACAAATGCATTATTAAGCATCCAACACTCGATGCCTCTTTACATATGATTCAAATGGGAACTGACTTAATAGACTATGGTCCCCAGGACAGGCATAGGTCTCCCTTGCTTACCTGTCCCCCACACCACCCTCTCAACTCCATGTGTCTCATACACCGACAATTTCCGCCTTCTCAGAGCAGGTGGAAACGTCAGTGGTTTTCCCCGCTAGAAATTGTGGAAAACTGCTGCGAAATGGACACAGTATTTCTGCGTTCGAGCAGTTATTTCCCATTCTGGGGGAAAACTAGTAAGCGCTATAATTTGGTGTACTGGCTGGATTCATAGATTCTGCACCCCTGCCACCCTATATGTGGTAACCCTGCAACAAATTCTGAAACACTCAAAATGAGGGCCTTAATATCAGACCGCTGTGCAACTTTGTGATGAATGCATTTGGCGGAAAGCAACATTTCAGAGGTTGAAGCATAATGGCACGAGACGTTTGGCCTTAAATGAGAAACAGAAAAAGGTGGTATTTAAAAATGTGATGACCAACATATTGTTTCAAATGAGGAATACAACCACGAAGTAAATAGATTTTCTTTACTAGAGAGACATTTTGTACGGAGCATTTGAAGCCTAACTGTAAATTTATTGATGTTCATACTCTTTATTTTATGTTAAAAATATTTGTAGAGCGCACTTACACCAGGCGGTTTCATGGCGTTGTGAGCGGGAGGCAGCAGTAGTATAATGACAGAAGCTTACTCATATGCTTGTGAGAACAGAAGGGTCTTAAGGAGTGTTCTGAATTCGGCGTAGAAAGTTACTGATCTGAGTTCCGTGGGGAGGGAATTCCAGAATTGAGACGCCAAGAGAGAGAATCTAAGACCACCGTGTTTTTTTCCGTTTAAAAGTGGGGATGGTGAGAATGTTCAGGTGGGAGCATCGAAGATCATGAGTGGGGACATAGCGATGGATCATGGAAGAGATGAATGCAGGGCTGTGACCGGCTAGGACTTTGGAGATGGTACAGCCCAGTTTAAATGCACAGCGTTTAGCCACCAGGAGCCAGTGGAGGCTCTTTATCAAGGGACAGACGTGTTGGTGTCTGGGTTGATAGAAGATGAGCCTAGCTGCTTGGTTTTGAACCAATTGCAGGCGGTGGAGCTGATAGGCAGGGATGCCAACATAGAGTGAGTTGGCATAGTCAATGCAAGAAATGCCCATGGCCAGAAGAACTACAGTGGCACTTGGTGGTTAAGAATCTGCAGACCTTCCGGATTCTTCATAAGTGGAAGAGGCAGGATGATACCAATGCACCAATCTGAGATTTCATAGACAGATCGTTGCTTATTATGACCCCTAGGCTTTTTACGGAGTCTGCTCGACGAGGAGGGTTGCCTAGGAGAGGGGGCCAGAAGTTAGAGTTCCAGGGGTTGGAGGTACCTCGGGTCAGAATCAGCTCAGTCTTTTCAGGGTTGAGTTTTAGTTGATTGGCATACATCCATTCGTTGATGAGGCTCATGGTGGTTTGAAAGTTGAAGACTGAGATGGTAGAGGAATCAATTTCGAATACCAACTGGAGGTCGTCGGCGTAGTTAAAAGCCGCAACTTTGCTATCGCTTAAGGACCGAATCAGGGGTAACATGTACAGATTAAATAAAAGGGGTGAGAGAGAGGACCCCTGGGGGACCCCGCAGGTCAGCCTGACTTTCTCAGCTGAAAATTTGGCAAGACGGACTGCCTGGAATCGGTTGTGTAGGGGGAGGAGATCCACCTCAGAGCCAGACCCTGGATGCCAGCATTGCTGACACGATCGATCAGGAGGTTATAATCGACCATGTCAAAAGCGGCTGACAAATCCAGTAGTACCAGGGCCTGAGTGATGTTTTGATCACCCCCCTTCCTAAGCTCGACCATAACTGCTAGGATGACAGACTCCGTAGAGTGTGCAGGTCTGAATCCTGCTTGCTGGGGGTCAAGGAACTGAGAGCGTTCAATAAATAAGTTGAGGCAGTTAGCTACATGGGCCTCTAGAATCTTACTAAGGTATGGGAGTAACGAGATAGGGCAAAAGTTGCTCAGGATCAAGGGGTCAGCGTTGGGTGTTTTTAGTATTGGGACAATTTCGGCATGGTTAAAGGTGTCAGGGACAGAGCCTTGTCTAAGAGAGTTATTGAGGAGCGAGAGGGAGGGTCTGGGCAGGTGGAGAAAGCTTCTTGTAAGATGTGAGGGGGCAGCAATCGGTAGGGGAGCCTGATCTGACTTTTTTTAATAGGACGAGAAACTCTTCCCTGGATATCAGTGGTATTTGATCCAACACATGGAAATGTATGCATGTGGTAGGGGAAGCTGTTGAGGGTGTGTGAGTGGGGATGCTGCTTTTGATGGTTGCAATTTTCTCCATGAAATAAGAGTTCAGGGAATCACATAGTGATTGTGAGGGGACAAGCTTTGCTAACATTCTATCGGGTTGTGATAACTCGTTGACTATAGAAAAGATGTCCTTAGCCTTGGTGGCTGAATTAGTCATTTTCAAGGAGAAGTAAGTTGCCTTAGTCTGGAGTTTTTAAAGTCTTTTAGAAGGGTAATGTAGGTGGATTTTTTATCTGGGGCATATTCTCGTCCCCAGCTGCGCTCAGCTTGCCTTAGAGCTAGTTTCTTAGTTTTCAGCTTGTCGGAGAACCAATGTTGAGCATCATGGGGGCATTTGAGTTTGGTTCTCTTAAAAGGAGCGACAATGTCGCTAGCTGATTCAAGCCAATGCTTGATGCTTGTTGCCTGCTTGCAGAGGGAGTCCTGTTCGCTGGGTGATGAAGCTTTGAGAAGGAAAAAGAAGTCGCCGATGTTGGCCCGATTCCAGTTTCTAGCCAGGTGGTTACCCGTCAGTGGAGGTTTGGTGAGGGGGGTACAGGCCATAGAAAATGTGATATTGTGATGGTGTGACCATAGACATGGGGAGATTAGAGGCTGTGTGATTTCCAAGTTGGAGGTCCAGACATGGTCCAGGATATGTCCCTTAATATGGGTGGCAACATGCACATGCTGATTGCAGTTCAAACCAGATAGGAGATCCGTGAATTCTATGGCGCTAGTGCTTTCCTGTGCATCAGTGGGCCAGTAGTTGAAGTCTCCTATAATAATAATCTTAGCATGATTGATAACTAGTTGGGAAATCATTTCACCTAGCTGTTGGGAAAAAGAGGGAGCTTGTGATTGGGAGGTCGGTAGAAGAGAGGACAGATAAAAGGGGATTGGGGCGATTCGAATTTCAAAATAAGGCTGTCGACTGAGGGTATGCCAGCAATTCCTAGAGCGGTAAAGCTGAGTTTATGGCGGATAATGGCTGCGACCCCCAGCCTCCGGGCTTCCCCGAGGGCCTATTGGCCTGAAGTATGTAGTAGCCTGAGGGCACTGCTACAAGAATATCAGGTCCCGACTCAGTAGAGAGCCAGGTCTCAGACAAAAGAAGTATGTCTGGTTTGTTAGAGTCAAGTAGCTGGAAAATTTTGAGTTTGTGTTTGATCATCGAGCGGGTGTTTAAATAGCTGATTTCCAGGGTCCTCTTTTCCAGGGGCTCGGGGGTGGTAGGTTCGGGTAAGTCTTTGGTGCTGACGAGAGAACCCTGCTCAGCTGGTAGGGCAGAGAACTAAGATGACAGTAAGGAATTGGTAGAGAGTCAATGTAAGGGATCTAAACAACATAGACACTACCCAATACCCAGACATCATGGACAGATGATGCTGACTTCATAGACTATGCTCCCCAGGACAGGCAAGTTGTACCATGGTGACTTGGTATGCAAAGTGTTGAACTTGAGTCTGATGTGAGTTCAACAACCAAGTTGTTCCATTCTCCCCAGCCCAGGAGAGCATGCAAAATGAATATGCCACACACAACGTCTTTATTCATCAGTGTGCAACAGCCAAACTGAAACTCCTCATTAACTCATAACCGTCAATAACCCTGCATTAACACCTTCCAAATGGTTAGCAATTCGTTCATTGAGTCTGCCCAGAACCGAGGGGTCCCAGCGCTCATAGTCTTAAGACACTACACAAGTTTCAAACCAAAGGCGCTTTATTGACCAATAAACCTGATGCAGTTGTCAGAAAACCAATAATGGGTTGAGTGCTCTTCAGAAAATTGGTGCCTCAAGAAATTGAAATCTCTACAATCTCAAAAGTTGCATTTCTTACATTTCTAGTCGTGATATATTTGAAGCCTGGGAATAAAATGTGTTTCGTGTTTGTTTTTAGTCAGATCTGCATTCATACAAAGGATACCTCTCAGCTCTATGTTGGTTGATATGACTTGTGAGATTATATTTTATTGTAAACCAACAGTTATCATCAGTTTCTTAACCTCAGATTCTTTCTGACTTCCAGAGGAGTTATACATTTGACAAATGCAATGAGTAGGGACATTACATACATATACCTGCAATTACGTTGTAGCGCCGAGGGCCACCAGGAGTTGTACCATGCAGAGGGGGATTGTCTGAGGATGAGGACTTCCGTCTTGTCCGAGTTGAGTTTGATCCGGCTGTGCTTCATCCAGTCTGCTACTTCTTTCATTCCTTCCTGGAAGTTTGATTTGGTGGTGGCTGGGTCCTTGGTTAGGGAGAGTAACAGCTCGGTGTCGTCGGCATAGGAGATGATGTTGACGTTGTGTTTTGGTGCAATGGTGTGGAGGGGGCTCATGTAGATATTGAAGAGTGTAGGGCTGAGTGAGGATCCTTGGGGTACGCCACAGATGATTTCCGTTGCCGGGGAGCGGAAAAGGGGGAGGCGGACTTTCTGGGTTCTACTGGTGAGGAACAAGGTGATCCATTCCAGGGCCTTCCCCTGGATGCCCGTGTTGTTGCGGTGGTGTGCTAGGGTGCGGTGGCATATGGTGTCAAAGGCTGCTGAGAGATCCAGGAGGATGAGGGCGGCTGTTTCTCCGTTGTCCATCAAGGTTCTGATGTCGTCTGTAGCTGCGATGAGGGCGGTCTTGGTGCTGTGATTTGCTCGAAATCCGGACTGTGGAGGGTTGAGCGAGTTGTTGTCCTCGAGGAAGGCGGTCAGCTGTTTGTTGACGGTCTTCTCGATGACTTTAGCCGGGAAGGGGAGTAGTGAGATCGGTCGGAAGTTCTTGAGGTCTGCGGTGGGTTTTTTCAGGAGGGCGTTGATCTCAGCGTGCTTCCAGCTCTCCGGGAAGGTAGCTGACGTGAAGGAGCTGTTTATGATGTTCCGGAGGTGGGGTGCGATGATGGTGTCGGCCTTGTTGAAGATGTGATGGGGGCATGCGTCGGAGGGGGAGCCGGAGTGAATGGTGTTCATGACGTGGATGGTGTCTTCACTGCTGAAGGGGGTCCAGGAGTTGATGGTGGTGGAGGGGGTCATTGGGCTGGCGTCCGGAGGTGGGGGTTTGGGTCCGAAGCTGTCGTGTATGTCTGCAATCTTGCAGTGGAAGAACGTGGCGAGGGAGTTGCAGAGGTCTTGCGTAGGGGTGATGTCGTTGTTGCTGGCGTCAGGGTTTGAGAACTCTTTGACGATGTTGAAGAGTTCCTTGATGTTGTGGGTGTTGTTGTCTAGTCGTTCCTTGAGCGATGTCCTCTTGGTTTTCCGGATCTGCTGATGGTATTCGCGGGTGGCGGTTTTGAGGGCTGTCATATTTTCCGTTGTCCGTTCTTTGCACCAGGTCTTTTCGCGAGTTCGGCAGGAATTCTTTGCGTCTTTGAGGGCGTCTGTGAACCATGAAGGTTTTCTGGTGCTGGCCTTGTTGTGGGTGTTTTTTAGGGGAGCGAGGATGTCGGCGCAGCTGGTGATCCAGTGTGCGAGGTTGAGCGCTGCGGTGATGGCGTTGGGTAAGTTGGTGTCGACAGGTGGGTTCTGGCTCAGTGATGTGGTGAGCTGGTCCGTGGTGATTTTGCTCCAGCATCTGCGGGGATCCGAAGCGTGTGGTGGTGAGATGCGGTGCTCTTGAATGTGAAGTGTATGCAGCTGTGGTCGGTCCAATGCAGTCCTGTGGCATGGTTGAAGGCGATGTGGTTGCTGGCTGAGAAGATGGCATCGAGGGTGTGGCCGGCGAGGTGAGTGGGGGAGTCCACTAGTTGCTTGAGTCCGAGGCTGGCGAGGTTATCGAGCAGTGTTGCGATGGCGCTGTTGTTGTTGTATTCTAGGTGAAAGTTCAGGTCTCCTAGGAGGATGTAGTCTGGTGAGGCTAGGGCGTGATGGTTTCGCTGAATTGTGCGCGTGGGCTCGGGGGTCTGCAGATGAGTGTTCCTCTGAGGGTGGTCTGGGGGTTGGTGTGGATCTGGAAGTGTAGGTGTTCGGTGAAGGGGATGGTGTCTTCGGTGTTGGTCGTGATGCTGATGGTGTTCCTGTATATGATGGCGATCCCTCCTCCTGGTTTGTTGGTGATTTTGTAGCCGTCCGGGATGGCTATGGCGATGTCGGGGGCTGAGGAGGCATTCATCCACATTTCCGTGAGGAAGGCGACGTCTGGAGCTGTTGTATCGAGGAGGTCCCAGAGGTCGAAGGCGTGCTTGTGTATGGAGCGGGTGTTGAGAAGGATGCACTTGAGGTGGTTGTTGCTGCTGGGTTTGGCGGGCGTGGAGCAGTTTTGGAGGCAGGTGAATTTGCAGGCTTGACAGGTGAAGGGTCCGTGGGTGCGCTTGGGGTTGGCTTGATAGCAGGCAGGCAATCGCCCGGTGTTGAGTGCGCTGAGGGTGGTGTTGTCGTATCTCAGTCGGTTGGTCTGGGTCCGGCGAGGTCCAGGCGTTATGGCGCTGGGCGCGGTCCAGGCGTGGACGGGCATAGACGGGCTTGCCTTTGGCACGCCTTTGGCGCGCCATTGGTGCGCCCGCTGCGCGTGACCGCTGCGCGTGACCGCTGCGCGTTCACGGGGTCTCCGTAATAATTGGCCAAGTGGTAGAGAGGAGCAGCCGGGAGGCGGGAGCGGGGCAACGAATAGGAAGGGCGGAGAGGGTACAGAAGAGAAAAGGAGCGGGCCACAGGGGAGCATTGGCGGGGAGCGGGGGGTGCACAGAGCGGGAGAGACGGTCACGTAAAAGGGCGGCGAGAAAGCAAAAATACACTTACAATACCAAAGGCACAATTACAGTCACAGAACACAAATTACAAAAATCACAGAATACTCAGCAACAGGGTCAGAGGCGAACTCGCGGCAGCAGCGGTGAGAACCTGGGCACACTTACGCGGAGCCATGCGGAGCGTGGAGCGACCTGCCCTGTGAACAGGGTCAGAGGCCGCAGCTCACCACCGCGTGGTCTCCGCCATAAATGGCCAAGTGGGAGGGAGGAGCAGCTGGGAGGCGGGAGCGGGGCGGCGAATAGGAAGGGCGGAGAGGGTACAGAAGAGAAAAGGAGCGGGGCCGCAGGGGAGCAGTTGGGGTGAGCGGGGGGGTGCACAGAGCGGGAGAGACGGTCGCATAAAAGGGCGGCGAGGAAGCAAAAATACAATTACAATACCAAAGGCACAATTAAAGTCACAGGGCACATATTACAAAAATCACAGAGTACTCAGCAACATGGTCAGAGGCGAACTCGCGGCAGCAGCGGTGAGAACCTGGGCACACTTACAGTGAGCCGTGCGGTGCGTGGAGCGACCGGCCCTGTGAACAGGGTCAGAGGTCACCAGCAAACAGCACAATTATATAAGACAAAGCATAACAACACCACAAAAAACAAACAAAACATTGAAAACAGAATGCAATAACATCCATGTTGCAATACAACTCAATGAAATAATGCAGCACAAAGCACTATAATGAAATATAGGGATTCTCTCCTACCCTAAAGAAAACAAGGATGACGTACCAAGTTCAAAATACTATTTTACTAACATTTTGCCTTGTGATAATGCCTCCTTTGTGGCACAGCCACAACGCAAAATGCTACTAGGTATTTACAAAGCCACACAAGGGGCAAATTCTGCTGCCTTGCGTGGGTTGTAAGGCAACGCAGCGACTTGACTGCATTGTGTTGCATTTCATTCTGGCAGGCATTCCATGTGTGGAACATGGACAATCCCATACATCTACACATGGATTTCAAACTTGGCATTGCATGAAATCAATACATCTCCCAGAAGATAGCATAAAGAGGAGAAAAATATTTTTTTCTCCTCATTATTTTTCTGTTTTTATGCGTACTGCAATCTGCAGCACACATTGAAAGAGGAAAATGCCACTAAGGACTGTTTGTGTGCAGAAATGAGTCGTGTCCTGCACAAAAACTACTCTCCTAGCAATGGAGGCACCCTTGCACCCTGTTGCAACAGTGGTGCAAGAGTGCCTCCATTTGTGCTCGGCAGCCTGAAGTGTGCCTATGCTTTGAGAGCATAAGTGTGCCATAATTAGCAGAGCAGGCACATTTCTGCTCTCTCCCTTTAAAGCAATGCAGTACAGCAAGTTGCCATGCTGTACTGCATGCAGTGAAATGTTAGTCAATCTGTCCCTAAATCATCATGTATCTGGTGCCCACATCTAATATGTTCGCTCACCCATGGTAGGGAGGTGATATAACTAAGGTTCCTCGGTACTCATCATCCTCTGAGTTAAAACAGCACCTGCAAGGAATCAAGAGCGGTTAGAAAGGGAAAAGCATTAGTACCAAAACAGATAAGGAAGAAAGACTTAGAATAGTGAAGAGCAAAGAAGTACTTAAGGGAATCGCTGAGTATAAGGAGAGACGACAGACTACATCACTCTCTCAGCAGGGAGACCCAGCCCAGGATGCCTATTCTGAACACCAAAATGGGGACACGCCAAGAAAAAGAGCTTCTCCTTCACTGAAGAGAACAGGAGAGAACTGGACCTGTGTTCAACAGGATGTGATCACAGTGAAAGAAGGTAATTTACAGAGTGGAGTAGACAGAATGAAGAAAGAAGAGGAGGTTGGAACTTTCTAGGACAAGTTATTTCCACCTCTCAACCTCTAAAGTTCAATGTTCACCCACAAACCCTGAGAGTCATTGCTAATTTCGGTGTGTAGCCAGGGGCCTTGCAGGACAGGGCCACAGGTGAACTAATAAACCCCTAATTCTCTGAACAAGGGTAATTGGGGGAGGGTAGTAGGGGTATTTAAATTTTCCTTTCTATTTTCATGCTGAGGTGAATATTCTAGGAAGTGCAGAATAAGGCGCAAGATCAAGGTTTCCCATTAGAAGGGACAATATTGGTACTGATTCTAAAGGGAACATTTCACCTGATAAGAGGAGTTGAAGGATCTTCCACAAGTTGGCATACAGTTTTAGAAGTAGTGTTTAACCGAAGATGCAGAAGATAGAATGGGAAAGACAAAGGCCTACGTAGACTTGCTAACTGAGAGAGTTGTAATAGCATTTTTCTTACTTTCACATGTTCTACTTACCATATTTATATATTTTTTCTCCCCAAGACTTGTGGCAATGGAGAAGCAGTTACTGGGATGAACAAAATATGTAGCGAGTAGAACCTCCAAGAAGGTTTTGCTCAAACGAGGTAAACATATACTTTTTTGGTAACTAAAGACTTATGTTGATTTCCCCTTAAGACCAGAAGTGCAGAATTAATAAAGTACATTACTGTAGGAAAGTACCTCTTTTAGCATGGGAGACCTGTGTGCCATGCAAACCATACACTGTATAAGATATAGTTAAGTCACCCTTACTTCAGGCCTTTAGCCCTAAGGCAGGGTGCACTATACCCTATGTGTGGGCATATCAGCATGATCAAATAAGCCCCTACAATGTCAAGTCCATTCTGTGAACCATAAAGAGTACATGGGCTGGATACTTGTCAACACGAGTTTCGTAGCTCCATAATGGTTTCACTGATTTCTAAGATGTTCGCTACCAAACATCTTATCTTAATAAATTCTCACTGATGCCAGTGTTGGATTTATTAATAAATGCACACAAGGAGACTCTTGTAGAGGATCCCCTGAAGCCTAACACTAGTGGGGTCTTTGGTCAGTTTTCAATAGCCTCATGGCGTGCGAGCCAGCTCTCACAGAGGACAGAAACAATACCTGCTCTGGGCAGGGGTGTTTCACACCTCCTCCAGGACAGGATGGCGTACCCGGGCAGGAAGCTTAAAAGGCAATGCAGCCTTTGAAATCCAACCCAGGAACCCCCAGATAGTGGGGGAGGTCAAGCCCCCTTTGTTGCTTCACTGTTGGCCAGGAGGTAAGGAGGGAAATTAGTTAGATAAGGAGGAGCGTCACCCATCACCCTGCACCATCCCTAGGGCAGGGAAAGTGGGGCAAAGCCCTCTCCTGAAATTCCACCATCGTGAGATGGTGCGAAAACATCCAATCAGAGCTAGGGTAGTGCGTCTTCTTACAGGAAGTGATCACTAAAGGATATAGACACCATAAATGTAGATAGCCCATTGGCTAGTTCCTGGCTCCCCTTGTAACACCCCTAAATTCAGTATTTAGGTGGCTCCCCAAGGAATATGCCTCCTTAAATCATATGCCTTTTCTCTGCATGCAATTGCAATACAGTTGTTACAATGACAGCGTTGTAATTCATACCATTACCCCACAAGTTGTAAAAACAACTTGCTCTGGGGGGGGCGCTGGATGTTGGAATAGTATCATTTTATTTTCCAACTCCAGTATGTGCAACAGTAGGGAAAGTGTTGGTTTTTAAATCTAACACCTTTTGCCCCCTCCACAAGTCGTTGTTACGACTTAAGGGGATAATGGTATGCGATGTTACAATGGGGTCGTTGTAACAACCATGTTGTAATTAAATGCATTGAAAAGGATTCATGGTAAGCGCTGTTTACCCTCCCCGAGATCTGAACATAAGATTCATCAGACTAATAAGACCAGGACAAAAGAAGACCTGCTACATGAGAACTGAAGCCCTGCTGAAGAAAAAAAGGCACCAAATCCTGCCAGCTGCAAGAAGGACTTGATCATCGCTGCTGCTGTGTCTTCCTGAAAGGACTCAAAGAACTCAAGAGCAACTCCACCTTCGTGAAAATGCTGAGGAGCTCCCTAGGTGTGAAGGTATCACTCCCCAGCTCACCGCAGGCACCAATCTCATGAAGTCTGGGTTGTCAACTTGCTGCTCCCTGATGACCTTGATGCAACACCAAAGCAACAAGAGGTACAACTTCTCCAGAGGGTCAGATATGCCTCTCCACAAAGTTTTATGGCACCAGGACCTACTGAAGCCACAGTGTACCAATACCCTGGGTACCGGACCCCCAACGGGAAAAACCAAGAAAAAGACGCCACTTCAGCCTCCCAAAGCACCAGAAGCAAGCACATGTTGAAACACCTGAGAACCACTTCTCGAGTGGCCCAGTTGTCTTAAGATCACCTCTCCAATTTGCCTGTTCCTGATTGTGAGGACCCTAAAGACGCACCATGGTTGGCAGATCTATTCCCTCTGCACCCTGCCCCACCGGCCGGCATCGACCAATCAGCTCTGCTCTTTTGGTCTCCAGGTCTTTGTGACCTCCTCCCTCTGAGGAGACCCATCGCCTGCAAGTCTGACTTTGGACCTGGTCCCAACATCGACCTAAAACAAGAAGATGAACTTTGTGAAAGCATTACCTGATTTTCTATGGATTTTTCCTCTTTTTCCTTATTGATTCCTATGGTGCGCAATTGCCCACAAAAGTGACATCTTTTCCACCCTTTGAAAAATCGCAACTCCGAAAGTACTTACCTTAGAACTGTGTTCCTTGTCTTAAAAAATACATGAAAATCGACTTTATTTTTACAAATTGATCTTGTATTTATTCATCAGCGTATCTCTCATTTATTGGCTCTGTGAGCATAACAAATTCTTAGCACTACATTCTGATAAGCCTAACTGCCTTCACTACCACAAAAGAGCATTAGAATGATCTGCTTTTAATTTTGTGCATCCTCTGAGATTCTCTGAATCTTCTTTTAAGTACACCATATATAGAAAGCCAGCTTCCTACAATTACTAGCAGGTTATTGAGTTCAATGGACAATTTGTTGTAATCAGCTGCACCCACAAAACATCCCATTAATGCATCCGATCACTTATTATTTGATATAAAACATTCTCTGGTACTCATTGCACTCACACATGTAAATTATTTTGAACACTGTACATTGCAGTTAGTTGTTTTTTCTTCATCACAGTTTTATTTTTCTTTACTGTTTGTCATGAAATACTTGGCATGGTATTTCCCCAAACATTTTGCCTTCACTCCCTTACTTTGATGAACTTGTTTATGTTGGCATTACATCTCCATGCACTTGCTCCTTCTAAGCAGTAATGCAGTGCTTGTGCTCTCTCCTTAAAACATGGTAAATTGGATTGGACCTAATTGGAACATTTAATTTACTGATAAGTCCCTAGTAAATGGTACTACAGGTATACAGGGCCTGTATATTAAATGCTAGCAGTGACATGCCTTTATACCCTGTCTCAGGCCTGCCACTTAAGCCCGTAGTTCTTTTTAAAACTGCCAATTTTACCTGCCAAAATATACCTTCCTTGTATTATACATATAAGGCTACCCTGAGGTAGACCCCAAAACCTCATAGGGCAGGGTGCAAGTTGTTTATATATGTTTTCCATGTCCCGACATTAACAAATTGCTAAGCATGTTTTCCACTGTTATAAGGCCTATCCTTTCCATATGCTAACACTGGGTTACCTTGTTACCTTTAATAAGTGTTAACTTCATATTGGAAGCAGGCAGAGAAATTATTTTCACACTCAAATTAATTGTAAACCTCTTTAATGGAAAAGTTGGATTTTAAGTTATGGTCCTGAAAATGCCACTTATAGAAACTTAAAGAAAAATTGATGGATGGAATGCTGAACAATGCAACCATTCACCCCCAGTCACAAAGATCTGGGTTTGATCCATTATTCTTTTGCTCACCACACCAACCCAGTACAGACCCAGCGATCTGCCACAAATCAGTAAGAACATATCATGTTTTGGCTTTTTAAAGGTTTGCATCTGAGGGAATGCAATCACTTGTAAGTATTTATGTTGTTTGCTAACAAAACTGAACAATTAACTTTACTAAATTCATAGTGCATCTGTCGAGATTCAAACGTTCACTGCTTATCAAATTGATATTCTTACACCAAGCTCTTAGAAGTGCTCATTGTTCCTTAGTAAGATTTAATGGCAATATCTACTGTTGTAGTTAACAAGATGAATAGATCAACATTATAACAATGTAGTGATCTAGAGAAATATATTGCATAAAAAGGGATATTTTCTAACTGATTTGAGTGCAATTGAATAGCACTTGAATTGACAAGGCCATGCTTCATGAGTGAGATCGCAATGCTTAGTTATTTTCACATAACATTGTAGAGTTAATTTAGAAAATATGCAGACTCTTGGAGGGACGGTTGGTTTTCAGATGAGACTTTTTTCACTGCTTATAGGAAGTTTGATGGGACACATAGCGATTGAATTTGAAATGAGGAGGCATTGTATTTGTTATTTATGTAGCTCCTCTAAATTTTTCGGAAGCTGCATCTCAGGAAAGCACTAAGAGCCATTGCCTGATGAAGCCTTCAACCATGGTTTTGTCTTCTCAGACCGTTGAATATAAATTGAGGATCAATGGTGTAAGAAGGTAATGGCAGATCAATCATCACCAGAGGTTTTTATGCCCAGCTTTACAATAAAAAATATAATAGTCTGCATGGTGATAAGCAGGTCTTACTATTAAGACCCTGAGGACAAGAAAACTGCACGCTATTCAATATGTTGCATAATACTTGAAATTCTTCTAGGAACATCATCTCAAAAACATATCTGAATGAAAGGAAGCCTAGCAGAAGTGCAAAATCAGGTAACATGCTCTGCAGTTTTCTTACAAGGACAGATATCTGAATGCAATGATAGTGGATATTGTTGGTGATAATGATTACCAGAAGGAGCAAAGTCTGATGTTTCAGAAAAGCATCCCAAAACTAGTAAAATGATAATACTACTGTATTATGCAGCATAGACAAAGGATATAATGGTTGTTGAAGGCTTTCTTCCTGAGTTATGGACTAGGTCCACGGGAAATGGCTTACAACAAGCGAGAGGTCCGTAACAACGGGTATAGCCCAAGGAAGAAGATCTTTATTGGTAGTGAAACATTCCATTCAATGCTGATGGAATGGAGGAACAGAAATTCGAGCACTGGAATTGTCAACTGTATATTATTGCTTTACCATAACCAGGACTACTGGAATTATGTGACATGGGAGGGCCAAATTATGCCGCAGGGTTGCGTAAATTATTCAGCATGAAAAGGCAAAATATGTGGCGTAATGCAGCACAATTTGGAATAGTATTAAATCATTATTGTGTCATTCGTAAACTTGTTAATACGTTCTGGGCACTAGTGGCACCTCATTAATACTAGTTTAATACTCAAATATGGCAATAAGTAACTGAAAGGTGACCAGTCAACCTCTGCAATGGGCCTTCCACTGCGCTCAAACACATCTCAGCGTTTTAAATAATTTTTTAACCGTTTGAGCTGGAATCAAAAGGTTTTGTGTTAACATCATTATGCAGCATATTATATATTATGTGACAAATGTGGCAAATCTATAATCATGCAAAAAACACAGTGGCTGTACAGTTGCATAATTCTTGTAGCCCTGACCATAACGGTAACCACGTCAGCCATGTTTTATTGCTCATGCTAATTGTGCTTAAAGGAAATGCTTGTTTATAATGTTTTTTGTGTATTTGACATCTTGGCTTCTTAGAAAAGTCCTTCATTTAATGCAGGGCCCAGAGAAAGTGCATCATGGCAAATTCCTTTATGCTTGGTGGGCAAGGAGCAAACAAATTCGGAAGATGTAGTTTAAAACTAGCCAACAATAGTAGTCCGGTGAAGGTAGGCCTTGTAAATGTAATGTAATGTAATGGACACTTATAACGCGCTGCTACCACTCCAAGGAGTATCTTGGCGCTTCACAACCCAGATGGCGGAGTTGGATAGGGAGAAGAAGTCCTAATTTCTACACGTCCACTACACTAAGGTCCTACACAGAGCGTCAGGCAATGAAAAAATCCAGGTTTTCAATGCTTTCCTGAAGGGGGCTTCCTGGGAAAAAGACCGCAGGGAGAGGGGAAGTTTGTTCCAGGCCTTGGTGCCTAGTACAAAGATGGATTTGCCACCCTTCGTAGCCAGTTTAAAGCGAGGGGTAGTAAGTAAATTCTGGCTAGCGGATCTCAGACAGCGCACTGGGTGGTATCTTTGGAACCCCTTTCGTAAGTAGATTGGGCCACGTTGGTGGAAAGCCCTGAAGGTAATCAAGAGAAGTTTAAACAAAATTCTCTTTCCTATTGGCAGCCAATGTAAGGTGTTCAGGGCTGCAGAGGCTGATGATCTACGGGGCAGACGCAGTACGAGGCGGGCAGCCGCATTTTGGACCATCTGCAATTTGTGGAGCACGATTTTATTTGCTCCAGCATAAAGTCCATTGCAGTAGTCCAGCCTAGAATTTATTAAGGCCACTGCGACTGTTTTCCTCGCCGACAGAGGAAGAAGATCAAAGAACTTCCTGAGTGCTTTGATGATTTGGAAGCACATGCCTGCCACTGCTACAGCCTGGGGTTTGAAGGATAAGCAATTGTCAAATTTTATGCCTAGATTTCGGGCAGATACAATTGTGTTGGGTGGGGCTTCAGCATCTGATGGCCAGCATGCTATGGGAGAGAAAGGGTTATTGATCCCTATGGGTAGGATTTCCGTTTTTCCGGCGTTGCACTTTAAATGGTTGTTGTTCATCCATTTAAATGTTGCTGCAAGGCAATCTCTGAGGTCTTCTTCGGCACCTGGTCGCTCCCTGTCCAACACCAAAATCAGTTGGGTATCGTCAGCGTATGAGATAGAACTGATCCTGAATGACGCGATCAAGTTCATCAGAGGTGCCATATATAGGTTGAAAAGGACAGGGCTCAAACTAGAGCCCTGTGGCACCCCTGAGCTGACGTTTTTGGCCTCAGATTGATATGGGCCAAGCACTGTTATTTGGCGTCTGTCAGTGAGAAAATTCCTACACCAAGCCAACACCTGTCCTCCCCAGCCAACCGGTCCAATAAGATGTTGTGGGACACGGTATCAAAGGCTGCCGACAGGTCAAGTAGGATAAGGACAGCCTGTTTTCCCTGGTCCATTGCTGCTCTTAAGGTTTCAGCAGTGTATAGTAAAGCTGATTCGGTAGAATGTTCTGACCGAAAACCTGACTGATTCGGGTGGAGAAAGTTATTCTTCTCCAGGAAGTTAGTCAGCTGACTATTGACAAACTTTTCAGTCAGTTTGGATAGAATGGGTAGCAGGGAAATTGGGCGTAGGTTGGAAAGGGTAGTCGGATCGGCTAGGGCCTTTTTTTGGAGTGGCTTAACAGCTGCAAGTTTCTAATCATTTGGGATACTTGCTGTTTCTAGAGAGGAATTGATGATACTGTTAATCATAGGATTAACCATCTCTATTAAGTGGTGCAGCACCGGAGGGGGGCAGAGGTCAAAAGGGGAACCTGATTTGCTGGCTAATATGGCTTTAGCAGTTTCCTCCAAGGACACTGGAGCGAATTCGTCAAGACGGGGGGGAGAAGTCAGTTTCACTATCTCTTCGTCATCCATAGTTGTGGTGATTCCTAATGGAAAGGTGTTAGTAATAGTTAGGATTTTGTCGTCAAAGTAATCAGATATCGCATTGCATAGATCTTGCGATGGAGGGATCTCCTGCGATAGAGCTGAAGGATTCATAAAATCCTTAACAATCCTGAAGATAGCTTTTTGTTCTTGGCCAGCTGAAGAAATGGCCTGTAGATAGTGATTCTTTTTTGCTAATTTTAATCCTGCATGATACTTCCGTCTGGCTGCTATGTAAGTGTTACGTGCGGCGGTGTCGTATTTACGACGCCACCTCCGTTCTAACGTTTTCACTTCGCCTAATTCAGACTTAAGAGCTGGTGAAAACCATGGAGCATTTTTTTTTCTTATTCCTAGGTTTCAAGTTTTCATTGCTAGGTGATATGAGCAGCGTGCCCGCTTCAGCAATCCAATCACAGAAGATCTGATAGTCTGAGGAGGTACAGTCAGTGAGGGCTGGTAACCCATCTTTGAGTTTTTCAACGATATCAGCTCTCCTGACTAATGACTTCCAGTCCGGAGTGGATTTCGTACAAGGTTTATCCTTGTGTTTTAAAGAATTTAAGGAGGAATTCCGAGTTTCTGTTATGAGAAAAGGAATTAAAAAATGATCTGTCCATACCTGAGGGCAGGGGGATTTAACTGTCAAGCTGGAAAAATTGGAGCATATGCCATCTAATAGATGCCCTGCCTGATGAGTGGGTTCGTGATTCACAAGAGTGAGTCCCAACACTTCAATTGTGTCCAGGAAACAGCTGACTCCAGGATCAGTTGGGGACTCAAGGTGCAAATTGAGGTCACCCAACACTGTAAAGTTCGAGAACCTGAGAGTTAAATCACTCAGCACATCACCTACAGAGTCCAAAAATGTGGAGTGGGGGCCTGGGGGACGATAGATAAAAGCTCCAGAGAATACAAGGGAGTCATGGATTGTTAAGGAAAAAGCCAATGCTTCTGCCTCTTTTAGTTCCGTCAATTCTTCTATGGAGCATTTAAAAATATTTCGGTATATAATTGCAAGACCCCCTCCTCGTTGTTCCTGTCTATCCAGACGTAAGATGTGGTAGTCATGTGGTAGGGCTATAGCTAAGGCCGGATTGGACCATGGCTTCAGCCTTGTTTCCGTAATGAAAAGGCAATCCAGCCGAGATTCGGTAATAAGGTCGAAGACGTTCTGAGCGTTTTTTACTAAGGAGCGTGCATTAATTATGGCTGATGCAGTCAAGGATTTGTAAGTGGGGACTAGGGTTGTGAGGGGATAATCGATGATCTGTTTCTAAGGTGTCAGGGGAAGAGACTCAAGTGGACCGCACATGAGTGTACTTAATGGTTGTAAAAGCAACATGGTGAGAGATATTCGCTAAATTGCAATGTGATGCCTTTTTCAAGTAATACTTTGAAGAGGTGTCATGAATGCTATGGTCCTTCCACTCACTTACCACCCTGAAATATGCCAAAATGAACTTCTAGGGCCACATTGGGGGTGGGGGTGGTAAGCAGGAGAGGATCCAGAAGGGTGTAACCTCACAAGGGTGGGGTATAATTATTTAAGGCTACAGTGTTCCCTTGTGCAGGAGGGGTGGAAGGGGCTAGAAATCTTCTTCTCCTTGGAAAACATGAAGGGCACCCTGCATCAATTATCTGTTTCAGCATCAAGTGTACACTTAAGGATATAACCATGATATAATAAAAAACATTAATCAATTATAGGAATAGACTTCAGTCTTTCTCTCCAAACAATGTCTCATAGTCAGTTCTATGACAGTGTCCAGCAACATTTTGAGTGGTCACCACTTTCTCATTTTCTTGGGACTTTTGTAGGAACTTTGTGCTTGAACTGTAATATCTTCAAAGGATGTTCTTTGGTGACCTAATACCTTGTGAATAGGCTTCAGTGTATTCTATCCCTTCATCACATCAGAGTAAGACATTTTCCAATAGGTGTGCAAGGCTCCACAGACACTGACTGGGATCTATCAATAACTCTAACTTCCATGTCCAAGAGAAAGGTGTCCAGCTCATCCTTCTTCCTGAAAGTCTACCAGGCCTTACTGAAAGTGACATTGCTGCTGAAGATGTAGCACCAGGCTTCTCTTCCTCTTTATCGTTGTTTCATGAGAGAAGATGACTTTGATGAAGATTCAGTTGTTGTCATTGAGAAAGGGCCTCCTCCTCCTCCATCTTAAAGCTGTCAACCTTTGTCTAGCCTGATGTTGTCAAAGAAGGCATTCAAGAATGCACTGAGGTTGTCCAGAGAAAGGTGAGGGCCTCATGTGCACACCTTGTGCCTCTTGAAATGCTGTGATGAAATATTGAATACAAAAATACTGTCAGAAAAATACTGTGATAGAAAGATATTTGTGCAAATATATGAATATCCCTAAAACTGACTTTTTATACAAATGACAAAGACAATAAAAATATATGTAATACACATATTGTCAAACAAACATCAACAAACAAAAAATAATGCAAATTAAAATATTTGAAACACACAAAAACAAAAGCAATACAAACTAAATATCAAAAAGTAAATTACGAAACACTAAAATATCAAGAAATAATATTCTGAAGTAAAATACCAAGGGCCTCATTATGAGTCATGGAAACCACGGATAGCCAGACTTAATCCAAAAAGCTATATTCGACAAATAAATGGCATAAAAGCGAAAAACATCGAATAAAACTCTTTTTTGTTGCAAAAAGTTTCAGTGTAAATAATTTTGAAAATACAATAAAAAGATTAATAAATACACATCAATCTTACACTTGATTAAAAATTGTATTAAACATCTAGAATAAAACATTAGATAAAAAATTGGATTGTCCTAATTAAAATTACAATAGGCAATTAAGCATACACAATGATTAAAAAGGATAAGCTGCAGACATAGATGCCAGACATCGATTAATCAATTGTTTAAAAGAGATTTTGATCTTATAGCCCACATCCAGCTCAGATACTTGGCTACAGCTGTTGCATTACATGGGAAAGTATAATTTCGCAATATCGTCATTGCAGTGCTACATATATCTTCCTACACTGTTCCAGACCTGTCCCTTCTATCATTACATCGCCCACTCCCAGCCCACGCACCCCTACGCCTATCCCTGCTATTACTGCTTTCTTGCTTAATACCAGATCCGCAGTGCGCCACCAAACTGATATCTTCCATCTATTGGACACCGAGAGCCCAGACTTGCTCTTTTTAACGGAAACCTGGTACCGCCAGGACTCACTCCCTGATGTCCTAGCGGCCCTTCCCCCTTCCTATTCTGCCCTCCGTGCCGACTGCCCAAACGGGAAGACGGGGGGTGGAGTTGCCCTAATAGCACGAGAGGGGCTGCAATTTCAGACGCTGGCTTCCTCCATCTTGCCAACGTCAGACTGTTTAGTGGTACGATCCGTTTCCTTTAAAACTCCCCTCACTTGTGTGTTGGTCTACCGCCCTCCCCAGATTTCCACTGGTTTCATCACTGCATTTCAGGAACTTTTAGGCACCTTGTCCATCAATAACACCTCAGTCCTAGTCCTTGGAGACTTCAACTTCTGGCCCGGCGATCCTGCGGAGGACGCAATATCCAAAGACTTTACCGCACTACTCCTCAGTTTGAACTACTCGCAACATGTTCACACTCCTACACACAGGCAACGGCATACACTTGACCAGATATGGACCCTTAACATCCCCATATCGGCGCTCTCGGTGCTGCCCTGTGCCTGGTCGGACCACCACCTTCTGTCCTTCTCATTTGCCCTCAATACCCCTGCCCCTCCTCGTCACCCCAAAAACATTTTGACCCGGAACTGGAGTCGAGTTGACATCTCCACCCTGTGTAGCTCACTCCGCTCCTCCCTTCCGGCCCTCGAGGGTCTGCCTTTACATTCCCAGGCTGCCGCGTTGGACAATTGGCTTATTAAAACATGTGACCACATAGCCCCGTTTAAGCGTGTAACTATTAATCGCGTCCACAATGCAAATAAGTGGTTTAGCCCAGCTTTAAAAATAAAAAAACTAACAGTGCGGCATGCTGAACGCGTATGGCGACGTGCTTACTGTCCTCTAGCTAGGCAGCGCTACACTTCAGTCCTTTCTGAATACAAGCAAGACATTTTAGTCGCAAAAAAAGACTACTTTTCTGGACGCATCCTTGCGGCCGAAAACCAGCCACGAGAGATCTTTGCGATGGTCCATGAGTTGGCCGCCTCCGATAGGACCCAGTTAAAAATTCCCCCTTCACAGACTATGTGCAACTCTCTAAATGAGTTTTTTATAGAAAAAGTGGCTACCATCAAAGCTAACATTCCTCCTCCCTCCCCCACCTTTTGCGAGTGTCCCACTCCTATCATCAACCAGTCTTTAGCCCTCATCCCCCCCCTGACTCTGGATTCTCTTCCCCCTCTCCTTAGGCGGGTGAAATCTGGCTCTCCGGCCGACATCTGTCCAGCACATGTATTAAGTCAGATTTTCCTGGACTGCCCCGCCCCCACTCTTACCCTGTTAAACAACTCATTTGAACAGGGTATAGTCCCTCCCTCCTTTAAGGCTGCTACGGTCATCCCCATTCTAAAAAAATCTGGGGCAGACCCTAGCGCCCCGGCTAACTATCGACCAATCTCCCTCCTCCCTTTTCTAGAGAAGATCGCCGAGTCTCATCTTACTCAGGTCCTGAGCTCCTTTATTGAGGGCAGCGAATATCTTGCCTCCTGCCAAGCAGGCTTTCGCCCTCGTCATTCTACAGAAAAGGTGGTCATCTCAGTCCTGGATCGACTCAGGGAGGGATTGGACTCCAGCACTCCTCAGGCCCTCGTTCTATTAGATCTGTCCGCCGCTTTTGACTCGGTGGACCACTCCATCCTTCTCCGCCGTGTCAAATCGGTGGGCATCGAGGGCCCCCCTTTGGCTTGGCTGGAGTCCTTCCTGTCGGATCGCTCTCAGGCTGTCCACCTGGCAGAATTCACTGCCCCCCTTGTAAAATCACTTGTGGGGTTCCCCAGGGCTCTTCCCTTTCTCCCTTACTTTTTAATTTATACATTTTCCCTCTTATTTTCGCTTTACAGCACATGGAGGTCGAGGTGTATAATTATGCCGACGACCTCCAACTTATTTTTGATTTGTCCCCGGCTTTGTCAGGTCAAACCGGCTTCCAGTCCGTGATGCTGTTCATCCGCGAATGGATGAATATGAACCATCTTAAGCTAAATCTGGACAAAACGGAGCTGGTTTTGACGGGCGGCACCGGCAATCCTTGGTCATCTCTCTTCTGGCCACCATCCCTGGGTGCCCCCCCCACTCCCTCCCCGTCAGTTAAAACGCTAGGTATTATTCTTAACCATCAACTTACACTCCATTCACATATTAGTTCAGTTGTTTCTTCTTGTTTTTTTTCTCTACGGACCATCAGAAAAATATCCCGGTTTTTCTCTATTCCCGCCCTTAAACTGATAATAATGGCTATGGTCCTGTCAAAAATTGACTACGGGAACATCGTCTATAACGGTGTCCCCGCATATGCCCTTCATCGCCTCCAGCTGGTCCAGAACCAGGCAGCCCTCCTGGTTTATGGCCTGGCTAAGTCACACCACTCCACTCCCCTTTTGAAAGCCCTTCACTGGCTCCCTATTAAACAGCGGGCACTGTTTAAATTGGGATGTCTCACTTATCAAGCCCGAGCGGGCACTGCCCCAGCATTTATTAACTCTGCCATCACGAATTATTGCCCGCTGAGAGCCCTTCGCTCCTCTTCCCTGGGCCTGCTGGCAGTACCACGCTTCAAGAAGAAAAGAGCTGGTGGTCAGAAATTCTCAGTTCTGGCCCCCACTTTCTGGAACGCCCTCCCCCCCTCAGTAAGACTTCTGCCCTCCTATATGGAATACCACAGAGCCTTAAAAACCCTTCTGTTCCAGCAAGCGTTTAACTGTTAGCCCACTGTTCACTGTTCTCTGTCTATCTGCTCTTGCCACGGTTACCTTTAGGTGCCAAGAAACTGCTTAGTATACGAGCGCTCTATAAATGCTTTTAAATTCAAATTCAAATTCAAATACATATTCTGGTAGACAGCAATCTGCATAATGGAGCCAACCACGCTTTGCGCGGAGCTGTGTGTGCTGGGCACACAAAGAGAACATGAGTGTAAGACTCTTCACACTTGTCGCAGAAGGGGCATTTACTATTGCCCTCACTTGCCCACTTGGCCGAGGAGGTTTGCAAAGGCAAAGTCCCAACTCTAAACTGGAAATACAACTTCCGATCATAAAGTTTGGATATAATATCCCAGTACATCTCTAATTTAGGTTGGGGTTTCACTATTAAGAAAAGCCCTGCTTGCGTTGAGCTATCACATCTATTGTAGGTATTATAATGGAGCATATTCCAGTATCTTTCCTTTTCAATTTCTTTAGATGGAATTGGATTGTTAATGGGGTTTTCCCATAAATCTTTCATGCCCATGTTTATCAATAATGCTCAGATTTCAAAAAGCCAGCGAATCTTATGAAAAGTGTCTGCCTCAATTATATCCTGAAGGCCTTCAGCCTATGGTGTGCTCTAGATACAGCGCCAATACAAAACTGGGTGCAACATGGCAAGATCAGCAAGCGCTTTACGGCCAAGGTCTCTCAACAAAGGCAGTGTTGGAGTGCTTTGTGGAAGAGTAGTTATGTTCCGTAGAAAACGATTTTCAGCTACTGTGAGGTGTGGCATGTTCTCTAGACCCCAGACTTCTGCCACGTACAGTACCGAGCACACAACCTTCATTTGATATATTTGTAAAACTGGGGTAATTGGCTTGGTCAGAGAAGCATTCAAGTCTTTTCGTAAAATACCTGACAGCTGTCGGAGCTTTAGTGTGGCGGCATCAATTTGGCAGCTCCATCACATATCTTTCTGCAACACCACATCCAAATAAGTGAAAACATTTACTTGCTCCAATAAACAATTTTCCAAAAGTATTCCTCCTTTAAAGGTTCTATGTGGGTTGAATGCCATGAACGTGGTTTTAGAAACATTTATTTCCAAACTCCGAGTGGTGCAGAAGTTTTCAAAAAGATTTAATGCTTTCTGCAAGCCACGTGGGGTCTTAGAAATTATCAACGTATTGTAGGCGAACATCAAAATGGGTATTTTGATACCTGCAAGGGTTGGGGCGTCAGTGGGGACAGATGATAAATGTTTGGCGACACCAGTAATAAAAAACGAGAATAATGTAGGGGCTAAAACGCAACTCTGTCGCACACCCTTTGCGACAGGGAAGGGAACGGTAACATTTCCCTGCTTTCCCCAGCCTATTTGGGCAAAAGTTTCTTTGTGGAATCGAGCTATAAGGGATAGCAGTTCAGGCGGCATCCCCTGTTCCTGAAGCACAGCCCAGAGTTTGCTCCGAGAGACCAGGTCAAAGGCTGACTTCAGGTCGACAAAGGCAGCATATATGCTGCCCTTTCCTAAGACCACAGTCCGCCAGTATATTAATCTAAACCTAAATACCTGGTCTATCGTGCTGACATGCTCTCGAAAGCCGGCTTGTAAGGGAGTGAGGATGTCCTAATCCTTAACCATTCCTGTACTTTGTCTAACACCAACGTGCAATTACTTTCTGTATGCAGTCAATTTGGCTTATAGGCCTGTAGTTTCCTGGATTGGTTTTGTCTCCTTTTTTATACACTGGAATGATCTCTGCCCCCTTCCAGGAATCTGGTAAAGGTGCTCCGCGAGCAATGGCATTAGCAAGCAATACGTACTTATTCCATTTTGTCTTATCATAAAGAAAGATGTCGGCTGGAACGCCATCCAGCCCTGGCGCTTTACCCTACAATACTGCCATGAAAACTACGTTGACATCAGTAGCATTAAAAGCGTCATTAATAAAATTGGTGTGGGGTAGCGCTGGAGCGCTCTCCTCTACAGAGAGGAGCATGGCAAGATTGCAGTAACTGTAAGTCAGAAATTGCACTCTTAATTTCAGTTGCAATAGCATCCAAAATATGTGGGCTCTCCAAAATAACTTCCCACTTAAGTCGCCTCTTATCATTGGTAAACACCAGGTCGAGGGTGATAAGCTGTATATCATAGGAGCTGTCTGCCTGTGGGGTCAACAATTTAAAAATTGAGCACAATGGGTTGTGGTCACTCTCCAGGTGATCACACACCTCCATATCCATGAGTGTGTGCCAAATCTTTAAACTGATTAGCATGTAATCAATGCGACTAATATATCATCCATTATTAAAGGTCTTGGCCCCATAGCCAGACTCACTGGAGCATGGTGGTGTCAGTCTTCCGACCGCCCTAATATGACCAGGGTGGTCGGGCGCCTTGGGACCACTGCACTGGTGGCATGGTGATCTTGAGACCACAATATTTTTTGTGAGACCGATGAGGTCCCACCAAATATATTACAAGTTTCCTCTCCACCACGGTTATCATGGTAATGAGAATGCCATGAAAGCCATGGCAGAGATGAAACAAAGGGGGCCTTACAGGGCCCCTTGTTGCCTCAAGGCCATGAGGTGCATGCAGGGGGCACATGTTGTGCCCCCATGTGTGTAGGCACCCCATTTCCTGCACAGCATATACTGCACCAGTCCATGTCGTGCAGGTACTGAATTTGATGTTCCCATTAAAAAATGTGCACATTTCATATAAAGTACAAAGGAAAAAAGCAATCCCACGTGTCAGAAGGGTGTCATTCTGCCAGATAGAAAGACTACCAGGAAATACCTCTGTGAATAAACAAGTGTTCTAAAAGGAATAATTTTTTAGGAAATGTTTTTGACACAAGGGTGTCCTCTACTTGTAGGAGTTGTGACATCAGTTGACACACGTCTTTTTCTCGCAGTGACTTTTTTACAATGCATCCTGAAAGGTTAGGATTCTTCTTTTGGAGCACGTTGTACATGTGACAGGCATCCTACATATTTATTGAACGCTTGCCAAACTCTCCTGCACCATACATTCACATATCCTTGTGTCATTTGAAAACATTGTATGGATGATGATATTTGCATGCCAATCATATTAATGCATGTCCGGACGCAAGCCCGGATGCTCAGTTTTCTAAAATACCATTAAACCACATGCCATTCACTATCAGTATGGGGCCCATGCTTGTGCCTGTGCTTAATATGTCGCTATGCACACTACCACACATATGAATGTTTCCTCTGATGGAACAAAAGTAAATCATACTCCATACACCTCTTTGTACATGTCGTTTAAAACTCTCCTCTAGGGACTTGTTACCCCATGACTAATTGCGTAGGGTTCCTTTCTTCTTCTCTTTTTTCCTACAGAAAGAAATATTTAGGATTGTTTTGATTTGAACTTGCCACTGATTGATCAGGCTAGGTGTGACAACTTTTCCTGTCCTGTATTTTCCTTTTGCTCAGTCAGATCATCTACTGAGTTGAGACCAAACTTCTGTATATCTTGTTCTGTAGGTTGCTACCAAATGTCTGTCCTGATTAAGAGCGCAGAAGCTTTATCTACATTAGGGGTCAACATGTCAACATTTCATATGCCTACCCATATTATTCATTGTTGGATATTCTTGAGGGATAAAATCGATACTCTACATTTATCGCAATCTTTTGTGTTAGCATGATGTATCTACATTTGTATGTATCTATATTCATACTATCATAGTTTAGATTAATTAGTTATGTCGATACAGGAACTCCTTTCCTGCTCATGCATTATGTTTCTTTGCACGCAAACTGAGAACCAAACAGACTCCATTTTGTTGTACATGTATTAGACTCGGACGGTGGTCACGTGTCACCCTCCAGCAGTCCAGTAAGCCCTGTTAGTTGAGTTATACAGACAGCTGAATTCATACTATTCTTTCTTGTTCTGAGACCCAAGGTCGCATCTGATTTCAGAGGTGATAAGCGCATTTCTGGAGGCGCTGTACCCGTGCTCCCAGGCACCGAGACAAAAGTGAGTCACTCCTCCTGACCCTCCCCAATAATAGCAGAAGCAGACTTCTAAACAAACTTTGTGTGCCATATATGGCCTTTCCTTTAAGCTACTGTGCCTACCAGTACTTTTCCATGTACGGTGATCTAATGTAGCGCAATGAAAGAATATATGCCATGTATTGAGTGTGAATCGTCAGTCTTCTCCACACACTGGCTGGGTGACGTCAGAGAGGCTCCTCTATAGAGTATTGGTTGTCTAATAAATGATTGACTTTTCCTCACTGCCAACTGATTGATTATTTGGTAAGACGATTAGTGGAGGCTATTGGTAGGTGTAGCTCCATAGATTATTTTTGTAATACGACAGTTGGTGACTCTGGTGGGACTCCGTGTTTGGGGTCGTCCTCCCGTAATACGGGGTGAGAAATGACAAATGAAGTTGTACTCTGGTCGAGGGGGTGGACTGACTAACGATTCTGGCTGAACTCCGTCTCACGATCAGAGAGCCCCAGCTGCTAGTGACCCCTCGCCGGAGTCCTACGGGCGTAACCCAGGAGCTGACCGTGTTGATCCTCAGGAGTGGGAAGTGGAGAACACACAATCATACCTGTGTGTACCAGGTGAGTGCATTGATTTGGTGTCTTTGGATTACACTATTGAGCGGCGTCTTGGAAACAGTTAACTGTATTTGGCTGGTGGTCGGTGTGGATGTATGACGTTATAACGCATACTTTTACTCCGCAGACCATTACAACGCGACTTTTACTCCGCATACCGTTACAACGCATAGCGCCTTGGGGCGCTGGATAGTGGTAAGTATAATTTACTATTCTAACTCCAGTCCCCGTGGACCCTAGGGAAGGTGTTGGATAGTAAATTATACTTATTCCCTATCCTAGAGCGCCCCCCAGCGCAATGCGTTGTAATTGTATGCGGAGTAATGGTCGCGTTGTAATGGGTCTGCGGAGTAAAAGATCCGTTGTAACGGGTGTATACCGGTCGGTGTACCACGGAGAACTTTGGAGGTCTGACGGGGTGGCATTGAGGCTGCACGGGCAGATGCTCCAAAGACTTGTTTGGTAAATAATAGAGGTTTTCAATCAGACGCCTTGGTGTGGCACGTGTGGTGCGCACCCGGCCGGACTGTTCTCTGAAAGGCCAGTGGTTACAACTGTGTAGCATTTTGGAAACATCTGAAGCGGCGCTAAGGCAGCGGGCTCAATCAGAATAGTCCTGAAGGTGAACCAGGGAGATCGCAGGATGGTCTGTAGGCCGGTCTGTGGTTAGTTCCTGTCTGATGGCCTTTTGGTAGTCTCGGGACTGCCTGTTTCTGGTATCTGTTGGTCTGGTGGCTGAAATCTACGAGTTCTCCATAAACGAGAGTCGAAGGGCTCCGTTCTTTGGTGGTTTGGTTTTGGGAAAAGACATGTCAACATAAAATATTGTATGTTTTGTTCGTCTTTTTTTTATGTGCCAGACCCTGTTTTGAAGAGAGATTGAGCATGAGTGCACATGTCTGAGAGCTTGTGAGCGGGGGTATTGTGGATAAACAAAATGCCGTGTTTTAGTAAAATATGTTTTGGATGTTGTTGCCGCCGTAAGAGGGGACGATTGGATTAAAGCCAGCCAGCTGCGCCAGAGGGCAGCCCAAATTTTGATACGTATGTAAAACATGGCCTTACGCCTATTTTGTTTAATAATTTATGGCACAAATACACAAAGGATAACATGGAATTACAATGGCCCTTAACTGGATCATTTGATGAGAAAAAAGATACAGTATTTACAGGATCGATTGTTCACCAAAAGAAGCCGGCAGGCAATGTTCGATTCTTTAAAGCTGTGGCAGAGAGAGATGAAACGCCTTCATATAAGGAAAGAGAAGTTGCTCAAAGTGAAAAATGGTCAGACCATAACCCAGAAGGCTGTAGCATATGATAGGGAACAAACTGAGAAAAATGTTGAATGTATATATAGGCAGTTTAGGTTACAGGCGGATAAAAGTTACATAACTCGAACTGAGACGGAAGATGAAATTGAGGACCTATTGGATGTGCGTCCCCCGCCTCCTTAGGCCCCACAACGAGTATACCCGTGATACCACTTGTAATGGCCCCCCCTCGTCCGCCCCACACGCCACGGCCACGGCCGTTACTGCAGCCTCAACGCCTATGGGGCCAACTTTCACTCCCGCTTCCCCAGTACCAGCCACGGCTACATTATTGACCAGTGGCCTGTCTCCTCCCATTATGTCCTCTGTAACATTAGCTTCACCGGCTTCGGCCTGGCCTTCCCTATCCGCCACGTCAACTCCTGCGATGATTGATTCGACCCCCTCCCATGCCTCCGGGACTCTGGGCGCCCAACGGCTGTATACCCGCAATACGGTGGGCTCGAGGGAGAAACAGATGGTAATAAATCAAGCATCCCAATGGGTGCGGAACGCCATCTACATGTTTACAGACATATGAGGGACCATGAAGGATTATGAACCAGTCATGCAGCAATATGCTTTAGAAACTATGGCCAATCGTTTAATTTCCCTATGGGAGCAATGTTTCGCAGATGGAAGAGCCCCACAGGTCCTATATGACATTGTGGACCGGGCACACAAATTTTAATTAGGATTAGAAGATGTATATGGGAATCTGTTGACCATAATGAAGTATCGGGAAAGGTTGTTCACTAAATGCCCAAGTTGGGATACTCAACATCCCATGCTGGAAGTGCATCCGATCTATCACCCAGAAATGGCTGAGGTCAGGGACAATGGTATTCAAATCATTCAAGCTCGCGTTGAAGCCCGATTCCAAGAACAATGGGTTTATACCCCTTGGAAAAGAAGCGAGGTTCTTTCCTTGCAGTTCCAGTTACCTGACCATAGGAAAAATCCCACTGCTTATTATAAGGAACTCACTGAGGCCACTTCGTCGGCTGTGATGACCTTAGCTGATATAGAATTATTGTTCGGGTTACTGGTCCCTGTCGACGTATTGCGACAGGTGCATGATCATCCTCACGTTAACGAGTTGGGAGGAACTTGGGATCAAATTAAAGACTGGGACAAGGATTGGAAACCCGGAGATAAACCAACCGGAAATTTTAGCTTTGCCGGGTCGGATTATCACATTTATGCATTCTTTAATTCCACCCGGGAAGGTGGATTGGGATAAACTAACCACTTGCAAACAGAAGAAGGATGAGAGTGTGTCTCATTTCTTTACTCGATTTGAGGGGGTGTCCAGTGATTTTAGTGGGCAAGATTTGTCAGTGGAAGGTGGGATAGGATTATTCATTAATCGTTTTGTGACTAATCTGTTGCCCGAAATATCTGCCCGGCTCCAGGCAGCTGAAAGTACTTGGATCACCTCTACTCCTTCTGTTATTTTGAGTATGGCCCAATATTATGAACATAGGGAAAACGGGAGCAAAGATAAGTCCCACAAAAAGGCGAAGGATGTTAAGACTCAAGTGTTATTACAGCAAGTAGCTAGAGGACGGGGTAGAGACGGATTGGGAAGAGGGTTCGTTCCAATAGGGGTAGGACCAGGACGAGGAGGAGGTCCAGCTGTTACTTTGGGAGCAAACCAATGTGCCTATTGTAAATAGGAAGGGCATTGGCGAGCTCAGTGTCCTTACCTCTTAGCACAAAACGGAGCTGTGAGAGGCAGAGGGAGAGGACGATGAGTAGTTGACCGGAGTGACATGAGAAGAGAAGAGGTGACACGAGGTGAGGCAGGGGGAAATTGTTTTGATCATTCAAAGGGGAGGCAGTACTATAATTAAGATTATCGAACTGACGGACCAGATAGGTATTGCTATTCTTAGGACAGCCACGGACAGAGTAGGGGCCAAGTGGCAGTACCAGTCGACCGGAGAGGGCCTTATGTTAAAGGACAATTAATGGGGACTGGTGAGGATTTTCTAATAGACACGGGTGAAATACAGAAAGAAGCTACCCCTACTGAATTGTCCCGTTGGGAAAATGAGGTGGGGAGGTTGGACGATAATGGATGTTGGATTGACTTAAGTGAAAAACAAAGGTGGATGCTTTCCAATGCATTTGTTAATGCTGTAGTAATTATGGCTCATGGAACAGCGCATGTTGGAGCAAACGGCATCTGTGCTTTGTTAGATCCAGTCTGGAATAACCCTAATATTGCCAAAACTGCAACTCATTTAGTTCAGCATTGCATGGTTTGTTTACGACATAATCCAGGAGGGCGGGAAGCTGTTCTTGGTGGAAACTTTGCACCCCCCTCCTTACCTTTTGAAGTACTTCAGATGGAATATAGTCAGTTCGAAAGAGTGAATAATTTGAAATACGTTCTGGTGGTGGTTTGTGCTTTCAGTAAGTGGGTAGAAGCTTACCCCACCAAGGAAAACACTGCCCTGGCGACAGCCAAAGCTTTGATTAAGGAGTTTTTCCCTAGATACAGATTATCTAGAGTGATTTGGTCAGATAACGGGGGGCACTTTAATGCAGATCTTATCAAGCATATCTGTAATGGAATACACATCAAACAGAAATGTCATGCTGCTCAGCATCCCCAGTCTGCAGGGTTGGTTGAAAAATACAACGGAAGTATGAAATTGAAAATGGCAAAAATTCAGGAAAGCACTGGGTTAAAGTGGCCTGATGCTTTGCCTTTAGTTTTAATGTCCTTGCGGGTTGACCCCCATTCCCGATCAGGACTGTCATCCTACGAGGTCATTTTTGGGCGGCCAGCTAATGTTTGGGGTGTTCCATGACCAAGGAACTTTCGAGAAATTGACTACCCAATGATGACAGACTACTTGTATACTTTGACTAAAGATCTTCGTTCTATCCATCAACAGGTGTCAGACACGCTGCAGCCCCTGTCCCTGACATCGTTTGGAACCCAGCCAGTGGGTAATGGTGAGGAACTATCAACAGAAATCTTGCCTGGAACCTAGATGGACCGAGCCAGTTCAGATCCTGCTGGCTACTCGGACAGCGGTGAAGGTGAACGGTTGGAAACACTGGATACACGTTTCCCACCTGAAGAAAGTACCTCTCCCGCTTCCTTTTGAGCAACAGAACCCAAAAGGAGTTTTGACCCAGGAGAGCGAAAGAGCTCCTCGTGTTGTTCCTTTTTCTGACGCCGAGGGAATCGAAAGGCAAGAGGAAGGAGCATCGGGCATGGAAGGGGTCTCATCATCGACAGTGGGATTAGCCCCGGAATCTGTTGCCCCTATTGTTGCACAAGGAGTTCATGACCAATCAGGCATCACAAATGCCACTTCATCTGCTTTGTTTGCTGACCAGGAGCCACCTGGTCATGTTCGCTACCTCCTGCGGCCCAGAAAACAACACGGTACCCCCGATGAACATTGCAGGAGATGGGAGAGACTTGAGTACTAGGGTATTGCCAGATCAGTTCGGGGGTGCTGAGCGAGACACTGGACTGAACACGTTGAGAGCTGAACTATCGTATTGCTCTGTTCAGAAAGAAAGACTAAGAAGCCCAAGAGGGGCCCAGGTTGCTACCGTATATAAAATCATTGCAAGGATCGGTTTTCTCTTTGATGAACTATAGGAGCCTGCCTGTGAGTCTCTAGACGGACACAGGAAAGAAGTACCCTCTGGCAGGTTGGACCGTTAGTACAGTTTGGACTTTTAGTTGGAATGTATCCCTTTGGTCGTTTTATTCCTGAGGAGGAACACCCACTCGCTCCTCGATATATGCCTACTTATGTACCTATGTTTCATTCTTGGACAACACGTGTGAAAGATGCTTTTGTAATCACCATTGCAGCATTTTTTATCATAATAATGAGTGTATTCCTATATTTAGAATTTTATCATCCTATGCATACTGTGTTAGGAACTTCTACTCCACCGACTGAGCATTATTTTCTTACTTTGGCCCCTCATAAGGAAATGCATCGCCAGACTTATGTTAAAAATGTATTTGTAGAGATGTTGCATCAAACGCATAGAGCTACCAATACGACCAATTGTTGGGTTTGTGGTCTGCTACCCTCAGTGATGCATAGACACGATCTTTTTATTTCATTGCCCTTATCTTATTTGGGAAGTTGTGAGGCCTGGTTTAAATTGCAGTCAATGATGTACCTGCATTATACAGTAGATTTATCTCGATACTCTGAGCGTGATTATGAAATGATCATGGCCTATATAGAGGTACACCAGGGTTTTGATGCACAGGGGAATGATGGGGAAGGATCGCTTGACCCAAATGCCTGCATGAATTTATATACAGAATATGAGAATGTTACATGGTTGAAGAGTGAAATCCTTGACTTTGCAGAATTACATTTTACTCAGTACTTTCAGCAATTTCAGGATCAGAATGTTACTGATGACAAAGCTATACCGGTGCCTATGTTGAATTGCACCTCCTTATTCTGTGTACAGGGAACTGGGCACATTTCAGTAGGAGACAGCTGTTGTAATTAAACTTATCGACTACGTACTTTTAGTAGCCCTCCGTTGTTAATCCCTCCAAATGTTTATTTTGTGTGTGGCAAGAATGCCTACACATGGCTTCCCCTGGGATGGACAGGTCGTTGTTATTTGTCATTTCTGTATCCACCTGTCTATATAGCACCCTCCAATTATCACAAATATCATCGGTTAGATGGACAAAGTTTGCCTGTAATACGAGATAAACGGGAAATGGATACTTCTGAGATAGATCAGACTGATACTCCTGAACAGCACTTTATCGACATTGTCAAGGGAGTATTTCCTATTTGGGGGCCCATCATCACTAGTAAAGAAGTAAGGCACCTATTAGGGTAGTTGAGAGAGTTAAAAATACCACAGCTGGTATATTAACTAATCTGACTGTAGAAATGTGTTGCTTGCACTGCATCACCAAATGCGATGCAGTGTGCGCAACAAAATTCGTTTTATTTATTTATATGTTTACTTACCTGTTAAACTCCGTAATCCATACATTACTACACCCCACCCTGCCCACGTCACCGCCGGGCCGGTACTCCCACTACCGGCCGCAGCTGTCCAAAAGCTTTAAAGTGAAAAAAAGATATGAAAAAAACCAAACCTGATTGCTAGCATAAATGATAGTCAACTGAAAATACACATGATTAAAGTAAATATAACAATGAGAATATTTTAAAAATTGTTAAAATTCATATTCATAAAAAGAATAAAAACAGTAAAAATAAAAACATACATTATAGATTGACCACTTCTCTTCATATCACCCCACACCTAGATTTTTTTTAAATAGCCCAGGGCATTATTGATATTGTGGTCATATTTTTCTTGCATCAAATAAATTAAACTAACAGCTCTGAATAACTATAGATAAAAAGTTCAGGAATGCAGAGTGTGAGAAATGGGGTTGTTGGTTGACTGGGGTGAGACCCCTGGTCAAGCAACAGCCACAATCCCTTGCAGAGTGAATCACAGAAAGTCACAAAATAATCCTGTGCTTAACGCTGGGTAGCTTGACATGCAAGCAGTCAGTCTTAACTTAGAGGCAATGTGAAAATACATTAGAAGAAAAATCTCAAACCAATTTTGAAAAATAGAATATATATTAATAAGTTATTTGACACCAAAACAACATAAATCCAAAGAGTAAATCGGAGATATTTATTTTTAAAGTCTTCAGCGAAAATAGTGCCACAAAGCAGCAACAAGGGATATCTGGTCACTACCATCCTGTATAAAGTCAAAAGTTCCGACTGACCACAATGGAGTATGGGCCGGCTATAGGGACCAAACTTGGACTGCTGAGCAAAAGTACCTTAATCCGGGATGGATCGACAAAGGGGATTCTGTCTACAATGTGGATGCGGAGCTCAGACAATTGAACGCACCAGCAGGGATTCATGAGGGGTAGAGGTGCATGTTTTAATCTCGCAGCAGCAGCAATTTTTTGGCTTCAAGTAACGCAAAAGCAGTGGAGCGCTGGTTCTAATCCATGCAATGTATTGTTTCCGATCTGCGCAGTGGTGACACTGCTTTGGTACTGACACAAGCAGTAGTAGGGATGCACTGGTTCTGACTCCGCAACGGGGAAGGTGCATCACTTCTGTTAGAGTAAGCATCTTCAGCCTACCTCCAACGGTCCAGGACTAAGGTACCACCACTTGACAGGACTTGACAGGACTTGAACACAAATGGCAGAGTCTAGGTGCAGAAGCAGGAAAGTTGGAAGTCTATTAAGTCCCTGAGATTTCAGATCAGAAGGCAATCCTTAGATGGAAGGGATGGGTGGACTTCTCTACATCAATCAGCCAGCTGTCATCCTGTACCAGGAAGAGGACTGGCCCAAGCCCACTAAATGATGGGAAGGAGCCCCAACCAAGGAGCCAAACTAGGAGAGGGGATCCTTTGAACATTTTCTGGGATAGGCCCTGGCAGTTATATCTACGAGGAGGTGAACTGAGCCCCCAGAGCACATGTGGCAAGAGACTCCTGGGTGACGCTATCTTAAAGTATCCCAGAAGGCTCTGCAGGCACTTTGGGACAGAGGAGGAGAGGTGATGAGGCATATCAGTATAGGCCAAGGGTGCATCCCTGCTGGGACCTCCCATCCCCACTTAAAAGCTCCTGTGAAAAGGATATGGCTCTCTTAGTTGTGCTTTTCTGCTGAACATTGGGACTGGAGGCTAATGCCATGGACAATAGGAAGGAGTAACCCTCTGACATCTGGTGAAAGCACTCTAACTTTGATTGACGCCAGGATCAGTGCTGCACTCCCCAGGACTCGGGGAGAGGGTGCCATTACATCCCTTCTGGACTAGTTGGGGGTAAGACTGGGCATTTGTGCACGAAAGGAGAGCAGCTCAGAGGAAAATTACAGAGAAAGACTGCTGTAGGGAGAAAGTGAAATTCGCTCCCTGCAAAGTTTTTCACCTGAATAAAGTGCTCCTGAATAAAGTGCTCCAGGTGGCAAAGGGTCTTCACCAGAAGCGAAAGAAGACTAAGAGCGTCAAAACTGGCCCATCAAGGCCCAAGATATGCCCTGGTGGAGTTTTGGAACCTTTGACCTATTATCAGCAAAGGGTGGAGCACACGGAGCTCCATGGCAGAGTCCTTTGATTCCACTGTAGTGGGCCAGGACTCGGGTAAAACACCGCAAGAAGTGGAGCTGGGAGAGGGCATTTGCGGGAGGCCCCTCCCTGCAGCTCCCACAGGCCTTGGGACCCCATCCCCAGGCTGGTTTCATGAATGGGGGCCTGCGCCCCCAAATCTGGACCTGAGTGCCACGTGATACAAAGAAGTGCCCTGTTCTCCTTCCAAGCCAGAAGGGCAAGGGAGCGCCATCGCACTCCTCCATGAGAAGCAGGAAGGGGCCCAGAAACCCATCCCCAGGCCCCTATCAGGAAAATGGTGAGGGAGCACCATCTTTCTTCCATGTGAGTGTGGGAAGGGGGCCCAGGGCTGTATATTGAAGAGAAAGGGGGAGTGCCACCGCACACCCATGTGGTCTGCCTTCCCCACTCCCCACACTTGTGACTGTCCCCGACCTGCCCCCAATGAGCAAAATGGCTCATTAGGAGGGCCTAGTGGTACTGGGCACCCTGACAATAAGAGGTAGGGCTCGAGGCTGCTTAAAAAAAGAAAGGGAAAGCAAGTCACAGCTAACCCTGGCGCACCAGGAGAGCTGCTAATAAAAAAATCATGCAATTTCTTTATTACAACAACCACACTATATTCTTTTGGGTGATTGGGTTATTTAACCTTTCTCTTCAAACTGTTGTCTTTTTTATATAAGGACTTCACATCCTTTCAGTTAAGCACATTTACATATTTACAAACATTTATATATTTTCACAACATTTACCAAAATATACATTACAAACATTTATCACAAACATAAATATAACACTAGACCAATGTATCATTTATTGTCTAATCAACGCAATTGATTTCTTTGTGACTGAAGACTCCAAATCAATTCTCAGAACTGGGAACACAATATAATTTAGTGTCCATCAGTATGAATTCTATATTAGCCTTATTGCATATTATTATAATATGCAATAAGGCTAATATAGAATGTTTGTAAATATGTACATGTTATTTGATATGTGCCTAACTGAAAGGATGTGAAGTCCTTATATCAAAAAGATAAAAGTTGCAAGAGAAAGGTTAAAAAACTAACCCAATCACCCAAAAGAATACAGTGTGGTTGTTGTAATAAAGAAATTGCTTGAATTAATTAGGATACCAGGTCCCCCTTTCATTGTACTTATTATATATGGCCCTTCCTAGTTTCTGTCATGTGGGTCTTACCCCTCTTTTTTTGCAAATAAAAAAATCACAGCACTTGCAAGGAGCACCCTACAATGCCCTACGGGTCTTGGTCAGTTTGTCCTGTTTTGGCCGTGTTTCAGCATTTGTGGTGGCCTCTGGATTGTGGGGTCACCATCATTGAGGTCATGAAATGTGAAATGTGAAGGGAGCTGCAAAGCAAGGGCACTCTCCCCTCAAAAAGATTTTAGGATTCCCCTCACTAAGTTGGGGGCATTCCACAAGAATAACCAACAGGATTGTCTTGCAGTTTTCAAGCACTCCTGTTATAAATGGGGTCTTTAGATGGCAATGGTTTACACCTTTGTCCAAATAGGGACCCTTTCTTCTTGTCAGGATAAGGGGGATATACCACTAAAATAACACCTGCTAATCCCCTTGGTAGCTTTACACAAGCAGTCAGGCTTATCTCAGAGGCAGTTTGTGAAGCATTTGCACATGACCTACAATAATACAGTGAAAACACTACAAAAGGACACCACACCAGTTTTAGAAAAGTAACCAATATGTATCTGTGCAAAGAAGACCAAAACAATAAAAGACCAACATAGAGCAATCAAAAATATGCACTTTGCGAGAATAACTTTAAAATTCAGTTCCTTGAAGCTGGTAGCTCCGTCCGGGGCTACAGCAGTGCTTAAAACAACAGAATCCAGCAATTCCGGCTGACTGCATTGGTGCGGCCCAGCGTTAGTGTCAGCAGACTTGTAAACAAGTACATTTATTGCCGGACGACCACATCAGTGTGGGCAGGTGATGGTAAACATCGCGGTTGCGATGTGAAACATAGCGGTGCAGCGTTTGGTGCCCTCAAGTCACGGTGCAGGCAGCAGCTCGGTGACAATCGTCCAGTGGCATCAGTTAGACCAGGGCTGCAGTGCAGAGTAAAGCAGTGCTCATTGTGGTGCTGACAGGTCATGGTGCAAGCAGAAGTGCCGGTTGATGGGAGCTGGCATCGGTCGGCCCAGACTGTGGTGTGGGACGGAGCGGTGCATCGTGTAACTTACGAGCAGTGCCCCAAACCCATGGTTCGAGAGGAGGTACCCCAAGGTAAGTAAAATCTTTGCTGTCCCTGAGACTTCGTGGTCTGCTTGATTCGGACACTCTGTTCATCACCACCCCCTTTTCTGAATCATTTTGTCCACCCTAAGCGTGGAAGGGTATACTCAGACATGAGTCCCTTGCTCACTGCTCCATCAGGATTCAAGCAAGCCGGGCCGATGACGCCTGAAATGGCAGAAACCGGTCCCCGGAAGCTTGTCTCCTTTCTGGTGAAGAATTGGCTTGGTAGTTTGGTCTGCCCTGTTCCCATGATGCACTGGGCCAGGGACAGACTAATTTGCATATAGCCAGGTTCTGAGCTGGGATGGGGCAGTGAGCTAAATAACGGTGATGGATCAAGCCCTGATCTTTGGACTGGGTAAGAGTGGTCTGCTTGATTCGGACACTCTGTTCATCACCACCCCCTTTTCTGAATCATTTTGTCCACCCTAAGCGTGGAAGGGTATACTCAGACATGAGTCTCTTGCTCACTGCTCCATCAGGATTCAAGCAAGCCGGGCCGACGACGCCTGAAATGGCAGAAACCGGTCCCCGGAAGCTTGTCTCCTTTCTGGTGAAGAATTGGCTTGGTAGTTTGGTCTGCCCTGTTCCCATGATGCACTGGGCCAGGGACAGACTAATTTGCATATAGCCAGGTTCTGAGCTGGGATGGGGCAGTGAGCTAAATAACGGTGATGGATCAAGCCCTGATCTTTGGACTGGGTAAGAGTGGTCTGCTTGATTCGGACACTCTGTTCATCACCACCCCCTTTTCTGAATCATCCTGAGACTTCGTCAACAGGAAGCAAACTCTACGTTAAGCCCTTGGAGATACTCAGCAACAAGTGCAGAAATTTCGGTTCAGCCTTTTCAAGGCCCAAGGCAGATGCAACAACTGCAGGCCAAAGCAACAACACAGCAAAGGGACTGTTCTCCTCCTGGCAGTTCTTCCAGCTCTTCTTCTTGGTACGTTCCTTGATTGAAGCGAGTACTAAAGTTCTGTGGTCTGGGCCCCGATATTTATACTCAGTTTCTCTTTTTTCTCCTGGGCTGAGAGTGTCTGTGCTCAGTCCAAACCAATTTGGGCCTCTCTGTCCCAGCTTCCTGGCCAGTGGAGGAGACAGCATTGTCCAAGGCCGACCAGGCCCATTCAGGTGCAAGGAAATCCCCTCCCACACTCTACATGCAGCCCAGGTCTATCCACTCCAGCCCTGACTCATCCAGGAAAGGCACGACACACCTGGACACCCCCACCCCCCGTGGCTGAAGAGAATGCAAATCCCCAGCCCCGTCACTCCAAAGCCAGACTGTCAATCTACAACCCAGCAGAGATGTACAGGATGGCTAAGCAAGAAAATATCTACTTTCTAAAAGTGGTATTTTCAAACACAGAACATAAAAATCTTCTTTACTAAAAAATGCATTCTTGCATTCTGAGTTAACGCATGCTAAACTCTTTTTCTCTATCCTTTCTAATGGGAAGATATACTTGTAAAATATTTCAAAGTATTTCCCATCCTATCTAATGGAACAGATAGCCTTTCAACAGTAAAACACAAAATAAACTGTATTTCACTATTAGGACATGTCACACACACCAGTACATGTCCTACCTTTCAAATACACTGCAGCCTGCCCAAAGGGGTTCATGGGGCCTACCTTAGGGGTGACTCACAAGTGATAAAAGTTAGGGTTACGGCTTGGCAAGTGGGTGCGCTTGTCAAGTTGATATGGCAGTAAAAAGGGTGCGCAGAAACTGCAGTGGCAGGTCTGAAAACGCTTTGAACAGCTGCTCGTGTGGGTGGCACAATCAGTGCTGCAGGCCCACAACAAGCATTTGATTTACAGGCCCTGGCACTCTCAATGCACTTTACTAGGGAATTACCAATAAATCAAATACGCCAAACATGGAAACACCAACCCATAATCCAATTTACAATAGGAGCACTTGCACTTTAACACTGAACAAGAGTGAGAAAGTGTGCAGAGACACTAAACCAGCAAAAGCAGTCTCAAAACAGGGAGGTCAGAAAGTAAAGAGACAGGGGAAACACGCCAAAAGATGCCAGGTCTAACAACTCCCAATACTGGATCTTTTGCTCTACAGATGGGAGTGCTGCTCTTTCTAGTGGTGAACACTATGACTGCTGTTCTTGTGACCTAAGGGTGTTCAATATAAGCCATTCATTTAGATTCCAGTATTGAAGTACTAAAACTCAAAGTTAGGTACAGTTCTTGCATTTAGGGACCCGTTAATGTTTAGACATACTAGTTGGGGTACTGGACCACTGTATGGAAGGGGCAAAAATGTTTATGCATGGTATTTCCATCAGCTTGTATATATTTGTAAATTGCTGCATAGTATTGAGTAGTGTCTGTTTAATAAATTCACTCTTTTTTCCTTCTCAAAAAAAAAAGCACAATCTTTTAATGAGCGTTATTAGTGTGCATCTGTGAATAGTGATCACTAGCCGACACCACCTCCCTTGAGTAGGCCTTGGACTGCTCTGCTTCACTACCCTGTGAGAGTCAAGTGCCACAACAGGATGTTTACGGTACAAAAGGGGGTGGTTCCCAGAGGAGGACAAATGTAGATCCATTACTTGTTCAGGTAGCACACCTAATGATTAATTTCCTAACAGTTTTTAACTGCCAAGTCGACATGGCAGTGTAGCACTGCATTAAGGATGCAATAGCAGGTCTGGGACAAGTTTTAGAGTGCTTCTTAGGTGGGTGGCACAATACGTGGTGTAGGCCGACTAGTAGCATTTAATTTACAGGCACTCAACAAGTGGTATGTCACACTACAAAGGTCTTACAAGTACATGTAATATGCCAATTAGGTATATGCAAATCAAACCATTTGTAGAGAGTGAGCAAAAGCACTTTACCACTGCTTTGCAGTGGTAAAGTGCACAGAGTCTTCAGGCCAACAAAACCAAATTCACATATATATATAGTTATAATTATCTCACAAAACTATAACTTGTACCCTAAGGTAACTATATTGTGTGCCCCCACCATGCACAGTTTTTTCATCAATAATTTTATTGGAAATATTACAGTGATATTATCAATGATGTCATAGAAGATGTAATGATTGATGTGGGATAATTAGCAGCACTTGTGGAGTTGTAGCCCACACCACGGTGTGAGGTGGAACCCAGGAACCCTGAAGGGAATTTCTCCCTCCTTTTCCTTATACATTCCATAGACTCTATTATTCTCCCTTGATTTAGTTTTCTTACCCTCTTGTTTATGTACAGCCAGACGAACTTTTGTGTCTTCAGATATGCGTTGTAATTGCATGCTTTGTAATGGAACTTGCGTTTTATTGACTGCGTTGTAAAGGTATTGCGTTGTAATGCCTGCTTTGTAATGAATGTTTTCAGTTTCGGAGTCCTTGTGGGGGCGATGCGTCAGTTCTGCTGCATGCAGGAGAAGTGTTACATCAATTTGGGACTGTAGGGGGAAGCAATACATCGATTCCAAGACGGTTCTGCTCTGCAGGTGATGTTTCGGAGAATCGTGGAACTCAGGTGCAATGCATGCAAATCTGACTGCACTGGAGATTGATACTGCGGCGGCAAACAGGCAATGCGTCAGTTTCTACAGCCACAGTCCCATGATGCATTGATCTTTTCAGCTGCACAGCAGGGCCTGCATTGGAGTTAGTGCGATAGTCTCGGGCTTCGGAGACCGGTGCGCTGAACATGGGCCGCAGCTGTTTCTTCAGCCATGGGCAGGTGCTGCTCTGATTTCTTCAGCCACTCGGCGGCGATGTAAGAAATGTCTCCTGCACAGTGGTGCGTCATCAGAAAACCAGGCGCTGAAAGGGCAATGCACTGATTTTTAAAGTTTCAAGTAGGTCTTTGCAGCAGGAACAATCTCCAAGGGCCCAAAACTGGAATTGGCACCACTTGGCAGGTCAGACCACTGTAGGAAATGGGATCCCCGGCCGACCAGAGCTTGCGCCAGAGTCAGTCAGAGATCACCACTCCCCCGTCAGGGCCAAAGGTTCACCCACCAAGACAACCCCTACTCGCCCTCTAGGTAACGTGGCGCGAGCAGCCAGGCCTATCTCGGAGGTCATGTGTAAAGCATTTGCGCACGCACCCCCAGCAACAACCTCCCGGGCCCCCCGCACAAAAGGAACTCCACACCAGGTATATATGAAAATAGTCTTTGTATTAAAAAGGACACATAGGAACACATACCTTACAGGGTGCCAGAGGCACGGGCAGGATTTACAAGGGAAAATATACAGGACAGGGCCATGGGACCACTGCCAGGAATATGCACATGATGGAGTTGGCATTTAGAACATATAACAACTGGGAGTTTCCTCGAACTAGGACTAGAACACATAATCACCAGGAGCTTAGCATTAGAATACGTCACGCCCCGGGGTTTCATAGGACTAGCAATAGAACTCACTCTAACCAGTATCAACATACATGAGGCAAGTTTATACAGGAGGGAAGGAATGGCAAAGTACATAACACAATAGAGGCATCATCCGAAGGCAACACGTAATACTCTCAGAGTCACAATTAACATTAATCAATACTTCCAGCAGGCAATGTCACGATGTTCAGGGCAGGCTGCAGGTAGCCAACAATACCTAAACGGGGCAGCTGCCCACGAAGTGCTGGGCAGCCGTAGAGCAAGGATGGGGCCATTTGTGGGAGCCTCGCAGGCTCTGAAGGAAAAGGCGCCAAATGGTGGAGCCTCTCGGGCTCGAGAATAACTGGGCGGAGCCTCGCAGGGCTCGGGCCACTGGGCCACGTGGGAGCCTCTCGGGGCTCGGGGGGTAAAACGGTGGCAGGCGGGGTCCCCCTCGGGGGACCCGGCATCACTGGGGGCCCCAGGGGCCGTGACTGAGCCTAGCGGGGCCCAGGGACAAAGCTGCAGGCAGGCGGGGCCCCCCCTCGGGGGACCCGGCATCACTGGGGACTCCACGGGCCTCTAAACACATGGCGCTCGCGCTGGAGGGGAGGGGCGGGCGCCGACAATGTGCCCGAAGCCCCGCCTCCCCTCCGGCAGCACTCACCGGTCGGCGGGCCGGCTCTCGCTCCTGGGGGCCCGGGGGGGAAGCGGCAGTCTTCTGGGGACGCAGGGGCGGGGAGTAGGCTCCCGCCGCTCCCTGCATGCTCGGCTCTCACTCCTCCGCCTCTGCAGCTCCCCGGGCCGCCGGCCAATCAGAGCGCGGCCCGGGAGGAGGGCCTCACGAGGGTCCCGGGCTGCGGCGGTGAACACGGGGGAAATTGACGAGGGCCAGGATCCCTCGATAAGGGCAGCAATGACGGGGCAAGTGAGGTAGGCACTCGCTGGGGGCTCGGGCCCCCTTCCACGAACGGGCAAATGCCGGGTGGGCACCGGCTTGTAGAATATAGCGCTCCCAGCGCTAGGAGCAGGAAGGCAGCGCCCCAAGGCGCTAGGACAGCAGGAAAGCGCTAGAAACCGGGATGAAGCGCCCCAAGGCGCTAGGACAGCAGGAAAGCGCTCCCAAGTGCTAGAAGCATGAATGAAGCGCCCCAAGGCGCTAGGATAGCAGGAAAGCGCTCCCAAGCGCTAGGGCCATAGATAGCAGAGTCCAAAGGAAGTCCAGGATCCCAGTAGTCCAGGAGCAGGGCAGGGCTCAGGGAGGCAAGCCCTTCCCCTGAGCCCAAGCAGCAGCATGCCCCTGGCAGGATTCAGTCAGGACAAGCAGGCAAGAGAGAGAGAAAAGGGCACACCTTCCTTTTATACAGGAGACCCCTTTTTCTAAAAAGGGGCAGGCAGGATGAGAACCAGCTAGAACTGGTTATAAGGAATTTCTTGTTACTGGCCAGGCTAGGATACCAGACGCACCCCAGGTGGGTGGAGCCAGCCTTGTGGGGGAAAGCCCAGACCCATACAGGACACAGGCACAGCCCCTCCCTCACATCAGCATGTTAATCTCTCCATTCACAACCGGGGCAGACCCACACAGACTCCTGGAGTCAGGCTCCCCAGCTGGCTTCAGCCAATCACGCGCCAGCATACTTACTGCACACACACACCGATGTCTAGAAGTGGCACTTCCCTTCTAGTCACACACCCGCCGCTTACATCATCTTGCAGCCTTCAATCACACGAGTCCACACATACCAGACTCGAGCCTGTACCCCCCACGCACCAGGAACTATCAGGGACACACCCTTTCCCCATGCAGTCCTATGGGAGGGCAGGCTTCTCTCATCTACACGCACTCAGAGTGGGAATCACCATCCCCAGGTCACATATAACTAGCACAACTTCAGGGGTGGACCTGCCAGAAGGGCCCAGTCCAACACGGCCCCCTTCCAGCCAAAACGCAGGGTAGGCCAATCACCACCGTGATGGACTTCCCTGCTTTGGGCGAAAAAACATGGATGCAGGCCCGCACTGCAGGGCCCCCTTCCAGTTCTACGCCACCTTGATCTTATCGACACACACATACTTAAAAATAAAAAAAATTACAGAAAATAAAAATAAAAAACATAGGCCCAACTAGGCTACCCCACTGGTACTCCTTAGTTGACCACGGCTAGGACCAGGCCCTAGGCCACCCAGATACCACTGGTCCATGCCAACCCGGAGTGGGGGGTGGTAATCCCTGGCCCACGACAGCCACTCTCCACTCCCCTTCTTCGTGTAGTTCCACTTTACCACTTTCTCTCCCACCTAGGGTCCGCACCCTCAGGCTGGCCAGAGGTCACGGGCAAGAATGCCCCACCCTACCTCTACTTCTGAAGTTCTGCGCTCTCCCAGGAGAAGCACCCTCAGAACACGCTCTCCTACCAGTTTCAGAACTTCCTCCCTCCACTGGTCTACCACCTGGGAACTAAGTTCACCGGATGCCCGGTAGTCAGACTCCCTCTGACCCCCGTCCAGTTCCGCACCTAACATTCATTCAGCAAGATGAGCCGTGGCAGCGCCAGCAGGTCTCAGTGTTCAGCTCTCCCCAAGGCATGCCGCGGCAGCGCCAGCAGGTCTTCCTTGTCCGGGATACAACTTAACATACATTCCACAAGATGAGCCGCGGCAGCGCCAGCAGGTCTCAGTGTTCAGCTCTCCCCAAGGCAAGCCGCGGCAGCGCCAGCAGGTCTTCCTTGTCCGGGATACAACTTAACATTCATTCAACAAGATGAGCCGCGGCAGTGCCAGCCGGCCCCAGTGTTCAGCTCTCCCCAAGGCAAACCGCGGCAGCGCCAGCAGGTCTTCCTTGTCCGGGATACTACTTAACCTACATTCAACAAGATGAGCCGCGGCAGCGCCAGCAGGTCTCAGTGTTCAGCTCTCCCCAAGGCAAGCCGCGGCAGCGCCAGCAGGTCTTCCTTGTCCGGGATACAACTTAACATATATTCAACAAGATGAGCCGCGGCAGTGCCAGCAGGTCTCAGTGTTCAGCTCTCCCCAAGGCAAGCCGTGGCAGCGCCAGCAGTTCTTCCTTGTCCGAGATACAACTTAACATACATTCAACAAGATGAGCCGCGGCAGCTCCAGCAGGTCTCAGTGTTCAGCTCTCCCCAAGGCAAGCCGCGGCCGAGCCAGCAGGTCTTCCTTGTCCGGGATACAACTCAACATATATTCAACAAGGGGGACACCTGACGTATAAAACACATTCAGCGGTGTACGGAACACATGATGCATCAAACACATTCAGCGGGGTAGGTAGGACACCTGACGCATAAAACACATTCAGCGGTGTACGGAACACATGATGCATCAAACACATTCAGCGGGGTAGGTAGGATACAATTATCGTTGCTTCAGCAAGCTCCTCATCCCAGAGAACTTACACTCCATTATTCAGCAAGCTCCCCCTCTCAGAGAACTTACACTCCATTATTCAGCAAGCTCCCCCTCTCAGAGAACTTACACTCCATTAATCAGCACACCTCAACATTCATCCACACACCCTCCCCTGGACTGGCAAGACAGTTTCCACCGCCCCTGATTCCTCAACCTGACCCATGTGGCACAGGTACCATTACTCTAGGGAAGGGACAAGGACCGCACATATTGGACACAATTTCGCTGCCACCACTGGATCCCACCCTTCTGGTGAATCCAGAAAACACATTACACTTAGGGGGATGATCTACTCTCCCGAGCTAGGGACACCTAACTCACAGTGCACCAGAACCACCTTTTTCACAAAAACAACTATTTTTAGCAACGTGCACCAGAACCACATTTTCCACAAGACCAGACATTTTTAGCAAAGTGCACCAGAACCACATTTTTCACAAAAACAAATATTTTTAGCAACGTGCACCAGAACCACATTTTCCACAAGAACAGACATTTTTTGTACAGTGCACCAGAACTACATTTTCCACCAGAACAGATATTTTTAGCAACGCGCACCAATAGTTTATTTTCTTTGCGACCATCTAAACTGCAGAGTGTTGTAGTGGGGCCGGTTATCGCTGTGGTACTGCGCAAACACAAGTCCGGATCCCACCGCTAGCTGCCAATGTAGGAAATGGGATCCCCGGCCGACCAGAGCTTGCGCCAGAGTCAGTCAGAGACCACCACTCCCCCGTCAGGGCCAGGGGGTCACCCACCAAGACAACCCCTACTCGCCCTCTAGGTAACGTGGCGCGAGCAGCCAGGCCTATCTCGGAGGTCATGTGTAAAGCATTTGCGCACGCACCCCCAGCAACAACCTCCCGGGCCCCCCCACAAAAGGAACTCCACACCAGGTATATATGAAAATAGTCTTTGTATTAAAAAGGACACATAGGAACACATACCTTACAGGGTGCCAGAGGCACGGGCAGGATTTACAAGGGAAAATATACAGGACAGGGCCATGGAACCACTGCCAGGAATATGCACATGATGGAGTTGGCATTTAGAACATATAACAACTGGGAGTTTCCTCGAACTAGGACTAGAACACATAATCACCAGGAGCTTAGCATTAGAATATGTCACGCCCCGGGGTTTCATAGGACTAGCAATAGAACTCACTCTAACCAGTATCAACATACCTGAGGCAAGTTTATACAGGAGGGAAGGAATGGCAAAGTACATAACACAATAGAGGCATCATCCGAAGGCAACACGTAATACTCTCAGAGCAACAATTAACATTAATCAATACTTCCAGCAGGCAATGTCACGATGTTCAGGGCAGGCTGCAGGTAGCCAACAATACCTAAACGGGGCAGCTGCCCACGAAGTGCTGGGCAGCCGTAGAGCAAGGATGGGGCCATTGTGGGAGCCTCGCAGGCTCTGAATGAAAAGGCGCCAAACGGTGGAGCCTCTCGGGCTCGAGAATAACTGGGCGGAGCCTCGCAGGGCTCGGGACACTGGGCCACGTGGGAGCCTCTCGGGGCTCGGGGGGTAAAACGGTGGCAGGCGGGGTCCCCCTCGGGGGACCCGGCATCACTGGGGGCCCCAGGGGCCGTGACTGAGCCTAGCGGGGCCCAGGGACAAAGCTGCAGGCAGGCGGGGCCCCCCCTCGGGGGACCCGGCATCACTGGATAGCAGGAAAGCGCTCCCAAGCGCTAGGGCCATAGATAGCAGAGTCCAAAGGAAGTCCAGGATCCCAGTAGTCCAGGAGCAGGGCAGGGCTCAGGGAGGCAAGCCCTTCCCCTGAGCCCAAGCAGCAGCATGCCCCTGGCAGGATTCAGTCAGGACAAGCAGGCAAGAGAGAGAGAAAAGGGCACACCCTCCTTTTATACAGGAGACCCCTTTGTCTAAAAAGGGGCAGGCAGGATGAGAACCAGCTAGAACTGGTTATAAGGAATTTCTTGTTACTGGCCAGGCTAGGATACCAGACGCACCCCAGGTGGGTGGAGCCAGCCTTGTGGGGGAAAGCCCAGACCCATACAGGACACAGGCACAGCCCCTCCCTCACATCAGCATGTTAATCTCTCCATTCACAACCGGGGCAGACCCACACAGACTCCTGGAGTCAGGCTCCCCAGCTGGCTTCAGCCAATCACGCGCCAGCATACTTACTGCACACACACACCGATGTCTAGAAGTGGCACTTCCCTTCTAGTCACACACCCGCCGCTTACATCATCTTGCAGCCTTCAATCACACAAGTCCACACATACCAGACTCGAGCCTGTACCCCCCACGCACCAGGAACTATCAGGGACACACCCATTCCCCATGCACTCCTATGGGAGGGCAGGCTTCTCTCATCTACATGCACTCAGAGTGGGAATCACCATCCCCAGGTCACATATAACTAGCACAACTTCAGGGGTGGACCTGCCAGAAGGGCCCAGTCCAACAACCACCATCACTGGAGTTCAGGGGTGTGCAAGTGAAGTATTTGCTAGCCCTGAAACTTTTTAGTCACATACAAGCCCTTGGAGAACATTCAAAGCAGGATACAAAGCAAAGTCCAGTCATTTTCCTCTCCAAAGCAGAAGCAGCAACTGCATGCTAACCCGGCAAAGCAACATATAGCAAAGGGGCAGAACTCCTCTTCACAGCTCTTCTCCTTTGCAGAGATCTGGGAATTTAGGTCCAATACTTATAGCCCTTTTGGCCTTTGAAGTAGGCATTCTTCAAAGGATTGTCTTTTTAGTGCACAAGTGTTCCTGGTCTTGCCTGGTCTTGGCTCAAGACACACTCCAGGGGGGGTGGTAACAGCATTGTGAGAGGTCAGGCAAAGCCATAATCAACTGACTGTGACAACTCCTCCCAACACTCTAGCTTAGGAAAGCCAAACAGCCTGTTGATGGGTCATCAGGATATGAAGGATACATCTCAATTTCCTTTGTGTGACTGTTTAGACTGAATGCACACACACTAGGCCCTGGTCAGTCTAAACCAGACGTTGATTGCACAGGTAGGCAGAGGCATGGAATGGTTAGAAACAAAAAAACAACTTTCCAAAAGTAGCATTTCCAAACACACAATTACTGAAGGATGTGTTTTTAAATTCTGAGCTCTGACAACACAAACTTTAAGCCTCTAGCCATTCCCAATTGAAAGTTATACTTGTAAAATGTTACAAGGTATCTCCAAATGATAGCCTATGGTAGAGCTAGTCATTACAATAGTGAAGAATTCAATTGCCAGTATTTTACTATCAGGACATGTAAAACACACCAGCACTAGTCCTACTTTTCACATACACTTCACCTTGTCCATGGGGTATCCTGGACCTACTTTAGGGGTGCCTTACATGTAGTAAAAGGGAAGGTTTGGTCCTGGTAAGTGGATGCACTTGCCAGGTCGACATGGCAGTTTAAAACTGCACTCACAGGCACTGCAATGGCATGCCTGAGACAAGTTTACAGGGCTATGGCCAGGGACTGCCGGAGGACCCCCACCCTTCCGCTAACCAACATTAATAACCAGGACATGGGAGGGATTTCTTTGGAGGCGGGGGGGTCGTACAACCCCCCGGCCGTATTTATTAAAAACATACAAATAAATCAAAAATTTAAAGAAACAATTTTACACAATTACGCAGAAAACGTTCTATGACATTCTATTACAATTGATATATACAGATATCAGATGGCTAACCTTAACATACTTCTAGTACAAGGTATTTCCTATCCAAATCTAACATAACAGACACATTATACAATATTTGCTTTCTGCATATCCTATTTGGGCCTACGGCAAGGTCACTAACTGGTGTCAGATCCTTATCACTTAAATCACACCCTCCTGTCGGAGCGCGCATGCGCAGAGGGCCCGTTTACTGTGGGGGTACACCCCCTCCCCGGTTACCCCCGTATGCCCTATTAACCACGCCCTTCCGTCGAAGTGCGCATGCGCAGAGGGCTCGCTTACCGTGAGGGTACTTTGGCCCCCATATGCTCTATTAACTCCATTAAAGGGGGCCCTTGACGTGTAAAACCAACCCACTTCAGTGTTCCTGACCACCCAATCCTCCTCAAGTTGCAGGGTCATAATGCTGGGGCAGGCCTACTCATAGGAACTTGACACACCCTCTTGGAGCCACTACCTGGCCTCCGTCATTAGCATCATGGTGCACCAGATATTCATGCCTCCCCTGTCAATGCTAAACGTTGTTGGTGCAACTATACCATTGTAAGGCTAAGCTCTGTGCAAGCCTACCTTCCTACTACAGAGCCTACTAACACCACGCAGTGTCAATTATGAACGCGCCCGCAAGCACAGGCGCCGTCATAGCAGTAACCATTTCACAACCAGGGTGTTGTTGTGACGCCTCCTCGTAATACTTGTGCTCCTGGTCAAGCTGTGACATGTACACCTGTAATGCAGTGCACTGCCCATTTCCCACAACTGGCAACACACATGAGTGACAATTACAAACTTCAACTATAATGCATGGGTAGCACCTTCTCTTGCTGACACCGCTTGAGCCGTTGAATTGATCGCCCATCACCCTTGATGCCATTGCTTGCCGCTCCCGTTCCGGATGTACAGGTCCCCTTGGCTGTCCACCTCTTGCAGTTGTTGCGGTGTGGGGCTCTTCCCAAGTTTCCGCCATGGAACCGGTCATACATAAATGAAAAAACAAACGATTAGTGTTTCTGGCTTCCTGACGAAAGATGCAGTACACATGCCCGTATTACATTGCTGTCACATTCTAAGCCTTAGCTAAGATTAGCACCAGATGCATTCCCATCAAACTTACTACTGCAAGTGTTTAGCATAGCATCAGTTTGGTAGTATGACATTCATTAAGGAATAGACCTGGAGTCTACAGTGAATGCCATAGCACTTAAGGATAGTACAAAGTGTGAAGTGCATTGGAATAGCGCATTCATGGTTACTAAAAGGTATGCTGCCGCCAAGCACATTTCTTGCCAGGCCGATGCTATTGGTATTCCCGAAGTCCATCAACACATACGTGTATGAGCATATCTGTGTGATACGACACCCCCCAAAAGCTTACGTGTCCCAGCACATGGTGCCTAGGGCTTTAGACACAGGCCCCAAATTACTATGTATCGCAGCAACTGCTCGCAGGGATACCCTTGAAGGTATGACAACAGGGCCTGGGGTGTACTGTTTTGACGTCATCAGTGTTGAGAGTGTACCTGAGTGACCCTCCCTGAGGCGATTGTCAAGTAGGCCTGACCTCCCCACCATGTAAAGAAATCGCTGTAATATGTTAAGCATACCTCCCTCAGTAAGTAACGACCCCCTGTTGAAACCTGGAGCTCGCCCCAGAGGTAACCTATATGTAAAGAAAACAAGATTTGTGCCAATTTATTGGCAGTTCACTAACTTCGTGAGCTGACCCTACAGTGATAGGTCTCAAAACACATTTTTTTCAGGACACCCCTGCGGGTGGCACCACCGGTGGTGCCAGCCCACTAGCAGCATTTGACTTACAGGTCATGGCGGTAATACCCCCTAAAGGCCATATGGTATGATCACTGCAGCCACCTCCATGCGGTATAGCAGTCACACTGCACACTGTGCATAGTACCTTTGACCTGTCAATCAAGCCAGCCATGAAAATGGCTGCATCCTATCTGTTGATTACAATTCACAGCACAAAGTCCAGTAGGTATGAGCTACAAAACAATGGACCACTGTAATTTAATCCAGAGGTACTGGGGGATTTAAGAGAATATATGGAGTATGTCCTCCTAGCGAATACTTTAAACAAAAAATACTCCAAAAGCCACCTATTGAAAGAACAGATAGTTCATAGTAGGTAGTGCACATAGGAAAAAAAGGGGGGGAACCTGTGTGCAAGGTGGGATTAAACACTAACTAGCTAGGGATGTGTTGAATATGCTAACCATATCTATGTGTATGGAGGGGGGGCAACAATAATTGCTTTTAGTTACCCTCACACACCCTAGTGGTGTCATGCTTCATCATTGGGTCACCCCGACTCCTACAGGTCAGGGTGGGCTCAACCACAGTGTTGGGAAGCTCTTATGATAATGAAGGCAAAGGGGTATGTATAAAATACCTCAATCAGACCCCTGGTATCCCTTTATTCATGGGTCTGGTTGGGTTGGTAAAAAATAAGTAAAAATAGGGTCTGTTAAGATTTTTATGGTCCTATGACCCTAGTGAAGTGCCGACATGTTTCAGTCCTTGTAAGGCCATAAAGGTCCCGGACTTTCTTCAGGGCAAGATTCAGTGACCCCCTTATGTGTGGGGATGCTAAAGAAGGGGAACTCCCTACTCTATCAACGTGGCGAGGGAAGAGTAGCTTCGCCTCGTGTTAATGTTGTACTGTGAGTGAGGAATGCCAGGCTCCATCCAAATTATGTTGGGCGCAGGCTTCTCAGTAAGCGAGACTCTAGGGCATACTCTCTTGTTTAGAGGACGCTTCCTACCGGAATAAACAGTCCCGCTCCCCGGCTTGTAGCAGCTACAAAGAATGCTGAATTACCTTTATGCATCCACATCCATAGGTTAATAAGTACCTACTTCTAAAGCTCTTTAATAGTTATTTTGAGTGATCAGCTTTAACTCTATTGGTTTACAATTGCATGAGATGTGGAGTTTAATTGTCTAAGGGCCAGTCAAAAAGGTCTGATTAATGTCTGACACACTTCTTGGCACCACAGACTCTATTACTGTTCCCTAGTATGCACTCTTTAATCCTCCATGTTCCAGCTTTCAAATCCTACAATTAGAATAACTTGGCTCTCCTGCTATTATGGCAATGCCAAAATATGGATTACTTCCCCTTTAACGTTACAATCACAAAGCTCCGTACCTAAACATTTTTCTTCTAGACAACTCCTAAAGATGCGCATGTTTCCTAGATATGTTTGCTTTCATTCAATGTTTCTGAATATCTAAAACCAATACTCTTTTTGGCAGCACTGTCCGCAATAAGTACGACATGAACTCAAATCAAGCATTGTGAAATGTAGAAATAACTATTATCTGGTCAAAGAGGCTTAATTAATTTTTAATGCGAATTTTGGTCTAACTTTCTCGTTTACGCAATCCTAATTGTCTTTCCCCTGAGTGACCCGATATAAACTGTTGTAGATCTAAAAAGGAACAATGCAAAAAGTGATTATTGTCCTTCTTCAGAGTTTGGTGGACATCTTGTGCCACATCTCTGTCTACTAAACTGTCAATCCCCCTTCTCTGTTAAGAGTTGGGGGATCAGCCTTGTTTACGTTGGCGCAGCACCACTGGCAACGTGATCGGAACCATTGACTGAACGTCCATTCGGGGCCGCATTACACATGCAGCGCATTTTGCTTCATTGCACCTGTCGCACCTTTAGAATGGTGTGCCGTGCGCCGCATTATGAGGAATGCGCGGCCCCCATGGCAGTCACGAACCCGTGCTGCCCTGCAGGCAGTATATTCATGTGAAATACAGAGTGGATGTTTTACACTGAGCAGAGGATGTCTGGGTGGTCCATAGGACCTCCTTTACCCCCTCTAGAGGGCTGCTCTGAGGTAGGGTGACCAACCGTCCGTAAATTTCACGGACAGTCCGTAATTGGGACCTCACGTCCGTTGTCCGTGAGGATCCCTTTTATGGACACCTTTTGTCCGTAATTTTTGCCATCACAGGGAGAAGGCATCACCCCCGCTGATGGGGCCGCCTCGCGCTCCTTCTGGAGCAGACGAGCTGCCCCACCCGCCCATTGTCATTCTGCATGCCGGCTGATTGCCACACACAGAATGACAATGGGGCAGTCTGGAGGTGTTAAAGCCTCCTCTTGCCTTAGTGTACAGCAGGGCAATCTGTTAGAATAAAACGATCATGCTGCATCGTGAAAATTTTTTTTATTTAAACAAACCTGAAAAACAAGTTAAAAAGAACGGGTTATCGTTCTTTTACTGTCCCATCATTCTAGAATTGAAGTATTTTCAATATTATTTTCAACAAAGCCCTGGTTACTGCTTTTTTTTTTAAGGAATTAACACCAATTGACAAAGCCAATAGTCCTGGCTTCTTGTTGGTGTAACGATACTTGCTGTATTATATATCTGGATGCAATGACAGAAACAACATAATACCAGTCTGGCGGAACACTATGCTAAACGCAGATATTTTACCTAAGTGTTTAAACCACGCCCTTAATTACATCGAACACACACTTTGTAGAGACCCCCCACGTTTTTTTACACCATTGAAAGCCCTGGAAACAACACCATGTCACAGTCACCTCACATCCTGGCACTGTGCATCATGCATGACTCATGCTTTCCACTTTTTCAGATTGCCTATGTGCAGGGGCATAGTCAACCCTCCCCCACCCATCCCTTGCTTTAGGAACTACAGCGAGGTGAAGTTCTTAATGGGACTCTTCTGTCTGCAACTCTGCAGACAAAGGCTCAGCTCATAATATGAAACGGTGGGTGAGTAAATAAGTAAAGGAATGTGTGAATGGCTGGATGGATTACTGAAATGATGAATGGATGAATGAAAGGGGGAATGGATAATGAAAGAAAGGATGGATGGATGAGTGAATGAGTGGAAGTATGGATGAGAAAAAAGGTAAATAGATGGATGTATGGGTGGAAGGGTAGATGATGGGCGAGTGAATGGGGGTATGGATAAGTAAGTGAATGGATGGCTGGATGGGTGAAAGGGTAAATGGCTGGATGGGTGAGTGAATAGATGGATGGGTGGAAGAGTGGATGGATGACTGTACAGATGGATGGGGTGAAAGGGTGGGTAGATGAATAATGGATGGATTAGTGAAAGGGTGGATGAAGGGATGGATGAGTGAAATGATGGATGGACGGATATATGGTGGATAGGTTTGCAAATGGTTGACTATGTTTGGATACAGATGGGCACACGGATGGAAGGACAGAATGAATGGTGAAAGACTGAATGATGGATGAAAGAATGATTACACCTTGCAGCACCCATTATCTTAAGTAACATTTCCTATACATTGACTTTCACGTTAATATGAGTCATTGTCTCTATAAAATGTATGTGTGATGTAACGTACTCCGACACCCTGCCATACATACTTAGGATGCGTAACACTATAAAAAAAATTAAATACACATGAGAGACGGTCTAAGTGAAGTGAGGGGCATCAATGGAGGGTGGTAGCAAGGCCGGACTGGCCGGACCGGGCATCAGGTGTTTCACTGGGAGGCTGAAAAGGGGGGGGGGGGTTGTTACTGGGGGGCTGTCACTGCAAAGCTCCCTGTAAATCCAGTAGTTTTCAATCAACAATAAAAGTGGCCTCACTTATATTCAGGTGTGGTTCACCCTTGTCTGGTGACTAATGTACCTGCTGGATCGAGATATAACTTTTGAATTGTCTAAGGTAGAAAGCTGCGGCCATACTGAAAAACCATGGCGTGCACGATTGTCTCAATCTAATATAAACTTATTTTGACTTGCACTTAGGTGGTTGTCTATTTACTTACTTATATACTATTGTGCGACCACCTCTGACGTGTCTGTAAAACTTACCTTTTGTCCCAAAGTTTTGTCCTGAATTTTGACCTTTTGTCCTGAATTTTTGTCCTGAATTTTGTCCCTTTGTCCTGAATTTTTACACTCACTGTCCTGAATTTGAACCTATACCAGTTGGTCACCCTACTCTGAGGGGGCGCACTGACAGCGAGACACATTTTAGGTGGCACACTAATAGTGCACCTCCTGAGAGCTCCTTTGCCTCAGTACCTGCGTTGCTAATATGCACTGTTGCAGAGGCAAAGGGATTCCCTCAGTTGCATGAGGTACACCTCCAGGCAAATGTGGGAACGCCCCCTGGTGAAAGCGCTGGCACTTTATGATTACACAAGGGGCCGCACAAGCGCCTGCTGCACCTTCTGTAATATAAAGTGCCCCAGGGCACTTTATATAATACGGCCCCAGATATTGGGTTGCACGTCAATCAACCATTCACCCTATTTAGGTAGGACGTCCCAATGTAACCTTTTCTTTTTTGGTATCGCCAGTAAAAGCCTGGCAGTACTAACACCAAAAAAATAAAACAACGAATAAGGAAACACCCCAAGGTGAGGGAAGGAAGGACTTGCATAAACCACAATATTGTAGGACTTGACTGTTCTTGCTGGTGATCACACATGGAGGATTAAATGCCTTAAAACCACTAGTTTTTCAATTTGCATGCATTGACTGCATCGCTCCGGTCTGCTCTCCAGAGAAGTTAAAGTACATCAATCGTTTCATTAGAAATGTAAACATTTGTATTAAAATCAGCAATTTGTGTGAAATCGTTTAGCACGGCTTTTGTTTGGTTTTCTATTAAACGCTACACAAATAGTAACAGCCGTTTTGATGTTCTTCGTCTCTGTATTTCTTTTGTCATGTGTCAAACCTCACACGTCTTGTACCAGATATGATAATCCCGGAAGGCAATGCGCTTGTGGCTGTGTTGGTCCACGCGGATGGAAATGGTACAGAGGAACAATCTGCGCGGCGGAGATATTAAAAGCACACCTACAGCTATCTGACTCTGTTCACACTCCAGATGTTGTGACCTCGGGGCAGCAAAAGCGCTCAGATTTTCACAGAGCCCTTTGAACTTTTCTCCGCTCACTTACTGAATGATTGATGTTGAACCTGGAAGGCAGCACCGCTTACATGAATAAACATCCCGCCTGTGGGATGTTTACAGCTCACTTCGAGGAATATTAATCATAGCCGGGATCTGGAAAGGCGAGACATGGCCAAAGAAATTGCTTAAGCGGCTCTTTCGTCTCAGAAACTCTTTCAGTATGAGTTTGGCGAAAACCACGGCCTTATGCATCTTTTCATGGCGACCCCAACGCCCTCCATGTTTCGGGAAGGTGTGCTATAAATCCACTCACAAAATGCGGCTGCAATTTGTTCACCAACTTTTTGCGAAATTGCGATCACAAACCGTTGATACATAGCATTCCGAAATGCAGTTGGAAAGATAAGCTTAAACATGTCCGATTTGCGATTCGGAATGCATTTCTAATGCCATTGTGTAATTCAGTAACCACTTACCTCATCAAAAAATGGGTTTAGGACATACTAAAAAAAGTTAGCAAACCCTACAATTTGGCGAATGGCAGGGTTTGTGACTGCTAAATGGCTTTGTTAAATCAGGCGGGCTCACTGAGGGATCGTATGTCTCATTTTCTTCAATAGGCCAGGCATCCAATCCTGTGGCTCAGAGTTTCATTGTATTACTGCTTCAGCATTCACCTGTGACCTCTGAGGACTCTTTGGTCGTTATTTATGAGAGTTGTTGCATAGCGAAGCAACACTTCTTAGTGCGCCCTCCTTGCGACACCATGGATGCACCGTATTTACAGTAGAGTGCATCATGTTGCAGGGAATTGCAGCTGCGTCAGTATTACTGATGTGTCTGTAGGCTCAAAAGTGACCGATTTGCTCGGGTGTATCTGAAAACAGATGCAACTCCAGCAATGTGTCCTTTCACATGGGGCAAGCCCCATGTGAAAGGGCCTGGTTCACCCTTACGCCTGCCATGAGGCAGGCGTAAGGTTTTGATGCAATGGCGTCCTAGAAGTGGTGCACTGAAATCTTATAGATTTCAATGCACCACTACTACAAGGCTTTATGCAGGAGAACGCCCACCCTGCATATATTATACCTGACACAGGTGTAATGTTGTGCAGGGGTTTAAAAAGTGACGCATCTGCCTAGATGCTTCACTTTGTAAATAGGGCGTAACATGGAGCATTATTTACACCGCTGGTGCGTCATAAATAGTGATGCGGCAGCAGCGCAAAAGTGTTGCAAGGCCTTTTTTTCCAGATGAAGTCATATTAAGCCTTTTTTGCAATATTGCCTGCACTCTGCATTACTATGCAATCAGACTCGTGCCAACCTGCATGGAGAAACCTCCTTAAATTTCTACTCCACACAAAGCTGCAAACGATTCCACCTGCCATGCTTTCCATTAAGTGTTCAAAAATACAAGGAGAAACGAATGAGTCAGAGGCCTACATTATTGATGATATAAAGACAGAGAAGCTGAAGAATGCGTTTATTTGTCTGAGGCCTTTGTGGGTATGCTCGAGGGTCGGTTGCTTTAAAGCTGTGGAGGCATGTTTGAAAGCACTTCTAAGGTTAGTATGAAATAAAAATCGACCTTTTTTAGCGTTTAAAAATCACCAAATAATTTCCAGAACGTATTTGACAGTGTGAACGTCGGTTTAAAAGAATTCCACTTTATCTAATAAATAAGGAATTCCGATCATTCTTTTCAGGTAAGTATCATAATACGATTCCCGATTTTGAAGGTAATGCAGGGACGATGGCTTCTGCATTGCCTATAGATTGAAGTAGAAAGAGTGTGAAATAGCACAGATAAAGGTGGATACACTGCGATTACGCTCTTGCAGAGAATATACAAAGGGCTAGATGTATGGCTGCTAGAAGTAGCGACTAATGTGCGCAAAATTACAACTCTCAAATTGCGAGTTGCTAAATCTAATGTACTTAGAAAACTGCCCACCGAATTGTGAGTCACAAATGACTTGCATCACTCTTAGAGATTAATCAATTTGAGAGTCACTAACTGGTCTATAATAGTGACCCTAGGAGCAACTTGCAATTTGAGGTCACAAATAGCGAGCGCTGTTTAAAAAATAGCAGAATCCCTTCCTGAGACAGCAGAAAGACCCCAAAACAGGAAGTGGTGTCCCAGGATGTTGGAAAGTGGATTATTAGTAGTGGTAAATACGCATCTACCACTGGCAATAATGCCTTTAGCACAATATAGGGCTCAGAATAGGTCTTAGAAAATGATTCCCATGCTCAACGCTTGGTAGTTTGGCTGCAAGCAGGCAGGCTTAACTTTAAAGACAGGTATGTAAAGCATTTAAAAACGACAATTCAGTAAATAATTAAGGCACAATACAAAATAAAAATCAACTACACTTTGTAAAAATAGGAAATATTTTTTTCTTAAATGACACGAAATCGAAAAAAGTCCAATGTAGGGAACACAAGTATGAATTTTTTAAAGATTTAGCACTATATTGCAGATGCAAACCTTTAGCGCCTACTGGGACATCTGGTCATGCTAGACCTGGAAAAAGTCAAAGTTTAAGACAAACCACGATGGAGCCTTGAGAGGTCAAAGCTTTTACCTTCTGACTTGGAAACCTTTCTGTAGCAATTATTCCGGGATCCCTCGAAGATCCCAGCCATTTTAGATTCAGTGAGGGTTTCCTGACTTTCCTTGTGATGAGCTCCAGATCAAACTTATGGAACTCAGACCTCCAGAGCTTTCTAGTGTGATGAACCAGAGATCTAGGCTGGCTCACGGTTGAAGGTGGGCAGCTAACTCTTGCGGTTGGTCCCGGTCAACTCGTCGGACTTAGAAACTTTTACAGAACATTTTCTCCTGGGGTCACTCAATGCTCCTCACCAGGTTGGATTCAGTGAGGGTCGCTGGCTTGGGTTTTGACCAGCTCCCAGTCAGACTGCGGAAGTTGGATCTCCGGAGATTTTCATTGGGACGAACCTGCAGGGCCGGCTCACGGTTTAGGGTCTCCGGCTTAGCCCGCCAGGTCAAGTCAGCCCAGTTATGGAGCTTTTTCCCAAAATGACTCTAAACTTCTAGGACTTCTTCCTGAAATTCCTTTGGGGTGCAAAAGAGCCCAAAACGTACTCCAAGGGTCTGGAAGCTCCAAGATGGTCCTTGCAAGTTTGGGACTTCAGTTCCCATAATCCACTTGGACAAAGCCCTTACAAATCCACTGGTAGCACCCCAGGCTGGGGATTCTTGGTGGTGATGGTCCAGGTGCGTTCTGTTACCCGTAGCTTGCATGGAGTCCACTATTTAGTTCTTTTGAAGCAAGTTAGGTCCACAGGGCTGTAGTTCCAGATTCTGCAGCAGGCACCGTCAAGTCAGAGTGCAGGGCGCTGGTTGGTGCAAATCACACCTTTCACCATGGACCCTTCTTCTTCCTCTTGTTTCAAGCAGCAGATCTGAGAGCACTGCCCCTCTCGGATACTTATTCAGTGTTCTCTGAGTCACACAGGAGGGCACTCTTGTCCAATGAAGAGTAGGTCAACATCCCTGAGCATGGCCATTTGCTCCAAAGTGTGGCACAATTGTCTCCAAGAAAGCACTATTTCTCCAAATGCAATATGGCTGAAGTCTCAACAGAGAGGCAAGAGCTGGCTAAACTAACCTACAGGATTGCTCATCTCCATATTCTCCCTCCCCCTGGCTACTGCACATTCCTGCCTAAGCCTGCCATCTGGCTGGGTTCAAATAGTAGAAGTGTAAATGAAACTGGCTTCTTCTGCCTGTCCCCAACTTCTTTTGAAGGTCATGGTTTATGACCCCCTACCCCTGGCTCTGGCATTCCTATGTAGCAGAACCCTCTCCTCCCAGAATGGCATTTTCACCCCAGGGGCTACTTATCACCCCTTCAAAGCAACCTGTCTAATCCACTTATCTCTGGCCAATCATGGCAGACTACTGGAAGGTGAAATTTTGGCTCACGGACAAGAAAGACTTCTAACTTCTTGTCTGTACATGTTAGGATAAATTTAACAATAGCATATTGTTGGATGTATCAATACCATTTTAGTAAGTCCTTGAACGATATTTTCAGGTTTTCCTGGCGGGAATTATTAATTAATAACTTCTTGCCATGTTAACCTATGTGGCTGGGCATCTGCAATGGGGAAAATGAACTAGGCAATTTATTGAATACCACATCTTATAAAACATATTTTATAAGGACCCTGAATATATCTACAGGAACCCCATCCCGGGAACACCTAGAGAGATGTTAGGGGTTCTCAATATGTCAAAACATTGCAGACCCTCACTCCATAGTGCACCTAGCACAATATTCGATTCTGGGAAGCACTTTACTACAATGTGGAGATTAAAATATGTGCAATTTCACTAAATCCAGGTAATTTAAAACCTATTTTATACGGGTCCTCCTTCCAAGTACCTTATTCCCCCACCCCTTAGACATCTAGGGGAGACCCTGGGGGCACCTAATATGCCAAAATAGTGTAGTTTATTAATTTGTAAGTGCCCAAAACACCAAAGTCGAGTTTGGACACAAGTTGCACTTTAAAAGTAGCGCTGCAACAAAGGACTGCTTTTTAAAAAAAACATTTTATTGTTTTATTTCAACAATCAGTCGTACAATGAGCAATATAAACAAGAAACAGGAATGAAACATATAATAGAACAAGGAAAAAAAAAAGAGAAAAACAAAAAAGACTTAAATCCATTTAGAAATTGGATCCCAAATTTTTGATCCTTGCCTTTTTTTTCCTATCCACTTAAGCCTATACATAGCCATTTCTAGATGATATATAGAAAGCAGCTTACATTGCCACTGATTGGGTCGGCATCAATTCCCATAGTTTGGGATACATTTAAATCAATAGTACGTGGAGAGACATTAAAATATGCCAATCTTCAATTAAGGAATAAACTGAATAAATTAAAAAAGGATTGTGATACGCTATTACATGCAGAGAAACAACTAGCTGAAAGTATTACATTTAACAGATATATAGAGGAGTCTCAACTTGACTTATCAATTAAACGAAGTTTAGTCTATGCCCATATAGCCGATCAGGTAGCCTCACATCATACTCAATACAGGACAGAAAGCTATGAACTGAGTGAACAAATTGGTAAAGTGCTGGCGCAAAGATTACGCCAAAGAACTATTGCTAATGATATTCTTAAAATACAAGATCTTAATGGGGACATTAAAACTTCAAAAGAAGATATATTGGCTGCATTTAATGAATTCTACAAATTATTATACCACCAACCTGATAGCGTATCTAATTCTGCTATTATGCACTATCTGGACAATATAAACACCATAGAAATGTCTCCAGAACACGCAGAGCTTCTCAGTGCCCCAGTCACCTAGGAGGAAATTGAAGCAGCCATTACTGGACTTGCGCTTGGTAAAGCCACAGGTCCGGACTCTATTCCTTTAGAATTTTATCGAGTCTTCAGAGGAGTTTTAAAGTTAGAACTGATGAAGATTTTTTGTTCTGCTTTCGCTGGTAATCCACCAGAGTCATGGTCTTATGCCACTATAGTTATTTTTTAAAAAGAAAGGTAAAAACAGTGAAGATCTAGGGTCATATAGGCCTATCTCACTAATCACCACTGATAGTAAAAAAAATTCAAAGATCCTTGCTAATAGACTGAATCCATTGATGCCCACTCTCGTATCTATTAGACAACACAGCTTTATATCAAAAAGAGATACCACAGACCATGTTAAAAAAATAATTGTATTATTAGACTGGGCACAGGCCTCTGAATCCCCAGTCGTGGTGGCCCTGTTGGACGCAGAAAAAGCGTTCGACAGGGTCACCTGGGAATTTTTATGGGCTGTTTTGCTTTGGATGGGCTTTTCTAATACATATATTAAGGCAATTAAAGCTCTTTACCGTCAACCCAATGCTGTCATAAGAATAACCGATTCACTTTCCAGGGGTTTTGCGATAACAAGGGGGACAAGACAAGGTTGTCCTTGCTCCCCCTTGTTATTCACCTTATACTTAGAACCATATTTACGTAAGCTATCCTCTGATATAGATATTATACCTGTAAAAATTGAAAGTATTTTATTTAACGTATTTGCCTACGCCGATGACGTGGCTGTAACCACTATAGATATCAGACGTGCTCTACCAAAAATTATTTCCTTGGCTGAAGCATTTGGTGCTCTGTCAGGCTACAAATTAAACGTGGCCAAAACTCAATTAATCCATTCTGATGCCGGCCGACCTAATGACCTAGTTTTTGACTCTGAAGCTCAATACCTTGCGATAACCATTTCATCTAAGATTGATGAGATTGTCCGACTTAATATTGAACCCGTCTTAAACTCCTCGAATAAAACCTTAGAGAGATTAAGTAACTTACATTTCACTCTTTATGGTCGGGTTAATATAATTAAAATGTTAATGTTTCCCAAGTTTTTATATTTATTTCGAACCATACCTCTCTTGTTTCCGGCCTATTATTTTACAAAGATCGATAGAATGGTATCTAGGTTTCTTTGGGGGTATCATCGTTCCCGTCGAGCTCTGAAATGGTGTTTCTTGCCCAGGCTGAAAGGTGGGTGGGGAGTCCCTAATTTTCGGTTGTATTATTTCCTTATATCTTTAAGATATATGGGTATACTTCTTTTTCCGGATATTATTACTGAAGAGTCTGTTTATCCCTCAGTTTATGAATTACTGTTAGGCAAGGCGGCTCCTCAATGTTTAGTTAAAATTATTGAACCCAGTTATTATAAAAAAACTAATTTAAAATTATTTTAGCTTGCTTTCAAATCTGGCGACAAATTAGGAAAAAAATTCTTTGTTTGGGTGATATTAACCATTATACCCCAGTGTTTAATAATCATGCCATTTCACCTGTTTTTCATGATCCAATTCTAAGAAGATGGCTTCCTTTAGGAATCCAGGTCCTGGGTGATCTATATGAAGACACTCAATTCTCTTCATTTTCTGCCCTTCAAATTAAATATGGTCTACGGAAGAATCATTTTTTTAAGTATCTTCAGATCCGGAGTTTTCTAGAATCTAAAGGCCTTCTCATTAATTGCTGCATGAACCCTAATAAGATATTAGAAACTATTATGAATGCCCAAAAAATAGGTCCGGTCTACCAAAATGCTATTAACCAATTAGAAGACGATCTCTCTCTTACAGAGAATAAGTGGCAAAGGAGGCTAGACTCTGGTAATATCGATATGGGAAGATCAATTGAGTTATCTATCAAGATACTTTTTAATGGGTCGCTCCAAAGTCAACATTATATGTCGATTTTTGATCTTTATTATTCTCCTGTTAAAATTGCCAAATGGAAGACTGGAGATGATTCAAGATCTAATCGTTGTGAAGAGATGGATGCGGATTCTATCCACATGTTTTTTAAATGTGAGAATCTTTCCCGATTTATTACTGATATCGAATTGTTTATTAATAATAATCTAGGGGTCGTTGTGAAATTTTCTCCAGAACTGGTAATTTTTGGCCTTCAAGCAGATCAGTCTGGGGTTAGATCTACTTCTGAAGAAGCTTTTTTGTTTATTTGTATGTCCGTTTTCAGTTTTTACATAACCTCTCGCTGGATTGATTCCGAACCTCCAGGACTACTTTTAAACTGAACTTAGGTCTCAGCAGTGCACACATACAAGTGCAGAAATGGCTGTCATGCCCTATTAGATACTAGGGACTTAAAGGTAGTTTTAATCCCTCTTCCCTATTATGAGCTAGGGCCTTATAGGGTAGGTCATGCCAATCATGAGGGTACTCTGTCCATAGTGCACCCTAGTGAATGTAGGTGTTTTGACTGTATTCATGTTGTTTCAGCATAGCACTGGCCCTGGGTCTGGTTAGGCAGAGGCCAGGGTCAGTTAGAGTCAGTTACTATTAGTACCCGTCAGCAAAAAAAAATGGGGATTACTTTCCAACAGAGGAGGATCCTGATCAGCAGTCAGAGCTAATGGTAAGGTGCAGCAACTTAAACCTACACTGCAGGGAGGCTCCACACATGCCACTAAAATTGCCAGCAAGCAGAGCGAGAAGGCAGCAAGAGAGTGCCGCCGCAAGAGTACATTTTCAGAGAGGGAATTAGACATCTCCGTTGAGGAATGCTGCAATAACGATGAACAGCTGTTTTGGAGTGCATCTCAGACTGTGACTGTTCCGGTGCCTGAGAAGTGAAAAATTTGGAGGAAGATGCAGCTGCGCATCAATGCACAGGTCTATTGATGACATCAAAATAAGGTGGTATGACCTGACAGGACAGAATGGCAGAACAGCTGCGTGACGTCCAGGGAACAGGAGAAGGTCCATCCAATTACACTCCACCCTCACCTGCAGAAGAAATGGTGGAGAGTACATTGGAGACAGAGGCAGGGTGTGGATTTGGGTACCTCAAAATATCCCAACCCCCACTACACCCTTGTAAGTGCAATTTGTCTTCTATATCAGCATTCCTGTCTTAACCCTGCTCTCCACATGCTTGCTACACACCCTTCTATAGATACACTTAGATGCTCCATTTAAATAATCAAACAGTCACAGCTGGTGCATTATAGGAAACATTGTCAGAGACATAAAGTGCAGTTAAGGACTGACATAAGCTGAACAATATAGTACTACCAGTGAGATGGTGTCTCTCTCTTTTTGCAACATAGATACACCTCTGGGAGGAGAGGAAAGGCCTGATAATGTAGGGCCAGATGGAGGAAGGACAGAAGGGGGCAACAGGGCATCAGCCATGTTGTTCCCATGTCCAGGGCAGAGCGGCATCCAGCTCACCACAGGCTTCAGCGATTCAGTCCCCAGCATCCCACCAGTCATCCTCAACCAGATGCAGTCCTGTCACCATGATCTGTCAACTACGTCAAACACAGCAAACAAGGACGCAGCTGTAATCAAGTTCTGAAGTTCTTTCCCAAGCAGGATCAGGCGATCAGGTGGTGATTTGTGGTTTTGAACAGCCCATGCTGAAGGTTTAGCGTCTGCAGCAAAAACAAATAAGGCAGTTAAGAAACAAGCTGAGCCAGGGAGGCAACAACATTAGCCAACAGCTGGCGGACAGCCAAGCACGGCTGGAGGAGAAATTTGATGGCCTTACAAGTGCATTTGGACAACTGTGTACCAAATTGTGAGAGAAAAGAGGGCAATAAAGGTGCATGGAGTGTGGCCGGGGAAATACGATGGAGGCAATGACCAGGGCAATTGGGAGACAGGCAAAGGCAACCACCCAACATCCAAAGTCCACCCTGGGACTGCAGGTAGAGATGGGCCACTTTAGTGGAGATGTTGTGTGAGGGTGCAACAATAGCAGCAGCAGTTTAGGGGATACTGTCCACCACCATTGCCATTGGAAGAACAGGAGAGGCAGAAGACTGTAAGGTGTCTATCCATAGTAGTATCTCTGATTCAGACACATAAATGCAGCATAAGTGCTGCAGTCACCAGCCTCACATTCAACCTGCCATATCCTCCTGCTGGACGTAGAGGACGTAGAGGAAAGAGGAAAGAAATAACTGAAAACTGACATTGTGCCATAATCTTTGCCCCAAATATACTTTATGTTTGTGGTGCAGTAACCATTCAACATGTACATTTTGTAATGTTATGCTGATAAGGATGGATGAGCTGTCCAGCAAGGATTTTGTGTACCCTGAAAATAAAGGGAAACATATGTTATGAGATCTATATTTTGTATTGTCATTTGTAGAGGGTAGTGTGTCACCAGATAGCTCATAACTTGCAAAGTGATGCCTGGCTATGTGGTCCTTGTGCCCTCTTCCCTCTGGTGCTGTGCTTCCCTCAATTTTTTGTTGGGTGGGTGGGCCAGGGTCATCTGATGCAGACACATCTATGGCTAAGCGTCTCCTGCAGGCAATGTTGTGGAGCATGGCACAGGTTGCCACAATTCTGCACACAGTCCTAGAGGCATACTGCAAGGCTCCGCCACTCCTGTGAAGGCACTGGAAGTGTGATATGAGGAGGCCAAATGTGCACTCAATCAGAGTCATGGTGTGCCTATGTGCCATGTTGTAACACCTTTCATATGGGTTGTGGGGAGACAGGTAGGATGTGAGGATCCACGGCCGTAGGGCATACACACTGTCACCTTGTGAGAAACATATAAGGGTGAGACAACATACACAGAGTAATGAATGTACAAATACATTTTACTGTGGGCATGACATTCCAATACCTAGTAGGTATCCTTCATCAAAATCCCCTCCTTCAAGTTGTTGGTATATGCCACTGTGCCTATAGATGTAGGAGTCGTGGGTGCTCCCTGGATATTTGCCCACAATGTCCATGATGTTGTGTGCATTGCAGACAACTTAAATGTTGAGGGAATGTGAGTTTTTACAGTTCCAGAATATGTATTCTATGCGAGATGGGGGCATATGTGCCTATGGGTCCCATTTATGCATCTGATGACCTGTGGAAATATTGCTATCCGGTAGAACTGCATTTTAGTATTTTGCATTTCCCAGTCATCCCAGGGCAGTTAGATGTGTTGGTGTATGTGGTAGAGCATGGCATCTAAGAAATTGTGAAAGAAACATGAAAGAGACCTCTGAAACACTCCTCTGGCCACTGCAATGACATCTTGGTAACTACCACTGGCCAATAGGTGGAGGCAGCACAAAACCTGACATGGGTGGCGATGTCATTGTTGCACTGGGCTCTTCTTCCCAGTTGTGATTTTAAGGTGGCTATTAGCTATAGAACCACATTGCTACTTAGCCTGTACTGTTCATATATTGTTTCCTCTATCTTCACAAGCATGGTTAGCCTGACTCTAAAAATCCTCTCCTGCCTCCTCTCTTGCCTCTGAGCAGCCAAAATCCACATCCTCTTCACTATCATGTACAGGGCAGCTATTGTTGAAAGGTTTCTGATGCATTCTGGGCATGTTTTTGTAGCTTGGGCCCTTCACCACCTGTTTTGGATTCATGGTAAATTGCATGTGCAAACAAATCATATTGTGCTTACTTGCAAATTGCCACTCTTCTGTACATGATGGTTAGTGACTCGCAAATAGTGACTCGGTATATGAGCCATGGAAATTTCACCTGCTCATATTCGGGCGCATCACAATTGCTGATTCGCAAATTCCTGTCATACATCGCGTATGGCACATTTTGCATTTGCAAATTGTTTGCAACCATTTAGTGGCCCACAAAACATTTATACATCTGGCCCATAAACTCTTATTAATAGAGGTCAAGAGCCGCATGAAGTAATGGCCAAACTGGAAGAAAAAAATAATCTTTTAGGTCTGGCTAGAAACAAAGGAAGCTAATTTTCACAGCTTACACAACCAATAGACTGGTACCTATGCAATTGGATTGCCCACTCCATCTTTTGGCTGCAGCAGTAGTTTTTATGTTGCTCACAATTTGAGGCATTGGTCACAGTAACTGTCATTCATGATGTATGAAGTATTGCCTGCACACTTGTATTAACCAATTCATTGGTTCAGTCGAATATGAACCTGCATAGGGAATAACAACCTATTTTTTATTTTTACTTTTAGCAGTGGAGCTGGAATGTCCACAAAAAGCAACATTTTCTCTAAAGGTCATTATGTCATTATAGATTCATTATTCATTATTAGTTCATTACTGGGATGATTTTGGTATCGAAATAATAGTAAGAAGGGGCAAAGCTCAAACACTCCGGTACTTGCTAAAAGTACATTGGTTGAAATATATTTGAATAGTGCTGGGAGAGCATCATGACTTTGAATTTGTTGAAAATGACTTAGCATCAGTGGCTGAATGAGTTTAGTTTTCAACATACATTGATTTTTGGGACTGGCAATGAATACTCATGTCATTTGTTCATTCCCTTTGTTTGGTGTCATAGAGAATGCTTAAGCCCTAGCACAGTGGAGGCCCCCTGACTCATTACTGGCATCAGACTAATGGGACTATGACTCCACACTGCAACTGCTTCGAAGGTGCCCCCTGGCAATATGAGCCTCCTGACCTTCACAATGATGTGATTCCATCATCTGCCCTCCTCTGTTACTGTATTAAAACTCTATAGCTTCAGGAGCTAGATTGGCAACAGAGAAGATAGCCAGTGCATTACAATCTTTTTTAGGTAGGATGATTAATCACTCAGGTGTGCAGTTTTACCAAGACTATGCATTGACTGTGATGTTACTTTTTTAACATATAGCCAACTCAAAGTGTAGTGGTGGTGTGAGAGCAAAATTTCAATAATTTCTTGAAACCCAATATCTCAAAACCCCAACATTTGCCTTAGGCAGTTAAGTTCCGCACCCCTTGTCATTGATGCTGAAGTGAGACACCACCCTCCCCTTCAATCAGACACATTTAACAGGGTAAAATAATTTAAGAACTGAGGGGCATATTATCAAGGACAGGCGATACATTATGGCCGCTTTTAATGGCAGGAAACTGCCGATAAAGTGGCGATAATGGCCTTGATAATATGCTCTATGAATTCCAATCGAAGCCCATGTTAGATGTGAACACATCTAACATGGGCTTCGATTGGAATTCATAGAGCATATTATCAAGGCCATTATCGCCGCTTTATCGGTAGTTTCCTGCCGATAAAAGCGGCGATAATGTATCGCCTGTCCTTGATAATATGCCCCTGAGTTCTAGATCCAAATTAAGGGCCCGATTAGGATGGCAGACGGACTTGCGTCCGTCCGCCACCCCAGAGGTGGAGGGACCGTTCGCAGGGGCAGCGGCGGTCCCTCCGTGCAAATTAGGATGTGACCGCCACCCTGGCGGTCACATCCTGGATATTTAACATTGCGGTGGGTGCTGCTTCAAGCAGCACCCGCCGCAATGTTAAAAGTGCATGTTTAACATTTACATGCACAAAGCGGCAGGCACCGCGCGGTGCCTGCCGCTTTGTGCATGTAAATACTGGGGGGTACCATAGGTACCCCCCATGTGCACCCCCCACCCGCCTACACCCTGGGGGCCCGCAACGGGCCCCCAAAATCAAAAGTACACATGCTTTTCCACGGCGGAAAAACCGCCGCGGAAAAGCATGTTTACAAATGCTTCCTAATTTGGCTGACGGTGTCTGATAGACACTGCCAGCCAAATGAGACCTTTTCCGCCGCGGTTGTAATCCGACCGCGGCGGAAAAGCTGCGGACAGAAACCAAGACCCACCAGCCATCGTAATGCGGCGGTGGGTCTTTGGTGACTCTGCAGAGGATTTTCCGCCTCCTCCGGGCCGGAGGTGGCTTCCGCCGGCCCGGAGGAGGCGGAAAATCCTCCATCATAATGAGGCCCCAAGTTTTTATGAGTTAATACAAAATAATTAATAGATCATTACAAAATAATGAAGAGTTTTAGCCATGAAGACTTAGTAACACAAATTAATCCTAAATCATAACAGAACCCTAGTCAATTAATAAAAGTCCCACTACATTTCCAAACTCATAAAGAGTACTGACAAATATTAGTGAAGAAGAAATTTCTCAGGAAAGTCGAAAAGAGTCCCCGGAGGAAAATGAGAAATCACCCCAATTTTTCAAGACCAGGGGTTTTTATTCACATTTTATGCCTTTTAGTTGATTACAATGCAAATTTAGCATAGCATGATCATGGTTGCTCACAATTTGAGGCATTGGTCCCAGTAACTGTCATTCATGATGTATGAAGTATTGCCTGTACACTTGTATTGACCAATTCATTGGCTCAGTCGAGTATGAACCTGCATAGGGAATAACAACCTATTTTTTATTTTTACTTTGTGAAGAGAAAAAGTTGCAGCGAACTGCTGATTAGGAGGAGTAATGAGGAGGAGCAAGATGAGCAGAACTCCAGAAACTGCATCCATTTTAATTATACGTCAGCTCGTATTAAAAAAGTGGCATAACTATACTACATTATTATCACTCTTCTAAATGAGATATGTATATTGTTTCAAGTCATTAAAATAATTAATTCACCCAAATTATTTATCATCCAAAATCTGAAAAATGTGGTATTTACATTCAAAGGCAAACTGTAACTTTAGTTTGATTGAAACCAAGTGTAACACAAAGCTACTCAATGTGCTCCTACCTTGTGTTTCTATGCATCAAGAGGGCACTCCATGGGTGGTGCATTCAACGACTCGATGTAAATCCTTATCTAGAAAGATTTGTGGTCAGGTATTTGGGCCAAAATCCTGTGCATCCTAAAGCATACGTTTTATACTGAAAGGGACCCCATCCTGTACAAAAAACTATGCTTACCCATTACAGATACCCTCACACTCTGACAGATGAGTGTGCATTGGCATATGGAAGCCAGAAGTACAGCAATGCAGGGAGAGAGCAGAACAGTGCCACATCTTAGTGGATTTGGTGGTGTTATGCTTTCTTCTGCTCACACAACACACCGCCACAACTTTACTTTTAGCGCTGTGCAGGAAAACATGATTGACCTAGGTGATGTGATTCTGTGTTAGAAGTAAAGAATTACACTAAGGACAGCTAAAGACTATGTGGATGTTTTCATGGGATACACGTCCTTTTGAATGTGAGAGAAATGCTACACCTTTGTGCGCTGATGAAACATTTGCCTATGGAGAGAGTATATAAGTGCATAGAGGAATATGACGGCATTGATGTGTACATTGCTGAATCATACACAGCTGAGGAATGGGGAGAACACACTGAAATCCCCTTAATAAATAGCCTAAAAGAATATTACTCAAAAAAACCAATTCAAGATTTCAAAATGGGGGTAATTTGTCTACATGAGAATGATGAACAGCAGACAAGCACGGATAGCTTGCAGGACATAGATGAAGTAGGCACACTGCCTTGAGCAGTTCTTTTCTTTTTAATTTCAACATGTTTTATTTTTTTATTTTTTTATACAATAACACATTAGCAATTCTGTTACAGGGTCAGCATAGTTTGTCCCGGGCGTAATTTATACATCAGTGTCTTGAAACATTGTGTCCCATTTGTTTAGCTAACCCCCCCAAATCGATAATTAGAGAAAAGAGAAGAAAGGCAGTCACAAAGGCTGAAGAAAAGGGAAAGAGGAGGTATGATTATGAACAGTTTGTTTCTTAACTATATACGCATGAAATGGGTTAAGGGCTCATTGAATATGGAATCTCCCTTCTGCCGAGGTGGTCCTTTTTCACAGCAGGGCCGTGTTTGATATCACAATTATACATTTCATTTGTGTTGGAACTTTAAAGTGCTTCAGAAAATAAGGCAAATATTTACAGAAAGGTGACGTCCTTGTAATGCATAGGCTTTTTCTTCACTTAAGTCAAGAAATGTGGGCTTAGAATTTGTTGACTCAGATAAAGTTAACCACCATTGTATCATCCAGAAGGTATCCTACTAAAGATCTGTGGCGGCCAAAGTCCTATGGGCAATGTGTCATCCCCTAAATTCAGATTCGATTCTTCCCTCATACTGCCCAAGGCAATGTCTACCTCTCTCACTGAATTTTCGATTTCAAGCTGAAAATCATCAGGGTTGCTGACGTTCCACCAATCACTAACCAATTCTAGGTATCTCTTTATTATCAAGACCTTTCAAGAAAGAGCAGAAGGGATGATGCTTTCCCCTATAGTTTTATACACTATATCTAACATCCCAGATTCCATTTCCTCCAAACTGCTTCAATCCATTGATTCAGTGTTATCCTCTTTTTTATGGAACAAGAAAAAACCACGTATGTCTATCTCAAAGTTATCACGTCCTAAAGCTGAAGGTGGTATTAACTTTCCGAACTTTCCCGCTTATCACAAAGCTTCTTTTTTGCGACAAGCTTCATACCGGCTGCTTGACTCTGTGGAGGATCATCCTCTTTGGATATGAGTGGAACTTTTGTTCCTTTCTCCTTTTTCATTCCAAGAATATCTCTCTTTTTCCCGCAAGCCCCAAACACTTTCCACACCATTAATCAAGTTCACCTCAAAATTATTGAGCCCTATATAGCCTTAACTTCATGCCAAATCCAAATCTTTTATGAATTCACCCATATGACATAATAAATCATTATTAATACGTAATAGACCTTTTTATTGGAAATCCTGGAGACAACGAGGTATAATTTGGATCCATCAGTTGTTCTCCAATAAATAATTTTTTTCGTTCTCCTCACTTAAACAGTTATACGCCTTTCCTGCCTCCTTCAAATTCTTCGTAAAGCTGTCCTTGATGTCTATACACCGTTATCCAATATCACTAATACTACTCCTACCACTCATACACATCATGATCTTTTCGATTTGCTACAAACTCATCCTAAGGCATCTTAATTATACCTTTTCCTGCAGTCTTCCAACACACTGAGACAAAAAACTAGCACTGAACAGGCCTGGGAAAATGATTTTAATGTGGAATGGTCTCTTATTTTGTGAAATAAGTTATGGACTAAAATCCGTAAATCCTCAAGATCGGCTAGTTTAACACAAACACTGTTTTACGTGTATAATAGACTTTAGTTATCTCCGCAGCTTTTACATAAAAGATTCCCTACCACTCTGAATACTTGCTGGACTTGTACATCTCCAAATGCTGATTTATTCCATTTCCTGTTCTCATGTCCACCAGTATATAATTTTTGGAAACAGGTCTGGTCTCAAATTAATGTAATTTTTGGCACGCATCTCCCGTTTTCTGTGACACATCTATTCTTAGGCAGCCTTTCTATGGTTTGGGATAATAATGCAACTAATTTCAAAATAATTGATCTTTTGATAGCTGTTGCTTTCCAACAAATACCAAGAAACTGGAAAGATTTTAAAAAAACTTCATACAAGGCCTGGTGGTACGATGTGTACCACAACCATAGACTGGATACCTTTTTCAATCGACCTTCACCCATTGCTTTCAAAAGACTTCAGTTATGGTTACCAATTACGACTTTTTTCGACACATGTGCCAAAAGACACTCCTCGTTACTGCCCTCTCAACAAGAAGTACTCAAACCCCCATAATTTCTCTAACTTCCTTTTCTTTCACCTGTAACTCACTTATTAACTCTTTCTTGATTACCTATTATGGCTACTATTGTTTCTGTTTGTATTTAAGTATTCATGCTGACTACGATTGTATTATAATGTTTTTCTTTTCTTTTTTTTTTTGCTCAAAGTTTGTTGCTTAATTGCATTTCCTGTACAATGACACACTTATATTCTTAAAGAAAATTATTTTTGAAACTGAATAAGAAAGAGCAGAAGGAAAAAGAGAAAAAGCCTACATATTTAACCAACATTTGTTGTTCTGCCACTATACGAGTACCAACGAGTTTAATCATAGCGATCTGCATTGCCCTGTCCATTATAAATTACATATGTAACCAAAAACTAGAAAAACAAATCTGGTGGATTCTCTTTGCGATACAGTTGCAGTTTTATTTTGAACACATTTTGTGGGATTCCGTCACATATAAAAAAACGCATCCTTGAGTAAAATGTATGCCAAATATAAAATGTTATATTTTGATGAACATCCATTTATCTACTTTTTGTGAGCGAACTAGTCTCGTGGAAGGGAAAAAAGAGAGACAATATTTTAGCGTCCCTGGTTATTTTAGCAAAGCAAGCCTTTTCATTTGTTTGTGGTTAACATACTCTGCTGAGTAACTGCAGAGCGATTAAATCAATTATAAACACAATACAGTCTCTACAGTCTTCAATTAACTGCTTTAAAGGAAATGTAGGCCAAAGTAAAAAGCCAACATGAATACAACTTCGTAATTAAAAAGCTAGAAAGGTACTTCAAAAAGAAATGGAATATTAAATTATCATTACAGAATGAAAGTAATATTTGATGTACAATCCACAATAATTGGCAATCAAATGTCTTTTACAAAATACAGCATGGAAAAATATATAATTTCAGTATTTGAAAATGAACTGCCATGGACCATAAACTATATTTCGGCAAAGTAAGTAGAGAAAGGTTTTACTTTAAAAGGCTGGAGTATTGTTACTTTTAGAGCGAATAAAAAGTGCACAATTTTAGGACTGCCTTGACATCGCATCTTTCACCAGATCTAATTTGAATAGAAACAGATCTTTCAGAAATACGACTCATAGGGGGGCTTAGGCGCCATCTCCACTCACATACTAAATAGATTGAGTCCTGTATTTGATCGGACAGAATTTGTGAGCTTTCACTGAAAAAGAATGTGAATAGTTATTATTTATGGTGGCAACCCAATGATGAAGATTAAAGGCCTGATCTATTTATTATGAAGCGTTACGATACAGGCAGGCGGCCTTGTATGTATTGTAAAAAGTATATGTTAAATTAATTTGATATTTATTGGAGGACTGTTATTACTCTGTATTAGAACATTGGAATGTTGGCAGCTCTAATGAAAACAATTGCTTGATCCGGGCTTCTAATGGCTGTTAGATGCCTGGAGCATCAACATTCCAAAGTTGAACAAAGGCCTCATGAGCCCGGGGTGGTTTCAAACACCTGAGGTTCCATGATGCCTTTGTTTTATAAATTAGAACATTCTGCCTTCTAGGGGCGGAATGTTCCAGTGGCCTTGGAGGCCTCCGTTTCGGACTCTACTGGTCATTAGAGATCCTCTCCCTTGTAAAAGAGCTTCTCCTTCAACTCAGGTCTTCAACGCTGGAGCGGGCCTTTGATGACCAGTAGATCTCGCTACTGTGGGCTCCAAGGCTGTATTAAAGCCTAAGGAGAGGTAGTTTATTACATGGAATCTCGTTGAATACCATAGTAGGCAAGAACTTAAGTGTGGTTATCCCCCCCGTCAGACCACATGGATAGAAGAGTTTCACTGTGATAATCTTTGGCAAAAAGTTGAGTGCGCTACGGGGGTGTAGGCGCATCCCTGTGGTGGGCACACTTATGTGGAGCTGTGTGTGGTGAGACAACACAGTGGTTTCCAAACAATTGTGATCAATAAAGTTCCAAAGTTGAATGTTGCAGGTAAGTATTTAATCCAGGTTTGTCATATGCAATAAATCATATTATATTCATATGAATTAGCAGACCATCAGTTCATATCGTCTGAAATTGTACATAGCTCCTGCCCATGAACTTTAAGGAGATCCTATCCAAGCCCCTTGCTGTAAATACATCCATTACCCACACTGGAACTCGGCCATGCTACCATTGCAGTAATTGCAACAATGTGATTAAAGGCAACACGATCTGCCACCCAATGAGAGGGTTCAACATCAAATTGAACGTCGATGCTACATGCGACTCTTCAAACTTAATCTACCTCCTGAAGTGCCCATGCGGCAAAACATATGTGGGAAAGACAAGTAGGAAAATCAAAACAAGATTGAACGAGCACAAGTCTAATATCAGGACCAAGAATTCCAAATCTAACATTGCGCTTCATTTTAATGAAGCGAATCACAATATATCCCAACTTAAATATCTGGTTCTCGAGATTGTTCAACTAAAAGAAGGCAGAGACAACAACAAAGCGCTGCTGCAGAGAGAAACAGCCTGGATGTACAGGCTACAAACACAGAAACCTTTTGGTCTTAATGACCGGACTGAACTAAGTTGCTATTTATAATGCTGCCCTCGGGCACCTGTTGATGCATTGTAACATTGTCTTGCTGTTGCGATTGATATCGTTATTCTTTGTAATTTTACGCCACTTTATTAAAGCAGGAAGGTCCCTTCCCATTCCCCTTCCAAGATGGCCACCCCCGCTCCCTGTAACCAGACCCATCCACTTTGTCACCCAGTCCATTTTCCGTTTTTACACCCTCTTCCTAAACTCCGCATTCACTCCGCGGAGTTTCACCTTCACAGACCGCCTTCATCGGTCCTGCTGATGAGACTGACCCGGTAAGCTTGATAACATCACTCTTTCCTGTAACCGAGCGAACCGCGCTACCTAGTAAAGATTCAGCGTTCTGCACACCCTTTCGGGACCGCTAGCTGATTGAGCTGCTCCTCTGTTGCTCGTGAACCTCGCAACCACTATTTACTTGCTCCTGTGTTAAAACTCGAGCACTCTTTTGATCCCGCGTCCCCGCACCCGATCCATGATACTGTGCCTCATTAAACCCGCTTCATTAAGCCCGCATGACTTACCGGATTTACTATGTCCACACCTTTTGGTCTCACGCTCCCTCAGGTTCCCTCATTTACGCTCCCTAAGCCATCCCCATTTAATTTTCACAGTCTGCTTGCTTTGCGTTTGATGTATGTTGAATTATTGTCATACCAACCTTGACACATTGAAGTATATTGCATGTTTTTACATCTTTCAACTTTCAATGATATTGATGTGGCTATATATCCTTTTTGTTTTTAGAGCTCCTTGAGAAAGGACAGCATTGTCCGAAATGCATCGGAGCTATGTACAATTTCAGACGATATGAACTGATGGTCTGCTAATTCATATGAATATAATATGATTTATTGCATATGACAAACCTGGATTAAATACTTACCTGCAACATTCAACTTTGGAACTTTATTGATCACAATTGTTTGGAAACCACTGTGTTGTCTCACCACACACAGCTCCACATAAGTGTGCCCACCACAGGGATGCGCCTACACCCCCGTAGCGCACTCAACTTTTCAACCATTCAGGACGTATCCTGAACAGTTACGCCGCCTGTAGGAGCACCTTTACCTTGATACTCTGTTCACCTTTTTCAAAAAACTTCGATAAACAAGCGGTGCGCCACGCCCAGTTCATTTGGTATAATCTTTGGCAAGCCATTTTGAAAGGGGTTGTATATGTTTTGCTAACTGTAATTGTGTATATATTTGGGAATATATACGTACATGCCTGATGTTTATGTGCAAACCTGGTGGCCAATTAAAAAACCTATGTCATAATCCATGTATCTGATTTACTGTGAAAACATATGATAATACAAATGGGCCTGACTTGTTTATTGTGAAGTGTATTAAAAGCAATAGGCTTTTACGGATAGATTGATCATAAAACGTGCTAAAGACTCTAAGCAGGTATTTTGCTATCTGAAAACTCACTGACTGCCATAGTTAGGCAAGGATTGTGGTATTGCAACCCACTTGAGCAAACAGCAGGGATAGATATTTTTCATTTCTCTGTGGAAGGATTTTATATTGTTTTGTCAACAATAATATAAGCAATTTATTTGTTTCATTATACGTTTTTGTTTAATTACATTTCACATTTAGGTATTGTTATTCAATAGTATAAATACATTGATGTCACAAACATTGCATTTGATAAGTGAGCTGTGGTTTGCATGGGTGTCGGGCGAGTTATGGATTGTCTTCCTAACCATAACTTGCAATTTTAAGTGTTGTTTCAGTTTTAATTCCTCATCGCAACTGTGCTTTTATTTTAGGAGAATTTCTAAGGTTGTTTTAAACATTTGGCTAGCTTTAACCAAAGCTAGCTATAAGTTAACTTTCACCTTTGTTTTTTCAGTGTTTTTTTTCTTTTGTACAGAGTGCCTCTGTTGAGCACCAGACATGAAAAGTCAAACTTTTATAAAAACTGCTTTTCCAGTGTATTTATTAAAATCCAACTCACCTCTGAATTTGACTTTTCATAAATACTAAATAAACAGTGGTGGTTTCTGTAGACTATCCCAACCCAAAAGTTAGCAAAAATAGAATTTAGTTGCACTTTGGTTTTTCTCATAAGATCAGCTACAGCTTTTTACAATGAAAACAACAGTTGGGGATCTAGTCACTATAGGGAAATGTCAGCATAAAATACTTACACGTTCCACATTTAAATACTAGGCCCCCTACCTTTTTGAGTACAAGGCCTACTCAGAGGTATATTATTTAATATTTAAATGAAGGGTTTGCCAGTCAAAAAGTGTTATTTTTATTGTTTTGCCATCAAGTTTAAAAACTGCTGGAGTCAGGCTACATATATAGGTCTAAATCCATGTTTTCATTGTCCTCTTGGTGCACGGGACAATAGGTGCAACTATATACAGATGATACAACTTTCTGTTGCTGTAAAATACAAAATCGGTCTATAAACTAAATTAAAAAAAAATCATAGTTATTGTAACTAAATTCAACTTTAAAAAGAGCATATAAGACATTAAGATATATTTTACAAAAACATACTTTTTTCCTAATATGTTGTTGATACAGACTTCAACAAAACAAACCCAGAGCCACCAACATTAATTAGGAAAATATTAGAATAATTATTCAAGAAAATAGAAAAATAGCAAAGAACACAAGAGAATTCCAAATAAAGACTAACTTTTAACAGATCAAATCAAGAAGAACATGTAAGAGCAAGTTTGTTATTAATTAGATCCTATGCCTATATGCCTTAAAATATTTGGGGAGCGCCATAGGTGAAATGAAGGAGAGAATACTGAACATATTGGAGGAGTTAATAACAAAATAGAAGTTATGCCACACCAAAACATTTAGAAACACATAACCAAAAGTAATAACCCATGTACAAAAATATCCATGCATAGGTGAAGGAAAAAATATCCTAAGGTCCAAATTGAGAACAGGACAGCCATCAGGAATAAATAATGATGAGGAAATGTATCTCTCTTTGGACCAACGGAAAGTCAGAACCTCATATAGATCTGACAATGATCATGCAGAATAAACCAACATCAGTAGAACCTTAAAACACCACAGAATACCGAAATCAAATCAAATGATACATACAATTCTAATTAAAACATACAAGAAACCATTTACAGATCAGAGATATATTAGCTTGGCGTCTGTCAAAGACAAAAAATTTAACGTGTTATGTTTTTTATTCTTATAAAGAGCATTCAAATGCTCACAGGCATCTTGGCGCTAGCCGAACAGGAGAAAAGGAGACCCTAAAAAAAGAATTATCGTAAAATAGGCATGTTTTCAAGGATTACCTAAAGGCCCAAAAAATTGTCACAGTTTTGATAAAAGGAGGAAGATCTTTCCAAGCTTTACTAGTTCCAAGAACAAAGGGGCTCATTACAATGGCGGTGAACCCGCTACCGGCAGCCTGCTGGTGGCGAGTTCACTGTTATCGTGCGGCCATTCTTCGCCCACCAAATAAGGATAGCGGACAGAGTGCTGGGGGTCCGACACAGGAAATCATTATGATTGCCTGTCAGACCTGGAAAGCATACCTAGACTGGTGGCAGTGCCTAGTAGGCACATTAGGATGTTTAGTCCCCGCCAGCATTGAAAGGTGGTTCAACGCCCATTCAAAGGCAGGCGAAGATTGACTTTGGGGGCCCATTGTGGGCCCCCCCTTGTGCGGGGACATCAAAATTGTACACTTGGGGGACAATTTAGGTACCTCCTACAGTTCCCTGCACCAGCTGGCTGGCACCACGTGGTGCCTGACACTTAGGGTAGGGAAATGCACAACATTAATTTTTGCCTTTGCAGTGAGTGCTGCAGCCTGCAGAACCTGTAGCAATGGTAAATATGCCCAATGCGACCGTCACTGTGGCGGTTGCATTGTAATTCCATGTGCGGGACCGCCCCCATATACGCGGCTGGACCCAATACTGTGACAATCGTGGACGGATTTAAGTCTGTCTGCCATCGTAATGAACCCCAAAGTCTTTGGCACCCCAGGTTACACACTTGAAGCTTGGCACTAACACCAATTTATGGGAGGCAGATCATAAGGATCTAGCTGCAACACACCAAGTGAAGCTCTTTTTAAAGGGTGTCAGTGAAGCGTTCTAATAGATTTAGAGACAGATTGTATTTCGGGATTTTTAGAAGCACACAGGCTGCCGCATTATTTTGAAGTTTATAGATTGGTGAGGATATGCTGATTGGCATTCAGATACAGCCCATTACAATAGTCAATCTTAGACAGCACAAGAGAGATAACTTCAGTTTTCTGTAAGTTAGCGAGGATAAATGGTAGAATCTTCTTGATCAGCCTAAGGGTATAGTAGGCGGCAGAAGTAACTGATTGACTTAGTCATGGTAAGACAATTTGTTGTTAATAAAAACTCCTAAGTTCTTGGCTACTCTCACAGGTGAGGGAAGTGGGCCTAAATCAGATGGGCAGCATGTAGGAGACCAGAAGGATGGTTGGGTACCAAAGACCAAGACCTCCCTCTTTCCTTAGTTTAACAGTTCACAGACATCCATGAAATGACTGCCTGCCATACATTTGCAGAAACTTGCCCACTTCTGGGACCATAAGTGTCCAATCAGATGACAATTTGTGTGTCGTCAGCATATGATGTCAGGGAGAAGCTAAAAGATCCTAGCAATTATGTCAATGAAATGACATAGACATTGAACATTGTTGGACTATGTGAGGACCCCTGGGAGACCCAGCAAGGCAGAGAGTAGGAGTGAGAGACAAACTCACCTAGTTGAACAGACTGTTCATGGGCGCTAAAAGGGAGTTCAGCAACTCCCATGCTGTACCTGTCACTCAAATCCTGCCCAACCACTCCAACAGCAGCCCATGACTCATAGTATCAAAGGCTGCTGACAGGTCTAGCAGGATATGGGCAGCTCTACCAGTCCGATCAAGAGATAAACTAATCACCTCGGTACCTTTCATGAACGCAGTCTCAATGCTGTGACCAGCACGAAAGCCAAACTGTATTACATCGATGAGATTGTTCGCCTGAACATGACTAAGTTGCTTGTTCATGATTTTTTCAATAAGTTTTGCTGGCAAAGGTAGGCATGAGATAAGATGGTAGCTATTGGGAACCTGTCGACCAAGAGAAGGTTTTGAATTTGAGACAGAATTGAAGCCTTCTTCCAAACTAAGGGGAACAAGCCAGAGCAGCACATACAATGAAAAATATCAGTCAGTTTAAAAGCAATCATCTCATCTACTAAAGTAACACTCATTGGTGGAAAAGGGTCACATGGAGAACCTGATTTAGAAGACTTAATCATTTTGATGTCCTCTTGATGGACTTGGGCCTTTTTTTGCAGGTACACCCCCAGACTTTTTGCCTTTAGCCTCTGGCATGGTGGTAGTGACATTAGGCCTCTGCGCACTTGAGCACTGTGGCCCAGTGTGAAGTGCGTGCGCACTCTGATTGCGTGTGCTGAGAGTGGCCTGCCCTCCCACAAGAATGCATGGGGAATATGTGTGTCCATGGTAGTTCCTGATATGTGGGGAGGGCAGGGTCGAGTTTGGTATGTGCGAACTCGTGAGGATAAATGCTGCACGATGGTGTGCTCAGATTTATTGTGTCTAGTGGAGAAGTGCTACTTTTAGAAGTTGTCATTTCAGTATGCTCTGAGATGTGAATTGCCTGTCTGGCTTGTGAGTGACAGGGGCTGGCTGGTGTGGTTGGCTCCAGGAGCCAGGATGAGTCTGCCCGGTGGTAAATAGGGAGATCTGCATGTAGATGGGAGGGAGGAGTTGCACCTGGGACCTGAATAGGGCTGTGTCTTCCCTCCACAATGCTGACTCCACCCAATGTGGCGTGTCTGATGGCCCTGGTCTGCCTTGTAAATAGATAGGGGAGCTGAGCAAAACAAAGTGCTCTATAACCCGTTGAATCTGGTTCTCCCTTTGCCTGCACCTTTTAGACAAAGGATTTTTGTGTATAAAAGAAGGGGCTGTGACCCCATGAAAATGTTCTTGTTTGTGACTTGAATCTACCAGGGGCGTGCTGCTGCTGGGGCTCAGGGGAAGGCTTGCCTCCCTGGGCCCTGCCCAGCCCCTGGATGCCTGGAGGACCTATTGAGACCCTTCTGCCTTGCTTGAACAATTCCCAGTACTTCCTGGACTCCCTAGCAACCTGTGAGCGCTCTGCCCAATTTCCCCTGAAATGCGAGGGAAAGCTTTTTAATCTGAGCAGGTGCCCACCCCGCTTATCAGAGCCCTAGTGGGCGCCCACCCCGCATGCCAGCGGTATTTCTGATTTCGAGGGAGCCCACCCCTCCTTTTCCGCGATTGAAAATTCACCGCCACCAGCCAGGGAACCTGGGGGTCTTCCCTGTGACGTCACAGGCAGCGCCGCGCTAGGATTGGCGCTGGCGCCGCGCTGCCATTGGAAGGAGTTCCCTGCCGCCGAGAGAAGCTGCCCGCGCCTCGCTGATCTCCTGAGTGAAGAGGGAGACCAGGCAAAGCTAGGTCTGCGGGGCTCCCATGCCTGAGGGAGAGTCCCGCAGGCCCCAACGAATGCTGAGGGATGGCGGAGGGGGCTCGAGGCAAATGCCCGGTTCCTGCCATCACTTTGTAGGCTACATATCTCCCCCCCGCCGCATGATGAGCAGAGTGCCGGTCCCAGCTAAGAGGAGACCGGAGGAGTCCCCGCCCACACAAGAGCCCGGTGAGTGAGGGCTGGGTAGAGGGGGCGTATCATTGTATAATGGGTCCCAAGGGGTCCAGGTCCTTGCCCGCATTTTTGAACCATTGCCCCCAGAGCCTCCATGGCTCCAACGAGGCCCCCGATGTTTCAGGGCCCGTGTTTGCCCCATCACCTACAGAGCCTCAGTGGCTCCCCCAGGAGGACATTTATGTAAAGCCACAGTGCTTGGGGGCATAATCACTTTAGGAGCCAGTGTGCTCCCTGACACATGTTTATTTTCAGAGCCTAGATGGCTACCATGTGTGGCACATTTCGTTTTAAGGGCTACTGAGAGCCCCTGCCGCATTTGCTGACTTTCCCAGCTGCCCAGCAAGTAGTGGGTAGCTGCACCGTTTAGGTTCTTCTTTATTTTAGGGGACATGACCTTTTGACTCTAGGAGTGAGACGCACTCCTTCGCCCCTACCTTGGCCTGCACAGCTGCCCAGCACTTAGTGCTAGCTGCAACGTTTAGGCCTTCATGAAGATTCCCAGCTGCCCAGAAAGTAGTGGGCAGCTGCCACATAGGTTGGTGCCAAGTGCGCCCCCGTGACTGTTGCTGTATTAGCAGTGTGCCTCCGTGATAAGCCCAACTGCTCGTGCCAAGCTACCAAGGGGGTGAGTAGGGGTTATCTTTGGCGTGTAACTCTCAAGCCCTGACTAGAATGGTGGTCTCTGCCTGGCTTTGGCGCAAGCCTTAGCCAACCAGAGATCCCCATTTCTAACACCTCTTTTCTAGATGGTGGAATAAACAGACTAAGGGCAAGATGTAGGTAGGAAATATTTACCGATTCTTATTTACCGAATTTTACCGATTCGGTAAATAAGAATCGGTAAATAAGAAGGGGGGAGATGTAGGAACATCCAGATGTTCCTTTTACCGATTCGGTAAAAATCGGTATTTACCGATTCGGTAAATACCGACCGGTAATGCCCATTCATTCCTATGGGCCCATAGGAATGAATGGCCATTACCGGTCGGTATTTACCGAATCGGTAAATACCGATTTTGACAAGGGTGCAGGGGGTGTCACTTTGACACCCTCTAGCACCCCCAAAAAAGGTTCGGGTGCCATGTGGCAGGCATACCTGCCCTAAGGGCAGGTCTGCCTGTCATATGGCACAGGTGTGCATGCACACATGTTCATGCACACCCGATTCGGTATTTTACCATCAAATAGAATTTGATGGTAAAATACCGATTCTTTAAGGCTTGTGGGACTCAGAAGAGTCCCACCTACATATCATATTTACCGAATCGGTAAAAATACCGATCGGTAAATTTACCGAACGGTAAATTTACCGAACGGTAAATTTACCGATTCTGTAAATATCTGCCCCTACATGTCAAACTCCATTTACCGGTCGGTAACGGCCGAATTCGGCCGTTACCGACCGGTAAAACCCTACCTACATCTGGCCCTAAGAGTGCTATTCACAGCCAAATATATGATAGCATGTGGGTCCGAAGGAGAGATGGAAAATGTATTTTAAAAATCTTCAAATTTGCAATGGAAAGCATCAGCCCCAGTGACGCAGAAAGACTGATTGAAGTCATTACAGATGTAAGTGATGTCAGTGGTCAGTTTTTTCACAATGGAAAAAAGTTGTTTTTTGATTAAATTAATTTTATTAGTTTCATCTGCACAGCACAATATAGCAATTGGACAAGCACAGTAAAGTAGGTGAGCTCTTGCCTCCCACCCCGCCCGTGCTGTGACCGCCTTTTCTCTGGGAGAGTGCTCTGTGTCCATGCAAGCAAAGTTAATGGCGAATCTCTTGAGCAATGCAATCATCAACTCCCGTACCCGAACTTCCCGGCCTACCCACCCCAACCCCAACATCCTCCCTCCCCATCTACCCCTTCCCTTACCCCCCCTTCCGGTGTGCTCCGCTGCCGTGCTACGTAACTCTCTGTATGTGCGGCGTCAGGTGTCACTGTTTCAGCCCTCTGGTTTCTTGTGAAATTCATCTACCAGTCGGAGGACCCTGAGATATTTTGGGCATGTTAGCTCGTTAAATTCCTGTGTGAGCAGTGAGACTAGCGGCTGCCATGTTTCCCTATAGGAGTCAGTAGTTTGCGTAAGGGATGCTTGTATCCTTTCCATGCCCATCACGTACCACAATCGGTGGAGCCACCCCGTGTGCGTGGGTTTCCTTGGAGTACCCATAGGAAAATTATGTGCTGAGTCGCTGCCCCCATTGCCAAACCCATTTGTTTCCCCCTTACCGATTTGAGTGGGAACGTGATTTTGTTTGGGAAGCCCAATACTGTGTAAGCTGGAAAGCGAGGGATTTCTGTGTCAAAGTGGTGGTCTATATCCCGGAGCACTGCCTCCCAGAATTCTTGCACTTCCGCGCATTCCCAAAGTAGGTGAAGCATGGTCCCAATTTGCCCACAGCCCCTCCAGCAGTTAGGATCCCGTCTCTGGATGCTCTGGTGGAGCCGTGCTGGTGTCAGGTGCCAATAATATGCCACCTTGACCGCCGCTTCCCGGCTGGCCACGTTTCTGGCCGTGTGGTGGGCTCTGTGGTAAATTTCCTGCCATTCCCTATCCGAGAGTGTACGCCCTAACTCCCGCTCCCACCGTCATTGGCCCGCCGATCTAGTCATGAGAGGAAGAGGGGCCAGCAATTTGTACAGTTATGTGATGGCACGTGAATCAGCAGTTTTAGTCACAAGCCATTTCTCTTACGCCGTGAGATGTCGACTAACTTGCGGTAAGACTTCTTTGCTCGTGAGCCAATGTCGGAACTGAAAGTACTGGAATCTTTGTGGTTTGTCGATCCCGTACGAGTCTTGTATGTCGTCCAGTTGCATGAAGCCTTCTGTGTGAAACAGGTGCCCGGCTGACCGACAATCCGTCAGCCGCCACTGGGAAAAGGAGCCGGGGGCTGTCCCTGGTGGAAATGTCAGATTATCCAGCAGGGGCGTCATTGGTGATGGGAAAGACGTCAGGCCCTTGGTAACCACCACCGTGTCCCAGACCTGAAGGAGTGTTCGGGTTATGGGGGACTTCTTGATGTACGCTGGTCTGTCCGGCCGTGCCAGGAAAGGGACTCTCAATAGCGGCATGCCTGCCATTGCCCTATCTTGGAATAGCCAGCGTTTCTCAGACATCGGGCGGAACCATTCCAAGAGGTAGCACAGCTGTGCTGCCTTAAAGTATCTTTGTAAATCCAGAACGCCCAGACCGCCTTCCGCGGTCGTCCGCATTACTAAATCACGTCGAAGCAGAGGACATTTGCCAGCCCAGACAAACTGCTGTATTATGTCCGAAAATTTCTTAATCATGCCTATAGGTGGAGTGACTGGGATGGTTTGAAAGAGGTATAACACCTTGGGCAGCAGGGACATCTTGACGGCCGCAGCTCGCCCACGCCAGGAGAGTGGCTGCTGACGCCAATGCTGGACATCCCCTTGGATGGTTGTTAGGAGCTTGGCGTAGTTCTGTTGGACTGTTTGAGCCGTAGCGGGTGTCAGGGTGATCCCCAGTTATGCCAACGACAATTGCGTGGTCAGCTCCCCTATTTGCAACTGTCCTCTGTTAGCTAGGCGTGTATTGCGCCCTAGGGGGAGAATCACAGATTTACCAACGTTCATTTTAAAGCCCGAAACCCTCCCGAACAGCGTCACCTCGCTGAGGAATGCAGGTATCGACGTCATGGGATTGTCCACGGCAACTAAGATGTCGTCCGCATATAGGCTGATCGTTTGTCTTTCACCCCCGAAGCTAATGCCCGTGATAGACTGGTTGTCTCGTACGCGCTGAGCGAACAGTTCTATATATAAGGCGAACAAGAGCGGCGAGAGTGGACATCCCTGCCTGGTGCCGCGCCTGATGTCAAATGGCCGGGAGCCCGTCCCGTTAACCCTGACGGACGCGTAGCAGCTGGCTACCCATGAGCGGAACCGCTCACCGACTCCAAATCTCGCGAGTGTCCTGTCTAGGTGGTTCCAGTCCACTCTGTTGAACGCTTTTTCCGCGTCGACCGATAGGAGGGCCGCGTCATATTCATTGAAGAGTGCCTTGTCTATGACATGCATCAGGCGCTTGTTGTTATCAGCACATTGCGGATTAGGTATAAAACCCGCCTGGTCAGGCTCTATTATCCCTGGGAGGCAGGGACCGAGTCTAGCAGCCAGGATCCCGGTAAAGAGTTTTAAGTCCAGGTTGAGCAGCGAAATCGGACGGTAGGCCGCGTATTGGGTCGTGTCTTTGCCCGGTTTCGGCAGGACGATGAAGTCTGCTTCCAACATGTCCTGCAGAATGGAGCCGGGGCCCTGAACCGAGTTGAATAGCCTAGTTAAAATTGGGGCTATGAGGGGGCAAAACGTTTTATAGAACCCCGCGGAGAAACCGTCTGGGCCCGTGGCTTTCAGCGGTTTAAGGCGGGCAATAGCTGAAATCACTTCCTCCAAGCGTACAGGGGCCTCTAGAGACTGGGCGTTCGACTCATTGAGAGCTGTGACCCTCGCCTCATCTAGATATGCTTGCCTTGCCTCGGAGTCTAAGGACATGTCTGCTGTGTATAAGGCGGCGTAGAATGCCCTGAATGCTTCCGCTATTTGATCGTCCTCTCTGACCTCCCTGCCTCCCTTTGCATGGACAACAGGGATCGTGGAGCGGACAATTTTGGCTTTGAGTTTACTGGCCAGCAGTCGTCCGGTCCTGTCCCCCCCCACATAGTATGTGTGACGGAGGCGCAGCGCTGTGTATTCTGCGCAGTCGAGGTCCAGACTCGCGAGTTGTGCCCTCACTGCCTTCAGTTTGCACCATATCCTGGGAGCCCCTGTCGGCAGTGAACCCTTTCAAGTTCCAGCACTCGCTCTGTTAGGGCCTGGCGTCTTTCCCCTCGCTCCCTATTGTCCGCTGCCGCGAGCGCAATTAGGTCTCCCCGAACTACCGCCTTAAGTGCTCCCCAGACCACCGGCATGGCCACCTCGCCCGTGTCATTTATGCTCATGTAATCTGCAATGCTTTGGGAAAGCTGCTGTGCAACCCCTTTACGGTGGAGCAGGCTTTCCCTAAGACGCCATTTTCCCTTGTACGACTACCCGCGGGGGACTGACAGGTGGATTGCCACCGCGTCGTGATCCGAAAGCGCCGCTGGGGTGATCTCGATGTCCTGGACCAGAGGGCCTACTTCAGTGGAGCCGAAGAAATAATCTATCCTAGAATAAGTGTGGTGTACTGGAGAATAAAAGGTGTACCCTGGGGAAGTGGGATGGGTCCCTCTCCAAAGATCTAGGAACCCCCTGCTAGCTAGCCACTGCCCCCCTTGGGTGGATATTGGCCCCGTGTCACCAAACCGCAAACCCAACCTATCTTTCTTGCTGTCCATAACTATGTTGATATCACCGCCCACCAGCCTGTATTTCGTGTTGGTCCCTATCACATCGGCTAGAGCCCCTTTAAGAAAGGCTTCTTGTTTGACATTGGGAGCGTAGATGGACCCCAGTGTGATCAACAAATCCCCTTTATGTACATTGTAGGCCAGGAGTCTGCCCTTGGTGCCTGCTACCTTTTCCCCCACTTTGCCCCTGAAATGTCGTGCAAATAACAGAGCAACCCCTGCCTCTTTCTCCGTGAGGGATGAGTAGAATTGTAGCTGAAAGGCCCTGGACCTCATACGATGCCAGTCCTTGGTGAGTAAATGCATCTCCTGCAGCAAGCATATGGCTGCACCGGAGTTCTCTAAGTAGGACAGCACTGCCCTTCTCTTGATAGGGTTACTGAGCCCCTTGACATTCAAGGTGAGGACTTAGATGGACTCTTCAGCCATGGGCTTGTGTACTCCCCCCCCCTGTGTCGTAGTCCAGAGCCTCCCCGTGACCCTCTGCCTGATGCTTCTCTAAACAGAACACACCGGTACCCCCCACCCCCTCCACCCCCAATAACCACCCCTTTGTCAACTGCCCTGCCCCCCCTACCCCCTCCCGGATCCTGGCCCACCTCCCCCCGACCCCAACTGAATTCCAAACCCCGGAACCTCAACCCCCCCCAACCGCCCCACCCCCAACACCCAAACTTTGGTTGTTCATAGTTCCAGTCCTGCCAGTCTATAGCATGCCTGTGGTATGGTTACCTGTTGGAGCAATGTCCCGTGGCGGCCTCCGCGGCCCCCCGCCCGTCCCCCCCTGCCATGAATACAAACATGCTGGGTAATCCCCCCCCCTTGTGCGGATTTATTTAGATGAGGACGTTTCTTTGGCCACTTCCAAGATGGCGGTGGCCCTTTCCTGCAAGATGACGTGGGCCTCAGGCTTCGATTGCAGCTCCTTGGACCTTCTGCGGCCTACCATGTGCCACCCTCCTCTGGACTGTCCCTGTGACGGCTTTACCGGTGAAGTCTCCTCCACCATGTCTATGTTGAGCAGTGCGCAAGTGTCCCTGAGTGAGTGCATCTGTTGTAGAGCACCTTTCCATTTAAATATCAAGCGGAACGGGTGTCCCCAGGAGTACGGGGTCTCATTCTTGCATAAGAAGTTCATAACCACCCTAAATGCCTTCCGTTTCTGTAGCGTGATGGCCGAAAGGTCCTGGTAAAGGACTATGGTTTGATTGCGGAATTGAAGAGGTTGGTTCCGCCTAGCTTCTCTGAGAATTCTTGAGAATGTCTGGAGGAGGGGCCAGGGAGCGCCTGGGGAGCCCCACTCTGTGCACCCTATCTATCCTGATGTCATAGTCTGAGGGTTCCCCCAGGATGTCACGGAATAAGTCCTGTAGATAGCCGATGACGTCCGCCCCCTCTGCTTTAAGAGGAACCCCCCGGACCCATATGTTGTTCCGACGGGACCGGTTTTCTAAATCCTCTGCATGAGCCTGCAAATGCAGCTGCTGGCCCTTAAGCCGTATGACTTCCTGTTGCAATTGCTCAATTTCATCGCTCCTGGCCTGATCCAATTCTTCGATAGCGACCACGCGCTCCCCCAGGCCCTCCACGTCCTGCCTGAGCTCCCTGACCTCCATCGCCACTTCTTGTTTCAGTGATTTAAAATCGTCTCTGAGGGAGTTGAAGAGGGACTCCAAAAAGGACTTTGTGATAGGCATTTCGTCGCCGAAGGGGGCTACGCGGGTGCTTGTGGCCTCGGGGGAAGGCGGCCCCCTGTCATTTCTCGTCTGGCCCGTTGCGAGCATCTCGGGGAGCGTGCAATCACCCTTCCTTCTGAGGCCCGCCATGCCGCCCAACTGCGCTGTCTCCGGGCCTATGTTCGGGCGGGCCAATGGTCCTAGGCCACCAACACGAGCCGACGCCGATCACGGTAACCGGCCCCTCCTGCAATATGGCGGGCCGCTGCACTCCTCGGGAGGGCGCGCGCGGGCCGAGCCTCGATCGGCCAATATTGTGCCTGTCTCTCAGCGCTGCTGCGGCTCCTCTGGGCGATGTCGCAGTGGGCCTAGATTCAGGTGTGGTCCCCCTGGCTTCATGTTGGTGGCGCCCGTGGGGCCACTGGGTTTGGTCTCAAGGCCTCCGTGGACTGTACTGGTAGTCCCTTGGGGCAGCTTGGTGCTGTTCCCTCAAAATGGCGCTGTGCCGTCTGTTTGGTAAGTGCTGTGGCCCCCTCCCCTTCGTGGTCCGGGGAAACCTGTGGAGTCCCTCGGCCTATCGCAGCCGCCCCGTGGTCCCGGCTCGTCAGGGCCCACCCAGGGGCCCACACCTCACCTGCTGCTCCAGAAGGCGCCGGGCTCTGTGCCTGTGGTCCCTGCCCTCCACCGCTGCCCCTGTGGCACCTCGCTGCAGCTCCGTCTTCCGCCTGGTCTGTGGGACCGCCACTCGAGCTGGCACTTCAAACCCCGGCAGGCGCGGTCTGGCCTTCTCCGCGAGGGCGAGGGGCACCTGCACCGGTCCCTCGCACCCGGCGACCCAGGGGCTCCCCTCGCGGGCTGTGGATGCTTGCTGTGCCCTCTGCACCCGGCGCCGAGTTGAGCCAGTCCCGGGCTCCCGCACCGGGCCGCCCCTGCTTCTCCGAGGATCTCCCTCCTCCGCCTCGTCGCCTGCCTCGTGCGCCGGAGTTTCCGCTTTTGTGCACCGGAGCGTCCGCTTTTGGAGTCGCAGTGTCCGCCATTGGCTCAGTTGTCCCCCCGGTGGTCAGTATCAACCATGGGGGGGGGATACTGTGCTCAATTACGGCTAAAAGAGGCGGCAGGCCAGGGAGCCTCCGGAATCAGCATCCGCCTACGCCGCCATCTTGGCCACGCCCCCCGAAAAAGTTGTTTTGAGGAATTTGTAGCTGATTTAAATTTCTTGTAAAATAAGCAGTTTTTTCTTTTGTGATCAAAGATTTATACTTGGGTAGACACTTTTTATAATAAGCTTTCTCTGGTTGGAGTAACTAACTCTCCATTTTTTCTCTTGCCTCTGACAGCATTGCTGTGAAGCTCTAATTTTGTCTGAGAGCCAGGAAGCAGATATGTTATAGCTTTTAATCTTGTTTCTTTCAACAGGTGCAAATAAATAAGCAACAATGTCCACCCAATCTCTATACTGTGAGACCTCTAACTCAATATCCTTCAAATATCTAGGAAGAGAATTTTGTAACATTTGGTCAAACACATCTGCTTGAATTTTGTGGCAGGGATATGAAGAGGCCCAAGTCGGACAGGCCACTGGTTCTTCATCAACTTGACTGTATTTTATGTGAAAGTCAATTGCCTATGATCAGTCCACAGTAAAGGAAAAGTATTGATGCTCAATTAAGATGGATTATTAGTAAAGATACCATCTAAGGTATGACCAGCCTTGTGTGTAGGGCTTTCTACCTGTTGGGACAGTCCAATAGCTGACATGGTTTGAAGCAAAACAGCTGTATCCATATGGAAAGGGTATCAAAATGGAAGTTGAAATTGCCTAGGAACTTATAGTCATTATTAGAACTGGGGGTCTCTAGTTGGCTGAGGTAGGTACCTTAGGTGAAATAGGGACCCTTGCTTCTAAGTAAGGGAAAGGAAGGACACCTTCTCAGATAGCCCCTGCTCACCCGCTCGGTACCTTGGCACGAGCAGCCAGGCTTATCTCCAAGGCAAATATGTAAAGAATTTGCAACCTCTCTCCCAGCAACCCAATGATGACACTGCAAATGGACTCCACACGAGTTTCCTAAAAACAAGTATATGTTTATATAAAAAGATATACGATGAGACCACACAATCAAAATCCAACATATTCATATTAGTAATATTTCACCTGGCTGGTTATTAGGCCAGCCAGCCCTTGTAGGTTCTTGCAGTATTAATAAGCAATTCTAGATGATCCAATGCAGGCCTAATGCAATGCTATGCAGTTCGTAATGCAAGAATCAGGCACTTCGTAATGTGAAAATAATGCAGTTCATTATGCAACAAACAGGCAGTTCGTTTTGCCAAAATAATACAATTCAGAATGCAACAACTAGGCTGTTCATCAAAAATAATGCAACAATCAGGCAGTTCATAATACCAAAATGATGTAATGCGTAATGCAACAATCAGGCAGTTCGTTATACCAAAATAATGTACTCCGGCACCGATCACGGTGCTCTGGACGGTCACTATGCCACTCCTGCTGACTCATGGCCAGCTACTGGCAAAAAAGGCCCCCAACACAGGTATGGTGTAAAATAAAGTGTAGCTCCACACTCCAGCCCAGGTACTGCCACTCCTCGGCAACCACGGGCCGCAGTACGGACTTCAGCGGAGGCTCGCGCTGCAAAGTGAGGAAAGGTCGAGAGCCTTTCTCTATTAGCCCGCACCCTGCCCCATGCGCAACATACGCAGGCTTGCTGAGCGTTACCTGGGGGTGAGATCTCACTCTCCTCTCCTCGTGACTTGGGCCTCCGATGCAACTTCGTTGACCTTGGCCAGTGGAACACCGACCCCTCCCAATGACGGGGATGGTTCGAGGTCCCTCCTTGGCAAAGACAGGCTCGGACCGGCGGCACAGCTTCTCCGGGAATACCGGTCCGGGCCAATGGCAATGACGAAGGTCTCAGGCTGCAACAGGGCACACTCACACAGCGTAGATGAGACTCGCTTAAGCTCCGGGTGCCCAGGATCACAGGACAATTCTCATAAAGGTCTCAGGCTGCACAAAGCACATGCACACAGCGTCACTGAGACTCACTTGGATTCTGGGTGCCCACGATCACAGGGCAATGCTCACGTATGTCTCAGGCTGCACGAAGCACACACACACAGCGTTGCTAAAATTCCCTTGGACTCCAGATGCACATGATCACAGGGTAGTTCTCCTGAAGGTCTCAGACTGCACGAAGCACAAAGCACATGCACACAGCGTTGCTGAGACTCACTTAGATTCCAGGTGCACATGATCATGGGGCAGTTCTTACGAAGGTTTCAGGCTGCAAAAAGCACATGCACACAGCGTTGAGACACCTCTGGAAACTTTTATGTTCCTGAGTTTCCACAACTCATTGGAACAAGTATTGAAGGTAGTTTTGCAAATTGGTCTGTCCTCCTTTACTTTTCGTGGTGTGGGTTGTAGTAGGGCCTCTCTATTGTTGTTTCTCGCGTGTTTGAAAGCGTCATCTACCACTTTCAATGGATAATTCCTTTGAGTCATTTGCCCCGTAGTCCTTCTGTTTGGGTTTTAAAATCCTTGACGTCAAAGCAGTTCCTCCTTAAACTTAAATATTGACCATAAGGGAGATTGTCTCATAGGTGCCTGGGGTGGAAACTGTTGTAGAGTAGGAGGTAATTTTTAGCTGTGGCATTGAAATGTGTGGTGGTTTTCAACCCTCCATTGCTAGGGAAGATGTTGAGGTCAAGGAAAACAAGTTCCTTATTTGAGATAGTATTCTCCCATGCCAGTAACCAAACGGTTCACTTGGGTTTAATCACTTTGTAGAGGGTTAGCACTATATTTTTAAACTCAGTGTGGTCTCTTTCTGTTTTTCCAGATATGTGTATGGCCACAATAGCTCATCCCTGCTTGCCCACACATACATGTCTGAAAATGATATAGCCTTAAGAGATAGCTAATAGTATGTCTAAACTGGAGATGAATCAGCCCCTGCATCTGTAATGAAGACCAGGAAAGGATTGAGAAATAGGTTCTGTTCAACACTCTGTTTTGTCAGTGACCTAGCATTATTAAGTGCACTAGACAGATAGATATTTGATTTGGCCTTCAGAGTGTTATTCCCTGACTGATGACTAACAGTGTTTTTTGGGGCTGACCGTAACTCAATTTCTGACAAGCTCAACTGCCTATTACACCCCTGACTGGAACCATTACACTTTGCTCTAAAGGAAATAGGATCAAGCTGGAGGCAGTTTGGGGGCTCACCTGAGGTGTCCAGAGCCATCAACGAGTTGCATGTGTAAATAAATCTGGAACACACTTCAAGCCCAAATCTGTCAGGGGGGATGTGCTTGCCACGATCCTGAGGTGGATGGGCACACATGGGCTTACTTCTGGTGCACCTCTGGCGCGCCAGTGGCCTTGATGAGCTATGCGTCTCTCTATCTAGCTAACCATGAAGCAGGAGGCATGGCCAAAGGCATGGCTTGCTTGTACTGTACCATGGTAAAGCACAATTGTAACGACAAACGAGTGGTCAAATGAAAGCAATGAAACCAGGGTCCTGCCTCCCCCAACTCCAGTCTTATGTTCCCCTGAGGACAAGAGACTACTGATAACACAACAATAACTAACAGAAGAGTGACAAAAACACATAAAATAATTTAAAAAGGGATTAACCCTTTCAGAATGTCTCCCAACTTGAGTCCGGGAGCCAGGCACCTCCCAAAATATGGTGACCAAGTCACCTACAAGGAAAACAAATGGAGTGATGAGATTCCTTGGCAGCAATCAAGACTGTGGGAACATGAGTCCGGGAGCCAGGCACCTCCCAAAATATGGTGACCAAGTCACCTACAAGGAAAACAAATGGAGTGATGAGATTCCTTGGCAGCAATCAAGACTGTGGGAACATGAGACCCAGTAGACGGAATAATACAACCAATGATTAATTTAAGAGAAATCACAAAACTGGAAAAAGGTAAAATAATGAGAAAACCTAGTGTGATTATAATAGTCAATGCAAAATAAAGAGACTGGAAGTATTTGATCCCACAATATTTAACGGTGCATTGGCACCTAAGAAGTGTGCACTGGTATCTCCATAAGCATAAACATTTTATCAAATGAACCAGAATAAGGCAAATAAGGAATGGATTAAGCATGAGCTAATAAACATTCAATGAGAGCATGACAAATTCATTTACCTAGTTTTGCGATTGAGGGCCTAACAAATTGGGTTAAAACACAATAGCTCATATTTCAAGTCAGGTAAAAAGTGGTAAAAGGAAAACTAGAAAAGGAAGAAAGGGCTTGGGATTGCTAACACTGTGAAAAATGGAACTATGATTTATTTTCACTCAATAATTGTGTCTTTGCACAGAGCAACATTACTTTGTCAATAAGAATTCCATTCCCCAGAAGCAACAGCTATGGCAAAAAAATAACATGAACATTCTTTAAAAATTGAGAAAGTGTCTTGTGGTAGCAATTTACATGAGTACTCTAATGAACTAAATCTCCTCAGAAATGTGGAGTCCAAGGTCTGAGAAAGAGAGAAATGTAGAATGGGAGAACAGTTGTGAAATCCACAAAAGACCTTTCTGCCTCCAGGACTTCCAGTAGAAGGGTTTAGAGCGAATGAGGAGATGAGTGTTGTGCCATAAAGGGGAGGAGAGAAAATCCGCAATAGAGCTAGGAGGGGTGGGGGAGGAAGCCAAAAGGAGTTTGGTTGTGAATTTGTGAATGGGTGTGGAAATAGAAGAGGGTTTTTGAGAAAAAGCGAGATATTCTGCAAAGGAGAAAGGGGAAAGGAAGAGGCGTTCCATCTTGACCCACATGGGGCATGGGTCGTCAGGATCCTGTAGCCAGAATGATGCTTGCCGGAGTAGGAAGGCTTTTTGATATAATGGGCAATCTGAAAAGTTGACTCCGTCTTCAGAAGTAGGGCGAATCAGTCGTGCGATGGACATTCGTGGCTTTTTATTGTGCCAAAGGAAGGCTGACAGAATGGAGTTAATCTTTTTAAATAACTTTGCAGCGATAGGTACAGGAATATTGGATATGGTGTAAAGGATAATTGGGGTGAGCATCATTTTAATCGTGTCGAGTCGACCCCACCAGGAGAGGTAGAGAGGATGCCATCGAGCAGTGAGATCGGAGATTTTCTGAATGCATTTGTTTAAGCACAAGGAAATCGTATCGGGTATGGAGGGGGTGATGTGCAAGCCAAGATATTTGATGTGAGAGGAATTCCAGATGAAATTTGAGGCAGCGTAGTCTGCTTTGAAAGTGAATTTGGTCAATGGCAATATCTCACATTTTTCATGGTTAAGCTTGTATCCTGAGATTAGGGAATAATCCTGCACTTCTAACAAGAAAGCAGGAATAGAGTAATTAGGATCAGAAATGAACAGTAAAATGTAATCCGCGTATGCAGCAAGTTTGACGTGGGAATCTGTGGAGTGAAAGCCATGTATATTGGGATTTTGGCGTAACCTGGAGATAAACGGTTCCAGGGCCAAATTGAAAAGGAAGGAAGAAAGGGGGCAACCTTGACGTACTCCTCTACCTAAGTCAAAGAAGGGAGAGACTTTGCCATTAGCACAAATTGCAGCACGTGGGCGAGAGTATAAAAGGGAAATTAAGGAAATGAAATTAGGGCCAATTAGCCCTACCTGCTTCTTTCGCTCCTAATTACTCTCGGCTCAAAACAGCGGTAATGGCTATATACACATCACTTACGCAGACGCAGACACCCTCCATTCCCCCTACTCCTACTTCGCGCCTACACTCTCTACTTCGCACAACTCCTAAAGCTTTGGCCATTTATAAACACCTTCACATGACAGACACCCCTAGACCCAAATCCAAGGTGGAATTACAGTGGGAGCACGACTTTGACATGGTTTGGCCTTTAGTCACCTGGGACAAATTGTGGCTCAAGATACGCAAATCATCCAGAGCGGCATCTCTCACGCAATCCATGCTCTTCATTTACAATAGATTACTCCTTACCCCCTCTGCCCTTCATAGGAGGTTCCCTTCCACCCAAGACATATGTTGGTCATGCTCCGCTCCATCCGCTACCCTGTTCCACATGCTCTTCTTATGTCCCTCTGTTCACGCTTTTTGGCTTAAGGTGTGGGCTCATATCAATGTAATATTTCAAATATGCATTCCTTTCTCCCATGCTCACATTTTTCTAGGCAGCCTTTCACCTTGTTGGGACATATTTCAGTTTGATATACGTATTGTAGATCTATTGCTGGCTGTTGCGTTTCAACAGATTACCACCCATTGGAAATCCTCATCTAACCTTTCCTTCCAAGCATGGTGGAATAATGTTTGTCATAATCACAGACTGGACACTACCTTTGTTTCCCACCCCCCAGCTAGCTACGAAGAGAACAGCTCTATGGCTTCCTGTTGTTCTATACCTGAACAGATGTTCTACTACCTCCCATTGTCCTTTACCTGCCCAGCAAGAAGTCCTTAAACCCCCTTGATTGCCTTATCATTCCCTCATTGTTAAATTTCCGCATGTACTCATTCTCTCCTTTTTGCATTTTGTTAATCCGGTAATCACTTATAAGCCTAGATTAACTTACGCCTTTTTCTTATTCATGACTATTATGTATCATTATATTTACTGTACCTGCGAATGTATTTGTATTTGTAATTTTTTTCTTTTCTTTTTTTTTTTTTTTATACTTTTCCCCCTTATTGTCAACCCTTTTTCCCCTCTTCCCCTCTCTTTTTATTTCTTTTTATGCCTACTTCTCTGCCTAATAAAATCTTTTTGAACTGAAAAAAAAAAAGAAATGTGGAGTCCAAGATGGATGTATAGGAACTTTAAAATAAATGGACAAAATAGAAGAAACATCTACCCAAGAAAAAGACTTTGGTAGAAATGTGTCAGGCTTACCCACAGCGCTTTATTGTACAGACATGAATTTGTATTTAAAATCCTGGCAAACCCTTTTATCAAGTGCAGGAAATTCTGCATGATCAAGAAACTGTTTATTGGAGTATAGGTTTGACCCAGCTGCTCGGATGCCATCATGGAGAGAATAGCATGCCCAAACCCAGAGTCATGGTTTGCTTGTTAGTTAAAACATTACATAATAATAATTAAAATCATACTGTGTAACAAACAAAATATAAAACCAGTTTTTCAAATCAACATACATCATTAGTAAAATATACAATATTAATTATAAAGAATACCTACCAATCTTAGTCTCCTTTACAAAATAGAAATATAATTATGGTTTTGAAGCTGAAGACAATTAATACACTTACAAACATAAAAACACCAAACAATTTTCCAGTATCCAAAAGAAAAACTCATCCTTTATTGAGATATCTTTTAAATGCCACAATGAAGTAAACATGAAAAATAACCATTACATCAACCAAAATACCTCAAAACCGTACATCAAATTCCATTTATCTCCTTTATGCTATTGACTGAACAAACACATCATACATTAGAACTGTACAAAGTACAATTCATCTTTAGGCCCACATGTAACTAGTAAAAACTAAAAACCATCTAAGTCTAGCATAAAACCGTACCCAAACTTAGACCAACAGTAGTAACTATTTAGTGCATCCACCACACTAAGCAGTATTAGCAATAAATAAAACATTTAGGGGCTTATTTAGAAAGCCCCTATGGCCACCGGTGCATCACTTTTTTGTGACTCACCGGTGGAGCATTTTGCTGCTGCATACTTACAAGTATATGATAAGCCACCCTGGGAAGCTTTTCCTGTCCTTGTAAATACAGCCCCTGTCGTGTAGTTTCTAGGCATCCCCAGGACCAGGGCATTTTGGATTACCTAAACTGAGGGCTTGGTATCCAGACCGATTCCAGACCCCCACACATGACACAGCAGCAATTAGACCTGCTAGCTCTACAGTGCCACTACTACCCCCTGTATCTTACAGTGGTGTAGGTAGTTTCTGGCACCCACTGAATTTGACAACCCTGATTCCTCAGGGAATGTGGAAAACAGTACAGTACTTTTCGCTCAGTCACTCGTGCTTTTTTATTTTACGGAAAATACACAGGATGGCGTTTAGGACGTTTCAATAACTATTTATTCGTCCAGCACCAGTCTTGTGTAAAACATATTTGTTGCAACACTCTGAAGATAGAAGCATACGAAAGAAATCCCAAGTACTAATATAGTAAACAGTATAAACATTTCTACCATTGTGCTAAGAGGATGAACATGTACAGTTCAAATAAGATAGGAGCACCTGCATACTCCTATAATGCATGCTCTACGTAATTTGCCTAAGTGTACCTAGCCTAGATTTGTAGGTGTAGCATGTATATATGTATATAGCCAAGAATCCCCAAGGGAAGAACAACCCCCTCTCCTGATGGTAGAAAATGAAGGACCCTGTCCCTGCTGCAAGGAGGGCAACCTCAAGGGATGTCAGACCTCTGCGTGTTGAAGATTCAACATGCAGGACCCCATACCAGCATGGAAGGAATTCTCCTCTAATTTGCAATGGGGAATAAGGGTCTTATATTCTAGAGTGATCTATCCAGAGGTTTATTCTAGAATCGCTATGTTTTGAAAACATCATAAGTGTTTTGAAAACAATCATAAATGCAATCATGCACAGTGGGCTTTCCCCTTTTGGACAATCTGTCACAAATTCTGGCGGGCAATCTTTTTCTGCTAACAGGATGTCATATCCAAATGTTAAGTTCTCCCAAAAGAGACCTTTACTTTTTCTTGGGATGCCCCCTCTATTTGGAGTTTCATTTCGTACAGTCTATGTGGGACACAAACTCTTGTATCAGGTATTTCCACTGTGATGTGTTCAATTCAATCCTGCTGTCACCAGAAAAAACTTCAGGTTCTGGCGAGCTATTGTTACTTCTGCCACACTGTCTAGCATCATCAGGGCCCATTTCCCATTCAGAAGCTGAGTCCTCAGTAACCTGTGCATGTCTAATTTTCAAGCTGGCTACTTTCTTCTTTTTGAATTGAGTCTTTGCTTTAAGTTGTTCTTCCTGCTTGATAATGTAATCTGAATTACGATGTGTTTCCCTTTTTGTATTTGGTCGATCTTCTGTCTTTTGTTCTGATCGTCCGACTATCTCCGAGTTTTTGGTTGAACCCTGAAAGGAACGAAAGAAACATGTATCAGAGTCCTGATACCTGTCAGGTTCTCTTATCTTATCATGATTCCTAAGTTAACACCTCTTTCAGATGACTCCCGTTGGGGAGATCCACTCCTTGATTGTGAATTATTTTCTATATTCAGATTGTTTGTTATCCAATTATTTTTTTTTAGGTGAAGAGGGTGCCACTGCTGCTGCCTCCCTTTTATGTTGCTCAGCATTATTGCAGAGACTTGGGCACATTTACCCATCAGTTTCATCCCCAAGTACAGGGCAGGTCCTGCTCTGTACTCATTCTGAATCTATTTCTGGAATGACTGCTATTGAAGGGGCATCGTATATTTTGATGTAAATGGCAGCAAAGATCGATCCCCAGGTGTTACAATGTTCAAACGAGGAAACCATTCCCATTGGCAAGCAAATGTTTAGCATTCTATGTTTTTCCTGAGGACCTGTATGGAGAAATATTGCTTCCAGCTGTGCAATTTTTTGTGCTATCCAAAACAGAATGTATCCCATTTGGGGGGGATTCTCCCCAATACCAATTTTAGTGTATGTGGGCTAATTTGAGGTGTGGTCTTTTGTGCACCGACTGGAGCATTTCTTTCAGGTTGGACTGTTAATGTTCGCATGACAAACTGAACAATGTGTCTGTTTAGCCGGAGTATGTCTTGGTATATTGTATGGACTTTATCCACTGGTAGTGTATCAATCTCATGATGTGGAGTGTATGTCGCTAAGACCAGCCAGGTCACTCCTTCTATGCTGAGTGGACCGAGTCTTACGATGGATGTTGTATGTGAGAGGGATCCTTTAAACCACTTTCTGTGTTGCTGATACGTATGTGTTAATCAATTTAGTCTGTGGATCTGCAGGCGGGAACTGAACCCAAGAATAGAATACCTCTGATCTGAACACCTTGTGTGCCTCAATCACGAAGGAAACACAGCCACCAATTGCGGGTACGCCGTGTTCTAACAATTTTATAGTTACTGCATGCTTGCAGTTTTCTATAATGTTGAGTGCGTTTCCTCCAAAGCTGAACCACAACTCGCATTGTCAGGCTTTCTCAAAAGGAGAAGTATAAAAGTTTTAGTAATTAGGGGTTTTGCACAAAGTGGGAAATTTTTACCCTTACAAGCTTGTTTAAACATTCAGCCAATACACAGGGTATATCTGCTCAGCTGAGGTGGATATCCCTTCCCACTTCAGACGTCTCTGAAAAGTGTGAGTAGGGCTTTCTGAAAAAGCACGATTGAACTACTCAGAATTTAACTGTTAATATAAGAACCAAACCCACATTGGTGATGCCATGTTGTGTAGTTCCTCGGCATCCCCAGGACCTGTGCATTTTGGATGACCTAAACTGAGGGCTTGGTGTCCAAAGCGATTCCAGGCACCCTCACAGGATACGTCAGCCATTAGACCAGCTAACTCTACAGTGCCACTACCACCTCCCTGTATCTAATAGTGGTGTAGGGAGTTTCTGCCAACCACTGAACATGACAGCCCTGATTCCTAGGGAATCGTGCAAAACATTACAATACTTTTTGCTCAGTCACTCGTGCTTACTTATTCTCAGAAAATATACAGGATGGCGATTAGTACGTTTAATAAGTATTTATTGGTCCAGCATCAGTCTTGTGTAAAACATATTTGTTGTGACAATCAGGAGACAGAAGCATACGAAAGAAATCACAACTTCTAATATAGTCAACAGTAGATATATTTCTAACATAATGCTAAGAAGTTGAACAGATAAGACAGTATCACTTACATACTCCTATAACGGGTGCCCTACGTAATTCGCCTGAGTGTGCCTAGCCTAGATATGTAGGTGTAGCATGTATATGTGTATAGGTATAAATGTCTATAGCCAAGAATCCACTAGGGAAGAACCAACGCCCTCACCTGATGGTAGAAAATGAAGAACCCGGTCTATGCTCCGAGGATGACACCCTGCAAGGGATGTCAGACCGCTGCGTGTCAGCATGGAAGGAACTCTACTCTAATTTGTAGGGTTGAATGAGGGTCTTTTATACTAGAGTGGTCACTCCAGGGTTTCTTCTAGAATCAATATGTTTTGAAAACAATCATGTGTTTTCAAAACAATCATTAATGTTTTTCTAAAACAAATGCAATCATGCACAGCGGGCTTGTTGGACAAGGATAAAAAAAAAATGACCCTTATACAGAATAATTATGCAGTGCCTGCGGACATGTTTATGTACATCAGGTTCAGGGATCATGATAGAATACTAAGAGCCTGGTTTCGAAGAGACATGAGCAAGCTACGGGGTAAAAGGTGACCTGTTCATGTGGATCGGACAATGTATGTAAAAAGGAGGCATGCATGACGGGTTTTAGAACTGGGGGTCTCTAATTGGCAGAGGTAGGTACCACTGTCCAAATAGGGACCCTTGATTCTAGTCAGGGTATGGAGGAAACACTCTTAGATAACCTCTGCTCACCCCCTGGGTAGCTTGGCACGAGCAGTCAAGGCTTATCGAAGGCAATGTGTAAAGTATTTGTATCAACACTCACAGTAACACAGGGAAAAGACCACAAACTGACTCCACTACAGTTTAGAAAAATAAAGGTATTTAATCTAAACTACACAAGACCAAAACAACAAAAATCAAACATACACAGTTCAAGAATATGGTTTCAAAAGTGTTCTTAAGGTTGAGTTAAAATAATCCAGAATTGCATCACGTTTTAGCCAACAGTACCTTTAGATGCGACAAAAGTTCCAAGTGAAAGCTGTGGCGTTGGAAAGCAAGCGATGCGTCACTCTTGAGACCCTGGGGAGGTGATGCGTCAACCCCGCTGGACGTAGCGGGTGTGTTGCGGTGACTCCGGTCTGTATGGGGAGGGATTTCTGTAGTCTGGGTCCTGTACTTATACCCCTAAAAGTATTTGTTCCCTTTGCGCAGGAGAGTTCTGAGCCCGGTCTGAACCAGTTCTGGGTGTTCCTTGAGCACTTTGGTTTCCTAGCCTCTCCTTTTCCATTCGGAGAGAGGGTCAGGGTCGTCGGCCGCCCAGTAGAAAGTGGAGCCAGCATTGTGGAGGGAAAGCACGGCCCTGGAGCACTTTGTTGACATGATTCCTTCTCTCTTTTCACAGTGTCTCATGGAATCCCCCGGTCCTGTCACTCACAAACCAGACAGTCAATTCACAAACAGCCAAAGCACACAGAAAGGTCAGACACGAGAACAGCCACTTTTTATTAACTGCTGTTCTCAAACACAGGATTTAAAAACCACCTTTCCTAAAAGATATGTTATTAAATTCTGAGTTCAGGAATACCAGACTTTCATGTCCTATCTTGCTCCCATAGGAAGATATGCAGGTAACCACTGTACACAGCATTCCCCATGATAGCCTATGGGCAAGATAACCTTACAATAGTGAAATACGAAAATGGCTGTAATTCACTACCAGAGCATGTCACGTGCACTAGTACGTGCTCTCCCTTTCACATACACTGCACCCTGCCCAGGGGGGTACCTTGGTCCTTCCATAGGGGGTGTCCAATGTGTACAGACAGGGAAGGGTTAGGCCTGGTCAGTGGGGACACTGGCCAGGTTGACACGGCAGTTCACAGACTGCACACAGGCACTGCGGTGGCAGGCCTGAGACATCATTTTAGGGCTACTCATGTGGTTGGCACAATCAGTGCTGCAGGCCCACTAGTAGCATTTGAATCACCAGCCCTGGCACACTCAGTGCACTTTACTAGGGACTTCCTGTTAAAACAAATATGCCAATCTTGGATAACCAATCACAATAACAATCTACACAGAGAGCATATGCACTTTACCACTGATCAGCAGTGGTAAAGTGCCCAGAGTCCTATAGCCAAAAACCACAGGTCAGGAAAAATAAAGGAGGAAGAAACAAAAAGTTTGGGAATGATAGGTTTCATTTCCCAATGCCCCGCCCATTTACATTTACATTTACGTTTACGCTTATGAGTTAGCATGATGTGTCTAACCAATGATATATTCATTTACGTTTATATACTTCATATAATATTCATCTATGCGTGTGGTGATTATTATGTTTTCTTAGCTTAGCTTGTGTGCCACCATTTTGGAGTGTTCTCCTCTGCGTGCGAGTCGAACTCGCTCCCCCTTCCATAGGAATAGAGAAAGAAATGCTAACGCAGTAGTTTTCCTTTCTCGGCTAATTGTGACCGAAACTATAGCAAATTCACTATCAGTGGTGTTCTCATGTGCTGGAGACGCTGAGGCCTGGCTCTGCGCCCTTGGGCCGAGATAAGAAATGTTACCATCGCAGGTGCAGATGCCTCTTGTGTGAGGCCACTGTTCGCTCTTCCAGGGGTCCAGTATTTTTCCAGACTGGGCGTGTTTTACTCTAATGTATCCTGTTATAATGTATTGCTGTGATGAGATGGGTCAGTCCTCTCGGCGCACTCTTAGGGGTGAGGTCGGATGGGGCCCTCTCATATGGGAGTTTGTGGCCTAATAAAATTGCCTTGTTTATTCTTCTCCACTGTCCGGCTGACTTATTATTGGGTAACTGTAGGTGAGTGTGGTAAGTCACTCGGGTGGATTTGAGCCACGCTTATCAGGAATAACCCTGCAAAAAGGGCCATTTCCAACAACAGGACTAGCCTAAAGGACTTGACACCCTTTTACACGCAGCAATTTGCGTGAAAGGGGAGTTCCATGGGTGTTGCTGTGGGTGTTACCACGCAACACCCATGGAACCTGGCACATTTCCAGATTTATGAGTAATCTTAAACCTGGAAATGCGACTGAATGCTCTGCCCCCAGGGGAGGCCGTAGCAAGACGCAACAATAAGAAATGTTATAATTTCCCCTCGTTTTTTTCTTCTTTCTATGTGTGCTGCATTCTGCAGCACACGAACAAGAAGATCACCTCTCAAGATTGTTAATCTGAAGGAAGGTGTCCCTTCCTGCACATAAACAATCATTGAAAAAATTAAGTGTTTCAACTTCAATATGTGCTGCATTAGGCAACACACATAGAAGTTTAAAAACACAATTTCAGATTGTTTATGTGCCGGAAGTGACACCTTCCTGCACATAAACAATCATCCCTGTGATGCATGCATCCTTGCACCATGGTGCAAGGGTGCCTGCGTCGGTGCATGGCAGCTAATTGTGCGCCAGGGGAGAGCAAAGGGATACGTCATGTCATTGTAGATATGACGCATCCCTGTGGTTTGGAATTAAAGCAGAGCAGCCAAATGGCTTGCAGCACTGCGCTGCATTAATTCTTTGTAAATAAGGCCCTAAGTGTTCTTACTTGAAACTCAACCCTGAAATGCCATCTTCTTCAACTGATCCAAACTAATGAAGAGGAAAGACCATTCAATAGACTAAAATGTATAAAAATTGAAATGAAAAAAATATTTTCAAATACCTTTAATTCAGTGGAAAAATATTATTATATTTTCTAAAATTATTTGATCTTTTGAAAATTGTACATGGTTATTTTAATAAATATCATAATGTTTAAACATGATATGGAAAGTGCTAGGAATACAACAAAAACCAATATTTTTTGTATTAAAATACTACTATTTAGACTATTACTCTAACACACTTACTTGTTAAACTGCTGAATGTGAATACCATTTGTGTCTAAAAATATTACTGGTATTGATATTATCAACTTCATATATGTTGTTCAGTACTTTTTTTCTCTTAATACTAACAAATTTATTTAACAATAATAAAAAAGTTGAAAATAGGAGGACATTATCTTTGTATACGTTTATCAATTTCAATTTTATCACATTTTCTTTTAGTGCAATGAGAAAATTTATGAATTTTGATGATGAGTGGATTGGTGTTTTCTGGCCCCTACCCAACAGATTTACAATTAGGGTGGAATTTAACATGGCCAATAGTTACAATGTGTGTTAAATACCTCACAGTTGGTTACATTCCAGTAGGTCAAACCTGCTGGAGTTTAACAGGTAACATTGCACATTATTTACTGTACCATTCCAATTCTGGTGCATTAAACATGATCTGCAAATCTGCATGTGATTCCCCAAAAACGTGCTACAGACTCTTCTTTTCGCACCTAATAAATTACGTACCCTCAGGTGTTATACATCATGTGCAATAAATAGCACCTGCTACTCTGACCAATTTGAATTTAGAGCTTTAGAGCATCAAACTCATTCAAGGTTTAGCTCCAGCCACATGGCATGTCCTGCATTTGGAATTATGATGATTTAAAGTAAAATAGCATGTGCCACGCTACACAAGCAGTTTCTAGCAAAAACAGAGATAGTTCCATTGGACAAATTGATAGCCAGCACACACGTGCAGTGCAATGCAGTGCAGTGGGAATTCATTGAGACGACATACACAACTAGCACACCTTGCAATATTTTCAAAAAAGCACCTCCGAAATGCATTTGATTCTTTATGCTGCATATGTGCATGATAACTGCAGATAAATGGTAACAATGGTCTGCTGCTTCCTAAAAGCATTTGGTTAATTTCTACTTTCGTAAACAAAAAATGAATCTGTATCTTATTGAGTAGTGATGCCTATTGCAGTCAATATATTGGCCATTTATCAACAAGCATGTTGGACGTGTCAACCTTAGGGTGGTCTTCCCCCGAACGTTTTGCCTACTTACCTCCATTTATTTGTTAGCCTTAGGATTGTGCAATTCACTACTGTTAACCAATGCTAAAGTGCTTGTGCTCACAGCCCTGAACATGGTTTTATTGGCGTAAACCTGATTGGCAAAATGTATTTACCCTTGTAGAGCAATATACCATATACCCAGGTTATGTCCTAGGTATCCCATAGGGCGGGTTATTATAATTAAAACATTGGACATATACTTTTCAGTTGTATATGTCCTGGTGCCTGCAGCCTGTCTTTAGTCACATGCCTGGGTGTAACTAACAGATTGTGTGAATATTCACACAAACATTCACACCATAGAGACATTAGGCATGCCTGAATGGCCATCAGATGGTAGGATGGGGGTGGAGCTGAGCATAGACCCACTTGCAGCTCAATAGGTTGTGATCTGCATTCACAGAAAAGACCTATCACCTCGAAATTGTGACTGCAGTCAGCTTGGTGCCAGGGCAGGGGATTCAGGAAATTCCATGCACTTCAAAAAACCTTAATAGAAGATTCTCCCACCTTCCAAAGGAAGGGCACTAGAGAATAAAAATAGGACATTTGGACCAACTCTTCCGTATACTCCTGGACGTGCAGAAGGACACTCAGAGGACTGCCTGCTGCTGTGACCTGCTGTGCATTCGGCAAGACTGCTTTGCTGTACCTGGAAGCATTCATTTAATGCCTGGAGCCTACCTTGAACCCACAGAGACTAGCCATGTAGTTGAGCCCTGCATCTACACCTGAACCCAGGACTACCAGAGTGACTCCATGGACTAGTTTGCTGGCCTCCTGTTCAGAGCCACAGTGACAAAAAGCACCCCCACCATCTTGAACCCGTACCTATACCCAGCCTGAGAGGGTAATGGTGCCCCACCAGTCCCGGACCCTTGGTAGTGATGTTAACGGTGCCCAGATTACCAAAACTGAAGACTTGATCATTTTTTGGACAACATTTCTAAGAACCAGGGGAAAACTGGGACCAACCTGCTTCTCGGACTACATTCTTCTCCGCATCAGCACATCATGTTCAGCAGTCCCCTGCCAAAGGGGTATCTGAGCCTCTAGAACAGCCTTGGGCTATATCCTTCAGCCTGTCCTGCGGTAGAGTTTTGACTTCCAAAAATAGAGACTAAGGGCCTGAGTATGACTTTGGCGGTGTGGGAGCGGGCTGCTACACCAGCACCACGCTCCCACACCATCAAAGTTGACCGCAGCCTGCCTGCCAGATCACTGGTTTCCTTGTGGTCTGGTGGGCAGTGCTTTGGCAGGCCCAGGGGGTGAGCTTTAGAAAGGGCAAACATCCTTTACCCTGCATGCGTTAAGCCGCATGCCATTACCCCGCAGTTTTTTTACTGCAAAAACTTTTACAATGCAGGGCTTTAGTCCGCAAACTATATTAATGCATAGCCTAAAGTAACGCCCCTTGCAGTTAGAATAGTAAATTGTGTTCTATAGGGGAATGCGTTGTAATGAATTGCTTTGTAAAGCCCTACATTGTAAAAGATTTTGCAGTGTAAAAACTGCGGGGTAATGGCACTTGGAGTAAAAGTGTGTGGGGTTAAGTGGGCAAATCCTTAGAAAGGTACCACAATGGGGATGTCAAATCAAGCCAGGTGCCCTCCTGAATGCATCCCAATGGCCTGAGGTGAGTCTTTTCATGAAGGCTCACCACCATGAAAACTGTGACAGTGAGGAAACTCGCTACATGCTTGACAATGCTGCTGCATCACCGCCAACATATTGAGGCCTCACACTGCCATGCCACCGCTGAGTGATCACGGATCACCTGCACTTATGGCAGTACAATGGCGGTCTCACTGCCAAAGTCATAATACAGCTGTCAGACCACCACTGCGCACAACCAACAATGTGCAGTCCCAGGTTTGGCAGTCCCCAGACAACCAAACTGAGAATCAGACCAAAATCTTAACTGTGGATTTGACCTAAGGATACCTGGTGATAATGTTCCCTTCTCAGACACCTCCTGCAGCCTTTCCCCACTGAACTTTACCTTCTCAGAAAAAAAAGTTCAAAATGTCTTTAAAGTCCAAAGGTATGTGCTGACAGAGCTCAATCCCTAACCATCCTCTATCGCGGCTGGCCATATTTTTCAACTTTGACCCAATCTCCTGCGTCTAGATGTCTGTGGTTGGTGCTTCGGTCATTTAGGCACTGGTTTTTACTAAACACCTAAAAAATATAGAACTCCAGTTCTGCTGATTGAATTTTTGTAATTTTGGTATCAAATATAAGATTAAAATGTTATATATATTCTTAAATTGGGGTGGGATTTTTATTATGTTGCGTTTTCCCTTTATTACTGTGTGTTTGCGGCATAAATAATTTAAACATTGCCCCTAATTTAATCCTCACTGCTTTTGTGCAATACTACCCAGGGTTAAGCACAAATTAATTAAGTGACTTTTTTGTGGTTCACCCTGCACGGGATTCTGGCTGTTGCTTGACAATGGCTCACACCCCAGTCATGGTGGATGCAAGAAGGTAACTGCATGTCAATTCTCTGCACCTTTCCTTTGTTCTGCTCTCACAAACGTTGTGTATTTGTTTTCAGAAAATAATATCTTAAAGGCAGGGAGCTAGAAATGGGCCACATGCTCCACCACCAGGGGGTAGAGGCTAAGATTGTTGTTTAAATTGAAGGCAGATGGTCTATCAGCCACACTTTAAAAGTGCTCCATTGTCATATATTTCTTCAATCATGTATTTGGATTAAGCAGAATGTATGGATTATCAAAAAATACTGCAGCATAAAAGCTATTAAGTGTTGGGAATGATATACATTTCTTGAAACTTACTAAGAAGGAGAGAAAACCAAAACCAGTGAATCAGCCTCGTTAAGTAATCTCTTGTACATTATTGTGTTTCTCACATTGGTTCTAACACTCCTTAAATACAACCTTTGTCACTAAGATGAGAAAGAATGGGCCAGATTCATAAAGGTAAACTGAAATGTTTGTTCAACTTTATGACTTTGGGTATTCACAAAGGGCATTTACGAGTTTTAAAGTGAGACTTTTGTCTCAGTTCTGGTCTCAGTTAAAATTAAGACAAACACTTAAGTTTAACTCAGACGAAAGTCTAACTTTACTGCACGTAAATGCCCTTTGTGAATACCGAAATTTGTAAAGTTAGACTTTCGTCTCATTTTACCTTTGTGAATTGGGCCCAATATGATTTGCTACACAGCTGCATTCTTTTGATGCCATTTTGTGTCATTCTGGTTTGTGTTGCTGAATATCAGTTATGTTACTTGTACTTTATAAAGTTGTGTTGAGTGGGTTACATGATATTAGGGTGTATTGGTTAGTTTAAAATTATGGTAGATTTTTGGAACTCTAACAAGTCTGGAGGACATTTCCACAGGTTACTGATCTGCAAAATCAAAGGTAGCCATAGCCAGGAAGTGTGACTCTTGGGAAAGACTACTGAGTATTGTTTCCTAGACAGGAAAAGTTTGGATAAAAGCAGTGGCCTTTTGAGAGTGCTCATCATCATCTATCAGTTTCCAAGATGCCTAAAAATGTGTGTGAAAAGATAATCTTTTAATTTAGGTCTGAATCACTATAAAGCAGGATGGATTGCTAGTGGTTAGCTCATAAAAACATATCCCCCTCTACGTTAAACATTTCCTTCAATCTTGGAGCTTGGAGTCACAATAATATTATGGAAGTTAGATTTACTATTCTAACTACAAACCCCAAGGTTGAAGAAAATGCTTAATTTGGTGGGTCGAGATTTACTATTGTAAATCAAACCCAACAGATATTGTGGAAAGTGCATACATGGAAGTGGAGAATATGCTACACACAAAGTATACATTTTGAAGAGGCTTGATTTACCATTTAACTTGAACCCCACAAGCATGAAGAAAAGCATATCATTTTGAGGAGAAGAATTTACTGTTTTAACTCCGACCAAAAAACACTGGGAAAAGTACAAAAGGAGGAATCAGCAAATATACTATTGCAAATCCAATCCCATAAACATTTGGGCAAAATGCATAATTTTCAGATTTACTATTCTAACTCCAGTGATGCAAACATTAGGGAATGTGCATAGTCTGAAGAGGCACTCCGCCTATACTCCCGCTACACTCTATCCAACATTGGCAAAGTGTGTCTTTAACAGAGTTTCCCCATTCGAATTCTAGTCCTTCACATTTGTGGAATGGCACTAATTGGTAGGAGTAAGTTCTACTATTCTAACTCCATTTCAATAAATATAAGGGTAAACATGAAAGGAGGCCAGTAAATGTAAAGCCCTTATTGCATATACTTTTCTTACCTTAAGATATTAACAAACATTCACAGGAGTACTCCAAAAAGCTGTGCAAGGTATCTGTTCCCAGACATTAGGAAGGGTATCAATCTGGGTCCAATTCTCCTTATACAGAGCTTTCTTTTGCAGAAAACTCTGCACATGACAATAGGATTACCCTCTGCAAGCACACAGTAGGCCCCATTCATAAAAATGTAACTACACTTGGATGTTGAAATCTATGTCTGAGTGTAGTTTTATTTATTTTGGAATTCACTGCCTCCTCAGGGCAGCCAAATGAAAAGCTGCTCATGGTACACATTTAAGTTTCATTGCGGGTTCCCTGGGAAACCACATGATTTCCTTGTTGGAAATGCATTCCCTACTTACAGAGTACTCTCTAGGAAGGAGCCCCACAGATGGGGGAATGGATTCCCCTTTGTAAGTGGTGTTTTTTGCTTCTTTATCTTCATAGGGAAAATATGCAATTCCTGTGGAGAATACCTTTCTCTTACACCCCTCACATTTGAGGATGTTCATTTCACTTTTTAACCCTGAGAGGGTGTTTACACAAGCACTTGAATGAAGTACATATTCACCCTTTCAAGGATGAAAAGGCGAATTACAGTAGTTTGTAAATACCCATGAACACACTTCCACAAACATCTAAGGCTGACCACAGCTTGGAACATCCAGGAACACACAAAATCAGTCCACTTGGCATCATACCTGACTTCCTACTAAACATAAGTAAGGTGAATTGGAATGTATACATATGTACACATTAAATGTACCTTTGTGAATAAGCCTCACTCTTTTTCTCCACAGAGAAAATGTATTTTCCTGTGGTGAAAAACCTGGTGCGAGTCTCCCATAAAATCCACGGATGAGCCACTCTCCTTCTTATTCTAGAACATAATTCATGAAGGTCCTTGGCTGCAAAAAACATCCTAGAATTCCCAGGATGGAAATTGAATGAGAGGAGTTTATGAATGTCTACAACCTTGTTTTTGGGTGCCACATACTTCCAAAGCTAGCCACACATTGAATGGTCTTGTGACACCCATTTCCTACCCTCTGAGAGGTACTTACAGGTGAAGATAATTTTAACACTCATAGTGGGGAGGGAAGAGACACAGTTAAGGTTTGTTGGAAGATTGAGATGCCTTGGGCTTTGACTTCACTCTGAATGACACCAAAGAAGAAGAAAGGCTGACATGCAAATGGACTTTAAAGAGATAAAAAACAGCAAGGACCATTGGGAATTATGCGTGATTGTAATGGAAAGAGAATGAAGGCTGGCAAATTCTAGGTCACTGATTTTTCTATAGTACTTTTATACTATGGACACTAAGGTGCTGTACAAAATTTCATTGTAAGTTACACTGAGCAGTTATCCAGCACTGACCTTCTTTGTATTTAACTTGCAAGTTATGTTCAATATTCCTATTTAGTACTGTTGTGTAGGCATCAAAAGAGCCTTAAACAAACCAATACAAAGAAATATGCGAGAGATGCTTCTAAACCACTTAAACCCCCTTACAGCTTTTGATTTTGGTCCAATTGGCTTTTGTATCACCGCAGCCAGTGAGTCTCACTAACTTAGGACTACTTGTCCTAAGCTTCAGTAGGAATGTCTTGTATTGCTGATGCTGATGCCCACCAACAGGGTCTGCTGCTTTGCACCTGAGGTAAGATGTTCTGTGCTGGTAACACATGAACATGTGTACATACACATGTGGACATGTGCAGGCTGAGCAAGTGGGACTAATGTCTAAGTCAGTTCAGTAATACATTGATTGTGACCTGTGTGGCATGATGATTTAATTGGGCATTCAGAAAGAAGTATCCCTGTAAAAAGGTACACTTACCTGGGGAGTTGGCTTGACATGGAGCAGCTCTCTTCAGACAAACTCTAGGAGGAAAGACTCTGGGAGTTAGCAGAGAAGGAACACTTTATCAGAGAGAAATAAAACTAGACAAAGGACTAGTCAAGCAAACAAGGGCAACAATAGAAGACAGATAATAGGCAGTATACAGCCCCGATAATGTAAAATTAGACTGTGAGAAAAGGACTTAAAGTGTTTCCAGATGAAAACACCAGCTGAGAAAAAAGCTACAAATGTGGACAGGGGACTGCAAGGGATTCAGATGGGCATTTGGAGAGAAGAAGAGGAGGAACCTCCCACCATTCTTCAGAAGAGGATATAGCCCATTAAGGAACAAGCCAGAAATGAAACAAAAGCAAAAAATGTCATGGAGAAAAGTGAGGAGGAGAGCGAGGATTCCTCAAAAGAGGACTGGAGGTTTCCTAGGCCTCCCATCACTTAAAGTTCTTCAACCCTGCATAGCTCAAGGATTGCATATCCATGGCATAGGTGAATGAAAGGGCAAAGGGTAAGAGGAGATTTACTAAGCTTACTCAAACATGGGCAGAACTAATTCCTATTGAGAGTCTTTATTAATGGAATGCTCTAAATGAATAAGAGAACTATAAAGAAAATGAATAAAGGAGAGAATTATAAAATATATTTGTTCTATAAGCAGCCGCGGTCGGTAGTGGGAGTACCTACCGGGCAGTGCACGCAGCAAAATTTGTTTTTTTAATTTATATGTTTACCTAACTGTATGCCTCCGTAATCCATAGTTTACTACCTATCCACTCTGCCCCTCCCCCTCCCCACGTCACCACCCGGCAGTTACTTCCACTCCCGACCGCGGCTGTTTATAAGTAAAATAATACTGCACTAGGAACAGATGAGCATGAGGAAAATTCAGAGATGGGAAAGCGATCTCAGGCAAAGGAACCATCAAAAGAAAGAAATAGAGGACTAAGAAGGAAAAATAATAAGAAAAGGAGAGTGATCATCTCAGAACTGAAGAATATATAGTTGCAAATTGAATTAAAAAAACGGAAAAGACAAACAGATAGAATAACAAAAAAAAGAAAGTATTTTCCCCAAAAGACAGATACAACTCTTAATTAGTTGATTTCTTCATATATTTTATATGCCCTTATCATAAATACTTACATGTGTTTTTTGAGGATTTTGTTCCTGGGAGAAGGGACTGGGATCACCCTATAGTGATGGTCTACTTGGGAAGTAAACAGGAAAAGAACTCTGTTAAGAAGAATGTCTTTGAGATGGATTGTGATAGCCAAGAAAACAACTGTAAATTTGTAAAGTCAGACTTTAGGAGACAAATAAACTCTGACTAAAGAGTTTCCCTCATAATGCTGTAGTTGTCTTATTTACACACACCCTCCAACAATCTGCAGTTCCTTTTAGCTACAATATAAGTCTACAGTGTTTTTAAGTCAGTAGTGCTTAATTGTGTTCACATTGTAGAAGAAAGCTCACAAAAATAGTAATTTTCTCATTCACGTAATATAGAGAAAATAGTAAAATCCCTGTTTATATTTTTAAAGGGGCGCCAGTTGGAAATATTCTTACACTTTCCTTTGTAAGACTGGGTTTGAAGTAGTTCTGACTTTGAACTACCTTGCTGAGTCTCGTTAATTGCTCTGCTGACCAGCAGGTAGATCCAATACTCCCCATTCACAAAAGGCCTCTTTGAAGTGCATCCACTGTTATTAAGTAATGAAGAGGGATGGGGAGAGATCTGCAAGGTCTAATTAACTCAAAATTAGTGATAGGACTGGGTGTATGCTTTTTCACAGAAACAATTAGGGATAGCTAGATGACTGACCTCACTCACAGGAGGAGTTCCCTTATGAATGTTGTATGGAAGGAACTTGTTTGCTGTGTCAGTTAGAGAGAGTTATAGACTGAGGGACAGCTGCAACTGACCATAGTTTGGAAATCGCCTTCTTAAAATATCCCAGAATGCTAAATGGGTGATGGATCAGGGAAAGAAGCTTTCTGTGGTATCTTTTGTTTAGATAGAGAAACCCACCTTCTAAAACTCTCCAGCTCCAGTTTTAAACCCTTGATGGCAAGAAACATTGGGAACTACAGAAAAAGAGAAATGAACGTCTTTGCTTGGAAAAACCTGTGTCTAGAGTGTTGAGACACTCTGGACTTTCTTGGATTCTGTTGGAGCTTTACCTCCAGGGACAGTGACTCTGGACTCTCCACTTCTACTAGGGAACAGCAGGTGGTGGACTTGCTGCGGACCCCGTAACTTCTGTGAACTGGACATGTGATGGGTAACAATGGAGGGGGGTCTGGCATGCACACAGTTACCCTGCATGTATCTTAGAGACCCTGGAGGTTGGATGGTCCAGGCAGGACATGTAACATGCTTTAAAGGCCGTGTGGTGCTGTTTCAGATTTATCATAGGGCCATGGAGATTACCCGGAGCCCAGAGAGAGAGAAAGAGAGCAACCTTTTATGGTAAGGAGGCAGCTGGGCGCTATAGCTGGACACATTCTAAAGGGGCAAGAGGGAAGGCCCATGAGCTCTCTCTCTTTGGAGGGAGAGTGGTTGAAGGACAAACTCCAGAAACATCTAAATATTTCAGAGGACAGGTGGCCTCCATCATAATCACAACACACCCAATGCCATTCATTTTGGCTCCAAGGGCTGGAGAAATTAGAAAATGCTGGGGCACTAGTCCTGTGGGTATCTGTCCTGTGACCCCCCTGCACATAGGACATAGGTGCACGCTTTGGACAGCGTCATCAGTGTGAAGTAAGAAAAACAGCAAACAAAAAGAAAAGAAAAAGAAAGGTCTGCTGATGAAGCCGCATCAATGGGTTTGATGCAGGTGGTGAGGGAACTGAAGGATCACCCATATGTCTCAGGGGCAGGCTCAAAAAGTTGAATTTTTAAAACAAAAGTGGTGCCCCTGGAGGAACAGGGACATAGCAATGAGGTATCTTGGCTCTGGGGACTGCAACAAGAGCAGTAAGAACTCACGTGTGCCTCCCTCTTCAATTTGGACTTGGACTCCCTACGTTTCCTGGATCACAAAAATAGTCAGACCTGGAGAATATTCCATTAAAATGAAGTACTTCTTAAAGCTTAGACTTTTGTCGAAATATTTTATGGTGCATAGTTCTTTGTTTATAGGTTTTGTAGTCCTTTGCAGGTGATGTACTTATTGCAAAACATCCTCACACTGCATTATGTTAGACACTTTTAATAACATGCATATTGTTGATAGTAAATCATTGCCTAATGTTGTTTTACCTAATTAAAGTGTGATACTATCAGTAAGTGTTTCAATACTGTTTTGCAATGTGTTTGACTCTATAGTTTGCAGTTAATTATGGTGGTGATAACCTAAAAAAACAGTAGGTGTGAATTTCCTTTAATGCACCCCTCATGTTGTGTTAGGGTCATATGGGGCATGGTGATTGTATGTGGTAGGACTTACAGATGCATAGACCACTAATGGTTCCTCCATTGCAGAGGTTTCAGGGTATATCTAGGGGCTTACCTGACCTGAAGAGTCATTCTTTATTGTATGCCCCATGTTGGTTGGTTGGTTGTCAGCCTTTAGAGAGTGTCATCATAAGGATTTCCCCCTTATATATTTGTTAATTTGTGCATAATATTTAGTAATGTATTTAATTAAGTATTTTTTATTTTTAATACAAACATCACTGACTCCACAGCAAATTATTCAATGTTGTTTGTTTCAAAACCTGACATCTGAGTAACTAGCCCACTGGTCTTCCCTTGATTAAGCCTTGATTTGCTACCTTGAAAGTCGCATGCTAAAAAGACTTGGTTGGTATCTATTAGGGGTCAAAAGTACGAGGTCCCCGAGTCACCAGGGGCAAAACACCCCAGTTGTCACAATTGTGTCCCAGTCCCCACTTATCTGTCCAGGAGCCCTCCATATCAACATTTCTACATGCAACATCACCTGAGCACAGTCCCAGTAATGTACCTTTTCAGGAAAGTGGAAATTTACTGTACTTGATAGAAATGTCACATGATCATAGCCTTCCACAGTTTACCCAACTGGTCATGTTAGCTGCAGATGTGGCATGTGAAAGGTCTCTTTCGATGATATGTGGGAAAATGGCATTTATGTAGCATTTGCTCATAGGTGCCCTTAGCAAGATGACTCATACTGGTAAATGCTTGGTGCTCTAAACTCCAATGGTTTTTATGATCACAAGCTCAAACCCCAGTGAATTTAACTCAGCCTTTTGCCTTATTGGAGTGATACAGTAATACCATTACATTGCATAATTGTAATGTCTGTTATTTACACTGCTCAGAAACAGCGAAAATCTTTGGTACTAACTGTGAAATGGAAATATATATTATTGTGTTATTTTGTCAATGCATTTTTGTCTTCACAACAGTCTTGACTGCTACAGTTGAAAGCATGGCAAGGGTAATATTCAAACTCTACAATGGGTTATGTATTTTTTGCTAAATCAATGTCACCATTGTGTATAGTAATGTTACCGAAGTCACTTATAAAAATTTATTAGTCAGAAAATTTGAAGATTTGGAGAGATTGAAAAATATATATGGACTTTACCTATAACGTAAGATCCAAACACAGTGTTTTGTAAACTTAAATCAGGCAAAATGTTTCTAAATATTTTGGCAGGCTTTAGTGTATCTTGGCCAAACTATTCTGCGAATGGTGGTATATTTGCTGGAAACAGGGACAATTTAAATATGTTAAAAGTTATATGTCTTATGAAAATGTATAACGTACTTACCACTAATAGGTGAGGGCTAGAATTGATCTTAGATACTTATCAACTCAATGATTACATACCGTGATGAAGTACTTCAATAACAAAAATATTTCTGTGAAGGAGTGGATCGACTGGGTGACTAAGCAACATTTATTTATTTATTTATTTGGGACATTTGTATAGCGCGGCTGTCACCTTACAGGCATCCTGGCCCTGAGATATCTCCAGAAGGAGGAAAACACGGGGGAGAGCGGCACAGCATGATGGCCATCAAGTTAACCCTTCGGGAACAGCCAAGTTTTGACCTGTTTCCTAAAAGGAAGAAGTTCTTTCGTTTGACGGATATCTAGGGGCATACTGTTCCAGAGTTTAGCAGCAGCAACTACGAAGGATCTGCCCCCTGCCCTAGCTTTTTTAAATCTCGGCACCTTCACAAGACAGGCCGTTGCAGAACGGAGTGCTCTGGTTGGGGTATACCAGGCAAACATCGCTTGCAAAGAGCTGGGCCCAAGTCCATGCAGGGCTTTGAAAACGAGACAGAGGGATTTAAAGGACACTCGCTGTTTTAACGGGAGCCAATGAAGTTCAGCCAACGCCGCTGAGGCCGAGGACCTCCTAGATCAGCCAAGGGCCAGTTTAGCAGCAGCAGACTGTACTCTTTGAAGTCTGTCAAGCAGCAGGCCTGGAGATTCGAGTAGCAACGCGTTACAATATTCAAGGCGACTTAAAATAGTACACCTGACTATTAATGACCGGGCCTGTAAGGGAAGCAGTGGCAGGATCTTGCGTAGGGACCGGATGAGGGCAGAGCAGGTGGACACTGTTTTCGCAACCTGGGCTTCCATGCTCAGTTTGTTATCCATCATGACACCCAGATTGCGAACAGTGGTGACCGGCTGAGATTTTTCCGAGGATTCTGGAGGCCAAAAATCCACCGGGACGGGACGCGGGGTCCGACTTCCAGCACAGAACAAAACCTCAGTTTTGGAGGCGTTAAACTGTAATGAGTTGTTATGTAGCCAGCCAGCCGTATCTCGCAGACACTCATGAAAGGATTCTAAAGGAATCGATTCCTCACCCTCCCAAGAGAGGATGAGTTAAGTGTCGTCTGCATAATTGATAGCCTTTAGTCTGTGAGATTTTATCAACGTGATCAATGGTTTTAGATACACGTTAAATAAAATCGGGCTGATGAACGAGCCTTGAGGCACCCCATGGACCACCGGGGAGAATGCAGATTGAAACAGGGGGAGGGAAACAGCCTGCTTCCTATCCCGCAGGAAGGAACGAAACCAGCGCAGGGAATTGCCACCTACCCCGGCCTCCCTCAACCTCTCCAGGAGGATCCCATGGTTTACCGTATCGAATGCGGCAGACAGGTCCAGCAGAATCGAAGCCACAGCCTGACCCCTGTCTGCACACATTCGAAGGTCCTCCATAGCAGTCAGTAGAGCTGTTTCAGTACCGTGGGCTGGACGGAAGCCGAATTGTATTTCGTCCAGAAATAGATGCTGCTCCAGATGTTTGGAGAGACATGAGCTCACCCAACGCTCAGCAATTTTTGCAGGGAACGGTGGCAAGGAGATGGGTCTGTAATTCTGTAGACACTCTGGATTTAGGGAGGGTTTTTTTTAGCAGTGAAGAAACAAGAGCCTGTTTCCAAGAAACAGGAACTGTGCCACTAAGCAGAGATTGATTACAGATCCTGCATAGAGTGGGAAAGAGATCCTCTCCATAGGTTTTCCAGATCTTATGGGGGATCGGGTCCAAAGGTGATCCAGATGAGATACTGCGAGCCAGTCTATCGAGATCTGCCTCAGTAATGGGGGGAAGCTCCAACAGACAGTCCGCCGGCTGCCAACCTGGGTTCCCAGCTCCGGTGTCTATACTTCCTTCCCAAGGGCAAAGGGGACAGAGCGGGGATGGGGTGGTGCTCAAATTGCGAATGATGGCTTCAATTTTATCATTGAAAAACAGAGCCAAATTATCACAAAGGGCCTGTGTGGGAGGGGTCGATTTTTTTGAGCAGTCCGGGTGAGTAAGATTGTTCAGAATCTGAAAAATGCTTTTAGAGCTGTTTGCAGCGGTACAAATTGTGGAGCAGAAATAATCCGATTTAGATTTCTGAATCAGAGCTTTATATTCGGCGAGTTTAGTTTTCCAGAGCAGTCTGCCGGCATCAGTATATCCCTGCCTCAATTTCCTTTCCGCCTGTTTACAGGTAAGTTTTAGAGCCGTTAGAGAGTCATTAAACCACGGAGACGACACTCTGCCCTTAGGCTTGTGCGTTTTTAGCGGAGCAAGGGAGTCTACCCTCGTGGTTATCCTGAGACATAAAGCCTCATAATTGTCATCGACATGACGGTCGGAGAAGAATCTGTCGTCCACCTTGAACATGCACAGTATTTGCAACTATCTATGCTGTCCCTCACATTCTGATTCCTAAAATATGTTTTAGAGGAAGCTTCATTGACTCAGTGTTCACTACAGTTGTGATTTAAGGCTACTATAAGTGTTCAAAACAAATCCTTCTTGTTCTAAAACACTCTGTGGATGGGTATATTTAGAAAATAAATTCTCACTTAATATGCGAATATTTTATTTGCCTATGTGCGTTTCCGTTTAGAAAACGTTATTTAGGTCAAACGTTCATAAAAGTGCAGAGTGCTGTACAGCTCAAATATAAATACATTGAGTGAATAGAAATAAACTACACGGTATAAGTAATCCAGGGAGAAGATTTACAATTAGCGTAGTGAACAAACCTTGCTAAAAACCAAATAGGACCGTGGGAATAAAAACCTTTCAAAGCCTTAAGTACTAACAGGGTGCGCAATGTTGTCAATATTCTCCTATTGCGCAGTTGCTACAGATCCTTGGGTCTTATTTATGAAGGCCTTGCGCCACCAGTGCGTCACTTTTCCCATTTTAAAAGTGACGCACCGGCGGCGCAAGGCCTTCATAAATAGGGCCCCTTGTATTCGTCCACGTCCATTCAGCGTGTGTAGGCTGGACAAGCAAATGATAAATGGTCAGGTGATTACATTTTAGTAACACAGATAGGGCAAAACTGTGATGACGCCGGTATCCTGTGCCAAGAACTTGTGAGGGAATTCAAGGGGAGTGTGCCAATCCTGAAGAATATATATAGTTTCGGCTCGTTGGGTATCTGGATGATATCTAGATAGCTTTTCAAAGAGCTGACTGACTTAAAGGCCATAAAATTCATGGTTAGCCGACCCCACAATGGTTTCATCATTTCAGACTTGGTTGCCGAATCCCAATATTGCGCTTTGATGAAATCTATAGTAGGGAGCAATATTGAATCCTTGTTTTCCCAAAAGCCCTCTAGCTCTATATCTGCAAATGGGCATTTCGCATTTCTTAGCCAGCTTATTTCATGGAATTTTTCTAGAGAGTTTACTTCCTCAAGAGCAGAGGCACATGAGCACAGTTCGGGGGTGGCCCTGATTCTCAGACAGAACTGCAGCGGTCGAAGCTTAGCCTTGGCTGCAATGGATTTCCTTCCCAGATCTAGCCTTAAACGGAATAGGGGTTTACTCTGGGGTAACAGTACTAAGCTCCTCATGAGCTTATTCTCCGATCTAGATAGGTTGTCTATCTTATCAAAGCCCCACAGTTCGGGCTCCATATAGGGCTGAACTTACTGCTTTGGACTGATTGATCTGCAATGCTAATGCCACTGGTTTACTTAAGAAAGTGCTACGTTCCTTACTCAAGGCCCCAGATATTTGCATGTCCTTCAGGGTCTACTTAATCACATGGGGCTTCCAAGTCATATCTTCAGATAATATTATACCCAAATAGTCAAGGGGCCTTATTTATGAAAAGTGACGCATCGCTGCGTGAAAACAGCGTTGCGTCACTTTTCACTGCGCCCTCCTTGCACCACCAATGATGCATCATATTTACAGTATGACGCATCAATGCGCAAGGAGTTACAGATACGTCTGTATTTCTGACGTATCTGGATGACGCAAAAGTGGCGCATTGCTGGAGTGTGTCATAAAAGTGACTCAACTCCAGCAATGTTTCCTTTCACATGGGGCAAGCCCCATGTGAAAGGGCCTGCGTCAGTCTTGCGCCTGCTGTGAGGCAGTTGTAAGAAATTGACGCATTTGTGTCCTAGAAGTGGTGCAGTGAAATCACATAGATTTCACTGCGTCATTTCTACGACCCTTTCTTACATCAATACGCCCCCCTTGCATACATTATACCTGGCAGCAGGTATAATGTGATGCAGAGGTTTACAAAGAGACGCAGCTACCTAGATGCGTCACTTTGTAAATATGGCGCAACAAGGTGCATTTTTTACGCCACTGGTGCGTCATAAAAAGTGACGCACCAGCGGCGTAAAAGTGACGCATAGTCTCATAAATGAGGCCCAAGGTATTTACTCTCTTAAGAGGGATGCCTCCCGGAGTTGGTCTTCCTCTATATGATTTGTATGATTTGTGATGGCTGATCATCAACAATTTCATTTTGGATGTGTTGATCTCTAATCCTCGCTCAGCACAGAAATCATTGAAGCTGTTGAGGAGTAGCTGGAGCCCCCTTGGTGTTTTAGACACTAGCAACATGTTTTCCACAAACAAAATTGTCACTAGTTTTAACCCCCCCAACAGCTGGTACCTTTGATAAATCCTGCTCTACATTATTAATGTAGAGGAAGAAAAGTGTGGGAACCAGAACACAACCTTGGTGCATTCCCCAACTAAAAAATTGTGGGTTGATGAGCTGGCCTTGGTCACCCCAGCGAACTTTGGCATAGTTTGCATCATGAAGGCGAATGACTAGAGATAAAATCTCCGGCGGGAGCCTAATTTCTTTTAATACCTGCCACAGTGTCTGTCTTGGAACAAGATCGAGAGCAGTCTTTAGATCAATGAAGGCTACATTCAAGCTCTCCCGACAAATGGCTACTGTATTCCAGTACAGAAAAAAGAAGCAAATCACCTGATCTGGTGTTCCCATCTTCTGTCTGAAGCTAGCTTGGAAGGGGGTTAGGATTTTAAATTCACAGATTCTATCGGGAATCTTAACCAGAAGTGCTCGACAAATCACTTTTTGAATGCTGTCGATGAGGCTAATGGGTCTGTTATTGTTTGGTAGAGACCTGTCCCCTTTTTTAAAATGGGAATTACCACTGCTTTGTTACATGAATGCTGGATGGGGCACCCCCTGCTATAGCATTCAACAGTGTCAGAATATAGGTAATAGTCCCAAAAAGTCCCTACATGCCAGAACAATTTCGAATCTTTACTGACACATGCCTCCCTGATGAACCTTTACCTTTTCTCATCCCACTCCCCTTATTCTCTATCTTGGGCTTTTTTTTATGGTACCTTCTCTAGTCTTTCACTAGGTCAGTGTTCTTGGACCTAAGTGCAAATGACAATTGGCTTTTTAGCTGTCTGCACTTACAATAGGACTGGATACTGCAAAATACAAGGACTCAAAAAATGCGCAGCGAGCTGCTCGAAAAAGAGGGAGTGCCCATACGATATGGCGTCTGGACCTCCCGGTTGTTCGGGCTGGGCTGTGAATGCTGCGGCTCACCCTAACAATTCTTGTTTGATTAGCTGGGGCTTTCCCTCATCCCCTAACCTTTTGCCAATTGAGTCGGCGGCAATTGCTTGTTGGGTATAGATCTCCAGTAATTAAATGATCTCTAGATCTCTGACAGGACACACCCAAGGAAACACTAAACTCAGGCTTAGCAGATTGTGGTCGCTGTCAACAGTTGTGCTCATGATCATTTCTATTAACAGGAGCCATAGCCTTAGGTCTAGCAGGAAGTAATCTATGCAGCCTTTGCAAACGTTTCTATTGTAGGTACTCGCTCCTAGTTTTTCAGAACTAGTCAGCCCATTTGTGGCCCTCAGCCTGAGGCCCAGTGCTAGAACATTCAGTTGGAGTGCCACTTGCGACCACTTTTTGATAGGAGGTAGGTTGAGTTGGTGGACTAGCCACAGTTCGTCTTCCTCCCTTGCCTCACAAACATCCTACCTCTACAAGGGTTCAAACGTCACATTGAAGTCACCTACTAGGATCAGTGGGTTAATAGAAACCCTTCCCTTGAAGAGCTCTTCAAGTTCCTGTAGGGTAGTTGATCTGCCACCCCCGATCCCCTCACGTAGGCTTTATAGATGGCGAGGGTGAAGCCTGTCTTACCTTTGAGTTGGATTTCTAAGATGTTGGGCTAGTAGTGGGAAGTTCGCAGCTATTACATTGGAGGTCTATCCTAACATATTATTAGTAGGCCCCCTTCAAGGTGTCCTGGTTTGTTGCGAATGACAGGGAAATAATAGGTTACATAACCCGGGATGTATAATGGGGTTGTGGTCCAGGTTTCCTGGAGTACGCAAATGTCAAAGGTTTCTTTAAAATTGACCTAATGAAGAAGGCATGTCTTTGACCTCGCCCCAGCCACAGTCCATACACCATCTGGAGCATGCATGGATCTACGGATGAAGGAACCAGAGATGCAACATGTCCTGTGGGTGGGGCACCATTGTGAGCAGGGAGATGACAAGGATTGAACAATAAAGCTCCTAAAAGAGGCTCACACCTAGTAATGGATAGCCACTTTGTGGCCAGATGTCCTAGATCAGGTGTTACCTGACAACTAGCCCCTATTACTTCAGAAGTGACTAGCTGAATCTCGTGGACTGGGTGAGTCTCTTGACGCAGGAGTCAATCAATTGTAGCTAGAATGGAATCTTGACCTAAACAAGAAACCGTTTAGTGATTGCTGGTTACCTGCGAACAGGGTATCCGTGGAGTGTTTGCTGCGCTTTATAAATGTCATATACAATACAATACATTGTGGGAACTGATACTTGAATTGAATATTAGTTCTTCTGGGAGGGCAGGCTCTTGCTTCCAGAGCGCTGAGGCCAAGGCTCAACCTATTGTCAGTCAAGGACAGTTCTATACAGACAGAGGAGCTATCAGGAAGAGCATACCTTTTTGCTCTCAAAATGTCTTTCCTGATAAGAGAGCTATAGCCTCTCATATATGAATCCAGTGCATAACTTTATTTTTGAGGGAGTCCTCTCCTTCATACCTTTGGTTTGTGGTATTTTTTGGAACATTAGTCATGAGGATCTTGCTCTACGCTCTTTAAACGGTGGATGCTGACTTTGGGTGCTCCTACACATAGTTCCTCTACTGGGAAGTTGAACCTGCTGTGCAGTATGTTCAATAAGGTTCAATCAGGGATGGCGAAGACAGCGAAGATAGCAGAAGATTGAAAGATGATGCACCGCGAACACTTTACTACATTGACCAGAGTCCTTAGGGGCGACACCGCCGGTGTGTGAGTAGTGTGCGACGCCACCCCCATTTGTATGTTCAATAAGGCCCTTTGCTACTTGCATGACTTTACTAGATGTTGCTATCTCAGCAAAGCTCCAGGTGGAACCTACAGGGGCAACTCTCAGAGGTGAGTGACACCGTCCTGCAGGGAACAGATGTGTATCATTATCAGACCGACAGCTAGACGGTGGGGATAAATCATTCCCTTGGGGATTGGTGATTGTGCCTCTTGCCCGAAGGAGATTCACCTGACCACTAAGGTCACCTATAGTATAGTTGAGAGTTTTGATTTCTGCTCTCAGTTCGCTTATGATCTTGAGGATATGTACATCACTCCCATATTGCCCCATGGATGATTAGTGGTCATACCCCACTTCCTTGCCCTTCAGTTCACCCGTTGCTAGTGAGTTTTCTACCAGAAACTGGTGTAAATCTGCTACTACAGGATAGATCTAGAATGGGTGTCCATCGGTCAGCAAGATGGGTGAATGAGCTGTTTCAATGGCAGTTTGCTTAGGTAGGTCGGACATGGGACTTTGTGTAGTGTGCTTTGTTAATATGTGCGTAATGTGTTTTTGTGTTCCTAGTCTTGCCTGAGTTGTGGGGGCCTTATAGTTGGAGCTCGGAGAGTGCTCTGGTTGGACGAAAAGTTCCTCACATTCCACAGATAAATTGTCTTTTTGGTCAAGGACACAGTTCTCCCCAGCATGTTTCATGGCTTTTTTAACCTTTATAGATTTTACAGGCACCTCCCCTGACCCCACATCAGCAGTTTTCTTTTTCCCCATTCCAAACTTTTCACAATCCTGGGCATGCAAGAGCACAATGGCCAGAGTTCACTGTAAATGATCACAGACACACAACACCTTGCAGGGCCAAAAGTTAGTTGTTAGGGGTGGCCCAGCCCAGCCTCTTTCGGGCTATAATGGGTGCAGACAGGCCCACTCTTGGCCCGGGCTTCACCCATGTGTGGCCCGCACGTGTCCTGTGTAGCGGGAGAAGCCACAGAGATCTGGAAGTGGTTTCCCAGGCACGCGATCCTCATTCATAAAAGGGTCCCCCTTGTGGTGTCTCTGGTCCTTTTGCATCAGTTTCTGGTTGGCTCACTGAACATCCTCCGGCTGCCTTTGCTTTTCTTTCACTTGAATACTTTTTGTTCCTTTTCCCTCCTTCCACGCGGGCAGCCTCTCTTCCTCAAGTCACCAGATTGTCGCCCCTCTTTAGTTTGCGTTCCTCTGTTCTCCCACTGCCTGTGTCCTATTTACTAACTTTGTTGGAATAGAAACATTCACTTATAGTGGGGTTTTCATCTCTAATATAAAAGTGGCATAAAATGTTTTGTGTTCATTAGCCATGTCCCTCAACTGAGTTCCCACCTCTCCAATAGACTTCAAAATTGCCTTCATTGAACTAATTTGCCAATATTTTCCCAAATGTATTAATCTTTCTCTTCTGGGTGTTTTTTATTAGTGATGTACCATACTCATTTAATAAGAACTAGATCACATTTGTGCCTAAATAGGTGCACAGTTTTTGAGCATGAACCATTGCAAAAGGAATTATAAAATCAATCAATAGATTTGAAGTCCTGTCTCATTGTTTAAGTCTATTATGGGTCACCTTATTTTGGTAGACCAATACATCTACTGTTGTATTCAAGGAATCGGCTGAAATAAACAGTATTTCCATTCCTATGGTATCATTCTTTTGGGCCACTTTTTAATGTGCAGCAAACCATTTGAAAGCAGTTGTGGTATGGTCAGAAAAAGCCTATATACTCAATAATGACAGCAATTAAACAAACAACATTTTGCACAAATATGAACATTCACACTCATACATGGACTTACAAAACACACAGGTTTGTGTAAAAATGCCTACTCACATAGTTAGGAAGTGGGCTTTCGAAGCTGAAAATAACTTGGAAACGTGTGCAAATCTACATATTCCATCATTTGTGGGAATTCTTAAAACGGCTTCTGACTTATTACTCTCTGGCTTTGGTTGTAGATGTATTCTAGACTGCCGAAGGATTACATCAATTGTCAGAGTGGAAAGGGTAAGAGAACACCACCAAATTGGAATGCATGTTGACTAATGTGTTTCTCCACAGGGAATAATACTTTCAAAGTGGCATAAAAATAGAAAATAGTTAACAAGTGCACTTTCATTAGCTCTGACTTTTTTGTTGAATGCAAGACTATGGACTACATGTATGACAATTCCATTTTGCGATTTCTAAATAGCGATTTTTAAGGAATCGCTATTTAGAATTCTCCAAATGGAATGTATGTAAAAAATCGCCAGGAGGCCCATAGGAATGCTTGTGCATTATTTCAGAATTTGCGAATCGCATTTTGCGAATTTGCAATTAAGGAATAATTTCAAGAGTGCAGGGGTGTCTCAAAGACACCCTGCTGCACACCTGAAATGTACATGTGTGTGCATATGGCGCGCATACATGCCCTATGGGCATGTATGTGCGTCACATGCAACCTTCACATATGCCAAATAGGGCATTTTCAAATAAAATCGCAAATTACCACGAACTACAAGTTAGTGGTAATTTACGATTTCTTAACACAAAATCGCAATTTCTAACAGCCTCATACAACGCATTTAAGAAATCGCAAAATTTGCGATTCCTTAAATGCTTAAGCAAAATAAGGAATCGCAAATTTTTGCGATTCCTTAAATTGCGATTATTTCATACATTTCAAAAAATGCAAAATAGACGTTTGCGACTCGCAAAGGCCGAAATTCGCAGAATTTTGGCCTTTGCGAATCGCAATAGGCTTGATACATCTAGGTCTATATCTTTTATAATCTTGCAGGCGAAGAAGGAACTCACAATTTTGTTCCAAAAATATGCCTGGAAAGGTTCCACTGGCTCAGGAAATTTTTATTAACTTCCTAAGATAATTAAATCTTCTTCTTTGTACAGCTGTAAACCTGAGATGTAAATTAACTCAGTTATTTTTGAGTAAAGCTATGGAGGTCCATCAGTTTGGCTGACTGAAGTGTTTCAAGTTGGGATATTTTATTAAAGGGATCAATAAACAAACATATATCCTCTCATTTATTCAGTGAAATATTCCCAAATTCATGATTTGACCAACAGGTTTTCGCTACAATTCTGAAAACAATTTAGGGCCTGATTACAAGTTTGGTGGTCCACCGGACCGCCAAACTCATAGTGGAGGTGCGGTGGTGGTCGGGGCCTGTTGCACCATCGTTCTGACCACGTGAATTACAAGTTTGGCAGTCAGAGTGTTTTGAGACCACACAACCACCTGGTAACCGCAATCACTGGCCGTGACATGGCTGTCTAGGGAAGCAATATCGATGGTGGGGCCGCTGCAGCATCATCATTCATACAACAAGATTCCCCACCGCCGCCTTTTCATGGAGGTAAGCCTGCCATGAAAAGTCAGGCAGTGGGGAAACAGAGGGAGCCCTACAAGACCACCAGTTTCCCCTGTGCATGGGTTGCATGCAGGGGGGCACATGTTGTGCCCCCCTGTGTGAATGCACCCCTGTTCCTGCATGGCATGGACTGCTCAGTCTATGCAGTGCAGGAACGTCCATTGACAGTCCTGCAGCGGTGCAGTTATAAGGCTCACTATGAGCCTTTAAACTGCACTTTTTCAGGACCGCCATGCCGACTGCCTGCCAGACAACGAAATTACTCATAATCTGGCAGGTGGGCAGTGGTCGAGTTTGGCGTCCCTGGAGCAGGCGCTGGTATGACGGCCCACTCCAGCCTGCCAAACTCGTAATCAGGCCTATACCATCTTTGAATTCTGAGTCACCCCTAAAGAAAACTGACATTAAGGTTTTCTTAATGATGCAAGAATAACGTTTTTAGAGTCATTTTCACAATTTAAACTATAATGCGCCTAAATGATTTCAGCCTCAATAATATACAAGCCTCCTCTCCTTAGAAGACAGTTTGGGGCATATTCACAAGAGCCATCACTGAATTAACGGCACTTTATAACAGCCAAAGTTGTGATAATTGTACCCCACCATTTATAAGCAGGTGCTAACAACCCACAGCAAAAGTTTTCCTGCAATAGCAGCCGCAAAAAACATCGCCACAGAGGACCCCCGGCAACTATCGCTAATGAGATGCAGAGTAGGCGTTCCCGTGCAAAAAGCAGTGACAACACCACACCTCAACATTCACAATGACCAGCCAGGTCAGCAATAAGAACACAAAACACGCGATAAGGCACGTTAGCAGCAGGAAAATTACACCATTCTCTGACCTGGTGTAAAGCCGGACGGCAGCCTGCACCACAATAGGGAGCCCAGGGAGTCATCGGAAGGGCAACAGATGCCATGGAGCAACTGTTTATGCAGGCCAGACACCTAAGAGGGCCACAACACACACCGCCACCACCCCAAGGACCCAGGCCCCCTGAGGCAAAGACATGCCACATCAGCTACTCCTAAACATGTACAAAATTATCCGCCTAATGTCGCACAATCACAACTGGTGACATACAGAAATGAGCATTACACATTCACTTTTGAAGCAAACAATGAAACTTTATTGAAGCAACACAGAAATTAAATGAAGACACATGGCGGCTCCCCTCGACACAATCCGTAGGTCACAGCCTGCAAGACAAAAATCATGATGAGAAGGTGTATAATGATAATGATAATTACGCTCTTGTATAGCCCACGACTACCCGGAGGCATCTCGGCGCTTGTACAAATACCGCTGAGGAACCCTTCTTGGCCTTTCCCTGTGAGGTGCCCACTCCTGGGCACCCGCAAGGTGAAGCCAGGCATCCTAGCGTTGTTGGGGCCGTTGTGGAGATTAAGCAAGCTATTGCCCAGAGTTGCAGAGTGGGACTCATGATTAGAATAGGCACCGAGGCGAGAATTATCAGGTCTGAGGAAATTGAGCCCAAGACCCGCCAAGGTGGGAATTGAACCCTGGTCCCGGGCCAGACTTCTGCATCAGGGTCTGCCGCTCTAACTATTGAGCCACACTTCTCCACAAGAAGGTGAGAAAGTATGTCTTGTGCACATCAATGGAGAGAGAGAGAAGAACTGAGGGGGAGAGAGAAAGAGAAAAGAAGAGAGGGGGAGAGAGAGAAGAAGAAGAGAGGGAAGAGAGAGAGACAAGAAGAGAGGGGAGAGAGAGAGAAAGAGAAGAGAGGTCGGGAGAGAGAGAGAGAGAAGAAGAGAGGGGGTGAGAGAGAGAGAGACGACCCTGTGCACCCAGGCCACACGGCTCACCTGCTGCCACCAGTGTGTCTCCAACCACTGGTACGTATAGCAGCACACCAGGTCACACATCTGAGACAGAGCCGTCATCTGAAACAGAGTCCAGAGACATGACTGGCACAGTACACACTTGCACAAGAAAACATCGCCCGCCCGCCCATGCACACCCACGCAGAGGCAGCCCTGCCCCTCCCACCACCCATCGAAGCATTCCCACCCATGCACACCCGGGCCACACTGCTCACCTTCCACCACTGGCATGTAGACTGCCAGTCCCACCATGTGCCGCTGCAAGCCATAAGCCCAGGGCCCGCAGACATGGCACCCTCCACACCATGCATCCACTCTGCACTGGCCACCAGGTATCACGTCTGGTGCAGGGACTTTATCACACCTTGGCATGGGACAAACCAGGGCACCCGGGAACATCGCAGTCTACACAGACGCTCAGCCTAATGGGTGCCACTAACTCTGTGACCCCTGAAGCGGGGCCACGTGGCATTAGGCCCGCGCAGGACACTCGCGTGGCTTACACTGCAGTCCAGCAAGGCATCCAAATCCTGAGCAGTCTGGACCGCCCGGACGGGCCATCATCGCAGGCTGCACACCCGCTCAGCAGCTCAAGGTGCCAATGACTCAGTGCACTCTAAGACACCGTCCCCTGGCAGGGTGCCTGTGCCGGCCGCAATGCAGCATCTCCCACTAACCTTGTTCAACCCCAGTCAGCGTCCTGTGGCGGGGTGCCTGTGCCAGCCGCAATGCAGCGACTGCCACAAATCCTGTCCAACCCCAGTCAGTGTCCAGTGGCAGGGTGCATATGCCGGCCGCAATGCAGTGTCTGCCACAAACTCTGTCCAACTCTAGTTATCGCCACGTGGTGGTAGGCCTGTGCAGGCCACAATGCAGCGTCTGCCACAAACCCTGGTTAACCCCAGTCAGCGCCACATGGTGGTAGGCCCATGCCTGCCTCAAGGCCTCTGGTCCGTCATCCAGTCACCACCGGCAGAGGGGTATGTAATGTCATCGGACCCTTATATTTGCAGGGTCACATGGCCTGTGACGCCTGTGCCGGGTGGGTGTGAGGTGCGTGCAAACCTGCCCTCAGGGAGTTGCTGTGACAGGCTGACTAGTCCAGTGAGTATGCCTGCGATGGTTAGCAATGAGGCCCATCCTGGGAGCGTGAGCAGAGTAGTCTGGCATGCTGTACACTGAAACAGGGCAGGGCTTGTAAAAATTACTTGTGGGCACTGGGCGTGGTTCAGTCCATGTCTGGACAAGAAAGTGGCTGGTACGTGTGTCCTTGTTGTGGTGTCCATGGGACCCGTGACACAATTTGCTGTTTAGCACCCTCTGACTGGCATCCCACAGAATGAGCATCATTGACACAAGGGAAATCACTGTCCCTACATTTATCGACACATACATACATGAATGATGAAAGACATGACACAGCAGTGCGTCACTGGATGTTTATTGCACATCCAGTGCTTTCCTGCAGCTGGAGCAGTACAGGGCACTGCCAAATACACCACACTATATGGGCCCGTGGAGGGTCAGCCAGAGTCCATCCATGGAAGACAAGTACTGCGGAGAGGAGGGGTGCAGTCCGCAGTCAGGGCGCTGTGTCATTAGTCATCAAACAGGATGTGGCAGTCCATGTCGCTGACCAAGGTGAGTGCATCTGAGTGAATCAGGGGTCAGTGGAAGGTCATGAGGCCATGTGCGGGACCAACAAAGAACAGGCCAGGTGGAAGAAATGAATGCTACTGAGCCCTTCTGATCACAAGCCCATCCACGTCCTCGTCCCCGGATATGTGCCCTGCCCCACCTGTGGGTGTTGCTGTACCGGCTGCGGCACTGTGTGCCACTGACACCTCAGGTGGTGTCGGTGGTTTGTCGGCCGCACTGTGTGGCACTGACACCTCAGGTGCCGGAAGTGGTTTGTCAGCCGCACTGTGTGGCACTGACACCTCAGGTGCCAGAGTGGTTAGGCCTGCCACATCAGGGGGTGTAGATATGGACAGTGTGGGGTCAGCAGCATTCAACATCACCACACCTTGTGGCAGAAATGCCATGATGAGGATTTGCAGAGCATGGTCGATCCCAGCTACATTCCGCTAATGTTCAACGGTGGCTGCCATCCTTTCCCCCTCCATCGGTACCATGTCCTCCATGAGCCTCCGCATCTGTGGCAGCTCACGGCTGGTATTGCTGGAGCCACTCTGAGCAGACAGGAGTTCTTCTCTCCGTGTCATGACTCCAGCGATGTCAGTGGGGGCTCATTGGAGACCATGTAGCGGGGCTACACACCCAAGGATAGCATCAAGTTTGGTTGCCATGTTGCCGAAGCCCAACAGCACCTGCTCTGTGGTCTCCCTCTGACACTGCAGCACACGGAGTTGGAAGGCCATGTGTTGTTCCTGAGGGTCTTGGGGGGATGCCAGGGCTGTGGGTGCCTCCTGCTGGGTGCTTTGGGTAGAGCATGGGGTCTCCTCAATGCAGCTGACCTGCCCTGATCTGGAGGTGAGTTGCGGATGAGGTCCATGATGTCTTAGATGGCTTGGGTGTCGATGCTGTTGTTGTCCTCCTCGTCATCAGTGAAGAGTGAATGGGACTGCTCTGCAGGAGGTGTTGATGGTGCCCCTGCGATGTGAAGGGGAGATGGTGTATTACGATGTCTCCACATGTATGTAGCCGCATGGTACATGTTGACATTCAGAGAGCATGGCATTGTACATTGTGATCTTGGCGAGGACCCAGAGTCATTGTGGGTGTGCACTGTGCTCTGCTTGATTGTGCATGTGTGCCACTGTGCCCATCTCCACCCGTCCCCCCAGTACCTGGTGGTCATTCACCCGGTTGCGTTTATGTTGTGTCCTGTCGAGCAGTGCCCAATCCCCTGACTCCAGCCACAGTCTCCACACTGATGACTGTCGATACCAGCTCCTCCATGTCATCCAGCTTGAGCTGTGGCGCTGGGCCCCCACCTCCAGTCTGCATTGCTGCCTTTCGGTTGGCGGAGAGTCTTGACCTCGTCCATTGTTCTCTTGTTCTCCCCGGCGGCATTCAGCTTGTCCACAATGTCCCGCCATATTCCTTTTTTGGTGCCCAATGACACGTTGGAGGTGACGAACATTTGTTGATGGTGTTCCATCACCTCCGTGACTATGGTCCGGTTCGACTGGGGACTGAACTTCATCTTCCTCTTATTCTTGTTCTGCCCCCGAGGTCCCGGGCTGGTCGTCTGCGCTCGTCCTCTGCGCCTGCTCCGGCTGCCTACATGGTGCTTGGGTGTTGGTCAGTTTGTGTTTGGGTATTTTTTCTACTTTTATGGTGATTTTTCCCACCTGCCAGGTGTGTGTTCCAGGCCTGGCGCTGCTTATCGCTGGTTTCCTCATTGCGCTTGGGCCCATCGCAGGTTTTTAGGTGTTGTGGTTTGTGTTTTTGTCTCCATCGAGGTGGTTGCCGCCGACTATCGCATGCTACCGCCGTGTTGTAAATTCCACGTTGACACCGGGTTATTTTTTCACGATGGGCTGCGATGTTGAAAATTGTGTTACGCTACTTTTGTGGTAGTTATCACACGTTCTTGTGAATATACCTCTTGGTGTTTTAATTTTTCATTAAGCAGCTGATAGTCATTAAGCATGAGCGCAAAATCCGCTACGCTCGCGGATTTTCCGAATTTTCGGTAAATCCGCGATCCGCGAACTCTCGCGAATTTACCGAAAATTCGCAATCCGCGAGGGGCGGATTCCGAGGCCAAAAGTTCAAGCCTTCCTGGCCTGTTGTTGTAACTAATTTACGATGGCGCCGGCAAGCTGCCAGCGCCATCGTAAAATAGTTACTAAATTAGCTTCAACAGGAAGCACTAATAGATAAAATCAAGCAGGCGCTCGTGCATCTGCTTTATTTTATCTATTCGAGCTTCCTGTTGAAGCTAATTTAGTAACTATTTTAGGATGGAGCTGGCAGCTTGCCGGCGCCATCGTAAAATAGTTAACAGGCCAGGCAGCTGTGCCCTCTTCCCAAATATACCATCGAAAATCGGCTGTGATGCTGGACAGAGGCCTTTGCATCCTTGACTGTCACGAGCGCAATCCTCGTGCTGTTCCTGGGGACAGGAGCTTTTGTAGCTCACTCAAGGGACCCCTGCGCCCTTCGGCGCTATTGCATAGTAACACACACCTGGTCGCTGTAGACAACTCTCTGGCACTTTAGGCAGCTGTAGTGTAGTGTAGTGAAAGCACTATACATTTAGCCAACGAGGTATGGCACAAAACGGTGGCGTCTTCTTGAATAAATATGGCCCTAGTTGAAGCTTAAATTCAGTGACTCTTTCATCGGCCCAAAAAAACAATCGTGAGCGTTGTCAAGGCTGGGCAGCTGTGCCCTCTTCCCAGATATACCATCGAAAATCGGCTGTGATGCTGGACAGAGGCCTTTGCATCCTTGACTTTTACGAGCGCAATCCTCGTGCTGTTCCTGGGGACAGGAGCTTTTATAGCTCACTCAAGGGACCCCTGCGCCCTTCGGCGCTATTGCATAGTAACACACACCTGGTCGCTGTAGACAACTCTCTGGCACTTTAGGCAGCTGTAGTGTAGTGTAGTGAAAGCACTATACATTTAGCCAACGAGGTATGGCACAAAACGGTGGCGTCTTCTTGAATAAAAATGGCCCTAGTTGAAGCTTAAATTCAGTGACTCTTTCATCGGCCCAAAAAAACAATCATGAGCGTTGTCAAGGCTGGGCAGCTGTGCCCTCTTCCCAGATATACCATCGAAAATCGGCTGTGATGCTGGACAGAGGCCTTTGCATCCTTGACTTTCACGAGCGCAATCCTCGTGCTGTTCCTGTGGCCAGGAGCTTCTGTATCTTCTTCATCCGCTGCTCTGATCGGTCTCTGACCTTTTATACACACAAGAGGCATGTGCACTCGCATGTAAGCCCCGCCCCAAATCCGCAAATCCGCTAATCCGCAAATACGCGGATTTTGTGGATCCACGATCCGTGAATACGCAAATCCGTGAATCGTGGATCCGCAAAATCCGCCCATGCTTAATAGTCATCAACCTCAACACTCTTGAGGATGAAATTATATTGCCCACTATAGTTTTCAATATCTCTTATCTCTTTGCATGGGTACCAAAACATATGTTGGAGGTTTCAGGAAAATAATTTTCTTCTGTAATCTCTGACTTTACTCTCCAAATCAGAAATGCTCAGTTCTTGTAAGTCATACTTCTTGTAAAGGCAACTATTCGTGATGTTGTCTGCTCTGTGTTATCCTTGTCTGCTTACTTTCCTGTGAACACGACCTCTTACATCTTATCCCCGGATTTGACTTTGCAAAAGAAGGTCGTGCTACAGGAGTTACCGGGCCCATCGAGATATGCGGTAACTCAACAGATCCTTTGTGTTCTTTATGACATTTGGCTTGTTAAAGCAGCCGAGGAATCCTGGTAAAACTCTGAGGAAAAATGATAAATTACCAGAGGAATCAGGTCAGGTGTGAAAATTCCTCAGTAATTCCACTTTTTAGAGGATACTTTAAAGATACACTTCGAATTAATCCAGCCCAATCCGCATTGTAACTAATACCTCATGTATGGAAAACCCTGGAGAAAGTACCAATTTATGGGGCACTCATAATGAAACATTAATTCCATACCTGAGTACTCCTGTTCATGTTATAAATAATTAATGCACTGAGTATATTTTTATACCTTTATCATCATAAAGTTTGTTTTACTAAGAACGAGCAATTTAAACCAATAATGTGCATTTTTTGTTTCCATTTGCTCAGCGCATAAATGCTGTCAATTTTGTGGCCAAGACAACACTTTCATCTATATATATAAAAACCAAAGTATGTGGGTTTGTCCTTTATGCATTACTACACCGTTCATCCGATCGGCATGAAACTTTGGGAAGTTGTTGCGTACACTCCCGCGAAGGTTTCTGGCTAAAATAAATTTAAAAAAAAAAAAAAAAAAAACACAATTTGTTAAAAGTTGTTGAGTACACTCGCGCGAAGGTTTCTGGCAAAAAAAGAAATATTTGTTAAATATCGGCCCCCCTGGCCACCCAGGGCCCTCATAATCTTTCCAATACTGAACGTTTACAGTTTACGGTGTGATACGCTTTTGCAATGACCATCAACAAAGCACAAGGACAATAGCTGCAAGTGTGTGGACTAGATTTGGAGAATCCGTGCTTCTCACATGGACAACTGTATGTGGCCAGCTCACGCGTCGGAAAACCTTCTGATTTATTCGTGTACGCACCAGACGGAAAAACAAAATATAACGTGTATCCACAAGCACTCGAATAAATAAACAGAATTAAAACAACAATTTAAAATGTTTTCCATATTAAAATGAATAAGTTTCAATAAAAATGACACAATGTAAATTGAATGTTATCATAACAAGTTTCCTTAAATTTCCTTTCTTCTGAGATCGCAGCAACGCGCGACGGATAAGCTAGTTCCTAATAAAATAATGAAAGAAGGTGTATGGAAGTGTGAAAAGGTTAATTTAAATCCTGGCACGCGCTCTACATTTTATTGGTGTATGGAAACTCCACTTACCCAGTACTAACGTGATAAATATTTGATTTTACTCTCTTCATGTGTGACAGAGCTTTCGTTTCACATTTCCTTGTAAAAACATATTTATGTTTTTTCATGTCAATGAGTGACCTTGTGATGCTCAATAAACAGAAACAATTCAGTAAGTACAAACATAATTTTAGTTTAGCCACATTACTGTGGGTGGTCTTTTTTAGCAGATATCAAACAGAAATTTGCACTTCAATTATTTGATATTGTAATTGAACCATGAATGCAAATTATTAAGCAGCACTCGTTTTCTTCAGAAGAATGTTTTCATGCTACAGTATGTTTTCATATGTCATTCGTGCATGTTTTTCTTTAAACAATACCATATATATGCAAATCAATGCATCACACCATTGATACATCAGGTTTGGATTGCTCGATGTTCTGTCTGTCTGCAGTCTCAAAGTTGTCCGTAAACTTGTAAATCCAGTTCTTTTCCTCCCAAGGGGCTGCACGAGGACAGGGCTTCTAAATGACTTCCTGTCACATATATCAGACTCTCGCGAGGGTTAAGTCTCCCTCAGGCATCACAGTGGTTGGCACTCTTGCTGTCACCGACACAATAATCACTGGGTGAAGCATTTTTCTATTTCTCCTCTGCTTCTTTTTTGCAAGCCATTAGTTCCACCAGGTTTGCATGGTAATTCATGCCATCTCTTTAATCGTGAACAAAAAAAAAATCAATTTCCAGCTAGAGACGCTGGTAGGTAGCATTTCAGACTTACACTGCAGATGATACATCAGCTTTCCCAGGTGGGCCTTTATTTAGAACACTGCTATTCCACTCCACAGTGTTTACCATAGTTGTTGAATTGCAGGTTGCCCACGGAGATTAGCTTTTCTTCAGCAGTAATCGCATTTCTAGCCTCTGAAGTGCTATAGCCCAGCACCTGCTTGAAATCCCACATGAAGGGCAGAGCGTTCAAGTGCGATGCTGTGATCCGTCCCCGAAGACTCGGCGCTTTATTATTTTACAGTAAATGCCAAACTGCAGTGCCTATTGTTAAGGATTACAAGTGGCATAATTGCAAACTTTTAAGCGGCCTCTCAAAATAAAATTTTTTTTTTTATGGAAACAAGAAACAGACTATTTGTGGCACTTGATGGAACGAATTTTACAATGGGGTGCTGGTCAATAACGTCACCTCGCGAAAGGCATAGGGGGTATTTAAAAGAGTTTCTTTGGAAACAGACAAATGCTGTCAGAAGGAAAACATTTGAAAGAAAGGCTTCTTATTGTTTATTCTTTCAAGTTCTATGGGTGTCACAGCCCTTCCAGAGCCCCTAGTTGGAAAGTGGGCTATTAGTAGGTGTAAACATGCATCTGACGCTGGCAATAAGGACACAAACACAGTCTAGGGCATAGTACAGGTCTCAATTATGTTTCCCATTCTCAAACCTCGGTAGCTTGGCTGTGATTAGGCAGGCTTAACTTAGGAGACAGGTATGCAAAGCATTTAACAACATTAATTTCAGTAAATAATTCAAACATAACACACAATACAAATCAAACGCCAATGCATAAAACTAGGAAATATTTGGATCTTTAAAATGACACCTAAACAAACAAAAAATCTAATTTAGGGAGCCAAAGATATGATTTTTTGAAAGATTTAGCACGATATAGCACTTAGAAACCTATAGCTTTACATTGGGACATCTGGTCTCTTGATGATATTCACCAGTTCGGGTTTTGTGAGGGTTAGCCCGCTTGCTTTCCAGGAAACTCCCTGTCAAACTCTGAATGTCAGACCTCTGGAGCTTTTCAGCAAAATGAACCAGCACGGCAGGCTCATGGATGAAGGTTGCCGGCTTCACTCTCGCAGTTGAGTCGGTCCTCCTCTGGCGCTTTTTACCAATGTTGCTCCAAACGTCTCCAAACTCCTGGAACGTCATCCTGAAGTGCCTTTGGAGGTCCCAACGCGTCCAAGACACAATCCAAGGTTCTTGTGTCTCCAAAATGGTAATTGAGAGTTTGGGAATTCAGTTCCTACAATCCACTTGGGCAAAACCCTTACAAATCTACTGGACGAACTCCAGGCTGGGGATTCTTGGTGCTGATGGTCCAGGTGAGCTCTGTTAAGATGTAGCTTGCAGGTAGTCCTCTCTTCATTCCTCTTGAAGCAAGGTACATCCAAAAGGCTGTAGTCCCAAATAATGCAGCAGGCACAGCTAATCAGAATGCAGGGCCTGATAGTGCAAATCATGTTCCAGCTTGGCAAGCCTTCTTCTTCTCTTAGTTTCAAGCAGCATATCTGAGATGCTCTGCACCTCTCACATATTTATTCAGTGGTCTCTGGGATCAAGCAGGAGAGCAATGCTGTCCAATAAGATGCAGGGCAACACACACGAGCATGACCACTTCTTCCAAAGTGTGGCATAATCTTATCCCAGAAGGTACTATTTCTCCAAAATTCCATATGGCTGAACTTGCAGCATTGGAGCAACAACTAGTTAAACCAACCTCCAGTATGGCTCATTTCCATAGGTCTCCTCCCCCTGCCATCAGCAAATTCCTGCTATAAGTTTGCCATCTGTCTGGGTCAGAGGGCTTGGGGGTAAATGGACCTGGCATTCTCTGCTTGTCCTATCCCCCTTTTAAGTTCCATGAATTAAGACCCTGTCTCCCGTGCTCTGGCATTCCTGCTTAGCAGAGCTCTCTCTTAGAGATAGCCTTTCACTGGGTGGGCCACTTATCACTTCATCAAAGCAGCCTGGCTAATCCTCTTAACTCTGACCAATCAAGGGAGACCAAAGGAAGGCTGAATTTTGGTTTATAGACAAGAAAGTATAATATAGCATATTGTTAGATTTATTAATTCCATTCTCCCAAATCCTTGAATTATTGTAAATTCCTAGTTAAAAGTATTCATCAATAAACTATTGCTATGTTAACCTATGTGGTGGGGATCTACAATGGGGAAAATTAAATGTGTAATTTCTCCACCAGGGCATATAAAACATCTTTTAAAAGGACCCTGCGTATATCTGCATGACCCCCCCCCCCCTCCCCTGGGACACCTAGCGGAGACTATACGGATTCTGAAAATGCAAAACTAGTGTAGATCCTCACTCCACATTCCTCCTACCACAAAATTTGATTTTGAGAAGCACTTTACTACAAAAGTGGGAGTGAAATTTGTAATGTGTTTATCCCCAGGGCATATAAAACCTCATTTATAAGGATCTTCATCATAATTACATGACCCTACTCCCCTGGGTCTCCTAGGGGATACTCTGGGGGTACCCAATAGGCCAAAATATTGTAGTTTATCACTTTCTAAGTGCCACTACTACCAAAATCGAGTTTGGGCACAATTTACATTTAAAAGCAGTGCTGCAGCTCAGGGCTGCTTTTGAAATGACCTCAGGCTCTCAGCAGTACAAACATGTAAGTGCAGAAAGGGCTCCTGGTCTCTAAACTGCCCTGCCTGGTTACATACTAGGGATATAAAGGTAGTTTTAACCCTGCTGCCCTATTATGTACTAGGGACTTATAGGGTATGTCATGTCAATTATAAGTGTATCCTAATATATGGTGTACCCTCATGTCTGTGTGTGTTGTCACTGTGTGATTTCAACATATCACTGGCCCTGGGCCTACCCTGCAGAGCCCAGGACACTGTCAGCATCAGAAAACCAGCCTTTAGAGGTCTTAACTGGGACACAATGTGAGGGGACACTGCAAACAGGTCCAGATTTCCAACGCCTAATCAATAGCACACTCAGCACCAAAACTAAGCAACTGAAGCCCAATCATTTTACACTCACCAATACGAATATACTTGTGACACATGATTCAATGTCTTTAACGTTTTACAGCAATGAAATAAACATACATCTAAAGCATGTATTCACAATATGTTGTGTGTATGTGGAAATGTTATTAATCCCTCTCCTCATTCAATCCCCAGGGCTCAATTCTTCTTACTGTGCCACAATATAAACAGAGGACACAAACTCCGAAATTCTTCATTACGTAAAAAAACACAAAGCAAAGGGACTTTTCCATTATGCACCCAAGATTTTGAAATGGCGTTTTCATATTCATCAAGACAGCTCCAATTCTGCTCCACTTTATTAAAGAGCTAAAGATCCCCTCTTTAAAAAATACTACATTATGATAAAGTAACATCTTTTTTCTGCTGTCAGCTATTCTTCCAGTCTATCAGTGACTCGTTGAACTTGACCTTGTACATCACTCCGGTACCTTTTGGCTAGGTTTGTGTTATACAAAACCAAAAAACACAGAAGCAAGTATTTGGGAAGGAATCTATCACAATATACCGATATACAAAGTGCATATTCTTTATAGTGAGGACTCAAATTGTTATTTTGGTTGTGGCATCTCCTTTCTGTTTTTGAAAGTGTGGCATAAATAATATTAAAGTAATTCTTATTGTTATTGGTGAGAAACATTTTAATGTGCTATGACACACCAACCCAGCTCGCAAGTAGACATTTTTATAAAGATCATTAATCTTTATTATTCGCTATTTTATTAAAAAAAATAGAATCCGTTGATTAAAAACTTATCTCTTAAGAGATCTTATTGCAAAACATAATTAACAATTTCAATTAATTCTATTAAAAACAATTTCACAAATAGGGAAAAAAACTTTCACAGTGTAATATTTGAATCTCAAGTTAACAACCTAACCCACATGAGAAAGACACTGAAAACACAATGCCATGAAAGTGCTCTTGCACCACATACAAAGTACGCATACAAATTATTTGTGTGCACACGATCTTTTTACAAATTATCTAGCTGGGCCGCCTTTGTTGAGGCCAGAGGTTGTGTTTCAAATTTTCCTTTTAAACTAAAGGTTTTCCTTAGACACAGAAGCGACGCATTTCGGTGGTGTTTGATAGTGTTCCACCTTCTTCAGGCTAACAGAATATAAATACACATCTCCCCAAGATTTAATCATTTTATTGGTGAGAAGAGGGAGGAAACAGTCTCTCCTTATGAATCAGCCAGATGTCTATGTGAAGTACATTGGCAAACCCATGCTCGACAAGAGGGGTCAAAAAACGATCACCCTCGTATTGTTCAGGTTCCTGATATCTAGAAATCCTGTAAGAATTGATGTCACGATGCTTATAGCAACCATCATTGGGGACCTTCTCCTCCTCAATAGTGCTGTTGCTTGGATTTAGTTTGTTCACACCACAGGAGCTATGGATGACACACCGACAGCGATTATTATCACAGATGGGGTGGTCCACTTTTGACCGGGACTCTCGCGTCTCCTGGCCTGCTCCTCGTTTCCATAAAGCTTAAGTGTAATAAAAAGTTAAAGCCAACCTCAAAGAGGTGGTAATTTATAGCGCTGAATACTGTCTTACTATTGTCTGAAGGTGGGGCTTGCATAAAAAACCATGGATGGCTTCATGGGAATCCCCATGTACCACCCATCAAGTGTCCCCGACTCTTAAGGCTGTTTTGCATTACCTTGAGACAACTTTGATGCACAAAGCAAGTTTTGGACTGATAAGAAAATTCCAAATAAAAATCTTTCCTATTTTTCAGCCATTTGTTTTTATGCAAACCAGGAACCCAATGTCTGGATTGGTTTTATTCTAGCCGAATCAAGCCTGCTTTGCATATCACATGTTTCTGGTGACGCTCCTAAATAGATGAACAATTATTGGCTTGATTGTGACAGAAGAAATTTACAGTGGCTTGGTCATTAGCAATCATTCCCACATCACTTTTATGCATTGCTCAGTGTGTTGCCTTAAATGGATGCATATGCTGAGTTTTGGGTCAGGTGCTGACTGTACCACAGGACTCAACTTATACCTCACAAATTAGGCATAACTAGGCTGATACCAGGCTGTGGTTGCTTGTGCTCCTGTTCGAAATAGACCGAAGTAGCGGTATTGGCCAGATTAGTCCTACATATTGCTAGTCTCTGACTGAAGTGACATAGTGGGTAAAAATGTATGGGCTTGAATGAGGTGAACATATTACGATTGCCTGAGATTTCTGCACTCATAACGGGAGATTTACTAAGATTTTGTGCCATGTTTGCATACAAAAGTGACGCTAAACGGCACAAAAACTTTTTTTCCTAATTTACTCTCTAGCTCTAAACTTGCTTAGCGTTGGAAATAACTTAAAAATAATGCAAATCAGCGCATAGAGCATAGAGGGTGTTGCACAGGAAGGAGAAAAGCTATAATTTCTCCTTCCTTTTCTGACTTTGCATGCGTTCTGCACTGTGCAGCACGTACAAAACCTATGCTAGACTCACACACACACACCCTAGCGCAGTGGCGCTAAGGTGGTGTGTGGCGCACAGCAGCTGTAATCAGCTCTGACGCAAGGGAAAGGGAAGGAGAGGGCGATATCCGTGAAAATATGGCACTCTCCAGCTCCTTCCTTGTCGTGCAACGCAACGCAGTCTCGCGGAAGGCAGTGATGCGTAGAGTGGAGATTTGGTAAATCTCCCCCCAAATTCTTTTGCTTTGATAAATGTTTCTATGTAGTATAAAACATACAATATAAAATATGAATTTAAAAAGAACAACATTATTTAAGTTTTGATTTCATGAGCACAGAATTGACCAGTTCTTACCATAAAGCACAGAGTAACTATTCCTGGTCGAACATTTTAAAAAAAACTTTTTATGTCAATTTCCGCTACAAGTGCGGATATTAACATTAATGTGTTCGCGGTGTAATATTAGCAGCATTCAATTACTAGCATGTGATGAGCTTCTGCATCACTGAATGCTGACTCTGAGAACTAAATGAGGAAAAGCCTGTCAGCTGCAGAGAGATGCAATAAATGAACCTGTCACGTATGCTGAAGAAGTGAAATAGATTTAAAATTGTCCTCTTAAGACTGTCACCTCTGATGGGTCACAAATGAAAAAAGCAAAGTGCGGAAACAGCAGGTAAGTAATCTTAACAACTCCTATTCATTATATTGTGAAAAAGACAACTGTAAACTCACGTTTTCCAGGGTGGTCACCCAATAGCTATTAGCTGCTTGAAAATGATGTATAAATCAGAATAAAATGGTAGTTAACCGCACCTTTTAAATCAAGCTGCCTGCATTAATACACAAGTATTCCAATAATAATAGCAACTAAGCTAGTTTTCAGTGAGCAGTAATATAACCTCGGCCTTCATAAATAAAAAATAGAAATTTGACTGAGAGTAGCTGATTTGGGCTTTATTATCAGTCAACTGGAAATATGCTGATATTATTCAATAGAAAATAATTTGGCAAGGTCTGCATTTCCTGGGCATTTCAATTATCTCACATACAAACCAGCCATACATGGGCAATTACCAGCTCAGCATTGCATATTTGTGCCTACTGTCTGGTTTACATGAAACACAATGTCTTATTGATTTAAAATAAGATTGACAGAGTGAGAGGCCAAAATGCGCTGCGAGATTCTCTATAGTATAGGCTGTCAGTGGACATAATGAGTATCCTATCAAAATGTCTAGAATGCAGGATTCCTCATACAAAAGATGTGTATTCCTGAAATGTGAAGCATTTAATGGTCTGTCAGGAGGAAAGATATGTTTCAGGTCACAGAAAGTGACATAAGAATAGCTTTAAATGGTATACAATACTTGGTTCCATAAGTGCGGGTCACTAATGCATTATTAGTATAATAGTTTAGAAAATTGCTTCCTCTGGAAAATAAATAGCATAAAAGGTTCAAGAATAGGTAATGTTTATAAATATACATACAATATAAAGATGGATGCACCAATCTACTATGCGTTCATTTACAATTACTTTCTGTAGTGAATGTGGTATTAGAATGGATCGATTAAATAGAATATTTCGACCTTTATACATATGATAATATGTTATTTTTTACTAATATATGAAAACAAAAAAAAAAGATTAATGCCACACCTCTGGGTGTGAAAATTGAAACCTTACGTGTACATCTATGTAAAGCTATGAAGACATTTTTCCCAATTTGTTTTAGTGAGTAACTTGCGTTGTTTTATTTTAATGCAGTGTATTATAATTTACCTAAGTGTCTGTGGATAAAATAAACAAGTGTCCATGAAAAACGCAGCTGACACCATTGGCCCATAGTCTTTTGGAAATTAATTTTGCCTTCTTCAGCAATTAAGACAATGTTACTCTACTGATCAATGTCACCTAATTTTTTCATTTTCGAAGTGTAGAAACCTACTGAGAAGGGTGGCTAAACATGCGTTGATTACTAAATTGGGTGGTAACATTTTTCCACAGTTTGACAACCTTTTAATTTAGAAATGATTGAGCCTGAAAATGGACATTCCAACATGGTGGCACAGGAGGGAGATGGTGGTTTTAGTGCAATACACAATGCCTCAATAAAGAGAGAAAAGAGGTATAACAAGCAAAACACATACCACCACTGTTGGATTTTGCCCATTCTGCAGGGTCAGTACCAATAATTTGCCTTTACTCCTACTATTGTTGCTGAATTTGTTTTTGTTGGCCTTACTAGTAGACCCTCATTATTGTGCCACCAATTTAAGTAGCCTTTTAAACATGTTCCATGCCTGCCATTGCAGACCGTGTGCAGTTTTGAACTGCCATTTCGACATGGCCTGATGAACCACATGATAGGCCCAAACCTCCTTTGAAGTACATTTAAGGCCCTCCTAGAGTATGCTCTACACAGCCCAGAGGGCAGGTTGCAGTGAGTTTAAAAGGTTGGACATGCACTATTATGTTTTCCGTGTCCTGGTAGTGAAAAACCCCTATTGTGAGGCCTTCCTCTCCCAAAGGATAACATTGGCCTGATTCATTACATTTAATAGGTGAAAACTTTCAATTGGGAGCATTAGTAATGTTGAGTTTGGTTTATAGAAAATCAAGGGGTTCAACATAAGGATTCATACATGGTACAATGACAATGGGGCAGCTGGTGTTTAAGGACTCCTAACGCAGGGAGTCGTTGAACACCAGCTGCACCACCATATTACTGAGCCATGAGGAAAGCAATGTTACCCTGCCGTTAAATTACCTACTGCCAATTGAATTAATGTGCAATGGGTATGTTAATTTCTAATCCCACTGTTGACGCATGCACTTGACTACCCCACATCATTGCAACCACGGGCCACACATAAGCGATGTGTCCCTGATTTAACCCAGCTCATAAGATGGTCTGAGATGCCTCCTGCTAAATCTCTCCTACCTTAGAGGAGCCTTTCAGTATTACTGACTCGAAGTGGGATCTTCTATTTATCTCTGCAACAACACAGTCCAGAAGATGGTCTCATAGATATTTACTGTCCGAGACCAAAACTTTGACGTACAACCCATCTCTCTCTTGGACTACCTGTCTCAGTCAAATGTATTAATTTCAGTATGTTGATGGACATTCTTGTGTTGAATTAAGATGGGGGGGTGGTTAGTGCATTACCACATGTATAACATTCCACAGGTTTATACTTTGCTGTAAACAACATATTGTCAATGTACTATGCATGAATCTTTTTGTTGAACCCCTCAATTATATATGTTTAATTTCAATATAACATTCTAAAGCAAATGCATCTGTGATTTGTTGAATCTTTTGATGTTTACTCAAATTGATTATAATGAATTTAGTTGTGATGTCACCTTTAGATATCACTGAAAAATCTAAGTACTGAATTGTTTTTCTTAAATTGTTAACCAACTACCTTGTTGGCTCCTTTACCTATTTTACTGAAGATACTCAAGCCCACAAGGTGAATACTGGGTTCCCCCTTATTAATTATTTACTTTTAGAACGTTTACTAGTTCTTGTCCCAACCATTTGGTGCCTGCAGCCTGTTTCCGGCTCACCTGACTAGGTGTTGTTGCCAGTTGGTCTTTGTGCACTGCTCCCAGACAATGAGACAAAGGGAAGATAGGTTTTGGCAGGATGGGCCACTCTGACTTACCGAGGAGAGGAGGTGTCAACTATCACTCTTGCACATCACAAATTTTGTGTCCACAGATAAGCTGGGGCCAAGTAAAGGAGAAAGGAGATGCCTGGCACCCCAGAGGGGGGGAGGGTGAAAGACTCTACAAACGTCTCTTACTTCAAAATGAGCACCACATATAAATAGTAGACCTCAGACACCAATCCTTCAGTCCACATCTGGACCTGTGGAAGACTCCAAAGAAAGACCGCTGTTCTGCTTTGCTGCAAGAAGGACTGCCACTGTGCTTCTCAGCTGTGCTTCCCTAGTTCCCTTCTGCTTGAGTGAAAATGACATGACGTGCATCTTGGTCCTAGGACCACCAGAGTGACTCCAAGGACGAATTGGCTGGCCTCCTGATTAGCTCCTCGGGATAGAACAGGCTCCAATAACCTTGCACACAACACCTGGACTTAGTCAGCTGCGTGCCTTGCTCCCAATTAGTGCCACACCAGACCTGGACCCTTGGAAGTGGGGCTGAGGGTGCTTTGCCAGCCCATCTGTAGTCCCAGCAGAACTGACACACTGCAATGCATTACCTCACCAAGCTCTACAACAGAAATGCTGTGCAATGCATCCCCCAAGCAGAACTATGCATTCCCCACCCCAACAGAACTGCAGCTTGCTGTGAACCACAAATCCATGCCAGGACCTAGCATCAACCACTTCAGGTCCCGGGAACCACAGCTGTGTGACGTATCATAGACATTGAACTTCATATCGCTCTGCAACCAGGATTTAAAGTACTATGTCAAGCAGGCCTAACTTGGTCCCTTTCACTGGCCTACTCTCCATCACAGGTGGCCTGAACTTGTGACTTTAGCCTGCTCCGTTGTGACCAGATAACCACAGTTGGTGTTTTGAGCTTTTTGCCTGTATTTTCACTTAAAACATTAAAATGTCATATCTCTCGTTCTACTGATTGGAGTTTTGTCATTTTAGTCTCAAATTATTTATTAAATGTCACTCTACTTTTCTATCTTGGTGTACAATTTTTCAGGTTTTGTGTTTGCACTTTATTACTGTTTGAAGTGCTGATAAAATACTTTACATTTCCTCTGATTTAAACCCGACTGCTGGTGCCAAGCTACAAGGTGGTTCAGCATAGGCTCTTTGGGGGTTGCCTGTGACTCTTCATCCTAACAGAGATTTGTGTTTGCTGCTTGAAGGATTTTACCCCCTCAACCAGTAACCCAGTCAGGGACAACCAGTTTCTATTATGTCATTGCGATATTGCGGGACAAAGTGAGACGTTACATGATGTGATCCGGGTTGCAACTGAAGTAGACAGTTTGCATGTTAGGCCTTCTTACCCAGTGGTTATGTTTAAATCTACTTTTTCCAGGGCTGTCACACATACCGATGTTGATATGTATAAAACAAAGAGATTTACTTTGACCGACAAAGAGAGGTCCAGCCCTAGTTACATGTTACATAACTGGAGACCTTCATCGCTGTTCCACATACAAAGAGAATAAGATGCATTCCTACAAACAGCCCTAGTCCCATGTTTCATATCTAGGGTAATCATCCATCTTCCACATACAAACATAATCCCAGACCTTCCACAGATATGGGGTTCCAGTCCTAGTGCAATTTCACATACTGAGAGAACTCAGCCCTGTTCCATATGGAAAGAGAATTCCAGGCCTTCTTGCACATTGGGGATTCCAGCAGGTGTATTCTACATATAAAGAGAATCACAGGTCTTACCACAAGCATAGGGCTCCAGGCTTAGTTCCATGTCACAGAGCTAGAGTCACAGCTCAAAGAGAATTCCTGTCCTTCACACACAGGGAGAACTCCAGCGAGTGAACCCCATCCCAGTTCCACATACAACTTGAATTCCAGATGTTCCTACACACAGAGGTCTCCGGGTCTACTGCAATATCACATACAAAGAGAATCCCAAACATTCACACACACAGATGGTGTCAGCCCTATCCCATTTAATGAGAAACCAGCATTGTCTAGCTTGGAGAGAGCCACCCCTGTTTTTCATGCATAAATAGCTCTGCCACTACCAGCATAGAAGAAATATGAGCACCGGAATATCGAAACATAATGACCAGGATTTCAAGGAAACAATGTAGAATGAAAAGGAGAGAGATAGACAGATAGTAGGAAAGACATAGAGATATTTGGATAAAAGATGTGCCAGAAAATAGAAGATGGGTACACAAGGCTCACTAGGCCAACATCTGAGAGGCCTAACTACTCTTGCATTTTTGAGAAATTCACAATGTTTCTTCTTTCTGGCTTGTGGATTTCTGAGACAGCAATGCCACATACATATGTATATTATGACTATCCATGGAGTGTGATATGTCATAGATAAATTTTCATAATTTTTAGTAAAACATTTTGGGCCATATTCTCAAGGAAGTGGCGGAGAGAGACATTTAGGGCCAGATGTAGGAGCCCTAATACCGGTCGGAAACGGCCGATTTCGGCCGTTTCCGACCGGTATTAGGGTTTTCAGATGTAGGGGGCTTAAAATTACAGAATCGGTATATTTACCGATTCGGTAAAATTACCGGTTCGGTAAATTACCGAATCGGTAAATATACCGATTCTGTAATTACAAATGTAGGTGGCACACTTTACAGTGCCACAGGCCCTTAAGAGTCGGTATTTTACCACACAATCCTATTGTGTGGTAAAATACCGAATTCAGGTGTGCAAGATCGGTATCTCCCATTGATTCCTATGGGCTTCCCATAGGAATCAATGGGAAATACCGATTCTGTATTTACAGAATCGGTAAATACCGAATTTTACAGATTCGGTAATTCAGATTTTAAAATTACCTACATCTGCCCCCTTCCCAATTACAGACTCTTAAATACCGAATCGGTAAAATTCGGTATTTAAGAGTCTGTAAATGGGAATTACCTACATCTAGCCCGAGACTTCTTGGCTTAACGCCTCTTTCCGCCACATCGAAAACGCGAGGCTGCACCCTATTCTCAAGGATGTGGTGCAGCCTCGCGATTCCCCCTGCAATGGCGCTAAGTGTCACAACTTAGTGCCAACGCAGGCACCCTTGCACCAGAGTGCAAGGGTGTCTGCAAGCAGGGAGTTTTGTTTATGTACAGGAAGGTATCCCTTCCTGCACATAAACAAACCTTAAATATCAGTTTATAACTTACATGTGTGCTGCTTCATGCAGCACACAAGTAAACTACAAAACGGCAATTAAAAAAAAAAGGTTTGTTTACGTACATAAATAAACCATGGCATTTTGCTTTTACCATATGTGCGCTACAAGGCAGCACACATGGAAAAAGCAAAAATTAGGAGAAATAAAGCATTTCTCATTGTTTCGCCACCTTAAGACTAGATTTTTCCTGGACTTAAGTTTGGCCTTACCTCCTATTTAAGCTGTCCTTGTGAATTGGAGGTAGCATCAAACATAATGGATGTTGCGTTGGAACGCCCACTGCAACACCCACTGCACACCCCTTTCATGCTAAAAACAGCGTGAAGGGGGCCCTATTCACAAGGCTGCATTAAGCTGTGTTAAGCCACTTAACGTGGCTTATCGCTGTCTTGTGAACAGGGCTAGGCCCCTATCCCCACAACAGTGGTGGCGATGGGGGCTTGAGAATATGCCCCTTTGAGTCGTTTATTTGGTTAATGTTGTGTTGTGCTATCTACTGATTTCTACCACTACTTGATATTCCTTCGGAAATTCCTCGAATGCCTTTGGCTTTTAAGCCTATTTTTTAGAGAAAGTGTGCTGAGAAATACACATGGCCAAAAAGCGTTGAATTGCACTTGAGTCACAATGGTAACGCAAGGGTAACGCAATACTAAAGTCAAATTTACCAATCCACACAAGGCTACCTTGTGTGGTCCTGTTATATTTGGTATCGCTGTCTTGTGATACTTTGCCCCAGGGAGGCATTCCATGGGTGAAGCCTGGGTGCTCCCCAGCATCCACCCATTGATTTTGATACATTCCCGGATTTATCATAAGTGGTAGACATGGGATTATATCAAAATGCTACACCTTCCCAGTTGAGGCATAACAAGGAGAATATCTCAGATAGAAGGAGGAAAAAACCTTGGAGGATTTTTTTGTGCAGGGAATCCCTTTTTGCACAAAAACAATCTTGCCTGCTACACAAGCATTCTTGCACCATGAGCCAGGGTTAAAAGTGTTCTGGTGCAAGGAGAGGACAGGAATGAGCCATATAATAATAAATATGGTGCATTCCTCCCGTCTTCCTTTCATACAGTGCATCAAGGCGTTTTTCTGCGTTGCGTTGTGTGAAATATTGATCAATCTTGCCATGAGTTTGGAACTTTTTTTCGCTTTTTTCTCAGGGGCGGGGGCTCTCCTTTGTGTGATTTCAAATTTTATCAGCCTCCGGTAGGCAGCCTTTTTTTTCTTGACGAGTCATACTTTAAGTGGGATTAGCCAATGCTGACATAGTATATCAGTGCCAGTCACACTAGACATGCGTAAAGAGTGTAAAGAGCACACAGAACATTTGTCTTCGCATCCTCTTCTGGGTTTGAACTCAGTCTGCTTCTCTTGTTAATGAAGAATTTCTGAATGTTGTCATGCTTTGTTATGCAAAATACAGAAAATATGTATCTGGAGTGCTAAACGCCCCCAGTTTATGATCTTGAACAGTTGTCACTGTTTAATAGACGGACAAGCTCTCAAAATAGCCTTTAGAAATTATAATTTGAAACATTTAATATCATCTTAATATATGTTGTTTTTGGCTGCTAGGTAGAGATTCACACACATATTGCTTCATGGTTTGAGTAGTTTGATAAGACTTCCCCTAATCTGAAATTACGTCATTATCTTCCTAAAACAAGCTGACTGCTAGGAAATTGTACACGAAAGTATAAAGAATGACGATTTCGCATATTTACAAATGATTTTCTCCACATTTGTTTTTATCTGAGAAGTATGCGATGAATCAGCAAGCTACCCTAATGGCGTTGCGATGGTAAATATTTAAAGAGTCTCTTCATTATTTGAGCAAAGCTTCTTAATGTTCAATGCTTTAAGTCAGCGCTTTAACACTAAATAGTGCTGACGTTTTTCCATTTCCTTGCACGTTCTTTGCACTTTTATAGCGTGCTGCCTTACCTGATATACATGGTTGACTTGTAAAAGAATATTTTATTGTCTAGAAAAGATGCCAACTGTCTGTTTTGAAAATTGACACAAAACCTGCTTTTTTAAAGCAAGGAGTGATCCATTGTTTTCCCCTGGTTCTCAGATGAAGAATAAATACCATTGGACGAAGGCCACTGGGTATCATTATATGTTTAATTTTGGAAATTAACCTTCTCTTTCCTAGAGAAAAAGCAACACAAATATTTGTTTACGTTCATACCCATAGAAAGAAAGTTCAAGGCGCTTTGATGGTGGACTAATAAACACATGCTGGAATTATATTGCAATATCACACCTGCGTGTTTTCCTTCCGATTTCTGGCACACCAAAATCAATTAATTTTGAAAATCCGATTAATCCAGCTAAGCAACCTTTTTTCCATTGTTTAATTTTACTGATGTACATGCACAATCTTCACTCTAGCGTTGTGGGGTGCTTGCCGTACTTAATGTTAAGATTCCTGTCAAAGAAGCGAATTGTATTTTAGGTCAGCTGAAAATGTCCCCTAGAAATTCACCGAATGGAAATGATAAAAGGTGTGTCCAGGCCTCATATTTTCAGTTGAGGGGTGTCTTTCTTACTTTTTCTGGCCATTGTACCGCTGGCACTGCCGCCGTGGTTCAAGAAAATCATAAACCTGATCCAAATGATTCAGTTCTAGATAATTTATTTGTTATCGCTCAGGAGCAAAGCATAAGTCCTGAATGTCGAATATTACAAAGGTGGCTAGAGAAATGCGGATTCTATCTAACCCTGTTTTAATGGCATACATTGGTGGCTCTTAATTCATCTGCTATTCGGGGATGCTATCTCTGCATCGTTCCGTCGTATAGCATATGGCTTTTATGAAATACACCAGATTATTTACTCAGAATTAACAATAACATCTCAAATGTCTGCACTAGACATTCTAGCACGCAGTTGAACATATGTTTTGGCCCTGTACCATCTGTTTGAAATTGGAAGGCGATTTTAATGTTTCTTCATTTATTTGTATGATGGCAGCTAATGATCGTCTTCAGGAAAATAGTATTACTATTCTGTCTGGGGGAAGGTGGGATAGGAAGAAGTCAGGTATCGAAAATGACGTGTTTTCAGCAATGTTCTAGAAGTCTCCTTAATAAAGGCTAACTGGAAGTCTAGTTCTGGCTTGGCAGTGATGTTTCAAAGAAAATTAAGTATTAAATCAAGAACTATTACACAACACATGCATAACAAAAAAACACTGCCTTAGCAAATTGCATTTGTTTTCTAATTCAACATTGCTGTAAGAACTACACGATTCTCAAACTTAACTATCAAAATATACCAAACAGAGAAAACAAAACTCTAAGCAGACAAAACAAACCTCTAAGCAAGATGGTGATCACGTAGGATAACCGCTCTGGAGCTCTCATCCAGACACCCCTCAGAATCACCTGAAGAACTGGCCTACCTGTATTCGCACATTGACAGATGAATCAGTGGCACCGCGGGCGGTCGGAGCTCCAGCCTGACCAAAACGAAGTTGCCAGCATAGATCCCAGGCCGAAACCACAGGGCGCTTGGGGCAGAAGCGGCCTTTTCACAATTGACTGACTGGCCGTGAGGCTTGCTCGGTCCTTCGGCAACGTCCTGAGGGTGTGGGCGGACCTCGCAGCAGGGACACTTGGGCTCACCCGGAAAGTGGCAGCTGGATTTCTTTAGAGGAAAGCAATAATTAAAGCTGGTAGGATGCCTCCCAAAATGACAAAACAAGCCAGGGATCTTGCTTCACAGACCGCAGCACAGCTACAGGGGTCAAGGCAGGAGTCTCCCCCAGATAATAAGGAGGAGAACGCACGTAAGCCCAACAAGCCCAGCACCACTAAAATCAGCTGGCTAGCACAGGGACAGGGGAGAGGAGAAACTTAACTGACCGTTTGCAAGTTGGGGGTCAGGAAATTGGTGGTGACAAAGACAGCGGAAGAAGGGGCTCTGACTCCTGAAGGAAATACTGTAGCCCTACTTCCTGCACCATCCCGGGTAGCAATTACAGATTTTTTCAAACCTAAGGATTGTGGGGAAAGCCAAACTACCAAAGAGCCCCCTAAAGAACAAGGCTGGGAGAAAGCTAAACAAACTCTATTTGAGGAACTTACCACAGTGTATATGGAAGAGATTCATGTGGGAGCCGCAGCAGCAAACATTGGAGGTTCTATCCTGTGTGAACTCGCTTAGTGGGGGTTTGCTGGGATTCCCATAGAAATGACCCAGGGGGCACATAGGATCATACATGACTCTCAATTGAACTCCCAACCTGTGTTAATCAGTGTAATCACTGGGTGGAGTGAGGTGTTAATAGCTAGCGATGTTACATCTGATGGGGCAGACATGTTTTTCTCACTCACTGAGGACTCTCATGCGGGAGAGTCTAGCTCTGGTGACAGCGAATTGCAGGATAGGTCACCAACCTCAGGTTCCAGCACACTTGAAGCACCTGAGACCACTTTCAAGTGCCAAAAACATCATAGGAGCTCAAAGGGGTCTAAGGGCCATACTGACCATGAGAAAAATAGGAGGTGACGTAATGGCAGCCTCAGGCTGAAGTGGGATTATTCCCACAGTAAGATGTTTGGATCAGCAGAGGTGGTCCAAACTGAGGAAGAAACTCCTCTGTGTGGTCAACAGGCTGAAGTGGGAGCCCCTTTTCTGAATTGAAGTGGGAGCCAAGGCAGACTCTAGTTTGGGTATGATCCTAGAGTTGATCAGGGAACATCGCGCAGAGACCTGGGCTGATGGAAAGAAAAGCCAGCCAGGCTACAAAAAAATTGGAAGGAGCGGTACGGAAAGTAGGGAAGGTGTGTGTGGAAATGGGGGAGCGACTTTATAGCATGGAAGAGAGAACAAATGCTGTGGAAACCGAGTTGACTGCTGTGAGGGAGCAGACAAGACATCATGATGCTCAAATAAACAATGTCATGTGGAAGCTGGAGGATCTTGAAAATAGCCAGAGAAGAAACAACCTCAGTTTCAATGGGATCAAGGAAGGCTTGGAAGGGAATGATATCCGATCCTTTATCTTCAACCTTCTTAAGGTAACTTTTTCAGATCCTATAGGTTGGGACTGGGAACGAGAAGTCCAGAGGGCACAAAGGTTCCCATTAACTTGCTGCAAAAAGGGGCCATCTTAGTTTATTTTGCCAACTTCAAGCTATGGCCGGCGATACTTGAGAAAGCCGGCCCAGATGTTAGAAGGCTAGGGTGACCTCTTTTTTTGTTCACCCCAATTTTTGCCACATAACAGTTGAAAGCAGGTGGCTTTTACGGCAGATAAGCAAGGCTTTGAGGCTTATCTGCTTGCGCCAGCTAGGCTGAAAACAATAGTTAGAGTGTCTGTCAAGTTTTTTACCTCTGAAATACAAGCCAGAGAGTATCTGGATCAGGCTCTGGCTGAAAAAAAAGGTTTAGGGGATCCCTTCACTCAGGGTGCTTTAACGCTTTAGTGAAGTAAGGGGGGCCAGACTTTTATATTAGCGGTTCTCTTCTCTTGGGTAATACACCTTATCGTCTTCCTCTAATTTTCTCTGTTCTCCCCCCTTTTATTATTCCCCACTGTGAAGTATAAAGCTTTTTGGATTAATTTTTCTCAACTTAAACTGTTACTCACTAGTAACTAGTTTTTTTTACATTGGGTTGAGGGGTGTGAAGGGGGTTTAAGGGTGGGAGTCGGCGGTGGCCTTTGCATCTCCATCACACAGACCTGGCTGGTCTGACTGCTTTCATTGGTAGCAGGGAGAGGGGGATAAGTTGATATGTAAATTGCAACAAAATTTTGTTTTCTTTTTGGTTTTCTTGGGAGCATGAAAGTATAGAGAACAGCCCGTGGATGAGGATGGAGGGGGAGCTCCCCTTTGCAGCATATAGCTTTTAATAACTGTGGAAGGGCAGTCTTGATGGCCAAAGCAATGATCAGGAGTAACGGATAAGCTTCATATTGGCACCATTAATATTTGTGGGGTCAGTGATCCTGCTAAGAGGAGAAAGATTCAAGATGATATAAAAATTTTAAAAGCAGACGTGTATTGGCTTCAGGAGCCCCACATCGCAAGGAATGAGAGCAATATGTTGAACTCTCTTGGTTTAAAAGTTGTCTGCCATACAATACTGGATATAAAGACCAAGGGGATAGTGATAAAAAATGAAAGGGAATGTTATTACGCCAGGGAGAAATTTAGTGGATAAGAATGGCTGATGGGCAATAATGGAGTGCCGAGTAGGTAGTAGCTCTTGTACATTATGTTCAGTCTATGCTCCTGTTTTAGACAATCCTGGCATACTGATTTTTTTAGTTATTGAACTACCCTCGTGGCCAGCACTCTGTGTAGTCTGTGGGACCTAAATATTAATGGATCCAGAGTAACCTCTGGGGAGAATAGAGCATCCAGTACAGGGCACAATCGGCAAACTTTGAGGTCTCTGAAGAATCTATTAAGAGTTATTGGATTGGTGGATTACTCCGCCCCCATGGCAAGTTTGCAGGACTGGATTAATTTTTAGCTTCACCACTCTTACTTAGGGAGCCTCAGGTGGAAACTTTTCCTAGGGTCAGGTCAGACCACAATCCTCTTGTGTTGGAATTTCCTCTAATAGGATTAGTACAGGGACATAGTAGATGGATGTTTGAAAGGGCACTCAGATCTGACCAAGAATATGTTAAGCTTATGAAAGGCTGGATTGTGGACTTTATTAGCCTTAATAGGGATGGCTTCCACAGGGCAGTGATTAGTATGTGAAAGCAAGCTATAGCATGTTTGGAGGCTGTCCCTTCAAGACCAAGTTTAGTTTACATAGTTCTGCCTCGATTGCACCCAGCTGCTCATAATTTGACTCTAGTTTACCTTCCATAATATCTACAACTTTGTCTCACAAAGTTTCCATTTTATCTGTGAAGCTGTCTAGGTCATGGCTAACACAATCCTTGGTAGATCTATTTGGAGTTGGGAGTGAATCATTGGCTTTCGCATACACTTCAATCCTCTATCTTTTTCCTTCCTGGCCATTTCTTGTTGAAATTGGTAATTGAGGCTGTTGCTCCAGAAGCATTATGATCAATAAAAATACTGGGAAAAGAAATGGAGGGGCCTGTTCCCAGAGTAATAGCAGTGTCTGTGCTGCCTGTTTCAGTGTCTGTTAGAATGGAAGGGGCAGGGTGCACTGCAGAGGAAGGAGGAAGTGATAGATAGTGCTCCGCTAGTTTGATTTCTTTGTTTAGAACCCACACCCCACGCTGTAGAAATCCCTCTAAAGAGGTGACAGACTTAGGTTTGGATGAGTTTGCAGTTGGCCAATGCTTCCCATTTTACAGGGTCAAGAAACTTTCTGCTGAAATAAAAAATTGGACTGATAGTACCTTGTTAAAATACAAGTAGCCGGGGGTATGGAGGTCCAGGTGAAAGACTCTGAGTCTGTCCCCGGACTGGCGTTTGCAGCAGGAGAAGAAACGCTCTGAGAGTGCCACTGACTGGGGCTCCACCTCCTTCACTGCAAATTGGCGTCGGATTGTGTAGCTTGAGTCTCCCACAAACAGCATCCTTCATTACCATGCAGCGGGAAAAGAAACGCGCTATATATGTTTGCAAACATTTTATGAATCAATGAATGGTTTCACAAGAAGTGAATACAGTTGAGTTTATGTTTATAATTTTTATGTTTGTTCCAGAGTTCACAATCATCGAGGGTCTTTACAAGCAGAGGCCCTGGTTTTGTCACTGAATCTTACTATACACCCTTCCGTATTGTATTCTGTGTGCTATGTGTTTCAATTTTGTTTTATTTAGATTGTAAAGATAGTAAAGTGCTGACATGATCCAAGAGGGTGGTAGAGCAATGTAGATTGAATATATGGTCATGGCACACTTTCAAATTTATATTCGTCTGAAGCAAGGAGATTAATCCATCTAAGCCAGAACTAAGGTGCAAGACAAGCAAAATAAATTAAGTTTACAGTTTTGCAATTACAGAGATTATTGTAAGTAGTTAGTTATTTGGGAGCTGTCCATAGTCATTGGAGTGGTTTTGATGCTGATAAAAAGCAAAAGAGATAACCATTCATGTGCTGTACTCCTACACCACCTTCTTTGAGATAGTCCTTGGCAGCTCATCTGTGCTGGCACGACCAGCTAGTTTTTAAGACTTTAAGACTAACTTTTTTTTTTTTTAATTTCTGTATTTCTTTATTGTATATAAAAAATATATATGTAGATGGAGCAAGGAATATACATGAGTGGAGGAAGAAAGTAGACACACAGACCTGGGCCTGTATTACAGAAAGGGCCCCGGGGGCACAATGGGTGTTTGCACCTGCTTTGCGTGCCCTGGGGCACTTTGATATTACAGAAGGGGCCGCACAAATGTCTGAAGCCCCCTCTGTAATACGGATAGCGCTGGCAACATAAAGCCCCTGTGCTATCTTCAGGGGGCTTTCCCTCATTTGCATGGGGGCGTGTCCCATGCAAATGAGTGAATACATTTCCCTCTGCGCTCACGCCATATTACAGATGTGGGTGCATAGGCAAAGAAGCTGACAGAGGGCGCACTGACAGTGTGCAACCTAAAAGGTGTCGCACTGTCAGTGTGTCCCCTGAGAGCAGCCCTCTGGTGGGGGTAAAGCGGGTCCCATTCAAATGTAATCCCCCTTTAAAGTGCAGGGGGGTGTCTGCCTGCACTGTGAAAACATGGGCCGGTTTTAAAGCAGCCGCTTCGTTTTTGCACATGAATGCGTTGCCCCCATCTGCCCTGGGGGTTGCGCATTCATTGTAATAGGACACATTTTCATTGCTTACGCCTGGCGCATCTTTTTAAAGGTGCACCCGCGCAAACAATGAAAATGCGCCTAATGTCTAATGTGGCCCCTGGTGTTTCATTTTGTCCCAGATTCTTCAGGAACCAGTCTTGGCATTATATTCCCGTAAAGAGACCAGACAAAAGAAGCCAGACAAATGGCACACTTTATGGTGAAACCCGTGTTGCAGTCCTTCATTTCACAGCACCCACTGGAACATCTTCTCAGCATCTAATGTGGTGATTACTATGGATTTCAGGTGTGCTGTCATCGTATTATTGTATTTAATACAAACTATGCAAATTAGTCTGGGCTAATTCCAGACCAGGCGACACCGGGCCTCTCAGAAAGGCTGCAGGGGCTTAGCTGTGGCAAGCAGGTTGGCACAGCCCCACCCCCTGCTTGCTGCAGGCCTGGATGGGCAGGTCTCTCTCTGGAAAGGCCCTACTCAAAAGAGCTCCACCACGCTCTCCCGTTGACATTTTTTTTTTGCTTGCTCAGAGCAGGTGGAAAATGGCAGCATTTTTTTCTTGCAGAAATAGCAAAACACTGCTTTGAAAACCACCCACTAAATGCTGTTACGAGCAATTATTCACCATTTCAGGGAAAAACACTCATAATGGCTGGACTTTGCAGTGGAGATACCGGCCAGTACACATATTTCTGGAACTACGGTTTCACCTCTGCAAATTCTGGCGAACTGGTAATGAGGCCCTAAGAGGGCTCTTTATGACTGCAAAGGGGAGCATGTCCATCTATAAGGAATACTAGAACACTTAAAGTAAGGTGAATACAATTAGGGTTGACCTGAGCCTCTGTCAGATCTGTTTGTCAGGCCTGGGGGGACCCAGCAATTACTGGGAAGCCATATCTAGCGAATGAGTAGCGATTACCTCCAAAAGCTTTGGCTATTTCACTGCTCAGTGGATGGCAAACATTTCTATTCTGAGCTATACACTTCTAAGGATAGAGTGGTTGAGTACTCACGGCTTGCTTTAGAAGCTGATACAATTTAAAAACTCACATTTTGTGGCATAAATTAATAACTCCAAAAGCCTTAATTAAAAAAATGTCCTTATTTGGAAAGTCTTAAGGTAAACCAGTTACACATATACAAAGCGCAAATGGTCATAGAACCATCTGTGGCAAAGATGATACTCCAAATATTGTCCTAGTACTTTACAAGTTAAACGGCAAGTGCTAAAAGTAGCAGCGTAATGCACAGGGGTAACTGCACATTTTAAAAGTAGGAGCGAAAGTGATTATTGTGTTTTACGTAGGTTAGAAGCAGGAAGAGCAGATAACTATTCAATATGCTATTCTTATGTAATCCAAGGAACTACTTTACGTGGATCAGTAAGAGCTCAGTCATTGAAGTGTACCAATGGAACTGAGGTAAAATGATATATTTGGCCTTTGTCTAGCTTCATTGCATGTTGGTAGTAAAAAGGGCCTAGGTCGGTGAGTGTGCTCTAGTTGTGTACCCCACTCCGCCCATCCAAGAGTGAACTGAATTTCAACGTTCTAAGTAGGCAATGCTACTTGTTGAAATGAAGGGCTCTGAACAAAGGGGCATATTATCAAGGGATTTATCCCCGCTTTTTTGGCTTTAAAAGCCAAGAAAGCGGAGATAACATTATCTCCCTATCAGCAACAGGGTGCTAACACGCAAATTTGCATGTTAGCACCATTTTTCTCTACGCTTCCCCTTGCATCTCTAATGAGATGCAAAGGGGGCGTTCCAGAGAAAAATAATAGGAGAAATGTTGTTAAGCGGCATTTCTCCTATTATCAAGGATTTCGCTAACCCTGTTAGTGATAAAAAAGCAGCGCTAACCGTGGTTAGAACTGCTTTTTTTACACCTGGTATTTTCCTGACTTAGCCATGATATCCTATGGAAGGTGGATATCATGGCTAAGTTTGTGAGCCCCTTTCATCAAGCTAACGCCAAACTTCGAGAGATTATCGTTGGTTTTCCAGCGATAATCTCTCATTTGGCAGTTAGCGCGAGGATTTTTATCACTTTTGAGATAAACCTTGCTAATAGCAAGTTATCTCTGCGATAATTTCCGGCGATGCTTAGCATTAAAAAATTCGTTGCTAAGCCTTGTTAGCGATAAATAACGCTAATCGTTGGTAATATGCCCCAAAGTTTCAAAGTAATTAGTACCCAGTCTATCAAGTTTCTAAATGTTTTTGTTGGTAAAAGAGGATGCCAGACACAGCTCTGTGGGCCTGAGATGCTTTAAAACCTATACAGACAATGTTCAGTGTGGCATTCTGTTTTAGGAACCAGATTCCGCAGGTCTGTGTCTTGGTTATAGATAGTATTAGGCACATGTTTCTGATTGTTAGGCCATGCATGGAACCACTTCTCTCTCTGGATTGGTTTTTCACCTCTACAGAGAGCAGAACTGTGGGATTAGGGAGTCATTGCACTTCCAATAAATATATATCTGAACCTTCATTTTAACGACATTTATCCTATGTGTCATGATGTACAACTAAGAACGTTCATGTTCCTCTTAAGCAAAACCGATTGTAGCTACAGGCTCCCAGAAAGTTGCAAAAGGGGTTAAATTGAGTTTTTTGGGTAAACAAGGTTGACACTGTTGCCTAGTCCCTCAATAATTATGTAGAGTGAGTGCTGAGTAAGAGGGGCAAGGACATATGGTGGCTCCAGTGGTATAGTGCTTCAGTGCCTCTAATACAGCCTCACCCTGTCATGATGTTGATGGACTATGTGCTCCTATGTAAGCCAGGTCAGCTGTGCCGCAAATCCTCATAGCTCCTAGGAAGAACCTCTCCTCTTGTCTTATGTGATTAATATCTCAGGTAGCTGGACCTAGAACTAGCTCTTTAGGGGGCATATTTACAAGCCCCTATCGCCACCACATCGTGGCTTTTTCAGATGTTGTGCTGGCGTTTGGGGCTTCGCCTTATTTACAAGGCAGTGTTGTGCCACTTCACGTGGCTTAATGCTACCTTGTAAATAAAGCACCTTTTTATGCTACACTGAGCATGTAAGGGCAGGGCAATGGGTGTTGTGGTGGGCGTTCCACCACAACACCCATTGATTTTGATGCTGCCCCCTATTTACAAGGGTGGGGTAAATAGGACACAACACTAACATTACGACAAGGGGAAACCTGGTCTTAAACAGGCAAAATGAGGAAAATGCTTTATTTCTCCTAGTTTTTGCTGTTTCCATGTTTGCTGCGTTGTGCAGCACACATAGAAACAGAAAAAAAGCCATTGATTGTTTATGTACAGGAAGGTTGCCCTTCCTGCATGTAAACAATCATTGAAAAAAAATGATGTTTTGCAGCAGCACACACAGAAGTTACAAAGCGCCATCACTGATTGTTTATGTGCAGGAAGGGGCTCCTTCCTGCACATAAACAATCATTCCCCTGCAGCGCAGACACCCTTGCACTATGGTGCAAGGGTGCCTGCGTTGGCACTAGGCAGCTAAATTAGCAACAGCATTGGGGAAATGCACAGCTGCACTGTATCCTTGTAAATACACTGCAGCTCTACATTTCAGAAGTGGCGGAGCATGGCGTTAAGCCAAAGAGGCTAACACCACCCTCCGCCACTTCTTTCATAAATATGCCCCTAAGTCTTGTAAGCTTCTCTCCTTTATGGGTAATAAAGCAGTTTTTATTCATAAAAGGCAGAACAAACATGTTTCTCTCCAGTACATCTTCCAGAATTTGAGAGGACGAAGAAAAGCCCAAGCCCTTGCGCTGGAGCATCATCCACTTCTCAACTGGAGGCATCAATTATGACTGTTGTGGGCTAGCTTTTCAACTGGATGGACTATTGAGAAGTCAAGTACATTTATTTGGATATTTTAAAATTTACATTACGAATAATTAAGAAAAAATTTTGGAAAATGTGACATTACGCTGTTTACATGTTTTCCTCAATAGATTCATTTTCTTTGCTGTAGTTGACATGGAGTGTTACTTGCACCGACAGAGAATCTTCCATTAGTCAGGTTTGTGGTGTTTCTTTGTTAAACTTGTAGATGACGGAGTACTACTATGAATGAGATTGTTTTTTCAATTATTTCCCATTATGGTTATACTCCGGATGTCTTTTCCCTGAAATCACTTTTTTGGAGTCTATATTTATTTTTCAGGTATTTGTACAGCATTATATTTCAAGAATTTTTTTGTTAGATTTCACATAACTGTTTCTTTTGCCTATTTGTTATTGTGCTCATAATCTGCTTTTTCCTTTTTGTTCTTCTAAGTGATTTTATACCACTTATGATTTTGTTTTGATGGCTTTTCTGGTGGAGATGTCAGGTTTCTAACTTAGTGATTGTTTTTGTTCACTTACTTATAACAGAAATACTCGAAACATCTTCTGATAATCAGTTTGGTGGAAAACATGCTATAGTCTTTGGCGATATACTTAAACTTTCTCCTGTAAAAGGGGAGCCAATTTTTAAAACAGTGACAGAAAAAGAAACTAGTAACTTCTTAGGAAGTATATGTTAATATTTGATTACATTTCTCATATAGTGAACTTACACAAAATATGAGACAAGAAAATGACGAGAAACATGGCAAAATATTGCAAGATAGTAGGCGAGGAATTATAGCAAAGAGACATAAAATGTTCTTCAAACAAGAAATATATCTACTTTATTCCCACATTTGAAGACTGCAGCAGAAGTTATTCACTATCTTCTTTTGGACACAATATCCGTTGCCTGTTTGATTCAAACGCTAAAAGAATGCTGTGACTTAAATATAGAAATGTTACGTATGGAAAATTAAAGAATTATACATTTACCTTGTAAAGATTTTTGAAACACATGAAGTAAATATTCCTATAACTTAGGACCTAATTACGATCTTGGTGGATGGGTTACTCTGTCAAAATAGTGACGGATATCCCATCAGCCGAAATATAACCTTAATTATATCCAATAGGATTTATATTTCGGCGGATGGGATAACTCATCTGCTAAGATGGTAATTAGGCCCTAAGTCATCATCTACACAATTAATACATTTGGAGAAATCAGTGTCATGGACTGCTGGATTCGAAAAAGACATGTCTTTGACAAAAATGTTGTGTGATTTTATGTCGAAATTTGTATGTGCAACATGGCATTTAAATGGAGCATTGGGACACTCAGTACATTTTGTTATATACAAAAGTATGATGCTGAATTTCTTATTGTTAAATTTGACAATATAATGGCACCAGAGCAAATTTCAAGAGCAACTACAAGATTTTTACTGATGAAAGGCTTACATATTAGAAGAGAACAATTTCCTGTATATTTAGCTTATGTGTAACCGTACATAAATCTCAAGTTTAATTATGGATTATGCATTAATTAACATTGGCTCTGTGGTTAAGGTGAGGGTCTTCAACTTATTTTTGATATCTAGTAGTACAATTTATTTATGATTTATTTAAGCAAAAGAGTAGCTTTTACTTTTAATGATTTGTCTCCAAATTATATTTTTTCAGTTTAGTTTTTAATTTATTTCCAGATATTGATCTTGAGTGCCTAAGTCATGGTGTGCTCATGTTTTTTCAGAATTTAAATGGCGTCATATATTGTAGGATGTTTCCAATGGTAGCTCTTCAAACAAATTAATTTATTTGGCTTAGGTTTCTTGTGCACTAGTGTACCAATTCCTCCATGGTACATGATACTAAAGGCCTCATTATGAATTTGGCAGTTCGACAATGTAGGGCCGTGTCCGCCTCCGCCAGCAGCCCACGGTGCTAGTGGCACAAAGACCTCTGTATTACGAGTTGACCATGGGCAAATGACTCACCTGTAGATCTCCACACACAGGGTCATAATCCTCGGGGTGAAGATCCTGCTGTGAAAGGAGGATTTGGAGAAAGGAATCCACTTTGGAATCTGCCTGGAAGAAGAAGAATGTGGTGGGTATGCACCCCAAATCCTTTGTCACAGTCACTTTGAAGCTGGCAGCTGGACCGCTGTGGTCTGCTCTTTGAACAGGCAACTCGTAACAAACACAGAAAAGCAGCTTCCCTCTGTTGGCTGCCTTTCCCGACCGCAAATCCGGTCATCGGCGGTCTGCTGGCTGTCTCAGTTGTCTTGCCGCGGTCTTCTCAAAGCTGATCCGCACAACTGGTAATACGGCAATCGGACAACCAAGCTCACCACGCTTGGACCGCCACCGCCGATACAGTGGTTCATGGAATCATCAAACTCATAATAAGGCCCTTCCTGTCTTTTCTACTTGCACTGCCAATACAATTGCCTTTAAAACCTTCTAGGTGTGCCATTAGTTCCTCCAATAACTTGTGTGAAAAATGTGTTTCCATTATTTAACCTTAGTATTTTGACACATAATCTGAAGCATTAAAAGTTCTGAAAAAAATAAGAAAAACACAATTCTATTTGGGCTCATATTCCAATGCTCATTATAAATTCTTTGGCAATTATGTTCTTCCTCCATTGTAATCATAAAAAGAGCCCAGCTTCCCCACCTTCAAACTAAAGGGACAGAAAATACGACAAATTCAAACAGTCCTAGTGGGTTTCATTGTTGTTGACATAAAAATGGAAACCAGCAAAAAAAGACGATGAATTAACATTATTCTTGGTTCTTCTTTTGTCCAGATTTCCTTTTAATACAGATGCAACGTACAAGGGTGTACGTGTTATTATCTGGATTTGTGTTGCAAGTGCTGCTTAAGCTGTAACAGAGGTGTACAGTTAAAAAAAAATCGGTCGTTTTTAATTTCTGCCAATTTGTGTACATTTGGTCATAGACAATTCGTTGATATTTACCTGAGATATGGAGGCATCATAATATGCAAATCCCTTTATTAATGGGTCTCACAGCAGCTGTAAGTAAACAAGAACTGTGAAATTACTGCATCATTAAATATAGGCCAGCATCTCCCTAGTGACACCTTCTTTATTGTTGCTGCTTCTGGCATGGAATAAGCTACCTTTTCTCTAACTCTCCTTCTGTGTTTTCTATGTGGTCCCTGCGTGTATTCCTCTTTTTAATTCCTGTTCATTGCCTTAGGTATCCTTCTCCTATTCTCGACCTTCGTCCTCCCGAGGATAAAAGTATTCTTTTCTATTATCTCCTTCCCCTAAGGACATTTTGCGTCCATAACTTTATTTTACCTATCCCTGCTATGGTTTTTCTCGTTGTACATTTCTGTGAATTTAACTTTTACTTTCTGTGTAGTGTAATTATATTTAACTATGCATCCAAGAATAAATGAATTTAATTTTGAATAAGGTTTACATGATCACGCTGTAACTTCAAATGAGGATGGTTCAACCCCCAGATGCATCAAAGTTATGTTTTGCGAGTCCTTAATAGCGAATTTTAAGGATTCGCTATTAAAGACTCGCAAAACGGGATGCATGTAGGAATCGCAATGTTATTTGCGATTCCTACTGATTACTTATTTGCGATTGGCTAATTGCTAATCGCAAATAAGGAATGGCTTTCCCATTCATTCCTATGGGCCTAAGGGCCCATAGGAATGAATGGGAAGTCATTCCTTATTTGCGATTAGCAATTAGCGAATCGCAAATGTGCCGCAATTTCAAGGGTGCCAGGGTGTCCAAAGGACACCCTGTTGCACCCCTGAAATGGTAATGTTCACTGGTGTTGCGCACACACATGTCCCAAGGACATGTGTGTGTGTAATATACAACTTATAAAAATGCACTAAAGTGCAGATTTCTAAGTTTTTGCTATTTACCACGTAGTTTGAATTTGCGGTAAATAGCGACCCCAGATTACGAATTTGCAATTTTGGAATGGTTCATGCATTGCATTTAAGGAATCGCAAATCGCGATTCCTTAATTGCAATCGCAATTTGAGAACTCGCAATTATTTGCGAATTCTTAAATTGCGAGTGCATGAACCCTTGATGCATCTCAAATGCCATTTTTGCGGGCGCAAACGGACAAATTTCGCGATTCGCCCCGTTTGCGCTCGCAAAAATGCTTGATGCATCTACCTGCAAGTTCTTTACTTACCATGTTAAAATAAGTTCTTTTGATGAAAGAAATCATGTCATTGAAATGGATAAGGATTCTGAAATAGCAACGTTTTATGAGATGCCTTCATAATGATGGTATACGATTTCCCATTGTTCTAGTCATAGAATTACACACTGGGATCCTGGGGAAAAAGTCTGCCCCACTCTCGTATCTTCAAAGTATATCACTGGTGTCTATGTTTTATTTCTATTTCTGTTTATAGATTGATTCCCTATTAATAATTAGTTACAGGCATGTGTGATGTAAAGAATATTGTCTCAAAATAAAAAGTGGGTGTGGTGTATTGAAAGGGCTGTAAAATGTTGGGGCATATTACCAACCAATAGAGATAATTTTTGTCTCTAACTTGTTTAGAGACAAAAATTATCGCCGCAAATCGGCGATTTTTATCGCAGATAAACCTTGCTATTAGCAAGGTTTATCGCAAATGCGATAAAAAACGGCCGCAATGCATGAATATCGCTAAAAAGTCAGCGATATTCATGCATTATCGAGCAAATGCTCTTAGCCATGTTATCCACCTCCCATTGAATAACATGGCTAAGAACTGCTCAGGGCAGGTGTTAGCTTTTGGAGATATTCGCGCTTAGCGCGAATATCTCCAAAAGTTGGTAATAGGAGATAGCGATGTTAGCGACTGTTTCCAGTCGCTAACATCTTGGCACGCCCACTTTGCATGTCATTAGTGATAAATATCACTGACATGCAAAGCGGGGCCCAAGATGGTCGCTATCTCCTATTAGCTGTCGCTAACTGGTGTTAGCGACAGCTTGGTAATAGGGAGATAATTTTATCTCCGCTTTCTTGGCTTTTAAAGCCAAAAAAGCGGAGATAAACCCCCTTGATAATATTCCCCGTTATTTTATATATTTCAGGCGTAGCATTTTTTGATCTTGCTAACTTTAAAGAGTGGGACAGAGCTCAGGCATGCTATGAAAAAGGAAACACATAATGACTATATTTATATGTTGAAAAACACGTTATTGCTCGGCATTGATCTAAAGTCTCAGCAGCTGTCTTTTGCTGTTGAAATATGTGCCCATACCAAATATATGTAAACAGTTCCTTCAGATTTCGATTGCACTCATTGGGTAAAACATCACACACTTTCTGTATTTATCAACCATTATACCTTGTCGTGGTTTATCTTCTTCAAATATGCCTACGAAGTGAATGAAAGGGATGTATTACATACATCCATATGTTAAGAGCACCGATTGATCCTGTTTAGATTGTGCCACTGTCTTTCTATTACTTTGACTCTTAGCGGTGATGTTTAGAGCATGTGCCCCATCCTTCTGGTAGAGTGACTGCGATGATGTTCTAGATTTTTCTATAAGCGAACATCCATTTGAGCTATTGTGTGTGTGCCAATACAGCCTCTCAGCCTAAATATTATGTTTTCTTACTTATTCACCTACTTATTTCATCATCTCCACCTACTTATTGCATGTTCTCCATTATCACACCTTCTCTGCTTTTCACCTCCCTCTTTCTCTGTGGCAACAAAGAGCCAGCTTCTTATGTTGCCTTCTCTCCTACTTTCCCTTTTTGAATTTCTGTGCACAGTGAACAGAACCTGACCTGGCTTCCATCTGGTAAAAGCTTTTCAAATAAGTGTGTATGGTCCACTTTCTTTGGCCTTGCTATTCTCTTTCACTAGCACCTTCTCTACTTCACGTAATCAGTTTCGGGCCAATATAATTTCTCCTCATTTGGCCCAGTCTTTCTGCCCTGTTTTTACTTTCTGCTAGAGAATTGATGGACTCTCAGACCATTTGTTAAAAGTGAGAAAGCAGAGAGCCATGCCTCAAGTACCATAAAGAAAGATCCAAATTCCCTGTTGACTGGAGTCTGTCGAGACACATGCATTCACTTTATTTGGAATTTCCTACTCAGTTCCTCTGTTTTCCCTTACATTTTGTGTTGTATTTGGCCATTTTTGCAGGGTCATCTCTGAACTTTTTGCCTTCCTCCTGGATTTTGTCTGACCTCTTTTTGTTGGTTTTATGACTCTGGGCACTTTACCACTGCTAATCAGTGCTAAAGTACATATGTTCTCCCTATGGTAAATTGATGTATGGATTAGTGACTCTATGATTGGCTGATTTGGTTTACTTGTCAGACCCTAGTACAGTGCACTGAGTGTTCCCAGGGCTTGTAAATCAAATGCTGCTAGAGGGCTTGCAGCACTGGTTGTGGCACCCACCGCAGCAGCGCGTAAAGTGTGTCCCAGGTCTGCCATCACAGAGCCTGTGTGCAGTCTGGTACTGCCATGTTAATTGGGCATGTGCACCCACTTGCCAGTCCCTAAATCTTCCCTTTTCTTCATGTCAGACATCCCTATGGTAGATCCAAGGGCAGGGTGCATTGTAAGTAAAAGGTAGGACAAGCCCTGAAATGTGTGGTATATCCTAATAGTGAATTACAGCCATTTTTGTTTTTCACTATTGCAAGGCTACCTGTTCTCATAGGCCAGAATGGGCAGTTAAGATTATTACATTCTTATAATCCTAACTGACTCAGGGAACATGGTAGAAATTCGAATTTAGTATGCCTGAACTCAGAATAACAATGTACATCTTTTAGTAAAGTTTATTTTAGTATTCTGTGTTTGCAAATACCACTTTTAGTTTTGCCTAACAATTTGAGCCTGCCTCTGCTGGGTTGTGTATTCCTTGTCTGGGTTTGTGTGTGACAGGGCTGGGGAATTCCAGGAGACAGGCTGGGGCAGCCCCGTGGTGAATAGAGAGATCTGCATCTAGATGGGAGGGAGCAGTTCCACCTGGGACCTAAATAGGGCTGGACCTTCCCTCTACAATGATGGCTCCACCCCCTGTGGCTTGTCTGATGTCTCTGCCCTGCACTGTGAAAGGAGAGGAGGAATCATGTCAACAGAGTGCTCCAGAGCTGTATCTTCCCTCCCCTGTTCTGGCTCCACCTCCTGTGGGGCGGCTGATGTCTCTGCCCTGCACAGTGAAAGGAACAAGAGTGTCATGTCAACAAAGTGCTCAGGAACTGGTTTGGACTAGGCAGAGGCCTCTCTGCCTTCAGAGAAAAAAGGATTTTGGGGTATAAATATTGGGACCCTGATCCCAAGAAATTAGATCACTTCTGGAACAAGAAACCTTTTTGCCAAGGAGAAGAACCAAGGAAGCTGCAGGAGTTTGGACTGCCCCTCTGCCAGTGTACTGTTAGCTGGGCTGGCCTGCAGTGGTTGCTTCATTGCCAAGGGAAAGGAGAAGGAACTTTGTAAGGACTTTCATCTACAGAATATTCTCCATGGGCTTGAACTGTGCTTGCTTCCTGCTGAAGTCCCAGGGACAAAAGACTTCACCTCCAGCTCCCTCCTGAATTTCCTTGCTGGGAATTCTGACTCCAGTCACTTGCGTGCGCTGGGAGCTGGAAGCGTGACGCATCGAGAAGAAGCTTGTCGCGCCGCAGCTGAAATCGTCGCAACGCCGGAGAAGCGAGCCTTCGCCACATCTCCCTGGAAGCGTGTGTTCATCAAAGCTACCTGCCGGCGCATTACCGGAGAAGCGTGACAACCATCGAGAGAGTCGCCATCGCATCTCAGGAGAAGCACGATCTCAGGGCCTGTTGTGGCTCCAGAGTACAGAGTCGTCGCGAGGCTGCCAGGACGTCATCGCATCGCCGCATCAAGGGCGCCATCTTCTCGCATCGCAACCGGATCATCGCATCGCTAAGCATGGGCGTAAAATCCGCTCCGCTCGCGAATTTTTCGGATTTTCGGCAAATTCGCAATCCGCGAACGCTCGCGAATTTGTCGAAAATCCGTGAATCCGCTCGCGGCGGATTTTTTGCTTGGTTGCGGCGCGCAGCGTGGTGCACGGCGTTCACTTTCCGTCATTTTAGCGTTTGCCGAGTTGTTTTTCTTTGCGAGTGACGCGCCATTTTAGATCTTGCTGCGTGTTCCCGCGGGAGTTTGTCGCCCGCGAATACGTACTCGCGGCTTGCCACCTTGCACAGCACACCTCGCGAGAGTTCGCAATTGCGAACACGTAGTTGCGGCGGAAAGGAACAATCTCGCACTTGCGAAATAGAGATTTTGCAATTTCGCACAAGAGAATCACCAGCAAACAGGATAAACCTTCAGAAAATTATGATTTTTATCAGAATCACTCCTCAGGTTGACATTTGCATGGCCTTTTTTTTTGCAAGGAGTCCATTTTGGGGGGGGGAGGAAGGAAGTGCCCCACAGTCTCCAACTTCCTGTTCCTGTCCAGCAGGCTCCTCCCAGTGCTTTGTCCATCTCCTGGTCACTTTCATTTGGATCTGGAGCTGGAAGGATTACTTTTTGTGGGTGCTGCTGGATATTTGGATTTGAGGCCTTTTTGACTGTCTTTGGATCACTTTTGGATTAGAAATCAACTTTCACAAGTAAGTTTGTTTGGGGCATTACAGTTGCTGCAAGTACAATTTTGGAACTTTTTCAGAAAATTAAATAAATTATATTGTGGGTAGCCACAGTATCCAGTAGGACCAGGGTTGGTTATGGGTGCATGATACAACTGTTTTGTTGAATTTAAACACCATTGAGGCCATGGATGGGCTGGGATTGTGCAGATTTTATTGTTTTTTTGTCGTTTTTTTGGGCCTGCTGGTGTGGCCCTTTGCCCAGGGGTGGTGAGTGTTGCATGGGCCTAGTATTTCTGTGGGGTGTCTTCTTGAATTTAAACATAATTGAGGCCATGGATGGGCTGGGATTGTGCTTATTTTATTGTTTTTTGTCGTTTTTGGGGGGCTGCTGGTGTGGCCTTTTGCTTGCCCAGGGGTGGTGGTGGTGCATGGACTGAGTGTGCCTGTGGTGTGGTCTCACTCTCTTTGATGTAAACATCATGGATGGCATTGGATTGTGGTGATTTCTGGCTGTTTTTCTGTTTTTTGGGGGTGTACTGTTGATGTGGACTGGCCATGTGGGTGGTGGTGGTGGCCATCTTGAGTGCTGGCTGGTACAGGCAACATGTGCTTGGGGTGTAAGGGGGCCATTTTGAGGAGAGGCAGTGTCTGAGGCCTGCACTTATTTTGCCTACTTTTCATCCCTTATGCCCAGGGGTAGTGAGTGTTGCATGGGCCTAGTGTTTCTGAGGGGTGTCTTCTTGAATTTAAACACCATTGAGGCCATGGATGGGCTGGGATTGTGCAGATTTTATTGTTTTTTGTCGTTTTTTTGGGCCTGCTGGTGTGGCCCTTTGCCCAGGGGTGGTGAGTGTTGCATGGGCCTAGTCTTTCTGTGGGGTGTCTTCTTGAATTTAAACATAATTGAGGCCATGGATGGGCTGGGATTGTGCTTATTTTATTGTTTTTTGTCGTTTATGGGGGGCTGCTGGTGTGGCCTTTTGCTTGCCCTGGGGTGGTGGTGGTGCATGGACTGAGTGTGCCTGTGGTGTGGTCTCACTCTCTTTGATGTAAACATCATGGATGGCATTGGATTGTGGTGATTTCTGGCTGTTTTTGTGTTTTTTGGGGGTGTACTGTTGATGTGGACTGGCCATGTGGGTGGTGGTGGTGGCCATCTTGAGTGCTGGCTGGTACAGGCAACATGTGCTTGGGGTGTAAGGGGGCCATTTTGAGGAGAGGCAGTGTCTGAGGCCTGCACTTATTTTGCCTACTTTTCATCCCTTATGCCCAGGGGTAGTGAGTGTTGCATACTTGCATGTCCCTAGTCTTTCTGTGGGGTGTCTTCAATGTAAACATCATGGATGGCATGGGATTGTGCTCATTTTTCTGTGTTTTGTCGATTTTTTGGGGTGTATAACTGAACTGATGTTCCTCTGTCTTCCATTGCTTTTAGGTGCACAAGAAGACTCAATAGAACCACCAGTGCCAGGAAGAAGTCCTGCAGCGGTGTGTGCAGCATAACGTCACGCGACGTCACGTCTGGACACAGAACCCTCTGCAACTCGTGCAACTGCTGCCTGCTGACCTGCTCTGAAGAAGATGGCCCCAAAAAAAGTAACCCGTAGCTCCTCTAGCAAGAAAGGTGCCAGTAAGGAGCAGAAGAAGCAAGTTACCAAGGACACTGGTGTGCCGCCCGCCCCTTTTTTTGGGAGTAAAAAAAAAAGTATGCCTGCAGCAGCTGCAGCGGGATCTGCTGGGGACCAAGCTGGCAGCAGCACCCCCGCTCCATTGGGCTCAGTGCCACCACCACCACCACGCCAACTTAAGTCCAAGCCCTTGAGTGCTGCAGAGGCAGCCAGTATACTTCTTCAATCACCATCGACCAGTGATGTTGGCTCATCGCAAGAAAGCAGCAGCAATGTCCCTCAATCAACACAGGTTGTTGTAGCTCATCTGACGAGTGTTGAACAACCACAGCCGCAACAACAATCACATGTGCAAGTACAAGCCCAAGTACATGTGGAAGGAGAGGCAGCGCAAGGAGATGCGCAAGCAGAGGTGCATGGAGGGTCACAACAAGTGCCCACAATAGTTGTTCCTCCCGAAGTAGGGGCACATCAGGAAATCGACAATCAAGGCGAGGTATCATTTGAGGAAGCCACTCCTCCTGATGATCCTTCATTGTCTTCCACACCCCTAGCAAGGAAGAGATCAAGGGTGGTGTCTACATCCTCTTCAAGCACACCTCCTTCTGATGATACGGATCAAACTTGGGAACAAACAAAGGTAGTTAAGCGTAAAAGGAAGCTCGTCCAAAGTCTCAGAGTTATGGAGTGTGATGAGTCTCAACAAGAAGTGGCGGATACTGCTGCTGATGAAGACTCTGCCAACGACGACCCAGTCATCATAAAGGTCACTGCAGCCCCAGCGGGCATGCAGCAAACAGACATTTTGACCCTAGCCCGAAGAGCTGCTGAGCGTGATGATGATGTTGTCGATGAGGAGGCAGTGGAAACACCACAATCATTGGAGTTAAGTAGTACACCAACTCGTCCCGCTTCCATATTTCTTTCTGGCAAGAAGAGACCTCCGTCAACCTCGACCTTAATTAGTGGCGGTGAAAGTGCAAAACGTACAAAAGTTGGGCAATCCACATCCTCCACTTCATCTGGCATTAGCTTCATGACCACCACCACCAGTATCGCCGCCTCCTCCATGTCCCACAGACACTTCAAGTCCCCAGTTTGGGACTTCTTTACTGTTTGTCCAAAAAATCCAAAGTTTGCCATTTGTACCCTTTGTAAGCTTGCAGTTAGTCGTGGTAAGTCAGGTACCAACTATGGTACCGGCGGCCAGAGAGGTCATCTTGAGAGAAAGCACACTGTCAAATGGTTTGCGCACCTAGATGCGATCAAGAAAGGCCAAATTGAAGGAAACGTTGATGTTTCATCTGATGATGACGAGCAGGAAGAAGACGTGTCAAACACTTCCCTTACACCCAGTACCCCTGTCAGCAGCACACCCAATGTGAGGCACACTAAGAGTGTTGGAGCGAGTGAGACACCAACGCACAAAAGTTCACCAGCGAGCAAAATTGGGTCAACGAAGTCATTATCAGCCCGTAAATGCTTGGTCCAGGGCAACATTAGAACAATGCTTACTTCAGACGTGCCATATAAACGCAACCACCCACTGAGGCGTCTGTATAACACTAAGCTGGCTAAAATGCTAGCTGTGGACCTTCTACCTTTTTCTTTTGTAGAAGCGGTAGGTTTTCTTGAATTAGTGGCAACGCTCTGCCCTAAATGGAAGGTTCCGAGCCGGTTCTATTTTGCCAGAGTTGCGGTTCCAGCACTACATGAAGATGTGCTGCAGGCGATTGGGGCAGCTTTGCAGAAGAGTGCTGTTCACACAATACATCTGACAACAGACATGTGGACCAGTGGCCCAGGCGATGATTACATGTGCATCACTGCACACTGGGTCTCTTTTTCAGGTGTTAAAGCAAAGCTAAACGCAGGTGTTGACCCGGACCAAGTTTTCAAAGCTGCTCGGAAACATGCAACACTAGCCATGTTTGGCTTGGATAAAAGTCACACAGCAGAAAACCTTTTGGAAGAGTTTAACAAAAAGGCTTGACAATGCTATCCCCCCTAAAACGCAAGATTGGTTATGTTTCCACGGATAATGGCGCCAATGTAGTTAAGGCCATGTTCATGGGTGACCATGTTAGAGTGCCGTGTTTGGCGCACTGTATCAACCTGGTAGTTCAAAAATTCTTGAGTGATAAACAGAGTCCAGCGTTCGAGGTAATGGCCACCTGCCGCAAAATGTGCAACCATTTCAGCCATTCTTTTAAGGCCCGGAAGCATCTGCGGAGACTGCTACTTCAACGTAGAATGCCAGTGAAAGCACTCATCCAGGAGGTGGCAACACGTTGGAACTCAACCTTCTACATGCTTGAGCATCTGTATGAGCAGTATACGGTACTCGATCACTATTTCTTCACAGAGGCTACATCTCAGAAGGAGGACCTGCGGATGAGTGCGGCGCAATGGGACATAGTTAAAAGCCTGACAGACATGCTTCGTCCTTTTGAGTTCTTCACGCGTGCAGTCAGCCAGGAGGACTGTAATTTGGGAAAAGCTATCCCATTGTTGTGCATGCTGGAGCACCAACTGATGGCGGTGTCTTCTGAGTTTGAAAAAGATGAAAAAAAACAAAACCATTTCATTTTGTCTGAGAAATTATTACATCGCCTACGTGGTGATGAACGTCTTCAAAAGATCAAGTCAGATCAGCATTACATTTGTGCTACTATTCTGGATCCACGCTACAAAAAGGCGCTGGCAGGCGAAGCATTCTTTCCTTTTGCTGATGCAGATGTTCAAAAGTACAAACATTGGTTAGCCAGGTCAGCCAAGAGGTTTGAAAAAGAGCGGCAGGTTATTGAAGGAGAAGCCAGTACATCAGCATCAGCATCAGCAGGCCATCCCCAGTCACAAGAATCCACTTCTGAATCTGCACCGGTGGCTGGGGCACAAGTGACCTCTCAGCCGTTAAAGACACCGGCAACTGGATCATCTGCACCACACACAACAAAAACAGTGGCTGTTGTAGAGGATTGGCTAAGTTTGCTTGGGTATGGTTCTCGAAAAAATGTCACAGCCACAGCAAAAAGTAAGCAAAGTGGAGGAACCGTTGATGACCTTGAGTCGATGGTGCAGGACTATATGAATGACTCAACAGTGGTCTTTCTTAATGATGAGCCATTGCAGTATTGGCATGGCAAAAAACAATTGTGGCCACAGCTCTACAACCTGGCTATAAACTATTTGTCTTGCCCACTCGCAAGTGTGTCTTCTGAACGTGTTTTCAGTGCTGCTGGTGGCATTGTAACTCCCAAACGGAGCCGCCTCTCGCCCAAAAATGTGGAGCGGCTGACAATGATCAAGATGAATCAGCACCTCATACCACCAGATTACAAAGTACGAGAAAGCACGCCGCATGAAGACGAGGAGGACAGCAACGTAGATGAGGGGATTTTTTCTCTGTTCGGTGCCACTGACCACATCCAGCCTGAATTCGCAGAGTATGATGATGAAATCTTGTTCTTATTCCCTGACACCGAGCCCTGAAAATGAGACAATCAATCAAGAACTTTCTTTTTCGTCCTTATTCACTTTTATTCCTGTGTGCTTTGTGTCTCTCTTTCTTTGTTTTGCACAGTTAATTTAATTCAAACTTTAATCACCTAATCCCAAAAACAAGACCATCATCAGAACTGTCTTCACTTGTTTGCTTATTGATTTGAAGGTGCCGCAGTCTACATTCCTCAGGTTCACAAGTTCTGAAGAACATGCTCCTCTATCCTCCTCCTCCAGACTGCGATTTCCCTCCAAGCAGAGTGCTGGATTACGCCCAATGAAGAAAGACTCAGCACTTGTGGGGGTGTTGTACTTCTTTGCGGGTGAGTTGACGGATTTGGGCCCATTGCTGTGAAGCTCTAATAATGGACAAAAGTGTTTTGGACCAAATATGAGGTGGAAATTTCTTGCCGTTTTTGCTGACTTGCTTGCCTTTGAGGTGCTCTTTGGCGGGGTTCCGGGGGTTTGTGGGTAATTTTTGGTGTCTGTCGAAGCACTGCTGCGACAGTCTAATCTTGATTGCATTTGCTTTTCAGGAAATCCGCGGTGGAAAACAGGAGTTATGATGATTGATGATGATGACCTAGCTGAACAGCGCCGCATTTGGAACGAAGGCCGAGAGATATTGTAAGTATGAGATTTAGCTTTTTCGCTGTTTGGGGGTGTTGTCGGGTGGTTTTTTGCGGGTGGGTTGGCGGGTCTTGCCTGGGGCATTTCTGGGAAGGTCTAATACCGGATAGAAGTGTTTTGGACAAAATCCATAAGGAACAGCCTTTTTTTTGCTATTTCTTCTGACATCTTGCTCAATGTAGCGTTTTGGGGGGCTTCCTGCTGTTCGTGGGTGGGTTGCGGCCGGGGTCTCTGTCGAAGCACTGCTGCGACAGTCTAATCTTGATTGCATTTGCTTTTCAGGAAATCCGTGGTGGAAAACAGGAGTTATGATGATTGATGATGATGACCTAGCTGAACAGCGCCGCATTTGGAACAAAGGCCGAGAGATATTGTAAGTATGAGATTTAGCTTTTTCGCTGTTTGGGGGTGTTGTCGGGTGGTTTTTTGCGGGTGGGTTGGCGGGTCTTGCCTGGGGCATTCCTGGGAAGGTCCAATACCGGATAGAAGTGTTTTGGACAAAATCCATAAGGAACAGCCTTTTTTTTGCTATTTCTTCTGACATCTTGCTCAATGTAGCGTTTTGGGGGGCTTCCTGCTGTTCGTGGGTGGGTTGCGGCCGGGGTCTCTGTCGAAGCACTGCTGCGACAGTCTAATCTTGATTGCATTTGCTTTTCAGGAAATCCGTGGTGGAAAACAGGAGTTATGATGATTGATGATGATGACCTAGCTGAACAGCGCCGCATTTGGACCGAAGGCCGAGAGACATTGTAAGTATGAGATTTAGCTTTTTCGCTGTTTGGGGGTGTTGTGTCGGGTGTTTTTTTGCGGGTGGGTTGGCGGGTCTTGCCTGGGGCATTCCTGGGAAGGTCTAATACCGGCTAGAAGTTTGTTGGACAAAATCCATAAGGAAACACCAGTTTTGGCACTTTTTGTAAGTTAGGGTTCGTTAGGGTTAGCCCTAGCAGCAGGATTGCATGTGTTTCGGGGGGTTCTATTGCAACGCGGTTCTGTTGTTGTAGAGCACTGTTGGAGCGATGCTGGCTATGGATACTTTTGCTTGCTTGCAAGTGGTTTGAATACAATCCACGGTCTGTATTTGGGCCTACTGTTACTTTCAAAGTACGTTTTGTAACCATTTTTCTGCTAGGCATCGTTTTTGGAGATATGATTGGGGTTCTTCTACATTTTTGCGACTGGCTTTAGTAAGGGTCTTGGTGGGAGCATTGCTGGGAAGGTCAAATTTTGTTCTAAAACACAGTAGTACACCTACCTTGAGGGGAAAGATCCGCTATAATATTTTGGCCATACTTATTGATCCTTAAAAAGGTGACTCAGACAGAGCACGCAATTTCAAAAATATTGTACTGTCTATTAGGGAAATCAAAGTGTCACTTTTTGAACCACACAGCGTACATACCTTTTATTTATTTATCAGTGGTATTGTAATAGCACTTCCTGTTTTCCGTTCAATAATTACAGGCCGGGTTTCAGTCAACATCCGCCAGGCAGGCAGTGGACAGGGTGTCTTCTGTCAGTGGTCACCACATTGATGGACGAAGCGTCAGCTGGAATGGAGGAGTGCCGCCAATAAGAGGAATTGTTTGCTGCATGCAACTTACTTACCAAATTCAACAGGACAACTCCAACAACATACGCAATACAGATACAGTATCCATTGTTGTCTTTTATTCAATGAGTGTGACTGCATGTGCTTACATTTAGTTTGTAACCAAAGATTGTCTGTATCTTCAATTATTGTTTGTCCATGCTCTGCTTTTTTTTTCTTCTCTCAACAAAACCTACCCAAAAAGAAACCCCCATTCCCATCCATTTTACAAACCCTAACCCTCTTCCCCCGGGCTGTGTTGTTTTGCTTGATGTCTGACTAAAATGACATCAATAATTCCACACACTTGCTGGGGAGGATAAGGTCATAGCAGCAACAGGCTGGTGAAGGAATACGAGGATATCTTCTAGACTTACTCAGCTTCAGTACTATATCTTCTAGTAGTAGTAGCCAATGTCAAATAAATTCAACGCAAGTACTAGTTATACTTGCAAGCAAATACTTTACCATTTGTTAGGCTACATTATGGCACTGTTCTAGTGTACTGTCACCTGCTATTTTCTCGATCGTACCGTAACCGTTGTAATGCTACAGTAAGGAGGACAAACAAGGTTTTGTTTTCTTTTTTTCCATAGGCATGCAACTGCCACTGTGTCACACCACTAGTACCACCGCAATGAGGAAATGTCACCCGCCCAGGATTGACAACGTTAATCCCCATTTCACCTGGAGCCAGCCCTGGGCCTAGCCCTAATTTCTAACACAAATTACAGGTAAGATAAGCGTTTGGTGGGAGGTAGTATAATGGAGTATTATTTCGGAGTAGACAAGAGATTGACGGTTGTACTACTAAAGTCCTACGACTGTTCAGGAAAACAAAGTTACTGTTACACCCCCGCCCCCCACCCACCAGACTGAAAAGCAGTAAAAAACAGGTATGGTCAGATAAAGTTTAAAAATATATTTATTTAGCCCTAACAAAATAATCTCCCTCACCCACCCTAACCCCAACGATTGTCTTTGAAACGTCCCAAAACGATCCCAACTCCCAAATCCCACCCCCCAAAAGTCTATAAAAAAAGGGCAAGGGACACTCCACTACTGGAGGGTGCTGGTGCTGGTGCATGATGCGGCATGGGCATCATACTCCTTGCGGAGGGTGGCAAGCTCGGAGCGGAGGCCCTTAACCAAGTTCTTATACTTTAGGACCTCCTGCTCCAGGTTGGACATGCGGACTCGTAGGCGGCGTTGGCGGTCCTTGCAGCTCCTGTGGGGGGCAGCTGGTATTTCGGTTGCTTGGCGGTGGCGGTCGTCTTTCTTAGCCCGGCTCGGTCCCGCTGGCTTAGTCACGGAGGAGGATGCAGTGGTCACAGTCGAGGATGTCGTTGTTGCCCCGCTCGACTGCGTGTCCTCCTCCTCCTCCAGGGCCACCAGCCGCCGATATTCGGCGACTGTGGCCTCCAGCCTCCGTTGCCGGGCCAATCTAGCTTGCTCCCTCCTTGTTGTTGATTTGGAAGGAGCAACTATATGAAGAAAGAAAGACATAGTCTGTAACCAATGCTCCTTATTAATAACACAAAGTGATTGAGCCGAAAGTTGGGTCACAGAGTACAAGTAGCAAATTGAAAGCACAGTACATAACTATTGAGGACAGTATCTATGTAACCTCCCACTTCTGCATCCTTGCTCTAACATTAGTGGTAGTTTAATGAACAAATTCTACGACCACTATGGACTTCCATTACAGTCGACTATGACAGTACACCAGTCTTATTCTTCTTCTTCTCTCTTGTTTAGGGAAATTGGTACGTTATCTTATGCAAGCCGGCAGAATGACATGGACAGCACAGTGAACTTGCACCCGAGAAAAAAAGTTGCACACCATGATGAGTGAGACAGACTTGCGTTACTGTACCGGTCCAGTACATGCAGGTGGTGAAGCTATTACTTTTCTATTACGGGTGGCACTGAGAATACTCTGTTACAAGGGCTACTGCTTAATTAATTTACCTTTCACCCTACAGTGCAAATGAGTACTAGAAAAGGAAAATGAAGAAGCTAACTAATTTGATTATCTATCACTTCACATGGGACGTATTTAATGACAGATGAGATGACTTTAGGTGCTTTGCTTAATATTGAGTGAACAGTGATACACCCACACATAAATGACGTACTACAAGTAAACTAAAGTTATTAAGAGAGGTACGGAGTGTCCACCGTAATAACCAGATATATGCTGTGATTGCAAACGCAATACAAAGTACTGCTACTATTCATGGTAGTATTGGACACATTTACAATTTCTTTTCCTTGCCTTCCCTGCACTGGAACGGACGTGCGGGTGCGGTGGTACATGCTCTTCAAGGTAACACTTACTTCACCTGGCGACCATCTACTCTCTCTAGATACACATGTGCTATGTAAGAGTCAGAGAATACCATGCTCCAGGCATCCATTCAGTCAAAGTATACGCACACATACAGTTTCTGTTTCACCCACCCAGGCTGCTGTCCTTCCACCCATCCTTGCCTCATCATTGACCCAGCCATGCACCATACCATATTCTTTCCTTCCCAGCCACCTCGGGGGCCAAGCAAACACATATCGTTCTTCTTTGCCAGCCATCATACAAGTTCGCGTCCCACTTACTTACACCCTTCTTTCGCTTTTCGTTCATCCCATCCATCACGTTCGTCTAAGAACTTATTGGGATTCTTCTCACCAAAAACTTCACAGCTAAGTCGAAGTACATTTCGAGGAGGCTACTACTACCTGGTTGATTTGTAATTGTAATACACCCGTGCAGAAAGCACACTATGCAGTCTTCAATCTCAATAAGTAAGGAATATATAGCTTACCTGTTTCCGCCACCACCGTTTGATCCCCCACAGGACCGTCCGCCGGCTCTTGCACCGCCTCCTCCCCAGAGGCCTCCGAGTCCTGGTCCAACACAGCCACCTCCGCGCTGGCCCCGTCACCAGATGTTACACCTACAAAGTACATTTAAGAATGTTAGAATACACCACTCACTACTATATAATATTTGGTCTAGGAGAAATGTTAAAAAAACTGAATACAATGTAATAATTTGTGACTGTCTACTCCAAAGTAAAAATGTCCCTTTTTCCAGGGAAGGCTGTTGTCTTGCTGCACTTTTATGCACAACTGATGAATGCTTGCTTTTGATTTTTAACACGCACCACTTTTTCTCCTAACAGACAGAAGCTTGACTCCTAAGAACACGACCAGGATCAAGTTCAAACCAGGTGAGAGCTCGGCTCGATCACAAGAAATGTGTCCAATTAATCGTCAGCACTAACCACTTTTCCGTTTTCAGTTAAATAGTTTTATGACAAAGTAGATTTTAATAAATGTGTTTACTTTTAATAAAGCTTTTAAACTTAAATAGACTCTGTGGTTTTTGTTCCTCTAGACTAGAGTGGATGAGCTAAAGGTTTTGGAATTTTTGCAAGCATGAGTGCCTCTGACACTTCTTGACTGTGCTGTGACTCCGTACTACTCTCTTGTCCTGCGTACGATAATCTAGAGATCATTGGGGATCTATAATCGGTGACTTCGGGAGCTGAATGACTCTGCCACACTATCTAGTCAGTAAGGAGACAGTGCATAGAGGTATTGCTGAATATAATGGGAGTCCAATGGAATTACCAAATGTCCAATCTTAGTTAGCTACACAGACAGACTAATAAGAATAGTCTAGTAATACCACAGGGAGTCATATTCGAGGCAGGATAAGAATTTATATCCAGTCTACAAGAAGATCAAAGACGATTTAGAAAAAATCGAATGAGGAACGCTAGGAAAAAATAGGTACTGTTTATTAAAATGTAAACTTACTGGGGCCAGCAAAGGAGCCCTCGCCTGCCCGATCCTGGCCTGCATCCTCAGCACCCTCCTCCTGTGTCCTCTTGCCCTTGGGGGGAGCTGATGTACAACATGAAAGAAAGAAAAACCAGAAAACATGGATGAGATTTTTCAACCAAATCAAACATTTCAAAAGAACAATAACAAAATATTTTGGAAAAATAGCAAATAGATAGACAACTATTCCACGGGATCTATCTCATGTGGTATACTACGTTATTCGTATTGCCTGATTTGCGGAACGTTGACTTAGAAAGTTCCTATGTAACTCAATAAACAGACTACTAAAGAGGTTTGCCTAGGCCTGGCACTGCAGGCAGCAGTGCGCAACACGCGAAGTGACAGACAAAGTCCATCCTGCTTGCAGATCAGTGAATACTCAAACTATCAATCCACCCGCCACCACCGCCACTATTTCTTCTTATAGCCATGTGTCTAAAGGAAGGACTGGACTTCAGTCTGTTGGGGCTGATTTAGAAGTCCCTTGCGGAAGTTGCGGCTCATTTTCCTCCATTGTTGCGTGCCTTTTGTGACGCAGCGGCAGAACAAAAGACTCGCCATGGTGTTGGTGCGGCGTATATATTAAAAAAAAACACATATGGGCATATGGGCGATGCATCACGTTGTAAAGCCCTGCGCCATCAGGGGGCGTTCCGGCGCAAGGGAGGGCGTACCTGCGCAGGAACGAATCCTAAAAGTGGCTGAGGGAAATCTACAAGATGTCAATCAGTCACTTTTAGGACAATGATGCATGACTCAAACCCTGCGCGCTTGAAGCCGACGTACGGCTTGATGCAGCATTGGGGAGATAGGGTACCCCAGAGCATTGCTGGAGCTGCGCCATCGTTGGCACGCAACTCCAGCAATGCGCTGCCTTTACGGCACAGATGCGTAAGGCTTCTGTGACGTTTTGGGCCAATGGGTGGTGGTGGCATGGCACACAATTACTGCCGCATCCCTGCTACTTTGCAGGGATGCGCCGGTAATTGAAAATATGACCCTTACTGTCTAGCATTACGCAGTTCTTTTCTTTACACTACACTCATACATAATTTCTCAGGCCAATGAAATGCTTCTGAACACAACATACAAAACAAAGAAGCATAGTAGCAAGCAAGGCTACTGAGAAGGAGAGCAGTGCACCTGAAATGCATAGAAGATTTTGAAATATAATTTACCTCAATGTAATCGGCAGCATTATTGCTCTTGGTAAAGAACAAAGATTTGCAAATAACAGAGCAGGATAAAACAGAGTAGTAAATGTACTACTACTACTACTCACCAAGCCCGGGGACCTCTACGCCGAGCGCGTCCAGCAAGTCCCGCTCCCGGTCCATGACATCGGTCCAGCGGTGGGTGGCCTGGTTATATGTGCGCCGGACCCCAGAGATCTTGTACATGGCCCGGCACACCTTCTCCCACCGCTTGCGACGCTCCCGGATGCCATAGCCAGTCGCGATCTTGCCGCCTCCCAGGATCGTCTTGGGGAGGCGGCGCTGGACGTGGAAGATCAGTGCCGCCACTTCCTCCGCGCTGAAGATCTCCCTCGGGACCACTTGCTCCCCCCTTAAACGCCCGCACGGGAGCCGGCACGGGGTGCGGGACCCTTCCCCTTCTCAGGGTGCTTCCCGGCTCCCTTTACCATGGTCTGGGCAGAAATAAAGTTAAATGATAAACAAGAAATAGAATAGTGAAGAAGAAAAGAAAAGAGTTTAAAAAAGTAGTTTAAAAGTAACTAAAAGCTGCAGAAAACACAAAAATATAGAGCTAGAAAAATAGAGGGATAGATAATAAGTAAAATTAGATCAAAAAAACTTCAAACAAGCAAAGGATGGCAGAGATTGAGAGAGGATAGAGAAAGCATGCCCAGAACCATAGCAATGAATGAGAAACAAGATGGCCGCGCCTGTTCACGACCGCGTGGGTAAGTTCGCGCGAGATTTTCCTTGCGAGTACGCGCGAAATTGTACTAGCGAGCAGCACACTTTGCGAGATTACACATAGCGGGCGGAAACGGAATTACGTCACGCCAACAAGATGGCCGCGCCCGTGTACGACCGATAGGGTAACTTGGCAAACGTATAGCTAGAAGCGCCTCGCGAACACGCGCAAGATCACGCGAACATACACGTCGCAAAAAAAACAATTTTGTATTTGCACGTATTCGCGGCTTCCGAAATCGATCTCGCACGGATTCGCGCCCCAAAAAACGCGCGAAATTGCAGAAAAAAACAATTTTAGCTAAACTGAAAGCAATGAGCAGGTGCAAAAGTTCAAACTTAACATTAGTAACATTCAAGGTAGTGCTTCCTGATGGGCCCCTCCAGAGTTTGCAACTATTCTATGACCCTGCTATGACCCAAACAGCAGGCTCATAGAATAGCTACAAGTAGACCATAAAGGTCCTGTGAAAAAAAAAATTCACTGCAACAAAAAGCAAATTACAGATAAGGAAGGAAGCAGGTGCCAGCCAGACTGGAACTTTCAAAATTACTGACACATTAATGAAACACAAATTAATTGATGGCAGTTGAAGAAGGGCAGGTGTGCTTGCTTTTTTCAACCACCATAATCTACAGTGATAAATAAACCTAATGGGTGGCAGTGAGGATGTACCAGAGGGTGGCATGGGTGTCCCAGAGGGTGGCAGTGGTGAAACAGAGGGTGCTGTGAACCTGTGATGATAAACCAGACGTAGAAACAACATAGTCGCGGCCGTTGCGAGCCGAAAAGTAAGTTCGCAATTGCGAACTTGTCCCAAAATCGGCGCGAACGCGCGCCAACACAAAAAACGGGGAAATCCGCTAGAGTTCGCGGATCTTCGCGGATTGCGAATCCGTAAATCCGCAAGTTCGCGTACGCGAGATCCGCTAGATCCGCCCAAGGCGCCATATCTTGCGCACCGCAACGGGCCCACAAGCCGAGAATCTACGCATCACCTACGCACCGGTAAGGCTCATGGTGAGTCCCCTACTCTGCGCAAGCATTGAGGAAGGACGAAACCGTTCCCCTAGGTCACAGAACCGACGCATCTCCCCTTTTGTGAGCCTTTTGTTCACTTTGCGTTACGCATCCAGGTACTTTGTTGAGAACTTTGTCGCATTTACCATCAACTTGAACTAAGAGACTTTAATCATCTTTTAAGCAACCTTAAGTGTAGTATTGTGGATTTTTGTCATTTGTGGTCTTGTATTTAAGTATATATAAAAAATACTTATTTTTATAAAACCTGTGTTGTGTCCATCTGTAGTGTTATCACTGTATTACTGTGTATATTCACCAATGCTTAACACACTGCCTCTGAGATAAGCCTGTCTGCTTGTGCCAAGCTACCAAGGGGGTGAGCAGGGGTTATTAAGGAGTGTAATCCTCTTATCCTGACTTAGAAGTAAGGGTCCCTATTTGGACAAAGGTGATAACCATTGCCAACTAGAGACCCCCGGATCTAACAAGGTGGTATGTCAAATTCTAGGATGCCTGCAAAGGTTTGGATTCCCAGCTAGAATGGTAGAAATGCTTAAAAATTCAGATCAAGGGGCTATACTACGAGTAATAATTAACACAAAAGTAGCAAGAACCATGCAAATCAAATGTGGCACTCATCAGGGGTGCCAAATGTCCCTGGTACTTTTTGCTTTATTCATCGAACCACTGGTGGAAAGAATGCGTAGTGCCACTGGTATTGCTGCTCCACTACAAGGAAGGTCCAAACTAAAGCTATTTGCGGACGATATAGTCTTGTATTTAACACATGACCAGGTCAATATCAAGAATGCTCTGAATGTTATTCAAGAATATACAAATCTGGGTGATACAATGTTAATCAAGATAAAACTGAGACCTTGCTTTCTAATGTGCTGCCATCGGTGCACCCTCTGGAATAAATAAAGAATTATAATAATGGTGACCCTATTCGTTTTCTTGGACTCTATATGACCAACAACTATGCTGACCTGTTTAAATTAAATTACGATAAAATGTTGGAGAAAGCAAAAGACCTTTTGAATAGATGGTCCCTGCTTTTTCTTACATTAGGAGGGAGAAAGTCATTGATAACAATGTCTGCCTTGCCTCTCTTTTTATTTTTATTAGCGAATCTCCCAATTAAGTTTAATCAGGCATTTTTTAACAAGCTAGATTCCCTAATAATGCCATTTTTGTGGAGGGGAATACATTTAAGAGTAAGCTATTCAATACTTCAGCTGGACAAGGAACACGTTGGCCTGGCTCTTCCAGGTTTCTATCTGTACTACCAGGCTACAGGGCTTGATATTATGGTCAGTATAGGTGCAGCTGAGGAAGGTATTGATATGTTTTTAATGAGAGGATGGTGCAGAAGAGCGGAGGCAAGCATATGTTTTTTTAAAGATGGCATATTGCCAAAAAGAACTAGATATAAGGTGCTAGGTGAAATTAAGTGGATAGTGAAATGTTTTTTCAAAGTCAGGCAAGTCCCGGCATGTCATCTTATGATAATGCTGCAGGAATGCGAAGGGGTAGGACTGGAACTATTGGAAAAGATTGGTCAAATTTGGAACTCCAGAGGTGTTGGAGGATTTCGATCCAGGAACCTGGATCACCAACTGGGATGAAATACTACAATGAGCAGGGACGAAACATGTCAAGTTATGGCACAGCTTTGCTCAGATTAAAGGTTTGTTGAGTAACTGTTTGAAAGAGATGAGCCATCCCACAGAGATGTTGATGAAATGATAGTACAATAGCCAACTGATGGGGATAGGGAATTGATATAGGTCATTTCTACTCACTGGGACCTACGACTAGCTCTGTCGCATTCCTTGGACTGTGCTGGATCTGTCCTGTCTGTAGGAATGGGCGTCTTCTTGCATGTGCATCAGCCATTTCGTTGACGGGGTGGAGGGTGGTATGCTTTGACGGATCCAGTCTGCAGCCTCTTTCATACCTTTCTTCTCCTCAACAAGGTATTCCAGGTGCAACTTAGAATTGCTGTGGGAGATGAGAGTCTCTTTCCATTTACGTTGGTGGCACTTTGCCACTTGGACACATCAACTCTACTCATGCCTGTAATGGTTCAATGTGCAACATAGTCTTAAGGCAATGTTGGGGGCCGTCCCTGAATAGTCTTTGTCCCACTGCAGGGCAGTGCTAATGCAGGTGGGTGTAGATGCTGTCTTTCCTGCATTCAGGCCACGATAGTCCTTTCTTCCCCTCTTGTCTCTGGGGAGCACTGGATGCTGGGCTTGTGATTGGTGGGGCAGATGGCAGTAAGCTCCTTACATGTCTTGTGGTGGAGAGCAATGCAAGTCCTCTCCCTCGTGGCACTAGCAGCAGTGTCTTTCTTGTAGGCACCTGTTAGGCAACCAGAATCTTTCTGTAGCTGAATTTGCCTCATTGAGCATGACCTCAGCTCGCCCCCTGTACACCTGCATCTTCCTTGCTTTACTCAAGAGCTTAGTGCTTGCGCCTCAAGACTACGCTGTCATGGCACTGGGTCCTTTTCAGGGTCAGTCACTTTGTGTGACGTGCGCAATAATGGGCGAACGGAGGGCAATCTGTGCTGGGAAAGCTGGCAAGGCAGAGGTGGGGCTAGTGGACAGTCTCTCTGCAGGTACCCTCTGCTGACCCAAGGCATGCCCATTCTCTCCCTTGCTGTGGGCGTCGTTTACCACCTTTAGAAGATTCTCCCCACTTCAAAGGCACAACTGGGTATACATATTGGACCTCAAACACCCCACCTCTTCAGTACCCTTCTGGACCTGTGGATACTCTGCCAGGAAGGAAAAAAGTAAAGTAATTTTTGTTTCAAGGTATTTAAAAGCATGACAATTTACAAAACAGAATAGCATTTTATTGTTGCATGAGAATAGTTACATCATGCAAAAAAAAAGAAAAACATGTAATCTTAACATGAACGTTTCATCTTAGACAGGTAAGTTCCTACATCGTTTTCTTGACTCAATAAACTGGTAATCCCTTAACACCCATTTGAATCCATGTAAAGTTCAGGTGCTATAGTTAGCCAAAACGTAATCGTGCTTCACTAACATGTTCATGAAGTGCATTTGCTAAGAGATTGTGCAGCATTTAGCATCAGTTGAAGCCAGCTGGATAAAGAGCATTGTGCTCCAAATAATAGTGCTGTTCTTAAAAGAGTAAAGAGTGGCTCAACTGCTGTTTACCAACATATATATAAAGTGCATTAATTACTGAGAATCTGCTCAACAGTTAGCAGCAATTAAAGCCAACTAGATAAAGTGCATTATGCCTTTAGTATTAGTACCATTCTTAAAATACGCAGATACAAGACATTCACTGCATAATTTAGTACACAGTGGCTCGCCGGTGTTCACCAAAATATCTATATGGTGCATTAGTTGCTGAGAACCAGCCCAACATTGAGACAATTGAAGCTGATTTGTTAAACTGTAGTATGCTTTCAATGACAGTGCTATCATTAAAATAATCATAGAGACAAGACATTCACAAATCAATCCAGGAAAATAACTCTTGTTAATGAAGTACTAGACCTCCTTCATCCACTAAATAGTCCTACGAGTCAATTGTGCATTGTGCCAAGTTAAAATGCATAATAAGCAGACAGCAACAGCTAAAACAGCCTCGTAAAGTGCAGTATGCACTAAACAATAAAATCATTGTAAAAATAGCATTCAAAATATTTTTTAAACATCCCGTAGAAACTTCAAAAACTAGATGTGAGCTGTAAATTCCCATCACTCAGGCACAGTGTTATTATCACTGTTTTATACAGCCTTATTTATACGTGGAGAAATACTGGTTTTAGCCAGTAGTTCCTTAAATCCCTTATGCTTCTACTAAGGCACACTACACCCACCAGCGACTCTTGCTTATAGTCACACAAGCTGCAATTAGGGGCATCAGGGTATTATTCCACACCTCAGTCTCATTAGGTCTTTTTCTTAGTTAAGCTCATGTGACTGGATAGATAAGGGGCCTTCCTATCGGTTTCACACAAATCCGAATGTGCCTTCAGGGCCAACTCAAGCCGATTATCCTCAGCAGATTTTATTTCTGCCAGGAAAGACTGATGTGATACTGAAAGGTCTGCCACTCTGATGGACTGCTGTCCTGTTGCACTACTGCCTTGCTGGACTACTGCCTTGCTGTGCTGACCTGCTGCCCTCTTGCCGGGGTGAAAACGACTGGACCTGCATTGGTTGAACTCAAGACACCAGTGTGGCTCTAAGGCTAGTTGGCTGGCCTCCTGACTACAGTTCAAGGACAGAAGGCTACAATGACCTTGAATGCAGCACTTTGATCCTGTCATCTGTGAGTAATACCCTGCCAAGTGGTGCCAACCCAGTCCTGGAAACTTGGAAGAAAGCCTGAAGGTTCCCAACTAGCTTATCTGTGTATCCAGCAATCAATCAATCATTAAATCTGGGTTGGTAAAGCGCAACTACTCACCCTTGAGGGTTTCAAGGTGCTAGCGGTAGGGAGGGCGGCTCTGTTGAGTGCTGGGGCCGCTCACAAACAATTCTTGGACTAATTTGGATTACACGCTCTAACCTCTCCCCTGCTTACCGGATCACCTTGCCTCCCCACTCGCTTGCACTCGCTGGTGGGAGCGCTCTCTGCAGTCCGCAGAAGCACACACTGCTCCCAGCGGAGTGTGTTGTGGGTTGAGGCTTGAGGGGGCATTAACTCGATCTACTCCGTCCGGGGGACTGCGAGGACCAGCAATCCCTGAACTAGCCCAGCTGGTGCCTCTTCCCCCGGCGGTCACGCCCACCATCTTCAGCCTATTTACTTTTCGCGACACCCGCTACGCAGGTGCCGCTCACAAAGGATTCTTGGACTAATTTGGATTACACTCTCTAACCTCTCCCCTGCTTACCGGATCACCTTGCCTCCCCACTCGCTCGCACTCGCTGGTGGGAGCGCTCTCTGCAGTCCGCAGAAGCACACACTGCTCACAGCGGAGTGCGTTGTGGGTTGAGGCTTGAGGGGGCATTAACTCGATCTACTCCGTCCGGGGGACTGCGAGGACCAGCAATCTCTGAACTAGCCCAGCTGGTGCCTCTTCCCCCGGCGGTCACGCCCACCATCTTCAACCTATTTACTTTTCGCGACACCCGCTACGCGGGTGCCGCTCACAAAGGATTCTTGGACTAATTTGGATTACACGCTCTAACCTCTCCCCTGCTTACCGGATCACCTTGCCTCCCCACTCGCTCGCACTCGCTGGTGGGAGCGCTCTCTGCAGTCCGCAGAAGCACACACTGCTCCCAGCGGAGTGCGTTGTGGGTTGAGGCTTGAGGGGGCATTAACTCGATCTACTCCGTCCGGGGGACTGCGAGGATCAGCAATCCCTGAACTAGCCCAGCTGGTGCCTCTTCCCCCGGCGGTCACGCCCACCTCCTTGACGGTTATTAGTGATAGGCTCATCTCCGCGACGCGGGACGCGCGCGGGTCGGAGCACGGGGCGAAGCCCGGGCTAAGGGCGGGCCCGTTTAAGCCCGTTCAAGACCGTTCAAGACCGGGCAAGACTGGACTGGGCCACCCCACTTGGCTTTTCTTTTCTTTTATTGCATTTCATTGTTAGCCCTGTTAATCTTATTGCCTATTATCTGAACTATGTCTCCAAGGGGCACCAGGAGTACCAAAGCCCTTCGCAACGCCCAAACCACTGGCCCAATTGATCAATTTATTGCCAAGGCAAACAATGCCATTAATCTGGGTGTCTTACTGTTGGAGCGAAGGGTTTCTCAGGATCTGAACGCCGCTAAACGTTCCTCCCTGGGCCCATTGGCAATGGTCAAGTCCCCGGGCAACCCCCCAGCCCCAGTTACTCTTTTAACTAACCATGTTGATCCTATTTTAGTGCCAGCTACCGTGGACCTATCTGTTTCACTTGATTTTTCAGTTCTCCAGCAATCCCAACTATCATCGTCACTGGAGCACACCCCCGCCCTTTTCAACTCTCCGAACAGGGTCGACCCTATCCCCACTGTTATACGAGGAATCAGGGAGGGTGCAATTCCCAAAAAAAAAGAGAAGTCAAAAAAGATTCCTCGCCACGTTAGGAGCCCTCAGCTTAACAACCACTCCCAAATTAGGTCCCCAAAAGCCCTGTCACTCAACCCTCACCTTACTTCCGTTCTTCATACTCCCAACAAAGTAGCCCCCCCACCTACCGAAGAGGCACACTCTCCCACTGTAACCCAAAACTCGTCCCCCACGCCGCTCATTTTTAGTCCCCATGATAGTAACAGTTCAAACGCAGACTCTAGTAGTTGTCCCTCTGAGTCAAACAAAGAACTTTTTGATATCATTGGGGCACTACTTAAATCCTATCTCCAGCCGCTAGAGCACATTCTCACCAACATAGCGAAGCAGTTAGATGTGCTGTCATCAACACTAAAACCTACCATAGGGCCTCAACCCGCCAAATCTGTAGTTAGTAAACCTATTCCCAAAAACTCTAGGAATACGGCCCTGGGAACCAGCAGTTCGGCTATCAGTCGTCCTGCTATAGCAGCCTCTACTTCCACTGCAGCAACATCATCCAGACCCAATCCCCCTAGTTTAAAGATAGCAAATGTCCCCACCCCAACAGTTCCCTCTCTTCCAATCCCTGCCCCATTGCCTGTCCAGCCTACCACTTCTTCCACTAGACACTCCAATCTCCGTGATCAACATAATTCCACTTATAGGACTAGGAGGAAGGGGACCCCTCCAATTCATCTCCCTCCCGAAGCAGCACCCTTTGTCGTCATTATGACAGGGGTTCCAGAATTAAACCCAAGCTCGGATGAACCCAGTTGGTCCCTTAGAAATAAGGTACTACACTGGTTATCTAGTGTTAGACTTGGGCCTTAGGGCAGGTTCACCCCTAATCTTTTTGCCTTTATTTGTGACCCTGTGTAGTGATTTTTGGGTCTTGGCGCACTTTTTCCCTGTGTCCCAGAGTGAAAGTGCGTGCGTGTAGTATGGCTGGCCTGCTCTCCCATAGGAATGCATGGGGAGTGTGTGTGCCCTGGTAGTTCCTGATGTGTGGGGAGTGCAGGCTCGAGTTTAGCATGTATGAACTCGTGAGAATGAATGCTGCGCAATGGTATGTGCGGCTTGTGTGTGTCTAGAAGGGAAGTGCTACTTCTGGACATTGATGTATGTGTGCAGTGAGGATAGTGGAGCGTGATTGGCTGGAGCTGGCTGGCATGCCAGGCTCCAGGAAGTCTGGATGGGTCTGCCCGGTGGTGAGTGTGAGATCAGCATGAGTGATGTGTGGGAGGAGTAGATCTGTGTCCTGGATGGGCTGGGTTTTTCCCCACACAATGCTGGCTCCGCCCCCCTGTGGTTTGTCTAATGACCCAAGCCTCCCCAGTGAATGAAAGGGGTGGTTGGGCCATCAAGGGTACTCCCAAGCCAGCTGCAACTGGTTTCCCCCCTCCCTGCACCTCCTAACAAAGGATTTCTCTGTATAAATATGGGGCTGTGTCCCCACAGAAGTTGTTCTACTTGTGGATCCTTGCCAGAGGGGGCTGTTGCTGCTGGGGCCAGGAGGACCGCCACTTGGCTTGTCTCCCTGCCTGGAGACCCAGTGTGCTGGCTCTGGCCCTGCCCTGCCCCTCTGCCTGCCTCCAGTCCCTGCTGGAGCTTTTGCTTTGACTTAGAGTGCCTGGAGGCGCTCTTATTTGATTTATAGCGCTAGGAGCGCTTTCCTGGTGCCACAGCGCTCAATAGCGCTTTTGCTGATATCAATAGCGCTAGGAGCGCTTTCCTTTAGCCCCCAAGCGCTGGGTGCGCTTTATTTCTATTATAGCGCTGTGGAGCGCTTTTTGCCGCTTTTTGGCATAGCGAGTGCCTACCTCGCTTTACCTTTATTTTGAAGGCCGGTGCCACCCGGCATTGCCCAGGACATCACCGCCGCAGCCCGGGCGCACTGGAAGCTGCCGGGCCGCCGCGCTGCCTGCAGCGACCCGGAAGTCCCGCCTCCTGACCCCCAGGGCCGCGCTGCCATTGGCGGCCCCGGCGGAAGTCAGGCGGCGTGTGGAGGAGACAAGGCCAGGCGGGAGACGAACGAGGCGGCCGGTCGTGTCCCCGAGGCTCCCCGAGTGGAGAGAGGAGCCCCGGGACGAGAGGAGCCCCGCCCGCCCTGAGACAGCCGGTGAGTGAGGCAGAAGGGAGGGGCGCCGGGACACATTGTCGGTGTCCGCCCCCTCTCCCCCCGGTAGCGCGATCTCGCGCCCATTGAGAGAGTGAAGCCACGAGGGCTTCAAAGCGGCATACCCTTGGTTTTCTGAGCGGCCCCGGTTGGCAGAGGGCCGCTCCAACGTGGGCAGCATTTCTTTATTTTGAGAGCCACGAGGCTCTGAGGGGCCATTCTGTTCTTTGAGCCCGAGAGGCTCCACCCGCCCGCATTGGTTCTTTTCGAGCCCCGAGAGGCTCCAGAGCCCACAGTTGTTGCCGAGCCACGAGGCTCCCGCCCCCATTGATTGAGAGCCCTGACAGAGGCTCTGGGGCAATTCATGAGTTTGAGAGCGCTGAAGCTCTACATTGCCTATTTTGCTTAGCGAGCCCTGAGAGGCTCTAGGGGGACACAGGCAGTTAGTTGGTTGTAGCCCCGAGGCTCCCACGCTGTGTCTCCCCACCTGTGTTCTTGAGCCCACCTGGCTCCAACGTTTGCCTACCTGCTATTCACAACTGTCCAGCACTTAGTGGACAGTTGCTACGTTTAGGCTTTTGTGTCTGTGCTGCCTGCGCAGACCTCCCTGACACTGAGACTCAGGGCATTCCGCCCCTTTCGAGGCCAGTTGGCCTGAGGGACATTTTGAGTGTTGTGCTACATGCACCCTGCGCATTGTGATTTCTTTGCTATATGATTCTTGCGCAAAAGTTCTAACCTGCACCTCTGAATGTGTTTTAATGTTACATGTGCAATTCTTGTTTATTATTACCTTTGCTAAAAGTGACCTGCTTAGGTAATTCTTTATGTGTTTATCCCCTTTGCTAAAAGTGACCTGCTTAGAGGATTGTTGGTGTCATTACCTTTGCTAAAAGTGACCTGCTTAGGTAATGCCTTGTTCTTTTATTCCCCTTTGCTAAAAGTAACCTGCTTAGAGGAATGTTGATGTTTGATTGCCTTTGCTAAATGTTACTTGCCTAGGTGATTATTTTAGGTTTCCTTCCCCCTGCGTGATTTCCCTACAGAGACTAGGGTGGCGTAGGAGGTGATAGGTTTTCCTTCCATAGGTCCTGATGATAAGGTCCTAGCTCCCTGCGTGATTTCCCTACAGAGACTAGGGTGGCGTAGTAGGTGATAGGTTTTCCTTCCATAGGTCCTAGCTCCCTGCGTGATTTCCCTACAGAGACTAGGGTGGCGTAGGAGGTATTTTCCCTTTACCAGTAGTTACTGGTTGTATGCTACATTTTCTATTTCTGTGTTACAGTCATTATATGTTGATGTGCTAAAGTGTTATACCTACAAGTATTATTTCTGACAAGTGCATACCCCTGACAGTGGTCCAGGTGGCCCTGTCCTGTACATAATCCCTTGTAAATCTTGCCCGTGCCTGTTGGCACATTGTAAAGTGTGTGTGTTATCTAATGTGTTCTTATTATTATAATACAAAGGCTATTTTTGATATAACCTTGTGTGGAGTTTCCTTTGTGGTGGGCCTTTGGTTGTTGTCGCTGGGGTGCGCGCGCAAACGCTTTACACATCGCCTCTGAGATTAGCCTTGCTGCTCGCGCCACGTTACCTAGAGGGTGAGCGGGGGTTATCTTGGTGTGTGACTCCCTAGCCCTGACCTTAGAAATGGTGATCCCTGACTGACCTCGACGCGAGTCTTGGCCGGCCAGGGTCCCGTTTCTAACATTGGTGGCTAGCGGTGCGGATTGGACTTGCGTTTGCGTTGTACCACAGTGGCGACAGGCCACACTTCAAAACTCTGCAATTTTAGATAACCACATTTTTGGGATTATTGTTTTTTAGGGAAGATAAGTATTGCTTCTCCTGAAAGGTGTCATTTGTATTTTGTCCAGTACCTTGTTCCCCGCCCTGCTCCCAGAGTTTGGTACCTGTGTCGCTAGTGGTCAGGTTGAGAAAATCAGGGGTGGTAGAAACTGCCTTACCAGTCCGAGGGGAGGGTTGTGTGTGAATGAGTGTGTGTTACGCTGGACAGTAGAGTGCAAGTTCTGAGATAGGAATCTTGCTGAATTTTGTTGATTGTATACTCCTGTTTAGCTCAGACCCCCAGGTTCCCTGTGTCAAACTCTTCTTGAGAACGTCCGCCAAAATGGAGCCTGTTTTTGATCTCTGTTGTCTTTTTAGGTACAGTAGGTCAGAGCTGGTCAGATTCTGTGAAGAGGGAGGCATGGAGGTGAGTGTGTTGGATACTCAGTCCCAGCTTAGGGACAGCCTGATCCAATGGCAAAAGGGTCAGTGGGATCTTGAGTACAGTGAGAGAGAGAGGGCCCGGGCCGCACGTCATGAGGATGGTGAGTCTGTTGGGAGCCCTGAAGATTCTGATGAAGAATGTGAGTTGTATGATGATGACAGTGGATGGATGTCAGCAGATAGTGAGGACCCCATAGATAGGGAGTCCCTTGCTGAGTCCAGTGTCAGTACCAGCGCCCCATCCCTTTCCCTGTCCCCAGAGGAGTGGTTGGATAGGAGGGAAGAGAGGGCCTTGTTCAGGGAGAGTAGGTTATCCCCTGAGTGTAATTGTAATTGTCTGGATTCCCCAGGGAGGGTGGAGTCCAGTGGTGGCAGCTTTTTAAATATTAGTGTGGACAGTCCCACTCCAAGTTCCCCGAGTATGGTTCCTGTTTCCCCAGAGGAGGAGAATAGGTTGAGGTTTAGGAACCTTAGGAAACCGTCTCACCAGTCTTGGGAAGATTTTGTGGATGACTGTTGTGGAGCCCTGTGTGATTGGGTACGGGAGCCCACGAAATGTGATTGGGACATATTGTTCGATATGTTTCTCAGAGAGCAGTTGCTCAGGGTTGTTTATCCAGGGTTGCGCCAGCACCTGTTAGGGTGTGGATTGTCTGAGCCATATGAACTGGCAGAGGAAGCAGACCGTTGGGAAAGTGCGAGAGGTTCTTTTGAGTCACTAGTGAGTGATTCCAACAATAGTGGGTCAGGTGTCTTCCAGCCCAGTGTGGTGGAAGAGGGTGAGAGTAGCCCAGCTAGGTCCTTGGTTAGTGAGAAGGGTGTAGGGGCTGACTGCCTGTCTCAGTGGAGCGGGAGTGAGTGTGTGACCGAGAGTCCCCAGATGCCCGAAGCCCTGTCACAGAGCCTGGATGGTTTCTTTAGGGAACACCAGGAAAGGAACCTAGACTTGCCTGTTAGTTCACTTGAGGGAGATCTCCTAGTGTGTAGAGAACCTGGAGCATCTGTAAGCGGAGCTTCTATGGTCCTAGAAGCTGGCAGTACCGCTCCAGGAGGGAGAGTACAGAAGTCCAGTGAAAGGAGTGATTGGGGGATAGGATGTGAGTCCCCAGAAGTCCTGGAGTGCCAGGCATTGGTTCCACCGAAGGTTTTAGACCAGAGGTTGGAAGGCCAGGTTCAGGATCAGCCTGACCTGAAGGGTGGGACTACTGTAATCAGTGTCCTAACCAGTTCTTTCTCCAGAGGTACCGCCCCGGTTGGGAGGGAGCAGGACTCTGGAAGGGGGTGCAGAGGGTGGGAAAGCCCACCTCTGACCCCGGTACCACCTAAGGGGTTAAACCCTAGGTTGGGAGAATGTTGTTTAGAGGGGACCCCTCGCAGGAGGAGGAGGAACCCTAGGAGAAGAGGTAAGGGGAGGAGAGCCTTCCCTGAGACTCCTGGTCCACCTAAGGTTGTAGACCCTAGGCTGGAGAACCAGTGGAAGTCTAGCCCTGTCTTGCAGACAGGAAGAGTGGAAAATGGCTATTATGTGCCAGGGGTTACTACCCCCCACTTTGTGAGTAGGCAGGATCCAGTGGTACCTGAATGGCCTAGGGCCTGGTCCTGGCCGAGGGCAGCTGGAGAGTATCAGTGGGGTACCCCAGTTCGTCCCTACAGTAGTTTTAGAAGGAACCCTAGGGGTTCACCGTGGCGTAAAACAGGAGGGTGTCCCTGCAGTTGTGGGCCTGCGTCCTTGTTTTATCGCCCCAAGCAGGGAAGCCCATCACGGTGGTGATCGGTCTGCCCTGCGTTTTGGCTGGAAGGGGGTCGTGTTAGACTTGGGCCTTAGGGCAGGTTCACCCCTAATCTTTTTGCCTTTATTTGTGACCCTGTGTAGTGATTTTTGGGTCTTGGCGCACTTTTTCCCTGTGTCCCAGAGTGAAAGTGCGTGCGTGTAGTATGGCTGGCCTGCTCTCCCATAGGAATGCATGGGGAGTGTGTGTGCCCTGGTAGTTCCTGATGTGTGGGGAGTGCAGGCTCGAGTTTAGTATGTATGAACTCGTGAGAATGAATGCTGCGCAATGGTATGTGCGGCTTGTGTGTGTCTAGAAGGGAAGTGCTACTTCTGGACATTGATGTATGTGTGCAGTGAGGATAGTGGAGCGTGATTGGCTGGAGCTGGCTGGCATGCCAGGCTCCAGGAAGTCTGGATGGGTCTGCCCGGTGGTGAGTGTGAGATCAGCATGAGTGATGTGTGGGAGGAGTAGATCTGTGTCCTGGATGGGCTGGGTTTTTCCCCACACAATGCTGGCTCCGCCCCCCTGTGGTTTGTCTAATGACCCAAGCCTCCCCAGTGAATGAAAGGGGTGGTTGGGCCATCAAGGGTACTCCCAAGCCAGCTGCAACTGGTTTCCCCCCACCCTGCACCTCCTAACAAAGGATTTCTCTGTATAAATATGGGGCTGTGTCCCCACAGAAGTTGTTCTACTTGTGGATCCTTGCCAGAGGGGGCTGTTGCTGCTGGGGCCAGGAGGACCGCCACTTGGCTTGTCTCCCTGCCTGGAGACCCAGTGTGCTGGCTCTGGCCCTGCCCTGCCCCTCTGCCTGCCTCCAGTCCCTGCTGGAGCTTTTGCTTTGACTTAGAGTGCCTGGAGGCGCTCTTATTTGATTTATAGCGCTAGGAGCGCTTTCCTGGTGCCACAGCGCTCAATAGCGCTTTTGCTGATATCAATAGCGCTAGGAGCGCTTTCCTTTAGCCCCCAAGCGCTGGGTGCGCTTTATTTCTATTATAGCGCTGTGGAGCGCTTTTTGCCGCTTTTTGGCATAGCGAGTGCCTACCTCGCTTTACCTTTATTTTGAAGGCCGGTGCCACCCGGCATTGCCCAGGACATCACCGCCGCAGCCCGGGCGCACTGGAAGCTGCCGGGCCGCCGCGCTGCCTGCAGCGACCCGGAAGTCCCACCTCCTGACCCCCAGGGCCGCGCTGCCATTGGCGGCCCCGGCGGAAGTCAGGCGGCGTGTGGAGGAGACAAGGCCAGGCGGGAGACGAACGAGGCGGCCGGTCGTGTCCCCGAGGCTCCCCGAGTGGAGAGAGGAGCCCCGGGACGAGAGGAGCCCCGCCCGCCCTGAGACAGCCGGTGAGTGAGGCAGAAGGGAGGGGCGCCGGGACACATTGTCGGTGTCCGCCCCCTCTCCCCCCGGTAGCGCGATCTCGCGCCCATTGAGAGAGTGAAGCCACGAGGGCTTCAAAGCGGCATACCCTTGGTTTTCTGAGCGGCCCCGGTTGGCAGAGGGCCGCTCCAACGTGGGCAGCATTTCTTTATTTTGAGAGCCACGAGGCTCTGAGGGGCCATTCTGTTCTTTGAGCCCGAGAGGCTCCACCCGCCCGCATTGGTTCTTTTCGAGCCCCGAGAGGCTCCAGAGCCCACAGTTGTTGCCGAGCCACGAGGCTCCCGCCCCCATTGATTGAGAGCCCTGACAGAGGCTCTGGGGCAATTCATGAGTTTGAGAGCGCTGAAGCTCTACATTGCCTATTTTGCTTAGCGAGCCCTGAGAGGCTCTAGGGGGACACAGGCAGTTAGTTGGTTGTAGCCCCGAGGCTCCCACGCTGTGTCTCCCCACCTGTGTTCTTGAGCCCACCTGGCTCCAACGTTTGCCTACCTGCTATTCACAACTGTCCAGCACTTAGTGGACAGTTGCTACGTTTAGGCTTTTGTGTCTGTGCTGCCTGCGCAGACCTCCCTGACACTGAGACTCAGGGCATTCCGCCCCTTTCGAGGCCAGTTGGCCTGAGGGACATTTTGAGTGTTGTGCTACATGCACCCTGCGCATTGTGATTTCTTTGCTATATGATTCTTGCGCAAAAGTTCTAACCTGCACCTCTGAATGTGTTTTAATGTTACATGTGCAATTCTTGTTTATTATTACCTTTGCTAAAAGTGACCTGCTTAGGTAATTCTTTATGTGTTTATCCCCTTTGCTAAAAGTGACCTGCTTAGAGGATTGTTGGTGTCATTACCTTTGCTAAAAGTGACCTGCTTAGGTAATGCCTTGTTCTTTTATTCCCCTTTGCTAAAAGTAACCTGCTTAGAGGAATGTTGATGTTTGATTGCCTTTGCTAAATGTTACTTGCCTAGGTGATTATTTTAGGTTTCCTTCCCCCTGCATGATTTCCCTACAGAGACTAGGGTGGCGTAGGAGGTGATAGGTTTTCCTTCCATAGGTCCTGATGATAAGGTCCTAGCTCCCTGCGTGATTTCCCTACAGAGACTAGGGTGGCGTAGTAGGTGATAGGTTTTCCTTCCATAGGTCCTAGCTCCCTGCGTGATTTCCCTACAGAGACTAGGGTGGCGTAGGAGGTATTTTCCCTTTACCAGTAGTTACTGGTTGTATGCTACATTTTCTATTTCTGTGTTACAGTCATTATATGTTGATGTGCTAAAGTGTTATACCTACAAGTATTATTTCTGACAAGTGCATACCCCTGACAGTGGTCCAGGTGGCCCTGTCCTGTACATAATCCCTTGTAAATCTTGCCCGTGCCTGTTGGCACATTGTAAAGTGTGTGTGTTATCTAATGTGTTCTTATTATTATAATACAAAGGCTATTTTTGATATAACCTTGTGTGGAGTTTCCTTTGTGGTGGGCCTTTGGTTGTTGTCGCTGGGGTGCGCGCGCAAACGCTTTACACATCGCCTCTGAGATTAGCCTTGCTGCTCGCGCCACGTTACCTAGAGGGTGAGCGGGGGTTATCTTGGTGTGTGACTCCCTAGCCCTGACCTTAGAAATGGTGATCCCTGACTGACCTCGACGCGAGTCTTGGCCGGCCAGGGTCCCGTTTCTAACATCTAGTAATAGGCCTCTTCCCCCTTACGCCAACAATAGAGTCACCTCAGTACGGCGAGTCCCTTGGTTAGGTAAAGTACACAAATCACTTCATGGTGACTGTGTAATAGTTAACTTCGAAGACCCTAATACAGTAGAGCATATTTGCTCCTGGGACTCCCAATATACATCCGATGGTATTAGTACCAGACGACTTTCCTTTTTCTATCCTCCAGCCCAGCACTACAACACCGGGTCAGAATGGACTTGGACTCAAGTTGGTAACTGGAATCCTAGACGGGAGTGGAACAACAGGCCAAGGAATGGGGGGAGGGACGTAGCACCCTCATTTGGTTGGGGTGGAATTCCACTGTCCAATAATTATGAATGTCTGGAGATGGTTGATTGACCACCATCTTCCAGCAACTATGTCAATCTTCCATCTCGCTCCCCCGATCACTGCACTGCCGCACAGACCTTGGGCCCGGTCTTGCTGCCGAGCATGACAACCCTCTCTGCTTTACCTAATTCAGACGTATCTATTTCAAATCTGATAATTGTTTCTCCTATCCCTCCCCGAATTTCACTCCCTACCAAGCATGTACCTACCCCTAATCTTTTACCCACTAACACAACTGCCTCTTGCTTTCCCCGAAAACACTGTCTTTCCATTAACGCTACTCCATTTAAACCTATTACCGCTAAAAGTTATCCCTCCTTGTTTCATTTTTCGGTTCTATTTTGGAACGTAGCGGGCCTCCGCCCAAAACTGAAAATCAATTCCTTGCTGGATTTCGTTTCTTCTTTTAAAATAATTTGCCTTCAAGAAACGTGGGCTATAGACCCGATTCATCTGAAGGGCTATATTACTTTTCACTCACCTGCCAGCCCTACAACTCATGGCAGAGCCAAGGGGGGTTTAGCTGTTTACTTGTGTAATACCTTACCCTTGCTGAAATCTTCCGCTCTTTATAATACTTCAAACTATCAAATTATTTTGGTTGAATTTACTAAAGGTATCGTTTATCTCTGTGTTAATTTTTATAATAATCTCAATACAGTTGACTGCATTAAATGTGTGAAGGAAATTTCCTTTTTGATTAATGACTATTGTAATAACCATCCTACATTTTTATGTTACACAATTTGGGGGGGTGATTTTAATGTCACATTGTGCCCTAACTATAGTAAGGGAATCTGTGGTTGGCAGGATGAAAATGATTGCCCACTAACGCATTTCACTCACTCCCCCGTGGGCAACGTTGTGAACGACAGTCTGGTTGAAATGAAACTAGATTTTGCTAATATGTTGGTTGATCCCCCTACTGATTTTAAGCCTACCTTCCAAGGCAGAGATACGCTGTCCACTATTGATTTTATTTTTTGCTCAACACTGCTGAAAGGTAACCTTCAACGGTTTAATACGGGGACAGATATCTCAAGTGATCATTATCCCAACAGTATTATTTTGTCGATTCCACATGGCAGCCATCAACCCATTCAGACCAGCCACCTAACCCAGCAGTCTCTGACCCTGGACAGAGCGAACGGCTTCACGGTTAAATGGTCTAAAATCGACCCTTTAGCTATTAACGCCCAAGTCATCTCTAACTCTCTTCCATGGATAAACAACTGCCTTACTGAAGATTCCTCACCACAGTTGATTTTATCCAGCTTCCAAGAGATCCTATCAGTAACACGTTCAGTCCTATTTCGCAAACATAATACGGCCACGAAAGGCTCTATGGGTTGGTTCGACAACGCTTGTCGTAAAGCCCTAACAGACTTAAAAAAGGCCACAAATAGCACTATCAGAAATCCTTCCTTGATAGCCAAACTAAGAAAAAACTACAAGGCGGCCCAACAGAACTGTAAAAAGGCCCTAAAGAAGAACTTATGGGATCAATTACACGAGTGTTGTCTAACCAAAGATAGTGCCCAGTTCTGGCGCGTTATTAAATCACCTTTCCTAGCTGATGACAATACTCTGCAGCACATAGACGTCGCTATCACTGCAGAGCTTTGGGTATCCCATTTCTCGAAAATATTTGGGGGACACCTCGACCTACCCCCACCAGCAGGTACCCCACTTTTAGACCTCGATGGTGTTCCAACTTACCACATCGACTTACATTTTACCTTAGGTGAGGTCCTGCACGCTCTATCGCGATCTAAAACAGGAAAAGCGCCTGGCCCAGATGGTGTCCCTTCGGACATCTTTTCTAGCAACTTAGAACTGTGGGCTCCAGTGGTCACTCAGGTGATGGCGGCTGTTTCGTCATATGGCCTCCTGGATTCTTGGTCCTCCTCCATACTATTGCCGATCTTCAAAAAGGGGGATCGCAGTAACCCTGCCTGCTACAGACCAATGTCCCTCCTGGACTCACTGGGGAAGGTCGCTGGTCGCCTACTCCTGGAACGACTCCAGGATTGGGCGACGGACAGTAACATCTTAACCGACCTCCAGTATGGGTTCCAGGAGGGCCTTGGTACGGTAGAACAGGCATTAAATCTAACCTTACTGGTAGGCAAGTACGCCGGAGCAAAGCGCGGCAACCTGTACGCAGTTTACATCGATCTCAGTTCCGCCTTTGATTGTGTGATCCACTCCAAGTTATGGTTCATCCTGAGCGAGCTTGGAGTGGATCCCCCTCTCATTAACTTCCTGCTCGAGCTGTATTCCGACGCTACAGTGCGCGTGAGGTTTGGGTTAGCTGGAGAATTAACACCTTTTCCCGTCACGAGAGGAGTAAGGCAGGGCTGTGTCCTGGCCCCTTTTCTTTTCAACCTATATACCAACGGGGTTGAGAATGCCTTGCTCGAGGGTAGCCAGGACCTTCCTGCTATTAACCATCGCCCAATCCCTGCCTTACTGTACGCTGACGATTCCGTCATCTTAGCTAGGACCCTTGTTCAGCTGCAGAAACAAGTAGATAGGTACAACCAGTTTATGTCCACATTGGGACTAAGAGTTAACAAAAGCAAGACTTTTGTCATGCACTTTGGCCCGAAAGTTAAACATCCGAAACCTATTTACCTGGAACAGGTCAAACTGGAGCGCGCTAGGGATTACCCTTATCTAGGTATTCAAATGGATGACCAACTAACATGGAAACAGGCTGTGGCTTCCCGGAAAATACATTTTCAAAGAGCTACTTCAGCCCTGGTCTCCTTTTCTCGTAAACTGGGTAAACCTGCCCCTAGAGAACTGATAAAAATTTACCAAGCCAAATGCCACAGTGTAGCCACCTATGGTGCCCCCGTTTGGGGCCATACCCAGGTTGATAGTTTACAACTTGTTCAAACCAAGTTCATTAAATATATCCTGGCTCTACCTAGGAGCGCTCCAATATACGGCTCCCATATCGAGCTGGGCATCGATTATATAATAGATTACATCAGATGCCAGCCGATTCTCCTATGGCGCCGTATTTGGTTAACACCTCAATGTCATCTTACACGCTCCCTTCTCCAGGATTGCCTTACACTAGAACATTGGCAAAAAATTCCTTGGTTATTGTATGTTTTTAGTTTCTTTAGGGACATGAACTGCGATACTTATTTTTCTGATCCATTGTCCCTGTCTGACATTAGCAAAAAGGCACTGAAAACTCTCTGCATAAATCACTTGAGACATCTTCGTCTCTGCACAGAGATACTGAAGCCCAGTAACGCGCACATTTTATCCATACAATCTACCCTTGGTACCCAGCCTTACTTGTCTTTTTTTCTATCTAATTTTGAAAAATATGTGTTAACACGATTTCGTTTTAACTTATTTTTTCGTCTTGTCACTTTCCCTGATATGCACAATTGGTCGCACGAAATGGCAAGATGTCCGTGCGATGGCATTTCTGTTCAATCAAACATACACACCATCCTTTTCTGCTATTATTTTGCTCAGCCACGTAAAAAATGGTTAATCCCGCTCTTACGTAGCATGGGGTTGAGAACATGTCGACCAGCCTTTTTGGCTCTGCAGATGTTGGACACCCCCTATGCTGCTAAATGTGTGGCACTCTTTCTGAAATCCTGCTTAAAAACTCGCAGTATGATCGGGTCTCTTACCGTATGAATTGATACTTTTTACGTGTTCTGTACCTTGGCAGTATTTACTGATTTACTTTTAATCATGTATAATGTTTGTATTTCATTTTTTTCTACAGTTTCATTTGTGTACTGATGGAAATTTATTTGTTTTTTAAACTGTACTTTTTATGATTGAATGTTTGTCAATCGAATAAAAGTTTATGAACTGCTGGGGTCATCCAAAGAGCCAGGTTATGAGGTCCTTCTTGAACTGAAACAGGGTGGGGAGCAGCGGTGGAGGGGGAGGTAATTCCAGGCCTTAGTTACGAGGTAGGAGAAGGACTTTCCTCCTGTTATGGTCTTGTAGATGCATGTAAAGGTGGCCAGAGATAGGTCAGCTGATCGGATGCGTCTTTTGGGTGCGTGGAAGGAGAGGTGTTTGTTAGGTGTGTTGGTCCGGTGTTGTGGAGGGCGTTGTATGTGTGAGTGAGGAGTTTGAAGGTTATTCTTCTTTTGATAGGGAGCCAGTGGAGATTGCAGAGGTGTTGGGTAATGTGGCTGTGACGGGGATGTCTAGGATCAGTCTGGCTGCATGGTTCTGGGCGGTCTGGAGTTTGTGAAGTAGTTTCTTGTTGATTCAGGCAAACAGAGCTTTGCCGTAGTACAGTCTGCTACTGATAAGAGCGTGCATGACAGTTTTTCTGGATTCGGATGGTATCCATCTGAACGTTTTTCTGAGGATACGGAGGGTGTTGAAGCAGGACGGGGATACGCTGTTGACCTGGTGGTCCATTGTGAGCGATGAGTCTAGTATGATGCAGAGGTTTTATGCGTGGTCCGTCAGGGTGGGGGGTTTCCGAGGGCCGGGGCCACCAGGAGTCATCCCATGCAGAGAAGGTGAAGCCAAGGATGAGGATTTCAGTTTTCTCTGAATTGAGTTTCAGGCAGTTCTTCTTCATCCAAGTGTTGACAGCTTTCATCCTTTCTTGGAAGTTGTGTTCGGTGATGTTGGATTCATTGGTGAGGTAGAGGATAAACTGGGTGTCATCGGCATAGGAGATGATTTTGAGCCGTGGTTTATACAATGGTTGTGAGGGCGCCATGTAGATGTTGAAGAGGGTGTGGCTGAGAGAGGATCCATGGGCATTCCACAGTTGGTCTCTGTTTGTAGTCTAACTTGCTGAGTTCTGCCTGAGAGAAATTAGCATATACAGTCGACGGCCTTCACGCAGATGCTGAGGTCATGGAGACTTGTGGCTAGAATGCGGTTGGAAATGCAAAAAGAACAATTGATGGACAGAATGCAGAACAATGTCATACATTCACCCTAGTACAGAAATCTGGGCCTAAATCCACCAAAACTGGTCCTAGGATGCTTGTTTCCAGTCCAGGGAGGACCCGGCCTGGCAGTTCAGGCTGGACTGTTCCCATTGGGCACAGGGTCAAGACTGATTTGCATATGGGTGGGTTCAAGCTCGAAAGGCATGGTGAGCAAAAAAATAATGGATTTAGCCCGAGATCTCTGTACTGGGGTGAATGTATGACATTGTTCTGCATTCTGCATTCTGTCCAACAATTGTTTTTTTTGCATTAGTCACCCAGAGTGGGACGGGTATGCCCAGACGTAGGTCCTGTGCTCTCCATGCCACTGGAGTCAAGCTATCCTAGCTGATGATGGGTGAAACCCTGAAACTGGTCCTAGGACACTTGTTTCCAGTTCAGGGAGAACCTAGCCTGGTAGTTCGTACTGGACTGTTCCCATTGGGCACAGGGTCAAGACTGATTTCCATATGGCTGGGTTCAAACTGGAATGGCATGGTGACCAAAAAACAATAGATTTAGGCACAGATATCTGTACTAGGTTGAATGTATGACATTATTTTTCATTCCGTCAATTGTTCTTTTTGCATTAGTATGCAGAGGGAGGCAGTGTCGAAGGCAGCTGAGAGGTCCAGGAGGATGAGGACTGCCGTTTGACCCTGGTCGAGGAGGGAGCAGATGTTGGCAGTGGCGAGTAGGTCGGTCTCGGTGCTGTGGAATCTGGATTGGGAGATGTCCAGGACATTGTTGGCTTCGTTGAAGTTTGCTAGCTGAGTATTGATGGCCTTTTTGATGACCTTGGCTGCAAAAGGAAGCAGGGAGAGGGACCTGAAGTTTTTGAGGTCCATTGCATCTGTGGAGGGTTTCTTCAGGAGGAGGTAGACTTCAGAGTGTTTCGAGTCATCGAGCAATGTGGCAGTTTCGAGCGAGTAGTTGATCATCTGCCGTAGTTTGGGTGGGATGGTCGTGGTGGCTCTGTGGAAGATGTGGGATGGGCAGGGGTCTCAGGGTACTCCGGAGTGGATGCTCTTCATTGTCTAAAAGGTGTCTACTGATATGATTGGGGTTCAAGTGAGCAGGGTCTGATGAGGGGTGCTGGGGGAGCTGGAGCAGTGTTAAGGTCTTGGTTATCGAAGTTGTCGTAGAGCATCTTAACCTTGAGGTGAAAAATGCTGCTTAGTCCTGTTGCATAGGTCTTGGGAGGGTGGGACATCTGTTTCACTGCAGTGTTTGGCAAATTCCTTGATGATGGAGAAGAGTTAATTGGTGTAATGAGCGTTGGTGACGATACTTCTTTGTGGTTTTGATGAGTTTTTGGTGTGCTGTGGTGGCTGCTCTGTAGCCGGTACATCTTTCTCAGGTTTTGTTGTTCCTCCATGTCTTTTTGAGTCATTGCAGGAGCGTTTGGATTCTTGGAGTGCAGGGGTGAACCAGCTTGCATTCTTGATGTGTCGCCCTGTGACTTCTTGAGGGAGGCGAGTGTGCAGGAGCAGTTCTTGATCCAGTAGTAGAGGTTGTGTGCCACTGTGCTAGCATTTGGCTTTATTGGTGGTAGGGTGCTGAGGAGGGCGGAGGTAAGGTGGTCTTCGGTGTTTTTCTTCCAGCTTCTACAGGGGAGGCATTGGGCGTGCTGGTGTACAGTGGGTTTTTTGAAGGAGAAGCTGATGCAGTGGTGGTCTGTCCAGAGGACATGGTACGGGTTCATAGAGTATGCCTGCTAAAGCAAGTGGAGGTTAAACTGCTAGGAGATGTCCTGGCAAATCTGCATTCTTTTAAAACAAAGGAGGCATTCCTTCAAGCAATGAGAACATTGAGTGAGGTGATTTCCAAGGAGCTTCATGCCAAGTGTTCCAGGATGTGACCTTGGTGACCCTGGCCAGATGACAACAATTTAGGCCCATCACCAATAGACTGAGCCAAGAAAATAGCAAATATAGCTGGACATACCCATTTGGCCTGCCTTTCTCCTAGGAGCGGATCTTCCTGAGGCAGCGCACTGCTCGTAGTGAAGCTTGCCAACTTGGAACAAGCAGCAGATCCAGCGGAATAACAGTCCGCGAGCCCCTAGGCTGGTTTGGACAATGAACTCTTGCTCCCACAGTGCCGTTCCAGGAGACAAGGGAAGTGAGGCACCCTCAGCTGAGACAATCATTTTCTTCTCATTGAGGTGTGGACTTTGATGGACACAGTAACTCTTATTTTGCTTCAATGTCTGTGCCTAACGCTACATCCTGTAAGTTAGTATGGTCGGTCCCAGCATGGGAGAAAATCCTTTTTCTGAAATATTGCTCCTCGCTTGTCATTGCAATCACTGTTGAGGCTTAACACACCCTAAGTGACTCACTTTCGTTCTCTACTTCTAACAGATTGCTTGTTACCTTGATCACCAGTCACTTTGCTTGAAAGGTTCTATATGGCTCATGACTTACAAGCTCTTCTTTCACAGTTTTCTCAATTGTTCCACAATTGTTGAGAATCTTTTTTCCCATTAAGGTTAGTTTTGTTTTTCAATCATTGATCCATGCTGGAGTTTCTTCTTGATGTGTTGGGGGTGGGAGAGAGGAAACTTTCCTGTCTTAAGGTGGCACATGCATGAGAGGAGACAAGGGACAGTGCTGTTTCACTGAAACACCTATCTATTACAACATTGGTGCTGGGCACATTAACCGTTATGGGCCTTAATTCCCTGCCCAATGGCAAAAGCTATAGAAATGCCTTCTTGACAAGAGTTATGATATAGTGTCGCTGAAAGAAACTCATCTTAAATGCAATGAAAACACATGGCTTCGTCACAAGCTCTATCAGGTAACTTATAGGTCCTCTGTGCCTACCAAACATTGCGGGCTAGCCCTTCTCTTTCATACCTCTAATGCTCTTGGGGGGCTATGCAGAAGGTGCCATTATACTCATGGGCAACTTTAATCTTACTTGGGACCCACAAATGGACAGCACACACTCACATCACACGAGAACAGACAGCTTTACAAATGCACTCCAGCAGACCCTCCAGTCTATAGGTGTGGTGGAACCATGGCGAACAATATATCCCACCACCAGGGACTATACCTTTTTTTCACACACCCACCACTCATACTCACTTTTAGATTATGTATTTATTAGCCAATCTTTAACACAGACCCATTTAGGTTGAAATCTTTTGATTTATCAATAAACAAAAAGCAGTCAGAAATAAGGCCCAGGTCATGGGCAGGCAACCATTGTAGTGCTTTGCATGGCATTAAAAAAATAATACCAAAATGAACCTTCCTGCCCCCCTCCCTTCCACAACCCTCTCCTTTGCCTCCTGTCTCCTCCCCATTCAAGATGTCTAGAAAAAAAAAGCGAAAAAAGCCTAGCTCTCCATTGTGCAGTATAGTAATGTTTAGGTCACATTGTGGCTCAACTCGGGAAGGTGTAGTAGCCGTAAGTATCTGGGGCAGGACAGCTCGCGGAATTCAGTGCATAGCAGGGTGACAAGGGGCCGCCACACATCAGAGAAGGAAGCCCCATCTCTTTGAAGCGAGAAAAAAATGCGTTCCATGCAAAGAACGTACCACAGTTGATTGAGCAATCCCTGTTAAGTAGGCATTCTGTCTGTGCCCCATTTTGTAGTGCCGCCCCCAGAGCTATACCTAGTTGCTTACCTTTATGAGATATGAGGGGGAAGGTAAGCCTATTGGACACTCCCAAGACCACATATTCGGGAAAGCGTAATAGCATGGTATCCAAATGACTATCGATCTCATCCAAAACTTGCGTCCAGTAGGTAGTGAAGTTAGGGCATTCCCACAACAGGTGTAATAGTGTGCCTTCCGCGTCACAACCCATCCAGCAAGAAGGAGAATGGTCAGGGTCACTCTTGTGGAGTCAGGAGGGTGTAAAATACCAATATGTCATAATCTTAGTGACCGTCTATATGCTAGCTACATTACATGCTGAATGTCGGGCTCTGAAGTAAATGCCTGACCATTCTAGAGGCGTAAGGGTCCGACCAAGCTTGGCCCGCACCGTCTTCGGCCCGCTGACTTGACTACCTGTTCTGGGGATGTAAGATGTGGTATACCGAATGAGGGACCTCTCCACCTTCGGGCGAACCTGAGGTTGCATAACCCAGTGTCGTATTTGCAAATAATTGTAGTGCTCAATTCCGGGTATGTTAAAATCAGATTTAAAATCCTTGAAGGATCGAGGGCCCTCAATATCAAAAAAATGCCCTATAGGCCTGCGCCCTGCTTTGTCCCAATGACCAAATGCCTCCCAGTCAAGGCCCATAGAGAAGTCCGGATTGTCAGTGATTGGAGTGAGGGGCGATGAGAAAGTTGTCAGACCGTTGCGAGAGACTGTGGCATCCCAAGCTTTCCATGTAGCTTGATCCACAGGAGAGCCTTACAGCCCAGGGGTCTAGAGGCCTTGCAAAGGAAGGGGATCTTCCAGAGAGACTTTTTTGCTGATGTGCGCTCCATAAAGAGGTAGAACTTTTCAGATTCCGGTTTGGTCCATTCTAATAGAGTCCACAGTAGTGTTGCTTTATATTAGCGGTCAAGGTCAGAATCCCCAGCCCCCTCTCCTCGTTGGGTCTAAAACTCAGATCCCTGTTTATTCGCGGCCTCTTGTCCGCCCAGACAAAGGTGATAACTTCAGATTGTTGCTGCTTTAAAACTCCCGGGGGAGGTTCTACCGAAAGTGTTTTAAAAAGGTATAAGACTTTGGGGAGTATGCTCATCTTAAGGGCTGCCACTCTACCCAGCCACAAGAGACTATCTGATGCAGTAGCCAAGAGTAGTTCAGAGATATTGTCTCAGCGGTGGACAAGGACAGCATGATACCCAGGTACGGCACAACATTTTAATCCCAACAAAGGGGGCACGCTTGTGCCAGGGCAATGGCGATGGCCGGCTTCAATGGGAAGTCCAATGTTTGGAACTTGGCCACATTGACCTTAAACCAAGAAGCTGCTGCAAATTCATCTAGCTCAAAAAAAAAGCCAGAACTGAGGTGTGGGGGGACTCCAGCGTGGCAAAGACATCGTCTGCGTAAAGGCTGATGGTATGTCGCTCTCCCCCAAAAAGGATCCCCTTAATCTGCTGATTCTCCTGAACCCGCTGAGCTAACAACTCCATGTAAAGAGCAAACAAAAGGGGGAGAGTGGACAGGCCTGTTGCGTGCCCCTGGTGACACTAAAGGGGTCAAAGGTAAAAACATTTACCCTGACAGGGGCTGAAAAGCGGCTGTAGCCGCTGAATACCCATTGGTGAAAACGGCACCCAATCCCAAACTTCTCCAGGACAGTCTCCGGGAAGGGCGCATGGACCCTGTCAAACACCTTCTCTGAGTCTATTGATAGGAATATGCGCTCCTCTGACTGACGGTGGGATTTCACAGACCCATTTAGTGACCCATTTCAACCCTATTGCCCTGTCTGACAATGCCCCTTTTGATAAGATCCTGGACTACAGTCTGTGGACAGAATACATAAAGAAAGTCCTGATCTTGCACTACAGAAGAAAGTTACTGCTTTGAGAGGGAAACTGCATTTAGTTTCCCTCTCAAAGCAGTAACTTCCACAACGATCCACAACAATTGAGCAGAGTTCACCTTATTGCACCTTAAACATTTGACGTACAATAAAGGGAATAAAGTGGTCACCCGCCTAGCATGCCGGTTCTGAGTGAAGTATGAAAAAGAATACATTAGTTGCACTAGCAAGGACACAGGGGAACTTTCCACCTCTGTGCAAGATAAGGCTCAGGCCTTCCATGATATTTATAAGAACCTTTATACATCTGACTTGCCTTGTATAGAAGATCAACAAGATTATTTGACTGATGTAGATCTACACGAGGTTTCAGCCACTCAGAATGAGGAGTTAAGTAACCCAATAGATGAGAAAGAAGTCTGACTAGCAATAGCCACCCTTATAGCACATAACTTTTCTGGACCCAATGGGTTTACAGTGCAATTTTATAAAAACCTTTGGTGTAGAACTCATACCCCACCTTATGCTTTTTTTAAACTATATGGCAAGAACAAAAATGGTCACTGCCTCAATGAGTAAAGCACTTATTTTGATAATTACTAAACCGGATAAGGATCCACAAAGTGTGCTTCATATAGAGCTATAGTACTGCTTAATTTAGATGCAGAGCGAAACATTAAGGGCCTGACTCACAAAGGTAAACTGAGACAAAAGTCTAACTTTATGACTTTCTGTATTCACTAAAGACATTTATGAGTAGTAAAGTTAGACTTTTGTTTCAGTTTTGGTCTCAGTTAAACTTAAGACTAAAACTTAAGTTTAACTAAGACTAAGGTCTAACTTTACTTCTCGTAAAGGCACTCTGTGACCGCTGAATGTCATAAAGTTATATTTTCATTTCAATTTACCTTGGTGAATCTAGAGAAGATTCTACCCGACTTGATTCACCCAGACCGGTCTGGCCTTATTTGAGAGAGATAGACCTACAACAATTTGAGGTTGAAAAAGCCACCATGTTGAAAAAGCCACCTCGTTGAAAAAGCCACCAAGAAACAGATTCCAGCTACCTTATTAGTGCAAGACGCTGAAAAAGCTTTCCACCGGGTGGGCTGGTCTTTTCTTTTCAAACCTTTCATGAATGGTTTATAGCCATAGTTTAAGCAAATTATGCAAACCCTTCCTCCAGGGTCATAGTCAACAGTGTGGGCTTGAACTTTTTCAGCTTGAGTTGCAGTACTCGGCAGGGGTGCCCTCGTTCTCCACTCTTATTTGCACTCAGCATACAACCCCTACCTGCTAAAATTAGAGCAACACCAGATATTCAAAGCATCCTTTTTTGTTCCAGAGACCATACAATCTCACTTTTTACCGACAACATGCTTCTCTCTTTCACCTCCCCACCACTTCTCTTAATTCCCTTCAACAAGAACTAGCCCTTTATGAAGCCATGGTAGGATACAGTGTACATTTATACAAGTCCATTCTCTTAACCATGACTCTTCCCACACAAGACATGGAGAGGTGAGTGAACACAACTCCCTTTAAATGGATGAAAAATGACATTTCATATCTGGGATTTAAAATACCACCAAGATCACAATCTTTACCGGGCCAGCTTCCCCCCATTATTTTGTTAGCTTCAATTGGACCTTAAGCGTTGGACTCCCATTTACCTGTCTTGGCTGGGCTGTATCAATGTAATTAAAATGTCAGTTTTTCCCCCATGTTTTATACCGCTTCCAGGGCCGGCCAATTGACATGCGCTGGGAATTTTTCTCAGAGCTGCGATGTCTAGTCATACACTTCATCTGGTAGAACTGCAGTGCCCAGCTCCCCTACAACCAACTGCATCTCCCAAAGAGACAGGAGGCCTCACCCAGCTGGACTTCCAGTTGCACTATAAAGCATTGCAATTGAGAGTCATCGCTGAATGATACCAAAGAGGATTGGATAAACACTGTCTCCACATGGACAGAGAGGTGATAGGCTGATAAGTATGGGACGTCTTTTGAAAGCCAAGGTCCGAACGTCGCCCTAACAGTTACTTGAGCATGCAAACCCAAACTACTTTGAAGGTGTGGGAACTGGTCACTCCAGTCTCAGGGTGGACCACCTTTCCCTCCCCTTAGACCCCTATTCATTTCCATCCAGCCTTACCCTAGCACTAACACCAGTACCCTTTGCGCCTGGAGGAACTGCAGATGCCTCACCATTTCCGGCCTCTTCCATGGATGGGACGTCCTCAACTTTAAACACTGCAATTTTGGGTTACCAGACTCTGGAAGATACCACTATACTCAATTGAAACAGTGGGTCTTACAGCCTGACATACGCTCAGCAGCCACCAGGGATATTACTCTCATGGAAAAATATGTAAGACAATCAGGTGGAGCCATAGGTGCAATCTACTATCTTTACTTTCACCTTCTTGATACTTCCCCCTCAACCACACCGAACCATGTCAAGTTCTGGGCGAAACTCAAATTCCCATCTACATCAAATCTTTGCTGGAGGAGCTGCAATTTCCTGGAATACTTCTGATTTATTTGGTGGGACTGCCTAATCATTGGTCTATTTTAGGCAGAAATCTTAGCACAAATTAAAACTATACTGGGCAACCCCTTTACATCTACTCCCGGGTTTGCACCACTGGACCTGCAAGATGACACCGTGAAACTTCGAACCTCAAACAATTGCTCCATTATGTGGCTTTGTGTGGGGGCTGCTAAACCTGCCCTGGCAGCCACAGGGAAGAAAACAAACTGCTGCACCGTCCCTTTCGAAATGGCACACCAGGTTTTGGCGTGCACTAATGAAGGAGCGGATGACTGACAGTCTACAAAACACATATAAAAATGTTGAAGACAAATGGGGGCCACTGGTTATGTTCTTCTCCGAAAGAATCACTGCCTGTCTAACTCTCAGAAGAGTCTTAAATCTCTTCCAGTTCTGAGCCTCCTTGATGTTCCTTTAGCTGCCACTTTCCCACTGCATTAAGCTTGATGCTTGCAAAAACAATTGATGGAACAAATGCAAAACAATGTCATACATTCACCCCAGTATGGAAACCTGGTCCTAAATCCTTTGTTTTTTGCTCACCATGCCTTTCCAGTTTGAACCCAGCCATATACAAATCAGTCTTGACCCTGTGTCCAATGGGAACAGTTCAGCCCGAACTGCCAGGTCAGGTCCTCCCTGAACTGGAAACAAGCATCCTAGGACCTGTTTTGGGGTTTCACCCCTCATCAGCCAGGATAGCTTGATTCCAGTAACATGGCGAGCACAGGACCCACGTCTAGGCATACCCGTCCCACTCAGGGTGACACATGCAAAAACAATTGATGGACAGAATGCAGAACAGTGTCATACATTCACCCCAGTACAGAGATCTGGGCCTAAATCCATAATTTTTTTCTCACCATGCCTTTCTAGTTTGAACCCAACCATATGCGAATCAGTCTTGACCCTGTGCCCAATGGGAACAGTCCAGCCTGTACTGCCAGGCCAGGTCTTCCCTGGACTGGAAACAATCATCCTAAGACCGGTTTCGGGATTTCACCCCTCATCAACCAGGATGACTCCAGTGGCAATGAGAACACAGGACCCACGTCTGGGCATACCCGTCCCACTTGGGGTGACACATGCAAACACAATTGAAGCTAGGCCTAGGTCTGCCATCGCCCTTCCTCATGGCTCAGTAAATGAACCTCTTTTTCCTTTTTTGTATTTTCCCACATAATTTATTGTTTAAAGTTTCTTTAGGGGAGTACAGGGCATTGGAATTCCTTTCTGCAGATAATAAACTGACCACGTTTCATTAGACCTTGTTTACTTGTATGCCAAAGTCATGTTTCTTGCAACTTTATTTGTCAGTAGCACCTTGATGTAAAGTTTCTAAGACTTCCATTACCTGTATACTGCCTTTGTGAAACAGTGCCTTTAAAACTTCAATAAAATGTGTTTGACCAAAAACATGGATATCTCCTGTTCTACTGATTGGATTTTTGCAGTTTTGGTCTTGTTTTATTCAATATAAATTGCCTTGTCTTTCTAACATGCTGTGGGTTCCTTTTGTGTGGTGTTTTCACAATATTACTGTTTGAGATTTTGCACAAATACTTTGCTCATTGCCTCTAAGTCAAGCCTGACTGCTGTGTGCTAATCGACCAGAGGGTTGAGCACAGGTTAATTTAGGGTTGGCCTGTGCCTCACCCTGACAAGTATTGTTGTTGCTGTTTTACCAGGGCTTACACTCCAGTCAAACAGCAACCCAATTTTTTACACCTGTGAAGTAACTGTATGCATTGATCAGTTAGGAAAGCCAAAATGAAGTGCATTTTTTTTGCAATTCTGAAGTTTGATTTTATTAGGATTAAAACAAATAAAGCCACTTGGTGATACACAAATGATAAATATACACAGAAACCTATTTTCCGTATATTACAATTTGAGTGCTGTATACTATATAGTTTTATTGGAAAAACTGTGTAAATGACAGTGTGCTGCCACACAACCTTCTTCATGTCTATAAAAGTTGCATGCGTTGGAAAATGGCCATCTCTGAAGGGTCACCCCAAACTTTTAGTCTTTCTCCTCTATTTTTCTGAATTTTTTGTTGGCTTTAGGACGCTGGGCACTTTACCACTGCTACTCAGTGCACAAGTGCATTGAGTTCTCTCCTCTAAACATGCTATAATTGGTTTATACCTGTTTGTCATATTTGATTTACTTGTAAGTCCCTTATAAAGTAGTATAACATAGACCCAGGGCCTGTAAATGTAATGCTACTAGTAGGCCTGTAGCACTGACTGTGCCACCCCCGGGAGTAGCCTCCTTTCAAACCTGTCAACGGGTTTTGTGTACAGTAGCCTGCCACTTCGACTTGCCATTTAAAACTACTTGCCAAGCTTGAGCCTACCCTTTTATTACACATACGTCACCCCTAAGGTAGGTCCCAGATAGCCCTAAGGGCAGGGTGTGGTGTATGAATGAATGGTATGTACTGGTATGTTTTGCATGTCCTGTTAGTGACAAACAGGCTATTTCATATTTCACTACTGTGAGGCCCACTGCTCTTATAGATTAGCATTAGGAATTCCTTAATACCCTTTTAAGCTGTAATTCCTGATTAGAGAAGATTAGATTTTTCATGTTTCATATGTTGGAATGTAATGACAAATACTCCTTACTAGTGCAGCTGGATTTAACATTACTGTTTTAGAAATGCCACTTTTAGAAAGTGGACATTTCGCTGTGCTTATAACTGTGTGTGCTTTGCAGTCTGTCTCCAATACATGCCTGGGCTGGGTGACAGTTACACTTTGTGCATTTCCTCCAGACAGTTGCACCCTCAGGAAGGATAGGTGTGTCTGAGTTCTCATCGGCATACATCTGCATTTGGATGGCCTTATATGGGCAGGTTGGAACGGAGGGGCTAAAACTTCACTTGAATAGGCTGTGTCCTGTCACCACTCAAAGGACTGATTACCCCCACAGGTAGCCTGGCAGACAGGACTGGGTTTAAAGGAATGCTTGTGCACTTCAGAGTACTGTTTTTAATTCACCCCCATATCAAATGCACTTTTGGGTATAAGCACTGAATCTCTGACCCGCTAAACTCAGACAATACGGAAGTTTTGGCAGAAGCACTGCTATGCTGCTTAAAGGAACTGGACTGCTGATCTGGAAGCCTGCTTTTCTGTTTGTTGACCTGCTTCCTGTTTCTCTCTGACTCTGCAGAAGGATAGCTGGACTTTGCCTTTTCTCCAAGTGATCCCGAAGGGCTTGCTGGCTTGCCTCTTGTATTCTGAATCTTGCAAATCTACTGGTGCTGCTGGAGTCCTACCCTTGCCTGAGGTCTGAGTTTTGGAAGTGGGTTCTGCAGCTGTTTTGTATCAAAATCGATGCATCATCACCATTGCTCTGATCAGAATCAATGCATTGCCCTTCGACGCTGAAGCATTGCTGATCCAGAGACAGCCCTGCACAGCTCGATGACAACATGGGAACTGACTGCGAGGTTCAACGATGGCACAGGGCCAGTCCAAGGACCCAACCGTGATCTTGACATCGACGCATCGACCGACTGCGTTGATTCGAAACCGAGGTATTGCTTTCACTGCTTAGAGAAGATCAATATATTTTGTTGCTTGCATCCAGGAAAGGTAGTTTGTTCACCGGGACCTGGGTGGGTACTGTAGCCAACCAGCATTTTCACAAGGTCAGCCCAGACTTTGAATTTGTACTGGTCCAGCATGACCTAAAGTATACTTTTTATCGCTACTTCCTTCAAATCGCTTTACTGTATTTATTCTTTAAAACTCAATATCTCGACTTCTATACGTTGGATTTTTGTCATTTGTTCTTGTTTTGTTCAAAATATAATAATCTAGTTTTCTAAATCTGTTTGGAGTCTTTCTGTGGTGTATTCATTGTGTCGATATGTGTGTGTGTTGCATAAAAACTTTACCTCTTTAGATAAGCCTGACTGATTTGTGCCAAGCTACAAGAATGTGAGCCCAGGTTTTCTTTTACTGTGCATATAGCTTACCCTGACTAGATTGGTGGTTCCTGCCTGGCCTGTGTGCATACGTTAGCCAACGAGGAATCTTATTTCAAACAGCATTTAACATGGAAATTCACATGCAAATCTTTGACTGCCATCTTTATTTTTTATATTTGATGAAAAACTATGTAGGTCTCATTAACTTTCAGTATTCCTAACCTTGTAATGTTCCTTTTTTGCTTTTGATCACTTCATCTCAAGTAGTCCCCATAAAAGTGCCATTTTGAGCAGGTCCTTCAATTATCTACACTGAATTTGAGATTTCTGTTGTTTGGGTGAAAAGGTCTTTCACATGATATTGGACATGTACCCCTGCCTTGACTGTCTAACCATTCCTAATGCAGATTTTTGTTGACACAGTTAAAAATGTATCATGCATATGCTTCATGATATAGGTCTATCAAATGGATAGCGGTCTTGTTGGACCAGAAAGGGTGCCCAAAGAGCTACCTTCACAGTTGTGGAATTCTACTACCTTCACCAAGAGTTAAGCAGCACAGGCGTGGCGGCAACAGCATACGGTGTAGTGATCAGTAGGAGCGAACGGGTTCTTGATAGAGATGTTTCCCTGGAGTGAGACCTACAAGCCTTTATTTCTAGAATACCTTAGGTATGTACACTACAGATGATTTGTAGGGTACCACTCTCAACACTAAAAGAAGTAAATCCTTTGGGTGGGTTGAGTTTAACAGAGACCCTGAGCTTGTAGTTGGCATTTCAGAAAGCTAAGATTGAGGAAGATGATAAGGCCAGAGTTTGAGAGGGAGAAGTTAAGACTAGGTCACCTGAAGCAAGTGAAGAAGAGGAGGGATATCTAAGAGAAATTGGCCCCAGAGCAGAAAATAAAGGAAGCCCTGATTTGGCAATTTGTGGAGAAGCCAGATCAATATTTCCAGAGATTCCATGACTGCAAGAGATCGAATGTGTTCTGCTTGAAATCGGGATTCATTGTGTATTGTGGGATTGAAATGAGTGGGTAAGATAGGTTGAGGCCAAATAATTTCAGTCCCTTAAGCAGTTGATGGTAGCAGAGTAGCTCAGGGAGTAATGTTCTACCCTACTTAAACAATACCTGTCTGACTTGACAGCGAGGGCTCCAGAGAAACTTTCAGTGTTGGGGGAACAAGTGGTTTGCTAAGAGGGTTAATAATGGGCTAGAGCAGTGCATTTCAAATCCAAAGGAGTAGAATAACTCTCCACAGACAGGTTGTAAATTGAAGGGTACAGACCAGTGTACTTCTTCTGTCTGAGTATCATGGAATGAGAGGACCAGGTAGTTATCAAGTCTAAGGTGGTGACTTGCTTCATGTTCCACCAGATGGGACAAGAAAGATTGTCAGGTGAAAGATCTTGGGCCAGTAGCACCTGTGTTATCAAGCATGATACACATGGGTGTAGGGACCCAAGAGAACCCATTTGTGCTCAATCTAGTAGCTATGGAGTTTTGGGAGTGGAACCTAGATATTCTGACACACATGTGTTCTATCACAAGGTGATTGTGTAGGATATTAGTATGAATAAGATGAATGTGACTGCCCTGGGGGATATTGAAGCCTTCCACACTGTTATTGAGAGGAAGTACTTTAAGCCTGAGGAGATGTTCTCTGGTGCCAAATATGCATGTTTGGTACTTAGTAAAGAGAGCATGGAGAATATGTGTGCCAGGGTTGAGATTGAGCTCAATGTAAAGGCGGCCATGATTGATGTCAGTGTAAGGGAAACTTAAGGTGCTGGGTGTCTCCCAGTACTGATTTGATTGCCCCAGGCTTGATGCCAGTACCAGGAGTCTTTATGGCTTACATGTCAGTTGTGTTGACCAGAGCACAGGCTGCTCATCAGAGTAGGACTGGGATTGTTCAAGATTTACAGGGACCAGGACACAACAGTTTGTAGGGAAGGGCAAAATTCCCGGAAGGCAATAGCTGGGGAAGCCATCACATCTTCTCCAGAGAGGCTCTGGTGAGCCTCCTGAAGTGGACCTATTCCTGGACTCTGGGTCACTTCCAGCTGCAGGGTTTGCTAGCTGATGAAAGGCCTGCCTGGGAAGATTTCTGAAAGGCACAAAAGGAATGCCCTATGCTTGTGGGACTATCAGAAGAAAGGCCAGGAACAGGTCAGCAAAACACTATGTTGGCTGGGAGGATGGTCTACTTTATAGTGAGCGGGTAAATCCTGAGGCAGAAACCAGAAAGAGGCTAGCGATTCCATTAGTGCACAGGAACATACTGTTGTCACTGGACCCTAACATGCCCTTAGCAGGATACCTAGGTATTAGAAAACTCAGCATAGGTTGGAGTATGTTCTATTGGACAGGGATGGTTAGAGATACACAGAGGTTCTGTAGAACCTGTCCACTTGCCAGATAGGTGGTAAGACAGGAGAGAGAATGAAGGTATCATTAGTGCTTCTACCAATTGTAGGTGTTCCATTTGAGTGGATGAGAATAGACATAATTTGTCCATTCAACCCCTTCGCAGTCAGTGAGCATGTATATATGGGTTGTGGTGGATTATGCCGCCAGGTTACCTTAAGCTGTACCTCTGAAGAGCATGACCTCATGGGTGGTAGCGAGAGCTTTCCTAGGGATCTTTTCTAGGGTCAGATTTCCAAGGACAGTAATTTCTGGGAACAAATTTAGGGCCAGATGTAGGTGAAATAGATTTACCGATTTTAAATTACCGAATTTTACCGATTCGGTAATTAAAAATCGGTAAATCTATGGGGTCGACATGTAGGTATTCCAGATGTGCTGGAATACCGAATCGGATGATTTCGGTATTTACCGATTCGGTAAATACCGAATTGGTAATGCCCATGCATTCCTATGGGCTTTGAAGCCCATAGGAATGAATGGGCATTACCGATTCGGTATTTACCGAATCGGTAAATACCGATTTTCACAAGGGTGCAGGGGGTGTCACTTTGACACCCTCTGGCACCCCCAAAACAGGCTCGGGTGCCATGTGGCAGGCATACATGCCCTAAAGGCAGGTCTGCCTGTCACATGGCATAGGTGTGCATGCACACATGTGCATGCACACCGGAATCGGTATTTTACCATCAAATTGGATTTGATGGTAAAATACCGATTCGGTAAGGCTCCTGGGACTCTGAAGAGTCCCACCTACATATGGGTGGCTCAGATTCAGTAAATTTACCGATTTTTTATTTTACCGAATCGGTAAAATTACCGAATCGGTAATTTTACCGATTCGGTAAAATAAAGCCCCCTACATGCCAATCACCTATTTACCGATCGGTAACGGCCGAAAATACCGATTTTCGGCCGTTACCGACCGACCTACATCGGGCCCTAAATCTCTTCTTAAATGAGAGAGATGTGGGAACAAAGTAGTGCGACATATCTCTTCTTCTCAGCATACCAACCACAAACAATGGTTTGGTGGAGTGGTTTAACAAGACCCTGAACAGCATGATGGAATGCTGTCAGAGAACCTCAGGAGGAAGAGTGATGTTATCCTGTCATGTCTCTTGTCTGCCTACTCAGTGAATCTGCGGATTGGGGTTTACCTTAGTCAAAGAACTGTTGGAAGGAACCTCAGTTTCTATAGGGAAGCATGTAGTGGACTATGTGATTGGCCTCAGGAAGTTGATGGTGCAATACATGAGTCAGTCAAAGGAAAACCTTCAGGTAAGTCAAGCACTGATGAAGGAATGGTTAGGATACAGGAGGAGAAGCTGGCCATCCAGGAAACCAAATGCTAGGTGGTACAGTACAGTCTTCTGTAGTCTACCTTGTAAATGAGATTGGGAATGGGAAGATTGGCCTGCTAGATGCCAAATTAAGTCTGTTTTGGAATGGGAAGTGCCTAATATCAAGTCTAAAATTAGGTCCTTTTAGGACTCACTGGGCCTTACAGGAACTTTGTATCAAACTATGGAAGTATAGATGCCTCATTGATTGCTTTAACATATGGGAATCAACCCAGGAAAGCGATATAGACTGTGGAGTGTCAGAACGAATTTTTAGGGGACGTGGCATGGAGCCCAAAGAAAATGGCTGGCTAAAGCGGGAGATCCAGCAGCCAGGGGAGAATTTACACTTCCCACTCCTTTCATCTGCCGACATCAACCACCAAGCAAGGCAAATTGTAATTCAGATTGCCTTCCCGCCTCTAATTGCCCCTTAAAATGCCTGAAGCTCCCCCATCAACGTCAATTCAGCAACCTAGCTTCTGCAACCTGACCAGCAACGAAAGTGGCAGCACCATGAGGGCCAATCCGCTGCAACTTGAAGGCTCACAATACCCCCTTGAAGCCCGCATCAGACAACTTCCGGGATATATGAGGCATCTGAGGTAAATCGTTTGTCTTCTTCTGCAAATTCCTTTACCTCAGCACCTGGTTCCGCTATTGGGCTGTGGGTTGTGTACTTTGGACACAAACCACGTGTCGGCTAAAATGGTGTCAACTCGCCAGATCATTGCTATGCCTGGCACGACAATAATTAAAAGCTAATCCTGCAAGCTATCAGAAATATATCCCCTGGGGCTCCTCTACACACTGAAACCCCCACTAAAAAACCTTGACCCTCCAAGTGGGGCATAAGATATCAGCAGGAGAACACCCTGGCGCGTGCTTGACTGTAGACCGATATTTATAGCTCTGATAAGTAATAAGCAGGGTAATCATCAACACTCAGAACTCAGGCAAGGAATACCTTCCCACTTAGGTGGCAGTGCTGTTCAGACAAGTCCCTCTACACACAATGAACCCTCGACCCATCGGCTCTCGAATCTTCGACCACAGCAAAACAGGTGCTGCAGGGGTAGAAAGGAAAGCAAGCATGAGAAAACTGTATCGACAATCTGCGGCAGTCTACGCAACCAAATTGAATAACACCTGCACCCTCTGTAAATAAACATGGATCTTTGTGCTTACATCCTCCCCAGCAATCGGCTTGGGACGTACAGAGGACAGATACAAGCATGCCAAGCTGAGCGCATGTCAATGAGCACCTTCCTGAATCTTTTCCGCAAAGAGAGGATCGGCAGCGGCATACTGTCATGAGGTTTGCAGGCACTAAGGGGCAGATTTATGAGGCCCTTGCGCCACGTTTACGCCGCTGTTGCGTCACGCAAGGCAGCGTAAACGTGGTGCATCCCTACGACCGATTTACAACGTGACGCATCTAGGCAGATGCGTCACGTTGTAAAGCCCTGCGCCGCTTGTCGGCGTTCCGGCGCAGGGTGGGCGTTCCGGGGCAGGTGCGCCTCGCAAAAGTGGCTGAGTGAAATCTATAAGATTTCACTCAGTCACTTTCAGGGCAATGCTGCGTCAAAACCCTGCGCCTGCTTCAAGCAGGCGTAGGTCTTGACGCAGCATTGCAAAGATGGGGCACCCCCGAGCCTTGCTGGAGCTGCGTCGCGCTTGCGACGCAACTCCAGCAATGCGCCACCTTAACGGCACAAATGCGTCACGCATCTGTGCCGTTTTTGCACCATGGTGCGCCGCATTGTAAATGTGGCGCACCATGGGTGGCGGAGCAGCGGCGCAAGATAACTGGCGCATCCCTGGGGGTGCGCCAGTTATCATAAATCTGCCCCTATGAGTGAGCAATGATTCCATCTCCCTTCACTCACATTGAGCAGGCATTGCTGCACACTTCCTGCCTGATAAATCTGCAAGACCGATATGATTCACAGGCAATGTGCTCAACCGGCCTGGGAGGGAGCGTATTATCTCTCGTTTTGTACCACACCTACATTAGGCGCTAGTGCGCTGTAATCACTGGCCACAATTTAAAAAGCAGCATAAACTATAATCTATGTGGTACACTCAGAGGGACCTACATAGCAACCTACATTAGCCACGCCATCTTCCATAGGGTCTACATGGTTCTATATAGCAGTCTGTACCAATCAGGTGGCCTCCACAGTACCCGGGTGGAAGAGGTGTGGTGCCGCAGCCAGGTTGACTGACTCCGGAATCTGGGGATTACGGTTCGATCCCCGGTGCCAGCAGCAGATTAGCCCAGCACCATGTTACTCTGGGCAATAGCTTGCTTAATCTTCCCGACGGCCCTCAGCGCCTAGAGACCCTTGCCGGTGATTGTTCGCGCTTTACAAATGTGGATTATTTTAAGGATAGTTGCGCAGATTGACAGGAACTAAACCTACCACGCAATGCTCCTGCATTAATTACTCTTTCTGCATCACCATCTTTACTGGCATCTTGAACTAATCAAGGTCTCAAATGAGACCTCAGTGCATCTCTGCTGACCCACATCTGCCACAACCTCAGAAGCAGGTATGCGTGAGTAGGTGACTGCAGCTAGATCTAGCACACCTAGCTATGATCTGGCCTGGCATAACCCTTTGGATAACTATTATCTTCGATGATGGCTGACAAAAAAGACCTCAGAGATGGGAAGAAGCATGAGGACAAGAAAGAACAAAAGGCATCACTAACAAGAGCCAAATAGTATCCTCCTACCAGTGAGTCACCGGTCAAGCCTAAGAAATCCCTAGATATAAATGAGAAAATTAACCTCATCTTGCGCAATCTCTCTTTATTGCAAGAACTGGTACAGACTACCAGGATAAACATCAACCTTATGAAAACAGAGATTTCAGCTATACGAAATGACCTTGAGTCACATTCCCTACTCATTACTGAGGCCGAATCAAGAATCAGTATGCTAGAAGATGAAAGATGCAAAGACAAAAAACAAATTTACAAACTCTCCAGAACCATCACCGATCTAGAAAACAGAAATAGGAAGAGGAAACAAACACATTTTGGACTTCCTGAGGAAATTGAGAACCAAGCCCCCTCATGCATCTCTTTCCTAGAACAATGGATCCCACAGCCTCTAGGCATCAAATTTGAGAGACCATATGAAATCGAGTGGGCGTACAGATTTCCAACCAGACCAATCCCAGGTGCAAAAACTCCTAGGGCCACATGTACTAATGTTTTTTGCAGGCGAAAATGGGTTAGGATTAGCTACTCGCTATTAGGAAGGGGCGTTCCAAGGACGTCCCTAACTAATAGGAACTCCTGAAGCTATGTATGACTGTTTTGTGACTGCAATTGCTGTCGCAAAACACTTGCAGTGTACCTCCCTTCACAGAAGGGTGGTAAACTACTCCCAAATGGGAAGGGGTCCCAGGGGACCTCTGCCCCTTTGTGAATGGCTCTAAAAATATTCCCTGCCTGCCCTTCAAAAAATGAAACTGCAAAGTTTCATTTTTATTTTTTAAATGCATCCCATTTTCGTCTAAGGAAAACAGGCTGCATTTAAATAAAAACTGCTTTATTTAAAAGCAGTCCCAGACAGGGTGGTCTGTTGTACATCCCAATTTGCGTGTCGCAAATGCGACGCAATTTGCGACTTGCAAATTGGTGGGTCGTACATCTGGCCCCTAGACCTCTAACTTTCAGGCCGCTCAGATTCCATCACTCAGACACTATTCTAACGCACATGGGGAACACCAAAATACTAACTTGGAATGACAGTAAGATTGGAATCTCCCACGGCTTCACCAAGAAGACTGTGTTTAGAAGAAAATGTTTTATAATTTTGTGAAACTCCTTCACTGCCATGAACATTGCCTTCTCTTTCATTGGTCCTGAGAGATTCAGGTTCACAAATATTGGAACAATGTTTTTTTTTAGGACCCCTCCAAATTACAAGCCTACATTGAAAAGCAGAAATTGCAAGAAATGATCTCCTGACCAACTAGAAAGATGAACATTCGATACCTACTCACTAGCACCCACCATTTGAACTGATACAATTCAAATCCTCAACTTCTTCAAGTTGTTGTTACATTTTAGTCATGGTATAGATGTGCTATAGAAGTATTGAGATCTTCGACAGAAGTGTTGATATTTTTATACCATGTGTGTTGCTTTCCTACGCTGATTGAAATATTAGTTCAGAGGTTCTTGCTCTGCTAGCGTACTGCTACGGTGATGAATAAGGTTTCAATGTTTCACTGTTTCATTATTTCATTGCTCAAAGTTTTATTACATGATTTTTTTATTAACCACATTAGCTGTACCAAACTCAAGTCAATGTCTGGCTTCTCCCCCGAATCATGTAGACACAAACATTAAATGTCTAACATATGTAACAAATATCCAACTACTTACATACTAACGGCATATATACTAACTACATGCATAGTAACTGCATGCATGTTATCTACTTGCACACTAACTACATGCCTACTTACTACTCGCTTTCACCACCTCGTCCCTACTTTGTCTGTCACATACACTTACATGCTGAGTTATAGCTCCTCTCCCACACTCTTACACACTCCACACACCCTCGACCATCCCACAACATGCTGAACCTGGTACTTAAGTCACCTAACATAATCTTGTGAACTTGGATCAACATCTGTGATAGAAGCCGGCAATCCCACGCGCACTGTTGTTGTCAAGTGCGCGACTCGGACCACCCCGCTCCCAAGTTAGGCCAAGAAAGGACACTGTCCGAGATAGCCCTGCCCACCCCCTTAGTAGCTTGACGCTAGCTGCCAGTCTTATCTCCAAGGCACAAGTGTTCAGTATGTACAACAACGCTCACAGCAATCCCAATGTTGTCACCACAAATGGACTCCACACGAGTTTGTATAAAACGAGTATACTTAATATAGAAAGATATACGAAATGACCCCACGATACAACTCCCACATAAATACACTGGGTAATATTGCTTCTGGTGGGTTGGGCGGTCCTAATCCCCAACCGCTGCTTCTAACCAACAGTTATGCTGACTTTCAACCGTTCTCAACAGGTTAGGTACATCGTATCACTTGATTCACACATGTTGCAAAATACAAGGAATACTGCACTACTTAATGATGGGTTCCTGTACAGTGCCACAGTGAAACAATGCAATGCGTAGCATCAAGATCATGTACCGAGTCAACACAAGATAATTCAACTCGGTTCGCTACCAGCATGCCCTGCTCAAGGAAGGGATACATCAGTGCGTCACGCTGCAATTACGTACAGTGCGATAGGAAAACAATGCAAAGCGTATCACCTCTAGCATGCCCTGTGCAAGGAAGGAATAAGGTAATGAGTCACAGTGCAATTCAGTACAGTGCAGTAAACAACCAATGCAGTGTGCTACACTATGATACTGTATCCTGCAAGAGAAACATAGCATAGTGCATAGCTCACTAACCCCTGAGTACCATAAGCACCTCAAGTGTCAGATGTTGTCCAATAGTTCGACAGTTTATTAGCAGCAAATATGCAGTGTTAAACAACTGTTTTTAGAAGTTGTGCGACCGGTTGCCCCCAAGATGGATCAACAATGACACCCAAGTTCCACTCCGGGCCCTGGCCCCTGTACTGCCACGTCCGGGACCAGCATGGACCGGGATCTGGGCCAAAGCAACAGGCGCACACAACTGCCAGCAGCGAGAGGCAGAGAGAGTGTCCCTCCGGGCCTGCACCCCACACCAGGTGATGATCCACCTTACCTGGGGGGCACGAACCCAGTCTCTTCTCCTGCCACAGCGGCTTGGCCTCACTCCGGAACCTTATCACCAAGGACAAGGCGTGCTCGGGCCGGTAGTTCAGCTCCTGCGGTGCTGCCAGTCTGGGCCGCCATCGTTCAGCACAAACTCCTTCCACGAAGTCTTCTACACAACGCTGGTGCACCTCACATTGTCTTCGAGGGCCCGATCACTTGGCCCCCCGCTGTTAGGACTTCTTCGCTCCCTGGTGCTCACCTCTCCCCGGTACTCTTCACCATTACCTCTGGTGACACCTTTGACACGCACCCTCGGCACGTCCGAGACTCACTCTGTCTCCTGGTGCACACGGTCTTCAGGCGCTCTCTACTAACGGCCGGGTCACACCACGGCATGCACACTGCGCGTCTGAGTCTCACCTCTCCTGCTGGTGTACACAAGGTACCAGGCGCTCTCCACAAACGCCCTGGCTGCACCACCACACACCGACCGGCGTGTCGGAGACTCACTCCTTCCTAGTGCCCACGATGTTCCGGCACTCTTCACTAGTGCCTGGACTGCACTGCGACACACACACCCTGCGCGTCCCGAATCCCGGGTCTACAATCTACAGGCGCTCCAACACTTGAGCCGCACCAGGACACGCACCCTGTGCGTCATAGTTATGTTTCGCTCTGGGTGCCCATGATCACCTTAGGCACCCCTTCGGAGGTCTCAGACTGCCACAACACGGTCCCACCACCCTGCCACTTAAGAATTCCTGGAAACTTTTATGTTCCTGTGTTTCCAAACAGGGAGCCAGCTCACTTCGGGCCCTTGGGGTACTGGAGGCAGCACACAGCAAAGTCCTGCTCAGGAAGAAGGGGGAACACGACCCACTGCAGCGCTCCTTCAGTCTCTCCTCTGTCAAGAGCTACAAACGTCCCACAAGCCCCAGATAACGAAGCAAGGGTCAAGTGTCTCCCGCAGCCTATTCAGCAACTCTTCCTGAGGCAGAGGTTTTCTTCCAGATCGCAGACAGGTCAAAGCCGCCAGAGACTTGACCAGTGCACAGTGTCCTGAAAGCACTTCCAGCACTTCTCTGAATGATACCGAGACCATTCTCGATGACACCATCAACATACCAAAGTCTTGGGGTTACAGTTCTTTCAGTTATGCCCCTCATTGTCTATGAAGTTTCCTAGTGCTTAGGGGTCCCTGACCCCTCCCTAACTCAGTCTTGCGTATCTCACCCCCCCCAGTGTAACCATCCTCTCCTTGATATTGGGGGCCTGGATCCTTAATCACTCAGAGGGAGATGGGTCCATTGTTTTATGGCTCTGAACCAGGCCTCTTCACCTGGCAAAGCCTCTCCTTCTCCACGCTCCAGGTACACGGCAGCCTGGTGCAGTCTCCACCCCTCCCCTGGGGCACGACCTCCCTCAGCGTTTCTCACCTCTCCCAGAACCAGGCAGACAGTTCACATTCTGCTGAGACACAAAAAAAGGTCTTAAGTACAAACTGAGCCATTTTCTCAAACAGCGGTTTCTGGACACACAGCGACATAACCATCTACCCAAAAAGATGCGTTATGACGCTGTGAGTTCAGACATACCACACTTCACTGTTCCATTTCTAAATTCTTTGAAACTAGGCTAACAATACTACACCCAGTCTCCCCCATTCTGTCCTATGGGCAGGATGGCCTTTCACCAGGGAAAATGAAATGGAGTATTTTCCACTGTCAGGGCCTAGCACCCACACTGGCACAGGTCCTGCCTTTTAGCCACACTGCACCCTACCTAGGGGTTACCCATGACGTCCTACAGGGGTGCCCCATGTGTATGCCAAAGGGAAAGTAAGGCCTGACAAGTGGTAGCACTTGTCATGACAACATGCAAATTTACCATAATGTGCAGAGGCCCTACACTGAAGACCTGGGTTCCCTCTATGCGCATTTCTTTAGTACTAGCTCTGGCACACACAGTGCACATCACTTAGGGATCTTGCTAGTAAGGCAAACATACCAACAAGAGACAACCAAACACCATTACAATTTATACAGGGAACATCTGTACTTGCACACTGATTAGCAGTGGCAAGTACCTACACCATCTAACTACACAGCTCTCTGTCAGGAAACGGTCTAGGTGAAAATCAACAAGTTAAAGTGAACTTTAGCCAACAAGGCAAAGTCCAACAATCTGCTTAATAACTTTTTGATTTCAACTGTTCTACTTCAGGTGTTTATGTATTTTATATCCTGCCCTGAATGAAATGCCTCTCATGATAAACCCATATCAGCAACTTCTGATAATGACTGGTAGATGAATCAACTAACAGATGCAAACTTAAGCAAACTTTAGTTAATGTTACTACTGAGAACTGTTACTAATTTTATGTTTTAGGGTGCATCTTCTTCTTCAAGACTCGTCTTTAACAACCAGAACATTCACTGTGGAAGCACGCAGTGAAAATATTTAAAATGTTTAAATTGTAATTTTAACATCTACCTACAATTATGATATCTTTAACTAGAGGCTAACACAGTCTGCCGAGACACCCAGACCACCCTTGTTCTTTTATCAACCTAGCGGCTGCTTATTACTTAATCATTTTCTGTCTCCTCCTCTGGCTCTGACTTTCTCCTTCTCTCCAATTCCCCCCACAAGGCGAATCTGTGGCTACCACCGTCCACAACTTCCAGCTTAGAATGGGAAAATGGTACTTCCTTTTACTCATCTGTTTGATTTTATCCCACACTTTTCGAAACATTTTTATGCCTAGACCATCCTTAGACATCTCTCTCTTTCTCTTGCTCTATTCTCTCCATTACTCATTCCCCCCACCCCTGATATGATGCCCCAGGTGTAACAGTCCAGTTACTGACAATCTCCGGTGTCACATAACGCCCAGAGTCAGGACATATACTCACTATTCCACAAGCTCCCCTAACACTACCTGAGTCTCTCTCCTCACACGCCATCCCTAATACCACTCTCAATATCTTATCGCTTAACACGGAGGACCTCAACCCAAAAGTAGGAACATTATAGAATTTTGTCATAAACTGAAAGGAAAAATTCTTCCACTTCAGAGAACCAGAATAGAAAATGACATTGCCCGTCATCTCCTAAACAACTGGTACTTTAGACCAAGCTTGTTCCCCAGCCTCAGATAAGAAGAACAGAGTAGCAATTGTTTTAGTCAGGACCGCAATCATTAAAATGATTAAGAACATAAAGACACAGAAGGCTGATGGGTTATCTCATAAATATCCGAGGACAGGATGGTTTTGCCATTAATATTTATGCCCCAACAGCTGAATCTCCCATGTCTGGATATACCTTAATTAAAGACGTAATGAAATCCCAAATGATTCAAATATCCTTTTAGGTGGGGACTTTAACCTTGGACATAGTGATTGATAGACTATCTTCTTGCAACTCGGACCAGGTAAATCCTACACACAAATGAAAGACTCATGCTCCACAGACAAGCTCACCGATATATGGAAGCTTTTCAATTCAACAGGCAGAGAGTTCACTTTCTACTCAAATCGACAGAAGTCACAATCCAGGACTGATTACATCCCGACTAAATAAAAAATGACCCCTTCTTGGACCAACCCCAGGATCAAACCCATCATTACCTCTGATCATGTCTGCAAATCTGTAGACATCACGTTAAACAATGCTCAGAAGCCAGACAGAATATGGTGCCTCAATGACAGACTACTCAAAAATCCTGCATCTAGAGAAGAAATACACACTGTAATTGTTAGCTACTTTGTCGAAAAAGCACCCCCAAACATATACCTAGTAAGTCTCTGGGAAGCAATGAAAGCTACAATCAGATGATTAGTATCATGACCAACAAAAAAAATGTAGCCAACAAATCTATGGAGGGACTCACAGCAGCTTGAATGCCTCCTAGTCTCAAAACACTCACAAAACAACGAAAAAAAACCTCAAATATCAATATAACAAACTAATAAGCGAGAGAGTTCATATTTAAGTACACACTAACAAAGCAAAAGAATTTGCTAGTTTTCCAAGGCCACAAAGTTCCCTAACAACTATCTTAAAGTCAAAAGCCTGAGTTCGTCAGTACTGTTATAAAAACTAAAACAGAGAAAATAGTTATAAGACTAGGAGAATAGGATACTGCTTTGCACACTACCACAAAGAACTCTACAAATACTACTAATAGACAGCCTGATATCAGGAATTGTGAAAAACACCTTCATAAAAATACACTACACTCAAATGAAAAAGCAGAGAACCTTTTCCTGAACAAACCCTTTGAAACAGAAGAAATAGACAAGATGATCAGGTCACCAGGGGCGGATCCTTCATAAAGGCAAAGGAATGTTGCCCCACTGGTCTTTCAGTCAGCAGTCAAGCAAAAAATAAAATGACAACTGACTGACTGAGACGATCCAGAAGTGTAGGGAGAGGTGGGGCTGGGCATAGCAGGGAGGAGTGGTAGGGGCACTGTCTCTTTGGCGGCCATCTTTGGCCACCAAAAAGACATGCATACTTAGGTTTCTCCAACTCAGCTGTGTTGCACAGCCAGGTTGGAGAAACTTTGCAGGCTCCTAGGCACTGTCTAAGTGGCAAACCACGCTGCTGAGACCAATCTTGCTGCTGCTCTCATGCTATTGAGAGCAGCACCGTGATTGGTGGGAAGCCTGTGTCCCACTGTACGCTGGGAGGAGAGCCAAAGAAAATAACTGAGGTGGCCGCATCTTCAGGTAAGATTTTTGTGAAATTATTATTCCCATTAATGCCCTGATGCCTCCCCCCACTATAGTATTGCAGCAGCCGCCACTGCACATCACTTAAAATTAAGAAGGCCCAAGGCCGCTTGGCTTCATAAGCTTTTTTTCCAAAAATATTCAACCACTACTAACCACATACTTAAAATCCTTCTTTGAATTCTATGCCAGCAAAGGGCAACTGGTCCAAACTTTACAGAAGGGACAATCACAGTTATCCACAAAGACAATAAAGACCCTCTTACTACAAAAGGTTACAGAACGATTTTACTTCTTAATGTAGATTGTAAGTTGTATGCTAAAATTCTAGCCACAAGATTAGAAAAATTACTCCCATCAATAGTACATCCCTCACAAACAGGCTTTAATAAAGGAAGACTAGCCTCTGACAATAGAAGGATCTTTGCACATCTTTGAAAAAGCTCCCCTTCTCCACTCCCCTGTAATGGCTATGGCCTTAGATGCCAAGAAGGCCTTTGACATGGTCTCTGGCTCCTTTCTAAGATAGAAAAACCACATATTTAACTTAGGTCTCCCGTTTGAGCAGATGTTTTTTGATTTATATGCCAACCCCTCAGCAAGAGTCAGAGTAAACAGCACCCTATCTGAGAAATTCACATTTTCCCAAGGTACGAGGCAAGGATGCCCGCTCTCACCCTTGCTCTTCCTCTCAGCCTTAGAACCCTTCCTCTCTAATTTTCGACCTAACCCTACCAGGAAAGGTATCTCATTCAGCACCATAACCCACAAGGTGGCAGCCTATGCGGACATGCTCTTAACCTGCTGTGTACCCCTGCAATGCTTGGAAATTGCAACCTCAAATGGTAGAACCATCTCTTTTAATACCTGGGGCTCCAACTAGGCAAATCGTTGCACAAATCTAGAACACACACTGATTGTATGCACTTCATAGAAACCTGGTCGGTGAAGCAAATAACTTGGTGGGTGAGATTAGAATGTCCCCAAATGCTAACAGCCCAGCAGATGAACTTCTTAGTCAGCATGATCCCCCTACAGCTCTACGATTCCTTTTTCAAACTTTTCAACAAGTCCTTTACCCAATTTACCTTTACCCAATTTATCTGGCACTGCAAAAAACACGGAATCATAACTAATATCCAATTATTAAACAAAGAGAAAGGCAGAGTGAGCTTTCCCAACTTTATCTAACTTCAAATGTCATTTCTTCTAAAGCAATCCATACACTGGTTTCTCTCTAATCCTCGGCTCCCCCTGCACATTTGGACAGACATTGAAAAAGGTCTCTTTGGCAATTTCACTCCTCTGGCCGCAATATTGATGAAGCGCTTCAAATCACATCACTCTGCTAATATACTTAGAGACACGTTACTAGTGGTGAAACACAGAGACAGTAAATGCATGGTCAAAGCCAAACACTTTATCTATGCATCACTCCGGCACAATCCCTCAAATAAAATTGATGGTAATTCCCATCACTGGCATTCCTGATCCTCACTAATATCCTATATATCAAAGATGTTATCAATAGATCAAAGCCTATTGCATTCTCTTCTCTTCAAGATACTTTTGACTTACCAGGTGCCGAATTTTACAACTTACTCAAACTCAAGGTTGCTATTAACTGCAACAAAGGCTTTCGACACCCTAAATACCCAATCTTCCTAAAGAAGCTTAACATACTTACATCACAAGACCATCAAGCCTCACAAATTTACAAAATTCTGCAAGAACACTCTCATAGTCAGATAAAGAAACAAGAAAACAAATTGCTATATTACTATATCAAGGAAGGTTACACTCCTTTAACTGTGGAAACCTAGTCAACAATCTGAAATACACTTCCAAGCTTAAGATCTCCCCTGTTATACTACAATGCCAATACTGGTTACTTTACAGATCCTTCTGGACCCCATCCAAACTAGGACTACTTGACTCAAACAAGTGCTGGCATTGCTACTCTGAGGTGGGCAACCTCCAACATATGATTTTGTACTGCCCTTATGCTCTGCTCATTTTGGGAGGGCATTGCCAATACCCTAAACAATATCCTCCTCTGTAAAGTCACTCTAGAGCTTGTGCTAATACGTCTGGGTCCCTGGATTTTCCCTAAACCTCCACCACTTAACTTAACAGAACCTTTGCTACTCGACTTACTCCTTACACTGGAGGTCAAAAGGGTATCAATACAATACCCTTAAACCCTTGGTAAACTTCGACTTCTCCCTTGAATGGACACTGGTGATATCCCACTCCCCCTCCTTCTCCCTTTCCTAATCTACCCCTATCTCCCTCGGCTCTCTTAACCACTCTATCCTTCTCTTTCTCTACTCCTCCTTTTGCTATAGACAAACATACTTATGCACATATCAGCAACTGTGGCTGTTCTTTCTAGTAACTTGATATGTCACCCATATTGCACCCAACGAACCCCGAACACCTATGTCTAACTGGTCAACACCTCTTCTGTTATGAAATCCTTTTTGGACTTTACATTGAACCCAATGATATCTTTCCTTCTTGCCTGTACAGCTGCTTCTTTTTGTATTTATTTTTGGTTGTTATCTATAGCTGTATCCAAAATCTTCAATAAAATGTTAAAACAAAAAAAGCACAAAATAAAGCATTGCATTGCACCTGTACTGAAAGCACGTGATTACTGTTGGCCTTTGCTAGTAGAGACAGATGCTTCGGACAAAGGAGTTGGAGCAGTGTTAGCTCAACTGGATGACAAAGATAGAGAGCATCTAGTAGGCTTTATTAGTAGGCGGTTACTACGCAGAATACAAAACTGGTGAGCTTCTGAGAAGGAGTGCTTTGTCATATTGTGAGCCTTGCATATGTTCTACCCTCATTTGGTTGGCACTAAGTTTGTGGTAAAAATGGATCATAACCAGGCCTCCTGTTTTAAGTTTTTACTGATTTTTATAGAAAAATACAGACAGAAAACTTTATTTTGGTGTCTGTATTTATTATAAAATGTGGATAAAAATGTATGTTGGATTGTTTACTGAGTAATTCTAAATTCTGGCTACCATGGCTGCCAAGCAAATAGCTGTGTGGGTTGATAGGAAAGGAGGTTAAAAAAAATGGGATTTTAGTAAAGAGGATTTAACCGTGGAAGATATACACAAGGCTGATACTGAAATGTGCATGCTTTCATGTAAGTGTATTTAAGAGTTTTATATAGCGCGAAGTAGACGCAAGAAATCAGGTATCAGAGCGCTTTACATGAGCACCAGTTTCGTTACAGACAGACACATTCATTTTTGTTAGGCATGGGAAGATTAAGTGATTTGCCAAGAATCAGAGGATGTTGAGCGTTGTTGCCGAGACTCGAACCCGGTTCTCCAGCTTTGAGGTCCACAGCTCTAACCGCAAGGCTGCATCCTCTCCGCCAGTGATTTAACTTCAGCGGGTGTTCATAGCACTGAAACCTGGCAGGCTTTCAAGCATGAGTGCATATTTATCAGTTAAAAAAATTTGGAATTTCAGCTTAATTTTTTCATAAAGACCAAAATAAATATAGATGAATACCAATAGAATTAGCAAAAAATAAACATGAATAATTACAGACGGAAATGTAAAAAAAAAAAAAACATAAAGACGGGTGCCCTAATCATAACGCTTTGAAAAGGTTGATGGCTGTTGGAACATGCCCTCCTTGCAGGGTCACCCCAAACGTTTTTGTCTTTAACCTCCACTTTTTACTAAATTAATTCTTGCTGACCTTAGGACTTTGTGCACTTTACCACTGCTGACCATTGTTAAAGTGTTTATGCTCACTCCCCTAGAAAGATAGTTATATTGGCTTATACCCAATTGCACATTTAATGTACTTATAAGTCCCTGGTAGAGCAGTACACCAAATACCCAGGGCCTGTAAATTAGATTCTGCCAATGGGCCTGTAGCACTGATTGTGCCACCCGTTTAATTAGCACATTAAAACATTCCAGGCCTGCCTGTGTAGCTTGAATAAAGTTTTAAACTACAATGTCGACTTGGCATTAAAACCCCCTTGCCAAGCCTCAAACTCTCCTTGTATTACATATAAGTAATCCCTAAGGTAGGCCCTGGGTAGCTCATAGGCAGGGTCCATTGTAAAAGGAAGGTTGGAAGTGAAAAAACTAAAATCATTTTTCACTACTATGAATAAGCTGTAATTTCTGACTGGGAGCAGGTAGCTATGTCATGTTTGATGTCTTTGGAATTGAATGAAAAATCCTATATAATGGTAAAGCCAGGTTTTACATTACAATTTTGAAAATGCCTCTTTTCTGCATTTTATGCCCTTATCCCTTTGTGCCTGTAGACCATCTTGGGTCACATGACTGACAGTTAGAGTTTGTGAATTACTCCCAGACAGTCTCACAATGTAGGGATTCGTTGTACTGAATGGGACATCTGCTGGCACAATGGGGGTACGTGCTCAACATTGCCTGGGTTGCAATGGAATGGGGGTGTTCTGCCCACAAACAAAGCACAAACAACCTATCACCTCCCCATTGTCACTGCAGCCAGCTTAGAGCCAGGGCAGAGGAGTCAGGAAATTCCATGCTCTTCAGAGGATGTGGAGGATATAGAGGATGTGGAGGAGGTGGCCTAATGGCTAGGGTGGTCTTCCTCGCAGCTGGGGGACCCGGTTCGAATCTTGGCAGGGATGCTCAGCATCCTTTGATTCTGGCCAATCACTTAATCTCCTTGTGCCTATCAAAATGAATGTGTCCATCTGTAACTCAACTGATGTTCATGTAAAGTGCTCTGATACCTTCGGGTCAAGTTTGTGCTATATAAAACTCCACACAAAAAACCACAAACTTAAAAGTCACTGTCTAGAAGCTACTCTCACCATCCGGAAGGAGGGCACCAGGGTATTAAGATAGGGACTCAGACACAAGCTCTATAGTACACTTCTGGGCCTGTGGATACGCTGCCAGAAAGCAGGACTGCTGTGATACTGAAAGGACTGCCACTCTGCTGGACTGCTGCTCAGAAGGACTGCTGCCCTAGAGAGCTGACCTGCTGCCTTCTGCCCTCTTGCCTGGGTGAGAAAGACTGGACCTGCATCTGTAGAACCCAGGACCACCAGAGTGACTCCTAGTTCTTGGTGGCTGGCGTCATGACTTGAGCCTCAGGGACTAAAGGCTGCAACAACCTTAAACCGACCACCTGGACTCTGCCATCTGCGGCTCTACCCTGCCAAGTGGTGCCAACCCTGTACTGGAGCATTGGAAGTGGATCTAAGGTGCTCCACAAGCCACTGTGAATGCAGCAGAATCGATGCATCTCCGCTGCTGTGTGGCACAATCCGGAGCAGAACCGAGGCATTGCCACTACTACATGGATTGGAATCACTGCAAAGAGCTGCATCGCTTTGCAGAGGGTCGCCTCATCGAAACTGCTGCAGTGTGACACATCTTTAGTGCAGCTCTTGCACCGCTCATCGAAGATAGTGTTGATGATGATGACGGACTCCGCATCGCAGCTCCTTGGAACCAATGCATCCTCAACATCACAAGCTCTTGTCATTGTGTCCTCGACAACGGTGTAGGACCTCGAACCACAGCATCACTGCAACTCCGAACTGATGCAACGCATCTTTGTTGGAGATCCTCGCAACACAACACGGGATTTAAGGTACTTTGTTCAGTGGGCCTAACTGGGTTCCTTTGGTTGCCCTACACTGGAGAAGTGTGGCTCAGGGGTTAGAGGCAGCAGACCCGGAAGCTGAGATCGGTCCTGGACCAGGGTTCAATTCCCCGCCTTGGTGGGGTCTTGGGCTAAAAATTCCACGGACTCGATAATTCTTGCCCCGGTGCCTCCTCGACTCACGGGTTCACACTCTGCGACTCTGGGCAATAGCTTGCTTAATCTCCACAACAGCCCCTAGCGGCGGGATGCCTGACTTTCACCTTGTGGATACCCTGCTATCTCACAGGGGAATACCAGGAAGGGTTCCCTAAGCAAGTGCCGGGTAGCTGTGCGCTATATAAGCTCAACTACATTTACATTTACATTTACACTCCATTGCCATCAGCCTGAACTTGGGGCTTTTGCCTGGTACGGTACGATCAAATATACACCATTGTCATCTTCTTGGTGATATTTTCACTGAAATCTTGAAACCTTCATATCTCAGGTTTTGCTGATTAGTTTTTTGTTGTTCTCATCTTGCTTTATTTATTAGAAATATCTCTACTTTTCTAATCTGGTTTGAGATATTTTGGGTGTTGTTTTCAGTTTAATACTGTTTATAATGTTGCACAAATACTTTCCACAATGCCTCTAAGTTAAGCTTGCCTGCTCTGTGCTACTCTACCAGAGGGTTGAGCACAGGTTAATCTAGGATTGGCTTGTGCCTCTCCCTAACAAGGACTGTAGTTGCTACTTGACAAGGGATCACACCCCAGTCAACAAAAAACCCAATGTATTACAATGATTTGAAGTGAGAGAGTCCCAAATTGTTTAGATGGTCTATTTCTTTGCAAGGGTTTGAATTTGTGGTGGAGCACAGAGCTGGTTTATCTCAAAAGAAAGCTGATTGACTTTCCCCCTGGTTTTACTGATCTGCCTTCCTAACCTCTCCAGGTTAGGAATTGGTTTGGGGTATTCTGATGTTGGTGGGGCATTTGTTGGGATGGAAAACGCCTCCACATTTTAATTGATGTGCACCCTTGCCCTGACTGCCCGACTGTACTGATGTCTGGTTCCCTAATGCAGATTTTTGTTGTCGTAGGCAAACATGGATCATGCGTGTGCACCATGACATAGGCTTCTCTAACAGACTGTGGTCTTGGACCAAGATGGGTGCCTATTACCTTCACCAGGAGTTAATCAACTCATGCGAGGTGGTGGCAGCATATCTTGTAGTGACCAGTAGGCGTGAACAAATCCTTTTTCAACCTGTGTCACAGGAGTGAGGCCTACAGGCTCACTCACTTTAAAAGTTCTGCTGCTGTGTGCATAACACACCCTTAGCTTTCATGATTCATTTAAAATACTGGGGCGTGCATGAGGGGTGTATCTCCACTGGGTATTATGTGTGACTGGGAAAGGTACAATAAAAGGATGAAGCAGTTCTGAGTGTGTGCATGTTGAATGTTTGTGCTAGGTGGTTGTGGTCCCGCACATGAAGAATGTAGTGCTGTGCAGTGCATGCAGGTGAAATGTCTGTGCTAGGTGTATGTGTACGTGGGAGTTGTTCAATACATGAAGGGTGCAGTGTGTGCATGATGAATGCATGTGCTGGTTGTATATGTACCTATGAGTGGTGTAGTAAATGAAGGGCACAGTGCTGAGCAGTGCATGCATATTAAATGCATGTGATTGATGTATGTGTGCCTAGAGTTGTATAATACAGCAAGGAAGGAGATAGTGGTGTGCAGTGTGCATACTGTGTACATGCACTAAGTGCATGTGTATCTATGAATGATACAATACATGTCAGTTGGCTTGGACATTTACTGGAGAACTCTTCCGCTACACAACAAACGGTACGCTGTTTCAGTAAAAAGTAACAAGGAAGCAGCCTGGGCACATCTCTGGAAGGAGATGGGGCTGATGAGTAAATCCTAAAGAGTAAGGCCGGGGCCCTGGGTTAACCGTTTAATACACATATCACTGTGGCTGACATACAGGTGTGAACTCTAGGCCCACCCATGGCCTGTGTAGTGCGACTATCAGCTTGGCATTAATTTTTTACTGGGACAGACTGCTTTCAACAGGAAGAAGGGGGCAGAGGACTGGGCAATCCAACAGGCACAGACCCCCAACATAACTTACACTTTTGAGTACATTTATGATTGTTTGCTATTTACAAAGGCATTTTACATGTAGTATATCTTTATGTGCAGAGACTCTGCTGTTGTAAAGATACTTCTAGTAAAATAACTTTTTGATTAACAAACAACTGTCAACTTACACAAAAGTGTATGTTTACCTTAATGAATCAGGAACGCAAACTCCAAATCACATCTTGGTGTTTGGCAATAGGCTCTAAGAAGGGGAGCTTTAGACTCCAAAAAACAGTCTCCTGCTAAGCAGTCAGATGGGCTGTGTGAGGAGGTGTGAGGAGGGTAAGCTCTGCCAGACTTCTGTATGTGAACAGAACTAGTGTTCAAGCCCTGCTAGTCTCCCTGCTGGTTGAAGGAAATCCGCCAGGGAATCCAAGACCACATGCCTTGGAGTGGAGACACCAGCGCCCACCTGCTTGCCAATACCAGTGTGCCTTATGAGGAAGAGAAGAGGGTCAGAGGATGCGAGGTCCATTGGGGAGCACTGCAGAATGGTCTTCCTTTGCAGGGTGTGAGGAAGTGGCTGCTGCACTGACCAGGTCATTCCCCATTAGCAGGACGAAGTGGGCAAAGCCCATTTGCCAGATGGGTTCACCGTGAACTAAATCATGTGCATCACTGTGCTGATCAGGTGGAGTCCATGCTTAGTGAGGAGCCTCAATCATGTATGCCAGAAGAGGCTGACATGTGTAGATTGATGTGCTCATACGGCTGTAGCCCTTAAGCCATGGTGAGCTATGAACCCATATGGTAGAAGGAGCCGCTGCATGAAGAGTACCATGCTGGAAGGGCTGCAGCCCTTGAACTGTGGTGATGCACAACCCCGAATGCCATGAGGGCCCCCGCCAAAGACTTTGCTTTGCTGAATGGGCCAGAGCCATGTACAGCGAAGATACAGTGACCTGGGTGTCAGAGGGGTTCACCGGGAGCAACAAGATGTGCAAACGGACCTACAACCTACCTGCTGGAGAAGTGAGCCGGCTGTGGGAGCACCATCACCAAGGCAAGTGACCTGCTTCAGGATCTTTGCATCTCTCCCCCCCACACCGTGGTACAAATCAGACACCCTACAAGGAGCAGCAAAAAGGAACCTGCTGTCTCTTCAGCACATGAACAAGTGTGAGGAACTCTGTGCCCACTGAGTGCAGTACACCTGGGCTGCATGCAATGATACTCACCTGATTCAGCTGCTGCCACTCCAAGTGCCTGCAAGACTGTGACTCCTAGTGGCGCTAGCCCTGGGTGTTGCCCATAGTGAATGGTAAATAACCGCTATTGCGAAGAGGAAGTGGGACTCGGAGAACTGTGTAAATAAACTCTAGAACCCTGAAATAAAATACTCTTTTTTTTCTTTTTATAAAAAAGCGAGCATTTGGCTGTATAATGATGTATTGCTGCTGTTGCTTGCATTTTGAGTTGTGAGCCCATGTACTCTTTCCTGTAGCCACCTGTAGCCTGTAGCCTGTAGCCCGTAGCCTGTAGCCACCTCCCCCTCAAGGGAGACTTGAACTTTTGGACCATGTTACTACTGAAACTCAAGCGCAGAGGGGGTACTTCGCCTAGTTGCTCTGGATAGATAGTAGGCCGGCCTGGGATAACAGGAGTAAAAGACCTCAACTGCCAAGGTTAGGCCCAGTAGCTCCTGCTTCCCCATGGACCTCGGAAAGGGGTTCTGACATCTGTCTTGAAAATCTCCGCCAATTATTTTAATGTTTTACGTGCACTTTTAAATGCAAATGAATATCAACTGCTTCTTTATGAGTTTGACACAATCTGCTCAGTACTGACCCAGGAGTAAAGAACATTAGTAGATGCACTGTCTGCAAACGCACATACAAATATATGCTCATGCAGAAACAGTTTGATAGCAGATGTTTAGTGGGAAATTAAAATAACCTTTCATACAGAGCAATACGTAGGCTTTGGAAAGAAGAATATTCTATCAAAAATGGGCCTCCAGAGATTCCTCTAATAGCATGGCTAGCTCTCTCAAACATCACTGCAATTGTTTTAATAACACGAGGGCGTCACAGGATTACTGACAGAGCGCACTAATGACAGTGACTGTTCTCTACAAACAGCTTACAGCCACTGATGCCAAGTACTCATTCAAAAACATCGTGCTGGTTTCATTAACTTATCAATGAACGCTGTCAAAGAGTCCATTAAGGAAAAGACTGTTTCTTCACTTTGTAATTGATAAGCCTTTTCCAAAAGTGTAACATACCATCAAATATACAATTTCAAAAGGTTTTCTTCAAACCAGCTAATGGATCATTTCGATGCACAAAAGAAGACACACTTAAACACGACATACACAGATAACATTTCTAGTGGATTAATGATATATTGTATCTATTGTAATCCTATTTGGTAGACATTTTCTGAAATTGACATCACCTTGTACGTTAGGAAATGATCACAGCAGTTTCACTTCTTGGCTCTTTATCATGAAATGGGTGATGAATACACTGACTCCTATGGCCTATTTCCGGACTATGACATTGCCCCACCTGTTTGGTAGAAAGTATTTTACACTCACATGTAGTATCATCTCTAATGTCATAAGTGCATCTTTTTCAAAGGACAATGTGCTTAGAAGTTTGAAACATTCATGGGTAATTGTTTTTTTAATTTTACTTTTAAAATGTCAATTAAACAGTTCGTAAACAAGCTGAAACAACCATGGATAACACTGTTATTAAATGAATAAATAAATATATAAATACACGAATAAAGGAAAATATGAACCCTACCAGTCCGGAAAATGATGATGCTACTTCATCTGATCCCTTATTGGCAAAGGTGAAAGTGAAGATGTTTGCATGCCACATTTCTAATGACATCAAATTTGCATAAGTTACTGGTGGACTCACAATCGAGCTTTACGTCGCGAGAAGGCTCTTTTAGGCACTATGAAGCATACACTGGAGGTGGCATATCAAGGGAGAGCATTTACTTCATACCACATACGATGGTGTACGATTAGAAAGGCTAAACACTGTGTAGGGGACTGATAATAATCCTCCTGTATGGTGTGTCTCCTTTTATGATGCTCGGATATCACCTGTTAATGAGGGAGCACAGTTAGAGGGACTTGTGGAGTAAATTAAGGCTCCCCGCTTTCTTATGTTCTGTTTGTTGTTCAAGTTTACTCCTTACATTTGGGCAGAGCGTACCAATGGTTTGCAGAAGATGTCCAGATTGTAATGACATTCAAAAAGATATACGAAATTCTAATGAGGTTATCACTTGAGTACAGACTTGGACGGCACTTAACTAGACTTGGAAGAACAAGATAATTCCCTAATAAAATGAACCAGTGGCGTAACGAAACTTGAGGAGGGCCACCCTGCAAGGTACGTGGAGGGGCCCTCTCCGACCTCAACCTGGAGCTCTCCGCCGGAGTACTGTGCTGAGGGGCCCCCCTGGAGCTTGGGGTCCCCATGCACCGCGGGGTTGCGGGGGACTGTGTTACTCCCCGGAAATGAACCACTGCACGTGGCAAGATGAAGGGGGGCAAAACATGCATTAGTATATCACTCAAGGCAGTGCCATTTGGTGGAGGGACGTTGCTTAGTGTTTGACAAAAGGAAGGCTTCGCTATAAATTGGCTGTATTCCACTCTACTAAAGGCCAGATGTACAAAGCTTTTTCAGCTCGCGATTCGGACCGTTTGCGACCTGAAAAAAGCATTTTGAAATGTACAAATCCATATTTGCAATTTGGTAAGCAGTTACGAATCGCAAATTAGGTTTGCAATTCGCTATTACGGAGGGGTGTGCCAAGGGCGTCGCTTCCAAATGGTGAGTCACAGTAATATGCAGGAAAGTTTTGCCACCAGGAATACGGTTGCAAAACATTTGAAGTTACTATCAACATCAAGTTGTTGGTAACCCATTCGCAGAGGGGAAGGGGTCCCCAAAAGGCCCCTTCCCCTTTGTGAATGTGGCAGCAACATTTTTTAAGAGCAAGCAGTGGTCCCACGGACCACTGCCTACTCTTACAAAATGAAAAGGTAACTTTTCATTTATCTTTTTTAAATGCATCCCGTTTTCCTTTCAAGAAAAGCGGCTGCATTTAAAAAAAAATCTGCTTTATTGAAAAAGCAGTCACAGACTTTTCGGTCTTTTGACCCCAGAAGGGCACCATCCCTGTGAGTGTGATGGGTTGCAAATTGCGACCTGCCTCATAAAAATCAATGAGGCAGGTCCCTTGCAACCCATTGGGAAGCGCAAACAGTGTAAAACACCTGGTTGTACATAGCTATATGTAATTTCCTAATACCAAATCACAAAAATTAACTAGTAGGAAATAGCAAACGTACGTCTATGTATATCTAGCCCCAAATGCGCAACGGTGACTGAAAAACTACAAATTGAGCTCCGGTTGAGCCTCTACCGGCTCTGTGGGCACATAATCCTTGGTGTCAGCATGTGTGGTGCAGGGACCAACTCTATCAGGAGGTATGTCCAATTCAGAGAAGTCCTCCCATTGATGACGATGTTGAAGCTGATTTGTAAAGCTCAGGATTCAAGGGATCAAAAAAAAGGAAGCCTCCCTTTCTTGAAATCTTTATCTGGGTTTATAACACTTAATAATGGCTGAGGTGCGGTTGTAGTAAGCTCTGTGAAGAATCCCTAATTTTTTTTAATACAGTTGTTGGTTCACATGCAGCCAAAGCAGCTCTCTAAGATCAGGTGATATGGAACAGAACAGAGAGAGATTAAGAAGAAGTCTGACAGCCAGACTCTGAATGAGATCCAGGCAGCATAGTCAGTTTTTGGGCAATCCAAGGTACACGTAGTTACAGTAATCTATGTGTGACATGATGATCACTTAAACCACTCATCAACATTCAGGAAGACTAAAAGAGAGAACAGTTTGTGACATCCGCAAGTAATAGAAACATGTGGCTTTAACTGTGGTTTGTTGTTTTGTGAAACACAAGGAGGAATCCCAAAAAACACCCCTTTGTTTGGGCGCATTCTTCGTGGTTGGAGCTTCACTCGGGTCAGAAGGCCACTGAGAGGGTGTCCAAATAAAGGAGCAACCCCCAGAACGCAGCAGATCAGTGAAATCTCCATTTGATGTCAAGGAATTTTTGCTCACTTAGGAAGAATCAGCAGACAAACTGGCATGACATTTGAAAGAATGATCCGGAGAGATGTCCCCAAAAGGAACGATTATCTAGGTAGTTTCTGTATATGACATCAAAGAAAATCTAAAACCATGAAGAGGCTCAGACAGGGAGGTGATGTTGATATTAAAGAGTGTGGGGCTGAGTGAAGATCCGTGCGGTACCCACATACCAAAGGCCTATGCTGAGATTAAAATGGTGGCATATTGCCTAGTAGGAAGCAGTCTCTTAAAAAGGTGGATAGCACGTTCATTGCTTTCTCTCTGACACCAACAAAGTGGATGTATGACGTTACAACGCATACTTTTACAATGCATACCTTTACAATGTATTTTTTACAATGCAACATCCTTTACAGCGCATTCCATTACAACGCATGCCATTACAACAAATTTTCTGAAAACTACCTTTACAACACATGCCATTACAACGCATACTACCTTTACAACGCATACCATTACAACGCATACCATTACATTGCATGTATGGTAAGTAGTGGATAGTGTAGGGGTAAAAATTACTATTCTTACTCCAGGGGGTGCAACAGTAGGGTAAGTGTTGGATAGAGTAGGGGTAAAAATTACTATTCTAACTCCAGGGGGTGCAACAGTAGGGTAAGTGTTGGATAGTGTAGGGGTAAAAATTACCATTCTAACTCCAGGGGGTGCAACAGTAGGGTAAGTGTTGGATAGTGTAAGGGTACTATGTGTTGTAATGGTATGCGTTGTAATGGTATGCGTTGTAATGACTGCATTGTAATGACATGAGTTGTAATTGTATGCGTTGTAGTGTCATGCGTGGTAATGGTTGCGTTGTCATGGCATGCGTTGTAAGGGATGTTGCGTTGTAATGACTGCGTTGTAATGATAGTGCATTGTAAAAGGTGTGTTGTAAAGGTTGTTTCCCAACAAAGTAAAGTCTTTGACAGAGAACTGAATATGAAATGGTATTAAAAAGCTGAACTATGATTGAGAAGGACATGCGTTGCAAATCCTCCTATGTCTAATATCATGCCAATATGGTCTGTGATAGCAAGTAAAGCTGTGTCAGTGCTATGTGAGGGTTGAAGGCCAGGCTGTGAATTATTCAGTATAGTATTAGATTCGATAAATGCTCAGAGCCTGGTGTTTACTTCCTTTTCCAAGATCCTAGAAGGAAATGGATGCAAAAAACCATGGCTGATAGCTGCTAAGCTCTGAAGTATCTGTCAAAATTGATTTCAACAGTGGAATAACTAGGGCTTCTTTCCAAACTCGAGGTACTGTTGCAAGAGACCGTGATGTATTAGGGAGAGGAGTTGCAACGCATTAAGGTCCAGTTTTTAAATGTATACACTCAGAATTACTGTTACACATATCTGTCAATATAGTTTTCAAAGTTATAGAGCACAATTGTAAAAGAGTAAATTGAACAATGTGATGATCACATAAGTGACAATTTTTGAGGCAGTTTCCTCGTTATGGAAAGAAGCTTATGGCTTTAGAACATTCTCCTTAAAGCGGGAGAGAATGCACTAGCATTACTTGGAAGAAGGAGTAGACGAAGCGGCTTAAAGGGTGAGGAGAAAGACTTTCACAGTCCATGAAGATTGTCCGCATTTCTTAAAGCAGTGGCACAATAATCAGCTACCACCTTTCTGCATTTTTTTAAAAATTCTAAGCTCTTCTATGTAGTCCGTCGTTTGAATAGGATTTTAATTCATTCTCCCACGGCTTTCCGTAGCTGTGCACCATAGTTTTGCAAAACTTAGATCTTCAGAGTATCAGGGGGCAGTAAGAGGCTTTTTATAAAAGTACCTCTGTTTACAGGGGGAAATATTGCCTAGTGCTCAATTGACCCCGTTAGTAATATCAGCTATGACATTTATGTCTGAGCTGGAATAGACAGGATTGGGGAGTCTTTGTTAAGCCCTACTGAAATTGTCAGCATTGACTGTAGACCAAGAATGTGACGGCTTGTAACATCCGTCCGATGTAAATCTTGTATTAAAAGAACACCCCGAGTTCATCGAAAAAGAGACTTCAAGTGGAAGCCGAAAGGAGAAGAGGAGGTGGCTAGGTCTGCAGAGGGAAAGATCAAGTCTGGCGTGTGGCCTGCCTTGTCCTTTGGAGATAAATCCTGGTGAGTGGATCCTAATTTTCCCATACCCTCGATTTATTGTATTGTTTCAGGTATTTTTTTAGGTGATGCAGGGGATTCCCTTGTCCTTGCAGGGAATTAAAGAATGCCTCTATGGAGTGGAATTAAACTCCCTGCATGTCAGTCTATTCGTTGTTTTGTTATTATGAAACTGACTCTTGCTAAGGGGCTTTGTAAAAGGAAAAACAAGCATTTGCAAAGTAATAGGTCTCAATTTTTTTTAATTTTAGCTATTGGGGTTGTAAATGACAATGTGTTCTACCTATGTTTTTTTGTTTGGCATATAGTTGATGTATGAATAGAGATATAGCTGTAGCAATATATAGAAGACTTAGAATGAGGAATTACCACTGGGACTAGAAAAGCAGCTTTAGCATTGTGAGGCAGATTTAGAAGGAGGAATTGCTGTTGAGTGCAGAGAAGCTGGTAGCATCAATGTGTAGAGTATTTAGAATGAGGAATTACCAACGGGACAAGAGAAGCAGTAGTAGCAATGTTTAGAGTTTTTAAAATGAGGAATTATTAATAGGATGAAAATGCAGTTGTAGCAGAGTGTGGAGGATTTAGAATGAGGAATCATTGATGAGAGCAGAGAAGCAGCTGCAGCAGTGTGTAGAGGAGTTAGAATGAGGAATTACTATTGGGGCAAGAGAAGCAGCTAGCAGAACTGCCTAGAGGAGAAAGGATGAGGAATTACTATTGGGGCTAGAGAAGCAGCTAACAGCACTGCCTAGGGGAGTGAGAATGAGGAATTACCATTGGGAACACACGAAGCTGTAGCACAGCTTAGGGGACTTAGAATGGGGAATTACCACTGTGACTAGAGATAAAACTGCAGCACTGCCTAGTAGAGTTAGAATAAGGCATTACCAATGGGAACAGCGTGGCAGATACAGGCAGTTTTAGAGGATTTAGAATGAGGTGGAACACAGTCCACTACACTGGATGCATGAGTCCAGTAAACTAAGTTTATGAGATAGGCAAACACAGTGTAATTAAAGTGGTGTATAATATTTAGTATTTTATACATGTGCATGTACAGACAATATAGTGAAAACTACTGTGTAATATATTGCGCTGCTTAGGCCGCGATGCAGCGCATAGCTGATAGTTGTGAACTATTCTTTTAGTCACTGAGAGCCCAAGTAGGTGTGAGGTTACTGCTACACCGCTGGAGGAGAAGATAAGTTATTTATTTAAAAGCTGAGTTAGCAGCAAACGAATCCTCGACAGACATACACCGCACAAAACTAGCAGCGAACACGTCTGTCACACCGGCACAAATAGCAAATATAAACACAGTGCTCAAAGCCCATTACTAGAGGTTCATGGTTAACCCCTTTGATGCTCATGACGAGCTGAGCTCGCCATGAGTTGCGCCGCTCGCATGCTCATGACGAGCTCAGCTCGTCATGTAACGCGGTATATCGAAAAAAGCCGCACAGCGCAAAAATGACCGCAGCACGCATGCGGTTAAAAAAGAAATGCAAAAAAAGTAGTGGGACTGATTTTATTGATCTTAGAAGGATCAAAGTCTAAGTGAACCTGCCACCAGGAGGTGGAACAGTGGCCCATACAGTGGATGTGTTAGTCCAGTAAGACACCAGACTCGGCTTACAAGGACACACAGTAGAAAGTGTTAAATAATATTTAGTACTTTATGCATGTGCATATAAAGAAAATATGGTGAAAACTACTGTGAAATATAGCGGAGCTCCCACTTTTTTATTTTTTATTTACCATTGAAGACCGAGACAGCCAAATAAAAACGGAAGTAAGGCATAAGTCGATTTTGCACGGTACATAGGTCATTATACAGTACTAAAGAAAGGGACTGTATAGGTACGCTTTTTTAATGTATATTGTTTGTTGTTGTGAAAGAGAGACATGCTTTTCGTTTGGAAAGCGTTCACACCTTACTGTAGTTCATGCAAGAATGGTGTGAGGAGGAAGGAGGTTTGAAAAAGGACTGAATCATTTCCACTTGTGTAGTCAATGGGGGTGCATAGCGGTACAGATCGCTATCGGGGCCTGCCAGTGCATCCTGTCTCTGACCTTAAACATTCAGTCAATTGCCCTTAAAGAGAGGCTGAGAAGAATAAAACCAGAAGACACCCTAAAACATGTTTTATTTTCACTCAAAAAAATCTTGTACCAGTTTAGTAAAGGAGAGAAAGACCCAGAATCTTGTACCAGTTTAGTAAAGGAGAGAAAGACACAGAATGAAAGTTTTTCAAAATGTATTGAAGTACTTGTCTAAAAGTAACGGATGCATTTATATTGTTTATTTCAAAACATTACGTTTATAGACAAAGTGCAAGGAGGATATAAAAGCGTGTTGGCTCACTAGGTGATTATGCCCCAGTAAGTGTTGGCTTGTAAAACGTACAAACATTCCACACATGGCTTCAGATGAGTGTTGCCAGTCTGATGTAGACCACAACAAAAAGAAAAGTGCCCCCACATAAAATTGCGGCGAAAACCGGGTGCAAAGAAAGATTAGCTTGGTGTGTAGAGAGAGAGCTTCGGAAAAGAGCCCAGCCGAACCAACCCTTCCACATACTCCAATAGAAAAAAAATACAAAAGTCAAGTGATGTGTGTTAATACTTTGGTGGGTTTGTGACGCCTATAGTCAAGTTCCAAGCTAAACATTGGTAAAATCAAGCAAAAATACTAGGAAAACTGTCAGGCAGGTTAGAAAGCATAAATAGTATCCAAAGAAAGGGGGGGACTAGGAGCTGTTATGAAGAAACAATAAAGGTCCTGTACCAATGTTCCTAAGGAAATCGTCATAAACATTACGTGGTATCAGTTCCTAAGAGAGAGAGAGAAAAAAGGGGGAGCTCAACAACCCTTATGGTTGTGAGTGAATATTTGTCTCCAGACAAAGGTTGAGTGGGTGTGAGGTGGAGGTTGGCATCTGTTCTTGTGGTTAGAAAGCATGTCAGGTCACTAGCCATTAGAGCCCCAATAAGAATTTCTAAATAAGTGTTGCCCGTTTTAGGAAGAGCTGGATAACAGACCAATGTGAAAAGCCCAATGTTATCCTGCATAGTTCAAAGACCCTTCTTTACTGCGGTGCTCATATTGCTACGTGCAAATCATGTAACTGAGACTGAGGTAATCAGATACTGTTTTGCAAACATTCGATTCGATTCTTTATCTTTATTTCGGCACCATTTTTACCATAAAAGATGTTCAAAACATTATTTAAAAAGTACAAATTACAGGGATGATAAATAATTTCAATTAAACACGAGCAAATTGACAACAGTAAAAAGTTCAAATTGATGCTTAAGCAACCTAGCAATTACTGTACATCCATTATATCTTCTATAGCAGTCAGTTATAAAGTGCTTGTGCGAATATATTTAAACAGTATTAGTCAAAAACCTGCGCTTATGCCACATTGCTGTCAAAAATTTTGCTACAACAAAAACAATCGAACTAGTTAGATCTGTTTTAATCCATTATATATTCTATAGCAGTCAGTTATAAAGTGCTTGTGCGAATACATTTAAACAGTATTAGTCAAAAACCTGCGCTTATGCCACATTGCTGTCAAAAATGTTGCTACAACAAAAACAATCGAACTAGTTAGATCTGTTTTAAGAATTCTATAAGCCTGCATACAATGAGTAAATCCAACATTTTTACAGAGAGGTATGAGCCAGTACCTTCTTGACTTTTGGTATGCTGGACAAAAAAAAAAAATGCAGGTCATTTTCCAGATCACAATTACAGCCAGGGCAGTTTATTGGGGAAGATAGGCACCATTTGCTGGTTAGGGCTCTAATTGGTAGGGTGCCATATCTCCATTGTAGGTATAATTTTCTAGTTAAAATAGGAAAAATATCATCCAAGTCATGCTCAAAATAGTAAAAATCTTTAACTTTAAAAAAAGATTCAGTTAGGGTGCCGATTTGTGGGTTGTGTATGGAGGCAGTTAATTTGTTGTCATAGTATAATCTTGGCAGGTGCTTGCGTGAAACTGTGTTACAAGCTGTCTCCGGATCGGACCACAGTAGTGGTACTCCCAGTTTCCCACATTCATTTTTTATATACTTGAACCATGGGATTTTCCCCACATTCAGTAGGCTTAAAATTTCTGAAAGTTCCTGCCTATAGTTAGGGAGCTCCGGTGTGATCCAGAGCCTCCGCCAGAATGTTAGCGGTCTAAGTCCCAGATCCTCGTCTATAGATCTAAGGCCCATATCGAGCCTCAGCGGTACAAAAGGAGTTCTGGAGGGCAAGAATAACAGCTGTCTAAGAGATTTGTTTTCAGTGACAACAATCTTGGGTCTACACAAGTAGCCCCAGAGTTCGTCGCCATAGGTGACTGCCCCCCTTGCCTGCATTTTATATATCTCCAGGGGTGGGCCAATAGGTTTGATGGTGGATGTGTTAGAGAGCTTAAGAATGCCCCCTGCTAATTGGGCCAGTTTGAGTTAAGATTTGATTTGATGGGGGGCCCAAGTCATACTTTCATTTATAGTCACCCCCAAATATTCGAAAATCTGAACCCTTTCCAACCTTGTGGTGCCTATTCTAGGATTTGGGCGTGTAGTTGCAGGGGGATTAAAAATCATAAATTTAGTTTTGAGGGCATTTATCTCTAAGCCCCGATCAACACAAAATGCCTCAAAACCGTCCAACACACGTTGGATCCCCATTGGAGATTTAGACAGCAGCAGCGTGTCGTCTGCGAACATAATCGCAGGCACCCTACTGCCGGCAAGCTTGGGGGCATCACTATTCGGTATCCCATTAAGATGGGCGATTACCCCGTTGACATAGAGGCAAAACAGAGTGGGTGCTAAAACGCACCCCTGTCTCACCCCCCTGTCAACGGGGAATCTAGATGACAACAAGCTGTTTCTCCCACACCTAACCCGTGCGAAATTCTCTTCATGGAGCCTCATTAGTATATTCAGGAGTTGGGGTGGGATACCCAACTCTAGGAGCACAGACCAGAGTTTCCATCGTGGGACCAAATCAAAGGCCGCGCGTAAATCCACAAAGACCATGTATAGACTACCGCCCTCAATCCTGACAGTTTTCCAAAACAATAGGGTCAGGCGGAAAATTTGGTCCATTGTGGATATTTTTTTTCTAAACCCTGCCTGCTAGGAACTCAATATTGAATGTTCATCAATCCAGTCCTGGAGGCGATCAAAGATCATCCTCGTGAAGATCTTTTGCGGCACATCGATGAGGCTGATGGGCCTGTAGTTGGCTGGGAGCAGAGGAGAGCCCTTCTTGAAGATAGGGACAATCTCTGCGCCCAGCCAAGTACAGGGGACTGCCATGCCCCTCAAGACTGCATTGAAGATAACTAAAAAATATGGGGCCCATACCTTGGGTTTGTGCTTAAAGAGGTCGCCCGGGAGTTTATCCAACCCCAGGGCTTTTCCAGATGCAAGTTTGGATATTGCAACACAGACCTCCTCCTTATTAAAGTCCTCCCCATCAAATTGTGGGGTCGGTTTTGGCAACGTCCCCCCTGGGTCCCTAACTAGTTCAAAATTATCCGCTACATACAGGGCACGGAAGTGGTCCTCCCACACATTGGCGGCTATATTTGCTTCGACGGCCAATGATGGCTCGGCAGACCCCGTGTTCACAATTGACCAAATTTTACGTGAGTCTCTGGTTGCAAGGGCAGCGGTTAGATTCACCCAGTTATCATGGTCCCATTCCATCTTAGCACAGCGCATTAAGCGCTTGTATTCAGTTCTCCTAGCTTGTATTATTGGTTTATTAGTGTTTTGTTTCACAGACAAAACTAAGTATGCCTTCGCCTTTCTGCAGACGGCATTGAACCATGAGGGTCTATTACCCCTAATCTTCCACTTTGTCACGCAGGGGTTGAGCACCTCTGCCAGATTGCTGGGTAAATCCCCATGAAGGGCCCAAAGCTTTTGATACATGTCCGGGGAATGGGGTTGCGTGGTTAGAGCACTAACCTCTTCAAATACAGGGACGATCCGAGCATACAGCTTGGCAACGTCCTCAGGGTGTGCTACTAATTTATCCCACCTGACTCTGCGTCTATCATTGGATAGAGTCATCCTCAAGTCACGGTCATCACTGCCCTCGTAGTTGTCTTTAAGAATGCCAGGAAAAGACATTTCCAGATTTAGCGCATTATGATCGCTCTCGTCTCTTGGGATAACCCTGAAGTCAGTGACCTTGGACCAGGAACAAGTTTCAACCAGTATGTAATCCAGCTGAGACTCCTGTCCCGGCTTATTGAATGTGCATTTTGGGGTATATCAGATCGCACACGTCCATTACAAGCCCTGATTGAATGGTTTAATGTTAGTGCTGTGATTTGAACGGCTAAGTGTGTCCATGACCTGGGTGAGGGGGCCGCTGTTGATCGTATTACCCAATAATCGTCTTCTTCCAGAACTGCGCCATCCATCAAGCCTATTAGTGGCTCGAAATGACATTTCAGATCACCCCCTACTACAAACGAGGTGCCACAGGGTGCCACCAAGTGTTTCAGCCCCACGTTTCCTTTTTGGAACAGCTCCCTGCCGGTTCCCCCGTAACTGCCGGGTGTTTGGCTTTTCAAGGCTATCGACTAGCGGATTATCAGTCATATTGGGTGGCAAATTAGTCTCAAGTATGGCTGGTAGAGTAGAATCTCTGCGTAATGAGACACTACCCCTAGAACGTGGAGACTCAATAGATATTAAGTTATCGCCACGCTCAGAAGGTTTATTAGCGGGCAAGTCTGAGCCTCTCTCAGGTGCTCTAGCATCTGCTATGCGGCCCAGCAAGGATCTCTTGGCAGTGGCAATTTCCTGGGAGAGTCGGCGCTCCATTATAGTTATTTCATGGGATAAAAGAGAGCTGGCTCTGATAATAAAATTGTCCAATGTACCTGCTACATAGCCACCAGACATCGTTGCTTTGCTCCTTGTCTCCCGTCCCGCCATTATCCTCGATTGGGGTGTACAAATGTTTCTACTTTTGGCAAAAAACCCAGTTCACACCACAGTACAGACAGAAAATCCAAGGGGGGTGGCCCGGTCCAGTCTCTCTCGGTCTAGAATGGGCTAAAACGGGCCCGCCCTTGGCCCTGGCTTCCCCCGGCGTGCGCCCGCGCACGTCCCGCATAGCTGGAAGAGGTGGTCAAATAAGTACGTCTAGGCAGAGTGCGGAAGCAATGAGGGAAGAGGACACAGCTGTGGCGAAAATGGGCTGCTGGTCCTCGCAGTCCCTGACGAAACAAACTCCTCCAAACGAACAGGCAAGCAAAACTGCTGCGAGCGGCTCCCGCTGAGCGGGGGCCGCGAGCAGTATTTGTCCAGGCAGAGGGCGGGAGCAATGAGGGAAGAGGACACAGCTGTGGCGAAAATGGGCTGCTGGTCCTCGCAGTCCCTGACGAAACAAACTCCTCCAAACGAACAGGCAAGCAAAACTGCTGCGAGCGGCTCCTGCGGAGCGGGGGCCACGAGCAGTATTTGTCCAGGCAGAGGGCGGGAGCAATGAGGGAAGAGGACACAGCTGTGGCGAAAATGGTCTGCTGGTCCTCGCAGTCCCTGACGAAACAAACTCCTCCAAACGAACATGCAAGCAAAACTGCTGCAAACATTCATCTATGGCTTAGGCTGCATTGTAGCGCACAGCTGATACTCTGTGAACTATTTCTTTTAGGCACTAAGGGCCCAAGTAGGTGTGAGGCTGCTGCTGCACTGATGAGGGAGGAGATAAGTTATTTATTTAAAGGCTGATTTAGAAGCAAACATATCCTGGATGCACATACACAGAACAAAACGAGCAGCGTATACGTCTGCCACACCAGCACACACAGCAAATATAAACACAGTGCTCAAAGCCGAAACCCCCAAAAAGCATTGGCAGCGATTGTATCGACTCTAGAAGGATGAAAGGCTAAGTGGACCCACCAGTATTTGGTACAGTGACTATGAGGTGAAACACAGGCCCCTACAGTGGATGCTTTAGTCCAGTATGCCACCAGACCAAGCTTACCAGAAAGGCAAACACAGTATGATGAAAGTGGTCAATATCGTTTCATATTTTATACATGTGCAAATACTGAGTACTCAAAGCCCATCTAGAGGTCAATGTTTAAGAAAGAAACACGAAAAAAGCAGCAGTGCTGATTTTATCAACTTCAGAAGGATGAAAGTCTAATTGGACCCACCAGGATTTGAACCTGTGACAATGAGTTGGACCCCAAGTGTCTACAGTGTATGCATTAGTCCAGTAGGCCACTAGACCCAGTTTGAAAGAATAGCAAACACAATATAATTAAAGTGGTAAATAATATTTAGTATTTTATACATGTGAACATTTAGGAAATATGGTGAAAACTACTGTGAAATATAGCACTGCTGCCGCATTATTATTTTATATTGCCCAAAGCTCAGCCTAGAAATCCACAGCAGAGCTAATAAGTGTTGGTGTTTCAAATTCCAAGGCTGCGTAATCTTGAATCTACCTTATGCCTCTATAATCAACTTCCAGACACTCCCTGCACCTTTAACTTATTTTTTGCAAGTCCCTGCCTTCTCCCTTTGTGATGGTTTTTCCATCTTTCTCTTCCTCCGTCTTTATGCTATGTGTGGTTTTCCCTCTCTTACTCTCTGAAAATGTCAGATGAAAAAAAGTCGGGTCCCCAAAAAATGTGGGCCGGCGGGCTCAACCAACAGCCACTTGCTCAAATTAGGCACTGGCTGCAATAGTGATAATATTATAGCCTGTTTCTTGAAATATTGATTTATTGTTTAATTCATTCACTGATTGACCTAATATTAAACATTTGAAGTGTCCTGGCACTATTGCAGTAGTGTTGTGAACCCCCTGCTCCACTAGCTTTAGTGGAGGAGGTGAAGGTGTTACCAAGTCCCAGAACAATGGGTAACGAACTAACAGTGAGAAAAACTGCACCACCTTGGTTCGCTTGTTGCAGTGACTGGACTTCAAGGGGGATGTCGTCTCCTGCTGATGGCCTGCCTATATGCAACTACAACCTCCAGAAGGCATCCACCGGCTGCTTCAACTCCTGCAAGAGACAGTTACAGGGAATCCGAGTCCCGCCTTCGACCTCAGTTCCTATCTTCCAAGGCTGATAAGATGTCCATTTTCTGTTTGGACAACATTTGCATTTGGTAAAATCTATATTCCAAGTAAAAAGTATCTTGCCATAAATGGAAAAGTAAGTACTGTGTTAATACTTTGGTGGGTTTGTGACGCCTATAGTCAAGTTCCAAAACAAACATTGGTAAAATCAAGCAAACATAATAGGAGAACTGACAGGCGGGTTAGAAAGCATGTCAGGTCACTAGCCATTAGTGTACCAAAAAACACAAAAAAACTGCTTGCCCTTTCAGACTTTGAAGTCTGCAGAAAATTATAATTTGTTTTAAACCAGAATATATTTGGTGTACAGCATTTCTATCTGCCAAATCTAATTTTTAAATCACATCATGTTTATATTAATCTTGGCGTTTACGAATGAGAAACATCCAACATGCTGGTAGATTGAACATGCAACCCTTCTCAGGTGTGGTGCCATTAATGGTCTAACTGATAGCTTTATTTTCTTGAATGCATGTTTGGCCCCTTTTGTGCCAATAGTGGCACACATAATTGATTGTGTTTGTCAAACTTTCTAAAATGCTGATCCGAAAAATGTACTCTTGATGTGTCAATTGTCCTGGAGAGAGAAAGGAAGTGCGAGAGGGATTGAAGCAGGGAGAGAAGAAGGAGAAGAACAAGAGGGAAGAACAGGGACAACATGAGGGGTATGAGGGAGAGAAATAGACACATGGGAAGAGGAGTTAGAGGGCAGAAAAGAGAAAGAGACACAAATGAATATGGAACGGAATGAGATATGCAGAGATAGGCATAGCAATAATAGTGTGATTGGAGAAGAGAGGGTGGGACAAAAAGTAGAAGGGACAAGAGAGGAGGGCAAGATAGGAAAAGAGACAATGGAAGGAAGGTGACGAAAAAGGAAAAAAGAGATAAAAAGCCAAAAACAGCAAGGAGTGCAATAAGAGGAGAGAGACAAAAGGAGAACTGAGCCACACTGAAAGTGAGAAGAGAGAAAATGGAAGAGAAGGAGAGATAGAAGATGGGACTGACAGAGGAAAGATAGAGGGGGCGAAGATTAGTCCTTAAAGAGAGCCAGCTCGGTTGTAAATCCAAGTGGGGGGAATTTATTTTCTTCTGGCTACTCCCCTGCACTATTGATTGGCTTAGACTCAGTGAGGCAATGAAGGAGTGTTAGAAATTGGGTTTCTGGTTGACAGAGGTATTCACCCTGTCTAAGAAGGAACCACAATCTTATTCAGGGTATGTCAGATACACACCATACACTAACTTGTGCTCACCCTCTGATAGCTTGGCACAGAGCATGCAGGCATTATTTAAGAGGCAGTGTGTAAAGTATTTGTGTAACACTTCAAGCAGTAACCCAGTGAAAACACAACAACAAGACTCCACATCAGTCTGGGAAAATAGACTATGATTTTATTAATAAAACAAGAACCATATGACAAAAATCCAATAAGTAGAAGTTGAGATATGAATTTTTAAAGATTAAAAGTGAAAAATAGTGCTTAGAAGCAATAAGCACTTATGCAGTTATTTGATTGCCCTGGACCGGGCCAAAGTCAAGAGGTCAGGCCAACTGCAATGGAGCGCAGACTGGATACAGGAGCCATACAAGGCCAGCTGAACAAAAGTACACTGATCCTGGTCACAATTGCATGATGCAGATTGCAGCCAAGTGATGCATCAGTGTTGATTCTGCAGTCGAGGTGATACATCTATTTTCTCCACACCACAATGGTGATGAGCCAGTTCTGAAGATAAAGCACAGGGCCTGAGGTGCTTTGGTTCCAAAGCTGATGTGCTGGGTTTCTCTGCGTCTTTGCAGTGCACAGAGGTCTTTTCTTCCTGTCCTGGATCTGGACTCACTACAGGGTGGTAAGCAGCCCTTTCTGTGTTGACAAAACACAGCCTATTCAGGTGTAAGTAAGGCAGTGCAGGGCTCTGCCCTCCTTATCAAGCCAGTTAATGGTCCATTAAGGCCCATAAAGTCACACCTAAGCTCTCATTGTGTTTGGCTGTCTAGAAGAAATGTCAAAGCCCCGCTTTCACCCACCCCAGACGTGTATTCAGAGACAGGCAGCAGGCACCAAATGGTTAATTAAGAAAATGCCACTTTTCTAAAAGTGACTTTATCAAAATTACAATTTGAGATCTGACTTCGCTATCAATAGTGATTTTAAATTGGGATTCAAGAGACTCCAAACATGTGGGGTCCAATCTTCTTCCTAATTGGAAATTACCCATATACAATGTAATAAGGTAATCACAATGTTATCCTATTGGAGAGATTGGCCTTGCAGTAGTGAAAAACAAATGTGACTGTTTTTCATTTCTAGGGCATGTAAATCTTGAAAGTACATATCCTACCTTTTAACTACACTGTCCCCTGCCCTTAGGCTATCCAGGGCCTACCTTAGGGTTTACTTATATGCATGAATAAGGAAGGTTTAGACCTGTCAAAAGTGTTAACTTGCCAGGTTGACATGACAGTTTATAACTGAACACACAGCCTCTGCAATGACAGGCCTGATTAATGTTTCAAGGGCTACTTAAGTGTGTGGCACAATCAGTTCTTCAGTTCCCCTAGTAGCATTCAATGTACATGCCCTGGGCACATATAGTGCAATTTACAAGGGACTTGCAAGTACATTACATGTGTAAATTGTGGATAAATCAATCAAATCATGTTTAGGGGAGAGGGCACATGCATCTTCACACTAGTTAGCAGTGGTGAAGTGCTCAGAGTCTTAAAGCCAACAAAAACAAGGTCAGAAAAGAGGAGGAGGAAGACTAAAAGTTTGAGGTGACCCTTCAGAGAGAGAAATTTTTGAATAAGGAGCGAAAAAGATACATTTTATGATTTCATGTGTGTTTAGGAGGCGTGGGGCGTTTGTGTCTGCGTGTTGATATTGATAATTCATGTTTAAAGTTATTCACTATTTATATTTGTTCCAATAATGATGTATGACTATTTTTAGCCAGAAGAAAAACAGAAAAAGAATGTGGAAGTGGTCTCTATGGAAACAGATTCTGTATTATAACTTTGAAATTAAATCATGAAGTAGCACACACCATGTTCTGTAATGCAGTTTTAGACTGTGTGAATTGAGGCATTGTTTCTTGGAAATATATTTCAAGGTGAGATAAATATAGTCTACTGCTTAGATGCATTTGGATCAACTTATGCTCTAATAGCCTTTGACCTCATGTGGATGTATGGAAGTGTGTGGTGCAGATTCTTTAAAATATATGTGAAGTTTTCTGAGAAAGAAGTAATTTTTTCACTGCCACTACTTTAATAAAACATATGGTGTGCAGTAGTAGTAATGTTTTTATTTTGGCTGAAATGCCATAAAAGAAAATATCATTTGATGAGTGTGCTCATAAATTATGTGTGCATCCCTGCTTTGGGCACTCCGATTGGGTTCGTCAGAAAGACAGACTCCACTGTATTTTGAAGTGTGTTTATTGTTCATTAAATATTAGTATTGCATATTCAATTCCTTTCTTTTTCATTTCAATTTATCAATATGGTAATTTCCAAAACATCGCTCCGATGCATTTCGGGCGGAAATCGCCCTTTCTCAAGGAGCCCTGAAATTAAAAACAGCAATGGTTTGCTAAATAGCCTATCATCATAACACGTACAAGAAAATTATATCCAACATTCCTTAAGCTTAGTGATGTTCTAACCAAGGTGGCTGGTGTTGCCAAGGTGTTATCATGCGTGTTTTACAGTGTTACTGTCATTTTAATAAAGTCGGTGTTCGACGTGGAAAACACAAAGTGATTAACCGATTGTGTGACTGTCCACCTAGAAAGGTGCATGCGTGGGGTAGAGGATAAGAGATAAAACCCAACAGTTTAAAACGCAAGTTAAAGGGAGCTCACGTGATCTCTGAATCCAAACGATTCAAGTGTAAGCTGTAGATAAAAACCAAAGAGAAGTTCAGCGTTAATGGCGGTTGTTACAGCGATACTGAGTTGGTTCCTAGGCTTTACATGCAAGCGGGAGAACCCAACTTACTTAAATGGGTGAAGGTCCAGGTAGTTTCCAGACATCCTGCATCTGATCGGGATCTGGCTGTCCGAATGTTTAAACCGGCGTTCAAAAGCCGGTATAATGCTCAGCGTGCTGATGCACTTGCAACTAACATCGAAAGGAGACTTACGACCAGACTCAGAAAAGAGTGTCGGCCATATTGAGTGAGTCAAGGATAATGACAGAACGAACTGAAATGGACATGTCAATACGCGTGAGGGGCAGTACCTATAACACGGAGCTAGTTCATGTCAATTGTCAATGAATGTAAATCACTTGTTTAAGATATGCAGTGTGAAACGTGAAAATGACACATTAACATGCCTGAAGCTGGCAGATGTAACGCTTATGAACATGTTGGATATGTAAGGGTAATAAATGCAGCGGCACAGCAGAAATAAGTGTCCAAATGTACCAAGATGGGTACTTATAAAAAGCAACTAAATTCAACACGGTCATTTAAACCAAATGGTTTCAAAGATTGCATGCGATATATCCACGCAATTTCTCTTCGTAAAAGAGCTTTGTTGTTGTCCTTGCCTTCTTTCTTCTCAATAAGCTCTAGTACCATGAATTTTAATTGTGCCACACTGTGATTGTGTTCTAGAAAATGTATGGTAACACTGGATCTCTCTTGTTTTGTCCGTATGTTTGATTTGTGTTAGTTTAAACAAACTTTTATTTTCCTTTCTGTTTTTCCAATATAGATTTTCCCACATGGGTTTTTTAGCAAATAGATTAGATTAGAAGAATCACAAGTGGCATTCACATTCACTTTAATCTCGGTGCCCTTCATGGTGTGGTTTATTTTGTTGCCCTTAATGATGTTGTTACAACTGTTGCAGTTGAGACAGGGTCGTGTTCCATTGTCCTTAATTTGTTGGACAGCATCTTTGGATAGGATTTCTCTCATATTGTTTGCTCTGGTGTATGCAAATATCGGAGGATGTTTGAATAGATCTTTAAATTCGGGTTCAGATGATAGAATCCGCCAATGGTTTAATATGATTTTTCTGTATCTTCCGCTTAATGTTGAGTACTTTGAAACTAACACCATCCTGGTGTCTTCTGTTTTGATCGCTCTGCTGAGTGCTTTTTCACGGGTGATGTTTGATGCTTTGCTCATAGCCTCGTTGACTGTTTTCTGTGGATATCCTCTCTCTGTGACTCTTGTGTTCTGACTGCACCCCACACAACATGACTCTCTCCCAACCCATCTCCCCCCCCACTCTTTGCACTCCTGCCACTCCTAGCCCTCACTCCTCCCTCAACCTCTCCCCTCCCCCACTCTTTGCACTCCCGCCACTCCTGGCCCTCACTCCTCCCTCAACCTCTCCCTCCCCACTCTCACTCCCTTCTACCACACTGTCACCCCCGCAACGCCCAGCCTCCACACGTCCCGCAATTGCCTCACCCCCCTATCATTGATTCCCTGTCCAATAACACCAACACCATCACTAATCCTTTCACTCCCCCCCCCAACCTCCCTACCTACCCGAACACCAACACACTCACTAACACCTCCAACTCCAAATCCAACCACTTCTTTAACACCCCCACCCCTCTCACCCCCTACTCCAGTAACCTAGACACTTGCTCTCCTTCAGTGCCCTCCCCCAACTCCTTACCCAACCCCACGCTGGACACGATCATGGCCACCCTCCTCCAAGTGAGAGAAGAACTCCACACCCTCAAAGAAATACTCCTCACACACCCCAGACACCCCCCTCCCACCACCACTTCTCAACCAAACAACATATCCCCCTCACATCCTACTCACCCCCTACATTGGACCTCTATCCCCTCTCGCAATACCTCCAACCACCCCGTCGCACCATCAAGACTCTTTCGGACCTCGACATACACACCCTACTCCGCACATATGTCCCGGCTCGCCAAAACCTCTTAGCCACCACACACCTGTCCATTCCTACGATTCTCTCCAACCCTCTCAGACACCCCACGCATAATAACAAAGGCTCCGTCCCCAACAACCTCACAAAAGTCCAACTCACTCTAGATCCCTCCTCCTCCCTCTGCACCCCCAGACTCAAATGCACAATTCTCAACTGTAGATCGGCCCAAAGACACTCCTCGGAGGTCGCTGGTCTCATCATTTCTTTGAACCTTGACCTAGCCATCCTAACTGAAACATGGCTAACTGAATCTTCTACTCCTATCATGGATATCCTAGTCCCCCCCAACTACTGCATCATTAGACTTGACAGGTCCAGCAAGACAGGCGGTGGAAGTCAGTGCATTTACAAGAGCAACCTCTCAATTAATAAAGTCACCGCCCCTTCTCTTACCTCCTGTGAATACATCTGCCTTGATGTCATCAGTGAAAACAAACCTGTATGTTCACTACACATCATCTACCACCCTCCTGGGGACAACCTCACCTTCTCCCAACAACTCATGGACACAATCTCAATCAACTCAGGACGGCAAAACACACAAATTTACCTTGGCAATTACAATCTTCACTGGAATGATTGCAGTGACGCAGTGGTTAATAGCCTCAAAAATGTCCTTAACGCTTCTGACCTCACCCAAATTTGCAACAGCCCGACCCATGACAAAGGCTCTATCCTCGACCTTATCATCTCCAAAGAAGGCACTATTCAACTTGATTCAATCCAACCCTGTGACTGGTCAGATCACCATATTGTCACATTCTTCATCAAGGAAAAAGTTAAACGTATCCCGGTCCAATCCTCCAAGCCCAAAGTTTGGAAAAGAGACCTAAAAAAACTCAATCCAAAATCTTTACCCCCTAACAGCTGCAATCTCCTTCTCCCCCCTACCGGCGTTACTGACGTTCAGTATTTAACTGACCACTATCTCAACGCTATGACCTCAATAATCAATGAGGCTGCACCGATGCAACTGAAAAGAGTCTCCACCAAGATCTCCAACCCTTGGTACGACGGGAGTCTCAATGAAGACAGACGGGCCATGCGAATGGCAGAGCGCACCTGGAGATCTGTTCCCTCGGCACTGCACCTAAAAATTCTGAAGAAAAAGAGAAACGCATACTTCAGGAAAATAAAACGCTCAAAATCAGATTTCTTCAGACTCCAGCTCGACCAAGCAAAAAACCGTCCAAGAAAACTGTTCGAGCTAATCCGATCACAATCCAAGGAACAACCCCAAGCAGTCGACACTATGGGCAATGCACCTTCCTGTGAAGATTTCTCTGCTTTCTTTAACCAAAAAATTGACAACATAAGGAGCGATCTCCTCATTGACGCAAGCCTTTACTCCAAACCCCACTGCATAACACCCAATGAACCAAAAAACAATGCGACAGGGTCATCCTTTGGCACTTACTCTGAAGAAGAAATTGACAGACTTCTCAGCACCCTGAAACCATCCAATCACCTCACTGACCCTCTTCCTGCTAACGCTGTAAAAGACTTCACCCCTTTGCTCCTCCCACTCTGGACTAAAATTATCAATAGCTCACTTCAACAAGGAACCATCCCTACTCCCTCAAAGTTGGACAAGTTACACCTAAAGAAACCAACAGCCGACCCCACTGATCTAAACAACTACCGTCCTATTACCAACATTCCCACTCTCGCCAAACTGTTGGAAAAATGCGTTCAACTACAATTGACAAAGCACATAGAACAGTTTGATCTCCTCAACCCTCATCAATCAGGCTTCCGAGCAGGGCACAGTACCGAAACTGCTATGACTCACATAATTGACGACGCGCTCCAAATTTTAGATCAAAATGATACCTGCCTCCTCATCCTTCTTGATCACTCTTCAGCATTCGACACTGTGAAACATGAGAACTTACTCGAACTCTTAAACACAAAAATGGGTCTATCTGGGACTGTTCTTCAGTGGTTCACCTCCTTTCTACACAACCGGTCTCAGAAATTCAAGAGCAACAACTTGATGTCCTCTCCAGTACCTGTATCGTTAGGTGTCCCCCAAGGATCCTGCCTATCCCCTACTTTGTTCAACCTAGTTATGGAACCTCTCACCACCTTGCTACAAGCATCCAATGTACACTTTCACATGTACGCCGATGACACTCAACTATATCTCAAACTACAATCCCCCAAAGACATTATGCGTCTGAACTCAACGATCAGAAGCACCCAATCCTGGCTGGCCGATAACCACCTCAAACTCAATGCTATGAAAACCGAGTTCCTTCTGATCTCACCTCCCGCGAAAATCTCTACCACTCAAACCTGGCTTAAACACCTAACTGCACTCAATGTCCAACCGACCATCGTGGATTCAACAAAATCTTTAGGCATAATACTTGACGCCAATCTCAACATGCAGCAGCATATCAGCAAGGCAACTAAGGGAGCGAACTTCCAAATAAATACCTTGAGGAAACTTAAACCCTTCCTCCCAGCCAAAGACTTCCAAACTGCAGTACAAGCACTAGTCATCCCTCGCATAGACTACGGCAGCATTGCCCTCTGCGGTCTCCCCCTAACTACAACTGCACCCCTAAGAGCTTCACTAAACGCAGCAGCAAAACTCATCCCTGGATCTAAAAAACACTCACATATCTCCCCTGACTTTAAATCCCTGAACTGGCTGCCTTTTGAAGCCAGAATACATCTGAAAATTGCGTGCATGACGCACAAGGCTGTACACCTGAACTCACCCGGCTACCTCACTCAGAAGCTGACAATTTCCGGCGGGTACAGAACCACCAGAAGTACGAACAATCTTCTGCTGAAGCCTCGAAGATTCCGGAAGGAAAAAACTTACAAACGCTCCTTCTCAGGAATGGCGCCTAGGATCTGGAACTCACTCCCTCCTGAAACCAGGCTCATCCCCTCCACTCTTCTATTTAAGAAAGAAGTTAAAGCTATCCTCATGGCTAAATACACTTGAACTACTACTTTTGATCTTTTAAGACTCTGTGTCGATCTGTACTACTTGTTTGATCCCTTTGCACCACATGTGTTTTACTTGTATTATCGACCTAACTGATTGTTCATGCTTCCTCTTATTTGTACTACTTACATTGATGACCTACCTTCCTAACTATGCTCCCTCGTGTACCCACCCTACCACTCACTTACCCCTTGCCTTTGTAAAGCGCTCTGTTATCTGCAAAGATCTTGTTCGCGCTATATAAAACTTTCAAAATAAATAAATAAAATAAATCTCCCTCATGCGTTTGACACAAACTTCTGGGTTTGAGACGATGCTTTTGACTTGCAACATTTGGCTGTAAGGCAAATGGCGTTTTAGTGAGTTCTGATGAAAGCTGGAATGATGCAATGTATTATTGCGGTCTGTCTCTTTTCTGAATAAATCGGTTTCCAATCCTGTGATTGTCCTTGTGATAGATGCATCCAAAAACGTTATGGTGTGCTCGCTCAGATTCCAGGTTAGTTGAATCCTGATGTCTTTGGTGTTGAGTTCAACCAAAGCTTTCTCCAAGTTCTCCTTTGTGTCGCTCCAGATAAAAAATAAATCGTCTATGTAACGGACATATATTTTCAAATTCTCCATCCAATGGGGGTTGCCATAAATATTTGTGGATTCAAACTCAGCCATGTATATATTGGCATATGTTGGCGCGGCGCAATTGCCCATGGACATCCCAGACAATTGTTGGTACCAATGTTTTTCATGGGTAAAATAGCTGTGATATAGCGTGTATATCATTAGTTCCATAAGGAACATCTGCATGGAATCAGGGATCTCGCTGTTCAGGATAGCCTTTTCTACAGCATCAATTCCTCCGCCGTGAGGGATAGATGTGTAGAGGCTCTTGACATCTGCTGTACATAGGAACAAATTCTCTCCCTCTTCAATAACCACTTCGGAAAGTTTAAGTAAAAATTCAGTAGTGTCCTTGATGTAACTCTTAAGTTTCTTTACTAATGGTTGGAGATAGCGATCCAGGAATTTCCCACTGGCTCGTGGAGGGAACCCCTTGTGGAAACTATTGGCCGAAATGGCAGGTCCATCAGATTCTTGTGTATTTTAGGCAGCATTGTTATAGTTGGGCTTCTCGGATGTTCTACCACTAAGTACTTCTTGGTGCGGTCATCAATTATCCCTTGTTCGTGTGCTTTTGTCCTTAAATCCATTAACGTTGTCTTGAATTGGCACGTTGGATTGGTTTCAAGTAACATATATGTGCTTGGATCCGAAATGTGTTCACTCACTTTAGCTTGATACATGCTGGTATTAATAATGACTAGCGCACCACCTTTGTCAGCTTTGATGCATTTGATTGCTTTATTTCCTGCGATTTTTCTCAATGTATCACTATCTTTTTGAGTGATGTTCTTTTTCATTGCTTTCTTGTAGTTGATCTTCTCCAGATCTTGTTTGACTAATGTTTCAAAGGTGTCGATGCTTTTGTGACTGCTTGGTGGCATATATAAACTCGAGGAGCGTAAACCAAGAAGTTGGTCAAGTTTCTTTTCTGTTGATGGTGGGAGGACATTTTCAAAAAAGTGGCGTAACCGTAGTTTCCTTGTTAGTTTGAACGTACTGGTCTCCAAATCCAAAAGGTTAGTGAAGGTTGTTGGAATGAATGATGTGCCTTTATGTAAAAGATTGGTTTCATATGGTGATAGTATAGTGTCTGAGATGTTTATCTCCACAGAGGCCTTCAATAAAATCATAACATTAGAAGCCCCCCCTGGAGACAAAGATTTAGAATCCGCCTGCTCAACTATCAGTAAACTGATCCTAAAGGCGCTTGATCGTACAGCACCATGGACTCATAAGGCTCCGGTTAGACGGACCAAATCCGCCTCTTGGTTCAACTGTGAACTCCGAGACCAAAAAGCAAAATGTAAAAATCACGAGAGGAAATGGCGGATACAATACCTCGAGGTAGACAGAATTGAGTATAAGAATAGTCTTAAATTATACCATGCACTCATACGAAAAACTAAGAAATCCTACCTCTGTACGAGAATCAAAGACGCCGACAATTCCATGAAGGAAATGTTTTTAGTATACAGGGAACTCTCTGATCTTACCTCATTAGCCACCCCCACGACGGGATCAGCCAAAATGTGCGATTCAATAGCTGAGTTCTTTGCAGACAAAGTGGACAAAATCTATGCAAGCTTCCCAGACAAGGCCAGAGCAGGCTGGGAACAGGTAGACAACCACATACAGACACAGGAGGATAAATGCCTCTCAGCATTCATAGTTCTGCCTAAGGAAATCTTATGCTGTATAGCCAACAGCATTAAATCAGGATCACCAAGTGATCCAGCAACCCCCAAAAGACTCCATGGCAGCATCATCATCCTGGAACCCCATATTAGTCACCTCCTGGCTCTTTCTTTTAGTTCAGGACAAGTCCCCATCCCATGGAATAAAGCGACTGTCCTGCCTCTGAGGAAAAAACCCAATATCAGTCCAGATAAGTTGGACAACCTCAGACCCATCTCCCTTATTCCCTACTTCGCTAAAATCGCTGAGAAAGCAGTGAATATACAGCTCTCAGCATTTGCTGAAGCTAATGGACTTCTCCATCCCTCTCAGTCGGGATTTCTAGCCCTTCACTCGACCGAGTCAGCCCTTCTGTCTTCAACAGAAGCCCTACGAGGATATGCTGACAAGGGCCAAACGGCGGCACTAATTCTCCTTGATCTTAGTGCCACCTTCGACACTGTAGCCCACCACACACTGCTACAGTGTCTGAAAAAGGGAGGAGTGAGAGGAAAAGCCTGGGAATGGATGCAATCCTTCCTGGCCGACCAAACTTTCCAAGTCGCCCAGGGCCAGTTTAAGTCCAAGGAAATAAAACTCAACCAGGGAGTGCCACAGGGCTCCAGTCTCAGCCCCACTCTCTTCAATCTATATGTGGCCCCCGTAGGAAGAATTACAGACACGTTTGGGGTTGAGATAGTATCGTATGCTGACGATACACAATTGACGGTAACCCTAACGCAACCAGAGAAGCAGAGCGCCACCAACTTTGCGACTTGTATGCAGAAGGTGGCACTCTGGATGGAAGACAACTGCCTTCGCCTGAATGGTAACAAAGCGAAGGTATTGATCATAGGCAAGGCTCCATCAGTATGGACTTCAGAATGGTGGCCGGAAGAGCTGGGTGATCTGCCCACACCAAGCCATCTAGTCAAGAACCTGGGGGTCTGGCTAGACAAAAACCTCATGCTCGACCACCAGACCAAACAGGTAGCAGGAACCTGTTTCGGGATACTACGGGTCCTGAGGAAAATGCTCGACCTAATGCCCGTACAAGTGCGCCAGACCATAGTCCATAGCCTGATAACATCTAGACTAGACTATGGGAACGTTCTGTATCTTGGAGCCAACGAGAAAAGTCTTTCCAGACTCCAGCGAATACAGAACGCAGCGGCCCGTCTGATCTTACAACTACCCAGGAGAGCTTCATCTAAAATAGCTCTGAAAACCCTCCACTGGCTCCCGATCAGGGAACGGGTGACTTTTAAAGCCCTATGTACAGGTCATCGTATCCTGCACGACAAAGGTCCAAGATACCTACGTGGTCTTCTGAAATGGTATGAACCCACCCGCTAACTGAGATCTTGCGGGACGGGGCAGGTACATGTCCCGAGGGTCCAAACAGCCAAAATGGGTGGAAAATCCTTCAGAGTCAAAACGGCCAAAAAATGGAACCAACTGCCAGTAGAACTGCGCACCGAACCATCAGAAACAAAATTCAGGAAAGACCTGAAGACAATACTCTTCCCCAACAACTAAAATCGAGAGAAGCGTCAGCAACGAACAACTACTATTAGCATTTACAGCGCGGGGACACACTTGCTAGTGTAACCAGGCGCTTTACAAAATACTAATAAATAAATAAATAAATGTTTATCACTAGCGATTCCCTTTCTTTTTGCTGTCCTTTTTGGTGCTTCTTGTCGATGGGGCTCCTATTTCCTTTTCTTTTGCTCTGCCTGGGTCGTCGGTTTCGCTTTGGCCTCCTTCTAAAAAAGGCCCAGATGTTGATGCATTTTCCTCAGATGAGATCGGTGTTTGTTCTATATTTCTATCATCTCCTGTGATGTTAGGACCAAATGTCGTTTTCTTTGGTGGACGGCTGGAAGTATCGCTCCCTGAGGAGGAGGTGTCCGTTTGTTGACTGTATGGTTTGTTGCGTCGGGGCTGGGCGTATACATCGGCCCAAGTATAAACCTCACCTAACTTGTAATTGAGTGTGTCGCGTCGAAACTTCCGAATTTTTCTATCGTTAATTTCTTTAGTGTGTTTTTCTGATTTTATGTTTATGTCTTCCAACATTTTTGATAATTCCTCCGGTGCAATAGATTCTTCCAGCTCTTTCTCAACTTCTTTGATTTCTTTGGTCAATTCTTTAAGGATGCTTGATAACTCCTCTACTATGAGGAGGATGAGGTCGAGGCTGCACTTGTTCAGAATGGCATTACATTTCTCTTGGAAGCTTTTTGAATTCTTGCATAGGGAAGGTTTTAATGCGATCCTGAGTCCACGGGGTAAGCGCAGGGCTCGGTGATACTTGATCAGAGTGTTGGCGTGGAGTTGTTGGTTTATCCTGCGTTTTGATAAGTATAGTAGATGTTTGACACATTGTTCTTTTGTGCGGCTGGTGGTTTCTTGTGTAAGATCATCATTGATTAGGGCATAAATGCGTTCTCTTTCCTCGTCACCATAAGCTAGAAGGCTAGCTCTGGCGTCAGTAGTTTTCGAGATTTCCTCATATTGCATTTTGAATTCAATTGCGTGCAACCCACCTTGAGGGCGGAGTGAGACAACTGTAGAATAAATCTATAGGCGCGGTGCACAGCTAGTTTTTATTGATGATTTCCTTTTAAATGTTTCTCAAGAGTTAATTAGGTGCGGGTGCTCCTGCAGGCAGCGTAACCGTCCATTTACGCTAGTTAATGATCATTTGATGAGTGTGCTCATAAATTATGTGCGCATCCCTGCGTTGGGCACTCCGATTGGGTTCGTCAGAAAGACAGACTCCACTGTATTTTGAAGTGTGTTTATTGTTGTAACAACATCATTAAGGGCAACAAAATAAACCACCCCATGAAGGGCACCGAGATTAAAGTGAATGTGAATGCCACTTGTCATTCTTCTAATCTAATCTATTTGCTAAACTGCCCATGTGGGAAAATCTATATTGGAAAAACAGAAAGGAAAATAAAAGTTCGTTTAAACGAACACAAATCAAACATACGGACAAAACAAGAGAGATCCAGTGTTGCCATACATTTTCTTGAACACAATCACAGTGTAGCACAATTAAAATTCATGGTACTAGAGCTTATTGAGAAGAAAGAAGGCAAGGACAACAACAAAGCTATACTTATCAAAATGCAGGATAAACCAACAACTCCACGCCAACACTCTGATCAAGTATCACCGAGCCCTGCGCATACCCCGTGGACTCAGGATCGCATTAAAACCTTCCCTATGCAAGAATTCAAAAAGCTTCCAAGAGAAATGGAATGCCATTCTGAACAAGTGCAGCCTCGACCTCATCCTCCTCATAGTAGAGGAGTTATCAAGCATCCTTAAAGAATTGACCAAAGAAATCAAAGAAGTTGAGAAAGAGCTGGAAGAATCTATTGCACCGGAGGAATTATCAAAAATGTTGGAAGACATAAACATGCAATTAGAAAAACCCACTAAAGAAATTAACGATAGAAAAATTCGGAAGTTTCGACGCGACACGCTCGATTACAAGTTAGGTGAGGTTTATACCTGGGCCGATGTATACGCCCAGCGCCAACGCAACAAACCATACAGTCAACAAACGGACACCTCCTCCTCAGGGAGTGATACTTCCAGCCGTCCACCAATGAAAATGACATTTGGTCCTAACATCACAGGAGATGATAGAAATAAAGAACAAACACCGATCTCATCTGAGGAAAATGCATCAACATCTGGGCCTTTTTTAGAGGGAGGCCAAAGCGAAACCGACGACCCAGGCGGAGCAAAAGAAAAGGAAATAGGAGCCCCATCGACAAGAACTACCAAAAAGGACAGCAAAAAGAAAGGGAATCGCTAGTTATAAACATCTCAGACACTATACTATCACCATATGAAACCAATCCTTTACAGAAAGGCACATCATTCATTCCAACAACCTTCACTAACCTTTTGGAATTGGAGACCAGTACGTTCAAACTAACAAGGAAACTACGGTTACGCCACTTTTTTGAAAATGTCCTCCCACCATCAACAGAAAAGAAACTTGACCAACTTCTTGGTTTACGCTCCTCGAGTTCATAAATGCCACCAAGCAGTCACAAAAGCATCGACACCTTTGAAACATTAGTCAAACAAGATCTGGAGAAGATCAACTACAAGAAAGCAATGAAAAAGAACATCACTCAAAAAGATAGTGATACATTGAGAAAAATCGCAGGAAATAAAGCAATCAAATGCATCAAGGCTGACAAAGGTGGTGCGCTAGTCATTATTAATACCATCATGTATCAAGCTAAAGTGAGTGAACACATTTCGGATCCAAGCACATATATGTTACTTGAAACCAATCCAACGTGCCAATTAAAGACAACGTTAATGGATTTAGGGACAAAAGCACACGAACAAGGGATAATTGATGACCGCACCAAGAAGTACTTAGTGGTAGAACATCCGAGAAGCCCAACTATAACAATGCTGCCTAAAATACACAAGAATCTGATGGACCCGCCATTTCGGCCAATAGTTTCCACAAGGGGTTCCCTCCACGAGCCAGTGGGGAAATTCCTGGATCGCTATCTCCAACCATTAGTAAAGAAACTTAAGAGTTACATCAAGGACACTACTGAATTTTTACTTAAACTTTCCGAAGTGGTTATTGAAGAGGGAGAGAATTTGATCCTATGTACAGCAGATGTCAAGAGCCTCTACACATCTATCCCTCACGGCGGAGGAATTGATGCTGTAGAAAAGGTGATCCTGAACAGCGAGATCCCTGATTCCATGCAGATGTTCCTTATTGAACTAATGATATACACGCTATATCACAGCTATTTTACCCATGAAAAACATTGGTACCAACAATTGTCTGGGATGTCCATGGGCAATTGCGCCGCGCCAACATATGCCAATATATACATGACTGAGTTCGAATCCACAAATATTTATGGTAACCCCCATTGGATGGAGAATTTGAAAATATATGTCCGTTACATAGACTATTTTTTTTTTTTCTGGAGAGACACAAAGGAGAACTTTGGTTGAACTCAACACCAAAGACAGCAGGATTCAACTAACCTGGAATATGAGCGAGCACACTATAACGTTTTTGGATGTATCTATCACAAGGACAATCACAGGATTGGAAACCGATTTATTCAGAAAAGAGACAGACCGCAATAATGCATTGCATCATTCCAGCTTTCATCAGAACTCACTAAAACGCCATTTGCCTTACAGCCAAATGATGCGAGTCAAACGTATCGTCTCAAACCCAGAAGTTTGTGTCAAACGCATGAGGGAGATGAACACAAGATTCACAGAGAGAGGATAGCCACAGAAAACAGTCAATGAGGCTATGAACAAAGCATCAAACATCACCCGTGAAAAAGCACTCAGCGGAGCGATCAAAACAGAAGACACCAGGATGGTGTTAGTTTCGAAGTACTCAACATTAAGCGGAAGATACAGAAAAATCATAATAAACCATTGGCGGATCCTATCATCTGAACCCGAATTTAAAGATCTATTCAAACATCCTCCAATATTTGCATACACCAGAGCAAACAATATGAGAGAAATCCTATCCAAAGATGCTGTCCAACAAATTAAGTACAATGGAACACGACCCTGTCTCAACTGCAACAGTTGTAACAACATCATTAAGGGCAACAAAATAAACCACCCCATGAAGGGCACCGAGATTAAAGTGAATGTGAATGCCACTTGTGATTCTTCGAATCTAATCTATTTGCTAAAATGCCCATGTGGGAAAATCTATATTGGAAAAACAGAAAGGAAAATAAAAGTTTGTTTAAACAAACACAAATCAAACATACGGACAAAACAAGAGAGATCCAGTGTTGCCATACATTTTCTTGAACACAATCACAGTGTGGCACAATTAAAATTCATGGTACTAGAGCTTATTGAGAAGAAAGAAGGCAAGGACAACAACAAAGCTATACTTATCAAAACGCAGGATAAACCAACAACTCCACGCCAACACTCTGATCAAGTATCACCGAGCCCTGCGCATACCCCGTGGACTCAGGATCGCATTAAAACCTTCCCTATGCAAGAATTCAAAAAGCTTCCAAGAGAAATGGAATGCCATTCTGAACAAGTGCAGCCTCGACCTCATCCTCCTCATAGTAGAGGAGTTATCAAGCATCCTTAAAGAATTGACCAAAGAAATCAAAGAAGTTGAGAAAGAGCTGGAAGAATCTATTGCACCGGAGGAATTATCAAAAATGTTGGAAGACATAAACATGCAATTAGAAAAACCCACTAAAGAAATTAACGATAGAAAAATTCGGAAGTTTCGACGCGACACGCTCGATTACAAGTTAGGTGAGGTTTATACCTGGGCCGATGTATACGCCCAGCGCCAACGCAACAAACCATACAGTCAACAAACGGACACCTCCTCCTCAGGGAGTGATACTTCCAGCCGTCCACCAATGAAAATGACATTTGGTCCTAACATCACAGGAGATGAAAGAAATAAAGAACAAACACCGATCTCATCTGAGGAAAATGCATCAACATCTGGGCCTTTTTTAGAGGGAGGCCAAAGCGAAACCGACGACCCAGGCGGAGCAAAAGAAAAGGAAATAGGAGCCCCATCGACAAGAACTACCAAAAAGGACAGCAAAAAGAAAGGGAATCGCTAGTTATAAACATCTCAGACACTATACTATCACCATATGAAACCAATCCTTTACAGAAAGGCACATCATTCATTCCAACAACCTTCACTAACCTTTTGGAGTTGGAGACCAGTACGTTCAAACTAAAAAGGAAACTACGGTTACGCCACTTTTTTGAAAATGTCCTCCCACCATCAACAGAAAAGAAACTTGACCAACTTCTTGGTTTACGCTCCTCGAGTTCATAAATGCCACCAAGCAGTCACAAAAGCATCGACACCTTTGAAACATTAGTCAAACAAGATCTGGAGAAGATCAACTACAAGAAAGCAATGAAAAAGAACATCACTCAAAAAGATAGTGATACATTGAGAAAAATCGCAGGAAATAAAGCAATCAAATGCATCAAGGCTGACAAAGGTGGTGCGCTAGTCATTATTAATACCAGCATGTATCAAGCTAAAGTGAGTGAACACATTTCGGATCCAAGCACATGTATGTTACTTGAAACCAATCCAACGTGCCAATTAAAGACAACGTTAATGGATTTAGGGACAAAAGCACACAAACAAGGGATAATTGATGACCGCACCAAGAAGTACTTAGTGGTAGAACATCCAAGAAGCCCAACTATAACAATGCTGCCTAAAATACACAAGAATCTGATGGACCCGCCATTTCGGCCAATAGTTTCCACAAGGGGTTCCCTCCACGAGCCAGTGGGGAAATTCCTGGATCGCTATCTCCAACCATTAGTAAAGAAACTTAAGAGTTACATCAAGGACACTACTGAATTTTTACTTAAACTTTCCGAAGTGGTTATTGAAGAGGGAGAGAATTTGATCCTATGTACAGCAGATGTCAAGAGCCTCTACACATCTATCCCTCACGGCGGAGGAATTGCTGCTGTAGAAAAGGTTATCCTGAACAGCGAGATCCCTGATTCCATGCAGATGTTCCTTATTGAACTAATGATATACACGCTATATCACAGCTATTTTACCCCACAAAAACATTGGTACCAACAATTGTCTGGGATGTCCATGGGCAATTGCGCCGCGCCAACATATGCCAATATATACATGGCTGAGTTCGAATCCACGAATATTGATGGCAACCCCCATTGGATGGAGAATTTGAAAATATATGTCCGTTACATAGACTATTTATTTTTTATCTGGAGAGACACAAAGGAGAACTTTGGTTGAACTCAACACCAAAGACAGCAGGATTCAACTAACCTGGAATATGAGCGAGCACACTATAACGTTTTTGGATGTATCTATCACAAGGACAATCACAGGATTGGAAACCGATTTATTCAGAAAAGAGACAGACCGCAATAATGCATTGCATCATTCCAGCTTTCATCAGAACTCACTAAAACGCCATTTGCCTTACAGCCAAATGTTGCGAGTCAAACGCATCGTCTCAAACCCAGAAGTTTGTGTCAAACGCATGAGGGAGATGAACACAAGATTCACAGAGAGAGGATAGCCACAGAAAACAGTCAATGAGGCTATGAACAAAGCATCAAACATCACCAGTGAAAAAGCACTCAGCGGAGCGATCAAAACAGAAGACACCAGGATGGTGTTAGTTTCGAAGTACTCAACATTAAGCAGATGATACAGAAAAATCATAATAAACCATTGGCGGATCCTATCATCTGAACCCGAATTTAAAGATCTATTCAAACATCCTCCAATATTTGCATACACCAGAGCAAACAATATGAGAGAAATCCTATCCAAAGATGCTGTCCAACAAATTAAGTACAATGGAACACGACCCTGTCTCAACTGCAACAGTTGTAACAACATCATTAAGGGCAACAAAATAAACCACCCCATGAAGGGCACCGAGATTAAAGTGAATGTGAATGCCACTTGTGATTCTTCTAATCTAATCTATTTGCTAAAATGCCCATGTGGGAAAATCTATATTGAAAAAACAGAAAGGAAAATAAAAGTTTGTTTAAACAAACACAAATCAAACATACAGACAAAACAAGAGAGATCCAGTGTTGCCATACATTTTCTTGAAACCAATCACATTGTGGCACAATTAAAATTCATGGTACTAGAGCTTATTGAGAAGAAAGAAGGCAAGGACAACAACAAAGCTCTTTTACGAAGAGAAATTGCGTGGATATATCGCATTCAATCTTTGAAACCATTTGGTTTAAATGACCGTGTTGAATTTAGTTGCTTTTTATAAGTACCCATCTTGGTACATTTGGACACTTATTTCTGCTGTGCCGCTGCATTTTTTACCCTTACATATCCAACATGTTCATAAGTGTTACATCTGCCAGCTTCAGGCATGTTAATGTGTCATTTTCACGTTTCACACTGCATATCTTATACAAGTGACTTACATTCATTGACAATTGACTTGAACTAGCCCCGTGTTATAGGTACTGCCCCTCACGCGTATTGACATGTCCATTTCAGTTCAATCTGTCATTATCCTTGACTCACTCAATATGGCCGATTCAGAAAAGGGGGTGGTGATGGACAGAGCATCTGAATTAAACAGAACACTCATACCCAGTCAAAAGATCAGGGCTTGATCCATCACCGTTTTTTAGCTCACTACACCATCCCAGTTCAGAACCTGGCTACATGCAAATTAGTCTGTCCCTGGCCCAGTGCATCATGGGAACAGGGCAGACCAAACTACCAAGCCAATTCTTTACTGGAAAGGAAACAAGCTTCCGGGGACCGGTATCTGGCATTGCAGCCGTCTTCGGCCCGGCTAGGAGTGTTCTGATTAACTCAGATACTCTGTCCATCACCACCACCTTTTTGAAATTATTTTGGCCACCATAAGTGTGGAAGGGTATGCTCAGACATGAGTCCCTTGCTCTCTGCACCATCAGGATTCAAGCAAGCCGGGCCGAAGATGGCTGTAATGCCAGAAACCGGTCCCCGGAAGCTTGTTTCCTTTCCAGTGAAGAATTGGCTAGGTAGTTTGGTCTGCCCTGTTCCCATGATGCACTGGGCCAGGGACAGACTAATTTGCATATAGCCAGGTTCTGAACTGGGATGGTGCAGTGAGCTAAAAACGGTGATGGATCAAGCCCTGATCTGTTGACTGGGTAGGAGTGTTCTGATTAACTCAATATGGCCGACACTCTTTTCTGAGTCTGGTCGTAAGTCTCCTTTCGATGTTAGTTGCAAGTGCGTCAGCACGCTGAGCACTATACCGGCTTTTGAACACCGGTTTAAACATTCGGACACCGCGAAGTTGTCAGCCAGATCCCGATCAGATGCAGGACGTCTGGAAACTACCTGGACCTTCACCCATTTATGTAAGTTCTCCCGCTTGCATGTAAAGCCTAGGAACCAACTCAGTATCGCTGTAACAACCACCATTAACGCTGAAATTCTCTTTGGTTTTTAATTACTGCTTACACTTGAATCGTTTGGATTCAGAGATCACGTGAGCTCGCTTTAACTTGCGTTTTAAACTGTTGGGTTTTATCTCTTGTCCTCTACCCCACGCATGCACCTTTCTAGGTGGACAGTCACACAATCGGTTAATCACTTTGTGTTTTCCACGTCGAACACCGACTTTATTAAAATGACAGTAACACTGTAAAACACGCATGATAACACCTTGGCAACACCAGCCACCTTGGTTAGAACATCACTAAGCTTAAGGAATGTTGGATATCATTTTCTTGTACGTATCATGTTATGATGATGGGCTATTTAGCAAACCATTGCTGTTTTTAATTTCAGGGCTCCTTGAGAAAGGGCGATTTCCGCCCGAAATGCATCGGAGCGATGTTTTGGAAATTACCATATTGATAAATTGAAATGAAAAAGAAAGTAATTGAATATGCAATACTAATATTTAATGAACAATAAACACACTTCAAAATACAGTGGAGTCTGTCTTTCTGACGAACCCAATCGGAGTGCCCAAAGCAGGGATGTGCACATAATTTATGAGCACACTCATCAAATGATCATTAACTAGTGTAAATGGACGGTTACGCTGCCTGCAGGAGCACCCGCACCTAATTAACTCTTGAGAAACATTTAAAAGGAAATCATCAATAAAAACTAGCTGTGCACCGCGCCTATAGATTTATTTTATAAAAGAAAATATCACATTGACAATCAATACATACGCAAAATATTCGCAACAATTCTGTCTGCATTTCAATAAAAAGCCCAATGTAAAATTTCAAGTATAAAAATAATTCAAGTAAATAAAAGCATAAAATACTCATCCCCCACCCAGCTATTATCGTATGATAAAATGATCCAAATATGATTCTACTTATAGTGTATGGCAAGTCAGAAACCATTTTATTAGGAACTTGTTTGTTATATGGAGCTGACACCATTTTGCTCAGGTGATTCTTTCATGAGCCTATGTAGAGGAGATCTTTGCTCTCAGGGGCTTATTTACAAGTCCTTTTTGCCGCTGGTTTGTCACTTTTTGTGATGCACTGGTGGCACATTTTGCTGCCCCTATTTACAAGGACATGAAAAGTCACACTGTGTGGCTTTTCCTGTCCATGTAAATAGGGCCACTTTAAATGCAGCACTTTGCAAGAAAGGGACGTGCCATGGGTGATGCTGTGGGTGTTCTCACACAACACACATAGAACTTGACACATTTGCAGATTTACGAGAAATTGTTAACCTGGAAATGCACCTGATTGCTACACCTCCACAGGGGAGGTGCAACAAGGAGAAATGTATTAATTTCTCCATGTTTATTTCCTCTTTTGATGCGTGCTGCATTTTGCATTGTGCTTGTTTATGTGCAGGAAGGTATCCCTTCCTGCACATAAACAATCGGTAAAAAAAATGATGTTTTGCAACTTCTATGTGTGCTAATGCCGCACACATAGAAGTTGAAAAACGCCATTTCAGATTGTTTATGTGCAAGAAGGGATACCTTCCTGCACATAAACATCATCCCCGTGAGGCAGGCATACTTGCACAATGGTGCAAGGCAGCCAATTGTGTGCCAGCACAGGGGAGAGCAAAGGGATCCGTTATATTGTTGTAGATATGATGCATTCCTGTGCTTCGGTATTAAGGCATCTTGGACGTAGCCAAAAGGCTTGCGGCACCGCGCTGCATTAATTCTGTCCCTCAATTTCCATGCCCTTAGCATGTATCTAGATACCACAAACACAATCAATTTGCTTGTATTACTTTACAAGATTCTCAATGTATTCTGAAAGTTACTAACCCCCAGCACCTTACATAATGGGATAATCCATATTTTACTAGGTCTGATATATTAAGCACGGAAAAAGAGAAAGTGCACTCCCGTCTCTTTTTGTGATGGGCAGTGTGGACAGTCATTTACATCATGGTCAACATTTCCCCATTTGGGTGTGACAGCATTCAAAGCCAAAATACCATTTTTGAATTTTACATACAGATGTTTTGCCTGGGACGGGTAGAATCGGTCCAAATACTGCTCATAATTAGGGGAAGACTTATGGTTAAGGATTTAGCCAGTAATACTATCCTCAGCCTCATTCCAAATCTTTCTTAGTACACAATTCTCAATACATAACTTGATGTCCAGCGTGTCACCCCGTGTTGATGCCCATCACCTTTCTATGCCAATCTCTTTGAGCATATATATGACACGGGGAATGTACTTGAGTATCCAGTGCAATCAATTCTACCAAAGCATCCCTACAAGGCTTCAACTCCTCCTTGGTACAGAGGAATTCCCTGTATAGTAAAGGTTTAAGGGATGTCAACTGAAGGATGTGCTTGAGGGCCATATCAAATTTAAGTGGTGTGAGTAAGGGGAATTTATGGGCAAATTGAGCAGGGACATGCTGAATTTATTTTCAAATAGCGTGAGTGTTTGCCAATTGGTATACCCCCATAACTCTGAACCATATGTCGCTACTAGCATTGCTGCACCTTTTACACCAGGAGGGCTGGGGAAATAGGGCCTCCCAAAAAGGCCATATACTTCCTTCCAATGGCTAAGGCCTTTGATGGAGGATGGTTTTACTTTTTTCTATTTGTGGGGCTGTTGGACTTGGCCCTTTTTGCAGGGTCGTCTTTGAACATTTTTGCCTTCCTCCTATGTGTTTTCTGAGGTCTTGTTGGCTGTTTTATGACTCTGGGCACTTTACCACTACTGATCAGTGCTAAAGTGCATATGCTCTCTCTATTGTAAATTGATGTACGGCTTAGTGATTCCATGATTGGCTGATTTGGTTTACAAGTCAGACCCTAGTTCATTGCACTGAGTGTGCCCAGGGCTTGTAAAGCAAATGTTGCGCTAGTGGGCTTGCAGCACTGGTTGTGCCACCCTCAGAAGCAGCTTGTGAAAGTGTGTCTCATGTCTGCCATTGCAGAGCCTGTGTGCAGTCTGGTACTGCCATCGCATCACTGAACAAGGATGTTGCCGCTGTAGCTGTTGCATTGCACCGCATCACAAGAAATGGCTGGCAATATTGAAGAAGCGTGTCGCCGTCGCAGCCGCTGTTGTCGCATCACTGAGCAAGGGTGTCGCCGCTGTAGCTGTCGCATTGCACTACAGAAGCGCCTCGCATCCACGGAGAAGCGTGCCACTGCCGCAGCCGCTGTCTTCGCATCACTGAACAAGGGTGTCACCGCTGCAGCTGTCGCATCGAGCTGAAGCATCTCACATCGTCGGAGAAGAGTGTCGCCACCAAAGCTGCTGTCGTCGCATTGCTGAACAAGGGTGTCACCGCTGCAGCTGTCACATCGAGTCGAGACATCTCGCAAAATCGGAGGAGCGCGTCGCATCAAGAAGAAGATGCCATCTTTGTTTCTTTGCACTGGATCTTCAACGCATCACCGTCTTTGCGTGTAAATAACTAATGCATCACCATCCCTGCAACACTTTCATTGCAGAAGCAGTACGCATCTTAAGGTAGATTGACTCAAAGCGTTGCATTTTACGTTCTAAAGAGAACTAAGCTAATTCTACCATTTTACGTACAGTATTGTGGATTTTTGTCGTTTATGGTCCTGTGTTAAATCTATATAAAGAATACTTATTTTTAATATACAACTGGTGTGGTGTCCATCTGTAGTGTTATCACTTGATTACTGTATGTGTTCACAAATGCTTTACACACTGCCTCTGAGATAAGCCTGTCTGCTCGTGCCAAGCTACCAAGGTGGTGAGAAGGGGTTATTTTAGGAGTGTACCCCTTACCCTGACTAGAGGAAAAGGTCCCTATTTGTCACAAGTACCTACCTGTCCCAACTAGAGACCCCCAAATCTAACAGGGGCCAAGGAAAGATTATCCATTATTCCCACCCCAAGGCACTCAAACTGCTTCACCTGCTTCATGGCAACACTCCCTATAGCCATTTCTCCCCAAAATTATTCGTGCAGATATAATGCCATTAGCTTGGATTTGGAGGGAAATAATTCAAGTCACCTCGTTACACAAAAAGGCCGCAAAGAATCCAACTGCAAACCCATTGGGGTTTCTGATATAAAGAGGGTATCATCCTCTAAAATTAAGGATAGGATGGGGAGGCCACTTAGTATCATAGTTGCTTTGCGCTAGACAACCTACTGCCCCAATAATATAAAGGCTGAACAGAGTGTGAGCAAGGACACAGCCCTGTATACCACCATGCTTTATAGGTATCTGGGTGGTAAGGGCTCCCACCCGGTTCCACCTCACTTTGGCATATGTGGCAGTGTGGATAATTCTCTGCATCTGAAGCATGTCATGTGGCAGCTCACAGAATTCAAGGACCCTCCTTAGCTCCTCGCTTGCAACCAGGTCAAATGCCACTCTTAAATCAATAAAGTTGAAACAGTGATGGCCCACCTCAGGGTAATATACTTCTAGCAAACACAAAGAGTTGATGGACGGAGCGCTGAAACATTTCAGACACTCACCCCAGTCACAGATCTGGGTTGAATACATCATCATTCTTTAGCTCACTTCGCCACCTCAGTTCAGACCCAGCTGTATACAAATCAGTCTTGACCCTGTGCCTCATGGGAACAGTCAGACAGAACAAAGATATGATGGATGGAGCGCTGAAACTTTTCAGACACTCACCCCCAGTTACAGATTGAGGATGAATACATCATTATTTTTTAGCTCACTTCACCACCTCAGTTCAGACCCAGCTGTATACAAATCAGTCTTGACCCTGTGCCTCATGGGAACAGTCAAGCCCGAACTGCCAAGCCAGGTCTTCCCTGAGCTGGAAACAAGCATCCTGGGACCGGTTTCTGGGTAACACCCTTCATCGGCAGGCTAGCTTGAATCCAGTGACAGAGTGAGCAAGGGACCCACGTCTGGGCATACCCTGCCAACTTAGGGAAAGCAAAGCAAACACAAGGAGATGATGGACGGAGCACTGAAACTTTTCAGACACTCACCCTGTCTGTTAGCCCAAAACCGGTCCCGGGGCTGTTAGCTCCAAACCAGCACCAGGATGCTTGTTTCCGGTCCAGGGAAGACATTGCTTTGCAGTTTTAAAGAAACTATAGGGGAGGACTATTTGGAGGATTTTTTTTCCAACTTTCTGTGTACCGTACTGATTGTTTAGAATTTCAAATCTGTCATGCGTCTGTCAGTGGTTTTAACTGTGCACAAATCACAGAAGTGTAATTATTGAATTATTTGTGTAAATATTTGGTATTTTGAGATCAACTTTTGCTATGCACTTTTATGGCCTGAATGGCCGAAATAAAGTTTTAACAACAACAAAAGTACCCAGGGTTTGTGGATCCCCTATGGAGAGAATTCAAGATTTAGCCAAAAAACACACTTCCCCACATTTCTGTAATTGATGTTTCTGAAATCTGTAAGGAGCCACATACTTGCACAAACCCAGATTTTCCTCAAGTCAATCAATAAAAATGGTACCTCACTTGTGTGGGTAGGCCTGGTGCCCGCGACAAGAAACGTACCAAAACACAATGTGGACACATCACATTTTTCTAGTGAAAACTGACCCTTTTTTCATAATGTACCTAGCTGTGGATTGTGGGCTCTAAGTCAGCTGGCACCAAGGGAATACTAGCAAACCTGTAAATTTGCTTAAACTAAACAACCACAGGAATCCAGGATGGGGTCACATGTAACACCACTAGGTTCTTCGGCCTAGAATCCCTATGCAAACCTCAAACTTTGTAAAAAAAAAAAAAAGAATTTCTTCACATTCCTGGAATGGAAGGTTCTGGAATCTGCGGGAAACCACAAACTTCCACCCATCCAGCATTTTCCTAAGTCTCTTGATAAAAGTAGCTTATTCTCTACTACAGCTGACTTACAAAAAAGCTGGTATGTTCCATTAAGGGTGCCAACTCCCTGTGTGCTCTTCTAAGGAATTTGTATTAGCTACTAATGTTGCAAGGTTATATAGATTTTTACTTAGAACTATATCTAACCTGATCATGAATTCATGTAGGGTCTTAATTTCCCACCGTAGCGGATCCAACTGCGGATTAATCATAACTTCTCTCTCCATGGCACTGTCTTGTGCAGGCCCCTGAAAACTAATATCTGTGTGACGTTTTACTTCAGCTGGCCCCGAAACAGCCAAATTGTGTGAGCATTTTATTCTGATCAAAACAGAGGGGAAGGGACTTTCCTGTTCAGTTATAGAGGTTATCTGGGGTGTCTCTATCACCAGATTGGTATTGGGTTGGTTTCCCCTAGGTGGGCTTGGTATACCTTCACTCTATTCTGAGTTTTTGAAATAGGACTCAACTCATCTGCTGCTAGGCCTCAACCCCCCCACCCCTGTGCTAAGTCTTTTGTTGGCTATTAGGGGTAGTTCACGCTAAGGCCACTGTAACATTTTATCCATATAAGGTATGCATGCCAAATTCGTGTCCTTTTTTCCAACATCCTAAGGATTCTAAAAGTCCCAGGGTTTGTGGATCCCCCATGGAGAGAATTTAAGATTTAGCCAAAATACAGCTAAACCTTGTTTGTTTTGGGAAAAAGAGAACAAAGTGCAGCAGAAGAAAGCATCTATCTTTTTCCTTGCAGAGGTATAAACAAAGGATTTGCAGTGCTAAAATCACGTTCTTCACAGCTTACAGCAATAGCAGACTTTTGTCCGAAAACCAAAGTTTTCCACAGAGTATTGGTAATTTAGTGGGGCATAGCCTATTTTTCCTATATTCTGTGTTTTCAACCTCCTTCCAGTTAGTGGTAAAAACAGGTATGAAAGCAGTAATGGATCCTGTAAAGCTATACATTTCTGAAAAGTAGACAATATTCTTAATTCAGCAAGAGGTCATTGACACGGATCCTTCAATGTTTTCCTATAGAAAGTAACAGTTGGAATAAATTTGTGCCCACGTTTTCACCTCTAACTGTTTTTAAATATGGTAGATTTTAGAAAGCAATATACCGTTATATCTGCTATTTGCTTCTGGTTGTGGGGATATATGGGACTTGTAGGTCCACCAAGAACCCAAAGTACCCAGAGTCAATAACTGAGCTGCACCTTGCAATGGTTTTTCATTGTGCACTGGGTTTACCACAATTTATTTAGTAAAATATAAAGAGTGAAAAAAGGTATTAAGGAATCATAAGTATTTTCAAAATAGTAAGAACGTATGGAGTTTAGTAGCAGTGGATATTTGCACATCTCTGACTTTGTTGGCACCCTTACTAGCATGTGAATTTTAGGGATTTTGTTCTCCAAATAACTTCCTTTTTTACACACCGTCTAAGATTGAGAAGGCAGAACTACACAGAAAGTTAATCGGAAATATCACTTGTTCTTCTATTCTGTATTTCCTTAAGTCCCCCCCAAAAAATGGTACTTCACTTGTGTGGGTAGGCCTCGTGTCTGTGACAGGAAATGGCCCAAAATTCAAAATGGACATATCTCATTCTTCCACAAAAAACTGACCTTTTTGTGCAATGTGCCTAGCTGTGGGTTTTGGACCCTAGCTCTGCCGACACCTTTGGAACCTAGCAAACCTGTACATTTTTGGAAACTAGACACCCAGAGAAATCCAGGATGGGGTGACTTGTGTGGTGGCTCTCACCAGGTTCTGTTACCCAGAATCCCTTTCAAACCTGAATCTTTGAAAAATAATTACATGTTCCTCACATTTCTGTGACGGAAAGTACTGGAATCTGTGGGGACCACTAATTTCCAGCTACCCACCATGCTCCCAAGCCACCCGATAAAAATGGTACCTCACTTGTGTGTGTAGTCCAGTGCCTGTGACAGTTAACGGCCCAAAACGCAACGTGGACACATCATATTTTTCCAGTGAAAACTGACACTTTCTTAAGATTATGCCTAGCAGTGGATTTTGGAACCTAGCTCTGGCGGCACCGAGGGAAAACTAGCAAACCTGTACATTTGTTAACACTAGATATCAACGGAAATCCAGGATGGGGTGACTTGTGTGCCTCTCACCAGGTTCAGTTGCCCAGAATCCCTGACAAACCTCAAACTTTGAAAAATAAAACACATTTGCCTCACATTTCGGGAATGAAAGGTTTTGGAATCTGCAGGGAGCCACAAACTTCAATCCTCACTTAGAATTTCCCCACGTCTCTTGATAAAAATGGTACCTCAATTGTGTGGGCAGGACTAGTGCCTGCTACAAGAAATGGCCCAAAGCACAACATGGACACATCACATCTTTCAAGTTAAATCCGACCCTTTTTTTGCAATATGCCTAGTGGTTGATTTTGGACCCTAGCTCAGCCTGCACCTAAGGAAACCTATCAAACCTGTACATTTTTTAAAACTAAACAAATTGGGTACTCCAGGATGGGGTGACTTGTGTAGCTCTCTCAAGGTTCTGTTGCCCAGAATCCCTTGCAAACCTCAAACTTTGTAAATAAAACACATTTTCCTCACATTTCTGTGATGGAAGGTTTTGGAATCTGTGGGGAGTCACAAATTCCATGCACGCAGCACTTCCCCAAGTCTCCCACAAAAATTGTACCTCACTTGTGTGGGTAGGCCTAGTGCCCACAACAGGAAAGGGCCCAAAACGCAACATGGACACATCACATTTTTCCCGTGAAAACGGACCCTTTTTCGCAATGTTCCTAACTGTAGATTTTGGACCTAGCAAACCTGTAAATTTTTTAAAACTAGACACTCACTGGAATCCTGGATAGGGTGACTTATTTTCTCTCATCAGCTTATATTGTCCAGAATCCCTTGCACACCTCAAGCTTTGTAAACAAAACACAGACATTTACATCACATTTCTGTGATGAAAGATTCTGGAAAGTAGAAGAGCTGCAAAATTCCTCCCACCCAGCATTTCTCCAAGTCTCACAATAAAAATTGTACCTCACTTGTGTGGGTAGTGTGGTACTGAAAATCTTGGACCTGTGTCATAAACATTGTCGTATCATGACGATTTTGATATCAGCAGACCGAGAATGGCTAGTACACTATGCACAAGCATTTTCGTCATATTCAAATGACAGAATCACCCTGAAATCAGAGTTTTCGTCCTGAACCCTCGGGTTCCATTTTGTGAACGGCAGCCATTTTGTGATTGCCCTCACATAGGCAGATGACCCAGGCCAAGCGAGTCTTAAGGACACGTACACCTTCAGCTGACTTCTCTGTGACCTAGGCAAGCTGACTCCACTGCCCGAAGCCAAACCTGTTCGACCAGTTCCTTTCCCAGTAGCTGATCAAGATTAAGCATGAAGGCACAGGAGATCGTAAACCTTTATTGCACACAACTATGTCTTATCTTACTCACACCTGCCTCTGCTCCCTTCTTTATGGCCTGTTTACGATGGGGATGTGCCGGTTTTTTATTATGGGTTTCTGCAGCTTGTGTAAGAAGGAATGTTGGGTTTTTGCATGTTTGCAAAAGCTAGAACTGCCCCTTTCTTTTTGTACTGAGTCATGTAACGCTAAAAACATATAAAAGGCCTCTGTCCTCTGTATTCCTCAGACTACCTCATTCACTTGCTACGGCTTCTGGGTGACGTGGCCTCACTATGTTAAGTTTAATAAAGATGTCTTTTCATATTACAGCTTCTGTGCCAAGTTTTTGTTATATTAGTAAGTATTCCCTGAGAACGAAAATTACCAAGTTCTTCAGTAGGCCTAGTGACTGCATCAGGATGTGGACACATCGTGTTTTTCCTGTGAAAACTGACCCTTTTATCGCAATGTGCCTAGCTGTGGTTTTTAGACTCTGACTCAGCCAGCATCTACGGAATCCTAGTAAACTTGTATATTTTAAACACCCACAGGAATCCAGGATGAGGTGACTCTTGACCCACTTCCACCTAAGTTCTGGAAGGTATTTCAGGATGAACTCTTCCAGCCTCTGTATTCCATCTGCCTCCAGTCGTTTGACACCGCAACGGTACCGGAGTGCTGGAAACTGGCAACTGTGTCTCCTCTCCTCAAGAAATCCACCATGGACCCCGCTTGTTTGTCTAACTATAGACCGATCTCCTTGCTCCCCTTCCCCATTAAGATCATGGAGAAGTTAGTGACCCGCTCTCTGTCTGGCTTCCTGGAAGAAAACACCTGGTTCGATGAGGTACAGTTTGGTTTCCGCCCAGCACACGGGACGGAATCGGCGCTGGTGACCGTGCTCGACAACTTACGTTCGCGGGTCGACAGTGGGCGGGCAGCCTTTTTGGTGCTGCTCGACATGTCGGCCGTGTTCGACACGGTCTGCCATCGTATCCTCATCAGGAGACTGGAGGAGTGCGGGGTCACGGCAGGTGCAAGGGACTGGCTGGTCTCCTATTTGAACAACCGGCAGCGGGTGGTGGCGTTGCCTCCTTTCAGCTCGGAGGTGCGGAGAGTAGGGCAGGGGGTCCCTCAGGGCTCGGCCATCAGCCCTATACTTTTCAATCTTTACCTCCGCCCTCTGGTCCAATTAATTAAATCATTTGGTATCTCCGCATTTAATTATGCGGATGACACCCAGCTGGTCTTTTCACTGGAAGGGAAGGATGCGATCCCGCTGGAGGCTTTTCATCGCTGTATGTCGGCCACAGCGGATTGGCTTCGGGCCAACTCCTTGCAGTTCAATATCACAAAGACCGAGGTGTTATTTGTTCCATGGACCGGATCCCTCGTGAACTCCTGGAGAATTTCTGGCCCCCGGCCTTCCCCGAGACTGTGTCAGCTGCTGAGTCGGCACGCAACTTGGGGGTGATCTTCGGCCCCAACCTACAGCTAGATTCGTACGTGAATAAGACTACATCCACGTGCATGCTGCTGCTTCGCATGCTGCGTAAAGTCCTGCCTCTCCTTCCCGAGCAGGCCAGGCCCGAAGTAGTGCGTGGTACCATCTTGAGTCGTCTTGACTATTGTAATGCACTACTTCTGGAGGCCCCAAAAACACTGCTGGGGAAGTTGCAAAGGGTGCAGAACTTGGCCACCAAGCTGGCTCTTTCCCGCCCTACGCACAGTTCCTCAACAGCAGCCTTACGAGATCTACACTGGCTGCCGGTGCACCTTCGCGTTTGTTACAAGGCTGCATGCTTAGTGTTCAGGGCGGTTGACGGACAAGGCCCGGTTCCATTGCGGAATATGTTTGTTTGGTACTCTCCTTCGCGGTCCTTATGCTCTTCTTCGGCTCATTTGCTCGTGGTACCGAGATTCCAGAGAGTGAGGATGGGTGGCCGTTCGTTTAGTGTGGCAGCGGCCAAGCTCTGGAACTCTCTACCACCGGCCCTAAGAAGCCAGAGGGACTTTCTCCCGTTCAGAAAAGCCCTGAAAACTCATCTTTTCCCCAGGGCTGTCTGAGCAGCATATGTGGTGGCTATATTGATTCAAGCGCCAGGATGCCCTTGGGGTGACAGGACCGTGCTATATAAATACACAAATAAAAAATATATATATACTTGTGTGGCTTTCACCAGGATCTTTTGCCCAGAATCCCTTGCATACCTCAAACTTTGCAAAACAAACGCATTTTCCTCACATTTCTGGGATGGAATACTCTGGAATCTGTGGGGAGCCACAAACTTCCACTCACCCAGCGTTTGCCCACGTCTTTTTATAAAAATAGGACCTCACTTGTGTGGGTAGGCCTAGTGCCCGGGACAAGAAATGCCCCAGAACGCAACATGAACAAATCAAATTTATTAAGTGAAATCTGACCCTTTTTTCCCAATGTGCCTAGCGTTTGTTTTGGAAAAAAGCTAAGCCAGCACCTAAGCAATCCTGTAAATTTTTTAAAACAAGACACCCATGGGAATCCAGGATGGGGTTACTTGTGTAACTCTCTCCAGTTTCTGTTACCCAGAATCCGTAGCAAACTTCAATCTTTGTCAAACAAAACACATTTTCTCACATATCTGTGATGGAAAGTCCTGGTATCATCAGGGAGCCACAAACGTCCAAACACCCAGCATTACCACACGTCTCTCAATAAAAAGGGTACCTCACTTGTGTGGGTAGTACGAGTGCTCATGACAGGAAACGTCCAAAAATGTAATGTGGACACATCACACTGAAGGAATCTGGGATGCGGTAACTTGTGTAGTAATTGCCAGGTTTTGATACCCGGAATCCCTTACAAACCTTAAACTTTGTAAACAGGACCTAGCAAACCTGTAAATTTTTTCAAACAACACACATCAGCAAATCCAGGATGGGGTGACTTGTGTAGCTCTCTCCAGGTTCTGTTGCCCAGAATCCATTACAGATTTCAAACTTTGTCAAACAAAATACATTTTCCTCACATTTCTGTAATGGAATGTTCTGGAATCTGTGGGGAGCCACAAACTTCCCAAAAACCCAGAATTTCCTCAAGTCTCCCAATAAAAATGGTAACTGAGCCGGCTACAAGAAATGGCCCAAAACGCGATGTTGACACATCACATTTTTCCAGTGAAAACAGATTTTGCCTAGCTGTTGATTTTTGACCCTAGCTTTGCAACTTCAAACTTCGTCGAAAGAAACACATTTTACTCACATTTCTGTGATTGAAAGTTCTGGATTCTTAAAAAGGTACAATCGTCCATACACCCAGCATTTCGCTAAGTCTCCTGATAAAAATGGTACCTCACTTGTGTGAGTAGCCCTAGTGTCTATGACAGGAACCAGCCCAAAAAACAACATGGACACATCACATTTGTCCAGTGAAAGCTGACCCTTTTTTCGCAATGTGCCTAGCTGTGAAATTTGGATCCTAGCTCATCCGGCACCCAGAGAAACCTAGCAAACCTGTACATTTTTGGAAACTAGACTCCCAGGGAAATCCATAATGGGGTGCCTTGTGTGGCTTTCACGAGGGTCTATTGACCAAAATCCCTTGCAACCGTCAACATTTGTAAAAAAAACACACATTTTCCCACATTTCTGCAATGGAAGGTTCTGGAATGTGTAGGGAGCCACAAACTTGCACAAACCCAGAATTTCCTCAAGTCTCCCAATAAAAATGGTACCTCACTTGTGTGGGTAGGCCTGTTGCCCGCAACAAGAAACATACCAAAACGCAACGTGGACACATCACATTTTTCTAGTGATAACTGACTCTTTTTTCGTAATGTGCCTAGCTGTGGATTGTGGACTCTAACTCAGCTGGCACCTAGGGAATCCTAGCAAACCTGTATATTTTTTAAAACTAAACAACCACAGGATTCCACGATGGGGTGACGTGTAAACCTCACTATGTTCTGTTTGCCAGAATCCCTTGCAAACCACAAACTTTATATAAAAAAATGTTCTTCACATTTCTGGAATGGAAGGTTCTAGATTCTGTGGGAAACCACAAACTTCCACCCACCCAGCATTTTTCCAAGTCTCTTGATAAAAATGGTACCTCGCTTGTGTGGGTAGGCCTAGCGTGGACACACCACATTTTTCAAGTGAAATCTGACCCTTTTTTCTCAATATGCCTAGTGTCTGGTTTTGGACCCTAACTCAGCCGGCACCTAAGGAAATCTAGCAAACCTGTATTATTTTTTTAAACTAGATACACCAGGGAACATAGGATGTGGTGATTTGTGTACCTCTCTCCAGGTTCTGTTGCAAACTTCAAACTTTATCAAATATAACACATTTTCCTCGAATTTCTGTGATGAAAAGTTCTGGCATCCTCGTGTATTACACTTTGTCAAAAACACACTGTATTTACAACTACCGACGTCATTGCAACCTTCGGTGTCGCTGCGAACAACGAAAATTAATTTTTGATGTTTTTTCAACAGATGAATACAAGGGGAAAATTAAGAAATCTCTTAGTAAACAGTTAGACTCAAACTTTATGTAAAATATGTCTATATATTTTTTCACAGTTATTAACTGCTGAATTTTATGCATTTAGCCCCCTTGCTGCAACAGCAATAGTCCTCAGCTTTCAGCAATCAAGATCATTCTGGATGATTTTGCTTTCTGAAAGTGGAGCACAGTTTGCTATGGCTCGGCGGGAGCGGTAATGCCCTCGCCAAGTCATTGCAAACAGCTATTTCTCTGGGGGGGACACCTGTATTGGGCAGTGGCAGCCCCCAGGACCATTTACGGCGCCAGGAGGGGAGCGCCGCATGGGCCCCTCCATTGCAAGACACAGCCACAGGAGGTGGTTGTCCCGTAGCTATGGGGGTGTCCCATGGTCCCCTACATTAATTTAATTTTATCCCCAGGGAGATTGCGGTCCCCAGGGCTATAGGGGGCCCGCAGCCTTCCTACAGTAATATAGGACAGAGGTGGTGAGATGCACTCCCAATTTATCTGATTTGCATTTTTCATTTTTATATTAATGTATCTTCATTTTGTCTTGTAAGGGCGTGCATACTTGTTTAGCGCTCCGCCTAATCGCGCTGCAATCATAAAGCCGAACACGAAGGAACTACATGCTTCCCTTCCAAGCTGCTTTTAATTGGAATGACACCGCATAAGGTTTTGACGAGCTTGTGAAACACATGTCACGATACCCCTGATGAAGGGTTGTCCTGAAATGCATTAGGTTTTTTAATAAAGCGTGGCATTGATCCAGCGGGCTATAGAAAATATATCATAAACAACGCTACCCAACTTCATAAACTATAAACAAAATTCTAAACTAAATATGGACCCATTTATAAACCTGATATATTTTGGACCTACTGAATCAGGTGGTCAGAATAAATCTATATACACATTATCTACAAACTATATACATATTTATACATTTGCAGAAAGAATATTGTCATTAGAATAAAACCCAACCATTTAAACGACCACCATAGGCGACGTGATCTAGCTAATAGTAACCTACACTTCTGAATAACCAAGACCAGCTTGTTTGTCAAAAGTAAGATTTTATTTACTAAATTATGGTATATAAGTTGAAAGTTTTATGAATGAAATTTATTAGCAATAATGCAAGCATGATTATAATGAAATATGAGAAAATTACTATTTAAGCAAATGAAACAATTTTAAAGAAAATATATAAAGTTTAGCATTTCTAAAACCTAATTCCCTAACTAAGCTAAATAGATAGAAATTAAAGTAAAGTTCTTTGAGGATTCTTACGTGCTCCACGCAAAGTCCAGCAGCCCATCACCCTCATCGGAAAGTCAGAAAGCAGCAGCCAGCCCATCCCTAAGGGCATGACTTTTTATACCTTTCTACGCTAACTGAACTAAGCAAAGGAAAGTTTTCAGAAATCTTCGACGTCCCATTGGCTGAGAGTGACAAGTGACATGTCACCCAGTTATCAAAAAGTTCCACTAAATCATATTTCATAGAGACCATTGTTCCTTCCACGTGAAGCCAGAAGCTTCCTCATGTTGCAACAAATGTATTAAGTCATTCTCGCAGCGTCCATTGACTTTCATTATACTTCCGCGGATGCCAAGTTAAGGACTGACAAAATGTTCACTTTCGACCTTGGCCATGTCCGACAGAATGATGTCAGCTCATCAGTTTTTGCTTTGTGAATGCAGCTTCAATAAACGTTTTAATTCAGAATGGGCGTCTCGTGACTTTCTGCAGAATTATGTGTCAGCTCTTTTTCTGCGGTTCAAATGACTAGGCCCAAAAGCAGGCAACTTATGTTTTCTAGTATAAAACAAACACAAGAAAAGTATTAATGTAAGAAATAAAGTAGATTCTGTATCCACCCCATGGTTTACTAATTAATTAACCCACCCGATTAATCAAAATGTTACCTAGCCATTGCAAACAAATAAAGCAGCGTTTATATCTACCAGTCTCCGTTTTTCCAAGAGACCCATATGCACCTAGAATAGTAGAAATGACATCACATAGATAAGGAAAAGCAAAACAAGCACATGCTTCTTTTAAGTTTGCAGCAATTAGTAATGACAAAAACGAAAACAATAAATTATTTTATTATTTTGCACGAACAAAAAGATGCAACATTTATGCACGTTTATGAGCACACATGTTAGTCCCCCCACGTGTAAAGTTTAATCTAAGTTGTATTAGCATAACATATCACAAATCATTAATATTATTATTCATGTTATGGAAATGTGACTTTGCGAGTTTAAACAAAATTTTGTTTTCTATCTCGCTCCATCAACTCCCTCATCTGGTGATTAACAAATCACCACACCAGCACTCAAAATTTTGGTAAATTAATTTTTTTTTTTTTTAAGAAATCGATTCAAATTCATTTGTATCAGTAAACCTAAAAGTCTGTTTCTGCATAATCTTTGCAATTAACATGACGCTCTCTATGTAACTCCTGTAATTCGATCTCCCTTTCTTCTTCTTTTCTGAGTTTATAGATTCTTTTCTTTTCTTTCAACTGTTTCTTTCTTTTATGTAACAAACAACCTAATTTGGTCAAAATAAAAATAAATACTATTATAATCAAAGGTGCCAAAATCTTGCCAAGAATTGAACTTCCAATATTATGAAACCAGTTTTTAATTGCTTGAAACCTTTTTGAAAGTTTCCCTGTAAAATCATCTTCTTCTAAAGGAATTATTTCTGAATGCATTTGTGTAATATTCTTAATATACATTTCAATATTCTTACTTTCATCAGGTATATATGTACAGCAATGTTGTATATGTAAAATGCCACAGACTCCTCCCTCTTTTGCTAGGAGTATGTCTAAAGCAAGACGGTCTTGAATTACCATAGATCTAATTGCAATAACTTCAACATTCACTAATTGAAATCCATCAGCTGTGTCAGTTGATAATCTATCAACTATAGTAGACAATTTTCTGATTCTCCCTGCATTTAGGGTTATACCAACAAAAGGTATTACAGCTTGAAAAATATCTCCCAGAACTTCAGTAAAAGTTTCTCTTTTAGCTCTATTTACATAATTATGAATTTTAAACAATCCTTCTGAATCTCTGTCAACATGAAACACTTTAGGAAAAACAATTCCCACATAACAAGTTCCATACCAATGGTCTGGAAGGTTGTAGTAGGCTTTGTCACCACAAACAAAATAAATCCCAGGAAAGATAGGATCTTTTCCACCTTTAAATCCCCAACCTCCCATAATCTGATAAGTATCTTCACAGTTACTTGCACCTACAAAGTAATTATCAAAAAGTGTATTATCTCTTCTAATGCAAAGCTTTCCACTAACTGGTTTGTCTATGTGAATTGCAATATTTTCAAGCATTTTGCCATTTAATTTCTCATCCTCTTTCTGCCAGAAGGCTGACTTAGTCTGCTTGACTAATTCATTTCTCTTATAAATTGCTCTTCTCTCCTCAACCATATTCAAGAATTTCTTTCCTTCAGCACTTAATTTACATGTTAGATTATTCTTGTAAGCATACTCATATGTGAGTTCGTTAGTAACAAGGAAATATTCTCTCATTTGTTTTGCTTTCTTATGCTTATTTAAAGCATTATCAATCTTAACATTAGCAAAAATTTCATCATAATTTGAATAGTAATATTCTAAACGACCAGTTTGATAAAATAAACTAGTTAATACACTACATGTTACAGCATAAGTGAGAGGAAGCATATTATATGTTACTCCCTCAGAAACAGAAGCAGGTAACTTAACACAGACATAGCAGTCTTTTGCATCCATTACCTTTACATATTCACTCAATAGCTTTGTGAATGTATTACTTGAAAAATCACCTATTGATTTATCTTGATGAATGTTAGGCTGATGATCAATAACTTTTGCAGATGTACTATGTTTAGTTTGGCTAACCAGAGCTTTGCTTGTTATGTTAACTTTGTGTAATTCTCTATTCATTTCTAAAGGGATAATCACAGCTAGTACCAACCAGAGCAGAACTAAAATGAGCAGACATACCAGAGTCATCTTACAGCATCTTTTAAAAACAGAACACTTTGAAGTGCTCTCCTTAACATAAGGCATTTTTAGGTTAGTTTTAGCCTCAAAAATAAAAATAAATTTTAAAATTTATATACACCCCCCTTTTAAAATATATTTTTCTTTTATAACCCTAAACAAGATTTCTTCGACCTTATGTCATACATAAGTTTTCTTCAACTAAACAGTTTTTCTTCGACCTTGTGTCATCTAACAAATTTTCTTCAGCCTTTTGCCAATTTAATAATTCTGTACTTCAATCATTGTCACTAATTTCTTGGATTTCGTTTTCTTCTTCACTACTATCATATATGTCAATAACAGGTGGAATTACTAAGTAAGTCCACTCAGGAGACTTGTATTTCTGGTTTGGTCTTATTATTCTCTTCCCTTTTCTCGATATCACTTCAATTTTTCTTCCAACTCCAACTTCTTTTCCTGGACTCTTTTGACTACTTATTTCCTCTACTTGTTCTATTGGCTTTTTGATCAATCTGACTCTCAATCTTCCACCTGGCCAGTAGTCTGCTTTTCTCACGTACTTCTTCTTTGGTTCAGAATTATTTAATTCTGACTTCCAAGTCCTTTTCTTTCCGTTTTCACTTCCACCTTCCACGTCACTTTCTTCAGTTTCGTAGTCTGAAATTTCAATTGACTCAGGAACTTCTCTATTCGGCAATTTCACTCCTTCAGGAACTTCACTTTGTCTTCCATCACTGGTACTCGGTAATTCGTTCTCCTCCTCTTCCTCAATTACCTCTAACTTCCCAGATTTCGGATTTTTGTTCCTTACTTCAGAGCTTGTTCTCTGCCTTTCGATACTCTCCTGGTCTGAAATTTCTTTTTGTTCAGCTTCTTTGTCTTCAATGGAGACAACCGAATCCTCAGTTATCTTTCCTTTTAACAGATTCTCTTCACCTTCAGAATCTATTACAATTATTTCCAAGTCTTTTCTTCTCAAGTTTTTATTCACTGGCACAGTTTCCAGATGTCGACTTTCTTGTCGATCTTCAGAATCTGGAATTACTTCACCTTCTGTTTTGTCTTCTGCTTCAGAATCAGAATCATCTGTGGTATCACTTTCAATATCAGAACTCTCAGGAGTTGGTACTGGAATAGTATGACTAGGATGTATCCAACGTTTTAATCCTCTGCACTTTACAGCACTAGTAGTGATCAAGATTATCTGCCTAGGTTTCTGCCATCTAGGAGCTAGACAATTCCTTCTCCGATGTACTTTCGTTCTGACCCAATCGCCAGGTCTCAGATCATGAGTCAAAACTTTTTCATTTGATTGAGCTTCAGTTCCCACCTGATTAGACACAGAAGTTACCATATCAGATAACCTTTTACAGTAATCCAAAATTGCACTGTCATTTATGCTCAACAGTTTACCTACAGGTACAAAAGCTTGCCTCATAACTCTTCCCATTAAAATTTCATGAGGACTCAAACCTGTCTTTTTATCTGGTGTACTTCTTAATGACATCAAAACAAGTGGAAGAGCATCTGTCCACTTAATACCTGTCTCAAGACACATTTTTCCAATTCTGTTTTTGATTGTTCCATTTATTTGTTCAACTACACCTGATGCTTCTGGTCTGTATGCACAGTGTATTTTCTGCTCAATGCTCAAAGCTTCACAAATTAACTTCATCAGTTTGTTATCAAAATGGCTTCCTCCATCATTCTCAATAGTGACTGGAAAACCGTACCTTGGGATGATTTCTCTGAGCAATAGTTTTGCTACTGTAATTGAGTCACAATGTCGTGTAGGGAAAGCCTCTACCCATCTTGAGAATAAGCATACAATTACAAGTACATATTTCAAACAATTGTGTAAGGGCATTTCAATGAAATCCATTTGTAATCTGGTAAAGGGACCACCCTCTCGACCAATTATTCCTGTCCCCACCACTGATTTTCTGTTTGGATTCATTTGTTGGCATGACAAACACCTTTGACAAAAAGATTCAGCAATGGTTCTAAATTTGGTATTGAACCATGTTTCTCTAAAAAGTCTGACCATAGAATCTCTTCCTAGATGTGCTGGACCATGATATAATCTGGCCATGTCAGCAATCAAACAATTTGGTAAGACTACTCTGCCATCTTTGTAAACCCACACTCCATCTTCTTCACGTGGTCTACAATCTGATCTTAACCATAGGTCTTTTTCATCATCTTCTGCTTCGTTTTGTAAATCTCTAATCTCATGCCATGTTTCTACAACAGTTGTTAGCATTAATGAATTTGAATCAGTTTCTTTACTCCTCTCCCGATTGTATGAATAATTTTTCCTTGCGCAGTACTTTGCTGTTTCGTCTGCGAAGGCATTTCCCTTGGAAATATAATCAGTTCCTCTAGTGTGCGCTGCACATTTGACAATGGCAATTTCTTTTGGCAATTGTATTGCTTCAATTAATCTTCTAATGAAAACTGCATTTTTAATTGGTGATCCTGTTGATGTCATGTATCCTCTCTGTGACCAGAGTTGTCCATAATCATGTACAACTCCGTACCCATACTGACTATCAGTAATGATGGTAACTCTTATATCCTTTGATATTTCACATGCACGAATTAAAGCAATCAATTCAGCCACTTGTGCTGAACGAACTCCTTCAAGACATGATGCTTCTTCAACATCTACAACTGTACAAACTGAGTATGAAGCTTTCAAGACACCTCCTTCGGATCTTAAGCATGAGCCATCTACAAAGTAGACAAAATCCGATTCAGACAAAGGTCTGTCTTTGATGTCTTTTCTTGGTTTAGTGCAGAATTCCATGACATCTAAACATTCATGTTCTGTCTCAATGTCATCAACAATTTCAGAATCAGGCAGTAATGTAGAAGGATTCAGATTCAAACATCTTGAAATCGAAACATTATCTGCTCCCAGTATGATTTTCTCATACTTTGTCAATCTGCTACTTGTTAAATGTTGAGTCTTACCTCTTGTCAGTAATATTTCAACTGAATGAGGCACAAAAACTTTTACAGGAAATCCCATAATGATTCCTTCACTTTGTTCGAGGCTGATACTTGTAGCTGCAACTGCTTTCAAACAACCTGGTAATGCTTTTGCAATTGGATCAAGAACTGCAGAGAAGTATGCAATAGGTTTCTTTAAATTTCCATGTCTCTGTATTAACACAGATAATGCACATCCTTCTCTCTCGCTGCAATACAGTTCAAAATCTTTCTCATAATTTGGCATACCTAAAGCAGGAGCTTGGCATAAGCTCTTTTTCAGGTTCTCAAAAGATTCCATCTCAGCATCATTGAGAATAATTGGATCTTTTACATCTGATTTGGTCAGTCTTTGTAGTGGTTTTGCAATTACTGAAAATCCACTTATCCATTGTCGACAGTAACCTACCATTCCCAAGAACATTCTGACCTGTCTTTGTGTTCTTGGCGGTAACATTGCTTGAATCATTTTTATTCTCTCTATTGTTACTTGTCTTTTTCCTTTTGCAATTCTGTGACCAAGATATTTTACTTCTTGTTTGCAAAACTGTAGTTTTGCTGGGGACACTTTATGTCCTTCTTCTGCAAGGCGATTTAACAGAATTATTGTGTCTGTTACACAATTTTCTCTTGTCTTTGCAGCTATTAACAAATCATCAATATACTGCACCAACGTAGACCTACCTGGTAAGTCTAAATCTTCTAATGATCTTTTTAACAATTCATTAAAGATTGAAGGACTTTCTGTATAGCCCTGAGGGATTCTTGTCCATCCAAGGGTCTTACCTTGGAATCTGAAAGCGAAGATTTCATAACTGTCTGGATGTAAGGGAACAGTAAAGAATGCATTGCAAAGGTCAATGACTGTATACCACTCAGCATCATGTGGAATCTGAAATAGAATTACTGCTGGATTTGGAACCACAGGACAACATGGAACGACAATTTGATTAACCTTTCTCAAATCTTGTACGATCCTAAATGTTCCGTTAGACTTTTTAACTCCCATAATCGGTGAATTACAAGAGCTACTCTCCATTTCTTTTAATACACCTTGCTTGATTAATTTTTCAATTATAGGTGTAATACCTTCAATTGTTTCTGTTTTCATTTTATACTGTGGAGTGTTTGGAAATTCTATTCCCTGTTTCAATGCAATTTTTACAGGATCTACGTTTTTCATTAGACCCATCTCATTTCCAGTAAAATCCCATATTTCAGATTTCACTGTTTCCTTTAGCTCTTCAGGTAAATCCTTTTCTTCAAATGCAGGAAACAATTTTGTTTCTTCTGCTTCCATCATCATCATTGTCATCCTGTATAAACCATCTTCCTCCATTGTTTGTAACTCAACTCCATCAGGAGAACAATATATTCTGCAATTCATTTTACATAGGATGTCTCTGCCTAATAGATTTACTGGACTACTATTACATACCACAAATCTGTGTTTATCTCTGTAGTTTCCAATTTCAACTGGTACTGGATCAGTTAAGTCTGTTTTAATTTGCTGATTACTTACTCCGACAACTTGGATGGTATCCCCAGAGAGAGGTAGGTTTTCAATTTCCACTGATCTAACAGTAGAACGGGTAGCACCAGTGTCCACTAGAAAAGTGATGTCTACATCATTAACTTTCCCGTTTACAAAAGGACCAGACTGGTCAACCTCAAGAGTGGCTCCAACAACACACTCTTCCTCCTCTCTCGGGCACCGTCAGCAATTATCATCAGAATCACTGTCTTGACTTTCTGCTAATAAAAATTGTTGTGAAGCATTTTGCATTTGAACCCTTTGTTGCTTTTGCTGTTTTTGTGGTTTTATTACCTGTTCACTTCCCTGAAATCCCACGTTTGGATTATATTTTTGAACTCCCCCACAATTCGGAAAAGGTGGTTGTGGCAATTGGTCTTGACGATTATTCACCTGTTGTTGTTGCTGTTGCTGTAACTGTCGCTGAATATTAAATTCGTTTAACCCCTGTTGCATCTGTAGCTGTTGCTGCAGGTTAACACCATTCTGCATCTGTGGATTCAATAAGGGATTCTTTAAGTTTTTAGGAGGATGAGGACACTCGTCCCTCCAATGTCCAATTTCGCCACAATTAAAACAAGGTAATCTTTGTTTCAGCTCTTCTATCTTTGGGCTAAATTTCTTTGGGAAATTATTACCTTTAAACTTTCCTTGTATCTGGTTTGTATTTCCAGTTTGAACAAAATTTGTGTTCTTATTACCCATGCTGGCAATCTGTTGCTCAGCCACCTTTACCTGAGCCCACATGGCTTTCTCCTTCAGCTTCTTCTGTTTTACTTCTATTTCATCACTACAATATTTTGCTTTTCTTAGAATATCATCTACAGATAGTGATTGCCATCCGACAATACTAGTTCTGATCATTTCTCCAATTTCAGGTTTTAGTCCATAAACAAATCTATAGACAAAATGACTCATGTCTTTTTCATCTAATTTTTCATAACCACTGTATTGTTTAAAGATTAACAATAGTCTTTCATAAAAAGAATGAACTGATTCTTTTGTTTCCTGTTCTGTTCTTTCTATTTTAACCCAATCAACTTCTTTGGGTGGAATTTTGTTTTTCATCCAAACAATTACTTTTTCATAGAAATCCATTACAAGTGGATTTGGGGCACCTGTTTCTTTAATTCGCTCAGGTTCTGCTTTTGGCCAACTAATCGATATTTTGCATTCTGTCCAAAGATCAGATGGAACTACAATGTCAAAAAATCCATCTAAATCAATCCACAGAACTTTTGACACTTTGATAAATCTATCAACTTGCCTGTACCACTCGACTGGTTTTTCCCTCAATTTTGGAAAGTCATTTGTAAATAACAGAATGTCCTGTCTCGACCAAGGGACATGAACATATCCTCCTCCTGCTACTTCTCTCATTGGAAATTGTTTTGACAATTTTTCCAATCTTTCATCTTCCTTCTTTTTCGTCCATTTTACTCTCCATTTATTCAGTTCTCCTAGCTTTTTGATATAGACAATCAAATCTTTAATGTGAACTATTCTTCCCATTGAGTTCAAACTCTCAATGTCGCTTTCTGAAAAATCTAATCTGTAATGCTTTGCAAAATTCTTTTGTTTACTCACATCGATTTCAAGTTCTGCAGCTAGATCCTCTAATTGATCATATTTATTTTTCGTTTTCCACTGAATGCTTTTGCAAATGAATAGTAGTTCATCATCCCGATAGTAATTTAAACTATCTGGGCCAATTGTTCCAATTATTAATTCTTCGATATTCGCTTTTAATTTGGCCACATCAAGTTTTGGTGTGGTTACCCTGATTTCAGGACTCCCTATATCTGACATAGCACCCATTGGTGTTTTTGGAGATAAATCCTCATTAAAAGTTAAATCAGGCATTCTTGATTTAGAAGTGTTTAATTCCGTTAAATCTGAATAAAATTTTTCAGCAGCCTTTTGAATTTCTGTATTTAAAGGAATAGTTAATCCGATTTTGTTTGTTTCCTTATGATCAAATACGGGCTGAACAGGACCAATAGTTACTGGAACTGTCACAGCTTCCATGCCTTTTGTCATTCTTTTTATTAATTCTTTTTTAGATCTTAAATATTCATTATAATCAACATCCTCAACATTTCTTGCTTCTCTTGTATAATCTTTTGGAGGTTCCCTTGCTCTTGGAGTCATTGTAAAATGTCTACCTTCATTTCGAGCATTCTCGAATTCTGATCTTTTAGGAGTTTCAATGATTTCACAATTATTTGGATAAAGTTTAGGAGCTTCACTAATTGGAGGTGCACTCGGTGAAGTTTCAGTAGAAACCACCGGAGTAGACCATGATCTAGGAGGTCTCAAAGGCTGATTAGGCAGATTCTTTCTAGTAGTTGTATATATTTCTTCCATAACTGCATCCTCAGATTCACTTTCCATAGATTTCCCTGTAGGAGAACCCATTACCATTTCATGAATTAAATACAATCCTTCACTCATGTTTCCCTGTCTCCACATTCGTAATCTATCTTCATGAGTTTCTCTTTTCCAAGATGGATTTTTAGAAGGTCTTTTAATTCCACTAGCTTCTCTTTGTAACTGATACATCTCGTCTTCCCACTCAACTAAAGCTTCAAATTGAGTTGGTCTCGGTTTTGGAACAAGAGCATTCATTTTCTCTCGTAAGTTTCTTAAAACTCTTACATTAAATGAACCATCATCAGGCCAAGCTAAAACACCGTCGTTTTTAGTATAGCGTTTCCAACTGTCGAACCATAAGACAGTATGATATCCGTATTCACCTTCCATATACGCTGCAGGTGTTTTATACTTATGAAGTAGTTTACCACCTCGCGTTTCGATTTTCTTGTCAGGTGAAAATAAATTTTTGAATTTCTGAAATAATGTTGTCTTTTTCTCAACATGTTTAAAATGATAACTCATTTTTAAAAGTTAAATTTAATTCACAAAAATCGTTCGTAAAATATTTCCGGGATGTTCCGTAAAACAACCAATCCGTGCGCGAAACACACTAACAAGCCAATGACAGTTGAGCTACGTCACTTTTCTGCTCAACCAATAAATTTAGAGTTTTTTTTTTTTTTTTCGAACGACCAATCAGCTCACTGGCCGTCAGAGACTCAAGAGCCAATCAGAATACAGCTTGTGACGTAGGTCACCCAATCCCAGCGCGGCTCTGTGACGTACACAGCAGCTGCGGTTTCTCGTTTCTCACTCCTGGCGCTTACCCCTCCTTCACAAAATCTTTTCACAGCGCCATCTTAAGGACACTTTTCAGTGTAAATTAATTCTTAACAATGACTATAAAGACAACATCTGTTCGTTTCACTATTTAGGATAGTTTACATACATTCAAGTATCCACACTTCGGAATAGGCGGCGCTATTCACACTAAGGATAATATTCAATTGTCAGTAGAGTAACCTTACCCCACCCTTCTAACACCTATAATTATGAACTCGCTTTGCTCTGAACCCACCGCGAAGTGAAAGTTCTAAGAGTTCCACTTGAACATAAAATACAATTCAAACTCGCACTTTTACACGGAAAATTCCCTAATTTCAAACACACATGAAATCCGTACAGGACTCTCACCTGTTTATAGATATCATGCACCGTTAGCAAAATAACGACGTTATCCGTACAGGGCTCTCACCTGTTTATAGATATGAAACATGTACCCGTACAGGACTCTAACCTGTTTATAGATAATCATGCACCGACGTTAATTTTACCCTTCACTCAAGCTCGGATATAACTAATACTCTCATCACAGTGAGTTTTATGGAAGGCGCTTTGTCCCTATTCTCATGCTGCTTTGATTTCTTAGAAAACCCTCACTATACAAGATTCAGACCTAGCCCTAAAACTGTGCTGCTCGGCGACAACACTATGGTACACGGCGATACCTCTTGTGATACTCGGCGATATCACTACAAACGGAACAGATGGCTTGCGTGACTAATTTCTCGCCACACAATCTATACCGGTATAGCTTACAGATAGCACGAAAAACGAACTCAACAAGTGTTAAAACATCGATCCTATTTCCATACCATAATGCAACCCTTAGCAACCAACATATTACCTTGGTTACCCCTTAGCAACCATCAATTTCTGCTACCAGAGAATTGATCCAGCGGGCTATAGAAAATATATCATAAACAACGCTACCCAACTTCATAAACTATAAACAAAATTCTAAACTAAATATGGACCCATTTATAAACCTGATATATTTTGGACCTACTGAATCAGGTGGTCAGAATAAATCTATATACACATTATCTACAAACTATATACATATTTATACATTTGCAGAAAGAATATTGTCATTAGAATAAAACCCAACCATTTAAACGACCACCATAGGCGACATGATCTAGCTAATAGTAACCTACACTTCTGAATAACCAAGACCAGCTTGTTTGTCAAAAGTAAGATTTTATTTACTAAATTATGGTATATAAGTTGAAAGTTTTATGAATGAAATTTATTAGCAATAATGCAAGCATGATTATAATGAAATATGAGAAAATTACTATTTAAGCAAATGAAACAATTTTAAAGAAAATATATAAAGTTTAGCATTTCTAAAACCTAATTCCCTAACTAAGCTAAATAGATAGAAATTAAAGTAAAGTTCTTTGAGGATTCTTACGTGCTCCACGCAAAGTCCAGCAGCACATCACCCTCATCGGAAAGTCAGAAAGCAGCAGCCAGCCCATCCCTAAGGGCATGACTTTTTATACCTTTCTACGCTAACTGAACTAAGCAAAGGAAAGTTTTCAGAAATCTTCGACGTCCCATTGGCTGAGAGTGACAAGTGACATGTCACCCAGTTATCAAAAAGTTCCACTAAATCATATTTCATAGAGACCATTGTTCCTTCCACGTGAAGCCAGAAGCTTCCTCATGTTGCAACAAATGTATTAAGTCATTCTCGCAGCGTCCATTGACTTTCATTATACTTCCGCGGATGCCAAGTTAAGGACTGACAAAATGTTCACTTTCGACCTTGGCCATGTCCGACAGAATGATGTCAGCTCATCAGTTTTTGCTTTGTGAATGCAGCTTCAATAAACGTTTTAATTCAGAATGGGCGTCTCGTGACTTTCTGCAGAATTATGTGTCAGCTCTTTTTCTGCGGTTCAAATGACTAGGCCCAAAAGCAGGCAACTTATGTTTTCTAGTATAAAACAAACACAAGAAAAGTATTAATGTAAGAAATAAAGTAGATTCTGTATCCACCCCATGGTTTACTAATTAATTAACCCACCCGATTAATCAAAATGTTACCTAGCCATTGCAAACAAATAAAGCAGCGTTTATATCTACCAGTCTCCGTTTTTCCAAGAGACCCATATGCACCTAGAATAGTAGAAATGACATCACATAGATAAGGAAAAGCAAAACAAGCACATGCTTCTTTTAAGTTTGCAGCAATTAGTAATGACAAAAACGAAAACAATAAATTATTTTATTATTTTGCACGAACAAAAAGATGCAACATTTATGCACGTTTATGAGCACACATGTTAGTCCCCCCACGTGTAAAGTTTAATCTAAGTTGTATTAGCATAACATATCACAAATCATTAATATTATTATTCATGTTATGGAAATGTGACTTTGCGAGTTTAAACAAAATTTTGTTTTCTATCTCGCTCCATCAGCATGTGGAACATCTGATTCTCCTGTGTATTTTATGAAAAACTGCGAATGTTCAAGAAAAACGAGTAAAATGGATTGAATAAACTAAGGGTACAAAAAAGAAGTAAAGGAAGTGAAAAGTGGAGTAACTAAGGAGCTAAATATGAATTTGGTTCATTGGATTCGTTTGGCTATGCAGCTTGGAAGGGAACCATGTGGTTCCTTCATGTTCGGCTTTATACTTCCTACATTTATGGCGTATGCAGCCCTGGGAAGGTGGCGGTCCCCAGAGCTGTGGCCCCCACATTCATGTCATATTTAGCCCCAGGAGGTGGCAGTCCTAGTGGCTCTGGGGGTCTGCACAGGTCCCCTGCATTAATTTTGGTGTCCGTCCCTAGGGCAAGATGGCAGCCAACACTTCCTTGTTTAAAGTGTTCTCAGCCAATCAGATCTCAGCATCTCCTAACTATAGCTACCTATTGGTAACTGCAATATATATATATATATATATATATATATATATATATATATATATATATATATATATATATATATATATATATATATATATATATATATATATATATATATGTATTCACTGAAAAAACCATAGGTTTCACACCAATTATAGTTAGCCGGAAATTGTACTCGCATAAAACCATTGAAATTCCCACGTTATAGTTCGTTGGACTCACTATAACTTGCGCGTGCAATGCACTGCTGATGACGTCACATATTACATCACTCATGACATGGTCAGTGACATCACTCATGACATCACTGATGACATCATCCAGTGAATGTGTGTTTTTCTGAAAAATAAATATGTTTTATATATGTATATGTAAAAGTTGATGGAAGAATAAATGTTTAAATAAGTGTTTACATGGATGTTTTAAAAAACTAAAAATGATTGGTTAACTGGCTTATTAAGTGTATCTTAGTGAATACATATATTAGTGAGTAATGTTTAAATATTTAAATATATGTATTCGTGTTTCACTTTGTGTATAAGTGGCTGCATGGGTTGGTGAGTAGCTACATGTGTATGTATATGGGTTATTAGATGTTTTTTTAGTATAAGTATGAGTGTCTGTATGGTTTGGTGGGGGTATTACTTAGCACATAGATGCATGAGTGACTGACTCTCTGTTTTTATGTGTTTTAAAGACAGCATATGTGCAGGACTGTATGGGTGAATGAGTGTGTATATGTGTATGTTAGTGAGTGAATGACTGTCTCACTAGTGTCTTTATCAGTAACTACATATGTTTTAACCTAGTATATGTGAATATTGATGTATATAAGTGAGTATATGTGAGAGTAAGAGATTGTAAGAGTTCCTGTTTAAATAAGTATGTGTTTCTATAAGTGATTGTTTAAGAGAGTAAATATGTGCAAGTTTCCTTAGAAGTAAGGTGGTAGTGTGTGTATAGCTGTATATGCAAATAAATGGATGTTCAATAGTTTATTTGCATGTGTGAGTATGTGTATGAGTAACTTTTGGATGACTGTCGTTGTGTAACAGGATATATAGGTGTATCACTATATATGATGAGTGAGTATATGTATGAGTGACTACATAGAACTGTTGGTGAATGAGTGGATGTGTATATACATGGTGGAATTGCTGAATTGGTTGTTGTAACTGGTATGGGTATCTCCATTTTTTTGAAAATTTTAGTTTCTATTTTTGAATATGTGTTTCAAAGGTTACATTACAGTGAAAGGAGGTCTGTCACTCTGTCACAAGGATGGGGTTATCAGTGATGTCATGAGTGATGTCACTGACCATGTCATGAGTGATGTAATATGTGACGTCATCAGCAGTGCATTGCACGCGCAAGTTATAGTGAGTACAACTAACCATAACGTGGGAATTTCAATGGTTTTATGCGAGTAAAATTTCCAGCTAACTATAACTGGTGTGAAACCTATGGTTTTTTCAGTGAATTTAATAGGTTTTTTAAATGCTAATTCCTAACTATAACTGGTGAGAAACCTATGGTTTTTTTCAGTGAATTTCAAAGGTTTTTTAATAGCAAATCTCTATAGGTATGAAAAGTAATATTTTTTCTAACGAATTTTATATTGTATAATTATGTAATAGTATATATTTTTTTTTTGCACCGGAGCGCTCCCGGGGCGCGTACCGATGCGCTCACCGGTAAGCGCAGTGCTTCGGCGCGACCCGGGGCGCGTACCGGTGAGCGTCCCGTTAGCGCTATTCCCGCGAACGAAAACAACATCTTGACGTATCGCGTAGCCCCGTGATGCGTCATATGACGCACTGCGTAAGCGCACCCGGAAGCACCTGAGCGCATACGATCGCACAACGTAAGCACCGCCGGGCACGCCCCGGGGCGCACCGGGGCACGTAGCCTAAGAGAATCGGGTCATGTGACCTGAAAATAACACTTTTGATTGGTTCAGAACACTTTTGGTTTCCAAATGATGAGAAAGCCCAGGTCATGAGACCTGAAAATAACACTTTTTTCCTCATTCTCACTTTGTTGTTTGAGTGAAGAAGACCTGCATTCATTCTGTGAGAAATGGCTTCACTAGTAGCAGCTGCAGGTGCATCTGCACCACCACCACCTCCACCACCACCACAAGGACCACCACAAGACCACATTGGTGGTCAAGAAGAAGAGGAGAACGAAGAGAAGGAGAAGGAGAGGTACTTTCTGCCTGAGGACAATCCCCCATACAGACCCAAGGAACATTTTATTTGGAACTTTTACAAGATGCCAAGGGGTGCAAAAAAAGTGAATGCAGCTAAGGTGACTTGCCTCATCTGTGGCGAACAATTGTCAAGAGGGAACCCAAATAAGAAGTATTCTTTTGGGAACCACACTATGATTCGACATATGCAGAGGAAGCACCCGAACAATTATTCGGCAGCAGAGGTCAGGGAACTGACCAAGAACCCTCCCCGTCCTTTTTCTTCAAGCGCCTCCAATCAACCCACTCTATCGGATGCAGAGGCTAGGGAGATGGTCCCTAATGTACAAACCAGGTTTGCAAATTTTAAATTTGTTTGCAAATATTGCAACAAAACAATTTCATATGGTGAGCAAAGCATCACTTTACTCAATCGAGCTGCAGACAACCATCACTGCAGCAAGCAACTTTAATTTTTTTTCTATTTTTTTTTTGCTCCAGTTGAGCTGTTTGCAATTCCCTGTGTTTTGTTTGACCCCAGAAAAACTACAAAAAAAATACAAAATTGTTCGGAAAAGCCAAAAAAAGTAAAAAATGTTCAAATAAACAATAAAAAAATATAAAACAACAAAAAGAATAAAAAAAACAGTTCTTTTCAGAACTACCTCCAATTTATATAAAAATGCTACATTCTTAAAAAACTCTGTCTTTCTTTTTTTCTCCAGGGTACGCTCTCTGGTACGCTCCCCGGTGCGCGTACCGGGCGCTTCCCCCGCGAAAATCGATTTCTTTAAATTTTTTTTGCTCCGCGGGGACCTTTTATGACCCCACATCAAACCTAGGGGGTCAGGGGGGTCTACCCTGCCCCCTTATGGTCATTTCCCCCTTTGTTTTTGCCACCTCTTGTGTCTCGATCCTACTGAGACACATGATGGCCGCCGCTCCGGACTGTTTGGAATGTTGACAGACACCTGAGAGCCAATCAGCTTTCCGCGCGCGAACTCGCGTTAAGCGCTGGTACGCGCCCCGGTGCGCGTACCGGGGCGCGCTTATAGATATATATATTTTTTTTAACCTAAATTACTCAAAATCCTCTGGAGCACATATCTTGAAACATAGCAAAGGCACATCGGCTACCAGTTCCTACAATTTTGCAAAGTTTCGTGGAAATCCATTTAGCCGTTCGGGCTAAAAGTGAGTCCAACTGCCCTATGGAAATTAACATGGGGAAAACACGTTTTGGGACCCCCCTTTTATCTCGGCCCCCGCTTCACGAATCCCCCCCAAATTTTCAGGGAAGGAGCGGAGCGGAGCTGGCCACCTAATTTGAGAAATTCGTGAAAATTCGTCCACCGGCACCAAAGTTATTCCCAATAGAATGTTGCAGATTTCCTATGGAAACTAGGTCCTAACTATAGTAGGTAATATATATATATATATATATATTACCTACTGGCGGTCGCCAATAGGTATATATAGTTAGGATTTTTTCCCTATGGGATTTTTGAAAATTCTATGTCTAATAACTTTGGCGTTTGTGGACGGAATTGGCTGAAATTTTCTGGAAAATGGAACATTTTGTTTCTGAGGAGCCCCTGAAAATTTGGGGGGGGTTTGTCAAGGGGGGGCCGAGAAAAAAGGGGGGTCCCAAAACGTGTTTTTAACATTGAGTTTTCCATAGGGCGGTTAGCCTCACTTTTAGCCCGAATGGCTGAATGGATTTGCACGAAACTTGGCAAAATTGTAGGGACTGGTAGCCCGATGTGCCTTTTGTAGGTCTCATTATATGTGCTGCAGTGGATTTTGAGAAATTAACGTTCAAAAAAAGATATATATCTGTAAGCGCGGACCAGGCAGCGCCCCGGTTCGCGTACCTTACGCGTATCGGAACTTCGCGTAGCGAAGCTGATTGGCTCTCCGGTGTCTGTCAACATTCTAAACAGTCCGGAGCGGCCGCCATCTTGTCTCTCGGTAGGATCGAGAGACAAGAGGAGGCCAAAAAAAAAGGGGAAATAACTATAAAGGGGCATAGTAGATCCTCGCTGACCCCCTAGGTTTAATGTGGAGGTTTTAAAGGGGCCCCGCAGGGCAAAAAAAAAAAAAAAAATTTTTTGTTTTTTTTCGTGGTTAGCGCCCGGTCCGCGAACCGGGGGAAGCGTTCTGGGGAGCGTACTACAATGAAAAATGAATGATAGTCTTTTCAAATGCTGTATGTTAATTGATTGTTGGATTTTTTAATTATTTTTTATTTCCTTTATCTTCCCAGGGAGTGACCAGGTACGCGAACCGTTGAGCGCCTCGGTTCGCGGACCTTAAGCGTTCCGGGAGTCCACCATTTTGTGTTTCGGTCGAATTAAGATACAAGATGGAGGGCAATTAATGTTCGGAATGGGTAGAAGGGGGCACGGTAGAGTTATCTTGACCCCCTAGGTTTTCTGAGGGTGGCTGAGGAGGTTTATATGTGCGAAAAAAAAACATTTTTTTAAAAAAATTTCGCGAGGTTAGCTCCCGGTACGCGTACCGGGTAGCGCCCCAGGGAGCGTACTTTGTTGAAAATTAGTGAAAAAAGTTAGAGTAAAATAATAATTGTGAGTGATGAGATGTAGGGTAGCTCTGAGAAGAGCTTTTGGGTTTATGGTACATTTAGGTACTTATAAGTAGGTACCAATGCACATTCTTAAATTCAGAGTGAAAACTCTGTTGCCCTCATCTGAGAAGTGAACTCCATCTCCTCTGTAGATATCTTGCATGTAGTAACGCAAGTTATTGTTGTACAGGGAGCCCATTCCATGGTCTCTCATGTAAGCTGAAACAGATTTGTTTACATGCTTCCTCGACTTCTCAATTTGTGGACAAAATTGGTTTGACCACCTCCATTTCTGTCTTTGGCATATATTTGAATATACCAAGGCAGTCTGAGGAAAAAGTGCCATTAATTGCTCAAAGGTGTCATTTAAAAGCATTTCCAGACCTACACCAGTCAAAGTGCCCAAGTCATTACCTCCACAGTGCACAATTAACAGGTCAGGTTTTGGCAAATGCATAAAGGTTTTCACCAATGGTATCAATTGGTGACATTTTAATCCTCTGTGGCCAAACCACTTAATTTCCACATCTTGTAAATTGAGGTTAGGTAAATTCCTGCTTTCAACGTACCTTTGAGCCCAGTGAATATAACTATGACCAACAATCCAGACAGAAAACATGGTGAGAGAAGGTTCTCCTGCAGTCAGATGAAGTGTGGCAATGAAATGGCAGTTGAAAAAATGAGAGTGTAAAATGAAAAAAAAACTGTGGAGTTTCTGTGTTCATGAAGCAGTAACAGTGATTGGTGGATTTTGATTGATGAAAACAGAAAGTTAGGGTGCAGAGATGTGTTCTTTGAAAGATGTATTTTGAGTGGTCAATAAAAAATCATTAAATGAAAGAATGCACTGGATATGCAGGTGCACTGAGAGTTCAGAGTTCAATTGCAACATTGTTGTGTGAACTTGCAAACACCAGAGTTTTTCCAAGAGGTGGTTGCTATGGAAAATAGGCAGAAAGGGCAGAGGGGGAAGGGTTTTCATTTGAAAAAAAGTGAGGGAAGAGTTTTGATTGGGTGACATGAGAAATATGTGTGAAGAATTACAGCATTTCTGTGCTTTTGATAGCTGCAGACTCTGGAGTGCATACCTTTTGCTCTGCTGAAGACAAATTGGTGTGTTTCTTAGACTGTTTTCAAAATCAAAGTATTTGCTAAGGTGAGAAAATATTTCTTTACTTTAGATAGAGAATAGTGTGCTTTAAGGAGAAAATTATGATTTATGTGGCGCAAATTGCTTGTAAATATGCTCTCACATGTGTATGGAAAATTTTGATTTTGAATGTTTGTGTTACATAGCCATGTTAAAAGTGACCCAACCATGCTGGAAAGCCAATCAAAAAATGATTTCATGTGTTTTAATGACATTTTAAGTCATTTTCCCATGTGCAGTGTTTAGAAATTATGATTTGAAAATCGTTTTTGGGGAAAAGGAATTGTTTTTAAATTCATGACAAGGACATAATGGTGTATGGTTCTTTATAAGGCAATTGACTGTCCCTGATGTTATTTTTCTCATTTTAGTGTAAGACCTTTCTCTGTGGCGCAAATTGCTTGTAAATATGCTCTCACATGTGCATGGAAAATTTAGATTTTGAATGTTTGTGTTACATAGCCATGTTAAAAGTGACCCAACCATGCTGGAAAGGCAATCAAAAAACGCTTTCATGTGTTTTAATGACATTTTAAGTCATTTTCTCATGTGCAGTGTTTTGAAATTATGATTTGAAAATCGTTTTTGGGGAAAAGGAATTGTTTTTAAATTCATGACAAGGACATAATGGTGTATGGTTCTTTATAAGGCAATTGACTGTCCCTGATGTTATTTTTCCCATTTAAATATAAGAACTTTCTCTGTGGCGCAAATTGCTTGTAAATATGCTCCCACCTGTGCATGGAAAATTTTGATTTTGAATGTTTGTGTTACATAGCCATGTTAAAAGTGACCCTACCATGCAGGAAAGCCAATCAAAAAACGCTTTTATGTGTCTTAAGGACAATTTAAGTAATTTTCCCATGTGTAGTGTTTTGAAGTTATGATTTGAAACTCGTTGTTGAGGTAAAGGAATGTTGTTAAAATTTATGTGCGCCATATGCCCCCAAATTTCTTTTTTAGGGTTGCAGCAGGGTGTTCTTGAGACACCCCTGCACCTTTGGAATAAATTCCTAATTTGTAATGAGCAAATTGTTAATCGCAAATTGCACCTTCATTTATATGAGCCTCCTAACCCATGGAAATGAATGGGTAAAATAGCAATTAGCAATTTGCTCATTGCAAATTAGGAATGGTAAAGAATTGCTATTTATTCCTTAAAATTCGCTATTTAGGAAATGCAAAGTAGTTTGATGATGCATATGGCGGTTGATCTCTAACAAGATAAGAAGCTTATGGATTCATTTATGGTGACTGGCGCAATGAAGTAGACATCACTTACTTCATTGGTAGAGCTTTACATATATTATCTCCTCTGTATTCTTCATCAAGCGTAAATTTAATCTGCAATCCTGAGTAGGCCTCACTTTAAACAAACCTCTGGATAGGCTACATCTTATTGTTATCCTGTATTAATCATTTAAAATGCTAGGGACAGATTTATGATAGGTGTATACCTCTTTTGTGCCACTTAGAAAACATTGTCCATGGGGAAATGACTTAAAATGTCCTTAAGACACATGAATGTGTTATTTTAAAACGTTTGCAATTTTTTTGGGTCACTTTCAACATGGCTATGTGACTGAAACAGTCAAAATCTAAATTCGCAATGCACAGGTGGGAGCATATTTACAAGGAATGTGCTTCATGGGGAAAGGTCTTATAATGTAATATGGGAAAAATGACATCAGAGACACTGAAATGCCTTATAGAGAAGCATACACCATTATGTCCTTGTCATAAATTTGCAAACCATTACTTTTCCCCAAAAACGATTTTCAAATTATATTTTGAAAACACTGCACATGTGGAAATGACTTAAAATGTCAATAATTCAAAATTTGCGATTCCTTAAATGCAATGTATCAAAAAAAAAATATGTAAAAAATGATATTAAGGATTTGGAAACTACCACCAACTTCTAGTTTGTGGTAATTTGCGAATTCTTTTCAAAAAGCATTTTTTTCAAAAAAAAAAAAGTTCCCATATGACGCCCATACATGCCATTAGGGCATGTAGGTTTGCCATATGCTCCCAAATTTCTTTTTCAGGGGTGCAGCAGGGTGTTCTTGAGATACCCCTGCACGCTTGAAAAAAATCCTATTTTGTGATGAGCTAATTGCTAATCACAAATTGCAACCTTCATTCCTATGAGCCTCCTAGCCCATGGAAATGAATGGGTAATTTGCAATTAGCAATTTGCTCATTGCAAATTAGGAATAGTAAAGAATTGCTATTTATTCCTTAAAATTTGCTATTTAGGAAATGCAAAATAGTTTGATGGTACATATGGTGGTTCATCTGTAACAAGATAAGAAGCTTAGGGATACATTTATGATGACTGGCGCAATAAAGTGCACATTACTTACTTCATTGGTAGTCCTTTATATGTATTATCTCCTCTGTATTCTTCATCAAGCGTAACTTTAATCTGCAATCCTGAGTAGGCCTCACCTTAAACAAACCTCTGGATACGACACACTTTATTGTCATCCTGGATTAATCATTTAAAATGCTAGGGACAGATTTATGATAGGTGTATGCCTTTTTTGTGCCACTGTGCGTCACTTTTATGATGCAGCGGTGGTGCAAAAGATTTGCTATGAGGTGACAACATTAAAAATTGATGCATTTAGGCAGATATGTCATGGTGTAAAAAAAAATGTACCACATAAAACCCAAGCAGCAGTGATGCAAAAGATGCACCATGTCGCAAGACAGGCCTCACTTGGGGCCATATGTATCAAGCTAATTAGCATTTGCAAAGATCAAAATTCTATGAATTTCGGCCTTTGCGAATGTTAATTAGACAAATGGTATGTATCAAACAACTTTGATGCAAAATAAGGAGTAGCAAAATTTGCTATTTCTTATTTTGCGATTGCACTGAAGCATTTGCAAATTTTGTGACTACTTAAATGCAATGTATCAAACAAAAACTATGTAAAAAATGACATTAAGGATTTGGAAACTATTGTGGTAAATTAGTGGTAATTTGTGAATTCTTTTCAAAAAGCTTTTTTTCAAAAAAACTAAAGGTGCCATATGACGCCAACACATGCCCTTAGGGCATGTATGTGTGCCATATGCCCCCAAATTTGTTTTTCAGGGGTGCAGCAGGTGTTCTTGAGACACCCCTGCACCCTTGGAAAAATTCCTACTTTGTGATGAGCAAATTGCTAATCGCAAATTAAACCTTCATTCATATTAGCCTCCTAGGCCATGGAAATGAATGGGTAACTTGCAATTAGCAATTTGCTCATCGCAAATTAGGAATGGTAAAGAATCGCTATTTATTCCTTAAAATTCGCTATTTAGAAAATGTAAAATATTTTGATGATACATATGGCAGTTCATCTGTAACAAGATAAGAAGCTTAGGGATAGATTTATGATGACTGGCGCATCACCAGGGATGTGACAGTCATCCTGCGCCACTGTTCCGCCACCCATGTTGTGCTGCATTTACAATGCGGCGCAGCATGGGGCAAAAACGGCACAGATGCGTGACGCATCTGTGCCGTAAAGGTGGTGCATTGCTGGAGTTGTATCGCAAGTGCGATGCAGCTCCAGCAAGGCTCAGGGGTGCCCCATCTCCACAATGCTGCGTCAAGACCTATGCCAGCTTCAAGCAGGCGCAGGGTTTTGACGCAGCTTTCTCCTATCTGATTGTAAATGCGGCACACCATGGGTGGTAAAGCAGTGGTGCACATTAACTGGTGCATGCCTGGGGATGTGCCATTTAATATAAATCTGCCCTTTAACATTTAAGTATGTGCAGGGGACACAGAGTCGTTGAGGCTTATCCAAGGTTAAGAAGAGATGAGTCCTGTTCAGTGAAAAATTAGACATAGGCTTCACCTGCTCAGCATTGCTGGACATGGCTAAATAATAGCTGCAAAATGTTAATCTTGTTAAACAATTTTACTATTATAATCTCTGAGATTTGTTTCTTACTCTGCAACATCTCATTGTTGTTATCTTTCTTTAAAGATAAAGACAACCTCAACATGAGCGACAATCTGCAATCAGTTGATTTTGACCTCATCATTGAACTTGTAATTGAAACATCAGTGGATGTTGATCCTTTGGATGATTTAAATCCTGAGGATGAAGAAGAGCGTGATGAGGATGCAGATTTGTCCGAATTATATGATATAGGATGGGAAGCTGACCTGCTTGAGCCTTTGGAATTATAAACATTTATTTTTAAAATTTATAATCAATAAAAAGTAAAAAGGTAAACCGTTTAATTTAAAAATAAAGACACCTTCAAAAACAGGTTATGTGTAGTGTCTTCAATAAAATATTAAAATATGCTCATAAAATTAGATCAGATTCACATATAAAATAGCATAGGTAACATAAATATAAATGTCATTTCTTTTCTGGTATTTCTGTATTGTAAAATTGCCAATGACTAAAAAATCTTCAAATTAAAATGTCAAGTAGTGTGTTATGTTTTTGATCACTATTACTGATTTACTGTTTGATAATAATGTTTATTAACATTTTTTATTATATTTTTCCTCAGATTCAACTGCAGATCATTTCAAGATTTTAATATGCCTACAATACAAAGACAGATAAAGGCTGCAAAACGTCAAAGACAGCAGGAGAAAAAAAAAACGCAGCAGTCCTCTAACAAAAAGATTTCTCAAGCCACGAAGAAAGCCCCGGGTAAGAGCTCTAAATATTTCATAAGAAATATTTGTAATAAAAAAAATATTACTACAGAAAATGTTTCAGTCCATAACACGAGAAGGAAATCAAATGGAAAGAAAAGGACAATGAAAAATGTTACTGCTAGAGCAAGAGATAAATCTGTGCATGATAGTAGAAGGAAACAACAGTTTAGGGAGATTCGTAAACGAATGTTCCGCAACAGGATAATTGGCAATTTGTTAAAAAATATTAAGAAAGGTCAACAGAAACTAGTTTTTTATAAGAGAAAAAAAAAAGTTGAGAAAGTTATTGATCAGGCATTTGAAATTAAACGTAAGTTATTTATTTTGATAATCAATAGAATTAGGAAGCTAAACAAGGCAATTTTTGATTTCAAAAGAAATAGTAGATGGAAGAGAATAGTTAATCGTAGTAATTTTTGTGAAGTTTTTTCTGGAGAATGGATGCATAGTTCAAGCTGTGAGGCATTTTTTAATGAAGAGAGTTATTTCCAGGATAATGATTTGGTGCATGCAGTTGACACCAGTGGTCGTGCTTATGAAGTGAAAGATGGTTGTCCAGTTGAAAAAGAAAAACTTGTGACAACAGAGGCAGAAGAGTTGTTAGGTAATGAGGTTTTAGGAAGACGTGCTAAGGGTCCTGTGTACACCTGGAAGTGTAGTAGTATTTGCAGTGTGCGACAGGATTCCATCAATTTGCTTTGTGATTTTGTACGGTCATTTAACAAAAAAAGTTTGAAGCAGAAAATGAGGTTCTTGCAAGAATTAGATCCTTGCAGAGTAAGAGAAGTGACAGGTTTGCATGGTCATTCACTGGCTTGTCTTTCCAGGAGAGTATGCCAGAGTGTTTTTCATCATTTCAGGATGCTAGCAGTGCATCATAACAAAGTGAGGAAATTAGTTAGAATGTTGTATTATGCTAAGAGTCCAGCAATTATGCTGAAACAATTATGCGCTGCTCTTTTGCATGGTTCTGAAATAGATGTGAAGAATATATGTGAAGAAATTGAGTTTTGTTACTTTGGAAGTAAAGAGGAGAATGTTGAAATTGAGCAAGAAGTAGAGGGTCATTTGGAAGATAGTGTACATGTTTCCAGTACAGATAATTTCCAGAGGGAAATTGCGACGTTTGACGTGAAATCAAGTGAGAGGCCTAATTTCACTTGTGTGTGTTGTAGACGCACTTATTATAAGAATCAGACTAAGTTAGTGGATTTATATGCAAAAAGTGAAAGGGAAAATAATAGTGAATGGAAGGATTTTGCAACATACTTGATGGTAGAAAATTGTTTTGATTTGGGATTGGATCAACGTGTGTGTACTTATTGTTGTAACAAATTAAAACAAAACCAGATGCCTGCTAGAGCAGTTCATAATAATCTGGAATTGGTTGAGATTCCTTCTGAATTGAAGGACTTAAATACTTATGAATCTATTTTGATTCAAAGTATCCATCCCTTTCAGGCTATTGTAAGAATGGAGCCAAAGACAGGGAAATTGCCTCCATCAGATTTACAGAGAGGATTAAAGGGAAGAGTTGTTTATTTGCCTCTAGATTTGAAGAAAAACATTAACACAATTGGAGTAGAAAAAGTGGACGAGGAACCTCTGGTTATCTTAGTTAATGGGGTTCCGACAAAGAATAAGAAAATATGGCAAGATTTAGTAGATGTTAGGAAAGTTAAAAAGGCAACATTGTATTTGAAAAAAAATAATAAATACTATAAGAATGTATATGTTGCAGAAGAGGAAATAAGTGAGGAAGAGGATAGCGATTTGTGTGCTGGTCAAATTGAGAAAGTAGAACCCTCTACTAGCGAAGAAATATATGAACATTATAGTGTTCATCCTTTGCATTCCAAGGAAGTCGTGGGGAATGCTATTGAGTTGTTTCAAATGAAACAAGCCAAAGGGAGTCCCATTAGTGTTTGGGAGGAAAGTTTGGAAGCTCGGTGTTTCCCACAGCTTTTTCCAACAGGTCAAGGAGGAAGATATGATGAGCGACCTCATCAAATTCCTGCTTCTGAATACCGGACTTTGCGATTGTATGCAGGAGATGCTAGGTTTCGACAATGCATTCCTTATTTGTTTCATCTCCTGTTTGAAAGCGATCTGTCTGGACTGTCATATGCAGTGAACCACATCTTGAAAAGTGGTATACACATGCAAAACATCTCGGCAAGTGATTTTATGGATAAAGTGAATGTCCAAGATAGTATTTTGGATTCTCACCTGATTAATCTCATGGCGTGTCAGCGTGGTACTAATGAGTACTGGTACCATCGTCATGGTGATTTAAAATGTATGCTGAGGAACTTAGGTACTCCCACATGGTTCCTCACTCTGAGTTGTGCCGAGTATGGCTGGGAAGACTTACTTCAATTTCTACGAGAGGCAAATGCTAACGTAGATAACATCGAATTCAAGACACCCGGAGAACTGTGCTCTTTGGATCCAGTCAATGTATGTAGGTACTTCAATCATAGATTTGAAGCTATGATGTCTTTCATCATGAATAAGAAGAATCCACCTCTTGGAGAGGTGTTGGATTTCTTCTGGAGAAAGGAGTACCAAGCAAGAGGTGCTCCTCATATACATATGTTGCTGTGGATCAAGGATGCACCTAAATTTGGAACGGATCCAGAAGACTCAGTGATGAGTTTCATCCAACAGTATTCTACGTGTGCTGTTCCAAACGCAAAGGAGAAGAAAAGCCTAAGAGAAAAAGTTCTGCGTTTCCAAAGCCATCGATGTGGAAAGTACTGCCGTCGTAAATTCCGAAACAAAGACAAGTTCTACACCAAATGTCGTTTCGGCTTTCCACGACCGGTGATTTCTAAAGGAAGAGTAAACAGTTTGATGTCTTCGCTGCGACATAATGTGATGAAGAAATCACCTAAAAACACATACAATTTGAAGAGGAACGAAGAGTCCAAGTACATCAACGATTACAAGCCGGTGATTTTGTCCATGTGGAATGCTAACATGGATATACAGTTTGTGGCTGATAACTGTATGGCTGTGGCTCGGTATGTGACATCTTACATCACCAAAAAAGAGAAGACAGAATTGAAGGATATGTGGGAGGATATTTCCCATGAAAAGAGCCTCAGCAAGAAGTTGTACAGTTTCAGTCTGAAGATGTTGTCGCATCGAGAAATCGGAGCGTACGAATGTTCTGACCGGTTGTCTTCAGCAAGTCTCTATGCCAAGTCCAGGAGTATCGTTTGGGCGAGTCTTGGTCTTGCTGCAACGCGTAATCGAGTTCTCAAACCTGTGCGGGAAATTGAGTATTTGGCGGAAAAGGAGCCAAACAGTACCGACATTTTGAAGACAAACATGTTAGATACATATTATCCAAATCGAAGCAGTCTCCTCGAGAATGTTTGTCTGTATGAGGTTCTGCAAAATTACATATTCAGGAGGAACATCAAAGAAGATACTGAGAAAGGAGTGTATGCTGTAATAGGAAGTGAGGGATGTCTGGTCAAGCAAAGAAAATGCCACTTGATAAACCATCGAAAATTGAGTGGCGAATCTCCTGAAAAAAAGGAGTTTTTCTATTTAGCACTTTTGCAACTTTTCAAGCCTTGGCGTGCAGAAGAGGAACTGCTTGGAGATTTCCTCTGTTACGAAGACTCTTTCAATGCCGCCAAGGAGACCATAGAATGTCCTGCTTTTCCCAAATATGTAGAAATGTTGAATGCGGAAATTGAGCAGGAAGCAACGATTGCAGCCGAGATTGCCAGAGACAGTTCTCAGGACAGTCAGAGTTCTGCTTCATTGAGTCAGGATCCACTAGGAGGACCTCTTATTGAAAATGAAGCTGCCACTGCTATGAATGAAGTGGAAAGAGCCATGGCACATGCTCAAGAGGATGCAGTTAACTTAGAAGAGTTGGAAAGGCAACTCAACGTTGAGCAGAGGAAAATATATGACGAAGTTACCATGCAAATTGATCATGGATTAAGTCATGATAAGAAAGAGTGCTCATGTACGTCGTTGAAGCCTGTCCGACTGTACGTGAGTGGAGAAGCGGGAACTGGAAAAAGTTTCCTCATTAAAGCAATTTCATGCTATTTGCAGGAAAGGACAGAGTCATCGCTGTCTTGTGTTGTCACTGCTCCAACTGGACTGGCAGCACATAATATTAAAGGGATTACTTTACATCGTTTACTGATGCTGCCAGTGGAGCATGACAACAAATTAGAATATCACAAGCTATCTGGAGATGCTTGTTTTGAAGTTTCAAGAATCTTGAGGAAAATGAAACTTCTTATCATTGACGAAGTAAGCATGGTTTCCAATGTCATGCTTGCCTTTGTGCATTTGAGGATGCAAGAAGTTCTCAAAACAGAGTATGATGTGTTATTTGGTGGCAAACACATCATTGTTTTCGGAGATCTTCTGCAGCTGACACCAGTGAAAGGGCAACCTGTGTTCAAAATGCTCACGCATGAAGATACCAGGAAGTGCCTAGGCAGCATTGGCAACGTCAATATATGGTTAAACTTCAATTATGCTGAACTGCATGAAAATATGCGTCAGGCGAAGGATGAAGTTTACAAGACTATTCTACAAGATGTTAGAATTGGAAAAGTGACTGAGCATGGGAAAGAAGTTTTAAATGCACGATTACTGTCAAATTTATATCCAGAACAAGATGTTGTGCCTGAGAATATTTTTCAGAAAATTACTGAAAAGAAATCTGGAATATGTTTGATGCCAACTCTTGCAGAATGTGCCAAATTTAACAACAAAATGTTGCATTTAGAAAAGCAAGAGATTGTGAAACTGGAAGCTATTGATAGAGTAGAGCATATGGGATCAACAATTATTTTGTCTGAGAATCTGAAAACTAAATTGGATTCATTAGAGAAGAGTATATCTAAAACTGCAGGTTTTGAAAAGACTCTGAATGTGTGCTTGAACTGCCGTATAATTTTAAGAAGGAATTTACATGTTGAAAGAGGTCTGGTAAATGGATCAATGGGTAATGTTGTTGATTTTGTGAAATACAGAAATAGAGATGGAATTGAATTTTTAAAAATTAAATTTGATGGCATTGAGGAAGTACAGCTAATTGCTCGTTGTTCTGCTAGATTTTTGCTTGTAAAAGACTTATATGTTCGCCGTAAGCAGTTCCCTGTTTGCTTGGCATATGCGGTGACAATCCATAAATCGCAAGGTTTAAGTGTAGACAGTGCATTGGTGAATATTGGCAGTTCTGTGTTCAAGGAGGGTATGGCATATGTGGCATTGTCACGAGTTAGAACTTTATCGGGATTGTACTTGATTGAGTGTGATGTCACAAACATTTGTGCAGATCTAGATTGTGTTAAGGAATACAATAGGTTAAGAAGAGAGTATGCGCCACATTTGCCTCAGTTTCCTTTGTTTGAGAAACGTCTGGTAGGCCGGAAACGAAGAAATGAGAACAATACTGGGGAGGTTGTAGCAAAAAGACAAAAAGTGAATGAACCTAAAATTACAAGCAGAAACAAAAAGGATTCTGTTGAAGATGTTGTTGGTTTTCAGTTTGAAAACAGTTCTGGTGTCAACTGCTATGCTAATGTAGTAATTAATGTTTTGTTTTCTCTAAAAAATGTAAAAGAAGAGATTGTGGTCAATTCTGATCAAAGATTTTGCAGTTTGTTAAATTCTGTGTTAGAGAAATGTACCACTGATAGAAGAAACATAGAAAGTGTGTCTGAAATTCGAAATCTGTTAGATAGATGTTCAGGCCAAACACAATTCTCTCAAAATATTCAGCAAGATTGTCAGGAGTTTTTAATGTATATGCTTGATGTATTACATGCTGAAGGTGTAGATGTTATGTTATGTTATGTTACTTTATTTCTTTTATAGCGCACGGCAACTCCGAGGAGCATCCCGGCGCTTTGGCAAAGAAAGACAGCATAGAAAGCAACCACACAACAGAAAACAAGAAAGAAAAACTATTTCTTAAAAAGCCATGTCTTCAGATCCTTTCTAAAGGTCAGAAGACAGGGAGCCGATCTCAGGGACACTGGTAATTCGTTCCATGCCTTGGGTGTCAGATAGCGGAAAGAACGACCTCCCAATCGTGCACGACGAATTACAGGAACTTTAAGCAAAGACAGACCCGATGATCTGAGATTCCTGCTTGGCACATACCGGAAAACGCGTTTCCCAATATATTTGGGGCCAATACCATTAAGGGCCTTGAAGGCCACAGTCAGGCATTTAAAAAGGACCCGCTTGGAGATGGGTAGCCAATGAAGAGTGTTCAATAAGGCAGTGGCGCCAGCTCGCCTTGGGAGTCCAAAAATAGCACGGGCTGCCGAATTCTGGACCACTTGCAAACGGGTCATAAGATATTTTGGTAGACCCAGAAAGAGAGCGTTTGCGTAGTCCAGACGCGACCCGATTAATGCCTGTACGACTGTTTTCCTATGATTGAGTGACAGTAGAGGGAAAAATTTCCTCAACATCCGTAAGATGCCGAAGCACTTCCCTACAATGGACAAGATGTGGGGTCCAAAGGATAACTCACAGTCCACTATCACTCCCAAGTTCTTCGCCTTCGCAGCAACCTTGTCAGGAGGAAACATATCCTGAGGCCACCAGGATTTCCAGTCATGTTCCGGTGCGCAACCGAAAAAAAGCAACTCTGACTTGTCAGAGTTGCATTTTAAGCCATGACCTCTGAACCACTCAAACACCGCACCAAGGCAATCCCTGATCTTTATGCCATCAAATGACCCCTCCCTGTCACATGTGAACAGGAGTTGGGTGTCATCAGCGTAAGACACGATCCGGGCGCCAAAAGATTCCGCGACTTCCGCCAGAGGGGCCATAAAGATGTTAAACAGCATAGGGCTGAGAATGGAGCCCTGCGGGACTCCCACCTCTAGCGGAGCCATATCAGCGGAAAAAGGAGGCGCCCAGATCGTTTGTCGGCGGTCGGCCAGAAATGATTTTAGCCAATTCCACACCGTTCCTCGAAGGCCACACTCCCAGAGTCTTACAAGGAGGGCATCATGAGGAACGGTGTCGAAAGCCGCCGACAAGTCAAGTATGACTAACACGGCCTTTCCCCCCGAGTCGAGAACTTCCCTGATAGCATCAGTGACCTCCAGCAGAGCCAGCTCCGTGCTAAAATTAGCTCGAAAGCCGGACTGCGAAGAGTGCAATAGGTCATTTCCTTCGATGAAACTGGAAATTGTCCTATGCACATACCGCTCGGCCACTTTTGCCAGAGCAGGGAGAAGGGAGATTGGCCTGTAGTTGGCATGTATCAAGGGATCCAAGGTGGGTTTTTTGAGCAGTGGTAAAATCATGGCTCGCTTCCAGGCCAGAGGCACCTCCCCTGTCGACAGAGATGTATTCAACAGGGGGTTCACCAAGATGTTAATGGCGGGAGCCACTTTTCCCAAGCATTTAGCCGGACATGGATCTAAAGGAGAGCCGGATTTCAGGCCGGACAACAACTCCAAAGATGTACTAAGATCCATAGGGGGAAATGCAAAAAGGAAAGGGCCATGGTCATCCACCGAACGAAGTGGCGGTGGGTGGCTCACAACCGGTTGCGCACTAGAGAGAGAAGCCTGGATGGCTGTAATCTTACTGACAAAGAAGGTGGCAAGTTGTTGTATCCACGTGTCCGTATGAGTATGGTTAGGGGTGCAGACAGCAGGAGAGATAAAGTCCTGGACCACTTTGAAAATTTCTTTGCAGACATTATCAGCCTCATCAATACGATGTTCAAAATAGACCTTTTTAGCATCCCAAATAGAATGATGATAGGCTTTAATGGCTGCCCGAAATTTCAATTTCTCCGTTGGGTCGTAAGTCCGCCTCCAGGCCCTCTCAGCCCTCTTACACTCCTGACGTTGGGTCCTCAACTGAGGAGAGAACCAAGGGGCAGACGCCCTACGCTCTCCTAGTTTAGATCTTTTAATGGGGATTAGAGTCTCAAATCTTGCCAACAGCCATTTATGCAAGAGAGCAAGATTTTCCTCCAAATTTCCAACCAGGGGGCAAGGTGAGGAAATAAGAGCCTCAGACAGCATGTCCCCAGAGAGCAGATGAAACGGGCGTGAAGTTCTCGCAGCCACAATTTCTCTCTCCCGAACCGAGGCAGTAACCAGCAAAGAAAAGGAAATTAAAAAGTGATCCGACCAGAGTACTGGCTGTGTAGCACAGACCGAAATGGGTCTTGTTGAGAATACCTGATCTAAGGTATGGCCTTTATTGTGTGTAGGGCCTTTCACAAAAGGGAATAACCCTAACAAAGCCGTAATATCATTAAGTTTTATAGTGTCCGGGTCGCAACTATTGTCCATATGGACATTGAAGTCACCCAAGAGAATACAGTGGTCAGACCTGAGACAAGAGACTGCTAATGCTTCTTGCAGTTCATCAAAGAAAGGCCCTATTGATCCAGGGGACCTATATATAAGTATCCCAGTGCAAGCCTGGAGGGAGGAAAGATGTAAAGTGAAACCAAGTGCTTCACATCCCTGTATATTCTCCACCAGAAAGGTAGAGCAGGGAGTACTCTTTTCCACAATAAGAGCAACTCCCCCACCTCTGCCCGATGTTCTATCCCTCCTGAAGATGGTATAGTTCGGAGGGATGGCATTTGCCAGGTCTGGCGCGGAGAAATCACCCAACCAGGTCTCGGTCAAAAACAGACACTTAATGCTTGAATTATACAGCAAATTCCAGATGTCGCTAGAGTGACAGTTCACGGACCTAGTATTGAGGAGGAGACATTGAAAGGGTACCGAAGTACTGTCGAGCCCGTTATCGGCTGGTGCCGGGAAACACCATGCACATGACGGGCAGCCTTTCCTTAGTTTCCTGCCACCAGGAAAGAGATAGGAACAATTCCCTCGAGGGAGACGTAGAGCGAGAAGCTCGGCTGAAGAATAGGTCGGCATAATACACAAGTTAAAAGCAACAATGACCAATAAAATACTAGCCACAAGAACAGCCCCGAAAAGCCGTCCAGCCCCGTCCGCCTCCGGGACGCTGACGGGCGCAGACGGGCTGGACTCAGGCGTGACTCCGGCGCTGCGTAGGCGCACCCGCTGCGCGATCCCGCTGCGCTCGCGAGGGAGCTTTATGTAGGCGAACATCCACCCCCACCGAGCGCTGGTCCGCTCGTGGTCACCGCCCCCCTCCCGGCAAAACACCACTCCAAGATGGCGGGCGCTGTTTTTTCCACCCCGGGACCCGGACCCGCTACAGCAGCGGTGATAGCACGATTACAGTGCAAGTGTGAGGAAAGAGACGCCCCAGAATAAAAACAGGGAAAAAAACCAACAGAATATCCAAATAACAAGCAGGTATGAATTAAAATATATAGCGCGATGTTGCAGCGCGAAATGCGGCGCGCTATGCAGGGCAGCCTTTACCTGGCAAGGAAGAACCTAGAAACCGGTCGCCTTATGTAGGCGACCGATGTAGATCAGCTGTTTGGGCTTTCTTATCAATGGCAGCATGACTGCGAGAACTGTATGGTATCAAGTACTACTAGTGTAGACTCAGAAAGATTTATATATTTAACTTTGCCAGACAGTAAATCAGTCTCCTTTAATAAGCTAGTAAAAGCTGCTAATCACAACATGGAGTGTAGCCAATGTAAATCTGAAATGATGTCCACATTATTTATACGAACATATGGCCAGTACGTCATTTTAATGTTCCAACGATGTAGGACTGATGGAACAAAATTGACAACTTTAATAAAAAATGTTGTAGCTTCGCAGTTGTCAATATCAGGAAGGACTTTTGTAACTACAGCAATTATATATCATGACGGCCCTTCAATAACATCAGGACATTACACAGCTTATTTAAAGTCTAGAAATGGCTGGTCATTCTGCAATGATTCTGTTTTAGTTTTCAAAAAAAAATTGCCGTATGACCTTAAAAACTCTTACCTGGTGTTTTTAAAACCAAAATTTTAGGGAAATAATCTCGGGATGTGCTCTGTGGAATTTCAAGAAGTTCTAATGGCTCCTACACAATTTGGCCTTGAGGATAAGTGTAGTTCAGAGACATAACTTCTAATCATAGGACTGGACATCATGGAGATATATGTGCACTTTGAATGAGTTCAGAAAAACTGTTTCTTTTTATAAGCTAATTGAAGCAGCCAATCAAAACATGGAGTAGAGGGAATGTAAGTCTGCAATGCTGTCTACTGTTTTACATTGCTTTGTGATTAAAAGTGATGTAGAGAATTAAATAATTGTAGTAGTCATAGAGGTAGTGTAAGTCTGCTTCATATTAAGCAGTATCAGTGTCATAGGAAATGTAGAACATGACTGAGCAAGAAGGGGAAGATATTACTATTCCAGGATTGTGAAAATGATCTTCAACATTTTAATTGTGAAAGTTGCGGAAATGCCAAATGATGGGATTGGCTTACAAGAAATCCAAGAGTTATAAATAGCTCTGACTAGATTTGGCCTTGTGGAAAATAGTGGTAGAGAGCAAGAAGTCATTTATTGCATGTAACGTGTTTTTAAAAACGATGGAGGTTTTCTTTCAGAAAGTGGCGGGCTGAAAGTAATAACAGCACAAAAGAGTGTAAGCTGTTCATAGGACATCCTTGGACGTCATGGAAAGTAAGTTAACTTTAAGGAGTTCTGAATTTTGATTTCTGATGTTGTTTGGGTTTTTTAAACACAATCATTTTGATTGTGTTTTTTTTTTCCCCGCTGTTACATGATGAATACCTTCAAGTCACTGTTTTTAGTGAATTTTGATACATTCTGAGAACAGCAAAAATAAACCATTTAACATGTATAATTAATTCTGTACTGTTTGCATTTATGATGTATATGTAGAACTGTGTAGGAGGCATGGAGAAGGTGAGTTTTCTGTAAGTGTTAAATTTATTGCATGCAGTGCTGCACTTCTACGTATTCTTTCATATGCTGGACTACATCTGCACAATGAGATACCTAAGCAAAGGAAACACAAGTGATGTGATTGTGAAATGAGCAAAATAAATTGCACATATTTCAATTACATCACCTGTGTTTCCTATCATTATGAATCACATTGTGCAGATCAAGTTTAGGTCTGTCCAGGGAAACATAGGAGGTTTCTACTTTGTTGAAGAGTGCAGTGGACATGACTCACTTCATTGGTAGACTTTCACAGATATTATCTCCTCTGTGCACTTCAACAAGTGTAAATCTCATCTTGAACTCTGAGTAGGCCTCACCTCAAACAAATCTCTGGATAGGAGACATGTTATTGGCATCCTGAAGCGACACTTTTCTGAAACAAGAGCAATGCAAAAGATGCACCATGTTTTAAGATAGGCCTCACTTCATCTGCATCAAGATACTGTTAGTTTAAAATGTATATCTTTAGGATTGTGTAGGGGACCTGGAGAAGCAGACGCTTCTGTCAGTGTCAAAGTTGTTGAAAAACTATTTGTCCTTCAATCTTTTCCCTTGTCTTTTGTAATTTTTAAATACATGTTTTAATATTTTTCAAATGTTGGTTCTCTCTTTCACAGATTGAAAATATAAAAATAAAAAGTGATTAATTTAACGGCAATTATAAGGTAAATAGTTGTACTCTTTTCGTTACATTTCTATCACATTCACCTACTATTAGATCCACTGCTTCACTTCTTTAACCCTCAGTTTCCTGCCTTTGCTACTTTCCTCATTCCTTTCTCTATTACCTACTTACTCAACTCCTTCCACTCTTTTTCTCAGTCCCTCTGTTCTCATAGTTCCTCAGTCTTGTTCACTCACTCCATCTCTATTACTCTTAGTGTCTGTGAATTACTTTCCCACCTTTTTTTTTGGACCGCTTCCCGGGAAGTGGCCCGGTTCGCAAACCAGCAGCGTTATGGGAGTCCACCATTTTGTGTTTCGGTCGAATCAAGATACAAGATGGAGGGCAAATAATGTTCAGAATGGGTAGAAGGGGGCACGGTAGATGTATCTTGACCCCCTTGGTTTTCTGAGGGTGGCTGAGGAGGACCATAGTTCTTCACTCTTGTTCACTCTCTCTGTTTCTATTAATGTCACTGTTTATGACTGATCAAAAATTTTTTTTTAAAAAAAGAACAGTAACTATAAGGGAAGGAAACAGACAGTTATGTTAAAAGAAAGACAGCTATAGGGAGTAAACTAAGGATACTGTTACCTACAATCCACTGCTGTTGATGTTACTGACCATGTCATGAATGATGTAATATGTGACATCATCAGCAGTGGATTGTAGGTAACAGTATCTCTTGTTTACTCCCTAGCGCTGTCTTTCTTTTCACATAACTGTCTGTTTGCTTACCTTATACTTACTGTTCTTTTTTTTAAAAAATATTTTTTTTGGTTAGCTTCCGGTACGCGTACCGGGTAGCGCTCCGGGGAGCGAACTAAGAGAAATAGAGGTTGGCAGAGTTCTAAATATTCTACCAATTTTTTTATAATGGGGAGATAGTTCTGAAAAGAACCATTTTTTTTATGTTTTTGTTGTTTTATATTTTTTTTAGTATTTTTTGAACATTTTTTTACTTTTTTGGTATTTTCTGAACGTTTTTAAAAAATTTTTGGTTTTTTTTGGGGGGGGGGAAACAAAAACGATCCATTGTAAAGGGCTCAACAGGAGCAACAAAAAAAAAAGAATTTATTTTTTGGGGCGTTTCGTACAAACATTAACATGATTTTGAATTGCTCGCAAAATCAAAGTGATGCTACTTTCCCTGTAGCAGATGAAATCGCCACATTCCACGCACACTTGCTTTACGTGCCCAAACAACATTTGGATGTTTGCGATCATCTCCCTCGCCTCTGGTCCCGACACCTCTGGAACAACCGATCTTCTTGCCATTGGGAGGGGATTTTGTTGCTCATCACGTAGCTGGGCAGCACTATAATTATTTGGGTGCCACCTACTCATATGCCGATGCATAGTGTGATTGCCGTAACTGTATTTTTTATCAGTTCCCCTTGACAATCTATCACCGCATATACGGCAAAACACGTAGCGTGCATTCACTTTTTTTTGCCCCTCAGGAATTCTATAGAATTGCCAAATGTAATTCTCCTTTCGATTGTACCTCCTGGGCTCCTCTGGCAAAAACCTTGGCTCTTCCTCCTCTTCCTCCTCTTCCTGTTCTTCCTCTTCTTGCAAAATTACTTCTGCAGGTGGTCCTCTCTTTCTTGGATTTGGTGGAGGTGGTGGGTTAGCACCAGCTGAAGCTACTAATGAAGCCATGTCAAAGTGTAAATAAAGGGTCTTTCTCTCACCAAGATGAAAGTCAGAGTGAGGAAAGAAGGAGGGGTTTTCATCATTTGGGAAAAGCAAAAGTTCTAAACCAATGAAAAGTGTTCATTTTAGATCACATGACCTAGTATTACATCATTAGGAAACCAAAAGTGAAATGAACCAATGAAAAGTGTTATTACCGAGTCACATGACCTGCTGTGTTTACGTTACGCGGTCGGCGCCGCGCCGCGGATCGCTTCCGGTTCGCGTACCGCTACGCTTCCGGGTACGCGAACGTAGCACGTAATATGACGTATTACGCGAGAACGCGAAACGTCATGCTGACGCGAAGCGTCACGATGTTGTTTTCTAACGCGAGAGGTGCGCAAAAGGAACGTTTACCGGTTCGCGGACCGGGTCGTGCCTCCGGATTGAGCTAACGGGAAGCTAACCGGTTCGCGTACCGGGAGCGTAACAAAAAAAATAATAAAAAAAAAATTGTATTAAAAATATGTAAAAAATATTTTTCTATTTAAAGAATAATACATTGTAAAGGTTTTGATATTAGCTATTAAAAAACCAATGAAATTCACTGAAAAAACCATAGGTTATAGACCATATATAGTTAGGAATTAGCATTTACAAAACCTTGAAAATTCACTGAAAAAACCATAGGTTATAGACCATATATAGTTAGGAATTAGCATTTAAAAAACCTTATTTTACTCACACAAAACCATTGAAATTCCAAATATAGTTAGTTGCACTAACTATATATCGCGCACCCGCAATCCACTGCTGATCATGTCACATATTACATCATTCATGACATGGTCAGTGACATCACTGATGACATCACTGATGACATCTCAAATGACATCACTGATGACATCACTGATGACATCTCAAATGACATCACTGATGACATCACTGATGACATCTCAAATGACATCACTGATGACTACATCCAGTGACTGTATAATTCTGTAAAGTTAAAATATGTCTTACATATTGAAGAATGAGTGGATGTATAAGTGTCTTGATGAAGGATTTAGTAGGGGCATGGCTGACTGTATGAGTGACTGATTAAATGTGTCTCACTGAGTGCATGGGTTAGTGACTAAACTGTCTTAATTTGTGCATCATTATGTCTGTTGTTCTGTAAACTGCTGCATGTGTTGATCATTAGCTATATGATTAACTGTATGGGTTATTGATTGGTTGCCCAAGCATTTGTATGGGAGACTGAGTGTGTGTCTGGGTGGCTGGGAGGTGTATGACTCTCTGCATAGATGTGTGAGCAGTTGATTGACTAGATGTATGGGTTCAGAAGTGCATGTGGAAACAGCTGTATGGGCGGTTGACTGTGTGCATGAGTGTATTGGTGAGTGAATGGATATCTCAGTGCTACATGTCAAAGTAAGTACATATGTAAAACACAGTACATGTGAGAGTTGACATATATAAATAACTGTACATAAGAGCCAGTGAATGTGTGAGTGGCTGTATGGATCATTGTGAACTTGTATCCAGGATTGTATAAGTGAGTAAATATGTTTTAGTATATGTTTGAATAAGTAAGGTGTGTATAACTGTATAGTTGAGGAAATGGAGGTGTGATTGATTCTTTGCATGACTGACTAAGTGTCTGAGTAACTCCATGGATGAGTGACAGTCTATGAGTGTCTGTTTACACTGAGTGTATCTAAGGTTATATTAGAGTCTGAAGAGGTTCATCGTATTATCACATGAATGATGTCATCAGTGATGTGATCAGTAATGTCAAATGAGATGTCATCAGTGATGTCATTTGAGATGTCATCAGTGATGTCATCAGTGATGTCATTTGAGATGTCATCAGTGATGTCATCAGTGATGTCATTTGAGATGTCATCAGTGATGTCATCAGTGATGTCACTGACCATGTCATGAATGATGTAATATGTGACATGATCAGCAGTGGATTGCGGGTGCGCGATATATAGTTAGTGCAACTAACTATATATGGAATTTCAATGGTTTTGTGTGAGTAAAATAAGGTTTTTTAAATGCTAATTCCTAACTATATATGGTCTATAACCTATGGTTTTTTCAGTGAATATATATATATATATATATATATATATATATGGGGCATGGGTAATTAAATGAGTGCATTAGTGGAGAGGTGGATGATTGAATGAGCACATGAGTCGTGCATGGATAATAGAATGAGTGCATGAGATGTGTATAGACGATTGAATGAGTGCGTGAGTGATGCAAGGATGATTGAATGAGTGCCTGCTTGGTGCATGGATGATTGAATAAGGGCATCAGTGATGAATGGATGACTGAATGAGTGGTACATGGATGATTGAATGAGCACATGAGTGGGGCATGGGTAATTGAATGAATGCATGAGAGGTGCATAGATGAATAAATGAGTGCATGAGCTATATATGGACCATTCAATGAGTGCATGAGTGGTACAATATGTTATTTTTACCACAGCCAATCACCCACATTCCTATTTATTAACATTCTTAAATTAATTAACATGCAACTTACACCATTTAATGAAATATGTGGTTTTTTTTTTAAACCATGACCTCATCTCCTTTCAGACCATGGTTTTCCTGTCTGCTACTGCTGCTTCACTTCAAACTGGCTAGACAGTGGATTCTGAGCCACATCTTTGGGGCACATATACAAGCCCCTATCCTCATGGGAGCAGCACTATTTTAGACATTCCCAAGTCGATGTTAGGCCAGTTAATGTGGCTTAATGCCGCATTGTGAATAAGGCACCCTTTCACGCTATACTTGGCATGAAAGGGGTGGGCAATTGGTGTTGCAGTGGGCATGCCACCTCAGCACATTGATTTTGACTCTGCCCCATATTTACAAGGGTGGCGTAAATATGGGCCAGCAACAAAATTAAACAGGTGAAACAATGCGAATTGCTTTATTTCGCCTATTTTTTCCATTGTTCAGCACACAAAGAAACAGAAAAAGGCCATGTGTGATTGTTTATGTGCATGAAAAGTATCCCTTTCTGCATCGACACAATCATTTTGAAAATGACAAGTTTCAAGTTCGATGGGGGCTGCACAAAAACACATATAGAAGTTATAAATAACATTTATGATTGTTTATGTGGTGGAAGGGCCACCTTCCTGCACAAAAACAATAACACCCACAAATGCAGGAACCCTTGCACTATGGTGCACGGCGGCCTGCGTTGGTGCTGGGCAGCTAAATTTAGCACCAGCACAGGGAGAAACGCAGGGCTGCACCATATTGTTGTAAATATGGTGCAGCCCTGCGTCTCTAAAGTGATGCAGTGCGGCGTTAGCCTTCTTGGCTTAACACAGAGCTCTGCCACTTTAGTTGTAAATATGCCCCTATCGGGCACATGCATCAAAGTAGGCTTTTACGATTCCTTAATTACGATTATTAAGGAATCGCAATTAAGGAATCGCAAAAGCCTATGCATGTAGGAATCGCTATAAAAATAGCGATTCATAAGCATTCCTTAATTGCGACTCGCAAATTGCGAGTCGCAATTAAGGAATGCTGTCCCTTTCTTTCCAGTGGGCCTCCAGGCCCATAGGAATGAATTGGAGATTGCATGAGCAATTTGAGAGTACCAGTAGATACTCGCAAATTGTTCATGCAATTTCAAGGGTGCAAGGGTATCAAATAACACCCTGTTACACCCTGAAATTGATCAGTGCACATATGTTGCACACACACATGCCCTAAGGACATGTGTGTGCGCAACATAAAACTTTGAAAAATGCACAAAAGTGCATTTTTCAAAGTTTTTGCAAATTACCATGAAGTTCAACTTCATGGTAATTTGCTACTCCTATTAGCGAAATCGCAATTTTTTTTTACTTTAATGTATTGCATTTAAGGAATAGCAATTTAGAGACTCCTTGAATTGCGATTTTTGCATTTGGGATGATGCATCCCATATGCAAAAATACAGGTCACAAAGGGGCAGATTCTGCGACTGTTTTTTATTTTGATGCATGTGCCTGTATATCTTTTGGGCTAGAGAGGCTGCTAGAAAGAGAGGTATTGTTAGGGACTTGGGTTTTTCTGATGTGAATATTAAATGGATTGGCCAGAGAGTGTTAAAGTGTTAGCAATTGCTGCTTTTGTTTGAGAGTATTGCAGATTGCCAACCTCCAGACCTCTTAATTGTGCACTATGGTTGCAATGGTTGCAATGACCCAGGCACTCTTACTGGGATAGGTTCGGAAATCACAATCAGCTCTGCCAAGAACCACGCATCACGTTAGAGTAATGCTTTTTTAGGACAAACCTCCACATTACCGCACAGAGTAGAAATTGTCACACAAATCAGCTGACCAAACAAGGTGAGCATGGTATCTCCGTGTCCTGAAGATATCAGTTCTGCTGTGTTCCTTATGTTTAGCATTGACATGTGTAGCTGGCTCACTACAGCTAATCATGTTTCTGATGAGTTACGTCATTGCAGAACCTCATTAGTCTCTGGCATTTTATTGCCTGGTCCACACTGACCTGGTCTCCTGATGCAGGTCTAAGCGTGTGCATTGGGCACTGGGCACTGGGCACTATGCCTAACAACCTCAGAAGCTGGGGTTGACAGGCGCGTGATAGAAGGTGAGAGCAGAGCACAGCAAAGGCATCCACGTTGACCTCCAGTCCTTTGCCTTTGTTAACTCTACTGCAAGAGCCTGAATCAGCCACACTGTCGGCTCTGGGGTGACATGTTAGGGATCAGATGGGATTGCAGCAGCTGCTTTTTGGAGCTCAGCACGGCACGGCAGTGAATGGAGCTGCTGCTGCATCAGAGGCATGAACCCATACTCTGGTGATCAGGTTGTGCACTGGTGCAGTCCTGACACTAGTGCATTTCTGACACTGTTGCAGTCCTGGCACTGGCGCACTCCTGGCCCTTGGGCAACCCTGACACTGGGGCAGCCCTGGCACCGGGGCATTCCTGAAACTAGTGCATTCCTGACACTAGTGCATTCCTGACACTGGAGCAGTCCTGGCACTGGGTCAGTCCTGACACGGAGGCAGTCCTGAAACTGGGGCAATTCTGACACTGGGGCAATTCTGGCCCTGGGACCGCTCTGACACTGTGGCAGCTCCAGCATTGGGGCAGTCCTGGCACTGAGGCAGTCCTTGCACCGGGGCAGCCCTAACACTGGGGCAGCCCTGGCAACAGGGAAGTCCTGACACCGGGGCAATCCTGGCACCGGAGCAGTCCTGACAACGGGGCAGTGCCTATACTTAGGCAGCTGCAGATCAGCACCTGTTAGAAGCTCCATGCTGGCTGCCAATCTAGGGCAATGAGAGCGAGGGTCGCCGGTAACACAGTTCTCTGTGTACTGTTCTGGGCTGGCTACATGATTGTTCAAGGCTCACTTTAGCCCTGCCAGCACTAGATTAACCTGACAAAGTCACTCCTGGAATTCTACTTTTTATACTGACCAGGAAGCCAGACTCGAGCCTGAGGATCCGTTTGCAGAAATAACCAGCTAACAGAAATAATTAAAAAGTATGTGTATTTGCTATTCTTCATTTAAACCATCAAACACAACCGTGATTTCATCCATGCAAGTGTTTGGAAAAACTTGTTAAATCAGTTGACAAAAGCAATACAGCTGTGTTGCAGGTATTTTTAAAGGTGTTGTGCAGTGGTTGCAGCCCTCAACTACTTATTGATCTTAAAGTTTAGTGGGACATTATATTTAGAGGCTGACATGAGCATGATGAAATTCCAGCAAATCATGAATTATGAGGCCACTGACAATATGAAAAAAAAAAGAAAACTACATGTACCAGAATTCAATATGCCATTGGCTATGAAATCAGCTACTGGCTGAAGATCTCACACATGTTGATGATGAAAGGATTACTTATGGCAGTTAGGCATGAGAGCAGCTCATCAACATAATGACGTAAATGCTAACGTAACAGTCACTGCCCCCCTTAAAGCTTGCCTCAACGCCGCAGCAAGACTTTGAACAGGCTCAAAAAAATTTGACCACATCTCTCCTCATCTGAAGGCACTGAGTCCAGCTCAAACTGGCCTGTGTCAAGCACAAAGCACTATGCACAAATTCCCCTGCATATCTCCCCAAGAAACTCTTCATATCTGGGGGAGTCAGAAACTCCAGGTCTGCCAGAGACTTTGTGCTCCAGCCTCCCTCCTTCCATAAGGATAAAATCCATAACCGTGCCTTCTCTGTGGCCGCACCTAGCACATGGAACTCGCTGCCATCCTCCATCAGAAGAATCCTTTCTCTGTTTCTCTGTCAACCTTTAAAAATGAAGCTAAAATATTCCTAATGAGCAAATTCCTCCTGAAATTCACTTTTACCACACACTCTTTTCTGCGGAATTGCTCGTTATCCTGAAAAATCTCTTGTCTGCTTGGTTGCTCCTATTCTTTGTTTGGATTTATTATTCCCTCTTATGCAATTATGGACTCTCCGTGCATTTTGCTGACATGTCCCCCTCATATGTAATCGCTGGTTTTCACTGCATTTGGCTCGCTTGTCGCCCCCCCTGATTATTGTATACACCTCCGAATGTAGTCACTTCCCTCTATCCCTATCCTGTTTTATTTGCCTATGTGAAAACTGTATACAACGTGTTATCCCTGTAAAGCGCTCTGATACCCTAATGGGTCACGTTCGCGCTCTATAAGACCTTAAATAAATAAATAAACTCCTTACTGTGAATGGCGATCAGGACACTGTTACTTGTTTGACCAACACCTTCTAACCCGAGCTTTATAGCTTAGGGCACTTCACATTCCTCATCCTTTATTTGCAGTAGTCCCACTGACAGACTAGATGTTAGCCATCAGACTACTGCCAGTTTGTTTGGCTGTATTAAATGTTTTAGGCACAGTCGCCTGGTGGTTTACAACAGCTCCATGTGCATGTGATCACATTTATATATAGCATCAAGAAGCATAAACACATCTCTGTGCTGCAGCTCTAAACTCCCAAATAAACAAATGCAAACTCTCACAGTGAATTTTAGAGGACTGCGTTTTGATGTGCTTGCATGATGGCACAAAGTACAACTGCTTTGTTCTACTAACTAGAGTGTCACGTAAAGTGTAACTCATTAAGCAATAAAATGTCACACATAAACACACTGAAAACACAGAAATGTGACACAAATAGGGTCTGAAAACTTGGCAGCTATGACCATGACCATGTACATTTTTAACATAAGCAAACTCAACACTTGGTAGCTATGCACACCTCGCCCTTCCCTCAAAACCCTGAACCTAGAGCCAGGCGGCAGAGAGGCACTGCCTCCAGGCAGCATCCCTATATAAGGGCACTAGGTTAGTACCCTACCATTTCTGGTGCTTTGCAGCAGTTTTAAAATGTTATAGTGTCTCGCTGCTCAAATGGGTGCAATTTCAGATATTTATATGTTGCCCTCTTCTTCATTGCTTGACGTTGCTCGCAAGAAAGTGTCACGCATAGTGGTTGAATGTCACTTATAATTACACTGAAAATATGAATATGTCACACATTAGCAATCTGAAACCTTGGCAGCTATGCACATTGAAGGAGACTTTTGGTCAAATAATGGCACTTTCCCCTCGCACTATCTTGGTGTACTCCAACATATGCCCAAGGCAGAAAAAAAGTGGTCAAATTAGTTCTGTCCACAGATTGACAAAGCCAGGAAGCATGTTAATAAAGCTATTTTTGCATTCCTCAGAGACCATAACATGGGCTCTATTTACAACAATCTGCATTTTGATATGCATGGAAGTTAAAGAAGTCATGGAGTTCACTTTACAGATGAAGGCAACATCAGATTTCTGAGCAATCTGAAACGCTGCAGCCATTCTTATGTGTAGCTGTCACATACTCACAATGAACAAGAAGGCTCATGGCATTTATTTTTCTTTATAAATAACTTTTGTTCAATTTTGAGAAATATTCCCAGCGACATTGCGATATTCGTGAATACATCATGGAAATGCACAACCAAAGCTGACATTCATTAGCCTCCAGCATATTCCAATTTTATAATTACATAAACGAATTCTGTACATCACACTGGCTGCATCACTTTCCAAATAGCCTTATAAACACATGTAAGATTTCTGACTGTGTCTGTGAGTATGTCTATGACAGTTTGAATGGATTTGTCAGTGGGTGTCAGTGGGTGTATTACTGCCTCATGACCTCGGTTCCTCAGTTAGAGGGTGTGTAAGAGTTTGACTCTCTATGAGAGCATGTGTGAGTGTCTGTGTGAGTGGATGTGTGACTCTTTAAGTGGGTCTGTGGGTGGGTGTATGTGAATATGAGTGAGCTGAATGAGTGTCTCCGTGAGTCTGTAAGAGGGTCTGTGAGACGGACATAAGTCACTGAGTGAGCTTGTGAGTAGGTGCATAAGGGTGTGTGGGTCTGTGAGGGGATATAAAAGTCTCTCAGTGGGTCTTTGGGTGGGTGCACAAGCCTCTCAATGGCTCTGTGACTGTGTACTAGGGTGGTTGCATCTCTGAGTGTGTCTGTGGGTAGGTGTATGTGACTTTGTGAGTCTGTGAGCAGCTGCATTAATGTCTGGGTGGTCTGTGAGTGGGGCATGAGTCTCTGTGCTTGTGAGTAAGTGCGTAAGTCCCTCTGGGACTGTGAAGGGGAGCATGTGTCTCTCAGTGAGTTTCTGAGTAGCTCTTTGAGTGGTTGCATGTGAATATGAGTGAGTCTGTGTGAGCCTGCATGAGTCTCTGAGTGGGTCTGTGAGTGGGTGCATACATAGATGTCTCAGTGGGACTGTGAGTGGGTATATGAGTCTCTGAGTGGGTCTGTAAGTGACTTCATGAGTCTCTGAGTGCATCTATTGTCTAAGTCTGTGAATGTATTTTATTAAACTTTGTTTGCCGATATTCCAGGAGTCGTTGTGATGTTAAACGGGGGGCCACGCATTTGAGATGTCAATAGTGATTTCATCAGTGATATTACTGACCATGTCATGAATGATGTACTATGTGACGTCATCAGCAGTGCATTGCGGGTGCCCGAGTTATAGTTAGCTGAACTAACTGTAACAGGGGAATTTCTATGGTTTTGTACGAGAAGAATGTCCACCTAACTTTAACGTCCCTGAAACCTATGGTTTTTTCAGTGAGTTTCCAAGGTTTTTTAAATGCTAATTTCTAATTATAACGTGCCTGAAACCTATGGTTTTGTCTATGATTTTAAATTATCCCATGCTCAACCTGGTGAAAACTGCCGATATTGCCAGTTGTCCAGCGATAGCTTCCGCAAAGAAAATCGCCACCAATGAGAGCGACAACTAACGCTAATGGTTGGCAGATTAGGCGCTCACGTGCAAAAATAACATGAAAATACCACTTCCCGATATTGTCAACGACCAGCCAAATGTGCAATGCAATCCAAAAAACAGGTGAAAAGCCGCATTAGCAGTAAGAATTTAACATCGGCCTTTTACTGGTGTAAAGCAGGATGACTACCTACAGTATGAAAGGGAGCCCAGCCCAGAGCCACATTTGAAGACCAACACATGTCATAGAGCTACTGATCATGCAGCTCTGACACCCAAGAAGACCACAACACCCACTGCCACCTCCCCCAGGACCTCCCCTCTGGAACACCCCCCTACTGCCACCGAGGCAGCGCAGAACAGGACAGCGGACCTTCCCAAAACGGCATGGCCCCTCAGCCACACAACAGCTGATTGTTGAGAGATGTGGCAACCAAGTATGTGTGAAGGACGCAAGTAATCCATCAATATCAATGCACACAATGCAAAGTGTAGCAGTGATGTGCTGGACAGACCTCACTATGCAGCGCACAGACCTCTCCATGTGTACATATACTGCAGGTGCTTGCAGTGTTGTGGTCAGTGTAAGCAACCATGTTACCTCAGGCAGTGGGGAAGATCTTGGTCATGTAGCTGTGTCGTCCCCCCCGTAAGCAGAAGCGGAGTGGGTTGGTCCAACGTACGACACTCCAGTGTAGGAGTGTGAATAAATAAGCTGGGGCTCTGGGTGTAATTCCGTCCCGGGAAGGCCAACATGTCTGCCACCGCGGCAGCCCTCACCCTGCCATGAGGCCGCCTCCTCGACACAGGCCCCATGTGAACCCAGAGGCACAGCAGAGTTATGTCTGTACAGACTACTGCCTTCGATGTACACTGTAGACAGCTGGGCTCACAATTCAGATTGAATGGCGATTGCAGATGATGAAGTCCAGTAGGCTGAACACGAAGGAACCCCATGGCTCCCTTCCAAGCTGCACTGGCTAACGAATCCAATGAATCAAATTCATATTTAACTCCTTAGTTACTCCACTTTTCACTTCTTTTTTCATCTTTTCATCCTTGATTTATTCAATCAATTTTACTCATTTTCCTGACCATTTGCAGTCTTTCACAAAATATGCTGGAGCGTCAAGTGTGCCACATACCACGCTTTATTTAAAAAATCCAATGCATTTCAGGACAACCCTTCATCATGGGTATCTAGAAAAACATAATTTAAAACAACATCAGTCATATATCACACGTTATATGATGCATAAACTGAAATAAAATTGCTTAAACAGTTCAAGTTGACTTCACATTTCAATGCTGCTTCACCCTCGGTTTCAACATCAATCATAATCTAGTCTCCACATTATCCCCGAGCTGCGCGTGTATCAGGTGAAAACTTCCAAGGTTTCTTAATAATTCATGGCCCTGTGTTCACCTTTTTATCTCTATGCTAGGAAAACTCTAGATTCAAGTGCGCTCGTGTCCCCATACTTGTAAATTGAAATCCTTTTATTTTACTATCCTCCCACGCATTTAACAATGCTTACCGTGGCATATGCTTTTCTAACTCATCAAAATCTCATTCGGTATTATTTCTTGATAAGACTTTGCCGTTTCCTCTCCTTTCCTTCAAACGTCTACTTTTCTTCAGGTGATCTATCTTATGCACTTACTAAGATGTGGACCAGATTTCAACTAATACACTGACTGTTTCACACTCCATATCCCAGGAATCCTTTAGAGATATCAAAATAAACTCTTCTCTAACCCATCACGCTTTTCCCATAATTCAAACATTAAACCATTTGTGGCACTAAAAATAATGACACCTCGGGTGTTTAGACTGTTCATTCTTAATAATATACATGTGCTGGTATAATAATGGACAAATCTAATTTGTCCACAATGATATGTCCGCGTAATCCATTAAATGAATGAATAAGTCCATGTGATTATGCTCATTCGTGACAGAGAAACAAAGCTCCTGTGTAGTTTATATAGTTTGCCGTGTGTACAGATCTCACTTTAATCACTGCTTAGTTCTCCATTTTCGGTCTGGGTGCAATAAAAAAAAATCATATTTAACCCCTTAGTTACTCCACTTTTCACTTCTTTTTTCATCTTTTCATCCTTGATTAGTGAAATATGAATTTGATTCATTGGATTCCTTTGGCAGTGCAGCTTGGAAGGGAGCCATGGGGTTCCTTTGTGTTCAGCTTTATAATTGCAGCACGATTGAGTGGAGGGCTAACAAGTATGACATTGCTACCAGTGTGGCCCGCCCGGACCACGCATCATCGCCGGCTGCGCACACGCTGGTTGCTTCAGGTACCACTAACTGTGCATCTCAACACAACGCCACTTGGCTGTGGGCCCTTGCTGACCGCTGCCTCCGGCCTACACTGAGGGCATCAGGGCTCACAATTAAAATTGAGTCTTGATTCATTAATTGCAGAGTCCAATAGGCAACTAAGTATAACATCCCTAAAACCTACATAATATCCTTTTAGTATCCTTGCTTCAAGAACTTATTTTATATCAGTTAGAGCTTTAGTACAATGACCAAATTCATCTTGCTAGTCCAAAGGAACACTGTATGGCAGTCTAGATGCAGGCAGCAGAGCTCACAGTTCGAATTTAGTTTTGATTTATTAATTGCAGAGTGAACTGTACTCTATGTCCTCGGATTTTATCAGGAGGAAGTAACAAAAAGCATTCGTTGATGTCTGTGCTGATTACTGCCTTTGATCTACAATGCGGACAGCAGGGCTCACAATTCGGATCAAGTCGTGATTGCAAATGACGCAGTCCAGTAGGCAACAGACATTGCTCCCAGTGTGTCCGCCATTACTGATTCTATACTATGTTTCAGATGAGTGAGCTTGAGGGGTGAACTATGTCCCAGCACATCGTTGGAGATACACCAGTGGCAGAAAGGTGAGCTGTGAGGGTTTTGTCCACAGTGTCAGCACTCACTCTCCCTCTCCATCACTTCCTTTCTCTCTCTCACACTCTTTCTTCTCTCTTCCTCTCTCACTCTTTCTCTCTTTCTTACTCTCTCTCACATTGTTTCTCTAATCCTCTCTCTCTTCCTCTCTCTCTCACTCTTTCTCTCTCTCCTCCTCTCTCTCTCTCTCTCCTTTGATGGGCGCATGACGCACAATCTTATCTTGCTTTTTGTCTTGGAGGCTGTGATTCACAGATTGTCGGCAGATGACACGCCATGGCTGTACCTACTTTTATTTTGTTGTTTTGTTTAAATAAAATGGTTTATATGTAAATCTGTAGTGTAGTTCCTATATCCCTGATAGGCTCTGTGCATTGGAATAATATACACTATAGTTTTGGCATAGGACTGAGGTCAGTATGTCTCTATCGAGTACATTAAACTTAATTACCTGTGTGTGCCAGCTAGCTCAGAGGTCACTAGAAACTTCTTGAATGAACAAGAAGGGATTAGTTTCTGACAACTGCATAAACATGAGAACTTTGTTTCCCTTAGAGTCGGAACAATATCTTCAGGGTCGTGGAAACAATGGATTACAGTTTCACTCAGTCAATAAAAGGGTTTATTGAACAGTCTTATTTCTCATGCAAGAGATATGAACTGCTACAATCGTAAGTCAGAATGCAAAGTATAATACATACAGCGTGAGCAGTAAGATAAAATATTACTGAAATAGCATGGTCTGTAGCTATGACATATAAAAATACATACACAAATAACACAGGCTAAAATACTCAACTGGTGGTTCTAAAAAAAACCTACCCCAATGTACCTAACCTAAGTGTAGTACGAGGGAAGAAGTAGGTGCTGTTTTAGCTATAGTTTAGTTTAGTTGTGCCAAGAATTGCCAAAAGTTTCTCTAGGTTCTAATCAGCTCCATACCTTAGAATGAGAGATTTTGGTATCTCTTTCCTGGGACTCGATCTCTAACACCCTGCAAGGGGAGTCAGAAAAACTGGAGCTGGATTCTCGGTGAGGAGGAAGACAGCGTCTGGTTAGTGCATCAGTTGGGGACTTGACTTCCTTCGGGACTTGCTACGGGGAGCCGCATCGTGCATATAGGTAGTCGAACCACACCGTTCCTTGCCATAGCAAGTAAAGGCATATTTATACCTTGAAGGTGTTTAGGAATGCCAGCATTGACGTACAAGTCGGGCTTAAGAATGTCATGAATTAACCCCTAAGGAATAGATGTTCATGCATAATAAATCAGTTCTTGGAGAAATCAATATCCAGACAAGGGAAAGCCCTAAAGGCTAAAGAGTCTGGTTTTCCAAGAACTCGTTGTGACGAAGAGGATTGGATGTATTTGACCATGCCTGTATTTGGTTAGCATGAGCAATGGCTAAATAAGGGCTGGATTTCTATGCTTAAATACGGGCAATGAGAATCGTACCTATATAAGGGCATGAATCGGGAAATACATATACGGTATCTAAATCGACACACAACAAATCCATAGATGACCGTGATTCTCATTTTTCCAACCTCACATGCATCTTTTTTATTAAAATCGTGGAACATCAGCCGATTTGTTACGTTCCAGATTTTGGAAGGTTGCTGTCATATTTGTTTGTGTGGGTGGTCAGGGGGGATGGCGGACAAGAGGGTGGTGGCGGTCGGTGTTTATGGCACTGTTGGGTTTCTGAGCTGCATGATCATTGGCTCCATAGCATCTGTTGTCGTTCAGGTGTGGCTGTGGGCTGGTCTCCCTTTCATGTTGCAGGTTGTAGTCCAACTTTACACACGGTCAGAGCAGGTGTAAACTTCCTGGTGCAAACACACCTTATCTCCTGTTTTGTAATCTATTTGCCGATCTTGCTAGTGGTTGAGAAAGTTGCGAAGTGGCGTGTTCGCTGCTTTTTGCTCGGGCACGCCTACTCTGCATCTCATTAGCGAAATTTGCCGGGGTCATCCGTGACAATGCTTTTTGAGGCTGCTATTGCTGGTAAACTGGGGATATGGGCTGTTTGCACCAGCTTGTGAATGGTGCATTACATTTATCACCATTTTGGCTCTGATAAAGTGCAGTTAACTCGGCGATTTGTCCTTGAGAATATGCCCCTCTTTGTTTTAAAGACCTGAGAAGTACTTGAGTGCCGCGCTGAGAGCTGCGCACCCAGCGTGTTCACACTTGGGAGCCACTCTAGGGTCTTGACTCCAATCTTTTTTGAAAAATAAAAAGCGTTCACTTTCATTAATTTACATTTGCCTCTGGGATCCTATCTCCCAAAGCATGCCCACAACTACATATTTGTGTTCAAAGGGGAGGGGGAGCCGTGTGTCTTACCTCCCAGGCCACTCACGGCCCCGAGGACCCAACCCCCCTGGCATGGCCTCTCTGTTGGGGACCGTGGGGGGAGCCCCACTGCCTCCACGGTCCCGCCGGTACCCTGCCTCCTGCGGGAGCTAGCATTCCTTTTGGGCAACAGGACTTGCTAAAATGCAGCTTCCCTTGCCCAAAAGCAATTCTCCGTTCCTTTTGTGAAGCAAGAGGAGGTTTTCCTCCTCTCGCTTCAACAAAGCAAACCAGGGTTTGATATCACAAGGTGGAAGCAATGCTCCCGCCCTGTCATAGCAAACGGCAATGTCCCAGAGGGGGAAGTGGCAGTCCCCAGGGCCATCAAGCGCTCCAAGAAGGGGTTGGTTGGCTCCCTCCCTCTATTTTCAAAGCCCCGAGGTGGTGGTCCCTGGGGCTGTGGGAGGGCCGTGTGCCTCCCGCACCTAATTTACATAGCCCCGTGGAGGTGGCGGTATGATTATAGAAATTGCCTCCCACCTGGGGGCTCATTTAAATTAAATGGGAGTGCCCTCACTTAATTTGTTTACATTTTTTTCGTCCAGATTCGCACACCCAAAGCACATTTGTACATTTTAAAAATAAAATAAAAATAGGGGGGGTCCTTATGGGACCCCCTAGCAGGCCTGTGATCAGGGTGTTTCTACCCTGCCCCCTTTTCTTTATTTTTCACTTTCTTTTACTGTTTTTTGTGACTCTGTACTAACGAGTCACAAGATGGCTGCCAACACTTCCTGGTTTGTAGTGCTGGCAGCCAATTAGAATGAAGTGCGTGGTCAGGAAGGTTCACGAACCCACAGCGTCCCTAGATATCAATAGTTTAATTCATTGATTTTCTCAGCAACTACTGAATGGATTTGCACCATTTTACAAAAGGTCGCTTCGTGAACCAATAACTACCTTTTCCCCAATTTTGGTGTAATTCCATTCAGCAGTTTGGGCTGTAGCCTTGGCTAAAGTTTCCTATGGGAAATTGATTTTTTGACTTTTATTTTTCGAATTTCCCAGCAGCTACTGAACGGATTTAAACCATTTTTTTTAAAAAAAAGTTGCTTTCTGAACCAAGCACTACCTTTTTGCCAAATTTGGTGTAATTCCGTTCAACAGTTCGGGCTGTAGCTTTGGCTAAAGTTTCCAATCGAAATTAACATGGAGAAAACACTTTTTGGGCCCCCTTTTTCTCAGCTCCCGCTTGGTGAATCACCCCCAAACTTTCAGGATAGGAGCTGACCTGGATAAACTTTTTTGGGGGAGAATTTCACAAAGATTCGTCAAATGACGCCAAAGTTATTATCAAATCAAAAAATGCTTTTCCTATGGAAAATAGGTTCTAACTATAACTATCTACTCGCAACCGCCAGTTGAAATATATATATTTTATTTTTTTCCATTTCACCAGGCATAACAAGTTCTTTTACACCGATGCACTCCACTCCAAAGAAATCCGCCACTCCACCATTAGTTGCAATCAAGGTTTATTCCAAAACCATTATAGCATGTTTGAGAAAAAGGAAAAACAACCCAACGCGTTTCAGCGACAAAATCGCCTTGCCCACACAAGCTTGGTTCTCCTTCGCCTGGCTTTCTTGTCACTCAATTAGGTGCCGGACCCTAGTGGTTGAACCAAACCACTAAACATGTATCACATCCTTCGTTTTGCAGAAAAAAAGGTTCGCACTCTCACAGGATCCTTTTGACAATAATATTTATTCCTTAATTAACATGCAGACTGAAACATGCAAATTGAATACCAGCCGCAGACTTCCCTGGTGAGCAGTAGCTTTACTACAGTGATCTAATGAGCAAACTAGAGTGCTAACATTCATAATTTATGGCAAAGGTGTGACTCGTCTGAATGCCTTCTTGATGGAATCAAAGTAAAACACTTAAAGTATTTCTTACTGAGGAGACTGTAGTAAATGGAGAAATTAGGAAACTTCATAACAAATACGTCTCCCAAATGGCCACCAGAGACAAAAGAGCAAAAATGAAGCACAAATATTACCCAGATGTAGCCCAAGTATAGCCCAATGACAGAATATCCCAAAGTGTTCTAAAGAACAACTAGAGCGCTAACAGTCTAACTTATGACAAAAGTATGGCACACCTGAAGCCATCTTGATTGGAATAAAGTAGTAACATTTAAAACATTTAATTTGCAAAGGAACAAAAGGAGGGGGTTCATTTTCCCAAAGAACGTATGATTAGTGCTGCAGAAAAAAAAATTAGGGCACATTTTGAGTAACTTCTCAAAGCCTCTTCTATTTCGTAAAAAAAAATTCTGACATGCAGACTGAAACATGCACTCTGAATACCAGCAACAGACTTCCCTGATGAGCAGTAGCTTTACTACAGTGATCTAATGAGCAACTATGGCAAATGTGTGACACATCTGAATGCTTTCTTGATGCAACTAAAGTAAAAAAACTGAAAGTATTTCCTACTGAGGAGACTGTAGTAAATGAGGAAATTAGGAAACTCAATAACAAATAAGTCTCCCAGACGTGGGTCTTATGCTCTCCATGCCACTGGAGTCAAGCCTCGCGTACCGTAATGCGCATGTGTTGCGAATGCGCAGGAGCAGGAGTCGCGGACTGGTCGCATACCAATCGCGCACACCATGTAATATTAAATGTATATGATGTAAATGAAAAACACGCAGCCGTCGCACACCGTACACGGATCCTTCACGACTTTTCTAAAATGACGGCTAGAATCCGCGCACCCACCGTGATGTGTACGCTTTGGGTGCGCGACTCAGAAAAACATTTGGAAAAAGAAAATAATATAAATATATTAAAAGAAAGAAATAAAACAAAATATCTAAACAATATTTCAGTTTTATTTTAAAAAAAATTGTTGCAATTTTCAGAAAAATGTATAATGTTATTTAATGAATAAAATATTTATAAATAAACAGTTAAAAATGGTAGAAAATCAGTTAAAAAAATAGATATGACTACTGTTACACTTAAAAATTAGCATTTGAAAAAGCTATGAAAGTCACTGAAAAAAACATAGGTTTCAGGGGTGTTATAGTTAGCTGGACATTTCACTCGTCCAAAACCATAGCAATGTATAGTTAGTTCTGCTTACTATAACTTGCGCGCCCGCAATGCACTGCTGATGATGTCACATATTACATCATTCATGACATGGTCAGTGACATCACTGATGACATCATTGATGACATCTCAAATGACATCACTGATGACATCTCTGATGACATCATCCATGTGATAATCCGATACACCTCATCATACACTAGTATACTCTTTCATCACTCACTGTAAAATACAGAGTACCATATTTGAAACCATTGACACACCAATACCAGTTACTACATACCCACTCACTGATTCCTAAGTCTACACACACAACTACCCATTCAACAACAGAATCACTTATACATGCTGTCACTAATTAATATAACACTATCAAATGCACTTATACACATATATATACATTGACACATCAGCAGTCATCTTAGTCAGTTATGCAGTCATCCTATTTACTCATGAAAAAAATTAATCACACTTACACTTACTCACTTACACAATTATACACACAACACCTCATTTATTCGAACACATAGTAACTCATAGTCAATATGTTCAAAAATCACCATTACAATTATACACTCATTCATATAGTTACTCTCACAATCACTGACTCTTACATATACTTATTTATAAACACCAACTCTCACATACAATGCCTTTTATTTTTTTACTTTGTTCAAGATGTCCAACTAAAACATATATTCACTCAACAACACACAAATAAATACACTCAGTCACCCAAACAACTGTTTCCACATGCACTCTTAAACCTATACACCTAGTCAATCAACCATTCACACATCTATGCATAGAGTTACACACACCTCATCCAACCACACACAAAGTCAGTGTCCCATACAAATACTCACCCAACTATTCAACTAATATACACTCATGTAGTTAGTGACCAACAGATGCAGCATTATATTTCACAACAGAGACAGTGATGCACACATTCACATAGTTTAGTTACTAATCCATGTATTAAGTGAGACACTTTTAATTTCTCACTTAAATAGACAGTCAGACAGCTACTAAATCGCCCATCCAGACTGTTATATATCCACTCATTCTTCAATACAGATTGGTATATATATAAATATATAATACATAATTAAATTTCAAACTAAACCACATTCACTGGATGATGTCATCAGTGATGTCAATTGTGATGTCATCAGTGATGTAATCAGTGATGTCACTGACCATGTCATGAATGATGTTGTGACATCATCAGCAGTGCATTGCGGGCACATCAGTTATAGTTAGCAGAACTAACTATATCAGAGGAATTTCCATGGTTTTGTACGAGTGAAATGTCCAGCTAAATACAACACCCCTGAAACCTATGTTCTTTTTCTGTGAATATAAATATATGTATATATATTTCACTGCGAAACAGTAGCAAAATATCCGCAGAAGAGATATCACTTGTGTAGGAGAGTAGGATCTGCTTACTATGGTTACCCCCACTTTTTGCTGGTGTTTCGCTGTTTTTCGACTTTAGTCTGGCTGGGGCCCTGCTATTCAGGACCCCAGCCTAGCTGCATCCTCTCTAAATTGATTCCATGTACTATAGGTACAGTCTAGTTTGGTTACTGGGGTACCTTTGTGAGTCCGTAGTATATGGTACACTAGGTACTAAGGGCATAGGTACCCCAGAGGCCTACTAGAAGCTGAAGCATGTATTTCGCACCCCTGGGAAGCCCTCCAAAATGACACCACAGGACTGCTACTGCGGCCTGGGTAAAGTGGTGCATGCTCCCCCTACTGACATATAGGTTACCTATATCTACCTGAAATCACTACACATGGAGACCTATCAGTCACCACTATGGCAGGCCCTACCAATCCTGAAGGCATGGTGCTTGGTTTAGTGTGAGAGGGTGCCCATGCAGGAGTAGGACCCCTCTACAGCTTTCAGAATGTATTCTCTGGGACTGTTCTGTGATGCAGCCAGATCATATACTCTCAAGTGCATTATAACCTCACGGTAAATACTAACTTCGGAATGGCTGCATGGAAACATGTCATGTTTGGTATCAAACACTTTGCAATCCTACCCCCCACCAGTGCTGGCAGCAGGGGTAGAATTCCACCCTTCTAGAGGGAGAGACATGTAAACATAGTCTACCTGGTAACTAGTCTAAAGAGCCCTGGCATCACAAAATGGATGCTGCAGCCAGAGACACAAGTCTGGCCTCCTGCTGCTGACTGAAACTCAGGCAGGGGAGGCCTGGACAAATAGGTTTCCTATCACAGCAAGATGTAACCACCTCCCAGACAGGATTTAGTGTATTGGGGCAGGGTGAATACACTCTGAGAGTGCCTTGATGTCTGCACTGAGGGCACAATTGGTGTCCCTGTGCATAGTCAGTCCAAACGGGTTGCAGGGGCACTCAGACCCTGATCTGGTGTGAAACTGGACAAATGAAATGGGTTTAGCCACCCCTCATTCCAAACCCTCCCATAGGTGGGTCCCCAGAGAATGGCCAACCCCTTTCTTCAGTATAAGTAAGGAACCCCTGGCAACAGGACTTTAGATTACACCTGGATGAAACTCTGAAACTGAATCCTGGAACTTTGACGCTCTACTAAAGACAAGAGGACAGAAGAATCTCCCCTGGGGTCAAGGAGTGACTCCCCTGCTCATGCAGGCACCATCAAATCATTTGCCGGTCTGTATCTCCGAAGCTCCCTCAAACTCTTAGGTATTTGCAGCCCAGGAAGAGGATTTCCAGACTTCTCGAAGGACGACCCGAGTCCCCAGCAAAGCTGAGACCTGCAGCCCTCACGTGGGTGAGTGACGTGGTACCGGAACTCCTGGACACCTGCACATTTGCTAGTGCATTATATTCTCAACATCTCTTGAAGTTGTGCTTTAGGTTACTTGTAGCCCAAGCCCCGAGCACCATTTGCACTGAAGATAGTGGCCCTACACTCCACACTCCACAAGTGTTCCGTGAGCCTGCTTCTTGCATTTCAGCTCAAGGCTCATTTGTGGTCCCTGGTCCTTCGACTGGTGGGCCCCTGTGAAGTCAACTTTACTTTTCCTTGTGCTTCCCTGGTTGCTCCAGACGTACCCAGACTCCCCACCACATGGTGGGTCCCTCAGACCTTGCTGGTCTGCACCAAAGCATTTATTTGATTCCTGCATGGGTTGCTGTTGCCAAGACTTGTTGGGTCCAATCTGGGCACCAACACTGCAGCACTCAACACCTTTGTGGGACAGCTGAAATCCAGATCCTGGTCATCATCAACACCTCCTGGTCCTCGTGGCTGAAGAGTCAAGCTTTACCTTCTTCACCTGAAATCATCCGACATCGGTGGGCATCTGCCTATCGTACTCCTGGACACTGGCTAGTGACCCATACTCTGTCCCCTCTGCTTTCAGGTTCTTCTCATCTCCGATCCAGACTTGGATCCACCCAGACACTTTTCTCTTCGACATCAGCAAGCACTTTGAGGCAGATCGCCATTGGAAACGACAACGATTCCCAACACCAAAAGACACCTATGCACCGCGCTTCCCTGGGTGAGGTAACTCTAGTGCTCCGTGGGTGTTGGCTCTAGAACCCCTTAAGTCTAAGTCTAAAGGGTTTGCTCCAAGTCCTCCTGGAAGTGTCCCTTTTCTTTAAATTTCCAACCGCAACTTTCCCCATTGAAGTCTACGGTGATCCGCGGCTGTGTTTAGACACTGCACGGGTCCCCTGTGGGTCCCCTGTGTCACTACCTTAGGTGGTTCCTTTTGGCCCCAGCCCTGCTACAGGCTCTAGGCCTTGTGTCTAGTTAATTCGTGGTTCTTATACAACTTTCTTAATATATGGTTTGGTACGCCCCTAGGGCTCAACGTATATTGTGCTAATTTACTGTGTGCTAATAAGATTACTGTGTGTATTTTTGCCTCTAGCCTCATAAAGAGACTAGTGGGATGTGTTTAGAATAAATACATATATTGTATATATATATATACCTGGTGTCGTTCTCCTTTCATTTGGTCATTCATGAGATTATAGACTGGTAAAACAAGCTGCTTTACATTCCTCAAAGACTTAGCCTGAAGGCTGCTTTCCACAGCAACCACTAGGATAGCTTTCTATAAAGGTTGTCTTTGACCTACCATCAATAAGGGTCGTTTGGACTGGTGCAAGGTGCCCATAAGAATAGTGGACAGTATATGCCAGGCCAACTTCCCACAACTATATTGTTTGGTTTTCATTTCACAAAAACTATTGAAAAAACCAAAAAGCACAATCTACGCGACAACATCTACCTTCTGCAAAATGCGGTTACATTTGGTGATATTCCGTCCAGTGGTCAAGTGGTTCAAGCTGTAGGTTCAACAACACGTTCCTATGGAAATTAACATTACAAACACACCCTTTTTTGTGCCCCTATTTCTCGGGCCCCACTAAATGGGTCACCTCAAACGTCCTTGCATATATATACACATATATATATATATATTACCTACTGGCGGTCGCCAGTAGGTATATATAGTTAGGATTTTTTCTCTATGGGATTTTTGAAAATTCTATGTCTAATACCTTTGGCGTTTGTGGACGGAATTGGCTGAAATTTTCAGGAAAATGGCACATTTTGTTTCTGAGCAGCCCTTGAAAATTTGGGGGGGGTTCGTCAAGGGGGGGCCGAGAAAAAAGGGGGGTCCCAAAACGTGTTTTTAACATTGAGTTTTCCATAGGGCGGTTGGCCTCACTTTTAGCCCGAACGGCTGAATGGATTTGCACGAAACTTGGCAAAATTGTAGGGACTGGTAGCCCGATGTGCCTTTTGTAGGTCTCAATATATGTGCTACAGTGGATTTTGAGAAATTAACGTTTAAAAAAAGATATATATCTGTAACAGCGGACCGGGCAGCGCTCCAGTACGCGTACTTTTCGCGCAACGGAGCTTTGTGAAGCGAAGCTGATTGGTTCTCCGGCGTCTGTAAACATTCCAAACAGTCCGTAGCGGCCGCCATCTTGTCTCTCGGTAGGATCGAGAGAGAAGAGGAGGCCAAAGCGAAGGGGCAAATGACCATAAGGGGGCATAGTAGATCCTCGCTGACCCCGTAGGTTTGATGTGGAGGTTTTAAAAGGGCCCCGCGGGGCAAAAAAAAAAAATAATAATAATAATCGAACGGCTGAATGGATTTGCACGAAACTTGGTAAAATATTAGGGACTGGTAGCCCGATGTGCCTTTGCTAGGTCTCAATATATGTGCTCCAGTGGATTTTGAGAAATTAACGTTCAAAAAAAGATATATATCTGTAACAGCGCTCCGCTTCGCGTAACGGAGGTTTGCGAAGCTGATTGGTCATTCTGTCACTGGGCTATAGTTGGGCTACATCTGGCTGATATTTGGGCTACATTTGTTTTTTTTGTCTCTGGCGGCCATCTTTGGGCTACATTGGGCTACATTGGGCTTCATTGGGCTTCATTGGGCTACATTGGGCTACATTTGGGCTCCAACATATATATAGGCCAATGTAGCCCAATATATATTTTTCAAAGTTAATTTTCGTAAAAACCACTGGAGCATATATCTTGAGACATAGCAAAGGCACATCGGGCTACCAGTCCCTACAATTTTGCCAAGTTTCGTGGAAATCCATTCAGCCGTTCGAGCTAAAAGTGAGTCCAACCGCCCTATGGAAATGAAGGAAATGAATGGGTAATTTGTAATTAGCAAATAGCTCATCGCAAACTAGGAATGGTAAAGAATCGCTATTTATTCCTTAAAGTTCGCTATTTAGGAAATGCAAAAAACTTTGATGATACATATGGCGGTTCATCTCTAACAAGATAAGAAGCATAGGGATAGATTTATGATGACTGGCGCATCACCAGGGATGTGTTAGTCATTCTGTGCCGCTGTTCCGTCACCTATGGTGTGCTGCATTTACAATGCGGCGCATCATGGGGCAAAAACAGCACAGATGCGTGATGTATCTGTGCCGTAAAGGTGGCGCATTGCTGGAGTTGTATCGCAAGTGTGATGAAGCTCCAGCAAGGGTCGGGGGTGCCCCTGTCGCAGGGTTTCTGTTCTCACACAGAACTGTGGACAGAGGATTGGAACCTCGGCGAATTAGGGTGTCCCAAAACTCACCTTTGTAATCAAAAACCCCTTAGCAAGCTAGGTACAGTGTCACATTGGATATAACAAACTCTCAATGTTTAGACAATCCAGAATATGAACTTATAGTACCTCAGGATACGTGGAACTCATGAACAGTCGGTCGTTATATATTTCTTAGAAACCAGAACATGGAGTTAAGAAGAACACATGTGTATTTGAAATGTTTATTTACTAATGCCGTCTTCTCAGGCGTAGTATCTTAGATAATACAAGTACACATATTATCAGTAGCAAAATTACCAGCATAGTTACTAGTACATAAAAAGCGAATGGTGACAGTATGTTAACATGCTGTAAATGAATAAGAGTTAGCAACACTTATAAGCAGCCGCGGGCCGTGGAGGGAGTTACGGTGGGGCAGGGAGGCGGGGAGGGGGAGGGGCAGGGTGGAGAGGGCTCCACCCTGCCCCTCCCCCTCCCCGCCTCCCTGCCCCACCGTAACTCCCTCCACGGCCCGCGGCTGCTTATATCTCACCCTCCCTAATACACATATTATATTATTTGCTAAGAAGGTCTCTTTGTGTTGGTTTAGGGCGTGCCCATACTTTAGTGTCTTAGATTTGAAGGAATCACATCAGCATACACCAGCTCTCTCTTCATGTGAACCGCATCAACTGTTGTGTATGTGTGTTCGGCAAAGCAATATAAAACCCGCCTCATGCCCAGAATTGGCAGAAGTTGCACTTATGTTATGAGTATGAAGTCGTGGAGATCAGACCTCATAACAATTCTGTATCGTGTTGTTCTTGAAACTTCAGCACTCGCTGTACAGATATAGTTTAACAAGCAAAGCAGATAGTAGAGCAATAACATATTATTCTCATGTAAACCACAATGAACTACTAGGTTGAAAGCTAAAGCAACAACTAAGTGTCGTGTGCAGAAGTTGCAAAAACGGAAAAATGGCGTTTAAACCGGTAATGAGCCCATGCTAACTTAACACGGTGTAAAGATATCCAGGACCTAGATGACACCTCCCCATGATCCGGAAACGAACTGAATAAGATAATAGAAGTGCCATCTCATGAGAGCAGATTGCAAGTTTATATGTGGACGGTCCGCAAGGTAAAGCATTAAAAACTAGGAAAATTTAATGCTAAAGAAAAATAAAACAGCCAAGTACTTTATCGAGTCTTAAGCCAATAGGCAAGCTAAATAATAAAAACTTGACAAATAAGTCAATGAATTGTCAATGAAATGCTAGTACTCAGCATATCAAACATGAAAAAGGTCTATAACATAACTGTGTATGCAAAATAAGCTGCAACAGCCTCCAATAGGAAGTCACCGTCTTCATCCGAAAAGAGTTCAGCCATCCAATTTAAAAGCGGAAAAGAACATACGTGCTCTCCCAGCACCGGATCCTCTATCACCATCAGAGGACAGCTCGGTGGGTTTTCAAGAAAGCTCTGTTCCAAGAAAGACTGTGTTGCCGCCAGTAAATTCCAGGGACCAATTAGTCCATGCATCAATGCCACAGCCATAATCCTTTCGCCAGGACAAACCAACTCGTGAGTAATGATAGGAGTCATCAGCTGATTAAAGTCGACGTCAGGAGAAACCGGTCCGCAGAGACACAAATCAATGGCCCAATCGAAATCACAGGTCAGGCAGTGAAATACAGGCTGGACACAGGTGAAGTAGGAGAATCGAAAAGATAATCCATATGCCGTGCTTAATATCGCCAACGGCATTGTGCCATAATATTCTAGCATGCGATTGCGGAACAGTGTCAGCAGCTGCAGGGCGGGAGCTTGCACAGGAGGGACATCCATATTTAAAAATGTAAAAAAGCACAAGAGCGTCCGCTGGTAATGCAAGTAAAAATGGGAATCCACGAAGCAGAGTGGAAAAAATAGAATGAAAGAAAGCAGGGATGACTCCAAAGATTTTCTCAAATGAAGTCACGAGACCACTGGTAACAACTTTAAAAAAGTGCGCCAGGGCCTTTGTGGAGGACGCGTTAAAGATAGTCCGAACCATCTTGCTGAAATGGAAAGGCAAATCTGTATTGAAAAGGGTCTGCACCTCTGTACGGGTGTTCGCTATGTGAAGCACGAAAGTTTCACGGGCCGAACTCAAGGCCACCTCTCTCTGAGACAAAAGAGCTCTTATTCTTGCCATGCCGTTGAAATCTGCTCCCAAGGTTGGTATTTGTGGCGAGATTGAAAACTCCCTATGTTCATGTGTGGGAGGAAATAGAACATTTCTGCAGCAAATAACCCGTTCACTTACGGTTACGATAAAAGGAATACTTTTAATTAACCCAGAACAATCTTCATTATTGAGCATCAAATAACTACCATTTTCCAACAACTTGAACGTGGGGATGATAGCAGGAACTGGCGTGCCTTGCAACACGCAAGCCATATTTGGTCGGTGTTTGTTGCATGAACCGTGTAACTGTATGTGCCTACACATTAGTGAATGATGTGGCGTCTCAGTGCATTCCTCTCCATTCAGATAAACTTCTTGATCATCTTTGAAACATCTGTATGTGTATGGAAGCGACCAGACCTCATGAAGAAAAGCACTACCTAAAGGTTCATAACGACCTATTGGTATATATTTCATACAATTTGAAAACTTATATAAAGCAAAAGGCAGCGTTATTAAACCGTGGATAAGGCACGTTGAAAAAAAAAACCCGCAATCCTCTGCTGATGATGTCACTGAGCATGTCATGAATGATGTAATATGTGACATCATCAGCAGTGGATTACGGGTAATAGTATCTCTAGTTTACTCCCTTATAGCTGTCTTTCTTTTAACATAAGTGTCTGTTTCCTTCCCTTATACTTACTGTTCTTTTTAAAAAAAAAAATTTTTGGTTCACTTCCGGTTCGCGTACCGGCGAGCGAACTGGGAAGCGAACTACGAGAAATAGAGGTTGGCACAGTTCCAAATATTGTACCAATTTTTTAATAACGGGGAGGTAGTTCTGAAAAGAACTTTTTTTTTATTGTTTTTGTTGTTTTATATTTTTTTTATTATTTTTCTGAACATTTTTTTACTTTTTTTGAATTTTTCTGAACAGTTTTATATTTTTTTGGGTTTTTCTTAGAGGGGGCAATGAACACGATTCATTGTAAAGGGCTCAACAGGAGCAACAAAACAAAAAAAAAGTATTTATTATTTTGGGCGTTTCGTACAAACTTGCATATGATAGTCAATAGCTCTGTTGATCAGAGTGATGCTTCTTTCTCCGTAGCAAATGAATCTACTGCAATGTACGCAGACGTGTTTTACTTCACCAAATTTCATTTGTATATTTGGCACCATCTCCCTGCCCTCTGGTCCCGTTACTTCCGGTACAACAGATCTTCTGGCCATAATAGGGAGATTATCTAGGTCGTTCCGAAACTGTGCAGCACTGTAGTTGTTAGGATGCCACCTAGTCATATGGCGATGCATTGTGTAGTTTCCGAAACTGTATTTTTTCTCGGTCCCTCTGGACAGTCTATCTTGACATATAAGGCAAGTTACGTATCTTGCATTTACTTTTTTCTGACCTTTGGGAATTTTAAAAAATTGCCAAATGAAGTTTTCTTTCCGGTGAGACGTCCTGGGCTCCTCAGGCAAAAACTGCCTCTCTTCGTGCTCGTCGTCCTGTTCCTCTTCTTCCTCTTCTTGTTGAATTATAACTTGAGCAGGTGGTCCACTCTTCCTTGGATGTGGTGGAGGTGGTGGGGAAGCACCAGCTGAAGCTACTAAAGAAGCCATTGCTCACTGGTAACAAAGGGTCTTTCTCTCACAATGATGAAAGTCAGAGTGAGGAAAGAAGGAGGGATTTTCATCATTTGGGAAAAACAAGAGTTCTCAACCAATGAAAAGTGTTCATTTTAGATTATATGACCTAGTCTTACATCATTAGGAAACCAAAAGTGAAATGAACCAATGAAAAGTGTTATTACCAAGTCACATGACCTGCTGTGTTTACGTTAAGCGCTTTGCAGGGCCTCCCGGTTTGCTTCCAGAAACCTGCGCTTTGCGACTCGCTTCGCGTACCAGTTCGCTAACGTAGCACGTCATATGACGTATCACGCGACAACGTGAAACGTCATGCGGACGGGAGGCGTCACGATGTTGTTTTCTAACGCGGCAGTTGCGGTAAAGACACGTTTACCGGCTCGCGGTCTATTTCGCGGCATCAAGGTCAGCTAACGGGAAGCTTCTCGATTCGCGAAGCGGGAACGAAGAAAAAAAAATATAAAAAAAAAAAATTATTCATAAACATATAAAATATATTTTGGGATTTAAAGAAGAATACATTTTACAGCTACAGATATTAGCTGTTAAAAAACCAATGAAATTCACTGAAAAAACCATAGGTTATAGACCATATATAGTTAGGAATTAGCATTTGCAAAACCTTGAAAATTCACTGAAAAAACCATAGGTTATAGACCATATATAGTTAGGAATTAGCATTTACAAAACCTTATTTTACTCACACAAAACCATTGAAATTCCATATATAGTTAGTTGCACTAACTATATATCGCGCACCCGCAATCCACTGCTGATGATGTCACATATTACATCATTCATGACATGGTCAGTGACATCACTGATGACATCACTGATGACATCTCAAATGACATCACTGATGACATCTCAAATGACATCACTGATGACATCACTGATGACATCTCATTTGACATCAATGACCACATCACTGATGATATCATTCATGTGACAATACAATGCATCTCCTCACATTTTAATATAACCTCTGTTTCACCCAGTGTTAAATACAGAGTATAATTTTTGAAACCATTGACACACCAATACTAGTTACTACATACGCACTCACTGATTCCTATGTCTACACACACATTCACTCATTCACCCATACAATCATTCATACATACAATCACTCATCTTTACAACACTATCATATGCACTCATACACCTATACAGACACTCACAGTCTGCCACTCATCCATGGAGTTACTCACACACCTAGTCAGTCCTGTAAAGAATCAATGACACTTCCATTTTCTTGTCTATACAGTTAAACATAGAGCACCTTACATTTTCAAACATATACTAACACATACTTACCTTCTTATACAATCATTGATACAAGTACACATTGATCTGCACAGAGTCACACACCTCCCAGCCAGCCACACACACACTCAGTCTCCCATACAAATACTTGGACAATCAATCAGTAACCCATATAGTTAATCATATAGCTACTGATCAACACATGCAGCAGTTTACAGAACAACAGACATAATGATGCACAAATTAAGACAGTTTAGTCACTAACCCATGCACTCAGTGAGACACATTTAATCACTCACTCATACATTCAGTCATGCACCTACTAAATCCTTTGTCCAGACACTTATACTTCCACTCATTCTTCAATATGTAAGACACATTTTAACTTTACAGAAACATACAGTCACTGGATGTTGTCATCAGTGATGTCATCAGTGATGTCATTTGAGATGTCATCAGTGATGTCATCAGTGATGTCACTGACCATGTCATGAATGATGTAATATGTGACATCATCAGCAGTGGATTGCGGGTGCGCGATATATAGTTAGTGCAACTAACTATATATGGAATTTCAATGGTTTTGTGTGAGTAAAATAAGGTTTTGTAAATGCTAATTCCTAACTATATATGGTCTATAACCTATGGTTTTTTCAGTGAATTTTCAAGGTTTTGTAAATGCTAATTCCTAACTATATATGGTCTATAACCTATGGTTTTTTCAGTGAATATATATATATATATATATATATATATATATATATATATATATTATGACAACAAACGAGTGACTAATGAGGCAACCTATGGACGGTCGCTCTGAGTAACAAAAGAGGATAAACATAACCAATGTTTGAAAAAGAAACCCTCACTCACCGACCTGGTCGGTGACATGCTTCATCATAAGGTTCCACCAGAGAAGCCGAATGCTACCCTGGTGTGCTTCTACGCCTGGTTTACAGCGGGCAGGGTGTTCAAAAGGCGTGTGTGCACAGGTAATGAAAGTGAAAAAGTGAGATTTAAAAGGTGTTTGGTACTGGCCTATCAACTATTTTATGAAAGGCTGACCAAAGACCATTAAAAGAAGTGCGACGGATGTGGACCAGTTCTGTAAAGTAGCTGGCAACATCTGATTTGAGGTGTTTTAGGGAATGATCAACATGTTTCTGCTTGTAAGTACCATTAGCAAAGCATTCGTCAGGACCTATACAAGATTCCACGGCGATATGTGTTCGCTAAGGCGCACCGTAAACTGTGGAACAATACAGTGTGGTACAACTCACGGTTACACCGAGAAGGTCTTGCGTAGATTCGTAGACCTTAGGAACCTGCAAAAAAAGGTAGAAAGGCATATATGTAGTTTAGCCGTAAGACCATTGTAGGTACTCAAAACGCATATTATTTAGCAAACAGTAGGCAGTAGCCAGTAGGCAGTTATAGTTAGGACCTAGTTTCCATAGGAAATCCACAACATTCTATTTGGAATAACTTTCGCCGGTGGACGAATCTTCGTGAATTTCTCCAAGAAAATGGCCTGCTCGGTTCCGCTCCTTCCCTGAAAGTTTGGGGGTGATTCGTCAAGTGGGGGCCGAGAAAAAAGGGGGTCCCAAAACGTGTTTTCCCCATGCAATTTTCCATAGGGACCTTTAGCCAGGGCTACGGCCCGAACGGCTGAACGGAATTACATGAAATTTGGCAGAGAGGTAGAGTTCTGTTCGCAGATTTTGCTTTTTGTTAAATGGTGTAAATCCGTTCTGTAGTTTCTGAGAAAATTGCAAGTAAAATCATAGCGATATCTAGAGTCAGAGTTCAGTACGCGTAATGAAATATGTTCAATTACGAGCGCGAGCTGCATGCTGATTGGCTGTGAACTGTCTGTCAACAGTCGAAACCAGGAAGTGTTGGTGGCCATCTTGTGCCTCGCTAGAACCGAGTGACAAGAAAACAGTAAAACAAAGTTGAGAAATAAGGGGACGGGGTGGGGTAGAGATATTCTGACCCTCTAGGCTTGCTTAGGGGGTCGTATATGGATGTTTAGGCTCTATTTTGTATTTTATTTTTTTTAAAGAAAAATCGCGGCGTACGCGTATGTAAATACCTACAATTACGAGCAGGAGCTGCATGCTGATTGGCTGTCAATACTCCAAACCAGGAAGTTTTGGCAGCCATGTTGTTTGCCGGAAGAGCAGAGTCACAAGAAAACAGTAAAACAAAGTTGAGAAATAAGGAAAGGGGGCAGGGTAGAAACATTCTGTGCCTATAGTCTTGGTCAGGGGTGGTACATACATTTTTAGGGTCAATTATTTATTTATTTTTAAATAAAAAATGGCGGGGTACTCGTGCAGTACTTGTACACGGTGGAGAAGGTGAAAAAAAAAAGTAGAAGTCCGTTTTATTCATTAGGTCCCGGGGGGGGGGGTAAATTACGGTGGGAATTTTTCTGCATAATGGGGGCTTGTAATGTGCCCCGAGCACTGGGGAAAGGCCCTCCGTTGTTTTTTTTTATGTATGGGGGGGGGTACGGTTCTACTCCCTGCAGTCTTGGTGAGCGGCACCCCTCGGGTCTTTTTAAAAAAATATAAGTTTTGAGCTCACTCTCTCTTTTTCCGTCCATGTCGCGGAGAACGCCACTTTTCTGAGGCAGTGATATGTAAAATAACCTTCCAGCTCCGGGTATCTGCATTGTCTGGAGTTTTTTATTAATGTTGGAAGGGTGGGCTTGATAATATACGTCCTTGTTAATTCTCATAGAAGCCTATGTTCTGGTGCTAACATTGAGTTCTATGGGAAATAACAAGGCCGTATTATGAAGCCCATTATCGCCATTTTATCAGCAGTTTCTTGCCAATAAAACTGCGATCATTTTACCACCGGTCCTTGAAAATATGCATCTAATTTTACTGGTCAAAAAAACGAGCAATGGTCCATATTGTCAACAAAAGGCGATACAGTATCTTCTCATTTATTGGCAGGAAACTGCTGATAAAGCGGAGATAATAGGCTTGATAATATGTACTTGTGAATAACCATAGCAGCCTAGGTTAGGATCAGAACCTGGGCAGCTATCGGAAGTTACAAGGGCCTATCATCGATGACATTATCGCTGCTTTATCGGCAGTTTCCTCTCGATAAAAGCGGCGATAATGTATCGCCTTTTGTATGTAAAGCTTTCCTTTTTTTGGTGTAGCAGTTGTACTACCTTCGCATGCTCAGCGTCGTTTCGAAGTTCAAGTTTTTTTCTTCAAGTTCAACAAGCAAACCTTTCTTCATATCAGTTAGTAAATCTGTCGATTTCTTTTCCCGGTTCGTGTGATTCATCCGGTGCTGTACTTTTGTACAGTATTAATAGTGATATTTTTTATATATTTATTTGAAAGGTAGTGCTGAGGCGCCAAACGTTGATTACGTACTCCGTCCACCGCCATTTTAGTCGTTTCTCACCGCTGTATTTATTATATCAGTTAGTTAGAACTCAGTAGTTTTCAATCCTTGTCTTGAATATCTTACTATAGTATTCAACATTATTTTTATTGTGGACCGTCATACCCCTCCCCCACAAAATAAAAGAAGTATGTAGTTTTAAAAAAAACTTTTATTAAACAATAAATATAAACGAAACTCAATTAACATTTATTAAACAATAAATATAAACGAAATTCAATTATAACTATATTAGAACTGGCAAAATAAGTTAAACAATGTTATAAAGAAATTGTAAAATGGATTCCAAAAGGTGTCCGATTGGTAATCTGCAAAAGAAAAAAAGAAAATTAGAGTTTACAATTATGTAGATGTGAGTAAATGAGCTGAAGCTTTACAAGTTGTGGTAACTCTACAGTTTTACGTGTGCAGTGTGACTCGTATATTTCTGTTCTGTTATAGTGCCGAGTTCAAGTGGTGTCTATATGGAAGTGCCTATTGCGTTACTGACGCCCGTTATGAAGGATTTGTAGATCTAGGCCTCTGTGCTTACCGTTGTATAAAGCTTGAGGCCAAACACTGCAGCCACTGGGATGGACAACCTCAGGTGGGCTGATCTTCTACACGTCCAAGTAGATAGCAGTGTCTAAGTTTAAGAGAGAAAGAGAAATGATGTCACAGAGAGTGATAGAGAGAGAGAAAACAACATTAAAACTGTGTCGCAGAGTCTAGAGTTGAGATTTTTTGTTGAACCAGACGTAGATTTACTAGCTGCTTGAATCACTTTACCCATGTTAAAAGTGACTCAAAAGTGGCGTAATAAGGTTGATGATCTGTTTGTCAGACTGTTGTAACCTATCTGTTGTCACTGCTCGGAGGGAATTATACATTTTACAGAGAAGCTGCTGTACACTACGCACTCTGGGCCACAATATCAAGCTTGGACGACAAAAAGTATTGCCACTTTATCGGCAGGAAAGTGTCGCTAAAGTGGCGATAATGGGTTTGATAATAGACTCTATGGAATTCCAATCGAAGCTCATGTCAGATGTCCTTCACATCTAACTTGATCTTCAGAAATTCCATAGAACATATTATCAAACCTATTATGGCCACTTTAGCGACAGTTTGCTGCCAATAAAGTGGCAATAATGTTGTCGCGAAGGGACATGATTAAGGCAATGATGCTGAAACATGATGTCAGCTGAATAAATCTGGAATTTAGAAAAGAGGAGGGCAGAAAATGATCGTTTCCCATGCAACTTTCCATAGGGATTTTAAACAAGACCACAGCCTAAACTACTGTATGCAATTAAATCAGATTTGGTAGACAGGTATCTCTAGAGCCCTATTGTGATTTGATGTAAATACGTTTAATAGGTCGGGAGTTATCAAAGGAAAAATACAATCGTATATCTAGGGAAGAGGACCCTCCACGGTGGATCCGTGAAGTCTTGCGGCACCAGCAACACCATGATTGGCTGACCACATCTTGATTGGGATTTTGTGGCTGCCATTTTAAGTACCTAGAAATAGCCCTGGGTACTTCAAATGTTTGAGGGAAATGAATAAACCCTTGACCCTGCTCCAGACAGGTCGCTCTCCACGCCGCACAGCACCACCTGTTGGCCTGTGTCCCTGAACTCACTGCTGCCGCTACTGCCGCTACTGTCGCGAGTTCGAGGCCCTCCTCCACCCAGAGGCTACCACCTGCGCCTCATCCCTGGTGGCCTAGTGGTAGGCTGTAGGTATCTCTGTGCTTGCTCTGCCCTCTGTAATTTTGCATTCGGTTTCTGTATTGTATTGCATTGTAATCAGTTTTTTTCCTCCCTATTCCTTTTTGTACTGTGATTGTGCCCTTGTGTTAAGTTTGCCCGCTTTGCCCTCCTGGTTCACGCCACTGCGCCCCCTGCGGCCCCGCCCCCCACTTGCCCATTTGTCCTGTTCCCGCCTCCCAGCTGCTCCTCACACCCACCACCCCCTTCTTATGGGGCGGTGAGGAGAGTGGCTCTTGACCCTGCTCCAGGCAGGTTGCTCCCCATGCCACACAGCACCACCTGCTGTGCCTGTGTCCCTAAGCTCGCTGCTACTGCTACTGCTGAGAGTTCGAGGCCTTCCTTCACCCGCAGGCTTCCACCTGCACCTCATCCCTGGTGGACTAGTGGTAATCCATAGGTATCTGTGTGCTCGCTCTGCCCCTTTTTTCCTTGTATGCCCTGCTGTAACTTTGCATTTGGTTTCTGTACTGTATTGCATTGTAATCTGTTTTTTCCTCCTTAATACTTTTTGTACTGTGATTGTGCCCTTGTGTTAAGTCTGCCCGCTCTGCCCTCCTGGTTGCTGCAGCTGCGTCCCTTGGGTCCCTGCCCCCGCTCGCCCAGTAGTCCGTCTCCCGCCTCCCAGATGCTCCTCCCTCCCATCTCCCCTTCTTATGACGCAGCGGGCATGCCGATGGCATGCCGAAGGCATGCCTAAGGCTAGCTCGCCTGCGCCTGTCCATGCCTGGACCGCACCCAGCACCAGACCCCCTGGCCAACGCGAACACCACACCACCCGACACAGCTATAATGCCAGCACCCTCCACTCACTCAACTCTACCCGCTCACACACCTGCCTCCAGGCCACCCCAAAGCGCACCGAAGGACCCTTCTCCTGCCGGAACTGCAGCTACACCAGCCTCCATGACCCCACCACGCCTACCAGGGTAGGCCGCAACAGCAACCTTCGATGCTTCCTACTCAACACTCGCTCGCAAGCACGCCATCGAACTCTAGGACTTCCTCGACTCTTCCTCCCCGGACGTCGCCTTCCTGACGGAGACCTGAATTAACCCCTCCAACATCGCCATAGCCATTCTGGACAGCTACAAGATGACCCGCAGGGACTGCACTAACAGAGCAGGAGGAGGAATTGCCATCGTCCACAGAAACACCCTTAGAATCTCGACCAGCACCGACGACACCCTCAGTACCACCGAACACCTGCACTTCCAGATCCACATTGACCCCAACACCACCCTGAGAGGAACCCTCATCTACAGACCCCCGGCCCCCGGCAACAGTTTAGTGACTCCATCAATGACATTGTCAGCACGCACGCCCTTGCGTCCACGGACTACATCCTCCTCGGTGACCTGAACTTCCACCTCGAAACACCAATGACAGCATCTCCACCACCCTGCTCGACAACCTTGCCAAACTCAGACTTAGACAGCTCTTCATGACTCCCACCCACTGCGCTGGACACACGCTCGACCCCATCTTTTCAGCCAGCAACCATGTCACCTTCAGCCACAAGTCCACCGAGCACCACCGCACACTAAGGGCCCCCACCCCTGGAGCAAAGTCACCAAAGACCAGCTGAACACAACCCTGGCCCGAAACCCACCTACTCACACCGCCGACACGGTCACACACAACCTCATGCAATGGATCGAAGACAGCGCCAACACCCTTGCCTCGATCAAGAAACTCTCTAACAGATGTATCAACAGAAAGTCCTCCAGGCATCCAAGCAGGCCTGCCGCAGGCTTGAGAAGAAGTGACACCACGAACAGACGCGGAACAGCAGTGCAGCCTACAAGCTCGCCATCCGCAGACACCACCAACTCATCTGAACCACCAAAAGGACCTCCTTCAAATAATGCATCGACAACAACGCACACAACAGCAAAGAGCTCTCCAACATCGTCAAGTAACTCTCCGACCCCAGCGCCAACTCCAATGACATCGCACCATCACAAGACCTCTGCGACTCCCTAGCCACCTTCTTCCACCGCAAGATTGCAGACATCCACGACAGCTCTAACAACCAGGCTCTCCCAACAGATACCGACACCCCAGTCTCACTGCCCCCCAGCCACACTGACCCCCTGCTCTCCTGGTACCACGTCAATGACAAAGACACCATCAAAATCATAAACACCATCCACTCCGGCTCACCATCAGACCCCTGCCCGCACCACATCTTCAACAAAGCAAGCTCCTCCATCGCACCCCATCCCTGCAAGATCATCAACAACTCCTTCAAGACCGCCACCTCCCCGGAGAGCTGGAAGTATGCTGAGATCAACGCCCTACTCAAGAAACCCAAGGCGGACCCCAAGGACCACAAGAACTTCCAGCCCATCTCCCTACTCCTGTTACCGGTGAAAGTTATCGATAAAATTACCAACAGGCACCTGACCTCCTTCCTCGAAGAGAACAACATCCTGGACCCATTCCAATCCGGATTCTGTAGCAACCACAGCACTGAAACAGCCCTCATTGGGGCCACCGACAACATCAGTGTCCTGAGAAACTGCGGCCCTCATCCTCCTGGACCTCTGGGCCACCTTCGACACCGTCTGCCACCACACCCTACGCAAATGCCTCCACAACGCAGGGACCCACAACAAAACCCTGGACTGGAACTCTTCCTTCCTCACTGGCAGAACCCACAATGTCCGCTTCCCTCCATTCCGATCTAAAGACACAAGATCATCTGCGGCATACCCCAAGGATTGGCCCTCAATCCGACACTCTTCAACGTCTACATGGCACCGCTCGCCAAGACAGTCCGATCGCACAACCTCAACATCATCTCATACGCCGACGACACTCAGCTCTTCCTCTCCCTCACCAAGGCCCCCCACCGCCAAAATCAACCTCCACGAAGGTATGAAGGCCATCGCCGAATGGATGAAGAACAGCCGCTTGAAACTGAACCCGGACAAGAAAGAGGTCCTCATCATCGGATCAACCACCTCTGCCTGGGATGACTCATGGTGGCTGGCCGCAATGGGAGCTGCACCAATGCCCACAGACCACGCACGCAACCTGGGAGTCATCCTAGACTCGACGCTGTCCATGACCCAGAAAGTCAACGCTTTCTCCTCATCCTGCATCAATACCTCCGCATGCTTCGCAAGATCTACAGATGGATCCCAACCAAACGAGAAGGACGGTCACCTAGGCTCTCGTCAGCAGCAGGATGGACTAAGACAACGCACTCTACATGTACACATAGTCACAGACCCACTCAGACACTCACACACCTACTCATAGACTCACTGACATACTCATACACCCACTCACAGACCCACACAGACATTCACAGATATACTCACAGACCCACACACACTCAGGCACTCACTGACAAACCCACTCACTCACTCATACAAGCACTCTAAGACTCACTTACAAAAGTGGGTAGACTCCATTACATTCTTCTTCGATAATACAATTAAAACCATCTACTCTTCTTTTGCCTTTGATGATTCAGACTCCCATTACTCAATCAACGACCTGTCTGTGCTGGCCTCGTCTTCTGAAATTAGAAATGTCCCTGTGCTCATGGAATTTGACCCCATAACCACTACTGAAGTATTAGAAGGCCTGACGAAAATCCAATCTGGCTCCCCTGTTGACCCTTTTTCCCCTCGAGCCTGTACCAAGCTTATGCCTTTAATCACCAATGCTCTAACACAAACTTTGAACATGTCCGTACAACAAGCTAAGGTTCCTCTGAAATGGAAACAAGCTTACATCAAACCCATCCTTAAAAAACCATTAGCAGATCCTAACCTTTCATCCAACTACCGTCCAATCTCTCTCCTGCCTTACTTTGGGAAGGTGTTAGACCACCTCATTAATAAACGGCTCACTGTCCATTTGGAGAAATACGGTCTACTCGACTCCTCACAATCTGGATTTCGGGCCTCCCATAGTACGGAGACAGTGGTCATTGAGATCGTTAACAATATAAGGCTTACCCTGGAGAAAAAGCTGTCAGCAATCCTGGTTCTGCCGCCTTTGACACCATCTCCCACAACATCGACTGTGGGAGGTGGGTGTCAGAGGAAAAGCCTTTGCCTGGTTTGAGAGCTATGTGGCTGACAGGTCCACCACTGTGGTTGCCAACTCAATAACCTCCTGTAGTTATCCGGTAACTATCGGGCTTCCACAGGGCTCAATACTCAGTCCTATGTTGTCCAACCTTTACCTTACTCCTTTAGCTGGTATCATCAGAGCGCACGGTTTTCAGACCATGTCCTACGCCGACGATACCCAATTGTTGGTCACCTGTGACTCTGAACTCGTCAGTAACCAAGTCCGCTTTACGAACTGTATGGTTCAAATTAACAAATGGATGAGTGCAAACAAGTTACAACTAAACAGTAGTAAATCAGGAATTCTAGTCGCCGGATTAGTGGCGCTTGGAACTAGGCACGTGTCCTCTTCCCAAATCATCTGTACGTAATCTGGGGATCACCATTGACAATTCCTTGTCCTTGAAACCTCATGTTAATCAGGTATTAGGCGTCTGTTATGGGATTTTACGTATTCTTCGTAAAATTTTCAAATGGCTACCCACGGAAGCAAGGAGAAAGGTCAAGGTCTTGTTATCAGCCGTTTAGACTATGGTAATGCCTTGCTCGTAGCTTTGAATGATGATCTGCTTACCAAGCTCCAGATTCTTCAGAACACGGCGGCAAGGCTGGTCCTTGATCTCCCTAGGAGAGCTCCATCTGCCCCGAATCTTCAGATCCTCCACTGGCTTCCAATTCTTCAAAGATGTCAATTTAAAATTCTAAGTCTCGTTCATAAGTCAATGTACGGGGCTGGTCCACATTACCTTAAAAATAAACTTAAATGGTACTTACCCGGTAGAACTTTAAGGTCATGCTCCAAACCATATCTTGTTCAGCCCCGTATCCAAACCTCACGTAATGGAGGTCGTGCCTTCTCATACCTGGCCCCTTCACTATGGAACAAATTACCCAAACACATTTCCTCCACAACTGACCACAAATGTTTCCGCAAGAAACTCAAAACTTGGCTTTTTCCTTAGCAGCCTCTAGTCGTGGACTGCTGGCTGACCTACCGTCTTCATTTGCTGCTAGCGCCATGAGACCTCGCGGTGATTTGTGCGCTATATAAGAACGTTTGACATTTGACAGACCCACACACTTACTCAAACACCTACTCACAGATCCACATTGATACTTACACACCCACTCACAGATGCATACAGACACCCACACGTCCACTCATGAACCCACTGACACACACACTCATATATCCCTAAAGATTATCATGTACCTTCTCACAGACTCTCACATATACTCACACAACGAATCAAAGACCTACACATACACTCACACACCTGCTCACAGATCAATCATCCAATCAACATATTTGTAAAGCGCACTACTTACCTGTGAGGGTCTCAAGGTGCTGGGGGAGAATGCTGCGACTGCTCGAATAGCCAGGTCTTGAGGAGTCTTTGGAGGTCTCTCTTCGGATGCAGGGGACTGTGGCGAGGTCTGCGGAGCGGAGCTGGTGGTTGGGGGTGTAGAAGCTGAGTCGTCTGTTGAGGTACGCTGGTCCGGTATTGTGGAGTGACTTGTGTGCATGGGTGAGGAGCTTGAATCGATCAATCAATCAATAAGAGTACTTGTAAAGCACGCTACTCACCCGTGAGGGTCTCAAGGTGCTTAGGGGAGGGGGTGCCGCTACTGCTGTAAGAGCCAGGTCTTGAGGAGTCTTCTGAAGGCGAGTAGGTCTTGGGTCTGCCGCAGGTGGGTAGGGAGGGTGTTCCAGGTGTTGGCGGCGAGGTAGGAGAAGGATCTGCCGCCGGAGGTTGTTCGTTGGATGCGGGGGACAGCGGCGAGGGTGAGGCTGGCGGAGCAGAGCTGGCAGGTGGGGGTGTAGAAGCTGAGTCTGCTGTTCAGGTAGGCTGGTCTGGTGTTGTGGAGTGCTTTGTGTGCGTGGGTGAGGAGCTTCAAGGTGATCCTCTTGTCAATAGGGAGCCAGTGTAGGTCTCTCAGGTGGGGGGTGATGTGGCTGCAGCGGGGGACGTTGACCTTCAGTCGGACGGAGGCTTTTTGGATGCGTTGTAATCGTCTTAGGTGTTTGGCTGGGATTCCTGCGTGGAGTGCATTACCGTAGTCCAGTCTACTGCTGACGAGGGCCTGTGTCACCGTTCTTCTTGATTCGGTCGGAATCCACTTGTAGATCCTGTGGAGCATGCCGAGGGTGTTGTAGCAGGAGGAGGAGACGGCGTTGACCTCTTTAGACATGGAGAGGGAGGAGTCAAGGAAGAATCCTAGGCTGCATGCATGGTCGGTGGGTGTCAGTGCTGTTCCCAGTGTGGTCGGCCACCAGGAGTCGTCCCAGGCTGAGGGGGTGGGTCCGAGGTTGAGTACCTCCATCTTGTCAGAGTTCAGCTTCAGATGGCTGTTCCTCATCCAGTCGGCGACGGCCTTCATTCCCTCGTGGAGGTTGGTTTAGGCGGTGTGCGGGTTCTTGGTGAGGGAGAGGATGAGCTGGGTGTCGTCAGCGTAGGAGATGATATTGAGGTCGTGTTGGCGGGCCATTTGTGCGATGGGGGCCATGTAGACATTGAACAGCGTCGGGCTGAGGGATGAGCCCTGGGGGACGCCGCAGGTGATGTCGGTGGCGGGAGACAGATGCTCTGGGTTCTGCCGGTGAGGAAGGACATGGTCCAATCAAGGGCCTTCTCTTGGATTCCGGCTTCTAGGAGGCGTGTCTTTAGAGTGCGATGGCAGACCGTGGCGAAGGCGGCTGACAGGTCCAGGAGGATGAGGGCCTATGTTTCGCCGTTGTCTAGTTGGCACCTGATGTCATCTGTGGCGGCGATGAGAGCTGTCTCGGTGCTGTGGTTTCGTCTGAACCCAGACTGGGACGGGTCCAAGATGTTGTTGTCTTCCAGGTGGCGGGCCAGTTGCATGTTGACGATTTTCTCGATGACCTTAGCCGGGAGCAGGGAGATGGGCCGAAAGTTCTTGAGGTTCTTGGGGTCCGCCTTGGGCTTCTTCATGACCTCGCGTGTCTCGTCGTCGTTGACGTTGGACCAGGAGGTCAGGCGGTTGGCGCTGGTGGTGTTCACAGGGGAGGTGGGGTCTGGCATAGTCGGGGCGGTCAAGGTGTTGAAGCTGTCATGGATGTCAGCGATCTTGTGGAGGAAGAAGATGGCCAGTGAGTTGCACAGATCTTGTGAGGGCGGTATGTCGTTGGCGTTGGCGCTGGGGTTGGAGAGTTCCTTTACGATGCTGAAGAGCACTTTGCTGTCGTGTGTGTTGTTATCCAGGCCGTCTTTGAAAGAGGATCTCTTGGCTAATCTGATGAGGAGGTGATGTCTGCGGGTGGCGTCCTTGTGGGCTGCATGGTGGTCCGGAGTGCGTTCGTGGAGCCATATCTTCTCCAGTTTCCGGTATGCACGTTTGGAGGTTTGCAGCTCGTCGGTGAACCAGGTTGCTCTCTTGCTGGCGTGGTTGTTGGAGTTTTTTTTTAGTGGAGCGAGGGTGTTAGCGCAGTTGTCGATCCACTGTCTGAGGTTGCGGGCTGCGGTGTCTGGGTTGGTGGGGTAGGTGGGTGGGTTTTGGGTGAGGGTGGTGATCAGCTAGTCTTTGGTGACTTTGCTCCAGCAGCTCCGAGGTAGCTGTTGGGTGCGGTGGTGCGTGGTTGGATTACTGAAGGTGAAATGGATGCAGCGGTCGGTGGTCCAGTGGAGTTCAGTGGTGTGGTCGAAGGTGACGTGGGTGCCTGTGGAGAAGACGGGGTCCAGCGTGTGGCCAGCAGCATGTGTGGGTGCGGTGACGAGTTGTCTGAGGCCGAGGTTTGCAAGGTTGTTGATCACGGTTGCGGAGTTGGCGTTGTTGTTGTTCTCGAGGTGGAAATTCAGGTCCCCGAGGAGTATGTAGTCAGTGCAGGTGAGTGCGTGGGTGCTTGTGAGGTCGGCGATGAAGTCACTGAATTGAGCTTGGGGTCCAGGGTGTTCTGTAGATGAGTGTTCCTTTGAGGGTGGAGTTGGGGTCGGTGTGGATCCGGAAGTGCAGGTGTTTGGCGATGTTGAAGGTGTCGTCTGCGTGGGTGGCGACCTTGAGGGTGGACTTGTGAATGATGGCTATTCTCTTGTTGACGGGGGAGCCAGTGCAGGTCTCCTAGGTGGGGTATGATGTGGATGCAGCAAGGGATGGCGAGGATAAGTTGTGCAGAGGTGTTCTGGATGCGTTGAAGTCATTTCAGGAGTTTGGCCGAAGCTCCTGCGTAGAGGGCTTTCCGTAGTCCAGCCTGCTGCTGTTGGGAGCTTGGGTGACCGTTCTTCTAGTTTCGCTGGGGATACACCTGTAGATCTTGCTGAGCATGCAGAGGGTGTTGAAGCAGGAGGATGAGACGGCGTTGACCTGCTTAGTCATGGAGAGGGTAGAGTCAAGGATGAATCCTAGATTGCGTGCGTGGTCGGTGGGTGTTGGACTGTTCCCAGTGCGGTCGGCCCCCAGGAGTCATCCCAGGCCAAGGAGGTGGATCTGAGGATGATGAATTCCATCTTGTCCGAGTTTAGCTTCAGTCGGCTGTTCTTCATCCACTCGGCGACGGCTTTCATTCCTTCCTGTAGGTTGGTTTTGGCAATGTGGGGGTCCTTGGTGAGGGAGAAAATCAGCTCATTGTTATTGGTGTAGGAAATGATGTTGAGGTTGTGCGGTCGGAGATGTGGGCGAGCGGTGCCATGTAAATGTTGAACAGTACCGGGATGAGGGACAAGCACGGTGGCTTTGGAGCAGAAAGGGGGAGGCAGACACTTTGGGTTCTGCCAGAGAGGAAGGAGGTGGTCCATTCCAGCGCCTTGTCTCGGATCCCAGCATCGTGAAGGTGTGCGCGTAGGGTGTGGTGGCAGACCGTGTTGAAGGCGGCTGACAGGTCCAGGAGGAAGAGGGCCCCGGTTTCTCCTTTGTGTAGCACGATCCTGATGTCATCCGTTGCGGCAATGAGGGCAGTTTCGGTACTGTGGTTGCGTTAGAACCCGGACTGGGACGGGTACAGGATGCTGTTCTCCTCAAGGTAGAAGGTCAGTTGTCTGTTGACGGTCTTCTCGATGAGCTTTGCCGGGAACGGGAGCAGAGAGATGGGCTGGACGTTCTTGGGATCCTTTGGGTCAGCCTTGGGTTTTTTGAGTAAGGCATTGATTTCAGCATGCTTCCAGCTCTTCAGGAATATTGCTGTCTCAAAGGAGATGTTGCTGGCTTTCCGGAGGTGAGGTGCGATGCAGGAGCTGACTTTGTTGAAGATGTGGTGTGGGCTTGGATCTAACGGAGATCCGGAGTGGATGGTGTTCATGATTTTGATGGTGTCGTCATCTATGTTGGACCAGGAGAGCAGGGGGTTGGTGTAGATACATACAGACACTCACACACCCACTCACAGATCCACTCAGATACTCAAACACCTTCTCATAGACCTACACAGACACTCACACACTATCTCATATACCTATATATCTATTCATACACCCACACAGCTACTGACACACTGAGAGAAGTACTCACACACCCATTCAAACACCCATAGAGCTACTCACATGCCCACTCACTCACCCACAGAGTTACTCTCATACCTACTACCACACCCATACAACCAGTCACACCTCCTCTAATATGACCCCAGAGCTACTCAAACACTCACTCACACCCATATGGCTGCAACACACCCTCTCACTCAACCAGTCACAGAGCAACTCATATACCCATATTACAACTCACACACCCAGTGACACACTCACAATTCCACTGCCACACCTGTCTAGTCAGTGGTACACTAACTCGCACATCCATACAGAAAAATACCTACTCACTTATCCAGTCACATAATCACACACTCGCTCAATTACCCATATCACCACTCACACACCTAGTTAGAGACCAATACATCCTCTTGTATACCAACTCACATAACAAAAAAACACCGATACACCTACTTACAGACCCATGCAGTCACTCCAGCAGTATCCTAAATACCCATGCAGCCAGATATATACCTACTGTATTAAATGTGTTGCTGTTTCGCAAAAAGCAATTTAGTTGAAGAAAACCCACTGCAAAATGTTTGGTTTTGTCTACGCAAAGTTAAAAACACTAAACAATGACCCATAATCCACACTATGACCCCTTTGGAGGGAAGGAGGTGTAGCACAGAGGAGAAATCTGCAGTAAAATGAGGAAGTTTTAAAGATGAAAGGAAGCTAAATGGAGGACAGCAAGTAGACAATAAAAAATGCATTTGATTGGGTGTTGGAGAAGTGCACAGAATAAAAATGGGTAGTGATTTAGAGAAAAAGTTACTACATCAGTGATTGGTTTTGAAAAAATAAAAGAAAGGATGTTGTGAGGGATATGTGAGTGATATGCTTTACATTGCAACCCGTTTACCACACCTGCTACTATTTAGTTTGAAGCTAGTATGCTTTTTACAGAAAGTAATGTGTACTTTTGACCTAGTGGTAGGTAGAGAGTGCCTCTAACATGCTCACCATGACCACAGAGCTAAAGAATATGAAGGAGGGGAACAAAATCATCTGAACTGTGAATCCCAAAAAGAGTGGTATGGAAACATTGGTAATTATTGAGTGTGTGGCTTTTAATTGAGTAGTTTTACAAAGTAAAACATAAAGGCAAATTATTCCTAGTAGATTGTAAGATACTTCTATGGGCTGCTTATGTGGCGCCATGGGTCCACCTCAAAGTTATGTGGGGGCCCATGCTGAGAGTTGTAGTGGATTTGTGGATTCATGGAAATAAATTGGGCTATTTTCCTGGAAAAAAGGAAAGCTTTAAAAAAAGTACTGACCATTAAGAAGTGGTATAACAAAAATCAAAGATGAAAGGAAGCCTGTGATTTGTTAACTAAAGGAGTATAAGTAAGAGTACATAGTGAAGGGTAGACATTTTAGCTGCTTTTGTATTTGAGAGTGGAGGAGGACTGCCATAGCTCTGACTAGAGATTCCAATGAAAACAGATGTTAACAGAAATAGAAATTAAAGTTGGAAAACAGCAAAGAGCCTTTACAAGTATGTCAATTAGGTTGTAGTATAAAAACGTATATTTAGATAAACCATTATGACTGTCTCTAAGATGAAAGAAATGTGTACCTTTTGGATGCTATACGAGAAGGCAAAATAGAAAGTAGCTTAGATGAGAAAAATAACTGAAAATAGAGTGAGTAGTAAAGAATAAAGAGGAAATGATAAACTGAAAAAATAGTACATTTATTAGGCCAAACTGAATGACTGTGTTTAAAATTTGATGTGGGATTTGCTTATAGTAAGCAATTGAATAGTATTTAATTGTTACCCACTCACACAGTCAGGCAAGTACTTACACACCCAGTGAAAGTCCCATAAAAGCACTTATGTACCCACACTTAATCACAAATCCATAAAACCATTCAAACACCTATTTACTCACACATCCATACACTTACCAAATTATTTATACACTCATAAAGGCACACCTGTACCAGCATACATGTACGCCGCACTCAGTCAGTTGCACATACATTTACACACCTACATACCATGTTGCCCACTCATACAGCTACTCACATACCTATCTACAAAACCATACAGCCACGCACATATCCAGTGAGAGTGCAACAGCGGTACTTACACATACACTCACACACCCACACAGCACTTATATATCTAGTAGTAATGAAAGGAAGACGACAACAGGTAAGAGAAGAGCTTCCTTTATTCAGGTCTGATGAAGCAGGCATCCCGGCAGCAAAGGTTGTAATGTCACAAAAATGCACTTGTGACAACCCCAACAAAACTGTGTTGATAATATGCCCCTAAGTTAGTTGCACACACAGTTACCCCAAAACCAGCTAACACAGCCAGTAAGCAATCCATTCAGTCACTTACATAAACATTTACAGACCCATAGAGTTGCTGATGGAGCTAGTCATATGCTGACATACTTACTTACATATACAATGATGCAGCCGCAGAGGGACTAATACACTCATTCAGATTTGTACTGAAGAACTAACTCTATCAAGTCAACCATCCAGAGAAGCAGCCCTTTAAACATTTCTCAGGCATACTATTTCAGAGCTTCTGTGTGCAGTTTTTCTACCAGGTTGACCAGTCCTTTTAAAACCACTTGCCAAGTCATAAACTCCCCCTTTTATATATATATGCCATGCCTAAGGTAGGCCATAGGTAACCCATACAGAAGGGTGTTATATTCTTGAAAGGCAAGAGACACAGTATGAAGTTTTAGTGAGTTACATGCTCATTTACAAACCCATATGCCCAGCTATACATCCAGTCTCCCATCCATACTGTGACTCATTACCTATGTACAAAAGCATGGAGCCCCTAACAAACCCAGACAGACAGCGACAGAGGCAGTTACACATTCACTCACACACCCACATAGCCCCTTTTTTTTCCAGCAGTAACAGAGTCAGTTGCACACAGTTACATACCCCAAAACTCACTAAGACAGCCAGTAAGCAACCCATAATCCACTTACATACACTTTTACAGACCCTTAGAGCTACTAAGAGAGCCAGTCATATAGCAAAGAACATACCTAAATATTCAGTGACACACCCACAGAAGATTCGATAGATTCACTCAGATATGAACTCAAGTGCTCACACTTCTAGTCACCCATCCTGACCAATAGTCCTTCAAACTTTTCTAGAGGCTGCTACTGCACAGCCTATGTCTGCAGTTTTACTACTATGCTGACTTGACATATAATACCATTTGCCAATGTTTATGCTCTCCTTTTTTTGCACATAAGTGACCCCTAAGGTACAGCCTAGCTAGCCCACTGGGAGGGTACTGTGTAGTTAAAATGTGAAACATGTACTTTTAACTTGCAGACCCATACACTCAGTTATATAGCTGGCCGCCCACCTATACAGCCACAAACAAACATATTTAGAAAAACATACAACCACTGTCTCATCCTCTCAGACAATGTCAGAATCACTTATACACCCACGCACACAGAACTTATATATCCACTACTAATGGAGCCACTTGCACACACAGTTACGCAGCCAAACACTGACTAACACAACAAGTTACTATTTCATACAGCCATGTATATGCCCATTTAGACACCCATACATTCATCCACACACCCAGTCACACACTGAAACCCCCAGTTCGCCATAGGAATCTGAGCAGTTTCGCACTGCTTGATAGTGGTAAAGTGTATTTGCTTCTCGCCTAAACATGGTTTCATTGACTTATCCACACCTGATATAATTAATTGGTCTGTAAGTCCCTAATAGAGTGCACTGCCTATGCTCAAGGCCTGTAAATGCTAGTAGTGGGCCACTGAAACTCCCATACAGACAGTCACACACTAATTTACACATGCAAATCCCTACTTACATGAAGTCATACCATATAGTTATTCACACACCCACTCATACACTAATAAAGCCGCTCACATACCAAGCCACACTCCAATACAGCCACTCATACACCCAGCTATGCACTGACAAACACACTCACACACCTACACACCAATGCAGCTAATCACACAGCCAACTATACACTGTTAAATCCACACTGAGACTAACACATCCATGCACAATACAGTCGCTGACACACCCAGGCCTTCACCAATATAGCCAATGACAAAACCAAAAGTACACTGATAAAACCTCTGACAAACTCAGATACATACTGATACAACCACTGACATGCCCAGCCACATTCGGATATAGAAACTGACACACCCAGGCACATACTCATACAGGCAATGATACATCCAGTCACATGTCAATACAGCTACTTATACATTCAGCTAAACATCAATACAGTCTCTCAACCACCCATGCATATACAGATATTCTGATACAGCTGCTGGCACACCAAGCCACATAGTAGTACAAATGCTAATATATCCAGACACACACTGTTACAAACACTGACACACCCAGTCACACACCGATATAACCTCTGACACACCCAGGCAAACACTGATACACCCAATACCATACCCACTCACACATTGATAGAGCCACTTAAACACTTAAGCAAACACAGATACAACCAATACCATGCCCTGGCATACACCGATATGGCCACTGACACACCAAATCTCACACCAATACAGTCACTAACATATTATGCACACAGAGTTAACTCTTTGTTTGACCAGATGCTGGTTTTTGTGGAAGGATATTTTAAAGTTTTCTATTTGTTCTTTTTTTTTAACCAAAAAGTAAACAGGGTAGTAAGGGTCAGGATAGGGAAATGCAAAGAAGCAACTTGCTTCAGTCTTCAACAAACAGATTGTGTGGTTACTTGAACAAAAAAAAACTAACAGTGATGCTTTTTCAATATTGTAAAAAAATGCACCCACCGAAGACATTTTTACTGTGACAAACATGTGGCACTTTGCACAGTGAGTAATCATCTCACTTGAACCTTCACAGGCAGTTGGTATTGTAATAACTGCAGCTGATGAAGGTTCTCCCAAGGGTGCTGTAGAGGTGGACTGTCCTGCTCCAACTGCTTCTCCCACATCATCAAGTTGTACACTTTTCTATGTATTGATTTTTACTGCTTTCACATGGAACTTGTCCCATGTGAATACTTATCTGCAGTGCCCCTGGATAACTGCCTTCTGCAAACACTGCACTGCGTATATTTAGGTATAATCTTCTTTTCCCCTGAAGGTATTGTAAAAATCTCCAGACATAACTTTGTTTTCTTGGAGGTGGTGTATCTTCCTGGTCATCCTCAACACGTTCTGGATGTTCAGAAGATGAAACTTCAGCCATTCTATGAAAGCAGACCACCCCTGGTTTTCAAAGCTCTTTCTACACAGTTCACTGGAGAAATAAGTGTTTTTATGTGTGGTTTTACATGTGGGGTCTTAATGTAACCAATCAGAAGGCAAGGGTGGGTGTGTCTTCGAGCAAACTTGTGAATCCCCTGTGTAAATATGCAGATTTGCGAAACTCATAAAATGAGTAACTTTCTTGAAAAACACATAGAGCGGGCCATATATGTACTTGTAAATATATTCACACTGATGCTATTGATGAAAACAGAGGGAGGTACATATGTGATATAATTTTAACATTTTTCTGTGGCTCTGTCTTCGTGGATTCATTCCGATCGGAATTTAAGAAAAACATAGAGTACTTGTGGTCTGATCTATGTTTTTGGACCTACAGAGGTATCGCAAAACATAAAAATGTAATTTAAATAATTAAACTTGTAGACTTACATTTACAAAAGCATTAAATATTTTACATTAAGTATTTACATGATCTTAACTTTTAAAACATTTATATATTTTTAAATGTCTGCAGTTAAAAAAGCTAAATAAAAGATAAAAAAAGTTGTATGAGTAGTACTCAATAAAACCTAGGAATGAACTAAAAAAACAAAATATTACAGGGAAATAATACTTTAAAACTAGAATTTAAAAACCTTTGAAATTCACTGAAAAAACAAAGGTTACAGGGACGTCAAATTTAGGAATTATAATTTGTAAATCCTTTGAAATTCACTAAAAAAACAAAGATTGCAGAGATATTGTAGTTAGGCAATAGAATTAATAAAACTTTAGAAATTCATTGGAAAAAACATACATAATAGGGGCAATATAGTTAGGAAATAGAATTTAAAAAACACATAGAAATCACTGAAAAATACTCAAATGTTGCAGGGGCGTTAAATTTAGGCTCAGATTTCCACATATAAAACCATAGAAATTCAGCAGTCATAGTTACCTGAGCTAACTATAGCTTACGTCTCGTGGCTCAGTGGTTAGAGGCGGCAGACCCGGAAGCTGAGATCGACCGTGGACCAGGGTTCGATTCCCCGCCTCGGCAGGTCTCGGGCTCAAAATTCCACGGACTCGACAATTCTCGCTCTGGTGCCTACTCAACTCACGGGGTCACACTCTGCGACTCTGGGCAATACCTTGCTTAATCTCCACTCTGGCCCCCCGTGGCGGGATGCCTGGCTTTCACCTTGTGAACACCGTGCCGGGGTTTCTCACAGGGGACTACCAGGACGGGTTCCCTAAGCAAGCGCCGGGACGCTTACGTGCAGCTGTGCGCTTTACAAGTCCAGCACATTTACATTTACAAATAATCTGCTTATAAGCTGACATTTTACATCAGTCATGACATGGTCAGTGACATTATTGATGACAAATGACATCACATATAACTCTATGTTTTTAGGTCATAACCTTTGGTTATTTGTTCAAGCTGTGTTACTGTTTGAAGTGTTGCACATATACTTTACACATTGCCTCTGAGTTAAGGCTGACTGCTCTATGCCAAGCTACTCAAGTGTTGAGCACACGTTAATTTAGGGGTTGCTCTGACTTTGCCTTGAGAAGAATTGTGGTTGCTGATTACAGAGGAGTTTATCCCCCGTCAACCAGTAACGCAATTTCTCACAGTGATTCCCTATGGGATAACAAAATACCCATGTGACCTTCCAGGGGCTGGTGAACCAGGTTTTAGCTAAGATGGAGGCATTCAGTGTTGCTTACATGGATGATATAGTTATCTTTAGAAGCAGTTGTGAGGACCACCTCTTTCACCCCACAGGAAGTGCTTCCAGCCCAGCAGCAGACAGGCCTGCCTCTCAAGGCCAGGAAGTGCCAGATAGGGCAGGTGTATGTGGTGTACTTTGGAAAAATTAGAGAATATTCTGGTCTAGGAGCCCCCTAAAACTCAGAGTAAAGTGAGGGCCTCACCTGTTACTACAGGATGTTTGTCAAGAGTCATGGCACCATTGATTCCCTTTTGACTGAGATGACTTCCAAGAAGCAGCCCAAGAAGGCATTCTGGACGGAGGCCTGCCAGAAAATCTTTGACTCCCTCAAACAGACCATGTGCACAGCCTTTAACTTTTCCAAGGAATTCATAGTCCAAACAGATGCCTCAGAGCATGCCATAAGGGCAGTCCTGCAACAGCTCAATGAGGAGGGCCTAAAATAACTATTAGCTTGTGTCTCTTTGATGCTATTTCCCAGGGAACAAAGGTGGAGTGCTTATGGGGAATTATTTATCAATTAAAATCAATTATTTTAAAACACTCCCCACCCTTATCCCATATAAACCCAACATCCCGCTCCTAAAAAATAGTATTGTAAATTATATTTTCTAAATTATAAATTAAAATTATGATTTTTTTACAAATGAAAATCAATTATAATAAAACACTCCCCACCCTTATCCCCTATAAACCCAACATCCCGCTCCTAAAAAAATATAATGCAAATGTATTTGTTATAACATTAACATTAACAATATACTACAATAACGATATTTTAACATAATATTTTAACAGTCGATATTACAGACTTCAATATTTTTAACAATACTTAAAATCAATATTTTTAACATCGATATACATAATATCGATAGTTTATACTATTGTTATACTGAACTCGATATTTATGTATATCGATATTAAAAGTTCGATATTATGTCTACTTACCATCCAATATAAGCAGATTAAGGCCTTTTGGCACACATATTTCTGAACAAGGGTGAGACTACATTTTTCTCATAGTTGTGCTACTTATAGGCTATCTCCATAAGTGGACTGTGTGAGAATTTTATAACACAGCCACTTCCTATTAAATAATAGGAAGACTGATAGTAGTGAAAACAATAATTGTGTGGTACATGTTTTAAGTATGTTTAAAGTTTAATTGAATGGGCATGTAACCTTGTGGTCCTTTATGTGTATAAATGTTGTGTTTGATACTAAGTAGAATTCATACATTATCTTATGTGGAAGGAGGTAATTGTAACCCAGATTGGAATATTCTAAATAAATGTGCTATAATTATGTGAAAGTACCAATGATTAATTAAGGTAATCTATGTGGAAATGTATGTATATGAATGTGTTCCCACATCACTAATGTTTTCTGAGTCCTCTTCACCAAAAATGAGGTTGATAGTGATATTTTAATGTGCTTTTTGAGTGCACAACATTTTGGCTGGTAAACCCTCCTAGAAAATATTGCTTTTATAAATACTCATAATTGCATACATCACATTCTCTGTTACTATAGACCTTTATACATTCTCTCTGAGTCCTTATATTTAAATAAGTTGTTTTGTGTTTTATAGCGAGATCTGTACTAGTTATGAGATGGCCATATGACTTTCCCTCTGTCTGGAGGTTATGTTTCCACTGACCAGCCATCCTAAAATGACCAAAAGAACCCCCTTTAACAATTTGCTCTGTTTTTATCCCTTGTATACGTGCACTTCAGCGCTCGCTCCAAATCACTAAATTCTTTATTTGTGTGTGTGTGTGGGGGGGGGGGGTCTTCCATCCAGTGTTTATTTATCTATTGAGTTGCCAACAGTATACAATAAAAGGAACGTTTTTTTTAGCTAACTAGTATTTATGCACATCGAATACACATAAGGTAGCTTTTTTAAATTTCTCCATTCAAATACAGAAATGTTGTGACTTGTTGCTTCCCAATATTATAAATATAATTTACTTTATATGATTGTGTTTGTGGCATGGCATCACTATATTGGCTGTGGACATTGCCAGCTTCTCCAGAGACCATTACCGCCAATAATTAGTGATAAGAAATATATTCAACTTCAATAGCTTAGCTTGCACAATACTATAAATAGATTCTATAAATACTGATCAATTATTTTCAATCTGCCACATCAGCAAGCACCTATCCCCGACCAGCTCACATCTTTTATTTTTTAGTTCGCGAATTCTGCACTGAGCGCCTTAGCAGTTTCACACCCTGTATTAAATGGGTTTGCAATTGAGAAATCGCTTTTTTTGTTAGGGTGACCACATTTTCTGTCTCAGGATAATTTTTTACAAAATAGGTTTAGAAATCTTTACTGAAGTGAAATTTGGAAGGGTCGAGTTATGGATGTTCCTTCAAAATTGCAAGTTGATACGACATGTACCAATGGTTTGCGACTGTAATTACAGTCGCAAACCATTTAACTCTTACTGACTCTTAAGTTGGGATTGTAACTGATTTTCAACTGAGAAGGCATTAGTGTGGCAACTTCAGGGAAGGTAGACAGTAGTGCAAGGGTCTACTGTAGGCTCTCACTATTTTCAAAAGTGAAAAAAAAATATTTCTACAGAAACCCAAGTTCCTATGAGGAACTACTTCATAAAAGTGATTTGGAAAGCAATCACAGGAATAGTGATATTCTGTCCCTTACAGGCCTCTATACCCCTGATGCGAATTACTTACTTCTTCTTACCCACAAGTATTTCATTATTTTGTGTCCAACCTTTTTTTACATATGTTGATTCTCAAAATTGGATTGCATTCCAAAAATGTTGGTGCACAATTTGTGATTTTTTTTAAAATTATCTTTGTAATCAGTCCCTGAACTCCCTATCTTCACCAGGCTTTGTTTCATTGGCAAAGCTGTAGAAATGTTTGAGCCTCAAGAGTTTGCCCATATTAACTTGGCATGAATTATCCAATGAAAACACTCTCCTTTTTTGGAGATGAAGATCACCCCCACAGCCTTAGGCAAGCACGTTATAAGTGGGTATTTTATGCATCAAATAGCACAAACCTGTCGCTATTACTTTAATAACAAATTTTACTTGATAGTCTAATATCATACCATACAAGTATAGAGTACATTTCTTAAATTACCTGAACCTTGCATACTTAAAGTGGACAGCCCTCGCCCAGAAAATGTATTTCCCATTTCTGTGTCACAAAGATACATTTCCTATATGAAAATAATGTCTGGTCTATGTTTCATCAGATTAGCCTTGCTCTATTTTTGGCAACTAATAATCAGCCGCGGCCACTGCAGGTAAGGGTGGGGTCAGTGGGGCCGGCTGGGGGGATTTCTAGAGACGACCATGAGGGAAAATGAATTATTTATTTAATTTTCCCTTGTGGTCGTCTATTGAAATCCTCCCAGCCTTCCCCACCACCCCACCGCTCTTACCTGCAGCTTCCGTGGATGCTCATAGTCCATTAACTTCTTATGATATAAATTCATTTTATTTCTAATTATTTGGGATATTAACACATGTATGTATGGGAGCAAAGGGCTAATTCAGGATGGCTCAAGGAATTTTGATAGGCCCCTGTTTGGACACATGAGATAAGCCGATTTTTCCAGTGGCTGACAATTGTCAATTTTATTTCACTATATGGTATTTAACATGGCTGGAAATGTAATTTGTAAAGTCGCAATCAGATCTCTTGGTTCTTGTATCTTCTTCCCCTTTACCCATCAACGATGCTCAGCTTGTTTGCTATTATCAGAAATGGAGAGTGAAATTGAAAGTTTAGAAATTAACAGTTTTGTTAATGATGTAGTCAATATCAATTCTTTACAGAAAATGTAAAAAGGACTTCAGTATCATTCTCTGCTTCTGACGATTCAAATTTCTTCTTAGTGGGTCTCAGTGCACACCGTCTGTATCTGATAATTGCGATCAATAGCTTGTTCATGGCTTACAACTGTGCTGCAAATTACCTAATCGAAAATTATTTCATATCATTGCTCTTGACAGCTTTAGGGACATTCAACATCCATTTATTATTCCATCTAGAGTGATTCCTTTTCTATTACATCTAGGTATTCAAAGACATTTTTTAATTTATTTCCCATTAAAATAAAGTTTATGAAGAAACATAGGTGAACATAAATGTCATACAAACATCTATAAAACATGACATAATCAATTTAAAATACATTTTTCTTAACACCAGCTTTAAGAAATATTTCCCACCATGATACAATCTCTATACAGATCCCTCCCAAACACCGAATGAAAAGCCTTGGGGACAGTTCTAATAATTTCCTAGATACATATCGGTTTATAAAACAATTACACTCACTGAGAATTCTTGTACACAGTAATAATATTACAACAGAACAGCAGGCTTTTTCTCAGAACAATTAAAGATTAGACTTCCAGTTTTATTATTCCAGTATGTTACAGCATTGTTGAAAAGGCTAACTGATCTACCCACAATAACATAATGTATCTGTATGTTATTGTAAATGCTGGAAAACGTGGGTAATTACTATCTCCAAAGAACAGTTTTAATGTTGCAAATGCTTTGGGGAAATTTCTCATTCAATGAAGTTTTATTATCCTCAGCAAACAATAACATAGTTGATTTCTCTCTCAGCAAAAACTTGTTTAAACAAGACAGATTGCACTTTTTATCTTCATGATCAAATTAAAATGAATTCTACACTCAAGCTTCGATCATAGTTATCTTTACAGTTCACACCAAATTTTGAAGCAGCAGACAATACTTTTAACCCCTTCGATGCTTGTGACCGAACCATTCCGTCATCAGTCACGGTTGAGCTGTGCTGATGACGGAATGGTTTCGTCACAACCACACCCTGTTCTGGAATGTCCAGCACAGGCGGGGAATCGGCGCCGCACGGAAGCGGTTAAACTATCCAAATTATTATAAATGTTCAAATTTCAGCATCCACACTTAATCCAGATTTGCATGATGATGTTAGATTTCTTGCACGTGTTTTACTATACCTTGTTTGGAGACATTAGAAAGATCCTCTAGGGCTCTGTTTCTTACCGTTAAGTCTCAAATCTCAAAATGTCATCACTACATCTTTATATAGAGATTTCATTTACTTTTCCACAGAGGGATCTTTTTGATTTTCTGTTCCTGCCTAAGTATTGAGTTGTTTCTGCTTGAGGGACTTTGGAAATGGAGAGGGATTCCATTTAGACCTCCTCATGTCTGGTTAACCCAACATCTTTAAATTTGCATTATCAGCCACAGCTCAATTGAATTGTCATATCGTAGAGTTCCAGTTGTATTTAGGATTACGATTTGGGTATTGAAAATGTTGAGCTGTTGAGCCAAGGTCTAGCACCTAACCACTTTGATGAATCATAAGTAGCTGTTTCACCCATGGGTCAAGTGAGTTGCAATGGCAGAGTAAAGATGGTAGAGCTTGTGATGTTGGGGGTGTTGGCAATATTGTCATACAATTTATATTATTAGGTGCTCAGAAACTGAGGGTCTCTATTAGTAGTTGAGACTGAAATGGAAGACTCTAATGTGATTATACATGCATTATCCACTACAGAGTAGGATGATGAGGTGAGGAATACTTTGGCATTCATCATCAACACGGCTTACAAGTACCTAGTAGGTATAAGGAAAGAGCAGGGCAATGGTGTGCTCTTAGGTTGAGCCCCTTGTTCTGAACTTCCCTACTTAGAGAACGAGTAACTTCCCCCTCCTATAACATGATGTATTCTGGACTATTAAGTACAAGAATAATATGGCAGATAATATAGTGGACAAAATAATGAGGTAACAATACCAAGAGTCAAGGGCATATAGGGAAGAATAGATTTAGTATTATTAAACTAGTTTTGAAAGTGCACCAGAGGAGGAGAGGAAACCACAACCCCTATTTTCCTTTGGGGCTCTATGCCGCCGATGTCCAGCGACTTGCCAGTGCACCAGGAGGCGTTTATAATCAGCGTATGCTTACCCCAGCGTGGGCATGCCCGAGCCATGCCCGGGCCAAGGGTGGGCCCATCTGCAACCGTCCGCGGCCATCTGAGGCTGGGCTGGGCCACCCCCTTTGCTCTCCTGTTCCCTATCCCACTTTGATCCTGTGACCTGTTGGCGAGGTTATCAGCATGAACTGGGGGGGCAGAATCCCTGCTTTGCCTTGCAACGTGGCCATTAATGAACATCCTCATGTCTGGTCATAGCTGCAGAAACTGGCTGCCCCTCTTTTTGCCCGTCGGAGGAATAAATTGTTGACTTAGAATTGGCTTACCCCTATTCCCAGGATTTATCTCTGCCAAGTAGGTTTCACCCACTAAGTACTATGGAATAAATCAATTTACTTGGTAGCATTAAATATGTGGGAGATCATTTACTAGAGTATTACAGCAAGGAGTTGGCCAAGGCCCAGGAGAGTAAAGTGCCACGTAATACTAATAACTGTGATCACAATAAGCCCACTAAGCTCAGTAGGGATCTGCCCAAGCTTGGAAAAAAATAACCATGTCAACAGTAAGATCCACAGTACAGAAGTAACTAGAACCTCATCCATGATTACAACCAACGGGTCAGAGGGTGGTCTACATAGCTTTGCAACATGGAATATGAACGGACTTATGAATAAATTAGGAAACCCTGATTGGCATATTTTATATCAAAATATGAAATAATATGTTTGAAAGAAACATGGTTCTTGAATCCTATTCATGTAGATGGGTTCTCTTGATATTCCCTAGAAGCAACAGCATCACCTAAGGGGCTGGCTAAAGACGGACTGTTAGTCCTTATTTCCAACAAAATCTCAGTTAAAGCTAATATTTTAAACCCTGATCCACTTTTTCAATTATTATGGCTGAAGAAAAATGGAGAGAAATGCCTAGTTCCAATAAACTACTATAACAATATGTTCGATGCAACATGTGGTAGGGTGGCAACGGCTTTAGATCACCATTTGGAATCCTTCCTTAATGATGTACATTCTAATTACATGTTAATATGGGCAGGAGATCTCAGCATACCAACCTTGTGCTCTAGGTGATACTCGGACATGTGGTTGTACTAATCAGGTTGGGAACTGATATGACCATTTTTGCCATGACGAATATGATGAAGCTTTGAACTTTATTATTACCAAATATGATCTCGAATTATTGAGGAGGGGGTTGAAATATAAATGGTGAAAATGTCCCAACATTTAAAGGTAGGAATTCGACCTCTATCATTGACCATGTGCTGATATCAGCATCAGCAAATGTTCTGTGTGGTATTCCTACCACTGTAACAGCACCCCTAAGTGATCATAATTTGATCTCAATACCACTATACCTTTGGAGTAAGAGGCACCATATTTTCCCGGTTGTTAACAGCATCACCGCAAGGCTGAATGGTTTTGGAATTAAATGGGAAGGAGTTGATGCCACAGCTATGATGCAAACAGTAGTAGGAAAAAATATTGTGGAAACTGATTTCTGTCTCCAGGAGGATATTGTTCCTAATTTGGTAGTTAAACATGTTAGCCAAATTACCAGCTACATAAATCTACTATTTACTTGCCACCCTATGAGGGCAGGGAAGAAGTATAAGGATGGTTTGACACAGCTTGCACCAAAACACTCAGCTTGTTGAAATGTGCCCTGAACAGGTTACCTCAAGACAGCACGACTATCAAGACTCTGCGTATCCAGTATAAACAGGCCAGGGATAATATGATAAAATCACTCCAGAATGAAGCATGGGACAACCTTACCATTAGAGAAGAGAATAAAAACGCCAAGCTATTCTAGGGCACGGTGAATGCTCCATTCTTAAGTACATGCGCGCTGCGGCTTTTTTCGCGCTACGCGGCTTTTTTCAGAAAGCCGCGTTACATGACGAGCTCAGCTCGTCATCAGCTTGTGAGCGGCGCAACTGATGACGAGCTGAGCACGTCATCAGCGCCGAAGGGGTTAAAAACACATCCATATCTTATCCCCTGTGATAGTTGGGTGGCACATTATTCAGCCATTTTTAGAAAGCATAGTGAGGATGCAGCTAGACTCATAGGGAGGATGGGGGAGGAAGGGGGACTGGAAAATCTACAAATTTCCCTTGACAAAGTTAAGCTGGCTATTATAACTAGCACAGGGGGACAGGCCCCTGGTCCAGGTGGGGTGCCTGTTGATGTATTTAAATTTTCTCCCACCCTTTGGGGTCCTATTCTGACCAGGGTTTTAATGCAGCATTGACAGATTGACTCCCGCCTTCATGGGAAACATCGACTATTATATTATATATGTAAGAAGGGGGACAAAGCAGATCCCCAAAATTATTGCCCAATCTCACTTTTAGACTCCTCATTAAAGGTCATGAGTAGAGTATAACTGGTAAGGCTGGAGGACTGGGTACAAGAAAATTCAATCCTAGCCCCGGCTCAGTATGGCTTCAGGAAGCAGATGGTTACGGTCAAACAAATGCATCAACCCGGAGCTCTTAATTGCTAAATATACAAGGGCTAAGACAGGTCACCTATATTTATGTTTTGCTAATTTGAGAAGTGCTTTTGATTTGGTCAACCATAATCTATTGTGGGTACTATTGATTTTTTTGGTTGCACCAAGACCAATTGTGGGGTTCCTCTTGCACCTCTATGAAAAGATAGGGAGTCAGGTAAGTTTTGGCCCAGAAGGAGAATGCACACCACACTTTAAAGTAGGGCATGACATCTGCTAGGGGTGTGTTTTGGCTCCATTACTCTTTTCACTTTTTATTAGTGGGGTGGATAGTCATCTTAAGTCAATGCATACCGATGCCCATAAGGCTGGAGGATTTTCTATACCTGTACTGCTTTATTCAGATGATGCTGTACTCCTAGCTAGAACACCAGTGGGCCTGAAGAAACTTGCGAATTTATGACTTCAAGGAAAATGGTTATTAACAAAACCAAAACATTCACTATGGTCTGTGGACACTCAGAGAAACCATGTAGAACCTTTTTTATCGATAGTGTCCAACATTTTCAGTGACATCGTTTTTGTTATCTGGGGATTTTGTTTACGGGCAATGGCTCATGGACCCAGCATGTATTAAATACCATAGCCAAAATGGGCAAGGTCTCCCAGGGAATCACCAATTTGCATTGAAACTGGGTAGTCGTCCTATCATGGAAATGATGACTATACATAAAGCTAAGGGCGTGACAACGGCAAATTATTGAGCCGGTTTGTTGGGCCATGCTAATGCCCATGCCCTGCAAATTGAGGGAAATAAATGTTTTAAAATACTTTTATATTTGCCACCTTGAGCTGCAACCACTATAATTCACAATGAGGTTAACTTGCAAATTTTAGAGTGCATCCTACTGGTTAAACCCTTGTTATTATGGATATCACTGTGGGCTAAATGACAAGGTCAGCTTTACTAGAAACATAATTCTTAATTGTTTATCCATGAATAAAGCCTTAAACATCCCGTTGCTATTATACATTAATTTCCTTTTGGGCGAATTTTGCAACTTGTCGGTCTACACCAATATTACCCAGTTTACATTGTTTAGTAAGAACAGGATCAAACACATTTATTTCCAACCCAGGCTGGCCAAACATGATTTGGAGGAGGGGAAAAAGTCACTAGTGATATTTTACAAGACCCTGGACAAGGAAGTGGGGGCTAGCCATTATTTGACATACGTAAATATCATACAACATCCCTTTGTGGTTGACAAGTTTGAGATGCAGTATTGTGCACCACCTAGTTGCTTTCCCACTTATGAGGTCATGCCCCTCTGATGCAATTTTGTGCCCCTGTGATGGCCTCAGCAAACAAAGCACTGCACACTTTTTATTATTCTGTAAAATGCACTAGAATTTAAAGACCCGCTTTTTGAAACCTAAGTTTATTGCTCAGAATATCTGAACACAAATGCACTGAACTTTTTGTTGTCACTAGGTGGCCCACATGTGGGTTACAATGTTGCACTATTTATAACGAATGCTATCAAAATTAGGAAAGCATACAGCAATAGTTAATGGTGTAGTAACAAAAGGTCAATCATAGGCTGGACCTTGTTATGCTTATTTTACTGATTTGCAGTATCCTCCCTTCAGATCAATTGTACATATTATTTTTGATGTATTTTAACCACCGTTTTTTTTATACAATATTTTATTCACAATATGGATTTTATTCTATGCATACTGTATGTATATGTATGATTTTTACCTATGCAGTTTTATGGCTGCATTTTTTATACACCTGAATAAAGTTTATGAATGAATGAACGAATTAACTCTAAATCTATGCACTTTGAAGATGTGTGTCTTGTCAAGGTACATTGATGTGGAGTCAATGATAGAAAATCTATAAATACTTATCTTTCTGTAGGAAAATGTCTCTTTTTTTGTGGTTCACACCTATTTTTGTGAACTGATGGTGGTACTTTTTTGACTCTGCATTGATATTCTGATAACCAGGCATCTGTGCATGTTCTGTGACTGCTAAACCATGTCAAAATTGGTTATACTCCGGATAGGTATATTTGACTCACTTATAAATGCTTAATACAAAGTGTATCCAGGACTTATAAGTTAAATGTCAGTAGTGTCATCCACTTCAGTGACAGTGTAAAGATGGCTTTAGGTCTGCAATTTGACCTGCAAATTAAACCCTTTTGACAGGCTAACCCTTCCTATTAAATATTAACAAGTCACCCCTAAGTAAGCCCAATAGCCCATAGGGCAGAGTGCATGGTATTTAAAAGTGGGACAAATGGGAAGTTAATAATAGGAATGTCCCTACAGTCACTAGCACCTAAGAGCTAGTTTCCCTATAACAAGGATGGCTGTTCGCAAGGATGGCTGTTCGATACAGAAAAACTTGGATGCACTTGTAAAGTCAACAAGGCTATCTTCAACTAGGAAACTTCTAGAAATCTCATTCTTGAACTCTATCTTATATTCAGTAAAAGTCCCATTATTTGACCTGTGAGCCTTAAGGTGATCTTCCCCCAACATTTTGCCTACTTTTCTACCAGCACAAAAGAGCTTGTGCTCAATCCCCTAAACATGGTTTGATTGGCATATACCTAATTGACATATTTCATTTATTTATAAGTCCCTTGTAGAGCGGTGTACCATATATCTAGGGCCCGTAGATTAAATGCTACCAGTGGGCCTGTAGAACTAATTGTTCCACCCACTTAAGTAGTACCATATAACATATCCCAAGCCTGCCATTGCAGCCTCAATTAAGTTTTAAACTGCAATGTTGACTTATTCAAACCCCTTGCTAAGCCTTACACTCCCTGTTTATTAAATATAAGACACCACTAAGGTAGGACCTAGGTAGCTCATAGGGCAGGGTGAAATGCAATTAAAAGGTTGTGCATGTATGTTTGAGTTTTAAATGTCCCCTTATTAAATTTAATAAGCTGTCATTCCTAATTGGGAGCATGTAGATATGCCATGTTTGGTACCTATGAAAATGTAGTGAAAACCCTTTAATGGTAACGTCTGATTTTTCAGCACAATTTTGAAAATGCCACTTTTATAAAGTGCCATTTTCCCTCCCCTTAGCGCTCTGTGCCTGCAGCCTGAATTGGGTCACATGCCTGGATATTGCTGACAGACTTTGTGAATTCCTCTCAGGCAGTTGAACAATAGAGAGATTAGGGGTGAATCAATGGGCTATCTGCTGGGAGATGGGGGCAGAACTGAGCACAGGCCCATTTACAGCTGAATAGCCTGTGCTCTGCCTTCCCACAAAGGGCCTATCAGCCCTGTATTTTCACTGCAGCCAGCTTTGAGTCGGGCAGAGTAGTCAGGAACATCTATGCACTTCAAAGATCCTTTCCAGAAGCTTCTCCCACCTTCCAGAAGAAGGGAACCAGGTTTTGAAAACATGTTCTCCCTCTAAGTTCCTCTCCACAGCAGCAAATCATTTTCAGCGATCCTCGTGGAATTCTCTTTGGGTACAGCTTGCTGATTTGTGTCCCTCTGCATATTTTCAATGATTAAGGGCCCTAATATGATGTCAGGCAGACGTACGTCTCGGAAATGGGACCGTCCGCTTGATTATGATGCAACTGAACAGTCGTTCACATACTCCCATTCTTCTACGGTAGTTCATGTAACGGCCGTAAACTGGCCATAACACAAGCTCCCACAGAGGAATTGGAGTCTGTGTTCATCCCTGCAGTGTGGCAGGTACCTCAGGGTACCTGTCGCACGGTTTAGGGATGAACGGGGGACTCCGTTTTTTAAAATTGGTTTAGGATTTTTCTTGTGTTGTGTTTTTGCTGTGTTACTGTTTGTGTGCCGCATAAATACTTTACATATTGTCTCTAAGTTAAGCTTGACTGCTTTTTGTGCCAAGCTACCCAGGGTTAAGAACAGGTATATTTAGTGATTTGCTTTGGTTCACTCTGCAAGGGATTGTGGCTGTTGCTTGACCAGGATTCACACCCCCATCAACCAAAAATAATTTCTTATATTGAGGTGCAGTGGTGTGAATCAAGACTAGTGTTTGTGCAGTACCATACAGTGATTTGTGTTAGACAAAAATCCCAGTTGAATAATTTGACATCAAAGTGACTTTTTTGCCCTACCTTCCTTGTTGTAACATGAAGAAGGAGCCATGCAACTTTGACACTCTCTGCAGGATTGAGCTGCGGAAACTCTGCTCACAGAAAGTGCTGAAAGCAGGCAAGAGGGCAGCCAAACTGGATCTCCAGGTAGCAGTTAGGACCCAGCCCACGGTTTGGAGCTGCCGGCAGAACCCAACTCAACCCCAGCAGATGACCAGAATGCCCCAGATGCCCAGGATGGAGCAGGGAGCAGTATGTCTGCCAAGGGCCTGACCCCACAAGAGCTGGAGAAAGTGAGGGGGGAGAGAAAGCTGAAGTTGGAGCTAGAGTTGGAGCTAGCCAAACTGAAACTGGAATATGAGGAGAAGATGACAAGATAGAGGCTGGTCCTTGAGGAGCGGTGCATGGCCCATATGTTCAGTGTCAGTGAGCTGGACTTAGAAGTAAGGCAGACAGAGTCCAGCAATTTTGGTGGCAGCATTCCATCAATACCCAGTGGAGAGGTGAAGATCTGCATACCCAAAGACCAGGTGCCCAGTTATATGGTGGGGGATAATATAAATAAATGGTTCTCAGTATTGGAGGTAGCCCTGAGGGCATACAAGGTCCCAGAGAATTACTAGTGGGTCTTGTTGAGGTATATGCCCAAAGTGGGGAGGGACACACTCCTGACACTTGAATTAGAAGAACAGACACACCATGAAAGCCATGCTCCATGCCCCCCTGAGAGTCCCACAGTGCAGTTGGAAGGGGCTCTGGAGGAGGTCACTCTTGAGCCTACTTGGGAGAAAATTGCCACCCTCTGTGACATGTCTAAGCTTGCTGGATGGCCAGAAAGAGGTGGACCCACCAGGGAGGTGTTCTGTAAGGTACAGAGGAGTGTTCAACCCTGGAGGGCATGAGGTGGCAAGCTGAAGCCCAGGCAGCTGGTGATACCTCTCGGGATCACCTTATATAGTGGGAGAATTACAGTGAGCCAAAGGCATCCATCTGTCAAAAACCAAATATACAGGTGGGTTGATTAAGTGAAAGTCAGCATCAAAGAGGCTGTCTCTTAGATGTTGGATTTAGGGATGATTAAGCACTCCAATAGTCAAAGGTCTAGCCCAATGGAGCTGGTACAAACAGATGCAACCATCGGGCACTGCCCCAGACCTCCTCTTCTGTGTGGACTACAGGGATCTTAACTCAGTTTCTTAAACTGATGGTCACCACATCTCCAAAGCAGACAAGCTCATAGACTTATGAGGGGCTGCCAAGTTTATGAGTACTTTTGATTTAACTTCTGGGTACTGACAGATTACTCTAGATGAAGGGGCTAAAGAGAGGTCAGACTTCGCTACTCCAGAGGGCCAATTTCAGTTCAAAGTGATGTCCTTTGGGCTGAAAAATGTGCATACCACTTTCCAGAGGCTGGAGAAGTCCTGGCTGATAAGGAGACCTTCAGTGCTGCCCACTTGGATGACTTAGCTGTCTTTAGTAGCAGCTGGAAGGCCCACCTTTTTGACCTGCAGGAAGTGCTTCGGACCCTGCAAAACACAGGCCTGACTATCAAGGCCAGTATGTGCCAGATAGGGAAGGGGTCTGTGGTGTACTTGGGACACCTGTGGGCTGGCCGTCTAGGCCACAATAGAGACCTTTCCAGTCAGAGAGCCCTCACAATCTCAAACTGAAGTGAGGGCCTTCCTTTGTCTCACAGATCATTAAAGGAGGTTTTTCAAGGAGTATGGCACCATTGTTGCCCCCTAGTTGGAGCTGGCCTCCAAGAAGCAGCCCAAAAAGGTGATCTGGATGGAGGCTTGTTAAAAAGCCTTTTCCTCCCCAAACAGGCAATGTGCATAGTCCGTGAAGTCAAGGCCCCTGCGTTTTCCAAGTAAATAAAAGTACAAACAGCATTGCGTAGAGGCACTGCTATCACATCTCAATGAGGTTGGCCTAAACCAACCTGTAGCCTTCGTCTCTAGAAGGCTGCTTCTCAGAGACAGATGAGTGCTTTTGAAAGTGAAAGCTTTGTTGTGGTCTGGGCACTGAAGAAGCTGAGCCCATACTTGTTTGTAACTTACTTAAACTGATCACAGGCCCCTCAGCAGGGGTGAGAATCCAAAATTGTTGAAGTAGTCCATCTCCTTACATGGAATTGACTTTTTGGTGGAACTCAGACCTGAAACTGAGACCTAGGTTAGACCACTCCAATGCTGATGGACCCTTCAGATTCTTCTACCTTAGCGATGAGAACGCCTGGGAGGTTGGGTAGCTCTCCCCATTTTCAGCTGGGGGGACACATGTTAGACAAGTCAGACTTAGAGTGGTCTTCTTCCAAACTTTTTGCCTCCATACCTCTACCTTTTTGCTAAAATTCGTTTTTGTTGGCCTTAGAACACCGCTAACCAGTACTGAAGTGCTTGTGCAAACATGGTTTGATTGGAATATACTTAATTGGAATATTTTATTTTGTAAAGTGGTATACCATATATTCAGGCCCTGTGAATTGAAAGCTATCAGTGAACCAGCAGCACTTATTGTGCCACTCACTTATGTAGCTCCTTAAAACATGTCCGAGGGGTGCTCATGCAGCCAGAATTAAGTTTTTAACTGTCATGTTGCTGTGGCATTTAACCCCCTTGCTAAGCCTTAAACTCCACTTTTATTTCATACTAGCAGCCCGTCCCGACGTTGTCCGGGAGCAATTATGGCTCAGGGCCCCCGCCCGCCCTGACGTTGTGTAACCTGCCCACCTCACTGGTCACGTCACTTTTTCCTGCTGTAATGCCCCGTTTGGTACCTACCCACCTCACTTGCCACATTACTTTTACCCACTCCACTTGGTTTGCTTTTGTCCCCTGCACACTTTTTTTTTCCTCCTGTTATCCTGCACACATCACTTTTTCCTCCTGTAATGCCCCGTTTCACTTTTTTGTCCTGTATTGGCCCGTTTGCTCCTCGCTCCACTTTGTACGCTTTTGTCACCTGCACATGTTTGTTTTTCCTCCTGTTAACCTGCCCACATTACTTTTTCCTACACACGTTTGTTTTTCCTCCGGTACCTGTGGCTCGCTCACCGCTCCTCCCGTTTCTTTTTCCTCCTGTTAACCTGCCCACGTTACTTTTTCCTGCACACGTTTGTTTTTCCTCCTTTACCTGTGGCTCGCTCACCGCTCCTCCCCGCCGCCGCCCCTCCCTCACGTTGCTGACTGGTAACTTGGCGCCCTACTTCATCCGCCGCTGACCGCTCCTCCCCGCCGCTGCTCCTCACTGTCTGCCCGCCGATCCTCTCCGCGTGTCTGCCGGTCATGTCCGCTGCTCCCCTGATCTCCGCCGCTCATTGTCACTGCTCCTCCCCGCGCTTATCTCCGCCGCTCCTCCCCGCGCTGATCTCCGCCGCTCCTGTACGCCGCTCCTTGCGTGTACGCCGCTCCTGATGTCAGCACGCACGTCACGGCCGGCGCTACTTCAAAAAGGACTACTTTTTTTAACTTACATTTTTTAATAATGTATTTATTTTTAATTTATATAGCCTATGTTCATCTGCACACCCTGAGGATAACAACGATGTATCGGGTGTGTGGATTGGCGCTGTGGTTCCCGAGTTTACCTGGCTCAAAGGTTTGTGTTCTCTCTTTATAATAGTAGTATAGATAAGATGCCACTAACGTAGGCCCTAGGTAGCCCACAGGGCGTGGTGCTCTGTAATTAAACGGTTGGACATATACGTTTGAGTGCTACATGCCCTCTTAGTGAAAGAATCTTAAAGTCATTTTTCACTACTGTGAGGCTTACCTCACCCATATGTTAACATTGGGGGCTCTGTATTACATTTAATGGGCTGTAATTTCTAATAGGGAGCAAGTAGATATATCATGTTTGGTAACTGTAAAATTGTAATGCTAAATGTTTTATGATAGAGTAAGAATTTTATTATAATTTTGAAAATGGCACGTTTAGAAAATTACAGTAATCAACAACAGGAGAAAAACCCATATAACCAGTTGAGACTTGTGTGAGTATAATAGCATTCAACAATGTCTTAGCAGGTATTAATATAGAAATAATTTGTAATAGGTAAAGTTTTTACAAAGGACAAGAAGGGAAACAGCATAAGTTGATTATCACACACTGTATTCACAAATAAGCAAAAGAATAAAGTCGGACAGCAATAATATGATTACTCTATGTATGTGCAGTCAATAGAAAGTGGACACATAGTGCTCATGACAAAATGTGACCAGTTCATGGAGGCATGTGACAGAGTGAAGGTAACAGCAAGGGGGCGTTACTTTAAAATTGTAAAAAACATTAAAACTGGAGGAACAATTTTACAAAAGCATGTAAGTTGACAGAGGCCGTAAATCCACTGGATTGCGTCAATGGCATTTCAACTTGCAATACATCAGGTCATCATCAGGATAGAGATTACACAAATCCCTTTTATATGACATTGGAGATAAATAAAGGAAAAATAGGGAAATAAGATTGAGGCCAGAAAGGAATTAATACTCAGTAAATAAGATCCATTAAGAGTTGCGAATACCTACCTGGGCGCAGTCTTTCACTTGCATCACCTGGTCAAATGTTTTCACAGCAAGTCTTAATGGAAATGGAAAAAGTAGATTCTGAAATAACAAAGTGATGGAAATGAAAGTCTGAACAGGAACTATCATGTTGTTTACAACACCAAGGGAAGCAAAGGACACACAATAGTATAAGTTGATGGGAAACACCATGGTCCCATGGAACACCTCATACAACAAAGAAAATAGAAGGAAAGGATTTACGAAATCTAATTAAATAAAGGGCAACCAGTGTAGGTCCCATCACCCTAACTCTTATCACGACTTTAAGGATAGTATACAAACCAACATACCAGGGAATCCCAAATGAGATAGAGCACCAAAACATGAAAACACACCAAGGTAATACAAAGGTGAGGTCCCACTGCAGAGTATGAAAGCGTGTATTCTGAAACTTCAATAGTTTTCTGACCACAAAACAGGAAAGAAGAATTTCTACAATAAACGTGTCCTGGACAGAAGATATATGACATGTTCCACAAAACATTAGGGACTTTGGGGCACATGCATCAAGCTTTTTACCGGTCGCAAACTGGCCGATTCTGCGAATGCCGATGCATCAAACCTAAACACACTCGCAAAATAGGTTGCAATAACCAATTTGGTCATCGCAAATTGCAAATGCTTTCCCATTCATTCCTATCGGCATATAGACTCATAGGAATGAATGGGAATGTATTCCCTAATAGCAATTCACAATTTGCAATTCGCTATTAGGGAATGTGTAGGAAACACTATTTATGTTGCGTTTTCTACATGCATAAGGAATTGCGACTCCTAAATAGCAATTCCTTAAAAATTGCTACTAAGGAATCGCAATTCCTTATCTTGATGCATGTGCCACCTAGTCAGCTACAAACAACACACTCAGTGAGTCTCTGAACATCTAAAACCCAAAAATGTCACCTTTCACTGTACCTATGCCTCCTTGCACACTATAAAGACAATCTTCTTTGCACCCTTTTTGACCTAAGATCACCTTGTGTCCACTTGCACACTAAAATCTATCTCATACGACCCAATCATGCCTACATTCACACATAGAGAAATGTCTTTCCAAGAACTAAAAAAAACAGATTAATATTAGAACCGCACCAGGACACAGTTCCATGCATAGTCTCCCACCTTGTGCACACACAATAGTGGAAGGGGGCACATGTTAGGGCAGATCTTGGACATGTTGAAATTGATATTTCTGTCAAACTTTCCACAGGGCCTGCTATAACAAGGGCTCCCACTGCATATAGAGAAGACTTTGCTTGCTACCCTGCTGCTGAGAGCACTTTTTCTGGTACTAATGGGATAAAGTTAGAATATGATGCAGATGTGATGGAAGCCAGCCTTAACCGTGATTCAGCTCGAGTGGAGGGAAACACCATATCGTTGTACTTCAAAAGCAAAGATATGGAAACTGGGCCTTAGGCTGAAGACTGTGCATCAAATAAGCAAGGGGGTATTATTTTTTTGCTAGCGATATGAGTATCAATCACACCAAGCTTATTTCATGTATATATTAGAATGAGAATCAAGTGAGTAATATAAAGCAAACAGGAATAAAAATATTATGATATGTTGAGTAATCAAAATACACTACACAGGTCTAAATACCTGATGCCATTTCTGAGACAGTTGTCTTTGACCTTTTTTGACTTTAACCTTAACAAAAATGTATTCAGTTTCATAATAATAGCACGTATTCACCCACCAATGATTCATTGAAGGTGGGAGTTAGTTTATCCACTCCCAGCTATAAAAAATCTTGCAATGACAATGACTATAAATATAATAGGCAGATTCCGACAAAGTTCTGTACCCAGCCTAATGTTGCGTATACTAAATTCAAGATCAATGTTAAATCAGTCAGAAAAAACATCTAGCAATTAAAGTGCAATACTTGCAAAGCTGAGGAAAACTTACAAAATAAGCACTTTATCTGCATCGTCTAACCCACACTTAGGACACCCACGGGCATATTTATGAAATTAGTGGCGAAGGGCAGCATAGCAAGTCACCTCACCGCGCTGCCCTGCATCACTGGGAAAGGGAAGGAATGTGTTGTATTTATCCAATACAATACAGTCCTGTCCTTTCCCCTTGCGATGGTGTTGTTTTGGCAGGCTAGCGCCAGCACGGTGCGACGGTGCCTGCCTTGCATGCAGGGGCAACTTCCTGTACAATAACACTCACAAGAGGCTTTTTTCCTCTTTCTACGTGTGCTGCAGTATGCAGCACATGTAAAAAGAGGAAAAAACTAGGCAAAATGAAGATATTTCTCAAAATTGCGACTCACCTGGGTAGGCCTAAGATTTTGGCACATTTCCAGGTTAACAAGTCCTTGTAAGTCTGGGAATGCGACAAAAACCAAGGGAGTTGCTTGGGATCACCCACCGCAACACCCATGGAGCACCTCATTTGCTCAGATTAAGGCAACACAGCAATTTGTGCTGCTTTGCCTTACTCCAGATTTTTGAAGCCTTTCAAAGCCATGCAAAGTGCCTTTGCATAGCTTCAGACGTCTGGATTAGAAGCGTGCAGCATGCATGTACAACTTTGAGTGGTGCAAACATGATGCAAGCAGTTTGAAATGGGATAAAGCGTAACCCTTCTTTTTTTGGGGCAGCTTATGTAACTGAAAATATCCCCATATAACAATGCCAACAGCTAAATCTAGCCATCTAAAGAAATAATTATGGACACAAAGTGGAATTGACCTCCACAAATTGAAAAACTTAGGAAATTTACTAATTTCAAACATGTGGCAGCACCCAACAAGACTGAAGAGTAGCCCGTGCCGGTGGTGCAAGTTAGGTGTCTTTTTTTATTAAAAGCTCCTCATAGTTTCACCAAAATACATTTCATTAAAAAAAGAAATTTGCTAGAGAAAAAAAAGTCAAAAAATGATGTTATATTTAGGCATGGTAACAATGTCCTATTTGTATTAAAAATAAGCTTAGACATTCACTCAGGAAACTAAAGGTTTGTGACACCCTAGGTGAAAATGTAAGTTAAAACATATTTATTTATTTATTTTTACAATTTGTTAAGCGCGAACGAATACCCGTGGGCGTCTCGGCGCTAGATAATTCCCTAACTATCCCAAGAGGCTCATAATAAGTGATAGTCCTAATTTACTGATCGAAGAGCCAAGTTTTCAAACCTTTACGAAACTGCAGAAGAGAGGGAGACATCCTGATATGCTGCGGCAAGGTGTTCCATAGTTTGGATACCGCGACTACAAAGCGACGATCACCCCACGAGACTGTTTTAGATCGCGGGACGACTAGTTGGTTAAGAGTGCCCGATCGAAGCTGTCTAGTAGGTCTATAAGGTATCAGTTGATCTTTAAAATAGAATGGTCCTTGGTCATGCAGTGTCTTGTATACTAAGCAAAGTGATTTAAATTTGATCCGATTGCGGATAGTCAGCCAATGGTATTGCTTGATGGTATCTGATATAGATGAAAACTTGGGTTTTCCCGAAAGCAGCCGTGCTGCTGCATTCTGCACTGGCTGAAGCTTATTCGTAACCCTGATCTGGGCATTTAGAAATAGTCTGTTGCAATAGTCAAGGGATGATAACACTAAGGAGCTAACCAGTGTTTTAGCGGCAGTATCAGGCAGAAACGGTTTGATTTTTCTGATCAACCTTAGTTTGTGATGGGCTCTTGCCACTACCTTATTTGCATGTGCCACAAAATGTAGGTCCGCATCAAAAGTTACTCCCAAGTTCCTAACTTTGAGAGCTGGCCTGGGAGGGGCTCCCATGGCTGATGGCCACCAGGTTGCTGACCAGTCTGGTTGAAGGGGTCCAAAGATAAGCACCTCCGTCTTTTGGGAGTTTGGTTGTTTTTGTAAACAAAAAAAAACACTGACATTCACCAGCTATAGTTAACTGGAGAAACTATAACTTGCACCATGAAGTAACTATGAGTTGCACACTCACCATGCACTGTTTATACCCCCAAACAATATATCACTCATAACAAGGTCAATGGCAACATGGATAACATCACTGATGACATCTGAAATGACATCATTTATGACAACATTGTGCATGTCGGGGCGCAAGTTATACTTACTTCATGGTGTGAGGTATAGTTATTTCAGTTAACTATAATTGGCGAATATCAGTGGTTTTTTGTTTAAAATGTTATGTTGTAACTGACGTTTTCAACTAAACGTAAAGTCATTTTCACCTTTGGTTTTTTTCAGTGAATACATACATTTCATAGCAACCATTCAAAGGATTCACTACTCGATGTTACACAGAATAAGTAGCCCACAAAAATAAAATCAAAATCCATTTTTGGGACTAAGCAGATATATTGAACACCTAATAATTATGGCAAGACACCCTTTAACATGGACCTTCCTCGAAACAACATCTGTTTAGAAAAAAATCCAATAACTAAACAAATCAAAATCATTTGATAATCAAAGTTTCCTGGAGGCGGATAATTTAAGAATTTGGAAAATGAGACGAGTAACCAAAGATGTCTAAAAATGATCCCGCTCACGAATATTCTAGGTAAAAATGTTTCAGCCACTCTGTTGCTTGATTTGCCTTTAGAACAGGATTAAAATGCGGGTAATCCACAACCAATGTAATTAATCTACAGAGATTATTTTGATGGGTATCTAATGTTAATAGTGCAATCCTCCAGGAGCTTCCTGAGCATGTGACAACCAAGTTGGAAGTTTGTCCTGTAATGAAGTCAGGAAGACAATATATAGATGTCAATTATAAGGCAATGTTCAATTGACCCATTGCAGGGGTGGTTTGTAAAGAGTTGGTTGATTCACATTATTTGCAGATGTTCAGTGTTTTTCCGTATTAGAGTACTCAAGCGAGAAGATTAAAGATGCAATAAGGCTCTTGATGGAGCAGAAAACTCATTACATTGTCTCTGGAATTGCATCAGATAGATGTCTTTAGAAATCAGTAAGCACAAGTCATGTTTGCAATAACAATATGCTACATGGTTTGTGGATTAAAAATATGGGATATACAATTTTGTGAAAGTAAATCTGTTAATAAGATAGACACACGATATTTAAAGTTGCAGTATGGCCACAAGGAATTGGAGTCCCTTTTTAGCCAGGAGATCTGGATAAAGGGGGCCGGAAAATTACATGGAATGGCAATGAAATTTTAGAGTGTTGTCTTTTTATTTTATGATTATTATTATTATACATGCCTCCTGTTGGAACGTCTATGTTGATGGATGATGGCAGTGTAGCTGCCTTAAGAAAGATATCTTTTTGGAATCTTTTTTGTTATTATATTGCAGCTTTTAATTGTTTTATATTTTAAGAAAATGGGACCTGTCGGGATTGTCTCATTGACTAGCAGGTACTTTCAGAAAGAAACGTTCCTATGGTCAAACAATTCAACAGAGGCATTATTCTCCCTCTGGACTACTTTGGGAGCTGTTTCACCTGCTTGTAAGCCAGAAGGGAAAGATTGAAAAGGTGCTCCACCTATCCTTTTTCAGGTCAAGCATTCGGGACCTCTTGTATATACTTTGTTATATACTTATTAGGTCGAGCAGTCAAGACCTCTTCTATATACTTCAGTATATACTGATATGTGTGTGTACTTTTTGGGCTCTGGAGATCAGCCCTAGAACTTGTGTACTTCCGCTTAGGGACTACTTGTTCTGTTCAACTGCCTCTATTTAACTGTCTTGATAGAAAACGGCCAGTAGAGGTCAGTAAAATACCAGAATTGCTTTCTGCTTGTTCAACTGCCTCTATTTAACTGTCTTGATAGAAAACGACCAGTAGAGGTCAGTAAAATACCAGAATTGATTTCTGCTGAGGGACTTTCTTTTTTTACTTTTCTAGCAACTGCCTCTATTTAACTTTCTTGATAGAAAACGACCAGCAGAGGTCAGTAAAATGAAAGAATCACTTTAGCATTCTCTAGATTCCAGTCCATGGAAATTGTCTTCCAAGAGCACCCGTAGACAATAATATTTTTTCAAATCTTGTAGTTTCATTGATATGACCACTGAAAGCCCTGATTTCATATTAAAAACAGAGCTTTGGACTATACCATTTCCTGCTGAAAGGCAATATTTCCCTCCGTGTGTTCCCATACCTAGCAGTACACGCAGATTGTTGCTTACTTTCCCTCCATGTTAAAGAAAGTAGATTTTTCAGCACCCAGGCTAATGTGCTGCAAAGCTAAATACATTTAAGGTCTCAAAGGCGAGACCAATTGCATTGCAAATGCTTGTTTTAAATTGGGAGAACCTAACTTACGGGCCGATTATGATCACGGTTTTCCCGCATCCTCCGGGCCGGCTATTAATAAAGGGAAATCGATGAAACTTCGTAACTTAATGACACCAATTAATAACCCTGACCTTAACATTTTAAGTTGGAATGCTGCTGGCCTAGAACCAAGATTGTCGGACCCAGATTGGATGCAGATATTGTCTGGTAAAGATATCATAATGCTCCAGGAGACATGGGCTACAGACAACCTATACATAGAGGGGTACCATTGCTTCAGTGTGACAGCGCCTAAGCCTGACTATGGTCGCGCATCAGGCGGCTTACTAATTGGGATTAGGATAGCTGCCCGAGGAAGCATTAAGGCAATACAGACTATGAGTCCAAATATACAGATAATAGAATATAGAAGACGGGTCCGGGACTATCTGATTAATTTTTATAATAATGATTTTTACTCAGTTACAAATAAGAATTTTATTGAGCTTTTTAAGGTTATATCAGATTTGGCTCAAAATCAAGACACAGATGATGACATAGGGATCCTCTTGGGTGGGGACTTTAATGCCACAATTTCAGTGAATATATTCTCAGTAATATAATGGATTTGGGCCACACCCCTAGAAACCCACATGCCCCCACTTTTAGAGGCAGAGATTGCTCCTCGGCCATTGACTATATTTTCATGTTTCCTGGTCTAGTAGATCGTCTCGTAATGACCAAAGTCCTCGAAACAACTTTTGGAGACCACAACCCGTTGATAGCAGCCTTACGCTTGGGATCTATCCCCGCGTATGCCAACTGTCACGGGGCAAGTGACAGATAACCTACGTCTGAAATGGTGGGGAGTGGATAGTGATAGCATATTAGAGACCGTGATAAAGGAACATCATCAACTAATCAATTCTTGTACATCGTCAGATGGGAATCGCCTAAGGATAATTGCAGATTTTATTAAATTATGCTCTGTAAAAAATTGTCTCCTGTCAGTGCCAATAATAAAGATAGACAAAAAACCTAGGTGGCTCCATTGTATTTGCTCAGAAGAGAATAGGGCTCTACGCAAAGCTCTGACCACCAAACCTAGCTGTCCAATAGAGGTAAGTGCCGCAAGAAGGTTGTATAAAACCAAAATTTAAGAACGAAAAACTACCTTACTGACGGAGCATTGGGAGGCATTAGTTGATTCTGCAGTTGGGAAGAATGGAGACTCCTTTTGGCCCGCAGTTAGAAACATGCATAACATGGGCAAACAACCGACAACAGTTAGTTGCACTATCTCAAGCAACTCATGGGAGAATCACTTCTCTAAAATATGCGCCAACCCATCAGAGGGTAAAACAGGTTATGTGCCCGGACAACTGTGTTGCCTACAGATTAGGCTTCAGGAGGAGGAAGTGGCCATCAGACAGAGCCTTGGAAACAAGGCGCCTGGTCCTGATGGACTTCCAATAGACGTTATTAAGTGGAAACCGGATCTCTGGGCACCGATTTTATTAAACGTTTTTTATAGCTTGCCCCTAGCACCCATTCCCGATACCTGGACAACGAGCATTATTGTGCCAATATATAAAAAGGGTGATAGATCTGACCCGATTAATTACAGACCAATCTCGCTCCTAGACAATACTCCAAAGATTTTGGGGTGAGTACTTTATAATAGGGCCTTGGAATGGATGGAGGAAAGTGGAATGCTAGATCCTTGCCAGATGAATTTTAGAAGCAAGGTTGGTACGGTGGAGCAATGTCTGAACCTAAATTTAGTGATCGGCAAATTCAACATCGCTCGATCCTTACCGATTCATCTAGCATTCATGGACCTATCGTCTGCGTTTGATCTAGTCAACCGGTCCAAACTCTGGTCCATTCTTCTGGACTACGGACTAGATGAACCCCTTGTAAATTTCTTGTCATACTTACATACTGACCTTAAAGCGCAAGTCAGGATCGGGATGGGTGGGGAGATTTCTGGGGCTATTAGGGTGGGAAGAGGGGTTAGACAGAGGTGCGTTTTAGCACCCCTGCTCTTCATTATTTATATTAATGGGCTGAGCAACTCTTTAAAGCAGGCGACTTCAGATGTTCCGAAAATCAAAGGGAAATTATTATCAGCACTCCTCTATGCAGATGATGCAGTCCTTATGGGCCGCACCCCAAATGTTCTACGTATTCTTGTTAAAACCTTTGCACAACACATGGACGCCTTAGATCTGCATGTGAATTTAAAAAAATCTTTTATAATGTCATGTGGGCCAGGGAAACGAAAGCTCAACACCATTTTGGTGGGGACTAACAGACTAGATTCTACTAGTTCATTCCCATATTTAGGGATGATTTTTGCTGCGAACGGCTCGTGGAGTGGACATTTGGCCCACTCCACAAGCATGTTCTAAAAAGCCATCAACTCAATCCTTAGCTTACCCAGCCCAAAGAAAATAGGCGCAACCAAAGCTATTTTAATTTTTTTTAACTACAGTGTGCACCAGTAGTTACATATGGGGCAGAGGTATGGGGCTTGGCAAAAACCCATAGTATTCAATTAGAAGAAAACGGTTTCTGTAGGAAAATCTTGGGTGCCCCAATCTCTACCTCTGCGTATATTTGTCACAAGGAACTAAACCTGCATTTCTTATGTGATTTTATTGGGACAAGACCAGCGTTATTTTGGTTTGGGGTCTGAAGGAATAAATCTGCCACCTTGACGCAAGATATCATAAGTAACTGCCTTAATTGTGAAAAAGGAATGGCAATCCCCTGGCTTTTAGGAGTCTACAATAGCGTATGCAGCGTGGATAAAGGCCACCTCTTTTTGGATCCCTCCAGAATAGAGCCCAAAGATAAGAATGAGCTAAAACATGCATTATATGCACTTTATAACTCAACCAAAAAGGAATTTGTTAAAACGTCAGTTGTAGCATACATGGGCAATGAGTTGTATAGGCATCCACTCCCACTTTATCTCACCCTGCCAATAACCAATTGGGAAAGATCACTCCTGTTCCGCTTAAGGGCAGGCACCGTAAGATTTTTATTATGTTTCCCTCTTGGCTATCATCCAAAATCACATTATAAATCTTGCCCTTGTGACGTAGTGAGCACACAAAATGATTTGCACTTTTTCTTCTTTTGTAAATTTTATCTAAAATATAAAAAATTGTTTTTAGCTTCATATTTTAGGATACGACCCCTTTCTTTGGGGCAGTCCTATTTGATGTTGCTTTCTTTGGACACTGAAGAATTGGTCTTTCGCACTAGCACTTTCTTGACATTGATCATGCGTGTTCGTAAAATGATGGAAAATCCTTAAATATCTGTTGTATTTAGGCCGTCACAATAATCTGTTATCCAAATTTTGAACTCTGTAAATGTATTTGTAAAGTTTTAATGGAATATTTTTATGATATTCTACATATGAGATTGCTTTTATGAATTTCTCGAAATTCAAATAAAGGTTTTGAAATGAAATGAAATGAACTGCTTCAGCACCCTCTTTAAATTTGTAACTTGCTCAAAACTTTTAATGTCACCCAAATCCTCACCAATAATTTAAGCGTGTTACTCTAAAAACTTTGCTACACTATTTTAATTAGAATCTCCCTCTGAGGTTCCGTGAATTCTGGACCCGTTTCATAAGGGTCGTCGTATCATGACGATTTTGGTATCAGCAGACCGAGAATGGCGAGTATAATATATATGAGTGTTTTCGTCATGTTCGAGTGACGAGATCACCATGAAATCAGAGATTCCGTTCTAGACCATTGGGTTCCATTTTGTGCACGGCAGCCATTTTGTGGTTGCCCTCACATAGGCCGATGACTGAGGCCGAACGAGTCTTTGGGACACGTACACCTTTAGCTGACTTCAGTGTGACCTGGGCAAGCTGAATCCGTTGCCCGAAGCCAAACCTGTTAGGCCCGTTCCTTTCCCAGCAGCTGGTCGAGATTGAGGATCAAGGCACAAGACACCATAAACCCTTTATTGCACACAACTATGCCTTATCTTACTCACACCTGTCTCTGCTCCTTTCTTTACGGCCTGTTTTACGATGAGGAGGTGCCCTTTTTATTAGGGGTCCGTCCGATTTATCTGATGAAGAGTGTTGGGCCTTGCCGGGTAATTGATGGTGGGCTGGACAATAAAATGTGGGTTCGTCATGCAATGCTTTTATTGTACACATGGGATTGGTTTACTGTAAATAAGAAATGTTTGCCTGAAGTGTAATATTTTGTATAAAAAGGGTTGACTTGCTTTGTAAAATTGAGCAGTCTCATACGAATATACAGCCACTGTAGTAGAAAAGCTTTATTCGATTTTAGCAAAATTTTAAAATCATAAAAGCAACACAGCAAGAAATCAATACATGTTGTGCATAATAAAACAGTAACTGACACATATAAATCATTACAATTAGAAAACTGTAGGTACAGTAATTGTAGGGCACATTAAGCTTTTCCTTTTTCTAAAAATACTCTTTAAAAAGCCAACCATGGTGGCCACACCCAGTTCATCATGTAACGACTGAAGGTACAGTAAGGCTGGGCGGCACTGGTACCATGTCCCGCTATTTTTCAGAAGAGGTTTAATCCAACGGGCTCTCTCTTTACAATAAAATTTACAAAAGCAAATCACATGGAGGGTTGATTGTTCGGCCTCCCCATCACAGGGGCACTTACAAAGCTTGTTTGCCCAGTCATTGGTTTTGGGAAATGAGACAAGGCGAAAAAAAATGTCAAATCTAAACCTTGTAAGTAAAAACCTGTCGAATCCCTTTGTACACCAATTCAAATAGGGTTGCATGTTAACAGATACTAGCGACATATGATGCCGCACGACCGAGCCCTTGTTGAACTCAACCCCAAGCCGCAGGGATTCCAGATGGAACCAACAGGTGTTCTTTAAATCTTTCCTCGTGACCTTACATAAACCCTCTGGTACAGTAAAGAACTCGGGGTGCCCCATGTCTTGGCAAAACTTTTGGATATAGTTTAGCCAAGCTATTTTATTTGATTTATCCAGTGCCCTAACGTCGCGAATAATCTCTCTGTTCAACTCCAGATCTGCTGCAGTCCAAACCCTATGCCAGAGTAACAGAGGTTGCATCGCTATCAGGTCACTGATATGGCGAACACCCAACTCAGCATGACAGTAATATACGGACTGACTAGAGGGTACCGCTAAAATGAACCTAAGAAAAGCATTTTCTACTATTTGAATTTCCCTTGTATCTTGGATGCCCCAGACACCAGCACCGTATATGGCCGTACTAACACATTTGGCCGAATAAATTTTAAGTAAAATTTCGGGGGGTCTTCTGCCCATCTTGCATGAAAAAGACATGAGTGCTGCAATCGCTTTTTTAAAAGACAAGGTCCTAATAGCCGGACCCCAATGTCCCCCACCCTCAAGAACAACACCTAAGTAGGAAAAAGATTTGGTTGCCTGCACTTTCTCCCTGCATGCAAATAGCTTGCAGGTTTTAGTTTTGCCCCTGGCGCACGTCATCACGTAGGTTTTTTTTACAATCAGTTTCAGACCCCTAGAGTCCATGAAATTAATATAGACATCTAGGGCTGTCTGCAGACCTCTCTCTGTCCTGGCCATGATGACGGCATCATCCGCATATAATAGGGAAACCACTTGTTTAGAATTAATTCTAGGCGAATCGGTAACTTTGGACACCAAAACGTCCTCTAGGTCGTTGGTATATAAGTTAAAAAGAAGAGGCGCGAGAACGCACCCTTGCCTCACTCCACGTTTCACGTGGAAGGGCTTGGTGCACTCACCCCCGGTTCCGAATCTCACCCTGGCCCTTGCCCCTGCATAGAGTTGCCTTAGGAACGAAATAATAGCCTCCTCCACATTAAGATCTTCTAACACCTTCCACAGGCACTCGTGCTTAACGCAATCAAAAGCAGCACTCAAATCTATGAATGCTGCATAAAGTTTGCCCACCTTGGCCTGAACATATTTCCCTTGTAGAAGTGTGAAGTTCAGGACCTGTTCGACGGTGCCCTTCCCCTCACAGAAGCCGTACTGGACCGGGGACAACACTCCTGCTTTCTCTACCGAAGATAATAGCCGGTTCAAGACAACCCTCCCTGTTATCTTCATAAAAGAGTCAAGAAGGGAGATAGGGCGATAACAGGAGGGGCTCTCCCTATCTCCCTTCTTGAAGATGGGGACAATAACCGAATCGGACCAGGTCTTGGGAAACCCCCGTTCGCAGATTGCCTCCAGTACTCTCTGCAAAATTGGGGACCATAAGTCGGCTGAATATTTAAAAATGTCAATAGGAACCCCATCAATACCTGGAGCTTTACCCCCCTTGCTCTGCGCAATTGCAGCGGATACTTCCCCCACTGAAATACCTAGATCAATTTGGCAAAAAGTCCCGGATGCTTCCTTGTCCATGTCCTCTATGTCGGCTATCTTTGAAATCCCCTCCGGGTTGTAGACTTCTGAAAAGAAGTCGATCCAAGAGTTTTCGTTGATAGCAACCTCCACCCTTGCATTATTAGCTTCAGTAAAAAATGGTGCGTTGACTGCACGCCAAAATAGGGCACTATCCTTGGATTGTGCGGCATTGGCCAGATCATTCCAAGCCGCGGCTTTGATGTTGTTCTTACAGTTGATCCGTGCTAGGCGATATGCTTTCCTACACAAGGTCACCTCGGCCGGGTCCCTAACCATATTATGTGGCGCAGCTTTGAGGCGAGAATGCGCCCTGGAACAGGCAGCATCAAACCAGGAATTAGTAGACGGCCTGGAATTGCGACCTCTTCCTGACCGGGACAGGCTGTCACGAATGGTCCGTGAAATGACCTCGAAGGCTGACAAGATATCTTCATTAGAAGTCTCTACTTCAAGACACATTTCAATTGAGGCGAGAGATCCCTTAACTATCTTGGTATGCATAGCCTCCGGATCTATCCGATTCCACTTAATCGCGTAACCATTTTGTCTGGGCATATCGCATATTTTTAGCCAAGACAGTCTTTCAATCAATGAACCATGTTTCACGTGTGGTAAAACAATAGCAAAGGAGAGGGGAAGATGGTCACTAAAACCTACAGAATGTGTGGTAAAGTCCGCAAACCAGGTGGCATGACTAACGGAGGCAACAAAAAACCCTTTATTGCACACAACTATGCCTTATCTTACTCACACCTGTCTCTGCTCCTTTCTTTATGGCCTGTTTTACAATGAGGAGGTGCCCGTTTTTATTAGGGGTCCGTCCGATTTATCTGATGAAGAGTGTTGGGCCTTGCCGGGTAATTGATGATGGGCTGGACAATGAAATGTGGGTTCGTCATGCAATGCTTTTATTGTACACATGGGATTGGTTTACTGTAAATAAGGAATGTTTGCCTGAAGCGTAATATTTTGTATAAAAAGGGTTGACTTGCTTTGTAAGATTGAGCAGTCTCATACGAATATACAGCCACTGTACTTCGTGGACCTCTGTTACTGGTTGCAGCCAATAAATTTGATCTTTGACGTCACCAAGAAGTTGCCGCGTTTCTGTAGTTCTGAGACAGGTGAATCCGGAGACTTCGGGTGTATCCCTTGGCACCGCTGGGTTCTAAATAACCCGGTTCTCCACCTACATATCTCACAACCACAAAACCTGCTGAGAGCAACAGGGCTTCAATATGATAACTAAGCACCCTTGGTGTTGCTCACCCAGAATTTGAGGAGGTCCTTCCGTGAAAGACACATTTTGCCTTGTACTATTCTTCCTTTGAATCCTATGGTGGTTTCCAAGTACCCCTCAAGATCGATTTTCAAACCATATACCCACCAGGAATTACATTAGTAGAAATAAGAGCCTTTAGAAGCCCTCTTTTATCCAATGTGGCTGATGAAATAATAGTAATTTTGGACCCTGGATCAGTCATAAATAAAAAGCCGGAAACCAGTCTATTCACCTGATTGGACATTCTCTAGTACAATAATGGAGGTGGAGGATTTATAGATTGCATCTGTAAATCAAAAATCAAGTAGCAACTAAATAAAGAGATGAAGTAAATGAAAAGAAAAACAAAATGTAACTGAAACACCTCAATATTTTCTTTCCATATGAAAGTCTTAAAAATTGGTTAGGCGCAAAAACCCCTTTTCCAACTAAAAATAAATTGTCAGAAATTAGGAACACTATTTTTAACCATTTAGAGTCAATACTGACAAAGCTTTACCGACTATAGCAGTACTGAGGATAGGGTGTTTATCAAACCAAAGATGTTTGCCGTGCTGGTCGCGTACTTGTGGCGATAAATGTACTGTCAGGAAAAGTGAAACATGGGAAAATGGTAGTTAAGAACATCATCTGTCATAAACTGAAAGTAAATGATGAAATGCTGCTGCCCTCAAGACTCAGACTGCTTACATAATAAGAAGCATACACTCAGCTCATCAATGTATGCAATAGGGAGTCTACAGGTGGTGGACAGGTAGCGTGGATGGTGATTGCAGTGCAGTGGGGATCAGCATGTGTGGATCAGAGAACGTCTCATTGCCAATCTGATATCAACGTGGGAAACAGGCTTCCAAACTAACCGTGAAGTTCAGGTACATTTTATTTTAAATAGAGGTGAGCAAAGGGGCAACAGTCAAATAAATCTACCTCCCGGTTGAATTCATCCTGAATCTTCCAGAATCCATAACCTTACACGCAGCATGGTTGCTGGAATGGCCACAATGAATGTCCAGTCAGAGCAAAGCATTCACCTCCAGACTGTAATGTTAGCATCATTACAGTTCCACCGTGTTGCGTTCTCTTTAAGAGCCATTTTATGAAGCTGAGCCAGTGTCTAAAAAGTCCTATGCAGGAGCCAGTAATTTGTTTGGGAGAGGGAGGGGGAGATCTTGTGGGTTATGACTGGTTTCCAGATTAGATGGCAGTTACCTGAAGGGATTGAGTTTGAGTTTAAAACATTTATAGAGCGCGCGTTCACCTGGCGGTTTCATGGCGCTGTAGTGTGCAGAACCCAGAGAACAAAGAGATCAGGGGAGAAGCAGAACAAAACCATTACAGTGGAAAGGCTTGTGCAAAGAGAAAAGTTTTTAACGCCTTTCGAAAATGTAGATATTGAGTGGAAGATCTAAGATGGACAGGGAGAGAGTTCCAGAAAGCGGGGGCAAGTGTGGAAAATTTCCTGCACCCCCACTTTTTGCGCCTAAAGCGGGGAACTGCCAGCAGATGTTGGGAGGAAGAGCGCAGCTCCCTGAGAGGGGCATAGACTTTGATTTCCGAAGAAATGAAAGCAGGGGCTGCGCCGACCCGTGCCTGAAAAGTAATGTAGCCCATCTTGAACTGAGCTCGTTCTCGGATAGGGAGCCAGTGCAAGGACTTAAGGAGAGGGGTGACATGGTGGGACTTGGCTAGATTGTAAACCAGGCGAGCAGCCTGGTTTTGAACCAACTGTAATCGCCGCAAACTGTAAGCGGGCATGCCACCATATAGTGCATTGCCATAATCGAGGCGAGAGATTACCATCGCCAGGACTATGAGTTTTAAAGCAGAAAATGAAAAAAAACGGGAAACCTTACGGATAGTGCAGGGTGAAAGAAAGGAAGAGGACACCACCAGACTGACCTGGGAGTGCAAAGTGAGTTGGTCATTCAACTTAATCCCAAGGGTTTTCACAGAAGAGGATGGAGAAAGGGAGGGACCCATGGAGGGGGGCCAAAAACAGGAGGTCCAGGGACTGGAACAACCACCTGTCAAAACCAGCTCAGTTTTGTCTGGGTTTAACTTCAGGTGGTTGTAATTCATCCAGTCCCGGATAAAAATCATAACAGACTGGAACTTGAGCATGGAGTCAGGGGATGGGGACAAGTTAAAAATAAGCTGAAGGCCGTCCGCATAATTGTAGACGGAGACCTCCATTTGCTGAAGGGCAAAAATAAGAGGGGCGATATACAAGTTAAATAAAAGGGGGGAAAGGGAGGAGCCCTGAGGAACCCAGCATTGTACCTTCCGGAAGTCCGCAGAGAAGTCACCCAGGCATACTGCCTGGGTGCGGTCCCTCAGGAAGGAGGACAGCCAGACCAGGGCCGAACCTCCAACCCCCGCCGCCCTGACACGGGAGAGTAATATGGAATGATCAACAGTGTCAAAGGCGGCGGAAAGGTCAAGGAGGACCAGGGCCCGGGGCTGATTAGTGTCCATACCCTCCCTGAGGTTGTCGAGGACCGATAACACCACGGACTCCGTAGAGTGTGCGGGGCGAAAGCCAGCCTGACGGGAGGCTAAAACGCCGTTCTCCTCCACAAAAGTACTGAGCGCTCTGGTCACATGGCGCTCCAGTACCTTCCCCAAAAAAGGCAACAAGGAAATGGGGCGGTAGTTGACAAGAGCGGAGGGGTCCGCGCCCAGCTTTTTAAGGATGGGGACAATGATGGCCGATTTAAGTGGTTGAATAACAATGCCCTGAGATAGTGACCTGTTAAGAAAATTGAGAGGGGGCTGAACACAAACCGAATAAATGTGCTTGAGGATGTGGGCAGGGCAGATGTATAAAGGGGAACCTGATTTGACCATAGGGAGGAGGGAGAGAAAAGACTCTTCCGTCAGGACAAGGTAGCTGCAAGCTGCGTGAGCGCTTAGCGCGCATTCTTTTCTTTGCTGTTTTTAAAAACTTTAAATTCGTTTTTTGCCTGTTTACCCCCTGTTTTTAACTGGCCCCTCACTTGCACTATAATAGGCCCCCGCACCGCCGTTTGGGCGGGTCTGGTTCTGGGGTGGGTGCCCTGTCCGTTTTTGGCCGCCATATTGGAGTGGGGTGTTGGATCGTGGTGCCTCTAGCCTCCAGCGCTTCAGTGCGCAGGAGCAGCCTGGGAACACCTACTTAAGGCGAGTCCCTCCCTGACACCGCCCCTGACAAGGTAGCTGCAAGCTGCGTGAGCGCTTAGCGCGCATTCTTTTCTTTGCTGTTTTTAAAAACTTTAAATTCGTTTTTTGCCTGTTTACCCCCTGTTTTTAACTGGCCCCTCACTTGCACTATAATAGGCCCCCGCACCGCCGTTTGGGCGGGTCTGGTTCTGGGGTGGGTGCCCTGTCCGTTTTTGGCCGCCATATTGGAGTGGGGTGTTGGATCGTGGTGCCTCTAGCCTCCAGCGCTTCAGTGCGCAGGAGCAGCCTGGGAACACCTACTTAAGGTGAGTCCCTCCCTGACACCGCCCCTGAAAAGGTAGCTGCAAGCTGCGTGAGCGCTTAGCGCGCATTCTTTTCTTTGCTGTTTTTAAAAACTTTAAATTCGTTTTTTGCCTGTTTACCCCCTGTTTTTAACTGGCCCCTCACTTGCACTATAATAGGCCCCCGCACCGCCGTTTGGGCGGGTCTGGTTCTGGGGTGGGTGCCCTGTCCGTTTTTGGCCGCCATATTGGAGTGGGGTGTTGGATCGTGGTGCCTCTAGCCTCCAGCGCTTCAGTGCGCAGGAGCAGCCTGGGAACACCTACTTAAAGCTCCTCCCTAGCGCAGCGGGATCGCGCAGCGGGCGCGTCCTCGCGTGGCCGGAGTCGTGCCAGAGTCCTGCCCGTCTGCGCCCGTCCGCGCTAGGGACGCGCTGGGCGTCGCGGTACTCTGGTTAACGACTATTACTCCATCCTGGGTCCACCATGCTGATGTATTCGCGGGATCGCCTGTTTGCCATCGGTCAGGTAAGCCGCTGTTGTACCCTTCCACCGGTACACCCATTGCGTGGCCCATACCATTGCCCTTGTAATGGGTGGGCTCTTGACTCCCCGCGTCCTCTCCCAGGGATTTTGTCCTCGGAGACCCGCCGTACTACTGACATTCCTTCTACCCTGAGGATCCTGAATCTGAATGTGAGGTCTGCGTTGAAACACTACCAGAACATCTATGACCTCATTGAGGAGGAAGCTCCGGACATATTTGCCATGACTGAAACGTGGCTACAGGATGCCGACACCGCTATCACTAATCTAGCCTGCCCACCCGGCTATTCTATGTACACCTTGAATAGGCGGCTTAGAGGTGGGGGTGTAGCGTTAGTGGTAAAATCCATCTATTCCTGTGTCTGGACTGCCCTAAGCATCTCTGGGTGTGAAAGTGCCTTGTTCAAGGTCTCTGTCAGCCCTGAGTTTACCCTGTCCGGGATGGTCGTTTACCGTCCACCCGGCAGTGATGTGGCGTTCAGAAATGCTTTCCCCGATATTGTTGGCCCTCTGGTTGCAGACTGTGCCAACTTCTCTATCATGGGTGATTTAAATCTGCATTTCGACACCCTCTCTGGCTTGACAGTGCGTTCCATCTCCTCTGACCTAGAGGCCTTTCAACTTCCCCAGATGGTTTCCCAGCCTACCCATTCGGGGGGGCATATTCTGGATCCCTTGTTCACCAATCTGCCGGGGATTCAAATCATCTCTGTTTCTCCGGTGGAATGGACAGACCACTTCCTGGTGTCCATTTTATGCCCTGTCTTTGCCACTCCTTCCACCTCTTCGGCTAGATGGGTTCAGAAGAGGGCTTGGAAAAAGCTTAGGTTAGAAGACTTCCATCGTCTTCTATTAGAGGAGCCGCTGGGCCCTTTGACGGATGTAGAAAAGGGGTATGACCTCTTCTGTTCTTGGATCACCAGGGCCTTGGACTCTCTGATACCTATTGTATCAACTAAAATCAACTCCAGAGAGTCGAGTCCCTGGTATGATGGCGCACTTCGGGCCCTAAAGGGTGCCTGCAGACGGGCTGAGAGGGCTTGGAGGAAGACCTATGGGGCTGATCTAAAAGCTGCATACTCCAGGTCCGTCAAGCTCTACCATCGAGCCATCTGCCGAGCTCGTGCGGCTTTTTATGCCACTGAATTCCGGAACAGCTCTAATCCGTCGAAAGCCATCTTTAAGGCCGTAAAAGATCTTACGACGAAGCGGACTACCTCTACGACTGTAAGCTCCCTTTCCCACTGTGAATCCCTTGCATCCTACTTCTTGGGGAAGGTGCAAGCTATTTATCGGACATTCCCTAGTATAGGGTACAGTGAGGAAAGTACTAATGGGGCCCACCATCAGACCACTCTGCTTGTTTTCCCCCCCCTCACCTTGGACGGTTTTGACAAACTTGCGTTGCAAGTCAAATCTGGATCTCCATCCGATCCAGTAAGGCCTGCTCTCTTTCGCGATCAGGCTTTTATGGGGCCTCCTGCTGTATGCTCCCTCGTCAACCTGTCCTTGGAAACGGGAGTTGTTCCAGCCAAGTGGAAACAAGCCGTGGTGTCCCCAATTATTAAAAAGCCCACCCTGGACCCATCTAAGCCTGAAAGTTACCGCCCCATCTCGTTGCTACCCTGGCCAGCCAAGATTACTGAGGCCCATGTCAATCTGGCCCTGTCTGAACATCTGGTACGGACCAATGCCCTCGATTCCACACAAAACGGATTCCGTGCTGGGCACAGTACGGAAACTGCGTTACTTGTGATGGTGGAACATCTCCGGGCAAGGCTGGATGCTGGTCAAACGGCGGCGCTTATTTTGTTAGACCTTAGCGCCGCCTTTGACACGGTGGACCACAGCATCCTCCTGCATCGGCTCGAGGAGACTGGCATTGGCGGTCAGGCGCTGCAATGGTTCCACTCCTCTTTAGATGACCGCTCCTTCTGTGTTGCCATCCCTCCCTTCAAGTCCAATTACCAACCGCTGGCCATGGGGGTTCCGCAAGGGTCCTCGCTGAGCCCCACGTTGTTCAACCTTTACGTGAGACCGCTGGCTGATGTCGCTAGGCAGTGGGGCCTAACTTTGGTCTCATATGCCGACGACACACAGCTGGCGGTTACTCTCAGCGGGGATGCGGAAACTGAGGCCCCCAGGTTTCAGTCTGGACTGAAGGCGGTGGCTAGTTGGCTGACAGGCAACTGCCTTCAGCTTAATGCCACAAAGACGGAGGTGATGGTCGTCGGTAAGGGAGTGGAGCTGTGGGGCGACCAATGGTGGCCCTCAGAGCTGGGACCTACTCCGATCCCGGTATCGGAGGTGAAAAATCTGGGGGTGTGGCTGGATGCTGGCCTCTCCTTCGTAGGGCACACAAAAAAAACTGCGGCCTGTTGTTTTGGACTCCTAAGGGGCTTGAGACCTGTTCTCAAGTTCTTTGACGCCCCAACCAGGCAACTGGTGATCCAGGCTACTATCATCTCTCGCCTGGATTATGCCAGTTCTCTCCTGGCTGGGGCTAACCAGGCCGAACTAACCCGTTTGCAACGGGTTCAGAATGCTGCGGCGAGAGCGATTGTTGGCCTGCCCAGATTCAGTTCGGTGGCAGGGGTCCTTCGCTCTCTACACTGGCTTCCGGTTAGGAAGCGCATTCTCTTTAAGGTATTGTGTCTTGCCTTTAAGATCCTGAGAGGTATTGGCCCGGAAATCCTGTCGAGCTGTCTTTCCTTTTATGTTCCCACCCGCAGCCTCCGTTCCCAGGGTTTGGCCCTTGCGGTGGTCCCCAGATTCAGGCTCAGTCGCATGGGAGGCCGCTCGTTTAGGGTAATGGCCGCGTCAGCATGGAATTCCCTGCCGGTTGAAATCCGTCTGATGGAGGACCTTTTGACCTTCCGGAGGGCTATAAAAACTTTCTTGTTTTAGCTGTGTTGTTTTTATTCTCCTGTTGTGTTATGTTCTACCTTGTCTCTGCGCCGGGACGCTCCTTGGCTGGAGTATCTGTGCGCACAATAAATCACCCTAACATAACATAACATAACAAGTCCAGGCGTGCCCCGACTGACAGACACTGGGGGTCAACAAAGGAAAGAGGAGGGGAAGGGATATTGGCTTTAATGTTGGAAATTTTGTCCAGAAAATAAGTATTAAGGGAGTCACATAGGTCCTGGGATGGGGAGGATTTTAGGGTGACTCTGTCGGAAAAGGCGAGATTGTGCACGATAGAAAAGATTTCTCTGGACTGATTTTCGGCTGCCCGAATTTTTGAGGAGAAATAAGCAGTCTTAGCAGCCAAAATGGATTTTTTGTACTGAGAAAGGAGGAAGACATGCTGGGTTTTGAGGTTAGGGCAATAATCTCGCCTCCAAGCCCGCTCAGCCGGGCGCACAGCTAATTTTATGGCCTTCAATTCCTCATTGAATTAACGGTTCGCGTCGTTCGAACGCCTGGAGGACACCCGCCTGAGGGGAGCGACCAAATCGCAGCCTGTCAGGAGCCAGGAGTTAATGGAATCAGCTTGTGCGGAGGACGACAGTCCGTGTAAATTAGGACTGGATGCAGAGAGTGTGGCAGACAGAGAAGCCACATCCACCCGGTTTCAAGAGCGCGCCCAAATGTTTTTTAGAGGGGGGGGCTTGGTGACTGGACTAAGGTGAAGGGAGAAGGAGATCAAGAAATGATCGGACCATGTGCAGGGGGAAATGGATAGGGAAGCTACTGGACAATTAAGGGACCAAACCTGATCAAAGATGTGACCCTGATTGTGAGTGGGGGAATGAACGTGGGAGTCAAAGTTAAGGGAGCGAAGAGTATCCGAGAATTCTTTAGAAGTCGAGCATTCTGCAGGGTCATAAGGCCAAAAGTTAAAATCTCCCAGCAGCAAGATAGAGGAGTTGTTGAGCGCTAAAGTGGCCAGCAAATCTTGGAATTCAGGGAGAAAATGTTGAGAAGATTGAGGGGGACGATACATAAGCAAGCAGGTGAGTGGAACTCTGAAAGGGATGGACCCATAACTATAACATTTCCTCATGACTACCCCAGTGAGGGATGTGGATTTTGGTTTTAAGAGGTGGTAAAGCTTCGAGGATTGGTGACCAGTCTAGTTGAGGGAAAGTATTGTCTTAATGATGGAGGGATCATTATCGGGATACCTTATTTTGGACAAACTGACATTGAGCCTGAGAAAGTCATAAAAATCCATGTTGAGTAGGTTATATTGTTGTTGGTGTTCCCTGAAGGAGAGATTCAGAAAAGGGGGTGGTGATGAACAGAGTGTCTGAATTAAGCAGACCACTCTTACCCAGTCCAAAGATCAGGGCTTGATCCATCACCGTTATTTAGCTCACTGCCCCATCCCAGCTCAGAACCTGGCTATATGCAAATTAGTCTGTCCCTGGCCCAGTGCATCATGGGAACAGGGCAGACCAAACTACCAAGCCAATTCTTCACCAGAAAGGAGACAAGCTTCCGGGGACCGGTTTCTGGCATTTCAGCCGTCATCGGCCCGGCTTGCTTGAATCCTGATGGAGCAGTGAGCAAGGGACTCATGTCTGAGTATACCCTGCCACACCTATAGTGGCCAAAAACGATTCAGAAAAGGGGGTGGTGATGAACAGAGTGTCTGAATTACGCAGACCACTCTTACCCAGTCCAAAGATCAGGGCTTGATCCATCACCGTTATTTAGCTCACTGCCCCATCCCAGCTCAGAACCTGGCTATATGCAAATTAGTCTGTCCCTGGCCCAGTGCATCATGGGAACAGGGCAGACCAAACTACCAAGCCAATTCTTCACCAGAAAGGAGACAAGCTTCCGGGGACCGGTTTCTGGCATTTCAGCCGTCGTCGGCCCGGCTTGCTTGAATCCTGATGGACGACGGCTGAAATGCCAGAAACCGGTCCCCGGAAGCTTGTTTCCTTCCCAGTGTAAGAATTGGCTTGGTAGTTTGGTTTGCCCTGTTCCCATCATGCACTGGGACAGGAACAGACTAATTTGCATATAGCCGGGTTCTGAACTGGGATGGTGCAGTGAGCTAAAAAACGGTGTTGGATCTAGCCCTGATCTCTTGACTGGGTGAGAGTATTCTGCTTAATTCAGAAACTCTGTCCATCACCACCCCTTGTTGTTAAATATTTTGTCCACCCTAAGCGTGGAAGGGTATACTCAGATGTGAGTCCCTTGCTCATTGCACCATCAGGATTCAAGCAAGCCGGGCCGACGACGGCTGAAATGCCAGAAACCGGTCCCCGGAAGCTTGTTTCCTTCCCAGTGTAAGAATTGGCTTGGTAGTTTGGTTTGCCCTGTTCCCATCATGCACTGGGACAGGAACAGACTAATTTGCATATAGCCGGGTTCTGAACTGGGATGGTGCAGTGAGCTAAAAAATGGTGTTGGATCTAGCCCTGATCTCTTGACTGGGTGAGAGTATTCTGGTTAATTCAGAAACTCTGTCCATCACCACCCCTTGTTGTTAAATATTTTGTCCACCCTAAGCGTGGAAGGGTATACTCAGATGTGCGTCCCTTGCTCATTGCACCATCAGGATTCAAGCAAGCCGGGCCGACGACGGCTGAAATGCCAGAAACCGGTCCCCGGAAGCTTGTTTCCTTCCCAGTGTAAGAATTGGCTTGGTAGTTTGGTTTGCCCTGTTCCCATCATGCACTGGGACAGGAACAGACTAATTTGCATATAGCCGGGTTCTGAACTGGGATGGTGCAGTGAGCTAAAAAACGGTGTTGGATCTAGCCCTGATCTCTTGACTGGGTGAGAGTATTCTGCTTAATTCAGAAACTCTGTCCATCACCACCCCTTGTTGTTAAATATTTTGTCCACCCTAAGCGTGGAAGGGTATACTCAGATGTGAGTCCCTTGCTCATTGCACCATCAGGATTCAAGCAAGCCGGGCCGACGACGGCTGAAATGCCAGAAACCGGTCCCCGGAAGCTTGTTTCCTTCCCAGTGTAAGAATTGGCTTGGTAGTTTGGTTTGCCCTGTTCCCATCATGCACTGGGACAGGAACAGACTAATTTGCATATAGCTGGGTTCTGAACTGGGATGGTGCAGTGAGCTAAAAAACGGTGTTGATCTAGCCCTGATCTCTTGACTGGGTGAGAGTATTCTGCTTAATTCAGAAACTCTGTCCATCACCACCCCTTGTTGTTAAATATTTTGTCCACCCTAAGCGTGGAAGGGTATACTCAGATGTGAGTCCCTTGCTCATTGCACCATCAGGATTCAAGCAAGCCGGGCCGACGACGGCTGAAATGCCAGAAACCGGTCCCCGGAAGCTTGTTTCCTTCCCAGTGTAAGAATTGGCTTGGTAGTTTGGTTTGCCCTGTTCCCATCATGCACTGGGACAGGAACAGACTAATTTGCATATAGCCGGGTTCTGAACTGGGATGGTGCAGTGAGCTAAAAAACAGTGTTGGATCTAGCCCTGATCTCTTGACTGGGTGAGAGTATTCTGCTTAATTCAGAAACTCTGTCCATCACCACCCCTTGTTGTTAAATATTTTGTCCACCCTAAGCGTGGAAGGGTATACTCAGATGTGAGTCCCTTGCTCATTGCACCATCAGGATTCAAGCAAGCCGGGCCGACGACGGCTGAAATGCCAGAAACCGGTCCCCGGAAGCTTGTTTCCTTCCCAGTGTAAGAATTGGCTTGGTAGTTTGGTTTGCCCTGTTCCCATCATGCACTGGGACAGGAACAGACTAATTTGCATATAGCCGGGTTCTGAACTGGGATGGTGCAGTGAGCTAAAAAACGGTGTTGGATCTAGCCCTGATCTCTTGACTGGGTGAGAGTATTCTGCTTAATTCAGAAACTCTGTCCATCACCACCCCTTGTTGTTAAATATTTTGTCCACCCTAAGCGTGGAAGGGTATACTCAGATGTGAGTCCCTTGCTCATTGCACCATCAGGATTCAAGCAAGCCGGGCCGACGACGGCTGAAATGCCAGAAACCGGTCCCCGGAAGCTTGTTTCCTTCCCAGTGTAAGAATTTGCTTGGTAGTTGGGTTTGCCCTGTTCCCATCATGCACTGGGACAGGAACAGACTAATTTGCATATAGCCAGGTTCTGAACTGGGATGGTGCAGTGAGCTGAAAAACGATGTTGGATCTAGCCCTGATCTCGTGACTGGGTGAGAGTATTCTGCTTAATTCAGAAACTCTGTCCATCACCACCCCTTGTTGTTAAATACCCTGAAGGAGAGAGGCACTTCTCATGGCCCAATTGTTTTAAAAAATGGATGCCTTTTGACACCCTTGAGCTCTAGAATATTGTTTTCACATGAATTTAGATTTTGGGTTGTGCCAGAGTGACAACATATTAGAATGGGTAAGATGGGTTCTAGGAGTATATTGATTTTTCTTAGGGCTGTTTTCATATTATCAAAGTTATATTTACCAGAAGGTGTAGAATTTATTTTACTAGTTAGAAATGAGATAGGGGGCCGATCACCTAGAATTTCTCTTTCAATTAGCAGACACCTGGGGGTGTAAACTGGAGATTGGGGAGCCAAATGGAGCCTTGTGTGGCTAGGGAGGCGGTTTGGTAATTTTTTTAATCAGCCAAGTTAATACCACCTAGGTGATCGGGCAAAAGCAGTTTTTTTAGAAGTATTCTAGAACTTTGTCAATAGCTTGTTCAGTTTATGATGGAATTCCTCAGATAATACTGGGGGTAACAGACTGATAAGATAGTTAACTATTGGGATGACCATCATTTTGACGGTCTCAATACCACACCACCATTTGAGGAATTTGGGATTCCATCCCTCCAGCAAGGATTACATTTTTTCGGAATTAGTTTTTCATTATGGTGCAGTGAGTCTACTAAGTCTGCGTTAAATCCCAGGCTTATGTATGTATGTAGGGGGTTGCCAAGCTAAACCAGTGGATTTGAAAAGAACACTAGAGCAGAGGTTGTTAAGACCCTTGGTTTCTGACTTGTCTTTATTGAGTTTATAGCCTGACACCCAAGCATAGTCTTCTATTGTCTCTAGCAAGGGAAGGGATTGAAAGAGAAGCGTCTTTGGACATAATCAATATGTCATCAGCATATGCAGTCACCTTTACCATCACTTTGACGCGGCTGAAATTCCCCACGGTGTGGAAGAATTCAACGCATGTGTGGAACGGACGGCCCCGGCACACAACCACTGTGACGTCAGATGGACGGGTGCCACCCGACACATCGAAGAGGTTAAAGGAAAGGCCAGTTATGGAGGTATTAGTGGACAGTCTGTTTCTCATGAATCCCACCTGGGAATTATCAATTAGGGACAGCAACAATGGTTCCAGCCTTTTACAGATGATTTTGGTATAACTGTTTGCAACTAAGTTAATTATTGAGATTGGCCTATAGTTCTTCACCAGTGAAGGGTCCTTACCCTCTTCTGGGATAACCACTATGGTGGCCTCGCTGGTTGTGCCTAAGATGGAGCCTGAGTCTAAGAAGTGATGAAATAAGGCCAGCAGCGCTGTATTGAGTACAGAAGCTTATGTTTCATAAGAAGTAGCTGTGAAGTCATTTCGGGCCCTGGGCCTTATTAGATTTAAGGAATTCAACCGCCATAGCCACCTCCTCAATTGATATTGGTGAGCTGAGCATCACTTACTTCTGGTACAAGATAGACGGCAGTGTTCCATCATCACGATAGTAACTACAGTCCTCTGTCAGAGAAATATAGTCTTCTTTGTAGAAGGATAATACAATTGTCTACGGATCTCTATAATTTTTTAGGGCTTGATGTGGGGAACATTACATTTATCTTTGAGGGAAGTAATGCCTGTACGATTCTGCTTATGTTTCAAGTATGAGGCCAGAATTTTCCATGCTCTCTTGGCTTCTCATAGTTTTAGGGACTTATATTTATTGATCCGAATCCCCTCCCTTCCACTCAGTATTCTATTGTATTTAAATGTTTTGTTGCTGAGAGTGGAGAGGGGTTGGGCATCTGGATAAGAGATGTGTACAGCTTCAAGTGATATAATCTCTCTTTCTAACGTTTCAAGGTCTCTACTGTGGGCTTTGTTTAGTTTAGTTTGAACTTTGATTAAGGAACCCCTAATAGTGGCCTTAAGACCATCCCAATGAATAGTGGGGGTTGCCTTTGAAAACATACTTTCCTTCAGATAGTTGTTTATCATAGTCTCCATAGCGGTTCTAGATGTTTGTAGGGGCTCTTGTGTTGGTGCCCATGAGAGACAGGGTGACAGCTGAGTGATACGAGACTAGACTAGATAAGATTTCTGCCTGGCCCATTAGATGTATATGGGTCTTGTAGATCAATACATTAGAATTATGGGGATTGGAAAGCAAGGTGTAATCCCTGGCATCAGGATGCTGCAGCCTCCATGGATCGAAAAGTTTGAACCTTGAGGAGCTTGAGAAGTGATTTGTGTTATCTGAAGGACTGAAGTTATGATTTAGATTGCCAATCTATGGTCAGGTGCATGGGAAGGTTAAGGTCCCCGCCAAATATAAGCAGGTTGTCGGATGCTATTTGGTTCGGTGGAGGTGCTAAGGAATCTCAAATTCCTTCATTGTTTGGGCCGTACACGTTGAGGACGTGAAAACAGTCAGTCAAAACATATACTGGGGGGAATGTATGACAATGTTCTGCATTCTGTCCATCACCTGTTGTTTTTGCCTTTGTCGCCCCCAGTGGGATGGGTATGCTCAGACGTGAGTCTCATGCTCTCCACACCACTGGAGTCAAGCTATCCAGGCTGATGACGGCAGACAGCCAGAAACCGGTCCTTGGATGCTTGATTCCGGTCCAGGAAAGACATGGCTTGGCAGTTCGGGCTGGACTGTTCTCATGAGGCACAGGGTCAAGGCTGATTTGCATATGGCCATGTCTGACCTGAGGTGGTGTGGAGTGCAAAAAAACGATGGATTTAGGCCCAGATCTCTGTACTGGGGTGAATGCATGACAATGTTCTGCATTCTGTCAATCACCTGTTGTTTTTGCCTTTGTCTCCCCCAGTGGGATGGGTGGCTCAGACGTGAGTCCCATGCTCTCCACACCACTGGAGTCAAGCTATCCAGGCTGATGACGGCGGATAGCCAGGAACCGGTCCTTGGATGCTTGATTCCGGTCCAGGAAAGATATGGCTTGGCAGTTCGGGCTGGACTGTTCCCATGAGGCACAGGGTCAAGGCTGATTTGCATATGGCCATGTCTGAGCTGAGGTGGTGTGGAGTGCAAAAAAACTATGGATTTAGGGCCAGATCTCTGTACTGGGGTGAATGTATGACAATGTTCTGCATTCTGTCCATCACCTGTTGTTTTTGTCTTTGTTGCCCCCAGTGGGATGGGTATGCTCAGACGTGAGTCCTATGCTCTCCACACCACTGAAGTCAAGCTATCCAGGCTGATGACGGCTGATAGCCAGAAACCGGTCCTTGGATGCTTGATTCCCGTCCAGGAAAGACATGGCTTGGCAGTTCGGGCTGGACAGTTCCCATGAGGCACAGGGTCAAGGCTGATTTGCATATGGCCATGTCTGACCTGGGGTGGTGTGGAGTGCAAAAAAACGATGGATTTAGGCCCAGATCTCTGTACTGGGGTGAATGTATGAGAATGTTCTGCATTCTGTCCATCACCTGTTGTTTATGCCCTGTTCTAAAGATGCCATAGTCCTGAACATTGCTCATATGCCTGTCTAAACAGCCATGTTTTTAAGAGTCTCAAAATCTCATAAAATCCATGCAGGATCTAATTCCTAAGGGCAAGGAGTTCCAATATCTAGGTCCTAACACGGCAAACCTGGTTCCGCCGGTACGCTTCAGCCTGAATGAAGGAGGGGTCAGGAAATGCAAGTGGGCTGATCACAGATTTGAATAGGAATGTATCTTTTAATAATCCTGTCAACACATTTGGGGCTCTTACCATTCAGAGATTTAAAGATGATACATCCACCTTGAAGGCGCATCTCTGAGTTATAGGGAGCCAGTGTAACTTACTCAGGAGAAGGGCGACATGTTGGCGCCCATTTTCCTGTAAGATCAGTCTTGCTGCCTGATTCTGCACCAGTTGAAGTTAGTGGGTAAGCTTAGCTGGAATGCCGAAATATAGAGAGTTGGTATAATCTATGTGCGGAATCACTATAGCTAAAACCACCTGAATCTTAGCTTCCTGTGTAAGGAACCTACTGATTTTCCTTATTTTCCTCATCTGGAAAAAACATGTGGAGATCACAGCACCAATTTGAGTCTTCATTGTAAGGACGAGGTTAATAATGACCCCCAATGTTTTGGCAGAGGCCGAGGGCATAGGGGGCTGCCCCAACTCCTAAGGCAAAAAAAGGTGCTCCAGGGATTCATAGAGCTCCCTGTTAGAATCACCTCCGTCTTATCTGGATTTAGCTTTAGGTGATTGCTGTTCATCCCGTCACGGATTAACAGTATCGTAGTCTGAAATTCAAGGATAGATTCTTGGGTGTTAATAATAGGAAACACAAGTTGGGAATCATCCCCATAATTAAAAGTATGGACTTTCTTTTCTTTAAGAGCAGGAATCAGAGGAAAGAGATGAAGATTCAACAGATGGGGCAAAGTGAGGACTCCTGAGGCACACCGCAGGTAGTATTTGCCATGGGTTTGTGAACAGGCCTAGACAAACTGCATGAGATCGGTTTCCCACGAAGGAACAAATCCATTTAAGAGATGAACCTTGGATTCCTGCCCCCTCGACACGGTCGACCAAAATATTATGGTCGACCGTGTCGAACTCCGCGGAGATATCCAGAAGTTCTAGGGCCTGTGAGAGACCCCTGACCGCCGCAGGGTATCCAGTACCGTTAGAAGAACTGACTCTGTTGAATGAGCTGGCCAGAAACCTGCTTGATGGTGGCCCTGCCATTCGGACTGTTCCAGAAAGGAGGATAAGCATCTAGCTACATAGGCTTCTAGTATCTTGGCCAGGTAAGGCAGCAAAGATATCGGGCGATAGTTAGACAATACTTGAGGATCTGCCCCTGGCTTTTTCAAAAGGGGGATAATACTGACCTCCTTAAAGGAGGCCAGTATTACAGGGATACAGCCCTGGGACAGTGATTCATTTAGGAGAGATATAGCTGGACCATGGAGGTTGGAGAAGACCTCTCTCAGAATCCTAAGATGGCAACAGTCTCTGGGAGAGCCTGATTTGACTTTTGTCAGCAGGTCCAGGAAGGTAGTATCACTTATTGCAGGAAACTGGTTACAAAAGTATGGGTTTGTGGGTACCAATGCACATACCGGACTCAGACATGTGGGAATGCTGGCCTTAATGGCTTTTATTTTATCAATAAAAGAAATATTTAGAGCGTCACATAGTGACTGAGAGGGCGTATATTTTAATGTCACTCTATCAGGGTTGGACAGTTCGTTCACTATTGAGAACATTTCTTTAGACCAATTTGTGGGAGTTATAATTTTAGAGGAGAAATATGCATTTTTTGAGGTCAGAATTTTTTTTTATAGTTTCCTAATGTGACCAAATAAGTCTCTTTGTCTTTAAGTAAATAGTTATTTCTCCACTTCCTTTTGGTTTGTCACAGGGCTAATTTTAAGGACTTCAGATCAGAGGAAAAGCATCTCTGAGCTTCGTGACGTCGGGCTCGAGGTACTCTTTTAAGAGGGGCATTTTTGTTGCTGGCTGTAAGCAGCCAGGCCGAGAAGACTTGCTCACTATGATTGATTGTTGATTGGGCCAGCGACACTGTGTTAATCAGTGTCTCAATAAATAGATTTTTGTTATTGTTGTTCAAGCTCCTGGCTGAACCACCGTCGGGAGTAGGGATTTGAATCCTAGTGAGATTATTAATAGTAAATTTTATCAAATGGTGGTCAGACCATGTACAGGGAATGACCACTGGATTAGTTATATCCAAATTAGTTAACCATACCTGGTCGAGTATATGACCTTTAATATGTGTGGCCATGGCCACATGTTGGCTGAGGTTAAGCCCTGTAACTAAATCCGTAAACTCAGCAGATTGGGGACCCCCAGATATTTCATTGGCCCAGTAGTTAAAGTCACCAATCATCAAGATTTTGGCTTGACTTGTTATTAAATGGGCTAAATGTGGATGTATGTCATTACCGTGCATGCTTTTACAACGCATGCCTTTACTACGCAACTTTCACAACGCAAGTCGTTACACCGACTTGCGTTGGGGGGATGCTGGATAGTGAATAGTTTAATTTACTATTCCAACTCCAGTCCCCGTGGATAGTAGGGAAGGTTTTGGATAGTAAATTAACTATTCCCTATCCTAGAGCGCCCCCAGCGCAAGTCGTTGTAACGACTTGCGTTGTAAAAGTTGCGTGGTAAAGTTACTGCGTTGTAAAAGTTGCGTTGTAAACGCTGTTCCCCGCTAAATGTCCCCCAAAATTTGTGAGAACTGTGGCATATTCTGGGGTGGCATGTAAAGTAGAACACAGACCATCGGGGCAAAGTCAGATTCAAGCTTAATCACCAGAATATCTACTTATGGTAGGTCGAAGGAAGTTAGTGCCGTGAATTTAAGATCATGACGTATTATAGCTGCTACTCCACTTCCCATCCTCCCCTGTGGGCGATTAGCTTGTAGTATGTAGAATTCACTAGGTAATGCTGCAAGGGGGAGACTTGTGGAATTTGAGTCAGGAATACTGTAGAAGGAAGGTGAAAACATGAAGCCATGAAACGTCTCTGTGCCAGCATAACAGGACAAGTTGGTCACCCCAAAGAATCTAAGAGCCAGAAATGCTGCTTGACTGACAGGCCGCACGTAGACCAGGTGCAAACACAAAAGGAAAAAGGAAAATGCTACTGAAAGGCACAAAGAAATACAATTGATGACAGAAAAAAAACAATCCCAGTCCCTCCCCTCCCTCCCTTTGCCTCCCACTCATCCTAAACATTGAGTGTGAGGGAGATGACAGTGGGGTGAAAGTAGCCCCACTGAAAACAACAGTGCTAACAAACCATATGTTAAAGAGAAGGATTAGCTCTGTGTGTTGCTACCTTAAAGGGTGGCAGAGAATCTGGTGACTTTGGTTCCTGTTCAGAGTCTTGAATGAGGGTGCATAATGTGCTATCTCCAGTTCAGACCCTTTTAAAAAAAGAGGGGCCTGTCATTTGTTGAATCCATCTTTACTGGAAGGCGATGCAAGACTCCGATGAGTCCTCTAAAAGCCAGATATGTAGGTACCCTCTGCGGTTCCTGTCCTCTAGCTCTGCTACCTCTCTCCGAAGGTTCTTAGAAAAGGCCAGTAATTTTTGTATGTCTCTGGGCGACAAGTGTTAATACCCCATATTCACTTCAGTAATTGTACGTCCTTCCCCTCCATCTAACAGGTATATTTCCATTTAGTTGACTTTTACCCCTTTGCATTGCCTTTATGACACCTTCAATCCATAATTCTTTAATCTTTAATACTGCAACATCATGCCCATTGGGTATAGCTCATACATCTTTCCCCAGCAGAATCCATGGCATTGTCATATAGTGACCCAAATATTATCTCCTATTTTCCATACCAGTACAGTCATAATGTCATCACAACCTCACATATATAAAGAAGAGTTCTACTCCGAGGTCAGAACTATGGGTAGTAGTTTGATTGTAGGTTCAATGTATACTAAAACAGCTAGGGCTCCTTCTCAGTCTTGAGACTCTTGTCAAAATCTGCCATGTTCTGCATTGTTTTAGGAGAACATTTTAATATTGTCCTGAATCCAGTAATCAGCAGGTATAGGCATACGGACGGCACTAATGTAAATGACAGAGCAAGAAATTATAAGATTTAATGGAATATTGCAGCCTCCTCTGGTCACACCCCCAAGCACATTCTGAAGTTAAGGTGTACACTTATGTTACTTGGTCTAGTCCTATCATAGACATCTGTGACTCTCGTTTTGTTTACAGTTTGTACATCCAGATGCCTCCTATGGCTTCATTTTGAAGGAAACATCTCAAATCACTCCCTTATTCTTGCAGGGATTGACCATCTTGCTCTCTGTCAAGCAAATGTTGCATGAACACATGCAAGTTTAAATTGCATAGCAGAAACGCTCTGACAGTGAATTTGTGTGCCTGTTATTTAAGGACAAAACAAATTATGTCACCTCTGCCCAAATGCATAGGGCAGCTGGTAAAGCTGCTCTATGAAGTATGACTACGAGACACACAGCCTTTGCCAGATGGAAATGCGACCATTAACAGAGATAATACCAAGGCATATAATTAATATATCTACCTTGTTTTAAATGGTGGCATTGTGGCATACAACTCAGTTCAAACAAGGAGTGTCTCAGTCTCAAACCCAGGTCATGTGTGATGCAGGTTCTACTTACTTTACCCACCCTGCGGCAAACACGGGGATATTTACCTCTTTCCTTTATCCATCTGTATCAATCAAAATGACAGCTGCAAGGAAAATCTTCCTTGGTGTCCTAAACCTACCATTACATTTTGAAGAGACCAGTCTTATATTGAAGAATGCAACAACAATTAGAGAGATTTAGTAAGTTATAAATTATATATAACCCAATAAAGCTTCTTTGCATGAAGATCTTTCTAATTAATTTTACAAAATGACTCTTCTCTACCTGCTCTACTGCACTAAAAGATTGCTAGGAAAGCTGAATCCACTACCTCCGTGAGATCAATATTTAACAAAGCTGTAGTCTCCCTACGTCCTAAACTGCAGAAGGAAACGCTGCATTGTGCTATTTATATAACTATGCCTTGTATTAAAAATGTTGTTAAACTTGGGGCTAAACCTCTGCTGAACAGGTTATGGAGGGCCATCCCTATTGTTCCATAGTCTTTTACTTAACTTTGAGATAAGATTCATGTCAGGCTGGTTCTCTTGGATCACATGCACATCTGTCAAACATAACATGATAGATGAGGGATGACCAAGGTGAATGGGTGGTTCTTTTATTTACAGCAAATAAGGCTTTCAATTGAAGTGAGTGGCAACGCCTTTTTAGAATCTGCAGAAGGGGTAAACAACCTTTACAACGCAACTTTTACCACGCAGTGCCTTTACAACGCAACTTTTACAACGCAAACCATTACAACGCATTGCGCTGGGGGGCGCTCTAGGATAGGGAATAGGTTTAATGTACTAAACAACACCTTCCCTACTATCCACCGGGCTTGGAGTTGGAATAGTAAATTAAACAATTCACTATCCAGCGCCTAAAAGCACTACGCGTTGTAATGGTATGCGTTGTAAAAACCGCATTGTAAAAGCATGCGTTGTAATGTCATACATCCTGCAGAAGGTGGCTCTGATTGTATTTCAAAAATGAAATGGTTGGACACATGACTGCTGGCCCATAAAAGTGGGCACATTTTTCAGGCACTACAAAATGCTCTGCGGTACTAGAGAAAGATCTCCACTTTTATTCCTTCTCTACTTACTGGTATTGAAGCCTCTGTCAACAAACATTTTAAACTTCCTTTTCACCCAAGTTATCAACACCCCTGTGAAGGTCCTTCTTCCTTCATTTAATATCCGCAATCAATAATTTTTCCATATTCTTCAGGTTTAAAATCAACTGGAATACATTTGAAATATTAACACTTTTAAGGCACACTAGATAAACAAGGGTTGAAATTGTTTTCCGAGAATCTCAAATACTTAGGCATTTTCATTATTACAAGTATAAGGCAAAACATGGCTTCCCTAGGTTGTAAGGTTTACACTTACAGGCACGGGATCAGTTGATTTAAATGGCTTATTGCTATCAATATGTCCAGAGTATTTTACTGCTTTTTTTTTACAGCTAAGTATACATTTTGAGCATTACACTGCATCATGAAAGCCCTTGTGTGTAAGGGGTGCAGACCTCCCAACATGGAGTTATACTATTTGTTTACCAACTCTCACAACTTCTATTTTTACCCATTACAGGAACAACTTCTTTCTGGTTACGTTTGGAAAAATGCAGATGTTGTGTCTTGACAACCTAGGGCCAGAATTTACTAAGATTTTGCATTGGGTAGTGTAAGATTTTTGATGTAGCCCGATGCAAAATCTATTTTGATATTTAGCTAGCCATGCAAAGCCCAAATTACATGGCTGTGCATAATTTTGTAAGAACATAAATTATGCAAGGCAGCGCTTAGTGGTGCCTTGCATTACCTTGTGTTACATAGGTGGAGTATGGGTGCTCCTAGGCACCCACCCATGCATTGTGACATGAACCTATATATAATAAAGTCAGCAAATATGGGTTTGTGCCAATTTTGAGCACATATCCAACGCCCTAGACTTTATTGCCCCATTTAAGAGGGTAAAGATTCAGGAGAGGGCAGCGCCCACCCCTTGGTATTCAGACAGTCTCAGAAGAGAGAAAGCCTCTTGTAGGGCTAAAGAGAGAAGATGGAGAAAATCCAAGCTGGAGCACGATGAATTGTTCTATCGAACTGCGCATAGAGATACTTATGTAGCTGTAATTCAGCCAGGAGATCTTATTTAAGCTACAATCTCTTCCCGGGAACTTTTTCCTATTTTAAAGGAGTACACTAACCCCAGGTCCAACAATCCGCTCCCTCCGCCCACTCAGGCACTATGTGAGAACTTAGGGAGCCACTTTACTAACAAAATCGATGTGATCTATCGTACCTTTGGCCCTGATGAGGGCGCCCATGACAAAGCTCCCCTCCAAGAGGGTTGTGGTCCATCAAGCCTAGAACTCTTTCCTAATGTCACGGGGGAAGAAGTTAGTTCCCTACTAAACCTAGCAAAATCGGGTTCCCCATCAGATCTGGTGCCTCCTGCTGGGATGTATGACGTTACAACGCATACTTTTACAACGCCTACCTTTAGAACGCGGTTTTTACCACACATACCATTACAACGCATAGCGCTTTGGGGTGCTGGATAGGGAATAGTTTAATCTATTATTCCAACTCCAGTCCCCGTGGATAGTAGGGAAGGTTATTGGATAGTAAATTAACCTATTCCCTATCCTAGAGCGCCCCCCAGAGCAATGCGTTGTAATAGTATGCGTTGTAAAAGTTGCGTTGTAATGGTAGGTCGTTGTAAATGTTTTGTTGCAAAGGTTACATACCCTCCTGCTGTTATGTCAGCGCTATCCCCAGTTCTTGCTGAGGCTCTTGCGGAAGTCTGTAACATCTCGCTTGCTACTTCCACTCTCCCTTGTAAATGGAAAAGTGCTCGCATAAAACCCCTGCTCAAAAAGGCTTTAGCAGACCCCACCGATCTTCAGAATTTTAGACCCATCTCTCTTCTCCCTTGTTGTGCAAAAATCATGGCGGCATTAGTCAATCGGCATCTTTCTCACTATTTGAAGCAGATATTTCCCAGTCGGGCCTCCGTGCTACATACAGCATGGAGGCTGCACACTTGGAGGGTACGGACACTCTAATGATGTTCCCGGATAGGGACATCCCTGTCATGTTGGTGCTGTTGGATCTGTTGGCAGCCTTTGACACCATCTCTCATCAGATACTCTTGGACCAGCTGCGAGAGATTGGTGTCAGAGGCGGGGACTTCAAATGGATCCAGAGCTTTCTGGCGGGCAGAACACAATGTCTCCAGCTCGGGTTGTTCGTCTCACAAACCACCGGTGTGGACAAGGGGGTACCACAGGGCTCGGTCTTCAGCCCTACCCTGTTTAACATATATGTGGCCTCCCTAGCCTCAATTTTTATGAAGTGTGGGTTTGAAACCATATCCTATGCTGATGACACCCAGGTGATAGTCCCTATTGAGAAGAGTCCTGTGGTCACCAAACTTAAATTTACACACTGTATGATCAGCATAGCGAGGTGAATGAAGAACTTTCTCCAGCTCAATTCCTCTAAGACTGAGATAGTGTTATTTGGTAAAGCGGAGGAGTTGTGGACCCCAGAGTGGTGGCCACCAGAGCTAGGAGATGCGCCTGCCCCTAGAGGATAGGCTAAGAACCTGGGCATAAAAATGTATAACACCTTATCAATGAAAGAGCATGTAAAGTCGATGGCAGGCACCTGCTTTGGAACCATGCAAATGCTCAGAAGGATCTTTCCGTGGATTCCGCTTATGGCCAGACAAACTCTTATCCAGTCGCATGGTTAGTCGACTGGATTATGGCAACTCACTACTGGTCGGGATGAGGGAGGATTTGGCCTCTAAACTACAAGTGGTCCAAAACACGGCAGCCTGTCTTGCCCTCAACAAGCCGGCACGGACCCCCTCTATTCCCCTCCTACGCCAATTACATTGGCTCCCCATCAGAAAGAGGTCTATCTTTAAATTGTTATGTCTGTTTTTTAAATCCCTTCAAGGGATGGGGCCAGCCTACCTGATGAAGAAGATCAAACGGTATCAACTCACACGACTGCTGAGATCCAGCAGCCGCAAACTGCTCTGTGTATGGAGAATCAGAAAGGCTAGGATGGATGGACGGGCATTTTCGTACCTAGCCCCCACTCATTGGAATACCCTGTCGGATGAGATCCGTGCTTGTACTAATTTTCGACATTTTTAAAAGCTTCTTAAGACCTGGCTATTCTAAGGATTCCTCTGCAATAGTGTGCTCCTCTCTCGGGCGCCGAGACATCCCCCTGGGGAGGATTTGTTGCACCCTACAAATGAGTAAATAAATATCTGAGTCTGGCATAGTAAGCAGAAATACCTGTCTTTCTCCTCGTTTTTTCCTTTTTGCATGAGGGCTGCATTCTGCAGTATACATACAAAGTGGAGATAGTCTCAAAATATATTTTTTCTGCAGGAATGTATTCCTTCTTGCATAAAAATTAACCTGACCAAAACACAGGCACCTTTGTGCCATGGAGCAAGAGTGGTTGCATTGGCACTAAGCAGCCATAAGTCTGCCAGTACTAGGAGAGAGCTAAACTGTTCCATATCTTTGTGAATATGAGTCAGTTCAGCTCCCTCCCGGTCAGGAAGTAAGTGTATCGCCCCTCTTTCGTTTGTCTCCCAATGTTTTGAAACAGAGACTGAAAGGTTTTAAAATCCACCGCGATGGATACCAATAAAACCTTGTTTTTCGAAAACATTGAAACTAACCAAGTCTCTCATTAAATCCCGCGTTTACAGCAATGTTTCCATAGAGTGACACCGTCCCCCCTCCCCCCCCAGAGACCATGGAGTGCTATTAGGCACCCATAAAAGTAAATATTGAGAATCTCCTTTTTTCCATATAAATGTTATGTGTAATGTATGTCGATCGTCTTTGTCACATTAAGTCCTGTGTTATTTTAATGTGTGAATTCACGCCACAATCACTTATTTTATGAGCCATGCACCGGACCTGAGAGCCTGCACGCACCTATATGGGGCAAAAACCACCATGTATATACTCAAACGTGCGGCATGAAGGAAAATCGTGTACCCAATCTCTCTGAGAAAGGGGTGATGTGCCACTAATTATGTGTCTTTTTTCATAGAAACATCATTGAGTACAAACGTATGTATTTTGAAGAACGCATGTCTATTATTTTAGCAGCGTTACATGTTGTGTATTTAATTTAATTAGATCCCTAGTACCGGGTTTATAGGAGTGGCATATACACGGCTGGTCCCTGTATGGTCCTGAAGAAAAGCCAGGGGTAGCTTGAAACATGTCGACCGTACACTGATCCTACCTTCATAGCAGGTCGGAACACAGTGTCCAACCCCATTTTAATATACCAAACTAGGAGCAGAATAAATTGCTGAGGCCCACTAGCACGGTATTTTTAACTACTTACACCCACTCCACCTCACTACACTTTTGCACCTCACATAGTCCTTGACAGAACAAGTGCTCCTACGTAGTTCACAAGTCGTAGCACGCCCCTTTTCATAGAGAACTGGGATGGCCCCAATGATGAAGCATGTCACCGTGGTGAAACCCCGGTGAGTGAGGGGACTCTAGAAAGAAAGCTTTCTTTCTTCTTTATAATTAACAACAAGGGGTGGTGATGGACAACTCTGAATTAAGCAGAAAACTCTCACCCAGTCAAGAGATCAGGGCTAGATCCAACACCGTTTTTTAGCTCACTGCATCATCCCAGTTTCAGAACCTGGCTGTATGCAAATTAGTCTGTTCCTGTCCCAGTGCATGATGGGAACAGGGCAAACCAAACTACAAAGCCAATTCTTACACTGGAAAGGAAACAAGCTACCGGGGACCGGTTTCTGGCATTTCAGCCTCTTCGGCCCGGCTTGCTTGAATCCTGATGGTGCAGTGAGCAAGGGACTCATGTCTGAGCATACCCTTCCACGCTTAGGGTGGACAAAATAATTAACAACAAGGGGTGGTTTCAAGCAGGATTCAAGCAAGCCAGGCCGAAGACGGCTGTAATGCCAGAAACCGGTCCCCGGAAGCTTGTTTCCTTCCCAGTGTAAGAATTGGCTTTTGTAGTCTGGTCTGCCCTGTTCCCATGATGCACTGGGCCAGGGACAGACTAATTTGCATACAGCCAGGTTCTGAAACTGGGATGGTGCAGTGAGCTTAAAAACGGTGTTGGATCTAGCCCTGATCTCTTGACTGGGTGAGAGTACTCTGCTTAATTCAGAGACTCTGTCCATCACCACCCCTTGTTGTAAATATTTTTGTCCACCCTAAGCGTGGAAGGGTATACTCAGATGTGAGTCCCTTGCTCATTGCACCATCAGGATTCAAGCAAGCCGGGCCGAAGACGGCTGTAATGCCAGAAACCGGTCCCCGGAAGCTTGTTTCCTTCCCAGTGTAAGAATTGGCTTTTGTAGTCTGGTCTGCCCTGTTCCCATGATGCACTGGGCCAGGGACAGACTAATTTGCATACAGCCAGGTTCTGAAACTGGGATGGTGCAGTGAGCTAAAAAACGGTGTTGGATCTAGCCCTGATCTCTTGACTGGGTGAGAGTACTCTGCTTAATTCAGAGACTCTGTCCATCACCACCCCTTGTTGTAAATATTTTTGTCCACCCTAAGCGTGGAAGGGTATACTCAGATGTGAGTCCCTTGCTCATTGCACCATCAGGATTCAAGCAAGCCGGGTCGAAGACGGCTGTAATGCCAGAAACCGGTCCCCGGAAGCTTGTTTCCTTCCCAGTGTAAGAATTGGCTTTTGTAGTCTGGTCTGCCCTGTTCCCATGATGCACTGGGCCAGGGACAGACTAATTTGCATACAGCCAGGTTCTGAAACTGGGATGGTGCAGTGAGCTAAAAAACGGTGTTGGATCTAGCCCTGATCTCTTGACTGGGTGAGAGTACTCTGCTTAATTCAGAGACTATGTCCATCACCACCCCTTGTTGTAAATATTCTTTCTTCTTTGGCTCTACCTATTATTTTTAGTGAGTAGCCATAACACAAGACAGGTCTCGGAACCCAATATTGTGGGCTCCTTCTTTCATATAATGTCCTAGGAGGGTGACCTGGTCTTTAGTTCCTCCTTCTCCCCCTTTACTATACAAACAATGTAGAACAGCAACTTCTATTGCTGTGCTGCTTATTGTGAAATGTAAGTAATTATGCTCCCCAAATAATTTTCAGCTGTATATTTGAAACAGCTTGCCACTCTTTTGTTTTCCTAATTACTCATACAAAAATAAAAACATATCTACAGGCTCTCAATTAACACAATCTCTCCATTGGCCTCCTCAAATGTCATTCAAATAGTACTCCCCTTCTCGATGGTACAAAGTATAGTTTAAAGGACCACACAATTTTAGCTTCATATTGAGTGACAGTGTTTCACCCATGCACATATATAACTAAAGTAAAAAAAAGTTCCAAAAATAGATCTTTGTTGACACTACATCTAAGTCTCTGTTAATCTTTCTGAGTAGTAGGGTGTCATCACTATTTCCAAAAGACTTGAGACATTTGTTGTAAGGTGCAGTGTTGATTTATCTCTAACAATCAGCTTGGTTCTGTTTATTGATAGTTCAGAAAAATGAGCAAGGTTAAAGCCACATTCCCTAAGCTTTGTGATTGGCATTTGAAGCAATTGTATCTGCCTTGAGAGGAACCTCTAGTAATGACTTGAGCAATTGCAGCAGTGTGCAGCCCTTGAACTTCTTCCCAATAAAGTGGTGTTTCCAGTAAATTCACTTGTTGAGTGCAAAAGTTCCAGGATGCTAGAGAGTAGATGTGCTATTTCTAGTCTATATTGGAATGCACAGCCTAATGTCTAGGACTAAAAGAAATGTTTAATGGTGGAAGTCATTCCATGGCAAATGTGATATTGCAGAAGTTAATATGTTTGTTTAGTTCACTTGTTTGAGGAAACCATGGTCCTAAGTGCAAATCACTGCTGTGTGTATTTTCTCAAGATGCTAATTCTGTGTGCCATTTGCATAACTCACTCTTCCAAAATGTAATTATACACTATTGGTATGATACCATTGTGCTCTTCTGTGAGGGCCTCTGCTGGTAAAATAGTGCCACAAGCTTTCCTTCCCCAGTGCACTAGTCTGTGAGGACATTTGTTTATAGTATAGTGTAACTGCAGCTTTTTTTCTCCGTTGCACTCTTCTGTGAGAAGCTCTGTAGGCAATATAGTGCAACTGCACCTTTTTTATTACCATGCACTTGCCTGTGCTGACTTCTGTGTGGAGCACAACTGCATCTTTCCATGTGCTCTTTTTGTGAGGGCCTCTGTTAGTAGAATATGCAACTGCAGCTTTCCATCTCAATTGCACTTGTGGGGATCTCTGTCCTCAGAGTACAACAAGTTTTCCATCTACATTGTATTCTTCTATGACAACCTATGCTGACAGTATAGTGCAAGACCAGTTTTCCAACAAGCACAAGGTGTAACAGAAGCAGATTTGTACATACAAATTTATAGGTTGATGCCACACCTCCTTATCTTTGTGACTGACATTTCAAGCAATTGTATTAGACTAAGAGCAACGTTAAGAACAAATTGAGGAACTAATGCAGCAATGCAGCCCTTGCACTGTTTTCCAATGCATCAGTGTTGTGGTTACCTGTATTAATTGTGAGAAGAAATTGCAGGATGTTAGAATGATTTTAGTATAGTTGTAAAATTGCCATTCTGTATTGGGGTGCACATCCTAATTCCTAAAAAAGTAAAGTTAACATTTAATGGTGGAAGTCAGGCAATGGCAAATGTGATCTTGCTAAATCTTAAATGTTGTTTATTGCTCTTATTAGTGGAAGACGTGGACCTAGATGCAAATCGTATGTATTTTCGCAGGATCTCACAGAGGTTCGCCTTTTGCATAACTTGCTCTTCCAAAGTATAAGTATACATCTAGGAAGTAATATGATGCAATTGTATACTTTTGTGAGGACCTCTGTGGTAGTATAGTTTAGCAGGCTTTCTTTTTCCATTTCCCATTTTTGTGTAAGAACTTGTTAGTAGTACTTTGCAGCTCCAGCCTACTATCTCCATCTCCATTGCACTGTTCCTTCAGGGTCACTGGTGGTAGTACAGATCAACTGCAGCTTTCCATCTCCATTGTATTTTTCTATGAGGACCTCTGGGGGTAGTAGAATGCATCACATATTTCACCAACATTGTCACCACTCCAGCTTTCCTTCTTCATTGCCTTCATCTGTAAGGAATTCTGTTGGAAGTATAGCACATCTGCAGCTTTCCATCTCCATCTCTAATGTACTCTTCTTTAAGAAAATCTGTTGGAAGTAGAGGGCAACAGGTTCCACCCTCATTGTACTTTTCTGTGAGGTAGATGTTGATAGTAGAGTACAGCTGCAGATTTGCATTGGCATTGCATGACATTGTCATGATGACCTCTTTTGTTAGCATAGTTCCTCTACAGATTTCCATCTCCAATGCACTGTTCTGTGAGGATCTCAGTTGGTAATAATGTGCAACATATTTTCCATCATCATTTTACTCTTCTCAGAGAACCTCTGTAGGTGGTATAGCACAACTACAGCTTTTTGTCTCCACCGTATTTTTCTGTTAGTACCAATGATGGTAATATTGCGCAACTGCAGTTTTCCATCACCATCTCCATTGTACACTTCTTTGATGACCTCTGTTCCAAGTAGAATGCATCAGGCTTTCCATCCACATTGTTCTCTTCTGTGAGAATCTCTATTGGTAGTATAGGCCAAAAAGTTATACATCTACATTATACTCTTCTATTACGTCCTCTGTTGGTAGTAGAGTACCATCGCAGCTTTCCAACTACAACAAGGCGTTAGAGTAGCAAAAGTGTATATGCAAATTTCTAGAATGAAGTAACACCTCCTAATCATTGTGGATGACATTTAAATCAATTGAATCCAACTGGAGAGGGATGTTTAGAAACAACTCGAGGAACTGCAGCGAATTTGCAAGCCTTGCACTTCCTTGTGATGTTTCAGATACATGCACTGTCTGTGTGCAAAAATTCCAGGATGTTAAAGTAATGCTGTAATTGTTGTGTCCGAATTACTGAGACGCTGTGAACAGCCCACGATGGTTTGAATTTTGACTCGTGCCAGCTTCAGGAAACCAGAACTGACTGACAGATCTGTTATTGACATGCAAGGATTTTGCCAGTTACGCCTTCAAGAAGGTCACCACAATGTGAAACAATTTCCTAAGACAACTGTAAACCACCACAGAGCTCATGGTTTAGAGAAACCTATATTCAAAGAGGACACATGTTGCCTCATGGGTTACACTCTTTCACAAGAGTGAAGGTGCTTGGCCTAGTACCGGTCCTGAGGAAGAACCCTTAAAGAAATGTAGGGTTCTGAAATGCGTTGACCCCATTCAGCTAGTCATAAATCTAACCTGCAACTACGGAATCATGTAGCACGCATACAGGGCAATTTGCCTGTTGCCATTATTGCACACAACTAGCTGTTGTTGGCAGGTGTAGCATTTGAAATTGGGATTCTCCTATTAGCATGACCAGAGAATCTGGATTTCATGAAAGCATCCTGCCCTCAGGATTGTAAAGGCCTGCTGTCGGGGTGACTTATAGGTTTTAAGTGCAGTGACCCTACATATATGAGACCTATATCTTTCGTAAGTGGTGCTAGAACCAGCTTACACAGGCTGCAATGGCAGGCCTGTAGTTACAGTTTGACAGGAGCAAACAGACTGCTTCTTTTAAATGAAACGAAGCAACAAAAGTTCCACAAAGGTGAGATCCAACTTGATCTTGCGAGTGAAGAAAACAGGAGTCCAAAGGAAGGAAACGAAGTAAGGAGGATTAAAAGATGATGACAAAACTCCATCAGGTGGAGTTATCAGAAAAGAAGGAGGAAAGTGTTAAAAAGGTTGTAAGCTCGAGCACTAAAAGGCAGTATAATCAAAGCACCGAATAATCAACATAGCAATAAATACTCCCTCCTAGGGAGGGACAGGTGGGATAATGTTAGCCTCCATGTCTTTAATGAAAGCCAGATTCTCTGGTCATGCTAATAGGAGAATTGCAATTTCGTTACAAGACAGGAGGCTACATTATGCATGTTGGTAGCCTTGAAGGACAACATCAGACATATGCTCAATAGGTTTATAATAATGATGAGCAAAAGTGGAAGCTTTTGACCAATCAGCCGCTTTCAGGATATCATCCAACTTACCACCAGACCAGAAGGATTTACTGGCCATAGCACCTTTGCGAGAGTGGGTTTGGAATTTAGAAAGGTGAATACCTGAAAGACTCATTGCTGATTTGACCCATCTAGCTATGGATGAAGAAGGAGCTGGCTTAAAGGGTCTAACAAAGGAAATAAGGAGTTGATTAGCATCCTGAGGGCGAACATCTCTCATTCTCAAGTCATATTCTGTCATACAATCTACAACACAAAGTTTTTTGCACAAATCGAAACGAGGATAAAAAATAGAGTCTGACATAGTTTTGGTCCTTCTAAGGATTTCAAACTTAACTCCATACATATCATAACATCTATTAGACATATCAAGAGATTTTACATCAGACACTCTACGACAAGAAATTCAACACAAGAGAGTTGCGAGTTTAATGGAGAGACATTTTCTATAAAGAGAAGCGTTATCAGGCCAGGATGAAAAAAGGTCTAAGATAGCTTTAACATCCCACAAGGATTGGTATTTAGGTCTAGGGGGTCTCCTCAGTCGAATACTTTTCAGAACTCTACAAATGATAACATTTTACCTACTGATTTACAGTTGACAAGGGAGTGTCCAGCAGAGATTGCAGATCTATAACAATAACAGATCGATAAGAAAGTCATTTGTCAAATTGTTCTACAAGAAAGTTAACAATATTCACGATATGAGCCTCCACAGGATCCAAGTTCCTCTCCATGCACCAACAAAACCCTTTTCTCCAAATGGTATTGTATCCATAGTGTGTTCCTCATGCCCATGATTCTCCGAGGAGAGTAAGAGCTAAAAACGAAAGGCCAGACAATTCGTTGGATTGCCTGACACTTTCCAAGCAAGAAGGTTGAAATTCCCTGAAAGAATTAGGTGGTGATCTTCTCTGTCTCATTTGAAACCAGACCCTTGGCCACTGGAATTAGGAAGGTAATGTCCCAGGACAATTCCAATGTTGCCGGGAACCATGCCTGAGAAGGCCAAAAGGGAGTTATCAGGACCAAATAGCACTGGTCTTGTCTCACCTTCTGTAGGACCCTTTGAATCATGGCAAAGGGAGGGAAGGCATGAGCCTGAAGATGAGACCAGCACTGGAGAAAGGCGTTCACCGCAAGAGCGCCCGGGTCCGGTATCAAGCTGAAGTACTTTGGGAGTTGGAAGGTCAATCTGCTCGCAAATAGGCCCACATGCAGAGGACCCCAAAAGCGAAAAAGAGCATTGAAAACGTTCACATTGAGTTTCCCATCGCTGAAGTCTGAGAGGAATCTCAAGTTTCCCGGGAGGTATTCTGCCTTCTAGGAAATCTTGTGTTCTAAGCAAAACATCCAGAGTTTACTGGTTAAATCGTAGAGGTCTGCTGATGTGGTCCCACAAATATGGTTGATATATGAGACTGCGGATAAGTTGTCCATCTTCAGGAGGATGGATCTGCCCTGGAGTGAGTGTTTGAAGCTCATTAGGGCGTATAAGCCTGCTGTAAGTTCTAAGAAATTTATATGATGGGAGAATTCGCAAGAGACCATACACCACCCCTGTTTTGGTCGAGGAAGCGAGCACCCCACCCGTGAAGGCTCGCGTCTGAATCCAGAACAAATACTGGGGCTGAGCCGAAGATTGCTTTGCCATTCCAGGCATCCAAATTCTCCAGCCACCAAGAGAGTTCTGACATGACTTCCTGATCTAAGGTCACAAGGTCTCCGTACCATAGATCAGACCTGAGAGCCTTTCATTTTATTCTCTGAAGAGCATGGTAATTCAGTGGTCCCGGAAAGATAGCTTGAATGAAAGATGAGAGGAGGCCCAGAAGTCTGGCTAATTCCGGAGGTTTGGAGAGTGTTGTTTTAAAATGAACCTGATCTCTTTGCGAATCTTGGCGATTTTCTTGGTGAGAAGAAGAAGGCAATTCGAAGTATCTATGGTGAACCCAAGGAACTCTAAGGATTTGGAGGGGGTAAGGATAGATTTTTCCTGGTTTATAATGAAACCGAGACATTCTATAAGATCCATGGAAGTATTGAGGTCTTTCAGGAGTTGCGAGTGGAGTTGGGACATGATAAGGATGTCGTCCAGATAGATAATTAAGTGAATACCTCTTCCTCTCAAGAGAGAGACAATAGTTCTCATAATCTTGGTGAAGCACCAAGGGGCAGAGACAAGGCCGAATGGGAGAGCCTGAAATTGGAATAGATGGTTGTTCCAGATGAACTGAAGAAAGGGTTAGTGTTCTTGGTCCATATGGATGGTAAAGTAAGAGTCTTTTAAATCCAGCTTGAGCAACCAATCTCCTTCTAGAGGGAGGTCCCTGAGGAGGTGAATACCCTCCAATTTGAAGTGTCTGTAAACCAGATACTTGTTTACTTCTCGAAGGTTTATAACCGGTCTCCAACCCTTTTCCTTTTTTTGAATGAGGAAAAGGGTGCTGACAAATCAAAGAAAAAGAACCCAAATGACTTAGTTGTAGTTGTGGGCTGATGAAGTAAGCAAAGCGGTGGATGAAAAACTCAACGCGCATTTCGGCTATTGCCTTCTTCAGGAGTTCTTTTTCTTCCCCTTTTTTTGTTATATTTTGTATTGTAAAAATATTTGTCCTTCATTCACCTATTGAACTGTAATCCTTAATCACTAAAAGATTTTTTATCAATAAAACAACAGAAAATAAGGAAAAGATAAATAAATATATAAGAATATTTTTGATATATAATTTGTGTTTTGTCTCACTTTATCATGGTCATATGTCACTATGAATGTCTATTCAGTTGAACCCCCTAGGTTTTTTGGCACATGGGTTATAGATATTATTATTTTAGCCAGTGTATGCGATAGAGAATGACACCGGCAGCAGCAGATGAGAGCAATGAAACTTTCAAAATTCGCTCGAGCTCAGCCGCTGGCGGAGGATCCAATTAGAGGAAAGAGCATAGGCAAGTCGGGAACGTGACGCCGGCGTTGCCAAGGACCATTCCTCTTCTGTGAAGGGAAGAAGCGCTCGCGGAGATGGAGCAAGCGCGTACTGAATTTAAGGCAAATGAGGTGCCTTAAGGGTAGCAGACATGACTGGAAGGTTAGAGGAGGTGAGGGGGCGCTTCTCAAACGCGGTGTGCCCCGCAGAAGCGAGTGCGAGCCCACCAGGAAGGAGAAGGCGCTTCGGTGAGGAAGGGGAGAGAAAGGGTGGGTAAAACTCGACAACCATAGATTGGAAGTCGAGGGGGGTTGAGGAAAAGGACTGGGGGGAAGCCCAGACTAGGCACAAACTCGATAAAGAGTTGGATAAGTAGGGTATTTAGACTATCAATAAACTGGATAAGCAATACAATATATAAATATACACTGTATAAGCAACACAACCCATAGTTATATTAGACAATAAGGGCATAATACATGAAAAGAAGATCATACAATGGAAATAACAAAGTGTAAGGAACTTAACTGCTTGTGACCCGCATTTAAAAGAGGCAGCCTGTTTGCTCCTCATGCCTTTTATACATTGTGCTCACTGCATTCTAGAATTGTTTTGCTTGTGTTGTAGTGCGGCTGCTTGTGACTGCATTAAAAGATTAATGCATAATGTAGCCTCCTGTCTTGTAATAACATTTTAAATTGTCTGTACCGCTACGCCTTACTGTACAACCAAAGGACTGGTTACCTCCACTTGTTTGTAACATTGTGGTTTTTTTTTTGCAATTGCTTGTGTTTTCAAATTTTGTTATTCATGTTGTGTATATTACTCTAAAAGTGTTGTTCGGCTGGGTCATGATATGTTTCAAAAAGTCGAATGCTTATGTTCAAATTTGATTAATTCATGAAAGTGTAATAAAGAAACTAAACCACTTTAGCAGCCCAGGTGTTTTGTTTGCATTAATCTATGTTATTTAAAGAACACGCACCCGACATCTTGTTGTTTGCAATTATTGAAGAGACCTAGTCCGGGTGTAGTTTAGGGCCCACCTCCTTCTTGTTTAAAACAGTAATTGTTGTGTGGTCACCATTCTATATTGGGGTATACATTCTAATTCCCCAAAAGAAAGGAACAAATTAATGGTGAATGATTGCCCATGGTAAATATGATTTTGCAGAAGTTAATATTTTTTTTACTGCACTTCTTGACCTGGGTGTAAAGAAGTGCTGTGTGTATTTTACCAAGATGTCAACTTTGTGTACCTTTTGCATAAGTTACTGGTTTGTTGTGTAAGTATACACCCTGGAAGGGCTTTGTACTCTACTGTGAGGACCTCTTTTGGTAGTATTGAAAAACTCAGTTTTCCATGCACTCTTCTGTGATGACCTCTGTTAGTAGTAAAGCAGAACAAAATATATCAATCTCACATGCACTCTTTTTTTGGACCTCTGTGGGTAGTAGAGTATATATATTGCTCCCACCCACCACAGGAATCAATCCACTTCAACTAAAGAATGCATTTGTTGTAAGTGACTGTATTTGTCTATTGCACTTGTTTACATACACACAAACAATTGTTCCTCAAAAATAAATTTCGTAGACATTTTTACTTTCCAATGACTGCTAATCCCCATGTATATCAGCTTGTCATCAATTGTTTCCAAACACTCAACATATTTATTGTAAACTGGAATTTTTACTCATCACTTTAACCAGCTTTGGAATATCTATGTATCCTTTGGAATACTAGAACAAATTATTCTTGTAGCAAGAGTGCGTAGACAACTTTCTAGGTTGAAACCAGTCCTTCAACTTTCTGTTTGATTTGATTTGTAAAGCGCAACAATCACTCTGAAAGGAGCATTCTGGCACTGTGCGGAAGTGAACAAAGGGAATCAGACAGGCATGTAATGTATCACAATTTATATGAGTGAGGAACAGAGTGCATAAGTGGATACAAAAATCCTGGTCTTCAAGGCTTTCCTGAATTGGGTTTCTTATTCCATCAGTCTCGACTGTATAGGCACAAGGTTCCACACTTTTGTTCCGAGGGCTGCCAAGGATTTTCCTCGTTTGGTTTTTTACTTAAAGGTACGGGGTTTTATCAAGTTTGCTGAGGAGGATCTAAGTGTCCTAGCAGTGACGTATGGTGTAAACCTGGCAGCTAGGTATTTGAGTACTGATTCTCTAAAGGCTCTAAAAGTGATTAGCATGCTCTAAAAGAACTTTTTTTAATAGGCAGCCTAACAAGGGTTTGAATGGCTGCAGAAGCCGAAGAGTGGTGGGACAGTTTCAACACCAGGTGGGCAGCTGCATGTTCTACCATCTGTAACTGTTTTAGTACTTGTTTGTTTTTCACACCAATGCTACTGTCTTCATTACAGAGTAGGGGATGAGATCAAAAACTTTTCAAGAGTTTTGATTAGGTTGAAATACATCCCAGCCACTGCGAAGGCATGTGGCCAGAACGAGAGAGAAGCATTGACTTTTACCCCGAGATTCTTAACTACTTCTACTGTATTCAGTGAAGCAGGCACATCTTATGGCCACCATTGAACTGGATTGAAGGTATTGTCCTGCCTATTAACATTATCGCGGTCTGATCGGTATTGCATTCAAGATGATTAAGTCTCATCCATCTCTGTTAGACATTGCTTGCAATTAAGCTCGGATTCATTAGAGTCTTTGTCTAAGACTAAGATCAATTGCGTGTCATCCACATGCAAGGCTGTTTCAATGCCAAATGAGGATATGAACAAGATAAGTTGGGCCATGTAGATGTGTAACAAAGGAGTGCTAAAAGAAGACCCCTATGGTACGCCCGAGGTGATGAGTCGCTAGGTTGAAAGAAACCATCCTAAGGTAACTGTCTGCGTTTGGTAAGAAAGGATTTTATCCAGGTTAAGGCGGTACGAGATAAGCAGGAGTTTTTCATTTGGGATAGAAGAATGCCATGGGAAATGGTATCAAATGCAGCATACAGATCTAATAAGGTCAGCAGAACTTTCTTTCATTTATCTAAGGTTAGTTTCAATATGTCCACCATTTTAAATAATGCAGATTCAATCGAGTTCCTAGGACAGTTTAACATTTAAAGTAATTTTATCAGACCTGAGAGGAACCACTAGTAACAACTTGAGGAAAAGCAGCAGCTTTGCAATCCTTTCACTGTATCTTATTGTAGCCAATGATTTCAGGGTGTTAGAGGCATTCCATAATAGTTGTGCAAGTGCCTTTCTCCATATGAGATGAACATCCTAATTCCTACAAAGAAAGGAAACATTTAATGGTGAAAATCAGTCCAATGCAAATGTGATGTTGAAGAAGTTGATAAGCTTTTGTATTGCACTTGTTTGTGGAATACGTTGTCCTAGGTGCAAAGCAGCATTTTATTTATTTTCTCAAGATGTTAATGTTGTGTGACTCTTTTATAACTCAAAGTTTTGAAGTGTAATTATACACCCAGGAAAGGCGATGATGCCATTATACTGTTCTTTGCGGACTTTTGTTGGCAGCAGCGTGCGGCAAGTTTGTCATCAACATTGTGCCTCGGCTCCTAGAGTGCCACGACTGTAGATTTTCATCTCCACAGCAATCTCTGTAAGTAGCTCTGTTGGTATTATTGCACAACTGCGTCTATTCACTTCAGTTGCTCCCTTCTCTAGGATAACATTGTCATTGAACTCTTTGTAGACCAGTGTTAGTTGTAGAGTGCAACAGGATTTCCAATTACATTGTGTTCTTCTGTGAGAACCTCTATTGGTAGCAAAATGCAACTGCAGCCTTCCATCTACATTACAGGTATTCTGTTAGGACCTTTGTTGGTAATGGAGAGCAACTTGAGTTTTCCAGCACAGTTTTATTCTCCACTCTGGACAACTGTTTTTAGTGCAGTAAGCTTGCCTTCTCCATTGTATTTTTTGATGAGAACATCTGTGGACTGCACAGTGACACTTGACCTTTTGAGCACTTGTCCAAGGCTGCGAGAAACTTGACTATAGATGCTGGGTAGTTCCAAATGCATTTTCTCAAGAGGTCAACTTTGTCAGTGTAAGTTCATGTCACTGTTTGGTATAGTGCAAATATGATTTATTACACATTTATACCAAATAAATACGGAGGTTTTATAAGTCTCTCTTCCAAAGCCTATGTGAGAATAGTATAAGAAGGGCAGATTTATTTACCTTTTAGTCTTGTACTGCCATTCCCATTTATTATTCTTAATGAAAGTTTAGAAATAGGAGAATGCAGGGAGAGCCAGTAAGTGTTCAACGTAGAAGGGAAGAGATATGACACCTAGAAAATGCTTCTATCCTCTGATCGTCATGCTTATTCCTGCCCTCCATTAGCAGTTATCTGTTCTAAGAGTTTTACAGATCTCCCTTCCGCCTATATTATAATTGTATATGAACATGCCATCTTCTTTGAGGATACCTGTCGATGGTATTTTGCAAATGCACAGTTCCGTCTCCAATGTATATTTCTGTTAAGGCACCTTTTGTTTGTATAATACAAGCTCATCATCAAGCAATTGCATTATTCTTTGAGGATATCTGTTAGCTTTATAGTAAATCTACACTTTTATGGTCCTAGCTCTATTTCGAGTAGCAACCTCATGGTGTTCCATTTAAAAGAAGGACCAGGCTTTCATATCCTTGGGTTATGCAGAGACTCGTTTTGCATAGTCCACCTAAGACATAATCAAATAGGAAACCCTGCTAAAGTGTAAAACAAAACAAAAACGCTCTCTAGTAGTAGTTTTAGTAAACTTTATTCTGTAACCATGCACCATAAAAGTATACCTGCACAATGTATGGCAATATATAACGTTAAAATACAGTTTAAAACAGACGTGAGCTCAAATCAATGCCATTTCGAATCCATTTCTATATACAAAGAGTGCAAAGCTAAGCTGAGGGTATGTGCACACAGGCAGAAAGAAAGGACCTCGGTTTTTGACACAAGGTTTAAAACAAACAGATGGCTCAATCATACAATAAAATCCGTACTACTTCAGGTCCATTCCTCTATATAATAAGTGCAAAACTTGGCTACATTGCATTCAGGCCATGGGGGGAAAGCGCAGGGCCGCACTGGGTGGTGGGAACAAGTGAGTGGTCGCGAGGGAGGGGGTGTCGGGCAGGGGGGGTTAAATAATAAAATAAAAAATAAAAAACGTACCTTTTCCAGGTCCTGCGTCTACACAGCTCGGTCTGCACCTGCTGTCGCAGGCAGTCTCCCTTCCCTCCCCTGAGGCAATCACAGTGCTGCAATGGTAGAGTTGGGTTTGGTTGGAGTGCCAACCACACAGGCGTCTATGGGTACGCCATTTTCTCTATGTAGGCTGCATGCAGCATACATGGAGAAAAGGGAGAGTGCGCATGACTGGTTTGGTCCACCCCAGAGGGCCGACAAAACAGTGAGGGCCCACAACATTGGGCAAGCCACTCCTCCCCTGCCCTCGAGCAAAGCTCCAAACCAAACCCTTCTGCTTTCCCGCAGTGCGAGAAGCAGAAACATGAAATAGTGATTTATTTTTCTGCTTCTCGCACTGCGCGAAAGCAGTGGGGCGATGCTCTTCCGCCCACATGGAGGAACCGCCCCTGCTGCGGTGGTTAAAAATATATGCAAGTTAAAATTCAATTAGTATTTATAGTACATCTTGTTCATTGATTTTCCCTGACTGCAGTTTGCTACGCTTGAACCAAACCACCTGTTAAAATTAACTTATAGCAAAAACAATTATAGGGGAGGTATCACTCTTTAAAATTCTGTAAGCAACATGGTATCTCCTTGAATAATAAGCTGTGTGTGTTTAGAATAGGAATTTCTGATTCACTTAACCCTACATAATTCTACAAAACCTTAACAAATGACTCATGAATCTGGGACAACAATTTTTGATTAGACAAAACACTAGCCCGTATTCCTTTCCAGAGATGCCCTGGGTAGTGTTAGGGACAGGGAGTAATGGTCACTATCTGATCGCCGATCCACTTTCATATCGATCAGAAGTAGCCATAGTCTCACATTTAAGATAACAAAATCAATAACAATTGTATGGGGGCCTCTTCTGAAAGTAGGGGCTTGATCTGGGCCAGATATAGTGTGGCCGTTGCATTCTCTCAACCCTCGACCGACCGTTAAAGAGGCTAGTGTGAGTTCAGTAGCCGTAAAATTAACCCTGTGTTCCCCTAATAATGGCGAAATGCCCAACAATTTATCCTACTCTTCTATGATCTCATTAATATATGTTGAAGGTTCATTAAATGTATTAAAGTCACCAGCCAGTATTATATTTGTATTTGTGTGAAAGGAATCTAAAAGTTCTTCTAAAATGGATACAGTGGAAGATTCATTGCTTGCCAATATCAGAATTAACCCAGTAGGGAGAGTAACACTAGCCCCCATCAAATCAGGACTTTCTGGCTGCAGTAAGGTGCTTGGACTAAATGCATTATTATTAATTAGAATCAAAAGACCCCCAATTGCCTTCCCATAGCCCGGGGGGGGGGGGGTTGCTTCCACACCAAAGGTGTTAAACCCGTCTACAAAGACTTTTTGATAGCCCAGGTCTCTTGGAACATACAGTTGTCATGCTCCCCAATATATGACAACCAGTTGGGATCAGCCAATGTAGATGAAATTCCTTCTGAATTCCACAATAGTAGGCTAATGCGAGATTGTGAATGATTGACCCTAGCTACCTCGGATTCTGAGATACTAAATGGGCATAGAGTTACCTCTGAATGCATGCTGATTGTGCCATCCACAGTTCTACTCCCATGGGATCTGTGTCTTGCTCTAGCAAGGGTTTTGTCATCACTATTCGTTTCTGACAGGGTGACTACACTACCTATTTCCCTGTTAAAAGCCTCACTTCCAACCAAGTTCTCCATACAACCAGGGGCATCCAATCTAAGGTTTCTGTTACCCTTATTAGAAGAGTAGGCAGCGGCCTCCAATTTGACCAGATAATACACTCATGAGTGGAGATCAAAGGAACAGTGTGGCCTGGGTAGTCAGTCAATCATTTGTTTCCAGATTTGACACATCGGAATATTATGGAGTGGCATGATCCAGGTTAAAACCTTCCGGAAAAGTATCAGAAGGAGGAAATGCTTTCAATCTAATTCCCAGCAAGTTGCTCCCCAGAAGATGGCAAGTGCGAAGTTTAATGTTTATAAGATTCTCAACCAACTGATTTGCATGCAGTGTAACCTGGCTGTGATCATGGAGTGATGCATTGAGTGAACACCATCTAGCATATAAAACGTAAGATATGATCACAGAAAGACAATTCAGCTTAGCCATAAGCCAATAAATTACTTTGTTGATTAAAGAGTCAGTTTCCTCAAATACTCCAGGTTTAAGTTTGGGCGCCAGTGTCATTTAGATCATATTTCTGGAGTTACGTTCTAAAATCTCTTGTGCTTGAGAGGATAGAGCTCCTGAAGAATAAGGCTGGGGTCGGTGGAGAGTAAGTTCATTAGGGATAATTGGTGTAATGAGTTCATTATCTGCCCAATGCCTTGAGCCCATTTTGAACTCTGTGCTTTTTCAGTCTTGTGATCTTGCTGTTAGACATTAAATTGTGTATGGGGCCATGTAGGCCTTGTGGGGTCATTTGTATTGAAGACCTTTTTGGGTAGTAAATTTACTGCTTCTGATTTGGCTGACTGAGTAGGACATAAGTTTGTGGCAGAGATCGATGTCTGATCTGTTTTTTTAATTTCTGCCGATTGAGTGGTCAGGTTCCGGGCTTCTTGAGCACTCGAATAGGGCCGAGATCCCTGTGCAAGGATTTTACGACTGTAAGGTAGTGACCTGGTCCAATAATGAAGAAATTAAGCAGCTGAGATGATCTATTTTAGAATTTAGTACTTGCAAAGAGACTTCACCACCTGGTACCCCTAGATTTTGATGTATCCTTTTATTAGTTTGATAGTTTTTTTATCAGATGGGTCCTTAGTAAGCATGGGCGGATTTTGCGGATCCACGATTCACGAATTTGCGGATTCACGGATCGTGGATCCGCAAAATCCGCGGATTATGCGGATCGGCGGATTTGGGGGCGGGGCTTCCTCGAGTGTGTGGGTGGGGCCAAACGGACGGGCTTCCATGCGAGCGCACATGCCTCTTGTGTGTATAAAAGGTCAGAGACCGATCGGAGCAGCAGATTAAGAGACAGAAGCTCCTGGTCACAGGAACAGCACGGGGATTGCGCTCGTTAAAGTCAAAGATGCAAATGCCTCTGGCCAGCATCACAGAGGATTTTCGATGGTATATTTGGGAAGAAGGCACACCTGCCCAGCACCCACAATGCTCACGATTGTTTTTGGGCTGATGAATGAGTCACTGAATTTAAGCTTCAACTAGGGCACATGCTTTATTGATATCTGCAAGTGTTCCTCGAGTGTGTGGGCGGGGCCAAACGGACGGGGCTTCCATGCGAGCGCACATGCCTCTTGTGTGTATAAAAGGTCAGAGACCGATCAGAGCAGCAGATTAAGAGACAGAACCGTTTGTCACCATCATGAATAATTTACGATGGCGCCGGCAAGCTGCCAGCGCCATCCTGCAAAAGTTACTTAATTAGCTTCAACAGGAAGCTCCAACTGATAAAATAAAGCAGGCGCTCGAGCCCCTGCTTTATCTTATCTGTTAGAGCTTCCTGTTGAAGCTAATTAAGTAACCATTTGAGGATGGCGCTGGCAGCTTGCCGGCGCCATCGTAAATTAGGCATTAGGCTTGAACTTTTGACCGCAAAATCCGCTCCGATCGCGGATTGCGGATTTTCGGTGAATTCGCGGACCGCGGATTTACCGAAAATCCGCAAAATCCGCGATCGGAGCGGATTTTGCGCTCATGCTTAGTCCTTAGATACATGTGACCCTCCGGTATCATCAATAGCTGAGGAGCAAAGCAAAAATAGGAGGGAACATTAGGAATACTATTGATTTTGGAGATTAGCAGGCACGGTACCAAAAGTAAGTGGCTCAAAGAGTGCTATTTTATTTGATTTGGATAGAACAGGCTCAATAGACTCTGTGAACTCTATAGCTACTATGAACTCATGTTGGTTTTGGTCTGGTGCAGAGAGACTTGTGGCGAGAGCAGCAGCGCCCACAACCATAGCCGAGACAGATGATTGTTTCTTTTTTGAACATTTCAGGAACCCTTGAAGAATTGCTCTTCCCTCTGTTGGTTTTAGGGTTCAAAAGGGACTCCACCTCTTCAATGAACAAATCAATGTCTTCCAGCGTACTAGTATTGGAAAGTCGAGATCCTCAGAGTTTTTATTTACAGGCTTCTGAGGTTTCTTAGCATTAGTCTCCAGTTTAATTGGGTCTCCTGATTTCCATTTGCCCATGGTGTAGCACTGCCAACCACCCTCTCTCAGTAAAACACAGGGGGTAGAGTGTAATATAGAAAGACACAAATTACTTGCTCCCGGTGCAGTGATAAAACTGATCACAATCTGCTGGCCCTGCTGCTGTGCAATAGTTTATCCAGTTCCTTACCCGCAACTCATAACGGGCCATATTTGCACCTCCTTTAAATTCTTCAGCAGCTAACAGCGGGACAAGCTGATCTTTCAACTCACGCATTGGGAGCAAAAAGACCTCCAGGAACAGGTGCCTCACCTTACTTCCTCCAGCAGGGCAACACTGTGAAGCGCACTCCGCACCACGCTCATGCACAGGCTGATGTCACCAGCCACCACAAGTCAGGCCAGGCAGCCCCCACAGCTTTCCCGGCCCTCTTCAGTCACATTGCGGTAGACGCCTCCCAACTCATGGCCTCAAGAGTTACCACTGCACTGCAGGCAAGTCCGGCCTTGCTGACTATCTAAAGTGGCATCTTCAAAGGAGGCACTCGCCCAAAGCCTGGCCAGCGACTAGGGCCCAGTGCACAAGCCCGACCTGGCACTAGCGTTACGTTGCATGCCTTAAGGCCTACAGCTGATATCGATCAGGAAGCCAGCTCTCACCATGTTACAGCAGGCCCAGCCAGCAATCTCGTACATCACAGCTGCGGTCTCCATGGAGATCCGTTCCACTTCAGTTTTATCGGGCCGTTAGCTGGAAGGAGTTAAGGCTATGCCCACACACTACTTGGAGGGCCAAAATAACACTGATAGGTTTGAGGAAACAACGGCCAGAGGGGCTATAATTGAAGACTGACATCAACTGTTCAAAATGATTTTCTTTCTACCTCTAGCACATTCTCAAAAGTAACAGGGGATTAATGACACTTCATGCACAACCTCACAGCAAGGTTGTTCTCAAACTCAACCGCCTCATTTATCTCAAAAGTATATTGATGCAATTTGTACCAATCCACCTGTAATGTGCTAACTGGAGATGTTTGTAGGCTACATGCACAACCACAGGATTGTGATGGAAGAGAGCTCTTTGTATACATAGTCTCTGAATGACATAATGAATTGAATGTGGACCTTGTCTACTTTTCAGAATTCAATAAAAATCAAAAGGACATATCAAAGTTGATGGAAAGATGTTAGAATAAAATGCTACTCTTGGATGATCCAAGACGTTTTCAACAATGTTTCAAGCCAATAGTGGAAAAAGGCCGACCTAAATCCCCTTTCTGCATATATGGAGTATGTATGTAATGCAATATGTTTGCCAACATGATGTAAGCAATATAACATGTTAAACCTAATACAGATGCGAGCACCTTTACATGTGAAATCTAAAAACATACAGATATTCCCATTATTTTCTTAAATGTATAATACATTCAATATTGGCATATTAAAGACACAGGCAGGGTAAGACCTATTATTTTTGCCAATGCTTCTTCATTATTTCAAAATTCCTCCTTCTGGATCACCCTATCATCCATGTAATGCCCTCTGCTTAAGGCTCAGCACCTAGGAACTAGGAATCTTTAGAGTTACACATGTGAGTACCCCAAAATGGCATAATGCTGGGCTTCATACTGATTGTAAAACAAAAACACTAGATTAGCCAAGTCGGTGCTGCTTAGACTGAATGGAACTTTCAAAAATGACATTCTTAATAAATTCAATATTCACATTTGCAGACCACAGTTTTGGCATTATAGGCCGTTTGCACATTGACTTAGTAGTAGATAAGACTCCACTGCTTTCTATATCCTTACTCCTCTTACATAAGACAAAATGGGGGAGAATGGGTGTGTTTTCTGACTTAGACAGCATATTACTTACTTAGCAGTCCTCCAAATCAGCAGATGCTTTTAATCAACTACACTGAAAAACTAATTTGTCTCCTAACTAAAGAAAATAGGACTGTTCCTCCCTGAGGTAGGCCAAGTTCAAATTGTACTCTTTCAAAGTCCTACCTATTTGGGATTTTTTCCCGATTAGGCTTCAAAAAGCAGACCGTACTGTGATGCCTCTTATTGGAGGTGCTATTATTGTACCTGGGATGTGTTGAATATATTGTGGGCTTCTTCTGAGGTAGCCCACTGCTGGACAGCCATTCGTCAAATGTTATCTTCCTTTAGTGGACACTTTTTTCCTTTTCAGCCAGGCTTGCAAACCTTCATGCTGTTTCAGATATTGATAGGATGTCCATTCGCTGGCATGTATGGATCACCACATCACTTGCTATTGCAAAGGTCTGTGTTGGACTTGGCCATCTCTGCCAGGCCACCCCTAAACTTTTCTTCCTTCAAACTGCTGTTTTCTGACCCCTTTTATGTTGGCTTTTAGGATTCTGCACACTCTACCACTGCTAACCTGCTAAAGTGCTTGTGCACTCTCCGTTAAAACATGGTGAGATTGGCTTACACTCCATTAGCACATTTAATTTACTTGCAAGTCTATAGTAAAGTGGTACAACTTAAACCCAGGACCTGTAAATTCAATGCTACTAGTGGGCCTGCAGCACTAATAGTGCAACCCACTTAAGTCATCCTTTAAATATGTCTCAAGCTGTGTGTGCAGTTTTAAACTGCTGTTTTTATCTGTCAAAATAAACTTTTTCCAGATCTATACCTTCTTTTTGATACATGCAACTCACCCCTAGGTTAGACCTCGAACAGCTCATAGGGCAAGGCGGAGTGTATTTAAAAAGTGGACTCGTAGTTTTAACTTTTACATGTTCTGGTAGTGAAAACCCCTTGAATTCTATTTTCACTACTTCACTGACTACCTCTCCCATATGATAACATTGTTTTTCTTCATTACAGCTAATAAGTGATAACTCTCAATTGGGAGCGGGTGGGAATGTTGAGTTTAATGATTTAAAAATTGCAATTTAAAACCCTATGTAATGGTAAAGCTGGATTTTAAGTAACAATTCTGAAAATGCCCATTTTAGAAAGTTGGCATTTTCTTTTTCCAACCATTTGGTGCCTGCAGCCTGTATCCTGTGTTACACGACTAGGTGTAGCTGGCAGGTAGTCTTTCTGCATTTTTCCCAGACAGTGAGACAAAGAGGGAATAGGTTTTAGCAGGATAGACCAGCTCTGACTTGATGGGGGGGTTGAGCTGGTAATAACTGCACTTGCATATCACAAAAACTCTGCATCAGCAAACTCACAAAGGATTTCACACCAGTCTTTGTGTCCCCAGACAAGCTGAGGCCAGGGCAGTGAGGCAGGATATTCCAGACACCCCTGTAGTTTGAAGGCTCCTAAGCTTCTCACACTTCAAAGTAGGTACCTAGCATAGCTAATGGACCCTCAGACCCAACTTTTCAGTATATTCCTGGACTTGTGGATACTACAGAAGAAGGATGTCCTGTTGCTTGAGGCCTACCCTGCTTGCTGAGAAGGAAAGCACCCTTCATCCCAGGCTGAAGTCACTGCAATGGACAGCTGACAGACGTCCTGTTCTGAACACAACAAGCTCCAGAGGTCTCTCTGTAATTTCCAAGTTGACCTGCTGCACTGGACCTGACTGGAACTGCAACTGGACCTGACTGAGCCCTGCTGGCCTATGTTGGAGTAAGTTACTGATCCCCAAGAGGTTAACCTCTGATACTGGACCCTTGGTGTGGCATCAGTTAAACTCCTCCTTGAAGAAAAGGATAAATCCTAATGTTGTGGGCTCTTCACAACGGCAAATGGGTCAGTTCATGTGAAAATGTTGCCGCCTGTGCCGACCTCCGATGCAAAGTTCCAATAAGCCCCATTCTTTTGCAACAGCAACCACCAGTGTCAACCTTAAATGTGACATCTGCACTTCGCACTACAGCATCGACAACCCCCGGTGACAGCCACTGAGGGTTTTCAGCAATAACTGTCCACAATGCCCAACAGGCTCTTCGTGCTACATCGCCAACCATATGCAATTGCCCAGCCTGCTTTTTGCGCTACATAGATGACCAACCATGATTCTCTCTCTGCTCCTTGCAGACTCCTCCACTGCAAACATATTTATTTGTGCTGGACTTTAGAAGGTACATTTTTCAGCGGGCCCATCCTGGTCCTTGTCTCTAGGCTTCACTCCATGATGGTAAGCCTGAACTTGTGACTTTCACCCAATCTTGCATGACCAGATAATCGCGAGTGGCGCTTTGTGCTTTCAGGCACTATGTTTACCCTACATTTTATAAATTAGATTTCTTTGGTTCTACTGGATTTTTGTCATTTTTCTGTTACAAAGATTTATTCAATTGTACCCTATTTATTCTAACTTGGTTTGGGATTTTTATTTTGTTGTGTTTTCAGTTTATTCTTATTTGTGTGCTGCATACATACTCTAAGCATTACCATTAATTTAAGCCAGACTGCTTTGTTCCTAGCTACCAGAGGGTTAATTTGGGGTTTGAGTGTCTTTCATCCTGACAAGAATTGTAGTTGCTGCTTGAGTAGGGTTTCACCCCCCTCAACCAGTAACCCATTTTCCTACAATCTGTATATTTCAGGACTGTGACACTAACAATGTTCTCACCCATTGGGACTGGTTAGCTGACCTCACACCAGTACCCCAACATTAACAAACTAATTTTAGAATACTGTATCAGATGCTACTACTAGAGTGGACTGGGTTGCCTATTTGAACATATGAACCAAATGCTAAATGTTGTGGCTTACATTATTTCTTGGATTAAAGTAGTATTGGTTAACCAGTGCTGCAATTAATAAACATTTCTTCCTACAGGTGCCACTTAATTCCTGTTCTTATCACCAATCAATTTAACTATTGACGTTCCGAACACACCTCTATGTATAATTCTCAATTGTACTCCAATGACTCAACCACATACAATCAGGAATGAATTTCTGTGCTTTGCCTTATGGAAACCTTTAGAAATGTCCTGCTGGACCTTTTTTCTATCTGCAAGTGTTGATATTGCACAGGTGAACTTGCCTCATTAGTTTCATATACATTCAGAGGTTTATTGTGGTGCACAACATTTAAAAATTGTCGTTTTCATTATCGTCATCAAACAAGCTTTATTCGGTTTATGTACAAACCATAATAGCATGACAATATGACAATATGCTAATTTCATAAAAACTACAAGAAAAATATGACCTGCAAATAAAACATACATACAATAAAAATAACCCCTATAATATAGCCACAAAGATTCGTAAATCACCATTATTTTATAGTCTCATGGTAGATTTTAAAAGGCAAACTACATAAAATATAATGTCTAAAGTAACAATTGTAAAAACAAGAGATCTGGATTCACTTGGGTACACTGTGCCTATTTAAACGAATGAGACTAAATAGGCCTACCTAATAACAGCATAAAAACTGCAAAACATAATAAAATGATGGTTATCCTGCTGGGACACATTGTCACACCAGCTGGCCCCAAGAGTATTAACATCATGCCTACCCTGAGGAAAGCGGTACAAAAGGGGGTGGTGATGGACAGAGCATCTGAACCAATCAAACACTCACACCCAGTCAACAGATCTGGGTTGAATCCATCACCGTTCTTTAGCCCACTCTGCCACCCCAGTTCAGACATGGCCAGATGCAAATCAGTCTGGCCCTGTGCCTCATGGGAACAGTCCAGCCCGAACTGCCAAGCCATGCCTTCCCTGGACCGGAAACAAGCTTCCTAGGACCGGTTTCTGGCATTACAGCCGTCTTCAGCCAGGCTTGCTTGAATCCAGTGGCAAAGTGAGCAAGGGACTCACGTCTGAGCATACCCTGCCAACTTATGGCGAACAAAGCGGTACAAAAGGGGGTGGTGATGGACAGAGCATCTGAACCAATCAAACACTCACACCCAGTCAACAGATCTGGGTATAATCCATCACTGTTCTTTAGCCCACTCTGCCACCCCAGTTCAGACATGGCCATATGCAAATCAGTCTGACCCTGTGCCTCATGGGAACAGTCCAGCCAGAACTGCCAAGTCATGCCTTCCCTGGACCAGAAACAAGCTTCCTAGGACCGGTTTCTGGTATTACAGCCGTCTTCAGCCAGGCTTGCTTGAATCCAGTGGCAAAGTGAGCAAGGGACTCACGTCTGAGCATACCCTGCCAACTTATGGCGAACAAAGCGGTACAAATGGGGGTGGTGATGGACAGAGCATCTGAACCAATCAAACACTCACACCCAGTCAACAGATCTGGGTTTAATCCATCACCGGTCTTTAGCCCACTCTGCCACCCCAGTTCAGACATGGCCATATGCAAATCAGTCTGACCCTGTGCCTCATGGGAACAGTCCAGCCCAACTGCCAAGCCATACCTTCCCTGGACCGGAAACAAGCTTCCTAGGACCGGTTTCTGGCATTACAGCCGGCTTCAGCCAGGCTTGCTTGAATCCAGTGGCAAAGTGAGCAAGGGACTCACGTCTGAGCATACCCTGCCAACTTATGGCGAACAAAGCAGTACAAAAGGGGGTGGTGATGGACAGAGCATCTGAACCAATCAAACACTCATACCCAGTCAACAGATCTGGGTTTAATCCATCACCTTTTTGTACCGCTTTGTTCGCCATGGGTTGGCGGGGTATGCTCCGACGTGAGTCCCTTGCTCACTTTGCCTTTTTGTACCACCCTGATGAAAGGCCAGCAGCTGATGCAGAAGATCCAACCTAAACCTTGTAAGTAGGAAACAATCATAGTTACTCTTTACAACTAAAAGCAAGGGATCAATAGTAGAAATGGACATCATCAGGATTATCCTACACACCCTTGGCAAATGACGGGCAACCTCCTCCCTAACAGCAAGCCACTTCCTCTAAAAAATGTCTCTGATCCACTTAAGATCAGATTTCAAAATGGTCTCTGGTTTATTAAATAACTCAACCCTATTGAAACTCTGCAGGGACTTCTTAATGTACTTAAGCCAGGCGATATGTAGCGAGTAATCGATGATGAGTCAGTCTTTCACTATCTCCTGATTTAACTTTATTTCTTCCCTTAACCAAATGTAAATCCAAAGGAGAAGGGGACAGAGAATCAATGTGTCTGCTACATGGCCAACTCCCAACTCCTCGTGATCTATAAAAGTAGAAGCACTCTAGGGGCACACAGAAGATGTCTGAAAAAATTGTTTGAGTTCTCTCCGATAGGCAATCTTTGAGAAACATTTTGCCTGACACACCTGAAATAAGCCCCAATCGGCCTACTGTCCAACCTCAATGCAAAGTTAAAGACTGCTGCATTTGCCCATAGAAAATTTGCCATTTTCCCAGTGATCAAGGGACTCCAGCTAAGAAATTCATCAAATAAATTCCCCAAACATGAGAATATCTATGTCATGGGTAATGTGTGAATCCCAAACTGAACAGATTTGTTTTTATAGAGTGGGGGCTTACAACCATAATTTTTGATTTGTTGGCACTGACAGACAACTCCAGATTATCCATAAATGCTACAAAGGAGTCCAGTAAAGCCTGCAATCCCCTAGCTATCTTGGCCACTAATACTGTGTCATCTGCATACAGTAATAAAGGGAAGGGATGGGTTCCAACACGTGGGTAATCAACATTTGTATCTGTAAGGGCCTACTCCAACTTATTTACCTAAGAGTACATTAAAAAGGGGCCATCCCTGTCTTACACTTATAACAATTTTAAAACAAGTGGAGCATTCCACATTGTCTGAATAGTGCACCAAAGGCATTGTGTTAGAATGAAGGTCTCTAAAGAAGACTACTATGTCCAGATCCACCCCAATTGATAACATTACCTGCCACACCTTGTTTCTACTTACCCGATCGAAAGCTGAGGTAAGATCCATGAAGGCTGAATGGATCGTGCCTGAGGGAACAACCGTCTGTTTACTTAAGGCCAGGTGCAAGTTTAGAAATTGGTCCACAATTGATCTTCCTGGTCGAAAACCATACTGCACACAAGATAAGATGTTGTGGTCCTCAGCCCAGGAAGCTAAACTCTTCAAGATGACATGCCCTACCATCTTGACCACTGAGTCTATCAAAGAGATATGCCTATAGCATTGGGGGTTCTCCCTTTCACCCTTTCTAAAAACAGGGACAATAATTGAGGTAGCCCATGATGAGAAGGACCCTCCAGAATTGCAAGATTCATGGTTTTAGTCAAGAGTGGAAATGTCAATGTCATTATTATCTAGGTCTAGGGGCTTACTATCCGGTACTGGGGCCTTGCTCTTTGACAAGCCAGTGTGCCCCTCTTGACTTCAGCTAAGGCACAGGACAACTTCAAAATTCCACCCTCCAGAAATCCAACTTTGTCCAAGTTTGACAGAACACATCTATACATTCCCTCAAAATAAGAGACCCAACAATCGTATGTAATGTGTGAGGCAAGAGGTGCTGTATCATCTGATGCAAGGGATGGATTATTAATAATTCTCCAAATATTAGCACTAAATCTGAGCATACATAGGGCCAATACGTTATCCCACTCTATTTCTCTGTTTACATTCCCATGTCTGGCGGTTCCAGCCTTGTATACATGATGACAGGACTTAATTAGGGCTGAGTATCTAGGTTTAATGCATGCTTTTAACTGTCTTAGCACATGCTCTATCAAACCATTTGTAATCCACAATATGCTGCTTAGACGGGGGAGCAGCCAAGAGATACAGCATGAGAGATGGAGTTAAAGGCTCTTAGGATCTCCTTGGGGTCTGAGCTACTGACTGTTGAAATTGTAAACTCCTGTGCACATCTAGAATAGAGTGATTGATTGAAGCATTCAGGAACTACGTGAGACCACCTGAGTCATCGGCCCTGATTAGTTGCTTGTTGAGAGCTCTGAACCCCTACCGGGCTCTTACGAACAGTCTTAGTCGAGCAAATGTTTAAAAAAACAGGATTGTGGTCACTATATTCTGCCAGTATATCTTGAATACTAAGAAAAATTGGGGCTGAGGCATAGATAAAATCAATCATAGTACCGTATCCCATTCCTGTACAGTAGGATACATAACTAAATCTTTAGAGGCAGCAAATTTAGCAAGAGAAGTAAACAATTGAATTTATTTAGAATTCCACTCAATAGGGTCTCTTGATAAGAGTGTTTCAAATGAAGTCCCGCTAAAGGCCTGCAACAGTTGGTACAATGAATCTCTCTCTTAAATCCTTTACATAGATGGATATTGAAATCACCGGCAAGTATGAGATTCATCCCACATTGTTGATGCCATCAAATGCCCCTATGAAATTACCCAATATATAAATATTACAGATATCAGCAATAGCAGATTTGTCATTATAAAAATTTCCCAACACGGATTTCACAGATCCAGTGAAATAACATGACAACGTCTGGAGGGTCGGGGCATCTGTAGTAAGTACTTCAATTCTACCTTTCAATGCTAGGGAAACGAAAATAATAAACCCCCCTTTGGCTCTCCGCGCCTGTGACTCAGTGGCAGGAACAAAAAATGACCTGTAACCCTCCTAGAAGAAACAGTTAGTTACAGCCCATGTTTCCAGTAAACAGACTATCTCAAATCTACAAATAAATGTCAACCATTGTTTGCCATTAAATTTGCTTGAAAGTCCAGCAATTTTCCAACTAATTAGTTTGAGCGTCTATAAGCTTGAAACGCCATCTGTGAGGACAGCAGGTACTGATGACATCTGAGCATGACTACTCTGGTCCTCATCCTCATCCAGTCAATCACAAACATCCAATGAACTCAAGGGGGCATATCTGTTAAAAGTGAGCACCTGGTATTGGACTTGGTGGACAACCCTCTATTCTTAGGACTGGGGCTTTGCATCGCCTAGGGCCTATAGAAAAAAGCCCAGAGGAAGGGCCAATGTTGCATTGGGAGCACTGGTGTTTTGCGCTTGACCTAAAGTTGCAAGGATCCTCCCTGACGCTGATAGACTATTAAAATGTATAACCACACTGTTCCCCGCAAATTATTTACATACTGGTCAATCCAGTTTACTCTTCTTACATAATAACTCCACCCACCTATTTGGACTCCCAGGGCAAACTGTAAGCCCAACCAATGGGTCACCATATTCTTTAGTTGAATTACATTTTCCGGAAGATTTGAATTAAGCTCAGGGACATTACCAAGTACCACAACATAAGGAGTAGCTTCTGGTGGGAAATTAATAACCACATCATTAGAACAGGTAGGCTGATTTACTGATTTTACGGTGCTGGAAGTCTTAGATTCTAAGCCTCAGGTCGTTCCTGCGAGCTGATGTAGTCAAATCTAGATGTACCCATCCCCTCCACAGCAGAAGCAGACATACCTCTTGTATGCTGATGGGCGGGCAAACTGACCTGTGGGTCAACAGTTATTGAAGGAGTTTAGAAGACCTCTCCATTAAAACAATATCATCCTGCGGCCGAAACCCCATCACTGCCTATCAAGGGCACAGTGGAAAAGATGATTGCTTGGGAAGAAGCAGATTGCTAAACAACAGGAGGTATTATGAGGCTTTTCAGAGATGCTAGCTCCTGCTCAATTACCGTCAAATGATCAAGCAGTGGTCGCCGTTTGCTATCAATGGCACCAATAAGGTGGTCAAACAAGTCTCTCAACAAGGTTTCCTAAGAGTCTTTCTTTTAGTTGTCCACCTTCTGTGTCCTTTTGAGAATCACATGAGTCCATACAGAAGCACTACACGTTTCTGCTCTCTCCCAATTCCCTGCAATGCAAATTGAGGAGACCACCTGAACAACAAGCTCCCTATGAGCAAGTGCAGCACTGGGCCCCATCCATGATGCTGCAGTTGTCACAGAAAGATCATGCACCGGAGCAGACAAGTCTTGGAGTACAAAGGCAAAAACCTATTCTTATGATCCCGCTTCCAGGGAGATATACAAGGGCTCTGACTAAATGCCTGTGGGTGCAGGAGGGAACAATAACAAGGAAATTCATTGTTCGGCCAATTGTATTTCTTAATTTAACACTACCACTGCCTGTTCCAGAAAACGATCCAGGAAGGTGATAGTGTGCGCCTTGAGGAGCTCCCAGGTGGTTTGCATTTTCCCATGATCAGAGTCGCACTATACACAAAAAAATGAGGAGAAAAACAGGGAAAAGAATATAGTTACCCTCAGAGGCTACCCACAATTATGTCGAAGGGCTCAGAGGGATGGTCCAACCCAGCCTCTTCCAGGCACTGATGGGCGCAGGACGGGCCTCTGGTGGCTTGACATAGAGGACTCAGGCTAAATTTTAGAGACAAATTGTAAAGTGTTTGTGTAACACACACACACAGTAGCACAATGAAAACAAGACAAAAAGACTCCAAACCAAGTTGGAAAATAGACAATAAGTTTATAAATAATTCAAGACCAGAATCACAAAAATCCAGTAAGTTAAAGCCAAGTTATTTATAAAAAGAGCTCTAGCTCTTAGAAGAAACAAGCACCATTGGGCATTATCTGGAGACACTAGACCGGGGCAAAGTCAAATGTTCAGGCCAACTACGATGGAGCACAGGCCGGGGAAAAGAGCTGCGCAGGACGGGTGAACAGAATACCTTGATCCTGGTCGCAGCAGTGAGATGCTGGGTGTAGATGAGCGATGCGTCGATTTCGAGCTCACAGTTGAGGTTAGTGTGTCAATTTTCTTCATGCCATAGCAGCACTGGTTCGAGGGCGGCGGTTCTGAAAGTGATGCTCCAGGTTAATCCATGCTGGAGAGGAAATGCACTTATCTTCTCCAAACATTGGTGATGATGCATTCATTCTGAAGCTGTAGTTCCTGATGCAATGCAGCAGCTCTGCGTACGATTTTCTGATTCTATTCCCGCAACAGGGTCAATGTGCCATATCTGCTAAACACAGGCTGGAGATGTGTCAATTTCCATGAGGCAGGTGTCTGGCTCCAATTCCAGTGAACCAGGCACAAGAACAAGGATAGAGACATTGATAGCCCTGTGTCTCAAGCTACAGGAGGCAAGCCAACAAGCCCTTGGAGATCACTTCATTTGCAAGGCAGAGTCTAGCTCTCCCTCAGCAGGGTCAGAGAGCAGTAGGCAGCAGGGTAGCAGAGCAGAAATGTCAGACTTCCAGGACAGCAGTCCAGCAGTGTGTCAGGCCTTGATGCAGCACAGCAGTTCTTCTGACATAGTTCAGTTACAAGTCCAGAAGTATTTGTGTTTGTTACATTTCTAAAGCGCATTAGACCAGAAGGCCTCAAACCACTGTAAACGGAAGAGCACAGTGTGAACAATGGCAGCCCTCTAAAGAGCAAAAAAAAAACACATTTTAACTTGCTCACTGAACATCAGGTGCAAGCTCCTGATATGTTCAGGAAGTAAGTTCCACAGCCTGATAGCTGCCACTGTGAAAGCACGTTCCCCATCAGTTCCTGATGTGGTGGGAACTGAGCCTCTGGGCCCTATTCACGAAGGTCAACTAATATCAAAAGTATATGTTTAGATTTGAAGTCTATGTTAAGACCTGAAGTCTAACTTTAATAGTAGCAAACTTAGACATTTGATTGCTTAGACCTGAAGCCTAAGTTCAGACCTAAAGTCTAACTTTACTAGTAGAATAGTTAGACTTTTGGTCTAAGTAGACATTTTTGAAGAAACTTAGACCAGAAGTCCAACTTTACTACTTTACTACTAGTAAAGTTAGACTTTAGGTCTGAATTTAGACTTGTAGTTTAAACATAGACTTTTGGTCTAAGTTTACCTTTGTGAATAGGGCCCTCAGTATTTATACATAGTTGTGACTTTGAGCTGGGGGTGACTTCAAAGGAGGGTTTTTGAAATACACAGAAACCCTTTCTTTCCAGTCCTGGCTCCAGACTAACTGTAGGAGGTAACCAGTCCTTTTTGTGGGGACAGGGCACTGCCTATTTAGGTGTAAGTGTTGGCCCCTCCCTCCATTTCTGCCCAGGAAGGGGCCATCAGAATGTAGTCTAGTACTGAGATACACCTAACCTTCCAGTGATTGTAGAGGGAATGTACCAACTGTAGCTGCCACCCACCTAGACATGTATTGGAGTCAGGCTGCTAGCAAACGAAGCTGTACGAAGCTGTATCTACTGATAATGTTAAATCCACTTTTGCTAGTAAAGAAGATTTATCATTACCATTCCAAAGATGTCAAACATGATACTTCTACTCCTTTCTAATCAGGAATTACAGTTTAATGGTGTATTAAGGTATTCCAAATGTTAACCTATAAGAGGAGTAGGCCTCACAATAATGAATAATTAATTTAGATGTTTTTCACTACCAGGACATGCAGAACTCACAAAAATACATGTCCTGCCTTTAACTTACACAGCACTATTCCCTATGAGCTACCAAGGGTCTACCTTAGGGTGATGTATGTGTAATAAAATAGGTGTTTAAGGCTTGGCAATCGGTTTTAAAGGCCAAGTAGAACATGTTTAAATGGTTACTTGTGTGTGTGGAACAGTCAGTGCTGCAGGCCCACTAGTAGCATATCATTTACAGGACCTTGACATATGGTATACTACTTTAAGAGGGACCTGTCAGTAAATTAAATATGCCAATTGTGTATGCACCAATTTTACAAATTTTAGGGGAGTTGCACGTGCACTTTAGCACTGGTCAGCAGTGGCAAAGTGCTTAGAGTCCTACGGCCAACAAAAAGATTCAGCAAAAAGGGAGGTTAGCAGGCAAAAGGTTGGGAGAATGCCACCCTAAGAATGACAGGTCAAACATCATTGTAAACACATAAAGAATTATTTAAAAAGAAATGGAGATTTGGAAAAATATAAGAATCTGCAGCCCTAAAGCTCTTCATAACTGAAGTGAAAATAATTTGCAAGTTGACTGTTACTATTCCACTTGTTTCCCCACATATAATATTTTGCTGACTGTGTAATGAAGCCTGCAGGATGCAGTTAGGCGCTGGACAGACAATCTGCTCCCCATTGGATAATCTCCAGGTGTAAACTGCTGTTGCAAGAAAGATTTGTGTATGGATGTTAATCCAATTTCTTGGTGTACAAACTGAGAAGGTTTGAATCTGTTGCTTTTTATTTTCACATTTCTTATTTTCAGGGTCGGCAACATAACGGCTTCTTCATTGTTTACCTCATTGGCTGCTGCATTTACAGATGCAATAGTTGGTGCGGATCACTGAAAAAATATCGAGGGACATAATATCGACTGGAAAAAATATCGTTGACAAAATATCGACTGACAGAATATCGAGTTTGTATCTACAAACAGGTAAGTACAAAAATATCGAGTTTAAAATATCGTTTACAAAAATATCGTTGTAAAAAATATCGACTTTAATAAAAACAATGTTTAATTACATTAATATAAAAAATTAATTACTAAAATATACTTAACAATACTTAAAATAACTTTTAATAATTAAATAGTTAATGAAAGTAAAAAAATAATATTTTTTAATTCATATTTCTTAAAACATATATATGTATAGTAACAAAATGTAATTAAATAATAGCAAATATTATTAACATACAAATACAAAAGAGTAAAAATTACTATTCTATTGGTAAGTGTATAATATTTTTTTTTAATTTAAATTATTTTAAATTAATTTAATATATTTTAATTTAATTAAATTTCATTAAATTAATTTAATGTAAATTTAATTTTACTTTATTTTTACACTGTACCCCTGTACCCCAAAAACCCAAAACTGACCCTGAACCCTAAAAAAAACCTTTTACCCAAAAACCCAAAACTTACCCTGAACCCTAAAAATACCCCTTTACCCAAAAACTAAAAACTGACCCTGAACCCTAAAAAGACCCCTTTACCCAAAAACTAAAAACTGACCCTGAACCCTAAAAATACCACTTTACCCAAAAACTAAAAACTGACCCTGAACCCTAAAAATACCCCTTCACCCAAAAACTAAAAACTGACCCTGAACCCTAAAAATACCCCTTTACCCAAAACTAAAAACTGACCCTGAACCCTAAAAATACCCCTTTACCCAAAAACCAAAAACTGTAAATATTTCAATTAGTTACCTATTAATACTAATTTATAACTAATTACCAATTATTTATTTGATAATTAAAATTTAATTTACAATTATTTTATATTAAATACAATTAAATAAATGTTATTATTTCATTAATTATTATTAAATTACTTCCCACTCTATTCCCCCATAAACCCACAACCCGCTACAGGAAATAAATAATTTAATTTAACATAATTAGCAAGTAATCAATTAAATTAAATTAATTACCAATTAAATTTTAATTAATTAACAAATATGTTTTAATTAACAATTAATTAAATATTACTACCAATTATTACATTTACATATTTAATTAATTATAATTAAATTACTTCCCACCCTATTCCCCTATAAACCCACAACCCGCTACAGGAAATACATTATTTAAATTTACATAATTAGCAATTAATCAATACAATTAAATTAATTACCAATTAAATTTTAAATAATTAACAAATATTATTTAATTACCAATTAATTAAATATTACTACCAATAAATACATTTACATATTTAATTAATTATAATTAAATTACTTCCCACCCTATTCCCCTATAAACCCACAACCCGCTACAGAATAAAATTACACAATAATTAAAAAAAATCATTAATTAAAAATAATTATAACATAAAATGACACTTTTCACACATATTATAACATGAAAAAACACTATAAATAATTAAATATTATTTAAAAAACGATATTTTTTACTATCTAGATTATATACTTGGATATTTTCACTTTCTATATTATTTACAGTCGATATTACTTCACTTACCTTAAAAACGATATTTTGGCTGTCTATATTCTGTCCTGTCGATGTTTTGTCCAAACGATATTTCAAACTCGATATTCTGTCCAAACGATATTTTGGAGTCGATATTATGTCTGTGCACCAGTTGGTGCTGCCTTGCAGGTGATGCGTAATTTCTTTAAGCTAATACAGGCTTACCATGGAGGTCAATGTAAATTAATCAAGATCGAGTTGATGTTGTCAAATGTATACAGTCCATTGAAGAATTAGGTAGTGTCATGAATGGCCAGGGGGGCTAACTATTAGAGCATTACTACACCCAGATAGATCATTGAAATGGCTGAGGAAGGGCTGTTCCACAATTTACAAACTGGTCTGTTTTGTTTCAACTCAAGGTTTAACCTCGACATTATGGTTCAGGACTTCAGCACTGATTTTCAGTGAGAAATATTTGTACTTTTGAGTATAGCTGAAACATTTCTTAAGCCAGTCCTAGCTCAACATACCACTCCCATCATTGGGCTAATTCTGTAGATGAAAGGCTTAGGAAGAAGGGAGCAGTGCTTGCCTCAAGACCAGCATTTAAGAACTGTGAAGTCCCATGTTATTAGCTGCAGACCCCAAAGTATGCCGGCACAGACATTATACAGAATGGGTGCTGATTTCTACTTAGCAGAGAGATATGTGCAGTAGAAAGCTAGCAGCAAAATTTAGGGAGGTGCAGATCATCAAGCCAGCCCAGCCATCAATGCCAATGTGTGCAGCATCACTGCCACACTGTCTCATCCATTGATAGAAACCACAGACACGTGGGGAACTGACAGTCTCCCAGGGTATTGTATCAGTGACCATAGATAAGTATTGGTCTTGTGAATTGCCCCAGGAGTAGTTTGGAAGGTAATGAGTTAGTAGCCAATAGGGATCAATTGTGGAAATATGGTACGTTATGACATTGTTTGTTATTTTGTAACTTGGGCTTTTAAAGTCCATAGGTATGTATTTTCAATTGTGAAAAAGAAAATAGCTGAATATTGTGGTAACATCTTGAAATGCTTATTTAATTCCACAATGAATAGTGAGCACCCCATGACAAGTCAGGAAGTTTCACCTTTTATAACTGCACACCATTATTTGTTCCAGGTATTAATGGATGTAGTCTAATGTTATGGGCTAGGGTTTGCTGGCATGCAAACCATTAATCATGTGTTAGACCTACAAGGACTAATACGAATTTAGGGTCTTTTATTACTGTGACTTTTATTTAGTGCATAATCTCTGTACTTTTCAAAAATGCCTAATAAATTTTCCAATCAGGTTTCCATTTGCCACTCTGTATATGTTCATATTTATTTGTGTCTTATTTAGAGACACATTATCTTTTGGTATTAATAGGCAACATGCTGATTGAACATTGATTGATTGAGTAGTTTTGTTGTATTGCTGAGTTCTGATTTTCTAGCCCACAGTGCATCCCAGAGTCAGGCGTGGTCTGCTTTTCATCACTACGCAGAGAGTCAAGATCTTAAAACTGTACTCAATCCTAGTTTGACAGTGTACAGTATGGGGTCCTAGGGCATCAGAAGCATACAAAGTTAAATGTTAGGCTGCTTTACATGGACGACTTAGCACTGGGCTGTTGCACAAACCAATTGGGGCACATATTCAAAACCTATTTCTGAGAAGGGTAAGTCATTTTGTCAACTATGCCAGAACCATATACTTCTCTTAATGTCTAGTCTCCACCCACCGTTAACAATGAGAACATGGATTGATAGTCAAGTGATTTCTGTGATTCATCTAACTAGAAGCTACTCCAGGTGGAGCTTCAAGAATGTCCAAGTTTTTGGTTAGGTCCTTTAGTTAGAGATTGTTTAGCTTCTCACATTAGTGCTCAAATCAAATATTTCTTCACTTGGAGACCTAGTCTACATGTACAAGCAGCAGATTGTTTCTAACACAAATATATTTTTTAGGAGTATGTTATGCTTCTCACCCTTCCAATCAATCTACATGTTCTAACTCACATTCAGCAGCAGACGTCTACAGTTGTTTTATGGATTCTAAGCACAATTTTCAGTCTCCTAGATTGTCATGTGATGCACCTCCTTGCCCCTCTCTGATGTACAACCATTTAGATAATCTGCACAATCTTGTTATATCAGAAACTATTCTGCATATATAGTAAAATATTCCAAATCTTCCTGGGAACTCACTGGCTTACATTTCTTTAATCATCTTTGACTTTAGGCCTCTAGACAATTAGTACACCTCTGAGGGCCAATTTAGCTCATTGTGGATATGTTTCCAAATAATTTGAAGGATCAAATTTAATTAGTAATTGTTGACTATACTTTTGTTCGCTGTCAATGATTGATGTGTCTAGTTCAATGTACAAATTAAGGGAGTTTGCAAGTAAATATTTGTGGATTTGCTATACAACTCAGTTGCCCAAAGTCAATGGAAATATCAATGCTCCTGAATTATATCCCAAGTTGATGTGTTGGGTTCAGTGAAATAAATAGAGTGAGGACTAATATTTTCGGGCCTCGTCCTTTTTGGGGAGGCATGATTTTCCAGGCTGAGAAGGAGCTGGTTTGGAGGAAAAACTTAAATTGGGAGCATTTTCCACGGACCGTACATTTCACATATCTTAATGCAAACAAGTGCTCCAAAAGCCCCACATGTTGATCAATGAACCATTAAAATGTTATATTGTAGGCACCCTTTCGTTCTATTTAATATTGATTTCACAAACCTTGTGGTAGAAACACTTGTATTACCCTACTTTCAAACCCAGTGAATCTCTGGGGTAGAGGCTGCAGTATTGAAATGAGCTGAGCTTCCAAAAAGTCAAAGAATGTAATCCCAATTAATTTAACAGGTTTCTTTGAGGAATCACCTGCTTACACCTAGAACCTTTGTACAAGTAGTAAGGTTTTCCTAAGAGACAATTACATGTGGTACATGTGTGGAAAAGTAAATTTTGCCATGTTATATGTGCCTACGTGTTCCCCATCTTATGCTATATGTGCATGATCGATATGCATGTATCCCCCTATGATCGATTAAAGACGCAATTATAGTTGTGTCCATCTCTAGTATGCCAATTTCCAGTTTTCATGAAAGCAACGAGTATTAGGCCTATGTCGCCACATTATACAGTGTGCACGTTAATTCATTGAATTGTCCCCGTTCCTAGGCCTCAAAAGGGCCCGGACACCAGATTCAGCTCCAGTCTCCTGAACCCTCTCCGAGGAGCGATGCAGCCCCCACCTGCATCCCTGACCCTTCACTTACTTCCTGCCGCACAGTGCCCGGCCCGGCCTGGCTCTGCCTGCCTGTCTGCCAAGAGTATGTTATGCTTCTAGTTATCAGTCCAGCCCTCCTTCTCTGCATTCCTAAGCTACTGAATCGCATCAATAGTTCCAGCTATGGTCTAGTCTCTCTGTCTCCATGTAAGAGAAATACTGTATTAATATTCATAGAATATTCCTAGCACACGCAATACATGTAGAATTACGCATGCACCAGTCTTAGTGTCAAGTAGCCTTTGCCCTGATAACTTTTGGATTCTATCAACATGTACTCCAAACACCAGATACCAGATATGATATAGGTACATGTCGTTCTGACACTGCAGACTTTAGTCTCCTCTTCTAGCACAGAAGTCATAGCCCCCAGTTCTTCCTGGTAACACGTCATTGCCCGTTTGCGCGCACCACTAGGTTGAAGGTCCCAGCTGCTCAGGTAGCCCCCTCCATGTTTCCGCCCCATTTATGACACTTCTGTGACGTCTTCATCACATGCCTATGTATACGCCCTGTACACGCCTTCTTGTTACACCCCTTTTGTCTTTATCTTTCGCGACTGCTACGAGTTACGCCTACTGCTACGCCTACTGTATTGAATGTAATGTAATTGTTTTTAGTATATATACTATGTACTGTTACTGAAAGTCACCCCTTGCACCCTTGCCCCCTTGCTCCTGCCCATTCCCATTCCCTGGCAGCTGCCATCCATTCTATTTCCGTGCAGGCTATCCCGTTCCTGTCCCTTCCCTTATGCCTGATTAAAGCCTGTCAGACTCAAGATACCTCGAATCCTGTCTCTTATTTATTGAGCTATCTGTTTTATTCACTGTATTCAAAAATAGTACCGGTAATTAATTATTTATTTACCACACATGAACAGCAACACTGAAACAACATTACGAGGCTTATTTACTAGCTTTTGATGCAGAACAGCACAGAAAGTCACTTTGCTACCCTGCCCTGCGTCAAAAGAAAAGAGCAGGATGCCCTGTGTCTATGAGATACAGGGCATTTCTGTCCTCAGAATTGGCTGCTTTGTGCTAACGCATGCATCCTTGCACAGTGGTTTAATGGTGTCTGCGTTGTAGGAAGGATTGTTTTTTGTACAGGAAAGCACACCTTCCTGCACAAAAACAATCAATAGAGGCATATTCCTTCTTTTATGTGTGCTGCAGAATGCAGAACACAAAGAAGGATGAAAGAACAAAGTGAAATAAAGGTAATTCTCCTCATTAAGCCTATCCGTAAGCTTTTGACACATTCCCAGGTTTACAAGTTCTTGTAAATCTTGGAATGCCTCAAAATCCATGGGTGTTGCATGGAAACACCCATCGCAGGGGTCATGGAATATCTCTTTGAAGCAGAGGAAGGCAGCGCTGTGACTTACACTACCTTGTCTTACTCCATATCTACGATGCTGTGAAAGGCCACGCAAAGTGACTCTGCGTGATCTCGTAGATGTGGGTCTGCACTCTGCCTTGCCAGTGCATCAAAACAAGTGAGGCACCAACAGCGCAATGGGCTTGTAAATGTGCCCCTACAATATTATAATAAACATTCTGTGGGAAGAACGAAAATATGAGGAAAATAATACATATGTGGGAAAATATGATTTAGCGATCAGGAGTTGTCGAAGTGATCAGGAACTTTTCACATGAAACAGTAGGCACCAAACTCCAATGGCAGACACAGGTGTGCAGAGGCCTATGAACACTGCAATCTCTAAGGCCAACTGGTAATGGAGTGGCATCTCAAAAACTGCTAGTTCTTCCCAGGCACGTTTTAGGGATGAATATTTCTCAGGCACCTCTTGCCACTGATTTGCAATTACGTAATGCTGGCACAGAATCTTCACTTCATCCCAGTCAAGAGTTTACCTTCGCATTTAGAAACCTATTTGATGGTCAGAAATTGTTAGAGGAGCAAGGTTGGAAACTATTCCTGGGTACGTTAAATAGCTCAGTTTTTTTTATCATAGCCCAAAGGTTCGCACTCAAGGTCAGCCACTGAACGGTGAGTCATCTGCTGAATAATTTGCATATTTCAAGAAATACAATTACGAAAACGAAACAGAACAGGAGTAGTGCAACACATTATCAATAATTTGCATTCTTGTCTGGCGTTCTTTTTTAACTGCTTTATGCAAGACTTAAAAAGTTTCAAGGGAGGTTAACGTGCTTCCAAGATAGTGCTAGTGATGTGAAATGATAGACTGGACCACGTGTTTCGTCTGCACACGAAAACATCTTCATTTTTTTTAAAGTCCTTTAAAGGGGCTGGGAAATAATTCCATGTATCTTGAAATTGTTTTTACATTATTTCTGCAACTTTGTGTTGTACTATAGATACTATTCGCAGAGTTACAAGTAGTTTAAGTAGGGTCGGCGAATGGAGAAATATGTCAGATTTGTTATTTCTCTTTTAAAGGTATGGTGTCTTGCATTTTACAGGAATTCCAAGTGACTACTGGAATAATACACACATATTGTGCAATATTTCCCAATAAAGGTATTTATTAATATAAATAGATGATTCCTGGTGATCGGAATGTGGACACAGGATCAGACTGTTGAGCCACTTAGACTAAAATGGATTCAACTTTTTTAGAAGAAGTGTGTACATAAAAGGATGTTTCAGCTGAGTGTAATACTACATGTTTTACACAAACTTTTTCATTCTGGAAATTAGAAGCCGTAATTAATAGGATGGGAGCCCGTTGCTTCCTAGCAAGATAACATGTTGAGTGAAACACAATTTAAATTTCTATTCTTCAGAAATATTTGTATTTCCTATGAGCTAGCTTTCCTTCGGCGTCAATTTTAAGGTAATAAAACCACAGAATAGGCCGCAGAATGCTGAATAGTTCAATTTTACTTGCTGCAGTGTTTTGAAAATATTCGCTCATATTTTCGTCCATTACTGCGGCTGAGGTCGAGTCGCCCTACCCACATGCAGTGAGCAGAATGTCTTTAGAAGTTTCTTAACAGAAGCGAAAAGAGATGAGCAGGCCAAACATCAATTTACAATTGCTACTTCCACAGACATGAGGATATGGCCTTTCTTGGTCATAAACAATCCTAAAATGCCATTCTGTCGGATGTATGACATTACAACGCATGCTTTTACATCCCATGCCTTTACAACGCGGTTTTTACAACGAAAACCTTTACAACGCATAGCGCTTTGGGGTGCTGGATAGTGAATAGTTTAATTTACTATTCCAACTCCAGTCCCCGTGGACACTAGGGAAGGGGTGGGATAGTAAAATAAACTTATTCCCTATCCTAGAGCGCCCCCCAGCGCAATGCGTTGTAATGGTTTGCATTGTAAAAGTTGCGTTGTAAAGGCACTGCGTGGTAAAAGATGCGTTGTAAAGGATGTTTCCCCATTCTGCCACTGTCATGTGTGCTGCTTTATGAAATGGCATATTTTACCTTCCTGTACTTAAACAATCCATGGCCTTTTGCTTTTTCCATGTGTGCTGCACAAGGCAGCACACATGGAAAAAGCAAAAATGAGGAGAAATAATGCATTTCTCCTCGTTCTGCCAACTTAAGACCAGGTTTTACCTGGTCTTAATTTTGGCATTGCCTCCTATGTACGCCACACTTGTACATAGGGGGCAGCGCCAAAATGAACGGGTGTTGCGGTGGAACGCCCACTGCAACACCCCGTGCCTACCCTTTTCATGATAACCATAGCGTGAAAGGGGTCCTTATTTACAAGGCAGCGTTAAGCTACGTTAAGTGCCTTAGCGCTGCCTTGTAAATAACGTCCATATAAGCGACGTTGTGATAGCGATAGGGGCTGGTACATATGCTCCCTGGTCTTAACCTGGTGAAGCGAGGAAAAATGTTTATTTCTCCTTGTTTTTGCTGTTTTCATATGTGCTGCATTGTGAAGCACACATGAAAACATCAAAAGGCCAATGGTTGTTTATGTACAGGAAGGTCCCCCTTACTGCACATAAACAAACATCTCTAAAAAATTTAGTTTTGCAACTTCTGTGTGTGCTGCAGTAAGCAGCACACATAGAAGTTACAAAACAGCATTTCCTGATTGTTTATGTGCATGAAGGGGGACCTTCCTGTACATAAACAATTTCCCCCTGCACGCAGACACCCTTGCAGTATGGTGTCTGCGTTGGCGCTAAGCTGATGAACTTAGCACCAGCACAGGTAGAAACGCAGGGCTGCACCATATTCTTGTAAATATGGTGCAGCCCTGCGTTTCAGAAGTGGTGCAGCGTGTCGTTAAGCCAAAGGAGGCTAACAACACGCTCAGCCACATCCCTTGTACATATGCCCCGCATATCATTATATCATTCAAAGAACTGTTTGATGAGTTTAATTTAAAGAGATTATTTTGATCACTTGACAGTTGGTAAAAGCCATGCCTGTTTATGTAGGATTTAATTCTAATGTGCCTAAGGGTCTTTATTTGCGTTTTGCTCAAATTGAAAACATTCCATAAAATCTCCAGCTAGCAAGTAGTGGTAAGTTATATTCTAAAATGTTAGCAAGTTGCAGTATTTGGCATTTATTTTAGTCTGCACTGTGGTAAATAGGGACACAAAATCAATGTGAACCACTTTCTAGTGATGCACCCAGATCTCAGTGAGGCCCACGTAGCTGTTAGTGGAAGGAAGCAAATAACCTGAGCAAAAGAGTGCAACATGCACTCAACTCAAATCAGCAGTAATGTGAAAACATACCAAAAGTTGATTGTTACTTTCATTATGATTAGCTTCTTTCTCAATATGATACCAACGGTGTGCTAATTCCAAGATGAGACGTTTTGGATCTGGCATTTTAGACAGCTCTAGTTGTTTTCCCAGACAATTGTTTTCCCCAAAAAATCATCCATTATATATATACTTAGTGCAGCATTTGTTGAGAGGGTTCCATCAACTGGTCTGTCAAATAGTCAATCATAGTTTGCTTCCACCCATTACACCAAGCAACATCAGCAATGGATCAGCCCAATTTACCCTTTAGATCCCTTCACTGTGAGGTACTGCATAGAGCCTGTGCACAATATTCATTTTCATCTGAAGGCAGTTCTTTTCTCGTCAGTGACAAAGCTGGTTTAAAGTCTAAGTTTCTATTTTATTTATTGTTTGCATTAAATCTAATTGCCAGCCATTCCTTTTTTCTGCACTCTGGGTACCCAGTTAGATGACGGTATATTTGCTGTCTACTTTTTAAAGTTCCTAAATGTTTATCTAACATTACAGTTGTCTGCTATTTCAGTGCTTGGTTTTGTGGTTATTTATGATCTGGTTTAGGTTTTTATGAGTGGTACTCTTTCCACCACATTGGTGGAGGACATTGCCTCTCCCACCCTGATGGACCACCGTGTGCCACATTTAGAGATGGCTGCTGGCCCAGCAGTCATCTCTCTACCTTGAAAGGAGCCTCCGTCAAGACAGTTTCTTTTCTATGTACAACATGTTTGAAGGGCAGATGCTGGTTTCGACGGCTGTTCACCAAACGTTTCCGAAGTGTTTGTTTTTTAGAAACAAACTATCAAAGCAGGAGTTTATTTCTGACAAAACCAAAAAAAGAATGAGTACACTCTGGGAATTTTCTCTCCAGGCGTGGGGGTCATTATTCCACAACGCCAAGTTTTTCATGATGATGACAGACAGAGACAAAAAATACATTAAACCATCCACCTAAATAGTGCGAGCATTGGACTATCTTTCCTCTGATGGCCCAAACTCCTTCTGGCTGTCAGAAGAAGCTTTCTATAGCAGAGAGAGTCAACCAGGCCTCCATCAACTGAAAACGTAAGGGCAATCTCTGAGTGAGGCAGGTGGTTTGGTGTGCAGGGCAATCTGTCAAGTTTGCAACGCAGAACCCTGTCGGTTAAATTCCTAATCAGGCCATTAGTCTTGCCTCTTTCAAAAACAACAATACTAGTCAAATGTATGGCACGAAAGCTTGCTGTTTAAAGACATCACTAGTAAAATGGGCACATCAGCAAAATGTGTTTTACTGTAGCTATGTGACAGTTATTCTTAGGTTCTGGTTATTTTCTGTTGAACGTTTGCAATAATACATTAATAAATACCCATTGCACTGTTAGCCAAAAACACAACAATTGGATTTTTCTAGTGTTGTTACCCTATGTGTATATATAGGCTTTAGCTTGATGAAATTATAACTTCATATACAAGTCAACATGGAGTAATACATGTAACGTCCGTAAACATATTTGAGGGCTCTTCTCATATTTTATATGTGTGCTCAAGCGTCATAATAGATTTTACTCTGAAGCAAAATAAATGTCAATGTTTAGTTTTATTTTAAACTTTTGCTCTACCATATGCGCTCTGCAAACACTGAAATGGAAAATATTCTCTATATATTTTTTATAGGTGGAGTGGGCGGCTTCAGATGAACACGTTCCAGTATTTGAAAGAAACCGAAAGATTCACGTAAAACAATTTACACGGTGTGTACAGCAGAGATGGCCCATATCAAATAGTCTGGCTTGGGAGTAATTACTGGTAATAGGTATCCAAGGGAAATAATTGTTGGCTGCTGTGAATTAGGAGGGCCACAGGTGGTGTTAATCACTTCGAATATATTAAATCACAACAGCAACCAAGGCTAAATGCTGCTTCCCCTTGATTTACGCCATTACAGTTTCTGGGCTATTCACTCATTACAGTGTACATTTTTAAATAAAAGAGGGCTGCAGTTGACAGGAATCAAAGACAACATTTACTGAAAATACTTCAATGTTAACTTGAAATGTTGACCAAGAAAACATGAGTTCAAGATGCACACAAAACATGTTGGGCTGTATCACATGAAGTGAGCACCGGAAGCTCAAATGTAAGACATGTCTCTGATTCAGTTTTGGACTTACTGGATTCTTGACTATATGAGGAAATGGAGCAGTGACTTTTTACCATCTTAGACTGTGGTAAATGGTTGGTTGCCAATGGGACTTTCAAGTCATCAGCTAATTTTAATTGGAAATGTTGCAGCATGTAGACGCATTTAAAGTAATGAGAAGAACATAACTCAATAACATACACAAAGTAACATAACTTTGGGGCGGAATGTTCTAATACCCTTAGAGCCCGGCGTCTAGTGCTCTACCAGCCATTAAAGGTCTGCTCCCTTGTTAAAGGCCCTCGCCTTCAGCTCAGGCCTTTAACACTGGAGTGGGCCTTCAATGTCCGGTAGAGCCTGCTACAGTGGCAGCCGCGGCCGGTAGTAGGTGTAACTGCAGGGCGGTGATGTGGGGAGGGGGAGGGGCAGGGTGGGGGTTAGTAATGTATGGATTACGGACTTTAACAGGTAAGTAAACATATAAATAAATAAAACGAATTTCGTTGTATGCACTGCATCACCAAATGTGATGCAGTGCCCGCAACGAAATTCGTCACATCATGAAGGAATGCATATCCTAGATTCTCTCAGGCAAACATGCTATTCATTGAGCAAACATTGCACGTTCAGTAGAAACAGCATATGTGGTCAATGTGTACTCATTAAAGTAGCAGTATGCATGTGTTCCTCGATTTAATTAAAGAATGCAAAAGCATCTCCAACTGTAATTACATAGCCTACTAAAGTTTTATGCTTTAAGTGGCACAGTAAAGGGAATGTTATAAACATAATTTAAAAATTGTCAAAAGTCAGTCTGACATAAAATTAATATTTATTTATTTAGGAAGAAGGCATGCAATGACTGGTAGTAGCCTGGATTTATAGGATAAAGGTAATCCAACACTTAGACCGCATTTTCATGGTGAGGCTGTCACCAAAACAGATGGCACTGAATTTTCCTGTAAAACAGTACGATTCTTGTCATGACGAAAATATACTAAGCACTCACAGATTGGTTTTTAAAACAAAAAAGTTATCCTGGTATTTGCTTTGATCTTTTCCAGGAAAAATGTATGCACACATTGAATACGGAGGTTATGGGAAGACAAAACAATCGTTTACATCAGTTGCATAACGAGAACCTTGTTTCAATTATCCAAATTTGGGCCCACGTTAGACACAAGGAAGAAATGTAAACTTTTTAAATGCTATGTAAACATCATTACATAAAAATTGGACATAGTAGTTGCATTGGCTAGAGTCCTAGACGAAAATTTATTCTACCTGAATCTCAAAAGGCAGTATGACCACACTTTAAAAGCGAGTAGGGGCACAAACTTTGCAGTGTGAATGCAAAGGAAGCCCAACAATTACTTTTAGACCAACATTACATCTGCTGGATGTCCCCAGACTTAGGGGCTTATTACGAGTGGTCGGACCACTGCCACACTGTGGGCCCATCTGCAGTCTTATGAGTGTGGCCGTCGGACCGCCAAAGGACGGCTGCGATTGCTGGTGGTCCAGGGTCCTGTGGCGGTCACGCAGTGGTCAGGAGCTACAATAAGCATATTCTGAGTTGGCTTTCCAATGCCCCTTTCATGGTAGTGAGCCCGTCATGAAAAGGATGGCGGAGAGGCAACTGGCCCACTGCTGCTCCTGGGTCTGGGGTTGCATGTGGGATGGCACATGTTCTTGCCCCTGGTATTGCACCCCCAGTTCCTGCAAGGTGTGACACGCATGCTACACTCTGCAGGAACATGCAGTGTTCGCTCTCACGGTGGCAGTCTGCATGTTAGGCTCTCCTATGAGCCTAACAGACCACCAGGTCAGATTGCTCATGCATTGCCCGCCCAACCAGGATTACACTCGTAACCCGGCAGGCAGGCACACCACAGCTTTGGCCGTCCTCCAGCGAATGGTGTGGTGCCTCCACCCCTGGAGGACCAGCACACTTGTAACTAGGCCATTAGACTAAAAGGCACATACATTCCTGGGTCCTGAGGTGGCAGGTGAGCTAGGAGATGCCACTAGGATGTGCAAAGTTGACCATAGGCAGCCGCAGAGTAAGACACAATGACTGCTGCTTGAGGCCACAGACATGGACTACAGGGCCCATAGATCTCTTGGTGCTAAGGAGGCAGAGGAGGCACAAGGCTCCACTCGGGCACATAAAGATGAGCCCGTGCCCCTGCAGTGCAGGATGAACTCACCGCTGCTGGAACTTCCAGACTTGGACATCACGGTCCATAATTATGTGTCTGCAGAGGAGACTTGGGAACCCAAAGTCGAGGCAAGGCATCTGTGGCGCAGGATGCAAATACTGCTGCTAGAGGTTCATAACTTGGATTGCAGGCCACATAACTACCTGGGTGCGGGGAGGCAGGGGCACTATGCGGCACCACTCAGGTACATAAATCTGAGCCCAGGCACTGCTGCTGGAGGCCTTATACTTGGATTGCAGGGCCCATGACTCCATGGATGCTGAGGAGGTGGGGAGCTACAAGGTGTCACTTGAGCGAATAAAGCTGAGCCCAGGCACCTATGGCACAGTAAGTGAATGGGGCTTGCCTAGGCCCATGACCGTGCCAAGAGCAGGCCCGTCTTCACCCCCATCACATGTAGGAGCCTTGGCTTGGGCACCCCTTGTTGATGTTGAAGATTGTGGGTTGGCTGTCCATTTTTTATTGTGGTTGTCTCTGCCTTACTGGCATTGTGCTATAGGGAGACATCTGGAGAAGTGAAAAACTGGGGGTTGCCAATCCAAACATCACAAACACAATGTCCATTACCGGAACCTTGGAGGGGTTATTTGCGTGGGATACTGGGGTAATTGATAAAGAAATCCAGTTAGCATAAGAGGCATATCTCTTTCTGCTGAATATTTGTATCCAGCCCTCTCATCTGCCAGTTGCCCCGATCACCCTGATTAATCGGTCTTGTGGGCCTAAGATGGGTGTATTCTGTGATACTAACTCTGGCGTGGCTATTTCCCCTATCCCTTCTTACTCCACACCCCATCATGCTTGGTCCCAGTGGCTAAGAGGAAACAAAGGGGGTCTAATTTAAGAAAGTGTCCCACTTGTTGATCCATCCCATTCTCAGTCTGCTCATGGACATGCTATGGAAGAGTTTGAGAACGACTTTGCCATGCAAATCCATGACTAATATAAAAACATATTGTACACTTGTCTCTGCTCCATACTTGCCCGTCTAGACTCAATTTAATCCAAATGGTATGTTATGAGAGCGGGTCGAGTAACTGCAGAATTTTTATTTAATCACAAAGATAGAACTTCCAATTTAACACAGACACCTCCAGCTGAGGATGGGGTGCAGGAGAAAGAGAAGAAAAATCTTGCAGGGCCCAACATCCACGCTAAACACAAAGTGTGTGTGCTGGTACAGATGATAGACTGGGGGAATGCTCCATCTTCATCTAACGCTCAGGCTACCCACCCACTTCTGACTCCCCATGATGTAGATGTTAAGTCATATAGGGTTGTCAATGCTCCCATAGATCCTCTACCTCTGGCTGGCTGCCACTATGTTTTAGCCTTGGCAGACATACCAAAGGAATTTAAAGGTGACTGTATTATTGTAAACTTCAGAAAGCCACATTTAGTTATTGAACTGTTTCACTCATTCATGTCCGGTTTGGCAGTTTAGGAAGATGCCCGATAATGAACCTATAACCTGTATCCAGCTCTTCTGGATTTGCCAGAGCATAAATGTCTTGGGATTAGACAGGAGGCTGAGAAAATCTCACACTTGAGGGTCTTTGGATTCCATAATTCAGCAAGCCAGTCCCATTAGCTTCAAGCAGGCGCAGGGTTTTGAGGCATCAGAGTTGGTAAAGTTACTCAGTGAAATCTTGTAGATTTCACTGAGTCACTTTTCAGAGGCGTTCCTGCAATGGAACGCCCCCCCCCGGTTTAAATGCCCACAAGAAACCTGACACAGGTTTCATGTGGCGCAGGGCCTTACACCATGACGCATCTCCATAGATGCGTCACGATGTAAGTATGTCGCAACATGGCGCAGGGTTTACGCCACCGCTGCATCACAGAAGTGACGCAACGGCGGCGCAAAAGTTGCGCAAGTTCAACATGAATCTGCCCCTGAGTTTTTTTGTAATGGTTATACCTTTTTCACTGCCATAGTGATTCTTGCGCCTGCAGGGCAAGCTCGTGCGAGTTTAACCTATTGGTTTAAGACAACTTTGGCTTGCATCATAAACCCAATCCACACTAATTGTGACTTTCTCCAGGCCTTCTGTCTGATGTGGAAAACCAATTTAGTATGATTATTATTAATTTTGATAACTATAATTGTGTGTCCAGTGTTAACCTGAACTTTGCCAAGCTTTTCCATCTTGGTGAACTTGCTATTAGGTATGCTATTCAGGATTAGGGACTCAATGTGGTTCGTGTGTGAGATTTTAATGCTGAGTGAGGAAGTCAATCCAGAATACGTGACCTGTTCAATTGACTCTGGGAATTGGGGTGTTAAAAAAACTCTGAGGCAGGATCATTGGGCAGCTTTCTGTACTCCTATTTTGTTGTCTTTGATCTTTGTCATGGTATTGAGTTTGCTGATACCATACAATCTGGAACTCCTATTTATGTTACAGATAATTCCCAGTTAGGTTAATGATTGATAACATCATCGTCTTTAGGCATCTTTTGAATTGTTTAGTGTAGGGGCCCCTTCAGTCCAGTGTCTAAAGCAACTGCAAACCTCTACCAAATGCTATGAAAATCCCTAGAGGGAAGCAAGTAGGACAGAGAGTGGGTAATACCAAACTTGCCACCAGAGACAACAGGCAAAGGCTAGTTTGGAGAGGCATACACCTAGCTGGGATCTACTATGAGCTTTGTGTAGCTCATTTACCCCTGATTCACAGGTATCTTAGATAAGAAATAGTCTCCTTACACTCAATTAAAGTTGTTGTCAATCTGTATCAAATCATCAGGAATTTCTTGCTGAAGCCAGTTAGGTTCTGGACAGATAGCCAACAGCCCTGGTTTGATAGACAGTGCAAGAAATTCATATCAAATTTCGCAAAACCCTTCAAGCCAACCCAAGGGATAGATCTGGCATTGCTAGTTGCAGGAAAGAATATAAGCAATCCTTCATTATAGTAAATTGGAGCTTCAGTATGATGTTTGGGACAAGCTAGTCACTACTTGTAAGGTAAAAGATAATAGGCTGTGCTGGCACACTGTTAACAATAGGTTAATTAATGGTGGTAATATCATATTAGCCATGCACCTAAGCCCCAAACAATGGTTCACTCATTTGAGATGGATTTATGACACCAGTCAATCATTAAATTAGGAATTTTTGTGAAGCGTGCTACTCACCCGAGAGGGTCTGAAGGCACTGGGGGGGGGGGGGTGCAGCTGAAGAGCCAGGTCTTGAGGCTCTTCCTGAAGGTGGGCAGAGTGGGGTAGCATTTAATGTTGATCTGGGGCTCGTTGCAGGTCTTTGCTGTGATGTAGGAGAAGGCTCTTCCCCCTGCTCGGGCTCTGCCGATGCGCAGTGTTTCAGTTAGAGTGAGGTCGGCGGAGCAGAGGTTTCTTTTGGTTACATTTAAGGAGACTCTTTTGTTGCGGTCCAGTATTGTGGAGGGATTTGTTGACGTGAGTAAGTAGCTTGAAGGTTACTCTCCTCTCGATGGGGAGCCAGTGGGGTCTTGCAGGTGCTGGGTGATGTGTTCATGTCGTGGGATGGCAAGGACAAGTCTGGCCACGGTGTTCTGGATGATCTGGAGTATGCAGAGAAGGGATATGTTGATTCCGGTGTAGAGGACGTTTCCGTAGTCCAGTCTGCATGTTATGAGTGCGTGGGTGACAGTCTTTCTGTTTCTGGGGGATCATTTGAAGGTCTGCAAAGGATGCGGAGTGTGTTAAAGCAAGTGGAGGAGATGGCGTTGACCTGTCGGGTCATGTTGAGGGAGGAGTCGAGTATGATGCCAAGATTATGGTTGTGGATCATGAGGGTGGGGGGTTGCCAAGGGCAGTGGGACACCAGATTTTGTCCCATGCTGAAGGGGTGGGTCTGAGGATGAGGACTTCTGTCCTCTCCAAGTTGAGTTTCATACAGCTGCTGTTCATCCAGGTTGCGACGTCCATCATTCCTTTCTGGAAGCTGAGTCTGGTAGTCTGCGGATCGTTTGTGAAGGAGAGGATGAGCTGGGTATCATTGGAGTAGGATGCTATGCTGAGTCCATGTTGTCTGACAATGACAGCGAGCAGGGCTATGCAGATATTATGGAGCATGGGGCTGAGCGATGATCCTTGGGGTAGTCTTTAGTTGGTCTATCTGGGTTCGGAGAGGAAGGGCGGAGCCTGATTCTTTGGGTTCAGTCAGTGAGGAACGAGCGGATCCAGTTGAAGGCGGTTCCCTCTATGCCTACGTCATGTAATCTGGCGGTGAGAGTGCAGTGGGAGATAGTGTCGAAGACTGCAAAGAGGTTGAGTAGGATGAGGGCAGCGGTGTGGCCCTAGTCATGGAGAGTGTGGGTGTTGTCTGTGGTGGCAAGGAGGGCGGTTTTGGTGCTGTGGTTGCTGCAGAATCTGGATTGGGAAGGGTCTAGGTGGTAGTTGTCTTCGATGAAGTTCATTAGCTGGATGTTGACGATCTTCTCAGTGACTTTGGCTGCGAAGTGGAGAGGAGAGATGGGTCAGAAGTTTTTTAGGTCCTTCTAGTCTGCAGAGCGCTTCTTGGGGAGGGGCTTGACTCCTGCGCATTTCCAGGTGTCAGGGAAAGTGCCAGATTCAAAGGTGGCATTGATTGTGCATCGTAGTTTGGGTGCTATGGCGGCGGTGGCTCTGTGGAAGATGTGTGGCAGGCATGGGTCTGTGGGGGCTCCTGAGTGAATCATGGTTGTGGTGGTGTCTTTCCTGATGACCTAGCTCCTGGCGAAGATGGAATGCTGTCTGGCGTTGCTGGAGGAAGGAGTGGCTTCGGTGTCTGGAGTTTGTTTGTTGAAGTTGTCATAGAGGGACTTGATTTTCAGGTGGAAGTAGGAGCCAAGTTTGTTGCAGAGGTATAGGGAGGGAGTGATGTAGGAGGCTTCGCTGGGGGGTTTGGTGAATTCCTGGATGATGCTGAAGAGTTCCTTCAAGTTGCTGGAGTTGGCAAGGATTTCGTTTTGGGGGAAGGGTCTTTTGGTGGATCTGATGCGTTGGTGGTGTTCTGTCATGGCGTTCTTGTATGTGGTCTGATCTTCTGAGGTTTGGTGTTTCTCCATAATTTTTCGAGACGTCTGCAGGTGCGCCTGGATTCTCGGAGGTAAGTGGTGAACCATGTGGCTTTCATGGGGCGCTGTCAGTCAGGGTTGTGGAGGAAGACAAGCTTGTCTGCACAGTTGGAGATCCATCTGTGTAGTTTGTTGGCTGCAGAGTTCATGTCGGTCGAAGTGGGGAGGGATCATGGTTGAGGGTGGAGTTGAGGTGCTCCTCTGTAACCTTGCTCCAGTCCCTCCGCGGAGGGCGAGGTTTAGGTTTGTGAGTGGCGGTTTTCTCAAAAGAGAAGTGTATGCAGTGGGGGTCCATCCAGGTTGGTTGCGAGGTGTGGCTGAAGTGGATGTTTTTACCTCCTGAGAAAATGGGGTCGAGGGTGTGGCCTGGCTTGTGGGTAGTGGTGGTGAAGAGCTGTTTCAGTCCGACGTTGGCGAGGTTGTCCCAGAGGGGGGTGGAGTTGGGGTCGCTGAGATTGTACTCATGGACTTTAAGGTCTCCGAGCAGTATGTAATCCACGGAGGTGATGACGTGGGGCGTCATGAGGTAGGAGATGTTTGTGGTGAACGCGGCTCGTGGCCCGGGTGTTCTGTAGGCAAGGAGGCCATGTAGAGTCATTCTAGGGCTGGTCTGGATCTTAAAATGGAGGTGTTCCGTGTGGGACGAGGAGTTGTTCATGCTGGAGGTGGTGAGTGGGAGGGAGTTCTTGTGTGCGATGGTGAGCCCCCCTCCTGGATGTTTCGGGTGGTCCTTCTTCTGGATCTTGCATACGTTGATGATGGCATTAGCGATATCGGGGGCAGAGGTGGAGTTAGTCCAGGTTTCCGTGAAGAAGGCGACGCCTGGTGAGAGGGTGTTAAGGAGGTTTCAGATTTCTACTGCGTGTCTGTTCAGGGAGCACACGTTGAGGAGGATGCACCTCATACCTTCGGGTGTGCTTGCTTCTTGGTGGGAGGGCGGTGGCCATTTTGGTGCATAGGTTAGTGAAGGTTTGTCGGCAGTGTCATCAGGAGAACTCACCGTAGGTGGTGTTTGCCGTAGACTGCTGGCAGTTGTGGATCCTCCCGGGTTGAGTGCATGGAGGGCAGCTGATTCGTAGTGGTGTGTGGTCGTAGAACCAGGGTCCCTGACACTGATAACGGTCGGGTACAGATAGGCTTGCCTTTGGCTTGCCTTGGGAGTGCAAGCAGTGAGGCCGACATTAAATCGGGAACGGGGAGGGAAACGCAGCTGGAAGGTGTTGGAACTGACCCTTCTTGCAGGGTCATCCTCAAACTTTTTGCTTCTTCCTCCCTTATTTTTCCTGACCTGTGGCTGTTGGCAATAGGACTCTGCGCACCTTACCAGTGCTGATCAGTGCTAAAGTACAAATGCTCTCTGTGTAAATTGTATTGTAATTAGTTATCCATGATTGGCATATTTGTATTAGCAAGAAGTGCCTAGTAAAGTGCACCGAGTGTGCCAGGGCTGGTGATGACAAATGCTACTAGTGGGCCTGCAGCACTGATTGTGCCACCCACATGAGTAGCCCTAAAATGGTGTCTCAGGCCTGCCACCGCAGTGCCTGTGTGCAGTCTGTGAACTGCCTTGTCCTCCTGGTCAGTGTCCCCACTGACCAGGCCTAACCCTTCCCTTTTTGTGCACATTGGTCACCCCTATGGAAGGCCCAAGGTACCCCCTTGGGCAGTGTGCAGTGTCTGTGAAAGGTAGAGCATGTACCTGTGCAGGTGACATGCTCTGGTAGTGAATTACAGCCATTTTCGTTTTTCACTGCTGCAAGGCTATCTTGCTCCATAGGTTAACATGGGGGGTGCTGGCTAAAGTGGCTACCAGCATTTCTTCCCATAGGAACAAGATAGGACATAAGATTCTAGTATCCCTGAACTCAGAATTTAATAACACATCTTTTGGGAGAGGTTGTTTTTAAATCCTGTGTTTGAGAACAGCACTTTTAGAAAGTTACTGTTCTCTTGTCTGCCCTTTCTGTGTGCCTTGGCCTGTTTGTGTATTGACTGTTTGGTTTGAGAGTGACAGGGGCTGGGGATTCCCCAGGAGGCTGGCTGAGTCAGCCCTAGGCTGAATGACTGCATTTGCAACTTGAGTGGTGGGAGGAGATAGCACCTGGGCCTGAATAGGGCTGTGCCTGCCTTCCACAATGCTGGCTCCACCTCCTGCTGGGCGGCTGACGACCCTGCCCCTCACTCTGAAAGGAAAGGAGAAGCCATGAAAACAAAGGGCTCAAGCAACACAAAGAACTGGTTCAGACCGGGCTCAAGGCCCACTTGTTAACATGGGGGGTGCTGGCTAAAGTGGCTACCAGCATTACTTCCCATAGGAACAAGATAGTACATAAGATTCTAGTATCCCTGAACTCAGAATTTAATAACACATCTTTTGGGAGAGATTGTTTTTAAATCCTGTGTTTGAGAACAACACTTTTAGAAAGTTACTGTTCTCTTGTCTGCCCTTTCTGTGTGTCTTGGCCTGTTTGTGTATTGACTGTCTGGTTTGAGAGTGACAGGGGCTGGGGATTCCCCAGGAGGCTGGCTGAGTCAGCCCTAGGCTGAATGACTGCATTTGCAACTTGAGTGGTGGGAGGAGATAGCACCTGGGCCTGAATAGGGCTGTGCCTGCCTTCCACAATGCTGGCTCCACCTCCTGCTGGGCGGCTGACGACCCTGCCCCTCACTCTGAAAGGAAAGGAGAAGCCATGAAAACAAAGGGCTCAAGCAACACAAAGAACTGGTTCAGACCGGGCTCAAGGCCCACTTGCACAAAGAGAACAAAGACTTTTAGGGGTATAAGTACAGGACCCCTGACAACAGAAAATTAGATCATCCTAGAATCAAGAAGGAATCCCTGACAAGGAGAAAGCTGAAACTGAAGAAGGAAGACTGTCCTGCTGTTGCTCTGCTGGACTGACCTGTTGTTGCTTTGCTGCCAAGGAGAGGGGAAGGACTTTGCTGTTGTGCTGTGTCCCCTGTCTTGAAGGAATCTCCAAGGGCGTGGGAAGAGCTGGCTCCCTGTTCTGAAGTCCCAGGAACAAAAGGACTAAACCCCCAGCTTCCCTGAACTCTGCTGCTGAGAGAGTTCTGTCCTTCCTAGAGTGCTTGATCCAGTTGTGGGGCCTCTGGAAGTTGTACCTGTGCTGGGAAGCTTGAGACTAAGCTTGAGAGACTTTTGCAATTAAAAAGTTATCTCATCGCTCGCTGCGGAGCGTATCCCCGACAGTGCGAGAAAATTCCTGTCACTACGAAGGGCGAGATCGGCGCAGCACCTGTTGCCGCTGCCAGAGCCGTCGCATCCTTAGTTTGTGGGAAGCACCAGACCGGTGCGGGAGAGTCTAACATCGCTGCGAGTGTCGTCGCAGAGCCTGTCGTCGCTGGGTGAGATCGCCGCACCGCTTGCTTGCGGACCGCATCACGTCGCTGCGAGTGTCGTCGCAGAAGCCATCGCATCGAAGAGCTGCGCGAGAGAAGATCACCGCTGGTCCGCGCATCGTCGCCCCGGAGATCGTCGCAACTCCGAAGATCGTCGCATCGTACCTTTGCGAGAACAAACTTCCTACGCACCGGAATCCATACAAGTGGCCTTCCTCCCCATACAAACCGGATTCGTCGCAACACGCCAGCTGCTGCAGCGGGGCTGTCGCATCGCCTCCCCAGGGTCTCAGGAGCAATGCATCGCTTGTTTTCCACCGCACCAGCTTCTGCTTTTGGAACTTTGTCGCAACTAAAAGGAACTGTGAGCTAACATGACGCAACTGTAAACTTTTCACGCAACTATGGATTATTTTATCGCAACCTAAAAAATGTTGATCGCAACCTTAAGAACTCTTTTGAAACCAAATTCTTGAACTGTGTATGTTGGATTTTTGTCGTTTTGGGCTTTTGTAGTTTAGATTCAATACCTTTATTTTTCGAAACTGTTATGGAGTCAGTTTGTGGTGTTTTCACTGTGTTACTGTGAGTGTTGGTACAAATACTTTACACATTGCCTCTGGTTAGCCTAGACTGCTCGTGCCAAGCTACCTAGAGGGTGAGCAGGGGTTACCTCAAAGGGTTTCCTCCTTACCCTGACTAGAAGCAAGGGTCCCTATTTGGACAGTGGTACCTACCTCTGCCAACTAGAGACCCCCAGTTCTAACAGAAGGCAGGAGCGTGAACTGGCAGGGGGAGGGGCAGTGGGGGCAGCAGCAGCAGCGAAACGGGCACAGTAAAACGGAGGAAACAACAAATGGCAAAAAATACAAAGAACAGAAAAACAGTCACAATAACAGGAAAAACAGGAAATACAGACACAAAGACAATCAGACAGGCACAATAACAGGAAAAACAGGAAATACAGACACAAAGACAGTCAGACAGGCACAATAACAGTAAACACAGAAAAGAGACTAAAAGACAGTCAAACCAGAGAAGGCTGGCCAAACGGACCAGCAGAAGAGCGAGGCTCTCTCACTGGACCACCAGGGATGAGGCGCAGGCAGGAGCCTGTGGGTGGAGAAGGGCCTCGAACACCTACCAGGACAGAGAGGTATAGGGGGCAGCAGCAACAGCGCAAAGAAGGATGCTGCTAGGGCAGAGAGCAAGGTTCTGTGACCAGGAGGTCAGAGGTCTTGTTCCCTAGTGATGAGGAAATTGATTAGCCTCTGCCTATCTATCTCCTGGACATTGATTTTTGCTGGAAGAGGTTATTGAGGCTTTTAAAACAATAGGACCAGAGGTATATAAACTTAGTTTAGACCTTTGGCCCCCCATCATTACAAAAAAACATTAACGTGGCCTGTAAAACTATGCCTACCCCAGAATTAGAGAACAGCCAATATTTTTCCAGTTTATAAGAAAGGGAACCGTAAGGACTCCAGCTGCTCTCTGTCGATCTTTCTTCTATATTCCATGGTGAAGATAGTTGAGAGGTTTATTTTGGAAAGATTGACTAGCCGGTTCACAAAATCTGGTGTTCTGTGTAGCTACACTATGGGTTCAGAGCCAGGTTAGGGACAACGGAACAATGCCTTAATTTGCACATTTTGATTGGCAAATTCACCATAGCCAAACAAAGGTTCATCTTTTTAGCTTTTATGAACGTCTCCTGTGCATTTGACAATGTAGTCAGGTCCAAATATTTGGGCAACACTGGAATCCATAGGAGTTGATAAAGAGCTTGAGTTTTCTAAAGTTCCTACATCATGCCTTCTCTACTTCTTTTAGATATGGTGAAGTCAAGGAGTATACTGAATCCCTTGGCTTGGGCTGGGTGTTTGGTAAGGGAGCGTACTTGCACCTATCCTCTTCCTTTTATATGTTAATGGATTAGTTGAGGAATTGGTGGCTAAGGAAGTTGATTGTCCAGTTATAAAGAATAGGCCTATTCCAGTGTTAACATAGGCGGATTACGCCATTATGCTTTCCAGAATAGCATATGGGCTCAAAATATTGTAGGAAGGTTCTGTTGATTCTATGGCAAGGCTGACTTTGGAAGCTAACACCACTAAAACCTTTGTAATGGCCTGTGGTCCTGGGAACTCCAAAATATTTTTTTAGTTTAGTTGGAGCAAACCTATAGTGAGAACTAATGAGTTTTCATGTCTTTAGTCTGCCTTTGATTCACAGGCAACTCGGTCTCCATGTAAAGCATAAGCCAGACTATGCTTTTCAAACTGTGTTGCGTTTATGGCTATTCTGGTTTCATCCATAGTTCAGAAGCTGATTATCCCTTTCTTAGTAGTGTATAGGGGAAAATGCCTACATGTTTTAACCTATGGGTCAAGCCTATAGGGTTATAGAAACACTTGTCTTCCTCCAAGTTGTCCCACCTTTGCAATTCTTCATGACCTTAATCTAGATTATGTGCAGGATCACATTTATTTGGCCCACACTATTACCTTGGTGTTCAATTTGGAGTAATCCACATTCCTTGTTTAACAGGGAAGTAACTGATGACTGTTTGAACTGTTTGAAATGGCTCATCGGATCCCCTTGGGTGGATTACATTAAACGGATGTGTACACATTTGGGCAGACCAAATATTTTCTCCAAGTGATGGGGGCTGTCAAAAGTGGATAGGTCTAGGATTAAGAAATTATTTTTTCATTTGAAGCAGTGGGAAATGAAGGTGGCACAGTTAACTAAGAGCTAGAAACAGGAATGTGTTTAAATCCAAACCACACTAGGCTTAGAGACGTATTTTGATTTTCTGACTAGCCCATGGGATAGGATTCTTTTAACGAGATTTAGGCCGGGGCGTTTTAGAAATCAGCTATGTTTTCCCCTTGGACAGTATGATTCTTCTTCTATTCTTGTCTGTCCTTGGAATGAAAGATAACCCCAGAGTCTGCTCCATTTTCAATTTTTCTGCAAATGTAATTCTTGTTTTACCAGGAAATCTTTAATTCCTTCCTTGAGGGACTCATGTATGTAAAAGTGTATAACTGCTTTGTTGCATCGAAGTTGTTGAACCCAGTAACAATCTGTTTTGGTGTTAGTTTTTTTGTCAAAAATGACCTTCGGTTCAGGTAATTTATAATTTTTTGATCAAAGGAGGGGGTGTTCTCCTTATTGCAACTTGTTTAGTACGATAATATTGATATTTTTCATTTAGGTTGTTCTTTTTCATCATTTTGAGGACAATTTCGTTTATTTGCACCATGGATTGTGTCCAGGTTATGATCATTATTTAATGTTTGAATAAAGTTATTTTGGATTTAAACTTGTTGTGGGCATCAGAGAAACTCTTCTTGATATCTCAAACAACCTATTATGAATGTGAAAATATGGTGAATATGCCTGCTAACACTTTGATATCTTTACTCTCCTTGATGCAAAAGAAAATCTAAATCTAAGTTCAATATTGAGATATGTAATCAGAAAAAACTATGACGGAATCAACAGGCCCCACCCAGCAGGTCCCAAAAGATCTGGGACCAGCTGAAGACGGACCCTTCAGCTGCCACTCCTGCAAGTTCACCTGCAAACGGACCCACGCCACACCAGCACCCACCAAGCCGAACTCCAGCAGCACCCACCTGAAGTGCATTCTGCTCAACACCCGCTCCGTCCACAGACACGCCGTTGAGCTCTGGAACCTGCTCGACACCACAGCCCCAGACGCCGCCTTCCTCACAGAAACCTGGATGAACGCCTCCTCATCGCCCGACATCGCCATCGCCATCCCGGACTGCTACAAGATCATCCGGAGGGACCGCGTCAACCAGACCGGAGGAGGCATCGCCATCATCCACAGGGACACCATCCGCATCACGACCAACACCGACGATACCCTCGCACCCGCCGAACACCTGCACTGCCAGATCCACGTCAACCCCAAGACCACCCTCAGAGGCACCCTTATCTACAGACCTCCGGGACCACGCACACAATTCAGCGAAGACATCGCCGACTTCATCAGCCCAAACGCCCACCCCTCCGCCGACTACATCCTCCTCAGGGACCTCAACTTCCACCTGGAGAACAACAACGACCGCAACACCACCACCCTGCTGGACAACCTCGCCAACCTCGGACTCAAGCAACTGGTGACCACCCCCACCCACCGTGCCGGACACACACTCGACCCGGTCTTCTCTTCCAGCAAGGACATCGCCTTCAGCCACGCCACGGGACTCCACTGGACGGACCACAGCTGCATCCACTTCAGCTACAGAAAGAACACGATCCACCACCACCAGCAACAGGTTCCCCGCAGAAGCTGGAACAAGATCACTGCAGACCAGCTCGCTACTTCCCTGAGCAAGAACCCTCCCACCAGCACAACGAACCCCAGCCAAGCGGCCAACAACCTCACGAAATGGATCAGCGACTGTGCAGACGACCTCGCCCCTCTGAAGACCCCGCCAAGCAGACCCGGCAGCAAGAAAGCCCCATGATTTAACGACGAACTCAAGAGCTCCAAGAAGAACTGCAGAGCAATCGAGAAAACCTGGCGCAGAGACCCAACACCGGACAACATGACTGCCCTCAAGCTCGCCACCCGAAAACACCACCAACTGATCCACGCCACCAAGAAAACCGCATTCAAGGAATGACTGGACAACAACGCACACAACAGCAAGGAACTCTTCAACATCGTGAAAGAGCTCTCCAACCCCAACGCCGGAGACAACGACATCACCCCTTCGCAAGACCTCTGCAACTCCCTCGCCTCCTACTTCCACAACAAGATCGCGGACATACACAACAGCTTCAGCACTCAACCAACGCACGCCACAACCTAACCACCATCCCCCACAACCACCCTCCGCGCCTGGACCCCGATCAGCACCAAAGACAACATCCACACGATGAACTCCATCCACTCCGGATCTCCGACAGACCCCTGCCCTCACCACGTCTTCAACAAGGCCGACGCTGTCATCGCACCCCACCTGCGGGACATCATCAACACCTCCTTCGACACCGCCACCTTCCCGGAGAGCTGGAAGCACGCCGAACTCAGCGCTCTACTTAAGAAACCATCAGCCGACCCCACCGAACTCAAGAACTACCGCCCCATCTCGCTGCTTCCGTTTCCGGCTAAAGTCATCGAGAAGACCGTCAACAAGCAACTGGCCGCCTTCCTCGAGACGAACGGTTCCTTTGACCTCTCGCAGTCCGGCTTCCGGGCCAACCACAGCACCGAGACCGCCCTGATCGCAGCCACCGATGACATCCGAGCCCTGCTCGACAACGGAGAAACAGCGGCCCTCATCCTCCTGGACCTCTCCGCGGCCTTCGACACTGTCTGCCACCGTACCCTAGTACAGCGCCTGAGCAACGTCGGAATCCAGGAGAAGGCACTGGAGTGGATCATCTCCTTCCTCGCCGGAAGGACACAGAGAGTTCGCCTCCCCCCGTTCAGATCGGAGGCCACCGAAGTCATCTGCGGCGTTCCGCAAGGCTCCTCGCTCAGCCCAACACTCTTCAACGTCTACATGAGCCCCCTCGCAGCCATCGCACGCCAGCACAACCTCAACATCATCTCCTACGCCGACGACACCCAGCTGATCCTCTCCCTCACCAACGACCCAGCCACCGCCAGAGCCAACCTGCACGAAGGGATGACAGACGTAGCCAAATGGATGTCGAACAGCCGCCTGAAACTGAACTCGGACAAGACGGAAGTCCTCATCCTGGGATCATCACCCTCCGCCTGGGACAACTCCTGGTGGCCCCCCGCCCTGGGCAGCGCACCCAAACCCACGGACCACGCACACAACCTGGGCTTCATCCTGGACTCCTCCCTCTCCATGACCAGACAAGTCAACGCCGTCTCCTCATCGTGCTTCAACATCCTGCGCATGCTACGTAAGATCTTCCGATGGATCCCCACCGAGACCAGGAAGACGGTCACCCAGGCCCTCGTCACCAGCCGTCTGGACTACGGCAACTCCCTCTACGCCGGAACCACCGCCAAACTCCAGAAGAGACTCCAGCGGATCCAGAACACCTCAGCACGACTCATCCTGGACATCCCCCGCCGCAGCCACATCTCCGGACACCTGAGAGACCTGCACTGGCTCCCGGTCAACAAGAGAATCACCTTCCGGCTCCTCACCCACGCACACAAAGCCCGACTCAACCAAGGCCCAGGATACCTCAACAGCCGCCTCAACTTCTACGCTCCCAAACGCCAGCTTCGATCGACCAGCCACGCCCTCGCCGCCGTCCCCCGCATCCGAAGAGCCACCACGGGAGGAAGGTCCGTCTCCTACCTGGCAGCCAAGACCTGGAACTCCCTTCCGACCCACCTCCGCCTGACCCAAGACCACCTCGCCTTCAGGAAGCAGCTCAAGACCTGGCTGTTCGAGCAGTAGCGGACCGCCCCCCCCCCAGCGCCTTGAGACCCTCCGGGTGAGTAGTGCGCTATATAAATGCTTTGATTGATTGATTGATTGATTGATGGACTCACTGCGTGCGAATCGTTCGATAACTTTATTTCGGTCGCAACGGACCATAAAAGTACAAGATAAAATAGATGCATGGCAAAGATTAAAAAAATAAATGCCAGTACAAATATAAATTTAAGCTCATCATTTAAACACACATTTCCAGAATTAAAACTGTAACTAAATCCATTGTGGTAATACAGGAATAAACATTAGACGCGTTATCGAAAATAGTGCATACGAGTTATGATTTAAAAACAGGGATGATTCCTAGTAACCCATTGCTTCATCAATAAGTTTCCTACGTCTATGCTACATACCGTGCAAGAAGCGTGACACAGCAAAGATAATGGGAGGATGCATATCATACTTGAAGACTCTATGTGCTTGATCACACTGGCGAAAACCTAGATTCCTACAGATTGGTATCACCCAACGTTTACGTATGGCCTGTTACACTGGGCAAAAAAAAAAAGACGTGGGTTTCATTTTCCAGGTGATAATTGCAAGTTGGGCAATCCCTGCTCTTGTTGCTGGCCCATTTGCAAGTAAACAACTTGAGCGGGAGGGTGCCCAATCTGAATTGCATATGGAGTTTTCTTGCAAGTGAAGGAAAGATCAGATCCAAGAATTCTTCCCTTTTATAGTCCACTTTGACTTGCAGAAACTCGGTCGTCAGTCTACCCACTCCTGAACTTGCATGTATAGATGTTAAGTTATGGCGCCAGGATTGGTGGACCAAATCCGCCTTATGCAAAGCTGGGCATGCTAGATCCGGAGAGTCCCAAAGTTCTGGTAGGTCTATCCTGATACTAACTGCCTTGATGTGGGAAAGCCACGGAATCTTCTTGCCTTTCAATGCGTCCCAGATTTCACTAAATTCATGTTTATGACAGGCAAGTTCTGGCACAGACAATAGTCTTCTCCAGTACATTAATGGCCGCAATGCCATTATCTCCTCAACAGGGAGAAGGCCAAGGTCCATCCGAAGGCGTACGAGTGGAGTACTCACAGGGAGATCCAGTAAATTCCTCAGGAATGCATGTTCCACCTTTGCGATATTGGTAGCTTTATGGTGGCCCCAAAGTTCGGCCCCATACAATGCGGCCGATGTGGCCTGCACATTGTAAATTTCGATGATAGGGGCGGCAGGCTTAAACACGGACTCTCTATACAATTTCTGAATCCCCCCACCACTTTGGTTAACTTGAGTGCAGCCTTCACTATCTGAGTGTCCCATCCCAGATGTTCTCCCAAGGTAATCCCCAGATACTCGAAGGTCTTAACCCGTTCAAGGGGGATACCACCCAGGAGGGGATTCAGGCGAGTCTGCCTAGGAGGATTGAGAATCATAAACTTAGTTTTATCCAAGTTTATCTCCAGACCCCTGGTTGCACAAAAGTCCGCAAAACCATCCAGGGTGCGTTGAATGCCCGTTGAAGTCTTGGACAACAGCAAAGTGTCGTCCGCGAACATCAGAGCGGGCACCCGACCCGTGACTAATCCCGGCGCATCAGTGTCCTTTGTCCCCAGGAGGTGGGTTATGAGCCCATTGATGTATAGGGAGAACAGAGTGGGGGCCAGGACGCACCCCTGGCGCACCCCCTGGTTCACCGGAAATCATGCAGACAATTCATCATGCTTCCCGCACCTGACCTGCGCATAGGTACCTGCATCGAGCCTAATCAGCACATCCAGGAAGTATAGAGGTAGACCAAGTTCCCTTAGTACACCCCACAGCTTACCCCTAGGAACCAGGTCAAATGCTGACTGCAGGTCAACGAAGATCATGTAGAGGCTGCCACCCTCCACACTCACCGTTTGCCAGTAGATGACCTGGAGTCTAAATATCTGATCTAGGGTCGATGTACACAACCTGAAACCGGCCTGATAAGGGGTTAAAATCTCATTTTCCTCCATCCAGCACTGTATCCTATCCAGAATAGTCCGTCCCATCGATTTTTGCGTGACATCAATCAGGCTGATTGGTCTATAATTGGACAGTATGAGGGGGCAGCCTTTGTTGTAAATGGGGACTATTTCGGCACCTCGCCAGGTGTCCGGTACATCCATACCTTTAAGTATGGCATTGAAAAGTGCTCATAGATAAGGAGCCCATATCTTTGGCTCGGACGAAATAAATCCCCCGGTAACTTATCCAAACTGGGCGCCTTGTTAGGTACCAGTTTAAGGATTGCAGATTCTACATCCAGATACGTAATCTCGCTGTCCCCCTCCAGTCGGCACTCGTGGTGGAGGCTTGAGAGTGGGTTAGCGAAGCCCTCCTCCCTCTGCTGTGCATACAACCCTCCGAAGTGGGACTCCCAGGCTGCGGCAGATATGTTTGGTTCAATAGCCGTTTTGCCCACCCTACCCCCACAACTAACAATTGTCCAAAAGAGTTTTGAGTCTTTGGATTTAAGTGCCATTCTAAGGTCTTCCTACTTATCGGTCTCCCATTCTTTTTTTCTTTAAGAATAACCCGCTTATAATTGAGGCGGCTTTGCTTTATCAATGACCTATCCTTTGCTTTTACCGCAGCTGTCAAATCAGTCTTTGCTTTCCTGGAGTTAGCGTTGTACCATGGATGGACCGAGGCTAGTTTTACCTTTTTACTTCCTTCTTTGTAAAACACGTCGGAAAGATTATTAATTAACTGGTTATGTATTTTCAATGGTTTGTCCTCTAATCCAAAGTATGAAGTGGATACCTCCACCTCACCCATCTCTCTTAGGAGAGGGACTACCCTTTGATAGATTTTAGCAAGTTTTCTTGGGTAACCTTGTATGCTAGGCCATTTGACTCTACGCCTATTGTTGGTTAGCATAAGCGGAGGGTCCATAGTGCTTGGCTCAGAGGCCGGGTTAGTCAGTCCCATACTGCCTGGTTTAAGCATCAATACGAGAGGGTTGTGGCCGCTATCTTTCCTAGGGTGGATCTGGAAGTCTTGAACCATGTCCCACATTCGGGTTTCCACCAGGATATAGTCAAGGATAGAGTTGTGCCCATCTCTATTAAATGTCATTCGACCAGGTCTATCCGATTTAGTCCTTCCATTGCAGGCCGTGAGAGAGGACAAAAGCGTGAGAGAATTAATTTGGAGCACCAAGGGTGTCCATGCTTTTACTACCTGAATCTTGGGGTCTGGAATGGACCAATACTGGTCCTCATCGTCTGGGCTGTCTGAGCTTGCATCAGGAAGGGGCTCAAACTGGCAATTAAAGTCGCCTCCCACGATTAAGTTGGATCAAGGGCTGAAATGAACTGCATAAGTTGGTCAATGGCTCCAGACTCCTTCCCGCTCTGGGTGGGTCGTGAGTAGATGTTTATTAAAGCAGTTTCACTGTTGTCTGGGAATGCTAAAAGGACACACTGCACATTGGGGGAATTAGTTGAAATCTGCGCCACCGTGGCACCCACATGAGTGCCCACCCAGATGCTTAGTCACCCCGAAGGTCTACCCCTGCCCTTCGTAGTTGCCAGCGTGCTAAATGTAGCGAACCCTCTCCTCTGAGTTTCCTCCAGGGCCCACGTCTCCTGAAATAAGCAAAGATCGCATTTCTCAACATAGGATTCCCAATCTGGGCACAGGAGGATGTTCTTAATCCCGGCAACGTTCCAATAAAGAATCTTAATAGAACCGTTAGCCTTACTCACCAAAGTTTCATTAACTGCTATATTGGAGCTATTGTCTTGAGCAAGAAGGTTATCAGTGGACTTCTCATTCCCTCTAGAGTTCCTGCCCCTTGCCCATGGCTCCCTATCTTCAGTCCCTCCTGGGTCCAATGGGGGAGCAGGACCTCTAGTGTCCTCAATGTTTGTTAGTAAAGAAACACTGGGCACAGCTCCCACCGAAGTTGCCCCGCTGCACCCCCTCGTCGTGCCCTTTACGGTTTCCCTAGCTAGCCCTTCGACCAGAGTGCTAGGAGAGTTAATGAGAGGAACATTTAGTTCTTGGCTTCCTCTAACTATTGGCAGGCCCTGCACATTACAGTGGGAGAATCGGTTCTGGCTGCACTTTAGCTGTCAGTCAATTTGATCAAGGATACTGTACCTATTACTCAGGGAAAGGAGGTTGCCTCTAGGCTGATTAATCTTACCTCCCTTTCAGGCAACTTCCTCAAATTTGGCCCCATAGTCCAGGTTGACAGAAACCACCCATGACTGCCCTACTCTGGGGTTACAAGAGGCAGCTGGGTAAAAATACGTTAGGGGGAGGGAAAGGATTTGAGACCCTGAGTCAGCTGGGACCCAATTACAAATATGGTTCACCAACCGACTGTCCCTGAAATTAATTACCACACAGTCTCCCCTTATGTTTTTTGCTCGCGGGCCCACCCAGTGGACATGTCGAACAAACAAAATTTCACTTAGTACATGTTGAGGAAGTGGCCTGTTAATATTCAACTAATGAATACATTTTTTTTTTAGCTCGCCATAGTCCCCTCTTTTTCCCTGGTTCAAAGCTGGGACCCCTGCGAGGACTGTCACGTAGGGGACAGATTCAGGAGGGAGAGCTAGGCTTTTTAGGTCGCTAACTGGCGCCTTTCTAGTTATACTACTATGTGGTCGGGTTTGAGGATATTCTGTTCCTCTACCCCCGTGTTTGCACTATCTGTAGTCATAGCTAGCTGATTGTTCACAGCACTATCCCTAGATTGGGAGATGTGTTCATTGGCCTGTGGTAAATAAATAAATAATTACCGGTACTATTTTTTCTATGCATTCACTGAATAGGATAGCTCAATAAATAAGAGGCAGAATCCGTGGTATCTGAGTCATACGGGCTTTAATTAAGTGGCTCGAGCCAATGGACCATCGGGTTCCATCACCTGCTAAGGTTCAGGAAGGGACAGACACAGGAAAAAAGGGGACAGCCTACTGTCATATTAACATCATACAGTATATATAGTAAAACAGTACAATTGCATTGAATACAGTAGGCGTAACAAGTGACAAACGGAAGATAAGAACATATGGGCGTAAAAAGAAGGCGTGCACAGGGCGTGCACGGAGGTGTGTGAGGTGAACGTCACAGAAGTGTCATAAGTGGGTGGATACATGGAGGGGGCTACCTGGGCAGCTGGAACCTTTAACCTACTGGTGCGCGCAAACGAAACATGACGTGTAACTGGGGAGAGCTGGGGGCTCTGACTTCTAGCACTAGAAGAGGAGACTGAAGTCTGGGATGTCAGAACGACCTGTACCTATAGCATATCTGATATCTTGTGTTTGGAGTACATATTGCTTGAATCTAAAAGTCATCAGGGCAAAGGCTACTTGTCACTAAGGCTAGTGCATGCATATATCTCCTCATGTATTGCGTGTGCTATGGATCTTCTACGGACACTAATTCAGTAATTCACTTGCCTGGAGACAGGAAGACTAGACTATAGATGAAGATGTTTATGTGGTTCGTTAGCTAGGAATGTGAAACCGGGAAGCTGAACAGATAACTGTAGGCATAACATATTCTTGGCAGACAGGCAGGCAGGCCAGGCCGGGCACCGCGCTGCTTGGCAGGGAGTAAGTGAAGGGTCAGGGATGCGGGCGGGGCTGCATCTCTCCTCGGAGTGGTTCAGGAGACTTGAGGCTTGAATCTGGTGTCCGGGCCCTGTGAGGACTAGAATCGGGTGCAACTCGATGATTTATCGTGCACAATGTACAGACGTTGGCAACATAGGCCTAGAAGCCTAATTCACATTGCTTTAAGAAGGGCTGGATAACTGGCATACTAACGTTGGACACAACTGTAAATGCGTCTTTATTCGGTCAAGGGTGTAAATATGCATATTAATCATGCACATATAACATATGATGGGGAACACGTAGGGACACATAACAGGGCAAAATTCAATTTTCCTCATTCCCTCCTTGTTCCCTATGTTTCCTTCAGGAAACATCAATATTCATGATACCATCTATCTGTTCATACAGCATCATTTGCTCGTCTTTTATCTTTTGGGAATAGGACTTTGGACGGGGAATACAAGATGTAGCGCACAAGCCGCAAATCGCAGGGCCACATTGTAAACAAAGGCAACAACTGAATATGATCATTACTACTACTCCTAGGAATGACAGTACTTTCCATCCCCAGGCAGATATTATACTCCAGAGCCAACCGGACCATGTGCCTGGATTCTGGTGTAACTGATGGGCTATTTTATGAAGTCTTGTTATTAATATTGTTAATAACGCACCGTCTTGTTATTGCTGAATATACAGACGGTGCGTTATTAGGAATGAAAACGCAACAACTAGATCCGATGACTCTACAAGCTCCGCCCCTATCGGCCAGTATGACGTCAAGAACAAGGCGGTTCTGAAGGACAACAAATCTCATAGCAGATTGCTCTTCTGTTAAGTTACCTAGGGCGGAACTAGTCTCATTCACTACTGCTTCAAGGGTTCTGGTTAACCTGCGTATTAATTTACTATTCTGGATAGGTCCTATGAAGAAAAAGAAACCTTTATTGAAATCCGTATACTGTTCTAATGCGGTTTCAGTCTGATCGACGATTGGCGACTCGATCTCCCTTCTATGTCTGACGTGTACTAGATGTGTATTTCGGTGATAATCGGATGGGGCTAGGAAAACTGGTGGCAGTAGGAAGGCAATGTAACATGTTCCATCCCAATCTAGGGGCAAACGTACATATGCGGTCTGACCACATATAAAATAGGAATGACGTGAAGCTTTGAGAGTAGATTTCCCACTGTCACTATACTCGACCACAGTAGTACAATCACTGTGTCCTAGATGTACTGAACCATTCTTTCTAACACATAATTCGCCTTTCACTGGTAGGACTGTTACAGAAGGTAAGTCTGGAGCGGTCTCGGACTGAACATTCAAAACTATGAGGTTGGAGGAAAAATTACCTAGATCATATACTTCATTTTCTAGATCTAACCCTGTCCTATGGGAAAGACCTTCCTTGTCTGGGAAACATGTTCTATTCTGAAGGGACTTATCGTCTAAGGATGATGTTAATGTAAACCATGCTCCACACGAACCATTGTGTGAAAATGGATAGGGAAAGAGTGGCAGAACTCCCTTCGGTGTCTGGAAAGGGGGGAGTCGACCACACACCCAACAATTAGTGGCATTGCTGGTCTGGTGTGAATAGTGTAACATACGAATAAAAGTATTGTTACGCATTGCAAGTCGATAGGATAACTCGTGAGGGGGTAGTTCACTGAAAGTGTGCTCTACTGTATCATTAGAAGAAAGATGTACATGTGAATCAAGAGGAGGAAAAAATACATGTAGCGTAATACTTATGCATGTGATCGTAAGACTCAGAAATAACATAAACAATAACGTAACAACACATCTGCTTCGCAGACTCTTACAGTAACGTATTTTCTTGGAGTTTCGTCTATCTCTCTCACTATGTGGGTCTATCTCATACATGTCAGGAACCCGTCTAACCGCTTCACCCGAGAGGGACTTAAACAATTAAACGCTGTCTGACTTGCTAGACCTTAACTTGAGTTTATACTCCTGCTGCGGAGTTTTCTCTAACAGGGGAAGTTTAGAGTCAGTATCGGGGCAGTCCTTGAGAAAAGTCTTTGGACGCAGTCCATGGAAACGCTTGATGTGGCTGGAGTGTAGCCAGCCCTTCCGGCCTTCCAGCTTCACGGCAGTCCTTGTGGTCATCAGAACAAGTTTCGGCTCCTTCCAGCGGGGCTCCAGCGAGCTTGAACGATCGAAATTCCTAACGAGGACTAGGTCGCCTGGAACGACCTCGTGCGGTTTCACCTGGGTGTTGTCTGGAAAGGCAGCTGCGACCTGTGAACGACAAGAGAGTAGTGCAGACATCAAGGAAGCTAGGTAATCTGTCAGCATATTACTGTCAACATCGGTGATTTTAAGTGGCATAGGTGTACCCCACATGTTTGGGGGACGACCAAACACTACTTCAAAAGGTGACAGACCAGAACGGGAGTGAGCGACCATTCTCATGTAGAAAAGGGCAACCTGCAGGGCTACCATCCAATCTACACCTTTCTCTGCACAAACCTTCGCTATACGTACTTTCAGAGTTTGGTTGTGTCTCTCGACGAGGCCAGCTGCCTCGGGGTGTCGCACACAATGGAACTTCCACTGGTACCCTAACAAAAGTGATACTTGTTTCATGAGTTCGGATGAGAATGGCTGTCCGTTGTCTGAATACACGACCCTCGGCAAACCATAGCGTGGGAAGAACTCACGAACCAACTGCCTGGCAGTGGTCACGGCAGTGTAATCTGGGACTGGATATGCTTCTGTCCATCTGGACAAAGCGCATACAACTACGAGAACATACTTGAAACCTCGGCATCGGTCCATCTGAATATAATCCATCTGGACGACTTCAAAAGGGTGGTCAGGAGGATGGAATCCACCTTGTTCCACCGAAACACCTTTACCTGGATTGAACTTACAACAGATCATGCAGGTACGCACTTTCTGCTTAGCTGCTGCTCGTAAATGCTTGTTAAACCAGAGGTTCTGGATACTATCTAACATGGCTTTTTCTCCTAGATGTGCTGGACTATGTGCTGTATTAATAATGACTTGAACCATAGAGTCGGGGAGAAACCATGTGGCTTTTCCCTTCGTCAACCATCCCTGATCTGTCTGGACCCCTCCTTGTTCAGACCATTTCTTGATTTCGTCTGGGGTAGCATGTGACTGTATGTCTAGTACATCTTGTGTAGGGTCCTTAACTGTCATACAAGTCGTCTGGTCTGGAACGTCTGTCTTTGTCGTGTTAACTGGAATGTCTGGAGTCTGAGCGGTAAGCTTGGCTGTTCGATCTGCTAGATCGTTACCCTGGGAAATGGTGTCAGTGGCTTTCGTATGTGCTTTGCACTTCATAATGGCAATGGCTGTCGGTAAATGTATTGCCTCTAACAGAGCTTGAATGAGGGGACCATGCTGAATCTTGGCTCCATGAGAGGTCATGAAACCTCTTTCTTGCCAGAGGACTCCAAAGTCGTGTACGACTCCGAATGCATAACGTGAATCTGTATATATGTTTACTTTCAGGTTCTTAGCTCGTATGCAAGCTTGGGTCAGAGCGATGAGCTCTGCTGCTTGAGCAGACAGGGTATCAATACGATGTGTTTCTATAACTTCAGTTTCAGTAGTCACTGCATATGCGGCTACTAACTCTCCTGTACTTGTTCTCATACATGAACCATCCACGTAAAGTGTCAGGTCTGGGTCAGGTAATGCAATGTCCGTCAAGTCTTGTCTTGGCTTTGTCATAATGTTAATAACTTCCACACAGTCATGTGTGGCAGGGTTTGTTGTAATCGAGGGTAACAGCGTAGCAGGATTTAATATGTTGCAGCGTCTGATTTCTATGTGTGGCTGAAACAGTGTCAGTTCATATCCTGTTAATCGTGCAATTGTCAAATGCTGAGTCTGTGTTCGGTTTAAAAGAACTTCCACGGAGTGTGGAACTTGTACTGTCAGGGAGTGTCCTAACACTATGGAATCACTTTGTCTGATAGCTAGAGCTGTGGCGGCAACTGATTTGAGGCACGCAGGCAGAGCCTGGGCTACTGGATCTAATGTGCTAGAAAAATAAGCACAGGGCTTGTGTTGTCCTGCTTGATCTTGTGTGAGAACAGATAATGCTGTACCATCACGTTCAGTAACAAAGAGGGTAAAAGGCTTGCTGTAGTTTGGTGTCGCTAGCACAGGCGCATTACATAAAGCTTTCTTTAACTCATTAAAAACAAGTGTATGTTCCTGGGTCCAAGGGAGGACAGTCGATGTCGCTGCCTCCTGTGTTGTCAATTGTATCAGTGGCTTGGCTAGATATGCGTACTGAGGAATCCATTGTCTGCAGTAAGAAGTGAGGCCGATAAAAGCTCGTACCTCCTTCTGTGTCTTGGGCTGTGGAAGATGTGCTATTAACTGGATACGGTCAGGTGTCAACTGTCTACCCCTCTTGGACAGCAAGTGTCCAAGGTATACCACTTGCTGGACACAGAATTGCAGTTTCTTTGGGGACACCTTGTGCCCCATCTCTGCCAGAAAATACAAGACGGTCAGTGATGCACGTTCGCAGTCACGTTCTGTACGGGCTGTGATTAACAGATCATCGACATACTGGAGCAGGGCAGTGTCAGTTGGCATGTGAATACTGTCTAGTTGTCGTTTAAGTGCTTGACTGTAAATACTAGGACTTTCTGTGAAACCTTGAGGTGCTCCTGTGAATTTATAGCTTCTTCCATTTAAACAGAATCCGAAAAGGAACTGGCTGTCTGGATGAATGGGGACACTAAAGAATGCGTTCTTGAGATCAATAACAGTAAAGAACGTAGCTTCAGAATCAATGGCAGTCAATAGGGAAGAGATATCTGGAACTACTGGGTACTGGGGTATGATACATTTATTAAGTTCTCGAAGGTCAATCACTAATCGATAAACTGGAGGTGCATTTGGGTCAGTACGTTTAAGAATCGGAATGATAGGAGAATTACATACATTGGAGTCAGTTTCTACAACTACTCCTTGAGCAATGAGCTCGTCAATGATTTTCAATAAGGCTGCTACAGCCTCATGGGGTAACTTGTATTGTCGAATTCTGGGTAATACAACTCCTTGTTTCAAAGTGACACGATATGGTGTAATGTGCATACAACCTACATCAGTTGGACCTCGCGCCCATAAATGCTGTGGTACATTCAGTAATCTGGGATCAAAATCTCTTAACACATAATGTCCTTTAAAATCACGTAAAAACAATCTCACTCCTTCCGGAGAACAGCATATCACAGCACCTAATTCTTTCAATGTTTTAATACCAAGTAAATTTTCAGGACATGATTTCGTAAGTAACAAGTCTGTAGTTCGGGATAAAGGACCAACTTCTAGGGAAACTGGTTTCGATATTTCATTAACAATAGGCTTTCCTGAAAAACCCAGGGAAACATTTCTTGAGCCTGAGAGTGGAGCCCCTGGAACCTCGTCATGACTGATGGTAGTCCTACTTGCCCCTGTATCAATCAGAAACTTTCTGTCTTTCCCTAATACCTGACTGTGTACATAGGGACCTTCTTGATCTACAGGAACCTCGATGAGAGGCAAGCCAACCTCCCTCTCTAGGCTGTTTCATGAATACTGCTGATATTCTGCATAATCTGACTGTGCATACTGGTACATCTGTTGTGTAACGTGTTGTGTGGCAGCTATAGGCCGCGGTACTGTAACTGTCTGTTGTGCGTTCTGCGGTGGTTGCGAACTCTGCGGAACCTGTTCCTGTCTAGGAGGACGCGGTCTCTCTTTCGTCTTACCTGTAGCTATGTTGTGTTTCAGAACTGCACATTCGTTTATGTAATGACCTGGCTGTTTACAGTAATTGCATGTCCCTTTAACGGGAGCTGCAGAATGAGTAGTCTGATTCGTACCCCTCTTCTGACTATCTATTGGAACAGACTGTGCAACTAGTACTTTCATTTTCGTGTCTTTCATACGTCTTCTTTCGTGTTCTTGCTCTTTCCTGATTCGGTTCTGGTGGTACTGTAACATCTGTAACATTTGGGACGGGGTATTAGCTTGCCAGGTACTCTCGACTTTTAGTACTCGGTTTTTAACTTGTGGTAGAGAATTCTCAACTAGTTTGGTAACAAAAAGATGTGGATACGACTCACTACTTGTTTTCAAGCCGCTATTGATAATGAAGCATTTCTCAAATCTGGAATAAAAATCACTAGTGTCTTCGTCTTGTTTCTGTTTACAGGCTGAGATGGCATCCCAATCTTCCTTTTTCGTGGCTAGTAATCTTGGCAAGACCTGTATTAACAACTCGGGCAATTCTTTAGCTTTATCCCCGAGACCAGTACCTGGAACTCGTGTGTTATCTTCGTTCTCTAACGCTGTCCAGTCAATCTTTTTCTCTCCCACCTCCCATTCTTTTTCTTTGAGTTTTTCATATATGCCCGCAGGCAGCAGGACCTTTAACATTTTGATGATATCAGGATACGTGTATTCTCCCATACGGAGCATGTCTTTTAATTCACGGTGGAACCCTGCTGGATCTTTATCGTGACAGGGCACTAACTTCTTCATTTCTAGTAGTTCTATTTTCGTTATAGGGGTGTAAACAAATACTCGTTCGAGGTCACCCCCCGTTCCCTTAACAGGATGCACTTCTCGCAACGGATTCTGTCTATCTACGTAGAATGGGGGTGGAACAGGAACAAAGTGTGGAGTCAGGAACGTTCTGTATTTGTGGCGCTGTTCTAAAATGACACTAATCAAATCGGTACCTAGACCTTTCCATCTGTTTAGGAGTAACTCGTTCAATACATTATATAAAGGACCTGGATCAGAATGCTGATCCTCGTACAGTGTAATGAGGTGCTGGATCATGTACATACCCACCAGTCGCTGTTCGCCTGGGGGAAGCTTCAGAAACATTCGAGCTACTACTTCGTCTGAATACGTGGTAGAATCACTAGTCCATCGAACTGCTGACCGGGCTAGTTCCTGTTCATGCCTGGTACTAAGCTCACTGTAACCTATTCGTAGTTTCAGAACTTTATCGGTAGCCTGGAATAAATGTTCAAGAGAACACTGTTCTGGTACGAGAGGAGGAAAAGCTCTCTTGTAGTCTAGGCGTGCGTGTCTGTCAAAAGGTCTCGTCCTACCTACATACGCTATTCTGGTGGGATTCTCGGTGTCTACATCTTCGTCTGAAGAGCCATTCTCTTTCTCGGCTACTCTCCTTGCTTTCTCCTTCTCGTGTATGCTTATAATTTCTTTACGAATCTTTCTGTACATGGTTTCTATACAATTTTGTGTCTTGTGTTTTCCATCTGCTATATTGTCACTCCATCTTGTCAGGACCTTCATCTCGTCTTTGTCTTTATCAGGATGATCCTGTTCTCTTATTAAACAATTTATTAAAAATTGCAAAATCATGCCTTGAATCTCGACTTTCCTGTGTGCCATAGCTTCGTGAATACTTTCTGGTTTCTCCCCTGTTCGGATGAAATGATATATTCTGTCTAAATGTTCCTTCATATCTGGCATGGTAGTCAAAAAGTTTGCAACTCGTCGTAAACGTACGGAATATAATATCATGTGATCTTCGCCTGGCACTGGGTCATATCGGCAATCAGTAAGGTACTTTTTGAGGGCTTCGTACGTAGCCACTTTTGGCGTGCGCTGTAATGCTGCGTCTCTCAGCGTCAGTCGTTTTGTTTGAGGCGGGGTGATAGGAATACCTCCCCCTGCTCCTCCTAAACTAGAGTCGTCAGTCAATACTGAATGTGCGGCTGCTGGTAAAGTGACTGGTAAAGTAGGCGTACGAAATGTGGGTTGGTCCTGGGGTACTGGCACATTAACAGGATTCCCGGGACCAACGGCTGGAGGCACAGTAATTACGTTATTAACAGGGTGTTGAATTTGAACAGGCGGAGTAGGATTCGTATTAGCATACTCTGGGACAGTGTTCTCTAAATAAGAAGAAAGGAAGATTTCAGCTGCAGTCGGTTTATGACGTAGCTTAGTCGGGACCAATGGTGGCGGTAAATTACAGGGTGCTTCCGGGGTCGCCTTCGACAAACCCTCGGCGAGAAGAGGATACATACCTTTAATAAGGGCATTTCTTTGTCTGGCTGACTGTTCTGCTCTAACTCGTTCACCTTCTTCTAGCAATTCCCTTTCTTGGGCTTTTTCTGAGGATTCCCTACTTAGTTCTGCTTTTCTGAATTCTTTTTCGGTTCTTTTATGATTTGATTTGATTGATTTGATTTTGGGTTTTATAGAGCGCATAGCTGCCCTAGGGCTTCCCAGCGCTAATGACCACTGTCCTGTGGGGTGAGGAAACAGGGGGGAGGGCTCAGGGGAAGAGTAGGGTCTTTAGTTGTTTCCTGAACCTGAGGTGATTGTGTTCTTGCCTCAGGGAAAGAGGAAGGGCATTCCATAGTCTGGGGGCGTTGTACAAGAACAGGCGGCCGCCTGTTCTGGACTTCCTGATTCTGGGAACGTTTGCAAGGGAAAGGGAGTTTGATCTTAATTGTCTACTAGACTGTTGTTTTGTCACAAGTGGCCTAAGGATGGGAGGGCCTTCATTGTGCATAATTCTATGAGCTATGCACAGGGATTTGAAGTTGACCCGTTCCCTTACTGGCAACCAGTGCAAATGGTTTGGAATGCGATTCTTTACGCCACAATTCTATGGCATCTTTCTGGGATTGTCTGGCTTTCTTTTTCCATAATGCTTCCTCTACTCTCATGATGCACTCGGCATCCCATGTTCCTGAAACAGGCCATCTACATTTCTCTTCGAGATCTTTGGTATAGTTCACCCATAAATCTAGATACAATATGGCATCTAAGCCATGTTTATGATACATGAAATGTCCAGGACTGTCCCTGGGAGGGACAGGAACTGATTCTTCGAGTAACGCTTTTCTGGTTTTTATCTGACGTAACTTTGAAAACAGAGGCATCTTTGAACGTACTTGAACTCGAACACAATACACAATGAACACAGTAATGAATAGCAAAACAAATCACTCATACCACGACATCAAAAACACATGAAATAAAAAACAGTTCGAACAGATAGGTAGTATCTTCGAAAACATAATGCTAGAATTTCTCGAGAAGAACAGACTTACTAGAATTACTGGATGCACTGCTAAAACAGTACAGAACATACCGGTCTCCTAAAGAGACACGTCATACCGTATCCACCTAAGTGAACACGTCGGACCGGATCTGTGTACCCAAACCCGTCGGACCGGGCACAAATTAATGAACCCGTCTAGATACTTTCCCAGCAACGGTACTCACCGGGAAGCAAAACTGAAGGCCTCGGACTGGACTGGACTGCTACGACGTCTGGTTACTGCTACGCACTACGCATGCACTTCGGGCTTCGGAAACAGGTGGGCCTCCGGATACCTCGGACCTTGCTCTCTCGGCTTGGGCTCTGGTCGGAACGATCCGCCTTCCTCACCGCCTCGTCTGGATGCCGGACCGCAGTCTACGTCTCCTCCGTGGGCCTGAGGGAGACTTGAGCAGAAATATCTGCAGGTGCACAGTAGGGGTCCGTCACGGCTGTAGAAGGGTCAGGGGGCCTGCGTTACATCGCCGGCGCGTGGGGAAGGGGCTCGTCCCTATTCGGGCGCCATTATGTGGTAAATAAATAAATAATTACCGGTACTATTTTTTCTATGCATTAACTGAAAAGGATAGCTCAATAAATAAGAGGCAGAATCCGTGGTATCTGAGTCATACGGGCTTTAATTAAGTGGCTCGAGCCAATGGACCATCGGGTTCCATCACCTGCTAAGGTTCAGGAAGGGACAGACACAGGAAAAAAGGGGACAGCCTACTGTCATATTAACATCATACAGTATATATAGTAAAACAGTACAATTGCATTGAATACAGTAGGCGTAACAAGTGACAAACGGAAGATAAGAACATATGGGCGTAAAAAGAAGGTGTGCACAGGGCGTGCACGGAGGTGTGTGAGGTGAACGTCACAGAAGTGTCATAAGTGGGTGGATACATGGAGGGGGCTACCTGGGCAGCTGGAACCTTTAACCTACTGGTGCGCGCAAACGAAACATGACGTGTAACTGGGGAGAGCTGGGGGCTCTGACTTCTAGCACTAGAAGAGGAGACTGAAGTCTGGGATGTCAGAACGACCTGTACCTATAGCATATCTGATATCTTGTGTTTGGAGTACATATTGCTTGAATCTAAAAGTCATCAGGGCAAAGGCTACTTGTCACTAAGGCTAGTGCATGCATATATCTCCTCATGTATTGCGTGTGCTATGGATCTTCTACGGACACTAATTCAGTAATTCACTTGCCTGGAGACAGGAAGACTAGACTATAGATGAAGATGTTTATGTGGTTCGTTAGCTAGGAATGTGAAACCGGGGAGCTGAACAGATAACTGTAGGCATAACATATTCTTGGCAGACAGGCAGGCAGGCCAGGCCGGGCACCGCGCTGCTTGGCAGGGAGTAAGTGAAGGGTCAGGGATGCGGGCGGGGCTGCATCTCTCCTCGGAGTGGTTCAGGAGACTTGAGGCTTGAATCTGGTGTCCGGGCCCTGTGAGGCCTAGAAACGGGTGCAACTCGATGATTTATCGTGCACAATGTACAGACGTTGGCAACATAGGCCTAGAAGCCTAATTCACGTTGCTTTAAGAAGGGCTGGATAACTGGCATACTAACGTTGGACACAACTGTAAATGCGTCTTTATTCGGTCAAGGGTGTAACTATGCATATTAATCATGCACATATAACATATGATGGGGAACACGTAGGGACACATAACAGGGCAAAATTCAATTTTCCTCAGGCCGGGGCATTTAACATGGGTGGATTCGCTAAGATGTTCGGTACTAGCAGTACGGAATGTTGCACAACTACATTCTCAGACCAGTGAGAAGCATCACACTAAGGCCTTAGCGACCTTGCTAGGGTAACATTTTCGCTGGTTACTCGTGTACCGCCCTCCTCCCCCTGGGCAACTGCATGCAGGTGTTCAAATTGGATGAGTCTGTTTTCCAGAGCAGTAAGTCTTTTGTGGAATGGCATACATGACTTAATAAAAATACTTTCTATTTTGTCCCAGAAGTCTTCTTCCAGTTCAGAGGGCCAAGCAACATCCGAGATTGGTGGAATCATAGGCACCTGATCAGTCTGCTGAGGCACAACAGGGTTATTTATAGTCATTGGTTGTTGTCTTTCCCCCTCTTTGTCTCGTATCGAGATTTTGGCTTTGCTATTGTTTATGGGTGCTCCTCTTCGCTTCCTTTTGGAGTCTACTGCAGGGACCTTGTCTCCCGTTTTTAAATTGGTAGCTTAACGGGTTTGGAGTCTCAACATAGACCGGCCCTGTACATCATGATTTTGTACAGGAGTGCCTTGAGCGATTGCTGCTACGTCCACACTTACTACGGGAGCCAGTGAGTTGATTCCTGTTGGTGCTTGGGAGCCGCCCTCGCCGTTTTCGCTATTATCGTCCAATGAGACAGAGGCAAATGATCCCTGCCAATTTGGCGTTTGAGCCTGTGCCAAACGGCTCAGCGACGACCGTGTGTCGAGGGCGGGATCCATGGATAGCCTCCTCTTCATTATTTTAATTTCATGTGCGAGCATGGAGGATGCCCTAATAATAAACTGGTCCAGTGTTCCTATGATTGACCTGCCAGGTATAGACTTTCTACCTTTCAGTAAGAATCTACAATTTATCGGTGTTTGCAATCATGTAGTGTAGCTACTAACCTTCATTTAGATGATAAAGTGCAGGCTAAAGAGGATGGCCCGTCCCGTCCTCGTTCGTTCTCGAACGAGCTCAAACGGGAATGCCCGGCACGCGCCCGCGAGGCGGGAGAAAGTACTCAGAGAAGTACTCCCGCTTGTAGGTGGGAGGGGCGGGTGATGTACCTGTCGCCCCCGCGGCCTCCTGGGGGTTGTGGTCCGTCCTTATGCCCCGCAGTCTCTCTGCTCGCTTCCAAGCTCCACCAGCGCAGCGTCTCCCGCGGAGCGGGAGTTGCAAGAAGTTTTTAAAGATCCCCGCTTGTAGGTGGGAGGGGCGGGTGATGTACGTGTCGCCCCCGCGGCCTCCTGGGGGTTGTGGTCTGTCCTTATGCCCCGCAGTCTCTCTGCTCGCAGTCTCTCCGCTCGGAATGAACAGGCCCCACCCAGCAGGTCCCAAAAGATCTGGGACCAGATGGACTCACTGCGTGCGAATCAGTAATCAGTCTTAAACTGCTTACTGATTGCAAAAACACCAGTTTCCGGTGTATAAAAGTAATTTACAGAGCTGTTTTATCAAAACAAATTTTTTGCAAGTCGTTATTTTAGCGACTCAAAATAGCGTGTCACGTTTAATGAATCTGTAATGGTGATTTGCTGTCCTTATGTTAAATGGATTTGCAAATTGCGATTAGGATCATTTTGCACATTCAATTTACTGAGAACTCGAAACAGGTGGTAACTATGTGCAAACTAGAAAAATAACCCCAGAATGCATCTGCACTTTCAACAATGGTGACCTTATATGTGATAGCAAGAATAATATGTATAATGGCTGGTCTGCAGAGGAGAGCAGGAGACAGGAGGGGATTTTTAGAATCAGAATAACTATTTTCATCAAACTGAGGAAGAAATATACTTAAAGTATAGTCTAAGAAGCGCTGTAACATTGTAATCATAACCGATTTAGACCCACAGCTTGAGAGTGATACTCTGCAAAGTAATTCTATCTCCACTCATGTGCAGACTTTGAGGGGTGCATGCATCAAAATTGTAATCGCAATTTAGAATGCATGAATCCCAAAGAGTTTCAGATTGCGATTCCTAGGGTGTCGAAAATCACTCTACCTCATTAATATAAATGAGGTAAATCGCAATTTGCGACCGCCTAGGAATCTCAAAATTCTCAAGGATGGTGACCTACTGAGATCAGCAGACCACCATGTCTGTGATTGCTTTTAAATAAAGCAATCTTTTTTTTTTTGAAAATCAGCCTGTTTTCCTTAAAGGAAAATGAGATGCTTTAAGGAAAAAAATGAAACATTTTCTTTTCATTTTTTAAGACCAGGCAGTGGTCCGTGGTACCACTACCTGCTCTTAAAAATGCTTTTACCACTATTCACAACTATTCACAACATTTGCGAATGGGTTACCACCTACTTGAAATAGGTGGTAATATGCAAATGTTTTGCAACCGCATTCACGGTCACAAAACATACATGCATACTGTTAGGATTCAGTATTTGGAAGGGATGCCCTAAACACGCCCTTTCCAAATACTGAATCGCACACCGTTTTGTGGTTACTGACTCGCAAATTGGGGTTTGCTACATCTGAAAAGCATTTCTTGCATTTGCAAACGGGCCAATAGCTTATTGTAGTTACCAAGGTGTTATAGGTGCATCTGGAGGAGGTTCATTGAGTGCCCTATCTAGAAATGTTAGTGCATTCCTCGAAGCAATGTCAATACAAATTAATATGCATATTTATTTCCCAAGCAATGCACTTGAATTACAAAATACTAATACAGTAGTTTATAGGAATAGCAATTGTCCACTTCTAATTAGCTGTCTAGATGGTACACATGTGATTATCTGCCCACCATCTAACTATGAGCATTTATTTTGAAATTGAAAAAATACTAATTCCCTAAACATACACAGGGTGCAGGAGAAATAAAAGGTGATTACTGAACTTTTATCACAATTTTCAAGCATCACCCATGATTCTTTCATTTTCGACATAATGACAATTACACAAGGCTACAAAGGGGAGAATGTGAGGATGGATAGGTATTCGGTAATTTGTTTTTAATTAATTGTCCCTATTCATTTTATATTATTTAAGTATTGTTTGCTAGCATGTTATTTGTTGCTGCTGGTGACAGTGTCTACGCCTTACCGTCCTGAATCAGGACTCCTGTTCTACCCCCTTCTATCCTATGAAGCGATGCCATCACCTCAACCACATGAAGAGTCAAAAGCAGCTGGTGAGCAAGTAAAGCGTGCCAACATACAAAACATATTTTGCCTGTGACGTTTTAAAGTCAAATATTTGTTATGCAATATATCGAAAAATGCTTTGTAAATCATAATATTCCTTTATTTTCATTGATGGTAATATATGTATTAACATTTTGGAATGGTTCTGATGTTAAACAGCAAAAAACGAAGTTCTTCTCTAGCATAATTCTTTAATGCTTGTATTTGCCTCGAGCAGATGTTGCAGCTACTACATTCTCCTCAAGCCACTGTGACTTCTGCTTCTATGAAGATTCATAGTGTCATTTGCAGAAAAACTGCTGACATTGGGCTGATCCTCATTTTAACTGCCCCCACTTGTGTGCCAAATGCAATTTGGGGTGTTTACATTGTTTCCACAGCATTATCTATTTGAATAAAGCCTCTAGCGACATCTCCAGTGGAGTGCCCCTTTTCAGCTTGTAAACTCACAGATGGTGTTAAAATGAGGATGTAGCATGTCCAAGGTGATTTACTGACCAAGCTAAGCCATCAATACGGGCTGAATAATGCCATTCCCTATGTCTTTGACTCAAGTTATCCTAATGTAAATCCAAGCATAAACTCTTAACTGCACCAGTCAAATTATCGAGTTTCTCATTCATGGATATCTGCTTTTCAAGAAGAATATTGGCAATGTTTTGTGGGTCTGATGTAATGCATTTATCCATGGTTGTCATTTTAAGATTGACCATTTGTATTTGTTTTGTTACAGGTGCTTAAACTTCAGAATTGATGACTCCAGTCCACCAAAGAGTTATTTATTTCTTGACCGTGTCCACATCATGATGTAAAAGTTGCAGCCCGATTCGGCATAAAAGGAGAAATTACCTCCCAAATACATTCATCCAGAGGAGTGAGACAGGTGTGCATTTTAGCCCTTTTCCTTTCCTTGATCTACATAAATGACATAATCAAGCACTTAATAGGGCTAGGAAGGGATTAGTCGAGAATGGAAGGTCAACCAATACCGATCCTGCTTTATGCAGATGACCCGCTATTGATTGCCCACACAGCAAAAAGCCTTCAGGGGTTACTGGATCACTTTGTGGGATTTTTGGAAGACTTAGATGAAAAAATAAACTATTCCAAAACCTATACAATGACTTGTGGGTAATTAAACACCACAATATGGCATTTTAAAATGGGGGGCGCTCAGCTAGAAAAGACATTATATTATTTAGGAATAACATTCAGCTCATGTCTTTTGTGGAAATCCCTTCTCACTGTGAAAACACAACATCTCACCAGGAACATCAAGGCAATTTTACGATTTGCATGAAAACTTAAACGTAAATGATTGCTTAGATGATAATCCTATATAAAACTTATTGCATTTCCACATCACTTTATGTCGCTGGAGTATGGGGTATTATAAAGTAGATGCACTGCAACGTTTGGAAAATGGTTTTATCCGTAGACTGCTTGCCATCCCTAAACATTCTGCAAATGTTACCTTCCATGAGGAATTGGGTTTACCATATGTAGATGATCAGACTGGTTTAGCCCTGCTCCTCCTGTGGATTAAGTGCTGGCAGAACCCGGAGTCTTCATTGGTAAGGACATGTATTATCGACTGCCTATCCTAAGTTAATTTCAATAAGATACCTCAGTTTGCTTACTCAAAAAAGCTTTCTGGGAAATAGGTCTAAGGGAAAGGTTTTCTATTCCACAAATGCTTGGCTCAAACTGTAACCAGATTCAGAAGCAGAGATTCCTAGAGCACCACATGGATGAAAGATTATTGAGACTGCAGTCAATGCAGACTGTTGACTACAAGTGGCAACTGTTAAGAGTATACAACCATATCTACTGTGGATTGATAATCCTATTCACCGGTCCTATCTATCTCACCCTCTTTAGATTGAATGTAATCAATTTTAAGGTTCCTTTTCCACTTCAATGTGTTTGGCAGCAGGAATCAGCTCCTTGCCATTGTGATAACACAGCAAACCAAAGCTCATGTCACTTTGGGCCTGATTAGGATGTTGGGCAGTCGGGCCACTGACAGGCCATCGGTGGCGGTCCGACCACCAACATCCCTTTGGTCCAACTACCGAATCACCATACTGGCAGTTGAGCCCACAGCTACCCGATAAAAGACTGCCGCCTCAGCCAGGATCAGGGATGGCAACGGGAAGGCGGTCAGAGCATGTCCCAGCATGGAGGCAGCGCTAAACAGGCTCCTCCATCAGGATTACAACATCCCCTTCCACCACCATGAAAAGGTTGTCAGATAGGGATATTGGGGGCCCCAAACAGAGCCCCATCCATTGAGGGCCACTAAAAAGTGGTCCTTGGGGCTCATGCAGTTCGAAAATTCACCTCTGTGCACCTTGTGCCATGCACAACATGGCACATGGTGCACGGACGTGCAGGATGTGCATTCACGTCATCGGCATGTGTTGCAGCACTATCTCATGGCTGCAGCATGTCCCCGCCATGTTCCGGATTGCCAGCTTAGCAGTCAAATCCAAATAGGGCGGTCACATGCTTGTCGGCAGTCTCCTAACTGCTGCAATAGCGTTCGGTTGTCTGACCGACAAGCATCAAAATGATGAACTTTATTCAGTTTTGCCCATTATATTCAGCCCCAAGGTTTTCCTTTCTTTCCCCTGAGTTACGTAAGGATAAAATAAGATGTATTTAGGTAGGTTTGGAGTTTTTTGCAAACACTGACTTATTTAGAACTTTGTCTTGCAGTATTGAATTTTAGCTAGAGTAAGCTAGCCATCAGAAAACGGTATGAACTTTTATTCGGTATGAAATGTATGCGGCATGGTATGATATCTAGATTATTGTCAATCAGGGCACACTTTTATGATATTTTAGCACTTTAAGGCAGTGAGGTTTAGTTTTATGTTTTAACAATCCCCCCATTTGTAATGAGAAATTGTACTCCTTTCATTATTTTACATCGAATGCTATTTGTATGCATATTTCAAGTTTATTGATGATTCAAATGATTAAATGCTTTTATGGCAAAATGCTGAATAAAGATTTTAAACTGAATTGTATGATGTGACATGTGCAAGGCAATTTGCTGAATGACTTAAGCCTTCAATACGGGCTGAATAATGCTGTTCCCTATGTCTTTGACACAAGTTATCCTGATCTAAATCCAAGCCTAAACTCATCATTCCATCAGTCAAATTATCAAGTTTCTTATTCATGGGTAGCTGCTTTTCAGAGAGAGAATTTGCAATGTTTTGTAAGCCTGATATAATGCTTTTGTCAATGGTAGTCGGTTTGTGATTGACCAGTTGTATTTTGTTTTTGTTGCAGGCGCTAAACCTTCAGAATTGATTACTCAAATCCACCAATTATATTATATTTTCCTTCTATTTACATTACACAAATTTTGTTAGGATTGTGTTTTGTCAAAATCAGTGATTTTGAGTTCCTTCTCTTCCATACTGTTGTCAAGGCTTAAATACAGGTTCTGGCCTCACACCCTGGGTGTTTCATTCAACACCTTCTTCAAGTTACTGTGTATGCTGTGTAACTCAGGGAATCATAGTTGCAGCATAGAGTGTAGTGTCCTGGCTGCCAATATCGATAGGATTGTCTAGTTGACTGGGAGATTCATCAAGGCCCTCACCTTCAGAAACAATGCATCCTCGAGCAGGGATATGTGTTTGAAAATGGAGTAACGTTTAATTTGTATTATCTGGTTATCGAATGGTCATTTTTGGAAACTACATCTTTCATAATGCACTTTGAAAGAACACTTAATTTAGAGGTTAATCTACAATGCTAAAATAATTTGCTCATTAGAGACACAAGAACCCTAAACCTTGTTAAAGGCATAATTGTTTTAATTTAGCAAAGCCTTAAGTAAAAACAAAATTGGCCAGCAATGCAATAGTACACTTACCATGGGAAGAATTCAGTTGAGTACTGACATCAACTTGCAACATCAATACTCTACAGTCTTCAAATGACCAACATTTCTGGTTATGATGTCATCAGCCAATGCCAAAAGTGGCATTTGCTATTTGTGAACTGATTTGCCATTTTAAAGAATAGTAAAATGTGATTACCTAAATAGCGTACTGACAAAATACAACTCACAACAAACATGCAAGTATTGTTTTACATACCTATTAATGATTGCCAAATTGGGATTGAAAAAATAGCTCAGCCACCACTGTTCAGGAATTCTCACTCCTTGGAGCAGTTTCCTCCCATCATCAGAGAAGCCTTCTCGAGTCTCCCAATGAAGGTCAGATCAGGCTCTGCGGTGGACTGTTTCCCCCCCCCACATCTTAATGGAAGTTTTCATCTCATGTCCCGATCCCCCCTCGAGCTATTGAATAACTCTCCTACTCAGTGGGCAGTCCCAAAGGCATTTAAAGAAGCAGAAATTGTTCCCATCTTGAAGAAGGTAGGGGCAGATCCTTTACCCCTCATGAACTATTGCCCCATCTCCTTACTTCTCTTCTTAGCCGAGATCCTGGAAGCTCATGTTGCCAAACTGGTGGAGTCTTATGGTGTGGCAATAGTCTCCTATGCAGATGATACACAACTGGTGATCAATCTGTCCCGTGATCCAGTTGTGGATGCTGAGAATTTCTCGGCCTGCCTTGTGGCACTTGACGGCTGGATGAAACAGAACTGTCTCCGCCTCAATGGCAACAAGACGGAAGTTCTTATTGTAGGTCCATGTCCTTCCATCTGGACCTCTGCTTGGTGGCCCACTGAACTGGGCTCTGTCCCGGTCCCAGTAGACACAGTTAAGAACCTTGGCTTTCTTCTGGACTCTAAGCTAGCCTACACCAATCATGTGGGAAAGGTCGTGGGAAAATGCTATGGACTTTTGAAGGTCCTAAGGAAAATCGTGGACCTATTACCCCCCAGCTCTAGAAAAACTATGGTACACGCCTTGGTCACCTCACAGTTAGATTATGGGAACTCCCTCCTATGTGGACTTAGTAAAAAGAGCCTAACACAGTTGCAACGAGTCCAGAATGCAGCGGCGAGGCTGGTCCTTAACCTCCCTAGGAGAGCCTCTGGGAAACATGCATTACGTTCCCTTCATTGGCTCCCAATAAAGGAAAGAATCAGTTTTAAAACTATGTGCATCACCCACGCATAGCTCACAAAAAAGCTCCTCCATATCTTCAGGACCTGCTTCCAATATATCGCCCTTCACGTCCTTTGAGGTCGATGGGTAGCATGCTATTAGTGGTGCCTCGGATACATAAAGCAAGGATGGGAGGACGCTCATTCAGACTCCATGCCAGCAACGACTGGAATAACCTCCCCATCGAAATGAGGATGGAGCCGTCTGAAACCAGATTCAGACAGAGGCTGAAAACTCACCTTTTCCCCAGGATAAACTCAGCATAGTTCTCCCGTGTCCGTGTGCTCAGCCTCTGTTGGTTAAGCTGAAGAGTTGTAGGTAGGGTCGTCAGCGCGGGGACGCACTGTTCTCTGTGCAACCAAGCACTTAACAAATGTCATAAACTAAACTAAACTAAACTCATGTTGCAAACGGCCTCTGCTCTTTTATTGAACAATCCTACTTTCTTGACCCCCATCAGGCTTGTTCCCGACCTTCTCACTCCACTGAGACTGTTATCGTGATGGTCCTAGATGAATTAAGGAATGGGGTAGACAAGGGCATCACACAGGCCCTGGTGCTTCTCTATCTCTCTGCCACTTTTAACAAGGTCAACGACAAACTTCTGTCCAGCAGCATCAGAAATAGAGGGATGCAGGGCCTGGCCCTCAAGTGGCTCACTTCCTTTCTTGAGGATCGCTTGCAAGCGGTACGCATCAGTCAATTCCATTCCTCCAAAGTCAAATTGACATGTGGGGTTCCGCAGGGCTCCTCCCTTCCGCTGCACCTTTTCCATTTATATTTGTATTCCTTTATTCAATCCCTGGGTGAAAAGTAGGTGTGCACCTTCAACTATGCTGATGATCTCCAACTGATTTTTGACATTGACAACTCTCCCGCCTCCATCTCTAACTTTTAAACAACTATGCAATACATTATTAACTCGATGAATGGTAACCACTTAAAGCTGAATCCCGATAAAACTGTATTGATCCTAACCCTGGAAATCCAACTTCTGTCCGCCAGAGTTGGGACACCCTCCCCCCACACCTTCTGTCTACATCTATTGAAAGCCTCGTCATCACTATTGACAGCGACCTGTCCATGAAATCCCAGATTGGGACAGTGCTTTCTACCTGCTTCTTTCCGCTTAGGAGGATCAGATAGATTAGCAGATTTATTACCACTGATGCGCTAGACCAAGTAGTACTGGCCTTAGTCATTTCTCATATTGACTATGCCAATTCTCTCTACTTTGGTATACCAGCATACTAATCCAAAAGACTGGTGAAAATTCAGGCCGCTAGATTAATTTATCAACAGCGGAGGTGGCACAATGTCACCCCGATCGTAAAAAGTTACATTTGCTTCCGGTTGCTGGACGCGGTGCATTCAAGTTGGGATTCATCAGATTTAAAGCACTCTATGGCAATTGTCCAGTGTTTGTTTCTTCTCAGTTACAGAGATACTTCCCTACTCAAAATCTTAGGTCTTCCCACCTCAACCTCTTATTTACTCCTTCTTTCAAATGTAAGATACTGGGGGGTTCTAAGATTTGCGGTCCGGGCCCCAAAATTCTGGAATCATCTTCCTCCAGACATTAGATTGATCGCTTTGTTTCCTCAGTTCAGAAAGCTCTTAAAGACCTGGCTTTTTTTGCCCGGCGTACAAATAAACTTCTTAGCGGCAGAACTCCCTGGACCTTAGTGCCATGAAAACATATGGTGTGCGTGCGCTCAATAAATACTTTTATCATAACATGGGACAAGTAGCCAGCACTGAAGAAGACAAAGCGAAAGCGTTCAGTGAATTTTATACAACCGTACACAATTCCGTACTACTGAGCGAGGTGTCACAACTTGAATACTTGCAGGATCTAGAGTTACCCCAATTGACAGCCAATCAAAACAAGGAGCTGAGTAGTCTGATTATTAAGGACGATGTACAGACAGCAATCAGTGTTCTTAAACTGCATATGGGCCCAGTGGGTTTACAGCCTAGTTTTACAAAACATTTAGCTTGTACCTAATTCCTCATCTCACGCACATCCTACAATTAGTAAAGCATTACTCTTGGTCATCCCCAAAGAAGGGAAGGACCATTACTTTTGTGCTTCTTATAGGCCTATAGCCCTGCATACTCAATGTTAAAATCTAAATTAAAATCCTGGCTACTAGGCTGGAAAACATACTTCCAGACTTGATTCACCCACATCAGTCTGGTTTCATTCAGGGGAGACAAACACATGATAGCCTAAGGAGGATGATCCACCTGGTTGAAAAGGTCACCAAGAAAAAAATTGCAGAAATCATTGTCGTGCCTGATACTGAGAAGGCCTTTAACTAGGTGGATTGGCCCTTCCTCTTTTATACAAATTTGGATTTAGTGAATGATGTATAGCAATGGCCCAGGTGAACTACACAAATCTGCTTTCACGAGTGATGGTTAAGGGAGTGGGCCCAGACATTTCAAATTTAGAACGGGGAACACACCGAGGGTGCCCAATGTCCCCACTTTTATTTGCCCTCAGTATAGAACCACTGACTGCCAAAATATGAGCCCGCCAGGAATCAGCAGCATTCCCTTTAGCTCAGTTGATCACAAAATTTCACTTTTAGCGGATGATGTGTTACTCACCCTCACCTCCACCTCCACATCAGTATTTGTCTTGCAAAGATAACTAACTTGCTACAAAACAATGGCAGGCTATGGCATAAATCTTCCTAAATCCTAATCTTAACCCTGTCCACAATGGAGATAAAGACATTGGTGATATCAACTCCCCTCCAATGGACCAGAAAGGACATCACATCCGGTAATCAAGATCACCCCAATAATTTCTGACCTAACTGCCCCCATTGCTCCGACAGCTCAAGGCACACCTTAAAACTTTGGGTCCCAATGTATTTTACATGGTTAGTATGTATCAATGCAATTAAAATTATGGTCTTGCCCTGGATTTTATACCTCTTCCATGTTCTACCGATAGAGCTACCTAGGGGATTTTTCTCAGAGCTCAGATAACTGAAAATATGCTTCATATGGCAAGATCGTAGTGCACACCTCTGTTTTAGACAATTGCGATTGAAAAAAGAGGTAGGGGGGCCTGACACTGCCTGACTTTTCTCTATACCGCAGCACAACTAGAAGTGATATCCGAATTGGCAATGAGAGAATGAGGCAAACATTGACTCCATATGGATAGGGCAGTGGTTGGGACAGACTATGAAATGCCAACTAAGATAGACCCCTAATGCATACCTCAGCACACCTACTTGAATGACGCTTCGGGTGTGGGACTCAGTGATTCGGATGAAGGGAGGGGATAGCTTCCCTTCCACCTATACCCCCATCCATTATAATTCCGCCTTTCCACCGGTCCTTATACTGGGGCCTTTTTATCCATGGAGAGAGGGGAGAAGTTTGACTATTTCAGACCTGTTTCATGTGAGGGACATCCTGACTTTTGAGCACGGACAGCAGGACTTTGGCTTACCAGCCTCTGAAAGATATCATTATATTCAACTAAAACACTGGCTCCTCCATCCAGACATGCACTTTGGGGCTACCAGAGATCTCTCCCACATTGAAGAATTTGTGTGCCGTGCAGGAGGGATAAAGGGTTCCATCTCTTTTCTTTTGTTTACGTCCATATGCTTGACACCTTCCACACGACCAAACGCTACCATATACATTTTTGGACAGAGATACTGGGTGATCCCATACCAGAAAAACAATGGCAGAAGTTACGGAGGGACATTCCTAGATTCAATCGCTTCTTAAGTTTTAGGGAAGCTCACTGTAAATTATTGTTTGATTGGTGCCTATACTCCACCACACTTTGAATATACAACTTTAACACAACTGACTTATGCTGGAGGGGATGTAGACTATTGGTTGTCTTCTGACACATTTGGTGGGACTATCCGATCATTACAACCCTCTGAGCAGAAATTCTGGCATAAATTAAAACCATAATGGAATACCCTCTCCCGTCTACATCAGGATTTTCATTGCTGGGTTTACGAGACGAGACTCTGAAACGTTAGACTTATAATGACTGGTCTATTTTGTGGCTATGTCTAGTTGCAGCTCATATGGCTATTGTGGGAGAAGGGAAAAAGAACACTGGACCCTGGCTTTCAGAGTGGCGCACAAGGCTGTGGCAGGCCATGATGATGTAACGCATTGTCAGATATTTTAATGGATAACTACAAAACTTTCAATATCACTGGGGCCTGTTGCTCTGTTTTCTCTTGGAGGGTCTTCCACTCACCACTTGTCCAAATTGCATGAGTGCTCTGCACCTTTTCCAGTACAGAACATCCTGAGAGACCCGAAAGTCACTTCCCAGAGACAAAGGATCACGCATATAGTGCTCCTAAACCACTGGCTCGCTTACACCCATCACTCAATATTCAGTTTTGCAACACTCACTCAAGCTTTACTTTTGGGAATTTTAAGGGGAAAGGAGGATACATTGAGTTCAAGATTTATTCATTGTGACGTTGAAATGTTGACATAGATGCATGTGATTTTACTATGTGTACTAGAAATGCCCATTTGCTCTTGACCACCTGACATCACCATTAGCAATTTCCAAGTGCTATTCCTAGAAGTCTTTATTTTGTACTTTGTAAGCATGCAATTGCACCCTGTAAAATTTAATAAGGAAAGTTTGACAACAAAAAAAGTAGAGAAGGAATTGGGGCCTTTCTATAGAGGCATTAGCTTTGAAAATGGTGGTGAGCCCCACATAATATTTGGATTTGCCCGACATTAACATGATAATCTAGTTCATGTTTATAGCTTAAGCAGTAGCTTGTTTGATTATTGCTGCAGCTTGGCTGAGACCTGACTCCCCAAAAACCCTGCAGTGCCTCTCTCGATTGGTTAACACATGGAATGTGGAAAAAAATCAATTTAACTGCAAAGGTAGGAGAGCAAGGAAACATGGAACCCGGAGATGGGTCCCTTTAGCAGAGTGGGTAGAGTGCAGATCTAGAAGTGAGGACTGGACCTTATTGCATGGTGTTAATAGCATAGTAGGAGCCTCAGCCATGGTCCATGGTTGTTGTGTACTTTATAAATTATTTTGGGGCAGATGTATCAATATTCCATTTTGCGATTTCTAAATAGCGATTTTTAAGGAATCGCTATTTAGAATTAGCAAAATGGAATGTATGTAAAAAATTGCAAAATTTTTAGCAATTCCTTAATCTTCCTTAACCCCTTCGATGCTCATGACGGAACGGTTCAGTCATGAGCGACGGTTGAGCTGTGCTCATGACGGAACCGTTCCGTCACGACCACACCCGTTTCTTAGAACGCTCAGCACAGCGCGAAAATTCGCGCCGCGCTCAAGCGGTTAATTGCAATTAATGAATAATTTCTCATGCATTCCTATGGGCCAGGAGGCCCATAGGAATGATTGTGAAATAATTCTCAAATTGCGAATTCGCAATTTGCTACTCGCAAATTGAGAATTATTTCAAGGGTGCAGGGGTGTCTCAAAGACACCCTGCTGCAACCCTAAAATGTACATGTGTGTGCATATGGTGCACATACATGCCCTATGGGCATTTGTGTGCGTCACATGCCACCTTCACAAATGCCAAATTGTGCATTCTTAAAAGAAATCGCAAATTAACATCAACTACAAGTAAGTCAATGGGTCGCATTCCGACTCCACCCACCAGCGGGTGAACCCCAGGAGCATCATGGTAGATGCAGTTTTGTAGCGAGTGAGCTATTTCGAAAGTTCGTGTGTATAAGCAAGGTTGCAGCACCAACTCTGGACACCGGTGTTTCGGAATTATTGTTCCTCGTCAGCAGAGTGTAGGTCGGTCAGGGGCTTGCTGTGCAGGCTGCCAAATGTTCTCAGGTTGATACCTCTCAAGGCGCGGGTGCGGGATCCGAGCTCGTCAGCTCATAGCTCGAGGGAGCCATTTAAGTAAGTCAATGGGTCGCACTCCGACTCCACCCACCAGCGGGTGAAACCCAGGAGCATCATGGTAGATGCAGTTTTGTAGCGAGTGCGCTATTTCGAAAGTTCGTGTGTATAAGCAAGGTTGCAGCACCAACTCCGGACACCGGTGTTTCGGAATTATTGTTCCTCGGCAGCAGAGTGTAGGTCGGTCAGGGGCTTGCTGTGCAGGCTGCCAAATGTTCTCAGGTTGATACCTCTCAAGGCGCGGGTGCGGGATCCGAGCTCGTCAGCTCATAGCTTGAGGGAGCCATTTAAGTAAGTCAATGGGTCGCACTCCGACTCCACCCACCAGCGGGTGAACCCCAGGAGCATCATGGTAGATGCAGTTTTGTAGTGAGTGCGCTATTTCGAAAGTTCGTGTGTATAAGCAAGGTTGCAGCACCAACTCTGGACACCGGTGTTTCGGAATTATTGTTCCTCGTCAGCAGAGTGTAGGTCGGTCAGGGGCTTGCTGTGCAGGCTGCCAAATGTTCTCAGGTTGATACCTCTCAAGGCGCGGGTGCGGGATCTGAGCTCATCAGCTCATAGCTCGAGGGAGCCATTTAAGTAAGTCAATGGGTCACACTCCGACTCCACCCACCAGCGGGTGAACCCCAGGAGCATCATGGTAGATGCAGTTTTGTAGCGAGTGCGCTATTTTGAAAGTTCGTGTGTATAAGCAAGGTTGCAGCACCAACTCTGGACACCGGTGTTTCGGAATTATTGTTCCTCGTCAGCAGAGTGTAGGTCGGTCAGGGGCTTGCTGTGCAGGCTGCCAAATGTTCTCAGGTTGATACCTCTCAAGGCGCGGGTGCGGGATCCGAGCTCGTCAGCTCATAGCTCGAGGGAGCCATTTAAGTAAGTCAATGGGTCGCACTCCGACTCCACCCACCAGCGGGTGAACCCCAGGAGCATCATGGTAGATGCAGTTTTGTAGCGAGTGCGCTATTTTGAAAGTTCGTGTGTATAAGCAAGGTTGCAGCACCAACTCTGGACACCAGTGTTTCGGATCCATTGACTTACTTAAATGTCTCCCTCGAGCTATGAGCTGACGAGGAACAATAATTCCGAAACACCGGTGTCCAGAGTTGGTGCTGCAACCTTGCTTATACACACGAACTTTCGAAATAGCGCACTCGCTACAAAACTGCATCTACCATGATGCTCCTGGGGTTCACCCGCTGGTGGGTGGAGTCGGAGTTCGACCCATTGACTTACTTAAATGGCTCCCTCGAGCTATGAGCTGACGAACTCGGATCCCGCACCCGCGCCTTGAGAGGTTTCAACCTGAGAACATTTGGCAGCCTGCACAGCAAGCCCCTGACCGACCTACACTGTGCTGACGAAGAACAATAATTCCGAAACACCCGTGTCCAGAGTTGGTGCTGCAACCTTGCTTATACACACAAACTTTCGAAATAGCGCACTCGCTACAAAACTGCATCTACCATGATGCTCCTGGGGTTCACCCGCTGGTGGGTGGAGTCGGAGTGTGACCCATTAACTTACTTACATGGCTCCCTCGAGCTATGAGCTGACGAGCTCGGATCCCGCACCCGCGCCTTGAGAGATATCAACCTGAGAACATTTGGCAGCCTGCACAGCAAGCCCCTGACCGACCTACACTCTGCTGACGAGGAACAATAATTCCGAAACACCGGTGTCCAGAGTTGGTGCTGCAACCTTGCTTATACACACGAACTTTCGAAATAGCGCACTCGCTACAAAACTGCATCTACCATGATGCTCCTGGGGTTCACCCACTGGTGGGTGGAGTCGGAGTGCGACCCATTGACTTACTTAAATGGCTCCCTCGAGCTATGAGCTGACGAGCTCGGATCCCGCACCCGCGCCTTGAGAGGTATCAACCTGAGAACATTTGGCAGCCTGCACAGCAAGCCCCTGACCGACCTACACTCTGCTGACGAGGAACAATAATTCCGAAACACCGGTGTCCAGAGTTGGTGCTGCAACCTTGCTTATACACACAAACTTTCGAAATAGCGCACTCGCTACAAAACTGCATCTACTATGATGCTCCTGGGGTTCACCCGCTGGTGGGTGGAGTCGGAGTGCGACCCATTGACTTACTAACATCAACTACAAGTTGGTGTTAATTGGCGATTTCTTAACCAAAATTCGCAATACAAAAATTTTACATACATAGCATTTAATTAATCGCAAAAATTGCGATTCCTTAAATGCTATGGCAAAATGAGGAATCGCAAATTTTTGCGATTCCTTAATTTGCGAAATTTTGATGCATGCCAAAACATGCAAAAAGTCCGTTTGCAAGTCGCAAACGGCCGAAATTCTGCAAATTTCGGCCTTTGCGAGTCGCAAACGGCTTGATACATCTAGGCCTTTGTGTTTGTAATGCTCGGATCTGTGAAAGTGCACTTGAAATAAACTGTTGGAGGAGCCAAACCATTTTTTCTATGAAGGCGGGAGTCTACAGTATCTGAAGAATGAAATTCTGTTTAATTTATCGAGCTATTTATTTAGAAAGGTGCTGTATGAAGAACATGGCCCAAATGTAACCTACTTGTTCTGGCATTGTTGGCAATGTACTGATTTGTTTATTGCTGATGAATTTTCTGTTGTCTGCTCCACAATATAATATTAGAAAAAAAACGAGGTCCCATCAAATAACTGTCTTAAATCATATATTAAAAGCTATTGTTAAACGGTTAACCTAACAAAAACCAAGATAATTCTTCTTGGAGAACCAGCTAAAAGTCACAACATGATAATAGTTAACTTAACAATAAGGGGAGTCAAATCGTACCCTTATCTTGGTGTAATTTTAGACAAAAATGTAAACTGGAACGAGCACCATCAGACTGTCAAATAAAATGTACTGATGTGACTGCTGCCCTACGGTGATTCTCAACAAAGTACAGAGGCTAAGTAATTGACCAAAGCGGTTACTTATGTTAATATGAAATTAACATCCATACTGCTCTATGCTTCCCCAATTTTCCAACACAGAACAATCAGGATCTTGACTCAAATGTCATCAAAAATATACGAAAGCGTGTCAGTCTGATTGATAGTCAACAATGCATGGCCACACCACACCACAATAGAACTTTTCATTGCACACATCCGGATATATATCTGTAATACAATACCTGTGTGATTCCAAATCGGTGACAGAAAAAACTCTAAAAATATTAATCTTAGTAGACATCTACCTCAGTAACCGAAACCACTGAACTTTAATAGCGAGTACTATTGCTTCAGTCATAAACGACATTGATTTCCCACAACTAGATGATTTGTCAAAACTTAACACGATGGCCTTTAAACAACTAATCTGAAATAAAATAAGAATATCTTCCCATTTCAGTGATCTACAGTTATCTTCTAATAATAAGCATGTACAACTGATTCACAAATATCGTACTGTAGGGAGACAACAATATCTGAGCTCAGCTCTTGAAGCAAAGAACTTTTCTCTTACATTTCCTTAACTGTATATACACCAATTCTCGAATTTGAGGGACGCTAGATAACTCTAGGACGTAAATAAAAAACATGTCATCGGTGCAAAAAAGCAAATTAAACTATTGAACGTATAATCTGCATATGCCCCGAACTCTTACAAACTCAAAAAAAATCTCTGAGAGTATTGTTCAGACAATCAAACACATTTAACTGTCAGAAACGTCATTCAAAAGTGCCTCCAAGGAAAACGAAATGGTTTTACTGCATGTTTAAAGAAACTGTCAACAACTGGTTTTATTTATTGAGAACAGCTTAAAGAATAAGTAAAGGACCTGATTTGCCAATTTGGCAGCCAGGGTACTCTATTGCATTTGCGCAGGAGTACCCTGTCTGCCAAACTCCAAATCCGCTCATTTTTTTAGAAATCTCAAACCCATTAAAAACACCTTTAAAGCTATATGCAGTAAAACAAAATGGCGAAAAACTGTTCATTTAATAATATGTAGAACAGAACAACACCATACTACTAGTAGTTGCCCCCAATTTGGCGCACTATCCCACTAGTAGTGGCCCCCAATTTGGCGCATTAGTTCCAGCTGCTGCAGGGGGAGGCGTGGTGATCGCGCTGTAAAGCGCTGCCTCAACCCCCCGCGGTGCGAGACGCGCGCGGGCGCGCTAGGCGAAGCCCGGGCCAAGAGCGGGCCCGTCTGAGCCCGTCCGAGACAGATCGAGACTGGACTGGGCCACTTCCCTTTCATTTGTATTTTCATGAGTACTATTGTATGGCTATTTGCTCCTGCTGAGCTCTATCTATCTGGGTCGTGACTTTGGGGGTATCAGTGAGCAACTATCTTACTGTATATAAGCTAAATTGAAAACTACAATCTTTAATTTTTAGTTGCTGGTTCTGTTTGGTTAAGATAGGAAAGAATCATGGGAAAAACTTCCCCCCTCCGTACAAGGTCTAACACCACACAGAAATTCCCTAATCAAACCCCCACTACCCAGCCGAATGCGATTGATAGAATGCTTCAACAGGTCACTAGTGAAATAGAACGCAGAGAGAGGCGTCTCTCTTTAACACCGAATATCTCAAGTATTTCACAACCTAGGGAGACAGACAGTCTCCGGCTATGTCTAACTCACCAGTTCTCTACACTTCTATAGAACTACCCCCTGCCCAAGTCAATACAGCCTCAACAAGAACAGGTAGGCTGGGTGTGGGCAGGAAGGTGAAAACACAAGCGGACCAGCGGAAAACTGGTATCTCCAAGGGCGCAAAGCATGTAGAGCACCACTTAGGGCCAGCGACAAACAATACATCAGGGGTTGGAGACTTGGATGATTTTTTTTTTATGTTTAAAAGACCTTTATTATATGAAGTGCACATTACACAGCTTCCTGCTTACAACCCCTCTGGGTCAGCCGCGTGAATCTAGAACCTCATGAAACCTTGTCAGATGAACACAGCCGTATGGTTCGGCGGCGTTGAGCATTATATTACAGCACTTACATATAGCAATCTATTCAGCGTCATAGAAGTACAGGTCAGTGAGTTTTATTCATTTATAAAGCAGTGGCGGTGTCCGTCAATGTCGCCTGGCGGATTGTGGTCCGCTCCCGCGAAGAAGTGTTATGAGTAAGTGTGTCGGCGGGGTTCGTGTTCCAAGCGGGTGCGGGGCATTGAAGTCACAGGGCAATTCCGCGCAACATCATAAGTTCGTCCATTAGCGAGTGTCTATGTAGCTTATTTTTTTTTTGTTTTGTTAGCAAGAAAGGCTCATGTGGACGGTGATGTTTAGTTGGAATCACCTCGGCCATGAATGTTATTCTCAGTAGCCCCAGGTACGTGGCGCATCACGAGAGTTGTGATTCAAGTGAGAGACCGGTGTTGTGTAAGACAACCCGGGTCCATTTGCCCAATCTGAGATATTACGCTGGGCCGTCAATTCCGTCTGGCCGTTTGCTAGTGCTGCCGCGCTATATCATCCGCGGGAAGGAGAGGGGCCCGATGTGTAGGTTGGGAAGTAACAACCAAATGTGTGAATGCCACGCGTACAACGCGGCTGTGGACTAACTTCTAAAGAGCCTGGTCAAAGAAGGAAGGGGACCAGCGCATCAATAAAACAGCGGAACAATAACATGGGGAGTATATGCAAAAGGGGAAAAGGGGGCGTGGGCAGGTGTATCCATGTGTTATAAGGAAGTAGATGTAATGTTGCTGTGACAGTATGGGCCTGGTGGACGGGTGGAGGGTTGGGTCTTGCAGAGGGGGGGGAGGGTTGCCATCACGAGGGCATAAGTGGTATGACACTGGGACGTAGTCTGTGGGACAGCCCCCGGTCAGGTTGTACAGTGAGAGTGTGGTACATGGAGATGGGGGTGGGGCGATGTGTGCCGTTCCGCCGAACAATTGGGCATGTGTTGCGCGCTTGTCGGAGTGTGAGCGCAGCGTAGGCAGTGTTTAATGCGGTGTGTGCTATATGGCCATGGCGCGGGGGCGTGGGGAGGGGGGGCGCCTAAATGAGTGTGGGGGGTAACGGGTATGAACGTGTCTTATGGTGTCCCTTTTAGGGGGTATGGGGGCTGGGCACGGGTCCCGTCATGCAATCCCTTGTTCCAAGCATTTCTGCTGGAAGGATTGGAGGATGTCCTCCCATTGTTGCGCAATTGTGAATTTCCCAAGGCCTGCTGTCTCTTCTCGTCGTAAGACTGTGCCTTCCGCTCGCGTCCAGTTTGTAAGGGATAGGCACCAATGTCGTATATGTGGAGGTGTGTTGGCCTTCCACCGCTTGGTAAGCAGCCGTTTGGCCGTGATCAGTCCGAGATCCCAGTATCGGGCCGGTACCTTGTTTAGCTGTGTGCGCTGGTACAAACCCAGTATGCAGGCCTCCCAAATTCTCGGTACGTGTTCGCCAGTGCAATGCGTGAGTAGCGCTGTCACCTCGTCCCAATATTGCTGGAGGTTGGGGCGTAGCTAAAGCATATGGAGGAGGTCCGCTCCCACCAAAGAGCAGCGTGTGCAGGCAGTGTCCGTGACCGAAAAATATCTGTTTATTTTGTCCGGAGTGAGATAGGCGCGGTGTAGTATGTAGAGTTGTATGATTGTGAAGCGAGGATTACGTGGGACATTAACCGGCCTAACCAACACCATTGCCCACTCTTTGTCCGTCCAATCCCTCCCTCTGTCCGCCGCCCACTTCTCTCTCAGCTGCAAGGTGGTAGGATGTGTGTGAGTTAGGAGGGCCTGTGCTAGCCAGTGGATAATGTGGGAGCCAGTACTCATGACATGAAGGTATTGTATAAAGTGGTGCATCGGTAGCTCTTCGGATATGTCGCCCCAGGCGGCAGTCAGTGTGCGGACGAGGGACGCGTGCAATAGAAATTGCCCAGCTGGGAGGGACGTATCCTCTGCAAGGCTCGCAAAAGGGAGGAGAGCACCGTCGGCGTATAGGTCCCCTAGCGTTTCCACCCCTGCAGTGGTCCAGGCGTCCAGCATTCCAGTCGCCAGCGCCCCGGTTGCCGTCCGGGTGCACAGCAGGGGGAGTATCGGGGCATATGGTAACGTCGTCCATGTAAGGCGCATTTGGAGACTTGGATGATAGTGCCAATAAATCCCTTGAGCCCCCGGGTTGGGTCCCGCCATTGATACTGGAACTCAAATTGCACTTGGAACAGCTTATTAAAACTGAAATCAGAGACGCAATGAAAAGCATTACCAAATTAAAGACCTCTATAGATGCATGGGGAACAAAAATAAATGCTGCTTTGAATATTATTGACTCTTCTAAATCGCAGGTTACCTTGTCTCCCTTTGTACAGTATCCCCCACCCAAAGGACTGAACAATGCTTTACAAGCGAATCAGTCCACCACGAATAGCGGTTCCTCCCACCCGAGTCAGCCATGAACTAGCTCCAATTACAAGACGCCCCATTTCCATTCTCTTGCGAATGCGCAAAAAACTGGGGCTGCGGAGTCTATTACAGTTATAACAGAAGACCCACAGACACCAGTAGTAGAGGTAAATACTGACAGGCATAACATTCCCTTTAAACCAAGATCGACTACATCCATTTACCCGTGCATTGATTTGCCTTCTGCCTCAACACCTTATGTGGTAATTCTTGCCGCAGTTCCGCCATTCAAAGCAGGCAGTGAGGAAAAATAGGCCACTTCCCCATACAGTACATACTCAAATCTTATTTACCCGGAGGGTCTTCTGGATTGGGCAGGGTCAAAAAAATATCCCGGGGGATTGTGTTCTGATCAACTTCAGAGACAGAAGGGTGGTCGAACATATTTTCAAATGGGGTCCAAAAACATCGACCAGTGGTATCCAGACAGTCCCCTTGGGTTACTTTTACCCCCGAGCACTCTTCTCAATAGAGTGGGTAGTGTCTACAAAAAAAGGGAACTGCGTGCTAAGAGTAGGTTTTCCTCACATATGGGGCAAGATTGGGGCAATAGAGGCAAATTTAATATCTCAGTAAGTAACCGATTTAGCCCCCTGGATCTGGTAGACTGACTAGTACCTAAAAATGAAACCCAAGCCTGGCACAGAATCTGCCCAGAAATTCCTACCCCCCAGTAAGTTCTAATATTACAGACCAACCTTATGGGAAATAGTCCTGAGATTACTTCTCGGGAAGTCGCCTCCCGACTATTTGCTACTCTTTTAAGTAACCCAGATTGCATCACACAGGAGGAGGCAGGGCGATATGAGCAAATCCCCCATCAGGTAGCCCACCAAGGCGGGTTTCCCGCACAGAATACTAAGATCTTATTCTGGAATATAGCAGGGCTCAACTAAAAAAGGGATCTCCCTGATTGGGGAGCCTACATAGACACCCATAAGCTATGCCTTTTCCAGGAAACTTGGACTAGGGAGGTTTCATATAGAGTGGGGTAGGTTGCATACTCCACACCAGCTTTCCAGGGGCCCAGGGGGAGACCCTCTGGTGGCCTCTGTATTTGGGTTGGTTTACATTTAGGTTGCAATATCAAAGTTATAGATACACCGTCCCCAGATATTCAGTGCATCCTCCTTACCTTCTATGTACAAGACATTACGAGAAGGACAACAAGAAAAAGGGGAAGACTCCAAGTAATTTGTTGAATGTGTTCATGGCATCATTTATTTAAAACAATTTATACATGACAGTGCTGATATAACTGTCGTGTATAAATTGTGTTTTTAATATGAATTGTTTTCCTTCTCGTAATGTCTTGTACAAACATATTAATGAACCTTCACTGAATCCGATTGAGACCTTTGTTGTTAGCATACTTATACTCAAACTGATCTCAACCTGGTCTCTGGGTTACACTCCTGTTGCTTTTTACTATATTGTGAGCAGCTGCTGAGCTGCGCGTGTAGGCCTCTTGTTTGGCTACTATCTCGACCCACTCTAATTGGTTGGTTGAGTTAGAAATTATCCTAACTGAACATGTCTATGAAGACTCCTACCTATACAGAAGACTATATCCAACACATCCTCAGTGGGCCCTCTCTACTTTCCATCCCTGGGCCCTCCTCCTACACCACCCCCACTGCCAATAACTGCTTCACAGACTAGAGAAATTGAAGAAGAAACAAATTAGAATGACCCTTCATGCCCCCATGCTCACAGAGTATCTGAAATCAGGCATTATCCCACTTGGTCTACAAATCCGCAACGTACTAGCAATATTAGCCCAAGACCCCAAGTTTCGAACAGGCTTCAGTCACTTGGCCACCACCTGCTCCCGGCACTGGATGGTGATGGGCATCAACACTGCCATTGAGCACTGCCAGAAAGAATTAGAGGAAATTGCAGAGATTGAGAAACTTCTATTAGAAGACACCTCCATCCCGGAAGGAAAAAACTTCCTGGACAAGATCAACACCACCATAGCCACGTTTAATACATTTGAATTGAACAAAAAAAATTACTAAAATCCAGAAGGACATCAAATACTACAATGTAGAAAAACAGATCCCTACTTGAGAGACAAATTTTACAACACCCCCTACAATCCTCCAAAACATGCAACTGGTGCAAATTTCGCAATAACTAGCAAATCACATTTTCCGACTCCTCAAACTCATCCAATAAATACTCTGACTCCAACGACGGACCAATCACCTCTAGAAATATCAACAGACCACCTCCCCTGCTTGCACCCAGTTTTTTAGAACAGGGCCGCAGATGCAGCCAGAATCATGCCTGAACACGCACAACTACCAGTATCAATACTCCGGAGAAAGGCAAACCAGAAACAAGTTTTACCCATGGGGACCACAACAGTGACTACAACCACACATTCCAACCCTGACACTATCCCCGACTTGGATCCTACCGCCAATAGCACCAACCCTAACTAACAACTGATACCCATATTCAACCTTTCCACTCACACTCTTTCCACAGATGATTCTAAACTCTTCAGCAGAGGCTTCGGCTTTGTCCCCACAGAACGCAGTAATTTCTTTGAACTCCAAAGTCAGCTCCTACAGTTCTTTCGGCGCATTAGACTATAGCATTTATTTTCTGACAAACCTGATTCCAATCATTTGAACAGACCACGTTTTCACCCACCGTCCACCTTCAACCCACCCTCTACAGCCATGCCCCCTGAAATACTCTCCTTTGAACGTCTGGTCCTGCAGGAGGTCATGGATCTCTAAAAACAACCCGAATATGTTCCTTATAATTTACCACTTAGAGAAAAACAAGCTCTTCTCAGTCTCAAAGAAAGAATAGACCTAATCATAAAACCGGGGACAAAGGCGGTGGGATCGTTGTTATGGACAGAGACAAATACAATCTTGTTTTTAAAGACAATTAGCAAACGGCCTCCACTACCACAAACTCACCAGAGATCCCCTGCCAGATCTGAAAAACAATATCCAATGCATCACGAGTGAAGCCCAAGCCAAGAACATCATCTCCACTAAGGAATTTGCCTTCCTCTACAACCTACACCCCCGGACACCTGTGATCTACGTCCTACCAAAGATCCACAATGACATCAATAATCCACCCGGATGGCCAATTGTCTCCGGATGTGGTTCCGTTCTGGAACCATTAGGAAAGTATATAGATGCAGTCATTAAAGAATTTGTTCCGTTGACTGATACCTTCATACTTGACAGTATGGGCCTTATCAAAACCATCAAGGATAGACCATATGATATAGACACTGAACTCATGGCTGGACTGGATATAGAGTCCTTATACACAAACATTCCTCATGATGAAGGTCTCTTAGTCATCAAAGACCTACTTGAAAACAGACCTAAACCCACCTTGATCCCCACCGATTTCGTCATGGATCTACTACACATCGCCCTGGAGAACAATTACTTCCTCTACCAAGACTTGTTATATTTACAAATCAAGGAAGTCTCCATGGGAGCTTGTTTTGCCCTGAATTTTGCTATCTTGTTTGTACATAATCTGGAAAAATCCCACATATTGACCCCGACTAACCCATTCAGGACACAGATTTCTCTGTGGCGGCAATACATCAATGATGTTCTCATCTTCTGGAAAGGTACTCCTGACACATTACATTTCTTTGTCCTCCAGCTGAATCAATCTCAACCCCACCTCAAATTCACCTTGGACCACAAATCTAATGACTTACCCTTCTTGGACATCACAATTCAAGAGGAGGAAGGCAAAATCGGACCATGCTCTACCGGAAACCCACAGAACGCAACACCCTTCACCATTACTCCAGTTACCACCCCCTTGACCTAAGGGATGGTCTACCATGCGGCCAATTATTGCGCATCCGAAGAAACTGTAAATGGCGCAAGGACTACTTCAAGGAATCGGATGTCCTCCGCAATAAATTGGTTTCCAGGGGATATCAACCACGCTTGATCTCACGAGCACACAGAAGGGCATGGTATTGCCATCGAGACCTTCTCCTCACACCTCAACCCAAAAAGATGAACTCTAGAATTCTGTTTGTAATCAAATTGAGCCCCTGCAGCAACCACGTCCAAAAAAATCATCAAACGTAACTGGACAATTCTGAGAACTCATAAGTCCTTTCAGGAATCACCACTCTTCTCCTTTCAACAAGGTGATAATCTGCCCAATCACTTGGTCCATGCCTAAACGTGGCCTAACACACCGATCCAGCCAAACTCAATCACCGCATCCTGGGGTCTACCTCCATTGATTGGCAACAACAGATGCCAAACATGTAGCATCTGTGATCACACCACCAATGCTGTTCTCATAATGTGTAATCCTGCAACCTCACATATATTGGTCAGACTACCCAGATGGTACAACAAAGAATCATTCAGCAAAAGAGCAGAATACACTGCAAAGTTCTAACAGCCCCCCTAGTGGGACACTACCTTGAAAAGAACAACAGTGAGCTTGACATGGTGTGGCAGGTGATCGACCAACCTCTGCTCCCCCTCAGAGGTGGAAATCTCCAGACTCTACTGATCAAGAGTGAGTGTAAATGGATCACACGCTGCAACTCAGTGAACCAGGGACTGAACACAATTGACGAGTGGAACAACACCATCCAGGTGTAAGCCCTGTTCCTCCCTTCACCAGTGATAGATCACCAGTTACCCCTCTGTCTTACCATCCCTGCAGACTGCCCGCCCTGGTTACACCCTGCCACACTCATTTCGGACACTGCGATTCATATATGACAGGGCAATTACACACCCTATTGAGTATTATGGATTTGGTAGCTCTGATTTAAAACTGTTATCCACCTGCCTTATACCTGGCACTCCCTGCCTAATTTGAATTCACCACCTTGCCAAAAATCGCATCTATGGTTTAATCATGGTTCATTCATGATATGGTTTTGACACACACTATCATACATCTTTGAATTGTTAGCGCTGTATTGACACCATTATTCACATGCCTTGTACTTGTCACCAACCGCCGAAATGTTAGTTTAATGTTTTGCCTCAAACTGCATCCATGTTGCTATCATGTTTCTAACCATGTCCTTTGCTCTTGTGTATTCTTCATTCTCGCGTGGCATGTTTGATATGTATATTGAAAGCTGCTGATACAACCGCGACCGAGCTACACACGCGGATGATCTATAATCATAGCCAGATCATCTCCACTTTCACCACCTTGGGCCGCAGACGCATTATTGTCAGACATTTACCTTTCTTCTCTTTCGTTATATTGAACCTTCAGGAAGACCTTGACCCGACCCCCGTCTCCAATAGTAATACTTCACTTCCCCTATGACGCACCTCTGACGACTGACTAGCGTCCTTAGTTACGCCCCTCCCGCCCCCCTCGCAACCTTCCCGGAACCATGCACGCGATCTAGGACACCTACCCGGAAACACTAGCCGTATTTAACCCATCCATCCACCAGCCCGCAACGAGATACCGGACAACACCGCACACGTTTGTGGCGGCCCGGTGTTACTCGCTTCACGAATCTACTCCACTTTGTATCCCACATCGCCCAGGTAAGCGGCGGCAGCTCCCGCGCCTTGCTACCTTTCCCGCATTGCTTCACCGCCCAGACTCATGCTCAGATCTCTACCTCCCCAGGGAACCACACCAGACATTGACGCAGTGGATCAGGACTCCGACCCTGCACCTCGTAATTCGTTTCGATGTTCGATTTTACAGTGGATGAGTCTACCCTTGCAGCCCCCTCCCCTTTCCACGCGTGCTCTCTAGTACGGCCACTCGCTGACCTCGTTCTTTCCCTGCCTCCCTCCCTAGATTGTCCACGCTGGTCCCACAACCATGCACAGACATTGCCTTACGCTGTTTGTACGCAAAGGACCTTGATACCTTTCCTGATCTAATCCTGGAACCCACACCCCGTGAGCTACAGGTAGGCAGCATTGCCCCTATTTCCTCTTCCCTCTGCTCCTGTTCTCCCCCCCCCCAACACGCCGCTTTTCTCTCCCCTTCAAGGACCGAGTCGCCCTGACCCTTTCCTTTCCTCCCATACAGCACTCACAATCTTGGCTACCCGGTCCTGATGATGATCCTGATTTGCTAGGATCGAAACGCCGTCGACCATTGTTGCCAGCGCAATTTGTGGTGCACATTCATTGTTGGTTCACCAAATTGTTCTAAAACCTTGATTAATTGCCCTGAAATCTTTGTGTTGAACCAACAACTTTGTATATATTCTAAGCTATTTTTTCACTGCGCGCCTAGCGCTGTGTTCCTCACTTGTCACTTGCGGCATCACCCTTGTCACTGGCACAATGTGCACCTAGTTTCTTAGGGTTGCCTCTGCATTTATGCAAACAGTGCTGATATAACTGTCATTTATAAATTGTGTTTTAAATTTATGATGCCATGAGCACATTCATTAAAATATTTGGAGTCTCCCCTTTTTCTTGTTGTCCTTCTTGTAATGTCTTGTACATACATATTAATGAACCTTCACTGAATCCGGTTGAGACCTTTCTTGTTAGCTTACCCGTTCTGCACAAAAGCAATGCTGCCTACTACATAGGCACATTTGCACCCCGGTGCAAGGGTACTTGTGTAGGCGCCAGGGAATAGTTTGTGCGCCAGCGTCCGCAGAAAGCAGTTGTGCACCATTTAATGTTAAATACAGCACATTCCCGCCCTCTCTCCTTCACACAGGACAGCAAGGGGGTTTGCTGCATTGCGTGAATATTTGATAAATATATGCCCCTTGGTGATTAGTGATAACATATGCCGATAGCATGACGGTTGAAACTGCCTGTCATTCATCTTCTGTTCTCGGTGTGTATGAAGGTGTGCTACTGCGTCACTCACCCACTCTATAAATTCAAAAAGGTATTCCAGAGTTTGCCACAAAGGACTACTCTAATGGCTAAAGGCCACACTCGAACACTAATTCAGAAGAACATGCATGTCTCAGTTTCGTAGCATTTATTTTGTGAAATGTAATTTCAGGCTTGGTCAAAGCACTTACAGTGACAGAAGCGTAGGGCAAAAAAAAAAAAGGCTGAGCAAGTGCAAGCAGCCAAGCAAAGAAAACACGCACATAATGTTACGCAATGGAAGTGAATGATATGCAGTGATCAATGATTTATTATACCGCTTTCCTGAAGGCATTTTTTATGCTAAATTATTGTTTTCCCTAAATTTTGATTTATAGTTCTATAGGTGTTCGAATCGACTTTATTCACCAACATACCAAACGAGAAATTAATCATTATGCTTGTCAAGGGGACATTCTAAATTTAGTGCCTCTATGCTTCAAATCCCCAATTGACTTATCTGTCACTGACCAAAGTAATATTGTGCTCGTCAAGTGATTGCTCTGTTCTTTTTTTTTCCTTCTATTTTTTTAGATAGGCCATGTTTTGTTTAAAAAACACACACTATTTACTGCGGTGCACTTCAAGAATTTCACCTTGCGCATTATATCTGCATATAGTTGTTTTGTAATATCAAGTAATATAGCGAAATAAATGTACTAATGACTAAGTATATGTCACAAAATGCGTTTTGGGATGCAATGGATTGATAGTTCGCTTGCACTACACATCCAATTAGATTTTTGGACACATTAGATGAGATGAACTTTTCACTTCTCAAATTAACATCTCCTTGGGAAGGTTTGACATGAAAACGATTTTAAAGACAATGCCACCCATAGCTCATCAAAATGTTTATCCGAATTACAGCATTTCACCAGGCCTTGCTAAGGCTATTTTTTACCAGGGGTGTAGATATTAATGGTGCAGCATGTGGAGTGCCACCGAGATTCAGCGAAAAGCTTTCTTGTTTTGACGTCCATGGTTAAGCCACTGGACTCCAAATATAGCTTTTATACACTTCCAAACCAGGCAATGGGGCCCATTTTCCCAGTGCTTAATTTCAGCCAGTGGTTTCCAGTGCTCAGCAACAGCACTTAATCATCAACACAGGCATTTGTGACAGTCTGCCACAAGGTGGCGCAGTCTGGCTATTTTAGAGGTGACCACAGCAACAGTTAATTGTGAATTCAATATACATTAAAATTGTCTATGCCCTGCAGCCCACGCCATTTTTATACCATTAGAGGCCTGACATAGTCCGAATTGTCACACAGTTTGATAGCTTGTAGTTGTGTTGTAACGATATTTGGCAGCATGGCAGGGGCAATGTGTGGTGCAAGCTTCAGTGACCTCCAGGCGTGAGCCCTGCTATTATTTTTTTTCAAATGAAGCACTGCATTTTCCCTACATGTATTTCGGCTGATCACACCCTTGCTTTACCATAATGTTTTTCCCTTCCCGTGAATCAACGCTTCATGGTAATACGTTCTTTAGACTCCCATTAAGTTGAAGAATAAAAGTTGTTGGGCTGTTAATAAACCACGAGCATTGCCTGTTGAGCAAGAATAAAGAAACAATTTACCATTTTACCTCTCCTTGACCCCGGGGCAGAGTTAGAAAACAAGCTGATGCAGCTATTTAGGGTAATCAAATACAAGCAACAATGGGGCTGATTACGATGGAAGTCCATGCGCCATTGTCTCGAGGAGTGGGACCGCCCGCCTACAAGGCGGCGGTCCCACAGGGGAATTACGATGTGACCGCCACCGTGACGGTCGCATCTGCCATAGTTAACATTGTGTCGGGTGCTGCTGGGCTGCAGCACCCGCCGCCATGTTAAAAATGCATGTATTGCATTTCCCTACCTGTCGGTGGCGGGTTCACTGCCATGGTAATCAGCCCCAATATCTTTTAAAAATTACCAGTATGGTGACATTTTAAAACAAACAACATCTTCTTCGATATTGTTTTAAATATTATGGTATTGTGCCTTTAAATTATCTCTGGTAATTAGTAGTAAATAGGGCCCTTTAAACCGTATTGAGCCAGGAACAATAATATTTATTTAGGAAATGTGTGTTAAATGGGGTTTTTCAAGAGAGCTCACATCTGTAAAATTAGTAAAACGTGAATGGAAACATACATGCATTGGGTTGTTTTTCTCCCTCAAGGAAACATGAGAAAATGTGTGGATCTTGTACTTACAGCTACTGCAACAACTGATACTAATTTAATGGATTGTATATTAATTTCCAAACACATTGACTCTTAGTAATGACTATATAACCATGGTGCATACAAAGACATGGGCCGATTGTCAGCATAGCACTGCACTAACTCTACCCAACTCCTGCAGGAGAGATTCTTGATAGAACAATTAACAGGTAGACAGGGTAGTCGTATGGCATTCGGGGAGCGTAAGCATAGCCCAGGGAGTGCGTATGGTAATTGGCACATTTCAAATAGCCACAGGAGTAAGATCTAACCAGTAAGGCGCCGAGCCCTCATACCAGAGCATTGGACACAGTACCAAGAAGCTCATTACGATGGAGGATGGACTTCAGTCCATCCGCCATCCACTCGGGAGTGGGGCCACATGCCTAAAAGGTGGCGGTCCCACAGGTGCAATCAGGATGCAACCGCCACTGTGGGCGTCGCACTTGCCATATTTTGCATTGTGGCGAGTGCTGCTCGCTGCAGCACCCGCTGCAATGCAAAAAAGGTACTGTTTATATTTCCAAGCACTATGTGGCAGGCACCATGCGGTGCCTGCTACATGGAGCAGGGAAATGTCGGGGGGCACAATAGGTGCTCCCTAAACGAAAGTGCCCGTGATAAAGGGGTGCCCTCTATGGGTCCCCAAAGTCCATCCCCGACAGCCTTTCCATGGCAGGTGAACCGCCATGGAGAGGCTAGCGTGGATGGACCATCATAATCCCAACAGGGGTGCCTGATAGACACCTCTGCAATTAACATATAGTATCCCAACTGGTCTAACTAGAGGACAATTAGATAGGATATGTATAAAACATTATCACAAGGAGATAAGGAGCCTCTTTTAGTATTTCATTGAAGTACACATGGCATCATATTTATTACAAAAGTAAGAAGGAAAGGCCCACGAATCAAAAAGAGATAATTTTGCAAAGGGCAATGTAACACAATCAAGATAAACCCAAATTGCACTTGGTGCTCAGTGTGAGTGAGTGAACCACACGGTAGCAACACAAGTGACAATAGTCAGCGACGGCGGCGCAGGTGACTAGTGATAATTATATACAGCGAGTACAAGACAGTAAAAATGGTTCCACATTGGTTTAAGATTGATTTCGGAAATGCAGGTATCAATTTTTTGGGAACCATATAGTCTGGGGCGCCTATGTTTGCGCTGGACGGTCGAGGGCGTTTCGATCCTTTTCAAATCAGGATCATCATCAGGACTTGGGTTGGGTGCAGTGCGTAGGCTGCGCGGGTCTAGCGCCGGGTCCAACAGTGGAGGGAATCCAGGAGGCAGGAAAAGCGATCAGGCACTTAGATCCGGAGGTGAATCTTACTTAATCGATCCAGGATGGGATCGGGAGGGCAGCCATCGAAGAGTGAATCTCCAAGCGGCGAGGTCTCTGCAAGGGAATGAGTATGTGTGTTTTACTTTTTTATCTAAGTTTATTTGTTATATTTGTTAAGATGTATGTTAAATATACTACTTTTAAATTAATTTAATTTTTAATATATTTAATATTTATTATTTTATTTTATATATATAAAATTCTATATTTTATACAACGATGTTTTTGACATTGATCTTTTCTATCTCAATATTTTTGTACTTATCTGTTCAAGTATAGGGAGGCAATATTTTTACATTCTATACTTTTACCTCAATATTTTTGTATCTATATTTTTGAAGTCGATATTCTGTCAGTGACCCAAAGTCTCCCTATCCGTGTCACTGTTGAACTTAAAAATGGATCAGAGGTGATAGTGATTCAACACAGGAAACATGCCTAAAAAAAGTGAGAAATAATGTTTATATTACAGAGAGACATACTTCAGAGGTCTAGGTCAGAGGGCTCAAAACTACCTTTAAGCCCCAGTATATAATGCAGCATGACAGGTTAGCGGCCAGCAGCCCTTTCTGCACTGGCATGTGTGCACTGCTGAGGCCTGAGGTCAATTTGAAAACAACCCAGTGTTGCAGGACTGCTTTTAAAATGTAAATTGTTCCCAATATCGACCTTGATGTTCAGGGCACTTAATAATTAAAAACTGCAATATGTTGCTATATTAGGGACCCCCAGGGTCTACCCTAAGTGTTCCAGTGGCATGGAGGATCAGGTACTTATAAGGAGTACTCTTATAAAATAGATGTTATATACCTTGGGTGTGGGGAAATTGCACATTGCACTTCCCACATTGTAGTAAAGTGCTTCCCAAAATCGAATTTCGTGCTAGGAGCACTGTGGAGTGAGGATCAGGAATATTTATACATATTCAGAACCTATAAAGTCTCCCCTAGGAATTCCAGGGGTGGGGTTCCTGTAGATATAGACAGGGTCATTATAAAAGATGTTTTATAAACCCTGGTTTTAGAGAAATTGCCAAGATCATTTTCCCCAAAGCAGATCCCCAGCCACATAGGTTAACATGGCAAGAAGTTTTTAATTAAGAATTCCCACCATGAAACAAACGAAAAATATAATTCAAGGACTTAGTAGAACGGTATTGAAAACTCCAACAATATGCTATTGTTGAATTTCTCCAAAAATGTACAGACAAGAAGTCATATGACTTTCTTGTCTTTAAACCAAAATTCAGCCTTCCAGTGACTGTACTGATTGGCCAGAGTTAAGAGGATTAGCCAGGCTGCTTTGATAAGGTGATAAGTAGCCCCCAGGTTGAAAGAGCCATTCTGGAAGGAGAGGGTTCTGCTGCATAGCAATGCCAGAGCCATGGGGAGGGGTTGTAAACCATGTCCTACAAAAGAAGATGGAGTACATTTTGGACACTTTCAGACCCGCAAAGGAATTTCAGGAAGTAGTTCCAGAAGTTTGAAGAACTTTGGAGCAAATTTGGAAGAAAACTCCATACATGGACCGACTCGACCAGGCCAGTGAAGTCGGTGACCCTCAACTGCGAGCCAGCCTGCGTGCCATCCAGGTTCGTCCCGCTGAAAAACTCAGGAGGTCCGACTTCCAGAGTATGATGGGTAGCTGGTTGAAACCCAAGCCAGTGCTCTCACCGAAACAGGTATGCTGAAGACCATTGAGGGACCCCAGGAGAAAGAGCCCTATAAACGTTTTTAAATCCGAATGTAGAAAAGGTGACCGGGACCACCCACAAAAGTCAAGCCACCCACCTTAAACCACAAGCCAGTCTGGATCTCTGGTTCATCCCTCCATAGGTTTGACCAGCAGCATGTCACTAGGCAATCTGAACAACCTTCACCGAGTCTGGACTGGCTGAGAGCTTCGAGGGACCCCAGTAAGAAAAATTCCAGAAACGTTTCTAAGTCAGAAGGTAAAAACTTTGACCAAGACCTACCACGAGGGGTAGCCGCACAAGGCTCCATTACAGTCAGACTGAAAACTTTGACTTCGTCCCGGTATAGCACGATCAGATGCTCCAAGAGGCGCACTTGGTGTCTATCCAGTTCCCTACATTGGATTTTATTTGTTTTGGTGTCATTTTAAAGATACAAATATATGCTATTTTTATAAATGGGTGTTGTATTTTTATTGTGTATTGTGTCTTAATTATTTACTGAATCAGTGTTTTTAAATGCTCTACATACCTGTCTCTGAAGTTAAACCTGTCTGCTTGCAGCCAAGCTACCAAGGGTTGAGCATAGGAATAATTTTCTGAGAACAATCCTGAGCTCTAGACTGTGTTAGTGGCCGCATTGCCAGTGGCAGATGCATATTTGCCAGTACTAATAACCCACTTTCTAACAGTTATGTAGAGTGCTCCTATGTTCTTACCCTCCGGAATATAGCAGTAAGGCCCCATAGCTGAATTGCAACCAGCTCGGATAGACCTTGCCTGCCCATTACATTCTATGACCAATACCCTTTTCTGCACTATCCAGAGGAATTTTTCCAGTGCACAGTTTAGTTTTTACTCCGTGGAGTTAAACAATGCTACAGCTGCCTCTCTGCATGATTTTTCCCTCTCATGCAGGGTTTGTTGCGTAGGAGTTTACGGTGATCTTCCAAGGTGGCTATTCAGAGTCACATGTGAATGATGGCCTCTTTGCTTGTCCACATACCCTGCAAGGTCCCTGGCCTTCCTTTCTTCTACAAGGAGGGTAATGTTTAATTTAATACAGGCAGAATCCCAAGCCTGTATTTAAAAAACTGATTCTTTGTATGATTACTGTGAGGTATTGGTAAATACCCTTGGGGGGGATACCTTGGTGTAGCTTCCGACTGTGCTCCAGCTTGCTAAAGATTGCTTGCCTTCCAAGAGAGAGGACTTGTTATTCTTTTTAGCTCTCTGCAGTTCAAATTGAGGGACAAAGCAGTTGAGAGGCCGAAGGTATTAGGGGACCATTGCAAGAAGGCTCTCATAGATGATCTATCCCTCTCCTGAATTTCCAGCCAGAGATAGTGGCCGAGAGAGCCTTCCTTCATGAGTTTGAGGCCTTGGCTGCAGTTCATGAAAGCCTCTTGCTGTCCCGAAGCTTGCTTTACTAGGCCTAGCTAAAGCCTGATTTGTGTAGGGGACATGTGCGCCGGCAATTGGAAAATAGATTTGAAGATGTTCCATACTGTGTTGTCCAACACAGTGCTGTCTCGGCCCCTCGGAGCGTCTCCCCCATATGTGGGGAGGACTGTGGCTCACACCACTTGCAGGATTGGAGAAAGGGAAGAGCCCTTCATCTTCCTGTGCAGTGAACCTAAATCAACTGCCAGTGCTTTGCCTTTTACTCTAATGTTGAACTTTAAACCTTCCATTGGGATTAAATAACATTCCAAGGTATTTGTACACGTTGGCTGATACCACCTTTTTGCTTCCCCAGAAACAATTGTGGCTAATCAGTCATTTCCCTTGGAGTGGTAGGGTTTGAGTCTTTTTCATGCTTATGGTTAGGCCATTTCTGCTAGAAAATTCCAATGTTGCATCCAGGAGTTGTTGCAGCCCCACCTTTTTTCTGCTGGCTAGTACTAAGGGCCTGATTTTGATCTTGGGTGTCTTACCACTGTCCGGCCGTGGCGACGGTCCTTAGTACTCTGCTGAGTCAATGGTCTTTTGCCCACCGTATTTAGATGCATGCCGGGTGCCTCATCATCTGCATTGACAGAGTGTTTCCTGCTGCAGTCATGGCACATTGCTGCTGATGTTGTGGACTCCAATGCTGGCAAATACTACTGCTTCACTGTCAGGGCGGCAGGCTTCCGCTGAGTTGATTTCACAGTTTAGCTGGCTGTCTACTAGCGGTGGTACCCAAAGAGAGAGTTTGTCGCAGTATGCACTAACAAAACACTATCATTGTGGTTGGATGAATACTAGCATTACAGAGCTGATGTCCATTGGTCAATTGGAAACACTTGCATACCACACCCTAAAACACACCCCATCTCAGACCATGATTCTTTGCCGTTCCACCTCCACCTTAACTTTTGATACCAGAGGCTTTGCCATTGAAGTGAGGTTTTTATTCTTCATTCTCCCTGTCTCCTGTCCCATCATCCCCTTTCTTTTAGTACCTTGTGACCAATTATTTAATGTATTCATCATTTTTGCACAATGCCAGGCCGCAAAAATTGACATTTTACTGAGGGAGAATTCTCAGTCATGGTGGATGATAGCTAAGAGTAGAGCCACAATATTTTGGAGCCCAAGTCCAAAATGCATCCTTATCACAGAAAAGACAAATGTGGGCCAGACTAGTTGACACAGTGAATGCTATAGCAAACAATCCATGAATACAGGAGGAAACTAGGAAGAGGTGGAATGACTTGCTGGAGAGGGTGTGTTCACTGGTCTCCAAGTGTCACAAGGAAGTCCATAGGACTGTTGGTGGTTCTCCATTGCCCCCAATACCATTAATGCCCTGTGAGAAGACATTCTTGCAGATCCTACATTGTGAAATCTTGACAGGAATACCTAGTGGAGTGGAGTCTGGTAAGTTACAATTTGCAAAGTCACAATAAGCCACAATATCCTGTTTGTTCTCAATTAAGATGTTGCCAATGTCTCCTGCACATATTTTAAGTATCAGATAATGAGTTTTGTTTGTGTGAATGTATTGTGGTACAGTTAAGATTACAGGTGTAAATCTCCATTACATGTCACTTGATGGTATAGTGTTTCAACACCAAATAACCCATTACCCATATGTGTGCCAAAATGTACGTGTCTGACCCATTTTCACGGCAAATTTCAACATAGATATGTTCCACTAACCATTTTGAAAGTGTTGGGAGGTTGTCTTTGAAATGACTACAACAACCATGATGCCCTGTTTCTGTTTCACTAAAGAATATTGCTATGTCATGAACCTCCCTTCACTGGCAAAGCCTCTGGTGTCAAATGTTCCTCATTCTCTCTTTCCTAACAGATTTCAACACATGGTAAAGTGTCATTAGGTGATCAATCCTATCCAATGCTCTCTTCTGAAAATGGTTTGTGTTGTTTTCTGAATGTTGTCCTGTTTCACTTAGCCAATTATATTGAGGTCATGAGTTTCACTACTGTGTTGACACAAACATTTTCAGGTTTGCAAATGACTATGTTGTATACACTCAACTGTTCACGTGATGACTAATGTCAAACATACATCCAAGTAATGGAAATATCTGTTTTTCCATCAGCTAGGGCTTGGAATTCCCACATAAAAATTAAGGGGCAGATTTACAAGCCCCTTGCGCCACTTTTGCGTCACTTTTCCCATGTTAAAAGTGATGCAAAAGTGGCGCAAGGGGCTTGTAAATCTGCCCCTAAATCTCTCCACTGTGTTGGGCTGAATCGTTGGGAGCTGTCAGGCATACTCACTAATCACTTTATGAACATGTCAGGATACCTTCTTACCTGTTGATTTGAAGTTGTACTGTTTGAAATGGCTAATGTTAGAGTAATATGTTCAATACCACTGGAAGCTATCATCACTAAAATATCTACCTATTTTGTCTTCTAGATATCTACATTGTTTGTCTCAACGGATTTGAATATACAATACACACTTTTACTGAAAATAATTTTCTCCATTTCTCAATAGGTCAAACTGGCTGAGCACATAGGCATGTTTCAGCCCAGGATCAAGCCTTCAGTGAGAACAGTACTCCTGATGATATAGCGGAGCTCAAGGAGTAGGTTATTTCTGGTCAGTCTGGGCAGATGGCTCCAGTGACACTCCCTGAGTCCACACCAACACCTCCTACCCTAGCTGTGATACCTCAGCAACCCAAAGACTCCACTGAGTTCCTCCCACTGTGACACTGATTGTGTGCCCCAGAGTCCCAGATGATGCTGAGACAACACCACCTCCATTTCCCTCAAGACCCAGTTGGATGAGGCACACTGGGCCAAGGTCACAGGATTGTGGGGTTAGGGGTTGTGGGCGTGTGTTTGTGGGCCAGCATACTAAATCAACTGGGGTTACTGACACCCGGACCACCAGTGGCCAAGTCTTGGGAGCCTACAATCAGTCCAGGGGGTGGCTTAAAAAAAAATGCCAGTCAAGTGTTCACTTTTCACTGTTTGTCAATACACCAAGTGGCATTTCATCTTGTAAATGTGAAGAAGAGGAATAATAAGTGAAACATCAGAAATCGCCTCACGTATGCATCACCAAGGGAGCTGCTGGTTGGTACTCACCAGTTTGCCCACGCTATCATCATGGGCAAAGCTGTAAGTTACTGATTTTTATGAGTTTTCAATGGTTGACACCCTCTTTCTTTCATCCTTTGTCAATCACCACAGGATATGCTTGAAGTACCAGTGAGTTGAAGACTGGTCCCCTAGCCCTGATGAAGTTGCCACAAGTAAATTGTCAATGAAACATGTTTACCTTTCCTTATTGAAATAGTCAAATACATCCCATTCTTTTAATCTGGTTGTGCTCACTGCATTCAATAAAGTATGTATATTTGCAAGTGAGTCACACCTCATTTTAGCTTGGAGAAGCAATTTTCTTATTTTTCTTCTTTCACGAAGGGGTCCCGTTGGCATAGAATGAAACAAACACCTACAGTGCATTCTTGTACATGTTATTTCTTTCTTTTCTTCACTTCTAGAATTTGGACACTATTTCTTTTTCTTTATGGTTATGAAAGTTACCAATGATAATAGCCTGGTCAAACTGGTTAATACCAACCAGCAGTTCCCTTGGTGATGCTTACGTGAGGTACTTTCTGACCTTTTGCATATTTTTCAAGATGAAATGCCGCTTGGTGTATTGACAAAGTGAACACTTGGTTCGAGAGGTGGCTGGCATTTTTTTTAGCCAGCCCCTGGGCAGAGATATTGTGAAAACTGCTCCTGTTATCCGTGAAAAAAAGTTGTAAACAACCGAGTGTTAGTGAATAATCAGGATTTGTGTATTTGATGAGTGAGGGGCAACCTGATTATTATTTCCCTCTTGTGCTCCATTTGGCGTATGAGCCTACAATGAGTACCAAGACAGAATGGGCCAGGTACTCACCAAGCTCCGGGAGATGAAGGAGCTGCAGAGGGGACACAACCACCTGATTGAGGCCCTTAACTCAAATATGGCATCCCTAATTGGGGTGGTGCAGGAGATTTACACCCACAAATGCAGGGCTTTCCCAGTACCTTGTACCCCTTCCGGTGGTCCTACAACATCTGAGCCATGTACATCGGCCACAGGAAGGGAGGCCCTGCCACATGAAGAGCCACGTGCAGTCCTCCAAGCCCCTGCAGCTGTGGATTCCTGCCCCATCACCCCCCGTAGCAGGGGGCATCCACGCAGACCACTAGGAGGGGAGGATGGTAAGATCTCTGCCACAAGAAGCTTCAACCCTAATTTCCTCCAGTGTGTGCCTACCATTTACTCTATTTCTGGATACATTTGCCTTTCTGGTGCCAGTAATATTTTGGCCCTCCAACTATGGTTTCATTCACCATGACTGACTTCTTCACTTTTTGCTTTGCTTATGTTTATGTAAATTCTCTTTCATTTCATCACATTTGGTACAGTAAGTTTACAAGTCAAAAAGTCTTAGACTGGTGTTGTACATCTCAAGTCTATCAATGCTTTTGTATTATTCCATCATAACTTGACAATGACAAAACATAAACAGATTGTGTTAACTTAAATGATTTGCCAATAGGTATTGTGTATTTCAAGTTCCCAAAGATGACTCCCAAAATATGTCATACTATTCAATCATGATCTACTAGGTTTACACATTTGATCAATAGTTGTCTGTCAACATTTACACTAGCATAACAATCCATACATTACACTAATACTCAGTGCTAGTTTGCACATTTCCAGTTCAATACCTTGACAGTGCACCACCTAAAAGGAAGTGCACTGTCAGGGCGCCCCTCTGGAAGCAGTCCTCTGGCAGGGGGAAGGGGGATCCCAGGGGCCACCTCAGACATCCCCTTGCAGTCAGGTGCAGTCAGTGACTGCACCCACCTGCAAGGGGATCTCTAAACCTCTTTAAAAGTGCAGGCCGGTTACCACTGCACTGTGAAAAACGGACCGGCTGCTTTAAATCCCCTCATGATTTCACATGAATGCACTGCCCTAGGGGCAGCACGAACTTGCCGCTGCCTTTGGGGCAGTGCATTCTATGTAATGGGGTGCATTTTCCTGCTTGCGCCCGGCACATCTGTTTTTAGGTGCACCTGGCGCAAACTGGGAAAGTGGGCCCTAATACATAATTTTGCGCCATATTCTCTTTACACCAGGAAATATGTAATACCTGTGTAAAAATAATGGAAAATGATGTTAGCTATGTGTATAGTGACGGAAGTGACCTGATTAGGACCACCTGGATCATTTAGGACCACCTCATAGCTTTCCAAACAAGTGAAGAGTCTGTCACACAGTAGAGAATACAAATAGTCATTTATTAGTAAAATACACTGCAGCAGAGCCCAATCTCACCAGCATCCAGAGATGGCTGTCAAGAAGGACTGGCTTTTACAAGCAGAAGGGTGACAATTATACATTTCAGCATGAGCACAAGACACACCCACCCAGTAACTTTCCTCTGAAGGCAGCAAGAAACAAAGTGGCACACAGAGATGAGCTGAGAGGCTGAGACCAGGCACACACTATCTCTCTCACAAGGTCATTCTGTCTGTGCATGCAGCTGAGTAAGTGAGAGCAGGCTCCATCTCATAAGAAAGGTATGCAGAAATACAAAATAATGTGTTCATTAGTACAGTGAGGCCCAACTTTGAGAGACACAGAAAATTCAGCACAGGTACTACTTGCAGAGCCAGGGAGCAATTAAATGTGATTATGGCCTAGAATTGGCAGCTAAATATGAAATGGCACCACAAAGGCTAACTTAAGCACAGATCAGACTTTTCATTTAATTCCAACAATAGTACCACAAACTATTCATCCTAGATCGGGGCTCTTCAAAATGTAATTCGAGAGCTACCAGCAGAAGCTACACGACCCCTTCAGAGTAGCACACAGCCTTGAGGTCGCTTATTGGATTGGCACAACATGGCACTTGTAATGTAAAGGCTGAGGAAAGGTAGTGTTCATGTCACATCATGATCATCAGGCTGCAGGTAGCAATGCCTGTCATTGAGCAGTGCTCATTCAGAATCATGGGCCAGGCTGGTCCTGAATTACAGGGTCATACAACTGAAGCACTGAGCTACAGCTGTCAAGAACATATATTCTTTGCAGGTCAAATTGTGAGTTTTGCTTAAAATATGCCCCTGAATGCTTTTAAATAGACACAATCCTTTCATGTATCCATACAGGTAAACGCTCATCAGAAGCACAACATATGATAGGACATCGCCAGGAAGGTGCTGACTCTGAGGGTCTGCAGGTGGGGCAGCATCAATTGCCGCTGGAGATGGGAGGACCTGAGATGCTGGACCTGTGATATCACAGAAGTCCTGTTCAGGAAGTACTCCCAAATTGTGAGGTGCATGCACTGCACCCAGACCCACCTAATGGCTTGCATTCTTGCGGTTGCCTATCCGGAGCTTGATGGGAAGCTGAGGGCCCAACAGCAGAAACAAGGGAGTACGTTCTTACCAGAATTATATGTTACATGACCCAATTGTTGTTACAGCCATGGTTTTTGCCATCAACTTTCAGGGTGACCCATGTCCAACGCTCAAGTAGAGTTCTTAAAGGTGTAAGTTTTTTACATGGTGTATGATGCTGTGCTTTGTCTAATGTTTTTGGATAGCGATCCCAGTTGATTCCTGTCTACAACCAATGGACTGTTCTGAGCAGACACATGGCTTCCTAACCTCCACATATACATCATGTTTTTTGATGTACTGAGGGACAGTTGTAACAAACAGGCAACTAGTCTTTATTGTGTCAGGTGTGATGCTCTTTCACAGATGTGGATGATGCTATGTTAGGCCTATTACAGGTACAGCATACTAGGCAGTTATGATACAGTGGATGTACCCACTGACACACTGAAGAAGGTCACCACACGGTTGAGCCTCTAAGAGGCTCCAAGCTTGGGGCCACCTTTTTGGTGTAAAATCCAGTCTTCATTCATCTTTAGCATACCAGACATGCACTGTCTCCGCAACCTGTTGCTACAACAGTAATTTAAATGGTTTTAGAAATGTTTGAATATTTCCTGTTCTTTGAAAATCCCAGAATTTCCACCAGGGTAGCTACCATGGTGCCCAAGTCAGAGCCCAGACAATGTAGATTGAAAGAACCTCAAGCTCCCACCTGCTGTCCTCGATTCTACCGAGACCATCCCTCATGCTGATCCAGCTGCCTGAATAAATTTGCTACCCAGATAAATGGTCGGGCTCCCAGGTTTACAAACTGTTGCTGGGGACCACCATCTTGGTGACAAAACCTGCTCTAGCAGGACAGCAGCATATGATTAGTAGCCTAAACCTATCTCATTCGACGTGTGGCCAACGCCCACTATTTGTGATCCACCAAGCCCAGCTGACTGGTAGTCAGCAGACTGCTTCCTCATCCCACGTGTGCTATGCAGATTAGAGGCCAGGGTCCTAGGGATTGCGGACCGGTGCCAGAGACCACTATCTAGCATTGCACTTTGTGGCCCGACCCCATCTAATCGAACATTTATTCCCAGGTCCACTACTTGTGCTCTGCCATGCCCTGTAGTTGGGAAACTGCCACAGATTTTCCGATGTGTGGTCACAGGTCTCCTACTTGTGCTCCACTGTGCCCAGCTGACAGGTAGTTGGGAGACTGCCACAGATTATCGTATATGGGGCCACGGTTCTGCTACTTGTGCTCCACTGTGCACAGCTGAGTGGTAGTTGGGAGAATGCCACACACAACACAATCACACTGTCTCATTTCTAAAGGTGAGCCCTCTGCCCCCTCCAACTTAGGCAACCCTGCCAAACGCATCACTCAGCCAGCCCCCCACAGGCCTAAGTCTCCAGTTTGTGTGCTGGGGCGACCAACGCTAGAGGAAACTCCTGCACCCCTATTGCTAGCCCACAGGCAACTGGGAACCTATGTTGCTGGCATGGATGTGCCCATTGTGTGGGCAGAGACCGCAATATTGTCCCCATGCTGAGCTTGCCTAAGTCAGTGGCACCTTTTGCGATTTGATCCCACTGCCTCTGCAAAGTCTTCATCTGATGCTAGGCAGTAATAGCGATGGAAATGGGCTTTTCATGGCTGCTTGATGATCGGGTAGTGTAAAAGAGCACTGCTTGTCATTTGTCCAGGAATAAATCCTCTGCACACGGGTCCTGCAGCGGCACATCTGATTAAGGTAATTAGGCTTTTGAAATGAAGACTCTAACGGAATAAAGAGAGCGTCGACGTTAGCGCTGCTCATGGATGCTGCTTCCAGGTTGTCTTAATTGAATGTAAACTAAGCTTACATCTGCAGCGAATCCAAGCAGGCTTTTTTTTTTATTGGCATTTGGGATAGTGCATACCCTTTACTGCCTTGCAAGGCAATACAACATAGATAAACCGTAAAGCCATTTGTGATTGTTGTTACCCCAACTGTATCTAAGCAGTTAACAATGTTTAACTCATCATCATATTCCTCAGACAATAGAACTTGCAGCAGTACATTGTTTTGAAAGAGTAATAGTGACGCTACTCAGTCTGTGTGTCAGTGGAAGCCAGTCTTTGTAGGTATTGACATAGAAGCTCCCATATATCTTTGGGTCTAGATGCGGTCGGTAGTTCTTCTGCATATAACACAAGGTTTTCATTACAATATTTCATATCCTTCACAAGAACATTTAGTCTAGGGGGTAACACACTTTCCCAATGCAGTGGTGAATGTATTTGAAATGTATGATGTGCAGGTTACCATTAGGAGTGTGAGCACTGGTCAGCTTGCATATATGGCTCCATTTTGTTTCCTGTAATGGTGGAGTTAAACAACTATTCCTATGGGCCAGACTCGTATCCGATCTATGGTCGCTCCCATCGTGCACCTCTCTGTAGAATTTTGTTACAAGTTGCCAGTAGCATTTGCAGCACCGGCAGCACCGGGGGATCTAATTGGTATGGGTGGTAATGGGCCTTGATCGCTTGTCTCAGTCTGTGAATGGTGAATGTAAGCAGGGGTGAGGGATTAGTTATGTAACTCAGGAAGTGCCCATCTGGGTATATGTCTCGCATCGTCACCATGCCCGCTTCTCTCAGTGCCCTGAATGGGCCCTTTTCCCATGTCACTGACAATGCTGCATGATGTGCAAGTGGTAGAGCCAGTGCATAAACAGGGAGCCTATTAGTCATCTTGCCTATAGCTTGCCATGCTGCAATTGTCGTATCTATTGTGTTGATTTCAGTTTGTGGCGTTCCTCTGTTAATGTGTATGAAGACACCAGATTAGGGGGTTGAGTGTGCATCTTCATCCTCCACTGTGACTTGTGCAGTGTAAGCATGCGGTCTACACCAATAGTAGGCATATTGTGCTTGAGCACAAAGGTAATATATAAAGAGGTCCGCAGCACTGAAGCCTCCCCTGGTGTAGTCCAGTGTAAGTGTAGTCCAGCATGCCCGGGCCTGCTTACCCCTTCCCCAGATCAAGCGAGTGAGTGTAGAGCAGAGGTCCCTAAAATAAATTGTGCTTAATTGGGATGTTACAGAATAGATACAAAAAACATGGAAGTACAACCATTTTAATGATCGCTATTCGATCTGCCAGTGAAAGTGGCAACTTATTCCATCTGTCTACTTTCTGCTCGAGAGCAGCATGTGCTTTGCCATAGTTCTCCCTGATCACTAGGTCGGGGTCCCAGTGTATCCACACCCCCAAGTATTTCACCGGATCTGTGGTCCATACCAAAGGGTGGTCCATATTTGCGGGGTGTGTTCGGTGTCAGTAAAGTCCCGAAAAGAGTCCAAAATAAATATATTCCCTTAACACCTGCGCTAGATACCGACCAGGTTCCCTCACAAATAACACCCTGTCATCTGCATAGAGTGATATATCCATATGAGGATGTTCAAAATTAAGTGCATGTTCTCTGTGCACTGCCGTATAATGCAAGCCAGTGGCTCTAGGGTCAGTGCAAACAGTAAAAGTGAGAGGGGGAACCTGCATCTGGAATGATTGTGATATCAGGGGGAACCTGCATCTGGAATGATTGTGATATCAGTCCTCCCACTCGCACCAGCGCTGTGGAGCTATTGTACAGAAGTCATATCCAACCCAAGCACAGTGGCGGGAAGCCCATGCGTTGTAATATATGAAACATGTAACTCCACTCAATGGAGTCAAATGCTTTTGCCGCGTCCAGAAGGACTGCGGCGGCTGGCAGTGCGGGGCTTAGTATATGGAACATGGCAAAGATGTTTCTCAGATTATTAGACGTGGAGTGCTCCGGAATAAATCCCGATTGGTCCAGGAGGACCAGGTTAGGCATGAGAGGCTGAAGCTTGGTGGCTAGTATTTTCGCCAGTATCTTAGTGTCTAGGTTTATCAGAGAAAGCGGGCGATATGATTCGCACCTGTCGGGGGCCTTATCTTTTTTTAGTAGCGTAATGATCAGGGCCTGGCGGAGAGATGACGGCAGCACACCGGTCTCGTGTGCTTCTGCATACATTTCCAGCAGATACGGCACAAGTAAATCAATGTATTTTTTGTAGGATGCAGCCGTAAACCCATCAGGCCCTGGCACCTTCTGGTTTGGTAATGTACACAAAGCCGCCTTTATATCCGCTTCATCTATGGGTTGACTAAGATATTGTCGGTGAACATTCGACAGCCATGCGCAGGCTACATTAGATAGATAGGCGTAAAAATCTGCCTCCAACAGAGTCCCCTGTAACGTGTAAACGTCAGAGTAGAATCTGTTGAATTGTTCTACTATCGCCTCAGGGGTGTAGTGCTCCGTGTTCTGCTGGTCCATGATCTTAGTTATGTGGTGATAGTCTTCACAAACTTTAATTTTGTTGGCCAAACTCCTGCCCAGGCGCTCAAACTCTCCGTAAGCCCGCGCAACGTGTCTGATATATTGGATCTCAGATTCTGCTATTGAGTCGTATTCCATTTTTAGTTCATGTATTTGGGCTAGGGTTGCAGAACAGGGCGTATCTGTGTATTGAAGTTCGAAATATGTCAGTTTTAACTCAGCCTGTGTTAATTGACCTCAAAGTTCCTTAAGGATGCCGGCTGTGGTGCTGATGCAAACCCTTCCAATAGTTGCCTTAAAAGCTTCCCACAACATTGATGCACTGCCCACCGTACCCGCGTTTACAGCAAAATATTGTTCAAAGGCTTCCCTAACAGTGTTATTATAAATCGGATCTAAAAGAGCCTGTGCAAGGAATTGCCATATATAAGGGTGATGAACATTAGCCCTAACTTTAAAGGAGAGCAGCACCAGATTATGATCGGAAAGCGTACGTGGGAGGATTGAAATGGCCGTAACCTAGTCATTGGCCCCTTCACTGAGGAGCCAATAGTCCAAGCGGGACCAGCTATTATGTGCAGGTGTAGCATGTGCACCCTCCTTAGCTGTACCGTTACGTAGTCTCCAGACATCTACAAGACCAAATTCATGAATAGCATCATTGATGCATTGCACTATTTTGGGTGTATGCAACCCTTGAAGGGTTAATTTATCCAATTGAGGATCTAGGTAAGTGTTTAGATCTCCCTCCGACATAATGGCCGCCTCCGGTCATTCTCGCAGAATGCCGTACAGCCTCGCGAAAGTTTTGGGCTCATCCGCTATGGGACCATAAGTGTTTGCAATGGTGATGAGGGAGAGTCCTAGTTTACCATGTACTATGACGCATCGCCCCTCTCTGTCTATATATGTCTTAATAGGTGTGAATGGAATGCCTCTTTTCACTAGTATAAGTACCCCCTTGCGTTTGAGGAGTACGAGGAGGCCAGCTTATATCCTGCCCATCTACCCGCGATAGTAACCTCAGAAGTCCTAGTGCAGATCGCCCTGTAAGAGGGCGATCTGCACGTTGTGGCGATCTAAGTAGGTGTAGCAAAGTAGTGTGTTACGTGGTACGTAAACACAACCCTGTATGCGGGCACACTTGTGTAGCTCAGCGTGGCTGATTCAAAAGAAAGTTCAAATCCATAAGTTTGCAAAATTTGCGTATATTTAGTAAGTTCAGAAGTTCATTATACGGGGCGTTACATCACGCCATGTATTCAATTGAAAGTAATCCAATAACGTATGTTTCAAAGTATGCTCCGATGCATTTCGGACTCGTGTAGTCCTTTGTCAAGGAGCACTCTGGGAAGGATACAACAGCAGCATTTTAGATCAACGAGAAATGGACGGCAGTAAGGTTGTGCACATGCGGTGAAAATGTGACAAAAAAGTGAATACATGCGGTTGAGAAAAGATATGGTTTCCTAATCATGCGATCATTGTGAACAATGTGAGTCCGTAATTCTAAAAACGTGTGATTGGGAAAACATGCGGGCATGATAATCAATCAGGGCGCTTTTTAGTGCATGCAGAGAGTTAAATAAATTATTAGACCCAGTGATGGTTTGTGATGTTACCCTAATCGGAAGTACGAAAATACGAGAAATGTGAAAAATTTAAAAGAAATGTGAAAAATTTAAACGTGGATGATCATGCAATGTGAAAGTATCTTACGCTTCCACATCAGTGTACAGCTCACATCGGTGCTGCAAGGAACGATGAAACAATCCATTAGCGGTTGTAAACAAGCGAAAGCGCTTGGAAAAACGGTAAACTAAACCGACACGCGGTCGTGGTGACTTACTGTGGAGGTTCAAAAGAAGTGAACTACGTGTCTCGGGCTTCGCGTAGGTACTGCGGAGTTCGAGGGGAAGTGTTGGGTGATAGAAATAAAGAAAAGACATCCCAGTGAAGGAAAAGTCAAAGCGGCCATCTTGTAATGGTAAAAGTGAAACACCGTGAGATGTGTTACAATGACATTACAACAACTTGTAAAAATGACAATAAACATGCAGAATGCGGGTGCAACGTATCAGGCAACCTGATCACAGGTAGCAACTCAATTCAGTCCGATCATTAAGCCCGAAGGGCTTCAGAGATTGGAGTTTGTAAATCCACGATGTCTCGCGTTGTAGGAGGGTTTTGTTGTTGTCTCTGCCCTCACAGTGGGTGACCATTTCCAATACCAGGTACTTCAGCTGGGCTATACTGTGGTGCGCCTCGTTGAAATGTGTGGCCAAAATAGACTTGGTGTTCTTGGTGCGAATGTTTGATTTGTGTTCGTTAAGTCTGGTCTTTATTTTTCTGCTGGTTTTGCCAACGTAGATCTTTCCACACGGGCATTTGAGTAAGTAAATCAGGTTGGCTGAGTCACAGGTGGCATCTACTTTTAAGGGGATCGCAAATCCTTTCATCGGGTGATGGATAATATTGCCTCCAATTACATTGTTACAATTATTACAATGATGACAGGGTCGTGTGCCAGTGTGTTTCCTCGGTCTGTCAGTGGGTTTTGATAGAATTTCTCCAATGTTCATGGGTCGATTGTAAGCGAAGATCGGAGGATCCTTGAAGAGATCTCCGAAATCCGGTTCCGACGACAAAATTCGCCGGTGTCTTAGTATGATTTTTTTATACATCTTACTCGCAGTGGAGAATTTAGAGACCAATGTCAATCTGGGATTCAAATCCTTTTTTTTGCTTTTCAAAGCTTCAGTTCTTGGGATGGTGAGTGCTCTGTCTTGTGCTTCTTTAACGATGTTTTCGGGGTAACCTCTGGTGGAAAACCTAGAGGCCATCGTTTGAATTTGAATGTCTCTTCTGTGTTCGTCTGATACTATCCGGGTGACTCTCAGCATCTGGCTGAATGGAAGATGTCTTTTTAGGGAGTCTTGGTGGAAACTGCTGTAAAGCAGGGTGTTGTTGCGATCTGTTTCCTTACGGTGTAAATCCGTTTCGATACCGTCTGTTGTGATTCTTATGAGTACATCCAAGAATGTAATTTCTGTGGCTGAAATGTTCCAGGTGAACTCAATGCGGTCATCCATGGTGTTCAGTGTGGATAAGGCTGATTCCAGGTGCTCTCTGGAATCGGTCCAAATGAAGAAAAGGTCATCTATATATCGTGCGTATAATTTAAGGTTGTCATTCCAATCCGCGTTCTTTTCAATGTGATTGACTTCAAAATTGCCCATGTAGATATTCGCGTATGTCGGCGCGGCGCAATTGCCCATTGCCATCCCAGACATTTGTAAATACCAGTGGTCCTCAAAACAAAAGTAACTGTGATACAAGGTAAAAATCATAAGTTCTAGAATGAAGGTTTTCAACGGATCTGCAATGTCTGATTTTAGTAAGGCTGATTCAATGGCTTCAATTCCCCCAGCATGGGGAATGGAGGTATATAGGCTCTTAACATCAGCTGTGCATAGTAAGATTTGTTCGCCTTGCTTGATTTCAACGGTGTTTAATTTGTTGATGAAGTCAGTGGTGTCACGAATGTAGCTTTTTAAGTTTGTCACCATAGGTTGTAAGTGGCGGTCAATGAATTTCCCAGTGGATTCATGGATTGACCCCCGTGTGGACACGATGGGCCGGAAAGGTGGATCCATTAAGTTCTTATGTATCTTAGGCAGCATGGTGAGAGTAGGACTTTTTGGGTGTTCCACGGTCAAGTATCGCTTGGTTCTATCATCAATGATGTCGTTCTCTCTGGCTTTTTCAATGATGTTGAGTAGCATGGTTTTATACTCCTTAGTGGGGTTGCCCTCAAGTGGCAGATAAGTTTCAACGTCGAAGACGTGTTCTCTGGCTCTGCGAGTGTAGAGATCCGCGTTGAGGATAACTAGGGCGCCACCCTTGTCCGCTTTCAGACATTTGATAGATTGGTTGTTCGCAATGTTCTTCAAGGTGTCATGTTCCTTATTGGTGATATTCCTGCATTTGGATTTGTTGTAATTGATCTTGGCGATATCTTGACGGACTAGAGTTTCAAAATTATCAATGCTCTTATGGCTGCTTGGAGGCATATAGTTCCTTGTGGGTCGTAAGCCCAGTAGTTGATCCGAACAAATCTTACTATGCACAGCTGATGTTAAGAGCCTATATACCTCCATTCCCCATGCTGGGGGAATTGAAGCCATTGAATCAGCCTTACTAAAATCAGACATTGCAGATCCGTTGAAAACCTTCATTCTAGAACTTATGATTTTTACCTTGTATCACAGTTACTTTTGTTTTGAGGACCACTGGTATTTACAAATGTCTGGGATGGCAATGGGCAATTGCGCCGCGCCGACATACGCGAATATCTACATGGGCAATTTTGAAGTCAATCACATTGAAAAGAACGCGGATTGGAATGACAACCTTAAATTATACGCACGATATATAGATGACCTTTTCTTCATTTGGACCGATTCCAGAGAGCACCTGGAATCAGCCTTATCCACACTGAACACCATGGATGACCGCATTGAGTTCACCTGGAACATTTCAGCCACAGAAATTACATTCTTGGATGTACTCATAAGAATCACAACAGACGGTATCGAAACGGATTTACACCGTAAGGAAACAGATCGCAACAACACCCTGCTTTACAGCAGTTTCCACCAAGACTCCCTAAAAAGACATCTTCCATTCAGCCAGATGCTGAGAGTCACCCGGATAGTATCAGACGAACACAGAAGAGACATTCAAATTCAAACGATGGCCTCTAGGTTTTCCACCAGAGGTTACCCCGAAAACATCGTTAAAGAAGCACAAGACAGAGCACTCACCATCCCAAGAACTGAAGCTTTGAAAAGCAAAAAAAAGGATTTGAATCCCAGATTGACATTGGTCTCTAAATTCTCCACTGCGAGTAAGATGTATAAAAAAATCATACTAAGACACTGGCGAATTTTGTCGTCGGAACCGGATTTCGGAGATCTCTTCAAGGATCCTCCGATCTTCGCTTACAATCGACCCATGAACATTGGAGAAATTCTATCAAAACCCACTGACAGACCGAGGAAACACACTGGCACACGACCCTGTCATCATTGTAATAATTGTAACAATGTAATTGGAGGCAATATTATCCATCACCCGATGAAAGGATTTGCGATCCCCTTAAAAGTAGATGCCACCTGTGACTCAGCCAACCTGATTTACTTACTCAAATGCCCGTGTGGAAAGATCTACGTTGGCAAAACCAGCAGAAAAATAAAGACCAGACTTAACGAACACAAATCAAACATTCGCACCAAGAACACCAAGTCTATTTTGGCCACACATTTCAACGAGGCGCACCACAGTATAGCCCAGCTGAAGTACCTGGTATTGGAAATGGTCACCCACTGTGAGGGCAGAGACAACAACAAAACCCTCCTACAACGCGAGACATCGTGGATTTACAAACTCCAATCTCTGAAGCCCTTCGGGCTTAATGATCGGACTGAATTGAGTTGCTACCTGTGATCAGGTTGCCTGATACGTTGCACCCGCATTCTGCATGTTTATTGTCATTTTTACAAGTTGTTGTAATGTCATTGTAACACATCTCACGGTGTTTCACTTTTACCATTACAAGATGGCCGCTTTGACTTTTCCTTCACTGGGATGTCTTTTCTTTATTTCTATCACCCAACACTTCCCCTCGAACTCCGCAGTACCTACGCGAAGCCCGAGACACGTAGTTCACTTCTTTTGAACCTCCACAGTAAGTCACCACGACCGCGTGTCGGTTTAGTTTACCGTTTTTCCAAGCGCTTTCGCTTGTTTACAACCGCTAATGGATTGTTTCATCGTTCCTTGCAGCACCGATGTGAGCTGTACACTGATGTGGAAGCGTAAGATACTTTCACATTGCATGATCATCCACGTTTAAATTTTTCACATTTCTTTTAAATTTTTCACATTTCTCGTATTTTCGTACTTCCGATTAGGGTAACATCACAAACCATCACTGGGTCTAATAATTTATTTAACTCTCTGCATGCACTAAAAAGCGCCCTGATTGATTATCATGCCCGCATGTTTTCCCAATCACTCGTTTTTAGAATCACGGACTCACATTGTTCACAATGATCGCATGATTAGGAAACCATATCTTTTCTCAACCGCATGTATTCACTTTTTTGTAACATTTTCACCGCATGTGCACAACCTTACTGCCGTCCATTTCTCGTTGATCTAAAATGCTGCTGTTGTATCCTTCCCAGAGTGCTCCTTGACAAAGGACTACACGAGTCCGAAATGCATCGGAGCATACTTTGAAACATACGTTATTGGATTACTTTCAATTGAATACATGGCGTGATGTAACGCCCCGTATAATGAACTTCTGAACTTACTAAATATACGCAAATTTTGCAAACTTATGGATTTGAACTTTCTTTTGAATCAGCCACGCTGAGCTACACAAGTGTGCCCGCATACAGGGTTGTGTTTACGTACCACGTAACACACTACTTTGCTACAATTATTGGACGTATTCTGGCTAGTTACGTCACCTGTTGGAGCACCTTTATCTTTTTTTCACCATATCAACCGCCCTGTACAATTTGTGTTTATTTCACATTGCTGTGCGCCTAAGCCTCTTCTTTAGTTCGAGATCTAAGTAGGTGAACACTTGTCTGATTTTTTGGGGGGTATTAAGCCCTCTGACATTCCAAGTCACACAGTTATGCTTCTCGCCCATATTCACCATGAAATGATAGTAGTAAATGTGTTTGTATTCTGCTGCTAAGGACTAAACAAACAAGCAGTATGAGTTCAAGCTGCTCTGGTGATTCGATCACTTTAACAAACCCAACTTCTGAACCTTGCCATCCCCCACCCACTTCAGTATCCCCAAATTGCTAAATCCATCCCTCAAACAAACCCCTGACCCCAATTCCCACCCTCCAAATAAATCCTTAAAGAAACAAGAAGACAGTGTGGTGCACACATGGAGGCGGAAGCCGTCCGCCGGGTACCCCAGTGACTTCGTCACTTGGGGGGGTCTCTTGATCATCTAACTACACCTGTACAGCCCTCAAATCTCAATGACATAACCATTTATCATCCAAATTGAAGACCATAGCACCAAATAGATCTATACATTGTGCGCATGACCCCTCCTTCTACTGTTTAATTTCCAGGAATCATATGTCATGTTACATGTTCAAGACCTGCACTTATCTGTGACCACGCAGCACCCCGTTGGCTGCAATCATTAAGCAGTGTCCCAGTATTGGCCAAAAATCAAGGGAAACCGTAGGTTATTCAATGTCAGTGGTGTGTCCCTGTTCCTCCTGCGCACCTCTCGGCAATTTTCTTCTCGGAACCTGGGCAGCTTTCGACTGCAAAAATGTAAGGACATCTTTAGGGTCATTGTAAATCCTGTTTTTCCTTCCGTCAGTGATCCAGAGCCGGGCTGGGTATATCATTGCATACGGAATGTTCCGATCCTGCAGTGTTTTCTTGACTGCTATAAACTTTTACCGCGCCTCCTAGACTTGCTGCGTGAAGTCCGGTATGTGGAGATGCTCATTCCATCATGTGTTAGGCTTCCCAACTCCCTGGATTTCCGAAGTGCTGCATCTTGATCCCTATAGTTCAAGAGTCTTGCAATTACTGGGCGTGGCCTGGCCCCCGGCGGAGGTGGTGGGGCAAGCGATCTCTGCGCTCTTTCAATGATGAAGACATCTGAGAACGTGTCTTTGCCGAACAGGGCCACTAGTAGATTTTCGATATAGCACTCCATATTTCCTGGGTTTGCCGTCCCCACTATGCCCATGATGAGTACATTATTGCGGCGGGACCTCGCCTCCAAATCTTCAGACTTTGCCATAATAGCAGCCAGTGCTTTCTCAACCTTTTCCTGTTTTGTTTCCATTTGGCGTTGTGTGTCTTCTGAGTCCGAGAAACGCCGCTCAGCCATGTCTATTCGGTCTGATCCAGCCGTTCAGACATACGATCCACTCTGTATGTCAGGGAATCGATCTTTCCATCTATTTTAGTCAGCGTAGCTTGGATGGTTGTAAAGATTGAAAGTCTACCTACGCAGTGGGATTCGCGTTGATCGAAAGTTCCTGGGTGGAGGACTGTTCCGCTGTGCCAGTGTCTGTTGTCTTTTTGGCATGTTCAAAAGTTATTTTTGTCTGAGATTTATCCGGTTCCCCCATTGTGCTGCCCTGTGGCTAGTCCAAGGCTATGCTGGCTGGGTGTATCCCTGCGGAAGCAAGGCACCGCAACCTGGTGGGTGACATGGGTAGCACCTGCAATGTAGACTATGCCTCTGTGGAGGTCAGGCAGCCCTCAACCAGCACATGCGTATCAGACTGGGTGCTGCAGTGTCAGGCCGCCAGTGTTCAGGCAGTGTGCGGTCAGTTTTTGGGAAGTCAGGATTACCAGAAATGCAAAACAGAGGCTTGCTAGCACCCCGCAGCGCCCGCTGGATCACAAGCACCACTCGTGGACGTTACAGCCTTCCCGGAGCGATGAGTGTGGTCACAGCAATATCCACTCATGACCGCAGGCGAGGTAGGGGGGGAGCCAGATGGAGACCCCTCCACAACACAATAACAAGCCTCCCCCAGTATGTGCACCTCAGTACTGGCAGCTGATATGCTGGGAAGGGTCACAATTTCGCGTCATTTAGCCCAGTGCAGGCCGCACCTGTTTCTCACCCTGTGTGTGGCCTCAAGCCAGTGAGAATCGCTGGTGCGGTCAGATCTAGTGTCCCAGCTGGAGCCAACAATCGTTCCAAGCTTATGGGGTATCCCAGTGTGCCGCGAGTCTTTAGCGCGTCACGTTCCTGCAGCGGGCAGCCTCCGACCGCCTCCCCCAGTGTGCGCACCTCAGTAGTGGAAGCCGATATACTGGGAAGGGTCACAATCCCTCGTCTTGCAGCCCAGCGCAGGCCGCGACTGTCTCTCCCCCTGTGCGTGGCCTCAAGCAGGTGAGGATCGTTGGTGTGGTGATATCAAAGGTCCCCGCCGGTGCCAACAGTCATTCCGGGCTTGTGGGATATCCCTGTGTGCCACGGTTCTTCAGCGAGTCACGTACCTGCAGCGGGCAGATGCCCTGGTTGTCTGCTGACAAGCTGACAAGTTTAGCACCCACCAGAAAGTCACTGACGATGTAGGTCGGGGAAATTCTTTTTGCAGATCAGACGGCTAAGGAAATGGCTCAGACAAAAATGAAACAAATGTTTGTAGCTGGCCCGGCTAGGTGGGTCCCTGAAGTTATCATGTTTGAGGATACACTTAAGAATGGGAAAGAGATACAAAGTGAAGCCACAATAGGAGAGTTAACAGTGTGGCAGGAGAATACAGCACAATTGAACAATGAGGGATGTTGGATTGATAAGTCAAGAAAGCAGAGATGGATGTTGCCCGAGGCCTATATACTTCCAATGGCACATGCCCAGCTCATATCACTGCTAAGGGTATTTGCAAGTTGTTAGACCCTGTATGGCAGAATGGCAAAATTCCGAAAACAGCTGCACATTTAGTGAAGTACTGTACGGTGTGCATGATGCACAATCCTGGAAAGAGTACCCCCACACCATCTGGTAATTTTGCACCACCCATGGTTCCTTTTGAGGTCCTTCAAATGGATTATATAGAGTTAGAAAGATGCAATAATTTGAAGTATGTTTAGGTGCTTGTCTGTGCATTCAGTAAATAGGTTTAGGCTTATCCCACCAAAGATAATTCAGCCATTACAACTGCAAAGGTACTCCTGAAGGAGTTCTTATCTCATTTCATCTTGCCCCATTTGATCTGGAGTGATAATAGAAGTCATTTTAATGCTAAAGTGATTCAATTGATTTGTGCTGGTCTTTGCATTAAGCAAAGGTTTCAAGCTGCTAATCATCCACAGTCAGCAGGTTTGGTTGAGAAGTATAACGGTACTCTCAAGCTCAAAATGGCAAAAATTCAGGAGACCACAGGGTTAAAGTGGTCAGAAGCTTTACCATTAGCTCTTTTGTCAACAAAAATTTGTCAGCACATTCTAGGATAGGATTGTCACCATATGAGGTCGTGTTTGGATGCTCGGCAAACGTCTGCGGCATTCCACAGCCTCTGTTTTTTTTATATTGAATATCCATTTTTAATTGACTATCATGCACAGTTAACTGAAAGTATGCATTTTATTCACCAACAGGTCTGGGAAGCCCTGCCTGCTACACCAGAGGGGCCTGTACACGACATTCAGCCTGGGGATTATATTTTGGTGAAAAACTTTCAGCAGAAGGGAAGTTTGGAAGCGTGTTGGAAGGGACCTCAACAAGCCCTCCTAGCTACGTGCACAGCAGTCAAGGTCACCGGCCGTAAGAACTGGATTCAAGCGACACATTGTCGCAGAGTACCTTTACCTTTGCCCAACGATCAGTGAGTGAAGGATAGAATAGGGGACTCTGAGTGGGAGACGGTTCCTCGGTTTGTCCCCTTCAGTGATGCCAGGCTGACCTGAATGTGAACAGATGAGTAAAACGATGAAGTGTTGAATGCAGTTCCTCTGGAAATATGAGCTATCCAGGAGCCCATTTTTGTTGATCCCTCTGTGCCTGGAGCCACTGAGTACAATTTGCGCCCTTGGCTGGGGGACAGTGCACCCAAGAAAAAGAAAGATTAGTTAGGGATGGACTTTGCAAGTCAGGGTGTACTTTGCCATAGTACCAAAGAATTAGTTTAGGGTGATGAGAATTTTGTGCACTATTTCAACATTGGACAAGATAGATCAAGGTATCCTCTCGGGGGTATACTATCCTGGTAAACATGGAAACACAAGCTTAGGACAGAGCAAGCTCCATCGCCGGTGCTCAAGCGCATCAAAGTTTTGATGGAGAATAGGAGCCTCTACCAGCGAGGCTCTGACGGACACTGGGAACTTGTATATTTCTATTGCTTGTATTTTGCCACCCCATTGCATCATCTGCTATGCGTCCCTTTGGCAGAATGGTTGCTGAGGAAGAGCAGCCAGTGATTCCCCACGTTTAAACACGTGTATTTTGGTCTACAAAGAAAAAGGTATTATGTGCTGTTTTAATGACTTTCTTGCTATTGATCTTAGGTGGGGTGTCCTGGGGTTTGGAATATGATCAGGATGTACCATCATGTACTAAGGATAAGGTTGCTCCTGAAATCCAAATGAAAAGGACAGCCCCAAGCAATGTATTTCTAGACACACATAAAAGATTTTTGGAGAAGGTACTGCTTGTTACCCTACTAAATCTGTCACTAGTCTATGCACAGTATATCCATTGTCAATTGTCAATTACACTTATACTTGACCCCCTGATTTTGTAGAAGTAAAAGGGGTATTTGGGTTTGGTTATCCAGGTCCTTGTCTATAGCATAGTAAGACACGAGGCATGGATTATCTAGGGCAGAGGTCTTCAAACTTTTGGATGCTGAGACCCCCCTGTCAACATTTTGAGGTGTAAGGACCCCCTCCAGATAAAAATGTCTAAACCTGAATGCAGGGCTACTGGAATTATGAGGCATGTGAGGACCAAATTATGCGACAAGCTTGAATTGTGTGGGAAGAAAATGTAAATGATGTTATGTGATGCCACGTTTTTTGGGATAGCATTGCTTCATTATTTTTAAATTAATTTTTTTCACACAGTAACACTGAGGAAAGATTTCACCCCATCAGCACCTGTTTATAACCAAAATACAGCAAATAACATCAGAAAGATTTCTAGTCAACCTTTGTGAAGGACCTTCCACTCCACAGAAATATGTGATGCCACATTAGAAGCTCACCTGGCCCTGGCCGGGAGAAGCAGGGGTCCCTTAAAACCCTGGTGGTTTTGTGCAGAGTTAATCAGTTTACCCATGCAGCTTTCCTCTCACCCCCTCCCTTCCATCCCTCTCTCCTCTCCCAACCCCGTATCCCTTTCTCACTTTGCAGGCCATTATCTTTTACCCATTTTTACAACTCCTGAACTCTACCCATTCAATCTCTCACATCACCTTTAATCACCTATTGCCATTCTGTCTTTTCAATGACCTCATCTGTAACAGTCTCTCGCATTTATCTCATGGCTTCTCTGGCCCGACACCTCCCTGTCCCTTAGCACTTCTCATTCATCTCGTCTCTCCATTCAAATTTTGGTCTCTTTGTACCTTACACCTCTCCAGTCCCCCCATTCATCTTTCACATCTCTCCTTGTTTCTAAGAGAAGCCCTCACTTTTGGCTCACACTCACTTCTTGCGTGTCCACACTTCTCTTCGGCAATTCACAATTCTCCTCATCCCTGTCCTCTTCAATCGAATTCTCTCGCTCCCTTGCTGTCCTCTCTCCTCCTCTCATCTCTCCTCACTCCTCACCAAACAAATGGGCCGGACCCGTAGGCTCCTCTCGGCCTTTGCCACTCTGCTTATTGTTCCTTAATTCAAGAAGGCATGAGTTGTTTGTCTCGCTGTTTTGGTGCAGGCCGCGCAGTTATGGAACTTGCACCCTCCTTTGATTCGTTCCACCAAGAATCTATCATCCTTTAGAAAGATATAAAAACCTTTCTCTTTGCTCTGTAGGTTATCCAATTTGGCTGGTTCTCCTTCTCCTTCTGTGTGTTTCTCATTTGCCTTCAGGCAGCAGATGGTTATTAGCCCCAGGACATCTTTTGGTTACAGTAGCTCACTACATATGTAAATAGTAATAATTGGCAGAAGCAGGGGAGCCATGAGACCAGAACGTCGGGGTGGGCTAACACCCCCAGCCAGGGCTGGCCCTAACACTGGTTGCACACGGTGCAACAGTCTTTTTGGTGCCCAACCCCATTACCTTCTTCTCCATGAATTCCCTCACTACCACTCACCAACAATGCAACTCATCTCTCTATAGCACCTTTCTGACAATCATTTCATTTTTTTATAGTGGTACTCATAATTTACTCACATTAATTTCTGTGATCTGCATGGTACATATTCTTTGTATCAGGCACATTAACCCTCTGCACTGTGTGGGTGACAAGAGTGCCCATGTGAGTGCATGGTGAGTGATGCAACAGTGTGAGAGTAGGGTAAGAGGAGTGACTGCAGGGTGAGTGAGGTGTGGTACTTATTTGGGTGCGGATGAAAGTTCAGAATGGGACAAATGAATGTATGATTACTGATGGGCTTGTTTGAGTGAGTTGCATATTGAGCTGTGAGGGGGACAGGTGAGTGAAGTGTCACATGAGTGCAGGATGAGTAGTGTGCTTGTGTGACTGCATGGTGAGGTATAGGGTGAACAGAGCAAGTGCATTGTGAGTGCATTGGGTTCGCTGTGAGTGCAGGGTGAGTGTGAAAGTGAAGGGCGAGAATGAAGAGTGAGTTGTCTGAATGCAGGGTGTATTCCTAGACACTTGAAGTAACTCAGCATGTTATTGACGGGGGCATAGGGTTTAAGATCTAAGTTAACCTATTGCTATTATGGCATTCATCAGGGATCGAGGGTGGAGGAAATAAATATTGTGCTGATCCTGCAACAATCTTCCAGTCTTATGATTAAGGTTGACAGCAGAATATTTTGATGGCCCAGTCCGTACAAAAATAAACAGTCACCTAAAGCTGTATTTAAAGCACTTTCTGTGCATACTTTGAACAGCAAATATAAATAGAAATAACTTCTCATTGTGTTTTACGGCTGCCTCAATGATCCATGACTGATAATTAAAGAGAACAAAGACAGAAAAGTCACATAATGAATGAATACATACTTTTTTATTTATAAGTCTATTTAGTGTCAGGAGGAGGTCTTTGCAGGCTCCTTTAACAACACACTGCAGGCATTTTATTTTGGCAACCCCACTTTATATTCCTTTTCGTGAAATGCATTCTCACCCTACAGCAGTAAATGTAAAATACAAATGTAAGGAATAGGCAGAGTGGGTACCCAACGGGTATTGGAAACAGGGAAACACACTAAGCCTCTGCAACCAGTTTACAAAGGCTGGTAAATATGCAAATCGTCTTTAAAGACCTGTGAAAAACTCAGAGGGCATGCCGGACATAAGACTCCAGACACTGCCCAGCCCAGCCCCCAGCAGCTCGAGTTGCACTGCAGCAGCCCGGACTGAGACACAGGAAGGGGGGAGAGGGGGGCTGAATCCCTTCGGCCTTGGCAGAAGTGTCACTGGGATTGTGCGACCCCCTTTGCATCGCTCCACGGCCCCCCTGGGGGTTGTGCCCCACAGTTTGAAGACCCCTGTACTAGGGTGTGACAACAACACATATTGCAACAACTTCTATATGGGAAACAGAATGTCACGTTGGTGGGTTACCAGTATAAGTAGTTGACAGTTCCCAGAGAAGTTGGTTAATACCCTGCATGTTGTCTAATTGTCAATTATCCGGATCTTATTCTGTATATTAATTGTTCAGAGATAGTCTTGCGTAAGATCACATAATATTTAATGGATTCAAAGGACCCCATCACCTATGGGAGGAATTCCAGGTGTTCTGCCATAGATTATGATAGGCTGATTTATACGCACCCTGGATTTTTCTTTCTGTCCAATGAAACGTACTTGAATGTCCATAATGGTACACATGATGTAACACTTGGGATTGTGCTGCCTCTGGGTGTACCTTGCAAACAAGCGAAGCCTAAAGTAAGATGGGTTAAAAGTAGACCTGGGTGTCGTTTGCATAGTCTTGCTGTGTAGAACACTACGAAGTTACATAAAAACTCTGCAAAGTTATACAAGTGGCGGAGTGCAGTGTGAACTGCAGTTTGTGCTGGTATTCCTGCCAATTGGGTACAAATTCTACCCAAGCCAAAGCTCGCGCACGCGAAATTACTGTTCACAAACGCGAACGCCAGTGGGCAAAAAATACCACTGCACATAGTGAAACTGAGTTTTCTGCACTCGGTGAGCTCCGCGGAGTGGGGAGTGCAGAAAACTCTGCAAACTCCGCGAACGGAAAAAGTTCACCGCCCAGGCCAAGTTAAAAGGACATTCACCAGGGAATTCTGTGAAGGAGTGACAGATCTCGAAGTCAATATTTATAGCAATGGTCTCACTTTTGGATGCATTCTCTCTTCCATAATTACATTTCGTGGAACTGTAATGGCCAGGGGGAGAGAGCTAGAGAATATTTTGGATGTAAGCTGCAGATATTGTTTAACCCCACAATAGCAGCTTTGCGTAACATCACCACCCAATTGGAAAGTTTGCAGATATATTCCGAGCAGACTAGATATGCAATCTATTTCATCCTAGCTAAGAGTGGTGGCGTGTGCTCAGTAGTAGGAGACCAGTGTGTAGTCGGTATCACTAATAGGGAAAGGAATATCACCCAACACAATTTAGCCTTTTCCATGCTCATGACGAGCTGAGCTCATCATGAGGCAAGGTGCTTCGGTGCTCATGACGAGCTAAGCTCGTCATGAGACGTGCAATGCTCAGGTGCAGGGAGAATTCCCCTGCTGTGCTGAGCTTTCCACGGGAGCCGGTGCACCTGTGACAAGCTCAGCTCGTCATGAGCACAGGAGCGCCGTGCCTCATGACGAGCTGAGCTCGTCATGAGCATGCGGGCGCTGTGCGTGCCCCCCTCCCCCCCAGCACAGCGGGGGAATTACCCCAGCAGCGAAGGGGTTAGACATCTTAAAAAATGTTAAAGGAATGGTAGTGGGAACTGGAGTTGGTCTCTTGTTGGCAGTTGGGTTTGGATCCTTGAAAAGGTGATTTATTTTATCGTGATTTTGGCCTTTTGTTTTGTCCTTCTACAGTGCCTTCCCTTCTGTTGCTCTTATTGCACCACCCTTCTCACTCCTAAAAGGAAAATATTGATTCATGAAACTAATGCAACAATTATGATCCATAAGGAAATAGATGACCTCATGCTAATAGATGAGGGTATTTTCGAGACTTCTTCCCTCCTTACAGTCTCCCTCTCTTATGCTGAAAACATGGAGTGCTACTAAGAAGTTCGCCTATGATTTGTTGAATTATATGTTCTTTGCTATTATTAGAAAATGTTTAGCTCATGCTAAAATAAGGGTCCTTTAGAATACAAAAATTCTGCTCACGTATTATTCTATGTATGTTAGCATTTGCTGCGCCATTTTCCATTCCGGCGCCAGTTTGTGGTATAATCGAAACTTATACTCTGCTATTTCCAAGAAAAGGCCTTTACTAGGTTTTCTTTCTTCAAGGATAGGTTTTGCTTCACTAATGAATTCACTGATCTTATTAGCGCATACCTTTCCCTTTAGATATATGCCTTATCCCAATTGTCTAGTGGCGGACATGGTAGAGCAATCTTGAATAGCAGATAGTGTGTGCCCGGCCTCAGAACCGAAACTTAATTTTTGTATTTCACTGTTTTGCTGAATTTGCTTGGAAAATCCCATGGTGGATGTGCCTTCATTGATTCTGAAATGTACATAATGTATCTCTATGCTTGCTGATGTCAGTCCCTCTGCAGCACTCCTAAGTGACTTGGCAGACTGGGCTCCACACCTATTTAAATGGATATTAGTTTGAATTCTCTACTCTTCATTTGGCCAGACTGCACTACAGAATGCCACCCAGGGGCTTGGTAGCCAAATGGGACAAATGGTAGCCTACCTGAAAGACATTCATAATGCTATTCTTGGCCTACAGGGGTCTTTTCAAGGTCCAGCCTCCTCCCTGAATGCAGCCTCCCAATCACCCGAACCTTGTGGCCCACTGCACACCCCATTCCCATCCAAATTCCCTATTCCCTGTCTTATCCCAAGCAAACTCTCACCTTTGCACACACCCACTTAGACAGACACAAGTAACACACCCACACACAAACAACACAAAAAGAAAAAGAGGCATGAATCCAAACACACAGACACCACCCTAGCCCCCAGCACAAACACATGCCCTGCACCCACCACTACAGACACATCCACCACTCCAGCACACCCACATACACTGCACCTACCACCATGGACACATCCACCACCACCATCACACCCACATTCACTGCACCTACCACCACTGACACATCCACCACCATAGCACACACATGCACTGCACCCACCACCACAGACACATCCACCACCACCATCTTACCAACACACAACGCAGCCACCACCACAGCCAAATTCCCCATGACCACACCCAGCACCTCCACAGCTAACCCGCCCAAGAACAGGAATGTCACAGTCACCCATACAACACACACCAACAAAGCAAGACACACCCAAATGTTCACAACATATTCGAGACCCAAAGACAACTTAACCATCAACAGACACAAGCACAACAGACATTTCCACTCCCATTCCCTCTACCTCCCAAACCCAACTCCCTCCCAACCATCCTACCCATTTTCCCAGTGAAAGTGTTCTGTTTGCCTTTGCAATGAGCCCTGCCACATTCACATCCAACTCTCCCATACCCAAACCTCCCCCTTCCAACACCCAACCCATCCCTTCCACATGCAAAACCACCCCTCAAAAGACAATATCCACCCCTATTAGACCCCAAGGAGTCCCTCATAAAAGGGAAAGGCCCCCAACCCAAAAGTGAAACTACCTCAGCTAAAACCGCACCCCCCAAACTCAAGGCCAGCCCTCTCCAAACCGGCCCCCATCCCAAACACAAGAAACACTCGCTGCTAGACTAGGGCTTGATGAAGCCGTTAACTTTTGGGAGGGATTCTTCAATGGGGAGAACTTCAAATGTTGCGGGCAGAGAAGATCTCTCTAAATCTGAATACTCCAGTGGATGTGGTGGATAACACAAGTCCAGATACCTTCTCTGTGAAGACCAGCAGGATCAGATTTCCTGAAGCTGAGTAGAATGTAGTGGGTGCGGGCTGAGTCTTTGGCCCAGTAGCAACACACCTTTGTCAGATGGGATTTGCAGGTTGTTCCTGGTGTCCTGTCGGTTTTCAGAGCAAAAATTATTACAGATATCACCCATCCCCCCCCCCCCCCTCTGAGGACCCCGCCTAGCAGACCCGGCAGCAAGAAGGCCCCATGGTTCACCGACGAACTCAAGAGCTCCAAGAAGAACTGCCGAGCCCTCGAGAAAGTCTGGAAAAGGGAACCGACACCGGACAACAGGACCTCCTTCAAACTCGCCACCCGGAAACACCACCAGCTGATCCGCGCCGCCAAGAAAACAGCATTCAAGGACCGGCTGGACAACAACGCACACAACTGCAAGGAACTCTTCAACATCGTGAAAGAGCTTTCCAACCCCAGCGCAGGAAACAACGACATCACCCCATCGCAAGACCTCTGCAACTCCCTCGCTTCATACTTCCACAACAAGATCGCGGACATACACAACAGCTTCAACAACCAACCAACGCACACCATGACCGAACAACCACCCCCCACCACCACCCTCCACGCCTGGACCCCGATCAGCACCGAAGACACCATCCGCACGATGAACTCCATCCACTCCGGATCACCAACCGACCCCTGCCCTCACCACGTCTTCAACAAGGCCGACGCTGTCATCGCACCCCACCTGCGAGACATCATCAACACATCCTTCGACACCGCCACCTTCCCTGAGAGCTGGAAGCACGCCGAACTCAGCGCTCTACTCAAGAAACCAACAGCGGACCCCACCGACCTCAAGAATTACCGCCCCATCTCGCTCCTCCCGTTTCCAGCCAAAGTCATTGAGAAGACCGTCAACAAGCAGATGGCCGTCTTCCTCGAGACGAACGGATCCCTCGACCCCTCACAGTCCGGCTTCCGAGCCAATCACAGCACCGAGACCGCCCTCATTGCCGCCACCGATGACATCCGAACCCTGATGGACAAGGGAGAAACAGCGGCCCTCATCCTCCTAGACCTCTCCGCGGCCTTCGACACGGTCTGCCACCGCACCCTAGCGCAGCGCCTCGACAACGCCGGAATCCAGGGGAAGGCACTGGAATGGATCATCTCCTTCCTCGACGGAAGAACACAGAGAGTCCGCCTACCACCGTACAAGTCAGAGGCCACCGAAGTCATCTGCGGCGTCCCCCAAGGATCCTCTCTAAGCCCCACCCTCTTCAACGTCTACATGAGCCCCCTCGCGGCCATCGTACGCAAACACAACCTCAGCATAATCTCCCAGAGCCAACCTGCACGAAGGGATGAAAGAGGTAGCCGAGTGGATGACGACCAGCCGCCTGAAACTGAACTCGGACAAGACGGAGGTCCTCATCCTGGGCTCCTCGCCCTCCGCCTGGGACGACTCCTGGTGGCCCCCCGCCCTGAGCACCGCACCCAAACCGACGGACCACGCACGCAACCTGGGCTTCATCCTGGACTCCTCCCTCTCCATGACCAGGCAAGTCAACAACGTCTCCTCGGCGTGCTTCAACATCCTACGCATGCTACGGAAGATCTTCTGGTGGATCCCCACCGAGACCAGGAAGACCGTCACCCAGGCCCTCGTCACCAGCCGGCTGGACTACGGCAACGCCCTCTACGCCGGGACCACCGCCAAGCTCCAGAAGAGACTCCAGCGGATCCAGAACGCCTCAGCCAGACTCATCCTCGACCTCCCACGAACCAGCCACATCTCCGGACATCTGAGAGACCTTCACTGGCTCCCCGTCAACAAAAGAATCACGTTCCGCCTCCTCACCCACGCACACAAAGCCCTACACGACCAAGGCCCGAGCTACCTCAACAGCCGAGTCAACTTCTAAGCTCCCAAACGCCACCTCCGATCAGCCAACCACGCCCTCGCCGCCGTCCCCCGCATCCGAAGAGCGACATCAGGAGGAAGGTCCTTCTCCTACCTGGCCGCCAAGACCTGGAACTCCCTCCCGACCGACCTGCGCCTGACCCAAGACCACCTCTCCTTCAGGAAGAAGCTGAAGACCTGGCTGTTCGAGCAGTAGCGGCACCCCCCCCCCCCAGCGCCTTGAGACCCTTCGGGTAGGTAGCGCGCTTTATAAGTGTCACTGATTGATTGATTGATTGATCGTACCAATTTGATGCAATCTCAGGTTTATCAACTTTTGTAAATTTGGAATTGTGTTAAATCCATGGCTGGATGCATGTGTACACGCCCATGCTCCACCCATGGAATGGAGACCAGCTCGAAATGCAAGCTGCATTTCTTTATAAAGCCATGCAAGGTGGCACAAATTACCCCATGCATGGGTTTGTAAATCGTACTTAAGGCTGTGCATTCTTCTTGCATCGCTTTGCACAACACAAAGACAATGCAAAGGTTTAGTACGTCTGGGCCTTGACGAGCTTGAGCTTTGGTGCCTGCTCCATGAACCTGCATTGGTATGACATGATCAACCACAGTAGCAACTCCCCTCAAGGCACAGAGTACCCCACCAGGCAAGCAGGATATTTAAAAAAAGGCAATCCATTCAGCAAGATGTAAATGACCCCTTAACTGAATTTTTGGAACTGAAAATCCTTCAGTAACGTAAGGCTGTGTGCTGAAGGCAGGCGTGGTTTGCCTTTTTGTGGCTAAACACTCTTAGTTGGTTGACTGAGAAATCTTGCCCACTGAGAAAGAACCTTCTTCTTGAAGCACCAGCACATGTATTGGTCCTCCATAGTTCAAAAATGACTAAGTGCCCCAAAAAAATCCTAGGAACTGGATTTATTTGCCCTAGTCCCTTGTTTACATGACAGACTGCTATAGAAGGAGGAATCCAGGTAACAGATGGTATCTCAGTCAGTTACTCCAGCAAGTCCACTCTAGTCCACTTCCAACTAGTCATCTGGTTATTTCATTGAGAAGTGTCCCTCATGATTTTTTGCTTTTCGCTGCCTTGTTTTTAGAATTTTACTGGGTGTGAGACAACCTACCAGAGTTTCACTCACTGTAAATTCATAATAATTGGACTAAGTGTACTAACCACCAGTGTCTGCCTTTTAAGATATGGCCACTGATGCACAGCTGGGGCATGAGGCTCCGGGCTGGTTACCCATGGACACATATGCATACACGTGCATGCACATATATGCACAGGTAGACTATTGTCTTGCACTGTGGCGTATCTGTGCACAGGTAGCCTGTCACATAATGGACTCTTCGGGGATTGATGCTGAGCTGGAGTAGGCCTTGAATTGTGAGTAGGCATGCATAGTGTTGGTCTGTAGAGGTTACTGAAAATCTGTGATGCTTTCCCTGTGTTACACATTAAATGCAAAATCTTCCCTAAGGTATAGTTTTGCTTTACTTAGGCCTACAAGGTGCAGTGAGATACCAATCTGGCAATAAACGTGCACCTTGAGTGTGATATTACAGTTCTAAACATCTCAAATATACACTTTATGGCACTCTAAGACTTGCCATATTTCCCTGGCTCAGCCTAGATTCAGATTCCAGGCTGTTGTACTCCCGTAATGGTCTGAGGTAGTTATTCTGCTTTTCAGTAAAAAGATCAAAGTTCTTCCCACACAATAGACCAATTAACAGTGCCTGACCCAGTTCCTAAAAAAAGGGGTGTGGAGGAAATCTGTATCTCATAATTAGCTTTTTACACTGTACGTGGCTGGGACGGCACATGCCCACTGGAACAAAAGAGGAGGACCAGACCTCTGGAGCCATCACAAGATTCTTGTTGGGAAGGGACAAGGCAGCTGTGTCACCAATGTGCAGAACTGAGTCTCTCAAGGGAGCTCTTTCCACAGACAACTTGCAGACACCAAATTGGATTGCCCCAGAATTATGTGCAGGAGGGGTGGAGTAATGATGGGGCATCCTAGGTCTGTCCAGGGGTGCCTAGCTCTAGGCTATTCCACCTCCACTTAAATAATTTGCAAAAAGTAGTGATAGATGAGAAAACCCTGGACCTGGGATCAAAAGGATGCCCAGGTGTTAGGGCAAACCACCTGATGCCCAGCGAGCATGGACTTTGGGACTGACTCCAGCTGACCCCCAGGACTAGGATGGGTCTCTCCATGAGGTTGAGTGTGGCCTGGTAGTACCATCTTACCAGGGTGAAGTGAGGAAGCATAATGTGAACCATGCCACAATATGTGGGTGAGGCTTCCTTATCTGGAAATACTGGATCTAGTCTTTTTCCTAGGGATATCTAACACAGAATACATTATTCTTTCGAATTCCTTTTTGATGCTCCATTCTCATTGTGGTTAGAAATAAGACACTTGAACATATATAATTGTTGTTGCTGTTTATGGCATCACTTATAAAAAAAAATCATCTTAATAGGCTTTTGTCATATGAAAAATCTACCCCAATCAATGGAGTGAAAAATAGCTATTCTGTTTTTTTCACTGCAGGAACATACCAACCTAAATATGAGGCATGTCCTGCTCCTAAACCTTGAAACTATCATGACCATACTTAGGAGTGATTTAGCTAATATCTAAATCAGACTTTTATACATGCTAAAACAATTTCCTTTGACATGTGTCTGGTGCACCTTTTAAGAGTTAAATAATGCTGCCTTTAAATGGATGTTTTTAAAGACACACCTGTGGCTGGTGTAAATCTACACTTCCGTTCATATTTCTAAGCCAGTGGTACACTTCCTTTCTCATATCACGTTGTCCTCACTTTTAGATTAACTATGCCAATTGATTATTCCCCATCTTCCATCACATGTATGGGAAAACACTTGGAACAGGGACAGTTTAGCAGTTTCCCGGTACTCAGAGGGCAAACTGGTGGGTGGTGGCCATTCATCTAAATATGCATTAGTTATCTTAGTCTAGCAAGACATTCCATTATCTCTTTGACTAACTTGTGGACATTCTAAACAACTCTATTCAGATACCTTTGTATCTTGGTAATAGAATGGAAGTCTGTAATCCTTTTCTTTAATTGAATATCATCTTTGTATTATACTAGCAGCCCGCCCCGGCCTTGCCCGGGGCAGAAAGGGGCTGGGGGCAGCATCGCAGCAGGAGAGGCGCTGCAGAGCGGCTGTTTTGTTGGTCCTGGCCGCTTCTGCCCACGCTTTGTTTCCCCCGCCCGTCCCTTGCTGCGCACCCGCGGCTGCTTGACTTACCTCATCTGCCGCTCCTCCCCGCGCTGTTGCGTTTACCGCTCCACTGCTCCTCCGCTTCGCGCCGCTCCTGACCGCTTGTCCGCTACCTCATCCGCCGCTCCTCCCCACGCTGCTACTGCTCCTCCGCTTCTCGCCGCTCCTTTCCGCTTGTCCTCCGCAGCTCCTCCCCGCACTCATGTCCTCCGCTCTTCCTGTTGCTCCTGAACGCCGCTCCTCCCCGCGCTCCCGATGTCATCATGCAGACGTTGTGGCCGGCGCTACTTTCTAGAGACTACTTTATTTTTATTCGTAAATCTTTTAAATAACGTATATTTTTTATTTTTATATCGCCTATGTCCTTCTGCTTGCCCTGAGGTTTTCATAGATGTCTTGGGTGTTTAGATTGGTGGTGTACTTTTCGAGTTTACCTGGCTCAAAGGACAGACTTCTCTCTTTATAATAGTAGTATAGATTTGAATGTCTCATAGTTAGTTAAAGCATAGCTGAAGATCATTTATTTGCCAAACATTGCTCCTTATATCATATGCACACACCATTAAGATGATGTGTGTTACAACACATTTTTAGGAATATGCTTGCAACCTGAACACTGTCCGCTCCATGTCATTCATGTACATATTTGTTTCATACTAACTAGTGCATAAGGTTATGTATCCATGTATGCCTTCTAGCTTGCATTCAAAGGTAGTGCCTTCAGTTTCACCAAGGGTGAGGAAAAGGGTGATGATCATTCAGTCACCAAAGTCTAACTCTGTTATAATGTGTGGTGTGCAATTACCAGATGAGTTCACTCATGCAAAGAGTGTTTGTCATTTTGCACCCAAAGAGCATCATTTCCTCCTGGTCCAGAGCATCTTTGCGAAGCAATCAATAGACATTGTAGCTGCAGCCAGAATCTTGTTGTTATAGCCTTTAAACGTTGCAGTCTTTTGTCACTTTGGCAGTCGATAAAAGACTGAACTGCACACAGACATGTATTCTTAGAAAGTTCTTGTGTTTAAGATTTTAAAATGTGCTATTCAACAGTAAGTTCAGGAGTCATCTTTGACGATTATGAACATCGGTATCAAGAGAATCGAGAGGGATCCTAAACTTGCATAGACTTTGATAATCTTTCTTTTTGATACATGTCTGGTATTAAGGGATTGACATAAGATGGGGAAGCGGCTGCTTGCTGTTAGGCCATCTTTTACTAATGTGCATTAACTATTTATTTTATTTACCTGTCACTCTAAACTCAGAAGATAGTGGTCAGTGGTGACATTTGCATAATAGTTAAAATACTATTTTCAAATATTTTAAAGACATTAATTGTGGTTCAGCTTCAGAAAGAAACACAGCTTCGCCAATAAATTTACTTATTTTTTAAGTATTTCATTGTTAATATTAGGAATTGTGGGGTGTAGCAAGAACAGTAATATCACTGAAATCTTCTTCTTGTCTTTAGATATCAATGCTTCTCTGGATAAAGACTGTGCCTAGCTGTGTGACCAGGCAGAGTAGCATTATTCAATGCATTTGCTTCTCTCTCTTATGCATTTCCATTTCCCTAGGTCTACATCTAACAAATATATTTAGTTTTAATTATTTTCTTTTGAAGGTTTTATATAGCGCTAGCTCCACCCGAGAGTATCAGAGCGCTTTACATCAGCAATGGTTATCAGCAAGAAAAACAACAGTAGCTATGAATGAGACAAATTATACAGGCGGTCAGACAAAAATATAGGGAACCAATAAGAGTACATAGTGAGAAGAGTACATATAGGATAAACAGAACCAATTGAAAGAACCAGTAAGTTGTTACAAATAGTAATTTTACAGTATGACAGAAGGACTCAGGGGACAAAGTAAGGAGGGGTGAGTAAAGTAAGGGGTAGGGAGTGTAGAGGGTGTTAGGTGGGGCGTGAGAGTGCAGGGGTAGGCGGAGTTGCCAAAAGGAGGAAGGAGGAGAATAGTCAGAAAGGATAACAGGGCTTTAATTTCCGCAGGATTTTGTGAGCAAGTGAATTTTTAGGTTTCTTTTGAAGCTGGAATAGGAGGGGTTGCATCGAAAGTCCATGGGCAGGGCTTTCCAGATGGTTGGGGCCTTGCCAGAGAAGGAGCGGGATTTTGAGGTGTTTTTTTTAGAAGTGGGGGTATGAGGAGAAGAGTGTTGGAGCTTCTCAATGCTCGTGCACAGCCAGCTTTAAGTTTAGTTGAGAGGTAGGATGGGGTCTTCTGGTAAAGGGCTTTGTGTGTAATACAGGCAATTTTATAGGAGGATCTGCCTTCGATGGGGAGCCATTTGAGGGTCTTGAGGGCAGGGGAGATGTGGTCACAACGTTTACAGTTAGTTGTAAGTCTGGCTGCGAGGTTGAGGACGGATTTAATCGGGGCAAGGTGGATTTTGGGTGTACCAGAGAGAAGGGCGTTTCCGTAATCGATTTTGGATAGGACCAGAGATTGGATAATTAATTTGAAGACTTCAGCTGGAATAAAAGGTTGATTTTTTTGAGATGCCAGAGTGTGAAAAGTGCACTTTTTGCTGAGTTCTTTACATAAAGAGGTTGAAAAGGGCGGGAGATAGGATGGATCCTTGAGGGACACCTAGGGAGGCAGAGGTTGGTCTGGATAGGCAGTTTTGAATTTTGATTTGTTGGCTTCTATGTTGGAAGTAGGAGGTGAACCAGTTAAGGACAGTGCCATTAAGACCGAAGCGATCTTTCAGTGTATTGAGTAGGGTTGGGTGGTAAACTGTGTCAAATGCAGCGGTGAGGTCGAGGAGGATAAGTAGGTAGGACTCGCCCTTGTCCAGGGCTAGGTGAATATCATCGACTATGTTGAGCAGTGCAGTTTCAGTGCTGCAACCTTTGCAGAAGCCAGATTGAAGGGGGTCGAGAAGGTTAATGTGTCGATGTGTCGATGGAGAAGGGCGCATTTTTCGAAGGGCTTTGGAGAGGAGAGGGAGGTTGGAGATAGGGCGGAAGTTGTTAGGGTCATTGGGGTCAGCCTTGGGATTTTTGGGGATGGGAGTGATTTGACCGAGTTGAAGGGAGATGGGAACACTCCCTGCTAAAAAGGGAGGCGTTAATGATGTTGGTCCAGTAGGGGACAATGATGTGTTTGAGATCTTGGACGAGTGCGGATGTGAGAGGGTCATTAGTGTGGGAGGATGGTGTGAGGTTGGCTAGGATGTTCAAGACTTCCCATTCGGAAACGGTGTGGAAATTATGCCATGAGGCGTTATTTTTAAGTGGTAGGGTGGTGGGGAGGGGTTCAGAGGGGGTGTGCGAAGGGAAGAGGAGTGAGGGGGTCGGGGGTGTCGGGGGTGTTTTCAAAGGGAGGGGTGGATAGGGTGTAGTATCAAGGGGGTGTTGAGGGCTGATCGAGGGATGGGTATTGAGGAAGGCACGGTCAATTTTAGCAATTTTTTCATAGAAAAAGTTGGCAATTTCTTGTTGATGTTTGATTTCTGATAATGTTGAACGGTTCTTTAGGTCTGTTTTTGGCACGAGAGAGTTGTAGACGAAAAAATGATGCTTTTTCCGAAAAGATGTGTTTTCTGTAAGAGGATCTTGCAATTCTGAGGAGAGCCAGATGGGATGGGGAAGGGTGTTGTCTCCAGGTTCTTTCTGCCAGTCTGAGTGAGCGTATTTCTTTGTTAAGATGTAGGGTGAACCATGATTTAGAGGGGGCATTTTTTAGCGTTTTACTTTTCAGAGGGGCAAGTTGGTCTAGAACTTCAGAGACAGTTTTGTTAAAGTGCTCAGTGAGTTCATTTGCATTTGAAGAGGGGGGGTGAGGCTGAGTTGGGATTGGAGTGTATGTTCCAGTGCGCCGGGTGGGATTAGCTTAAGATTTCTAGCCACAATTGTAGTTTTATTGTTTATTATAGGGGTCGGTGGAACTGGGGGGGAGATCGTGAACAAAATGAGATGGTTGTCTGACCAATCGATGGGGATGATGTTGGGTAGGGATGTCAGATCAGGGTTGGAGATGATGGCGTCTAGAATAGCACCTTTGGTGTGGGTTGGGGAGTGGCAAAGTTGCTTGAGATCGGTGATATCAAGAAGGTCATTAAGAAGATTGATTGCAGGGTCATCGGGTTCGTTCCAGTGAAGGTTAAGATCTCCAAGGAAGATATTTTTAGAGTTGGAAAGTAGCGATTTAGTTAGAAGGTTCGATAGTTCTTCGACAAAGGGAAGGGGTTCACCAGGAGGGTGGTAGATGTTATGAAGTCGTATTGGGGAGGAGCTTTACATTTTAAGTTCGGCTTCTAAGTATTCAAAAGTTGTGTAGTCAGTGTTAGTAATTTGGGAGAGTTGTAGCTCTTCTTTGAAAATGATTGCTAGACCTCACCCAATTTTTTCAGGTCTGTCTTTTCTGAGAACAGAGTAGCCAGGGGGGGCTAGAAGGTCAAGGATGGGTGTAGAGTGGTCTTTGAGCCAGGTTTTAGTGAGGAAGGCGATGTCGGTATCTTCGTTAAGAATGGTTTCTGAGTTTCGGTTGCATGTCGGACAGCCGAGCGGCAATTCACGAGCATGCAGGTAAGGGGCTTGGGGATGGTGATAGGGGCAGGGAGAAGTTGAATGCTGGTGAGTTGACGGGGGGGTCTTGGGGATTTAGGAGACTCAGTGATTCTGCTAGTCCCCCATATCACAGGAATATTGGAGTGAGAGGGGGAAGGATCTTTAGGTGGGGCAATATTGAGGTATGCGTTGCAGAGGGCAGAGAGGTCGTGGGTGGAGTAGGTATTCGCGGTTCAGAGGGGTCTGTGGGAGCAGGGGAGGAGAGGCGTTGTTGATCAATGCTTGGGATATGGTGTTTCCGAGGGCTGGCCCATGGGGCGGAGGGCCAAGAGGGGCGCGCTACGGGTTTGTAGGATTTTCACCGATTGAAAGATTTTCTGAGTAGGGTAAGTTCAGTAGCCAGGGTAGAGAGATTGTAGTCCAAGTTACTAAGTGTCAGGCTGAGGTAGGAGTGGAGGGAAGTGGGAGTGGTTGGGGTGGAGGAGGAGTTTGGGATGGAGTGGTGGGGGAGAAAGGGTTGGTAGCTTGGAGAGGGCGATTCGTCAGGGGGGTAATGTGGGTGGTTCTGAGTTTGAAGGAGGCGTGTGGAAGGCCAGGGGGGGAGGGGTGTGTGGGCCAGTGTTGGGGGGGATGGGCATGGAGTGTGGCGGTCTGGTGGGAAGTGGGGAGGAAAGGGGGAGAGGTGGGGGAGAGTGTGAGGGACGAGAGGGGATGTGGAGGCGACGTAATGGGTGGAAGTGACGTTTGTGGAGGAAGGGGCAAGGAAATGAGGGGTTAAGGTTATTATGGGATGGTTTAGAGGGGGAGGAGGGGTGCTAGGGGGGTGAAAGGATGTTAAAGGTGGATGGTTATTAGGAGACATGGGGTTTGCAGGAGTGTATTAGAGGAGCAGGGGTAGTATAGGAGTTAGGGAGAGGGATGTTTCATTGTGGGTAGGAGTGTCATGGGGGTGTGGAATTTTTCTCTGGGAGGCGGAGGAGAGTTGGGAGGGGGTGTGGGAGGGGGCTAGTGAGAGGAGGGGGAAAGGATTGCGACAGGGGAGAGTTCAGGTGAGGTTAACAGAGTGAGAGTTTTTGTACTGGGATTCTCGTTAGGGAGAGGGGGAGGGTTAGGAGTTTGGGCGGCTGTGGGGAGTACGGAGGGGATTTGGGGCTGAGAGGGTTCTGGGGAGGAGTAGGTAGTGATAGTTGGTCAGAAAGGGTGTTGAAGAGGAGTTAAAAAATTGTGAGGTGCTGCTCTGAGGCTTGAATCAGGATGTTTCCAGTTTTGTAGATGAAAATAGTTATTTCACCAGGAAAAATAGAGGTAGGGGAAGTGGCAAGTTTGTAACCATGGGGGATTTTAATTGTGCTAGATATTGGGAGGTGTTGTAAAAAGGTGCTCTTCCATTTGGAGGGGCGTTTGGTGTAGAAAATCTAGTTAGTTTTGATGTGGGACGTGGGGCTGTGGTAGTTGTCCTCAATTAGGGTTTCAGGATGTTTGTTTAAAGTTATTTTTGGCATTTTTTGTAAGGCTGGGAGGGTATGGAATGATCCAAGAGTTGGGTCCATGTTTAGTGAGGGTGGGGTGTTTGTCAGTTAGGGTACGGGAGGGGCATGGGGATAGGGTGGTATTGAGGTGGGACATGATGGTGAGGTTTGGCTGGGGGAGAGTAAGGGTGCTGGCAAAGAGAGGGGGAGAAGATTAGAAGATGGAGGTTTGGATAAGATCGCGGAGGGCGAGGGTGTGGGGAGGGGGGAGGAGTTCATTTTAGGGAGTCCCAGCGGTAAATCCGGGTGGGGGGTAGGAATAATGCGGATTGGCAGTGTTGGAGGGGGTAAGGAGGGGGCGGGGGGGTCTTAAGAATTGGAAGGCAGTCAAAGAGAGAGCGGAGAGAGGCAGAGGTTGGTGGCCAAGCAGGTGTTCAGTACTAATAAGAAAGGGGGGGCAGTGGGTCGCAAGCTACAAGAACATAGATTGGAAATACAGTGAGTGAGAAAGTGGGAGAAAGTTAATGTAGCAGTTACAATTTCAAAACCATTACAGTTACAATTACGTACAACTAGATGGCTGTGGCGTAACGCAATGGTGATCACAGAGAACATCACTTAAAGTATTAAACTCAGGTAGGCTAGGGAATAACAGCATGCAAAAAGAAGGTCAACAAGATGCACACAATTTATGTTACTAAAATGGATGAATCAGAGGGCCAGTTCAATAAAAGTAAAAAAACATAGACTTGGTTTAGGATTATTTGTCTGGTAGGGGTATGATAAAGGGCCAGAATATGGCACTAGAGCCTCATTATTTGTGATAGTAAACAAATAATCAGATGACAAGTGAGGTTAGGATGGGCCTAGAATCAAACCGAGGTAGTTCAAAATACAGTAAAGGTAGGGCAGTCATACCTCAATTTCTGCAGAGGAAAACAAGGAAAGTTAGTAGGGTCCTTTGTTTGTTTTTAATTCCATGTCGAGTCACCATCTTGTGAATTCACCACGGATTAGGGAAAAAGTGACCTCGCAAAATGGAGGGGGGCAAAAAAGCAAGCAACAGAGTTTGCGGAGGTGAAAAAGGAAAAGAAACCTAATTTAAGTGAGGACAAAACAACAATGAGCCCGTGATCACATAGCAAGAGTCAAGGAATCTGCGTGAGAGCTAACACTCTTCACGGGACGGAAGAGAGACGGTGATGGGAGCGGGAATAGGAACAAAGGGCTTAGAAATCGCGCCTGGAGTCCCAGCCGTTCTCCCAGTGTCTCGCCCCAGGTTAAGCTGCCTACATCCAGGCAGGAAGGCAAGATCGGCCGATCGAGGCAGTGGGGAGCCAGCGGCCCGCAAATCACCCATCCAGGTCAGCAGCTCCTCACAGCATATTGGCAAAGAGACAGCTTGGCGGAGTCCTATCCGCCACCCTGCGACTCGCCTCAGGGACCGGAGATCAACCCCCCGCAAGAAATCAGCACAGCTGAGCGGCTTGGGGCAGGAAGGGTCACTTACCAGGGCTGAGATGCGACGCAAGAGGTCAGGTTAACGGGCCACACCATCAGCACGGAGATCCTCGGCGGCCCGATCGTGGCGGTGGGCAAGGGGGCTCAAAGACCAAGCAGGAGAGCCGATGCATCCTTAGAGGCCCACCAGGCAGGAAGAATTGCAGAGACCAGCGAGTCCATCCCCGCTCCTCTGGGGGCTCCGTTCAAGGCCTTTTGTAACGGAAGTAGAGTTCAAAGCAGTGTGGAAGCAAATGTTGCTCCTGTTGGATCCAAACTGGCCAAACACTGCTTGCTGACAACCTCTCCTAGCAGACCACTTTTCAGAGATATATTGTGCATCATAGCTATGAAAAACAGAAAGAGTCTGGCTCAGAGAATAGTGAAGTACCTACCTTTTGAAGACATCTACAATATAACTGTGCCATATATCTTTTTAGGTCTCGGCATCGAGACCTATTGTCGCCGAGTTCGCTCTCAAGGGAGACAGAGCGGTGCACGAGCCTACCAGCGTCTGTGGACGCGCTTACGCAGGCCGGCCGAAGGCACGCACACACACAGAGACAGACGTGCAAACAGACACACACACACGCACACGCAGTCACACAGACACGCAGACACACAGACACACATACACACACCCCCACGACTAAGCCCCACTTACCGCCTCAGCCGTCACTCCTGACTTCTGCTGCCACTGCTCCTCTGGGCCGGCCATCCACTCCGTGGGCGCATAGACGGAAGTCCCGCCCCACGACAGCCGTGAGCGTGCACATCCCGACACCGGAAGTTCGGGAGAGTGCACGCTCACGGCTTGTTGTTCCAGTAAGGTAGTGAAACTATTGAAATAATAAAAAGGCACATGTGAGCGTGGATTTTCCAGAGGGTGGAAGCTGGTTCCCCTCTGTGAAACAAAGCACTGATGGTATGCGCGGTAACCCAAGAAGGCAGAAACCCGAGAGCTGCCACCAGCCTACCCGGAGAGTTAAACGAAAGAGTTTTATTATTTATTGACGCAGCTCTTCGGATGGGGCAGCAGCAGCGGCCGGTGAGTCCCCTCTGACATCTGTGGAATGTAGAGTTTGGACTCCGGACCGGAGCGGCGTGTCCTGCGAGGGTCGTTGGGTGCAGGTAATGAGACAGGCGTCCTCGGTCCTGGACGCGGCAGTGCCGAGGGGAGGGCCCGGGCCTCCTGTCTGCCCCACCACACACCTTGTTAAGGAGGTTAGATCCCATGTGCTGACACGCGTCAGATCCGCGGATCTGTGAACCTGCAGGAGGAGGCTTTGAGGGTGTCTGGGAGGTAAAGCCCTGTCTGTGTGTGGTGCCGGAGGAGCGTGGTGCACCTTAACCCGTCCTTGTCCGAGGCTGGCAGCCGGGCCCGCCCTGCAGGTGTCACTGTGTGAGGAAGCTGACATTTCACTCACTGCTTGGCTCAGGCTGCCAAGGGGAACTGTGCCGGCGAGGACAGGGGTAGACCAATGGACGGCTAGCATGGGTCAGGGGGTCGACCATCACTGCTGAACCGGATCCCCAGCACTGACCGGGACGACCCGGTAAGTACCACTCACACTGTCCCACCCGCAATGGGACACCTACTTCCTTCTTTGAAAATGATATTTACAGGTGTCTGTCTTTAGATATATGTGGAGTCTAACAGACTTTGGTTTCTTGTGATATAACCTTCTTTCTTTTGGATAGCGCTTCATACCACTATTTCCAGTTTCCTGCAATAGGCGTCACTGTTTTTAACCAGTTATGTGATACTTAATTGCCTGGTTATTAGAGCTCGTCCAGTTTCTTTGCATTCATTGAATTCAATGCAATTTCAGGTTATATCAGATAAAACAAAGGCAACTGTTGTAAATTAACTATTGAAACTGAATGGAATCATTTTAAATAAGATGAGTCATTTATGACGCAAGGAAATTACACAGAAACAAATAATGTAGGTGACATTAACCTATTGTAAAGCAGTCATTCAATCAAGAGTTTGTATAGCGCTGCTACGCACCCGCTAGAGCCCCAAGGCGCTGAGTCCATTCTTTGCCCTGACACTAGACAATTATTGCTTCCCTTTACGCACCTATTAGGTGGAGGAATGTGCATTTGCAGAAACTGATTACAATTTGTGCACAACCCAAAGCTGGAAATCAGGGGCACACACAGTTTTTAAAGTTGCCCCTCCACTTAGAATGAGAATGTAAATGATATTCGTGTTATTGACCTTGGAAGGGTGAAAGGTCAAGTACACCAAGTAAGATTTTAACCTGTAACCAGAAGGTCAAACGCAGACATCTGGGGTGAATTCACTAGCCTCGTAGAAACAAAACTGCCGTCTTTTTCGTTATAATGGACTACAAATCCCAGAATGCAAAGCACAACGTGGGACTGGGCGAGCTACTCAAGCCAGATGTAGGATAAGAGTAGATCATTGGGCATAACAAAACCATATCTTTATAGTGATTTGTATTCATGCTCACATATAGATGAGCTAACGCTGTCTGCGCTGTCAGTCATCACACGAGTGTCAGATATCTTGCCTCGAGGAGGTTTCTTTAATGCCTTCTGTGCTTCGAAAGGTGCCTTGAATGCGGCTTTGTCTGGCTTTATCACAAAGAATTGTAAGCAGTCACCGACCCTGTGTGTCGGATTCTGGAACAGTGCGCGCTGTCAGACTGCCAGCAGAGGGAGGCAAACCTGATCCCTGAAGCAGGAAGATGATGCTAGGGTTTGCTTTAAAAAAATGTGGCTGCTCTCATACTTAAAACATTGACATTCAAGGGATGTTGGGACTGGCCAAAGGGTCTGTTTGGGTAATCATTTTTGCAGCTGGGCTGACATGGCGTTATTTCCCGGGGGATCCTTAGAGAAAACACTGGTCACGTGGTCCGGTCAACGCCCAATGAAAACGCAGAGTTTGAGCAGACAAGTGTTCACCATGCCGGCGCGTACCCTGCCCATTCCTAGACCGCCTCCCCGCAAGAGCTTATGCCTTTTGCGTGGCTTCGGGAAATAATAATTTGTGTGTAAAGCCTCGGGCGGGCTTGTAAAGCAATTAACCCTTAAAAATGTAGAGTGGGTATTTCTGAGAAGACAGGCGGTTACCGTCTGCGTCACTCTGGGGGGAAAAAAGTAATGTGTTTCGTAGTCATCCAGCCTCTATCTGTGTGGCTGTGTTCCACACACACGCCAAACTGTGTGTTCACCATTATTTGCTTTTCATTATGCGGCTGTGTGTCCCAGTATTGAATGGGGACTTCATGCCGTCAGGAGCCGTGTGTTTTGGGATTCTAGTGTGCGAGTTAAGCCCTTGGAATAGAAGCATTAAATCACACGGTGGCACAGTTTGCCAGACAAGAGGCACCCAGCTGTAGCTCTCCAGAGTAAACACCTCACAGACACGGCTTTGTGCAGCTGTTGGGTGCGCTGGCAGGGCCGGCTGTGTGCTGCATCGCCCTGCAGAGGGCGCTGTGCATGCTGGGGTGGAATGTACAGCAACCACCTGCAACTTTTGCTCCTTCAGGTTACTCCTTGAGTCACGTGGTCAAGTTTTAGTGGTAGAGCGAAAAGAAAAACAAACAAGAAATATTGCAGGGGACGGTCGAGTGAGGACAAGCTGGGCTGCAGGAAAGTGGCCCGGCAAGTCTTTTGTACAGTGTGATCTCATTTGCTTTTCTTGCATGACAATAGGCTTGCAATATCTGTGAGTATATGGGTTTTTTGGTGGCTGATGTTTAAAGGCATCTGGTTAGTTATCATTTTAAGGTTGGTGTTCCACCTTAGAATTAAATATTGAGGGATGATTGGTCATGTACAGAGCTGAGCTTTATTTGAAGGAAAGGGTAGTATGGTGTCCTGGCATGGGTCTTCACATGTTTTTTTTATCACATACAGAGAGACATAGATGAAGGTACACCAGGGCGGGGCAGTGGACCACATGTGGCGCGGGAGTGGGATGCATGGTACAGTCTGCCAAGGAAGTGGAAAGCAGGTATTGTCACAGTGTCCTGTAAATCCTCTGGTAAACAGGTTGATGACCTCCAACCCCTCCTCTGTGCAAGAGTGGGATAAATGGTAGCTTCCTGGACCATCTAGCCAATCATAATTGTTGGTGGGCGGACCAGGTTTAAAGGGAGGACACCACATTCACCAGACAAGCAATTATCAGCCCATATCTCTTTAAGATGCAAGTGTGAATAATATGCTGACCACTAGAAGGTGCTTTTCCAATTATAAATTTGGAAAGGGAAATTTCTGCAAGAGCGGGATGTTTGGACACTCAGATCAAGAAACAGAATTGAGCTGATAATAATGCGGAACACCCTTTGTGGTTATTGGGAACTGATACTGGGAAGAATCTTGCCACCCACTTCCACAAATGAACTGTATTAACTTGTCCATCACCTTGTGAAACCTGACCTTATCTGAGGGATAGAGGTAGCCTGGACACAGAGTGAGATCAAGGTGCTGGCTGTACTACCTGTAAAGCCCTCTCAGAACCAAAAGCCTCTTTGCATCAAGGATAACACCATGTGTAAGAACACGCAAAAGAGTACGCCCCTAGCACCAGTTTATATACTCATAAATGCTTTTGTGAATCGGCCCATTGGTCTCCTGTGCTTGGTCCATCCCCATAGCCTGGAGCATCCACTGGCGAAGATCCAAACGGGTCAAGTAGAGGAAAGTCATTTTCTGTGTTGACCTCTCTCTTCTGCGGGTGTCATCTTATAGAGCGGGTGCTGTATCTCACATGGTTGTACCTCAGATGGATCAGCAACATGACGAGTATTACTTAGAGTGGTGGATAATGAATACACTGCTGTGCGGTGGAATTGTGGGCATTTGTGCACAGAGCAAGGGAGGCGTGAAACAAGTCTGCGCTTGTGAGTAAATCACCGCTATACGCGTGGTCTGTTCAGTGCCGCTGTAGGAATAAGCGGGTAAAATCGGTTTAATGTAGAAACTTAATGAAGAGCAAATGTATTTGTGGCTTGTATAGAGTTTACTTTTGGGCTTCTCGTTGAAATTGGTCATTGCAACAACAAGGGAAGCAAGTGTAGAATTTACAACTGAATATCTAATTTTTATGGCCGTGCATCACTTTTTGTTAGCCAGTCCATTTTTAGTTTTGTGCTAATTGCTGCATAGCTCCTTAAGAAGCAAACCGTTTCTTAAAGATGCAACATAATTAACAAATTAATTCACTGCTACACCCACAGGTGTAATTATTGCAGTAAATTATTTCCAGAAAAAAAAAAAGACAAATACAAGACAGAAATAATACAATCAAAACAGCAGGAAAAGTTACCATTCTGTAATTTAGAAATCCCACCAAGTTCCCTAGGTGCTTTCTTGCTGCTGAATGTTGCACACCTTGTTGTTAAAAGTTGGGTGCGGTCCTCCATTTTAGCTTTCACAGGTGAAGAGTTCAGTGCTCCAAAGCTGGTGATTCATTACATGGGTGTCTCTCAGGTGAATTGTTGTTTCATCAGAAAACAATGCCTGGTATCTGATTGCAAACATTTAACTAGTGGTTAACTCTAGTTTTGTAGTTGGTAAAACCACAATTTCTCCCCCAAACAAAGGTTTTTAAAGCAGCGAGTCATTGTCTTTTTACAAACATGCTGGACTATAACCGCACTGAGTTTGAGGCAGAGTGGTTTAATAACCAATCTCCTTAATCTTGAAAGTGACCTGTTTTCTCACTGATTTCAATGCATGCACTACAAATCTAAGTGAAATAAATAAAAGCACCTCCTTATCTTCCTAAAGTGGATGCAGGTGCTGCGAGAGAGAGCTTGACATGGGCTTGTTAATAAATTCATTTGTCAAAGAAAAGGCCTGAATTGGAGGATTGCATCTTTGCTGATATGCAACCCATCTATTCCAGTACAGTGTGCAGGAGAGAGCGTCCTTTCACGCCACACCCCAAACTTTATGCCAGTGCACCTCAGAACCCCTGCCCCCTCGCTGTGCTTGCTCTCCTGTGTGTGTGTGTGGCTCTGGGTGTGTATGTGGCTCTGGGTGTGTATGTGGCTCTGGGTGTGTATGTGGCTCTGGGTGTGTATGTGGCTCTGGGTGTGTATGTGGCTCTAGGTGTGTGTGGGGTTCTGTGTGTGTAGGTCTCTGTGTGCGTGTGGGGCTCTATGTGTGTGTGTGGGCTTTGTATGTGTGTGGGGGCTTTGTATGTTTGTGGCTCTGTGTTGCTCTGTGTGTGGCTCTGTGTGGGTGGCTCTGTATGTGTGTGTGGGTGGCTTTGTGTGTGTGGCTCTGTGTGGGTGTAAATGCAATCGGTCATGCATTTGCGAGCGATTAAGCTATTGGCATTGTAAATGACAATGCCATTTATTTAACGATTAAGCTATTGGCAATGTAAATGACAATGCCATTTATTTATGATTTTTAAAAAAAAATGTCATGAGCAATGCCAATAGCTCTACCTTTAATAATGCCGAGACCATTGCATTGTAAATGCTTGTTAACAATTGTTGGGACTGAATGAAGGGCTTCATTGTATCTTCTTTCTCTCTGGCGCCTTTTTGTGGCACAGGGTTTATGCCATTGGCACTGTCTCCTGCTATTGATGTATATGTCAATAACATGAAAATATGTTTTACGTAGGTACAAATATGCATTCTGGCTAAGGATCGCACTGTATTGGGCAATATAAGAGCCACCTAGACAGGAGCGGCTCCTCCATTAGGGCAAAGTAGCATCGCCCCACTAATTGAAAAGTACCCCCATGCTCCAGAGATTTGAAATATAATGGTAATCCAGTTAATGTTAATGTATTTCCATTTTATTTTTCACTAACCCCATCCCAAGCGTCAGGACGGGGTGGGTAGCTGCTGACTGGCAGCAGCAGGAAGAAGTCATGGGGAGTGTGCATGTCCCTTTGCCCAGCTGTCTTGCGACGGCCAGCTAGAAATGCTCATTTTAAATCTCTGGGTTGAGACCGAGCAAAGGCCTCCAGGCCTCTTTGAGCCAGCTCCATCCAGTCCTAGCGCTGCTCTAATACTGCATGAGAGCAGTGCCAGGATTGGTTAGGGGAGTTGCCTGGGGCCTGCTTTGGAGGAGTGAAGGACACCAAACGGGAGCGCGGACGTGTCGCAAGGCAAGTTTTCTTTTCTTTTTATAATGTTTTGATGTTAATGCTTTGTATGTATTAAATTGCTGACATGCATTACATTACCATTTTAAAGTTACAATAATGCGATGCATGTCGGCAATTTTGTTGATGTATTTGCCGGCATGCACTCCCACCTCCCACGTGCCCGCCCTAACACTCCCCATAGATGGCAGTCACCACTGCATGTAGACGTCCTCTAAATTTGACAACTATGTAAACCTGCTAAGAATTGCTAGTGACACTCAAAGGAGTTTTATACATTAGGAATATCGATTTCCTAACTGTGATTCAGAGAGAATCACAATGAGGAAATACGTATTCCAAACGTGTGTACATCTGGCCTAATGTCCCTTCTGATTTGTTTACCCACACAATGTCTTTGATGGTGGAAAGTTTACTGTTCCTGTGTCATGTACAATACCCATTAGTTTTGAAAATATGAAGTTATAGAGCAATCTGATTTCATGTCCTCAAGTTCTTTCTTTGGCTAATGAAAAATATGTGTATTATAAAATGTAAATGTCACATGACCTTAAAGAGGTCATTCCCACATAGCAATAAAACACCAGAAGATGTGCAGACAAAGAATTCAAATGCTAATTTTGCCATACATAATAGAGTTCGGTTCTCTTTGACATTGTGGTTCAACACTAAACAGTTTTTAAATACCAAAAAAATAGAGAATTGTAAAATGTTTGCACTTGATATTTGCTGATGCAAAACATATTCGAAATTGATTGCTTGTATTATTCTTTCCTTTGTCTACCCACACACCGTGTGTGATTTCCCCACATTTGTGAAGCATTTGTATGTTAATTCTCTACAACAATGCATCACAAACACGCTTTGCACTCTTTAAAACATCTAACAATCGTGTCTGGAACACTTTGCGAATAGGAATTTCCATTGATAACCCTGAAATCTCGTGATAAACCTGCAGTGGTTTGGTGCCATGCTGGAAAGCCATATGAAAGCACACAAGGTAAACCACTGACACTCACTAAGTATTCATTGCAGGACTAGTGATAGGTTGAGTGTACGCCCAGCTCTTTTTATATGTTTATGTGCAATTTTGATTTAATACTTTTTACCCTGTTTTTAAAAACGTTAAAATTGGCCTACAACTTACTGCATTCTGCCCCGCTCACTGCATATAATTTGGATACCAAGCACCGCGCTTTGCGGGTCCCTGCCCACTTCTCGGATTAGTGGCCATCTTAGGTGGGGCTGACGACGCCAGGCGTTCTGCGCGGTCTAGTCTCGGAGGCTGGACGCGCACTTAAGCGAGGCAAACCTTCGGCGGGCGCACTAACAAGCTGGCGCTACACTAAGAAGACCTCCTTTGGATTGTACTGCATTTTAGCAGCTTTTTTAAAATTCCCGTTTTGTCTGCCTAATTGCAATTTTGATTTAATACTTTTTACCCTGTTTTTAAAAACGTTAAAATTGGCCTACAACTTACTGCATTCTGCCCCGCTCACTGCATATAATTTGGATACCAAGCACCGCGCTTTGCGGGTCCCTGTCCACGTCTCGGATTAGTGGCCATCTTAGGTGGGGCTGACGACGCCAGGCGTTCTGCGCGGTCTAGTCTCGGAGGCTGGACGCGCACTTAAGCGAGGCAAACCTTCGGCGGGCGCACTAACAAGCTGGCGCTACACTAAGAAGACCTCGTTTGGATTGTACTGCATTTTAGCAGATTTTTTAAAATTCCTGTTTTGTCTGCCTAATTGCAATTTTGATTTAATACTTTTTACCCTGTTTTTAAAAACGTTAAAATTGGCCTACAACTTACTGCATTCTGCCCCGCTCACTGCATATAATTTGGATACCAAGCACCGCGCTTTGCGGGTCCCTGCCCACGTCTCGGATTAGTGGCCATCTTAGGTGGGGCTGACGACGCCAGGCGTTCTGCGCGGTCTAGTCTCGGAGGCTGGACGCGCACTTAAGCGAGGCAAACCTTCGGCGGGCGCACTAACAAGCTGGCGCTACACTAAGAAGACCTCGTTTGGATTGTACTGCATTTTAGCAGCTTTTTTAAAATTCGCGTTTTGTCTGCCTAATTGCAATTTTGATTTAATACTTTTTACCCTGTTTTTAAAAACGTTAAAATTGGCCTACAACTTACTGCATTCTGCCCCGCTCACTGCATATAATTTGGATACCAAGCACCGCGCTTTGCGGGTCCCTGCCCACGTCTCGGATTAGTGGCCATCTTAGGTGGGGCTGACGACGCCAGGCGTTCTGCGCGGTCTAGTCTCGGAGGCTGGACGCACATTTAAGCGAGCCATGCTAACGCGCAGCGTCATCGCGCAGTGGGATCGCCGGACTTCCGCCGGAGTTACGCCTGAGTTCAGCCCGTCTGCGCCCGTCCGCGCTGAGGACGGGCTGCAGGACGGGCTGCCCTCTGCCAACATGTCCTCAGGTAGGTTAACTCGGGTTGACCGCGTACATTATACCTCCATGGCATTACATTCACTGCGATCCCCCATCCCCACTACTTGCACCTTATGCATTTTGCCCTCTCATTACTTTACATGTGCCGGTTGCGGTTTTTCCACCGGCAAAATGCAGCTCTCTAAGACGCAATCAAACATTAAGCATTACCGGGGGAAAAGGAAGCCTACCAAGGGCCGTACCTCATCTTTTTCTCCTCTACATTTTTGGAGCTTAAACTGTAGATCGCTTCCCAAGAAAAAATTAAACATCTATGATTTCATAAGTGATGAATCTCCTGATGCAGTGTTCCTGACCGAGACCTGGCTACATGCTAGCTCGGGTCCGGATATTGCTGCAGCCATCCCTCCCAACTATGTTGCGTTGCATCAGGACAGACCTTCCGGGAAAAGTGGTGGAGGAATCGCAATCATCTTTAAATCTATTTATCAATGCAAACTGGAACATTTACATCTTCCAGGTAGTGAGGCAGCATTATTTAAACTAATGATTAATTCCCGACTGACGCTTTCCGGTCTGCTAATTTATCGGCCGCCCGGGAACGCAGCTTCGTGGATTCCCTCACTTGTTGATTGCCTTTCTGCAACACTACTGAAATTGAACAATTTCACTATTCTTGGTAATTTAAACATCCACTTAGAAGATGTTAATAACCCCCTGAATAAATCTTTTTTATCTGACCTTGAGGTCTTTAATCTCAAACTTTGTAATTCAGGGGCTACCCATCTCGCAGGCCACCTCCTGGACCCTATCATTTCTACTCTTTCGTCTGAATGTACTCAATCAGCGCGTCCGCTACATTGGTCTGATCACTATGCGATACTCTTTATGCTACCACCTGGTCTTTTTTCGGCCAGTGTTCATGTGGAGGAAACTAAATCGTCCTACCGATGGGACAGGCTCGACATGGTTGCTCTAAATCAGCGTTTGAACGAGTCAATTCCAGCTTCTATCAAGACAGAGCAGGACCTGAACTCTCCCATTTCTTGTTGGCTGACAGACGCAGTGACTGCTCTTGCCCCTCGCTCTAGTAGCAAATATAGATCCCTGCGCCCCCCTGCACCTTGGTTCTCGGACGAGTTGAAAACCCAACGTGCTAAATGCAAAGCCCTGGAGAGGAAGTGGAGGATTTCATATTCCGCTCCTTGCAAGGTGACTTACAAAGACAAGCTGAAAGTCTACCATACAAATTGCAAACGTGCCAAGGCCACATACATTGCTTCTACCATTACCCAAGCGCAAAATTGTCCTCGGACTCTTTTTGCCACTGTAAAGAAACTCACAGGAGCAGATACCATCCCCTCCTTGCCGGCTTTGAGTGGCACACAATGTAATGCCATTGCGGACTTCTTTATATCCAAGGTTGAGGGTATCTATCAATCTTTGGCCTCCTTTTCACTGCCAATTGATTCCCCTCAACCCAGCTCCTCCTGCAGTGTTTTTTTCTCTCCCACTGTATTCATCCATAACTGGTTACCATTTGATGACTCCTCCTTCCTGTCTTGTCTAAATAGTATCAGGTCAGGTTCCCCTCGGGACCCAGTTCCGATGAAGATACTAAAACAACTAGACCTTGAACCACGAAGATTCTTAATGAGGCTACTAAACATCTCTCTTATTGAATCTCGGGTGGCACAGGATTGGAAACATGCCATGGTCGTCCCTTTGCTCAAAAAATCTGGTGCGGACATTACAAACCTTGCCAACTTTAGGCCTATATCCCTGCTGCCAGCCTGCTCCAAAATATTGGAACGCCATGTTAACACTCAGCTCAATGAGTTTGTTGAAAACGTGGGATATCTCCATCCATCCCAATCAGGCTTTCACGCTAATTACTCCACCGAATCCGAATTGGGGTGACTGAGCGACTCCGACACGGTATCGATAGCGGTGAGACCTTTGCGCTTATTCTTCTTGATTTAAGCGCTGCATTCGATACCGTGTCTCATTCCACTCTTTTGGAGTCCCTCCGCTCCCTTGGTGTTGATGGATCTGCGCTTGCCTGGGTGGCCTCATTTCTTAATGAGCGCACCTTTCAGGTTTTCTCAAACAAGGCTGAATCTGCGATTTATTCTTCAGCTTACGGCGTCCCTCAAGGGTCTATATTAAGCCCATTGTTGTTTAATATTTACATCAGACCTCTTGCCTCCATCGTAGAGGATGCCGGTCTGTCTATATATTCATATGCAGACGACACGCAGATTGTGTTCTCTCTCTCTAGCAGCAAGGTTCAGGAAGTCTCTGCCCTTAAAGTTGGCCTATCTCGTGTTGCAGCTTGGATGCAAGATCATCTGCTGAAGCTTAACGGAGAGAAGACGGAGGTTATTATACTAGGCAAGCATAAAGATCTGTGGGGCTCTAGACACTGGCCATGTGACATGGGTCCTCTGCCTACCCCTGTGCCTGTTGTTCGTAACCTCAGATTCCTGATTGACGACAAACTTTCGATGAGGCAGCAGGTGACCAAGGTTGCTGCAGTCTGTTTTAACACCTTACGATGGCTGCAGAAGATCTTATGGATGCTGCCCGAGTCCACACGAAGAACTGTCGTCCAGGCCCTTGTGATGTCTCGCATTGACTATGGCAATGTGCTTTATCTGGGAGCGGATAAAGCAACAATTAATAAACTACAAGTGATACAGAATTCAGCTGCTCGCCTCTTGCGTAATGTTCCACGGAGAACGTCCGCAATGCAAGCCTTGCGTGACCTGCACTGGCTGAGAATTTCAGATCGCGTGACCTTTAAAACACTGTGTCTTCTGTTTAAGATCCGTCAGGGTTCTGCCCCTACCTACCTGCATAATCTTTCACAGCCTTATCTACCTGGCCGTTCTTTAAGGTCATCTAATAATGGCAATTTTTTTACTCCAAGAATCTGACTAGCAAAAATGGGAGGCCGTTCATTCGCATATCTTGGACCAAAGATGTGGAATGCTCTCCCGCTGGCGTTAAAAACAGAAACTAATCTTCTGGCCTTTCATAAAAAGTTGAAGAATTTTCTGTTTTGATTTCCTCCTTTTCGTGATCTTTTTTTTGCACCTGCTTGATCTTCTTCTTCAGTCTGTCCCTGGCGCAGGGAAACCCACTGCGGGTAGCTGTGCGCAATATAAATTCAATAAAATAAATAAATAAAATAATAAATATGCTCACCTCTGTTACTTTACTACAGACTGTTTTTCCTGTTGATGACTGTAAACTGTGAATCTACCTATTTTAAGGATATGTAATGTAAACATCTATGTAATTGTGACCTGTTGTTTTCGTACAATAGGTGAATATGGTTAAATAATACATTGGAAATTATGATTGTCAATTACTCTCAATACATCTGTCTTTCGTTTAAAATTTAAAGTTAAATATTCCAATGAAATATCGTGACAACTAGACGTTTACAGATAACCTTGAATTTGATATAGTGGGAGTTTGTGTGAGAGCTCAACAAACCTTACCTTAAGCCCGCGGAGTGATCCTGCAGAGACGATATGAACCAACTCTAATGTCCCTTTCCTTCCACTTGCATATGTGCACCAACTAAACAAAGAAGTAGGCTGGGGCCCGGGAGAGGGGGTACTGGATAATTTGCAGTAAGTGTGTCTTTAATTCCATCTATGAGATGTAGAAGAACAAGCCAGAACTATGGAAATGTAGTGTAAGCAAGTGTACCTTTACCCACCATAAGTCTCCAATATCTACCTGAAGGAAAGGAAGCAGCAAATGTTGGGGTTCTCACTAACGGCCACATGCATCATTGTTACATTTAGCGATTTCTTAATTGCGAAAATTAAGGAATCGCAATTAAGAAATCGCAAAATGCTATGCATTAAGAAATCACAATTTTTTTTCGATTTCTTAATTTTCCTTAATTGCAATTCACAATTTGCGAATCGCAATTAAGGAATCTCTTCCCATTGATTCCTATGGGCCTTAGAGGCCCATAGGAATGAATGGGAAGCCATTCTCATTTTGTGATTCGCAATTAAGGAATCGCAAAATGAGAACGCTATTTCAAGGGTGCAGGGGGGGGGTCCAAAAGACCACCCCGCACCCCTGAAATTGAACTTTAAGAACATTTTTCACACACACATGCCCCAAGGGCATGTGTGTGTGTAAAATGAAACTTTCAAAAATGCACTTTTGTGCATTTTTGAAAGTTTTCGCAAATTACCATGAAGTTCAACTTCATGGTAATTTACCTATTCCTATTTGCGAATTCGCAAAAAAAAATGTTCATGCATTGCATTTAAGAAATCACAAATAGCGATTTCTTAAATGCAATCGCAATTTAAGAAATCGCAACATAATTGCGATTCCTTAAATTGCGAATTTTTTTTTTAAAAAATGCATCCCAAAAAAGGAAATTGCATTTGCAAACGGACGAATTTTGCGATTCGCACCGTTTGCGAATGCAATTTACCTTGATGCATGTGCCCCATACTTCTTTCTCAGCTTCTTTCTTTCACCCCCTCCAGCCTCTACTCTCTCTGCGCCATCCCCTTTAGCTGCCTTGCCCTTCACTCGTTATTGTTATGTATAGTTCTAGGTGAAAAGCCATTACAACGTGGCTGTTTCACCGGAAGTCATTACATCGCATGCGTTGCAACGCCTGCAATGAAACAACACGTAGCCATTGGTACGCATACCATTACATCGCATGCGCTCTAATGCTATCCATATCGTTGTGAGGAAACTGTGACTCTTCCGTTTCCTCACAACAACATGCACTGTGCAAGACATGAAGCAGGGAACCAGGAGAGAGGAACCATGAGGAGAGAAAGGTGAGGAAGATTGGGCCTGGGGTGAGGGCTACTTTTTTAGGCTTTAGGTTTGTGTCGGGGAGTTGTGCAGGGTAGTGTTTAAGTGTAGGGACCGGACTGGGGGTCGGGGGAAGGTTGTGCTGGAGGAAGTGTTTTAGGGTTTAGGGTAGTGCTGTGGTGTGTGTGTAGTTCAGGGTAGTGTTTTAGAGTTTAGGGTAGTGTTGGGGGGTCGTGCAGGGTAATGTTTCAGTGTTGGGGCTGGACTGGGGGTCGTGGGAGGGTCGTGCTGGAAGTAGTTTTTTAGGGTTTAGGGTAGTGCTGTTGTGTGTGTGTGTGTAGTGCAGGGTCGTGTTTTAGGGTTTAGGGTAGTGTCAGGGAGTCGTGCAGGGTAGTGTTTGAGTGTAGGGACCGAACTGGGGTTGGGGTAGAGTCGTAAGGACATAGTTTTTTAGTGTTTAGGGTAGTGCTGTGGTGTGTGTGTAGTGCAGGGTAGTGTTTTAGGGTTTAGGGTAGTGTTGGGGAGTGGTGCAGGGTAGTGTTTCAGTGTAGGTACCAGACTGGGGGGCGGGGTTGGGTCGTGGTGGAGGTAGTGTTTTAGGGTTTAGGATAGTACTGTCGGGTGTGTGTAGTGCAGGGTAATGTTTAAGGGTTTAGGGCAGTGTTGGGTGTTGTGCAGGGTAGTGCTTCAGTGATGGGACTGGACTGGGGGCGGGTCGTGCTGGAGTTAGTGTTTTAGGGCTTAGGGTAGTGATGTGGTGTGGTGTGTAGTGCAGGGTAGTGTTTTAGGGTTTAGGATAGTGTTAGGGGTTGTGCAGGGCAGTGTTTTGGTGTTGGGACTGGACTAGGGGTCAGAGGAGGGTCGTGCTGGAGGTAGTGTTTTAGGGTTTAGGGGAGTGCTGTGGTTTGTGTGTAGTGCAGGGTAGTATTTTAGGGTTTAGGGTAGTGTCGGGTGGGGTTATTCAGGGTAGTGTTTAAGTGTAGGGAACGGACTGGGAGTCAGGGAGGGTCGTGCTGGTGGTAGTGTTAAGGGTAGTGCTGTGGTATGTGTAGTGCAGGTGTTAGAAATGGGATCCCTGATTGGCTAAGGCTTGCGCCAAAGCCAGGCAGAGACCACCACTCTAGTCAGGGCAAGGGAGATACACACCAAAGATAACCCCTGCTCACCCCCTTGGTAGCTTGGCACGAGCAGTCAGGCTTATCTTGGAGGCCATGTGTAAAACATTTGTGCACGCCCACAGCAATGACATCCCAGGCACACTACAAAAGCTACTCCACATACGGTTATGTCAAAAATAGCCTTTGTATTCTCATAACACATTAGAATAGTAAACACATAATGTCACATAATGCACAGTATCACATTAGGAGCGAATTACATGCTGCGCAAACCCCACCAGCATAAAAACATTATACCATCATCTCACACGTCTAAACACATTAGACTCTAACCTCCTAAACATACCTCACATTAGGAAATAAATTTAGTGGAACATAATCTCACTAGCATAACCCATAATATACAAACAACCTCATAATCATAAAAAACACATTTGGAGGTAATATGAAAACAACCTCATAATCATAAAAAACACATTTTGAGGTATCAAACAGGGTGCATAAATCATACTATATGAATCACATTTCCTAGCACCACATAAATCACATTAGGGCCTTGCGCCCTATTAACCCTAAAGTCCCCCTGGCCAACTGGCCATCTCAAAGGGGCTTTTTATATCCTATGCCGCAAAAGTCAGGGAGCGCTGCCAATGCAGCAGGTGTCAGGGGTGTGCAATTGTGCGACCTAAATGTTGCAGCTGGCCACTACTTGCTGGGCAGCTGGGAATGTCAAATGAGGGGCTAAATGGAGCAGCTGCCACTAAGTGCTGCGCAGCTGTGAATGTATGGGGCAGAGGAGTGCATCTCACTCCTAACTTCAAAAGACATGCCCTCCAAGCACTGTGGCCTAAACGATGCAGCTGCCTCCTACTTGCTGGGCAGCTGTAAATACAAAATGAGGCCTGGCACCTCTGTGCCCTCTCATGCAAATGTGCGCACAACATTGCATCTGCCCTCTGTCTGGTGGGGCAGCTGTGAATACACAAATAGGCCCTGGCACAACTGTGTCCTCGGGGCCTCACTGAGACTCTGTATACAAATCTCCATCGGCGCACCTGCCCTCTGCAAATGGGGCAGCTGGGATAAATGAACTGAAGGGGCCCTGGCACCTCTGTGCCCTCGGGCCCCACTGGGCTTTTCAATTAAATTGGCCCCCACGGTGCAGCTGCCTCCTTGCAGGCGGGACAGCAATAAAAACGGCCAAAATTGGAAGGGGCACGGGCCCCTTGGACCCCTTGGGCCACCACAGGCATGCAAAGCAAACAGGCCCAACGTTGGAGCAGCCCCCAATGGCAGGACCACTCAGGAAAACAAAAGGAACAACACCAAGCCCTCACTTACCAGGCTCTGTGAGGATGGCTTGCCTCTGCTCATCCTTCCGGTGCTGACCTAGGCACCGCCATTGTCAGCTTCCACTCCTCAGAGACTCTTCTCTGGCGGCTCCTCTCTCAACATACGCGTTGCTTCCCTCAGCTCACGGGAGCCCCGCTATGTATTTCCTGTTTTCTGGGCCGCCTTCTCCCGGACGGGGGAAGGCGGAAGTGGCACCCGTGAGGTTCCGCACCCAGTCAGGCAGGTGCGCCTGGCTTCCTTTGTACGGCTTGGGCCGTGGCGGCAATTTCCTCCACGATGCGGGGTGGGCACCCGCCATTACTAAAATCAGACAGCGGGTGGGTACCCGCTTTGAGGCAACGAATGCGGGGTGGGCACCCGCAGTAAAAATAACATGAGAGCGGGGTGGGCACACACTCTCCAAACATCAAAGCCATGAAGAAATCCCAATGCGGGGTGGGCACCTACGATTCAAGCACAACAGGGGAATCCATACTCTGGGCATTCCCCTAGCAAGGGCTGGAGCTCGACGTGCGCAACCCCCAGGCTCTCCCTCTCCTTTGGGGAAAGTTTAGTATAAAGCGCTCACAGGGTGCAGAGGACAGCAAAAGGTCCTGGAAAAGAATAAGTCCCAGCAAAAATGTTCTCAAAGATGAAAAGGGCAATGCAGGGCCCAGGGAGGAAAGCCCTCATGATAGCCCCCCTTGGGCCCCAGCAGCAGCATGCCCTGGCAGGAACAGCACTCCAGAACTGAACATTTTCATGGGGTCACAGCCCCTATATTTATACTACATTTCCCATTGTGTCACAGCACAGGGCTTGGGGATACCTGTCAGAACTGGTTTAGGGGGGATTTGGAGCATTATGTTTTGCCCAGCTTCTCTCTCCTTTGGCAGGTGGGGGCTCAGTGATCAGACACACCACAGGGGGCGGAGCCAGTATTGTGCAGGGAAGGCACAGCCCTATTCAGGTCCCAGATCCAACTCCTCCCTCCCATCTGCATGCAGATCTTTCTATTCATCACTGGGCTGAAACACCCTGTCTCCTGGAGCCACCCATACCCCTCAGCTCCTGTCACTCACAAGCCAGACAGGCAATTCACATCAGGCAGGCAGACACATAGTACACAGAAATCACAACTTCTAAAAGTGGCATTTCTCCACCAGTCACCATAAATCGGCGGACACCATTGCCCAGCATTTATTATCACGAGTTCATACATACTAAACTCGCCCCTGCACTTCCTCACACCAGGAATTATCATGGACAAACATATACCCCATGCATTCCTATAAGGGATCACCCTCTAAAATAACCCCTGCTCACCCTTTAGGTAGTGTGGCGCAAGCAGTCAAGGCTTATCTCAGAGCGTCATAGGTTAAGCCTTTGTGAACACATACAGTAATTCAATGATAACCCCACACATGGACACAACACTAGATTTTGTATAAAAATAAGGTTTTTTATATAAGTATTTCAGCAGGCTTATGACAGAACCAACATAACGTTTCAAATGACCACAATACTGTTTTGGGAATAAAGAGTTCTTTTAAATGGGCTTAATGTTGAGTTCTGTGCGATTCGCATTACTTGGGTGACTCTCTGATAGTAAAAATGAGCGAAAGAGTCTTAGCAACGAAATGGACCCTCTGGTCCGAGGCGTACACCCTTTGGTGCGATGCGGACACAGTACCTTGCAGAGTTCGCTACGGTCAATGCGGTGCACTTGCTGGCGTCCTGGGATCAATCTGGCGGCTGCTCTCCTGCTGGTGCGTGTCCGGCTCGTGCAGGCGTCTCGGTCTGAGACGTACGAGCGGGAGGCCCTTGAAGAGTGAAGCTGGTGGCCCTAGGCGGGGGGCCTGCGGCATGCACAACGTTTGTGGCGTACCTTTGCGGTACGCGGCGAGGCTCGGGCGTACTCTCAAAATACGCGACGATGTTTGAGCCGTACCTCAGAGCGGGGGCTGCTTTGGGGGAGACGGTGCGGTGCAGGGCGGCTGGTACGCTTCTAGCGTACGAGCCGTACTTAGCCCTACGATGCGGACCAATCTCCGATTAGCAGCTGGGACACAGCGGGGCAATGCGGCTCAAAGTGAGGAAGGGAGAAACGCTGTGCGGTGCGGTCTGGGCAGCGTACGGTGCGTACTTCGGCTCGTAGATGGAGTGGAGACACATGGTTTGCGGCGATACAGCACGGATTCAGCTAAGATCAGGGAGTCGAGGCGGCTCTTGGATCGCGGGTCCAGCGGCGAGGCGTAGAAGAAGGTTTCAGCAGCACTGGTGAAGGCATGGGGAAGAGTCCAATGGTCCTGGGACTCAGTTCAGGGGGCCAGCTCACTTCCAGGCCCTTGGAGATCGTTTTTGAAGCACAAGTCTTTTAGAAAGTAGCAATTCTTTGTAGGTTCTTCCTCTCCTTTGGCAGCAAGGCAACCACTGCAGGTCAATCCCCCAGGACAGGGACAGTCTTCCTACTTCAGCTTTCCCAGTTCCTTCTCCTCAGGCAGAGGTTTCTTCTTGGTTCAAGCAGGATCTGATTCTTAGGAGCAGGGCTCCTACTTTTATACCCAAAATCCTTTGTTCTTTCAGGCCAGTGGGCCTTTGAATAATCCAGTTCAGTCCTTGAGCACTTTGTTTTGCAGACTCTGGCTTCTTCTTTCAATGTGCAGGGCAGGGACATCAGACGCTCTGCAGGAGGTGGAGCCAGCATTGTGGTGACAAGTACAGTCCAGGAGTACTCTGTTGACAGTCTTCCCTTCTCTCTTCACAAGGTGCAGGGCAGAGACATCAGCCGCTCCCCAGGGGGCGGAGCCAGCTTTGAGGTGGCAGAGCACAGCCCTATTCAAAGTCAAGGGGCACTCCCCCCACCCATCCTGGTGTAATCTCTCTATTCACCACCTGTCAGCCCCAGCCTGTCTCCTGGAATTCCCCAGCCCTGTCACACGCAGAAACCAGACAGCAGATACACATCAGAGCAGAGGCGGGCTGAAATGGTTAGGCAAGCAAATACCATCTTTCTAAAAGTGGTATTTGCAAACACAGGATATTAAAATAAACTTTACTAAAAGATGTATTTTATTAATCTGAGTTCAGGCATATTAAACTTGAATTTCTACTGTGTCTGTTGGGATCATAGACTGTAACAATTCCAACAGCCAATTCTGGCCTATGAGAACAGGTAGCCTTACAATAGTGAAAAACGAAAATGGCTGTAATTCCCTATTAGGACATGCCACACACATCAGGGCTTGTCCTACCTTATACCTACAATGCACCCTGCCCTTGGGCCTACCGTAGGGGTGACTAATATGAAGTTAAGTGAAGGTTTAGGGACTGGCAAGGGGGTGCCCTTGTCCAGTCAGCATGACAGTACCAGACTGCAGGCAGGTTCTGCAGTTACAGACCTTAGACATATTTTACCAGGACGCTCCTGTGGGTGGCACAACCAGTGCTGCAAGCCCACCAGCAGCATTTGTATTTACAAGCCCTGGCACTCCTGGTGCACTTTACTGGGGTCTGACAGTAAACCAAATAAGCCAATCATGGAAACCAATCAATGTATACACTTTATACAGGGAGCACTTGCACTGTGGCACTGATTGGCAGTGGCACAGTGCCCTGAGCAGATAACACCAGCAAAACACATGAGGCACAGCAGCAAAAAGTGGAAGAGAGACTCAAGCCAAGGTGCCAGGTCTAACAGGGTGAACCTGCCAAAAAGGGCCAAGTCCAACAGCAGGGAAGTGTTTTAGGGTTTAGGGTAGTGTCGGGGGTTGTGCAGGGTAATGTTTAAGTGTAGGGAGCAGACTGGGGGTCGGGGAGGGTTGTGCTGGTGGTAGTGTTTTAGGGTTTAGGGTTTTGCCATAGTGTGTTAGTAGTACAGGGTAGTGTTGGGTTTAGAGTAGTGTCAGGGGGTCGTGCTGGGTTGTCTTAATGTAGGGAGAGTACTGGGGGGCCTGGGAGGGTCATGGAAGGGTACTAAATTAGGGTTTACGGCAGAGCAGGGTAGTGTCGCTTACATTGCATACTTTTACCATGAGCATAGCTTTACCACTCATGCCTTTGCGTTGTAATGGTGTGCGTGGTAAAAGCATATGCGTGGTAAATGTATGCGAGTCATGGCATGTTGTTGTAATTGCAACACGTAGTAATACTCGCGTGATATTAGTAGGCATTTAAATGAGTCATATTCATAGTTCTAGTATCTTGCCTATTAGAGTGTCTATCTTCCAACGCTATTGCATGAGGCACAGAGAATCTGAAGCCCTGACATTTGTTACATGTTAAAAGTGAATTGAATAAATAAGATAACTGGTTTAATGTAATGTAAATGTACTTATATAGCGCAAACCTGTCACCCAAAGGGCATCCTTGCGCTTGCTTAGGGAACCCGTCCTGGTATTCTCCTGTGAGAAACCCCGGCATAGTGTCCATAAGGTGGAGATTAAGCAAGCTATTGCCCAGAGTTGCAGAGTGTGACCCCGTGATTCGAGTAGGCACCGGAGCGAGAATTGTCGAGTCCATGGAATTTTTGAGCCCGAGACCCGTCAAGGCGGGGAATCGAACCCTGGTCCACGGTCGATCTCAGCTTCCAGGTCTGCCGCCTCTAACCACTGAGCCACGCTTCTCCACTAATGAAGTAGAAGGCAGATGTATAACTGATCCATTTGAATAAAATCAATGTGGAATCGTGGTGGTCGGTTCGGAAACCTGCCTGTTTATAAAAGGGCACAAACATATAGCAATTACCAGCTAATTTGATGATTGATATACAGATACGCTTGAAGTTTAAAACGAGCATTTTTTCTTCCTGATAAGTTCTTGTGTTCTCCTGCTATTCTGACTACATTGTACAAGGATAAAGTTATGAGCCTTTCAAGCATGCCTGCAGCTGATGATGTGCTCATGCTTTTTAGCTACCCAATAGACACCTAGTGTTAACATCTTTCTGAGAGTTTGTAAGTATCTGGATGCATACAAGAAATTGATTACGAATCTAACATTATTGAGAAATGGAAATCCGGTGAACTAAAACATTTTTAGCAAGTATGAGGTAACGTTGATTTTTTGCTTGCTTGATTGTTTGGTTTTAGGATGAGGGTGTGTAGGATGTGGAGTAATTACACGCCCCCCCCCCCCGCCCTGACACCCAGTGGTCTGTTTCTTCATTGAGAGGTTGATCGGAATTATCATTATGAGGGAATTCACCTCAATGACCTTACTCATGGCCATTGTTTTAGAATGAATTGAAAATCTCAATCAATGTTTTTTTTAATCAAATGATATATATATAATTTAATTTTGCATCATTTGTCTTTAAATTATTAATTTCTGAGCGGTTGTAGTAATCACAGAGTAGCAGACCACTAGATTCTAAAGTATAAAATGGAGATGCGACATTTAACACCCATTAAACGAATCGGAGCTCCGAATTTGTGCCACTTATCACATAAGAGGGAGCTGGACGACTAAACAGCAAATCCATTAGCAATACAAGAAAAAGAGGGGAACAGTATGTAACATCCACATAATAAATGTATCAGTAAGAATAAACTGGAGATCTAGCTTTTTTTTTTATTCCATTACTCTGTAACAGATGGTGAAGTATTTGTTTAACTGCACAGCATGGGCAAATTTGTCCCAAGATGTTATTGCCATGAAAACATGCAATTTTAGGATACATATGCATAACACGTTTGGCACATGTATATTTCATTCATCAGCAAATTAAGAACACAATTTGTGTTCCAGATTTTCATTAGAAACTAACGTCACTGATATGACTTAAACGGATTATATTATCTCAAGGTATGAGTTATCATTTGTTGATCTCTCTGTGCAATTAATTTCACCAATAACATCAAATGAAGAATGGGTAATTACATGCTGCTGTTGTCAGCTATTTCATTGTATATTGACTAATAACTTTGAATCAAACAATCTTGGTATAGTTAATTCTTTAAACCAGGACTTAGAATGCAGATTAAATAGCATTAATGGTAATTACTCTCTCCTATGGATGGGAGACTTAAATACTTGGCATGATCAATTCTCTGCTACTGGATCTTGTGTTTTTTTGGGGCACAGAAGAATACTGTATTACACATGTTTGTCATAGTCTTTTAGGGGAGGAATTGAATTTACTCCTGACAAAATACAACTTGCAAGTCGCTTTTGCTTCTCTGACTACAGAAACTGTTTTAAGTCCTACTTTTATTGGGAGGGGATGTTCCAGCCTAATTGATGTTGTTTTGTTCTACCAAGATCTTGGGCGATGGATTGAAAAATATGCAGTCCTACAATCTGTGACCATAAATTGTTAGCAATCTTGCTTCCTTTTTTAGAAAAAGTCCAGGTCGAGATGAATCTATTATAAATGGTCCATTTCTGCAATATAGGGATGCCAATGAGCTGGTCCAAAATTGTTAGCTGCAAATCAATTTGTGGGAGAGCCAGAAATGTGCATACCAACGTTCACGATATTTATAAAAAGAATCCAGTAAAATGGTTTGACTGCAACTGCTCAAAGGACCATAGCCACTTACTGAATGTGCTCAAAGCAGCTCCTAGAAACTCTGATTTGCTGTTCAGATATAGGAAGGAATATAATAACGTTCTGTTGGCCGAGAAAAGAGTAATAAGGAAGGAAGCCTACCCAACTTTAATTATGGTCAGTATCCTTAAATACAACAAATTGTTCTGGCAGACCGTTAATCGGAATATTTTTGATGATCCTGATTATGCAGGCCTTAGCACAGGAATCACTGCTGATGACTGGACAGACATTTTACCGAGGTGTACAAAGGTTCTGACACTCATGGGTGTTTTTTTTTGCCACTTAGGCACAAGCTAAACATTTTCAGTGAATGAATGCTTGTATTCCCTCTTTCTGCAGCCTATACATATGTCTGGAAGATGTTATAGATGCTATTAATCGATGCCCGGATGGGAAAGCCTCAGGGCCGGACGGTATTCCTGTGGATATTTCTAAGGCAAATATGCCTCTGTGGGCCCTTCTGCTGATGAATGTACTCAAGGCCTCAATAAGCACTGGTACCCACAAATCTTGATGGCATGTGACTATTGTGCCCATCTTTAAGAAGGGATGCAAAGGGAATCACTAATGTTTCCGCCCAATATCTCTAATCAATTCTGCAGCAAAAAAAAATTGATATGATTGGACTATAGCGACATCAAACTAGGCCCAATGAAAATAATGTTCTTTCTGAGTTGCTACAGTCTTCTATACTAGACTTAGGATAATTGAGCAATATTTCAATGTTTTTCTATTGATAAATAAATATACAGTGGTTAAGGAAGGGAAGATATACTTAGCTTTCATGAACCTTGGTTCAGCTTTTGTCTCTGTTATTAGATACAAGCTTTGGGGAATTATGACCAAACTTGGGGTTGAGACCAGTGTTGTTACTGCTAGTGTGAGGTTTGAACATGCCAGTGAGACAACCAAAGCTTTTACCATAGATAGAAGTTTACGCCAGGGTTGTGTCTTGGCTCCTTTACTTATTTCTTTTTACATCTATGGTCTTGACAAATACCTGCTAAATGTTTACATCGATTCTCTGCAGGTAGGTGATCGCTGTGCCTCGGCATTGATTTACACTGATGACACAGTTCTATTAGCCAAGACTGGCCTAAGGTGGTTGTTAGATCATTTTTGCACTGTTTTGGTCAAGTCAAGTCAAGTCAATTTAGCTTTATTCGAGATGCACTCATAAAAGCATAGAAATTCCATATATTTCAGAGATACTCAATCAATATATATTTTTTTTAATTTAACAATTACATACAAATAGATAAAAACACAATCCTTAAACAATCATTTAAAAAGTTCATCTCGATTGCTATATACAAAATGACTTATAGTTCTAATTAGATTAAATAAAAAAAAATTACATAATCAAACTCGATAAATGTTCCTTACCCACAAACACACAATCAGCGGTCAATGCCTAAAATTTCTGTCTTAGCACCCATGCCCATCCTAAATATTTGGCAGTTGCTATTGGGATAGACAATAAAGTGCTAGTGCATATGAGTCTTAGAGCTTCAGCACTACTACTAGTACCCAGGGACTTGCACAGTGGGATTAACCAGACTCGTCTTGGAATTACATAGGCGGGACAAACAAATAAAAAGTGACCAATGGTTTCCTTGTGATCCCCACATGCAGGGCAGATGCTGGTTATGTTATGTTATGTTAATTATTATTTATTAAGCGCACATACGCCCGGAGGCTTCTTGGCGCTGGAAAGAGAAAAAAAAAAAAACATATCAAGGGTGGCTCTAACAAGAGTCTCTATTTCAGATATGCCTGTGTGAATAAGTGCGTTTTAAATGCCTTTCTGAAGGCAAGAAGGTCCTTGCACTGCCTAAGAGCTGGCGGCAGAGAATTCCACAGGGTTGCTGCTAAAAAGTGAAAGCTACTGCCTCCCTGTCGTTTCTTCTTGAAGCGAGGTACCTCCAATAGATCTTTATGGGCTGACCTCAAGCTGCGTGCAGGAACGTATCGGCCAATCAGCTGTTTGATAAAGGAAGGGCCCTTCCCTTGCAGAGCCTTAAATTTAATGCAGCCAGCTTTAAATTCGGCTCTTTGGGCCACAGGAAGCCAGTGCAAAGTCTCTAAGCCGGATTTAATCGAGACCCATTTGGGAACATTACAAATCAGTCGCGCAGCTTGATTCTGTAGGTACTGCAGTCTTCTAAGTTGGCCTATAGGTAGGCCAAGATAAAGACTGTTGGAAAAGTCAATGTGGGAGAGAACTAGGGCCATAACCACCTGGATTAAGGCAGTATGGGTGAGGAGGTGTGCAATTTTCCTGATCTTTCTCAGTTGGAAAAACCCAGAAGAGACCACCGTACCGATCTGAGTTTTTAAGGTAAGGTCCTCACTAATGGTTATCCCCAGGCTCTTGACAGTTTTAGATTTCTTTGGGGGAAGGCCCATGTCCATGGGCCAAAAATTGGGACTCCAACTGATTTCACTTTTTCCAGGCAAAATCAGCTCGGTTTTCCCCGGGTTTAATTTAAGATGATTTAGCGACATCCAGTTCTGAATTAGGGTCATGGTTGCTTGAAAATCCTCCACCGCGTTTGGAGAATTAAGTGTAAAGACTAGCTGCAAGTCATCTGCATAATTGTATACAGTGACTTTATGTTTACTTAAAGCAAAAAGGAGGGGCCGCATATACAAATTAAATAATAAGGGGGACAGGGAGGAGCCCTGAGGGACCCCACAGAAGGAATTAATTTTAGGGGCTGAAAAAGATCCTAAGCAGACAGACTGGGTACGTTCAAATAAGAATGATTTCAACCAAGCCAAGGCAGAGTCTCTAATGCCTGCCTGTTCGACACGGTTGACCAGAATGGAATAGTCAACCGTGTCGAATGCCGCAGACAGGTCCAGGAGCACCAGGGCTTGGTGAAAATTTTTGTCAGCATTGGACCTCAAGGTGTTCTGTACAGCCAATATGACTGCCTCAGTAGAATGACCAGGCCGGAATCCTGCTTGAGTAGGTTGTAAATAGCCCGATTCCTCCACAAAATTTGAAAGGCAGTTGGTAACATGGGCCTCCAACATTTTGGACAAAAAGGGCAGCAAGGATATGGGCCGATAATTCGTAAGGTCCAATGGATCAATGCCAGGTTTCTTCGTGAGGGGTATCAGTAAGGCCTGCTTGAAGCTACTAGGGACCGTCCCTGAAGTAAGCGAGTTGTTAAGCAGGGACATCATACTGTTAGGAATGGCTCGACCAATTTCCTTCATAATTTGAGGGGGACAGACATCCGTAGGGGAGCCAGATTTGACTCTGGCTAATAACTCTGAGAAGACTTTCAGATCAATGAGAGGAAAACAGTGTAAAGTTAGGGGGTTTAAAAAAATATCATCCACAGGGGCACACATAGGAAGTGTGGAGATGTGCTGTTTGATCGATAAAATCTTTTCTTTGAAGAAATCATTCAGGGAATTGCATAGTGCTTGTGTTGGAACAACTGGTGGAGGAGTTCTATCATCGTTACAAAGGTCGTTCACTATCCTGAAGATTTCCTTCGACTTATTAGTAGAATTTAAAATTTTAGATGAAAAGTAGGCGGTCTTGTGGTTAAGTAGTATTTTTTGATATGCCTTTCTTGCTAGGCAATAAGTAGCCCTAGCTAGAGGGCAATACTGAGTGCGCCAAGCCCTTTCCTGTTGCCTCACTTCCAGTTTTAATTTTTTTAGCTCAGGAGTGAACCATTTGGGTGCATCCCTACTCCTAGAGCTACAGAGGCGTGTGGGTGGAGCGTAAATATTGATCGCAGAAGAAAGCCATTCCTTAAATCGAAGGTCGGCCACCTCCACGTTAGTACTCTCTAGGGGAAGGGAAGAATTAAAAAAATTTATAAACATAGGCAAATCCATGGACGTCCATTTCCTAATAGTCCTACAGGTTTGAAGCTTAAATTGGATATTCTTATCTAGTTGAAAAGAAAAGCTTATACAGTGGTGATCAGACCAGCTGCAAGGTTTTATATCTATTGAGGAGATTGGTAGGTTCAAAGACCAAATTTGGTCAAGACTATGACCTTTCTGATGAGTCTCAGTATGAATAAATTGTGTCAAATTGAGATCATCAAGAAGTTCTTTCATCTCTGCGGCTTGGGGGTCTAGCGCTGTATTATCAAACCAGAGATTTAAGTCGCCGACCAAAAGAAGTTTAGAATGGTTGGTGACCAAAGGAGCCAGTAACTCAGCTAGGGTGGAAGGAAATGTGGCCATAGATTGCGGTGGACGGTACAATAGCACCAATGCAAGTGTTCCGTTAGGGGAATCCAATTTAGCGACTACATTTTCTGTGTTGGGCAGAAGCAGAGATGACAGTTGTCTAAGTTGATGTTTTTTATTAACAATGATGGCTACTCCTCCCCCAGCTTTCCCTCCTGGACGAATTACAGACAGAATATAATAGTCTGCTGGTAAGGCAGCTAAAATGTCCGGCAGAGAATCCGGGGTAAGCCAGGTTTCGGACAGTAGCAGCATGTCAGGTTGTAAATCCGTTAATAACAGAAAAATGTCTGTTTGATGTTTAATCATAGAACGGGTGTTCAAGTATATACACCTGAATGTACTAGTGGTGCTAGGTGTGGTAGTAAGCATCGTATACTCAGGAGCGGAGTCAGCTGTGAGAGTGGCAATGTTACTTATGCCTAGATGAGCAATTCGTTTAGCCGTGTTGTGAGGGATGGTAGGACACATCGATCTGGCTGGACGTAGCGCTTGTAAGTCAGCAGATGTGTATGTGTAGGTGCCAGCGAAATCCCCAGCCCCTTGTCCCGGACGCTCGCGGACGAGCGCAGACGAGCTTGACTCTAGCGCGACTCCGGCGCGCCTCCGTCGTGCCCGCTGCGCTCGTCCGCTGCGCTCCCTCCAACACATCACGTTTTATGTGAAGGAGCCTTGAGCAACTGGACCGCTGCCTCAGGTCCCTGTGCTCTCGGACTCCTCCCAATATGGCGCCCGCTCTCACCACCAGACCGGCACCAATCGCCGCGGTAGATGAGCCGCCCTCCACTCAATCGGCATAGGAGCCGCGGTGGACCGGAGCAGAGGGGCAGCTGTCTGAAGGTAGGGAAAGGCTGCGCTATTATTCAGCTGCACTGCGTGCCTTAAGCGGAACAGTAAATGCTACTTCAGCCTATGAAAGAATTCAGGTTTAAAATAACCGTATTACATCACAGTTAAACAATAAAACTTTTAAAATGGTGCAAACAAACACAGAAGCAGATTTAAGCGTGAGAGTCTCAAAGTATGCCCTTGTGCGCTTCTCTTTCTAATGGCGCCGGGATGCTGCCACCAACCCGGAATCCACCACCCCACCTGCCGGTTGCACTACCCCACCTGCCGGTCAAGGACTTAAGGGGTAGGGATCCTGCTCTAAGCTGGAAGTAGAGCTTCCTATCCCCTGGTTTGGTGATGGTGTCCCAATAAGGCTCTAAACTGGGGATAAGCTTTGCCTCTAGAAATCCTCCAGCCATGGTTGAAGAACCAGTGCCACTCTAGATTCGGTATGCCACCCTCTCCCAATAAATATTCTTTAAAACTTTTTTGATGGGAAAGGAGCTGTCTCTGGATTTTCCCACAGCATTTGCATACCCAGGCCAACTAAGGTATTTCTGAGCTCATTTAACCAGCTAATTTTATGGAAGACATCGGATTTAACAATATCCAGGAATCCTTCCGCATAATGCAGGAGCTCCAGTGTAGTCCAGAGCTTACGCCAATATAAAATTGGGCGGAACCTTGCTAGATCCGAAATAGCTTTCGAGCCAAGATCATACCTGAGTGGCAACAAAGGGGTACTCACAGGAAGACCAGTAATACTATGAAAAAACTTGTTTTCAGAAACTGTGGCCCCAATTTCTCGAACCCCCATAGCTTGGCGCCATAGAGCGCAGAGCTAAGAACCTTAGCTTCATAAACTTGGAGTGCAGATTTTATTGGCTTTGTTAAAGATTTTTTATGCTCCATGTTTAAGGCTCCTGCAAGTTGTCTGTGCCTGAGTGCCGCTATGACTATATGTTGGGTCCATTTATTATCTTTCGCCACATGAATCCCTAAATACGTAAAGGCCTTGACCACCTCCAACGATTGGCCATTCATAAAAAGTTTACCTTTAAAACTATGGTGCGGATTAAAAACCATGAGCTTGGTCTTAGCCATGTTAACTTCCAAGCCATGGTCCAAACAAAATCCCCCAAAAATTAACAGAGCACGCTGTAGGCCACTCGGGGTCTTCGATAAAATCAGCGTATCATCCGCGAACATTAAAAACCGTGTCTTAGCGCCAGCTAAAGTGGGAGCATCTGTGTTTACTGATGACATGCAGGCAACAACTCCATTAATATATAACGTAAAAAGCATGGGAGCCATTGGACAGCCTTGGCGGACACCACGCTCCACCGGGAAGTCAGAGGTAACCCTTCCCTTTCCTCCCCACTGTATCTTGGCGTAGTTAGCTTCATGCAACCTCATCAGCAATGTTAAAATTTCTTCAGATAGACCCAGTTTTTTCAAGACTGCCCATAGCTGGGACCCGGGGACTAGATCTAAAGATGCTCGTAAGTCAACAAAGGCAGCAAAGAGACTGCCTTTGCCTAATACCACAGTCTTCCATTGTAATAAAGTAAAACGAAAGACCTGATCTACCGTGCTTGTTAGCTTACGAAACCCCGCTTGAAATGACGACAGAACACCATTCTCCTCGACCCAATCAAGTACCCTATTCAGGATCATCCTCCCGATCACCTTTTGGATAGTATCTATAAGGCTGATGGGCCTATTATTTCCTGGCTGCGTTTTGTCACCTTTCTTGAATACTGGGATTATCACAGCTCCCTGCCATGATACCGGGACTGGTGCTCCCTGGGCCACAGCATTAGTAAGATGCAAGATGTACTTGCCCCAGCGTTCTTTATCATAAAGAAAAACATCCGCTGGGACCCCATCAGGCCCCAGCGCTCTACTGCTGGCCACCGTGCTAAGAGCCATCAGAACTTCGTTAATATTAAAAAATTCCCACCTATAAAAAACAGGTCTAAAATGTATCCATCATATTGTCCGGATCATTACGTGCATATTGCGGTCTAAAGTAATTCACCCAGTCCTCCTGCGAGACATTATTTTCAGGAGGGTCGGACTGGCCCCCCCTACCCCATTTGACAATGTTCCAGAATTTCGTAGAATCCTTACTATCACTTGCCTCCCTTAAATCCTGCCAATGAAGTTAATTCCACAGTTGCTTAGCATTAAGTATGCACCTCTTGTACTCCTTTCTGGCAATTCGAACAGCGTCCAAGTCCCTCCCCTTGATAGCAGTGCCTAGTGCAGTTCTAGCATTCCTACAATCGGTATTATACCACTTAGGGGTTACTCCCTTGTTTTTCTTAACTAGTTTGAGAAAGTGGTCCCTGATGCCCACAAAAAGGCTATCATGTAGTTTAGTTACTTCGTCCAGACCTACAGCAGATTTATTCTGTTGCTCGAGGACCAATATGGCTTTGTCACCCTCCTCACCAATATTGTCCATGACCTCTTGATTGGCCATGACATGCGACCATTTAAGCCTACGCAGATCATTAGTGGGGACGCTTGCAGGAGAGCAGTACGCAGCCATATCCAGTTTTAATTGTTCTGGTTTCCACTATTGGTGCACCACACATAACGGGTTATGGTCACTTTCTATTCGTGGCTTAACCTCCATATCGCCTACCAAATGCCACAGATTCCTACTGCAGAGGACATAATCAATTCTACTGCTGTAGCGCCCATTATCAAATGTATTAGCCCCTATCATGTCGCTCGCAGTTCTCCCATTTAATTCTCTTAGTCCCTTCTCATAACAAATCGCATTAATACAGATGACATCCTCAGACCACCTAGTTACGGGTTTCAGATCCAGTTTAGGGACCCCCCATTGTCTGTCTTCCTCTTCCCCAGGATACAGGTCATAAGCAACCAGGGGCTCAAAGGTTAGGATTAAATCTCCTGCTACAACTATATTATTCTTCACCGAGGTAAATTTTAGGAGGGAATCCAAAGCCGCTATAACTTGGGACCTCCCTCCCCTGTTTCCCCTAACATAGACATTATAAATGTCTAACCAACCCAAGGGACCCAAATGTGCTCTAAAAAGCTAGATGTCATTACTTTTAGTTGATGAATCTTTAATAGAAAGTGATAAACTCTGCCGAACCCAAATAACTAGACCTCCCATCGGGCGCCCCTTTCACCCCTTAATCGCCGGGACGAAATAATTTAAATAACCCTGGGCAAAATGCGACTCACATGACCAAGTCTCCTGGAAGACACACGCGTAAAAATCATTAATGAATGTGAGCCATTCCGGAGACTGCAGTCTTGGACGTAGGCCTGCTATATTTCACGAGATTAACTTACCACCCCCAGGTCTACTACTACTGACCGGACAAGAAAGTGCATCTGTTGTAGAGATTATGTAAGGTTCCCTCTCTTGCCCTAATTTAGGTCCTACGTTTGGAAGGGTAGTAGAGTAAACCTCACTTTCCCTACTCAACGGCAAGTTCATAACCTCAGGGTCATCCGAAACAATATTCGTACTCCTAGCCAACACTTCATCCGCAGTCACTCCCTCACTTGGGCTACCCCCTGTGGTATCAGATGGACTTGTAATCGGATCCCATGAGAGTCAGTCGTTATTGTCTAATCCAGAACCATGACTCCCACCCCAGTTACTCTGTGTGTAGACAGGACAGGCCTGGAATGAAGGGCAAGACTTCCTTAGCTGGATCCGTGAGTGCACTGGTGGACTTGTTCTGAATTCTAGGGCAAACAAATTTTCTGCCAGTAATTCTGAACGTAGGTTTAGTTCATTAGAGTCGTATTCATCATGTGGGGAACTTAAACTTCTTGCCTTTGAGATGTCGTCCCTAATCACCGAGCGACATCCTCTGACGTGTCGCAACCAGTGGATTGCCTTGTTAGTTAGGGAATCGACATTGCCTCTATTACCGTTATTCCCCATACCTAATTTGGGGACATTAATCATATATATTTTGTTTGGGCAATGAACTTTGTTCGAATACATATTCCCCCTCCTAGTGTGCACATTATTTTCTGATACTACCATTCTAGCCGGTGCCCTATTTGTATTATTACTTCCTCTTACGTTGAGGGTCATAAATGCCTGATCTTGCTTTGGGTTAGAGCTCTTCGGCTTAACTGTTACAGTTGATAGCTTATCTTTAAATATATTGGGGACTAAGTGTCTACTTGCCCTAACTGCTTCGGCAGGTGCGGAAATTATTTCACTTTTACTGACCCCTACTTGTACTGGGTGCGCCTTCTTTTCTATGCATGGTCTCAGGGGGAAGGAATTGCCATTAGTTGTAGTATTATCAGATAGAGTATGTGGCCCCCCCTCGAGTACACAACCAACCTTAGTTGTTAGGTTTGTAATCAGCGTTTTCATGGACTCTATTTCATCTCGCAAAAGGGTAGCTAAATTTGTTAGGGTGCTAACTTCTTGGAAGTCAATTTTGCTGCTATAATTTCATGGTCGGTGACCAAACTAGATGAGGGATTTGACACAGGAGCAAGGAAGGGCCCAGAAATTTGCGACACTTGCAAGGCAGAGAGTTCTTCATGTACACTAGCCAGAACTGAAAATCTATTAGAGCACGGTATTGAAGAGTCAAAGACAGATAAACTACTTTCTTTTACAGTAGTAGACTTATCAGGAGCTTTAGGATCGAGGGCCTCACTCGTTACAGTAACTGAGCCTCTGCCATCGGTATTGCTTCCCTCCGCCTCCCTTAGTTTTACCCGAAACATGGCGGGGATAGCAGGTGATTGGTTGACCTCAATTTCAGGCGCTGACACCCCTCTACTCTACTGCCTGGAGCCCTCACCCATGCTAGGATCTTGGCTACCGTCAAGAATCTCCTCACAATCACCAATAAGAGAATCAATTTGATCAATAACACAGTTAAAAGCAGCAGGATAGGCGTTTTTTGGCTTTCCTCCCCTTCCGATGTTTGGATGGGTTAACAGGCTCCAACCCTCCCCCTTCCATCGACTTCTGCTTACCCATGCCCCTAATGCGTCCCACTTACTAGTGGCTCAAAATGTCACAAGATAGCAATTGTCTCAATTAATCCCCAAGTAGTGAGAAAGTTAGTATTCAGGACACTGTCTGTACCACGGGAACCCTCAGTAGACAGACTCTACCTTCTTCAAATAGACAATCCTCCGGAACTGGTCGTTCTTCCTGCGGGATAAAGATAGGAATTTTCGGGGGGTGGCCCAGCCCGGCCGCCTCCGGCTCCAGACGGCCACAGATGGCCCGCCCTTTGCCCGGGCTTAGCACGCGCGCGGTCCCGCGACGCGGGGGCCGTGCTCTATTTTAAACGCCTCCAAGCGCGGGAATGGTGATGGCAGCTTCTGCCGCGTAGGAGGCTGGGGGTTGTGGTCCCCCTCCGCACTGCGGCTGCGAAAGAAAGGAGGCTGCGGCGGCGGGAGGGAGACGGCCAGCGGCAAGGACAGGCAGCAAGGTCAGTGTCCAAATGCCGCCAACAGTCTAAAACAAACGCCCGCTCCACCGGGGCTGTGCTCGATTTTAAACGCCTCCAGGCGTGGGAATGGCGATGGCGGCTTCTGCCGCAAAGGAGCCTGGGGGTTGTGGTCCCCCTCCGCACTGCGGCCGCAAAAGAATGGAGGCTGCGGCGGCGGGAGGGAGACGGCCAGCGGCAAGGGCAGGCAGCAAGGTCAGTGTCCAAATGCCCCCAACAGTCTAAAACAAACACTCGCTCCACCGGGGCTGTGCTCGATTTTAAACGCCTCCAGGTGCAGGAATGGAGATGGCGGCTTCTGCCGCGAAGGAGCCTGGGGGTTGTGGTCCTCCTCTGCACTGCGGCCGCGAAAGAATGGAGGCTGCGGCGGCGGGAGGGAGACGGCCAGCGGCAAGGGCAGGCAGCAAGGTCAGTGTCCAAATGCCCCCAACAGTCTAAAACAAACATCCGCTCCACCGGTGCTGTGCTCGATTTTAAATGCCTCCAGGCGCGGGAATGAAGATGGCGCCTTCTGCCATGAAGGAGCCTCGGGGTTGTGTTCCCCCTCCGCACTGCGGGCGCGAAAGAATGGAGGCTGCGGCGGCGGGAGGGAGGCGGCTAGCGGCAGGGCAGCAAGGTCAGTGTCCTAATGCCCCCAACAGTCTAAAACAAACGCCCGCTCCACCGGGGCTGTGCTCGATTTTAAACGCCTCCAGGCGCGGGAATGGCGATGGCGGCTTCTGCCGCGAAGGAGCCTGGGGTTGTGGTCCCCCTCCGCACTGCGGCTGCGAAAGAATGGAGGCTGCGGCGGCGGGAGGGAGACGGCCAGCGGAAAGGCCAGGCAGCAAGGTCAGTGTCCAAATGCCCCCAACAGTCTAAAACAAACACCCCTGTTTTGGTCAATCTCGAGCTCACGGTTAATCAGGGTAGATCTCTCATCATGATGTAGGGTTCCTAGAACATTTTTTTTTTTTTTTTTTTTTTTTTACCATCAACAACCAGTGAATTAGTACAGTCCCCTCATATCCATAGAGGGGGATTTTGTTTGAGGACAAACATAGCTAGGGCCCGATGATCATGGCCAAAAGCTGCGTCCTTTGTGAGAAGTACAGAAGGAGTCTTCAGCTTTGCCTCCAGGCTTGGAAGTAGACCCATGAGGGAACTTATGACAGTTTACAAGTCAAAATGCCATCATGATGTTATCTATGAGGCACCAGGGACTACCCAGGCCTACACAAGGATGAGACTGGTGTTACTTTAAACTGTTTGTACCCAAATTTGCCACTCAGAAGTGGGGTAATATTATATCAATGACCACATTAAATTACAACTGGTTTTACTGTGGATAAATATATGGGCGAAGAATGAGACTTCTTTTGATCTGTCAGTTTTTGCTGACTAGTCACAAGAAAATAAAGACTGGTAGCGGTCTGTGTTCAACCGTAAAGAATAGAGCAAAAAATCTGATTGTGACTAATACAGAGCGGGGCCTCTAATTCCTGAGCCGTGGCCAGGAGAGGTGAGGCTTACTCCCAAGAATCATTGGGTGAGTGAAAACTATTTCTTTCTAAATTGATGCTACCCTGTATCACTGTTAAACTTTGATTTTGAAGCGCTACCAACACGGACTGAATTATAGGCAGGTTGTTTATGTGTTGGATACTGTTATATACATGTGTGTTTTGAATTTTTTCAGGAAAGAATCCTTTGAACAACTGGAAGTACCGACGCAGTGAGTAACTAGCGGGCGGCACAATTCCCAGTATTATTATTTGGTAACAATTCTTTTTCATTCTTCGATCATATGTACGTTATTGCAGTAGTGTATCCTCATTTGGTCCTGATGAAAGCCTAGTAGGGAAGATGCCCCTGCACGGCAGAAACATGTTGACCATGATACCAACTATATAGGACAGTCATTATTTCAGACTGTTATACACTTTCTTTTTAATCTTGACACCATGGTTTACCCCGAATAAAGATTTCCCTATATCATGGTAGCCAATTTTAACTAGCACTTACTTCTGATTTTGATCACACTTTTTTCACTGCAATTTGTTTTCCTACACCATAAATACCCACGCTTATTACTCTGGGTCGGATCCATCTCGGGTGATCTTGGAGAATTGGAGATAAACACAAACAGTTCAATCAGGTGTGTCTCCTTATCTGGACCTTGACCTTCTTTAATCCCAGATGACGATACTCCGCCACATGGGTGGGCTGATGGGATTCATTTCCTCTTATTCATACACTTTTAGGTTCTAACACACATACACCTGCCTTCTCAAAATCAGATTTTTTGCTCTAATCTTTACGGTTGAACACAGACCGCTACCAGTCTTTATTTTCTTGTGACTAGTTTAAATTTGGGGGTGTAGGCTGGTTTATTTGGTCTCTAAATATAGTTCCCCTTGGACCCTCCCCAATTGTGTTGTGTTACAGTTTTTGCTGACTGCCTTAAACTACTAAGAGGTTTAAAGTTCACCTGGTTATAGTTTATTTATAACACTTGTTGCAGCTTGAATCTAGTTGATTTTTTTGAGAAACCAGGGCACTTTTTCTTCTAGTTTCTCTAAATCTTTTATGGACATTTTTATGAATAAGTGTACTAATGCAAGATTGCAGTGTGTTTCTAAGAAAACTGCGGTATTAACCTATGATTCAATTTGCACTAAGCCTGGTATTGATTGAACCTTACCTCATTTCAAGCAAGATACATTGATTTTTGCTGACCAGACTGAGGTTGAACATTGTACCTTTCCTGGTGTGCTATCCAGTGCCTGGTACCCACTTCAAAGATTTGTCTATTTGCCCATTTGATTGTTCTTCACACAAAGCACATTGCACTATACCCTATTTTGTAATTTTTATTCTGCACTGAGGCAGTTCTTTATTTTGCCTTTTTTAAGACAAGCACATTTTAGACCGAGCAGGGCTGCTATGGTCTATTTAAATCACTTTGCTCACCCAATTTGTGTTTTTCAGTTGCATGTTTTATACAGCGTAGTATACTTCAGAGGTCAGATGTGAATAAGTATGAATTTTTAGTTTGTGTCCATCATTTGAGATTTTTTTTTTATTTTTTTTATTTATTATCTTCAATATGACTGAATATGTTTGATATTTGTTTTTCAATTTGTTGGACTGTAAGAATTTATTTGTATTATATTTTTTTTGGTCAGTTGCGTTGATCGAATAAAGAATTTTGACCAGCTGATTAACTGACTAATTGTAGTTTTCCTTTTAATGCATTATAACCCACAAACTGGGAAGGTATGTTATAGCAAACCAGAAGTATAAATAAATATAATAAACTATGGGACAGCTGTAGGAAGCCAATTTGGGATCACAAACGCTGAAATTCGCACAATTTCAGCATTTTCGATTGCAAATTATCATTGTGCAATGTAGCACATAAAAAACCCCCTCGCCAAAAAAGGAATCACAAATTTAGCAAATCCCTTGTTTACGATTGCATCTATGGAATCGCAAATTGCGATTCCTTAAATGCAATTTAAGAAGCACAAAAGAAAGTGCAATTTGGCCTTAAGGAATCGCTAATTACCACCAACTTCAAGTTTGTGGTAATTTGCGATTTCCTTAAAAGAAACACTTTTTTGCATTTGTAAAAGTGCCATGTGGCACACATTCATACCCTAAGGGTGTAGGTGCAACAGGGTGTCCCTCTGGAACCCTTGCACCCTTGAAATTGCGCACGCAATTTGCGGGTACCTACTGGGTACTCGCAAATGGAATGCTCAATTACCATTCATTCCTATGGGCCTCTAGGTCCATACAAATGAATGGGAAGGTATTCCTTGCTTGCGAATGGCAATATGCAATTCGCAATTAAGGAATAATAAGGAATCGCAAAAAATATTGCGATTCCTACCTACATGGCATTTTGCGAGTCCTTAAAAATCGCTATTAAGGACTCGCAAAACTGCTTTTACCTACATCTGGCCCAAAATTTTTACTGCCAGATCCTGGAGACACCTTTATTTTATAAGGAATAAGTAGTACTATTTGATCTCTTATGGATATTGTAATCATCTACTAAGTTGCAGACACTGTTTAAACATGTTTTTTCTTTGATGTTCTTTGCCTTATTATGCAAATTTTGCAAATCATTGTGCAGATTAGCAAAGAGCTGACCAATTTTCACTGTCAGCTGTCAGTGATATTACTTTAAGGGCAATCATATTATAATTTGCCCTTCAATTGGTAGGAATTGAAGGTGGCAGTCTTGGTTGTTTGGTATGTTTTGAGTTCAGTTAGCCGCAACACAATGAGGTCTACTTTCTCTGTACAATATCAGGGTGCGGGATTTGCTTTGTGCTGTACCTGCAACCAGTTTTCTGAATACAAAATCTTTCCAATCCATCCTCGATGGATGATAATTAAGTTGGAACATCAAAGACCTAACCAATCAATGGTCTTCTTTGAAGTTGTTCTAGGACACGGGTACTCATAGTACGGCCCGCAGGCCGCTGGTGGCCCGGCAAGCCTGCACTGGCAGCCCGAGGACCTTGCAGACATCGTACCCGAGTTGTAATTTTTTTTTAAAGAGAGTCTGCAACCAGAGCTCGACTCAGAGACTCTGCTGCTCTGTGGGGCCGGGCGATTCCTGCCATACTCAGAGTAGGGCTGCAGGGGCTCTAAGAGGTGAACAAAGCCTCATTAACATGCCAATGGTCTTTTAAAGACCTGTGAAGTGTTCGGGTGCAGCTGTGTGTGTGTGTGTGTGTGTGCCCAAGAAGCTGACGCAGCCCGGGCACACACAGGCAGGGTGAGAAGACAGAGGGTGACAGATGGAGGGAGAGAAAGGGAGGGAGACAGAGGGAGACAGTGGGAGAGCGAGGGAGGGAGTGAAAGGGAGGGAGAGGGAGGGAGAGTGAGGGAGGGAAAGGGAGGGAGAGCGAGGAAGGGAACGAAAGGGAGGGTGAGGGGGAGAGTGGAACAAAGGGAGGGAGAGGGATACAGATGGAGGGAGAGGGAGAAGGAGGGAGAAGGAGGGAGGGAAAGGGAGGGAGACAGAGGGAGAGGGAGGGAGACAGAGGGAGGGAAAGGGAGGGAAGAGGGAGGGAGAGCGAGGGAGGGAGGGAAAGGGAGGGAGAGGGTAAGCGAGGGAGGGAGGGAGAGCGAGGGAGGGAGAGCGAGGGAGGGAGGGAAAAGGAGGGTGAGGGAGGGAGAGCGACAGAGGGAGGGAAAGGGAGGGAGAGGGAGACAGAGGGAGGGAGAGGGAGAAGGAGGGAGTGAAAGGGAGGGAGACAGAGGGAGAGGGAGGGAGACATAGGGAGGGAAAGAGAGGGAGAGGGAGACAGAGGGAGACAGAGGGAGGGAGAGGGAGGGAGGGAGAGCAAGAAGGAGGGAGGGAAAGGGAGGGAGAGGGAGGGATAGCAAGGGAGGGAGGGAGAGGGAGAACGAGGGAGGGAGAGGGAGACCGAGGGAGGTAAAGGGAGGGAGAGGGAGACAGAGGGAGGGAGAGGGAGGGAGGGAGAGCAAGAAGGAGGGAGGGAAAAAGGAGGGAGAGGGAGAGATAGCAAGGGAGGGAGGGAGAGGGAGACCGAGGGAGGGAAAAGGAGGGAGAGGGAGACAGAGGGAGGGGGGAGGGATACTGAGGGAGGGAGGGAGAGAGGGAGTGGGTGGGAAAGGGAGGGAGAGGGAGGGAGAGAGAGGGAGACAGCGCGATGGAGACAGCGTGAGGGAGACAGCGTGAGGGAGACAGAGTGAGGGAGACAGAGTGAGGGAGACCTCAGAGTGAGGGAGAGGGAAGGCGAGAGAGGGAGACCTCAGAGTGAGGGGGAGGAAAGGATAGAGGGGGAGACCTCAGAGTGAGGGAGAGGGAAGGAGAGAGCGGGAGACCTTAGAGTGAGGGAGACCTCAGAGTGAGGGAGACAGAGAAAGACCTCAGAGTGAGGGAGACCTCAAAGTGAGGGAGAGGGAAGGAGAGAGAGGGAGACAGTGGGAAGGAGGGAGAGGGAAGGAGAGAGAGGGAAATGGACAGAAGGAGGGAGAGGGAAGGAGACAGAGGGAGACAGAGTGAGGTAGAGGGAAATAGAGAGAGGGAGAGGGAAATAGAGTGAGGGAGAGGGAAACAGAGTGAGGGAGAAGGAAACAGAGATAGAGAGGGAGACAGAGAGAGAGAGTGAGTGAGACAGGAAGAGTGATTGAGACAGAGGAAGAGAGGGAGTGAGACAGTCAGAGTGAGTGAGAGGGAGTGAGTGAGAGAGTCAGAGTGAGTAAGACAGAGGGAGACAGAGAGACAGAGGGAGAGAGGGAGAGAGAGGGAGGGAGAGAGAGGGAGCGAGAGGGAATAAGAGAGGGAGGGAGACAGAGAGAGAGAGATGCATGTATGCTGGGTCTGGTGGCTCAGTGGACGAAGGCGTCCGCTGCAGGGACCTGTGATCAACCTCATGGTCACCGTTTTTTTTTAATGCTCTAGCCCCACCCCCTTCCCCACTGACCCCGCCCCCACCGGTGCGGCCGTCGGACACAAACCACACTGTAAATTTGGCCCCCGAGAGAAAGTTTGTGAGTACCCATGTTGTAGTACATCCTAGTCTATAAGCTGATCAAGTAGGTATGGCAATGTATGGAAACTACAGTGGCTTCCAGTGGCTCCACGGGCTGTCTTCAAAACATGCTGTATTATCTTTAAATAACCCCATAACAAAAGCCTAACGTTTTTATCGTCAACAATCCAGAGCTATACTCCCAAGGTGCAATCTCAGATCAGCCCAATTAAACCTTCTGATGGTTCTGACATTTAAGCATAAAAAGATGGGAGGAGCAAGATTCTCAGTGATAGGACCCCATATCTGAAACTCATTCTGAACTGAAATTAGACTAGCAGCAAGCTATATGAGCTACAGGAAGTTGCTGAAAATCTGGCTTTTCACACAAGCTTACTGTCAATAACTTGACCAGATGTTGCCTTCTTTACCTCAGTGGCAAGAATCCTAATGTGAACAAGTGCTATATAAGTTAGTTATAAAATAACATAACATAACATAACATAACATATGGCTAACATGCAGGTTCTTTGAAAGACAATTTAAATATAGATGTTGCAGGATATTTCTGTTGTGTACACATAATCAAAGAAAGTAACCCAAGGCATAAAATAGATTGTTCAAGAAAGTATGGAGAGGACTTCATTCAACACCCTTATCCACGTGTTCAACCACAAATGGGTTTATTTCTGCCCCTCTTTGTTTGATTTCGTGGTTCGCATCTTCATCGGGTCTCCTTCACTTGAGTGTCCCATTCTCCAATAGTGAGATCAGGACACTAATTTAAATGGCCCATGTCCAAATGTGAAGGGACCCGAGGCAATGTGCTTTATTTTAATAAGTCCACGTTTGGGCTTCCTTTTTTTACATGCCCACCTATGAGCAATTCCATAGACAAAGATATAGGTAAGGGACAGCCACTGACATAGGTTCCTTCAAAATCTGAGGGCTACCATTTTACCCAGTCCTGCTGAAAGCCACAAACAGACTAGGGCTGTTTACTGCTGAAACATGTCGACCAGACCTCACACCTCAGATGTATGGGATACGTAATTCTTCCTAACAGCATCACTTCTTGCTTTTAACCTTAACAGTATCCCATTTTATTTTGTTGTCAAAATTAAAACAAGTTTTTCTCTGGGATTGGAGTTAATTTTTAATTCACCTCATATTCACCCTTGCCTTGAAGCAGACACCCAATCACCAGGAAGGCGGGTGTTACATTACTCTATTAAACATTATTATTGTGTTCTTTGCCTTTTTCACAGTTACACAAGGATGATGGCCCATTCTTTGTGATCAGTCATTTGGACAACAATATTATTGTTGACCAGTTTTAGAAAATCTATTTTGATTTCAATGAGAAATGAACCAAACATAGGTGAATGTGTAAGTCATGGGTGTTTATTCTGACCTAAGTGGGTGGAACTATATGACATCGCTAAGGGGAGTTTGCTCGCAAAGAGCTGTTGAAGCAAAAAGGAAGACCCTAAAGAATCACTCAAAGAATTCCAAGGGGCTTACCCCATTGCAACACAAATGCTTAGGTAAACATGGAACAGTATCACCAGCTGATTTCTATAAAAATCACACTGTGTACTCCTATAGACATATATAATATATCTTAAGGTACACCATATCTTATGTTGCAGGCATGTCGAAGATAATCAGTAGTACCTGTCCACCCTCATCCATTACAGGAATTTGTTTTTCACCCATCATAGTACATTTCCCTTTGCAGGATATCTAAGAACCCCATTGCCCTGCTTGATTCATTCCAGACCATGTACTTTGCATCAAGAGTGTTTGTTAGCTCTCTATACAACTGGTTTATTGTTGCACAAAAATGTGCTTACGCATCACTGTCTTTCCTTCCACCAAACACCAGCACTGCTCTCTGTGAATATTGATAGCTGCTTTCATCACCTGCTGGACCGTGTCTCACTTGAGTGTCCTCAGGTTTCAAACAGACATTGTGTTGCCACTTGGCTGCTAGGCCTATTTAAGCTGGCTGATCCACTCATTTAGGGAGGAACAGACCACACTTAACTCTTCCATTCACGCATCCTACAATGACTGTCCTTTAGGTCAAATCTTCAGTATTTTCTCTCATTGTTTTTCCTGCAAGTATCCATGTTTGAACAATGGCTACTGAGATCATAGGCAGAAAAAAATGAGAGAGGACAATTGCATTAGCAAAACATCAATTATCAAGCAAAGTGAACATTGGAAAGCAGGAGAGAATGTACCTCTCATACCCACCTAGATTAGGATATTCAGTTCACTATTTGGAGAGGCACTCCTCCTGCTTTTGTCAAACTTTATTTGCAACCCCACACAATTCAATTCACTACTGGAGGAAAAGGGAAGTTCAGACTTCAACCTATAAATTAAATTTACTCTAACCCTTAATCAATTAAATGAACATTAGAGTAGTACCACTTCTCTCAGTCAAGTTGTAGGTTAAGAATGGATTTATGATATAAACATATATGAGAATTACATTGTAATGTCAGCAGCATAGTAAGATGTCTACATTAACATTAATACATTTATAAGGAGAAAATAATGAGCCACACCTTTCATTGAAAAGAGCTTTTGTGATTTGCCTGTAACTTTGGACTCCATCAATGGATTTCTACCATATTTGACATTTGCTTGGCACAGTCAACTGCAGGTTGGCATACAGATTTTTTGTGCAGTCAGGGGAAAAATAGTAACGAGATAGAGCTATAAAAAAGATGTGTTTTCTGATTTAATTTTCAATGGGAAATTTTACTTGCATCTTTAGCCAAAACCACAGACTAGCAGAATGAAGAACTTCACCCAGAAAGTGTGCTTTTGTTGGCATTGTGTACATCTGTTAAGTAGTGTTGCAACATTAGCATTTGAAAAAGGTGCCAGATTGACTTGACTGGGTTATCACTTTTTTTTTTATTTTTATTTTTAAAAGACCTTTATGTGTACGCAAATAAAAACACAGCTTATGGCCTACAACCCCTTGGGCCGGCCGCGACGTTCGTGGTAGCTCTCCAATCTCTCCAGTGAAATACACAGCCATTTAGCCGACAACCCTGCGGCCCGGCGGCATAATATTATCCATCGTACACAGTAGCATTCAGATCACTGTTCGGAGAAGTCAAAGGTCTAGTGTTTTTTAATTTTATAACAAACTTACAACTTAGGTTCAAGATAGCAAACTATCACGTTGGTTAGCACCATGTCCATGGTAACACATATTTTGACACACATGTGTATGTATACTGGGGCGTTAGGTATTCTGTGTCAAGTGAAGTCCCACAATGTTCCCCCCCCAACCACTTCCCTTTCCAGTCTCTGTCTAGTCCCCCTCCTCCTCTTCGTCTGAGCTGACACTTTTATCTTCTGGCAACGGGTCGCATATATCCCCTCTGTAGGTATTCCAGGCAGACCATATTCTGTTCCACTTACGGGGACACGCTCTGAGCACATACACCGCCCGCTCCGTAAACATCAGCGTGTCCATGTTTCTGCACCATTGTGACACTGTGGGAAGGTCAGATGCACCCCACCTCTGAGCGATGTCCCATTTTGCTACCATTATAGCTAGTGTGCCCCATATGTGGCCATATCTAGACAAGTCGGTCGGGTCCCATATATTTAATAAACATTTGCGTGGTTCTGGAACCAGGGAAACCCTGAGAGCTTGTGACAAAGTGCGCATCACCTGACGCCAGTATTCAGCTATGAGTGGGCAATCCCAGAGTGTGTGGAGCAGTGTACCCTCCTCGCCACAACCACGAAGACAATACGGGTGCGGCGCTCTATGCAGTTTGTGAAGCGTAGGTCTAGTATAGTATATGCGGTGTAAGATCTTAAGTTGCACTAATCTAAATTTGGCCGAGATTCCCACCTCCCTCGGGGATGCCAAAGCCTCATTCCACTCTGAGTCATCTATCTCTCCAATCTCCTCTGCCCATCGCTCTCTCAATTTCAGTGTAGGTTCTGGTAGGTTATTGAGTAGTTTCCAATATGTAAGTGAAGTTGCACTGTGTTGTATGTAGTCAGTGGGTAGTCTATCTTCCAGTGGTGAGGATTCCGGGACGTCGGCGTCCACCGGTATTGCTTGGAGTAGTGCATGTCTGATTTGCAAGTATCTGTAAATTTCGTTCGGTCCCAGGTCATTTTGTTGTTGGAGTAGGATGAATGGAATCACAGTACCCTTGTCCCACAGGTCTCCCACCGTGGATATGCCGATGTTGTCCCACTGTGTAAACCCTTTACTCTGACGCAGACGCCCCAGTGCCCTAGAGTCCCAGAATGGTGTGAGTTTAGTGATTTTACCCTTCCAGCCCAGTTTCGCCTGCGCCGTGTGCCACAGTGTGGCCGTGTGCCTCGTGGGTCCTATCAACTTCGTCGCCTGGTGTTTGTTGTAAAGAACGGCCAGCATGCTGTCCGTTCCTAATTGCGCCCTGTCGGCCCTATAGGCTGGTTCTTCCTGTGGCGTGTGGACCCACTGGTTAACTATCTTGAGTTGTGAGGCCCAGTAATACAGTTGCAGGTTCGGCAGCGCAATGCCCCCCTCGTACCAGGTTCTGTTCAGTTTGATATGGGCGATGCGTGCCGGTTTGTTATTCCACAATAAAGTAGAGACCAACGCCGTGACCTGTTGGAAATATCACGGTGGAACCTGATAAGGGGCATTCTCTAGGGCGTATAAGAATCTGGGAAGCGCCATCATTTTGTAGAGAGCAGCTCGGACGAGCAGGGTCAATGGCAAGGCCACCCAATGTTTTACGTCTGCACGCAATCGCTCCAGGGGAGGCTTTAGATTTTTGTCAAAAAATGCCACTCCATTATTAGTGATATATATGCCTAGATATTTGAAGGAGCCCGAAGTTATCATTAGAGGACAATCCGCCGTCAGTGAGGGTTGCGGCCCTTTCAGAACATAGATGACCGATTTCGACCAGTTTAAGTGTAGCCAGACATGTGCCCATGTGTATCACAGAGCGTTAGAAGTGCTGGGATGCCCCTGTCTGGGTCCGTTAAATAGATTAACATATCGTCCGCATAGAGCGATACTCGGTCCTCCCAGCCTTCAAGCCAATCAATTCCTTTCAGCAGTGGCGTTGATCTAAGCAGTATCGCCAGTGGCTCCAGAACCAAGGCAAAGAGTAATGGGGACAGGGGACAACCCTGTCGGGTACCCCTCGCCAATGGAAATGCGTGTGATATGTGGCCGTTGGTGGTCACCTGCGCCACCGGGATGGTGTATAAAAGGCGGATCCAGGCAATGTATTTTGGGCCAAATCCCATATGTGATAGGACTGCGAATAGATATTCCCATGCCACCATGTCGAATGCCATTTTGGCATCCAAATAGAGTATTACTGCCGAATCCGACAATGCAGGAGCGCGTGCCATGATCCCATGAACCCGCCTGAGATTTAGTGCCGTGCTTCTGTTAGGCATAAAGCCCGATTGATCAGGGTGAATCAGCAGGGGGAGATGGGTCATTAGTCTAGTAGCCAGTAGTTTAGCAAGAATTTTAACTTCTGCATTGAGAAGGGAGATTGGGCGACACGACGAACAGTCCGCCGGGGGTTTACCGGGTTTCGGTATAGCCACGATCGTTGCAGTTCGTTGCTCCAGTGGGAGTTGCGCCTTCGCTAAACTCTCAGTATACATTGATAACAATGGTCTACTGAGCTTGTCGGACATCAACTTGTACCATTCTATGGGGATCCCGTTCGGGCCTAGAGCTTTGCCTGATTGTATTGCCATGATCGCCCGCTGTATTTCTTCTACTGTCAAATCTGCCTCAGGTTCAAGAACCGACTCCGGCGGAAGCGTCTGTAATGTTATGTGACTGAGGGAGTCCACTGCCGCCTGTTCCGTAACCTCTCTCTCTGGGGTATAAACTGCTTGGAAATTTTCCGCTAGTATGTGTACAATATCCTGAGGGTGTGACCGCAGCTGTCCCTCCCGGTTATGCAATTGTTGTATGCCTCTGGTACTCCCTCCTCTCTTGTCCAACCAGGCCAGCATTTTCCCTGCTTTGTCGCCAATATCATAGATTCTATGGGCCGTATTATTGATATCGCCAACGACTTGCGTTGTGAGATGGTCCTGATATTGCTGTTGGCATAGTTTCAACGCGTGTGCGGAGTCTGGTGTGGGGTCTGTCATGTGTGCATCGTTTGCTGAGTGAAGCGCCAGTTCTAGTTTTGAGAGTTCCTGCCGGCATATGTATTTGTGTCCCGAAATGGTAGCAATTGCCTGACCTCGCAAGACTGTTTTATAAGCTTCCCATAAGATTGAGGGAGAGTCCACCGATGATTCATTCTCAGTAAAATAATAGGTGGTTGCTGTCCGAAGCTCTTTTCTTATTTTAGGGACCGTGAAGTATGTGGGGTATATGGGGAAAACCAGTTTTCGTGTCTTTTCCCAACTGGAGAGGGTCATTACTACTGGAGAGTGATCAGATATGCCCCTGGGTAACATATCAATGGTGTCGATGCAACTCAGTGCATTGCCCAGCACTAGGAAATAGTCTATTCGGGATAAACTGTTATGGACTGGTGAGTGGTAAGTATATTGTTTCGCTGTGGGGTGTTTGTATCTCCAGACATCTGCTAGCCCCATCGCTTCCAGAAATCCCGAGAGTCTGGAGGGTTCGGGTGTACTTGTCCGTACGGGGAATGAGTCTAGTGTCGGACCTATTATAGAATTGAAGTCCCCCCCAATGATAGTGTCTCCCAGCGGGAGAGCCAATAAGAATTCTCCCAGTGCTGGCAGCGCAGTCGAGTGAAGGGCCGGTGGTATGTAGACTGGTACTATATTCAGAAGTCGGCCTTCCCATTGTCCATGGATTGCCGCAAAACGGCCCTGATCATCTACCTTGTGTTGTAGGACATGAAAGGAGATGTCTTTTTAACCATTATACCTGTTCCTCTCGAGCCAGAGGTGAATTCTGAGTGTGCTGCCATTTTATAGCCCCGTCTATCAAGCACTTGGCATGCCTTCCCTGTAAGGTGTGACTCTTGGAGTAGAACCAGTGCTGGGCCCTGTCGCTTAATTGCTCGTAGCACCATCCCTCTCTTGATTTTGTCTCCTAGGCCTCGTACATTCCAAGTGAGTAATTTGAGAGGGGGGACTGTACTGTGGTGCGTTATGCCATCAAGGGCGGCGTGTTGAGAGTGGTCTGACATAATGTAGTGTTGTGGGTGCTCCCTGCCTGCGTGTCGACGTCAGTGCGACACACCTGCCGTCCCAGTGAAATGTGTGGGTGCTCTTCTTGAGACAGTGCGTTTCAACGTGTGGGTCTTGAACCAAAACAATTAAGTTTCCCCCCATCCCCCCTCCCTGCTTAGCGGACATAGAACCGCCCGCCTCCCCAACTTTGCAGAGTGCTCTACCCTTCCCCATCCCATTGTACTTGCTTGTGGGGGTTAGGGGTCTCATGCAGCGGCAGCCATGTCCGTCCCCTTCAGCTTCTCCCGCTGTGGAGTTCAAGAGCAGCCTGCTCATTACAGAAGAAAATGTTCTTTCGAGCTATAGAGTTGCGGGCCTCATGAGTCTGGTCGTTGCCTGCCGTCCTCCGACCCCGTCTCTGAAGTCTGCTCCAGATGTCCGGATCCTGACGCTTGAGTCTCTGTGGGTGTTCCCCCACGTTGATTCCGCTGTCCCTTGTTGGTGCGGCGAGGCGCCCCAACCCGTCGCCAGCCCTCCAGCCAGTCCTGGGCTGCCTCAGGTGTATCGAAGAACCATGTCTGTCCGTCAGCTACGACACGCAATTTTGCTGGGAACAGCATGGAATACGGGAGCTCTTTTGCTTGTAGCGCTTTCTTGACCTCAAGGAAGGTTTTCCGGCGTCGACCAACCTCAGCTGTATAATCTGGGAAAAAGGCCAGCGTTGAGTTTTGGATCTTGATGGGTGGTGAAACTCTCGCTGCTTGGAGTATCGCATCTCTATCCCTGAAATTGAACAAGTGGGCCAATACTGGGCATGGTGCAGCTCCCGGCTTCGGAGTCCCCCCGGGCACTCTATGTGCTCTCTCTACCGAGAAAAATTGTGACAGGCCTTTGGGCTGCAATTTAGTCTTTATTAGATCTTCTATGTAGAGGTCCATCGCTCTCTTGCCTTCCGATTCTGGCACTCCTACAATGTGCACATTGTTCCGTCTCGAACGCCCTTCCTGTTCGTCCAGCTTCTCCTTTAGTTTTTTTGTCACCTCCTCCATACGTTCCATGGCCCGTTGTAGCTCCGAAGTGTCTTCCACTAGGGATTTCGCCACCACATCTACCTGCGCCACTCGTTCAGACATTTTGTGAAAATCTGCCCGCAGTAGATTCACATCTGTGGATATTGACCCCACCGTCGTCTGTACATCGGACAACGTCTTCATGATGTCTTCCAGCGTCACCTTCTTAGCTCCATCTGTGTCCTGGCCTTTTCCCGTGGAGGTGCGCCCCTCCGTTTGAGGCGGGTTGTGTTTGTCGTAAGCGTATTTGTCCAGTTTTGATTGCGTCGATGTGTTTCGTGGCCTCTGCCCGCCATTATGGTTATCTTTAATGATCCGTCGAGAGTGGGTAGTGTTATGCCAGTGATAATACTGTTTTTCTCTTTTTTTTTTCACTCCACACTTACGCCTCTGGTGAGCGGCGTTACTCGGATGCAGTCGGCAACAGGGCGATGCTATGGCAGTCTCAGGGGTCCGATTAGGTCGCCACTGGGGGTCACGGCCATGCGGCTGTCACAAGGAGAAGCCCCCGTCACCAAGAAACCGCTGCTGATGAGTGTAGAGCTATTGGGTACTCTCCGGTAGGCCCGTACCTTTATGCCTACTGACCTGATGCGTGATAAGCAGCCCGTCTATCATGGGGGGTATATCGCCCAATGTAGGTTCTCTGTTGTTATCTGCGGGGCACCCTCCGTTCAGCTTGTTCCGGTCCGCCGTCGCTCCCCTCCTGGGTGTGGTGGGTCCAGATCACCCGGTCCGCGCAAACTTCTCCGTCCCATCGCGGTCAGACAAGGGTTTAGCGTTATTTATGTGTTCCGTGTGTCTCTCAGCTCGTGGCCGTGTTGGGCCCACCAACCTTCCACTGGTAGACGATGGGGGGCAGGAGGTTAAGCGCCACTCTTGACGCGGGAGGAGGCCAGCGTGGTTTATTTACAAGCCATTTGCGCTGATGGTATGTTACTTTTTCCCACATTGAAAGTGATGCATAGCGGTACAAGGGGTTGTAAATAAGCCCTTTAGTATGTTGAAATGACACTTGGTATTATTAAACTCATGCAGATCCATCGAATGAAGCCAGGCCTCAAAGAAGGGGACAAACAAGTATTAGTTTGAGAATATGTTTGGCAATGGATAAGTTTTCCCTTGATATGTCACATTTTCCACCAATACGTCAAGGGTAACAACGTTAAAGGCTGGATCAATAACATGTTCACTTGCCTTTAACTCTGGTGCTGTTTGAGGAATCTGCATCAAATGTGGCAGGAAGTTGGAAAGTTACGAGGAGTGTAAGTATTTCAGGTTTTGCGAAGATCCAATGAGAGGGAAATGTCTTACTGATACATTTTGTCTGGATTTCTAGTTTGAAATACATTATTTTCCCTTTCAGGGTGATGGTGTAAACTACTCTATTACCCTGCTGGAGTAACAGTCCTCAGAATTTAGAGTTGTGAGCTAGCTCATCCATCAAACTTGAAACAATTGTTTACATTTGTAAACACAATAATTAAAGATACACACACTATGAGTGTTTCTTTAATGGCATGGAGGTCATCTTGTAGTTTTCTTTGACCCTTATCACCAGGTTTTACTCAGCAGTGACTGACAGTGAAAACAGGCCTCTCTTAATTGGCAAGTGGTCAAATGGCTACACTACAGGCAGCCCACACTCCCCTGGGCAGTCAGAGGAGTATGTCTGTGACAGGGAACGAGTAGTCTTCATCGTTGTCATAGTTAATTTTCACACGTCTGTAATCAGGTAGGCGATGGAGTAAGCACTCTGCCAAACTCTAAACCAGCCCCTTTGTCTCTTTTTCATGGACCTGCATGAACAGTGCCATTTCTTGTGCCATTATGTTAAGGGTTGGGCCATGGTATACAATGTAAGCAAAAAAGTGATAATTTGCTAACAAGACTGGCATTGCGTGATAAATCTGCCTAAAATGTGGCAGGAAACTGCTTTCGGTTGGCATGCCAAGATTGGTTCCAGTTCTATACGGGGATGGACCATGTAGGAGGAGGGGTTAATTTCCTTTTAACGTACTGCTGTTTAATGACTCAACATCAAATGTGGTAGGCAGTCAACCTCAGTAAAGTATTTCAGGTTTCATGAAAATCCATTTGGGGGAGGAAAAAAGGGAGCGTCAGAACATTTTTACTTTACTTATAACCTTGGTACCGGTTAATGGATTTGCACAAAATATGACAGAGACTTAGCCTACTTTTTGTAAATGTCATGGAGTGGATGAATCTGCATGAAACTTGGAAACTATCAAATTAAGCCCACTGCAAGGCCAGGAAGGACCACTGACCAAACTCTGCTGTGCATAGACAAAGTGGGATGGGACGCAGGGCCTGGCTAAAGGTTGTGCACAGCATGGAATAGATGTGTCACAGGTGAATGCAGAACATCACTAAACAAGCATTTGCAATGCAAAAGGTCTCGCCTTTGGTACCTTAAAAGTATTTAGCCATGCAACACATTATCCTGGGTGCTGCAACATCTACTAAGTCACTCACATGTGATCAGAAAGTGCAAAATTGGTTTGTTTTTAGTTTACATTTGGTATCTGAAGCCCTGAAAATGCGCCATGAAATACAATCAACAACGTTGAGCACCGCAATCCCATAAAAAATAAGTATTTATCAAAATACAGATATTAATTTCTAGTTCATCACAATGGAGGTAGTGTCATGACAACCAACTCCTGCTTGAGAATTTCAAGGCCACTTCACTTGTAAAAATCCTTGTGGTATCAGCCAACGTCATTCACTCTCCTAAACCATTCGTAAACACACACACACGTACACACACACTGACACACACACACGCACCGCACACATATACACAAAAACACACAAACACACACACACTCAGAAACACCCTCCCCCAGCTGATTTCAGATTACATGAAACATTGATTCAGACTTTTCCTACAGGTCCTCAGATTGTAAGGCAAAGATTTTTGGCTGATGTACAAGCGTGTTCAGAGATCTGGCTTTATGTGGGGTGGGTCTCATTAGTACTAAAAACAAAATAATTGACACAAATGAACAAAGCAGAGGTTTTGAGTTCCAAGATGTTTGTGAGAGAGCTGGTCTGTTTTTTGTGCCTTTGTCTATGTTTGTATTTCTGTGTACAAGTGTTTTGGCTAGGAGTGTGTTATGTCTGTGTGTGAGAGATTGCAGATGTGCACCCTTGTCCTGCTAGGAGTCTACAGACCCCATTCTACTCTTGCCTGACTGAGAGGCTGTAAAGGGTCCGCGGCTTGTCTTGTGATTGCACCCGATGCCCTCTTAGAAAGTTGAGAGATTAAAGTGCCAGCTCTAGATAAAGAGTCGCACACTTAGGCCTGCAGTGGGGACTGGGGATCCACACTCTGCGTCAGTGTAAGTACACTCCCTCTTCTGTCTGGGCTGTTGACGTCAGAGTAGGCTCATTCACAGAGAGGGAAACAGGGGATGAGAATATCAAGATAGAAATTAGAAGGGAGGAGGAGGGAGGTCTGGGGTGAGGGGGCGCTCGCTTTAGCGATGTTTTGTGTTAGGCGTTTGCTTCTCTTTTCTGCTGGGGAGAGTGCTTCTGGCATTAACCCTTTTCTCACCTTCTGGATGCCTCTCCGATGGGAACCAAAGGCAAGCATTTGAATGAGGGACGAGGAATAAAATAAATGTAAGTGAAGAGCTGAGCATGGCAATGTAGCAAAGTCCAGGCTGAGATCCGTATTTTAACATGAAGGACTGCGGCCGCGGTGCTGATAGACGGTGCGTGGCCGAACAAGAGAACACAAATAACCTTGAAATATAAGCATTAAAAATAAAGTAAATATAAGGGAAGGTCCGAGCACGGAAATGTAATGAAACCCAGGCTGAGATCCGTATCTGAAAATGAAGCGCTGCGCCGTAGTTCTGATGAAAGGTGCACAGCAGCACAAGAGAACAGAATCAACCATTGGAAAACAAACAGAAATTAAATAAACAAGCATTAAACAAGGTGTGTGTGGCAGAAAATGCCCTCGGAATCCCGCCGTGGCCGCCCCGGAAGTCAGGCAAGGTCGCCTGTGACGCGGGCGGAGCCGCATCCGGACCAGAAGAGGAGGCAGGCGGAGTAAATGCGTCTCGCGGCCTGGGGCTCCTGTGAGCGGTGGAGAGCCCCGGGGCCGCCAGCAGGAGGCTGCGCATTAGTTGCGGGGCTCCCTTGACCAAGAGGGAGCCCCGGAAAAGGAGCTGGCAAGAGCCACAGCGTGAACTCTGCGGAGGGAGCACAAGGCACATGCTCCTGCCGCATGCTGAGAGCGGAGTCCCCCGAGATTGGCCCGGTAAGTTCAAAAGGGCTGGGGGGGCTCCGTAGGTGCTGTTGCCCTGGCCAACCATGGCCCGGGAGGATCACGATGAGGGACGCATTGCAAGGGAATTGTGGCCTGTTCAATGGAGCGCGCATTCTGGTTTCTAATTGAGCGCGTTAACCGAAAGCGAAAGCGCGCCCACACAGCAAGCAGCCAGCAGCAAAAGCGCGCTCACAAGGACAAATCTGAAGCGCTTGGCCGACTCGTGTCTCACATTCCCAGAAGTCAGCAACATTAGTTGTCGAGCTTGGATGCATGCTTCCCATGCTTTTCCAGCTCGACCTAAAAAAGCACTTTTTTAGAAATCTTTGTCAACCAGTGCAAAAGTTATTAGCAATCCGAAAAAAGTACCTACCCAGTGACGACGACTGCGGCTGAGGGAATATATATATATATATATATATATATATATATATATATATATATATTCCCCAGCCAAACGTTTGAGATTTTGAGAGTCAAGAAGGAGACGGGCCACTACTCCTGTGCTTGTAATGAGGCGCTTTTATTATTCCTCAACTAATGGAAGCACAACAGGGCATTGTTCTGCCATTATTTGAGGAATAATAAAAGCACACAATTACAACCACAGGAGTGAAGGCCCGTCTCCTTCTCATGAAGGTTTGGCTGGGGAGTGGATTTATGATATAATTAGAGGCCCCGTTATATACTCGCCACAGAAAAGAGGCTAGGACTACCAGCGAACAACCTGTGTTGGTTTTTTTTAAACCAGGATCTGGTTGATATCAACATAGGTCCAGTTTTAAGATACTGGTGGTAGATTGTCCTAAAGAGGGATGGTGAAAAAAGATTATACACATATATAAATCAATTTTCATCCCTCTTTAGGACAGTCTACCACCAGTATCTTGAAACTAGACTCATGTTGATATCAACCAGATCCTGGTTTAAAAAATAAAAAATAAAAATAAAAATCACAGGATGGCCGCTACACGCAATAACTTTTATGACTGCCTTAGGGTTGAATCCTGAATTCAGTGAATTTCAACTAAATTGCATTAAGATTGAAATCATTATGTTCAGCCCCTGGTTAAGTACTAACCCAGCAGCTCCCAGCTAGATTACACATGTATCAGCAAAGAAGGTGCGGAAAGACCAACCAGTACCTAAGACACAGGAATGGTATAAGCAAGTCCAGCTTGAGCAGCTTCTTGGATGGTGCAATTTATTTTGGGGCTTATAACAGACAAACAGTCAGCTTAGCCCAATAAATATTTTTTTTACTTGTTTACATTTAATTTTCAAAACAAAATGAACGAAATAGGTAGGACTCAAAATAGAACAAACACTACCATCTGGCTGACATGCTCACTGTCTCCGGTGGCTCTTGGTAGGTCCACAACCATGGCACCAATCAGAAACTACAGTGGAAAAAAGAAGAAAAAAAAACACATCTATGCCCGCAGGACCTGGAAGGACATCCTCATAGCCAACAAAACTTTCACAATCATGTTCCAAATAAAGAAAAAGTTCAAAGCACGCCACTTAAAAACAATACATCATAATGAAGTACCAGTTCACTTACCGCCTTAAAAAACGGACTACAACGCCAATCACCCGTTGACTGCATCTTTGCCATTTGACACAACTGCAATGCATTTTTTTTCAGCTAGGTTTGAGCTACAAACACATCATGTCCATGCATGCAGTGTGACAAAAAACACACACACACTTGTCACATTGGTTTATCTGGGCAGTAGTTGAGAAAAAGTGCAGATACTCAACAATCAGAGTGGGGGGGGGGGGGGGGTGAGCAAGGTTTAAGAGGCTGTTTCAAAGGCTTGGACGTGTAATGAAATGTTAAAGTTTATAGGTGTGAATGTCCATTTTTACAGCTCTCCCACAAGGAATTTTCCCAATATAATAATTCACTTTGAATTTCCCCTGCTCTGCCTCTCATGTCTTTACCTGGTAGTACCTCCCAATCTTCATCTCAGAAACCCTCAAGATGGCATGAGCCACACACGTCTGCCTTCTTCCCACTCCCAATGCGGCACTTTCCCTGGCCTATTACATTATCTCACCACCTCTTTCTAGGCATTCCTTTACTTTAAGTCTGACAAAACTGAAATCTAAAAGAACAAGAATTCAAAGGAGGTGATAGGACTTGATGAGGCACTCGATATTCATATGGGGCCACCTGCAGACTCAAAAGTCCAGAGGATCCCTAGTCTCTCTGCCCCCATTCCTTCTCTGGTGATGAGAAGCTCATGTACCCTGCCCTGCGAAGCTCTCCCATGCCACGCATAAGAAGTCACTCATCCATGTCTTTCTCTGCATTCTACCTACAGTCGTGGATTAATTGTGGACAGAATGAAATGACACGCAGCACAATGCAGATGGGGATCTAGGACTAGGTGTGATACTCCATCTCCCTTACACCACTTGCACCAGCACTGAGACTTCTAAAGAGTTCCCACAACACTGCCCTGATGTTATTCATACTCTGATACCCAGGTATCAAGACATTCAGGCCCGGATCACAACTGGGGCACACATGTGTGGGCCCCTATGTATACTAACAGCACAGCCGGCACTGCTTACTTGAGCTGGTGGTTTCAGGTGCTCGGCACCAGTACTTAATTCTCCACACCAGCACTAAAGACAGCCTGTCACATGGTGACGCTGCCTAATTTTGAAATGAGCACAACAACAGTATTTAATAATTCAATATATATTAAACATAAATAATATCTGCCGCCCACGCCTTTCTTACAGCTTTGGGCGGCCTAGAATAGTTTGAATTGTCACACTTGTAGGAGTGCGATGGCTAGAAGTTGTATTGGTCCTGCCAATTGGCACGCTGGCAGGAGCAATGGGTGGTGCAAGCTGCCGAGGCCACGTGAGAAGGGCACAGGCACTTTTTTAGTTTTTACTTGTATAAACTAAGCACAGACAGTTGGTAAATACCAACCGCACGGTGTCCTGTGTTTACAGGATATGTTTCCATCGGGGTCTCGGAGTTCTCATAAAGCACATCGACCACTGTCCGGAGAATGCAAATGTAAAACAGTAGAGACATCAACAGAGTCACGCCATCGCACCTTCACCACATTATTGCACATCCGAGACATTTCCAATGCTCCCTCCCAGTTTTTTCCGAGTTTTCACAAAGCACCGCTGAGCTGGCTTGCTGTCTGTGCTGAAATCGCAGGGCTGGTTCACTCAATACTCAGGTATACATCTGACCCAAGCATTCTAGTCGCAAACTAAATAAACCCCAATTTCAGATAAGAATAATCGTGCAATGGTCATGTTTACTGCAGAGGTCCGCTCCACCTGCAGGCTCAAAGATTAACTGGGTATGTCCTTCATTCGAGGTCGAAAAGATGAGAAGCAGAGTATAGTATTAATAAAACCAGCAATTAAATGTTTCAATGTAATCCGACCGGCTACACAAACACAGAATAGTGCATCTGTGTGAGCCAAACACTTATAAACAGCACAGTTTAGAAAGTGGTGAAAAGCTATGAAACGTAGCAACAATATTTGCTTTATGTGTTCTATAGACTGCTATCTCTAAATTTACACTGCAAACACAGATACCAGATGTCTGCCGCACAAGCCTACTTGCCAGTCTGTAGCTCACTGGTTTCAGCTCCAGTGAGAAAGATTTCTGCAGAGATCTGTGACGTTAAGTTTTAAATTCCACGATTGCCAAGTTAGTCTTTCACGCTTCCAAGATCAGACAAGCACCTACCTCTCAGTGCCCTCACTGCGTTGCGAAACTTCTCGATGCCGGCCGGGAAGAGAGCAGTGATCGGTGCGCGCGGGGACGCTGGCGCCGTGAGCATGCGCGCGACCTAATCCACGCGTGGTCTGCACTTGTCGCTCCCTCTCCCATTAGGAATGCTGGGCGCGTGCCCAGCTCTTGTCTCCTTTTGGCGGCTTTGGCGGCTGACATGATTACAATAGTTCTCTGCCGAGAACGCGCTTCGCGCGTCTCTAGGCCGAGACCTAAAAACAAGAAAAGTGCTAAATAAATGTACTTAAAGGTCAGTTGTAGTTAAATAGACACAAAAAAACAGCCCTGAAAATCTCCAGTTATGGTGTGAATGCACAGTGCACACAATAAATCACTCCGCACGCCATGTTCAATTCACCCTTTGCAATGGTATGCCAAAAAAAAGGTTTTTTTACACATTGCAAAACATGATACTTTACCTCCAAATGACTTTTGTCTCTTCCCATCTGTATCAAAAGCAATCAGTGTGGACTGGGGGCTCCAAGATACAACCATCATGGCCTTGGAAACATTTTGAATACCCCAGGATTCTGACAACAAATCCCTTAATAAATCAGCTATGCCTTCTCTCACAGACCACCTAGGATGCAGGAAAACCTATCACCTGCCAATGACACTACCTCTAGCCTATTACAGTTGAACATATTTATGTGTTTACTTTTGACTATAAGGTCAACAGTAAAATGTCAGCAAGGATCCCTAACATCGAATAATCCCCATCTCTATACATTCAATGAGACTTGGGGCCTCATTTACAATATTTCGACACATGGCAGCGCAGCAAGTCTTCCTTTGGCACTGGTGTGCATCAAAAGAAAAGAGCAGGAATGCACTGTATTTACAAGATTCAGTGCATTCTTGTCTTTTTCCCTGGCGCTGGAGCTCAATAGCCTGCATGTGCCAACACAGGCAATCTAGCACCATGGTGCAAAGATGTCTGTGTTGTATGGGTGATTGTTTTTGTGCAGGGAGGGACACCCTCCTGCACAAAACAATCACAAAATATGCTTTGCTCTTTCTATGAGTGATGCAGAGTGCAGCACAAATAGAAAAAGGAAAAATGAGGAGAAATAAAGGAATCTGACTCATTCCCAGGTTTACAACCCTTTGTAAATCTAGGAATGCGTCAGGTTCCATGGATGTTGGGTGGGAACACCCAGAGCAAACCCATGGAACACCCCTTTTGCGCAGAGTAATGCATAAAATGGTCCATAATTACAAGGCCATGAAAAGCAATGCAGGGTGGCTTTAGGTGGCCTTGTAAATATGGGCAGGCGCACTGTGTGGGCAGGCACACAAAAGTGACGCACCAGCAGTGCAATTGACTTGTGAATAGGCCCCTTGGTTTACAAACTCTTGCATAACTGATATAGGAGGCAATCTGCAAATGAATATCGACTCTTCTTCTGTCAATTGGGTGATGGTACACTGTCTCTTAAATATGATTCAGAAAAGGGGGTGGTGATGAACAGAGTGTCTGAATTAAGCAGACCACTCTTACCCAGTCCAAAGATCAGGGCTTGATCCATCACCGTTATTTAGCTCACTGCCCCATCCCAGCTCAGAACCTGGCTATATGCAAATTAGTCTGTCCCTGGCCCAGTGCATCATGGGAACAGGGCAGACCAAACTACCAAGCCAATTCTTCACCAGAAAGGAGACAAGCTACCGGGGACCGGTTTCTGGCATTTCAGCCTCGTCGGCCCGGCTTGCTTGAATCCTGATGGAGCAGTGAGCAAGGGACTCATGTCTGAGTATACCCTGCCACACCTATAGTGGCCAAAAACGATTCAGAAAAGGGGGTGGTGATGAACAGAGTGTCTGAATGAAGCAGACCACTCTTACCCAGTCCAAAGATCAGGGCTTGATCCATCACCGTTATTTAGCTCACTGCCCCATCCCAGCTCAGAACCTGGCAATATGCAAATTAGTCTGTCCCTGGCCCAGTGCATCATGGGAATAGGGCAGACCAAACTACCAAGCCAATTCTTCACCAGAAAGGAGACAAGCTACCGGGGACCGGTTTCTGGCATTTCAGCCTCGTCGGCCCGGCTTGCTTGAATCCTGATGGAGCAGTGAGCAAGGGACTCATGTCTGAGTATACCCTGCCACACCTATAGTGGCCAAAAACGATTCAGAAAAGTGGGTGGTGATGAACAGAGTGTCTGAATTAAGCAGACCACTCTTACCCAGTCCAAAGATCAGGGCTTGATCCATCACCGTTATTTAGCTCACTGCCCCGTCCCAGCTCAGAACCTGGCTATATGCAAATTAGTCTGTCCCTGGCCCAGTGCATCATGGGAACAGGGCAGACCAAACTACCAAGCCAATTCTTCACCAGAAAGGAGACAAGCTACCGGGGACCGGTTTCTGGCATTTCAGCCTCGTCGGCCCGGCTTGCTTGAATCCTGATGGAGCAGTGAGCAAGGGACTCATGTCTGAGTATACCCTGCCACACCTATAGTGGCCAAAAACGATTCAGAAAAGTGGGTGGTGATGAACAGAGTGTCTGAATTAAGCAGACCACTCTTACCCAGTCCAAAGATCAGGGCTTGATCCATCACCGTTATTTAGCTCACTGCCCCATCCCAGCTCAGAACCTGGCTATATGCAAATTAGTCTGTCCCTGGCCCAGTGCATCATGGGAACAGGGCAGACCAAACTACCAAGCCAATTCTTCACCAGAAAGGAGACAAGCTACCGGGGACCGGTTTCTGGCATTTCAGCCTCGTCGGCCCGGCTTGCTTGAATCCTGATGGAGCAGTGAGCAAGGGACTCATGTCTGAGTATACCCTGCCACACCTATAGTGGCCAAAAACGATTCAGAAAAGGGGGTGGTGATGAACAGAGTGTCTGAATTAAGCAGACCACTCTTACCCAGTCCAAAGATCAGGGCTTGATCCATCACCGTTATTTAGCTCACTGCCCCATCCCAGCTCAGAACCTGGCTATATGCAAATTAGTCTGTCCCTGGCCCAGTGCATCATGGGAACGGGGCAGACCAAACTACCAAGCCAATTCTTCACCAGAAAGGAGACAAGCTACCGGGGACCGGTTTCTGGCATTTCAGCCTCGTCGGCCCGGCTTGCTTGAATCCTGATGGAGCAGTGAGCAAGGGACTCATGTCTGAGTACACCCTGCCACACCTATAGTGGCCAAAAACGATTCAGAAAAGGGGGTGGTGATGAACAGAGTGTCTGAATTAAGCAGACCACTCTTACCCAGTCCAAAGATCAGGGCTTGATCCATCACCGTTATTTAGCTCACTGCCCCATCCCAGCTCAGAACCTGGCTATATGCAAATTAGTCTGTCCCTGGCCCAGTGCATCATGGGAATAGGGCAGACCAAACTACCAAGCCAATTCTTCACCAGAAAGGAGACAAGCTACCGGGGACCGGTTTCTGGCATTTCAGCCTCGTCGGCCTGGCTTGCTTGAATCCTGATGGAGCAGTGAGCAAGGGACTCATGTCTGAGTATACCCTGCCACACCTATAGTGGCCAAAAACGATTCAGAAAAGTGGGTGGTGATGAACAGAGTGTCTGAATTAAGCAGACCACTCTTACCCAGTCCAAAGATCAGGGCTTGATCCATCACCGTTATTTAGCTCACTGCCCCATCCCAGCTCAGAACCTGGCTATATGCAAATTAGTCTGTCCCTGGCCCAGTGCATCATGGGAACAGGGCAGACCAAACTACCAAGCCAATTCTTCACCAGAAAGGAGACAAGCTACCGGGGACCGGTTTCTGGCATTTCAGCCTCGTCGGCCCGGCTTGCTTGAATCCTGATGGAGCAGTGAGCAAGGGACTCATGTCTGAGTATACCCTGCCACACCTATAGTGGCCAAAAACGATTCAGAAAAGGGGGTGGTGATGAACAGAGTGTCTGAATTAAGCAGACCACTCTTACCCAGTCCAAAGATCAGGGCTTGATCCATCATTGTTATTTAGCTCACTGCCCCATCCCAGCTCAGAACCTGGCTATATGCAAATTAGTCTGTCCCTTGCCCAGTGCATCATGGGAACAGGGCAGACCAAACTACCAAGCCAATTCTTCACCAGAAAGGAGACAAGCTACCGGGGACCGGTTTCTGGCATTTCAGCCTCGTCGGCCCGGCTTGCTTGAATCCTGATGGAGCAGTGAGCAAGGGACTCATGTCTGAGTATACCCTGCCACACCTATAGTGGCCAAAAACGATTCAGAAAAGGGGGTGGTGATGAACAGAGTGTCTGAATTAAGCAGACCACTCTTACCCAGTCCAAAGATCAGGGCTTGATCCATCACCGTTATTTAGCACACTGCCCCATCCCAGCTCAGAACCTGGCTATATGCAAATTAGTCTGTCCCTGGCCCAGTGCATGATGGGAACAGGGCAGACCAAAGTACCAAGCCAATTCTTCACCAGAAAGGAGACAAGCTACCGGGGACCGGTTTCTGGCATTTCAGCCTCGTCGGCCCGGCTTGCTTGAATCCTGATGGAGCAGTGAGCAAGGGACTCATGTCTGAGTATACCCTGCCACACCTATAGTGGCCAAAAACGATTCAGAAAAGGGGGTGGTGATGAACAGAGTGTCTGAATTAAGCAGACCACTCTTACCCAGTCCAAAGATCAGGGCTTGATCCATCACCGTTACTTAGCTCACTGCCCCATCCCAGCTCAGAACCTGGCTATATGCAAATTAGTCTGTCCCTGGCCCAGTGCATCATGGGAACAGGGCAGACCAAACTACCAAGCCAATTCTTCACCAGAAAGGAGACAAGCTACCGGGGACCGGTTTCTGGCATTTCAGCCTCGTCGGCCCGGCTTGCTTGAATCCTGATGGAGCAGTGAGCAAGGGACTCATGTCTGAGTATACCCTGCCACACCTATAGTGGCCAAAAACGATTCAGAAAAGGGGGTGGTGATGAACAAAGTGTCTGAATTAAGCAGACCACTCTTACCCAGTCCAAAGATCAGGGCTTGATCCATCACCGTTATTTAGCTCACTGCCCCATCCCAGCTCAGAACCTGGCTATATGCAAATTAGTCTGTCCCTGGCCCAGTGCATCATGGGAACAGGGCAGACCAAACTACCAAGCCAATTCTTCACCAGAAAGGAGACAAGCTACCGGGGACCGGTTTCTGGCATTTCAGCCTCGTCGGCCCGGCTTGCTTGAATCCTGATGGAGCAGTGAGCAAGGGACTCATGTCTGAGTATACCCTGCCACACCTATAGTGGCCAAAAACGATTCAGAAAAGTGGGTGGTGATGAACAGAGTGTCTGAATTAAGCAGACCACTCTTACCCAGTCCAAAGATCAGGGCTTGATCCATCACCGTTATTTAGCTCACTGCCCCATCCCAGCTCAGAACCTGGCTATATGCAAATTAGTCTGTCCCTGTCCCAGTGCATCATGGGAACAGGGCAGACCAAACTACCAAGCCAATTCTTCACCAGAAAGGAGACAAGCTACCGGGGACCGGTTTCTGGCATTTCAGCCTCGTCGGCCCGGCTTGCTTGAATCCTGATGGAGCAGTGAGCAAGGGACTCATGTCTGAGTATACCCTGCCACACCTATAGTGGCCAAAAACGATTCAGAAAAGTGGGTGGTGATGAACAGAGTGTCTGAATTAAGCAGACCACTCTTACCCAGTCCAAAGATCAGGGCTTGATCCATCACCGTTATTTAGCTCACTGCCCCATCCCAGCTCAGAACCTGGCTATATGCAAATTAGTCTGTCCCTGGCCCAGTGCATCATGGGAACAGGGCAGACCAAACTACCAAGCCAATTCTTCACCAGAAAGGAGACAAGCTACCGGGGACCGGTTTCTGGCATTTCAGCCTCGTCGGCCCGGCTTGCTTGAATCCTGATGGAGCAGTGAGCAAGGGACTCATGTCTGAGTATACCCTGCCACACCTATTGTGGCCAAAAACGATTCAGAAAAGGGGGTGGTGATGAACAGAGTGTCTGAAATAAGCAGACCACTCTTACCCAGTCCAACGATCAGGGCTTGATCCATCACCGTTATTTAGCTCACTGCCCCATCCCAGCTCAGAACCTGGCTATATGCAAATTAGTCTGTCCCTGGCCCAGTGCATCATGGGAACAGGGCAGACCAAACTACCAAGCCAATTCTTCACCAGAAAGGAGACAAGCTACCGGGGACCGGTTTCTGGCATTTCAGCCTCGTCAGCCGGGCTTGCTTGAATCCTGATGGAGCAGTGAGCAAGGGACTCATGTCTGAGTATACCCTGCCACACCTATAGTGGCCAAAAACGATTCAGAAAAGGGGGTGGTGATGAACAGAGTGTCTGAATTAAGCAGACCACTCTTACCCAGTCCAAAGATCAGGGCTTGATCCATCACCGTTATTTAGCTCACTGCCCCATCCCAGCTCAGAACCTGGCTATATGCAAATTAGTCTGTCCCTGGCCCAGTGCATCATGGGAACAGGGCAGACCAAACTACCAAGCCAATTCTTCACCAGAAAGGAGACAAGCTACCGGGGACCGGTTTCTGGCATTTCAGCCTCGTCGGCCCGGCTTGCTTGAATCCTGATGGAGCAGTGAGCAAGGGACTCATGTCTGAGTATACCCTGCCACACCTATAGTGGCCAAAAACGATTTAGAAAAGGGGGTGGTGATGAACAGAGTGTCTGAATTAAGCAGACCACTCTTACCCAGTCCAAAGATCACGGCTTGATCCATCACCGTTATTTAGCTCACTGCCCCATCCCAGCTCAGAACCTGGCTATATGCAAATTAGTCTGTCCCTGGCCCAGTGCATCATGGGAACAGGGCAGACCAAACTACCAAGCCAATTCTTCACCAGAAAGGAGACAAGCTACCGGGGACCGGTTTCTGGCATTTCAGCCTCGTCGGCCCGGCTTGCTTGAATCCTGATGGAGCAGTGAGCAAGGGACTCATGTCTGAGTATACCCTGCCACACCTATAGTGGCCAAAAACGATTCAGAAAAGGGGGTGGTGATGAACAGAGTGTCTGAATTAAGCAGACCACTCTTACCCAGTCCAAAGATCAGGGCTTGATCCATCACCGTTATTTAGCACACTGCCCCATCCCAGCTCAGAACCTGGCTATATGCAAATTAGTCTGTCCCTGGCCCAGTGCATGATGGGAACAGGGCAGACCAAAGTACCAAGCCAATTCTTCACCAGAAAGGAGACAAGCTACCGGGGACCGGTTTCTGGCATTTCAGCCTCGTCGGCCCGGCTTGCTTGAATCCTGATGGAGCAGTGAGCAAGGGACTCATGTCTGAGTATACCCTGCCACACCTATAGTGGCCAAAAACGATTCAGAAAAGGGGGTGGTGATGAACAGAGTGTCTGAATTAAGCAGACCACTCTTACCCAGTCCAAAGATCAGGGCTTGATCCATCACCGTTATTTAGCTCACTGCCCCATCCCAGCTCAGAACCTGGCTATATGCAAATTAGTCTGTCCCTGGCCCAGTGCATCATGGGAACAGGGCAGACCAAACTACCAAGCCAATTCTTCACCAGAAAGGAGACAAGCTACCGGGGACCGGTTTCTGGCATTTCAGCCTCGTCGGCCCGGCTTGCTTGAATCCTGATGGAGCAGTGAGCAAGGGACTCATGTCTGAGTATACCCTGCCACACCTATAGTGGCCAAAAACGATTCAGAAAAGGGGGTGGTGATGAACAAAGTGTCTGAATTAAGCAGACCACTCTTACCCAGTCCAAAGATCAGGGCTTGATCCATCACCGTTATTTAGCTCACTGCCCCATCCCAGCTCAGAACCTGGCTATATGCAAATTAGTCTGTCCCTGGCCCAGTGCATCATGGGAACAGGGCAGACCAAACTACCAAGCCAATTCTTCACCAGAAAGGAGACAAGCTACCGGGGACCGGTTTCTGGCATTTCAGCCTCGTCGGCCCGGCTTGCTTGAATCCTGATGGAGCAGTGAGCAAGGGACTCATGTCTGAGTATACCCTGCCACACCTATAGTGGCCAAAAACGATTCAGAAAAGTGGGTGGTGATGAACAGAGTGTCTGAATTAAGCAGACCACTCTTACCCAGTCCAAAGATCAGGGCTTGATCCATCACCGTTATTTATCTCACTGCCCCATCCCAGCTCAGAACCTGGCTATATGCAAATTAGTCTGTCCCTGGCCCAGTGCATCATGGGAACAGGGCAGACCAAACTACCAAGCCAATTCTTCACCAGAAAGGAGACAAGCTACCGGGGACCGGTTTCTGGCATTTCAGCCTCGTCGGCCCGGCTTGCTTGAATCCTGATGGAGCAGTGAGCAAGGGACTCATGTCTGAGTATACCCTGCCACACCTATAGTGGCCAAAAACGATTCAGAAAAGTGGGTGGTGATGAACAGAGTGTCTGAATTAAGCAGACCACTCTTACCCAGTCCAAAGATCAGGGCTTGATCCATCACCGTTATTTAGCTCACTGCCCCATCCCAGCTCAGAACCTGGCTATATGCAAATTAGTCTGTCCCTGGCCCAGTGCATCATGGGAACAGGGCAGACCAAACTACCAAGACAATTCTTCACCAGAAAGGAGACAAGCTACCGGGGACCGGTTTCTGGCATTTCAGCCTCGTCGGCCCGGCTTGCTTGAATCCTGATGGAGCAGTGAGCAAGGGACTCATGTCTGAGTATACCCTGCCACACCTATTGTGGCCAAAAACGATTCAGAAAAGGGGGTGGTGATGAACAGAGTGTCTGAAATAAGCAGACCACTCTTACCCAGTCCAACGATCAGGGCTTGATCCATCACCGTTATTTAGCTCACTGCCCCATCCCAGCTCAGAACCTGGCTATATGCAAATTAGTCTGTCCCTGGCCCAGTGCATCATGGGAACAGGGCAGACCAAACTACCAAGCCAATTCTTCACCAGAAAGGAGACAAGCTACTGGGGACCGGTTTCTGGCATTTCAGCCTCGTCAGCCGGGCTTGCTTGAATCCTGATGGAGCAGTGAGCAAGGGACTCATGTCTGAGTATACCCTGCCACACCTATAGTGGCCAAAAACGATTCAGAAAAGGGGGTGGTGATGAACAGAGTGTCTGAATTAAGCAGACCACTCTTACCCAGTCCAAAGATCAGGGCTTGATCCATCACCGTTATTTAGCTCACTGCCCCATCCCAGCTCAGAACCTGGCTATATGCAAATTAGTCTGTCCCTGGCCCAGTGCATCATGGGAACAGGGCAGACCAAACTACCAAGCCAATTCTTCACCAGAAAGGAGACAAGCTACCGGGGACCGGTTTCTGGCATTTCAGCCTCGTCGGCCCGGCTTGCTTGAATCCTGATGGAGCAGTGAGCAAGGGACTCATGTCTGAGTATACCCTGCCACACCTATAGTGGCCAAAAACGATTTAGAAAAGGGGGTGGTGATGAACAGAGTGTCTGAATTAAGCAGACCACTCTTACCCAGTCCAAAGATCACGGCTTGATCCATCACCGTTATTTAGCTCACTGCCCCATCCCAGCTCAGAACCTGGCTATATGCAAATTAGTCTGTCCCTGGCCCAGTGCATCATGGGAACAGGGCAGACCAAACTACCAAGCCAATTCTTCACCAGAAAGGAGACAAGCTACCGGGGACCGGTTTCTGGCATTTCAGCCTCGTCGGCCCGCCTTGCTTGAATCCTGATGGAGCAGTGAGCAAGGGACTCATGTCTGAGTATACCCTTCCACACCTATAGTGGCCAAAAACGATTCAGAAAAGGGGGTGGTGATGAACAGAGTGTCTGAATTAAGCAGACCACTCTTACCCAGTCCAAAGATGCAGTGAGCTAAAAAACGGTGATGGATCAAGCCCTGATCTTTGGACTGGGTAAGAGTGGTCTGCTTAATTCAGGCACTCTGTTCATCACCACCCCCTTTTCTGAATCATTTTGTCCACCATATGCGTGGAAGGGTATACTCAGATGTGAGTCCCTTGCTCATTGCACCATCAGGATTCAAGCAAGCCGGGCCGACGGCGCCTGAAATGGTAGAAACCGGTCCCCGGAAGCTTGTTTCCTTCCCAGTATAAGAATTGGCTTGGTAGTTTGGTTTGCCCTGTTCCCATCATGCACTGGGACAGGAACAGACTAATTTGCATATAGCCAAGTTCTCAGCTGGGATGGTGCAGAGAGCTAAAAAACGGTGATGGATCAAGCCCTGATCTTTGGACTGGGTAAGAGTGGTCTGCTTAATTCAGGCACTCTGTTCATCACCACCCCCTTTTCTGAATCATTTTGTCCACCATATGCGTGGAAGGGTATACTCAGATGTGAGTCCCTTGCTCATTGCACCATCAGGATTCAAGCAAGCGGGCCGACGACGCCTGAAATGGCAGAAACCGGTCCCCGGAAGCTTGTTTCCTTCCCAGTATAAGAATTGGCTTGGTAGTTTGGTTTGCCCTGTTCCCATCATGCACTGGGACAGGAACAGACTAATTTGCATATAGCCAAGTTCTGAGATGGGATGGTGCAGTGAGCTAAAAAACGGTGATGGATCAAGCCCTGATCTTTGGACTGGGTAAGAGTGGTCTGCTTAATTCAGGCACTCTGTTCATCACCACCCCCTTTTCTGAATCATTTTGTCCACCATATGCGTGGAAGGGTATACTCAGATGTGAGTCCCTTGCTCATTGCACCATCAGGATTCAAGCAAGCCGGGCCGACGGCGCCTGAAATGGTAGAAACCGGTCCCCGGAAGCTTGTTTCCTTCCCAGTATAAGAATTGGCTTGGTAGTTTGGTTTGCCCTGTTCCCATCATGCACTGGGACAGGAACAGACTAATTTGCATATAGCCAAGTTCTCAGCTGGGATGGTGCAGAGAGCTAAAAAACGGTGATGGATCAAGCCCTGATCTTTGGACTGGGTAAGAGTGGTCTGCTTAATTCAGGCACTCTGTTCATCACCACCCCCTTTTCTGAATCATTTTGTCCACCATATGCGTGGAAGGGTATACTCAGATGTGAGTCCCTTGCTCATTGCACCATCAGGATTCAAGCAAGCGGGCCGACGACGCCTGAAATGGCAGAAACCGGTCCCCGGAAGCTTGTTTCCTTCCCAGTATAAGAATTGGCTTGGTAGTTTGGTTTGCCCTGTTCCCATCATGCACTGGGACAGGAACAGACTAATTTGCATATAGCCAAGTTCTGAGATGGGATGGTGCAGTGAGCTAAAAAACGGTGATGGATCAAGCCCTGATCTTTGGACTGGGTAAGAGTGGTCTGCTTAATTCAGGCACTCTGTTCATCACCACCCCCTTTTCTGAATCATTTTGTCCACCATATGCGTGGAAGGGTATACTCAGATGTGAGTCCCTTGCTCATTGCATCATCAGGATTCAAGCAAGCCGGGCCGACGACGCCTGAAATGGCAGAAACCGGTCCCCGGAAGCTTGTTTCCTTCCCAGTATAAGAATTGGCTTGGTAGTTTGGTTTGCCCTGTTCCCATCATGCACTGGGACAGGAACAGACTAATTTGCATATAGCCAAGTTCTGAGCTGGGATGGTGCAGTGAGCTAAAAAACGGTGATGGATCAAGCCCTGATCTTTGGACTGGGTAAGAGTGGTCTGCTTAATTCAGGCACTCTGTTCATCACCACCCCCTTTTCTGAATCATTTTGTCCACCATATGCGTGGAAGGGTATACTCAGATGTGAGTCCCTTGCTCATTGCACCATCAGGATTCAAGCAAGCCGGGCCGACGACGCCTGAAATGGCAGAAACCGGTCCCCGGAAGCTTGTTTCCTTCCCAGTATAAGAATTGGCTTGGTAGTTTGGTTTTCCCTGTTCCCATCATGCACTGGGACAGGAACAGACTAATTTGCATATAGCCAAGTTCTCAGCTAGGATGGTGCAGTGAGCTAAAAAACGGTGATGGATCAAGCCCTGATCTTTGGACTGGGTAAGAGTGGTCTGCTTAATTCAGGCACTTTGTTCATCACCACCCCCTTTTCTGAATCATTTTGTCCACCAAATGCGTGGAAGGGTATACTCAGATGTGAGTCCCTTGCTCATTGCACCATCAGGATTCAAGCAAGCCGGGCCGACGACGCCTGAAATGGCAGAAACCGGTCCCTGGAAGCTTGTTTCATTCCCAGTATAAGAATTGGCTTGGTAGTTTGGTTTGCCCTGTTCCCATCATGCACTGGGACAGAAACAGACTAATTTGCATATAGCCAAGTTCTGAGCTGGGATGGTGCAGTGAGCTAAAAAAACGGTGATGGATCAAGCCCTGATCTTTGGACTGGGTAAGAGTGGTCTGCTTAATTCAGGCACTCTGTTCATCACACCCCCTTTTCTGAATCGTCTCTTAAATATTGCTTGAATGTGTGAAAGTATTCTTGAATCCAGATGTTTCCCTCATTTGAAAACATTCTTAAAAAATGTGTCAGTAAACTTGCTATATCCTTTACAAGTGTTATGGTGTAGGAGACATTCTCAGCACTTTCTTTTTTTTAAATTCTTTTTATTATTAAACAAAACCAACATCCATACAGATCACTTCATATGCGGGAGTCAATACACAAATCAAACATTATACATGTATAGACAAATCGAGTACACAGTGACAAATACAAATGTTTAGGGAGGCGTGAGCTGGTCATCCACAGTTAAAGGTGCTGGTGGGGTGCAAATGTCTCCCCTGTATGTGTCACAAAGGCCCCAGACCCTATTCTACTTCCCAAGACATCCTCTGGCTATGTAAACTGACTTTTCTTGGAATGTACACCAGTCTAGATCCTCCCGCCACTTCCCAATCTGAGGCGAATGTTGCGCTCTCCAGTGTTGTGCTATATTCCTTTTGGCAATCATGACTGCTAACGTTGCCCACTGCTTGGTATGTGTATTGAGGTCTGTCGGTTCCCATATATTTAATAAACATCTTCATGCCTCTGGCCGCAAATCAGTCACGAGAACCTCACTAAGTGCACAGTGTATGGCCGTCCAGTAACCCTGTATGTAATCGCATTCCCACAGAACTGAAATGAATAGGTGTACCCTCCCACCCACATTGACGTCTACAGTCCCCGTTGTCAGCCCTTCCCATATGCACCAATCTGGGACCTGTTACGTAGACCCTGTGCAGAATTTTAAGTTGCACTAATCACAATCTTGCTTGGATCGCCACCCCCCTCGGGTAGGAAGTTGCCTCCCACCAATCCTCCTCATCCAATTCCAGGCCATCCCTCTCCCATTTATGTTTAAGGGCTTGAAGAAGGTTGTCCATGTTGTTGATTAACTTTTTATATATCGGTGAGATGGCTTTTTCAGGTAAATGACCGTCGAGAATTCTGTCTTCTAGCGTGGAGGAAGGTGGTGGGGCGGAGCCTGTGGTAAGATGGGTTACGAGCGCATGCCTCACCTGGAGATATCTGAAGTATTCTGAGTCCGCAAGACTATATTGTTTATGAAGGAAGGCAAATGGGACAACCCCAACCCGGTCGCAAAGGTCTTTGACTTGGGAAATCCGGATTAGATCCCATTTATCAAACACCTTAATTTGCCACACATCCCCGAGCCTCTGTGAATTCCACAAGGGAGTCATCAGTGTCAGTCTACTGTTCCATCCCAAATACTTCTAAACTGCGTGCCAAACATGAACTGAATGAGCGGTTGGACCAGTCAAACGATATCTACCAGGTTTGGAGTATAATGCCCTCCCATAATCCCCCCTGGGAGAAGCCATTTTTCAGGATCGCCAAGGCCTCTGTATGTGTCATGATTGATAGCCGCTAGGTGTGCTGACCAATAATATCTTTTGATGTCAGGGAGACTGATGCCTCCATCATACCAATTATTTAGCTAATGCAATCCTGGGGTGACCACCCCACAGGAGGCTCCTCTGGAGACTCTCTATTTCTCTGAAGTGTGAGGCTGGGAGTGGGTCCATCGAGTCCTGGAGGGCATAGAGAAAGCGGGGCAGGGACATCATTTTAAAAAGAGTCGTCCTGCCTAACAGCGAGAGAGGTAAGGCGTTCCAGGCCAGTATATCTTTTTTCAGCCGTTGTACAGGCGGAATGAGATTACGGGTGAAACGGCTCAAGGAATTTGATGAGATGAAGATCCCCAAGTATTTGAAACCATTGGTTGCTACCTGGAGGGGGCAGTTCTTCGGAATGGTGGGGGGTGCTCCCCATAGCGGGTAGGGGACAGATTTCTTCCAATTCACGGTAAAACCTGAATATCTTCCAAACACCGCCAGGTTATCAAACAGGCCTATCAATGAGGCTCTCGGGGAAGTCAGATACAGTAGGATATAATCCGCATACAGGGATATTTTATGCTCCCAAATTCTTGCCGAACGCATTCCACGGATCACTGGATCTTTCCGGGTCTTTCCGGATCCAGGCTGCTAGGGGCTCCAGAGCCAAAGCGAAGAGGAGGGGTGACTAAGGACACCCCTACCTCAATCCCCTACTCAGTTAAAAAGTCCTTGACCTGTGATTATTCACCACCACCCTGGCCAACGACTCTAAATACAATAGCCGGACCCAACTCACATATCTCGGTCCAAAGCCCATTTTAGCAAGTACTGCGAAAAGATAAGGGCAGTCCACCATGTCAAAGGCCATGGCGGCGTCCAGTGAGACCAACACCGCCAGTTCTTGTATAGTTGCCGCTCTACCCGAGACACCATGCAATCTACGCAGGTTTAAGGCTGTATTGCGATGTTAAGCAAAGAAATCGGTCTATAAGAGGCACAACTGGTCCTGGGTTCCCTTCCTTGTGAATGACTACTATATTAGCAATGCGCTGGTCTAAGGGAAGCCCACCCTTATCCTGACTATCCTCACACATTGAGCGAAGATTTGAGGCTATTTTATCCAGTCAGAGCTTGTAGAGCTCGATAGGCAGACTGTTAGGGCCCGAAGCCTTCCACAAGGTAATTGCCCGTATCATTTGGGCGACTTCGTCATCGGGTTCCAGGTAGTCCCTATTCTCACCTGATACTGTAGGGCGTGAGATGTTTCAAATTAATTCGCAATTCTCACCAGATGAGCAGGTTCCTTCGTTACTATATATATTTTTGCAATACTTGGCAAACTGATCAGCAATTTCCTGTGGGTCTTTGACTGGCTCGATTCCTTCCACTCTGAGCTCAGGCACAAGGCGACTTGTCAACTTCTTGTCTAGCCACGCTATTAGTTGTCCTGCCTTGTCTCCCTGTTCATATATTCTACTCTGTGTTTCCCTTCTCTAAGTCCTGGCTCTGTCTGTAACTATAGCCTTGAATTCATCTTGTTTAAGGTGTAAGAGATAAGATGTAAACTCTCAGGATTTACCTCTGTTTCTAGTTAAGACTCCAAATTCAATACCTCGTACTCCACCTGCGCCAACTCCCTCTGTTTTTCTTTTTTCTGACCCACTATCAGGGACAGGGCATGTCCCCGAATGACCGACTTATAGGCTTCCCACAGAACCTGAGCTGACTCCACCATTCCCTCATTGTTAAGGAAATAATGATCCATTTCTTGGACTAGTTTCTTACGGATACTGGGATCTCGAAGATACCAAGAGTTTATGAGGGTGATTCTACCTGCGCTCCTCTGGCCTAGGACGATGTGCGACCAAATGGGAGAGCGGTCGGAAATACCACTACCAAGGTGTCTTATGCCCTTGATATCTTGTGCTCATGCCGCCGGAACAAGTAACTAATCAATACATGAGAGGCTGTGATGTGCGCTCGATAGGAAAGTGCACTGAGTCCTATCCGGGCTGTGAGTCCTCCACCCATCCACTAATCCCATTGTGTCAAGAAAGTCCGGCAACTACTGACAGGCAGACCTAATGTCTTGAGGATGGTGACGATCCAATACGCCTGACACAACAGCATTAAAGTCCGCTCCCACCATGATAAGGCCTTCCGGGAAGGACAGCATGATTACACCCAGGTCCTTAAACGTCTCACTCTGGAGGCCAGGGTGACGTACACCGACATAAAAGTGACAATTGTCACGTCCCAGAGGCCTGAGATACCCACACATCTCCCCCTATTATCCCCCAAGTAGACTTTAGAGTGAACAGGAATGAGTTTTTCAATGCTATGCCCACTCCCCGTGATCCAGTTGCAAAACCGGCGTGCACCACCAGTTTATAGCCTCCCCTGTTCTTGGCATTACACGTGTTTCCCACCAGGTGTGTTTCCTGCAGGAGGACAACATTTGGGGCAGGTCTCTTTATATATTGGAGCACCATACAATGCTTGTGTTTATCCCCCAGTCCATTGATGTTCCAACTGAGTACCTTAATCCCCGTATCCCACTGTGTACCCATTTGCGGCTGTATTTTCATACAGCCCCGGGTCTGTGTTACGTTGTGTTAACGTCAATAGAACCATTACGAACAGCAAACAAAAACTCTCAAAACACATAAACCCTCACCAACCATCTCCCTCCTTGCACCCTTGACCTCTGTGCTTCAAACTGCGCATGATCAAACTTGCAGTGTGCCTGTCACCCACACACACCAACTAAATGTAGTAAAGTGGGGTATGTGGCATCCCCCCTCCCAATCATAGAATTGCCATCACAACTGTCTCAAGATATCGATCTACACATAACCTGATTTACGCCAGGCTCTTCTCTACACCCAACAATGTAGGGCATCTCTAAATGGATCCCCGGGCCCAACCCAAGGTCACTCACCCCACCAACAAACCTCCAAGTCTGAGGCCCCTGCCGTCCCGCACTCCTCCTTGCCCCCATACGTTACCCCCAGTCCAATGTCTCATCAGCGGGCCTCCAACCAGTCTGCTGCCAACTCCTGTTGATCATAAAACCAGGCTCTGCCATCTGCTTCCACACAGAGCCGAGCCGGAAAACGCATTGCGTAATTATAACCCTTATCCTGCAACACCTTTTTGATCCCAAGGAATGAGCATTTCTGTCTCTGCACCATCTGGGTAAAGTCTGGAAAACAGAAGATTTACGCGTTGTCATAGCAAAGCGGGGGTCCCACTCTGGCATGTTGAAGTATGACATTACGATCTCTGTAGTTTAGAACTCTGGTGAGGATTGGGCGCGGAGGGGCCCCCGGCTTTGAACGACCCTCCGGTACTCTATGAGCTCTTTCAATGACAAAAAACTTCCAGAGTCCCTTAGGCTGTAGGTGCTTAAGAATGAGGTCTTCTATGAAGAGGTCCGTAGCCTGTCCCTCCGACTTTTCCGGAACTCCCAGAATACGCAGGTTGTTACGTCGCAGCCACCCTTCGTAGTCATCCACCTTTGATTCTGCATACTTTCGAAATGCTTGTAGTTCTTTAATATCAGTTTGCACCTGGGAAGTATCTTCCACCAGACTCGCAGTTGTAAGTTCCAATTGCTTGATTTTCTCACTGTGCTTGTTCTGGTGCATCCTAAGTAAGTTGTCTTCCACTGTTATAGCATCCATTTTATGCTCCAGGGACGTCTTGATGCCTGCAATTGCCTCCAGCACATCTTTGAGGGTATGTTCCGGGTCTGACTCAGGCTGCGCCCTATCTGTCTTGCCCTTGGGGGAAGGATCGGGCAAAGATATCTTAGGGAGAGTGTAATGTGCAGCCTATTTTGCTGCACTGGTTTGCTGCCCCTTTACGATACCATGATATCCTCCGCATCTGTTCCGTTCACACCAACCCAGTCAATCGATAAGCCGTTGAACCGGTTATGGTCTCCCCGGAAGAGACAACCACCCGGTGTCTCATGCACTGTCCACAGAGCGGATCACTGACAAAATATCGACCTAGAAAATATCGACCTACAGGAATATCGAATGCAGAAATATCGAAGGCAAGAATATCGACATCCTATCTACAACATGGTAAGTACAAAAATATCAGACAAAATATAGATGTTAAAAATATCGATGTTAAAGATGTCGGGTTTTTTTCTCCAAAAAAATAAATGTAAAATAAAGTAAATAACACTAATAAATAAAATAAACATAATTACAAATATCTAATAATGTTTAAAATTAATAAATAATGCATATAAAATAATAATAAATTAATTAAACATATACAGAAAATATATAATATATACATACTGAACAATAAGTTGTAATAATTATTTTAATAATGTATAAATTAATAAAAAAATTATAACTTACAAATACATTTACAAACATAAAACAAAAACATAAATAAAAAGTAAAGAATTATGTTTAATAAATTAAAAAAATTAAATATACCTTTAATATTTTTTAAATTAATTATATACTACATTATCTAAATATATACAAAGACAATTAGCTAAATAAGTAAAAATACTATTCAAAATCCATAAGTTAAAAAAATACAGTAATAAAAATGTTGGATAGCATAGAACTTAAAATTACAATTCCCACTCCAGAGAGCGCAACAGTAGAGAAACCGTTGTATAGCGTATAGGTAAAAATTGCGATTCCAACTAAAGAGAGTGCAACAGTAGGGAAAACATTGGATAGCGTAGGGGTAAAAATTACTATTCCAACTCCAAAAAGTGCAACAGTAGGGAAAGCGTTGGATAGCATTGGGGTAAAAGTTACTATTCCAACTTCAAAAAGTTCAACAGTAGGAAAAGCGTTGAATAGCGTAGGTGTAAAAATTACTATTCCAACTCCAGAGAGTGCAACAGTAGGGAAAGCGTTGTATAGCGTAGGGGTAAAAATTACTATTCCAACTCCAAAAAGTGCAACAGTAGGGAAAGTGTTGGATAGCGTAGGGGTAATAATTACTATTCCAACTCCAGAGAGTGCAACAGTAGGGAAAGCGTTGGATAGCGTAGGGGTAAAAATTACTATTCCAACTCAAGAGAGTGCAACAGTAGGGAAAACATTAAATAGCGTGGGGTAAAAATTACTATTCCCACTCCAGAGAGTGCAACAGTAGGGAAAGCGTTGGATAGCATAGGGGTAAAAATTACTATTCCAACTCCAGAGAGTGAAACAGTAGGGAAAACGTTGGATAGCATAGGGGTAAAAATTACTTTTCCAACTCCTGAGAGTGCAACAGTAGGGAAAACGTTGGATAGCGTAGGCGTAAAAATTACTATTCCAACTCCAGAGAGTGCAACAGTAGGGAAAGCGTTGGATAGCGTAGGGGTAAAAATTACTATTCCAACTCAAGAGAGTGCAACAGTAGGGAAAACGTTGGATACCGTAGGGGTAAAAATTACTATTCCCACTCCAGAGAGTGCAACAGTAGGGAAAGCGTTGGATAGCGTAGGGGTAGAAATTACTATTCCAACTCCGGAGAGTGCAACAGTAGGGAAAACGTTGGATAGCGTGGGGGTAAAAATTACTATTCCAACTCCAAAAAGTGCAACAGTAGGGAAAGTGTTGGACAGCGTAGGGGTAAAACTTACTATTCCAACTCCAGAGAGTGCAACAGTAGGGAAAGCGTTGGATAGCGTGGAGGAAAAATTACTATTCCCACTCCAGAGAGTGCAACAGTAAAGAAAGCGTTGGATAGGGTAGGGGCAAACATTACTATTCCCACTCCAGAGAGTGCAACAGTAGGGAAAGCATTGGATAGCATAGAAGTTAAATATAACTTACTTATCAATAATTGTTGCAAATAAAATTATTAAATTTTTTATTTTTAAATAACTCTACATCATTTGCAAACACCCTTTAATACTTACTAAAAACATAATTACAATTGAATAATTAATTAACAATAAATTAACAATAAATACCAATAAATATTATTTAATAAATATAAATTACCAAATAATAAATATTGAACACTAAAATATTTTTCAAAACAAAAAACATATTGATAATTAAAAATTGATTAACAATTAAAAAATGGTAAACAATACATTTATTTTTAAATAAAAAGTAATTACCAATTAAAAATATGAATTACCAATTGTAAAAAATGAATTATAAATTTAAAAAAAAATAATTACCAATTAAAAAATGTAATTACCAATTACAAACCTTAATTACCAATTAAAAACATTAATTGCCAATTACAAAATGTAATGACCAATTACAAACCTTAATTACCAATTAAAAAATTAATTAGCAATTGAAATAATTAATTACCAATTAATAATTAATTAGAAATACAAAAATTATCAATCCCAATAAAAAATAAATAATTTACAATTACTAAAAATTAATAATTAATTTACTATAATTAAATTACTTCCCACCCTATTCCCCTATAAACCCACAACCCGCTCCAGTGCTAAAACATAACATTAAATTAAAAATAATATTTTTAATATACAAAAAATAGCACACATATAATTTAAAACAAATAACATACTTAAAAAACATATAACACATGCATATAAAATACATAACAACAAACAAATATCGATATTAGTAACATCGAAATTAGTAACATAGATATAATTGGTATTGATATTACTAACTTCGATATTACTTACATCGATATACATTTTTTTTTATATTACTTACCTTAGGGTCGATATTTTGTCCAACGATATTCTTGACCTTGATATTCTTCACCTTCGATATTTTCAACTCAATATTAATGTAGGTCGATAATTAGGAATCAATATTTTGACTGTGCACCCCATAGAGCAACTTGTAGTGTAGGCCAGGCCGTGGTCGTACACTGGTTGTGTCTCAACGAGGAGTCATGCGAAGCTGTGCGATTCACAGTGAGGGGTGCCGGGCCAGCACCTCCCCGGAACTCCTGCGCAGCTGCAGTGGGGTATCACTCAATTACTGGAGGGCCACTACTATTACAGGGCCCGATGACTGGACCCAACTGGCAAGATCGCTGATGGAAGTCTGGACACACTGCGATGACCCCGAACAGTCAGGAGGGCACTCTATCCGGGGTCTCAACCCACACGTTACATTTATATAGCAGTTTTGCGTTCTCCAGGCCCTCACCGCATAGGCTACTGTTGGCGTCCCCTGAAATAGGCAAGAAGTGTGTGCCACTCGTCACCTCTGTTTGTGAGGGCCGCCCACACCACCAGATGCCACCTCATCCTCACTTGGAGTCCAGCCCCGTCTGAGCACTGTATCTATTATGAGTGCCTGCTTTAATGCTGATCCGAGGGACCCAGGGCAGACCAGTGTCACCTCTTCTGTTGCGGAGCCTCTGTCTCCAACGGTGCCGGATGGACCCAGGTTACAGGGATGCTTCAAATGGCAACACACCAATCACTTGTGTCTTTATGCCTGAAGGCCCATCAGTGCAGCCCCGGAGCAGGCCCAGCCTCCGTTGACCTTTCTCACTCAGTGGGGTCTCCGCTACATGTGCCAGTAACCGCCTCTGATATTTCCAGTCCAATTAGGTGATCAGGGGCACCTCCTCAGCTACACTTGTGCATGGCCTCTGCCGCCATCGCGGTCTTGGAGGGACTCAGGGGAACTGCCAATAGCGCTGCTCCACAGCCGGTGACCGGGGGCCGATGAGACGCTCACCCCCTCTTCCGACCGTGATCTCCTCCCCCGACCTCCGCCGGCACCACCTAACACCAGTATTGCGGGTCACTCCATCACCAATGCGGCCTCTGCCTCAATGCGAGACCCAGTCTCCACCCAGCTGCAAGGCCCGAGACGTTCCCGGCCCCACTCACTGTCCGGATGTGCTGCGGGCCAGCAGGGTGCCGACACACCACTCTCATCATCCTCCGAGTACCAAGAGAGGACTCAAGCTGAACTCTGCCGATCAACGCCGGTCCTCTGTCTTCCACTGGCTTCACCGGGAGTGAAGCCTCAATTTCACCATCTCCTCCCACGGCTTCAATCACCTCTCGAGGCCCCGGCGTCACTGCTTCAGGTATGGCCGGTTTCCAATTTTCTACATCCGCGAGTCAGCGACGATCCCTCAGACTCAGACACAGCCGCAACAGATGGCAGGAATGTTCTGACACACGAGACAGTGTTCTGGCCCACGAATAAGTGTAATGGATATGCGGGGGAAGGGGAAAGGCACGGAGCTCTGCTAAGTCGTGGCCATCGCGGCTCAGCCACACCCCAATTATCAGCCCTTTCAAACATTAATGAATATATCTTGCATCGTATGTGACCTCGAACTTTGTAGTGGTGATATATTTTCTGCTTTTCTTCAGTAATTGACTAACACCTGTGCAACCTGTGATTTCCAACATTTAGTGGATCAACCACTGCCAGCTAGAACCATCACTTAGCTTTATTGTTAGACTTGATTTTCAAGGTCCTGATACTTTACTACTAGTCCCTTACTGGTTCAGACAATACTATAGTAAATGTTCTGCTTTATGATGATATTAAACCCTAACCTATATAAGAACTCACAAGAAGGAACGAGTATCAAATCTACCCCAAATTATTTTCTCAGGTACATCCGCCAAAGACAACTCAAAAATGTTTTCCCTCCACTGAAATGCTAGTCTATATAGAGAGTTGGGTGATTAAGTCAATCTTCTTCCATTACATTGGCTGATAAAGTCTAAACATCAAAACATCTGTCTCCTGAAACCACAGGGCAGATCACTCTAAAGACACCTTTCAAAATCTATGCCAGTTTACTCTTTATCTCATACAGGCCTTGATGCCAGCACTGTGAGACGGTATGCACCAGCCTGAAGAAATCCCAAATCAATTCCCAAATACATGTGCTTGAAAATCCATCATGAGCCTCTTCACATCTACAAGAATATTGAATGTGAATGACCAACCTCATCAGAGTTAGAGACATTGGACGCTAGTAAATGCCTTGCATTTCATATATGAGTTTTTCAGAAAAAGAGTGACATACTTGCAAGCCTTATTAGATCACTCTTGCACCACACAGCATTTTGCAAGAGAGATGCAACTAAAAAAATTTGATTTATGAAGGGATGCAAGGGCACCTTGCATGGACCTGAGTGTCTTTATAAGTTTTGATTAAAGCAACACACTGCAAATCACTGTGTTTTCTTACTCTGTGGCAGATTTACCAGAAGTGGAAGATGTGGTAATGCCCCAAAAGCTATGCCTCCCCAGGTAAGGTGTAACAAGGAGAAATAACTTTATTTCACCTAATGTTTTTCCTCTTTCTATGTGGGCTGCATTCTGCCAAAGAGGAAAATGCCTCAGGGTTTTTTTTCTGTGCACTAAGGTGCCCCTTCTTGCACAAAAACAATCCACCTTACAACACAGGCACCCTAATCCCAGTGTGCAGGGGTGCCTGTGTTGGTGCTAGGCAGCAAAAACTATGCAAGTGTGGTGGAAACAGCAGGAATGCAGCGTATTCTTTGAAATACAGCACCTTCCTGCCCTTTTCCTGTCATGCAGTGCAGCACAACAAGGTGACTTGCTGCCCTGCACTGCCTGACAATCTAATAAAACTGGTCCTGAGTGTTTCGCACCATTTCACACACAGAGAAAAGCTACTTGAAGCACTTGATAAATTAGTAGCTAGCACTCTAAAAATACTGGGATTAACTTCTACCACTGACACCATTGTCTACCATGCACTGCACAATCTTTTATCAACAGTTGTCAGATTACTGGTACCAGGGTTGGACTGCAAAAGTAAAAGGTTCACAATGTTATGCATTGGGTAGCACAAAAGTGCTCAAATTTACAAGTTGAGTAACTCTAAAGCTTTGAATGTCTTCCGTCTGGGTGGATTTTTAGGGATGCAGAACAACAAACACTTGTGCTTGGTGCAGCCAGTGTGGATAGTAACATGAGGAAACTAGCAAGCAATGAAATACACGTTGATCTTTTCCATGCAAAAACTCAAAATTATTGACACAAGCATTATCTCTAATTATTAAGTGCTGAGTGCCATTGGTTCATCGACGTTTTCTTGAGGACATAATAACATCCATAATGCATCTTCCTCATTCCCTCAATCATAACCATCCCCCCTTTCCTTCGCCATGTGTGCCCCTCGGTGATTTAAGCAACTATGGGCTAGATGCATCAAAGGGTTTTGCCCATTCTGTGTCTATAGGAAAATGTGCTCATGCATATGGTGTTATGCCATTATTTTCTGGAAAAATGTGATTGACAGGTTACATGCTGTGCTTTACAGCAGGCAGATTAACTCCTCCTACCCATTAGGTTTTATGAATGAATAAACTTATGAGCAGCCCATTCCACTCAGATCCATTTAGCAAGGGCATCTGTAAAATATATTTGTAGCTTTACACCAGAGGTGATAGAGGCACACAGGTCATAATGTGCCTTAGCCCCCATAAGCAAGATCAAAATGTATACACTTGCCCGCAGGCATAGCTGATAAGATACGTCGGTGAGGAGTGTTCTTGTAATGGTAAACCTAGTGCAACAGCAGGTTTGCTTGGATCTTGCAGATGCAAACTTAGCCTATCATCCTTCTAGTGTAAATAAAATAACCAGTGTTGAGATGGGCTCTTGTAACTTCCATTATCCTTGCTACTAAACTGCACAAACATAGTAAGTGGTACGTAGAAAGATAAGTAGTGGTAGGCATGTATATATTTCCAACAGGTTTTATAAAACATAAGAGTGCTAAAAAGAGGGACACCCCTTTCAGGTGCACAAATCTTAAACTGTGACTTTTGCTTGCAGCAATATTGGCAACCTGACTTAGGCTTTCTTTTTATCTTTTGCAAAAGAGGCTCTGGGTGATGGCTTTATTGTTAAATGGTAGAAACCAGTGGCAAAGAGCATTTTTAGGTCGAGCATATAAGACCTCTTGTATATACTTTAGTATATACTTATATGTGTGTGTACTTTGTGGGCTCAGGAGATTGGCCCTAGGACTTGTCTGCTTCCGCTTAGGGGCTTATTTTCTGTTTAACTGCCTCTATTTAACTGTCTTGATAGAAAACGACCAGTAGAGGTCTGTAAAATACCAGAATTGCTTTCTGTTGAGGGACTTAATTTTTTTTAATTTTTCTGGCAACTGCCTCTATTTAACTTTCTTGATAGAAAACGACCAGCAGAGGTCAGTAACATTCCAGAATCACTTTAGCATTCTCTAGATTCCAGTCCATAGATATTGTCTTCCACAAGCACCCGTAGACAATAATATTTTTTTCAACGCTTGTATTTTCAGTGATTTGACCACCGGAGGCCCAGATTTTACATTAAAAACAGAGCTTTGGACTATACCATTTCCATCTGACAGGCAATATTCTCTCCATATTTTCCCATACCAGGCATGTCACGCAGTTTGGTGCTTACTTTCCCTACATGTTAAAGAACAGTAGATGTTTCAGCACCCAGGCTAATGTGCTGCATAGCTAAATACATATAAGGTCCCAAAAGCTAGACAATTGCATTGCAAATGTTTGTTGTCTATGCGATTGTCCTATGGAAGGCAGGCAGATGAAGCAGTCTGGAGTGGAACAGCCTCAAAAGCCTGCCCCAGATACTAGATTGCATTATCATTATTATTATTAATATTTTTAGTCCTCATTAAACCATCGCCATCTCATCGCATGGTTTCATCTGCAAAAGAAACTGGCTTATTCATTTTGCTGCCAACAACCAGCTGATTCAGCATGTGCAATACATGAAGGGTAATCATTGGACTCATCTGGCCCTCTTGCCAATTAACATCATCATTCCTGACTTTCTCAGATCTTTCCGGATCACGTGACATATCCAGGTGGGAGACATAATTCACATACTTCATCCATTTGCCGCAAGACGGAGGGTCTGACGACACCCTTACTCTACAGAGTTCTCTTTTCTTGCCAATAAAACCAGATAGAATATCAGCTTCTTCTAGGCCTCATTACAAGTAATGTTAACATCTAAGGGCTTATTTATTTATCAGCGAGTCAGACTACCAATGTTCCTCTCAGAACCCACAGAGACCAGCTGCGGAGTGCCCCGGGTTCCTCCCAGAGCCCCACCCTCTTCAATGTCTACATGGCTCCCTCACAGCCATCATCAGAAGCTATGGACTCAACATCGTCTCCTGCGCTGGTGACACCCAGCTGATCCTCTTCCTCACCAACGAACCCACCACCACCAGAACCAACTTCCGCAGTGGAATGGAGGCCTTGACACCTGGATGAAAGGCAGCTGCCTCAAGCTAAACTCAGAAAACAGAAGTGATTCTCCTGGAACCCACAGCTTCAGCTTGAGATGATGTCTGATGGCCAGCTGCTCTGAGATCCCCCAACACCGATGGACCACGCATATAACCTCAGCATCATACTGGACTCATAACTCACTATGAACCACCAGATCAACATTTCCTCAGCCTGCTTCCACATGCTCCACCTGCTTCAAAAGACATTCAGATGGATCCCCTCAGATTGCAGAATGATGGTCACCCATGCACTCATCACCATCAGCCACGACTACGGCAATGCACTCTATGCCAGCGTCACCCAGAAACAGCTCAAGAAATTACACAATGTTTAAAACACCATAGCCAGGTTGGTCCTGGGCTTCCCCTGCTGCATTTACTTACCAACACAACCATACACATGCTCACTCACACATACAGCCCATTGCAGACATACCCATGAACCCATACACCCACTGAATCACCCACTCACACATCCATGGAGGAGGTCACACCCCCACCCATCCACACAGACTCTCAGGCACCCATACAGGCACTCATACAGGTAATCAGCCAATCATTAACCCATATAGACACTCTTGTAGCTACTCACCAACCCATGCAGCCACTTGCACACCAACTGACAGACTGATACAGACATTCACACAGATTAATTATTCCCCCATGCATTCACTTAGACACATTTAATCTCTCAACCAGTCAGTCACGCACCCACTAAATCATCCATTCAGACACTCACACACCCACTCGTTCTTCAATACACCTTTGCGTATCTATAGTTAACATTCTTAAACTTTAAAATTCACCCAGTCTCTGGATGATGTTATCAGTGATGTAATCAGTGATGTCTTTTGAGATGTGTCATCAGTGATGTTACTGATCATGTCATGAGAGATGTAATATGTGATGTTGTCGGCAGTGCATTGTGGGGGCGCGAGTTATAGTTAGCTCAACTAACTACAACAGCCAAATTTCTCTGGATTTGTAAGAGTGAAATGTCCAACTAACTATAACGTCCCTGAAACCCGTGGTTTTTTTCAGTGAATAGTTATATTTATATATATATATATATTTTCAATGAAAAAACATCGTTTTCAGGGACGTTATAGTTAGAAATTAGCATTTAAAAAACCTTAGAAATTCATCGAAAAAAACACAGGTTTCAGTGACGTTATAGTTAGTTGGACATTTCACTCATACAAAACCAGAGAAATTCTGCTGTTATAGTTAGTTCAGCTAACTATAACTTGCACCCCCGCAATGCACGGCTGATGATATCACATATTACATCAATCATGACACGGGCAACGACATCACTGATGACATCAGTGATGACATCTCAAATGACATCACTGATGACATCACCCAGTGTCTGTGTGTTTCTATTGAATTTAAATATGTTTTATATATATGCCAAGGTGTATTGAAGAATGTGTGGGTGTATAAGTGTCTGGATGGATAGTTTAGTAGGTGTGTGACTGACTACATAAGTGAGTGATTAAATGTATCTTACTGAATGCATGGGTTAGTGACTGATACAGACATGCACACAGTTTAGTTTGTCAGTTGGTGTGTAAGCGGATGCATAGGTTGGTGATTAGCTAAATGAGGATCTATATAGGGTATTGATTGGTTGTTTGCGTATCTGTATGGGTGCCTGAGTGTCTGTGTGGGTGGGTGGGGGGTGTCTCTGTGCATAGATGTGTGAGTAAATGATTTACTGGGTGTATGGGTTCAAGTGTGCATCTGTGAAGGGCTGTATTGGTGGGTGACTGTGTGTATGGGTGTGTTGGTGAGTGAATGGATGCCTCAGTGGTACATGTGTGAGTAACTGCATATGTGAAAGGCAGTATATGTGAGTGTTGGAGTGTATAAATGACTTTATGTGAGAGTGAGTGATTGTGAGAGTGGCTATATGGATCAGTGAGTGCTTGTATTAGTTATTGTATAAGAGTGTAAGTATGTGTTAGCATATGTTTAAATAAGTGAGGTGGTGTGTGTATAACTGTATAGGTGAGTTAATGAAGTGTTATTGATTGTGTTTGCATGACTGACTAGGTGTGTGAGTAACTCTATGGATGAGTGGTGGTTTGTGAGTGTCTGTATAGATTTGTAATTGCATAGGATAATGCTGTATTGATGGTTGACTGCACATATGAGTGACTGTATGGGTGAATGAGTGGATGTGTATGTAGACCTAGGAATTAGTGAGGGGGTCTGTATTAACTGGTATTGGTGTCTATGGTTTCAATATGGCAGTCTATATTTTAGAGTGGGTGTATCAAAGGTTATATTAGAGTATGAGGAGGTGCATCAGATTATCACGTGGATGATGGCATCAGTGATGTCATCAATTATGTCATTTAAGATGTCATCAGTGATGTCACTGACCATGTCATGAATGATGTAATATGTGACGTCATCAGCAGTGCATTGCGGGGGTGCGATATATAGTTAGCTGAACTAACTATAACAGCTAAATTTCTCTGGTTTTGTACAAGTGAAATGTCCAACTAACTATAACATCCTGTGTTTTTTTCTGTGAATTTCTAAGGTTTTTTAAATGCTACTTTCTAACTATAATGTCCCTGAAACCTATGTTTCTTTCAGTGAATTTCAAAGGTTTTTTAAATGATAATTTCTAACAATACTGTCCTGAAACCTATGGTTTTTTCAGTGAATTTCAAAGGTTTTTTAAAGGCTAATTTCTAACTATGCTTAGAAAGGTAGGACATGTGAAGAAAGAGGAAGAAAAGCGCAGAAATAAGCAAGACAAATGCAGAAAGAGGCAACAGAAGTCCAGAAAGACAAAGTAAACTGCAGGAAGAAGCAAGAGATGTGCAGAAAGAACCAACAGAGGAGCAGAAAGTCCTCCTGTGCCCCCAACTTTTTGTTGACTGGTACTGGTGCTAACTGACTCTGACTAACCGGCCTAGAGCCAGTGCTATACTAAAAGACACTTAGAATACAGTGAAAACCCCTACATACACTAATGAACATTATGCTTTGGGATACCCCTGTGATTAGCATGACCTCCTCTGTATTTGCCATGAGTTAATGAATGGGTCATTGCATGAGTACATGAGTAGTGACTGGAGGATTTGAGTGCTACAATGAGAGTGCATGGTGATTTTATAATTGCTAGGATGTTGGCAGAGTAATTTGATAAGTACATGGTGCAGGCTGGGTGATTGGTGGAGTGCATGGGTAGTGACAAGGTGATGGCTGGACTGCATGGTTACTACCTGGGTAGTTGCAGGAGTGAATCAGTACTGTGTAGGTGGTTACAGGTCTGCATGGGTAGTGCACAGGGGAATGTAGCAGTGCATGTGTAGGTGCCTGGGTCATTGCATAAGTACATGGGTACTGACTGGATGAATAGAGTACTGCAAGGAGAGTGCTTGGTGAGTTTATAAGTGATTGGGTTTTGGCAGAGTGATTGAATGAGTACATTGTGCTGGCTTGGTGATTGGAAGACTGCATGGGCAGTGCACAGGTGATTGTACCACTGCATGTGTTAGTGACTGGGTCATTGCATAAGTACATGGGTAGTGGCTGGATGATTAGAGTACTGCAAGGAGAGTGCATGGTGAATTTATAAGGTCTTGGGTTTTGGCAGAGTGATTGGTTAATGTACATGGTGATGGCTGGGTGATTGGAGGAGTGTATAGGTAGTGACAGGTAGATTACTGGACTGCATAGGTAGTCCTCCGGGGATTGTAGCAATACATCTGTTAGTGCCTAGGTCATTGCATAAACATATGGTTATTGACAGGATAATTAGAGTGCTGCAAAGATACTACATGGTGAATTTATAAGTGCTTGGGTATTGGCACAGTGATTGGATTAGTATGCGGTGCTGGCAGGGTGATTATAAGAGTGCTCACGGAGTGACAAGGGGAATGCTGGAGTGCATAGGTACTGCTCTGGGGATTGTAGAAAGAAGTAACTGTGGTGCAGACAGATGCAAGAGGAGTGCAGAAAGATGGAAGAGGCGATCGGAAAGCTGCAAGAGAGGTGCAGAAAGAAGCAAGAGAAGTACATAAAGAACCAACAGAGATGCAGAAAGGGGAAGTGGAGTGGAGAAAGAGGCAATAGGGATACAGAAAACAGCAAGAGAGTTGCAGAAAGATGCACAAGAAGTGGAGAAAGAAGGAATAGAGGTGCAGAATGAGGCAAGAGGAGTGCAGAAAGAGAGAAGTGGGGTACAGAAAGAGGCAAAATGAGTGTAGAAAGAAGCAAGAGAGGTGCAGAAAGAAGCAAGAGAAGTAGAGAAAGAAGGAACAGAGGTGCAGAAATAGGCAGGAGGGGAGCAGAAAGAGGGAAGAGGAGTGTAGAAAGAGGCTCAAGGGTTACAGAAAAAAGTGGAAGATGTGCCGAAAGAAACAAAAGATTTGCAGAAAGAAGGAACAGAGGTGCAGAAAGAGGCAACAGGGGTGAAGAAATAGGGAAGAGGGGTGGCGAAAAAGGCCAGAGGGTGCAGAAAGAAGCAAGAGAGCTGCAGAAAGAAACAAAATAAGTGCAGAAAGAATGAACAGTGGTGTAGAAATAGGCAAGAGGGGTGCAGCAAGAGGTAAATGGATACAAAGAAGTGAGAGGTGCAGACAGAAGGAACAGAGGTGTAGAAAGAGGCAAGAGGGGTACAGAAAGAAACAAAAGAAATATAGAAAGAAGCAACAGAGGTGCAGAAAGAGGCAAGAGGAGTGCAGAAAGAGGGAAGAGGGCTGCAGAAAGAGGCACGGGGGGTGCCAAAAGAAGCAAGAGAGTTGCAGAAAGAAGCAAGAGAAGTGCGTGAAGAAGCAACATAGATGCAGAAAGAGGGAAGTGAGGTGAATAAAGAGGCAAGAGGGATACAGAAAATAAAAAGAGAGGTGAAATAAGAAACAAAAGAAATACAAGAAGAAGGGACCCACCACTCTAGTCAGGGCAAGGGAGTTACACACAAAAGATAACTCCTGTCCACCCCCATGGTAGCTTGACAGAGCAGTCAGGCTTATCCCCGGGGCAATGTGTAAAGAGTTAAAGCAAACACAGACACACCAGTGGCACACTAAGCACACACAAGGTTATATAAAATTATCCTTGTATTGCACATAAAACACATGTCATCACATTGATAATAAAATCACTTGGCTAATCAGGCCATTGTTATACCAACATAAGTAGTCCATAAAGTAAAAACTTGTAAGCTGCACACGTCACCATCATACTTCGTATCAGAGCCCATATGTGCAGAATGTGAGGTAGAAACACGTAAGGCTTACCAGCATAACACTAAACAAAACTAAGAGAGAAACCTGCGCTCTTATTACAAGTTATGCATTAGCTCTATTCCTTTTCATGTAGACTTCTGGGTCACCTGCCAGCCTACACCAGACAATGCATTAATTTTGGGGAATTCTGTCCACTCAAGAACCTGGGGTCTCCAGCGAGGTTCTACCATATGATGCCAGCAAAAACAATGCCCGCAAAAAGTAGGTAAGAGAGCTGCTGCCCGCTACCACGTGGTACCGCTGCAAAGAAATGTCAGGAATGCATTGGAGATCTCTCCCGGGCTTCGAGTGGAGTCGGAACCTTGATTCTGCCCACTGTTCGCAGACTCCTCTGAGTAGCTGCCAACGATGCAGTGTCCTTTTTGGCTTCTGAGGGCATGGCTGGGCAACCCGGGGAACTACAGTCAGCCACGCCGGTTGCCCAGCAATGCTGCTGACTCCCTCACACTGGTCTCACTGACAAGCAGCCGTGCAGGGATGGACCGCCCCTTCCCACCTTGAAATCTGCACACCGCAGCAGGTTACCACTCCCTTGAGGGTTCAAGGAGTGCGAATCACCAACGCTCTTGAATCTTAGAACATACATGCCAGAACTTTCCCAATGCAAAGGGAAAGGGCACAAAGGAATAAAGCACTCACCACATGCTAAGTTTTCTCAGTACCACAGGGTGGGATGCCAAGCCCTAGGAGATCGCTGGGGCACACAAGCAGAGAGCAGGTAGCAGGCCAGCAAACAGGGTACTTGCCAGGGAACAATGAGCTGTACTTCTAGCAGGTCGGCATAGCAAAGCAAGGATCCAGTAGTGGTTTCTCCTGTCGGCATAAAGCTTCTCCTCTGGCCAGATATGGTCTGTAGAGGCAGCAGCGTTTGTTTACAAGTCCATGCAGTGTTTACTTTCATGGGATCACAGCCCCTGTACTTATAGTTAAAAAGTCTGTGTTATGGGGGCACTTCAACCATTTTCAGGAGTGCACAACACCCCTATTCACATCTCAAGCTATTGCCCCAGCAAATGGAGTTCCATTCTTAGTTCCCTTCTGATCAATAGTTGATGTTGGCAAATTCTGAGATGTTCCAGTAGCACAATCCAAAGTCTGGATTGGTCAAAGAAATCATTATTTCCTGCCTTATCCTTTTCATTTTTACATTCTCCAGAAGCACCTTCCTGATGTGAAGATCTACAACTGAGAGTGTATTTTTCCAGTTATGCTGGTGCTGCATACTGACCTATTTATCCGTGTTATGGCCTTGAAATTCAATCCATTTTGGAAATGGGGCTAGCACAGTTACTGCAGAATTGGGTTATAACAACAGAGTTGGGTGCATTTGTGACTATCCTTGTTGATTTGTAGCCAGATCTTACATTGACATTCTTGAATCAAACATAACCCCTAGAGACATTACATTATTTTTTAATTATAAAAGTTCTTCAACTTTAAATGTGGAATACTTGTCCTTTCCTGTTTTCAGGATCCACCAGAGTTGATCAACAGGTAATCTTTCATTCTTATTTTAGTACTGTTAAATAATAGTAGAATTAATATTTGATACAATTCAAGAGAGGATGGATTAACAAGCTTGTGTGAAAGTGTAATACCAATGTTGAAAATAATCAGGTAGAGGATGGAATTTAGCCCTTCAAACACCATCTGCTCCAGGGCACTTATACTCTGCCTTTGAGAATTCTGGACGGTCTGACTTATTATAACATGCATTGGTAAAGTCCATGTATCTGGCTTTTTAATAGTGCAACACTTTGCTAATATTTTGGATGCCTGGCACATGTTCAACACCTGTTTAATAAAGAAGACCCCAGAAAACCTCAGAATGAAGCAAAAGCTTGGACGACAACAATAGGGATGCTGAGAGTAGTACCACTCTTTTATACAGACTTCATTACCATTAGCTGTATTGTCAATGGAGAGTGTTACCAAAAGGAGTCAGAAGTTGAAGGGTCCGATTCACAAAGGTAAACTGAGACAAATGTTTAACTTTACGACTTTAGATATTCACAAAGTACATTTGTGGGTATTAAAGTTAGACTTTTGTCTCAGTTACACTTAAGTTTTAGTCTTAAGTTTGACTGAGACCAAAACTGAAACAAAAGTCTAACTTTACTACTTGTAAATGCCTTTTGTGAGTACTGAAAGGCATAAAGTTAGACTTTCACTTCAATATACCTTTGTGAATCGGGCCCAAAGTTTTCATTGTAAGTGGTGAATCTGAAAGTCAGTCAGAGCAAACTTTGCTTAATAGACACATTTCACAAAGTGCCTGCTTTTTCATTGCATCCACTAGAAGACCTATTCACACACATATTTACTTTGTAAACCAAAAAGCAGTTTATGAAATTAAATCATCAGGACAACAAAGGAAATCAATTAATGGATAAGGCCAATTAGCAAATAGCACTGTTAATTGACAGCGTGCTAAGGCCCAGGAGCAGCGCTTAGTAGTCAACAAATCCACATGCCATCAATTAAAATGCTGACATATAGAGAGCAACAACTTCGAAGAACGCACTACACTTCATAATTGCAAGTTGTATGTCATATCATATCTGCAGTATAACAAAAGGACCCGTAGATGCCCCATTACCGAAATCTAATGGGAACACAAACAAAATCAAGTAACTTCATCAAAATACAATGCCCTAGGCCAATCTAAGCAATGGAAAAAAAATGAAAACCACATAGAAGGCAATAACAGAATAGCTCTCTCTATGTATTTCTCCTCAACCTACTTCTTATTCATTTATTTGTTGCTGTTTTACATAGCGCAATCTTGGCCCAAAGGCACCAAAGCACTTTATAAGGGAACATGAAGAAGAATAAGGGTAGCAAATAAATAAAAGACAGGTAAACAACAAGGAAAATGCTCAGACACAATAGTTTGAATCAGGGTAGAGGGGTCAGTCAGGTCGTATCTAAAGAGCTTGGATACGTGTAGGAAGGTGGATACGTGACTATGGTTACCCCTGATTTTTTGCCTTGTGTTTAGCTGGTTTTCGACTTAGTTGGCCTGGGATCCTGCTAATCAGAGCCCCAGGCTATCTGCTCTCTCTCATAAAAGGGACTCCATGTACTATCGGTACATAACCAATTTGGAACTGGACACCTTGTCAGCCCCTATCCAGTGCACCCTAGGTGCCAAGTTCATAGGTGCATCCAAGGCCTACCAGGGGCTGCAGCATATCTTTTGCCACCCCTGGCTGGTACTTAAATCGACACAACTGGCTGGCCCCACAGCTGGGGCAAGGTGGTGTAATCACCCCTTGCTTAGATGTAGTATAGCTATGTCTAAACCTATATCTGGACACATCTATACCTATCAGTCACTCCTATGGCAAGCCTTTACATTCCTGGAGGCAGAGTGCTTGGTTCTATGTGAGATGGTGCTCTAGCATGAGCTGAGCCTGACTGCAGTGTTGGGACCAATTCCTTAATGCTGTTCCAGTGATACTGCCATACCATATACTCTTAAGTGCATTATAATCCTTACGGTTATTGCAACTCTGGTTTGGCTTTATCAAAACATGTTGTGTTTGGTGTCATACACATTGGAATACTATCCCCTTGCCAGTCCTGGTAATGGGGATAGCATCCCACCCTTCTAGAGGGTGCAGGCATGTTACTTTACTAAAACGCGGTTAATCCTAACCAGAGCGCCAGCATCACAAAATGGATGCTGCTGCCACAGACACATGTCTGGCCTCCTGCTGCTGACCGAAACTCGGCAGAGGATGCCTGGACAAAGGGTTTCCTGTCACAGGGAGGTGTCACACCACCCAGACAGGAGATAGTGGATTGTAGCAGGGAGGGTTGTCCCTGGGCAGATTCCAGTCAAACCGGTTCTGGGGCACTCCTGCCCCAGTCTTGGCGCGAAGCTGGACAAAGGGAAAGGGGTGTAACAACCCCCTTCCCAGGTCCCACCCATAGGAGGGACCTAGCAGGTAATCCAGCCCCTTGATTCGACTTAAAAGTAGGAGCTGTGCCAATGCACATCAGATTATCCTGACTGAAACTTATGAAATGAAACTCTGGACCCTTCGACATCCCACTCCTCGTGGAAGACTGAAGAATCTCCCTTGTGGTCAAGGAGTGACCACCCTGTGCAAACAGGCACCATCCAGCACCTCATTGTTTTCTTTGTTGCAGTTCCCGCCAGAACTCGAGCAACAGAGATCAACAAGACCCAGCGTGCCTGCCTTCTAACAGCCCGATCCACAGTCCCTGCAGAGCTGAGACCCGTGGAGGCGACCTGAAGCGTGGGAGCGGCCATCTTGGAGAAACAACAAAGCGCTGACCGTGCAGCATCCGAGGCCCCCTTGAAGCTCTGCATTCGAGTCTGAGAAGCTCCAGCCCCGAGCAGCTTGTGCACCGAAGCTCACCCCTCCACACTCGACGAGTGCTGCGTGGGGCCCTTTTGCATCTTTCTGCTCGACGCGTTGGTCCGGTTGCTTGCCTGTTGGCTAGTGGCCCCAGTACCGACGAAACCTTGAATTTACACAGCTAGTCTGGTTGCTCCAGACTGGCACCAGCTCCCCTGAAAAGGAGCACCCGCTCAGACCTTGCTGGTCCGAGTGTTAAGCCATCTTCGATTCCTGCGTGGGTTGCATTTGCCAAAGCCTGTTGACTCCGATCTTGAAGCCGACACGGCCAACAGCGAGAACCTTTGTGGGACAGCTTGTGATTCACTCCAGGACATCCTCGGTGCCCCAGAGACTACATGGCAGCGGAGAGAAGCTACATGACATTGACCTGATTGCGGCCGACATTGCCTGGTTCCTTCCTGGTTCCTTCCTGGTCACTGGCTAGTGACCCAGACTCTGTCCCCTCTGCTTTCAGGTACTCTACAACTTTGATCCACCCTTGGATCACACTGGACACTTCTCTTCTGGACGCCTGCAGCATCTTCATCTCCAGGCACCCTTGATCTTCGTGACGAAACCCGACACACCTTTGCACCTGTGCACCCGCTTCCTGTGGGTGAGGTAACTCTTGAACGCAGGTGCTCCTGTAGTGTTTTACACTTCTAGTGTCTAAGTCTAAAGTTTTGTCCTTCTAGGCCAGTCGGAAGACTCTTAAAACTGTAACTCGATAACTTTTACGCACCATTGACTTTGCATTGGTGCATGCCTGTGCTTTCTGCACTGCACCCGAATTCCGCATCGTAGTCCAAGCGATTCCCAAGGCCCTAGGCCTTACCCCAGATAGATTAGTGATTGTTATACCACTTTATTGATATATGGTTTGAGTGGCCACCGGCCTCTTCCAAAACGTGCAACTTGTCTATGTTTAACTGTGCTTTTATTTAAACACTTTTGCTTCATTGCTCATAAAGAGTAGTGGGGATTATTCTAAGAATAAATACATATATTTTGATAATATATAACTTGTGTGGTGTCCTTTCATTTGATATTACAGGATTGTATATGGTAAAACAGCTCGCTTTACTCGCCCTTTGAAGTTAAGCCTTTAAGGCTGCTTAGTCCATGCTACCCCTAGGATAGCTTGTCTATAAGGTTGACTTACAATCATCACCATAAGGGATTGTTTGGACTGATATAAGGTGCCCCCAGAACTGGAGACATCATACATCAGGCCAACTTCTCACATTGGTGAGCAGCGGTACGGATTCGAGCTTTGCTGTTGTTTTACCTTTACAATCTTATATCAATTTGAAAGATCACATTAAGTACCATAGGTACATATAAATAAAAGCTTAGCATATTTAAGTTCTACTGAACTTAGTAGTTGTAGGTAGAAGGGCTTAGCACACCCAGACTACAACTCACTAGCAAGGTCCAGTAGGAAAACACTTAGGGGCAGATTTATGTCGGGAATGCACCACGTTTGCGTCACGCAACTGCGGCGTAAACGTGGCGCATCCCTACGACCCATTTACAACGTGACGCATCTAGGCAGATGCGTCACGTTGTAAAGCCCAGCGCCACTTGTGGGCGTTCCGGCGCAGGGTGGGCGTTCCGGGGAAGGTGCGCCTCGCAAAAGTGGCTGAGTGAAATCTATAAGATTTCACCCAGTCACTTTCAGGCCAATGCTGAGTCAAAACCCTGCGCCTGCTTGAAGCAGGCGTAGGTCTTGACGCAGCATTGTAAAGATGGGGCACCCCGAGCCTTGCTGGAGCTGCGTCGCGCTTGCGACGCAACTCCAGCAATGCGCCACCTTTACGGCACAGATGCGTCACGCATCTGTGCCGTTTTTGCCCCATGGTGCGCCGCATTGTAAATGCGGCGCACCATGGGTGGCGGAGCAGCGGCGCAAAATAACTGGCGCATCCCTGGGGATGCACCAGTTATCATAAATCTGCCCCTTAGTGTAGGTAGGTGCATCACTTACACCACACTAGAGTCATGTCTGGCACAGGTGAAGCTACAGGCTCTCTACCTGAGACAGTTGACCCTCCACAGGCAACCTCCAACCATGACAAATTCAGCCATAGAGACTTGAGTGCCTTGTGCACTGCAAGGAAGCTGAGAAAGTGTCACAACCCTACCATTCCTATCATGATAGCCATACTAGAAAGGGATGACCTTGAGAAAGCTAAAGTAGTTCCCTCAGGATCAGGAGATGGAGTGAACCCCCTAGATACTGAGAACACCTCCCCAGAAGCAGAAAATGAGGAGGTAGACCCTGAATCCTGAAAAGTCAGATCATGATCAAGGGGTTATCCAGGTACCAGTGGTGAGGCTTAGCCAAGCCAACTTGGACCTACATGGAAATGGAGAGGGCCAGCACCTCCCCAGAGTACATAACAGGATTCTCCCAGGCAATAGGAGAGAGAGAAGGCCTTCCAGGGATTCTCACATTTCTAGTGCCTCGAGAGAATCACAGAGAGGAATGACTTCCCCTCAAAGAAGAGAGCATAAGGCCAGGATGAGAGCAGTGAATCTCCAAATAGAAAGAGAGGAATTAGCCCTGGCCCAAGCTAGACTAGCTTTTGCAAGAGAGCAGAAGTTAAGTGGGGAGATCCCCACTGGTGGCAGCATTATCCCAAGAGATAAAGACAGGTCCTATGATCATAGAAACCTGAGTAAGATTGTGCCTGCCTACAGAGATGGGGATGATATCCACAAGTGGATAACTGCTCTCGAGAGAGCCTGCATGGTACAGCAGGTTCCTGAAGATCAGTGGGCAGCAATCTTGTGGCTCTCCTTTTCTGAGAAAGGGAGAGATAAGCTCCTCACAGTTAGATCTGAGGATGCTAAAAACTATACAGTCCTGAAGAGTGCTCTTATTGATGGGTTTGGCTTAACCGCTTCAGCGCGGCGCGAATTTTCGCGCTGTGCTGAACGTTCCATTGGGCTTATGGAACCGTGACGGAACGGTTCCGTCATGAGCACAGCTCAACCGACGCTCATGACGGAACCGTTCCGTCATGAGCATGGAAGGGGTTAACCACTGAACAATACAGGTTGTTGTTCAGAGACACCCAAAAAGCTCAGACTCTGGACTGGACTGATTTTGTAGATTGTGCTACTAAGGCTCTGGAAGGTTGGCCACATGGCAGCAAATTACATGACTATACAGGATTGTATAATTTGATTATGAGGGAGCAGATCCTAAGTAATTGTCAGAACCAGCTTTTACACCAGCACCTGGTGGACTCAGATCTGACCTCTTCACAAGAATTGGGTAAGAGGGCAGACAAATGGGTCAGAACCAGGATTAGGCCTAAGAATCAGGATAATGACCAAAAGAAGTATACTCCCAAGGCTCAAGAGAAGGGTGGGGATAAATCTAAAGAAAAGTCTCCCACAGGGCCCCAAAACTCCAAGGGTGGGGGTGGGTCCCAAAACACTTCCTCTGACCATATGAAACCTTATTGCCATGTCTGTAAACAGCCTGGCCACTGGAAAACTGATAGCAGTTGTCCCAGGAATAACAATAAGGAAAACATACCTCCAAGTAAAGCTCCAACACCTCCTGTTACTGTCAGCAGTAATCCCCCAGGTGGTGGGAGCACCCCCAAGAATTTGGGTGGGTTTACTTTTGGAGCTCAGGTGGATTCTGGCCTAACCAGGTCCCTTAGTCCAGATACTCTTGTCTATGAAAATGGCATGGGGTTTGCCAACTTCACTGATTGCCCAAACACTTTGAGCAAGTATAGACAGGAGCCCATCATCAATGGTCAAAAAGTTGATGCCTACAGAGACACAGGGGCTAGTATCACTATGGTGACTGAGAACCTAGTCCCTCAAGGTAATTTGTACCTGGTGCCACATATCAGGTTACTAACATTGATGGAGTTCAGAGAAATCATCCCATGGCAGTAGTACATCTCAGCTGGGGAGGTGTCACTGGCCCAAAGAGAGTGGCAGTGTCAGCAAACCTGCCTGTAGATTGTCTACTGGGGAATGATTTGGAAATCTCAGCCTGGGCTGAGGTTGAACAAGAAACCCATTCTAAAATGGTAAATCTCCATGGAAAGGTTAGTGGGGCTGTGATGGCTACAGCCCCAATCCAAGATGTCCTTCCTGAAAAGGTTGGTAGGGCTGTGCAAGACTCAGCCCCATCTTCAGTAGAATCCCTTCCTAAACAGAATAGCAGGGCTGTAATGGTAACAGCCCATACCCAAACTAAGTCCCTTCCTGAAAAGGTTGGTGGGGCTGTGATGGCCACAGCCCATACTCAAACTCATTCATGTGTTGTGAAGCCTGAAACTATGGATCACTCCACACAAAGAGAGAGCATTGAGGAGGAAGAGAAATTTCCCTCTCACCAGACATTAGGAAAGGATCAGCCTCCTCAGGGAACTGATCTTACCCCTTGTGAAGGAACTGCCCCAGAGGTAGTCAGGCCTAGCCTGGCAGAGCCCCTGATGTCAGTGGACCCTCCCAAGGTGGGACCCAGTCTGGAGCAGGTAACCTGCCCCTCTCTACCCTGCCTCAGTCAGCCAAGGGCTACAGAGGTCAAGGAGGTCAGTGAGCCCCCTGTCAAATAAAGCACCCCCATCAGCAGATGAGGGGCACCAAAGCTAGCAGTCCTAACCAGGTGAAAACTTTAAAAATTCCTGAGGGATCCCCTTACAACTAGTTAGGGACCTCCCCCAAATGGACACTGTTGGGCACAGCCAAACCTGGGACCCCAAGGCCCCAAACCTGATCTGTCCCTCCAGTAAGCCAACAGAAGGGACCCAGCCTCCAGCTGTAGGCAGCCAGAGGTTGACCCTGAGAGCACAGTCAAGAAAAGAAAGGCACACATGGTGGAAGATGATTGGAGGAAGCTGAGCCCTACATTAGTGGAGCCTCACTTCAGTACTCCATCTCAACACCAGCCTTTTACTTTGCCAAAACACACCCAAGGTAGTGATTCCCTATGGTGGAGACCCTCTGATACCCTTAGGGTGAGGGATTGCTTAGTGGACCATGAGACAAGGGGTAACCATGCTAGTGCAGGTACTTCCTTATATGGCCACTTAGGCAATATAGGCTTACCTGGTCAAGGATAGCCTTATCTCCTTTCGTTTGGGGGGGACTATGTAGGAAGGTGGATACCTGACTATGGTTACCCCTGATTTTTTGCCTTGTGTTTAGCTGGTTTTCGACTTAGTTGGCCTGGGATCCTGCTAATCAGGGCCCCAGGATATCTGCTCTCTCTTTAAATGGACTCCATGTACTATAGGTACATAACCAATTTGGAACTGGGCACCTTGTCAGCCCCTATCCAGTGCAGCCTAGGTGCAAAGGGCATAGTGCATCCAAGGTCTACCAGGGGCTGCAGCATATCTTTTGCCACGCCTGACTGGTACTTAAATCGACACAACTGGCTGTTCCCACAGCTGGGGCAAGGTGGTGTAATCACCCCTTGCTTAGATGTAGTATACCTATGTCTAAACCTATATCTGGACACATCTATACCTATCAGTCACTCCTATGGCAGGCCTTTACAGTCCTGGAGGCAGAGTGCTTGGTTCTATGTGAGATGTTGCTCTAGCATGAGCTGAGCCTGACTGCAGTGTTGGGACCAATTCCTTAATGCTGTTCCAGTGATACAGCCATACCATATACTCTTAAGTGCATTATAATCCTTACGGTTATTGCAACTCTGGTTTGGTTTATCAAAACATGTCGTGTTTGGTGTCATACACATTGGAATACTATCCCCTTGTCAGTCCTGGTAATGGGGATAGCATCCCACCCTTCTAGAGGGTGCAGGCATGTTACTTTACTAAAACGCGGTTAATCCTAACCAGAGCGCCAGCATCACAAAATGGATGCTGCTGCCACAGACACATGTCTGGCCTCCTGCTGCTGACCGAAACTCGGCAGAGGACGCCTGGACAAAGGGTTTCCTGTCACAGGGAGGTGTCACACCACCCCAGACAGGAGATAGAGGATTGTAGCAGGGAGGGTTGAAAGAAACTAGACACTGCCTGGGGCGCACAAGGTGTCCTATGGCAGATTCCAGTCAAACCGGTTCTGGGGCACTCCTGCCCCAGTCTTGGCGCGAAGCTGGATAAAGGGAAAGGGGTGTAACCACCCCCTTCCCAGGTCCCACCCATAGGAGGGACCTAGCAGGTAATCCAGCCCCTTGATTCAACTTAAAAGTAGGAGCTGTGCCAATGCACATCAGATTATCCTGACTGAAACTTATGAAACAAAACTCTGGACCCTTCGAAATCCCACTCCTCATGGAAGACTGAAGAATCTCCCTTGTGGTCAAGGAGTGACCACCCTGTGCAAACAGGCACCATCCAGCACCTCGATGTTTGCTTTGTTGCAGTTCCCGCCAGAACTCTAGCGACAGAGATCAACAAGACCCAGCGTGCCTGCCTTCTAACAGCCCGATCCACAGTCCCTGCAGAGCTGAGACCCGTGGAGGCGACCTGAAGCGTGGGAGCGGCCATCTTGGAGAAACAATAAAGCGCTGACCGTGCTGCATCCGAGGCCTCCTTGAAGCTGTGCATTGGAGTCTGAGAAGCTCCAGCCCCGACTAGTTCGTGCACCAAAGCTCACCCCTTCACACTCGACGAGTGCTGTGGGGGGCCCTTTTGCATCTTTCTGCTTGATGCGTTGGTACGGTCGCTTGCCTGTTGGCTAGTGGCCCCAGTACCAATGAAACCTTGAATTTACACAGCTAGTCTGGTAGCTGCAGACTGGCACCAGCTTCCCTGAAAAGGAGCACCCGCTCAGACCTTGCTGGTCCGAGTGTTAAGCCATCTTTGATTCCTGCGTGGGTTGCATTTGCCAAGGCCTGTTGACTCCGATCTTGAAGCCGACACTGCCGACAACGAGAGCCTTTGTGGGACAGCTTGTGATTCACTCCAGGATATCCTCGGTGCCCCAGAGACTACATGGCAGCAGAGAGAAGCTACACGACATCGACCTGATTGCGCCCGACATTGCCTGGTTCCTTCCTGGTTCCTTCCTGGTCACTGGCTAGTGACCCAGACTCTGTCCCCTCTGCTTTCAGGTACTCTACAACTTTGATCCACCCTTGGATCACACCGGACACTTCTCTTCTGGACGCCTGCAGCATCTTCATCTCCAGGCACCCTAGATCTTCATGACGAAACCCGACACACCTTTGCACCTGTGCACCCGCTTCCTGTGGGTGAGGTAACTCTTGAACGCCGGTGCTCCTGTAGTGTTTTACACCTCTAGTGTCTAAGTCTAAAGTTTTGTCCTTTTAGGCCAGTCGGAAGACTCTTAAAACTGTAACTCGATAACTTTTACGCACCATTGACTTTGCATTGGTGCATGACTGTGCTTTCTGCACTGCACCCGAATTCCGTGGGCTGCTCCCGCCCTAACTGCTGTTAGTGCATCGTAGTCCAAGCGATTCCCAAGTCCCTAGGCCTTACCCCAGATCGATAAGTGATTGTTATACCACTTTATTGATATATGGTTTGAGTGGCCACCGTCCCCATCCAAAACATGCAACTTGTCTATGTTTAACTGTGCTTTTATTTAAACACTTGTGCTTCATTGCTCATAAAGAGTATTGGGGATTATTCTAAGAATAAATACATATATTTTGATAATATATAACTTGTGTGGTGTCCTTTCATTTGATATTACAGGATTGTATATGGTAAAACAGCTCGCTTTACTCGCCCTTTGAAGTTAAGCCTTTAAGGCTGCTTAGTCCATGCTACCCCTAGGATAGTTTGTCTATAAGGTTGACTTACAACCATCACCATAAGGGATTGTTTGGACTGATATAAGGTGCCCCCAGAACTGGAGACATCATACATCAGGCCAACTTCTCACAATACGTCAAAAAGCGGGGATGCGGGAAGTGATCATAACTGCAATCATAGTATTCTATCAGGTAGGAAGATTTGGAGATTCATTTTAAACATGGCAGTATTCGAGGTTGATTTAAGAGCTGGGAGGAGGAAGTTCCAGATCCTTTTTGAACTGCCAGAGAACACACAAACCAGCCCTGGCATTTGAATCTGACCGGTCCCCTGGGTGGTGGTGGGGGGGTGGAAAACACTGCAGCTGCTTTTGTTACAGTGGGCTGATGTTGCTGCAATGCTGCAAAACCAGGCCCATTACCAAAAACGGCCCCCATTGGTCAAAAAGCAGCCCCCACCCTGGCAACCCACCAGGGAAACACCCGAGTGCCTGCTATGGGCAGTCCGGCCCTGCCATAGAATGCTTGATTTCAAAAAGCGTTCTTGCCTGACTGTTGGAAGAATAGATGACATAAGGTCTTCCAAAGTGCTAAAACATTTTGTCACCAAATCTAATGACTTGAAGCCTTTCTCAGCAGCCACTGACACTTGACCAGCTTCCTTAATTTTCTAATCAAAATGAAGGTATTTAAGAATGTTGAAGACAGTCAACAAGTCCAGTTGCATCAGCAGCATGGTGGCTTCACTAAACCTTAAAAGTGGCAGCTGCCTGAAAGATATTTAGCACAAACTTATGTTTCCAAATGCAAAACACTTAACCAACATTTACTTATAGTGAAATTTCACAGTCACAAGAATATCGTTAACAGCCGAGAATAATAAAGTAATGGTTGTGTAAGGCAAATCAACCCAACAAAGTCAGAAATTAAAGGAATACAAAAGAAACAAATGACAACGTTGGTGGGCCAACAAACAGGCAACCATAAACCATCCAGGAATGGGGTACAGTAGTCGGTCAGGGTGCAACACAAGGATAGAATAACAGGTTAGGGAGGCAAAGGGGAGGAAGAAAGGGGATAAGAGGGATTGGGGAAGGTATGGGATTTGTAAGGGGTAATGGGACAAGGGTATAGACATACATACAGGCAGGGGAACAGGAGATAAGTCTCATCTCCGATCCTCAATCGCAGAATGACTTTTCAGAAATTGAACATGAGAGCATACCGCTAATACAAAGAAACATAGAAGCAGTTATAGGAACAAATAGGTAGCACAATTTCTTCATCACCTGGTACCCTGGTCCATTCCCAGAAGGTTGTGTGAGTTACAATTGAACCTAGAGGACCTTGATGGGTGAGGGCCGGAAGCCGATGAAGCGAATAAACTGCTTAATTCTTACTTGACATATACAACTAGATTTTGACACCTTTTGAAAGAAAATGACAAACATGCACAAATGTTGTTCATTTACGTTGAGGTGTTTTGAGATATAGTTTATAAAGAAACTTAGAGGTATATTTATAAGGAAGTGGCAGAGCGCAGCATTAGCCTCCTTGGCCTAAAGCCATGCTCCGCCACTTCGGAAACGTGGATTGCACTGTATTTACAAGAACAGGGTGCAGTCTTGCGTTTTCCCCTGCACTGGCGCTCATTTAGCTGCCTAGTACCATAGTGCCAGGGTGCCTGCGTTAAGGGGAGAAATTGTTTATTTGCAGGGAGGTGTCCTTTCCTACACATAAACAATCTGGAATGGTGTTTTGAAACTTCTATGTGTGCTGCTTAATGCAGCACATACACAAGTGGCAAAAAGTCATCTTTTATTACTGATTGTTTATGTGCAGGAAGGGACACATTCCTGCACATAAACAATCAATGGTGTTTTGCTGTTTCTTTGTGTGTTTCACATGGCAGCACACATGGAAACAGAAAAAACTAGGAGAAACTAAACATTTCTCCTTGTTTCGCCAGTGTAATACTAGGTTTTCCCTGGTCTTAATTTTGGTGCTGCACCATATTTATGCCACCCTGGTAAATATGGGGCAGCATCAAAATCAATGGGTGTTGCAGTGGAATGCTCACCGGAACATCCATTGCCCATCCCATGAAACGGTGCCTTATTTACAAAGCAGAAAGAACAATTGATGGACAGAATGCAGAACAATGTCATACATTCACCCCAGTACAGAGATCTGGGCCTAAATCCATAGTTTTTTTGCTCACCATGACATTCCAGTTTGGACCCAGCCATATGCAAATCAGTCTAGACCCTGTGCCCGATGGGAACAGTTCAGCCCGAACTGCCAGGCCAGATCCTCCCTGGACTGGAAACAAGCATCCTGGTTCAGATGCTCCGTCCATCACCACCCCCTTTTGTACCACTTTGTTCGCCATAAGTTGGCAGGGTATGCTCAGACGTGAGTCCCTTGCTCACTTTGCCACTGGAATTAAGCGAGCCAGGCTGAAGACGGCTGAAATGCAAGAAACCGGTCCTCGGAAGCTTGTTTCCGTTCCAGGGAAGGCATGGCTTGGCAGTTCGGGCTGGACTGTTCCCATGAGGCACAGGGTCAGACTGATTTGCATATGGCCATGTCTGAACTGGGGTGGCAGAGTGGGCTAAAGAACGTTGATGGATTAAACCCAGATCTGTTGACTGGGTGTGAGTGTTTGATTGGTTCAGATGCTCCGTCCATCACCACCCCCTTTTGTACCACTTTATTTACAAAGCAGCATTAAGCCACGTTAATTGGCTCAACAATGCCTTGTAAATAAGGCGAAGCCCATGTCACCACAGGAATGTCACTAAAATTGATGTTCCTGTGGCGATAGGGGTTTGTAAATATGCCCCTTAGTTACTGCATAGTAAAATCATGCAGAAAAGGGTAGAATAGACGTAAAATTGCTTGTGTGAATAACATAGGTGTGTACCTACTAAGATTCAATGGTGTTCTTTTCCCATGAAATAGAAATGTGAAACTGATGACTCTTGTGTGGAAGTATTACTAAATAATTTTCTGTAGACAATGATATATGTGAAGAATTAACGGAAGTAAATGCAAATTAGAAAACATTATAAAGGATTATTGAAGAGTTGTTTATTACTATATTTGCTCATGTTAAAGTGTGCACCAACCGAGAAGACAACATGGCTTTGCACCTAAATGACAACTCTGATTTCCTTGAAACTTTCTCAGAATATTCTTTGTATATATACTAATGTAATGTGCCTAAAATGAAATTCATGTTTAAGAATTTGAGATAAAGTTACATGTTTGTACTTATAAAATGCAGAAGTACATTATGGGGGGGAACATCCATTACGATGCGGTGTTTACACCGCACTACCATTACAACGCTGGTTTTACAACGCAAGTCGTTACCAAGACTTGTGCTGGAGGGCGCTCTAGGCTAAGGAATAGTAGATTTACTATTCCAACACCTTCTCTACTGTTCGTAGGCTGGTGTTGGAATAGTAAATGTTACTATTCCTAAGTGCAGCACCCTACAGCGTAAGTCGTGGTAACGACTTTCGTTGTAAAGCCAGCGTTGTAATGGTAGTGCGGTGTAAACACCACGTTGAATTGACATACAACCCATTACGGGTACACAAGTCATTTACAATGGACTAACTTACTTTAAGCACATATTTCCACTGCAAATCACATCTAAATATCATAATTCATCATGAAAATGCATATTTGAATATTTAAATTCTTGCTTATATTAGCCTAGATTCAAATAGGCCTGTTTGCTTGTTTGTGCATATTTTCCCTTTTCTCTTGCTCAACTCTGTCTCCCTGGAAAAATATCTCAATATTACAAATGATTTGCAACTGTATCCTGTTTCAGGAGTTTTCATGGGCTTACACTGACTATTGGATACACATATTGTTACACCTGGAACATCTGCCTGGGAAGCTTCCCTTTTCAAACTTGATCATGTGCCTTGTTAAAGGATCTTTGTTTAAAGGTCCATCTCTACCAGATGATCTGAAAATTAATGTAACCTGAAATGTATATATCCCCATAAAATGTGTCTTCTTTATGTCTTAGGTCAAGCATCCTATACGAACTGACCAATGAACTGAGTCATCTAATCTGACGAGGTAACCTAGATGGTGCCTCCCCAGAAACTGTGAAAATACAATATTCATTGGATTGATGATTGAATCACTCACTCATTCTTTTTGCCACCTTTCCCATTTGGATTGCTTCCTAGCAGACTGAGAGAAAACTATCGGCTGGCAGAAGCTTCTGGCTGGTGCATAAGCTGTGTGCACAAATTCCCAGATTTCTTTCCAATTTACAAATCTTTTTTCTGTCTCTCTGTGACTAGTCTTAAATAATTGTTTGTGCATTTCCATAGTTTAAATAATGGATGGGAATTCTAACAGCATCTAGTCAAAAGGTCCTTTAACTGAGTTCCTTGTTTGTATGATCCTAGCTCGTCTAGATTTCTTCAGGAGATTTGGATTTGCATTAACAATTCTCTACCTGTATAGTGTATTATTGAGAGTCTTATACATGAATCTAATGACTATCTTACAAGTTAGTTATCCAATGTCTGGTCCTCCTTCGATAACTGGATTGGATACCCTATATCCGACCACTCTTACCACGGTTCAAGATCCATCGGATAACCAAGTTAAATGACTCTGAGGTGTAGTGCCAGGTAAATTAAAGCTCAAAGTAAATGGGCACAGTGACTCTACAGCACAGACAATTAGGACAGGGAAGAGTAGAGTAGTGGACTGCAGGGAAGGGCTAGGCTGGAGGACCAGCAACCAGGAAAGGGTCAGGAGCTCTAGATGGAAAATGCCAGAGTACAGGCAGGAGCCATGGGCTGATCCTAGGTGATTTACCCACTGATGATGGTCAGAGGAAGGAGACGTGGAGTGGACACTTAGAAGTGTCTTTGGTTATGGGTTCCCAGTCGACCAATGCATGAGAATCTGTGGGTCATCAGGTCTGTAAACACGGGGGCAAGGGTAAATTCCCCATAGTAGGGGTGAAAAGAAGAGGTTAGGGGTATGCCTTGGGTCAGTAACCTCTGATAGAAAAGCTTCCCAGATCATCTCATTGACTTCTAACTTGTCATTGAGTGGGTATGTAATCACTCTGTGGAATTCTATTGTATATTCAGCTGAGATGAGGCATGTGGGTTGGTACCAAAGGCGTAGGATATATATTTTAGCTGTTGCCTTCACTGCAGCTAGCCAGCAATGAGTATGTGTGGCAATTTTAAGCACAACTGACACATTGTGAAAGAGACCCAGGTGTGCAGAAAGAAAAACATAGGGAGGGTGTAGCTGTTTCAAGCCTGATCGTACAGAGGAAGAAGGGTAAGCCATTCTTTCAGAAGATCAATTGTCTTTCAGATCCCCAGCAAGGAAAAGTAGGGTTAATCCATAAACTTCTTCTCCAAGCCCCCTTCTGATGATCTACACGCCACTTGGGTCCAACCACCTCAGTCTGAGTGTGAGACGCTTCATGGGAAAAGGCTAGTGAAAAGGAAGGTTCCAGAAAGCCTGAGAGTTATGGAGGTAGATGTAGAAGAGGAGTGTTGGACTTTGCCCTTTTTGCAGGGCCATCCCTGAACTTTTTGCCTTTCTCCTGTATTTTGTCTGACCTGTTTATGTTGGTTTTAGCACTGTCCATCAGTGCTAAAGTGCATATGCTCTCCCTATTGTAAATTGATGTATGGATTAGTGACTCCATGATTGGTTGATTTGCTTCACTTGTCAGACCCTAGTACAGTGCACTGAGTGTGCCCAGGGCTTGTAAATCCAAATAGTGATGGTGGGCTTGCAGCACGGGTTGTGTCACCCACAAAAGCAGCCTGTAAAAGTGTGTCTCAGGTCCACCATTGCGGAGTCTGTGTGCAGTCTGGTACTGTCATGTTGACTGGGCAAGTGCACCCACTTTCCAGTCCCTAAACCTTCCCTTTTCTGCATATTAGTCACCCCTATGGTAGGCCCAAGGACAGGGTGCATTGTAGGTAAAAGGTAGGACATGCCCTGATTTGTGTGGCATGTCCTAATAATGAATTACAGCCATTTTTGTTTTTCACTATTGCAAGGCTACCTGTTCCCGATAGGCCAGACCGGGCAGTTTGATTATAACATCTTATAATCCTAGCTGACTCAGGGAACTAGGTAGAAATTCGAGTTTAGTATGCTTGAACTCAGAATGATAAAATACATCTTGTAGTGAAGTTGGTTTTTACATTCTGTGTTTGAAAATACCACTTTTAGAAAGTAGGTATTTTCTTGTCTAACCATCCAAGCCTTCCTCTGCTAGGTTGTGTATTCCTTGTCTGAAGTTTGAGTAACTGGGGCTGGGGAATTCCAGGAGACAGGGTGAGTCAGCACAGGGCTGAATAAAGAGATCTGTATGCAGATGGGAGGGAGGAGCTGCACCTGGGACCTGAATAGGGCTGTGCCTTCCCTCCACAATGCTAGCTCCACCTCCTGTGGGGCGTCTGATGTCCCTGCCCTGCACTGTAAAAGGAAAGAAGGAGTCATGTAAACAGAGTGCTCCAGGACTGACCAGAACTGGTTTCGACTAGGCAAAGGCCTCTCTGCCTTCAGAAACAAAGAGAGGAGAAAGGACTTTGTACTACTTTTATTCAACTTGTGAAGTATCTACAAGGGCTTGAGATAGACCTTGCCTCCTGCTCAAGTCTCAGGGACAACAGACATCAACCACCAGCGCCCCAAGAGATCTTTGGAAGTGCCAGCAGTTGTGCTGGGCTTTCTGAGGAACTGCGTGTCACAAGGAGCTAGAAGCACGACTCACGAAGAAGAAGTATGTCGCCGCCACAGCCGCTGTCGTCGCATCACCGGAGAAGAGGATCGACATCGCATCAGACGCCGCCGCATAAACAGGGAAGCATGTTGCCACCGCTGCAGCTGTCGCATCATCAACGAAGCGCCTTGCATCGCCGGAGAAGAGGATCTACGTCGCACCAGACACTGCCACATCACTAGGAAGCATGTCGCAGGGCCTTTCGCGGCTCAGAAGAATCATTGAGTCCCTCCATGGCCGTCGAGCGTGCATGCATCGTGTTGCATCCAAGAGAAGAAGCGATTTTTGTTCATTGCATCGGATCTTCATCGCATCACGGCGCTGCTGGTCGCATCGTCACAGAAGCGCAGTAACAAACCGATGTATCCCCTCCCCTCGCAGAGAGAAACCAACGCATCCCCTACGCATCAGTAGGGACCTGACGCAACACTGTTCTTGCGTGTAAGGAACCAACGCACCTTCCTTGCAACATTTTTGATGTCTGCGCATCATAAGGTACATGGAACTCAAAGTGTTGCATTTTACATCTTAAGAGAACTAAGCTAATTCTACCTTTTCTTAAGTACAGTATTGTGGATTTTTGCCGTTTATGGTCTTGTGTTAAGTCTATATAAAAATACTTGAGAATTCCAATAGAAGTCCATGTTCTGGTGTGAACATGGGTTTCTATTGGAATTCTCCATGGCATATTATGAAGCCCATTATCGCCGCTTTAGCAGCAGTTTTCTGCCGCTAAACAGGCAATAATTTTAATGCCGTCCTTGATAATATGCCCCTGAGTCTTCTTTTACTGAACACCTGCAGAAGGATCTGCACACATTTGAGCCATTCTTTTAAAGCCCGAAAGCAGCTGAGGATCATTTAACGTGAGCATAGAATGCCAGTTAAAGCACTCTTCCAGAAGGTGTCAAAATATTGGAACTCAACGTATTACATGCTTGAATGTCTGTTTGAGCAGTACAGACTATTCAATGAATATGTCATGCAAAAAGGGCATGCTACTGTGAAAGGCATGATCATTGAGATAGACCATTGGGGCCTAGTTAAATGCATGCCAGAGATGCTACTTCCTTTTGAGCTCTTCACACTTGAAGTCAGCAAAGAGGACTGTAGTATAGGCCAAGCTATCCCATTGATGCACATGCTACAGGAACAGCTGAAGGGGGTTTTTGCAATGTACACAGGTATGGAGGAAAAAAAGAAGCATATGAGTTGGTGGAGAGCTTGACCCTTTGCTTATCTGAAAATACAAGGGTGCAAAGAGGCATTGTGTCATCCAACCATTACATTTGTGCCACAATTCTGAATCCATTGTACAAACAAGTACTGAACACATTGATTCCTTTTTCAGAAGGGGATGTTGCCAAGAACAAAATTTGGATAGCTGTTAAAGCCAGTCGCTTAGAAAATGAATGGCTGGGAATTAGAGGCCTGCTATTTCAGGTCACAATAACAACTGCAGGGCAGCCGAAGTTAAGTTCAACTTTAGAACCTGAGGGCAGTATGGTTGGCTCAGAGCAACCAAAACTACCAAAAACACCAAGAACAACATCAACAACAGCAAGAACAGGAGCATCAGCCCGACCAAAATCGGCACAGGAATGGTTTCTACAGCACAGGCTTGTTCTATCTGGATGACTCAACAGAGGTCTTCATTGATCAAAACCTATTGCTGTATTGGTATGGGAAAAAACACCAATGGCCAGTGCTTAGCAGGCTGGTGATAAACTATATGGCTTGCACTGTCACAAGTGTCTCTTCTGAGCATGTTTTCTGTGCTGCTGGTGCTGTTCTGACAGTGAGAAGGACCAGTCTCTCATCACAACACGTGGAGAGGTTAACCATGATCAAAATGAATCAGCACTTTATACCACCGGATTACACCATACCTGAAGTAGCACAGCAGGAGGATGATGACAGCGACTTAGGTCATGGTAGTAGTGTGTTAGATGCCCTACTTCTTGGTGAACCACCAGAGTTTGAGGATGAGCTCTACTTCCCTGACAACTAGGCCCTTTCAATTTCCAGTTACTCTCTTTCTTTCTTTGACGTCCCACCCAAACAAACTCCAAAAAGAAATAGCTAAGTTGCATTATTTACTTAATTATTTATGTGTGTCACTTTCTTTCTGGTTCACAAATCCATCCCTACCATCCTACTCATTTATTGCCGGATCAGAGTTGCAACTGTGTATAGTCAGTGAAGAAGTAAGTCCACTGCTCCGAGTCCTGCCTCATTCCTGAATCGCCCTAAATTCAGTTACCTCAAGCCAGATTTTGGATGGAGAATATTAAAAGAAATGTGAAATGTGTGCCTGCCTCGTCAAGTCCCTCCAAAGAACCTGAATACAGCTATCCTCCTTCCGAGCCTAGAGGGACTGCCTGGTAAGAACAGGTAAATGTCTGATGGCATGCATTTAATGCTGACTCTGAGTCATTGGTGTTTGTGGTGTTGATGTGCATGATGCCTACTTGTATTAATCTACACACAAAAAAAGTGGCTCAAGTCAATGTTTCCATTCTTGTTGTTCAATAACAAAATTGTACAACTGCTGGCTGGTCCATTGCATTTTCGATTCTGGAGCCTCATTCGATACATTACAGAGTTAGACACCATGATGACCATACCATACTCGCAGTCAGTCAACATGTCTGTGTAGTCGTGGAGGCGAGTGTAGTGGTATGACTGACAGCGGTGCATTGATTTAGTTACCTAATTTATAAAATGCTATGTTGCTGTGTATTTGTGTATGCTCAGTGCTGTCTGGCTCAAAATCCTAGCTAAGTGGAGGTGGGGTGGGTGCCGCAGGTCTGCTCCGGTTGTTGTTGTAGATGCTTGAACCAGCCAGAGTAGACATGATTTAGCCATGCCGCCTCCAAAAGTTTTCTTGTTGCACTCCTTATTAATTAATGCAGTTTAACTTTACTTTTCTCCTTGATTTTTCAATATTCCTTTTGTTTTTCCATCTATACTTACAGGCCGGTCTTTACCCTCTGTCGCTCTGCTATACTGGGAAAACAACTCAGACTTTCTTACTAATCAGCATCCGCCGGGCAGGCACCCAAAATTGATGGAGGGAGCGTTCATGGAAGGAAGGACCAAGAGGAATGCTGATTGCCAAGATGCAACTCCAATTTTATCATAACAAAGTTACAGTATCATATTCTTTTCATTTGATTCATTTTTTCTCTTTAATCATTACGACTGTGTGTGTTGTTGTTATTATGTTTGCTTATATTTGACTCCTACGGATATTTGTTGAATTTCTTTTCTAGCTTTAAAAGGAAGCCAAGTACAACAGAACATAAAATGTATGTAACGTTGGTCTCTCTGGAGGCAGACCGGCAAGGCAATTGTATAATAATAATTAATAATATATACTGCTGCCCTGTATTACTACTAATCTAGTACTACGTATAATCTAGTCATCATCGATCATGCATTTCTTTTTTCTCCCTTAACAGATGCCAAGATTGTGTGTTGTCCATGTGTACTGTTTGTCTTTGTCAAACCTTTCCCTCAAATACCCCTTCCCAACCATTCATCAAACCCAAGGCTGTATGATTTATATTGAGGTGTGACTAAATTAAATTTACACCAAAAAATTGATCACACACTTGCTGGGGCGGATGTGGTGAAAGCAACACTAACTAAAAGTCAGGGCGAGGATATTCTTTTGCTTACCCACCCCTTCTCAGTATTCATGAGTACATTTTGTTTCCAGAGGGACATAATCCATCATAATTATAATTGCCGTCATCGATTCATCATCCTTCCAGCACTAAAGGTTACTCTTGTCCACTTCATAGGTCGAATCAACTTCAGATTTTAACTTGTACTAGGCTGTCCCCACCATCATTATGTTTTATTTTACTTTAACATTGCTTATCATCATCATGGTTTCTTGTTTGCCAGTCTTCATGTGTACTGTACTTTTACTACTCTTTCCCGAGTCTTCCACATGCGACTGACCATCTAATTTCTTTTTTTGTTTTGCAAATGCTACTGTCACTATCACTGTCTACTATTACTACCACCACCATGGCATCTTGAGAAACCAAATCATCATCACCATGCAGCCATTACTTTGCAGAAGTAACAATAAACATCAATCACAGGTAAGAGAAGTAGTTTGGGGGTGGCATAATAAATTAATATGGAAATGTATTCATTAAGTCACACACCCAAACCCTTCCAAGTCCAGTTGCAGACTGCATAGACCAGGAGCAGAGACTGACAGTACTATTAGGACAAGTCACAAGTGAGGGTACCGCATCTATCTGTTGGTGTGTTACACTATCGCAGATTATTATTTCAATCAAAAACAGCAGCAAAGAAAACCGTGTGAGTAAAGTAAGTATAAATAAATAATGTATTACCCTAACAAAATAAACTATTGGAAAAACCCATAACACCTGACCCACCCCTCTCCTAAACCCCAACCAATGACCAAAGATTGTCCACTCCAAAAGTTCATTGTCCATATAAACCCCAACGTTTCCCTAATTGCCAACTATCCACACAAAGAAAATAAAATGGGCAATGCGACGGGGTTCTAGCAGTGGGCTTGCAGTCGCCAGTTAATTGCCAGGACCTCCTTTACCCGCTCCTCCAAGTGCGCCATCCGGAAGAGCATGCGGCACTTGAATGCTCTACACTTGCATCCAAGGGGGGCGGCAGTGTTGAATGAAGATTAAGTGAAGCAGGCGGTTGCCAGACCACAGTGCCATACCACTGGGGGGGCCTGGCTGGGGCCCGCGGCAGTGGAGAAGGTTGTCCAGAAGGAATTCAAAGTTGCTTGGGTCAACGAATTCTTAGGTCTTGTAGTCAGTAGTGACAAGCATCCATCCCAGATCTAGTAGACAATACTTTAGGTCCCAGTGCCAAAGTTGGGGGTGTAGGGTAAGAATGCTTTTGTGGTTGGTGTTGATGGCCAATGAGTAGTCTGCCAAAAGAGTTGTGGTGACCCTCAAAAAGCAGCCGACCCGATGCATGTCTAGCCACATGTAAATTAGCTATGGTGTGCTAGTGATTGAGGATTTAGACAATGATCGGGTATGGCAACCAAATAGGGGTGGAATAGAGGGATCGAACTCTGAGCACCCATTGAAATTCCAGATGTTCAGGGAAGTGAAGATCTAGAAGCTTGGGGAGACGACTCCAGAGAAGGGTGAGAATGTATTCTATTTCTGCCCCATCCAGAACTCCAAAAATGTGTATGTTATGCCGCAAAGACCTGTCTTTGAGGTCAGTGACCAAGAAAGTCAATATCCGGGCACCAGTCTGGATGAGTCATGTATTTCTCTTTTATGTTCAACAAGCGACAGTCAAATGTGTCAGGACTGAACAATCTTCACCTCCTGGCATTGTGATTTGACATTAGAAGTGAGGTCAGTCCTTTTGCCATCCATGGTGGACGTGGTGACAACTATGGCTGTGATCCCCTTTGTCTGTGGCAGGAGGTTGGGGTAATTCGGGAGTGGGGTGGGCTTAATCCATAATTTACAGTGCACAACCACCTCTGAGCGAAGCAGTTGGCGAGCCGCTGGGTTGGTTGGCTGAATGAAAAAATCGGGGCAGAAACACAGGAGGGGTACAACTCTCAACCAGGTATGCAGCAGCGCATTAAGCAGTGAGGTGAGTTGTTGGCTTCCAATATATCTCTGACTGAGTTATAGGTAGTCTGCTGGAGCATAGGTTGCCACCCTGATAGTAAAATGAGGGCAAAGTGATGAACTTAAGCACTATAAGGTTTGGCAGCTCAAGGGTCCAAGTGGGGATGCCGTAGGTATTCCAGTAGCTCAGGGCTATATCCATATAGAGTCCATGTAGCAGAGTCTCCTGTAAACCCCACCAAGGAGCAATGTCCTCAGTTCCCCCTTTGACATTGTAGCAGCTCGGTCCGAAGTTGAGTGGGGGGTCTCAGCAATGGCAAGTACAGAGCTGATGATTAGCTGTCACGCTGCAATTCCCACCTACCACTTGTATCCCACGATTCTCTCAAGTATCGGGTGAAATGATCATGAAGGGGCCAAGTAAGAGAAGCAGGCCTCTAAGGGGTGGTGACTGCAGGAGGATGGACCTGAGACGTGCACCCAGGGCAAGGGGCGCTGCCAAGTTTAATTCATGCCACAGTCTTAGGAATACATGCAGTAGAAGGGGGAGAGGCTGTGTAGCATTTGTGCCCATTCCAGGTCTATAGGTAAAGAGGAGATGTCTCTAAGGAAAGAAAGGCCTTTATATGAGCGCGCACAGCCTAGATTGCAGATACATGCTGTATGCCTGTCCATGTCACAGTCACGGTGGAATCTTAAGGGACAAACTCTATAGTGTGGAGGGCTAACATGGTTGTTGATGCAGGAGGTCACAGGTCAGCAATGGCCTCCGATCAGAGCCAGATGGGCGCTCCTGCCAGCCACAGAGTGAAGATGGAGGTGTCTCATAATTTATCTGGCTTGGTGTCTTCCACCCTGGTAGTTATGATCACCTTGGGTGGAACTGTTTTCTTAAGCAACCCGAGGGGCAAGGCAATGGGGCACATCCTCGCTCTGTGGTGACTGCTCAACTCCAATTTGGCTGTTCAGGAGTGGGTGAGTCAGCATCGAGCAGGAGCTCTAGTAGGGTGCAGCTATCCTGGTTGGCAAATAACTCCGACTTCCACAAATACTGTGAATATCATCTTTATCTAGCAGTGTTTTTGATAAGAAGGATGTACAGTTCTTTTTCAATTCCGTGGGGTCTTCTCCTGCCTGATTTACTAAATTTCAATTGTTGGGGTAACCTCTTTATTAAACATTTAGAAGACCAATGAGTGGCAGGTAGCATTTCAGTATGTTACTATTGATCTAAAAACTTTTGTCAAGATTGTTTCATGAACACTATTATTTTCTATTGTTTCAAGCCCATATGCCTTCTGAACTCTTCTATGCAATTCCTTTCCTTTGACATATAACATCTATTTAGACTATTTCCTAATGCTAACATAACATACGTTTATTGTGTGTAGCCATGAGAGCCCACATATGTATATCAGGTAGGCCCACCACTGCCTGTAATATGGTAAGTGTGAGGGATTGTAGTGTACTAAATGGTGTGGCTGTACAATTTCACTGTGAATAACACTCACAAAACCAACTTGTGTCAAGTCACGTTAATTTGGTAAACCTTAGCTCATCCCTGGGTGTCTGTGGCTTTGAACAGTCAGGCTTAAACAGTGTAACACGTGTAAAACGTGTTAAAAGTATTAAAGCATAAGAGCAACAACATCACATAGCACAAAAAGAAGTCTGACACCAATTTATAAAAGTAGATTATAGTTTTATAAATCGTTAGACACCAAAATGAACAATATCCACCAGAGGGTTCTGGTTTGGAAAGTTTTAAAAACCTTTAAAGAGTTGTATTTCACTACATCAACCTGTGTTAGGTACCCATATCTGACAGGAGGAAGGTCAGGAGGTCTGATGAGGTCCAGCAAAAGTACAGTTGCCAGTGAAATACTTGTCCCCTGACACAGTGAAATCAGCGGTTCCCTTCAGGGAAGGCTGATGTCGATTTTGGTGTCCCAATGGCCCTTCTGGTTTGGGACTTGGTCATCCGGGCTTCACATTGGCGGTCAGGGACATTGAAGCCCTTTTGGCTACTGACTGGCCAGAACAGGCTACTTCCACTTTTGTGACCCCTCTGCCGTAACAGAAAGTCAGCAACTGACTCTTGGAATGAATCCTCTTTTGAACAACTTTGTTGCAAGCCAGGCAACACAGGCTAAGTCCTTTCTTTGCTAGCCCAAGGATCAATAGGTATAATCCACAGGTTAAGGTCGCCTCTCTTGCCAGGTCCAAAGAACACAGGGGTGCCATAGTTATGTCCTCAAAATACCCTCAGGGGTTGTTGCATTCGCTAGCCAATGGGCTAGTAGAACATTCCCACCTGATCATGGCTTCCTACAAAGTGAAGCATCTAGCTATATCAGAGTGCACTATGCTGTCCACTCCTAAGATGGCAGGGCCCATCTCTTGGTGTGTGGAGCTTGGTAGCCCAACTCTGGGGTGTGGCAACCTGAGGGCTAAACATTCATGGAAAAACCTGTTTGGCAGCTGGTTTACCCTCTCTATTCCTGACGCCAACTTGTCAACAAAAAAAAAGATAGCAGTCTCCCTCATGTTTGTCCACCTTTTGCCCTTCAAAGGCAGCTTTCCCTTTGAAGCTCACCTTTTGGACTCCCACCCTGGTGGTTTCCTGCTCGGAAGAGGTGACACCTCTTCCTTCCTTTCCCTATTGTTCCTACACTTGAGAGTGCTTTACACTTCTCCTCGGGAGGGCAGAACACTGTCGTATAGCCAACATTGGTGAGTGGCCACAGGAAGACTGGAGCAACAAAGTGGTAAATCTCCAACATTAGCAATTCTTGAAAGTTACATTAAATTTGAGTTGGGCATCAAGTCGGGTTTACTGTAACAATTATTTTGATGCCTTAAAGTATTAATTTTAGTAATGACAATTAGAAGCTAGCACAGCTCAGTTGTTTGCTCGCCATTGAGGATGCTAATGTTTCCACAGCAAAAAAAAAACATTTGGGGTTTTTAGTGTTACGACTTGTAAAAACACATGTTCTACTTCATAATATACAACATCCTGCCTTAGGAAAGGCCTGCTGTAGGGGTGACATATGTATTTTAGAAGGTGAGTATTGGGCTTTTACATTACTTTAAATGGTAAAGTTGAGTTAGCAGTTTAAAACTGTCTGCCAGTCTGCACTGTCAGGCATGCACATTGTCATACTTATCAGACTCGTCCTCGGCATCCCTTGACATGAACACATCACCCAACACCTGCGGAACCTCCACTGGCTTTTTTGAAAAATGGGGGCCCCTGCCTAAAAGGATGAACCCTAGCAAGGTATGGTATCTCTTTGTAAAAACTGAGCTGTACACACCGGGTTACGTGCACCGATACTTCTGAGTAACTTAGACGTTATAGAGATAAATCAATGTCTACCAAGTGGCGTTGAATGTTGAGTTTTTTTTATTATTTCTATTTATATAAATCTCTTTTTTTTTATTTTTTTTAGTTGTATATATACTTTTTATCAAAACTTATTTCCTTTATATTTTTTATACACACTCTAGTTATTTCTATACATCAATTTTTTCCATTTAATACATGACAATTATTACACACTGTCTAATTCTTAAAATATCTACACAATTACAAACTTCAAATTATTAACACAGAATATATTCCTTTCCGACGCGTTTCGGCCATTCGCCTTCCTCAGGAATTCTGTGGTTTCCTTTGATACATTGATGAGAAATAATATTTTAGTGTTATATTTTTTACAACTTGTGACTTCTTCTCAATGTCTTTCAAGTTACTTCTACTCTTTCATTTCTCTTTAGGATTACGTCTGCTAATCTTATAGTGATTAATCAAAAGCTATGTGTCAACAACCTCCACTGGCTCCCTGTTGAGAAGAAAGTAACTTTCAAGATACTCACCCACACCTACAAATGCCTCCACAACACCAGACCCCAATATTTCAACAAAAGAATCTCTGTCCACGCACCCAAGAGAAACCTCCGTTCCGCCGCCCTCGCCGAATCCTGGCGCATCCGCAGAGCAATAATAGATGGAAGAATCTTATCTTATATCACAGCTAAGACCTGGATCGAGCTCCTGATTGACGTCAGATGCGGCCCCACTCTGCACGCCTTCAGGAACACCCTCAAGACCCTCTTTGACTGATAGGAGTTGCTCCCCTCCCTAGCGCCTTGAGACCGTTAAGGGTGAGTAGCGCGCTTCAAAATTCCCTGATTGATTGAGTGATTGATTGAGTAATTGGCATAGGTGGAGCTGGACCTACTGGCAAGGATGCCAGTAGGTCCAGCTCCACCTATGCCAATTACTGTCAGTATTGTTCCCCCTCCCCCAGTGAAGCCTGCTGTTAGACCCCGTAGACCCAATCTCCCTCCAGAGGCTAATGATTTTATGGTAATTATGGCCGGTGTTCCCCCACTTGAAGTGGGCGAAGGCGAGAACTTTTGCTCACTGAAAAGTAAGGTCATCAAGTGGTTAAATTGGAACCGACCCCTTCCGACCTACCTTAACAACGAAATCATTATGGTGAGAAGGGTACCTTGGGTGGGCAATACAAACAAATCTATAATAGGGGATTGCATCCTGGTGAGTTTTCGAGACGCTGGGACTGTTACTTATATATGTCATGGGAAGAATAGATCCCTCGAATCTACAATCCAGACTCTACATGTGTCTTTTTTCTTCCCTCCAACCCCAATGTATCCCGATCAAGCCCATGCTGGACGAGGGTCGTCCGGAGGGGTAGAAACCATGACTTTAAGGCTCGGCCAGTTTTTCAACCCCCGGTGACACCCTTCCATAACTTTAATCGATTTAGCTGTCTGAATGGACTCGAGGGGGTTGATTGACATATGGTTAGAAATACCAATACGAGGGGAAATGAATGCCCAGGTGCTGTAATTATAGGGGATTCAATATTGGATTCTGGGCAGCAAAATCTGTTGGCACCTGCAAATTTTACCTAGTAGGGCTAGGGGGACTGAGGCAAATGAGATTACGGTTATGGTTACTGAACCCATAATGGGAGGAAATGGGTTGGAACCTGGCTAGGTGGAGACTGTGGAACGAATTGGGCTTAATGGGGGAACAAAGCATGCTCACGACGAAATGAGAGCCATTTCCTGGAATATAGCAGGTTTGGCAGCCAAATTTTATAATAAAGAGTGGCGTACCTATATTAGCAAATTTCACATAATTAGCCTTCAGGAGACATGGGCCCTAGAAAACAGCAACTTCCACATCCAGGGGTATAAATGCTTTTTCGTCCCGGCACAAAAGACGAGATCAGGGAGAGCCATGGGAGGACTATCTGTATATGTGGACTTAAACCTTCCGGGCAGCTGGTCCACCACGGACTGGAATTCAAATGCTATACAAGCAGTACGGTTTAAAGGGAAGGGGCTAAGTCTTACTGTTTTCAACATTTATAACAACGGGGTAGGGGGAGGCCATACCTCATTTATAGGAGAATTAGATGACATATTGGGTCAGGAAATCTTGGCTAGGAAAGCGGGACAGGTACCTGCCCTACTGGTCATGGGAGACTTTAACTGTCACTTATGCTCGGCATTGGTTCCAATAGATGCAGAGTGGTCTCATTGCCCCGTAGTGAAAGGGCCGCATTTTTCGCACACACCGGATGGTCTAGCTTTTAGTAAACTCCTTCTCAACTACGATTTAGTGCACACTATTAACATGATGGGTGTGCAGAGGGATGGCAGTCTACCACCAACATTTAAGGGTAGAGGATGCTCCTCTTTTATTGACTACATTTTAGTTTCTAGACTTCTTATAAATAGAGTTATTAGCGTAGGGATAGAATGGAGCACTTTTAGTGACCACAAACCCCTTGTATTGGGGTTGCTGCATTCGATGGGCTCAAGAAGTAGATACCAAGGCTCAATCACAGAGAAGGTAACAGACCAGGGAAGAAGATTAAGGTGGTCCAAAATAGATGGGGAAACCTTCTATAAATCCTTGATGGACTCTGGAAAACCTGCCATGGATGACTGTTTAGATATGGGTGTACAAGGTCCACGGTTGCTCGAAGCATTCGGCCAGATTGCTGACCTTATAGATGGTCTATTAAAAACTAGCGAGCCCACAAGGAACCAATGTAATCCACGTTGGTTTGATAGAGATTGCTCAAAGGCTCTGAGGGAGCTTAAAAGCAGCCTCAAAAACAAACCAAGGGATATCCTACAAATTGCTGTGTGTAGGAACAAATATAAGATGGAGACCAAGAGGAGGAAATTAGCTCTACAGGGAGAAGCGTGGGCAGACCTAAGAGAAGCGGGGGAAAACAGGGATATGTCCGGGTTCTGGAGAATTATCAATCAACCAACTTTCCAGGAAAATAATGCCCCAGAGATAGGACTAAATATACTACCAGAACAGTGGGTCTCTCACTATAAGGGGCTGTATAATCATGAGCCAGGCCCAACAGAAGAGTATGTAGGAACTTCATACGAAGGCACTACAGTAGTGTTTTCCATTAAGGAGATCACTGCTGGAATAGAGGGTTTGACAAAAAATAAGGCCCCTGGCCCGGACGGGATCCCCCCGGATTTGTTTCTGAGCTGTGTAGAACTGTGGGCCCCCATAATGACTAGGGTCATAAATACCGCCATCACTTGTGGTTTACCGCCGTCCTGGTCAAAGGCTATAATCGTCCCTATTTTTAAGAAGGGCAATAGGGACGATCACCGGTGTTATCGCCCTATTTCTTTGATTGATGTGTCGGCCAAACTCCTGGGAAGGGCGATCCTCAACAGATTGTCCGAGTGGACCGAGGAAAATAACATCTTTTCGGACACTCAGTATGGATTCAGGACGGGGAGGTCCACTAGTGACCAATGCCTGAACCTCTATATGCTGACTGCCAAATACACCATGGCCAGCAACAAAGCCATCTATATGGGGTTCATGGACCTGGCAGCGGCATTCGATCATGTAAATAGGCAGAAACTCTGGGTCATGATGTCTCTTATGGGGATTGAGGTTGACCTAATTAACATTTTAAGGGAACTCCATAGTGATACCTCAGCAAAAGTCAGATTTAATAGAGAGGGCGGGCTGACCGACTCATTTCCCTGTAAGAGCGGGGTACGGCAAGGCTGTATTCTAGCCCCATTTTTATTCTCACTCTATATAAATAACCTGGAGCAGTTCCTGTTAAATTTAAAAACAGATTGTCCAAGGGTGGGGTTGCGTCATATCCCCGTACTGCTTTATGCAGATGACGCGGTCCTGCTCGCACGTACGCCCAGGAGCTTACAGACTTTGATTGACGGATTTGTTGAGTTCATGGGTTCCTTAGATCTTTTTGTCAATCTGGGTAAATCATATGTGCTGTTGGCTGCAATAAACCATGCACCAAATTCACGTACACGATAGGAAACCATAAAATAGAAGAGGTCAAAACATTCTCCTATCTAGGTGTAACCTTTGACGGGTCTTTACAATTTAACTCCCTGGTTGAGGAGCGCTGTTGTAAAATGATTGCTACGAATGGTGCTATTGCAAGTTACGGTAGGAGGGTAGGAAGATGGAGCCCTGAACAGGTGATGAACCTGTATAGCTCCATATGCTGCTCCAAAGTGATCTATGGGGCAGAGGTATGGGGCTTTGTTAATACTGTGAAAATACAGCGGGAAGAAAACAAATACTTAAGAACTATTCTGAGAGTACCCCCAAGCACCGCTGGCTTCATAGTACATAGGGAACTGGGGAGGCCGTACCTAGAAGATCTGGTAAAACTTAGACCAATAGTGGCCTGGTTAAAAATTTGGGTCAACCCCCAGGCGTCTCTGAGCAGGGAAATTTTAAACGACTGCTTAGAAAGAGACAAATGCGTGAGAATCCCATGGCTCAACTATGTAAAGAGTACCCTAGAGTCAATCGGCTACAGGAACCTCTTCACTGACCCGGCAGCAATTGTACCACAGCATAAAGTGTTTGTAAAAAAAGCTTTTTTAGATCAAAAAGCACAACAGAGAGCTGAGGCTGAAGGGCCCAAAAAGACCGTGAGGGCTCACAACCTGGTTAAGAGCACAGAGGGAATGGAGCCATACTTGTACCTTATGCATAATGTTCAGGACAGATTTCTGATGTGCCGTTTTAGATTAAATCTACTTCCGTATTTATTGGCATCACCAGCAGGGTTTTTAACCACAAACGAGCAGAAAGGAACCTGCGGCTGCGACAACAGGTCTCCGCAGGATTCCCTTCACTTTGTACTCCTGTGCCCTTTTTACTCAATGCCCAGGCGTAGATTTTTAGTGAAAATCCTAAAACAAGCCAAACTGAAACATGCTAGAGAGGCCTTAATCTATTTACAGAAAGCATCAGATCCTTTAACATTGTGCTGTATAATGAATTTTATTAAAGTGGCGGTCCGATTAAGGGTAACCAGAGGAGAGGAATGATTCCTAAAAACTGTTATTAATCTTCTTTTAAAAGTGTCTAATTCCTTCTTCTCTTTTGTCAAATGTAAATAATTATCACAAATAGGATTCTGATAATGGTTTAATGATATTTTATATTTTTAATTTTTAATCATGTATATATGTATGTGCTTTTATGGTGATTTTTAATTATCGAATAAAGAATCCTTGAATTGAATTGAATTGATTGAGTGATTGATGGTGGCACAATACGTGCTGCAGCCTTGGTGGGATACTTTAAATTATAGGCCCTGGGTACCCCTGGTACCATACAATAGGGACATTTAAGTAAAAAAAGCTATACCATATACTTTGCAGGGTCAGAACACTGGCACTGAGGTATGGTCAATAGCCCCAGTGCACTCTCCGAGTCGAAAAACCAGAAGCATCAGTCCAAACTGTTGGGGGTGATTATGCAAAGCGAATTATTTCCTTACAGTAAGACAGATGCAATTGACCTTGTTTTCCAGTGTATATCCAAAATATAACAGAAAGTATGGTTCATTCAACACATCATGTTTGCACGCACATCTTCCTATTCTCCCCAGTGTTAAGTGGTACAAAAAGGCCATTGTGCTCTTACTTCAAGAAGGAAGGATTGTTCAGACCAGGGAAAAGTATCTCCGATGACATTGACATTTGCCCAGGACATGTCGCTCTACAGGTGTGTAGCCTTGGCTGAGTTCTGTGTCTTATCGCTCAATATTTCAGTTACTCTAGCTACTGCTAATCAATGCCAGGCTATGTAGGACACAACATGTATACCAAATAATATGATTCTTACATTTTTCATGTAATATATGTTTTTATGTAAAGAGTGTACTAATGGATCTGCCACCCCAGAATATTGTGGCACAAGAATATTGAGGTCAGAATATCCAGGGACAAAATATCGAAAGATAACTGTATATAAGGAAGTTAAGATATACTATTCCAAACTCCACATCTACGTGGCTTGACGATATATGTGCCACATAGGTGCATATATGTGGAGTATAGAACATTTAGACTTCCTTACCGGTCAATATTTATTATTATATTTTGTCCTTGATCTCATGTCGATATTCTGGGTTTGATATTCTCCACGTTTTTAGCATGATATCTAACAAAACACTTTATCATATCAATGCATAACCTGAGGTTAGGCAGAGTCAAAGTCAGAAACAACCAGTGTAGACTCAGGCAGGACTAATTGTTAGCCCCCAGGTTAACAAAACACCAGGGAAGATATGAGGGAGGGGTATGGGATACCTATCAGTTTCATTCATTCTGCAAAGTAAGTCGGTCTAACTTTACTGCATAGGAGCCAAGACTGACCTCCCAGGTGTCTTCAAAATCCTCAGCATGCATCAAGGTGAAAATGCATGCCATTTTTTTCGCCAAGCTATCCTGAACCCTATATCCTTGAATTTGTGCTAGGTTCCCCATTTGTAATAACTAACCCTGGGCAAAGTACTCCGCTACGCTTGCATAGTTTGCGAAGTTTGCGCTACTACACACTGCATGAATTGCACGTAGCACAGTGCAAACACGCGTAGCGTAGTGCAGTGGTCATTTTTTGCTTGCTCACGGTCCTCAATGGCAAGTTGGCGACCTCGAGCGAGCAAAATGACATCACAGCGAGACTTTTTCCTCGTTCGCGATCAGCAACATCAAGTTGCCCATCATGAGCGTGGGAAATAAACCTCCAGGCGAGATTCTTAACGCGGGGAGGTCAGGTTTCTCATTGCGAGTGGTCGCGAATGCTTGCGACCGCTCGCAATGAGAAACTACCAGTCCGCGTTGAGATAGCTGCCGCGCGTGTAGAAATCTACTCGAGCAGCAGAAAACGACTGCTTGCACTGTACGAGTTGCGGTTTGCACTGATTGCACTGTTGTGTAGCGTTTTAGGACCCTAGTGTAATTTTCCCGATTCATGCCCTTATATAGGTATAATTCACCTTGCCCTTATATAGGCATAGAAGTCATAACCATATTTAGAAATAACCCATCTAGTCCAAATACAGGCATGGCTACTTCCACTAGTTCCAAAAAGCCACAACGATTTCTTGGAAAACTCGGCTTCAGCAGACAGGGACATCCCCTTTCTTGAATATTGATTTATCCTAGAAATCATGGCGTTTTCAAAGAACTACCATTCCCTTGGGGTTCTTTGTTGATGTTATTATGTACGACTTTACGTCAAACCAGGCACCTTCAAGGTATAAATATGCCCACACTTGCCCTAGCAGACACACGGTGGTTTGGAGCAGTTCGACTATCTACTTGCCCGATGCATCTCACTACAGCAAGTGCCGAAAGAAGCCGACCCTCCAGCTGACGCACTGACAGAGAGGTTGCCTTTCTCTCACTGAGAATCCAGCTCCAGTGTTTCCAAGCTCCTCTCGCGGGGTGTTGGGAAATCGAGTCCCGAGACAGAGATACCAGACCTCCTTCATTCTAAACCAAGGTACGGAGCTGATTAGACCCTAAGAGAAATCTTGGATAGATTATTGGCAAAGAAACTAAGCCTGTACTACACCACACTTACTTCTTCCCTCGTACTAGACTTAGGTTAGGTACATCGGGGTAGGCGTATTTCAGAAGCACCAGTTGAGTACTTTTTAATCTTTGTTATTTATGTATGTATTTTATTGGCTTAGGAACCATACCATGCTTTTACAGTATTATTTTATAATACTCTTCTTGCTGTAAGCATTATACTTCACAGCCAGTATTACGATTGTAGCAGTTCATTTCTTCTGCATGAGAAAGAAGACTGTTCAAAAAATAATTTTATTGAAAATGCCTGTCTCTCTATTTCTCTGCACTTCTGATGAAACAAAGCATGCACAATTGACTGAGTGAAATATCTATCTATTGTTTCCACGACTCTGAAGATACGTTTTATCTTGGTGTAACAAAGTAGTCATGTTTATGCGCTTGTCAGAAACGAATCCCTTTTTTGTTTATTCTAGAAAGTTTCTAGTGACCTCTGAGCTAGCTGGCACTCACAATTAAGTCTAATATATTCGATAGAGACCTAGTCGACCTAAGTCCTACGTCACATCTATAGGTTATATTACTACAATGCGCAGAGCCTATTGGGAATATAGGAACTACACTACATGGATCCCCACGTTTGGTAAGGCACTAATTTAATGCTAGATACTAAAGTAAGTCAGTTGTGCTTTTCACAGAGACCACTTTATACCCGTAACATACTCCAATAGACGTCTGGAGTGGGTAAAAGGATAAAATATCCGCCATAACTGAGTAGGACGAAAGATCCTATGTGTTAGTTTTTGATTTGTGCAACGTTGAAGGATGCAGTGTTCCAAAATATTGTGCGCCTTATCTTTGTTTCCTTGAAACTTGCTCTGCAAACTTTCAGTCAACAAAATGAGTGACCCCGAGAACAGTGGAGATGTAGTAAATGCAAATGAACCAGGTTTAGACGGTACAGGTTTCCAAGAAACCGATGCGGATGCTATAATCATCCGCTAAAACGTACTGAAAACCATTACTATGAAGCTTATAGCAAATGGCATATCACCAAGAGGTGGTTGGGTAATTTTTGTCATAGAGGCACATGAATGTCGGCAGACAGAGGTATTCTATTCATGGATTGTCTTCCCTGAAGCAAATCCAAGAACACATGTGTTTCACTTCTACCAAGAAGAGGAAACTCCAACGGAATACACTCCTTTCGAGGATATTGAAATTCCATTAACATACCAAGAGCATGCGCTCTGGTTTAAAGGCGCCCTACAACATCAAAATCACATTACCCGGCTCGGTCCACTAGGTAGACCAGGAGCAACATGGCCGGTACTAGCCAGCTATACACCACATCCTGCCATTGAAGAAATGTCAGGTCCAGAACTATTAGTTCAACTAAAACAATTAATCAAAATACATAGACAATTGGTTCAATATTTCATGTGGACTCTAACAGTTCAACCTGCTATCAGGATTCCACAGTAAACCCCTTGCCAGGGGAACACAAATAAAATTACACCACAGACTATACAATCAGTCATTGGTAAATTACCCTCAAAACGGGAACAAATTCCATTCTGGTTAGATCAAAAGATTGCTCAAATAGAGGCAGTATTTCCAGATAGTACACGTCATGAGAAACACAGAATTTTAACAATCTGTTTACCAATGGGGATCACACCACACCTGGAGGACTGCGACACTTGGGATACAGTCTTTGCTGCAATCTACACAAAAACTCATGGTGTTCTATCTATGGCAGTAATACCAGACGTCCTGAAAAGGATTCAAAATGAATACGGGGCAGAGCCTGCTTTAAATCTGGGTATGAAATTACTGAAAGATTTTAAACAGATTTCAGCTATAATATTAGATAATATTGAAGGTGAAGCAGCATCATTGGCGATCTGCCAAAAAAGAAAAGAAATTGATATAACTGAGCAACCATATGAACTGGCCAGAATAATTGAAAAATCCTATGAAGAACTAGAAAGAGATAGTTTGGGTGGGAAACCAGTTAAACCCCAACTAACAGAAAATCCTGAAAAGGTCTTTATTAAAAACACGCTCATTATTCCTAAAAAGAAGTGGGAAAGTCCTAAACAGACTTCTAATGAGAAGCGTTCTCAGTCCTGAGGAAAGTCTCCTCAAAAGGAGCTATCTGAAAAGAGGTATAACCTCAGGAATAGGGATAATTTGAGAAAACCTGATAGATATCAAGATACTGATACATGTTCCTCTCCTACCATTCAGACTTCCTCACAGAAATCGGAAAGAAGAGGGCAGTCAGAAAATAAGGAAGAACGCGTGAAGTCCAAAGACGATCAACCCGTTCCAAAAAATAAGAAAACCCAATTCACCAAAAAGAAGGTAGCAGGTCTAAAAATCAGACATTCTGAGGATCTTGAGGACACAACTCAAGAACGGGGAGTGGGCCCAAACAATGCTAGACAGCGCAGCAGAAGTTACCATAGCTCGCAAGGTCTTGAAGGATCATCTTTAGACAGTGGACTTGAATGAGTACATCCAAGTTGAAACAGCTGATACCAGGGTTAGTGTACCCCATAAGTTATATGAAGTAACACTCCGGATGGAAGGGGACATAAGTAGAAAAATAGGAGCACTCTTTTCGGACAAGCTCTCTAAGGGTTATGACATTCTTCTAGCTGAAAAATACTGGCCACCAAAATTTGTCAGGGGGTACCCACATGCCGAAAACATCATTATGCCAGCCTTCTCTAATCATATTCCAATACATTTAAAATACACTGTAGTGTAGCTCCTATTTTCCCAATAGGCTCTGCGCATTGGAATAGTACCTACAGCAGTAAAGGCCTAGGCCAGACGTTAACTAGGTCTACTACTGTCGATGCTAGACTTAATTTTTGGGTTTGCCAGCTAAGCTCAGAGTTCGCTAGAAACTTTCTCGAATGTTCAAGGAAGGATTAACTTCCCTGATTAGACAAGAAGGGATTTAGTTTCTGACAACCATAGAACATGACAACTTTGCTCTCCCCTAATCAAGAGTCAATCTCAAGAGTCGTGTGAGCACAAGGCAATTATTTTACTCAGTCAGTACGTGCATTCTTAGTCTCATCAGAATGTAGAGAAAAGGAAGAGACGGGCGTGTTCAATAAAAGATGTTATTTATTGATCAGTCTCTTTTCTCGTACAAGAGAAATGGATCGATATTATTGCAATACTTATAGTTAAGTAAAGTGCATACATTAGAAGCAATAGTATAAAATAATACTGTAAAAACATTGATATGGTTTCTGAGCCATATGATGTTTTAAAATGATTAAAATATATTTACATACACATATACATTGGACTAAACGTACTCAACTGGTGTTTCTAAATACGCCTACCCCGTGTACCTGACCTAAGTCTAATACGTGGGCGGGAATAGAAAGTTACAGTTTAAGTTAAGTTTGTTTTTGCCAAGTGAATAACTAAAGAATTCTCTAGGAGGGGTTATTCAGTTCTGTACCTGGAATTTAGGATGAGTGAGGAATGGTATCTCTTTCTCTGCTCTCGATATTCCAGGCTGCCTGCGAGGGCTACCCAGAAGCGCCGGTGCTGGGTCTCTCGGCTTGAGATAGCAGCGCGTCTCTCAGCGCGTCAGGAAGGCGGGGCTGCTGCCTGCGGGGTCTGCTTCTGCTCTCGGCTTCGGCAAGTATGGCTGCTCCGTCTTGTCACCACGCGTGTGTTTGCATAGGGCAAGGTCGGCAATATTTATACCTTAAAGGTGCCGGGATTGACGTAAGGATGGACATAGGTACGTCAATAAAGATGTCATACGACTTGCTCGTTAGCACATTCTTTACTAAAGTTCTCTGTGAAATCAAAACAATGGCCGCACGGATTATCCAGGTTGTCATAGGTTTGATTTGTTATGAGAACGTCGTATGCCTTATCAGGGGCTGGAGGAATGTCGCTTGTCTAATTAGATCTCAAGCGTTATGACCTAATCAGATAACACTTTCCTGTGCCGTAGTGTGACTGCGTCAGATAACGGTATCTGCATCATGGGGGATTTCTTGCCTCATGGGCTGACTGTTAGTTGACTAGCTAGGTAGTTTAACCAGAATAGGGTCAGGAATAGGGGGATCGATTCAGAACCTATAGAAATACACGACACCCACTCCACGCTAACTATGGTCATATCTACTAATCTATGCATAGTATAACATAGTACAACATACTATAGAGTATAGTGTATACCTTACCACCCCAAAATACATAAATGCATTTTGAAATTTTCAAATATACTGAAAAATTGCAGTCATATATATTGTATGCACTTAAGCTATGAATTAAATGCAAAAGTAAACATGCATTGTTATGCATTATTGCTTTTTGGTATATGAGAAATACACATGAAATGGCTCTTAATATGGCTATACAGAAAAAAAATCGAAACCATTTCATCACATAAAATATATTGTGAACATACCAGCGGGCAGCTAAAGTCTATATAAAGTCTATAAAGTATCTAAAAAAATAGAAATCTTAGTTCTCTAGGAATAGTTTCTTACTTTAAGCAGAAGATCAGTGTCCCGGGAAAAAATATATAGAAAAATATTTTAGGGGCTTGCTGAAAAAAGTTGCTGTCCGTGAACTGGATTGTAATTGTTCATGTGACTTTATTTTTAAAGTTGAAGGCCGAATTCAGGGAACGCCGTGTGCGAGTTTACTCAAAAGTCTCTATTTCTGTTCCGGAGAGAACATCATATCATTCAGGCTTTCGAAAAAACTGTCAACAGCTTCATGGGAAAGTTCCTCTAAGTCGGAAATAGGGGTAACCATGCATTCGTGCGCATGATTGTCTCCATTGACATTCTGATTTGCATTGCTGACAGAAGGTCGTACCTGTTCGATGCTGCTTTCATCTTGAACTTCACTACTCTTCAATCGCAGTGGTGAAGATTCCAGGAATGCCGTCATCAGAATTGGCAGCCTTTGAGTGCAGCACAGTGCGTGAACCTTGGTAGGAACCAGCAGTGTATCTGCATCCACCGGCGCATCCGATTGTAGCGTCAGACAGGTGTCTAACACGCATTCTTCTCCGCATAGCAGACACCTTAGTACAGGTAAAACACACCTTTGCCACATTGGTCGAAATGATAGAAACCAAGTCATGTTTAGGTCTCTAAGCCGGGAGAGTCCCAGGATTTTTGATATCCGGTCCCGGTATCCAATGGCTAGGATCGTTTCTTCCATTGTCGTCAGAGTTTGATCTGTGACATGGGTTGCCATAACGAAAAATAAGGACTAGGAATAGGATTCCTGCAATTAGTCCCAGGATCAGGGGAAGTCCGCCAAAAATCGAATGGACGAAATCTGGAAAAATACCCAGTATGGCTTTGAATGGTGTTAATGCCATCGAAAATACTGTCTTAAATACCTTTGAGACCCCAGTGGTATCAGAAATATTCAAGATTTCGCTTAGGATTTCCGCGAAATGTACGGGGGAATTAGTTGATAGTAATGTATGTATCTCTGCAGTCGTCCTTGCGACTTGTAGATCATACGTTTCTTTTGATGACGTGAGCCTTGTAGGCGTCTGAAGAAGCACTGTTTTCATTCTGCTTAAAGTGTCTATTCGAATAGAAGTAATTTTCAAACCGGGCCATGCCCTTGCCTCCCTGTCTGGAAAGGAGCTGGGGAACAAAGAACGTCCACAGCACTTGACCTTCGCTGTCGTAGTGACGAGATAAGGAGTCCCGGGCATAAGACTGCAGCATCTGCGGTCTACAATAAGAATGTAACTCCCATTATAGAGTCTTTGAAAGAATGGTTCTATTTCAGTTGCAGGTGCGCCTTGCTGGTGACATGAAAGGTTGTATGAATTCCCTTCACAGGCTCCGTGCAAACTAATACCGTTACATAGAAGCGTGCCGCTTAGTGACATAGCACAATTGTTGCCACTAAGAAACACTTTCTGTCCTTTATTACTGATACATGCATGTGAATAAGGCAGGTTCCATGTTGTTTTAAGGTACCCCTTTCCCACTTTCTCGTACATGCCAGCCTGTATATATTTTTGGCAGTATTGAAACCTGAAGGTTGAGATTGGAATATTTATGATTCCGTGGATTATCCATTCACTGACAGGTCGTTCTGACATTGTCATTGGTAATCTTTCTAGTTTTTCAATGCTCAAGATTGTATAATCAGCACCCTTCTGCGCCATACCGATTTGTCTATCAGTAAGGTTAAAGATTTGGAATAGTGACGTTGTGTTGATTAAACGCCAAGGCACGTAGCCTGAACGCAGATTTTGTAACGTCCAGCCAAGCTGTACAATAGAACGCAATTGTGACTGACCATGTTGTAATAACAGTAAGTCTTGCGATAATATATCGATTGCTGAAGACACAATGCTGTCCAATGAAAAAATTCTGGAGGACAGAGTCATTAACCCATTGTCCACTACAGAAAGTGATTTTTCCAAATTAATACGGTCAATTTCCCGTATTCTTTCTGCTGTCTCAATTTGAGTAACCTTCCAGGCCTCATTGTATGCTGCATATACAGAGGCTGCTATGAAACGCTTTTGACGCTGTTTGCGTGGTCCCAGTATGAAATCACGCAAGTCAGCACCATCAGTAAGTAAAGTTAGGTGTTGCTTAATTTCAGGCAGTGTGGAAGTTTGTAGCCATTGAAGGCATAATTTGCCCACACTGTAGGTTGTTATTATCCCTGGGTGATGTCTTTGGGGATATCTAGGGTCTGGCCTGGTCATTTTGAAACCATGTGTTTTATTCAGGAATCTATCTTGACAGTTATTTGTATCTGTGGGCCAGATCAACCATTGTTTCCAATCAGGATGTGTTCTGTTTTGGTTAAGTATATGGTTTATGTCTATTTCTTCATCTGTATCAGAGTTATTGCTAAACATTGTTGGCTTTGGAATAGACAGGTTATTTAAATCTTTGATTTTGGCTAAGCCAAGACAGGTGGTTTGTTGGACAGTGTCATATAAAAATATCATTTGTTCTGGGATCATGCAGGCTCTAAACAAAGCTTCTAAACCCTGTACTTGCCATTCTTTCGTCCCCCAAACACTTTTCAAATCAACATTTTTGTCCCAATAATCAAATCCAAAAGTATTCATTTTTTCAAAGAATGAGTCAGAATAAATCAATTTTGTGTTGGTTATCATGGTTTTGGTCCCTGTCTTGTTTGACAATTTAAAATAAAATGTTTCCGCATTACTTGTGTTAAAACCTGAAAAATATGAATATTTGCCATACACGGTTCTTGAGCTCCCTTTTGGAGGTGTAGCACAATGTTCCCATTGATTAAAATGTAAAACATTTCTAGGTTGTGCAGATTTATGCAAGAAATGGTTACCATAATGGTTATAGCAGTACATGCTGTCATAATTTGTAGAACCCTGCAAATAATCATGTTTTGTAAATTTAGCAGACATTACTAAGTCAGACATCATATTGTTAATACTTTCAAAGTCCCAATCATCAGCAAATGAGTTTAGTTTTGCAAAGTCACTCAAGGAGATCTTGATTTGGTGTGGATATTTCAGGATCTCGACCGGACCATAAATTTCATAGTCAGTGTTGTCCCAGGCTACCCCACCAGGTATTGGAATTGCTGTGAAGTTGGCTGAAGAAAGTTCTGAAGAAAGTTCTCGTTTCTCGACGTGTGAAGATGTGTGTGGTTTGAGGACCAAGTTGATGTTCTGACTTGCTGTGTCCATTTTAGCATATTTTCCCTCAATGAAGCGTCCCAAGGTAAATACCATGATGAGCCAAAGTATGAGGATAAATGCACCAAAACCCACCCAAAATTCAATCCATGGAGAAATCAGATATGTTTCTTTTAGTTGTTTCAAAAGTTCCTTCGCTTTGTCTTTAAAGGATTTTGATGATGGCTGTGTCTTTTGTTCACTGAAGCCGTCAGAGGAATCATCGAAGTTGATGAAGTAACCAGATGCAGTTCTATCAATTGTTCCAATTGGTTCAGGATTTTTGTTTCTTGCATTTTCACTTGGTACTTCAGTATAGATTGGTGTGTCTCTGCTAAATGTTTTTATTTGGGTTTTCAGAGGTCTGAGTTCTATTGCATTGTTGCATAGTCCTTGTTGTTCTTCTTTAGGCGTTTCGAATGTGATGAGCCTCTTTGTTAGGACCTCTGTACTGGTAGCAAACCTTGGTGTTCTGCTACTTATTGGGAGTCCACTTGGCCTACTGTTTGTTATCGGCCACATGTTGTGGTTTTACCAGGTCGATGGATACAACTCGGTTCTCCTTTTTTCCAGCAAGTGGCGGTAGTACAACTGATCTTGTCCCGTTGACAGACAAGACAGGAACTGCTTTTCTGTAAGAAGGCCCAAATTCCTTCTTTACCGCGATCTTCTCCCTGACTAGATCCCCGACTTTTGGAATCCAGACAGGTCTTGCTGGGACAGGTGGTGAATCTTCAGTGGTCGTTGGCTGTTGTTTCAACTGTATGTTGCTCAGGTCTTTTCTTGTTTTGTTTAAGTCCTGCAAAATAGCCAAACGGTCTTTGACATCAAAGCTTTTTTCTGTTACCACTGAAGTCTGACTATCAAGGTCAGAGATCAACATCCTAGTTCCGAATAATAATTCGTACGGACTGAATCCCTTCAGAGAATTTCTTGGCAAGTTATTTAGACTACGTTGGACACTTATTAGATGTTTGACCCACCCAGCTCCCGAACCTAATACCTTTGCCGTTATAGATTGCTTTCTGTCTTGGTTTTTTCTTTACACCATCCCATACCCTCAGGAAGGAAGTGAGAAGATTCCCGCTGGGCTGTGCTCATTTGGCCATTCTTTCCCCCCCCAGGCTGGATTGCCTGAGTGAAAAAAAAATGGTCGAACGTAGCATGCTCTTAGCGTATATGCCATTTAGACTCGCAAATCTTGTATAACAGTCCGGACGTCAGCCGAGTGCTGTGGATCTACATTATAAGTGGGAATTAGCCTGTATATGTTAATCGCAAGCCATTCTTTTTGCTGGTAATATTATCTGCCTTGATACGACGAGGTATTAAACTGCTTCTCTCCCCACTGCGATCTCTGTTGCAGTTTGGGCAGTTTTTTACAAACATGGTGTAGTGCAGGCTCATGCCTGGCCACCAGTACCGTGATTGTAATTCTTCCAGAGAATCTTTTAATTTATGGTGTCTGAGACCCTCGCCCATGTGTGCGTCTGCGATTAACAAGTTTCTCCTGTCCATGTTTGGAATCACTCTATCCCCCACTCCAGGGATTCGAGCAAAAGGAATGGAGTTTGCATCTATGATGTATGTGTAATTGAGTGGATAGTTGATCGGTAACGCTGAGCAGTCGCCTTTTGATGACGTTTTCACCGCCAGCAATGTTTCGCCGTCAATGCATTTTAATGTACGCTTTTTCCGATCTACGGGAGCCGGTTTACTGGCTGCCGCTGCGGCTGTTTCAGCCAATGAATTCCCTACAACGTGAACGCCATCACGCTGGTGACTCAGTGAGTGTGTCACGTGAGTCTTTGGTAGTTCTTTTTTCAAAAGAGCTACCTGTTCCCAGAGCAGTCTCTGCTTTATTGGTGCATCCGTGTCATCTTTGTAACCGTTCTGAATCCAGGTCTGCAAATCCTTGTTATATGCTTTGACGCAGAAATATGAATCTGACACTATAAGTGTCGGGAATTCGCGATCCGCATTATCTAGCGCCATTTTCAAAGCTAATATTTCAGTTTGTAGTTCTGAATTAGTTTCTACTGAGTGTGATTTTGTTAATAGAGGTCTTAGTTTACCTCCGTGCCACACTTCTTTTGTAATCTCACATGTGGGATTGTATGCATGTTCTCCCCAAACGGAGGGTTGAGCATGTCCGTCTGTATAGATTACACAGGCGTAATGTCGTAGAGGCAGAATGTCGATTGGCAGAGGATACGTCTTTTCATATTTTAGATTTTTTAATTCTTCTACTTCTGGATCAAAGAAGTAATATACTTTGTCCGTTGTGATTGAATTTACCCATTGTAACCATTCTGGATCCAATGTTGTTGTTGGTAAATTACACGGTGTTGTTAATGCCTCAAAGGCTGATTCAGCTGTTCTGACTGTGATATGTCTACCGTCAGCTATGTCTTTTTCTCTAGCTATTGCGGTTTGAACTGCTTGAACAATTTTTCCTTTGTTGTTGAATCTCTGTTCAGCTTTTGTGTACAAATGTGATTTGAATGCAATTGGTACCTTATCTCCCTCATTAGAGGTTAGGTATGTGAATCCGCATCTCCCTGGGATGACTCGGATCACAAGGTTGCGTGTATTATCACGGGTTTCTAATTTTGTTTTAATTAGCATGTCTGTTTGTAAGGATCTCAAAATTTCTGTGTGTGTTTGAGTCCAACTGGATCTTTTAAAGTCTGGTTTAATTAGATCATAAAGGGGTTTGACCCTTTCTGCGTAATTTGCAATGTATGTTCTTCCGAAATTTAGGAAGCCTAGAATTGACTGTAGGTTTTTTAGTGTTTTAGGAGCTTGGATTACGGCACATTTCTCTAGGAAATTGTCTGCCAGGCTTTTACCTTCACTTGATAACTCATATCCTAAGAATAGGACCGTCAGATGGGCAATTCTGGACTTTTTGAAGTTGAATTTGTAACCCTCTGCAGCGAACCCAAGTATTATGGTGTTCACTCTTTTCAAGTGAGTATCCAAGTCATCATCTGTTAAGTAAATGTCATCGACATAAGATAATGCTTCATCATCATATTGTTGTAGTAATTCTGTTACTCTCGCTGAGAATACCCCCGGGCTATTCTTGTACCCCTGGGCTAACCGACAGAATTGTTTTTGAGTGCCATTTACTGAGAATGCAGTTAAATATCTGCTCTCTGGTGCTATGTTTTGACAAAAGAATCCGTTGGAGATGTCCAAGGTTGTTTTGTATTTTTTGCGCACTATGTTATTCATTAGTGCAGCACTGTGTGAGTTTTGCACTGCAAAAGTTTTGCAACATGTGTTAAGGTGTCGGTAATCCAAAACTAGACGGTACGAATTGTCCGGTTTGGAGACCGGAAACAAAGGATTGTTCATTTGTGAGGTGCAAGTTTCAATCACCCCCTGGTATTCTAGCTGATCTAGTATTTCATTTACTTGTTTTTTAGCTTCTTGCTTAATTGGGTACTGCCTTTGTGCAGTAGGTTGTGATTTTAACTGGATTTTGTGAGGAGGAGAATCCTCATCCCATCCTACATGATTTTTATATAAAGCAGGTGCTAAGGCCACTGCCCACTTTCTAGCAAGTGTGTATTTTTTATGAATCGGTATTTGATTCGAGAAGGCAGGCATAATTACTTCTTCGCCATGAGGGCACTCCCTGACAAACTCTGGTGGCCAGTCTTTTTCAGCAAGAAGGATGTCATAGCCCTTGGAGAGGTTATCCCAAAATAGTCCCCTAATTTTCCTAGTCTTATCTCCCTCTATACGTAATGTTATCTCGTATATCTTGTGGGGCTTGCTAACTCTGGTGTCTGCAGTTTCCACTTGAAGATATTCATTCGTGTCCACTGTCTCCAGATGATTCATAAGGACTTTGCGAGCTATGCTCACCTCTGCTGCGCTGTCTAGCATTGTCTGAGCCCACTCTCCGTTTTTCAGTTGTGTCCTCAGTATTCTCTGCATTGTTAACTACCTTGATACTGGCTACCTTCTTTTTGGGAAATTGTAATTTCTTTTTCAGTTGAGCAGGTTCCTTGTCTTTGGACTTGGCGTGCTCTTCTGATCGTCCTCTTCTTTCCGATTTCTGCGAGGAATTCTGAAAAGATTGAGAGGGACGTGTATCAATGTCTTGATATCTATCAGGTTTTTTAATATTATCCCTATTTCTAAGGTTATATCTATTCCCAGAGGGTTCACTCTGGGGTGACCTTTGTCTCGGGTTTGGAGATTTCTCTCTTCGCCTAGGAGACCTTCCTCTGGACTGGAATTTCTTCTCTTTAGGATTGGATTGTTTGTTTCCATCCCAGTTCTTTTTTGGTGAATTATTATTATTAAAAAATATTTTTTCTGGACTTGTAGTCAGTTGCGGTTTTACTGGTATTCCACCTAGACTATCTCTGCCTAGTTCTTCATAGGATTTTTCTATGATTCTGGCAATTTCAGCTGGTTGGTCTGCTATATCTGTCTCTTTTAACCTCTGGCGGATCGCCACGTTTGCTGCTTCACCCTTTATATTGGCTAGTAATATAGCCGAGACCTGCTTGAAGTCTTTTAGTAATTTCATACCAAGAGTTAAAGCAGGTTCTGGACCGTATTCATCTTGAATTTGTTTTAGCACATCTGGTATTACCGAAATGGATGGAACACCGTGCGTTTTTGTGTAGATGGAAGCAAAGACTGTACCCCAAGTGTCACAGTCCTCAATGTGTGGTGCGATTCCCATTGGGAGACATATAGTCAGAATTCTGTGTTTTTCCAATGGGGTGGTGTCAGGAAACACCGCCTCTATTTGGGTAATTTTCTGTGCCAACCAGAATGGTATTTGTTCCCGTTTAGCTGGAACTTTACCTAGGCAGGATTGGATGTTCTGTGGTGTAATGTTATTTGTGTTCCCCTGGTGAGGGGTCAGCTGTGGAAGTTTAATCGCTGGCTGAATTGTTGAAGTCCGCATTACATACTGAACTAATTGTCTGTGAATTTTTAGTAGTTGTTTTAGCTGTATTAGCAGCTCTGCTGCAGGCATTCTTTCGATGTCTGGATATGGTGTGTATCCGGCTAGGACCGGCCACGTTGCTCCTGGTCTTCCTAAAGGACCGAGCCTTGTAATGTGATTATTATGTTTTAGGGCGCCATCAAATAGGAGCAAATGCTCTTGGAATTTGAGTGGTACTTCCACCTCCTCGAAAGGAGTGTACTCATTAGGAGGTTCCTCTACTTTGTAATAGTGGAAGTACTTTGTTATAGTATTAGCTGCTGGAAAATGTATCCATGTATAGTATACCTCTGTCTGCCGATATTCGTGTGCCTCGATTACGAATATGACTGTGCCACCTCTAGGTGTCAGTCCATTTTCTATAAGTTTTAAGGTTATAGATCTCCTTTTGGCGACCGGAATGAGTATTATATCCGCGTCTGCTGCTTGCATGGTAGCATCAGCATCTGCTATTTCAGTAGCTAATCTAGTAACCTCTCGTTCTTCATCGCTGTTCATTTTGCTGACAGGATGGTATTATGTTTATTTGTAGATCAGGTTTCTTTATGGAAACAGAGATTAGATGCACAATATTTTGGAACTGTTTTATCCTTCAACGTTGACTAGACCAAGAACCATACATAGGAGTTCCCTCCTGCGAGGTTTTGGAGGATATTATAACCTTTCACCCACTCCAGACGTCTTTGGAGTATTTGGGAAAAGGGGTCTGAGTGAGAAAGCACGACTGAGTTACTCTAAATGTCTTACGTTAGTTTTATCGCCCTTTCCAAACGCGTTGGGCGCCATGTAGTGTAGCTCCTATTTTCCCAATAGGCTCTGCGCATTGGAATAGTACCTACAGCAGTAAAGGCCTAAGCCAGACGTTAACTAGGTCTACTACTGTCGATGCTAGACTTAATTTTTGGGTTTGCCAGCTAAGCTCAGAGTTCGCTAGAAACTTTCTCGAATGTTCAAGGAAGGATTAACTTCCCTGATTAGACAAGAAGGGATTTAGTTTCTGACAACCATAGAACATGACAATTTTGCTCTCCCCTAATCAAGAGTCAATCTCAAGAGTCGTGTGAGCACAAGGCAATTATTTTACTCAGTCAGTACGTGCATTCTTAGTCTCATCAGAATGTAGAGAAAAGGAAGAGACGGGCGTGTTCAATAAAAGATGTTATTTATTGATCAGTCTCTTTTCTCGTACAAGAGAAATGGATCGATATTATTGCAATACTTATAGTTAAGTAAAGTGCATACATTAGAAGCAATAGTATAAAATAATACTGTAAAAACATTGATATGGTTTCTGAGCCATATGATGTTTTAAAATGATTAAAATATATTTACATACACATATACATTGGACTAAACGTACTCAACTGGTGTTTCTAAATACGCCTACCCCGTGTACCTGACCTAAGTCTAATACGTGGGCGGGAATAGAAAGTTACAGTTTAAGTTAAGTTTGTTTTTGCCAAGTGAATAACTAAAGAATTCTCTAGGAGGGGTTATTCAGTTCTGTACCTGGAATTTAGGATGAGTGAGGAATGGTATCTCTTTCTCTGCTCTCGATATTCCAGGCTGCCTGCGAGGGCTACCCAGAAGCGCCGGTGCTGGGTCTCTCGGCTTGAGATAGCAGCGCGTCTCTCAGCGCGTCAGGAAGGCGGGGCTGCTGCCTGCGGGGTCTGCTTCTGCTCTCGGCTTCGGCAAGTATGGCTGCTCCGTCTTGTCACCACGCGTGTGTTTGCATAGGGCAAGGTCGGCAATATTTATACCTTAAAGGTGCCGGGATTGACGTAAGGATGGACATAGGTACGTCAATAAAGATGTCATACGACTTGCTCGTTAGCACATTCTTTACTAAAGTTCTCTGTGAAATCAAAACAATGGCCGCACGGATTATCCAGGTTGTCATAGGTTTGATTTGTTATGAGAACGTCGTATGCCTTATCAGGGGCTGGAGGAATGTCGCTTGTCTAATTAGATCTCAAGCGTTATGACCTAATCAGATAACACGTTCCTGTGCCGTAGTGTGACTGCGTCAGATAACGGTATCTGCATCATGGGGGATTTCTTGCCTCATGGGCTGACTGTTAGTTGACTAGCTAGGTAGTTTAACCAGAATAGGGTCAGGAATAGGGGGATCGATTCAGAACCTATAGAAATACACGACAACACCTACGCCAGAAAAGGGGCAGTAGCCCAGGCTCCAGCATTATATACAAATCATGTAGGATGGGATGAGGATTCTCCTCACCATAAAATCCAGTTAAAAACTCAACCAACTGCACAGAGGCAGTATCCAGTTAAGCAAGAAGCTAAAAAACAGGTCAGGGAGATCTTAGATTAACTTGAATACCAAGGGATGATTGAAACATGCACCTCATCAATCAACAATCCTTTGTTTCCTGTCTCCAAACCAGACAATACATATCATCTAGTTTTGGATTACAGACATTTAAACTCTTGTTGCAAAACATGTGCAGTACAAAATGCACACAGTGCAGCAGTAATGAATAACATTGTGTGTAAAAAATATAAAACCACATTAGATATTTCAAACGGTTATTTCTGTCAAAATATCGCACCAGAAAGCAGGTACTTGACCGCTTTCTCAATTATGGGGACACAGCGTCACTTCTGTTGTCTCCCCCAGGGATTCAAGAATAGTCCGGGGTTATTTTCAGCCAGAGTGACAGAGTTACTACAAACGTATGATGATGAGGCATTATCTTATGTCGATGACATCTATCTAACAGACGATGACTTGGACAGGCACTTGAACAGAGTGAACCCCATAATACTTGGTTTTGCATCTGAAGGGTACAAATTCAACCTTAAAAAACCAAGAATTGCCCACCTCAATGTCTATTTTCTAGGATACGAGTTATCAAGTAAAGGCAAAATCCTGGCAGCCAACTTTTTAGAAAAGTGTGCGCTGCTCCAACCTCCAAAACGCTGAAAAACGTACAGTCAATTCTAGGTTTTCGGAATTTCGGAAGAACATACATTCTAAATTATGCAGAAAGGGTTAAACCTCTCTACGAATTAATCAAACCTGATTTTAAAACAACAAATTGGACTCAAAAACGCACAGAAATTTTGCATTCAGTGCAAACAGACATGTTAGCAACATCACATTTACAGACATGCGTAAACTTACGCAACCTTGTACTCAGAATAATCCCAGGAAGATGCGGATTTATGTACTTAACCTTTAATGAAGGTGAAAAAGTACCAATTGCTTACAAATCACACTTGTACACACAAGCTGAAATGAAATTCACTTCAACAGAAAAAATTCTGACAGCGGTTCAAACTGCAGTAGCAAAAGAGAGAGCTCTCGCACAGGGTAAACGCATAATGGTTGTTACTCCTGTACCTGCCTTAGAGGCATTGACAAAAGCAAGCATTCCAAATGCGAAGGCTTTACATCCAAGATGAATACAATGGATTAACTCCCTTGCTGCAACAGACGTTGAATACTTTTTTGACCCCTACTTGAAAACTCAAGAATTTCTACAATACGAACAAGAATGTCCTCTGCCCACTGAGATTCTGCCTCTAGAACAGTACGAATGTATAATTTATATGGACAGATCAGCACAGCCCGCAATTAGGAGTAAACAAGCTTATAGAACTGCGTGCGCGATTGTCAAAGGTCGCTGGCGCGATGGTAAATTCAGAACTATGGTCACAAAAACACAATCTCTCGGAGACTGCACAGCTCAGTGAGCTGAACTACAGGCTTTTAAGATGGCGCTTGAAAATACCGATCGCGAATTCTCCACACTCATAGTGTGTGATTAGTATTACTGCGTCCAGTCCTACAATGAATACTTGCAGAACTGGGTTCAAAACGGTTTCAAAGATGCAAAAGGTGGCACAATCAAGCATAAGTTGCTTTGGGAACAGGTAGTTCAATTACAAAAAGAACTACAAAAGACTTGGTAATCCATACACTGAGTCATCAGCGTAATGGCGTTCGCGTTGAAGGGAATTCATTGACTGATGAAGCCGCGAAGGCAGCTGTGCAAACAGCTTCCGTAGCTGCAATCACTCATTCAAAAACAAAAATAGACAGCGAAATAATGCAGGCTGTCACCGCTTCCAATAAAGACATCGGTAAAACGTTGCCGAAAGGTTTTCCACTCAAATACTGATATATAACTGATGCAAATAATGTTCCTTTTGCTCAAATCCCTGGAGTGGGAGATAGAGTAATTACAAACATGGAACATAGATTAGGACTAATTTTAGCAGCACATGAAGGGCTCGCCTCTGCACATGCAGGTGTTTCCGCTACAGTGTCATTATTAAAACAAAGATACAGGTGGCCGCTCATAAGGAAACAGACCAGAAACTATATTTTGGAATGTGAAATCTGCCAAAAAATGAAAGTTTCAACAGTGAAACGCCCAGCGCAGACGCCCCTTCTAATGTCAGATAAACCATTAGCATGTGTTTACCTGGACCACTGTGGTCCCTTACAAAGGGATGGCAACTATAAATATATCATGATCGCAGTAGATTCATGCTCAAGATTCATTTGGATGTGGCCTCAGCGCTCGGCTGACGCCCAAACTGTTATTAAAGATTTGAGAGTCTTTATCGGCACGTACGCAATTGGCACCCTACATTCTGACCAGGGTCCTGTGTTTAGCTCTCGAGCTTACAAAGAGGCCATGGCCAATCTGGGCGTTGCATTTCAGTACTAAAGTCCATTCCATCCTGAGGGAAATTCTGTAGTGGAAAGAAAAAACCAGGACATAAAGCAATCTATAACAGCTAGGGTAATAGGCTCGGGTGACGGGTGGGTAAAACATCTAACTTAGTTTAAACAATCTGCCAAGAATTTCTCTGGGTGGAATCACTCCATATGAAATTCTTTTTGGTACTAGAATGATTATCGAAGACCTCTATTGTCATACTTCAGTGGTAGAACCAAAACCCTTTGATATCAAAGACCGTTTGGCTGTTTTACAGGACTTAAATGAAACAAGAAGAAGTCTAAGCAACACATTAGAGAAGCCAACGACCACTTAGGAAAAACCACCTGTCCCAGCTAGGCCTGTCTGGATTCCAAAGATTGGGGATCTAGTCAGAGAAAAGATCGCGGATAAGAAGGAATTTGGGCTTTCATACAGAAAACCAGTACCTGTGCTAGCAATCCACGGATCAAGAACAATGTTACTGCCGCCTCTTGCTGGAAGAAAGGAGAACCGGTTTGTATCAATTGACCTGATAAAACAAGATCATGTGGCCGATAATAAGTAGTAGGCCCAGTGGACTCCAAAGATGTAGCAGACAACCAAATCTTGCTACTATCCATGAGGTTCAAACTGAGAGACTCATCACCTTTGAAGAATCTGCAGTAAAAGAAGGACTATGCAACAAAGCAATGGAACTTGTTCCTCTTGAAACCCAAATAACAGTTCGTCAAGACACTCCTGTCTACAATGATATAGCCTAGGACTATACTAATATGACAAGGGACCAAGCAGCTCCAGCAATTTCGAGTAATCCAGATGCAATACCAACAATTGACAGTACTGCCCCCGGCTATTTCATCAACTTTGATATGTTTTCTGAGGATCCCAGTGAGCCCGAAACAACGCCAGCAAAGAAAACTTTCAAAGACCAAGTAACAGAACTTTTTCAGCAACTAGAAAAGACTTATCTGGTTTCACCATGGAATGAATTTTGGATTGTGTTAGGCGTACTTTTTCTCCTACTTTGGCTCATTCTTGTATTAAGTTTGGGAAAGCTGATAGATGGAAAATATAGTAAAATGGACACAGCAAGTAAGAACATCAACTGGCTCCTGAAAAAACACACATCATCTCATCGTGAACAAAGAGACCTGTTATCAGTGAACATCACAGCTGTTCCTATACCTGGTGGTATTGCAGGGGACAGAACTGATTATGACATTTATGGTCCTGCCGAGCTGTTGAAGATTCTACATCAATTTAAGGTTTCTTTGAGTGACTTTGTTTCACCCAGCACATTTTCTGATGTTTGGGACTTTGAGAATGTTAATAATATGATGTCAGATTTAGAGATGTCTGCAAAATTTACAAACCATGAATATTTAGAAGGTCCATCAGATTATGAACTAATGTATTGTTACAATCACTATGGTCATCATTACTTGCACAAATCTGCAAGCCCTAGAAATATTAATACTTTCAATCAATGGGAACATTGTCCAACGCCACCAAAAGGTAGCTCAAAAACATTCTATGAAACATTTCCATACTTCTCAGGTTTTAATACCACAAATCCGGAAACATTTTATTTTAAAAATGTTAATAAGACAGGAATGAAAGGTATGTTAACAAATACAAAGCAAATTTATTCAGCAGCCTTTTATGCCCAGCTGTCCTCGTTAGGTTTCAACTTCTGGAGTGACAACAAAGAAACAAAAACTGTCTGGGGCTCAAAAGACTAGAGAGTACAGGAAATAGAAGCTTTATTTCAATCCTATATTATTCCTGAACAAATAATGTTTTTGAATGACACTGTTCAACAAACATCCTGTCCTGGCCTAGCCAAGATAAAATATTTAAACAAACCGTCCATACCTGTACCTACAGCTGATAGTAAAAACACTTCAGAGGGAGGGGTCGACGTAACATCGATTTTACTCAAAAACAGAACTGATCCTGATTGGAAAAAATGGTTAATCAGGCCCACAGACACGAATAACTGTCAATATAGATTCCTGAATAAGACACACGGGTTTACAGTAACTAGGCCAGACCCAAGATATGTCCAGAGATAACATCCAGGGATAGTAACAACATACAGAGTAGGAAAACTATGCCTCGAATGGCTACACAAATCTACACTTACAGAGGTTAAACAACACTTAAGTTTACTTAAAGATGGCGTTGATTTGAGAGACTTCTTACTAGGGCCTCATAAACCACGTCATAAACGTTTCATATACGCCGGTATTTATGCTGCTTATAATGAAGCATGGAAAGTCACGCGAATGGAAACTGCAGAACGAATATGAGAAATTGATTGTATTAATTTAGAGAAAGCCCTCTCTGTAGTTGATAATGGGTTAATAACTCTGTCATCCAGAATGTATTCTTTGGGCAGCATTGTATCCTCTGCCATAGACATAATGGAACAGGACTTGCTCATATTACAACATGGACAGTCTCAATTGCGTTCTATAATGCTGCTAGGCTGGATGTTACAAAATCTTCGTTCAGGCTATGAGCCTTGGCGTCTAATCAACACCACGTCATTGTTTACTGGATTTAACCTTACAGATAAACAAATCTCTTTGGCACAAAGGGGAGCAGACTATATGGTGCTGAGCACAGAAAAACTGGAAAGATTACCATTGACTGTTTCTGAGAAACCAGCCATAGAATGGATAATACATGGCACCATTACGTTGCCAGTGACGATTTTCCAGTTTCAGTATTGCTTGAAACACATACCAGCAGGCCTGTATGAAAGGTTGGGTAAAGAATACATAAAGTCAACCTGGGATTTACCATACACACAAAAATGTTGGAGTGGGGGAAAAGAAGTATTTCTTAGTGGTACACAATGTAACAGCGCATTAAGCGGTGCACTTCAAAGTCAGGGTATTCATTTACATGGAGCCTGTGATGGTTCTTCCACCAACTTATCCTGCCACCTGCAAGGTTCTCTGGCAGCAGTGATATATCCAATTTTTAGGCAGCTTTTCAATGGGAGCTACATAATGTTGAATGATCACAGCTGTTGTGGAATGATGCCAGGAATAGCCTATCTCGTAACTGTGTCAGCCAGGGTCACTTGTTGTATGCAAGTATTGTTTCCTCAAGCTAAGACAGATGGGGAGTGGCCGCTATGGCTTTTACTGAACATCTCTTCTATTCGAATTGATACTTTAAGCAGAATGAAAGCCATTCTTTTACAAAAACGGTGCCACTGACCTCGTCCAAAGAGACGTATGAACTGCAAGTTGCAAGGTCCTCTGCAGAGATACACGCCCTTTTACCCACAAACTGTCCAATACATTTCGTAGAAATGTTAGGTCGTATCTTAAACATGTCTGATACCAGTGATATTTTACATGTATTTAATAAAAAAAATTCCGGACTGTTAGCACCTTTTGATGCAGTCCTCTGCATTTTTCCTAACTTCGTGCACTCTGTGTTTGGCTGCCTGCCTCTTATTATGGGACTTGTAGCAGGAATACTATTCTTGTTCCTTCTGCTCCGATATTGCAAGTCCGGTCAGCAACGACACCAATATTACCATCGAGAACACTCTCCTGGCAATGAAGTGTCGTGAGCGCATGATACAGATCCTCGGCCTGGCTCGTTTAAGAGATCTGAATACCACATTGTCTCTATCATTCAGACCAATCTGGCAAGATTGCATCTTACCTGTTCTACGATGTCTGCTATGTGGAGAAGAATGTGTGCTAGACATTTGTCTAACACTTCCATCAGCACTGCCAACAGATGTTGACGCTTTGCTTGGTTCGGTAACGGCTCATGCATTGCGTTGTCCCCAGCGGCTACCAATCCTGATGATGGCATTCATGGAGGTCTCACAAGCACAACCAGCTGACGGTGAGATACGAGGACCAACAGGCACACAGGTACCATCTACTGGGAACATTGCTAATGCGACTGACGCTGACAGCGATGCTTCTCATCTGTGTACAATTGATCTGCTTAACGAGGTAGTCCAACTTTCACCTACTGTGGTAGACAATTTCTTTGCCAGCTTAAAAGATTTGATGTTTTCTTCTAACAACGAGAATGACCTTTGAAGTAAGCACACAGCGTTCTATGGGACTCTGTATTCAACCTTAATTTTTCAAAACAAAAACGTCCAACTTCTGAACTCCATTTTTCTACGATTAGACGTTTTCCAAAATTAGACTTTTTTTTGGGCACAAAGTAATCTGCGTAAAGTAGAACTATTCTTAGAGAACAAGAATTTGTTGACACACTTCCAAATGACAATATTTTGTCCACAACCTAAAACAGTTTATATATTCTGTCATGGAATGGTCTCGACATTTCTTCTGTATTTAAGAGCCATTTCATAAATGTTATTTCATGCCTCATTCTGATAAGCATTTTTCAAATGTTACACTACATGCTTTGAATGAAAATATTGCTTTTTTTAAATGCGTACAGCATTTCAAATGCATTTTATGTATTTTGGGTGGGATTGTAAACACATGCTTTAGATATGTTTTTGCTTAGTATTTAGTAATATCGAATATAATAAAGTGCAGTGGGTGTTGTATAGCGTTTTAGGACCCTAGTGTAATTTTCCCGATTTATGCCCTTAAATAGGTATAGTTCACCTTGCCCTTATATAGGCATAGAAATCATAACCATATTTAGACATAACCCATCCTGTCCAAATACAGGCACTAGTTCCAAAAAGCCACAACGATTTCTTGGAAAACTCTACTTCAGCAGTCAGGGACATCCCCTTCCTTGAATATTGATTTGTCCTAGAAATCATGGCATTTTCAAAGAACTAACGATCCCTTGGGGTTCTTTGGTGATGTTATTATGTCCGACTTTACGTCAAACCAGGCACCTTCAAGGTATAAATATGCCCACACTTGCCCTAGAAAACACACAGTGGTTTGGAACAGTTTGACTATCTACTTGCCCGACGCAGCTCTCTACAGCAAGTGCCGAAGGAAGCCGACCCTCCAGCTGACGCACTGACAGAGAGGCTGCCTTTCTCTTGCTGAGAATCCAGCTCCAGTGTTTCCAAGCTCCCCTGGTGGGGTGTTGAGAAACCGAGTCCCGAGACAGAGATACCAGACCTTCTTAATTCTGAACCAAAGAACAGAGCTGATTAGACCCTAAGAGAAATCTTGGATAGATTCTTGGCAAAGAAACTAAACCTGTGCTACACCACACTTACTTCTTCCCTCGTACTAGACTTAGATTAGGTACATCGGGGTAGGCGTATTTTAGAAGCACCAGTTGAGTACTTTTTAGTCTTTGTTATTTATGTATGTATTTTATGGCTTAGAAACCATACCATGCTTTTACAGTATTATTTTATAATACTCTTCTTGCTGTACGCTTTATACTTTACAGCCAGTATTACGATTGTAGCAGCTCATTTCTTCTGCATGAGAAAGAAGACTGTTCAATAAATAATTTTATTGAAAATGCCTGTCTCTCTATTTCTCTGCACTTCTGATGAAATGAAGCATGCATGATTGACTGATTGAAATATCTATCTATTGTTTCCACGACTCTGAAGATACGTTTTATCTTGGGGAAACAAAGTTGTCATGTTTATGCAGTTGTCAGAAACTAATTCCTTCTTGTTTATTCGAGAAAGTTTCTAGTGACCTCTGAGCTAGCTGGCACTCACAATTAAGTCTAATATATTCGATAGACACCTAGTCGACCTAAGTCCTACGTCACATCTATAGGATATATTATTCTAATGCGCAGAGCCAATTGGGAATAAAGGAACTACACTACAGCACAGTGCGTACAATCATCCGCACTGTGCAATCAGTGCGAACAGTATTTTGCACAGGGCACTACGCAGTCCACGTAGCTACACGTAGCTCGCGTAGTGCGAAGTGCACTTCAAGTAGCACTACTACTCGAACTACGTCCAGGGTTAGTAATAACAACCTTCACATCATGATTTTTTCAGCAATTACATTTTGAAATACCATTCCCATGTGCCTCTGTGCCATTTTCCTCTCTATGGTATTGTATGTGGCCACCAAATATTCCGATGTTTTGAAAACATTTAGTTGAATTATTGGTTCCATCAATATCCTTGAACTGGTATCACTTTTTAACCACTAGATTTAGTTTTTTAGACTCATGTTTATTTTTTTGAAAGTATCTTCCCCATGCCTGATTGTTCTTCTGTGTTCTAAATTGTATCCTGAAGTCTCAATCCATTTTTTACAGCTTACACATAAAACACTTATTTTAATTTAATGTATTTCCTTATCAGCCATTATCAGCCTGGCGCACTTGTAAAAAAATCCATTTAGTATTCTCTTGTACCTTGTATTTGAACATATGCTTTCTTATCTGGACGATATGTTTTTTTTTTAAGGAATTTCATAAGTGTATCTCAGTTTCAGTAACTACCATTAGGATTATTCGTTGTTTTGTGTATTTTGACCTTGGCAAACAAGTACTTATGGTCTGTCTAGTCATTAGCCTTAAATTGGAAGCTTAGAAAATCAATTTCAAAGACTACAATTCAGCTTAATTGGTGTGCTTACAATTAGAAGGAAACTAATTTCTTGAGCAGTCATTAATCCGTTGCTGTAGGATTGTCTCTTCGATAAATTAAAAATTAGGCTCTACAATTCTGGTAGTTTATGTTAGGCAACATAAAAAATATTTCTAGAAACTCAGACTTTCATTTGTACAGTGGTATAGGCTTTGGACTCTTATGCCCAACTACAATGTTGCTTGATTTATAGGGCATGCCTACATATTGTTATTGTTATTATTCTAGTTTCTTTTGTCACTGGTAAATCTATTTCTGCCCCTATCATATGGGTTACCATTAGTAGAGTTCCATTACCTTTGTCACACGTACCAGACATCAAGCCTTCATTTGACTGAAACTATCAAACCATCGAATATTTCCCACTTACATTTGTAGCTGCAAAGTTTACTGAGTTCCTCAAAATGCTGAGAGTTTGTGTACTTCTCTTATCTTATCTTTTATCCCCTTTAGCCGTACTGTTTTCCTTTCTGTAGTTTCCTTACCTTCATCAGTATTGTTAATCCTTTCACCAAGCTTCTGCTTATACAAGCTGGTACACATGTGAAGCGCTTGGTTAAAGTCCTACAGATTCCATTCAGTACCACCTCCTGCCCATCAGACTTCTCAATCTTTTGCTTTCTATATGACATCTACATCCCACAAATGCATTCTCATGTTCTATTGCTCCTGTTTTATTTCCCTGGAATCTACCTTCTCCATGTTTGTTAGGTCAATGTATTTGACCAGGACTTTTGTACCCTCACCATTCCGTGGGCAAGGTATAATTCAATCATACTGCACTTTTGCTCCCAGGATACCTAAGGCAGATATCCATATACCTTACTTTTTGTTCTTTTGAACACATTGAAGCAAAGCACCCGGTCCCTGGCCTGAATATACACAAATATTCCCTGGAGCCAGTTCCTTCTCAGTGTGAGACAAAGAGATAAAGCAGTACCCTGTCTTAACTTTAATTCAAGCATTTAGGGAGTGCCAATCCCCATCTTATCACACAGCTCATATGGCTGTCATTTTGGGTAAATATACCATCCCAACATGGAATGTGAGAGGCCTGGAGTCCATCCAAAAAGAGCACATGATGCAAGCCTTCCTGAGATGTCGGGGGCTGACATTGCCCTGCGACAAGAAACACACCTGGACCGGGTGGAAATTCTATGCCTACGGTGGCAGTGGAAGGGATAGTGGAGGAGATAGGTATATGCCACGGAGTACTCAGCCCTTGCCCCCGTAGTGCTAGACTGGGTTGAACCAGTAATGCCATTTTGGGAACTCTCTACTCATACTGACAAGGAGGAAAGGTACGCATTGGTTTCAGGCCCACTGGATGGCATACATATCTGTTTGGGTTACATCTATTCACCGAACACTGGCCAAACACAGTTCTTAGATACCTCAACAATGGTATTAGCGCAGTTTGCACAACAAGCACACGTAGGGTGGCAAGGGGGGTTGATTGTTAGGCTGGCTCATATCGGCGGAGCATAGATGCCAGCCTGTAACAAAAGAATCTCGGTCTACATACCCAAGAGAAACCTCCGTTCCGCCGACCTCGCCCTTGCCAAACTCCGACGTTTCCGCAGAGCAAAAGTGGTTGGAAGAACTTTCTCTTATATCGCAGCTAAGACCTGGAACGAGCTCCCGATTGACATCAGATCCACTCTGCACATCTTCAGGAAGGCCCTCAAGACCTGGCTCTTTGACAGATCAGAGCTGCTCTCCACTCTAGCGCCTTGAGACCCTTAAGGGTGAGTAGCACGCTTCAAAATACCCTGATTGATTGAGGAAGGAGGACGGCAGTACTGTATATTCGCAGGTAGCCATCCACGATGTCTTTAACAGACCCTATTTTGAGCTCTACCAATCACAAGTGGCAGCCACAAGGGAACACATTGAGCCCTTCCTGAACTGAGTCCATTTACCAGCCCTGTCAGGAGACAATAGCACAACTTTATGGGGATCGATTACAGAAGCTGATATTAGGAAGGCACTGTAAGAGCTAGCTAGGGGGCAGAACCTTGGACACTAAAGGCCTTCCTGCAGATTTCTATCAGGAATATGCCATAATTCTGTCTCTCTGTCTGGTGGCGCTGTATCTGGAGGCCTATGAAAGAAGGCTGTACCTGGACACTGCTCCAGAGGTACTCATGGTGTTGATCCCAAAGCCGCCTAAGGATCCAGCTGACGTGGCCTCCTATAAACCACTATCTATGCTGAAGCTTTTTTTTAAAGAAACAATTTTCCTGAAAACAGTTGCTCATCTAAGGTATACATCACATGCACAGTGAAACCCAATTTCCAGCCCCCACATCTTTGCCCACAAGCAGGCCCTCAGGTCTGAACAATCCCAGTCTCAACCACCCAAACCATAGAGTGACCACCATTTCCTCCAAATGTTCTCATATTTACAGGGACAACCCCTGGCTCTACATATCATTTCCTCAATTTTGGCCTACCAACCCATGCTTTTGTACATGTTGTTTTAGATGGGACAGCTTGTTTCCACTGCCTTGCTATATCTCTTTTAGCCACCACAGTGCATATTCCCACAAGGGCCCTATGTCTCCTGGCCCAACCCATGTCTTCCTATATTCCCAGCAGTGCAACCAACCAGAGCCTTGCTGATATCGCCAGGACATATGGTGCCATGTATGTGTCATGCCAGTCAGCTTTGGTCCACTGTCCCCACACACCCCTCCCACTTGTCCCATCGGGGGATCAATCAGGCAAGGGCAATTTTATACTTGTGTTTTATATATATGTGAAATCCTATCTCTTCCCAGGGGGCCCATGTGCAAACGCACATCTCGTAGGTTGTTTTCTGGGACGTCATCTAAGTTTCTCTGTTACTTGTATAATGCATGGATAAGTGGTAGGTACCTAAAAAATTGGGAAGCAGGCATTTACAAGTCCTCAGACAGACTTTGAAAGGTCTTGATATGATTTCACTCCCACAGATCACCAACTTCAATATTCATATATAGTGCAACCCTTTAAAGCCTTCTAAGTTTGATACTTGGCCCAGCCATCGACCCTCCCATAAGGGGGTTTCATGTGTCAATTTTCGGTCCCAGACTATCTATTTTACTGTCGCTCTCCATAGCCGGAATACCACCTGGGTCAGCTCTGGGTCACCTCTGGGAAGGAGGCCAGAATGGGTGGGCCATAATGGATACTTATCATCACATTCAAGTCAGGGATAGAGAGCTCCCTATGATATGTGGGTGCTCCCAACCCCATGCGTCCAATCATTGATGGTCAGCAATTGGGACACTTAGTAGTAAAGGCAACCATCTTTCCATTGCAAGTCTGACATCATAAACCAGAAGGACTTGCCAAAGGCCACTCTTGAGGGTTTACATGCCCATATAAACCTGCATCCCATGGCCACCAGTGTGCTAAACCAGATCTGTGGGATGTGGAGGGTGTAGTTCTGGAAGATGTACAAAAACCTCAGAAGGACCACCATTTTAAAAAGAGCTATCCTACTCAAAATATTGAGTGGAAGCTTATCCCTTTGTGACATGTGCTTTTGGACCCTCCATACCAGTGGCCAAAGGTTGAGGCTCCAGGTATGGTCCGGTTTCCAGGAAATTTGAATTTCAAGATACAGAAAATTTAGGCAGCGTTTCAGAAGCTAAGGTGACAATTTGTTTTATTTGCGCTTGCCCCGAATGGGCACCAAGAGGGGCTTGTCCCAGTTAACCCTAAACTTGCAGCCACCCCAAAGATATCCACGATGTGAATCAGTTGAGGCCCTCTTTCGGCAGGGTTGGAGAGAAACATAAATAAATCATAGATCTATGGGGGCATTTGATCCTTCTTCTTTTGTCCCCAGTCAATGCCCCACATCTCTGCATTACATTGGATCCAGACTGCCATGGGCTTGATAGCCAATGTGAAAAGGAGAGGAGAGAGGGGACATTTCTGTCTGGTGTCTCTCTTTGTGGAGTAACTGAGAGACCAAATTCCATTAATACGCACTACCGCCTGGGGAGTAGCTTGGTGTACCCTGACATAGGCTTGGTATTTGGGCCCAAGCCTCATCTTGGTAAGCATTTTGTCTAGGAACCACCAGTTTACCAAGTCAAACACCTCAACACCTATCACTAGAAGGGCAACAGGGCTCCCTAAGGCTTTAATGCTGGCCAGCATGAGTGCACCTTCTGGATACAGTGTCTAGTGCTGCAACATGAAATGAAGCCACATAGGTCAGGGTGGACCAGCTAGGATACGCTCTGTAGTAGGCAATTGGCTAGAAGTTTTGCATAACGTTTGATCTCCGTTTTAATGAGGGAGATAGGGCGGTATGATCCACATTGGGTCTGTGGGTGACCCGGCTTGGGAATGACGACCAGCGTTACCTTGCCTGTGTTTGGGGAAATAAAACATTTGGCAGTTGCTTCAGTAAATAAGTTCAGAATGGGTGTTCTTGTTGCAATATATTTTGACCATCCCTGTGTCTTATCTTTCCCTACTAAAATGACATCAAAGCTGATTGGTTTCACTTGCATCATTCACCTGGTACCACCTTCTTGCAGGATCATTCTCTGGTGGAACTGCCAATACTGTTTTGTTTGAGGTACCAGGGACTTCTTGATTTGATTGTTTTATTGATTTTTAGGTACCATCAGTATATATCAAAGGTTGCAGCTGTTCTCTCTGAGCTTTTCCACTGTAATTTATGAACTTGAAGCATTGGGCACATACTGCTGTATAATTACGTATAAGCCTGTGCTGCTAAAAGTAAGGCTTTTTTAGTGACATTTTCTCCGGGTCCTCATGGTCTTTACTAAAACTTTTTATACTAACATTCCCCCCTTTAGTTGATTATTCGACTATCTCAGAGTTTGTCCTGTCTTCGTTCATCTTAGACGTAAGGCTTGCAAACTGTCTATAAATGCACATTTCCTTTCCCAATACAGAGACTGCATTTTTACTGCAATTTAATATTAATTGAAGGATACAACACATATCAAGCAGCTCCACTATTATTGGAAGTAAAGATTTAAATAGTCTGGATAGTGGATACCCAGTTCGGAAGCCAACTGAACCAGTTCGAGAACCATTCATCTGGGGCACCTCCTTCTTTATGCATAGTCTGTTGTAAGTTATGTAAAGTCTGCATGGCTTTAGTTAGAGAGATATTTTAAGCATCATTTTCTGATATAAAAGTACAGAATGCAGCTCCTATTTTTGCACAAACTCCACTGTTTATGTGAGTAATTCCTACACATATCTGTTTTGTGTTACTATCATTCTCATGGCTCTTACTTCTTCTTCAATTGAATTAAACCTGTCTTCTGTATCGTTCATCATTTTGAAAGGTTCCCACCTTGTGATCTGCAACCACTTTGCATTTGCTATTATTGACAAGGTGAAGAAGCGTATGGACCCTTCTGCATTCACTTGGCTTTCATTGAAAAGTCGGAAGTCTTGCGGGATATTTTTGTATCTGTTCCATCCAAAATACTCTTTTTCTCTTGTTCTTTTTTGGTGAAGAAGGGTAATCTTTTTGTTTGCTCATTGGGTGTTTGTACAAAGCAGAAATATCCTCCCTTGGGACTATTTGCATGAGGGTACGCAGAGTTATCAGGGAACAGCCGCTGTGCCATCCGGGTGGCAATTGGGCATATACTTTCTCTCCACACTGCCAGTAGAAATCCATGAGTCTGGAGGTGCCTTGTTGTAAACATCCTAGATTCTTAGTGGCATTGCAGTTATGGTTGATCCCAACTAGAACTGTAACTTTGCCCTTAAAACATAAAAACATTTGTTACTTACATCACTTTTATATTTTTAGTAGGGCTAAGCGTGAGGTAACTAGAGGCATAAGTATTACAAATGTACTTACTTCCTTTTGTGTGTGTACTATTTCGGTTCTCCTGTGAGTATATAGATCCATTTTTAGCATTGTTGGTCTTATTTCACACGCATCTTGGGAAGTCTCATGAATGTCTGTGTAATTATTACATCTAAACTAGGGATCGTATACTGCAAGCTTTCTCAGCTGCATCATATATTCTTTCAAGAATTCACGTCTTTTATAACTTCCTAAAACCTATCCTCTTCTTCCCATATCTTCTAGTGCTTCACTCACCATGGATTTGTCTGTTATGATTTCGATTACACTGTTACTTGTTTCATAGGCAGAGGCGTCTGTAAATCTGTTTGTTACTTGGAATAAATAGAGCTGTATTTGATCTCTTACTCTACAGGCAAACAAACATATCAAGCAGAGGGTGATGTTTGGGTATACCTCTTTTATTAAGTATAAAATTGGGGCAGACGTTGACTGAGGTATTGATAAATACACGAAACATGATGTATTTGTGCTCTTTTCTCCAGTGTTTTTCATATGTGCATACCATGTATTATCCTTTAATCCTGTATGAATATTGTCATCCTTCGTGTAAGTGTTTGAGTGTACACTATTCGTTTCTCTAGATTCCCTATGTGTATGCTTGTTTATTCTATCATTGTCACTATTGCTATTATTACCCCTATCATTGTTGCTCATTAACGGTTTAGGTGAAATAATATGATATATATATATACATATATAACTCAGCTGTGCATAACAGAAACAATGACAAAATGCATATCTCTTATTTCTTAGCGGTAGTCCAGATGCCAAGTTGGAGGGGAGGATATCTCTGGTTGTTTCTCCTTTCTTTGGCCTCCCCCTTTTATTTCTTTCACATCTCTTGGTATTATGCTTTGTTTGTCTGTTGTATATGGCTTATGTGAATCCATGGTGTTCTGTCTTTCACTTTCAGCGTTGTATCCATTGATTCAGTGACTGCATAAGGTCCTTCAAACTTAGGGTCTTTCCAATGCCTGATGACCTTCTTGATTTACACTGTGTCGCCTGGTTCTAGGACCCGGTCTGCCTCTGCAGAATCATTGGAGCTCTTTTGTTGGTACCGTAAAGCCTGTTTAGAAAACAATTCTGCTTCCTTGGTTAGTTGAGACAAATAGTCATACATTTCTTTTCTTAGTACCTCACTACTTGTTTCAGACTGTTTTTTTTCTTGATGGAGGATGTTGCATTTTAATAGTCCTCCATGTCACTATCTGATGAGGTGTGAGATGATGATTAGTACTTGGTGTGTTTCGTAGTGAGAATGATGCAATGGGAAGGCCGTGTAACCATTTTTTGTTTAAAGTTGCTGATATTTTGCTAATTTTGTTTTTTAGAAGCCCATTTAGGTTCCATTACTTTGTGGGTGATAAGCTGAAGTCAGTTTCTGCTTTATTCCTAACATTTCTGTGATATGCTTGAAGATATCATTTGAGAAATGAGTTCCAATATCTCATCATGTTGCTTCTTGGACTCCCCATCTTGGTATAACCATTCTTACTAGGAAGTTAGCAGCTTATTTTGCATCAAAATGGCACAGGGCCTGCCACTATCCATTTTGAAAACGGACAGACTACAACTAATAGTTACCTGTAGTTGTTGCTTTTATCTAACATATCTACGAAGTGAATATATGTTCTTTTTCCGCAGGTTCTTATTCCGCATACCATTACTCCGCAAGTCAGAACAATGACTTGCGGAGGGGGGGCGCTGGATGTTAGATTAGTATAATTTACTATTCCAACTCCAGTCTGTGCGAATACTAGGAAAGGTGTTGGATTTTAAATCCAACACCTCCCCCCCCATCCGCAAGTCGTTGTTCCGACTTGCGGAGTACTGGTATGCGGAATCACAACGCAGTTGTTGTAACAACCTCATTGTGATTCCCTGCGGGGAAAAAGATACGCGGTAAACGTTGTTTACCCTACAAAGTAAATGTACAAAGACCCTGTAGGCATGGTGTTGTTGATCTAATAAGTTTTTGAGTTGCTTTTAGGGAATATTTACAACAGGTTTGGCACTCACTTAAATACATATTCACCATCTTAAGTAAATTTGGTGTGAACCATTCTAATTGCAACTCATTGCATATAGGAGTAATGGTGGTATGTTCAGGGTGATGTATTTGATCTCAAGCAATGATCAGTGGCTGTTGGGGCAGTACTGGTTGCCTGTTGTCTGAATATCCAGTAAGTATTAGACTGTTGACATCTTCTCTCCTTACAGAGATCTTTCTCAAAATCAGGTGCTGCCTCTTGCAGTTCTCTGAGATGTAGCTGGGAAGTCTCTACATATGGTGCGGTTCTTGGTAATTTTATCTCATCTATCTTATTCTCTTCATTCTCCTCTTTTGTGTCCTGCATAGACCAATTGGTGTTTTGGTTGTGTGCCTCTGGGTGCTTCTTTTGCTGCTTGATCTGCTAACTCATTTTCTCTGGACACAAGTCCTGTGCTCCTGTGTGTGTGAACATTTCACTACCACCACTCTAGTTGGTAATTCTAGTGCTTAAATGAAGAGTTTTAAATACCTCAGTGTGCTACTGGTGCCATCACTGAACCATCACGTCTGAGGAATCCATTTATTTTCAACTTAGAGATACTAAAATGCACTGTGGTGGTGACATAAGCTGAATCTGAATACACTGGAATATTAACTCCCTTACCATGTTCCAGAGCAGCCAGCAGAGGTATGAGTTCCGCTACCTGTGACGAATAATGGGAGGGCAGTGGTATTTGCTCTATTATCAAGAACATATCACTGTGAATTTTACCTTCCAATACTGTTGTACCGGTATGCTGTATTCCTATTTCTTGGTCAATTGTGGACGAGCCATCAACAAAGTTTATTGTACTGTCGGGTATTGGCTCTTCTTCTGCCTTTATAGCCTGTGGAGTGGTGTGGCTCACTAGTTAGAGGCGGCAGCCCCGGAAGCAGAGGACAGCCCGGGACCAGGGTTCTATCCCCGACCTGGCAGGGTCGTGGACCAGGGTCAGCGGACTCGATAATTCTCGCCTCGGTGCCTACTCTAACCAGGGATCACACTCGGCAACTCTGGGCATTAGCTTGCCTCATCTCCACAACGGCCCCCCACATACGCCGGGGATGCTTGGTTTCACCTTGGAGATACCCAGTAGGGACCATCTCACAGGGAAAGCCAGGACAGGTTCCCCAGCGGTCTACAGTGCAGAGATACTCCTTCGGGAGTCGATTCTAGCGCTTTAGAAACCCACAATTAATTAATTAATTAATCTGGAGTAAATGTAATACAGTCAAGTACTTCACATCCTTCCTGTAGTGGGTGTGCTATGAATGTGACGGGATTTACAGTGTGACATCTCACTATTTTCAATGAAGGTAAAGATAATATTATTTCATAACCTGAAACTTGTTGTGTAGTTAATGTGCCTTTTGCTTTGTGTATTTTGACAAACACTGCATGTTCCACATACAAAGTAAGAGAAGAGCCCATCACAATAGGTGTGCTTTTTTCAACATCAAAAGCAGTGGTTGCAAGTGTTTGTTCACATGGAAAGTATCCTTTCATTATGAAATCTAGTAATCCCTTACATTAGGCAATTGGTTTATGGCCCAAGGGATATTTCTGTGTTTGTACTGCTGTCATGGTTGTACCACTACTATAGCAGAACAGGCAGAATTCCTACCCTGTTAAATATACAAGGGGGCCTACAGTATCCCTGTGCCAGACGAATATACAAATTCTGGGGTCCTCTATAAGTAAATGTTGTTAGGTATTGACTTTCGGGGTGCAGGGAGACACTATAGAAAGCATTTTTCAAATCAATCACTGACAAATGTATCACCTCAGCTGGGATGTTTGTCAATTTTATTGACGGATCCGGGACCACTGGGAACTCGGGTACCACTATATTATTTAGCAGTCAAAAATCCTGAACCATCCTCCAAGTAGCTCCTTTAATTTCTTTAAAGGATATATAGGAGCATTACAGGGTGACAGTCCTTGACATAGTACTCCCTGCTGCATCAGTGTTTAATAGTAGGTGCTCTCCCCTTATCTGCTTCTTTTGACAACGGATACTGCTTAACACTAGGTAAAAGTGCTCCTGCCTTTATAGTAATGTATACTGTGTTGCTGTCTGTGTCAAATCTGCATCATATGGCCCTGTTGTCCACAACTGTGCTGGCACTTTTGCTAAATATTTGTATTTCATAGAGTTGGGAATTGGCTTGGGGTGGATACTCCTACCTCTAATTCTACCCGAATCATAGCTGTATTTCCAAACACCACAGTGGAAGTTGTTGGCTTACTGTCTCCAAACAGTCATTCATCAAGTAGATCTTGTAATCTTAGTCCAGGGTTCATGAATATTACACATTCCCATGTTGTTTTGTTATATTCCAAATAGGAACCCTAATATAGGCTCAGGTAACATCATAAACCTTCACCTATATTCTTCCCTACATTAGATACATATCAGTTCTTAGGGACTGACCTTTTACTTAGATACAACACTTCATACAGAATGCAGGATTTTCCCAGGTAAAAGGCTCACACATTATGCATGAGGATTCTTAGAAGCACCGCAGGACTACCATTTCCTGTATATGATCTATGTACAAAGTTCATTCCCAACTTCATCCTAAGTCTGACAAAGTAATACAGCGAGGTGGAACCCCTGGGGAGACCATTGCATCTTACTAAAACAGGCAGAGAACACCAGAACTTCCAGGCTGACAGACTGACCAGAAACGCTGAGGTTCATGCATGCAGATACTCCAGCTCGCAGTGGTCTAACATCCCTTGCGGGGTGTCCAACTGGAGACTAGGACAGGGTCCCTCAGTCTTTCAATTCAGGTAATGGAATTGACTTTATCCTGGAGGGATTCTTAGCTTAACACATACACACATGCTAGGTACACTTAGGTACATCTAGTTAGGGAGGCATCATAGGAGTACACACTTATTATAATGTGTTTTTTGAACTCATATGTATTCATGTTTCTTGCAAGATGGTAGAACTCTATCATCCTTTTACTTTCATAGTGCTTCTAATCATTTATATCTGCTATTGTCTAGTAGTTGTTGCATCTCATCTATTTTACACTAGAATAATGACTGTTCAATAAATGCTTTTTGAAAAACGTCCAGACCGTTTATTCTGTGTATCGCTCTGAGACTAAGCGAGTGACTGAGCGAAAAGTAGTACACTGTTTCCACAGTCCAGAGGGACCAGGGTTGCCATGTTCGATGGTTGCCAAAAACTATTGTCTCCTTGGTAAGAGGAGATTCTAGTGGCACTGTGAGCTAGCTGGTACAAAAGGCCAACATACGTGGTGGGGGTGTTTAGAATCAGCCTGACATCAGTCCTACAGTGTATGTTGTCCGAACACGCAGATCCTGTATAAGTTTTTATATGAAATACACAACAGTTTGGTGCTTGTCCGTGGCCAATAGCATATCATGTGTGGGAGTTATTTAATTTTCTTCTATGGTTATCAAGAGTGGTGGGTCCTGCAACTGCTATGATTGGGGTGTTACTTGGCATCTGAACAGGAATTATTTTGGTATTTCTACTAATCTTCACTTCAGTTTGGGGTACATTTGCAATTATACCATGTACTGCCCTTAGAAATCCTTTTTTATTAGTGGGCCTGGCTCTGTATTGTTTATTTATCTCTACTCTCATAAGTGACATCATTGTTTCTTTTTTTCTGAAACTCCTGGAGTTGTACAGACTATTGTCATATTTAGTTTGGACATTAAATCCCTTCCTGAAAGGTTAGCAGGAGATGATGGTTAGTATTTCATCTTTTTATCTACTGAAGCTCCTTCTATATCCATCTTAACTGTTTCTGTAAATGGAACCCTATTTAATGTCCCAGAGAATTCTTCAGTGTCCATAGCTGTATTTGATAATGGGATCTTTTCGTCTTTGATGTATGATATAGTTGCTCCTTATCTATTAGGATTGTATATGGAATTTTGTTTATGGCAAATGTCACAGTGGGTTCCTCCTCTGATCTGTGTGACACTGATAATACTGGACACATTTGAATGCTCTGTGGGCCCCTTCATTGTACATATTGTTGTTGCTTACCATTTGTCTCTCCACTTCCCATAGAATGGATTTCTTCCTGTCATCACTACCATTCCTCCTTGACCTTGCTGTCTTAAGGGGTTACTTTCCTGCTCCTTGATTTGTGTATTCGGATTCCGATAACCTTGGCAGTTACTTTGCTGGGGTGGACTCAGAATTTGTTGTTCTTGTATCAGGTTATTCTGCATGGAAGTGTTCTGCATCTGTTGTCCCTGGCCCTGTATCTCTATTGCTTGTACCAGCATGTCTGCTTTTTTCTATCTGCACTCTCTTGCCTTGTGGCCTATTTTATGACAGTAGAAGCCTTCTATCGCCATTCGGTTGCCCATATTTCCTCTAAAACTTCCTCTTCCCCTTCCACTACTTGACTGGTTCCCTCTGTAATATTGCTGTTTTGGTTGTGACATTATGTTTTGAGGTACTATGTCAGCCAATAATAACCCTTCTGTTGCTGTCTTTTTAAATTAATGTTGTACTAGTCTAGCAGCTGCTCTTTCATTTTCAGTTTGCTTTTCTTTCGCCTTTCCTACTTTCTATTTGTAAAAGTGTAGAATATACACAAGGATTTCCATCCAAGGCTTTATTTCCATTCCCACAATAGTCTATAAATTGCCCTGTACATCTGCTGTCAGCCCTCTTTTTATTATGTTATAGAAGATTATATCAACCAATCAATCAGGGGTTTATAAAGCACACTACTCACCCAAAAGTGTCTTGAGGTGCTGAGGGACGTGCAGCTCCTGGGTGATACTCGGTGATTCTCCAAAGAGCCAAGTTTTGAGGCCCTTCAATATAGAGTTTCTTCTTTCATTCTTCCATGCTTTCCCTGTCTCTTGACTCCACCTCTCCTTCATTCTATTTACATGATCAGTTACATTTTCATCTGGTTTCATTGTGTCTGCCATCATGCCTCCCATATCTGGTTTATTGAGATAGTTTTTCCTTAGTGCTTCCCATATTTATGTTCTGTAATTATTACATTGAAATCCAACAAACATATTCTCTATAAGTGTTACCTCTGGAATTCTAGCTGTTTTGAAAATGTTGTCTACTTGGCTCACAATTAATCCACTGAATAGACTTTTTATATCTCCTGTAGCTAAGGTCAACCCTGCAGTATGTCTCTCACAGCAATTGGTCAACATAACTGCCCCATCTGACTGGAGTGGTAACTTGTTTTTGGCTGTTACTTGTACTATTGTGGCCATGGGATATAATTTAACCAACCTGCTCCTTTCTGAAAAAACCTCTCCCATAGCAGTTGCTGCTTCATTTTGAAAAATTGGTTTTCCTAGTGGGTCCTGACTCAACGGAGCAAAAGTTTGACTGTCTTGAGAACTGTCTCTCGCAATCTCAGCTGCAATTCTAGCTTCTTGCTCAATTTCATCATTCAACATTTTCACATAATTAGCAAAAACAGGACATTCGATAGTATCTTTAGTTGCATTGAAGGAATCTTCATAGCTCTCGAAATCTCCAAGTAATTCCAATTCTAAATGCCATGGCTTGAAAAGTTGCAAAAGAGCTAAATAGTAAAATTCCCTTTTGTCAGGTGTTTCGCAACTCAGTTTACAGTGATTAATCAAATGTCCTTTTCTTTGTTTCACCAGACATCTTTCAGAACCAATAACGGCATATATACCATTAGTAATGTTTTCTATAACATTCCGTATAAAAATATACTTTTGCAGCACTTCATAGAGACAAATGTTCTCAAGATGATGACTTCTCTTTGGATAATATGTATCCAACATATTTGTTTTCACAATATCTGTACTTTCTGGCTCTTTTTCAGCTAAATATTCAATTTCTTGTACAGATTTAGGAACTCGGTTTCGTTTTGCAGCAAGACCTAGACTCACCCAAATGATTCTTCTAGATTTGGAGTACAGACTTGCAGATGATAACCGATCCGAACATTCATATGCTCCAATTGCTCGATGAGATAACATCTTCAAACTGTAAGTATATAACTTCTTACTTAGACTCTTCTCGTGGGAAATCTCTTCCCACATTTCCTTCAATTACGTCTTTTCTGATTTTGTTATGTAGGAGCAACAGCAATGGAATTGTCCGCAACATATTGAATATCCATATTAGCATTCCACATGGACAAACTGACTGGGTTATAGTCATTTATATATTTTGACTCTTCATTTCTTCTTAAGTTGTAGGTATTTTTTGGAGACTTTCTTGTGATAGTATGTCGCAAAGATGACATAAAACTATTTACTCTTCCTTTTGATATTACAGGTCGTGGAAATGCAAAACGGCATTTGGTGTAGAATTTGTCCTTAGATTTGTACTTTCGAAGACAGTATTTCCTACAAAGATGGCTTTGGAATCGTAAGACTTGTTGTCTTAAGTCCTTATCTTGTGTACTTTTGGGTATATCATATTCTTCAATAAAAGACAGCACAGTATCATCTGAGTCTGTTCCAAATTTGGGAGCATCTCTGATCCATATGTGTATGTGTATGTGTATGTGAGGAGCACCTCTTGCTTGATACTCCTTTCTCCAAAAGAAGTCCAGAACCTCTCCAAGAGGAGGATTTTTTTTATTGGTGATAAAAGACATCATAGCTTCAAATCTATGATTGAAATACCTGCATACATTAACTAGATCCAATGTATTCAATATTTAGTATATTTGGATTTGCCTCTCGAAGAAATTGAAGTAAATAATCCCAAGCATTTTTAGCACAGCTTAGAGTAAGGAACCATGTAGGAGTTCCTAAACTCCTTAGCATACATTTCAGTTCTCCATGACGACGGTACCAGTACTCATTAGTACCACGCTGACATGCCATGAGATTAATCAGCTGAGATTCCAAAACATTATCTTTCTGCAGTACTTTATCCATTAATTCCTTTGCCGAAACATTTTGCAGATGTACACCTGTTTTCAATATATGGTTTACTGCATAAGAAAGTCCAGACAAATCACTCTCAAACAAAAGATGAAACAACTACAGAATACATTGTCGAAATCTTGGATCTTCTGCATATAATCTTGATGTCCGGTATTCAGATGCAGGAATCTGCACAGGTCAGTCATCATATCGTCCTCCTTTTCCTGCGGAAACAACTGAGGGAAACAATGACCTTTCAAGCTTTTTTCCCATACAGTAACGGGACTTCCTTTTGCTTCTTTCATTTGGAATAACTCTATAGTATTCCCCATCACTTCTTTAGAATGCAGTGGATGAACACTGTAATGTTCGTAGATTTCTTCAGTTCTGGACACATCCACTTTTTCAATTTGTCCAGATGGCAAGTCACTATCTTCTTCTACAGTTATTTCTTCTTCTCTCACATACACATTTCTGTAATATTGATTATTTTTTACTAGATACAATGTTGCCTTTTTCACTTTCCTAACATCCACTAATTCTTGCCAGATTTTCTTACTCTTAGTAGGAACGCCATTAACAAGAATGAGTATAGGTTCATCCTCTACATTTTCTACACCAATTGTTTCAATATTTTTCTTTAAATCTAGAGGCAAATATACAACTCTTCCCTTTAATCCTCTCTGTAAATCAGAAGGAGGCAATTTTCTTGTCTTAGGCTCCATACGAACAACAAATACTACTACAATTCCAAGTGTACACTGGAGCTTTAGGACCTCTTCCTAAAACGTCATTAGCTAACAGCTCTTCTGCATTTCTAGGAGCAATTTTCTTTTTCTCAATAGGACAACCATTTCTAACCTCATAAGCACAACCACTAGTGTCAACTGCATGCAACAAATCATTACTCTTAAGATAACTTTCTTCATTAAAAAAAGGCTCAGAACTTGAACTATGTTTCCATTCACCCAAAAAAACTCACAAAAATTACTTCTGTTAATTACTCTTCTCCACTTACTTTTGGCCTTCATTAAATGGATTGGCTTATCTAGTGATCAAATTCTATTGATTACTAAAATAAACAATGTTCTTTTCAATTCGAAAGCTTTCTCAACTACATTTACTATACCTTTCTTCTTTTTATAAAATACTGCTTATTTTTACATCCTTTAATTAAATTTAACACTACTATATTATAAAACATTTTTTTCCTAATTTCCATAAATTGTTTTTTCCTCCATTTACTATAAACTATGTTTTCTGCATTTGAATTTCCATGATTGTTCTCTTTAGTCTTCTTTTTCTTTTTTGTTGCAGACACACTAAAACCATTTTTCACTTTGTGCACACTACTCTTAGTATTTAATATTTTCCTCAGAAAAGTGTTCCTTCTCTTACCCGGACTTTTTTTCTTTTTGTTAATACATGGTTCTTCATGTTAATCTTGAGGATGACTTCTCTTCAAATCAACACCTTTCTTTCGTTGTTTCCTCTTTTGACATTTCGTAGGCATGATACAGTTTTTTCAGTATTGATAAACAGAATCTATTATAAAAAACAATATATAACATTACAAAAATAAATATATGAAATATTCTATAATAATATTTATAAGAACAGAGTGAGGAATATGAGCACAAATGTGGGACTATGAAAATAAAAGTACTTACAACAAGAGAGGAAGGAGTATGAAACAAGGGAAAATATAATGAAAAAGGGGAGTATAAACAGACACTGCAATATAACGGGATAAAGGAACTATGAATAAAGTGGAAAGTATGATAGGTAAGAGAGAATATGAAGAGAAAGATGAAGATATGAGGAGAGAAGAAAGAGTATAAGAAGAAAAAAGAGAGTAAGAGGACAGAGGGGGCACTATAAAAAGAGGGAGAAAGACTATAAAGAAAAAAGAAGGAATATGTGAAAAGACGCGCAACTATAAGAACAAAAAAGGAATACTAGCAAAGAACAGTGTGTATAAGAACAGAGAGAACAGTACCTGAACAGAGCACGGAAAATGTGAGGAAAAGTGGACCATAAGGAAAAAAGGGGTGTACAAGAACAGAGGATACAGTCTCAGGAGAAATGACTATAAACATATTATGAAGAGTGAAAAGTGTATTACGAAAGAGGCAGAAGTATGACAAGAGAAACAAATATAAACACAGAGGTCAGTATGAAAAGACGTAGAATATGAGGATAGTGCTGAAGAGTGTATGCAGGGAGTCAAAGAGGAATAAGAGAAGAGAGCAAACAATATGAACAGATTTAAGAAGTATAAACAGAGAGGACAGAAAATGAAAATAGAAAAGAAATATGAAGAAAAAGAGGAAAATATGAACAAAAAGAGAAGGAATATAGGACAAAACGAAATATTAAAACAACTCAGTAGTATGAGGAGACATGGATAAGTAAGAGAACAGAAAAGACAATATGAAAATAGGGGGGAGTATAAGAACAGGAGGGAAAATGAGGAGAGGAATATGTCAATAAGAAAAGACGGCAATATTAGTAGAGAGTGTAAAGTATAAGAAAAGAGAGGAGAAATGTGAGTACAGAGAGAAGAGTATTAGAAGAAAAAGAAAAGTATGAGAAAATATTAGGGAGTACCTGCAAAGAACAGCGACAATAAGAAGAAACAGAGAATATAAGAACAGAAGAGTACATATGAAGAAAGAGGAAGGAATATAAACAGGCACAGAGACAAAAATGTGGAGAAAAGACAAATATAAACGAAGACTAACCGTATAAAGAGAGAGGGAGTACTATGAGGAGACAGTAAGAACTATGACAACAGTGGTGAATATAAAGACAAAAGAGAATATAAAGAGGAGGACATATATGCAAAAAGAGGAGCAAGTATGAAAAAAAAAGTATAAAAAGAGAGCAGAGTATAAGAAAAAGAACATAGGGGCATATTATCAAGAACCGGTGTTAAAATTATCGCCGTTTTATCGGCAGGGAAACTGCAGATAAAACTGCGATAATGGGCTTCATAATACGCCCTTGTTAATTCCCATAGAAGCCCATGTTAACATTAGAACATGGGCTTCTATGGGAATTAACAAGGGCCTATTATCAAGCCCATTATCGCCGTTTTATTGGCAGTTTCCTGCCGATAAAACGGCGATAATTTTAACACCGGTCCTTGATAATATGTACCATAGTATAATGAGAGAGGAAGGAGTAAGACAAGAGATTAGGGAGTATGACAAGGAAGGGAAGAAAATATGCAAAAAGGGGCGAATTCAGGGGCATATTATCAAGGACCGGTGTTAAAATTATCGCAGTTTTATCGGCAGGAAACTGCCGTTAAAACGGCGATAATGGGCTTGATAATACGCCCTTGGTAATTCCCTCAGAAGCCCATGTTAACATCAGAACATGAGCTTCTATGGGAATTTAACATGGGCGTATTATCAAGCCCATTATCGCCGTAGATGTCCTTGGCATCTAACATGGGCTTCGATTGGAATTCCATACAGCATATTATCAAGCCCATTATCGCCGCTTTATCAGCAGTTTTCTAATGATAAAGCTGCGATCATTTTATCGCCCGACTTGATAATATGCCCCATAATTCCTTAATGTACAAAGATGCACCACATACATTCCCATTCAACTTATTAACTCACCTTTCAAATTGATTTGTAGATTAAGAAGAATGCCACTCACACAGTAGATATTGTTATACAGAATCTCCCTAGTTCAGTGTTTCCAGCACAACCACGAAATGGAACATTTTCCCTCTCTTTTTGCACATACATACATATAAACAACCAATTAAAATCCTTTATACATTAATTGAAAATGAAACACACATTTCTATTGCTTTAACATTCCAAACTTTCCCCCCTACCCCTAACAGATCATGTCAACGGAGGTCAAAAGTTCAGCACTGTATAAAACATTGCTCCTTAACAAATTTAGACTATGCATAAGCACTTACGTATAAGTACCAATAAAAATAAAAGGTCTCATTACAAGCAACCCACATATAAACACATAAACTTGATAGAGATCTGTAAAATATATATTTCTAATAGATTTTTTCTTGCTTACATACGTTTATGGAACGACTTTCAGAATTCGCACGGTACGCGTACACTAAATACACCGTAAAAATATAACGTTCAGGACCGTGGGGGAAGCCCCAAAACCCCCACGGTCCCAGCCGGCTCCCTGCATCCTTCGAGAGCCGGCACTGCTTTTTGACAGAGAGACCAGCTTACATGCTGATCTCTCAGACCAAAAGCAATCTGCTTTCCTACTTCAAAGACAACTCTCGCTCTACCATAGCAAAGAGTAATGTCCCAAGGATAGGCACCCCGTAACACTACAGGAGCAGTCCCTGGGTGGTGGTGGTCCCCAGGGCCATCAAAGGCTCAAAAAAGTCAATCAAAGATTTTGACCTTGTTGATCATTGTAAAGCCCCCTAAGCAGTCCTAGGGTACAGTAAGTCCTATCGCAAATAGCAAACTTTTACTGTCCATCTACACACTAAATCTACACATATAAACAAATCACATTTATTCCAACATTACATCAAAACGAAACACACTTTTATATTGCTTGAACTTTTGCACCCTTTCCAACTGACAAAGCTTTCAACCCTTCCCCCATTCCACAATCTGCCAGTTACCGTAGAAACACTTCAGGGAACACCTAACTCAGCACTCAGGTGAAACGTTCTTCATACATTGTTGCAAATTAAAACAGCAAGTGTGCTTCACTTGAGAATATACCAGCGTTTCTTGTCTAACGTTCTTTTCTATCAGTTTTTCTTAACCAATAAAAATCAAGCTTTTAAAAAACAGAAACATGCTTCCTAGCTTAGTGTTGAATGTTGTCGAACAACTAATCATTTCTTTTCTTTTTTCAAAATTGCATATTGTCCATCATTTTAGAAAAATCTTACTTTTCAAACTGCCATTTCATTTACAGACACCTTCAGAGTGCATCCAGACCTCTCTTCAACTTGCTAGGAGTGTGGATTGTGGGACACAGCTATATTTTCTGGAGCCAAAGATACGCACAACAGAAAAGAATTCACAAAGACCTACGTTTACCAACTGCAGACATTAAATGGATTGGACAGAGAGGATTAAAGTGGCACCAATTGATGCCATTGGTGAAATCCTTTTTACATCTCCCACACCCTGACCTCATAATTGTGCACTGTGGTGGCAATGACCTAAGCACTTTGACAGGGGTAGGTCTGGAAATGCTTATGAAGGGCACCTTTGCACAATTGATTACACTTTCCCCCAAAACTGCCTTTGTCTTTTCTAATATATGCTAAAGGCAGAAATGGAGCTGGTCCAATCACTATTGTCAACAGATTGAGAAAGCTAGGAAACATGTGAATAAATCTGTTTCTGCCTTTCTCCGAGACTATAAAATGGGGTCCATCTACCACAACAATCTGCGTTTCAATATGCATGACATCTATAGGAGAGTCGGTGTACATTTTACAGATGAGGGAAACAGAGTCTTCCTCTTGAACTTAAGACTCTGCATTGGTACTTGTAGCTTCTAAAATCTCCCAATAAACACAAGGGCTCTTTATAGAGCCACCCAACATCTAAACACATACACTTCATAAATATCTGAAAAATATTCTTCTTTTTCTTCCTTCAGTACGCTTATGGGACGACTTTCAATCTTCGCACGGTACATCGACCAGACGTGCTTCGCACACGTAGACAAATCTACCATTAAAAAAATAGCCTTTATCGCTAATTTTTTATAATCCCCGAGGACCCCATCCATCAGGACTCAAATGTAACGTTGCAGACCGTGGGATGAGCCCATGGCCTCCACGGTCCCAGCCGGCTCCCCACTTCCTGCGGGAGCTGACATTGCTTTTCATCACAGAGAACAGCTAACATGCTTCCATTCTACTTTCAAAGATGATTTCAACAGTTATACATTTTATAAAATAATATGGTACTGCACGCTAAAGGAGAAAACTCAGCACAATTGTGATAGAATAGACAATAGAACAAAAAAAATACTTCTACACTCAACAAACTCGTAAACAGAGTACACAGTTTATTTAAAAACACCCTACCACAACTAGTTTTTGAAACGCATTATAAAATAAAATGCATCACAAAATAGGCTACGTACAGGGTGACTGTATCATAACATCACATAGAAAAAAGATAGCCACTCTAACCTACCAGGAAAACACAACAACAGTACAAGGCCCAAATTTCTTAGTTGCAGGTCTAGTTGTCAGATCGACACACACACTCCCTCATGGCTGGTATACACCCACACCACACCCATTCAGCGCATCTGTCACTACTCACATTACTCTATGTATAAAAAAGACGAAGCACACGTGTCGTACACCATTTTACAGTTGTTCCCAAAGCACCGAACAAGGGGCCCACTACTACATGCGTGGCCTCTTTGCTCACTGAGTTAGTGGTACCCGAAGCACTGAGCGGCTGAAGAACCTGCGATGATGATGATGGGAGCAGGAGTATGTCGTGAGCCATAGAGGTTTCACGACTCGGCAACACGTATGAGTCTTCTTTGTTGGAGATCGGGACTACATCATGCAGAAGGTGTCTTATCCACGAAAAGGTGAGCAGTGAGGCCTGTGTACGCATCGGAGGGAGTCAAAGGGTTGTAGCTGACTAGATACAAAAACGCGACTTAGTATTTTAGAGGAACGCTCTCCTATATAGTGTATTAATTTACATGCATACATTTTTTTCCCAATAGCAGTAACATTTCTATGATCGCTGCAATGAGCGGAATATTACCAATACAAACAGTTCGTAGAAATGTGAGAATGAACGTGTATAAAAGCGCGATGTTATCTAACTCCAAATATATATGGTAACAATTACCAATCATAACATCTTTCTTTTCTTTTAAGAGTTCGCAATGGATTATGTAAGAAGTACGACGGCAATGGCACAAGGTGAGCAAAGAAGCTTGTTTCCGAAAGAACAACAAGTTATCTGTGTAAGGAGAGAATGTGTAGTATTCAGCAGGCGCGCAAAACACACATTGGGCTAACGGGGCTACAGCGAAGATCAGATAGGTTCCTGGGCCCACACACAGTCGCACCCGAGTACTTCACAAGTCTTTTAAAGACATTTTGCTTGTTAATGAGGCTTTGATGTCCCCCCTTACAGCTCCTGCAGCTCCACTCTTCTGTTTCCTTGAAGTTAAGCCCCACAAAAGGAGCTTGTAAATCTGCGTTTGAATTTAAAAGAAAAAATCTCAACTCCAGACTCTGCGAGACAGTTTTAATGTTGTTTTCTCTCTCTTTCTCTTACTCACTCTCTGTGACATAATTTCTCTTTCTCTTTTAAAGTTATAGGCACTGCTGTCTACTTTGACGTGTAGAAGGAAAGGTGTCTTCAAGTTGTGAACTCCGGTGGCCGCAGTGTTTGACCGCACTTAATATACAAGGTAAGCACAGCGGCCTAGATATACAATGCCTCCATTGCAATGCATTAGAAATAGGTTGGCGTATTTACGATCCCGTTGTCCAACTTTTGTGTCAGTTACGCAGTAGGCACTTCCATATAGACACCACTTGAACGCGAGACTAGAACAGAAGTGAAATGTACTAGGCACACTACACACGTAAAACCGTAGTCCAACCTCTATTTGTGAAAGGAGAGAGTGAGTAGTGTGCAGCAGCTTCACTGTGTTGAAATGTATAATTACCTCCGAGCAGTAACAACATATAGGATACAACAGTCTGACAAACAGATTTACAAGCTTATTAAGCCACTTTTATGTCACTTTTAACATTGGAAAAGTGACGCAAGGAGCTTGTAAATCTACGTCTGACTTTTCAAGAAAAAATCTCAACTCCAGACTCTGCGAGACAGTTTTAATGTTGTTTTCTCTTTCTTTATTTCTCTCTCTCACTCTCTGTGACATCATTTCTCTTTCTCTTTTAAACTTATAGACATTGCTGTCTGCTTAGACGTGTAGAACAACAGCTAACGTGAAGTTGTGAATTCCACTGGCCGCAGTGTTTATACAACCGTAAGCACAGAGGCCTACATATACACTGCCTTGATTACAATGCATTAGAAATAAGTCAGCATATTTACAATCTCGTTGTACCACTTTTGTGTCAGTAACGCAGTAGGCACTTCCAAATACACACCACTTGAACGCGGCACTATAACACATCTGAAATGTATTAGGCACACTACACACATAAAACCTTAGTCTTACCTTTATTTGTGAAAGGAGAGAGTGGGTAGTGTGCAGCACCTTCACTGTGTTGAAATGTATAATTACCTCCAAGCAGTGACAACAGACAGGTTACAACAGTATGAGAAACAGATCTACAAGCTTATTACGCCACTTTTGTGTAACTTTTAACATGGAAAAATGACGCAAGGAGCTTGTAAATGTACGTCTGACTTTTCAAGAAAAAATCTCAACTCCAGACTCTGCGAGACAGTTTTAATGTTGTTTTCTCTCTCTTTCTTTCTTTCTCTCTCTCACTCTCTGTGACATCATTTCTCTTTCTCTTTTAAACTTATAGACTCTGCGTCTGCTTTGACTTGTAGAACAACAGCTGAAGTGAAGTTGTGAATTCCACTGGCCGCAGTGTTTGGCCGCAGTGTTTATACAACGGTAAGCACAGAGGACTAGATATACAAAACCTTCATTGCAATGCATTAAAAATAAGTCGGCATATTTACAATCCCGTTCTGCCACTTTTGTATCAGTAACGCAGTAGGCACTTCCATATAGACACCACTTGAAAGCGGCACTCTAACAGAAGTGAAATGTACCAAGCACACTGCACACGTAAAATCGTAGTGTTACCTTAACTTGTAATGCTTCAGTTCACTTACTCACATCTACCTAATTCTAAACTCTAATTTTTTGTTTTGTTTTGCAGATTACCAATAGTACATCTTTTGGAGTCCACCTCACAATTTGTTTATAATATTGTTCTTTTAAAGTTATTTTTCTAGTAGTTTATAATATAGTTTTCATTAAGTTTCATTTACAGTTATTGTTTTATTAAAACTTCATTAAAAAAATATATACTACTTTTTCTTTGTGGGGGGGGGGTGACGATCCGCAATTAAAATAATATGTATAATGTTGAAGTACTATAGTAAAATGTTCCAGAGTAGGATTGAAAAGTACTGAGTTATATTTTCTCTGGATAGACTACAACATGGTAAAGAAATCAAACTAATACGAAACAATGTGTACAACATTTACAAACCTCTTGCAACAATTTCCCATGCAAACTTGCCCTCTACAAAATTAAGTGAGTGGGTCTCAATAATGCCCCTCAAACCACGGAAACAATCACCCCACAAAGATTTCTATATTGTATGAGAGGGACTGCGTGCCTTCCGCCTGGTGCCCTGGAGTCCGCCACGCCCAGACCCGGTTGCTGCAGTGTCCTGGGGGAAAAAGCCATTACTACGCGGTCATAATCACGAGTGATAGTCACCACAAAGCCATAAGCACGTATATGGGTTTACCACGCATGCCTTTACCACGCATCCTTTTACAACTAGTAAACATTTACCACACATGATAAACGCAAAATCATAATAATGTCTTTGTGTTGACGAACATGTGTTGTAATGGCTGCGGCTTAAGTGCTTCAAATTAGTTTTTAGGTATACGTGTGACCAAGTCTAATAACATCAGACGCCAAGGACTAACACCGTGGTGTCTGTGGCAGGAAATCTCATCGATCACAGAGACGATAAGCGGAGGGTAAAATGAAAGTAGTACGTATAATAAAAATAATAGAGGAAAACTACTAAAATGGCGGACGCCGGAGTATGTAATCAACGTTTGGCGCCTCGGCAATACGTTTCAAATAAATATAGATAAAATATAATTATTAATATATTACACACGGCCCGGGAAAAGAAAGCGGCAAATTTAATACCTGAAATGAGGACACCTTTCCTTGGCGAACTTGAAGAAAAAAAAACCAAACATGGGCTTGGAAGCGAGGCTGCGCATGCGTAGAGAGTACAACTGGTGCACAAAAAAACTGAAAGTTTTACATACTATCATAGAAATATAGCTATTTTTTTGACCAGTAAAGTTAGTTCTCAAAAAGAACTGTTTTTTTTTAGCCGCAATATCCCCACGATCCCAGACCGCTCCCCGCGTCCATACTCTAAAATAAAACCTCAGAGAGGTGCAGTTCCTAGGTGCTCGGGACACCTTATAAGCCCCCCATTATTGAAAAATGGCCCCCGGAATTTGCCCCCCGGGACCTAATGAATAAAATGGACTTCTAGTTTTTTTTCCCTTTTCCACCGCGTATGAGTACGATGTGCGTACCCCACGATTTCTTATTTTAAAAAAAATATAAAACAATAAGCCTAAAGATCCATGTACGACCCCCTGAGAAAACCTAGAGGGTCAGGATGTTCCTACTCTGCCCCCTTTCCATATATCTCAACTTTGGTTTACTGTTTTCTTGTGACTCGGTTCTAGCGACGAACAAGATGGCTGCCAACACTTCCTGGTTTGGAGTGTTGACATAAAGTTGACAGCCAATTAGCATGTAGCTCGTGCTCGTAATTGTACGGATTTCCGTACGCGTGCTGTACTTCGTCTCTAGATATCGCTATGATTTTACTTTTAATTTTCTCAGAAACTACTGAACGGATATGCACCATTTAACAAAAAGCATAATCTGCGAACAGAAGTCTACCTCGCTGTCAAATTTTGTGTAATTTCGTCCAGCCGTTCGAGCTGTAGCCCTGGCTAAAGGTCCCTATGGAAAATTGTATGGGGACCACATGTTTTGGGATCCCCCCTTTTTTCTCGGCCCCCACTTCACGAATCACCCCGAAACTTTCAGGGAAGGAGCGGAGACGAGCAGGCAACACTGCTTGGCACTGAGGAAGGCTGTGAGGCCGAAATGCATTTGCAGAACATAAAGTGTTTCTCCATCATTCCCCTGTGTGGCCTCTGTTCTGTCCGTGAGGAAGGAGTTTGGTGCAATGTTTTACGCATCGGCCAGTGATGCGTTTCAGAGGCCCCCACGCTGCAAGTTGGCCCCAACTGTTCTGGCTGCTGCCTCGGCAACTGTGTGGCGTCTTTCAAGGTATTGAAAAAGTTGGGGCCCACCTCTGCATACCGGATGGAGAAAAGACGGTTGTGAAGTGATTCCACTTCACACTGGGCGGGATGCACGGCCATACCTGCCACCGTGGGATGGATTCCGGTGCAAGGAGGTTGGCGTGGTCTGGGGACCCGGGGAAACACACGACTCACATCGCAGCAGGATATTGGTTTTAACAGCACCTTTGTTTATTCAGCACGCAGCAAGGTCAATTTGGCGTTATTACAGCCCCCAGCATCAGTCACCTGAAAGCCTACTGCATTCTGTAACTAGTAGTTTACTTCCAATTTGAAAACTCGGAGTAGTGAACAGACACACCTGGTGGGGGTGGAGCTGCTGCTGTCCTATTACAACGCAGTAGGAATTTTAAATGACTGTGATTGTGTAAACCTCCTGAACACTGCTTGGCACTTAAGAAGGCCGTCGGGCCGAAATACATTTGCCGAAAATAAAGTGTTTCTCCGTCATTCCCCTGTGTGGCCTCTACTCTGTCCGTGAGGAAGGAGTTTGGTGCAATATACATATATATTTTCACTGAAAAAAAGATAGGTTTCAGCCACGTTATAGTTAGGAATTAGCATTTATTAGCATTTAAAAAACCTTAGAAATTCACTGAAAAAACCATAGGTATCAGCCACGTTATAGTTCGGAATTAGAATTTAAAAAACCTTAGAAATTCACACATGTTATAATTAGCTGGACATTTCACTCATACAAACCATTGACATTCCCCTGTTATAGTTAGTTCAGCTAACTATAACTCGCACGCCCGCAATGCACTGCTGATGACGTCACACATTACATCACTCATGACATGGTCAGTGACATCACTCATGACATCACTGATGACATCTCAAATGACATCACTGATGACATCACTGATGCCATCATCCAGTGAATGTTTGTCTTTCTGAAAAATAAATATTTTTTATATATGCATATCTAAAGAATAAATGGGTAAATAGGTGTCTAAATAGATGTTTTTTTTGGTAAAATTGATTGTATAACTGACTTATTAATTGTATCTTAGTGAATACATGTATTAACGAGTAATGTTTAAATATTTAAATATCTGTATCAGTGTCTCACTTTGTGTATAAGTGGCTGCATGGGTTGGTGAGTAGCTACATGAGTGTGTATATGGGTTATTAGTTTGTTTTTTGAGTATCAATATGCGTGTATGTATGGTTCGGTGGGGGACATTACTTAGCGTATAGATGCATGAATGAGTGACTCGCTGTATCTTTTTTGAAGACAGCATGTGTGCAGGACTGTATGGGTGGATGAGTGTGTGTATGGGTGTGTTAATGAGTGAATGGCTGTCTCAATATTGTCTTTATTAGTAAGTACATATGTTTTAAACTAGTATATGTGAGTATTGATGTATATAAGTGAGTATATGTGAGAGTGAGAGATTGGAAGAGTTCCTGTATAAATAAGTAAGTGTTTCTATAAGTGATTGTTTAAGAGAGTAAGTATGTATATGTTTCTGTAGAAGTAAGAGTAGTGGTGTGTGTATAGCTGTTATGTAAGTACATGGATGTTTGATAGTTTATTTGCATGTGTGAGTATGTGCGTGAGTAACTCTATGGATGAGTATCGGTGTGTAACAGGATGTATAGGTATATGAGTACATATGATGAGTGAGTACATGTATGAGTGACTATATAGAACTGTTGGTGAATGAGTCGATGTGTATGTAGATTTTGGAATTACTGAATAGGTTGTTGTAACTGGTATTGGTATCTCCATTGTTTTGAAATTTTTAGTTTCTATTTTTGAATGTGTGTATCAAAGGTTATATTACGCTGAGAGGAGGTCTGCCACTCTTTCACAAGGATGATGTCATCAGTGATGTCATTTGAGATGCCATCAGTGATGTCATGAGTGATGTCACTGACCATGTAATGAGTGATGTAATATGTGACGTCATCAGCAGTGCATTGCGGGCGCGCGAGTTATAGTAGCTGAACTAACTATGATGAGGAAATTTCAATAGTTTTGTATGAGTGAAATGTCCAGCTTACTATAACATGTGTGAAATCTATGTTTTTTTCAGTGAACTTCTAAGGTTTTTTAAATGCTAATTCCGAACTATAACGCGGCTGAAACCTATGTTTTTTCAGTGAATTTCAAAGGTTTTGTAAATGAACATTTTTAAATGTATTAATTGTTATTTTTTTATACTAATTTACTACATTGTTTTAAAGTATTTATTTTTAATGTAAATTGAAAAAAAATGTTTTAAAAAATATTGAAATTGTAATATTTTTATTTTTATTTTATATTTTTTAAATGTATATATATTTTATATAGCAGGCAATGATATCCTATGGAAAGAAATTCAAGTTACTGTTAGTTCAGTTAAATTTACTTTTCAGGAATAGTAGTGAGCTGAAAGATGCAGCACTGAGGTCTCTCCTGATGAAAAGTGAGTAAATTGGAATTCGTAGTTCGGCTGATTTTAGAGGAATCTTTTAAAGTTCCAAAACTCCACACTTAGAAAAATTTCCAAGGGAAACCAGTCAATGTTAGCCTATGGAAGGAAATTCAAGTTACTGTAAGTATGGTTAGAATTACTTTTCAGGATTAGTAGTGGGCTGAAAGATGCAGCACTGAGGTCTCTCCCGATGAAAGGTGAGTAAATTAGAATTCGTAGTTCAGCTGATTTTAGAGCAATATTTCGCTCAATAGTGAAGGAAGGGGGCGGGGCCTGCGGTGACATGTGTGCAAACACGCCCTGTGGCGTGTTTTAGTTTGGGGAATCAATTTCTCTTCAATCCGGAGGTCCCCTGTGAGCCAACTAGCCCACCATGTACCTCCAGTATGCGCCAGGGAGCTGCGTTGCAGAGAGGTGTTCAAAGGGCACGTCCCCTTTTTACAACACTCTCGGCCCCCACTTCACAAATCACCCCCAAACTTTCAGGGAAGGAGCGGAGCGGAGCAGGCCATTTTCTTGGAGAAATTCGCGAAGATTCGTACACCAGCGCCAAAGTTATTCCAAATAGAATGTTGCGGATTTCCTATGGAAAATAGGTCCTAACTATAACTACCTACTGGCGACCGCCAGTAGGTAATATATATATATATATATATATATATATATATTCACTGAAAAAACCATAGGTTATAGACCATATATAGTTAGGAATATGCATTTACAAAACCTTGAAAATTCACTGAAAAAACCATAGGTTAGAGACCATATATAGTTAGCTGGACATTTTATTGACATAAAACCAATGAAATTCCATATATAGTTAGTTGCACTAACTATATATCGCGCACCCGCAATCCACTGCTGATGATGTCACATATTACATCATTCATGACATGGTCAGTGACATCACTGATGACATCACTGATGACATCTCAAATGACATCACTGATGACATCACTGATGACATCTCAAATGACATCACTGATGACATCATCTAGTGTCTGTGTGTTTTTGTAAAGTTTAAATATGTTTTACATATTGAAGAATGAGTGGATGTATGGAAGACTGAGTGTGTGTGTGGCTGGCTGGGAGGTGTGTGACTCTGTGCATATCAATGTGTACTTGTATCAGTGATTGTATAAGAGAGTAAGTATGTGTTAGTATATGTGTGAAAAGTATGGTGTTCTGTGTTTAACTGTATAGATGAGGAAATCGAAGTGTGATTGATTCTTCACAGGACTGACTAGGTGTATGAGTGCATATGATAGTGTTGTAATAATGAGTGACTGTATGTATGAGTGATTGTATGGGTGAATGAGTGAATGTGTGTGTAGACGTAGGAATCAGTGAGTGCGTATGTAGTAACTGGTATTGGTGTGTCATGATGTCATCAGTGATGTCATTTGAGATGTCATCAGTGATGTCATTTGAGATGTCATCAGTGATGTCATCAGTGATGTCACTGAAGTATGGTGTTCTGTGTTTAACTGTATAGATGAGGAAATGGAAGTGTGATTGATTCTTTACAGGACTGACTAGGTGTGTGAGTAACTCCATGGATGAGTGGCAGTGTGTGAGTGTCTGCATAGGTGTATGAGTGCATATGATAGTGTTGTAATAATGAGTGACTGTATGTATGAGTGATTGTATGGGTGAATGAGTGAATGTGTGTGTAGACGTAGGAATCAGTGAGTGTGTATGTAGTAACTGGTATTGGTGTGTCATGATGTCATCAGTGATGTCATTTGAGATGTCATCAGTGATGTCATCAGTGATGTCATTTGAGATGTCATCAGTGATGTCATCAGTGATGTCACTGACCATGTCATGAATGATGTAATATGTGACATCATCAGCAGTGGATTGCGGGTGCGCGATATATAGTTAGTGCAACTAACTATATATGGAATTTCATTGGTTTTATGTCAATAAAATGTCCAGCTAACTATATATGGTCTCTAACCTATGGTTTTTTCAGTGAATTTTCAAGGTTTTGTAAATGCATATTCCTAACTATATATGGTCTATAACCTATGGTTTTTTCAGTGAATTTCATTGGTTTTTTAAAAGCTAATATCTATAGCTGTAAAATATATTCTTTATTACGTGACGTATCACGTAGCCACGTGAGACGCCTCATGACGCGTCGCATAACCGTGACGTATCGGCTCTGCAGCGCAAACAAAACCCGTAACGTAAGCGTGCCGGAGCACGCTTACAGATATATATATTTTTTTAACCTTAATTAGACAAAATCCACACGTGCACATATCTTGAGGCCTTGCAAAGGCACATCAAACAAACAGTCCCTACAATTTTGCCAAGTTTGCTGGAAATCTATTCCCTTAATTTTTTTTTTACTGTTTCTCTTGGTCTTCCCCTTGTTACGCTTACCGGGACGCTACCCGGTACGCGAACCGGACGCTCCAAAAACACAAGATGGCGGACTCCCGTTATGCTGCCGGTTAGCTGCCCGGTTCGCGTACCGGGAAGCGCCTCTACCGCGAAAAATCGAGGGGGACTTTAATATCCCCCTCATCAATCCTAGGGGGTCAGGAGGGGTTTACTTCCTTTCCTTCATTTCCACCTTCTTTTTTCACCACATCTTGTCTCTCGAACCTACCGAGAGACAAGATGGCGGCCGCTCCGGACTGTTTACAATGTTGACAGCTACGCTGCCGGTTAGCTGCCCGGTTAGCTGCCCGGTGAGCTGCCCGGTGAGCTGCCCGGTGAGCTGCCCGGTTCGCGTACCGGGACGCGCCTCTACAGCGTAAAATCGCAGGGCACTTTAATATCCCCCTCATCAATCCTAGGGGGTCAGGAGTGGTCTACCTTGCCCCCTTTCCTTCATTTCCCCCTTCGTTTTTCACCACATCTTGTCTCTCGATCGTACCGAGAGACAAGATGGCGGCCGCTCCGGACTATTTAGAATGTTGACAGACACCGGAGAGCCAATCAGCTTCGCTTCGCGAAGTTCCGTTACGCGTCAGGTACGCGAACCGGGGCGCTAACCGGAGCGCTGTCACAGATATATATATTTTTTTAAACGTTAATTTCTCAAAATCCACTGGAGCACATATATTGAGACAAAGCAAAGGCACGTCGGGCAAACCATATCTACAATTTTGCCAAGTTTCATGTAAATCTATTCAGCCGTTCGAGCTAAAAGTGAGTCCAACCGCCCTATGGAAAAATGAATGGGAAAAACGCGTTTTGGGACCCCCCTTTTTTCTCGGCCCCCCCTTGATGAAACCCCCCCAAATTTTCAGGGGCTGCTCAGAAACAAAATGTGCCATTTTCCTGAACATTTCAGCCAATTCCGTCCACAAACGCCAAAGTTATTAGACATAGAATTTTAAGAAATCCCATAGAGAAAAAATCCTAACTATATATACCCACTGGCTATCGCCAGTAGGTAATATACATATATAAACATATATAATCTGCATATCTATATAAATATAAATGCATGCATACATATACATATATGCATACATATGCATGTTATTTACATGAAAGTTTTAAAAACACTAATAAAAGCAAAGCTAAAAAGCCACCTCATTACAAACAGAATGGCTTTAACTTAAACGAGGGCGAGATCTATTGCATTTTCAATGCTTGTTTACTTTGGTTCTATCAAGAAGGCATTCAGATGTGTCACACATTTGCCAAAAATTCTGAATGTTAGCACTCTAGTTGCTCATTAGATCACTGTAGTAAAGCTAGTGCTCACCAGGGAAGTCTGCTGCTAATCATGGTTTGCAGCCATTTTCCCGCATTTTTTATCCCGCAGACTTTCAGTCCGCATACCATTATCCCGCAAGGTCATTGACCTCGCATACCATTATCCCGCATTTTTTCAAAACGCATGTGCATTTATCGCGCATGCCTTTACAAAGAATTACGTTTTAAAGGCATGTATGGTAAATGCATTTGCGTTGTGAAAACCACGATGACGAGAGAGGTAAGTGGGATTGTGTTATTTTTTCGTGGGTTAGTGATTGTGTAGTGTAGTGTAGTGTTGTGTAGTGTAGTGTTGTGTTAGTGTAGTGTAGAGTTGTGGTGGTTGTTTAGTGTAGGGTCATGCTGGGGGTAGTGTTTTAGGGTTTAGGGTTGTGTTGTAGTGTTTGCGTAGTGTAGGGTCATGCTGGGGGTAGTGTTTTAGGGTTTAGGGTAGTGTTGTAGTGTTTGCGTAGTGTAGGGTCATGCTGGGGGTAGTGTTTTAGGGTTTAGGGTTGTGTTGTAGTGTTTGCGTAGTGTAGGGTCATGCTGGGGCTAGTGTTTTAGGGTTTAGGGTAGTGTTGTAGTGTTTGCGTAGTGTAGGGTCATGCTGGGCGTAGTGTTTTAGGGTTTAGGATAGTGTTGTAGTGTTTGCGTAGTGTAGGGTCATGCTGGGGGTAGTGTTTTAGGGTTTAGGGTAGTGTTGTAGTGTTTGCGTAGTGTAGGGTCATGCTGGGGTGTAGTATTTTAGGGTTTAGGGTAGTGTTGTAGTGTTTGTGTAGTGTAGGGTCATGCTGGGGGTAGTGTTTTAGGGTTTTGGGTAGTGTTGTAGTGTTTGCGTAGTGTAGGGTCATGCTGGGGGTAGTGTTTTAGGGTTTTGGGTAGTGTTGTAGTGTTTGCGTAGTGTAGGGTCCTGCTGGGGTGTAGTGTTTTAGGGTTTTGGGTAGTGTTGTAGTGTTTGCGTAGTGTAGGGTCATGCTGGGGTGTAGTGTTTTAGGGTTTTGGGTAGTGTTGTAGTGTTTGCGTAGTGTAGGGTCATGCTGGGTGTAGTGTTTTAGGGTTTTGGGTAGTGTTGTGGTGTTTGCGTAGTGTAGGGTCATGCTGGGGGTAGTGTTTTAGGGTTTTGGGTAGTGTTGTAGTGTTTGCGTAGTGTAGGGTCATGCTGGGGGGTAGTGTTTTAGGGTTTTGGGTAGTGTTGTAGTGTTTGCGTACTGTAGGGTCATGCTGGGGGTAGTGTTTTAGGGTTTTGGGTAGTGTTGTAGTGTTTGCGTAGTGTAGGGTCATGCTGGGGGTAGTGTTTTAGGGTTTAGGGTAGTGTTGTAGTGTTTGCGTAGTGTAGGGTCATGCTGGGGGTAGTGTTTTAGGGTTTAGGGTAGTGTTGTAGTGTTTGCGTAGTGTAGGGTCATGCTGGGGGTAGTGTTTTAGGGTTTAGGGTAGTGTTGTAGTGTTTGCGTAGTGTAGGGTCATGCTGGGGGTAGTGTTTTAGGGTTTAGGGTAGTGTTGTAGTGTTTGCGTAGTGTAGGGTCATGCTGGGGGTAGTGTTTTAGGGTTTAGGGTAGTGTTGTAGTGTTTGCGTAGTGTAGGGTCATGCTGGGGTGTAGTGTTTTAGGGTTTTGGGTAGTGTTGTAGTGTTTGCGTAGTGTAGGGTCATGCTGGGGGTAGTGTTTTAGGGTTTAGGGTTGTGTTGTAGTGTTTGCGTAGTGTAGGGTCATGCTGGGGCTAGTGTTTTAGGGTTTAGGGTAGTGTTGTAGTGTTTGCGTAGTGTAGGGTCATGCTGGGCGTAGTGTTTTAGGGTTTAGGATAGTGTTGTAGTGTTTGCGTAGTGTAGGGTCATGCTGGGGGTAGTGTTTTAGGGTTTTGGGTAGTGTTGTAGTGTTTGCGTAGTGTAGGGTCCTGCTGGGGTGTAGTGTTTTAGGGTTTTGGGTAGTGTTGTAGTGTTTGCGTAGTGTAGGGTCATGCTGGGGTGTAGTGTTTTAGGGTTTTGGGTAGTGTTGTAGTGTTTGCGTAGTGTAGGGTCATGCTGGGTGTAGTGTTTTAGGGTTTTGGGTAGTGTTGTAGTGTTTGCGTAGTGTAGGGTCATGCTGGGGGTAGTGTTTTAGGGTTTTGGGTAGTGTTGTAGTGTTTGCGTAGTGTAGGGTCATGCTGGGGGGTAGTGTTTTAGGGTTTTGGGTAGTGTTGTAGTGTTTGCGTAGTGTAGGGTCATGCTGGGGGTAGTGTTTTAGGGTTTTGGGTAGTGTTGTAGTGTTTGCGTAGTGTAGGGTCATGCTGGGGGTAGTGTTTTAGGGTTTAGGGTAGTGTTGTAGTGTTTGCGTAGTGTAGGGTCATGCTGGGGGTAGTGTTTTAGGGTTTAGGGTAGTGTTGTAGTGTTTGCTTAGTGTAGGGTCATGCTGGGGGTAGTGTTTTAGGGTTTAGGGTAGTGTTGTAGTGTTTGCGTAGTGTAGGGTCATGCTGGGGGTAGTGTTTTAGGGTTTAGGGTAGTGTTGTAGTGTTTGCGTAGTGTAGGGTCATGCTGGGGTGTAGTGTTTTAGGGTTTTGGGTAGTGTTGTAGTGTTTGCGTAGTGTAGGGTCATGCTGGGGGTAGTGTTTTAGGGTTTAGGGTAGTGTTGTAGTGTTTGCGTAGTGTAGGGTCATGCTGGGGTGTAGTGTTTTAGGGTTTTGGGTAGTGTTGTAGTGTTTGCGTAGTGTAGGGTCATGCTGGGGGTAGTGTTTTAGGGTTTAGGGTAGTGTTGTAGTGTTTGCGTAGTGTAGGGTCATGCTGGGGGTAGTGTTTTAGGGTTTAGGGTTGTGTTGTAGTGTTTGCGTAGTGTAGGGTCATGCTGGGGGTAGTGTTTTAGGGTTTAGGGTTGTGTTGTAGTGTTTGTGTAGTGTAGGGTCATGCTGGGGGTAGTGTTTTAGGGTTTAGGGTAGTGTTGTAGTGTTTGCGTAGTGTAGGGTCATGCTGGGGTGTAGTGTTTTAGGGTTTTGGGTAGTGTTGTAGTGTTTGCGTAGTGTAGGGTCATGCTGGGGGTAGTGTTTTAGGGTTTAGGGTAGTGTTGAACTGTTTGTGTAGTGTAGGGTCATGCTGGGGGTAGTGTTTTAGGGTTTAGGGTAGTTTAGTTGTTTAGTGTATGCTAAAGGCATATTCGTTCTAAAAGTTTTCGTTATTTTAATTTGCGGCCTAATAGTACATGCGGGATTTTTTTTGCGGACTGATGGTATGCGGGATTTCGTCATATATTCGCTAATCATACTTTCTATGGCAAAATGAACCCCCTCATTTTGTTCCTTTTTAAATTAAATGTTTTAAGAGTTACCACTTTATTCCAATCAAGATGGCTTCAGGTGTGCCATAACTTTGTAATAAGTAGGACTGTTAGCACTCTAGTTGTTCTTTAGAACACTCTGGGACATTCTGTCATTGGGCTATAGTTGGGCTACATCTGGCTGATATTTGGGCTATATTTGTATTTTTTGTCTCTGGTGGCCATCTTTGGGCTACATTGGGCTACATTGGGCTACATTGGGCTACATTGGGCTACATTTGGGCTCCAACATATATATAGCCCAATGTAGCCCAATATATATTTTTCAAAGTTAATTTTCGTAAAAACCACTGGAGCCTATATCTTGAGACATAGCAAAGGCACATCGGGCTACCAGTCCCTACAATTTTGCCAAGTTTGGTGTAAATCCATTCAGCCGTTCAGGCTAAAAGTGAGGCCAACCGCCCTATGGAAAATTGCATAGGAAAAACATGTTTTGGGACCCCCCTTTTTTCTCGGCCCCCCCTTGACAAAACCCCCCCAAATTTTCAGGGGCTGCTCCGAAACAAAATGTTCCATTTTCCTGAAAATTTCAGCCAATTCTGTCCTCAAACGCCAAAGTTATTCGACATAGAATTTTCAAAAATCCCATAGGAAAAAAATCCTAACTATATATACCTACTGGCTATCGCCAGTAGGTAATATATATATATATATATATATATATATTCACTGAAAAAACCATAGGTTTCACAATCGTTATAGTTAGGAATTAGCATTTAAAAAACCTCTGAAATTCACTGAAAAAACCATAGGTTTCACAATCGTTATAGTTAGGAATTAGCATTTAAAAAACCTTTGAAATTCACTGAAAAAGCCATAGGTTTCACATTTGTTATAGTTAGGAATTAGCATTTAAAAAAAACTTTGAAATTCACTGAAAAAACCATAGGTTTCACACCAGTTATAGTTAGCTAAACATTTTACTCATACAAAACCAATGAAATTCCCACGTTATAGTTAGTTGGACTCACTATAACTCGCGCGCCCGCAATCCACTGCTGAGGATGTCACATATGACATCATTCATGACATGGTCAGTGACATTGTCAATCAATCCAGCAGCCACTTTAACTAGAAAAATTATAGTTGACAGCCTTAAATGTAACAAGGGCATTGATATACCATGGTTGTTGGCTGTCAAGGCTAGCATGACTACTGTAAACCTCTCGCACATCCTCACAAACCCAAGCCATATGGTAGGCATTAACAAAAAGATTATCCAGGAGGCCTTGTATGAACATTACGGCGGCTTGAGACACAAACAAGTAATTTTGCAATCTTCAGTCGCCCAGTATAGAACTATGGTGGATGCTGACGGCCCCCTTCAAAACTGCCAGCTAGCTACCTCCTAAAAGTGACTAACCGCTGGGAACGAAGCTTGCTCTATCGCCTTAGGGCTGGCTAAATACCTATTGTGCTTCCCCTTAGGCTTTACTACCAATCTTGAGCAAATGCCCTGTCCCTGTGGTAATCGTGGCAGTCAATCCATGCTACACTTTTTATTATTATTTTGTAACTTCTACCAAATATATAGCAAATAGCTGTTGATTCCCTTTTTCAAGGCTTCGGCTATCACTGACTTTGAGGCAGCCTATAAGGATATTGTTAAGCTTAACGGGGGAAACCTAACCTTCCGCGTCAGCATTTTTCTGAGAATGACTGTTTGCTCCCACGCCTCAATGAGCACTGTATGAGTAGTTCTGATTGCACTTTTTTACATCATTGGCCCCTACGTGGATTGCACAACGTAACTGTATGCACTTTATAGTACTATGCTACCTATACCGGATCGTGTTTCTATACTATTACGCTGTTACCTGTTAAAGTATCTGCAATTTATTATATTATGCAGTTATATTTCATGAAACACCTTGCTATTGGTTTTGATCAAATGCGTGTTTTTACATTTGCTGCTATCCGTTAAAATATCAGGTCCTTAATATATTATGCTGCTACATCTTAGGAAAAATGTTGCCATCGGCTCCATTGAAATTATAAGCCTATGATGAACCTGTTGCGCTGTTTTTGCACTATGTACATATCTCAGTGTATATACTGTTTTTAAGTTACGTGTTTATTGCTTTTAACTATCTATGTATTTATTGATTTTTTAATTGATATGTGTGCTGGTATTTTATTCTGAACTTTTATGGATGTCTCTTTACCTGAATAAAGATAATTTTATTGAACCACCTCAGCAGCGTCCACAGGGAGGGGTGAGTCACACCACAGCGAATCCTCAGACACCTCTGAGCATGCAGGAGGTGCCCCCCTGGCAAACGGCAGAGGTGGCATCTGAAAAAAGACCGCAGGACGATCATGTGGTACAGCACCATGCCATATCAGTTGTTGGAGCAACCTCTGATGTCACCACTGTAACACAGAACATTGACTTTGTTGTACATCAGAACACACATTGCCACAAGGATGTGAGTGTTTGTTTAGACTTTGGAACTCTACCATTGTGTGTTCTACCCTGACCATCCGTGTACACAATTACAGTTCATTGGTCAACACATACAATGTGCAATAAAAATTAAAATTAAACAGCTGAATGCTAAAAAAATCACAGTGAAAAAGTTACATTAAAAACAATGACCATATCAATTTATAACAAGAACACCAAACAAGGGTGTCCACATTTCAATAATACAGTACTGTATTATTGAAATTTGGACACCCTTGTCTTTAATTTTTATTGCACATTGTATGTGTTGACCAATGAACTGTAATTGTGTTTCTATTAAAACATAACGAGTTTTTATCACCCATATACTTTTTCAATTGTCCCTGTTTTGGTTTCCCACTTGTTTAGTTTAATTGTAATTCCTTGACTGCCTAGGAAATTCTGCACACAGATTTCCTTGTGTCTATCCAGGTTCCTCCACTCTCTTAATGGATCTTTGCTTTTTCATCTTCAGACACATTACGATGTGAGTAAACAGGCTACTTACTGTAACGAAAATGCTCTTGACACCAACGCATACTGTTGCGACTTGTGTTCATGTTACAATGAGTGACAGGTGAGGTTTGAAGTTGAAAGGAACGATACACGGATGGTCAGGGTAGAACACACAATGGTAGAGTTCCAAAGTCTAAACAAACACTCACATCCTTGTGGCAATGTGTGTTCTGATGTACAACAAAGTCAATGTTCTGTGTTACAGTGGTGACATCAGAGGTTGCTCCAACAACTGATATGGCATGGTGCTGTACCACATGATCGTCCTGCGGTCTTTTTTCAGATGCCACCTCTGCCGTTTGCCAGGGGGGCACCTCCTGCATGCTCAGAGGTGTCTGAGGATTCGCTGTGGTGTGCACACAGGTTGTTTACCCTGCCCTAGGAGTCTAATAGAGTATTACCCAGGGGGTCCTTGTTAATCACGATAGACACAAGGAAATAAAAGTACGTTGACATACGATGGAATAACCCCAAACGCACACCACCAGGCAAAACTGTACAATATGCCTTCCAGAAAACACAGGCCAACACCATCAACATGGACAGTAGGGGGGCCGGAGCACACAAGCACACCTCCGAACAAGTTGGATTACTGCAATGCCCTTCTGATCGCAGCCACCGAGTCCTCCTTAAATCGACTCCAAATGATACAAAACACTGCTGCCTGCCTGATACTAAATGCACCTCATAGATCTGCTTCCCTTCCCTTCCTTCACCAATTACACTGGCTACCCATACGACAACACAGCTTGTCTTCTTTTCACAGGTACTTATGGGAGGCATGTTTTTGACTTTGTTCTGTCCCTGTATATCAATGCAGACACTGTAAGACTGTCAGATGGATTTGTTTGTCCCAGTATTTGCACAAATCATTTTAGTCGCACTATTTTACTTCTTTCATAGCGCTACGTTGCATTTTGTCTTGCTTGGTCAGTCGCCCCACTTCTTTTTTTAGAACTTGTGCCCTGCAGGTACCTTAGTATATGTCTGTCACATGAGAGGTGTCCGCATAGCTTTTTCTCTGCGGTCCAAGAGTGCTGTCTGCACATTCTGTCCGTAGTCGGAGAACATTGTCCCATATCATTCTGTTCTGGTCTGACCCTAACACCCTGACCCAACCAAGGGGTCTAGTAGAATGTCGGGTGGATCGCCACCACCCGCATGGCGATGGCGATCTGCCCGACATTCTCCTCTGCCCGCATTCCATTTCCCCCCCACCACATTAGCGTTTCCATGGCGGCGTTGCTGCCATGGAAAGGCATGAGGTTACTGCATGCAGGGGCCCGTAACGGGCCACCAAGGTATTGCTTGGGTGGGGGGTGCACATGGGGGATACCTATGGTACCCCCAGCATTTGCATGCACAACGTGGCAGGCACTGCGTCGTGCCTGCCACTTTGTGCATGCAAATTCACACAGTGCAGCCACAGCATTGTGGCGGCGGTGCTGTGTGCACCGCCAACCACAATGTTGTAGATGGGGGGTGCCACCACCGCTGTGGCATCCTAATTGTGAGTGCGGGACCGCCGCACGACTGGTGGCCAGGACTAGCACCGCTAGGGTGGCGGGTTTGTCCGCCCGCCATCCTAATAGACCCCAAATTCTCACAGCTGCAAGAGAACACATATACCTTTGGATGACATGGAAATGCGGCTTGATGCCCCACACTTGGAGAGTGATCCATCCAGTGATGGGAGCGGCACAGCAAATTTGATATAAATGTCACCATATATAGGCTGAGTAATGGGGTCTGCTGACAAAGGCCATAGACCAGGGACATCTCACACAACTCCTTACTGCAAGGGGTGCGGGGATATGCTAGTGGGTCTACGTCCAGAGGAATTATTGATGCGACACCTTGCTTCATGTTAATGGGATAAGCCACTTTGGTTACTCGTTAGGTACTCATGCATTCTCAACCTGTTGTGGGACCTATGTTGCATGCTTTGACACTGTAGTAAAGACTTCGCATTAAAAAACGCTTGTGTACAGGTGCTTGAATGCATCTGCGTGAGTAGGAAAGCTAGTGAGGCAGTCTAGCAATTGTGTCCTGTGCGATGGTAGTTTCGGGGTACACAGTCCCTGCATGCCCAAGTCTGCTGATCCTGCGCATAGTCCAGTATGTGTGCAAAATCTCAGGAACAATTGCCAAAGTCTGTGACACAACAGCAAGACACAGTCATGGTCGCTCATTGATAACTCACACGCAAAGGAAGTAGTTGACGATGAGCTGTTTATGCTGGTTAAAGCCTTCTTCCTCACCACTGTCATCGTCACTGGGCATGTGTGGGTTGGGAGATGGGGGGATGGTGCTGTTGCGCAAGATGTAGCAGTATTGTGCTGATCCGGAATACTTTGCAAACACATGTGAGTTGATCTGCTCTGCCTGTCATACCACTTGCGCGTTGAGGGAGTGGTAGTGTTTGCTGTTCCTATAGATGAGTTCACTTGCTTGTGGTGGAACAAGGAAAATGTGGGTACCATCAATGACTCCCATCAACATATTGGATGCCTCCCTGGCATGCCCGGCTTCAGGTTTTTTTTTGGGACAGGGCAACAATGCATTCGGGGAGGCCACTAAGGGCCCAATTTGTCACATATGTATCTCGCCAGGCCTGTGTCAGGGCCCTCCTTTATCTCTCCTCAGTTTTACAAGGGCCAGTAAACACATTATTTTCTTCCAAATCTCTTTCTAGATGTTATCACTCTCAGAAAGTGTTTTTACATATGCTGTCCTCCTAATGGGAGTGGGAGGTTTGCTGAGTTGGTAGTATTAGGCAAGTGACCCTTCTCAGACTCTCACTCATGTCCTCCTCCTCGGATTCCCTCACTACCACCCTCCTCCTACAGCACCCCTCATATCTTCATAGCCAATCTTTCATGTGCATTTCATTTGTTGTATTGTGCTAGTGATATCAGTGTTGGGTTTGCCAGTACTTTACATCACGCACACAGTGGACAGAGACAATCAATCATGCAAGTATGTAAGTAAATCATTCTACAGGGAATGTCATCAAAGCCAAAGAGGATTGCAAGGTGTGGGAATCACATATCATCCATACTGGTGGGCAGGATATTATAAGGGCGTTTGGTCTGGAGAAGCACTAACTCTGGATTTAATGCACAGCCCAGTGGTAGAGGTTGGCTTTGCTGATAAAGGTGTATATCTGCACAAACAAACTCTTTATGGCAACATTCAAATGATGAAAGACTGGGGAAGTTATGACTATGTTACTACCCAGAAATAAAGCTAAGTTCTGACTATTAATTCAGGTTATCATGTAGCTCTTTGGTGACAGTTTCTAGGTCACTGTCCTATGATAGGTTTGTGACTTCTGTACTGCTACTTACACAAGTATCTCTGTGACAAAGGCAGTAACCCACTGAGCTATCCACATCAAATGCAGTTTATCTGCATTTCAGAACTACCAACAGAAAAAGGATTGGCAGGATCATTAATTACCAGTTATCTCAAAATTTTCTCGTTGGCTTACATCCATGGCTGAGCCTTGATTAAGATGCAAATTGTGAAGTATACAGGAAGTATGAGTCTTGTTGGGCCTGCTCGGCTCCTACTTATTGCCCTATCTGATAAGAAGCTGCAGTGGGCAGGTGAGGTGAATCCGGAAGAATAAACTGTTCTTCTCCCTGTGGAATTGACAAGGAGATTTCCATAGAGCAGAACGGTTAAGATTACCCGCTGCAGGTGAGAGTATTTGTCCCCTTCACCATGCCCATATTTTAGCTGCACGAGTAGGCGTGGATACAGCCCACCTTTCTGAGAGGAAATATGTGATTGGGAGTGCCTGTGGGAGAGGGATCTGGCCCAAATCTGCAACTCCAAGAACAGGAAGATAATCAATGTTCAGAGGAACGATTCAAATGAATGTGGCTATTTACTACTGGCCTTCGTGCCATCACTGCCAGGGTCATGGATCATGTTTGGGTGGGCCTTGCCCACCAGGCCCACTCGCTGAAAACGGGCGTGCTCCCAGGTCATAAACTCCCCCTTCACATCTGCCAATTAATCCCACCTCAGGAAGTAGACATGTCTGTCCTTGTAAAGCATCAATGCTGATGGGCCGTCACACACCACCAGGCTGATCATGAGCTGTGACATCCCACCGGCGCTGGCCACAGTGTACTGGAAAGACCCAGAGGTGGAGAAATGCAATGAAGCCATAACCTTCACTGTTGCAGACAATGCAGCCAGATGTATTCCTTTAGGCTTCACATGGGGCTCTAACTGGGCACATGTGTTACGTAGAGTGCGGGGAGTCAAACAGAATATCTGGTTGATTTTGATGTCCTCCATAGTCACCAGGTCGGAGACAGGTCAAAGGATGGGTGGTCTCATCCTACATATGTCAGGGTACACAAGCATTAACTGAGTTATAGATGAGATGTGAACAGCTTACTCAGAGACTCACAAAAACACAACATTGAGGGGACTCATGGTCACGTGAAATGCAAAGGTGACCTGCATTCAGACATTTTTCTCCGCTTACACACCGTACTGACACTACAACTTCCAAAGAAGTCGATATGTATCTCATATACTACACTGCTACATTAGGGATAAGCTGCCATGTGATTTAGATGGCACAGCACTTGTTTTTACCAGTTTCAGTGCTGAGTTGCATGTAGCTGCTGTCACTGCACAGCCGCCAACTTAAGTCTCCCTATTCACAACATTGCAGAATGAGGGCAGTGTGTGCCATCTGGACAACGCAACATGGATGTACAGCACGGGGGACAGAAACATGTGGACCTCATGGGGTCAGTCCTGTGTAATTGTGTGAGGATTTAGCATCACAGACATTGTAATTTTCACCTGAATGGGGCACAAATGCACTTTAAGTGTGCATACATGCACGCATTGCTACAAATGTCCGATGTTGTGGGACAGAGCTATGTTTGTTTGCTCCACATGTACACTCCTATGACGTGTGCGAGGACATTTACAGGTAATGGCAGTAGGGCAGACCGCATGCCACACCAGTACGTGTGTTGGAAATGCTAGGGATTACAAGTATGTCTGATTTGCAGACAATGGACACCTCCTAGTGTCTGTCTACATCACTGGCCCTTCACAAGACGACCCTTGGCCAAGAGACGCCGGTCAGATGTCAAGGGATATACTAGCGATGTTCACAATTTGGATGTTTCATTGCAAAAGATTGGTAAAGTGCAGGGACCTTTGTCCTTTTGGACTTCTTTCTCCATTTCAGTCCATGAAGGCCATGAAGCATGGCAATGTATGTAATTTCTTTCTCTTTTCTTGGACATACCATGTGTGTGATGACTTGACTTATAGCTCCCACTCTCTCATGCCTTCACAGTGTAGTGAGCAGCAGTTCACTGTTCTAGTGTTTCTGATGGACCAGCCACTCTCAAAGGACTGGTTTACCCACAACCCCACAGCCACCCAGCACAGGCGTCACTTGACCTGTTACCCTGCCAACAAATGAGGCAGGATGCACTGGGCCAGCTCTCCCATACAAGTACTGTGTCTGTGTGTGTGGTCACTTGATATGCATGGGGGCCTCATGGCCCTCAACATTACACATGGGGTGCACCGATCACTTTAGGCGAATGAATTGTGATGTGCGATGCAATTCCCATTGCAATGAAAAAAAGAATAACTCCCCATTGAAAACGATGATAAATATAAAAAAATATTTAAAATAATATCTACAACTTTGGGCCAGGTGTACGACCCTAGAAATAGTCTTTTGCGACTCGAAATTTGCGAGGCGCTAGTACCAATGTACAACAGTGTATTTCACACTGTTAGCGATTCCCTTTGGGGTCGCAAATAGAGAGGCCTCTCACAATGTGTGACCCCCTTGGGAATGGCACGCCCTCCCAGGTATGGTGGCCTGCTGGGCTCAGCAGACCACCATGTCTGGGACTGTTTTAAATAAAGTGTTTATTTTTTAAATGCAACCCATTTACCTTAAAGGAAAAGGGGATGCACTTAAAAAAAATACTAAGGGCCCCATTAGGATGGCGGGCGGATCGTCCCCGCGGGGCCGGCGGGGGCGATCCACCCGCTATCCTCCCAATAAAGACCCCCCTGCCATATTACCATGGGGGGTCTGCGGCAGATGGAAAGACCGTCCGCTGCTTTTCCGCCCGATCTAGAAGTCGACCGGGTGGAAAAGGGTTTAATATGGTAACTGCAAACACAACAATGATGGACAGAATGTGGATCAATGTCACACATTCACCCCAGTCAAAAGATCTGGGCCCAAATCCATCGTTTTTCCACTTCACACCACCCTGGGTTAGACAATGGCGATATGCAAATCAGCGCTGACCCTGTTGCCCCATGGGAACAGTCCAGTCCGAACTACAAAAGCCATGTCCTTCCCAGAACGGAAACAAGCATCCGAGGACCGGCCCGGTTTCGAGGTAACACCTCTCATCATCCCGGCTAGCTTGATTCCAGTGGTGTGGAGTGTCTGGGACTCACGTCTGAGCATCCCCAGTACACTTAGAGCGGTAACTGCAAACACAACAATGATGGACAGAATGTGGATCAATGTCACACATTCACCCCAGTCAAAAGATCTGGGCCCAAATCCATCGTTTTTCCACTCCACACCACCCTGGGTTAGACAATGGCGATATGCAAATCAGTGCTGACCCTGTTGCCCCATGGGAACAGTCCAGTCCGAACTACAAAAGCCATGTCCTTCCCAGAACGGAAACAAGCATCCGAGGACCGGCCCGGTTTCGAGGTAACACCTCTCATCAGCCCGGCTAGCTTGTTTCCAGTGGTGTGGAGTGTCTGGGACTCACGTCTGAGCATCCCCAGTACACTTAGAGCGGTAACTGCAAACACAACAATGATGGACAGAATGTGGATCAATGTCACACATTCACCCCAGTCAAAAGATCTGGGCCCAAATCCATCGTTTTTCCACTCCACACCACCCTGGGTTAGACAATGGCGATATGCAAATCAGCGCTGACCCTGTTGCCCCATGGGAACAGTCCAGTCCGAACTACAAAAGCCATGTCCTTCCCAGAACGGAAACAAGCATCCGAGGACCGGCCCGGTTTCGAGGTAACACCTCTCATCAGCCCGACTAGCTTAATTCCAGTGGTGTGGAGTGTCTGGGACTCACGTCTGAGCATCCCCAGTACACTTAGAGCGGTAACTGCAAACACAACAATGATGGACAGAATGTGGATCAATGTCACACATTCACCCCAGTCAAAAGATCTGGGCCCAAATCCATCGTTTTTCCACTCCACACCACCCTGGGTTAGACAATGGCGATATGCAAATCAGCGCTGACCCTGTTGCCCCATGGGAACAGTCCAGTCCGAACTACAAAAGCCATGTCCTTCCCAGAACGGAAACAAGCATCCGAGGACCGGCCCGGTTTCGAGGTAACACCTCTCATCATCCCGTCTAGCTTGATTCCAGTGGTGTGGAGTGTCTGGGACTCACGTCTGAGCATCCCCAGTACACTTAGAGCGGTAACTGCAAACACAACAATGATGGACAGAATGTGGATCAATGTCACACATTCACCCCAGTCAAAAGATCTGGGCCCAAATCCATTGTTTTTCCACTCCACACCACCCTGGGTTAGACAATGGTGATATGCAAATCAGCGCTGACCCTGTTGCCCCATGGGAACAGTCCAGTCCGAACTACAAAAGCCATGTCCTTCCCAGAACGGAAACAAGCATCCGAGGACCGGCCCGGTTTCGAGGTAACACCTCTCATCAGCCCGGCTAGCTTGATTCCAGTGGTGTGGAGTGTCTGGGACTCACGTCTGAGCATCCCCAGTACACTTAGAGCGGTAACTGCAAACACAACAATGATGGACAGAATGTGGATCAATGTCACACATTCACCCCAGTCAAAAGATCTGGGCCCAAATCCATCGTTTTTCCACTCCACACCACCCTGGGTTAGACAATGGCGATATGCAAATCAGCGCTGACCCTGTTGCCCCATGGGAACAGTCCAGTCCGAACTACAAAAGCCATGTCCTTCCCAGAACGGAAACAAGCATCCGAGGACCGGCCCGGTTTCGAGGTAACACCTCTCATCAGCCCGGCTAGCTTGATTCCAGTGGTGTGGAGTGTCTGGGACTCACGTCTGAGCATCCCCAGTACACTTAGAGCGGTAACTGCAAACACAACAATGATGGACAGAATGTGGATCAATGTCACACATTCACCCCAGTCAAAAGATCTGGGCCCAAATCCATCGTTCTTCCACTCCACACCACCCTGGGTTAGACAATGGCGATATGCAAATCAGCGCTGACCCTGTTGCCCCATGGGAACAGTCCAGTCCGAACTACAAAAGCCATGTCCTTCCCAGAACGGAAACAAGCATCCGAGGACCGGCCCGGTTTCGAGGTAACACCTCTCATCAGCCCGGCTAGCTTGATTCCAGTGGTGTGGAGTGTCTGGGACTCACGTCTGAGCATCCCCAGTACACTTAGAGCGGTAACTGCAAACACAACAATGATGGACAGAATGTGGATCAATGTCACACATTCACCCCAGTCAAAAGATCTGGGCCCAAATCCATCGTTTTTCCACTCCACACCACCCTGGGTTAGACAATGGCGATATGCAAATCAGTGCTGACCCTGTTGCCCCATGGGAACAGTCCAGTCCGAACTACAAAAGCCATGTCCTTCCCAGAACAGAAACAAGCATCCGAGGACCGGCCCGGTTTCGAGGTAACACCTCTCATCAGCCCGGCTAGCTTGTTTCCAGTGGTGTGGAGTGTCTGGGACTCACGTCTGAGCATCCCCAGTACACTTAGAGCGGTAACTGCAAACACAACAATGATGGACAGAATGTGGATCAATGTCACACATTCACCCAAGTCAAAAGATCTGGGCCCAAATCCATCGTTTTTCCACTCCACACCACCCTGGGTTAGACAATGGCGATATGCAAATCAGCGCTGACCCTGTTGCCCCATGGGAACAGTCCAGTCCGAACTACAAAAGCCATGTCCTTCCCAGAACGGAAACAAGCATCCGAGGACCGGCCCGGTTTCGAGGTAACACCTCTCATCAGCCCGGCTAGCTTAATTCCAGTGGTGTGGAGTGTCTGGGACTCACGTCTGACCATCCCCAGTACACTTAGAGCGGTAACTGCAAACACAACAATGATGGACAGAATGTGGATCAATGTCACACATTCACCCCAGTCAAAAGATCTGGGCCCAAATCCATCGTTTTTCCACTCCACACCACCCTGGGTTAGACAATGGCGATATGCAAATCAGCGCTGACCCTGTTGCCCCATGGGAACAGTCCAGTCCGAACTACAAAAGCCATGTCCTTCCCAGAACGGAAACAAGCATCCGAGGACCGGCCCGGTTTCGAGGTAACACCTCTCATCATCCCGTCTAGCTTGATTCCAGTGGTGTGGAGTGTCTGGGACTCACGTCTGAGCATCCCCAGTACACTTAGAGCGGTAACTGCAAACACAACAATGATGGACAGAATGTGGATCAATGTCACACATTCACCCCAGTCAAAAGATCTGGGCCCAAATCCATTGTTTTTCCACTCCACACCACCCTGGGTTAGACAATGGCGATATGCAAATCAGCGCTGACCCTGTTGCCCCATGGGAACAGTCCAGTCCGAACTACAAAAGCCATGTCCTTCCCAGAACGGAAACAAGCATCCGAGGACCGGCCCGGTTTCGAGGTAACACCTCTCATCAGCCCGGCTAGCTTGATTCCAGTGGTGTGGAGTGTCTGGGACTCACGTCTGAGCATCCCCAGTACACTTAGAGCGGTAACTGCAAACACAACAATGATGGACAGAATGTGGATCAATGTCACACATTCACCCCAGTCAAAAGATCTGGGCCCAAATCCATCGTTTTTCCACTCCACACCACCCTGGGTTAGACAATGGCGATATGCAAATCAGCGCTGACCCTGTTGCCCCATGGGAACAGTCCAGTCCGAACTACAAAAGCCATGTCCTTCCCAGAACGGAAACAAGCATCCGAGGACCGGCCCGGTTTCGAGGTAACACCTCTCATCAGCCCGGCTAGCTTGATTCCAGTGGTGTGGAGTGTCTGGGACTCACGTCTGAGCATCCCCAGTACACTTAGAGCGGTAACTGCAAACACAACAATGATGGACAGAATGTGGATCAATGTCACACATTCACCCCAGTCAAAAGATCTGGGCCCAAATCCATCGTTTTTCCACTCCACACCACCCTGGGTTAGACAATGGCGATATGCAAATCAGCGCTGACCCTGTTGCCCCATGGGAACAGTCCAGTCCGAACTACAAAAGCCATGTCCTTCCCAGAACGGAAACAAGCATCCGAGGACCGGCCCGGTTTCGAGGTAACACCTCTCATCAGCCCGGCTAGCTTGATTCCAGTGGTGTGGAGTGTCTGGGACTCACGTCTGAGCATCCCCAGTACACTTAGAGCGGTAACTGCAAACACAACAATGATGGACAGAATGTGGATCAATGTCACACATTCACCCCAGTCAAAAGATCTGGGCCCAAATCCATCGTTCTTCCACTCCACACCACCCTGGGTTAAACAATGGCGATATGCAAATCAGCGCTGACCCTGTTGCCCCATGGGAACAGTCCAGTCCGAACTACAAAAGCCATGTCCTTCCCAGAACGGAAACAAGCATCCGAGGACCGGCCCGGTTTCGAGGTAACACCTCTCATCAGCCCGGCTAGCTTGATTCCAGTGGTGTGGAGTGTCTGGGACTCACGTCTGAGCATCCCCAGTACACTTAGAGCGGTAACTGCAAACACAACAATGATGGACAGAATGTGGATCAATGTCACACATTCACCCCAGTCAAAAGATCTGGGCCCAAATCCATCGTTTTTCCACTCCACACCACCCTGGGTTAGACAATGGCGATATGCAAATCAGTGCTGACCCTGTTGCCCCATGGGAACAGTCCAGTCCGAACTACAAAAGCCATGTCCTTCCCAGAACAGAAACAAGCGTCCGAGGACCGGCCCGGTTTCGAGGTAACACCTCTCATCAGCCCGGCTAGCTTGTTTCCAGTGGTGTGGAGTGTCTGGGACTCACGTCTGAGCATCCCCAGTACACTTAGAGCGGTAACTGCAAACACAACAATGATGGACAGAATGTGGATCAATGTCACACATTCACCCCAGTCAAAAGATCTGGGCCCAAATCCATCGTTTTTCCACTCCACACCACCCTGGGTTAGACAATGGCGATATGCAAATCAGCGCTGACCCTGTTGCCCCATGGGAACAGTCCAGTCCGAACTACAAAAGCCATGTCCTTCCCAGAACGGAAACAAGCATCCGAGGACCGGCCCGGTTTCGAGGTAACACCTCTCATCAGCCCGGCTAGCTTAATTCCAGTGGTGTGGAGTGTCTGGGACTCACGTCTGACCATCCCCAGTACACTTAGAGCGGTAACTGCAAACACAACAATGATGGACAGAATGTGGATCAATGTCACACATTCACCCCAGTCAAAAGATCTGGGCCCAAATCCATCGTTTTTCCACTCCACACCACCCTGGGTTAGACAATGGCGATATGCAAATCAGCGCTGACCCTGTTGCCCCATGGGAACAGTCCAGTCCGAACTACAAAAGCCATGTCCTTCCCAGAACGGAAACAAGCATCCGAGGACCGGCCCGGTTTCGAGGTAACACCTCTCATCATCCCGTCTAGCTTGATTCCAGTGGTGTGGAGTGTCTGGGACTCACGTCTGAGCATCCCCAGTACACTTAGAGCGGTAACTGCAAACACAACAATGATGGACAGAATGTGGATCAATGTCACACATTCACCCCAGTCAAAAGATCTGGGCCCAAATCCATTGTTTTTCCACTCCACACCACCCTGGGTTAGACAATGGCGATATGCAAATCAGCGCTGACCCTGTTGCCCCATGGGAACAGTCCAGTCCGAACTACAAAAGCCATGTCCTTCCCAGAACGGAAACAAGCATCCGAGGACCGGCCCGGTTTCGAGGTAACACCTCTCATCAGCCCGGCTAGCTTGATTCCAGTGGTGTGGAGTGTCTGGGACTCACGTCTGAGCATCCCCAGTACACTTAGAGCGGTAACTGCAAACACAACAATGATGGACAGAATGTGGATCAATGTCACACATTCACCCCAGTCAAAAGATCTGGGCCCAAATCCATCGTTTTTCCACTCCACACCACCCTGGGTTAGACAATGGCGATATGCAAATCAGCGCTGACCCTGTTGCCCCATGGGAACAGTCCAGTCCGAACTACAAAAGCCATGACCTTCCCAGAACGGAAACAAGCATCCGAGGACCGGCCCGGTTTCGAGGTAACACCTCTCATCAGCCCGGCTAGCTTGATTCCAGTGGTGTGGAGTGTCTGGGACTCACGTCTGAGCATCCCCAGTACACTTAGAGCGGTAACTGCAAACACAACAATGATGGACAGAATGTGGATCAATGTCACACATTCACCCCAGTCAAAAGATCTGGTCCCAAATCCATCGTTCTTCCACTCCACACCACCCTGGGTTAGACAATGGCGATATGCAAATCAGCGCTGACCCTGTTGCCCCATGGGAACAGTCCAGTCCGAACTACAAAAGCCATGTCCTTCCCAGAACGGAAACAAGCATCCGAGGACCGGCCCGGTTTCGAGGTAACACCTCTCATCAGCCCGGCTAGCTTGATTCCAGTGGTGTGGAGTGTCTGGGACTCACGTCTGAGCATCCCCAGTACACTTAGAGCGGTAACTGCAAACACAACAATAATGGACAGAATGTGGATCAATGTCACACATTCACCCCAGTCAAAAGATCTGGGCTCAAATCCATCGTTTTTCCACTCCACACCACCCTGGGTTAGACAATGGCGATATGCAAATCAGCGCTGACCCTGTTGCCCCATGGGAACAGTCCAGTCCGAACTACAAAAGCCATGTCCTTCCCAGAACGGAAACAAGCATCCGAGGACCGGCCCGGTTTCGAGGTAACACCTCTCATCAGCCCGGCTAGCTTGATTCCAGTGGTGTGGAGTGTCTGGGACTCACGTCTGAGCATCCCCAGTACACTTAGAGCGGTAACTGCAAACACAACAATGATGGACAGAATGTGGATCAATGTCACACATTCACCCCAGTCAAAAGGTCTGGGCCCAAATCCATCGTTTTTCCACTCCACACCACCCTGGGTTAGACAATGGCGATATGCAAATCAGCGCTGACCCTGTTGCCCCATGGGAACAGTCCAGTCCGAACTACAAAAGCCATGTCCTTCCCAGAAGGGAAACAAGCATCCGAGGACCGGCCCGGTTTCGAGGTAACACCTCTCATCAGCCCGGCTAGCTTGATTCCAGTGGTGTGGAGTGTCTGGGACTCACGTCTGAGCATCCCCAGTACACTTAGAGCGGTAACTGCAAACACAACAATAATGGACAGAATGTGGATCAATGTCACACATTCACCCCAGTCAAAAGATCTGGGCTCAAATCCATCGTTTTTCCACTCCACACCACCCTGGGTTAGACAATGGCGATATGCAAATCAGCGCTGACCCTGTTGCCCCATGGGAACAGTCCAGTCCGAACTACAAAAGCCATGTCCTTCCCAGAACGGAAACAAGCATCCAAGGACCGGCCCGGTTTCGAGGTAACACCTCTCATCAGCCCGGCTAGCTTGATTCCAGTGGTGTGGAGTGTCTGGGACTCACGTCTGAGCATCCCCAGTACACTTAGAGCGGTAACTGCAAACACAACAATGATGGACAGAATGTGGATCAATGTCACACATTCACCCCAGTCAAAAGGTCTGGGCCCAAATCCATCGTTTTTCCACTCCACACCACCCTGGGTTAGACAATGGCGATATGCAAATCAGCGCTGACCCTGTTGCCCCATGGGAACAGTCCAGTCCGAACTACAAAAGCCATGTCCTTCCCAGAAGGGAAACAAGCATCCGAGGACCGGCCCGGTTTCGAGGTAACACCTCTCATCAGCCCGGCTAGCTTGATTCCAGTGGTGTGGAGTGTCTGGGACTCACGTCTGAGCATCCCCAGTACACTTAGAGCGGTAACTGCAAACACAACAATGATGGACAGAATGTGGATCAATGTCACACATTCACCCCAGTCAAAAGATCTAGGCCCAAATCCATCGTTTTTCCACTCCACACCACCCTGGGTTAGACAATGGCGATATGCAAATCAGCGCTGACCCTGTTGCCCCATGGGAACAGTCCAGTCCGAACTACAAAAGCCATGTCCTTCCCAGAACGGAAACAAGCATCCGAGGACCGGCCCGGTTTCGAGGTAACACCTCTCATCAGCCCGGCTAGCTTGATTCCAGTGGTGTGGAGTGTCTGGGACTCACATCTGAGCATCCCCAGTACACTTAGAGCGGTAACTGCAAACACAACAATGATGGACAGAATGTGGATCAATGTCACACATTCACCCCAGTCAAAAGATCTGGGCCCAAATACATCGTTTTTACACTCCACACCACCCTGGGTTAGACAATGGCGATATGCAAATCAGCGCTGACCCTGTTTCCCCATGGGAACAGTCCAGTCCGAACTACAAAAGCCATGTCCATCCCAGAACGGAAACAAGCATCCGAGGACCGGCCCGGTTTCGAGGTAACACCTCTCATCAGCCCGGCTAGCTTGATTCCAGTGGTGTGGAGTGTCTGGGACTCACGTCTGAGCATCCCCAGTACACTTAGAGCGGTAACTGCAAACACAACAATGATGGACAGAATGTGGATCAATGTCACACATTCACCCCAGTCAAAAGATCGAGGACCGGGCCGGTCCTCGGATGCTTGCTTCCGTTCTGGGAAGGACATGGCTTTTGTAGTTTGGACTGGACTGTTCCCATGGGGCACAGGGTCAGCGCTGATTTGCATATCGCCATTGTCTAACCCAGGGTGGTGTGGAGTGGAAAAACGATGGATTTGGGCCCAGATCTTTGGACTGGGGTGAATGTGTGACATTGATCCACATTTTGTCCATCACTGTTGTGTTTGCAATTACGGGTTTAATATGGTGGCACTGTCTGAAAGACGACGCCAGCCATATTACAATGTGGGCAGAGGTATGTGGAGTCTACTTGGGGGGCCCGTTTCAGGCCCCCATGGACTCCGGGGGGTGGGGGATGCACATGGGGGGTACCTATGGTGCCCACCCTGCCTTTCAATGGACAACGTGGCAGGCACCGCACGGTGCCGGTCACGTTGTGCATTGAAAAACACAACATGCATTTTAGCATTGCGGCGGGCGGTGCATTCAGCACCACCCGCCGCAATGTTAAAAATGCGGGATGCTCCCGCCAGTGTGGTGGGAGAATCTTAATGGGATGTACGGGACCGCTGCACCCGTAGCGGGTGGTCCCAGTTCCCACTGGTATGGCAGGCGGACTTTGTCCGCCCGCCATACTAATGTCCCCCTAAATGTTTTTGTTTGACTTTTTAAGGGCAGGCAATGGTCCCTGTGACCACTGCCTGCCCTTAAAAAAAAAATCCCCTGAGTTTGCAAAAGGGAAAGATGTCCCTTGGGGAACCCATCCCTTTCCTAACCCCATTACCACCCTCTTTAAGAGGGTGGTAATTAGCAAGTGTTTTGCGCACGCAATTGCGGACACAAAATATCTGTACATAGGGTTGCACACATTATTAGGCAGGGAACGCCCCTTCTTAATAGCATTCACAGAGCCGGCAGCCTGCTGGTGGCGGTTTCACCGCTATCGTAAAGCACTTCTCTGCTCGCCAAATTACAATGGCAGGTGGTGTGCTGACGGATGCAATGGCTGTCCATCACGGGTTGGCCACAGGCAATCATTATGATTGCCTGGCGCACCCACCCCTCATCAACAATATGGTGGCGCTGCCTAGCAGGCACCGTCCGCCATATTACGATGCTGCCTCCCCACCAGCCCGTGGATCACAGGCTTGAACGGATTGCATTTGGGGGCCTGTAGCGGGCCCCCTAGTGTTGGGGGAGGTGGGTATGCACTGGCGGGGCACCATATTTCTTTGCACCAGGTGGCAGGCACCAAGTGGTGCCTGCCACGCAGTGCACGGAAATGCAAATGATGTATTTCTGACATTGCAGCAGGGGTGCTGCATCCAGATATACATCATGGCGGTTGCATCGTAATCGTGTATGCGGGACCACCGTAATCCAGGCTGCGGTCCCAGTATCCAATAGGCGGACAATCTCAAGTCCGTCCGCAATCGTAACAGCCCCCTATGTTACCAAAAAAGTAATATATTTCAAAAATGTATATTAAAAAATGGTATGTATAAAAAATATTATTTGTTTAAAATGTACACATACATTTTTTTGCAAATATGTTATGTTTTGTTATGTTTTGGAATAAAATATTCATACCATCACAAACCATGATTAATGTTTTCATATTTTAATAACATTTCTCATAAAAAAAATTGAAAAATAAAATATATATCTATATACTTATTACTATATACATATAAACTTTACAAAAATATTTTTATTATAAATAAAAAATTCCTATAAAAAATTTCCAAATAAAATAAACTCCGGAAAACATGAAAATAATACTCCCAATTAAAAATCCCAACAACAAAAATACCTATACTCAACAAATCTACTTTATAATAAACCATAATAATTTACTATTCCAACTCGAAATCCAACTAAACTCAGGGAAAGTGCTGAATAGTAAACCATGATAATTTACTAATCCAACTCAAAATCCATCTAAACTCAGGGAAAGTGCTGGATAGTAAACCATGATCATTTACTATTCCAACTCAAATCCAACTAAACTCAGGGAAAGTGCTTGATAATAAACCATAATAACTTACTATTCCAACTCCAAATCCAAATAAACTCAAGGAAAGTGCTGGATAGTAAACCATATAATTTACTATTCCAATTCCAAATCCAAATAAACTCAGGGAAAGTGCTGGGTAGTAAACCAGAATATTTAACTATTCCATCTCCAAAAACAATTTAAATAAAGGAAAAAATAAATAAATCCCCCTCCCTATATTATTCTTTCAAACCCAAAAATTTGGTTATTATCCAAAAATTATTTGAGTAATTGTGTATCGATTAAAAATCAAATTTCCAAAATTATTAAAATGTATTATTTTATAATAGTCTATAAATGTTTAAAATACACAAACAAGAAATAAATTACAATTAATTTTTAAATGTCTAGAAAAAATTTACATTTCAAATTATTCATAATTTGTATAAATATTTTATTAAATCATTTAAATATTAGTAAAAACGTAATATTTTCAACAAATGTATTTAAAAATGTTCACTTCAAAAAACACATTTCGAAATTTACAAAATTCCATATATATATATATATATTACCTACTGGCGGTCGCCAGTAGGTATATATAGTTAGGATTTTTTCTCTATGGGATTTTTGAAAATTCTATGTCTAATAACTTTGGCGTTTGTGGACGGAATTGGCTGAAATTTTCAGGAAAATGGCACATTTTGTTTCTTAGCAGCCCATGAAAATTTGGGGGGGGTTCGTCAAGGGGGGGCCTCACTTTTAGCCCGAACGGCTGAATGGATTTGCATGAAACTTGGCAAAATTGTAGGGACTGGTAGCCCGATGTGCCTTTTGTAGGTCTCAATATATGTGCTACAGTGGATTTTGAGAAATTAACGTTTAAAAAAAGATATATATCTGTAACAGCGGACCGGGCAGCGCTCCAGGACGCGTACTTTTCGCGCAACGGAGCTTTGTGAAGCGAAGCTGATTGGTTCTCCGGCGTCTGTCAACATTCCAAACAGTCCGTAGCGGCCGCCATCTTGTCTCTCGGTAGGATCGAGAGACAAGAGGAGGCGAAAGCGAAGGGGCAAATGACCATAAGGGGGAATAGTAGATCCTCGCTGACCCCCTAGGTTTGATGTGGAGGTTTTAAAAGGGCCCCGCGGGGCAAAAAAAAAATAAATAAATAATAATCGAACGGCTGAATGGATTTGCACGAAACTTGGTAAAATATTAGGGACTGGTAGCCCGATGTGCCTTTGCTAGGTCTCAATATATGTGTTCCAGTGGATTTTGAGAAATTAACGTTCAAAAAAAGATATATATCTGTAACAGCGCTCCGCTTCGCGTAACGGAGGTTTGCGACGCTGATTGGTCATTCTGTCACTGGGCTATAGTTGGGCTACATCTGGCTGATATTTGGGCTACATTTGTTTTTTTTCGTCTCTGGCGGCCATCTTTGGGCTACATTGGGCTACATTGGGCTTCATTGGGCTTCATTGGGCTACATTGGGCTACATTTGGGTTCCAACATATATATAGGCCAATGTAGCCCAATATATATTTTTCAAAGTTAATTTTCGTAAAAACCACTGGAGCATATATCTTGAGACATAGCAAAGGCACATCGGGCTACCAGTCCCTACAATTTTGCCAAGTTTCGTGCAAATCCATTCAGCCGTTCGAGCTAAAAGTGAGTCCAACCGTCCTATGGAAATGAAGGAAATGAATGGGTAATTTGTAATTAGCAAATAGCTCATCGCAAACTAGGAATGGTAAAGAATCGCTATTTATTCCTTAAAGTTCGCTATTTAGGAAATGCAAAAAACTTTGATGATACATATGGCGGTTCATCTCTAACAAGATAAGAAGCATAGGGATAGATTTATGATGACTGGCGCGTCACCAGGGATGTGTTAGTCATTCTGTGCCACTGTTCCGTCACCTATGGTGTGCTGCATTTACAATGCGGCGCATCATGGGGCAAAAACAGCACAGATGCGTGATGTATCTGTGCCGTAAAGGTGGCGCATTGCTGGAGTTGTATCGCAAGTGTGATGAAGCTCCAGCAAGGGTCGGGGGTGCCCCTGTCGCAGGGTTTCTGTTCTCACACAGAACTGTGGACAGAGGATTGGAACCTCGGCGAATTAGGGTGTCCCAAAACTCACCTTAGTAATCAAAAACCCCTTAGCAAGCTAGGTAAAGTGTCACATTGGATATAACAAACTCTCAATGTTTAGACAATCCAGAATATGAACTTATAGTACCTCAGGATACGTGGAACTCATGAACAGTCGGTCGTTATATATTTCTTAGAAACCAGAACATGGAGTTAAGAAGAACACATGTGTATTTGAAATGTTTATTTACTAATGCCGTCTTCTCAGGCGTAGTATCTTAGATAATACAAGTACACATATTATCAGTAGCAAAATTACCAGCATAGTTACTAGTACATAAAAAGCGAATGGTGACAGTATGTTAACATGCTGTAAATGAATAAGAGTTAGCAACACTTATAAGCAGCCGCGGGCCGTGGAGGGAGTTACGGTGGGGCAGGGAGGCGGGGAGGGGGAGGGGCAGGGTGGAGAGGGCTCCACCCTGCTTCTCCCCCTCCCCACCTCCCTGCCTCACCGTAACTCCCTCCACGGCCCGCGGCTGCTTTTATCTCACCCTCCCTAATACACATATTATATTATTTGCTAAGAAGGTCTCTTTGTGTTGGTTTAGGGCGTGCCCATACTTTAGTGTCTTAGATTTGAAGGAATCACATCAGCATACACCAGCTCTCTCTTCATGTGAACCGCATCAAGTGTTGTGTATGTGTGTTCGGCAAAGCAATATAAAACCCGCCTCATGCCCAGAATTGGCAGAAGTTGCACTTATGTTATGAGTATGAAGTTGTGGAGATCAGACCTCATAACAATTCTGTATCGTGTTGTTCTTGAAACTTTAGCACTCGCTGTACAGATATAGTTTAACAAGCAAAGCAGATAGTAGAGCAATAACATATTATTCTCATGTAAACCACGATGAACTACTAGGTTGAAAGCTAAAGCAACAACTAAGTGTCGTGTGCAGAAGTTGCAAAAAAGGAAAAATGGCGTTTAAACCGGTAATGAGCCCATGGTAACTTAACACGGTGTAAAGATATCCAGGACGTAGATGACACCTCCCCATGATCCGGAAACGAACTGAATAAGATAATAGAAGTGCCATCTCATGAGAGCAGATTGCAAGTTTATATGTGGACGGTCCACAAGGTAAAGCATTAAAAACTAGGAAAATTTAATGCTAAAGAAAAATAAAACAGCCAAGTACTTTATCGAGTCTTAAGCCAATAGGCAAGGTAAATAATAAAAACTTGACAAATAAGTCAATGAATTGTCAATGAAATGCTAGTACTCAGCATATCAAACATGAAAAAGGTCTATGACATAACTGTGTATGCAAAATAAGCTGCAACAGCCTCCAATAGGAAGTCACCGTCTTCATCCGAAAACAGTTCAGCCATCCAATTTAAAAGCGGAAAAGAACATACGTGCTCTCCCAGCACCGGATCCTCTATCACCATCAGAGGACAGCTCGGTGGGTTTTCAAGAAAGCTCTGTTCCAAGAAAGACTGTGTTGCCGCCAGTAAATTCCAGGGACCAATTAGTCCATGCATCAATGCCACAGCCATAATCCTTTCGCCAGGACAAACCAACTTGTGAGTAATGATAGGAGTCATCAGCTGATTAAAGTCGACGTCAGGAGAAACCGGTCCGCAGAGACACAAATCAATGGCCCAATCGAAATCACAGGTCAGGCAGTGAAATACAGGCTGGACACAGGTGAAGTAGGAGAATCGAAAAGATAATCCATATGCCGTGCTTAATATCGCCAACGGCATTGTGCCATAATATTCTAGCATGCGATTGCGGAACAGTGTCAGCAGCTGCAGGGCGGGAGGTTGCATAGGAGGGACATCCATATTTAAAAATGTAAAAAAGCACAAGAGCGTCCGCTGGTAATGCAAGTAAAAATGGCAATCCACGAAGCAGAGTGGAAAAAATACAATGAAAGAAAGTAGGGATGACTCGAAAGATTTTCTCAAATGAAGTCACGAGACCACTGGTAACAACTTTAAAAAAGTGCGCCAGGGCCTTTGTGGAGGATGCGTTAGAGATAGTCCGAACCATCTTGCTGAAATGGAAAGGCAAATCTGAATTGAAAAGGGTCTGCACCTCTGTACGGGTGTTCGCTATGTGAAGCACGAAAGTTTCACGGGCCGAACTCAAGGCCACCTCTCTCTGAGACAAAAGAGCTCTTATTCTTGCCATGCCGTTGAAATCTGCTCCCAAGGTTGGTATTTGTGGCGAGATTGAAAACTCCCTATGTTCATGTGTGGGAGGAAATAGAACATTTCTGCAGCAAATAACCCGTTCACTTACTGTTACGATAAAAGGAATACTTTTAATTAACCCAGATCAATCTTCATTATTGAGCATCAAATAACTACCATTTTCCAACAACTTGAACGTGGGGATGATAGCAGGAACTGGCGTGCCTTGCAACACGCAAGCCATATTTGGTCGGTGTTTGTTGCATGAACCGTGTAACTGTATGTGCCTACACATTAGTGAATGATCTGGCGTCTCAGTGCATTGCTCTCCATTCAGATAAACTTCTTGATCATCTTTGAAACATCTGTATGTGTATGGAAGCGACCAGACCTCATGAAGAAAAGCACTACCTAAAGGTTCATAACGACCTATTGGTATATATTTCATACAATTTGAAAACTTATATAAAGCAAAAGGCAGCGTTATTAAACCGTGGATAAGGCATGTTGCCAAAAAACCCGCAATCCTCTGCTGATGATGTCACTGAGCATGTCATGAATGATGTAATATGTGACATCATCAGCAGTGGATTACGGGTAATAGTATCTCTAGTTTACTCCCCTATAGCTGTCTTTCTTTTAACATAAGTGTCTGTTTCCTTCCCTTATACTTACTGTTTTTGGTTCGCTTCCGGTTCGCGTACCGGCGAGCGAACTGGGAAGCGAACTAAGAGAAATAGAGGTTGGCACAGTTCCAAATATTGTACCAATTTTTTAATAACGGGGAGGTAGTTCTGAAAAGAATTTTTTTTTTTATAGTTTTTGTTGTTTTACATTTTTTTTATTATTTTTCGGAACATTTTTTTACTTTTTTTGAATTTTTCTGAACAGTTTTATATTTTTTTGGGTTTTTCTTGGAGGGGGCAATGAAAACGATTCATTGTAAAGGGCTCAACAGGAGCAACAAAACAAAAAAAAAGTATTTATTATTTTGGGCGTTTCGTACAAACTTGCATATGATAGTCAATAGCTCTGTTGATCAGAGTGATGCTTCTTTCTCCGTAGCAAATGAATCCATCGCAAAATACGCAGGTGTGTTTTACTTCACCAAATCTCATATGTATATTTGGCACCATCTCCCTGCCCTCTGGTCCCGTTACTTCCGGTACAACAGATCTTCTGGCCATAATAGGGAGATTATCTAGGTCGTTCCGAAACTGTGCAGCACTGTAGTTGTTAGGATGCCACCTAGTCATATGGCGATGCATTGTGTAGTTTCCGAAACTGTATTTTTTCTCGGTTCCTCTGGACAGTCTATCTTGATATATAAGGCAAGTTACGTATCTTGCATTTACTTTTTTCTCACCTTTGGGAATTTTAAAAAATTGCCAAATGAAGTTTTCTTTCCGGTGAGACGTCCTGGGCTCCTCAGGGAAAAACTGCCTCTCTTCGTGCTCGTCGTCCTGTTCCTCTTCTTCCTCTTCTTGTTGAATTATAACTTGAGCAGGTGGTCCACTCTTCCTTGGATGTGGTGGAGGTGGTGGGGAAGCACCAGCTGAAGCTACTAAAGAAGCCATTGCTCAGTGATCACAAAGGGTCTTTCTCTCACAATGATGAAAGTCAGAGTGAGGAAAGAAGGAGGGATTTTCATCATTTGGGAAAAACAAGAGTTCTCAACCAATGAAAAGTGTTCATTTTAGATTATATGACCTAGTCTTACATCATTAGGAAACCAAAAGTGAAATGAACCAATGAAAAGTGTTATTACCAAGTCACATGACCTGCTGTGTTTACGTTAAGCGCTTTGTAGGGCCTCCCGGTTTGCTTCCAGAAACCTGCGCTTTGCGACTCGGTTCGCGTACCAGTTCGCTAACGTAGCACGTCATATGACGTATCACGCGACAACGTGAAACGTCATGCGGACGGGAGGCGTCACGATGTTGTTTTGTAACGCGGCAGTTGCGGTAAAGAAACGTTTACCGGCTCGCGGTCTATTTCGCGGCATCAAGGTCAGCTAACGGGAAGCTTCCCGATTCGCGAAGCGGGAACGAAGAAAAAAAAATATTTAAAAAAAAAATTATTCATAAACATATAAAATATATTTTTGGATTTAAAGAAGAATACATTTTACAGCTACAGATATTAGCTGTTAAAAAACCAATGAAATTCACTGAAAAAAACATAGGTTATAGACCATATATAGTTAGGAATTAGCATTTACAAAACCTTGAAAATTCACTGAAAAAACCATAGGTTATAGACCATATATAGTTAGGAATTAGCATTTACAAAACCTTATTTTACTCACACAAAACCATTGAAATTCCATATATAGTTAGTTGCACTAACTATATATCGCGCACCCGCAATCCACTGCTGATGATGTCACATATTACATCATTCATGACATGGTCAGTGACATCACTGATGACATCACTGATGACAACATCCAGTGATTATGTGTTTCTGTAAAGTTTAAATATGTTTTACATATTGAAGAATGAGTGGATGTATAAGTGTCTGAATGAAGGTTTTAGTAGGTGCGTGATTGACTGTATGAGTGAGTGATTAAATGCGTCTTACTGAATGCACGGGTTAGTGACTAAACTGTCTGAAAGTGTGCATCAGTATGTCTGTTGTTGTGCAAGCTGCTGCATGTGTTGATCAGTAGCTATATAAGTAGCTATATGGGTTATTGATTGGTTGCACAAGTATTTGTATGGGAGACTGAGTGTGTGTATGGCTGGCTGGGAGGTGTGTGACTCTGTGCAGATCAATGTGTACTTGTATCAGTGATTCTATAAGAGAGTAAGTATGTGTTAGTATATGTTTCAAAAATGTAAGGTGTTCTGTGTTTAACTGTATAGATGAGAAAATGGAAGTGTGATTGATTCTTTTCAGGACTGACTAGGTGTGTGAGTAACTCCATGGATGAGTGGCAGAGTGTGAGTGTCTGTATAGGTGTATGAGTGCATATGATAGTGTTGTAAAGATGAGTGATTGTATGTATGAATGATTGTATGAGTGAATGTGTGTGTAGACATAGGAATCAGTGAGTGCGTATGTAGTAACTAGTATTGGTGTGTCAATGGTTTCAAAAATTATACTCTCTATTTAACACTGGGTGTAATAGAGGTTATATTAGAGTGTGAGGAGATGCATTGTATTATCACATGAATGATATCATCAGTGATGTGATCATTGATGTCAAGTGAGATGTCATCAGTGATGTCATTTTAGATGTCATCAGTGATGTCATCAGTGATGTCACTGACCATGTCATGAATGATGTAATATGTGACATCATCAGCAGTGGATTGCGGGTGCGCGATATATAGTTAGTGCAACTAACTATATATGGAATTTCAATGGTTTTGTGTGAGTAAAATAAGGTTTTGTAAATGCTAATTCCTAACTATATATGGTCTATAACCTATGGTTTTTTCAGTGAATATATATATATATATATATTTTCATTTACTCCTCACCCTTATCTCCTATAAACACAAAATCAATAAAATAAATTATATAAAAAAGCCTAATAACATTTATTTTCATCTACATTTTTAATTTACTCCCCTCCCCTATAAACCCAATATCCAGCTCCTAAAATATATACACATTAATGTTTTCTAAAAAAATGTATTCAACATTTTTAAATTACTCCCCACCCTTATCCCCTAGAAACCCATCATCCTGCTCCTAAAATGTATATTAAAATAAAAAATAAATATTATTTAAACATAAAAAAATTATTTATACATTATAAATTTACTAATACAAATTTACTTAAAAATAAAAACATTGAAAATTTGAAAATTTAGAAATCACTGAATTTATATTAATTATTTACAATTTTGATATTTCTAAAAAATATTTAAAACGATGTTTTTAACATCAATATTACTCACCTCGATATTTAAAACAATCCATATTCTTACCTCGATATTCTTGGGCATCGATAGTTTTGAGTCGATATTCTTTCTCTGCACCGCAGAGACACCACTATTTCTGTGTCATCTGCATACAATGAAAGCAAAATCCATACAATCTGATTATTTGCGCCAAGGATGAAACAAACACATAAAATGGAGTGGGCCTAAGCGATGGCCCCTGAAGGACCCCGTAATGGAGTGGTTTCCAAACAAAGAGATCTAGGGTCACATATTGCTTCCTTTTCATGAGGAAGGAGCTTAGATGTTTCCAGGCCATGCCCTGAATACCACTTGCATACAAGTGGTCCATCAGCAGTTCGTAATGGAGGGTGACTGGTTACCTCCTGCCAGACATTACTGTAGTATCCTTTTCCAATTTACCATCAAGCAAATACGGTGAAATCTGATATATAACTACTGATATAAAGTTGTAGCAATACCATGAAGACCTATTCATAAACAAATTTCTGTACACTCATTCTCCCAGAGTCAGTGTACAATTTAAATAAGACAATGCAGCCCAGGAGTATGTGAATGCATGCTGAAGTACCCGTCTGTACAATAACTTTGTGGGGTGTAATTTAGGGACCCCTGGACCATGATTCAAGGTTGACTGCACTAGTGCTGCTAATCTAACTTACTCCACCAGTAGGTGAGCAGCATAATGGCCTGTCTGCTGCTAACACTGTGCATTCCTGCATGTGATTAATTTACACAGCACAACAGCATTACTTTATTATTTGCATTGTTTGAAAGCCCCCCAGAAATGGAACATAGGGAATATATGGTGCATGACTGGCATTTCAATGCCAATCCATGTGTAAACTAGTGCATTTCACCACACCATGCCATTGAGACTGTATCCATGCATTGAGGCCTAACGGCACTCCATAGGTTTAACAGCAATGACATTTGCACAATGTGCACTAAAAGTTACACATTGCACTGTGATATGAAGACTGACATCCAGTTTAAACCAACAAAGTGCTATGATTCAGATTCAGAAAGTACTTTATTCGGTTAAAATCATTAACCGTAAAAGCAACAACATGAAAATTACAATTTATACAGATCTATTTAAAAACACACAGATTTCATTATATTTCATTATATTTCATTTACACCAATGGATTTTCGTATTATGAATACATGTTTAAAAAAACTTAAAAGTACAACAACGGTTAGAACTGTGTCCATTCTCTGACATTCTGAAAAAGCTGAACGACATCTATTTAAATTCATGTCTTTAAGGAAGGGGATTATAACTTTCCTGCGAGGTATAATATAAAATTTACAAAAAAATTAAATGTGAATATCAGATTGGGGTGAGGAATCGTCACACGGGCAGGTAGGTAAATGTCGCAACCATAAATTCATTTCTGGGAAGGACAAGAGTCTAAAAACAAGATTTAATCTAAAACGGGTTAAGAGAAATCGATCATAATTTGACATCATCAGGGTCAGATAGGGCTGTACTTTTACACCAGTCAATATTCAATTATGCGAGGTAACTGTCTTTTTGCTGATTTCCGCTCGCCTTCTTTTGTCCTCAAGGTAATCCAAACTCAGTTTTTTCAAAGGTTTTCTGGGTATGTTTCCCATAGAGGATGGGTCCTCATAGTATTCTCGGCATCCAATATCAATCATAAAATGTTTAATATAATCTAGCCAATCAACGGTACCCATATTTTCCATTTTTAATATATCCTGTAGCATAGCCCGATTAACTACACATTCGTTAGTGGTCCATACCCTGTGCCACAAAAGGATGGGCTGTATTCTAATTAGATCTGAAATATGGCATTGACCCAATTCTATGTGACAAATGTATGTTGAAACACTCTGCGGTACAGCTAGAACATCCCGAAAAAATTTATTTTCAACAATTTGTAATGATTTTATATTAGAAAATCCCCAAAGTCCCGCACCATACAGGGCTACAGATGTGCATGTGGCATTATATATAGTCAAGATTTCTCTTATTGGTTTGTTACCCAGCTTTTTTTATAAAAGTCTTTATGGCCATTATAGTTTTTTGGAACAAAAGAGTTCTGGCCTTTATAGCGCTTGTCCATCCCCCCAGTTACCAAGGTAAGGGAAAGAGGTAATATTTTCCAAGGGAACATTATTTAAATACATACTTTTCATCTTCTTCCCAGATCTTGTACCACAGTTCATGGAGTATGTTTTACTGCAATTAATTTTCAGGTCTAACCTCAACATGAACTTTTCGAAGGATAATAGCAATTTTTGGAGGGCCAAGGGGGTACGGGCCATTAAAACGGCATCGTCCGCATGCATGAGCGCAGGGATCAGCCTCTTCCTCACCCTGGGCACATCCCTGCACTCCTGCAGGAGTCGATGTTCAAGTCCATTTATGTAAAGGAGAAATAAAAAGAGGGCCAGAACACACCCCTGGCGTACACCGCGTCCCACTCCAAATCTCCTAGTACATTCTCCCCCACGGCCACATCGGACTGTGGCTGTGGCTCCTGAGTATAATTCTCTCAAAAAGCGGATGATAGGAGCTTCCACGCCCAGCCCTTTCAAAATTTCCCACAATTTAGTATGCGACACGCAGTCAAATGCCGAAGACAAGTCGACAAACGTGAGATATAACCGTTCACCTTTAACCCTCGTATACTTTTGCTGAACAATCATTAAATTTAAACATTGTTCAACAGTTCCCATACCCTTCTGGAATCCATACTGTAGGTCGCTCATTATTTCATTTTCCTCCGCCCAGTTCTGGAGTCTAGCCAAAATGATTCTACCTAGAATCTTTACAGATGAATCAAGAAGGGAGATAGGCCTATAGCAAGCACAATTTTGTCTATCACCCTTCTTGTAAATCGGCACAATAATCGAGGTAAACCAAGACGGGTTTAAGCCCTTGGCAAGTGTGGCATTAAACAGCTGTACCAGCATGGGGCCCCAGATCTCTTTGTTTGCTTTATATAGATCTGCAGGGATCCCATCAGGGCCAGCAGCCTTGCCACCCTTCATTGCTTTCAACCCCGTTATGACTTCCTCCAGAGTTATCACCGGGTTCTCCTCCCCCAATCCACCACTAACCATTTAAAAAACATTTGTAGGGCAAGGATCATCTTGGGAGCTATATACATTTGAAAAATGTTCCACCCATTCGTCTTCGGTAATCGCCGTCTCTATGCAAGCCTCGTGACTGTCAAAGAGGAAGGGAGTATTAACAGTCCTCCAGAAAGCAGATGCATCCTTCGACTGTCCAGCCTCGCAGAGGGCTTCTAGGGCCTCCTTTTTTATAGCGTTTTTTCTATTTTTCAGGGCCTCGTTATAGGTTTTCCTCAACCCTCTTATTACTAGACAATCCCGGGGAGACCTATGGATAGCATGTTTCAAATCACTTAGTGCTCTTGTACAAGCGGTATCAAACCAACTTTTAGTGCGCCTAGTCCTATTTTTTACCTCCACCCACAGGCTTTTTTTAATTTCAAGAGCTATTCTATCAAAATGCTCTAAACTCTGGTCACACTGAGATGTCTCCCCAAGACAAATAGAAAAACTATCTGAACAGACATTCAACAGCTTTGCAAGAAACATTTCTGGCGTGACCTTGCCCCATTTTAAAGTGTATCCATTTTGCCTTCCCAAAGTCACGTCAGGGGCAGAACGTGGGGTGAGAGTATCTTCACAGTGTTCAATAAAAGGGTTCTCAACCTCTATTAATTGGGGCAAATGATCACTTAGGGGTAGGTCTAGAGTCTCTGACCTATTAATCCTGTAGCTATAACTATTTGATATAAGAATAAAATCAATAGTGGACGAAGCTCCTCTACCAATAAATGTAGGCCCAAAGGAGGTGGGATTCTGAGCTATTTCGTTTGCAAAACCCAGATCGTACATGAACACTAATTCATTAAGTAAATCCCCGATCAAGGAGTGGTCAAAGTGTGTTAGATTAATATCTTGTTCTAACATTAGGCCACAAATCCCCTGTTTTCCCTTTGTACAGAGTGGACAATTAAAATCCCCCCCCATAAAATTATCATTTCCTTATTGGACTTGTCTATTTCATGTTGTATATCTTCCCTAAGCATTTTTTAAATATTCGGGATTTCGTCTTTCAGAATATTATTATAAAGATTTATCAAAACTACGTTGAATCCCTTTTTTGAGCTTAGGGTTATTACTTGGTAGTAACTAGATTTAAACATAAAATGTACTTTCTCATATTTAAGCTGATTAGAGAGAAATGTTATTAAACCTCCCTTCGCACGTCCGTGTTGGCCCCCCACAGCCGGGGTAAAAAAGGTTCTATACCCACTTATATGCACTGGGTCCGTGGTCCAAGTTTCTTGGAGAGCCACGACGTCACGCCCATTTAGGATAGTCACCCAGGATGGATTATTAATCTTGTTCTTTAATCCTGCTACATTCCAAAATAGAAATGTACAGGGTTTCCTTTTCTTATTTTCTTCCGTATTTGCCAGGGGGATATTACAGGATAACTTTTTACAAGAGGGACTTGTTCCTCCGCTATTATACCCCTCCTCTGCCTCCCGGGTGCTCAAAATGTTACAGGGAGGCTCTTCGGTGTCTCCATATTTTATATATAGGGTCAGTTCTAATGGTAAGGTAATCTTACATCCACAAGTGCTATGATGTCAACCGCCCTCACAAACTGCATAGCACAAGGAGTATGGCTTGTGACATAGTGGTCCTTAAAATAGTGTATGGAGAAAAAACTGTAAAATGATTTTAATCCTTGGTATCTACATGCGCACAGTTAACTATAAATAAGCAAAAATCAGGAAAACAATATTTGGCCTCTGAACAGTTTTTCATTTACCAATGCTCCTAAGGTCCAGCATCGAAGTCGCCAGGCTCCACGCGACAGCTTTCAACTTCCAGGGGTTTCCGCTTTACCTTCTCCGCTTGCACTTCTCCAGGCGTCATGTTATGTTATGTTATGAGCATTTATTACGCGCACAGCAAAGGAGCGTCCTGGCGCCCGACAAGACAACAACATAACACAGCTAAAAGTAGGAAACTAAGGATACAACAAATTAAGGAAATAGGAAGGTCTTGACGGCCCTATGAAACAGAAAAAGCTCATCAATGGCACGAATCTTTGAAGGAAGGGAATTCCACAGGGCCGCAGCACGTATTTGAAATGAGCGGCCGCCAGCACGGCTAAGCTTGAACCTGGGGACTACTGCAAGTTCCAGGTCCAACGAACGTAGAGGGCGGACCGGAACATAAGGAACCAGGAGATTCAAAAGAATCTGGGCGGGGGAGCCCTTGAGGATCTTATATGCCAGACAGAGCACTTTGAAGTGGATCCTCTGCTTTATCGGCAGCCAATGGAGAGAACGCAAAGTGCTGGCAGTGGAACAGAACCTGGGTAGGCCCACCACTGCTTTGGCGGCCGCGTTCTGCACCCGCTGTAGACGAGTGATTTTGGCCTGATTTATCCCTACCAAGAGGGAGCTGGCATAATCAAGCCGAGAAATCACCGTCGCCTGCACCGCGAGCTGCCTGGTCGGGGCATCAAAGAATTTTAACACAGGTCTTAGACCACGCAGGATACCGAAACAGCATGCAGCAGTTCTCTTTGTGTGGCAGACGAAGCTAAGGGCTGGATCTACCCACACCCCGAGATTTTTTATCTCCGAAACCGGAGTCGGGGTGGGACCAAGCTCTGAGGGCCACCACATATCACCCCAGAGTTCCGCTTGCTTGCCGATGATCATGATTTCCGTTTTATTTGCGTTCAACTGGAGACAGTTGGAGTTCATCCAGCTGGCAACCGCCCGAAGTCCATTCTGGAATCTTGGGGCATCCACACAGGAATCCCCGCTGAGTGTGACCGCCAGCTGAGTGTCGTCAGCGTTTGACACCATGGTCATATCCCACTGCTTGACGACATCCGCCAGCGGCCTCACGTAGAGATTGAACAACGTGGGGCTCAGCGAAGATCCCTGAGGGACCCCAAGATCCAGAGGGTAAGATTTTGACTGATGGGGCGGAACGGCCACGCAAAAAGATCGATCAGCAAGAAAAGAGCAGAACCACTGAAGCGCAGGACCCACGACACCAGCTTCCTCCAGGCGCTGCAAAAGAATCCTGTGCGAGACGGTGTCAAAGGCGGCGCTAAGATCTAATAAAACAAGCGCCACCGTTCGACCTGAGTCTAGCACAGTGCGCAGGTGTTCCACCATGAAGAGGAGGACCGTTTCCGTGCTGTGCCCAGCACGGAAGCCATTTTGCGTGGCGTCCAGGATGTTGGCCCGCGTAAGATGGTCTGAAAGAGCAATGTTCACATGCGCCTCCGCTACTTTTGCCGGCCACGGAAGAAGCGAAATTGGACGATAATTCTCAGGTTTTCCAGAGTCCAGAGACGGCTTCTTTAAAATGGGCATAATCACTGCCTGTTTCCACTTGGCAGGGACCACACCTGATGCAAGCGAGGTATTAATCAAGGAACAAACCGGCAAAAGATCGAAAAATGCCGGATCTCTAAACAGAGCCGGTCTTAAGGGGTCTGCCGAAGACCCAGACTTAACTTGCTGAGCCAGTTTCTTGAAGCTTTCAGGTGGGAGGCAGGGAAGAGAGTGTAAAACATCCTGCACTGGAGGGCTAAAAAGCCCTCCGCCAAGGGGCGTAGCTGTGGGAAAGGCTCGGTAGATGGCTTGGACCTTTCCTAGAAAAAAGGCCGCCAAGGTTTCACAATGTGAAGTAGAACCCGTTGTATTCACAGAGGCCTTTTTTGCCACCAGCTCTTTAAGAGCCTTAAAAATAGTTTTGGATGTATTGATGCTGTTGCGGAACTCAAGAGCATAAAATGCCGCACGAGCCCTACAGACAGCGCGATGGTAGGATTTAATGGTGGCCAAGTACTTTTTTGCTGATGTCATACGTTTTACGCTATTCTCTCTCAGCACGTCTACACGTACTTTTCAGCGCACACAGAGATCCATCATACCAAGGACTAGGGTCCCTTGATCCGCATTTGCCCAAGGTCACCGGAATAAGGGAGTCGAGGGCACGGGTGACCCATTCACAGAAACGGTCATAGCCCGTTTCCGCGGTGTCTAGTGGGCCCAACGAGTCCTCAGACAAAAGGCGATGAAAATCCTCAAGTTTTAATTTATTCCAGTGTCGTCTGGGTACGGCTCGGACCGTGGGTTTGAGAGGACACTCATACAGTGGGCACTGGATCGTCACTAAGAAGTGATCCGTCCAGGCCAGAGGAGAAGGAGTTAAGACCCTAGCCTCTACAAGATTCATAAAGAAGGGATCCAAAGTGTGTCCCCCTACATGAGTGGGACACAGGATCAGATTGAGACAATTGAAAGGCCTCAAGATCAGCCAAGGTACTACTCACAGCAGGCACTGTCGGATTGTCAAAGTGGAGATTCAAGTCCCCAAGAATAGAGAAATTGGCACACCCTACAGTCAGCATGCTGACAGCGTCCGGGAGTGCCTCCCTGAATGCCACATCGCTGCCTGGGGGGCGGTAAATCAACATGCCGGAGAAGGAGAAATGGGGAGTGATGGAGATCTTAAACGAGGCACTCTCACAGCCTGCGATTTTTAAACCTCTCCAATCACAGGGGTAGCAGGATCTCACAGCAAGCGCTATTCCCCCACCTCTAGTGGCGCGGTTAAGCGTGTAAACAGAATACTCGGAGAGAAAAGCCAGATTGAGAATAGCCGTATCAGCCTCCTGTAGCCAGGTCTCAGTCAGACAAAAGATATCAGGAGACATAGACTCAATACGATCATGAATGTCTTGGTAATGTTTCACCAATGACCTGACATTCAGGTTCCAGACACTAAGCTCACGCAGGGAGCGTTTAGTTCCAGAAGGGGAGTCCTTACCCGTACAGCGTGGGAGGGCGGGGGCACCAAGCGACCACCTGCCACAGGCACACTATTACGGGCCGCACATCGGACTCACCTGAACCGCAACGCAATCCGGGAGATGCTGGCTAATGGACACGAGGGCGTCCCTAGATTATCGGTACATCGCGTCCACCACCAGGCCAAAAAACAGAGTCCTGCCCAGCCCAACGCGTCCTGACGCGGACGGGCGCAGACGGGCAGGACTCTGGCAAGACTCAGGCTAAGTGAAGGCGCGCCCGCTGCGCGGTACCGCTGCGCTTGGCAGGGAGCATTAAGTAGGTGTCCCTCTGTGGAGCCTGTGCACTAGAGCGCTCTCAAGTAATGGTGCCTGAATAAGCAACCCCACTCAAAGATGGCGGCTGAAGAAGTTGTAACCCCTCCCCAGGAACCGGACCCGCTCCAAACAGTGGTGGAAGCCGATTATCGTGTGAGTAAGGGGGGCAAGGAATCCCTACTTTTTAAAAACAGGGTAAGATAACGAAAAGTAAAATTAACACAAATAGCAAACAGGTAATTTAAAAACAGCGATAAGTAAAGGAGGCGCGCTGCGCAACGCGGCGGTATGCTACCTTGTCAAGGCAGACCCCAGATACAGGTCGCCTTAAGTAGGTGTCCCTCTGTGGAGCCTGCGCACTAGAGCGCTCTCAAGTAATGGCGCCTGAATAAGCAACCCCACTCAAAGATGGCGGCTGAAGAAGTTGTAACCCCTCCCCAGGAACCGGACCCGCTCCAAACAGCGGTGGAAGCCGATTATCGTGTGAGTAAGGGGGGCAAGGAATCCCTACTTTTTAAAAACAGGGTAAGATAACGAAAAGTAAAATTAACACAAATAGCAAACAGGTAATTTAAAAACAGCGATAAGTAAAGGAAGCGCGCTGCGCTACGCGGCGGTAGGCTACCTTGTCAAGGCAGACCCCAGATACAGGTCGCCTTAAGTAGGTGTCCCTCTGTGGAGTCTGCGCACTAGAGCGCTCTCAAGTAATGGCGCCTGAATAAGCAACCCCACTCAAAGATGGTGGCTGAAGAAGTTGTAACCCCTCCCCAGGAACCGGACCCGCTCCAAACAGCAGTGGAAGCCGATTATCGTGTGAGTAAGGGGGGCAAGGAATCCCTACTTTTTAAAAACAGGGTAAGATAACAAAAAGTAAAATTAACACAAATAGCAAACAGGTAATTTAAAAACAGCGATAAGTAAAGGAAGCGTGCTGCGCGCTGCGCTACGCGGCGGTATGCTACCTTGTATGCATGCTATTTCCAATCTTTTTCCTGCCTTCTGCAGGAGGTTTCTCTTCCGATCTCTGTGCTCCAAGGTTCCAGTTCCTAAAATAGAAAGAAAAGAACAGTGAGTTATTTAAGGTTGATCTAGTGGCAGCAGCACAAGTATCTGGAAAACAAAGGTACATTTATCATTTATAAAGACTGCGCGCAGAGTGTTATTCTTTTGGACATTTGGAATTTTTCTTTATTTTTGTACATCGTCTTGTTTTTGGGCTAATCGGACAATAACAAGAGAAGTCATTTGTTGACCTTGAACTTGCAAATAGACTAGAGGTGATATTTAAACCTGGATGGACTCTGTTTCCTGATCAAGGAATGTCACATTTACAATGAAATTTTTTGGAAACAATTGGGAAGCAAACTGGCATTAGGTAATTGCAACGCGCAAAAGTGAATGGTGAAAAAAAGAAAAAGTTGTTTGTGATTCACTTGTGTAATTCTGAAAGCTCTCTCTTTTTGTAATGTTCTTTATTACTATTACAGATTTATAGCATGACTGTCTAAATGCTCTATGGCAGAGAAAAAGGACGTTATTAGACAGCTTGACGAATTGGTCTATGGCATCCAGAGAGTACAAAGAAAGCATTCCCTGGTATGCATTTATGTGGTTGTTCGTTTAACTCTTTACCATAGCATTAGTCATTTTTATACTCCTTGTCTTCAGTTAGGTGATTATCATTGTTTTTCTTTTATGTTCACTATTTGAGAACTGAATCCAGTTCAGACTCCTCATCATTACCACTTCGAGAATCATCCTCCAGAAATTACACGGTGACTACCACTACTAACAGTGGCTTCCAGTGCTCCATTGTTTTTTTTTCTTTTTCTTTCTCATCCCAAACCCCCTTTTCCTTGGTATCACTCTTGGCTCAGTGCATTAAAAAGCATTGTAGCTGGGGTGGCTTCAAAGAGGCTTCAGTCCAGTTGTCTCTCAAAGGGAGGTCCTGGAGTTGCTGGTGAATGGACTTAACACAAAGCCACATGACCAGAACTCTGCCATGTGGACATGTACACTCTCAATGTGCATCAGTCAGGCAGTCTGGTAATGAGTTTTAGAACACCGTGGTTAACCGCATCGCTGCGAGGGAGATTCTCCTGCTGTGCTGGACAGCAATAAAAACGGGTGTGCTCATGACGAGCTCAGCTCGTCATGAGCACAGGAGCACTGTACTGCATGACGAGCTGAGCTCGTCATGAGCATGGAAGGGGTTAAATAGAGTAGCAAGCATAGATCCCTACAGCCTCCAGAGCATCTGTGGTATTGTTATTCTGTCACTCAGTTTCACATAGATATGACATGGACTATCCTGAGGGAGGCTCAACTACCCCTGACACTGGACTGGAACAACCATAACTCAGATTACGTTAAGTAAATGATGATTTTAACATGCTTATGGTTATGTACTAACTCCCTTATAGCAACATATTTTGTGATGTCATTAGTTCTACCTCATGGCATCCATTGTTAGACCTGTTATCCTTAGGGTGCTCTTCCCCCAAACAGTTTGCTGTATCTTCTTGCTGGCCTAGGACTCTGAATACTTTACCTCTGCTAATCTGTGCTAAAGTGCATGTGTTTCTTCCCTAAACGTGTATAATTGCTGTATACACGATTTACATATTTAGTTCACCTGTAAGCCTCTTGTAAAGCGGTATACCATATACATAGTCTAAATGCTACTAGTGGGCCTGCTGCACTGATTGTGCCACCCACACCAGTAGCTTTTTAAACATGTCTCAGGCCTGCAACTGCTACTTCGACTTGCCATTTCCAAGTACTTTCCAAGTCTTAAACTCCCCTTTGACGACATATAAATCACCCCAAGGTAGGTCCTAGGTAACCCTAAGGGCAGGGCGCTATATGAATAAAATGTAAGACATGTACCCTCATGTTTTGCATGTCTTGGTAATGACAAGCAGCTTATTTCATTTTTTTGCTTCTTTGAGGTCTACTCCTCTCTCTGTATTACATTTGGAATTCCTTGATACATTCAAAGTTGTAATTCCCGATCAGATAGGGGTAGCTTTTTCATGTTTCATATGTTTGGAATGGTAATGATAAATCCTCCTTACTGGTGAAGTTGGATTTTACATTACAGTTTTAGCAATGCCATTTTTAAAAAGTGCCATTACATAATAATTGGGTTGACCAACACAAAAACCCAAAGGACCTGGGTAAACTGTGATACAAAAAACAATGGTCCAATTGGATAAATCTAAGAAACAGAAAACAAATTAACTTATCCTGATGTCATTATCATAGCCCACTCTCATCTAACTCGAGGGGTGAGTATTGCTACTAAACATGAGGAAGAGTACACATAACCATTTATATTTTCATAACACACAACAAAATACACATAGATGTATACATTTTGAACTGTATTGGAAATCAGTAGAATTAATGCACTATTACCATAAGGTAGTTGTTCTAAAATGATTTTGTGCAAAGGTACATAGAAATAGGGCTTGTGCGAGAAATTTAAGCAAGGAAAGAAAAAGGGAAATATACCCATTACCAATATCATATTTTCTCACAAAATAGCCTGTCTGTTACAATTATTAATTAGCACAAGTATGATCGAGTAGTTGATCCACAGAGGGGAATTGTGATTGAAACCATTACCTTTGTTCAGTGTACTCATACATGTGCTACATAATAACTGTTGGAGACAGGCAAATTTGTGAGAAAATATGATATGTTTGATGGGTCTATTTCCCTTTTCTTTCCTTGCTTAAATTTCATTTTACACACAACAAAATACACACAGATGTATACATTTTGAACTGTATTGGAAATCAGTAGAATTAATGCACTATTACCATAAGGTAGTTGTTCTAAAATGATTTTGTGCAAAGGTACATAGAAATAGGGCTTGTGAGAGAAATTTAAGCAAGGAAAGAAAAAGGGAAATATACCCATTACCCATATCATATTTTCTCACAAAATAGCCTGTCTGTTACAATTATCAATTAGCACAAGTATGATCGAGTAGTTGATCCACAGTGGGGCAATTGTGATTGAAACCATTACCTTTGTTCCGTGTACTCATACATGTGCTACATAATAACTGTTGGAGACAGGCAAATTTGTGAGAAAATATGATATGTTTGATGGGTCTATTTCCCTTTTATTTCCTTGCTTAAATTTCATTTTACACATGAGCACTCTTCCTGCGCACCTTGTCACAAAATCTTTATGGAGCAACTACCATATGTAAATAGTGCATTTATATTGCTGATTGTCAATACAGTATGACAATCAAACATCTACGTGTATTTCTTTGTGAGTGACAAAAATTTAGATGGTTATGTTTGCTCTTCCTTATGTTTAGATGCAATATCCACCCCTATCCTTGAGTTGGAAGAGAGTGAGCTATGTTAATGACATCAGTATAAGTTAATTTATTTTCCTTTCCTTCTGCTCACTTTTAAAAAGTGGACATTTCTCTGCATTTACCACTCTGCATGCTGACAGCTTGTCTCCAATACACGTCTGGGGTGGGTGACAGTTACACTTTGTTCATTCCCTTTAGCCAGCCACAACAATAGAAGTATAGGTGGGTTCTTGAGGGGCCGGTGGAGGCAAGATGGCGGCCGCCATGGACGGCTGAGCAGCAGCGCGACTGAAGAGATGCCGGCAGATGTTATGACCCGTATTGGAGATTAAAACCTGCATCCAGCACCCAGCTACTGTACAAACGTACAAACGTGTATCCCTGCGGTTTTGTAAAGAATTGGCCCCGGAAAAGAGAAACGGAGATTTTGAACTCGCCGTATGCCCCTTACCTGTGATCGACCGCTCAGGCGGCTCCTACGGGAGCTGACACAGACCGCGAGGAGGGTTGCGTCAGGAGACGTAACAGGCGGAGGTTTGATTGCGGAGCTCGCGGAGTTCGCCAACTGGAAGCGGAGCCTACGAGGCGGGCGGCGCTTGCTTCACAGGTCTCGGCAGCAGCTCCTGAGAGCAAAGAAGAAAACGAGCTTTCAGGGGGAAATAGTGCTTAAAGGATTACGGAGCAAGCTGGAAGCTGCAAAAGAAGAGGAGGAAAGCGATCAGGACATTAAAGCTACTGGTAAGGTGTACTTTGGGGATAAAGAGAGGAGAAAACTGATTATGGCTCCAAAAATGAGTGCCAGCGCTAAAGCGGCTGCAAAAAGGAAAGCTGCTGCAGAGCAGGCTGAGCTGTTATTGGAAAAGGGGGGAGATGGAACAAAAAGGAAGAATCAAAGTCCAATATCCCCAGTTAAAAAAGCAGCGCAGCAAGGAGCAGGGAAAGCTAGTCATGGCACTACCCCAATATCGAATATCTTTCAAAAGATAAGGAAAGATAAGGAAATCACTGGTGACGTGTTGGAGGATTGGGAAGCAGGGGGCACAGAGAAAGACAACCTGAAGGGGCAAATGATGGTCGAACAGGACCCAGCTTTACAGAGTCAGCTGATGGATTCCGTAAATAAAGAGGGGGATGGTAATGTGCTGGTACACGGAATGGAAAGAACTGAAAATCCCACTCAATCTTTATGTCAGTCTGAACCTAATAAATGTACTAAGCCGGTACTAGACCAAGCCATTGAAATCCCAATTCAGGAGCTGGAGGGGGGATTGGAGCGGGAGCTCACTGAGAATGCAGAAAATGCAGACAATGCAGAAAATTCTGAAGATAAAAAAGAGGCTCCTAGTGAGGCCTTCTTCTCACTTTCGGAAGGAGGGGAGTGGTCGGACGAAGATGAAGGCAGCTTGGACCGAGAGGACAGCGGCTCTGCCTCGGAAAGTGATCCTGATAAGGAAGAGGTTTTACCCTCAACATCAGTTGGAAAATCCAATATAGGGCCGGGAGTATGTGGTCAGAGACATGATAAGCCTCAGCGTAACCCCCTAATGGAGAGTCCTGGAGGAGAGTTAGCACAGATGTCACTACTGGAGGTAATACATCAAGAAATACTGGCACACAGAGAAGAGGCTCGACAAGAGAGTCGTAAATCACAAGCTGCAGCCAGGAAAATACAAGGAGCGGTAAGAAAATTGGCAAGAGTATGTACGAACCTGGGAGAACGGGTGACCAATCTTGAAGAGAGAATTGTCACGACAGAGTCAGATACGACAGCTACTTCGCGAAAAGTGGATCAGCAAGGCGAGCAGATGATCGATGTGCAGTGGAAACTTGAGGCGTTGGAAAACAGAGCAAGACAAAATAATCTCAGCATTCTTGGAATACCGGAGGGTTCAGAAAATACGGACGCAAGAGCCTTCGTAATAAAACTTTTTGAGCATGCTTTCACTGAACTGAAGGGCTGGGATTGGGCGAAGGAGATCCAGAGGGCACATCGTACCCCCGCTAGAATTCATAAGAATGCTAAAGAGGGAGACAAACCTGGAGCGATTTTAATCTTTCTTGGTAATTTTAACCTGAAACAGGCAATTTCAGAAAAAGCAAGACCGGATTCAAAAAAGAATATCGATGGCTTTTCTTTCTTTGTCCGGCCGGATTTTTGTCATGTTACAGTGGAGAGACGTTGGAGACTCAGACAGATGATAAAACCGTTTCAGGACAAGGGCATGCAAGCATATCTAATTAATCCGGCACAACTGAAAATAATCAATGGTGGTAGAACCCTATATTTTTCCTCAGAGATCAAAGCAAAAGAGTATCTCGACTCTCAAAGCTCCTAGATTGCATTATGGATGTATTATGGATGTATTATGGATGTGACTAGATAGAGCTTGCAGGGTGGTGGTGTAGGTGATGCATAGGTTTAAGGAGTCAAGGAGTTAAACGGGTCGAAGGGTCCATGATAGTTAATATTGAATCTCTTTTAGCACTGCAAACCATCACATGCACAGACCATTGGGTCTGAGCGCCTCTGAAAAGGGGAGGAAGGGGGGGAGAGGCGGGGGGGTAGAAGGGCTGAAGGGGTTGAAGGGGAGGAGGGGTGGAGTTGGGGGGGGGAGGGCAGGGTAGGGGGGGTGGTGGTGGTGGTGGGTGTAAAAAGGGGGGAAAAAGTATTGAGATGAAAAAGGGCCAAATATCGGTATGTGAAAGATTTATGGATACAATCAGGTTGGAGTTAAAAAAAGACAATAATGTCAGACATTAGGATATGCACTATTAATGTAGGGGGCCTAAATGACTGGCAGAAGAGACAGAGATTGAGTCAATTTGTGAAGTTTAACAATATTGATGTAGCTTGTATCCAAGAAACACATTTACCTTGGGCTAAAAGGAACTTATTGAATATCCCCGGTTATAATTTGTTAAGCTGTTCGTCACAAACATCTACAACAAGAGGGGTTGCCATTATGGGGAAATGCAATCTGGGGGGAGTGAGACGCACCAAAACAGATGGCTCAGGTAGATGGGCCCTGGTTGAGTTGGAGCTTGGCATCACTTTAGGTGTAATATATGGTGCAAATGATGATGACACAGAAGTTTTCGATTTGATGGAGGAGGACCTGGCTAATTGGGGTACCCCCTTAGTGTTATGTGGCGATCTAAACATTTCGGTAAATTGGAGGCAAACAGGCAACTACAAGGGACGTAAACAGAAGGTATATAGAGCACTAAGCTCTCTTACAAAGTCTCATGGTTTGTCTGATGTATGGTCGGAAAAAGTTACTGGAGACCCAGGATATACATATTTTTCATTTCCAGCGCAAAAATTCTCTAAGTTAGATTATTTTTTCATCTCTACTAGTGAGTTATGTAAGGTTAAAATTACCAAATTACCAAGATTAGTCTCAGATCATAACCCCTTGATAATGACATATAGATTATGTAATTTAGCTAAAAAGACAACTAAATGGACTTTTGAAAGGAAACTCCTAAACGATGACAGATTTGTTAAACATATAAAACAGTGGGCAAAGGAGTTTTTTTTAAATAAATAGATATAGCTCGTCCAGGAATGGGGTTTGGGAAACCTTTAAGGCAGCTTTAAGGGGAGAAACAATTAGTTGCTCCGCAAGATTAAGAAAGGAGGATAGAAAGAAGCTTGAAACGCTCCTCTCAGAGCTAACAGAATCAGAAAATCGGCATATAGAAGAAATAGGATTAGGTAATGATGGGAGGGAAACGGCTAAAAATATTGCGTCGATTAAAGGGGATGCTCTAAGAATATTTACGCAAAAAGAGACTAGAGAATACCATACTTCGCGAGCTAAAAGATATGAGACAGGAGAGCAAGCTGGCAGAGCGCTTGCATTGCGCATAAGGCAAGATTTCAATAAGAATAAAATAAAGAAGCTTGAAGAGAATGGTATAGTACATACTGAACCAAGTGAGATAATGGGGGTTTTCCAGAGATTTTATCAAAAATTATACGATCAAGAGGCCAGTCAGATACCATCTAGACAAGATCTTGGAATTTCCTATCCAGTATTAGAAGAAAAGGATAGAGAGCAGCTGGAGAAAGATATATCCCCAGAGGAGATCAGAATTGCACTACAAGATCTTGCAGCAGGTAAAGCTGCAGGCCCAGATGGGATACCTATTGAGGTATATAAAACTCTAGGGGAGGAATTACTGCCTATAATTCTAGATCTTTTTAATGGAATAGTATGCTCAGGGAAGATTCCAGAGTCATGGAAACAGACTAACATCGTGGTCTTCCATAAAAAAGGTAAACCTGAAGATAATCCGGGCTCTTATAGGCCAATATCTCTGATAAATGCAGACACCAAACTGTATGCAAAGGTGTGGGCAAAGAGGATGGGGGGAGTCATTGGCCAACTCGTCTCTCCTTGGCAGCATGGGTTTGTCCCGGGAAGGGGTACGACGGACCACATTTCGCGGGCAATTTCACTGTTCGATGCGTCGGCTGCCACGGGGAGGGAGATGGCCATGATTCTCCTGGACGCTGAAAAAGCCTTCGACTGAGTGGCCTGGAAATTCTTATGGGAGGTTTTGGTTAGTAGAGGGTTTGGAAGAAAATGTATGAAAGCTGTAAAAGCCATGTATGAAGATCCAGTAGCCCGAATTACAACTATGGGAGTACAGTCAGATGAAGTGGTTATTAGGAGAGGGACGCGCCAGGGGTGTCCCTGTTCCCCTATACTTTTCGCTCTGTACATAGACCCATTAATTAGAAGAATTTTGGATTCAGATCAAATCTCTCCGGTTATATTTAATGGTCACGCTACTAAAATACTGGCCTATGCAGATGACTTGGCAATAACAACTACCAACCCACAGATGGCCATAACAGAATTGATTCAATTAGCTAAAACTTTTGGGTCTCGATCAGGGTACAAGTTAAATGAAGGAAAAACTATAATAATTAGTACTAAGAGTATATATAAGGCTGATCGAAACTACGTGGATTCAGCAGTTTATCTGGGGGTGAGGATCAATGCGAATGTGGAGAAAATTGTACAAGATAATTATATACCCTTGATTACTTCAATAGACAAAGAGCTGAGAAGAATTGATGTCCTACACTTATCAATAATCGGTAGAGTGAATGTTTTGAAGATGTCTATGTTCCCAAAAATTTTGTATCTTTTCCGGGCCATACCTTTACTTGTAGAAGAGAGTGTTCTTAGGAAATTGGAAGCGGTCTTCTCACAATTTTTATGGCAGTATGGGAAAATTCGAAGATCTCTAGCTCGATTATCAGCTCCATTGGAGGGTGGGGGTTTGACGGCACCAAACTTGAGATTATATCATTGGGCCTGTTTAATTCTACAAATGAATGTTCTGTTTAAATATGATGATAGTGATGTCTCAAATATAGTAGATAGAACTCCAACAATCTATGAATTATTAGTTGGTAGAAAAGCAGTGGGTCTGTTTACTCGAGAAATAAACTGTAGATACTTCAAAAGGAGTGGGAGTAGACTGATGTTGAGTGCCTGGGGTTTATGGAAAGCAATAATGAGATATTTGAAGATCCCGAAAATCAATTATATCATAGATATATGGCATGCAAATCCGTTTGAGCATCTTGGACAGAATAGAAATAGTAAGCGATGGAAGGAAGCGGGGATTAAGTGTATGGGTGATGTTATGGTAGAGGATGAAATATTGGGTTTCGAAGTGCTTCAACGAAAATTTGGCATACCAACTAACCAATGGTTCTTATATAGACAGCTAGAAGAAACATTGAAGGCTATTAGACCCAGGATTCGGATTCATGAGCACAACCCAATTCTGAATTATGTGAGGAATGGTGGTAAGAAGATAAAAATTGGCTACAGCTATCTTCTTCAGGGTTTGGGGATGATATTGGTCGAGTTGAATCAGACTGGGCGGAAAGAATTAACGATCCAGATGTGGATATTGATTATGTCCTTGCAATGAATAAAAAGGTTTTAAGAGCTTCGAATTTAAAAGCACAGCATTATAAAACCATTTTTAATCTATATTATACACCTGCCAAACTGTATAAATGGGGTAAGAGGGATAATGATAGATGCCCCAGGTGTGACCAAGGACCAGCAGACTTACCACATATGTTTTATAAATGTCAGAATTTGAATCCTGTCCTTAGAGAAATTGAAAGATTTGTAACAGGGTTGTTAGAGGAACAGATCACCCTATCCTCTACTATTGTTTTGATTGGTAGGGATGCTGGTCTAAGGCTAGAGTATGAAGCTGAAGCTTTTATTTTCATTTCCATGGCTGTTCTGAGGATTCTAATTTCGGCTGGGTGGAAAGATCCTGTAGCCCCCACCTTTCAGTTGTGGATAACTAAATTGCTGGGAATACATAATGTTGAGGAATGTTTGTACGAGTTCAAAGGAAGAAGGATGAGGGAATTGGGTTTGAAGATATGGGCCCGCTAAAAAAGTGGAGAGAAAATAGATGAGTAAGAGTATAAGGATCAAAGTGAAGAGATTGAATTTATTACTTATATGTTATTGCATGTTTTATTGTCCGATTAGGATGAATTTCTTTGACTGTGTTTATAGTATGTTATTTTTGCACTTTTTGAATACCTGAATTGTATCTTGTTAAGCTATGTATGTATGTATGTATTCCTTTATGATGCCCTGAATCTTCTCAAAAAAAAAAAAAAAAGAAAAAGAAAAGAAGTATAGGTGGGTTCAAGTATCCATATACATACATCTGCATTCTGTTGGCCTTGCCTGGGCAGCATTGAAGGGAGGGGCTAACACTTCACTTGAATAGGTAGTATCTTGTCCCCACACAAATGTCTGATTTACCCCCCAAAGATAGACTATAGACGGCACAGGACTGAAAGGGGAACCTATACACTTCACAGAGCTACTTTGAATTCATCCCCACATCAAAGACACTTTTGAGTATGAGTACTGGGTCTCTGACCCCATCAAATCAGACACTACTTGGCTTGTAACTAAGCTCTGCAAGAGGAACTGTTGTGCTGAGTAAAGGACTCAACTGGGCTGCTTTTCTGGAAGGACAGTTTTTTAACTTATTGCCGTGCTGCCTGCTGCTATCTGACCCTGTTGAAGGAGAGCTGGACTGTGCCGTGTTTCCAAGTGATATCCAAGGGCTTGTTTGATTACCTTTTGTTCAAGAAGTCTCAGGACCAGTAAATACTTTGTTCTCAACTGCTGGGCTCCGTGGTTTGTAAGCCTGGCAGCCCAGATCCACCTCGGTCAGTGTTTTGCTCTCTGATTCACAGAGGGTCTCAACAAGGGTTAGTGCTCCACTCTTTATCAGCATTCAAGGATTGGCACCTTTCCCCCCCTGAATTACAATAGGTTTTTCTCAAAAACTGCACTGCTATCCACCAGGGCCATGTGGGCCATTTTGAAATCACCTCTGCTTTTCTTTTTATCACATTGCCTGGGCAATGACTGCACCCCAGCCCCCAGTTGGCAGGGACAGGAAATGAATGCTGTGGTCTCACGATAGCAGCTCAACTGTAACAACCCTAAGGTGAAGGAGTCCAATCAAATAAGATTACTGCAGCTGTTCTGTGTGCCCTTTAACACTGACTGCAGAATCTGTTACTTTTAAGGTAACTGTACCGCGGTGACTCTCTGGACAAGGTACTGTTTTGTGTGCACAGGACCCACCGGTTCCCTGACTCTGACCTGTGCTTTCACAGGCATCCTAAATTGCTTGATTTCACTGGTCTCAAGTGACCCATGAGAAACGTACTCTTCAGTGCCTCTTGGGCACTGGTTTGGCCACTACACTGTGAGTAAATCAAATAATAACGCACCCTATGTTAATTCATGTTGATTTTCCGCAGTCTAACGTGACCTTATGATCGTGAGTGCAGCGTAAGCACTGTGGTTTCCATCACACTTTAAAAGTGCATATCTTGTGAACCACTGGTTGGAATTTTCTTGTTCTGGTCTTGTTTTATTTTGTAGAGAGTATACTATTTTCCTATACTATTGTGGAGTATTTTTGTGATGTTTTCATCATATTACTGTATCTACCTAAGGGCCTGATTCTGATGTGGGTTGGAAAGCTTCCTCACCGAATCGGTTTGGAAATGGTTTCTGACCCACTCGGATCGGGAGAGTCTGACCGACGGAGTACGATGCATCCGGATGCTTCCAGAGACGATTTGGTTGGAGTCCTATTGACTTCAATGGGAACATATGTTCCTAATCGCATCAGAATTGGCCCCTGGGTCGGTAAGACATGGTTCCGATCTGACTTGGAAGGAGCAAATGCCATTAGGAGGCCTTCCTTACCGCATCAGAATCAGGCCTTAGGTGGGAATGCTTTCCTAACCGCATCAGAATCAGGCTCTTAGTGTGCAAAAGTACTTTACACATCATTTTTTTAGATAAAACAGAGTGCTCTGTGCCAAGCTACCAGAGGGTGGGCATAGGTTATTTTTAAGTGTGTGTGTAGCTTACCCTGACTAGGACTGTGCATTCAGCTTGGACAGAGTACATACCTTTGCCAACAAGAAACCTAATTTCTAATATTGGTGATCAGAAGTGAGGATAGGACTTGTGTTGGTGCAATAACATATAGTAACTCATTGTTCACTCCAACTCTGCAAAACCATTTCAAGTTTTTTTCAATTTTCCCTGATTGGCCTTTTGATTGTTCTGGCTATACTATGTCTCAATCTGGATTACTTCATCTGCAACTGCACCTGAAGTTTTGGAGTTTGATCTGGCCAGGTTAGAGTTTCACAATGTGGATCAGATGAAGAGCTATTGTAGAAGGGAGGCGGAGGCGGGAAAGGATACGGACGATACATCTCTAAAGAACTGGTGGTATACTGACTTACCCTCCACCTCCTCTCTATCACCGCCTCAGGACACCTGGTAATCGGAGTCCGGAGAGTGGTGGAATCAGCAGGCAGTGACAACCGAGGGTTATCCCTTTTACGGGGCACTGTGACGCGCTCCTATGCGGAATTACCAGCCGCGAGGAAACAGGCACGCCCCTTGATGGCGCGCGGACCAGAGGATTGGTAAAAAAGCAGGAAGTAGAAGGAATGGTGTGTCCCGGCACCTCGGACGAGTAGAAAAGAGGAGAGCGAGTCTAGAGCATGGAGGACGGAAGAGGACGGAGTGCGGAGATAGCAGAGGAGAAGAGGACGAGAGGAGATACGCCAGGAGGCCCACGATACCGTGCCGCGCCCAGCCACACTCCAGTAGGAGGAGTAGTGTGGCTCTCTCAGGTGCGTGACCGTGTGTCAGGCTGGTTGGGGAGGCGGGGAGCCACGGTGTAAATAGTGTACATATCGTCTCCAGCCTACCTTCCCTTTACTTCCCTTCTCCCCTCCACGAATACCCTTCACTTGTACCACTCTATAGAAAGTAGCACTCAATCACCGGTGTCCTCACTTCCCCATGGTTTCCCTTGGAAGAACCCGACTGTTGAGCAAACCACTGAGAGCCTTTCTCTCTCTCCCGCATGTGGCGCTGGAACCCAACCAGGGAAAGAGAACGGGTCTCTCCAGAGAGAGGAGAAGGACGGACGAGTCCCCGAAGATCCCGCGACCTAGCTGCCGCCTTGGAGCCTGCCGCCCTAGCCCGAGAAAGACGAACACAAAGGAAGAAAAAGACCTTCATAAAAATAAAACCCCAGTTACCTCGCTCTGGTGTCCGTGTCCCCCCTTCTGAACCGCCACCCCTATATTATTTCAGAATGACTTAATCTACAATTTAAATGGATGCAACACAGTTGAGAAAGTTACATACAAACATATTGTTTTTCATTTTGTTTATTTTTTCTTTTTACTATTAGTTTTCATTTAATTTTAAAGAGACATATATTTATAAAGTGTTTGAAAATACAGTATACAAATATATAATGAGACAAATTCATTTAGTACACAGGTAGAGGCAAAACCAGCTCTACTTAGCCCCCAGATGTGGATAAATAGTGCAATGAATCACAACAACATTCATTCTCAAACTCACTCACCTTCACATCTACTCATACATACTCACTTTTAAACTCAGTGAAAACAAAAAAGTCAACAAGGAAAACAATACAACTGAGATACTAAAGATATTAACAAATATTTACATCAGCAATTTTATATCTTGATGTTACATGAATGTATCATTGCTTTGATTTTGATTTCTTTTACTCTTCTCAGATGTCGATCTCAGGTGTATAGGGCCTATGTACGTTTCGGTGAAAATAGGTATTTTATATCACCTTCTTCAGGGCTAACAATAACAAAAACATATATAAAAACTGGGGGGTCTTCTCATATAGAGGTTTGTACACGTCGTTTCTGTGACAAAGAGAATGCTGTCATATTATGCGGAGCCCAACCAATGGGAAAGATTTAGGGTGCTTAGGATTCAACGTTTATTACGGGGAATGCCAGAAAATGGTTGTAGCCGATGAATGATGTTCAACTGAAGGGCAAAAATCACCTTGTGCGTAGTCGTACGTTGCTCCGTTCATTTCTGTTTTCTTAAAATTGTTCATTCGTGGCTTCAAAAACCTTTTATGTTGGCAGAGAACGCAGATACAACAATTTTCTGGCATTCCCTGTAATAAACGTTGAAAAACAATATGTTTGTATGTACCTTTCTCAACTGTGTTGCATCCATTTAAATTGTAGATTAAGTCATTCTGAAATAATATAGGTCAGTTCAGAGGTTCTCTCTTGGTGTTCTTTTTGTAGTTTCTCCCTCCTCTAGACCTAAAATTTATTGTGGGAGTAGCCTTTCATGTCATTGCAGTGGACGACAAACTACATGAGGAGCTGGAAATTCCTGTAGAGGATGGTAACCCGATTTTGGAGTCTGAAATGGCTCTGGAACTGCTTGTCGAGGGGGCCAGCAACTTGCCAGAAGACGTTGTGGTTACCAGAGAAGGGAGCAGTGTCTCCTCAAAGAACCTGTCCCCAGAGGAGCTGGCAGACAGGCGGGAGGAAAATAAGATTAAGTTAGAGCTTTGTGGAAAAGTAAATTTTGCCATGTTCTGTGTCCCTACGTGTCATCCATCATATGTTATGTGTGCATGATTAAATATGCATATGTACTCCCCATGTCCGATTAATGACGCAATTACAGTTGTGTCCACCTCTAGTATGCCAGTTTCCAGTCCTCGTGAATACTACGAATATCAGGCCTATGTAAAGCTACGTTGCCACGTTTCTCAGTGTGCACGTTATTTTATTATAAAGTCCCCGTTTCTAGGCCTCAAAAGGGCCTGGACATCAGATTCAGCTCCTGGCTCCTGAAACCTCGCTGAGGAGGGATACAGCCCCCACCTGTATCCTCGACCCTTCACTTACTTCCTGCCTCGCAGTGCCCGGTGCAGCTTGGCTCTGCCTCTGAGTCTGCCAAGACTATGTTATGATTCCAGCTATCAGTTCAGCCCTCCTTCCCTGCATTCCTAAAACTACTGAATCGCATCAATAGTTCCCGTCATTGTCTAGCCTACTCGGCCCCATGTTAAGAGAAATACTGTATTTAATGGTCATTTAATATTCTTCACCACGCACTACATGTAGAATAAATGCATGCTCTAGCCTTAGAGTCTGTTAGCTTTTCCCCTCATGACTTCTAGTTTATACCAACATGTTCCCTAAACATTAGATACCAGATAGGGTTTAGGTACATGTCGCTCCGACCCTCCAGACTTCAGTCTCTGCTCCTAGCACAGAGTTCATAGCCCCCAGCTTCTCCTAGTAATACGTCATTGCCAGTTTGCGCGCACCATCAGGTTAGAGGTCCCGGCTCCTTAGGTAGCCCCCTCCAATGTTTCCGCCCATTCATGACATATTCTGTTACATTTGCATCACATGTCTATGTGCACACCCAGTTACACCCTCTTTAGCCCTTATCTTTCGCGACTGTTTCGCGTCATGCCTTCTGCTCCACCCACTGCTACGCCTACTGCAATGTAATGCTATGTGTTTGCGTTATGTATATATGCTCATGTATTGTTATTAAAAGTCAGCGCGCTCATCCCAGATCCAGCCCCAGCAGCTGCTGGGCCCTGTCATCCTATTCCTATGCAGGTTGTCCTGTTCCTGTCCTTATGCTGTATTAAACCTGCAAAACTCCCACTACCTCGAATCTTGACTCTTATTTATTTGAGCTATCTGTTATGATATACGTCTAGTCAAAAATAGGGTATTATTTATTTATTTACCACATAATGGCGCCCGAACAGGGACTTGCCCTTTCCCCACGCGTCGGTGAAGCCACGCCGACCCCCTGACCCTCTGCAGTCGTGACGGAACTCTTCTGCGCAGTGGCAGATATTTCTGCTCAAGTATCCCTCAGGCCCACGGAGGAGACGGAGGAGGCGGTCCAGCATCCAGACGAGACGGTGGAGGAACGCGGCGAGTCCCGACCAGAGCCCAAGCCAAGAGTCCAAGGTCCGAGGTATCCGGAGGTCCACCCGTAACTGAAGTCCGAAGTTCGTCGTCATCATCGTAGCAGTACAGTCCAGCCCGAGGCCTTCCGTTCTTGCTGCCCGGTGAGTACCGTTACTGGGGTGGTATCTAGACAGGGTCAATTTAAATTGACTCTGGTCTGTGGGTTGGTGGTACACAGTCCCACAAACGAAGTGTCCACTTCGGTGGATGCGGGTCCTGACGTGTCTCTTTATGAGACCGGTAAGTTTCGTACTGTTTCAGCAGTGCATCTAGTTCCTGTTCTAGTCAGTTCTGTTCTCGAGAAAATTTATGTGTTCTGTTCTCAGTATTTCCAGGTAGTATTCGGTTCGAACTGTTATTTTTAAATGTTTTTCATGTATTTCAATGTCGTGGTATGAATGGGGATTAAGTATCGTGTTTATTGTGTATTGTATTGTGTCTAGATTACAGTCCAGTCATGCCCATATTTTCCAAGTTACGTCAGTTAAAAACTAGAAAGGGTCTGCTGGAAGCAGCAGTTCCCGTCCCGCCCAGGGACAGTCCAGGTCACTTTATGTATCAGAAACATGGCATAAGTGCCATATTGTATCTAGATTTATGGGTAGAATATACCAAACAGTTAGAAGAAAAGTATAGATGGCCCGTATCGGGTACATGGGATGCCGAATGCATCATGCGAGTAGAAGAAGCATTATGGAAAAAGAAAGCCAGACAATCACAGAAAGATGCCATTGAGTTATGGCGAAAAGAAGCTCATAAAAGAACCGAAAAAGAAATCAGAAAGTCAGAACTAAGTAGAGAATCCCAAGAACGAGCCCAAGAAAGGGAATTAATCGAGATAGGTGAACGAGTTAGAACTGAGCAATCAGACAGACAGAGGAACGCTCTCATTAAGGGTATGTATCCTCTTCTTGCCGAGGGCTTGCCAAAAGCAACCCCGGAGGCATCCAGTAATTTCCCGCCACCATTAGTTCCGACCAAGCTACGTCACAAGCAGACCGCAGCTGATATTTTTATTTCGTCCTATTTGGACGACACAGTCCCTGAATATGCAAATCCTGTCCGCGCTCCGCCAGTCCCTGTAAATCAGGTAATTCCTACTCCCCCAGACACCGGGGTGCCCTTAACAGCCCCCCCGGGTCAGCCCGCCATACAAGTCCAGCCCACGTTACAATTACCCACCCTGCCAGGACGAAAAGCATCAGTTGATGATTCTAGTTTAGGGGCTGCAGGAGGAGGTCTTCCTCAAACCCCGCCGCCATACAAGCGTTTATCAGCACTCGAATTACATGCTCAAGCATCACAGCGTACTCCTAAAAGTAATAAGTCTGTTGCAGAGATTAGGCAAACCCTTGGCGAATGTGTCTATGACCCAGTTCCAGGCGAGTTTAATATGGTTTTATATTCCGTACGCGTAAGGAGAGTGACCGAGTATCTAGTCACCCTGCCGAATATGAAAGAAGATCTAGACAGGATATATCGTTTCATCCGTACAGGGGATGACCCACAAAGTATTAGTGATGCCATGTCTCAAAGGAAAGCCGAGATTCAGCGCATGATATTAAAGTTCTTAATTAACTGTCTAATAAGAGAACAGGATCATCCGTCTAAAGACCCGGAAGAAATGAAAACTCTAACAAAGTGGAGTGATAATATAGCCGAAGGAAAGCACAATACCATCGGTGCCATGGAAAGTATGTACAAGAAAATCCGTAGAGAGATAATAAAGATACACGAACAACGTAAAGCAGCACAAGTAAGCGAGAAAGAAAGTACCTCTGATCCTGAAGAGGAAGACGACGAGAATACCGCCAGAATAGCGTATGTAGGAAAATCTAGATTTCCAGATCGCCATTTACGTCTAGAACACAAGTCTATTTCCCATCATCCAGCACCAGAACAAGGTTCTCTAGAACAAGTATTCCAAGCTACCGATCACATTCTGAAATCACGAATCGGTTATAGTGAGTTAAGTACCATGCATGAACAAGAAATAGTTCGATCAGCAGTCCGATGGATTACTGATTCTACCACTTTTCCAGACGAAATAGTGGCACAAATGTTTCTGAAAATGCCCCCAGCCGAGCAGCGACTGGTGGGTATGTATATGATTCAGCACCTCATTACTCTGTATGAGGGTCAGCATTCTGATCCAGGCCCGTTACATGATATCCTGAACGAGTTACTCCAGTACAGATGGAGAGGTCTAGGTACCGATTTAATTAGTGTCATTCTAGAACAACGCCATAAATATAGAATGTTTTTGAACCCGCATTTCGTTCATGTCTCACCCCCAGAAAGTAAATCATTCTACATAGACAGACAGAATCCGTTACGAGAAGTCCACCCAGTCAGAGGAGCGGGTGGCGAAATGCAGCGAGTGTTTGTATACACTCCAATCACAAAGATGGAACTTCTAGAGATGAAGAAATTAATTCCCTGTCATGACAAAGATCCAGCAGGGTTCCATAGAGAATTAAAAGACATGCTCCGTATGGGAGAATACACGTACCCAGATATCATTAAAATGTTAAAGGTCCTGTTGCCCGCAGGGGTGTATGAAAAGCTAAAGGAAAAAGAATGGGAGGTGGGAGAGAAAAAGATAGATTGGGCAGTCCTAGAAGCAGAAGATAAGATACGTGTACCAGGTACTGGTCTAGGAGAGAAATGTAAAGAATTACCAGAATTATTGATTCAAGTTTTACCCAGATTATTGACAACTAGAAAAGAAGACTGGGATGCAATCTCAGCCTGTAAACAGAAGCAAGATGAAGATATTAGTGATTTTTATTCTAGGTTTGAAAAATGCTTTAGCATCAATAGTGGTCTCAAGACAAGTAGTGAGTCGTACCCTCACCTTTTCGTTACCAAATTAGTCGAGAATTCAAGTCCACCAATTAAAAACCGAGTTCTGAAAGTCGAAAGTACCTGGCAAGCTAATACTCCGTCCCAGATGCTCCAGATGCTCCAGTATCACCAGAATAGAATCAGAGAAGAACAAGAACACGAAAGAAAACGTATGAAAGACACGAAAATGAAAGTGCTAGTTGCACAATCTGTTCCTCACGACAGTCAGAAGAGGGGTCCGAATCAAGCCAGTCATCCTGCAGCTCCCGTTAAAGGGAACTGCAATTATTGTAAACAGCCAGGTCATTTTATAAACGAGTGTGCAGTTCTGAAACACAACATAGCTACTGGTAAGACTAAAGAAAGACCACGTCCGCCTAGACAAGAACAAGTTTCACAGACTCTTCAGCCACAGAATGCACAACAGACAGTTACAGCACCGCAGCCTATTGCTGCAACACAGCATGTTACATCGCAGATGTACCAGTATGCACAGTCTGAGTATCCAGAGTATCAGCAGTATTCATGAAACAGCCTAGAGAGGGAGGTAGGCTTGCCTCTCATCGAGGTACCTGTAGATCAAGAAGGTCCCTATGTTCACAGTCAAGTATTAGGGAAAGACAGAAAGTTTTTGATTGATACAGGGGCAAGTAGGACCACAATTAGTCACGCCGAAGTTCCAGGGGCTCCGCTCTCAGGCTCTAGAAATGTTTCCCTTGGATTTTCAGGAAAGCCTATCGTAAATGAGATTTCAAAGCCAGTCACTCTAGAAGTAGGTCCATTGTCCCGTACTACTGATCTGTTACTTACTAAGTCATGTCCAGAAAATCTATTAGGCATTAAGACACTGAAAGAGTTAGGTGCAGTTATATGTTGTTCCCCCGAGGGAATACGATTGTTCCTACGTGACTTTAAGGGTCACTATGTATTACGAGATTTTGATCCGAGATTGTCTTATGTCCCGCAGCATTTATGGGCGCAAGGTCCAACTGATGTAGGTTACATGCAAATCACACCCCATCGTGTGACTCTCAAACCAGGTGTAGTGTTACCACGAATCAGACAGTACAGATTGCCACCTGAGGCTGTAGCAGCCTTATCCAAAATTATAGACGAGCTCATGGCTCAAGGAGTAGTTGTAGAAACTGACTCCAATGTATGTAACTCTCCGATCATTCCAGTCATGAAACGTACTGATCCAAATGCACCCCCAGTATATCGATTAGTGATTGATTTACGAGAACTTAATAAATGTATTATTCCTCAGTACCCAGTTGTCCCAGATATCTCTTCCCTATTGACAGCCATTGATTCCGAAGCCACGTTCTTCACTGTTATAGACCTCAAAAACGCATTTTTCAGTGTCCCTATTCATCCAGACAGCCAGTTTCTTTTCGGATTCTGTTTAAATGGAAGGAGCTATATGTTTACACGAGCTCCTCAAGGTTTCACAGAAAGTCCTAGTATTTACAGTCAAGCACTTAAGAGACAACTAGACAATATTCACATGCCAACTGACACTGCCCTGCTCCAGTATGTCGATGATCTATTGATCACAGCCCGTTCTGAACGTGACTGCGAGCGAGCGTCACTGACGGTTCTGTATTTCCTAGCCGAGATGGGGCACAAGGTGTCCCCTTCGAAGCTTCAATTCTGTGTCCAGCAAGTGGTTTACTTAGGACACTTGCTGTCCAAGAGGGGTAGGCAGTTGACACCCGATCGTATCCAGTTGATAGCGAGTCTTCCTCAGCCCAAGACCCAGAAGGAGGTACGTGCTTTTATCGGCCTTACTTCTTACTGTAGACAATGGATTCCTCGGTATGCATTTCTAGCTAAACCACTGATACAGTTAACGACACAGGAGGCAGCCGCACCGACTGTCCTCCCTTGGACATCTGAACATACACTTAGTTTCAACGAGTTAAAGAAAGCCCTATGCCAAGCTCCGGTTCTAGCGACACCGAACTACAGTAAGCCTTTTACACTTTTCGTCACTGAACGCGAAGGTACAGCATTATCTGTTCTCACACAAGATCAAGCAGGACAATACAAGCCGTGTGCTTATTTTTCTAGCACATTAGATCCAGTCGCCCAGGCTTTGCCCGCGTGCCTCAAGTCAGTTGCAGCCACAGCACTAGCTATCAGACAAAGTGATTCCATAGTTTTAGGACACTCCCTGACAGTACAAGTTCCACATTCCGTGGAAGTTCTTTTAAACCGAACACAGACTCAGCACTTGACAATTGCACGTTTAACAGGTTATGAATTGACACTGTTCCAGCCACACATAGAAATCAGACGCTGCAACGTCCTGAACCCTGCTACACTGTTGCCATCAGCTAATTCAAATTCTGCCACACATGATTGTGTGGAAGTAGTTAACATTACGACAAAACCAAGGCAAGACCTGACAGACATTCCGTTACTAGATCCCGACCTGACACTTTATGTGGATGGGTCATGTATGAGAACTAGTACAGGAGATTTAGTTGCCGCGTATGCAGTGACTACTGACACTGAAGTTATTGAGACACACCGCATTGACACTCTGTCCGCTCAAGCAGCAGAGCTAGTTGCTCTGACACAAGCTTGTATACACGCCAAGGAAAAGAAAGTTAATATTTACACAGATTCACGCTACGCATTTGGAGTCGTTCACGACTTTGGAGTGCTCTGGCAGGAGAGAGGTTTCATGACTTCTCATGGAACCAAAATTCAGCATGGTTTCCTTATCCAAGCTCTGTTAGATGCAATACATTTACCGACATCCATTGCTATTATGAAATGCAAAGCACATACGAAAGTTACTGACATTATTTCCCAAGGTAATGATCTAGCAGATCGCACAGCCAAGCTTACAGCACAGACTCCAGACATTCAAGTTAATCCGACACAGACACATACTCCAGATCCGATTACATGCATGACAGTTAAGGACCCCACCCAGGATGTCATAGATATCCAGTTACATGCTACTCCCGATGAAATCAAGACATGGTCTGAACAAGGAGGGGTCCAGACAGATCAGGGATGGGTGACGAAGGGAAGAACCACATGGTTTCTCCCCGACTCTATGGTTCAAGTCATTATTAATACCGCACATAGTCCAGCACATTTAGGAGAAAAAGCTATGTTAGACAGTATCCAGAACATTTGGTTCAACAAGCATTTACGAGCTGCAGCCAAGCAGAAAGTCCGTACCTGTATGATATGTTGTCAGTTTAATCCAGGTAAAAGTGTCCCGGTGGAACAAGGTGGATTCCAGCCTCCTGACCACCCTTTTGAAGTCCTCCAGATGGATTATATTCAGATGGAGCGATGTCGAGGTTTCAAGTATGTTCTTGTAGTTGTATGCGCTTTGTCCAGATGGACAGAAGCATATCCAGTCCCAGATTACACAGCCGCGACCACTGCCAAGCAGTTGGTTCGTGAATTCTTCCCTCGATATGGACTCCCTAGAGTCGTATATTCTGATAACGGTCAGCCATTCTCCTCAGAGTTAATGAAGCACGTTTCCCTTTTGTTAGGGTACCAGTGGAAGTTTCATTGTGTACGCCATCCTGAAGCAGCTGGTCTGGTTGAGAGACATAATCAGACTCTGAAAATCCGAATTGCCAAAATATGTAAAGAGAAAGGTGTGGACTGGCTAGTAGCTCTGCCAGTTGCTTTGTTTTATATGCGCATGGTCGCACATTCCAGATCAGGTCTGTCCCCGTATGAGGTCGTTTTCGGCCGCCCCCCTAACATGTGGGGTACTCCTAGACCCCGAAGTATTACTGATGTTTCATGTAATATGCTGACAGATTACCTAGCTTCTTTGATGTCTGCCCTCAACTCATGTCGTTCACAGGTTGCCGCCGCATTTCCAGACAATACCGAGGTGGCACCGCATGAAATCGTTCCAGGATCCATGGAGATGGTCCGCAACTTTGACAGATCAAGTCCGCTGGAGCCTCGTTGGAAGGAGCCCCGTCAGGTCCTCCTCACCACCCGTACAGCCGTGAAATTGGAAGGACGCCGCGGCTGGGTACACCTTTCGCACGTCAAGAAATTCTACGGATTAAAGCCGGTCTCCAAGAACATTTCCAAGGATTTAAAAACTTGTCAAAACATTGTTCCTAAGGACTGTCCCGCAAATGACATTGACACAACCCCTCCCCTGTTAGAGAAAACTCCGCAGCAGGAGTATAAGCAGAAACTACGGTCTAGTAAAATAAGTCAGTCAGTTTGATTGTCTAAGTCCTCCCCTAGGTGAAACGGTTAGACTGTTTCTGACATGTATAAAATGGACCCCCATAGTGAGAGAGTCAGTCAAAACTCAATCCGATGTATCGTTTTTCTAAGTTTCATATTATTTCTCAGCATTATGATTTCCTGCATCAGTTATGCATTTTTCCTGTATTCCCCAGTTTCACATGTAAATAAGTCTGCTAATGCTACAGTAGAGCACACGTTTAGTGATCTGCCTCCTCATGAATACTCATACCGCCTCGCTATGCGTAACAATACTTTTATCCGCATGTTGCATTATTCACACCAGACCAGCAATGCCACTAATTGTTGGGTGTGTGGTCGACTCCCCCCTTTCCAGACGTCAAAGGGAGTTCTGCCACTCTTTCCTTATCCTTTTTCACATAATGGTTCGTGTGGAGCATGGTCCACGTTAACGTCATCCTCAACAGATATGTCTTTTCTTAACAGCACATGTTTCCCAGACAAGCATGGTCCCCCCCACAGAACAGGTTTAGATCTAGAAAATGAAGTGTACAATTTAGGTAACTATTCGTCGAATTTTATGGTCCTGAATGTTCAGTCTGATACTACTCCAGACTCACCTGCTATTTCAGTGTTACCAGTCAAAGGCGAATTATGTGTTCGTAATTATGGTTCTGTACATGTAGGACATAGTGATTGTACTACTATTGTCGAGTATAGTGACAGTGGGAAATCTATTTTTAAAGCTTCACGTCATTCTTATTTTGTTTGTGGTCAAACTGCATATGTTCGTCTGCCCCTCGATTGGGAGGGAACCTGTTACATTGCCTTCCTACTGCCACCTGTTTTTCTAGCCCCACCTGACTACCATAGGAATTCCTACCTAGTACATACTAGACACAAGAGAAATCTCCCGATTGTCGACTATACTGAAACTGCTGCAGAGCAATTCATTGATATTGATAAAGGTGTTTTCCCTTATTTAGGTACAGTTGTAAATAGTAAGCTAATCCGTAGGTTAACAAGAACCCTTGAAGCTGTAGTAGATGAGACTGCCTCCGCTCTAGGTAACTTAACCGAAGAGCAATCCTTTATGAGAATTGTTGTGCTCCAGAATCGTCTCGTCCTTGACGTCATACTGGCCGATAGGGGCGGGGCCTGTAGACTCATCGGATCCAGTTGCTGCATTTTCATTCCAAATAACGCGCCGTCTGTTTATTCAGCTATAACCAGACTTCATAAAATTGCCCATCTGTTACACCAAGATCCAGGCACCTGGACATGGTCCGGTTGGTTCTGGAATATAATTTCCGCATGGGGATGGAAAGTCTTGTCCTTTCTAGGTATTGCAGTAGCGATCATATTCAGCTGCTGCCTCTGTATACAATGTGGCCCTGCGATTTGCGGCATGTGTGCTACCTCTTGTATTCCTAGTCCCAAGCCCCGTTCTAAATCTCGTTCCAAGACAATTCGAGATGAACAAATGGTACTGTATGAAATGATAGATGGTATCATGAATATTGATGTTTCCTGATGGAAACGTAGTGACAAGGAGGGAATGTGGAAAAGTAAATTTTGCCATGTTCTGTGTCCCTACGTGTCATCCATCATATGTTATGTGTGCATGATTAAATATGCATATGTACTCCCCATGTCCGATTAATGACGCAATTACAGTTGTGTCCACCTCTAGTATGCCAGTTTCCAGTCCTCGTGAATACTACGAATATCAGGCCTATGTAAAGCTACGTTGCCACGTTTCTCAGTGTGCACGTTATTTTATTATAAAGTCCCCGTTTCTAGGCCTCAAAAGGGCCTGGACATCAGATTCAGCTCCTGTCTCCTGAAACCTCGCTGAGGAGGGATACAGCCCCCACCTGTATCCTCGACCCTTCACTTACTTCCTGCCTCGCAGTGCCCGGTGCAGCTTGGCTCTGCCTCTGAGTCTGCCAAGACTATGTTATGATTCCAGCTATCAGTTCAGCCCTCCTTCCCTGCATTCCTAAAACTACTGAATCGCATCAATAGTTCCCGTCATTGTCTAGCCTACTCGGCCCCATGTTAAGAGAAATACTGTATTTAATGGTCATTTAATATTCTTCACCACGCACTACATGTAGAATAAATGCATGCTCTAGCCTTAGAGTCTGTTAGCTTTTCCCCTCATGACTTCTAGTTTATATCAACATGTTCCCTAAACATTAGATACCAGATAGGGTTTAGGTACATGTCGCTCCGACCCTCCAGACTTCAGTCTCTGCTCCTAGCACAGAGTTCATAGCCCCCAGCTTCTCCTAGTAATACGTCATTGCCAGTTTGCGCGCACCATCAGGTTAGAGGTCCCGGCTCCTTAGGTAGCCCCCTCCAATGTTTCCGCCCATTCATGACATATTCTGTTACATTTGCATCACATGTCTATGTGCACACCCAGTTACACCCTCTTTAGCCCTTATCTTTCGCGACTGTTTCGCGTCATGCCTTCTGCTCCACCCACTGCTACGCCTACTGCAATGTAATGCTATGTGTTTGCGTTATGTATATATGCTCATGTATTGTTATTAAAAGTCAGCGCGCTCATCCCAGATCCAGCCCCAGCAGCTGCTGGGCCCTGTCATCCTATTCCTATGCAGGTTGTCCTGTTCCTGTCCTTATGCTGTATTAAACCTGCAAAACTCCCACTACCTCGAATCTTGACTCTTATTTATTTGAGCTATCTGTTATGATATACGTCTAGTCAAAAATAGGGTATTATTTATTTATTTACCACAGCTTGCCAATTTTGAGCAGGCTTGAGGAGAAAAGAGTCTAGCCATAAAGAGGAAACTTACGCTTGACCTCAACCTTAAAGAGCTGGGTATCAGAGCACTGCAAGTGGGGTTCAGCAAAAGGAATTGCGGCAGCATACCTGTAATGTCTTCAGAGGAGCCAAGGATCAGAATACCCAGGTATTTGTTGCCGAGCTATGTGGTGGGGTATGATGTGGACAAGTTCTTTGCAGCCTATGAAGTGACTCTAGGGGCATATTTACAAGAAAAGTGATGGAGTGCAGAGTAATCCTTTGTGACTTAAAGCTGCGCTCTGGCACTTTTGAAACACAGGGCTACAGTGAATTTACAACAATATGGTGCATTCCTGCGATCCTCCTGGGCTGGCGCTAATTACAGCTGCCTAGCACGAACCCAGGCACTCTGGCACCATAAAGCAAGGGTGCCAGCATTGGGGTAATGATTGTTTAGGTGCAGGAAGGTTTCCCTTAACCAATCTTAATCTTAAACAATCTTAAATGGCGATTTATAATTTCTATGTGTGCTGCTTTGACCAAATCCCATACCATGGCAGCAATGGAACACACCAAACATGATGAATGTGCAGACTGATGAGTCAGGAGATGCAGGGACACTGGGGAAAAAACTCCAAACAACATACAGCCAATGGACCGCAAAGGCCATACCAATGGAGTGGAGCAGATACACAAACACAGACAGGCAGGCCCACACTGCATATCATACTGTGTGTCTCAGTGTCCCCAGGCAAGTACATAACACATGACAGTGGGCAGAACCCCAATTACACAGATGTGTACACAGTGCAATACAATAGTAACTCATGCACTGGGCATCCCTTGGTGGGCAAGTAGGCATTGTCAGGTCAGTGGGAAACCAACTCATTCATGTGACACAAGCTGGGCGGCACAGCAAGCAACACAGCAAGAGACAGCCCAACACAGCACTACCCTCAGGGACCCTACATTGGGGTGACAGTAGCTTGTACAATCCCACTGTAATGACAAAGGTAGATGTTGCCCATACTGTGGAGTACAGTCACCTGCGTGCACTGGGTCATATGTCCTGACCAACAAACGGTCATCACACCTACACAAACAAATCACTGGCCAGGGCCTGTCATCAATGAACAAAAAGTAGGTAGGGCCTAGCCATGAGACAACTCACATTTGGCCACCCTCAACACAACGCACATTGATCTGTGCATCAGCTAAGCACAAATGGACTGGTGACATTGCTCATGCACCCATGACAATCCCAGGGGTGCTGGGGTGATCTAAGGTTCCCAAAAATACTCACACATGGCCAATCAACAACCTGTGTGAATGTCCGCCACACTGCACAGTATGCGGTACCTGGGCATGACGTGAAATCTACCAGAATCACTGGGATCACTGCCTCACTCCCACAACAATGATGAACCAAAAGAGAGCCACAAATAACACATGTCGACACCTTCAAACATTGCAGCTATGACCCTGAGTGGGAGTAGTTACACACACAAATTAGTGACCCCCTCACTGACAGATACCACATAGGGAAAACAACATCATGTTGGCAACACAGAAGTGCCAAGGGAAATCCTGAATCTGTCCCACATGTGTTTGACAACATCCCCGGGCTTTACAAATAAAACACCCTAGGGATGACACCCTAATACCCAGTAGTGTGCCATGCACCTACATTGCAGGAAACCCAGGACAAAGATGTTGGATGAACACAGGACATCTCAGCAAACGCAGCAAACAGGAATATCTGCAGGGAGCACAGGCTGTGTAGAAAAAATGAATGGAACACACACAGACATGCTCACACTACACACACCATGGGCTCAGGCAATATCACGATATGACACACTGCTATGAGGGGACTCCACTCCAGGGGAAGGTTGGCTGTGCCAAACGTTGTCTGTGCAGGGCTCTGTCATGTCAGCATACCACCTGCACAGTGAGTTAACAATTACAACACAATGAAAGCTCTAGTTACATCAGCCTGTGTCGGGAGTGTCCCTTTAGTCATCAGCACATACACAATACACATTTAAACCAAGGTACCCTGATGGCACTGATGACTTGCGTACCATTGATGCACAAACCTGCCTGCCCAGTGGAGATGGTCCCAGTTAGGGAATCTCACAATGTGCACAAATGTTAGCCCACCATATGTGAAACAGTGCATGGCAAAGATGTTAAGTAGCAAACAGAAGGAGTAATACCTGGCCCACAAATTCTGCATACATTACACCCTGAAATAGCAGCAAATTATGTCATGAATACATACCTGCAAAGTACACATATCCCGTGGACCACATGGAATCCATCACATCAACAAATCAGTCTCTTATACCTTTAAGACACCATTACAATAGCAAGTTCATGGTTCACATCATCAACATCATGTACATTGGAAGCAACACCACTGGATAACAATAATTTGCTTTATTCAGCAATGATATCCATGTAACTGTGAACTCAACAATGTCAAAAGGCCAATGGCCAGTCCTTCTCAGGAGTCCTAACAGGGTGACATGTGGCAATTTGACACCCATTGCTTGCCTGCACTGCTATGGCCAAGGGGCATCTCCCCTTGGTGGGGCCTACATGGGGGCAGGTCAGGCACCGCAGAGACAGGATCAGGGGACAGCAGAATCGGGCAGGGGGTGGTGGTGGGTGCAGGAGTGTTGCTGGCAACTGCAGTGGAGGTGTCTAACACAGTGTGTGGTGTCACCACTGCTGGGCTCAAGTCAGATGTGGTAGGTGCTGTCACTACTGCAGTGGGCAGGTCTGATGGTGTGGAAGGGGTCTCTACTGCAGTGCCCAGATCAGATGGGGTGAATATGCTCCCTACTGCAGTGCCAATCTCAAGGGGAGTGAAATGGGGTTCCGATGAAGTGGGCAGGACAGAGGGTGTGTGTTTTTGGGACAGGTAGGGTAGTGGGGATTGAGGATGTAAAAGAGGTAGGAGTGGTGAGGGCCTGTTGGAGGAGGGACACTGATGCCGTCTGTGTGGAAGCCATGCCCTGAATGGTACGTTATAGGGCAGACATGTTTGATGAGATGCCCTCCATGAGGGACACCAGTTGTATCAACAGATTGGTGTGTGAATGGAGGACACTCAGCATTGCGGTCTGCCCTACATGGATCTTCATAAGCAAGTCCACAGTCTTTACACTCAGGGCAGCAGGGGAGACAGGGGCAGGGTGTGCTGTGCCTGGCACGAAGGAGACATGCTCCCCTTACACGGGAGCCTTCATGAACATCTGAGATGGGAGCAGATGGGAGGGTGGAGATGGTGGTGGTGGAGGAGACAGACTCGCTAGGTGTTATCTGGAGGCTGCCTACACTGACCTCCACAAGGGAGTCGTCTCTGAAGCTTCCGTGTTCCTCAGTCGAGATGGTCATAACTGAGGTCTCCTCAGTGTGGCTCCCCTAACCCTCCATGCCACTGGGTCCCTCCGACTCCTCCGCAGCAGACCCTGTCTGGCTCTGTGGCTCCTCCTGGTCTGTGGAGCTGTCTCCTCCAGTAGTCATACATGTAACTGTAAACAATAAGGGTAAACAGATCCACATCAGTCACCTCTATTGACCTCACACATCACTGTCAGTACAGCACTTAACAGCACACAGCTTAGCATCATTTACAGTAGACTACTAATGGTGCTGACACATATCTGAACAAGACACATCTCCCAGTCAACCATGCCCCTCATATCCTACCCGTCCATGGACCCATCCGTCTGGTGCATGTTGTTAGCCACTACTCATATGTCCACACATGCACCACGTATACAGTTGTCTGAACTGCAGAATTTGTGATGCAAATGTGTCAGTACACACATATCCCATTCCCTGCCACTGAATCAGTACATGTGTCAGGATAAAGGATGGCCAAAGTCATTGTCAGTAATATGGCTATGCATCCTACACCACACACCATGATGTGTTCATGTATTGATGACCAATGTCATAATTGAGTGCATGCAGGACAACTGACATCACTGCAGGATACACTTTTGGAAGTGGTATACCATGCTACAGGCCAGTCCGGCTAATCAGTCATTACTGGCTTCAGTCACAGGGGCAGTGCCTCCAAAAGCAAACAGTCTGGACTGTATCAAACTCATGTATTTGTGGTGAATGTAAGCCCTGCAGCTGTCAAGTACACATGTTGCCCTACTGCTAGCCACATTTTAAGGCTTCTGATGATCCCACGTCATACAAATGCTACAGTAGAGTGACAACATGTACAAGTCTAGCAAGATGATCACATCACAGTCTGATGCGAATGTATTATAGCTGGCTACACTTAAATGTTGAATACACTGTTAGGCACTGTCAAGTGATAACACACCAATGTTTGACCCCATTGTGATGATCCAACAGCCACATCTCAGCTGCCTGCCCACCCCAAATTTGTAAGACACCACATGAGCCTAAAAAGGTAGGCCACACCACAATGACACAGAGGCTGACACTTTATTGCACTTTTCACAATGCATGAAATGTAGGTTGACAGACAGGAGTAGGAGAACACAGTGTACTTCATGTCCGGAGTAGGCATACCAGACCTTGTCCCTGTGTACCATGGGATTACCCTGAACACTAGGCATGTGTCTATGCATGTGTGACACACATGACATACATACTTCTGGGGCACCCACATTGTCCCACCTGCTGCATGGGTGTGTGGTAAATACCCCAGACACATATGGTGAGGCAGAGCAGCAATTAGAACATGTATTAATGGGCCACACAGAGTACATGTCAGATATCAGACGATGTGCAGACACATTTCAATCAATAGCCTCACTCATGTAGGCCCAAATATTGTACCGGTAGCAGATGCTGTTTCCCACCTCAACCTTGGACAACAGCAGGGACACACACCCCAAGTGTGACAGGTCACAGACTGAAAGAGCCACACCTGTGCCTCAGATGAGGAAGGGCCATAACCTAATTCATGCACATGACTCTGGTACAAGTAGACAGACAAACTGTGGTAGCGTTACCAGGCTGAAGGAGTGGAAAGGTCATGTTAGACACAGTTCACAGGCAAGGCATTCACTTACCCCCTCCTTGCTGCTGTCTGGACTTTAACTGCCCATCCAGGTCAGTGAAGACCACTGTCAGGATCCGGAGCATGTGGGGGTCAGGGTCCGTCGTCCGCCCCTTTTGCGAGGAGACAACAGCTTCAGCTGGACTCTTGTGATGCGCCGGGTCCAGCCACGTAGGTCCTGCCACCTCTTCAGGCAGTTGCGGATGCAACGCTTGTGGACCCCCACAGATCGAACTGCCCGGGCAATGGTCAGCCAGATCTCCTGTTTCTAATGGGCACCAACCTGTGAGGATTACAAAGTTAAAGGACCATTAACACTAATGCAACATGTTTGTGCATCACACAGTTGGAAAAAAATGAAATGTTGTTTTCACAAGGGCATCTGATATACACAGGTAGTGCAACTATGGTGAAGGACACTTGTCCAGTATCACCAACATGGAAACAGTGTATGGGTAGTATAAGCATCTAAAGATGCACTTTCCCAGCACAGTACCTGTTCAGTGCAGGTACCTACACACCTTGGGTGGGACAACTACTGAGTGAACATGCTAGCCACTGCTTTACACAATGCCATTAGTGCTAGTCAGACAACATGCACAATCAGAGAGGATGTGGACTGCACACTCACCTGCTCCCCTGATGTCCCATACAGCATGCTGTACTGTGGTGGGAGGCTGTCTAGCAGGTCCTTGTTCTCCTCCTCTGTGAAGGCTGGGGCCCTCTCCACAGTACGTGCCATTCTTGGAGCCAAAGAATACAGAGACAGCCGCAGTTGTAGCAGATATGTAAATCTGGAGCATGTAGTGCAGGCAAGTGAGCTCTCGGGGAACAGACAGCCTTATATCTGTGCTGCAGAGGCAGATTCTGTTCCATGCGTCCGAAGCGATATGTCCTAGACGTTCACATCCTATGAATTAGTTCATGAGATGGCACGCATCGGACATGCCTGTCGCAACATTCCAAATATCTGTATCATGACAGGTGTGATTTTGATACATATGTGTAAAACGAAACCCAATCGTCCCGCACAAATTGTGCACAATGCAAAATGCGCGTCTGTCACCATGACGACCAACAGCCAATATGTGTGTCCGGATCGGTCAGGATGTGGCAGAAGCATTTTTTGAAAACTCACCTGCGGTGAACACCATTGAATCAAGCATGCAATCTGTGCGTCCGGATCAGTCAGGATGTGGTAGACGCGTTTTTTAAAAACTCACCCGCCTCGAACACCATTGTATTAAACATGCAATCTGTCAGTCCGGCTCTGACAGGAGTTGTCTCACGCATCCATGCAATACTCACCTGTGTCAAACACAATTGTATTAAGCAAGCAATCTGTCAGTCCAGCTCGGGTAGGAGTTGGCTGACGCATTCATGCAATACTCACCCGCATTGAACTCCATTGTATTAAGCATTCAATCTGTCAGTCCAGCTCGGGCAGGAGTTGGCTCACGCGTCCACGCAATGCTCACTCAGCATGTTAGACAGTATATGTAAGATTCATGTCATGCTGTATGCCCTGTGTGGATGGAGTGAAGCACATGTCAAAAACAAGACTACTCCCATGATGATCCTAGCTTACAGTGCAACTTATGCATTGTTTGTGAGGAACATGACAAGTGTGAGTGACTAAGTATGGGCGAATTTTGTGAATTTGCGGTACGCAAATTCGTGCGAAAGCGTACTCGTGATCCACAAAACTTGCAGATTTTTTTATTTTTGCGTGTTCGCAGGATTTTGTTCAGCGCAGCTACCGCGAAGTTACCCATAGGCGCGGCCATCTTGTTTTTCAGTGTTCGCGTTGCGTATTTCTGTTTCCAGGCGCTAGTTGCATGCTCGCATTGTGCATTATCTAACCGCGGGGCGCAATTGCGTGTTCGTGTCCATTTTTGGGTGCTCGTGGGAGAAATATTGAGCGAACGTACCCACGTGGTAGCAATGGGCGCGGCCATCTTGTTTTTCATTCATTGCTTTGGTTCTGGGCATGCTTTTTTAATCCTCCTTCAATCTTTGTAATCCTTTGTTTGTTTGAACTTTTTAAAAATCTTTTTTACTCATTATCTATCACTCTATTTTTGTACATCTATATTTTGTGTTGTTTTCTACTTTTCGTTTCTTTAAAACTACTTTTTTTAATTATGTTTCAAATGCTTCTGTGATTGCAGGTGCTCGCCTGCTCACTGGCGGTGCTACTATGCTTACTTGTTTTCAATGTTGTGCTCATTTGGCCTGAGTGATTATGTATGAGTGTACTTTACAGAACTGCATAATGCTGGACACTAGAGACTCAAGTCCAGTCCTTCCTTTGTACTCCTGCCACTAAGTAGAGATAGTGGTGGTGGATTGATAGTTTGAGTATATTATGACTGGTTATTTAGTTGGAAACTTTTTAGTGGTCTGCAATCATGACGGACTGTGTCTGTCACTTCGCGTGCTGCGGAGTGCTGCCTGCCAGTCCTAGTAGAACCTTTTTGTAGTTGGTTTAGTGAGTTACATAACTTTCCAAGTAGACGGTCCGCGAATCCAGCAATACTAATTTCCTAGTAGACCACATCAGATAGGTAAATACATTTAGTGCAATTGTTGTCTATTTCCCCGAAATATTTTGTTATTGTTTTTTTGAAATGTTTGATTTGGTTGACAACAATCAAACATGTTTGTGTCTTTCTTTCATGTACATCAGCTCCTCCCAGGGGCAAGAGGACAGAGGAGGTAGCGGTGCTGGCGGAGCTGGAAGGCCAGGATCGGTCCGCCGAGGGCTCCTCAGCTGGACCGAGTAAGTTTTCCTGTTAATATTAATAATTATACTTCCCTAACTTTTACAGCACCTATTTATTCCAAATGTTCATCAAAATTCTATTTTTTCCTAAATCGTCTTTGATCTTCTTGTAGACTGTTTCTAAATTCTTATCCTGCCTCTACTATGACTCTTTTATTAGTCTGTCTGTGTAGCTAGCTAAGCTTGCACAGTTGGCAAAAGGTGTTAAAACAAAACTCCTATTCAGCAATAGCTCTAGGCACTGAGTGCTGTGCTCTGGGTTGTCCATAATGTCTATTTGAGTCTTCTTAATGTTTATGCTTTGACAATTCCAAACAATAAAATGTCAATGGCCAAGAAGAATAAGATACTAGTTTACTTTTTGATCGGATAGGAGGACATACTACTACTGTTGCAGGGACTATTCTGCACAAACAGAACAATGGACAAGAAATAGGGCATTGGCGATAATAGGCGCAGTTAGACTTTGCACATACCTCAGTCATAACAGAAGTTGAATCCCCAATCTCCTTACTGACTAGCTAGTGTGTCAGAGTCATTATTTAGCTCCCGAATGCAGAGATCATCCCCAATGATTATACAACCCAGAGCATAAGACTACAGAGTCAGAGTCCCGACCTCTCAGAGTCACAGACTCATGCTTGCAAATTGCAAACCCTTTCGCTCACTCACTCATGACCAAAAACCACAGAGTCTATGTAAGTTTTAAAGCTTTATTAAAAGTAAAACAATTAGCTCTGTGTGTACTATATTAAATTTCAATTGTGCATTATATAAAAACATTTATTAAAATCAACTTCATATAAGATAAACGGTGAACTCTTGAAAACTCAACAGTGGCTGATTTTACACATTAATTGTGGGAGAGCCCTCACCTGGTTGGAACTTAAAGTCTTGGTGGTGATGATGACGACTCCGAGTAACATGTTGCTCTTGTTCATAGAAGGGAAGCTTCTGTCTGTTATGAGAAAAATGGTGCGTGTTAAAAAGCAAGCATTCATCAGTTGTGCCAAAAAGTGTAGCATGTCGCATGAATAAAAAACACCCTCCCCTTACGAAAGGGGAATTTTCAATTTAGACTAGAGAGTCACAAATAATTAAATTTGTTTATTTAGTAACATAGTTTTTAATTCCTAGACAAAATAGGGAGTGGTGTATAAGGCATCTAAAAATATTAAATGTATTTTCTAGGCGTAACACCATCAACACAGCCCACCACCAGGCCAGTGCGGAGGTGGTCACTCCAGGGGCAGATGCGGTGCCAGCAGGAACTGCTGTGGGGGATGCCACTGTAGTGGCAGGTAGTGATAAGCTATTATATTCCTTACTTATTGAGATTGCAGAGTAGGCTGGCTGCAGGGGTGTATATGTTGTACAGTACTAGTACACTTTACTGTTAAGAAGACTTACAAATTTAGAACTAAGTTTTTGTCAACCAGGTAGAAGACAGTCAGTCACCCTTGACTTCGCATTAGCAATAGCATTAGCAGCGGGAGTTGACGAGTAACCAATGGCCTCCTCTAAATTTGACTTCAACTCAGCTGTGAAAGTTTTATCGAGAAGCCAAGTCAGATCAGAGATGAACTTGATGGATGGGATGAACGAAAAGGGAAAGAAGGGTGTAAGGAAGGACAAGCGAGTTAAATTAATGACTGGCAAAGAATGATACGTGTTTTTGAATGCAGGCATAGGTGGCTGGGAATCTGATGCATGGCCGGTTGAAGGCTGAAGCAAGGATGGGTGGAAGGAGAAAGAAAATAGGACTGCCTGTGTGGGTGAAACAAAAACTGTATATATGCGCAATATATCCTTTTGTTCAAATTCAAATGCAAGTCAAGCACGGATGCATGACTGGCGCTTTACAAAATAAAATAAAAAGGGTGTTTTTTGGTGAGAAAAAGTAAGTTTTGTCCAGTTGAGACATTAAGAAGAATGATTTACATTTACTTTGAATGGATGGATGCCTGGATGGTATCTTCCTCATAGATAGCATAGGTGTATGTAGACAGAGTAGACGGTCACTGGATGAAGAGTGTTACTTTGAAGAGCATGTAACACCGCACGTCCGTGCCAGAGTAGCAAAGCCAAGGAAAGTAGAAGTTGTAATTTTTCAGAATACTCCCTTGACTGACAGTAGTTTGCAAGCACAGCATATATTGTGCATCTATATTGTATAGTTCACGTTATCAAGTCAAGTCGCAACTCACAAGTGCCTTCCTCCGGCGATTACGGGGACCACTCACTGCCTCTGTTAATAATTTTCTTTTCAACTGTCATTCATGTGTGGCCTATCGGTGTTCACTCAATCAATAAAAACAAAGCACCTAAAGTCCTCCCTTATATAAGCAAATATCCTGTGAAGGGATAGATGATCATATTATTTATCTTCTTCATTTTTGTAGTAGTCAGGGGCAGGGCAGGGTGAAAGTTAAATTAATTGAGCAGTAGCCCTTGTATTAGAGTATGGCCAGTGCCACCCGTAATAGAAAAGTAACCTGCATGAACTGGACTGGTAACAGTAACGCAAGTCTGCGTCATCATGGCTTGCACCTGTTTTTCTCGGGTGCAAGCTGACTGCGCTGGCGGCTTCCACATGTTTACATACTAATTTCGCTAAACAAGAGAGAAGAAGAAGATTGGTGTACTGTCTGAATCTAATGTAGTGAGTCCATATAGTGCTAGTAGAATTCCTGAAACTCACACAAATGTTAGAGCAGAGGCCGACGAAGTGAATTGAATTTGAATTTAAAACATTTGTAGAGCGCGGCATACACCATGCGGTTTCTTGGCGCTATATATACAAGGTTCGACAAACGAAGCTAAGGCAGACTGGCCCTAACCGTAACATAAGGAACAATTTTACAGGGAAAATGCTTGTTTAAACAAAAAAGTTTTCAGGTCTTTACGAAAGGAAGGATAATGGGAGGCAAAACGTAAATGGTCGGGGAGGGAATTCCAGAAAGTGGGAGCCAGAGTTGAAAAATTGGCACCTCCCCACTTCTTTCGTTTGAAGCGCGGAATTTGAAGGAGGGATTTGGACGATGATCGGAGCTCTCTGGCAGGAACGTATTCACTGATCAGAGAGGAAATAAAAGCGGGAGCAGACCCCTGGCGAGCCTGGAAGATCATGCAACCAGTTTTAAAAAGGGAACGCTCCTTGACAGGGAGCCAATGAAGCTCTCTGAGGAGGGGAGTGGAGTGATGAGAGCGCGAAAGACCATACACCAATCGTGCCGCTTGGTTCTGAACCAGCTGGAGCTTCCGCAGGCTGTACGCAGGAATGCCGTTTTAAAGGGCATTGGCGTAATCCAGCCGTGAAATCACCAGAGCGGACATGATCAGTTTAAGTGCCAGAGGGGAAAAGAAACGGGAGACAGTGCGAATAGTGCGGAGAGTGAGAAAACAGGAGGAGACAACAGAACTAATTTGTGAGTGTAAGGTGAGTTGGTTATTCACCCTGACACCCAGGGTTTTGACTGTGGAGGAGGGAGTGGGGGGAGGACCAAACGAGGGGGGCCAAAAGAGAAAGTTCCAGGGACTGGAAGAACCGCCTGTAAGAACCAACTCGGTTTTGTCCGGGTTCAATTTGAGATGGTTGTGGTTCATCCAGTCCCTGATGAAAATCATAATAGACTGGAAATTAGAAATAGAGTAGGGAGAAGAGGTGAGGTTGAAAATGAGCTGGAGGTCATCCGCATAGTTATATACGGTGACCTCCAGCTGCTGAAGAGCAAAGATTAGAGGAGAAATATATAGATTAAAGAGTAAAGGAGAAAGTGAAGAGCCCTGGGGAACACCACAGGTGACATGAAGTGGGGTAGTCGTGAAATCCCCCAACCGAACCGCCTGGGTGCGGTCCCTCAGGAAGGACGATAGCCAGACCAGGGCTGAGCCCTCGATTCCCGCCGCTCTGACACGTGAAAGCAAGATGGTATGGTCCACCGTGTCAAAAGCGGCGGAGAGATCGAGGAGCACCAGCGCCTGATGTTTATTCTGGTCCAAGCCTTCCCTGAGGTTGTCCAGGACCGACACCACAACGGATTCGGTAGAGTGCCTAGGGCGGAAGCCGGCCTGACGAGACGCCAAGCCTCCATTTACCTCTACATGGGTGCTGAGTACCGAGGTGTAATGGCGCTCAAGCACCTTCCCCAAGTAGGGCAGTAGGGAAATGGGGCGGTAGTTGGCTAGAGTGGACGGGTCAGCGCCGGGCTTCTGGGCACTATTGTGGCTGATTTAAGTGCGGGGATCACGACTCCCTGAGTAAGAGAGCTATTGAGGAAGGTGATTGGGGGCTGGGGGCAGGCAGAGTAAATCTGTTGCAGGACTCGAGCCGGACAGATGTCTGCCGGGGAGCCAGATTTAACTTTGGGTAGCATCTCTAAAAATACTTCTTTGGTAAGGGGAGGGATTGAGGTGAGACGGGACTGAGCAATAAGGGGACAAGGGTCAACAAAATGAGGGGAGGGAGGGGGGATATTTGCCTTGATAGTTGCGATCTTGTCCAGAAAGTAGGAATTTAGTTGGTCACACAGGGCCTGAGTGGGAAAGGATTGGGGTGAGGTCCTGTCCGTGTAGGCTAAATCGTTAACTATGGTAAAAATCTCCCTAGGTTTATTTTCCGCTGAATTAATTTTTGTAGAAAAATATATAGTTTTGGTGGCTAAAATGGATTTTTTGTACTTTGTTAACAGTGAAGAGTATTGGTTTTTCAGTAGGGGGCAGTGGTTTTTTCGCCACTGCCTCTCGGCTTGTCGTACGGCCAATTTTTGTTCCTTTAAATCTTCACAGAACCATCTATTGGAGTCCTTGAGTCGTCGAATTGAAATACGGAGAAGTGGGGCAACCGAGTCGCAATTTCCAGCAAGCCAGGTGTTAATAGCAGTGGCTTGTGAATTGGAAGAAAGGCCTAAAAGATTGGGAGAGGAGTTCATGAGCAAGGAGGTCAGTGAGGGGAAATCAACCCGGTTCCAATTCCGCGCCCAGGTGTTTTTGGCGAGCGGAACCTTGGTGGCGGGGTTGAGAAAGAGAGAAAAGGAAATAAGGTCATGGTCGGACCAAAGGCAGGGGGATACACACACAGGGGATACAGAGAGATTGAGGGACCAAACCTGGTCTAAGGTGTGACCATGGGAATGGGTAGGGACGAATATATGAGGGACGAAGTTCAAGGACTGAAGGGATTCGGTGAATTGTTTGGAGGGGGTGCACTCTAGAGGGTCCAAGGGCCAGTAGTTAAAATCGCCTAACACAAGGACAGAGGCGTAGTTAACCAGCAAGTTGGCCAGTAGGTCTTGAAATGCTGGTAGAAACAAGGAAGAAGGCTGGGGTGGGCGGTACATTAGAAGACAGGTAATCGGAGGAGAAAAAAAGGAAGAGCGGGCCACAAGGTATTCCATGGAAGAGATAGGGGGGGATGGCAAAATTTGAAAATTATAATCTGAGCGGGCAATTAAAGCTACGCTGCCACCGGTCCTGCCCGCTGGGCGGTCGGCGCGTAGGGCGACATAGGAGGGGGGGAGGGCAGCCAGGAGAGCAGGTAGGGAAGAGTCACAGAACCAGGTTTCGGTCAAGAGCAGTAAGTCGGGCTTTTCAGAGTCAAGCAGGACAAACAGCTCATGGTGGTGTTTGACCGCTGACCTGGTGTTAAGCAAGATGACGGATAGAGGAGGGATGGGAAGGGGCGGGACAGGCAAGGAAGGGGGCGGTAGCAAACATACAGGGGGGGAGAACGAAGGAGTCGAGGGAGAAGGGATAAGGCCTAGTGGGCGGTTAGATAGATAGATGCCACAAATGTTATGTACTGTGCTTGCAAGTTGCTAGTGCTACTGTGACACAACTTTCTGTTGAAATATTTTGTATTAATCTTAAAGATTATTGGTTACAGTATGTTTTTCTTTCTTCGTATAGATATTCCTTCAAAAATAACAAGGAAGGAGTTGGCTATCCGGGCCCGGCAACGGAAGCTGGTGGCAATTGGCGCCGAATATCGGCGGCTGGTGGCTCAGGAGGAGGAGGATGACTCACAATTGCAGTCGCAGTCAACATCCACGACAGTTGCATCCTCCTCCGCTGCCCCTGGGTCATACAGTCAGCGCAATCCTCCAGTGGTACGGCGCAGTGGTCCAGCAGCCACCTGCTGCCGCCGAGCATCAAAAACAACAGCTGCCCCCCCCACAGTACCTGCAAGGCGCGTATGAACTGACTGACCTTGCGAGTGGCCTACCTTGAGCACGAGGTGGCGAGTCAGAAAGCCCTGCTCAAGGACCTCCGGAGAGAGCTGAGTGACCACCTGGCCACAAGAGGACACCGCCGGCGAAAGTAGAGAGACTGTCCCTTGCCCCTTTTTTATAGACTTTTGGGGGGGGTGGGAATTGGGCGTTGGGGGTTTTTGGGACATTTTATTTCATGGGCATTGGTTGGGGTTAGGGAGGGGGTAGTCGGGTCTTGCGGGATAGTTTATTTTTGTTAGGGATCAAAATAATTATTTATTTTCTACTTAAACTTAGCATACGCGTTTTTACTGTTTTATGGGGGAGGCGGGGGGGTTAACTGTATGTTTGTTTTCCTGAAACTTAACTGGCTGCTTGATTCAAATTGTCTAAGTAATCACCCACATTTGTACAAAAGTGCCACTGACAGAGTTAGTGAATTCAATTGTCCTACTACTTTACTAGTACTACCGTCAGTCTCTCCTCTCCTCCTACTCCATTATTCTTCCTTCTCCAAAATGCTTATCTTACCTGTGATTCGTGTTTTAGAATAGGGCTAGGCACAGGGCTGGCTGCATGGCAAATGGCGATTAAGGTTGGCTATGGAATCCTGGACGGATGAAATGTCATCGTTGTGGTGGTAGTAGTAGTGGTACACACTGGCAGTAGCAGCACATGAAAAAAAAGGGAATGAAACATTGAGTGACCTGATTGTAGCATTAGAACAGTATGATAGATAGTACAGTACACAAGAACAGTGCCATAAATTGTAGCCTAAGCAATGCTAAAGTATTCAATATATAAGTACTAGTTGCGTGGAGTATGGCTACTATAAGAAATAGTACTGAAAGACACAGCAGCGTAAGCATTTGTCACGTGTAGGAGGAGGATGTTGCTGATGATGAATCCACTTGATGGAGCACATGAAATTCTGATTTGATTTGCAAATACTCATGGGTGTATGTCAAGTAGAATACGAATATATCCTCGGATTCCTTGACCTGCTTTGAAATTGATTTTCTGTTGCTTTTGACCTTATCCTTCCCAGCAAGTGTGTGGAATTATTGTTGTCATTTAGTCACACCTCAATGAAAACCACACAGCCCGGGGGAAGAGGGTTAGGGTTTGAAAATTGGATGGGAATGGGGGTTTTTGGGAAAGTTTTGTGGAGAGAGAAAAAAAAACACAGCATGTACAAACAACAAATGAAGAAAAACAAATCTTTGGATACGAAGATATCCATAAATCTTTTAAGGGACATAAAGGAAGTGCATACATGAAGTTGTTTGCTAAATGGATGGTTAGGTTGCTGAAAAGTAGTACTTAGAACTTACTAACTATGAATAAAAAATTGACATTACAGGGCTGCAGTAATTACGCAATTTCACTTGCCTATCTGCCCTCAGAGAGAATAAACACTTATTAGTACATTAAATTAGTTTTATAAATAGTAAAGAAACGTATCAAATAGCTGTTGGGATGAATTTGAAGCAGAGAGCAAACACACTCATAGAAGTTCACAACAATAACATTATTTAAAAGATAAGGAGAAGTGAAGAGGATACTGTAGCTGTATGTTGTAGTTGTCCTGTTCCATTTGGGAAGTTGCATACATCCAGCCATTCCTCTTATTCGCGGTACTCCTTCATTCCATCTGACACTCTGAATGGTGACCACACTCTCCACTGCCTGCCCAGCGAATGCGGAATTTCGCATTGCTATGGTAAGCCTGAGATAATGTTTTGCCCATCACACTGGGTAAAAGCCGGCCTGTAATTGTCAATGGAAAAACAGGAAGGGATATTAAAACACCCCGGAGGAAAAATATACGGTACAGTGTGTAGTGCAAAAATAACACTTTCCCTTTCAGAGGCGACAGTATTACATACAAGCATCATTTCTAAAGTGCGTACTCTGGGTCTCCTTTTCAAGGATAATATTTAGCACACAGCAGGCCAGGGCCATCCAGACGGTCAAGGCAGGCACCACTGAGTGAACCAACCTCCATGTAGCATACCTCTTTGACACAAAAAGACAAAGCAGATCTAATTTTATACAGCAAGCCACATAGCCACAATTTTACATGAACTGCTGTCTGGTTCTTGCATAACAACACTACACTGGCTCGACCACTCCATACCACGACTAGACAGAGATGTAGTTCTGCTTTGGTTGTTGTTGACTTGTTTACCTGTTCGCCACTCACAAAATGGCCATAGTTCTTCCGTAAACAGACGATGATGATCCGTCCATCCCAGTGAGTGACTGTTAAGATATTATGTAACTTTGATCAGATTCAAGACTCATCATCATCATCATGGTATTGGCAAACTCAATGTTGTTCATGCAGTCATAGTCTACACACAGTAAGTCCAAGGAAATTTTCCATATTAAAAAATGCAACGTAGTGGCCCCTGCAGTAGAAGTAAAATTTGTATTAAACAAGGTAAAAACAGAGTAGACTTGAGTTACATTTAGTGTGTAAAAGATTAAATAATAACAGAACACATAGGATTCATTTCATGCACAACAAACAAACAGCAATTGCTTTCATCAGAGCCAGACAGCCAGTGTTGTCCACTCTGCATGCCATCTCATCATTCATTTCCTGTTCCACTTTTTGTCAGCATCTTATTCTTAAGTGAAGGTCCACAGGGCAGCCTCTTGTGTCAATTTCAGAAGTAATTGTCAGCATAGCGACAGCTTCTTGATTCTGCGTAATCCGGCCATCTGCCGTGAGGGAAACAAATTGATGGGGAGAGTCTGGTGGAGGAGGATAGAGGAGCATGACTGAGTTGTGAACTTGTGAACTTCAGGAATGCAGACAGCGTCACCTTCAATATGGAAATAAGACGAAGACAGTGCTGCTGATGGATTTGTTGTGATTAGAGTTTTGTTGTGCTAAAAGTTGCAAAACAAAGAAAGACACACAGTAATAAATGTGAATAAGGATGAAAGAAAAAGTACGTTTCAAGCCTAGGTGTCAGGGAAGTAGAGCTCGTCCTCAAACTCTGTGAATTGAACCTGGAGTAGGTCAGCTAACAGAGAAGAACTTCCGTCACCTAAGTCGGTGTCCTCTTCTTCCTGCGTGGATTCACGTATTTTTTAATCTGGTGGTATGAAGTGCTGATTCATCTTCATCAGTGTTAACCTTTCCACATTTTTGGGTGAGAGGCGGGTCCTTTTTGAAGTTACAATGGCACCAGCAGCACTGAAAATGCGTTCAGAAGACACGCTTGCGAATGGGCAAGCCAAATAATTTATAGCCAGCTTGGTGATCAGTGGCCATTGAGGCCTTTTCCCACACCAATACACCAATGTGTTCTGATCAAAGAAGACCTCTGTTGGGTCATACAGATAGGCCTGCACCATCCACTCAAGGTCCTCCATGGGTGCTCCACTTTGCGTACCATCTGTTGCCTTTGCATCAACACTGGAAATAGCAAACCCATGATGAGTTATCCAATCCGCTTCCGACAATATTATGGCTGGGCCTGGTGCAGGTGATGATGATGATATAGTTGCTGCTGTCGGTAACGGCTGTGAGGGAAAGTGACTGCCTTCGGCCACAGAAGTGGACCTTGATGCCAGATGGCCTGCTGCTTCAGTAGTACTTGTGGTGGTTCCTTTAATTTCCTGCTGCTCTTTTTCGAACCGAGTGGCTGACAGAGCTAGCCAATGTTTATACTTGGAAACATCTGCTTCATAAAAACGAATGAATGTATTGCTGGCCAGTGCCTTTTTGTAGTGTGGATCCAGAATAGTGGCACAAATGTAATGTTGTTCTGCATGTATTGCTTTAAGCCTTTCATTGTCAACAAGACAGCTTATTAAGCTCTACGCCAACTAATATGCGTCTTGTTTTCCAGCATCAACTCGGAACATTGAAGACACCGCCCTCAGTTGGTGCTCTAGCATGCGCAACAATGGGATAGCTTTGCCCAAAGTACAGTCCTCCCGGCTGACTTCACGCGTGAACACCTCAAAAGGACAAAGCATGTCTGTCAGGCTTTTAACTAGGTATCATTCATCCACCTCTAGCTCATGTCTTTCATAGAAGCACCCCGTGCGTTAAAGACATACTCATTGATTACCAAGTACTGCTCAAACAGACGCTCAAACATGTAGAAGGTTGAGTTCCAACGTGTTGCCACCTACTGGATGAATCCCCTGACTGGCACTCTACGGTTACTTTGAATGATCCTCAGCTACTTCCGGGCTTTAAAAGAATAGCTGAAATGTGTGCAGATTCTTCGGCAGGTGGTCAGTAACTTGCTGACTGTGTTTTCTTTTTTCAAGAAATCTTGAACAACAATGTTAATACTGTGGGCCAAACACGGCACTCTGAAATAGCCATCATCAGACATGGCCTTAACTATATTACTGCCATTATCAGTGGAAACATAACCAATCATGCGCTTTCTTGGCTGCAGCCATTCAAAGACCTTACTGTTAAACTCCTCCAAAATGTTTACTGTCGTATGAGATTTCTCCATGGCAAACATGGCTACTGTTGCATGTTTCCGAGTAGCTTGAAAAATTGTGACACTGCCAACACCTGCAGCTATCTTGTCTCTAACCCCCGGCAAAAGAGACCCATTGTGCAGTGATGCACATGTAATCAACGGCTTGGCAACTGGTCCACATGTCTGTTGTCAGGTGGATAGTGTGAACAGCACTCTTCTGCAAAGCTTCCCCAATCAGCTCCAGCACATCGTGATGTAGTGCTAGAACCGCAACTCTGGCAAAATAGGACCGGCTAGGATCCTTCCATTTAGTGCAGACTGTTGCCACAAATTCTATTAAACCTACCCCTTCCACGAAAGAAAAAGGGAGAAGGTCCAGCGCTAACATTTTATCCAGCATTGCATTATACAGACGTGCTGTTGGATGGTTCCGTTCAAATGGCGCCCCGACCAAAACATGCTTTTTATGGGGCCTCCGAACAAAACATGCTTTTAATGGTGGTCTGGACCGTTTTCATATGTGATGACGATCCAGACTTCTTCAACCCAGTTAGGCTCTTTGATGTACTTTTTCGCATTGGTGTCTCTACCAGACAACTGTGCCTCCTAGATGTTGCTGTGGTAGAGGAGGGTGTGGGCGCTACCACTGCAGTGCTTCTGCCAGGGGTACTGTGTGTACCAGAAAAAATGTCTCTTAGTTTTTACCTCCCCCTGAACGATCAGCTCCTCGCCATCAGATGCAATATCAATGGATACATTTGGATTTGTACTTTTGGCTTTCCGGATGTTGCTTAGGTGCACTTCCCACTGGATAATGTGGTGTTTTTTTTAGATGACCTCTCTGGTCTCCGGTACCATAGTTGGTGCCAAGCTTATCCCGACTAACTACTTGTTTAAAAATCGAACAAATGACTAGGTTTTCTGCCTTTTTGCTAATACTAAAGAAGTCCCAAACTGGGGACTGGAGATTTCTGGTGGTGGTGGAGGTGCTACTTTCTTTTTCAATGCCAGATGAAGTGGAGGATGGGCTTGGCGGAATTTGACTCTGTTGTGCACTTACAGCACCACTACTTGAGGTAATGGAGGTCGAGCTGGATGGAGGTCCCTGCCAGCCCTTCTGACGAGAAAATATGGAAGCTGTAGGTCGTGTTGGTGTAGTAGTTAGTGTTACCTGTGTTGGTGGTGGTACCAGTGGTGCCACGCCACACACATCCGGCACAGCAGTATTTTTGGATAGGGAAAAAATGTTTGTCTGCTGCATGCCCACTGGGGCTGGAGTGACGACTGTGATGACTGGGTTGTCATCGTCAGACTGTTCATCAGCAGCAGAATACACCACTTCTACTTCTTCTTTGTCATCACCCATAACTGAAAGCCTTGCGGGAACCTTTCTTTTACCTAGCTTTGTCGTCTGGCATGCCTCCCTCTCAGACTGCATTAGTGGGTGCCAATCAAGATCTAGATCATCAGAAGGAAGGGGGCTTGAAGAAGAACTTGTACTAGCCCTCCTTGAACTTTCCCTTACTGGGGATCTGGAAGACAATGGATCATCAGGAGGAGTGGCTTGCTCGGCTGATACCTCCGCATGAGTCTCAATTTATTGATGTGCCCCTACTTCTGGAGGAACAGGCATTGTGGGCAGTTGTGCCTCTCCATGCGCCTCTCCTTGCGCCTCTTCATGCGCCTCTTCTTGCGCCTCTCCTTGTGCCTCTCCTTGTGCCTCTCCTTGCGCCTCTCCTTGTTGCACCTGTGGTTGTCGTTGCAGCTGTGATTGAACACTCGTCAGATGAGTTACACCCTACATTGATTGGATGCTACTTTGCGATGAGTCAACGCCAACATCACTGGTCGATGGTGAAAGAGCAATTAAAGTGACTGCCTCTGCAGCACTCATGGGCTTGGGCCTAACTTGGTGTGGTGGCACTGAGACCAATGAAGCGGAGGTGCTGCTCCCAGCTTGGTCCACGGTGAACACCACTGCTGCAGGCATAGTTTTTTCCCCCAAAAAAGTATCTGTCGGCACACCAGTCTCCTTGGTAAGTGGCGCCACTTGCTTCTTCTGCTCCTTCTTACTGGCAGTGACACTGACAACTTTCTTGGTAGAGGAGCTGCGGCAACCTTTCTTTGGGCCCATCTTCTTCAGATGTCAGAACAGCAGGACGCAGTTGTACGAGTTGCAGAGTTGTCTGTAGCCACACGTGACGTCACGTGACATTGTGCACACACCGAAGCAGGACTTCTTCCTGGCACTACAACAAGTGATGATGATGAGGATGATTCCTGGTTCTTCTCAGTATTTGTGCACCTATCAGCAAAGAAAGCCAGAGGAACATCAATTAAATAAATGTTGCATATGTCGTGCTTCAATTAATATTTGCAACTAGGCATTTATTATTATTAACACAACACACCTAAAAACGGAAAGACCCAAAATAAAAATTGCAATTCTAATCCAAAATGGATGTTTAAATTGATAGAAGAGAGACCACACAGAGATAGTTGTTTCATGCACCACTGAGTACCCGTGGGCATAATGTATGAAAGCAATGCAGACTGGGATTAAGAACAATTTGAATATCGTTTATTTTTTGTTTAAATTCATTACAAATGGTTGCAAAATAAACTGAGCAAACCAAGAGTTTGTAATTGCTGTGTAGGAAGGGTCAGGTGATCAACTTGGCGCTTGTTCTACCCATTGACAATATTCAGGAGGGTAGCTTCCTCCACCCAACCTAGCACGCCCTGTTCAACAATTAAGTTAAGATTTGAAACTGAGTTCAAAACCTTGTTTAAAAACAAATAAGCAAAGAGTGCACAGTACAACCCCACATTTTATATATTAAACTAAAGCTAACGGTACTGTCGCACCGCTCACCAAAATGCAGTTTGATTCAATTTCTAATATCACAGACAACAAAGCAGACACTAAAACATATACGTCTGCACAAGCAGCAGACATATTCATTGATCTCTGAAATAAAATCCTTCAGCAAACAGAGTGGTTCAATCCCACAACAACTAAGACATCTGGAATTTTTATCTAAAAGGATATTAAATAAAAAATTACATGCATCTACTCTCATACAGTATTATAAAGTACAGAGGATCCGTCGATGCTTTCCAAATTCCAATACAATAAACATTTCATGGAAAAATGGCATGCTATTCTTAAGTGTTCCCTGGATCTCATTGTATTACTGGTGGAAGAACTAGCAAAAACAATCAAAGAACTAGAGGAAGAAATTGTACTTCTAACAAACGAACTCACCAGGCAAATTGAGGCAGAAGAATGGAGTGTGATATTAAAAGAGCTCAATGATAAACTTGATAAATATAGTAAAGAAACCCAGGTTCGCAAACTCAGGAAATACAAAAGAGATACCATTGATTATAAATTAAACGAGGTATACACCTGGGCAGAGGTCTGCGCTCAATGTAGACCTCCACCGAGAATGGCAACATCTTCACAAGAAAGTGTCGTTTCTGACCAAGAGTTAACAGTTGCGAGACAACCACCGAAGTTGGCTACATCATCCGTGCCCCATGAAGGTGAAGCAACACAAGCTAGAGGCAGTGTAACTAAAATACAACAACAGCCCGGTTTTTTATCTAAGGGACCATCAACAAGCAAACCTCCAGAAATAACGGATACAAGAAATCTCACCGTGGAAAGAGAATCAGTGAGTTCAAACTTACGGAGCAAAAACAGACATTAGTGATCAACATCTCATCCAAAAGCTTAAGCAACAACAACTGGAAAGAGGCACGAGTTTCGTACCTACAAACAAAACCACTTGTTTTGATACAGAAATCAGTCTATTTAGATTTATGAGGACATTACGTCTTAAGCATGTTTTCAGCAACATAGTGCCAACCATGCTGGATTATGCGCAAAAGGACATATCTGAATACAAAGCATTTAAAATTCCTAGTACCTTCATGCCGCCGGTATCTCACAAATTGTTGGACACATTTGAAATATTGGTCAAACAGGATCTACAAAAAATAAATTGGCACAAAAACATCAGAAAAACTACATCAATAAACATGATGAGCATATCATCAAGGAACTAGCCAATGACACATCAATCACCATACAAGCGGCAGATAATGGTGGCTCCCTAGTCATAATGGACACAGAATTTTATGAAGCGAAAGTCACAGAACATATTAGAGATGAAACAACTTATCTCAAATTACCACATGATCCTACAAAGGAAATTAAAGACACTCTAATTTTAATTTTGGACAAAGCAGCGGAAATGGGATGGATCAATTCTAACAAAAAAAATTCTAACAACAGCTTTTCCTAGATGTCCACGCATTTACATGCTGCCAAAAATTCACAAATACCTTCAAAATCCCCCATTCAGACCTATAGTCAGTGGTTGCGGATAAATCCTGGAGCCTTTGGGGAAGTACATAGATGAATTTCTACAACCGTTTGTCCAAAACTGGACCACGTATCTGAAAGACACAACCCATTTTCTTCAACTTTTACAAGAAGTAGAATTAAACTCTTCGCAGGTAATTTTCTGCACTATTGACAGCTGATATAGCAGCGCACAAGGTTTTTGTACTTGAACTCATACAGTTCTGTTTACGGCATTCATATTTCCGTTGGAAAGAGGACTATTTCCTAAAAACCAGTGGCACGTCCATGGGATTTGCAGGAGCTCCAGTATTTGCTAATACATACATGGCCAAGTTTGAGAATGACTTCATCTTATCTGACAAAACATGGCAAACACACACCATTTTCTTCAAAAGATTTATCGATGACATGTTTCTAATATGGAATGGATCGGAGGCAATATAGATAAATCGAACAATTAAACACAAAAAACAGCAGGATCAAATTCACTTTTCATATTGATTACTTGCAAATCCCATTTTTGGATGTAATGGTATCCATAGCAGATCAAAAAATTGAAACCGAAGTATACCATAAACCCACCGATCGCAACAATACTTTGATCTTCACCAGTTTTCATCCAAGAGCGTTACTCCAAAATTGACCATATTCGCAATTCTTACGAACTAGACGTATTTCATCCACTGAATCAGCATTTCGCAATGAAGTGAACAATCAGAAACAAAGGTCCACCAATAGGGGATACCCCTTAGATGTCATTGAACGGGCTGAAATCAGAATGTTAGCAACACCAAGAAAAGAGTTGTTACGTCCAAGGATGCATCCTAAACAAAACAAAATGGTGTTCGTGACAAAATATTCAACTATGTCGACACAAATTAAAACTATCGGTTGGGAATTACTCAAATCAGACAAAGAATTTAAAGGGTTGTTCAATGACCAACCACTTTTTGCATAGACCAGAGGTAGAAACCTCAAAGCGATGGTGAAATCAAAAATCACAAATAAGTCAGCAAGTAAGCATCCAGGCACAAGAAGGTGCATGAATTGCATCCATTGCAATAATGTAATCACAGGAGCTCCGATTTTACACCCTCAAACAGGTAAAACAATCAAAATTCGTGATCAAACAGACTGCAATTCCTCTTTCGTAGTCTACAGCATAAAATGCCCATGCGGAAAAATGTACGTAGGTAAAACAGAGAGAAAAATAAAAGTGTGTATTTCTGAACACAAGAGTCGTATTCGCAATAAAACTACTACGTCTAGTTTGGCATCTCATTGGATGGAACTCAATCATACCATACCACAATTAAGGTTTCAAATACTGGAATTGGTAAGGCAAACACCAGAACGCGACAACGCAAAGTGGCTCTCCCAACAAGAGATTTGGTGGATCAAATTCTTGGAAACTCTGATTCCAAAAGGACTGAATGATACATTGGATATGATCTGCCTTCTTTAATTAGCATCTACTCATATTTCCCATTTACTCTATTTTCTCAATAGGTCAATCATTTTCATGTCTCGTGCTACTAACATTAATAAGATTTAAATCCATCATCAGATATATCAGGTTCAATAGGATAACCATACTCACTGAGGCTACACATGTTGTGGTAACCATGGTCTCTTTAATTGTAAGAGTGAAAAATGTTTTCATACACAAGAATTTTATCGGTTATTATAAAAAGTTGTTCTCTGCTATATGTCTTGTATACACACATTTTTTCTTTTTTCATCTTTTCATCTTTCTTCACCTTTGTAGTTTGTTTTGAGTTAGAACCGGCATTTATCAAAACAAATTGTTTTTTCATTCGATAGGACTCCACTATCGATATAGGGCTGGCATCAAGGTTTACAGCCATTATCCTCTAAAAACTTCAGATTACAACTAACCATGATACAATGGCCGCCGTCATTTTACATCTTGGGACCTATGCGGTGAGTCTCTTGTTTATGTCTATAGTTTTCCATCCGGTTATTTTCAGCAACATTGGTTCGTGAGTCCGCCGTTTATTTTTGTTCCCGGACGGGGAAGTATTTTAAGCTCGTATCTCCTACCCGTATTGTGCGGCGTGTTCACCGACGAGAGGAGTAGATGGCGGTTTTCTATCGTTATTCAAGGTACAGGAATAAGCATTGAATTGTGTGAGCAACTGTTGATCCATTGAGTCTATGGTATATAGAACTTAAGAACGCTTGTTTTTCTTCAGGACAGTGTGTCAGCGGTTAGCGGCAAGCATAACTGTGAAGACCTTGTGAACGACATTCTCACTCCAAGTATTGGACTTAGGCAGCTTTGGTTAGCATAGAACTTTTTACTAGATACAATTTCCGGGTTCTGAAAACATATGTTCTTTTCAGATTACATTGCAGAATATTTGATTGGCCGCAGAATAACTTACCTTAACGGAGGGCATTCAGTTATTGAAGGTAACATTGATATTATAGTAGATAACAGCTTTTGCCATTGTGTGACTACTGGACATTATAGGTTCTTTGCATAATTCCCTAGGTTTTGTCAGCCATTCTCGTTGGATTATGATCGTATTGCAGCAGGACAGTTACTGGTTGCAGGTAATGAAGTTTATTCTCAACAGTACCACCCAACTGTACTCCCGCCTTGAGAATCAGCACATAAGAACTTACATTGATTCATGTTTGCACTCATAGGTTTTGTATACCGTGTTTTTAACAGCGTGACCTTTAATATTCCCAGTCACTGGACAGGATTAGATTGTTGGTAAGCCATCTCTAATGTTTTAGGTGTCTTATTTTCCATAAGTTCACTCTCACAACTCTTGTTGGTGAAGGTTTCTTCTTCTTTCAACTTCACACCTTTTAAGATTCTTTTCAATCATGGTTGTCATAAAACGAGTCCGTGCTAAAGCTTTGTACCACTTTGTATATTCTGAGAAACATTGAAAAAAATGTTGTATTTATTCTTTTCCCGCTCCCCTGAAGAAGGGATCCTTTTGATCCCGAAATGCATTGGGATTTTCAACAAACTGAATGTATAAATATTTGTTTTGTATGTTGTGTATATATATGCTTTCAAATTGATAATTGATCTATTTCTGTTCTCATGATACATCAAATGAGCATTAAAAAAGTCATTATAATTTATATGACCAACTTCAAAATATATAAACTTTTTTGATTAAGAACAATTTGAATATCGTTTATTTATTGTTTAAATTCATTAAAAATGGTTGCAAAATAAACTGAGCAAACCAAGAGTTTGCAATTGCTGTGCAGGAAGGGTCAGGTGATCAACTTGGCACTTGTTCTAACCATTAAATTCAAGAGACCCCACAGAAAGACATGGCCCATGCACCACTGAGTACCCCTGTGAGTACCCCTGGGCATAAAGGATAAAAGCAAGGCAGACTGGGTGCAGGCCTATGGCACAAAGCACACTGCCTGGCTTCAAAATGGCCCCTAGTCCCCCACCGACATGTCCAGGCCCTGGACCAGGCCTCAAAATGGCCCCCACCCACATGGCCAGGCCCTGGACCAGGCCCTACAACACCCAAAACATCAAAATACACACACAAATCACCCCAATCCAATGGCATCCATGGCCTAAATGATGTTTAAATTCAAGAGACCCCACGAAAAAAAATGGCCCATGCACCACTGAGTACCCCTGGGCATAAAGGCTGAAAGCAAGGCAGACTGGGTGCAGGTCTATGGCACAAAGCACACTGTCTGGCTTCAAAATGGCCCCTAGACCCCCACCCACATGGCCAGGCCCTGGAACAGGCCGCAAAATGGCCCACACCCACATTGCCAGGCTCTGGACCAGGCCCCAACAACACCCAAAAATTGAAATACACACACAAATCACCCCAATCCAATGCCATCCATGCCCTAAATGATGTTTAAATTCAAGAGACCCCACAGAAAGACAAGGCCCATGCACCACTGAGTACCCCTGGGCATAAAGGATCCAAACAAGGCAGACTGGGTGCAGGCCTATGGCACAAAGCACACTGCCTGGTTTCAAAATGGCCCCTAGACCCCCACCGACATGTCCAGGCCCCGGACCAGGCCTCAAAATGGCCCCCATCCACATGGCCAGGCCCTGGACCAGGCCCCAACAACACCCAAAACATTGAAATACACACAAAAATCACCCCAATCCAATGCCATCCATGCCCTAAATGATGCTTGAATTCAAGAGACCCCACAGAAAGACTTGGCCCATGCACCACTGACTACCCCTGGGCCTACTGGCTAGTGTGGCTTTAACACGCACCACAAAATTACAAAAAACTTCCACATAGATATAACAGTGAGCTATTCAATTCCATGCCATCCATGCCGTAAATGATATTTAAATTCAAGAGACCCCACAGAAAGACAAGGCCCATGCACCACTGAGTACCCCTGGGCATAAAGGATCCAAGCAAGGCAGGTTGGGTGCAGGCCTATGGCGCAAAGCACACTGCCTGGCTTCAAAATGGCCCCTAGACCCCCACCGACGTGTCCAGGCCCCGGACCAGGCCTCAAAATGGCCCCCATCCACATGGCCAGGCCCTGGACCAGGCCCCAACAACACCCAAAACATTGAAATACACACAAAAATCACCCCAATCCAATGCCATCCATGCCCTAAATGATGCTTGAATTCAAGAGACCCCACAGAAAGACTTGGCCCATGCACCACTGACTACCCCTGGGCCTACTGGCTAGTGTGGCTTTAACACGCACCACAAAATTACAAAAAACTTCCACATAGATATAACAGTGAGCTATTCAATTCCATGCCATCCATGCCGTAAATGATATTTAAATTCAAGAGACCCCACAGAAAGACAAGGCCCATGCACCACTGAGTACCCCTGGGCATAAAGGATCCAAGCAAGGCAGACTGGGTGCAGGCCTATGGCACAAAGCACACTGCCTGGTTTCAAAATGGCCCCTAGACCCCCACCGACATGTCCAGGCCCCGGACCAGGCCTCAAAATGGCCCCCATCCACATGGCCAGGCCCTGGACCAGGCCCCAACAACACCCAAAACATTGAAATACACACAAAAATCACCCCAATCCAATGCCATCCATGCCCTAAATGATGCTTGAATTCAAGAGACCCCACAGAAAGACTTGGCCCATGCACCACTGACTACCCCTGGGCCTACTGGCTAGTGTGGCTTTAACACGCACCACAAAATTACAAAAAACTTCCACATAGATATAACAGTGAGCTATTCAATTCCATGCCATCCATGCCGTAAATGATATTTAAATTCAAGAGACCCCACAGAAAGACAAGGCCCATGCACCACTGAGTACCCCTGGGCATAAAGGATCCAAGCAAGGCAGGTTGGGTGCAGGCCTATGGCGCAAAGCACACTGCCTGGCTTCAAAATGGCCCCTAGACCCCCACCGACGTGTCCAGGCCCTGGACCAGGCCTCAAAATGGCCCCCACCCACATGGCCAGGCCCTGGACCAGGCCCCAACAACACCCAAAACATTGAAATACACACAAAAATCACCCCAATCCAATGCCATCCATGCCCTAAACAATGCTTAAATTCAAGAGACCCCACAGAAAGACTTGGCCCATGCACCACTGTCTACCCCTGGGCCTACTGGCTAGTGTGGCTTTAACACACACCCCAAAATTACAAAAAACTTCCACATAGATATAACAGTGAGCTATTCAATTCCATGCCATCCATGCCGTAAATGTTCAACAAAACTCACAGAAAAAGTTGTATTATGCACCCATGACGAACCCTGGGTCTACTGGATACTGTGGCTACCCACAATATATGTTTTAAAAAGTTGTGAAAAAGTTTATAAATTGTAGTTGCAGCAACTGCAATGCCCCAATTGAACAAAACCAACTTACTTGTGAAATCTCAATTCCAAAAGTGATCCAAACAAAAAGTCCTCAAATACAAATATCCAGCAGCAGCCACAGAGAGTAATCCTTCCAGCTCCAGATCCAAATAACAAGTGACCAGGACATGGACAAAGCACTGGAAGGAGCCTGCTGGATAGGAAGTTGGAAGCTCTGGGGCACTTCTTTCCTCCCAACCCCCCCAAAAATGCACTCCTTGCACAAAAATGTGCGGAAAAATGTCAATCTGAGGAGTTATTCTGATCCAAATCATCAATTTCAGAAGGTTTATGCTGCCAGCGATAGATTTCTTGTGCATAATTGCAATTTTTGCGATTTCGGGAAAGCGAGATGTTCAAATCTTCCGCCGGATGTCAGCTGTGTGGGGCATCTACATGCAGAACAGGAGCTCTCTGTCCCGGAAGATTCTCATACATTCTCGGATGAGGAGGTTCAACCTGGCCCATCAGGTTTGGGTCAGCACATAGCACAACCAGCTTCAGCAGGATCCGCTGCGACCATTTCCGCCTCAGCTAACACCCAGCTGATCCCTACCCTGATGGACAAAGCAGCCCAGACAATACCAACCACTCTGGAGTTGACTGACAACAGCACCCCGGTCAATGAGGGAAGAGGCTCAGAGTTGATTGTGCCACCACCAACTGTACATGCTCCTGTGCATAGGGGCAGTGGAAGGGGCCATGTATATCCAGCTGTCGAGCAGCCGGCTCTGCCGATAATGATCATCCAAACCTATCCGGGGTGATCCAGGCCTATGAGGGTTATCAGGGAGAATGGGCCAGGTAATAGAAATCCTATGAAACACAAAACCAAAAGCTGGACACATTCAACAACAAAATCGATGACATGACTGTGGTGCTGCGGGACATTGGTACCAGCCTCCGCCAAATTGCCAATCACCTGACCACAACATCTGTTACCTCAACATCTATGCAAGCCACAGGAAGGAACGTGGATTCTGGTGGAGAGTCCCCAGCACCCCAAGAGCCTGCAGCTGTGGAGTCCGAAGAAACATCAGTGAGAGTGTGATGGCAATGCACCTCGCCTGGGAAGTGAAAAGGTGCCCCTGATATCATTCAGTGGTGCCAAGCATAACAGTCCCACATCAGAAGGAGGGTCAAAGTTGGACTTTGGACTCAAATAACTGTGGCTTGACTTCGGTGAATTTAATCTACAAACACTATCAACTCCAATCTATACGTCCTTTGTTTATTGTTGTGAGCACACCACCATTGTGTGGCATCATTGTATCACTGTCTGTACCAAAATAAACCACTTTACGCAACCATACCTTCTCATGCCGTAACTTTGAATCCAAAATGTACAAATTGAAATCACCCTCTGATCACAATGACAAAAGTGTGAGCAACATAGGTATCCAATTACTTGTAAGTAGTAAACGAAGTGCCCATGAGTAAATTAACTTTGGCACAGCATGAGAGATATACCCAGCCAGGTTATCACACACACTGTAGTACATGGTACATATTCACTGGAAGTCAATTGTCCTCACAACTATCACTTTTTGCCAGCCCAATCAACAATCATTATTAGTAAACCAGTTCATCATGGTCAAACTTTGGTTAGAAATCGTTTTGGATATATGATATTAGACAAGGCACACCTCAATGTGGAATACATGTTTATTCTCCAAATACAACCTGGTGCCTGAACACGAAGTCTAATCACATCACACAGTACAGAAAGGCATTAAAAACAATATCACCAGACCATCAGGTCTGAAGGAAGTGTGTGCCAGGGAGTTCTGCAACATTTCCATGCCTGTGTCTGTCACAGCATCAGGTGTCTGGTAAGGTCACAACTTGCACGTCCACTCTGTACGTGACATGGCAAAGTACCTTGGTAAAAAAAAGCAAAGAACAGAGTTTGGGAATCAGAAATAAGGTAGCACAAGTCAGAAAAGTATGGCATGTAAATCATTACAATGTCACTGTCAATACTAGCTAGGCTTCACTGAAACACTGCACATGTAAAGCTGACCCTGTCAATGACCACTCTTAGAAAAAACCTCTGGACACTTATCATACACTCACAAGCATACATAAATATTTTCCCCAGCAACACAACAATAAACAATTAGGGTTAATCACCTACTCCCATTGCATACTTAGAGTCATGTAAAAAAGTTGTGGATAAGCTGTTGTCTGAGATCAACTCCATCATCATCATCACCACTGTCGTCATGGCCCAGTCACCTATCCTCCATCAGTGGCACCTGTTGGTCTCCTTTTTCCACTATTGGAGGTATGCCCCTACATATTGCCATGTTCTGTAGCATGCAGCAAGCGACGATGATCTGGCACACCTTTCCTGGGCATATTGGAGGGCTCCTTCCATCTTATCCAGACAGTGGAATCTTGTCTTTAGGAGGTCAAACGTCGGATCCACTATCCGTCTGGTCCTACCATGGGCCTCAATATAGCGCACTTTGGCTGGGGTGACTGGGTTGCACAGTGGTGTCAGTAACCATGGCTGGTTGGGGTATCCAGAGTTTCCTACATTGAACAAAGAAAATACTTCAGTTTTCTGACAACATATCACTATCTGACATACAACCAACACACACTGCAACATACACATACAACATCCCTTGCAAACAAGCCAGGCCCAGTCACGTTGTAGTTTACTCATCAAACTGGGGGGGACATTGTTACACAGCATATATGCATCATGTGCAGAGCCAGGGAAATGGGCACAGACATGTGAGATGCACATGTCATCCAAACGCATCACCTAGACATTGAGGGAGTGATAAAGTTTGCTGTTGTGATAGACCTGTTCATTGGCCAGTGGTGGGATCAAAACAACATCTGTGACATCAATTGATCCAATTACATGGGGTATCTTTATGTAGTGAGCCAGGTAACCGAACAATGCCTACAACACTACAACAATTCCGTAGGACATTGCAGAATATGAGCTGGGGCATTCCACCCAATGTTGCCACTGTGTACTAGAATGATCCAGTGGCAAAGAAATGCAATGCTGCAATCACCTTCAGCTTGGGGGTTAGTGCTATTGGATAAGTGCGACCAGGCTGCAAATGAGGTGACAACTGCTGGCATAACTCTTCAAATATTGCTCTTGTGAAACGGTGTATCGTTCTTCCATTGTTTGTAGGTCTGGAAAGGGCCTGTACATAGGAGGCTGTCTGCCATACATAGGTGTACAGTGTAACATTCATATCCTTTCTAGACATGTTTTCAAGGTTTGGTACCACAGCAATTAGAGTGCAGTAGTGTAAACTTCACTAGTGTCCTCAATTATTCATGTAAGCAAGTAAAGCAAAAATGACATACTCCAGAATTCACAAATAAATAAGCCTAGATTAAGTTTTATGAGAACAATCATATGGTTCAAATGTACCCACAATAGGACCATGTAATGCATGATATGTGGGACACCACATAAATACAGCGTCTCACAATGTGAATTATGCACAGTACTGTCACAGGGTGGACTCTGTCATGTTACAATGTCTGTTTAAACAAACATTTACATAAACAAACCATTTACTATGTAGGAGTTACATATAATATGGTTGTCTACTTAAGTGTGGGACACAAAGATACACTAGCAGATCACATATTTAAGCTAAGCTTATGTGGCTGCTTAATGTCACAGTGTAGACATTGCTTTGTAAACACAGTATCCAGGACTTGAAAAACACACCACTTTACCAGTCTCACAGCACACAGATTGTACACTGGGTCACAGAGTCCAGTAATGCAGTGACTAGGCAAAGGTTGTTCTTAGAATTCACCAAAAAACGCATTGTGGATGTGACCAAGGATTAGAGGCAAAATGGAGTTGTTTGTTTTCCTCGTGATATTAGCCTCCCAATCAGGATGTCATATGCCCCTCAAGGTTTGGTCATCATGAGAGTGTGAGTGTTTCAGTTAGCTGTCCTGTTCTCCAGGACAATGCTGCATTCAGCAATGGAAAATCACAAATTTACAAACGTTTCTGCCCTGTCGACCAAAGGACGAGGTAGGTGTATCGTAACTGAATTGGATACAGCCATAGGCTGTTAGTTGTAATGGTGACAGTCACGGGTTTTGGATTGTGTCCGCCTTGCTTAGAAACCGACACAGGTAACTCCTATTGGTAATGTATCAAGGTCACTCGCGGTCCGTGTATATGTTTTGAACCACGAGTTAGGCTTGTTGTCTGTTAGCAATGGAATGTATTGGATGGATTAGTTAAATGCGACAGATGTGGACCTATCGCTTTGGCCGCATGGACTGAAGACCACCTATGCGGTTTGGATATAAGACTGGCGGTTCCCTAGAGACTTCACTTGCCTGCACTAAATACATGATTCACAGACCTCCCTATCTCTCTGCTGCTGTATGGACGAAATTTGCAAATTCGCGGTACGTGAATTCACGCGCACCTACAACCAGGCGACGCACCGGTGGTCTGACATCCTGGACCGGGAACAAGACCTGCTCGACTGCTTGGCCTCGAGATCCCTGGGCTTGGTGAGTAGTAGCTAGTATTTAATCACTACTTTGTTTTCTCCTGCTCTGTGTTATGAAATTGCAATTTGTTTTTTCCGAAGAGCAAGAATGCTGCCGATTACATTGCAGGTAAATTATGTTTCAAAAGCTTCTGTGATTGCAGGTGCTCGCCTGCTCACTGGCGGTGCTACTATGCTGACTTGTTTTCAATTTTGTGCTCATTTGGCCTGAGTGATTATGTAGGAGTGTACTTTACAGAACTGCGCAATGCTAGACACTAGAGACTCAAGTGCAGTCCTTCCTTTGTACTCCTGCCACTAAGAAGAGATAGTGGTGGTGGATTGATAGTTTGAGTATATTATGACTGGTTATTTAGTCATGACGGACTGTGTCTGTCACTTTGCGTGCTACAGAGTGCTGCCTGCCAGTCCTAGTCGAACTGTTTTGTAGTTGGTTTAGTGAGTTACATAACTTTCCAAGTAGACGGTCCGCGAATCCAGCAATACTAATATCCTTTAAAGCTCCCTTGAGCAGCGGGCTGACGAGCCTGGGATCCCGCACCTACGCGCCTGAGTGGTACTATACCTTGCAGATATTGGCAGCCATCGGCAACCCCAGTACACGGCCTATCCCTGCTGATGAGGGGTAATACCCCGAAACACGTGTCCAGGGATGGCGAAGACAGCGAAGATAGCAGAAGATCGAAAGATGATGCATCGCGAACACTTTACTACATTGACCAGAGTCCTTAGGGGCGACACCGCCGGTGTGTGAGTAGTGTGCGACCCCACCCCCATTTATACTAATATCCTAGTAGACCACATCAGATAGGTCAATAAATTTATTGCAATTGTTGTCTATTTCCCCGAAATATTTTGTTATTGTTTTTTTGAAATGTTTGATTTGGTTGACAACAATCATCCATGTTTGTGTCTTTCTTTCCTGTTGTACATCAGCTTACTCCCAGGGGCAAGAGGACAGAGGAGGAGGTAGCTGAGCCGGAACAACAGGAAGGCCAGGATAGGTCCGCCGAGGGCTCCTCTGCTGGCCCCAGTAAGTTTTCCTGTTAATATTAATAATTATACTTCCCTATCTTTTCCAGCACCTATTTATTCCAAACGTTCCTCATAATTCTATTTTTTCCTAAATCGTCTTTGATCTTCTTGTAGACTGTTTCTAAATTCTTATCCTGCCTCTACTATGACTCTCTGTGGTACTACTAGATTATTATTAGTCTGTCTAGGTAGCTAGCTAAGCTTGCACAGTTGGCAAAAGGTGTTAAGCAAAACTCCTATTCTATTCAGCAATAGCTCTATGCACTGAGTGCAGTCCTCTGGGTTGTCCATAATGTCTATTGAAGTCTTCTACATTTTTTTGCTTTGACAATTCCAAACAATAAAATGTCAATGGCCACCAAGAGTAAGATACTAGTTTACTTTTTGATTGGATAGGAAGACAATCCATACTACTACTGTTGCAGGGACTATTCTGCACATACATAACTAGTATGGACAAGAAATAGGGCATTGGTTATAAATTATAATAGGCGCAGTTAGAGTTTCCACATACCTCAGTCATAACAGAAGTTGAACCCCCAATCTCCTTACTGACTAGCTAGTGTGTCAGAGTAATTATTTAGCTCCCGAATGCAGCGATGATCCCCAATGATTATACAACCCAGAACATAAGACTATGGAGTCAGAGTCCCGACCTCTCAGAGTCACGGACTCATGCTTGCAAATTGCAAACCCTTTCGCTCACTCACTCATGACCAAAAACCACAGAGTCTATGTAAGTTTTAAAGCCTTATTAAAAGTAAAACAACTAGCTCTGTGTGTACTCTGTAAAAATGTAAATTGTGCATTATATAAAAACATTTATTAAAATCAATGTCATATAACAAATGGTGAACGACTGAAAAGTGGCTGATTTCACACATTTATTGTGGGAGAACCCTCACCTGGTTGGAAATTAAAGTCTTGGTCGGTATGAATCGTTGACGACTCCGACTAACATATATTGATGATCTTGCTCTTGTTCATAGAAGGGAAGCTTCTGTCTATTATGAGAAAAATGGTGCGTGTTAAAAAGCCAACATTCATCAGTTGTGCCAAAAAGTGTAGCGTCACATGTTATGGCTAAGCATAAATAAAAAACACCCTTCCCTGAAGAAAGGGAAATTTGTAGTTTAGACTAGAGAGTCACAAATTATTAAATTTGTTTATGTAGTACTAGTAAAAAATGTAATTCCTAGACAAAATAGGGAGTGGTGTATATGGCATCTAAAAATATTAAAAGTAATTTCTAGGCGTAACACCATCGGCACAGCCAACCACCAGTGCCAGCGCGGAGGTGGGCATTCCATGGGCGGATGCGATGCCACAGCCAGCAGGAACTGCTGTGGGGGATGCCTCGGTAGTGGCGGGCTGTGATAAGCTACTATATTCTTTACTTATTGAGATTGCAGAGTAGGCTCGCTGCAGGGGTGTATATTATGTACAGTACAAGTACACTTTACTGTTAAGAAGACTTACAAATTTAGAACTAAGTTTTTGTCAAACAAGTAAAAGAGTAACACAGTCACCCTTGACTTGGCATTAGCAATAGCATTAGCAGTAGGAGTTGACGAGTAACCAATGGCCTCCTCTAAATTTGACTTCAACTCAGCTGTCAACGTATTATCAAGAAGCCAAGTCAGATCTGAGATGAACTTGATGGATGGGATGAAAGAAAAGGGAAAGAAGGGTGTAAGAAGGACGAGCGAGTTAAATTAATGACTGGCAAAGAATGATACGTGTTTTTGAATGCAGGCACATGTGGCTGGGAATCTGATGCATGGCCGGTTGAAGGCTGAAGCAAGGATAGGTGGAAGGAGAAAGAAAAGAGGACTGCCGGGGTGGGTGAAACAGAAACTGTATGTGTGCGCAATATATCCTTTGGTTCAAATTCAAATGCAAGTCAAGCACGGATGCATGGCTGGAGGTTTACAAAATAAAATAAAAAGGGTGTTTTTCGGTGAGAAAAAGTAAGGTTTGTCCAGTTGAGACATTAAAAAGAATGATTGACATTTACTTTGACTGGATGGATGCCTGGATGGTATCTTCCTCATAGCATAGGTGTATGTAGTAGACAGAGTAGATGGTCACTGGATGAAGAGTGTTACTTTGAAGAGCATGTAACACCGCACGTCCGTGCCAGAGTAGCTATTACGATTACAGTGGTGCGCAACACACGACTGATAGCACCCTTGTTCCAGTAATGTTTGGCTTCCTCTCCACGCCAAAAACTACACTTCCCATGACTCTTTGGGCCAAATGGGCATGATGGCATCCCATAAGATGGACGCTTTACAGGAAACGCCGTCGGATTTTTCTTCACGTTCCTGTGTTGGATACTTTGTCCTGCTGGTGCTCGGGTGGCATTGCCGGCCACCTTTTGATCTGCCCTCTGTTGGTGGGCTCCTGGCCAGGAGTTCGTGCAGAGGACGTTTTTCTGTTTTCAGGTCTGATCAGCATTTTCATCGGATGTGGTTCTTTCCTGACTCCCGTTGGTGAGCCGTCTGTGCTCGTGCAGGAAAAGGAGCTTCCTGAGTTTGTTATCCGATCGGCATTAACGGGCGAATCGGATTCTGCCCCCCCCCCGGTGGTGAGTACGCTGTTCGTGGACGTGCGGGGGATGATACTTTGTATATATTACGATCAGCTTATGTGCTGATTCATGCACGCATTGCCCCCCGTTGGTGAGTGCTCTCTCAGCGCTCGTGCAGGGGCCGAGTTTTCTTGAGGCTTTGATCGTGAAGGAGTCCATGTTCTTTTCCTGGGATTACTTCTTGCTTGTCCAGAGAAAGGATCAGAGACGAGAGCCAACTCCTGGTAACATTGCTTTTTGTTCTTTTATTCATGATACCGTACTTCATTGACCTTCTGCTTCCGGATTGCCCTGACTTTATTTTTCATGCAACTCTGGCCTTGCTCATTCAGCAGATCACAAAACTAGGCGCCCTTCTTTTTGGTTTACAGTTGGAGGCTTTGGCACTATGCTTTCTTAATAGTGTCTCTTATAAAGCAGCGTGCGCTATAAGGGGTATGTTATGCGGGTTTCTTCTATCTATGGGGGTATAAGACTAGACCTGATAAGGCATCAGTACTGATACATACCTCTGGTTGTGTTTATGTTTCCTCTCTATACAGTCAGATTTATACCTTGGATTATAACATTGATCGCAACAGGGCTCAAACGCAGTTGAATGCTTTTAGGTTTCTTTACAGGTATTGTGAGAACATATGATTGAGTGTTGTGGAAACAGTCATGAAATAGCATTTGATGATTACAGGTTGTTCTTTGTTGTTTCAGGTCTCCCTCCTAGCTGTCCCCTTCCTTTCCTTCCCTCACCTGCCCCTGCCACAGACCTGTGCCATTACGGCTAGAAGGCTCGGCTAGATCAGGAGGTGGACATTTCTGGCATCACACCGATCCTGAGGACTGACGACGTAACAGTAGCAAAGGCGAGGAAAGAAGTTGTATTTTTTCAGAATACTACAATGACTAGTAACAGTAGTTTGCAAGCACAGCAGCATATATCCGTCGAATACGGGGACCACTCACTACCTCTGTTAATAATTTTTTTACAACTCTGTCATTCATGTGTGACCTATCTGTGTTGACTCAATAAAAAACAAAGCACCTAAAGTCATCCTATATGTAAGCAAATATCCTGTGAAGAGATAGATGATAATAATATTTATCTTCTTCATTTTCCTTTTGTAGTAGTCAGGGGCAGGGCAGGGTGAAAGTTAAATTAATTAAGCAGTAGCCCTTGTAACAGAGTATGGCCAGTGCCACCCGTAATAGAAAAGTAAGAGCTTCACTACCTGAATGTACTGGACTGGTACAGTAACGCAAGTCTGTGTCATCATGGCTTGCGTCTGTTTTTCTCGGGTGCAAGTTGACTGCGCTGGCATTATGCCAGCTTCCACAAGTTTACGTACCAATTTCGCTAAACAAGAGAGAAGAAGAAGAAGACTGGTGTACTTTCTGAGTCTAATGTAGTGAGTCCATGTAGTGCTAGTAGAATTCCTGAAACTCCCACTAATGTTAGAGCAGAGGCCGACGAAGTGGGAGGTTAGATAGATACATGCTACAAATGTTATGTACTGTGCTTGCAAGTTGCTAGTGCTACTGTGACACAACTTTCTGCTGAATTATGTTGTGTTAATCTTAAAGAGCATTGATTACAGTATGTTTTTCTTTCTTCATATAGATGCTCCTTCCAAACTAACAAGGAAGGAGTCGGCTAGACGGGCCCGGTAACGGAAGTACGAGGCAATTGTCTCCGAATATCTGCGGCTGGTGGCCCAGGAGGAGAAGGACACGCAGTCGCAGTCTACAACATCCACAACAGCTGCATCCTCCTCCTCTGACCCTGGGTCATACAGTCAGCCCAAGCCTTCAGCGGTACGGAGCCGTGGTCCGGCAGCCACCCGCCGCCGCCAAGCAGTAAAAAAATCAGCTGCCCCCCACAGTACCTGCAGGTGCAAGGCTCGTGTGCACCGCTTGACCCTCAGAGTAAGGGAGGGGGGTGGGTCGGGTCTTCTTGTGGGATAGTTTTTTTTTGTTAGGGCTCAAATAATTATTTATTTCAACTTAAACCTATCATACGTGTTTTTCTACTGTTTTGTGGGGGAGGCGGGGGGTTAACTGTACCTTTGTTTTCCTGAAATTTAACTGGCGTGTTGATTCAAATTGTCTAATCACCCCAATTTGTACAAAAGTGCCACTGACAGACTTAGTGAATTCAATTGTCCTACTACTTTACTAGTATTACGGTACCGTCAGTCTCTCCTCTCCTGCTACTCTATTATTCTTCCTCCCCCAGAATGCTTATCTTACCTGTGATTCGTGTTTGAGAATAGTGCTAGGCACAGGGATGGCTGCATGGCAAATGGCGATTAAGGTTGGCTATGGAATCCTGGACGGATGAAATGCCATTGTTGTGGTGGTAGTAGTAGTGGTACACACGGGCAGTAGCAGCATATAAAAAAAAGGAAATGAAACATTGAGTGGCCTGAGCGTAGCATTTGAACAGTACGATAGATAGTACAGTACACAAGAACAGTACCATAAATTGTAGCCTAAGCAATGCTAAAGTATTCAAAATATAAGTACTAGTTGCGTGGAGTATGGCTACTACAAGAAATTGTACTGAAGGTGAAGGAGCAGCGTAAGCATTCGTCACGTGTAGGAGGAAGATGTTGTTGATGATCAATCCACTTGATGGCGCGCATGAAATTCTGATTTAATTTGCAAATACTCATGGCTGTGTGTCAAGCAGAATAAGAATAAGAAAATATCCTCGGATTCCTTCACCAGCCTTGAAATTGATTTTCTGTTGCTTTGACCTTATCCTCCCCAGCAAGTGTGTGGAATTATTGTTGTCATTTAGTCACACCTCAATGAAAACCACACAGCCCGGGGGAAGAGGGTTAGGATTTGAAAATTGGATGGGAATGGGGGTTTTTGGGAAAGTTTTGTGGAGAGAGGAAAAAAAACACAGCATGGACAAACAACAAATGAAGAAAAACAAATCTTTGGATACTAAGATATCAGTAAATCTTTTAGGGGACATAAAGGAAGTGCACTACTGCATGCATGAAGTTTGCTAAATGGATGGTTAGGTTACTGAAAAGTAGTACTTACTACAACTTACTAACTATGAAGAAACAATTTGATAGTACAGGGCTGCAGTACTTAAGCAATTTCACTTGCCTATCTGCCCTCAGAGAGAATAAACATGTATTGGTACATTAAATTAGTTTTAAAAATAGCAAAGAAACTGATCAAATAGCTGGAGGGATGCATTTGAAGCAGAGAGTAAACAAACGCACAGAGTCACACTCATAGAAGTTCAGAACAATAACCTTATTTAAAAGATAAGGAGAAGTGAAGAGGATACTGAAACTGTATGTTGTAGTTGTCCTGTTCAATTTGGGAAGTTGCATGCATCCAGCAATTCCTCTTATTCGCGGTACTCCTCCATTCCATCTGACGCTCCGTTGATCAATCTTGGTGACCAGACACACTGTCCACTGCCTGCCTGGCGGATGCGGAATTGCGGATCGCTAATGGTAAGCCTGAGTTAATCATTTTTCCCATCGCACAGGGTAAAAGCCGGCCTGTAATTGTTGATGGAAAAAGAGGAAGTGATATTAAATTACCACGGAGAAAAAATATAAGGTACGGTGTGTAGTGCAAAAATAACACTTTCAGTTTCAGAGGCGACAGTATTACATACAAGCATCATTTCTAAAGTGCGTACTCTGAGTCTCATTTTCAAGGATAGTAATTAGCACACAGCACGCCAGGGCCATGCAGACGGTCAAGGCAGGCACCACTGAGTGAAGCAACCTGATGTAGCATACCTCTTTGACACAGACAGACAAAGCATATCTAATTGTATGCAGCAAGCCATATAGCCGCAATTTTACATGAACTGCTGTCTGGACTCCGGCATAACAACACTCCACCGGCTTGACCACTCCATACCACGACTAGACAGACATGTAGTTCTGCTGTAGTTGTTGTTGACTTGTTTACCTGTTTGCCACTCACGAAATGGCCATAGTTCTTCCGTAAACCGACGATGATGATCCATCCATCCCAGTGATTGACTGTAAAGAAAAAAAGATATTATGTAACTTTGATCATCAAGGCTCATCATCATCATGGTATATTGGCAAACTTAATGTTGTTCATGCAGTCGCAGTCTACACACACAGTGAGTCCAAGGACAATTTGCATATTAAAAAATGCAACGTAGTGGCCCCTGCAGTAGAAGTACAATTTGAATTAAACAAGGTAAAAACAGAGTAGACTTGAGTGTGTAAAAGATTAAATAATAACAGAAGACATATGATTCATTTCATGCACAACAAACAAACAGCAATTGCTTTCATCAGAGCCAGACAGCCAGTGCTTTCCACTGCATGCCATCTCATTATTCATTACCTGTTCCACTTTTTGTCCGTATCTTGTTCTTAAAGTGAAAGTGTGTCATGATACTGTCAGAAGTGGATTGTGCTTATTGTGTCTAATATATCTCATCTACTTGTTCGGGGACACTGCTGGGTGCTGCATGGTCTTTGTGTGTCATTTGTTTCTAACATTTAGGCAAGCTCTATTCATTTCAAAGGGTGCATTTGTATATACAGCAGATTTATCTGTTGGTAATGCAGGGCTATGTCACGTCATGTTAGTACATTCTTAGTGAATGACATTTGTCTGTGCTTTGTCATCACATGCCCCTTCTAGCCCTCTCATGTGACACAACTGAAGGTATACCTATTCAGCATGACATTGGCTCAGTTCATGCAAGCAGTCTGAACCTCAGTTGTTGGTAACAGGAGTGTCGAAGAGTGGATTTAGTTCAGGGTAGATGCTGTGTGCCAGTCTGGGCTGAAGCTGCCAGTGGACAGCAACCCAGGGTCTCACAAATGCAAATTTCTAAAGAGCCCATCTACAGAGCACTGACTTTAGTGGCCTGTCACTGTAACGAGCTACAGGTGGTCAGACCCCTCCCTTGGGCTTACATCCATAGTGCATCAGGGTGATGCTCAATCAACGAACAACACCCTCTCACCTGGGACTCAGAGGAATGAGCATGAGATGTCGATGTGTTAGGCACAAATAGCCATTCAGTTTACAGACTGGAAAGAAAAAGTTTCATCTGAGTTTATTTTCATGCACACTTGACTTGCTTTCATCCTTAAGTCAGCATACATAATGCATCAGCATCAATATGGCATGTGGCCAGATCACTTGAAGGTGCTCTGGATGTGACCGCAACCTGTCCCTGCATGGAAGAACATAGGAGAATCCTATGGTATGCCCACACAACTGATGTCTGACAGACATAATGGCATAGCCCAATGGGCACTGCTCAACAGGGATGAAGGCAGAGTCGAGAATTAATGAGATCTTGGATGTTTCACACCTTACCACTGCAAAATCTGTTGTCTGTACAAGCTAGGACTATCCAATTTTACCCACAAATCATATGTAGTTGAGCATACGATATGTGTGTATGTTGGCATTTGTAAATAGAAGACAATGGAGTACTTTTGAGCTATGCTTGATGCTGTTTAAGATCACACAGAGATGAACTTGAAGGGTTGTTATGTCTAGTGGATTTCTACATGCTACATGTGGTAAGGCATGTGGACTGTGAGTGTAAAGAAGTATTGTCTGCCCATCTGCTGTGCTGGTACCACAGGAGCCTGTGTTACACCCATGCGAGAAATTGACAGACAGGGGAGAAGGTGGATATTGGGATGTGAGGCATAGCTGCACGTGTGTCTTGCAAGTTAGCAGTTGCATGAGCTGAGCTTGCTTAACGAGGGTAGAGTTGAGAGAGACTTGTGTTTCCATGTTGGAATTGGAGTTGAGAGTCCGACGTAATAGGGGCTGACCAAGTGAGACATTTTATGAGGATGAAGGGAGGAGTAATGGTCAACTGCAGTTCTTATATAGGATGCATGATTTTTACTCACTGTTTCAAGGAGCACTTTGGTAAACGCTGGGGTGTGTGAATCAGAGTGTGGGACCTTGTGAAACTGGTTGAAGCCTGGGAGAAGTATGCTAGAAATGGGTAGATGTGATTGAGATTGAACAAGCTAGACAAGGTTAGAGGCTGGCAGGAGATAAGAACTGTAGTCAGCAGGACTATGGTGAGAGAAGACTGTTATAGGTCAGTGTCATTGATTAAGGTATTTCTTACTGTGCAGACGTCAATGGGGTATGGGGCATAGAACTGAGATGTGGATGTGAAAGAATCCCAACGAGACAAGGTTAAAGTGTTTAGATGATAGAAAGTGAATAGATGTATGTCAAGGGTGAACACCAGTTGTGGAAGTTAGGGTGCTGGATGGAGAGATGGGAGGTGGTGGCCAGTAGATAGGCGTTGTGTTAGATTCTGTGGATGCACTCATTTTTCAACTGAATGAGGACAGATTTATGGAACAATGTAAGTGTCTGGAAGACAGATGTGTTAAGTGTGAATGTCAGATTTGGAATTGATGCTGCACCTTGTGAAAACGGGGATGATACATGCACATTTGACATTATATGGGTATCGTATGCTGAAGAGGTGATGAGTCCAGTTCATTGTGTACATTGCATGAATGGGAACGTTGTTTTGTACATAGTGATGAGGAGTGGTGCTGGGAATTTAGGTGTGGATGTAAGAGGTGCAACACCAGATTGTAGAAGTAAGAGTCGGGGGAAGAGTACAAGGGTGGAGCTTGAAGTAAAGTAATAGTTTTAAGGATGTCAGCAGAAGAGGGTGATTGTGAAGGACTTGTGTATGATGGATAGGTTGAGAGAAGAGCATCTACTTTGAGGTAGATGTGAGAGGTGTAAGACCAGCACCAGTAGAGTATGGAGGCCAAGAGGTAATGTTGTAAAGTGGATATAGAGAGGATATGTGAGTGTGAGTATTCCAAAACATTTGTCATATGAAAGTTTAAGATGTACTGTGTGTTAGCTGCATCTTGCTTTTTGCCACAGATGGACCATGACAGATTGTTGACATGGCCACTAGGAGAACACTGGCATATGCAAGACCTGTAGGCATCACAAGACACATTCCCTCCAGCTATCCTTGTCTTGGCTATGCTGTGTTTGGGCATAACTGCCAAGTTACCCTTTACAGGTTGATGTTGTTGCTGTTTTCCTCTTGGATACTGCTTTGGGATGGAGTTGTTGTGGGTTAATGTTTACTTTCATGGTGTAGAACCATTGAATGGCAGTCCATTGTTTGGAGGGCCATAGCCTCATCAAGGGAATACTCAAGGATGTGTGTTGGTGGGCTACCTGAGACAGACTGCTACAGAAATGCCTCCCCACACTTCCCAGTACTCTACACTCAAATGGGCACTCAGGGCATTCTAACTCTGAAAGACAGAGATATGGGGACACCTAGGGAGAGACACACATTGTGATGTTATCTCTGTATGTGCTGGGATAAACACATTGTACTATTAAAAGAGACACATATGACACCGTAACATTAGACACAGTTCTAGAAGAGATAGCATAGCCAATATTTTTGCCACCTCTACTGTGGTTTGGCAAGGGGAGCTCTTGTTGGGACTCATGTGGGGGTCAATGTTCGCCCATTGTACACTGCCATGTAGTCTGAGGGAAATATATCTGCGTAGAGGGTCTCCTTGATGTTTTGAAAGATTGGGGGAAGTGTTTCTGTGCGAAATGTGGACAAACCAGATTTCAGTCTGCACCTATCTCTCATCATCACAAGGTGTATCCATATCTCCAGGCTTAAGGATTTGCAATGTTAATTGAGTCCAAAAGCCACAGATTAAATACACCACCCCCTGCCATCCTCTCCAGTGCTGGCAGATTGCCTTACACAATGTTCTGCGCACTGGTCCCTCCAACACTGTTGGTGGGTCTTACGTCCTGAGACTCATGAGTACTCCTACTACTCTAAAGTAAACTGTAGTGTAGTTCCTATATTCCCAATAGGCTCTGCGCATTGGAATAATATATTCAGCAGTGTAGACGTAGGACTGAGGTTATCTAGGTCTCTACTGACTATATTAGACTTAAGGTTTGCCAGCTAGCTCAGAGGTCACTAGAAACTTTCTCGAATAAATGAGGAGGAGTTTAACCTCCCTGGATAGACAAGAAGGGATTAGCTTCTGACAACCATAAAACATGACAACTTTGCTCTCCCTGAATAAGAGTGTATCTCTAGAGTCGTGTGAAAACAAAAGACAGTTATTTCACTCAGTCAAATGTGCGTACTTATTTTCACCAGAATGCAGAGAAAAGAGAGACGGGCGTTTTCAATAAAAGGTGTTATTTATTGAGCAGTCTTCTTCCTCATACAAGAGAAATGAATTGCCACGATTGTAATGCTCATGGTAATGTAAAGTGCGTACAGTAAAAGGAGGATTATAAAATAATACTGTAAAAGCATTGATATGGTTTCTTAGCCATATGATACTTTAAAATAGATAAAATATATACATACATATATACATTGACTAATCGTACTCAACTGGTGCTTCTAAATACGCCTACCCCAGTGTACCTGACCTAAGCCTAATACGTGAGAGGGAGTAAGTAAGTAGAAGTTTAAGTTAAGTTTGTTTTGCCAAGAATCTGACTCAAGAATTCTCTGTAAGGGTTTAGTCAGTTCCGTACCTGGGTAATAGAAAGCAGGAGGTCTGGTATCTCTCTCTCAGGACTCGATATCCCAGCAACCCGCAAGGGTAGGCTGGAAACGCCGGAGCTGAATTTCTCGGCAGGAGAAAAGACAGCGTCTTTCTCAGCGCGTCAAAGAGGAGGGGCAGCGTCCGTGGGCTCTCGCATCAGCTGGGCTTTCGGGCAAGTAGATAGCTGCTCTGCTCCAGATTCACCACCGTGTGTTTGCTTAAGGCAACGTTGGTATGTTTATACCTGAAAGGTGCCTGGGTTTGACGTAAGGTTGGACATAAGACGTCAATAAAGATGTCACTAAGAACTGGCCGTTCTTGCAGTGCTTTACAGGAGTTCTAGGACGAAATCAAAACAAAAGCAAGGGGGATTTCCCAGGTTGCTGGAGGCTTGGTTTTGTTTAGAGAACTCGGGGTGCTTACTAGGGGGCCGGAGAAGTAGCCTTGCTTAATGTGACAGCATGTGCTACGACTGAATTGTGGATATGATTACTATGTCGTTGTATGGATATTATTGATTATAACCGGACAAGGGCATAAAATAGGAATATCGATTCAGGTTTCCTAGATAACACACTACAAAACTTTCTGCACATTCTAAATGGAATTATTTGTTAGCAGCTCACACAACAGCCTGAGGAGCAAGATGTTGAATATCTGTGAAGAACATTCTCAGAACATAACCCAAGACACAGACACATTGGGCGTAGTGTGCAGTACCAAACAGTTCGCAAATGGAGACTGCGTCCTACATTTTTTTGATCCATGAATTTTGCACGTTACTGATGGGTTCCATCTCAAAATTTTACACTGAAAACTGGTACTCAACCACTTCAAGTTTGTTGGAATGAAAGCACTGAAAGCATTACTGAGTGGTGTATGCTTGTGGGTTTGGTGGTGTCTAGAGCCAATCTCCACAGGTCCCTAGGTATTAATAGAGGCGTCACTAGATCAGCAATAGGCTGCAGTCCCGGTGCAGGCTGTGATGTTACCCAAGCTGTCAGACACACCACACCCATCTAACTGAGCATCTGCAATCCTATTACTTAACACACAGAGGGGGATTAGTCAGGGCAATTCCTGTCCTGCGTCCTCTGTTTCTAAACAACAACCCAGCAGATGTTAATGTTTAGGGATAACCTTGCCCAGATCCACAATAGTCAGGCAGCCATCAATAAGTCCTTCAGGGAGGATTTTTGTGGCCTATACACCCACTCCTAGTCTGAACATAAGGTAGATGTTTCGGAATTCCTGACTGGATTTCTGTGTACTTGATGTGGCAGCACGTGCACTGATCAACAACCCGCTTACTGGTACAAGAGATACCTAGAGTGATTATGTGCACTGTCAACTCATGAGATCGACAGCTTCCCATACAATCTCAACAAGGCCTATGAGCTTGTACTTGCCCACAGGTGATTGTAGTTCTCTCTGGCCATCTTGAGTGGTGGAGACACCCACAGTCCATGCAGATATATTTGTTGTGTTCATAGTTAAAACACAACAGGGACCTAGGCGTACTGTCATCCTAAAACAACATTTTTCATGCTTGTGAGGAATTTTTGATCCTTACTGCAGTAGTGGTGCATCGCCTGCTGGTACTGCTATGACATCTGGCACACAGTGTCCAAAAGGTTTCTATCTCTGATATATCAACAACGCTTGGCATTCATATTCAAAGTATGTGTGCTGTAGCTGGTCCATGGGAGGTGTCTCTACGTAGCCTGCTTAGTGCAGGAGTTGATTAAGGCATTCAATGTCAATGACTCTGTATACATGTTTACCACTCTATCAAAAGTGGACAGTGCAGGGCAGTTGCAAGAACCCGTATATCTTTTTCACACCAAGCCAACTGCCCATGTCAAGCTTTTTAATGGACATGTCACCTTCTTTTAGATTGTGCAAGGTGACTCGTCCACTTTACACACTGCTCTTTTCCCTGACAATGTAGACGGTAGAGCAGCACATTTTTAGGGGTGTTCCACTATGCAATGAGGTACATGTAGTATCCATTGATGTAGATGACATGCTGCTCGATATTCGGTCTATCTGCAGGGACATTCCAGATATATCTGTGTGGCTTTCACATTTGCAGAGTGTGTGGAGTTTGGATGTAAACTGGGCCAAGTGTTGTGCTTTCCCCTCTGTATGTAGTATCCTCCACAAGAAGTGGTGGTGGGTAAGCAGAGGGTGATGCGCGAGCTTTGTGGGATTTGGTACTTAGGTATCTGAATCAGTCATGAAGCAAACTATCTCATTGTTTCAGACATAAAGTAGGCACAATGGATCAAGTCTTTAGATTCTGTCTGATAGACTGAAAAATAGTGGTCATTGGGAAAGGCAGTCTATATCTGACCTTTATTGACCTTAAGACCGCTTTCAAACTGGTTCCTCGTGCCAAGCTTTAGCAGGTGCTGTCTAACTGAGGTATCCCACCGTTGATTCTTGAGTTCATCTAACGCCTCCATGAGGGAAATTACGCCAGAGTCAGGTGGGGTAACCAGGGACAGTTGACAGAAAGGGTGGCGGTGAACAGGGGGGTACGCCAGGGTTGTGTGCTGGCTCCAATTTTGTTCTCTCTCTTTGTAAATGGGGTGGTAGACCATTTGAGAGAGGACCCAACCGCTGCACCAACCCTGGCCGGGGAGAAATCCCCTACCCTCCTCTTCGCCGATGACACCCTTTTGATGTCAAAAAGTCCAAGAGGCCTACAAAAATTGCTGGATAGGTTTAGTAGCTCCGGCCCTCATGGTCTATGATGGTAAAGCATTACCCTCAGCACTCTATGGGTCGGAACTATGGGGTTTTGAGAATATCAGTGACCTTGAGAAATCAGAAAATAAGTTCCACAGAGGTCTGGTTTCTCTTCCGCCATCTACCCCACTGATACCACTCCGCAACGACTATGGGAAGCATTCTATCAAAGACATTACAAGACTACGCCCGTTACTTTTCTGGGTGCGCCTAAGAAGTACCCCCGAACTGGCCACCTATGCCGCTGCACTGAGTAAGATCATTAATTTAGGTACAGGTCACAAGATCAAATGGATCTGTAAATTAAAGCAGTTGGTAACTGAAATTGATTTTGGGGAGGCATTGGCCAGCCAGACGCCACCAGCCAAGCAAATTATTAAGAAAGCTTATTGGGAATGGGTGAAAGGGAAGGAGGTCCGCAAACCCAATCGGGGGCCCCTTACTGAACAGTTTTTGGAGCATAAGCCAGATCACAAACTAGAACAGTATCTCGACTTTATACAATCTCCATGAGATAGAATGCTTTACCTGAAGTTTAGGTTAGGAACTCTCCCGCTCAATGACCTGATAGCAGGCTGGAAAAAACACAGCTTAACATCTGTTAGTTGTCCTGGTTGCCAGGTCCCCACTGAATCCATTCCCTACTTCCTCTTTGCTTGTCCAGCCTATAGGGTTGCAAGGAGGAAATGGCTTAAACCTATTTGTAAAAATGTGGGTTTTAAGGACTACAGGGTGGCGCTACCTACCCTTAAAACTGATTCCTCTTCCCTCACCTTGGTATGTGCGGTAGCCAAATATTTGTGATGTGCCTGGTTGACGCATACCAAGCTGCTAAGGCAGAATAAGAGTTAGGTTGTCAAGGGTCCAATGTTGTACCCCTACTGCTTTTTTATGAGATGTGTTTTATATTGTTCATATTGTAAATATTTTTTGAATGCATATTTTTAGACAAGTGTATATTGTCACTAGCTGTATGTAATTATGGATTTTTTTATCAATGATTATGTTTGTACATGCTTTTATGATATTTTTATATCGAATAAAGTACATACAACAACTATCTCATTGTATCACTCTGAGAAGAGCCATTTCTTCCTTACATCTACAAATGGCTTTTTGTATCACTCTCCCAGTTACAGGCTAAGGATCTTTTTCACTATCTAAGATGTTCATGCTCCTCTGCATCTTCTATTTTTGCCCTCACCTAGCAGTGGCTGTGCCTCATGCCACCTCCTGGGAATTTGACACCATGCTGCGAGGGTTGATCTGCAATAGTGGCATGGTAAGTGTAGCTCTGCAGAGGCTACATCTGCCTGAGGGACAGCTGTCCATTCTATGCATTTTTTATGGAATGTTATGTGGGAGGAGGCAGTTGTGCAAAGTGTGCATGTTCCCAACATGCGGGGCATAGGAGATAGCGGGATCAATGTTGCTCTCTGGAGCAATGTTCTCTTGTGGAGAGACACCAGGTGAAAGTGGATTTGTGAGCTAAAAGGTACTGTGACTACTGAGGGGCATGGCTCCATACTCTCCATTTGTTATTCTGCACTGTGAGAAGTTGGCCTGGGATATACTGTCCACTATTCTAGTAGGCACCTTGCACCATTCCAAACGACACTTATTGATGATAGGTTTAAAGACAACCTATATAGAAAGCTATCCCAGTGGTAGTTGTGGAGAGCAGCCTTCAGGCTAAGTCTTGAAGGAATGTAAAGCAGCTTGTTTTACCAGTCTATAATCTCATGAATGACCAAATGAAAGGAGAACCACACCAGGTATATATATATAAAATATATGTATTTATTCTAAACACATCCCTTTAGTCTCTTTATGAGGCTAGAGGCAAAAGTACATTCAGTAAACTTAATTAGCACACAATAAATTAGCACAATATACTTTGAGCCGTAGGGGCGTACCAAACCATATATTAGGAAGTGGTATGAGAACCACAACTGACATAGATACAAGGCCTAGAGCCTTTAGAACCACTGGGGCCACCAGGAACCACCCAAGGTAGTGACACAGGGGACCCACGGGGGATGCGTGCAGTGTCTAAACACAGCCACGAATCACCATTAACTTCTATGGGGAAAGTTGCGGTAGGAAAATTACAGATTAAGGACACTTAGAAGAGAACTTGGAGCAAACCCTTTTAGAACTAGAAGGTTCTAGAGTAAACACCCACAGGAGCACCGGAGTACTTGAGTTACCTCACCCAGGAAAGCTGGGTGGATAGGTTATTTTTGTGTCGGGTTTCGTCATCGATTTCAATGGCGAGCTACTGAAAAATACTGCAGGAGACCAAGTGCAACGTGTCCGGTTGGATCCAAGGGTGGATCAGAGATGTGAAGAACCTGAAAGCAGAGGGGACAGAGTCTGGGTCACTGGCCAGTGACCAGGAAGGCAATGAGAAGATGTCAACAGATGTCAGGTGATTTCAGGTGAAGCTTGACTTTTCAGCCACGAGGACCAGAAGGCGTTGAAGACAACCAGGAGCTGGATTTGTGCTGTCCCACAAAGGATGTCGAGCGCTGCAGTGTCGGTTTCCGGATTGGGTCAAACAAGCTTTGGCAACAGCAACCCATGCAGAAAGCAGAGACTGGCTTCGGTGCAGACCAGCAAGGTCTGTGGGACTCACCTTTTTGAGAGGAGTCAGGGCATATCTGAAGCAATCAGGGAAGCTAAAGGAAAGGAAGAGTTACCTTCATGGGGACCCACAAGTCGATGGACCAGGGATCACAAAGGGGCTTCAAGCAGAAATGCTAGAGAGCGGGCTCACTAAACACTCGTGGAGTGTAGGCCCACAATCTTCAGTGCAGATGGTGCTCGGGGCTTGGACTACAAGTAGCCCAATGCACAACTGCAGGAAAGCTCGGAAAGTGGATGCACTAACAAATGTGCAGTGTCCAGGAGTTCCGGTCCCACGTCACTCGTGAGGGCTGCAGGTCTCAGCTTTGCTGGGATCTTGTGTTGGCATCTGAAAAATCTGGAAGTCTGTGTCCTGAGTCACAAATACTTCAGGGTATGTCAGGAGCCTTGGAAATGCAGACCAGCAAGATGCTTCTTTGGGGCCTGTTTGAACAGAGGAGTCACTCCTTGACCCCAAGGGAGATTATTGCATCTTCTAGTTTATATAGAATGTCAATGTTCCAGGATATATGTTGCAGAGTTTCGTCCAGGTGTAATCTGAAGTCCTAAGGACTGAGGTCCCATACCTATAGTAAGAAAGGGGGTTGGACATACTCTGGGGACCCACCTATGGGAGGGTCCTGGGAAGAGGGGTGGTTACACCCATTCTATTTGTCCAGTTTTGCACCAGAGCAGGGGCTGTGTGCCCCTGCAACCGGTTTGAACTGGGGTATGCACAGGGACACCAAGTGTGCCCCCAGCACTGTCTGAAAAGCATGCTATGAATGCACCCACCCAGCCCCAATACACTAAAGCCTGTCTGTGAGGTGGTTACACCTCCCTGTGACAGGACACCTGTTGTCCAGGCCTCCCCTGATGAAGCAGCAGGAGGTCAGACTCATGCCTGTGGCTGCAGCATCCATTTTGTGATGCTGGGTCTCTTTTAAACTATTACCGGTTAGGTCAGTGTGTACATGTCTCTCCCTTTGGAAGGGTGGAATTCTACCCCCGCAGCCATGACTGGCAGGGGGTAGGATTCCAAAGTGTTTGACACCAAACACGACATGTTTCCATACAGCCATTCCAAAGTTAGCATTTACCGTGAGGTTATAATGCTTTTAAGAGTATATGGTCTGGCTGCATCACAGAACAACTACAGAGAATAGATTCTGAAATCTGCAGAGGGGTTCTGCTTATGCATGGGCACCCACTCACACAAAACCAAGCACTCTGCCTTCAGGATTGATAAGGCCTGCCATAAGAGTGACTTATAGGTTTATATGTGTCAGTGATAAAAGATAGATATAGGTGACCTTTATCTTAGTAAGGGGGGCAGGCACCACCTTACCCAGGCTGCAGTAGCAGACCTGTGGTGCAATTTTGGAAGGTGTCCCAGGGGTGGCATAATACATGCTTCAGCCCCTGGTAGGCCTCTGGGGCACCTAAGCCCTTAGTACCTAAGGTACCATATACTAAGGACTCACAAGAGTAACCCAGTAATCAATCTGGAGTGTACCTAATGTATATGCAATCATTTTAGAGAGGAAGCAGCTAGGCTGGGGTCTTGGTTAGCAGGGCCCCAGCCAGACTAAAGTAAAAAAACAGTGAAACACCAGCAAAAAGTGGGGGTAACCATTGTAAGCAGATACTACTCTCCTACATGCACGGCCTAGCACTTTTTCATAGAGCCATTATTGTGAAGAGCTGACAGCATGCACAGACACGGGATGGGCCTCAGTGTGGGACCTAGTCAGTGTCTGGGAGCGCATTACCCTTGTCCAGTTGCAGGAAGATCCAGACATTCCAGGGGCACATTTCTTGGCACGTGGCACACTGACAGCTGATATTGGACACCTGTAGAGAGTAACAGACACTGAATCAGCGGATCTGCCCCTAACCTACAACCTGCATGATATGGGTGGAGTTCAGAGACTGATGACCTTATTTGTTGGTGTGTTTGCACACATGAAGAATGACCCACTGTCACCTGCTCACTGGCTATGTGACACCAATATTTTATGAGCAATTCATGGCCAAGAAGTTGGAATACACTAGGCACTACTGATATACAATATCTTGTGATGCCAAGCTCCAGTCCACTCAATTTGACATCTGGCACAGGGCGCCTCACCTCAGCTGTCTGACCCAGAAAGTTTGTGTCCTACCCTTTGTGCACACAATGCATTCCACCTATTTTTTATTTGATACATATATTCTGGACATAGCTGTAAGCAGCAAGCCTGTGTTCCGGAGTTACAGATGTACTTGTCCCAGTAAGGGGTTGGTTCAAACTCTTTCCATTGGAGTGCATGCAGAGAGGGATATTCCTGCAGATTATGTTTTTAAACATATCCAATGAAAGTATGGGTTTGTAAATGCTCATCACATTCAAGGCCATTTGCATGCATTGTTAGGCCACTCCAGTCCCAACACTGAAGCATTTGGACACAGCAAATCATGGATGGGTTAGGGCTGAGGCTACTGCCTTGCAAAGGGAGTGAGTTGTGTGCCTCCAAAGGATTGCAATACCTTAAGCTGTAGGACAACCTATCACAGAACTTACAGGATGCAGAGGAGATACCACTGGATGTGTGTAGGACTTTTTGGAGTGAGGGTCATAGACATGTGGTCATGGACCTATCAAAGGTGGTCCAGACATGGCTAGAGGAGGCACCTGCTCTGTCATGTGAGGCAGACTGGCTGCATGACATTTCCTCCTTTGGTATGTATTTTGAAGTTCACATATGCTACACTATCAACTGTTGACAAAGGCTATTGTATTGTATTGTACTAGAGGCCACAGTCTCACCCCCATGTGTGAACTGTGGGGTACGTGGTTTGCTGACCTTCTAAATGCCCATGATCCCTCTGTGCTCTTCTATCTTGTTATGGTTATCGTGTTGTTCAATTGTGTACTATATACTCCTGTTGTGGTAAGCTTGACTCAATGATGAATGTTTGTTGTGCCCAGCTGACCAAATTTGCATTGCCTGCTTAATGAAAGATGATTTAACTCCATCCCATTTTGTGTCCCAGACAAGATGACGAGCTGATAGTAAGGTTTTGATTTGGATGTTGAAATGTCTTGTGGCTTGTGTGCAGGGACATGCATTGAGCCATACGAGAGCAAACACAATTCACTGTCTTTGTCATTTGCTTGTAAGAAATGATCTTACTTTTGAGATGTGTGTCTTCCTTCTCTAATGTTTCTGATAATGAACCATCCCTTATGTCCCTGCAGATTCGAGGCTTGTTCCATTTGGATTGTTGTTACTTTTGACCTTTTTAAGTGATGTGACTCCAAGTGAGACATTCTTATTACTGTACAGGTAGGTGTTCTATCTCAGGTCCTGCTGGCTGGCCTCAGTGAACAGTGGAAAAGGAATGGCACAGGTCCACAAGGGGCATGTAAAGCTGGCCTGACAAAGCATAGGGGGACCCAAAATAGTTGTGTCCCAATCTATTTGGTTGTGGTATGCATGCTAGAAGACCTGTGTGCATGCCAGGGATTGTATGTAAGGGATTCATCTGTCTGAGTCCTGCTCTGGATCTGTGCTGGATCCGGACACATCCAACATCCCATTCTGGTTGTAAATCCCTATGATGACCTGGTTATGTGCCCTGCAGCAAGGCTGAGATAATGGTGAATGAAGGCTTCGGTGGATGTCTGTTCCAACACTGCTGTACTCAACAGGACACAGGGTGTGGGACTGTGCAATTGGGTTGATGGGGGAGTGGCATGCCATGTTGGACAGCAGTGGTCAATTTGGTGTTTCAAGTCAAGTATTGATCAGTCAACAATTGTTGCATCAAGTAAAGTGAGGTGCGAGATTGTACACAAGCTAGGCCTAGTTTTTCCATGTGAGTGCGTGGATGTATTGTACTTCTGTTTGCTAGATCAGCAATTTATTTTAACATCATTTTCCTGTCTGGTTTGTACATGATGTTGGTTAACTTCAAGCTCTCCAGAGTAGATAATGTGCTTCTTGCTATGTTGTTTTGGAAATGGCAATGTAATTATGGTGAATGATGGCACTTCCTGCAACGTGACCTTCTATGATATGAGATGTTGTGTCTTTATATGCTTTTCACATATTTGGGTTCTGCCCGGGGAAATGATGCATGTAGGTGCAGGCATGGCGGCATTGCATACATCTGTGTGGACATACTTTTGAGTGCATTCAAGTTCTGTTACCCTGTGATGTTTCGTTGTAAGCTGTGGTATGCTCATGCATTTACTTTGTTATACATACATATATGTAGCTATGGGCTTTCCTGTTCCAACATGAAATTTGTGTTTGTCCCAGTATTTGCCAGTCTGACTATACAAATCTAATGATGACATTCCCTCATTTGCCATGCACAACATGCTACGGAACGCATTCTACTCTATTGACTTTCGCTGGTCAGTTACGTTTATTTGTAGGGGTAGGGGTCTTACATACAGGTGGCGACGACCGCATCAGTTTATGTTGTAATATTCATCGTAGATGTATAGCAGAGGGATGACATTCACAATGGACTCCATAGCAGCACATCATCGGTCGCAGGAAGCTGTTGTGATGAGATTCGGTGTTGAAATACTCCCCTTCCACGTGCTCTGACAAGATGGTTGGCCCAATAGATTTGGTGAGTAGGAAATATGCATCGTAATGGGGAGTGTGGTTTTGGGCTCGGATGTCACTCCAAACGGCTCATTTTGGCATTTCCGACGGCTTTGCTTTTGTATTATCCATTCGGAATAGGAGAAACCGAGTCAGTCAGTAAGCAATGGGTTTTGGGCATCATAATGCGTTGCTCAGAACAACTTCATCCAAGGACGAGTCTGTCGGATGGTCTGCCTCCAGCAGGCCCACAGAAGCCCATTGTAACTGGGCCCTAAGTTGTGAAAGTTAATTTCCAACAACCTATAAGCCAGCCAAGCTGTCATGAAGGAGTGGTATGACAAAAAATCTACCACTTTGCAATTTTCAGCCTGGTCAGTAAGTGTGGGTGATGGAGTCAGTAGACGCCAGAGCTCTCCAAAAGCACTGGACTGGCCTTTATGATGTGATTGAGAAAAAGGTTGAGACCACCTAACTTGTGGAACTCAAGACCCCTTAGCAACCCCATAGGGTGATGCATGTCAATAGCCTCAAGCCCCACTTTGAGAGGTCTGAGGTCACCATTCTGCTGGTGATAGATGGCGAGGAGGAGAAAGAGAGTGAACGTCTCCCTAACATCTCAGCATATAAGGAGAACAAATGGGTCTGTAGAGGGAGTAATCCTTTTCCCCCACTCTGCCTCCTGAACAACCGAGATACTGCCACCAAGAAAAGTGAGCAGAAAAGGTCAAACAGAGGGCAGAAAAATTTGAAGAAAAAGGCAAAACAGAGGATGTAAAAAGAACAGAAAAGGCAAAGCAGAGCAGAAGAGGACAGAATAGAGGACAGAAAAACAAGCAGACCAATCAAAACAAAGGGTTGTGAAACTAGCAGAAAAAGACAAAACTGAAGGCACAATATAAGCAGAAATGGCAAAACAGAGGACAAAGAAATAAGCAGAAATGGCAAAACAGGGCAGAAGAGAACAAAACATAAGGCAGAAAAACAAGCAGTAAAGGCAAAACAGAAGGTAGATAAATGAGCAGAAAAAGGCAAAACTGGGCAGAAAACTCGTAGAAAAGGCAAAACAGAGCAGGAAATGAGCAGAGGAGGCACAAACAGAGCAGTAGGTAGACAGGCAGGTGAGAGTAGCAGACTGCAGGCAAGCTGGACAGGAGAACTGTCGCATGGAGAGTTGGCACGAGGTGTGTGTATTGTCGTGGCTACCCTGTTGACACTTTCTTACATGATTTAACTATTTGAGTTTTGTTTTGACACATAGCTGCAGGGACATGTATGTGTCACCAAACATTGTAAGTGTTGATCAGCAGAAATCTTAACCCTCACTGATAATCATTCACACAGAAATAATGTACCAGAAGACGTTAAACATATGCAGCATGTATGTTCATTTTTTGTTGCAAGACAATCTGTTTTTTTCTAAAACCCAGATTTAATGATACCATAATGTTTACACATGATAACTCTGTCTGGGTAATTTATTCCACCTCATCAGCACCAGTTGCATACTCAAATTTGGATATAGGAAATACAACCGTGTACAGACAAGCTTAGCCTAGAGCATTCCACATTGCTGCTAAATCTGGGGAAACATTATGTTTTGTGTTTACGCCATTTGTTGTACAAAATGTTTTTATTGTGTTGAACAATGGCAGATTTAGCGCACAGCTGCAAAAGAGGCATTAATCCTATGGCCCTGCATACATTGTCCCTACATACACTTTGACAAGCATCCTTGTCAGTTTGGCTTTATTATGTGGGGAGGTTCATTTGTGTAGGCACACTGACTGTAATATGTCTGCAGGTGATTGATACATCCCATACACATCACAATGTTACAACTATCACAGATCTCAAACAGACCTTACAGAGTACAGGATGACAAAGTCCACTGCAGACTTGTGACACAAAATAATGCGCTAATGTCCTCTGCAGGCTCGTGACTGAGGATCCACTTGATGCCAATATCATGTAGTCCAACAGTGACCAGAGCTTCTCTGAAGATGTGACAGAGGCACACCGATTCCTTATTGCCTAGCAAAGGGAGTGCCTCTATAGTCCTGGTCCAATTAAGATGATTGATGAGTGGGTGACTCTATTCCTGATTGTATAATCACCAGGCTCATACTATGTCATGATCTGGGTGACTCATTTCCTGATTTTATAAACATCAGGCCTACTCTGGGTGACGCATTTCCTGATTGCACAATCCCTAGGCTTATACCATAACTGGTGACTCATTTCATAATTGTATAATCATCAGGCCGAGTCTGGGTGACTCATTTCCTGATTGTATATTCATCAGGCCCAGACCATAATGTAATAGTGTCAACACAACAACTACACACAAACTATATGGGGTGAGAGCACACACACAATCAGATTCACATGTAAAAAGCATGCAGATACGCCACACAGATGCACATGGGTTAGAAATGTGGGTGTATGCAGAGTTCATCCTCTAAGATTGCATACTTCCTGTCCAGGGATGCACATCATGTTAAGAGTCATATATGGTGGTGTATGTCCCTATGACAGGGACTCCACAAGTCCAGGTTATTTTGACCATACTGATTTGAACTGCCCCATCAAACATCTAGTCACAGTGGTCTGATTGAGGGATATGTATGCAAAAGTAATATATAATATCAAAATGTATTTGATAAAGTGCTCTTAGTGAGAGAAAGGGGTTTGATCATTCCTAATCTGGCACACACATTGCTCTTCATTGAACCCCTAGTCTGTGTAAACCACACTGGCTCAGATCCCAAATTCCCCCATCATCATACTATCACAGACAGTGAATCAAATTAAACCATTGCCACAATTAACTCAACTGTAGTACGCAGGTCAGGCTTACCACTCACCAGTCACCAACTAATTTAATTATATTAATTTACCTGTGGACTGGAAACTGAACTCAGCTGAAGTTCTCAGGTTACAAATGTGACCCACATGACTCAATTTAGGATAAGCAACTAACTCCTGTTGTGTGCTGCACAAAAAGGCCAGGGGAGCAGAGAGAGCCAGCCTCCTCCCATGCTGCCTCACATCACATGCACATTGCTGCAAAGTTTAGAGGCTGTGTCACATCTGTTAGCCAATCCTGACGCTGCTCCTGCTTTTGCAGCAGCACCAGGATTGGCTGGGGCAGAGACCCGCGCAGCTCATTACTGAGACCGGGGGCTGCGGCTTTGAGTCACCCTTGGCTCAGTAATGTGCACCTTGGAAAGACTTTGAAAGGAGACTAGTACGCATGACGTTCTGGCCCGAAAAAGGCAGCCGTCCAATCTGACATGGGCACTTAGTTGCACTGGCTTCTGTGGGTGCATATCTTTGACTGGCACATGGCAATCAGTTTCAGTTGTAAGCCCCACCCCTTCAGGACTGCACTAACTGGACCCACCGAGACACGCAGCATTTGATCACTTCAGTTACAGGCTACGCTTGCAACCATCCTCACCTGGAGCAGAAACATATTTGTAATGATGACTGAAGACTGCTAATAACAGTCCATTTTTGGGGGGGAGGCAAATATGGTGGGGCAATACCACTACACCGTAACAGAGGCACCACCCCTACAGACATCTGATCCTGGAATTTAGGCCACCAAATGTCCTCTCCACAACATTTCCCATCTTTGTGTGTGCCGTGTTATATCGTTTATCAGCCGCCAACTGGGGATGGGTGAATCAGGACGTGACCCATGACTGCAAACCATATCCTTGGTCACCTGGAAGTACAAAAATTACAACAGTAATTGTTTTTTTCACATTCTTACTGAGACATAACTGTACATGTGTTATGTAGGCTGGCAAACTCATACACATTTCTTACAGTTTGATCAGTATGTGTTGAATACTGTTGACCATTGATTTACACATATTTCTTTAAGTTCTATGTGTCATTACAAATATTATCCGTGTCCTGATACAAAGGACACTTCTATATGCTGACTGACATGTTTAGGCAGTAGAGTACTATGACAAGTATTTTAGGAATGCTCTTAACATCTCTATATAATCTGCACTTACTTTATGTGCAAACTGACAAACTCATGATCAGATTCTCTAGCATAGATAGGATAGATAGGTTGTGACAGTGCCAACATGTTTGAGAATCACACATACATTTGTCCTTTAGTCCCCTTTGATTTCCTTGCTTGCCTACATGACATTAGCACAACCTTTCATTTTTTGGGAGAAATTGTTGTAGATAAAAGTAACTTCCAACCCCAGACCTATAGAAAACACCTTCAGATTTCACATGTATGTATATGATTTAGCATTGTAGATATTTCAGTACTTATATGAATTGATTACAGAATCACTGATGAGGTGTGGTATGTTTGGACCTTAACTTAAGAATGGCCGAGACATATGTATACTGTGTTCTTTTGGTATCTAATGTGTACCTTGATTTGGCATTTACACATTAATTGAGGCTACATTTACAGTGCATGACATAAATGGAATTTACAACAACTTCTTTCATTATTGCTCCTGATACTTAGGTCAACATACAAGCTTGCTTCCAAGTGTGACACATTTACTTTGGAAAACATGATTTGTTCGACACCCATTATTTTAGCGTGACTTTCAGAAATTTCCAAGACTAAATTAAACACTGAATATATCCAGATCCCACACTTAGCTAAAATGCACTCTGTCTACTCATATTAACTTCACCTGTGGACCGCATGATTGCTGTGTTGATTTGTTAACCATTGCAGAAAATGTGTTTCTATCCACCTAGACTGTGTGAGATGACACAGTACTTCCAATAGGTGATTTTTGCTTGAATCCATTAGAGAATTAGTGAAGGAACGACACAATGGAACATCATTGCATATATTAGAGTCCACTATTCCCACTTTCTTCATATAACACAAGATCCATTCAGAAACACTGAAATGGCTATCATTGGCTGAATATCCAGGTCTCGTTCCTTAAATTTACTCAAACTATGAGCAGATCTTAACTGGTGTTCCTGGACCTCAACATTATTGCAGCTGAAGGCACCCTAAACACAACAACAAATGAGAAACCCACTGCAAAGAACTGCTTATTGCTATATGATTGCTTTCACCCCAGGCATTTAAAAGACAATCTCCCCTTCGGGCCAGTTCCTTAGATTAGGGAGGAACTGCACAGAGTTCAATGATTTCAGAACACAAGCCGAGAAACTAACAGACAAACTTCTAAAGCAAAGAAACGAGCAGTGAATAATCACAGAGATTCTCTGCTGGAAACCTGCCAAAAACAGAACACTGTTAAAGACAAGAGAACAATCTGCATAATTACCTTTAACATAGCTTATGATCAAGTCACCAAAATCATTGGAAAACATTGGTCTATTTTGAACAGTGGGTAACTTAACATCCCACAACCAATGTTCTCCCATGGAAGGGGAAGGAATTTGAGAGACATTTTGGTACATACATGCCCAAAATCAGGAACCAACAGGGAAAGGAACCAAACTATGCTAGGCACACCACCTATGGGTCATTATACCTGCAGGAATTGCAGTGTTTACCATCTTACTACCGCCCTAAAAATGTGTCCTTCAATATTGGAATGAATTTGGATTTGCGAAAGCTAACAAACTGTAACACAGCAGGAGTGGTATATCTCATCACTTGCCCTTGCAACCGGCATTATGTGGGTATGACCACCAGAAAAGTAAGCACGAGAGTGTGTGAACACTGCGGTAACGTCCTGTGTCAGCGCATCATCACAAAAATGTCCTCACATTACTAGGAACAGAAACACACACCCACTGATTTGAAGTGGGTTGTCCTTGAACTCTTGTGTTATAGTGATAATCTGGAACACAGACTTCTGGAAAAAGAACAGCGGTGGGTGTACGGGCTCCACACTGACAACGTGGGACTTAATGACAATATCCTGTGGGGCCTCTTATGTTGAAAATGCACAACATTGAGACTAGTGGTGACATCTTTAGGAGTCTCTATAACTAAATATAACACCCAGGTTTTTTAAGAGTACACAATCATAGAAGGACATGACAGTTCGAGACCCATCTTACAATAACAATGAAAAAGTCCCACCCAAAAATTGTGTTATTAAGACGAGACACTTTAAATCAGTGATACGGGATAACACTGGGAAAGTATCATTGAGAGATTCTTCTAATGTACATCTTTCTAACAATGGCACATTTGAGCGTGATAAGGGGGCATTGCCATTCACCGGGAATGCATCATTGACAGATCCTTCAGATAAAACTGTCAGATAATGGGACATCTCAGCAATTGAAAAGAACCCATGTAGCAGCCATTATTGAAATGTGTATAGTAAAATTCTGACCACTGTGTCCATGGGTACATGCATGCAGTAATAAGAATAGAACTATCATTCATGGGAATCATCCACTCTACATTATACGCAAGTAGCCTGGTTGAAGTAATATCACACTTCGGCAGTAGCCATTACATCTAACCACTCCAGAGTAAGACTTGCTTTCTGGGCAGGGAAATGGCGAAACACTATAACTGCGTATTTCCCATTGTATTTGCATGCATATCCCTTGATTCCATTCTGCATTACATGAAACATTTTAATATCAACTCCTTTCCTTATACATTTCCAGTAAATTAATGTTTTTCAGGATAGGAATTCTCCCAACATTGCGCTGTCACTACTCCAGCAACGTCGGCCATTTTGAAATAACAGAGCGGTCTAGTATTACGAAGCAGAATGACAGGGCATTATTTTCCTGCTGCATAGTTAGGAAAGGGCTTTATAAACGGAAAAGGCCCTTGCACCAGCTAGTATGAGGTCTCCAGGGAGAGAAGTAGGTTACTGTACCAGAGGCGTTTTTTCCTACAGATGGAGTATGCTACCCACCTGTTAAGCAGCAATAGGAGTACATTATATATAAACCTGTTTTCCCCCCTCCTTTTTTAGAGTGTAACTTCAAGCCCCTCTACCCATGGCTTTGACCATGATGCAATAATATAGCATCTACAGAAGTACGTCACATGGATTATCTTTTCCTTGTTTTATGTTGTACTGTCACATGGTGTCTATTTTCACAAGTGCTATTTTACAAGTAGTTTCACTCATCACACTGTGCGGCATGTTCATGACACACTATATGAGCACATAGGATAGACAAAATTAGGGATATTTTGATAGCTGCATGCGCAATCATGCTAATGTGACCTGCCAGCACGGCTGACAAGTCATTGTTTTTAATATATATTTTTACTTTCTAATTACAGACACGGACTCATCACTAGAACTGTATGTTTACAGTGCACATTAGGTGTCCATGATTTGTGTCCTTATTACAGGATTTACTAGGAGTGGCAAACATGGGGCTGGACCCTGTGGAGTCCTGATGAAGAGCTATTAGGGGAACAGCTTGAAATGTGTTGACAAAAATACATTACTAAGACAACCAGACTCATTAAGGTCAGGTCTCTTCTCAGTAAACGACCCCTGATTCTTAAACATACCAACTAGGGGCAGGAATAAAAGAGTGGGCAACTAGTTCGGAATTTATAGATTTTCTTTCCCTTTACACTCCACATCACTGCACTACACATAGTCTACAATAAAAAGTGCTCCTACGTAATTTGCAAGTCGTAGCACGCGTCAATCTGTAGAGGATTGAGAGGAACCCAAATGATTAAGCATACCACCTAGGGGCAACCCTGGTGGGTAAGGGGTCTCTAGAAAAAAAGTTTTTTTCTAGACAATGCATTACAACACATTCTTGCTGTATCCTATGTAATTCCCTGAAGGCAGGTTTTATTCTATATACTCGATTTTGTTTAGGGGGATAAACCTAGCCTCTAACTCTGCCTCCCTCTCTACTTTGGTAACTGTTATGTACATTCAACTTTTTGTTAGTATTGAGTTTATTTGTGGTTTCCTTACCAATGAGTATAGCATTCCCATAACTTTCATTCTGAAAATGCTTGTTGATGATACAGTGGCAGAAGATGAAGGCATCATGTGCACTACCGGGATATTTAGCCTGCACATTGGTGAACATTCACTGATGATCCACTAGGGCCTTGACATTGATGGAATATGTCTGCTTCCAATTTCTGTACAGGTGGGATGTTACAGCGGGGGACACCAAATGCACATGTGTGCAAACAATTGCACCAAGGATATGTGGGATTCCAGCTATGGTGTAGAATCCTTGCTTGGTGTCCAGTTTTTGTTGTTGAGGTTTGAGGGAGTTAAGGTTCTGGCGTGTTAATTTAATGGTTGCATCCAAAACAGGGCAGGAAAGCAGAACATGAGATTCTTGTCAATCCGGCTGTTGTGATCTGGAAGGAACCAGATGCCAGCATGTGGAGCAAAGCCATAAGTGTTACATGTAGGGGGTTATTTTTGGGCCTTGAAGTTGGTGGATGGAGACTTGGCACAATCTTATGCAGCAATTCAATGATACACTCCCTCATGAGTCTGTAGAATTGTATGACCTCCTCTTCCCTGAGGTCAATAAGGGATATTTGCTGCCGGAACACACGCTTTCTCCTACTTCGCTGCCTGGTTGTGGTCTCCTAGCTACTACAAGTTGCAGTATCACAATCTCCATGGCATAGCTGAGTTTGCCAAATAGTTTTGTGGTGTTTATATTTTTATACCACAGCCACTACGTCATTTCCTATGCCTGGTTTGATGATGGGCAGCAATTACGGTGCATAGCAGACCTGATGCCCCAGCATGATCAACTACTTCAGATGTATGCAAACAGAGCCAAAATGGAATCCCTGACTAAAATTACTGATGGCCTCAGCTATATTTATTCCGGGGAAAGGACAATGTTGTGTCATAACAGATCTAAAACAGAAATCATGATCATAGGGGGCATTACATAAAAAAAATTCCCTTTAACTGTTTTAGTGCTGGGTGATAACCTATCAGCAATAAATAAAAGGATCGATACTGGAGGTATGATTCAACGAAAACCTTTCCTTCAACCATCATATATACATATTAGTGAAGAACGCCAAACCACATTTGATGAAAGTTAAAGGAAATTCTATCCTTGCTCTAAATTAGGTTTTCTGGGGATTTCCACACATGTTGTGTTTTGCTTGGTGTTTCTGGCTGCCTAGGGAATGTAGGTTTGTCTAATTACATAAAGGGGAAAACAATGAGAGGGGATAGATTGCAAATGTTTTCCTGGTATCTTTGTCTTTTGGGGATTTGGTCTGCCCCACCAGGCTCTCACTGGGGGGTTTTGTCATATGGCTTGCCAGGACTGAATGGACAAAAGAACTTTTATTTAGGTTAATTTTTCTTTCGAATTTGAGGGCATATTATCTGAGGCCAGCGATAATAATCGCTGGCCGTGCTTAGCGATACATTTTTTAGCGCAGGCTATCTCTGGAATGTATCGCCTTGGTAGCATGTTATCAACAACGTGTTTCTCCAAGGCGATAAAAATTCCAGAGATAACGAGGTTATCGCCGTTTTGCAGGGAACATTGCTGGTTTTTCCGGCGATGTTCCCTGCAAAACGGCGATAACCTTGCAGATATGACCCTGTGGTCATATCAGCATAATCCACCCCATATGTAAAGCATAGGTAAGTCTGGATTTTAGCAGCCATTAGTTTTTGGCGAAAACCGCTGTTTTCGCCAAAATCTAACGTGTGCTAAAATCCTGTGGGCTGCCTTGTAAATATCGCGATGTGAACATCAGCGATATTTGCAAGGTAGTGCATCCGGGGAATGCACAGTGACGCCCACTTTGCATCTCATTAGAGATGCAAAGGGAGGCGTTGGGAAAAAAGGTGCTAACATGCGATTATGCATGTTAGCACTGTCTTGTAAACAGGGCAAAATTTTTATCTCCGCCTTTTTGTGGCTTTTTAAGCCAAAAAGCGGAGATAAAGCCTTTGTAAACATGTCTTTTGGACATTAAAGAGGGTGGTGGGTGCAGAAATATTTGAAGGGGAAGAGGGGCTATGGGCGATCTGGGTGTTGGACAGAGGTGTGAAGGTGACTGCTTGGGGGGGCTAAGCGGATGGGTGAGGGATAGGTGGGTGGCAGCCATAGTGGGGACAAATTGCTAAGCAAAATCAAAGAAGAAGCCAAGGTAAAGATTACATGTTTTTTGTAGTGTCACTTGCAGGTGGGATCACATTAAGGAACCAACATGACAGCTGTGGCTAAATAGACACCGGGTCATATCCAGGAGTTGCATATTCTGTTTTGAAATACTAAAGATATAATATCACCAAGTAGAATTAAGCTCATAGGGGAAGAGCTTTTTACATTGAAACCACAGATCCTGTTTCTTCAGGAGACACATATTTTACCCAGTCTCAGCATGTATGACTCGCAGGTGGGAGTGTGGGGGGGCGCGGGGAGTGGCTCGTGTGGGGGGTTTAATTAAAAAAGATAACACTCAAGTTACCTTACCTTTGCGTTTGCTTCCCATCCTATGTCGTCCATCTGAATAGGAAGCAGCCATAGGCAGCCTCCCTCCCCTCCACTAAGCCAATCACAATGCTGCAATGGCAGCGTTGTGATTGGCTGGGACGCCGACCCCACAGTAGTCTATGGGGAGCTATGCAGCCTACATAGAGAAAATGTAGAGAGTGTTTGACTGGTTTATTCGGCCCTGGGGCCGACCAAACAGTCCGCGCACTCAGAGTGAGCCACACCTCCCCTGGAAGAAGCAGAAACATAAAATGGTATTTAAAATACCATTTTATGTTTCTGCTTCTCGCACTGCGAGAAAGCAGTGGAGCAACACTCCTCCGCCCACATGAAGTAGCCACCCCTGATCTTACCTCTTAAAGAACTTAGAAAACTTAAGGATCTTGGTTACAAGGTTTTGGCTTAATCAGTTATTGATGCTGCACTCCGTGGAGTAGTACTGCTTGGTGGCGAGCGGGTGGCAAAGAGTTAACGCAATGACAGATAGTTTTGGTCCTCAGTTCCTCCCTTAAGGAAGGGTAAGACCCAGACCACAATGTGCACTGTTTATGCTTTAAATTAGGACGTTCTGGAGAAATCTGCATTTAGGATAGATGTCTATTTTTTTTTTTATTCATTTAATTTTGAATATATTTTTGTAAGCCATAATATGTCACCGTATCTAAGTATTAAACTTAAACTTTCATCCACCTCTCCTTGCAGGATCAGAAGCTGCTCTGTCAAGATAAATATGACAAAAGTATGGAAAGCAACCTTGGGGAGTTTCTTGACTTTATATAACTTCTTAGGCTTTACTGCTTTTACAAGTCAGGAATTGTTGCTGACAATGGTGTTTCAAAACTAGGTCAGGGACAATCGATATTTGCCCGGCGGTATCGCCTCTTTAACCCACGAAATATTAATCAATGAAGAGGCAGGCGCTGGAGACGGGAAGGTAGGAAACAAGGTTTATTCTCTCCGGAGGTGAACACATCAGTTCAGACAGCAGGTATCGTCATGAGGTGCTCTAACCGCATCTCTGAGGCCTGGCCTCTTATACACAGGTTTATTGCTTTATTACATACAACACATTCTTGGCAATGCTTTGATGTACGGAGGGATATCCTCCGAATCTCCCCTTCAGGCCCGTTCCCACACACATTTACAGTTGAAGTCCTCACCCCGGTCACAACAGGTGATGACTACCGCGCAGCTGGACATTCCGCCGATTCATGGAATGTGGGGGTTTGGTCGGATCTCATAGGGTGAGGGCTTTGATCAACTCGGGGGTCCTTTGATGAGGGAAGCTTTCTACTGTACGGGGAGGGGCAAGGAACAGTATCGGCAGAGCTAGGTGTCGGCCTGGGAACGAGGAAGACAAACGGGCACACAGGAAAAGGGGATTTGTATCAAAAAGGGCCTGGGACCATGAAAGGAAGGAAGGGAGGTGTCGCGCTGGGGACAGGATGGGGTTCTGAGGCAGAGCTGCGCTGAAGAGGGGTTTATGACCCAAGGCATGTGCGAGCGGGGGTTGTCAGAGTGCGGGCTTTGTGAGGGAGGAGGGCTATGCTGGGGGCCAGTGGCATGCAAAAGGGTTGTTCTGATCGAGGCACCTAAAATGGCGGGTGCGCACGACAAAAAGTGTGGCATCAGGGGAGAAAAGGCAAGATGGCGCAGATAATGTTTATCAGACCGTACTAATTTTCCACAGTCCTCCCTTTAACATATCCAAGACATCTTGCTGGCCTATTTCCAATTCATGTCGACTGTGGTGGTCATAGGAAGAGAAGTAGGTACCCAGGTGAAGGAGTTATAAACATTACATTTTAAAATCTTTCATCTTAGGAGGCGGGTCTATCGATTTTGCAGGAAAGTCATAGTAATGCAATAACAGACAAAAAATGATTCTGTAGTGAGAGCATTGAGTACATTTCATAGCTACTTATGGTCGTTCGGAATGTAAATTGATAGGTCATTACATATGTGAGTTCTGTTCATGTTTGGTTGGAGCATAATTAATACAATGGTGGCTGGGAGAGAAATGAGACGTAGTAGAAACGATAATTGAGGGTGTCAATGTTCGAAGTTAATGAGTTCTCAGCATTCTTTGTCGTCTTTTGTTGGCGCTGTGGAGCACCAGCGGTGGCGCTACGGGTCCAGCTCTATTCTAGGTCCCGCGTTGCAGGGCACGACCTTTTCCTCGCGTTTCTGGTCAAAAAGGTCCTTTTCGCCCCATGTCCTTTGAGTTGATTGTCAAAAAGGTTCAGATGGAAGAAATGTGCGTGTGAGCAGTCCTTTAGGGTAGGTCGGAGAAAAAGGGGGATGGAGCAGGGCCAGATCGGGAACAGACTAGGGGGACGGAAAATTTCAGGTAGGCGGGCTCATGACCGAGTTTAGAGAGCGGGGACTTTTCGGCATACGTTGAACATCGAGCAGGGGCATCAGGTCAGCCCTTTCCTCTCGTTTTGTCGAAAACAGTGCCTCGTCCTGCAGCTCCTTACTGTCGCGGTCTCGCCTTGGCCAATGTCGCAGATGTTCCATAGTCTGTAGTCAGGCCACGTGCTCCCACATCCGGTCCTTCTTTCCTCCGACAGTCGTACCCTTAAATGAGTTTGAAAAGACAGTCTTTAGAGAATTGGCAGAGGAAGGTAATCACATAAGTCTATTTCTCTCCCAGCTCCAGGCAAACAATGGAAACGTCCGTTATATTAGGGTTCGCAACTAACATATAAATGATTGATGATGGGCCTGCTGGATTTACTATAACTTTCCTTCCCAACTATTTCTTTGGTGTTTGTTGGTCGTGGGACGAGATCTGGTACCTTTTATTGCATTACAGTTACGTCAGTTCTTCTGACGGAGACCCACCTTCTTAATACGAGCCTTACGAAGCTATACCGTTCTCCAGGGCTTTATATTTAAAAAGGGTGCTGTGTGCTATCACCATGGTCTGACAGGTATCTTGCTGAGGGACGGACATAGGCTAAACATTTTTCATTCTATCAATGCATCCTGCCTTTCAACTAAATGTTTTCGCTTTCAACAGGGTTCATTGCAATGATTTCTTCGCTTCGGTCTAATCTTTAACTTTGTAAAACATCATTCTGGTTCCTACGTAGCCTCTTACGGCCTGACTACTTAATTAGAAAAGACAGGGGTCTTATGGGAAACAACTAGGGACATAGAAAACTGTGGTAAGGGCGTAAATCGACCCATCTCTTACAACCGGGGGGTGAGGGACAGTTTTATAACTCTCGTCTGGGGCAGCTGATACGAAACAGGGGGCGTTCCGGGAACATGAGGATGTTTCGATCACCTTTACTGTTTGGGTATCGCGACAATTCGGGACGGGGAAGGTCGCGTTATCTGAGGCATCTTTTTATAACACAGGAGCCGCTGACATGTAGTTCCCTTATTTCGGGTCAGATTAGGGAACCTCAGTCGTCTTACCTGTCCTTTCCCTTATGGCCAAATCTCGGTTTCATCAATTTTTAGCAGAAAGGAGAGGTAGTGACACGGCGTCAGGGTGATTTTTATTTAGGATAAATTTTGAGCAAATACTTGTGGTATTTGGAGCCAATTGGGTGGTGCACTAGGGGTGGCGGTTTGCCAATTTAGGTGCTAGTCGTTCGGAAGAGCGAGAGAGAGGGAGAGAGAGAGAGAGAGAGAGAGAGAGAGAGAGAGAGAGAGAGAGAGAGAGAGAGAGAGAGATGTGCAACAACAGGCTAAATAGTACACGTGCGACATGGGGAGTGGCCGTGCATTAAGATAGGCTATTCAGCGCATTACACAACATAAGACATTACGGGTCTGTGTTAGAATTTTGAAAGCATGCAGTTTGGGATGGACGAGCATTAGGCCGGGTACAGGGGACATACATCGAGTAAAAAAGGGCACCATTGTGTCGCATTTCTTGCATTCTCGGTCCTTTAACCAGTTAAGTCAACGCGTCAGTCATACACAAACATCATCTCATAGTTTCGGACATACGTGACAGGCGTCCATTCACGCAACACGGATTAAGGGTGATCGCTTTCATCATGTCATACAATTTATTGGCTCTTTTGGTACAAGAGCAGTTTGTGGGTGTGTTTAGGTGCCACCAGGCAGTGTTAGTCCGCTTCATGTATCAGACATGGCGAGGCTTCAGATCTTCACCATACCTCGGTCGTGATTCCGGTGTGGCCTGCAGGGGGGGAAAAAGGAGGGGAGGGGAGGGGGACAACATTCGATCATATCAAAGGCACGGGTACGAAAGTCTTTTACTTACCTCATACTCGTCTTATCTCTTCGGGATAGAATCCCTGGGGTTGTGGTTTCTGGAGCCAAGGGGGGGGGGGGGCAGTGTGTCCTTATAGGCTGTGAGTAGGAAAACGTTAGAGAATCAGAAGCACTTAGCGCGAGGTTTCTAGTTGGTAGGTGTATTTATCTATCGGGGTCCTTAAATCTCTTTCAACGCTGTGATGTTTTAAGGTTTATCAGCTCTTCGGTCAACTCTGTTCCCTAGTACCTTTGAGTGTCGTATCTTTATAATATTCTATCATTTACATCGTTTCGCTTTTACCCATCCCCAGAAGTCGAGGTCTTTCTCCATGCTCGAGTCCCTGAGTCAGTCGCATATTTGACGGCAGAGTGTCGTGTCTTAGATTCGATCCTCCATCCGGGGCTGGGCAACCATCTTCTATTAACCTTAAAGAGAGAGCAGAGTAGGGTGCACAGAAAAAAACTCTCCCGCCGATCCCACATTTTAAATAAAGCATGCAATACCCGTTCATAGTTTCGAAAACCTTTATTTTCACAATCGTTCAGCATGTTGATAGGACAGTGTGATTGGGGTTGGCCGGATACGGCAATGGCTAAAGTGCGTACAGTAGGGGGGGGGGCTATCTTGTAGGATTAAAAACATGTTTAAAAAGGTTCATTCATTCATTTGTAGGGAAAAAAACGTCTATCGAATAGTTGAGGGACCAAGGGGCATTCATTTCATAATTGGAAACACAGTTGGACTAGTTGTAATCAAATTCCTATAGGTATACCATGGGAGTGTGTCATAAGCGAGGTTACATGTCAGACATGATAATATCATAATGAATCGTACATTGAAAAACATTTTTCACGGGGACCTTTTACATGTTCGTCGAGTGAATCCTCCCTCTTTTCCGTCAAGTGTACAAAGGATCATAACATATCTCGGAACATCGAGTCTTTTTAGCAAAAGAAAACACCACGAGGCGTTCGTAAGTTCCTATTGTTACCGGCGCCATTTTGGGCGGGGCCGGGTTAGTCCGGAAGTAGTATCAAGGAAAAAAAATGTTTCCTACAACCGGCAGTTGGACCAGAGTCCTTTTCGGCAGTTCGAGAATTCATGCTAACAGAAGGAGTGGCTATGTCATGCTTATTTCGTTAGCGATCAAGGCAGTTGTCCCTCACCGGAAACCTGCAGGGGCCGAGGGCTCCTGGGACTTTTGTAGAATCTTCAAGGCTGTGGGGGTGCTGTCGGAGGTGGGGGCTCGTGCCCCGGTGGGCAAGCGCCCGAGTTACATTGCTGTTCAAAGTTACTCTAGCGGCCGAGACCCGCCTTCCAGCGGACCCAGACGCCATTTTGAGGCCCTGCAGCAGCCCCCCTCGTCGAGTCTGCAAGAGTGGAAGAGACCTTTCTGGGGACAAATAGGGAATGGAACTCCGTGTTGTGGAAGCAGGACGTTCGGCTAGGGTGCAGCTGTGGTGCCCCCACCTGGGGGGCGAGGGAGACTCGTTCGCGCCGTCTCCCTCTCCCGGTGCACTCCATGCCGCTCTCTATCATGGGCATGCACGATAGTCTCTCCACACCCTGTGCTCCACAAGTCCCATGCCCAGTGCTGCGGAAGTATGGCCACCTGCGGCGCATGTTCGGTGCTGCGCAAGTACTGGGGCGCCACCATGGTATGTTCGGTGCTGCGCAAGTACTGGGGCGCCACCATGGTATGTTCGGTGCTACGCAGGTATTGGCACCACCGCCTGGCTGGAGGAGTTCGGCGCTGGGCCGGGGGCTGGGAAACCTCCTATCCTTGGAGGTGGGAGAGGCTCGTCCGCGTCGCCTCTCCCTCCCAGCCCGACCTGGACTAATTTTCGCGGAGGTATGTACAAGACATCCCTCCCCCCAGAGTTGTCGCAGCCATTATTCAAGTGGCGCCGGGCGTGCTGCTGCGGCCATTACGGAGGAGAAAAGAAAGAAGTGTCCCGTCCTTCTCTGGGCCGGGCTTCCGGTGGATGTCGGCCGGATGCCCCTTGCTCTGGCCCCATGAACGGGTTCCTTGGCTCATCGGCTGCAGCCGGATCCAGTTGGCCCCAGTCCCTGGCCATTGGTGGCCGGACCGGGAAGACATGTGGCAGGACTACCTGAATCTCCCACGCGCCACCGTGGCTGGACTGGGGGAGAGAGAGAGGGGGGGTCGAGGACATAGACATTCCCCCCCTACAACTCTCCGGTGTGGTCAAGGTGATCCCCTGGCTGGGTCCCGCTGGCCCTTGTCTCTCCTCCGGCTCCACCCTATGTTACGATTTCCTGGCCGACTGTTGGCAGCAGGACCCGCCTTATATGGGTTGCTGCCGGCTGGGCGTAGCCGTAACCCTGCCCTACCTTGGAAGGTTCCAGAGTGGGGGGGGGGCGAATGTTCTGCTGACTTTCATTTTCTAGTTTACCGTTCTTGTTTCAAACGTTTTCTGTTGTTAGGGCATTAATAGGTGTTATTATTACGTACTGTTATTTGTTTCTTGTTCGTTATGTTAAATAAAAGTTCAAGTTCATCAGTGGCCTACGGATTTCGTTTTCCCATTCCTTCCTTTCCAGGTTGTTCCATGCTAAAGCTTCTGTTAACAGAAGTTTAAGTAACACGGAAACACAGGCAGAGGGATGACGCAGATTCATGCATCACGTACACACAAACTCAGACGGGGAGACAGTACAAGTATTATATACAAAAGACCCAAGACAAACATAAAACAGTTATTATTTTTTTTTTTGGCCATAATTATCTTTTTCTGTATGCTGCGCATACTTATCGTTAGAGCAATGGGGCAGGCTTTAGTTATATGCCTATAAGGATGCGGAAGAAAGGAGGTAGTAGGTTTTCAGACACTGGCAATATCCCTAGTCCTCTCGGCGAAGGATACTTGTGCAACCCTTACCTCGAAATACCCTAAACTTTTCCCTACTTGGCTAAACGTAAGGATGCTTGATCATGTGTGTACATTATTCTTTCTGCTTTATTCGGGGTTTGTCGTCTGTTAATTTAGAGCTAGACTGGGTTTCCCGTCTTAGTGTTGTTTGGTCTATGAGGACTCGAACATGTCGCTGAAATCGGCCTGGCGAAATCTGTGCCATCGGGCATAATCGAACGTGGTGGTTCTATCTGGCCTGTCCATGTCAGTCTGATTCATCTTTGTCTCGCGCCTTTTCCCTTTCTGCCGGCCTGTTATTCCTGTCGGTCCTCTGCTCCTACTCACGTTCAGTAGAGTCGGGCATTGGGCTTTCCAGTGCCCGGCATATCTACAAAAAGCACATTGGTTTTGCCCTAAGTATGGCCGTCCTGTGCGTAGTGTCGGGGGATTACTTTCGGGACGTTGTGTCCTGGGGTCGTCCTGTCGATATGTTCCTTTACCTGCTCTGTCCTCGTCTCTTTTCTTTCGTTGCATTGCTTCTTTGCGCCACATACCGAGGCAGTCGAGCATAATAGGCGTTGTCTTATTATCACGAAGGGCTATTTCTAACGTTTCTATTTTATCAAGATCGAAGGATCCTATCAGTGGCCACTGTTTCTCTTGACTTTCTTTGGTATACCTGTGCCACAGTTTACTATAGGCTATGGTAACTAATCCATAGTTTATGAACATGTCTTTATTAGGGGTGCCTTCCAGCGGAGCTAGATGATCCACCTCTAATAAACGGTCCGGGCTGAACCAGCTATCGACCAGTGGGGAGAAGACAGACATGACAGCTCACAACGAGGGACAAAAGTCAGCACTGCCTATCTTATCACTGTGTGCAAAGACTAGACAGAATATTTCTATTCTACGTTGTTTGCAGGCAGTGAATACCTCATGAACCAATATCAAATGAACAAAAAGAGGACCAGTGGGAAGAATAAGTAGATTCGCAAAAGATCTGCGTCCTCTACCCTTTCACTATCTGCAAAGGGGAACCTGTTCTTTCCTGTTTGTAGACAGAGAATCTCCAGAAAACAATCCGCGAACAGTAGCTCGGGGTCAAAAACAGTTAATCAGTGGCCGTTAATAAATAATCGATTCAGTGGGGGAGAAAGATAGGCGCGACGGCTGCGTTACCTATCCTTCACTGTTTGCAAAGAGAAAGAGCCTACTGTTTCTTCGTGTGCAGACAGTGAATCTCCAAATAGGTCAACAAAGAGTAATACTAGTATTTTCTGAACAATTAAACAATTATTTCGTGTTTCGTCGTGTCTACACGACCTTACCCGGACCGTATGGACAGTTTCTTGTCTTCCGAATCCAGCGCCCGATCGTCCTCTTTTCTTTGTATTCCTCGCAGCACTCCTGATGGTTCCCAGTCAGGAATAGTAGATCACTCGGGAGAGGTCTGTTCGGAACCAGTGAAGTTCGGATGATCGGCTGCCAGACGAGGGTCTATTGGGCAAGAGCTCTCCCGATCGTTGCAGTCGTTCACTCTGTCGTCAGGACCTCTCCCACTGGATCCACGAGACGCTGATGGGCCCCACGCTTGGGGCGCCAATTGTTAAAACTAGGTCAGGGACAATCGATATTTGCCCGGCGGTATCGCCTCTTTAACCCACGAAATATTAATCAATGAAGAGGCAGGCGCTGGAGACGGGAAGGCAGGAAACAAGGTTTATTCTCTCCGGAGGAGAACACATCAGTTCAGACAGCAGGTATCGTCATGAGGTGCTCTAACCGCATCTCTGAGGCCTGGCCTCTTATACACAGGTTTATTGCTTTATTACATACAACACATTCTTGGCAATGCTTTGATGTACGGAGGGATATCCTCCGAATCTCCCCTTCAGGCCCGTTCCCACACACATTTACAGTTGAAGTCCTCACCCCGGTCACAACAGGTGATGACTACCGCGCAGCTGGACATTCCGCCGATTCATGGAATGTGGGGGTTTGGTCGGATCTCATAGGGTGAGGGCTTTGATCAACTCGGGGGTCCTTTGATGAGGGAAGCTTTCTACTGTACGGGGAGGGGCAAGGAACAGTATCGGCAGAGCTAGGTGTCGGCCTGGGAATGAGGAAGACAAACGGGCACACAGGAAAAGGGGATTTGTATCAAAAAGGGCCTGGGACCATGAAAGGAAGGAAGGGAGGTGTCGCGCTGGGGACAGGATGGGGTTCTGAGGCAGAGCTGCGCTGAAGAGGGGTTTATGACCCAAGGCATGTGCGAGCGGGGGTTGTCAGAGTGCGGGCTTTGTGAGGGAGGAGGGCTATGCTGGGGGCCAGTGGCATGCAAAAGGGTTGTTCTGATCGAGGCACCTAAAATGGCGGGTGCGCACGACAATAAGTGTGGCATCAGGGGAAAAAAGGCAAGATGGCGCAGATAATGTTTACCAGACCGTACTAATTTTCCACAGGTGATACAGGCAAACCATGTCCGCCATAATTACCAGGTATGTTCCAAGCCCACAAACTATACAGGCATGTCAAATATTGATGTAATGGTTGCTTAGTATTATCAGAAGCCATTTACCCTATATTCAGACTATGTCCAGTGATTTTTTGGAACTCCAGAAGACACAAATCACTTTCCAATCTCAATAGGACAATTCCTGGTATTTCTGTTGGGCGTGTAATTACAAGAGTTTATTGCAATGCTTCAGAAAACATAAAACAGGTGAACCTGATTAGCTCAGTATCCATTACTGTCTCATTATGAGGATCTTTTAAATGGCTCCCATATTGCTGCCAAAATGAGAACGTTTCTCTACAATTTTACATAGGTTTGCATAATGAATTGTTTTCAAATCATTGTATAATGTGCTGTGAACATGAGACATCATGTCTCCACTTTGTCGCAATCAGGGCTCCATTTGCAGTAAATTAACTGATTATATCTATTCATAAAACTGCTCAGAGCAAAACGATTAGAAATTAAAAATGTAGTTATGCTTTGATCGTGTACAATCCGAGTCATACAAATGCCAAACTCAGCATAAAGTGATGTATGAGCATGGAATGATTTCAGAGATGAAAAAAGGTGTATTTGAAAGAAATTATAGTAGATCAAGCTCTAATAAGAACATAGGCAGATTTACTAAGATTTGTGTTGTGACAGCCTTAACGCAAAATCCTTTTAGAGATTTACTAAGCAAAACAGATTTACTCTGCGTGGTTTAGGAAATACAATCATGTAAAGCAGCACCTAGAGCTGCTTCGCCTTGCTTCACATCAGGGAGGTGTTCCAAAGATGAAACTTGTGAGCTCTCATCCATCCACTCATACATTTTGGTACATTCCCAGATTGACTAAGGTAAGTAAACCTAAGAAAGCATCAAAATGCTACTCCTCCCTGAACCAGGCATCACAAGTAGAAATATTGTTAGTTCTCTGTGTTACTTCCTCTTTCTATGTGTGCTGCATTCTGTAGCCTACTTTGAAGGAGGATTGTTAGACATGACATCCTTGGTGTTTTCTTAGCCAAAACCTTTGGTCTTCTCCCCTCCTGCTTTCTAAAATTAATTTTGTTGGCATTAGAACTGCTAACCAATGCTAAAGGGCTTATGCTCTCTACTTTAAACATGGTAAAATTGACGTACCCTCAATTGGCGCATTTAATTCACTTATAAGTCCCCAGTAAAGTGGTACTATATGTTCTAACCCTTTAAAACATTTATCAGGCCGACCATTGCTGCATGTTTGCAGTTTTAAACTGTCAATTTGACCTGGGAAAATGCAAGGCCTAAGTCATTCCCATTCCCATGGTAGGCCCTAAACAGTCCATGGGCCAGGGTGCGCTGCATTCAAAAGGCATTGCACGTGATTTTAAGTTTTACATGTCCTTGTAGTGAAAAACTCCCAAATGTATTTTTGACTACTATAAGGCCTACCCTCTCATAGAAAAACATTAGGTTAAGTGTTAACGTTTGATTGGGGATAGGTAGAACTATAATTTCTGGTTTCAAAAGAATTGTAATTTAAAATCCTTTTTAATGGAAACGTCGGATTTTAAGTCACATTTCTGAAAATTCCACTTTAAGAAAGTTGCCATTTTTAGTCCTAATGATTTGGTGTTGTTGGTCACTGGATTCTGAATATTTGGAAGTTGGCCTTTGTGTATTCCTCCCATACAGTGAGACACAGGGGGTTATGTGTTGGCAGGATGATCCATCCTTCCAGGATGGGTGGGGTGAGCTGTTCTCTATCCCACTTACATTTCAAAGGGCTGCCACTCACCAAGGAACTTGACACCAGACTATTGTCACCATAGACCACTTGGAGCCCGGGATGGGGAAGGCAGGACATTTCCAGAACCAGATGTGGGAGAGCCTACATATTCCCCTACATCAAAGGCTTTCACCAGGCATACATATTGGACCATTAAACCAATTCTTCCGTACTCTCCTAGACCTGCCATCCTGCAGTGAGGCCATGAAGGACTGGCTTGTATTTCAGAGGACTGCCCTGTTGCTTTAGGCTTGCTTTGTACCTCATATGACTGCTCTGTTAAAAAAATGATTGGCCTGTTGCTTGAAGTATGCCTTGTAGCTGACGGTACTGCCCTGCTTCTCGAGTCCTGCCTTCCTGCTTGATACCAGGACTACCAGGGTGACGCCAAGGTCTAGTTGGCTGACCCCTGTGTGCCCTACAAGGACATAACAAGCTCCAGACACCTTGAACTCTGGACCTGGCCTCTGCCTGGAGTGAGTCCTGATCTCCCAAGTGGTGCCCACCCAGTCCTGGAAAAGCTCTGGACCTGTGAAAGTGGTGCTAATGGTTCTCCTCTAGCCAAAATCTGAAACTTGGGACTTAGAAAAATGTTCACCAAACAGTGGCCTGAGAACCAACAGGAAACCAGAACCTACTTGCTTGCTGATCAGCCCAAGGTGCATCGCCATCCAACCTGACTAGGCAGACCTGATCCTGCTACCTTCTTCTCCACAAACAAAAACCCTGTTTATCGGGACTTTTGAGCAATGGTCGGGGTTGGTATGGCCACCCGCCGACCACACCGCCCCAGACACCGCCACCCGCAACCTCAGACAGTGGATCAACGACTGCGCCAACACCCTGGCCCCGATCAAGAAACCCTCCAACAATCATACCAACAAGAAAGCCAGCTGGTTCACTGAAGCCCCCAGGCCTCCAAGCATACCTGCCGAAAGCTGGAGAATATCTGGCTCCGTGAACGAACACCGGACAGTTACGCCTCCTACAGGAAAGTCACCTGCAGACACCATCACCTCATCAGATCCGTCAAAAGGGCCTCCTTCAAAGACCTCCTAGACAACAACGTGCACAACAGCAAAGAGTTCTTCAACATCGTGAAGGAACTCACCAACCCCAGCTCCAACTCCAACGATGTCCCACCCTCGCAGGACCTGTGCGACTCGCTGGCCACCTTCTTCCACCGCAAGATCACAGACATCCACGACAGTTTCAACGCCATGACTGCCCCGACAACCACTGAGACCTCCGCACCCACGACCACCATCCGCACCAACCACCTGCTCTACTGGACCAACATCAACGACGATGACGCCATCAAGATCATGAACACCATCCACTCCGGATCTCCATTAGATCCATGCCCACACCACACCTTCAACAAAGCCAGCACATCCATCGCACCCTATCTCCGGAAAGTCATCAACACCTCCTTTGAGATAGCAACCTTCCCATAGAGCTGGAAGCACGCCTAGATCAACGCCTTACTCAAGAAACCCAAGGCGGACCCCAAGGACCTCAAGAACTTCCGGCCCATCTCCCTGCTCCCGTTCCCGGCAAAGGTCATCGAGAAGACCGTCAACGAACAACTGACCCACTACCTTGAGGAGAACAAGATCCTGGACCCTTCCCAGTCCGGGTTCCGCAGCAACCACAGCACCGAGACTGCCCTCATCGCCCCCACCGATGACATCAAGTCCCTGCTGGACAACGGAGAAACGGCGGCCCTCATCCTCCTGGACCTGTCAGCCGCCTTCGAGAGGGTCTGTCACCACACACTACGAACATGCCTCCACAATGCTGGGATCCAAGAGAAGGCCCTGGACTGGACCACCTCCTTCTTCTCCGGCAGAACACAGAGCGTCCCCCTTCTGCTCCAAAGCCACCGTGATCATCTGCGGCGTACCCCGGGGCTCATCCCTCAGCCCAACCCTGTTTAACATCTACATGGCACCGCTCGCCCACGTCGCCCGTCTACACGACCTCAACATCCTCCCCTACGCCGATGACACCCAGCTGATACTCTCCCCCACCAAGGACCCCCACACCACCAAAACCAACCGTCACAAAGGAATGAAGGCCATTGCTGAATGGATGAGGAACAGCTGACTAAAGATGAACTCGGACAAGACGGAGGTCCTCATCCTCGGATTCAACCCTTCGGCCTGGGACGACTCCTGGTGGTCAACCGCACTAGGAACTGCTCCAACACCCATCGACCACGCACGTAACCTAGGGGTCATCCTCGACTCCACCCTCTCCATGACTAAACAGGTCAACGCCGTCTCCTCCTCCTGTTTCAACACCCTCCGCATGCTCCTTAGGATCTACAAGTGGATCCCCACTGAAAAGAGAAGAACAGTCACCCAGGCCCTTGTCAGCAGCAGGTTGGACTATGGAAACGCCCTCTATGCAGGAGCCTCGGCCAAACTCCTGAGATGGCTCCAACGCATCCAGAACGCCTCTGCACGCCTGATCCTCGACATCCCTCGCTGCAGCCACATCACATCCCACCTGAGAGACCTGCACTGGCTCCCGGTCAACAAGAGGATAACCTTCAAACTCCTCACACACGCACACAAGGCACTTGACAACACCGGACCAACGTACCTCAACAGAGGACTCAGCTTCTACACCCCCACCCCCCAGCTCCGCTCCGCCGACCTCGCCCTCGCTACAGACCCCCGCTTCCGAAGAGCGACCTCAGACGGCAGATCGTTCTCCCACCTTGCCGCCAAGACCTCGAACACCCTCCCCATATACCCACGGCAGACCCAAGACCTGCTGACCTTCAGAAAACTCCTCAAGACCTGGTTTTTCGAGCAGTAGCAGCATTCCCCACCTCAGCGCCTTGAGACCCTCACGGGTGAGTAGTGCGCTTTACAAATGATATGATTGATTGAATGGTATGTGACCTCGTGGAGCCCTCAATGGCTACAGTATGCGTACTTGTCCTGCTAGAGATTTCCCAAACAGTGAAAAAGTCCGAACGTAGAAATTTTCACTGCAACTTCATCCAGCAGCTCTCCGATGAGGACGTCTCTTCTGCAGACACCACCGACTGCCTTGCCCACTGAACTTTCCCTTCTCAGGAACTTTTCATCTGAATTTATTGTATGTCCGAAGGTAAGCCAAGACCCAGCGCAATCCACCTTATGTATCGGAACTGCACTCAATCATGTTCGGCAATAACCTTTGACTCTGTCCAGGTCTCATGCGTCTAGATGCCCACTGTTGGTGCTTTGATCTTTCTGGTGTTTTCTTTCACTAAAAAAGCATAACTCATGTTCTACCGATTGGATTTAATGTGTTTTGGTGTCCTTTTATAGATTATATTTGACTATTTTTCTAAATTACTGTGATATTTTTCTTGAGTGGTGATTTTACTTTATTATAGTTTGTGTATTGCATAAATTCTTAACAGAGTGCCTCCAAATTAAGCCATACTATTTTTGTGCTGAGCAGCCAGAGGGATAAGCACAGGTTAATATTGTGACTTTTTTTGTGTAACCTGACAAGGATTGAGGTTATTGTTGGAGTAGGGTTTTCATCCTGTCAAATATATACCCAATTTCTTATATTAGTGAACATTGGTGATATCCAGTACTTGAATTTGTGCAGTACCACCTTTTTATCTATGTAACACTAAAATCTCTAAAAATAATCTGTCATCAAATAGATTTTTTTAAACTCTCCTTAGTGCTTGCTTTGGCTATTTTTTTTCTTCTTTTTGAACATTTAGTTACTTCATCTCATTTTTGCTACAATGGAGATGGAGCTGATCAGCGTGGTTAATCTCAACAAGGCACAGCATTAGAAGATTTACAGGGAGAGGGCACTGAATGTTGGGAGGAACTACAAAAGGCATACCTTCAGTGCCCCTCTGACCCTGTGAGGAAGTCAAAAGAATGCAGACTGACTCATAGGAGCAGGATGACGATGCTCTTGAGGAGGAGGAGGAGTAGGACCTGCCACAGGCCCTGAGCTGTAGCACCCTGAGAAGAGGAGGGAAACTTGATCACAGGACTGGAGCCTCCTGCCAGGGCGTCCTAAAACTAAAATTCTCTAGAGGATCTGGCGGACATGAAAGCAGAAAGAGAGTTCAGTCTGCAGATGGGCAAACTGAAAATGGAGGATCCAGCTGCCCCGAGGGCTGCAGGGAGAGAAAGTCTGGGGCATAGAGATCCGTGTGTAGGAAAATATGCTGGGCCTGGAGAAGATCTCTATACTGAAATGGCCTTGGCTAACATAAGACTGGTCTTGGCTCCTAAAGTGAGTCTTAAGGAGCTGGACCTTAAAGCAAGACAAACGTCAGAGTGATGCAGTATTAATGGCAGTGAAATCCAAGTTCCCAGAGGAGAAAGGAGGGTGGTGCACATTCCCCATGACATGGTGCATAACATAGTTGTGAGGGGATAATATTGACAAGATATTTAAGGTCTATGATTTTGCCTTGGAGATGCACAGTGTCCCTGAAATGGATTGGGGAGTTAGTCTCTGGAGTCACATTTCCAGTGAAGGGAGGGATGCACTGTTGGTCCTAGGGAAGGGATGCAGGCTGAGGCATCTACACATGAGAGGTATAGGCAGAAGTTTAGGGACAGCCAGAAGTTGGGTGGATGTTGGGGGCTACTTTTGCAAGACACTAGATGGCATGGTGAAGGACAGTGAAGCGATAATTACAAGGGGATGTACAGTTTGATTGAAGAGATCACATGTTCAGCAAATGTTTTAGAGGGCTGGGCCAACACCTATTAGATAGTAAGCTCACTGACATGTTGGAGCTTGCTAAGGTGGGAGACCACTGGCTCAGCAGTAGGGTCCGCGAGAAGGTATTGGTTGGGATAGACATACAACAGAAGAACGAGGGGAGAAATAACCTCAAAAACAAGTTCTATACAGGCCCCCAAAAGAGTTCTGAAGGGAAGGATTCTCATTCCTTTCTTGACCACAAAAAAGGGTGTGTTCTTTTAAAATTAGTCAGCATGGTTCAACCTGAACTGTTGTGAGTGCTATAGACATGGGCACAGAAAAGGAGACCCCAAATGTTTCAGAGGATACAGCCCCTCACTGGTGTGCAGTCTGCTGGGTTGGCTAGTGGTGCAATTGGGGAGGAGATTGTCCCAGTTAGCATGGGAATAGAGCAGAGGTTACTTTGGTGTCCCTGGTAACCAGGAGATTGTGCCCAAAGCAGACTTGCCTTTTTAAATACTTCTAAGTACAGGTGGTGGGTCACCACTGGTAAAGGCTTTGAGGGACACAGGAGCCAGTATGACTATTGTCAGGTGTCTGGTTCAGAGTATGTAATCACCAATACATTCCACCAGGTTGTAGTAGCAGACAACTTTGATATTCAATACACTGTTGTTCTGGTTCCCTTTAAGTGCTGGTTCCTCAAAAGTAACTGTGAGAACTGCCAAGCCGTTATATTGTCTGCTGGCAATTGACTTATAGCAAACCATCTTGTAAGAGGTGGAACTCCAGTCTCACCTGGAGATGTTGAGGTTGCCTGAGTTGGAGTGCCTGACTACTCTGTTCACAGCAGTTCGAGAGGGCAGTCAAAAAGTCCTAGAGCATGGAAAAATGGCCCAGGTAGCTGCTAAAACGGTAAAATTAAAGGGACGTAGAAAACCTAATCCTGAAACTCCCAAGATCAATAAGGAGGTTGAGACAGAGGTCAATGCCCAACAACCTACAGGGGAGGCCATTGCTGCCCTGGCTAGTTGGCAAGCAGAAGGTGGGTCATCCAAGGAAGAGTTCTGCAGAGTTCAAAAGGTTTGATACACTCTTGAGAGCCTGAGGCAGCAGGCTGAGGCCAAAGCAGCTGGTGACTCCTGTGGAGAACACCTACTCCATTGGAGAATAACCTCCTGTGTAATGAAATTAAGTCCTTGAGCTTTGAACAACCTGCTTGTTGATGGACTATAGTGCGACAAAGCTTTCCTACTGGGGCTCGTTTGTGACATACCACAGGAAGCACATATGGGGCAGGACAAGAACTTCCTCCAGTTTATCACCCACTCCTTTTGGCACAGGATACGAATGACCTTAGATGCATTCTGCAGGTCATGCCCTACCTTCTAGGCCAGTGGGAAGTCAGGGAAAAATCTAAAGGCACCGCTGGTTTCCTTAATTGTCATTGGCACCCACTTTAAAAAGGGTGGGCAACAACATTATTGGGCTCTGGACCCCAAGACTACCTTAGGCAACATGTTTATCCTGGTCTTGGTAGACCATGCCATTAGATAATCAGAGGCCATATCTGTGAGGACTGTAACTGTCCCTGTGGTTTCTGAGGCTCTGATGGGAATTTTTATCTTGGTGGAGTTCCCCAAATAGGTAGTATCTGTAGGAGCACAATCTTCATGCCCACCTATATGAGGTCAATGTGAGATGAGTGTGAGGTAACTTTCGTGTCCACACCTTTTCACCTTCAGACCAAAGGGCTTGTTCAAAAGTTCAAGACATTTAAAATCATGAGAGCCCATGAGGTGGAAGTGGGTAGAATAGACTTCCTTGCTTACTCACGGCATTCTGCCTTTCTCTGTAGTGTTCTGGCCGTGCGCGAGCCCGTAGCCTGCAGCCCGCCTCTGCCTCCGCCCCAGAGCCATCCCCTCGTACGTTCGACCTCCGACATAAAGGGAGGGAGGAGAGTGAGACAGCGCGAGCAGCGCGACCCGCGGTGCGCGGAGCCGCGGAAGGCGATTCTGAAACCGGCATCGATTGTGGACCCGGCCCGGAAGGAAAACGAGGTCTGCCAGAAAGCGAGTGGGGCCGGGGGTTCCCTGCACAAAGCGGCTGGCAGACGGGCCGGGCTCGAAGCGCTTTACAAGGCAGACACGCAGAGGTAAGTGAGGAGCATAAAACCCCAGTAGCAGAGTGGGACTGCGCTTCTTGGCTTGAGCAGTCGGGGGACCCTGTGACTTGTGGTTTTTAGACAACAATACAGCAGCAAATCAGTGGTTGATCTGACACCCCACCGAGGTTTATTTTTGTGCATAAGAAGAGCATAAGAAGAGCTAAAATCACAAGACTTGGGCAATAGCAGTAGTGGACCAAACCATACCGCTAAAGACTCCCCCCCCCCCTATCCCACACAAAGAAAAAGACCCACTAGCCCCAAGAGCAACATTAACACCGAGTGGAATCGCCAAGATGGCCGCAAAAAAAGGTCAACCACTCTCTACAGTTATTACTGGATCAGGGGGGTCTACCTTTGCCACGGTTGTCATCATCACCACAGGCACTCTTCTCGTATGACTTGGAGAGAGATGCCCTGGATAGCCTGATCCAACAGGACAGCCCAGCACCCTCGGAAGGGAAGGAGACAGGGTCAGAAATCTCCCAGAGCTGTAGGACAACCGAGAAAAGAATGGACCTTAAAAGTCTGCTGGGAACCCTAGATAACAGCTTGAAGCAAACTGACGAACTAAATACAACTCCAGAGATAAATCCAGATCTAAATCGGGACTTATCATCAATGTCTGCAGTCTCTATGTTGGATTTAATGTTGATTCTCCAAAAGACCTTACAAGGTCTACTAGAAGTAACCCTGTTTAATAATACGGTGTTAAAAAATCAAACTGTTTACTTAGGCAAAATAGAGGGGGAGCTGCAGGGGATAAGGGCCATCATGCCAGCAATGGTAAGACAATTCCCCGAGCATGAGTCATCAATACAGATACAGGAGGAAAGCAATGAACCACCCTTAAGGAAGGAGCTTTTTCCAAAGATTGCTGATAAAACACCAACACCAGAGAGAGATATTAAGGGGAAAAGTCAGCTACAAACTGATAACCTCCTCAAGGAGAGCCATCAAGTATATATATCAAAATGGCCTATGAGGATAATAAGGAGGCCAGAGCATAATAGATGTGGACATAGAAGTAGTGAAACCAAATTTGCAAGGGGTGTAGGTAAAAAAATCGTAAGTAAAAGGAAACAAACAATGGTCGAGGAAACGGGGATGGTAAAGGCAGGAGGTACACAGGGAAGAGTCATAAAAGGATCTATACACCATAGTATGACACAAAGAAAGGAAACTGCAAAAGGGCAGTTAAACGCGTCCTACAAAAGCGATTAACCACTACTTACCTGGCACCTAAAATAAATCACGGCGGTACAAAATATGAGCACTCCGACTCAGTGCACCCCAGACTACGATGCCAGCATGTATACTATATAGCACGCACTAAGGCTAAAATCAGACCTTATCCAATAGACATTTTATCTCCAAAGCTAAGCGCACGTTTGCACAGCACCTGTAGACACGCTTTGCATCGATGAAGGCACTGTGTCAACCACCACTGTGGAAAACCAGAATAATTGCACGTATCCTGCACTCTATCACTGCACTACGTAACAGGATAGTAATTATTTTATTCACTTTCCTTCCTTTTCCACAGATTTTGTAGCACCCTGAACTTTAGGTGTGCGTTCCAGAAGCCGATTTTTTCCTTCTGATGTCCAAGGATTTAGGGCTGGGTGTGTCTTTTAGGGGGCACATACCACCCACTTCCTTGTTTTGGTCCTGAGGAATACCGGGGACTTTCCCCTGATGGTAGAAACATGTCGACCAACACATAAAACAGAGATAAGTAGGTCGTAACTTCCCTACTACTATCTCAACTTTATTTTTAACTGTTGTCCAGTAACTTTTTTATTAAACTCTAAATAAAAGAATACCAGGACAATTTTAACACTTACACTCTTTTTTGTTTACACCCACATTTCACTACCAGCTCCACTGCAATTGCAGGTGTTGAAGCACACCCAAGTGACGCTAGGCCACTTGGGTGGGCCCCGATGATGAAGCAAGTCACCACCAGGTGGTGAGTGAGGGGTTTCCTAACAAAGGAACAATGTTTCCTGAGTTTAGACAAAAGCCTTCATTTACCCTCATCGGGTAGTACTCCTTCATTTTGTTCTTTCAACAGTTAAACGCGTCGCCACGGCTCAAGAGTTCGAACTCACAAAAGAACCTAGATAGCAATAACCCCCCAGCAGTGTCCAAAGTGACCGCGAGGCAATTGGGAGGAACTCTGCAGACCTGGGTCACAAGGGAGATTAGACCAGGTAGTTTGAATGAAAAAGTAGCTAAAGCTAATATGAAAGAAATATCCCCACTACCTAGGGTAAGAAAGGAGAAAAACGAGAACATGGAGTTATACTTTGAACAAATCCCGATAAGAAAAGGGGGAAGAATCTTGGAAAGAGGCCGCCCCTAAATAGGTCACAACTGCTGCAAGGTTTTGCAAAATGTCGGAACCTCAAAGCAATTGGAACAAACGACCTAAGGATACTGGGATTCAGTCAGGTCAGAGAAGGGAAAGAGATTACAAAAGTTACACTGTTTTCCAACCTGGGAATAGAGACGATCAAGAAAGCAGCAATGGAGCTACATAAGGAGGGAATAAGATTGATAGAGGAGAACGAAGTATTGGTAGACGTAGGTGAGAAGGAAGGGCAGGGACATCACTTCCTTAAATGCCACGCAGGTCTAGGAAAGAGACAGGTCAGGTTGTGTGAGTACGAGGTTGAGGATGGTGAGACGCCAGGAAACATAAAAATAACAGCAAATAATTCAAATATTGACCAGTGGTGGGGGAATTGAAGCAAGGAGTTAGAGCAGGCAGGCCCTTCACAGAAATTCATGGAAGAACAGGGGGAGGAAGGTTGGTTAGAGGACATTGAACGGGAAAAAGGTATGCCACATAGCATATGACTGGCCTCCTGGAACATAAATGGGTTAGGAGCGGATGAAAAGCAAATAAACGTAAATGAACTTGGAGAGAACGTAGAAATTATGTGTAACCAGGAGACCTGGTTATGTGGCAAGACTCTAATTTTCGATGGTTTCTGCCAGTTAATTCAACCTGCAAAGAAGAATAGATTTGGGCGTCCTGCCGGTGGAATAATGACCCTGGTGTCTACAAGAATTATGAAAAAAGTAGTGGAAATAACTGTAAGATGTAAATGGCTGCTGGTTTGTAGAATAATGTTATCAGAGTGTATAAATCTTGATACAATACTGATTAAAAATGTGTACATCCAATGGGCCTCTATGGAGCAATATGCGGAGTAAATGACCCTTTTTAAAGAGGATCTGGTTTCTCTATGTGAAAAGTACTGTAAGGACATTATTTTGCTTCTTGGAGATTTTAACCACAAATTACACACAAAGAATGTAGACTGCTGTTTCCGAGAATTACTTGAGGCATATGACATACCGCAGGCAATATTCCCTGAATGTTTACTAGGTGCAAAGGACACACAGTTGGCTAACTTCCTAGGAGCTAAAAATCTCTTCTGCCTAAACGGAAGGGGCCCCCAAGACTGTCCTGCCAGGAGAACATTTAAATTGGGTACACAGAGTTGCCCCATTGACTTTGTTTTTTTGGCACCCTGGAACTTCCATTTAGTCTCGGGGTTTAGCATCACAAATAGAGAAGGGAGTGACCATAATGTGCTTTCCCTAGAGTTTCCTGTAGTAAAGGTAGAATCCCGCCCTCAAGTGTTAAAGCAACAGATGGATTACCCTAGACGCTGTACAACTAAACTAACAGATGAATACATCGCAAGATTAATAAGGTTGCAACAAAATCTAGACGTACAGATAGCTAGTGAACAAACCCTTGACTGGCATGTAAGAAAAATCAAGGAGGTTGTCCAAATACTCTGCAAAGGATTAAGAGATGGTAATGGGGGAAATAACAAAACCAAAGTGAGTAATAGAAAGATAGGTAAACTAACAGGCTGGTTTACAAAGGAATGTCTAGAGAAGAAAGGAGAAGTCAGGAGAATGGCTCGCCGGTTTGCCCGAAATGGGAATCGGGCCAGTGGAAAGGCCTTGGTGGCCCTAAAAAGAGAGTATAACATGTTAACAAGGAGGGTAAAAAGAGAATTCAAAGAAGGATGTTGGTTAAAACTTCTAGAGACGATTGAAACAAGGAACCTACGCCAGTTCTGGCAACTAGTGAACTCAGCAGCAGAAGGCCACAAAGGGGCAATAACCTGCGTTGTTGAGGAGGCGGCCTGGGAGGAATATTTACCGGACCTGTATAGTGCAAAAATAGATCAGGAAGAGAACCTGTAAACAGACTTGAGCGGTCTGGTAGTAGGTATGAAACCTGAATTTTCTGTCGATGAGGTTATAAAAACGATAGAGTTTAAACCTTACGAGAGCGGCAGGCCCTGATAACCTCCCGGCACTGATAATTAAAACACAGCCAGACTGGTGGGCAAAATTCTTCGTGGATATGTTTCAAATAATCCTCGAAACCGGGAGAACCCCCGATACCTGGAAAGGGGCCATAATACGGCCTATACATAAGAAAGGGGATATGCATAGGCTTAAAAACTATAGGCTAATCAATTTACTTGACATTGGGGAGAAGATCTTTCTCAAAATAGTCCTAGGTAAATAAAAAACTGGGTAGAAGTAAACCTTATTATCCCAGTGGAACAGGGAGGATTTAAGGAAGGCCATTCCACAGTGTACCACTGCTATGCACTTTGGGCGTTGGCCCGGAAGTCGATAGAGCAAAGGGGAAACTTGTTCTGCTGCTTTGTCGACTTCCGGGCAGCCTTCGACTCAGTGGACCGCGGGAAACTTTGGGAGTGCCTGAATAAATATAATATCCCAACTGACCTATTAGCGATATTAAAAGAACTACATAGAGGAAACTGGGCCCAAGTAGTAAAAGATACACAGGGGGCACTTACAAGGAAAATAGCTATAAACAATGGACTCCGACAGGGATGCGTGTTAGCTCCTCTACTCTTTCCAATATTCCTAGCAGACTTGCCGGTAGTATTGGAGGTGGAGAAGAGTGCTAGCCCCAGAATGAGTGGCAAGAAAGTATCATGCTTATTGTATGCAGACGATCTTGTCATTACTGACCAGACAGAGTTGGGACTACAGAGGAAACTAAATGCTTTTAATGAGTACTGCAAGAGTAAACTGCTAATAGTAAATATGGACAAAACAAAGGTTATGTGCTTTGGTAAAAGGCCAAAGAGCTTTTGCTGGTACCTAGATAAAACTAAATTAGAAACAGTAAAAGAATATAAATATCTGGGCCTATGGTTTGAATCATCCTTAAAATGGAACACCAAAATGCTAAAGCTTCTTCCTCCATTTGTGGCTTGAAAAAATTCAATAAAACCTACGGAGATATGTCACACAAACCGATGATAAAAGCTTTCTTAGCCATGGTCCCCCCACAAGTACTATATGGGGCAGAGGTCCTATTCCTTAGTGGTAAAGGGGATTGGAATCGGGGAGGAAGGTAAAGCTGTAAAAACGCTACTGTCCTTGCCAAAGTCAGCCATGCTACAGGCAATTAGACTCGAAACAGGATTGATAGGGTGGAATACCCAGGCCAGAATGGCCGTGGCTAGATTTTGGAAACATCAATCTCTAGAGGAAGCTCAAAAAGTGTCACATTGGTGTAGGGAGGAAATACAACACAGCAACCTAAGATGGGCAGCGGAGGCAAAAAAGAAGATAAAAGAGACAGTTTGTTTCCTAGATGTGGGTACAACCCAAAACCCCTTAGAAGTAGTCTTTACAAAAGTGACACTTAGAGCACAAGGAAGGGAGCACTCGAGAATGCAGGACCTAGGTTATCTAAGAAACAAAAAATCTGTAAAAAACATGATAGAAGTATGGGAAACCGATACAGGATATCCATACCTAGAAGCACTCCCGAACTATGGATTTAGGTGGGATATTTTGAAAATGAAAATTGGCATTATCCCCTGGCGAGTGGAGGAGAAAGTCACGGCAGAAATGATGTACCCAGATGGTTTATGCAAATGCAGTATGGGGACTAAGTGTGAGATAATGCACATTCTTCTTGATTGTCTCATGTGTGTTAAAGTGAGAAAACGGATTCTGCGACCCATATTCATAAAATATGACACAAGAGTGAGAGCCCAAGCAATCAATTTAATGCTAAGAATGGAATATCTAGAAATAGCTATAGCTCTGGGTTACTACCTGAAAGAAATAAATCAAATGGTCAGGGGAAAGCTCAAAGAAGTGCAGTGAGAAATCCCAGTTACCCTGTATATAATAAAAGAAGAAGAGTAACTTAGGCGGGACAAGTCCTATGGGTTTTAATATCTTTTAAATCTCCTTACTGTAGTGGTGGACTGCTGAAGATAATGAATAGCCTTAACTTTAAAAGTCCAAGAGGATTCAGCTTTTAAGTAGAATGTTTTGTATGTTTTTATACCTTTTAAAGATTTTAACAAAAGCTGTATATTGTTTTACTAATAACTAATTTGTATAATACCCTGAATTTTACTCAATTTGGTTTTAAAGACTAAGGTCTAAATAAACAGAGTTTTCTCTCTCTCTCTCAAGTGGGATATCCTCTTGCCATGCCTTCTTTTCGAATACAGGGAGATGCCACAAAAAGGAATTGAGTTAAGTTCGTTTGAGCTCCTATATGGACACCCTATTAGGGGACCTCTCATTCAAGGCGTGGTGGGAGCAAGCTCTCAGGAAGATATAGTTAGCCACATGTTAGCTCTCAGAAATCAAATGCAGTGCTTCTGGATGATAGCCTCTGAGAACCCGGAAGCCAGCCAGGTAGTAGTGAAGCTCTGGCATGACTAGAAGGCCACTTTGCTTGAGTTTCAGCCTGGCCAGAAAGAGTGGGTCATGGTGGCAGTGGAGCCCAAGGCCATACAAGACCACTGGTCCGCTAGGAGATTCCTACCTGGTGGATCTGAAGACCCTCCGTAACCCCTTAAGGGTCCATCAGGGATGCTGCTTTAAACCTCAATATTAGAGTTCTAACGTCCCTATGCTCCTGGTGACCGGTGATGGGGTAATAGAGGAGTGTGACGTTCTGCATGATGTCCTATCTTTCAAGGATCAGGATGGGTCAGTGGAAAGTGTCTACCTCTCCCATTCCCTAACCCCAAAGCAGGTCAGGGACTGTCTCCACTTGCTGGGGGCAAATTGCCTCTTTGTTCACATTAACTCCTGGTATCACACATTTGTGCACTCATGAAATTGTTACTGGGGAGGGAATGTCTGCTAGGTTTAACATTTATAGGTTGACTGGGAGGGAGCCAGTATTAACTAGGAAATGTCCAACCCAATGGTACTGGGGCACAAAGTCACCCCACTGTGCACCTCCCCAGTACTCTGGTTCTGCATACACTATAGGGGGCTCAACTCAGTTATAAAGACTGAAACTAACAGTATCCCCAAACTCATGAGCTCATAAAAAGGTTGAAAGCTGCCATGTTCTTAAGTGCCGTTGACTTAACTTCTGGTTTCCTAACTGAGGGGGTTAAGGAGAGGGCTTCAATGCTGCTTACCTAGATGTCATTGATGTCTTTAGTTCCAGCTGGCAGGATCAATTGTTCCCTCTTCAGAAGGTGCTTCAGGCTCTGCTCTGGAACAAGCAAACCTGACTATCAAGGCCAGCAAGTGCCAGAAAGGGCAGGGGTCTGGGTGTATCTGGGTTACCTAGTGGGGTATGGTGTAGCCCCTCTAAGCCAAAAATGAGACTTTTCTGGCTTGGGTTCTCCCCTCCCAAATAAGCAAGATTACGGTGAGGGTCTCCCTGGGCCTCAATGTTTATTACAGGAGGTTTGTCAAGGGATATGGCACCATTGTTACCCCTTAACTGAGCTTACTTTGAAGAAGCAGACCAAAAAGGTGATCCAGACAGATGCCTGCTAGAAAGCCTTTGATGCCCTGAAGGAGATGGAAAGTACAGCATCTGTACACAAGGCCCAGACATCTCCAAGGAGTTCAAAATACAGGCAGACGGTTCAGAGAATACCACAGGGGCTATGCTTTTACAGCTGAATGAAAAGGGCTAACCAGTGATTGTACTACGTTAAACATGGCATAAATGGCTTACCCTCAATTTGCAACAAGTAATTTAGTTCCTAGTAAAGTGATACATGTACTCAGAGCCTGTACATCAAATACTATTAGTGGGCTATTAGTGGGCCTGCAGCATTTATTATGCCTCCCACTTAAGTAGCCCTTTAAAACATGCCTGCCATTGCAGCACATGTGCAGTTTAAAACTGCCAATTCGATCCTAGCAAAAAAAAGTTTTGCCAGGCCTAAATTGCACTTTTTAATACATATGTATCACCCCAGAGGTAGGCCCTAAACATCCCATAAGGCAATATGTATTGTAATTTAAAGATAGGACATGTGTTTTTATATTTTACATGTCCTTTCACTGAATACTCCAAATTCATTTCCACTGCTATGAGGCCATATTAAGTACTAACTTTTGATTAGGAGCAAGTAGAAATGTCATGCTTGATTTCAAAAGAATTTTCATTTACAATCTTCTTTAATGATAACTTTAGATTTTAATGGCAGGGTGGAGTGTATTTAAAACGTTGGATATGTACTTTAAAGTTGTTCATGTCCTGGTAGTGAAAACCTCTTAAATTAGTTTTTCACTACCACAAGGCTTACCTCTACGAGAGGATAACATTGTGTTACCTTATTATATTTAATATGTGATAACCTTTGCTTGAGAACAGGTAGACATGTCATGTTAAGTCCCTAGAGAATTGGAATTAAAATCCTCTTTAATAGGAAAGTCGAATTTTAAATCACAATTCTGAAAATGTCACATGTCGCTGGGTCTCATGAGAGTGAGTTGTCCTTGTGTATTCCTCCCAGACAGTGTGAGAAAGGTGGACTAGGTGATGGGCAGATGGGCTATCCTTCCAGTATAGGTGGGGTGGAGCTGTTCCTGCCCCACTTACATTTCAAAAAGCTGCCTCCAGCAAACCCACAAAGAAACTTGACCCCAGTCTATTGCTACCTTCAATCACTTGGAGCCTGAGCAGGAAAAGGAAGGTCATTTCTAGAAACAGATGTAGGGGTAGCCTAAAAGATTCTCCAATTCAAAGGTTGGAACCAGGTTTAAATATTGGATCATCATACCAACTGTTCAGCACATTTGCTAGACCTGAGGAGGACCAGCAGGAGGACTGCCTTGTACCTCAAAGGACTGCCCTACTGCTTGAGGCCTGCTTTGTACTTCAGAGGATGGAACTGTTGATACCAGAGGGCTGCCCTGCAGCTTGAGACCTGCTTTGCTGCTTGATCCCAGGACTACCAGAATGACCTTGCACCTGGCCTCGGCCTGGACTAAGTCCTTACCCTTCATGTGGTGCTCAACCAGCATTGGAAGTGGTGCTAAAGGTGCTTCTCTAGCCAAAACTTGGGACCTAGAAAAAGTTTCACCACTATGTGACCTGAGAACCGATGGGAGACGTGGAGCTACCTTCTAGTTGATCCACCCGAAGTACATCGCTGGTCGGCCTGACTTTGCAGTAGCTCCTCCTGTATTCTTCTCTATAGTAGCAAATCCTGTCCAGTGGGACATCAAAGATCTTGTTGGCTACAGCCTGCAGTGTCATCCCATTGGAGATTTTGGACTTCAAAAAAAGTCTGAATGTAGAAATCTTCACTGCGACTTTGCCTCCTCCTAGGACACTGCTGCCTGCTTGCTCTGCTTACCTTTCCCTTCTCAAGCACTTTTCTTCTGAATTTTGTGCATTCCGTATGGTAGGTAGGGCTGGGCATAGTTTGCGAAGTAGCGCTACGCATAGCTACGCGAAGTGCACTTCACACTACGCGAGCTACGAGGAGCACTACACGAACTGGGTAGTACCCTGTTCGCACTTTGCAAGATGCCATTTTCTTTAAATTTTTTATTAGTTTTATGTCAGCAGGTAGTTATACATAAAATAAAATGATTCATGAACAACAACAGAGGAAAAAAGAATAAGTAACAGTATGCAGATACAAATACAAATACAAGTCCGGCAGAACAATCATTCGTTTCTCTTATCTTCAAGCAGCGATAAGAAAGGAAAGAAAGAAAATACAGAATAATGTATAAACCCAACGACAATATTGTAAGCATTGATTTCTGGTGGAAGTTATCTATAATTAGGGAGCGCTGTCATATCCAATTAGCAATAGGAGCCCAACATTTTTGCCCAGCCGTCTTCCTTATCCGACCCTTGCTTTTATACACTGCATTCTCTAGTTGATAAATGGATAATAATTTTGTCTGCCAGTGATTAAAGGCTGGAGGATCAACATCTAGCCACCGGGAAGTTATACAAAACCGAAACACAGACATACTAATAAATAAAAAGCCTTCTTCCTCCACTGATCTTATTCCAATTTGATCTGTCTGAATTCCAAGAATTGCTAATTCAGCAGATAATGCAACTTGTATCCTTAAACTAGTATTTAAAAAAAAATTGTACATCCGTGATGAATTGAAGTAATTTAGGGCAGGTAAAAAACATATGAATAGAATCTGCAGCGATAGAATTACATCGGTTACATTTTTCTCCACTATTTACTTTCCATTTAGCTCGTTTAGCAGGGGAGTAATATAAATCAAAAATGGACATAAAATGTTGACTTTTAAACAAGCCTTTAAATAAAACTTTGCTAGACAACTCTATTGCTCTAAGTAAATCAACATTCTCAATTCCTAATTTCCTTTGCCATTTATCTATATAAACACACAAATCATCCTGCATCCTATTTACCATCATCTGGTATATTACACCAATTCTGCTGCTCTTTCTACTAGATTCTAGCATGTCAATTTTTGCAAATGCTCATTGTACTCAAAGGGCTTTTGCCTCCAAGAAGCTTCGAATTTGAAGGTATTTAAAGAAATCCATTCTTAGTATCCGGCACTGTGCAATCATTGAAAACGGCAACTTGCACAGTGCGGGCTGTAGTTTTCTACCGCTCGAATAGATTTTTACAAGAAGCATGCCTTTCAGGATTTATTTTTGTGCAGGAATATTTGCCTTCCTGCACAAAAACAATCCTGCCTGTAACCCAGGCACCCTTGCATCATGGTGCCAGGGTTCCTGCATTGGACCCTGGCACCACACAGTCTGCCAGCAGAAATTTGCCAGCAGAAATATGCCTGATATGTTGCGTTTCTGCTGTCTCTCTTTCATGCAACGCAGTGCAGCAACTTTACTTGCGGCCCTATGTTGGTTAAAATGTAAGTATCCCTCATAGTGTTTTTCAATGGTTGATGGTAAAGGTGATAAGGATTAGTTACTTACCTGTAATCCTAGTTCTCTTCCAGGGGTATACTCATCAAAGTCATAAGCACTGAATAGTCCCGCCCACGTGCGGGACCCCGGAGCAATAGCCAATAATATGCATATATCTACATATATTAAAGCTCCTGAGTCTCCCTCTCATCTCGGAATAGAGAGTTAAAGCACTCCAGGTTGGCAAAGGATTTTATTCAACACACAGCAACGCAGATGACAGACGCATTTCGAACAATGGTCCTTCTTCAGTGTCGCCGACATAGGGTCTGTGACGCTTATTTGTAACATATTCACAGAAACAGAGAGCGGACTTGGCGAAATGCATAGATTCACATTTACACGTAAGCAGCGCAAGATTAGGTTAGGTGTGGCAGCCATATTATACAAAGGCAAACATGATTGTAAAAAGCATATATGTGGATGATACACATTGATTCTCTTATATATATATATTTTGGAGAGTACACTTTTATGTACGGATAATTTAGCTTTATGCCTGTGCTGACTTTTACCACTGCCAGAAAGCAAATGATATCGCCGTGTATCGGCGTTGGTCTGGCATGCATAACCCCAGAGAAATAAATCTGTTTCTAGATAGCAACACGCTGTGTGTAAAAACATCAGAGACAGATCATAATATGGCCTACATATATATATATATATAAATACATATAAATACGCATAAAATAACCATATATATATAGATAATATGCATATACATATACATATGCAGCCCAAAATAACCATACTAGGCTCAAAAAACTGCCATAATAGCCTGTAAAAACTTTACATTTGCTAAATAAAGACATATAAAACACATTATATGATAATGTAAAGAAGAAAACACTGCCTAGGTTTTCTTTGAAACACAAAAACCTTTATTTTCAAAGGTAAAAACAGGCAGGATCATAGAGGCAGCTTTAGCCTAGATAGGCTGCATTGTAACAACAGACAAATCTGGCGCCGTGCCTTTAAGACCTCTGTGAGCCTCCAGGCTCCCATCATGCACCACAGGTGACAGTTAGGTCAGTTCTTTTGGACGGCGTATAACAGTGTGATAACTGCATGGGTAACATGTAAAAGAGATAGTTCTGATATTAGTCCGGGGAGGCGGGTGGGTGTGCTTATGACTTTGGTGAGTATACCCCTGGAAGAGAACTAGGATTACAGGTAAGTAACTAAACCTTCTTTTCCAGGGGATACTCATCAATAGTCATAAGCACTGAATAGAGTAGCAAGCCCATCCCATACCCTGCGGACCAATATCAGACTCTCTAAACGGTACACTCATATAGACATTACCCAAACAAATTCCTCAGGGATGCTTGACCAAGCTGAGCATCCGCCTGAGAATCAGAATCAAGGCAGTAATGGCGAGAAAAGGTGTGAACCGAACGCCATGTAGCTGCCTTACAAATTTCATGAACAGGAACATTTTTAAGCATTGCTATAGTAGCAGCTTTTCCTCTAGTGGAGTGAGCTCTCAGGTCTACCCGGGAGCTGTTTTCGTGCCAACTGATAACAAAGCAAAATGCATGACACAATCCATCTAGAAATGGTCCTCTTGGATGCAGGCAAGCCCGTATTCAGAGGACCTTAGTTTACAAACAAATGATCAGTCTTTCGAACACTTTTAGTTTTATCAAGGTAAAACTTCAAAACTCTTTTCAAATCCAAATAGTGTAGAGCTTTTTCAGCTGAAGAGCTCGGATTAGCAAAAAACGTAGGTAGTGTCACTGATTGGTTAATGTGAAAATCCGAGATTACCTTAGGAATGAATCTGGGATGTGTCCAAAGCACCACTCTATTCGCATGGAAAACGAGATAGGGTTCTGTAGCACAAAAGGCCTGAATCTCGCTCACCCTGCGTGCAGAAGTGATCGCTACAAGAAAGGACACCTTCCACGACAGATGTTGAAGGGAAGCCTTGTGAATAGGTTCGAATGGAGGACCCCTCAATTTAGACAAGACCACATTAAGCTCCCAAGGAGGTGAGGGAACCCTCACGGGAGGATACACTTTCCTGAGACCTTCGAGAAAATCCTTCACAACTGGCATTTGAAAGAAAGACACCTGGCCAGGGGACTTTTGATATGCTGTTATTGCTGCCAGATGGAACTTAATAGAGGAATACTGCAAACCTGCTTTGGCCAAAGAAAGTAAGTATGGTAACAGTACCTGTTCCTGACCTCGAAGCGGGTCATGTCCTTCAGCAGCACACCACATGAAAAACCGCTTCCACTTGAAAGCATACGTCTTTCTTGTAGAAGCTCTCCTTGCCTCTCTTAAAATGTGCACACAATCCTGTGAAAGGCCTAGATGTCCGTACTGGACGAACTCAGGAACCATACTGCTAGCTTCAGGGACGGCAGGTTGGGATGGAACACTCTGCCGTTCTCCCTCGTCAGCAGATCCGGACAGCAGGGAAGCCTCCTGTGGGGCACTTTGGATAGATGCAGGAGATCCGGGTACCACCACTGGCGAGGCCAATCCGGAGCCACTAGAATCATGTCTGTCATCGACTTGTACAGTTTCTTGATCACCAAGGGAATGAGTGGAATCGGTGGAAATTTATTTATTTATTTATGGGCTTATATAGCGCTATGAATAAACTCCCAAGGGAGTATCTCCGCGCTGTAACTGCAGGTACAGAACTGAAAAAGGAGCAGGTAGTTAAAATACTGTGAGCAGGAAAGCATTAAAAAGAACCAAACAGAAACGTTTTTAAATGTTTTCTGAATTGACGGTGGTCATTACATTGCCTTAATGACAACGGAAGCGAGTTCCACAGTTTGGGACCCACGACAGATAAGGCTCTACCACCCAACCTGGTTTTAGTGATTTTTGGAACATTTAGTAGCAGTTGGTCGCTAGATCTAAGGGCACGGATGGGAACATAAGGAATAAATTTGTTCGCCAGGTACTCAGGTCCCAATTGGTTGAGGCCCTTGTGGATGGTACAACAAGTCTTAAACTTCACTCGTTGACGTATTGGCAACCAGTGGAGCTTATAAAGTAACGGTCTGGAGGGAGATCTAGGGGGTGCATTTAGCACCAGCCTCGCTGCCGTATTTTGCACCACCTGCAAACGGTCCAAAACCTCCTCACTTGCACCTGCCAGGAGCCCGTTACAATAGTCGAGCCGGCTGATGATCAGAGCCTGAACAAGGGTTTTCCTATGAGAGTCAGGGAGGAAAGGGAAGATTTTACGAAGAAGGCCAATTACATGAAAGCAAGAACCTACAGTGATGTTAACGTTTTGCTTCATGGTTAGCTCTGGTTCCAGTCTGACGCCCAAGTTCTTGACTATTGTTTTTGGCACAGGGACCGGCCCTAGGTCAGAGGGCCACCATTCAGGGGACCATTGAATCCTGGCTTCACCAAAGAGCATCACCTCTGTCTTTCCCACATTGCATTGTAAAAAGTTGGAAGACATCCACCTTGCAACTGCCTTCATCCCCTCGGAAAAGGATTGTAAAATTTCCGGGGTAAGAGTTTTAAAAGGGAAAAGCAGCTGCGTGTCGTCTGCGTAGGACACTGGACAAAAACCAAAAGCTCTAGTAACACCTGCCAAGGGGGCCACATAGGTGTTAAATAGCGTTGGGCTCAAACATGAGCCCTGTGGTACCCCCTTGAAAATGTTAACTTCCTCCGATTTAAAGTCACCCATGATGACAGATTGGGTGCGATTGGAGAGAAAGCTTCTGATCCAGTCCAGTGCCCTTCCGCCGATTCCACTCGCAGACAGTCGTTCGATCAAGATGGTGTGGGAAATCGTATCGAACGCTGCCGATAAATCCAGTAACACCAGGACAACAGAATAACCTCTGTCCTGGTACAACCGAAGATCGTCTGTTACCGACATTAGAGCTGTTTCAGTACTGAATTTAGGTCTGAAACCTGACTGCGAGGGATCTAGACTACCAGAGTGTTCTAGGTAGGTGGATAGGTGTTTATTGGTGTGCTTTTCGATGATTTTCCCTAAGAAAGGTAGAAGGGAAATGGGCCTCAAGTTGGACATGTTAGACCAAGGAATGGATGTATTCTTCCTAATAGGTCTAACTAAGGCTTTTTTCCAGGCCAATGGGACCACTCCAGATGCAATTGATAGGTTTACCAGTCTTAGCACATCAGGACCTAGTAAACTCCCCAGCGGACCCATAAGTCTGGCTGGTAGTAAGTCTGCCGGGCTTCCACTTTTAATATCAGAAAATAGTTTCTGAACTTCCAACAATGATATTTCAGGGAATTCGTTAAAAGCACAAGTGTTGGTAGAAGTTGTCAGGGTGGAGGTCCCAGTGTCTAGACTAGTTAAGTCAGGACCCAGTGCTTTTATTTTATCATAGATGGCATCAATTTTCTCTGAGAAAAAACAGGAAATACTATCACACAGGGATTGTGAAGCCATGTCAGCACTTTCGCAAGCTGTTGGTTTTACGAAGGTGTTGACAATTTGATATAAAACTTTAGAGTCATTACCAGCAGCATCTAACTGAGCAGTAACATAGTTTTTCCGTGCTAGCCGCAGGGCTTTATGATAGATGTTGAGGTTGACTCTATAATAGTTTTTATCTTCCTCCCTGGCAGATTTTCTCCATGTTTTCTCAGACTTTCTCGCCAAGCGTTTAAGACTACGTAATTCCTCCGAATACCAGACCTCCTGTTTCCTAGCAAGTCTAGGTTTAAAAGTTTTTATCGGGGCAATATGCTGTACTGCAGCATCAACTGCATGCTCCCAATTTAAAAGGGCAGTATCAATATCATCTGAACCGTCAATTAAAGATGAAGAGTATTTGTGTGCAAAATTAACAACGTTAACTTTATGCCACTGCCTACGTGTAGATTGAATATGAATACAGGGAGTGGGACGGGGATCATTAATAGGCATAGAAAACGCTAGCACAAAATGGTCGGTCCAAGGATATTGCCTAGGAGCACCACATTTTATACCAGGAAAATTCGATATAATCATATCCAAAGTATGTCCTGCTTGGTGCGTTGATCCACTATTGCATTGTTGTAATCCTAAGAAGGAGATGTCAGTGAGGAAGGACTGAGTCTCACTATTGACCTTATCCTCACTATGGAAATGCGTAGAGTAATTTCTCTGACCAGTCCATCCATAGAGCATTCCCCTTGGACCCTCGTTGTGGGTATCTGGACGCGAAGACGCGGCATTTTGCGTTGTCGGCGTCCGCGAAGAGATCGATTTCTGGTGTCCCCCAGGCCTTGAAGACATCTCTTATCACTTCGTCTTTTAAGACCCAGTCGTGTGCTTCTGCGAAGTGTCTGCTTAGATCGTCTGCTTGGACGTTGAGGACACCGGGCAGATGGACAGCTGAAATTGTCTTACCCCGAGCCAGAAGCCACTTCCAGATTGCATGCACTTCCAGCGACAGAGGTCTGGATCTCGTTCCGCCCTGCTTGTTCAGATAGTACATCATTGTTGTATTGTTCGTCTGAACAAGCAGAGAGGATGACGTGAGTGCTGGGAAGAAAGCCTTGAGAGCCAGATGTACCGCTCTGAGTTCCAACATGTTTCTGTGATACAGTCTTTCTTTCTCTGACCACACTCCTTGAACTTGAAGGGACCCCAGATGGGCGCCCCATCCCTGCAGGGACGCATCTATCACCAGCGATCGTCTGGGCATGTTCTCTTGAAAAGGCACTCCCACTATCAGATGACTCAGCTGCATCCACCATTGAATGGAGATCCGTACTGACAGAGGTAGTGACAGCTTGTCTTCCCAACGGTTTGAAAACTGGGACCACTGATCCTCCAGCGACTGCTGTAGAGGTCTCATATGCAGCCTGGCGTTCGGAACGAGGAAAATGCACAACGCCATGGACCCTAGCAGAGACGAGATGTTGGTTGAGGATTCTTTAGTAAGGTTTGACACTTGAGGAGAATAGAGGATAGTCTCTCCTCCGAAGGATACGCTTTTGCGTCTTTTGAGTCTAGAAGTGCGCCCAGATAGTGTATCCTCTGTGTGGGGTTGAGGATAGACTTTTTGAAGTTCACGTGCAGGCCCAACCTCCGCAGCTGATGTATGCAGAACGTGAGATGTCGTTGAAGCAGACTCGGGGACGCACTCTTTAGCAGCCAATCGTCTAGATAGGGATAGACGAAAATGTGTCTTTTCCTTAGGAAAGCCGCTACGACTGCCATGCACTTTGAGAAGGTGCGAGGAGCTGACTTTAGCCCGAAGGGCAAGACTGCGTACTGGTAATGACTGGTTTGTATGCAAAACCTTAGAAACTTCCGATGCTTTGGGGTGATGGGGATGTGAAAATACGCATCTTGAAGATCTATGGAGCACATCCAGTCCCTTTGTTGCAGAAGTGGAATTATTTGATGTAACGCCAGCATTCTGAACTTTTATCGCCGAATGAACTGATTGAGGCACCTGAGATCAAGTATGGGCCTGAACTCCTTGTTTGGACCTTTCTTTGGAACTAGAAAGTATCGGGAGTAAATGCCTTGTCGACGCTGTGCCCTTGTGACTTCCTCGATAGCATTCTTTACAATTAATGTAGACACCTCCTGCTTCAAAAGAAGAAGTCGATGGAACACAGACTTTTGAGGAGGAATGGAAGGTGGAGGAGACTTGAATCTGATTGCATATCCATTTTGCACAATATTCAGCACCCATTTGTCGTTTGTGATGTTTTTCCACTCGTCCAGGCAAAAACGAACACTTCCCCCCACCGGAGTGGGTAACGGGCTCAGGGGAAGCAAGCACTCACTGTTTTTGTTGCTGCCTGAGTCCATAGCTTTGCTGTCCTTCTCAGGGGGCACAGAGGATGATGCCGCTCCTGTCTGATTCTTACGAGCCGCTGAGACGATGACTGAATCAGGTTGTGGCTCAGACCTAAGAAATAAAGGATCATTGTCCGGTGCCTTATATTTCTTTGTGATCCGCAAAGGAACAGCTCCTAAGGATGCCGGGGTTAAGAATGTGTGCTCCGCAGGTTCCAACAGACCCGGGACCAGAGGAAGCAAAGACCTTGATGTCAGCTTCTGATGTAAGGTCTCGAAGATGACCGTTGTCTTAGCAGTAGAAACAGGCATCTTGATATGAAGTTTCGCTGCACCACGACAGAGAACCTCATTAAAAGTAATCATGTCATCAATTGGTGAAATCCTACTCGGAGGAGTTGATGACAGCGTTGGAGAGTAGTTCCTCTTTGAATTCGTAGACCTTGTTGAAGATCTAGTATCGCGTCTTCTGGAAGAGTGACGACGAGAAGACCTAGGAGATGGTGAAGCACGCCTCCTCTCCGATGGAGACTTTCTCGGTGGAGTACGCTCACGTCGTATCGCAGAGTGTACCACCCGTACCAGAGGTGACCTTGATCTAGCAGACACCGGAGACCTGGAACGAGACCTTGGAAGGTTAATTTTTCTTATCTTCCAGTCTCTGATCTCACCCAGCCATCGTGGAGAGATGTTAGCCCCTGTAGGCGAAGGTGCTCTTGAAGGCTCTGGAGAGATTTGTACAATCCGCAACTCAGGTGAGAAAGAGGACCTCCCAGAAGACCCAGACACCTTAGAACGGTCTTTGGACACCGTTCTAGGCCTTTTTGCAGCAGGAGACGTCGACGACATCCTCTTCGACGTCGATTTCCTCGGCGTCGACTTCCTCGGCGTCGACTTCCTCGGCGGCGACTTCCTCAGCGGCGACCTCCTCGGCGGCGACCTCCTCGGTGGCGACCTCCTCGGCGGCGACCTCCTCGGCGGCGACCTCTTCGACGACGAATGCCTCTTCGGCGTCGAGGTCAGGCGTTTCGACGGCGATGATTTTCTCGGCGTCGTGTGCCTCGACGCCGCATGACTGGGGCTCTTCGACGTCGAAACCTCTGCCCGGTTCGACGTCGACATCATGGCACCTCTCGACGGTGACCTTGACTGATGTTTCAAGCCTCTCGACGGCGACCGTCGATGTCGGTGAGACGACGTCGAGTCCCGTCCCCTTGCAGTCGTAGGCGAGCCAGACCGGGACCGCCTACGCTCATGTCGCTTCTCACCTTGCTTCGACGGCGAATTCTTCTTCGACGTCGAGGGATGCTTCGACGTCGACGTATGCCGCGACGGTGATTTTGATGCCGATTTTGAGCACACAGGTACCTTGGAAGAAGATCTGTCTCTTGAAGTTGAAGGAGACCGATGTTTTCTCTTCTTCCCTTTGTCCTTGTGCTGAGAAGAAGGCTTCCTAGAATGAACATCTTCTCTTCCACTCACAGTTTCTCCTCTGTCATACAGGGACTGAAGCCTGCTCTTCTCTCTCTCTCTCAAAGTCCTACCTGAAAGTTTGCTGCAGTGGTAGCAAAGTTCTGGCTTGTGAGAAGAAGGTAGGCAAGCAACACAGACCGAATGAGGGTCTGACTTAGCCATTTTTTTACCACAGGCCGGACACTTAGCAAATAAGGCCGGCATTATGACTGGAAAAATAGCCAAAAAACTAACTGTAAAAAATTGTTGGATTAGTCAGATAATGACTAAAGACGTCAAGTAAAGACGAAAAAATTAGAGAAATACCAGAAAAAAGTTAAAATATATCACCAACTGGCGAGCTCAATGCTCCAGGATCCTCACAGAAGGAGCCGGAAAAAATAACTGACCTAACTGTCACCTGTGGTGCATGATGGGAGCCTGGAGGCTCACAGAGGTCTTAAAGGCACGGCGCCAGATTTTTCTGTTGTTACAATGCAGCCTATATAGGCTAAAGCTGCCTCTATGATCCTGCCTGTTTTTACCTTTGAAAATAAAGGTTTTTGTGTTTCAAAGAAAACCTAGGCAGTGTTTTCTTCTTTACATTATCATATAATGTGTTTTATATGTCTTTATTTAGCAAATGTAAAGTTTTTACAGGCTATTATGGCAGTTTTTTGAGCCTAGTATGGTTATTTTGGGCTGCATATGTATATGTATATGCATATTATCTATATTTATATGGTTATTTTATGCGTATTTATATGTATTCATATATATATATATATATATGTGTAGATATATGCATATTATTGGCTATTGCTCCGGGGTACCGCACGTGGGCGGGACTATTCAGTGCTTATGACTATTGATGAGTATCCCCTGGAAGAGAACATTGACATATAAGGAGGATTACTGACATTAAGGGGCAGGTTTACAATGATTTTGCATCAGGGTTGCATCACTTTTGTGGTGCAGCCCGATACAAAACCATTTTAGCTATTGAGTAATCCAACAAAACCACTTTGCATAGCTTTGCGTGGTTTAATAGGTAATGCAAACACAGTACATATAGCACTGCCCTGCATTAATTTTAGCTATTGAGTAATCCAACAAAACCCCTTTGCATAGCTTTGCGTGGTTTAATAGGTAATGCAACGCAGTACATATAGCACTGCCCTGCATTAATTTGAGCTGGAACGCTGTTTCTTTGGTGGAGCATGGGTGATACCATGCAGCCACCCAAGGATTTTGGCGCCTTCCCGGTTTAATAAAACTAGTAAACCTAGGAATGCGTCAAAAAGCTATGTCTCCCTAAAGAAGGCGTAACAAGGAAAAATATGTTTATTTCTCCATGTTACTTCTTCTTTATATACATGCCGCATTCTGCTGCCCACAGAGAAAAGCAATATGCCTCTAAGGATTGTTTTAGTGCAGGAATACATCCCTTCATGCTCGACCTGGGTGGAGTTTGCAGAGTTCTAATACGTGGAACTCCACAAAGTGCTGGAAATGTTTGCTGCCCTTTGCAGAGTTCTGCAAGCGGCGGAGTGTGGTAAGTCCTGCTACTCATGCTGATTTGTAGCGCTGGGAGTTTGGCCCATGCTTCAAAATCAGTGAGTGCAGCACCACACACAGGGCAAGATGGCAGTGCTTTGTTCTGCCGCTCAGAAGATGTTGTACTTGAGTAGCAGCTTCCTCAACGAGGGTGGTAGTTTTCTCAACGCTAGCAGTAGCGAACTGCCTTGACTTCCTGTGTTAAGAAATCTCACAGGGAGGTGGTCTAGTGAATGATTTTCCTCACTAGCGCTCATCAACTTAACATTGGGGTGCTGCGCGAAAGGAAAATCTTTGCTCCACGCCACTTCACTGGGTTTTTCAGAACTCCGTGCTCCACACAGAACACGGAGTAGGCAAAACTCTATGAACTCTGACAACAGAGCAGAGTTCACTGCCCACCCCTACTTCCTGCACAAAACGAATCCTGCCTATAAAACAGACACCCGTTACACCATGGTGCAAGGGGGCCTATGTGGCACTAGAAAGCACACAGTGCACCAACAGTAAGAGACTGCAGAAATGTTCTAGGTCTACAACTGTCTCACTATTAACGGAACACAGCGCAGCAACTTTCTTGCTGCACTTCGTTGTGTGAAATGTAAGACAATAGCCGCCAAGAAAAAAATAAAGAGTCATTACACAAGATAAACAACCCCAAACATTCTTTTTAAATTAATCTTCAATGGGTAAACGTGACAGGAAGTTCAAATCCTAAAGTGTTTATTCTTACTAAAGACAGCTAGTGGGGGAGGAGTAAATGCTCTCACATATCTGTGGATTTGTCAAGGAAATGAAATAAACAATCACAGAATGGTAACTTATTGTGACTGCACTTCCCACATTCATCTGCACTTCTAAACTCCATTGAAACAGGCTTAAGTGTCTCTCAAAGTGCACAGAGCATTCAAATTGCTCATGAGTTTATTAGGACAATCAAGTCTTACAAAAGTGAAAAATAAAGATATCTAAAAGTTTATTTTGGAAATTCACAAATGTTCTAACTCATAACTCTGCACATGCACATTCTTTCACAATGTATACAGTCCACTCACATGGGGCGGGAGGAGGTAGGTGTTCACAATTGAAGTAGCGAAACCCACAAAGATATTATGAATAGACGTGTTATTTATGTTTATAAAATAAAAATCATCCATTTCTTCGTTACATACGCCTTTGTTACTCTAGCCTGTTGCTCGCTTAGCCACGCCACAAGCCAACATTTGCTGCGCTTGACGGGTGACTCTCTCACTGCCTAATAACGTTTTTACCGTAGCTTGTATTTTAATCAATTGTTCTGTAATAACTGTCATTTGAATTTGAATGTTTGGTGGGAGGGTGGGACTCAAACTCTGTTCACACCAATTTTAAACAATAGACACGGAGCTGTGCCATTTTGATGGGTGAGCGCTCTAGTTGCCTCTCACTTAAGAATAAAAGCAGTGGTGCTGCGAAGACGCATGCAGCGGGCCCGCTGGCTGCGGCGCTCCAAAGGCGTGCCCAAGGCAAGCCTGTCTGCACCGGCCAGCGTCCTGGAGGCTGCTGGCGCCAGCCCTGCTGCCACTTTTCATACACATCATGGTAAGCGCATTACCTCCAGCAGAACCACGCTGCTCAACATTGGTAAGGCATCCCGCTGCCCTAATAACGCCAATATAAATACCGTATTAACTAATCTAAAATATTCACACTGTAACTGGGTGGCACCTGATAACAATTGGTGGAATAACCCTGGGAAGGCAGTTAACGCAGATAGGGGTCTTAGCAAGGGCCCGATGATTAACCAAGGTTGGAACTATAAAGTATATTTACTTAACACACGCTCTTTGCGAAAGCATGAACTTCATGTTTTTGAGCTGCTACAAGATTCTAGCCCAGACATAATGTTTCTTATGGAAACATGGCTCACCAAGGCCTCTAACCCCACCATTGCTAAGGCCATCCACTCAGGCTAGCAGATTTTTTAGGAAAAATCGTTCTGTTGGCAAAGATGGAGGAGTAGCAATCATTTTTAAACAGGAAATTTCCTGCAATATTGTCCCTATGCGGGAGTTGGACGGAGCAGAATGCCTGGGTTTTCACTGTGCACTGTCAGTTCACCAATCCCTGGCCGGAGTCTTAACATACAGGCCCCCAGGGCCAGCTGGGAATTTCCTTAAATCCATCAACGAGGTAATCTCAACTCTAGTTCTTAAGTACAAGCACTTTTTTGGTACTGGAAGACTTTAACATTCATTTGACAAACCGTTGGAACCTGAGGCCATTTTATTGACTGAGTCCCTTGCCATCTTTAATCTGTCCCCCTTTGTCTTTCACCTCACTCATGATAAGGGTCACACTCTTGACCAAATATTTTCTAACTCAGAGCTCAAGATGGATTTGCCCTTGCCTTTTGTATGGGCAGACCATTACCTTGAAGGTTTTAAGCTGTGTAGGACGTCAAGAAATCCTCAATTTCTTGATAAGCAAAGGGCAAATACCTAAAGACTCTTCCACCGAATAACTTCAGCAGCTCTGAGTGAAGCATTAGAACATCACCCACTCTCATTAAGTGGCAACCCAGAGAGTGATGCTCTTTGCCTGGAGAATTGGCTGCTGGAACGCACCCACACGCTTGCTCCTATGCCCACCTGCTCTTCCAAGCCAACTAGAATTTCTGCCCTTTGGTTCAATTAAGTCCTCAGGCAGAGTAAATGCTCCTGCAAATGCCTAGAAAGGGTATGGCGCAAAAACTTTAATCTAGAGGACAAAGCTATTTAGTTTTTTTTCGGTCAAAATTGAGTCATCTGGCAGTAAGGGAAAGGACATTTTTTTAAATTGTGCAAGCCTCTTTTTGCCGCTTTTAGCCACCAGGTCTTTTACATCCTCTATGGAATGGACAAGCCAACTTGCCTCCTTTTTCCGTAATAAGATCAGAATCATCCAAGACTCGTTCGCTGAGAACCTCTCGACGGAGGGGATGAACTTTAAATTTCCAACATCTGGAGCCCCTGTAGAGGGTCCATCGATAATACAGTTTCCCCCACTTCAAATGGAGATTTCCTTGGAGATTATGAGAAACCTTAAATCTGGCTCCCCCTCAGACCACTGTCCAGCAAATTTGCTGGCCTTGATGGCCGAGGTCGTTAATACAGCTGCTAATCAGGTCCTAATGCCTAGATGCATCATTCAGAATTGCATTCGCAAACGGTGCGAATCGCATAATTCAGCCGTTTGCGAATGCAATTCATGGTTTTGGGATGCATCATTTTTGAAGTTGGTTTCACATTTTTGGGGATCGCAAAAGTAATTGCGATTTCTTAAATAATTCGCTAAATTTGCGAATCGCATTTTATTTGCGAAAAATGCTATGCATGAAAATTCGCTATTTGCGATTTGTTAAGAAATCGCATTTTGGAATTCTTAAAATTAGAAGAAGTTGAACCTGGTGCTAATTTAACTAACTTTTTGCACTACAGCTGACAATCATTATTGCTGCATATAAGGACCTCATAGACCTAGAATGTGCTTTTCAGGATGGCTGCACTTTACTTTTTGGCTCGCAGGCAGAGGTTGAGAGTAGCTGCAGGATGGAGGAGAAGGCTCATACAAGAGAGAATCTTCAGAGTGCGCATAACCTTACTAGGGCAGACTGAATCAGAGATATTTGCTAAGTATAGGTTGAATGCTAATTTAATTTTAGATTTAATTCAAGAATTGGACCCAATTTTGCAGAGGCAAACACGCAGAACACAAGCAATACCAACCCATGTGCAGGTTTTGTGTTCACTGCACCTCCTTGCTTCTGGGTCATTTCAGGGTGTAATAGCCATTGCTGGTGGTGTCTCCCAGAGTTCACTTTCCAGATTTTTTAATGCCTTTCTAAATGCCATGTTACAAAGAATAAGGCATCATATTAAATTTCCTAGCACACAACAGGAGTTGATGAAAACCAAACTAGATTTCTACAACATGGCTCAATTTCCACGTCATTTGCTGTGTAGATGGCACACATGTTCCCATTTGCCCACCCTCTGAAAATGAGTATATTTTTCGCAACAGAAAATGCTTCCATTCCCTTAACATTCAAGCAATTTGTAATTCCAAAACCATTATCACAGACATAGTTGCAAGTTACCCTGGAAGTGCCCATGACTCCTACATTTTTAGACACAGTGCCATTCATGCTAGACTGCTTGCAGGGCAATTTGGTGATGGATACCTTCTTGGTAAATATTTTTTTTTAAATTGAAAGACACTTTCCCTTCATCTTCACACATTTCATCTGTGCAATTTTAAAATGCCATTCTTTTCTATTACAGGAGATAGTGCCTATGCAGTAAGGTCTTATATCTTAACACCATACCTAAATCCAACTTCCAGGAAAGAGCAGCATTACAACCAGGCTCATATAACAACCAGGAATGTGATAGAAAGGACCTTTGGTGTGATGAAATCTCGCTTTCGAATACTTCATAAGACAGGTGGAGCATTACAGTATCAACCAGACATTTGCTGCAAAATAGTTGCAGCATGTGCAATGCTGCACAATCTAGCAACTGAGAGAGGCATAGAACTTGATGAAGAAGATGTTTTACCTCAAAATGACAATCAGCCTCCTCAACCACAAGCAAGAGCACATGGACCAGAGGCAGCCGAGGGGAGAAGGAGAAGGGCAGAGATCACACAGCATTACTTCTGAATGAGGTAGGAAACATACTCTGTTTTTTTTGTTTTTGAAAATAATGAAAATTTTAATTCAAAGTCAAACATAAATGCATTTAATTCATGGACTGTGACTGTATTTCAAACTTTATACTGTACTTTAAATCAGAAGTGTTGAAAAGAATTTTTTTGACCCATAGCTAACTTTGACATTATTAATACCAATCAAGAGGCATCACAGACATAATGTAATTTCTTAGGGCCACGCACTCCTAATGCCTTCCCTGCATTTTTTTCAATCTGTATGACCATATTACTTGTATCATTCTGCTTTCTATTACTGCGCCGTGTGCCACTTAAGCAATGCTCAAGTGTGCCACTCACAGCACTGCTGGCACCACTCTCCCCCATTGATAGTTGCTTATCTGGGGATACATTAGAATGTAAATTTCCAGAAGTATCATAGATAGTCCCCATTCCCTTTTGAATATGTTCAAATGATTTCATCAAGAGTACCTGTGTTGAAAGTGTCTGTTTGCAGAGGCCACTTGTACAATTGGAAAGGCCAGCCATTTGCCTGTTAAGAGCCTGCATGTTGGTCAGTAGTCGTACCTGCCTTTTGCCACTTATATTTTGCTGTTTTTGCATCAATGTGCACATGGTCTCCAAAGAGTTGGCAATGCGGTCAAGCTTCAATGAAGATGTTTCATGGCCTGTCTTCATTGCATTTATCATTTTATTCATACTGCTCGATAAACAACCCATTTGTTTGCTGATATGTCCAAGTTTACCTTTAATTATTCTAATGTCTTTCCCTTGCAGGCGCTGTACCTTGAGGATTTTGTCTTCCACAAGATTGCCAGTGATGGGACCCTCTCCAAATTGACCACTTTCTGTCACATTACGACTGCGCAAAGAAAACTGCTGAAGTCTCCTTCGCCTACTCAGCCTTCGATTTGTGACTGTTGTAGTGCTTTGAGGTTGCCTTTCAATTACATTACATTGTCATTCTGCTCTGTTTCAGAATCAGTTTGCAGCAGTTGTCGCACTCTCTGTCTTTCCCCTGTTTGTAAATTGGATGCTGATGTGCTAGGGGCATTTCCCTCTTCTGTTTCTTGAACATCTTGGTTGTTGAAATCCCTCAAATCACGCTCAATTAATTCCTGCAGTGCTTCTATGATTTAAAAAAATGCAAACATGATGTTATTTAAAGTTTGCACTTTCATTTACATAATTAATAAAATGTGACATTCTACACAATCACATGATCCCAGTCTAATTCTTAATAGTTCTTCGTAGTAATAAAGTGTAAAATACAAATTATTGTTTGTGTACATGATGGACTTTGAAAAACTACAACTCCCATAATGCACTGCTTTCAGTTTCCTAACATTGAATAACTGTTGTTGGTGAAACACAGATAAGATATCAAACACAACAGAAATGCAATGCTGTTATTCCAACTTCTTTCACAAAACTCTTGCAATTTCTAGGCTCCAATCAGAGAATCAAAAGCACATACAATTCACTTACCTTCAGAAGGAGTTGGAATCTCAGAAGTATCAATGTCTATCACTCCAACTACAGCCTCAGTCAACAGTGTGCCTTCCACCATGTCTTCCCTGGGTGTTCCACCTCCAGTTTTCTTTGAAGATTTAATCCTGTTTGCTAGCTTCTCTTTTGCATGACTGCGCAGGTCATACCATCTTTTTGCCACTCCTACTGCATTAACCTTTGCTTGTATGGCAATCCGTAGGTTTCTTTTTACAGCTTCAGGAACCTTCAGAGACAGCTTACCAAAAAGCTGTTCCTGTCTTGCAGTCACCTCATCAATAAGAATTTCCAACTCTTGATCAGAAAACTTAATTTTCCTTTTCCTGGCTGGCCCCTCTTCAACAGGAATCTCCTTTTCCATTTTTCAAAAGATTTCTCAGGCACACACAGCAGCAGCAACCTCCTGGGAAAGCTCACAAAGCAAACTGCCAAACCTCACCTTCAAAAAAGGGAGCAGCTGTGCCTAAATGCTGTACTGGCTTTCAGGCAGTTGATTTAATCAAATTCATCATGTGTGTAAAATCGCAATTTGCGATATCGCAATTAATAATTCACTATTTTACTGCGATTCGGTAAAATTTGCGAATTTTACCGAATCGCTATAAAATAAAGCCCTCAACCAACCCCTTGGCAGCATACAATTATAGACCTATCTCACTGCTCCCGTTTTTTTTCGAAGACTCTAGAGAAATAGGTTCATTCAGTGATTTCCGAATATGTGGGAAAAAAAATCTCCTCCATCAGAGCCAGTCTGGTTTCAGATCCAATTTTAGCACAGAGACAGCTCTGCTTCAAATCTCAGAGTCCCTCAAGGCGAAGCTGGATAAGGGGGGTAAAGCTGTGTTAATTTTGCTGGACCTCTCTGCAGCTTTCGACAATGTGCCACATGTCCGACTCTTGCACAGATTAAAGGAGTGCAGTCCTGTTGGCACGGTTCTAAAGTCTTTTTCCTCCTTTTTGGAGGATAGATACCAAGAGGTCTGTTCTCCCCCTTTTGCCGCTCCAATTCCGTCTATGATGGTGGGTGTCCCTCAGGGCTCAATTTTGAGCCCCACACTTTTCAATATTTACACGTCTCCCCTTGCTCCCTTGGCAGAAGCTTGTGGTGCTATAATAATCTCCTATGCTGACGACAGGCAGCTTCTGTTCACCTGTGGCAAGGGTGAGGACTTTGTAGGTGAGAAGATCAACCAATGCTTGATTAGGGGTTTTGCATGGCTTAGGGAGAAACAGCTCAAATGCAAACCAAAGAAGCCAGAGGTAATTTTCTTCGGATCTCCACCTATGGATAACTGAAAACAATGGTGGCCATCAGACATTTTGCCACCCCTCTTCTCCGTTAGCACGGTTAAGAACCTGGGTGTCAAGTTGGATGATACTCTATCTATGAAAGCCCAGATCCAGTCAGTCGCAGGATCCTGCTTTGGCCTCCTGCAGATGCTCAGGAAATGTATTCACCTCCTGCCTCTTGACCACAGGAAGACCGTTGTCCAAGCTCTTATTGTTTCAAGACTGGACTATGTTCTATATCTAGGCCTCCCAGAATACCTACTGAGTAGATTGCAGGTGGTCCAGAATGCGGCCGCCCGGGCGGTCCTCTTGCTTAAACCTAGAACCCAGATCTCACCTCACCTGAAAGCATTGCACTGGCTTCCTGTGAGGTAAAATAATTTGCTTTAAAGCCTTGGTCTTGGCCTTTAAGGCACTACAGGGCATTTTCTTCCCTATGCTGAGACCTTTTTTGGCAACTTCGGATGTAGGCCTCTATAACTTTTCCCACATAAACTTTCCATGGCAAATGTGGGTGCTTTTTTCTTAACATCATGAAGATACTAAGGATATCCAGGTTTTGTGGATTCCCACACAGGAGATTGAGAAAATAGTCAAAATATAACTACATTTAGTTTTTGGGGGGGAAAGTGAAATGAATTGATGTGCCAGAAAATGTAGATTTTTTCTTTAAATTGGAATCAATTAAAGGGGTAACGGCGATTACATCACAGCTGTTACCACACATGCCATTATAACGCAAGCGTTACCATGCATGCGGTGTAACAATGCGTAGTCTTTACTACACATTTTTTACAACAAATTTGCTTTTACCACCCATGCCTTTACAATGAATTTTGTTGTAAAGGTATGTATGGTAAAATCACATACATTGTAAACAATATAGGCGATCCATTTAATTGTGGAGAAACAGAGGCTCTTCTGCTTCCTCACAATGACGTACACTGCCCCTCTGACGACCGCAGGAATCAAGAACCACGAGGAGCAAGAGGAGCCATGAGGAGAGAGAGAGGTAAGGGGGATTGGGCCTGGGGTTCAGGGTCAGAGGGAGTCATGTAGGGGCAGTGTTTTAGGGTAGGGTGAGGACTGGGGGTTGATAGGGTCATGCAGGAGTAGTGTTTTAGGTTATGGAGACAACCGGGGGTTGGGGCAACTGTCGTGCAAGGGTAGTGTTTTAGGCTTTATGGTAGGGAGAGGACTAGGGGGATCGTGCAGGGGTTGTGTTTTAGGGTTTAAGATAGGGAGAAGACTAGGAATCTGAGTGTCTTGCAGGGGTAGTGATTTAGGGTTTAGGGTTTAGGGTAGGGAAAGGATTGAGGCTAGGGTCATGCAGGGGTAGGGGGTTAGGAAAGAGTAAGGGCTGGGGCCAGGGCTTGGGGGGTCAGCAGGAGTAGTGATTTAGGGTACAACAGGGTAGTGTTACTTACATTACAACCTTTTACCAAGTGTATGCCTTTACCACGTAAGCCTTTATGTTGTAATGGCATGTGTGGTAAAGGCATAAGCATGGTAAAAGAATGATTGTAATGGTAGGTTGTTGTAAGTGTACTAGAGTAGTCATCCTGCGTTGTAATTGCATGCATGGTATTAGTATGAGTAGTAATGTCATACATTCCAATGAAAGGCATGCTCTGATAAAATACCCCTCGTCTCAGTTTTCAGGAACAATCAAAATAAATAAAAAATTCCACCGTTTTGGCATTTTTTTTTTAGAGGTAGCATACTCTCACATTTTTGTACTTTTAACTGACTTCCAGTTTGTGGTGCAATATGGTGAACAATCTATAGGTGATCACAGAAAACTATAGATTTCTGAAAAGTAGATACAATTCTAATTCAGCAATGAGTAATGTGCGTGGAAACCATGAGGTTTTCTCAAAGAAACTAACTTGAAATAAAAAAAATTGAAAATGAATAGGAAAATGCAGTCATTTGTGACAAAGTTTTCATCTGTAACTTCTTGTCAAGAGGGATGATTTACAAAAGCAATATAGCATTGCGTCTGCTACACCCTTCTGCTTGAAGGGATATATAGGGTCTGTTGTGTGCCTGTTGGACCTGCCCATTTTTTCAGGATCAACCCCAAACCTTTTGCCTTTACTCTCCACTTTTTTGCTGAACTCGGTTTTGTTGGCCTTAGCACTCTGCGTGCACTTTACCACTGCTAACCAGTGCAGAAGAGCTCAAGCCTACACCTCAATACAAAGTTTCATTGGCTTACACCTAACTTGAATATTTAATTTACTTCTAAGTCTCTTGTAGAGTGGTATACCATATACCCAGGACCTGTAAATTAAATGCAACTAGTCAGCCTTAAACACCTATTGTGCCTTCCACTTAAGTAGCACTTTAAAACATGTCCCAGGCCTTCCACTGCAGCCTAAATGCAGTTCTAAACTGCCAATTTGACTTGGCAATATACCCCTTATTGCCAAGCCATAAACTGCCCATTTGTTCTATATATTTTCATAAGGAAGGCACCTGGTAGCCCATAGGGTGGGTACTTTGTAATTGACAGGTTGGACATGTACATATATAGTGAAAATCTCCTGGATTTGTTTTTTTACTACTATGATGCCAACCTGTCCCTTAGGATACCATTGGGTTGCCTTAATTCAAAATAATTAGTGCTAACTTTTGGTTGGGACCAGGTGGTCGGTTCATGTTTGGTATCTATGAAATAGTAATGCAAATCCTCTTTAATTGTAAAGTCAAATTTTTTATTAAAATTTTTAAAATGCTTCTTTGCCTTTAGCCATATTTGTGCCTGTAGCATGCCTGGGGTCACAAGACTAGGTGTAACTGACAGTTAAGCACAGCTCCACTCCAACTGAAAAGGCTGTGCTCTGCCTTCACACAAAGGACCTATCACCTCCACATTGTCACTGCTGACAGCTTAAAGCTAGAGGAGGTGAGTTAATAAATTCCATGTACTTTAAAGGTACCTTCTAGTAGCATCTCCCACCTTCCACTGAAAGGGTGCCAGGGCATAACATAGGACCCTCAGGCCCACTCTTCAGTTCAACTCAGGACCAGTGGAAAGGACTCTCAGCAGACTGACTTCTGCTGTGATATGCTGTGCACTCTGCTAGACTGCTTGGTATACTTGGAAGGACTGTTTTGCTGCCTGGAGCCTGCCTTGAACGCTCATAGGCCAGGCCTGCTCCTTCACCTGCACCCAGGACTACTAGTGATTTCAAGGACTAGTGTGCTGGACTCCTGTTCAGAGCCCAAAGGAGCCCTGAACCTCCCAGTAGTGTCCCACCAGTCCTAGACCTTGGGTCAAGGTGCTAAAAGTGCCCAGAGACCCAAAATCTAAACACATGACTTAAAGCTTTTTGGGATAAAAACTGCTCTGAGAACCAGAAGGAGACCGGGACCAACCCGCTTGTCCATCCTTCCAATGTCCTTCACCGGTTAGCCTGACTCCACATCTTCTCTCGCTGCATTCTTCTTCACAGTAGCAGATCCTGTTAAGCCATCCTTCACCAAAGATGAATCCAGCTTCATGGAATTGCCTTTGGCTACAGTCTCTCGCTTTTTCCTGCTGTAGATTTTCTATTTCCATAAAAAACAAAATCAGCCAAACATAAACATCTTTACTGCAGCTTTGACCCAAGGCTCCCTCCCCGGACACCATCTGCAGCCTTGCCACGTTGAAATTTAACTTCTCAGAATATTTGTTTTCAAAATTATTTCTAAGTGTGTTTGGCCATATCTTTCAACTTTCACCAGGACTCATGCTACTAGATGTCAGTGGTTGGCGCTTTGATCTTTTAGGCACCAGTTTTCACCAATAACTTTAACAATTAACTCTGGTTCATCATTTTGATGTCAAATAACTTAAGAAAATGAACTCTATCTTTCTAAATTAATGTAGGATTTTTCATGTGCTGTTCTTTCATGTTATTGCCACTTGTGTGCTGCATAAATACTTTACATATTACATCTAGTTAAGCTTACTGCTTTTTTGTGCGAACCTATTAACGGTTAGGCACAGGTTTATATAGTGAATTTTTGTGGTTTACCCTGCATGGGATAGTGGCTGTTGTTTGGCCATTGTACACACCCCAGTCAACCAACAACACAATTTTCGACAGTGTCCAAGAACCTGATATTACCAGAGAAAAATGAATTTCACCTTACAATGGTTTTTCATTGTGTACCGTATATAGAGAAATTCTTATGGTAAAATTAAGAGTGAATATTCGCTTTGAAAAAAAACTATGTATTTTTGAAAATTACACCAGATACTGAGTATTGAAGCACTGGTTATTTTTACCCCTCTGAATTTAGAGTTACCTACATTATCATGTGATTCAGAGGGCATTTTGCAAAATGTCTTTTTTCTTGTACATTGGCTTACATATGGAATACACACATGCATAGTAATCATATTGGTAACAACAAATGTTTTACTAGTCTGTGTTACCATACATTTCCCGATAAAAATGGCACCTCACTTGTATGGCTGTTCCTGACACCTGCAAAACAAAATAGCCAAAAACCTGACCTGGAGATATTATATTTCATCCATCAGAATCCATGCTTTTTATTACAAAGAGGGTAGCTATGGATTTTGTGCTATAGCTTACCCACCCTTCGGTAACCCTACCATACTATTACATTTCTGAAAACTAAACACTGATAGTGACCAAGGTGGTGGGTGTTGCGTGGCTCTCACAACTTTAAACTTTGGCTAAAAACACACATTTTCCTTATATTTCTGTGAGGGAAAGTTCTTGAATCTTTAGGCAACCACACATTTTGTACCACCCAGCATTCTCCCATGTCTCCCAATGACAATGGTACCTCGCTCAGTAATCTAAGTGCATTAAAAAAGTAGGTATAGGAACTGTGATAATTTATGCAATGGGCTGGGTCAGTGAGTGTGGGGGTGGAGTCAAAGGCATACATTTTTTGGTCTTTCACCGTCAGGTAGCTACATATAAAACAAGGCACAGCATACATAAAAATACATTTAAAAAGTTGGTAGTAAGAGGGAAATGCACATTAGTACATTATAAAACCTCTATTATTTAATACACTGCAGAGGTTTGTGTATAACCAGACAGCCACAATATTAAATCTTAGATTGTGCAGTGGAGAACAGTGACGTGTATTTTTAGCGCTAAAAACTCACAGCCTGTGAGAGAAAGATCTGTGAATATTTACTGTCAGTAAATATTTTAAACTTGCATTACACACAGTGCAAGATAGACTGCTACAAAATTTTCAAAAAGGTTTAAACAAAAATGGTGCTTCCAAATTATAGATTTTAGTACCACCCAGACTGTATGTAATGCATTTGCTTTTACTTAACAGTTCCTTCAACACCTGTTCGGGGCAGTAAGCACTATATAAATACAATTACAATTAAAAGCATGAACTTTAAAGCTCAGCTGTTAACTCTTTCATCAGTCAAAAAGAATAAGGGCCAGATTTACAACCTGCAAAATAGTGCATCGCTAATTGTGAGTCATTTGCAACTCAAAATTTGCGAGGCACTATTTTGCATGTACAAAAGTGTGTTGAAGACTGTTTGCGATTCTATGTCAGGACCGGAGGCGAGGATTATGCTAATTCTTTCTTTGCTTTAATAACCAAAATGTTCACAGCAGCTTGTCATCAAAGTAACAAAAACTACATTTCCCATAACCAGGGAAAGGAAAACAACAGTCTTGCATAGTCCTTTCACTCTGTTGATGCCATCCGACCAATAAATCCTGCTGGTCCTTCTAGAACTCCCTCTTTCTTCGCTGCTTGGCAGCTGGAGTTCTGTCTTGCTTTTATTTCACTTTTGGGGATGTGAGCGCGTTTGCGCGGTGTTTTGCTAGGGATTTGTATGCTTGTGTCTTTTCCCCCCACAAATTCCCCTGTGGTACCGCGGGAACGCTAGTGCGCTCCTTACGTGGTTTCGCCAATCTCCCCGACTGCGGTGCGGTCCTCCGCCCATGAGAGGGCGCTGTGTTGGGCATCGCGACTCAGTGCTCCCAGGGCGTGTTGCTGTCAGTCAGCGTTGTTTTGCGCTCCGGTCACAGTGAAGTCTGCGCTGGTGTGTCCTTCCTGCCTCAATCGCCCGGTGCTGCGGCCCGGGTCTGTACTGTGTCCTGATTTTAGAACACCAGCGCTGCGGGTAGGTAGTGGTGCGCTGCACCTGGGGTGGTTTCCCTGCACGCCTGGTGGCTCGGGTCAGTATTGGTGGTGTGGGGGCCTAGAGCCTCGCTCACACAGGGACTAGAGCAGGTAGTGTGAGCCTGTTGAACTGCTGGGCGTTAGTGGTGCCTGAGGGGTTAGCAGCCCTGGTAAACTCGTGTCTGTGGCCATTTAAACATTCCTGAGTAACCCTCAGTACCTACATTTGTGCATCGTAGGCACCCTGCATGCCTTAAAGTGACCCGGTTTCCTGCATAACACCGGAGGGTTGGTGTCTGCACAAGATGGAGCATGAGTATTACGAGGAGTAAGACTCTTTGTCGTACCTCCAGTGGGATGACGACTTTTATAATAAGGTCGATGACTCTATATAGCGGACGGTCAATGACCTCATGACCCCCATGGAACAGCGCCTGGCCGATAGGATAGACCAACTGTGCATGAAAATGGAGCCTCCAAACGCGCCGGCGGCACCCCTGCAGGGGCGGTGGTACCGCCTCAGACTGATAGTGCGGGTCCTCCACCTCCGAAGAAGCCCTGCACGGAAGGGGTCGACAAAGACGCTTTCAAGCACCTAAAGCAGGCTTTCTTGGAGCATACTGCGCCCATTGTTGTTCCCACATGTCCTCCGCCAGCGGAAACCCCTCAACCAGCTTCTCCCCAAACTCAGAACGGGGACTCCCCAGAGGCTTCGGACGATGAAGCCGGCTCGTCGCGGTCCTGGCAGCCGTCCGGGTCTTCGGACCCCCCCAAAGCGGGCATAGCAGACATGCTGGACCCGGACGATATAATCCACCCTAGATCAGCAGAATGGGTCCTCCCGGAGAAGGCGGCGTTGTATGTTACGTCCTGTCTCCGCAAACCTTTGGAGAATGAGGCCATGAGCCGCCTGCGGGTGGAATGCCCCCGCCCCACGTTGGATGGTAAAGTTTCCCTGACCCCTGAGATAGAGAGTAAGATGGCTACCATCATGGCGAAGTTTATTAAAGACCCCAAGAAAGGGATCAATAGATCATGACGCGCCTGCCAAGATAAGTTACTCGATGCATTGGCCCGATGACTAAGATCCTAGACATGGCGGAGGAGGCGCGTAGTTCAGGGGCCCTGATTGATCCAGAGGTTTTGTCAGCGTGGGCGCAGCGTGCCATATGTTTCATGGGAAATGCCAACTGCGCCCTCTCGACTGAGAGATGCACGTCCCGCTTGATAAAGGTGGATCCCAAACTGGGTGACCTGGCCTGTTCAGAGGCGGGTGCCTCTGCGCAAGGGGGTTTGTTCGGTGAACCCTTTATAAAAGAGTTAGGGAAATTTGTTGCAACGTTTACTTCCCTTGACAAACCGAAGGCTAATATTAAAAGAGTTTTCAACCCTCGGGGTTTCCGCAATGCTGGTCGGGGCAGGAGCCGCCTGCCCGTCCGTGGCCAGATTCAACAGCCCCAGGGCAGGGGGCAAGGCTCCGGACGTGGGCAACACCAGGTGGACCAGCGGTACAATAACTTCTACCCCACCAGAGGTCAACGTTTCCGCGGCTGAGGGAACTATAGAGGCCAGGAAGGAAATTCCACCGGTGAGTGTCTTGCCGACGGCACAGCTGCGAGTGGGTGGCAGGCTGGGGTTGTTCCTCCCCACTTGAGAAACGCTTACCGGCGGCACCTGGATGCTACAGACAGTGAGGGGTTTCCAAATAGAGTTTTTTGGTTCTCCCAGGCCGGCAGTTCAGCCGCGGCCTGAAGTGTTTGGGGCAGCGGATGCTGCTTTGGTGGACGAAGAGGTCGCTGGGTTGCTCCGAAAAGGAGCGATATGTCGCACGGAGGTGCACCCTACAGGGTTCCTCAGCAATATCTTTTTAGTGGACAAGACAGATGGGGGCAGGAGGCTCGTCATCAATTTGAGAGAGTTCAATGAGTGGCTGGTGTACAGACACTTCAAAATGAAAGGCATGCACTTGCTCAGGGATGTACTCCTGCCACGCGAATGGATGGTGAGGTTGGACCTGAAAGACGCGTACCTGGTGGTACCGATCTTACCTCCGCACAGAAGGTTTCTGCAGTTTGTTTGGCAGGTACTAGCCTACGAGTTTTGTTGTTTTCCGTTCGGCCTTTCCTCGGCACCGTGGTGCTTCACCAAGTTGCTCAGGCCGGCAGTGGAGTAGTTGAGAGCGCGGGGAGTCCGCATGATTGTCTGTTTGGACGATAGGCTGATTATGGCTCAATGCCCCATGCAATTGCAGGCACATCTGCGGATGGCAGTGGATCTGCTGCAACGATTGGGCTTTGTGATCAACGAACAGAAGTCCCTCCTGTACCCAATGCAACAGGCTTCCTTTCTGGGGATTGTAATCGATTCCGTGGCATCCACACTCAGCTTGCCCTCCAGGAAAGTCACGAAGATTCACCACAAAATCAGAGTGACGCTAGCCAAACAGGGAACCTCTTTACGGCAGATAGCCAGGCTGGTGGGCCTTTTCTCAGCTTCTATTCAGGCGATTTTTCCAGGCCCATTGCATTACAGGGCGTTGCAGCGTCTGAAGGCGCATCATTTGGGAAAAGGCATGACATACTCCCAAATAGTCCCTCTGACGGATGATGTTCGGGAGGAGCTGGAGTGGTGGCTGTCGCACATGGAAGCTTGGAACAGAAGGGCGATCTTCAGTTCGCCCCCGACTTGATAATAGAGTCGGATGCAAGCCGATCCGGTTGGGGGCAAGGTGTGGGGAATTCTCCACAGGCGGAAGTTGGTCCCCTCAAGAGCAACATCTTCACATCAACTGCCTCGAGCTCCTGGCGGGCTTCTTTGCAGTGCGGTGTTGGACCAAGGACAGGGTCCAGCCTTCATTGCTTCTACGGCTGGGCAATGTTTCAGTCACCTCCAAGACTCCGGCAACTCTGGCAACCAGGTTTCCGTCACAGCGGAATACCTTCCGGTGGCCGAGAACTCGGTGGCGGACTGGCACTCCCGCAATCTTCGGGATGCGAGTGTGTAAAAACTGGGTCCGGAAATCTTTCAGTACGTGCAGACACGTTGGGGTCCTTTCTCCATCGACCTTTTTGCATGTCAGCTGGACCATCAACTTCCCTGGTTCTTCAATTGGAGACCGTACCCGTTGGCGGAGGCAACAGACGCGTTCTCTCAGGAGTGGAGTCGGGAGAGGGGTTATGCATTCCCGACCTTTTCCATGATAAATAGGATGGCGGCCCAGGTCCGCAGACAGAAGGCTTAGATAGTGTTGATAACGCCGTTTTGGAGGTCGCAAGTTTGGTTTCCGGTTCTACTGAAACTTTCTTGGTATTCTCCAATCCGACTTATTCCAACTCCCCGTCTCCTGTTGGGTCCGGAGAGGACTCCCCACCGGCTGATGGAGGAGAACTCGCTCCAACTGATGGCATGGCAATTACAGGTAAACGTTGGAGATTGCCAGGCCTTTTGAGCCACGCTGAACTCCTATTATCCCGAGCGTTGACTGACAGTACCTCCAAACGGTACATATCAGCCTGGACAAGGTGGGTATGTTGGTGTATGTGACGGGAAGTGGATCCCGTGGTCGCTGGCTTAACTCACATCTTAAACTACCTGGCGGAGTTGGCTCAGAAAGGGTTAGCCTATAGATCGGTGAATACTGTTTGTTCCGCTATTTCAGCCGGACATCCCCGGTGGATAAAGCTCCAGTGGGTGAGCATCCCTTTGTTTTCAAGCTCCTTCGAGGCATTAGGCTGTCGCTCCCTCCGGAGCCCCGGTACTCATCCTTTGGGACGTTAATCAGGTTTTAAATCTCCTGGTATCATGGCAACCAAACTGTTTCCTTTCTAGGAAGGAGCTGTCAGCTAAGTTGGCAATGCTGCTTTGTCTGGTATCCTGTAGGAGAGTTTCGGATGTCTGAGCTCTGGACATTACAGCGCAAGTTTTTTCTCCAGATGGGGTCACATTCACGGTGAGTAGACGCACGAAGTCTAATACGCGCACAATCTCCTATCCAGCTTTTACGGAAATGCCAAAACCCTGTGTTGTGCAATGTCTGAAGGCCAATGAGGAGGCCACGAAGGAAGTTCGTCCCTCAGGCGAACGGCAACTCTTGATTGCTCTTAAGAAGCCTTTCAGAGCATTGTCCTCTCCCACCATAGCCAGATGGGTGCGGTGGATTATGCAAGAGGCTGGAATTAACACATGAGTTTTTGGTGCACATTCTGCTAGAGGTGCAATGGCTGCGAAGGCCTTCAGTTTAGGAGTGCGTTTGGAAGACCTTATGAGGGCAGCGGATTGGTCGTCAGACTCCACCTTTAAGATGTTTTACTTTAAGCCACTGGTGAATGTGGCTGAGGTGGTGGTCGACAAGCTTTGAAGGAGCATAATTCTCGCCTCCGGTCCGGACATAGAATAGAAATTTGCCTAGCCAGCGAGTAGGTAAGTTTCCATTCTATTAAGAACGCGGAGGCGAGGACTATCCCACCCTGCAAGCGCGTGGGTTGCTTGCCCGCCCCGTACTGGTGTAAGTAACACATTTTGGTAGCCTTTAAAGCCATAAAGAGTTTTATGTACAGGGCAAAGGAGTTGATATGATATAATTTACCATATGATTTTAATGTTTAGCGCTCTTGGCTTGTTGTTTACTGCGTATACTCCGTTTGGGAGACAGTAAGTGTTCATTGTGGTCTTTTTCAGGGAACGACAACGTGAAACAATCTGGTTGAGAAAGGGGGAGATCCTCCAGCGAAGAAAGAGGGAGTTCTAGAAGAACCAGCAGGATTTATTGGTCGGATGGCATCAACAGATTGAAAGGACTATGTAAGACTGTTGTTTTCCTTTCCCTGGTTATGGGAAATGTAGTTTTTGTTACATTGATGACAAGCTGCTGTGAAAATTTTGGTTATTAAAGCGAATAAAGAATGAGCATAATCCTCGCCTCCGGGTCCTTAATAGAATTGAAACTTACCTACTCGCTGGCTAGGCAAATTTCTATTCTCAATGGGGTCGCAAATGGCAAGGCTCATGAATGATAAATGCCTCTCGCAATTTGCAAGCCCATTGGGAATGACAGGCCCTCCCAGGGATGGTGGCCTGCTGGGCTCAGCAGACCACCATGTCTGGGACTGCTTTTTTAATAAAGTAGTTTTTTTAATGCAGTCCGTTTTCCTTAAAGGAAAAGGGGATGCATTTTAAACAGAAAACTTTTCAGTTTAATTTTTTTAAGGGCAGGCAGTGGTCTCGGGGACTATTGCCTGCTCTTAAAAAACTATTTTCCAATATACTCACAAAGGCGAAGGGGTCCTATGGGGACCCCTTCCCCTTTGCGAGTGGTTTACCATCTACTTAAAGTAGGTGGTAAACTGCGAGTGTTTAGCTGCCGCAAATGCAGTTGCAAAACACTAGTACATAGTATGTTGACTTGCTATTAGGAAGGTATGCCCCTTCCTAATAACAAGAGTCGCAAATGCTATTTTGAGAGTCACTGACTCGCAAAATAGCATTTGTACAAGCTATTACACTTTTTTGCGGCAACAAACGAACATCTGGCCCTAAATCTTTGTCTTCACAAAGCTTTGAGCGATTTGTCAATTAAAACCAGTACTGGTTCCCATGCATCCTTTACATTTGCAGATGTACTCGTTGCTCACATTTGCATTTCTTTAGGCAAGCATGGACCCTGGCAGGAATGATTGTTTAGCTGTCTGCCTGGCTCCAATTTCACAGCACAGGAGACCTACTGAACATCACTTCAGCTTAAGCATTTAAACTATCATCATGACCATCCGGGGTGATTGCCTTTCTACAAAACGTAGGGGAATGTTTTTTCATAGTTCAAAAAAGATCCCTCCCACTTTGACCTCACTTGTGTGGGGTGGCCTAGATCCCTCAACAGGAAAGGGTGCAAAATGCAACATTGACACATCTAGGGGCAGATTTATGTTAACTGGCGCATCCCCAGGGATGCGCCAGTTAATGTGTGCCACAGTGCGCCACAGCTCCGCCACCCATGGTGCGCCGCATTTACAATGCGGCGCACCATGGGGTAAAGGCGGCGCATTGCTGGAGTTGCGTCGCAAGCGCGACCCAGCTCCAGCAAGGCTCGGGGGTGCCCTATCTGACCAATGCTGCATCAAGACCTACGCCTGCTTCAAGCAGGCGCAGGCTTTTGACGCGGCATTGGCCTGAAAGCGACTGAGTGAAATCTTATAGATTTCACTCAGCCACTTTTGCGAGGCGCACCTGCCCCGGAACGCCCACCCTGCGCCGGAACGCCCATAAGCGGCGCAGGGCTTTACAACGTGACGCATCTGCCTAGATGCGTCACGTTGTAAATCGTTCGTAGGGAATGCGCCACGTTTACGCCGCCTTGCGTGTCGCAACAGCGGCGTAAACGTGGTGCAAGGGCCTTATAAATCTGCCCCCAAATCTTTCCTCTAAAATCAACCCATTTTTTGCAGTTTGAGTAGCTGTGGAATTTGGGACCTAGCTCATCAAGCACCTAGGGAAACCTATTAAACCTGCACATTTTTCAATCATTCAATCAATAAGGAGTTTGTATGGCACAGCTACTCACCCGTGAGGGTCTCAAGGCACTGGACGGGGAGGAATGGCTCCGTAGGGTCCTAGTCTTAAATACTAGACATTCAGGGGAGTCCAGGGTGGGTAATGTGTGTGAATCTTGCCAGATTGTCTTACCCAGAAGCTGTTGCAAACCTTAAACATTGGCTAAAAGCACACATTTTCCTCACTTTTCTGTGGGGGAAGTTCTGGAATCTGTAGGGAATCACAAATTTCCTACCACCAAGTAATCTCCTACGCATTCTGATAAAAGTGGAACCTCACTTGTGTGGTTTCTGTGACAGAAGAGGGTCCAAAATACAACTTTTACACATAAAACTGTTCCTCTAAAACCATGCTTTTTTGGAACTTGGCAACCTGTGGCTTTTGGCCTCTAGATCAGCAGGCACCAAGGAAAACCGATTAAATCTGCACACGTCTGAATACTGGAGAGGCCAGGGTGGTGTGACTTGCAGGGCTCTCACATATTTGTTTTTTTTACCCAGAATCCCTTGCAAATTTCAAATCCTGGCTTAAAATACACATTTTCCACACATTTCTGTGATGGATAGGGATGAGATCTGTGGGAAGCCACACATTTCCTACCGCCCAGCATTTTCCAAAATATTTCAATACACTTGGTACCCCACTTGTGGGGTTTGGCCCAGTGCTCAAAACAGTAAAGGACCCAAAACACAATGTGAGGTCATCAACCTTTCCTGTCAAAAAATTAGATTGTTTTGGTAACGGGAGTAGCTGCGGTATTTGGCCTTGGAACCAGTGGCAGCTCAGGCAAAACCTACCAAATCCGGACATTTCTGAAAACGAGACACCGGAGGAAATACAGGTTGATGTGCCTCGTGTGGATCCCATGATGTTTTCTTACCTTCAGTACCTTACAAACCTCAAATGTTGTCTTTTTTACTTTCTGAGACATTTCAGTAAGGTAGGACTCAGACCAATGGAAAATGTTACATTCAACTCCCTTCCAGTTTCCAACTGTGTTCAGTAATATGATTTCTTCCAGCCTGTTCACAGTGAGGATTCCTCTTGGCTTTTTCTGATTTTCTCAGTAATTAGCATTCCCTACTGAGGGCAGACAAGAACAATTTGCAGAATTGTTTCTCTTGTTGTTTTTTTCAAGAAATGGGCAGAGTGATTTGCATTTCATAAGAGATGTAAGTTAACATTTTGATTGAGGGTGCCTGTATTAGTAGTTGATGGCAAGGTAGTGAACGAAGAGGTAATTTTAGATGTGAGATCTTCATTATCTTTGTTTTTTTTTAATTATCCCCCAAGTAAAGTCACATTTGTTTCTGTGATTCTTATTAAAAGTTGGGGTTAGATACAGAAATGTCCTTGTGCCAGCTCCCCCTGGGACCGTTCTCCTGTCCAGCTTTCTGACTATCCTCTGCTGCCTGTCTACCTGCTGCCCTATGCTTTCTACGATTGTGTCTTGTTCTGTCTTGCCTTTTCTGCTCTTTTTCTGCCCTTTGTTTTGTCATTTTCTGCTCTTTTTTCTGCATTCTGTTTTGCCGTACCGGCTAGTTTTTCTTCCCTCTGTTTTGCCTTTTCTGCTAGTTTTTTGGCCTGTTTTGTCCTCTTTTGCTCTAATTTGCCTTTTCCTGCTCTTTCTTCTGCCCTCTCTGTTGCCTTTTCTGCTCGTTTTGCAGCCCTCTGTTTTGTCCTCTTCCTCTCTGTTTTACCTTTCCTGCTTGTTTTGCTGCCCTCTGTTTTGCCTTTTCTGCTCATTTCCCCCCTTTTCCCACCGTTTACTCAAGACCTGGCTTTTTGATGAAGACCTCGCTCCTCAGCACCCCAGGGTCAACAATGTCAGGCTCTACAAATTCTCAGTGAGGAATGTATCAGGAAGTGGTCAGAACGATCAACCCATGTGAGCAAAGACTTGATTGGAAACCTTAGAGGAAAAGTGCACATATGCAAGTAAATAGACAAATTCACAGAGCTCCATGCCCTTAACCAATTAGTCACCTCATCTGCCTTATCATTATCACATCTATTGTGTCAAACAACTGTCACTGTGCCTTTTCTTAGCAAAGCTAAGAATGGCATCTAGACTCCCTTTCTGCTGTTCTCCTTCTGTCCATCTTTCTGGGTCGCATATTTACAAAGAAAGTAGTGGAGCATGTCATTAAGCTCAGAAGGCTAACCACATGCTCTGTCACAATAGCAATGTGCAATTAGCAATTCACGAAGAATATGGTGTAGCTCTGCATTCCCCCCTGTGCTGGCGATAACTTTATCTGCCTAGCGCCAATCCAGGCACCCTTGCACCATAGTGCAAGGGTGCCTGTGTTGAGGAGAGTATTGTTTATGTGCCCCCTTCCTGCACATCAACAATCCTGAAAGGCTGTTTTGTATTTTTAAGTGTGCTGCTTAAAGCAGCACACATAGAAGTTGCGAAACAGTATTACATTTTTTTATTGTTTATGTGCAGGAAGGGGGACCATTGACTTACATATTAGCCTTTAATGCCCTGGCCTTCTAATCAGGTCCCTGTGCAATTCGCCTTTACTTGGCATATTTTTTCTTCTACTGTCACAAGACACAAAATGTGCCAACCGAGAAAGATGTGATATACCATCTGCTCCTGTGAATCTTGAGACATTGGGGCATAGTTATAAAAAATGTCAGAGTGTTGAGGTGTGCTAAATTTGGGAGCCGCACGCTCCGACATTTTAAAGAAGCAGGGATGCGCCATAATCACAAGAATAGACACATAGAGCAAAAAGCAGGTAGAAATAAATAATTTTCCCTCGTATCGCCATTCTAATACCTGGTTTTCTTTGACACTCATTTTTGATTAGCCTTGTAAATCTGGGGTAGCGTAAAAAACCAATGGGTGTTGTGGTGAAACCCCCACAGCAACACCCATTGCATGCCCCTTTACAAAGAGGACTGTGGAGGAAAGGGGCATGCCACGCTAAGTGGCTTAGCGCCACCTTGTATGTATGGAAAATGTAGCTACACCACAAGAGCATAAAAAATGTATGCTCCAGTGGCGATAGGGGCTTGCAAATATGCCCCCTGGAGTTTTCAGAAAGCCATGCAACCATACTATACAAGCATTAAGATGTACTTTGTGTCCATTCACCCTTCCTATCTCTACTTATGTATCTTACAAGTAATTCAAAATAATGGTGGTCTCAGTATGACCATAATATATGCACACTATGCCCATCCTAAATCCCACAATGCCATCATCACATATTTTATCTTGGATGGATTTAATGTAGTATTTATAGAGCAAATGTCATTTATGCAGCATTTTGAAATGAATACGTTTAATCTTCACCTCCCGCAACCCTTACCCTTCATGTTCCAGAAGAGTGTTCCCTCTTTGCTGATATACTCTAGTCCCAATGTAGCAAACAAGTCTTAGTGAAGCTTAAGCAAGGTAGAGATTGACAATAGCATGTCTACTATATACAGTACAGGCCAGAGACTACGTCCTACAGGTGCCTCATTTTCTTAGATATAAATCAATACTATACAGAGTTGGGTAGTATGGCAGTTATCCAAGAACTGATTCAAAACATTGAGTTAACTTAAGATGTTGACCCCTTTAATTAGATGGCATATTAAAATCCACTATACGGTTTTCTGCCTCCCATCCTGGTCCAGTTGCATGTCTTTGATGCATCTAATACACAAAAGGTGATGGGAGGAATGCTTGAAATGTGTCTAACCACTGGCAATTGCTCCGAATAGCATTCCATCCCATCATTCTTTTGCTCACCAAGCCACCTCAGTTTGGACCCAGCCATATGCAAATTAGTCTTGTCCCACCGCATCATGGTAACAGTCCAGCCGGAACTGCCAGGTCAGGCCCTCCCTGAATTGAAACACAAACAACCAGAGACCAGTTTTGCCCTAGTTTTGAGCTCAACAGCCGGGTACAGCTTGGTTCTAGTGACACAGTGAGCATGGGGTCCAAGTCTGGGCATACCCATTCCGATTAGGTCGGTACGTGAAACACACAAACTGTGAGGGGAGGAATGCTTGCATTTTGTCTAATCCCTGGCAAATGTTTATTTGTAAATGAAAAATGTGATTTTTTAAATATCTTTGGTTCTTATTCCTGCATTATGTTGTTATATAATTCTGATAAATATTTATTTTTCATGCATTTGTTAATATTGAATAAGTCGACATCAATATGAATAATGATACATTAATGAGTTAAAACGAAATAGCATCTTTATTGACGAATTTGTCCGTTGTGAACTCCACTTCAACCCGACTCAAAAATGTGTTGTTAGGTAAGCAATGTAGCCCAGGCCCAAGGTCACTTGATTGACAGGCCACATAGCGTGGGGTGACACATAGCCAGCGACAAATGCATGAACAGAAATCCCAGATCAAACCCATAGATAGGTGCAGCGTCACCATAATGCCCCCAATAAAGCATACATGGCTGGAGGGGTGCTCGCGTTTCCAAAACACCATAAACTCAGATGCCATTTGGTGAGGTTGGTGACACATAGCAAATCAGGACACAACACACATAGTACACACAGTGATCACAGGCTTTCCATGCCAGACATCTGGACATGTTACTCACTAGCTACATTGTGTCCACGTAAGTTCAAAGCCTGTCTGTATTCCTCATCCAATACATTAATTTATGGATCCAATGACAGAGGTTCACATTTCCTACCAAAAAAGGACAGCCGGAACTATGTTATTGCATTCAATAAACTACGCTCCTTTTTCCACACACCCTCATGCTTCAAACAGCTTCACCAAAAAGATCTCCACTTGAGAGCCCCTTCGCAGGTGCCCATCTGGCATTGCAGAGCCGGCCTGACTAGGAGCACACCCATTTGATGAAGCATGACATTCATCAGGGCGTGTGAGGGTACTTTTTCCCAGACCTGAACACTCTCACTTGCACCAAGGAACTGCCCAACAACTTTTTATACTTAGTTATTTGCTGGGGAGTATGTGTGCAGGATCTCCGTAAAAAAGCTCCCGGTTCCTCTCATTTGGGGAATTTGGATTTTAATAACCACCTAGTCCCATACAATTAAAACTGTTGGACTAAAAATACATTTGTAAAAAATAGCTTTCTGGACCAAGTACAAGCATTCAAAGAAAATGTGTTAATTTACGGCCAACCAATAAAGATATCCAAGGGCTGTAGGCATATTATCTGGGACCAAACCCAGGTTTATTCTTGCTGCATAATTTGGAATTAGTTTCAACATTTGAATTTGAAGATGGAATACCCAAATCCACGGCATTACAATAGTGTAAATGGGCAGAGATTAGTGGCATTTAAATCAGTGCTGAAAGAAAAAAGGTGCAGAATCCAGTTTTAAGAATACGTTTTAAATAAGCAGGACATTGACGCAGAAGAGATCTGATCAGGGCCCAAGATCCATGGTCCAAAAGAAAGTTCCCAGAATTTCTGACGGATTTAAAGGATAGAGGATTTCTAATTTGTGATATGTTTTAAATTCATCCAGCTTAGTACATTTACAACAATTCAGACTCAAAATACAAATATGAATATGCTAGCAAGACCACATAGAGATTAAAAAGTAGTGAAAAAAGGATGAAGCCTCGGGCGTGCCATACAGACAAGTTCTGATTGATAAAGTGAATGCGGCTAAAGATCTAAAAGGATTACATTGACAGAAACAACAACAAACAATGGAAAAACTATGTACTGTACTCTGTCTCCATTTCCAACAGTCTGGAAAAAAGGGTCTCATGGCAGAAGGTATCAGAAGCAGCAAAAATATATACTACAATCAGGAATGCAGTAATGTCCATGTTAGCCAAGCAAGGCTGTCCAGGACTTAAATTAATTCAGTACTACTCCCATGGAGGAGGTTCATGTTGGATGGATATAAAAGATAAATTGCCTCAATGAACGTAGCTGGATAAAGTCAGATTTTCTAGCACATTTGATAGAAATGGCCTTTTAGAGACTCAGGGTCAAAGGAAGACTTTGTGATTAAGAAACATAGGCCCTTTTCAAGGAGTCAGGCACCAGACATGTAGACAGCAATGCATCAATATTGCTGTAGGTCTGTTGGGTTCTAGAAACACATAGGGGCATATTATCAAGGGGCTTCATCTCCGCTTTTTTGGCTTTAAAAGCCAAGAAAGCGGAGATAAAATTATCTCCCTATTACCAAGCTGTCGCTAACACCAGTTAGCGACAGCTAAGAGGAGATAGTGACCATCTTGGGACCCGCTTTGCATGTCAGTGATATTTATCACTAATGACATGCAAAGTGGGCGTGCCAAGATGTTAGCAACTGAAAACAGTCGCTAACATCGCTATCTCCTATTACCAACTTTTGGGGATATTCGCGCTAAGCGCGAATATCTCCAAAAGCTAACACTTGCCCAGGAGCAGTTCTTAGCCATGTTATCCAATGGGAGGTGGATAACATGGCTAAGAGCATTTGCTCGATAATGCATGAATATCGCGGACTTTTCAGCGATATTCATGCATTGCGGCCGTTTTTTATCGCATTTGCGATAAACCTTGCTAATAGCAAGGTTTATCTGCGATAAAAATCGCCGATTTGCGGCGATAATTTTTGTCTCTAAATAAGTTAGAGACAAAAATTATCTCTATTGGTTGGTAATATGCCCCATAGTTTTTTCCAGCTTAGGAGAAAGCTACCCAAAAGGGGAGGAAACAAATTTACTGGAGGCTCCGACTGAAACAAAATCATGTTTGCGTGCAGTGAGAAAGTTGGCAATGAGGTAGACTCTGCAAACGTTTTCCTCAAAATAGAAAGGTTTGGACATTTTCAAACTGAGTGAATTTCCAGTGCAAATATTGGGAGATTTTTCAGTTCTTTTGCCATAGGCAAAATACCCACTAAGAAATTTGGTAGAGAGAGGTTTGCTTTCCTGATTGTTTGCTTGTATGCCTGCTTAGCTTTCTCACATTCTGTTTTTCTCAAAGGGTCACATCTTTACACCAACACAATCATATCACTCAAAGTGTGCAATTTAATACCACTGAGGGGCATATTATCAAGGGGGTTTATCTCCGCTTTTTTGGCTTTAAAAGCCTAGAAAGCGGAGATAAAATGATCTCCCTATTACCAAGCTGTCGCTAACACCAGTTAGCGACAGCTAGTAGGAGATAGCGACCATCTTGGGCCCCACTTTGCATGTCAGTGATATTTATCACTAATGACATGCAAAGTGGGCGTGCCAAGATGTTAGCGACTAGAAACAGTCGCTAACATCGCTATCTCCTATTACCAACTTTTGGAGATATTCACGCTAAGCGCGAATATCTCCAAAAGCTAACACCTGCCTCTAAGCAGTTCTTAGCCATGTTATCCAATGGGAGGTGGATAACATGGCTAAGAGCATTAGCTCGATAATGCATGAATATCGCTGACTTTTTATCGCTTAGGAGATAAACCTTGATAATAGCAAGGTTCCTAAGCGATAAAAATAGGCGATGCTTAGCGATACTTAGCGATAAAAAAATTGTCTCTAACCCTTCTTTTTTTTTTTTTTTAAATTTGTTTTTATTATTGCAGTAAAATATTGCAGTACAGAATGAACAGTCTGCCGACGTGGCCTCAACATTCAGCCACGAACAGCTATGTGTGCAACGTTTACATGCTATATAGAACTGGTACACAGAAACATGACTTCGGTCAATCAGTGCATTATAATCATGTAAAGGCTCCTGCCGGCTGAGATGTGATGGGACGACATCACCATAGGGGCGATGCATAAGATCAGATGGGTATTTCCATGCCGTAACAGCGCCGGATCTGGATCTGTACTGTGCACATAACAGTGTAACCAGTGAACAAAGGGGTAACGAAACTGTGGGAGGGAAGCATGTAGGCGCTAGCAGGGTCCAAGTAGGGAGATATTGGCGGCGGGTGTGGAGGGGGGGGGGATTGGGGAAAGAAACCCACGGATGGCCGGGCATGCGAGAGGCTGCCTAGGACGTAGGGGATGATCGGGGCCTGACCCTGGGGTGGCTCACTTCAGGTGGAGGTTACCGAACCTCTTGGGTGGTGGGAGGGGAAGGATTAGGCGGGTCTCCAGCTTGCGTGGACTGGCGGAAGCTGTGAAGGAGTATGGCCCATTCCATGGAGATGGGAAATTTGCGTGCGCCCTTGGCTTCCTCTTCCCTTAAAGCGTCTTCCTCCGCAGCCGCCCATTTGCTAACCGCCCCCTTCCATTGTGCTATGGGGGGACCCTCTGGGGATCGCCAGCGCATGGTTATACATCTATTGGCCAGTAGAAGCGCTAAGGACACGAAGCGCCTATGCACTGGTGCACGCTTAGAGATGTGGAGGATGCCTAATGCACAGGATTCCCAGGTGGCTAGTGTAGTGAGACCCGTGAGTTCCAGTAGTGTGTTGTGCACCGCCTGCCAGAAAGGTTGGAGATTAGGACAGTCCCAAAACATGTGACGGAAGTTTGCAGCTGGGGAACAGCATCTGGGACATAGGAATGGCGTGGAGGGGTAGAACTTCTGCAATCGCGCTGGGGTGAGATATGCCCTGTGTAATATATAATATTGAATATTTTTGAAGCGGGCGTTCCGAGAGACGCGTTTAGGGGCCTCAAGCGCTTTAGTCCACTCCGAGTCGTGCAGAACACGGCCTATGTCCTCTTCCCAAGTGGCTCGTAGGGTCGTCAGGGGGGTGTATGAGAGTTCCCGGATGGATTTGTATAGCCACGTGATCAGGTGGCGACCCACCCCCATATGCAGGATAGTATGTATTACTGGATGCGTGTCTGGCTCGCCATTTTGGAGATTGAAATGGGGACGGTATCCGTCGAGCAATTGCCTGTATCTAAGGAATTGGCCTGGGGGGAGCCCGTAGTCTGCGACCAGACGGTCCAGTGGTTTCAGCTGACCCTCCTCGAAGAGTGATTCTAGAACCGTGATGCCACAGCGGGACCAGTCGGCAAGCAGTGGGGCCGCAAAGTAGGAATCCTGCTTGGGGCCGCCTATTAATGGCAGCAGCGGGGAGTATGGGGGTCTACCGGGGGACAGCCGGTGTACCCGTAGCATGCACCGGCGCGCTATCGTCACCTGGAGGGGGTAAGTACGCCGTGGTTTGGTGCCCGGGAGGAGCAGACGGGTGAGCTCCGGAGTCGCGATTCTGCCAGTGGGTGTAACCGTCTCCTGAGGGTAACGGTCCGCTGTCCAGTAGGACAGCCACTGGAGCTGTGCCGCGAGGAAATATGCCTCGAAGGATGGCGCGCCGAGTCCCCCCTGCGTTGTGGGGAGTTGAAGAGTTTTCAGGGCGATTCTGTGGCGGCCTGTTCCCCAGATGAGAGTTCCTAAGAGGGAGTCAACGTCACGAAAGAAGGATCTGGGCGGTATCACCGGCAGGTTTGTAAAATGGTAGAGGAGCCGGGGGAGCATCACCATTTTAGCAAGGGCTATCCGTCCAATCGGGGCCAGTGGTAGTTTATTCCAGAAGGCGACCGTCGGGCGCAGACTCTCTAGTACCCTGCGGTGGTTGCCCTCAAAGATGTCCGTCGGAGAATGGTATAAGCGGACGCCGAGGTATCGGGGAGCTTCCGTGGACCATGAAAGCCTATGTGGTCCAAGGTCGATGTCTCGGGGGGGTAGGTCCGGGTGTAGGGGGTAAACTGTGGACTTGTCCCAGTTGACTTGTAGACCCGAGGCAGTTGCGAAGTCCGCCAACGTGGCCCCTATAGGGGTTAGGTCCATTTCAACGTCTCGGACATATATGAGGAGATCATCCGCGTACATGGATACGCAGTGGGTCCCGTCTGCAAGCGGTATGCCCCAGTCCACACCTTCCCGACGTAGTCGAACCGCCAGCGGCTCGACCGCCAGCGCGAACAAGAGGGGCGACAAGGGGCAGCCTTGTCTTGTGCCTCGTCGGACTTCAAACGCCGGCGAGATACATCTTCCAATACGAACTCGAGTAGTGAGGTCGGTGTATAGGAGGCGGGTATATGCCATGAGCGTCGGGCCGAGATTAAGGCGTCGCAGGACCGAAAATAGGTAGGGCCAGGTGAGGGTGTCAAACGCCTTCTCCAGGTCCATAATGAGGCAGGCAGCGCGGGGAAATCTGTCGCGTACTTGATCTTGGATATGGAAGACTCGGCGGAGGTTCTGGGAGGTATTTCTCCCGGGAACGAAGCCACATTGGTCGGGGTGGACCAGCGGGCGTATGACCTGTGCATAACGATCAGCAAGGATCTTCCCCAGGATCTTACAATCCGCCGCCAGGAGTGTGATAGGCCGGTATGACCCCATGTGAAGTGGATCCCTGTGAGGTTTAAGAAAGGTGACAATCACGGATTCCCGTAGCGACTGGGGTAGTTTCCCCAAATGGAGTGACGCCCCGAACACCCGTGACAGACGGGGAACCACCAGGGGAGAGAATGTTGAGTAGTATTCTAGTGGGAAGCCGTCTAGTCCCGGTGCTTTATTGCGAGACAGGGCGCGTATCGCTTGGGTGATGTCAGAGGGAATTATCTTGGCGTCAAGTGCGCGTTTGTCGGAATCCGATATCGTGGGCAGCGTCAGGGGGTCTAAAAACTGATCCGCGGTAAGCGGGGTACAGCATGCCGGGGCGTCGTACACTCGTGTATAATGGCGTTGGAATGCTAGGAGAATCTCAGCTTGTGATTGCACCAGTTCACCCTCCGGGTTGATAATGTCCGTGATCGGCTTGATTTCGGTGTCCTGCTTCGCCATCCAGGCCAGAAGCGCCCCGGTTTTGTCTCTGTCTTTGTGCACCCGAGAGGCGTATGCTCTGAAATTATACTTACGGAGGTCAGCGCAGGCAGTTTGATATTCCGTCTTGGCCTCTGCCGTGAGTACGGTGTGTTCCTCCGAGTCGTCAGGCCGTTTGGTGAGAGCAGCTAGAGCTTGTTCCGTCGTTAAGAGCGACCGTTCTAAGGTGCGGCGGACCCCCACTATCTGTTTGATGCATTCTCCCCGTGCTACCACCTTATACGCGTCCCACTCCACTAGTACCGATGACGCTGTGTTCTCATTGTGCATAAAGTAGTCACGTATGCTGGTTTTGTGCGCGTCTCTGAAGACCGGGTCTGTTAGACAGTCTCTAGGGAGGCGCCAGGTGGGGACCGGTGGATGCGGGGGGCGCCAGGTAAGACGTATTATGTGGGCATCATGATCCGAGAGGATCCATCCCAGGTAATCTGTAGATGTAACCTTAGGGAGGATCGGAGCCGAGCAGAGGAAACGGTCCAGGCGGACCCGAAGGTCATGCGGAATCGAGTGGAAGGAGTAGATGCGAGCCAGTGGGTGTAGGTGTCGCCATGCGTCAGTGAGTGCCCAGTGTGTGGTCCATGCCCTGAAGAGGGCCGCCTGCCGGGGGGCCGGGGAGTGTGTGGGGGGAGGATGTGAGCGGTCCAGTAAGGGGTCTAGTGTGCAGTTAAAGTCGCCTCCCAGCACCCATGGGACTGTGGTGAACTGGGCCAGGACGCCCGTAAGGTGATCCCAGAACCGGTCCTGATCCGTGTTAGGGGCGTATATGCTGCCAAGAAGTACCCCTTGTCCATCAAGAATTCCCTCCAGGAGCGCGTATCTGCCCTCTCTATCTACTACTCGCCGGAGCGCTCGGAAGGGAGTACCAGGTCTTACCCAGATCAATGCGCCGCGCGCGAACGCTGAATATTGTGTGGCGCAAATGGTCCCTCGCCATTTGGCTTGTAGGCGAATGAGTTCAGTAGCGTTAACGTGCGTCTCTTGTAAGAACGTGATGTTGGCCGCCATGCGCCGTATGTAGGAGTATACAGAGTAGCGCTTGCTGGGTGTGTGTAGGCCCCGTACGTTTAGTGTAAGGATACTAACGTCAGAGTGGAGGACAGCCATTTCTAGGGTGATGTGGTTGGGGGAGGGGCACCTCTACAAATCCCGTGTGCCGCCTATGTGTGCGTGTCGTGTACGTTCCTGCGCGCCAAGCTTCCTTGAACGTGGGGGGGGGACTGGGGAAGTGAACAGCAACTAGAACTTTGGGTGGGCAACTGTCCCAATACTGAGGATACGTCACTGGGGGTGGCATATCCAAACTAATGTCCCACTAGGGGAGAAAGTCAACAGAAGTTTGCGGGGGTGGCAGCATGTGTCATTGCTGGGCCTGTGGGCGGGTCGGGCTCTAGTAGGAGAAGTGTCTATCGCTCGCAGGCGCTTACATTTATTTAGCAGGTCTGTCTAGGCTTCTAGACGTCGCACATCATCACAGGCATTCAAGAAAAGGATATGTCAAATGACAGTTCAGTTGTTCACGAGGAGGTGACAGGTTGGCAGGCGAGGGCAGCGTCCAGTGTGCGTGGCACAACAAGGGGGGAGGAGATCGGGCCAAATCCCGACATAGTTCCATCGCTGTCCCGGTCTTTCTCCGGGGTGAACAGGTGTGGCTGACCTTCCAAGTTCGAAGCAGGGGGTGACGAATGTAGTTCAGTGACCGCCCGCAGGGCGTCTCGTCGTTCCTGCATGATTTGGGTGAGATCGGGTGAGCCCGCTGGGGAGGGCGCCTGGCTCTTGGGGTGGCCAGATCGCTCATTGTTTGCGCCACGTCTCCTGAACCGTCTGGAGTCCTTATTGCGTGCCTTCTGGGGTCCGGGCTCAGGGATCAGCGGGCAATGAAATTCGGTCCAGTCCTGTGCGTCTGCCGCCGTGTCGAAGAAGAGGGCTTTCCCTTTGTGGATCACCTTAAGGCGGGCAGGGAACAGCAAGGAATATTGATGATCGTTTGCGCGGAGGCGCCTCTTGACTTCTAGAAACGTGGATCGATGCTGTTGAACCTCCCTGGCATAGTCCGGGAACACCATAACGTGTTGGTCCTCCACCTGTAGGGGGCCCGCCGTTCGGGCTGCACGAAGCACCGCATCTCGGTCTCGGAAATGTAGGAACTTGGCCAGCATGGGCCGCGGGGGGAGACCAGGTTTGGGTGCCCGGGCCGGGACCCTGTGTGCCCTTTCGATGGAGAAGTATGGCGACCGGTCGCAGTCCGGGGTGAACGATTTAGTCCAGGATTCCATGTAGGTCAGGGGGTCCAAGTTCTCAATCCCCTCCGGCAGGCCCAGGACGCGAATGTTGCAACGTCTCGAGCGCCCCTCCAAATCCACTGTGCGTTCCTCCAAGGTCGTCACGCGGCGCAGGATCTCCTGCATATCCGCTGCCTGCGATTGCACCGTTGGCTGCAATTCAGTCACGATCCGCTTACCCTCCTTCACTCTATCCGCCAGCTTACGGTGTTCATCTCGGATTAGGCTAATGTCCGTTGCTAGGGTGCCCAATCTCTCCTCCATCGAGAGGCGAGACATTTCTATTGCAGCCAGCACCTGGTCCAGCTTCGCCGATAGCGTAGGGTCGGCGTGCGACACATTAGATTGTGTCCCTGCCCTCGTCTGGGGCATCCTCTCGACAGCCGGTTCCGGGACTGTCGTCCCCTGGGTGCCCCTCGGCTTCCCCATGTCGCGTGTCCTGCGGGCGGTAGGTCGTCGGTGGGCGAGTGGTCCGCCACCTCGGTTCCTCCGGATCCAAGGCGAGGCTCGTTTCACCTCGGGGGGCCACCACCGAGGGCGTCAAGGGTGGTACCGGAGTCGGTGGGTTCGGCCGCGTGGGGGCCTCTTCACTCCGCAGGGCCCAGTACCCGCGTCGACTAACAGGGCAAGGTCGGGTGGCGTGGGCAAGGGGAGGCACAGACAATGGCTTCAATGTGAGTGGGGCGCTCCCGTCCCCAGAGCGGGACTCGTGGCTGTCCCCGGCGTCAGGTCTGCACAGGCGCCATGTTAGGGTCAGGCACTCTGATTCACTGGGCAGTTTGTATATGCGGCGGCGTGCTCCGTGGCTGCCCTCGTGGGTGGACGTGAGACGGGGGCCCCCGGGATGTCGACCTGAGATCTTCGGGGTAGAGGAGGGGAAATGGCAGCACAGCACTCACCGATGATAGTATCTGGTTTTCTGACGCGCCCGGCTTCGCGTGAGTGGCGGCCCCCCTGTAGTCCGCGATGGCAAGCTGTCAGGACCTGGGGGCCGATCAGGCTCCTGGCAGGGAAACAGCTCCAAGGTGTCGGAGCCCTGGGGTGGCGGCCGCCATCTTGGGAGTCGGGGCTCCGGGGTGAAAGAGGGCGCCGTTCGGTGTCTTGCCCTCGCAGGGATGTCTCCTGGTCGCTGGCTGGCCGCACCCTCTGGGGCCGCTGTGCAGGGATCTAGCGCCCGGGGGGCTCAAAGGTCCGAGGCTGGGGCGCTGCGGTCAGGGTCTCCGGGGGGGGGCGGGAGAAACCAACACTCACCGCCCACGATGAGGACGTCGGGCATCTGGGATAGTCTGCTTCGCACCGGTGGTGTGCACGCCGGTAGCTTGTGGTCAGCGGTGACAGGCCGTTCGGGGCCGGGAGCCGATCAGGCGTCTGGTGGGTGTCCAGCTTCTAGGCATCGGAGCCCCGGGGCCGCCATCTTGTGTGTCAGGGCTCCGGAGCGCAGAGAGGCGCTATTTGACATGCCCCTCCGTGGGCTTACGTCGTCCCGTTCGCAGGCTCCTCCGTGGCAGTTGCTGGCCGCGTCCTCAGGCACCGCCGTCCAGGGAGCCGGGTCTCGGCGGCTCACAGATCCGCAGGGTCAGGCAGCGCCCGCCATTTTACCGGGTCAGTGTCCGTCGGACCAGGCAGGATACAGCTCGGCAAGTGTTGTCCGCTCGCTGTGTTTTCTGGTCACTCGAGGGGTGCCCCAGTGTGCGGGGGCATCCCGGGTGTCGATTCAGGCAGGCTGAGGCTCCCGGCGATCTCGGGAACTGGGCAAGATGCTAGCCCGATCGCGGAGCCTCAGCAAGACACAGCCGCCATCGTGGCTTGCTAAGCCACGCCCCCGTCTCTAACCCTTCTTAGCGATAAATATCGCTATTTGTTGATAATATGCCCCTGAGTTCTTAAAAAAACATGAAAAAGAATAGCACAGTTTCCTAATCAGTTTAGAGATAGCATGGTTTAGAGATAGCTGAACAATTAGCAGTCAAATTCAATACACTCTAATATTTCTCCAAAAGACGTGAAACTTCAGAACATGTGTTGCCCCTAGGCTCTTGTGCTGGAATCTCATTCACTAGAGTGTCAATAGTGATGTTCACTCATCTTCTAATGTTACAAACTGGACAGATGATACATTAGGATTTAGCACATTTTTTTAATCCCCCACAAATAATGCTAAAATTGTCTGGCTATGGAACAGCGAAGTGATAATATGGGTGGCACAAAGCAAAATTGCAACAGTATAAATCCAGTACATGATCTTGCACATTTGTTGTGGAAGGGAGGTTGGGCTTTAACTCAAAGAATGAAATAACCTGAGAGAATTTGTTTTTAGGGAAGCCTTAGACCCATCAAAAAATGTCAAATAGGCCAACACAATCACGTGGAAATGTTTATATTTTATTTATTAGGAGTTTTATATAGCGCGGGCTTGACGGTCTTGAGCAGCACAATCTCCTTGCTCTCCCGGATCAGCTCCTGCACGTCCTACTTCGGAGCCTTAAGACCGAGACCTAGGTCTCCTCCTGCAGCAGTTCCCTGGCAGCCAGGCTACCCTCAACACACTACAGGGTAGACATATCTTCCCCTTCACCTAGGTAGCAGAACTCGCCGTACTCTGTACCTCCCAGCAGTGGCAGCACCAGCCTCTGGCTGCCAGGGACTTGACTTAACATGCAACAGTTCAGCCCGCCAGTCCAGTGACCCTTCTTCTGGATCACCTTGGCCACGGTGGCGGGAGGCTCTCCTGGCTCTGGGCAGGTGCCCCCTGGGGGCGAATGCCTCATAGAACATTGATGAATTATTATTTAGTTGTTAATTAAATTAAATTAATTGTAATCATTAATGAGTAATTAATTATGTTAAATTGTGTAATTTACTGTAGGTGTGTGTTGTGATGTTTATAGGTGTCAATGGTGAAAAGGGTGGGAATTAATGTATTTTTTATTGATACATTATTAATTAGATGTTAATTAATTTAAATTAATTAGTAAATAATTATAGTAATTATGTAATTAATTTTAGGTGTGTGCTGTGGATATTATAGTGTTAAAGAATGTGTACTCAATAAATGTTTATGATCTTTTTATATTAATAGTATTTTTGTAATTCATTATTAATTTGGTTATTTATGGAAATTCATTTAAAGAAAAAAATGTATTGGTATGGTGTTAAAGGGTAGGAAATAAAATAAATACATTCATGTTTTAAATCATTTGTTTGTTTGTTAATATTTTCTCCTTTTAACTAAAAATCGTTTAGAAATATATTTAGTCATTTAGTTTATATAATATTTGTAGCTTTTTTTATATGTATTTAACTTTATAATATGTGTTCCTTTTATATGTTTAATATATTTAATCGTATATATTTTTAACATATTGATCATTTATTGCTTTTTAAGATTTCAATTTTTTTCAATTGTGTAAATGTTTTTAGTAATTTTTGTTTGTATGCTATCCAACACTTTTCCTACTGTTGCACTCACTGGGTTGGGAAAAGTAATTTTTACCCCTCCGCTATCCAGCACTTTCCCTACTGTTGCACTCATTGGAGTGGGAATAATCATTTTTACCTCTCCGCTACCCAGCACTTTCCCTACTGTTGCACTCATTGGAGTGGAAAAGTAATGTTTGCCCTCCACTATCCAGTACTTTACCTACTGTTGCATGACTGGAGTGGGAATATTAATTTTTACCCCTTCGCTATTTAACACTTTCCCTACTGCTACACTCACTGGGTTGGGAATAGTAACTTTTACCCCTCAGCTATCCAGCATTTTCCCTACTGTTGCACTCATTAGAGTGGAAATAGTGATTTTTAGCCCTCCGCTTTCCAGCATTTTCCCTACTGTTGCAATTAGAGTGGGAATAGTAATGTTTAGTCCTCAGCTATCCAGCACTTTCCCTACTGTTGCACTCATTGGAGTGAAAATAATATTTTTACCTCTCTGCTACCCAGCACTTTCCCCAATGTTGCACTCAATGGAGTGGGAATGGTAATTTTTACGCCTCTGCTATCTAACACTTTCCCTACTGTTGCACTCACTGGGTTGGGAATAGTAATTTGTACCCCTCCGCTATTCAGCATTTTCCCTACTGCTGCACTCATTAGAGTAGAAATAGTATTTTTTACCCCTCCACTATCCAGCACTTTCCCTACTGTAGGGCTAATTGGAGAGGAAATAATAATTTGTACCTCTCCGCTACCCAGCACTTTCCCTACTGTTCTACTCATTGCAGTGGGAATAGTAATGTTTACCCTCCGCTATCCAGCACTTTCCCTACTGTTGCACTCACTGGGGTGGGAATAGTAATTGTTACCTCTCTGCTATCCAGCACTTTCCCTACTGTTCCACTCATTGGAGTGGGAATGACAATTTTACCTCTACACATCTAGCACTTTCCCTACTGTTGCACTCATTGGAGTGGAAATAATAATTTTTACCTATCCGCTATCCAGCGCTTTCCCTACTATAACACTCACTGGATTGGTGAAGTGTGGCTCACTGGTTAGAGGAGGCAGACCCCGAAGCAGAGGTCAGACCCGGGACATGGGTTCAATTCCCGACGCGGCAGGGTCTTGAGCCCAAAATGTCCACGGACTCGATAATTCTCGCTTCGGTGCCTACTCGAATCACGGGTTCACACTCTGCAACTCTGGGCAATAGCTTGCTTAATCTCCACTATGGCCCCCCTGCAGCGGGATGCCTGGCTTTCACCTTGGGGATGCCCAGTACGGGTTATCTCACGGGGAAAAGCCAGGACGGGTTCCCAAAGCCAGCGCCTTGAGACCTTGCGGTGATAAGGCGCTATATAAGAACCTTTGACATATGACATATTGGGAATAGTATTTTTTACCCCTCCACTACCCAATACTTTCCCTGCTGTTGTACTCACTGGAGTGGGAATTGTACTTTTTACCCCTCCTATATCTAACACTTTCCCTATTGTTGCACTCTTTGGAGTGGGAATAGTAATTTTTGCCCCTCTGCTATCCAACACTCTCCCTACTGTTGCACTCACTGGAGTGGGAATTGTCATTTTTACCCCTCTGATATCCAACATTTTCCCTACTTAAGTGTATGTTATTGCCTTGCAGAAAGATCCCCAACCCACAGCTCCTCCAATGAGGAATGATTAGATTGTTCTGCCTTGCAACCCCGAGAGCCAGGTGCTAAAAAAAGGGTGCTTCTTTTCTAGTTGAAGCTTCCGTCATATAGGATCACAAGGACACCAGTGGCTGTAGATCTCTGTTCTTAGAATTGTGATTCAATTCTTTTGACTGTCCTGGGATCTCCAGCCTGAATTCCCAAATGATACATGATACATGAACCAAAGCTCAAGCCACTGTGGAGGGGACTGTAACAGAGGTAGAGCTGAGGAGTAAACTTGCTTACTCAGGGTTGGTCTCACTTATTGTATGCTTTAAAGAAATATAGGTTAAGTACTAACATCTGACATACCGCTACGAGTGAGTATGTGTGGGGACACTGGATCTGTTATATAAAATTGTGATGTTTCATTGGCCACATGGCTCAAAATTGTATACAAGCCACTGAAACCATATCCATACAATATTTCTGTACCACCATTCAATCCTAATGGAATTTAGTTAATATGTGAAATGAGAACCTGTTAGGTCTGACATGTGTCTGTTATACCTTATAACTTGTCCAAAGAGATAAATAACCTGTGTAGTTTTGATGATTCGGCTCTAAAATTAATATGTGAAATGAGAAGACAAGGTGTTTTCAGACTCTATTATCCAGCAGGTGCAACAGCAAGGTGTCACAGCCACACTAAAGTCAGCCACAGGCGGGAGCTTTAAAAGGACCCCTTGGTTTCCAGCAGCATGGGTGTTTTTACACTATATTATCCAGTGGGCACAGCAGCAAGGAGTCACAAACACAATTCAGCAAGCATCAGGCAGGAGCTTTCAAAGACACTTTGTTTTCTTGCCGCATGGGTCTTTTTAGACTACATTATCCAGTCGGTGTAGCTGCAAGAAGTCACAAATTCAGCAAGCCCCAGGCCTGTCAAGGGCGGACCCATCCATGCCCATCGGAGCCCGGAGGAAGCTGTGCTGGACCTCCTCTCTTGGCCCTCTGCTTAAGGTGTTTTGCACTCTTTATGTGTTGGATTGTGGACTGGCCTTTATCAGGCAAAATTCCAATTTATTGTTGGTGGTTGGTTTTGGCATTCCGTTTGTCATGGAGAAGAACAAAACTGTTAGGTGTAGCTCCAGTCCCACACCCCTAGCAAAAGGCACCTCCATTGATCAGATGTTAGAGAGGGCCATGGGGGCTGTTAATACAGAAAATGCTCTCACTGAGAGAAAGCTAGGTATAGGATCTATGGCACCAGTGTTTAGACATGAGAGCACTGTAGTGCTCACTCCAAGGGTAGGGGCTCTAAGTTTTTCATGAACTTCATCATATGTGAGTTGTCCAGTAATATTGATGATTTGGATGATTCATTTGCTGATCCCAGTATGATGTCTGCCAAGACTGGATCTTATGCTACTAAAATGATACTCAAACGAATGATGGGCGGAATGCTAAATAAATTATACATTCACCCCTAGTCAAGAGATCGGGGTTAAATCCATCGTTCTTTTGCTCACCATGCCACCCCAGTTTACACCCAGCTATATGCAAATCAGTCTTGACCCTGTGCCTCATGGTAACAGTCCAGAACCAACTGCCAAGCCAGGTCCTCCCTGAACCGGAAACAAGCATCCTGAGACCAGTTTCTGGGTATTATCCTTCATCAGCCAGGCTAGCTTGAATCCAGTGACACAGTGAGCAAGGCACCCACGTCTGGGCATACCCATCCCACTTAGGGTGAAAAGTGCTACACCCCATAATAATAGAAAACGCAGGTGACTCAGACCCCCCTAGACTGAGCTAAACCCACCTGCAGATTCAGTCACCTCAATAACTTAATATTCCTTCTCCCTTCACATTTGTGGTGGGAACGTCTGAGCCTTATCCCTCGGTCCAACTTGGCGAGGACCAAATTTGGGAAACTTTCGGTGGGAAATTTAGGGAGCTGTTGAGGGCAGAGTTTTCTCTATTTATGGAGCTGCTTAAAGAACTGCAGCAACTAATAGATAGGCTTTGTAGGTGACCTGGGCATCCAGGTCAATCCGATTCTACCAGTTATGGCCCGTGTACTGCGTTACCCATAGTACACATCCAGGCTTGTTGTGTTCCCAATTCTGGTGGTATTAGTTTGACTGAGGATTCAGTTGGGAGTCAGCCTGGGCTCTTTGAATCTGCTGTTAATTCAGGAGGGACTGCTCCACTTGGGCTGCCCCTTAAATCCTTGAGAAAGTTCACCTTACATGCTGACCAAAGCAGCTCAAGTTTAAAACATTACCCAGAGAGAGTGCTCCCTTGTAAGCTCCATCTATCCCAGCTTAAAAATAATTTATCATCCACTGCATGTCCCTACTTTGTTGTCCTCATTTGAGGTCCTCCGCTGTATTGGTGAAATGTCGAGACGTGCGTAGAACTTGGTAACAAAGTTGTAAACTGGCTGTGACGCAATAGAGACTTTATTTACATGCGGTCAAGGATATTTTGTTGACCCAGAGAGTCGGCTGGATTGGGCCTGGACCTGTTCTCTCAGAGAGGAATGTGTTATTATTAATTTTAACACTCCCTCTCTAACACAAAGCTTCCTGTTTGGCCCACTTTCAATGAACATCCCTAGACCAGCATCTCAGGACTATTCCCTTAAAGAATGATTCTCAATGGCTGTCCTTTAGGGCTCTGGTAATTCACATTTTAATGTTAACAGAAGAATAAGAACATAATCACTGTAGAGTTTAATGCTATATTATCATTAAAGTTATTTGTAGCACGTTTTTACCACTAAATCTGCTAAAGTAGTTGCCTCCACTAGGCATAACAAAATATGAAGCATGCTAAATCTACTCATTAAATAGAATTAATATTTAAGTGTTTTTATAGATTGTTGTTACAGGAACGCTAAAACTTGAACAACATATTCAACAGTTTAGCAGAATTCTCCTACTATGATTGTGAAAAAACACGTTACTCTATTCAGACCTGATGGAACGTGGCGACCGACTAGTGCTAGAAGTCCCTTATTCAGTCTATCTTTATAAATTTTACAAAGGTCTCAAATGCTGTAACTAGGTAGTATTACTCTAGGAGGGGGATCTTACTTATGTATTCACACTTAATAGTCAACCTATTTCTTTATTTTATCAAAATGAAATATTTTTTGAAACATTTAAAGCAAATTCTTTGGAGGCTAGTTTTATGAATATAGTGTGTTTTCTCTCCTTGGTATTACACTATTAGAGTTACATGTGTCAATCAATTTAAAGTGAACATTTAGCTTATATTATTGTGATCTACAAAATGATAAACAAGTACTGATTGAATGTATTTACAGTATTTAATCTAAATGCTGACTGTTTTTGCTTGCATTATTTGTCATTGATTTCTGACAAGATTCTAGATGAGTTTAGAGGTTTGATAACAACAGTTTCTCAGAATTAAAATAAGTGAAAGATCATCACACCCCTCTCCACCTATTGCTTATTCTGAGACTTTTAATAACAGAGAGATAATATTATAAAATATAAGCATGAAGAGTGAAAGTTAGAAAGGAGAACTTCATGCCTGGCGACAGTGGGGCACGCAGCCGCGGCTCGTGTAGGTAAGAGCGGTGGGGCAGGGAGAGGGGGGATTTCGACAGACAATGATTAGGGAAAAGTAACTAAATAATTAGTTTTCCCCTGTCTGTCGTATTCCCCCACAACCCGGCCCCAACGCCCACCAATCTTACCTGCACGGGCTGCAGCTGGGGACAAGCCATGTCGAATCATGGAACAGATTGTAATTAAAGGCTATTGGGGAGACACTTAGCCTTTGCCTCTTCATCAGCTGAACTTATCAGTGCAGCAGGCCTCACGAGACAAGAATAGAAGGCTTTAATATTATATTGAATGCAAGTCCAATTGTTCAAACAAATATGCAGCTGTGAACCATCTCTGAAACTTGAAATATGTTTTTATTTTCTGCTGTGCTGAATTTAGCTTAGCACTTAGAAGTAGCAGAATGGATGAAGAATTACTATGAATGTATAACAGCAATCATGTTGGAGTATTTCTTCTTGTTTATGCTTTTGTATTCATAATATTAACTTCTTTTGTAGTTAAAATTCATATCATGTGCACTAGACTGGGATTTTGATATTATAATACATTTATTGAGTGGAGATACTTAAATAGGGCTTGGAGTTCCACTAACTATACCTGTAATGTCTCATGGGATTGGTCATGACCTGAAACACATCTCACCAAAATATTGCTCTGTGGGTTGTGAGGTGGCTATGGTACAACTGTTTTTTCTGATTGAGGTTGACACATTAGCTAAGTCATTAATGGCAGGATGCCAGGGTGCCCATAAAACTGAACTATGTGTTTCTAGAAACTCTAAAATGTATCAATAGGAATGTTTTCTTCCGACCTATTCACATGGGATGTATGACGTTACAACACACACTTTTACAACGCATACCGTTACAACACATTTTTTACAATGCAACATCCATTACTACGCATTCCATTACAACGCATAATACCTTTACAACGCATACCATTACAACGCATTACATTACATTGCATGTTTGGTAAGTATTGGATAGTGTAGGGGTAACATTTACTATTCTAACTCCAGGGGGTACAACAGTAGGGTAAGTGTTAGAATAGTAATTCTTACCCCTACACTATCCACCTCCAGGGGGTGCAACAGTAGGGTAAGTGTTGGATAGTGTAGGGGTAAAAATTACTATTCTAACTCCAGGGGGTGCAACAGTAGGGTAAGTGTTGGATGGTAATGTTATGCGTTGTAATGGTATGCGTTGTAAGGACTGAGTTGTACTGGCATGCATTGTAGTGGTGTGCGTTGTAGTGTCAAGCGTTGTAATAGTTGCATTGTAAATGCATGCGTTGTAATGGATGTTGCGTTGTAAAAGTTTCGTTGTAATGGTAGTGCGTTGTAAAAGTTGCCCTTGGAAATTGAAACTTTGTGTTGGCATAGATCTGATGAACTTTCATATTTTCAAATTATTGCATTGAAAAGCCCTAACTTTTAACATGGTAGTTATTCTTAAAATATCCCTGAACAGGGACCTCTGTGAAGAAATATCTGTATTTGTTTTCACTTATCCATTCAATTGTAAGGGCTGCAACTATAGTTTGAACTGGTTGTGCAGCTGCTTTATAATAACACTGCTGAGGTCACAATGTTTTTTTTTTTTTTTGTGGATTTGCTTCCTTAATGCAAAAACCATCAAAACCAAATTATCTAGGCCCTGTTATTCACGGAGCCAATGAGCTATGGTCTGAGATTGGTCCATGTTAGTACAAACTGAGAAAAAGTTTGCTATCAACTGTCTTTAACTTGTTTCTTTTGCGACTTTGGGGCATATCATCAAGCAGCAGCGCTAATTATCGCTGGCCGTGTGTAGCATGAACATTTCTATCGCCGTCTATTGTAGGATTCTATCAGCCGATTAGCGCACTATTAACAACGCGCATCGCCAAGGCGATAGAAATCCCTGCAATAACGGCGAAAAGCGGCAATATCGCTGGATTTCCAGCAAATCAAAAACGCAATAGGGAAAACATTGTTGATAGGGAGATGTGGACTTAGCTTCACAATCCACCTTCGATGATACATATAGATAAGTCAGAAAATAAGCAGGTGTTAGAAACCGGCGATATAAGGTGTTAGAGCATTTTTTATTTCGCTAGGCGGGTTAGCGATATCCTTGTTGATAGTGAGGACCTGTGTTAGCCACTTTTTTTGCTGAATTTCAGTCGGGAACTCCTACATTGCATCTCATTAGCAATGAGATGCAAGGCGTAAGTGAAATGGTTGATAATACAAGGAAACACAAGCTACAGCCAAAACGGCCGCTAAAGCGGGGCTAATTGTCTTGATGATATGCCCCTTAATTTTCTGTCAAACACATGATAAACTAAAGTGAGACGTCACTCTATACAAGTAGTAGTCAATGGTTACATTTTCAGTTGGGCTTTCCTGCATGCATGCTTCAATTTTTTTTATGAATCTTAGATTAAATTCACATTCATAGACAGTACTTTGTGAGGGAGCCTTGATTTAGTATAGAGTCATTATAACATCTGAAGTATGCATTTTTGAAAACATAAAATATTTAGATTCTTCCTATGTGACTATGACCCGGCATGAGATTATATTAAGTATTGGTTCCCTTTGTTTTGTTAGACATTAAACTTTACAGTCAGCTATTTCCCTCTCACTAGAAGAGGCATGCTTTTTCAGACTAACAGAACACTATTTTATCACATTTAGTGGTTGCAAATTATCTTCAGACAGAAACAGAGTCCAGAGAACATATTGTTGTACAGTGAAAGAATAAAGGGTTACAGACTAATTACAGAACTGTTTCAGGTGAAAGGTTATAGGGAACTATATACAAGATATTTCTCCATGCCATCAAATTCTCCAAATACGCAGTCTGTGACTTCTTCTTAAGCCTAAGTCATGGTATATATAGATGTGACGTCTGTGTTATTTCTGTATATGGTTTTAAAAGTAATTCTTTGAATGTAAAAACACATGGTCTTACTTTAAAATTTAGTTAAATGGTGTTAGAGTACATAGTGGAAAACAGAGAAACATTTTGGAAGAAAGTATTCAATCTGGGAGTAACAGACAGGTTTCATGTTGTTTTTGCTTGTTGACTGAGAAAAGATTATAGTTTAGATTGCCTTTTTTGCTGATATGTCAAATAAAATGTACACCAGTTTTATTCCCTGAAAATGCTCTGTTTATTTGTAAAATACAATGGAGGTTTATAAATGTGTGGCTGCTTTTCTGCTTGTAAATGGTTTGTTTATTTTTGGAATGGAATAGTGGTTTTCTGTATGCATCTCTGGATTAATATATCTATAGTAATTTAACAGCCAGGAGTAATCGTCCACTTAATGAGTGATGGGAAAATTATTCTGTGGCCAAATTATAGAATGCGGTACACACATTTACCCCAGATTCTTCTAATGGACTGGACAGGCCCAGTATTGCTCGGAATGTGGCCTGTACAAATATTCAGTTTTGTTCAAATAGCTTTATTGCAATTTTAGAGATAGTAAAAATATCAGTGCAACTTGTGTGGTTTGCAATGAGAATTCAAATGATTATATAATATTACACTTTCAAAATCAGTCCCATAGCTGGGAAATAAACTATATGAAGAAAAATAGCTTTTTGAGTTTTTTCTAAAGAAAAGAAAAGAAAGGGGAAAGAAAGAGAAAGAAAATAAAAGAAAGAGGGGGAAGAGGGAGAGAGATATATAAAGGAAAAATGCTGAAACAGTAACTATGACATCAGTAAGAATTAAAAGCAAAACGTTGATAAAGAAAGAAAAAGGTACTTTTGTATAGTCAAGGAACATGCTTAGAAAGATATGCTGTAAGAAGTGACCATAAAAGATCCTTTTTAATTAATAAAGGTACTGAAGTGGCGAAGGCACGATCAAGTCTATGGTGATGACATAATAAGTTCCACCAAGCCTGATAAGAAATCTTTTTAGTATCTTTCCAATTGGTTGTGATGATTTGGAGGGAAATGGCTATAAATAAGTCAATAAATCTTTGAACATTGAGATGAGCAGTCCATATTGGTGAGGAGCCAACTAAAAATATATGTGTAACATCAAAAGTGAAATTGGTGGATAAAATTTCATTTATTTTGGACCAAATTTGAAACCATAGAGATTTAACCATCAGACAATGGAAACACGTATGGAGAAGAACACTGTCCTCACATGGACAGCACCAACATTTTTTAGAATCAAGTAATTAAAATTTATATAAATCAGACGGGGTAGAACAAATATGATTGTAAAAGAAAAAAATAATTTGTATAGTGCTAGCGGAACGGAAAGAGGTATGTACTTTGGACCAAACAGATTCCCCGACCAGAAGTGAAAACTCCTGAGAAAGGTCTTTCTCCCCTAATAGCTCTGTTGGTGACTTCGTTCTAATTGCTACATGACGGGAGAGCAATTTATAAATGGCAGCCGCTCTGAGAGGGAGAGAGAAATCAATTGAGGAGGATGAAGTCTGATCAGAAATGGTTGGAGAGCATGACTGAGTAAAAATTTGAGTGAGGGAGGCTGTCAAGAGAGAATATTGAAGAGAATAAGTATTAGAGATTCCAAATGATTTTTGAAGATCTGAGAAGTCCCTCAGTAAATTATCCTTCCTTAAATGATCAAGAATGATAATACCTTTATCAATCCATTGCTTCCAAAAGAGTGCTCCGTTATTGATCTTTAAAAATGTGTTGTAACATATTGGGGTTTGGGAAAGAAAGTCCTTATGAGAAAGATAAGATCAAAATATAGAAAGAGCGAGGGCTTTGGAGTGATTAAAAATAGGAGTGGAGATACGCTTCGGTGGTAGAGACAAACAAGTAGCTGTACGGAAGGTAAAGGGTAGGAGTTGAGCGCATTCAAGTGAACTCCAAACTGTTACAGGAGGGCAAGAAGAGTCAGAGAAAAAATGCCAAATGTGCTTTAATGTAAAGGCAGAATGATACCGATTGATGTTCGGAAAATTGACTCCACCTAAGTCTTTGGGTTTTTGAAGACGGGAGAGAGAAATCCTAGCTTTGGGGTTGTTCCATAGAAATTTCGTGAAAGAGCGATTAATGGTGCTAAAGAAGTAAAGTGGGAGAGAAACAGAAAGCATAGAAAGATAAAAGTTAATAACTGGGAGAAGCATAATTTAATTTTAAAAGTGGCTAGCCTACCCCACCAGGATAAGAAAAGAGTTTTTTAAGTATATTTGAATGATTGATCTTAATGGTTTCCCTAATAGTGTTAGCATAAAGGACGCCCAAACATTTGATATATTTGGGATTCTATCTCAGGACCGGAGGCTTCAGATTATGCTTTTTCCCTTCTTCGCTGTTTATTTAATTCAACACACAGCAGCCAAAAAAAGCAATAACATGAGCCCTATACCTCAAAACAAAGGTATAAGGGCTAGAACATCAGTAAAATTTCACATGACAACAAGCCAGGCAGTCCACAGTATAGTCCTTCCTCGATGTCCATGCCAGCTAGAAAGGACGTCCTCCCTGTGACCACCTCCTCTTTCTTCGCTGCTTCGCAGCCAGTTAAGTGTTTTTATCCTCATCTCCTCATTAGTGTGGACGTTTGGGGTTGTTTGATGTTTTGTAATAATAACTGTTAGGGTATTGTCAATTGCGGCATTGTTCTGTGTTTTTCGTTGCTCTGTTTCTTTTTCAGAGCCCCTACGCAATCGCGGGGACACTCGCGGTCCCTTACGCGATTTTCCCCTGGTTCGCGGCCTCCTCCGGCCGCTAGGCGGCGACGGAGCGTCTCGCTGGTCCCAGCGCGGCTTCTCTCTTCTGGGGAGAGCGAGCCGCCGGAGCTCTCACCGCTACGCCCAGGGCCTTCCTGGGTCTGTATTCGACCCTAGTACTCTTGTGACGCCCCGCTGGGGTCTGTAAAGCGGTTCTACCGCGTTGCCGCCTGCGGGCGTTTTTACTCCTCGGGGCACTTCAAATCCTGCTTGCTCTCAGCTCCAGCGCGCAGGGAGGTGGTGTTGACCCGGTTCTGTGTAAGGGTCTGAGCGCTTGGGGTCTGTGTCCCACCCCCCCTCCGGTTCCACAGGGGCCAAAGCTGCAGACTCGGTCTGCGCCACAGTTTGCGCAGGTTGCTGCCTGTTGCCCTGATCTTATGCCTCACGGGGTTTTTCCCTACTAGTGGGTTTGGGTCTGCAGTAGGCTCCCTATCATGGATCAGGAGGAATACTATGAAGATGAAGAATCCCATCAATACTTGAATGATGAGGAATTCTATAGCGCAGTAGACAGCTCTATATACCGGTGTGTGCAGGAGATTGTGGGCCCTATGGAGGAGCGCCTATCTGCCTGCATTGTACAGGAGTGTGAAAAGGTAACTCAGGCCTATTTAGGGGTCGCGGACCCGATGGGAGTCCCTGCGAGCAGTGTCCCGCCTGCCCCTAAGGTGGTGTGTAAGGAAGGGGTTTCTGGGGCGGCGCAGGGTGTGGACAGGGACGCCTTTGAGCGCTTGCGTGACGCTTTTCTGGCCAAGGCGACCGCGCCTACCCCTGCGCCTCCACCAACCCCGGGCCCTTCGGGGTATACAGTTACGGCCCCCTCATCCCTGGGTGGTATGTCACCGGCAGACACAGATGACGAGGATGGGTTTGTGCGTTCTTGGCGCCCTTCAGGCTCTGCCGCCGACTTGCCCCAGGATAGTTCGGGCATGCTGGACCCGGATAAAATAATGCATCCGCGGTCGGCTGCCTGGACCCCTGGGGAGAAGGTGGCGAAGTTCGTCGCGGGACGCCTCCGCAAGCCCCTGGAAAAGGAAGCAAGGAGTTGTCTGCCGGGAGAGTGTCCCAGGCCTACGTTGGAGGGCAAAGTGGCCCTTACGCCAAAGTTGGACCCTAAGATGGCCACTTTTCTTGCGAAGTTCATTAAAGATCCTCGCAAGGGGATTGATCGGTCATGGCATTCCTGCCAGGACAAGCTTTTGGACGCCATAGGGCCTATCACTAAGATACTAGACATGGCAGAAGAGGCTAAAGTGTCAGGGGCGGCCATTTCTCCAGACGTACTGTCCAACTGGGCTCAGAGAGTAGTGGTTTTCCTGGGGAATGCAAATTGTGCCCTCTCGACCGAGCGTCGTAGGTCCCTCTTAATAAAATTGGACCCGAAGCAGGGCGTCTTGGCCTCCTCTGAGGCGGGGGCGGTGGTCTTTGGGGACACTTTCATAAAGGAGCTGGGGAAGTTCGTTTCCACCTTTACGTCCCTGGATAGGGCTCAATCGAGCATTAAGAAAGTTTTTCAACAGCGGTTCTCCCGAGGGGCTGGTCGCGGTGGGGGGCGCGCGACCGGCCGTGGCGGTCAGTAGCAGTCTGGCAACAGGAATCAAGGCTCCGGGCGAGGTCAATTGAACGCCTCTTCAAATTACAACACCTTCTACCCCACCAGGGGCCAGCGCTTCCGAGGCCGAGGTGGTTTCAAGAACACCGCTGGAAACAATTCAAACGGTGAGTGTCATTCCGGCGGATCAAGTCCGCATTGGGGCACGGTTAGCCTTGTTTCCGGAGGCCTGGGCGGCGATCACGTCGGACTCATGGGTCCTACAGACCGTCCGAGGATTTCGCATAGAATTATACGATCGGCCCTACCAACGCAGGCCTCCACAACCTATTGTTTTCTCCCGCGCAGACGCGCAGCTGGTCAACAAAGAGGTCTCCGACTTGCTTGGCAAAGGGGCCATTTGTCATTCGAAGCAGTACCCTGCCGGGTTTTTGAGCAATCTGTTTCTAGTGGAAAAGGCAGACGGAGGCAAGCGACCGGTAATCAACCTCAAAGAGTTCAACGGCTGGTTGGTTTACCGGCATTTCAAGATGGAGGGTATCCATCTCTTGCGAGACGTGTTGCTTCCCAACGACCGGCTGGACCTCAAGGATGCGTATTTGGTGGTGCCCATTCATCCTCCACATCGTCGATTTCTTCAATTCCGGGTGGATGGGTTTTCGAGTTTACCGCCCTTCCATTTGGGCTTTCCTTGGTGCCTTGGTGCTTCACCAAGCTTCTCCACCCGGTAGTGGAGCACTTGCGGAGCCAAGGGGTGCGGATGATTGTCTATTTGGACGACATCCTGTTGATGGCGCAATGCCCCAGGACGCTAATCCTTCAACTTCAGCAGACAGTGTCCCTACTCCAAGGGCTGGGGTTTGTCGTGAACGAAGAAAAGTCAGTTCTCTCTCCTTCTCAGACAGAGGTGTTTCTGGGTTTTACCGTGGACTCGGTGCAGTGCAACCTGAGCCTGCCCCCCAAGAAGATGGGGAAGATTCATCACATTTTGCGTCAGACGATCTCGAGGTCTCACACATCCCTCCGGCAGATTGCCCGGGTGGTGGGGTTACTTTCTTCATCCATCCAGGCAATCTTCCCGGGTCCCCTCCACTATCGGGCCCTCCAGCACCTCAAGGCGCATCATCTGCGGCAGGGATTGACCTACGATCAGGTGGTTCCCCTCTCCGTCAAAGTGAAGGAGGAAATGGCATGGTGGCTCGCCCATATGGAGGCCTGGAACAGTCGGGCGATCTTCGGTCCGGTTCCGGACTGGTGATAGAGTCCAACGCCAGCAGAGCCGGTTGGGGCACCCGTTGCGGAGAGTTCTCTACAGGCGGCGCCTGGTCGTCCGAGGAACAGGAACTGCATATCAACTGCTTAGAGCTGTTGGCAGGGTCCTTCGCGGTACGCTGTTGGACCAAAGAGTCAGTTCGTTCCTGTGTCCTACTTCGGATGGACCTCATCTCTGCTGTCCGTTACGTCAACCACCTGGGTGGCCCTCGCTCCAAAGCCCTGGCGGATTTAGTGAAGGATTTCTGGGATTATTGCCTGGCACACCACGTCTCAGTGACAGCGGAGAACTTGCCGGGTCAGGCCAATCAAGTAGCGGATTGGCACTCCCGACACTTGAGGGACTCCAGTCAGTGGAAACTGGATCCACAGGTCTTCAGGTGGCTGGACAGTCTTTGGGGCCAGTTCTCGGTGGACCTCTTTGCATCCCGCCGGGACCATCAGCTGCCCCGGTTTTTCAGCTGGAGGCCAGACCCTCTCGCGGAGGCCACGGATGCTTTCCTCCAGGACTGGGGTCCGGAGAGGTCGTATGCCTTCCCTCCATTTTCAATGGTGCTGAGGGCGGTGGCCCAGCTTCGCCGCCAGCGCGCGGAGATGGTCATGGTGACCCCCTTTCTGGCCGAATCGGCTTCGGCCGGCCTGGCCTACCGCACTGTCAATGCGATGCGTTCGGCGATCTCAGCAGGCCATCACCCTGTGGAGGGTGCTCCGATTGGAGAACATCCTTTTGTCTGTAGACTTTTGAGGGGTATTTGTCTTTCCTTGCCCCCTGAACCACGGTATTCGGTTCTGTGGGATGTCAACCTTGTGTTGAATCTCTTTTTGTCTTGGCAACCGAATAAACATCTGTCCTTGAAAGAGCTATCAGCGAAATTAGCGATGCTTTTGTGCCTGGTTTTATGCAGGCCGGTTTCGGATGTGCGAGCTCTGGATGTTTCAGCGAGGGTTTTTTCCCCTGATGGGGTCGTCTTCACTTTGGGGCGCCATACGAAATGTGGGTCAAGGACGATTTCCTACCCGTATTTCGTCGACGTCCCCAAACTCTGTGTGGTACAATGCTTGACGGCATATGAGGAGGCGACCCTTGAACTTCGCCCTGCGGGCGAACGACAGCTGCTGATTGCATTGCGAAAACCGCACAAAGCTGTCTCATCACCCACCATTGCCAGATGGGTACGGTGGATCATGCAGGAAGCAGGTATTGATACGAAGCAGTTTGGTGCACAATCGGCCAGAGGGGCCATGGCTTCAAAAGCTTTTTCGTTGGGAGCCCGCTTGGAGGACCTAATGCGCGCGGCGGACTGGTCCTCAGATTCCACTTTTAAGCGGTTCTACTTTAAACCGGTGGTGGATATCGCACAATTGGTGGTAAGTAAGCTTTGAACTAGCATAATCTGAAGCCTCTGGTTCTGACATAGAATCGAAATTTGCCTAGCATAGTAACGGTAAGTTTCAATTCTATTAAGGACACGGAGGCGAGGATTATCCCTCCCGAGCCTTCTGCGGAAGCGATCCCCCCGTACTGCAGTAAGTAGTCAGGTTTTATCTCAAATGTGTGGTTATGGACTTCACTGTTCTCACAGTTGAATTTTTCCTGATGGTGTACATAGGGATTTTATCCTTGCACCGCTGACGCTTTTGTGTGTTCTCTTGCTAGGAAACGATGGTGCGAAACAGGACCAGTGATTCTATGGCGTGACTCGCGCGAAGAAAGAGGAAGTGGTCACAGGGAGGATGTCCTTTCTAGCTGGCATGGACATAGAGGAAGGACTATACTGTGGACTGCCTGGCTTGTTGTCATGGGACTTGTAGTTTTCTGAGGAAATGTTACTGATGTTCTAGCCCTTATACCTTTGTTTTGAGGTTTAGGGCTCATGTTATTGCTTTATTTGGCTGCTGTGTGTTGAATTAAATAAACAGCGAAGAAGGGAAAAAGCATAATCCTCGCCTCCGTGTCCTTAATAGAATTGAAACTTACCGTTACTATGCTAGGCAAATTTCGATTCCACTCGAAAACAGAACCATGAAACATGTGAGATAAACAAAATGTATTTAGGGGTAACACTTCAGATTTATCAATATTCAGTTTATAGCCAGAGACTGATGAGTATTTTTGTAATAGAGAGAACAGAGCGGGTAAGGAAGTAGAAGGATTGGAGATGTAATGCAGAATATCATCTACATAAGCAGTAAACTTAATTTCAATATTTTGAAATTGGAAACCTGTATATAAGGGCGAGCGCCTAATTCTTTCGAGAAAGGGTTCTAAGGCAAGAATAAAAAGAAGTGGGGAAAGGAGACATCCTTGTCTTGTTCCTCAATGAAGCGAGAAGTATTTGGATTGACATCCATTAACCCATATAGAAGTGGAGGGGTTAGAATAAAGAAGTTGAATATATTGAATGAATTGGGGGCTATAACCATGCCATCTCAATGCTCCAAACCTAAAGTCCCAACTTACCCTATCAAAGGCTTTTTCAGCATAAAGCGTGATGGCAGCAACAGGTGAGCCCTATTTAGAGGCAAGGTGAATATTCATCCGTTATAGACCTACCTTTGACAAACCCAGATTGATAAATATTAATAAGATCAGGAATTACAGTATTTATACGAATGGCCAGTATTTTAGCAAAATTTTTATAATCGGTGTTGATAAAAGAGATGGGCCTATAATTTTTGCAAAAGGAAGGATCTTTATCCTTTTTAGGAATTAAAGAAAGCATCGCTTGGGTGAAGATTCCCTTTGATTTTCCTTCATCAAAGTAATTTATCAGAGAAAATAAATGAGGTATTAGTAATGTTTTAAAATAGAGATAAAACCGAACTGTGAAGCCATCTGGACCGGGAGTTTTATCTTTGGGTAAAAGATTAAGAGCATAAATAATTTCCTTTTCCGAGATAGAAGTATCTAATGTCTTAAGGTCAACAGGGGCAGCAGGAGTATGAGGGAGAGATTGAAAGAAGGAATCAATATGGGCAGGAGAAGGAGTGGACTCTGGAGTGTAAAGAGAAGTAGAATACTGAGCAAAACAATCCAATATTTTGTCATCGGTGGTGTGACGAACACCGGAGTTGTCGGTAATAACAGTCATTTTAGATTTTTGTTTCTTAATTTTAAGATAGTTGGCCAGAGATTTTTCGGCTTTATTCTGACCACCATACATTTTAGCATTAAATTTAAGGAGGTTGTTACATGCAGAATCCCATGTATGTTTGCTGAATTGCATTTTAGCTTTGATAAGAGAGGAGAGAGTATCGTTAGAATTAGTGGTGAAATATTGATGTTGAAGAACTTTAATTTGTTTAAGGATAAGAGAGGATTCTGAGAGTGCTTTCTTCTTCTTTTGAGAGACAAAGTCAATAATGAAACCTCTGGCAGTGGCTTTGAAGGCATCCCATATTTAATGAAAATGAGAAGTAGAAGACAGATTATTGAGAAAGAAATCTTCCAAAAAAAGAGTAAATTGTTCCACAAACTGGGTATCTAAGAGAAGAGAATTATTGAAACGCCACCTGCGGGTAGTAGGGGAAGGTATAGAAAGGTAAATATCTCAAATAACAGGGCCATGATCTGAGATTAGGATGGAACCAATCTCCAAATTAGACAAACTGTAGGGCATGCTGAGTTAGAAAGATGTAATCAATAAGGGAATAAGACTTGTGAACAGGAGAGAAAAAGGAGAAGTCAAATGTGTCAGGGTGGGAGACTCTCCATGAGTCAATAAGATCTCTAGAAGTGATTGCTTTATGAAAAGTTTTTTGCATTATGTTGGGGATGTATTTGATTTGTGAATTGCTATCTAGGAAAGGATCCATCAATTGATTGCAGTCACCACCTAAGATCAAATCTTTCACAGCATGTGAAGAAAGAAAGGTGGAAAAATCATTCCAGAATTGAAAATCAATACCATTCGCACCATAAATATTACAAAAAGAAAGTGGAGTATTATTAACAGTTACATTTAAAAACAGCCATCTACCATTATCATCATGAAACTCATTTTGTACTTGAACATTTGAGGAATTATGAAATAAAATAACCACACCATTTTTGTTGTTCACTGCAGGAACACAAAAAACATATCCCACCCATTGTTAACGTAATGAAGACAAATCTTGTAACTTAAGGTGGGTCTCTTGTATTAATGCAACCTGACATTTTAATTTTGCTAGGTGAGATAAAACACATCGCTTCTTAATAATGGTTACGAATACCTTTACCATTCCAGGATACAACGCAAACACCTTTCATCTATAACGATTAATTGGTGGTAGGCTCGAAAGTAGAAGCAAGCCAGAGAAAGGAAGAAGAGAAATTTTAAAGAAGAGGAGCAAAGTAAAGGTTGGGAAACTAAGGGTAGCATAAAGGAAGGAGAAACTTGCGTAAATTGGCCACAAAGGACAAAAGAAAGGGAAACGGTAAAGTACAGTATGATGAGGATAGAAGAAAGAAGATAGATAAAGAAAAAAGGGTAAAGGGAAAATGCAGGAGAGAAGAAAAATATAAAGAGAAGAAAGAATAAAGAGAACAATAGTGATGGGGAGCATAATCTCCCAAACAAATTAGGAAAAAAAAAATGACGGAGAGCCAAGAGGCTTTAGTCATAATGGTCAGAGAAGAGATAACAAATAACATTATATATGGAGGGGGGATGGCAAAAACCCCCCAAAACAGCCACATCACTGAGGGGAGCATCAAAACCAATATCGATAATATAACAGCAGATGAAAAGGAAGGGATAAAATACTACGACAAGAACATAATAAACTAATGATACAAGGAAGAAGGGAGCTTACCAGACAAAAGGGAACAAATCAACTGGATGCTTCAAAGAAAATAGACAAACGGAGGATGATGTAGGCAGGAATCTTCAGCTACAGTACGAGAAGAACCTACAAACAGACAAAAGAGCAATTAACAATAACTTACAACAAATGCATGACCTAAAGAATAAAATACTACGACAAGAACATAATAAACTAATGATACAAGGAAGAAGGGAGCTTACCAGACAAAAGGGAACAAATCAACTGGATGCTTCAAAGAAAATAGACAAACAGAGGATGATGTAGGCAGGAATCTTCAGCTACAGTACGAGAAGAACCTACAAACAGACAAAAGAGCAATTAACAATAACTTACAACAAATGCATGACCTAAGGAAAAATAAAATAGAAAACATTAACAAAATAATCAATGTTTGCCAAGTTGCATGTGTTCTTCTCGATGGGTATGAATGAACTTCCAGAGATCAGCGGGATCATCGAATTAAAATGTTCTGTCTTTATAAGTCACTTTGAAGAAACAGGGGTGTATAAGACCATAGCGAGCATTCATGGATTTTAAGGCTGGTCTGAGATCAAGAAATTATTTTCGTCTACTCCCGGTTGGTTTGGAAACATCCCGACTGAAAAAAACCTTGTGGCCTGACCAGAACATCTGCTTAAATTATTTGGCAGCAGTGAGGATTGCCATAAGGTCAGAGTATAGCACAAAATAGGCAATGATACCTCTTGGTTTAGTGGCAGAAGATGCATTATGAGGCCCTAATATATGCACATCTTGAAGAGGGCAGGAAAAGATTGTAGTGTAGTTCTTATATTCCCAATAGGCTCTGCACATTGGAATAGTATATCCAATGCGCAGACTAGTTTAGACGTAGGACTGAGGTCGACTAGGTCTCTACCGAATATACTAGACTTAATTGTGTATGTGCCAGCTAGCTCAGAGGTCACCAGAAACGTTCTCGAATGAACAAGAAGGGATTAGTTTCTGACAAACGCTTAAAACATGACAACTTTGTTCCCCAAGAATAAGAAATATATCTCTAGAGTCGCGGAAACAATAGATAGTTATTTCACTCAGTCAATCGTGCATGCTTCGTTTCACCAGAGGTGCAGAGAAATAGAGAGACGGGCGTTTTCAATAAAAGGTATTTATTGAAAAGTCTTCTTTCTTAAGCATAAGAAATGAACTGCTACAATCGTAATACTTGTTGTAAAGTACAATGCGTACAGTACGAAGAGTATTATAAAATAATACTGTAAAAGCATTATATGGTTTCTAAGCCATGTGGTACATAAAATACATACATTGATAAATAATGACTAAACATACTCAACTGGTGCTTCTAAAATACGCCTACCCCAGTGTACCTAACCTAGGTCTAGTACAAGGGAAGAAGTAAGTGAGGTGTAGCTTAGTTTCAGTATTCTTTGCCAAGAATCTAATCCAAGAATTCTCTTAGGGTCTAATCAGCTCCGTACCTTGGTTTTAGAATGTAGGAGGTCTGGTATCTCTCTCTCCGGACTCTATTTCCCAGCAACCCGCAAGGGTAGCCTTGAAACACCGGAGCTGGATTTCTTGGCTGGAGAAAGTACAGCGTCTCTCAGTGCGTCAGCTGGAGGATCGCCTTCCTTCGGCACTTGCTGCAGCAGGGCACGTCGGGCAAGTAGATAGTCGAACTGCTCCAAACCACCGTGTGTTTGTTTGGATAAGTGTGGGCATATTTATACCTTGAAGGTGCCGAGTTTGGAGTAAGATTGGACATAATAACGCCATTAGGGACTTAATTCTCTGAAAACTCCATGAGTTATTGGATAAATCAATATTCATGCAGTGGGAGGTCCCTGACTGCTGAAGGTGAGTTTTTCCAAGAAATCGTTGTAGATTTTTGGAACTAGTGGAAGTAGCGAAGCCATATTAGGACTACTTGAGCTATGTCTTAATATGGTTATGATTTCTATGCCTATATAAGGATACAGTTCTTTATACCTATATAAGGGCATAAATTGGGAAAATTACACTAGGGTCCTAAAGCGCTTATACAACAAGATAATAAAGTCTCGAGGAATAAAATTGTTGAGGAACGGAATCCACAGGTGCAGAGCTCAGTAGACAAGTAGATGCAGTGTGGACACTGAACGTTGGAGGGCAGCCAATATAGTGGTAGAAACTACCCAGAGGTAAATGGTGCTGCTAAAACAAGCACACAAAAAAAATAAAAAGTATACTGACTATTATCAGGAGAAGAACAGATGAAGAGAAAAATTGCTGCTTACAAAACGAGCATACTTGTTTCGGAATTAAACAACAACTTAGTTAGATCCTGAATGCAAATTTTAACCAACCGGATGTGCATAGGAAAGAGCTGTTGTATAATGCTCAATGCATAGGCAGAAACGTGAGAAGTATTACAGGTAAATACAGTTAGTGCTAGCATGCATACCTTCCAGTGATGTAGGGTTTAACCTTTTATTTGTGTCACCAACGCACAGACTAAGGCGGCAAAAATGCTGTATGAGGTGAAGCAAAGGTAGTTGTGTTAATAAATGAGTGCATACAGTGACGGCAACAGTGTTGTTTTGAACCGGTGTACCATTGGTTGTAGTGAGCACAGAATATCAGCAGCGATTTCAGGTAAGTTGAGGTGAAATAACTTGCGCAGTTAAAGGCATCCACATTATGGCAGCAGTGAGACAAGGTAAACTGAGGCAGAGCAAAGTACCATCTCCCAAGAGCAGAAAGAGTTGTAGCCGCTATGCAGGGTATAAGTGGGCAGGTTTTGTGTTGACAAAAGCACTCACATTGGATGTCGTGATGAAAACAATGTTGAGAGGAATTGTGCTGCATTGTTCAAAATGCGCACAAAATGGCGGCCGCAATACTGGAGATGCAGAGCAGAATCCAATATGCGCTTAAATAAGGTCTTTATCTACATGACGTCGGTCGGAAACTCGCCATTGTATTCTCGGCAGTTTCCGATGTACTCACTGCAAATTGTGAGCGGGAACAACTACGTTGAAGGGTCCTTTCATGTAGAAGAGTGGCTTGACGCTGTGGAGCCCTCTCAAGTTGCCGCCATCTTGCCACCGACGCGGCACGCTCCCCAAATATTCAGTTTTAAATACACCCTCATAGCAACAAAATGTTGTATAGCCTGGGGCTGGTTCTTCTCCAGTGTCTTTTATTGCCGGGTTTTCCACCATAATCATCCTTATTTTGCATGTCACCCTTTACATTCAGTTGGAAGGCAGTGGACACAGTTGTAATGAAGTACAAAAGAACCAAACTATCTCTGGACTTCGCCAGAGATTACCTTACTATATTTCCCCTACATGTCCCAACACTGCATTGTACTTCAATGAGTAATCTAACTTGGATAACCTTTCCTGATTGCACATAATGCCACAGTAATGCCATTCCTATTTCATGGTGCAGCAATATGGGCCAGGAAATGTTTGCATGATAGATGTGCTTGAAGTCTTCAGACCTCATTTATATTGTGGCAAATGGCCATTTGTCCCACAAGGGCAATGGAGCAAATTAATCTGTCACACTGACAGAGGTACCGCCAACCTGGAGGTCATTTGACAGGAACCTCTGTGATTGCAGACCTGTCAATGCATATGGATGATTTGTGCAGGGCTCCAGCAACAGGAAAGAGCTCTGCTCCAAGCAGTTTTCTTTTTGAGAAAAAAAAGACAATGCCTCCTGCACATCGGAGTCATTGCCAATAGCGAAGAGGGTCATTTTTTCTTTTTACTGTCACTTACCTTCAGGGTTTGCCTTGCGGTGACGGACAGTAAAAAAAAAGAAAACTGCTATATGTCTGTTCATCCTAATTGGGCAGACAGACATACAGCCATTTTCCAACAGCCCTTATTCTCTCGGTCCTCTGGAGAGGTTTGGCTATGGTGGTGACAGTGTTATCACCGCCCACCAAACTTAGAGGTCTGTCCACGTCTAAATTGGGTACACAGACTACTATGTTGGTGGGAAGGAACTGTTGCTTTTGCATAAGAGTTCTCTCTCCACCAACATATATAAACCAGACCCTGCCTCTTAAAAGAGTGTGGTGTGGCGCCGTGGCCAGGGCGACTGACGCTGGAATCTGGGCATCAGGGTTCGATCGCCGGCGGCAGATTAGCCCAGCACCATGTGACTCTGGGCAATAGCTTTTACACTGTATAGAGCTGCATTATTCAATATCATAGCTGCCAATCCCGAATCTAGTTTCATTGCTAGGATGCAGGGCCAGACTGGGAACCGCAACTGGCCCTGGCAAAGTGCTCTGCAAACCCCCCCCCCGCCACGCCGGCGGGGAGTTGGGGGTGCCACTGAGGTCTTTGTCAGGGCCGGTTTTCTGCCGATTTTGTTACAGGGACGATTTTGCAGCTATGCTGAAAAAAAGTCCCTGTAACAAAAACGGGCCCAAGGGGCACAAAACCAGCCCGCACCCGCGCGGTGCACCGGGGGATTGCCCGGTGCCTGCTCCAGCCAGTCCGGCCCTGCTATGAAACAACCTTAAAAAAATACTTTAGGGTGCAGTGGCCTTGTGCTGGTTGCATGTTGGCAATCTTTCAAACCTTTTGTATGATCTTTTACTTAGAGAGATAGTTTTAAATGTAGTTTTAAAAATCTATATGTTTCTGGTCCAACAATGCAACTTATTTTAAAAATCTTGCTATTCTGTTTTTATAGTGTCCCAATGGAAGGCTATTTCATGTCTACTATACTTTTCTGATGGCTCCCTAATTAGAATTATTGTAATATATCTTCCACATCAACCAACTCCCTTTTTTTGATTTGGGGGACAATTGCAAGAGACCTATGTGAGGTCAATTGCAGATGCAGTCTTCCTATCACCGAAATATGATATGTGGTACATATTATATTGTTGTGCAATGTTCTGGAGAAGGCACAATTTGAGAATTCTAACTCATCTCTAAAAATAAAAATGCCAAAAGGCAAAACTGATATTATCATGGCCCAATTGAGTTTTAATAAAATAAAGCAATATGTTGTTTTACCTATGATTTGATCCTATTCAAACTGCAGTATATATACACAATGATTTCAATAAACAAAAATAAATTATTTTCTTAATTGTAGAGTAAACGTTATATTACAAAATCTGTAATACAAAAGCAAAGAAGCCCCATTTTATTGTTTGCTGTTAATGTAATAAATAATGGAACAAATATGGTTGCTCCAATTCGGCATAAAGAGTTTTTAACAGGCAAAATCTCAACATGCTCTCTATGATTGGAGTTCACATATCACAGAATATAACATATATAAATTAACCACTTTTAATATCTGAAATATCTGTTACTTGATTATGAATTGACCTAGAAAAAATAAAACGCAATAGGAACAGTATGTATAAATAAACACTTCGGCCAGGAGTACAGCTTACAGAAGCGGGTCTTAGGGCGGTCTCGAAGTTCAATCAATCTGATCAATTTTTATACAGTTTTGGGTTTTGTAAAAGTACATCCGGGGATCCTTATTTGGTATAAGAATACGAGCCTTGTCTGAGTCGAAAATAAAAGGTCCCTGATAACAAATGCAGGTGGACCTTGACCTTGCATGAACATAATGTGGGCCAGTGGGTAATGTGTCCAGATGTCCGACATGAGGGACGCGTAATCACTGTTTCGACTGTGTGTGCTGTGTCCTGATTGTTTGCATTTTCCTAACCCTATATGGCATCTAACTGTATTGCGTTTCGGGAATGTGAGCACCCCTCTGGCCATGTTTGCTTTATTGGGGCCAATTGCCCTGGACCATTGTGGTGTCACTGTGCTTATCTGGGGGGATGGAGCTGAGCTTACTGTTCATGAGTTTATCTGCCGGTTACGTTCCGTCCCACCTAGACCTGTGAATCATTTACCGTGGCCTAGGTTGCAGAATTTGGCTGATCACATATTTCTGAGTCGGGGTGATAGCAAGTTCATGACAGACAAATTTGATATTAATGAGGTCATTTCTTCCATGTATGCGAGTGTACCATTGTAAGCATTGGAATTTTTTTTAACAATATCAAAGATCAAACAGAACATTTATTTTATATTACTACGGTAATGTCAAAAGAGCAATAAAATAATTCAAGAAATGTTTTCATTGGTAAGCACAGCATTGAATGTGTACAATAATTTATAAGCAAAGCATTAATCACTTATTTTAATATATTAGGTTTTTAGTTGTGCAGGATATCCTGCACAAGTAATAGGTCCATAGTTGTCTCCTTTCTGGAAACCAAAAACCCTATTTTTAGCAATTTACTCTCCCAGGCTAGTGAAGCAGAGCAGTTCCAGGTCTACTCGGGGAAGGTGGTATAGGGCATTCAATAAATTATTGTCCAGTCTGTGCTCTTTCGTTGAAAAAGAAAAAGTATATTTATTACTCAAACCTTTCTAAATACTACACATTAATGTACAAATATGTACCTCAGGCAGATGGCAATAACTTTGCTGACATTCTCAAATCCCTTTTGAACCCTAATGGGTCATGAGTCCCATAATCATAAACCCCCCCACATATACTAGATGCAACATTACAATATAAACGTGTGAAATTGGAAATAAATTAAGGCCATTGTCTTTGTCGAGGGGTCACCACATCAATACATGAGACAACCCTTTTGGCTTTTGTCAAAGGTCACCATATCCAGATATGAGGCAAGCCTATTGGCTTTGTTAGGGAGTCAGACATGGGTACAGGGTGGGCTACGCTCCCATCGCGGAGCGCCTTCTAGTCTGGGGGGATCTTCTTTGTCTTCCTGTATGGAACCCGGGGAAAGGGGTTACCAGGCTGAAAGTAAGTTTGGAGAGGGGGCCCAACAAACTCCCCCTCCCTAGCTATAGAAACTGCATTAAATTGTAATTATCTCCATAGGCTTGGCCCTCACAGTGGAAATTCTTAGAGATAGCAGTGGAGCACTCACACTCTGTCCCTCTTCTTTAAATGGGGGTAAATATTTCAGGGATCATAAAATAGGCCATGATGGGGTGATGCTCTTGATCTTTGGCTCTTTTTACTCCTGGTGGCGAGCTCTAGCCACCAGAAGCATCTTCAACAAGCCTCTTGGTCTCTAACAGATGTACTTTGTAGGGAGCTTATTTTACTGGCTCCCTGCACTATGTTTTCATCTCTTGGCTCCTGGTGCTCCTCTCGTGCTGGTTCGATCCTCTGCCACTATCCAGCAGAACAATCTCCTACCTGCACGCCTGTTTCCCAAACCTTCCTGGATGTCATGCAAGGCTCCTAGAGTGGTAGTGGAGCTCAGATCTTCCCCCAACTGGCCTCATGGGGCATGGGTAGGCCAGTGCTACTGACCCTGAAGAGACCCATCAAGTCATGGGTGTCAGTTGGAGAGAACACCCTTATCAGGGCATCAGACAGCTTCTCCTTCCAGTTGTACATTGTTCTGCTGGCATCACTTTCCAATCTCAGAGTCATGTTTCTGCCTCTCCACTTTGCATGAATTTATAAGTGTGGGTGGAATATTCAGGATGCCAGTCACCCCTGACTGATCCTAGGATGCAACATCATCCCTCCACCCCTATCCCAGACCTAATGCACAACATTCTGCTACAATCAAATATGGTAAACCCTTCTTCCCCTGAGAAGAGCTCCTGTGCCCACCCAGAGGTGTGGACCTGAAAATGAGGAGTACCTCTTTCTTTTGTGGTCACTCTAAACCAGTTCTGGGGAAGCACTTCCTTCCACTGGAATTGGAGCCAACCTGATTAGAAGGACAATAGAGGGGACAGGTCTAGGTTAGCGACATCTGCCTGTGATAGGGAATTCCCTCTTGAAGGAAATCGAGTTACTGGGTACAGCCCTCGGCCATCCAGTCAATTAAAGAAATACTCCTCTCACACCGTTGTACTTGTCATAGGGGCAATTCACACCTAATGTGCACATGTGTTCATGTGTAACCAACCCATTACCCTAACTGTGCCTCAGTGTTCTTTTCTTAAAAGGTGTAAACAGGCTTTAAACACATTCCGTCCAATTACCATGAGTGAGACTCAGGTAGTGAGACTCACCCACAGTAAAATTACAAAAACCACGTGATCAAAAGCAAATAACTCCTGTAGGGTTAAATGAGTGGAACCCACGAGCAGCACATATTTTCTCAAACGTCTACACAAACAAGATCACCCTTACTATCTTCATAGACAATTGCAATTCCAAGACAAAAAATAGTTCCCTGGTAGGACACTTCCAGGCATGCCACTGTAGCATTTTCATGCAGGCTACAGAAGGCTCTCCATGGAATTTGACATGAGACTACTGAAGTGCACCCCCGAGAACGTATGGCATCAGACAGCCCTATTGGTTCCATGGGGCGGAGGCATGGCCAAGCTGCGGAACATGGCGTACACATAAGGGAAAGCCCCTGCGCCTCCCTATCAGTAACAATACTGGCATTGTGATGCACATGAGAATCACAGGGTGAGGGCAGAAGAGCCCTGTACCCCTACACGGTCTGCACTACTTACAATTCCATTGTGTGGAGTCAGGGGACCGAATTTGGTTTGCCGCAGTTGGGAACGCATGGGAGCGACGATGGGGCCTGTGGCTGCAGTGACAGTGTACTGCTTGTAAAAAGAACCCGTATCAAGGGTGTATACTAGCTGCCCCTCCCGCCTTGTGCCGGGTGTTGAACCAGGTGGGCCACCACGTCGCTGGAACCAGAGCTCGTGAGGAGTTCCCTCCTCACGGGGCTTGTGCGGCAGAGCGTTGCTGGGCCTGCGGGCGTCGACTGGTACAGAAGGGCACACATGCAGCTGGGCACTAGGCGGGCCCGCCTTCTGTGGAGATTCTGAATGAAGGGTTTGTTTGTGAGACCACAGTGCCTGCTCTGGAGTTTGGCCGCTTCAGAACAGAGTGGGGCAGTGGAGAGGAATGAGAGTGGCAGCGGCGCAGCTCTGAGCAGTTTATTGAATGCTGACCCGAGTGGCAAAATGGCAAATGTGATGCAGAAACAGTGACGACATCACTAGAGAAGTGACCACATCTGCCTGTGACACCCCCCAGTAGTGAGTATTGTGTTTATACAGCAACTAGGGTGCGACTGGACTGTGTGCTTGCTGGTGCTGGGAAATCTGCTTGCCTTGGGGTGGTGGGCCCTCCCCTGAAAGACTGCAGGCCCTCTAGCTGCACTAGATCTGGTTGATGGACTATCTGGTGGAACCAGAAAGTTGAGTGAAGGGGCCCCCACAGCACTCCCGGCACTGCCCTCCACTCAACTAGTACGTATTTGTGCAATCGCTCCTTCAGCCGTGTTCAGATTACTGGCATTCGACAGTCTGTCATTGCAGGTGGTGGCAGGTGTAACCTTGCGTTGGGGCACTTTTTAGCATTCTAGGCTCCAAACAATGTCAACCTTAACAATCCGTGGAGACCTGTAAAAAAGTGACAACGTTGTGATATATAACTGCTATTACTATATGTGTAAGTGAACCATTGTCATATTCTGCTGGTGGGGAAAGAAAGGACAATACAAAAACAAACATACATTGAACATGAAACACACACTCTATGATAGAAGACATATGACTGTAGGTCTCAAGTAATGAAATTCAGCTAAAATAGCAAACATTAAAAAGAGCTTTAAATGTTAGTAGCATAGTTGGCTGTGCTGTACTCACCACATAAGGGTCACTGCCTCTCCTGGTCAATGCCGCCAGCGGCTCCGTTGAACAAAGGGACCGTGAGGAAAGGCTCCTTATGTACCCTGCTTAATTGCTAAAAAAACAAGCATTTACAATGCAATGGTCTCGGCATTATTAAAGGTAGAGCTATTGGCATTCCTCATGACTTTTTTTCATTTTTAAACAAAAAACATAAATAAATGGTATTGTCATTTACAATGGCAATAGGTGAGCATTAGAGAGTAGTAGATAGTATTCGCGGACACAGAGCCCCACACAGAGAGAGCCCCACGCACAGACACAGCGCCCCACGCACAGACACAGCGAGCCCCACACACACACACACAGCGAGCCCCACACACACACACACAGCGAGCCCCACACACACACACACACACACACAGCGAGCCACACACACACACACACACACACACACAGCGAGCCACACACACACACAGCGAGCCACACACAGCGAGCCACACACACATACACAGCGAGCCACACACACACAGCGAGCCACACACACACAGCGAGCCACACACACACAGCGAGCCACACACACACACAGCGAGCCACACACACACAGCGAGCCACACACACACAGTGAGCCACACACACACAGCGAGCCACACACACACAGTGAGCCACACACACAGCGAGCCACACACACACACCCACACCCACACACCCACACACACAGCGAGCCACACACACAGCGAGCCACACACACAGCGAGCCACACACACACAGCGAGCCACACACACACCCACACACACACACCCACACACACACACACCCACACCATCATCAAATTGACTTTATTTCGGATATATTGCAATCCATAAAAGTACAAAACATTATACATTTCATTTTAAAAGAAGAACATCACAGAATTACAAAGTCAATATTGAGTACATAGTACATATGAATTTCTTAACAAAGTGAGTAGACAAAACAGTACAGGGAAAGTGCGACTAGTGCCCAAGTGCGAAAAAAAAAGTGCAGAAGTGCTTCGAGCTGTAATAAAGTGCAGAAGTGCTTCGGGCTGTAATTCACAATTACTCATCAAGGCATTTTCTTATTCTCACCGTTAGTTTTAAAAATTCTAACACCTGAAGAACACAATCAGAATGCAACAGCTGTAAGTATACAAGGGCGGGTCTAATTTGTTTAAAATTTAGTTTCTGTAAAAGAGTGACAAGATACCGCCTACGGGGGTACTCATAAAATGTACATAAAAATATAAAATGCAGCATATCCTGTGGAGACTTCCCGTCGCAGCCACAGGGAGCTGCAGGTTTCTTAAAAATGTCCGACATTGGTCTGATTAAAACATGATGAAAAATATTGAACCTGAACAGAGTCAGCAAAAATTTATCATAAGAGGAGAAGGAGCATGTTAGATACATTTCCATATTATCACAAGTTCTTAACATGATATACTTTCTAACATTGGGTTTCAGGAGCTCAACCTCATCTCTTAGGGCACTGCGATCCATAAGAAAGGCCCTCTTAATTGCTACAACGTCACCCTTGACTATATCCCTAGGATTTTCAAACACGTTCAGGCGACCAAGCTTCAAAAAATTGGACTTCAAGTATTTTAGCCACGGTACACACATCGCATAATCAAGTGAAACAAGATCTTCCACTATCTGGTGTGTTAGGGGGATTTCCTGATTTAGCCATAATTTTAGCCAACATAACAATGGTTTCAGTCCAACAATGTCAGTTATATACTGACAACCAAGCTCTTCATGTGCCGCTAAATTCGGTGTACTTCCTGGGACACACAACAGACGCTTCAGAAAATTGTTTTCAACTATTTGTAGTTGTTCGCCATTTGTATGGCCCCATATCTCACTGCCATAGACTGCAGTAGCTATGGATTTGGCATTATATAGTTTCATCATGGCCACAGTAGGCTTTTTCCCCAGTTTACTGGCAAAATTAAAGATGGAAGCATTTACTCTAGTCATTTCACCCTTCTTCCTGGCCATATGTGGAGCCCAACTAAGCTTCGTATCAAATAGGACACCCAAATATGAAAATGTTTGGGTAACAGGGATCAAAACATCATTTAATTTAAAAACGAACTTCTTTTTAGGTTGACGGCCAACATGCATTATGTAAGATTTAGAATTGTTGACCATCAGGTCCCTATCAGACATGAAATTATTAAAAGCATTCAGAAGTGCTTGGAGACCCTTTTCTGTTCGTGAAATTAAAACCGCATCGTCTGCGTATAAAAGTAAAGGAATACCCCGCACACCCGCTCTAGGGCAGTCTGATTTAACCTCTTGCAATTCAGCCTCTAAGTCATTTATATAAAAATTAAAAAGAAATGGAGCCAGGATACACCCCTGACGTACTCCTTTATTAATACTGAAACTGCCTGTGGTTTCCCCATTAGCCGAAAACCTTACATTGGCTCTAGTGTCATTATGTAGGTCCGCAAGGAAATCCACGATCCCCCTATCAACACCTTTGTCCCTCATGGTCCGCCACAGCCTCCCCCTGTTCACGCAGTCGAAGGCTGAGGACAGATCCATGAAGGCGAGGTGAATTACTCCTTTCTGTACGACAGTATATTTATTCAGAATAAGAAACAGGTTAAGACACTGAGTTATGGTGGAGCGGCCTTCACAAAAGCCATATTGGGAGGTCGACATGATATTATTTTCAATCGACCAGCTTACTAAGCGTTGGAGTATGACCCTCCCCATAATCTTAACCATTGAGTCTATTAGGGATATTGGACGGTAACAGAGAGCACTTCCCCTGTCTCCCTTCTTGAAAACAGGGACTATGGTTGATAATCCCCACGTTCCCGGACGTCCAACTCTAGCCGCAGCATTAAATACGGCAACCAGGATTGGAGCCCAGAAATTTGGGTCAGATTTATAGAGATCCGGTGGTATTCCATCAGGGCCAGGTGCTTTATTTGCAGTAAGACCCATAATGGCAACCTGGACCTCACTTTTATCAAAAATTATGGTATTGCTCCTAACATGGGGAGTAGAAGCCCTAGTTCCAACATCCTCCGAGTAGTACAGGTTCCTAAAATGACTTTCCCAGTCCTCTTTCGTTATGCAGCAAACAAGACCGTCTCCTGGGTCCTCGGTCAAAAAAGGTTTTTTAACCAGTGCCCAGAACTTGGTGCTGCTGTTCAGGGTGGATGAATCAATTAATTCCTCCCAGGCCTCCTTCCTTAAGAGCTCCTTACGAGCGACAATAATTGCCTTAAATTCTTTTCTGCATACTTTTACGTCCTCCCGATTCCTTGGTGAAGCTGACAATGCCAACCTTAGTTTGCGAGCAGCTTTGGTGCAATCATGACTAAACCATCTCGGGCCAATATTAACTTGCTTTTTACTGGGAACAGAAAGAAGCGCAGACACCTTCTCCGACATATTTTGATAGGCCTCTAACACTTTCCTTGAGTCGTCCCCCACACACCCACACACACAGCGAGCCACACACACAGCGAGCCACACACACAGCGAGCCACACACACACAGCGAGCCACACACACACAGCGAGCCACACACACACACAGCGAGCCACACACACACAGCAAGCCACACACACACAGCGAGCCACACACACACAGCGAGCCACACACACACAGCGAGCCACACACACACAGCGAGCCACACACACACACAGCGAGCCACACACACACACAGCGAGCCACACACACACACAGTGAGCCACACACACACACAGTGAGCCACACACACAGCGAGCCACACACAGAGAGCCACACACAGCGAGCCACACACAGCGAGCCACACACAGCGAGCCACACACACACACACACACACACACACACAGAGAGCAGAGCCACCCACCCACACAGCAGAGCCACCCACCCACACAGAGCCACCCATCCACACAGAGCCAGCCAACCCACACAGAGCCAGCAAACCCACACAGAGCCAGCAAACCCACACAGAGCCAGCCAACCCACACAGAGCCAGCCAACCCACACAGAGCCAGCCAACCCACACAGAGCCAGCCAACCCACTCAGTGCGGTTCTGTATCTCAAGCCCTAGCACTATTTCAGCTTGTGGCAGCGCACCAAAACCTTGGGCTCCTTTCATCAATTAAGTCGCCCACTGTTACCACAAAGGGTGATTACAGGAATGATGCTTGATTGCACACCAGGCAGTGGGCGCGCGCGGAAGAAGCTCATTGGCAATAAAATGCACAGCATCAACTAATGGTAAACATTCTTACATTTGGCACAAGTGGATAAACATGTCGCACTCCAGTTCTATCTGCAGTATTGCAAGCCCTTTCGTGACAGTAATACCGTCATGCATTAAAAAGTAGCTAGATAATAATGCTAATGAACCCAACGAGCACACGATACTCAATAACATGTTATGATAAATCAGTCGACCTACCCACGTGATGTGGTCCTCACATGCCACATAATTCCTGTAGTCAATGCCAAAAACACCCTCACCCTCACGCTACAATCCTCAGTGTTGCTTATTAGCAAGTCGTGCCTTCTTTTCCTTATGCAGCGAATTACTTCATCATCGCCTATCAATGAAAGTATCATCAGACTCTCCCCTTAAATGATAGCGAATAACAAACTTACTAACAGGCATGTATACACGGATTTCAAGTTGGTGATAGGCAAATGCTGACCTGGCCGTTTACACACAGCATTCTTCTTCCTCTCATTACTAACCTAAACAAAATGGGCAGCGTACAAGGAAGCATAAAATGGTGCTTTCTAGGCAGACAGAAGATTGAGCTCTGTGGACATCTCTATAGGCAGGGGGCGTCAACCTGAGGCTGCATTGCTGGCGCTTACCTTGCTGTCGTCCATAGGGCCCTGAACTCTGCGCTGCTACGGCAGCTGCCGTCTATAAACTTCCCACTCACAGCCGTTGAGTGCACCTGCACAGACCCACTCTGAATCTTCCAGAAGGCTGCCGGCCCCTGCCTCTAAACCGTGCGAAGTCCTTCTTCTCTCTTTAAAAGAATACCCCTGCTGTTTGTTTACAATCCGACCCAGTGAGAAAATATGTCTGGGCAGGAAGCAGGATGCGCGCAGGTAATGAAGTGGTAAAGAGAAGCAATAGAAAGACAAAATAGATTCAATGCAAGATATAGACGTGCACGAAAAGATATAGGAGTACGTATTCAACCCAGTAGAAAGATATGGAAAATGAGGAGGGTGCTCTCATGTAGATGGGGAAAAATAAAGACGTATATCCCGTGGGGAATGACCAGTGAGAACAAGTAAGGATCTACAAGATGAGGCAAACCATAAGCAATAGGGGAGAACAAAGTGAATACTAGAAGGGGTAGTGAGGCGAACGGTCAGGAGTATGGACGCATACCTGTAGGGGACGGATGGATAGGGGAAGGGCTTCAAAAGGCGGTAGGCTTAAGCAGATAAAACAAAATGTCTGTGGAGACAAAGTGATACAAAAAAAAAAAAGATTCACATCAGCGCAAGCCATGGGGAAGATAATCTAAAATGTATAGAGCCTCTTACAGCCGACCGGAAAGAGATGGATTTCCTAGGAGCGGCACAATGAGATCAGTGCCAAAAGGACGGAGGGCATAGAGGTTTTCAGGTTAGGGGGATCCTTAAGATAAAAGTGCAATTCAGGGGATTACCAGATGCTACACGGAGAAAAAAAAAAAAAGAAAAGGGTTCAAGTAACCCAGGTTCGGGATGCAAGGAATAGCAAAGCAACAATACGAAAGGGTAACGCAGGCATGCGATAGAAGAGACTTTACCTGGGATATGAGGCAAGTAAGAGGAAACAGCCCGTGATGGGGCAGAATCAGGGCACGGACCCTCAGGGAAGCCCGTGGACGGTCCACCAAGGCTTGGTGCAGGGGAGCATATACTCTAAAGATGTAATGAGAGGCAATGGGCAAGAGGATTTCAAGATTTGACTCCACGTCATATCTGCGCTTCATAGGCTGCTGCTCTGGCGAAAGCTTCCCTTTCACAGAAGCTTTACTGTAAACCACAGCAGGAAAGGAAATGTGTCTGCCTGCCTCGTGCCCAGGGCGACACTTTGGGCAGGCAGCAGCTTGGACGCAGCATCCCCTGCCAGGCTGGACACAGCTTCCGTACAGCACTATCCTTATCGTTGGATGGTCGGAAGTGGTTACATCTGGAGAGGGAGGCCTAAACCCTTCAGTGAAGTCACTTCTGTGGTGTGGTTTCCCCTTTCTATGCAGCACAGCTCCAGGGGTCGCTCTCTTTCGGTGATTCTGTACAGGGATAACAAATATATCACAGTTAGCAATAGGTCAAGCTTCCTTCACTCACCCAGCAGGTGCAGCACAGGCAGCAATGCAAACTTTCTCACACACAAGTATGCACCTGCATACAGAACAGGTAGTGCTCAGGCTGCAGTGCAAGCTTCCTCACACTTAGAAAAGGTACAGCACGGACAGCAGAGTGCAACTTTACCTCACACACTCACCCACATGTGAACATACAGAATAAGTTAAACACAGGCAGTAGTGCAAGCCTCGTTTTAAATACATGGAGGCACACACATACATTGAAATCAGTTAAATTACCCACAGCAGTACTACAAACGTTTCTCGCAAAGCAGACAGTGACAGCACACTGCCCCTCACTAAACAAACAGGCCTGTAAAACATGGCAGGAGGGCCCGCTTCATCCACATATGAGGACATGTATGGCAGTGTAAGCTCTCTCAAACTCTGAAGACACATGCAACATAGGAAGCAACAGTGCCTCAGTCAACATGCACACAGCACGGACTCACACAGTGTATTCCTCTATGCTAGAGAGAACACAGGAGCTCTGATTCTGGTGGGCCCGATCAATGCTGTGCCCAGTGGGTGATTTGTGATAACTCTTGATACTGTACAGTACATTTCACAGGTGTGAGTTGTACGGTAAGCACCGCTGCCCCCACAGGTTCCCTCAGGTCAAACCCGCTGAAGTTAACCTGCGAAATGCATAGTAAGCAACGGGCCCTGGGGATGTCAGTGTGGTAAGCATCAAAATCCAAGTTGTGACCCATTTTTCGGACACTAATCGTTATAGCGTTCTATTTGTTGCACCCAATAAAACTCAATCCTTGATGTGTGGGAGATTTGAGGTGTGATAAATATCGCACTCATTGTCGGCCAGCTGATTGTGGGCAGGCGCCAGCATTGCACATTTCACTGGCACACAAGAGGCAGCCCGATGGGCTTGTCTGACATCGAAAGGTGCACAGTGAGGACAGCAGCTGCACAAGCCTCTGTTGCTGCATCAATGGCAGCGGGAGAGCCAGCCTCCAGGCACAAACACACACAGACATAACACATAAAAGCTACAAGACAGCGACGTGGAGCTCGGTGGAAACCCTAAACAGCCACCGTGCCAAGGCTATTGATTGTTGGGAATCTGTGTGTCTTGTAAAGCTCTTCCAGTCAAGGGGGCTATTCAAGATCCGTGCTGTGCCCCGAGGCCTAAACCAGGTAGCAGTGAAGGGGCCTGGAGGAAAGTGATCAATAACTTGCTGGGGAGGGAAAGCAACACTTTAGAATTAAAGTGGATTGAGCAATGAGCTCTCTGTTATGCTTACGTTAATTAGAGGTGGTCCCATGCGGGGCATCATCATAGGGCCTTTGAATAATGAGAGGCAAACTAAGTGACAAGGTTCAACAAGTTGGTATTAATATATTAATAGACAATCAGAAATTGCGTCAAACGCTAATAATCTGCTCGGATGTTCGTGCTCCTTGGAGCTGTAACGTTTTAAAAGCCATGGGAAGCGCATTGATGAAAACATCGCGGCCTTTCAGTAGATCATCCTGAGAGAGGGGAGAAGACCGGGACGAGGCAAGGAGAGGGAAGGGGCGAGAATGGACAGGGCGGGCGGGTGGGCCCTGGAGGGAGTCCGACAGAAGGACGAAAGTGCCTTGAGAGAGAAGCAGAGGTGACGCTGGCAGAAGTGCTTGCCTCTGCCGTTTAGGCTGCGGAAGAGCGGTGCGCCCCAAGCAAAGGAGTGTAGTGGAGCACAATCACGGGGGAGAGCTGTTGGGGAGGTGTAAGGTAGAGGAGCAGATAAAAGGTGGAAGACAGGAGGGGGGAGGAGAGAAGCTCGAATGCAGTGGCGCTGGAGATGAGGGAAGAGCGGGTAGACAGTCGAGTAGTATGACATTGCTAAAATAACGTGGGCGGGGAAGGGGTTGAAGGACAACGTGCAAGGACGAGAGGCAAGAAGGGAGGAATAGGGGAGCGTAACGGTGACGAGGGAGGGGGAGAGAAGATATGGGTATTACGGGCCTGTTACCGGGAGTTCGTTCGGGCACACCAAATACCTGCTAGACTGCGCCGGCACCGAGGCAGATCACACTACAGAGGAGCGGATGGCGGCCTGCTACAGGGAGAACCCCCTAGCCACCAAGCCCACGTAGTTGGAAGCTGGGCCTGCGCCTAGAGGAGGACGGGCCGCACCAAGCCCAGAGAACAGCCGGTAGGCAGAAATACAGGAATAAAAATGGCGGTCGTAAGCTTTCGGATTTTTCGGAATCGGGGGCGTGGTTTTGCGCCCTGAGTGACGGACGACGTCACAGGGCTAAAGAATGCAAAAAATCACGCCCCCGAATCCGAAAAAGACGGAGCTTCTTTGGAGGGATGGCTCTCTCCTCGGGAAACATCATTTACCACGAAGGCATTACCACTACTAACATTTACCACGTGACACTTACCACGCAGGGTGCCTTCCACGCAGGGTGCCTTCCACGACGTCTTTACCACGGGCTGGGGGGGAGATGTGGTATTCCTTCGAGTCGTTCTGCGTGGGCTTGGGGGGCAGAGGGGGGCTGGGGGGGGTCTCCCCCCTCAAAAATAACAAGCGGGGGGCAGAGGGGGGCTGGGGGGGGTCTCCCCCCCAAAAAATAACAAGCAGTTTACTTTAAAAAAAAAAACGAACATAATTTTAAAAGAAAAAGGAAAGAGCCTCCCCCAAAGACGTGCCGTGTACGTCAAAAAAACAGTCCTTTTTTTATTTTGGTATACGTGTTTTGACGCTTGTTTCAATGGAGGATGGAAGTAAGGGCTCGTAGAGAAAGACGTGCAGGTAAGACGTTTCTAGGCGTAGTAAAATCCTACGTTGTAAATACCAGCGTGGTAAAGCCACTTGCGATGTAAAATTCGCGTGGTAAAGCCATGCGTGGTAATTGAAATCGTGGTATAATCATATATTCCTCTCCTCCAATGGCTGGCCTCTGTTTAGGAAGCCAGCCAATGGAGGAGAGACGAAAACAGAGGCGGGATAAAGCAACCTACTAAGTAACAATAATTCTCGGACTTCCGGTCTTCGACCGGATATTACCGAGACCTAAAAAAGCGCCAGGATCGTATTTAGATGTGGGAGTGAGCACTAGACTGCTCAACACCCATCGCAATTAACTAAGCCACTTTCAGTTGTAGAGGACGGTGTTTTTAGACCTAAATTGGCCGCATCGCTAGTTCAAAAATAAATAATTAAGAAGATGCTGGTCTGTTATGTCTTATCAAGCGGTTTCCTAAAAGATATACTCCTGCGCGACTGGCCCGCCAAGCTCCGTTGGTGTCAATTTCCGCGCCCGTACCCAAGGAAGACTAGACTGCTAACGCGAACGGGTGAGAGTCCTACTTCTTGCATCATCAGAGAGACCCGCAGTCCACCTTTGTTGTACCGGTTCGAGACTAATATTGCCCATTGGACACAAACGTTAAAGTTGTCTGTGCAAACCTAAATATATTAAAAGGATTTAAGGTGGAATATATATTGTTCTTACATTCAAAAAAGTTGTTTATTCGCACAGGTACCATGGAAAAAAATGAAAAAATATTTTCATGCGTGACTCCCTCAATGTTAATTGTAGCGCCCGTGCCCAAAGAAGACTAGACTGCTCAACCCAAATGGGTGAAAGTCCTACTTCTTGTATTGTCAGAGAGACACGCAGTCTACCGGTGTTGTCCCGGTTCGAAACTACTATAGCTACCGAATTAGTGGACATATATGTTAATGGTGTAAACAGAAACCTATTAAAGGTTTAAAGGTAAAATATATGTTGTTATTTCTTTCAAAACAAGCATTTGCAATGCAATAGGTCTCACATTAGGAAAGTTTGAGCTAATGGTATTGTAAATGGCAAATCTTTTATTTATGTGTTGGTTTTAAAAATAGAAAAAATAATAGCTTTGTCATTTACAATGCCAATACTTTTAACTTTCGCAAATGTGACACCTATAGCATTTGAAATGCACTATGTGTTGCATTTACGCGACTTACATGTATTGATATTACAAATAACAATTGCTTTTCATTTTTTTATTAATTAATACTTAAATAAAAGTTATTGTAATTTATAATTGCAATAGATTAAACTTTTGTAAATATCTTTTGTGAAGTTAATGTTCAGTGTATTTTATTGTGACGAAAATCCAATGACAGAAGAGAAATATTAACATCTTTTTGTGACATTTGTAATAAAGCTTGAAACATTGAGAGAACATCTTTGAACCAGTTGTTGAATGGTTGCACAGACTGCTGCTGTGGTGGCACTGAGTGATGTTGTGATGGCGACGAGTGATGCTGTGGCGTTCAGTGATGCTATGGTAGTGCAGTTATGTTGTGGTGCCCCTGAGTGATGCTGTGGTGGTGTTGAGTGATGCTGTGGTGATGCGATAGATAGAGTGTAATTATGTGGCGTGTAACTATGTGGCACTGAGTGGTATTTGGAGTGTATGTTGCTTTGAACGCAGTGTAATTATGTAGTATATTAAATTATGTGACACTGAGTGGTATTGTGTGGACTGTATGTTGTTTTCAGTAGAGTGTAATTGTGTGGACATTGTGTGAGTAAAAAATCCATGGCCAGGATGGAAGTTCCGGATGCCGTGTGAAACAGGTACATGGACAGTCTCCCGCTTGAGTGGTACCATGGTCTCCAGTAAAAGAGAGAGTAAGGTTGTGATAGAGAATGTATCGGGGTTCCAAAGGGTTGGATCATCCAAGGCAATAAGCCAGCCAGTCAGGAGATGAAGAAGCCACCTGGGATGACCCGTGGCCACAGCTTGACCCAGGGGAAAGCTTCTCGACCCTCCCCACCACTGAGCCACTGAGTACCAAGGCAAACGCAGAGAGAGACCCTTTGCAGGAGCCAAGGTCTGAAGATGGCAGCAGCCGTTCCCACCCTCGGTGTTACGACTTAAGGCCAAATCCACCGCCAAGCCAAAGACTCAGAGACTTTGTTTGTTCAACACCAGGACAAAGGCCAATTCCAAGTTATGGAGGGATGTAATGATCCCAGCACCGCCCTCACTGTGCTGGTGTGACCCGAAGGTTGCACCCTGTAACACCCTATGGCCAAGCGTGGCCAGAGGCTATATAATAAAGGTGCAAAGACCGCACAGGGTCATTTGACCACACCCAAAGCAATTTTGTGTGCGTTCCATGCATGCTACAGCGCTAACCTCTCCGACCACCTCACCCATGAGTCTCACCACACTAACCACAGAAACACACACAAGAGACCTCCATACGAAGAGAATGCCATGAGATCTCAGCACACAGCACCTCAACAAGACACTTTACTGAGACTTCGTCACACAGAGAAAGTTCTGAGAGGACGCCACATGGGACCTTTTGTTCCGAGAGACCGCTCTTACAGACCCCGGTTCAAGGAAATGCCCAAGCAAGTCTCAACAGAGACCACCGTGAGAATCTTGAGCACACAGAGACAGCCTCTGGAGACCTTACAACACAGCCAGAGCGGGCAGGAGACCGCCGTGACAGACCCGGCGCACGCAACCTGCACAGTCTACGCGGGGCGCTGCGTGACCTCGGCAGAGAGGAGGGGGAGACGGGGAGGGAGAGCGGGCCTGGGAGAAGGGAAAGAAATGGAAGGAGGAGGCGAGGGAGGGGAACGACTGTTACCAAATGAGTGCATTTGTAGTCCTTGCCAATAAAGCTTTATTGAAATCAGAGCCGGCGTGAGGGAGGGCAGCGGCTTGGGAGTGAGTGAGTGAGGGGGCAGTACTTTGGCAGCTGCTCTCTTGCAGTCCGTCGCAGCCTGAAGCTGCCAGTTCCGAAAGTTCTGGGGCAGTGTGCAGTCTCAAGTGTGAGGGCTCCGGTCTGTGGCACCAGTGTCCGGCCTGCAGAGCGGAGTCTGCAGCCAGCTGCGTGCAGTCTCGTCTCCGGTGTGTTAGAAGTCTCCAGCAGTCCTCTTCGTCGGTGAGAAGTTGCAGCCTGTCCTTCAGAGCGCGTGCTGCAGCCGTGTGTACACTGCCCTGTCTGCAGCAGCCGCTTTTGCAGGACTAATACTTCAGTGTCTTTCGTGGAGTCTGCAGCCTGTGTGTGAAGTCTGCTGTCTCCCGCCTGTGGCCCCCCATGTAAATGAAGTCTGTCCAGTCAACAGTGGCGTGACACACCGCAGAGCCTGCAGTCTAAGCCCTGCAGCTGGCAGGCGGTCTCTCGTTTGCAATGCAAACTCTCCAGAGTGCTGTCTCCACCCCCCGCACACAGCCTGCAGCCCCGGCGACGTTTATTTGCTGGATGAGGTGAAGGAATGGAAATGTTTAGTCTGTGTACCTCTGTCTCTGTAAAGCTGTTTGTGTTGGTGTCTGTCTGGTCTGGGGGGGTCGGGGGAGGTGCTGCGGGTGATGACTGCATGGGTGGATGACAGGTATATTGCTTTGTTACGAATCCAGGACACAGACACCAACTGACAAACATTACAGCAATATATTACAAATCACGAAGACATTACATTTTAATGATTTTTAGGACCCGCAAGATATATTTTAGGGCCCCCCTGTACATAATTGTACTGCCCATTTTCTGCCAACTGAACACATTATTCCAACTAACTTTAACAAGAAGGCTTGCGTATATTACGAGCGAGGCCTGGAACGCAGGCGAGAGAGGCGGGCTCTGCTTTGATAGGCAGGAAAGTTCTTTTCAACCTTCTTGAACCATGTCTCTGTGTACACCCATCCTTTAGATGTATACCTCTGTGAATATTCATACACAGTTTGAGTTAGGAAAAAAAATGTTTGTGTCTTTGGTGGCCCAATGGAGTACCATACGTGATGGGGTCATATTTGAGATGCAACATTTCAGAGCATATGTCGTTAGATAATTAATAAAGAAAATGGTATAGGCAGATATATCACGGGGAAGAGATAATGTGAATGCTCTCTATTTTTCTAATGGGTTGATCCAAGGTACCATGCGACACATCATGTGAATTACCCCCATGGGATGTCATCATTCAGTCCAATCATGTGAGTCCCCAAACGGAAGACCCATCGTTGTTCCTTCTGAAATAGACCTATCTCGCTGTGTGCTCCATTTCATGTAATGGGTTGCCATTTTAGTTGTACTCTCCTTGCAACGTACATTGCTCCTGTGTTCCCCAATGTGCATCTTGACTGGTCACGTCGTCATCCTGACGTATTCCAGTCCACATGGACAATTGATCATATACACTACATTTTTGCTCTTGCAATTAGTGAACCTCCTCTGTTCCCACTCTGTGCCATTCCTGAATCTGATCAGTCTGCTATTCTCTGTCAGGTATCAGGTGCTGCAGTTTCCACACGGGTGGTGGCCCTCGATTGGTTGTAGGAGTGCATCCGCAGCTCCATTTTTTGACTCGGTTGTGGTCTCATATGTACCAACATGTCTTTCAAGTTCCTGCCCCTTTTGTATGCAAACATGGGTTGAGGAAGGTTGAGTTTGCAACATGTAAGGAGTCTCCAGTGTTTGTTTATGATCTTCGATACCTGGTTAGAATTAGTATTCAATGTTGTGACACACATCTTTCATCTTGTTCCTTCTGGGTTTTCTCCTACAGTAGGGCTTCCCTGTGGTTATTACTTACCGTCTTCCTACCCTTCTCTATGATTGCAGGTGGGAAGTTGCATTTTTCCAGTTTCAGTTGCAGGTCCGCTGCTCGTGTCCTGATATCCCATAAATCTGTGCAGTTTCTCCAGATATGTAGGAACTGTCCATACGGGAGGTTGCCTCTAAGGTGGCTGTGACCTTGAAATTAGTTGTGGTTTTCAAGGTCCCTTCATCCGGGTATATATTGAGATCTAGAAAGACCAGATTCTCCCGGGAGGTGGTGTGCGTGAACTTCAGAAAAGCATTCTGTTGGTTTAACCAAATCATAAAGGCTGCCATAGATTGAATGTCCCCTTCCCAGATGACTAGAACATCATCGATGTAGCGTTTCCAGTTTTAGATTCTGGGAAAAAAGGGGTTGTATGGGTATAAGATCTTGCTTGTTTCCAAATGGTGTCGTGAACATGGCCTATACTCAGAGAGGAGTTGGGAAGATCAAGAATTATTGTAAGGGCAGCATCGTCAATGAACCTGAGTTTAGACAGGTACAGGGGGTATAGCGGATAGCCAGACTTATTGGTGTCTAATAAAGTATGCAACAATGCTTGATCCAACAGAAGCCAGGCTTTGATTTCCAAGGATTCTTCAGACTTGTCTTTGGGCTTGTAGGCGAGAGAAGTTAAGGCTGAATAGTCAAACGCATGAGTGGCTGTGGAAGAAGGACTCCCTGGTGTGAGATCATCTACTGCTAGTTGCCAATGAAGTAGCTCAACATCGCTTATGAAAAAGGTGGCTAGCTTGTCACACTGTTAATCGGAGAGAGAGGGCGGCAGTGTAAAAATGTGAGCAGCTGAGAGTTCATTAACCACTCTAAATACGTTTTTTTTGGCAATGTTGGGTGCTGGAGATCTTCTCCGTGTAATAGGATGCTAGTGCCATTTTGCAGGAGGCATGATATTTTTTTCAAGGCGTCTGTGTAATCTGCGTTGGACTCAGGTGAATAGTGCTTCCCCCAGCCCCTTTCAATCAATCAATCAATCAACAACATTTGTAGAGCGCTCTACTCACTCGTAGGGGTCTCTAGGCACAGGGGGGGAGGGAGGGGGATTGCCGCTACTGCTCGAAGAGCCAGGTCTTGAGGTGTTTCCTGAATGTCAGGTGGTCCTGGGTCAGTCATAGGTGGGCGGGGAGGGAGTTCCACGTCTTGGCCGCCAGGTAGGAGAAAGATCTTCCTCCGGCGGTAGTTTTGCGGATCCGTGGGACGGTGGTGAGGGTGAGCTGGCGAAGCGGAGTTTGCGTGTTGGGGTGTAGAACATGAGGCGGTAGTTGAGGTATTCTGGGCCTATGTCGTGGAGCGCTTTGTGTGCGTGGGTGAGGAGCCTGAACGTGATCCTTTTTTTGAAGGGGAGTCAGTGCAGGTCTCTCAGATGGGCTGATATGTGGCTGTGGCGGGGGATGTCGAGTATGAGTCATGCGGATGCGTTCTGTATGCGTTGGAGTCTTTTCTGAAGTTTGACTGAGGTTCCTGCATATAGGGCATTTCCGTAGTCTAGTCGGCTGATGACTAGGGCCTGGGTGACCATCTTTCTAGTTCCGGTAGGGATCCACCGGAAGATCTTGCGAAGCATGCGCAGGGTGATGAAGCATGAGGATGAGATGGGGTTGACTGGCTTGGTCATCGTGAGAGAAGAGTCCAGGATGAATCCCAGGTTGCAAGCGTGGTCAGTGGTTGTCGGTGCGGTACCCAGAGCTGTGGGCCACCAGGAGTCGTCCCAAGTGGATGAGGTTGGTCCAAGTATGAGGACCTCCGTTTTGTCTGAGTTCAGTTTCAGACGGCTGAGTTTCATGATTCAGAGACGTTTTTCATTCCTTCCTGGAGGTTGAGTTTGGCGGTGGCTGGGTCTTTGGTGAGGGAGAATTTCAGCTGGGTGTCATCGGCGTATGAGGTGATGTTAAGGTTGTGTTTGCGTGCGAAGGTGGTGAGGGGGCTCATGTAGATATTGAAGAGGGTAGGACTGAGCGATGAGCCTTGGGGTGTGCCGCAGATGATCGTGGTGGCCTCGAAGTGGAAGGGAGGGAGGCGCACTCTCTGGGTTCTGTCGGAGAGGAACGAGGAGATACAGTCCAAGGATTTGCCTTGGATGCCGGCCTTGTGGAGGCGGGATATTAGGGTACAATGGCAGACTGTATCAAAGACGGCTGAGAGGTCTAGAAGGATGAGGGCGGTTGTTTCTTCATTGTCAAGTAGGGTCCTGATGTCGTCGGTGGCTGCGATGAGGGCGGTCTCGTGCTGTGGTTGGCTCGGAATCCAGACTGGGATGGGTCGAGGGATCCATTGGCCTCGAGGAAAGCGGTCAGCTGTTTATTGACGATCTTCTCAATAACTTTAGCAGGGAAGGGAAGAAGAGAGATGGGGCAGAAGTTTTTGAGGTCTTTAGGGTCCTATGTGGGTTTCTTCAGTAGGGCGTTGATCTCTGCATGCTTCCAGCTCTCTGGGAAGGTGGCGGACGTGAGGGAGTTGTTTATGACGTTCTGTAGGTGGGGAGCGATGATGGTGTTGGCTTTGTTGAAGATGTGGTGAGGGCATGGGTCGGAGGGAGAGCTGGAGTGGATGGTGCTTATAGTGTGGGCGGTGTCTTCGGTGCTGATGGGAGTCCAAGCGCTGAGAGTGGTTGTAGGGGGCGTTGGTTCGGTGGCTGGCGGTGGAGTCTGGGCATCTAAGCTGTCGTGGATATCGGCGATCTTGCGGTGAAAGAACGTGGCGGGGGAGTTGCAGAGGTCTTACGATGGTGTGATGTTGTTGCTGCTGGCGCTGGGATTGGAGAGCTCTTTTACGATGCTGAAGAGTTCCTTGCTGTTGTGTGTGTTGTTGTCCAGCCGTTCTTTGAACGATGTCTTTTTGGTGGTGCGGATCGCCTAGTGGTGTTTGCGGGTGGCGTTCTTGAGGGCTGTCATGTTTTCTGTCATCTGTTCGTGGTGCCAGGCTTTTTCGAGGGTTCGGCAGGATTTCTTTGATTCTTTGAGGTCGTCGGTGAACCATGTTCTTTTCCTGTTGCCGGGCTTGCCTGGGGGGTTCTTCAGTGGAGCAAGGGCGTCGGCGCAGTTGACGATCCACTGTGTGAGGTTGCGGGCTGCGTCGCTGGTGTCAGTAGTGTTGATTGGAAGGTTCTGGCTCAGTGATGTGGTCAGCTGGTCAGCTGCGACTTTGCTCCAGCATCTGCGGGGGATCTGTCGCGAGCGGTGGTGGGATGTGGTCTTCTTAAAGGTGAAGTGGATGCAGCTGTGCTGGGTCCAGTGTAGTCCGGTGGAGTGGCTTAAGGCAACGTGTGGCCGGCGTAGTGGGTGGGGGTGTTCACCAGTTGCTTGAGTCCGAGGTTGGCGAGGTTGTCGAGCAGGGTGGTGGTGTTGTTGTCAATGTTGTTCTCCAGGTGGAAGTTCAGGTCCCCTAGGACGATGCAGTCTGATGAGGTGAGGGCATGTGGGCTGATGAAGTTGGCGATGGCTTCACTGAATTGTGTGTGTGGGCCCGGGGGTTTGTAGATGAGGGTTCCTCTGAGGGTGGTCTTGGGGTCGGTGTGGATCTGGAAGTGTAGGTGTTCGGCGGTGGTGAGGGCATCTTCGGAGTTGGTCGTCACGCCGATGGTGTTCCTGTAGATGATGGCGATTCCTCCTCCGGTTTGGTTGATGCGGTCCTATCGGGTGATCTTGTAGTCGTCCGGGATGGCTATTGCGATGTCGGGGGCTGAGGAGGTGTTCATCCAGGTTTCCGTGAGAAAGTCGATGTCTGGTGCTGTTGTGTCGATGAGGTCCCAGAATTCGACGGCGTGCTTGTGGACGGAGCGGGATGCACTTGAGGTGGTTGTTGTTTTTGCCTCGTCCGGGTGGTGGGGTACAGGTTCAGACGCAGGTGAATTTGCAGGTTTGGCAAGAGAAAGGCCCGTGGGTGCACTTCGGAGTGGTTTGGTGGCAGGCAGATGGTCGGCGGGTGTTGAGTGCATGGAGGGTGGTGGGGGTCGTACTTCTGTCGGGTTTGTTGGTCTGGCTGGTTGGGTGGCGGCAGCGGGACAGCGGCACAGGAGGACCGTGTGGCGGCTGAGGAGGGTGACCTACCTGGTGGCAGGGTCAAGGGTCGCTCTTTCCAAGATTTCACAGTGTTTCTTTTCGCATCGAAGGGCTTCATTGAACCATGGGGTAGGAGGAAGCATTCTACGTTGCATTATAGGTGTTAAAAGCAAAATTGCATCAGTCGCATCCCTTAGCCATGGATGCACAACAATTTGATTAGCATGAAGATTGACAGTAAGGGTAGGGATAGTGTTGAGGAGTCGATTATTTAGCTCAGGCATATCCAATTTGGCCCAGTGTCTAATCACACAATGTGGTGCCGGCCAAGTAGCAAGGAAGCGAGGGACCGGGATAATAAATGGTACTGCATAATGATCAGTCCAACAAAGTTGGAGCAGGGGTCAACGAGAAGGGTGGTGAGGTTAAAGAAGATGGGGTCCAGGGGGTGGCCTGCAATGTGGGTGGCAGAAAAGTTAAGATGAGAGAGAGATTCAATGAGCTCAAATCATCTACGAAGGTTAAAGCTGGTTTATTCTTGGGATCCTCAAGATGTAGGTCAAGGAAATCAAGCGAGGTAAAATGAACTTCCTGCAAGATGAGAGGAGCTAAATAGTCAGGTAATACAGAACACCAGTTACTAGGAGGCTCGGGGTGATAAAAAGGAACCCCTGAGAGGATAAGTTTAGGAGTAAAGAAAACGGAAAAAAGGAATGCTTCATAATTAGGGATCTGTAGGTCCTTAAAATTACATCTGTTATCCTTTTTGTAAATAATAGCAATGCCCCCTCCTATTCACAGTGGTCTGTTCATCCCTAGAAGGGCAAAGTTGGGAGGAGGGGCAGGTGAAGAGGCATCTTGGAGCCAAGTTTCTGTTAAAAAAAGCACGTCAGGGTCAGCATCAGCATCAAGGAGAAAGTTAAATAGATGGGCCTGATTCGTTGGGAGGGAGTGGCAATTTAAGCTAATGCATTTAAGGTTTTTAAGCTGAGAAAAGTCAGCCTGGCCTCTATCCCTAGGTAGAGAAGAGGTATCTTTCGCAGTGGAGGTTAAAACAGATTCAGGCATGGAATTACCTGCCACTGAAACTGACAGTGCGTAGAATGAGATTGAGGTTCCTCGAGATTTAGGGCCATATTATCAAGAACGGCGATAACATTATCGCAATTTTAGCGGCAGGAAACTGCGGCTAAAACCGCGATAAGGGGCTTGATAATATGCCCTAGAGAATTACCATAGAAGCCCAGGTTCGATATCCTTCACACCAGAATGGCGATAATGTTATTGCCGTTCTTGATAATATGGCACTTAGAGTCTTGCAGAATACATTCCGTGTGGGCCTGAGATTAAGAAGGGCCCATGGGGTGTAAACACTAGGGGCTACTTGAAAAGGTTCTGGCCCCTGGACCCGACTGGACGTGGATGGGCTATACTGGCCCAACGCCTGTTGCCACTGTTACCAGAGCTCATTCATATGGACCAGTGTGGCTTTATACCTGGTAGGAGTATGCCATTAAATATTAGAAGCCTCTACCATGTCATGGACGTCACTCCTAACAACCTGCAAGTGGACAGGTGTATATCACTAGACCTGAGTCAAGCGTTTGACACCCTTAGCTGGGAATACATGTTGGCCGCCCTCACAAAATTTGGGCTCCCCCCGGGGTATATAAAATCGCTCAAATTATTATACACCTCCCCCACTGCAAGGGCCCGCACTGGTGTTTATATTTCATGCCAGTACGCAATACATAGAGGCACAAGGCAAGGATGCCCCCTATCCTTGATAATATTCGTCTTTGCACTGGAGCCACTAGCGCAGTGTATGTGTCAGGAGACATTTGAATGGGGTATATCGGTGGGACCTTCTTTACAAGCAAGTTTGCTTTACTCAGATGACATAGTGCTTTTTATGTTAAAGATCTGAATGCTGACCTACAACACATTGCCAAGATTTTTGTGACATTTGAGTGCATCTCAGGTTTGACCATGAATGCCAATAAGTCCTGTGCCTTTTTCTTCAAGATCGGCCATCAAACCCAAGGTGTTACATTGGGAGACAAAGCGATCAAGGTGGCACCCCATACCTTCAAATATCATGGTGTACGAGTATACAGAGAAACGCAAGATCTGCTTGAGGGAGACCTTCAGAGGGACATCTCCTCCATGCTCTCGCAAATTCCATTCTGGGTGTCTCTTCCCCTCACGGTGGCTGGTGACGTGGCTATATCCAAAATGGTTATGCTCCCGAGACAAATGTACTACTTCACTAACCTACCAGTGGTCATACCAGCACCCTATTCTAAAACCCTGAATGCATTGATAATTAAACTGATATGGGGTACCAGGCGCAGGCAGTTGGGACTGACCAAAATGCAACAACCGACAAACCGGGGAGGGCTGGGTGCCACAAACTTTAAGGCATATTGTTATGCCAGCCAGCTGCATTGGCTATCGTATTGGCTAGCAAGCCCTAATTTGCAAGAGATAGTGTACACACAATGCAAGCTTAACCTTGGCACCCTACATGCATTATTATACCCAAATGTGCAATCCCCCGACCCAAGCCCCCGATGTTACTAAAAGTCACCTTTTTATACTCGAGGCTGTCCCTCCGATATTCATCGAATGCTATTCCATATGCACCCAACATACCACTTTTGGGCCTCACCACCCTGATGGGTCTGCCGCGGACCTCCAGCCGCTTGCAGTCATGGGATTGGGCTGGGGTATCCATGTGGGAACCCTGTTTGGGGATGGTATGCTCTTAAACCACATGGACTGACAGACTCTCTCTTTCTTATGCACGCTAGTATACTGAGATATGCCAAACTACTCTGGGCTTGGGATTGAAAGGAACCGAACACCCAAAAATTCATACAGGCGGGCATGTGATGGGCAGTGGTAAACCACTGATGTACTGGATATATTGGGCCCACCTACTGGCACCACTCACACAAATAAAGGACAAATGGGAACGGGACATCGGGAGGGAGCTGCAGGACAACGAATGGGGAACTACTCTCGCCTTCCCAAAGGAGATTTAATGTGATTCCAGATTTAATCTAATACAGCACATGATCCTGCATAGAATGTGCCTCACACCGCATAGATTACATGTTATGTACCCGGAAGCTTCAGCTACCTGCCCCAGATGCCATGAACAGGATGTAAGATTCCTGCATATGATCTGGTCCTGCCCTGCCCTATCAGCCTACTAACTACAAGTGATCGAGGACATAGGTAGGACGATAGGGAAGGCCACCCATTGTGCAGCCGATAGCTGCCTACTAGGTATCTATCCCTGCCACAAGAATAGCAAAGCACAAACCAAGGGGCCTATTACGATTGTGGGTGGACATAATTCGCCCGCCCCCGTAACGGAGCGCGGGACCGCCCGCCGATGCTGCGGCGGTCCCGCAGTGCAATTAGGATGCACCCGCCACACTGGTGGGCGCATCCTGTGCATTTTACTTTGCAGGCGGATCTGCTGGCTGCAGACCCGCCCGCAATGGAGAAGGACTGTGCACAGCATTGCCATGCACTACATTTCAGACACCACGTTGTGCCTGCCATGTAGTGCTGTACCCCCATGTGCACCCCCTAACACTCTGGGGGCCAGCAACGAGTCCCCAACAGCAAAGACCGCATGCCTTTTCACGACAGCCATTGACCGCCAGCATTGTAATATGGATGGCTGTGTCTCGCAGACACCGTTACCATATGCAGGCACTTTTTCTGTCGGTCGACGAGTCGACCGGAGGAAAAGCGGCAGACAATTTTCCATCCAACCAGGACCCCCAGCCATCATAATATGGCGGGGGTCTTTGCTGTGTGGATGGCGGGCGGATCGCCCCAGCCGGGCCGGCGGTGACTGCCGCCGCCCTGGCAGGGGCGATCCACCCGCCATCCTAATGGGCCCCTAAATTTGTAGATTTGACATTGCTCCTAGCGAACCGGCAAATCACATGGAAATGGAAATCTGCCTCCACTCCTACTGTCTTATACCTGGTGAGAGGAAGTTATTAAATAGGCAACCGCCAAAAGCAATACACTCCATAGGAGAGAATACCGAGGCCTGCGAAATAAACCGATAGCATTGGAATGGGATGCTCTCATTGAAGCATTTAAGGTCCTGGCCCTACCGTACGCGTAACAACTTGTGCCTGTGCCCCCACCCCCCCACCGACCCCTGCCTGCCTAGCCACTCCACTTCTGGAGAGGACCAGAGAGGCAGTACAAAAGAGCACAGGAGGTCTATTAACTGGCGCAGGCTACATGTGCGCCCTAGCCACTACAACCCTGACTCCTGGAGTGCTGCTGCTTGGGCCCGTGGGCACCCGTGGGAAATGAACTAGAACATAAGCATTTCTTTCACAATCACCCCTACACCACAAGTGAATACAGGATGGGACCCTGCATGACACTCATATGCTATTCCTTTATAGGGGCTACCAGTGGGGGGAAAAGTTGGAGAGGGTGGGAGGGAGTTATATAGCTACTAGATGGTATGCATTGTAAACAATTACCTAAGCTCTGCAGAACACGCAGGGGCAATCATTTTCTGTTCTATTCTGGCATAACAACATTGTATAATTGGAAACTATTGTTATGATATGTTATTTTCTCTTCCGTAATCATCTATTAACTTCACCTTTCTTTCATCATGCTCAACACAATGCCATGTATAAAGACAATGTTTGGTTGTATATGACGAACATGGCAATTTAGTGAGTTTAAAAAAATATATAGGTTCTTTTGGGTGCTCTTTGGACTTGAGAATGAGCGCAGTCAAATAGAGGTGAGCTGCTTATTCTGTCGTCCTGCTTGGAAACAAGATATTTTCCTCTCCTTTTTTATTTGCTTTTATTTTCAGTTTGCATGGCCTTGCTGGCTTGCAGCCTATCTATCCCGCAGACTTTTTCAAATAGCTTAGATAGTCGAGAGCCACAGGACTGTGCAGCATTGCACAGGCTTAATCTGGACTCCTACACAGGTTTTCAAGAGAGGAATCCTCTTCTTCCATCTTCAGGAGCTAACTCAATAATACTTACTCTGAAATAACACAGCAGTGCATGATTCATATTAGGCACTTTTCCGGTGGCATGGTATAATAGTGTCTAAAAATCGCTGATATCGTAGTATGCTATACAAACCTATTACATTATTTTCCAATGTAAAATCAGTTTGATGTTTCTACAAATTATATATACAGGGGCTACATTACACGTACAGAACACGTTATAAACAAAAATCTGTCACTCATATCTTGCAATTGTTTCATAATATTTGCATAGCACACACTGGGCAGAAGAGCATGTGCTTCATCGTGGTAATAGTGACAGTTCGTATAGTATGGCCCAGCATCCGTATTGATAACTTCTGGAACTTTCTAGAACCTTTGGGAAAAAAGTATTCAGCTACCAGATTTCTTCCATCCTCATACAATTAGAAATCCGTCGCTAAGTACCAAGGTTGCTTAGTCTTGATTCAGCTGTTGACTCTAGTCCACCACCCCCCACTTCCTGTCTCTTTATCTCTGGTTTACCGAGTATTTTCATTCCTGCTTTTTTCACTGAATGCCTTTCTTTTCATCACTCCCTCGCCCTCTCTTTTATGCCTTTCTTTCTATTGTTGTGGCTCAAAGTCTGGTGATGAGAAACACGTTATTACCCCTACACACAAAGTACCCGCCACTAGCAACTACACAAACGTTCTTGCTGGAATATGGGCAACAATATTGTTTAGTAAAAGTACATACTGAGTTACTGCGAAAGATGCAATATTGAGAAGTAATAAGCGCAACCTTCCCTATTTTTATGGATAAGAAAATGCAATACTCTTACAATTCTTTCCTGTCAAGGAAATGTAAAGTTTTCTGAAGCCTGTCTGACTCTGGTAGTCTATTGATAAGTTGTAAATAAGATATAAGCAACAACGATGTGAGGCATAGTTTGAAGCTCACAGAGAGAGCATTGTTTAAATAAATAATGTTCCTGCAAACTTTACATTCTTTCCATTAATTAAAAAAAATTGCATGTGAAATATGCCTCCGATATCATATTCTGAAATTTAAATGATGAAAATGCGTTTTACCAAATAGCTCTTACCAGCTAGTGTTATTACTCTACTGTAAGTTATTGTTGGTATTTCAAATAAAATCGCCCCGTTCCACCAAATACATTGTTTTAACTGACAAAGTAAGTTTCCTCCATTCAATAAGCTGTGGTAAGCCAGGCATGGCTTAGTCTATCAATTGCTTGCCAAGAGCAGCATTAATTCGAATGACAGAGTAGTGTCTAAGACTGATGGATGCATCAAAAAGGTTCAAACAAAACTTACATTAAAAAATGGCAAAGAAACATCAAATTATATTGAGAGATAATTCGTGTCGATTCACAAAGCATTTCCATGCAGTGGAGCGTGAACACTTTTCAGAGTGGAGGTGCGACGTTACCTCATCAAAGTTATGATGGTTGTGAATAATCAAAATGCTATTTAAAGTTGAAAAGAGAATGTACCACAAAACAGAAAGCTCAGCAACGAGAAGGTTCGAGAGAGCCGTGGAGTCCAGTGATGTATTTTGGAGTGCGTTTTGATAATATATTGCTAAAAATGGCACTATACGAGGTATTGTTATTTACATAACGTACTTCAGCAAAAACTACCAGTGCAACTAAATAACCAGGAGAAACTCCTGGAAGCCATCTCATTTTTTACTTGGGAAGAGCAGGGTCGTGATCTGTTTTCCCAACTGACAAGACGGAGGTGACTATTTTGCCTGAACACAACTTGGCATTTTTGTGCGAGCCTTACATCTCTGATTAAACAGGTATATACTGGCCTCTGCTAATCACTGGTCCATGCACATAGGTGAAATTACGAAATGTTACTACCCAGTTGCTGTTGTTTGACTACAAGAGGTTACTTACTGTGATTCATAACCCCTATGCCCCCTCCAGTAGTTTGGAACAAGCAGAAAATGAATTGTCTCCCCGAGAAAGGCCTCTTTCTCTTTCTTTTATTCTCTCTCTCACCACCTCTCTTTCTGCTAGTGCCACTGAGAGTTTGAAGACGAAATGACAGAATTCCACTGGTGGTGGTGTTCTGGTTCTCAGTCATGGCTATCTGGTTATGTTATGTTAGATTATGTTATGTTAGGTAGCATTTATAAAGCGCAGCTGTCGCTCAGAGGAGCATCATGGCGCTATAAACGATTGAGTTGCAGGTATAGTTCAACAGCTACTGAGAAACAGGACTGAAAGAGTTAGATCAAGGCTCTGCATCGGGCATCCGCAGAGGTGAAACTCCAGGTTTTTAGGGACTTCCTAAAAATGGTTTCTGACTAGATGAGGCAGAGGTTACAAGGGAGTTGGCTCCAAGCCTTTGTCTCTAACACTGCAATGGATTTGCGTCCTTTGGAAATACATTTGAAGGTTGGGGGTTTTAAGAGATGTGAGTTAGAAGATCTTAGCATGCGGCAGAGTACATAGTGGGTAAACCTAGATCGAATATACTGGGGATGATTATTAAAAGTTTGAACAATATCTTTTGTGGACAAGAAGCCAGTGTGGCATTTTAAGGGTAGCTGATGCGGAGGATTTCCTGGGCAATTTGAGTACTAATCTTGCTGCAGCGTGTTGGACCAGCTAAAGTTTATGTGAACCAGCGGCCTATAGGAAATATATCATAAGCTTCACTACCCAACTTCACAATATTTATCATTAATTATAAATCAATCACAAGGCCCATAAACTAACATGATATATTTTGACCAACTGAATCATGTGACCTAATTATCTTATTCACATATATATACAACCGCGGTAAATTAATTCATCATATTTTATAAAACCCTATGAATTAATTAAGCCACTGTGGCGATAAGATCTTGCTGATAGTAACCTAAATTCATGAAATAACAAGACCAGCTTGTTTTCTAAAGTAAGATTTTATTAGCTACTTATTTTGGAATTTGCATTAGAAATCTTTATTAAAGCATTTTTATTAGAATTATTGTAAATGGTTATGACAATTTTATGAAATTCAAATTATTATTGCAAATAAAATTTATCAGTTTAGCATTTTTCAAAACCTAAGTCCCTAACTATACTTGCTAATTTAAAGAATAAAAGAGTAAAGTCTTTGAAGGCTCTTACGTGCTCCAAGAAAAGTTCATCTGCACGACACCCTCGTCAAAAGTCAGCAAGAAGCAGCACTCCTCTTCCACGGGGAAGAGTTTTTATACCTTACTGCACTAAGCTAATCTAAGCAAAAGTATAACTTTTCTGCTGAAATCGGAGTTTCATTGGTTGACAAGTGACACCATCATGTCATTCCACTTTTTAGAATATCAGTTCCGTCACTTTCTTAGAGTCCATTGTCTCTAGTTTTCGAACAACGAGGCTTCCTCCAGTTTGCAACATTTAACCGAAGTAAAGTCTTTGCTTCCTCGGATATGAAATTGTCTCACGTCCCTCTGCCGGTTCCTGGCCTTGGCCTTGCTTGACTGAAAGAACAGTCAGCTCATCGAGTTTCAATTTGCATCATGACAAAATGTTTTAGCAGAAGGAAGTTTTCCATCATGGACTCTCTCTTGCTCCGAGCAGAATTTTGGCAAACACGAATGCACTAGGCCCAAAACCACTTTTTGTGAACTATTATATAAACAAACACAAGAAAAGAATTAATGTGAGAAATATAATTCGTTCTGTTGCCACCCACCATAGCTAATGATTAACCCATTAGTCTAAATTACCTAGCTAATAGCATACAAATAAAGCAGCATTTATATCTTCCATTCTTCATTTATTCCAACAGGATTCTTTATGCACCTGTAAAGTAAAGTGACACTACATAGACAAGAAAGCAAAAATAAGCACATACCATTATTTAAAACAGCTGCTATTAGACATGACACAACGATAGACAAAATACATTTATTATTCTCCACGTACAAGAGAATGCAACATAGAGAACATTTATGAGCACACATGTTAGTAACCCTCGTGTATATTCGTGAATGTAACTTTAAACTAAGTTGAATTAATACACACACACAGCACAAATTGTTAGCATATTTTATTTTTGTTATGGAAGTGTGACTTCACGAGTTGAAATGAAAATATTTCTGAATCTCGCTCCATCAACTCCCTCATCTGGTGATTTACAAATCACCACACCACACCCAAAATTTGACAAATTTTATCTAAAAGAATATGATTCGATTTCACTGTGTTAGTATTTCTAAAGTTTTGTTTCAGCAAAATCTTTGCAACTATCATATTGAGCTCTGTGTAACTCTATCTCCCTTTCTTGTTCCTTTCTGATTTTGTAAATTCTTTTCTTTTCCTTCATGTCCTTCTTTCTCTTGTGTAACATGCAACTGATCTTCGTCAAAACTATCACAAAAATTAGGGGGGGCGTGACTACGAGGAACATGGCGGCGGGCTGAGAGCCGGTCGCGGCAGCACCGAGGAGATCTCCTATGACTGAAGTAATGCAAACGCAATAGCAAGATCACAAGTTTCCCTACAGAAAGGTAAGCGGCAGATGTATTTTTGCCCCAAAATCTGCTTCAGGTCAGACTAAGCCGGCTCCTTTATTCTTAAGAGGCAGACGGCGTTTTGCGGAGGCTTGAAACAGGCGGCGCTAGGACTGGCGCGTACTTCGACCCGCATGACACGGGAGGAATCACTTCTACCACGGAGCCCGGGAGAACGCCGGCGGAGCTTATGGATCAGGTCACGCCTCGCGCTTTCCCAATCTAGGCTCAGAGGACCAGCATGCGAGGGAGCTCGGAAGGTTCTACCTAGAGACAGCTATACCCCCGCGGTAAGGTGGAGAGCTGAGGGGGGACTAACAACATGCCCTTTGCCTTTCCTTTTTAGGCAGGGTTATATGGAGCAAGCACTTTTAGAGCCCTCTGATAATAATAGTTGCATCAAAAGGGTCGCAGGGACTGCCTCAGAGTCAGACGTGGCACCAGAGCATGAGCAGAGGTTACCAGAGTCTGCCGCGCCTGCCCCTGTTACAGTAATTGCGCTAGGCGCTTTAATTTCCAGCCTGAAAGTAAACACATCGAAAACTAGAGTTACCCCTCCCCCCCCAAATGAGGAACAGGTACCAGCTGAGATCTCGTCAAGAACTAAAGAAGGGAGGGGTCCTGGACTTTGAAGAGAGAGAGAGAGAGAGACCCATGCCATTAACCCCCTGCAAAAGAAAAAACAAAAGGGCGACTACTGTAAAAAAGCCTAAAGGGTCAAATATAGACAAACAGCTGGTGAAGAACACTCCCTCGCTTAAAACTTTTTTTAAAGTTAGGGATCAGCCCACAAGTTCCACCACACAAATAGAGGGAAGTGTTATCACAGTACCTTTAAAAAATCGCTTTGGGCCTTTGGAAAACCTATTCACTATGGAAGAGGCCGGGCAGTCAGATCCCTTAAATGGAGAGGATATAAGTGGGAAAGCTGGGAAAGTTGGGGATAAAGAGTCTCCGGCAATATCAGACTCAGAGCATCAACAAGTTCAATCAAACCACTCAGTCCATATTAGCCCCAATGCACCCCCACACTTTCTATTCCCTCTTCTACCTCTCCTCCTCTCTCTCATTCTATCCCTTCTCATAAGACTCAGTCCAGTGACACAGTATTAGGCACCCAAGACATTAGACCTAAGAAACCCCTAGTAACAGCTGCGCCTCCACTAAATGGTTTAACAGGAACACAAGAAGGAGCCTCAAATCAGGGCCCCCATAAAGACAGCAACCTAGAGTCCGCTTCCCCCAGATCAAGACGAAGATCAGAAGAATTCAGTGAGCAAGATAGCGACCGTTTGGGACATCTATTTCAGTCTTTAAGGGGGGACATGATGTCTAAATTTGAGATATCTGAGAACAACCAAAAGACAATACACTACAGATTCGACCTCCTGGAGTCCAAGCTAGATGATGTTATCTGCCGTACCGGGAAGCTGGAAGTGGAAATGGTAGTATTAAGTAAAACCGTACAAGGAAACTCAAAAGATATCGATACCCTGAGAGTACAAAATAGATCCCTGGTTACAGATGTCGAGAGATTGGAAACTCAGGCCCGAAGAAACAACTTGAGGATTCTGAAGATACCAGAGGGCGAAGAAATGGAAGACATCAAGGGTTTTGTCTGTCAGCTTCTCAGGGAAGGAGTCTTAAAAGACCGTCCTGATATAGATCTGGAGGCGGAAATTCAAAGAGTACATAGAGACCCCTTCAAGAGACACACAGACAGGAAAGCCCCTAGAAAGATTTTGGTTAATTTTCAAACTTTCAGTGTTAAGGAGCTTATCTTAGGGAGATGTCTGTCAAAAATTGATCTTCGTTACCGGTCTAATCTCTACCTCATCAGGTCAGACCTAGGAGCAAGAACTGCACAGAGACAATGGGAGCTCGGCACTAGAATGCCAGAACTGAGATCATTAGGTGCCCAGGTGCAAATGAGGTTTCCCGCAATACTTAGAATTATGTGGAAGAATAAGACTTACAGTTTCTCGCAGCCTGATGAGGTAGACAATCTCTTGAGCCGTATGAGAGAAAATCAAGAATGATAGCGAAGAGTAAGATAAGATACTTATAATAAAGTTGGGCCAAAAAAAAAAAATATCAAAGGGGAAAACTGAAATAAAGGGAGTATGCAGTATTGAAATAGATTTAACACGTGTCGTGACATATTATATTGATACACCAAATGGCAAAGGGAAATTATCAAGCACTTTATTTTACTTTACTCGCTGTAAAAGACAAGTTAAGTTTGGATTCAGTCAGAGAATCCTCCAAGGAGCTGCAAAGGCGATGACATCGTCTGGTATGTTGGGGGGGTTCCTCTGGGGGGAGGGAGCACATTGGGTGGTGAGAGCAGTGGGAGAAAAGAAAAAAAAATCCTCATATATAGAAAAACTTCATTCACATAAAGCTCAGGATGGGTGTGAGAATATAGCCGAGTCATGAGTATGCCATATAAGCTTAAAGCCCTCTCATGGAATGTAAATGGAGAGGTTACCAGAGTCTGCCGCGCCTGCCCCTGTTACAGTAATTGCGCTAGGCGCTTTAATTTCCAGCCTGAAAGTAAACACATCGAAAACTAGAGTTACCCCTCCCCCCCCAAATGAGGAACAGGTACCAGCTGAGATCTCGTCAAGAACTAAATAAGGGAGGGGTCCTGGACTTTGAAGAGAGAGAGAGAGAGAGACCCATGCCATTAACCCCCTGCAAAAGAAAAAACAAAAGGGCGACTACTGTAAAAAAGCCTAAAGGGTCAAATATAGACAAACAGCTGGTGAAGAACACTCCCTCGCTTAAAACTTTTTTTAAAGTTAGGGATCAGCCCACAAGTTCCACCACCCAAATAGAGGGAAGTGTTATCACAGTACCTTTAAAAAATCGCTTTGGGCCTTTGGAAAACCTATTCACTATGGAAGAGGCCGGGCAGTCAGATCCCTTAAATGGAGAGGATATAAGTGGGAAAGCTGGGAAAGTTGGGGATAAAGAGTCTCCGGCAATATCAGACTCAGAGCATCAACAAGTTCAATCAAACCACTCAGTCCATATTAGCCCCAATGCACCCCCACACTTTCTATTCCCTCTTCTACCTCTCCTCCTCTCTCTCATTCTATCCCTTCTCATAAGGCTCAGTCCAGTGACACAGTATTAGGCACCCAAGACATTAGACCTAAGAAACCCCTAGTAACAGCTGCGCCTCCACTAAATGGTTTAACAGGAACACAAGAAGGAGCCTCAAATCAGGGCCCCCATAAAGACAGCAACCTAGAGTCCGCTTCCCCCAGATCAAGACGAAGATCAGAAGAATTCAGTGAGCAAGATAGCGACCGTTTGGGACATCTATTTCAGTCTTTAAGGGGGGACATGATGTCTAAATTTGAGATATCTGAGAACAACCAAAAGACAATACACTACAGATTCGACCTCCTGGAGTCCAAGCTAGATGATGTTATCTGCCGTACCGGGAAGCTGGAAGTGGAAATGGTAGTATTAAGTAAAACCGTACAAGGAAACTCAAAAGATATCGATACCCTGAGAGTACAAAATAGATCCCTGGTTACAGATGTCGAGAGATTGGAAACTCAGGCCCGAAGAAACAACTTGAGGATTCTGAAGATACCAGAGGGCGAAGAAATGGAAGACATCAAGGGTTTTGTCTGTCGGCTTCTCAGGGAAGGAGTCTTAAAAGACCGTCCTGATATAGATCTGGAGGCGGAAATTCAAAGAGTACATAGAGACCCCTTCAAGAGACACACAGACAGGAAAGCCCCTAGAAAGATTTTGGTTAATTTTCAAACTTTCAGTGTTAAGGAGCTTATCTTAGGGAGATGTCTGTCAAAAATTGATCTTCGTTACCGGTCTAATCTCTACCTCATCAGGTCAGACCTAGGAGCAAGAACTGCACAGAGACAATGGGAGCTCGGCACTAGAATGCCAGAACTGAGATCATTAGGTGCCCAGGTGCAAATGAGGTTTCCCGCAATACTTAGAATTATGTGGAAGAATAAGACTTACAGTTTCTCGCAGCCTGATGAGGTAGACAATCTCTTGAGCCGTATGAGAGAAAATCAAGAATGATAGCGAAGAGTAAGATAAGATACTTATAATAAAGTTGGGCCAAAAAAAAAATATCAAAGGGGAAAACTGAAATAAAGGGAGTATGCAGTATTGAAATAGATTTAACACGTGTCGTGACATATTATATTGATACACCAAATGGCAAAGGGAAATTATCAAGCACTTTATTTTACTTTACTCGCTGTAAAAGACAAGTTAAGTTTGGATTCAGTCAGAGAATCCTCCAAGGAGCTGCAAAGGCGATGACATCGTCTGGTATGTTGGGGGGGTTCCTCTGGGGGGAGGGAGCACATTGGGTGGTGAGAGCAGTGGGAGAAAAGAAAAAAAAATCCTCATATATAGAAAAACTTCATTCACATAAAGCTCAGGATGGGTGTGAGAATATAGCCGAGTCATGAGTATGCCATATAAGCTTAAAGCCCTCTCATGGAATGTAAATGGATTGGGGGAAAAAAGGAAACAGGCCCGGATTTGTGAATTTCTAAGGGACTCAGACGCACATATTATAATGCTTCAGGAGACTCATCTAGAGGCTAACGCTTGTAGCTCACTTTTTAAGAAACTGAGGTGGGTGCAGGAAATCATATGTTCTAGACAGATGGGTACAACTAGGGGGGTCACAATTATAATTTGTGCGAATAGGGGGCTAACTCTGAAAAAATATGAGACAGATCAGACAGGAAGATGGTTGGTAGCAGCAATATCTATTCAAAATACCCCTTATACATTTGCAGTATACTATGGACCAAATGAAGACAACCACCTTCCGCTTCTTAAGTTAGCAACAGCTTTATTGGGGACAACGGGCCCAGTATTTTTGGGAGGTGATTTTAACCTTGTATTTGATCACATATTAGATAGAACCTCGAAAGCCAAGTACCATGTTCCCACCAAATCACTCTCTACCTTAGGTGGTATAATGAAAGATTTTACTCTCTTAGACGTATGGAGGAAGAAATATAGATCTACACGGGGGTTTACTTTTTATAGTAAAAAATACAAAAATTACTCAAGGATCGACCATTTTTTAGTTGATCAGCACCTTTTCACAGATATTAGTTCTCTCTCGTTTACATCCGTCGGGATGTCAGACCATGCAGTCTTGGAATTGGTATTTTTATTAAATCTGAGCCCCTTAAAAATTAGATGGACATTAGAAAGGACACTGTTACTCAGCGACCAGGTTAAAAGAGAAGTCAAAGAAAAAACCACAGAATTTTTTTCTATAAATATAGGCTCTTCTACCCCCCAGGTGGTTTGGGAAACTTATAAAGCCTTTTTGAGAGGGGTTTTGAGTTCCCTAATGGCCTACAAAAGAAAGGCTACAAAAGCCAAAAGGAGGGAAGATCTTGCGGCAATAAATAGAAAAGACTCCGAGCTACAAAACGCTATTTTATTAAATCCCGATAGGGTCCTGGTTCTAGAGAAGGAGCTTAGAGAGTTACAACTTCAGCTTAAAATCTGCGACGAGAAAATCATAAAAGAAAAATGGGAGACTAGTAAACTAAAGAACTTCGAATATGGCGAAAAATGTGGGGCTCTACTTGCCTGGAAAACTAGAGAGGAAAGAACTAGGAATAACATCAAAGTCCTAACTCAGAGAGAAACAGGAGACCCGATTGTGGAAGATGCTGATATCAGAGATGAAGCTAGGAGCTTTATGAAAAGCCTGTATACGGAAGACAAAGATCCTAAGTTAGAAGAGATAGAAACCTGGTTGCTGCAGAAAAACTTACCGCAAGTTTCTGACCTGGATAAGAGAATCCTGGAAAGCCAGATCACTGAGGGGGAAATATTAAACCAATTAAAGAAAATGAAACGGGGCAAAGCCACAGGTTCAGATGGGCTCCCGGTTGAGCTCTATTTAGATCATACAGAACAATTGTTACCCATACTTACAACACTCTTTAACCACTTATTATCCCACGGTCACAGCATCCCCCCCACCTGGGCTGAAGCCACAATAACGCTTATCGCTAAACCCAATAAAGACCCCAAGAGAATTGAGTCCTACAGGCCAATCTCTCTTTTAAATATAGACATGAAATTATACTCTGGGATTTTAGCGACCAGACTCACAAAGATTATAAAATCCATAATTCATACCGACCAAAGAGGCTTTATCCCAGGGAGACAACTTAACGAATGAACTTTCCAAGTGATAGGAGCCATAGATTATGCTAAAGATAAAGGCCTCCCGTTAGCTCTGGTGGCGATTGACGCCGTCAAGGCCTTTGATCAGGTCAATTGGAACTATCTTTGGGCCACAATTTACGCATTTGGGTTTCCCCCAGGGTTTATAAAGGGTATTAAATCATTGTATTACAACCCAACGGCAAAAGTGCTGGTTAACGGGGCATTATCTGACGGGTTTGACATCTCCCGAGGAACCCGACAGGGCTGCCCCTTATCCCCTCTTTTGTTCGATATCTTTATGGAGCCTTTTGTTTGTGGCATCAGAAGGGATAATGTTATTCAACCATTCACGATGGCTAATTTGGAGTTAAAAACTGCCCTATATGCCGATGATCTCCTCTTATATACATCTAACCATACAGAAGCTATACCCAGGCTATTCCACCTTGCAGAGGAATTCGGAAAACTGTCAGGCTACCAGATCAACAAGGAGAAGACAGAGATAATGGGGTGGAATAATGATACTCCATTACAGGGGGTGAAACAAAAGATGCGATATTTGGGAATTTATCTAACTCAAGATTTAAAGAATATACCGATAATTAGTCTGCAGACAGTTGTTAAAGACATCACTAAAACACTAACTAGATGGGGTAATCTTCCATTAAATATATATGGACGAGTTAATCTCATTAAAATGACTATACTCCCCAAATTGACTTTCCTTTATAATTCCATCCCATTATCCTTCCCCGTAAAAGATATTACTAACCTCCAGGGCAAGATCGGATCTTTTATATGGGCCTGCAAATCCTCTAGGATAGCCTGGAAAAAACTCAGGAGGGGCTTAAAAATTGGAGGACTGGCCTTACCGGACTTACTAGCATATTGCCATGCATTCCATTTTAAAAACTTTAGGCTACTTGCCAATACATTAGACGCATCTTCACAGGGCCGTCTGTTCCAGGCTTTATTGTTCGACTTACCACATGGTCATGACTTCTTTCTATTTAAGTTTGGCGACCAAAAATATTTCAAGAAAGTGCGTCTCAAGATCTTACAGACCGCACTTAAAACCTGGGGGTTTATCCGTAAGGTACTGGGAATTCCCTACTATCACACGTACACTCCAATTTGGGATTCTCCGGGCACTCCTTTGTGTCTGCAGGATCAACTTTCACTTCCCTTGAGAACAGCTGGAATCATGAATTGGGGGGATTTATGGGTAGACTCAGGCCTTATGGACTGGAATTCCCTAACACTACTTACAAATGGGCTACTGACGAGATTCAAATTTTACCAATTATCTGCTTGGTGGTCAAGTCAGACTTTACAGCGGGAAAAAGACACTGGAATCTTGGACGCAATCCGCAGAGGAGGGAGATGGACTAGAGAAGTCTCATTTTGGTATAATGTTTACTATTGACGAAGAGAACAACTTACGTCGGGAATTGACAAGCCTCTCGGGGAATACAATAGCTGAATCACCCGAAGAGTGCAGTAAAATCTGGTCAGATTCCTTCTCTTTATCCCAGAAATTAATTAAACCAGCCAATTTAAGGCGGAATCATTTATTCACGGCCTATAGAGTATATTGGACCCCTGCAAAACTATATAAGATAACGCAGAACAACTACCACTGCCCCCGCTGTAAACTCATGGCTGCAGATGATACCCATATATTTTTAGACTGCCCGGAGATCCAGGAATATTGGAAAGCGATAGCTGGCTTCCTGGGGGAGGTGTTATCAACAACTGTTCTATGTACACCCAGGCTAGTATTTCTTGGTTTACCGCATGATTATAATATCAACAACTTACACTCACAGTTTATTTTTTATGTGGTTGTCATCGCTAGAAGTGAAATATGTAAAGAATGGAAGTCAGCTGTCCCCCCCAGATTCGCAGAGTGCTTGAAAAATATAATGGAAGTCTGTAAAATGGACATGGTTGGTCGTGATGGTAACACCGAGAATGTGTGGTCATAATTGGAGGTCTGGTCGAACAAGTAAACGGTCCAATGATTATGCCAGAGGTTGTGTCGGTCCTGTCCTCCCCTGACCCGAAAAACATCACCATAAGTCAGGGGAGTTGGATAAGGAAACAACCTACCTCTGGGACATCCCTGTCTGCCAGACACTGACCCCAGGGCGGACACAGAACTGTCAGTTTAAATGGCGACAGTGAGACCCATCTAGAGCATACAAAAAAACTGGTGGCATATATGAGGACAAAAGGAAAAAAAAAAAAACTATCACAAAAATTATACCAAACAAAGGTGTTAGAATCTTGCCAAGAACTGAACCACCAATTTCTTGAAACCAGGTTTTGATAGCTTGAAATCTTTTTGAAAGTCGTTCTGTAAAATCATCCTCTTCTAAGGGAACTATTTCTGAATGCATTTCTGTCATGTTCCTAATGTACATTTCAATATTCTTGCTCTCATCTGGGATATATGTACAGCAGTGCTGGACATGTAAAATACCACAGACTCCTCCCTCTTTTGCTAGGAGTATATCTAAGGCAAGGCGATTCTGCATCACCATTGACCTAACCGCAATGACCTCGGTATCCACTAACTGGAAACCACCTGCTGTGTCAGTGGATCTATCAACAATTTTGGACAATTTTCTGATTCTTCCTGCATTCAGGGTTATACCTACTAAAGGTATCACTGCCTCAAAAATATCTCCCAAAACCTCTGAGAAAATTTCCCTTTTGAACCTATTTATATGATTACTGATTTCAAACGAACCTTCTGCATTTCTGTCAACATGAAATATTTTTGGAAAAACAAGACCAATATAACATGTCCCGTACCAATGGTCCGGGAGATTATAATAAGCTTTGTCTCCACAGATAAAATAGATACCAGGAAAGATTGGATCTCTGCCACCTTTGAATCCCCAACCTCCCATGATTTGGTAAGTATCCTCACAATTGCTAGCACCTACAAAGTAATTATCAAAAATAGTATTATCTCTTCTAATGCAAAGCTTGCCACTAATTGGTTTATCTATGTGAATTGCAACATTGTCAAAAGATTTGCCATTAAGCTTCTCATCTTCTTTCTGCCAAAACTTAGATTTGGTCTGTTTGACCATTTCATTCCTTTTATAGATTGCCCTTCTCTCTTCAACTAAGTTCAGGAAAGTCTTTTCCTCTGTTCTCAATTTGCAAGTTAGATTATTTCTGTAAGCATACTCATAGGTGAGTTCATTAGTAACTAAAAAGAATTCCCTCATCTGTTTGGCTTGCTTGTGTTTATTTAAAGCATTCTCAATTTTCAGGTTAGCAAAAATCTCATCATAATTTGAATAATAATACTCCAAGCGACCAGTTTGGTAAAATAAGCTAGCTATCACACTGCAGGTTATGCCATAAGTAAGAGGAAGCATATTGTATGTCACTCCCTCAGAAACAGAAGCAGGTAACTTTACACAGATGTAGCAATCTTTGACACTCATAACCTTTACATATTCTCCCAAAAGCCTTGAAAATGTATTGCTAGAAAAATCAGTAACAGATCTATCTTGATGATCTTCTGGTCTGTGATCAATAACTTTGTTAGCTTTGTTTGTTGAACTATGTTTGTCTTGACTAACTGAAGCCCTACTTGTCATATTGACTTTGTACATCTCCTTATCGATCCCGAAAGGAAAAATGACAGCTAATACTAACCAGAGCAGAATTAATATGAGCATACATATCAGAGTCATTTTACAGCAATTTTTAAGAATGGAACATTTTGAGGTACTACGCTTCAAAACAACAAGCATTTTAGTTAGTCTTATCTTAGAAAAAGAAAACAAACATTTTTAACATTATGTCTCATAAAAACCTAACACCCCCCTTTTTCAAATTTTTTTTTAAAAACCTTCTAACAACTTTTCTTCGACCTTGCGTCACAAGTTAATTTCCAACTAAACACAATTTCTTCGACCTTGTGTCACCTAACACAATTTCTTCAGCCTTATGCTAAAAACAGAAACCTAAATTCTAATAGATTAGTACTTCAATCGTTGTCACTATTGTCTTCAACTTCTTCCTGACTGCTGCTATTTATCTCAATTACAGGTGGAATTATAATATAAGCCCACTCAGGAGATTTATACTTTTGATTTGGCTTCAAAACTCTCTTTGTTTTTCTAGAGATAACTTCTATTTTCCTTTTTCTGCTTTCTTTTCAGGATCTTTTTGACTAGTGATCTCATTTACCTGCTCCTTTGATATTTTTATTAACCTGACTCTCAACCCTCCGTTTTCACTTGGCCAGGTTTCACCTTTTCTCAGAATTTTTCTTTTTGGTTCAGTCACATTAGATTCTGTTTTCCAAGATCTTTTTCTCACACTTTCTCTTTGACAATCTTCATCACTTTCTCCAGAATCACTGTCAGAAATTTCAATTCTTGACTCAGGATCTTTTCTAATCGGCAGCTTCACTCCGTTAGGAACTATACTTTTTATTCCATCACTGGTACTTGGCAATTCGTCTTCCTCCACTTCATCAATTACCTTCAACTTCCCAGTTCCAGATTTCTTGTTCCTGCATTCAGATTTTAATTTTTGCCTTTCGATACTCTCCTGGTCTTGTTTCTGAACTTGATCAGATTTCTCTCTCTTCTCAACTTCTCTTTCTTTATCTTGATTAGATTCTTTTGTAGATTCTTTTTCTAACAGATCTTCATCATTTTCAGAATCTATTTCAATAATCTCCAAATCCTTTTCATTCACTAAAGGTTTTTCCAGATGTCGATGTCTCTGTCGATCTTCAGAATCTAGATTTTCCTCAGTTTCTTCTTCAGAATCTGAATCAGCTGTTGTATCACTCTCTTCATCAGAGTTTTCAGGTGTAGGTATTGGAATAGTATGACTTGGATGAATCCACCTTTTTATTCCCCTACACTTTATTGCATTTGTCGTTACAAGTATCACCTGCCTTGGTTTCTGCCACCTCGGAACCAAACAGTTTCTTCTTCGGTGAACTTTTGTTCTGACCCAATCTCCAGGTCTCAGATCATGTGTTTGTACTTTGTCTTTTGACTGTATTTCAGTTCCCACCTGATTAGACACAGAAGTCACGACATCAGACAGCTTTTTACAATACTCCAAAATTGCACTGTCATTAATGCTCAACAGTTTTCCTACTGGTATAAATGCTTGTCTCATGATTCTGCCCATGATAATATCATGAGGACTCAGACATGTCTTTTTATCTGGTGTACTTCTTAAAGTCATCAAAACAAGTGGAAGAGCATCTGTCCATTTTTATGCCTGTATCTAGCACATTTTTCCAATTCTATTTTTAATCGTTCCATCAATTTGCTCTACAACTCCAGATGCCTCTGGTCTGTATGCACAATGCAACTTCTGCTCAATGTGTAATGCTTCACAGATCAATTTCAACAATCTATTATCAAAATGTCCTCCTCTATCACTCTCTATAGTCACAGGAAATCCGTACCTAGGGATAATCTCACGTAGAAGCAATTTTGCTACAGTAATTGAATCACTGTGTCGTGTGGGGAAATCTTCTACCCATCTTGAAAACAGACAAACAATCACCAAAACATATTGCAGTCTGTTGTGCTTGGGCATCTCAATAAAATCCATTTGTAACCTGGTGAAAGGACCACCCTCTCGATCTATTATTCCTGTTCCCACAACTGATTTTCTGTTTGGGTTCATTTGTTGACAGATCAAACACCTTTGGCAGAGAGACTCTGCAATTGTTCTGAACTTGGTATTGAACCAAGTTTCTTTAAAAAGCCTAATCATTGAATCTCTTCCAATATGACCAGGGCCATGATACATTCTGGCCATATCAGCAATCATGCAATTTGGTAAAACTACCCTGCCATCTTTGTATGTCCAAACTCCATCTTCATCTCTCTGTCTACATTCTGCTTTCAACCATGTGTTTTTCTCATCATCATCAGCTTCATTTTGTAAATCTCTGATTTCTTGCCATGTTTCAACAATTGATGTTAGCATCAGTGAACTTGAATCAAATTCTTTGTTTTTCTCCCGATTAAGTGAATAATTATTCCTTGCGCAATACTTTGCAATTTCGTCTGCATAAGCATTGCCTTTGGTGATAAAATCTTCACCCTTTCTGTGTGCTGCACACTTTACCATAGCAATCTCTTTTGGCAACTGTATGCCATCAATCAATCTTTTGATGAACTCTGCATTTTTAATTGGTGAACCTGCTGATGTCATGTAGCCTCTTTGAGACCAGAGCTGTCCATAATCATGCACAACTCCATATCCATACTGGCTATCAGTAATTATAGTGACTCTCAGATCTTTTGCCAGTTCACGAGCACGAATTTAAGCAATTAATTCAGCCATCTGTGCTGAACGAATTCCTTCAAGACATGATGCTTCTTCAACATCTGCCACTGTGCAGACTGAATATGCTGCCTTTAAAACACCTCCCTCTGATCTTAGACAGGAGCCATATACAAAGTAGACATAATCTGATTCAGGCAATGGTATATCTTTAATATCCTGTCTTGGCTTGGTACAATATTCCATAACATCCAAGCATTCATGTTCCACATTATTTTCATCACAAATTTCAGTATCAGGTAACAGTGTGGAAGGATTTAAATTCACACACCTTGCAATTGACACATTGTCTGATCCCAAAATTATCTTTTTATATTTTGTGAGTCTATTGCTTGTCAAATGTTGCGTTTTGCTTATTGTAAGGAGAATTTCAACTGAATGGGGAACATAGACTTTTACAGGAAATCCCATAATGATTCCCTCACTCTGTTCAAGGCTAATACTAGTTGCTGCAACTGCTTTTAAGCAACCTGGTAAGGCTTTTGCAACTGGGTCAAGCACTGCTGAGAAATAAGCAATAGGTTTTCTCATGTTTCCATGTCTCTGTATCAACACAGACAAAGCACACCCTTCCCTTTCACTGCAGTATAGCTCGAAATCCTTCTCATAATCTGGCATGCCTAGAGCAGGAGTTTCACATAGACTTCTTTTTAACTTTTCAAAAGCTTCCAATTCAATTTCAGTTAGAACAACCGGATCTTTTATATCTGATTTTGTCAATCTTGTTAGTGGTTTTGCAATTACTGAAAATCCACTAATCCATTGACGACAATAACCAACCATTCCCAGAAACATTCTGACCTGTTTTTGTGTTTTTGGAGGTTGCATTCCCTGAATCATTTTTATTCTCTCAATCGTCACCTGTCTCATTCCCTTTGCAATTCTATGTCCAAGGTATTTTACTTCCTGTTTACAAAACTGCAATTTTGCAGGGGACACTTTATGTCCCTCGTCAGCCAAATTGATTCAAAAGAGTAATCGTATCTATCACACAATTGTCTCTTGTTTTTGCAGCTATTAACAGATCGTCAATGTACTGCACCAATGTTGACCTGCCAGGTAGATTAAGATCTTCCAAGGATTTCTTTAACAACTCATTAAAGATAGAAGGACTCTCTGTATACCCTTGAGGAATTCTACACCACGCTAGGGTCCTATTTTGGAATCTGAAAGCAAAGATTTCTTGGCACTCTGGATGCAATGGAACAGTAAAGAACGCATTGCAAAGATCAATAACAGTATACCATTCTGCATCATGCGGAATTTGATAAAGAATGACTGCTGGATTTGGAACAACTGGACAACAAGGAACAACAATTTGGTTAATTTTTCTTAAATCTTGAACTATTCTATACGTTCCATTTGACTTTTTGATCCCCATAATCGGTGAATTACAAGGACTGCTTTCAATTTCTTTTAAAACACCTTGTTTAATGAATTTTTTAATCACTGGAATGACACCTTCAATTGTTTCAGTTTTCATTTTATACTGGGGAATGTTTGGAAATTCTATTCCTTGTTTCACTATAATTTTGACTGGATCGATATGTTTCATTAGACCCATTTCATTTCCAGTCAAATCCCAAATTTCAGTTTTGACAGTCTCCTTCAATTCTTCTGGTAAATTTTCTTTTTCAAATGTAGAAAATAATTTTGTTTCATTTGCTTCAACTGTGGTATATAAATAAATAATACCGGATCTAGGTTTGACTGGACATAGTAATAACAGATAGCTCAATAAATAAGAGTCAAGATTCGAGGTAGTAGGAGTTTGCAGGTTTAATACAGCATAAAGGACAGGAACAGGACAACCTGCACAGGAATGGGATGGCAGCTGCCTGGGGGCAGGATCTGGAATGAGCGCGCTAAATTTAATAACAATACACAAGCATATATACTAAAACAGTTGCAATTGCAATACATACAATAGGCGGAGCAGTGGGTGTGGTCAATAGCAGTCGCGAAAGATAAGGGTGAAAGTGGGTGTAACAAGAGGCGTATACATAGACATGTGATGTAAACGTAACAGAATATGTCATAAATGGGGCGGAAACATGGAGGGGGCTACCTAAGGAGCCGGGACCTCTAACCTAATGGTGCGCGCAAACTGACAATGACGTGTTACTAGGAGAAGCTGGGGGCTATGACTTCTGTACTAGGAGCAGAGACTGAAGTCTGGAGAGTCAGGGCGACATGTGCCTAAACACTATCTAGTATCTGATGTTTAGAGAACATGTTGATAGAATCCAAAAGTTATCGGGGTAAAGGCTAACAGACTCTAAGACTGGTGCATGCATTATTCTACATGTAGTGCGTGATGAAGAATATTAAATGACCATAAATGCAGTATTTCTCTTACATGGAGACGTAAAGGCTAGACTGTGACGGAAACTATTGATGCGATTCAGTAGCTTAGGAATGCAGAGAAGGAGGGCTGGACTGATAACTAGAATCATAACATATTCTTGGCAGACTCGTAGGCAGAGCCAGGCCGAGCCGGGCACTGTGAGGCAGGAAGTAAGTGAAGGGTCAGGAACACAGGTGGGGGCTGTATCGCTCCTCAGCGAGGGCTCAGGAGACAGGAGCTGAATCTGGTGTCCGGGCCCTTTTGAGGCCTAGAAACGGGGACTTTACAATGAAATAACGTGCACACTGGGAAACGTGGCAACGTAACTTTTACATAGGCCTAATATTCGTAGTATTCACGAGAACTGGAAACTGGCATACTAGGGATGGACACAACTATAATTGCGTCTTTAATCGAACATGGGGAATACATATGCATATTAATCATGCACACATAACATAAGATGGGGGACACGTAGGGACACAGAACATGGCAAAATTTACTTTTCCACATTCCCTCCTTGTCACTACGTTTCCATCAGGAAACATCAATATTCATAATACCATCTATCATTTCATACAGTATCATTTGCTCGTCTCGGATTTTCTTGGAACGGGATTTAGAACGGGACTTGGGACTAGGAATACAAGAGGTAGCACAAATGCCACAAATCGCAGGGCCACATTGTATACATAGGCAGCAACTGAATATGATCGCTACTGCAATACCTAGAAAGGACAATACTTTCCATCCCCAGGCGGAAATTATATTCCAGAACCAACCGGACCATGTCCAGGTGCCCGGATCTTGGTGTAACATATGGGCAATTTTATGGAGTCTGGTTATAGCTGAATAAACAGACGGCGCGTTATTTGGAATGAAAATGCAGCAACTAGATCCGATGACTCTACAAGCCCCGCCCCTATCGGCCAGTATGACGTCAAGGACGAGACGATTCTGGAGCACGACAATTCTCATAAAGGATTGCTCTTCGGTTAAGTTACTTAGAGCAGAAGTAGTCTCAATCACTACTGCTTCAAGAGTTCTGGTTAATCTACGTATCAGTTTACTATTCACGACAGTACCTAAATAAGGAAAGACACCTTTATTGATATCTATGTATTGTTCTAGAGCAGTTTCAGTATAATCGACAATCGGGAGGTCTCTCTTGTGTCTAGTATGTACTAGGTGGGAATTCCTATGATAATCAGGTGGGGCTAGGAAAACTGGTGGCAGTAGGAAGGCAATGTAACAGGTTCCCTCCCAATCGAGGGGCAGACGAACATATGCGGTCTGACCACAAACAAAATAAGAATGACGTGAAGCTTTAAAAATAGATTTCCTACTGTCACTATACTTGACAATAGTAGTACAATCACTATGTCCTACATGTACGGAACCATTCTTTCGGACACATAATTCGCCTTTAACTGGTAGTACTGACAAAGCAGGTAAGTCTGGAGTAGTATCAGACTGAACATTCAGGACCATGAAATTCGAAGAATAATTACCTAAATTATAAACTTCATTTTCTAGATCTAACCCTGTTCTGTGGGGAAGACCTTGCTTGTCTGGAAAACATGTACTGTTAAGAAAAGACATATCTGTTGAGGATGACGTTAACGTGGACCATGCTCCACATGAACCATTATGGGAAAATGGATAAGGAAAGAGTGGCAGAACTCCCTTCGGTGTCTGGAAAGGGGGGAGTCGACCACACACCCAACAATTAGTGGCATTGCTGGTCTGGTGTGAATAATGTAACATGCGGATAAAGGAATTATTACGCATAGCAAGACGATAAGATAGTTCATGAGGAGGTAGATCACTAAACGTGTGCTCTACTGTAGTATTAGAAAACTTATTCACATGAGAAATAGGAAAATACAAATAAAATGCATAACTTGTGCAGGTAGTCATAAGGCTGAAAAACAATATGAAACTTAGAAAAACGATACATCGGATTGAGTTTTGACTAACTCTCTCACTATGGTGGTCTATTTTATACATGTCAGAAACCGGTCTAACCGTTTCACCTAGGGGAGGACTTAGACAATCAAACTGGCTGACTTATTTTACTAGACCTTAATTTCTTCTTATACTCCTGTTGCGGAGTTTTCTCTAACAGGGAGGGTTTAGTATAATTGTCTTTTGCGGGACAGTCCTTAAGAATAGTACTTTGGCAGTTTTTCAAATCCTCGGGAATGTTCTTAGAAACAGTCTTTAATCCATAAAACTTTTTCACGTGAGACAGGTGGACCCAGCCCTTCCTGCCTTCCAGCTTGACGGCAGTACGGGTGGCCAGGAGGACCTGTTTTGGCTCCTTCCAGCGAGGCTCCAGCGGACTTGAACGATCAAAGTTCCTCACAAGAACCAGATTTCCGGGAACGATCTCATGCGGTGCCACCTCGGTATTGTCTGGAAATGCGGCGGCAACCTGTGAACGACAAGAGTGTAGGGCAGACATCAAGGAAGCTAGGTAATCTGTCAGCATATTACTTGAAACATCGGTAATACTTCGGGGTCTAGGTGTACCCCACATATTAGGGGGGCGGCCGAATACGACCTCATACGGGGACAGACCTGATCTGGAATGTGCGACCATGCGCATGTAAAACAAAGCGACTGGCAGAGCTACTAGCCAGTCTACACCTTTCTCTTTACAAATCTTGGCAATACGGATTTTCAGGGTCTGATTATGTCTCTCTACGAGACCGGCTGCTTCTGGATGGCGTACACAATGGAACTTCCACTGGTACCCTAACAACAGGGAAACATGTTTCATGAGCTCAGATGAGAATGGCTGGCCGTTATCAGAATATACGACTCTAGGGAGTCCATAACGGGGGAAGAACTCACGAACCAACTGCTTGGCAGTGGTCGCGGCTGTGTAATCTGGGACTGGATATGCCTCTGTCCATCTGGACAAAGCGCATACAACTACAAGGACATACTTGAAACCTCGACATCGCTCCATCTGAATATAATCCATCTGGAGGACTTCAAAAGGGTGGTCAGGGGGATGGAATCCACCTTGTTCCACCGGGACACTTTTACCTGGATTGAACTGGCAACATATCATACAGGTACGGACTTTCTGCTTGGCTGCAGCTCGTAAATGCTTGTTGAACCAAATGTTCTGGATACTGTCTAACATAGCTTTTTCTCCTAAATGTGCTGGACTATGTGCGGTATTGATGATGACTTGAACCATTGAGTCGGGGAGAAACCATGTGGCTCTACCCTTCGTTACCCATCCCTGATCTGTCTGGACCCCTCCTTGTTCGGGCCATTTCTTGATTTCATCGGGAGTAGCATGTAACTGGATATCTATGACATCTTGAGTAGGGTCCTTAACTGTCATACAGGTAGTCGGATCTGGAGTATGTGTCTGTGTTGGATTAACTGGAATGTCTGGAGTCTGTGCTGTAAGCTTGGCTGTGCGATCTGCTAGATCATTACCTTGGGAAATAATGTCAGTAACTTTCGTATGTGCTTTGCACTTCATGATAGCAATAGATGCCGGTAAATGTATGGCATCTAACAGAGCTTGAATAAGGAGACCATGCTGAATCTTGGTTCCATGAGAAGTCATGAAACCTCTCTCCTGCCAGAGCACTCCGAAGTCGTGTACAACTCCAAATGCGTAGCGTGAATCTGTGTAAACATTAACTTTCAGGTTCTTAGCGTGTATGCAGGCTTGTGTCAGAGCAACTAGCTCTGCTGCTTGAGCAGACAGGGTGTCAATACGGTGTGTATCTATAACTTCAGTGTCAGTAGTCACTGCATACGCGGCTACTAGTTCTCCTGTACTTGTTCTCATACATGAACCATCCACATAAAGTGTCAGGTCGGGATCTGGTAATGGAATATCTGTCAGATCTTGTCTTGGCTTAGTCATAGTGTTAACTACTTCCACACAGTCGTGTGTGGCAGGATTTGAATTAACTGACGGTAACAGTGTAGCAGGATTTAGAATGTTGCAGCGTCTGATTTCTATGTGTGGCTGGAACAGTGTCAGTTCATAACCTGTTAAACGTGCAATTGTCAAGTGCTGAGTTTGTGTTCGGTTTAAAAGAACTTCCACGGAGTGTGGAACTTGTACTGTCAAGGAATGTCCTAATACTATGGAATCACTTTGTCTGATAGCTAGTGCTGTGGCTGCAACTGACTTAAGGCACGCAGGCAGAGCCTGGGCTACAGGATCTAATGTGCTCGAAAAATAAGCACAGGGCTTGTATTGTCCTGCTTGATCTTGTGTGAGAACAGATAATGCTGTACCATCACGTTCTGTGACAAAAAGTGTAAAAGGCTTACTGTAGTTCGGTGTAGCTAGAACTGGAGCTTGGCATAAAGCTTTCTTTAGCTCATTGAAACTAAGTGCATGTTCAGATGTCCAAGGGAGGACAGTCGATACGGCTGCCTCCTGTGTCGTTAACTGTATCAGTGGCTTAGCTAGAAATGCATACTGAGGAATCCATTGTCTACAATAAGAAGTAAGGCCGATAAAAGCACGTACCTCCTTCTGTGTCTTGGGCTGAGGAAGACTCGCTATTAACTGGATACGGTCTGGTGTCAACTGCCTACCCCACTTGGACAGTAAGTGGCCTAAGTAGATCACTTGCTGTACACAGAATTGAAGCTTTGAAGGGGACACCTTGTGCCCCATCTCGGCAAGGAAATACAAGACTGTAAGTGATGCTCACTCGCAAGCACGTTCAGAACGGGCTGTGATCAGTAGATCATCAACATACTGGAGCAGGGCAGTGTCAGTTGGCATGTGAATGTTGTCTAATTGTCTCTTAAGTGCTTGACTGTAAATACTAGGACTTTCTGTGAAACCTTGAGGAGCTCGTGTGAACATATAGCTTCTTCCATTTAAACAAAATCCGAAAAGAAACTGGCTGTCTGGATGAATGGGGACACTGAAAAACGCGTTCTTGAGGTCTATGACTGTGAAAAATGTTGCCTCAGAATCAATGGCTGTCAATAGGGAAGAAATATCTGGAACAACTGGATACTGGGGAATAATACATTTATTGAGTTCTCGAAGGTCAATCACTAATCGATATACTGGGGGAGCATTTGGATCAGTACGTTTCATGACTGGAATGATCGGAGAATTACATACATTGGAGTCAGTTTCTACAACTACTCCTTGAGCCATGAGCTCGTCAATAATTTTGGATAAGGCTGCTACAGCCTCAGGTGGTAATCTGTACTGTCTGATTCGTGGTAGGACTACACCTGGTTTGAGAGTCACACGATGGGGTGTGATTTGCATGAAACCCACATCAGTTGGACCTTGTGCCCATAGATGCTGCGGGACATTAGACAATCTTGGATCAAAATCTCGTAATACATAGTGACCCTTGAAGTCACGTAAAAACAATCGTATTCCCTCTGGGGAACAGCAAATAACTGCACCTAATTCTTTCAGTGTCTTAATGCCTAACAAATTTTCTGGACATGACTTCGTAAGTAACAGATCAGTAGTGCGGGACAATGGACCTACTTCTAGAGTAACTGGCTTTGAAATCTCATTTACAATAGGCTTTCCTGAAAATCCAAGGGAAACATTTCTAGAGCCTGAGAGCGGAGCCCCTGGAACTTCGGCGTGACTGATGGTCGTCCTACTTGCCCCTGTATCAATCAGAAACTTTCTGTCTTTCCCTAGTACTTGACTATGAACATAGGGACCTTCTTGATCTACAGGAATCTCGATGAGAGGCAAGCCTACCTCCCTCTCTAGGCTGTTTCATGAGTACTGTTGGTACTCTGGATACTCAGACTGTGCATACTGGTACATCTGCTGTGTAACATGCTGTGTTGCAGCAATAGGCTGCGGTGCTGGAACTGTCTGTTGTGCATTCTGTGGCTGAGAAGTCTGTGAAACTTGTTCTTGTCTAGGCGGACGTGGTCTTTCTTTAGTCTTACCAGTAGCTATATTGTGTTTCAGAACTGCACACTCGTTTATAAAATGACCTGGCTGTTTACAATAATTGCATGTCCCTTTAACGGGAGCTGCAGAATGACTCGCTTGATTCGGACCCCTCTTCTGACTGTCTTGTGGAACAGATTGTGCAACTAGTACTTTCATTTTCGTGTCTTTCATACGTTTTCTCTCGTGTTCTTGCTCTTCTCTGATTCTATTCTGGTGGTACTGGAGCATCTGTAACATCTGGGACGGGGTACTAGCTTGCCATGTACTTTCGACTTTCAAAACTCGATTCTTAACTTGTGGACTAGAATTCTCAACTAATTTAGTAACAAAAAGATGAGGGTATGACTCACTACTTGTCTTGAGGCCACTGTTTATAATAAAGCATTTCTCAAATCTAGAATAAAAATCACTAGTATCCTCATCTTGTTTCTGTTTACAGGCTGAGATTGCATCCCAGTCTTCCTTTTTAGTTGCTAATAATCTGGGCAAAACTTGTATTAACAGTTCTGGTAATTCTTTACATTTCTCTCCAAGACCGGTACCTGGTACTCGTATCTTATCTTCAGCTTCTAGAACTGCCCAATCGATCTTTTTCTCTCCCACCTCCCAATCTTTTTCCTTGAGTTTCTCGTATACCCCTGCGGGCAACAGGACCTTTAACATTTTAATAATATCTGGATAAGTGTATTCTCCCATACGGAGCATGTCTTTTAATTCTCGGTGGAACCCTGCTGGATCTTTGTCGTGACAAGGAATTAATTTCTTCATCTCTAAGAGTTCCATCTTTGTAATCGGGGTGTAAACAAATACTCGTTGCATTTCACCACCTGCTGTCCTGACTGGGTGTACTTCTCGTAGCGGGTTCTGTCTATCTATGTAAAACGGTTTACTTTCTGGAGGTGAGACATGAACAAAATGCGGGTTCAGAAACATACTATATTTGTGACGCTGTTCTAGAATGACACTAATTAAATCGGTACCTAAACCTTTCCATTTATACTGGAGTAACTCGTTCAGGACATCATGTAACGGACCTGGATCAGAATGTTGACCCTCATACAATGTGATGAGGTGCTGGATCATATACATACCCACCAGTCGCTGCTCGGCTGGGGGCAATTTCAGAAACATGTGTGCCACTATTTCATCTGGAAAAGTGGTAGAATCAGTAATCCATCGGACTGCTGATCGGACTAGTTCTTGTTCATGCATAGTACTTAACTCACTATAACCGATTCGTGATTTCAGAATGTGATCGGTAGCTTGAAATACTTGTTCTAGAGAACCTTGTTCCGGTGCTGAATGATGAAAAACTGACTTGCGTTCTAGGCGTAAATAGCGGTCTGGAAATCTAGATTTTCCTACATACGCTATTCTGGCGGGATTCTCGTCCTCTACCTCTTCGGTAGGAGAGTCATTCTCTTTCTCGCTTACTTGTGCTGCTTTACGTTGTTCGTGTAACCTTATTATTTCCTTACGAATTTTCTTGTACATACTCTCTATACTACTGATAGTTCTGTGTTTACCCTCGGCTATATTATCACTCCACCTTGTCAGGATTCTCATTTCGCTCGGATCTTTGGACGGATAATCTTGTTCCCTTATTAAACAATTAATCAGAAACTTTAATATCATGAGCTGGATCTCAGCTTTCCTTTGAGACATGGCTTCGCCAATGCTTTCTGGATCATCCCCTGTACGGATGAAACGATATATTCTGTCTAGATCTTCTTTCATGTCTGGTAGGGTGTCCAAATACCCGGTCACCCGTCTTACACGTATGGAATATATAACCGTACTATCATCACCTGCGACTGGATCATAGCGGCATTCAGTAAGAGCTCGTCGGATATCTGCAACGGACTTATATTTGGGCGTACGCTGTAACGCACATTCATGTAACTCGACTAACGTTAAACGTTGGTGTGGTGGCGGGGTACCAGGAGGACCTCCTCCTGCGGCCCCTAAACTGGTATCATCGACTGATACTCTTCGTGCTGGCAGAGTGGCGGGAAGTTGTAATGTAGGCTGGACCGGGGGTACCGTAGCAGGTACTCCGGTGTCTGGAGGAGCAGGAATGGCATGATTTACAGGGACTGGCGGAACAGGATTTGCATATTCTGGGACTGTGTCGTCCAAGTAGGACGAGATGAAAATATCAGCTGCGGTCGGTTTGTGACGTAGCTTGGTCGGAACTAATGGTGGCGGAAAATTACTGGATGCCTCCGGGGTCGCTTTTGGCAAGCCCTCGGCAAGAAGAGGATACATACCCTTAATAAGGGCATGCCTCTGTCTATCTGACTGTTCGGTTTTGACTCGTTCACCTATCTCGATTAATTCCCTTTCGTGGGCTCGTTCTAAGGATTCTCTACTTAATTCTGACTTTCTGATTTCTTTTTCGGTTCTTTTATGAGATACTTTGCGCCATAACTCGATGGCATCTTTCTGTGACTGTCTGGCTTTCTTTTTCCATAATGCTTCTTCTACTCGCATGATGCACTCGGCATCCCATGTACCCGATACGGGCCATCTATACTTTTCTTCTAACTGTTTGGTATACTCTACCCATAAATCTAGATATAATATGGCACTTATGCCATGCTTCTGATACATAAAGTGACCTGGACTGTCCCTAGGCGGGACAGGAACTGCTTCTTCTAACAGACCTTTTCTAGTTTTTAACTGACGTAGTCTGGAAAATAACGGCATGACTGAACTGTAATCTGGACACAATACAATACACAATGAACACGATAATACAATAACGATAATTACACCACTTTCATACCACGACATTAAAATACATGATGAACATTTAAAATAACAGTTCGAACAGAATACTACCTGGAATACGGAAAACAGAATACATGAATTTCTCGAGAACAGAACTGACTAGAACAGAGACTAGATGCACTGCGAAACAGTACGAAACTTACCGGTCTCATAAAGAGACACGTCAGGACCCGCATCCACCGGAGTGGACACTTCGTTTCGGGATCTGTGTACCACCAAACCCCACGGACCAGAGACAATTAGATTGACCCTGTCTAGATACTACCCCAGCAACGGTACTCACCGGGCAGCAAGAACGGAAGGCCTCGGACTGGACTGGACTGCTTCGACGCCGGACGGACGAACTTCGGACTTCTGTTACGGGTGGGCCTCCGGATACCTCGGACCTTGGACTCTCGGCTTGGGCTCTGGTCGGGACTCGCCGCGTTCCTCCACCGCCTCGTCTGGATGCTGGACCGCAACCTCCGTCTCCTCCGTGGGCCTGAGGGATACTTGAAGCAGAAATATCTGCACGTGGCCGGTATGGTTCCGTCACGGCTGCAGAGGGTCAGGGGGCATACGTGGCTTCACCGGCGCGTGGGGAAAGGGCAAGTCCCTATTCGGGCGCCATTATGTGGTATATAAATAAATAATACCGGATCTAGGTTTGACTGGACATAGTAATAACAGATAGCTCAATAAATAAGAGTCAAGATTCGAGGTAGTAGGAGTTTGCAGGTTTAATACAGCATAAAGGACAGGAACAGGACAACCTGCACAGGAATGGGATGGCAGCTGCCTGGGGGCAGGATCTGGAATGAGCGCGCTAAATTTAATAACAATACACAAGCATATATACTAAAACAGTTGCAATTGCAATACATACAATAGGCGGAGCAGTGGGTGTGGTCAATAGCAGTCGCGAAAGATAAGGGTGAAAGTGGGTGTAACAAGAGGCGTATACATAGACATGTGATGTAAACATAACAGAATATGTCATAAATGGGGCGGAAACATGGAGGGGGCTACCTAAGGAGCCGGGACCTCTAACCTAATGGTGCGCGCAAACTGACAATGACGTGTTACTAGGAGAAGCTGGGGGCTATGACTTCTGTACTAGGAGCAGAGACTGAAGTCTGGAGAGTCAGGGCGACATGTGCCTAAACACTATCTAGTATCTGATGTTTAGAGAACATGTTGATAGAATCCAAAAGTTATCGGGGTAAAGGCTAACAGACTCTAAGACTGGTGCATGCATTATTCTACATGTAGTGCGTGATGAAGAATATTAAATGACCATAAATGCAGTATTTCTCTTACATGGAGACGTAAAGGCTAGACTGTGACGGAAACTATTGATGCGATTCAGTAGCTTAGGAATGCAGAGAAGGAGGGCTGGACTGATAACTAGAATCATAACATATTCTTGGCAGACTCGTAGGCAGAGCCAGGCCGAGCCGGGCACTGTGAGGCAGGAAGTAAGTGAAGGGTCAGGAACACAGGTGGGGGCTGTATCGCTCCTCAGCGAGGGCTCAGGAGACAGGAGCTGAATCTGGTGTCCGGGCCCTTTTGAGGCCTAGAAACGGGGACTTTACAATGAAATAACGTGCACACTGGGAAACGTGGCAACATAACTTTTACATAGGCCTAATATTCGTAGTATTCACGAGAACTGGAAACTGGCATACTAGGGATGGACACAACTATAATTGCGTCTTTAATCGAACATGGGGAATACATATGCATATTAATCATGCACACATAACATAAGATGGGGGACACGTAGGGACACAGAACATGGCAAAATTTACTTTTCCACACAACTAACAACATTGTCAATCGGTATAACCCATCTTCTTCCATGGTTTGTAATTCAATTCCATCAGGTGAACAATATATTTTGCAATTCATTTTGCATAATATATCTCTTCCTAATAAGTTTACTGGACTGCTGTTGCAAACTATAAATCTGTGTTCGTCTTTAAAATTGCCAATTTCAACCTTCACAGGATCAGTTAGATCAGTTTTAATCTGCTGATTACTTACTCCAACTACTTGGATGGTATCCCCAGAGAGAGGTAGATTTTCAATTTCTACTGATCAGTAGAACGGGTAGCACCAGTGTCCACCAGAAAAGTGATTTCTACATCATTCACTTTTCCATTTACAAATGGACCAGTCTGGTCAACCTCAAGAGTGGCTCCAATTACACACTCTTCCCCCTCTCTCGGGCACCGTCAGAAGCAGTCATCAGAATCACTTCCTTGTTTTTCTGACAACAAAAATTGTCCTGTTGTATTTTGCAAATTAAATCTTTGAGTTCTTATTACCTGATCACTTCCTCCGAATCTCACACCTGGATTATATTTTTGACCTCCCCCACAATTTGGAAATGGAGGCTGTGGAATCTGATTTTGTTGCTGCGCTAACTGATGCTGTAGCTGTCGCTGAAGACTCAAGTCATTCAGCTGTTGTTGTAGCTGTAGCTGTTGCTGCAGATCAACATCATTCTGCATCTGTGGATTTACACTCACTTTTCCAATGACCGATTTCGCCGCAGTTAAAACAAGGTAATTTCTGTTTTGATTCTTCAATTCTAGCATTATTTTTTGACTTTGTTAAAATTAATTTTACATTTTCCTTGACCCTGACTCCGGTTCTGATTCTGTGCAAAATTTACATTTTTATTCTCAAGACTTGCAATCTGTTGCTCAGCCACCTTCACTTGCGCCCACATTGCTTTTTCTTTTAACTTTTTCTGTTTCACTTCTAATTCATCACTGCCGTATTTTGCTTTTCTCAAAATATCATCAACTGAATTTGATTGCCATCCGACAATATTATTCCTGATCAATTCTCCAATTTCTGGTCTAAGACCATAAACAAATCTGTAAATAAAATGACTCATATCCTTTTCATCTAATTTCTCATAACCACTGTACTGTTTGAAAACCAGTAATAATCTTTCATAAAATGAATGAACTGATTCCTTTGGTTCCTGATTTGTCCTGTCTATTTTTACCCAATCAACTTCTTTCGGGGCAATTTTATTTTTCAACCAATAAATCACTTTTTCATATAAATCCATGACTATTGGGGCTGGAGCACCTCTTTCTTTAATTCGCTCCGGTTCCTCTTTTGGCCAACTCACAGCAATTTTACATTCTGTCCAAAGATCAGATGGGAGAACAATGTCAAAGAATCCATATAGATCAATCCACAGAACTTTTGAAACTTTGATGAATCTGTCCACCTGTCGATACCATTCCACAGGCTTTTCTCTCTGCCGAGGAAAGTCATTTGTGAATAGCAAAATATCTTGTCTTGACCATGGGACATGGACATATCCTCCACCTGCAATTTCTCTCATAGGAAACTGTTTAGACAGTTTATCCAGTTTGTCTAACCTTTCATCTTCCTTCTTTTTAGTCCATTTCACTCTCCACTTACTCAAGTCACCCAACTTTTTGATGTAAACAATCAATTCTTTTATATGCAGTATTCTTCCCATTGTGTTAAAGATTTCAATGTCCCTCTCTGTAAAATTTAACCTGTAGTGTTTTCCCAAAATTTTCTGTCTGCTCAAATCGATTTCCAGTTCAACTGCCAGTTCTTCTAACTGATCGTATTTATTCTTAGTTTTCCATTTAATGCTCTTACAGATGAACAGGAGTTCATCATCACGATAACATTTCAGGCTGTCAGGACCAATTTTACCAATTATTAATTCTTCCAAATCAGCTTTCAATTTTGCAACATCAAGTTTTGAATTTGACTCTCTTTTCTCAGGAGTCTCAGCATCTGATTCTGCACCCATTGGTGACTGGTTAAAAGAACCTTGATTAAAAGTTAAATCAGGCATTTTTGTTTTCTCACGTTGAATTTCAGACAAATCTGAATAACATTTCTCAGCTACTTTTTGAATTTCTGCATTTAATGGAATTGTCAAACCTGACTGTTTTAATTCTTTTTGATCAAAAACAGGCTGAACAGGACCAATCGTTACTGGAACTGTTACTGCTTCCATGCCCTTAGTTATCTGCTGAATTAATTTTTCTTTCGATCGTAAATATTCTGAAGTATTTGCAACTTCCTCATTTCTGGCAGCTCTCGTTAAATTTCTAGGGGCTTCCCTTTCCATTGGGGTTTCTGAAAAAGTTCTGCTTTCATTATAAACACTAGAATTGGTTCTGGTTTCAAATCTTTCTGGAGTTTCAAAAGATTCAGAATTATTTGGGTACAATTTAGGAGATTAATTTAATGGAGGTGCACTTGGTATTGTTCCTGTAGAAACCATCGGAGTAGACCATGAACAAGGCGGTCTCAGTTGGGTATTCTTTTTATTTGTGGTAACAATTTCTTCTAAAACTGCATCTTCTGATTCACTTTCTATTGCAACGTTATTTTTCTTTTCAGTTCTCTTTTCACCTGGAGACCCTAAAACCATTTCCCTAATTAAATAGAGACCATCGCACATGTCTCCCTGTCTCCACATACGCATTCTATCTTCATGCGTTTCTCTTCTGTAACTCGGTATTTTTTTAGGTCTTTTTATCCCACTTGCTTCTTTCTGAAGTTGAAAAATCTCATCCTCCCATTCAACTAATGCTTCAAATTGTGTTGGTCTAGGCTTAGGTATAAGAGCTGACATCTTTTCTCTTAAATTTCTTAAAATTTTCATATTGAATGAACCATCGTCCGGCCAAACCAATACGCCGTCATCTTTTGTATAATGTTTCCATACATCAAACCACAGAACAGTATGATAACCATATTCACCTTCCATATACGCTGCAGGTGTTTTATATTTATGAAGTAATTTACCACCTTGCGTTTCAATTTTCTTGTCAGGTGAAATAAAAATTTTCAATTTCTGAAACATTGTAAGCTTTTTCTCAACATTTTTGTAATAATAACTCATTTTAAAATCAAATCCACTTAATTGGAAATGATCGTAAAAGTTTCCTGGTTGTTTCGTAACACCAACCAATCCGTGCGCGAAACACACCAACAAGCCAATCAGGTTTGAGCTACGTCACTACCTTGCTCGACCAATAAGAATGGAGCTTCTCACAAAAGCCAATCAGTGCTCAGCTCGACTAAGTCACGTGAGCCAATCAGAATACAGCCTGTGACGTATGATATCCAATCGCTGCGCGGACTGTTGTGACGTACACAGCCGCTGCGGTTTTTCGCGTCTCACTCTTAGCGCTCACTCCTCCTTTACAAAAACTTTTCACAGCGCCATTTTAAGAACACTCCTTTAATGAGATTTATTTAATAACGAAAAAGGGACGACTCATCTGTCTGTTTCTCTAAATAAAGTGATAGATTTTTACAGACTTACAAGAATTCTTTTACGTGGAATAGACTACGCTATTCTCACAGAATATACATTCGTCGATAAAGTAAACTTTTACTTTACCCTTCAAACAAGTAAATAACGGACGCGTTTCCCTCTGAATGCACTTAAAGTAGCAATTCAAAGTTTGACTCGAACGAAATTACAGAATCAATTACGCACTTTCAAACGGAAAATATCCCTAACCATACACACATGAAATCTTGGCAGGACTCTAACCCACCACAGATAACATGAACCGTTAGTAAAATAAGCGACTTTATTTTACCCTTCACTCAAGTTTGAATATATTCTATTACTTTCTCGCAGTAAGTTTTAGAACGGGCTCTTTGTCCCTATACTCAAAGCTTCAATTTCATAGACAATCCTCACTATACATATACTCCATCTAGCACACCTATATCCCTAACACGTGATGTACGGCCACAACACTTGTGATACACGACGATACCACAACTCTGAAACAGATCAAATGTACTGTGTGACTACCTTCTCATTACACTACGCTGTACCGGTACAACTAGGATTTTTCACGCTGCTGGAAAAAACCTTACATGTAACACGAGAACAAAATCAACATATGTTAGACATCGATCCTATGTAACTACCATATATGTTGGTTACCATAGCAACCATCAAGTCTGCTACCAGGAAATTGATTCAGCGGCCTATAGGAAATATATCATAAGCTTCACTACCCAACTTCACAATATTTATCATTAATTATAAATCAATCACAAGGCCCATAAACTAACATGATATATTTTGACCAACTTAATCATGTGACCTAATTATCCTATTCACATATATATACATTTATTTACAACCGCGGTAAATGAATTCTGAATGAATGAATTTTATTTTCCCTCTTCATTAATGGTGTTGACCGTTCTTTGGTTGACATCCCAGCAGACGCTCCCTTGATTGGAGGAAAACCCGTCCCGCTATTACTTTATGCGGATGACGCTGTTCTTTTATCTCGTACACAGATTGGCCTCCAGCGTTTAATTGATAGTTTTATGCAGTTTATCCAAATTAGGAGGCTTCGAGTGAATAAATCTAAGACGTATGTTATGTCATGCGGTCAGGCAGCAAAACAGTCAAAGCATACCTTTTTTCTGGATAAAGATAAATTGACACATGTTAAATCCTTTTGCTATTTGGGAATTACATACAACAACAGTGGGACTTGGACCTCTGAATTTGACTCCATTAGATTAAAAATGCTGCGGTCCACTAGCAGTATTTTTCGATTTGCTTCCAAACTTGGCTCAAGAAGCATTCCAGACATGATGAATATATATAATGTTTGTTGTGTCTCTTCTGCTCTGTATGGGGCAGGTGTATGGGGCCATAGTGAGGGCACATCCTTACAAAAGGATGAAAACAAGTTTTTAAGGAGGTTGTTATGTGTCCCCCCTTCTGCCTCTGTCCAACTGATCCACGAAGAGGTCGGGGTCGAGTTTATTTCTGACTTGGCAGCAGTTCGGCCACTTTTATTGTGGCGTTCTATTTGGGCTAAGCCAGAGACTCGATTCACTCAAGATATTATTCTTGACTGTATAGGTTTGGACCACTCTTCACGCATACAGTGGTTGAGATACATTCACCGCTGGTATCTTCTTCTTTTTAATATCGATGTGTTTCTTGAGCCAGAAGAGGTTGTTTCTATTCCCAAAAAAGAAATTAAGACAACGTTTCTAAATTTTCAAAAGGCAGAGCGTGATAAAATATTTGGTAATTTAACCACCGTGAAATTTTACAAGGATCTGAATTTAACCTCGGGGTTTCAACCTTACCTTGTGTACGTGACTCGTCCCTCTCACCAATATGTATTAACCCGTGTCAGACTGGGTATTGTTCACCATCTGGTTGCATTCCCAAACCCGAAAGCCAGATCAGAGACACTCTGCCCGTGTGACAGTACTTCTCGCCAGAGTTGTTGCCATATTTTACTTTTTTGTAAATTTTTTCATTTCCTTAGGGTAAAATACCTTAAACTGATTCTTATAAAGTATAATATCCGTACCACAAAAACTGCATTGACACTATTATCCTCACTGGAGAATGAGGATATTTGTTTCTTTTTGGCCACCTACATTTTGAAGTGTACAGCTGCCAGGAAAAGTATTGTACTGTAAAATCTTTTATACGTACCTGTCTGTACCCATGTTATACAGCTGCCAGGAATTGTATTATGCTGCTATTACCTTTTACATCCCTGTCTGTATATGTATGTTTCCAAGTTTTATATCAATCTTTGTAATTAAGGTATAATTTTACTCATTGATGTCCACAGTATGTATTGTATGGTCTCCCCTTTCTTTTATTTTTAAATCATTTTTATGCTAGTCTAAAAATGTCCAGAATCATTTTACCGGAATTATTTTACCGAAATGTACAGCTGCCAGGAAATTGCCTATCAAGTAAACCTTTTCGATTTCCTGTCTGTACACCTATGAATGCTTTGTATTGTCGTAACAGTTTGTTGATTTTAAAGGGAAAGAATAATTTGTAACTGTTGCACACTAGCCGTTTGCACATTTCCTACTCCTTTTCTTATTTGTGTCTATATGGTGATTTAATATTATAAATTATGTATTTTATTATGCTTGTATGATTTGTATGTACAAATCGAATAAAAGCTTTTGAACTTGAATTCATCATATTTTATAAAACCCTATGAATTAATTAAGCCACTGTGGCGATAAGATCTTTCTAATAGTAACCTAAATTCATGAAATAACAAGACCAGCTTGTTTTCTAAAGTAAGATTTTATTAGCTACTTATTTTGGAATTTGCATTAGAAATCTTTATTAAAGCATTTTTATTAGAATCATTGTAAATGGTTATGACAATTTTATGAAATTCAAATTATTATTGCAAATAAAATTTATCATTTTAGCATTTTTCAAAACCTAAGTCCCTAACTATACTTGCTAATTTAAAGAATAAAAGAGTAAAGTCTTTGAAGGCTCTTACGTGCTCCAAGAAAAGTTCATCTGCACGACACCCTCGTCAAAAGTCAGCAAGAAGCAGCACTCCTCTTCCACGGGGAAGAGTTTTTATACCTTACTGCACTAAGCTAATCTAAGCAAAAGTATAACTTTTCTGCTGAAATCGGAGTTGGTTGACAAGCGACACCATCATATCATTCCACTTTTTAGAATATAAGTTCCGTCACTTTCTTAGAGTCCATTGTCTCTAGTTTTCGAACAACGAGGCTTCCTCCAGTTTGCAACATTTAACCGAAGTAAAGTCTTTGCTTCCTCGGATATGAAATTGTCTCACGTCCCTCTGCCGGTTCCTGGCCTTGGCCTTGCTTGACTGCAAGAACAGTCAGCTCATCGAGTTTCAATTTGCATCATGACAAAATGTTTTAGCAGAAGGAAGTTTTCCATCATGGACTCTCTCTTGCTCCGAGCAGAATTTTGGCAAACACGAATGCACTAGGCCCAAAACCACTTTTTGTGAACTATTATATAAACAAACACAAGAAAAGAATTAATGTGAGAAATATAATTCGTTCTGTTGCCACCCACCATAGCTAATGATTAACCCATTAGTCTAAATTACCTAGCTAATAGCATACAAATAAAGCAGCATTTATATCTACCATTCTTCATTTATTCCAACAGGATTCTTTATGCACCTGTAAAGTAAAGTGACACTACATAGACAAGAAAGCAAAAATAAGCACATACCATTATTTAAAACAGCTGCTATTAGACATGACACAATGATAGACAAAATTAATGTATTATTCTCCACATACAAGAGAATGCAACATAGAGCACATTTATGAGCACACATGTTAGTAACCCTTGTGTATATTTGTGAATGTAACTTTAAACTAAGTTGAATTAATACACACACACAGCACAAATTGTTAGCATATTTTATTTTTGTTATGGAAGTGTGACTTCACGAGTTGAAATGAAAATATTTCTGAATCTCGCTCCATCAACTCCCTCATCTGGTGATTTACAAATCACCACACCACACCCAAAATTTGACAAATTTTATCTAAAAGAATATGATTCGATTTCACTGTGTTAGTATTTCTAAAGTTTTGTTTCAGCAAAATCTTTCTGAATCTCGCTCCATCATATGCAGGACTGATTTATTAGTTCCTGCATAAAGACTGTTGCAATAGTCCAGCCTAGAAGTGATCAAGGCTGTAGCAACATCTGCCTTGTCGAAAAGGGAATAAAAAAAAAAGCAGGTGCCAGCTACAGATAGTGCCTGTTGATGGAAACACAAAGCATAACCGAATCTGCTCTCCAAGTTTTGGGCGGTAGTTGCAGTGTTAGGGGGAGAGGGGTGTCAGCTGGCCACCATTGACTGGGACAGAAGTTGTCACCCTTCCCTAACGGCATAATTTCAGTTTTTTCAGAGTTGCATCTTAGGTTGTTTGCCTTCATCCAGTGGAAGACAGCTGTGAGGCAGTGGCAGAGGTTTTCATCAGACAGTGTAATACTTTTGTCTAGGACCAATACCACCCGAGTGTCGTCAGCATATTATATGGCCTTGATGTTGAAGGACGAAATAAACCTGATTAGTGGGGCCATATATGCGTTGAAAATAACTGTGCTGAGAATGGAACCTTGTGGGACCCTGGACTACAGAGATTTTTCTGCTGACTGATAGTGCCCAAGGGTAATGACTTGCCTTTGGTTTTGGAGGAAATATCTTAACCAGGCCAGTGCAAGATGGGAAATGCCATAGGCTTCGAGACGGTCTAGGAGGATATCATGTGAGGCTGTGTCGAAAGCTGCTGATAGGTCCAAAATGACCAGCACTGCATGTTTTTCCCAGTCCAGCTTTTAGGGATTCACCCTTGAACAGAAGGGCAGATTCAGTCAAGAGCTGTGATCTGCAACCTGTTTGGGTGTAAAATGTTAGCTCCTTCCAGGTAGGTTGTCAATTGTGACTTGACCCGTTTTCTGTGATCTTACTTAGGCAAGGGAGTAGGAAAATGGGGTGGAGATTAGAGAGGGTGGTAGAATCAGCAAGCTGTTTCTTTTGCAGGGGTCGAACTGCTGCAAGTTTCCACTCATTAATTACCTCCCCTGTGGACAGTGAAGTATTTATTATATTGTGGATGACTGGTTTGACCAAATCTATCAGGGCATGTAAGATCAGAGGGGGGCAGGGATCAAAAGGAGACACAGATTTGACAGCCAAGATAGCTTGACATGTTTGATCTAGGCTGACATTTTGAAATACTTGGAGGGAGAGTTGGTTGCTATCCGGCGCAGTCTTAGGATGAGTAGCAGACCAAGGGGGAGAGAGGAAGTCTTTTTTCAGCAGCTGGAATTTTCCTCAAAGGAATCCACAATGAGGTCACAGAGAGCCTGTGACGGGTGGATTTCTTGTTTGAGTGACGTGGGGTTTAAAAAGGAGTTCACAATATTAAAAATAGATTTTTGGTTAGAGTTAGCCTGTTCAAGCATATTGGTAAAGTACGATTTCTTGGCAATTTTTATGTTTAGATGATAATTTTTAAGAACAGCCTTGAAACTGGTCCGTTCTCTCTGAGTATTAATGAATCGCCATCTGCATTCCAGTTTTCTGCAGTGACTCTGCATTTCCTTTAACTCTTTAGTATACCAAGGGGCTGAGGGCTTCTTTTTCTTTAACAGGCGGCGTTTCTCAGAACCAGTTGCCACAAAGTGATACTTCAACTTAGTTAGCCATGATGTGAGACGTTTGTTAACTTCTGTTAGGTCTCCTATTAGTGTAGGCTTACCTACTGAGTCTGCTAGATTAAGATCAGGATGGGTGGCAATATCCTTCCATCTAAGCTTTGGGATCTGGCTGGAGTATGCGTGCTCTTTGTGTTTCGTCGTGGGCTGACGTCTGATTTCCAAGTGTATAGGCTTGTAATCAGACCAGGTAAGAAATGCTGGCTCTTTAACCATAAGGATAGAGAGGTTTGAGCAGATGTCATCTAGAATGTGACCTGCATCATGGGTAGGAGTCAATACGCGCTTCTCTGAACTGAATTGTCCTAGGGTCACTTCGGACATCTAAGTGAATGTTGAAGTGTCCTGAAAGGGTGAAGATGGCAAATCTAAGTGTGAGTGCACTCATGATGTCCCCTATACTTTCTAAAACGTCATTACTGGGGCCTGGTGGGCGATAGACCAGGGCTCCTGAAAAGGCATAGGATTCCTCTAATTGAAAAGAAAAGCCAATGCTCTCTGCCCCTTTAAGGTCAGATATTTGAAAGGCAGGGCATCTCATAGAACTGCTGTAGATAATAGCCAGACTTCCACCTCGCTGTTCACATCTGTCCAGCCTATAAATAAGGTAGGCAGGAGGGAGGGCGTAAACAATGTCTGGATTACTCCAGGATTTTAGCCAGGTTTCTGTTATGAAAAGACAGTCTAGGTTGCCGCTAATAATTAGATCATTAATGTGTTGAGCGTATTTATGGTGGGATCGGGGATTGATCAGCCCTCCTCGCAGATAGATGGGGTTGAAATTGTCTCTTATCGGTGTGGTTTGAGTAGTTTCAAAAGATTTACTGCAGGTTCTACAGAAAATGGGATCACTCCATTTGGCCACATCGATGGAGTCCTTACGGTTGTGGGTGTTATTGTTAAGTTTCAAAAGGTTTTCTCATGTGAAGGGTGCCCTTTGCAAAATATGGGCAGCATTTCTGGTGCTGGATGCGTTCCGAATGCGGACGGCGCAGACGGGCTTGCTCTTGATGCACCTTTGGCGCCCCCGCTGCGCTCGTCTGCTGCATGTCGGCTCCATCCCTGGTCAAAATACTGGACGTGAGGTGCACATGGAGGAGACTAGACAATCTCCTTCCCAAAATGGTGACCACTGAATGACCCGCCGGAAGTGAGGGGACCAAAACCCTAGTACTTCCCTCAACTCAAGCAGCACAGGAAGCTGCGGTGGACCGGGGAAGATTGCGAGCATTTGGCTGTTTTACGGCAAATTCAAGGTCAGTACAATAATGACAGCAATTAGTAATGTATTTAAGTGGGTTAGGATCCTCCTAGGGATGCGAATAAAGGGGCATATTTACAAGGGTAGTGGCGGACCATGTCATTAGCCTTCTTGGCTTAACGCCTCACTCCCTCACTGCAGAAACGCAGGGCTGCACCATATTTATAAGAATATAGTGCAGTCATGCGTTTCCCCCTGCGCTGGTGTAACACTTACCAGCCTAGTGCCACCGCAGGCACCCGTGCAAGAGTGTCTCCGTGCAGGGGAAGATTGTATATGTGCCAGGAGGTCCCCTTTCCTGCACATAAACAATATCTAAATGCAGTTGTGTAACTTCTATGTGTGCTGCTTAATGAAGCACACACAGAAGTTGCAAACCAGCATTTTTCTAAAATGCTTGTTTATCTGCAGGAAGGTTGACCTTCCTGTACATAGACAATCATTGGCATTTTGCACAACGCAACACACATGAAAACAGCAAAAACGAGGAGAAAGTGAACATTTCTCCTCGTTGAGCTCGTAAGACCTCGTAAGACCTGGTTCTCCCTGGTCTTAATTCTGGCACTGCCTCCTATTTACGCCTCCCTTGTAAATAGGGGGCAGCGTCAGAATCATTGGGTGTTGTGGTGGAACACCCACAGCAACATCCATTGCCCTCCTCTTTCACGCTAAGTGTAGTGTGAAAGGGGGCCTTGTTTACAAGACAGTGTTAGGCCATGTTAAGGCGAAGCCCTTATCTTCAGAGGAGCATCGTAAAAAGTGACATTCCCCTGGCAATAGGGGCTTGTACATATGCCTCCAAATCGCTCCAAGCTTGAAAAACAAATAAGTTCTGATATTCCTCCCAAGAAAACATTAGATATTTTTCATCTTTGTTTCCCAAGACTACCACACCTCAAAAATGACATTTACAGGAAAAAATACTATATGCCCACTTTGTGTAATTTTAATAATTGCCTAAGTCTGAAATATGAACGTGCATCAAACATGTTGATCTTCCTATGTACTGAGCCAGGAGAACTAAGGCCATCAGGAGCAATGCACTAGAGCTCAGCCCTAAATTAGAATAAAACCCCTCAATGCTGTAAGTCAGTCTCCTTGAGATAGTTAGGACAGAACAATCAGGCACAATGTCGTGCCAGAGCCGTGGCTGGTGTCTTTGAAACAGTTATTTGGCCTCTCTCAAACACTGCAGCCTAACTAGTGTTGCAGAGTGTACAATGATCAGTTTCCTTTTTATTGACAAATTTTTGATCTCAGGAGTGTTAGTCTAATTTGTTGCTTTGGAGCAAGTAAGGAACACTGTTCAAACAATGTACCAATCTGTTAAAATCTGAAAGCCCAGAACTGAAACAACGGTGTTCTGCTGACAGGAACTGATTTGCCTGCCTGACCCCTAACCGCATGAAATTCTGCAAACATTTTCAGGCAAATTCCTGGCAGCATAGGAATGGTCAAAGAAAGGTTTCATAATACATTTGTCATGCACTCTTATAATATATGTATCTTATGGCTGTCTGCCTGATGTACCGCTAGTATTGCGGTTCACAGTACTGGGCTAGCAATGCTGGTTCAGATTCACTCAATTATTCTTAGAATTGGAAATGGGGTGTATAGGAATATACTTCTTTTTGCATGATACCCTCCATGTTTTTTGGACTGATGTTGCTAAATGTTTAACTTTGTGCCCTGGTACTCTGTTAACCAGGCCACAGTGCAGGTACTCTAATCCCTAAAATATGTTGGAATTGTATAATTTCCTAATTGGCATATTTACCTTACCTACAAGTCTCTAGTATATGGTATAAGGTGTACCTATGGTCTGTAAGTTAAATGTCAAGTGTGGACTGCAGTATCCCTTGTGCCACCTACTACATGGACAGTGCAACCATAACTACAAGAATACCACTGTAGCCTCCTTGGGCAGTTGTATAACTGAATTTGACCTGTCAATATATTTTGCCGTCCCTAAACAATCCATTCACCGGGATTTCCCAGAGAGAGTATCAGGCCTCATGGAGCTATGGTCAGCTACAGATTGCGGCATTCGCCACTCGAGGAAACCAAGCTGCAAAAAAAAGACTAAGTCTGAATATAGAAATCTTCATTAGACGACGATTCCAAAAGTGTCTGGCGGGTGAGGGATGGTGAGGGCATGTGAAAGAAATTACATACTTGGTGTGGTCTTCCCTGAAACTCTTTCCCTTCACTCCTCCTGTTTTCTGAATGTGTTTTTGTTAGCATTAGCAAGCTTTGCACTTTAATATTGCTAGTGCTGAAGTACTTGCGCTGTCTCCCAAAAACATGGTAAAATTCACCTGCGCCTGATTGGCACATTTAATCTACCTTTAAGTCCCTAGTGTAGTATTACTAACTATACCATGGCTGTTTTAATGAAATGTTACTAGTGGGCCTGCCACATCCATTTTGCCACCCACAACAGTAGCCTTTTAAAACATGTACCATCATGCAACTGCAAACCTGCAGTGCAGTGTTAAATGGCCATTTTGATCTGCCAAAATCAATCTTTTGCCGGGGCTGAGTCTTCCTTTTTCATGCTTGTCAGTCTCCCCTAAGGTAGACCTCAACCACCCATACGGCACGGTGTATTTACAAAGTACGGCATTTGGACGTATGTCCTAGCAGTGAAAAACTACTAAAGTTGGTTTTTGCTATTGTAGAGCCTATCTAACCCATTGGCTAACACAGGGTCACCTTGTTACATTTAAAAGGTGATAAGTTTGGATTGGGAGCAAATAGAGATATGCTGTTTTGACACAAGCAAATTGTCATTTGAAATCCTCTTTAAAGGCAATGAAGTTGACATTTCTTTTTCCTTAGCATTTGTGCCCTGTGTCAGTGTCCTGGGTCACATGACACTGAATGGCTTAGCTGCTGATTTTTGTGTATTACTTCCGGATAGTGATACAGATGGGGCTTAGGTGAGGGCAGGATGAGCCATCCTGGCAGGATGACTGAGGGAGGAGCAGTACCCAGCCTCACATACACATCAAAGAGATTTGCCTCCTGCAAGGAATCTGACACCAGGCCTGCCTACCTTTCCTCACCTCTAGACACTTTGGAACATGATAGGGGAAGGGGAATAACTTCCCAGAACAAGGTGTGGGGTTAGGAGAGGTTATCTCCTTACACTAAGTTTGGTACCAGGTATTAATATTGAACCTCCAGAACCACTCTTAAGTACACACCTGGGCCTATGAACAATACAGACGAAGAACCAGCATGCTGCCAGAGGACTGCCTTGTTGCTTTAGGACTGCCTTGCTGTCTTAGAAGGAAGGCTGGAGCTGTTTCTCTTCATTACCGGCCTACCAGAGCGCCTCCAAAGGTCAGTTGACTCACCTTCTGTGTCAGCTACAGCTAGTAAACAAGCTTAAGATATGTGGCATTGTGATTGACTCTATGGGTAAGTGAGTAGGTGTGTGAGTAGCTCTTTGGGTGACTGACAGTGTGTGAGTGGCTGTATGGGTATGTGAGTGGATATATCAGTGGCTGTATTAGTGAGTGAGTTGGCCTATGACTGGCTGTATGGGTGACTGGATGTGTGTGCAAACATGAATCTGTGAGTAGGTGTGTAAGTACTGGTATGGATGTGTCAATGGTTTTGAGACTGGTAGTGTGGAAGTTGGAGTGGATGTATGAAAGGTTATAATGGAGTATGAGCGGGTGTGTCAGAGATTCTGTGGATGATGATGACACCATCTACAGAACTATTCCCACTGCCACTCACACCCCATACAACCTCTCGTACATCCACTCACAAACCCATACAACCGCTCACATACCCATTCACAGACCCATACCAGTACTCACACACCCACTTACTCCTCCATAGAGCCAGTCACACACACTCACTCATAAAGCCACTCACTCAACCATTCACTCACCCATACAGCCACTCATATAACCAGTCTTTCACCTGCATAGCCAGTCACAAAGATATACCCTTACCCATATAGCTACCCACAAACTCACTTATTTACCTACACAGTCACTCACACACCCGCTCACTCACCCATACAGCCTCTGAATAAAGCCACTCACTCACACATGCACACCCAACTATTTACATGCCCATTCACACATCCATACAAACACTCACACATCCTCTCACTCACCAAAGAGACATTCACACACGCACCCTCCAATACAGCCACTTACAGGCCAACTCACTTAACAAAACACCAACTCAAACAGCCACTAACTTACCCTAGAGCCACTTATACACCCAGTCACTAACTCATACAGCTATTCAGACACCCACTCACTCACCCATACAGTCACTACACACCCACTTACCCACCCATAGCACTACTCACACTGCCACTCACCCATGCAGCTACTAACACACCACTCATTCACCAACACAGCCACTCACAGAGCAACTCACTCTCCCACACAGCTACTCACACACCTACTTATACACCCATACAGCCACTTAAACACCCATATACACAAGGATACATACAGTCACACAGCCACTCACATAATATATATTAGAAGTAGTATCATTCAGTAGTAGTGCATCTAGTAAACTGATTTAACTTTTGTAGTAGGGTAGTATAAATGTTTAACAATCATAAACTCTTAGAACATACTTAAATTCACTAGAATATGTCATCAGTGATGTCAACAGTGATTTGATTTAAGATATCATCAGTGATGTCACTGACCATATCATGAGTGATGTAATATGTGAGGTCATAAGCAGTGTATTGTGGGGGCGTAAGTAATGGCTAGCTCAGGTAACTAAAATTGATTAATTCTGTTGGTTTTGTACAAGTAAATGTGAGCCTAACTATAATGTCCCTGTAACGTTTGGTATTTTCAGTGAATTTTTATGGATTTTTTATTCTATTTCCTAACCATAACCTTCATGTAACCTTTGATTGTTTCGTGAATTTCTAAGGCTTTTTAAATTCTATTTCCTAACTGTAAGGTCCCTGTAACATTTTATATTTTCAGTCACTTTCTATGAGTTTTTAACTAGTAGTCACATTTGCCGAGTGGTGGTGAAAGGGGGCAAGGCTTCCGACCAGTTCTCAAGAACCTCGCTGTATCGGACTTACTTGAGGTAACAAGAGAGCTACTTGGCCCCCAAGGACCCTCTCCATCCAAGAGGACTTCATCCCCCAAGCTGTAGTGTGCCAGTAGGAGCATTTGCAGAGTGGTAGAAAAAGAAGGCAGGGCCTCTGACCATCTCACAGCAATCCCGCTGTGTGGGACTTATTGGAGATAAAAGTAGGACTTGTTGGCTCCCAAGGATCTTCAGCAGCCAAGAGGACATCATCTCACAAACCAGTAGTGCACCAGGCAGCATGTTTGCAGAGTGGTGGAGAAAGGGAGCAGGGCCTACAGTGGCTTGCCAGCTAGATTGTTTTTTAAATAACATTTTGTTATTAGGGGAGGGAGGCCTCAAATTTAATTTTTTTGTGTAGGGGGGCCTTGCAGGCTGATTTCCGCCCCAGGTACCCATCTCCTTGGGCCCAGGCTTTTTAAATTGTAATTATTTATTTATGGGAGGGGGCCATCCGGCCCCTCTCCAGGCCAATTTCAGCCCCAGGACCAGTCATTTCTGCGGGGTGCCCCCAGAACACCCAGCTTCCACTGGAACCTGGAGGTGAACTTGAAGGCCCTCAAAGTTCCTACTGGTTCCTTGCCTCCTGTAGGAGTCGTCATTGCTTTCACAGACAGGGAGCTGCTGAACATTCAGCTTCCTCTTGGTGAAAGCAATTCTGCCCCACTCAATGCTCTCGCTTTCGGGAAGCAGAGCATTTACTGTGGCTTGGAGGAAGATGGAAAGGACCCGCCAAGCCACAGCAAATAGCTATGTCCCAGGGGTGGTCACCCCGGACATAGCAGGAGCTGGCCCGGGTGGTGGTAGTCTCCCCAGGACCATCTATGGCTGCAGGAGTGGGGCTGTGCAGCCAACCTCTTTTCTTCTGTATAAGGCCTGCCCCAGGGAGGTGGTGGTCCACCAGGGTCGAGAACTGCCCAGGAGGGGGGCCGAACAGCGTCCCTCCCAATTATTTAACAAGAAGTTGTCCTGGGGAGGTGGTAGTCCCCAGTGCCTTGTGGTACTTATTCCCCGAATACATATTCATCATGGCCCATGGGAGGTGGTGGGCCCCGGGGCCAAGGAGGGTCCAGGAGTCCTCACGTCATAGCAACGTGGACTCCGGAAGCGAGGGTACACACTCGGCATCTACGTTTAGAATGCCCTTTTCGGCCTCCTGCGAAGAGCCGAGGACTGGGTGGAACGAAGGTTACCTGAACGTGAGGTCTCAAACTAAGTAAGTCTGGGACACGGGCCGATACGAGCCGGGCACGTCTTATATAGAAACCGAGCCCGGTTCCTTTCACTCGTCAGTTTCATTTAGAGATTACGACATGCTTAATTTCTCGTAGGGGCCACCCTCCATACATAATTTTCTTTATTATTTCCTTCACAACAAAATTAGGACCATTATATTGTTACCCCCGGTCCTTTGAGTGGCAAAATATCCACCAAAGCTTGGGTAAGTGCTAGTAATAATTACTAATGGGCACATGGTATGTTTGAATGAATGATCAACCGAAAGCACTATATGAACAAACTAATGTGCACATGGCATGAAAGAATGGATGAGATTGTGTTAGCATGACAGTGTGTTTGTGAGTCCTACTGCAATCGAGACTATGTTTTACTGGTATTTTATTCACTATTTCCACGTATTCTATACACCGATTTGGCACTAGAATATAACGAATGACCTAATGTGTGTGTCCCTATATTCAGCCAGTCCTTTTCACGAGATGGTTGACTGGCACTGAGTGGGATAAAACACTCCACTCGCCGAGCATGCACACAAAAGAGAGCATGCAAGTGTATGGATTACGCATCACATTTGTATATTTATGATGTATATATGATTTTGTGTTATTTCTGTAATTTTTTCTTGTGCCCTATAGGTGGAGCCTGGCAACACAGAAACACTCTCATACACCAACGAGGAGAAGCTACTCTTCCCTTGTAAGACAAATAGGATAGGGACTTCCCTCCTATAATTCCCTACACATATAAGGGGATTCCTTCGAACTTTGCCCTGAAGAAAGTCCTGGACCTTTACGGCCCTTGTTGGACTGAAACATGTCGGCACTTACACTAGGGTCTTAGGACCATTAAAATCCAAAAAAGACCCGTTTTTATAATTTTTTAATAACCTGATCTGACCCAAAAATAAAGGGAAACCGGGGGTCGGATTAAGGTTTTTCATATGTAAGTCCCCTTGTCTTCATCTTACTAAGAGCTACCCAACACTGTGGTTGAGCCCACCTCGACTTTTAGGGGTCGGGGTGACCCGATGATGAAGCATGACACCACTAGGGTGTGTGAGGGTAACTAAAAAGAACTAGTTGTCTTTCCCTTACTCAACAGGGACATGATTAGCATGTTCCCCCTTCCCTAAGTGGCTAGGTGCATATTCCATACCACATTAGCCTTTTTCTTTTTTATATAATACACTAGTTTGAGATCTGGTCTCGAAAACATAGTGTAATTGGAGTATTTGTTGTGATTTGGGTTCAGGAGTCCCCCACATAATAATACATTAGCCCTGGTGAGGTGGTCCTCCCTGGCTGGGAACAGGGTTCTAAGTATCCTCTGATTCATTTTTTTCATGTTGCCCTAGTGAGGTGGTGGTCCCTGGGGCATGGGGGAGTCCTAGAAGCCCCCCAATTAATGGTAAATAAGTCTCAAGGAGGTGGTGGTTCCCGGGTTACTAATAAGCCCATGGCCCCCCTCTTTTAACATCAATATGCCCTGGGACCTGGCCCACCCAGGGGCCAATTATTAACAAAGCGTGGTAGCCCATGTTTTGTTTTTTCTATTTTTGGTGTGATCCACAGATCAAATGCAACTACAGCCAAAATGTTTTGAAAGAATTCCTTTTTGTCCCTGCTGGGTCCCTATTGGACCCCCCAAGAGGTATATTTGGTCAAGGTATTTCTACACTGCCCCATTTTCCTTTCTTTTTTTAATGTTTTTTCTGGGACTCGACTGAAGACGAACTACATTTCTGCTAGATTTTGTGTAATTCCGTTCAGCAGTATGAACTGTAGCCTTGTCTTAGGTTCCTATGGAAATTAAGATGGGAAAAAATGTTTTAGGCCCCCCCTTTTTTGCCCCCCACTTAATCGATCACCTCAAAACTTTCAAGACAGCAGCAGAGTTATTGGCAAATGTAGAAACACTCTTCTTATGGAAACATCATCCTAACTATAACTACCTGCTGGCGACCGCCAGTACGTCATATATATATAGATACACATACATGTATAACATTTGTTTTCAGTGAAAAAAAAGAACAAAAGTTAAAGTTTACTTCATTGCTCTGGGAAAATGTTGGTTTTAACTTAACTTGTTTAGCTAAAAAATCACTGAGATTCACCAGTTACAGTTAATTCAAGTAACTCCAACTCATATCTCATTGGCAGCGTGGGAAGCCCATTCCATCGCTGCTGAGGCAATTTTGAAAACCTTGTGCTGGGAGGTCAGGTCACATCTGGGACACCTATACCCATCCTTTTTTTTCAAATAGCACTGCAGGGCAGTCAGGGCACTCACTCCCATGTTGCCATGCCCGCTCCCCACCTGCCAGCACTGCGTATGACCTCATATATTATATTGCCCCTCGAAGTCACTTCCTGCCAGGTCCGGGATCATTAATTTGGATATCTGAGAATTTCCCTGAACAGTACAACTTCACGGTTTGCCCTCAGCGGAACTGCTCGTGACAGCGGGAGCCGGCGTGCTCCATTCCGGGTTTTGATTCACCGTGCTGACTCAGAGGACTATTCCACCGGGAGCGGGACTGCGAGGCCCACAGGTGATTGGGCCAGGCCACCGCGCACACCTGCTGCCTCTTCCCGCCCACTCCTCCTCCTACTTAACCCTGCCCATTTGCGCGAATGCGGGACGCGCGCGGGTGAAGCGCGGGCGAAGACCGGGCCAAGAGCGGGCCCGTTGTAGCCCGTTAGAGCCCAGTGGAGACCGGAACGGCCCATCCTTCTTCGATCCGCAAGTACCTTTCGTACTCATAGTACATTGGACCTTTGCATTTAAATGTCGGGCCGTGAACCTAGGAGTGCTACTTCTAAGACTGGCACGCAATTAGTGGGGACTATGGACAACTTCATTGTGCGTGCTAGCTCACTGTTGAACAATGAAATAACATCCCTGGAGCGTAGACTTTCTCAGGGAATCGTAAACTCTAAACGTTCCTCTCTGGGAAGTATAGCTAAAGCCCTCTCTCCAATTAGGCAGGAAGCTCCCCTGCATATTAATGTACAGATTACTCAACCTAATGTTTACTCAAACAGCGGGGATGATCTTATCGTTCCCGACCCACCTATCCCTCTAACCCACGAAACTACCACAATAGTAGAAGCAGGGGCCCATCCAACACCGATAGATGAAGCCCACAGGCAAGGAGCCATTAAAAAAAGGAAGCTTGGTCCCGAATTAGCATGTGGGATAAAGTCAAAGGTCCCTAAAAAAGATTCACAACAACCTGTCAGAATGGGTAATATGGGTAAAAGGAGGGGCCCCCGAGCCCCTAAATCACGGTTGGTGGCAGAGGAAGTTCACCAGCCGTCGCTCTCTGATAGTCTGATAACTCTCTATAGCACCACAGGGGGGGGTGAGGAATCAGGAGGGTGTAGGGACCTAAGTTCACTGATGGAGTCCCTGATAGATCTCCTAGAAGCCAGATTAACTAGGATCGAGGACAGAATCAGCAACATTGTAGAATCTATAGGGGCTGCACATGGCAATCTGAGGGAGGTTACAGTACGCCACGGGAACTCTGAAGATAGGCTGGGTAAAATTGAGGGGTTACTGGGAGAGCTACTTGTCTATGTCAAGGCTGATAAGGCGCAGGAGGAGAATAGAGGTTTGGGTGAAACTTTTGGCACCACGGGGGCCCCCGTAGCGGTGGGGACAGTAATTAATGCTAATAATAATCCATTCTTACCACTCGACTCAGGTATCCCACCAACCCTTTCTGCAATTACCACAGGTCTACCCTTGGACGGTGGTAATATTCTTCCTGCATCAAATCCCTTCATTATACCGCCTCCTATTATTCCCCAAGATCCACTGCCTAACCAAATTAGGGGGAAGGCACCTGACTTGGCACAACTGCGCCAAGCACAGCGAGGGAAAGATGGAAGCGGAAGTAGGAAAGCAGCACACCTCCCCCCGGGGGCGGCCCCTTATGTAGTCGTCCTCAGTGGTGTACCAGAACTTGAGGAAGCTGTGAGGGAAAACCCAGTTTCTTTAAAGAATAAGGTAATTAGTTGGCTTAATAGATATAGACCATTACCTCTAGGGATGCACAACGAAATTATCCTTGCAAGGAGAGTTCCCTGGGTTGGCGAGACAACAAAAAGGGGCACCGGGGACTGCGTGTTGGTAAATTTTAGAGACCCGAGGACAGTAAGTTTTATCTGCAATTGGGAAGGTCCATCACCCATGACGTCTATTCAAGCGTTACCCCTGAGGGCATTCTATCCTGACAAACGTGAGCGGTTTGAGGAAGGGGGCAATGAGGGCTGGTCTTGGGTTCCCCCAAGAAGACAACATTGTGCAGTTAGGGCGGGGCCTCACGGGGGAGCCTTTGGGAGGGGAGGTTGGAACTATCCTACCCCCAGTTCCCCTTACTTCCAATTCACCCATCCCAATCGGTTCGGCTGTTTAGATGCAGTGGATTGACAGTTGATGGATTCTAGCGCTGGGGTAAAGCAAACACTTGATAGGGAATCATCTGTCGAAAGTAGGAGTATTACACCACCTCCTCCGGTGGAGTATCAGGTAGACTCCGCCCAGGAATGAGGTATAACTTCACCGAGAGTGGGTCAATCCATATTTGGAGAAAGCAGTGATCTTGGGGGCTTAGTACAACTACAGATCCAGGATAAAAGACCCGATGATAGCAATGTAATAGTGCACCAAAACAGGAGTACCACACCGAACCGGGAGACACCGAACCCAGGCTTGGTGTCTATTCTTTCGTGGAATGTAGCCGGCCTGTCAAACAAACGGGACTCGCCTGAATGGGAGACATTTATAGAGTCTTTTCACATTTGCCTTTTACAAGAAACCTGGGCACGGGGAAGCAATTCCCAACCAGGCTATGCAACATTTTCAGTACCAGCCAAATGGGGGGGAAGGGACGCCGGTCAGGTGGGTTACTGATATGGGTTGCTACCCACTTAGGGTGTAGGGCTAGGGCACTGCAAACTAATTCTGAGGATTTTCAGTGTGTTGTACTAGACTGGGTGTCTGGCCAATCACTATCGCTGGTTAATGTGTATTCACGACCAGTGGGGCTATCTAGGACCTCGGGCACAATAGAGGAGCTGGCGGTGTTTCTGGATTCCTCCCCCCACTGTTCGCCCTACTTAGTGGGAGGGGATTTCAATAATCAGTTTGAGCCGTTGCCGACCTTTCTGGAGGGCGCCACAATTGATGAGGATGATGCCTGGGGAATCCCACCCCCGGCAGGCCCTGTAGCAAAGGCATGGTCCCCAATGGCTGTGCAGATTACTTCCTTTACTCTGGCCAATTCACTGAGAGCCTGTAACGGGCGTATAAAAGGGGACATACCACCAAGGCCCACTTATAATAAACCAGGGCAAGAGTCGCGAATAGATTATATGTTGGTGGAATCCAGGGACTGGGCGAAAGTTAAGGACTTTCAGGTACTTACCAGAACGGACAGCGACCACAATGCGCTGGCGCTCAGGTTTGAAGTGCAGGGGGTGGTACCCGGGGAACAGGAGTGTACTGCGAACTTAGCCCCAGATCTAATAGCAGCCAGTAACAGGCGGCGAATTAGATGGCCTAAAATAGCAGGGAATTATGATGACATCCAGAGATAGTACACCATACTGCTTCCAACTCTAGAACAAGTGGAAAAACTACTACCCGGGTTACCGTCCCCGGATGGACACAGAGTACTGGCAGGTATCCACCAGGAGCTGGTCATGAACTTAGCTGAAGTCCTGAACCCCGTAGTGAAAACTAGGAATCCAAGGGGGATGCGCGCTTCATGGTTTAACGCTGAGTGTAGGAGAGCTAAGGCAGATCTCTTAAAGTCCCTCAAAGAGCGGGAAAGTCCTACTAAGATCAGGATCAGGCGAGTAATATATAAAAATCTTATCCATAACGCCAAAATTTAATGGGACTTTGAAAACTGGTCAGATATGAGGAGCGCTCTACAATGGAGGGACGCCCGCAAATTCTGGCAAATCGTCCAACATGGGTCAGCTGAACCTACCAAAGCAGTCGAGGCTAATATTGCATCGTCCGTTTGGGAAGAACATTTCGCCTCTCTGTATAGAGCGGCCGATGTGGACCATATGGAAACCATGGAAGTTCCAGAGGGTATAGATCCTGCCCTGGATGCAGCCCCTATGGGTATGTTTACACTGGGAGAGGTCAGCGCAGCAATCCTGGGTCTGTCAGCTGAAAAGGCCCCGGGGTTGGACAAACTTCCCGGGGACCTGTTTAAGCATGAGGTTGACATCTGGGCACCGTATCTCCAGGTGTTCTTTAACGCCATCCTTGAGGGTATGTCGCCCCCCGCCACATGGCTGGGGGCAGAGATAGTCCCAATATTTAAGAAAGGGTGCCCATTGTTCCCAGCTAATTACAGGCCAATTAGTCTCCTGGATGTAACACAGAAACTATTTTCCCGTCTGGTCCTTGACCGTTTACTAGAATGGGTGGAAGATAATAAAATACTGAGCCCGTTCCAAGCCGGGTTTAGATCCGGGGTCTCTACAATTGACCAGGTCTTTCGTTTGGCACTCATTTTCTGGAAAACGGTACAGTTGGAGGGTGGCAGCCTCTACACTGTATTCGTGGACCTGAAAGCTGCCTTCGATCTTGTCCCGCGTAGCAACTTGTGGAGGGTCTTAGGCAAAATGGGGGTCCCGCCAAGTCTCTTGAAGGTGATAATTCGTCTTCACACTGACAATTACGCCCGGGTCAGGTGTGGCAGGATTGGGGGCCTTTCTGGTAAATTCCCCGTTGGCAGGGGGGTAAGACAGGGTTGTGTGCTTGCACCGACCCTGTTTTGCCTCTATGTCAACGGGGTTATTGACCACCTCAACAGGGTTGCAGATAGTTATGCCCCAAGGCTCGCTGGCAGCAGGGTGTCGGCGATTATGTTCGCAGACCACACCCTGCTGCTTTCCAAATCCCCAATGGGGATTCAACGTGTCCTTAACGGGTTTGTGGATTTTTGCAGTGAGCATGGGCTCCGGAAAAGACCAAGTATATGGTCTTTAATCCAACTCCCAAATCCCGTTTTGTTCCGTCCATTGGCCCGGACAAACTTGAAAGGGTTCGTACCTTCGAATATTTGGGGGTCACCCTGAATGAAACCTTAGCTTGGGGCCACCAACATGAAAAAGCGCACCTCAAATTAGCCTAGTTTGTAGGTGGGATTTCAAAGATGATTGAGAAGAACAAGTCATCGATGAGACATGTTGGCCCATCCTTAGAGATTTATAAGATCCAGGCAAAAGGTGCGGCAATGTACGGTAGCGAATTGTGGGGACATCTACCCTGTAATGATCTGTTAAAGGTGGAGAACAAGTTGATCAGGAGGCTTTTGTTACTCCCCCTCAGCACACCGTTGACCCCATTGAGGCTAGACATAGGCTTGAGACCAATTGATGAAGAATTTTCTCTGAGACCATTGATGTTCTGGCGTAGGATTTGGGCAACACCAGAATTAGCCAGTTATAGGGAGGCCTTGCAAGAGATTCTTTCCCTGCCCAAAGCAGGCAAAATTCCCTGGCTCAAGTTTGTCAAATCGGAGTTGGAGAGCATTGGTTTACATACTGTATGGTCTAACCCTTTAGTCACCTGTCCAGTGCTGCCCAAGAAGCGATTGTCAAAAATCTACTATGATCATAAACTAGCGACACTAGTACAAAATAAAAATATGGGGTCCTGCACTGAGTCTTTTTTGCTCTTTAAAGACTGTTACTGTTTTGTACCAGTCCTAGATATTATCTACCCGCCCTCTATAAGGAAGCTTTATGTGCAGTGGAGGCACGGGTCACTACCGATTCGTGCCCTCACAAGCAAGTGGGGTAAGCCCACTGAGAGTAGCTGTCCTGGGTGTGGAGTAGACAGAGAGACAGATATGCACATCCTCTTTTTCTGCCCAGCGTACAGTGGTGCTAGAAAGAAATGGATAGTACCACTGTGTAAAAATTTAGGCTTCACTGAGTGCCTGGTGGCTTACAGGGTACTTAAATCTGACATTGCTGAAAACATCGTGTTTGCTGTGGCAAAATACTTGGGCACTGTCTGGCATAGGGGGCGCTATTGTCTGAATGCAGCCCTTCGAAACTAGGAAGATTGTGGTCAACTTGAGCATCTGATTGAAATAGTTTTAAATCTTTTAACTGTGGGAGTTTTAATATTGTAATACTATTTTTTAATATTGCATGATTGTACTGTTTTTGTATCTTTTATGATGAACAATCATCGAAATAAAGATTATGAAATGAAATATTGCCCCTAACATGGTCCATGACATTGATAAGGTCACTGATGACTTCTGAAATGATATAATTGATCACAGCACAGCGTGATGGGGGCACACGTTACTGCAGTTACCTCATTAAATCATAGTTGGCTAATTTCAGTGTTCTTTTAGTTCAAAGGTTTAAGTTTAATTGACAATTTTGCCTAGCTATACCATCACTTTATCCATTTTTTTTAAGGAACATAAATATATAGTTCAGTCAAAGATAGGTGACACACAGCAAAGAGGCAATCCAAATAATTTACTTCTGTGTACAGCAGCTGATGAACAGCAAACAATACGTTCCAATTGTAGTCTTGATCACGTTACCCAATGCCCTATTATCACCAAAAATAATTCGTCTTTCATTCCTTTCCATAATTCATGGATTGCGGTAAAAGTAGTTTCGATAATTGCAAAAGTTAATGCATAATTGATGGAGTTTTGTGTGCATTATAATTAATATATTAAATCATGAATCATCATAAAAGAGTGTGAAACAGTGAACTATCACCATGATTGGTGCAGCTAAGAATTAAATTCCAGCCATGCATTTATAAAATCAGTTGGTAAATTAATTGTAATTTACCACTCAAATATACCTGTTATGTGAATGACTCTGCATTTTGCAACATGGCCATGGGTCTTGACTAGAACTCTGGTATAGTTTTCAACATGGGTCACAAACAATCACACAAGTTCATACCCTCTTGGAGGCTGATTCTAAATGATCATGACCTTACAAAGTCATATATTCTATTCAAGACTTTTATAAATCAGTAAACAGAATGGAACGTGAGAACAGAATAGAAAAATTAACAAGAAAGAAGCTGTGTATGTGCACTGGAAAAACTGTAACAAAATGACTAACTGAAAACCATCACAATGACATTGAGTTTATAGATGGTAAACAGTTTCTTATCCTGCTTGTGTCCTTCTGGGATTTTTGATTCTATATTTGATTATATACCTTGATTCCATCTGTTTTAGTAATCTAATGATATCACCACCTCAGATCGATTTGTCCACTTTGTCAATGCCACAAAACATCAGGGATGAAGAATCGCCATTATGTCCTAGGTCCTTATTATGAGTTTGGCTGGCCAGTGGGCCACCAAACCCATGTTGGTGGTGGGGCTACCACCATACTGGAGGTCCAACTGCCCGATTTCAAGTTGAGTGGTCAGTCCAACATGGGACCGTTGCTGCCGCCAGGGATCTGCAATCCCTGGAGGTCTTGCAGGGGTCTGAGGCCCACAATATGCTGGTGGTGCTGCTGTGGCACCTCCATGCATGTTACAAGTTTTCTCACCACAACAGTTTACATGGCAGTGAACCTGCCATGAAAACTGGCGTGTGGAAACCAAGCTGCCTCAGGGTCATAGGGTTTATTAAGGGGGGCACATGGTGTGCCCCCGTGTGTGCATGCACCCCCAGTTCCATGCTGTGTAGGAACAGCTTTTGGTGGAAATTTTCAATACCAAAAATAAAATAATTAAATGTTATTGAAAGTCAGTTCAATCACTTCCATGACCATGTTTGTGTGTTCCAATTTTCTGATATTCTCTGTCTGTAAAAGATACATACCCTAATACCAATTTCATGATCAAAGTATGTGTACCAGGAAGTTATAGCCATACTCACCAATGCAATAATGTTCTGTTTTACATAAGGCATAAAAACTGAGTGAAATATTTTAACTAAGAACCCAATTGTCACTTTCAATGATTTTGAAAATGCAAGTGAATTTAGATTTTTTTTTTTTTTAAAACAGAGAACCTGTACTGTACACTATTGGCCAACCTGCAGGACTAACCGCGTCTTTGTTTACTTTGGGGAGGAAATATACTATAGGCATTATAAAATGTTCCACCTTAAGATATCTAGCTTCATTAAGCATGCATGAATCATTCCTATTGGTCAGCTTTTCGGCATACCTTTATTTTATATATTTGACAGGGTTTTCTGCTATTTAGCTGTAATCTATATTCCTCCTGAATATATTGTTCTTTAGGTTGTATCACAATTAAATCACTTTCATCTTCTTGATTCTTGATAATCTTTTCCATCTGTTCTAAGTTCTCCATTATGCATTCTGAAAAAAGGTGAGTCTTATTCCCTGGAGGCACAGTTTGCCACCATTAGGATTTTTCCCGTAATTTCAACAGTTATGCTCCCATTTGTACAGTATCTAAATTCAGGAGTACACTGGTCTCATGCTTCTCAAATTCTTGAATTTCTACCTCAAGTTCCAGAGTTTTTTCAATGACCAATGTCTCCATTTTTTCTGTAGCCCGATGTATTTCTTGATGTTCCCAGTGTTTATGGGCAGAACTATTAACCTATTAACCTTTAATATATTGTGGCTTGCTATAGTGCCAGTTTAAGTTTACATACTAATTTATACATGCCTATTTTGGTTTCCACTAGATTAAAATGCAGCAATGTTGTAAAATAATTCCTTAAGACCATCCAGCATGATCCCCTTTGTCTTTTGAAAATTCTTAGACCATTGTTCTAAATTATTGGGATGGTTTTTCCACTGACCAATTCTTTGGTGCTCACCTGTCATTTATCAATGATGTTCCACAATCTTGGCTTTTGCTGTGCTACAGAGTAGGTACAAAATATTCCTTTTTGGCTCTTTTCTTTTAAAAGAGCAGATTTGTTTCTGTGCATCTTGGAATTAATGTAGCAGGTAATACGAGTTTGGAAATAAGATAACATATGACACATTTGTATAAACTCCTAGCTCAGTTAGAACATTTCAACAGTGAATTGAAATGAGACTACATAGGCACAAAAAATATAGATCCCCAAACTTCTTATGGGGCTAAGTTAGCCACAGAATAGCATATGGTGTGTATGTTTATCTACATTAAGTTCTACTCCCATGCCCTTTCTTATTTGCTTAATTGCTTCTCATCAGCACAAAGTACAAGAGAGAAAGAGGCAATTCAGAGGATATGAACTCAAACTGTTAGGAATATAAAAACAATGGCACAAAGCAAAACATAATTTGATCATTAAAAATCCACACTTAAATGGCTGACAGGGTTTTCAGCCTAATGGAAGATGATTGTAATTCTGTAGCCCAAATTCAAAGACCAAAGCAAAATTTTGAATGACCATTTAGTTATTGGGTTACCAGCTCTTTGTTGATTGTTGACTTCAGGATGACGAAATGGCAGAATATTGAGTGATATAACTAGTCTCCAAAGTCAAAATGATTGAAATGGGATAGTATCTACAGTAGGTAATATTATTATTGAAGGTCCATTACTTATGAATAGTTTATTGAATTTGTCACTAATAAAATCATGGCATCCATTTCATTTTAATTTTAAAAACCAGAGCTATAGAAGAATCTGCAGTTATAATTTAACAACATTTTTATAATGTGGTAGCTCCAGAACTTTGTCCAATATAGGGTTGACTTAAACACTTCCAGAACCACAAAGACACAGCACAGTGATGAATCCAGGTAAGAAAGATGAGTGGAACACGGAAGATGTTATATTTAAGGTGGTTTATTGATTAAAGATAGATAACACATACAGGAGCCCACGCCAACCGCTGCACTGCTATACGTGGAATGCCAACACCATGGATTCCAAGTTCCAGTGCACGCGGTGAGCGCGAGGAGTTATCACGAGGATACAACACACCCACAGCCCCGGGACCTCCGGGCTTCCAAATCGCGTAGGTTCACTTCTCCATCGTCGCCAGTGACGAATCCAGGTAAGAAAGATGAGTGGAACACGGAAGATGTTATATTTAAGGTGGTTTATTGATTAAAGATAGATAACACATACAGGAGCCCACGCCAACCGCTGCACTGCTATACGTGGAATGCCAACACCATGGATTCCAAGTTCCAGTGCACGCGGTGAGCGCGAGGAGTTATCACGAGGATACAACACATCCTCCTTTCTTGAAAAGAAAAAGAAAGTATCATAACATGAAAGATGTAAGATGTAAGCAAAATCATACAATGAATAAAAGTAACTTAACAGTTCGATATGATGACTTAATTTCCAACTTTGTAGTCTTTGTGCCAAGTGGGGGTTTTCCTAAATCGCGTAGGTTCACTTCTCCATCGTCGCCAGTGATGAATCCAGGTAAGAAAGATGAGTGGAACACGGAAGATGTTATATTTAAGGTGGTTTATTGATTAAAGATAGATAACACATACAGGAACCCACGCCAACCGCTGCACTGCTATACGTGGAATGCCAACACCATGGATTCCAAGTTCCAGTGCACACGGTGAGCGCGAGGAGTTATCACGAGGATACAACACACAGCTATGGCTATGGCAAATAAACACTGACCCAAGATCTTGTTGGGAAAAAAAACTATGTTCCTTTTGGACAGGAGAAAAGGCAGTAGGAGCACTCACAAAAAGAGAGAGAATCATCAGATGTGAAGTTAATGAACGCTTATCCTCAACCCTCTATATGTTGAGATATTTAGTTTGATTACTTCCCTCATGGCTGCATAATTTTGCAGCTCCTGGGCGGCTCATTTCCTTGTAACATTCTCCATGTATGTCTTCAGTCAGCTAGTCTGTTCCTTTGCCCTCAAAGTCACAGTTGTCTTCACTAGACAGTCTTTGTTCCAAGGCAGACTCAAACAGAATGATGGTTGCTTGTTTATAGTTGGGCCTCCTCCTTGGTTGTGTTACAACTACATCAAGAGTCCTGGTTTCTCAGAGCTGAGCTGTCCGATGTTTTTACATGTGAAATTCACCACTCCAACTTCTTAGAATCTCCAGCCGTGAGGTTAACATTAAAGCCTAGTTTGTGAATATTGGAAAAGAGTGAACTTACACAAAAGAAGAAGTTTACCTTTATTAATCAGGTCCATTGTTTTCAAAATAGTGTAAATAATATCTGAAAGTATGTTGAGACTTATAAACACAAGCGAAGGGGACCATTTAATGTAGTTTATTCCAAAGACTGTAATCTGTTTATGCTTGATATCTCATTGTTATATGCTTCTGTTGTCCTTGTCATCTTGGGCACATTAGTAGTGTATCTGTATCTGATCACTCTCAGGCCTCTGATAACTACTTTTACTGACCTATATGTATGGTATGATATTTTCCTATTATGGTGCCTTAACCGGAGACAGTCAGGAATACAACAGTAACACTGTATTCAGATGCTGAACATATCTCACATGAATATCCTTCAATTTAAATAATTTATACTCAGGACATTTGTAAATCAGTCAAACTATTTTCAAGAATATTATAACATAAGGAGTGGGAAAATACTTCGATGAAGGCAGAGGCTGTCCCCAAAACTTTTTGAAAGCTTTGTCTCTTGGAGAAGATGTGGAGATTACCAATAACTCCTTATGAAAAGGAACATTGTATGTATTGATTGCACTACCTGAGGAACAATGATGTCTAACCTAAATCTGGCATTCATTCTTTCCTGAGCTGGCATCACTTTAGCTCATAGGCGCTGGAAGTAGGTGCTAAAAAAAATAATCATGCTGGGCTGCAGAAGGTGAAAGATCAGTAAACATATCTTTAGTATGTGTGTTTAACTTGTCACATTAGCTGCACATTCAAAGACAAAGGTCAAATGTCAGGCTAGTTTTTCTGTGAAAATTGCTGCTTATTCGGAAACTGGGATGTACCTTTATGTCTCTAATTGCAAAGTGACAGGATATTGTAAAGGTGATCTAGGTGCAATCCAGGTGGGGCACAGGAACTTAAAGAAAATGCTTCTAGCATTAACACAAAACAACATTATAAAATCAGGAAATAAATTATACACCGATTTAATATCACAATTACAATAAACAATATGGAAAGCACAAATAAAACACTTTTTTGTAAAAGTGTGATGGAAACAAAGATTTTAAAAGGGTCAAAACAAATCAAGACACTTTACTTGATGATGTACACATGATACATATTTACCAAATAGTGCTAGCAGTAAAACTGCATGTCTAGGCACATTTAGTGGCCATTTCAATGGAAAAGAAGCTGTCTGCAGAGGACAATATGCTACCACACCAGGGACCAAAGATGCACCGCCAGCTACATACCACACCCTCACCACTCTCCTGCTGAAAGGGCATGGCATGCCACACTTATTTTCTTGTACGACACTTGGTATTTCCATAATTACTAAGACATCTGTGATTTCACATTAATGGTAGCACCCCCACACTAAAAAATGGTTCCCGCATCACTGATTGAACTATGATGATCTCATTGTCTGAAGATGTCCTTCTCTGTTGCTTTTCTATATGCTCTGATATGTACAATGCCTCAGGTTACGTCTTTAAAAATTCAATAAAAAATTTAATAAAATTATAAAAGTACAACAAAGAGAGGGAGAGAGAGAGAGAGAGAGAGAGAGAGAGAGAGAGAGAGAGGGGGAGAGAAAAAGAGAGAGAGGGGACCAGAGAGAGTGTGTGAGAGAGAGAGAGAGAGAGAGAGAGAGAGAGAGAGAGAGAGAGAGAGAGAGAGAGAGAGAGACAGACAGACAGAGAGAGAGCTCAACCATATGCATAGAGCAAAAAATTAGGAGAATGTATAAATTATTATGCAGCGCCAAAATAGTAGTGAAGTCACACTACATTAACTTGTCAATCCAAGTTAGAAAGATAAAGTCACTTTTAAGAAAGAAAATAACATCAACACAACAAATCCGATAAGGAGAACCAGAGCTAATAATGTTTAAACTGTCAAAAAGCTTAAGCAGAAGCCCCTGTCAACTGCCACGGTAGACAGGACCAAGGTATGTTTGGAAACCAGCCATGATGGAGCACAGGGCAGATACAGTAACAGTAAGGTCCTAATTAGGACCAGTTGAAACTTGTCAGCTGGGCAGGTGTAGCTTGTTGTGTGCCTGTAGCTTGAACAGGAAGTTGGCCTTATGACTCTTGGAGTCTCACTTTTTTGTCTAGTCCTTTAGGGCTCCAATCAGGTCTCAGAAAGCTGGCTCATTCTATTTCTAATCTTCCCAAGGTCCACTAATGTTCTGAGGAGGGTGCCAGGGTATGCCACACATATGCCTACCTTTAGTTGTTGGGGGATAACTCCTGGCCACTTAAAACCAATTGGTAATGGTTCCCATGAGCAACCCTTCCCACACTGCCCGTCACTTGTACAATCCAAGAAAGGGTGAATCCATTCTCCCCATGTACAGAGCCTGTGTGACCACCCAGAGGTGTGACCAGGGTGATGAGCAGTTCCTCCTCTGTAGTCAAGCCAAACCAGCTCTGGGGATATATCTCCCCCAATGGCTATGGTGCTTGCTTGGCTGAAGGGACAAAAGAAGGGAGCTGCTCATGCCAAGCGACCGGTGAGCCTGTCACAAGGCTAGGTCGCCCCCACTGCTGCGTGCCTGCTTCCTGCCAGCTAGACTTCGCTTCCAGTTTCTTTCCCCGCATCGGACGACCCAGCAGCCGCTGAGCCGCCCGCCCCAGACACTTCCCGCCGCTGCCTCCCTGAGGCCCCGCCGCCCGCCAGCCCATTCGCCGCCCTGCTCCTGCCACCCAGCTGCTCTTCCCTCCTGGCTCCTTACTTAAGGAGACCGCGACCCCGGAGTTGGGAGCGACCGCTGAGCCTGTCACAAGTCTAGGTCGCCCCCACTGCTGCATGCCTGCTTCCTGCTGCCTGCCAGCTAGACTTCGCTTCCAGTTTCTTTTCCCGCATCGGACGACCCAGCCGCCACTGAGTCGCCCACCCCGGACTCTTCCCGCCGCTGCCTCCCTGCGGCCCCGCCCCCCGCCAGCCCATTCACCGCCCCGCTCCCACCACCCCGCTGCTCCTCCCTCCCGGCTCCTTACTTAAGGGGATCGCGACCCCGGAGTTGGGAGCGACCGCTGAGCCTGTCAAAAGGCTAGGTCACCCCCACTGCCTGGGTGCCTGCTTCCTGCGGCATGCCAGCTAGACTTCGCTTCCAGTTTCTTTTCCCGCATCGGACGACCCAGCCGCCGCTGAGCCGCCCGCCCCAGACTCTTCCCGCCACTGCCTCCCTGCGGCCCCGCCCCCCACCAGCCCATTTGCCGCCCCACTCCCGCCACCCGCTGCTCCTCCCTCCCGGCTCTTTACATAAGGGGACCGCGACCACGGAGTTGGGAACGACCGCTGAGCCTGTCACAAGGCTAGGTCGCCCCCACTGCTGCGTGCCTGCTTCCTGCTGCCTGCCAGCTAGACTTCGCTTCCAGTTTCTTTTCCCGCATCGGATGACCCAGCCGCCGCTGACCCGCCCGCCCCAGACTCTTCCCGCTGCTGCCTCCCTTCGGCCCCGCACCCCGTCAGCCCATTCGCCGCCCGCTCCCGCCACCCAGCTGCTCCTCTCTCCCGGCTCCTTACTTAAGGGGACCGCGACCCCGGAGTTGGGAGCAACCGCTGAGCCTGTCACAAGGCTAGGTCGCCCCCACTGCTGCGTGCCTGCTTCCTGCTGCCTGCCAGCTAGACTTCGCTACCAGTTTCTTTTCCCGCATCGGATGACCCAGCCGCCACTGAGTTGCCCGCCCCGGACTCTTCCCGCCGTTGCCTCCCTGCGGCCCCGCCTCCGGCCAGCCCATTCGCCGCCCGCTCCCGCCACCCAGCTGCTCCTCCCTCCCGCCTCCTTACTTAAGGGGACCGCGACCCCGGAGTTGGGAGCGACCGCTGAGCCTGTCACAAGGCTAGGTCGCCCCCACTGCTGCGTGCCTTCTTCCTGCTTCCTGCCAGCTAGACTTCGCTTCCAGTTTCTTTTCCCGCATCGGACGACCCAGCCGCCGCTGAGCCGCCCGCCCCAGACTCTTCTCACCGCTGCCTCCCTGCGGCCCTGCCCCCCGCCTGCCCATTCGCCGCCCCTCTCCCGCCACCCAGCTGCTCCTCCCCTCCCGGCTCCTTACTTAAGGGGGACCGCGACCCCGGAGTTGGGAGCGGCCTGCTGAGCCTGTCACAAGGCTAGGTCGCCCCCACTGCTGCGTGCCTGCTTCCTGCTACCTGCCAGCTAGACTTCGCTTCCAGTTTCTTTTCCCGCATCGAACGACCCAGCCGCCGCTGAGCCGCCCGCCCCAAACTCTTCCCGCTGCTGCCTCCCTGCGGCCCCGCCCCCCGCCAGCCCATTCGCCGCCCCGCTCCCGCCACCCAGCTGCTCCTCTCTCCCGGCTCCTTACTTAAGGGGACCGCGACCCCGGAGTTGTGAGCGACCGCTGAGCCTGTCACAAGGCTAGGTCGCCCCCACTGCTGCATGCCTGCTTCCTGCTGCGTGTCAGCTAGACTTCGCTTCCACTTTCTTTTCCCGCATCGGACAACCCAGCCGCCGCTGAGCTGCCCGCCCCAGACTCTTTCCGCCGCTGCCTCCCTGCGGCCCCGCCCCCCCCGCCAGCCCATTCGCAGCCCGCTCCCGCCACCCAGCTGCTCCTCCCTCCCGGCTCCTTACTTAAGGGGACCGCGACCCCGGAGTTGGGAGCGACCGCTGAGCCTGTCACAAGGCTAGGTCGCCCCCACTGCTGCGTGCCTGCTTCCTGCTGCCTGCCAGCTAGACTTCGCTACCAGTTTCTTTTCCCGCATCGGACGACCCAGCCGCCACTGAGTCGCCCGTCCCGGACGCTTCCCGCCGTTGCCTCCCTGCGGCCCCGCCAGCCCATTCGCCGCCCGCTCCTGCCACCCAGCTGCTCCTCCCTCCTGCTCCTTACCTAAGAGGACCGCGACCCCGGAGTTGGGAGCGACCGCTGAGCCTGTCACAAGGCTAGGTCGCCCCCACTGCTGCGTGCCTTCTTTCTGCTGCCTGCCAGCTAGACTTCGCTTCCAGTTTCTTTTCTCGCATCGGACGACCCAGCCGCCGCTGAGCCGCCCGCCCCAGACTCTTCCCGCCGCTGCCTCCCTGCGGCCCCGCCCCCCGCCAGCCCATTCGCCGCCCCGCTCCCGCCACCCAGCGAATCCTTCCTCCCTGCTCCTTACTTAAGGGGACCGCGACCCCGGATTTGGGAGCGACCGCTGAGCCTGTCACAAGGCTAGGTCGCCCCCACTGCTGCGTGCCTGCTTCCTGCTGCCTGCCAGCTAGACTTCGCTTCCAGTTTCTTTTCCCGCATCGGACGACCCAGCCGCTGCTGAGCCACCCGCCCCAGACTCTTCACGCCGCTGCCTCCTGCAGCCCCGCCCCCCGCATGCCCATTCGCCACCCCTCTCCCGCCACCCAGCTGCTCCTCCCTCCCGGCTCCTTACTTAAGGGGGACTGCGACCCTGGAGTTGGGAGCGCCCGCTGAGCCTGTCACAAGGCTAGGTCGCCCCCACTGCTGCGTGCCTGTTTCCTGCTGCCTGCCAGCTAGACTTCGCTTCCAGTTTCTTTTCCCGCATCGGACGACCCAGCCGCCGCTTAGCCGCCTGCCCCAGACTCTTCCCGCCACTGCCTCCCTGCGGCCCGTCCCCCGCCAGCCCATTCGCCGCCCCACTCCTGCCACCCAGCTGCTCCTCCCTCCCGGCTCCTTACTTCTGACGTCCTCAGAGCGACCGCGCAGCGGACGCGTGCAGCGGATGCGTGCAGTGGATGCGTGCAGCGGACGCGTGCAGCTGGTGAGCCGATTGTGCGCCGAAGGCACGCCAAAGAAAAGCCCGTCTACGCCCGTCCGCGCCTGGACCGCGCCCAGCGCCAGAACCCCTGGCCCCCGAAGATACCAGCCCACACGACGGACCTATGACGCCGCCACCCTCAACGCACTCAACGCCACACGGAACCCCGCCTGCTACCGAGCCACCACGAAACGCACCCACGGACCCTTCACCTGCCAAGCCTGCAAGTTCCCCTGCCTCCGAACCTGCACCGCACCCGCCAAGCCGAACACCAGCAGCAACCACCTCAAGTGCATCCTGCTCAACAACCGCTCAGTCCACAGACACGCCGTGGAACTCTGGAACCTGCTCGACAGAACATCACCAGACGTCGCCTTCCTCGCGGAAACCTGGATGAATGCCTCCTCAGCTCCCGACATCGCCATAGCCATCCCGGACGGATACATGATCACCCGGAGGGACCGCATCAACCAGACTGGAGGAGGCATCGCCATCGTACACAAGAACACCATCCGCATCTCGACCAACTCCAATGACACCTTCACCGCCGCCGAACACCTCCACTTCCTGATACACACCGATCCCAAGACGACCCTCAGAGGCATCCTCATCTACAGACCCCTGGGACCACGCACACAATTCAGCGAAGACATCGCAGACTTCATCAGCCCGCACGCCCTCGCCTCCTCTGACTACATCCTCCTAGGGGACCTCAACTTCCACCTGGAGAACAACAAGGACAGCAACACCACCTCCCTACTGGACAACCTTGCCAACCTCGGACTCAAGCAACTGGTGAACACCCCCACCCACTACGCCGGCCACACGCTTGACCCCGTCTTCTCCTCCAGCAAGCACATCTCCTTCAGCCACTCCACTGGACTTCACTGGACTGATCACAGCTGCGTCCACTTCAGCTGCTGGAGAAACACGACCCATCACCACCCACAACAGGTTCCTCACCGGAGCTGGAGCAAGATCACCACCGAGCAGCTCACCGCCTCCCTCCGCCAGAACCCCCCAGCCAGCACTACGGACCCCAACAAAGCAGCCAGCAACCTCACACAGTGGCTGACCGCCTGCGCCGACGACCTCGCACCACTAAACCTCCCAGCAGGCCCAGAAGCAAGAAAGCCCCCTGGTTCACCAATGAACTCAAGGACTCCAAGAAGAACTGCTGCACCCTCGAGAAATGTTACAGACAATAATTGTCCTAGACGTTGATTCTAAATGTGATTATCAGTACTTATTCAACAAAATACAATTCCTTTTGTTTTTTATTGCACATGCGATTCAATCCTGCAATGGAAAAAAAAATTTGGGGGAGAGAAAAAAAACCCAGAGAAAACAATAGCCCAACGCATCAATAAGTCCAACAAACCACAAGAGAAACTTAGATGTGTCTCAACAGAAGAGAGGAGACTCAACTATTTATTCTTCTTAAAAAACCCTTATGATAGTTCAATATACAATTTATACAAATGCAAAAAGCAAAGGGGTAACTCTCAGCTAGTGAACAAAGGATAGAGTGAACAGTAGGTGCTAGTGTGAATAGAAAGGCCCGAGATGGTCAGAGAAAATGAAGTCTTTGTTAGGTCTAAGGCTAAAAAGTCCTTAGAGTTGTCAACATGGAGCCTGCCCTGAATATTTTGTTCGCAAAAAATGTTACTCTTTCTTGCTGTGTCACAGTGGGAAGTTCGTCCGTGTTTTCTGGAAAGGAGGGGCGAGGGAAAGTGGCAGTTGCAGATGCAGGCTCAAGGTAGGGGGATTGTCGTCGACGTTTCGTCCCAAAGAAAGAAAGGGCAAATGATATCCTCATGAGCGGGTCTTCATCAGGACGAGAGGGGTGGTGGGGGACACTTAGTTGCAAGAGAAAAGCAACCCCAGTGGTATGGGTGGACACCCTTTAATGGTGTGCCACGGGTGCAAAGGTTTTGCTGTTTAAAGCCGTCCAAACGTGCTTGTTGAGTGCCACGCAGTGTGTGGCAGCGGGACAACTCCAGTTTGGTTAATCAATACTCCCAGTGGTATGTCTCTAGTGTCATAATATTCAAACTGTCAAGGGGGCTTCGTCTATACACTGACCTCGAGAAAGCCTGGCGCCACGACCAGACCTCAGACAACATGACCACCCTCAAGCACGCCACCCGCAAGCACCACCAGCTGATCCGCACCACCAAGAAGACAGCATTCAAAGAATGACTGGACAACAACGCCCATGACAGCAAGGAACTCTTCAGCATCGTCAAAGAGCTCTCCAACCCCAGCGCCGGAAACAACGACATCACACCCTCGCAAGACCTCTGCGATTCTCTCGCCTCGTTCTTCCACCGCAAGATCTCCGACATACACAACAGCTTCGGCGCAACAACCACGCACCCAACCGCCGAACCAATGCCCCCCACCACCACCCTCTGCAACTGGACCCTGGTCAGCACCGAAGACACCACCCGCACGATGAACACCATCCACTCCGGATCACCAACCGACCCCTGCCCCCACCACGTCTTCAACAAGGCCGACTCCATCCTCGCACCCCAACTACGGGACATCATCAACACCTCCTTCCACACCACCACCTTCCCGGAGAGCTGGAAGCACGCCGAGATTAGTGCCCTCCTGAAGAAACCAACAGCAGACCCCACCGACCTCAAGAACTTCCGCCCCATCTCGCTCCTCCCTTCTCCTGCCAAAGTCATCGAGAAGACCGTCAATAGACAGCTCGCCGCCTTCCTCGAGACGAATGGATCCCTCGACCCCTCGCAGTCCGGTTTCTGAGCCAACCGCAGCACCGACACCGCCCTGATCGCAGCCACCGATGACATCAGATCCCTGCACGACAACGGGGAAACAGCAGCCCTCTTCCTCCTGGACCTCTCCGCAGCGTTCGACACTGTCTGCCACCGCACCCTAGTACAGCGCCTCAGCAACATCAGAATCCAAGAGAAGGCACTGGAGTGGATCATCTCGTTCCTCGCCGGAAGAACCCATAGAGTCCGCCTCCCCCCGTTCAGATCCGAGGCCACCGAAGTCATCTGCGGCGTACCCCAAGGATCATCACTCAGCCCAACCCTCTTTAATGTCTGCATGAGCCCCCTCGCAGCCATCGCACGCCAACACAACCTCAACATCATCTCCTACACCGACGATACCCAGCTGATCCTCTCCCTCACCAACGACCCCGCCACCGCCAGAACCAGCCTACACGAAGGGATGAAAGACGTCGCCGAGTGGATGAAGAACAGCCGCCTGAAACTGAACTCAGACAAGACGGAAGTCCTCATCCTGGGATCATCGCCCTCCGCCTGGGACGACTCCTGGTGGCCCCCTGCCCTGGGCACCACTCCCAAGCCAACAGACCATGCACGCAACCTGGGCTTCATCCTGGACTCCGCTCTCTCGATGACCGGACAAGTCAACGCCGTCTCCTCATCGTGCTTCAACACCCTGCGTATGCTCCGTAAGATCTTCCGATGGATCCCCACCGAGACCAGGAAGATCGTCACCCAGGCACTCGTCACCAGCTGACTGGACTACGGGAACACCCTCTACGCCGGAACCACAGTCAAACTGCAGAAAAGACTCCAACGCATCCAGAACGCCTCTGCTTGACTCATCCTGGATATCCCTCGACACAGCCACATCTCCGGCCACTTGAGAGACCTGCACTGGCTCCCCGTCAGCAAGAGGATCACGTTCAGGCTCCTCACCCACGCACACAAGGCTCTCCACGACCTGGGCCCTCAACGACCGCCTGACCTTCTACACGCCCACCCGCCAGCTGCGATCGACCAGCCTCGCCCTCGCCGCCGTACCACGCATACGTAAGAGCCACCACCGGAGGAAGATCCTTCTCCTACCTGGCAGCCAAGACTTGGAACTCCCTCCCCATACACCTTCGGCTGACCCGGGACCATCTCTCCTTCAGGAAGCAACTCAAGACCTGGCTGTTCGTGCAGTAACGTACCCCTCTCCCCCAGCGCCTTGAGACCCTTCCGGGTGAGTAGCGCGCTATACAAATGTTCATGATTGATTGATTGATTGATTGATTGTGTTATCAGATATCTGCTAAATATGTTACCCAAATGGTCATCCTGCGAGAGAAACACTTTCCTCCCCCTATCCTGCTCTTTGGTGCTGTATTGGGAGCAGTTTTCACAACTCGGCCAGGGCCAGCTAAGTAACAGTTGAATGGCTCAGGTGAATTTGACTTTAGGAGTTTCAGGCATTGAAAAGGGAGCATTCTAAAATATACTTTTCCTTAATAATTTTTTAGAATTCCAACTGCACCATTGACTTGGGCTTCTAACAGATATCAAAATAAGTTTTTTAATCAATCTTCTAATTGTTTCCTAACTGGAGCTTGAATAATAAAGGTATACTATTGCTTCCTAGTGTTACTCTATGGCTCTTCCAGCCTTTCTACAGTACAAATGGTTTTTGGGTGTCAGTCACTGTGAGGACATGTTTTCATTAACATTCTACATGCCCAACTTTTACATACCATGCCCCCTACCTTGTGGGCTACAATACCTACATATATATGGCTTATTAATCTATTAAAGGAAGAGTTAGACATGTAAAAGGGTATATTTTGGCAGGTTGAAGTTCAATTGTTACTTTTCTCCTGTCTGGATAAAATGGTTGACCTGAAGCAATGTATATACTGCCATTGTAGTTAATGGCACAAGGGGTGCAGCAGTCCTGTAGCTGCATTTACCTTCCAGGCGCTTGGTACAATTTACAACATATACAAGGGATTTAAAGACAACTAAAATATGGCAATTATGAATATGCCAATATTATAAAGGTACAGGAACAGGCATTTTACTACTGGTTAGCAAGGGGGAAAGCGCACACAGTTCTACAGCCAGCAAAAACAGAGAGGGCAAAAATCTGAGCGTGACCAAGCACAAGATGATCTTTTTCTACAGCCTTTATCTCCTAAACACAAATTTGGAACACAATGTAAGCACATAGTCAGTCATTTAGATGCTATGGAAGGGTACCATTTCTGAGGGATAAGTTGTATTGCACACCAATTTCCTGAAGGCCTTTTCTATCACACATTTTATACCCAAAATACTCAAAAAGCATGAGCACTGAAACTGGCATGTAAACTATGTCATAAGTTAGCTGTCCCCATTGACTATTCTCTCCTCCCACCAAATTCAATGTGGAGTGCCGACACAACCATTATTTTGTAACTATCACTTATTGAACTCACTAGAACCCAAACAAAATCTAAACAAAATGTAGCTTGTTTATTTTCTTTCCGGTATTAGACAGAGCAGGCAACCACCTCACTTGATTTATTTTATTTCAAGGTGCTTTCTTTGGTGAACTTAACACCTAGGCTTTCCCTTTTCATTATATAAAGGAACAATAAGACGTTTTGCTCTGCCTCATACCTTCTATTAAAATAAGAACACTAAACGTTTTAGCGCTTGCTGTTGACATCTGTAAGTGAACTGCAAATTACTTGATCAAATTGTAGTGTGTCAGATATGACTTTCACCCACTCCAACTTCTATAATTGAGAAACTTTAAAATGGCTAATAATACCAAGTGTGATTCACAGTATTTCGAATGACTAAATAGTGGTAGAGCACAATGTATGAAAGAAAATGATTGGAATCAATATTATTATCACCAACTTGTGGTTGTTGTTCTATGTAGTTAATATACTGCAGCTCTAGATGTAAGCTCTCAAGAAGAGTTGCCTCCTGGCACTGAATGTCTTCCCATATGTGTTGGTCTTAGCTATGGTGTATGTTCCCCTAGGTTTTCTCTTCATTCAAGTAACTACTTTTTGCACATAATGTTGTTAAGATTAAAGGTCAGGGTTTTTACATAAACGTTTGAAGCCACTGAGACAGACATTATGTTCTGTATTCCATGTTAGGTATTTAGATTACAGCTACAGTGTGTAAGTCTTGTCAAGGCTCCATTTTCTATCCATCTGTTTATCTACTTGCTATCAATGTGGACCATACCCAAACATTATTTTACATTATTCACTCTCTGCATTCCACACTCTAGTACAGACGTGTAGAAATGAGGACACACAGGATACTAGAGACTGCTGTTGTTTCTCGTTGTAAACTGTGACTCGCTGCCTCCTTTAGGGATCTGGGCTAGTACTGGTATGTGGACAGGAAGAGAATGGTAAAATACCTGCCTTCACCTCACTATTACTTCCTATAGGTTTCTATAAATATGGTTGACACATGCCTTAAATTATACATTTGATTTAGGAAAAACAATGGTCTTACTTTTAAACAAGCAATTCCATTTAAAAAGCTCTAGTGTGGGACTATGTAATAAACTGGGTTATTAGTTGAGAGAGGAGGAAGCCCCACTGAAATAATCAACACAGTCCTTGTCAGGGTGAACAACAAAAGTCACTGAAATTAACCTGTGCTTCACTCTGTGGTTGATTCACACAAAGCATTCAGGCTTATCTTACAGGCAAAGTGTAAAGAATTTATATAGCACTAAACTCGTAATAAAGTGAAAACACAACAAGAGAACAAACCCAAATCAAATTAGGAAAATAGAGTACATTTTAATAACAACAATGACACCAAAATGATCAACATCCGATCAGTAGGATTGGAGATATTAATTTAAAAAATGTTGGGTGAAAATAATGCCAAAAAACATAAAGTAACACTCACATGGGTATCTGTTTTCAGTAGGCCGGCAAACGTTCAGGCTAACAACAATGGAGAGCAAGTTAAATACAGACACCAAGTTAGTCCCTCTGAAGAGTTACCTTGTCAAAGTCTGTGTGAAGAGTTTCATTTGCATTTGCAGGAACTGCAAGTAAGAGCAGGTTGAGCGTTGCAGGCCGTCATCATGGTAGCTCAATGAGCTGATCCTTGATGGAGCTTCATATTGGTTTATTGTTGTGGATAGTCACTGTTGAGGTGAAGTGCAGTTCTTGTGATGCAGGTCATTGCAGACAGTTGCTATCAGCATGAAGAGAAGGTCCTGCTGGAGCTTTACATTAGTGGTCATTGCGGGTGGAAAAGTCTCAGCAGAGGTCACTTTGTGGTCGCGAGGAAACCAAACCTTTCCCCTTTTCTTGACAAGGAGTGCACACTAATGCCAGCCAAGGGTCCAGGACCTGTGAGGCACAAATTGTGGATCAGTACTCACTCTAGCAGATGCCAGCAGCACACTCAGGCAGATCCAGTTGTTGCAGGTTAACTGGGCATTTATAGGGAGGCCTTTGGAAGCTTATTGTGTCCCTGTAGCTCATACAGTAGGTTAGCCAACTCACCATTGGAATCATTATGGATTGCCTGGTTTCATGGCAAGCTAGTCCATTGCCTTCTTCGGGCAGGAGGGCAGTCCTTTTCCTCAGTCAGCATGACAGCCCTTCTTCAGAATCTTCCACAGGTCTAGGAGAGTTCTTATGAGTGATACTGAAGGTCCCACTTTTACAACTGGGGCTAGCCTTTGTGTTGGGGACTTCTTGACCTACCCCCAACCCTGGCTATGGTCAGTTCTTCACCTTCCCGTGATCCTGGCTCCACACTGTCTAGAGTGCCAAGGCAAGAGCAGGTGTGGAATCAGGTTCCTAAATGTGCTGCAGGCAGGGCCCTTTGAAGTATGATCAGGGCAAGTTACAGCCCCTCCTGCCAGGAAGACCAACTCTCCTCTCACCTAAGTTTCCTTTGTCTCACTGTGTGTAAGTAATACACAAACCAATCAGTAGAGTCACAAAGACATGTTTGGTGTAGGTGGAAAAGTTGTAAAGGTGGCAATTGCAGAATGGCAACATAAATCTAACTTTAACATTAAAGGGGAATTCAAATTATAAACATAATGTCTCTTCATGCTCCCAATCTGAAGTTATTCAAAAGGGGGTGGTGATGGACAGAGTATCTGAATTAAGCAGAACACTCCTACCCAGTCAAAAGATCAGGGCTTGATCCATCACCGTTTTTTAGCTCACTGCACCATCCCAGTTCAGAACCTGGCTACATGCAAATTAGTCTGACCCTGGCCCAGTGCATCATGGGAACAGGGCAGACCAAACTACCAAGCCAATTCTTTACTGGAAAGGAAACAAGCTTCCGGGGACCGGTTTCTGACATTACAGCCGTCTTCGGCCCGGCTTGCTTGAATCCTGATGGTGCAGTGAGCATGGGACTCACATCTGAGCATACCCTTCCACACTTGTGGTGGCCAAAACGATTCAAAAGGGGGTGGTGATGGACAGAGTATCTGAATTAAGCAGAAAACTCCTACCCAGTCAAAAGATCAGGGCTTGATCCATCACCGTTTTTTAGCTCACTGCACCATCCCAGTTCAGAACCTGGCTACATGCAAATTAGTCTGACCCTGGCCCAGTGCATCATGGGAACAGGGCAGACCAAACTACCAAGCCAATTCTTTACTGGAAAGGAAACAAGCTTCCGGGGACCGGTTTCTGGCATTACAGCCGTCTTCGGCCCAGCTTGCTTGAATCTTGATGGTGCAGTGAGCAAGGGACTCACATCTGAGCATACCCTTCCACACTTGTGGTCGCCAAAACAATTCAAAAGGGGGTGGTGATGGACAGAGTATCTGAATTAAGCAGAACACTCCTACCCGGTCAAAAGATCAGGGCTTGATCCATCACCGTTTTTTAGCTCACTGCACCATCCCAGTTCAGAACCTGGCTACATGCAAATTAGTCTGACCCTGGCCCAGTGCATCATGGGAACAGGGCAGACCAAACTACCAAGCCAATTCTTTACTTGAAAGGAAACAAGCTTCCGGGGACCAGTTTCTGGCATTACAGCCGTCTTCGGCCCGGCTTGCTTGAATCCTGATGGTGCAGTGAGCAAGGGACTCAAATCTGAGCATACCCTTCCACACTTGTGGTGGCCAAAACGATTCAAAAGGGGGTGGTGATGGACAGAGTATCTGAATTAAGCAGAACACTCCTACCCAGTCAAAAGATCAGGGCTTGATCCATGACCGTTTTTTAGCTCACTGCACCATCCCAGTTCAGAACCTGGCTACATGCAAATTAGTCTGACCCTGGCCCAGTGCATCATGGGAACAGGGCAGAACAAACTACCAAGCCAATTCTTTACTGGAAAGGAAATAAGCTTCCGGGGACCGGTTTCTGGCATTACAGCCGTCTTCGGCCCGGCTTGCTTGAATCCTGATGATGCAGTGAGCAAGGGACTCACATCTGAGCATACACTTCCACACTTGTGGTGGCCAAAACGATTCAAAAGGGGGTGGTGATGGACAGAGTATCTGAATTAAGCAGAACACTCCTACCCAGTCAAAAGATCAGGGCTTGATCCATCACCGTTTCTTAGCTCACTGCACCATCCCAGTTCAGAACCTGGCTACATGCAAATTAGTCTGACCCTGGCCCAGTGCATCATGGGAACAGGGCAGACCAAACTACCAAGCCAATTCTTTACTGGAAAGGAAACAAGCTTCCGGGGACCGGTTTCTGGCATTACAGCCGTCTTCGGCCCAGCTTGCTTGAATCTTGATGGTGCAGTGAGCAAGGGACTCACATCTGAGCATACCCTTCCACACTTGTGGTGGCCAAAACAATTCAAAAGGGGGTGGTGATGGACAGAGTATCTGAATTAAGCAGAACACTCCTACCCGGTCAAAAGATCAGGGCTTGATCCATCACCGTTTTTTAGCTCACTGCACCATCCCAGTTCAGAACCTGGCTACATGCAAATTAGTCTGACCCTGGCCCAGTGCATCATGGGAACAGGGCAGACCAAACTACCAAGCCAATTCTTTACTTGAAAGGAAACAAGCTTCCGGGGACCGGTTTCTGGCATTACAGCCGTCTTCGGCCCGGCTTGCTTGAATCCTGATGGTGCAGTGAGCAAGGGACTCACATCTGAGCATACCCTTCCACACTTGTGGTGGCCAAAACGATTCAAAAGGGGGTGGTGATGGACAGAGTATCTGAATTAAGCAGAACACTCCTACCCAGTCAAAAGATCAGGGCTTGATCCATCACCGTTTTTTAGCTCACTGCACCATCCCAGTTCAGAACCTGGCTACATGCAAATTAGTCTGACCCTGGCCCAGTGCATCATGGGAACAGGGCAGAACAAACTACCAAGCCAATTCTTTACTGGAAAGGAAATAAGCTTCCGGGGACCGGTTTCTGGCATTACAGCCGTCTTCGACCCGGCTTGCTTGAATCCTGATGGTGCAGTGAGCAAGGGACTCACATCTGAGCATACCCTTCCACACTTGTGGTGGCCAAAACGATTCAAAAGGGGGTGGTGATGGACAGAGTATCTGAATTAAGCAGAACACTCCTACTCAGTCAAAAGATCAGGGCTTGATCCATCACCGTTTTTTAGCTCACCGCACCATCCCAGTTCTGAACTTGGCTACATGCAAATTAGTCTGACCCTGGCCCAGTGCATCATGGGAACAGGGAAGACCAAACTACCAAGCCAATTCTTTACTGGAAAGGAAACAAGCTTCCGGGGACCGGTTTCTGGCATTACAGCCGTCTTCGGCCCGGCTTGCTTGAATCCTGATGGTGCAGTGAGCAAGGGACTCACATCTGAGCATACCCTTCCACACTTGTGGTGGCCAAAACGATTCAAAAGGGGGTGGTGATGGACAGAGTATCTGAATTAAGCAGAACACTCCTACCCAGTCAAAAGATCAGGGCTTGATCCATCACCGTTTTTTTAGCTCACTGCACCATCCCAGTTCAGAACCTGGCTACATGCAAATTAGTCTGACCCTGGCCCAGTGCATCATGGGAACAGGGCAGACCAAACTACCAAGCCAATTCTTTACTGGAAAGGAAACAAGCTTCCGGGGACCGGTTTCTGGCATTACAGCCGTCTTCGGCCCGGCTTGCTTGACTCCTGATGGTGCAGTGTGCAAGGGACTCACATCTGAGCATACCCTTCCACACTTGTGGTGGCCAAAACGATTTATAAGGGGGTGGTGATGGACAGAGTATCTGAATTAAGCAGAACACTCCTACCCAGTCAAAATATCAGGGCTTGATCCATCACCGTTTTTTAGCTCACTGCACCATCCCAGTTCAGAACCTGGCTACATGCAAATTAGTCTGACCCTGGCCCAGTGCATCATGGGAACAGGGCAGACCAAACTACCAAGCCAATTCTTTACTGGAAAGGAAACAAGCTTCCGGGGACCGGTTTCTGGCATTACAGCCGTCTTCGGCCCAGCTTGCTTGAATCCTGATGGTGCAGTGAGCAAGGGACTCACATCTGAGCATACCCTACCACACTTGTGGTGGCCAAAACAATTCAAAAGGGGGTGGTGATGGACAGAGTATCTGAATTAAGCAGAGCACTCCTACCCGGTCAAAAGATCAGGGCTTGATCCATCACCATTTTTTAGCTCACTGCACCATCCCAGTTCAGAACCTGGCTACATGCAAATTAGTCTGACCCTGGCCCAGTGCATCATGGGAACAGGGCAGACCAAACTACCAAGCCAATTCTTTACTGGAAAGGAAACAAGCTTCCGGGGACCGGTTTCTGGCATTACAGCCGTCTTCGGCCCAGCTTGCTTGAATCTTGATGGTGCAGTGAGCAAGGGACTCACATCTGAGCATACCCTTCCACACTTGTGGTGGCCAAAACAATTCAAAAGGGGGTGGTGATGGACAGAGTATCTGAATTAAGCAGAACACTCCTACCCGGTCAAAAGATCAGGGCTTGATCCATCACCGTTTTTTAGCTCACTGCACCATCCCAGTTCAGAACCTGGCTACATGCAAATTAGTCTGACCCAGGCCCAGTGCATCATGGGAACAGGGCAGACCAAACTACCAAGCCAATTCTTTACTTGAAAGGAAACAAGCTTCCGGGGACCGGTTTCTGGCATTACAGCCGTCTTCGGCCCGGCTTGCTTGAATCCTGATGGTGCAGTGAGCAAGGGACTCACATCTGAGCATACCCTTCCACACTTGTGGTGGCCAAAACGATTCAAAAGGGGGTGGTGATGGACAGAGTATCTGAATTAAGCAGAACACTCCTACCCAGTCAAAAGATCAGGGCTTGATCCATCACCGTTTTTTAGCTCACTGCACCATCCCAGTTCAGAACCTGGCTACATGCAAATTAGTCTGACCCTGGCCCAGTGCATCATGGGAACAGGGCAGAACAAACTACCAAGCCAATTCTTTACTGGAAAGGAAATAAGCTTCCGGGGACCGGTTTCTGGCATTACAGCCGTCTTCGACCCGGCTTGCTTGAATCCTGATGGTGCAGTGAGCAAGGGACTCACATCTGAGCATACCCTTCCACACTTGTGGTGGCCAAAACGATTCAAAAGGGGGTGGTGATGGACAGAGTATCTGAATTAAGCAGAACACTCCTACTCAGTCAAAAGATCAGGGCTTGATCCATCACCGTTTTTTAGCTCACCGCACCATCCCAGTTCTGAACTTGGCTACATGCAAATTAGTCTGACCCTGGCCCAGTGCATCATGGGAACAGGGAAGACCAAACTACCAAGCCAATTCTTTACTGGAAAGGAAACAAGCTTCCGGGACCGGTTTCTGGCATTACAGCCGTCTTCGGCCCGGCTTGCTTGAATCCTGATGGTGCAGTGAGCAAGGGACTCACATCTGAGCATACCCTTCCACACTTGTGGTGGCCAAAACGATTCAAAAGGGGGTGGTGATGGACAGAGTATCTGAATTAAGCAGAACACTCCTACCCAGTCAAAAGATCAGGGCTTGATCCATCACCGTTTTTTTAGCTCACTGCACCATCCCAGTTCAGAACCTGGCTACATGCAAATTAGTCTGACCCTGGCCCAGTGCATCATGGGAACAGGGCAGACCAAACTACCAAGCCAATTCTTTACTGGAAAGGAAACAAGCTTCCGGGGACCGGTTTCTGGCATTACAGCCGTCTTCGGCCCGGCTTGCTTGACTCCTGATGGTTCAGCGTGCAAGGGACTCACATCTGAGCATACCCTTCCACACTTGTGGTGGCCAAAACGATTTATAAGGGGGTGGTGATGGACAGAGTATCTGAATTAAGCAGAACACTCCTACCCAGTCAAAAGATCAGGGCTTGATCCATCACCGTTTTTTAGCTCACTGCACCATCCCAGTTCAGAACCTGGCTACATGCAAATTAGTCTGACCCTGGCCCAGTGCATCATGGGAAGACGGCAGACCAAACTACCAAGCCAATTCTTTACTGGAAAGGAAACAAGCTTCCGGGGACCGGTTTCTGGCATTACAGCCGTCTTCGGCCCAGCTTGCTTGAATCCTGATGGTGCAGTGAGCAAGGGACTCACATCTGAGCATACCCTTCCACACTTGTGGTGGCCAAAACAATTCAAAAGGGGGTGGTGATGGACAGAGTATCTGAATTAAGCAGAGCACTCCTACCCGGTCAAAAGATCAGGGCTTGATCCATCACCGTTTTTTAGCTCACTGCACCATCCCAGTTCAGAACCTGGCTACATGCAAATTAGTCTGACCCTGGCCCAGTGCATCATGGGAACAGGGCAGACCAAACTACCAAGCCAATTCTTTACTGGAAAGGAAACAAGCTTCCGGGGACCGGTTTCTGGCATTACAGCCATCTTCGGCCCGGCTTGCTTGAATCCTGATGGTGCAGTGAGCAAGGGACTCACATCTGAGCATACCCTTCCACACTTGTGGTGGCCAAAACGATTCAAAAGGGGGTGGTGATGGACAGAGTATCTGAATTAAGCAGAACACTCCTACCCAGTCAAAATATCAGGGCTTGATCCATCACCGTTTTTTAGCTCACTGCACCATCCCAGTTCAGAACCTGGCTACATGCAAATTAGTCTGACCCTGGCCCAGTGCATCATGGGAACAGGGCAGAACAAACTACCAAGCCAATTCTTTACTGGAAAGGAAACAAGCTTCCGGGGACCGGTTTCTGGCATTACAGCCGTCTTCGGCCCGGCTTGCTTGAATCCTGATGGTGCAGTGAGCAAGGGACTCACATCTGAGCATACCCTTCCACACTTGTGGTGGCCAAAACGATTCAAAAGGGGGTGGTGATGGACAGAGTATCTGAATTAAGCAGAACACTCCTACTCAGTCAAAAGATCAGGGCTTGATCCATCACCGTTTTTTAGCTCACTGCACCATCCCAGTTCTGAACTTGGCTACATGCAATTTAGTCTGACCCTGGCCCAGTGCATCATGGGAACAGGGCAGACCAAACTACCAAGCCAATTCTTTACTGGAAAGGAAACAAGCTTCCGGGGACCGGTTTCTGGCATTACAGCCGTCTTCGGCCCGGCTTGCTTGAATCCTGATGGTGCAGTGAGCAAGGGACTCACATCTGAGCATACCCTTCCACACTTGTGGTGGCCAAAACGATTCAAAAGGGGGTGGTGATGGACAGAGTATCTGAATTAAGCAGAACACTCCTACCCAGTCAAAAGATCAAGGCTTGATCCATCACCGTTTTTTTAGCTCACTGCACCATCCCAGTTCAGAACCTGGCTACATGCAAATTAGTCTGACCCTGGCCCAGTGCATCATGGGAACAGGGCAGACCAAACTACCAAGCCAATTCTTTACTGGAAAAGAAACAAGCTTCCGGGGACCGGTTTCTGGCATTACAGCCGTCTTCGGCCCGGCTTGCTTGAATCCTGATGGTGCAGTGTGCAAGGGACTCACATCTGAGCATACCCTTCCACACTTGTGGTGGCCAAAACGATTTATACGGGGGTGGTGATGGACAGAGTATCTGAATTAAGCAGAACACTCCTACCCAGTCAAAAGATCAGGGCTTGATCCATCACCGTTTTTTAGCTCACTGCACCATCCCAGTTCAGAACCTGGCTACATGCAAATTAGTCTGACCCTGGCCCAGTGCATCATGGGAACAGGGCAGACCAAACTACCAAGCCAATTCTTTACTGGAAAGGAAACAAGCTTCCGGGGACAGGTTTCTGGCATTACAGCCGTCTTCGGCCCGGCTTGCTTGAATCCTGATGGTGCAGTGAGCAAGGGACTCACATCTGAGCATACCCTTCTACACTTGTGGTGGCCAAAATGATTCAAAAGGGGGTGGTGATGGACAGAGTATCTCAATTAAGCAGAACACTCCTACCCAGTCAAAAGATCAGGGCTTCATCCATCACCGTTTTTTTAGCTCACTGCACCGTCCCAGTTCAGAACCTGGCTACATGCAAATTAGTCTGACCCTGGCCCAGTGCATCATGGGAACAGGGCAGACTAAACTACCAAGTCAATTCTTTACTGGAAAGGAAACAAGCTTCCGGGGACCGGTTTCTGGCATTACAGCCAACTTCGGCCCGGCTTGCTTGAATCCTGATGGTGCAGTGAGCAAGGGACTCACATCTGAGCATACCCTTCCACACTTGTGGTGGCCAAAACGATTCAAAAGGGGGTGGTGATGGACAGAGTATCTGAATTAAGCAGAACACTCCTACCCAGTCAAAAGATCAAGGCTTGATCCATCACCGTTTTTTTAGCTCACTGCACCATCCCAGTTCAGAACCTGGCTACATGCAAATTAGTCTGCCCCTGGCCCAGTGCATCATGGGAACAGGGCAGACCAAACTACCAAGCCAATTCTTTACTGGAAAGGAAACAAGCTTCCGGGGACCGGTTTCTGGCATTACAGCCGTCTTCGGCCCGGCTTGCTTGAATCCTGATGGTGCAGTGTGCAAGGGACTCACATCTGAGCATACCCTTCCACACTTGTGGTGGCCAAAACGATTTATAAGGGGGTGGTGATGGACAGAGTATCTGAATTAAGCAGAACACTCCTACCCAGTCAAAATATCAGGGCTTGATCCATCACCGTTTTTTAGCTCACTGCACCATCCCAGTTCAGAACCTGGCTACATGCAAATTAGTCTGACCCTGGCCCAGTGCATCATGGGAACAGGGCAGACCAAACTACCAAGCCAATTCTTTACTGGAAAGGAAACAAGCTTCCGGGGACCGGTTTCTGGCATTACAGCCGTCTTCGGCCCAGCTTGCTTGAATCCTGATGGTGCAGTGAGCAAGGGACTCACATCTGAGCATACCCTACCACACTTGTGGTTGCCAAAACAATTCAAAAGGGGGTGGTGATGGACAGAGTATCTGAATTAAGCAGAGCACTCCTACCCGGTCAAAAGATCAGGGCTTGATCCATCACCATTTTTTAGCTCACTGCACCATCCCAGTTCAGAACCTGGCTACATGCAAATTAGTCTGACCCTGGCCCAGTGCATCATGGGAACAGGGCAGACCAAACTACCAAGCCAATTCTTTACTGGAAAGGAAACAAGCTTCCGGGGACCGGTTTCTGGCATTACAGCCGTCTTCGGCCCAGCTTGCTTGAATCTTGATGGTGCAGTGAGCAAGGGACTCACATCTGAGCATACCCTTCCACACTTGTGGTGGCCAAAACAATTCAAAAGGGGGTGGTGATGGACAGAGTATCTGAATTAAGCAGAACACTCCTACCCGGTCAAAAGATCAGGGCTTGATCCATCACCGTTTTTTAGCTCACTGCACCATCCCAGTTCAGAACCTGGCTACATGCAAATTAGTCTGACCCAGGCCCAGTGCATCATGGGAACAGGGCAGACCAAACTACCAAGCCAATTCTTTACTTGAAAGGAAACAAGCTTCCGGGGACCGGTTTCTGGCATTACAGCCGTCTTCGGCCCGGCTTGCTTGAATCCTGATGGTGCAGTGAGCAAGGGACTCACATCTGAGCATACCCTTCCACACTTGTGGTGGCCAAAACGATTCAAAAGGGGGTGGTGATGGACAGAGTATCTGAATTAAGCAGAACACTCCTACCCAGTCAAAAGATCAGGGCTTGATCCATCACCGTTTTTTAGCTCACTGCACCATCCCAGTTCAGAACCTGGCTACATGCAAATTAGTCTGACCCTGGCCCAGTGCATCATGGGAACAGGGCAGAACAAACTACCAAGCCAATTCTTTACTGGAAAGGAAATAAGCTTCCGGGGACCGGTTTCTGGCATTACAGCCGTCTTCGACCCGGCTTGCTTGAATCCTGATGGTGCAGTGAGCAAGGGACTCACATCTGAGCATACCCTTCCACACTTGTGGTGGCCAAAATGATTCAAAAGGGGGTGGTGATGGACAGAGTATCTGAATTAAGCAGAACACTCCTACTCAGTCAAAAGATCAGGGCTTGATCCATCACCGTTTTTTAGCTCACCGCACCATCCCAGTTCTGAACTTGGCTACATGCAAATTAGTCTGACCCTGGCCCAGTGCATCATGGGAACAGGGAAGACCAAACTACCAAGCCAATTCTTTACTGGAAAGGAAACAAGCTTCCGGGACCGGTTTCTGGCATTACAGCCGTCTTCGGCCCGGCTTGCTTGAATCCTGATGGTGCAGTGAGCAAGGGACTCACATCTGAGCATACCCTTCCACACTTGTGGTGGCCAAAACGATTCAAAAGGGGGTGGTGATGGACAGAGTATCTGAATTAAGCAGAACACTCCTACCCAGTCAAAAGATCAGGGCTTGATCCATCACCGTTTTTTTAGCTCACTGCACCATCCCAGTTCAGAACCTGGCTACATGCAAATTAGTCTGACCCTGGCCCAGTGCATCATGGGAACAGGGCAGACCAAACTACCAAGCCAATTCTTTACTGGAAAGGAAACAAGCTTCCGGGGACCGGTTTCTGGCATTACAGCCGTCTTCGGCCCGGCTTGCTTGACTCCTGATGGTTCAGTGTGCAAGGGACTCACATCTGAGCATACCCTTCCACACTTGTGGTGGCCAAAACGATTTATAAGGGGGTGGTGATGGACAGAGTATCTGAATTAAGCAGAACACTCCTACCCAGTCAAAAGATCAGGGCTTGATCCATCACCGTTTTTTAGCTCACTGCACCATCCCAGTTCAGAACCTGGCTACATGCAAATTAGTCTGACCCTGGCCCAGTGCATCATGGGAAGAGGGCAGACCAAACTACCAAGCCAATTCTTTACTGGAAAGGAAACAAGCTTCCGGGGACCGGTTTCTGGCATTACAGCCGTCTTCGGCCCAGCTTGCTTGAATCCTGATGGTGCAGTGAGCAAGGGACTCACATCTGAGCATACCCTTCCACACTTGTGGTGGCCAAAACAATTCAAAAGGGGGTGGTGATGGACAGAGTATCTGAATTAAGCAGAGCACTCCTACCCGGTCAAAAGATCAGGGCTTGATCCATCACCGTTTTTTAGCTCACTGCACCATCCCAGTTCAGAACCTGGCTACATGCAAATTAGTCTGACCCTGGCCCAGTGCATCATGGGAACAGGGCAGACCAAACTACCAAGCCAATTCTTTACTGGAAAGGAAACAAGCTTCCGGGGACCGGTTTCTGGCATTACAGCCGTCTTCGGCCCAGCTTGCTTGAATCTTGATGGTGCAGTGAGCAAGGGACTCACATCTGAGCATACCCTTCCACACTTGTGGTGGCCAAAACAATTCAAAAGGGGGTGGTGATGGACAGAGTATCTGAATTAAGCAGAACACTCCTACCCGGTCAAAAGATCAGGGCTTGATCCATCACCGTTTTTTAGCTCACTGCACCATCCCAGTTCAGAACCTGGCTACATGCAAATTAGTCTGACCCAGGCCCAGTGCATCATGGGAACAGGGCAGACCAAACTACCAAGCCAATTCTTTACTTGAAAGGAAACAAGCTTCCGGGGACCGGTTTCTGGCATTACAGCCGTCTTCGGCCCGGCTTGCTTGAATCCTGATGGTGCAGTGAGCAAGGGACTCACATCTGAGCATACCCTTCCACACTTGTGGTGGCCAAAACGATTCAAAAGGGGGTGGTGATGGACAGAGTATCTGAATTAAGCAGAACACTCCTACCCAGTCAAAAGATCAGGGCTTGATCCATCACCGTTTTTTAGCTCACTGCACCATCCCAGTTCAGAACCTGGCTACATGCAAATTAGTCTGACCCTGGCCCAGTGCATCATGGGAACAGGGCAGAACAAACTACCAAGCCAATTCTTTACTGGAAAGGAAATAAGCTTCCGGGGACCGGTTTCTGGCATTACAGCCGTCTTCGACCCGGCTTGCTTGAATCCTGATGGTGCAGTGAGCAAGGGACTCACATCTGAGCATACCCTTCCACACTTGTGGTGGCCAAAACGATTCAAAAGGGGGTGGTGATGGACAGAGTATCTGAATTAAGCAGAACACTCCTACTCAGTCAAAAGATCAGGGCTTGATCCATCACCGTTTTTTAGCTCACCGCACCATCCCAGTTCTGAACTTGGCTACATGCAAATTAGTCTGACCCTGGCCCAGTGCATCATGGGAACAGGGAAGACCAAACTACCAAGCCAATTCTTTACTGGAAAGGAAACAAGCTTCCGGGACCGGTTTCTGGCATTACAGCCGTCTTCGGCCCGGCTTGCTTGAATCCTGATGGTGCAGTGAGCAAGGGACTCACATCTGAGCATACCCTTCCACACTTGTGGTGGCCAAAACGATTCAAAAGGGGGTGGTGATGGACAGAGTATCTGAATTAAGCAGAACACTCCTACCCAGTCAAAAGATCAGGGCTTGATCCATCACCGTTTTTTTAGCTCACTGCACCATCCCAGTTCAGAACCTGGCTACATGCAAATTAGTCTGACCCTGGCCCAGTGCATCATGGGAACAGGGCAGACCAAACTACCAAGCCAATTCTTTACTGGAAAGGAAACAAGCTTCCGGGGACCGGTTTCTGGCATTACAGCCGTCTTCGGCCCGGCTTGCTTGACTCCTGATGGTTCAGTGTGCAAGGGACTCACATCTGAGCATACCCTTCCACACTTGTGGTGGCCAAAACGATTTATAAGGGGGTGGTGATGGACAGAGTATCTGAATTAAGCAGAACACTCCTACCCAGTCAAAAGATCAGGGCTTGATCCATCACCGTTTTTTAGCTCACTGCACCATCCCAGTTCAGAACCTGGCTACATGCAAATTAGTCTGACCCTGGCCCAGTGCATCATGGGAAGACGGCAGACCAAACTACCAAGCCAATTCTTTACTGGAAAGGAAACAAGCTTCCGGGGACCGGTTTCTGGCATTACAGCCGTCTTCGGCCCAGCTTGCTTGAATCCTGATGGTGCAGTGAGCAAGGGACTCACATCTGAGCATACCCTTCCACACTTGTGGTGGCCAAAACAATTCAAAAGGGGGTGGTGATGGACAGAGTATCTGAATTAAGCAGAGCACTCCTACCCGGTCAAAAGATCAGGGCTTGATCCATCACCGTTTTTTAGCTCACTGCACCATCCCAGTTCAGAACCTGGCTACATGCAAATTAGTCTGACCCTGGCCCAGTGCATCATGGGAACAGGGCAGACCAAACTACCAAGCCAATTCTTTACTGGAAAGGAAACAAGCTTCCGGGGACCGGTTTCTGGCATTACAGCCATCTTCGGCCCGGCTTGCTTGAATCCTGATGGTGCAGTGAGCAAGGGACTCACATCTGAGCATACCCTTCCACACTTGTGGTGGCCAAAACGATTCAAAAGGGGGTGGTGATGGACAGAGTATCTGAATTAAGCAGAACACTCCTACCCAGTCAAAATATCAGGGCTTGATCCATCACCGTTTTTTAGCTCACTGCACCATCCCAGTTCAGAACCTGGCTACATGCAAATTAGTCTGACCCTGGCCCAGTGCATCATGGGAACAGGGCAGAACAAACTACCAAGCCAATTCTTTACTGGAAAGGAAACAAGCTTCCGGGGACCGGTTTCTGGCATTACAGCCGTCTTCGGCCCGGCTTGCTTGAATCCTGATGGTGCAGTGAGCAAGGGACTCACATCTGAGCATACCCTTCCACACTTGTGGTGGCCAAAACGATTCAAAAGGGGGTGGTGATGGACAGAGTATCTGAATTAAGCAGAACACTCCTACTCAGTCAAAAGATCAGGGCTTGATCCATCACCGTTTTTTAGCTCACTGCACCATCCCAGTTCAGAACCTGGCTACATGCAAATTAGTCTGACCCTGGCCCAGTGCATCATGGGAACAGGGCAGAACAAACTACCAAGCCAATTCTTTACTGGAAAGGAAATAAGCTTCCGGGGACCGGTTTCTGGCATTACAGCCGTCTTCGACCCGGCTTGCTTGAATCCTGATGGTGCAGTGAGCAAGGGACTCACATCTGAGCATACCCTTCCACACTTGTGGTGGCCAAAACGATTCAAAAGGGGGTGGTGATGGACAGAGTATCTGAATTAAGCAGAACACTCCTACTCAGTCAAAAGATCAGGGCTTGATCCATCACCGTTTTTTAGCTCACCGCACCATCCCAGTTCTGAACTTGGCTACATGCAAATTAGTCTGACCCTGGCCCAGTGCATCATGGGAACAGGGAAGACCAAACTACCAAGCCAATTCTTTACTGGAAAGGAAACAAGCTTCCGGGGACCGGTTTCTGGCATTACAGCCGTCTTCGGCCCGGCTTGCTTGAATCCTGATGGTGCAGTGAGCAAGGGACTCACATCTGAGCATACCCTTCCACACTTGTGGTGGCCAAAACGATTCAAAAGGGGGTGGTGATGGACAGAGTATCTGAATTAAGCAGAACACTCCTACCCAGTCAAAAGATCAGGGCTTGATCCATCACCGTTTTTTTAGCTCACTGCACCATCCCAGTTCAGAACCTGGCTACATGCAAATTAGTCTGACCCTGGCCCAGTGCATCATGGGAACAGGGCAGACCAAACTACCAAGCCAATTCTTTACTGGAAAGGAAACAAGCTTCCGGGGACCGGTTTCTGGCATTACAGCCGTCTTCGGCCCGGCTTGCTTGACTCCTGATGGTGCAGTGTGCAAGGGACTCACATCTGAGCATACCCTTCCACACTTGTGGTGGCCAAAACGATTTATAAGGGGGTGGTGATGGACAGAGTATCTGAATTAAGCAGAACACTCCTACCCAGTCAAAATATCAGGGCTTGATCCATCACCGTTTTTTAGCTCACTGCACCATCCCAGTTCAGAACCTGGCTACATGCAAATTAGTCTGACCCTGGCCCAGTGCATCATGGGAACAGGGCAGACCAAACTACCAAGCCAATTCTTTACTGGAAAGGAAACAAGCTTCCGGGGACCGGTTTCTGGCATTACAGCCGTCTTCGGCCCAGCTTGCTTGAATCCTGATGGTGCAGTGAGCAAGGGACTCACATCTGAGCATACCCTACCACACTTGTGGTGGCCAAAACAATTCAAAAGGGGGTGGTGATGGACAGAGTATCTGAATTAAGCAGAGCACTCCTACCCGGTCAAAAGATCAGGGCTTGATCCATCACCATTTTTTAGCTCACTGCACCATCCCAGTTCAGAACCTGGCTACATGCAAATTAGTCTGACCCTGGCCCAGTGCATCATGGGAACAGGGCAGACCAAACTACCAAGCCAATTCTTTACTGGAAAGGAAACAAGCTTCCGGGGACCGGTTTCTGGCATTACAGCCGTCTTCGGCCCAGCTTGCTTGAATCTTGATGGTGCAGTGAGCAAGGGACTCACATCTGAGCATACCCTTCCACACTTGTGGTGGCCAAAACGATTCAAAAGGGGGTGGTGATGGACAGAGTATCTGAATTAAGCAGAACACTCCTACCCAGTCAAAAGATCAAGGCTTGATCCATCACCGTTTTTTTAGCTCACTGCTCCATCCCAGTTCAGAACCTGGCTACATGCAAATTAGTCTGACCCTGGCCCAGTGCATCATGGGAACAGGGCAGACCAAACTACCAAGCCAATTCTTTACTGGAAAAGAAACAAGCTTCCGGGGACCGGTTTCTGGCATTACAGCCGTCTTCGGCCCGGCTTGCTTGAATCCTGATGGTGCAGTGTGCAAGGGACTCACATCTGAGCATACCCTTCCACACTTGTGGTGGCCAAAACGATTTATAAGGGGGTGGTGATGGACAGAGTATCTGAATTAAGCAGAACACTCCTACCCAGTCAAAAGATCAGGGCTTGATCCATCACCGTTTTTTAGCTCACTGCACCATCCCAGTTCAGAACCTGGCTACATGCAAATTAGTCTGACCCTGGCCCAGTGCATCATGGGAACAGGGCAGACCAAACTACCAAGCCAATTCTTTACTGGAAAGGAAACAAGCTTCCGGGGACAGGTTTCTGGCATTACAGCCGTCTTCGGCCCGGCTTGCTTGAATCCTGATGGTGCAGTGAGCAAGGGACTCACATCTGAGCATACCCTTCTACACTTGTGGTGGCCAAAATGATTCAAAAGGGGGTGGTGATGGACAGAGTATCTCAATTAAGCAGAACACTCCTACCCAGTCAAAAGATCAGGGCTTCATCCATCACCGTTTTTTTAGCTCACTGCACCGTCCCAGTTCAGAACCTGGCTACATGCAAATTAGTCTGACCCTGGCCCAGTGCATCATGGGAACAGGGCAGACTAAACTACCAAGTCAATTCTTTACTGGAAAGGAAACAAGCTTCCGGGGACCGGTTTCTGGCATTACAGCCGTCTTCGGCCCGGCTTGCTTGAATCCTGATGGTGCAGTGAGCAAGGGACTCACATCTGAGCATACCCTTCCACACTTGTGGTGGCCAAAACGATTCAAAAGGGGGTGGTGATGGACAGAGTATCTGAATTAAGCAGAACACTCCTACCCAGTCAAAAGATCAAGGCTTGATCCATCACCGTTTTTTTAGCTCACTGCACCATCCCAGTTCAGAACCTGGCTACATGCAAATTAGTCTGACCCTGGCCCAGTGCATCATGGGAACAGGGCAGACCAAACTACCAAGCCAATTCTTTACTGGAAAGGAAACAAGCTTCCGGGGACCGGTTTCTGGCATTACAGCCGTCTTCGGCCCGGCTTGCTTGAATCCTGATGGTGCAGTGTGCAAGGGACTCACATCTGAGCATACCCTTCCACACTTGTGGTGGCCAAAACGATTTATAAGGGGGTGGTGATGGACAGAGTATCTGAATTAAGCAGAACACTCCTACCCAGTCAAAAGATCAGGGCTTGATCCATCACCGTTTTTTAGCTCACTGCACCATCCCAGTTCAGAACCTGGCTACATGCAAATTAGTCTGACCCTGGCCCAGTGCATCATGGGAACAGGGCAGACCAAACTACCAAGCCAATTCTTTACTGGAAAGGAAACAAGCTTCCAGGGACAGGTTTCTGGCATTACAGCCGTCTTCGGCCCGGCTTGCTTGAATCCTGATGGTGCAGTGAGCAAGGGACTCACATCTGAGCATACCCTTCCACACTTGTGGTGGCCAAAACGATTCAAAAGGGGGTGGTGATGGACAGAGTATCTGAATTAAGCAGAACACTCCTACCCAGTCAAAAGATCAGGGCTTGATCCATCACCGTTTTTTAGCTCACTGCACCGTCCCAGTTCAGAACCTGGCTACATGCAAATTAGTCTGACCCTGGCCCAGTGCATCATGGGAACAGGGCAGACTAAACTACCAAGTCAATTCTTTACTGGAAAGGAAACAAGCTTCCGGGGACCGGTTTCTGGCATTACAGCCGTCTTCGGCCCGGCTTGCTTGAATCCTGATGGTGCAGTGAGCAAGGGACTCACATCTGAGCATACCCTTCCATACTTGTGGTGGCCAAAACGATTCAAAAGTGGGTGGTGATGGACAGAGTATCTGAATTAAGAAGAACACTCCTACCCAGTCAAAAGATCAGGGCTTGATCCATCACCGTTTTTTAACTCACTGCACCATCCCAGTTCAGAATCTGGCTACATGCAAATTAGTCTGACCCTGGCCCAGTGCATCATGGGAACAGGGCAGACCAAACTACCAAGCCAATTCTTTACTGGAAAGGAAACAAGCTTCCGGGGACCGGTTTCTGGCATTACAGCCGTCTTCGGCCCGGCTTGCTTGAATCCTGATGGTGCAGTGAGCAAGGGACTCACATCTGAGCATACCCTTCCACACTTGTGGTGGCCAAAACGATTCAAAAGGGGGTGGTGATGGACAGAGTATCTGAATTAAGCAGAACATTCCTACCCAGTCAAAAGATCAGGGCTTGATCCATCACCGTTTTTTAGCTCACTGCACCATCCCAGTTCAGAACCTGGCTACATGCAAATTAGTCTGACCCTGGCCCAGTGCATCATGGGAACAGGGCAGACCAAACTACCAAGCCAATTCTTTACTGGAAAGGAAACAAGCTTCCGGGGACCGGTTTCTGACATTACAGTAGTCTTCGGCCCGGCTTGCTTGAATCCTGATGGTGCAGTGAGCAAGGGACTCACATCTGAGCATACCCTTCCACACTTGTGGTGACCAAAACAATTCAAAAGGGGGTGGTGATGGACAGAGTATCTGAATTAAGCAGAACACTCCTACCCAGTCAAAAGATCAGGGCTTTATCCATCACCGTTTTTTAGCTCACTGCACCATCCCAGTTCAGAACCTGGCTACATGCAAATTAGTCTGACCCTGGCCCAGTGCATCATGGGAACAGGGCAGACCAAACTACCAAGCCAATTCTTTACTGGAAAGGAAACAAGCTTCCGGGGACAGGTTTCTGGCATTACAGCCGTCTTCGGCCCGGCTTGCTTGAATCCTGATGGTGCAGTGAGCAAGGGACTCACATCTGAGCATACCCTTCCACACTTGTGGTGGCCAAAACGATTCAAAAGGGGGTGGTGATGGACAGAGTATCTGTATTAAGAAGAACACTCCTACCCAGTCAAAAGATCAGGGCTTGATCCATCACCGTTTTTTAGCTCACTGCACCATCCCAGTTCAGAATCTGGCTACATGCAAATTAGTCTGACCCTGGCCCAGTGCATCATGGGAACAGGGCAGACCAAACTACCAAGCCAATTCTTTACTGGAAAGGAAACAAGCTTCCGGGGACCGGTTTCTGGCATTACAGCCGTCTTCGGCCCGGCTTGCTTGAATCCTGATGGTGCAGTGAGCAAGGGACTCACATCTGAGCATACCCTTCCACACTTGTGGTGGCCAAAACGATTCATAAGGGGGTGGTGATGGACAGAGTATCTGAATTAAGCAGAACACTCCTACCAAGTCAAAAGATCAGGGCTTGATCCATCACCGTTTTTTTAGCTCACTGCACCATCCCAGTTCAGAACCTGGCTACATGCAAATTAGTCTGACCGTGGCCCAGTGCATCATGGGAACAGGGCAGACCAAACTACCAAGCCAATTCTTTACTGGAAAGGAAACAAGCTTCCGGGGACCGGTTTCTGACATTACAGTAGTCTTCGGCCCGGCTTGCTTGAATCCTGATGGTGCAGTGAGCAAGGGACTCACATCTGAGCACACCCTTCCACACTTGTGGTGGCCAAAACAATTCAAAAGGGGGTGGTGATGGACAGAGTATCTGAATTAAGCAGAACACTCCTACCCAGTCAAAAGATCAGGGCTTGATCTATCACCGTTTTTTAGCTCACTGCACCATCCCAGTTCAGAACCTGGCTACATGCAAATTAGTCTGACCCTGGCCCAGTGCATCATGGGAACAGGGCAGACCAAACTACCAAGCCAATTCTTTACTGGAAAGGAAACAAGCTTCCGGGGACAGGTTTCTGGCATTACAGCCGTCTTCGGCCCGGCTTGCTTGAATCCTGATGGTGCAGTGAGCAAGGGACTCACATCTGAGCATACCCTTCCACACTTGTGGTGGCCAAAACGATTCAAAAGGGGGTGGTGATGGACAGAGTATCTGAATTAAGAAGAACACTCCTACCCAGTCAAAAGATCAGGGCTTGATCCATCACCGTTTTTTAGCTCACTGCACCATCCCAGTTCAGAATCTGGCTACATGCAAATTAGTCTGACCCTGGCCCAGTGCATCATGGGAACAGGGCAGGCCAAACTACCAAGCCAATTCTTTACTGGAAAGGAAACAAGCTTCCGGGGACCGGTTTCTGGCATTACAGCCGTCTTCGGCCCGGCTTGCTTGAATCCTGATGGTGCAGGGAGCAAGGGACTCACATCTGAGCATACCCTTCCACACTTGTGGTGGCCAAAACGATTCAAAAGGGGGTGGTGATGGAGAGAGTATCTGAATTAAGCAGAACGCTCCTACCCGGTCAAAAGATCAGGGCTTGATCCATCACCGTCTTTTAGCTCACTGCACCATCCCAGTTCAGAACCTGGCTACATGCAAATTAGTCTGACCCTGGCCCAGTGCATCATGGGAACAGGGCAGACCAAACTACCAAGCCAATTCTTTACTGGAAAGGAAACAAGCTTCCAGGGACAGGTTTCTGGCATTACAGCCGTCTTCGGCCCGGCTTGCTTGAATCCTGATGGTGCAGTGAGCAAGGGACTCACATCTGAGCATACCCTTCCACACTTGTGGTGGCCAAAACGATTCAAAAGGGGGTGGTGATGGACAGAGTATCTGAATTAAGCAGAACACTCCTACCCAGTCAAAAGATCAGGGCTTGATCCATCACCGTTTTTTAGCTCACTGCACCGTCCCAGTTCAGAACCTGGCTACATGCAAATTAGTCTGACCCTGGCCCAGTGCATCATGGGAACAGGGCAGACCAAACTACCAAGCCAATTCTTTACTGGAAAGGAAACAAGCTTCCAGGGACCGGTTTCTGGCATTACAGCCGTCTTCGGCCCGGCTTGCTTGAATCCTGATGGTGCAGTGAGCAAGGGACTCACATCTGAGCATACCCTTCCACACTTGTGGTGGCCAAAACGATTCAAAAGGGGGTGGTGATGGACAGAGTATCTGAATTAAGCAGAACATTCCTACCCAGTCGAAAGATCAGGGCTTGATCCATCACCGTTTTTTAGCTCACTGCACCATCCCAGTTCAGAACCTGGCTACATGCAAATTAGTCTGACCCTGGCCCAGTGCATCATGGGAACAGGGCAGACCAAACTACCAAGCCAATTCTTTACTGGAAAGGAAACAAGCTTCCGGGGACCGGTTTCTGACATTACAGTAGTCTTCGGCCCGGCTTGCTTGAATCCTGATGGTGCAGTGAGCAAGGGACTCACATCTGAGCACACCCTTCCACACTTGTGGTGACCAAAACAATTCAAAAGGGGGTGGTGATGAACAGAGTATCTGAATTAAGCAGAACACTCCTACCCAGTCAAAAGATCAGGGCTTTATCCATCACCGTTTTTTAGCTCACTGCACCATCCCAGTTCAGAACCTGGCTACATGCAAATTAGTCTGACCCTGGCCCAGTGCATCATGGGAACAGGGCAGACCAAACTACCAAGCCAATTCTTTACTGGAAAGGAAACAAGCTTCCGGGGACAGGTTTCTGGCATTACAGCCGTCTTCGGCCCGGCTTGCTTGAATCCTGATGGTGCAGTGAGCAAGGGACTCACATCTGAGCATACCCTTCCACACTTGTGGTGGCCAAAACGATTCAAAAGGGGGTGGTGATGGACAGAGTATCTGAATTAAGCAGAACACTCCTACCCAGTCAAAAGATCAGGGCTTGATCCATCACCGTTTTTTAGCTCACTGCACCATCCCAGTTCAGAATCTGGCTACATGCAAATTAGTCTGACCCTGGCCCAGTGCATCATGGGAACAGGGCAGACCAAACTACCAAGCCAATTCTTTACTGGAAAGGAAACAAGCTTCCGGGGACCGGTTTCTGGCATTACAGCCGTCTTCGGCCCGGCTTGCTTGAATCCTGATGGTGCAGTGAGCAAGGGACTCACATCTGAGCATACCCTTCCACACTTGTGGTGGCCAAAACGATTCATAAGGGGGTGGTGATGGACAGAGTATCTGAATTAAGCAGAACACTCCTACCAAGTCAAAAGATCAGGGCTTGATCCATCACCGTTTTTTTAGCTCACTGCACCATCCCAGTTCAGAACCTGGCTACATGCAAATTAGTCTGACCCTGGCCCAGTGCATCATGGGAACAGGGCAGACCAAACTACCAAGCCAATTCTTTACTGGAAAGGAAACAAGCTTCCGGGGACCGGTTTCTGACATTACAGTAGTCTTCGGCCCGGCTTGCTTGAATCCTGATGGTGCAGTGAGCAAGGGACTCACATCTGAGCACACCCTTCCACACTTGTGGTGGCCAAAACAATTCAAAAGGGGTGGTGATGGACAGAGTATCTGAATTAAGCAGAACACTCCTACCCAGTCAAAAGATCAGGGCTTGATCCATCACCGTTTTTTAGCTCACTGCACCATCCCAGTTCAGAACCTGGCTACATGCAAATTAGTCTGACCCTGGCCCAGTGCATCATGGGAACAGGGCAGACCAAACTACCAAGGCAATTCTTTACTGGAAAGGAAACAAGCTTCCGGGGACAGGTTTCTGGCATTACAGCCGTCTTCGGCCCGGCTTGCTTGAATCCTGATGGTGCAGTGAGCAAGGGACTCACATCTGAGCATACCCTTCCACACTTGTGGTGGCCAAAACGATTCAAAAGGGGGTGGTGATGGACAGAGTATCTGAATTAAGAAGAACACTCCTACCCAGTCAAAAGATCAGGGCTTGATCCATCACCGTTTTTTAGCTCACTGCACCATCCCAGTTCAGAATCTGGCTACATGCAAATTAGTCTGACCCTGGCCCAGTGCATCATGGGAACAGGGCAGGCCAAACTACCAAGCCAATTCTTTACTGGAAAGGAAACAAGCTTCCGGGGACCGGTTTCTGGCATTACAGCCGTCTTCGGCCCGGCTTGCTTGAATCCTGATGGTGCAGGGAGCAAGGGACTCACATCTGAGCATACCCTTCCACACTTGTGGTGGCCAAAACGATTCAAAAGGGGGTGGTGATGGAGAGAGTATCTGAATTAAGCAGAACACTCCTACCCAGTCAAAAGATCAGGGCTTGATCCATCACCGTTTTTTAGCTGCACCATCCCAGTTCAGAACCTGGCTACATGCAAATTAGTCTGACCCTGGCCCAGTGCATCATGGGAACAGGGCAGAACAAACTACCAAGTCAATTCTTTACTGGAAAGGAAACAAGCTTCCGGGGACCGGTTTCTGGCATTACAGCCGTCTTCGGCCCAGCTTGCTTGAATCCTGATGGTGCAGTGAGCAAGGGACTCACATCTGAGCATACCCTTCCACACTTGTGGTGGCCAAAACAATTCAAAAGGGGGTGGTGATGGACAGAGTATCTGAATTAAGCAGAACGCTCCTACCCGGTCAAAAGATCAGGGCTTGATCCATCACCGTCTTTTAGCTCACTGCACCATCCCAGTTCAGAACCTGGCTACATGCAAATTAGTCTGACCCTGGCCCAGTGCATCATGGGAACAGGGCAGACCAAACTACCAAGCCAATTCTTTACTTGAAAGGAAACAAGCTTCCGGGGACCAGTTTCTGGCATTACAGCCGTCTTCGGCCCGGCTTGCTTGAATCCTGATGGTGCAGTGAGCAAGGGACTCACATCTGAGCATACCCTTCCACACTTGTGGTGGCCAAAACGATTCAAAAGGGGGTGGTGATGGACAGAGTATCTGAATTAAGCAGAACACTCCTACCCAGTCAAAAGATCAGGGCTTGATCCATCACCGTTTTTTAGCTCACTGCACCATCCCAGTTCAGAACCTGGCTACATGCAAATTAGTCTGACCCTGGCCCAGTGCATCATGGGAACAGGGCAGAACAAACTACCAAGCCAATTCTTTACTGGAAAGGAAACAAGCGTCCGGGGACCGGTTTCTGGCATTACAGCCGTCTTCGGCCCGGCTTGCTTGAATCCTGATGGTGCAGTGAGCAAGGGACTCACATCTGAGCATACCCTTCCACACTTGTGGTGGCCAAAACGATTCAAAAGGGGGTGGTGATGGACAGAGTATCTGAATTAAGCAGAACACTCCTACTCAGTCAAAAGATCAGGGCTTGATCCATCACCGTTTTTTAGCTCACTGCACCATCCCAGTTCTGAACTTGGCTACCTGCAAATTAGTCTGACCCTGGCCCAGTGCATCATGGGAACAGGGCAGACCAAACTACCAAGCCAATTCTTTACTGGAAAGGAAACAAGCTTCCGGGGACCGGTTTCTGGCATTACAGCCGTCTTCGGCCCGGCTTGCTTGAATCCTGATGGTGCAGTGAGCAAGGGACTCACATCTGAGCATACCCTTCCACACTTGTGGTGGCCAAAACGATTTAAAAGGGGGTGGTGATGGACAGAGTATTTGAATTAAGCAGAACACTCCTACCCAGTCAAAAGATCAGGGCTTGATCCATCACCGTTTTTTTAGCTCACTACACCATCCCAGTTCAGAACCTGGCTACATGCAAATTAGTCTGACCTGGCCCAGTGCATCATGGGAACAGGGCAGACCAAACTACCAAGCCAATTCTTTACTGGAAAGGAAACAAGCTTCCGGGGACCGGTTTCTGGCATTACAGCCGTCTTCAGCCCGGCTTGCTTGAATCCTGATGCTGCAGTGTGCAAGGGACTCACATCTGAGCATACCCTTCCACACTTGTGGTGGCCAAAACGATTTATAAGGGGGTGGTGATGGACAGAGTATCTGAATTAAGCAGAACACTCCTACCCAGTCAAAAGATCAGGGCTTGATCCATCACCGTATTTTAGCTCACTGCACCATCCCAGTTCAGAACCTGGCTACATGCAAATTAGTCTGACCCTGGCCCAGTGCATCATGGGAACAGGGCAGACCAAACTACCAAGCCAATACTTTACTGGAAAGGAAACAAGCTTCCGGGGACCGGTTTCTGGCATTACAGCCGTCTTCGGCCCAGCTTGCTTGAATCCTGATGGTGCAGTGAGCAAGGGACTCACATCTGAGCATACCCTTCCACACTTGTGGTGGCCAAAACGATTCAAAAGGGGGTGGTGATGGACAGAGTATCTGAATTAAGCAGAACACTCCTACCCAGTCAAAAGATCAGGGCTTGATCCATCACCGTTTTTTAGCTCACTGCACCATCCCAGTTCAGAACCTGGCTACATGCAAATTAGTCTGACCCTGGCCCAGTGCATCATGGGAACAGGGCAGAACAAACTACCAAGCCAATTCTTTACTGGAAAGGAAACAAGCTTCCGGGGACCGGTTTCTGGCATTACAGCCGTCTTCGGCCCGGCTTGCTTGAATCCTGATGGTGCAGTGAGCAAGGGACTCACATCTGAGCATACCCTTCCACACTTGTGGTGGCCAAAACAATTCAAAAGGGGGTGGTGATGGACAGAGTATCTGAATTAAGCAGAACACTCCTACTCAGTCAAAAGATCAGGGCTTGATCCATCACCGTTTTTTAGCTCACTGCACCATCCGAGTTCTGAACTTGGCTACATGCAAATTAGTCTGACCCTGGCCCAGTGCATCATGGGAACAGGGCAGACCAAACTACCAAGCCAATTCTTTACTGGAAAGGAAACAAGCTTCCGGGGACCGGTTTCTGGCATTACAGCCATCTTCGGCCCGGCTTGCTTGAATCCTGATGGTGCAATGAGCAAGGGACTCACATCTGAGCATACCCTTCCACACTTGTGGTGGCCAAAACGATTCAAAAGGGGGTGGTGATGGACAGAGTATTTGAATTAAGCAGAACACTCCTACCCAGTCAAAAGATCAGGGCTTGATCCATCACCGTTTTTTTAGCTCACTGCACCATCCCAGTTCATAACCTGGCTACATGCAAATTAGTCTGACCCTGGCCCAGTGCATCAAGGGAACAGGGCAGAACAAACTACCAAGCCAATTCTTTACTGGAAAGGAAACAAGCTTCCGGGGACCGGTTTCTGGCATTACAGCCGCCTTCGGCCCGGCTTGCTTGAATCCTGATGGTGCAGTGTGCAAGGGACTCACATCTGAGCATACCCTTCCACACTTGTGGTGGCCAAAACGATTTATAAGGGGGTGGTGATGGACAGAGTATCTGAATTAAGCAGAACACTCCTACCCAGTCAAAAGATCAGGGCTTGATCCATCACCGTATTTTAGCTCACTGCACCATCCCAGTTCTGAACTTGGCTACATGCAAATTAGTCTGACCCTGGCCCAGTGCATCATGGGAACAGGGCAGACCAAACTACCAAGCCAATTCTTTACTGGAAAGGAAACAAGCTTCCGGGGACCGGTTTCTGGCATTACAGCCGTCTTCGGCCCGGCTTGCTTGAATCCTGATGGTGCAGTGAGCAAGGGACTCACATCTGAGCATACCCTTCCACACTTGTGGTGGCCAAAACGATTCAAAAGGGGGTGGTGATGGACAGAGTATTTGAATTAAGCAGAACACTCCTACCCAGTCAAAAGATCAGGGCTTGATCCATCACCGTTTTTTTAGCTCACTGCACCATCCCAGTTCAGAACCTGGCTACATGCAAATTAGTCTGACCCTGGCCCAGTGCATCATGGGAACAGGGCAGACCAAACTACCAAGCCAATTCTTTACTGGAAAGGAAACAAGCTTCCGGGGACCGGTTTCTGGCATTACAGCCGTCTTCGGCCCGGCTTGCTTGAATCCTGATGGTGCAGTGTGCAAGGGACTCACATCTGAGCATACCCTTCCACACTTGTGGTGGCCAAAACGATTTATAAGGGGGTGGTGATGGACAGAGTATCTGAATTAAGCAGAACACTCCTACCCAGTCAAAAGATCAGGGCTTGATCCATCACCGTTTTTTAGCTCACTGCACCATCCCAGTTCAGAACCTGGCTACATGCAAATTAGTCTGACCCTGGCCCAGTGCATCATGGGAACAGGGCAGAACAAACTACCAAGCCAATTCTTTACTGGAAAGGAAACAAGCTTCCGGGGACCGGTTTCTGGCATTACAGCCGTCTTCGGCCCGGCTTGCTTGAATCCTGATGGTGCAGTGAGCAAGGGACTCACATCTGAGCATACCCTTCCACACTTGTGGTGGCCAAAACGATTCAAAAGGGGGTGGTGATGGACAGAGTATCTGAATTAAGCAGAACACTCCTACTCAGTCAAAAGATCAGGGCTTGATCCATCACCGTTTTTTAGCTCACTGCACCATCCCAGTTCTGAACTTGGCTACATGCAAATTAGTCTGACCCTGGCCCAGTGCATCATGGGAACAGGGCAGACCAAACTACCAAGCCAATTCTTTACTGGAAAGGAAACAAGCTTCCGGGGACCGGTTTCTGGCATTACAGCCGTCTTCGGCCCGGCTTGCTTGAATCCTGATGGTGCAGTGAGCAAGGGACTCACATCTGAGCATACCCTTCCACACTTGTGGTGGCCAAAACGATTCAAAGGGGGGTGGTGATGGACAGAGTATTTGAATTAAGCAGAACACTCCTACCCAGTCAAAAGATCAGGGCTTGATCCATCACCGTTTTTTTTAGCTCACTGCACCATCCCAGTTCAGAACCTGGCTACATGCAAATTAGTCTGACCCTGGCCCAGTGCATCATGGGAACAGGGCAGACCAAACTACCAAGCCAATTCTTTACTGGAAAGGAAACAAGCTTCCGGGGACCGGTTTCTGGCATTACAGCCGTCTTCGGCCCGGCTTGCTTGAATCCTGATGGTGCAGTGTGCAAGGGACTCACATCTGAGCATACCCTTCCACACTTGTGGTGGCCAAAACGATTTATAAGGGGGTGGTGATGGACAGAGTATCTGAATTAAGCAGAACACTCCTACCCAGTCAAAAGATCAGGGCTTGATCCATCACCGTATTTTAGCTCACTGCACCATCTCAGTTCAGCACCTGGCTACATGCAAATTAGTCTGACCCTGGCCCAGTGCATCATGGGAACAGGGCAGACCAAACTACCAAGCCAATACTTTACTGGAAAGGAAACAAGCTTCCAGGAGACCGGTTTCTGGCATTACAGCCGTCTTCGGCCCAGCTTGCTTGAATCCTGATGGTGCAGTGAGCAAGGGACTCACATCTGAGCATACCCTTCCACACTTGTGGTGGCCAAAACAATTCAAAAGGGGGTGGTGATGGACAGAGTATCTGAATTAAGCAGAACACTCCTACCCGGTCAAAAGATCAGGGCTTGATCCATCACCGTTTTTTAGCTCACTGCACCATCCCAGTTCAGAACCTGGCTACATGCAAATTAGTCTGACCCTGGCCCAGTGCATCATGGGAACAGGGCAGACCAAACTACCAAGCCAATTCTTTACTGGAAAGGAAAATAGCTTCCGGGGACCGGTTTCTGGCATTTCAGCCGTCTTCGGCCCGGCTTGCTTGAATCCTGATGGTGCAGTGAGCAAGGGACTCACATCTGAGCATACCCTTCCACACTTGTGGTGGCCAAAACGATTTAAAAGGGGGTGGTGATGGACAGAGTATCTGAATTAAGCAGAACACTCCTACTCAGTCAAAAGATCAGGGCTTTATCCATCACCGTTTTTTAGCTCACTGCACCATCCCAGTTCTGAACTTGGCTACATGCAAATTAGTCTGACCCTGGCCCGGTGCATCATGGGAACAGGGCAGACCAAACTACCAAGCCAATTCTTTACTGGAAAGGAAACAAGCTTCCGGGGACCGGTTTCTGGCATTACAGCCGTCTTCGGCCCGGCTTGCTTGAATCCTGATGGTGCAGTGAGCAATTGACTCACATCTGAGCATACCCTTCCACACTTGTGGTGGCCAAAACGATTCAAAAGGGGGTGGTGATGGACAGAGTATCTGAATTAAGCAGAACACTCCTACCCAGTCAAAAGATCAGGGCTTGATCCATCACTGTTTTTTTAGCTCACTGCACCATCCCAGTTCAGAACCTGGCTACATGCAAATTAGTCTGACCCTGGCCCAGTGCATCATGGGAACAGGGCAGACCAAACTACCAAGCCAATTCTTTACTGGAAAGGAAACAAGCTTCCGGGGACCGGTTTCTGGCATTACAGCCGTCTTCGGCCCGGCTTGCTTCAATCCTGATGGTGCAGTGTGCAAGGGACTCACATCTGAGCATACCCTTCCACACTTGTGGTGGCCAAAACGATTTATAAGGGGGTGGTGATGGACAGAGTATCTGAATTAAGCAGAACACTCCTACCCAGTCAAAAGATCAGGGCTTGATCCATCACCGTTTTTTAGCTCACTGCACCATCCCAGTTCAGAACCTGGCTACATGCAAATTAGACTGACCCTGGCCCAGTGCATCATGGGAACAGGGCAGACCAAACTACCAAGCCAATTCTTTACTGGAAAGGAAACAAGCTTCCGGGGACAGGTTTCTGGCATTACAGCAGTCTTCGGCCCGGCTTGCTTGAATCCTGATGGTGCAGTGAGCAAGGGACTCACATCTGAGCATACCCTTCGACACTTGTGGTGGCCAAAACGATTCAAAAGGGGGTGGTGATGGACAGAGTTTCTCAATTAAGCAGAACACTCCTACCCAGTCAAAAGATCAGGGCTTCATCCATCACCGTTTTTTTAGCTCACTGCACCGTCCCAGTTCAGAACCTGGCTACATGCAAATTAGTCTGACCCTGGCCCAGTGCATCATGGGAACAGGGCAGACTAAACTACCAAGTCAATTCTTTACTGGAAAGGAAACAAGCTTCCGGGAACCGGTTTCTGGCATTACAGCCGTCTTCGGCCCGGCTTGCTTGAATCCTGATGGTGCAGTGAGCAAGGGACTCACATCTGAGCATACCCTTCCACACTTGTGGTGGCCAAAATGATTCAAAAGGGGGTGGTGATGGACAGAGTATCTGAATTAAGAAGAACACTCCTTCCCAGTCAAAAGATCAGGGCTTGATCCATCACCGTTTTTTAGCTCACTGCACCATCCCAGTTCAGAATCTGGATACATGCAAATTAGTCTGACCCTGGCCCAGTGCATCATGGGAACAGGGCAGACCAAACTACCAAGCCAATTCTTTACTGGAAAGGAAACAAGCTTCCGGGGACCGGTTTCTGGCATTACAGCCGTCTTCAGCCCGGCTTGCTTGAATCCTGATGGTGCAGTGAGCAAGGGACTCACATCTGAGCATACCCTTCCACACTTGTGGTGGCCAAAACGATTCAAAAGGGGGTGGTGATGGACAGAGTATCTGAATTAAGCAGAACACTCCTACCAAGTCAAAAGATCAGGGCTTGATCCATCACCGTTTTTTTAGCTCACTGCACCATCCCAGTTCAGAACCTGGCTACATGCAAATTAGTCTGACCCTGGCCCAGTGCATCATGGGAACAGGGCAGACCAAACTACCAAGCCAATTCTTTACTGGAAAGGAAAGAAGCTTCCGGGGACCGGTTTCTGACATTACAGTAGTCTTCGGCCCGGCTTGCTTGAATCCGGATGGTGCAGTGAGCAAGGGACTCACATCTGAGCACACCCTTCCACACTTGTGATGGCCAAAACAATTCAAAAGGGGGTGGTGATGGACAGAGTATCTGAATTAAGCAGAACACTCCTACCCAGTCAAAAGATCAGGGCTTGAGCAATCACCGTTTTTTAGCTCACTGCACCATCCTGGTTCAGAACCTGGCTAAATGCAAATTAGTCTGACCCTGGCCCAGTGCATCATGGGAACAGGGCAGACCAAACTACCAAGCCAATTCTTTACTGGAAAGGAAACAAGCTTCCGGGGACAGGTTTCTGGCATTACAGCCGTCTTCGGCCCGGCTTGCTTCAATCCTGATGGTGCAGTGTGCAAGGGACTCACATCTGAGCATACCCTTCCACACTTGTGGTGGCCAAAACGATTTATAAGGGGGTGGTGATGGACAGAGTATCTGAATTAAGCAGAACACTCCTACCCAGTCAAAAGATCAGGGCTTGATCCATCACCGTTTTTTAGCTCACTGCACCATCCCAGTTCAGAACCTGGCTACATGCAAATTAGACTGACCCTGGCCCAGTGCATCATGGGAACAGGGCAGACCAAACTACCAAGCCAATTCTTTACTGGAAAGGAAACAAGCTTCCGGGGACAGGTTTCTGGCATTACAGCAGTCTTCGGCCCGGCTTGCTTGAATCCTGATGGTGCAGTGAGCAAGGGACTCACATCTGAGCATACCCTTCGACACTTGTGGTGGCCAAAACGATTCAAAAGGGGGTGGTGATGGACAGAGTTTCTCAATTAAGCAGAACACTCCTACCCAGTCAAAAGATCAGGGCTTCATCCATCACCGTTTTTTTAGCTCACTGCACCGTCCCAGTTCAGAACCTGGCTACATGCAAATTAGTCTGACCCTGGCCCAGTGCATCATGGGAACAGGGCAGACTAAACTACCAAGTCAATTCTTTACTGGAAAGGAAACAAGCTTCCGGGAACCGGTTTCTGGCATTACAGCCGTCTTCGGCCCGGCTTGCTTGAATCCTGATGGTGCAGTGAGCAAGGGACTCACATCTGAGCATACCCTTCCACACTTGTGGTGGCCAAAACGATTCAAAAGGGGGTGGTGATGGACAGAGTATCTGAATTAAGAAGAACACTCCTTCCCAGTCAAAAGATCAGGGCTTGATCCATCACCGTTTTTTAGCTCACTGCACCATCCCAGTTCAGAATCTGGATACATGCAAATTAGTCTGACCCTGGCCCAGTGCATCATGGGAACAGGGCAGACCAAACTACCAAGCCAATTCTTTACTGGAAAGGAAACAAGCTTCCGGGGACCGGTTTCTGGCATTACAGCCGTCTTCAGCCCGGCTTGCTTGAATCCTGATGGTGCAGTGAGCAAGGGACTCACATCTGAGCATACCCTTCCACACTTGTGGTGGCCAAAACGATTCAAAAGGGGGTGGTGATGGACAGAGTATCTGAATTAAGCAGAACACTCCTACCAAGTCAAAAGATCAGGGCTTGATCCATCACCGTTTTTTTAGCTCACTGCACCATCCCAGTTCAGAACCTGGCTACATGCAAATTAGTCTGACCTTGGCCCAGTGCATCATGGGAACAGGGCAGACCAAACTACCAAGCCAATTCTTTACTGGAAAAGAAAGAAGCTTCCGGGGACCGGTTTCTGACATTACAGTAGTCTTCGGCCCGGCTTGCTTGAATCCGGATGGTGCAGTGAGCAAGGGACTCACATCTGAGCACACCCTTCCACACTTGTGGTGGCCAAAACAATTCAAAAGGGGGTGGTGATGGACAGAGTATCTGAATTAAGCAGAACACTCCTACCCAGTCAAAAGATCAGGGCTTGAGCAATCACCGTTTTTTAGCTCACTGCACCATCCTAGTTCAGAACCTGGCTAAATGCAAATTAGTCTGACCCTGGCCCAGTGCATCATGGGAACAGGGCAGACCAAACTACCAAGCCAATTCTTTACTGGAAAGGAAACAAGCTTCCGGGGACAGGTTTCTGGCATTACAGCCGTCTTCGGCCAGGCTTGCTTGAATCCTGATGGTGCAGTGAGCAAGGGACTCACATCTGAGCATACCCTTCCACACTTGTGGTGACCAAAACGATTCAAAAGGGGGTGGTGATGGACAGAGTATCTGAATTAAGAAGAACACTCCTACCCAGTCAAAAGATCAGGGCTTGATCCATCACCGTTTTTCAGCTCACTGCACCATCCCAGTTCAGAATCTGGCTACATGCAAATTAGTCTGACCCTGGCCCAGTGCATCATGGGAACAGGGCAGACCAAACTACCAAGCCAATTCTTTACTGGAAAGGAAACAAGCTTCCGGGGACCGGTTTCTGGCATTACAGCCGTCTTCGGCCCGGCTTGCTTGAATCCTGATGGTGCAGTGAGCAAGGGACTCACATCTGAGCATACCCTTCCACACTTGTGGTGGCCAAAACGATTCAAAAGGGGGTGGTGATGGACAGAGTATCTGAATTAAGCAGAACACTCCTACCCAGTCAAAAGATCAGGGCTTGATCCATCACCGTTTTTTAGCTCACTGCACCATCCCAGTTCTGAACCTGGCTACATGCAAATTAGTCTGACACTGGCCCAGTGCATCATGGGAACAGGGCAGACCAAACTACCAAGCCAATTCTTTACTGGAAAGGAAACAAGCTTCCGGGGACCGGTTTCTGGCATTACAGCCGTCTTCGGTCCGGCTTGCTTGAATCCTGATGGTGCAGTGAGCAAGGGACTCACATCTGAGCACACCCTTTCACACTTGTGGTGGCCAAAACAATTCAAAAGGGGGTGGTGATGGACAGAGTATCTGAATTAAGCAGAACACTCCTACCCAGTCAAAAGATCAGGGCTTGATCCATCACCGTTTTTTAGCTCACTGCACCATCCCAGTTCAGAACCTGGCTACATGCAAATTAGTCTGACCCTGGCCCAGTGCATCATGGGAACAGGGCAGACCAAACTACCAAGCCAATTCTTTACTGGAAAGGAAACAAGCTTCCGGGGACAGATTTCTGGCATTACAGCCGTCTTCGGCCTGGCTTGCTTCAATCCTGATGGTGCAGTGAGCAAGGGACTCACATCTGAGCATACCCTTCCACACTTGTGGTGGCCAAAACGATTCAAAAGGGGGTGGTGCTGGACAGAGTATCTCAATTAAGCAGAACACTCCTACCCAGTCAAAAGATCAGGGCTTCATCCATCACCGTTTTTTAGCTCACTGCACCATCCCAGTTCAGAACCTGGCTACATGCAAATTAGTCTGACCCTGGCCCAGTGTATCATGGGAACAGGGCAGACCAAACTACCAAGCCAATTCTTTACTGGAAAGGAAACAAGCTTCCGGGGACCGGTTTCTGGCATTACAGCCGTCTTCGGCCCGGCTTGCTTGAATCCTGATGGTGCAGTGTGCAAGGGACTCACATCTGAGCATACCCTTCCACACTTGTGGTGGCCAAAACAATTCAAAAGGGGGTGGTGATGGACAGCGTATCTGAATTAAGCAGAACACTCCTACCCAGTCAAAAGATCAGGGCTTGATCCATCACCGTATTTTAGCTCACTGCACCATCCCAGTTCAGAACCTGGCTACATGCAAATTAGTCTGACCCTGGCCCAGTGCATCATGGGAACAGGGCAGACCAAACTACCAAGACAATTCTTTACTGGAAAGGAAAATAGCTTCCGGGGACCGGTTTCTGGCATTACAGCCGTCTTCGGCCCGGCTTGCTTGAATCCTGATGGTGCAGTGAGCAAGGGACTCACATCTGAGCATACCCTTCCACACTTGTGGTGGCCAAACGATTTAAAAGGGGGTGGTGATGGACAGAGTATCTGAATTAAGCAGAACACTCCTACTCAGTCAAAAGATCAGGGCTTGATCCATCACCGTTTTTTAGCTCACTGCACCATCCCAGTTCTGAACTTGGCTACATGCAAATTAGTCTGACCCTGGCCCAGTGCATCATGGGAACAGGGCAGACCAAACTACCAAGCCAATTCTTTACTGGAAAGGAAACAAGCTTCCGGGGACCGGTTTATGGCATTACAGCCGTCTTCGGCCCGGCTTGCTTCAATTCTGATGGTGCAGTGTGCAAGGGACTCACATCTGAGCATACCCTTCCACACTTGTGGTGGCCAAAACGATTTATAAGGGGGTGGTGATGGACAGAGTATCTGAATTAAGCAGAACACTCCTACCCAGTCAAAAGATCAGGGCTTGATCCATCACCGTTTTTTAGCTCACTGCACCATCCCAGTTCAGAACCTGGCTACATGCAAATTAGACTGACCCTGGCCCAGTGCATCATGGGAACAGGGCAGACCAAACTACCAAGCCAATTCTTTACTGGAAAGGAAACAAGCTTCCGGGGACAGGTTTCTGGCATTAAAGCAGTCTTCGGCCCGGCTTGCTTGAATCCTGATGGTGCAGTGAGCAAGGGACTCACATCTGAGCATACCCTTCTACACTTGTGGTGGCCAAAACGATTCAAAAGGGGGTGGTGATGGACAGAGTTTCTCAATTAAGCAGAACACTCCTACCCAGTCAAAAGATCAGGGCATCATCCATCACCGTTTTTTTAGCTCACTGCACCGTCCCAGTTCAGAACCTGGCTACATGCAAATTAGTCTGACCCTGGCCCAGTGCATCATGGGAACAGGGCAGACTAAACTACCAAGTCAATTCTTTACTGGAAAGGAAACAAGCTTCCGGGAACCGGTTTCTGGCATTACAGCCGTCTTCGGCCCGGCTTGCTTGAATCCTGATGGTGCAGTGAGCAAGGGACTCACATCTGAGCATACCCTTCCACACTTGTGGTGGCCAAAACGATTCAAAAGGGGGTGGTGATGGACAGAGTATCTGAATTAAGAAGAACACTCCTTCCCAGTCAAAAGATCAGGGCTTGATCCATCACCGTTTTTTAGCTCACTGCACCATCCCAGTTCAGAATCTGGATACATGCAAATTAGTCTGACACTGGCCCAGTGCATCATGGGAACAGGGCAGACCAAACTACCAAGCCAATTCTTTACTGGAAAGGAAACAAGCTTCCGGGGACCGGTTTCTGGCATTACAGCCGTCTTCGGCCCGGCTTGCTTGAATCCTGATGGTGCAGTGAGCAAGGGACTCACATCTGAGCATACCCTTCCACACTTGTGGTGGCCAAAACGATTCAAAAGGGGGTGGTGATGGACAGAGTATCTGAATTAAGCAGAACACTCCTACCAAGTCAAAAGATCAGGGCTTGATCCATCACCGTTTTTTTAGCTCACTGCACCATCCCAGTTCAGAACCTGGCTACATGCAAATTAGTCTGACCCTGGCCCAGTGCATCATGGGAACAGGGCAGACCAAACTACCAAGCCAATTCTTTACTGGAAAGGAAAGAAGCTTCCGGGGACCGGTTTCTGACATTACAGTAGTCTTCGGCCCGGCTTGCTTGAATCCTGATGGTGCAGTGAGCAAGGGACTCACATCTGAGCACACCCTTCCACACTTGTGGTGGCCAAAACAATTCAAAAGGGGGTGGTGATGGACAGAGTATCTGAATTAAGCAGAACACTCCTACCCAGTCAAAAGATCAGGGCTTGATCCATCACCGTTTTTTTTAGCTCACTGCACCATCCCAGTTCAGAACCTGGCTACATGCAAATTAGTCTGACCCTGGCCCAGTGCATCATGGGAACAGGGCAGACCAAACTACCAAGCCAATTCTTTACTGGAAAGGAAACAAGCTTCCGGGGACCGGTTTCTGGCATTACAGCCGTCTTCGGCCCGGCTTGCTTGAATCCTGATGGTGCAGTGTGCAAGGGACTCACATCTGAGCATACCCTTCCACACTTGTGGTGGCCAAAACGATTTATAAGGGGGTGGTGATGGACAGAGTATCTGAATTAAGCAGAACACTCCTACCCAGTCAAAAGATCAGGGCTTGATCCATCACCGTATTTTAGCTCACTGCACCATCCCAGTTCAGCACCTGGCTACATGCAAATTAGTCTGACCCTGGCCCAGTGCATCATGGGAACAGGGCAGACCAAACTACCAAGCCAATACTTTACTGGAAAGGAAACAAGCTTCCAGGAGACCGGTTTCTGGCATTACAGCCGTCTTCGGCCCAGCTTGCTTGAATCCTGATGGTGCAGTGAGCAAGGGACTCACATCTGAGCATACCCTTCCACACTTGTGGTGGCCAAAACAATTCAAAAGGGGGTGGTGATGGACAGAGTATCTGAATTAAGCAGAACACTCCTACCCGGTCAAAAGATCAGGGCTTGATCCATCACCGTTTTTTAGCTCACTGCACCATCCCAGTTCAGAACCTGGCTACATGCAAATTAGTCTGACCCTGGCCCAGTGCATCATGGGAACAGGGCAGACCAAACTACCAAGCCAATTCTTTACTGGAAAGGAAAATAGCTTCCGGGGACCGGTTTCTGGCATTACAGCCGTCTTCGGCCCGGCTTGCTTGAATCCTGATGGTGCAGTGAGCAAGGGACTCACATCTGAGCATACCCTTCCACACTTGTGGTGGCCAAAACGATTTAAAAGGGGGTGGTGATGGACAGAGTATCTGAATTAAGCAGAACACTCCTACTCAGTCAAAAGATCAGGGCTTTATCCATCACCGTTTTTTAGCTCACTGCACCATCCCAGTTCTGAACTTGGCTACATGCAAATTAGTCTGACCCTGGCCCGGTGCATCATGGGAACAGGGCAGACCAAACTACCAAGCCAATTCTTTACTGGAAAGGAAACAAGCTTCCGGGGACCGGTTTCTGGCATTACAGCCGTCTTCGGCCCGGCTTGCTTGAATCCTGATGGTGCAGTGAGCAATTGACTCACATCTGAGCATACCCTTCCACACTTGTGGTGGCCAAAACGATTCAAAAGGGGGTGGTGATGGACAGAGTATCTGAATTAAGCAGAACACTCCTACCCAGTCAAAAGATCAGGGCTTGATCCATCACTGTTTTTTTAGCTCACTGCACCATCCCAGTTCAGAACCTGGCTACATGCAAATTAGTCTGACCCTGGCCCAGTGCATCATGGGAACAGGGCAGACCAAACTACCAAGCCAATTCTTTACTGGAAAGGAAACAAGCTTCCGGGGACCGGTTTCTGGCATTACAGCCGTCTTCGGCCCGGCTTGCTTCAATCCTGATGGTGCAGTGTGCAAGGGACTCACATCTGAGCATACCCTTCCACACTTGTGGTGGCCAAAACGATTTATAAGGGGGTGGTGATGGACAGAGTATCTGAATTAAGCAGAACACTCCTACCCAGTCAAAAGATCAGGGCTTGATCCATCACCGTTTTTTAGCTCACTGCACCATCCCAGTTCAGAACCTGGCTACATGCAAATTAGACTGACCCTGGCCCAGTGCATCATGGGAACAGGGCAGACCAAACTACCAAGCCAATTCTTTACTGGAAAGGAAACAAGCTTCCGGGGACAGGTTTCTGGCATTACAGCAGTCTTCGGCCCGGCTTGCTTGAATCCTGATGGTGCAGTGAGCAAGGGACTCACATCTGAGCATACCCTTCGACACTTGTGGTGGCCAAAACGATTCAAAAGGGGGTGGTGATGGACAGAGTTTCTCAATTAAGCAGAACACTCCTACCCAGTCAAAAGATCAGGGCTTCATCCATCACCGTTTTTTTAGCTCACTGCACCGTCCCAGTTCAGAACCTGGCTACATGCAAATTAGTCTGACCCTGGCCCAGTGCATCATGGGAACAGGGCAGACTAAACTACCAAGTCAATTCTTTACTGGAAAGGAAACAAGCTTCCGGGAACCGGTTTCTGGCATTACAGCCGTCTTCGGCCCGGCTTGCTTGAATCCTGATGGTGCAGTGAGCAAGGGACTCACATCTGAGCATACCCTTCCACACTTGTGGTGGCCAAAACGATTCAAAAGGGGGTGGTGATGGACAGAGTATCTGAATTAAGAAGAACACTCCTTCCCAGTCAAAAGATCAGGGCTTGATCCATCACCGTTTTTTAGCTCACTGCACCATCCCAGTTCAGAATCTGGATACATGCAAATTAGTCTGACCCTGGCCCAGTGCATCATGGGAACAGGGCAGACCAAACTACCAAGCCAATTCTTTACTGGAAAGGAAACAAGCTTCCGGGGACCGGTTTCTGGCATTACAGCCGTCTTCAGCCCGGCTTGCTTGAATCCTGATGGTGCAGTGAGCAAGGGACTCACATCTGAGCATACCCTTCCACACTTGTGGTGGCCAAAACGATTCAAAAGGGGGTGGTGATGGACAGAGTATCTGAATTAGGCAGAACACTCCTACCAAGTCAAAAGATCAGGGCTTGATCCATCACCGTTTTTTTAGCTCACTGCACCATCCCAGTTCAGAACCTGGCTACATGCAAATTAGTCTGACCCTGGCCCAGTGCATCATGGGAACAGGGCAGACCAAACTACCAAGCCAATTCTTTACTGGAAAGGAAAGAAGCTTCCGGGGACCGGTTTCTGACATTACAGTAGTCTTCGGCCCGGCTTGCTTGAATCCGGATGGTGCAGTGAGCAAGGGACTCACATCTGAGCACACCCTTCCACACTTGTGGTGGCCAAAACAATTCAAAAGGGGGTGGTGATGGACAGAGTATCTGAATTAAGCAGAACACTCCTACCCAGTCAAAAGATCAGGGCTTGAGCAATCACCGTTTTTTAGCTCACTGCACCATCCTGGTTCAGAACCTGGCTAAATGCAAATTAGTCTGACCCTGGCCCAGTGCATCATGGGAACAGGGCAGACCAAACTACCAAGCCAATTCTTTACTGGAAAGGAAACAAGCTTCCGGGGACAGGTTTCTGGCATTACAGCCGTCTTCGGCCCGGCTTGCTTCAATCCTGATGGTGCAGTGTGCAAGGGACTCACATCTGAGCATACCCTTCCACACTTGTGGTGGCCAAAACGATTTATAAGGGGGTGGTGATGGACAGAGTATCTGAATTAAGCAGAACACTCCTACCCAGTCAAAAGATCAGGGCTTGATCCATCACCGTTTTTTAGCACACTGCACCATCCCAGTTCAGAACCTGGCTACATGCAAATTAGACTGACCCTGGCCCAGTGCATCATGGGAACAGGGCAGACCAAACTACCAAGCCAATTCTTTACTGGAAAGGAAACAAGCTTCCGGGGACAGGTTTCTGGCATTACAGCAGTCTTCGGCCCGGCTTGCTTGAATCCTGATGGTGCAGTGAGCAAGGGACTCACATCTGAGCATACCCTTCGACACTTGTGGTGGCCAAAACGATTCAAAAGGGGGTGGTGATGGACAGAGTTTCTCAATTAAGCAGAACACTCCTACCCAGTCAAAAGATCAGGGCTTCATCCATCACCGTTTTTTTAGCTCACTGCACCGTCCCAGTTCAGAACCTGGCTACATGCAAATTAGTCTGACCCTGGCCCAGTGCATCATGGGAACAGGGCAGACTAAACTACCAAGTCAATTCTTTACTGGAAAGGAAACAAGCTTCCGGGAACCGGTTTCTGGCATTACAGCCGTCTTCGGCCCGGCTTGCTTGAATCCTGATGGTGCAGTGAGCAAGGGACTCACATCTGAGCATACCCTTCCACACTTGTGGTGGCCAAAACGATTCAAAAGGGGGTGGTGATGGACAGAGTATCTGAATTAAGAAGAACACTCCTTCCCAGTCAAAAGATCAGGGCTTGATCCATCACCGTTTTTTAGCTCACTGCACCATCCCAGTTCAGAATCTGGATACATGCAAATTAGTCTGACCCTGGCCCAGTGCATCATGGGAACAGGGCAGACCAAACTACCAAGCCAATTCTTTACTGGAAAGGAAAGAAGCTTCCGGGGACCGGTTTCTGACATTACAGTAGTCTTCGGCCCGGCTTGCTTGAATCCGGATGGTGCAGTGAGCAAGGGACTCACATCTGAGCACACCCTTCCACACTTGTGGTGGCCAAAACAATTCAAAAGGGGGTGGTGATGGACAGAGTATCTGAATTAAGCAGAACACTCCTACCCAGTCAAAAGATCAGGGCTTGAGCAATCACCGTTTTTTAGCTCACTGCACCATCCTAGTTCAGAACCTGGCTAAATGCAAATTAGTCTGACCCTGGCCCAGTGCATCATGGGAACAGGGCAGACCAAACTACCAAGCCAATTCTTTACTGGAAAGGAAACAAGCTTCCGGGGACAGGTTTCTGGCATTACAGCCGTCTTCGGCCAGGCTTGCTTGAATCCTGATGGTGCAGTGAGCAAGGGACTCACATCTGAGCATACCCTTCCACACTTGTGGTGGCCAAAACGATTCAAAAGGGGGTGGTGATGGACAGAGTATCTGAATTAAGAAGAACACTCCTACCCAGTCAAAAGATCAGGGCTTGATCCATCACCGTTTTTTAGCTCACTGCACCATCCCAGTTCAGAATCTGGCTACATGCAAATTAGTCTGACCCTGGCCCAGTGCATCATGGGAACAGGGCAGACCAAACTACCAAGCCAATTCTTTACTGGAAAGGAAACAAGCTTCCGGGGACCGGTTTCTGGCATTACAGCCGTCTTCGGCCCGGCTTGCTTGAATCCTGATGGTGCAGTGAGCAAGGGACTCACATCTGAGCATACCCTTCCACACTTGTGGTCGCCAAAACGATTCAAAAGGGGGTGGTGATGGACAGAGTATCTGAATTAAGCAGAACACTCCTACCCAGTCAAAAGATCAGGGCTTGATCCATCACCGTTTTTTAGCTCACTGCACCATCCCAGTTCTGAACCTGGCTACATGCAAATTAGTCTGACACTGGCCCAGTGCATCATGGGAACAGGGCAGACCAAACTACCAAGCCAATTCTTTACTGGAAAGGAAACAAGCTTCCGGGGACCGGTTTCTGGCATTACAGCCGTCTTCGGTCCGGCTTGCTTGAATCCTGATGGTGCAGTGAGCAAGGGACTCACATCTGAGCACACCCTTTCACACTTGTGGTGGCCAAAACAATTCAAAAGGGGGTGGTGATGGACAGAGTATCTGAATTAAGCAGAACACTCCTACCCAGTCAAAAGATCAGGGCTTGATCCATCACCGTTTTTTAGCTCACTGCACCATCCCAGTTCAGAACCTGGCTACATGCAAATTAGTCTGACCCTGGCCCAGTGCATCATGGGAACAGGGCAGACCAAACTACCAAGCCAATTCTTTACTGGAAAGGAAACAAGCTTCCGGGGACAGGTTTCTGGCATTACAGCCGTCTTCGGCCTGGCTTGCTTCAATCCTGATGGTGCAGTGAGCAAGGGACTCACATCTGAGCATACCCTTCCACACTTGTGGTGGCCAAAACGATTCAAAAGGGGGTGGTGCTGGACAGAGTATCTCAATTAAGCAGAACACTCCTACCCAGTCAAAAGATCAGGGCTTCATCCATCACCGTTTTTTAGCTCACTGCACCATCCCAGTTCAGAACCTGGCTACATGCAAATTAGTCTGACCCTGGCCCAGTGCATCATGGGAACAGGGCACACCAAACTACCAAGCCAATTCTTTACTGGAAAGGAAACAAGCTTCCGGGGACCGGTTTCTGGCATTACAGCCGTCTTCGGCCCGGCTTGCTTGAATCCTGATGGTGCAGTGTGCAAGGGACTCACATCTGAGCATACCCTTCCACACTTGTGGTGGCCAAAACAATTCAAAAGGGGGTGGTGATGGACAGCGTATCTGAATTAAGCAGAACACTCCTACCCAGTCAAAAGATCAGGGCTTGATCCATCACCGTATTTTAGCTCACTGCACCATCCCAGTTCAGAACCTGGCTACATGCAAATTAGTCTGACCCTGGCCCAGTGCATCATGGGAACAGGGCAGACCAAACTACCAAGACAATTCTTTACTGGAAAGGAAAATAGCTTCCGGGGACCGGTTTCTGGCATTACAGCCGTCTTCGGCCCGGCTTGCTTGAATCCTGATGGTGCAGTGAGCAAGGGACTCACATCTGAGCATACCCTTCCACACTTGTGGTGGCCAAACGATTTAAAAGGGGGTGGTGATGGACAGAGTATCTGAATTAAGCAGAACACTCCTACTCAGTCAAAAGATCAGGGCTTGATCCATCACCGTTTTTTAGCTCACTGCACCATCCCAGTTCTGAACTTGGCTACATGCAAATTAGTCTGACCCTGGCCCGGTGCATCATGGGAACAGGGCAGACCAAACTACCAAGCCAATTCTTTACTGGAAAGGAAACAAGCTTCCGGGGACCGGTTTCTGGCATTACAGCCGTCTTCGGCCCGGCTTGCTTGAATCCTGATGGTGCAGTGAGCAATTGACTCACATCTGAGCATACCCTTCCACACTTGTGGTGGCCAAAACGATTCAAAAGGGGGTGGTGATGGACAGAGTATCTGAATTAAGCAGAACACTCCTACCCAGTCAAAAGATCAGGGCTTGATCCATCACTGTTTTTTTAGCTCACTGCACCATCCCAGTTCAGAACCTGGCTACATGCAAATTAGTCTGACCCTGGCCCAGTGCATCATGGGAACAGGGCAGACCAAACTACCAAGCCAATTCTTTACTGGAAAGGAAACAAGCTTCCGGGGACCGGTTTATGGCATTACAGCCGTCTTCGGCCCGGCTTGCTTCAATTCTGATGGTGCAGTGTGCAAGGGACTCACATCTGAGCATACCCTTCCACACTTGTGGTGGCCAAAACGATTTATAAGGGGGTGGTGATGGACAGAGTATCTGAATTAAGCAGAACACTCCTACCCAGTCAAAAGATCAGGGCTTGATCCATCACCGTTTTTTAGCTCACTGCACCATCCCAGTTCAGAACCTGGCTACATGCAAATTAGACTGACCCTGGCCCAGTGCATCATGGGAACAGGGCAGACCAAACTACCAAGCCAATTCTTTACTGGAAAGGAAACAAGCTTCCGGGGACAGGTTTCTGGCATTAAAGCAGTCTTCGGCCCGGCTTGCTTGAATCCTGATGGTGCAGTGAGCAAGGGACTCACATCTGAGCATACCCTTCTACACTTGTGGTGGCCAAAACGATTCAAAAGGGGGTGGTGATGGACAGAGTTTCTCAATTAAGCAGAACACTCCTACCCAGTCAAAAGATCAGGGCATCATCCATCACCGTTTTTTTAGCTCACTGCACCGTCCCAGTTCAGAACCTGGCTACATGCAAATTAGTCTGACCCTGGCCCAGTGCATCATGGGAACAGGGCAGACTAAACTACCAAGTCAATTCTTTACTGGAAAGGAAACAAGCTTCCGGGAACCGGTTTCTGGCATTACAGCCATCTTCGGCCCGGCTTGCTTGAATCCTGATGGTGCAGTGAGCAAGGGACTCACATCTGAGCATACCCTTCCACACTTGTGGTGGCCAAAACGATTCAAAAGGGGGTGGTGATGGACAGAGTATCTGAATTAAGAAGAACACTCCTTCCCAGTCAAAAGATCAGGGCTTGATCCATCACCGTTTTTTAGCTCACTGCACCATCCCAGTTCAGAATCTGGATACATGCAAATTAGTCTGACACTGGCCCAGTGCATCATGGGAACAGGGCAGACCAAACTACCAAGCCAATTCTTTACTGGAAAGGAAACAAGCTTCCGGGGACCGGTTTCTGGCATTACAGCCGTCTTCGGCCCGGCTTGCTTGAATCCTGATGGTGCAGTGAGCAAGGGACTCACATCTGAGCATACCCTTCCACACTTGTGGTGGCCAAAACGATTCAAAAGGGGGTGGTGATGGACAGAGTATCTGAATTAAGCAGAACACTCCTACCAAGTCAAAAGATCAGGGCTTGATCCATCACCGTTTTTTTAGCTCACTGCACCATCCCAGTTCAGAACCTGGCTACATGCAAATTAGTCTGACCCTGGCCCAGTGCATCATGGGAACAGGGCAGACCAAACTACCAAGCCAATTCTTTACTGGAAAGGAAAGAAGCTTCCGGGGACCGGTTTCTGACATTACAGTAGTCTTCGGCCCGGCTTGCTTGAATCCTGATGGTGCAGTGAGCAAGGGACTCACATCTGAGCACACCCTTCCACACTTGTGGTGGCCAAAACAATTCAAAAGGGGGTGGTGATGGACAGAGTATCTGAATTAAGCAGAACACTCCTACCCAGTCAAAAGATCAGGGCTTGAGCAATCACCGTTTTTTAGCTCACTGCACCATCCTAGTTCAGAACCTGGCTAAATGCAAATTAGTCTGACCCTGGCCCAGTGCATCATGGGAACAGGGCAGACCAAACTACCAAGCCAATTCTTTACTGGAAAGGAAACAAGCTTCCGGGGACAGGTTTCTGGCATTACAGCCGTCTTCAGCCAGGCTTGCTTGAATCCTGATGGTGCAGTGAGCAAGGGACTCACATCTGAGCATACCCTTCCACACTTGTGGTGGCCAAAACGATTCAAAAGGGGGTGGTGATGGACAGAGTATCTGAATTAAGAAGAACACTCCTACCCAGTCAAAAGATCAGGGCTTGATCCATCACCGTTTTTTAGCTCACTGCACCATCCCAGTTCAGAATCTGGCTACATGCAAATTAGTCTGACCCTGGCCCAGTGCATCATGGGAACAGGGCAGACCAAACTACCAAGCCAATTCTTTACTGGAAAGGAAACAAGCTTCCGGGGACCGGTTTCTGGCATTACAGCCGTCTTCGGCCCGGCTTGCTTGAATCCTGATGGTGCAGTGAGCAAGGGACTCACATCTGAGCATACCCTTCCACACTTGTGGTGGCCAAAACGATTCAAAAGGGGGTGGTGATGGACAGAGTATCTGAATTAAGCAGAACACTCCTACCCAGTCAAAAGATCAGGGCTTGATCCATCACCGTTTTTTAGCTCACTGCACCATCCCAGTTCTGAACCTGGCTACATGCAAATTAGTCTGACACTGGCCCAGTGCATCATGGGAACAGGGCAGACCAAACTACCAAGCCAATTCTTTACTGGAAAGGAAACAAGCTTCCGGGGACCGGTTTCTGGCATTACAGCCGTCTTCGGTCCGGCTTGCTTGAATCCTGATGGTGCAGTGAGCAAGGGACTCACATCTGAGCACACCCTTTCACACTTGTGGTGGCCAAAACAATTCAAAAGGGGGTGGTGATGGACAGAGTATCTGAATTAAGCAGAACACTCCTACCCAGTCAAAAGATCAGGGCTTGATCCATCACTGTTTTTTAGCTCACTGCACCATCCCAGTTCAGAACCTGGCTACATGCAAATTAGTCTGACCCTGGCCCAGTGCATCATGGGAACAGGGCAGACCAAACTACCAAGCCAATTCTTTACTGGAAAGGAAACAAGCTTCCGGGGACAGGTTTCTGGCATTACAGCCGTCTTCGGCCTGGCTTGCTTCAATCCTGATGGTGCAGTGAGCAAGGGACTCACATCTGAGCATACCCTTCCACACTTGTGGTGGCCAAAACGATTCAAAAGGGGGTGGTGCTGGACAGAGTATCTCAATTAAGCAGAACACTCCTACCCAGTCAAAAGATCAGGGCTTCATCCATCACCGTTTTTTAGCTCACTGCACCATCCCAGTTCAGAACCTGGCTACATGCAAATTAGTCTGACCCTGGCCCAGTGCATCATGGGAACAGGGCAGACCAAACTACCAAGCCAATTCTTTACTGGAAAGGAAACAAGCTTCCGGGGACCGGTTTCTGGCATTACAGCCGTCTTCGGCCCGGCTTGCTTGAATCCTGATGGTGCAGTGAGCAAGGGACTCACATCTGAGCATACCCTTCCACACTTGTGGTGGCCAAAACGATTCAAAAGGGGGTGGTGATGGACAGAGTATCTGAATTAAGCAGAACACTCCTACCCAGTCAAAAGATCAGGGCTTGAGCAATCACCGTTTTTTAGCTCACTGCACCATCCTGGTTCAGAACCTGGCTAAATGCAAATTAGTCTGACCCTGGCCCAGTGCATCATGGGAACAGGGCAGACCAAACTACCAAGCCAATTCTTTACTGGAAAGGAAACAAGCTTCCGGGGACAGGTTTCTGGCATTACAGCCGTCTTCGGCCCGGCTTGCTTCAATCCTGATGGTGCAGTGTGCAAGGGACTCACATCTGAGCATACCCTTCCACACTTGTGGTGGCCAAAACGATTTATAAGGGGGTGGTGATGGACAGAGTATCTGAATTAAGCAGAACACTCCTACCCAGTCAAAAGATCAGGGCTTGATCCATCACCGTTTTTTAGCTCACTGCACCATCCCAGTTCAGAACCTGGCTACATGCAAATTAGACTGACCCTGGCCCAGTGCATCATGGGAACAGGGCAGACCAAACTACCAAGCCAATTCTTTACTGGAAAGGAAACAAGCTTCCGGGGACAGGTTTCTGGCATTACAGCAGTCTTCGGCCCGGCTTGCTTGAATCCTGATGGTGCAGTGAGCAAGGGACTCACATCTGAGCATACCCTTCGACACTTGTGGTGGCCAAAACGATTCAAAAGGGGGTGGTGATGGACAGAGTTTCTCAATTAAGCAGAACACTCCTACCCAGTCAAAAGATCAGGGCTTCATCCATCACCGTTTTTTTAGCTCACTGCACCGTCCCAGTTCAGAACCTGGCTACATGCAAATTAGTCTGACCCTGGCCCAGTGCATCATGGGAACAGGGCAGACTAAACTACCAAGTCAATTCTTTACTGGAAAGGAAACAAGCTTCCGGGAACCGGTTTCTGGCATTACAGCCGTCTTCGGCCCGGCTTGCTTGAATCCTGATGGTGCAGTGAGCAAGGGACTCACATCTGAGCATACCCTTCCACACTTGTGGTGGCCAAAACGATTCAAAAGGGGGTGGTGATGGACAGAGTATCTGAATTAAGAAGAACACTCCTTCCCAGTCAAAAGATCAGGGCTTGATCCATCACCGTTTTTTAGCTCACTGCACCATCCCAGTTCAGAATCTGGATACATGCAAATTAGTCTGACCCTGGCCCAGTGCATCATGGGAACAGGGCAGACCAAACTACCAAGCCAATTCTTTACTGGAAAGGAAACAAGCTTCCGGGGACCGGTTTCTGGCATTACAGCCGTCTTCAGCCCGGCTTGCTTGAATCCTGATGGTGCAGTGAGCAAGGGACTCACATCTGAGCATACCCTTCCACACTTGTGGTGGCCAAAACGATTCAAAAGGGGGTGGTGATGGACAGAGTATCTGAATTAAGCAGAACACTCCTACCAAGTCAAAAGATCAGGGCTTGATCCATCACCGTTTTTTTAGCTCACTGCACCATCCCAGTTCAGAACCTGGCTACATGCAAATTAGTCTGACCCTGGCCCAGTGCATCATGGGAACAGGGCAGACCAAACTACCAAGCCAATTCTTTACTGGAAAGGAAAGAAGCTTCCGGGGACCGGTTTCTGACATTACAGTAGTCTTCGGCCCGGCTTGCTTGAATCCGGATGGTGCAGTGAGCAAGGGACTCACATCTGAGCACACCCTTCCACACTTGTGGTGGCCAAAACAATTCAAAAGGGGGTGGTGATGGACAGAGTATCTGAATTAAGCAGAACACTCCTACCCAGTCAAAAGATCAGGGCTTGAGCAATCACCGTTTTTTAGCTCACTGCACCATCCTAGTTCAGAACCTGGCTAAATGCAAATTAGTCTGACCCTGGCCCAGTGCATCATGGGAACAGGGCAGACCAAACTACCAAGCCAATTCTTTACTGGAAAGGAAACAAGCTTCCGGGGACCGGTTTCTGGCATTACAGCCGTCTTCGGCCCGGCTTGCTTGAATCCTGATGGTGCAGTGAGCAAGGGACTCACATCTGAGCATACCCTTCCACACTTGTGGTGGCCAAAACGATTCAAAAGGGGGTGGTGATGGACAGAGTATCTGAATTAAGCAGAACACTCCTACCCAGTCAAAAGATCAGGGCTTGATCCATCACCGTTTTTTAGCTCACTGCACCATCCCAGTTCTGAACCTGGCTACATGCAAATTAGTCTGACACTGGCCCAGTGCATCATGGGAACAGGGCAGACCAAACTACCAATCCAATTCTTTACTGGAAAGGAAACAAGCTTCCGGGGACCGGTTTCTGGCATTACAGCCGTCTTCGGTCCGGCTTGCTTGAATCCTGATGGTGCAGTGAGCAAGGGACTCACATCTGAGCACACCCTTTCACACTTGTGGTGGCCAAAACAATTCAAAAGGGGGTGGTGATGGACAGAGTATCTGAATTAAGCAGAACACTCCTACCCAGTCAAAAGATCAGGGCTTGATCCATCACCGTTTTTTAGCTCACTGCACCATCCCAGTTCAGAACCTGGCTACATGCAAATTAGTCTGACCCTGGCCCAGTGCATCATGGGAACAGGGCAGACCAAACTACCAAGCCAATTCTTTACTGGAAAGGAAACAAGCTTCCGGGGACAGGTTTCTGGCATTACAGCCGTCTTCGGCCTGGCTTGCTTCAATCCTGATGGTGCAGTGAGCAAGGGACTCACATCTGAGCATACCCTTCCACACTTGTGGTGGCCAAAACGATTCAAAAGGGGGTGGTGCTGGACAGAGTATCTCAATTAAGCAGAACACTCCTACCCAGTCAAAAGATCAGGGCTTCATCCATCACCGTTTTTTAGCTCACTGCACCATCCCAGTTCAGAACCTGGCTACATGCAAATTAGTCTGACCCTGGCCCAGTGCATCATGGGAACAGGGCAGACCAAACTACCAAGCCAATTCTTTACTGGAAAGGAAACAAGCTTCCGGGGACCGGTTTCTGGCATTACAGCCGTCTTCGGCCCGGCTTGCTTGAATCCTGATGGTGCAGTGAGCAAGGGACTCACATCTGAGCATACCCTTCCACACTTGTGGTGGCCAAACGATTTAAAAGGGGGTGGTGATGGACAGAGTATCTGAATTAAGCAGAACACTCCTACTCAGTCAAAAGATCAGGGCTTGATCCATCACCGTTTTTTAGCTCACTGCACCATCCCAGTTCTGAACTTGGCTACATGCAAATTAGTCTGACCCTGGCCCGGTGCATCATGGGAACAGGGCAGACCAAACTACCAAGCCAATTCTTTACTGGAAAGGAAACAAGCTTCCGGGGACCGGTTTCTGGCATTACAGCCGTCTTCGGCCCGGCTTGCTTGAATCCTGATGGTGCAGTGAGCAATTGACTCACATCTGAGCATACCCTTCCACACTTGTGGTGGCCAAAACGATTCAAAAGGGGGTGGTGATGGACAGAGTATCTGAATTAAGCAGAACACTCCTACCCAGTCAAAAGATCAGGGCTTGATCCATCACTGTTTTTTTAGCTCACTGCACCATCCCAGTTCAGAACCTGGCTACATGCAAATTAGTCTGACCCTGGCCCAGTGCATCATGGGAACAGGGCAGACCAAACTACCAAGCCAATTCTTTACTGGAAAGGAAACAAGCTTCCGGGGACCGGTTTATGGCATTACAGCCGTCTTCGGCCCGGCTTGCTTCAATTCTGATGGTGCAGTGTGCAAGGGACTCACATCTGAGCATACCCTTCCACACTTGTGGTGGCCAAAACGATTTATAAGGGGGTGGTGATGGACAGAGTATCTGAATTAAGCAGAACACTCCTACCCAGTCAAAAGATCAGGGCTTGATCCATCACCGTTTTTTAGCTCACTGCACCATCCCAGTTCAGAACCTGGCTACATGCAAATTAGACTGACCCTGGCCCAGTGCATCATGGGAACAGGGCAGACCAAACTACCAAGCCAATTCTTTACTGGAAAGGAAACAAGCTTCCGGGGACAGGTTTCTGGCATTAAAGCAGTCTTCGGCCCGGCTTGCTTGAATCCTGATGGTGCAGTGAGCAAGGGACTCACATCTGAGCATACCCTTCTACACTTGTGGTGGCCAAAACGATTCAAAAGGGGGTGGTGATGGACAGAGTTTCTCAATTAAGCAGAACACTCCTACCCAGTCAAAAGATCAGGGCATCATCCATCACCGTTTTTTTAGCTCACTGCACCGTCCCAGTTCAGAACCTGGCTACATGCAAATTAGTCTGACCCTGGCCCAGTGCATCATGGGAACAGGGCAGACTAAACTACCAAGTCAATTCTTTACTGGAAAGGAAACAAGCTTCCGGGAACCGGTTTCTGGCATTACAGCCGTCTTCGGCCCGGCTTGCTTGAATCCTGATGGTGCAGTGAGCAAGGGACTCACATCTGAGCATACCCTTCCACACTTGTGGTGGCCAAAACGATTCAAAAGGGGGTGGTGGTGAGGGCGTGGCTACGATGGCAGCCTGAACGGACGTGCTTTGTGAGGCTCCCCGGCCCAATGCCCCATAGCACGGTGTACACTGCAGAAATCCCCCCAGAACCCAGCTTAAACTTGCATCGCTGGGTGGCACCCCACCGCAACACCCCCCTGGCCGAAATCCGGACCGGCGGAGGACACCGTCGCCCCATTGCGCCCGCTGCTGCTGAGACCGAGGTGACCGGCGCAATGGCGGCGCGGAGCTGAAGCTGCCCGGCGGGACCGGAGGAGAGAGAGCGGTCTGCGGTCCTACGGCGCTACCCCACCAGAGCCGGTGAGAGACACTCTGATCCCGGCGGCGGCTGCGCGACCAGCGCCTGGCGCCCTCTGCACTCGGGGACCGCGCGAGGATCCGGCGGGTCCCCGCAACTCTAGCCCCCGGTCCGGGCCTACACCGTGACCGGACGGGACCCCTCCCTGGTGAGTCCGGTCCAACCAAAGCTGCCGCGCCTCACCTGCCGACCACACACAGCCGGCACCTAGCTCCGACCCCCCCCCGCCTGGAGCTCCGAGTCGAGGGAGAGCCTCGCCCCGGGGCTGGAACGCCACCCGCCGCTACTGCCCCCCCTGCGGGGACAGCGCCATACCAGAGGCCCCGGCGCAGGGCCTGTCTTTGCTGCGACCTCGCTCTGAAACACCTGGGCCCTCCTGCGCCGCGGCCCCGGCCTGCTACCTCTGGCCCCCTGTGGACTGGGAGCCACGTGGGACCACTACAGGGATTCAATCACACGGGACCCTGCTTTGCCACTACGGTCCCCCAACTCCAGCTTGAGGACACTCCTGCGTTGCTCTGCCAGACCACGCTGCACACGTTCAGGAAGCAAACACCTCTGAGGCTTCTAGAGAGACAGACGGCATCCCTGGCACCGGAGCACGGCGGACGGCCGGCCTGCTGCCCTACTCCCCGGCTTGGGGCCTGCTCACGCCTGAGGGACCGGCGCTCCCAGCGCTCACAGCAGCTCTTGCTCGTCGACCGCCCTCACCAGCAGGGTTCCCCTGACTCCGAGGGGTCATCGGTGCCCCGCCTTCAGGGAACTGACCTCACCTGATTTGATCCCCACACTACCGGCGGGAGCCTGACCTTACTGCCCGTGGTTGAATGCTCGTTTCTCCCGGCGCGCCCACCCTGGGTGCCCTGTGGGTCTTTCCCACGGAACCGCATCCGGCCTCTATCTCCCGACTACAACGCTCTAGGCGACAGACTGCCGGAGCGCTACATCCCGCTCCAGAAGCCATCTGCGCGACCCCGCCGGAGTGACCGCCAGGCCTTGCGGACTCTGCATCTCACACCAAAGGAGCGCTACCTGAGTCCCTCTTGCCCCCCCAGTCCGGTTCTACGAGTTCCTAACTTTGACATCATGGCGCACTCCAGCCGCAAAGGGACTCGGAACATCGTGGACCTCTTGAGCAAAAATGCACCGAAAGTGGAGAAGTCACAAACAGCGGCCTCCCCGAAGCCCCAAGCAAGCCCCCGGGGACAGGAAGAGGACAATGCCCCCATCACTAAAGCCTTCCTGGCCTCCCTCTTCAATACCCTGAGGGAGGATTTTCAAACCCTGAAACAAGAACTGACGGGGGAGCAACGGGAACTGCGCCGAGACCTGGACGGCCTGGGCGAGCGAGTAGCCTCGGTGGAGGAGTCGGACCAGTCACGCAGCATGGAGGTGGAGAGGCTACAGCAAGAGATCCTTCGACTCCAGGACCAACAAGTAGACTTGCAATCGCACTCAGAGGACCTTGAGAACCGCTCCCGGCGGAACAACATACGGGTCCGTGGAGTCCCGTTGAAAGCAGTGAAGAATGACCTGGTTGCCTATTTGCAAGCTCTGTTCCGGGAGATTTTGGGCGAACCTCAGGATTTTGAGATACGAATCGACAGGGCGCACAGGGTTGGCCTGGCGCGCCGGGAGTCAGCCCCTCCACCGGATATTCTGGCTTTCCTACCGGATTTTCCCCTCAAGGAACGCATTCTACGGGAGGCCCGCAGGGCACAGCCTATCCGGTTCCGCGACGAACCCGTGGCTCTTTTCCAGGACCTTTCTCCCATCACTCTACAGAAGCGTAAGTCCTTCCGGATAGCAACAAACTTCTTGAGAGACAATGGGGTACCTTACTCCTGGGGCCATCCGTTCCGCCTGATCTTTAAGTGGAATAGCTCACTCCATCAGCTCAGATCGCTCCGCGACACTTGTGCCCTACTGAACATTGAAATGCCAGAGGGGTCCGAATCCAGAGACGCATCCCCACGTAGATCACAGGATGACTCGTCACAGCGGCCGAGGGACAGCTGGCAAACAGTGCGACGAAGACGCTCCCCGAGACGCGTCCCGAAACCGGACCCTGCCACGGTCGCTCAAGAACGACAGGCGGCTGTGCAAGAAGTGGCGGACAACACTGCAACAGATCTGTAAGACTAAGTATGCTTGGGGGTTTTCTTTTACGCTGTAATAACCTGGGGCGACAGGTCGGGGGGCCGCTAATTCGGCCGCTACCATGGTACCCCTTCTATTGACTTTCTACGGACCTGTGTCATACACAATTAGGCCCGAGACTCTGACTAGTTCCAGTTTTGGGGTTTGTTCTGGGGAGGAGGGAGGGGCGGAAGGGGGGGGGGGGGTGGGCTCTGTTGATCTTGCGGGGGCACATCTTGTTGGGGTTAGGGAGGTTCTCTCGGGACGGGGGGAGAGAGGGGCTGTGGGGGGGTACGATGTTGCGGGCAGGGCAGGGTGGGGGACGAGGGCGGGGACCAGTATGCCAAGGGACTCCTACAGGTTTCAGATGTTGACTACGGCATGTCGAGCACGACTGCGCTACACGATGCTAAGCTTAGGTCTCTTCGAACTCTCCCAATATGACTGATACACTCAAGGTACTATCTCTCAATGTAAAGGGACTCAACAATCCAATTAAACGTAGAGCTGTTATCTCATACCTCGAACACTCGGAGGCTGATGTCTGCTTATTGCAGGAAACCCACCTCCTGATTAAAGATCTGCACAGAATGCGCTCCCGGGCTTTTCCTCAACAGTACTTTTCCTCTCTCCCGTCTAAGAAAGCTGGGGTGGCCATCCTAGTATCCCGACGTTTCAGAGGCCGGGTGGGAACCAAGGTAGGGGAGATTAAGGGACGCCTCCTGGCCTACTCCTTCCACATAGGGAATAGTGCGCTGACAATAGGCACCATCTATGCTCCCAACACGGGTCAGGAACTATTCCTGAAAACTGCACTCTCCGAGGCACTACAGTCACCTCCCTCTCAGCTACTCATTGGGGGGGACCTCAATCTGGTCATGGACACAAATAAAGACAGGTCTGGGCACCGCTATGGAGATACCGGCGCACTCTCGGAGGCGGGTAGGTCCTGGCTGCTGGAGAGGGGCGTTCTTGATCTCTGGAGGGCGGCACACCCCAACACAGAGCGCTTCACCTTCTACTCCCATGTACACCATACATACGCGCGTCTAGATCACTTCTTAGGCTCTTCGGAGCTGCACCCTCATATCACCGACGTTTCCATTGTCCCGGCAGCCCTTTCAGACCACGACGCGGTGGAGCTGACACTCCGTATACCCAAGGTGCCACGCACTCCTGGCTATTGGCGACTCAATGAACCCATATTGCAGAGGCCGGCCGTTGTTCGACAAATCCATAAATGCATCTCGGACTATCTCGCCACCAATGACACCCCAGCTATCTCAGTGTCGACTCTCTGGGGGGCCTTGAAGGCAGTAGTCAGGGGGGAGCTGATCGCCATCGCAGCTGCTGACGCCAAGATCCGCAAAGAAAAGAGAGCTGACCTCTCAGCACAAGTAGCCGAACTTGAAAGAATTCATAGCCGCACCTGCGCCCCGAGGATCTGGCGTCAGCTGAAGGCCGCAAGGGCTCAACTGGCCGGCATCGATACAGACAGAGCGGAATTTGCCGCTCTTCGCCTCCGCCATACATACTACGTAGGAGGTAACCGCACCGGACGCCTTCTTGCCAGTGCCTTAAAAGCCAAAACTCACCGCTCAAAAATCACCACTCTCCTGGACGACTCCGGTACCACACTCACCGAAGACGCACAAGTGGCTAACGCCTTCCGCTCCTTTTACGCCTCCCTGTATAGCGAGGACAGTGTCTCGCCGACCGACATTGACGCATACTTGCAATCGGCGGACATTACACCGTTATGCCCAGCGACAACGGAAGCCTTAGATGCTCCCATTCGCCCTGATGAGGTCCTGGCCGCCATCTCGCGCCTCCGTCCGCTCAAATCACCAGGCCCTGATGGTTTTTCCTCAGGCTTTTACAAGCTCTTTGGCCACGTACTAGCTCCGGTACTCACGAGATTGTTTAATTCTTTCGAGGGCCCGAGCTCCATTCCGCCGGACATGCTGGCAGCTGACATAGTGGTGTTGCCCAAACCGGGCAAACCCACGACGCACTGCTCTGCGTTCCGTCCAATCTCCTTACTTAACTTAGATTTAAAGCTCTTCACAGGGGTGCTGGCGGCCCGCTTGGGCCCCTGTCTACCGGGTATCCTCGAGCCGGATCAGTCGGGCTTTGTCCCGAACCGCCAATGCAGTGATAACACTAAACGATTGATGCACCTCGTGGATAAATCTCACTTTCAGGTCTCGGACTCGGTGCTTCTAGCCGTCGATGCGGAAAAGGCATTCGACCGTGTCGACTGGACCTACTTACAAAAAGTCCTGCAGCGGTACCAACTGGGCGACCGGTTTCAGGCCTGGATCGCGAGCTGCTACCACCACCCTATGGCCCGGGTCCGGCTGGGCGGCCTAAAGTCGGACCCCTTCGAAATACAACGAGGCACGCGTCAGGGGTGCCCCCTTTCGCCCCTTTTATTCGCCCTGTACGTGGAACCCCTGGCGCAGAAAATTCGAGACAATCCTCGCATTGGTGGTATCTCATTCGGCCATGAACCCCACGTGGTGGGGCTATACGCCGATGACATCATCGCTGCTCTGGACCGACCGTCCAGCTCTATACCTGCTTTCCTGGAGGAATTGGAGAGCTTCGGAGCGGTGTCGGGCTTCAAAATCAACAGGGGGAAATCCTTGATCTTGCCCCTGGGCAAGAACGCCCTTCCTAACACCCCACCACCTGATTTTGGCTGCGACTTACAAACCTCCGCGCAGCTTCCATACCTAGGGATCACTCTTACTGCTTCCACGGACTCAACGGTGACCCTTAATTATAAATCACTTGTCTCCCAAATTCGAGCCGACCTCGCGCGATGGTCAAAACAACCCCTCTCCATGCTGGGCCGCATAGCGGCAATAAAAATGTCAGCCTTGCCCAAGATCTTGTACATTTTCCAGACCCTCCCAGTAATGCCGCCGCCAGGTGCGATTGCTGAATTGCAAAATGCCTTCCACCAGTTCATCTGGGAAAAGAAACGCGCACGTCTGCATAAACAGGTGGCGCACAGACGTATTGATGAGGGAGGCCTCGGGATCCCTGATCTCAGGCAATATTTTCAGGCCTCGCAGCTCCGCTACTTGGTGGAATGGTACAGGCCTGAGTCAGAAAAGAGGTGGCTCTTTCAAGACAGAGCGATGGCTCAGACATCGCTGTGGAAGATCCCATTTCTTGCCCGCCGGCATAGACCGCGATACCTTCTTAAATCTCCGGTTACTCGCACCATCATGAAGACCTGGGACACGGTAGCGGTCAAACGGGGCCTGACAACTTTCCCATCCCCGCTCACTCCGCTCTTTGATAACCCGGAATTTTTGCCGGGCGCCGATCCCCGTGCCTTTCTACAATGGCGGAACACGGACTGCCGCTCGGCCGGCCATCTCTTTGACTTAGAGGGCTTCCTCCCCCTTGCCGAGATCACACACGGCTACGGAGTGAATAAACCTCACATGTTCCAATACTTCCAGCTTCGTCACTGGCTTCTACACCCGGATCGCGCTCCCCTAGTCGCTCGACCGATGACGCAGTTTGAGAAATGGCTGATTACGAAGGACTCGGGTAGGCACCTTATATCGGACCTTTACAAAATGTTATCCCCCGCGGCCGGCCCGGTTAAAACAGCGGGGCAGAGGCGCTGGGAATCGGAGCTCGGAAGGACACTTTCGCCCAAGGAATGGGGGTTCGTATACCATAGAGCGGCACACACCACTCGTAATACTAGCGCCAGGGAGTCGGCGGTGAAACTGGCCATCTACTGGCACCTTACCCCGACAAGACTCAATCAGGGCAATCCTCTTCGAAGCGCTCTGTGTTAGAGGGGCTGCGGTGAAAGGGGCACTCTGACCCATCTCCTGTGGGAATGCAACGCTCTGCAAGGGTACTGGAAAGCGGTATTAGACGATATTGACTCCACCTTTGAAACTGAAATCCCGCGCTTTCCTGCATACACTATCCTAGGGCTACCCAACGCACTCACATTTCCCTTAAAGTCACTACGTGGCAAACAGATGGGCATTGCCATGCAGGCAGCGTCACAACACGTTCTGTCACTATGGGGCTCCACCACATTACCCACCCACACTGGCTGGTTACACAAATTGTGGTTCACACTGGGCATGGAGCGCATCCAAGCCACACTCACACATTCGACTGACTCCTTCCAGAAGACCTGGCAACCGCTCCTGTCCCTCTTATCCAGGGAATTTCACGAAATCACATGCCCAAAATATCTTCGCATTCTACGGCTCACGACACCACCGCAGAACCCGCCACAAACTTAGACACCTTGCTACACACTAGCCCGAGAGTGAACTCAGGGAGACTCCGAACTATTGGCATACTGGCCGGGGTGGGGGGAGGGGGGGAGGGGCTGTTGGGTGAAGGGTGGGGGGTTGAGTTTTTCCTTCTGTTTTGTTTGGTTGTAATTCCCACATGGCATCTTCACCTAAATGTCGGCAATGCAATATTGTGTAGGCGTGATTTATATGCTTCTTGGTTGCCTCTCAGAGAAGACGTGCCTGTCTGTCTCGCTCGCTACATAAACCTACTGCATGCTATTCGCCTTACTATGCCTGTTTTTCTTGCTCTTAAACTCAATAAAACAAATTTGAAATTAAAAGGGGGTGGTGATGGACAGAGTATCTGAATTAAGAAGAACACTCCTTCCCAGTCAAAAGATCAGGGCTTGATCCATCACCGTTTTTTAGCTCACTGCACCATCCCAGTTCAGAATCTGGATACATGCAAATTAGTCTGACACTGGCCCAGTGCATCATGGGAACAGGGCAGACCAAACTACCAAGCCAATTCTTTACTGGAAAGGAAACAAGCTTCCGGGGACCGGTTTCTGGCATTACAGCCGTCTTCGGCCCGGCTTGCTTGAATCCTGATGGTGCAGTGAGCAAGGGACTCACATCTGAGCATACCCTTCCACACTTGTGGTGGCCAAAACGATTCAAAAGGGGGTGGTGATGGACAGAGTATCTGAATTAAGCAGAACACTCCTACCAAGTCAAAAGATCAGGGCTTGATCCATCACCGTTTTTTTAGCTCACTGCACCATCCCAGTTCAGAACCTGGCTACATGCAAATTAGTCTGACCCTGGCCCAGTGCATCATGGGAACAGGGCAGACCAAACTACCAAGCCAATTCTTTACTGGAAAGGAAAGAAGCTTCCGGGGACCGGTTTCTGACATTACAGTAGTCTTCGGCCCGGCTTGCTTGAATCCTGATGGTGCAGTGAGCAAGGGACTCACATCTGAGCACACCCTTCCACACTTGTGGTGGCCAAAACAATTCAAAAGGGGGTGGTGATGGACAGAGTATCTGAATTAAGCAGAACACTCCTACCCAGTCAAAAGATCAGGGCTTGAGCAATCACCGTTTTTTAGCTCACTGCACCATCCTAGTTCAGAACCTGGCTAAATGCAAATTAGTCTGACCCTGGCCCAGTGCATCATGGGAACAGGGCAGACCAAACTACCAAGCCAATTCTTTACTGGAAAGGAAACAAGCTTCCGGGGACAGGTTTCTGGCATTACAGCCGTCTTCAGCCAGGCTTGCTTGAATCCTGATGGTGCAGTGAGCAAGGGACTCACATCTGAGCATACCCTTCCACACTTGTGGTGGCCAAAACGATTCAAAAGGGGGTGGTGATGGACAGAGTATCTGAATTAAGAAGAACACTCCTACCCAGTCAAAAGATCAGGGCTTGATCCATCACCGTTTTTTAGCTCACTGCACCATCCCAGTTCAGAATCTGGCTACATGCAAATTAGTCTGACCCTGGCCCAGTGCATCATGGGAACAGGGCAGACCAAACTACCAAGCCAATTCTTTACTGGAAAGGAAACAAGCTTCCGGGGACCGGTTTCTGGCATTACAGCCGTCTTCGGCCCGGCTTGCTTGAATCCTGATGGTGCAGTGAGCAAGGGACTCACATCTGAGCATACCCTTCCACACTTGTGGTGGCCAAAACGATTCAAAAGGGGGTGGTGATGGACAGAGTATCTGAATTAAGCAGAACACTCCTACCCAGTCAAAAGATCAGGGCTTGATCCATCACCGTTTTTTAGCTCACTGCACCATCCCAGTTCTGAACCTGGCTACATGCAAATTAGTCTGACACTGGCCCAGTGCATCATGGGAACAGGGCAGACCAAACTACCAAGCCAATTCTTTACTGGAAAGGAAACAAGCTTCCGGGGACCGGTTTCTGGCATTACAGCCGTCTTCGGTCCGGCTTGCTTGAATCCTGATGGTGCAGTGAGCAAGGGACTCACATCTGAGCACACCCTTTCACACTTGTGGTGGCCAAAACAATTCAAAAGGGGGTGGTGATGGACAGAGTATCTGAATTAAGCAGAACACTCCTACCCAGTCAAAAGATCAGGGCTTGATCCATCACCGTTTTTTAGCTCACTGCACCATCCCAGTTCAGAACCTGGCTACATGCAAATTAGTCTGACCCTGGCCCAGTGCATCATGGGAACAGGGCAGACCAAACTACCAAGCCAATTCTTTACTGGAAAGGAAACAAGCTTCCGGGGACAGGTTTCTGGCATTACAGCCGTCTTCGGCCTGGCTTGCTTCAATCCTGATGGTGCAGTGAGCAAGGGACTCACATCTGAGCATACCCTTCCACACTTGTGGTGGCCAAAACGATTCAAAAGGGGGTGGTGCTGGACAGAGTATCTCAATTAAGCAGAACACTCCTACCCAGTCAAAAGATCAGGGCTTCATCCATCACCGTTTTTTAGCTCACTGCACCATCCCAGTTCAGAACCTGGCTACATGCAAATTAGTCTGACCCTGGCCCAGTGCATCATGGGAACAGGGCAGACCAAACTACCAAGCCAATTCTTTACTGGAAAGGAAACAAGCTTCCGGGGACCGGTTTCTGGCATTACAGCCGTCTTCGGCCCGGCTTGCTTGAATCCTGATGGTGCAGTGAGCAAGGGACTCACATCTGAGCATACCCTTCCACACTTGTGGTGGCCAAAACGATTCAAAAGGGGGTGGTGATGGACGGCTGTAATGCCAGAAACCGGTCCCCGGAAGCTTGTTTCCTTTCCAGTAAAGAATTGGCTTGGTAGTTTGGTCTGCCCTGTTCCCATGATGCACTGGGCCAGGGTCAGACTAATTTGCATGTAGCCAAGTTCAGAACTGGGATGGTGCAGTGAGCTAAAAAACGGTGATGGATCAAGCCCTGATCTTTTGACTGAGTAGGAGTATTCTGCTTAATTCAGATACTCTGTCCATCACCACCCCCTTTTGAATCGTTTTGGCCACCACAAGTGTGGAAGGGTATGCTCAGATGTGAGTCCCTTGCTCACTGCACCATCAGGATTCAAGCAAGCCGGGCCGAAGACGGCTGTAATGCCAGAAACCGGTCCCCGGAAGCTTGTTTCCTTTCCAGTAAAGAATTGGCTTGGTAGTTTGTTCTGCCCTGTTCCCATGATGCACTGGGCCAGGGTCAGACTAATTTGCATGTAGCCAGGTTCTGAACTGGGATGGTGCAGTGAGCTAAAAAACGGTGATGGATCAAGCCCTGATCTTTTGACTGGGTAGGAGTATTCTGCTTCATTCAGATACTCAGTCCATCACCACCCCCTTTTCTGAATCGTTTTTGGCCACTATAGGAGTGGCAGGGTATGCTCAGACATGAGTCTCTTGCTCACTGCATCATCAGGATTCAAGCAAGCCAGGCCGAAGACAGCTGTAATGCCAGAAACCGGTCCCCGGAAGCTTGTTTCCTTTCCAGTAAAAAAATTGGCTTGGTAGTTTGGTCTGCCCTGTTCCCATGATGCACTGGGCCAGGGTCAGACTAATTTGCATGTAGCCAGGTTCTGAACTGGGATGGTGCAGTGAGCTAAAAAACGGTGATGGATCAAGCCCTGATCTTTTGACTGGGTAGGAGTGTTCTGCTAAATTCAGATACTCTGTCCATCACCACCCCCTTTTCTGAATCGTTTTTGGCCACTATAGGAGTGGCAGGGTATGCTCAGACATGAGTCCCTTGCTCACTGCATCATCAGGATTCATGCAAGCCAGGCCGAAGACGGCTGTAATGCCAGAAACCGGTCCCCAGAAGCTTGTTTCCTTTCCAGTAAAGAATTGGCTTGGTAGTTTGGTCTGCCCTGTTCCCATGATGCACTGGGCCAGGGTCAGACTAATTTGCATGTAGCCAGGTTCTGAACTGGGATGGTGCAGTGAGCTAAAAAACGGTGATTGATCAAGCCCTGATCTTTTGACTGGGTAGGAGTGTTCTGCTTAATTCAGATACTCTGTCCATCACCACCCCCTTTTCTGAATCGTTTTTGGCCACTATAGGAGTGGCAGGGTATGCTCAGACATGAGTCCCTTGCTCACTGCATCATCAGGATTCAAGCAAGCCGGGCCGAAGACGGCTGTAATGCCAGAAACCGGTCCCCGGAAGCTTGTTTCCTTTCCAGTAAAGAATTGGCTGGGTAGTTTGGTCTGTCCTGTTCCCATGATGCACTGGGCCAGGGTCAGACTAATTTGCATGTAGCCAGGTTCTGAACTGGGATGGTGCAGTGAGCTAAAAAACGGTGATGGATCAAGCTCTGATCTTTTGACTGGGTAGAAGTGTTCTGCTTAATTCAGATACTCTGTCCATCACCACCCCCTTTTCTGAATCGTTTTTGGCCACTATAGGAGTGGCAGGGTATGCTCAGACATGAGTCCCTTGCTCACTGCATCATCAGGATTCAAGCAAGCCGGGCTGCAGACGGCTGTAATGCCTGAAACCGGTCCCCGGAAGCTGGTTTCCTTTCCAGTAAAGAATTGGCTTGGTAGTTTTGTCTGCCCTGTTCCCATGATGCACTGGGCCAGGGTCAGACTAATTTGCATGTAGCCAGGTTCTGAACTGGGATGGTGCAGTGAGCTAAACAACGGCGATGGATCAAGCCCTGATCTTTTGACTGGGTAGGAGTGTTCTGCTTAATTCAGATACTCTGTCCATCACCACCCCCTTTTCTGAATCGTTTTTGGCCACTATAGGAGTGGCAGGGTATGCTCAGACATGAGTCCCTTGCTCACTGCATCATCAGGATTCAAGCAAGCCGGGCCGAAGACGGCTGTAATGCCAGAAACCGGTCCCCGGAAGCTTGTTTCCTTTCCAGTAAAGAATTGGCTTGGTAGTTTGGTCTGCCCTGTTCCCATGATGCACTGGGCCAGGGTCAGACTAATTTGCATGTAGCCAGGTTCTGAACTGGGATGGTGCAGTGAGCTAAAAAACGGTGATGGATCAAGCCCTGATCTTTTGACTGGGTAGGAGTGTTCTGCTTAATTCAGATACTCTGTCCATCACCACCCCCTTTTCTGAATCGTTTTTGGCCACTATAGGAGTGGCAGGGTATGCTCAGACATGAGTCCCTTGCTCACTGCATCATCAGGATTCAAGCAAGCCGGGCCGCAGACGGCTGTAATGCCTGAAACCGGTCCCCGGAAGCTTGTTTCCTTTCCAGTAAAGAATTGGCTTGGTAGTTTTGTCTGCCCTGTTCCCATGATGCACTGGGCCAGGGTCAGACTAATTTGCATGTAGCCAGGTTCTGAACTGGGATGGTGCAGTGAGCTAAACAACGGTGATGGATCAAGCCCTGATCTTTTGACTGGGTAGGAGTGTTCTGCTTAATTCAGATACTCTGTCCATCACCACCCCCTTTTCTGAATCGTTTTTGGCCACTATAGGAGTGGCAGGGTATGCTCAGACATGAGTCCCTTGCTCACTGCATCATCAGGATTCAAGCAAGCCGGGTCGAAGATGGCTGTAATGCCAGAAACCGGTCCCCGGAAGCTTGTTTCCTTTCCAGTAAAAAATTGGCTTGGTAGTTTGGTCTGCCCTGTTCCCATGATGCACTGGGCCAGGGTCAGACTAATTTGCATGTAGCCAGGTTCTGAACTGGGATGGTGCAGTGAGCTAAAAAACGGTGATGGATCAAGCCCTGATCTTTTGACTGGGTAGGAGTGTTCTGCTTAACTCTGATACTCTGTCCATCACCACCCCCTTTTCTGAATCGTTTTTGGCCCTATAGGAGTGCCAGGGTATGCTCAGACATGAGTCCCTTGCTCACTGCATCATCAGGATTCAAGCAAGCCGGGCCGAAGACGGCTGTAATGCCAGAAACCGGTCCCCGGAAGCTTGTTTCCTTTCCAGTAAAGAATTGGCGTGGTAGTTTGGTCTGCCCTGTTCCCATGATGCACTAGGCCAGGGTCAGACTAATTTGCATGTAGCCAGGTTCTGAACTGGGATGGTGCAGTGAGCTAAATAACGGTGATGGATCAAGCCCTGATCTTTTGACTGGGTAGGAGTGTTCTGCTTAATTCAGATACTCTATCCATCACCACCCCCTATTCTGAATCGTTTGTGGCCACTATAGGAGTGGCAGGGTATGCTCAGACATGAGTCCCTTGCTCACTGCATCATCAGGATTCAAGCAAGCCGGGCCGAAGACAGCTGTAATGCCAGAAACCGGTCCCCGGAAGCTTGTTTCCTTTCCAGTAATGAATTGGCTTGGTAGTTTGGTCTGCCCTGTTCCCATGATGCACTGGGCCAGGGTCAGACTAATTTGCATGTAGCCAGCTTCTGAACTGGGATGGTGCAGTGAGCTAAAAAACGGTGATGGATTAAGCCCTGATCTTTTGACTGGGTAGGAGTGTTCTGCTTAATTCAGATACTCTGTCCATCACCACCCCCTTTTCTGAATCGTTTTTGGCCACTATAGGAGTGGCAGGGTATGCTCAGACATGAGTCCCTTGCTCACCGCATCATCAGGATTCAAGCAAGCCCGGCCGAAGACGGCTGTAATGCCAGAAACCGTTCCCCGGAAGCTTGTTTCCTTTCCAGTAAAGAATTGGCTTGGTAGTTTGTTCTGCCCTGTTCCCATGATGCACTGGGCCAGGGTCAGACTAATTTGCATGTAGCCAGGTTCTGAACTGGGATGGTGCAGTGAGCTAAAAAACGGTGATGGATCAAGCTCTGATCTTTTGACTGGGTAGAAGTGTTCTGCTTAATTCAGATACTCTGTCCATCACCACCCCCTTTTCTGAATCGTTTTTGGCCACTATAGGAGTGGCAGGGTATGCTCAGACATGAGTCCCTTGCTCACTGCATCATCAGGATTCAAGCAAGCCGGGCTGCAGACGGCTGTAATGCCTGAAACCGGTCCCCGGAAGCTTGTTTCCTTTCCAGTAAAATATTGGCTTGGTAGTTTGGTCTGCCCTGTTCCCATGATGCACTGGGCCAGGGTCAGACTAATTTGCATGTAGCCAGGTTCTGAACTGGGATGGTGCAGTGAGCTAAAAAACGGTGATGGATCAAGCCCTGATCTTTTGACTGGGTAGGAGTGTTCTGCTTAATTCAGATACTCTGTCCATCACCACCCCCTTTTCTGAATCGTTTTTGGCCACTATAGGAGTGGCAGGGTATGCTCAGACATGAGTCCCTTGCTCACTGCATCATCAGGATTCAAGCAAGCCGGGCCGAAGACGGCTGTAATGCCAGAAACCGGTCCCCGGAAGCTTGTTTCCTTTCCAGTAAAGAATTGGCTTGGTAGTTTGGTCTGCCCTGTTCCCATGATGCACTGGGCCAGGGTCAGACTAATTTGCATGTAGCCAGGTTCTGAACTGGGATGGTGCAGTGAGCTAAAAAACGGTGATGGATCAAGCCCTGATCTTTTGACTGAGTAGGAGTGTTCTGCTTAATTCAGATACTCTGTCCATCACCACCCCCTTTTCTGAATCGTTTTTGGCCACTATAGGAGTGGCAGGGTATGCTCAGACATGAGTCCCTTGCTCACTGCATCATCAGGATTCAAGCAAGCCGGGCCGAAGACGGCTGTAATGCCAGAAACCGGTCCCCGGAAGCTTGTTTCCTTTCCAGTAAAGAATTGGCTGGGTAGTTTGGTCTGTCCTGTTCCCATGATGCACTGGGCCAGGGTCAGACTAATTTGCATGTAGCCAGGTTCTGAACTGGGATGGTGCAGTGAGCTAAAAAACGGTGATGGATCAAGCTCTGATCTTTTGACTGGGTAAAAGTGTTCTGCTTAATTCAGATACTCTGTCCATCACCACCCCCTTTTCTGAATCGTTTTTGGCCACTATAGGAGTGGCAGGGTATGCTCAGACATGAGTCCCTTGCTCACTGCATCATCAGGATTCAAGCAAGCTGGGCCGCAGACGGCTGTAATGCCTGAAACCGGTCCCCGGAAGCTTGTTTCCTTTCCAGTAAAGAATTGGCTTGGTAGTTTTGTCTGCCCTGTTCCCATGATGCACTGGGCCAGGGTCAGACTAATTTGCATGTAGCCAGGTTCTGAACTGGGATGGTGCAGTGAGCTAAACAACGGTGATGGATCAAGCCCTGATCTTTTGACTGGGTAGGAGTGTTCTGCTTAATTCAGATACTCTGTCCATCACCACCCCCTTTTCTGAATCGTTTTTGGCCACTATAGGAGTGGCAGGGTATGCTCAGACATGAGTCCCTTGCTCACTGCATCATCAGGATTCAAGCAAGCCGGGTCGAAGACGGCTGTAATGCCAGAAACCGGTCCCCGGAAGCTTGTTTCCTTTCCAGTAAAAAATTGGCTTGGTAGTTTGGTCTGCCCTGTTCCCATGATGCACTGGGCCAGGGTCAGACTAATTTGCATGTAGCCAGGTTCTGAACTGGGATGGTGCAGTGAGCTAAAAAACGGTGATGGATCAAGCCCTGATCTTTTGACTGGGTAGGAGTGTTCTGCTTAACTCTGATACTCTGTCCATCACCACCCCCTTTTCTGAATCGTTTTTGGCCCTATAGGAGTGCCAGGGTATGCTCAGACATGAGTCCCTTGCTCACTGCATCATCAGGATTCAAGCAAGCCGGGCCGAAGACGGCTGTAATGCCAGAAACCGGTCCCCGGAAGCTTGTTTCCTTTCCAGTAAAGAATTGGCTTGGTAGTTTGGTCTGCCCTGTTCCCATGATGCACTAGGCCAGGGTCAGACTAATTTGCATGTAGCCAGGTTCTGAACTGGGATGGTGCAGTGAGCTAAATAACGGTGATGGATCAAGCCCTGATCTTTTGACTGGGTAGGAGTGTTCTGCTTAATTCAGATACTCTATCCATCACCACCCCCTATTCTGAATCGTTTTTGGCCACTATAGGAGTGGCAGGGTATGCTCAGACATGAGTCCCTTGCTCACTGCATCATCAGGATTCAAGCAAGCCGGGCCGAAGACAGCTGTAATGCCAGAAACCGGTCCCCGGAAGCTTGTTTCCTTTCCAGTAATGAATTGGCTTGGTAGTTTGGTCTGCCCTGTTCCCATGATGCACTGGGCCAGGGTCAGACTAATTTGCATGTAGCCAGCTTCTGAACTGGGATGGTGCAGTGAGCTCAAAAACGGTGATGGATTAAGCCCTGATCTTTTGACTGGGTAGGAGTGTTCTGCTTAATTCAGATACTCTGTCCATCACCACCCCCTTTTCTGAATCGTTTTTGGCCACTATAGGAGTGGCAGGGTATGCTCAGACATGAGTCCCTTGCTCACCGCATCATCAGGATTCAAGCAAGCCGGGCCGAAGACGGCTGTAATGCCAGAAACCGTTCCCCGGAAGCTTGTTTCCTTTCCAGTAAAGAATTGGCTTGGTAGTTTGTTCTGCCCTGTTCCCATGATGCACTGGGCCAGGGTCAGACTAATTTGCATGTAGCCAGGTTCTGAACTGGGATGGTGCAGTGAGCGAAAAAACGGCGATGGATCAAGCCCTGATCTTTTGACTGGGTAGGAGTGTTCTGCTTAATTCAGATACTCTGTCCATCACCACCCCCTTTTATGAATCATGTTTGGCCACTATAGGAGTTGCAGGGTATGCTCAGACATGAGTCCCTTGCTCACTGCATCATCAGGATTCAAGCAAGCCGGGCCGAAGATGGCTGTAATGCCTGAAACCGGTCCCCGGAAGCTTGTTTCCTTTCCAGTAAAGAATTGGCTTGGTAGTTTGGTCTGCCCTGTTCCCATGATGCACTGAGCCAGGGTCAGACTAATTTGCATGTAGCCAGGTTCTGAACTGGGATGGTGCAGTGAGCTAAACAACGGTGATGGATCAAGCCCTGATCTTTTGACTGGGTAGGAGTGTTCTGCCTAATTCAGATACTCTGTCCATCACCACCCCCTTTTCTGAATCGTTTTTGGCCACTACAGGAGTGGCAGGGTATGCTCAGACATGAGTCCCTTGCTCACTGCATCATCAGGATTCAAGCAAGCCGGGCCGAAGACAGCTGTAATGCCAGAAACCGGTCCCCGGAAGCTTGTTTCCTTTCCAGTAAAATATTGGCTTGGTAGTTTGGTCTGCCCTGTTCCCATGATGCACTGGGCCAGGGTCAGACTAATTTGCATGTAGCCAGGTTCTGAACTGGGATGGTGCAGTGAGCTAAAAAACGGTGATGGATCAAGCCCTGATCTTTTGACTGGGTAGGAGTGTTCTGCTTAATTCAGATACTCTGTCCATCACCACCCCCTTTTCTGAATCGTTTTTGGCCACTATAGGAGTGGCAGGGTATGCTCAGACATGAGTCCCTTGCTCACTGCATCATCAGGATTCAAGCAAGCCGGGCCGAAGACGGCTGTAATGCCAGAAACCGGTCCCCGGAGGCTTGTTTCCTTTCCAGTAAAGAATTGGCTTGGTAGTTTGGTCTGCCCTGTTCCCATGATGCACTGGGCCAGGGTCAGACTAATTTGCATGTAGCCAGGTTCTGAACTGGGATGGTGCAGTGAGCTAAAAAACGGTGATGGATCAAGCCCTGATCTTTTGACTGGGTAGGAGTGTTCTGCTTAATTCAGATACTCTGTCCATCACCACCCCCTTTTCTGAATCGTGTTTGGCCACTATAGGAGTGGCAGTGTATGCTCAGACATGAGTCCCTTGCTCACTGCATCATCAGGATTCAAGCAAGCCGGGCCGAAGACGGCTGTAATGCCAGAAACCAGTCCCCGGAAGCTTGTTTCCTTTCCAGTAAAGAATTGGCTTGGTAGTTTTGTCTGCCCTGTTCCCATGATGCACTGGGCCAGGGTCAGACTAATTTGCATGTAGCCAGGTTCTGAACTGGGATGGTGTAGTGAGCTAAAAAACGGTGATGGATCAAGCCCTGATCTTTTGACTGGGTAGGAGTGTTCTGCTTAATTCAGATACTCTGTCCATCACCACCCCCTTTTCTGAATCCCAATCTGAAGTTGGCACTTTTTAAATGTAATAAGGTAACCCAGTTTTTCACTTCTAGGACTTATAAAACATAAGCTTACATGGTCAATTATTTAAATATCATGCACCCTGCCCTAAGAACCTTTAAGCCCTTTGTTAGGAGTGACTTACAAGTATTAAAAAGGAAGTATGAGGCCTGGCAAACAGTACACAGTAAACCACACTAAATGGTGCAGTGGCAGAGCTGAGATATGTTTTACAGTGCTACTGTAGTGGGTGGCATAATGAGTGCTGCTGCCCACTAGTAGCATTTATTTTACATGCCATGGGTAAATCTAATTCCATTTACTAGGAACCTTCAAGTAAATTATAATGTGCCAATTAGGTGTAGGCCAGTTGTACCATGGTCTAAGGAGAGAGCACAAGCACTTCAGCACTGGTTAGCAGGTCTTAATGCCAACAAAAGTGAGTACAGCAAACTAAGTGAGTGGAGACAAAGGCCTGCTTCGCAAAGTGTCTCCGCACTTATGGTGGAGGGCATGCAGATGTGGGGAAATCTCCACACTCTAGGCACAATCTATGGAATGAGAATTCTCATTACAGAGATTGCACCCCCAGCGCGGAGACTTTGTCAAAACTGTAGGGCCCCCACCACAAGTGCTGAGGCCCTTTGTGGATCAGGCCCTTTAGGTTTGGGGGAATACCAAGGATGTAAGGTCTAACATGCTGTATCAATTAAATGAGAAAAGAAACAAAATGAAATACATGTGCTGCTGCTGGGAGACATCTATCCTCTCAGGTAAGCAGGGACATTAAAAAAATAAGTACAACAAAAAAGATGTTTCCCCCAAATAAGTAATGATATCTACCCCCAAAAAAATCATGTTTAAAAAAAACAGTAGTCAGAAAGTAAGGGCCGTATTCACAGAGGTAAATTTTCCTGTGCAGATTGACTCACATGTAAATTTACTAATGCAACTAGGAGTAACTTTACTACTTTTTGCTTTTCATCACTTCCATGTGAAAAGTTATTCATAGCTGAACAATTTCAAGTCTCCGCCAACTGATGGAGCCTCCTGCACAACGGTTTACTAGACTAGAGAAAATTCTTGTAACTTTCACATGTAGGCAAAGGTCTTCCCCACTGCAGTAGAGTCCACCAATGGCAAGTTATAGGGGAAAATAATACAATGTATGAATTATAAAAAATATATTAAACATACTTTAATGTAAAATGAAAATTAACTCCAAATAATCATTAGTGATTTTCAACTAAACAATAAAATGTTAATGTACAATACATCACCAAATGTAATGTTTAATCAATAAGTAAGTAAATAAAATATATCTATTGAAATTATAAATATTATTTAAAATATTCTAAGTTAAATAAATCTCACCCTGGCTGAAAATATAAACATGTATTATTATTTAGGAAATATTATTAACATTTAGTTGTATACATAATTGTAATTATTGATAATTTTTATCAAAAGTTTAAAAGTTGTACTCAATTATTAAGCAAAACTAATATTTCCTAGACTGTGCAATTTTAACCTCGGCCACGGCGCCGGCGGGTCTAGGGGGTGGGCGTGGGCGTGGTGCTCCCTTACTCATGACGGCTCCACACCGTCATGAGTCACGGGCGGCGTTTGCGCCTGATGATGTCATGACCCCGCCCACTCACTAATTTGCCCCCACAGGCGGTGAATTAGTGCCGCGCAGGTGGAGCGTGGGCGGAGCTGCAGTTGATGACAGCGTCATGCCGTCATGAGCACACGCCACCCGTGACTCATAACGGCGTGGAGCCGTCATGAGCATGGAAAGGGTTGAGCCCCTGTCTCCATTGGTTTCCATGGGAGTGTGCTGCAGTACCTGTGAGTGACCATGTGTAGTACTGGACTTACTGCAGGTTTGGGCTTGGGTATATTTACTATGGTTTGGGGGTCCTTTTTTCTGTAATAACTTTAGAAGTGTAGTTTATGAATAGCAATGGATTTACTCGTTTGAGATATAGTATTTGTATTTTCCTGTTCCTCTCTAAACCCTCCCTTCCCCTCTGTAAGCCCCTCACATTTAGTAGTGAGTATTCCATATTCACCAACCTCTCTTCCAGGCTCCTCCCACACTTACTTGTAAAGTGTATATGTTTGACGATCTTCAAAAACAGAGGGACAACACTAAGTCTCAATGTTATTAAAAAGTAATGTTCAATTCCAGAGGTCGAGAATGCAGAGGAGTGGCCAAGAAGTACCAGCACAGTGATCCATTGTAGTTTAATGCTTACCTGAAGAGTATTTTAACCTATATAATACATTTGAATAGATATGATTCTACAAATAGTTTTTCCTACTCTTTATGAGTTACAGTATAATGCAAAATATCATGCAGTGGAAGGAGATTAAAGCAGTCATAGACCTTTTACCCTTAGCAAATTTAAATCAGCAATTTCATGCATATAATTTTTTTTATCTTACTTTGCACACAGGATCAATTGCAGGCGATTTTAAGCCGTGTTGATGAAATTGAAAAATCGAAAAAAAATTAGTCTGACAATGAGCTCAAGATAAGCTGTGGTCCAGATTTACAAACATTTTGAGCTAAGTTTGCATCCCAAAAGTGATGCAAACCTCCACAAAATATTTTTGGGGGTTTTTCTTCCCAGTGCAGTTTTGCCTTGGAAGGTTGCCTGCATTACTCTGCATCAAGTAATTTCATGGTTGGTACATGGGCATTTCCATGCAGAACCCAAGGTTTAGTTGGAAAAAACGATCTACTGACAATATTAGACAGGGTGTTGAACCAAACAATGATGACACTTTAAAGCAGGTGTTAAAAAGAATTGTTTTTATTTCTCTTAACGTCTCCCACTTTCCTTGTGTGCTGCATTGTACAGCACACACTTGAAAGAAGCAGTTAAGATGTTTTACAGTTAGTCTTGAGGCTGGGTTGTTTGTAGATAAGGTGTTGAACCCTTAGAACAGAAATTTATTGGTTTTGTTCCTTTCCCTTTCAGTTAATGTGAGGTCCTGAAGAGAACCCTGACAATTACAGGGCTCGAAACGCGTCGACCGACCAGGTCCCAGGTCATGTTCTAGAGTCCTCCCCAAGGAAACTCCTAGGGCAACACGATAAATGACTGCTTTGTTTTTCTTCTTTTTTGTCTAAAAAGTTAAAATTCAATCTGAAGTAGACTAAAAAAACGGACTTTACATCTGTTGAACTTAAAAATTTTCTTTGACACTGGGACCAGTGTGTATGTTCTGTATGAATGGAAGGCCATGAATGAGTTGTATGGAAGTTGTTGAATTTTTGTACATACCTAATCATTTGTATATTTTGTGTTGTTTGTATATATATGTACATAGAATGTTTTGTATTCCCATGCATAAAATTAAAAAATGATGCAGACCTAAAAATTAGGCTATAAAAGAAACAAAATAAAAAATTGCAATTCATAAAGCAGGTGTGCATGTCTTTGTCATGTACACTATATAGTTGAATAGTGTTTATTTAACAAGTATTCCAGCACTGGCAAGTGTTAAGTTTATTGCGTAGTATATTGGTTCAGCCTTGCTGTAGTTAGGAGCCAAGACCCCTTCGGTTCCCTATATTACAGTTAGTCTCAGCACAATATTTTGTGGTGAAAGGGTACTGGTGGAAATTGGGTTTCTGGATGTCAGAGGTATTCCTGTTCAAGCAAGAACAACAATCCTAATCAGGGTAAGTCTCTACACACCCTAAAATATCCTGTGCTCACTCTCTGATACCTTGGAAGGCACAGCGCCATCAGACTTAACTTAAGAGACAATGTTTAAGTTATTTGTGAAACACTGCCAACAGTAACACATTGAAAACACCACAAAATGACACCACACCAGATCAGAAATATAGAGCTTAGTTTTATAAATAAAAATAGACCAAAATGACAAAAATCCAACAAGCAGAAGTCTCAATATGAATGTTTAAAGAATAAATGTAAAATAGCACTTAGAAGCAGTAAGCGCTTAAATGGGTTATCTGGTCAGGCTAGACCAGTGCAAAGTCAAACGTTCAGTCCAACTGCGACAGAGCTTGGGTCAGATACAGGGACCAACTTGGGCCTGCTTAACCAAAGTACCTTGATCCAGGATTCTGTCGACGTCAAAGAAGATGCAAGGTGCAGCCGAAGCAATGCATCAGTGTCCAGCCACGCAGAGGATGTGATGCGTCGAGATATTCCACACAATGGTGGCAATGCACCGGTTCTGATGGTGAATGGCTACTGCTCCCGCAGCAGGCGATGCATCAATTCTGAAGGTGTTGTGCTGGTCCCAAGTGTGATGAGCTGGCTATGTTCCACACTGTGACAAGGATGCTCCATTTCCAATCCATGCGAAAGGGAAAATACGCTGTTTCTGGCCCAGGCAAAGGCAAAGATGCACCAGTTCATATCAGGATGCATGGAATCTGGTTTTAGAGCACCTTAGGTCTCATTTCCATTGGTCCAGGCCTGGGTGGCAATGCTTGTCAGGGCAAACTCACAGCTTGTAGAGTCCAGTTGCAGATTCAGGTAGTTGAAGTCTTTGATATCTCTGAGACTTAGAACAGGATGCAAGCCAGCAAGCAGTTGGAGTCACTCTGCGGTCAAGTGATGCAGGTCAAGTCCTTCTCACCCAGACTGGAGAACAGGAAGCAGCAACGCAGCTCCGCCAGGCAAGAGCACAGCAAGGCAGAAGCCCAGCAATGCCTCAGTCCAGCAGAGTGGCAGTCCTTTCAACAGTACATCAGCCCTTTCTTCTGGCTGAGTAGTCACAGGCCCACAAGTGTAGTGGAGTTATGGGGTCAGAAGTCCAGTACTTATACCCAGTTGTGCCACTGAAGTAGGGGAGACTTCAAAGAAAGCTTTGAAGTGCACAGAGTTCGCCCCTTCCTGCCCTGGCTCTATACTCATTACAGGGGGGGGTATGCAACCCTTTGTGTGAGAAAAGAACACAGCCTATTCAGGTGTAAGTGTGAGGAACTGCCCAGCTCCTCCCTCCCATCTCTTTGGATGGCTCATCCAGACACACCTAAAGCTCCCTTTGTTCTTGACTGTCTAGAGGGAATACACAGAGCCCAGCTGTCACCCAACCCATACTGAACAGAGACAGGCAGCAAGCACCAAATGGCCAAATAAAGTAAATGCCAACATTCTAAAAGTGGCATTTGCCAAACTGTAATTTAAAATCCAATTTCAACAGAGGTTGTGATTAAAAACTATGAGTCCAGTGACAGCAAACCTGAAAGTGCTATCTCTTCACAATTGGGAATTACACTTAAAAGATGTAATAAGGTAATCCTAATGTTATCTTATAGGAGACATAGGCCTTGCAGTAGAGAAAAGCTCAATTGGGAGTTTTTAACTACCAAGAGATATAAAACATAAAAGTACATATCCTGCCTTTCAAATAATATGCACCCTGCCCTGTGGGTCCTACAGGACCTTGTATGTATAAAAACAGACGTTTTAGGCCTAACAAGAGGTTTATCTTATCGAAGAGGCAGTGTAAACTGCACATAAGGCTCTGCAGTGGCAGATCTGAGCCATGGTTAGCGGGGTACTTATGTTTTGGGGCATAATGAGTACCCACTAGTAGCATTTAGTTTACAGGCCCAGGGCACATGTAGCACACTTTAATAGAAACCTATAAGTAAATTAAATGTGCCAATTGGGGTTAGTTCAATATTACCATGTTTAGGAAATACGGCACAAGCACTTTAGCACTGGTCAGCAGTGGTAATGTGCGCAGAGTCCTAAAACTAGCAAAAGCGAAGTCAGAAAAAGGAAGGAAGGCAGGCAAAAAGTTGGGGGAAGGCATTCTTAAGGCTGTCAGGTTTAACAGGTACCCCCTATTACTAAACCTATGCTAGAAATGATGATGCAGAAACACCTTTGCGCCATAGGGCAAAGTTGTGGTGTGTGTGTGTGTGTGTGAGAGCAGGATAATGCCACAACCTAATAGATATGACACGTTCCTTCTTTCTTCCTCTCATGCAACATAGCACAGTAACTTTGGTTGCTGCGCTGAGTTGCGTGACACCTTTGTAAATCTGAGCGGGTGTGTTTTTCAGGGTGGATCGAATTTGCATTCCCCTACCTATGAAAATGCCAAACATTTCTTCTGAAACACCAAACCATGATGATCAGTGCATCGGATCTGATAGCGTTAGTTCTGAAAACAGATTTAATTAACAAAGTCTGTATTCAACCATGTTTGATGCAAAGTTCGCTGCATCTCCAGTCCAATATTGCCATTAGACAGATCTGTTATTCATTTTCAGCCTGATACCACCAGGCCGTCATGTATGGGGATTTAGCGTAAGGCAGTGCAGCAAGTCAGCTTGCTGTGCTGCCCTATGCCAAAGTGAAAGGGCAGGAATGCACTCTATTTATGGAAAGCATTGCATTCCTGTGCTTTCCCCCTGCACTGGTGTCGTTTCGGCAGCTTTGCGCCAACACAGGCACTCTAGAACCATGGTGCAAGATGCCTATGTTGTTGGCAGGATTGTTTTTGGGCAGGAAGGGGCACCTTCTTTTACAGAAAAAATCCCAAGAGGCATTTTCCTCTTTCTATGCGTGCTGCATTTTGCAGCACACACAGAAAGAGGAAAAAACATTGAGAAATAACGTTATACTTCACCTCAGGAGGCGAAAGGTTTTGAAACGTCCCCAGGTTTACATGCTCTGATCTGAGGAAGTGCTAAAATCCATGGGTGGTACGTTGGAAAACCCACTGCAACGCCCATGGAACACCTCCTGGGCGCAGAGTAAGGCAACACAGTGATTTGCGTTACCCTGCCTTACTCCATATCTATGAGGCCATTCAAAGCCATAGTGGCTTTGCGTGGCCTCATAGATATGGATTGTGTAATTTGCGCAACCGGAGCGCCACAAAAAATTATGCTTCCGCGGCCTAAGGGGCTTGTAAATATGACCCCAATGCTTCTTTTCTCACAGGATAGAAGTTTTGAAAGAACATAACTAGCACATCACCTAAAAAATTGCAAATAGGTTTCTGAATAAAAGAAATCACAATTTATGTTCATCCTTCCACTAAAACAAGAATCTTCCGTGTCACTTGCCAAAGTCATCTCAATTAAGGCATTGGCAGAAAGAGCTGTATCATTTCATAAGTGATAAACATTTTTAAACGTGAGTGGGAAATGGGACCCACAGAGCTGATTTCTAAAATGTAACTACACACAGATTTGGATAACAATTTCACGCTGATTGCAGGTGTTTTCACAGTGCTGTGGTTAGGAGCGTCCTATTAGCATCAGTTAGAACAGCCAGAGATATAAGTTCAAACAGATTTGGGAGGACAATTTGTAATTTTGGAAGCACTGCAGAGCGGTGTGCTTGCGGTAGAAGGAACAAGTACATCGGATGGAAGCATAAAAGGGACTCTGATGCTAAACCATACCTAGGCTGCGGCTACAGTAGGGCAAATAAGACATATTTCCGTACTGTTTTTGTAATTGATGCCTCAGAGCCTCGTCTAAAAGTCCAGCTATTCCATTCTCAGTCAGAGATTACTTTTAGAATGTTTTTTTCATAAAAGAGAAAGATTATGGCCCAGAGTACGTGGTTTCATGCTGTTAAAGTGTAGGCATTATGTCGCCAAAGCACACGTATTAAATGGTCATCTTTCTTGCATTTGCTATTATCGCTGCAGGCAACTGAAAGCGAAGCACAAAACTATGTTTCCTTGTACCCCACAGTGTATTTCACTTGACACAAAGAAAGACAGAATACTTGTATGACTGAATGGCACAACAAAACACAGCCTGTACAGCACATGCCAAAAAAAAAATGTTAGTCTAACGAGCATTACCAATATGTCTGGTCATTTTATATGTGACAGCTCTTCTTTATTGATTGGTTTAATTTGTGTTTGTGGTTGTGTGGATAGGTGAGTGGGCTAATGTGAAAATGAGTCAACTGTGGGATGGACGTGTAAGAGCGTGTTTGGATGAAGGTGTGAATAATTGAGTGTATGACAATGGATGGCTGGCTGTACTGATACAAGTAAAGCACATGGCTGGATGAATGGGTGAGTTGGTTAAAGGGTGAATGAGTGCATTGAACTTTGATATACTGATCCTGTCTGCAGCGCCTTGATGCCTTCGGGCTAAGTTTGCGCTTTAAAAGTTAAAAAGTTTAAAAGTTTTATATTCATTCATTCATTCATTTATAAATGCACCCGAGTTACACTAATCGTACAGTAAGATGACTCAGACAGCAACAGTAATGCCCCGGTTACTTACCGGTAATCTTCACTGATCCGAGTCATGGTCTTCCTCGCCACAGTAAAAACACAAGAGCATTTTGCTCCCACAGAAACTCCAAGTAAAATCAGTTAGCTTATTAATGGCCCTATCCCTCCAATAGGGCCCCCATCATCCTCCACCAATCCCATAAAAGGATTAGACCCAGGAACCACAACCTGTACATAGCCCTGAAGCACCACAAGTGCTGGGAGGGAATGGAAACCATACTGTGGCGAGGAAGACTTGGACTCAGAGTAATGAAAATTTCCGGTAAGTAACCGGGGCATTACCTCCTTGTCCTTCTTCCTCGCCACAGTAATAACACATGAGCGAATACCAACGCAACATTAGCTTCATGGATAAGGAACACAGCTCATGCAGGTGAAAGCTGAATTACAAAAGTTTAATGAAAACATAAAGATACAAATAAGAACTCAAGCATTCACAGAGTCCAGAATCGTAGAGGCAAAGGCAATGGGAGAACAACCCCAACCTCAAGCCTGTAATGTGTCATGAAGGTATGAGGAGAAGACCAAGTGGCTGCCCTGCAAATATCCTCCATGGACACACCTTTAAAAGCTGCCCAAAAACAGCTACAGAATGAGTAGAACGGCCAAGAAACGGCTGCGACGGAACCACCAACTGAATATCATAAGCATTCAGAATAGCCTCCTTAATCCACCTGCTAAGTGGTAGAAAAGAACACTTCATGCCCTGACAAGCTACCCCGAAAGTGACAAATAAATTGTCCACCCTGTCCAGCCTACAAAAAGAAGCTGTGCAAGATAAATAAATTAACAAGGCATGCTTCACATCCAAAAGCTAGAGCAGAGACTCCTCCCCAGAAGAAGAATCCAAAAAGAAAACAGGGAGGACAACCTCTGCTGACTGATGGAAGAGAGAATCCACCTTAGGGACAAAAGTAGGATGGGCCGTCAAGACCACTCTATCGTCAAGAATCCTCAAAAAGGAGCCGACCACAAGAAATCCCCCAATTCACCCACATGCCTGGCAGAGGCAATGGCCACCAAAAAGACCACCTTCAAGGTCAAAAACTTCAATTCAATAGAATCCAGAGGCTCAAAGGGAACTCCTTGCAGGGCCCTCAAAGCCAACAGAAGATCCAACGTAGGAGGAGACAACACAGGATGAGGGCACAGAAAAGCCAGAGACTTGAAAAGACAAGCCACCAGGAGCTCAACCGACACAAATTGGGAGTCATGAAAAGCCTGAATAGCCACCCACTGAGCTCCCAGGGTAGAAAGGGCCAAGCCCAAATCAAAACCCTCCTTCAAAAAATCAAGAACACAAGTAGGCTCCATCCCACCAATAGACCAATCATGGCATAAACACCAACCAGAAAAATTGACCTAATGCTTAGCATAAAACCACAAAGTAGAGGGGCACCTGGACTGTTGTGTTAGACCAGCAGCCTCCCGGTAACAACCACTCTGGATCAGAGAACACCTCTCAAGAGCCAAGCCTGAACACCCATGGACCCGAACCCCAGAAGAGGAACCAGAGGACCCTCCAATGGATACGGGTGGAATGGCAATGTCCAACCCGGACGCACCGCCAACTACAACAACAGAGGAAGCCATGGGCGGCGGCCCCAACCCGGCATCACCAGCAGCCCAAACGACCCGTCCCTCCTGATTTTCTCTAAAACAGCTCGGATCAGGGGAATTGGGGGAAAGGCATACAGCAGGCCCGTGCCACAGGAAGGACATCCCATCCATCCTCCAAGCCACTGGGCAAGGCATATTCGTGCAGTAACAACGGAACTTGTCATTGTCCGGAGACGCAAACATGTCCACCCCTGGACACCAAAACATCCTCTGCAACTTCCAGAATATCTCCGGGGTCAGAGACAACAACCCCATGGAGGGAAAGAGCCTGCTCAGGCAGTCTTCCACCATATTTTCCCGGCCCCAGAGGTATACAGCAGATAGGGACGCCAACTTCGACTCCGCCCAGGAACAAATGAAGTGACTGAGGCAACTGAGGGAATGAACTCTGCAACCCTCCTGATGATTTCATTTTTGTATTCACCCCATGCCTCAATAATTTTATGAATGTCATGCTGCACTTGCACTATACCTCTCTAAAACAATACAAAAAAGAAACATGCTTTGAGAAGTCCACATCCTTTGAATCCAAATGCAATGAAAAATGAGAGAATAATGGATTGACAAATTAGGAAGAATTCCCCCTCCCTCTCAGAGTCAGTATATGTCGGTGTGTATGGAGCCTGAGGTAATGGTAGAAATAGGCACACCCCACTGGAGGGTGTGGAGGCCTGCGACTGACTGGAGAATAGTGTTTTGGTTTCACAAGAGAGCGGGGGCCCAGGGACCTGTTGTTGGTAATTGATAGCGGGTGGAGGAGGGATTTGGGTTAATTAAGCTAGCTACCAAAAACATAGCAGGCATAAGACGTACAAGTAGTTGTCAAATATGACATCTCATCTTTACAGGAAACCTGGGAAATGCGGCCCGTTTTTCTGGGGGTTTTCTGTTTGTACTAAACCACGGCAGTCCCTTCCAGGGCTGGTAGAGCCAAAGGTGGCATTTTGACTTTTTTTTAGCAAAGCCCACTAAAATAAAGATTATTACATTCTATAATGAATCACCCTACTACCATTTTTAATCTGTGAGGGGAAATGTGACTGGGACCTGATGATCATTAACTTTTAAAACAATTGTTTTGAGGACAATATGGCACTGGTGATAGGGTTGTTGGAGAAGGCCACTGAAGAGATTAGCTCTCGCCCTCCCAAACCTTTTAATTTACTTTGGTTGGGAGACTTAAAAGCCCATCATTGTGAAAGGTTGCAGAAGACTGTGTGTTGGTTAATTGATGGAGAGGGTAATAACACTATCCATTTTGCTCACAACGCCTATGGAAACTCATTAAATAGTATGTTAATCACCATCAATTTAAAAATAATCAATAGCATAGACTCCTTTACAGGAACTTTGGCTAGGACCTTTGGGAGAGTGGAGAATGGATCCACTATTGATTACATTATAGACTCAGAATGCCTTGGTTGTTGAGTGAATAAAATTGAGGTGAACTACTTAAGTTTTAGTGACCACGCTTCCATCTCCTGTGTAAGGAATTGAGAGGATAAACATAAAGTAAAACTGGAGAAAGACCCAAAACCGGTCCTAGCAAGAAGGAATGGTTTCATATTAAAGTGGGATAAGGTAGATAAAGAGAGGTTCCTCCCTGTAATCCTCGATCGTAAGCAGGCTGAGATGATGGTATGTTTGGATTTTGACTCTACTTCCAAACAGGGGTCTGCAGCATTCCTTGAGATATTGGCAGAAATCAAATCGTACTTGGTGCAGACTTTTACAGCCAAGCAGTACCCACCAACGTGATGGCTTTACAATTCGTGTACCAAGGCATTGAGAAATCTCCACACAACCCTTCGTTCCGTCCCAAGAGACAAGGACTTGGTACGGAGCTTGTGTGTCAAATACAAGGAGATGAGAACCACTAGGGTAAAGAGCTTAAGGGAGGAAGCCTGACGAATCTGCAACTAGCAGCTACAAACAAGGATAGTCATGGGTATTGGAGAGGGGTAAACGCTGCATTTTAAAAAGATGCAAGCGAGCCAGCCCTAGAGGTACATGTTGAAGAGGAGGGTTGGGAGGCTGACTTTGATAAAATATTCTGGGATCTGGAGGCCCCAGTGCTGCCAAAGATCCACCCTTGGGAAGAATGTAGTTTTTTTAACCTTTGACAAGACAGAGGTAAAGCAAGTGTTGCCCAGAAGAGTATACTGAAGGCCCCTGGATCCCACGGAGTTCCTATGGATTATTTTTGGGAGTATCAGGACCTCTGGGCCCTATTATTGACGAACGCCTAGAGTGCCATAGCCATTAAGTGCCCTCCAACAACTTGGAAGCAATCAGAAATAGTACCTGTTCATGAGAAAGGGGGAGAAGGTGCACCTACAAAATTATAGACCCATCTACTTGTTAAATAGGTTGGAGGAATGGGTGGAGGAGAGGAATTTTTTACCAGCAACACAGTATAGTTTTAGGAAGGAAAAGAGGACCATTGACCAGTGCCTCCACTTGAGTATGGTAATTGCCAAATATACGCTGGGTAAGAAAGGCCAAATTTCTTTGGCATTTATGGATCTCTAGGCCGCATTTGATTGTGTTTCCCATTCCAAACTGTGTGCAATTATGAGAGTATGGGCGTTGATGCTCTTATAATTGACTTCATAAGCAGATGTACTCATGGGCATCTGCATGTGTCCACTATGGCAGGGAGGGGAGTGTACCAGACCCTTTGAGATTGAGCAGGGCATCCTCGCACCATTCCTGTTTTCTCTCTGTACAACATACCCTAAATTGATTTAGCCCCTTACCCGATACTCCTCTATGCAGATGATGCAGTGCTCATAGCTAGAACTGGCCAAGCACTGCAGAGTCTCATAGAGGGGTGTATTAGCTTCATGGATAATTTGGATCCCCATGTAAATTAAGCTAAGTCCTGTGCACCTGATGCTGATGAATGGCCAAATAAACTTCCAGATTTCCACATAGACAAGCATGGGGTGGAGGGGGGTACACATTTTCATATTTAGGTAATCCTTTTTGTACGGAAGGACACATGGAAAAATATGGGTGCAAATAGAGTCCTCTTCTTAGAAAAAAGTATAGTGGTCACTGTAGTAGATTACTCGGAGACTTCCTGTGTATAAGAGCAGGTTTATTGTAGTAAGGAAACAGCAGGCATCTTCAACACAAGCTGGCCAGGCACAAACTGTCTCAACCTAGAACCCCAGGAAGAGTCGGAGCCACCAACATTCTGGAATATGTGACATAAGGCAAATCAAAGGGAAAGCATGGAAACAAAGGTAGGAATAATATACAACACATGTTCTCTCGTTGAAAACAAAACAAAATAAGAACCAAGAAAAGGAAAACAAAACAAAGAAATAAAACTAAAACAGAAAAGAGCTAAAAACAAAATGTTAAGGCGATGAAAGGAACACACCTCATCTCATTGAACATTAAACTAATCACAACAGTAATCATTTAGATACAAAGGTGGTCTACGACATCTTTGAGACCTGGAAATGGTCAGAGAGGAACTAGGACAAGGAAAAGGAGCAGATTGATTAGAGACTCCACCGCTGAACTGAGAACCAGGAGCATCACCCCCACCATCACTTCTCCCTAAAATTTGCACAGAATTAGGTGTGGTAGGAACATGAGAAGAAATAAACATTTAACCAGAACAATCCTTCCCATAAACACGATGATTCTGGACGGAAACAGAACGAGAGGGCAGAGAACTAGAACCAGAACAAGCCTTCTGATAAAGAGCCACCCTCCTCAAGTTCCACTTTTCCCATTGGAAAGAACAACATAATGGGATAAACCATCCTTACAGTAAAGGGACCACGAAATTTCGACAAACCACCAGAAACTCTGCCTGATTTCACTTTATCAAGGTCACCCTTAGAAAGCTTGCTAGAGACAAACTTCGGCAAATGCCCAACCGAACCCCTATTAGAGGAGCTAGAAGAAGGAACAGACTCATGAGCATGCTTTGTCAGATCAGACTGAAGTACCATATCTTTAAGCCAAGAGGGAATTAGCTTAGTGCTTGGGACCCCACCCCTCATGAGCTCAAAGGGAGACTTGAGCTGAGTACTATGAAGAGTAGTACAGTAGGCATCGACCATTTCACGTACAAGACCACAAACAGAAGAGCCATTGGAAAGAGCCATCTGAATAGTACCTTTCACCAATCTATTTAAGCGCTCACACAAACCATTCCCTTGAGGATTGTAGAGAGAAGTTCTGTGATGGGAAACACCACAATCAGCCAAGAAGGTTCGCATATTATGCATAACTAACTGCGTGCCATTGTCAGTAATGGTGACGTTAGGAAAACCTTCCAAAAAAATAAATATTTTAAATGTTTGATGGTAGTATCAGTGGTGATATCCTTCAGAAATTCAACAGACAACCATTTGGAAAAACAATCTACAATAACAACAGCAAACCTCTGAGACACAGGTAATTCTTCCATAGGGCCTAAAAAAAACAAGCAGATAGTATGCCACGGAACCTCAGGAAATTGCAACACACCCATCTCAGAACCAACTGAAATTTTCAATCTCTTCTCCCCCACCTTACATGTAGGACAATCCTCAACCCAGGAAGAAACCAAAGAGTCCATTCCAGGCCACCAAAAGTTCAACTTAAGCCTTTGTTGCGGTAAAGTCTGGCCAAGATGGCCCTCATGCGCTATAGAAATGAGCTTAGGCCTTAGATCAGAAGGAGGAACAAATTTGTCTCCACGCATCACCACATTGTCCTCACAGACAGACAGATCATCAATAATCTTTAAGAAAGGACAAACAGAAACATGCACACAACTCTCCCTACGCGAACCCAGTTTGATTAACTGGATAACTTCTTGCAAAACAGTGTCTCTAGACATAGCTTCAAGCCAATCAACACGTGAACATGAACTCTCACCAAGAAAAAGTACATCATTAATCCATGCAATATTTTCCTCCACACCCTCAAGACTAAAACCAGCATTAGACTCAACATTAGACGGGACAGCAAGTCTAGACAAGCAATCTGCTTGAAAATTCTTCCAACCTGGAATGTGAGATATCTCAAAATGATATTCTTGAAGCTTGGAAGCTAGCCTCGCCAACCTTGGAGAACTACTGGCTGCACCACCAGGGGAAAGAATTCGGATAAGGGGTTTATGATCAGTCTTTAGGTAAAAACTTGTACCCCACAAATAAGGACGAAAATGGTGAGCACCCCAAGCAGCCGCTAAGGCCTCCTTCTCAATGACAGAATAATTCTGTTCACATTGAGAAAGAGTGTGCGATGCAAATGCAATAGGCCTCTCGCCATCCCTATGTGTTTGTAAAAGAACAGCGCCTAGCCCTTTTGCACTTGCATCCACCAACAAAGTGGAGACTTTGTTTGTATCGAAAGGTGCAAGGACCTTTGCGATACAAATAGCTTCTTTGATGTTGTTAAAACACATTTGAAGTTCGGGCCCCCAAACAAATGTACAACTTTTTTTTAACAAAGCTCTCAAAGGTAAGGTTTTTCTGAAACTTTTTCCACAAATTTCGAATAATATTCAATCCAACCCATGAATGAACGTAATTGGTCCTTATCACCAGGACAACGGGCAGAACGTATTGCCTCAAGGAGATCTCTCTTTGGTTTAACCCCGTTAGCCGAAATTTCATGGCCCAAGTATTCAATGTCTTGAACAAGGAAGGAGAACTTCGCCCTACACAAGGTAAGACTAGTGTTTCAAATCCTATGCAAAACATTCTTAAGGACATGATTATGATCGGCCACCGAATCTCCAAAAATCAAAATATCATCCTGAAAGAACACTACGTTCTTTAACCCCTTAAAGATTTCACTAACTAACCGTTGAAACACACTCGCTGCCGATATCAAACCAAAGGGAAGACGAGTGTATTGAAAGATTCCCTCCGGAGTGATAAAGGCAGTGAGGTGGTAAGCACTCTTCAGGTCAAGCTTAGAAAAATATTTCGCTCCCTGAAAAGTGGACACCATCTCAGAGATATTAGGCAAGGGAAATGTGTCAGCGACAACATACTTATTCAATGCCCTAAGGTCAACACAGAACCTTCATTTTCCATCAGCTTTTTTCGAAATGACCACCGGAGAAACCATGCTGATGCCTCCGTTGGTTCTATCACTCCAGATTGAAGCATTTCCTCAATTAGGAGTTTCACATCATCACGAATAGAAATGGGAACCCTTCTCACACGATGCTGCACAGGTAAGCTATTCTTCTTAAGTCTAATGAGGTGAGAGTAACCTCTCAGTTCACCAAGCTCATCTTTAAACACAGAGCTAAATTCGTTTAGGATACTTTCAATAGAATCATCTTCCACAACCATAATTTGATTTTTTGCTCTAGGGTTGATAACAATGTAAAGATCGTATTGATGTACCCAACCAAGGATGGGAGGACCATCAATAGAGACATACACCTTACCAAATGTAGATCTCTTTTCAAAGACAATTTCAGACTCAAAGAAACCAAGAATTTCGATCTTTTGGCCGTCAAAACCCTTAGGAGAAATGTCACTCTCCTTCAAGCTTAACCCTTCCCAGAAGTGTCAAAGATAGATTTAGGTATGATAGTATGACGCGACCCTGTGTCCACCATCAATGACACTTCATGAGAGTCAATCTTGAAAACAGCCTTTGGTCTGTTCTGTCTTGGATCCTCACCAACCACACCGACCTCATCCACCACCAAAAGTCTTTCAGTTTCAGTTACAGTGTCAGATTCGTAGTCATCCACAGTAGCCACTCTTTGTTTAGGCTTAGCCTTACACATCTTTGAGAAATGTCCAATTCTACCGCACTTCAGGCACTCCTTGTTGGCAGCGAAGCAAAATCTTGCGTCAGAGGAATGACTATTGCTTCCACATCTATTGCAACATTTATTCGTAGTGAAACTTTTTTTTTTGTTGAAAATCTGGGTTTATTTTTAACCACAGCAATATTATCGCCACCGCAATGCTCACACTCTGCCGAATTTTTCCTATCAGAGACAACAGAGACTTCTTGTTGAGGGCACGATTTATGAGAATCTAGAACCTTCATGCATTTGCTAGACTCCTCAATAACCTTCGCTAAATCAATGGCATCCTTTAATGAAGGATTCTTCGCCGCCCATAGTCTCTCCTGAATCTTTTTATTTGAGCATTGAACAATTAGTTGATCTCTTATAAGTTCGTCGTTCATAGCCTCAAACTTACATTTAATAGACAACTCTCTGAGTCGAGCCACAAAGTCATCTATGGACTCTGAGTCCTTTTGACGCTGAGTATAAAATTTATAACGGTTCATAACTAGATTCTCCTCCTTTGAGAATCTAACCTCAAGCCTTGCAACAGCCTCCTTAAATTCATCGGGCATTTCCTGACCATTAGCTCTCAAAACTATCGGTAAAAATCTGAAAACTCTCTGTCCTTCTTTGCCAAGAGTGCTCAAAAGAATAGCCTTTTTTCTCTTTGCGGAAAACTCTTGTCCATCTAGTGCCTCGAGATAATTATCGAACATTATATACCAATCCTCCCAAGGTATCTCTGGAATACCAGGTTCGGGCAGGAATTGTGGTGGTAATGTAACTACAATTTGTTGTGCCATGTTTAGGAATGTCAATTGAAAACAAAGTTACAAGAAAACAGATGGAAAAAATTGAAGAAAACATCCACAAAAGGATTGATGTTAACAGATGAACATACCTCAAGACTGTTTTAAATAGAAGATTAAATCATGGAAAATGTTGTCTTTTTGAAGTGGAATGAAACGAACTCTTGTCACAAAACTGCCACAGGGAAAGAGGCTGTAATTTGTCTGGCGAGTTTTCACAGTCAAAATGGCCGCCACGAAAATTTTGTCGAAAACGAGGCTTGGAACAGGCTTGAAATAGTAGAACTGAGAGCTAAAATGGCCGCCACAAAAGGAAAACGAAAACGAGGCTTGAAGCGCATGCAAATGAGGCTTGGAACGCATGCAACGCTAGCGTGATTTAACATCCATCATAATGGTGATTTCCAAAGTGGAGAGGATGACGTAGGAGCTTGATTTGAAGCCTAGCAACAACAGTCGTTGCTGATGCGCTCGTGATGCGCTCGCGCTCGGGCAAAGTACTCACAATTTCGCCAAAAATGACATCTTTTGGCAGAGTCAAAGTACTCGCAGGTACACAAAAGAAGGTGAAAATCGCACACAATGGGTTCTTTTTTTTTTTTTATCCTCGTAGCCAAAATTGTAGTAGATTACTCGGAGACTTCCTGTGTATAAGAGCAGTTTTATTGTAGTAAGGAAACAGCAGGCATCTTCAACACAAGCTGGCCAGGCACAAACTGTCTCAACCTAGAACCCCAGGAAGAGTCAGAGCCACCAACATTCTGGAATATGTGACATAAGGCAAAACAAAGGGAAAGCATGGAAACAAAGGTAGGAATAATATACAACAGTCACCTTTAAATTCACGAAGAAGTCGGGGGTTGAAATCCATCATGGAAATATTAAGTGTAAGTGCAGCTAAAGCCATTACTAGTTTCACGTATCGGGAAGGGTTGATATCGACTCTCTTCAGCGTTTCGAGGACACGCTTATTAAAACATTGGGGCTTATTAGCAAGAAGCTCGTTAAAATTATCGCCGTTGTAGCGGCAGGAAACTGCCGCTAAAACGGCGATAATGGGCTTGCTAATATGCGTTATAGAATTCCAATAGAAGCCCAGGTTAGATGTCCTGCACATCTAACCTGGGCTTCTATAGGAATTCTATAATGCATATTAGCAAGCTCATTATCGCCGTTTTATCGGCAGTTTCCTGCCACTAAAATGGCGATAATTTTAACGAACTTCTTGCTAATATGCCCCATTGTTATCTCTGCCCAGTAGCTGTTCAAACTTCATATGCGAGAGTAAACTGGGTGTACCTTATATTTTGGATATTATTCTGCTTGCACCAGGTCTACTGTGGCATTCAATATCGAGGAGGGAGACTGTAAGCTTGAATCAAGGCATATTGAGGGACTGTTTAAAACTGGATTTTGCACACAAGATATCATGGCTGCAGCATGTTATGGGCTCTTTGGTAGATTTCGGTTTACGTGAATTATTTGATGCCCCATTACCTTGTGCACATATTACTTATGTGAGGCTTAAGGAGACTTTTCTGGAAATGCTGCCGTAGATAGAAGGGATAAATCCACCTACAGATTATACCAAACGTTCACGCCATCAAACATGGTGTCCCATTGTATATAGCACGTATGCAGAATTTACAGCATTGGTTTATCCTGACAAGGTTTCACCTAAATGATATCCCTGTGATGCTTGGTTTTCTAGCTAATGCCATACAGTCATCGCAGTTGAATTTGAACATTTATTTTTTGCTCTTTTTATATCTCGCAGAGGAAAGATTAATTGTCCCGTCATTGCGTAGGTTTAATTTTATCCAATGTCGGCCTGCAATATTTTACATTTTACAGGCGACGACCCTCTGGTGTGTCACTCTGTAGCATCATTCCTCTGGGCTTCTTTGAGAAGCTGGTGATTTCATTTGCATTGTGTGCAAGAATATGAATTGATCGTTTGACCTGTGTTATGGAGGAGGAATTGTAATACCTATGATTACCTCTGAGTTCATCATGTATTTAACTTAGAACAGTTTAATAATTTAAAATGCATGGGCCTAATTTATTAAACACTTGGATGGACCCATGTGACATTTTAATGTTAACACAGATACATTGCTATTTTTAAGGGAATTATTATTTTGCTCAAATATGTAGCTTTTATGAGTAGATGACAATGTTCTAAAGTCTTCCATTTGTATTCAGTTTTAAGCAGTTGTTTAGGTTGTTTCATTATTAAGTATGCTGTAATATGTATTTATTTACTTTTTATGCGCCGTAAACGAAGCAACATGAAGCTTTTTTTACTTTGACAAAGTTAATTTAAAAATGTGTGTATTCACTAGCACATATTACTTTTAAGGTATGCATTCTTTGGAACAGAAGGATAGTATATATATTCACAACCGGTGAAACTTAAAAAAAAGGCAGGTGCAATTCATGACAGTCTGAGGTTATTGTGGCCTTATGTTGACAATGGAGCTAAACACTTATGTTTCAAGTTTTCAATTTGACACAGCACACCAATTTCCAGCAAATATATCACATATTATTACAAACCCCAAATTCAGCAAGTATTTCAACCAGGGGCAGCTCCTCCATTATGGTGGAGGAGCATTGCCTCGCTTGCTGTGAGTGCAGCAGGCACACACATTAATGAAATGGTAATAAATACTATTATTTAATGTGTCCCAGGCTCGCACTGTTATTGCGCAAGGGCAGGGAGCCAGGCTGATTTGGTGCAAATTCACTATTAATGCAGCGCCCTGCCAGTGCGCATGTCAGATTGGCCGGCTGCCTACAGTTGAGTAATCTGAACAGCGGTCTTCAGAGCCTGCAGTTCCAAGGCTGAGAAGCAGCTGAGGGATTGCAGCCGCATGCTCCCAGCCTTAAAATGAGCGCTGGGTGAGCCTGCTCCAACCAAAAGGATTGGTTGGTTTTGGGTTGTACAAGGGAGGAAGTCCCTCCCCTTCCACCTGAGGCAGCGCCAAGGAGGAGAGCGACCAGGACGACAGGACAGAGACCACATTCAGACCATACGGCCGGCATATATGGTGAATGTTTTGGGCATCACTCCCCACCATATTGTAATCTTGCCATCCGCCGCTGATTTCATCATAAAACCAACAGAGCATAAAGATGAAAACAAGTTTCATTCATTCATCATTGAAATTATTGTGCATCAAAACATTGGTTTCTTATAATGGAGCGGCAGCAATCCCTTGGCTGTGTCTCAGCCTTGGGATTGCAGGCCAGCCAATATGACCTACGCACTGACAGGGGGCTGCATTAATAGTCCAATTGCACTAATCAGCCCCACCCCCTGCCATCGCACTGTAAAGCGCAAGCCTAGGACACATTAATAAAATGGTTTTTGTTACCATGTTATCAATGTGTGTGCCTGCTGCAATTGCAGCAGTCAGAGCGACGCTCCTCTGCCATAAAGGAGGAGCCACCGCTGGCACCATCAACCTTAGCAATCACCCAGCACTCAAGACTCAACGCCCACATAGCTGCTGAGAATGAGAAAGAAAAACATTTAACTATACATTCTGCCATTAGTTAAGTCACTGAAGTGTGGCCACTTCCGACAGATGTGAAGTGATCCAATCATAAAGTACAAAAAAACCTTTTTTTTCTCTCCCTCCTACTGCCTCTCCTTAGGCCCCTCTTAACCTCATGCGCGCTAGCCGTTTTCCCGCTGCGTGCTGCGATTTTGAAAATCACGCGTTACGTGACAGGGCCAGCTCGTCATGCAGGTAACGCCCATGACGAGCTGGCCTTGTCATGCGCGTCAAAGGGGTTAATAAAAAGGGTGTGTACCATAAAGATGAGGCATGTCCTCAGAAACATATGTTATACCCTAATATAAGCAGGAAAGGAACATCAAGGGAGGGATTGGAGTTTGTAAGTAGGACTGGGTAATGTTTTTTTTGTTTGTAATCCACTGCAAACAGGATTAAATCTCAGCAACAATCTTCTAAGCTTCTGAAGTGCCTCTACCTACCAGGATATGAAAGGACCTGCAAAGCCAGGTAGTAAATTGCACAAACCAAAAACCGCTGAAAGTTTTCCTTGACCACCCATCCTGTAGGTCTCATACATGGATGGGTGGTAAGAACAGGACCGTTTGTGACTGGAAAGTCGTTAGGAAATCAGAAGGGTTTAACTATGGAGGAACAGTCTGTTTGGATGGTGGCATCCAATCAGAAATAGAGTAATAGTCTGAAACAGGAAGATATTATTGTTAAGTCTTTCTGATTTATAGCCGCCAGCCTAATAGAAGAGATATGTTTTGAATTTAGAAGTTTTTATTTGTCTGGTGCAGCACATTCCTGTAATAAAGGACAGTAATAATTGAAAATAGGCTAGGAGTGAAGGGGGTCAGCTGCAGCCGCGGGCCGTGGGCTGTGCTAATATCATTAATACAACCATCAGCCTTACACTCATCTGTTATTCTGATGAATGAAGTACTTTTCATACACTAGGACTAAGCCAATTAGTGTTTTCAATGGCTATTAGAAAGTAGGAGTCTCAGGGGCATATTATCAAGGGGCTTTATCTCCGCTTTTTTGGCTTTAAAAGCCAAGAAAGCGGAGATAAAATTATCTCCCTATTACCAAGCTGTCGCTAACACCAGTTAGCGACAGCTAATAGGAGATAGTGACCATCTTGGGCCCCGCTTTGCATGTCAGTGATATTTATCACTAATGACATGCAAAGTGGGCGTGCCAAGATGTTAGAGACTGAAAACAGTCGCTAACATCGCTATCTCCTATTACCAACTTTTGGAGATATTCGCGCTCAGCGCGAATATCTCCAAAAGCTAACACTTGCCCAGGAGCAGTTCTTAGCCATGTTATCCAATGGGAGGTGGATAACATGGCTAAGAGCATTTGCTCGATAATGCATGAATATCGCTGACTTTTCAGCGATATTCATGCATTGCGGCCGTTTTATATCCCATTTGCGATAAACCTTGCTAATAGCAAGGTTTATCTGCGATAAAAATCGCCGATTTGCGGCGATAATTTTTGTCTCTAAACAAGTTAGAGACAAAAATTATTTCTATTGGTTGGTAATATGCCTCAGTTTGTCAGTTTACAAAATGAATATTTTCTGCAAAAAGGCAGTTTTATTTTGTTCACAAATAATAAATTGAGGTAAAGCCATACAAACTAACCGAAAACAGCATTTTTGTAAAGTTATTTACTTAACCAAGGCTTCAGAATATACATTCCCATGCATATTTGACATATTTCCAAAAATGATATAAATTTAGCAGGTACATGATTTATTTACCCATTGTCCCTTGTCAGCTCCAAGCACTACATCACATCTTGTTGTTTATATTTTATTTAAATCTTTTCAATAGATGGTACCAGAGTCACATAGGCATCAGTAGTTTTCCTTGACAGCAAAGACTATAAGCAAGTGATGATGTTGCACTTGATTATTTAGAAGACAGAGCAAGATATGCTTATTCCCCATCAATTGTGTGTCTACTGTGTTTGATGTATGCACCTGTTCTATGAACAGCACCAGTGTTAGCGTTCACTAATGCACTTATGAATCTAAAAGCAGCCAAGAGGAATTATTAGAGGATGAAAGGAAATCAGTAGATTATTATTCTATGAAAGCATATAAAGGACCATACAAAGAATGAGAGAAAGCATATAAAGGAAAAGCATATATGGAGCCATACAAAGAACGAGCGAACGCAGTAACCGACAACAACACACGGGAGATCCAGACATCATCCACGAACTTTGCTTACGCGTCATATCACATTCAAAAAGCCTAGGACATGTGAGGATGTGAAAAAGAAGCTTAATCTGCATTAACTAAAGGGAGCAACAACTCATTTTAAGGACAATTAGGGATCGATTAACACTCGGGTCCAACTTCAAATTTCAAAAGGATAATTACAAAGCTCAGAAATTGTCACAGCTACTATGAATTTTCCTGTATCACTTTCAAGACCTGCTGCATCAGCTATAAGGTATCCAATAACAGCATTGCAATGTTTAAACTGGCAAAACCTGTAGAACTCGAAGCAAACTCCATCACACCACATGAGTGAAAATAGAAATGTATTATGTGCACAGGAGCATCTGTTGGGTGCTGAATGCTCGCAGAAGTAGTACACAAGAATATATAGTTGGAAACCACAAGATTTTGTTACAATAGCTCATGCGTAACAGGACATGGACCAGGCCATGATATTCCGACAGGTGGTGAATTTTACAGTGCAACATTACAAGAATAGATCTGGAATCCGCCTAACGTGTACTTGACAAGTCCCTTGTGTCTAAAGTCGGACAGTTTAACAGTTACACTACTCCTAAGTCCAGACAATAGATACTGGCTAATCAGAATGGTCCACATTATCTATATGTGTGTCTAGATATACTTCTGAGGCCTAGAGGGCCTGTTGCTAAGGCAAGCAGGCAGAATGCAGTAACATGGAAACGTACTGTCTTGCACAAGTCTTGCAATATGTTGTGTTAGCAACAGTTTACTGGCAGGCAGCTTGCAAACCGTCTATCAGGACTGCTACATGAGCTCAAGCAATGATTATACATTTGTCTACAATTTCTATCATCATTGATTTATCACTATGTCAGGTTGTACATAGTGGATGCCACCATTGTTATCTAACTTAGCTTCCACAGTAATATACTTAAGATGTTGGGTGGACAATTTTAGGCATGTAGCTATTTGCATTCATTACAAATATGTGCAATCAGGTAGATAGTAATACCCTCAAAACACACTACTCCCTAGTAAGCCCTGAATGCTATAACCACAATATCATCCCGCTATACTAAATGCAATATCACAATCTATAGGGGTGGTAATTACAATAGAGCAGGCCTACAAGATTTGTCAAGAGGGCATCACATTGTTAGACAGAAAACATGCTATAATTCACCACTGAAATCGATGGAGATAGTAACAATGTTCAATACAATAAATTATACTGACAAACATTGGGTTGTGAACCATCAACATTGTTAATAAAGCACTGAAATAAAAATCATATGTACCACAGACTTATTTTTACTTTTACTGTGTCGCTTGTACATCTTTGGGACTAATCAAAACAGGTTGCGACACTCCACAGCTTATGAGCAAAACATCTTGTTCCAGAAGTGCTTGAAAAAACGGACAGTCTATCCAAATGTCAGGTATTCAATCTCCCGGGTGACTTAGAATAAGTTGTGAAAAAAAATACTCGGGAGGGGGGTACTGCACTTCAGGCAGCTCTTCAAGCATGCTTCACAATTCATTGCTGGTGAGCCCTTTCTTGCGTAGGGAACAATAAGGCAGAACTATGTAAATTTAAATTCTATCTTTGGGCTTTTAGGGCGCTGCATAGTCCCAGGACTGAATATATTATTACCGGATTTGCCACTTAAAAAAAGCCTTTTTTTAAAGGAGGCCTTGCACTAAATGATTTCTTTATCAGGTGCCCGTGCAAACCAGGCACTTGGATACTGCAATTTAATTGAGGCAGCATGGGGAGTCCACTCCAGCATTACCCTGCCAGCTCCCCACACTACAGACATTTTTGTGTGCAGGCATACGATCCTGCCAAGCACAGGAGCTTGCACTCTAATCTCCTGCCCATTGTTGCAAGGATAAGCTCCTTTCCAGGCTGCCCTGCATCTGCTTTTCCTTGGTCCACGGGGAGATCGAGCCTACTAGGAGCCATGAACCTTTCATAGCTGTGGTGCTTGTGCTCCAAAGGTGAATTGAGGGCATCTGCACTGGTCAGGGGGTGTTGGGCAATTACCATAAGAGTTGAAGCTCAGGCCCTGGCCTACCCAGGTGTATTTTCCAATATTGCTATGTTTTCTGTTTCATGCCCAGTCCTGCAGGAAACCAAGATTCAGAGACTGTTTTCTCAGGACCTGTAAGGGTGCTTTTCTTCATTTTCATTTTTCTTTGCCCCTGGTGGGAAGCCTTAGCTACCAGGGGTATCTTTTTTGAGCCTCTTATCTATAAATTGGCTTTTCATTGGTGAGCCTGGTTTTACTACTCTGTTGTCAGACCGGTTCTCTGCCTGGGCTCCTGGTGCTCTCTCCTGCTCGAGGGGCATCCTCCACAGACTCCCACAAACAGCAAGCCAAACATCAGATCCGATAGCCTCCCAGCTGTTTGAAGGACACCTGTGTTTGGGTGGACTAATGGGCAAGAACACGAAGTCCCAGGGGAACCATCAGTGGTCCATCAGCAGATCGTTTCCCCTAATTTGGGGAATATGGGGGAAGTATCACTGACTCACATAAGTCCAGGGTTTTAGCTAGCATCAAAGTCCTTCATTCCATCCTCGCAGTGTAATCAGGTTGCAGGTGACACCCGGGGAGTCAAAGTGAAAAATACAAGGGGATTACATTGGCAGAGCCCATTTCCTACCAGAAGGAGCAGGAAGGTGAAGAACACACCTTCTGCTGCAATGCTAACAGGTTATGGAACATGATCCCAAAATGATGTTCGGAAGGCACCATACTACCTCTGCTTCTGAAAACAGCTGACGGACTTACTCTTCAAGTAAGATCTCTATGCTCAGTAATCTGTCAGATAATGACATTTCTGATAAATGACCCCTGAACCACATGAGGGTAATGCTTGCTCTTGCTGCTGACTAGCTAGATGCCCTCCACAACGAAAACACTCCATGTTGCGACCCTGTCCTGCTTCCCATTGCTATCCTGAAACCTGCCCTCACTGCTGCTCACCATGAGACTTGCTACCAAACTCTCAATAGCATTATGCCATTCCATGTCTACCTACTCCTCCCTTTTTGCTTCTATTTGCTGCCATTTTAGGATTTGCATCCCATATTCCTCTCACCTTCCATCTGCCAACCACTTATCGCCTTCCTTTCTGCTGCTTGATATAGCCTACCCACAATTACTCAATTTGGCTGATCAGTGTGGTGAACCATTCCTTGCTACACCATGTCATGCCCCCTGCCTTTCTAATTTCTCCCCATCTAACTCATTATTTTACCTGCCCTCCACGTCCCTCCATCCCCCATATTTCTCTTCTTCTGAGCGACCCCTGACCCCACCAGGTAGGTCACTCCCCCTCCGCACAGCACGGCCTGTGTCTCCCTGCCCAAGCTGCTGCTGCTGAGGAAGTTCGAGGTCCTCATCCACCCATAGACTACGACCTGCGCAACATCCCTGGTGGCCAGTGGTAGGCCGTAGGTAGGTTTGTTCATCCTCCGCTTTATTGCTTTTATTGTATTGACTGTATTTTCATTGTTGTGTCTGTGACTGCTGTTGTCTGTCTTTCCCTGCTGCCTGTACGTGGTCCGTGCCCCTTTTTCTTCCCTCTGTTCCCCTCGCTGTCCCCGTGCTCTCTCTGCCTGGTCTTTCCACCTGTACCCCTCGCTGCCCCCGTGTCTCTGCCTGGTTTTCCCCTCTGTTCCCCTCACTGTCCCCGTGTCTCTGCCCGGTTTTCCCTTCTGTTCCCCATGCTGCCCCTGTGCCTCTCTGCCCGTTCTGTCTTCTGTTCCTAGCTGCCGCTGTATTTCTGTGTTCTGTATTTTGCCTCTGTGCCACTCATTTTTCCGGTATTTCTGTGCCCTTTTGACTTCTGTGCCACTCGATTTTCCCTCGTTTTGGTGCCTTTTTTGCCTTCTGTTCCACTCGATTTTTGTGCCCTTCTGCCCTCTGTTCCACTCGTTTTTTTGTGCCCTTCTGCCCTCTGTGCCTCTCATTTTCCCTCGTTTTTGTGCCCCTTTTGCCTTCTGTTCCACTCGTTTTTTGTGCCCTTCTGTCTTCGGTTCCACTCGTTTTTTGTGCCCTTCTCCCATCTGTGCCACTCATTTTTCCGTTGTTTTTGTGACCTTCTGCCTTCTGTTCCACTCGTTTTTTGTGCCCTTATGCCCTCTGTGCCACTTGTTTTTCCCTCATTTCTGTGCCTCTTTTGCCTTCTGATCCACTCATTTTTTGTTCCCTTATGCCTTCTGTGCCACTTGTTTTTCCCTCAATTTTGTGCCCCTTTTTCCTTTTGTTACCTTCGTTGTCCCTCACCGCCCTCACCGCTGCGTCCCCCACGACCCGCCCCCCTGACGGCCAACTGCCCATTTGCTTCCCCCACCTCAGACCTCCCAGCTGCTCCTCCCTCCCACATCCCCATATATGCTGGCCGCTATGGAAGGCAAGCCCGTCTGCGCCCGTCTGAACCTGGACCGTGCCCAGCACCAGAACCCCTGGTCCCTGCACCCGCCACGACGACTGCTGCCACTACAATGGCAGCACTCTGCACGCTTTCAACTCTGGACGGATCCACACCTGCTTCAAGGCTGCCCTGAAACGCTCACACGGCCCCTTCACCTGCCGGAACTGCAGCTACACCAGCCTCAGAGCCGATGAACCACCCGCCAAGAAAGCCCCCAACCACCTCTGATGCATACTACTGAACACCCGCTCTGCACGCAAGCATGCCGTCAAGCTCTGGGACCTGCTCGACACAACATCCCCAGACGCCGCCTTGCTGACTGAACCTGGTTTAACGACTCCTCTGCACCCGACATTGCCATAGGCATCCCAGATGGTTACAAGATCACCCACAGAGACCACACCAATGGAGTCGAAGGAGGAATTCCCATTGTCGCCAAGAACCGCATCAGGGTCTCGACTAGTACTGACGACGCGCTCAGCACACATGCACTCAGAACACATGCATTTCCAGATCCACACAGACCCTAACTCCACCCTCAGAGGCACCCTCGTCTACCGACCCCCCGGACCCCGCCCCCAGTTCAGCGACTCCATCACCGACTTGATCAGCAATCATGCCTTGACATCCACCGACTACATCCTCCTCGGAGACCTGAACTTTCACCTTGAGAACAACAACAACAACTCCACAACCCTGATCGATAACCTCGCCAACCTCGGACTGAAGCAACTTGTCACAAGGCCCACCCACTCCCCCGGCCACACACTCGACCCCGTCTTCTCCTCAAGCCTGCATGTCTCCATCAGTCACACCACCAACCTCCTCTGGACCGGCGACCACTGCATCCACTTCACCACCCAGAAGCCAGCCACACACCACCGCACCCAACAGATCCCCGCTGCTGCTGGAGCAAAATCACCGAAGACCAACTACAAGCAAACCTCGCTCTCAGCCCACCCACTGAACCCTCCAACACTGGCTACGCTGCCCACAGCCTCAGACGCTAGATCGAGGACTGCGCCAACACCCTTGCCCCGCTGATGAAACCCCCCACAGAGACACCAGCAAGTGGGCCAGCTGGTTCACCCCAGAACTCCTAGCCTCCAAGCAAGCTTGCTGGAAACTAGAGAAGAAATGGCACTGTGAACAAACTCCGGACAGCCAAACAGCACACAACGACGCCATCCGCAACCACCACCACCACCTCAGGGCGGCCAAGAGGACCTCCTTCAAAGACCGCCTCGACAACAACGCACACAATAGCAAGAAGCTCTTCAACAACGTGAAGGAACTCTCCAACCCCAGCTCCAACACCAACGACATCCCGCCGTCGCAAGCCCTGTGAGACTCCTTCGCCACCTTCTTCCACCGCAAGATAGCAGATATCAACGACACCCAGACAGCCCCAACAGACAGTAACACAACAGACCCTCTGCACACCATCGACCATAACCCCCTGCTAACCTAGGCCAGCGTGAGCATCGATGATACCAAAAAGACCATGCCCCCAATCCACTCCGGCACTCCGTCAGACCCATTCCCGCACCACGTCTTCAACAGAGCAAGCATCTCCATCGCACCCCACCTGCGCAACGTCATCAATCTCTCCCTCAAGACCGCGACCTTCCCAGAGATCTGGAAACACGCCGAGATCAACGCCCTACTCAAAAAACCTAAGGCAGACCCAAAAGACCTCAAGAACTTCCGCCCCATCTCTCTGCTCCCCTTTCCGGCCAAGGTCATCGAGAAAACCATCAACAGACAGCTAACCCAATACCTCGAAGAAAAAAAAATCCTGGACCCTTCCCAGTCAGGGTTCCGCAGCAACCACAGCACCGAGACTGCCCTCATCGCCGCCACCAATGACATCAGGACCCTGCTGAACAAAGGCAAGACCGCAGCACTCATCCTCCTAGACCTCTCTGCCACCTTCGACACCGTCTGCCACAGCACACTACGCGCACGCCTCCACGCCACAGGGTTCGGTGACAAGGCTCTGGATTGGACCACATCCTTCCTCTCCGGCAGAGCCCAGAGCGTCTGCCTCTCCCCATTCCGTTCCAAAGCCTCCGAGATCATCTGCAGGGTACCCCAGGGATCCTCCCTCAGCCCGACGCTGTTCAACATTTACATGGCCGCGCTCGCACACGTAGCCCAACAGCACGACCTCAACATAATCTCCTATGCTGACGACACTCAGCTGATCCTCTCCCTCACCAAGGACCTCATAACCACCAAAGCCAACCTCCACGAAGGAATGAAGGCCATCGCCTACTGGATGAAGACCAGCCGTCTGAAGCTGAACTCGGACAAGACGGAGGTCCTCATCCTCGGCTCCAACCCTTCAGCCCGGGATGACTCCTGGTGGCCAATGGCACTGGGGGCAGCCCGACACCCACCGACCAAGCATGCAACCTGGGAATCATCCTCGACTCAACGCTCTCAATGACCAAGCAAGTCAACGCAGTCTCCTCCTCCTGCTTCAACACCCTCCACATGCTCTGCAAGATCTACAGATGGATCCCCACAGATACAAGAAAGACAGTCACCCAGGCCCTCGTCAGCAGCAGACTTGACTACGGAAACGCCCTTTACGCGGGAGCCCTGACCAAGCTCATCAAACGACTACAACGCATCCGAAATGCCTCTGCACGATTGCTCCTCGACATACCATGCCACGGTCATATCACCCCCCCGTTAGAAACCTGCACTGGCTCCCCGTCAACAAGAGGATATCCTTCAAGATCCTCACCCACGCACACAAGGCACTCCACAAGACCGGCCCAGCCTACCTCAACAGATTATTTACAACAAGGGGTGGTGATGGACAGAGTCTCTGAATTAAGCAGAGTACTCTCACCCAGTCAAGAGATCAGGGCTAGATCCAACACCGTTTTTTAGCTCATTGCACCATCCCAGTTTCAGAACCTGGCTGTATGCAAATTAGTCTGTCCCTGGCCCAGTGCATCATGGGAACTTGCGTACACTGAGGACTATATCAAACAATTCCTATCAGACTCTGCAAATACTTTTCTGTCCTCCACCACACCTGTGATTGACTTCTCCCTCAACGACAAAGTTAATCAGCTGGAGCGTCTGGAGAAGAAACTTATTAGAACGAAACTACATGGGCATTTCTTAGCACAGTGTCTTCAATCCAACATTATCCCTGTGGGTTTACAGGTTAAAGTTGAACCTGCCATTTTCATCGACGTTCCCAAGTTCCGTGAAGGTTTCAGTTTTGTCGCGAACAATTGTTCGCGACATTGGATGGTCCTTGGGATTGAAACAGCTAGTGAACAGATTGCAATTCTAACTAAGCAAATAACAGACCTGAAAGCCGAGATAAGTGGGGATTCTACTCTCACTAACTCTAAAGAGGCATTGACCAAACTGGTGGCGACCCTCCAGGATTTTGAAACAACCACAATCAAAAAGAAACTTGAAAAACTAGCTCGCGACGTGAGGTCTTACGACAAAAAAAGAACATATCCCTACCTCCTGGACGAATACTACAGACAGGACAACCAAGGGAGATTTACCAGCCGCGGCCGGGGATCATACAGGGGCAGGCGAAATTTCACAACTTTCTCAGATTCCTCGTATAGTTCAGGTGAGGACTCTGACAGAGCCGGCCAGAGCAGCTCATACGGGTACCAGGACTCCTACGGACCGTCCCACCAACCACCCCCCCCTTTTTTAGGACAGGGTGGATGGAGACCCCCACGGGGCAGAGGAAACAATTGGGACCGTGGTACCGGCAGAGGTCAATACAACGCAGGCCAGGATTGGGACTCCGGGAGAGGGAGAGGCACGAAACAAGTGAGTTTCCCCCAGGAAGAGCACGGGGAGAGATCCACACGCAGGAAGAACTACAGGTGGTGAAGGAGACTTCCCCTGTGATTAACATCTCTACCTACACCCTAAAGGAGGATGAAACTAAAGTATTAAGTCGTGGTCTATCCTTCGTTCCTACATCAGCACCGGATCCCTTAAACACTGTGGTGGAACTCCACAAGTTTTTTAGGAAGATAAGGCTGCGATACTTTTTCAAGGACAAGCCCAATCAACCAACTCTCTCAGCAACCAACCTGAGGCCACCGTCCACCTTTGTACCATCCACGTATGCCATGACTCAACGTATTTTGGCTTATGAGAGTCTAGTGCTTCGCGATGTGCAGACCATCCTGAATGACAATACATTCACCAAACACAACACGAGTAGAGGTGAGAAGTTGGCACTCCAATCCCTAAAGGACAACACCGGAATAGTTGTGAAACCCGCAGACAAGGGTGGCGCAATTGTTATCCAGGACCATGACAACTATACGAACGAAATCCTACGACAGCTAAATGACGGGATCAGTTACAGACAATTGGGCGGAGATCCATCCCAAAGCATTATGGCTGAGATTCAAAGGGTCACCCAAGATGGTCTACAACAAGGGTTCCTTTCAGACCATGAATTTCAGTATTTGAATCAAAAGCACCCTCGCCTCCCCACCATCTATACTTTGCCCAAAGTTCACAAGGATCTCCAAAAGCCCCCGGGACGCCCCATTGTGTCCGGTTGTGGCTCCCTGCTGGAACCACTGTGTAGATACGTGGATTTCTTCCTTAAACCACTGGCCGAGGCTACGACAACTTACTTAAGGGACACCACTCAAACTATCAACTTGATCGACGGACAACCTTTCGACTCTACACAAGATCTCCTGGTGACTTGCGACATTGTATCTTTGTACACCAGCATACCCCAGGATGAGGCCCTGGCGGCGATGTCGATTGCCCTTGACAAACGTGAGGCTCCTGTTCAAGTACCTACCACATTTATCATCTTATTGCTCAAGATTGCAATGATGAGGAACTTCTTCGTTTTCCGCAACTGTTTCTATCTCCAGACCAAGGGCGTGGCGATGGGGGCGGCCTTTGCTCCCGATCTGGCCATTATCTTCATGTCTATGTATGAAGATACTTTTGTACTCACCAACGCCAATCCATTCAGATCCCAAATACATCTTTGGATGAGATACATAGATGACGTTATCTGTATCTGGTCAGGCACCGAGGATGATATCACCCACTACTTCAACTGGCTTAATGATAGATCACCAGATATTAAGTTTACCATCAAATTTGATAAAAAATCCATCGATTTCCTGGACCTAACTATCTTTGTGGAGAATGAGATCCTCCAAACTAACCTGTTCAGGAAACCCACGGAGAGGAATTCGCTCCTTCTGTATTCCAGTCACCATCCTAGGGGCCTCCGTGACAACCTCCCCTTCGGCCAATTCTTGCGAATTCGCCGTAATTGCAGCAGGAAGGAGGACTATATGGATCAATCCTCAATTCTAATGGGCAGACTACTTGCACGTGGATACCCTAGGCGGTTGGTGAGAAAAGCCATGAAGAGAGCATGGTTCAATCCCAGAGAGACCTTACTGGAACCAGGAGACAAACCTAACAAAGATGAGGACCGCATGATCTGCGTTACAACTTTTTCCACCAAAAGTAACAGGATCAAACATACCATCAATAAGTATTGGAATCTGATATCTGAGGATCTCAACATGAAATGCCCTCCTCTCCACGCATTCAAAAAGGCAAGGAATATTCGAGACCATGTGGTGCGCTCTTTCTTAATGAGTCCAGCTGAACCATCCATTACAACCATGTGGAACCTTCCTCCTATTGTGGGACACTATCGATGTGGGTCCTGCAAAGCCTGTCCGTCGACCATCCAGACGAAGATCTTCACTTACAAACAACATCAAGTTTCCCTCAAGTCACACACCAATTGTAACTCCACCAATGTGGTGTATTGCATATTATGCCCCTGCGACCAGATATATGTGGGTCAGACACAGCAACGTGCGAAGGTACGTTTTCTGCAGCACTGCAGCCGAGTGAGATGTAAGGTGGTGGGAGCCCCTTTGGTCGATCATTGCAACACACACAACCACCCTCCTGAAAGTCTGAAATGGACTATTCTGGAACAGGTCCGACTGGGCCCTAGGGGGGGCAGCATTGAACCCGTGCTCAACGTAAGGGAAATCAAATGGATTCGTCTTTTTGACTCAGTGTCCATGGGTCTGAATGAATCAGAAAGTAGTTTCGCACAAATGGCCACCTTGTGAATCAGGTCCTTCTTTCCTGAGTTTGGGGGTGCCTTCACATACTATTAATCTGACTTTCTTACCCCTCTGTCTCTGTATTTCCAGTCTGTGTGGGTTTTTCCACTGAATCCAGGCGTTTGACCACCTTGTTCGGTTGGTCCACGCTTTGGTGTCACATGCAATACTTAACATGGGCTACATTGGGAATTAGGCGCTTTATTGCCAACTTGACCTGTTTCTGACTCTTAGCCGCTAGACTACCTTGTACGGTTGGTCCGCGACCATGGAGTACATGTGCTGCATACCAATGACCACATTGAGAGATTATATAATGGTTGATGTCTGTATATATTTTTTGTAAAATACAATTCCTTCTACAATATCCAATTGACCCATGTGCGCCTTGACTACCATGCTGGGTTGGTCCGCGCATATTTTGGTATATTTTGGTTTATTTATATATACGATTGCCCTACCCTTGAATGTGCTCACATATATATAATTTTTCAAATAATCTTGCTGATAGTGTTCACGTCTATGTGACTAGCCGTTCTACCCGTTTCTGAGACACCGCTCGCTAAAACCACCAAGCCTGGCTGCCTCATGCAACAGTTGCTGTCTCAAATTCATTTTTATGTCCCATTTGGGGCCCGTTGGGAAGTGTTTTTTCCTACAGATTTATATCATATAAATAAACTCCGTCACCCTCTGTACTAATCCCTCTGCACTAGTCTTTTCTCGCAAAGGGATCCTACCGGGTTACTCAGCAACGCGTCTGAGTCTTTCTTCATGAGTTTACTAAATCGATCCGCGTAGCCATGGCAACCCTTCCTGGTTCCAGGCTGACACGCGCTGACGCTGGCTCCTAGCACGGGTGAGTTCTCCGTAATCAGCCGCGTTTGCTAACCCCTCCATCTAGAGCCATCCATTTCTTCATTTTTTCGTTATTTCAGATGGCGGTCTGAAGCACTTTGACGCTCAGGCTACGGAGGCACAGGTCATTTTCACGGAGACACGCTGAGACGGCTCCCGGCTAAATAATCCCCTTGGGGTGAGTCATAGCTCTGCATTTCTCTGACAATGCGTTTTTTTGCCTGCTTGATCTTGATTTTGATACTTGATATCCACTCGTTTTTTCAGACGAGCGCCTTGGGGAGTGCCTAAACGTAATTGAGGGACCTCACCCGCCGGGCCATCCATATTGGCTGTCCCTATCACTTTAAGGTAGGCCATTGTCGACCTTGCCTTTACCGGCCTTAACATAGGCAACTACAGGGGTTTGGCGCTGTACCAACTTGGTCTCATGTTTTTTCAGACAACCTCAATATTAATCTGGACTGGGCCCTGCCTGGAGACGCAACACGCCCAGTAGGCCTTTGGCCTTGACTACCTGCGCTGTCAGGTAATCCTTTGTTCCACCCTCGTGTATCTTACCCTCCTTTTCTAACTCCTCCTATGGCGGCCCTTTGGGCTTTTTAATCTATGACTGTCGGGACTCTTTTGAGACCGTTTAAAATAATGCGCATCTTTTCATATTACATTTAGGATTTGGCCCCACCTCCCCCTTCACCCCCCCACGTCCTGATGAAGACCCGCGAGTAAGGATCCAATGTCCTACACCACTGGGTCGTAACGTAGACCACCTTCTACCTATACGAACTCCTCACCCCAAGATTGATATTAATAATCACTACAGGAGTCTCTGGTTTATGTAGAATGTTTTATTTAACATGTGTCTGTCTTGATCTCTCATTCATGGATCAATGAAAATGATGCTTTCAACTTGTGGATTTGTGCTTTATGTATTTGTTTGATTAGTGATGTTAACTAATTGAATCACCCCCCCCTCCCTCTGCACTCTTCCCCCTCCCCCGTGTGGGCGCACTTAAAAATTTTTGTGCTTTATATCAGCGAATGTTTAACCATTATACGGTTCTTCTAGGTTCAGTGAAAATAAAAACACTGTCAACCTGTACTATTCTCTGATTTTGATCTTATTTAACTGTTTGAAGATTAAGTGTTTACTGTTTTTTGGTCTGGGACCGCTCCATATACTTCATCATGGGAACAGGGCAGACCAGACTACAAAAGCCAATTCTTACACTGGGAAGGAAACAAGCTTCCGGGGACCGGTTTCTGCCATTTCAGGCGTCTTCGGCCCGGCTTGCTTGAATCCTGATGGTGCAATGAGCAAGGGACTCACATCTGAGTATACCCTTCCACGCTTAGGGTGGACAAAATTATTTACAACAAGGGGTGGTGATGGACAGAGTCTCTGAATTAAGCAGAGTACTCTCACCCAGTCAAGAGATCAGGGCTAGACCCAACACCGTTTTTTAGCTCATTGCACCATCCCAGTTTCAGAACCCGGCTGTATGCAAATTAGTCTGTCCCTGGCCCAGTGCATCATGGGAACAGGGCAGACCAGACTACAAAAGCCAATTCTTACACTGGGAAGGAAACAAACTTCCGGGGACCGGTTTCTGCCATTTCAGGCGTCTTCGGCCCGGCTTGCTTGAATCCTGATGGTGCAATGAGCAAGGGACTCACATCTGAGTATACCCTTCCACGCTTAGGGTGGACAAAATTATTTACAACAAGGGGTGGTGATGGACAGAGTCTCTGAATTAAGCAGAGTACTCTCACCCAGTCAAGAGATCAGGGCTAGATCCAACACCGTTTTTTAGCTCATTGCACCATCCCAGTTTCAGAACCCGGCTGTATGCAAATTAGTCTGTCCCTGGCCCAGTGCATCATGGGAACAGGGCAGACCAGACTACAAAAGCCAATTCTTACACTGGGAAGGAAACAAGCTTCCGGGGAACCGGTTTCTGCCATTTCAGGCGTCTTCGGCCCGGCTTGCTTGAATCCTGATGGTGCAATGAGCAAGGGACTCACATCTGAGTATACCCTTCCACGCTTAGGGTGGACAAAATTATTTACAACAAGGGGTGGTGATGGACAGAGTCTCTGAATTAAGCAGAGTACTCTCACCCAGTCAAGAGATCAGGGCTAGATCCAACACCGTTTTTTAGCTCATTGCACCATCCCAGTTTCAGAACCCGGCTGTATGCAAATTAGTCTGTCCCTGGCCCAGTGCATCATGGGAACAGGGCAGACCAGACTACAAAAGCCAATTCTTACACTGGGAAGGAAACAAGCTTCCGGGGACCGGTTTCTGCCATTTCAGGCGTCTTCGGCCCGGCTTGCTTGAATCCTGATGGTGCAATGAGCAAGGGACTCACATCTGAGTATACCCTTCCACGCTTAGGGTGGACAAAATTATTTACAACAAGGGGTGGTGATGGACAGAGTCTCTGAATTAAGCAGAGTACTCTCACCCAGTCAAGAGATCAGGGCTAGATCCAACACCGTTTTTTAGCTCATTGCACCATCCCAGTTTCAGAACCCGGCTGTATGCAAATTAGTCTGTCCCTGGCCCAGTGCATCATGGGAACAGGGCAGACCAGACTACAAAAGCCAATTCTTACACTGGGAAGGAAACAAGCTTCCGGGGACCGGTTTCTGCCATTTCAGGCGTCTTCGGCCCGGCTTGCTTGAATCCTGATGGTGCAATGAGCAAGGGACTCACATCTGAGTATACCCTTCCACGCTTAGGGTGGACAAAATTATTTACAACAAGGGGTGGTGATGGACAGAGTCTCTGAATTAAGCAGAGTACTCTCACCCAGTCAAGGGATCAGGGCTAGATCCAACACCGTTTTTTAGCTCATTGCACCATCCCAGTTTCAGAACCCGGCTGTATGCAAATTAGTCTGTCCCTGGCCCAGTGCATCATGGGAACAGGGCAGACCAGACTACAAAAGCCAATTCTTACACTGGGAAGGAAACAAGCTTCCGGGGACCGGTTTCTGCCATTTCAGGCGTCTTCGGCCCGGCTTGCTTGAATCCTGATGGTGCAATGAGCAAGGGACTCACATCTGAGTATACCCTTCCACGCTTAGGGTGGACAAAATTATTTACAACAAGGGGTGGTGATGGACAGAGTCTCTGAATTAAGCAGAGTACTCTCACCCAGTCAAGAGATCAGGGCTAGATCCAACACCGTTTTTTAGCTCATTGCACCATCCCAGTTTCAGAACCCGGCTGTATGCAAATTAGTCTGTCCCTGGCCCAGTGCATCATGGGAACAGGGCAGACCAGACTACAAAAGCCAATTCTTACACTGGGAAGGAAACAAGCTTCCGGGGACCGGTTTCTGCCATTTCAGGCGTCTTCGGCCCGGCTTGCTTGAATCCTGATGGTGCAATGAGCAAGGGACTCACATCTGAGTATACCCTTCCACGCTTAGGGTGGACAAAATTATTTACAACAAGGGGTGGTGATGGACAGAGTCTCTGAATTAAGCAGAGTACTCTCACCCAGTCAAGAGATCAGGGCTAGATCCAACACCGTTTTTTAGCTCATTGCACCATCCCAGTTTCAGAACCCGGCTGTATGCAAATTAGTCTGTCCCTGGCCCAGTGCATCATGGGAACAGGGCAGACCAGACTACAAAAGCCAATTCTTACACTGGGAAGGAAACAAGCTTCCGGGGACCGGTTTCTGCCATTTCAGGCGTCTTCGGCCCGGCTTGCTTGAATCCTGATGGTGCAATGAGCAAGGGACTCACATCTGAGTATACCCTTCCACGCTTAGGGTGGACAAAATTATTTACAACAAGGGGTGGTGATGGACAGAGTCTCTGAATTAAGCAGAGTACTCTCACCCAGTCAAGAGATCAGGGCTAGACCCAACACCGTTTTTTAGCTCATTGCACCATCCCAGTTTCAGAACCCGGCTGTATGCAAATTAGTCTGTCCCTGGCCCAGTGCATCATGGGAACAGGGCAGACCAGACTACAAAAGCCAATTCTTACACTGGGAAGGAAACAAACTTCCGGGGACCGGTTTCTGCCATTTCAGGCGTCTTCGGCCCGGCTTGCTTGAATCCTGATGGTGCAATGAGCAAGGGACTCACATCTGAGTATACCCTTCCACGCTTAGGGTGGACAAAATTATTTACAACAAGGGGTGGTGATGGACAGAGTCTCTGAATTAAGCAGAGTACTCTCACCCAGTCAAGAGATCAGGGCTAGATCCAACACCGTTTTTTAGCTCATTGCACCATCCCAGTTTCAGAACCCGGCTGTATGCAAATTAGTCTGTCCCTGGCCCAGTGCATCATGGGAACAGGGCAGACCAGACTACAAAAGCCAATTCTTACACTGGGAAGGAAACAAGCTTCCGGGGAACCGGTTTCTGCCATTTCAGGCGTCTTCGGCCCGGCTTGCTTGAATCCTGATGGTGCAATGAGCAAGGGACTCACATCTGAGTATACCCTTCCACGCTTAGGGTGGACAAAATTATTTACAACAAGGGGTGGTGATGGACAGAGTCTCTGAATTAAGCAGAGTACTCTCACCCAGTCAAGAGATCAGGGCTAGATCCAACACCGTTTTTTAGCTCATTGCACCATCCCAGTTTCAGAACCCGGCTGTATGCAAATTAGTCTGTCCCTGGCCCAGTGCATCATGGGAACAGGGCAGACCAGACTACAAAAGCCAATTCTTACACTGGGAAGGAAACAAGCTTCCGGGGACCGGTTTCTGCCATTTCAGGCGTCTTCGGCCCGGCTTGCTTGAATCCTGATGGTGCAATGAGCAAGGGACTCACATCTGAGTATACCCTTCCACGCTTAGGGTGGACAAAATTATTTACAACAAGGGGTGGTGATGGACAGAGTCTCTGAATTAAGCAGAGTACTCTCACCCAGTCAAGAGATCAGGGCTAGATCCAACACCGTTTTTTAGCTCATTGCACCATCCCAGTTTCAGAACCCGGCTGTATGCAAATTAGTCTGTCCCTGGCCCAGTGCATCATGGGAACAGGGCAGACCAGACTACAAAAGCCAATTCTTACACTGGGAAGGAAACAAGCTTCCGGGGACCGGTTTCTGCCATTTCAGGCGTCTTCGGCCCGGCTTGCTTGAATCCTGATGGTGCAATGAGCAAGGGACTCACATCTGAGTATACCCTTCCACGCTTAGGGTGGACAAAATTATTTACAACAAGGGGTGGTGATGGACAGAGTCTCTGAATTAAGCAGAGTACTCTCACCCAGTCAAGGGATCAGGGCTAGATCCAACACCGTTTTTTAGCTCATTGCACCATCCCAGTTTCAGAACCCGGCTGTATGCAAATTAGTCTGTCCCTGGCCCAGTGCATCATGGGAACAGGGCAGACCAGACTACAAAAGCCAATTCTTACACTGGGAAGGAAACAAGCTTCCGGGGACCGGTTTCTGCCATTTCAGGCGTCTTCGGCCCGGCTTGCTTGAATCCTGATGGTGCAATGAGCAAGGGACTCACATCTGAGTATACCCTTCCACGCTTAGGGTGGACAAAATTATTTACAACAAGGGGTGGTGATGGACAGAGTCTCTGAATTAAGCAGAGTACTCTCACCCAGTCAAGAGATCAGGGCTAGATCCAACACCGTTTTTTAGCTCATTGCACCATCCCAGTTTCAGAACCCGGCTGTATGCAAATTAGTCTGTCCCTGGCCCAGTGCATCATGGGAACAGGGCAGACCAGACTACAAAAGCCAATTCTTACACTGGGAAGGAAACAAGCTTCCGGGGACCGGTTTCTGCCATTTCAGGCGTCTTCGGCCCGGCTTGCTTGAATCCTGATGGTGCAATGAGCAAGGGACTCACATCTGAGTATACCCTTCCACGCTTAGGGTGGACAAAATTATTTACAACAAGGGGTGGTGATGGACAGAGTCTCTGAATTAAGCAGAGTACTCTCACCCAGTCAAGAGATCAGGGCTAGATCCAACACCGTTTTTTAGCTCATTGCACCATCCCAGTTTCAGAACCCGGCTGTATGCAAATTAGTCTGTCCCTGGCCCAGTGCATCATGGGAACAGGGCAGACCAGACTACAAAAGCCAATTCTTACACTGGGAAGGAAACAAGCTTCCGGGGACCGGTTTCTGCCATTTCAGGCGTCTTCGGCCCGGCTTGCTTGAATCCTGATGGTGCAATGAGCAAGGGACTCACATCTGAGTATACCCTTCCACGCTTAGGGTGGACAAAATTATTTACAACAAGGGGTGGTGATGGACAGAGTCTCTGAATTAAGCAGAGTACTCTCACCCAGTCAAGAGATCAGGGCTAGATCCAACACCGTTTTTTAGCTCATTGCACCATCCCAGTTTCAGAACCCGGCTGTATGCAAATTAGTCTGTCCCTGGCCCAGTGCATCATGGGAACAGGGCAGACCAGACTACAAAAGCCAATTCTTACACTGGGAAGGAAACAAGCTTCCGGGGACCGGTTTCTGCCATTTCAGGCGTCTTCGGCCCGGCTTGCTTGAATCCTGATGGTGCAATGAGCAAGGGACTCACATCTGAGTATACCCTTCCACGCTTAGGGTGGACAAAATTATTTACAACAAGGGGTGGTGATGGACAGAGTCTCTGAATTAAGCAGAGTACTCTCACCCAGTCAAGAGATCAGGGCTAGATCCAACACCGTTTTTTAGCTCATTGCACCATCCCAGTTTCAGAACCCGGCTGTATGCAAATTAGTCTGTCCCTGGCCCAGTGCATCATGGGAACAGGGCAGACCAGACTACAAAAGCCAATTCTTACACTGGGAAGGAAACAAGCTTCCGGGGACCGGTTTCTGCCATTTCAGGCATCTTCGGCCCGGCTTGCTTGAATCCTGATGGTGCAATGAGCAAGGGACTCACATCTGAGTATACCCTTCCACGCTTAGGGTGGACAAAATTATTTACAACAAGGGGTGGTGATGGACAGAGTCTCTGAATTAAGCAGAGTACTCTCACCCAGTCAAGAGATCAGGGCTAGATCCAACACCGTTTTTTAGCTCATTGCACCATCCCAGTTTCAGAACCCGGCTGTATGCAAATTAGTCTGTCCCTGGCCCAGTGCATCATGGGAACAGGGCAGACCAGACTACAAAAGCCAATTCTTACACTGGGAAGGAAACAAGCTTCCGGGGACCGGTTTCTGCCATTTCAGGCGTCTTCGGCCCGGCTTGCTTGAATCCTGATGGTGCAATGAGCAAGGGACTCACATCTGAGTATAACCTTCCACGCTTAGGGTGGACAAAATTATTTACAACAAGGGGTGGTGATGGACAGATGGCTCTCCTTCTACATCCACAACCGCCAGCTACGCTCCACCGACCTCTCACTCGCCACTCTCCCGCACATCAGAAGAACAACCACCGGTGGGAGATCCTTCTCCCACCTCGCCGCCAAGACATTTAACACCCTCCCACTGAGCCTACGACAGACCCAAGACCTGCTGACCTTCAGGAGTATACTCAAGACCTGGCTGTTCGATCAGTAGCGCCCCTCCCCCCAGCGCCTTGAGACCCTCGCGGGTATGTAGTACGCTTTACAAATGATTGATTGATTGACTGTATCACTCTCATTACTGTTCCGCACTCCACTGTACTGCAGATAATGTTATGATAAGGAAACCCTTGAGGATGCATACATGCATATGCCAACTTCTCTGTACTCTAAAATGTATGTCCATTCATGGAGGAGCTAGCCAGATACTATTCTGCAATAGGAGCAAGCGACGTGCCAAGCACAGCTTTTCAATTTGCATATTTAGCATTTCAAATGCACCAAAAGACGATTAACAATTTTCATAATGTGAAGCCCTTACCACAGTCCCATGGGCTACTGGAATCACAAAGATATTGCCAAATTCCTGCATTGATGGGCTTTGCACTGTACGCACCTTGAGCGAATTTTGCATGGTATGTCCCTCGGCTTTATGCAAAGTTTTCAGCCATACATAAACGTGCAAACAGATGCTGACACTTTACAAGGTGTATGAAGAGCCTCCATTTCACCCTTAATATTTTTGTCAACAACACATTCCTTATTTTTAGAACACAAGACGTGTGTCTTGTTTATCTGGATATGGTCCCTACAAAAGCAAATTTATCCCAAGAATTGATAAAAAAAAGGATAATATTCACAATGTTTTGCAGTTTGAAATAAATGAACTGACGCCCTTTTAGAAGTGTTCAAAACGAGCGTTTTCAAAATAACAAGTGATGCTGATAGTATATTGTTACCATCAGGGTCCAATATTAATAATGTAATGTTTGAGGGAAATTAGCAATATACAGGTAAATAAAATCTGATTGAAATTGACTCTTCTCCATTGTGATGTTAATAAAATAGAGGCTACCATTTCACACATGTGGTCAAATAAACTTTAGCACTACTGAATGTAACTTTATCGAAGTATTAGGAATAATAATTTTTTTATTTCTAACTTTTTACTAATATGCAATGACAAAGAATACCGGGACTGATATGCTGCGCTGTGTTTGAGGCAGTTATCGGATGGCTACGGAGAGGGAATGATTTCTCATGGGAATCGTCTGAGACCGCAACGGCATTAAATACATCTTTTTTATGGCGTTACACTGGGGAGCCATATTCTACGAGTTTGATTTGCGTATTGATTGTCTAGTGCAACGCTGAATACGGAGGATCTGGATGGAACCTGAAAAACAAGTTCTTGCATATCGCAAAAAAAAACTGCAGTGTCTCTGAGAGAATATATTGTGCAATTGTCTAATATAAAATGTGTGCTGTTTACAATCCAAGGGAACATATCGTACTTCTGTGCAGTCAAATGCGTCGTTTATTTATATAATGCAGAGGCAGAGCTGATTTCATTACAATGGTGTGCAGGAATGTGGCTTTCTGACGCAGTGTTTTTCCAAATATCTTTTTATATGTAACTATCCATGAAGAGCAATTAGCACAAACGATAGATACTCTATTCATAAAGTAGACTCGAAAAAACTGCAACAAAGAGTACTCATTTCTAGAAATATGAAAAGGATGATGTATAAGTCTGAGTTCTGCTATGCGAATTATGGTATTTTACTATTTGAATCATGCATTATGGTGATTAGGTCAAGCTCAACATTTCAAATTGAGACTTGATTTGTTTAATTATAATAACAACGGGCCCGATTTACAAAAGTAATCTGAGACAAAACAATACTACTACTCCTATTATTATATATATATATATATATATATATATATATATATATATTTATATAATAATACATATTATTATTAGTAGTAGTAGTGTTGTTGTTCTTGATATTAGAATAATAATTATTATTATTAATACTGATAAGTACTTTTTTTAAGTTCAATTCTATCTCTTGTTCACATTTTCTCGTTTTCTTCCTCTGTTTGTGTAAATTCCTATCTCTTTTGATCACTCTCTTTGATCACTTGGCCACTCTCTAAGTGTTTCCAGTAGTTCATTCCTTCTCCCCTCTTTCATTTAGTATGAGTTGCAGGGAAAGTGGTATGTGGAACTTTTCCAAATCTGAAGCAAGTTGACAGAGCATAGCTATAGTTGGGATTCTTGGTCCGACATGCCCCTAGTACCTTATCCAATAGCAGCACTGATATTCCAGATCTTAACAACACTACACTGTTGAAAGGATTGTGTCCTACTAAACTGTATCCCCACGAGTGCGACAAGCAACAACCGTAGGGGCATAAACGAGACCCTGTCCCCCTTCCCCGAGCGTCACTTTTTATGACCCTCCGGCGACGCAAATGACAAAATCATATCTATGAGGCCATGCAAAGCCACCATGCATCACTTTGAATGGCCTCATAGATATGGAGCAAGGCAAGGCACAGCAAATCGCTGCATTGCCTTACTTGGCACTCTGGAGGAGGTCCGAGGGAATTGCAGTGGGTTTTTCTATATATATATATTACCTACTGGCGGTCGCCAGTAGGTATATATAGTTAGGATTTTTTCTCTATGGGATTTTTGAAAATTCTATGTCTAATAACTTTAGCGTTTGTGGACGGAATTGGCTGAAATTTTCAGGAAAATGGCACATTTTGTTTCTGAGTAGCCCTTGAAAATTTGGGGGGGGTTCGTCAAGGGGGGGCCGAGAAAAAAGGGGGGTCCCAAAACATGTTTTTAACATTGAGTTTTCCATAGGGCGGTTGGCCTCACTTTTAGCCCGAACGGCTGAATGGATTTGCACGAAACCTGGCAAAATTGTAGGGACTGGTAGCCCGATGTGCCTTTTGTAGGTCTCAATATATGTGCTACGGTGGATTTTGAGAAATTAACGTTTAAAAAAAGATATATATCTGTAACAGCGGACCGGGCAGCGCTCCAGGACGCGTACTTTTCGCGCAACGGAGCTTTGTGAAGCGAAGCTGATTGGTTCTCCGGCGTCTGTAAACATTCCAAACAGTCCGTAGCGGCCGCCATCTTGTCTCTCGGTAGGATCGAGAGACAAGCGGAGGCCAAACCGAAGGGGCAAATGACCATAAGGGGGCATAGTAGATCCTCCCTGACCGTTTAGGTTTGATGTGGAGGTTTTAAAAGGGCCCCGCGGGGCAAAAAAAAATAAAAATAATAATAATCGAACAGCTGAATGGATTTGCACGAAACTTGGCAAAATTGTAGGGACTGGTAGCCCGATGTGCCTTTGCTAGATCTCAATATATGTGCTCCAGTGGATTTTGAGAAATTAACGTTCAAAAAAAGATATATATCTGTAACAGCGCACCGCTTCGCGTACTTTTCGCGTTACGGAGCTTTGCGAAGCGAAGCTGATTGGCTCTCCGGTGTTAGTAAACATTCCAAACAGTCCGTAGCGGCCGCCATCTTGTCTCTTGGTAGGATCGAACAGCTGAATGGATTTGTACGAAACTTGGCAAAATTGTAGGGACTGGTAGCCCGATGTGCCTTTGCTAGGTCTCAATATATGTGCTTCAGTGCATTTTGAGAAATTAACGTTCAAAAACAAGATATATATCTGTAACAGCGCTCCACTTCGCGGAGATAAAATTATATGTGTATTACCTAGCTGTTGCGCGACGGCTAGTAGAAGATAGCGACCATCTTGGGCCCCACTTTGCATGTGAGTGATATTTATCACTAATGACATGCAAAGTGGGCATGCCAAGATGTTAGCGACTGGAAACAGTCGCTAACATCGCTATCTCCTATTATCAACTTTTGGAAATATTCGAGATAAGCGCGAATATCTCCAAAAGCTACCACCTGCCCTGAGCAGTTCTTAGCCATGTTATCCAATGGGAGGTGGATAACATGGCTAAGAGCATTAGCTCGGTAATGCATGAATATCGCTGAGTTTTCAGCGATATTAATGCATTGCGGTCGTTTTTTATCGTATTTGCGATAAACCTTGATAATAGCAAGGTTTATCTGCGATAATTTCTGACGGTAAAAAAATCGTTGCTAAGCATCGTTAGGGATAAATATCGCTTAACTTTGGTAATATGCCCCAACGTCTGTTAACGTTCGATTCGAAGGAAATCAGGAAGTGTTGAAAAACATTGTCTGCGCCATCTTGTCTTTTTTCAAATGCCACACTTTTGTCGTGCACGGCAGCCATTTTAGATGCCTTGACCAGACCCACTCTGTGCACGCTGTCGATCCTTAGCATGGCTCCCCACCCTCGCAAGCATCTCCCCCAGGCAGTGGTCACCCCCGCTCTCTGTCTTATGCATGGGTAATAAACCTCCCCCCATCTGCGCTGCTCTTCCCTGAGAATCACACCCTGTGCCCGCCCGACACCTCCCTTTCGCCCTATTCACTACCGCACCCTCTGACACTCCTTTTCCTCTGTGTCCGATTGTCCAGGCTGGTCCTAGGGTATCAGCTAGCCCTGCAGATGTAGTTTATGGCCACAGCTGTAAAGAATCACCCCTCTTCAAAGGAGTTATAGTAGATCAAGGCCCACACTCGATGAGATCCGTCACAGCAGAAGCGTTGCTATTATCTGAAAACCATCCTGTATTGTGATTGGGGAGGGGACCGAGCCTGAAGCGGAAGATTCCAGGGATGACTCTTTGTACATCAAAGTTTTTACAATTATGTGTCACATTAAAAATATATAGCACTCCGACAAAGTAGTAAGATTATAAAACTTTAATAATTTATAAATATATACAAGAAAACAAAAATAGTAATAACATATAAACATTTTTAGGGAAAAACAACGAAGTAGCGGTCGGCTGTGCGAATAGTCCCAACGCAGCACAACGTCCAGATTTCCGGCGTGGGGCGTCGCGGGGGGTGGGTCATCAGTAGCAAACTGTTGTGCGAATAGTTCCAAGGCAGCAGAACGCGCTGAAATCTAGATGACACGAAAGTGATGTCTAGTAAGTTGCCACCCAGCAAATAACGGCATGGGGCGTCGCGGGGGGTGGGTCATCAGTAGCAAACTGTTGCGCGAATAGTTCCAAGGCAGCAGAACGATGGCACCAAGGTGATGTCCAGTAAGTTGCCGCACTGGTTTTGGTATCCTACAATGCTGCTCCGAATAACGGCGTGGGGCGCCCCGGGGGAGGCGGCGTGAACGGGCCACTCCAGAAGGAGTGTCATCTGTTGTAGTGGGGCGCCCCTTTACCGTTTCAGTTGCCATTCCGTCCGTTTTTGGTCCACTGTGTCAAAAGCCGCAATTCAGCTGAGTTGCGCCCACTCTTGCGGTGCAGCGATAGGCGGCTGTCACAGGACTCTCAAAATGGCGGCAGGCTGTTTCCTTTTTGGGCCTGGTCCACTGAAATGGCCCTGGGACACCTTGGAAATCGGACGCTTGTCTGCTAGGTCTTGGACCCCATTCTCGAAAGCGTCCCCTCCGCCTTGAGAATTCATCAAAAGTTTTGGGGGCTCCGACTCCTGCAGGCTTCTGGTGGGGAGCGGCTGCCATGATTGCTCGCGGAATGACCACGACTGAGCTACGAGATGGTGGTGCTCTCATGCTGACGCCAGCTTCAGTCTGAAACATCCAGAAACAAGGTGGGGCTTTCATCATTTGGGAAAAAAAAAAGTTTTCATCCAATGAAAAGTGTTGTTTTTAGGTCACATGATCAAGCCTTCCATCATTAGGAAACCAAAAGTAAAATGAACCAATGAAAAGTTTTATAAACAAGTCACATGACCTGTTATGCGGCATAGGGTATAAAATGCGGAGAAAATACGTTGGCACGTGAGGCGGCGTCAGTAGCGGACCGATGTGCGAATAGGCCAAAGGCAATACAACGCGCCAAGATCCGGATGGCACCGAGGTGGTGTCATAGTTGAGAGTTCTGAGCAGCGGTTGTAACACTGTCTGAAGCTTATTTGCAGCTGCTGCAGCTTCACTACGCGCCAAGATCCGGATGGCACCGAGGTGGTGTCTAGTAAGGTGCACTGGTGTGGCCATCCTACAATGCTGAAAGTCGGCGTGGGGCGCCCCGTTGGCCTGTGAGATGGCGTCAGTAGCGGACCGATGTGCGAATGGGGCCAAAGGCAGCGCAACAATATTTTCTGATTTGAAGACACCACAAGGCGCTGAGATGCCAAGATCCGGATGGCACCGAGGTGGTGTCTAGCAAGTTGTGGCACTGGTGTGGCCATCGTACAATGGTAAAAGTCGGCGTGGGGCGCCCTGTTGGCCTGTGAGATGGTGTCAGTAGCGGACTGATGTGTGAATGGGGCCAAAGGCAGCGCAACAATATTTTCTACAATATTTTCGGAGTAGAAGACACCACAAGGCGCTGAGATGCCAAGATCCGGATGGCACCGAGGTGATGTCTAAGTTGCGGACCGATGTGCGAATGGGGCCAAAGGCAGCGCAACAATATTTTCTGAAGAGAATACACCACAAGGCGCTGAGATGCCAAGATCCGGATGGCACCGAGGTGATGTCTAAGTTGCGGACCGATGTGCGAATGGGGCCAAAGGTAGCGTAACAAGATTTTCTGTATGGAAGATACCACTAGGCGTTGAGATGCCAAGATTCGGATGGCACCGAGGTGATGTCTAGCAAGTTGTGCCACTGGTGTGGCCATCGTACAATGGTAAAAGTCGGCGTGGGGCGCCCTATTGGCCTGTGAGATGGTGTCAGTAGCGGACTGATGTGCGAATGGGGCCAAAGGCAGCGCAACAATATTTTCTGACTGACACCACAAGGCGCTGAGATGCCAAGATCCGGATGGCACCGAGGTGATGTCTAAGTTGCGGACTGATGTGCGAATGGGGCCAAAGGCAGCGCAACAATATTTTCTGTATGGAAGATACCACTAGGCGTTGAGATGCCAAGATTCGGATGGCACCGAGGTGATGTCCAGCAAGTTGCTGTACTGGTGTGGTCATCCTACAATGCTGAAACTCGGCGTGGGTCGCCCCATTAGCCTGTGAGATGGCGTCAGTAGCGGACCGATGTGCGAATAGGCCGAAGGCAGCACAACGCGCCAAGATCCGGATGTCACCGTGGTGGTTTCATAGTTGAGAGGCACTTCATCTGCAGTGGGGCGCCGAGATCCGGATGGCACCGAGGTGATGTCTAGCAAGTTGCTGTACTGGTGTGGTCATCCTACAATGCTGAAATGTAGTGGGGCGCCCCTTTACCGTTTCAGTTGCCATTCAGCTGAGTTTCGGCTGCTCTTGATGCTACAGCGACAGGCGGCTGCAAGAGGACTCTCAAAATGGCGGCCTGTTCTTTGGATTTGGGCCTGGTCCACTAAAATGGCCCTGGGACACCTTACAACTCGGACGCTCGATTTTTTTTTCCTTTCCTGTACATGCAAAAAAAGGTAAATGCCCGGTACGTTACACGCTTCATCTGCCACGATGAACTCTCCAGAGGAACCGAAAAAAAATATAGTTGTGGTAACTATACCATGCATCGTCATATGGAGAGGTGGCACCAATTAATTATAGTGCTGCATAAAAGAGAGATTTGGAGGAGAACCCCTGACCTGCTAGTACATTCATCAAAGAAGTGGCACTGAGAGCTTCAGAGGCAAGGGAAACGGTCCCAAATATTTAGAAGAACTTTGGAAAGATTAAAATGACATGTTTAGATTGTGGTAAATTAATTTCATGTGGACAGATGAGTGTTACTCTAATAAATACAGCATATGAACATCATCATAGTCGATGGTTGGTAGAGACATTTTGACTATATCCTGGACCTGCCCGTCCTCGCCCAAAATGGCGCCGGAATAAATGGGACTCGTAACTCCTTGTTGTGTACTGGTTGCAGAACCTTGAAATCACGAGATACGTATGCAGTTTTGAAGCACATGGCGGGCGGGGACGAGAATTGATTGAATATTTCGACATCCCTATTGATATTAAGTTCTGATGTGTTATTGATTACTGTACTGTTGAAAATTCGAATTAACGTCACCCATGGTACTTGCCCGCAAATGTATATCTAGATAATTTTATTGTAACTGGCCCTGTCGTATTTTAATTATAAAATGTACGTCCACCGATTCCGTAACTGTTAGACACCTTAGTTCTTGCAACCTAATGGCCCGCCCGTTACGTTCCTCTACAGTGTAAATGTCTATTCATCATATACGATTACAGTTTGCTCCGTGGCAGGCCCACGTGGTTATAGGCTCGTATTTGTATAATGAAATTTTCACAATAAAGGTTTTTAAAAGAAAACATGGTAGTAGTATATACATTGGTAAAGTTTTTAATAATAGTCACTGTTTTAGAATCATTAAAAGGCAAGTGAAATAAAGCAGACCAATTACATGAAGGGTAAAAGGTATAATACGAAGGAACGCAGTAAAGATAAATGGTCAAGGGCTGTTGTGTTTTCTATTCCTGCAACATAAAGTGATCGATAAGAATCTCATATTCAGGCGTATCGGCGACTAAGACAGCAGGTCGACCCTCTTTTGCCCAACGGCTCCGTCATGGGACGAAGAAACGCTCTTTTTCTCGAAAAAAGAATATATTTTACTTGCAGGACAGTTGTAAAATTTCCGGGAAAGTACATTAGCCTGGAACATTATAACATATATTTAAGAAAAAATAATGTTCGGAAGTAATTAAAAGCGTAATTTTTAGGTGATATGACCAAGCCTTTCATCATTACAATAGGAAAAGTAAAATGAACCAATGAAAAGTTTTATTAACAAGTCACATGACTTGTTATGCTTACGTTACGCGCTGCGCGCCCCGGATGACTTCCGGATGCGCTAACGCGGCGCGTCATATGACGCATTACGCGACAACGCAGGTCCAGAATATAGTCAAAATGTCTCCACCAACCAGCGGTCGAAACACAACCCCTTTCAGCAGGCTAAATAGTTCTGTTAAATGACAACAGAAGGGACAGGCAACAAGAACCATCAGTCAAAGAGGGGAGGGCTAGTTCTTCTCTACCGGGTTACATTGGGGCGCTACCGGAACTGATCGAATTGGTAGTCTACAGTGTTTCTGGATGTTTCAGACTGAAGCTGGGGTTAGCATGAGAGCAGCACCATTTCGTAGCTCCGTTGTGGCCATTCCGCAACCAATCATGGCAGCCGCTCTTTATCGTTATTTTGGGCGGGGTGGGTGGCGGAGCCGAGCTGTTTTGCAGCCATCATTGTGTGGAGTTCAGTTCATCTCACTAGTTTTGTATTTGTCATGAGGGGTTGTTCCTAATGTTTCTATTTTAGCGAGGTCAAAAAGAGATCCCATTAGTGGCCTACTGATTTTACTCGATTCCTTTTCTTTTTTTTTACACGATTTTTCGTTATCTGCAAAGACTAAACAGAGTATTGCGACTCTGTGTTTGTTTGTAAATAGAGAATGAACCAAAGAGAACTAATTCTAAAACAGTAAATACTTGGATAACAATCAATCAAATGGAGAGAGAAGCAGGCACGACGGATTACAACGGGGGCAAAGGCCTGCGTTAACTACCTTTCACTATCTGCAAAGAGAGAGTACTCCTAATAGAAATGAGGGGGGGGGCACCATTCAAAGCAGATCAGTGTGCATAAACACGAAAATGTTTTCACTTACCACGTACTTGACATTCGACAGCTTATGATATTTGCTATTAAAAAACCATTGAAATTCACTGAAAAAACCATAGGTTATAGACCATATATAGCTAGGAATTAGCATTTACAAAACCTTGAAAATTCACTGAAAAAACCATAGGTTATAGACCATATATAGTTAGGAATTAGCATTTAAAAAACCTTATTTTACTCACACAAAACCATTGAAATTCCATATATAGTTAGTTGCACTAACTATATATCGCGCACCCGCAATCCACTGCTGATCATGTCACATATTACATCATTCATGACATGGTCAGTGACATCACTGATGACATCACTGATGACATCTCAAATGACATCACTGATGACATCACTGATGACATCTCAAATGACATCACTGATGACATCATTGATGACATCTCAAATGACATCACTGATGACATCACTGATGACATCTCATTTGACATTACTGATCACATCACTGATGACATCATTCATGTGATAATACGATGAACCTCTTCAGACTCTAATATAACCTTAGATACACTCAGTGTAAACAGACACTCACAGACTGTCACTCATCCATGGAGTTACTCACACACCTAGTCAGTCATGCAAAGAATCAATCACACCTCCATTTCCTCAACTATACAGTTATACACACCTTACTTATTCAAACATATACTAACACATATTTACTCTATTATACAATCCCTGATACAAGTTCACAGTGATCCATACCGCCACTCACACATTCACTGGCTCTTATGCACAGTTATTTATATATGTCAACTCTCACATGTACTGTGTTTTACATATGTACTTACTTTGACATGCAGCACTGAGATATCCATTCACTCACCAATACACTCATGCACACAGTCAACCGCCCATACAGCTGTTTCCACATGCACTTTTGAACCCATACATCTAGTGAATCAACTGCTCACACATCTATGCACAGAGACATACACCTCCCAGCCACCCACCCACACACTCAGTCTCCCATACAAATACTTGGGCAACCAATCAATAACCCATATAGTTACTCATATAGCTACTGATCAACACATGCAGCAGTTTACAGAACAACAGACATAATGATGCACAAATTAAGACAGTTTAGTCACTAACCCATGCACTCAGTGAGACACATTTAATCACTCACTCATACAGTCAGGCATGCACCTACTAAATCCTTCATCCAGACACTTATACATCCACTCATTCTTCAATATGTAAGACATATTTTAACTTTACAGAAACATAGTCACTGGATGTTGTCATCAGTGATGTCATCAGTGATGTCATTTGAGATGTCATCAGTGATGTCATCAGTGATGTCACTGACCATGTCATGAATGATGTAATATGTGACATGATCAGCAGTGGATTGCGGGTGCGCGATATATAGTTAGTGCAACTAACTATATATGGAATTTCAATGGTTTTGTGTGAGTAAAATAAGGTTTTTTAAATGCTAATTCCTAACTATATATGGTCTATAACCTATGGTTTTTTCAGTGAATTTTCAAGGTTTTGTAAATGCTAATTCCTAACTATATATGGTCTATAACCTATGGTTTTTTCAGTGAATATATATATATATATACATATATATATTAATTGAAAAAAACATAGGTGTTACAGATGTGATAGTTAGGAATTAGCATTTATAAACCTTTGAAATTCACTAAAAAAACATAGGTTTCAGGGACGATATACTTCGTTGGACATTTGACTCATATAAAACCAGAGAAATTTGCCTGTTATAGTTAGTTGAGCTAACTATAACTCACGTGCCTGCAATGCACTGCTGATGACGTCACCTATTACATCACTCATGACATGGTGTGTGACATCACTGATGACATCTCAAATGACATCACTGATGACATCATCCAGTGAATGTGTGTTTCTGTGAAGTTTAAATATTTTTTATATATATCTATGCCAAGGTGTATTAAAGAATGAGTGGATTTACAAGTGCCTGCATGGATTATTTAGTAGGTACGTGACTGACTGTATAAGTGAGTAATTGAATATGTCTTACTGAATGCATGTGTTAGTGTCTAAACTGTGTGAAAGTCTGTATTAGTCTCTCAGTTGGTGTGTAAGCGGCTGCTTGGGTTGGTGAGTAGCCACATGAGTGTCTATATGGGTTATTGATTTGTTGTCTGAGTATCTGTATGGGTGCCTGAGTGTCTATGTGGGTGGGTGGGGGTGTGACTCTGTGCATAGATGTCTGACTGGCTGATTCACTAGTTGTATGGACTCAAAAGTGCATCTGGGAAGGGCTGTATGGGTGAGTTAGTTTGTGTATGGTTGTGGGTGTTGGTGAGTGAATGAATGTCTCAGTGGTATATGTGTGAGTAACTACATATGTTTAAGGCAGTATATGTGAGTGTTGGAGTATATAAATGACTATATGTGAGATTACATTATTTGAAGAGTGGGTGTATAAATGAGTGTCTGCTTGTATCAGTGATTGTATAAGACAGTAAGTATTTGTTAGTATCTGCATAAATAAGTGATGTGGTGTGTGTATAAATAACTGAGTTGGTGTGTATAACTGTGTTCATGAGTAAATGGGTGTGTGATTGATTTTTGCATGACTGACTAGATGTGTGAGTAACTCTATGGATGAGTGGGGGAGTGTGACTGTATGTGTAGGTGTATGAGTAGGTGTATGAGTGCATACTATAGTACTGCATTAATGAGTAACTGCATGTATAAGTGACTGGATATGTGTGTAGACCTAGGAAATAGTAGGTGGGCATCAGTATGTGCATCAGTTTATCACGTGGATGATGTAATCAGTGATGTCATCAGTGATGTCACTGGCCATGTCATGAGTGATGTAATATGTGACATCATCAGCAGTGTATTATGGACACGCAAGTTATAGTTAGCTCAACTAACTATAACAGGCACATTTCTCTGGTTTTATGAGTCAAATGTCCAACTAACTATAACGTCCCTGAAACCTATTTTGTTTTGTGAATTTCAAAGGTTTATTAAATGCTAATTCCTAACTATAACGTCTGTAAAACCTATGTTTTTTCAGTGAAATTCAAAGGTTTTTAAATGCTAATTCATAAATATAACGCCTGTAAAACCTATGGTTTTTTCAGTGAATTTCAAAGGTTTTTTAAATGTTAATTTCATATTTTAATATTTATAAAACCTATATTTTTTCTATTTTTTGTGTAATATTTTGGAACTCTATTATTCTTTTTTTTAGCTTAAAAAACTATGTAATGTTTTATATCTTCAAAAAACATGTATATCTTTTTCTTTTTTTTAGAAAACTGGAGTCTCGTACCCGTAGTGTACCAAGCTCCATCAGCACGCGAGTCCTATCCGCCATATTGCTAAACTCGTAAATGATGCGCATTTCGTATCCAACGGGTTTGTGGCACCGCGTCCCGCGTAACATCATATACGTATGAGGTCGGGCCATGTGCTACTTTGGTATGAGACAGATACGCAGTACTAAACCGCGCATTGCATCATGTACTTATGGGGTTGCGCCCACTGCACGTCGCGTATGCGACGAGTGCATAATGCCAGGCCCTGTGTTACATCATAGACGTATGGTGTCACGCCAGATACGCCATCACCTCATAACATTTCCCATTGCGAGAGTTTTAGGACCTTACCGATTTTAGCCATTCTCTCACCAGCGTTTGCTGAGAGACACCTCTTCTGCTTAGAGAGCTTTCTTGGAAAAGTTTTTTACTGTGTACACATATGTTATACTACACACAACATGCAATAATCATCATGATTATTATTCATGGTCTGTACATTAGCCTTCCACGTGTGATGGCCAAGCATCTGAAACGTTACATCAAAAAACAAATGTGTGTTACACTATGCCCCTGGTGTGTGTGTGTGTGCACATTATTGTGCTGCCTTTTGTCCTGGATATTGGTGGCTTGAAGGGGTATCATCAGCCGGAGGCAGAGTGCACATCCTAGATCACATGTGGCAAACAGTAAAGAGTACTGTTTAGATTTGTGTTGCAGTATGCTCTGTTGTCAGGCTTTACCAGTATAGTAGTGTGTCATATGTGAGACTTTCAGTTTCACGTTTGACATGCATTGCTTGACTGTAATGAGCGTTATCACTGTGTATGACGTAGCCTCACTGCTGATCCTCCCTCCATCCGAGCACATTCACATGTGTGAGCTTTGCGATAGCAACACTTTCAATAATACCGTACATCATTAACATGCTTGTCTGAGCATATCTACGAGCTTGACAACAACATGTGATCTTGGCCATTCAAAGTTTTCGGACAGCATCTCATTAGCGATAGTTCAGATCTCCTGGTACATGATACATTAATGTAAATCGCACATTCTGCGACGTCAAAACTGCAACAGGGACACACACATAAGTACACTTCCTGGCCAGGCAGGAACTGAACAAAGCCCAGGTCCCCGGAATATTTATTCACACCCCTATGCTGTCCTGTGATGAACCCGAGGGGTCATGGCGTCTTCTTTATCCTGCAAGCACTTTCAAGGCTTTTAACCAGGATCTGACCTTCGGATTCCTATGAATAGCCTTTCACCCCTCTTAGATTATGATATGTACTTCATCAGCATTCCAGGACATACTTGATGCATGTTAAATGGATCACCATCGAGTTTTGACTGCGTTCTCTGTATCCTTGTGCATTTAAGACAGAATCACGTTAAATATTTCGGCCGCCTTCCTTGAATGTTGAAACGGCCTTGGAGCCTTCTAAAAATTCATTGTGACTCCGCACGGCCTGAAATCTAGGTTTTAGATCTCAGATACTGTGGCGGTAGTCAGGACTGTTGCCTTGTCTCTTTCATCTTTTGACCCTGCAGCCATTGTCTCAAACAGTTCCCTCATTTTCTAAACAGGTTCCAATACTTTATTAGTTCCCTCGATATTCTCTTCTTGCGCCCTGAAGAAGGTGGTACCCCTATGCAAGGGCTGTTCACCGAAATGCGCGTCGGCACCCTGAACAAGGCCCCCGTCCTTATTGCATTATATTAAATGCTATGTCTCTGAAATTATAACTTAACTATTACAATTGTGAAATCAATTAAGTATCTACATATTGATTTTTTGAATTTAAGGTCTGTGGGGCCCAAAATATACACTCAGTTTGCTTCTGGTATAGGTGTGATGTATGTATTTGTGGTACTGTATGAAGTTGGTTTGAGTTTGAATAAATGCTGTGATTGAATGGTTGGTTATTGGGATCTTTACTTCGCTGTATTTGATTACATTTGCAGCGATGTGCTAGTCATTTTAAATGTATTACTATCAATCAATTGTCAATACCCGTTTTTTCGGAACTGTTCTCTTTGTCCAACAAAAATATGAACAATAAAATGAATGTATTTTCTATCATGGTCTAGATAATTTTTTCCTTGGTCCAGTCAGAGTGTCATTAGTTGTTTATATGATACATTGTACAAAGTGAAACATAGAGGTAGAGTATATTTTCTGTGTGAATTCTGGCGTATGCAAGCCCAGCCCACTTTGGGTAAGTATAAATAGGATACCGACGTGCCACATGTTCCAGTTCGTCCATACTGCCTTAGGTGATATGGCCGCATCCACCTCACATGCGCAATAAAAAAAAGGATCCATGAGGTGTACACCATCCTGGCAACCAAAACTGGATCTGAATTGTGAACCCTGCTGTTCATCGTGTTTGGACACACAACAATAACAGCAGGTGAGCAGTGGGGACTGGGTGCATAGGGGCTGAAATTGAGCGCGGTGGGAGGAGTGAGGTGCATCAGCCTGGGTGCGAAGGTGTGAACAAGCAATGTTGCAGTGCATAATGATGTGATCTCTGACCTCATTCAGTCACATCTCTGTCTCGTGTTAAAGACCTGCTGGACCATACAGTAGGTCTGAGCCAGCGGGAAGCGCTGCCCTACAGACATGTGGCGTTGGCTGTTGGGGCACTGTAGTGAGCTGATTACTAAGTGTACATGCACACAGGCTTGCGCCACTGCATCACACGCTAACATTATGCTTCTAGCATGCGCTCAGTTCCTTTGTATGTGAATGTTGGCAAAACACATTATTATTTAACCTTGTGTATTCTCGTGCACTCCAACTCCTCTTTGAACCAAGATTACCTCTAACAGTTGGTAGATCGTACTTCAAGAAGGAAGGATGCACTCAACTGGTGTTCTCTATTAAGCTTGAAATAAATCTTCATTTACCTCAAGATGTCTCCAGCATTATATTATTTCTCCCTTTCAGATACTGAGTTGGTAGCGCCAAAATGGGCGAAGCGGGTGTTTACCCAGTGATGATGCCCTGGGCATTCTGACGCATTCCATCATGGTAACAAGACACTGTTCCCGACCGGAGACCTGCTGTGCCACCCTCAGAGAGGCACCCCGGAGTCAGAGCTCTCACCGGCACGTCGTTGGACACACCGGTGGTGGCAGGTGAGCAGTAAAGCCTCAGTGCACAGGAGCTGTAATTGAGCACAATGCAGGGGAAGGGGCTGGGGTGCAGCAGCCTGGGTGCACAGGTGCAGGCAAGCTATGTTGCCGTAGATAATAATGTAATCTCTGGCCTCATTCATATCTGTTTCATTTTAAGAACTTGCTGGACCGCACTCTTTCTCGCGGACCCCAGCGTCCCAGACACACGGGTGACGGGAGGTTACAGTGAGGGCTGGGTGTAGTAGGCCGAAGCTCTGTCTCCTCCTCCCTCTGTTCTTTTGACTCTCCCTCCCCTTCTCCCTTCTACCCACTCGCTCTCGGTCCCATTCTCACTTTCTTCCTTTCATTCTGACTACCTTTCTTTTTCTCTTGGACATGGCAGACATACTTATGTTTCTTTTTTGTCTTGCAGGTTTTGTACGCTGCTTCCGGAGGAGTCCCACCCACTTATTTCATGTTATACTGTTGTTTGTTCGAATAAAGTTGCTTTTCCATTTATTTGTTTTGTTTTAATAAAGGTTATTTTTTTACCAATAAATAAATGAGTGTATTGGTCTTATTTTTCTGACACTTGTCTGTAGTTTATTGTGAAAATTGCCGGTTGATAGGAGGTTATGAGGGAAAACATTTGTAATTTTGTGGTGTACCTAAAAAATATAAACCATCAGACTATTACATAAATGAAGCCTGGGTAATTCTACAACTGCAAGGGTTCTATGAGTGTATCACTTTATAACACCATGAGTACTGCCCGAGTGATTACAGAACCAATAAGGCACTGCATAAGACCACCGAGGGTTCAGGGACTGGCGAGGCCCACCCTGCTTATTTCAGTAAAGCCCCGGAGGGTGACGAATACCTAGACATGAGTTAGACTCGAAGCCCCCGTGAACAATTAGTAAACAATACCCGGGGACGTGGCGATCCCCTAGACTGCGAAACATCACTGTGCCCTCCCGCGCCTAATTTACATGTGAGATTAAGGTCCCCAGTGCTGCAGAGACCCACAATATAATAATAGGATTGGTCCCGGAACATAACCCACCAGTGGGCTCATTTAAATGAACAGGTGAGACCCAGCTTCATTTTTTTCTCTATTTTTACCCCCGGTAACCGCTTTATTGAAGCGATACAAGGTTTTCTTCCTCTCGCTTCAACTAGGCAAACAAGGATTTGCTATCACAGGGTGGAAGCCATGCACCCGCCCTGCAAACATAAATGTCCCGCGGATGCACACCCCGGGGCATTGTATGACCTGCGCCTGGGAGGTGGCGCTCCCAAGGGCCATGATGCATTGGTTACTGCCTATAAACGCATACTAACACTATTTGAACACGTGTAGTAGAGCGACCAGAGTGTAGTGAAGAAGCAGAGGAAGCCCAAATCAAAAAATGTAAATCCTACCCGAGGTCGGATGACATAGTTCGATGAGCTGACGACCCTGGGATGACTAGAAACAGCTTCACAAAGAAAACGGGTCTTCAGCAAAAAACAAGGAAGCTCGAAATATTGGTGAGTGCTGCCTTCTTTATACCTTCTCCCACTAGTCGCCAAATTTATGTATTGTAGAGGCAGACAGCAGTGGATACGAGAAGTAGATTTATTGCAGGAAAACAAGACAGCTTAAACAGCCACCAACAGGAGCAGACAGCAAGGCAACCGTCTTCTCCTGCACCGTGTACAAACTCCCCAAGATTCCCCTCATGACAGACCTACATTCTAACATAACATACTTACATTCTAGTAGTATTACATACTAACATTCTACTATGACTTACATTGGAATACTACAGAGAGCACATGACTTTACAGCAATGAGCTCATGGTTTCATCCACGAGTCTTGAGACTGGTAGGGGGGAGTAGTTCACTTCCCACTCCCTTGTTTGTATAAACGCAAACTAACACTACTTCCACAGGTATGCTACAGTGCCCAGAGCACATCACTTTACAGCAATGAGCTCACGGTTTAGGCTCACGGTTTAATCCCAGAGTCTTCAGACCAGTAGGGGTGAGTAGTTCGCTTCCCACTCCCGGTATAGTATAAATGCATACTAACACTGCTTACACAGTTATACTAAAGTGGCCAGTATGCTACAGCACCAAGAACCCATGATTTTACAGCAATCAGCTCGGTTTGATCCCCGAGTCTTCACTCCGGTAGGCGTGAGTACTTTGCTTCCCACTTCCGGTATAGTACAAACGCACGGTAGGGGTCAGTAATTTGCTTCCCACTCCCTGTATGGTATAAATGCTTACTAACACTACTTGCACACGTATGCTACAAAGACTAGAGCACATCACTTTACAGCAATGAGCTCACGGTTTAGGCTCTCAGTTTCATACCCAAGTGTAGCAGTATCTCATCTCAGCACCATGTCACTCTGAGCAACACTGTACTTTCAGACCGGTAGGAGTGACTACTTCGCTTCACACTTCCCAACAGAGGTTACAGTGCTTCTATCCTCCTGTTTCCTACTCTTTTCACCCTTTAATCCCCTTACTAATTTCAACGGAATCACAAAATGGCTGCCAACCCTTCCTAGTTGCCAATAAGCAGCAAGCTCGTGCTCATAACGCCTCAGCCAATCAGATGACAGAATTCCCATATATCAATATCTGTAAATTTTGATATTTCTTCAAAACTACTGAACAGATTTACACCAAATTAACAAAAGCATACTTTCTAGACCAAGACCGTTCTCCCTGCCAAATTTGGGGTAATTCCGTTCACCCGTTTGACCTGTAGCCTTGTCTAAATTTTCCTACGGAAACTGCATTTCTCTGCCCCCCCCTTGGCAAATTACCCCCAAACTTTTAACATAGGAGCTGATATGAACAAAAAATTAGTTTCGGAAATTTCATCAAGATTCATTAAACAACGCCAAAGTTATAAGCAAAACAAAAAATGCTCTTCCTATGGATGGAAACTTGGTCCTACCTATAACTACCTACTGGCGACCGCCAGTAGGATATATATATATATATATATATATATATATATATATATATATATATATATATATATATATATAAAAAGTAGGCTGACAGAAACACTCGCTTGCAGACACGAACAAACTGCATGCTGGATAATGCAGTCTCTCAACACCCAACAGCGGCCACTAGAACCGGCATCTCCAGACAAGCTGCGGATGGGGACAAGCGGCTGGAAGAGAGGACTTGAACACCACTTATGGTCCAGTACAAGTGCAGGGGTTCAACTTGAATCACATCCTAATCAGCCCCTTACTGGAAGGTAATCAAAACGTAGGCTGACAGAAACACTCGCTTGCAGACACGAACAAACTGCATGCTGGATAATGCAGTCTCTCAACACCCAACAGCGTGAGTGTTTTCGGTTGTGATGCGGCTCAGGTGTGGCCAATACTACTTTAGGGGGATGGGCCGACCAACACAATGAGAAACTAAACAGACCCCCAGCACCCGAGGCATCTGATGAGGCTAATCGCCGAAACGCGTCATGCCAGAAATCGAAATAAAGGATTTTAAAGTCCCGCCGTGTCCCCATATCTCTTTCACGGAAGTGATAACCTTGGACATATTAGCGTGCAGCCATTGTCGCGCAATGGGGACCCTTCCTGAAGTGTTCCGAGGTACAGCGGCAATTACCTGGACCCCCGTTGATCCCCAAGGAGCAGCGGAATCTGTTGTCTAATCAGCAATCCATCACATATGGACAGACGCGGCCACTAGAACCGGCATCTCCAGACAAGCTGCGGATGGGGACCAAGTGGCTGGAAGAGAAGACTTGAACACCACTTATGGTCCAGTACAAGTGCAGGTGTTCAACTTGTATCACATCCTAATCAGCCCCTTACTGGAAGGTAATCAAAACGTAGGCTGACAGAAACACTCGCTTGCAAACACGAACAAACTGCATGCTGGATAATGCAGTCTCTCAACACCCAACAGCGTGAGTGTTTCCGGTTGTGATGCGGCTCAGGTGTGGCCAATACTACTTTAGGGGGATGGGCCGACCAACACAATGAGAAACTAAACGCACCCCCAGCACCCGAGGCATCTGATGAGGCTAATCGCCGAAACACGTCATGCCAGAAATCGAAATAAATGATTTTAAAGTCCTGCCGTGTCCCCATATCTCTTTCACGGAAGTGATAACCTTGGACATATTAGCGTGCAGCCATTGTCACATGGTCGCGCAATGGGGACCCTTCCTGAAGTGTTTTGAGGTACAGCGGCAATTACCTGGACCGCCATTGATTCCCAAGAAGCAGCGGTATCTGTTGTCTAATCGGCAATCCATCACATATGGACAGACGCGGCCACTAGAACCGGCGTCTCCAGACAAGCTGCGGATGGGGACCAAGCGGCTGGAAGAGAGGACTTGAACACCACTAATGGTCCAGTACAAGTGCAGGGGTTCAACTTGAATCTCATCCTAATCAGCCCCTTACTGGAAGATAATCAAAATGTAGGCTGACAGAAACACTCGCTTGCAGACACGAACAAACTGCATGCTGGATAATGCAGTCTCTCAACACCCAACAGCGTGAGTGTTTCCGGTTGTGATGCGGCTCAGGTGTGGGCAATACCACTTTAGGGGGATGGACTGACCAAAACAATGAGAAACTAAACGGACCTCCAGCACCCTTGGCATCTGATGAGGATAATCGCCGAAACGCGTCATGCCAGAAATCGAAATAAATGATTTTAAAGTCCCGCCGTGTCCCCATATCTCTTTCACGGAAGTGATAACCTTGGACATATATATATATATATATTCACTGAAAAAACCATAGGTTATAGACCATATATAGTTAGGAATTAGCATTTACAAAACCTTGAAAATTCACTGAAAAAACCATAGGTTATACACCATATATAGTTAGGAATTAGCATTTAAAAAACCTTATTTTACTCACACAAAACCATTGAAATTCCATATATAGTTAGTTGCACTAACTATATATCGCGCACCCGCAATCCACTGCTGATGATGTCACATATTACATCATTCATGACATGGTCAGTGACATCACTGATGACATCACTGATGACATCTCAAATGACATCACTGATGAGATCACTGATGACATCATCCAGTGACTGTGTGTTTTTGTAAAGTTTAAATATGTTTTACATATTGAAGAATGAGTAGATGTATAAGTGTCTGGACGAAGGATTTAGTAGGTGCATGACTGAATGTATGAGTGAGTGATTAAATGTGTCTCACTGAGTGCATGGGTTAGTGACTAAACTGTCTTAATTTGTGCATCATTATGTCTGTTGTTCTGTAAACTGCTGCATGTGTTGATCAGTAGCTATATGATTAACTATATGGGTTATTGATTGATTGTCCAAGTATTTGTATGGGAGACTGAGTGTGTGTGTGGCTGGCTGGGAGGTGTGTGACTCTGTGCAGATCAATGTGTACTTGTATCAATGATTGTATAAGAAAGTAAGTATGTGTTAGTATATGTTTGAAAATGTAAGGTGCTCTATGTTTAACTGTATAGACAAGAAAATGGAAGTGTGATTGATTCTTTACAGGACTGACTAGGTGTGTGAGTAACTCCATGGATGAGTGGCAGACTGTGAGTGTCTGTATAGGTGTATGAGTGCATATGATAGTGTTGTAAAGATGAGTGATTGTATGTATGAATGATTGTATGGGTGAATGAGTGAAGGTGTGTGTAGACGTAGCAATCAGTGAGTGCGTATGTAGTAACTAGTATTGGTGTGTCAATGGTTTCAAAAATTATACTCTTTTTAACACTGGGTGAAACAGAGGTTATATTAAAATGTGAGGAGATGCATTGTATTGTCACATGAATGATATCATCAGTGATGTGGTCATTGATGTCAAATGAGATGTCATCAGTGATGTCATCAGTGATGTCATTTGAGATGTCATCAGTGATGTCATCAGTGATGTCACTGACCATGTCATGAATGATGTAATATGTGACATCATCAGCAGTGGATTGCGGGTGCGCGATATATAGTTAGTGCAACTAACTATATATGGAATTTCAATGGTTTTGTGTGAGTAAAATAAGGTTTTTTAAATGCTAATTCCTAACTATATATGGTGTATAACCTATGGTTTTTTCAGTGAATTTTCAAGGTTTTGTAAATGCTAATTCCTAACTATATATGGTCTATAACCTATGGTTTTTTCAGTGAATTTCATTGGTTTTTTAAAAGCTAATATCTATACCTGTAAAATGTATTCTTCTTTAAATCCAAAAATATATTTTATATGTTTATTAATAACTTTTTTTTTTATATATTTTTTTCTTCGTTCCCGCTTCGCGAATCGGGAAGCTTCCCGTTAGCTGACCTTGATGCCGCGAAATAGACCGCGAGCATATAAACGTTTCTTTACCGCAACTGCCGCGTTAGAAAACAACATCATCACGCCTCCCGTCCGCATGACGTTTCGCGTTGTCGTGTGATACGTCATATGACGTGCTACGTTAGCGAACTGGTACGCTTACCGAGTCGCAAAGCACAGGTTTCTGGAAGCAAACCGGGAGGCCCTGCAAAGCGCGTAACGTAAACACAGCAGGTCATATGACTTGGTAATAACACTTTTCATTGGTTCATTTCACTTTGGTTTCCTAATGATGTAAGAAGCTTCCCGTTAGCTCAATTTGATGCCGCCACCCGGTCCGCGAACCGGTAAACGTTCCGTTAGCGCAACTGCCACGTTAGAAATCATTATCGTGACGCGTCGCGGAAGCGTGACGTATCACGTTGTCGTGTAATGCGTCTTATGACGCGCCGCGTTAGCGCACCCGGAAGTGCTCCTGGGCGCGGACCGAGGCGCGAAACGCAGCTCCCCGGAAGCGATCCGCGGCGCGTCGCGTAAGCGCGACGTATCGCGTTACCGCGTAATGCATCTTATGACTTACCGCGTTAGCGCACCCGGAAGTGCTCCGGGGCGCGGACCAAGGCGCGAAGCGCAGCGACCCGGAAGCTATCCGGGGCGCGTTCCGCAGCGCGTAACATAAGCGTGAGAGGTCATGTGACTTGTTAATAACACTTTTCATTGGTTCATTTCACTTTTGGTTTCATAATGTTGTTAGGCTTGGTCATGTGACCTAAAAATAACACTTTTCATTGGTTTAGAACTATTTTTTTTTCTCAAATGATGAAAACCCCTCCTTCTTTTTACCTCATTCTTACTTTCTATTTCCAGAGAGCAAGACCTATTTTTCACAATGGCTTCTGTAATAGCTGCAGCTGGTGCTTCTCAGCAACCACCACCACCACCACCACCAAAAGGACCACCACCAACACTGGACTTTGGTAGAGAGGAAGATAATGAGGACGAAGAGGAGGAGGAGGAGGAAGAGCAAGTAAGGCAGTTCCTGCCAGAAAGACCAAGGCAGAGCCATATTAAAGACCACTACATATGGCAATTCTTTAAAATTCCACCTGGACAAAAGAAGGTCAATGCACCCCAGGTGTCTTGTTTGATTTGCAAAAATATACTTTCTCGTGGCAACCCCAACAAGAAATACAGCTTTGGCAATCATACAATGATTCGCCACATGGAGCGATGGCATCCTAATAATCTTTCCCAAGCACAAGTAAGGGATCTTGCTGCCAACCCCCCAGATGTCATCCCCAGCACCAACAGGGGTCAAAGCTCATTCGCCGGACCAGAAGGCCGAGAAATAATCCCCAATATTCAAGCTCCTTTTGCACACTACAAAATAGTTTGTATATATTGTGGAGGAACTATTGCTTATGGAGAGAAGAGTATTACTTTGATTAACCGAGCTGGAGAAAATCATAAATGCTACAAGATGAGAAAACAATGAATCCTTTTTATTTTTTTTTGCTCCTGTTGAGACATGTTCTAACCCTGCTTTTTTGTTATTTCCCCCTTACAAAACACAAAAAAAACACAAAATAGTTTTCAAAAATCCAAAAAAAAATCAAAAAATTGTTCAGAAAATTCATTAAAAAAAAGAAAAAAAAGAAAAAGAATAAAAAAACAGTTCTTTTCAGAACTACCTTCCATTTATAACAAAATTGCCAAAATGTTTATACCCTGTCTTTCTTTTCTCCTCATAGTACGCTCCTCCGACCGCTTCCCGGTACGCGTACCGGGCGATACCCACGCAAAAAAAACAAAAATTTTTTTTTGTTTTTTTGCCCCGCGGGGCCCTTTTAAAGCCTCCACATTGACGCCGCCTCACGTGCCAACGTATTTTCTCCGCATTTTACACCCTATGCCGCATAACAGGTCATGTGACTTGTTTATAAAACTTTTCATTGGTTCATTTTACTTTTGGTTTCCTAATGATGGAAGGCATGATCATGTGACCTAAAAACAACACTTTTCATAGGATGAAAACTTTTTTTTTTTTCCAAACGATGAAAGCCCCACCTTGTTTCTGGATGTTTCAGACTGAAGCTGGCGTCAGCATGAAAGCACCACCATCTCGTAGCTCAGTCGTGGTCATTCCGCGAGCAATCATGGCAGCCGCTCCCCACCAGAAGCCTGCAGGAGTCGGAGCCCCCAAAACTTTTGATGAATTCTCAAGGCGGAGGGGACGCTTTCGAGAATGGGGTCCAAGACCTAGCAGACAAGCGTCCGATTTCCAAGGTGTCCCAGGGCCATTTCAGTGGACCAGGCCCAAAAAGGAAACAGCCTGCCGCCATTTTGAGAGTCCTGTGACAGCCGCCTATCGCTGCACCGCAAGAGTGGGCGCAACTCAGCTGAATTGCGGCTTTTGACACAGTGGACCAAAAACGGACGGAATGGCAACTGAAACGGTAAAGGGGCGCCCCACTACAACAGATGACACTCCACCTGGAGAGGCCCGTTCACGCCGCCTCCCCCGGGGCGCTCCACGCCGTTATTCGGAGCAGCATTGTAGGATACCAAAACCAGTGCGGCAACTTACTGGACATCACCTTGGTGCCATCGTTCTGCTGCCTTGGAACTATTCGCGCAACAGTTTGCTACTGATGACCCACCCACCGCGACGCCCCATGCCGTTATTTGCTGGGTGGCAACTTACTAGACATCACTTTCGTGTCATCTAGATTTCGGCGCGTTCTGCTGCCTTGGAACTATTCGCACAACAGTTTGCTACTGATGACCCACCCCCCGCGACGCCCCACGCCGGAAATCTGGACGTTGTGCTGCGTTGGGACTATTCGCACAGCCGACCGCTACTTCGTTGTTTTTCCCTAAAAATGTTTATATGTTATTACTATTTTTGTTTTCTTGTATATATTTATAAATTATTAAAGTTTTATAATCTTACTACTTTGTCGGAGTGCTATATATTTTTAATGTGACACATAATTGTAAAAACTTTGATGTACAAACAGTCATCCCTGGAATCTTGCGCTTCAGGCTCGGTCCCCTCCCCAATCACAATACAGGATGGTTTTCAGATAATAGCAACGCTTCTGCTGTGACGGATCTCATAGAGTGTGGGCCTTGATCTACTATAACTCCTTTGAAGAGGGGTGATTCTTTACAGCTGTGGCCATAAACTACATCTGCAGGGCTAGGTGATACCCTAGGACCAGCCTGGACAATCGGACACAGAGGAAAAGGAGTGTCAGAGGGTGCGGTAGTGAATAGGGCGAAAGGGAGGTGTCGGGCGGGCACAGGGTGTGATTCTCAGGGAACAGCAGCGCAGATGGGGGAGGTTTATTACCCATGCATAAGACAGAGAGCGGGGGTGACCACTGCCTGGGGGAGATGCTTGCGAGGGTGGGGAGCCATGCTAAGGATCGACAGCGTGCACAGAGTGGGTCTGGTCAAGGCATCTAAAATGGCTGCCGTGCACGACAAAAGTGTGGCATTTGAAAAAAGACAAGATGGCGCAGACAATGTTTTTCAACACTTCCTGATTTCCTTCGAATCGAACGTTAACAGACGTTGGGGCATATTACCAAAGTTAAGCGATATTTATCCCTAACGATGCTTAGCAACGATTTTTTTACCGTCAGAAATTATCGCAGATAAACCTTGCTATTATCAAAGTTTATCGGAAATACGATAAAAAACGACCGCAATGCATTAATATCGCTGAAAACTAAGCGATATTCATGCATTACCGAGCTAATGCTCTTAGCCATGTTATCCACCTCCCATTGGATAACATGGCTAAGAACTGCTCAGGGCAGGTGGTAGCTTTTGGAGATATTCGCCCTTATCTCGAATATTTCCAAAAGTTGATAATAGGAGATAGCGATGTTAGCGACTGTTTCCAGTCGCTAACATCTTGGCATGCCCACTTTGCATGTCATTAGTGATAAATATCACTCACATGCAAAGTGGGGCCCAAGATGGTCGCTATCTTCTACTAGCCGTCGCTAACTGGTGTTAGCAACAGCTAGGTAATACACATATCATTTTATCTCCGCGAAGCGGAGCGCTGTTACAGATATATATCTTGTTTCTGAACGTTAATTTCTCAAAATGCACTGAAGCACATATATTGAGACCTAGCAAAGGCACATCGGGCTACCAGTCCCTACAATTTTGCCAAGTTTCGTGCAAATCCATTCAGCTGTTCGATCCTACCGAGAGACAAGATGGCGGCCGCTACGGACTGTTTGGAATGTTTACAGACACCGGAGAGCCAATCAGCTTCGCTTCGCAAAGCTCCGTAACGCGAAAAGTACGCGAAGCGGTGCGCTGTTACAGATATATACCTTTTTTTGAACGTTAATTTCTCAAAATCCACTGGAGCACATATATTGAGATCTAGCAAAGGCACATCGGGCTACCAGTCCCTACAATTTTGCCAAGTTTCGTGCAAATCCATTCAGCTGTTCGATTATTATTATTTTTATTTCTTTTTGCCCCGCGGGGCCCTTTTAAAACCTCCACATCAAACCTAGGGGGTGAGCGACAATGTACTATGCCCCCTTATGGTCATTTGCCCCTTCGCTTTGGCCTCCTCTTGTCTCTCGATCCTACCGAGAGACAAGATGGCGGCCGCTACGGACTGTTTGGAATGTTGACAGACGCCGGAGAACCAATCAGCTTCGCTTCACAAAGCTCCGTTGCGCGAAAAGTACGCGTAGCGGAGCGCTGCCCAGTCCGCTGTTACAGATATATATCTTTTTTTGAACATTAATTTCTCAAAATCCACTGAAGCACATATATTGAGACCTACAAAAGGCACATCGGGCTACCAGTCCCTACAATTTTGCCAAGTTTCGTGCAAATCCATTCAGCCGTTCGGGCTAAAAGTGAGGCCAACCGCCCTATGGAAATTAACATGGGAAAAACGTGTTTTGGGACCCCCCTTTTTTCTCGGCCCCCCCTTGACGAACCCCCCCAAAATTTTCAGGGGCTGCTCAGAAACAAAATGTGCCATTTTCCTGAAAATTTCAGCCAATTCCGTCCACAAACGCCAAAGTGATTAGACATAGAATTTTCAAAAAACCCATAGAGAAAAAATCCTAACTATATATACCTACTGGCGACCGCCAGTAGGTAATATATATATATGCCACACGATCACCTTCTTACAAGGAAACCCAAGGACACAGCGGAGTACTTGTTGGGAGCTTTTTATTCACCAAACCGCACAGCATAATGCATTTCGGCCATTAGGCCTTCCTCAGATGCGGAATTGTTCGTGGGTGTCACCTCCTCCCTCCTTTGTAATTTCCAGGGCACTCCCGTTGGTGGGAGCTCAGCTGATCCTGCCGCCTGGGAATGCTGCAGTGCAATGAACCACTACAGCTCCCAGAATGCATCAGTTCTAATTCATCTGGCAGCTGGATCCTATGTTGCTCGCATGAGCGCCGAAGTTTGCCTCGCAAAGGGGGGGCCGTGTAGCGGCTGGTGGCCCCATAGTTCATGTGTTTAGAGCTCCCTCGGGTCCCCAATGTCCAAAGCCTCAAGAAATAGGAACAACGCCGGGCCATGAGGCAGGAGAGTTTCAACCCGCCTCCCGGTAAAGTTACAGGCTGCCGTTTGACAGTGGCCACTTGCAATGGCCCGTTCCCGAGGCGGTCCTGTAAACTATCAATACCTTGATGAAGGAAAGAAGTTTGCCAGAAAAGTTCCAGGACACTTGCTTGGACGGGTCCTTGTATCGCGCTCCTGGCAGGCGCGAATAAATATGCCACACGATCACCTTCTTACAAGGAAACCCAAGGACACAGCACGGTACTTGTTGGGAGCTTTTTATTCACCAAACCGCACAGCATAATGCATTTCGGCCATTAGGCCTTCCTCAGATGCTGAATTGTTCGTGGGTGTCACCTCCTCCCTCCTTTGTAATTTCCAGGGCACTCCCATTGGTGGGAGCTCAGCTGATCCTGCTGCCTGGGAATGCTGCAGTGCAATGAATATATATATTTTCACTGAAAAAAAACATAGCTTTCACACCAGTTATAGTTAGCTGAACATTTTACTCATACAAAACCATTGAAATTCCCCCGTTATAGTTAGTTGGACTCACTATAACTCGCGCGCCCGCAATCCACTGCTGATAATGTCACATATTACATCATTCATGACATGGTCAGTGACATCACTGATGACATCTCAAATGACATCACTGATTACATCACTGATGACATCTCAAATGACATCACTGATGACATCATTCATGTGATAATACGATGCACCTCCTCACACTGTAATCTAACCTTTGATACACCCAGTGTTAAATACAGACTACCATTCTTGAAACCATTGACACACCAATACCAGTTACTACATACGCACTCACTGATTCCGAGGTCTACACCCACATCCACTCGTTCACCCATACAATCACTCATACATACAGTCACTCCACAGGCTGCCAGAAATACAAAATGGCTTCCAGCTCATGCCAACAAATCTGTCTAATATTGAACACATGGGCTGAGTTCTCTGTCCTAAAGAAATGACTGTGATAAATGGTTTTAGTAAAATTAGCACTTTTAAAGTTTTTCACCAGGATTTTACATGTAATCTACCATGTCTGTGTCTGCTTGCACTATGTGTGCCTCTGCTCATACTATGTCACTGTCCCTACTGGCAAAAAAAAAGACCATATATATATACAAGCAAGACATAACATTCCCTTTCCTTATTGATTTCAACAGCACACCCTGGATCTTTATTGCACAGCTTAGAGCCTATTTGGGAACTAAGAGGCCTGACACACATGCTGCCTAAGATTCTCTACTAGTACATATCCTAAAGCCTAACTGACTTCAAGAATACATGTATTCCCATATTTTTAAACATATCAACTAAGCAAATTATTCACCGATTCATTTAAAATCAAGCTTGACAGGTTAGACATACAGAGTAAGAAATCTTATAGGGAAACACATACAGGGATCATAGGAAACCAGAAACCCCAGGATAAATATTATGGCACCTTTTTATTAGTAGCATGGCTGGGATAAAAATATTATCTTTGAATATTTGTGGTCTGAACGATCTTAAAAAAAGACAAACAGTTGCAATTGGCCTACAAAACTGGGGAGCTAATATTATATGTATGCAGGAGACGCATATTGAAGGGTCCCAGAGCCAGTTGTTAAATACATTAGGGTTTAAATTGGTGTGTGCTACCACACAAGGTGTTAGAATTCGGGGTGTTGCTATTCTGGCTAAAGGGAGTGGAATGGTGTTTAATAAATCTAAAACTGATAAGTTTGGCCGTTGGGCTATCACCGAATGCAGTTACCAGACAGGGCAGAAATTGACAATTTGTGCTATTTACGGGAGTAACACAGATGACCCTGGGGTTTTTAATGAGGTCTTCAATGAATTGTCACATTGGTCTCTTCCGGTGATGGTTTGTGGGGACTTCAATATCAACCTCCCAACAAATTGGTCCCTAAATGATGACTGGGTATATAAAGGTCGTAAACCCAAAGTATTTGGCTCTCTTAAGGATTTGTGTCTTGTACATGGACTTGTGGATAGCTGGCAAACTTATAATACTAATATTGGTGACCCTGGCTACACCTTTTATTCAAACCCACACCGTACGCATGCTGGAATTGATTACATATTACTTTCAAACTTACTAATTAAGAATTGCCATACAGCTAAATTGCCTAGGGTATTATCTGCCACAACCCTCTTTTATGTACATTGACTATTCCACCAACTAAATTAGAGCCTAAGCAATGGACATTCGAAAAAGCATTACTGAATGATCCTCAGTATCGCCTCTATATGAAAGACTGGATCCCCAAGTTCCTAGCCGAAAACATTGGTAGCATGTCAATAGAGGTAGTATGGGATACTTTGAAAGCCGGGGTTCGGGGCGAGACGTTGTCGTATTCACTTAGGTCCAACAGGCAAGAGAAAGAAGAAATACGGATGCTGCAGGAAGAGCTTATGTTAGCAGAAGTAGGACTCGTTAATGCCACCAATATTAGGGATATCACTGGGGATATCTCTAGCATCTTAGTCAAAGTTGCAATTGCAAAGGCAGCAATTACGAATATATATACGGATAAGGCAATACGGAAAGCCACGGCACAAAAAGAATTAATTTATGAGGTCAATGAGCAAGTGGGTCACCAATTGGCCGTGCGAATGCAAGAACAGGTCAACGCAAACTTGATTAGGGAGATTATAGATCCTGTGGTAGGGCAGATAAAAGACAGAGCAGATCAGGCAAGCATTTTGGAGGTTTTATAAAGAACTATATATGGAGAATTGCAAAGGGGACACAATCGAAATTGCAAGGTACTTAGAGAATTATGAGGGCGTGAGCCTTGAGATAAATACACAGCAGACACTAGAAGAAGCTCCTAGTATGGAAGAGGTTTTAACTGCAGTTAAGAGCCTCCCGAAAGGGAAGGCAACAGGTCTGGATAGTATCCCCTCAGAGTTCTATGCTACATTTATAGATGAAATTAAACATGTTTTAAGTGATCTAATTATCCATATCTTTTCCGGGGGTGAACCGCCCAAATCTTGGTCTAGAGCCAAAATTGTAATTTTTGCTAAAAAAGGGAAACCCCCAGAACATCTAGGGTCTTATCGCCCTATAACTCTAATAAATGCTGATTCGAAAATTTATTCTAAAATTTTGGCAAATCGAATTGCACCTATAATACACCAGGTAATAGCCAAACGTCAGCACGGTTTTGTTCCGGGAAGGTCAACGATAAATCATATCCAGAGAGTGATTACGCTCTTTGATGGAACAGAAACTACAGGAGACACTATGGCCCTAATTCTGCTTGATGCAGAGAAGGCCTTTGATAGGGTCTCCTGGCAGTTTCTCTGGAAAGCAATGGTGATAATGGGATTTCAGACTAAATTTATACAGGCGATACAAAAAATGTATATTAAACCTAGTGCCGTTGTATCCGTTAATGGAAGCTTAACCAAGGAAATTATTATTTCCAGGGGAACTCGCCAGCGGTGCCCATGCTCTCCATTGCGCTTTGCAATATACATAGATCCCTTTATTCGCTATCTCGAGAAAAACAGCAATATAATACCTATTATATCACAGGGATATGCTACAAAAACATTAGCATATGCTGATGATATTGCCATAGTCACGACAGATCCCATTACAGCCATGCTGACTATCGAGGCAGAAGCCAGGAAATTTGGGTTGGTTTCTGGCTACCCGCTAAATGAAAGTAAGACACAAATTATTCTGAACTCAAAAATTGCTATGGACGATCTAAGGGTAGTGAAGGGAGCGACATACTTGGGAGTTACAATTTCCTCAAAGCTGGAGGAAGTAGTGGACATAAACCTTAGGCCAATGTTGAATACAATGCAAAAGGATTTACGACGTTTAGATAATCTCCACTTATCTATTATTGGGAGGGCAAATGCAATTAAAATTGTGTACTTTCCCAAAACACTATACTTATTTAGGGCTGTGTGTCTAGAGTTCTCTAGTCCGTGGTTCACTGCAATAGAGCGTACCTTTTCTAGATTTATATGGTCATATGCACAACCCCGCCGGGCGTATAAATATCTTACTCTTCCTAAGAACAGAGGTGGGCTAGCTCTTCCCAATTTAAGGAGATATTACTGGGCATGCGTATTGCTCTATAGTAAGGAATTACTGCAAGGGGGAGAAAACTCAGAGGAACATACCGCTTCAATCTTCCAGCTACTAGTGGGGAATGCCAGCTATGGTTATTTCTGGAGGCACACTCACGACAGCTATCACAAAAAAGTCAAATTTAAGACACTTTATAGTAGTTTTAAAGTATGGAAGGTCGTAAAGAAAATACTAGGAATAGGACCAATCTCATATTATACTCCAGCTCTGAATAATCCTATTCTTCCTCCAATGATTTTTAAGGATAACTGTGTAAACAAATGGTATAATCTAGGAATAACACAATTAGGGGATTTCTACTCTACTCAGGGGATTAAATCCTTCAATATTCTGAAGGAAGAATTTGACTTAGATTGGCGGGACTTTTTCAAGTACCTCCAAATAAGGGATTTTTTAATTCATAAACTGGGGGCAAGGACACCTGTTGAAAAATGTACAGTAGTAAAGGTAATTATACACTCTAAGAAAGACTCAATAGGCGGGGTATATGGTTTACTACTGGATATGCTCCCAGACGATTTAGATAAAACTGCAATGAAGTGGCAAAGTAAACTTAATATCTCTAAGGAAGGATTTCTATACTCCTATCAGTTAGCCCAAACTATTCTTATCTCAACCAAACTCCAAGCACAATTTTACAAAACCTGCTTCTTTCTCTACTATACGCCGGATAAGATTGCAAAATGGGGAACTGGCAAAGGGACTCGTTGCCCGAGATGTAATTTATTTAAAGCAGACTATGTTCACATTTTTGCCTCTTGTCCAGTGCTACTACCTTTAATACAAGAAATAGAGAGATTCTTAAGTTCAGTTCTTTGTAGAAGTGTTATTTTGTCACATGAAGCAATAGTACTGGGGGTGGAAGATCCAGATAACCTTGAGAGTGGTCACGGTTTTATATTCATTGCTATGGCAGTTCTGCGGCTATGCCTAGCCTCGGCTTGGCTTGACCCATTAATACCCTCATTTCAACAGTGGTTAGCCAGGCTTTTAGCTGTCTATAACATCGAGATAGCTATATATAAACCAAAAGGTAGATCGCGACGCGAAAGAGGCATGAAAATCTGGACTGCTCTTACACAATGGCGAGAAGCACAAAACTAATTAATATCGATGCTGCCATGTATTTATGCAATTGTTTCTTATTTTTTGTAAATTCTATATAATGATTATGTACGTATGTTAAAAACAATGTAAAACACATGTTATTAATATGTAGAATGTCTACCTGTCCAGGGGAGGTGGTGGGGATAAATATGTAAAAAATCCAATAAAAACATTAAGAAAAATAAAAAATAAAATCAAGCTTGACTCACAGTGTGATCTTAGACACAGGACCAGGATGTTACATGTAATCTACCATGTCTGTCTCTGCATGCACTATGTGTGTCTCTGTTCATACCATCTCACCGTCTCTCTGCACAATCTTTACAGATTAAAGAAAAACGTGCAAATATAATTCTTTCTTTCACCCAGACACTCTCTGTGATCCTGGTCAAAATAGTCTGACACTTATACTAGAGAAGTAGGTGTATTCTGTTAGTTAGGCCCTTCTGGGCATGTGAGAAGTGGAGTATGTTAAACATAGTTTGTCTCTTGACAGGCTACAAAGACAGTTAACAGAAAGGTAGGAGAGAGCACATGGAAAAAGAATGTCTGCCAGAAATACAAAATGGGTTCCAGCTCATGCCAACAAATCTGTCTAATATTCAACACATGGGCTGAGTTCTCTGTCTTAAAGAAATGACTGTGATAAAAGGTTTTAGTAAAATTAGGACTTTTAAAGTTTTTCACCAGGATTTTACATGTGATCTACCATGTATGTGTCTGCTTGCACTATGTGTGCCTCTGCTCATACTATCTCACTGTCTCTACTGGCAAAAAACAGACCATATATATATATATATATATGTATATATATACAAGCAATACATAACATTTCCTTTTCGTTTCAACAGCACACCCTGGATCTTTATTGCACAGCTTAGAGCCTATTTGGCAACTAAGAGGCCTGACACACATGCTGCCTAAGATTCTCTACTAGTACATATCCTAAAGCCTAACTGACTTCAAGAATACATGTATTCTCATATTTTTAAACCCATCAACTAAGCAAATTATTCACCCAGATTCATTTAAAATGAAGCTTGACTCACAGTGTGATCTTAGACACATGACCAGGATGTTACATGTAATCTACCATGTCTGTCTCTGCCTCCACTATGTGTGCCTGTGCTCATACTATCTCACTGTCTCTACTGGCAAAAAACAGACCATATATATATATATACAAGCAAGACATAACATTCCTTATTCATTTCAACAGCACACCCTGGATCTTTATTGCAAAGCTTAGAGCCTATTTGGGAACTAAGAGGCCTGACACACATGCTGCCTAAGATTCTCTACTAGTACATATCCTAAAGCCTAACTGACTTCAAGAATACATGTATTCCCATACTTTTTAAACACATCAACTAAGCAAATTATTCACCCAGATTCATTTAAAATCAAGCTTGACTCACAGTGTGATCTTAGACACATGACCAGGATGTTACATGTAATCTACCATGTCTGTCTCTGCCTCCAATGTGTGTCTGTGCTTATACTATCTCACTGTCTCTACTGGCAAAAAACAGACCATATATATATATATATATATATACAAGCAAGACATAACATTACTTATTGATTTCAACAGCACACCCTGGATCTTTATTGCACAGCTTAGAGCCTATTTGGGAACTTAGAGGCCTGACACACATGCTGCCTAAGATTCTCTACTAGTACATATCCTAAAGCCTAACTGACTTCAAGAATACATGTATTCCCATATTTTTAAACACATCAACTAAGCAAATTATTCACCGATTCATTTAAAATCAAGCTTGACTCACAGTGTGATCTTAGACACATGGCCAGGATGTTACATGTAATCTACCATGTCTGTCTCTGCATGCACTGTGTGTCTCTGCTCATACCATCTCACCGTCTCTCTGCACAATCTTTACAGATTAAAGAAAAACGTGCAACTATAATTCTTTCTTTCACCCAGACACTCTCTGTGATCCTGGTCAAAATAGTCTGACACTTATACTAGGGAAGTAGTGCATTCTGTTAGTTAGGCCCTTCAGGGCATGTGAGAAGTGGAGTATGTTAAACATAGTTTGTCTCTTGACAGGCTACAAAGACAGTTAACAGAAAGGTAGGAGAGAGCACATGGAAAAGAAAATGGCTGCCAGAAATACAAAATGGCTTCCAGCTCATGCCAACAAATCTGTCTAATATTCAACACATGGGCTGAGTTCTCTGTCTTAAAGAAATGACTGTGATAAATGGTTTTGGTAAAATTAGCACTTTTAAAGTTTTTCACCAGGATTTTACATGTAATCTACCATGTCTATGTCTGCTTGCACTATGTGTGCCTCTGCTCATACTATCTCACTGTCTCTACTGGCAAAAAACAGACCATATATATATACAAGCAAGACATAACATTCCCTTTTCATTTCAACAGCACACCCTGGATTTTTATTGCACAGCTTAGAGCATATTTGGGAACTAAGAGGCCTGACAGACATGCTGCCTAAGATTCTCTACTAGTACATATCCTAAAGCCTAACTGACTTCAAGAATACATGTATTCCCATATTTATTAAACACATCAACTAAGCAAATTATTCACCCAGATTCATTTAAAATCAAGCTTGACTCACAGTGTGATCTTAGACACATGACCAGGATGTTGCATGTAATCTACCATGTCTGTCTCTGCCTCCACTATGTGTGTCTGTGCTCATACTATCTCACTGTCTCTACTGGCAAAAAACAGACCATATATATATACAAGCAAGACATAACATTCCTTATTCATTTCAACAGCACACCCTGGATCTTTATTGCACAGCTTAGAGCCTATTTGGTAACTAAGAGGCCTGACAGACATGCTGCCTAAGATTCTCTACTAGTACATATCCTAAAGCCTAACTGACTTCAAGAATACATGTATTCCCATATTTTAAACCACATCAACTAAGCAAATTATTCACCCAGATACATTTAAAATCAAGCTTGACTCACAGTGTGATCTTAGACACATGACCAGGATGTTACATGTAATCTATCATGTCTGTCTTTGCTTGCACTATGTGTGTCTGTGCTCATACTATCTCGCTGTCTCTACTGGCAAAAAACAGACCATATATATACACAAGCAAGACATAACATTCCTTATTCATTTCAACAGCACACCCTGGATCTTTATTACACAGCTTAGAGCCTATTTGGGAACTAAGAGGCCTGACAGACATGTGATCCTAGTCAAAAATGTTAAAGCCATACATTTTACGAAAAAACATTTAGCATAGTAAATCGTTTAAGATACAGAGCACAGCCCATATAAATGACCACTACATTACAATTCAGAAACCTGACTCATTTCCAAACTACATTTCCAATATGCACCATTTGTTTTTTGCCAGCATTATATACAAACATGAGACACAGTGCATAAAGAAACAGTACCCTATAAGCAAACAGATGCAAACTGTGAGGAGACATTATAAAAAAATGTGCAGGTTTAAGGAGCGAAGGGGGCAAGATGGCCGCTAGTGGACTGTAGAGGACAGTCGCACCTCACTCCCTCTCCTGATGTCAGTCATGTAACTTAGGAATGCTGCTGACCTACGAATACATCCAGGCTCAGGCGAAGAACCTCACACGCATAGTGCTGCGGCGGAACCGAGGGGGATTCTCTGCGCTGCTCGCTGCAAAATCCTGGTGGAAAAGACTCTACTACGGCCTGGGCAGTCTCACTGCTCACAGGGCAATGTCGCACCGCTCGAGACAGGAGAAGGAGAAGCCCCCACCTCCAGCTAGCGCGATGAAGGCACAGGATCAACGCGATGGATCAAACTCTGGGAGTAACACGAAGATCCTAGCCAGTAGTAATCGGGTGGCACGAGTGACCAGTGTGGCAGCAAGAGCACAAATGAAGAAATTAGAGAAGGCAAAAAAGTCAGAACAAAAGCCGATGCATAACGTGGGCTCTGCAGGAGAAGGAATGCTGGCTACCCCGACATCCAGAAAGCAGGATAAAGAAAGCCTCGTTACCAAACAGGTCATAAGTAAACAAGCGAACAATGCCCCCTGCCCCAAAGGAACTACTCTGAGGCAACCTACCCTTGCAGAGGCATTCTCACCAAAATCGGCGGCAGGAGCGGTGGCTGGTGCTGATCTGGAACATCCAGCACACACAGATGCTGGAACAGCGGAAGCCGTCCTCGAGGACGCAAGCATCGCGGTCTCCCAGCAACCGCAAGGGGTAGAGACGTCTCCACATCGCACGCCTCCCGCGTAAAGCTACCAGGCATCACAACACACAGACAACAAGCAGGAGGTGAGCGGGAGAGCACTGAAGGGGGCAGAATGGGCAGAGGCAGCGCCTCAAGGGGGAGAGAACCCCAACAATGTGCAGATGCTGGACGCCATACTGCAAGTGGAGGCAGGGTTGATGGGCAGGCAGACTGTACATGCTAAATGGGGCAGCCTGGTGAGTCTGGACTTACAAAAGGAGCCGGATGAGAATAGGGAGGCCAGAGGTGGGGGCTCCCCGGAGTTGGACAAATTCTTCTCAGTAAATGAGGAGTCGGACTATATAACATCAATTGAAGGGGGGAGCTATACGGGAAAGAGCTCTGATTCAGAATTAAGCCTCACAGGCCCGGGGGAAAAAGGCATGCAGAAAAGAAGGAAGTCTGCGGTAAGATGGGCAGGTGGCGGCTCCCCCGTTAGTATGAGTAAAAAGCTGCTGTGGGATTACTCAGCTACTTCAAAGGTGTATCAAGAGAGCACTAGCACGGAAAGGGCAGCACCAGAGAATAATAATGGATCGCCCCCACAACATGCTACACTGGACTTACTATTTGGCACCTTAAAACAAATGCAGGGGGAAGCTAGAGCGGAAAGCCGGAGAGCAAGGCAAGCAACCAAAAAGATTCAAGGCACACTAAGGAAGATGAGTAGGAGGTACGAAGAAGTGGAGGAAAGAGTGACCCAAGTGGAGGAGAAAACGGGCATATTGGAGGATGACGTGACGGACTGGCAGACTTTCAAAGCAGATCAGGAGAAAGTGGTGGAGGATCTCCAATGGAAGATGGAGGATTTTGAAAACCGCCAGAGGCGGAACAACATTAGACCTCTAGGGCTGGCAGAAGGGGGGGAAGGGCAGGATGCCAGAGGATATGCCATTAGGTTACTTAAGGGAGCTTTCCCTGAATCACACTGGCAGTGGGAGACCGAGGTCCAGCGGGCACACAGGTTCCCGCTCACACTCAAGAAGAGAAGGGATGGCAACTTGGATAATCTACCCAGGGCAATGCTAGTCTTTTTGGGAAATTTCTTGGCAAGATAGGAGATTATGGACAAAGCCAGACCAGATGCTAAGAAAACAGTTGAGGGGGTCACCTTTTTCTCAAGGCCGGATTTCTGCCACGTAACGGTTGAGAGGAGGTGGAGGCTCAGGCAACTAATTGCACCCTTTCAAGCTCAAGGCTCAAAGGCATATCTTTTATTTCCAGCAAGATTAAAAGTTATAACTAGAGGGGAGGTCGAGATGTTTCAGTCAGAAATAAAAGCCAGCCAATTCTTAGCGGAGCTTACAGAAAGCCGAAAGGGTCAGGGCAATAGAGGGACAGGGCCACCTACAGCAACGTAGGGAGGATGCAACATAAATAAATGTTGGATAAATGAAAATGATAAAGACACATTGCATACTAGTAAAGGGAAGGAGAGGGAGGCAACACTACAATCTACAGCAGTCACATATAGGTCATGTATGACCTATTTGTCTGTAGCAGGGGGGGTCTCTAACAGGGCGGGGGTCAGGGGTGGGGGGAGGGGGGCTGGTGGTGGGGATGGTGGTTTTGCTAGGATTGTTACAGCACAAAGATGGAGGACATATTGGCTTGGTGATGAATGCACATTGTATGATCAGAGGGAAGCTGGTAGTAAGAAAGGAAATACTTAACAAACAAATATGGCGCTGAGGATTGCCTCTATAAATATTTGCGGTCTAAATGATCGAGGCAAAAGGCTGAAGGTGGCTGGTATGCTAAGAATGTTAAAATTAGATGTGATCTGCCTACAGGAGACCCTTGTCGAGGGGAATAACAAATATATGCTGGATCAGGTAGGCTTCGAGGTATTGGCTCACACAAGACAATGCACAAAGACAAAAGGGGTTGCCATATTAGCTAAGAAAGGGGGGGTCAGGGTCATGAGGAAAAATGAGGATCAATGGGGAAAATGGGTGATGGTGGAGGGTGAAACGGATGTGGGGAGATGCACTATAGTCTCTGTTTATGGTTCGACAGATGACGAACCAGAATTTTTTAAATTTTTAGATGCAGAACTGTCACTGTGGCCAGAACCAATAATCTGCTGTGGGGACTTCAATATCAATGGTATGGATGGGCTAGGTATATCGGGGGGGAGTATATAGGGGAAGAAAGAAGAAGACCTGCCAGGTGATTGGGAACTTGTCACGCAACAATGCACTTGTGGATTTATGGGCACAGAATAATCCACCTGGTACAGGGAGCACGTATTACTCGGCACCCCATAGGATGGTGGCTAGGTTAGATTATTTTTTTATTTTAAGCTCCCTGGTAAGTTGTAGTCAGCTGGTCAGGATACCAAGAATACTGTCAGAGCACAACCCACTCATTCCAATGATAGCCCTCAGCAATAAAACGAGGAAGGAACAAACGTGGACCTTCGAGAGAGGGCTTCTTAGGGATGAAGGCTATCTCAAGCACATGCAGGAATGGATTTCATTGTTTTGGGAGACAAACAGAGGAACAGCTTCTGCAGGTACAACTTGGGATGCGTTCAAGGCCGCAGTAAGGGGGGAGACGCTGAGCTACACTCTGCATAGGGATAGGATGGAAAGGGAAAAAATAGATAAAAGGATCAAAAAAGTGGCGGAGTTGGTAGAACTACTGATTGAGGCTATAGTCAAACAGGATCCACTAGAGGACATCTTATTAAAGATTGAGATATCTAAGGCAGAAGCAAGCGAAAGCATAGCAAGGAAGGTTGCGGGAAACTATCTCTCTAAGAAAGAAAAATGCTACGAACATAGTGAGAGGATTGGACATTTGCTAGCAATCAGAGCAAGGCAAAGTTAGGCACTGGGAGAAATAAAAGAAATAAAGGATGGGTTAGGTGGGGTAGTAAACAAGGTGGAAGAACTTAGAGAGGTCTTCAGGATCTTTTACGAAAAATTATATGATCAGGGCCCCGCTGACAACAATACAGAGACTCTGGAATACCTATCCGAACTGCCACACCCAGGACTGTCAGGGGAGGGAAAAGAAGAGTTAGATCACCAGCTAACTATGCAAGAAATTCATGACGCTTTGAAGAAACTTACCTCTGGAAAAGCCACCGGCCCGGACCAAATCCCAGGAGAATTTTATAGAACTTTCTGGAATGTTCTGGGGAAGGATATGCATGAGACCTTTAGGCAGGCACAGGGAGGGTTGTCTGTTCCACACTCCTGGGCAGGGGCAGATATAATAGTCATTCTAAAAAAAGATAAGCCACCACTAGATCCGGGATCCTATAGGCCAATTACGCTCATGAACGCGGACGCCAAAATTTACTCTAAATCACTGGCTCAAAGATTAGGTAGGATGATAGAGAACCTGGTCACTAGTTCACAGCACGGGTTTATCCAAGGGAAGGGGACCACTCAACACACAATAACTATTCTGGACGCCACCGAGGTTGCAGGAGACCCTGTCGCGGCTATTTTTCTCGATGCGGAGAAGGCTTTCTACAGGGTCTCCTGGAATTACCTCTGGAGGGTGATGGCCTGGTTTGGTATTGGACAGGGATTTATCAAAGCAATTCAGGCCCTATATATAAACCCAACGGCTAGGGTTAGTATCAACAAAGGCTATACTGAAGTAGTACGAATAAGGCGCGGGACGCGACAGGGCTGCTAAGCCTCTCTGCTTTTTTTTGCCTTATATCTGGATCCTCTACTACGTAGGCTGGCAGGCAACATTAATATCCTCCCCGTCAAGCTGCACAATATGGAATTTAAGGTATTCGCCTACGCAGATGATGTGGCCATTATTACACCAGATCCAGGGAGGGCTATCATGGAAATTGAGCAGGAGGCAATACACTTTGGGGCAAGTTCAGGATATTCGATTAATAAGGGGAAGACACAGATAGTGCAGAATAACATCACAGTACATTAGGATGTTAGGGTAGTCCCTGAGGCAACCTATTTAGGGATAAAGGTGACTGCGGATCTAGAAAGGTTGGTGGAAATAAATATGGTGCCTCTAATTGCCAAGGTGAAGAAAAACACCGAGAGAATTCATAATCTGCATTTAACTTTAATGGGCCGCATAAACTTCATTAAAATGTTCACTTTTCCCAAATTTCTTTATATTTTCAGAGCTATTCCCCTTTTCTTTGATCATTCATGGTTCTCCAAAATAGAGCTAATCCTTAACAGACTTATATGGGCACAAGGGGAAACAAGAAGAGCATATCGGCACATCACACTTCCAAGAGGGAAAGGGGTATGGGGTGCCCCAGATTTTCGACTCTATTACTGGGCGGCGGCCCTACAATACTTCCAGGGGATGATAGGGGGAGGTGGGGTAGAGTACGGGGGTAATGGACCTATGTTCACAAATGTATATAGTGCACTGTTGGGGGGAGACGCTGTGAATGGCTTGTTAAACACAATTGACTTTAGCTTCTTTAAGCACACAAGGTTCAAGACATTGAGGGCGGCGTATAAAGTATGGATGGCAGTCTCAAAAAAACTAGGACTGGGAAGGTACAACAGATATACACGTCTATATACTAATCAGTCACTTCCAGTGGATATTTTTAGGGATTCAGTTATGAGAGAATGGGAGGAAAAGGGGATTAAGAAAATAGGAGACCTGTATGATCAGGAAGGTATCCTCTAGTTTCAGGAGCTAGAAACAAAGCATAAGCTATCTGGTGGGAGCTTTTTCAAGTATCTGCAGTTGAGAAGCTATTTTATGAATAAAAAGGGAGATCTTTTAAGATTCCTTAGATCTAGGATGCACTGTGCTATGCTCAGCAACGCTACAGGCGCAGCATTACAAGACGCTGTTCTCGCTATATCATACCCCTGCTAGAATAGCAGAATGGGGCGGCACCTCGGGAATAACTTGCCCGTGCTGCGATTCAATGAATGCCGATATAGTTCACATGTTTGCGGAATGTCCACAACTGCACTCACTAATAACGGCAATTAACGCCTTTATACAAGGATCACTAGGGATTGAAGCAGCAATGGCACCGGAACTAATATTGCTCGGGCTCTCGGGGGAGGGAGAGACCCAATTCACAGAGTTTTTATTTGTTGCTGTGGCAGTGTATCGAATATGCATTGCAAGGGCCTGGCTGGATAAAACTCCTCCAACGTTTCAAACTTGGATTGCTAGGCTACTTTTTATGTACAATTTGGAGAAGGCAATATACGACAAGAAAGGGCGGAGAGCTAGAGCACTGGGGGAGAAGATATGGCATCCTATAGAGCGATGGAAGAGGGGATTGGCGTATTGATATAGCGAAGGCCCTCAGATGGCCTAGAAACTATTGTTAGCGTTGATGTAGTAAGGACTCCAAATGTTTATGAATATGTTTATGCCTACAACCAAAACTATGGTTAGATAATCTTAAAGATCATAAGGAATAGAAAGTGCATGTATAAAGATTTGATTATAGAATGTCTTATGTTATGTTATAAACCATATAAATGTGCTGTAACATTGGGTGATATATGCTGGAAACTGATAAAAACTTTTAATTAAAAAAAATTTAAAAAAAATGTGCAAATATAATTCTTTAATTTGCACAGGCCTAAAAACATGTACCACAATACATCATTTAAAAGATAGAGCACAGCCCATATAAATAAGCACTACATTACAGTGCAGAAACCTGACTCATTTCCAAAATACATTTCCAATATGAACCATTAATTTCTTTCTAGCCTTCCAAAAAACATGAGACACAATGCAAGAATAAAGAAGCCCAATATGCTTGTTAATCTTCCCCATAGTGCATACAGCACTCTATCTATATTAAATGAATCATTACTCACCTTTAAAAATGCTTTTGAAGATTTAGAACAGTGGCAGTCACAAACCAGATTTTCTTATGCAGAATCTCTGAATAATGCTTCTTTCACTGCAGCCTCAGAATAATGGCACAGATTCCCTCTGATTTCAGACCCATTTTCATGTACATAACCAATGAAATTTCTTCCCACACAAATTCAAAACCAAACTAACATTTTAATTGGTTCTACATTTCGACACTTTGAAACTCACATAATATTCACCCATCCCCCTACTGCTCTGTCTGCCTGTTGCCATGGTAACACTCCACACATCACCTAACTGAGCACACAGGTGAAAAGTTCATGATACTATGTTGCAAATGAACCCAGCAAGGGTGTTTGACTTCTCAAAATAGCAGCTTATCCTTTGCAATGTTTCTTTCAATGACTTTTTCTCAACCATTAGAATTACTTCTTTCAGAAAACAGAAGTATACACCCTAATTTTCAGTGGAGAATTTTAAGAAATCACCAATCATTTCTTCTTTTTCAAGTGCACTGAATCTCAACCACTTTTTTTAATAACTCCTACTTTCAAACTGCCATTTAATTTCCACAACTCATCTGAATACAACCACATCTACCTTCAAGATGCCTAAAGTCTGGATTGTGGGTCATAGCTTTGTTCACTGGAGTGAAAAGTATGCAGCAAACAGAGGTATTCCCAACCTTGATTTACCAAATGTGGATATTATGTGGATTGGCCAGAGAGGATTGAGATGTCACCAATTGATACCATTGGTAAAATCCTTTATGCATCTACTACACCCTGACCTCATAATTGTGCACTGTGGTGGCAATGACCTGGGCACTTTGACTGGGGTAGGTCTGGAAATGCTTTTAAAGGACACCTTTGGGCAATTGAAGTCACTTTTTCCAAAAACTGCCTTGGAATATTCTAATATATGCCAAAGGCAAAAATGGAACTGGTCCAACCAATTTTGTCCACAGATTGAGAAAGCAAGGAAACATGTGAATAAGTCTGTTTCTGCTTTCCTCAGAGACTATGGTATGGGTTCTATATACCACAACAACTTGTGTTACAACATGCAAGGCATCTATAGGAGAGATGGTGTACATTTTACAGATGAGGGGAATAGAGTCTTCCTTTTGAATTTTAGACTCTGCATCGGTACCTACTTGTAGGTACTTAAATCACCCACATAACACAACAGCTCTTTTCAGAGCTACCCTACCTCTAAGCACTCTAAATTATTATTTTACTCAAATTTTTTTCACTGTTTTTCCCTGTGGTGCGCTCAGGGTACGCGTACCTGTAAACGCCCGTGTAAGCGCACCCTGAGCTTACTTCGCGAAATAAAAAAATTAAAAAAAGTAATAGTGTTTTTGCCCTTCAGGGTACTCCTAGGCCCCCCTGAGAAAACCTAGGGGGTCAGGGGGTCTCTACCCTGCCCCCTTTTATAGTATTCCCCTTTTTTTTTCACCTCTTGTGTCTCGATTCTACCGAGACACAAGATGGCAGAGTCTCCGGACTGTTTGGAATGTTGACAGACACCCGAGAGCCAATCAGCTTTCCGCTCGCGATCTTCCGTGGCGCGCTGGGTGCGCTTACTGGTATGCGTACCCTGAGCGCTCGAAGCGCGCATATAGATATATAAAATGTATAGAAGTTAAATTTCATAAAAACCACTGGAGCAATTTTCACCAAATATAGAAAAGGCCCTACTACATACCAGTCCCTACCATTTTGCCAAGTTTGGTGTAATTCCGTTCAGCGGTTCGGGCTGTAGCCGTGTCTAAGCGTCCTATGGAAATAAGGATGGGGAAAACACATTTTGGGACCCCCCTTTTTTCTCGGCCCCCACTTCATGACTCCCCCCGACACATTCAGGGAAGGAGCGGAGCGTAACAGGCCATCTTCTTTGAAAAATTCACAAAGATTTGTCCACCGACGCCAAAGTTATTCCCAATAGAATGTTGCGGATTTCCTATGGAAACTAGGTCCTAACTATAACGTTCCACTGGCGACAGCCAGTAGGTAATGTATATATATATATATATATATATACATATCCACATCTAAAAAGCGCCCGCTATGGAGGGGTCCAACAGCAGGTAAATCCAGCTCCACGTTTATTCAAAAAAGCGCCCGCTATGGAGGGGTCCAACAGCAGGTAAATTCAGCTCCACATTCATTGAAAGTTGCCAAAAACATTCAGGAGGCAACTGCCTAATTAATCTTCCATATATCCGACGCGTTTCATGCAAGGCATTTCTTCAGGGACTTCTGGTGAATGACCTACGCTGAGGCAAACTCGTTTTTAAAAACCTTCAATTAATTCAAGTTCCTGCCTCCCTGGGCGTCGCCACTCCCATGGCATTCTGGAGCTTGTAGTGTTTATTTCTTACCACAGTGGGTTGTGTGCCGTGTGCAGTCCATAATCTATTGTTACCCATGTGGGTTAAGGCATGCAGGCTACCTCTCTGCATTGGCACCTCACTACCTTCAATATCACTCCTGTTCCAATACCGCCACACCCGATGGTGTAACAGCTGGTCTGCTCTTGCAGCGGGACTCCCTCTGCGACCCAGGCATGGTCGCTAAACATCCACATAAAAAAAGCACCCGCTTTGGAGGGGTCCAACAACAGGTAAATTCAGCACCACAATAATTGAAAGTTGCCAAAAACATTCAGGAGGCAGCTGCCTAATGGATCTTCCATATGTCCGACGTGTTTCATGCAAGGCATTTCTTCAGGGACTTCTGGTGAATGATCTGCGCTGCGGCAAACTCATTTTTAAACACCTCCAATTCATTCAAGTTCCCGCCTCCCTGGGCGTCGCCACTCCCATGGCATTCTGGAGCTTCGAGTGTTTATTTCTTACCACAGTGTTTTTTTTTGTTCTTTCTTTGAAAAGACACCTAAAAAATACAAAATTGTTAAAAAAAATAAAGTACAAAAGAAAAAAGAGAAAAAAAAGTTCCTATCAGAACTACCTTATGTGGTTAAAGAAAGAACTATAATTGCAAGGTAATCTGTGAAAGTTTGGTTGAATGTATGTATACAGCATAATTGACTGAAAGAATGCATTAGTAGTGTATGGTGAATTTATAGGTGAAGATTTATCAGTACTGCAGCGTGACACTGCAAGCTCTTTAGCTGCACTGCACTGTGGCACTTCTGAAGCACAGGGATGTGACATATCTACATGAATATGTTGCAACTCTGTGCTTCCCTCTGCACTGCTCCTCAAACTGCAGCCATGCGGTGACACAGGCACTCTTGCACCATGGTGCTAGGATGTCTGTGTCGTGTGAAGATTGTTTTTGTGCAGGAAAGGGACACCGTCCTGCACAAAATGTACGTTGTGGAATGCAGCATGCATTGAAAGAGGATAAAATGAGGAGAAATGAAAACAATTCTCCTTGTTGGGCCTTGCTATACCAACTCAAGGATGGCGCAGCATTCACACACATCTCCAGATTTACGATTTCTCATAAATCTGGAGATGTGTCTTGTTCTATGGGTGTTGCATGGAAACACCCACAGGAACACCTATGGAACGCCCCTTCAATGCAAAGTTCTGTGTATGAAGGGGTTGTATTTACAAGGAGGGAAAAAAACATGCAAATTTTGAAGGAGTGCCTGGTGCCATCACTACGTTACAAAAAGTGAAGTATTGGTGGCACGGGGTGCTTGTAAATCTGCCACATAAGTGCTTAGGTCTTGGCAGACTGCTGCAATAAGAACATAGTGCTGGATGGGTGATTAGAGAATTGCATGAGACTGACAGGGCGTATCCTACGCTGCTTGGGTACTACTTAAGTATTTAATGGAGTGGACCAATAGTATGTATCTGCTTAGAGAATTGTAGGGATTATGCACAGAATATTTTATGTGTACTTGTGTTGGTGCCTAGGTCATTTTATAAGAATACCACTAGTAAGTGGAATAATGACAGTGCTGCAAACAGAGTGAACATTTAATTTATAAGTGCTTACGTATTGGTGGAGTGATATGATAAGTAGATAGTGGTGGATAAGTGATTAAAGAAGTGCGTGGGACAGACTGGATGATTCCTACACTGCATGAGTACTAACTGGGTATTTAGAAGAGTGTATCAATAGTATGTAGCTAGTTAGAGGTCTGCTTGGACAGTGCACAAAATATTATAGCTGTACTTGTGTTAGTAGCTAGGCCATTTCATAAGTTCATGACTAGTAACTAGAATAATTACAGTATTACAAACAGAGTGTATAGTGAATTTATAAGTGCTTAGGTATTGGTGGAGTGATAGGATACATAGATAGTGCTGGATGGGTGAATGGAGAAGTGCATGGGTCAGACAGAAGGATTCCTAGACTGCATAGGTACTAACTGAGTGTTTAGAAGAGTGTATCAGTAGTATGTAGCTGGTTAGAGGTCTTCATGCATAGTGCCCAGAATATTGTAGCATTACTAGTATGGGTGTGTCCATGGTTTCGAGAATGGTAGTCTGTATTTTAGGGTGTGGGGAGGTGCATCAGATGATCACGTGGATGATGTAATCAGTGATGTCATTTGAGATGTCATCAGTGATGTCACTGACCATGTCATGAGTAATGAAATATGTGACGTCTTCAGCAGTGCATTGCGGGGGCGTGAGTTATAGTTAGCACAACTAACTATAACGGCCTAATTTCTCTTGTGAAATGTCCACCTAACTATAATGTCCATGAAACCTGTGGTTTTTTCAGTGAATTTCTGAGGTTTTTTAAATGTTAATTTCTAACTATAATGTCCCTGAAACTTGTGTTTTTTTCAGTGAATTTTATATATATGTATTTAATCTCCTCTCACTCTTACAAAGAAGGAATCAGCACTCAGGTTGTAGTTTGGAAGTATTTAATCTGCAAAGGACGTGATCCACGCATGTCGGCTCGTCCGAACCTTGATAACGATAGAAGACGTCATTGTAGCATCCTTATTTAAATGTACAAATGCCTAAAGTTGCCAACATTACCAAAGGACTACTTATTACTTTAATCCAAAAAGCTGGCAGCCATATTGGCCTGGTCAAGATGTGAAAATTCTGGAATTGATACAATAAAGAAAAGAAAACAAGTGTTAATATGCACACAATCTCATTTCAGCATATCTTGCCCCGTGACCGCCATACCTGTATGTTTGTCAATGTGACTTATTCATAATAAATATACTTAGGATTGCAAACATCAACATAAACAATGGACTACACATTACTTTAAAGTGAAAGGCTATCAGCCATATTAATCTGGGCACGTTGCATATTATAATGGTTCTTACACGAAAGAAAAGAAAAAAGAGGGGTGTTAATATACACACATTATCCCTAAATAAAGTTCTAGTGATTATAGTTCCATTCAATTCACAGCTTATTTGAGATGTCATGAGTGATGTCATGAGTGATGTAACTGACCATGTCATGAATGATGTAATGTCTGAGGTCATTAGCAGTACATTGCGTGGGCGTAAGTTATAGTTAGCGCAGGTAACTATAACTGCTGAATTTCACTGGTTGTGTATGAGTGAAATATGAGTCTAACTATACCTTCCTTGTAATCTTTCATTTTTTCAGCAAATTTCCAGTTTTTTTAACGTTAAGTAAGATGCATATCACAATGATTAGTGGGGGGTTGGAAGCAGGGCCTGGCATTGTGCTGCCCCCACCCGAGCTTGCTGCTCCTGCCTTCCCTCCTCCTAGCCATCCATTGTCCAAGTCCATGTCCCTGCTCCCTTAATACAGCCCTGTATGGCCGTTGTTCTGACACTGGCCTTCCCGCCTTCTCTGAACAGTTAGCTTGCTGCCCCATCCACCTCCTCCCTATCCTCTGGTGTCTGAATTCATAGACTAGCCTCCTCCCTCCTGCCATGCATGGTCTGATGTGCTGCCACTTCCCTCCATTTGCGGTTCAAAAGGGGGTGGTGATGGACGGAGCATCTGAACCAATCAAACACTCACACCCAGTCAAAAGATCTGGGTTTAATCCATCACCGTTCTTTAGCCCACTCTGCCACCCCAGTTCAGACGTGGCTACATGCAAATCAGTCTGACCCTGTGCCTCATGGGAACAGTCCAGCCCGAACTGCCAAGCCATGCCTTCCCTGGACCGGAAACAAGCTTCCGAGGACCGGTTTCTGGCATTAAAGCCGTCTTCAGCCGGGCTTGCTTGAATCCAGTGGCAAAGTGAGCAAGGGACTCACGTCTGAGCATACCCTGCCGCACTTAAGGCGGCCAAAAGCGGTTCAAAAGGGGGTGGTGATGGACGGAGCATCTGAACCAATCAAACACTCACACCCAGTCAAAAGATATGGGTTTAATCCATCACCGTTCTTTAGCCCACTCTGCCTCCCCAGTTAAGACGTGGCTATATGCAAATCAGTCTGACCCTGTGCCTCAGTGGAACAGTCCAGCCCGAACTGCCAAGCCATGCCTTCCCTGGACCGGAAACAAGCTTCTGAGGACCGGTTTCTGGCATTACAGCCGTCTTCAGCCCGGCTTGCTTGAATCCAGTGGCAAAGTGAGCAAGGGACTCATGTCTGAGCATACCCTGCCGCACTTAAGGCGGCCAAAAGTGGTTCAAAAGGGGGTGGTGATGGACGGAGCATCTGAACCAATCAAACACTCACACCCAGTCAAAAGATCTGGGTTTAATCCATCACCATTCTTTAGCCCACTCTGCCACCCCAGTTCAGACGTGGCTATATGCAAATCAGTCTGACCCTGTGCCTCATGGGAACAGTCCTGCCCGAACTGCCAAGCCATGCCTTCCCTGGACCGGAAACAAGCTACCTGGGACCGGTTCGGATTCATAATCCTCATCAGCCAGGCTATCTTGAATCCAGTGGCCAAGGTAGCAAGGGTCTCACATCTGAGCATACCCTGCCACACCGTCCATCATCCCCTTTTGTATCGCTTTGTTCGCCCTAAGTGTGGCAGAGTATGCTCAGACGTGAGTACCTTGCTCACTTGGCCACTGGATTCAAGATAGCTTGGCTGATGAGGATTATGAATCCGAAACCGGTCCCAGGATGCTTGTTTCCGGTCCATGGAAGACATGGCTTGGCAGTTCGGGCTGGACTTTTCCCATGAGGCAAAGGGTCAGACTGATTTGCATATAGCCATGTCTGAAATGGGGTGGCTGAGTGGGCTAAAGAATGGTGATGGATTAAACCCAGATCAGTTGACTGGGGGTGAGTGTTTGATTTGCTCAAACGCTCCGTCCATCATCCCCTTTTGTATAGCTTTGTTCGCCCTAAGTGTGGCAGGGTATGCTCAGACGTGAGTCCCTTGCTCACTTGGCCACTGGATTCAAGATAGCCTGGCTGATGAGGATTATGAATCCGAAACCGGTCCCAGGATGATTGTTTCCGGTCCATGGAAGACATGGCTTGGCAGTTCGGGCTGGACTTTTCCCATGAGGCAAAGGGTCAGACTGATTTGCATATAGCCATGTCTGAAATGGGGTGGCTGAGTGGGCTAAAGAATGGTGATGGATTAAACCCAGATCAGTTGACTGGGGGTGAGTGTTTGATTTGCTCAAACGCTCCGTCCATCATCCCCTTTTGTATCGCTTTGTTCGCCCTAAGTGTGGCAGGGTATGCTCAGACGTGAGTCCCTTGCTCACTTGGCCACTGGATTCAAGATAGCCTGGCTGATGAGGATTATGAATCCGAAACTGGTCCCAGGATGCTTGTTTCCGGTCCATGGAAGACATGGCTTGGCAGTTCGGGCTGGACTTTTCCCATGAGGCAAAGGGTCAGACTGATTTGCATATAGCCATGTCTGAAATGGGGTGGCTGAGTGGACTAAAGAATGGTGATGGATTAAACCCAGATCAGTTGACTGGGGGCTCCGTCCATCATCCCCTTTTGTATCACTTCCCTCCATTTAGCATGATGTACCAGTCCACTCCTCCTGCCCTCCATTGCGCAATTCCATGCCCCATCTTTGACCTCCTGCTTAGCCTCTGTGCTTAGCTTGCTGCCCCTAGTCTTCTTCCCCCTGCCCTCCGATGTCTATGTGCATGCCCCTGCTCCATCCTTTTTGCCCACCGTGTTCCATGGACCTGCCACTCCTATCTACTCTGAGTGTTCTGTTGAGCTGCCACTCCCATTCCACCTGCCTAGCATTGTCAGATGACTGTAACCTGTCCTTGCCACCTCCACCCTGCCTGTCCACATTCCATGCCCCTATCCCCTTCCTCTTGCCCCCCATGGTCCATTTTACTGCCACATACTTCTGCCCTCCCTTGTCTGTTGTGCTGCAACTGCTCCTCCTGCCTGCCCGCGTGGTCTTTTGGGAGGCCCCTTCCCCTGAACTCTCTTGTCTGTGCCCAGGTCCTGACCATCCCTTCTATTCACCATGGTCCTTTGTGCAAGCCCCTGCACCCTCCTTCTTGCCCACCATAGCCATTGTGCTGCCACTAACCCTCCCGCTTTCCATGCATGGTCTTCTGTGCTCTCACCTTCCCTGTGTAGTCAGCTAGCTGCTGTAAACAAAACACGCCTTCCCTACTGTTACTACATCAAAAAGGTTCATTGACCACCCGGGATAGTCTGATGCATCATCCAGATCCTCCGAGTGTGTTAATTAACACTAAACTTATGGGTCAGAGATGTAGATTTAAAGCAAAAACAGAAACATGTCCCAGTACCACGGAAAAATGTGTGAGCACAGAGAACCGTCGGAAGCGCTGGAGGGACGCGGCAATACGGGCTTGAGTTTTACCAAGGCACCGAAGGACACGTGATCAGCTGACACGGGGTCCTATGTATGATTGCCGGTACGTCCGGATGTGGCAATCATAAGGTCCGAGATACCCATATAAGTGTGATGATTAAAAACCCCAGACTGCCCTGATGAAATTGCTGAATGGATAGCAATGAAACATGTCGGCACTTTGAACTTGTATGGTATATGAAAATCCATTTTTAATCTGGAAGGCTTGCAGCACCATAATAAAGATAAAAAGCTAGCAACCCTTACCATTAACCTTTTTTTAAACAATTTTGGTTGCACTTCACACAATACTTTATTTATTAGTATTTGGTTTTGGGGTCATATGTACACTGACACATTGTTTATAAAAGTGCACTGTGGTATTGGTCATTTTCTTTACATACCACTATTTGTTTTTTTGTCATCTTTCCTCACACTTTTACACAGAGAGAGTGACCGATGATGAGAAGGGGGTACTATGGACATTGCTAACCAGGAACCTCGGGAGTTACGACAGTGAGGCGCTCTCTCTGTGCTCATACATTTTTCCGTGGTACTGGGACCTGTTTCTGTTTTTGCTTTAAATCTACATCTCTGACCCATAAGTTTAGTGTTAATTAACACACTCGGAGGATCTGGATGATGCATCAGACTATCCCGGGTGGTCAATGAACCTTTTTGATGTAGTAACAGTAGGTAAGGCGTGTTTTGTTTATAGTGGTTGAGTGGGGGGCGGCCTTACCTCTTTTCCCCTTATACTCCTATTGATTGAAGTAGTCAGCTAGCTGCCCCTGACCCCCTCCCACCTTCCCTCCATGGTCTGTGTGTGTGTCATTATAGTCTCACTGTTGCTCTCCATGGTGTGTCTTGCTTCTAGTGCCCATCCTGCCTGACCTCTATGGTCATCTTGCTGCTCCTGCCCTGCCCCCTTGCCCCCAGCCCTCTGTTTCCATGTGCAGACCCCTATTTCCTCCCTCCTGGCTTGTCTGTTCCATTGTAATGCCCCTGATCCGTCCCTTCTTTCCTTTATGGTCCGTTATGCTGCAGCTTTCTCTCCTGTCTGTCCATTATGGTCAGCTAGCCACCACTGCCTCTTTCCCCTCTGTTCTCTGTTGTCCATGTGCATGTTCCTGTCCCCTCCCTATTACTTTCTATGGATTGTTGTGCTGCACTCCCGTCCCACCTGTCCTGTGTGGCGTCCAAGTCCATGTCCCTACCCCAACTCCTCCTGCCTTCCATGATCCAATGTACCATACTTGCTAGCATTTTGAACTTGTTAAGAGGGAGATTTTGAAAAAAAAGTGGGGTATTGATTTTCCCCTTAGACTTACATTGAAAAAGAGAAGAGGACTGTAGTCCAGGCACTTTTAACATCTCGCCTGGACTATGGAAACATCTGGTTTCTGGGCGCAAACAGGGACGTGCTGTGTAAGCTTCAGGTGGTGCAGAATTCTGCAACCAGCTTGTTGTGTAGACTCCCTAGAATGGCAGTATGTCTAACGCCTTGAGAGAACTGCACTGGCTCAGGGTGGAAAGCCGTGCTAAATTCAAAGCCCTGTGTTATATGTTTAGAATCAAGAATGTCTCCGCACCCAAATACTTGCAAGACCTGGTGTGTCCATATCATCCCGCCCGCATGTTACGCTCCTCCACAGAGGAGAAATTTGAAATTCCCAGGTTCAAAATGGTGAGAATGGGAGGGCGCTCTTTCTCTTTCCTCGGCCCAACCCTGTGGAACTATTTACCTGACATTACCTGACATTTTGCGGAAAGAAAACTTGTACTCCAACTTCCGCAAGCAATTAAAAACTTAGCTTTTTCAACCAATAATTCTAATTTGGGTTTTCAGAATTTCTTTCAGGACCTGTGTGGGAAACCCTTGTTGGGTAGCTGTGTGCACTAGAAAATTAAATTAACATAACATAACATAACATTGTAGACAGGAGACAGATCAAATAAAGCCCATTTGGGCTTAAAAGCATTGGACGTTTCCTGGCTGAATCGGGTCTGTTGTGTGTATATAAAAAACGGAAGAAAGTATTGATTGCCACTTTTTGCCTTTTTTTAACATTATATGATAATATTTTATTAATTTTGTATAATTTGTTTTTGTGTGTCGATTTGGTGTAACTTGGATGTATATAATGTTTGTTTTTAACATGAAAATCTGTTAAAAAGAATAGAATTTTTTATCGAAATAAATCTGTAAGTTTCTTTTTGCAATTACCCTTCCCTTCTGTTTGTTAGGATTGTTTTTGATATACACACAATTTATTTCCCTGTCCCAGGAATTATTAATTCTGATCAGGGGGTCCTTGTTGTTTACATTATATGAATCGGGTCTGTTGGCATGTATGGTTGCACTACCACTGCCTCTTCCTTATGCCCACAATGGTCTATTATATTGCCACTGCCTCTCTTGCCAGTCCAGTATTGTTGGTGTGTTGCCCCTACCCCCTTTCCACTGCCCTCCATATTCTGTTGTGCTGCCACTGCCCTTCCTGCCTGCCCAGTGTGTTCAAATTGTAGCCTCTGCACCCTCCTACCTGCCTTCAATTTTCAGAGTCAGTGCCCCTGGCCTCTGCCTCTCAACAGTATCCTAATGAACAACTAGATTGCTAACATTCTATATTTATTACAAAGTGTGGAATGCCTGATGTCATCTTGATGTAATCAAAACTGTAATACCTAGAGCATTTCCTTTAGCAATTACGTATATGAGAGGATCTTATTTGCATCAAAACTATGGTTAGTGCTCTAAAAAACTAAAATGAGGACATATTTTCTGAGTTTTCAAAAAGCGGCAATGCATTTTTAAACTATTTGATATCTTTATGTTTTTTTATCCAGTTGACCACTTGATTAAATGTTGCACTAGGGGGAGAGGATGTGGTGTTACTTCCTGAGTTGCAGACTTTGCAACTGGGGAACCAGGTTGGAGTTTCTGATTTAGCTTGACATTCTGTGATTCTGGTAAAATCACTTAATCTCCCCATGTCTAAAACCAAAAATGAATTTGTTCTTGTGTAATGTAACCAATGCTCATGTAAAGCACTCCAATACCTGACTAGTCTGCACTATATAAAACTGCAAAAACACAAACAATAAAAAGTGTTTTGCACACTTCTGTCATTGGGCTAATGTGGGCTACATCTGGGTGATATTTGTGCTACATTTGCGTTCTTATGTCTCTGGTGGCCATCCTGGGAGATTTATTTGTTATGAAGTTTCCTAATATCCTCATTTACTGCAGTCTCCTCAGTAGGAAAGGCTTTCAGTTTTTTACTTTGATTCCATCAAGAAGGTATTCAGATATGCCACACATTTGCCATAAATTCTGAATGTTAGCACTCTAGTTTCTCATTAGATTACTGTAGTAAAGCCACTGCTCATCACAGAAGTCTGCTGCTGGTATTACAAGTGCCACGTTTCAGTCTGCATGTCAGAATTTTTTAATGAAATAGAAGAGGATTTGAGAAGTCACTCAAAATGTGCCCTAATTTTTCTTTCTTCAGCACTAATCATAATTTCTATGGCAAAATGAAACCCCTCATTGTGTTCCTTTTTAAATTAAGTGTTTTAAGTGTTACCAGTTTATTCCAATCAAATGGCTTCAGGTGTGCCATACTTTTGTGATAAGTAAGATAGTAAGCGCTCTAGTTGTTCTTAAGAACACTCTGGGACATTCTGTCATTGAGCTATACGTGGGCTACATCTGGATGATATTTGTGCTACATTTTGGCTCTTTTGTCTCTGGTGGCCATCTTGGGAGACTTATTTGTCATGAAGTTTCCTAATTTCCTCATTTACTACAGTCTCCTCAGTAGGAAATACTTTCAGTTTTTTACTTTGATTCCATCAAGAAGGCATTCAGATGTGTCACACATTTGCCATAATTTCTGAATGTTAGCACACTAGTGGCTTAGTAGATCACTGTAGTATAGCTACTGCTCACCAGGGAAGTCTGCTGCTGGTATTGAAAGTGCTGAATCAGCCCAAAACTTTCAAGATAGGATCGACCCAAACGGGCAATAGGTTTTAAGAATTTCGCGAAGATTCGTCAATTGTCAACCTCTCTGCAACGCAGCCCCCTGGCGCATACTGGAGGTTCCTGGCTGGCTAGTTGGCCCCCAGGGACCCCCAATATTCAAGGGGAATTCATTCCCCATCCTCAAATGCACCAGGGGGCGCGTTTGCAGAATGCTGAAAGGAGGGGGTGAGGCCTCCGGCGTGATGCCGGTCTTTTTTTTTGTAAGAAGGGGGGATGTGTGGACCCCTTCTTTTCCTAATATTCTTGGCCCTGGGAATTCCACCTCCCAGGGCCTGCCCCCCATTTTTTTTTTTTAAATGGTAAGGGGGCCACTTGGCACCTCTCCCAAGGCCATAATCTGCCCCAGTAGGTAGTTTATAGTTAAAACCTATTTTCCATAGGAAATCCGCAACATTCTATTTCCAATAACGTTGGCGTCGGTCGACGAATGTTCGCGAAATTTTTAAAACTTATGGCCCGCTACGGTATAAAAATTGGCAAAGTCAATGCAGGGTGCGAAGATCCTACCGATTAAAAAACAAAGTGCTTGCAATTTAGTCCTCGGGGGGGCCAAGTACCGGGGGCAATATTGTAAATGTAAAGGGGGGCATCTAGCCCCAGGGACTCAGGGTCTGCCACCCCCAGGGCTTCTTTTCAAATATGTGCGGGGGGGCCTCTCAGCCCCCCGGCCCGGGGAACGCAACGCAGCTCTGTGGCGCTCAATGGAGTTAGCTTGTGGGCTAGTTGCACCCCAGGAACCCTCGGTATTTAAGGGGAGGTAATCCCCCAACTTAAAATGTGCCACCGGCTGTGTTTGCACAGTGGTGAAGGGAGGGGACAGGGTCTGAGTTGACAGGTGTGCAAACACACCCTGTGGTGCGGTTTAAGTTGGGGAATTAATTCCTCTTCAAACCTGAGTGTCCCTGGGGCCAACAGCCCACCAGGTACCTCCAGTAAACACCACGGAGCTGCGTTGCAGAGTGTTGTAAAAAGGAGCGTGGCCTCTGAAAACCTCTCTGCAACGCAGCTCCCTGGAAACAGGGGTGTACTGGCACATTCACCTGTGTTGCACTCTTAAACTTAGCCAACAAGGACCCATTTAAAGTCTCCTTTATATCCTCATCTTGAAACCCCATGTTAGCTTTAATATGCCTAATGAGGTCTGGCAACATTTTCTTTCCAGCTAGTATACCCCATTCCCAGTAAGGTCTCCATGATTAGGCCATAATCTGCCCCGGTGTAATATATATATATATATATATATATATATATATACATATATATATATTACCTACTGGCGATAGACAGTAGGTATATATAGTTAGGACCTAGTTACCATAGGAAATTCCGAACATTCTATTGGAAATAACTTTGGCGCCGATTGAGAGATCTGCCTATAATTTTCCTTAAATTTCCCTCGCTCCCCTCCGCTCCTTCCCTGAAAGTTTCGGAGAAATTTGTCAAGCGGGGGCCGAGAAAAAAGGGGGGTCCCAAAACGTGTTTTCCCCATGTTAATTTCCATAGGGACATTCTGACACGGCTACAGCTCGAACGGCTGAACGGAATTACACCAGATTTGGCAAAATGGTAGGGACTGGTATGCAGCAGTGCCTTTTGTATGTTTGGTGTAAATCCCTCCAGTAGTTCTTGAGAAAATTGAATTTGAAAATTTTCAAATGGCATTTTCTATGGGACCTTTAGACACGCCTACAGCCCGAACAGCTGAACGGAATTACACCAAACTTGGCGAAATGGTAGGGAAGGTATGCAGTTGTGCCTTTTCTATATTTGGTGAAAATCCCTCCAGTAGTTGTTGAGAAAATTGAAGTTATGCAAATTATATATCTATATGCGCTCAACATTCTATTGGGAATAACTTTGGCGCCGATTGAGGAATCTGTGTGAAATTTTCCAGAATTTTGGCCAGCTCTGCGCCGCTCCTTTCCTGAAAGTTTCGAGGGGATTCGTAAAGCGGGGGCCGAAAGGGGGGTCCCAAAACGTGTTTTCCCCATGTTAATTTCCATAGGGACCTTTAGACACGGCTACAGCCCAAACGGCTGAATGGAATTACACCAAACTTGGCAAAATGGTAGGGCCTGGTATGCAGATGTGCCTTTGCTATGTTTGGTGAAAATCCCTCCAGTAGTTCTTGAGAAAATTGAATTTGAAATTTTTCAAATGGCATTTTCTATGGGACCTTTAGACACGGCTACAGCCCGAACGGCTGAACGGAATTACACCAAACTTGGCAAAATGGTAGGGACAGGTATGCAGTAGTGTCTTTTCTATATTTGGTGAAAATCTCCCCAGTAGTTGATGAGAAAATTGAATTTGAACAAATTATATATCAATATGCGCTCAGCGTACGCGCACCGTACGCGTACCGTACGCATACGTGCGCATACCCTTACGTGCGCGAGCGAGTTTCTGATTGGCTGGCAGTCGACTGTCAACATTCCAAACTGTCCAAACCAGGAAGTGTTGGCCACCATCTTGTTTTTCAGGAGAACTGAGGCACAAGAGAGCCCAAAACAAGAGTGGAAAACACAAAAAGGGGGCAGGGTACAGACCCCCCAACCCTCTAGCCCTTCTCAGGGGGTCCCAGAAGGACCCCAAGGGCAAAAAACCCCCCCAAATTTCCAAAAAATCACGGGGTACGTGCACCGTACGCGATAAAAAAAAATGTTTTTGCACTTGGTGGTCCTTCTGGGACCCCATGAGAAGGGCTAGGGGGTCAGGGGGTCTCTACCCTGCCCCCTTTTCGCATTTTCCTCCTTGTTTTGTGCTCTCTTGTGCCTCACTTCTCCTGAGAAACAAGATGGCTGCTCAGGTGGTCCCAGAAGGATAATAACATAATTAAACGTTATCCTCTAATAGAATTAGCATTTAGAAAACCTTTGAAATGTATTGAAAAGAACTATAGGATTCATGCCTGATATAGTTATGAATTAGCATTTAAAAAACCTTGCAAATTCACTTAAAAAACCATAGGTTTCAGGTCTTATATAGTTAGGAATTAGCATTTACAAAACCTTGCAAATTCACTTAAAAAACCACAGGTTTCAGGCCTTATATAGTTAGGAATTAGCATTAAAAAAACATTGAAATTGCTCCTATATAGTTAGTTGGACTAACTATATTTCGCGCACCCGCAATCCACTGCTGATGATGTCACATATTACATCATTCATGACATGGTCAGTGACATCACTGATTACAACACTGATGACATCTCAAATGACATCCTGCCGATAAAAAAACCCAAAGCGCTTGCAATTTAGCTCTCGGGGGGGCCAAGTACCAGGGGCAATATTGTAAATGTAAAACGGGGCCCCTAGCCCCGGGGACTCGGGGACCGCCACCCCCAGGGCTCCTTTTCAAATATGTGCAGGGGGCTCTCAACCCCCAGCCCCAGGGACCACCACCCCCTGGGGCTTGAAATAGAAATGGGTCGGGGCTCAAAGGCCCCCCAAGCCGCGGGGACCGCCACCCCTGGGGCTTTATGTCAATGTATGCAGGGGGCTCATGGCTCCCCCACAGCCCTGGGGACCGCCACACCCAGGGCTACAAATAGAAATAGGTGGAGGGCTCAGAGCCCCCCCCGGCCTGAGGAACTGCCACCCCGGGGCTTTAATTTAAAAATATTTAATCCTGTTGGGAGGGCTTGAACCCCGCCCCCACCCGCCCAAGGGACTGCCAGCTCCCCGGGGCACTAACTCTTTTCAATTTGGGGGTCCGTTATGGTCCCCCAAGCCCCGGGACCACCACCCCCTGGGGCTTTGAAAATGTTGGGGGGGGCATGCAGCCGCCCTCCTGGTGCCCTTGATGGCCCTGGGGACTGCCACTCCCCAGGGCCGACTCCTGCAGTGTCCCGGGGCGCCCACCCCAGGACACTGACGTTTGCCATGGAAGTGCGGGAGCCTCGTGGCTCCTGCCCTGCCATAGCAAACTTGGTTTGGATTTTGTAAGAGAGAGCAGGGAAACCTGCTCTCTCTTTAAAAATGCAAACCAAATTGCTTTTCCACATGGGTAGCTGCATCTCCCCATGTGGAAAAGCAATGCTGGCTCCCGAGGGATGAGGGGAGCTCGCGGGACCTTGGGGGGATTGGGGACCCCTCCACGGTCCCCAACGGAGAGGGCCAGCCCTGGGGGAAGGGGTCCCCAGGGCCACACAGCCCCCCATCTCATATATTTTTAAAAAAACGCCGGCCCCAGAGGATGGGGTCCCCGGGACCAGAAATGGCCTAAGGAGGGGGACAAGGCAGCCCCCCTCCAAAAAGAAAAATAATTAAAAAAAATAGCCATGCCCTGGGGGATGGGGTCCCTGGGGAAGATTATGGCCTTGGGAGGGGAGCCACGTGGCCCCCTTCCCATCTTTTTGAAAAAATTGGGGGGGAGGCCCTGGGGGATGGGGTCCCAGGGCCAAGAATATTAGGAAAATAAGGAGGGCCACACAGCCCCCCTTCTTACAAAAAAAAAACCCAACATCGCGCCAGAGGCCACGCCCCCTCCTTTTAGAACTCTGCAAACTCGCCCACTGGCACGTTTGCAGATGGTGAATGAATTCCCCTTGAATACTGGGGGTCCCTGGGGGCCAACTAGCCCACCAGGAACCTCCAGTATGCGCCAGGGGGCTGTGTTGCAGTGAGGTGTTCTGAGGCCACACCCCTTTTTACACCTCCCTGCAACACAGCTCTGTGGCACTTAATGGAGATAGCACCCCAGGGACCCTCGGTTTTCAAGGGGAGGTAATCCCCCAACTTAAAATGTGCCACAGGCCGTGTTTTTACAGTGGTGAAGGGAGGGGGCGGGGTCTGAGTTGACATGTGTGCAAACACTGTGGCGCGGTTTAAGTGGGGTAATTAATTCCTCTTCAATCCTGAGGGTCCCTGGGGCCAACTAACCCACCAGGTACCTCCAGTGAGCGCCACGGAGATGTGTTGCAGAGTGTTATAAAAAGGGGGGTATAGCATAATGTACATAAATAATAATCAACTCAACAATTAAGAATACATTAATAGTTAATTGTTAATTCATTACTACTTAATTACCTTCCCAACTTATAAGCCTACAAACCCATCAGCCAACCCCTAAAATACAATTAAAAGATAAGAATACTACACAATTTATATAATTAAAATAATGACATAATTAAGAAAACATTAATAATTATTTTTAATTACTTATCACCTAAGTAACTTCCCACCCTTTACTTACAACTTTTGCAACACTCACCTAAAATAAACCAAATTATATGAGTATTACATAATTTACATAATTAATAAGCAAGTAAATCATTCATAATAAATTAATGATTTGTAAATTATTCCTAAATTAACGTCTCATCCCCTACAAACACAACCCACTACACTATAAATGAAAATTTGCAACTAAATTAAGAAGGCTAAATCACTTAAAATTACAAATGATATTTAAAAACATAATTAACAATTATACAAACAGTAGTAACACGTAAAATGAATATATAACCTAAAACACATTAAAATAATTAAAGAAAATTCCTTACAACTATATTATTGAAAATAAATATTAACAACAAAGATATTCTTACCAACGATATTATTTACTTGAAAAAACAATATTCTTGACAACTATATTTCTGCATCCCAATTTTTTTATACCAAAATATTTGTATCCGATATTTCTATCTCCTAATATTTACAACTCAATAATTTGTCTAAATACCTTGTGGCCTCTCCTGTTGTGAACTTGATATGTGAGTGCTGTCCCTATGGTCCTGGGACCCATGGCTTTGTCTAAAGTCTCAGTACAGAAAATTCTGACTTCCAATTTCCCACTGACTGGTACCAACCACCTGAGCCGAGCCTGAACAAGGCTGAAGAAACAGTTTTCTCAGACTTGGAGCTTTTCGGCATTACCAAATCCTTTTCAATGGGCCCTCAGCAAGACGATAGCCATTTTGTGGAACACATCATCAGTACAGGTTGCAGCCTTGTCCTGCTAGAGGATTATGAGCTTTTAAAAAGAGACTAATGGACCGAGTTACATATAGGTGGATGCCCCTCCATTCAGCCATGGAGAGGAAGTAAATTACTAAGTCAAAATGGTGGATGGAAAGCCCACCTGATTTATATATCACTGCCAAGCAGCCAATCATTTATGAAGCATTGGCAGGAAACACCGTCATGGTGGGGCTTCTCAATGCATATCGCTATTTGGTGCAGGGTTGCATCAGTATGACGCAACCCTGTAGCACACAGGTGTATTTTTATCAGGTGGTCATTTATCAAGCATTTGCAGGTACTGCCAAAATGGTGGTTCCTGTCAATGTATATCACTGTTTGGTGCAGGGTTGTGTCAGCATGACTCAAAGGGCCAGATGTAGGTAGGCAAATACCGGTCGGTAACGGCCGAAAATACTGAATTTCGGCCGTTACCGACCGGTATTGGGCTTTTGTGATGTAGGAACCCTAAAAAGACCGATTCGGGAAATATGAGCCGGTAATTTACCGAATCGGAAATTACAGATTCGGAAAATACCGATTTGGAATTTACCGAAACGGAATTTACCGAATTCTGGTAAAAAATGAGTTTTGAGATGTAGGTAACTTCTAAAATACCGAATTTCATGAAATTCGGTATTTAAGAGTCGTAATTACCACGGATTGAAAGCAGGTGGTAACCAGGTGCAGGCTATAACAAAGGCCCCAAAATGCAACAGTGTGACCAGAATGGCGGCATTCTACGTGATAGCACGGCGGCTATGGCTACAGGCAGCAGGAGAGAGGGTCTGGAGAAGGGAGGAGCAAGTCTACAGACAGAGGATAACGCTCTTTCAACTCACTGAGCAAGAGATATTGCAAAGGTACAGGCTGCACCCCCAAACCATCCTAGACTTATCAGGGACCTTCACCCACTTTTGGAGCATCCAACCCCAAGGGCGCATGCATCCATGTGCAGGTGCTCTGTAGCCTACACCTGCTTGCATCTGGGAGTTACCAGGGGGTGAATGCTGCAGTAGGTGGGGTGTCCCAGAGCTGCCAGTCCTGTTTCTTCAGGAAGTTCCTGGAGGCCATGATGCAGAGGATGCATCATTACATCTGCTTCCCTAACACACACGCGGAACTGTTCAAGACCAAGACTGACTTTTATCAAATTGCACAGTTCTCACATGTCATCGGCTGTATTGATGGCACCCACATCCCAATATGCCCACCTGCTGCCACAGAGTACATTTACAGAAACAGGAATTCACCCACTCTATCAATGTACAGGTAATCTACACATGCCTGACAGCGGGGGAATTCAGAGAAGGATACCTGCTACATAAAACACTGTGACACACCCTGATAGATTTTGCAGATGTATGTGTTTGTGTGCATGTGATTAATAGCTCTCTCATTTACAAATAGGGGATAGCGCATATGCTGTCCGCTCGTTCATCCTGACACCCTACCTCAACCCTTCAACCCCGAGCCAACGTGGCACACAAATCCACTAGGAACGTTGTGGAGCGCACCTTTGGGCTGTTAAAAAGCAGGTTCCGCTGCCTCCACAAAAGTACTCAGTACTCACCATTCATCTGCTGTAAGATGATTGCAACTTGCGCAATGTTGCAAAACCTTGCTACAAAGAAGGGCACAGAGGTGGAATTGAGCGACTATGTGGACCACGATGATGAACATGCACTGCCTGAACCCAACACAGCAGGATTTGCGCCAGCAACAGATGGCAGACAGAGACGGGCAGAGATCACACAGAACTACTTTCGAGTAAGTAAAGAGACACAGACAGGTGGAGTATGTACCCAACATAGTTTAATCATTGGCACTACGCAGGTACTCAAGGGCACAAATGGCAACACAAATGTTATCCATGTAATAATGTAATAATGGTAGTCCTGGCTCACTTCCCCATTAAAGGTCATGGAATGTGGGCAGCATAAGTCATTTACGGCCACGCCTACCGGTGCCAGATGACAGTGGCTTGCTGTCCTCACTGGGTGTGTGGGCTGTTGGAATCCCATGGCGCCTGCTGCTCCTCCATGTCTCAGCAATAGGGGTGCTTTTCATGCTGCTCCTACTGGTGCTTTCCTCGCTTTCAGGTACATCCAGAGCAGCAGTATGTGCTGACTGGGCATTAAGCAGCGTCTCCACAGCACTCGTCACCCTTGCAATGCCTCACACACCTCATTGCTGATTTGTGTGAGTCCCTCTTGCATGTTAACGCATCGTCTGCATAGAAGGGAAGTGGCTGTGGCCAGGCGGTTCACTGCCTTAGTGTGTTGCTGCACTTGCCGCCTGTCCTTGCGCCTTGTTGACCTGTCCTGGTCCAATTTTGTGTACAGAAGCTGCATCAATTGTGTCATGTCCCGCACCCCTGTGGCCATCTCCTGCATCCCTGCAGCCATCTCCCTCAAATTTGATGCCCTCTCTTTGTTCTCATCAACCAGTGCACTGATGCCCTTCCCTATGTTTTCCATGTTTGCATTCAGGTGCCTCATCTGGCATTGCACAGACTGGATGGCCTTCCTCTGCATTCTTTGAATCTTTATCATGCTGCCCTCCAGCCCACGGAAGACACTGGGACTCTCCACATGTTGTGCAGCACTACTATCTCTGGGGCTGCGGCGTCTGGTACCTGTGCCAGCACCCTCTGCGCTGGACTGCTGTGTGGCAGTTCTTCCTTCCCCAGCTAAGTTTGGAGTGTCATGGAGGGATCCCCCTCCATGTCACATGCTGATGTTTCCATTTCAACCAGTTTAGCAACTGTATGCCTCCTACTCTTTTGAGCTGCAGGTGTTGTTTGCGGCAGTGACACAGGCAGTTCAGGTGAGGACAGTAGCAGAGGGGATCCTGAACGCTCTGGGGAGGACTGCAGCTGTGGAGACATTTCAAGCTCTTGGGATGGTGGCTGTGTTGTTGGCTCACCAGTGTCGTCTGTGACATTCCCTGCACATGTGCCTGCCTCCTGGCCATCATCCCTCTGTGGTGCAGTGCCTTCCTTCTCCCTGGTACGCCTGTGAGATGTTTTGCCTTTGGACATAAAAGCGTACATTAGCTCTGTGCTCCTGCTTCACTGTTTATACAATTAAATTATTCTCACTGAAACACTGTACATATTGCCTTAGCTTGATTATGACTGATATGTTTTGCATAACTTGTTGCTTGGTGTGCTGTATGACATGGTATGTCTTTCAATGACTACATCTCCCATATTGCATTGCTCCTGTATACTGTTACCTCTACTGGAGTGGGGTTAACACTGCCACATAGGGGAAAGGGAAGATGATGGGGTGGGGGCGACTGCTGTGCATGCTTCTTACCTTTTCTGGTGGCAGCTCTGGCTGAGCTTTCTGCATCTCCCAGTCCACAGACGCACTCTGGTTCTATGGTGGACTCCACCAGCTCCTCCAGCTCAGTCAGGGGAGGTGCACAGTTCTTCCCTCCTCCAGTTTGGTTTGCCTCTTTGTGGAGCTCTGCAATTTTCTTCTTAGTCAAGCTCCTGAGGTCGTACCACCTCTTTTTCAGATCATCTATGTCCCGTGGAGTCACTCCTACTGCATTCACCTTGGACCTTATTTCCAACCAAATTCTGCTTTCCAAACAATTTATGGTGTTCTTTCACCACCTCCTCCACGAAGACCTGCAGCTCCATGGTGCTGAATTTTATTTTTCTCTTCCTCTCTGGAAGTTCCTTTTCACTGCTGCTTGCCATTTTCAAAATTTAAAAGCACAAAAATGTTCCTGTGGCTCAGGGACTCAGCTCTGCTCCCACAGCCTCTCCAGAACCTTCTAATTGCTTCCAGCTGCCTGGGTATAGTCACTTCTTGGTTGGGAAGGGGTGGGTGCACCTGATTGGCTGACTCCTGAGTTTCATTTTTCTTTCCTAGCCGATTCGGAATTTACCGATTCGGTATTTACCGAATCGGTATTTACTGATTCGTTATTTCCCATTCATTCCTATGGGCCAAAAGACCCATAGGATTGAATCGGAATTACCGCATTGGTAAATAACAATTCGATAAATTCCGAATGGCTGATACCGAATTTCACTGAATCGGTAAAAATTACCGAATTTTTACCTACATCCCATTTACCGATTCTAAAATACCGAATCGGTAAAATTCGGTATTTTAGAGTCGGTAAAATGGGATTACCTACATCTAGCCCAAAGTTCCTTTTTTCATCTCCTGTGGTGGAGAGAGCATTATTTCAATTTCAGTGTACCTCACCGCAGGTTTTGCCTGGCATTGAGGGGCAGTAAAAAGTGTGCACCCTTCTAAATTGGACAGGTGGGCATGTAGTCATTTCTCTGAAGGCCTTTACTCCCTTAGGCTGTTGGAGAAGTTTGGCTTGGGTGGAGACTACTCAAAATTGAAGTTATGTTCACATTAAGATTGATCAAGCAGACCACTATTTTGGCTGGTAGGGAACTCCCTGCAGCAACATGATCAGGCCCTGAGAGAATTCTCTCACTATTGTGATGGTGTTCCCTCCACAGCAACATAGTGATTCACACAGCTGATTTTAATGTGGGCAGACAATAGGTTTAATCATGGTGGAGACTACACCGTCTCCACTGGGATTAAGCCTCTCTAATTGCCTGATGGAGTAAAGCCATTGGAGGAAAACCTCTATTTCAGCCCACCTGATTTAGTTGGGTGGAATTAGAGGTCAGTTTTAACTAACCATTACCATCAGAAAAACACAGGTAGTAAGGGGCATTGAAAACTGCTAATTGCTCCTCCTAACATTTAAAAAAGAAAGTCCTGCTACAGAATTTTCGGATTTCCTTTTTGAAAATAAAAAATAATACAATTTGGTGCAATGCTCTATCATGTTAATGCAGTCCCGTGTCAAACTGCTAAAAGCATTGACTTGAACCGGATCCTGCTAACGCTTTTCAAATTACAGCCTGCTTGGTGGTCATTTCAAAATTATGTGAGTGGCATCTCCATGAGGGTGATGTAGTAATTTACTCTGCTGCCCTTCCGGAGGAGCAGACAACCTGCCTAAATATAAATTGGCTCCTAAGTCCAAATATCAAAATGTGGACTAGGCAGAGGTTCAAAAGCTTCTGGCTGATTAGAAAACTTCACAAGCTTCAAATGTTGAAATGATCCCGCTATGAGCTTTTCCTGTCAAAACTAACAGATTCATCAGGACCTTGTCCAATGGCTATCCCACTTCGAGAGGACTTCTTCAGATACAGCATGTACATTTTTTCTGCTGCAGGATTTTAACTTCCATTTCAGAGACTAAGTCATAAGGACAAATATTTGACTGAATGAAACTGCTTGGTGTATCTGACAGACGTTTCATCGTGGTCTAAAATGACACCCAGATCCTGTTTACCCGCGAGGAGTGACTACTGATTGGCACTTTTTCTTGCTGTTTTTGCCTTGATTCTTTTACGATTCCTACCTCAAATTCGCCCCATTGGATTTATGATGTTTTTATGTCATTTTGTATATTAAATGTCACTTTTTTCTTATTAATTGTAGTGCCATTTTTATTGCATAGTGTGTTTTACTTTTCACTCCAACTAATAATTTGCCTTCATATAATGCCCCTCTTTTCTTACTTTACATTTCCCATGAAAATGGACATATTTCACTCACTATGTGAAGTGGCATGGTGAGTATTCCAAAAACAATTCATTAGGACATTGCGTTGTAAGATTTTTGAGGACCTAGTACAAACTGTTTGTCGCATATCTTGCTACATAATAATACACTAACATAAATGTCTGAGACATAAAGAACAGGAGGTCTCGTCTGCCCTATTGACCCACAGTTATGTGTAAGATGATAGACCTGGCAGTCAGAATTTCTGTACAGAGAAACAGCTGGGCAGAAAAAAAAACTCACACTGACATGTATTTTTTGGTCTGATCTATTTTGGATCCAGATTGATAGATCATTTTCTTTAATGTTTGTGCATGTCTTTTGGGTGGGGTGGTTCTTATGTGCAGCCCGAGCTTATGCTTTTGCAAGAAAGATTCTATGACCTGTTATAGTAGTCATACTCATGTGATCTTGTCATGGAATGCCGGGCAGGTTTGACTTGAAGAACAATGTGTGTGTGTGTAAAATCAGGCTAAGTCTTGACTTAAATCGGATAGCTAGTATGAGAGAAGGCACATGACTAAGGGCCAGATGTATCAACATTAGGATTTGCAATGTCCAAATTACAATGCCTTCCGAATCGCAATTTGGAAATCGTAATTCCTAAATTGTCACAGGTTTTTTTTTTTAATAGCGATTCCTAGTGGGTCACAAATCAACCTATCCTATGAATATTAATGAGTTAGGTCGCATTTTGTGACCCACCAGAAATCACAGCCATCACACTGCTGATGGCCTGCTGGGGTCAGCAGACCACCTTGTCTAAGAATGCTTTTTAATAAAGCAGACTTTTTAAAAATTTTATTGCAGCCTATTTCCCTTAAAGGAAATTAGACCTGGATTAAAAAGAAAAGTTGGATCACTGCCTCCTTTTCAGCAAACACTTTTTTACAGTCACTATGGGGAAGGGGTCCTTTATGGACCCCTTCGTGTTTGTGAATGCATTACCACTACACTTCTGTATTCCTTAAAGTATTAATGTTTTGTGATTAGAATTTGGTTGCAAAACATTAATGCATACCATTTTGATTTGGAATTTGAAAGGGATGCCCTAACACGCCCTTCCAAGACCTGAATCGTTACTTCTGTGCAATCTCAAAAAGCAATTAGAGAAATTGTTATTGAATCGCAAATTGTGATTAATACTCACCAAATGGCTTTTGGTATTTGCCAATAGCCAGGTTCTGCAAATCAGGACATTTGCTAATGTAAATAGGCTTGATAGCGATTGTCAGTGACTGATATTAATTCAGACATTCCATCCATCACCTTGTTGTACGATTAAGGACATTGCCAGTATTAAACTGCTATGGGTGTCCATGAATTCTTTGGATCGAGTGAATGATTAGAGATCTAGTCAGGAATTGAATTTACCTGTAGCTTCAAAATGACTGGATGTGACATAGAGGTGAGTTGAGAGACTAGAGAAGTGTTTTATGAAGTTATGTTGAGGGATTGTGGGCAGTAGGTTGTTAAGCTTTCAACTGTGTTTCGTGAGGCCTTCGAGGGTGTGACAAAGGCTTCAATGTTTTCAAAATGTGGAAAGTCATTTTGGTTATGTGCAGGTTGCTTTTAGTAGCATGGCTATTCTTCCCCAATCCTTGATTATCCATTTGAATCAGCGTGTTTTGGTGAACAATAGTCAAATGCATATTTATGGTGAGGCTGAGGTGGCCAACAGCATGTGTCACTGTGAACCTTGTATTATTTAAGGAGTATTTGATCCTTATCATGACTTACATTGCTAGAACTAGAAGGTGAATTCATGCATTAATAATAATTGAGGATTGGGTACCTTAATAGATATGCAATCTGGAGTGATTGTTTTAAAGTCCCATTGATGTGTTACCTCAATTTCTGTAGTTTGAGTAGGCATTTGGAGTTTATCTTAAATGGAAAGGTATCTTTACTTAAATATGGTGCAGTCTCAAGTTCTTTACTCGCATAATTGGGTGTGGATTCAAGCAGTCTCATTGGGCCATGCCTAGATCTTGTCAGGCCCATATAGTCAGAGCTCTGTTCAGCTCAGGGCATTTTCTGGGGCCTTTGATGAGTTATGTGCCCCAACCTGGCTCACTTGGGAACTGGGGTTACAAAAGCATTCTTGCTCCTTTTGTTCATACAAAGTAGATTTTTTTGACTGATTGCTCAAAATATGGCCTTTAAGTATACTTATAGAGTTGAGTTTTAGGTTCTCTTTTCCTATTTCTCATGTCCAGATCTCAAGTCCCTCAATGGGAGATGGAACTTTTGCCAGGTGGTTTTGCTCATACTCTGCCTTTTGCTGATGGATGTTGGTCACAAATAATGGTCAAGTGACCAACCAAAATGTGGATGGGGAACATGGGGTCCGATTACGATGGCGGGCAGAATGAGTCCAACCGTCATCGTAGAGGGGTTTGGGAATGTCCCGCCTGTAATGAGGCGGTCATGCACCCTTAATTATGATGTGACCGCCGCGGTGGCGGTCACATTAAGCAATTTAACACTGCGGTGGGTGCTGCTGGCTGCAGCACCCGCCACACTGCTAAATGGCCCTGTCGTGCACTTCCCTGCACCACGTGGCAAGCACCACACAGTGCCTTCCAACTTGTGAATGGAGATGTACCCTCCCAGTACATAGCTACCTCCATCCCTGAAACCAATCCCGGCCTGCCTTTCCATGGCGGTTTCACCACCATAGAAAGGCTGACTGTAGCCCACGTTGTAATTTGGCGGACGGTGCCTGCTAGGCACCGCTGCCATTTTATGCATTGTGATCCATCCACCAGGCAATCGGGACGATTGCCTCTGGCGGAAAAGTGGCTGCCAGTCTTTGCACCCACCAAGGTCGCTGCTGATTTCCCCCGCCATCCTGATTTGGCGGGGGAAATCAACGTCCGATGGCGGAGGGCCCCCCACCGCACGGTGGCGGGCCTTCCTCCATCTTAATCGGCCCTTTGGTGTCCAAAATATAGCCACAACGTTTTTGCAGCTATCACAAAACGTTGTAGGCTGATTGTCCAATATTTGACTGCCACGCCTGCTTATGGAGTTAAGTTTAAGGGCCCCATTTCCCTCCTCTGCCTTTCCAGATATCCAGTCCTGGTTAGAAAGAGGGCCACCAGAAAGACAGATTAGACAAGTAGAAAAATAAATGCAATAGGTTCATATTTTAAATACTGTCAACTGTAAGAATATACCACCTAATGGACAAATACTCTCAGAAAATAATGAACAAGATGTTTGGGTCACAAATCTTTCTAAATCCATAAACAATGTGGTGTAAGTTACAGCAAAAAACATCAATCCATATTAAGAATGTTTCTGGTAAAAACTAACTATTTATTACTGCACTTTGCTATGTCGACTTTAAATGCAATGTCCTTCATAGAGCACAGATATACACACATCTTAAACTTCATAAAAAAATGAATGTTAAATTTCAACCTTCTTTAATTTTGTAGAGCCTTCTTATTCATAGTCACAAGGAAATTATGGAGCTACATGTTGGCTAATATTTTAAGACATGAGTAATCTACACTATTAAATTGGTGTGACTTGTTCTTGTATTAATTGCATCGTATTTATGAAAGATTAACAACGAATCTATATCAGTGAGCTGCAAATATGTAAATTACTCACAACTGCAAATCGTCCACATGCTTGCTATTTTTCCTAAAGTTGCTAATATAGAAGGAAGGTGTCAGATAAGTGGTCGGGCACACGATGAACACACACTCGGGTGTAATTTTAATGAGAATGCACAATCATTTGAAAAGGCATTTTCAGCAATGATTGATGAAAGAATATTAAATCTGAAATGCCTAAAGAATCTTGGGTATTTCCTATAGATACAGAATAGAGTAAAACCCCTGATACATCAGGTCCTAGAATACCAATGTTCACAAAGGGGAGGGGAATATTGAAAGGACATTAGGGAAAACATTTTAAAGTGAAAGAAGAAACTATTCCTTAAGTTAATATACAAAATATCAGAATTTCCTGGACCAATTCCAGAGTATTTTATGCAGTGCATAAAATAAACAACATGGAGCTAGTGAAAAGCATGGTATACAATACATGTAACCCTGTTACTTTCTGCTGTCAAAACTGAAGGTTGTTTGGATGTGTACATTTAGCAAATACTCTAATGTGGCGTAATTCTGAAAAGACAGAGACATAAATTACAACCTGCTCATATTTTGACAACTTAAGTAAATTGACACTATGTGCCCCAGCTCTGTTCTCTAGAACTCATAGCTCAGTTTTCTAGACCCCTGGCATTAAGGACAGAAAATCACTAGAACTGCAATCCTCCCCAACCCATTGAGCAATATTTATGTGAGTTGGGTTTCCGATAGTGATCAGTCGCCTTGAGACATAACAGAGATAGTTAGTGGAAACCCAAACCTTCTTTCCTTAAGAAAAATCACTCTTAACAACACGAGGAAACAATGGATACATTTAGAAGTTTTTTTCAAATAAAAACTCTATACTAGTGCGCATAATACAAATTGTTACTACGATAAAGACAAATAGATTGGTAGCTGTAACTTTGCTGAAAGAGTACATTAGAAATTTCCAACATATTTGCTGTATAATTGTATACCAATTTTAACCTCATTCCTATACCTCTTTTTACTAGAACTAATTTTAGCATACAAGTGAAAGTCTATTTGGAGTTTCAAAGATGGTTTATACCCACATACCTATTTGAACAATAAGGATTATGTTAAATATAACTGTACAGACTGCTTTTATTGTTGTGCAAGGCCAGTTAGACTGATAAGCTCAGCAAGTGAAGGCATGAAGGTTCCTCTCTAGCCCGTTACTGCTCAGCGTTTATAACATTATTGCGATGTTTTTGAAATTCTCAGACTAAACAACAAGCAGACAGTGGCCTGTTGCACTTTTGCATATTTATTTCTGAAACACAATGAGCCTAATTATGGGGCATATTATCAAGGGGGGTTATCTCCGCTTTTTTGGCTCTAAAAGCCAAGAAAGCGGAGATAAAATTATCTCCCTATTAGCTAGCTGTCGCTAACACCACTTAGCAACAGCTAGTAGGAGATAGCGACCATCTTGGGCCCCACTTTGCATGTCAGTGATATTTATCACTAATGACATGCAAAGTGGGCGTGCCAAGATGTTAGCGACTGGAAACAGTCGCTAACATCGCTATCTCCTATTACCAACTTTTGGAGATATTCGCGCTAAGCGTGAATATCTCCAAAAACTAACACCTGCCCTGAGCAGTTCTTAGCCATGTTATTCAATGGGAGGTGGATAACATGGCTAAGAGCATTAGCTCGGTAATGCATTAATATCGCTGACTTTTCAGCGATATTCATGCATTTCGGCCGTTTTTTATCGCATTTGCGATAAACCTTGGTAATACCAAGGTTCATCTGCGATAATTTCTGACGATGCTTAGCGTTAAAAAATTCGTTGCTAAGCATCGTTAGCGATAAATATCGCTTAACGTTGGTAATATGCCCCTATGTGTTTATCGGTGCAGGAGCGGGTTGGCATGCCACCGCCCCTCTCCCGCACTGCCTAACTCGACTGCTGGCTGTCCGAGTTTCCTTGTAGTCTGACGAGCAGTCTTGTGACATTCCCACAGTGGTGCCTTTCAATAGGGACCGCAATGGGAACGCCATAGCAAAATCCTGCCTGACATTGACTGTTGAGTGCATGCTGTGCAGGAACTGGCCATGCTGCACTAGGGGGCCGTGTAGGGCCCCCTTTGTTTTGTCACCGCCACCCTAACAAAGGCTATACCTCCCATAGACTAGGACTAACAGCAACTGCCAAGCTGGCCAGCACCAATTAGACCTGCCTGAGCCAAGCTGCTGGCCTCATATGGAAGGAGTCCCTATCACCAGGGAATTACCATGAGTCCTGAACCCTTGACAGGCATCAGTGAGAATTCTTCCTGATGAAAAGGTGAAGTTACTGAAGTTTTGGGTTCTTCCCAATTGTGAGGTGAGCTCTTCATGCCAAAATGAACTGCCCATGACGACCGCCAAAGTGAAGCTCCAGAGGGACCTTCTCTTTGTGTTTACAGAGACCATCCATGATGAACAGTAACATGAGACCTCCACTTCCCACTGACAGTGACCGTCAGTGAAGATCAAACAACAAAAAGTGAGCACCGGGATACCTTCTTTGTAATAAACATTTTTATCCTGGCCACATATTTAATGGATTATTATTTTATTCTTTATTAAAAATCAGTTGACACAATCACTATGATTAAACACTGTAATGTCTGAACGTATGATATATACATTTAATGATAGTTATTGGTGAGTTTTTGACAATACAAATAGGTCTGCTCTATATAGGTTGAGGTATTGATGCCTTGATAAACCCTAATGCACACCACTTTTTATATTCTTGTATGTGAGTTTCAACTAAATATTTTATCTCCATTTTCTCCCAAAACTATAACATTCAATTTACCTTTCTTATATATATATATATAAATATATGCAAAGAAACTCCTTCCAAACAAAGAAGAACAGAGACCCAAGGAGAAACGTTTGGAGGCTTTAATGTGATCAATGGCGGATGCATTTTTGGCGGATGTTTGCCTTCGTCAGCGCTTAAAGCCTCCACGGGTGAATAGGCACTTTGCTCAAGATCCCGCCTCTATTTGAACTTGATGTAGCAAGTCCGCACCGCCCCCAGCACCTTGAAGCAGCACACCTGTGTAGCGTCCCGTATATCCTGGGAAAACTACAAGTCCCAGAGTCCCCTGTAGAAGGTCCTTGGGGGTTGTTGCTGGGGGAGTAGAGTGATGTCACACACCTTGTGCGTTAGTGCGGGAATAAAAGCAAAGTGTGCCATAAACCAAAAAAGTGATGGTACGTTCTCAGCTTTGCAGTCCACAATAAAACCTCCTCTGTTCCCCTGTACCGCCTCCGCCTCTGATTCCAGGGGTATATATTATTTTAATATTATTTTATTTTTTATTTTTTGTTTTTTACTTGAAGTTTCTGCTGAAGAAGAAGAAAATATTCACACACTCACTTGGTTCTTTTGAATTGGAGATTTAATGAAACACATACCAAAGCATTTTGGCTCATGGCCTACTTCAATGTTAGGGCTATTGGTGCTATTTTTGCAATTGTATTCAGTGCTATTTATGAACACATCTACATCACAAACAAACTGATCAACATAGACAAAGGATAATCCTTTGAAATGCTATCCAGTACTCAAATTCTTGTTAGCCATCTTGGCCTCTATCGTAACATATGGCATTGGTGTACAAATCATATGTTATTAATTCACAAATTTATTTCAACAAAACTGTATGAGCAGCAAAATAACCTCAAAATTCTATGCAAGATATTTAGCAGAAGATTAGTTCTTTCATCAATGAAATATTTCATGAAGGGCATTTGCGGGGATTTAAATTGCCTTTCACTCATTCAAAATGATGACATTTCTCACTAAAGCCCACTGCCCCTCCAACAATCAGGGTACAAAAGAGATACCATGACATTTTCTTTGCATTCTCTTCAAATTCTCATAATAAATGTGGGGCGATATAATTTCATATCAACCAAGTCAATTTAAAGTGTCCTTAAATGCTTTAGTGTACAATCTGAAGGGAGCATTTTCAAATTTACCACCAAACAGGAACAAATACATATGCTTTAAAAATATTCCAGCCGGCTGGGAGCAGACTTGTGAACTGTTTTGTTTGCCTGCACTGATGTGGGAAGGGAAACATAACAAAATACTGCTCCTTCCTAGAGGGAGCAGCACAAAAAGCTGCTCTTCCCAGGAAGGAGCAATGCTGATTCCCACACCATGTGGGGATCCAGTTGGAGCTACGGGGGCCCTAGGGCTCCCCCAATGCATCCTAATATTGTGCTTGGGTGTACCCTTGGTAGGCACCGGGGCACCCACATATATTTCATCAAGGCCCTGGAGATGAGGTCTCCAGGGCCAAAATAGGCTTGGGGAAAGGGCTGTTAGGCACCCTGATCTTTTACAAAGGTTGAATTTTGGGGATAGGGATCCCAGTGCCAAAATAGGCTCAGAGAGAGGGGATATGTGCTCCCCCTATTTTATTTACATTTTAGACATAGGGTATAGGGACTCTGGTCCTAATCAGGCTCAAGGAGGGAGGTCACGCGTCCCCTCCCTTCATTAATTACTCGGCCCCAGGGATGATGCTAAAGGGTCTAATAAAGGCTCGAGAAGGGGGGTCGCACGCCACCTCTCCTTCCTTAGGCCCTGGGGAATGGGGTCTCTGGGACCTAAAAGTCTTGGGGGGGGGCACACGCCCTTCCTTTTTTTATTGGTTTAGTCAGTAGGGATGGGATCCCGGGGGCCTGATAAGCCTTAGGGAGGGGGGTAAGAACCCCTTTTATACAAAAAATGATCAAGGGATGGTGTCTCCAGGGTCTATGAATGCTCTGGGAGGGGCACCAAATGCCACCTCCTGTTTTGTATTGTTTGGCCCTGGGGAATGGCATCCCAGGCACCTAATAAGGCTTGAGTTGGGGGGCTGCTCAGCAACCCTGCCCTTTTTTTCTACATCTGGCCTGAGGGGATGGGGTGTCTGCGGCCAATTAATGGTTGAAGAGGGAGCTGCAAACTCCCTACCCTTAATATATGTTTTGGCCAAAGGTGATATGGTCCCCTGGGCACGAAGGTCAACAGTATGCTGCACACACCAAAGGCTATGTGCAGTGTGGGGTTAGCAGCTTGCTGGGGATTTTGACCACAGGGCATGGAGAATGGGCATTGTGACAGGGCAAGCCCTGTGGCCAGCCACCCACTGTGCATGGCTAAAGGATGTGTGCTGTGTGGGGTTGGCTGCTTACTGGAAGTTGGAAGCAGGGCCTTTCAGCAAGACAGGCCCTGTGTCTAAGTCCTTGCCACACATAACCAAAGGCTGTGCTTGGTGTGGGGTTGCTTCCTGTGGGGAGTTGGACCTGGCTGTAAGTCAAGCCCTGCAGCAAATTCTATGCCATGCTTGATGAAAGGCTGTGAACAGCATGGTGTTGGTTGCCTGCAGGTGGGTCAGCTGTGCAATGTCAAAGATTGTGTGCTGTGTGGAGTTGCCTGCCTGTGGGAAGTGTGCTGCCGGGGCCAGGACTAGTGGCCAATCCCTTAGCGTGCACCACCAAAGGAAGTAGTTAGCTTAACATATGGTAATAACATATCACTTTATATTTTAAAACACCTAGAATGCAATAAAAGGACAAAAGTTCCAAAATTGAAAAATCGTACACCCACAGAACAGCTCACTTGAGTTTCATTATTCATTTTTCATTCATTATTTATTTTCCATTTTGTTTTTCATTAAATTATTATTTTTCACGAGTATCAAAAATTCAAAAATGTACAGATAAAAGTTCACATAAATAAAGTTCAACAGCCACGAAATGATCACAAAAAAGACCAACACATTTTTCGAATTACATTCAAAGACAATAAGACAATACAGACAACAATCAATATGACAATAAACCACTTTAACACACACAGAAAGCAAGCGCCGATGCGCGTTTCGGAAAATACCAAAAACACATTTACAAAAATTCCTTCATCAGGGCGCACATATTATGTTTCATAAGTCTTAACTGACCCAAAATCCAGTCATCGTAATATTGAAATATGAATTATAGTTAACATCAGGGCTGGCGAAGCATATCTCAAAAGATCTAAGGTCAAAAGTAGCAAAGTTCCTTGAAGTAATGGATGTTCTTCCGAAAAGGTATCCTATAAGGAGCGGATTCCTATCTAGGCACAACGCCGGCGAAGGAACCCAAAGATTTAAATCCTATTCATATGAGGTCCACTGAGGTATTTTAAATGAATCCGAACATATATTAGGTATGGAGAAGGACCAGCGTCCAATAATATGCTCCAAAGTGCAAACGTCAAGAGAGGCGGTAGAACCTTGTGCACATGCAGAAGCAAGGCAGACTTACTGCCGGAGTGATCACAGCTCCTCAATTCGAAAGTTCCTCGTCGTAACGTCTGATCAGCGGTACCGTCGTCCTGCTCCTGTGATCCTGGAACCTTTGGATGGGGTGAGACTGGCCTTGTCCCAAATGCTGGGAGAAACATTCTGCTGAATGTCTGCTTGGAGAAATATTGTGCGACCGGGAACAACCTATCAGCCGATCCGCTGAAAGTGCATCGGCATTGGGCCTGACTTTGCTGCAGCTCCTGTTATATTCTCTGCAGCAAATCCAATTCAGTTGATCTGACACCATCCAGCATCCAACAACTTGGATCTTTCTTAGGCTACAGCCTGAAGCCTTGAAATTGATGACTTCCTAGGTGCTAACTCCAGACTTTTCTTGTTTAGAGCTTTTCCCACCATGTGGACAGCTTCATGTCAACCCGCTTGGCACTTTTTGTGAATATTATCATCTAAAAGATTAACACAACTCATCTCTGGTTCCCCTTATAGGATTTTTGTCATTTATGTGTAATTTTGGTCATTAAAATAAACTCTATTTTCATAAATTTTAGTGGGACTTTATTTTGTGTTGTGTTTTTTTATTTTTTTGACTGTTTTGGTACTTCTAAATGCTTTGCATCTTGCCATAGCTACCAGCGGTTGACCACAGGTTTACATTACTGAAACCTTTACTGGAACTAAAATGAATAGTGACATTATTACTTGTGGTGGACCACCATCAACTCCAAATAATATTCCACTTTCCCATAGTTGGCCATTGCACAGTGATCAAAAAAAAAATATCAATGGATTTAGAGGAAACCCACACTTATTACTAATGAGACTAAACCAAGCAGTCTATTGTTTACTTTCCTTGTGATGTAAATTAAAGTGTTTTAACTGGACCAGCACACAACAGTACACACAGGTTCTAAAACAATCTAGATGTCTGGAAGTTTGCTGAGGCGAATGTATATTCTAATTTATGGAAAGCAGCAGCTATATCCAGGGAAATGATCCTTTTGAGGAAGGTGCTTCTACTTACTGAACAACATACACACTGAATTAGCAGGAATTATTCTGGTGTTATAAGTAGGCTGCCACAAGAATGCTGGCCCACCCATGAGTCATTGTCAGTCTTTATTACAGAACACATGACAGGCTGCCACCAACGGAATAGCATAGTTCTAAAAGTGATACCTATTTTCATTGTGTGAAAGGATAGGCACAATAAATAGATGAAGCAAGATGCATGATGCAATCTGATAGACCACAATTTCTAGCAATAGGAAGTTCCAATGGCTGCAGTTAACTAATTAGAAGAGCTGTGGGTATCCAGTACTTCCCTGGACCACATTCCAGGTAGGCCGTTTTCTAAATTCAGGCACACAATATGTTATGTTCTAGTCTATCTGTCACTTGCGTTATGAAAATTGTATAATTTTCCTTGTTCTTATTTTGTCAAACAACATTGCCCACCCCACCAGGGAGTACACTGGATGATTCAGTTGGAGAACATAATGAATGAAGAAAATATACAGAAATAATGGTTTCTTTCTTTGAGGAGGAATATGAATCACAATGTGATTCATGGCTTTGGCAAGAAGGACAGAGAATCTTGAAGAGTGGGGTGTGTTGAGTCACTGTTTCTCTGGCTTTTGAGTCTTTCACTTCCCGTTCTGCCCGTCTTTCCTTGTTTGCCCTAATTCAGAATGATCAGTACAAACTAGAACAACTTCATACCCAACAGTGTGCTGCTGTCAGAACCCTTTTCAGAGGGTCACAGGGCACACACAGGTTTTTCTGGGCCCAAACATTGTGGTTGATGCCTTTTACTCCTGATGTCCTGGGGCTAGATATACTATGGATCCTGAGCAACTGAGCCAAGTATCCCTTCTGCACTTGACTCAGAGTAGCTGTGGCTTAGCAGTCAAAGACTCCTTCAAAATTGGTGTTGGTTCTGGCACTTAATAAAATGGGGCAATGATAGTGCTGGCCCGGCCCCTTTTAATAACGTTCCCCCAGAAGTATGGGTAGCACACTATCAGGCCCAATTCTCATTGCCCGAAGAAAGTTCTGGCCACCAGCCCTGTGTAGAGACAGACTCAGTCCTATCCTTTACACTAGGGGAAATTGAGAGAGCTCTTGATGGAGTGGCTGCAGGTAGAGCACCTGGATCGGACTGTATTCTGGCGGATATATATAAATCAGAGTGGGAGAACTGGCTAAAATATATCCATACCCTTGTAAATGGTCTGGCTAGAGGCGCCCCCATTCCAGAATACTGCCGTGGGGCCGAGATATTCCACATTTATAAAAGGTGGATCGCGCCTGTCCATCTAATTACAGGCCCATAAGCCTTATTGACACTCTTCAAAAAATTGTGGCGAGATTATTGCTAAGTAGGGTAAACAGGTGGATTGACGAGAACGAAATACTATCCTCCTATCAAGCAGGATTTTGTTCCCATGTTAGCACTATAAATCAAGTTTTTAGATTCATGTTGATTTACTGGAACACAGTAGTCTTAGCAGGGGGGACACTCTATGCAGCATTCGTAGATCTTAAATCTGCTTTTGACTTAGTCCCCTGCCCTAAGATGTGGGATACCCTGAGGGAAGCAGGGATGCCTACTGAGATCCTATCTTTTATTGTAAAACTACATGAATCAACATACGCCCAAGTACGATGGGGTCAGCAGGGTGAGCTAACAGATCGTATTCCTGTGAGCAAGGCAGTAAGGCAGGGGTGTGTTTTGGCCCCTAACCTTTTCTCATTGTTCATAAATAATGTTATCTCATACTACAATGAATATCCCACGGACTTGCTGGATCCAGGGTTCTGCTTTTAATTTTTGCAGACAACACTTTAATTTTGTCCAAGATGCAATCTGGTCTGCAACGTGTCCTTGATCAATTCACTTTGTTCTGCAATGACCATGATTTAGTAGTTAAAGTTGATAAGATGAAGTTCATGGTCATGCATAAACATAAAGTAGTGAAAGCTGGAGTGAAAATTAATAATGTGCCCCTGGAACAAACTGACTCCCCTGCTTACTTGGGCGTTACCTTGGGGAAAACGTTTGAACTGGAAGCCACAGTTAGATCTATTAGTCTTAAGGCATAATCAACTAGCAGGGGCCCTTTTAAAAGAATTCCGGTTTTCTTAAACCAAATCAGTGGGAGGGGCTATATCCATTTACCAAGGGAAGGTTAGAGCTTCAATAATTTATGGGGCGGAACCCTGGGGGTTCGAAAATTTAGCTCCACTAGTCCTAGCCCAGAATAAGGTTCTGAGGCCATTCACCGGCCGTCCTCAATCGTCGCCTCTTAGGCCCCTACTTTTAGACTTAGGATGTATGCCCTTTGAGGAGGCTGGGGGTTTTAGACTACCTGCCTTTTGGCAAAGACTTTGGACTGCCCCAGAGCTTGCACCCTACGCAAGAGCCGGTAAGTTTATTAGAGAAGCGGACAAGTCAAATAAAATCTCTTGGTTAATAAAGATTAAGGCATTGCTATTAGATATGGGCCTTATTCACCTGTGGGAGGACCCGGAAGGGAATTCATTCCCGTCCAAAAAAGACTTGAAAGCCTGATATAGGGACAAGGTTTATGTAAAGTCTCTGTCCTCAGTTGTTAGTGGTTCCCTAACATGCCTCTTTCTAGATTTTAAGTTTGAGCACAGGCTTGAGGCCTATTGGGACATTATCACATGTCCTCGTGTTAGAAAACTCTTCCACCAATTTAGAGTGGGAATACTCCCCCTAAAATCCTTCACTAATAAGTGGGGGGATGACCGGGATATAAAATGTGATGCTTGTTTAACAGAGGATGAGACTTTAATGCATGTCCTATTTGTGTGCCCTGCTTACAAGGGCCATCAACAGAAATGGCTGAAGCCAGTTTGTAGAATGCTTGGTACAAGATCATGCCCAATCGCCCAGCGTATTCTAAAAACCGGAACTACTGAAGTCATAATTAATGCCATGGCTAGGTTTCTGAGCTGGACTTGGGTCCTTAGAAGAAAGAATTTGCGAGGCAGTATGTAACCTCTTTCCCTATATGTGGGTGTTAGCAAAATATATGGCCTGGTGACAGAAGTGACCAGGGCTCCAGCGCGCACCAACAGTAATTCAAATTCTCCAATAAAATGATAAATCCTGTTTTTATCACAGATTTAATCGCAATTAATCAAATGGCATCACAAATTATATTGCATTTCTGGTGAATATCATGAGTATAGTTCAACAGTCTATCAATATAGCCAAATATAAAGTAAATAAATTATATTTCATCACAAATTGCATAAACCCAATGCATTTCGGGGCTTGTGCCCCTTCGTCAGGGGTCTGTTTGAAGAAAAAAGAGAAAGAAAAAAAGAAGAAGAAAACTAAGTTACTTCACGTGCTTAGGAGGGAAGTGGCTTTTCAACATATAGGGGCCGATTAGGATGGCGGTTTTTCCGCATCCTCCGGGCCGGCGGAAGTGTCCGCCGGCCTGGAGGATGCGGAAAAACCGCGGCGGAGACTCCAAAGACCCACCGCCAAATTAGGATGGCTGGTGGGTCTGGAATTCCGTCCGCCGCTTTTCCGCCGCGGTCGGAGCCGACCGCGGCGGAAAAGCCATAACATGGCAGGCGGTGTCTATGAGACACCGTCCGCCATATTATGATGTGTGTGTAAATATGCTTTTCCACGGCGGCATTGCCGCCATGGAAAAGCATACGGACCTTCACTTCGGGGGCCCGTTGCGGGCCCCCTGGGTGAAGGGGTGGTGGTGGGTGCACATGGGGGGTACCTATGGTACCCCCCTGCATTTGCGTGCACAATGCAGCAGGCACCGCGCGGTGCCTGCCGCTTTGTGCACGGAAATGCTGTGCATGCATTTTTTACATTGGGGCGGGTGCAGCTTGAAGCTGCACCCGCCGCAATGTTAGAGATAGAGGATGTGACCGCCACCCTGGCGGTCACATCCTAATCAGATCGGAGGGAACGCCGCAGCCCATGCGGACGTTCCCTCCTCCTCAGGGGTCGCGGACGGACTCAAGTCCGTCCGCGATCCTAATCGACCCTATAGTGTTTAGAACTTAATCTTACCGCAACTTTGAACTTTCGAATCCACTCATGGATTCGCTAATGACATGGCGCGCGACTGCGAGGTAATCTAGGGAGTAAACCAATGCTTGGAATAAACACATTGCTATTTGAACCACAAATGTGCTTGTGAATATAAAACACATGCAGTGTTAATTACCTGAGTACTTGCAATTGCATAAGCTGAAAATAAACAAACAGAGTGCATACTGCTTTATATTAGGGCGAGCTTTTCAAGAATCATATGTTATTGCTGCAAAAACAGCTCTAGGCTCACCTGAGAGACATAGGATGGAACGCATTTACCCTGAGGGATTAAAAAATAAGGAAAACTTTTGAGCATTTAATTGTTGCATCAGCATAAGCAATTTTAACTGACACTCCACAATAAGGAGGAAGCGTGTTTACCTGTGGAAGTTCAATGAACGTTTTAAACGGCAGTTCGACGAAGTATCTCAGCACACTGTAAAAACAGTAAGTAGTTGGATACTTTCAAGACCGAGTCGTGAGTTAAAAGATATTGCATACGAGTTTAAGATAGCGGAGCTTACCGCGAAACTCGACCGGCTCACTCAGAGTGTAATCCGCGACCGTCATGGCGTTAACGCGACTAGTCCCTTTTCCCTTATTAAATCGTCAAGCATTGGGAAACTAGAAATCGAAAATGGACTATTCCGCGCTAAAGGAAAGCGCCATTATTAAACGTCTTAAATCTCGCTCGACTATATGTTATAGCGATCGATTTAAATTTCTGAGTAAAGTCTTGGAGAGCCATAGAAATAAAAATGAAAATAAATAAAATTGAAAGTAAAAAATAAAAAATTAGTTCAGAAGGGGTACAAAGAAAAAGCAGAGCAAGAATTATTTTCATCCACTGTCTATTTACAATCTTATACTAAACAACCCATTGACGATTGACGATTTAATAAGGGAAAAGGGACTAGTCGCGTTAACGCCATGACGGTCGCGGAATACACTCTGAGTGAGCCGGTCGAGTTTCGCGGTAAGCTCCGCTATCTTAAACTCGTATGCAATATCTTTTAACTCACGACTCGGTCTTGAAAGTATCCATCTACTTACTGTTTTTACAGTGTGCTGAGATACTTCGTCGAACTGCCGTTTAAAACGTTCATTGAACTTCCACAGGTAAACACGCTTCCTCCTTATTGTGGAGTGTCAGTTAAAATTGCTTATGCTGATGCAACAATTAAACGCTCAAAAGTTTTCCTTATTTTTTAATCCCTCAGGGTAAATGCGTTCCATCCTATGTCTCTCAGGTGAGCCTAGAGCTGTTTTTGCAGCAATAACATATGATTCTCGAAAAGCTCGCCCTAATATAAAGCGGTATGCACTCTGTTTGTTTATTTTCAGCTTATGCAATTGCAAGTACTCAGGTAATTAACACTGCATGTGTTTTATATTCACAAGCACATTTGTGGTTCAAATAGCAATGTGTTTATTCCAAGCATTGGTTTACTCCCTAGATTACCTCGCAGTCGCGCGCCATGTCATTAGCGAATCCATGAGTGGATTCGAAAGTTCCCATTCACTGGTGGCGTGTCCAGGGAATGCTCACCAATAGGCCGTACTGAAGAGTTCCCCTTTGACTATTCAGGAATTAGTCAAAAGTGCCTATGGTGCTGCAGCACCATACATACCTTACATATTAAAAACAAACTGCATGGTCCAATTCCTATTTGCCACAATAAAAATCAAGCTTCTATTGCTACCTATTTCAATCCTGATATGGAATTCATGTTTTACTCACAACGTGACCAACATCCAAAGTCAGCTAGAGGAGGATTGGAAGTCAAGGGCTCTCAAGGAAGAATTAGATACTACTCCTCACAATGCCCCTACTCCAACCCCACCCTCACCCCTGGATTGGCTCCAGCCAACCCCAAACATGGAGGTATGGCCACTGATGAACTGCAAGGGTTTTCTGTCCATCCTGGTGGTTATCAAATAGGGATCTCTACTAGACCCACTACTTCCGGCTAAGCTGGGGTTCCTCGACAGAGATCGATTACAGGTGGTGATGAATCTGCTCAACAGCTCTATCAAAGAGGGCTATATGCCACAAAATGGAAGCATGCCATGGTTCTTCCATTACAAAAAAAGCCCAATCTTGATCCAACTATCTGGGCTAACTATAGACCCATCTGATTGCTGCCACTCTTTGCAAACATTTTAGAAAAACATGTAAACACATGCCTGACCACCTATACTGATACTCTTCATTTCCTTCTTCTGTCGGAGTTCAGAAGAGGTCATAGCATTGAGTCAGCCTTACTAGGGGTTATGGAGCATCTAAAACGTCTGCTGGTTGAGGATAACACAGCAGCCTTGATATTGCTGGACTTGAGTGCAGCTTTCAATAAGGTGTCCCACCCTATTCTACTGGATAAATTGAGATCAATCGGCCTGAAGGGTATCGCCTTTTGAATGGCAAGTCTCTTTTCTAAAAAATGATCTCTTCAGGTCTACTCTGCCGATTTGCGGTCAGAGATCCATACCCTCCTTTCAGGAGTTCCGCAGTGTTCGGCACTAAGCCCCTTATTATTCAACCTTTATGTACATCCATTGGCAGACGTGGTGGAGAGTTGTGGCTTTACACTCTACTTGTACACTGATGACACTCAAATTACTTTCTCACTGACCTCCCATCAGGAAAATCATGCTAAATCAATCAACTACAGTCTCAAGCGGTCGCCGCATGGATGGATGGCAATCTGCTTAAACTGAACAGAGACAAAACAGAGGTCCTGATCAAGAGGAAAAATCCACATCTATGGGGCCCGGAGCACTGGCTGCCCTCCTTAGGCTCTGTCCTCGCCCCTTCTGCAAAAGTAAAAGGCCTAGGCATTTGGCTAGATGAAGGCTTGTCTGTGCGTCCCCAAGCGGCCGCAGTTCGTTTCATCCTGCTGTGCAGTTATGAAGTGTGTGAAAAAATCCTCAAGAAGGACCATGGCTTCTCTCTTCCTGCGAGAGCTACATAGGCTACCACTCAAAAAAAGAATATAATTCAAAGCCCTTTGCTTCATGTTTAAAGCCAAGGCAGGGCCTTGCCCTAAACATATACAAGGTCTAGTTCCCTTGTATATTCCCTCTCGAAACTTGAGATCTGTGAGCCAGGGGCAATTTTGGAACCAAGAATACACAGGGCACGCTCATTCGCGTCTCGGGGTCCTAAAATGTGGAACGCCTTGGCTTAGAACATGAGGGGGTGTACCTCACTAATGCAGTTCAGCAAATTCCTAAAAACATGACTTTTTTTAACGCAGGTTAATTTATCTTTGCCTCTGTAGTGCTTAGAGCCAGGAAACCCGATTGGTAGCTGCGCGCTTTACAGATGGCAAAAGACACATAAAAGGTAATTTCTGCATTCAGTTATGCAATATGTTTTTTCTAGTCTATCTACTTAGTGGATTATGAAAATGGTGGACTTTTCTCTATTCCTATTTTGCAAACTCTATTGCCCACTACATAACATGCTGTTTATTTACTTGAGGAAGCAGTTGTAGGTCAAATGACTCACAATGTGTTTTGTGACTTTGAGAGGAAAGACGCTGAGTTTTAGTGAGAGGGGTGTGCTGGGTTCCTGTACATGTGGTTCAATAAATATTTCGCTTCCGCTCTGCACACTTTTCTTGCTTGCTTTACTCCAGAAAGATCAGTTAATACTAGGTTAAAATCATACCCAACCTAGGGAAATGCATTTTGTCCTGTAGACCTGTCTTACAGCCCAGTCCAGTTTCAGTTTTTCTGTTACATTGTCTGACCCATGATCCCTTTTTTATTTTAGAGGACATAGCTTGTTCACGTTGTCTCTTAGGGGCCGATTAGGATGGCGGGCCCCTAGTGGTGCTGGGACCGGCTGCCAGTGGTGCGGAGGTCCCATACCGGGGATTAGGATGCCACTGCGGCAGTGGCATCCTCCATTCCCAGCATTGTCATGCACAAGGTGACAGGCACCTCGTGGTGCCTGCCACCATGTCCATGACAATATGGTAACCCACATGTGCACCCCCCAGCCCCCAATACCCTGGGGGTACGCAACGGGCCCCCGTAAGAGAATTTCGCATGCATTTCCTTGGCGGCATTGCCGCCACGGAAAGGGATGTTTCCACCCCATGCTAATATGGATGGTGGTGTCTAGCAGACACTGCCACCATATTAAACCCTTTTCCACCCGGTCGACTTGTTGACCGGGCGTAAAAGCGGCGGACGGTTTTCCTGTCCATCGCGGTACACCCCCCATACTAATATGGCGGGGGTAAATGGATGGCGGGTGGGGAAGTATGTAGGGCGGATCGCCACCCCCATGCGGGCGGTGGTGGCCTGCCCTTTATCCTAATGGACCCCCTAGTTTGAACTCAGCAATGGTTATAATAATTATAATTTTATTCCCAATAAGTTTTATGGAATGATTCACTAGGTACAAATTCAGTCTCAGCGTATAATTCAGTCGTCCTGCCTGCTGCTCGTCTGTCTTTAACAAGCTCTTCAATAAACATGTTCATATTGTCGTAATCTTAAACCGGATATTAGGAAATCGCTCTCAAACACACTCCTTCTCTCTGTGACTGAAAATCAGTTTGCATCTTGATGATGGTTTAAAAATTCCCATCACACCCCATTCAGTTGTTCAGCATGTTTTAAGTTGCTTAGCCAGCTACTGAGATGAACATTTATCATATTTCTAATGATGTTCCTGCAGAGGAAGGAAGCCAAGAACACATTCACAATCAGGTATTCACTTCATAACGGTATGATTTCGCTGATTGCCAAGTCTTGTTAAACTATTTTTTTTATATATGAGAAGTATTTTTAAGCCTGACAAGGACATTTGGTGTGTATCAGGTTCTCCATACAGAAATTGGATCACATCAATTACTGACTGTCACTCCAGGCCTGCCCTTGATATCAAGTTAAAAGTATCCCTGTATGTGCTGTCTGCGTTAATAGGAAGGTTTCTTGATACCTTCCAGCAATATATTAAAAGATAAGCACAGTAGTTGCACCCTAGAAAAGGCATATATTAATAAATTGCAATTCAAGACAATCAGTTGTGGTGTTTGTAACTTTATTATTGTAATATCTTTGCATTATATGTCCCTCATGTTGTTATATCATTACCTGCATATTCCCTTTTTGTCCCTCTTCTGTTCCCATCACCTTCCCTTGTGTTGTGCACATGCATCCCACGTGCAGTATTAGAAAGTTGGCGAATTTGACAGTTGGGGCAATAGACAGGAGGAGGTGTTCTGAAGGAAGTGGTGTAGCTGAGTGGTAATAAGCCCTATGTACCACTTATGCAAATATATGACTTTAAAGCGCAAGCCATAACTGTGCATTCTTTTACAACAAGGTTTTTACAACGCAAGTACCATTACATTGCATGTTTCTACAAAGCATCCCATTACAATGCAAAATAATGTTAATGTATTAAATAATCCATTACAACACCAAAATGTACAATGCATACAAGTACAATGCATAAAATTACAATGCATTTAAAAAAGAAATGTACAATAAACCCCTGAGATGAGATGCAGCGAAAATAGGGGTTTTGGGTGGGGTAGTGTATGAAAACACGGTTATTTAAAATTAGTACGAAGTATTACAATTAATACTCAAGTACTAACATTAATACTCAGGTATGTATTTCATTTATAAAATGTTATACTAGGCACTGTGATGGGATGCAGACAAATGTGTTTTGGGTGGGGTAGTGTATTAATGCACAGCATTTTAAAGTAGTTCTATTTTATTTATTAATACGTGAGCATTAAAATGAATACTTGTGTATTTTTTTCTTCTCTTGGACAATAAAAACATTTCTTTTGTTTTGCAATTGGAAAAAAGACACGTCCTGGTCTTTAATGCTGGCGGGTACAATTGGGAGGAAATATATATATATATATATATATATATATATATATATATATATATATATATATATATATATATATATATATATATATATATATTCACTGAAAAAACCATAGGTTATAGACCATATATAGTTAGGAATTAGCATTTAAAAAACCTTATTTTACTCACACAAAACCATTGAAATTCCATATATAGTTAGTTGCACTAACTATATATCGCGCACCTGCAATCCACTGCTGATGATGTCACATATTACATCATTCATGACATGGTCAGTGACATCACTGATGACATCACTGATGACATCTCAAATGACATCACTGATGACATCACTGATGACATCTCATTTGACATCAATGACCACATCACTGATGATATCATTCATGTGACAATACAATGCATCTCCTCACATTTTAATATAACCTCTGTTTCACCCAGTGTTAAATACAGAATATAATTTTTGAAACCATTGACACACCAATACTAGTTACTACATACGCACTCACTGATTCCTACGTCTACACACACCTTCACTCATTCACCCATACTATCATTCATACATACAATCACTCATCTTTACAACACTATCATATGCACTCATACACCTATACAGACACTCACAGTCTGCCACTCATCCATGGAGTTACTCACACACCTAGTCAGTCCTGTAAAGAATCAATGACACTTCCATTTTCTTGTCTATACAGTTAAACATAGAGCACCTTACATTTTCAAACATATACTAACACATACTTACCTTGTTATACAATCATTGATACAAGTACACATTGATCTGCACAGAGTCACACACCTCCCAGCCAGCCACACACACACTCAGTCTCCCATACAAATACTTGGACAATCAATCAGTAACCCATATAGTTAATCATATAGCTACTGATCAAAACATGCAGCAGTTTACAGAACAACAGACATAATGATGCACAAATTAAGACACTTTAGTCACTAACCCATGCACTCAGTGAGACACATTTAATCACTCACTCATGCATTCAGTCATGCACCTACTAAATCCTTTGTCCAGACACTTATACTTCCACTCATTCTTCAATATGTAAGACACATTTTAACTTTACAGAAACATACAGTCACTGGATGTTGTCATCAGTGATGTCATCAGTGATGTCATTTGAGATGTCATCAGTGATGTCATCAGTGATGTCACTGACCATGTCATGAATGATGTAATATGTGACATCATCAGCAGTGGATTGCAGGTGCGCGATATATAGTTAGTGCAACTAACTATATATGGAATTTCAATGGTTTTGTGTGAGTAAAATAAGGTTTTTTAAATGCTAATTCCTAACTATATATGGTCTATAACCTATGGTTTTTTCAGTGAATTTTCAAGGTTTTGTAAATGCTAATTCCTAACTATATATGGTCTATAACCTATGGTTTTTTCAGTGAATTTCAATGGTTTTTTAATAGCAAATATCATAAGCTGTCGAATGTCAAGTACGTGGTAAGTGAAAACATTTTCGTGTTTATGCACACTGATCTGCTTTGAATGGTGCCCCCCCCCCTCATTTCTATTAGGAGTACTCTCTCTTTGCAGATAGTGAAAGGTAGTTAACGCAGGTCTTTGCCCCCATTGTAATCCGTCGTGCCTGCTTCTCTCTCCATTTGATTCATTGTTATCCAAGTATTTACTGTTTTAGAATTAGTTCTCTTTGGTTCATTCTCTATTTACAAACAAACACAGAGTCGCAATACTCTGTTTAGTCTTTGCAGATAACGAAAAATCGTGTAAAAAAAAAGAAAAAGAATCGAGCAAAATCAGTAGGCCACTAATGGGATCTCTTTTTGACCTCGCAAAAATAGAAACATTAGGAACAACCCCTCATGACAAATACAAAACTAGTGAGATGAACTGAACTCCACACAATGATGGCTGCAAAACAGCTCGGCTCCGCCACCCACCCCGCCCAAAATAACGATAAAGAACGGCTGCCATGATTGGTTGCGGAATGACCACGACGGAGCTACGAAATGGTGCTGCTCTCATGCTAACCCCAGCTTCAGTCTGAAACATCCAGAAACACTGTAGACTACCAATTCGATCAGTTCCGGTAGCGCCCCAATGTAACCCGGTAGAGAAGAACTAGCCCTCCCCTCTTTGACTGATGGTTCTTGTTGCCTGTCCCTTCTGTTGTCATTTAACAGAACTATTTAGCCTGCTGAAAGGGGTTGTGTTCCGACCGCTGGTTGGTGGAGACATTTTGACTATATTCTGTACCTGCGTTGTCGCGTAATGCGTCATATGACGCGCCGCGTTAGCGCATCCGGAAGTCATCCGGGGCGCGCAGCGCGTAACGTAAGCATAACAAGTCATGTGACTTGTTAATAAAACTTTTCATTGGTTCATTTTACTTTTCTTATTGTAATGATGAAAGGCTTGATCATATGACCTAAAAATTACGCTTTTCATTACTTCCGAACATTATTTTTTCTTAAATATATGTTATAATGTTCCAGGCTAATGTACTTTCCCGGAAATTTTACAACTGTCCTGCAAGTAAAATATATTCTTTTTTCGAGAAAAAGAGCGTTTCTTCGTCCCATGACGGAGCCGTTGAGCAAAAGAGGGTCGCCCTGCTGTCTTAGTCGCCGATACGCCTGAATATGAGATTCTTATCGATCACTTTATGTTGCAGGAATAGAAAACACAACAGCCCTTGACCATTTATCTTTACTGCGTTCCTTCGTATTATACCTTTTACCCTTCATGTAATTGGTCTGCTTTATTTCACTTGCCTTTTAATGATTCTAAAACAGTGACTATTATTAAAAACTTTACCAATGTATATACTACTACCATGTTTTCTTTTAAAAACCTTTATTGTGAAAATTTCATTATACAAATACGAGCCTATAACCACGTGGGCCGGCCACGGAGCAAACTGTAATCGTATATGATGAATAGACATTTACACTGTAGAGGAACGTAACGGGCGGGCCATTAGGTTGCAAAAACTAAGGTGTCTAACAGTTACGGAATCGGTGGACGTACATTTTATAATTAAAATACGACAGGGCCAGTTACAATAAAATTATCTAGATATACATTTGCGGGCAAGTACCATGGGTGACGTTAATTCGAACTTTCAACAGTACAGTAATCAATAACACATCAGAACTTAATATCAATAGGGATGTCGAAATATTCAATCAATTCTCGTCCCCGCCCGCCATGTGCTTCAAAACTGCATACGTATCTCGTGATTTCAAGGTTCTGCAACCAGTACACAACAAGGAGTTACGAGTCCCATTTATTCTGGCGCCATTTTGGGCGAGGACGGGCAGGTCCAGGATATAGTCAAAATGTCTCTACCAACCATCGACTATGATGATGTTCATATGCTGTATTTATTAGAGTAACACTCAGATGTCCACATGAAATAAATTTGCCACAATCTAAACATGTCATTTTAATCTTTCCAAAGTTCTTCTAAATATTTGGGACCGTTTCCCTTGCCTCTGAAGCTCTCAGTGCCACTTCTTTGATGAATGTACTAGCAGGTCAGGGGTTCTCCTCCAAATCTCTCTTTTATGCAGCACTATAATTAATTGTTGCCACCTCTCCATATGACGATGCATGGTATAGTTACCACAACTATATTTTTTTTCGGTTCCTCTAGAGAGTTCATCGTGGCAGATGAAGCGTGTAACGTACCGGGCATTTACCTTTTTTTGCATGTACAGGAAAGGAAAAAAAAATCGAGCGTCCGAGTTCTAAGGTGTCCCAGGGCCATTTTAGTGGACCAGGCCCAAATCCAAAGAACAGGCCGCCATTTTGAGAGTCCTGTTGCAGCCGCCTGTCGCTGTAGCATCAAGAGCAGCCGAAACTCAGCTGAATGGCAACTGAAACGGTAAAGGGGCGCCCCACTACAGCAGACGAGCCAGGCCCAAATCCAAAGAACTGCTATCTCACAGGCTAATGGGGCGACCCACGCCGAGTTTCAGCATTGTAGGATGACCACACAAGTACAGCAACTTGCTAGACATCACCTCGGTGCCATCCGGATCTCGGCGCCCCACTGCAGATGAAGTGCCTCTCAACTATGAAACCACCACGGTGACATCCGGATCTTGGCGCGTTGTGCTGCCTTCGGCCTATTCGCACATCGGTCCGCTACTGACGCCATCTCACAGGCTAATGGGGTGACCCACGCCGAGTTTCAGCATTGTAGGATGACCACAGCAACTTGCTAGACATCACCTCAGTGCCATCCGAATCTTGGCATCTCAACGCCTAGTGGTATCTTCCATACAAAAAATATTGTTACGCTGCCTTTGGCCCCATTCGCACACCAGTCCGCAACTTAGACATCACCTCGGTGCCATCCGGATCTTGGCATCTCAGCGCCTTGTGGTGTCAGTCAGAAAATATTGTTGTGCTGCCTTCGGCCTATTCGCAAATCCAAAGAACTGCTATCTCACAGGCTAATGGGGCGACCCACGCCGAGTTTCAGCATTGTAGGATGACCACACAAGTACAGCAACTTGCTAGACATCACCTCGGTGCCATCCGGATCTCGGCGCCCCACTGCAGATGAAGTGCCTCTCAACTATGAAACCACCACGGTGACATCCGGATCTTGGCGCGTTGTGCTGCCTTCGGCCTATTCGCACATCGGTCCGCTACTGACGCCATCTCACAGGCTAATGGGGTGACCCACGCCGAGTTTCAGCATTGTAGGATGACCACACCAACTTGCTAGACATCACCTCAGTGCCATCCGAATCTTGGCATCTCAACGCCTAGTGGTATCTTCCATACAAAAAATATTGTTACGCTGCCTTTGGCCCCATTCGCACACCAGTCCGCAACTTAGACATCACCTCGGTGCCATCCGGATCTTGGCATCTCAGCGCCTTGTGGTGTCAGTCAGAAAATATTGTTGTGCTGCCTTCGGCCTATTCGCACATCGGTCCGCTACTGACGCCATCTCACAGGCCAACGGGGCGCCCCACGCCGACTTTCAGCATTGTAGGATGGCCACACCAGTACCACAACTTGCAAGACACCACCTCGGTGCCATCCGGATCTTGGCATCTCAGCGCCTTGTGGTCTCTTCTACACCGGAAATATAGTAGAAAATATTGTTGCGCTGCCTTTAGCCCCATTCACACATCAGTCCGCTACTGACACCATCTCACAGGCCAACGGGGCGCCCCACGCCGACTTTCAACATTGTAGGATGGCCACAGAAGTGCGACAACTTACTAGACACCACCTCGGTGCCATCCGGATCTTGGCGCGTTGTGCTGCCTTCGGCCTATTCGCACATCGGTCCGCTACTGACGCAAACTCACAGGCCAACGGGGCGCCCCACGCCGACTTTCAGCATTGTAGGATGGCCACACCAGTGCGGCAACTTCCTACACACCACCTCGGTGCCATCCGGATCTTCGCGCGTAGTGAAGCTGCAGCAGCTGCAAATAAGCTTCAGACAGTGTTACAACCGCTGCTCAGAACTCTCAACTATGACACCACCTCGATGCCATCCGGATCTTGGCGCGTTGTGTTGCCTTCGGCCTATTCGCACATCGGTCCGCTACTGACACCGCCTCACGTGCCAACGTATTTTCTCCACATTTTATACCCTATGCCGCATAACAGGTCATGTGACTTCTTTATAAAACTTTTCATTGGTTCATTTTACTTTTGGTTTCCTAATGATGGAAGGCTTGATCATATGACCTAAAAACAACACTTTTCATTGGATGAAAACTTTTTTTTCCCCCCAAACGATGAAAGCCCCACCTTGTTTCTGGATGTTTCAGACTGAAGCTGGCGTCACCATGAGAGCACCACCATCTCGTAGCTCCGTCGTGGTCATTCCGCGAGCAATCATGGCAGCCGCTCCCCACCAGAAGCCTGCAGGAGTCGGGGCCCCCAAAACTTTTGATGAATTCTCAAGGCGGAGGGGACGCTTTCGAGAATGGGGTCCAAGACCTAGCAGACAAGCGTCCGATTTCCAAGGTGTCCCAGGGCCATTTCAGTGGACCAGGCCCAAAAAGGAAACAGCCTGCCGCCATTTTGAGAGTCCTGTGGCAGCCGCCTATCGCTGCACCGCAAGAGTGGGCGCAACTCAGCTGAATGGCGGATTTTGACACAGTGGACCAAAAGCGGACGGAATGGCAACTGAAACGGTAAAGGGGCGCCCCACTACAACAGATGACACTCCACCTGGAGAGGCCCGTTCACGCCGCCTCCCCCGGGGCGCCCCACGCCGTTATTCGGAGCAGCATTGTAGGATACCAAAACCAGTGCGGCAACTTACTGGACATCACCTTGGTGCCATCGTTCTGCTGCCTTGGAACTATTCGCACAACAGTTTGCTACTGATGACCCACCCCCCGCGACGCCCCACGCCGTTATTTGCTGGGTGGCAACTTACTAGACATCACTTTTGTGTCATCTAGATTTCGGCGCGTTCTGCTGCCTTGGAACTATTCGCACAACAGTTTGCTACTGATCACCCACCCCCCGCGACGCCCCACGCCGGAAATCTGGACGTTGTGCTGCGTTGGGACTATTCGCACAGCCGACCGCTACTTCGTTGTTTTTCTCTAAAAATGTTTATATGTTATTACTATTTTTGTTTTCTTGTATATATTTATAAATTATTAAAGTTTTATAATCTTACTACTTTGTCGGAGTGCTATATATTTTTAATGTGACACATAATTGTAAAAACTTTGATGTACAAAGAGTCATCCCTGGAATCTTCCGCTTCACGCTCGGTCCCCTCCCCAATCACAATACAGGATGGTTTTCAGATAATAGCAACGCTTCTGCTGTGACGGATCTCATCGAGTGTGGGCCTTGATCTACTATAACTCCTTTGAAGACGGGTGATTCTTTACAGCTGTGGCCATAAACTACATCTGCAGGGCTAGCTGATAGCCTAGGACCGGCCTGGACAATCGGACACAGAGGAAAAGGAGTGTCAGAGGGTGCGGTAGTGAATAGGGCGAAAGGGAGGTGTCGGGCGGGCACAGGGTGTGATTCTCAGGGAAGAACAGCGCAGATGGGGGGAGGTTTATTACCCATGCATAAAACAGAGAGCGGGGGTGACCACTGCCTGGGGGAGATGCTTGCGAGGGTGGGGAGCCATGGTAAGGATCGACAGCGTTCACAGAGTGGATCTGGTCAAGGCATCTAAAATGGCTGCCGTGCACGACAAAAGTGTGGCATTTGAAAAAAGACAAGATGGCGCACACAATGTTTTTCAACAATTCCTGATTTCCTTCGAATCGAACGTTAACAGACGTTGGGGCATATTACCAAAGTTAAGCGATATTTATCCCTAACGATGCATTGCAAAGATTTTTTTACCGTCAGAAATTATCGCAGATAAACCTTGCTATTATCAAGGTTTATCGCAAATACGATAAAAAACGAGCGCAATGCATTAATGTCGCTGAAAACTCCGCGATATTCATGCATTACCGAGCTAATGCTCTTAGCCATGTTATCCACCTCCCATTGGATAACATGGCTAAGAACTGCTCAGGGCAGCTGTTACTTTTTGGAGATATTCGCGCTTATCTCGAATATTTCCAAAAGTTGATAATAGGAGATAGCGATGTTAGCGACTGTTTCCAGTCGCTAACATCTTGGCATGCCCACTTTGCATGTCATTAGTGATAAATATCACTCACATGCAAAGTGGGACCCAAGATGGTCGCTATCTCCTACTAGCCGTCGCTAACTGGTGTTAGCAACAGCTAGGTAATACACATATAATTTTATCTCCGCGAAGCGGAGCGCTGTTACAGATATATATCTTGTTTTTGAACGTTAATTTCTCAAAATGCACTGAAGCACATATATTGAGACATAGCAAAGGCACATCGGGCTACCAGTCCCTAATATTTTACCAAGTTTCGTGCAAATCCATTCAGCCGTTCGATTATTATTATTATTATTTTTTTTTGCCCCGCGGGGCCCTTTTAAAACCTCCACATCAAACCTAGGGGGTCAGCGAGGATCTACTATGCCCCCTTATGGTCATCAGCCGTTCGATTATTATTATTATTTTTTTTTTTGCCCCGCGGGGCCCTTTTAAAACCTCCACATCAAACCTAGGGGGTCAGCGAGGATCTACTATGCCCCCTTATGGTCATTTGCCCCTTCGCTTTGGCCTCCTCTTGTCTCTCGATCCTACCGAGAGACAAGATGGCGGCCGCTACGTACTGTTTGGAATGTTTACAGACACCGGAGAGCCAATCAGCTTCGCTTCGCAAAGCTCCGTAACGCGAAAAGTACGCGAAGCGGTGCGCTGTTACAGATATATATCTTTTTTTGAACGTTAATTTCTCAAAATCCACTGAAGCACATATATTGAGACCTAGCAAAGGCACATCGGGCTACCAGTCCCTACAATTTTGCCAAGTTTCGTGCAAATCCATTCAGCCGTTCGATTATTATTATTATTATTTTTTTTTGCCCCGCGGGGCCCTTTTAAAACCTCCACATCAAACCTAGGGGGTCAGCGAGGATCTACTATGCCCCCTTATAGTTATTTCCCCCTTTGTTTTGACCTCCTCTTGTCTCTCGATCCTACCGAGAGACAAGATGGCGGCCGCTACGGACTGTTTGGAATGTTGACAGACGCCGGAGAACCAATCAGCTTCGCTTCACAAAGCTCCGTTGCGCGAAAAGTACGCGTCCTGGGCCGCTGCCCAGTCCGCTGTTACAGATATATATCTTTTTTTAAACGTTAATTTCTCAAAATCCACTGGAGCACATATATTGAGACCTACAAAAGGCACATCGGGCTACCAGTCCCTACAATTTTGCCAAGTTTCGTGCAAATCCATTCAGCCGTTCGGGCTAAAAGTGAGGCCAACCGCCCTATGGAAAACTCAATGTTAAAAACACGTTTTGGGACCCCCCTTTTTTCTCGACCCCCCCTGGACGAAACCCCCCCCAATTTTCAGGGGCTGCTCAGAAACAAAATGTGCCATTTTCCTGAAAATTTCAGCCAATTCCGTCCACAAACGCCAAAGTTATTAGACATAGAATTTTCAAAAAACCCATAGAGAAAAAATCCTAACTATATATACCTACTGGCGACCGCCAGTAGGTAATATATATATTCACAGAAAAAAAACATAGGTTTTAAGGGTGTTATAGTTAGCTGGACATTTCACTCGTACAAAACCCTTGATATTCCTCGTTGTACTAACTATAACTCGCGCGCCCACAATCCACTGCTGATGATGTCACATATTACATCATTCATGACATGGTCAGTGACATCACTGATGACATCACTGATGACATCTCAAATAACATCACTGATGACATTACTGATGACTTCATCCAGTGAATGTGGTTAGCTTCCGTATTGAAATGAGTATTATATATATAGGAATCTGCATTGAAGACTCAGTGGATGAATAAGTGTCTGGATGGAGGATTTAGTAGCACTGTGATTGACTGTCTAAGTGACTAATTTAAAGTGTCTCACTAAATATATGGGATAGAGATTTAACTGTGTGAATATCTGTATCACTCTGTCTCTAATTGTGTAAACTACTGCATAAGTTGGTTACTAGCTATGGGAAACTCTATATTAGTTTTTAATTAGTTAAGTGAGTATTTGTATGAGAGAGTGATTGTGTGTGTAGTTGGGTGTGAGGTGTGTGACTGTCCAAAGATGTGTAAATAGTTGATTTAGTAGGTATATGAGGTTAAGACTGCATGTGAAAACAGTTGTTTGGGTGAGTGAATCTCTTTATGGGTGTGTTGATGAGTAAATAGATTTCTCAATGATACATGTCCAACAAAGTAGAAATATAAAAGGCAGTGTATGTGACAGTTGTATATAAATAAGTATACATAAGACACCATGATTTGTCTGAGTGTCTGTAAGGAAAACTGTATACTTGTAATAGTGATTTTATAACACACTAAGTATGAGTTACTATCTATATGAATACATTAAGTGGTGTTTGTATAAGTGTGTAGCTGAGAAAATGTAAGTATGGTCAATTGTTTCCATAAGTGAGTAGGATGACTGCATAAGTGAATAGGATGTGTGCTCGTGTGTAATGTCGATATAGGTGTATAAATATATTTAATAGCGTTCTATTGATCTTTCTCAGCATGTATGAGTAAATCTATAGGTAAGTGTTTAGATGTGTGTGTAGATCTACAAATCACTGAGTGGGTTTTTAGAAAATAGTTTTGGTGTGTCAATGGTTTAAACATAGTACTCTATATTTTATAGGGAGTGATGAAAGGTTATACTAGTGTATGATGAGGTGTATCAGACTGTTACATGGATGATGTCATCAGTGATGTCATTTGAGGTGTTATCAGTGATATCACTGACCATGTCATGAATGATGTAATATGTGACATCATCAGCAGAGGACTGCGGGCACACGAGTTATAGTTAGTACAACAATCTATAACAGAGGAATTTCAATGGTTTTGTACGAGTGAAAAGTTCAGCTAACTATAACACCCCTAAAACCTATGTTTTTCTTCCTGTGAATTTCTAAGGTTTTTTAAATGCTAATTCCTAACTATAACATGTCTAAAACCTATGTTTTTTTCAGTGAATTTCAAAGGTTTTTTAAATGCTAATTCCTAACTATAACATGTCTGAAACCTATTTTTTTTCAGAGAATTTCAAAGGTTTTTTAAATGACAATGTTTTAATGTATTAATTGTTATATTTATTTTTTCATACAGATTTACTACATTTTTTTTAACTATTTATTTTTAGATATTTCATTTTTTAAATTACATTACATATTTTTAATATCAATTAAAAAAAGTTTTAAAAAATATTGAAATTCTAGTATTTATTTTTATATTTTATTAAATACATTTATATTATTTTCTTTATTGTTTTTTTTTCAATTTTTTTGGGGGAGACTCACACCTAAAGCGTACCTTTCTCGATCACTGCGCGGAACCTAGCCGCCATTTTTGGATTGTTGGGTAGGATCCGCATAGGGTGTGCGATGAGTGCATATTTTCGTGTGGGATCGCTATGCGACCGGTACGCGACTCCAAGCGCATACACGACATATACGTACTTTACACAACACACGCGCGCTTCCTCGTGACGTCATATACGTGTTCAAAGCGGTGGGTGCGCAACTCTCGCAAAATATTTTAATGTCTAAAAAGATGTATATGCATTTAATATAAATATTAAAGCAATACATCTGAGGTAATCATAAAAATAATATTCTTTTACTTTTAATAAACCTATATTACTTTTAAATGCAATTTCGCGTAGTTGCGTTGGGTGCGTGCTGCCTGTGCGCACGATGCGCGGATCCCATGTGACCTGAAAGAAAGAGATTTGATTGGTTCATAACACTTCCTATTGTAACTATTAAAGGACCCCATCTATTTCAATCATTCTTCTTAGCCCTTCTTTGGAGGAATAACTCTACTGAGAAGAACATTTTGGGGGGTAATTGCACACCTGCTATTCCTTTTCATTGGAAAACAATGGCTTCAGGACAGCAGCCACCATCTGAATCTGAGCACTCTTCGGATGATGGATTTGTTTAAGAACCTGCACGCCCTGAGAGATACACCTCAGTGGTGTGGATTTTTTTTTTCGATACCTGAGGGACAAGTGAGCGCAGTGAAAGTCACCTGCAAGATCTGCAAAAGGAACCTGTCAAGAGGTGACCCCACGAAAAAGTACTCTTGCAGGACCGCAAGTATGCTAAAACATCTGAAGATTTGTACAAGGAAGGGGTTTGGCCCAGCGAAGTTAAGGAGGGAAGGTAGGGCCGATTAACAAGAGCAAACGAAGGGAATGTACCTCCACCACCAATATTTTGAAAAATTATTTAAACAGAATAAACGGAAATCAATACGTGTATCCTAGCCATCTATTTAGGCTAATTAGTTTTAATTATTCAACATATTTAAAAAAACAAGAGGGACATGTAGTCTAGTTACATGTATTTGTGCAATTAATTTGTGGTAATTATTATTTTTGTCTGTATGTATTGTTAGTGTAACTTCACTAAAATGGATTCTCTGTCGAGTAGACTACATGTCCCTCTTGTTTTTTTAAATATGTTGAATAAATAAAACTAATTAGCCTAAATAGATGGCTAGGATACACGTATTGATTTCCGTTTATTCTGTTTAAAACATCTGAAGAAGCAGCACTCTGTGAACCTGGCAAAGGAGGAATGCAGAAGACTGAGTGAAAACCCTCCAGCTGCAGTTGCAAGCACCTCTGCTACTGCTTTGTCGTCACAACATCTAGACATACGTCCACAGTTTGCCCAAGTCAAAACACACTGTATTAAGTGCAACAGATTGCTCTGTTAAGAAGAGCAGTCAGTGGATTTGATTTGCAGAGCACAAGAGAACCATCAGTGCTAGAGTTTTGCTTTTTTTGTTTTTCCCTGAAGTTCATTGTTTTGTTCCTCCAGTCCTCTTTTTATTTCCTTTTGAAATCAAAAAATTGTTCAGAAAAGCACAGAAAAATAAAAAACAAAAAAAGTTTTTTTCAGAACTAACTTCTCTGGTTAAAAAAAGAGCTATATTTGTATGATAGTATGTGAAAGTTTAGATGAATGTATGTGTACTGCATAATTGACTGAAAGAATGCATTATTAGTGTATGGTGAAAATATAAGTGCAGAACTATAAGGAAGTGCTGCAGGATGACGCTGTAAGCTCTTTACCTGCAGTGTGCTGTGGTACTTCCGAAGCACAGGGATGCAACATATGTACATAAATATGTTCTATGCTTCCCTCTGCACAGCTGCTTAAACTGCAGCCATGTGGTGACACAGGCACCCTTGTACCATGATGTAAGGATATCTGTGTTGTGTGGAGTATGTTTTTGTGCAGGAAGGCACACCTTCCAGCACAAAAACAGTCAGAGAAGGCATTTTTCTCCTTGAATGTAAGCTGTGCATTGTAGCATATATTGAAAGAAAAAACAAGAGAAATGAAAACAATTCTCCTTGTTGTACCTTGCTACACCAATTGGAGGATGTTGCAGCATTCACACACATGTCCAAATTTATGATTTCTGATAAATCTGGAGATTTATCTGGAGTTTTCTGTAGATAACCGGTGATTACTTTAATTAAGTGACTTTTTCCTGTTCCAGCTTGTCCACTCACATACATTCAAATAGATTGAAATGATGTGCATGTGCATTCTTTCTTTTCATGAAGAAATCCATGGTCAATCTGTTGTCTCACTTGCTGATATATTTCTTTCTGTTCAACATTTAGTTGTTCTTCCAAGTTTGCTAAGTCCATAATATCTTCTTGAGCTTGATGCATTGCTGTTTCCACCTCATTCATGGTGATTGCTGCTTCATTTTCAACAATTGGATGTCCTAGTGGATCTTGACTCAGTAATTCCAATTCTGAACGCCACTGTTTGAACAGTTGCAAAAGTGCTAAATAGTAACATTCCCTTTTATCAGGAGTGTCGCAACTCAGTTTCCTGTGATTAATTACATTTTTTTTTCTTTTGTTTCACCAAACATCCTTCGGAACCAATCACTGCATATTTTCCATCATTGATATTTTCTGTAGTATTCTGTTTAAACGTAACCCTGGGCGAAGCACTACACTACACTCGCGAGCTGCACGTAGCACAGTGCAAACACGCGTAGCGCAGCGGTCATTTTTTGCTTGTTCGCGGTCCTCAACGTCATGTTCGCGACCGCGAGCAAGCACAATGACATCCCGGCGAGACTCTCAACGCGGGGAGGTCAGGCTTCTCATTGCGAGTGGTCGTGCATGCTCGCGACCGCTCACAATGAAAAACTACCAGTTCGCGTTAAGAAAGCTGCCACTCGAGTAAAAATCTACTCGAGCAGCAGAAAACTACAGCTCGCACTGTGCAAGATGCCGTTTCAATGATTGCACAGTGCCGGATGCTTGTTCGCACTGTGCAATCATTGAAAATGCATCTTGCACAGTGCAAACATGCTACTACGCAGCTCGTGTAGTGCTACGTGAAGTTCGCGTAGTGATAAGTGCACTTCACGTAGCTTCGCGTAGCGCTACTTCACGAACTACGCCCACCCCTAATGTTAGCAAGACACACCACAAGGGCATTTATTGAGTGGTAATGCTTCCTATTGCGGTAGGCCTGCTCCTGAGCCTGTGGTGGCACCAAAGCCACATGTGTACCATCAATGGCCCCAATGACATGTGGCATCCCTCCCAGGGCATAAAATTCACCCTTGACATCTCTCAACTCTTCAGGAGTAGGAAATTTGATGAATTCATTAATGTGCTCTAACGTGGCAGCTAAGACATCACGTAGGACACGGCTGAACATGGTTTGGGACATACCCCCCACATCTGCAATGGTAAATTGAAACATACCTGTGGCAAAAAAATAAAAATATAGGGCTACCATCACCTTTAGCTTTGGTGTCAGCGCAGTTGGATACCTGTGTCGTGGTTGGAGATGTGGTTCCAGCCTGTCTGTCAAGTCCTGAATCAAATCTTGAGTGAATCTGTAACGTCGGATGCAATCACGTTCCCTCATGGTCTCCAAGTCAGGAAAAGGCCTTGGTAGAGGCGGTGCACTGCAGGACATATTTGGAAAGAATGGAGAACAACTGTCAGCCAAAAACTATTCCAATGTACATAGCACATGCAACACTGATACTACACATCAAGATACTATGGGTTGTGGTGTAAGCAATACATCCTGGACACATATGCCAGCTTCCTGGCACTTCAAAAATAACCAAGATACATCTGTAGGTGTTGAAAAAACATTACATGCACACAAAATAACTGCTGGACTGCTCTGAGTGAGCAGAGCAAGATATCACTGGAGTGACACACATCACCAGACCTGCATTAGAAGGTTGTCATCCAATACAGACAGCTGACTGCAAGGCACAGACCCAGGTAACATGGAATGTCTATTGGACATATCATACAACTTGCTAATGAGGTGTGCATGTGACAACGCAACACCACAGCAATTATCACGATGCAGACATGTATGCATGGGGATCAATGATGTATGATGCCATCAGACCCAAAAGCCATTGAAAAAGCACAAGTGCCATGGTGTGCGTACATGCAAAACCATTTCTGTCACAACACAGACCCATTATAGATGCACCAACAACACATGCATTTTACGGAACACAAACAGCAAATTCAATCTTTAAAATTACACACACATTACATTATTACATAGGAACCTGATGAGCGCCAAATTGTCAAGTGAAAAAGTGCCACGGTCCCTGGCATCATGAGACAGGTTCCGGAAGTGATGACTGTGCCATCCATGTGTTGATGTGCATGACAGTGGAAAGGTGATGTGTACCACATAGTGCCCCATCACACATCACATGTCTCAACAGGTCATCACACATCAATTGTGCAATATGAACTGATTTCCGGTGCTATATCAGTGCCTGGCACACCTAGGGCATGCTCATGTAATTATGCAATGACAAGAACCTGATAGACATCCTTGCATTAACCATACTGCTACATCACTGCCATGTGTGCGCTTCGCATCACTATTGTAATGCTGCCATACGTGAGCATGTGCAACGTACCATCCCCCTGCTTTGACTCCAGCTGTGTAAAATGCAACCTACCCCTACATTCACATCAGCGTGTGAAACGCACTGTGTAAAACGCACCGTACCCCTACATTCACATCAGCGTGTGAAACGCACTGTGTAAAACACACCGTACCCCTACATTCACATCAGCTTGTGAAACGCACTGTGTAAAACGCACCATACCCCTACATTGACATCAGCATGTGAAACGCACTGTGTAAAATGCACCGTACCCCTACATTTACATCAGCGTGTGAAACGCACTGTGTAAAACACATCATAACCCGACATTGCGTGCGTGTGTGCGCCTCGTTTGACTATTGTAATGGTGCCATACGCGAGCGAACCGTACCCCGACATTGCGTGCATGTGTGCGCCTTGTTTCATTATTATAATGGTGCCATACGTGAGCGAACCGTACCCCGACATTGCGTCCGTGCGCCTCGTTTCACTTTTGTAATGGTGCCATACGCGAGAGAACCGTACCCCGACATTGCTTGCGTGCGCCTCGTTTCACTATTGTAATGGTGCCATATGCGACCGAACTGTACCCGGACATTGCGTGCGTGTGTACGGGAAAACTCACTATTGTACTTGTGCCATACACGAGCGAACCGTACCTCGACATTGCGTGCGTGTGCGCGGGACGTCTCACTATTGTAATGGTGCCATACGCGAGCGAAACGTACCGCGACATTGCGTGCGTGTGTGCGCATCGTTTCACTATTAAAAAAGTGGCATTCGCGAGTGAAACGTACCCCGACATAGTGTGCACATCGTTTCACTATTAAAAAAGTGGCATACGCGACGTGAAACTCACCGTACTAGTGTGTGGATCCCAAAAAAGACAAAGGGGGCGCCTAGGCTACGAGTAGTAGGCCCAGAATGCAGCCTGGTTGTCATGGATACTGAGATTTGAGTGTGTGCTACAGGTGTCCTGCAAAAGTCAGTTTGTCAAAACTATACAATGTCGCAATGTTGTTGTGTAGCTGAAGCTCAAATTTTAAACCATGCAAATGTATGTCAGGGCCTTATGTTGAAAGTAATTGGATGAAACGTAGGATGCTAAGTAATGTGGCCTATCACACTGTACTCCTTTTACTGAAAGCCCCCCAGCAGCACTGATTTAAGGCTGCATGTGTCTGTGAGAGAGCACTTGCCTGCACAACATTGAAGTGGACCACACTGCTGCTGTCTCTGCATTCCCTGGACTCTGATTTTGCTGACCATGGAGAGGGCACCTGCATTCAGTGAGGAGGAGAACCAGGCCCTGCTGGATGCCCTCCTACCAAACTACAGCAAGCTGTATGGGAGACCAGGGGAGTAGGTGAGTGATGACTGCACTAGCTTTGACTGTGCACCTGTTGTGTGAGTGTCACTACAGCCGTTGTGTATTTGTAGATCAGACATGCAATGTGGTTTGGCAGTGAGTGCAGGGTGTGTACATTGTGTTGTCTCCAATGCAAAGCATGTTGTAGTAAAAGTGTGTTTACTCCTTACTTGCATTATGGCAACTGTGACATTAAATGCATACTGATTTACACATTCTGCTGTGGCACACCGTGCATTCTTTTCTGGCATAATTTAAAGAACTGTAATAGTGTTCACCCCAGAGAGAGAGCTGAATGTACTCACTGATGTGTATGGTTATTTTTGACTGTGGTGATTTTGTACATATGCTGTGTTTGAACTCATGGACATTGAAGAGTGTGAATGTTCCTTGTCACCTGGCTGAGTGTGTATGTGATGTTTTGCACCACAGCTGCATGGCATATGCAGCAGCTGTAGCCATCTGATGGGACAAGTATGCAGTGTTGTGTGCATGACTTGCACAGTTAACCCAACACCTGTGGCACCTCTTTGTCAAGTGTGTCATGTGCAAAGTGAGGGTTGTATACAATGTTGAGACTGACAGGCAAGTGATCTGTGCCAGGGTGAGTATGTGTGGTCTGCTGAGGGTTCGTAGGTGTAGTGGGATATGTGACAGCATGTCACGTGCTGTCCAACAGCCAGCAGTTGCATGTGTTGCACAGTGTGTGCCATGATCAGTGAGTGTGTTGAACCCCTTATGCCATCTGTTGTCTTTCTAAGGCATGTAGTGCATTTGTGTGTGCCCACTGTGCAAATTCAGATGGACAATGATTCAAGTCCTGTCAGCATCCTATGCCCTGTAAACATCACCAATGTATTGCAAGTGTGTGTCTCTGGGACATGCAGCAGGTGTAGTGATGTTGTATAACTTTCTCTTCCTGACAGGTAACTGCCTATGAGAGCGGGGAGATCTGGTCGGACATTGTCAGGGCTGTCAGGTCTGTGGGGGGCCCTCGCCGTCAGCTGATCAACATCAGGAAGAGGTGGCAGGACAACCGGTGCAGGACCCGCCGTATTGCCCGGGTCCAGCTAAAGCTGAAAGCTCCATTCCGGCATGGCGGCAGACGTCACCTCACCCCACACATGCTCCGGGTTCCGGAAGTGGTCTTTCCAGACCTCCATAGGCAGTTGCAGGACGGACAGCAGCAAGGAGGGGGTAGGTACATGTCTGTTTGTTGTGTTGTGTGTCACATGCTACTTGAGGTGCTCTGAAGCCTGTGAACACTCCCACAGTTGGGGGGTCTGGTGAGGCAGGCTATTGGTGCATTGTACTTTAAATGCACCATATTCATCTGCTGCTCTTTTCCATCCCTTTCCCTCTTCCACATGTGACCCCTGGTTTGCGTGTTTCCAATGTAGCACTTGTACTTCTAGGGTGCAAGGTACTTAGACAGCACATCGATTTGCGCATCATGTGGGAGTGTGGTCTGTGACATGTGTTGTTACCTTGCCTGTGCCACGACCTGTGCACTGTGTTTTGCATTCATATTTGTTTGCACTGATCATGAATATCAACATAGGAGTGCAAAATATATGATTCACACCATACCAGCATGCATGAGCCATGTTGCATACTCATACATGATGCACATCGTTTGCAAGATATGCATAATGACAAGACGGTTATTCATGACACAGTCAGCAATTTCCTGACCCACAGATCTGTGTGCCCACCACAGTACCCTGAAACACCCTGGCCTCCTAATCATGTGTGTCATCCAACACTGTGCCCATTCTATGTGGGTTCAGCATGGGTGTGCCTCAGTGGCATTGGTCCCTGCCATACTTTGTATTTATCATGTGTTAGCTACATCTGCATACTGTCCATGGATACATGATTTAGCTTGTGCATACTCACACTGTGTGCCTATTCTCAAGAATATGTTGCTGATTGTTTGTGATTAATATGGATTGCCAGCCACAGGAGCTGACCTTGCTGTACATTTTCTAAAGTTGCTGCTCAGTTTTTGATACCCTGATTCTGATGTTTAACTTATTGAGCAGTTTCAAACACATTAATGGAGTGATGTGGGTCTTGTGCAGGAGAGGTGTGATGGGCGTGCCTCTTTGGCCTTGTCAGTTGTGAACTGTGGATGTCATTTGTGAGTTAAAGTTATCACCATGCACTTCCCATGTGATGCTGGACAGTGCTGTCATTGGGTGCTTTACAGGCTATGTTGTTTGCTTAGAGAGATGATTGTGCCTCAAAGATTTTTGCAACATGTATGCAGCTGCGATGCTACGCTGTTTTGTCCTAGTGCGCACACTACAGGGCTCACATTTCCCATGTGGTTAAGAGTGTGTCTTTCAATGCAGCAATGATTTTGATCTTCGCAATTGCAGGCACATTAGCTTAAGCATTGTCCTGATTTTGGACATGTGGGCCACTTCACATGACAGCCAGTGTGTGTTATGTGCTAACAACTGTATGATCTGGTGATAGATGCCCCTGTGAGGAGTGACACATTTGAAGTGATGTCACATTGTTGTATGTCCCTAGGCACTCCCAACACTCATTGAGAGTTGTTAATGTTTGGAATGTGTTAATATGACAAAATGTATAGGTTACACTTATGTGTCTGCATTATAGTTGTCTCACAAGGTAGTGCACACCACACAACATGTGCAATGCTTTTGAATAAGCAGGCATGTTTTGAGTGAGGCCAGTGTTAGTGGTTAATGGTGTGCCTTGATCGACATAGACATGTCCCCACAGTGGTCTTGAGTGCTTGACACTCCTTTGCTGTCAATTGTACAGACTGATGTGTGTCAATCCATCTAGACCTCCGTTGGACCATGTATATGGTATATGGTCCACACCATTTATTTCTAACAGTGTTTCATCTTAAAGTGTTCAAGCTGTCTCAATACATTTGTCTATGTTGTTTGTGTGGATTTCCTTGTGAGAGATATTTCATTCAGGCACATACGTGTTATGTTCTGAATATGGATATTTTGCAGATGCTAAACAAGTTGATTATGTGAGTAGTCAACAAGTTGAGTGTGCAGAGTCCGAAGATGCCAAGTTTGTATGCCATTACTTTTCACCAAACACTATTTCATGGGCTCTGGGAGTGGTGTAACCCTGGGAAGTGAGGTGTGTTACTTAGCCCTGTGGGGAAACACAACTGTTTATTTATTTGTGAACTTGAGGTGGCATAACTTAAATGTATATATCAGCTCTCATTTGAACAAACAGAACCTCCTCAGTGTGACTCTCACTCAAGTTGAGGCGTGGTCTGTTATTTGGATCCTTGTGCACAAGTACCATTGTGTGTATACCAACTGTGCAGTACTAGTCTTAAGTATGTGCAGAGTTATGTTGCTGTTACTCATGATACATGCCATGATTTGCAATGTGCCCAAAAAAATTTGTGTTCATGTGTCAGATGTGTACAGGTGACTGATACATTTTTGTTTATTCTCCTTGCCAACAGCATCATCAACTGACACAGGAGGAGACATTAGCACGACCAGGAGGGGGGACTCAGCCGCAGTGCCACCAGAGCTGAGGAGTTGGAGGGAGCCAGTGGCACGGAGGGTGAGTGGAGTCAGGCGGCCGGACCTTTGGAAGGGGACACTTCGTATCATGCAGACGGCTCGGCTTCTGACTCCCAGGAGGAGGGGGAATATGCAGCGATAGCTTCTTCCACCACTGTGTCTGTCCCCACCTCCTCCAGACCCATCTCCACCCTCCCAGTTGCTCGGGTCCCTTCTGTCCATGCTGCCCCCCATGTCTCCTTCATCTCCGGCACCGCAGCCCCTGCCCCTGTCTCCCCTGCTGCCCTCAGTGCCGAGTCTATGGACCTACTCCGGCAGAATCATGTTGGTCAGACATCAATGCTGACTGTCCTCCATTGCCAAACTCAGATCTTGACACAGTTGTTGTCATTCATGGAGGGCATGTCAGCTAACATGTCTGACCAACGTCGGAGTCTAGCATCCATAGACTCCTCACTGACGGCAGCACTTGCCCTCCTGCAGCAGCCCGTCCCCCCACTCCTTCTGACCCATCCACAACCCCATCACCCTTACCTGTCCACAGAACACGCAGACACACAAGATCACACACACCAACAGACCCACCCAGGACACCACCACGGAAGTCTAGGCGCAGATCTCCAGGCACCCAATCTCAGGGGGATGCAGGCACACCCACAGGGACTGGGGTCAGACGACAGGCATGCAGACACAGTCTGCAAGACCCGGAGCCCTCTACCTCCCCTCCCATTGTGTTCCCGGGTGCAGGTGGTGGTCTGGCAGAACTTGCAGCAGTGTGCAGCCATGAATATATTTCAAGCTTTGGCGCTGCACATGCCACAGAGGAGGATTCCTTTCCCCCTGCACCCAAAACACCTACCCTTCCCTCTACTGTCCCTGCGGTGCCGGACACTGACCCAGATGATGACCCCCTGGGGTCCACAGACCTTTAACTCCATCATATGCAGGCAAGATTGGGGGTGACAACCTCCCCAAGGTTCCAAAGAAAAAGGCACTTTCTTCCGAACTGGCCATTGGCCTTCTTTGAGCCTGGACTAATTTATGGACTGAATTTCGTTTTGGAGCTGAATAAAGCATTTTATTTTTCATTCTGAAATATTACATTTCAGGTACTTGCTTTAGGTGCTGTGTGCCTAGGAGTTGGTGTCATGGTAATGTTTGAGTATTGTGAAAGATGTGTATTTTCTAATGGTAATGAGGTGGACCATGGTATTTATGTGCCATCGCAATGTAGCAGCTAACTATCTTGAGTTGTGTGTGTTCCGTTTGCCTACAGAAAATTGTCCAAAAGAGTGTCACTTCCTCAGTGACACATGAGATCTTCAGTACAGACAGTTGCACAATTGTTATGGTGACTTTTGTGCACATTTCCTTATTTTAAAGACTTTCCCTTCAGCAATGGCCATGCCTGCTCACAAATGAGTTGTGCTCATTAGTCTTTGCCATCCATGCTACTCACTTTACTTGTGTTTGTAGTATGTAGTAATGCCTTCATGGACACCATCAGCCTTTTTCACACTATGCAGATGTATGATCACAGCCTTACCCTTATGTTTGGATTTGTTATGCAGGGTATTTGAGCACAAAAAATCTCAATTTAGTGCTTTGTATCTAAGGGGTTTCAACCCTGTTCCTTCCATGAGAGAGTACATGTTTCACTACCTGGCGATTCATATCAGGCCCGGTATATACATGACAGTGTGTTTTTCCTTTTTGCTCTATTTGTTTGGTTGGCTATCACATGACTATACACTATAGCGTCATGATGGGAGGGTGTGTAGGTTGCCTGCAACCTCCATGGGTGGATATGCATTTAGGATCTGACATCACACCCACATGTGGTGTGTCACGCAGTGTGTGACAGGAATCCATCCTCCATGGAGTGGGACACTGCTATAAGTGATGTGTTGCTATGGCACTATAAGGACTGTCACAGGTTAGGGATGTAAACATACTCCCATGTAGTTGCTGTATGGTGATGATAATGCACCCCCTATAACTGGGCACTGCTGGTAGTCATATCCACCCACCCCTCCAAAGTCTGAGCACTGCTGGGAGTCCTGTACACCCACTCCTCATATGCCTGGGCACTGCTGGGAGTCATATCCACACACCACTCCTATGTATGGGCACTGCTGGGAGTCCTGTACACCCACCCCTCCTATGTCTGGGCACTGCTTTGAGACATATCCACCCACCCCTTCTATGTGTGGGCACTGCTGGGAGTCATATCCACCCACCCCTCCTATGTCAGGGGACTGCTGGAAGTCATATCCACCCACCCCTCCTATGTCTGGGCACTGCAGGGAGTCATATCCACCCACCCCTCCTATGTCTGGGCACTGCTGGGAGTACTGTACACCCACCTCTCCTATGTCTGGGCACTGCTGGGAGTCCTGTAGACCCACCCCTCCTATGTCTGGGCACTGCTGGGAGTCATATCCACCCACCCCTCCTATGTCTGGGCACTGCTGGGAGTCCTGTACACCCACCCCTCCTATGTCTGGGCACTGCTGGGAGTCCTGTACACCCACCCCTCCTATGTCTGGGAACTGCTGGGAGTCATATCCACACACCCCTCCTATGTCTGGGCACTGCTGGGAGACATATCCACCCACCCCTCCTATGTCTGGGCACTGCTGGGAGGGTATACAACCTTTACCACGCAACTTTTACCACGACCTACCATTACCACGCAACTTTTACAACGCAGGACCCTTTACCACGCATACCATTACAACGCTGGTATTTACAACGCAGGTACTTTTACAACGCATACCATTACAACGTAAGTATTGGTAAGTATATAATTTTATTTAAAATATTTTAGGTTTGGGTTTTGGGTAAATGGGTATTTTTAGGGTTCAGGGTCAGTTTTCAGTTTTTGGGTAAAGGGGTATTTTTAGGGTTCAGGGTCAGTTTTCAGTTTTTGGGTAAAGGGGTATTTTTAGGGTTCAGGGTCAGTTTTCAGTTTTTGGGTACAGGGGTATTTTTAGGGTTCAGGGTCAGTTTTCAGTTTTTGGGTACAGGGGTATTTTTAGGGTTCAGGGTCAGTTTTCAGTTTTTGGGTAAAGGGGTATTTTTAGGGTTCAGGGTCAGTTTTCAGTTTTTGGGTAAAGGGGTATTTTTAGGGTTCAGGGTCAGTTTTCAGTTTTTGGGTACAGGGGTATTTTTAGGGTTCAGGGTCAGTTTTCAGTTTTTGGGTACAGGGGTATTTTTAGGGTTCAGGGTCAGTTTTCAGTTTTTGGGTAAAGGGGTATTTTTAGGGTTCAGGGTCAGTTTTCAGTTTTTGGGTACAGGGGTATTTTTAGGGTTCAGGGTCAGTTTTAAGTTTTTGGGTACAGGGGTATTTTTAGGGTTCAGGGTCAGTTTTCAGTTTTTGGGGTACAGGGGTATTTTTAGGGTTCAGGGTCAGTTTTCAGTTTTTGGGGTGCAGGGGTATTTTTAGGGTTCAGGGTCAGTTTTCAGTTTTTGGGGTGCAGGGGTATTTTTAGGGTTCAGGGTCAGTTTTCAGTTTTTGGGGTACAGGGGTATTTTTAGGGTTCAGGGCTGGGTTTGGGTTTTGGGGTTCAGGGGTATTTTTAGGTTTTAGGGCTGGGTTTGGGTTTTGGGGTACAGGGGTATTTTTAACATATATATTTAAAAATGAATAATTAAATATTAACATAAATAATTAAAATATTAAATATTAAAATAATAATTTATTAATTTAAAAACATATTATTAATAATTATTTTACCATATTATTTACTTACCTATACTTACGTTGTAATGGTATGCGTTGTAATAGTACCTGCGTTGTAAATACCAGCGTTGTAATGGTATGCGTGGTAAAGGGTCCTGCGTTGTAAAAAATGCGTGGTAATGGTCTGCGTGGTAAAAGTCCGCGTTGTAACGTCATATATCCTGCTGGGAGTACTGTACACCCACCCCTCCTATGTCTGGGCACTGCTGGGAGTCCTGTACACCCATCCCTCCTAAGTCTGGGCAATGCTGGGAGTCCTGTACACCAACCCCTCCTATGTCTGGGCACTGCTGGGAGTCATATCGACACACCCCTCCTATGTCTGGGCACTGCTGGGAGACATATCCACCCACTTCTCCTATGTCTGGGCACTGCTGGGAGACATATCCACCCACCCCTCCTATCTCTGGGCACTGCTGGGAGTCCTGTACACCCACCCCTTCTATGTCTGGGCACTGCTGGGAGTCCTTTAAACCCACCCCTCCTATGACTGGGCACTACTGGGAGTCATATCCACCCACCCCTTCTATGTCTGGGCACTGCTTGGAGACATATCCACCCACCCCTCCTATGTCTGGGCACTGCTGGGAGTCATGTACCCCCACCTCTCCTATGTCTGGGCACTGCAGGGAGTCCTGTACACCCATCCCTCCTATGTCTGGGCACTGCAGGGAGTCATACCCACCCACCCCTCCTATGTCTGGGCAATGCTGGGAGTCCTGTACACCCAGCCCTCCTATGTCTGGGCACTGCTGGGAGTCCTGTACACCCACCCCCCCTATGTCTGGGCATTGCTGGGAGTCATATCCCCCCACCCCTCCTATGTCTGGGCACTGCTGGGAGTACTGTACACCCACCCCTCCTATGTCTGGGCACTGCTGGGAGTTCTGTACACCCACCCCTCCTATGTCTTGGAACTGCTGGGAGTCATATCCACCCACCCCTCCTATATCTGGGCACTGCTGGAGGTCCTGTACACCCACCCCTCCTATGTCTGGGCACTGCTGGGAGTCATATCCACCCACCCCTCCTATGTCTGAGCACTGCTGGGAGTCCTGTATACATACCCCTCCTATGTCTGGGCACTGATGGGAGTCATATCCACTCACCCCTCCAATGTCTGGGCACTGCTGGGTGTCATATCCACCCACCCCTCCTATGTCTGGGCACTGCTGGGAGTCATATCCACACAACCCTCCAATGTTTGGGCCTGCTGGGAGACACATCCACCCACCCCTCCTAAGTCTGGGCACTGCTGGGAATCCTGTACACCCACCCCTCCTATGTCTGGGCACTGCTGGGAGTCATATCCACTCACCCCTCCAATGTCTGGGCACTGCTGGGTGTCATATCCACCCACCCCTCCTATGTCTGGGCACTGCTGGGAGACATATCCACCCACCCCTCCTATGTCTGGGCAATGCTGGGAGTCCTCTACACCCACCCCTCCTATGTATGGGCACTACTGGGAGTCATATCCACCCACCCCTCCTATGTCTGGGCACTGCTGGGAGACATATCCACCCACCCCTCCTATATCTGGGCACTGCTGGGAGTCATATCCACACACCACTCCTATGTCTGGGCACTGCTGGGAGTCCTGTACACCCACCCCTCCTATGTCTGGGCACTGCTGGGAGTCCTGTACACCCACCCTCCTATGTCTGGATGCTGCTGGGAGTCATATCCACCCACCCCTCCTATGTCTGAGCACTGCTGGGAGTCCTGTGCACCCACCCCTCCTATGTCTGGGCACTGCTGGAAGTCATATCCACCCACTCCTCCTATGTCTGGGCACTGCTGGGAGTACTGCACACCCACCCCTCCTATGTCTGGCCAACGCAGGGAGTCATATCCACCCACCCCTCCTATGTCTGGGCACTGCTGGGAGTCCTGTACACCAATCCCTCCTAAGTCTGGGCACTGCTGGGAGTCCTGTACACCCACCCCTCCTATGTCTGGGCACTGCTGGGAGTCATATCGACACACCCCTCCTATGTCTGGGCACTGCTGGGAGACAGATCCACCCACCCCTCCGATGTCTGGGCACTGCTGGGAGTCCTGTACACCCACCCCTTCTATGTCTGGGCACTGCTGGGAGTCATATCCACCCACCCCTCCTATGTCTGGGCACTGCTGGGAGTCATGTATACCCACTTCTCCTATGTCTGGGCACTGCAGGGAGTCCTGTACACCCACCCCTCCTATGTCTGGGCACTGCTGGGAGTCATACCCACCCACCCCTCCTATGTCTGGGCAATGCTGGGAGTCCTGTACACCCAGCCCTCCTATGCCTGGGTACTGCTGGGAGACATATCCACCCACCCCTCCGATGTCTGGGCACTGCTGGGAGTCCTGTACACCCACCCCTCCTATGTCTGGGCACTGCTGGGAGTCATATCCACCCACCCCTCCTATGTCTGGGCACTGCTGGGAGTACTGTACACCCACCCCTCCTATGTCTGGGAACTGCTGGGAGTTCTGTACACCCACCCCTCCTATGTCTGGGAACTGCTGGGAGTCATATCCACCCACCCCTCCTATGTCTGGGCACTGCTGGGAGTCCTGTACACCCACCCCTCCTATGTCTGGGCACTGCTGGGAGTCATATCCACCCACCCCTCCTATGTCTGGGCACTCCTGGGAGTCCTGTATACATACCCCTCCTATGTCTGGGCACTGCTGGGAGTCATATCCACACAACCCTCCTATGTCTGGGCACTGCTGGGAGACACATCCACCCACCCCTCCTATGTCTGGGCACTGCTGGGAGTCCTGTACACCCACCCCTCCTATGTATGGACACTGCTGGGAGTCATATCCACCCACCCCTCCTATGTCTGGGCACTGCTGGGTGTCATATCCACCCACCCCTCCTATGTCTGGGCACTGCTGGGAGACATATCCACCCACCCCTCCTGTTAGAAAGGCGACCCCGGGGGAGGCAGAAGATGTCTGACTGACCACCCCTAGGTCCACCTCTCCATCAAGAAGTAGCCGAGCGTTACGGAGAGGCCTCCTGGGTGAGGGCCCTCTCCTAGGATCGCACCGCAGAGTAACCACACACCACAAATGGACACCACACCAGAGGTCGAGTTCGTAAGCTTTATCAGGAAGTAAAGGCCGCTGGTTCCCAGCGATATGTACAAGTAGACCGAGGGGTCTGTAAAGTCTCGAAAAAAGGGGGGTCAGGGAAGCGGGACAGTCTCGGTTGGGGTGTATGAAGGGATACCTGCGCACAGCTCTCAATCCTCGAGCCGGGGGTTCCGTGAGGTTGAGCCGCGGCAGCGCCAGCAGGCTCTCAAGATGGTTCGGCAAAGGTGGGCCGCGGCAGCGCCAGCAGGCTCCCAAGATGGTTCGGCAAAAGGTGGGCCGCGGCAGCGCCAGCAGGCTCCCAAGATGGTTCGGCAAAGGGGGGGGGCCGCGGCAGCGCCAGCAGGCTCTCGAGATGGTTCGGCAAAGGTGGGCCGCGGCAGCGCCAGCAGGCTCTCAAGATGGTTCGGCAAAGGTGGGCCGCGGCAGCGCCAGCAGGCTCTCAAGATGGTTCGGCAAAGGTGGACCGCGGCAGCGCCAGCAGGCTCTCAAGCTCTCGTCAGGTTCCAGGAAAATGAGTTTTTCTGGGGTCGGCCGTGACAGCGTCAGCAGGGCTTTCCAGTCCAGGATACAACTGTCGTCCTAATCCAGGGCTGGCCCAGATATAGGACTGGAGTCCTTTGATGTCCGGACCCTCGCGCCTGGGGGTCAGAGGGGCCGGGATGATGGTGTCCAGACACCCAGCAGGGGTTGGAGCCAGCGCCCAGGGAGGCCGGAGGGCGATCGAAACCAGGCGTCCGGGGACGGCTGGAGGGCCAATCAAAACACCCTTTTCTCCGGGATCTGTCGAGTGGCCACTCGACCACCTGGGTGGATCTTGGTGCCTCGATGTCTGGGCTGTGCTGAGGCCTGGGCCGGGGCCGAGGCCACGTGGTCGTGACGTGGTGGGCCCAAGATGGAGTCGGGCGCAGCCTCGTGCTTAGGTCGTGAGGGGCCCACGCTGGAGCCAGGTCGGTAGTGGGGGTCCGGGATGGTGGCCGGACCAGCAATGTTGGGGCGTGCAGTGTCGGGCAAAAGGGCTGCCCGATCCTGGGTGGAGGGCCGATGTCGTCCTGGACCCACCATGCGGGAGGGGTAGGACCACGCCATGAGGCCGGGTCCAACACGCGTCCCCCCCAGCTGAAGGCAGGGGAGAGTCACCCATCTTCTTGGGGATTCTCCTCGCCGAGGCGGAAAAATGTGGAGAGGCCGTCAGCATTGGCGTGGTCGTTGCCGGGGCGATGCTCCACAGTGAAGTCCATCCCTTGCAGGGAGATGGACCATCGCAACAGTTTCGGGTTCTCGCCCCGCATCTGCATCAACCACTGCAGGGGCCGGTGGTCGGTCTGGACCCGGAAGTGGGTGCCGAAGAGGTAGGGCCGGAGCTTCTTTAGGGCCCACACGACGGCGAAGGCTTCCCTCTCGATGGTGCTCCAGCGCTGTTCTCTGGCTAGCAGCCGCCGGCTGATGAAGGCAACGGGGAGGTCGATTCCCTCAGAGTTCACTTGGGAGAGGACCGCCCCAATGCCGTGCTCCGAGGCATCGGTTTGGACCACAAACTCTCGGCTGTAGTCGGGGGCCTGGAGCACAGGGGCGGTGCACATGGCAGTCTTTAGAGTCTCGAAGGCTGCTTGGCACTCTGGGGTCCAGCACACCTTCTGGGGTAGCTTCTTGGAGGTCAGTTCTGTGAGGGGCCCCACAATGCTTCCATAGTCTTTGATGAAGCGCCGATAGTATCCTGTGAGCCCCAGGAAGGCTCGGACGGCTGTTTGGGTGATTGGGGGCTCCCAGGCCCGGATGGCGTCAATCTTGGGCTGGAGGGGAGCCACCCGGCCGCTTCCCACCTGGTGTCCCAGATACGTCACGGACCCTTGGCCGAACTGGCACTTGCTGGCCTTTATTGTTAGTCCGGCCCGTCGGAGGGCCGACAGGACCTCCCGGAGGTGGGTCAGGTGTGTATCCCAGCGGAGGCTGTACACTGCAATGTCGTCTAGGTAGGCGGCGCTGAACTCTTCTAGCCCGGCCAGCACTCTATTCACGAGTCTCTGGAAGGTTTCCGGGGCGTTTTTCATGCCGAAGGGCATCACCTTGAAATGGTAGTGGCCATCAGGGGTCGAGAAGGCTGATCGCTCTTGCGCTCCAGGGGTGAGGCCGATCTGCCAATATCCGGCCTTGAGATCGAAGGTGCTGAGGTACTTCGCAGCCCCCAGGCGATCGATCAGTTCATCCGCCCGGGGGATGGGATGGGCGTCGGTCCTGGTGACAGCATTCAGCCCCCGGTAGTCAACACAGAACCGGAGCTCCGGGGGCGTGCCAGGGGCGGCGGCTTTAGGGACCAGGACAACTGGGCTGGCCAACGGACTGTCGGAGGGTTCGACTACCCCAGCGCTAGCATCTTGGCTACCTCGGACTGGATGCAGGCCCGAACTCGATCGGGCACTCGGAAAGCTTGGTGTCTTACAGGCGGGCTGTCTCCGGTGTCTACATCGTGGACACACCACCGGGTGACTCCAGGGGTGAGGGAAAACAGATCTGCAAACTGCCCCAGCAGCTGCCGGCAGTCATGGTGCTGCTCCGGGGTCAGGGTGGAGGAGAGCATGACCCCTTCGATGGAGCCGTCCTTCTCAGTGGTGCTCATGAGATATGGCAGCGGTTCGGAGTCGTCTTCAGCTCCTTCATCGGTCGCTAACAGCAGGCTTAGTTCAGTGCGGGCAAAGTGCGGCTTGAGCCGGTTAGCGTGTAGAACCCGGAGGGGGTTCCTGGGGGACTCCATGTCCACCAGATAGGTGACGGGGCTCTTGCGCTCCACCACTCTGAAGGGCCCCGTCCACTTGTCTTGGAGGGCACAAGGTTCAACTGGGGACATGACCCAGACCTGCTGGCCCGGTTCGAATTCGATGGACGAGGCGTTCTGGTCATACCAGCGTTTCATCTCCTCCTGACTGGCTTCAAGGTTGGCTTCGGCAAGTTCCCGGAACTTCCGAGTCTGGTTGCGGAGGGTCAGGAGGTACTGGTAGACATCTGGTGGAGCACCACGGGCAGCCGTCTCCCAGCCTTCTTTTACCAGGCTGAGGGGGCCCCGGATCGGGTGCCCATACAATAGTTCGAAGGGGCTGAACCCCAGGGACTTCTGGGGTACTTCGCGGTACGCAAACAGGAGGCAAGGCAGCAGAACATCCCATTTGCATCGTAGTGGCTCCTCGAGGCCCTTGATCATTCCCTTCAGTGTTCGGTTAAACCGCTCCACAAGTCCATTTCCTTGGGGGTGATACGGGGTGGTGAACTTATATGTGACCCCGCACTGTTGCCACAGGGATCGCATATACTTGGAAATAAAGTTTGTGCCCCGATCACTCACGACTTCTCGGGGGAAGCCGACTCTGGAGAAGATCCCCATTAGGGCTCGGCCTACTACTGGGGCCGTGATGGTTCAGAGGGGGATGGCTTCCGGATATCGGGTGGCATGGTCTACCAGCACGAGGATGAAGCGGTGCCCTTGAGGGGTGCGGGGGTCCAGGGGCCCCACGATGTCTATCCCCACTCGCTCGAAGGGGGTGGTGACCACGGGAAACGGCTGGAGCGGGGCTTTGACTTTCCCCCCGCTCTTCCCTGCTTTCTTGACAGGTGGGGCAGGATCTGCAGTGATTGTGCACATCGTTGCGCATTTTCGGCCAGTAGAAATGAGTCACCAGGCGGCTGTAAGTTTTGTCCTGCCCCAGGTGCCCGGCGAGGGGCACATCATGTGCTAAGTTCAAGAGGAAGTCTCGAAATCGGAGGGGAACGACCAGCACCCGGCTGGCCCCTAGTTCGGCAATCTTCTGTTCACTGTAGAGAAGGTCGTTGTCCCAATAGACCCAGTGGGACCCCGCAGGGTCTCCAGCGGCTTGAGTGGCGGCTTGTCGTCGAATTCCCTCGAGGGAGGGACAGGTGCTCTGTTCTTGTCGGAATTGTTCGCGGGTGGGGCCACCTTCTTGGCGCCACTGAGCTAGTTCCGGCAGGTGGCCGAGGTCGGTGATCTCCTCATGGCTGGGCCCCGGGGGGCCGGGTTCAGGGTCGGTATCCTCAGGGACGGCGGGCGGTGGAGGTGCGGGCCACTCCGGCTCCTCGATCGGGGCTTCCTCCGTGGGGGGGAGGCCCGGGCGGACATGGAGCGGGTGGTCGCACAAACCCACCCGGGACGGCCTAGCATCCCCAGATGCTCTCTCCGCTCTACGCCGGCCCAGAGGGAACTTTCAAGGTCGTTCCCGAGGAGGCAGTCCACGGGGGCATCGTCTCGGACAGTCACTTTCAGCATGCCCGACACCCCTCCCCACTCGAAGGGGATGCGGGCCATCTGGCACAAACTTTCAGAGTTGTCAGCCGACCGCAGTGGGCACAAGACGTTGGGGAGAATTTGTTCTGGGGTCACCAAGTGGCAGCGGACCGCCATCACGCTGGCTCCAGTATCCCGGAGGGCTTCGGCCCGGCGTCCATTGATGGTGACCCATTGGCGGTATTTCTGGGTGTTACCTGGGATCGGGTCTCGGGAGATCATGTCTCGATCACCCAGGCATGCTAAGATCATGGCTGCGGGCTCCCACTCGGCCTGCTCGGTGTCGTCGCCCTCTTCTTCGCCTCCCTCTGCACTCAGGGCGGCGGCCGCGATCTGGCGGCTTGGGGGACCGGTGGTGCCGGGTCGCTGGTTCATCGGGCAGAGAGGGTCGTTCGCATAATGGCCCTGTCGCTGGCATCTGTGGCACGTAACATTCGGGCGGGGCCCGGGCCTGGCTGGGGGGCCTCCCCTCCAACCCAGGGATGGCGACGGGGAGGTAGGGGATGACCCCGCGGGGGTGTCTCGGCCCCTGCTCTGGCCTCCTCCGCCGCCTCGGGGTCGGTGGTTCCCCGGGGATCCCCGGCCGTAGTCTCCCATCGGACTCCGGGGAACTCGGTTGCTCACCCATCTATCCGCCTCGACAGCGAGTTTTCGGGGCTCTGTCAATTTGCTGTCGAGGAGGTGCTGCCGGATTTCGACGAAGCAATTATTGGAAAGATGCTCCCATAGGATGAGGTCGACCAACTGCTGGTAGGTGGTGACCTGGCAGCCTCTGATCCACCCTTCGAAGGCTCTGCTGTAAAAGTTCACGTACTCCACCCAAGTGGTACCGGGGATTTTTTTACAGTCTCGAAATCGCTGGCGGTACATTTCGGGGGTGAGTCCGTAGCGAGTGAGGAGGGCGGTCTTCATGTGTTCGTACGAGGTCATCTTGGCGTCGGGGAGCTCTAGCAGGGCGTCTCCCCCCTCGTTGATGAACTTCCCCCATATGCCGGCGCCCCAGTCTTTGAGGGGTACTCGATGGGCGGTCATGGCGACCTCGTAGGCCTTGAACCACTGTTGGATGTCGTCGTTCTTATAGTATTCTTTGACGACCTCCTTGGGTATGTGTACCTTCGTGTCCCCCGGCGGGGGTGAGGCCTTACCCCCGGCGGTGCCGGTTTCTGTTGTCTTGGCCTTGATTTCCAGTTCTTTGAGGCCGGGCTCATGCTTGAGCACGAGTTTCTTTTCTTCGAGGTCTCGTTGTCTTCTCCTTTCCTCTAGGTCTCCTTCCAGCCGTAGTTGCTCGAGGGCTAATTTCCTTTCTGCCAGCTGTATCTCTCCTTCTTGTCGGAGTCGGGCGAGCTCCAACTCGTGGAGCCGGTTCCTCTCTCGTTCTTGGGCGTCTCCGTGGGGGAGGCCCGTGTCTAGGTCTGCGGTTCTTTCCCCCGCTGGGTTTGCGTCGGTCTCCGGGCGTCCATTCGGGCCCGGGTTATCTTCATTCTGGGGCGGTGCATTATCGGCGTCCGCCCAGGCTTGCAGGGCTGATTTAAAATCCTCTTTGGTGTTGAGGCCTGTGGTAGCGATGCCTAGGTCCTTGCAAAATTGTTTTAATTCCTTGTGGCTGTAATCTTCCATCTTTTCTTTCGGGAATTCCGCTGTCGGTCTGGTTTCCTGAGTAGTCATGGTCGCGGTGTGTTTTTCTCGGTAGTGAGTGAATTACTCTCTTGTACGATCTGCGTCGGCTCGGATCCCACCGCTGCCACCAATGTTAGAAAGGCGACCCTGGGGGAGGCAGAAGATGTCTGACTGACCACCCCTAGGTCCACCTCTCCATCAAGAAGTAGCCGAGCGTTACAGAGAGGCCTCCTGGGTGAGGGCCCTCTCCTAGGATCGCACCGCAGAGTAACCACACACCACAAATGGACACCACACCAGAGGTCGAGTTCGTAAGCTTTATCAGGAAGTAAAGGCCGCTGGTTCCCAGCGATATGTACAAGTAGACCGAGGGGTCTGTAAAGTCTCGAAAAAAGGGGGGTCAGGGAAGCGGGACAGTCTCGGTTGGGGTGTATGAAGGGATACCCTGCGCACAGCTCTCAATCCTCGAGCCGGGGGTTCCGAGAGGTTGAGCCACAGCAGCGCCAGCAGGCTCTCAAGATGGTTCGGCAAAGGTGGGCCGCGGCAGCGCCAGCAGGCTCCCAAGATGGTTCGGCAAAAGGTGGGCCGCGGCAGTGCCAGCAGGCTCCCAAGATGGTTCGGCAAAGGGGGGGGGGCCGCGGCAGCGCCAGCAGGCTCTCGAGATGGTTCGGCAAAGGTGGGCCGCGGCAGCACCAGCAGGCTCTCAAGATGGTTCGGCAAAGGTGGGCCGCGGCAGCGCCAGCAGGCTCTCAAGATGGTTCAGCAAAGGTGGGCCGCGGCAGCGCCAGCAGGCTCTCAAGCTCTCGTCAGGTTCCAGGAAAATGAGTTTTTCTGGGGTCGGCCGTGACAGCGTCAGCAGGGCTTTCCAGTCCAGGATACAACTGTCGTCCTAATCCAGGGCTGGCCCAGATATAGGACTGGAGTCCTTTGATGTCTGGACCCTCGCGCCTGGGGGTCAGAGGGGCCAGGATGATGGTGTCAAGACACCCAGCAGGGGGGTGGAGCCAGCGCCCAGGGAGGCCGGAGGGCGATCGAAACCAGGCGTCCGGGGACGGCTGGAAGGCCATCAAAACACCCTTTTCTCCGGGATCTGTCGAGTGACCACTCGACCACCTGGGTGGATCTTGGTGCCTCGATGTCTGGGCTGTGCTGAGGCCTGGGCTGGGGCCGAGGCCACGTGGTCGTGACTTGGTGGGCCCAAGATGGAGTCGGGCGCAGCCTCGTGCTTAGGTCGTGAGGGGCCCACGCTGGAGCCAGGTCGGTAGTGGGGGTCCGGGATGGTGGCCGGACCAGCAATGTTGGGGCGTGCAGTGTCGGGCAAAAGGGCTGCCCGATGCTGGGTGGAGGGCCGATGTCGTCCTGGACCCACCATGCGGGAGGGGTAGAACCACGCCATGAGGCCGGGTCCAACATCTCCTATGTCTGGGCAATGCTGGGAGTCCTCTACACCCACCCCTCCTATGTATGGGCACTGCTGGGAGTCATATCCACCCACCCCTCCTATGTCTGGGCACTGCTGGGAGACATATTCACCCTCCCCTCCTATGTCTGGGCACTGCTGGGAGTCATATCCACACACCACTCCTATGTCTGGGCACTGCTGGGAGTCATATCCACACACCACTCCTATGTCTGGGCACTGCTGGGAGTCCTGTACACCCACCCCTCCTATGTCTGGGCACTGCCGGGAGTCATATCCACCCACCCCTCCTATGTCTGAGCACTGCTGGGAGTCCTGTACACCCACCCCTCCTATGTCTGGGGACTGCTGGAAGTCATATACACCCACCCCTCCTATGTCTGGGCACTGCAGGGAGTCATATCCACCCACCCCTCCTATGTCTGGGTACTGCTGGGAGTACTGTACACCCATCTCTCCTATGTCTGGGCACTGCTGGGAGTCATGTACACCCACCCCTCCTATGTCTGGGCAATGCTGGGAGTCCTCTACACCCACCCCTCCTATGTATGGGCACTACTGGGAGTCATATCCACCCACCCCTCCTATGTCTGGGCACTGCTGGGAGACATATCCACCCACCCCTCCTATATCTGGGCACTGCTGGGAGTCATATCCACACACCACTCCTATGTCTGGGCACTGCTGGGAGTCCTGTACACCCACCCCTCCTATGTCTGGGCACTGCTGGGAGTCCTGTACACCCACCCTCCTATATCTGGGCACTGCTGGGAGTCATATCCACCCACCCCTCCTATGTCTGAGCACTGCTGGGAGTCCTGTGCACCCACCCCTCCTATGTCTGGGGACTGCTGGAAGTCATATCCACCCACTCCTCCTATGTCTGGGCACTGCTGGGAGTACTGTACACCCACCCCTCCTATGTCTGGGCAACGCAGGGAGTCATATCCACCCACCCCTCCTATGTCTGGGCACTGCTGGGAGTCCTGTACACCCATCCCTCCTAAGTCTGGGCACTGCTGGGAGTCCTGTACACCCACCCCTCCTATGTCTGGGCACTGCTGGGAGTCATATCGACACACCCCTCCTATGTCTGGGCACTGCTGGGAGACATATCCACCCACCTCTCCTATGTCTGGGCACTGCTGGGAGACATATCCACCCACCCCTCCTATGTCTGGGCACTGCTGGGAGTCCTGTACACCCACCCCTCCTATGTCTGGACACTGCTGGGAGTCCAGAAAACCACCCCTCCTATGTCTGGGCACTGCTGGGAGACAGATCCACCCACCCCTCCGATGTCTGGGCACTGCTGGGAGTCCTGTACACCCACCCCTCCTATGTCTGGGCACTGCTGGGAGTCATATCCACCCACCCCTCCTATGTCTGGGCACTGCAGGGAGTACTGTACACCCACCCCTCCTATGTCTGGGCACTGCTGGGAGTCATACCCACCCACCCCTCCTATGTCTGGGCAATGCTGGGAGTCCTGTACACCCAGCCCTCCTATGCCTGGGTACTGCTGGGAGACATATCCACCCACCCCTCCGATGTCTGGGCACTGCTGGGAGTCATATCCACCCACCCCTCCTATGTCTGGGCACTGCTGGGAGTACTGTACACCCACCCCTCCTATGTCTGGGAACTGCTGGGAGTTCTGTACACCCACCCCTCCTATGTCTGGGAACTGCTGGGATTCATTTCCACCCACCCCTCCTATGTCTGGGCACTGCTGGGAGTCCTGTACACCCACCCCTCCTATGTCTGGGCACTGCTGGGAGTCATATCCACCCACCCCTAATATGTCTGGGCACTGCTGGGAGTCCTATATACATACCCCTCCTATGTCTGGGCACTGCTGGGAGTCATATCCACACAACCCTCCTATGTCTGGGCACTGCTGGGAGACACATCCACCCACCCCTCCTATGTCTGGGCACTGCTGGGAGTCCTGTACACCCACCCCTCCTATGTATGGGCTCTGCTGGGAGTCATATCCACCCACCCCTCCTATGTCTGGGCAATGCTGGGTGTCATATCCACCCACCCCTCCTATGTCTGGGCACTGCTGGGAGACATATCCACCCACCCCTCCTATGTCTGGGCAATGCTGGGAGTCCTCTACACCCACCCCTCCTATGTATGGGCACTGCTGGGAGTCATATCCACCCACCCCTCCTATGTCTGGGCACTGCTGGGAGACATATCCACACTCCCCTCCTATGTCTGGGCACTGCTGGGAGTCATATCCACACACCACTCCTATGTCTGGGCACTGCTGGGAGTCATATCCACACACCACTCCTATGTCTGGGCACTGCTGGGAGTCCTGTACACCCACCCCTCCTATGTCTGGGCACTGCCGGGAGTCATATCCACCCACCCCTCCTATGTCTGAGCACTGCTGGGAGTCCTGTACACCCACCCCTCCTATGTCTGGGGACTGCCGGGAGTCATATCCACCCACCGCTCCTATGTCTGGGTACTGCTGGGAGTACTGTACACCCACCCCTCCTATGTCTGGGCACTGCTGGGAGTCCTGTAAACCCACCCCTCCTATGTCTGGGCACTGCTGGGAGTCATATCCACACACCCCTCCTATGTCTGGGCACTGCTGGGAGACATATCCACCCACCTCTCCTATGTCTGGCCACTGCTGGGAGTACTGTACACCCACCCCTCCTATGTCTGGGCACTGCTGGGAGTCATATCGACACACCCCTCCTATGTCTGGGCACTGCTGGGAGACATATCCACCCACCCCTCCTATGTCTGGGCACTGCTGGGAGACATATCCACCCACCCCTCCAATATCTGGGCACTGCTGGGAGTCCTGTACACCCACCCCTCCTATGTCTGGGCACTGCTGGGAGTCCTGTACACCCACCCCTCCTATGTCTGGGCATTGCTGGGAGTCCTGTACACCCACCCCTCCTATGTCTGGGCACTGCTGGGAGACATATCCACCCACCCCTCCTATGTCTGGGCACTGCTGGGAGTACTGTACACCCACCCCTCCTATGTCTGGGCACTGCTGGGAGTCATATCCACCCACCCCTCCTATGTCTGGGCACTGCTGGGAGACATATCCACCCACCCCTCCTATGTCTGGGCACTGCTGGGAGTCATGTACACCCACCTCTCCCATGTCTGGGCACTGCAGGGAGTCCTGTACACCCACCCCTCCTATGTCTGGGCACTGCTGGGAGTCATACCCACCCACCCCTCCTATGTCTGGGCAATGCTGGGAGTCCTGTACACCCAGCCCTCCTATGTCTGGGCACTGCTGGGAGACATATCCACCCAGCCCTCCTATGTCTGGGCACTGCTGGGAGTCCTGTACACCCACCCCTCCTATGTTTGGGCACTGCTGGGAGTCATATCCACCCACCCCTCCTATGTCTGGGCACTGCTGGGAGTACTGTACACCCACCCCTCCTATGTCTGGGCACTGCTGGGAGTTCTGTACACCCACCCCTCCTATGTCTGGGAACTGCTGGGAGTCATATCCACCCACCCCTCCTATGTCTGGGCACTGTTGGGAGTCCTGTACACCCACCCCTCCTATGTCTGGGCACTGCTGGGAGTCATATCAACCCACCCCTCCTATGTCTGGGCACTACTGAGAGTCCTGTATACATACCCTCCTATGTCTGGGCACTGCTGGGAGTCATATCCACACAACCCTCCTATGTCTGGGCACTGCTGGGAGACACATCCACCCACCCCTCCTATGTCTGGGCACTGCTGGGAGTCCTGAACACCCACCCGTCCTATGTCTGGGCACTGCTGGGAGTCATATCCACCCACCCCTCCTATGTCTGGGCACTGCTGTGTGTCATATCCACCCACCCCTCCTATGTCTGGGCACTGCTGGGAGACATATCCACCCACCCCTCATATGTCTGGGCAATGCTGGGAGACCTCTACACCCACCCCTCCTATGTCTGGGCACTGCTGGGAGTCATATCCACCCACCCCTCCTATGTCTGGGCACTGCTGGGAGTACTGTACACCCACCCCTCCTATGTCTGGGAACTGCTGGGAGTTCTGTACACCCACCCCTCCTATGTCTGGGAACTGCTGGGAGTCATATCCACCCACCCCTCCTATGTCTGGGCACTGCTGGGAGTCCTGTACACCCACCCCTCCTATGTCTGGGCACTGCTGGGAGTCATATCCACCCACCCCTAATATGTCTGGGCACTGATGGGAGTCCTATATACATACCCCTCCTATGTCTGGGCACTGCTGGGAGTCATATCCACACAACCCTCCTATGTCTGGGCACTGCGGGGAGACACATCCACCCACCCCTCCTATGTCTGGGCACTGCTGGGAGTCCTGTACACCTACCCCTCCTATGTATGGGCACTGCTGGGAGTCATATCCACCCACCCCTCCTATGTCTGGGCACTGCTGGGTGTCATATCCACCCACCCCTCCTATGTCTGGGCACTGCTGGGAGACATATCCATCCACCCCTCCTATGTCTGGGCAATGCTGGGAGTGCTCTACACCCACCCCTCCTATGTATGGGCACTGCTGGGAGTCATATCCACCCACCCCTCCTATGTCTGGGCACTGCTGGGAGACATATCCACCCTCCCCTTCTATGTCTGGGCACTGCTGGGAGTCATATCCACACACCACTCCAATGTCTGGGCACTGCTGGGAGTCATATCCACACACCACTCCTATGTCTGGGCACTGCTGGGAGTACTGTACACCCACCCCTCCTATGTCTGGGCACTGCCGGGAGTCATATCCACCCACCCCTCCTACGTCTGAGCACTGCTGGGAGTCCTGTACACCCACCCCTCCTATGTCTGGGGACTGCCGGGAGTCATATCCACCCACCCCTCCTATGTCTGGGTACTGCTGGGAGTACTGTACACCACCCCTCCTATGTCTGGGCACTGCTGGGAGTCCTGTACACCCACCCCTCCTATGTCTGGGCACTGCTGGGAGTCATATCCACACACCCCTCCTATGTCTGGGCACTGCTGGGAGACATATCCACCCACCTCTCCTATGTCTGGGCACTGCTGGGAGTACTGTACACCCACCCCTCCTATGTCTGGGCACTGCTGAGAGTCATATCGACACACCCCTCCTATGTCTAGGCACTGCTGGGAGACATATCCACCCACCCCTCCTATGTCTGGGCACTGCTGGGAGACATATCCACCCACCCCTCCAATATCTGGGCACTGCTGGGAGTCCTGTACACCCACCCCTCCTATGTCTGGGCACTGCTGGGAGTCCTGTACACCCACCCCTCCTATGTCTGGGCACTGCTGGGAGACATATCCACCCACCCCTCCTATGTCTGGGCACTGCTGGGAGTACTGTACACCCACCCCTCCTATGTCTGGGCACTGCTGGGAGTCATATCCACCCACCCCTCCTATGTCTGGGCACTGCTGGGAGACATATCCACCCACCCCTCCTATGTCTGGGCACTGCTGGGAGTCATGTAAACCCACCTCTCCTATGTCTGGGCACTGCAGCGAGTCCTGTACACCCACCCCTCCTATGTCTGGGCACTGCTGGGAGTCATACCCACCCACCCCTCCTATGTCTGGGCAATGCTGGGAGTCCTGTACACCCAGCCCTCCTATGTCTGGGCACTGCTGGGAGACATATCCACCCAGCCCTCCTATGTCTGGGCACTGCTGGGAGTCCTGTACACCCACCCCTCCTATGTTTGGGCACTGCTGGGAGTCATATCCACCCACCCCTCCTATGTCTGGGCACTGCTGGGAGTACTGTACATCCACCCCTCCTATGTCTGGGCACTGCTGGGAGTTCTGTACACCCACCCCTCCTATATCTGGGAACTGCTGGGAGTCATATCCACCCACCCCTCCTATGTCTGGGCACTGTTGGGAGTCCTGTACACCCACCCCGCCTATGTCTGGGCACTGCTGGGAGTCATATCCACCCACCCCTCCTATGTCTGGGCACTACTGAGAGTCCTGTATACATACCCCTCCTATGTCTGGGCACTGCTGGGAGACACATCCACCCACCCCATCTATGTCTGAGCACTGCTGGGAGTCCTGTACACCCACCCGTCCTATGTCTGGGCACTGCTGGGAGTCATATCCACCCACCCCTCCTATGTCTGGGCACTGCTGTGTGTCATATCCACCCACCCCTTCTATGTCTGGGCTCTGCTGGGAGACATATCCACCCACCCCTCCTATGTCTGGGCAATGCTGGGAGACCTCTACACCCACCCCTCCTATGTATGGGCACTGCTGGGAGTCATATCCACCCACCCCTCCTATGTCTGGGCACTGCTGGGAGACATATCCACCCACCCCTCCTATGTCTGGGCACTTCTGGGAGTCATATCCACACACCCCTCATATGTCTGGGCACTGCTGGGAGACATATCCACCAACCCCTTCTATGTCTGGGAACTGCTGGGAGTCATGTCCACCCACCCCTCCGATGTCTGGGCACTGCTGGGAGACATATCCACCCACCTCTCCTATGTCTGGGCACTGCTGGGAGACATATCCACCCACCCCTCCTATGCCTAGGCACTGCCGGGAGTCATATCCACCCACCCCTCCTATGTCTGGGCACTGCTGGGAGTCATGTCCACCCACCCCTCCGATGTCTGGGCACTGCTGGGAGACATATCCACCCACCTCTCCTATGTCTGGGCACTGCTGGGAGTCCTGTACACCCACCCTTACTATGTCTGGGCACTGCTGGGAGTCATATCCACCCACCCCTCCAATGTCTGGGCACTGCTGGGAGACATAGCCACCCATCCCTCCTATGTCTGGGCACTGTTGGGAGTCCTGTACACCCACCTCTTCTATGTCTGGGCACTTCTGGGAGTCCTGTACACCCAACCCTCCTATGTCTGGGCACTGCTGGGAGTCATATGCACCCACCCCTCCTATGTCTGAGCACTGCTGGGAGTCCTGTACACCCACCCCTCCTATGTCTTGGGACTGCTGGAAGTCATATACACCCAGGCCTCCTATGTCTGGGCACTGCTGGGAGTCATATCCACCCACCCCTCTTATGTCTGGGCACTGCTGGGAGTACTGTACACCCACCTCTCCTCTGTCTGGGCACTGCTGGGAGTCCTGTACACCCACCCCTCCTATGTCTGGGCACTGCTGGGAGTCATATCCACACACCCCTCCTATGTCTGGGCACTGCAGGGAGACATATCCACCCAACCCTCCTATGTCTGGGCACTGCTGGGAGTACTGTACACCCACCCCTCCTATGTCTGGGCAAAGCAGGGAGTCATATCCACCCACCCCTCATATGTCTGGGCACTGCTGGGAGACATATCCACCCACCCCTCCTATGTCTGGGCACTGCTGGGAGACGTATCCACCCACCCCTCCTATGTCTGTGCACTGCTGGGAGTCCTGTACACCCACCCCTCCTATATCTGGGCACTGCTGGGAGTACTGTAAACCCACCCCTCCTATGACTGGGCAATACTGGGAGTCATAGCCAGCCACCCCTCCTTTGTCTGGGCACTGCTGGGAGACATATACACCCATCCCTCCTATGTCTGGGCACTGCTGGGAGTCATGTACACCCACCGCTCCTATGTCTGGGCACTGCAGGGAGTCCTGTACACCCCCCCCCTCCTATGTCTGGGCACTGCTGGGAGTGTTACCCACCCACCCCTCCTATGTCTGGGCAATGCTGGGAGTCCTGTACACCCAGCCCTCCTATGTCTGGGCACTGCTGGGAGACATACCCACCCAGCCCTCCTATGTCTGGGCACTGCTGGGAGTCATATCCACCCACCCCTCCTATGTCTGGGCACTGCTGGGAGTACAGTACACCCACCCCTCCTATGTCTGGGCACTGCTGGGAGTTCTGTACACCCACCCCTCCTATGTCTGGAAACTGCTGGGAGTCATATCCACCCACCCCTCCTATGTCTGGGCACTGCTGTGAGTCCTGTACACCCACCCCTCCTATGTATGGGCACTGCTGGGAGTCAAATCCACCCACCCCTCCTATGTCTGGGAACTGCTGGGAGTCCTGTATACATACCCCTCCTATGTCTGGGCACTGCTGGGAGTCATATCCACACAACCCTCCTATGTCTGGGCACTGCTGGGAGACACATCCACCCAACCCTCCTATGTCTGGGCACTGCTGGGAGTCCTGTAAACCCACCCCTCCTATGTCTGGGCACTGCTGGGAGCCATATCCACCCACCCCTCCTATGTATGGGCACTGCTGGGGGGCATATCCACCCAACCCTCCTAGGTCTGGGCACTGCTGGGAGACATATCCACCCACCCCTCCTTTGTCTGGACACTGCTGGGAGTCCTGTACACCCACCCCTCCTATGTCTGGGCACTGCTGGGAGTCATATCCACCCACCCCTCCTATGTCTGGGCACTGCTGGGAGACATATCCACCCACCCCTCCTATATCTGGGCACTGCTGGGAGTACTGTACACCCACCCCTCCTATGTCTGAGCACTGCTGGGAGTCCTATACACCGACCCCTCCTATGTCTTGGCAATGCTGGGAGTCATATCCACACACCCGTCCTATGTTTGGGCACTGCATGTTGTCCTGTACACCCAGCCCTCATATGTCTGGGCACTGCTGGGAGTGGGTGACATATCCACCCACCCCTCCTATGTCTGGGCACTGCTGGGAGTCCTGTACACCCACCCCTCCTATGTCTGGGCACTGTGGGAGTCCTGTACACCCACCCCTCCTATGTCTGGGCACTACTGGGAGTCTTATCCACCCACCCCTCCTATGTCTGGGCACTGCTGGGAGTCCTGTACACCCAGCCCTCCTATGTCTGGGCGCTGCTGGGAGTCATATCCACCGACCCCTCCTATGTCTGGGCACTGCTGGGAGTCATATCCACCAACCCCGCCTATGTCTGGGCACTGCTGGGAGTCCTGTATACATACCCCTCCTATCTCTGGGCACTGCTGGGAGTCATATCCACACAACCCTCCTATGTCTGGGCACTGCTGGGAGACACATCCACCCACCCCTCCTATGTCTGGGCACTGCTAGGAGTCCTGTACACCCACCCCTCCTATGTCTGGGTACTGCTGGGAGTCATATCCACCCACCCCTCCTATGTATGGGCACTGCTGGGGGGCATATCCTTCCAACCCTCCTATGTCTGGGCACTGCTGGGAGTCATGTACACCCACCCCTCCTATGTCTGGGCGCTGCTGGGAGTCCTGTACACCCACCCCTCCATTGTCTGGGCACTGCTTGGAGTCATATCCACCCACCCCTCCTAGGTCTGGGCACTGCTGGGAGACATATCCACCCACCCCTCCTTTGTCTGGACACTGCTGGGAGTCCTGTACACCCACCCCTCCTATGTCTGGGCACTGCTGGGAGTCATATCCACCCACCCCTCCTATGTCTGGGCACTGCTGGGAGACATTTCCACCCACCCCTCCTATATCTGTGCACTGCTGGGAGTACTGTACACCCACCCCTCCTATGTCTGGGCACTGCTGGGAGTCCTATACACCGACCCCTCCTATGTCTGGGCTATGCTGGGAGTCATATCCACACACCCCTCCTATGTTTGGGCACTGCTGGTGGTCCTGTACACCCAGCCCTCCTATGTCTGGGCACTGCTGGGAGTGGGTGACATATCCACCCACCCCTCCTATGTCTAGGCACTGCTGGGAGTCCTGTACACCCACCCCTCCTATGTCTGGGCACTGTGGGAGTCCTGTACACCCACCCCTCCTATGACTGGGCACTACTAGGAGTCTTATCCACCCACCCCTCCTATGTCTGGGCACTGCTGGGAGTCCTGTACACCCAGCCCTCCTATGTCTGGGCACTGCTGGGAGTCATATCCACCCACCCCTCCAATGTCTGGGCACTGCTGGGAGACATAGCCACCCATCCCTCCTATGTCTGGGCACTGCTGGGAGTCCTGTACACCCACCTCTTCTATGTCTGGGCACTTCTGGGAGTCCTGTACACCGAACCCTCCTATGTCTGGGCACTGCTGGGAGCCATATCCACCCACCCCTCCTATGTCTGAGCACTGCTGGGAGTCCTGTACACCCACCCCTCCTATGTCTTGGGACTGCTGGAAGTCATATACACCCAGGCATCCTATGTCTGGGCACTGCTGGGAGTCATATCCACCCACCCCTCTTATGTCTGGGCACTGCTGGGAGTACTGTACACCCACCTCTCCTCTGTCTGGGCACTGCTGGGAGTCCTGTACACCCACCCCTCCTATGTCTGGGCACTGCTGGGAGTCATATCCACACACCCCTCCTATGTATGGGCACTGCTGGGAGACATATCCACCCAACCCTCCTATGTCTGGGCACTGCTGAGAGTACTGTACACCCACCCCTCCTATGTCTGGGCAAAGCAGGGAGTCATATCCACCCACCCCTCATATGTCTGGGCACTGCTGGGAGACATATCCACCCACCCCTCTTATGTCTGGGCACTGCTGGGAGTACTGTACACCCACCTCTCCTCTGTCTGGGCACTGCTGGGAGTCCTGTACACCCACCCCTCCTATGTCTGGGCACTGCTGCGAGTCATATCCACACACCCCTCCTATGTCTGGGCACTGCTGGGAGACATATCCACCCAACCCTCCTATGTCTAGGCACTGCTGGGAGTACTGTACACCCACCCCTCCTATGTCTGGGCAAAGCAGGGAGTCATATCCACCCACCCCTCATATGTCTGGGCACTGCTGGGAGACATATCCACCCACCCCTCCTATGTCTGTGCACTGCTGGGAGTCCTGTACACCCACCCCTCCTATGTCTGGGCACTGCTGGGAGTACTGTAAACCCACCCCTCCTATGACTGGGCAATACTGGGAGTCATAGCCAGCCACCCCTCCTTTGTCTGGGCACTGCTGGGAGACATATACACCCATCCCTCCTATGTCTGGGCACTGCTGGGAGTCATGTACACCCACCGCTCCTATGTCTGGGCACTGCAGGGAGTCCTGTACACCCCCCCCTCCTATGTCTGGGCACTGCTGGGAGTCTTACCCACCCACCCCTCCTATGTCTGGGCAATGCTGTGAGTCCTGTACACCCAGCCCTCCTATGTCTGGGCACTGCTGGGAGACATACCCACCCAGCCCTCCTATGTCTGGGCACTGCTGGGAGTCATATCCACCCACCCCTCCTATGTCTGGGCACTGCTGGGAGTACAGTACACCCACCCCTCCTATGTCTGGGCACTGCTGGGAGTCCTGTACACCCACCCCTCCTATGTCTGGGCACTGCTGGGAGTCATATCCACACACCCCTCCTATGTATGGGCACTGCTGGGAGACATATCCACCCAACCCTCCTATGTCTGGGCACTGCTGAGAGTACTGTACACCCACCCCTCCTATGTCTGGGCAAAGCAGGGAGTCATATCCACCCACCCCTCATATGTCTGGGCACTGCTGGGAGACATATCCACCCACCCCTCTTATGTCTGGGCACTGCTGGGAGTACTGTACACCCACCTCTCCTCTGTCTGGGCACTGCTGGGAGTCCTGTACACCCACCCCTCCTATGTCTGGGCACTGCTGCGAGTCATATCCACACACCCCTCCTATGTCTGGGCACTGCTGGGAGACATATCCACCCAACCCTCCTATGTCTGGGCACTGCTGGGAGTACTGTACACCCACCCCTCCTATGTCTGGGCAAAGCAGGGAATCATATCCACCCACCCCTCATATGTCTGGGCACTGCTGGGAGACATATCCACCCACCCCTCCTATGTCTGTGCACTGCTGGGAGTCCTGTACACCCACCCCTCCTATGTCTGGGCACTGCTGGGAGTACTGTAAACCCACCCCTCCTATGACTGGGCAATACTGGGAGTCATAGCCAGCCACCCCTCCTTTGTCTGGGCACTGCTGGGAGACATATACACCCATCCCTCCTATGTCTGGGCACTGCTGGGAGTCATGTACACCCACCGCTCCTATGTCTGGGCACTGCAGGGAGTCCTGTACACCCCCCCCTCCTATGTCTGGGCACTGCTGGGAGTCTTACCCACCCACCCCTCCTATGTCTGGGCAATGCTGGGAGTCCTGTACACCCAGCCCTCCTATGTCTGGGCACTGCTGGGAGACATACCCACCCAGCCCTCCTATGTCTGGGCACTGCTGGGAGTCATATCCACCCACCCCTCCTATGTCTGGGCACTGCTGGGAGTACAGTACACCCACCCCTCCTATGTCTGGGCACTGCTGGGAGTTCTGTACACCCACCCCTCCTATGTCTGGAAACTGCTGGGAGTCATATCCACCCACCCCTCCTATGTCTGGGCACTGCTGTGAGTCCTGTACACCCACCCCTCCTATGTATGGGCACTGCTGGGAGTCAAATCCACCCACCCCTCCTATGTCTGGGAACTGCTGGGAGTCCTGTATACATACCCCTCCTATGTCTGGGCACTGCTGGGAGTCATATCCACACAACCCTCCTATGTCTGGGCACTGCTGGGAGACACATCCACCCAACCCTCCTATGTCTGGGCACTGCTGGGAGTCCTGTAAACCCACCCCTCCTATGTCTGGGCACTGCTGGGAGCCATATCCACCCACCCCTCCTATGTATGGGCACTGCTGGGGGGCATATCCACCCAACCCTCCTATGTCTGGGCACTGCTGGGAGTCATGTACACCCACCCCTCCTATGTCTGGGCGCTGCTGGGAGTTCTGTACACCCACCCCTCCATTGTCTGGGCACTGCTTGGAGTCATATCCACCCACCCCTCCTAGGTCTGGGCACTGCTGGGAGACATATCCACCCACCCCTCCTTTGTCTGGACACTGCTGGGAGTCCTGTACACCCACCCCTCCTATGTCTGGGCACTGCTGGGAGTCATATCCACCCACCCCTCCTATGTCTGGGCACTGCTGGGAGACATATCCACTCACCCCTCCTATATCTGGGCACTGCTGGGAGTACTGTACATCCACCCCTCCTATGTCTGGGCACTGCTGGGAGTCCTATACACCGACCCCTCTGTTACAATTAATCTAAATGGTATGTTCCGTCCACCCCTCTTCTCCCTGTCCCCTTGGAACCTTCCCCCCTGAAGCTCATGATAGAATGTTCATACTAATGCCAGTGAGGAGAGTGGATAGCCATTAAACAGCAGTATTCTTGGAACTTCCTGTGTCTGGTGTTATTTCAAGAATCCCAACACTGGCGACTGACCTGCGCAGGGGGCAGAAGTGGCTATCTCCCCTTTGAGTGCTCTCTCCACACGAGGAAAGATTCCCTTTTGACCTTGGACATTCCGCAAGTATTGACTAAGGGGACTGCTTATATGTGGCAAACTGATCCTATATTGCTGTTCTGAAGGTGTGATGACAGCGTGTAAAAGGATTTGGGTTTCTAATCCTTCCGGAATATTATGATCTTAATGATATTGGAAAAGAATACTCCTGCTGTGTTTGTGTCAAACTGGCAATTTTGGGTGATTCAAGCTCTCTCTTACCTCCTCCGTCGTTCCGTGGTACCTTTGGTGTGGAAGTCGGAGTGCTTTCCTTTTCGTCACGATTTGGTCTGACGATTTTTCATGGTCCATGTGTGAGGAGGAGGACTGCGGCACTGCTTCGCGGCTGTGGTCTTGTGGAGAGAGTTGTTTAGACTTGGTTGGGGATTTACGAGTCCTGTCTCATGAGGAGCGGTGTTCGTCGATGACGCCTGCGCTGTAACCTCTGCCTCCCCAAGTTGTATCCTGGTTCCGTGTACAGCGTCTCTGAAGTGATATTGACGACGCTTCGCATGTCCAGAGCCGGTTCTTCATTCCGCCTGCAGTCCTTTTGAGTGTACTTCACTTCATGGTAAACAGTGTTCTCACTGGAAATCGTCTGCGCACTTCAGGAAACCGCTTTGTGAGGTGCGCTGTTCGCCTACGACGCCTGGGCTGTAGCCTTTCCCCCTCCAAGCGGTATTCTGGTTCCTGTGTTCAGCGTCTCGGAAGAGATATTTTCGACGCTTCTCATTTTCAGAGCCGCTTTTCTACTCCGCCTGCTGTATTTTTTTTTTTAGGATCTTCAATTCCATGAACAGTGCGCATTTGCCCACCGGCCGTCCCTGACATTTGAACTGTGTCCTCGTTTGAGTCGGCGCTGCAGAAGCAAAGGACCGGTATTTTTCTGTTTTGTTCTCTGCAAACAAAGGGCTATAATTTTGTTTACAGTTACAAAGAGTTCTGTCACTATCCTGTTATTTATCCGAAATTTAGTGTGTTATACAGTTTAAATACAGAGTGGTATTCACAATTTTTAGAAAGTGTATTTACTGTGTTGTTTTAAATCATCCATGAGTAGCAATTATCCTAATTAGTTTTTCACGAAATATATTATCTTTACAATTTGTGCTCAGAATGGCAGCTGCAAGCATGAACCAACCCCCACCTTTCCTTAATGAGATAGGAGAGCCTGAAATTAGCTGGAAGGAATGGGTAAAACTCTTTGAATCTTATTTAATAGCTATAGGTGGCCAAAGGTTCAATTCAGTAAGAAAACAACATATTTTATTGCACAATTTGGGCGTACAAGGGCGTAAAGTATATGAATCCCTGCCTGTACCTGAACAAGACGGTAATGCTGTAGGGGAAGTAGATGTGTATGTGCAAACCTTGGAAAAATTAGAAAAACATTTTGGAGACAGGATAAATGTGGTTTTAGAACGTCACAAATTTTTCAAGAGAGGTCAAGGGAAACAGGAGTCAGTACAAAATTATATTGCTGTACTGTGGGGTCTAACACAGTTGTGTGAATTTGGTGATCTCACAGATTCTTTAATAAGAGACCAACTGGTGAGATGCACAAATAATCCGCGTATCCAAGAAAAATTGTTAGCAAAAAATCCTGGGCTCAGAGAAGCTGTAGAAATTGCAAAGTCTGTGGAACACACAGCCAGGTGTGTGAGAGAAATGAAGCCGGATGGTGAAACAGTGGCTGTCATTGGTAGTCAAGATGACAGTTATGAGGTGTACAAGATGAAGGCTAGAGAAAATGTTAACAATAGAGTAGATTATAAAGAGAAAGGTCCTAAGTGTTACCGTTGTGGTAGCAACAATCATTTTGCCACCTATTTCCAATGTCCTGCCAAGTATGTCACATGTAAGAAATGCAATAGAAGGGGACATTTTGCCAGAGTGTGTCGTGATGGGGAGTTGCATGTTAGGGAAAATGATAAGAATACAGAAAGGGCCACCAGTAGAGAGGTAAAATGCATTGAACAAAGAGTAGAAAAATTTACCTTGCAGGTGAAAGATGTCAACGGCACTGTTAACTCTATTTATCCTAAATGTGATGTTCTAATTAATAATGATTTGGTTGAGATGTTTGCTGATTCATGTTCACCATTCACTTTAATAAATAAAGAAGATTATACGTCCACTGGCAAGAATAAGATTAGTGACCTAGAGTCTCCTGATATTTCTCCATCAGGATATAACAAGGGTAATATTCCCCTTTTGGGCATGAAGGAGGTTCTGATTCAATTCAAAGATAGGAAAACTTATGGTACTGTATATGTCGTGATGTCTGGTTCTAACCTTTTAGGATGGGTCCATCAGAAAGAATTAGGAATAATACTAGATCCCAATAGTGCAGAACAAGTGTTACTCACAGAGAAGTTCCCAGGGGCAGAGAAAATTTGTGATGAGTTTAGACAATTGTTTAAAGAGGAACTGGGTTGTCTACACAATTTTCAGCACAAGATTAAATTAAGACAAAATGCCAAGCCTCTAGTACATGGTTTACGTACAGTGCCTTACAAATTGAGAGAACCTCTGAAGAATGAGTTGCAAAGGTTATGTGAGATGAATATAATTCAACCCATAGACTGTTCAGAATGGGTGGCTCCTATTGTTTTGGCAGCCAAATCCAATGGTGAGGGTATCCGCCTCTGTGTGGACCTGCGCAGTTTAAATGATTGTATTTGGGTTGAGAGATATCCCTTGCCAGTGATTAATGAAATGTTGAGCACTATGGGCCCTGCGAAGTATTTTAGTGTAATAGATTTATCCATGGCATACCATCAGATCGAATTACATCCAGATTCAAGGCCACTCACAACATTTATTACACCTTTTGGTGCCTTCATGTTTAAAAGGATGCCATTCGGTCTTGCCTCAGCCGCTGCAATTTTCCAAAGAGCTATGCAAAAAATCCTGGAGGGCGTGGAATGCACATTATGTTTCCAAGATGACATTTTAATTTATGGAAAGAATTCAGAGGAACATGATGAGGTATTAAGGCAAGTTTTCAGTAGGCTCTCTGATGCTGGGTTAACAGTTAAGAAAGAGAAGTGTAAAATAAAAGTTCAACAAGTGGAATATTTGGGCCATGAAATTTCTGAAAAAGGATTTTAACCTGAGAGCAGCTTGATCCGAGCTGTTAAAGAAGCTCCCAACCCTAGAAACAAAGAGGAATTAAAGTCATTTCTAGGACTAATGGAATACATGTCAAAATATGTGGAAAACTTTGCTACCAAATGTGAATCCATGAGAGAAATGTTGAGAAAAAACAAGGAGTTCGTGTGGAATGAAGAACAAGAGGAAATCGCCAATGCTTTGAAAGAAGATTTGATCAAATCTCCAGCTCTTGGAACCTTTGACGCTACCAAGAAAACTATCCTTACCACTGATGCATCAAATTATGGACTAGGTGCTACTCTTGTTCAGAAAAACGGAAATAAGGAAAAGATTATTGCCTATGCGTCCAGAAGTCTTTCCCAGCCAGAAAATAATTATTCTGTGATTGAACGAGAAGCTTTGGCGTGCTTCTGGGCAGTCAGACATTTTAAGTTTTTTTTATGGGTTCTAAGATTCACCATACGTACCGACCACAAGCCCCTCACATATATTTTTGCTGTGAAGGGATTGGAGAACTGCACCCCACGCATCAGCAGGTGGATACTGGGACTAGAACATTTCAATTTCAATATTGAACATGTACCGGGCAAAGAAAATATTATTGCTGATTTTTTTATCCAGGTCACCTCTTCCAGAAGAAGATGTCACTGAAGAAATGTTGGATAGTCCTATAATGATGATGGATTTTCCTGCTATCACAGAATTGGAGTGGGAAGATGGAATGAATAATGACAATGACCTCTGTACCTTGAAAGAAAGGATCAAGAATGGATGGCCAAGCAAGAAGAAGGAAGTAGAAGTGGAAATGGAAGATTTTTGGGAAGTCAGAGATGAACTTAGTGTAATTGGGAAGAAAATTTATCGAAATAATAGAGTGTTACCTCCCAAAGAACTAAGGAAAAGAGTTATTGAGTTGGCACATGAAGGCCACCCTGGACGCAGTGCCACTAAAGCCAGAGTGAGAATACATTTCTGGTTTCCTAGAATGGATGCCATGGTGGAAGAAGCCGTAAAAGAATGTGGAGCGTGTAGTAAAAGTGATAAATCTAAAGTGATATGTAAATCCCCTTTGTCTCCAGTAAGTGTTCCAACTAAGCCATGGAGCAAGTTAGCAATGGACATTATTGGACCGCTGCATAATCAAGTTCCGCAGAGGAAATTCATGTTAGTCCTGATCGATTATACCTCACACTGGATCAAACAAAAGTTTGTACATAGCATTACTACCAAGACAGTGATCCAATTTTTGAAAGAAGTGTTCAGTGAGGAGGGTGTTCCTTCCACACTAATAACTGACAATGGGGTACAATTTACCTCTGAGGAGATGCTAAGTTTTTTGACTCTGTTAGGTATAAAACATGAGACCACTGCTCTCTATTGTCCAAAAGCAAATGGGATGGTGGAGAGAGCTAATAGAGCCATTAAAGAAAATATTCAACTAGCTACTGTAAATGGTTTTGATGTTGAAAACTCCTTGAGAGAATGTTTGTGGGCCTATCATACTTCTCCCAACAGGATTACAGGAATTTCCCCCTTTGTGTCTCTACGCGGGAGGGAGCCTAGTACTAAGTTAAATCCCTGTTGGTTAAAAGGTGGAGAAGCTAAAGAAGTTGATTGGGAGGAAGCTGGAGAGAAGGTAAAGCAACATCAATCCAAGTACAAACAATGGTATGATCAGAAACATGGAGTAAAATGCACTGAATGGGAGGTGGGTGACATGGCACAAGCCAGAAGAAGTGTCAAGTCAGCAACTGCTTCTAGCAAATTTTACCCCACTTGTAAAATAGCAAAAGTGTTAAAAAACGTAGTACAGTTTGAAAATGGTCAATGGTGGAGTTATGACAACATTGTAAAAGTACAGTCTTAAATTCTGTTCTTTAGTTATGTGTAACCTGCTTTTTGCTCAGACTTTTAACCTGTCAAATCTCTTTACAATGTTATTATTATAGGAAGGGAGATGTGTTACAATTAATCTAAATGGTATGTTCCGTCCACCCCTCTTCTCCCTGTCCCCTTGGAACCTTCCCCCCTGAAGCTCATGATAGAATGTTCATACTAATGCCAGTGAGGAGAGTGGATAGCCATTAAACAGCAGTATTCTTGGAACTTCCTGTGTCTGGTGTTATTTCAAGAATTCCAACACCCTCCTATGTCTTGGCAATGCTGGGAGTCATATCCACACACCCGTCCTATGTTTGGGCACTGCAGGTGGTCCTGTACACCCAGCCCTCCTATGTCTGGGCACTGCTGGGAGTGGGTGACATATCCACCCACCCCTCCTATGTCTGGGCACTGCTGGGAGTCCTGTACACCCACCCCTCCTATGTCTGGGCACTGTGGGAGTCCTGTACACCCACCCCTCCTATGTCTGGGCACTACTGGGAGTCTTATCCACCCACCCCTCCTATGTCTGGGCACTTCTGGGAGTCCTGTACACCCAGCCCTCCTATGTCTGGGCGCTGCTGGGAGTCATATCCACCGACCCCTCCTATGTCTGAGCACTGCTGGGAGTCATATCCACCAACCCCGCCTATGTCTGGGCACTGCTGGGAGTCCTGTATACATACCCCTCCTATCTCTGGGCACTGCTGGAATTCATATCCACACAACCCTCCTGTGTCTGGGCACTGCTGGGAGACACATCCACCCACCCCTCCTATGTCTGGGCACTGCTGGGAGTCCTGTACACCCACCCCTCCTATGTCTGGGTACTGCTGGGAGTCATATCCACCCACCCCTCCTATGTGTGGGCACTGCTGGGGGGCATATCCTTCCAACCCTCCTATGTCTGGGCACTGCTGGGAGTCATGTACACCCACCCCTCCTATGTCTGGGCGCTGCTGGGAGTCCTGTACACCCACCCCTCCATTGTCAGGGCACTGCTTGGAGTCATATCCACCCACCCCTCCTAGGTCTGGGCACTGCTGGGAGACATATCCACCCACCCCTCCTTTGTCTGGACACTGCTGGGAGTCCTGTACACCCACCCCTCCTATGTCTGGGCACTGCTGGGAGTCATATCCACCCACCCCTCCTATGTCTGGGCACTGCTGGGAGTCCTGTACACCCACCCCTCCTATGTCTTGGGACTGCTGGAAGTCATATACACCCAGGCCTCCTATGTCTGGGCACTGCTGGGAGTCATATCCACCGACCCCTCTTATGTCTGGGCACTGCTGGGAGTACTGTACACCCACCTCTCCTCTGTCTGGGCACTGCTGGGAGTCCTGTACACCCACCCCTCCTATGTCTGGGCACTGCTGGGAGTCATATCCACACACCCCTCCTATGTCTGGGCACTGCAGGGAGACATATCCACCCAACCCTCCTATGTCTGGGCACTGCTGGGAGTACTGTACACCCACCCCTCCTATGTCTGGGCAAAGCAGGGAGTCATATCCACCCACCCCTCATATGTCTGGGCACTGCTGGGAGACATATCCACCCACCCCTCCTATGTCTGGGCACTGCTGGGAGACGTATCCACCCACCCCTCCTATGTCTGTGCACTGCTGGGAGTCCTGTACACCCACCCCTCCTATATCTGGGCACTGCTGGGAGTACTGTAAACCCACCCCTCCTATGACTGGGCAATACTGGGAGTCATAGCCAGCCACCCCTCCTTTGTCTGGGCACTGCTGGGAGACATATACACCCATCCCTCCTATGTCTGGGCACTGCTGGGAGTCATGTACACCCACCTCTCCTATGTCTGGGCACTGCAGGGAGTCCTGTACACCCACCCCTCCTATGTCTGGGCACTGCTGGGAGTCTTACCCACCCACCCCTCCTATGTCTGGGCAATGCTGGGAGTCCTGTACACCCAGCCCTCCTATGTCTGGGCACTGCTGGGAGACATACCCACCCAGCCCTCCTATGTCTGGGCACTGCTGGGAGTCATATCCACCCACCCCTCCTATGTCTGGGCACTGCTGGGAGTACAGTACACCCACCCCTCCTATGTCTGGGCACTGCTGGGAGTTCTGTACACCCACCCCTCCTATGTCTGGAAACTGCTGGGAGTCATATCCACCCACCCCTCCTATGTCTGGGCACTGCTGTGAGTCCTGTACACCCACCCCTCCTATGTCTGGGCACTGCTGGGAGTCAAATCCACCCACCCCTCCTATGTCTGGGCACTGCTGGGAGTCCTGTATACATACCCCGTCTATGTCTGGGCACTGCTGGGAGTCATATCCACACAACCCTCCTATGTCTGGGCACTGCTGGGAGCCATATCCACCCACCCATCCTATGTATGGGCACTGCTGGGGGGCATATCCACCCAACCCTCCTATGTCTGGGCACTGCTGGGAGTCATGTACACCCACCCCTCCTATGTCTGGGCGCTGCTGGGAGTTCTGTACACCCACCCCTCCATTGTCTGGGCAATGCTTGGAGTCATATCCACCCACCCCTCCTAGGTCTGGGCACTGCTGGGAGACATATCCACCCACCCCTCCTTTGTCTGGACACTGCTGGGAGTCCTGTACACCCACCCCTCCTATGTCTGGGCACTGCTGGGAGTCATATCCACCCACCCCTCCTATGTCTGGGCACTGCTGGGAGACATATCCACCCACCCCTCCTATATCTGGGCACTGCTGGGAGTACTGTACACCCACCCCTCCTATGTCTGGGCACTGCTGGGAGTCCTATACACCGACCCCTCCTATGTCTTGGCAATGCTGGGAGTCATATCCACACACCCGTCCTATGTTTGGGCACTGCATGTTGTCCTGTACACCCAGCCCTCATATGTCTGGGCACTGCTGGGAGTGGGTGACATATCCACCCACCCCTCCTATGTCTGGGCACTGCTGGGAGTCCTGTACACCCACCCCTCCTATGTCTGGGCACTGTGGGAGTCCTGTACACCCACCCCTCCTATGTCTGGGCACTACTGGGAGTCTTATCCACCCACCCCTCCTATGTCTGGGCACTGCTGGGAGTCCTGTACACCCAGCCCTCCTATGTCTGGGCGCTGCTGGGAGTCATATCCACCGACCCCTCCTATGTCTGGGCACTGCTGGGAGTCATATCCACCAACCCCGCCTATGTCTGGGCACTGCTGGGAGTCCTGTATACATACCCCTCCTATCTCTGGGCACTGCTGGGAGTCATATCCACACAACCCTCCTATGTCTGGGCACTGCTGGGAGACACATCCACCCACCCCTCCTATGTCTGGGCACTGCTGGGAGTCCTGTACACCCACCCCTCCTATGTCTGGGTACTGCTGGGAGTCATATCCACCCACCCCTCCTATGTATGGGCACTGCTGGGGGGCATATCCTTCCAACCCTCCTATGTCTGGGCACTGCTGGGAGTCATGTACACCCACCCCTCCTATGTCTGGGCGCTGCTGGGAGTCCTGTACACCCACCCCTCCATTGTCTGGGCACTGCTTGGAGTCATATCCACCCACCCCTCCTAGGTCTGGGCACTGCTGGGAGACATATCCACCCACCCCTCCTTTGTCTGGACACTGCTGGGAGTCCTGTACACCCACCCCTCCTATGTCTGGGCACTGCTGGGAGTCATATCCACCCACCCCTCCTATGTCTGGGCACTGCTGGGAGACATTTCCACCCACCCCTCCTATATCTGTGCACTGCTGGGAGTACTGTACACCCACCCCTCCTATGTCTGGGCACTGCTGGGAGTCCTATACACCAACCCCTCCTATGTCTGGGCTATGCTGGGAGTCATATCCACACACCCCTCCTATGTTTGGGCACTGCTGGTGGTCCTGTACACCCAGCCCTCCTATGTCTGGGCACTGCTGGGAGTGGGTGACATATCCACCCACCCCTCCTATGTCTGGGCACTGCTGGGAGTCCTGTACACCCACCCCTCCTATGTCTGGGCACTGTGGGAGTCCTGTACACCCACCCCTCCTATGACTGGGCACTACTGGGAGTCTTATCCACCCACCCCTCCTATGTCTGGGCACTGCTGGGAGTCCTGTACACCCAGCCCTCCTATGTCTGGGTACTGCTGGGAGTCATATCCACCCACCCCTCCAATGTCTGGGCACTGCTGGGAGACATAGCCACCCATCCCTCCTATGTCTGGGCACTGCTGGGAGTCCTGTACACCCACCTCTTCTATGTCTGGGCACTTCTGGGAGTCCTGTACACCCAACCCTCCTATGTCTGGGCACTGCTGGGAGCCATATCCACCCACCCCTCCTATGTCTGAGCACTGCTGGGAGTCCTGTACACCCACCCCTCCTATGTCTTGGGACTGCTGGAAGTCATATACACCCAGGCCTCCTATGTCTGGGCACTGCTGGGAGTCATATCCACCCACCCCTCTTATGTCTGGGCACTGCTGGGAGTACTGTACACCCACCTCTCCTCTGTCTGGGCACTGCTGGGAGTCCTGTACACCCACCCCTCCTATGTCTGGGCACTGCTGGGAGTCATATCCACACACCCCTCCTATGTATGGGCACTGCTGGGAGACATATCCACCCAACCCTCCTATGTCTGGGCACTGCTGGGAGTACTGTACACCCACCCCTCTTATGTCTGGGCAAAGCAGGGAGTCATATCCACCCACCCCTCATATGTCTGGGCACTGCTGGGAGACATATCCACCCACCCCTCTTATGTCTGGGCACTGCTGGGAGTACTTTACACCCACCTCTCCTCTGTCTGGGCACTGCTGGGAGTCCTGTACACCCACCCCTCCTATGTCTGGGCACTGCTGCGAGTCATATCCACACACCCCTCCTATGTCTGGGCACTGCTGGGAGACATATCCACCCAACCCTCCTATGTCTGGGCACTGCTGGGAGTACTGTACACCCACCCCTCCTATGTCTGGGCACTGCTAGGAGTCATATCCACCCACCCCTCTTATGTCTGGGCACTGCTGGGAGTACTGTACACCCACCTCTCCTCTGTCTGGGCACTGCTGGGAGTCCTGTACACCCACCCCTCCTATGTCTGGGCACTGCTGGGAGTCATATCCACACACCCCTCCTATGTATGGGCACTGCTGGGAGACATATCCACCCAACCCTCCTATGTCTGGGCACTGCTGGGAGTACTGTACACCCACCCCTCCTATGTCTGGGCAAAGCAGGGAGTCATATCCACCCACCCCTCATATGTCTGGGCACTGCTGGGAGACATATCCACCCACCCCTCTTATGTCTGGGCACTGCTGGGAGACATATCCACCCACCCCTCCTATGTCTGTGCACTGCTGGGAGTCCTGTACACCCACCCCTCCTATGTCTGGGCACTGCTGGGAGTACTGTAAACCCACCCCTCCTATGACTGGGCAATACTGGGAGTCATAGCCAGCCACCCCTCCTTTGTCTGGGCACTGCTGGGAGACATATACACCCATCCCTCCTATGTCTGGGCACTGCTGGGAGTCATGTACACCCACCGCTCCTATGTCTGGGCACTGCAGGGAGTCCTGTACACCCCCCCCTCCTATGTCTGGGCACTGCTGGGAGTCTTACCCACCCACCCCTCCTATGTCTGGGCAATGCTGGGAGTCCTGTACACCCAGCCCTCCTATGTCTGGGCACTGCTGGGAGACATACCCACCCAGCCCTCCTATGTCTGGGCACTGCTGGGAGTCTTATCCACCCACCCCTCCTATGTCTGGGCACTGCTGGGAGTACTTTACACCCACCTCTCCTCTGTCTGGGCACTGCTGGGAGTCCTGTACACCCACCCCTCCTATGTCTGGGCACTGCTGCGAGTCATATCCACACACCCCTCCTATGTCTGGGCACTGCTGGGAGACATACCCACCCAGCCCTCCTATGTCTGGGCACTGCTGGGAGTCTTATCCACCCACCCCTCTTATGTCTGGGCACTGCTGGGAGTACTTTACACCCACCTCTCCTCTGTCTGGGCACTGCTGGGAGTCCTGTACACCCACCCCTCCTATGTCTGGGCACTGCTGCGAGTCATATCCACACACCCCTCCTATGTCTGGGCACTGCTGGGAGACATATCCACCCAACCCTCCTATGTCTGGGCACTGCTGGGAGTACTGTACACCCACCCCTCCTATGTCTGGGCACTGCTAGGAGTCATATCCACCCACCCCTCTTATGTCTGGGCACTGCTGGGAGTACTGTACACCCACCTCTCCTCTGTCTGGGCACTGCTGGGAGTCCTGTACACCCACCCCTCCTATGTCTGGGCACTGCTGGGAGTCATATCCACACACCCCTCCTATGTATGGGCACTGCTGGGAGACATATCCACCCAACCCTCCTATGTCTGGGCACTGCTGGGAGTACTGTACACCCACCCCTCCTATGTCTGGGCAAAGCAGGGAGTCATATCCACCCACCCCTCAAATGTCTGGGCACTGCTGGGAGACATATCCACCCACCCCTCTTATGTCTGGGCACTGCTGGGAGTACTGTACACCCACCTCTCCTCTGTCTGGGCACTGCTGGGAGTCCTGTACACCCACCCCTCCTATGTCTGGGCACTGCTGCGAGTCATATCCACACACCCCTCCTATGTCTGGGCACTGCTGGGAGACATATCCACCCAACCCTCCTATGTCTGGGCACTGCTGGGAGTACTGTACACCCACCCCTCCTATGTCTGGGCAAAGCAGGGAGTCATATCCACCCACCCCTCATATGTCTGGGCACTGCTGGGAGACATATCCACCCACCCCTCCTATGTCTGTGCACTGCTGGGAGTCCTGTACACCCACCCCTCCTATGTCTGGGCACTGCTGGGAGTACTGTAAACCCACCCCTCCTATGACTGGGCAATACTGGGAGTCATAGCCAGCCACCCCTCCTTTGTCTGGGCACTGCTGGGAGACATATACACCCATCCCTCCTATGTCTGGGCACTGCTGGGAGTCATGTACACCCACCGCTCCTATGTCTGGGCACTGCAGGGAGTCCTGTACACCCCCCCCCTCCTATGTCTGGGCACTGCTGGGAGTCTTACCCACCCACCCCTCCTATGTCTGGGCAATGCTGGGAGTCCTGTACACCCAGCCCTCCTATGTCTGGGCACTGCTGGGAGACATACCCACCCAGCCCTCCTATGTCTGGGCACTGCTGGGAGTCTTATCCACCCACCCCTCCTATGTCTGGGCACTGCTGGGAGTACTTTACACCCACCTCTCCTCTGTCTGGGCACTGCTGGGAGTCCTGTACACCCACCCCTCCTATGTCTGGGCACTGCTGCGAGTCATATCCACACACCCCTCCTATGTCTGGGCACTGCTGGGAGACATACCCACCCAGCCCTCCTATGTCTGGGCACTGCTGGGAGTCTTATCCACCCACCCCTCTTATGTCTGGGCACTGCTGGGAGTACTTTACACCCACCTCTCCTCTGTCTGGGCACTGCTGGGAGTCCTGTACACCCACCCCTCCTATGTCTGGGCACTGCTGCGAGTCATATCCACACACCCCTCCTATGTCTGGGCACTGCTGGGAGACATATCCACCCAACCCTCCTATGTCTGGGCACTGCTGGGAGTACTGTACACCCACCCCTCCTATGTCTGGGCACTGCTAGGAGTCATATCCACCCACCCCTCTTATGTCTGGGCACTGCTGGGAGTACTGTACACCCACCTCTCCTCTGTCTGGGCACTGCTGGGAGTCCTGTACACCCACCCCTCCTATGTCTGGGCACTGCTGGGAGTCATATCCACACACCCCTCCTATGTATGGGCACTGCTGGGAGACATATCCACCCAACCCTCCTATGTCTGGGCACTGCTGGGAGTACTGTACACCCACCCCTCCTATGTCTGGGCAAAGCAGGGAGTCATATCCACCCACCCCTCATATGTCTGGGCACTGCTGGGAGACATATCCACCCACCCCTCTTATGTCTGGGCACTGCTGGGAGTACTGTACACCCACCTCTCCTCTGTCTGGGCACTGCTGGGAGTCCTGTACACCCACCCCTCCTATGTCTGGGCACTGCTGCGAGTCATATCCACACACCCCTCCTATGTCTGGGCACTGCTGGGAGACATATCCACCCAACCCTCCTATGTCTGGGCACTGCTGGGAGTACTGTACACCCACCCCTCCTATGTCTGGGCAAAGCAGGGAGTCATATCCACCCACCCCTCATATGTCTGGGCACTGCTGGGAGACATATCCACCCACCCCTCCTATGTCTGTGCACTGCTGGGAGTCCTGTACACCCACCCCTCCTATGTCTGGGCACTGCTGGGAGTACTGTAAACCCACCCCTCCTATGACTGGGCAATACTGGGAGTCATAGCCAGCCACCCCTCCTTTGTCTGGGCACTGCTGGGAGACATATACACCCATCCCTCCTATGTCTGGGCACTGCTGGGAGTCATGTACACCCACCGCTCCTATGTCTGGGCACTGCAGGGAGTCCTGTACACCCCCCCCCTCCTATGTCTGGGCACTGCTGGGAGTCTTACCCACCCACCCCTCCTATGTCTGGGCAATGCTGGGAGTCCTGTACACCCAGCCCTCCTATGTCTGGGCACTGCTGGGAGACATACCCACCCAGCCCTCCTATGTCTGGGCACTGCTGGGAGTCTTATCCACCCACCCCTCCTATGTCTGGGCACTGCTGGGAGTACAGTACACCCACCCCTCCTATGTCTGGGCACTGCTGGGAGTTCTGTACACCCACCCCTCCTATGTCTGGAAACTGCTGGGAGTCATATCCACCCACCCCTCCTATGTCTGGGCACTGCTGTGAGTCCTGTACACCCACCCCTCCTATGTATGGGCACTGCTGGGAGTCAAATCCACCCACCCCTCCTATGTCTGGGCACTGCTGGGAGTCCTGTATACATACCCCTCCTATGTCTGGGCACTGCTGGGAGTCATATCCACACAACCCTCCTATGTCTGGGCACTGCTGGGAGACACATCCACCCAACCCTCCTATGTCTGGGCACTGCTGGGAGTCCTGTAAACCCACCCCTCCTATGTCTGGGCACTGCTGGGAGCCATATCCACCCACCCCTCCTATGTATGGGCACTGCTGGGGGGCATATCCACCCAACCCTCCTATGTCTGGGCACTGCTGGGAGTCATGTACACCCACCCCTCCTATGTCTGGGCGCTGCTGGGAGTTCTGTACACCCACCCCTCCATTGTCTGGGCACTGCTTGGAGTCATATCCACCCACCCCTCCTAGGTCTGGGCACTGCTGGGAGACATATCCACCCACCCCTCCTTTGTCTGGACACTGCTGGGAGTCCTGTACACCCACCCCTCCTATGTCTGGGCACTGCTGGGAGTCATATCCACCCACCCCTCCTATGTCTGGGCACTGCTGGGAGACATATCCACCCACCCCTCCTATATCTGGGCACTGCTGGGAGTACTGTACATCCACCCCTCCTATGTCTGGGCACTGCTGGGAGTCCTATACACCGACCCCTCTGTTACAATTAATCTAAATGGTATGTTCCGTCCACCCCTCTTCTCCCTGTCCCCTTGGAACCTTCCCCCCTGAAGCTCATGATAGAATGTTCATACTAATGCCAGTGAGGAGAGTGGATAGCCATTAAACAGCAGTATTCTTGGAACTTCCTGTGTCTGGTGTTATTTCAAGAATCCCAACACTGGCGACTGACCTGCGCAGGGGGCAGAAGTGGCTATCTCCCCTTTGAGTGCTCTCTCCACACGAGGAAAGATTCCCTTTTGACCTTGGACATTCCGCAAGTATTGACTAAGGGGACTGCTTATATGTGGCAAACTGATCCTATATTGCTGTTCTGAAGGTGTGATGACAGCGTGTAAAAGGATTTGGGTTTCTAATCCTTCCGGAATATTATGATCTTAATGATATTGGAAAAGAATACTCCTGCTGTGTTTGTGTCAAACTGGCAATTTTGGGTGATTCAAGCTCTCTCTTACCTCCTCCGTCGTTCCGTGGTACCTTTGGTGTGGAAGTCGGAGTGCTTTCCTTTTCGTCACGATTTGGTCTGACGATTTTTCATGGTCCATGTGTGAGGAGGAGGACTGCGGCACTGCTTCGCGGCTGTGGTCTTGTGGAGAGAGTTGTTTAGACTTGGTTGGGGATTTACGAGTCCTGTCTCATGAGGAGCGGTGTTCGTCGATGACGCCTGCGCTGTAACCTCTGCCTCCCCAAGTTGTATCCTGGTTCCGTGTACAGCGTCTCTGAAGTGATATTGACGACGCTTCGCATGTCCAGAGCCGGTTCTTCATTCCGCCTGCAGTCCTTTTGAGTGTACTTCACTTCATGGTGAACAGTGTTCTCACTGGAAATCGTCTGCGCACTTCAGGAAACCGCTTTGTGAGGAGCGCTGTTCGCCTACGACGCCTGCGCTGTAGCCTTTCCCCCTCCAAGCGGTATTCTGGTTCCTGTGTTCAGCGTCTCGGAAGAGATATTTTCGACGCTTCTCATTTTCAGAGCCGCTTTTCTACTCCGCCTGCTGTATTTTTTTTTTAGGATCTTCAATTCCATGAACAGTGCGCATTTGCCCACCGGCCGTCCCTGACATTTGAACTGTGTCCTCGTTTGAGTCGGCGCTGCAGAAGCAAAGGACCGGTATTTTTCAGTTTTGTTCTCTGCAAACAAAGGGCTATAATTTTGTTTACAGTTACAAAGAGTTCTGTCACTATCCTGTTATTTATCCGAAATTTAGAGTGTTATACAGTTTAAATACAGAGTGGTATTCACAATTTTTAGAAAGTGTATTTACTGTGTTGTTTTAAATCATCCATGAGTAGCAATTATCCTAATTAGTTTTTCACGAAATATATTATCTTTACAATTTGTGCTCAGAATGGCAGCTGCAAGCATGAACCAACCCCCACCTTTCCTTAATGAGATAGGAGAGCCTGAAATTAGCTGGAAGGAATGGGTAAAACTCTTTGAATCTTATTTAATAGCTATAGGTGGCCAAAGGTTCAATTCAGTAAGAAAACAACATATTTTATTGCACAATTTGGCCGTACAAGGGCGTAAAGTATATGAATCCCTGCCTGTACCTGAACAAGACGGTAATGCTGTAGGGGAAGTAGATGTGTATGTGCAAACCTTGGAAAAATTTGAAAAACATTTTGGAGACAGGATAAATGTGGCTTTAGAACGTCACAAATTTTTCAAGAGAGGTCAAGGGAAACAGGAGTCAGTACAAAATTATATTGCTGTACTGTGGGGTCTAACACAGTTGTGTGAATTTGGTGATCTCACAGATTCTTTAATAAGAGACCAACTGGTGAGATGCACAAATAATCCGCGTATCCAAGAAAAATTGTTAGCAAAAAATCCTGGGCTCAGAGAAGCTGTAGAAATTGCAAATGCAAAAAACAACAAGTGATGGACTGAATGTGGATCAATGTCACACACTCCCCCAGTCAAAAGATCTGGGCCCAAATCCATCGTTTTTTTGCACTCCACACCACCCTGGGTCAGATAATGGCTTTATGCAAATCAGCTCTGACCCTGTTGCCCCATGGGAACAGTCCAGTCCGAACTACAACAGCCATATCTTTCCCAGACCGGAATCAAGCATCCGAGGACCGGACCGGTTTCGAGGTAACACCTCTCTTCAGCCCGGCTAGCTTGACTCCAAGTGGTGTGGAGTGCCTGGGACCCACGTCTGGGCATCCCCAGCGCACTTAGGGCGGCAATTGCAAAAAACAACAAGTGATGGACTGAATGTGGATCAATGTCAGACACTCCCCCAGTCAAAAGATCTGGGCCCAAATCCATCGTTTTTTTGCACTCCACACCACCCTGGGTCAGATAATGGCTTTATGGAAATCAGCTCTGACCCTGTTGCCCCATGGGAACAGTCCAGTCCGAACTACAACAGCCATATCTTTCCCAGACCGGAATCAAGCATCCGAGGACCGGACCGGTTTCGAGGTAACACCTCTCTTCAGCCCGGCTAGCTTGACTCCAAGTGGTGTGGAGTGCCTGGGACCCACGTCTGGGCATCCCCAGCGCACTTAGGGCGGCAATTGCAAAAAACAACAAGTGATGGACTGAATGTGGATCAATGTCACACACTCCCCCAGTCAAAAGATCTGGGCCCAAATCCATCGTTTTTTTGCACTCCACACCACCCTGGGTCAGATAATGGCTTTATGCAAATCAGCTCTGACCCTGTTGCCCCATGGGAACAGTCCAGTCCGAACTACAACAGCCATATCTTTCCCAGACCGGAATCAAGCATCCGAGGACCGGACCGGTTTCGAGGTAACACCTCTCTTCAGCCCGGCTAGCTTGACTCCAAGTGGTGTGGAGTGCCTGGGACCCACGTCTGGGCATCCCCAGCGCACTTAGGGCGGCAATTGCAAAAAACAGCAAGTGATGGACTGAATGTGGATCAATGTCACACACTCCCCCAGTCAAAAGATCTGGGCCCAAATCCATCGTTTTTTTGCACTCCACACCACCCTGGGTCAGATAATGGCTTTATGCAAATCAGCTCTGACCCTGTTGCCCCATGGGAACAGTCCAGTCCGAACTACAACAGCGATATCTTTCCCAGACCGGAATCAAGCATCCGAGGACCGGACCAGTTTCGAGGTAACACCTCTCTTCAGCCCGGCTAGCTTGACTCCAAGTGGTGTGGAGTGCCTGGGACCCACGTCTGGGCATCCCCAGCGCACTTAGGGCGGCAATTGCAAAAAACAACAAGTGATGGACTGAATGTGGATCAATGTCACACACTCCCCCAGTCAAAAGATCTGGGCCCAAATCCATCGTTTTTTTGCACTCCACACCACCCTGGGTCAGATAATGGCTTTATGCAAATCAGCTCTGACCCTGTTGCCCCATGGGAACAGTCCAGTCCGAACTACAACAGCCATATCTTTCCCAGACCGGAATCAAGCATCCGAGGACCGGACCGGTTTCGAGGTAACACCTCTCTTCAGCCCGGCTAGCTTGACTCCAAGTGGTGTGGAGTGCCTGGGACCCACGTCTGGGCATCCCCAGCGCACTTAGGGCGGCAATTGCAAAAAACAACAAGTGATGGACTGAATGTGGATCAATGTCACACACTCCCCCAGTCAAAAGATCTGGGCCCAAATCCATCGTTTTTTTGCACTCCACACCACCCTGGGTCAGATAATGGCTTTATGCAAATCAGCTCTGACCCTGTTGCCCCATGGGAACAGTCCAGTCCGAACTACAACAGCCATATCTTTCCCAGATAGAAATTGCAAAGTCTGTGGAACACACAGCCAGGTGTGTGAGAGAAATGAAGCCGGATGGTGAAACAGTGGCTGTCATTGGTAGTCAAGATGACAGTTATGAGGTGTACAAGATGAAGGCTAGAGAAAATGTTAACAATAGAGTAGATTATAAAGAGAAAGGTCCTAAGTGTTACCGTTGTGGTAGCAACAATCATTTTGCCACCTATTTCCAATGTCCTGCCAAGTATGTCACATGTAAGAAATGCAATAGAAGGGGACATTTTGCCAGAGTGTGTCGTGATGGGGAGTTGCATGTTAGGGAAAATGATAAGAATACAGAAAGGGCCACCAGTAGAGAGGTAAAATGCATTGAACAAAGAGTAGAAAAATTTACCTTGCAGGTGAAAGATGTCAACGGCACTGTTAACTCTACTTATCCTAAATGTGATGTTCTAATTAATAATGATTTGGTTGAGATGTTTGTTGATTCATGTTCACCATTCACTTTAATAAATAAAGAAGATTATACGTCCACTGGCAAGAATAAGATTAGTGACCTAGAGTCTCCTGATATTTCTCCATCAGGATATAACAAGGGTAATATTCCCCTTTTGGGCATGAAGGAGGTTCTGATTCAATTCAAAGATAGGAAAACTTATGGTACTGTATATGTCGTGATGTCTGGTTCTAACCTTTTAGGATGGGTCCATCAGAAAGAATTAGGAATAATACTAGATCCCAATAGTGCAGAACAAGTGTTACTCACAGAGAAGTTCCCAGGGGCAGAGAAAATTTGTGATGAGTTTAGACAATTGTTTAAAGAGGAACTGGGTTGTCTACACAATTTTCAGCACAAGATTAAATTAAGACAAAATGCCAAGCCTGTAGTACATGGTTTACGTACAGTGCCTTACAAATTGAGAGAACCTCTGAAGAATGAGTTGCAAAGGTTATGTGAGATGAATATAATTCAACCCATAGACTGTTCAGAATGGGTGGCTCCTATTGTTTTGGCAGCCAAATCCAATGGTGAGGGTATCCGCCTCTGTGTGGACCTGCGCAGTTTAAATGATTGTATTTGGGTTGAGAGATATCCCTTGCCAGTGATTAATGAAATGTTGAGCACTATGGGCCCTGCGAAGTATTTTAGTGTAATAGATTTATCCATGGCATACCATCAGATCGAATAACATCCAGATTCAAGGCCACTCACAACATTTATTACACCTTTTGGTGCCTTCATGTTTAAAAGGATGCCATTCGGTCTTGCCTCAGCCGCTGCAATTTTCCAAAGAGCTATGCAAAAAATCCTGGAGGGCGTGGAATGCACATTATGTTTCCAAGATGACATTTTAATTTATGGAAAGAATTCAGAGGAACATGATGAGGTATTAAGGCAAGTTTTCAGTAGGCTCTCTGATGCTGGGTTAACAGTTAAGAAAGAGAAGTGTAAAATAAAAGTTCAACAAGTGGAATATTTGGGCCATGAAATTTCTGAAAAAGGATTTTAACCTGAGAGCAGCTTGATCCGAGCTGTTAAAGAAGCTCCCAACCCTAGAAACAAAGAGGAATTAAAGTCATTTCTAGGACTAATGGAATACATGTCAAAATATGTGGAAAACTTTGCTACCAAATGTGAATCCATGAGAGAAATGTTGAGAAAAAACAAGGAGTTCGTGTGGAATGAAGAACAAGAGGAAATCGCCAATGCTTTGAAAGAAGATTTGATCAAATCTCCAGCTCTTGGAACCTTTGACGCTACCAAGAAAACTATCCTTACCACTGATGCATCAAATTATGGACTAGGTGCTACTCTTGTTCAGAAAAACGGAAATAAGGAAAAGATTATTGCCTATGCGTCCAGAAGTCTTTCCCAGCCAGAAAAGAATTATTCTGTGATTGAACGAGAAGCTTTGGCGTGCTTCTGGGCAGTCAGACATTTTAAGTTTTTTTTATGGGGTCTAAGATTCACCATACGTACCGACCACAAGCCCCTCACATATATTTTTGCTGTGAAGGGATTGGAGAACTGCACCCCACGCATCAGCAGGTGGATACTGGGACTAGAACATTTCAATTTCAATATTGAACATGTACCGGGCAAAGAAAATATTATTGCAGATTTTTTATCCAGGTCACCTCTTCCAGAAGAAGATGTCACTGAAGAAATGTTGGATAGTCCTATAATGATGATGGATTTTCCTGCTATCACAGAATTGGAGTGGGAAGATGGAATGAATAATGACAATGAGCTCTGTACCTTGAAAGAAAGGATCAAGAATGGATGGCCAAGCAAGAAGAAGGAAGTAGAAGTGGAAATGGAAGATTTTTGGGAAGTCAGAGATGAACTTAGTGTAATTGGGAAGAAAATTTATCGAAATAATAGAGTGTTACCTCCCAAAGAACTAAGGAAAAGAGTTATTGAGTTGGCACATGAAGGCCACCCTGGACGCAGTGCCACTAAAGCCAGAGTGAGAATAAATTTCTGGTTTCCTAGAATGGATGCCATGGTGGAAGAAGCCGTAAAAGAATGTGGAGCGTGTAGTAAAAGTGATAAATCTAAAGTGATATGTAAATCCCCTTTGTCTCCAGTAAGTGTTCCAACTAAGCCATGGAGCAAGTTAGCAATGGACATTATTGGACCGCTGCATAATCAAGTTCCGCAGAGGAAATTCATGTTAGTCCTGATCGATTATACCTCACACTGGATCAAACAAAAGTTTGTACATAGCATTACTACCAAGACAGTGATCCAATTTTTGAAAGAAGTGTTCAGTGAGGAGGGTGTTCCTTCCACACTAATAACTGACAATGGGGTACAATTTACCTCTGAGGAGATGCTAAGTTTTTTGACTCTGTTAGGTATAAAACATGAGACCACTGCTCTCTATTGTCCAAAAGCAAATGGGATGGTGGAGAGAGCTAATAGAGTCATTAAAGAAAATATTCAACTAGCTACTGTAAATGGTTTTGATGTTGAAAACTCCTTGAGAGAATGTTTGTGGGCCTATCATACTTCTCCCAACAGGATAACAGGAATTTCCCCCTTTGTGTCTCTACGCGGGAGGGAGCCTAGTACTAAGTTAAATCCCTGTTGGTTAAAAGGTGGAGAAGCTAAAGAAGTTGATTGGGAGGAAGCTGGAGAGAAGGTAAAGCAACATCAATCCAAGTACAAACAATGGTATGATCAGAAACATGGAGTAAAATGCACTGAATGGGAGGTGGGTGACATGGCACAAGCCAGAAGAAGTGTCAAGTCAGCAACTGCTTCTAGCAAATTTTACCCCACTTGTAAAATAGCAAAAGTGTTAAAAAACGTAGTACAGTTTGAAAATGGTCAATGGTGGAGTTATGACAACATTGTAAAAGTACAGTCTTACATTCTGTTCTTTAGTTATGTGTAACCTGCTTTTTGCTCAGACTTTTAACCTGTCAAATCTCTTTACAATGTTATTATTATAGGAAGGTAGATGTGTTACAATTAATCTAAATGGTATGTTCCGTCCACCCCTCTTCTCCCTGTCACCTTGGAACCTTCCCCCCTGAAGCTCATGATAGAATGTTCATACTAATGCCAGTGAGGAGAGTGGATAGCCATTAAACAGCAGTATTCTTGGAACTTCCTGTGTCTGGTGTTATTTCAAGAATTCCAACACCCTCCTATGTCTTGGCAATGCTGGGAGTCATATCCACACACCCGTCCTATGTTTGGGCACTGCAGGTGGTCCTGTACACCCAGCCCTCCTATGTCTGGGCACTGCTGGGAGTGGGTGACATATCCACCCACCCCTCCTATGTCTGGGCACTGCTGGGAGTCCTGTACACCCACCCCTCCTATGTCTGGGCACTGTGGGAGTCCTGTACACCCACCCCTCCTATGTCTGGGCACTACTGGGAGTCTTATCCACCCACCCCTCCTATGTCTGGGCACTTCTGGGAGTCCTGTACACCCAGCCCTCCTATGTCTGGGCGCTGCTGGGAGTCATATCCACCGACCCCTCCTATGTCTGAGCACTGCTGGGAGTCATATCCACCAACCCCGCCTATGTCTGGGCACTGCTGGGAGTCCTGTATACATACCCCTCCTATCTCTGGGCACTGCTGGAAGTCATATCCACACAACCCTCCTGTGTCTGGGCACTGCTGGGAGACACATCCACCCACCCCTCCTATGTCTGGGCACTGCTGGGAGTCCTGTACACCCACCCCTCCTATGTCTGGGTACTGCTGGGAGTCATATCCACCCACCCCTCCTATGTGTGGGCACTGCTGGGGGGCATATCCTTCCAACCCTCCTATGTCTGGGCACTGCTGGGAGTCATGTACACCCACCCCTCCTATGTCTGGGCGCTGCTGGGAGTCCTGTACACCCACCCCTCCATTGTCAGGGCACTGCTTGGAGTCATATCCACCCACCCCTCCTAGGTCTGGGCACTGCAGGGAGACATATCCACCCACCCCTCCTTTGTCTGGACACTGCTGGGAGTCCTGTACACCCACCCCTCCTATGTCTGGGCACTGCTGGGAGTCATATCCACCCACCCCTCCTATGTCTGGGCACTGCTGGGAGACATTTCCACCCACCCCTCCTATATCTGGGCACTGCTGGGAGTACTGTACACCCACCCCTCCTATGTCTGGGCACTGCTGGGAGTCCTATACACCGACCCCTCCTATGTCTGGGCTATGCTGGGAGTCATATCCACACACCCCTCCTATGTTTGGGCACTGCTGGTGGTCCTGTACACCCAGCCCTCCTATGTCTGGGCACTGCTGGGAGTGGGTGACATATCCACCCACCCCTCCTATGTCTGGGCACTGCTGGGAGTCCTGTACACCCACCCCTCCTATGTCTGGGCACTGTGGGAGTCCTGTACACCCACCACTCCTATGACTGGGCACTACTGGGAGTCTTATCCACCCACCCCTCCTATGTCTGGGCACTGCTGGGAGTCCTGTACACCCAGCCCTACTATGTCTGGGCACTGCTGGGAGTCATATCCACCGACCCCTCCTATGTCTGGGCACTGCTGGGAGTCATATCCACCAACCCCGCCTATGTCTGGGCACTGCTGAGAGTCCTGTACACCCATCCCTCCTATGTCTGGGCACTGCTGGGAGTCATATCCACCCATCCCTCCTATGTCTGGGCACTGCTGGGAGTCCTGTACACCCAGCCCTCCTATGTCTGGGCACTGCTGGGAGTCATATTCAGTGATTCACCCACCCCTCCTATGTCCGTGCACTGCTGGGAGTCATATCCACCCACCCCGCCTATGTCTGGGCACTGCTGGGAGTCATATTCACACACCCCTCCTATGTCTGGGCACCGCTGAAAGACATATCAACCCTCCCCTCCTATGTCTGGGCACTGCTGGGAGTCCTGTACACCCACCCCTCCTATGTCTGGGCACTGCTGGGAGTAATATCCACCCACCCCTCCTATGTCTGGGCACTGCTGGGAGTCCTGTACACCCAGCCCTCCTATGTCTGGGCACTGCTGGGAGTCCTGTACACCCACCCCTCCTATGTCTGGGCACTGCTGCGATTCATATCCACCCACTCCTCCTATGTCTGGGCACTGCTGGGAGACATATTCACACACCCCTCCTGTGTCTGGGCACTGCTGGGAGACATATCAACCCTCCCCTCCTATGTCTGGGCACTGCTGGGAGTCCTGTACACCCATCCCTCCTATGTCTGGGCACTGCTGGGAGTCATATCCACCCACCCCTCCTATGTCTGGGCACTACTGGGAGTCATATCCACCCACCCCTCCTATGTCTGGGCACTGCTGGGAGACATATCCACCCAACCCTCCTATGTCTGGGCACTGTTGGGAGTCATGTACACCCAACCCTCCTATGTCTGGGCACTGCTGGGAGTCCTGTACACCCACCCCTCCTATGTCTGGGCACTGCTGGGAGACATATCCACCCACCCCTCCTATGTCTGGGCACTGCTGGGAGTCCTGTACACCCACCCCTCCTATGTCGGGGCACTGCTGGAAGACCTGTATACCGACCCCTCCTATGTCTGGGCACTGCTGGGAGTCATATCCACCCACCCCATCTATGTTTGGGCACTGTTGGGAGTCCTGTACACCCAGCTCTCCTATGTCTGGGCACTGCTGGGAGTGGGTGACATTTCCACCCACCCCTCCTATGTCTGGGCGCTGCTGGGAGTCCTGTACACCCACCCCTCCTATGTCTGGGCACTGTGGGAGTCCTGTACACCCACCCCTCTTATGTCTGGGCACTGCTGGGAGTCACATCCACCCACCCCTCCTATGTCTTGGCACTGCAGGGAGTCCTGTACACCCAGCCCTCCTATGTCTGGGCACTGCTGGGAGTCATATCCACCCACCCCTCCTATGTCTGGGCACTGCTGGGAGTCATATCCACCAACTCCTCCTATGTCTGGGCACTGCTGGGAGTCCAGTACACCCACCCCTCCTATGTCTGGGCACTGCTGGGAGTCATATCCACCCACCCCGCCTATGTCTGGGCACTGCTTGGAGACATATCCACACACCCCTCCTATGTCTGGGCACTGCTGCGAGTCCTGTACACCCACCCCTCCTATTTCTGGGCACTGCTGGGAGTCCTGTACACCCACCCCTCCTATGTCTGGGCACTGCTGGGAGTCATATTCACCTACCCCTCCTATGTTTGGGCACTGCTGGGAGTCCTGTACACCCACCCCTCCTATATCTGGGCACTGCTGGGAGTCATATCCACCCACCCCTCCTATGTCTAGGCACTGCTGGGAGTCATATCCACCCACCCCTCCTATGTCTGGGCACTGCTGGGAGTCCTGTACACCCACCCCTCCTATGTCTGGGCACTGCTGGGAGTCCTGTACACCCACACCTCCTATGTCTGGGCACTGCTGGGAGTGATATCCACCTACCCCTCCTATGTCTGGGCACTGCTGGGATTCCTGTACACCCACCCCTCCTATATCTGGGCACTGCTGGGAGTCATATCCACCCACCCCTCCTATGTCTGGGAACTGATGGGAGTCATATCCACCCACCCCTCCTATGTCTGGGCACTGCTGGGAGTCCTGTACACTCACCCCTCCTATGTCTGGGCACTGCTGAGAGTCCTGTACACCCACCCCTCCTATGTCTGGGGATTGCTGGGAGTCTGGTACACCCACGCCTCCTATGTCTGGCACCGCTGGGATTCATATCCACCCACCCCTCCTATGTCTGGGCTCTGCTGGGAGTCCTGTACACCCACCCCTCCTATGTCTGGGCACTGCTGGGAGTCATACCCACCCACCTCTCCTAAGTCTGGGCACTGCTGGGAGACATATCCACCCACCCCTCCTATGTCTGGGCACTGGTTGGAGTCCTGTACACCCACCTCTCCTATGTTTGGGCACTGCTGGGAGGCATATCCACCCACCCCTCCTATGTCTGGGCACTGCTGGGAGACATATCCACCCACTCTCCTATGTCTGGGCACTGCTGGGAGTCCTGAACACCCACCCCTCATATGTCTGGGCACTGCTGGGAGTCATATCCACTCACCCCTCCTATGTCTGGGCACTGCTGGGAGACATATCCACCCACCCCTCCTATGTCTGGGCACTGCTGGGAGTCCTTCACACCCACCCCTCCTATGTCTGGGCACCTTTGGGAGTCCTGTACACCCACCCCTCCTATGTCTGGGCACTGTCAGAAGTTATATCAACCCACCCCTCCTATGTCTGGGCCCTGCTGGGAGTCCTGTACACCCACCCCTCCTATGTCTGGGCACTGCTGGGAGTCATATCCACCCACCCCTCCTATGTCTGGGCACTGCTGGGGGTCATATCCACCCACCCCTCCTATGTCTGGGCACTGCTGGGCATACTTTAAACACACTTCTCCTATGTCTGGGCACTGCTGGGAGTCCTGAACACCCACCCCCCCTATGTCTGGTCACTGCCGGGAGTCATATCCACCCACCCCTCCTATGTCTGGGCTCTGCTGAAAGTCATGTACACCCACCCCTCCTAAGTCTAGGCACTGCTGGGAGTCATATCCACCCACCCCTCCTATGTCTGGGCACTGCTGGGAGTCCTGTACACCCACCCCTCCTATGTCTGGGCATTGCAGGGAGTCATATCCACACACTCCTCCTATGTCTGGGCACCGCTGGGAGACATATCCACCCACCCCTCCTATGTCTGGGCACTGCTGGGAGTCCTGGGCACCCACCCCTCCTATGTCTGGGCACTGCTGGGAGTCCTGTACACCCACCCCATCTATGTCTGGGCACTGCTGGGAGTCATATCCACCCACCCCTCCAATGTCTGGGCACTACTGGGAGTCCTGTACACCCAGACGTCCTATGTCTGGGCACTGCTGGGAGTCATATCCACCCACCCCTCCTATGTCTGAGCACTGCTGGGAGTCATATCCACCCACCCCTCCTATGTCTGGGCACTGCTGGGAGTCCTGTACACCCACCCCTCCTATGTCTGGGCACTGCTGGGAGACATGTACACCAACCCCTCCTATGTCTGGGCACTGCTGGGAGTCATATCCACCCACCCCTCCTATGTTTGGGCACTGCTGGGAGTCCTGTACACCCAGCCCTCCTATGTCTGGGCACTGCTGGGAGTGGGTGACATATCCACCCACCCCTCCTATGTCTGGGCACTGCTGGGAGTCCTGTACACCCACCCCTCCTATGTCTGGGCACTGCTGGGAGTCCTGTACACCCACCCCTCCTATGTCTGGGCACTGCTGGGAGTCATATTCACCAACCCCTCCTATGTCTGGGCACTGCAGGGAGTCCTGTACACCCAGCCCTCCTATGTCTGGGCACTGCTGGGAGTCATATCCTCCCACCCCTCCTATGTCTGGGCACTGCTGGGAGTCATATCCACCTACCCCTCCTATGTCTGGGCACTGCTGGGATTCCTGTACACCCACCCCTCCTATATCTGGGCACTGCTGGGAGTCATATCCATCCACCCCTCCTATGTCTGGGCACTGCTGGGAGTCATATCCACACACCCGTCAGATGTGACGCACCGTACCCCAACATAAATGGCATGTGTGCGGCTCGTATCACTATTGCAATGGTGATAAACGCAAGCGTGTGACGCACCGTACCCCAACATTAACGGCGTGTGTGCGGCTCGTATCACTATTGCAATGGTGAAATACGCGAGTGTGTGACGCACTGTAGCCCAACATAAATGGCGTGTGTGCGGCTCGTATCACTATTGCAATGGTGAAATACGCGAATGTGTGACGCACCGTACCCCAACATTAACAGCGTGTGTGCGGCTCGTATCACTATTGCAATGGTGATATACGTGAGCGTGTGACGCACCGTACCCCAACATTATTGGCGTGTGTGCGGCTCGAATCACTATTACAATGGTGATATACGCGAGCGTGTGATGCACCATACATGTACAGTTCCGTTGTTGCGGTACGTCGTTCTCACCGTATGCGCCATCGTCAGTTTCTGTGCACCAGGTCGTAGGCGTACAGGACTGGGATGACACGGTCGATGGGGTTCATGGCGTGTCTGTCGCGTACCGGGTTGCGGTACGGGCCGGACTCTGCTTTTACCGTAGTTTTCAGCTCCCGTAGCAATAGGGTCGTACGGAGTGTCGCCGAGATGAATCGTACTTGCTGGGCCGGAAATTGTTGCCTGTTTACGTACGGACGGCACGTACAGCGTGACCCGGATATGTATCATATGTATTTTTTGTTCATATGGTGTTTGGTACGATCCGTATGTTGATATGCTTTGGGTTAGGATCGTTCTTGATCGTACGTACAGGGACGTTGTAGGTGTACGAATCGTATGGGAAAAACACTCCATACTGCGATTCGTGAGGGATTTTACGGGATCGGAATTGGCCCCTAAGTATAGTGCATCTTACAACAGCAATAAGGTATCAGCAATCAAACAATTACCTCCTATACTAGAACAATAAAGAATCAGGTCCTGTTAAGTATGTGTACAATTAGGGAAAAGATCTTATCATAGCAACACCATATATTTTATTGGAAGTGCATCAAAAAGCAGCAAAGTAATTTCCCTTAGAATTTTTTTATGATGGGAAAAGGAACCTAGGGGTCCATTAGGATGTCCGGCGGACTTCAGTGTGCCCGCCACCCTATCGGTACTGGGACCAGCCGCAAGTGGTGCAGCGGTTCCTCACCACCAATTAGATGCAACCGCCACTCTGGCGGTCGCATCCCGCAAATTCAACATTGTGGCGGGCGGTGTTGGGAGCAGCACCCACCAAAATGTAGAAAATGCATGGTGTACATTGGCATACACAACGTGACAGGCACAGTGAGGTGCCTGCCACCTTGTGTATGCCAATATTGGAGGGGTACCATGGGTACCTCCATAGTGCAGCCCCCCGCCCTCCCAACCCCCTGGGGGCCCACAACATGCCCCCAAAGCAATTATTGCATGCCTTTCCATGGCAGAGTCTCCGCCATGGAAAGATATAACACTGCCCACATCATAATATGGATGGCAGGCACCACCACCATATTATAGGCCTTTTCCGCCTGGTAAGCAATCGTGACGATTGCCTACCAGCAGAAAAGCGGCAGATGGCAGACGGTCTTTCCGTCCGCCGTGGTACCCCCGCCATGCTAATGTGTCAGGGTTAAAAGGCCGTCCGGTGGGGCGTTTTGGTGGACAGATCGCCACTGCCGGTCGGGCAGTGGTGATCCGCCCACCATGATAAAGGGCCTGTTAGTTAGTGCAAACAGCAAAAAATTAACAACAGTCATTTATTTATAGTTTTTGGCAAGAGAAAAAAACGAATACACGAACGAAAACGAATTAGTTGTATGATCAATCATACTCGGGGTCTAATACAAACCATTTAAAATATATTCACAAACTCCCTAAAAAAGTAAAAAAGTTTACTGCATACTATTTCATGTTTTGGAAATAACAAACATTCTCTAGCAGATGAAACATTTTTGATGCCATTCTGGATAAACATTGGACGTAGCCACCTAAATCGGGATGTAATCAAAGCCGGGCACACAAAAAAGACATGATCGAGATTCCGAGTAACCTGATTACAAAATCGTACATTTTTTTCCCCTTCCCCATTAGGTGACCAATTTACAATTACATCATTTAGTGATAAGAGGTTCATGCGGCAAAGAGTAATCAGTAGGTTTTTCATGTTAATCTAAAATCATACCATGCATCTGACACTGTAGGCAAGATTCAACATTTTCTGCTTTAGAATTTGGAGTTGTGAGAATTTTCTTGAGCCTTTTTCTCATATCCAGTTTGTAATAAACACATTTACAAATATACTTAGGAAAAATCTGTGCAGCATTTTGATTGGTACTCTTCAGTGCAGCAACCATCTTAGGGAAAGTTAAGGAATGGCAACAACCATCTACCGTTAAATGGTGCTGAAGTGACCAGAGTTACCTTCAGTCTACTCAGGTTGAAAACAGGGAGCTCTCAAGTTGGCCACCATTAAGCCAGAGAGAGAAAACAATCCTTATGGAGTGGAAAGACCCTATAGATTCCCGTTTATCACAAGAAAGCACAGAACAAAAACTGACATATGTTTTGCAGCCTATGCAGCAAAAGTAGTTCCAGGAAGACTGTCAGCATGTCTCCTCGGCTTTAAGGCGAGCTAATGCTGGCAACTGACAATAGATAGCTCAGCAGCACTACATAAACCTTTCAAAATGACACTTTCAGTGACAGGAGTGCAGAACAGCATGCAGGCACTGAGCAGAACAAAGCGGGTGGTGCAAACACTAGACTTAACTACAAATGTCAAATCAGTTTATTTTAAGTGCACACAGCCTGTTTACAGATGTTATTTTACTATCAGTTAAATGGTGTGACAAAACAATATATGTTTATTTTCTAAACTAAAAAATAGCTAGCTGAAGAAAGAAACCCTCCCACAGGATTGTGTGTGGGTAACTACTGCTGATAGCGTCCTTCTCGGTGTTCAATGAAACGCAATGCAAGTAATCATTTACTAGCTTTCGTCTTTAGTCAAAAGAGATCATTGAGTGAATTTTATAATTCTATTCCTGTTGATGGACAGAGAAGAATGCCCCTGCTTATCGCAGGTGGAAACATGGAGCTATGTGAAACATTCCTGTAAGAAATATTAGTAGAACACTGTAATGTAGAGATCCGTTCAATACAATGAAGTGGCTCAGGGCTTATAATGCTGGTGACCCTCTGCAACTACATTTGAATGTTCGTCTCCATGTTTCTCTCTTCCAGAACCTCTTTCAGAGGACCATGGGCATGCAGGGTTTTTTGGCTGCAACTGCAGTGTTTGAAGCCATTTGCTATGGATCCCACTCGACCGGGTTAGGCACCCCTCCCGCATTATTAAGTTTTGTTAGCATGACATGTAACATTGTGACATTCAGGGGCCGATTCCGATCTCGCTGAGAGAAGGCTCCGTCCGACTCAGATCCTAAGGGCTTTCCGACCGACTCATGCTCTGGGGCTCCGAGCACCCGAGTATGATGCAAATAAGCGCTGACAGACACGGGTCGCTCGGAGCCCCATTGGAGTCAATAGGAGCCTGTTGTACAATGCGTACATAGGCTCCCATTGACAACAAAGGTATTTTGCGCACAAGGGCGCCACCCACACCATACATGCATGTGTAGGGGGGACCCTTGGCTCACCCCCGGTGATCCACTCGTACGGCTATGGGTGTTGGGGGGTCCGGTGAGGACTCCCGATATCCGCTTACCAGAGCATTTATGTGTCGGAGGCTCTGACTTGATCTGGTTGTCTGACTCGTGCATCGCACTGGCTCGGTCAGGAAATTGCCTCTATTGCACAGCATGGTTTGCTTATGGCCGACACGTATGTAGTGATCCGGACCTGGAAACAACTCGGTCGGTGATTTCACGTTTGCCGCATCATACTTGCACGTTCGTTCAGTTGTACGAGGCGGCCAGAAAACACATGTCCAGCTCCTACTTTTCCCGGCCGGATCGCGATCAGAGCCATTCCGAGCGAGATCGGAATCGGCCCCTGAGTTGTAAAAACAATGCACAATAACCATAAATGGAATAGCAAGTGACATTGTGACAGCATATCAGTGCCTGCACATCTGAAGAGTAAATAAAACAAATGTAATTTATATTCCAGAAACAATTGTGGCTGTGGATTCCGCTGCTGGTATGAGTGAGTCGGGTTACCTGAGTGGACTAGTAACAGGCATTTAGTTATAGTGTAGGCCAAGCCGGGATGGCATGTCCTGAGTGTGGCAGTGTGAAAATACAAGGAAAGGAAAACACCATGTTTGCCAAGGTGAATTCAGACATGGAGGGTGGACGCCAACACCTTCTACAGTGGTGTAAGGGTGCAGGGGTCTCTGTGGAATGCATTCCCAGGGGTCCATATGTGATCCCACTCCCATGGTATTGTAAATCACTGTCATGTGTGAGCTTCAGGTGGCTCCACATTGATAATGGGGCACCTTTCATGGTGGGCACATGTCATATGTTGCCTAAACATCAAGCAGGTTGGAGGCCCAGCATTCCCCGTCTGTAATTGATCCCCTCCACCGTGTGTTCAGGGCATCTTGAGTGTGTTCTCTTTCACATGCATCAACATCAACAACGCTGGAGGTCTGGTGAGTCGGGTGCCTTGTACGACATTGCTATCTGTATCTTAAACAGGAGAAAACCAGGTCAATGAATTTATGCATGTATTTGTTCCCCAGGCTCTAGTGTTGGCAATTTGGGTTGGTCCGCCAGCTCAGCCACTACACTAGTGTGGCTGAGGAAGCCAGCAGGCAATGACCCCGCCCTGAGCCTTGTATGCCTCCAATTCTAGTGCAAAGGTTAAGGTGGAGCCTTTGTTGTTCACAAAGTAGTCTGACATGCAACAGATCCGGCCTTCCCAGAATGGGGGATCAAGAAGAGCTTCTGTCTGCAAACTTCAGGTAGGTATTATGGGACGTTGTTTACTCCAGGTCAGGGTGAGCTGCAGGAGGCAATAATCCAAGAGGGCGAGCTCAAAAGTCCTCTGCCTGGGACAACTGTTTCCCCTGGTGGTCCATACAACGAAATTGGTCTATTCTGGTGTGAATGTCATGGACCAGGGAATAGAATGAGTATTTGCAGTTCAGGGGGACCAAGCGTCATGCAGTCAGCTGTGGACGAGCCAGTATTGAAGTGGTGCATTATGCAGACGTAGGCTGCATCACACGAGGGCGGGACAGACCGCTCAGTATCCAGGTTTGGCACAGAATTGAAATTGACACCACAAAGTTCCAGGTGATGTAAGTCCAGAAAGGGTGCAGGAGTGAATGTGTTGATGAATCCTGGCTAATTGGAATTGGCCACATAGAGTGCCACCAGTGCGAGTGGGGCCCCATTAAGCTGTCCTTCCTGTATCACCAATCAACTCCACTGTGTACTCCCTGGGATGATCTACACATATGAGACCCCTGGTGCAATGCAAATGAGCACCCCACCCCCCGGGCATATGCCAATACGGAAATGCCATCTTGCATGGACTTTGTACAACTCCTCTTGCATAAGGTGTGTTTCCTGAAGCATGGTGATGTGTGTGTGGCAGTGTTTGAGGTACACATAAAGGTGGTATCGCTAAGCAGGAATGGCCATGCCATGCACGTTACATGCTAGGATGTTATAATGCGGGGTATCAATATCAGTAGTAGGTACTATTATACAGTTGAGGAATGGGCATCATAAATGTGAGAGTGATGCTCCATTGGAGCATGTGTGTGCTGCAGTGCACTGTAGGGGGAGCCATCCTGCAGTATCACCATGTGAATGAGACTTGGTCTATTGCTGACCCACCATTGCACTCCAGCAAAGAGCAAAATAGGAACAGTTATCCTATTTGGCTGTAACCCCCTTGGTCAGAAGGATCGTGCATCCCTGTTGTTGGATTTGGGGGTCTCTAGTTGGCATAGGTAGGTACCTGTGACAAATAGGGACCCTTGTGTCTAGTCAGGGTAAGAGGGTATACTCCTAAAATAACCCCTGCTCACCCCCTTTGTAGCTTGGCATGAGCAGACAGGCTTATCTCGGAGGCAGTGTTTAAAGCATTTGTGAACACATACAGAAATCAAGTGACAACACTACAGATGGACACCTCACAAGTTATATATCAAAAATAAGTATTCTTTATCACAAACCACAAACAACAAAAATCCACAATACTGTACTTAAAATGCTAGAATTAGCTTAGTTCTCTTTAGATCTTAAAATGTGACACTTTGAGTTCAATGTACCTTTGGGGCCAGATGTAGGAAGGCAAATACCGGTCGGTAACGGCCGATTTCGGCCGTTGCCAACCGGTATTTGCAGATGGAGATGTAGGGGCCTGAAAATGTTACAAATCGGTATATTTACCGATTCTGTAAATTTACCGATTCGGTAGAATACCGAATCGATATATTTACCGAATCGGTAAATCTACATGTAGGTGGCACTGTAATCATTGCCGCAGGCCCTTACCGAATCGTTATTTACCATGGAATACTATTCCATGGTAAATAACGAATTCCTGTGTACATGCACATCTGTGCATGTACACTTGTGCCATGTGGCACACATACATGCCCTAAGGGCATGTATGTGTGTCACATGGCACACAAGCCAGGATCAGGGGTGAAACAGGGTGTCAAAGTGACACCCTGTCCCCCTTGCAAATTCGGTATTTTTACCGAATCTGTGTTTACCGATTCGGTAATTGACATTGATTCCTATGGGCCTCAAGGCCCATAGGAATCAATGACAATTACTGAATCGGTAAATACCGATACGGTAATTGCAGAATCCTACAGATTCGGTAAAAAATACCGAATTTTTAACTACATCTCATTTACTGAATCTAGAATACCGAATCGGTAAAATTCGGTATTCTAGAGTCGGTAAATGAGAATTACCTACATCTAGCCCTTGGATGCCTAACGCTATACAATGAAAGTGTTGCAGGGAAGGTGATGCATGGATCCCTGACACGCAGGGACGGAGATGCGTCAGTTTCTTACTGCACTTCTGTGTAGACGCGGCTAGCAACACCGTGATACGATGAAGATGCGGTGCGATGAAAACAAAGATGGCAACTTCTCCTTGATGCTATAAGATGCATGCATGCCTGGTGGCCTTGCACCGACTCAACAATTCTTCTGAGCCGCGACAGGCCCTGTGACACGCTTTTCAGGTGATGTGGGATGCTCTGGTGAGGCAATGCGACAACTGCAGCGGCGTCACCCATGTTCAGTGATGCGACGACAGCGGCTGCTGCGGCGGCACTCTTCTTCGGGGATGGGAGACGCTTCTGTAGTGCGTTGCGACAGCTACAGCGGCGTCATCCTTGTTCAGTGACACAACGACAGCGGTGGCAACACTCTTCTTCCTCATGAGTCGCGCTTCCAACTCCTTGCGACACGCAGTCCCTCAGTAAGCCCAAAACAACTGCAGGCACTTCGAAAGAACTCTTGGGGAGCTGGTGGTTGAAGTCTGTTGTCCCTGAGACTTCAGCAGGAGGCAAGCTCTTTCTCAAACCCTTGAAGATCCTTCATAAGTTGATGAAAGTACATACAAATTTCCTCTCTCCTCTCTTTGGCAGTCAGGCAACCACTGCAGGCCAATCCCCCAAGCAGCACTTCAGCTTAGGGATAGAACTCCTCAGTCTCTCTGGTTCCTCTCCTTAGCAAAGGTTTCTTCTTGTTTCCCAGAAGTGATCTAAAGTTCTGGTATCTGGGTCCCCTCTTTTATACACAGTTTCTCTTTGTTCTCTGACGGCAGAGAGGCTTTTGCCTAGTCCAAATCAGTTCTGGTCAGTCCAGGATCACTCTGTTTACATGACGCCTTATTTCCTTTCACAGTGCAGGGCAGAGACGTCAGACAAACCACAGGAGGTGGAGCCAGCATTATGGAGGGAAGGCACAGCCCTATTCAGGTCCCAGGTGCAACTCCTCCCACCCATCTAGATACAGATCTCTCTATTCAGTACTGTGCTGACTCACCCTGTCTCCTGGAATCCCCCAGCCCCTGTCACTAAAACTCCAGACAAGGAATACACAAACTAGCAGAGGCAGGCTTGGACAGTTAGACAAGAAAATACCTACTTTCTAAAAGTGGTATTTTCAAACACAGAATGTTAAAACCCACTTCACTAAAAGATGCATTTTATCATTTTGGGTTTAGGCATACTAAACTTGAAATTCTACCTAGTTCCTTGAGTCAGTTAGGATTATAAGATGTACTAATCAAACTGCCCATTCTGGCCCATGGGGAACAGGTAGCCTTGCAATAGTGAAAAACTAAAATGGCAGTAATTCACTATTAGGACATGCTACACACATCAGGGCTTGTCCTACATTTTACCTACAATGTGCCCAGCCCTTGGGCCTACCATAGGGGTGCCTGATATAAAGAAAATGGAAAGATTAGGGACTGGCAAGTAGGTGCACTTGCCCAGTCAACATGGCAGTACCAGACTGCACACAGGCTCTGCAATGGCAGACCTGAGACACATTTTTACAGGCTGCTTCTGTGGGTGGCAGAACCAGTGCTGCAAGCCCACCAGCAGCATTTGGTTTACAAGACCTGGGCACACTCAGTTCACTGTGCTAGGGTCCAACAAGTAAACCAAATCAGCCAATCATGGAGTCACTAATACATACATCAATGTACAATACGGAGCGCTTGCACTGTGGCACTGGACAGCAGTGGCACAGTGCCCAAAGCATCTAACACCAGCAAAAACACATGAGGCAACATAAAAAAATGGAAGGGAGACCCACGCCAAGGTGCCAGGTCTAACACCTGTCCAACAAATCCCTGAAAGTATAAACAAAAAAATGAAACAAAGAGGACTAAAAATAAAGCAATCACGTCCACATTGCATCTCACAATGGGCGTGGTATAGCAGCTGGGCTTGATCTCCTCAGACAGACTCCATCCGGGTGATCTAAGCACCTCACCTGTGCCGCTGGCTGAAGTTGCTGTGCTGTAGTGGAACTGCTGTGTCCTTGTGCTGGAGTAATTGACAGTGACAGTGCAGCAATGATACGGTCACACTAGGTCCTTCATAGATCTCAAGTGCGATTTTGGGACCCTGAGTGCTGGTCATGATTGTTGTACCAGAATCTGTGGAATCCATGCCAGTGTTCGATACATGCTTGGATTGCAGTAGGGTGAAGGGATTCATGCTGTGTTGGGAGGCCATCTCCATGCGTGTGCTCGTTCCGCGGCTGCATGGTCCGGAGTGGGTCATACTCAAGTGCTCCTACGTGTCCTAAGTTCTACTGCAAGGGACTAGTCAGTCTCCTTCCACATCGCTGTCTTCGGTGGTGTGAGCCAACACTTTTATATGGAGGTTTCGCCATCCATCACCCTGAGGTTCGCAGGGTGTCAATAGTTCATAGCTAGGCTGCAGCTCCCGCTGCTGCAGTTTCACTTTTGTGTAGAAGCAGAGAAGCCATTGCACCTCAGCTGAAAAGTACAGATGCGCAGTTATGACCCCGTTTTCCTAACACCATGGGCCCTTCGGGCGGAAGCACTGTAGGATTATACCATGATCATGAAAATGAGCAATGAACAGTCTTGGTGGTGCTCCGGGTGGAAACGGTCTGCCAGGAATATGGTGTGCACACTCCACAGAGAACAACTACAGGAATTTGTTTTCCAATACAGTGGTGGCCAACCAGTTCTCAAGGACGAGCTCTGCACTGGGGTGCACCGAATGATCCGAGAAGCCCAGGAAATGGATGTTATTACACCGGAGGGCCCCTCATGTACTCCATTCAGCGATGCAAAGAGGCCACCTCCTCCCTCATGGCAGCCACACTAACTTGTAATTTGTGCAGTGTGGGGCTCATGGAAGTCAACTTGAATGCTGTCTCATTTACACGGTCTGCTAGTTTTCAATTATCCACCCCCAGTAAGTTACAGTCAAAGAAACAGCATCTAGTTTCACTTCTAACACATTTTGGTTTCCAGTATGGCAGTAAGGACCTTGTCAAATTGGGTTAAGTGCTTAGTGAGGGTGGTCTTCAGATGTTGTAGCGCATCCATAGTTTGGTCAACTGAGGGCAAAGGGGGCGCCGGAACATTGGGGTTCGAGTACAGATGTGTGGTGGCTCTTGGCTTCCCCATTATGGTGTAATGGGGCAGTGGGGTCCGTAAGGGGTATGTCGCTTAGTGTCTTTCAGCTCCTACAAATGACACGTGAATGATCAGGGTGTTTATAAAGGCAGGAGTCACCGGCACCGCTCCAGTTCTTCCCACACATTTATTTGTGTGCTTTTAATGTCTAGGTGTTATTATCTACTACAAATTTACATTCATCACGTGTGTTACTCAACATAGAAATGTGCACTTTTCAGGTAAATGGGTTTTAATTCGTAAAATGAGGAACCTTCCAGACGCAACATAGACTTCTCAAGTGCAATCACCCACACCATGGCAGCCTATCCTGTCTTGCAGTGTTGCTGCTCAAGTGTTCATGATTCCTGGCACACTGGTCACACAACTTTTTCACCAATGGCCCCCTCTGACAAACAGGGTCACTGCAATGAGGCTGTGTAGGTTCAGGGCCCTCCGCACAGCGCTCAATACTTGGCTCAGTCAACAGCGGCCTGATTGGTGCACAGCTGAATCCTCACACCTCGCTCAGGGAGTTCTCACTGTAGGGGTCTCCACTGTAGATTGCTAACTCTAGTGCTCTCCTCTTCCTCACAGGGCACACTGGTCTAGACAAGCTGACAGGCACTGGCACTCCAGGCTCTGGGGCAGGTGGACCTGGTTTCCCTGGGTTATGTCCCCTTACCCACCAGGGACACTAGCAGGCCTTGGCCCCCAGTCCTGGTCCTAGGCAGAAGTCTTTCAGAGCTTTCCCTTTTCTGTCAGTCATTCTGGCCGCTTGGCAGATGACACATTTTTGGAAGCTCAACCTCTTCTTTCTATATTCCTTATTGAGACATGATTGTACATTATGGTCGGAGGGCCCGATTTCTGGTTTTAAGTTAACCAAAATGTGAGCCACAGTGATATTTGCATCAAAAGGGTAATCCCAGAATCCCAACCTGCTCTTAATGAATCCCTTATCAGCCACATCTCCCTTCCTGATATGTGTCTAGGCCCCTTCCTTGTGATCTATCACTGAATCAAAGAGCAGTCTTACGAAGTACAAAGGGTATCACTTACTTTTTCCCCCAGTGTGTCCCCATCCAGCTCACAGGAATGCACCAATACACAAATCTGTGTGGGAGGGTTCCTCTCTTCCTCATGTCTTCAGGCAGGCCTTGGCTTCCCAAAATAGAACTCAAGGTACTCAATACGATGTACCATTGCAAGTGCATTCATTTGTGCAATTTCTCAGCACACTTTGGATCCCCCCCACTGCTACTTCTATGCATTGTACCCTGCATTCAGTACACACACTCAATCTGCACACACTTCAGCACTTAAGTTTTTCTATCTGTAACCAGTGTGTGGTATTTACATAAACATATTGTACCAGCACACACTTACTACATGTATGCTACACAACATTTCACCCTATATGTATTGTACTTCACACAAGCATACATGCAGCCCTCACATGCTTTCCCTGTGCATGCACTGCCTAGCACTACATCTCTCATGTAAGGTATTCCTCTCAGGCATACATACACAAAGCACATGCCCTAACCAGACATGTAAAGCACAGTGCTGGTCCATCCTTGTAAGGTACCCTTGCCAGGCACCCATGCAACCAACATAGAGTCACTATTCGTGCACTGTACAGCACATCACATCTTACCTGATGTTGGCCAAGGGTGAGTTAATCACACAGCAGTGGAACGTTCGACTCCAGTGACACAGGGTAAACAAGTGATGTTCATTACTACTGATCAGTACACCGTATGCTGTACCGCCGTGCTCATGCTGCTTAACTCCTGGTGAAGACAGTGACATTTCAACCCTATGTGGTAGTGCTTTGGGTTCCCCCTCCCCAGTACAACAGGACTGCAAGCTGTGAGACGGGCCTATCTCATAGTGCACACACATGATCCATGTTTATTCTATTACAAACAGTCAGGATTAGGGATCCAGACAATAGACCAGTTGGGTACTCAGGGTAGGGATACACGACTTCACCATGCAGAATACTTTAACGTCTGAACACTCTCTTGTTAATTTAGAACATTCTAGGCTTATGTTGGTGGGAAGAATGTTTTAACAGCCTTTCAGCCCTTCTGTTCTCAGTCTATAACAGTTCATGAAGGCCCTATCCCTTGTTATAAGCCCTTGCTTTTGCTCGGGTATATATATATCAGTTTCAGGGTTATTACCAGTAGAGCCCTCATCGGCAGGCTATAAGGCTATATTACATGTAGCATTTACCTAGACCAGATGATATTTACCATTCTGTGCTGGTGTATTGCAATATTGCAATTGAACTAGTCACTCTGCATAGGCAGGTCTGGTCAGTTAACTGAGACACCCTAGCATGAACCTGTATTAGACCTAGAGTTATAGCTTCATGTTCAAGCATGTTTACTCAACATTTCATCCTTTAGAGGGTCACATACAGAGTGACACTGATTTGAGTGCCAAAACACATCTACAGTTCCAGACCAACATAATCCAGGTAATAATTGTAAATTTTATATATACCCATATATTGATGCAGCATAGTTTATAGCTGAAACCTCATTCTCATATTTAGGTGTAGACAGGTCTTACCTCCGCAATAGGACAATGAGCAACACACTTTTGTTAGTATTATACATTACAAAGAAGAACTATACATCTGTAGCATAGGAATCAAATATATTCTGCAATTGTGGAGCACTTCAGTGCTATTACAATGTGTGTGAAATTGGGTTGTTGGTTGAGGGGGATGAAACCTTACTCAAGCAACAGCCACAATCCGTGCCAGGGTGAACCACAAAAAATTACTAAATAACCTGTGCTTAACCCTCTTGCAGTCTCGCACAAATGTAGTCAGGCTTAAGTTGGAGGCAATGAGTAAAGTATATGTGCAGCACAAAAACAGCAATAAAGTGAAAATACAACACAGGAAAAATCTCACACTAATTTAAAAAAAATAAAATAAAATGTAATACATTGTTTGAAACCAAATAACAAAAATCCAATCAATAGAACCATATAAATACTAATTTAAAGATTTAAGGTAAGTAGAGGACCTAAAAGCACAAAATGGCACTCACGGTCATCTGGTTGTTTAAGACCGGGTGAAAGTCATAGGTTGAGACTGACTGTGATGGACTGCAGGCCGGATACAGGGACCAGGTTGGTCCTGCTGAAAATGTTACCTTTTAAAGTCCAGTACGAAGAGTTTTATTCAGGATGGAGGAGGTTGCGAGGAGGGGGGAGAGCATCTTGGAGAGTTGTCACTGAAAGTGAAAAGAGCAGTGAAAAGAGCAGGCGGGTGTTGCGGACCGTCGTTATGGGATATTCATATTGGTGGGCACCATGGGCTGGCAGTGCTGTAGTGCAGATCTTGCATTGCCAGTCATCGCTGGCAGTCACTGTAGTGTGAAGAGTCAGGTTCACCAGAACTTTGCATTGGTGATTTTTCATATTTTTGGTTTGGCGCAGGTAGCAAGATCTTGGTGAAAATAGACCGGTTCATGTTCATAGAGAGTCACAACTTCAGGATTTCTCCTTTTCTTCAAGGAGGGTCTCAACATATGTCACATCAAGGAACCAGGAACTGGAAAATACCTCTTGGGGCTCAGAAACTCGTTCCAGCAGAGGTCAGCAGGGTTTAAGTAGGTCCAGTTGCAGGTCCAGGCTGATCCAGTTCCATCAGATCAAAAAGGCAGTTGCAGAGAGGCCTCTGAAGGGTGTTATGTCCCTGTAAGTCAGAACAGGACGTGAGTAAGCTTGTTATGTCCCTGTAAGTCAGAACAGGACATGAGTCAGCTGACCCTTGAAGTCACATCAGCTTGAGATGAAGGGTGCAAGTCCAGTCTTCCTTCTCAGGAAGCAGGACAGTCATCAAGCCACAGGGCATCTTTCTTCTGTAGTATCCTGTTGCAGGGATTCTGCACATATACACAACTATGCGCAGGAAACCAGGACCTCAGTGTATAGTGGTGTACCAACCTATCACCTCAGTACCCCAAATCCCCCAAACCGACTAGTCGGTTTGGGGGATTTTGGGTACTGAGGTGATAGGTTGGTATAGTGCCTCATTCGTTCTTTGACCAATAGCAAAGCTACCAACACTCCTTACTCTCTCAGGAATCGCGGTAGCAAGACAACTCTTTCGCTCACTCACTCATAATTGTCCACAATAAGAGCAATCAGAGTCACGGTATAGTTTAAAATGTTTATTTCAACTAACGTGCTCTATGGTACAGTACACATGCCATAACTAGCAGCAAAATGCATAAACACAATATCGTCAGCATTGTCACAATTCCATAGACTACAAAAGGGGAGGTCATTATATAAAGACGGTGGAAAAGGGATACATTACCTAACCACCCTCCCTGTGATAGGAAATAGTTTAATATAAAAAAGAAGACCTCTGGGCTTTGTCCGAACACCCCATACCTCAAGGCCTAGATGAAAGGTTTACATCTCAGGACCAGCACGGCTCTTCTCTCTGGAAACGTCTCTCTTCAAGTTTGTGAAAAACATGCTTCACTGCAAAATTAAAGCACACGACTTTCAGTGGTGCAGCAGTGTGTCATGTTATGTTTATGTGCGAGGCACTAACCAAAACAGAATAACAAGAGGCATTGTTTATCGAACTTGTACATCATGTGCAGACTAAACTCCAGAGCACAGCAGAGTATGCGAAAAGCAGACAGTTCTCATGTGAAAGGCAGAAACAAGGTCTTGCAAAATAAAGGCATGTACTATTGTGCTCAAAAGCAGCCTCATGGCAGCGAAGCTCATGCTAACTGAGCAATGTCGATAATGAACCCACCATCCATACTACAATCCACAGGTCCAGGAATGAACTGTAGAGTGGGTCTCAGGGTCCCCTTTTTTTACCTGGTGCTCACTTTTAAGTGGGAGACACTTTGGGAGTTTCCCCCCTACAGAGGTGTCTGGAATGTTTTGCCTCCCTGTCCTGGTCCCAGTCTGTCTGGGGGCACAATATGCTAGTGCAAAGTCCTTTGTTTTGAGCTGAGCCAGTGCTTTTGAAGTGAAAGTGTAGTAGGTGACAGCCCCCCAATCCTGCCAGAGATGGCTCATCCTGCAAACACTCAGACCCCATATTGTGTTTTGCTGTTTGGGAGGAATACGCAGAGGCCAACTTCAAATTACACCCAGTCCTGTGACTGGGAGAATGAGAAGCTTCTAGAGGATCCCACACTCCAGAGGTGCTTGGAATTTCCTGCTTTTCTGCCCTGTCCCCAGATTATCTGGGGTCACAATAGACTATTGCCAATCACATTTGTGAAAGTGCTCAGGCGGGGACTTTGTGATGTTTAAATGTGGTAGTTGATCACCCTCCTTAACTCAGTGTGACTCACCCTGCCAATATCTATCTTCCCTTTATGTCACTGTCTAGCAGCAATTCACAAAGACCAACTAGCTGTTACACCTAGTCAGGTGACCTAGAAGCAGGTTGCAGGTACCACTTGATTAGGGAAAGAAAATGTCAACTTTCTAAAAGTGGCCTTTTCAGAATTGTGACTTAAAATCAACCTTACCATTAAAGAAGGTTTAGAAGGATGATTCCTCTGACACCAAACATGACTTTCCCACCTACTCCCAATCAAAGGTTATCACTTATTGAATGCAATAAGGTAACCAAATGTTCCAAAACAATGATAATGTACACAGTGTCTGAGAATCTCAATTATTTAGTAAGGGAGAGCCATGAATGACGTCCCACAAAGTTAGGTAACACTGTTCCAAAGATGGAAAAAACAAACATCAATGAGGACTCCTGTACTTGTACCTTTAGTTATGGCTTTAAGCTACATTAAGCCATTTTCAATGTGCTATGAAATGCTATACAAGTAATCATTTACTAACTTTTGTCTAAAGTCAGAACAGATCATATAAATATGATAATGTAAATGCAAATATATAGTTATAAGAATACACAAATGTGCTTCAAGTACAGCAACACTTGAACATCTGAGTTTATACAATATAACTTTAAATCTCAATATATTATCTTTTTATGTATGTATGTAGCTATATATTTATTACTTTACTCTTACTGTAGAAGAAAGAAAAACAAAATACCCTTTGACTCTCTCCGATGCTCTACTCTATATCTCACCCTATACCCCTCTCAATGAATTCTCTACCTCCACTCTCTAATTCATACCAAAGCTCTTTCTACTACTATATTCTCCACAATAACTAGACTCTTCTATCCTCTATCTCTCCTTGGTTCTCCTCAAACCTCATTTTCCTACTGTGATCTACCAAACAAACCTTTCTAAATTCTTCCTTTATGTGTCCCTTCTTTGACTTATCGTAAACCTCCTTCTACTACTATGATCTCCCTAATCCCTCTATAGTGACCCTTCCCTCCTTCATCTCTACTTTTAGTCATTCCAAAACTCATCTTACTACTATGATCTCCCAAATAACACTTTCTAGACTCTTCCCTCTTCTATCCCTCCATTATCCTATTCAATCCAGCTAACAGAATCACATGTCCACTGCTCAAATTAACTCATATTTCCCTATACTAATCCACCACTATTCATTATTGGGTTCTGCAGTAGCGTGCTTCTCGCCGAAAAGCACTTTAATCCTTGTATGGGGTAGTAAGCGCTATGTGAACTATTACAATTGCAATCATTAAGTGAAATGTATAATTCCAATCCTATTGCTGAACAGAGAAGAATGCCTCTGTGTCTTGGAGGAGGAAACATGGATATGTGAAACACTCCTGCAATAAATGTCATTACATATAACTTTTACCTAGACCAAATGGCATTTATCATTCTTTACTGGTGTACTGCAACATTGCAATTGAACCAGCCACACTGCATAGGCAGGTCTGGTCAGTATGGATATGTTAGTGCTAGGCTAAAGTGGTAGGTTTCAGCAGGTTTACTCAATATTTCATCCTTTGGAGGCTTGTATATGGAGTGCCGCTCAATACCATATCTTTATGTAACATAGTTTATACCTGGAGCCTGATACTCACAGTAAGGTGTAGACAGGAAATTTCTCCCTAAGAGGACCCTGGGGAAAACATTTTTCTTAGAACTACACAATATAAAGAAGTAATATACACCTATAGCATACAAACCAAATATGTAATGCAATTGTTGAGCACTTCAATGCTAATACAATGCTGTACCCAACGTCTGAGAATCTATGTTATTAACGAAGGGTGAGCAATGGATTAGCTCCACAAAGTAAGGTAACACAGTTCAAAAGAAGTCAAAACCAGACTTCAGTGACAAATCCTGAGCTTACACCTATAGTTGTGTCTTAAAGCAACAGGGCTCAGTTAAAAAGCAACACGCCTCTCTCTCTTCGTAACATGGTTTAGCATTATCATCATAATGTTAAAGTCACGAGGGGCGTGGCTTGGGCGCCGAAGCAAGATGGCGGTCCCACCGAAAGCTTTGTGCAATCGCGGAGCTTCATAACCAAAAAGAGCCTTGTATCACGGAGTGTTTTGAACACCGTAAACCGTGCCGCTAACAAGATGTGGCGGTGAGTCTTTGGGCTGATTTTGAATTTGCCAGCTATAGTACTGACCCCAGGAGCCACGGTGGTGCATTTCTCCTCAGGAAAATCTGAGCATCCGCCATTTTATATCGCTGCGCTCACGTTCCATTTTTTGCTCCTCAAGCTGGGTTCCAGTGACTTTTCAAATGGCATGTGTTATATTTATGGCACCAGTTCCAAAATATTTACAGTCCTCTGCATTGGGACGTATTATCCATGTCTTATGGATTGGAAATGATATTTACTGACCTCCTTAATTACTTTTTTGGCTATTCTACATTATTTGCACTAAAATTAAGAATATTTAAACTTTAATGCTTTATGCTGAAGCAACTCTTGTTTCTTATTTATGTTTTGGATGGGATAACCTGTTGATTCTTGATTCACTGCTACTGGTCATATGCAACAGTTCTGGTTACCTGCTCTACTCTGGATTATCCATTTCACTATGTGTTCCTATTGCATTACTATGCAATGAATAGCCTTTTATCTTTTTAGATGTGGCTGGTAAGGTAACTCTGTGAGGTGGCCTTTTTGTTCCTCATTGGGGTACATATTGTCAATTACCTTCCCGTGTCTCATACATTTGACTTACACCCCTCTGCTTCATCCTCAATCTGGTGACCTATTAATTGCACCTGCTGTCCTTTTTGTCATTATATGGGCCGGATCCACCCTATTCTTCTTACGTCTCATCACTCTATCCAACAATCTAAAATGGCCAGCCTTCTTCACCTTAATCCTAAACCTGCTTCCTCAGGTGCAAAGCCAAAAAGACACAAAAATGATCCACCTTCCCCTATTCTCTCTATTCAGTCCTTGACTCTATTTTAGATGAAGTACGTGGCCTTCAACCATTCATGGCCACTACCAATGAAAAATTAAAACTGATAGCGGACTGATGGATTATCATGGAGGGAAAGGTGTTGGAACTTGAACAACGAGTAAGTGACCTTCAAGACATTTCTGTTAAAATTCCTTTATTAGAACAAGAGATCTAGAAGCTGAAACTCCATACGAAAGACCTTGAAAATCGTAATCAGAGGAACAACCTCCGCCTTTATGGTCTCTGGAAATTATTTCTGCAGAAGTTTCTTACAGATCTTTTATATCTCCAATCCTCTTCACCTCTCAATATACAACGTGCGCATCATCTAGGTCACCTCCATCCTAATTCAAATAAACATGTGGCATTATATTGCTCTTTCTGGAATTTACTGAACTTATGAAGGTTCTTAAGGCAGTCAAATTCAAATGACGTCTCATGTGGTCGGGACATAATATATTAATTTGTCAAGATGTTTCCAACGCAACGAATGCTCAACGTAAATAATTTCTTGCTCTTTGTCCGCAGATGAGACATTTGAACATTCAGTATGACATTCTCATTCCGTGCCTTTGAAAAATTACCCATGAAGGAAATTTGCGTTCATTTGATGATCCTGAGAAACTGTTCTAAAGGTTTATCTTTATTGATGTTTTACCATGCTGTTCCTTTACCTTTCCTTCCTAATGTTCTCTCATCTTTTATTCTTTTTATCTCTCTTATTTCTTAAATTACTCTTTTCATATTAATATCTTTCCTCTTTCTTTATTTTCTATTCTTTGATATATTTAAGTTCCTAGGAGGCCTCTTCTTACCTATTCTTTCCTTCCGCCGTCCTTGCTTTCTTGGAGTCACTATGCTCCTCTTGTACCGACTACTTATTTCTCTTCAGATCTGGATTTATTTCCTTGATCTGTTTACTCTTTCTGTCTCTTTATCTTTCTCTCCCTCTCTATTGCCTTCTCTCTTTGTTCCCTGGTTACTTTCCCTAACGATTTCTCCACACTACTATTTTTTTATATCTTTTTTATGGCATTGTGGTGGGTGGTGCAGTGAGCACCGCACACCACAATGTTATAAATGCAGGATGCGCTACTAATACCACCCACGGGACCCCCGCCCTTATGGCGGGCGGTCCCGAGTCCCGATAGGATTGCGGTCGGACTAAGCCCGTCTGTCATCCTAATGACCCCCTAAATACCCATATCGCCTTTTTACAAGAAACTCACTGTAATGATGTGGAATATCTTAAACTGAAACGTCAATGGGTTAATCAAATCGTTTTCGCTCCTGCTATTGATTGCCATGGTGGTGTTGCTATTTTATTTCAGAAATCCTTTCATGCACAAATTATATCAACGGAATGTGATTCCAATGGACGATGGGTTATGGGAGACGCTATTATCTGTAAAACAGAAGTCACTTTCTTTAATATTTATGGTCCTGTCAAACCCGACCCACAGTTTTGGCACTGTATTAAATTGAAACTATCTTCTATTTCTAATCTCAAAATAATTGTTGGTGGCAATTTTAATAATTGGCTGGATCCCTTTTCTGTTAGAAAATCTAAATGCAAATTTAAGCCTGATAAAACTTAAAAATCACTTCAATCTGCCATCGCCTCTCGTCCTTTTTATGATGTATGGAAAACATGTAACCCAGACACCTCTGAATTGACTTTCTTTTCACTTGTACACCATACTATGTCCCGTATTGATTATATATTAGCTTCTAAATCATTACTCACTTGTCTCCATTCCTCTGAAATTGGATCTATTTTTATATCTGATCATGCTCCCATGTCTGCTTCATTTTATTTGTCCCTCACTACTTAGAAACAAGTTAGTTGGCGTTTTAATAATCACCTTCTTTCAGACCAAACCTTCATAACTGAAGCGACCTCCTTTGTTAATGAATTTTTTCAATTCAATAAACCCTCAGACACCTCAGTCCAAAACTCCTGGGACGCTTTTAAAGCTTCATTTAGAGCCTTTACTATTGCCTACTCTTCAAAGAAGAAAAGGTTACTGAATGCTAAATATCAGGAAACCCTTCAGCAAATCAAAACCCTGGAACATAATTATTTTCCCTCTAAATCTTCCTCTACTTTACAAGAATTGATTATAGCCAAATCTACCTTGAATAAAATTGGCACTGTGGATGCCTGCAACATTCTTCTTAAGATTAAATCAAAATTTCATGGTGGCCAAAATAAAGCAGGGAAAATGTTAGAAAATTATTTAAAATTCAAGTCAAAACATAAAATTATTGGGCCTATCCATTCAGAAACAACTAATAAACTTCTTTCCTCTGATTCAGACATAGTAGACACATTTCAGTCATATTATAATTGTTTATACACAGAAGATACCAATCCTTCGGAAGGGGATTTTGAAACTTTTTTCCAAGACATCCCCAAATCTCATTCTCTTGCCGATACTTTTTTTATCTCTTCAAGAGATAACCGATGCTTTTAAATCTTTAAAAAAGGCCAAAGCACTGGGACCAGATGGTTTCTCAATTTAAATATTTTAAGCATTTTCATCAATATTTGCTTCAAAATAATTAGAACTTTTTAATTCATTCCTTTCTATTTCTAAAGCCTGTGGGTCCTTTTTAAAAGCCCTTAATATTGTTATTCCCAAACCAGACAAAGATTCTTCCTTTTGTAAACAATTTCCACCAATCTCCCTAATCAATTATGATTGTAAAATCTTTGCAAAGATAGTGGCCTGTTGCTTAGAAAAAACTATCCCTCTTCTTTTCAAGCCAGATCAGGTTGGTTTTGTTAAATGCCGACTTGCCTCTGACAATGCCAGAATGTTCTCTAATATTCTTGCTCTGGGAAGGAAGTACTCCTCTCCTTTAGCTGCCCTTTCACTTGATGCTGAAAAAGCTTTTGACCGAATAAATTGGCAATGCATGCCTCACACTCTTCAATGGTTTGGTTTTGGCTCCAGATTTATCTCATATATCAAATTACTATACACTGCCTCACGCGCTTGTGTATTTTTTAATGGCCTCTCTTCCTCATATTTCCAGCTGCAAAGAGGTACTCGTCAGGGCTGCCCCCTTTCTCCATTACCTTTTCTTCTCTGTCTAGAAACCTTTCTCGAACCAATTAGATACAACCCTGATATTACTGGTTTTAAATTTAAATCCCGCCAAATTAAACTCTCTACGTATGCAGATGATATCCTTATATACATGTCAAACCCTCACAGCTCCCTTCCCCCCTTTTTTTTTATAAGAGATTGCTTTGTTTTCCACTGGGAATAAACTTAATTTTTCCAAAACTGAGATTTTACCTTTAAATTCATCATGCTACAGATTCATGTTTGACTCAACCAATTTTACTTGGTGCTCCCAAAAAATGAAATACTTAGGAACATGGTTTTCCTCTAATATTCCTGAAACTTTATCCCACAATGTAACTGCATTAAAACTCAAAATCAATAATTTGTTGTCTTATTGGTCCTCTTTATTTTTATCCTGGTAGGGCAGATTGGATACAATAAAAATGAGGATTGCTCCCCAGGTGTTATTCACACTCTCAATGTTACCTTTTAAAAATCCTACTTATTATTTCTCACAGAATAATTCTCTTTGTACCAAATTTTTATGAAACAATAAACGTGTTCGTATTGCTCTTTCTAAACTAATTCGTCCAAAATCAGAGGGTGGTGTTCGATTTCCTGATTTCAAACTATATCACAATGCTTTTTTGATTCGTCCATTTTTTGCCATGTCTAAAGATTATCACGATTTACCAATGCCAACATAGGTTGTTGTTGAATGTTCACTGTTAAATTAATCAGGATGTTATGTTTATGACTAATTGTACTTTCATTTCTAAACATCCTATCTTAAAATACTCTCATCATCTAATACAAACACGTTTTTTCAAGAGTTTTGACCGATATCATTCTTTTTTATGTTCTACATTATGGTTTAATAAACACATCAAATTCCACCACAAACCCTTCTACTACAAGCACTGAAGGGAAAAGGGCATTTTTTATGTACATCAGTTGATAGTTAACAACTCGATTTTGCCTTTTTCCCAACGTCAAGAGAAATGTAACCTCCCTGACTCTCACATCCAGCAATATAATACACTATCTCCTGTTCTCCAAACATTTTTACATTTTAATTCCAATTCCACTCCTACTTCATTTCAGCCTGTTACACCCCTGTTTAAAATTCCTTATGATCCAATTCCCAGTGCTTTTTTATATATAAAACCTTATCCATATTTACTAACACTCGGAGTAAATCTCCTACCGAATTTGCTTGGTAACAGGACTTATCTCAATCGCTTTCTGTTCCTCAATGGGACCGAGTGTGGCAAAAGTTGTTCAAAATGTCTAAATCTGCCAACATTACACAGTCCCTATTCTTTATTTATAACAGAGTTGTAATTATTCCCCTGTTTTTACACATAATTGATTATTCTATATCACCATTTTGTTGGTCCTGTCTTTCCTCTGAAGGTACATTGACACATTTACTTTACTATTGTCCTAAGGTATATGAGTTTTAGGAATCTATATTTTCTAAATTTATGCTGATTTTCCCCTGGGATGTTCCATTTGCTATTCACAATATATTTGTAGGTACTTCATCCCCTGATTTTGACCAACTTCCTTCAAAAACTATTGTATTTGACCTTTTTATTGCTGTTGCTTTTAAAGTTATATTAACATGTTGGAAAGACAACTCTAAACTATCATTTTTACTTTGGTGGAATTTAATTTGTGAGGAACATAGAATTGCTTCTGTCTCTCATTCTTCTATTCATCTAAAGATTAAATCAGATTTATTATGGTTACCCTTTACTACATTTCTGTCCTCGCACTCATCTTTTCTATAATACCCATTTTTAATCTATTTGTTTTTCCTTCTTTTCTCTTGTTCCTTCTTCTTCCCCTCTTTCTTACCTTCTCTCCTCTCTTTTCTTTCCTCTCTTCCTTTTTTATATGAAAAAAACTAAATATAACATACTCTTTTCCTTTTTCCTGCAAGAACACATTACTTTATTACGAGGTTATGATTTTTCATCCTCATTACTTTTCTCTTCTTATATTATTATTCTCTATTATAATAGTTATGCTATATGCTTTTTTGATTCTTGTTTCTAATAGATTGTATTAACTGCTATGTATCTCCTGATATATATCCTCTCTGAGTTATGTAATGTTTTTTTTACTCTGTGTTCATTTTTTTAATAAAAACTATTTAACAAAAAATCATGAAGTCTAACAGCAAAATTCTGAAAGTTCTGTGGAGAAAGAAAAGGGAATGTAAGGATTAAAATGACAGGAAAATGACAAAAATAGCTAGTGTAATTTTAGAATTTTCTGTAAAGAAAATGCAGAAAAGAATTCATAGAAGGTAGAGGGGAAGCTACCGTCAATGTTAGTTAATGTGCATTACAAACCTTGTCAACCAGAAGCGAATCATTTGCCATATGTAAAGAACAGTTGCCAGCAAACTTGTTCCCAAAGGTTGGGAGATCAAGGGCAGAGTCAAGTCTATCCAATTGCACAGGACCTCTTCTAGGAGTCCCTGGTTATGTAGTAAGGGGAGACACACTTCTCCAACCTGTGCTCCAGGCCTCCAAAACCCCAACCAAATATCTAGTCCCAGTTGTGTCCAAATTTCTTTCTGAAGGCTCTTAATTTTCACAGATGAGCTGACGTTTTTCTGTGGGATGCAAGCAAGAAATCCAAAGGTAAGAGGAAACATACTTCACTGTTCCTGTTTCTTTGTTCCTAAGACAAGTGTCCTGTACTACAGGGTTTGTAGCTTCTTTTTTCAAGGTTCCTTCTTGTCTTGAATTCAACTGTGAAATCTGAAGGCCAGCTAATCTTTCAAGATTTCCAGTTTTTGTAATTTATATTAATAATATGCATAGTTAGTTAAAACCATTACTCAAAAGAAAAACACATTAAAACCATAGATAACTTAAAAGTGTTACATTGTTAAATCAACCTGTGAATATAAGTCACAAAATGAGGCAGATAGCAAATACCTGAAGAAAATTATCAATTGCATTCAAACAATGAATGAATTGTAAATTATTGCCTAGAATAACATGCACTTTGTCTTACATAAGTTATATGCAGATTGAAGTCATGCCATGCTTGGTTTGAATGTAGCCCACGAACCTGCATGAGAAAGTTAAATCTGCTCATAAGGTGTAGAGATGGTATAAGCAGTATCTCTACCCAATAGAAGTCCCCAGTGTTCTCGGTTAAAGTCTAAGAAGGTGGACCCCGGCGGCTGTTTGGCCGCAGTGTTGCGGAGACACCTGTGCAGGTATTAGTGGGAATGATGCTGTATACATTGCTTTTAAGCTTTCTCTCAAACTTAAAAGCTTTTATTTTGCCAAAAATAATATTACACATTTAACTACCCGTGTGTTTAGTCAGGTGTGAACTGAGTTGAGGCCATCAATAAGGGTTTGTCTGGAAGTTCTTGTCCCGGCTTGGATAAAAGGTCCCCTCAGTAGTTTTCTTCTTTCAGGAAATAGCGCCAGACAAACAGAGACCATGCATCGTCTCCTTTCCTGTGCCGCAGAGCCTGTACTCAATGAACTATTCTTACGACAGAAGCATTTTAGTGATACCCTTTGAGTGTAAGTCATGGGATTTACGTCTTCATGTGAACATTATTTTCTTAATACACCATTTAGTATTCAGCATTATTAATATGTGGCAACTAGAAAATAACTAAATACAATGACATGTAGCTTAGCAAAAGAAGAAATACTTTTTTTAAGTCAGCACATTCTACAGAGATGACGTGTTTAAGCAAGCCAAGTGTGAATCATTTATCAAATAATATCATGTAGTTCAGCATTTTCTAAAAACTTTTATTAATAAAGAAGAACATTTTCTGAAAGATAGAAAGAGAAATGAATGCCTAGTTTGAATTAGTAGCGTAATTATGATAAAAATGAGTGCTTACTACAAAACAAAATCATGCTACACATTAATTTTGCACATTTAAGAAAAGACACATTTCCCTAAGTTTTATTTGTTTAATCATTTTCATGTTAATGCCCTGTGTAAATCATGGCACTTATTTAAGAAAAATTGTCCTGCTCTATCCTGGGTAAAATCAAAATTAGGCAACGTTTGAGTAGTCAATGTTTTAAACTTCTGTCTTGAATTTGGGTGTTGTTGGCAAACTTTGTTCTTTACCCAAGACAAGGTTGTTAAACATATTTTCCAAGAGAATTTTTCTGTTAAAAGTTTGTTTTCTTATGGTGATTTTATTTGAAAAGCAACATGTAGGAGAGTGTTTTAACCTGTTTTTTGTTTGTATACTTCACACACTTCTTGAATTTATAACAAAGACTGCAAAGTTTTAATACAAAATTTGAAAGGCATGTCCATAACAAAATTAATAAATTAAATTGGTAATTGAATGCTAGAATCCCTAGTTAAACGCTTTACAAAAAATATTCGCACAGTTTAACATTTATTAATACATAGGACTTCATTGGTACATTAAGTAGACAGTGCCACTGAAGGAACACTTGCAGCAGCAGATGTTGTTTATGTTCTGTCACTAAGGCTGTGTGCTCATATTAACTTTTACCATTTATTATTGTAGTCTGCTAAGATATAATTTTTTTTTTTAAAAGGAAGACTGACTGCACCAATCTTTAAAAAATATATGCAAATTAAAGTAGTTGATTTTGAATGATGGGAAGCTAAACCCTGGGAGCAGATGTGCTAATGCCCTGATTAAGACATCATTAGTTTGAGTGTTAGTCTCCCTTGTCTTGGTCCTTATGTTATGAGGGTTTATCTTATTCAAATGAATGGATTAACCTACCCTACCCCTAAATTTAAAGCACGTACCACACTTACTTCTTGCTGCCTCTCCTGTGGTCCACCTACCTAAGAGCCATGAATTGAGAATTTGGAAGGAACATTGCCTTTGTAACTAAGTGCCCTGTAGCTACCCCATCATGCCAGGGACTGTAAACAGGCAGCACAGTGACAAGTAAGACAATGAAGATTACCAATAAATTATAAGGGCATTAACTTCTCGACAGTTTTCCTCATTCCAATTCTTGCCTCATGAAATGGACCCCAGACAGAGAAACCCTAATGACAGGTCAATCAGGAATAACACAAGGACCCAGAGGTGAAAGACCCTGCCTTCCCAAAAATAATAATGGTGTATGGAGGCATGCAAGGATGTTCAGATAGCTCCTTTTCAAATATGCTTCAGGGAGACCAGCATCAAGACCACTAAGAGGAAGACACGTCCCAGTTGGACCATTCTTATAGACTTCCTGGAAGAGCAGGCAAAGAAGTCTGCTACACCAAAGAAATTGATAACTGAAACCAGTGATTCAGAATCTCAGTGGAAGAATGATTCTCTTTCCTAGACAGCTCAAACATGACAAACTGATAATTGACTGGACAGAATGAAGCAGTACTAGACAGATAAGTAGGAAGGGCTTTGTTAACATTCAGGGATTGTAACGTAATCTCCCGAGTCAAGTAAGGAGATGAGAAAAACATGAAACATAGGGAGAAACAAACCCTGAAAAAAGAGTGAACTTTGAGCAGGAACTCAGGATCCAGAGATGAGAAGTACAATTTCATGGAAAAAGCAAAGCTAGGGCTCAGAGAGAAACAAGACACTAAGGACCGCATTAGTATGGCGGGTGGTCTTTGTCCGCCCGCCATACCCTCGGGAACAGGGACCGCCCGCTGAGAGTGCGGAGGTCCCGCACTCCTGATTAGCATGCGCCTGCCATACTCGCGGGCGCATAGAGCATCTGCCACATTGTGGCGGGCGGTGCAGAGAGGACCGCCTGGCGCAATGACACAGAGGCAGGTTGTGCGTTTCAATGCACAAGGTGACAAGCACCACGCGGTGCTTGCCATGTTCATTGCCATGTGCACCCCCTACACCCCCAGAGTCCCTGGGGACCCGCAACAGGCCCCCCAAGCAGACTCTGCATGCCTTTCCGTGGCGGCATAAAGGCATGTTCAAGGCCACATTCTAATATGGCTGGCGGTGTCTTTCAGACACCGCCACCATATTGAACCCATGTCAACCGGGCGGAAAAGCGGCAGACCCCCCAGCCATTGTAATATGGCAAGGGGTCTTTTCTGCAGGGATGGCGGGCGGATCACCCCACCGGGCCAGCGGTGACTACCGCCGGCCTGGAGGGGACAATCCACCCACCATCCTATTGGGGCTCTAAGTTTACATAATTGACTACCAGAAGAATTGTCCATCAGCAAGATCACCCTGACAGTATTGATTTCAGGAGCTCAAAATGAACACTCCACCAACCATGAAATGTAATGGGAAGTATTGAGGACAATACCAGATTGTGGACATCTGGTCACCTGTGTAAAGACACTTTTCATGAGCTGGGAAGTCAGTGGTTCAGGTGGTTTATCATCAGAATCGGTGAAGCGCAGCAAACAAATATTTCAAAGCCTATCCAGACCCCCAGGATATTGCGGCATGGAATAGGAAATTTAGCGGCACAAATATGAACATTTAGCGGCACAAATATGGAAATTCAGCATAATTTTTGCTGCACTTTATTTTCCTTATAATCATTCATTTTCAGCCTGAAATCAATTGGGACTGTTTTAGCATTGTATTCCACTTTGAAATAGGCATGTTTAAAGTGTCTGCAGCGTTACAGAAGCACAGCTCCAGTCCTAACCTCGTAGGAGGTTGCTGTATTTCTAAATGTAAGTTTTTAAGTAGACCTCTATGAATGGGGTCTAGTTTCCATGAGTTCATCCAAAGCAATTTAGGACCCTCACCTAGCCTCAGAGGATTCTCCAAACCCAAACAGGAATCTTCTGATCCATGACTCACATTCCTTCCTGTGACTCCGTCCCAGAGTTCATCTGATTGTATTTCTTGCTTCTATGTAAAGCACCCTAAAGCTTCATAGTTAACAATCCCTACAAAGAAAACTAAACAATAAACAGAAGAAACATTCCCATTGGTAAATACAAGCATGAACCACAATGCAGTATTGTTTTATGTTGGTGTGCAAGTTTAGAGTTACGCACTATTGTCATATGATGGTTTGAATGGCTGAGCTAATCAATATTGTTATATGATGGAGTGCGTGTTTGAGTTGCGCAGTATTGACATATGATGGTGTGCGTGTTTGTGCAAAACCTAAAATCTGAGCATGTATGGCACTGTTTTGAACCTGAGCTGCAGTTTCTTAAATATGGGCAGTCAATAAACATTTCTGAAAGATTTTTTACCAGTGAGGATCATTTGGGTACTAATTGAGTGCAAAACTTCAAATCCGTATGTGATAGTGTTTTGAACTAAATCAACTTAAAATTACATTTTCAGGTTGAATTTTTACTCGGAACGTTTGGGTAATTTTTTGAGTGTGTGATGCAGTTATACACTTTTGGCCATTTTACAAGATTAATACGCAAGTTACACCCACCCCTAAGGTGCCTGCACATAGTACAAGAAACTGAAGCTCTATCTTTACTTCATTATTTTATATGTCCCAGATCCCTCCCGCTCCCTCACTCTGTTGATAGGCACAGTCAGGGTGTCCTACTGGGAGCCCAGAAGGGTTCATCTCGGCCTGACAGCTACGTCAGGTAGTTTCATGTGAACCCATAAACTGAATAGACTGACCTGCAAAACAGAGCCTTAAAACATCTCCTGCTAAAATATCAATAACTCATGAACCTGCTTGCAAAAATGTCAATCTACTTCGATAGTTCTGAATCCAGACAAACTCACAGCCTTTTTTATTTTAGGACTTTTCAAACCACAGGCCCAGCTGGTGCTTGATAGTGGGTTTAGCTGCTTAATGGACACTTTGTATGCAGACAATTTATGGAAGATAGTTTCAACAGTGATGTTTTAAGTTTATGTTTTACAGCCTACACTATGCAGTTTACACATGTCAAAGAAATTTGCATTCTGAAGATCGTACGGGTGTAAATTTACTCATCTCTGGAATTCACAAAAAAAATCTAGTTTCTACCTACAGTGGGACACCAGACTTAGCTTTGCAAGCATTACCCTGGAAAACATTTGACCATTCCATTTTCTAGTGCAAAAATGTACATACGTTTCTCATGAGAGAACCTGCAGAAGCAGTGAAAATGCACTTGCTAACTTTATTTTTTCACATGGAAAATATTATTTTGTCATGGTGTGAGACAGTACCCCGGGCCCCCCTGAAGGGAAGCCGCCCTCCCCCACACGTACCTCCTTCCTTTTCGCAAAGACGGCAACCCCAAAGACTCAGTCCCGCGCCGGAGACGGGACTCGAAGCAGCAGCCATAACCCACGGATCCCCGCCCTTCTCTCTATTACAGGGACCAACCAGAGCCCTGAGACCGGAGGAAGCACATCCCATCAACCCCGGAAGTCCCGCCCCTGTGGCAGCGCCAGAACAGGGAAAAGCCGAGCCCAGGAAGCAGAACGCCGTCGGAGCATCGTGGCAGGACACTCGGACTGAAGCTGGAGAAGGAGAGGAGGCGTGCGAGGAAGAGGTGTGGACCGAAGAGTGGTGGAGCCCTCAGGAGGTGGCTGAAGAGTGGCCGTGACTCACTGGAGAGTTACGGCGGACCGCGTGAGTACCCTAGAGTCTTCTTTCCATAGCTCATTAGGAGCCTGTTGTGTAGCCCCTGTAAATATCTCCTTTCTCTATAGTCTCACATCCCTTGCACTGTAGTATAATTGTAAAGCACTATCACCGTGTATAAAGTCTTCCACGCCCGACCGAGCAACACCCTTTGCTATCTGCCGTCCTGTCTTTCCTCCACCCCGAGCACTTCCTTCCCTCACTGGTTCTTTTCTGCCTCCCTCACTGCCCGGGTGACGGTGTTTTGTTACCTTCATGCCCAAAAGCTCAAGACAGGACTAACGGTCCCTTGTTTTTCTCCTCTTACTGCCCTCCATGGATCCTCCCCACTACCGGAGCCGTCGACGGACATCCCGAAGATCCGAACCCGATCCCAAGAACCGGAAAGAACAGCGGCATCCTCCCCTGGACCTCCTTGCTTCTATTGGGACTTTGCTTTCTGTCTTTGGTGTAATAAACGAACAGTATAGCCCACTATATACGGCCTCCTTGCCTGCTTTTCCGGCCTGCGATAGACCCACCCTCACACATGGAAAACTGCTCTGCCTCCAATAAACCCAAATAATTCTCTTCCCTATTCCATTTTTTTTTTTACACTTTTCTATAGGGTGAGCGCTACCTGAAGACTTTTCAGTGCTCTACATGGGCATCTGTTACATTACAGAAGGTGATTATATAAATAATTTGCTCAGAATCACATGACGTTGTGCCAACGCCAAGACTTGAACTTGGTTCCCATTTCCAAAATCGGCAGCTTTCGCCCTAATGCCACGTTCTCTCCCCCACTATGAAAAGGGAACTCCTTTCCCATTGACTTAAGCAAATCACCGGCGAGTAGTGGGTTTACCAAAATGGAAATTTCAGGGAGAGTATATACATTTATGAGACAAAAACCAGTATTCTTTCAAAATACATATGAGTATTTGCATACGTAAGTCTGTCCTACACGCACATGTGGTTCTAAGATAAATGACCTATGTATGTTAGGCTGCCCACGACAACTTCTAGGGGTAAGTAAAATTTATTCTGCTAAGTAATCACCAATTACAGTCCAAGTGGAACAATTCTCTCTTCAAGGCGCTAGAATTGTTGGATTTCCAGTAAGCATGCCACCGCGCCACTTGTATGTTCACTGACTTTGCCTTGTCAGGATGTTATTCTGGTCGGATGCAGGTGCAATGATTCACTGAAGCTGTTATTTATCATTCTTGTGTATTGCTGCCATGTAAATGTGTTCTGACGCTGCGTCCAGACTGAGGTCACCCGGAAGAGTTGCTCTCCATTTACATCAGCTCACAGGCAATTTGTGACCTGCACAACTCAGAGTAGGAGCTTTCATTAGAGAGCTGAAAGCAAGAGAACGGCACACTCTGCGCGCCCTCCTCATCCAGGTACTTGTCTTTCATTAACGCAGTTATCTACTGTTGGAAACGTACTGAAAATTAAACAAACTGGTTGTGCCTCTTATATTACAAAACGACATTTTAGAAAGTTGCGTACTGAGCCAAAGTGCTCTGAGCACCCACCGGGCAGGAAGTTCAATTAACTTATTCAACGTTTTAGGCTCAACAGAATCCAAAAAATCGGCAGGTGCACACATTCATTACCGGCACAGTACTAAGCACACCTCTCAGGATCACATTTTCCAAATTTCGCTAGCATGTTTGTAAAAATCACGGCATTTTTACAAAACTGCTGATTTCGCCATTTTTTTGCAAATCGCGAAATCCTGGAGGGTCTGCCTATCATGTGTGCCAGATACGGGCAGAATCTCATTGGCAGTCAACAGGTTTAGCAGTTTCTCTACTGAAAATAATTAATCTTGAGATTGGTAGGCGGTGTGAACTGCTAGATGAAAACAGCCACACACCAGGGGTAATCCAAGGCCTGAAGCTTTAATCTCTCCATTTGCAGACCCATTTTTGGGACTGACAAAGAGCCAATGCTTACCTTTGACCTTTCCCTGAACCCCGGACACCAGTGTGAATAAAGTGAAGCCAAAAAAGGAGCCCTAGGATGCATTGAATGTTTATTCCCCAAGTCTTTAGCGAGAGGTAAAGGGAACATAACTAAGGAAGAAGTGCATACTCTGTGAGCAGGTCCAACCACAGTTTATTTAGCTAACCTATGATGCTCTGAAAGAAAAAAAGGACACAGGTAGAACGCGAAAGAGAGAAGACCTGGCTAAAAAGATATGCATTCCGATGCCCCCGCCTAGGGGACTAGATTCCTGCAAGAAACTAAAAATTGAGCTCCACCTAGTACCCAGTATCCCGAGCCCAGGCACCAGCTTGAGAACCCTTGCTCCTCCTGGTAGTTGAAATACAGGCGAGCTCATTGTCAGCCATGACCTGTATACTCCAATCTGGATGAGAGGAGGAGATGTCTGAAGAGTGTTATACATTGCTGCATGTTGTCTCAAGTAGATAAACTGCCCTGGAGATCAGACTCTGGACAGTGGTCTCTTCCAATGTTACCCCTCTCCAACCACTTGCCTCTTTTGTTGGCAAAAGGGTAGGGTGAAAAGCTAGGAAGTGACTCTCTTACAAGTACTCTGGAATCATTGTAAGTCACTTGAAATCTGCCTCACGACAGGAGTCAGAGCACTGGAGGCCTCTAATGCAAGGCAGAAGTCTTTCAGGAAAGAAGGAAACACGAGCTGCAGATTGGGTGAGGCAAAGAAACCATCAGAAGTCATACTTGCACCCATTGCCAATCCCATGATAATACTGTCAAAAAAGACAAACAGATGGAATAAGAACATACATTGATGGGGAGTAGGATGAAGTACATGCTTCAAGTCCTTGCAGAAGATAACCTGATGAACTGGAGTTCCTCAGAAGCCGCAAGATGAGATTATATTAGTTTGAGTAAAAAACATATATGAGCCTGAAACACATTGCAGACCTTCCACATATCCCTGACCCTCTTTGAGAAAGAAGCGCCAAAGATTGGCCAGTCATCCAATTATAAGAAAACCTGAATGCCTTAAGAGTGAATTATAGATAGCAATGGAGACAGGAACCATCAAAAAGAACCGTAATGCATAGTACAAGCCAAATGAGAGGACATAGAACTGGTACTGACAATTAAGGACATATAAACAGAGGTAATTCTGGTCGGCTGCATGGATACAAATATGGAGGTAGATATTATTTAGGCCCGGGGAAGCAAACTTATTCCCTGGAGTTGCTAAAGTAGGATGGGCTGGTGAGTCACCTTCATAAAGAGAAGATTAGACAGAAGGAAATTCATCATCTTCAAGTTCATTATAGTGTGAGAACCCAACAGTATCTGAACTACAAATACAACTCTGTTATGTTATGTGACCTGTATTTTCATAGTTTACTATCACCCATGAAGGTATGCTGGCTGGGGCTGGTACAGGTGTCTGGGGCTAGCCTCAGGAGGTCTTACTTAAAGAGCCAGGTCTTCAGCTTCTTGCAGAATACAAGAAGGGAGGATGATTTGTTGGAGTTGATGTGTTGTGGGAGGATTTGGAGCAATGTATGGGAAGGCACAACCTCCTGCTTTTGTGCATACATGGGGTGTGTTCTAGTGAAACTCTGACAGAATGGAGGTGTCTGATAGTGTGGTGGAATTATTTGCACAGTTGAAGTAGGCAGGGCCTGTATTGTGAAGTACGTTTTATTTGTGGATGAGGAGTTTGAAGTGTGCACATTTGTATGTCGGAGCCAGCAAATTTGTGATGTAGGCACACTGTGGGAGATATAGGACTAGCCTGACTCATGTGTTCTGGATGGTTTTAAGACTTTTTGTGAGTTGGTTGGTTATTCCTACACACAGGGACCAGTCTGTTGGAAAAGAGGGCTTGGGTCACTATTTTGACAGTGTTGATCAGTGGTCACTGAAAAATCATTTTGAGCATCTTCAGGGTGTGAAACAGAATGACGCAACTGCGTTAACTTGATAGATCTGTCTAGTTCGCATTCTATAATTAATCTGAAGTTTTTAGCTTGTGTGCTGGACGTGGGAGCGGGTTCAAAATCATGTGGAGTCATACAGCATGATGTCCTTCCTAAAAATTACCAATTTTGTCTTGCTTTTGTTCAACATGAGGCAGTTGGACTTCTTACAGGTGGCTACTTCAGTCATGCGTGGAATTAACTTGTTCCTGGTGCTGGGTGATTTGTCCAAATGACAACATCAGTTGTATGCTATCTAAATAGTTGATAGTGTTGATGTTGTAATCCTCAATTATGTGTGCCAGCGGGTCATGTATAGGTTTAAAAGAGTACGACTGAGCAGGGAGCCCTGGAGGACTCTGCAAACGAGTTCCTGTGGATCTAAAGAGTATTATGGCATGCTGACCATATGGGTTCTTCTGGTGACAAACATGCATATCCATTGGGGGGGCATACTTGAATATCTTTATCATGAAGTCACCTGATTAGTATGGGATTGGAGACGGTGTTGATGGGTACAGAGAGGTCTAGAAGAATGGCTTTCTCCATGACCTTGGCTGAGTATAGAAGGAGGAATATTGGTTGGTAGTTTGAGAGTTTGGGTGGGTCTGCAGAGGGCTGCTTTAGGAAGGTGTTATGGGTATGTGCTTCCAGGTTTCTGGTAAGGTGGCTGTATAGATGGAGGTGTGGAGGATGGGTTTGAGGGCCTTGCTGATGGGAGTTGTCAAAGGTGTGATAGGGTCAAAGGTCCAATGGGGCTCTGGAGTGTATGGTCTTCATGATTGCTGTGGTTTCATCCATGCTGATAGTGTCCCATGAGGTTGTTTTGTTGTCTTTAACCATCATTGGGATGCTTCTGGCAAGGATAAAGGGGTTCGGTTCTGTGTTAAAGTTTTTGTATATGGTTTGCTCTGTTGTTATCGGCTAACACCATGCCGATTGTATGTCATCCTGTTTTTCCTCCTCTCCAAACAACTGGCATGTCTAGAGATGCCACCCACTTGGGGCTGACAACATTGGCGGATCTTTACCCCGCTAACACGTTCTATTCTCTTCCTGCTTCCTCTGGTCCGATGGACACATTGCTTTTTTACCAGCTGCGAGCTATCTGTAAGGAGTTGCATCCAACGTTCCACCTACCTCCACCTTTCTTGCCTGCCATTGACTTTATATATACATCCCCTACTCCCCGTAAGTTGGTTACTAAAATATACGCCTTCACGCTGTCGGCCACCTACATCTCCACTGACGCGCGCGCGGGGCCTGGGGCGAGGACTTGGGCATGGACATTGCTCAAGCGGACTTGCTTCACTGCTGCTACCAGACAAAGAAACTATCGCCCAACTATCGGCTCCATCTCATACATTTCAAGTATGTGCCTAGGCTATACCGTACCCCTGTTCAGCTCCATAAACTGGGACTCATACCTAATGATAGCTGCATGCGCTGCGCTACCCCTGCCACAGACATTTCTCATCTTGCGTGGCAGTGCCCTAAGGTGTCTGACTACTGGCTGGCAGTTTACGCCACAATTTCTGAGATCACCTCTGCACAGGTACAACCCGACCCGCCATTGTGTCTGCTGGGCTATGTTAAATTCTGCCCGGATTCTTCTCGCAGCTTGATCGCAATGCTGCACGTCCTTGCTAGGCATAGGGGGTCCATGTGCTGGGGTTGTAGACCGGCGCCCAAGTTTGCTCACTGTCTTCAAGATGCTTCGAGATGTCAGACCTTATTATCTGAATTCTTGGAATTACTGCCTGCGAGATCGCGCCCACCTGACATATGGGGCCCCCTAGTGACATACCTTTATTCCCGCCCACATCTGAGCCGTGCTGCCTCTCCCGCACTCCCCGCCGGCATTTCGCTCGCGGCGGCCACTGGTGCTGGTCAGTAAATGCCTCTCTCCATGTCCCCGTCTTCCCATCTGACCTTGCCTGCTCCTATCTCTACAGTGGTGCCACCACCTCATTTAGCGATGTGTTACTTATGGTGCCATAGCCGTGTTGTACAGAAGAAGGCTTTTGTATGCTTGTACTTTCACTGTCGATGGTGTCCTGCGTATAACCCGCTGCGTACGATGCTCTGATCTGGATGTAGTAGTGGTGTCATCTCAGGGCGGATTTGAATGTGTTCTTTTCCACTTCTCTGTGACCTATTCTCTGCTTCAGTTTTAGTTGTTTGTAGTGTATTTTGGTCATTCTTAGATTTTCTGTGTACCTGCTGCCCTGTGTTCTTCTTTCCGCTATGTGGATTCACTTGCAGTGGGCCAGGGTGTTGGTGCAAGTGGGCACCCATTTTTTAAGTTGTTGATGCCACGTGCTAGGTGGCCTGTGTGAACTAGTTGGTTCCTATGGAGGGCAGAAGCCCAGTCCACCTCAACAAATTTGGTCCAGTGTCAGTGCACTGGACCCGTCTTGAAAGTTCTTCTTAAGTGATGGATGCTGATTGTGAAACTGAGTGTGGCATGGTTGTTCCAAGTGACGGACATGGCTGTGTTGACCGTGATTTTGCGGAAGGATGTGAAGGTGGGGTCCAAGATGTATCCCCCACTTTGGGGGGATTTGAAATGCATTGAGTTAGCTGAAAGGTTTCTGAGGCTGTCTAGGTGTGCGACTAAGTTGGGGTTTGTCTGGTCTTTGAGATCGAACTTGAAGTATCCTTGATGTACGTGCTGGAGTTGATGACTAATGAGGTGACAAAGTTGGTGAAGTTGACTCAGGGTCCTGGGGGTCGGTAGACCAGGGTTCCACCCATGGAGAAGTTAGCCGTAATTTGCAGTTTAAAGTTGATGTGTTCCATGTAGTCAGTTCCCGAATATGTAGAGGCAGTTCAACTATAAATGTCCTTGAAGATTATGGCAACATCTCCTCAGGGTCAATGTAGGTGGTCTTGCCTGACGATCTTGTATCAGATAGGGATGGCCATGGTGATGTCTGGTGCTGATGCTGCAGTCAGCCATGTTTCCATGAGGAACAGGATGCCCGGGCGGAAGAGTCCAGCAGGACCCAGATCTCTATGGTGTGTTTGCTGGGCAGGCAGGAATTAAGGAGCAAGCATTTAGGGAGCATGAGTATTTTTTGCAAGGTGTTCGAGTGGGTGTTCAAGTTGTGTGTGTGTTGGTGCAAATGAAGCAGTACACGTGAAGGTTCCCTCTATGTTGTATGGTGTTGCACAGTATCATAGAGTTGAGCTGTGGCTGGGATTGAGTAGAAGTACAACAGGGTTACGGTGGATAGAGGAGGACCAGGGTATCTGGCACTGGGCATGGTCTAGTCGTGGACAGCCACAGATGGGCTTGCTTTTGGCACACCTTCAGCGAGTCAGCGGCACACCCACTATACAAGGCTGCACTTCAGCCAACATTAAATGGGCCCTTGGAATGAGGAGGAGTGCAGGAAGCAGTTGGCGGGGTTGAGGAGGAATGCAGCCAATGGAGTGGGAACAGAGTGGGAGATGTCAGGAACAGTCAAGGAGTAGGAGAGAAACTGAGAGGGTGTGAATGGAGAAAAGGAATATTGTGGTATCTCAGGAGTGCATTACTGAGATTGAGTGGTTAGCAGAATAAGAGAAAGACAACAAAGGAATATATGTGATGCAAATCCTAACCACTGAAAGAACCTTAATGAAAAAGACTTGAAAATTAACAAAAGCAGTTGGGAAAAATTGATACCTGAGCTTGCGGTTGACAATGGGTTTCTTCTAAGGAGCACTAGATTGGTACCACAAAAGGGTTTGGGGCAAAAAGTGTTGCAACTTGCCTATGAATGACACATGGGAATAGTAAAAACTAAAGGGAGGCTTCAAAGAGACTGCTGGTGGGTGGCGTTGGATCATGATGTGACATGTATGCTCAGGGATTGTATGGAGTGTGCAGCATGTGAAAATGGTGGGAAGACTAGTATTAGCCCTCATAGTGTGTGGAAAATTGCTATTATATCCTTGCGAAGAGGTCGCCAATGAAGGACAGTTTGAGACCATTAAGGGGAGGACATGCCATCCCGTATATGTTGGTTCTCATGGATCTGTAATCTAGATGGGTTGAAGTGTTATGTCTGATTCACATTTCCTCTCTTGCGGTCATAAGATTTCTAGCGAACATATTCAGAAGAGATAATTCCTCTTGTTACTTACTCATGGATAAAATAGTGCAGTTATGTTCCTGTGGTATGGATGTTTATCTGAAAGAATGTGGCATACAACAGAAAACATTACCTTTATATCACCAAAAGAAAAATGGTGCAATTGAGAGGTTTGTAAAAGCATTATAGGCGGGGATACTATTGGTAAGACCGAATGGTCTGGACTCAAAAGCAGAGCTGTCATGGAGAATTGCTGCTTACCATAGGTCTCCTCACACTACCACATGCAAATCAGTCAGTCAGTCAAAATACTTTATCGCGATAACTTAATATCATATAAAGACAATGGCAAAATACGGATTACACAAGACACATATACAAAGATTCATGCATAAAAACAGTTCAAATACAATAAAAATAAGATCCGCACAACATATTAAAATTCATATCAGTGGATTATAAAGTGCGAAAAGTGCTAAAAACTGAATACAGCCACTTAAAAGGAAAACTCCAGCAGGGCGAACATAACAAGGACCAGGAGTGCCCTAATTGTAAACCATGATATGGTGACAAAGTGCCTTATTATGATACATAGACTGTATTGGATGAAGGAGTAGCCACATTTTTTAATCTAGAGTTCCTGCTCCTAATTTATTTATTTATTTATTTATTTATTTATTTTTGCCATTTGTTAAGCGCACGATTACCCTTAGGCGTCTTGGCGCTAGTTTTCCCTTAATCATCCTGAAAGCTCACCAAATGCTGAACAGATTATTGGTCAAACAACCACGTCTTAAGGCCCTTACGGAACAGTAGCAAGGAAGGGCACATCCTAATATGCAGGGGTAGGGAGTTCCACAGCTTGGAAGCTGCAACCGAAAAGCGTCGGTCTCCCCAAGAGACAGTTTTTGTTCGAGGGGTGGCTAGTAAATTTAAATTAGCCGATCGAAGCTGTCTGTTTGGTTTATAGAAACTAAACTGATCCGAGAAGTACCGAGGCCCTGCATCGTTCAATGATTTATATACAATACATAGGGATTTAAATTTTATTCGGTTGGAGATGGTCAACCAATGATATTTCCTGATGGTGCTCGCTATGGAGGTGAACTTAGGGGTCCCAGAAAGCAGACGTGCAGCTGCATTCTGAATAGTCTGAAGCTTGGTGGTCACCCTTACCTGAGCATTTAAAAACAGACCATTGCAGTAATCTAAGGACGATAATACTAGGGTAGTGACCAGGGTTTTGGCAGCGGAGTCCGGTAGAAATGGGAGAATTTTCCTGATCAGCCTTAGCTTGTGGTGGGCTGTTGCTGCTACCTTGTTTGCATGAGCTAAAAAGTTGAGGTCCTCATCAAAGATTATGCCCAGATTCCTAACTTTGATTCAGAAAGGGGGTGGTGATGAACAGAGTGCCTGAATTAAGCAGACCACTCTTACCCAGTCCAAAGATCAGGGCTTGATCCATCACCGTTTTTTAGCTCACTGCACCATCCCAGCTTAGAATTTGGCTATATGCAAATTAGTCTGTTCCTGTCCCAGTGCATGATGGGAACAGGGCAAACCAAACTACCAAGCCAATTCTTGTACTGGGAAGGAAACAAGCTTCCGGGGACCGGTTTCTGCCATTTCAGGCATCTTCGGCCCGGCTTGCTTGAATCCTGATGGTGCAATGAGCAAGGGACTCACATCTGAGTATACCCTTCCACGCTTATGGTGGACAAAATGATTCAGAAAAGGGGTGGTGATGAACAGAGTGCCTGAATTAAGCAGACCACTCTTACCCAGTCCAAAGATCAGGGCTTGATCCATCACCGTTTTTTAGCTCACTGCACCATCCCAGCTTAGAATTTGGCTATATGCAAATTAGTCTGTTCCTGTCCCAGTGCATGATGGGAACAGGGCAAACCAAACTACCAAGCCAATTCTTGTACTGGGAAGGAAACAAGCTTCCGGGGACCGGTTTCTGCCATTTCAGGCGTCTTCGGCCCGGCTTGCTTGAATCCTGATGGTGCAATGAGCAAGGGACTCATGTCTGAGTATACCCTGCCACACCTATAGTGGCTAAAAACGATTCAGAAAAGGGGGTGGTGATGAACAGAGTGTCTGAATTAAGCAGACCACTCTTACGCAGTCCAAAGATCAGGGCTTGATCCATCACCGTTATTTATCTCACTGCCCCATCCCAGCTCAGAACCTGGCTATATGCAAATTAGTCTGTCCCTGGCCCAGTGCATCATGGGAACAGGGCAGACCAAACTACCAAGCCAATTCTTCACCAGAAAGGAGACAAGCTACCGGGGACCGGTTTCTGGCATTTCAGCCTCTTCGACCCGGCACCTCCGTTTTTCCGGCGTTCAACTTAAGGCATTTTGCTGCCATCCATTCTTCAATGGCTAGCATTCCACATTGAAAGCGCTCTGCCACCTCTGGTACATTGTTTTTGATAGCTAGGACCAGTTGAGTGTCATCGGCGTATGAGGTTATGCTCATCCCATATGCTCTGATGACATTGGCAAGGTCCGACACGTATATATTAAATAAGGTCGGACTTAGGGATGAGCCCTGTGGAACCCCACATGGGAGCGACATCTCAGCTGATTGATATGGACCCAGGGTGACTCTCTGGGTTCTGTCAGCCAGAAAGGATGCGATTAGGTCCCTTGCAGTAAGGAGGATGGCACACTTTCCGACACGGTCGAGTAAGATCTTATGGTCGACCGTGTCGAAAGCCGCGGATAGATCCAGCATTACTAGGATTGCCGTCGCTCCCTGATCCCTGATGTTCCTTATATCATCGGCAGCTTTAATTAACGCCGTTTCCGTGCCGTGATGTTTCCGGAAACCAAATTGCGAATCATCCAGAAGGGAATGTTTCTCTAGATGTTCAACTAACTGGTTATTCATGGCCTTTTCTATCACCTTAGCTAAGAATGGAAGGCTTGCAATAGGCCTATAGTTCTTTAGATCTGATTTATCAAGGTTTTCTTTTTTCAGCAGGGGCTTCACCAGAGTGTTCTTTAAGGAATCTGGGTAGATGCCGGAAGTAAGTATCGAATTACAAACAATGGTGATGACCGGGATGAGGGTGTCCATCACCGGGGAAAGTGCTGATAGAGGAGAGGGGTCTAATGACGATCCTGATTTGATGTTGGAGACCAGCGCCTTTATTTGGTCTGTATTGAGTGGGTTGAACTTTATCAAGGCGTTGGCCATAGAAGGGGCCAATGAGTCAGATATTATGGGCCGCGAGGAGAAGGCCTGGTAGATATCGGCCACTTTCGAAAAGAAGAATTTTGCCAATTCATCACAGAGGAATTGGGAGGGGGGTGGGATTAGATATGGGGTGTTGCCTGACAGGGATCTGGTAATGTCATACAGCTGCCTAGAAGAATTTTTGGCGTTTTCAATTTGAGCTGCGAAGAAAGTTTTCTTAGCTTCTGTTATCATGGTTTTATAAATGCTCAAAGATTCTTTATACTTTGCTTTGTCCTCCAGGTTGTACTTTTTTCGCCACTGCCTTTCCCTATTTCTATTCTGCTGTTTTTGTCTCCTTAGTTCTTCTGTGTACCATGGTGCGGTTGGAGTATTTCTATTACTTGATAATGTCTTGGTTGGTACCAGCAGATTAGTGGCATGGGCAATCCAATCATGATATTGTTGGGTAGCAGTTTTTGGGTCTATGAACGGCAGCGGGCAAGTACTGTCCAAAAGATTTTTTAATTCAGTCTGGTTAATGTTTTTCCAGATTTTGACCAGTCGTGGGGTCTGATTGTTACTCATTTTCTTCAGTTTTCCTCCAATGTTAAGTCTACTAAATATCACATAGTGGTCGGTCCAGGGCATTGGTTGAATGTTAGATATATGTAGGTTCTTCATATTGGAGAATATGCAATCTAAGGTATGACCGGCTTGATGTGTCGCGTCTGTAATCAATTGTCTTAGTCCCCATGTGGCCATATCGGTGATGAGTGCTCTAGTGTCCCTATCATCTTTTTTCTCTAGATGGAAGTTCATGTCCCCCAATATGGTGAATGACTCTTCCATAATTAAAGATTCCATTAAGGTACCCATATCCACTAAAAACGCCGCCCTTGCTCCCGGTGATCGGTATACCAGTATTCCATTGAAACTGATCAGGGGAGTAAGCTTGATGGCAAACTGTAAGGCTTCACATGTGTTAATCGGAATGGGGAGTATTTTTATTGAGAACCTTTCTCTAGCTATAATTGCTAATCCTCCACCTTTTTTCCGTTGTCTATCCTGTCGGTGAGCCTTATAGCCCTGCGGCACAGCGATAACTAAATCGGGGCAGATGCATCGTCCATCCATGTCTCTGTAATGAACAGAACATCTAGATTGTTATCAGTAATTAGGTCTGCTATTTCTTGACGATGTTTACAAGCAGAACGTGCATTAATGAGTGCCATAGCGATGTCTGTTCCTATATGTGGAGTTTGAAGCTTATTACGAATGATGTGATTATAAATCCAGATCCGTGTATTACAGCTCACACAAGAGAAGTTGCTATTATGCAATGGACTAGCAGGATCATGGCGAGTGCAGCTGGAGCTAGGAGAGAGTTGTAGGCTTATCAGAGCCGAGCGTGAGTACACCAACCTTGATTCCGGTTGGAGCTGACCAGGGTTCGTGGCCCTAGGCCCGGGCTCTGTACGGACGGGCACAGACGGGCTTGACTTTGGCGCGCCGCCGGTGCGCCCGCTGCGCAGGATGGATTGTTTTTAAACATGTCAGTGGGGGGCGTAAAGAGGAGGGTGGGATCGTGCATCAACTAGAGCGCCCCCGTTTTCTCCCCTCAAGATGGCGTCCGAGTGTGTGTAGTTCCAGTACCAGCCCCGAAATCGGCTGCACTGGAGTGCACAAAGCGAAAAGAAGATAGTCTTTGGCGCGACGTTAATCTCGCCCAAAGTGCGTGTGAGTACAGCTAAAATGCACCATTAAAATATTTACACAATTAAAATATGCAGTACTTCAAATTAATCACAACTTTTCTTAACACACTGGTAGAATGTGGTAAAAACGCTAGATAGCCCCCGGCTTCCGCCTCAGGGGTAGATTTAGGGAAATCACCGACTTGTAGTGAGCTATCCCTTAAGTAGGCAGGGAGGGCGGGATCGTGCATCAACTAGAGCGCCCCCGTTTTCTCCCCTCAAGATGGCGTCCGAGTGTGTGTAGTTCCTTTTTTTTTTTTTTTTTTAAATTTCTTTATTTGCATCAAATGGACACATGAAAAGTACAAGAACAGAAAAAAAGTTCATCATTGACAGAAATAGTCAATTTCGATACAAAAACATTAAATATTCCATAAGTAATAAACATAAAAGGGGTCATACAAAAAAAAATACAAAAAAAATGTGTTCCATACTATAGAAGAAACACTTCGGGCAATGCGAGATGTTATTATTCAGTCATAAGCGAACCCCATATTCGGTCAACTTTAAGTTTAGCTTGAAAGCCCCTTGAAGCAGCAAGTGCAGCTTCCATATTATATGTTTCCTTGACTAGGCTCCACCATTCCATAACCGTAGGTGTTTTTTTTTTAATCCAGGCTCTAGCAATAGTAAGTCTTGCACAGGTAAATAAGATATTCAGCAAGTCCCTAAGTGCAGTGCCTCCACAAATACCCACCAGAACATCAGTGGGTGATAATACAATATTTTGACCAAGTCTATCAAAAACCACCTTAGTTATACCATCCCAATAATCCTTAAGATGAGAACAGGAAAAAAACATGTGGATAATATCAGCACCGCTCAAATCGCATTTAGGACATTTCGTACGATCCCCAAAGTTATTATTTGTTGTCCATTTAAGAATTCTCTCGGGAGTATGGTATAATTGACAAATGGTTTTAAACATTTGCAGTTTTAGACTGGAAGATTGAACTGCCAGATTCAAACTTTTAAAAGATGAAGGAACTAGGTCAGCTGGTAGGATCAAAGCCAATTTTTTATTCCATTTCTCGGTTAGCTTAGGTACATCATTAATGTTAAAGCCAAAGAGAATCTTATATCCCAAGCTAATCATAGATTTGTCTACCTCTCTATAGAGACAGTCCCATAGAGAGGAATCTCCTACCATTGTGAGTTCTAATTTCCTCACCAAATAGTCCTTGATCTGATAATATTTAAACCTGGCCAGTTCAGGTAGATTATAACATAGCTTCATTTGTTCAAATGCCATAAATCCCTGGTGATCGTATACATCTCCCAAAAGTCTAATGCCAGAATCTGCGAATATTAGGCAAAAAGTGTCATGAAAAATTGAGGGAAAGCCCGGATTGCCCCACAAGGGAGTTTTACTATGTAGATGTGAAGCATTACACTTAGACTTGATAGAACGCCAGATAAGGACGGTATCACGTATCGTCTTAAATTTAACCCTTTTAAAATAGTTAGGGTCATTTAGCCTATACAGAAACATATTAACATCCTGTCCGAGTAAGAATTTGTGAAAATAAAAACATTTATCATTAACTATTAAACTGCGAAGACGAATCAGGAAAGATGACCAATAATAGAGTTTAAAATCGGGTAAAGCCAATCCGCCTTGATTAAAAGGAGCGGGGGGAAACCAAGATGGCGGATTGACACCGCCAGAGCGGAGGTGCGCTGAACGGATCCGGGCGTTGCTGTCTCCCTTAGTCTGAGCTACAGGCTTCTGTGAATGCGGTAGGACGCTGATTTTTTTTGCCGGTTTTGGGAAAGGAGAAAGACGGCGGTACTGTTATACTATATACCGGAGGCATTTCGTGGCAGGCGGAGCACTTTTGACTGAGCTTACCTGGATGCTGCAGCTCCGACTGTTTCAGAGCCGAGTGCGGGGACTGCTCCGCTCTGCTCTGTCCTCGCGTCTGACCCCTGACTCTGCGAGGGGCTGGTCGGCGATCAGCTGGGTAGGTCTTAGAGTCTATCGACGGCTCTCTTCCCTCTCGACTACAGCAACTAGCCACTCTGGGATGGCGATGAAACCGCCTACTCGAAACACCCGGACCACAGCAGCAACTGTGAAGCAGACGCCGGCACCAGTTTTAGTGACGGCTGCTGCCTGCAATTCAGCGTCGCTGGAGAAACTTACTACTACATCTGATATGACGCCGAACAAACAACTTTGTGGCAGGCAAGGAAGACAAGATAAGTTGAATATGAATGGTGACAAAATGCTTTTAAATGCTGGTGATCAGATAAAGCTGCCTGAATCAATGGGCGATAGCGCTATAACCAGGGACCAGGACAGTGCTAAGACTCCATGGGCTACAGGAGGTAAGATGTTACGCATGATGTTACACGAGGCAATAAATACGGAGCCTGTTCTTTTGCCAATAGCTAATGCAGCGGATGAAGCCGATCACAATACTGACTTAGGTGTTGGCCCCCCCACACCGACTACTCAAGCGATGAGCTCAATAACTAACTCAGTGATTAATATCAGCATAAGTCCTATGCAGTCTGAATCTTTGTTGTTGGAAATTCCTTCTTCTGATCCAGGGGCGTCTACCAAATCCGCTGAGCTCGGGGGGGTAAGAGCTGAAGGTCATGATCATGCTGATAATATTGATGGGACTGAAACAGATGAGGAATATGTCGACCTTAATGACCTTAATGATCCTGGGAATAATAATATATCTGGCCCGGTTAAAGAAAAAACTAGTAATATCAAAAAGCTGAGAGGTAAAACCAAGAGCAAACCCAAAAAGACCATTAACAAATCCAACCCAAATACTATGAAAGCCATAATAGAAAATAGCCCTATCAGACAATGGGTACAAGCAAAGGGCGGTGTAAAATCAATGGCTTTGAGACTTTCTGGTAATAGCCCCAGTGATTTAGGTGCTCCAACTAATGACGTAACACCTTCGGATTTCATGATAGAAACAGCTGGAGCAATGCCTGCTAACCAACGACTAGTCAGTATCACCATCGCTGCTCCGAACGTAGAAAAATCAGCGGCTGTGACGGCTGTGACGATTGGGACGGGACTGGGAGTCCAAGATTTAACTGGCTCTGGGAAAGAAACCTTAAGGAAACCCATCAGTTGTGGGTCAACTATACTACAATCAGCTTCTCTATCAGCTACAACATCTATGTGTGATACTCAGATATTACCACAAACTAACGATACTCATAGTACTCTACCACAAGGTAAAGAAGGTACTGCTAGAATAGCTAAAGATGGCATTGAGGTGGCCTCAGCAATAGAACCAATAGAACCAATAGAACTAATAAAAGACACTACTTCCGGAGGATTGGATAACCCGTCGATCTCATCGGTAGATTGGTCCCTTCAAGGGGAGGTGTCTGCCTCTTTCCAGACAATATTACAACTGCTTAACGAGCAGAAACAAGAAGCTAAGATCCATTAGCAACAAATGAGGGAGGATAACAATAAGACTCAAATATCCCTGCAAGAGATGTCTTGCAAATTGGCGACTGTCTCACAAGACGTGGAGGAGCTACAGCAAAGAGTGGATCGTACGGAGCAAAAGGCACAATGTTCTGAAACTGCTGTAAATAAACATTCTTCTCAAATACTCCAGATGCAAGCTAAGCTGGAGGACTTAGAAAATAGGCAACGGAGGCAGAACCTACGCGTTTTTGGTATTGCAGAGGGTTCAGAGGGCGCCGACCCTAGGGCTTTCATTACTCAATTATTCCAGAAGGCCTTTCCTGACCTATCAGACTGGGATTGGGACTCCCAGATTCAACGCGCTCATCGTCTACCTTTAGTTCAAAGGAATAAGAGCACTAATTTTCCTCGTCCAATCCTGATCTGTGTAGGTAACTTTTTGCTTCGCCAAGCTATTTCGATAAAAGCACGGCCAAATACCCCGGTTACTATTGATTCAGTTACATTTTTTGTTAGATCAGACTTATGTAAACTTTCCTTGGAACGACGATGGAAACTGAAACAATTTATTGATCCTATTAAGGAATTGGGGTGCCAAGTTTTTCTTCAGGAACCAGCCAAACTGAAAGTGATCAAAAATGGCCGGGCTTATTTTTTTTGGAAGAACATGAGGTTGAGTCTGCCATAGCTACATGGAGATTGGAAAAATGAACTGGCTATTGACTCTTGACTAATGCTATGTTTTTCTGACCACTCTTGTGAGTACAGTTAGTAATTTGCCCACAAGACAGGTCTGATTGGTGTGGGTCGGCAGTAATCGTTTTTTTTAGATATTTTCGACTGCTAAAAGTACGGCGTTTAAATTTAGTATCTATGTATGCCCGGATCCTAAAAGCGCCTATTTTCCGCTTTTTGGCTGCCAATATAGCAGCAGCCAGGTTAAGGAGGGGACCCACAGGTAACTATTGGGTGGGGGGAGGCTTGGGCAGAACGCGGGGAGGGGGTGGGCAAGGGGAAGACGCACCTTGGGAGAAAAAATGCATCAAAAGGCACCAAAATTATAAAATTTACAAAACCAAAAGGAAAAATAATGTCGTTGCGATATATTGTTTGTTTAACTATAGAGGTCATACAGGTTACGATATATATAATTTCAAATGTATCAGGTAAAATGTTTAGTTTGGAATGTTTCGGGTCTAAATAATAGAATTAAGCGGAGCCTTGTATACGAGGAGCTTAAGATGTATAACCCTCAAATAGCGGTTATTACAGAAACTCATATAGCTTACAAGGATAGACATTTACTTAAGCAGTTAGGATATGATATTATAGTTTGCACTGAATTCAATGCTTCAATCCGGGGAGTAGCAATTTTAAAACATAAAGGCTTTAAATGCGAGTTGATAAAGACGCATACTGATAAGGCCGGCAGATGGGCCATAGCACAAATAAAATTAGGCAGTCGCAAATATACAATTTGTGGGGTGTATGCGTCTAATCAAGATGAACCTATTATTTTTGATCAAATCAATATGGAACTATTTGATTGGGATGGGGAGCACATGGTGTTGGGTGATTTTAATTGCATTATGAATTATAATTTGGATACTACTCGGAAAAACTCCTTTCAGAGAATGAGGAAAACTAGAGCTGCAATTTTGGATTTAGCTGCTATTCATTTTTTAAAAGATGCTTGGAGATGTTTAAATCCTAAGATAGCTGGCTATACATATTATTCTGCACCTCATAAGTTATACTCACGCTTGGATATGATTTGGGTCTCAGATTTTATTTTTGATAAATGCTCAATGGCTATATATCCGAGGGTGACTTCGGACCACAATCCAATTTCTTTAACTTTTGATGCTGCTTCCGAAGAATTTTCCCCTCGACTCTTTTCGTTCCCCAGATATCTGTTCGCCGACTCTGTATTTATAAACCAACTGAAAGAGCATATAAAAGAATTTATTGACATAAACATACATTCTAGCCTATCACTTATAGTCTGGGACGCTTGTAAAGCAAGTATTCGAGGATTCACACAGCAATATATCTGGCGACAAAATAAGGAACGCCGAAAGTTACAGGAAGACAGGCTGGGAAAAATCCGCGACATTGAACTTCAAGTGGCAGAAGCACTTTCTGGTGGGGCAGTGAACATAGATGCACTTAATCTTAAATTAATTGAACATAAAACTGCATTAAAAGAGGTCCTTAGGGTTAAGAGTATTGACAAATTAAAGAAATATCAACTTGATCAATATGAAAGCGGGGATAAAATTGGTAAGCTTCTGGCCTACAAAGTTGCCGAAAATCGCTCTCAGAATATGGTTAAAGAGATTAAAGGGGATAATAATCAACTACTCTGCGATTCTAAATCAATACTACAACAATTTGCTTCCTTTTATCACAAGTTATATACACCCGAGAATCCCATCTCGGATGATAGTATTAAGAACTATATAGAATTAAATATGGTTAAAAAGTTAGCGCCAGAACAATCTTTACAATTAGCGGTTGATATTACAGCTTCAGAAATTAGGGATGCCATTAACTCCCTAGCAATCGGTAAGGCCGTAGGGGAGTACTCTATCCCTTTGGAACTATATAAATGCTGCATGGAGCAATTGACACCTTTACTGACTGATGTGATCAGTGCTATTGGCAATGGTCAACAAGCTCCCAAAACTTGGAATTTAACTCAAATTATTTTCTTCTTAAAAAAGGGCAAACCTCCACAAGAGAGAGGATCTTATAGGCCAATTTCGCTTATAAACTGCGATGCGAAAATCTTCGCCAAAATATTAGCTAGGAGGTTGGCGCCAGTAATGTCTCAGCTTGTTTCTTGTCAACAACATGGATTCATTCCAAAAAGAGACACTACAGCTCACATCAACATGGCCATTTCTGCTTTTGATGCTGCTCGGATTCAATCCGCCCCACTCGGGATGATTTTATTGGATGCAGAAAAAGCATTTGACCGAGTGGGGTGGGACTTTCTGTGGGGGGCCTTACAAGCATTCGGTATTAAAGGTCAAACTCTGAAATGGATACGATCGCTTTACGATACCCCTATGGGTAAGGTATCTTATATGGGAAAATGTTCTCCTATATTCCCAATCAAGAGGGGGACAAGACAGGGGTGTCCTTTATCACCCCTGCTTTTTGCTTTAGGTATAGAACCCTTCTTAATTGCACTGCAACGCCAAGCTTTAATTTGCCCTTTTTTCAATGGCCTAAACAAACTTGATATCACTGTGTATGCGGATGATATTGCAGTTTTCTCCTCTGATGTCGCTCAAGCAATGAAAGGTATTTTAATTGAAGCTGGTAAATATGGTCTAGTCTCTGGATATAGACTCAATACTAATAAAACTCAAATAGTCATGAACTACCACTTGCCTTCCCCCATCACAGGCATATGTAATGTCGCAACTTATCTGGGCATTAAAATTTCCTCGAATATTGACTCCATTGTCGCATTAAATTATGAATCACTGCTAAAAGAGACTGCCATGCAGTTTAAGAAATGGCATAAATTGCCATTAAGTATCATCGGTCGAATAAATTTAATTAAAATGAAAATCTTGCCTAAGTACTTATATCTATTCCGAGCGATTCCCCTACGGGTCCATAATTCGTACTTCTCTAGATTAGAGGGGATTATTAGTAGTTTTATATGGGGGTACAAAAAAGCCCGACGTGTTGTCTCTTTACTTAAATTTCCCGAGTGTGTGTAGTTCCAGTACCAGCCCCGAAATCGGCTGCACTGGAGTGCACAAAGCGAAAAGAAGATAGTCTTTGGCGCGACGTTAATCTCGCCCAAAGTGCGTGTGAGTACAGCTAAAATGCACCATTAAAATATTTACACAATTAAAATATGCAGTACTTCAAATTAATCACAACTTTTCTTAACACACTGGTAGAATGTGGTAAAAACGCTAGATAGCCCCCGGCTTCCGCCTCAGGGGTAGATTTAGGGAAATCACCGACTTGTAGTGAGCTATCCCTTAAGTAGGCAGGGAGGGCGGGATCGTGCATCAACTAGAGCGCCCCCGTTTTCTCCCCTCAAGATGGCGTCCGAGTGTGTGTAGTTCCAGTACCAGCCCCGAAATCGGCTGCACTGGAGTGCACAAAGCGAAAAGAAGATAGTCTTTGGCGCGACGTTAATCTCGCCCAAAGTGCGTGTGAGTACAGCTAAAATGCACCATTAAAATATTTGCATTCTGGCATAATGGCACTCACCAGGAAACCAGCCACATAAAACATAATCCTGGGTGTCTGTAAAAGCTGTAAAAAAATGAGGGCAGGTTTGACTTGAATAAAGCCCTCCTTCTTAAGAATTGGCACTATAAACTTTCTCCTAGCATCAGTGTAGTGACTACAAAACATTGCAAAGTGCACAGTGTTTTGTTCGGAGAAGTGGTCACAAGAACATGGTGACGCCTTTTCTGGAGTGCTCCAAACAGGATAAAAACCAAGATTAAAATGAATCACGTTCAAACGGAAACGAGTTAAAATAAACCTGTGATAAGGGTGAGTCACCACATTCAAATAGTTTTCTGGGCCATTGGGTATAAATAACATTAGACTAGCCCTGACACTAGCTTTATTTAACTCGCACTCTTCTCTCTCGAGGGATATGAGCTCTTTCATCGCACATTTTGTAAGTGCGATATCTTCAAATGTTATAGAATTTATCTCAGAATAAAGCTCTGGCCTCCCCAGCCTGGAAAAACTTTCCTTGATGTAAGTCAGCCACTTAATGTTATTGGCTTTGTCCAAACACAAACACTCTTTCAAAATAATATGGTTTAAGGGGATTTCATTATTAAGCCACAACCTCAGCCATGCTACGAGAGGTGCTGTTTTGATCAAATCAATGATGTAGCCTCCCCTAATTCCATATGAGCAGAGTAGGACGAAGTTGATTGTGGAACACCAAGGAGGGATCTAAAAAATGTGTTTTCCATCATTCACTGATCACTGTTTGAATTATTCAAAGGTAGAGCTCCTTCCACAAATGTGTGTCCTGGTTGGATATTTTGGAACGAAGGTTCTGTGAATACTGCCCCAAGTGACTGGAGGAAAAACACTTTTTCTTACAGAGGAAGAGTAAGGAGAGTTATAATACACACAAACAGAAAAATGTGAAAAACATTGATGTTAAGGTAGGAGACTTTGTTAAAGTAAGGGCACTAATGGATGTGCAGATTGTTCCAGGTATGTAGAAGTTAGAAGTAGTAAAAATGTTCAAAAATGCAGTCAAAACACATATGGTCGAATCTGGAATAAAAACAGAGCAGCTTTGTTCCATCATGCACCAACAGGACAGAATCAGGACAAGAAGAGAACCTTGGGTCACATGACAGAATAAGTGGACAATTCAAATGCAAAACTCCTTTTGGAGTAACGCTCAGCAAGAGGAAGTGAGACAGGGAAGTTAAAATACCATCCTATCTGAAGGATTTTCTTGTGCAGTAGCTAGGTTTGGTTCAGTGGGTCCAGCAATGTGTACACAATGTGAATATGTATTTTCTTCTTCTTCATATTACTTGCTGGTATCTTTTGTATAATGTTTTGCCGAATTTGATACATGTACCATGCAGTTTGTTGATTATAAAGGGGGGGAGATGTGGGAGTTCTCTTGGAATGGTTCTTTTATTTGTCTCCATTATTGTATTGTTTGTTGTGGAAGGGAAAAGTGTGGCATGTTAGCATAGGTGCATTGTTCTGTGTTACAATGTTGGGGCTGTCAGAGAGTCATTTGAGAAGTTGAGTCGTTGGGGAAGGTGTCTCTATTAAAGGGTTTGACTTACCTGATCAGCTTGTTTGTCATCCTTCCCAGAACACCACAAACCACCTACATGAAGTACAGTTATGCCACTGAGAAGAAGTGTCAAGAGAACTTGCATTTTATTTTGGAACAGAATGGCTAACAGTCCTAAGGGAGAATTCGACTTTATCATTCTACATGGTAAGAGCTCCACAATTGGGACCAGTGTTTTGGTGCCTGAGCTGCTTTCAAACAACTACCCTGAATATTCTGCTGAAAGTGATAACCTGTAGCATCTATCAACAACTACGCGCTGATTTAACAACTCAGACTCCACCAATCTCAGTGCCAAGCTCTGAAGTAAGATGAGACTGAATCCTCCACAGGTATTGATGCCTGAACTACCTGTCCTTACAAGAAACAGGCCACAAGATTTGTCTCTTTCATTGGAAACCTCTTTGAATCAAGTGAGATCAGTCAAGCTGCAGTTGTGTCCACAAATGACTCATTTCCCATGGCTTTGATTTTGAACTTCTAATGCAGCATCATAATACCAGTAGCGGCTGGCAGGGAATGAGATTGGAGGGGGGCAGGGTACAAAATACAAAAAAAAACACTTACCTTTGCAGCCTTGTGATTGGTCTGAGCAACATAGTTTGGCTCTCAGATGGGGAATGGAAGCCTGGGCATGTTCCTCACCAGGCTGTGTAATGCAGCCTGCTGGGAAACATGCAAACTATGCATGACTGTTTGACCGGCCCAACACTTGCAGTGTGCAAAACACTACTCCCCCTGTGCCACCAGCCCAGCCCCGTCTTGCCCTAGCCCAGCCCCGAACCTACGAAAACTAAAATGATAATAACAAAGTTATTATCATAGTATATTTCCTGCTCTGAGAGCAGTGGGGTGATGCTTCTCCACCTTAGCAGAGGAGCCACCCCTGCATAATGCCATCACCCATCGGAAAAAAGTAAAGATGGTTGGACTGAATTCCGGTTCAGAAGGAGAAAAACAATTGTTCTTACTTGTCGCAGACTAAATGAAGAAAAATTTCTAATATGTAAGACATTTTGTACCTTTTATTTTTTTACTTTTTGCATCCAACCACAATAGTGATAAGAAAAATGACGTGTCTGTTTTTATTTCATTTGTTACTCCACATAATCAATCTTTATTTGCTCCTATTATTTTGCATTTAATAGCATGGTTATTTTCAATGCATGTATCTTAATTATCATTCCTGGTATGTCGTAAACAATGATTTTTCCTTTCTGTTGCCTATAAATCCTTTATGACATTAATGTTAATGGATAATTAGAAGGCATTCAGAAGGTTGTGCAATGAGCAAATCTGTTTGGTAGGATTGTAAATTCGGATAAATGTATCAGATGAACATGATGATCAAGGTGACTCATTCACATCCAATTTATAAATATTTATCCTATATAAAGTTTGTTACAACACCTTATAATTTTCAAACGTCATCTCTACAATTTTCATCATTGTTTTCTTTGTTATCAGCAACATAACACCTTTGCATCTTAGTGTTCTTTGTTTGAGGTAACGAGCTTTCAACTATATTATTTTGCGTTTACTGTATGAATTAAATGCCTTTCAGCACGATCTCTAAATAGGTCATAAAAAGACAATACTAAGCCAAAAATTAGAGAGGAGCTCACAAGGGCTATCGTTAAAGAGGGCATGCCAGCCAGTTTGGAGCACCTCTTAGTTGAATGCAAAAGCGAGAAGAGTAGCTTATACCAGTCCATGTTTATGTTCCAGGGCTGCAATAGTAAATAGCAAGCTTCCTATTCCAGAATGTTACAACAGTTCCAGTACTCCTGAACACATGTATTATGTGTGCAACTGCACCCCAGTTCTGAAATTAGAGAATAAGCTTATTGTTGACTGATTCAGAAAAAGCTAGTATAGAGCTCAAAGGTATATGAATGAGGGTGTTTGGGCCATATAATAGTGGCGTGTGCGGAAGAAGCATACTTTACCACCATGCCGGCGTTTTCTCACTGGACTACACGGCGGTGAGGAAGCAGGCACGACTGGTGTGAACGCTCTTCGGAACAGTAGGGAGGATAGAAATGGGGCTGCCTTTTAGTGCTGTTTTCGTTTATTGACGCCAATGGTGGATTTAAAAGCACACTAGGACACCTGCAATTGACGATTTATGTGTACTGTTTTCTCTCGAATACAGGTTGTATTCTTAGGGGTACTCCCTGCCCGCCGCCATTTCGGGTTCACCAATTTGATAAACTCGGTGAGTGTTGGCTGGGGGGCAGGCGTGGAGGTGTTCCCCTGGTTTCAGACATGATGAGAACATTTGTTTTAAACAACGAGTGGATGTAGTGTTTTTATGCATGACAGCAATGAATATAAATATCTGGGACTTCCAGGGTCAAATCACAAGGGGAGTTTTCAAGAAGGGGTTAAGATAACGGTAAGGCTAATCCGGGCACTGACGAACAGAGAGCTTCTTCAGTATGATGCCTGTTACTTGATAGGGGGGGTTCATTACCCTGTACCTATAATCTTTCAGTGTACATGGTCCAACTCCCTGTGATAGGCATATGTTGGTTGTGTCTTCGCAGTATGTATTCTGTGTTGGCGAGAAGTAACTCCACACAATTGAGTAAAGTAAGGTGGGGAACCTGACTGGGACTGGTAGAAGTCCTGAGGAAGACCGACGTGACCTTCTTTTGGGGGCACAGTAAGACGGTCGAAACATGCTGACGCTGGCAGTTTTAGGAGGGGTGTTTTTGAGGACCTGTATGTATGTATGTATGTATTTAATGCTTGTTAAGCGCAACTGTCACCCAAAGGGTATCCTGGCGCTGAAACCATATCTAATCATCAGGTGGAGTGCACTACATTGCTCTTGGAAACAGGTAGGTCTTGAGATCCCTTTTAAAGGAGGACAGATCTTGTCTACTCCTCAATGCTAGAGGTAGAGTATTCCATAACGTGGCGGACGTGAAACTAAAAGCACGGCCGCCCATCCTCACTCTGTTAATCCTGGGAATCCTCACCAGGAACGCGGGAGAGGATCTCAAAAGTCTGGCAGCTTGATACCAGGAAAAGAGATTTTGAAGTGGTATCGGTCCTAGTCCATGCAGAGCCCTGAAGACAAGCCATAAAGCCTTAAAGGCAATCCTCTGCTGGACAGGTAGCCAGTGAAGATCAGCTAATGCTGCAGATGAAGAAGCAGAGTGTGGACGAGATAAAGCCAGTTTAGCAGCCATGTTTTGAATCCTCTGCAACTTTAGGATCAAGATCTTAGGGGCTCCCAGAAGTAGTGCGTTGCAGTAGTCTAACCTACTGAGAATAGAACTACGCACTACCTCTGCTCTGGCTCCCATGGGAAGTAATGGCAGGATCTTACGTAGGGCGCGAAGCAGGCCCATACAGGTCGCTGCAGTCTTATTTACAGAGGCATCAAGCTGTAGGTTGGGCTGTAGGTTGACCTAGCAATTATTGATAACACACCCATCCTTCACTATTTTAATCCTGGCCTTGGGACCAGTGAATAAAGGGTTCTAATAGGGTACCCTTGAGACAGTTTTAAACACTTTCTTTGCTGCACCTTTTCTATCACTGTACCCAGTCGCCGGGTATAACACACCCTGTCACTGCTGCGTTTCACTTTTATGTTGTTTGTCTTCCCCCTCCCTATGCCCCATCCTGTGCGTGGCTATGCCAGGGTGTTTTGTAAGCAGACCCGATGATGAAGCATGTCACACATATTTGTGTGTGAGTGAGGGCAGTTTTCAAATACACAATTTGTGCCACTGAATGTTAGTCACCTTTTCTTCTCTCTACCCTTCTTGGTGTTATCAGGAGATCATTACAGACCTGGGAATGGGTTCAGCATGCTTGGGGCACACACTGATAGCCCCTGCCTTAGGGTGAAGAGGAAATCTAAGAAAAGCCAGGCAGGCTTCATTCAGGTTGGAGTGGAGTGCTACAGAGGTGGAATTTTCAACACATGGGGGCATATGTATAACAAAATGACGGAGTGCAGAGCTGTGTCAAATTTAGCAGCATCGCCCTCTGACATTTTCAAAATAAAGGAATGTGCCATATTTACTACAATACAGCACTCCCCTGTGTTTTCCATAGCTCGGGTGCTAAAATTAGCTGCCTAGCGCCAATGCAGGCACATTGCATCATAGCACAAGGGTGCCTACGGCGCAGGGAATGATTGTTTATGTGCAGGAAGGTGTCCTTTCCTGCACACCAGCAATTCATAATGGCTTTTTGTTACTTCTACTTGTTCTTCATTTTGTAGCACACATAGAAATAGCAAATCATCATTATTTAATGATTGTTTATGTGCAGGAAGGGGCACCTTACTGCATATAAACATTCATTAATGGCGTTTTGCTCTTTCTATGTGTGTTGTGCAATGCAGCACACTTAGAAAAAGCAAAAATGAGGCAATTAACTGATTTCTCCTTGTGCTCCATTCTAACGCCTGCTCTTGCATGATATTCGTTTTTGTCACAGCCACCGATTTAAACCTCCTTGTAAATCTGGGGCAATGTCAAAAAACCAATGGGTATTGCGGTGGAACGCCCACAGCAAAACCCATTGCAACCCTTTTCACGAAGATACTTGCGTGAAATGGTAGCATATTTACAAAGCAGCGTTAAATCACAGAAAGTGGCTTAATCCCGCTTTCTAAATATGGTGCTGGGCATACCACCACAGGAGCATCAAAAATAATGATGCTCCAGGGGTGCTAGGGGCTTGTACATATGCCCCATTCGTTGATCGATATCTCACTATTGCAGAAAGGGTGAATGTTAAGGATGGACTCAAGCTGCAGTATCTTCTGGTACAGCTGGATCGCCCTGTTCTTCGCATTCCCCACCTGGCCATCAACCTGCAGAGAAACATTAATGAGAGCTTTGAACCCAACACAGAGATCCATCTTGTTCCCATTCTGGCCACAGATGCCCAAGAAGAGTTGGAGAAGGACACCCTGGGAGCTGGAGAAGCCAAAAAGACCTCCTTTGAAGCCAACAACTCTTCCGAGAGTGACATCACTCGGTTGTTCTTCCCCTGTTCTGCTCACAGCTGGGAGTGAAGCCAGATCGGATCCTGGAGATGGAGCTGTGCCTTGTGGACACACCGGCAGCAGACACTAGAAGAAGCATATGAGGAATTAATGTATGTGCCCTGTCTCTGATCCTGTCCTGTGATCCTCCGACCTCTCTGTCCAGTGACCCCAATGTCCGTATGATGACCCTCTATGACAATGAAGACGTGGGCTCTGGTGGTGCCCAGGGGTAAGGTAAGGTAATATTTATTTTTGCTTGATTCATTTAAATATTTGCAAATACATAACAGAAAGATTCCCTTGTAGGCAAATTATTAAGCTTAAAAACAACATTAAAAGGATCATCAATAAAATATTCCAGGTTTGTGCAATTGGCTGTTCTATAAGACAATACACGTAAATTCTTATACTTCAGAAGGGCTTTTAGTGTAGTTCCTATTATCCCAATAGGCTCTGCGCATTGGAATAATACCTTCAATAGTATAGGCCTAGACCAGACGTTAACTAGGTCTACTACTGTCGATATTAGACTTAAAGTTTTGGGTTTGCCAGCTAGCTCAGAGTTCACTAGAAACTTTCTCGAATAGGCAAGGAGGAGTTGAACCTCCCTGGATAGACAAGAAGGGATTTAGTTTCTGACAACCATAGAACATGACAACTTTGCTCTCCCCTAATCAAGAGTGTATCTCTAGAGTCGTGTGAAAACAAAAGGCAATTTATTTTACTCAGTCAGTACGTGCATTCTTAGTCTCACCAGATTGTAGAGAAAAGGAAGAGACGGGCGTGTTCAATAAAAGATGTTATTTATTGATCAGTCTCTTTTCTCGTACAAGAGAAATGGATCGATATTATTGCAATACTTATGGTTAAGTAAAGTGCATACATTAAAAGCAGAAGTATAAAATAATACTGTAAAAACATTGATATGGTTTCTATGCCATATGAAGGTTTAAAATGAATAAAATAGATTTATACACATATACATTTGACTAAACGTACTCAACTGGTGTTTCTAAATACGCCTACCCCGTGTACCTGACCTAAGCCTAATACGTGGGCGGGAATAGAAAGTTACAGTTTAAGTTAAGTTTGTTTTTGCCAAGTGACTGACTAAAGAATTCTCTGCAAGGGGTTATTCAGTTCTGTACCTGGAATCTAGGATGGTTGAGGGATGGTATCTCTCGTCTCTGGTCTCGATATTCCAGGCTGCCTGCGAGGGCTACCCGGAAGCGCCGGAGCTGGATTTCTCGGCAGGAGAAAGCAGCTTCTCGTTCTCAGCGCGTCAGGAAGGCGGGGCTGCGCCAGCGGGGTCTGCTCTGCTCTGGGCTTCGGCAAGTCTGGCTGCTCCGATCTCGTCACCACCGCGTGTGTTTGCATAGGGCAATATCGGTAATATTTATACCTTTAAGGTGCCGAGATGGACGTAAGGATGGACATAGATACGTCAATAAGGATATCATACGACTTGGTCGTTAGCACATTCTTTTGCTGAAGTTCTCGATGAAATCAAAACAATGGCCGCAGGGTTTTTCCCAGGTTGTCATAGGTTTGATTTGTTTTGAGAACTCCGTATGCCTTATCAGGGGCTGGAGGAATATCGCTTGTCTAATTAGATTGCAAGCGTTATGACCTAATCAGATAACACGTTCCTGTGCCGTAGTGTGGCTTAATCAGATAACGGTTTCTGCATCATGGGGGTTTTCTGCATCATGGGATGGCTGCTAGTTAACTTGTTAACCAGAATAGGGTCAGGAATAGGGGGATCGATACAGAACCTATAGGAATACATCACACCCACTCCACGCTAACTATGGACATATTTACTAATCTATGCATAGTAAAACATACTATAGAGTATTGTGTATACCTTACCACCCCAAAATACATAAATGCATTTTGAAATTTTCAAATATACGGAAAAAATGCAGTCATATGTATTTTATGCACTCAAGCTGTATACATTATTGCTATTGGTATATGAGAATTTACACATGAAATGGCTCTTAATACAGAAAAAAAGTTCGAGACCATTCCATCACAGAATAAAATATTTATGAACATACCAGCGGGCAGCTAAATGTCTATAAACTATCTAAAATTAGAAATTTTAGTTCTCTAAGAATAGTTCTTACTTTAAGCAGAAGATAAGTGTCCCGAAAAATATGCAAAAATATTTTGGGGCTGCTGAAAAAATTGCTGTCCGTGAACTGGAGGGAAGTTTGTTCATGTGACTTTATTATTAAAGTTGAAGGCCAAATTCAAGGAACGCCGTGTGCGAGCTTGCTCAAAAGTCTCTATTTCTGCTCTGGTGAGAACATCATATCATTTAGACTGTCGAAAAAGCTGTCAACAGCTTCATGGGAAAGTTCCACTAACTCGGAAAAAGGTGTAACCATGCATTCGTGCGCATGATTGTCTCCATTGACGTTCTGATTTGGATTGCTGACAGAAGGTCGTACCTGATCGATGCTGCTTTCATCTTGAACTTCACTACCCCTTAATCGTAGTGGTGAAGCTTCCACGAATGCCGTCATCAGGATTGGTAGCCGTTGAGGGCAGCACAAAGCATGAGCCTTTATTGGACTCAACAATGTTTCTGCATCCATTGGCGCATCCGATTGTAGCGTCAGACAGGTGTCTAACACGCATTCTTCTCCGCATAGCAGGCACCTTAATACAGGTAAAACACATCGTTGCCATATTGGTCGAAATGATAGAAACCAAGTCATGTTCAGGTCTCTAAGCCGGGATAGTCCCAGGATTTTTGATATCCGGTCCCGGTATCCAATGGCTAGGATTGTTTCTTCCCTTGTCGCAGGTGTTTTGTCTGTGACATGGTTTGCCATAATGAAATATTAGGACCAAGAATAGGATTCCTGCAATTAGTCCCAAAATGAGGGGAAGTCCGCCAAAAATCGAATGGACGAAATCTGGAAAAATACCCAGTATGGCTTTGAATGGTGTTAATGCCATCGAAAATACTGTCTTAAATACTTGTGAGACTCCACTGGTATCAGAAATATTTAAGATTTCATTCAGGATTTCTGCGAAATGTATGGGGGAATTAGTTGATAACAAAGAGTGAATCTCTGCAGTCGTCCTTGCGACTTGGAGATCATACGTTTCTTTTGATGACGTGAGCCTGGTCGGCGTCTGAAGAAGCACTGTTTTCATTCTGCTTAAAGTATCTATTCGAATAGAAGTAATTTTCAAGTTGGGCCATGCCCTTGCCTCCCTGTCTGGAAAGGAGCTGGGGAACAATGAGCGTCCACAGCACTTGACCTTCGCAGTCGTAGTTACGAGATAAGGAGTCCCGGGCATAAGACTACAACATCTGCGATCTACAATTAGAATGTAACTCCCATTATAGAGTCTTTGAAAGAATGGTTCTATTTCTGTTGCAGGTGCTCCTTGCTGGTGACATGAAAGGTTATATGAATTCCCTTCACAGGCTCCATGCAAACTAATTCCATTACACAGAAGTGTACCGCTTAGTGACATCGCACAATTATTGCCACTAAGAAACACTTTCTGTCCTTTATTACTGACACATGCATGTGAATAGGGCAAGTTCCATGTTGTTTTAATGTACCCTTTTCCCAATTTTTCGTACATGCCAGCCTGTATATATTTTTGGCAGTATTGAAACCTGAAGGTTGATATTGGAATATTAATTATCCCATGTATTATCCATTCACTGACAGGTCGTTCTGACATTGTCACTGGTAATCTTTCGAGTTTCTCAATGCTCAGGATTGTATAATCAGCACCCTTTTGTGCCATACTGATTTGTCTATCAGTAAGGTTAAAGATATGAAATAGTGACGTTGTGTTGATTAAACGCCAAGGCACATAGCCTGAACGCAGATTTTGTAACGTCCAGCCAAGCTGTACAATAGAACGCAATTGAGACTGACCGTGTTGTAACAACAGTAAGTCTTGCGCTAATATGTCGATTGCTGAAGACACAATGCTGTCCAAAGAAAAAATTCTGGAGGACAGAGTCATTAACCCATTGTCCACTACAGAAAGTGATTTTTCCAAATTAATACGGTCAATTTCCCGTATACTCTCTGCTGTTTCAATTTGAGTCACCTTCCAGGCCTCGTTGTATGCTCCATATATGGAGGCTGCTATGAAACGTTTTTGACGCTGTTTGCGTGGTCCCATAATGAAATCACGCAAGTCAGCACCATCAGTAAGTAAAGTTAGGTGTTGCTTAATTTCTGCCAGTGTGGAAGTTTGTAGCCATTGAAGGCATAATTTGCCCACACTGTAGGTGGTTATTATCCCTGGGTGATGTCTTTGGGGATATCTAGGGTCTGGCCTGGTCATTTTGAACCCATGTGTTTTGTTCAGGAATCTGTCTTGACAGTTATTAGTATCTGTGGGCCAGATCAACCACTGTTTCCAATCAGGATGTGTTCTGTTTTGGTTTAATACATAGTTTACGTCTATCTCTTCATCTGTAGAGCTATTGCTGTACATTGTTGGTTTTGGAATAGACGGTTTATTTAAGTCTTTGATTTTGGCTAGGCCAAGACAGGTGGTTTATTGGACAGTGTCATTTAAAAATATAATTTGTTCTGGGATCATGCAGGCTCTAAACAAAGATTCTATACCTTGTACTTGCCATTCTTTTGTACCCCAAACACTTTTCAATTCAACATTTTTGTCCCAATAATCGAAACCAAAAGTATTCATTTGTTCAAAGAATGAGTCTGAATATATCAATTTTGTGTTTGTTATCATGGTCTTTGTCCCTGTCTTATTTGACAATTTGAAATAAAATGTTTCAGCATTACTTGTGTTAAAACCTGAAAAGTATGAATATTTGTCATAAAAGGTTCTTGAGCTTCCTTTTGGAGGGGTTGCACAATGTTCCCATTGATTATAATTTAAAACATTTCTAGGTTGTGCAGATTTATGTAGGAAATGGTTACCATAGTGGTTATAACAGTACATACTATCATAATTTGTCGAACCCTGCAAATAATCATGTTTGGTAAATTTAGCAGACATTACTAAGTCAGACATCATATTATTTATACTTTCGAAGTCCCAATCATCAGCAAATGAGCTTGGTTTTACAAAGTCACTCAATGAGATCTTAATTTGGTGTGGATATTTCAGGATTTCAACCGGACCATAGATTTCGTAGTCAGTGTTGTCCCATGCTACCCCACCCGGTATAGGATTGGCTGTGAAGTTGACTGAAGAAAGTTCTCTTTTCTCGACGTGTGAAGATGTGTGTGGTTTGAGGATCAAGTTGATTTTCTGACTTGCTGTGTCCATTTTAGCATATTTTCCCTCAATGAAGCGTCCCAAAGTTAGTACCATGATGAGCCAAAGTATGAGGATAAATGCACCAAAACCCACCCAAAATTCGATCCATGGAGAAATCAGATATGTTTCTTTCAGTTGTTTCAAAAGTTCTTTAGCTTTATAATTAAAGGTTTTTGATGATGGCTGTGCTTTTGATTCACTGAAGCCTTCAGAGGAATCATCGAAGTTTATGAAGTAGCCGGATGCAGTTCTGTCAATTGTTCCAATTGCTTCAGGATTACTGTTTCTTGCATTATCATTTGGTACTTCATTGTAGATTGGTGTGTCTCTGCTAAATGTTTTTATTTGGGTTTTCAGAGGTCTAAGTTCCATTGCATTGTTGCATAGTCCTTGTTGTTCTTCTGTAGGCGTTTCAAATGTGATTAGCCTCTTTGTTAGGACCTCTGTACTGGTAGCAAACCTTGGTGTTCTGCTACTTATTGGGAGTCCACTTGGCCTACTATTTGTTATCGGCCACATGATTGTGGTTTTACCAGGTCGATGGATACAACTCGGTTCTCCTTTTTACCAGCAAGCGGCGGTAGTACACCTGATCTTGTCCCGTTGATAGACAAGACAGGAACTGCTTTTCTGTAAGAAGGCCCAAATTCCTTCTTTACCGCGATCTTTTCTCTGACTAGATCCCCGACTTTTGGAATCCAGACAGGTCTTGCTGGGACAGGTGGTGGTTCTTCAGTGGTTGTTGGCTGTTGTTTCAACTTCATGTTGCTCAGGTCTTTTCCTATTTTTGTTTAAGTCCTGCAAACTAGCCAAACGATCTTTGATATCAAAGCTTTTTTCCTTCACCAATGAAGTCTGACTGTCAAGGTCAGAGATTAACATCCTAGTTCCAAATAATAATTCGTACGGACTGAATCCCTTCAGAGAATTTCTTGGCAGGTTAATTAGACTACGTTGGACACTTATTAGATGTTTGACCCACCCAGCTCCCGAACCTAATATCCTTTCCGTTATAGATTGCTTTCTGCCTCGGTTTTTTCTTTACACCATCCCGTATCCCTCAGGAGGGAAGTGAGAAGAATCCCGCTGTGCTATGCTCATTTGGCCATGTTTCCCCACAGGCTTGAGGGCTAATGTGAAAACATGGGTCAAACGTAGCATGTTCCTAGCGTATATGCCATTTAGACTCGCAAATCTTTGTATAACAGTCCAGACGTCAGCTGAGTGCTGAGGATCTACATTATAAGTGGAAACTAGCCTGTATATGTTAATCGGACGCTTGGCTTTTTACTGTTGATCTTTTCTGGAGTGTAACGACACGGTATTACACCGTTTCTCTCACCACTGCGATTTCTGTTACAGTTTGGGCAGTTCTTCACAAAAATGGTATGATGCAGGCTCATGCCTGGCCACCAGTACCTTGATTGTAATTCTTCCAGAGAATCTTTTAGTTTGAGGTGTCTGAGACCCTCGCCCATATGTGCGTCTGCAATTAACAAGGTTCTCCTGTCCATGTTTGGAATCACTCTATCCCCCACTCCAGGGATTCGAGCAAAAGGGACGGAGTTTGCATCGATTATGTATGTATAATTGAGTGGATAGTTGATCGGTAGCGCCGAGCAGTCGCCTTTTGATGACGTTTTCACCACCAGCACTGTTTCACCGTCAATGTATTTTATTGTACGCTTTTTTCTGACTACGGAAGCCGATTTAGTTGCTGCCGCTGTGGCTGTCTCAGCCAATGAATTCCCTGCAACGTGAACGCCATCACGCTGATGACTCAGTGAATGTGTCACGTGAGTCTTTGGTAGTTCTTTTTGTAACAGAACTATTTGTTCCCAAAGCAGTTTTTGCTTTATTGATGCACCTGTGTCATCTTTGTAACCGCTTTGAATCCATGTCTGCAAATCGTTGTTATATGATTTGACGCAGTAATATGAATCGGACATTATAAGTGTCGGGAATTCGCGATTCGCATTATCTAGCGCCATTTTCAATGCTATTATTTCAGTCTGTTGTTCTGAATTAGTTTCTACTGAGTGTGTTTTTGTTAATAGAGGTCTTAGTTTACCTCCGCGCCACACTTCTTTTGTAATCCCACGTGTGGGGTTGTATGCTTGTTCTCCCCAAACGGAGGGTTGAGCATGTCCGTCTGTGTAGATTACACAGGCGTATTGTCGTAAGGGCAGAATGTCGATTGGCAGAGGGAATGTTCTTTCATATTCTAGATTTTTTAATTCTTCTAGTTCTGGATCAAAGTAGTAGTATACTTTGTCCGTTGTAATTGAATTCACCCATTGTATCCATTCCGGATTCAATGTTGTTGTTGGTAAATTACACGGTGTTGTTAGTGTCTCAAAGGCTGATTCTGCTGTTCTAACTGTGATATGTCTACCGTCAGCTTTATCTTTTTCTCTAGCTATTGCTGTTTGAACTGCATGAACAATCTTTTCTTTAATACTGAACTTCTTTTCGGCCTCTGTGTACAAGTGTGATTTGAATGCAATTGGTACCTTTTCTCCCTCATTAGAGGTCAGGTATGTGAATCCGCATCTTCCTGGGATGACTCGAATCACAAGATTGTGTGTGTTATCACGTGTTTCTAATTTTGTTTTAATTAACATGTCTGTTTGTAAGGATCTCAGAATTTCTGTGTGTATTTGAGTCCAATTTGTTCTTTTAAAATCTGGTTTTATTAGATCATAAAGGGGATTGACCCTTTCTGCGTAATTTGCAATGTATGTTCTTCCGAAATTTAGGAAGCCTAGAATTGACTGTAGGTTTTTTAGTGTTCTTGGTGCTTGGAGTACGGCACATTTCTATAGGAAATTGTCAGCCAGGCTTTTGCCTTCACTTGATAATTCATATCCTAAGAACAGGACTGTCAGATGGGCAATTCTAGACTTTTTAAAGTTGAATTTGTAACCCTCTGCTGCGAACCCAAGTATTATGGTGTTCACTCTCTTCAAGTGAGTATCCAAGTCATCATCTGTTAAGTATATGTCGTCGACATAAGATAATGCTTCGTCATCATATGTTTGTAGTAATTCTGTTACTCTCGCTGAGAATACCCCCGGGCTGTTCTTGTACCCCTGGGCTAACCGACAGAATTGTTTTTGAGTGCCATTTATTGAGAACGCAGACAAATATCTGCTCTCTGGTGCTATGTTTTGACAAAAGAATCCATTAGAGATGTCTAATGTTGTTTTGTATTTTTTGCGCACTATGTTATTCATTAGTGCAGCACTATGCGAGTTTTGCACTGCAAAAGTTTTGCAACATGAGTTAAGGTGTCGGTAATCCAAAACTAGACGATATGAATTGTCCGGTTTGGAGACCGGAAACAAAGGGTTGTTCATTTGTGAGGTGCAAGTTTCAATCACCCCCTGGTATTCTAGCTGATCTAGGATTTCTTTTACCTGTTTTTTAGCTTCTTGCTTAATTGGGTACTGCCTTTGTGCAGTACGTTGTGATTTTAACTGGATTTTGTGAGGAGGAGAGTCCTCATCCCATCCTACATTATTTTTATATAAAGCAGGAGCTAGAGCTACTGCCCACTTTCTAGCAAGTGTGTATTTTTTATGAATTGGGATATGATTTGAGAAGGCAGGCATAATTATTTCTTCGCCATGAGGGCAGTCCCTGACAAACTCTGGTGGCCAGTCTTTTTCAGCTAGAAGGATGTCATAGCCCTTGGAGAGATTATCCCAAAATAGTCCCCTTATTTTTCTAGTCTTATCTCCCTCTATACGTAATGTTATTTCATATATTTTGTGATGTTTGCTAACTCTGGTGTCTGCAGTTTCCACTTGAAGATATTCATTCGTGTCCACTGTCTCCAGATGATTCATCAGGACTTTGCGAGCTATGCTCACTTCTGCTGCGCTGTCTAGCATTGTCTGAGCCCATTCTCCGTTTTTCAGTTGTGTCCTCAGTATTCTCGGCATTGTTAACTATTTTAATGCTGGCTACCTTCTTTTTTGGAAATTGTAATTTCTTTTTTAGATGAGCAGGTTCCTTGTCTTTGGACTTGGCGTGCTCTTCTCTTTGTTCTGATCGTCCTCTTCTTTCCGATTTCTGCGAGGAAGTCTGAAAAGATTGAGAGGGACGTGTATCAATGTCTTGATATCTATCAGGCTTCTTTATATTCTCCCTATTTCTAAAGTTATATCTTTTCCCAGAGGGGTCACTTTGGGGTGACCTGTGTCTTTTGTTCGGATATTTTTCTCTCCGCCGAGGTGACCTTCCTCTGGACTGGAATTTCTTTTCTTTAGGATTGGATTGTTTGTTTCCATCCCAGCTCTTTTTTTGTGATGTTGAATTATTATTAAAAAATATTTTTTCAGGACTTTCAATCAGTTGTCGTTTTACTGGTATTCCACCTAAACTATCTCTACCTAGTTCCTCATAAGATTTTTCTATGATTCTGGCAATTTCAGCTCGTTGGTCTGCTATATCTGTCTCTTTTAACCTCTGGCGGATCGCCACGTTTGCTGCTTCTCCCTTTATGTTGGCTAATAATATAGCCGAGACCTGCTTGAAGTCTTTTAGTAATTTCATACCAAGAGTTAAAGCGGGTTCTGGACCGTATTCGTCTTGAATTTGTTTTAGCACATCTGGTATTACCGAGATGGATGGAACACCATGTCTTTTTGTGTAAATGGAAGCAAAGACTGTACCCCAAGTGTCACAGTCCTCCACATGTGGTGCGATTCCCATTGGAAGACAGATAGTCAGAATCCTGTGTTTTTCTAACGGGGTGGTGTCTGGAAACACCGCCTCTATTTGGGTAATTTTTTGTGCTAGCCAGAAAGGTATTTGTTCCCGTTTAGCCGGTACTTTACCTAGGCAGGACTGTATGTTCTGTGGTGTAATTTTATTTGTGTTCCCCTGGTGAGGGGTCAGCTGTGGAATTTGAATTGCTGGTTGAATTGTTGAAGTCCGCATCACATATTGGACTAATTGTCTATGTAATTTTATTAATTGTTTTAGCTGTGTTAAAAGCTCTGCTGCAGACATCCCGTCGATGTCTGGATGTGGTGTGTATCCGGCTAGGACCGGCCACGTTGCTCCTGGTCTACCTAAAGGACCGAGCCTGGTGATGTGATTATTATGTTTTAGGGCGCCATTAAATAAGAGCAGGTGCTCTTGAAATTTAAGTGGTACTTCCACCTCCTCGAAAGGAGTGTACGTATCAGGCTGTTCCTCTGTTTTGTAATAGTGGAAGTACTTTGTTACAGCATTTGCTGCTGGAAAATGTATCCATGAATAGTATACCTCTGTCTGCCGATATTCGTGTGCCTCAATTACGAATATGACTGTGCCACCTCTAGGTGTCAGTCCATTTTCTATAAGTTTTAAGGTTATAGATTTCCTTTTGATGACCGGGATGAGTATTATATCCTGGTCTGCTTCCTGCATAGCAGTATCAGCTGCTGTGAGTTCAGTTGCTATTCTAACTGCCTCTCTTTCATCATCACTGTCTACCATTTTACCGACAGGAAGGTTATTCTGTTTGTTTGCAGATCATGTTTCTTATGGAAACAAAGATTAGATGCACAATATTTTAGAACAGTGTATCCTTCAACGTTGACTAAACCAAGAACCATACATAGGAGTTCCCTCCTGCGAGGTCTGGCGGATATTACCTTTCACCCACTCCAGACGTCTTTGGAGTATTATGGGAAAAAAAGGGGTCTGAGTGAAATAGCACGAGTTACTCTAAATGTCTTCCGTTAGTTTTATCGCCTTATCCAAACCGGTTGGGCGCCATGTAGTGTAGTTCCTATTATCCCAATAGGCTCTGCGCATTGGAATAATACCTTCAATAGTATAGGCCTAGACCAGACGTTAACTAGGTCTACTACTGTCGATATTAGACTTAAAGTTTTGGGTTTGCCAGCTAGCTCAGAGTTCACTAGAAACTTTCTCGAATAGGCAAGGAGGGGTTGAACCTCCCTGGATAGACAAGAAGGGATTTAGTTTCTGACAACCATAGAACATGACAACTTTGCTCTCCCCTAATCAAGAGTGTATCTCTAGAGTCGTGTGAAAACAAAAGGCAATTTATTTTACTCAGTCAGTACGTGCATTCTTAGTCTCACCAGATTGTAGAGAAAAAGAAGAGACGGGCGTGTTCAATAAAAGATGTTATTTATTGATCAGTCTCTTTTCTCGTACAAGAGAAATGGATCGATATTATTGCAATACTTATGGTTAAGTAAAGTGCATACATTAAAAGCAGAAGTATAAAATAATACTGTAAAAACATTGATATGGTTTCTATGCCATATGAAGGTTTAAAATGAATAAAATAGATTTATACACATATACATTTGACTAAACGTACTCAACTGGTGTTTCTAAATACGCCTACCCCGTGTACCTGACCTAAGCCTAATACGTGGGGGGGAATAGAAAGTTACAGTTTAAGTTAAGTTTGTTTTTGCCAAGTGACTGACTAAAGAATTCTCTGCAAGGGGTTATTCAGTTCTGTACCTGGAATCTAGGATGGTTGAGGGATGGTATCTCTCGTCTCTGGTCTCGATATTCCAGGCTGCCTGCGAGGGCTACCCGGAAGCGCCGGAGCTGGATTTCTCGGCAGGAGAAAGCAGCTTCTCGTTCTCAGCGCGTCAGGAAGGCGGGGCTGCGCCAGTGGGGTCTGCTCTGCTCTGGGCTTCGGCAAGTCTGGCTGCTCCGATCTCGTCACCACCGCGTGTGTTTGCATAGGGCAATATCGGTAATATTTATACCTTTAAGGTGCCGAGATTGACGTAAGGATGGACATAGATACGTCAATAAGGATGTCATACGACTTGGTTGTTAGCACATTCTTTTGCTGAAGTTCTCGATGAAATCAAAACAATGGCCGCAGGGTTTTTCCCAGGTTGTCATAGGTTTGATTTGTTTTGAGAACTCCGTATGCCTTATCAGGGGCTGGAGGAATATCGCTTGTCTAATTAGATTGCAAGCGTTATGACCTAATCAGATAACACGTTCCTGTGCCGTAGTGTGGCTTAATCAGATAACGGTTTCTGCATCATGGGGGTTTTCTGCATCATGGGATGGCTGCTAGTTAACTTGTTAACCAGAATAGGGTCAGGAATAGGGGGATCGATACAGAACCTATAGGAATACATCACAGGCTGAGCAGGCAAGTCTGTTGTTCTAAACTATTGGGCATTATTAATTTAAAATGCTGCTGCAACTATAGACAAGTATTAAGTTCATTTAACATATAAAAAATGTTTCCTTAACCTTTAGGCAATAAATAAATGTTGGTACAACTGTAAAGTGCTTTTATTCATTTTTTATTTTTGGCGACTCCCTTCTGATGCCCGTGTACTCTTATTTTTGACATGCTTCAAATAACAACAAATGTTTGAGTCTCTTGGTTACCGTCTCAAAGAATTTTGTTAGCCGGCAGTTAAGCTGGAGGCAGAATCCCTGTTGACTGAACTGTTCGTTCGCCGCATCTCATCCACTACACAGAACCTGACGGCCTTTGAGGAGTCCATCCCAAGGTTCTGCATGCTTCATACGGATATGGCACATGCAGCGCACTCAAACTACACTGGCAAGCATGAGGAGAACCACAGGCCTGGGTTCCACAAGGGTCCAGAAATTAAAGTGAACAGTAACCAGTGCTATGCCTCTACTGCCATCACTATGGCCATCTTGCGAGAGATCCCTAACCACCTGTAGGTCCCTTTGCAGGAATGCATGGTGCACTATTGGGCCAATACTCACTTCTAGGCTGGGTCTGCGGGTAGTTGGCATAGCCTGCCCCCAGCTGGCCATTCACTCCATTCGGGAGATGTGCTGCACATCTGGGGTGCTGCAGACCTCCTCACTTTTGCAGGGCTTCTTTGAATATTTCCCAGGAGTCAACAGGAGGCTGGTGATAGACTGACGACCTATCCTCCCCTCCCCTCCCGGGCATCCCGCAGGGTGGTCGCAGTGACTGGAGGCTGCTGGGACCAGGAATCAAAGGGTGTGCTGTGACTGGTCTGTAACTGAAGCTGGGCCTCTCTGTGTAAATTAGGTGTGTGTGTCCTGACAGTCATCATGGGCAGTGGCATACTTCAACGCATTACCTTATAATTCAATTTCTAAAAAAAAAGGAGGGAATCTCATGCAGAGAAGCCTGCTCCATGACTGGTGACAGATCCAGTGAATCACGGGGCCATCTTGAAGAACCTGTCTATTTCTGGGCTGATTTATTGCAAACTCTCGGCACACCAAAAATATGGTTCATACTGTGAGAATAGTCGAAGACTGCTGAAATAGCAGCCGGTTCTGCTTCACCCTTTCCTGAAGGTAGACAAGAAATGTATCATGAATCCTGCCAGTCCATAAATATCATTTGAATGTCGCTCTGCACAGATATGAGACAATTACATATATGGATGCGTATAAGAATCTGTACTGCATTGTGACCAAGCAGCTGAGTGACACTGCATAGAAATATTTTTTCTTTGTGTGACGGTATTATATTTTGTGAAAGCATTTGTGATTGATGGGCTTCATCAGTCATTCCTTATGTGTTTAGCTCGGTCTACTGAGTTTTCCTGGGTCCATAAAGTTTATTTTTGTTTTATGAAGATTATTGTATGAGGATGCGAGCGCTAACGGTATATGGAGGTACAGCATTTTAGGAGGGCATTATTTTATGCAGAATAGCAAAAAGAAGTGCTGCAAAAATGCTGCAAAATTTCTATATTTATGCCACAAAATGTGCTAATATATACCGCAAAATCCTGTGGAGCCTTACTGTTGAACAACTGTTTGTGTGGTATATGTCTTTTAAATGTTTAATCTTATTGGGTTGAAATTCATGTGTTTCTTGATACTAAAAATGCGTAATAAATGACCCTAAAGGAACCATTAGTCATAGTGCTATTCACACATTTTCCTTTCACATTAATTTGTTTCTCTTTGCTGTCATGTTAAGAGGTTGTTGAATTTCCATTTTTTTACGTAGAAAAGATAATCACACACACACGCAGTATTTTTTAAGGAAGCACGGAATTTACTGGCACTTTGTCAAAGGTTTATACCATATAAGGCAACAGTGTGTCATGTGGAAACAATTTAAATACAATTATACTTCTTTGAAGTGTATGTGATTTTCGAAAACAACAGATCATACACAATTGGTGCTAGGACAGTTCAGTGGCAATGACAGTGTTATGTTGATATGCATTATAAGAGACATGTTTGGGCTCCTGCAAAAAATTCTGGGTATGAAGATATTGTATAGAGGACGCTAGATCTAGACATGTGCTGCCAAGTCTTGTTTTAATTTTCTGCCCTGTAGAAGAGTATTGCCTGAGCTAAGTGAGTATTGCCTCAGGTAATCTGAGCGTAGGTGCTTACCCACAGATTTATTTGCGTTTGTTAAGATTTTCATAAAACACCAACAAAGTATGTAAGAATGAATACATCCCTTTTTATACTGTTTAGGAAAATGAGCTCCATGTCATCAAGGAAATTATGTAGCACCCTGTAGTATTGTACATTTGTGCTGCTGACTCCTCAGGGACCCCTAGTAACGAATGTGGCTACTCATGAACAAATCAAAGCCGGAATCACTTGGCACCTTTTGTAAGTTGCAAGACAATAGATAACACTTGTTTAAGAGAATGCTGAAACTCCACTCCCCTGCCCACCCCCAATCAGTAAACATGGTGAATTAACTCATACCTTCGATTTGTAACTTAGGTTTCGAGCTTTATTCTTATCTTCTGGTATATTTTATTCCCTTTCCTTGAGTTAGAAATATCGGGGCATATTCTCAAGGAGCTATCGCCGAATTAACGGCACTTTATCGCAGCCAAAGTCGCAATACATTTATCACACCATTCACAAGCAGGTGCTAACAGCCGACATCGCCAGTTTACCCGCAATAGCAGCCATGAAAAATATCGCCACAGACGACCCCGGCAACTATGGCTAATGAGATGCAGAGTAGGCGTTCCTGTGCAAAAAGACGTGACAACACCACTCCACAATATTCTCTCTTTTTTTTTTTATTTATTATCAAATCCGGATAAAAAAGAAGTCATTCAAAAGTAGAAAATACATGATTGTACAGTAGCAAAAAAGAAAGTACATATATATATACAAAGCGTGTAATTTTTTTAGAAGTTCATAAACTCGTACTGAATAAATAAGTTACATTTTACATCAAATATTTATACCTATATCGATACTTAAATACATAAAAGGTTACATCCGACTATGGTGCGAGAGGCCTAACCCCTATACTCCAAGTTGTTATGGGTGACCAGATCTCATTGCCCCGCCTACTAGCTTGTCTTCCCCTAGTGGCATAGATAGCACTCTCTTGATTGAATACCCCCAGAAAGCGAGCCAGCTAAATTTGGAAGCACGGCGGGTCTGAGTCTTTCCAACGCATTGCAAGTGTAATTCTGTATACTGCGGTGCCAATAAATAGCATTGCTTCTTCCTCCACTTTAAGTTCAAGTGTACTGTCATACCCAAGCATATAAAGGGTAGGGGAGTCAGCTACATTGTGTCCAAACACCTCCTCCCAGAAATCAAGCATCATTCTTTTTATTGGTGTTAATTTATTACATTCACAAAACATGAGTATAAGCGTAGCTGGACCCGATGCGCATCTGGGGCACTCGTCATTTACCCTTTTTCCCCAGGCATGTAGTTTTGCAGGAGTAAAATACAGATTGTAGATAGTTTTTTATGTCTGGCTTTTAAGCTAGATGATATGAGCAGACGTGATGATAAGGATAGACTCGTATCGATATCCACATTTGGATTAGCTAACTTGCCAGCCCAAGCTGCTTCTGTTTGCTTCATGTCCTCCTGCAATTTTTCTAAGAGAAGCCCGTATATTGGACCAATTCTGGTGGCATTTTTGGTAATAGTTTCTATAATTTGAATTCTTTCTAAGTTGATGTTGGGAGCTTTAAGCTTTAGGATAGTATAGACCTGGATAAACTTGAAATAATCCCCATTAGATAAGTAGAAGTTTCTCTGTAGGTCTATAAATGTGGTATATATATCCTCGCCCAGGAAATAGCCAACTGTAATAATTCCTATGTTTTCGCATTTTTTGGCAATATCTTCGTTGGCTAGTGTGGGGAGCACTGTAGAGTGCCATAGGGGAGTGTATCGATTTATCTTCGAGATCTGCATGTATTTTGCCGTTCTCGACCAAATTTTCCAGGCATTAGAGATGACCTTAAACTTGGTTCTAGTTGCCTTAGAAAAAGGCCTTTAGCTTTCATACCTATTGACAACTCATATATAGATGGTACTACTATGTCCCTTGTGTTATCAGTAAAAAGGGTGGTACCAAGAAGCGGAGCCATTTGTTGAAGAAAAGCTGCCCAGAAGTAGAATAGCATGTTGGGGATTGCTAATCCACCTCTGTGCTGTGGTAGAGAGAGAAATGTTAAGATCTCCTAATTTTACTGTGCTGCCACATAAACTTAGACACTTGAGATTCTAGAGACTTTAGAATGTTGTCTTCAAAGATCAGGGGAATTGCTCAAAATAAATATAATTCCCTGGGGAGTATGTTAATCTTCAAGAAATTTCCCTTGCCAATAATTGACAGATGTAAACTTATGACTCATTCTATGTCCCTTCTTATAGTATTCATTAATGGCTCGTAATTAAACTTGGGGATGGATTTCACATCTGGACATATGCATACACCTAGATACATAGCTTTTTCGGCTTTTCTGGGATCAATAAGTTTGATATTGTCGGTACAGAGCATGATTGTTTTATCCTTATTGAGGGAATATCCCGAGTAACGCCCATATGTTTGTGTAACTGCTTCTATTTCAGAAATAGCCTCAGCAGGATTAGGTGTTGAGACAGCAATGTCATCAGCGTAGGCCAATACTTTAGTTTCATATTGGCCAGTCACCACAGGTTTAATTGTTTGATTTTCTAACAGTTTCAAGATCAGGGGGTTTATGTATAATGCGAATAATATTAGGGAGCCAGGGCAACCTTGCATTGTACCTCTTGAGATTTTGATTGTGCTTGATTCAGAGCCCATTATCTGCAGTTTAGTTTTAGGATCCAGACACATCGCCATTATAGATTTTACAAAGTTGGGGCCGAAATTATTGTGAGTCAATATTGCCCAGAGGAAATCCCACGGTGAAAGGCCTTCTCGGCGTCCAGGAGGATCATCGACATCTGGCCCCCTGTTCCGGACATGATGTCAAAAAGGGAGATAGCCCTTCGAGTATGATCGGTCGTGCCTTTACCGGGGATGAATCCATGCTGCCATGGGGAGACCAGATGTTCGACAACCCTCCCGAGCCGATTGGCCATGTTTTTAGCGTATAATTTTGAATCAGATTTAATTAAGGAAATTGGGCGGTATGATGACAGTTGGTCTTGGGCTTTTCCCTTTTTTGAAAAGATGATCATATTTGTCTCCTTCCAAGACTCCGGGGGGTCCCACCCCATTGTATACCAAGAAATAAATTGAGTAGAAGAGGGCCTAGACATTTACTCAGAGCTTTATATAACTCAAGAGGGATTTTGTCCGGGCCAGCGGCCTTCCCTGAAGCATGAGCAGAGAGGGCTATTTGTACTTCTGTGAGAGTGATTTCTTTCTCGAGGTACTCTCGGGTTGTAGCATCTATGCTCCTGCTCATCTCTGGGTCACTTAGGAAATCCCTTAGGAACCTGTCGGATTCAACCCTATTGGCTATGCTAGCCTTCTGGTAAAGCTTCTGATAGTAGTGTTGGAATGCGTTAATTATGTCAGTTGTTTGTGTATGTGTATGTCCTCCTGATTGTATAGCTGCAATAGCATTATAGGAGGTTTTCTGGCGAGTACGCAGTGCAAACTGTTTGCCTACTCTTTCCCCATTCTCGTATACATTCCTCTGGTGTGCTTTATACATTTCTGCAGTTTTCTGAGTCAACCCAGAGCTGACGATAATGCTGAAGTAGTGTCAGAGAGCATACAATCTGGACCCTAAATGCTTAACGTCTCTCTATACCGTGATCGGTTGGGCTGTCCTCAAATTTTTCTTAAGCTCGCCAACCCGTCTTCATAACGAGCCTGATGAGTATTATGCCCCAACCTACCTGGCAGAATCTACTGAAAGAATCTTGACTGCAGTAATGGACCCGAGAGTCGCCGCAGCCTCGCTGTCAGCCGCAGCTCGAGCAAGAGCTGCTAGATCGGCGCTGCGGGAGAACCCGGAACGCCAGGCCCAGAGTGATGTTGGAAACATACAGACACCTGTAGCGATGGAGAAGACACCCCTGGAGATGGCGGTAGCGATCAATAACTCACCGAGGCAGAGCGCCGCATCGGTCCGAAAGAGGGGTGGCAGGAAGGACGTTGCCGGCTCTACCGGCTCTCCGGGAGCACTTTCGGGGTGAGTGAAGAAGCACCTGACAGCATCCTCCAGCAATGCTGCAGAGACTGCCGCTGCCCCCAAAGGAATCACACTAGAGGATGCAGGCGAAAGCACCGAGGGGACGAATGCCAAAACTCAAACAACTCTCAAAAGGGCAGCCGGACTCCTCCGCTTTGGCACAATCAGCGCAAACTGCACAATTAGCGCAATCGGCAGCTAAAAAGGCAAGTACTATGGGGGCTAAAGTCAAGTATGGACATGGGAATGTTACCAACACCAGCATAACTCTTGATGCTACCCTTGAAACTATAGAAGCTATTGATCTATTAGCAGAAGTTAATGTCTCCAATCTTGCCAATCTAGCTTTGAGTGGTGCTCAGGTGCAAGAAACGCAGGAAGCACAGAAAGCTGTATTAGACTCTCAGGCATCTCAAGATAAAACATTAGGTCTAAATGGAGAACAGAAACTGTCTAGTGCAGTTAATGAGCAGGCGCAGGACAATTTTGATTGTAACTTGGACGGGTAAAAAGACCTGAGCAATATTGATTATAACCTGGACGGGGAAAAAGACCTGAGCGATTTCTTCTCCTTCTCCGATGAGGCAGAGATTGAAGGAGAATGGACGGACGACTCCATGTCGTACCTTACGGACCAGAGCGGCAGTAGTGAAGATAAAGTAGAGATCAGCACCATCAAGTCTAAATTAGCTTTGAAACGCAAAAAGAAGCAACATTGTGGAGGGGAACTAGCCTGGTAGTCGATGGTGGTGCGGAGCATTTTGGAGCATGACGACTCGCTTTATGAAAACTTGAAGGACTTGAAATTAAATAACCAGAAGAATATGACAGGAAGATTAAATCTGAAAGAACGTTGCTTTATCTTAGAAGTACTGCAGCGAGAATCAAGGATACCATCCTGTAAAAGCGACAACGCCTCCATCATTTCATTAAGATATCCAAATGACCTCTAGATAAGGTAAATAGGACCTGTTCCTGTATCAAGAAAATTTAATCGTAGAGTTTGATTTTGGAAATTCCTCCATCTGCTGTTTTAATATAAGGATGCAGTCTATTTACTATCTACCGATCTAATTGATGTCTCGGAGCCACATCCGTATCTCTGATTATTATCAATTCCCAGACGATAAAAGATACCCTGTACCCACAAGAATTAGAGGAGAAACTCTGTTGGTCCTGAGGAAGGTGGTCTTAATCCACCGAAACGCGTAGACCTGGCGTATCTAGTCACCTATATCATCTGGACTACCTCAAACACAGAAATGAATGGATGGATTGTATGTTGAGTGTAGGATGTCATTGAGTATGCATGAATAGGGAGTGTTAGTCGTTGTATGTGTGGTTAACAGGGCTCTTTTCTAAGAATTGCTTTAGTGTTTTGTGATATAAGAATTATGTATTGTATTTTTTAATGTTTATAAAATATGTAATGAAATGATGAAAGTATCCAACAAAAAAGAAAACAGAAACTAGTCTGTTTGTAAAAAATAATAAAATAAAAATAATGATAAAGATATAAATCTATGTCATCTGTGGTGATGAAAAGGACATTATTATTGTAAAATATAACTCGAACTATGTCGAATATGTAAACATAAGGTCATAGGGGAATTTCTCTCAGAACTAGCCTGGGACTACACTCCCACCAATCAACTTACTTTCGCCTCGTGCAGTGTCAAAACAACACAGCAGCCTGCTTACCTTCCTGTCGGGGCACCCCCGTAAGCAACATCAGATACCGTACTACAAGCTATAGCGGCCCATCGCGAAGAAACAGCACAAGATGGACGCAAGGCGCAAGCAGCATTGCGCAAGGTACAAGGGGTTTTACGCAGGCTAACTATGACCTGTAGCTCTTTCAGGGACAGAATTACAGAGATTGAATCCAGGGTGCTATCTAATGAATCCGAACTTGCCACGAACCAGGAACGAATTGAATCCCATGAATCCGAGCTGGTGGATGTTAGGTGGAAGTTAGAGGAATTCGAAAACCGCCAACGAAGGAACAATCTTCGCGTGCTGGGGGTTTCCGAGGCGGCAGAAGGGGATGAAATCCACTCTTTTGTGGTTAATTTATTCAAAGACTCCCTGCCTGAACTATCAAATTGGGACTGGGATGCAGAAATCCAACGAGTACATCATATGCCCTTTAAACTCCCAGCAAAACCTGGGACCTATCCCCGTGCTATCTTGGTGTACTTTGGTAATTTTCTGCTCTGACAGGCAATTTTTGAAAAAGCTAGGCCTGAATCCAATCGTACTAGTAAAGGTATCTCCTATTTTGTCCGCCCGACTTCTGCCACACCACAGTGGAAAGAAGATGGAGGCTGCGCATGCTAATCAAGCCGTTTCAAGAAAAAAAGCACAAGCATATCTAAATAACCCAGCACGGCTTAAAGTCATTTATGGAGGCCAAACAAAGTTTTTTCTCTCAGAGATCAAAGCTAAAGAGTACTTGGATGAATTAAAATGAGCTAGTCATAATTGACTATACGCTCTTAAAATGTTTAAATTGATGCATACCCGATTGTTATTCGTAAACTCAGTACATATGCTAGATTTGAAATGATTTGGGTTGAGTTTCTCACTTGCTGGGGAGGGTTCACCATGGGGTATGGACGATATTGGTGTTTAATAGTTTTTTTTTTTCCTTTTTTGCTTGCAATGACTATAGGTCGGTGTCCTCCTCAAGTCTACAACGAGAGGTTTACTGTTTAAGCTCTGTTGCTGTGTTGCATCTTCATCAACCCAGACTCTCATGGAGTCTGTATGCCTTATTTTGGGTAGGAACTGGGAGGGGGGAGGGGGCTGGGGCACGGGGCGTTGGGTGGTGGGGAGAAGCATCAAAAAAATAAAAAAACAAATCCAGGCGTAAAACAGGAGTCACCATTACTTTAACTATTCTCCCATGAACTCTAGGAAGTACACTAAAACACACAAGATGATGGACGGAATGTTGCACAATGGCAAAACATTCACCCCCAGTCACAGATCTGGGTTTAATCCATCGTTATTTTGCTCACCAAGCCACCCCAGTTCAGACATGGCCATATGCAAATCAGTCTTGACCCTGTGCCTCATGGGAACAGTCCAGCCCGAACTGCCAAGCCATGTCTTCCCTGGACTGGAATCAAGCATCCTGGGACCGGTTTCTGGCTATCAGCCGTCTTCAGCCAGGATAGCTTGACTCCAGTGGCATAGTGAGCACGGGACCCACGTCTGGGCATACCCTTACTACATAAGGTGAACAGCAAAACACACAAGATGATGGACGGAATGTTGCACAATGGCAAAACATTCACCCCCAGTCACAGATCTGGGTTTAATCCATCGTTATTTTGCTCACCAAACCACCCCAGTTCAGACATGGCCATATGCAAATCAGTCTTGACCCTGTGCCTCATGGGTACAGTCCAGCCCGAACTGCCAAGCCATGTCTTCCCTGGACCGGAATCAAGCATCCTAGAACCGGTTTCTGGCTATCAGCCGTCTTCAGCCAGGATAGCTTTACTCCAGTGGCTTAGTGAGCACGGGACCCACGTCTGGGCATACCCTTCCCACATAGGGTGAAACGCAAAAAACACAAGATGATGCATGGAATGTTGCACAATGGCAAAACATTCAACCCCAGTCACAGATCTGGGTTTAATCCATCGTTATTTTGCTCACCAAGCCACCCCAGTTCAGACATGGCCATATGCAAATCAGTCTTGACCCTGTGCCTCATGGGAACAGTCCAGCCCGAACTGCCAAGCCATGTCTTCCCTGGACCTGAATCAAGCATCCTAGGACCGGTTTCTGGCTACCCAGAGCCACACCTGAAAGGCCACGGATGCCAAGGAGCCACTGAACATGGGGGCCGGACACCCAAGAGGGCCACAACACCCACCACCACTACCCCAAGGACCCCCTTCCCGGCCCAACCCCTCGCACCCAGCACCTCCCCCGGACCAAAACACTGCACATCAACACTAAAACATGAACAAAAGCATCCGCCTGATGTCACACAATTGCAACAATCAACATACATTTTTGTACTGAGACCCTGCTTCATTCATTCACCATTGAAAAACCAAACAAAATATCACATTCCAATTTGTCTCAAAACAACTATTTTTAAGAGGGCATCCCTGGACACTCTGTGCTGTCACAGCCTGCTCCCCTATTGAGCTGTGTTGCGGATTGGTAAAACGGCATGGACTGAGCACACCTGCCCGGACCAGTTAATGGATTGGCTCACCCTGGTGTTCCTTGAACCCAAGAACTAAATACTATTGGAAGAAATTGCCCATGAAGCTGCCCTCGCATTCATGGACGAGTAACTACATTCCTGGAGCCATATCAGATTGTAACCCACAGCACAGGTTCCCACGCCTTGTTACATCTTGGGGAATGCTCACATATTCCACCACATTTGACATGTCTGCCTTCGTCTGGACTCAGAATGCATGTGCCTGGAACTACATGTGTGTACACACACCTTTGCAAGGTGATGCAGTGCCTTGGTCGGAGCAGCACAGCGTAATTTGGCAGCATTCCCAATTCTTACATATTGCTGGGGGGAGAGTTCACACATGGGAATGTAGCATGACATGTGACCTTGTCGGACCGTTTCACCTGATCACTGTCAGCAGAGCAAACGGTTGGCGCAGTCCGGTGGCACAGCACTATGCAGATCCCATAGGCTGCGAGTCGTGTTCCCTCACACGAGGCAAATGGGCAGACGACAAACATCACATGGCTCCTCCAGCAAGGCAAGGTGGGCTGAGACCGTTGCTATCCGTGATGATTTTGTGTACATTTTTGCCTTCCCATTTCCTGCACCTTCGACATGTTCCCTTGCTGCATGTAAGTGTCTTAAGCATTTCCCTGCATGTTGTGGCCGTTGCCTTGTCCGTTCTGAAACGCACATGGCAATAAAGTCTACGCAACTTCACTGGTGATGAGTTTTGTTTAAATTGACAAATCATGTGCCATAATGAGCATGGTCCCTACACAGGGAGGGACTGACTGACGCATGTACAATGGAGGTGAATCCCTTTTGACAGCTCCACCTCTGTGAGCCAGACATTTTTTTGGGATAGTTGCTTGCTGACCTGTGCACTTACGTGTCTTCAGCAATGTGAGTATGGTGTCCAACCTCTGACCATGTGGAGCAATGTTTTGAATCAAAACAGAATGTGTACACACAGATGTGTGTGAGTAGGTATGCGAAATGAAGTTCTGCTGTCACAAGCGATGTAGGACACCACTTCAGGCCTGCTACCGATTTGGTCATTCCTACACATAGCCCTATTCAATACATTGACGTGTGCCTCAGTTGGGGGGTTGCGAGATTGTTGTTCATGTTCAATGAGGCCACAGCTAGTTCACACCTTCACAGTCATCTAAGTGGCCATGTGGCTCAGGGTCAAACATACGCATTGATGTCATTTACCAGGATGTACCTTCTTGTGCAATCATTGTCCCTACATCCATCCATACTTTCATACTTGAGTGAACATAGTCATGACACATATGTGTGATTTCGAATGTTTTATTCACATTCAGGTGGATGCCGGTGCTGGAGCTGCACAAGGCCATGCCAAGCCCACATTACATGTTAGCCCAGTGGTGGGCCAACCAGAGTCCTTTGGGGATTGAAAAGTGAATTGGAAGAGGGAGATTGCAGTCCACAGCAGGATTGCTGTGTAATTGTCAACCCGTGAAGATATGGCAGTTCATGTCGGGGTCCAGGTGAATGTTGCAGAGTATTCTGGGGGTCAGTGGGAGGCGTTGTCCCAGGACATGATGCATAGGGCAGAACCAGGGAGGGACAGGCCATATGGCGGTGATGGATGCTACTACCTACTTCCTCACAGAGTAATTGCCATCCACATCTTACTCCTCTTATACGTCTTCTGTGTCCGGTGTGTCCGGTGTGTGTGGTGGTGTAATGGCTGCATCACTGTGTGCCACTGACACATCAGGGTGTGAAGGTGATAGGGCTGCATCACTGTGTGCTGCTGACACATCAGGGGTCAGAGATGTGTGTGTCGATGTTCCAGCAGCAGTTATCTGGGACAGGCTCAGTGGCAGCAATAGCAAGATGAGGAACTGCAAGGCATGGAAGATCCCAGCTATATCTCGCTGGTGTTCAGCCGTGGCAGCCATACTTCCAGCCTGCATCTGCTCCATGGTCTCCATTGTCGTGTGCATCTGTGCCAACTCTGTGCTGTCATTGCTGGTGCCTTTCTGACTAGACAGTTCTTGTATCCGGGTAATGACCCCAGCAATGTCAGACAAGGATTGTCGGGGAGCATGGTGTGGACAGTGGTTGTCTGTTAGTTTGATGGGACTCAGAAACCCACGTATGGCATCAAGTTTGGCTGCCACGAGCTCGAAACCCACCTGCAGCTGATCAGCCATCTCTACCTGGCAACCCAACACACGACATTGACATTTTATTTGTTGTTCGGGGGTGTTGTGGGAGACAGCCGTGGTGGTGTGTGTTTCCTGCTGTGTGGTCTGTGCAGGTGGTGGGATCACCTTGAGGCTGCTGGGCTGCCCTGCTCCTGGGGGTGGGGAGCGGGGCTGTCAATTATCCTTTGAATGGTGTCTGAACATATGTGGAGGTTGTCCTCTTCATCATCGCTGATGAGATTTGTGGTCTGCTCTGCAGTAGGTGTGGATTGCCCCTCTGTAATGTTAAGAGGAGATGCAGGATAACAGAGATTCCCATGTATGTTGTAGCTTTGCAGATGTTTACATACAGAATGCATGACAATGCACATTGTGACTGTTTTGGTGGAGCTGGCAATTTGATGGCAGACAGTGGGATTTTCGACTACATGACGGATGTGTGGTTGTACTCGTACATTATTATTACACGGTGTCAGGCAATGCCAGATGTGAGTGGCCAGTTACTACACACAAGCAGAACCTGTTGCGTCTGCTGTCCTGTGGTGTAGGGGTTGCACTTTGTACCACATTGCCGTTGTTGTTGATGTTCTGTGATTGCTATGTATCTGTGCTGCATTGTGTGAGAGTCGCCCCTGCAGCTCTGATTTCTTGGACCCATATCCCTTTGAGACGGTGTGCCTTTGAATTGTGTGCGTTTGGGGGGCTGAAATGTTTGCGACCTGGGTAATTTATGTTCTTAGACAGATATTGTGGTCTTGTGTATTGTTTGTCTGCTGCGTGATGTCATGGGTTGTGGGTGCACGTGGATGTGTCAGAGTGTGACCTGCTCCTTTATGGATGTGATCCACACTGGGCCACCTCCATGTCGAATCGTGCACCATGTCATGTATTTTGGCTGCAGCCATGCTATCGGTCATGCAGTGTCACTTGCATAGTCAGTGTGGCTCACACAGCTGTTGCTTTTTTGGATTCAGCACATGTGCATGGATAGGTTGTGCCGGTGATTTGGGGGGGACACCATATGTTCACATGGTGAACCGGGGCCTACTTGGTGTTTGTATGTGTGCTGCAGTGTGCCAAGAGTATCAGGGACATGTTCCACAATCATTGTGTGTGTGCAGTGTGCTACACATGATTGTGCATGTGTGCCATTGTGCCCATCTCCCCCCGTCTCCCCAGTCCCTGGCCATTACTCACCCTTTTGCTGTTGGCTCAGGTCATATCGAGCTGTGTCCAGACCCCCAACTCCTGCCACTGTCTCCACACTGTTGACTGTGGCCACCATTTCTTACAGCTCATCCAGCTCCTCCTGTGGTGCTGGACTCCCACCTCCAGGCGCCATTGCTGCCTTCCTGTTGGTGGCGAGTAACTGTTTGGTCTGGCTTTGCACATCATGCCAGCGCCTCTTCACCTCCTCCGTTGACCTCCTCGACACTCCAACTGCATTGATGTTGTTGGCGATGGTCTGCCATATTTCCGTTTGGGTTGCCAGTGCCGCAGTGATGGTCACGAACAGTTGTTGGTAGTGTTCTATCACCTCTGTGATGATGATCCGGTCTTCCTGCGGACTGAATCCCGTCTTCCTCTTCGCCTTGCCCTTCCCCAAACATGGGGTTCCTGGCTGGTCCTCCGTGGGGCATGTGGGGTTTGGGTCGTCCTCTGCACTCGGTCCGGGTGTATTCATGGTGCTACGCAGTTTGATTTGGTTTTGGTGTGTTTTTTAGTGGATTTTATAGTGCATTTTACCGCATGACACGTGGGAATTGCAGGTCTGTTGCTGGATTTTGCTGATGTTGGTATCGCGCTTTGGGGCATCGCAACTTTTTGGGCATTTGTGTTACGCATTTTTTGTTTGTCACGTTGATTTTTAAACGGTCATTTGGTGAGTTATCATGCTACTATTGCATGGTGCCGCCGGGTTGGTAATTGGATGTTAAGATGGTGTTATTTCCTCATGATAGACTGTGATATGCAAAGTTGCATTAAACTAAATTTGCGATGGTAATCACAAGTTCTTGAGAATATGCCCCATCATCTTTTAGATTACTGATCTGCACTTCCTCACACTAATAATTGTTCAATTTATTTTTACCAAACTTTATTGCAACCATACCCATCACACATGTTTGATCTTACAAAAGAAAAAGATGCTCATGAAATGTTTTTTGCAAACAATTTACCCTGTTGGTTACACAAATAAAACAGCTACAGCACAATTAAGTAAGCTCTGGATTTAAACGTTAGGGGGCAGATGCAATATTCTGAAGGGGAGAGGGCAGAAATGCTCCAAATTTACAAGGATGTGGGTAATTTCTGCTCTCTTGTTGCTCTGGCACACTGTGCTCTGCATAATATTAATGAAGGCACCCTTGCCCTATAGTGTGTTGCAAGCAGGGTTCTTTTTGTGCAAAAAGTAACACCTTCCTGCAGAAAAAAACATCCTTAGAGGGATATGTCTGTTTCAAATGAAGTACACTATGTAAAGAGTGCAAGAGACCCACAAAAGTCAGGTAGAGGGAAATGTAGATAACACTAATTCACTTTTTGAGGTAGTATGAGCGAACAGTTAGGCTTATCCAAGGGTAATGTTAAGCATTTGTTATATTCACAGAGGCAATCAATGAGACGCTGTAGTTGCAATGTCCATTATTGCTTGCAAGAAAGCTTGGAGGGTTTCTGCACCTGCTGCAGAAATTCGATTTTAGCCATTTGGTTGGAGTTCTGAGAGTGTAGCTCTCATTTTTCAGAATTTGAAAAAAGCATCATAATTGAGATTGTTTGTAATAAACGGTGATGCCCATTACCAGCAATGAGAAGCTGCAAGACCTTTTCAAAAAGTGCTATATAAAAGAAACGTGCAAGAGGTTACTGCATTGATACACAGTTGTCTCCAGATACTTCATACGATGTGGTTTGCTGTAAAAGAGAAAAAATGTTTTCTAAAAAAGAGATAACGTGCTATAAAATGCAAATGAAAATTGGCAATGTCTTTTGCTATTGATAGCATTTTGTTTAGCAATATTGCTAATTCTCATGATGTTAATACACAATGTTACTTACCATTAAGCAATTTGATGAACATTTATAGGCCTCAGAAGGACGAAAGGTTAAATCTACTATTACCTCTACTACTGATTGTACAAAAGTCTCTGAAGCATGTGAAGAAACTAAACTCATCATGGCAGCACCAGCAGAGCAAAGCAGAGGCATAGCAGCAGGCAGCATGGCACTGGCGGGGTTGTGTGTCGACCCAACAGAATTGGCATCCCGAGAAAGGTGGGCAGCGGTGCTCTGGGAAGCAGCAGCATAACATCCAGCCCAACCCCGCATCCCGGGAACCCGCGAACCCGCCTCGGGCACGCCACGGCAATAACTGTGCGTGGAAAGCAGAGAGTAGCGGGCAGAGAGCAGAAAGCTTGGCCGCCATTTGGTGCGGCAGCTAAGTGCGAGCCTGGTTATCCCGCGGAGGCGGCCATACTAAGTTGGGTGTAGCCTGCGGGTCACCAGTGTGCCCTGCATGTCTTTGTCCTGCTCGTTCTGCCCCAGCCTCAAAGCACCAGAGCTCAGAGGGCAGTTGCATTAGGAGGTGGAGGGCGAAAGGCTTGTAGGTGGTCAGTGCAGAGGAGGCAGTCTACCCATCCACCTTCCCTGCCCCACCTACAACTCCCCTCACGTCTAAATCGTTCTGCCCTCCCTTCCACCGCCTTCAGCAGCCTCCACCAGCAAACGCGGCCATTTGCCACTAACTTGCTACAAACCCCATCTTGCTCCCAGTGTGCACTTGGCATCAATTATGGCCCTAGAAATCCTTTTAGGATGAACACAAGAGCATAGGAACACAAGAGTTTCCTACAGCAGCATTTAACCCTCCAGACTGCTGACTGCACGCCAAGTCCTGCAAGAGGTGCAAACCCCAACTGAGCTAATCCAGCAGCTAGTGTACCATCAAAGTATCATCAAATCTCACTGCAGATTTGGTAAAACGCTCCCTGCGACGCAAGCTACCTCAGAGCCATTGAACCCCTGCTTAATTCCAGCACACTATATTTTGCTTTGACTTGACTGCATCTGAGGCATCTGAGGATAACTGGGGCACTGGGACACAGGGTCACAGGGACAGAAGGGCACAGGGGCACCCAGGACCCAGGACCTTTCAAACATTGAGACAGCAGGCCTGGAACATCAAAGGCAGACTAAGGCAACCTGGGACCCCAAAGAAGCAGTGGGCACAACAAAACCACTGCCACAGCCCACCCCAGACTGCCCCAGCTTGCCCCAGTCTGGTTGGAAGATCCAGATACAGCTATGCCGGTCACCTACACCTACACTTATCATCGGAGCTCGCTACCTGCAATTAAGGTACAGGATAGTGCAGAGCAGCAGAGAGAGAGAGGGGGGGTCAGAGGAGTCAGCAGCGCATAAGGAGGAACAAGAAGACAAGGGACATCTGCTCAAGGGGAAATGAGATCAGGCAGGGTGAGAGGGTGTCCTCTGCCCAAGACAAAAACAAGTAAACGCAAAAGAAGATCCCTGTCGCCACTGGGTAGCATGGCTGAGCCCCATCCTAAAAACAGACAGGTAACATCATATCAGGGTAGGGCCCTGTCACGGGGGGTAAACAACATGAGGTGAGAGCCTCCCAGAGCTGTCCTCTACTGTCACAGCCTAAGATCTACACTAAATTCCAGCTTCTGAAAAACATAGGTGACCATTTCCTCTTGAGCACAGTTGCAACCCAGGGCCTACGCAGGCCGCTTATGCCACTCAAAACGCTAAGTTATGAAAGCAGCAGCAATGGCCTGGCCCTCGGGTCAAGTGCAATATCTGGCCCAGAGATCCAACTTGCGCCCAACGTCAAACTACCCATTGTGGCCGCTTCAACGCCAGTCTTACAAATTCAAGCTATATCCCTGCCACACGACCCCAATGTCCTGGTATGCTAACTATGGCAGAAGTAACAGCAACCAGTGAACAAGGACCAAATATGCAGAGGGCAACTCCTCCTGCAGGGGTCAGGAGAGGAGAGACAGAACCGCTGGAAGCGGAGGCTGGCAATAGGAAAATGAGGAATAACTGCATTGCAGACAAGGACCTGTCCATAATAGAGCTAGTCAGTCCGCCCAATACCATCAATGAAGCAAAACACGAACCGGCCTCAAAAATCAGAAGAACCCTATGCTGAGCTTTTCTTACCACTATCATAAATATCGTCTAAACTTGAACCAGTTTCAGGACATGAGAGCAGAGACTCTGAGCAGTACTCCAACATTGATGCAAAGGAATGGGAGGAACTGCTGGCAACCTACACACAACACCCACCAGCCAAATGGATCCTCAAAACTCCAATGTTCTGAAGCACCTGGAGACAGAAGGGAACCATGGGCCAAGCATTAAGGAATGATCTGGAAAGCCCAACCAAGCATCAGCAAAAATTTAATTCTGAAAGCGCTTAGGCAAATTTACTTAAAACAGTGCAACTACTGGTGGAAGCCCTCCAGTACCAATGTGACAAAATGGACACTCAGCTGACCTTATTAAACACCTTAGCTGATTTTGTAGTAGCAATCAATGGGAAACTAGGAGCTCTAAACACTTTCCTCCAGAACACATGGGGCAAAACTCAAGACAGGGAATTAAGCTGTGGGTGCGGCCCAATTGTCGACAAACTAGCCTCCCTCCCCTCAAATGCTGAGCAACCTGTGTGCACAAATAAAAAAGACATTTCAGATCCCCATCAATCCCCACTCAAAGGAGCCTCGCCCTACCAAGGCACAAATCAGAATGAGTACATACAGCGTGGAGAGGTCGGACCAAAAGTCTCTCCATCTCAAATCATTAACAAGAGGGGAAGTCAAAAGCAACGGATGCAATAAAGCAAAAGTACAGGTACCGGCAACTGGGCCAACTCGGGGGTCCGAGAGAGATCAGGATGCTCAAGGAACAAATGACAACTCAAATGCAAAATAACAACTTTCCCAAAGGTGCAAAGGCCAGAACCAAAAACCTATCTCTAATCAGAAAGATTTTGCCTGCCTATTCAGGGTGACAACGCTAGAGATGTCTGGACTCACGAATCACTTAACTCCGGTGGCAACAGGTGTACAGAACACAAACCCCATGTCTGCTGAAAAGGTGGCAGCATCCAAATCCGACAAACAGCCCACCACCTCAGGGTCACCACAGCAGCCAAAGCAAGCTGGAGATGAAGATAAATACTTATCAAGCCATAATAATCTCAGAAAAGAGGCAGAAGCACATGGCCAAACATCACTCAGGACAAAGGCAGAAGCAAATACACCACACTGTCACTCACCAAGTCCAACAATAGCATTGTCAGTATATAAAGGGGGTAGACTGCCCATGCTTTCTTGTTCATTCCTACTAGCCAACCCAAACTCCAATCGGAAATGTAACTTCAATGCCCGACCAACCCTGTCCCAACTCCAATAAGGGACGAGCGACGAGTAAACTTGATTCCACCAAAGCCAGGCTAGTCAAGCTTTAGGGTAATTTCTGGGGAAATAGTGAGCACCTGTCCAGCACTGGATCAGCCGCAAATAAAACCCAGAGTAACTGGTGCAGGGTTGAAGGACCGCCATATTCAGACAAACCAACAATCAACAATTATCGGTCTACTATTAACCAGCAAGCAGCCAACCTAGCTGGTAACCTCAATGAGGATGGGAACACCCTCAAGTTTACATCAGAATATAGACCCAGAGGGCCACATGACATACTAAATCGAGGGAATATCCTACCCCTATTGTCGCATATACCAACATTTACTGATGTAACTACTACAGACTTGGACTCAGTAGAATTCGTTAATCGTAATGACCCCCAGGGGGGAGAGGATACATTGACTACATCGAGATAGTGAACTATCTCACAATCAAAAATACTCCTGGATAGCTCGACTTTCAAAAGTTGGGGATAAAGATCCTCCACATTAGCACGCCTGATTATCCTGCTCCGCTGGCCCTGGTGCATACAGACAAAGCACCGACAGATCAGAAAAATACCTCAAGGTCGGTATTAAAAGGAGCAAGAGGGCGCTCTCCTCTCACAAATAGGCATTCACATGAGAAACACAGAACGTTCCCAGGACCTGTACACCAAGTAATCCGACTCTAAGAACAAAGATGGCCCACAAGGACAACACAAAAACCAAGCAAGAAACAATAGGCAAACCAGCACATCAACAATCATTAACAGGAGAAATCAACCGGCTGCGGCTATGCTCATGGAATAACAACGGACTGTCCAGCAAGATGATAGATTTGGATTTTATTAAATATCAAAGGACATTCCATATCATTGCACAGCAGGAGTCCTGGCTCGTTGATCCACCACACTATCAAGGATATCTACGTTTGTTTGCACCAGCAGTTAAAGGAGCAAGATGCATACACCTGCAGGGAGTCCTCGCAATTTACGTGAACAACATGAGTACAACTTCAGCCTGCTTAGCTGGCCCGACAACACCAGAATTATTTGCAATAAAAATATCAGCTCCAAGGGGTCTACCAGGGAATGGGTGCAAGGACATTGTAATAACACATGCCTACATACACCCGAACAGGAAAATCAAGGCTGCAAAACAACTGGTTTCCTAGTGCTATGTATAAGTGAGGTCAATACACCAGACATGATACTCACAGGTTACTTCAACTTACATCTGATTGGCAGCGGAGAAAGTGGCTATGGAACATCCAACAACAGGGAAAGAGCTTATCAGAGCTACCTACAAAATCCAGTCAGGGGCTTATAGAGGACTTTGAACACTTCAATCTTAGAGCAGTAAATAGCAGGAGTACTGGTGACAACCTCCCGGAAATCACTCACTACTCATCAACCAAAAACTTGATGCTAAATTAGAACTTTGCGTCCCTAACCCTGTTCAATGAAATTGCCACATTTAGCATGGGCGGCAAAGCGGACAGCAACCATTGGCCCCAGGAACTCACACTTCACACAAACATGCCTAAGTTCTCGAAATCGAACGGCCCACAAGGAACACATTTTGCAATCAATCATAGGAAAATAAAATGTGTGCAAGCATCGTAAGGGAGCTTCTTGCAAACTGCACACTATTATTTGAAGCACAGGAAGGGGCAACGAAAAAGAGAAAAGGGTGTACTTCACAACTTCAATGGCGGAGTCTTTTGCCGTCCCAATTAAAGCAAGAGCACAGCCGAGCTACAGCAGTACAACTCACTTTAAAAAAACACAAAAAATCAAGATAAGAATCCATTAAAACAAATTCAAATGCACGCTGTGCTACCTCTGACAAAATCCAACCGACATCACTAACCTAGCCGCATTATGAGAGCAGAAAACCCATCTAAAACAAGCAACATAGGCGGCTATAAGAGCCTCTGAGGATGCAGTATGTGCAAAACTGCACGCCAACATTAAACAGAGTGACAGCGCAAGATTCTGGGGGACAATAAACCAAATCATTTGTCCTGCACATGAGGGACTACCATCCAACTAATCAAAAGAGGACTGGGCAATATACCTTGGAAATGTTTTCCATCAAGATGAGACCTCACTGTATACTGGATCTAGGCCAGCCGCAACTCAGACAATAGCCACACTTGAGCAACAACCCAATGAGGGTAGCACAATAGTACTGGAAGGGGGAGAAGGCATAATGCCAGGAGTTATTCTCCCAAGCGACCATCTTAAAGCAATAAAATGACAAATAGGGAAGGGGAAAAGAGAAGGGGCACCGGGGCCCAATGGAATCCCCCCGGTGCTACACAAACAACACACAGACTACTGGGCAAAAGCACTCAGCCCTCTCTACCCTGAATTAAGGGAGACAGGCCTACTACCCCTGTCCTGAATGGCCTTGGTAATCTCGCCAATCTTCAAGTCAGGAGACAAAGCCCTGCCAAAGAATTACTGTTTAGTTGCTCTTTTGGATAATGAGGCAACAGTTTTTGAAGGAACTCTTCTGGATGAACTCCAGCAATGGGCCGAAGACAACTCGATTATTCCACTTAATCAGACCGGCTTCTCTAAGTCTGTTGGAAATGACCCAAAATCTGGAACGCCATTCCAGTCGGTATCAGGACTATCCTGTCCTTAACAAAATTCAAAAAACAACTTAAAGTCCTTTTCATCAACCACTCCCTCCCAAATGGATAGCCGCCATCAAAACGCTGTTTACTGCTCGTCGTCTCTTCCTGACACTATAGCTCTAAGACTTTCCTCCTCCCTGCTATTCGACCCCCAACTGTTCCTCCCCCCTTAATTGGTTCAACCCTAAGCAACGTGCACTCTATGAGGTTATCTCAGGACTCACGTACTACCTCAATGCTGCTCAGCACACTTGGACAGCCAAACTTATATGTAGAATACTGCTTATTGTATGAATCTTGCTCAAAAACGGTTGTGAAGCGCTCCGATACCCTCGGGTCAGGCTAGCACTATATAAATCTCCTTAATAAATAAATAAATAAAAACTGTACCAAATATACTGACCATGGCTTTGCTTATTGATAAAGCAGAGAACACAAAAATACTATTACACTTATGCTACATTGACTATAGGGCTGCCTTTGACCATATAAACCACAACAAACTATGGGCAAAGCTGGCCCACTGGTGCATACCACAGCCATTGCTTAGCCTGCTAATCAACTTGCACACTGGCACCTGGATCCAAATAAAATTGGGTGACGGGTCAACCCTTTCAGGCAGATACCAACAATGAAAGGACTCAAGCAAGGCTGTGTGTTGGCACCGACCCTATTCAATCTGTTCCTTGCCCCACTACTAAACGCTAGCAATTTACACGCCTCAAGGTTAGGGAACCTAGCGTTACCATATCTACTCTATGCAGATGACTTGGGCCATATGTATCATCATCACCATTTGCGATTTCTAAATAGCGATTTTTAAGGAATCGCTATTTAGAAATCGCAAAATGGTATGTATGTAGGAAATCGCTTCTTTTTAGCGATTCCTTAACATTCCTAAATTGTGATTAGAAAATGGCTAATCGCAAATTTCCCATTCATTTCTATGGGCCAGGAGGCCCATAGGAATGAAGGGGACATTTGCGTTTAGCAATTTTCTAATCGCAATTTCGGTATATTTTCAAGGGTGCAGGGGTGTCACAAGAACACCCTGCTGCACCCCTGAAAATGACATGTGTGGGCATATGGCACACATACATGCCCTAAGGGCATGTATGAGCGTCATATGGCACCTTTGGTTTTTAAAAAAAATGCTTTTTTAAAAGAATTCGCAACTTACCACCAACTAGAAGTTGGTGGTAATTTGCGAATCCTTATGGGCATTTTTGAATTAATTTTTCTTTGATACATTGCATTTAAGGAATCGCAAAATTTGCGATTCCTTAAGTGCAATCGCAAAATAAGGAATGGCAAATTTTGCGATTCCTTATTTTGCAGCCAAAATGTTTCATGCATACCATTTAGCAAATTAGCATTCGCAAAGGCCGAAATTCTGCGAATTTCGGCCTTTGCGAATGCGAATTTGCTTGATACATATGGCCCTTAGTCTTAATTAGCCAGACGTGGGTCTACATTATCTCCTTACCACCACATTTGAATACGCCAAAGCTAACAGCCTGAACATCAACCCGGAGAAAACTAAGACCACGACAATTAAAAAGAACTCAAAGAAAACACCGCCCTGGTTCTGGTGGCACATCCGCATAGATTCTGTATCGGACATTTTACTGCCCAAAAGGACTCAATCACGAAGAAGGAAACAGCCCTGGCAATTTCAATAAGAATCCTCAACTCCAAACTGAGTGGCCCATCACTCCTTCCACTAGCCAAACTAATTATGGAAAAACTCTTACCCACAATAGCTTAAGGGAGTGAGGTACAGGTTGCAGGGATTCCAAGCTAATAGACATCATGGTTGCAACAGCGTTCAGAATAATCTTTGGTTTGCCAAAATATGTCTCTCCTGCACAGCTCAGGCTTTAGTTTGGTGTCCAAAAGCAGAACCTGGCAAAACAAGGATCATATGTCATCTTTTGGGGCAAGGTACAACAATCTGGACCAGGAACTCTTAATTGGTGCCTGTGGTTAGAGTTACAACACATAACAACAACACCACTGCAAAATAACAAACAACACTTCTGATCACCCTGGGGCTAAGCAATCTTTGGGAAACACCCACCAACCACTGCCTTTTCAGAAAATTAGTATGGGAAACAGTAAATCGTCTATCTTGGATCAAGGATAAATTAGCCTTATCTAAAAGAACACACGGCTGGATGACTCTGAGTACCTACTCCAACCCAGCTGCTCAAAAATATCTAGCCTTGGGGTACGCGAGATCTACGAAAATCCAATTCTTAAAGTATCGACTTGGCCAACTACCATGTAAAAAGCACTTTTTGCACTGGCTGAAGGCCCAATTCACTCCACAGGCCGTTTGTGTGGCACAGCACAGGAGGACATGCTGCACCTACTCTGTACCTGCAAAGAACTGATATTTGAACGAAAACATCTTTTAAAACCATTTTTTAACCATAGAGGCATTCGCACGTGAAGATAAGCTGTGTTGGCCTGTTTTGCTCCAGAAGAACCGCAGCTGTACTTTCGCCTGGTGAAGTTCTTGGGGCAGGTGGGGAAGAAAATGCCATAATTGTGAGAGAAACACTCCAGCACTAGCATTACATTCGGCAGAGCGACATCTCCACCCAAATGCATGCCAGGTAAAAGTTCTCCAGCAAATGAACTGTCTATTATAACTTGCATTGGAAATGGATGAATATTTTTTAAACCAAATTCTTTTCTTAAATTCTTCTTGTAACGTAATAACGTAATTTATAATGAAACTTTTTAGCAATAGATTTTGTAGCAATGTTTTTAAGCAACTAAGCTAATAAAAAATAAACATATATATACTCTGAAGCATGTACTCTGTTTGCACTGAACTTCCTCAGAAGCGTAATGATGTGCACTGCCACAGTCAAGGCTCCAGATATGGCTGGGGGCATTTATTTCCACTTTTGCCAAACTATGGGAGTTCAGTTTTCGAAGTTAATTGTCAAAATGGCTCAATTAATCTATCTACACCATCATGAAAACTTGGGGCTCATGTACAAAAAATTGGCATATGGCAGCACCACAAATCATTTTGCTGAGCTGCCTTACACCAATTTGAAATGGCAGGAATGCACTGTATTTACAAGATACAGTGCACTTCTGTTCATTCAGCCAGTTCCAGAACGCAATTTGGTGCCTAGTGCCAGCACAGGCACCTTTGCACCATGGTGCAACGGTTTCTGCATTGTTGGCAGTATTTGTTTGTGCTAGAACAAACAAAAACAATCCTGAGAGCCATTTTCTTCATTCTATGTGTGCTGTAGAAAGCTAGATGAGCAAGTTTAGTTTTCCTTATTTCAGGACACCCGTTTGGTCTCAGCGGCCAGGAGCCAGGTCAAGCCCTGCAATTGGGAACCCTATCTTTACACAGTGATATGCAGTGCGAAACAAGGGGCCTTATTTAGAGTCCGTAGGACGGGATACTCCATAACAATCGTGACAAATCTCCCCAAGTGCCATTTGATACAATGCACTTCTAATGTGAAGACAGGACATTCATCACGTTTGTGAAGGAGTAACCCATCTTCTCAACTCTAAATCAGGCCCCTGATCTTCAGATTCGATGTCATTTTGACAGGACCTTTGTAACCCATAAAAGAGCACCAATTGCCAAATTGTTACACCTACTTCTGTTTCCCCTCCTGTGTTACTTTTCAACCAATGGATGTCACCAGGCGACCAGAAAGATACAGTTTTATATAAAATTCTATTGTAAAGCATACATTTTGCATCCTTTATACAGCTGTGTGAGTGAGCCCATCTCCAAACCAGACAACGTTTTCATAGCCCAGGATGGCACATAGTGTGAAGCTGGCTATACACCAAAGAGCTTCTGATAAAAATGTATGCAGCCACACAAACTCCCCCTGTGTGACTCAGAGTGGCCTCATAAATCATGATGTGTGTGGCATTCTGCAGCACACGTAGACAGAGGAAAACACCTCGTAGGTATGTTTTTGTGCAGGCAAGTGCCTCTTCCTGCACAAAAACAATCCTGCCTGCAACAGAGGCAACCTTGCACCACAGTGCAAGGGTGCCTACATTGTGGCTAGGCTGCCAAAATTGGTGCAAGCATGAGCAGAAAGGACAGGAATGCACTGAATTGATTAAATATTGTGCATTCCTGCCCTTTCTCTTTGAAGTAAGGCAGCGCAGCAAGGTGTCTTGCTGCGCTGCCCTATGCCAAAATGCCATTAATGAGGCCCCCAAGGGCATTCATCAGCACACATAGAAAAAGAAAAACGCCTCCTAGGATTATTTCTGTGCAGGAAGGTGCCCCTTCCTGCAAAAAAACAATCCTGGATGCAACACAGGCACTCTTACACCATGATGCAAGGGTGCCTACATTAATGTTAGGCTTCCTAAATGGCACCAGTGTGGGGAGAAATTACAGGAATGAACAGTCTTGCATAAATACAGTGCATTCCTACCCTTTCACTTTGCTGTAGAACAGTGTAGCGTGGTGGCTTGTTAGGCTTACCTACTCCTAAATCTCGTAAATGAGGGCCACACTTCATATGCCTCTTGGCAAATGAGGAGCAAGTGGTACTTTGCATAATGAATATCAAAGGTGTAGTAAATCCTATTTGGGTTTCTCACAAATGTCCTCGTTGTTTCAACATTCTCAAAAGTTGCAATTCTCCAAAATAAATGACCGTCACCACCTTGGGACGGTTATGTGAAGATAGGAAGCGCGCACCATCGTGAAGTTGCGCTGCACATCCAGACAGGAATAGGGCGTAGTCCTCGGTTCCACAATGAACCGTAGGCCACACAATTCGGAAATTCAGCTCCAGAGACATGTAATCTCTTCAAAAGAAAGAAATTGAATAAAAATCCAACAATTGTGGGTGGAAGGTTCGCCCCCATGATGCTGACCTTAAGTGTCAAAGCAATACTGTCTTTGAAAGTAAATTGTGTAACTTTTTCTTCGTGATGCATAATCCTAGGAATACATTAAGAACCAATGTAAAGGCAAATTCGCCATTTCAAATAAAAGTAATATATCCTACAGTGAATTCGATCAGCAACTCAAAAACGTTAATGGTTTGCATGATTTCATTTAATTAATGTCTGACAAATAATTCAGTGAAAATAACATTTTATAACACAGGGTGAGACATGCTGTTACATTACTGTTCGGGAACAAACATCACCAGGCACTTTAAGTATTCGTTTAATGGTAATGCAAGTTAAATGGAAGAAGTGCTGTGTTATGTATTTATAATTTACATGCTTGCTATTGAAACTGTGAAGTGATTAACTGAAGGTTTCCAGCATGTATTCACCAATAATCCCTTGTAAATATTCACAGTATGAATCATTTTCCTGTGCCTATTCAATCTCAGTTTAAAGATGTAGAGAAAGAAAGAAAGAATAATTCTTCTGTTCAGGGAATTTGTAGCGTGTGGCATGAGGAAGCGTTTGTAGATACATACGGCCACATGCATCAAGTGATTTTGGAGTCGCAAACGGTGCGATTCGGAAAAATCGTCCGTTTGCGATTCCAAAATCACTTTTTGGGATGCATTAAACATTTTTACAAAACTCGCAATTTTTTGCAATTCCTAAAAATGCGATTGCATTTAAGGAATCGCATTTGTGCGATTCCTTAAATGCAATGCATGAATTTTTTTTAAAATGCGGATTTGGAAATAGGAGGTGCAAATTAACACAAGGTTGACCCTCGTGTTAATTTGCAAAATCTTTCAAAAATGCTCAAAAAAGCATTTTTGAAAGTGTCATGTTACACACACACATGTCCTTTGGACATGTGTGTGTGAAACTTGCACTTAAAAAAACATTTCAAGGGTGCAGGGGGGTCCTTTGGACCCCCCTCAGCACCCTTGAAATGCATCAATAACTTGTCATTCGCAAAATAAAATTTGCAAAAAGCTAATGCCTTTCCATTGATTCCTATGGGCCTCTAGGCCCATAGGAATCAATGTAATGCCATTCCTTAATTGCGATTTGCAATTAAGGAATCGCAAATACAGAAAATTAAGAAATCGTAAAAACACTTCAGATTTCATGATGCATAGGATTTTGCAATTCAGGAATTGCAAAATCCTACAATGATGCATGTGGCCGATAGAGCATACAAGGTAAACCGTAACTGAAGCATTAGTCGATTAGGTCTTTCCAGAGTGCAATATCTTCAAATCATATTGAAAAAAATCCTGATTTAAATTGACTTGGATAATGTGTTGCCAATAACATCACAACTTTGCGCGCTTGGTCATTTCCATCCCTTCTGGGTACCATTTATTGTAAATTCCTAGTATGGGTCTTTGATGTAACACGGATATTGCTTTACAGGAAAAGAATGACATTTTATGTAAACGTCCTAACAAATCACCAAGCTCATAAGTAAGAAAGCTTGTATTTTTTGTGGATAAAACCGGGTTAGTGTTGACCACTTGTACATGTGTTGTTGAGAAGATCTATATTAACTATGAATGAAGAGTTATAAATTCGTTTATTCATGCATGAGTAATTCATTTGTTTTGAATTTATAACAAGAATGACTGAGAAGGGATTGTGAGGTGAGAGATGTTTTCACAAGTGTGCTAGGGCGCAGGGTGTAGCCTATGTCCAAGTTTTACATTCAGGCTCATACTTATCATTCTTTCATGCAGCACAACCCAGCAACACAATTTGATGGTGTGATGGCCTGCATGAAGGGAGGAGGGCAGGAATGTGCCACATCTATCAAGATATTACACACTCCTCTGTCTGCAATTCCGCACAACCAGCAGCCTAACACCAAAGCAGGCATCCTCGTGCCATGGGGCAAGGGTTCATGCGCTAAAGGCAGGATTCTTTTTTTTGCATGAAGGAAAACCTCACTGCACACAAACAATCCTTAGTTACTTATTTCTCTTTCTAAGTGTGCTGCAGAATGAGGAAAGAAGAAATAACAAGGCCGAATAAAGATATTTCCCCTCCTTGAGTCTCTGGTGGGAAGGCCTATAATTCTGATGCATCCCAAGATCTACTAGCATTGGTAAATCTGGAAATACCTTGTCACTGGCTCCTCAGGTGTCCTCTTTCTTGCACAATTGTAAAGTGCTATGTTACCCTAGAGCCTCCTATCTCAGGCCCGCAATGACATGTTTCCTCACCCTTGTGCATTATTTGGCTGTTTCAATTGGACTTCAATCTGTTGATCTAGAGTTACTCCTTCTGGTACCGTCTCGTTTACCTTGTTGTCTGCTCTACATGCCTCTGTCTCGCACAACTGTAAAGTGCTCTGATACCCCCAGGGATCATGTTTGCGGTATATGAAACTTTAAAAATAAATACATGATTAGATGTGTAGGAATACTGATGCTCCACCCATGTAACACCCCCTCCATGTAGAGTAACGCAAGGCAGCAACTTACTCTGCTTTCCATCGCTCCAGATGTGCCAAACCATGCAGGCCCAAGCAATGTGACCTTGCATGGCTTGGTAAATCTCGACTTGGATTTACATTGCCCTTGCATTACCTTGAGTGGTGCAAGGGCAATGCAACATTTTGATAAACCTGACTTGTAGTGTCCTTTTAGAACATGAAACAGGGCATCACCTCTGGTCATTCACAGTGTACTGTGGTAGCAGGACTGGTCCTTTGGAGGGTAAAACTCCTACACTTCAGAATGAGCTGGCAAGGTGTTCAGCCATGATCAGCATGCTGTCACAAGTGAGGTTGCGAACGGTGCATTGAGAGGGAGTTACCTCTGCCTTAAGCCTCTGTACCTGGAATTAGTTGCATTTTGCAGTATATACTCTGGGACTTATTTACAAGCCCATTGTGCTTCCAGTGAGTCACTTTTTATGACTCACCTGTGGCTCAGTGTGCCTGTCCTATTTACAAGGCCACATAAAGCCAGCATGCGTGTCTTTTCGTGGCTTGTAAATTCGGCCCCTTTTCATGCATTACTATGTGTGGATGGGGCATTCTATTGGTGTTGCTGTGGGTGCTCCCAGGAAAATCCAAGGAACCTGAGAATTCCCAGATTTACAAGGTTTTGTAAACCTGGGAATGTGTCAGATTCCTATGCCTCCACAGGGGAGGAGTAAGCGATGCAATGAGGAGAAATACCTTTATTTCTCCTCATTTTTCCTTTTTCTATGTGGGCTGCATACTGCAGCACATATAGAAGGAGGAAAACACCTTTTGTTATTGTTGTTGTGCAGGAAGGTATACCCTCCTGCACAAAAACAATCACCCCTACAATGCAGACACCCTTGCACCAACGCATAAGGGTGCCTGCAAGCCCATTGTGCACTAGCGCAGGAGAAAAGGACAGGAATGTGCAGTATCTTGTAGGTATGGTGCATTATTGCCATTTTCTTTTGACGCACAGCAGGAAGACTTGCTACTCTGCTGCGCATCACAATATTGTAAATGAGGCCATCTATATGTAAAATAAACCTTCATAATTCTGTTTCCTAACATGCAGATGCATAATTGATATAGCCTCAAAAGAACCACAGCAACAAACTGTGCAATGGACATGAGCGTACTCTGGGTCCATCCAGATGCAGATGCAAAAGCAAAGGTGACCAGCAATGCTCTTTGTTATCCCCCCTTGGCAATTGCTGTCCTGGTAAATATAATACCAATCGTTAATGTATTCTAAGTTGAAGACTTGGGGGCACATGCATCAATGTTCCGTTTTGCGAATCGGTATTTGCGAATTTTAAGGAATCGCATTTTGCGATTCGCAAAACGGAATGCATCATCATTTTTGCTTTTTTTTTACGGAATCGCTATTTTTCGCTATTTTTTGCGAATTCGCAATCGAAGTGCGAATTTTAATGAGATTCCTTATTTGCGAATTCGCAAAAAATTCGCAAAATTGCGAATTTTCATGCATACCATTTTTCGCAAATATTTTAAGAATTCCTTAAATTTGCGACTTTTTTGCGACTCACAAACCGGATTGCGAGTAAATAAGGAATCGCAAACTAAATTGCGATTCCTTAACATGGAAAAATTTGATGCATACCAAAAACAGAAATTGCATTCGCAAACGGCTAATTTTAGCGATTCGCACTGTTTGCGAATGCAATTTCTGTTGATGCATGTGCCCCTTAACCTCTTGTCTGCTAAGCCTTTTCCCCTGTAAACGTAAAACCAATTACCCCAAATAGCAGCAAAATGCCTGTAAGCCATTTTTTGCTATTTGGGGTAATTGGTGGTTACACCTTCATAACTAATTATCTGCATAGGCTATCCATTCCAAATTTGCATCCTCTTTTTCTAACATCTAGGGTAGTCTAGAGGTGTCCAGGGTTCCTACATTCATCTGAAGGAGACAGGGAAATAGCCCAAACAAAGCAAAATGTAGAATTTTATGTTTTTTTCTGGAAAAAAGTGCTCAGCAAGAAAGTGTTTTTTCCCCAAAAATAGCACAGATTATGTTGGCAACAGCTGCAGAAACCCATGGGTGATCCCATATAGGTATACATTTGTGAAACGTAGACAACATGTTGTATTCAGCAAGGGGTCATTTGTGTACATCCCTCAAGGAACAATGACTATTATACACCTATGAATTAGGGTTACCCATGCTATCGTGTGATTTCGGGGTCATTTTGCAAAATGTTTTTTTTCTTGCACACTAACTTACATTGGATATCTAATTGGAAACCCAATTGGTAATAACAAGTGTTCTACTATTCTGTGTTCCCACATGTCTACAGATAAAAATGGTACCAACTTGTGTTTCTCGTCTCAGCACCTGGGACACAAAACCCCTCTAAAAATGACCTAGAGACATCATATTTCTTCCAGCAGAATCCACAGTTTTTTACAATGTGGGTAACTGTGGATTTTGAACCATAGCTCAGCCACCACCAAGGGAAACCACTAAACCTGTACATTTCTGAAAACTAGACATGTGACGAGTCCAGGTTGGCATGTCTTGTGTGGCACTCATCAGATTTTCTCACCCAGAAGGGCTTGTAAACAACAAACTTCAGCTAAAACACACATTCGTCTCCCATATCTGTGAGGGACACTTCTGTAGTATGTGAAAGCCACATATTTACTACTACCCAAAGGCCTTGCAAGCCTCAAACATTGCTTAAAAACACACATTTCCCTCACAAGTTTGTGAGGGAAACATCTTGTATCTGTAAGAAGCCACAAATTCCATCACCCAGCATTCCCAAAAATCTCTTGATAAAAAGTGGTATCACACCTGTGTGGCTATCACCCCAGGAAAGGGCCCAAAATACAGCATGGACATTTGAGTTTTGCGACTGAAAAACAACCATTTGTTTTGCAATTTGCAAAGCTCTGGATTTTGGACTGTAGCTCAGCCGGCATCCAGAAAAACATACCAAACCCATGCATTTCTAAAAGCTAGATACTAAGGGAAATCTAGGGTGGCATGACTTGTGTAGCTTCCTTCAGGTTTTCTTACCCAGAAGGCCTTGCAAAGCTCAAACTTCGAATAAAACTACACTTTTTCCTCACATATCTGTGAGGGAAAGGTGTATAGTCTCTGGGGAGCCACACATGTCCTACTACTCAGTGTCTCCCTAAGTCTCCTAATAAAAATGGTACTTCACTTGCGTGGTTGGGCCTAATGCACCCAATAGGAAAGGGCCACGAACGTAGCTTCAACACTTCTAATTTTTCCAATGAAAACCAACGCTTTTTTACAATTTTAGTAGCTGTGGATTTTGCACCTTAGTTCATCCGGCATCTAGTGAAACATATCAACCCATACATTTCTGAAAACTGCATTATCTCAGGAATCCAGTGTGGCATGACTTGTGTGGCTGTCACCTGGGTTTTTATCCAGACGCCTTGCAAACCCAAAACCTTGGCTTTAAGCACATTTTCCTCAAGGGAAACTTCTGGAACCTGTGGGAAGCAAAAGATGTCCGCCCTACTACCCTGCATTTCCGGACAAATATTCACTTCTCAGGGACATGAAGTCGCCGGTTAAGATTTTAAGCATGCTAACATGACTCACCAGCAATTTTCTCCAAAAAACACAGCAATGTACCTATTTATGAGACTGAGTTTCCAGAAGTCCATTATTAGCTATGCTATACTGGCCAACAAACTGTGGAACATGCAGATCAAAGTGAAGATAATGATGATAATAATAATCAAGGTAGTTCAAATCTCTATATTGAGTCTGTGAGCACAGTTCCCACATGTCAACAATGAGACTGATACTACTGATAAACAATCTAATAGGGATCAATTTGCCCATACAGTCAACATTAATTGCATCAATCCCCCCCCTCCTTGAAAAAAGCCTGGTATTTGTAACAAACACAGACATGGAGCAGGAAATGACAAGTTCAGAATTAGATCTAACACTGAAAAATTGTGCAGAAAAAGCATTCCCCACAAACCAAGTACGCGAAAGATATCAAATTCAGGATACAGCAAGTAGTTCATAATCCAGGAAAGGAACAAAATGAGTCAATTGCCTTTATAAATTGAAAAAGAATAGCTCAAATCCCACAGTGAATACAAACTACAGTAATAAATCAGACAGGTGTAGGCTGCTAATTATGCACAACCAAGTCAAATTCACGGAGCTCTATTCTCAAGGAATCTTTCAGATAGTCTCAATCAGTTAACCAATGTCCACTATTTAGTAAGCAACAAGTTACTGTGACTTCCTGAATACCTATCCCAGGGATCACAAAGAATTTGGAACTGCAGTCATATCCTAAAATTGATAAGGATCAAGCGCAACTTACCTCTAAGGATGGAGGGCCAGATTTACTAACATTTTGAGTCATGGCTGCACCACTATTGTGGCACATCCATGCGCAAAATGTTAGAAGATATTTATAAATCCAACCAAGGGGCGAGTTGTACCTCTTTCCGTGGCTTTGTAAAAAAAAAAATAACGCAATGCAGCAGCGTTCTATGGGTGGAGCATGGACATTCCTATGAATCCACCCATGGATTTCAGGCAATCCAGATTTACAATGATTTCTAAATCTAAAATTGTGTGAAATTGCTATGCCTCACAGAGAAGGCGTAACAAGTCGAAAAATCCTTTTTTCTTCTTGTTATTTCCTATTTCTATGTGTGCTGCAAACTGCAAAGCCTAGAGTGGAGTGGCGTAGAGTGGATTAGGGTACACTGAAATTGCATTGAGTGGCGTATAGTAGAGTTTCCAAGAGACAAAGGCATGCAGTGAAGTGACATAAAGTACAGTGGGGTAGAGTGAAACAGCATAGAGTGGAGGAGCGTAGAATGGAGTTTCACACAGTGGAATTGAGCAGAGTAGATTGGCATAGAGTGGAGTAGTATACAGTGGAGTGGTGTAGAGTGGAAGGGGTACAGTAGAATAGTGAAGAGTGGAGTGGTCTAGAGAACAGTGGCTTTGAGAGCAGTGAACGTACAGTAGCATATATTAAAGTGGAATAGAGTAGAATAGCCTAGAGTGGAGTGGAATAGAATGGCGTAGCAGAGTGTGGAGTAGTGTAGAGTGAAGTGTCAGAGAGTGTAGTTGGGTAGACTGGCGTGGTCTACACTGGAGTGTGTTACAGTGCAATAGCATATAGTGGAGTTGTGTAGAGTGTAGTTGCGTAACGGGGTATAACGTACAGTTGAGCGGGATACCTTGGAGTGGTGTACAGGGGAGTTGTGTACAGTGGAGTGGCTAATAGTGGAATAGCGTAGAGTGTAATAGCATACAGTAAAGTAGCATAGGCTGGAGAAGTGTACAGTTGAATGGCATACAGTGGAATGGCATAGAGTGGAGTGGTGTAGAGTGCAGTTGTTCAGAGAGGAAAAGCATGGAGTGGCATAGCGTGTAGTGGAATGGTGACATGGGAGTGGCATAACGTGGAATAGTATAGAGGAGTGGAGGGGCATACAGTGAAGTGGTGTAGACTGGAGAAGCATACAGTGAAGTGGCATGCAGTGGAAAAGCGTAGAGTGGGGTGCTGTCTAGGGACGTTGCATAGAATTGAATAGCATAGACTGGTGTGGTATACCATGGAATGGCATACAGTTGTATATCATAGAGTAGAGAAGTATACATTCAAGTGCCAGTGCAGTGGCATTAAATGGAGTGGCCTAGACTGGTGTGGGGAACTGTCGAATAGCATAGAGTGGAGTGTCATGGAGTAGAGTAGAGTACAGTTCAATGGAATACACTAAAATATTGGAAAGTGGAGGGGACTTTCATATGGTGCATTATTGTATATTGGAGTGGCATAGACTGGAGTGGTGTACAGTGGAGTGGAATATAGTGGAATAGCATACAGTGGAGTGTCGTAGAGTGAAGAAGCATACAGTGGAGTAGAATAAAGTGGACTAGTTGTAGAGTAGAGTGGAATGGTATACAGTGGAATTTCGTTGAGTAGAGTGGTCAACGTGGAGTGGCATGCACTGGAGTGGCATACACTGGAGTGGCTTACAGTGGAGTGAGGTAGAATGGAATATCATAGAGTGGAGTGGCACAGGGTGCAGTTGCATACAGTGGAATAGTGTAGAGTGAATTGCCGTACAGTGTATTAGTGTACAGTGGTGTGGGATAGAGCTGAATAGCATACAGTTTAGTGGTATACAGTATAGTTTGATACAGTTGAATAGCGTAAAGTGAAGTCGCATAGAGTGGAGTGGCTTACAGTGAAGTGATATAGAGTGGAGTCACATACAGTGGAATAGCATTGATTTGAGTGAAATAGAATGGAGTACTGCTCAGTGGAAAAGCATAGAGGAGAGTGGAGTAGAGTATAGTGGCCTAGAGTGGAGAGTATACAGTGGAGTGACATACAATTTAATGGTGTAAATTGGAGTAGCCTACACTGGAATGACATATAATGGATTCGCGTAGGTTGCTGTGGCATAGAGTGGAGCGGCACACAGTGGAATATCCTAGTGTAGATTGGCGTTCAGTAGAGTGACATTTAAAAAAATTAATTTAGGAACTGCTTATAATTTTCCCTTACCTATTACCACGTTAATTAAGTGAAAATAGGTAGGGGAACAATTCAAAACCTAACTCTATCTAAGCCCCTAACCCAGAACACATGGAAAGTAGGCTTACAAACAACATGGCTCACTTTAACTTTTGTAAAGGCAGTCATCAGCCAATCACATGACTTGCCAGAGCTAGGTACCACGGTACATTCACAAAATACCATGAAATTGCCATGACAACAGATATTAATAAGTTAAAATAACGTATAACTTGCAAACATGCTTATCCTTATTACCCGTAGTGCCCAAACGGATCATCTACACACCATGATCTATATTCCTCCTAAATGTCATTCAAATCCGTCCATAATCTGTAACCTATAATTTGTATACTAGAGACCAAAATTCTGAGGAATTGCTATCTCTGGTTACCCTAACTATAACTGCAGAGTTCCTCTGAATTTTGGTTGCTAATATCTTTGCAAACTACCATAAAACCATGCATGCCTATTCCTTTTTTCTACATTGGTCTAGAAAGCAAAGATTCGCAAGGATTCATCAAGAGGGTGCAAAGAAAAAGGGAGGTATAACAAATTAATTTTGGCACCAATGCATTTTTCATCGACTTGGTACTCACACATAGCTTTTAACCAGCTGGACGGATTTGTCCACTCTACGCTTTGCCACTCCACACGACTACACTGTACGACAGTTTAGCTCTATGCGCCTCTCCAATCTATGTCACCCCAATCTACAACACTCTGTTCTATAAAAATGCACACTACAACACTCTACTACACTGTATGCCTCTGTACGATACTTTAAAATACTGTATGCCCCTACACTCCAATGTAGAACACTATACTCTATGCAATTCTGCGACTTTCTGCTCACCTTTATACAACTCAAAGACACTCCACTCCATGACACCTGCCACCATGACAGTCCACGATACTTCACTGTACATAGAACAGGCCACTACACTGTACAGCACACCGCTCCACTCTGCAATACTTCACTCCACTAAATGACACACCAAATACTCCACTGTATGACACTTTACTCCAGTATAGGCCACTCCACTGCACTCCACTCTACTCTATTCCACTCTAAAACACTAGAATTTATCACACTATGCTGTACAACACTGGCCTTTACTATACTCTACAACAGTGCACCTAACAAGACTCAATTCAATGATACTCAACACTACGATTTGAAACACATTTAGAAAAGAAAATATGTAAATATAATGAAAAAACCCAAAGGATCGAGCTGTTATAATTAGGTAGACTTTTTCTATACAAACCCAACTTAAACTATACAAATATGAGTCATGAGATATTCTAAAGAAATAGTTATAAAATAAATTTCTAATTTACACACCACTAGTTATATCTTACATTTAGATTTCAAACACCACCTTCAATTTTCTATATGTAGTGCACCTCCATACATATCCGTCTTGCATCAATCACCACACTACATTAACTGTAACTTGCCCTTGCTCCATGCACTCTTTATTCCCTTCATATTATGTTACTTATAGCATCTGAAATCATAGTAGTCATAATAACACTTTTGACATCTGAAATAACATCTTTTCTCAGAACAAAGTACTTGGTAGAGAGCGTGTTCTAGTAAATGTAGAGTGATGATTGATGTGAGAAGAAAGTTCCACAGAGGTGAGAGAATCACATCATTAGGTTAGTCACTGGACTTGCTTATTCTTGGTTGTAGTTGAGATTCCTTATTCTGCTGTTGTATGGCTTTCTACTATTGTACTCTTCCTTGCATTTCCTCTTCTCTTGCATCTCCCTAAAAAAGGTTTGGCAGTTTGGTATCATGAGATATTAGGAGGAGGCATCAGATTTTAGCTGATTGTAAGTGTGGAAAAGTTTCCATAAAAAATTGATTGGTGAATTCAGCCTGTCTTGAATTTGGGGATCCTCATTTGTTCACCTTTGGAATGGGCACCCTCTTGTTTTTGTTCTCTGTTGTTCATTATCACCCACTTCACTCTGTGTCGGTGGAGATGCTTTCATTTGACAAGCTATCTGATTTGTTGTTTGTTGGTATTTTTTGGCTGGTAATCTTTTTTAGAGTTATAGTGCATTTCATTTATTGTGAACTGTTGGAGAACTTTTTGGCATTTAGAGATTTTAGACTTTGTTAGGAAGTGTTTAAATTCAGTTAAATGTTTCTTGACTACCTTAAGTTGTAATCATGATCTGTGCCTTGAGTGATGTTCACTCTACTTCATTTTGACCAGCAAGACATTCATCAAATGACAATAGGTGAGGTTGGCTTAATAGGACGTATAATGCAAGAGAAATAGCAATGGAGGGGGGCAGAACCTAGAAATGGGACATACTTATGCTAAGAGGATACACAAGATTGAGTCTACTTTTTAGAGTGAGTGCCATCCACTATTAAATGTTTAAGATCTATAAAGGAAATTATGTAAGGTAGGTCCTGGACCTCAAGATAGATAGAATTATACACTAAGGGGCACATGCATCAAAGGAAATTGCATTCGCAAATGGTGCGAATCGCAAAATACGGGCGTTTCCGAATGCAATTTCCATTTTTGGGATGCATTAACATGTTTGTATTTTCGCAATTTAAGAAATTGCACAATTGAAATTTCTTAAATTGCGAGTGCATTTAAGGAATCTCAAATTGAGATTCCTTAATTGCAATGCATCAAACTTTTAAAATTTGCGAATTCGCAAATAAGGGGAGCAAATTACCATGAAGTTGACCTTCATGGTAATTTGTGAAAACTTTGAAAAATGAACTAAAGTGCATTTTTCAAAGTTCCATTTTACACACACACATGCCCTTGGGGCATGTGAGTGTGCAAAATGTACTTCTAAGCAGATTTCAGGGGTGCAACAGGGTGTCCTTTGGACACCCCTGCACCCTTGAAATTGCATTCTTAATTTGCGAATTTCTAATGGTTAATTGCAAATTAAGAATGTCTTTCCATTCTTTCCTACGGGCCTCTAGGCCCATAGTAATGATGGGGAGGTATTCCTCAATTGTGATTCTCAATTAGAGAATCGCAATTAAGGAATTTTAAGAAATCGCTATTTTTTTAGCAATTTCTTGATGCATTGCAGTTTGCAATTCCTTAATTGCGATTCCTTATTTTTCGCAATTAAGGAATCGCAAAATGCAATATTGATGCATGTGCCAGCAGGATAACAAGAGGAGTTGGCCAGAGTGCAAGAAAAGTGGGAAGTATTTCTTTTGAGGAATAACTTAGGGGATAGGAGTAGGAAGACTGGAGGTGGCAATATATTCAGGTATCTTGAATGGAAGTAAAAAATACTAATGATCTCTCATACGTTTCTAATTATAAATGAAATACCAGTATCAGCTTAAGGATTTTACTGCCCTTGAGACACTAAGAGGTGAAAGTTTGGCCAGTGTTGGGGCACCCCTGCCAGGTTCTGTGAGAGTCCGAATATTACAATGATAGTCTATGATAAGATCATATATCACTATAAACGTCTGGGAGATGTATGTACCATTCCACAGCACAGACTCAAGAGATAAAAGAAATCATTTAGACCATGCCAAATGGTTTTGTGGTCTGCCAAAGGGCGGAAGGTATGGTCTTTACCTCCATATCAGCTGACCTTCTGTCATATTTAGAGATCCCTGCCTGCCTATCTAAGATCTCTGTGTAGTGAAAGGAACAGCTTCTATGTCTGCTCCCTTCAATGAAGGTTAAAAAAGGAAGCACCATCTTTGAAGGTTCAACTTTTCAAACATTTTGTGGGATCTAGTTTATCTAAACAACAAACAAATGGGCAATTCTGAGAAGGGGTTTTCTCCTTGTGCATAAGGGCAATGTTTTATTAGCCCTGCCGTTATCTCCATTGCCTTATGTCCAGACACAGACAGGGAAAATGTGTGAAGGATGCTACCCTCAATAGGCCTCATTGTGACTTGATAGCCTCTTGGCAGCTGAACGGCCAAGTCAGAGCTTTACTCTCGTGGAGCCAGAGTCTGCCAGATTAAACCTGTCTATAGAGAGAGGATAACCAAAGGGTTTTGTATGGTGGGTCCCTCTTTGAATTTGAGTGGTGATTTTCCACCACCAATCTCTAGGTAAGGTGCTTAGTTAAGTTATCAGAACTAAAGTATTACCTGTGAAGGGAGGGGTGAAATTGAGATAACTCAAAAGAGAAGGTAGCAAGGAAGTGAAGTTAAGCAAAGGTTTAAGGGCAAGATGTTCAGCTCTGCTGTACAAATTGCCAGGGATTCAAACAGAGTCAGGAAGAAGAGGCAGTTAGTCCCCCTACTGACGTGTAAGCTGGTGTAGATGGGCACAAGCAGACATAGACTCGCTCATATTAAGTCTTCACTATGCTGTGGCACAATTTATCCGTCACTGGTCTCTTGCAGACTAGGTGCATCGTGTGCAAGAGGAAGGAGATGGGCATTGGCATACTTGCACAGAATGGAAATGAAAGAAAATCAAGGGATTGTGGGAAAAGGAGACAAAACAGAAGATGATCACCACCAAAAGCAGGGAAGTTTGGCACTCCCCTCAGTAATCTCTGAACAAACAGAACAATACTAATATGAGGACTAATAGAACAGATACATCTGCAGCTCACTCTGGAATTGCTAATTGACTTTCGTAAGATGAAGTCAGAGTTGAAGAGCATTATGAATACTCTACCTCCACAGCATGTGTGCTTCACCCACAGAACTGTGAGCAAACACAGGAGAATCAATCTGAGGAGCTTTAGACAAATATAAGAGGTAAATCGTTTGCTCAATAAAATCCATCCATGCATATGGGATATCTGGTGGACAACACACATAATTTGTTAGAAGCCTGTGTAGAAATCATCTGGCCTCTCACATAAGGTCCAACGTGGCCAGTCTAAACACCTTTTAGACCACTATATTTTATATGATATGAAGCCTCACAATCAAGGATTGGAAAAGACCTACGTACCCACATTTAAGTCACTTTTTAAATACACTTGTCTGAGAATCCATACCAATAAACACACTCTGACTTACACGCTTGATGGTGTGCACAAGCTTTCCAGATGATTTCACCCTGGAAAGCCTAGGACTCATCCCTGGGAGAAGCTTTACACACTCAAAATCTGTATGTGAGTAAAAATATGTCAATAAAGATTTTTAAGAATATAAACTATGTCTTGCAAACTACACATGAATATACACCTGTAAAAAAGACCATTTGGACATTTTGGTCTATAAGTTACTCTTCCATTTATAAATAGCTTTGTGAATCAGACCTCACGTTTTTGGTGAGAGTACTCCTACATGACTGGATTTAAGTGTGATTTTAATTACCCCCAGGTCCCTCCTGTCCTCGTCCCCTTCATTAATAACCAATGAGATAACCTATCTCCCAGACAGAAAAAAGAAAAGCAGGAATGCTGGTACACCCCTCCCCCTCCCTACTGGGAGTATATAAGGGTACAGTACCCAGCATGCCTCCTGTTCTTTTTTCTGTCTGTGAACAGTTTTTCTGCGTGGATCCAGGAGCCTGTTGGCTCCTGGGGCTTACCTGTTGCTGGGCTTAGGGTAGGGCTGGTCTTCCCGGGTTTTCTCCTCCTGCTGGGATTGAGGAGTTTCCTGCGGCGCTTCCTGGCTGTTTCCTGTTTTCTTCGTGGGGGCTGGTTCCGGTTTTGGAGCTGGAAGTGTCCGGGCCGCGTCTCCGTTCTGCCGGGCTTTTCGGAGACGCGGCTGTGTTGGGTGATTGCTCCGGTGGTGCGGCGGCTCCTGTGTGGCTGGGGCGCTTCCTTCCGGTGTGTGCCTGACTTCCTTTGTTTGGGGCAGGAAGTCAGGCTTCTAGGTGATCAGCTGGCGGCAGTTTCGTGGCAGTGTTGCCGGTCCTTCCAGTAAGTACCGCGTAGCGGTTTTTTTCTTCCCCTTTATATACGGATGTTCGTTTTCTGTGTCCCTGCATTTGTTTCTTGCTGTGGCTGAGTGCGAGGTGCTGCTGCTTTGGCTCGTGTTGTTTTCCTTGATGTCCTGGGTCCCTCGTTGCCTGGCTTGCTTGCTGGCTTGCCTGGGGTGCGACTCCTGGTATTCCTCTGCCCTGTGTTTCCTGCTGGAATTGGTCATGGGGAAACATGCTAAGAAGAGTAGGCATATTGCTGAGTCCTCCTCTTCTTCTGCTTCGTCTTCATCTTCTCCTTCTCCCGCCCGTTCAAGACGTTGTTCCAGGGGTGGTGATGCCAGGTTGAAAGCGCTGATTAAGGAGATGTTGCTGGAGATGGGGGGGTCCCAGATCTAAGGGGTCCAAGTCCAAATCGAAGTCACGGTCTGGTGGTGCTCAGCCTCCGTCTTCTTCTTCTTCTTCTTCTTCTTCCTCTGGGTCGGAGGATGGCGGGTTGGACAGTGAATTGGTTAAGGGCAAATATGTGAATAAGAATATGTTGCCGGACTTGTTGAGCCATGTGAAGGCGAATATGGGGTTCCCTGCCGATGATGTCCCGGGTACTTCTGGGGGTTCCTTGCTTCGCCAGTTCCAGTACGCTGCCCCTGTAGTTATGCCTGTCCATCCTTGTGTGAGGAGGTTTTGGATCAGGAGTGGAAGTATCCGGATCGTATTCTGCTTCCTCGCTTCATGGCGAAACTCTATCCTCAAGGATAATCAGAGGAGGGACGAGGAAAACGTGTCCATTTATTTCCCCAAACAGTATCAGAGTTAATCAAGTGAAAAATGGACACTTGTAACAAGTCCAGACCGTTGGTTGGAAAAACTATGGTACCCTCAAAAGACCCAATGTGAATAGGTATAGCGGTATATATCGTTCCTCCGCCCCTACATTGTGGTTCGTTGGCAGTTATCATTGGGTACCATAGATAGTGTGGGTGCCTGCCTCAACCAGAGGCTCCTCTGGTCTGGGTTGCAGTGGCCAGAGAAAAAAAATTTTTGTGCAAAGAAAGATCAAAAAAATTCAAAAAAAGACTGTTAAAAATGAGATCAGCACCTAGAGAAATTTTAATGAAATGGTGAAGATCTTATAATAAAACCAATGGGTACTTGTCCTAGATCGGATTATGTGATCCAGAAGTATTCAATTACAAGGGTGTCGACATGTTTCAGCCCCCCTTGGCTCAAAGGAGTCTACGGGGCTTTCGTCAGGACGGAAAAGGACAGACAAACATGAATGTTCTACTCACACTTATTATGTGGAGTTCAATGGAAACAGCGAGGGTCAGTGTTTAAACCGCTCGAGTTTGAAAAGCCTGCAAAAGAAATTACATACAGACATATTGTGCAAGGTAATGAAACATTTGTACCATATTGCATGAATGAGAAAGGCACAGTAGTAAGCATTAGTCTTAACTACTACCACAGAGCCTAATTTAAGCTAGACACATTGTATTTCATTTCTAAACAGTAGGAGCATTCCCTGGTAGAGTAGAGGAAAGAGGGATGAGTTGAGAGCGGTTGAGAAAGCTGTAAAGATGTATGATACAGCGCCATTAAATGCGTGCGTTATGCCCGTGATGGAATGTGGCCCATCGTGCGTGCTGATTGTTGGAGAGTCTATCACCCCTATAAACTCGATGGAGACCAATACAACGAGGATATTTATGTTGCTGGTGAGGGATACGCCCTGCTTATGAGGAACGCGGAGTGCCTGACTCTAATGCGATAAAATAGTGAAAGCGCGCTCAAACAGACGTTCTAGATGAGGCACTTACCCCCTAATGCGGAGATTGTTGCTTTCATCGGGGAGGTTCAGAGCTGTAGGGAACAAGTATAAGTAGTTCAAAAATCTCTTACCTACTCGGAGAAGAATTTGGAAATACCGAGAGAGATGCGCGTTTCGCCATTACCCGCGTGTCTGCGATCCTACGCTGCTTGTGCTGACTCTGCCCCCGGACGTCAGGATAGCGTCTGTGGGAGGGTTTAAGACTACGTTTCTTTGAAGAAACTTTATTGAGTCGTTACACAGTCACCTGGATGTTAGGATCAGCGAGTGTGTGTATAACTCCTCAGAAAGAGTGTGATATTAGATTATAAGATTATAATGTTACATTATAATGCAGTACAAAATGTGGTATGTTTTGCGAGTGGGTTACTTGACCACAATCGGGTGAGAGTAAATGCAGCGACCCCTTATGGGAAGTTGTAAGATTCCACACTGGACAGATTCAGTACTGAACTTGAGATTTCTTTAGATTTATAAAGCGGTGTACAGACCTCAATTTGCAAAGATGTAAAGTAACTTCAAATTTCATGGTGTCTTTAGTGAACCGCAAATTGGTGCCAGGGCACGTTATCATTCATCGAGGGAATGTCTTCTACAAACTTACCCTAAAGACCCCATTCCAGATCTCACGACATGTGTAACTACTTTCTGCCCGTCTACCTATGAGGTCCAAAAATTGGTCAACAAGAATTGGAAAATCCTCAACACTGGGAAATTCGACTGGCCAAAACCACGTTTTGCAAATAGAAGATCCAAAAACTTACGAGACACATTGGTCCACACCCGGCCACGTAAAACATACAGTCAAGAAACCATCAGGAACGTCTCAATGTCCCCGGTCAGTGGTCACTATCCTTGTGGCAACTGCACAGCCTGTCAATTCACCACCCACTCAAAACAACTTCAACTATCTGAGACTCTAAACTGGACCCAAAAACAGCACACGAACTGTAATTCTTCCTGTGTCATCTACTTGGTCATTTGTCCATGTAAAAAACTATACATAGGTATGACGTGCCGCAAAATCAAAATCAGAATAGGGGAACATCGCAGCAACATTCGCCTGAAGAAAACCACTACTAAACTGTGTGCCCACTTTCTAGAGAAAGGACATTCCTGTGATGACATAAGATGGACGGTCATAGAGATGTTGACCGATAAAACCCATAACGCAGAAAGAATTCTGCACGAAAAAGAGCAACGGTGGGTGGACCGTTTGAAGACCAACATCACTGGGATGAATGATAACGTGCCCTGGCACCAATTTGCGGTTCACTAAAGACACCATGAAATTTGAAGTTACTTTACATCTTTGCAAATTGAGGTCTGTACACCGCTTTATAAATCTAAAGAAATCTCAAGTTCAGTACTGAATCTGTCCAGTGTGGAATCTTACAACTTCCCATAAGGGGTCGCTGCATTTACTCTCACCCGATTGTGGTCAAGTAACCCACTCGCAAAACATACCACATTTTGTACTGCATTATAATGTAACATTATAATCTTATAATCTAATATCACACTCTTTCTGAGGAGTTATACACACACTCGCTGATCCTAACATCCAGGTGACTGTGTAACGACTCAATAAAGTTTCTTCAAAGAAACGTAGTCTTAAACCCTCCCACAGACGCTATCCTGACGTCCGGGGGCAGAGTCAGCACAAGCAGCGTAGGATCGCAGACACGCGGGTAACGGCGAAACGCGCATCTCTCTCGGTATTTCCAAATTCTTCTCCGAGTAGGTAAGAGATTTTTGAACTACTTATACTTGTTCTCTACAGCTCTGAACCTCCCCGATGAAAGCAACAATCTCCGCATTAGGGGGTAAGTGCCTCATCTAGAACGTCTGTTTGAGCGCGCTTTCACTATTTTATCGCATTAGAGTCAGGCACTCTGCGTTCCTCATAAGCAGGGCGTATCCCTCACCAGCAACATAAATATCCTCGTTGTATTGGTCTCCATCGAGTTTATAGGGGTGATAGACTCTCCAACAATCAGCACGCACGATGGGCCACATTCCATCACGGGCATAACGCACGCATTTAATGGCGCTGTATCATACATCTTTACAGCTTTCTCAACCGCTCTCAACTCATCCCTCTTTCCTCTACTCTACCAGGGAATGCTCCTACTGTTTAGAAATGAAATACAATGTGTCTAGCTTAAATTAGGCTCTGTGGTAGTAGTTAAGACTAATGCTTACTACTGTGCCTTTCTCATTCATGCAATATGGTACAAATGTTTCATTACCTTGCACAATATGTCTGTATGTAATTTCTTTTGCAGGCTTTTCAAACTCGAGCGGTTTAAACACTGACCCTCGCTGTTTCCATTGAACTCCACATAATAAGTGTGAGTAGAACATTCATGTTTGTCTGTCCTTTTCCGTCCTGACGAAAGCCCCGTAGACTCCTTTGAGCCAAGGGGGGCTGAAACATGTCGACACCCTTGTAATTGAATACTTCTGGATCACATAATCCGATCTAGGACAAGTACCCATTGGTTTTATTATAAGATCTTCACCATTTCATTAAAATTTCTCTAGGTGCTGATCTCATTTTTAACAGTCTTTTTTTGAATTTTTTTGATCTTTCTTTGCACAAAATTTTTTTTTCTCTGGCCACTGCAACCCAGACCAGAGGAGCCTCTGGTTGAGGCAGGCACCCACACTATCTATGGTACCCAATGATAACTGCCAACGAACCACAATGTAGGGGCGGAGGAACGATATATACCGCTATACCTATTCACATTGGGTCTTTTGAGGGTACCATAGTTTTTCCAACCAACGGTCTGGACTTGTTACAAGTGTCCATTTTTCACTTGATTAACTCTGAAACTCTATCCTCTTCAGGATATGCGAAGGATTTGCCGGACTCTGTTCCTGTTGATTCTTTTGTAGCGAGTCTGGTGGGGCGCACTTCTTTGGCCGAGGATGCTGTGGTGCGTAATCCTGTGGACAAGAGAGTAGACACTTCCCTGCGTAAGGTGTATTCTGGATCTCACCCGGCTCTGCGGGCTGGCATCTACGGGACTTATGTGGTTCAGTCTCTGCTTTCAGACTTGAAGACTTTGTACGGTTCCATGGATAATGCCACTGACTGTTCTGATATTCTGGCTCACGTGGAACGTCAGGTGGAGTTTCTGTCTGACGTTTGATTCGATGTGGTGCGTGCCTCTGCCCTCTCGGGGGGGTGCTTGCATTGCTGCTCGTCGGAACTTGGTCCTCAAGGATTGGAAGACGGACTCAGCTCAGAAGTCTGCTGCACTGCGTTTGCCCTTTCATGGTTCCATGTTGTTTGGGGCAGAGTTGGAGGGCAGGCTTCATTGGCTTTTCAAGGAAAAGAAACATTCCTCCTCTTTCAAGCAGCCCTCGGCGGCTCCTGCTTTTTCTAAGCCTAAGCCTTTTTTTCGGCCCTCATCTCACAGGCAGTTTTCCAGGGGCCGTGGTTGTTTTCAGCCTGGTCGGGGTTGGGACAAGAAGGCAAAGTCCCCTCCTGCTAAGCCTAGTTCCTGACTGTCTTGGTAGGAGGTCGTCTTCGGTTGTTCCTTCTGGCCTGGATGTCCTCCTGTTCAGACTTGTGGGTCCTGGTGGAGTTTTCCAGCCCGCTTCCGGACTCGGGGGTCCGTACGACTCCTTGGCCGTCCTGCCCGTCCAGACGTGCGGAGCTGTCTCTGGGGGTCCAGTCTCTGTTGGACAAGGGGGCGGTTCATTTGGTTCCTCCGGGGGAGCTGGGTCGGGGGGTTTACTCCATCATTTTTCTGGTGCCCAAGGTGTCTGGAGGGTTTCGTCTTGTTCTAGATCTCAAAGCCCTGAACAAGTATGTGATGCGGATTCCATTCAAGATGGAGACCCTTCAGAGGGTGATTCCCCTGGTTCTCCAGGGTCATTTCATGTGCACTCTGGACCTCCAGGATGCCTATTATCACGTGCCTGTGCATCCGCTTTCTCATCCTTTCCTACGTTTTTGTCTTCTGGGGGTACATTACCAGTTCATGGTTCTTCCCTTCGGCCTCAGGTCAGTTCCGAGGGTGTTTACCAAGGTGGTGGCTCCGTTGGTGGCTTTCTTGCACATCCAGGAGATGATGGTTTATTCATATCTGGACGATTGGCTCCTGCATGCTCCTTCCGCGGCTCAGTTGTTGTTGGATCAGAGGTTGGTGTGTTTGGCCTTGAGGGACCATGGCTTCCTGTTGAATCTCCCCAAATGCCAGCTTCTGCCGTCTCAGGACTTGCAGTTCATCGGGGCGCGTTTCCGCACAGATTTGAATCGGGTCTTCCTGCCAGTGGCTCGTGCTGTGACCATGTGTTCCCTGGCACATCGCTTTCTGGTGGGTCGGTCCTTCCAGGTCCGTCTTTGGTTGCGTCTTCTGGGCCTGATGGCAGCCACGGTGTTCACGGTGCCTTGGGCACGTTTCCATCTTCGTCCTCTGTGGTCCTACCTGCTGGCTCGGTGGGATCCTTTGTCGGGGTACTTGTCCCTTTTGCTTCCTGTGTCCTTGTCGATCCTTCCTGCCCTGCGTTGGTGGTCTCTGTGATCCAATCTGGACAAGGGCTTGCCTCTGCAGTCTCCTCCTCCAGTGGTCCTTACGACGGATGCCAGCGCTCTGGGCTGGGAGGCGACTTTGGGGTCGGAGTGCCTTCAGGGTCGGTGGTCCCTCCTGGAGGGTCGTCGGTCTTCGAACTGGCGGGAGTTGTCTGCTGTGTGTCGGGATGTCCGGGGGTTTCGTCTCCTTCTGGTGGGCCAGCATGTGTTGGATCGGTCGGACAACTCGGTGACGGTGGTCTACTTGAAACACCAGGGCGGTATCCTTTCTTGGTCCCTGGACGAAGGTTTGTGTGGTGTCCCTTTCTGAAATTTGTAGGGCCGCCACTTGGGCTTCTGCTTATACCTTTGTTCGACATTACCGTATCCAGAATGTTCTGGGGGATGACACTAACTTTGGTTTGGGGGTTCTTCGGGCTCTGTGTTCCTGATTCCCCTTGTTTTCCTTTATGCTGTGCTGTTGTTTTCAATAAATTGCTGAATTTTTCTGTGCTGCTGTGTCCTGATGGTTTGTTGTTTGATGATGGCCGGTTGCTGCTTGGGTATTCCCATTGGTTATTAATGAAGGGGACGAGGACAGGAGGGACCTGGGGGTAATGTCCTATTACTTACCAGCAATCTTCATTACTCCGGGTCCCGTTGTCCTCGTCCCCTTCATTACATCCCTCCTTCCCTTCCAGACTTTCCGGCCCTCATCTTGGGCTTGGTGGTTCAGAAGGCATGCTGGGCACTGTACCCTTATATACTCCCAGTAGGAAGGGGGAGGGGTGTACCAGCATTCCTGCTTTTCTTTTTTCTGTCTGGGAGATAGGTTATCTCATTGGTTATTAATGAAGGAAACGAGGACAACGGGACCCGGAGTAATGAAGATTACTGGTAAGTAATAGGACATTACCCATGGGGAAATACCCTTTCAAATTTAGGCACATAATTTCAAGCCATGAACGTTATGGTACAAAATCATTTAGAAGACATGCTATTTTGATTCATAAACATATATCCTTCATTGGCATACATTTATGACCTTTAAAGGCTCACAATAGCGCCAGATTTAAAGCAGAATTCCATGTGTTATCCTGCATCTGACATGCAAATAAGCTTCTGTCAAAAATGAATTTGAGCCGTAACGCCATTGCTCACCTTTTAAGATGAGGAGCACTGTAGTTCAGTTGGGGTACGAGGATCTGTGCAGGTTTTGAATCAACATGTGCATACACATATGCTTGTAGTTTTGTGGATTGAGTAAGGAACGCTTTGCCTGGCCCATCCTACTATCGGAACACAGATACCACTGTGGCAAATGGCACCCAGAATTTATTGCCAACTAAGGAGTAGAAAAAGAAATGTCACCATTCTTCGTCGCTGAAGTATAAATTCTGTAATGTTTATGTATTTACAATTTGGCTGAAGTATGCGTACACCATACCTTTTAACTGGCAGGAGATCAGCAAATCATTGGCATGTCTTCCTAAAAAACTGTGGTTTACAAACCCATACCCAGAGTATGTTTTCTCTATATGCATTTGTTTATGTATTTATAAAATAGTTAATGTACTCTGTGCCATTCCTTCATTTAACTCAAGTTTTGAGGTACCATTGAGAGGGCCATTCAAAGATACACTGGAACAATAGACCTATTTTTGGAAATTAACTAGTGCGGATACGAGGAAAACAGGCAGACCTCTGGCTTCAGTCATCACAAGTGAGTTTCAGGCAGAAGTCTAGCTCTGGTCACAACAGCCTAGTATCTTTGAAATATAGAGCGAATATTCCAGAACTGAGATGCAAAATTCAAGCTATTTAACTGGATCCTCAGGAGCGAAGTCTGGAGCCCCCATTATAAAAATCCACTACCAAGCAAAATGTATTGACTGCTTGGTAAGGTCCTCTTCTAATATTTTGAGTGAAGGGAATTTTTATTTAAAACACAGACCCCTTACACCATTAGGGATGTTTTAATAGGATTTATGAAGAAATCGAAATCATACAGGTTTCATCCACTGTCAAACCTAGTTCAATCTATTCCTCTTGGTTTATGTCTGTCATAACATACCTGTAGTTGGTGATTTCATTTGGTGTTTTTGAGGGTGCATTTTTTTTTATCACAGAAAGGAATTTTCGTATTGGCAAAGGCTGATGAGCCTGAAACCCACTGTCAGCGCTTCTCTTTTTTTAGATTCATACAAATTCATCATTTTTGGTCTAGATTTGTAATAGGAGATGGCACACTAGCAGATGATCTAGGCAAAGCCTATTTTAGTTCCAAGAAACAGTGCATGGTGAATTGGTACAGATTACGCCACCCCAAAAGAAGTGAGGCGCTGATTTCAGGATTACTAATGTCAAGGAAATCCTCAACAGGTTGAAGACTAGCTACATTTCAGTGTCAGTTCTTTAATCAATTTGGTTACAAGGCTGTACGAGCTGCCAATTTAAGGAGAAGGTTTTTTTTATCAGCAAATGGATGCCATACTATACCACAGCCAAAATGTATAAAATGTACCCAGGGGTAGAATCCAAAGGCGTCATATGTAATCATGTTCACGGGGATTGGCTCCAGATGTTTATGTGCATTCATCTAACAAAATTCTGGCAGAAAATGTTTGCTGAACTTAGCCAAAGATTTTAAAATCTATGTTTTTCCAGATGTATATGGGGAATCATTTCACATTACGATTTCTCATCTAGAAATGACATTTGGGCAGCACCACTTCGTTTTTATTTTCACATTAGTGGCAAGACCACTGATTCTGGTGAATTGCAAATCAGATATAGTCACCTCAGTATCTCAGGGGGTTCTCAGGATGCAAAGAGTTCATACTCATGACATAACCTTTGCAAAAAGAATGGGGTCCACAATTAAAGTGAATAGAGTATGGAAACATTGGGAGAACTAGGGAAGAATAGTCTATGAAGTATATAAAGGTATATAAAGAAGTTTTCAATGTAACATAATTGGGTAAAATCATGTCAAGGTCAATGTTTTTCGAAAGAATTTATAGTCTGAATGGCTTGATCTGTATTTTCTATATCATATTTGGGGCCAGATGTAGGTCGCCAAATACCGGTCGGTAACGGCCGATTTCCGCTGTTACCGACCGGTATTTGGCTTTTGAGATGTAGGTGGGTCTGAATTTACAGAATCGGTATATTTACCGATTCGGTAAATTTACCACTTCGGTATTTTACCGAATCGGTAAATATACCGATTCTGTAAATCCATATGTAGGTGACACTCCTAAGAGTGCCACAGGCCCTTAAGAGTTGGTATTTTACCACCCAATCCTATTGGGTGGTAAAATACCGAATTCAGGTGTGCATGCACATCTGTGCATGCACACATGTGCCATGTGACACACAGACATGCCCTTAGGGCATGTATGTGTGCCACATGGTACACATGCCTGTACTTGGGGTGCTAGAGGGTGTCAAAGTGACACCCCCTGCACCCTTGCAGGATTCGGTATTTACCGAATCTGTAAATACCGATTCGGTATTTCACATTTATTCCTATGGGCTTTAAGGCCCATAGGAATCAATGTGAAATACCGAATCGGTATTTACAGATTCGGTAAATACCGACTCTTACAGAATCGGTTATTTTTTACCTACATCTGCCTCCTTCCTATTTACCGACTTTTAAATACCGATTCGGTATGAGTCGGTATTTAGGAGTCGGTAAATAGGAATTACCTACATCGGGCCCTTGGTGTCTAAAAACTGTGCTGCTACATCTAAAAAAAAAGAATGTACCAGAACTGAGTGGGTGCAGCTTAGAAGGGATCTACCTCAATGTCAACTGTCATTTTGATTCCTCCCATAATGCTATGCTTGGGAGGTTGGACCGCCAGTAGACTGCTCCAGTCAAGGGTGCAAAACATTTTAGAATTGGTCTGGGACTCCCAACTTCTAAAACTCATACCTCCTTTTTTAACTCCCTGCACAGAATGGAAACTTCAAGAAAAAGAAGAGTAACAGAAGAAGAAAGACAACCCACACTTTTGATAAACATTTCTTTGAAGTGAAAGGATACTCTCAAATTGTTCATTTGGATCCTTTCTCAAGCGCTAACAATGCTAGTTCCTCTTCTCTAACTTAGGGGCCCATTATGATCGCGGACGGACTTAAGTCGGTCCGCGATCACAGAGGAGGAGGGAACCTCCGCATGGGCATGCGGAGTTCCCTCCTGTCCAATTAGGATGTGACCACCACCCTGGCGGCCACATCCTCCATTTGTAACATTGCGGTGGGTGCGGCTTCAAGCTGCACCCGCCGCAATGTTACAAATGCATACATTGCATTTGTATGCAGAAAGCGGCAGGCACCGCGCGGTGCCTGCCGATTTCTGCATACAAATGCAGGGGGGTACCATAGGTACCCCCCATGTGCACCCCCCACCCCCCTTTCACCCAGGGGGCCCGCTACGGGCCCCCGAGATGAAGATCCACATGCTTTTCCTCGGCGGAGAAGCCGCCGCGGAAAAGCATGTTTTCACAGCCATCCTAATATGTCTGGCGGTGTCTGAGAGACACCGCCACCATATTAGGCCTTTTCCGCCGCGGTTGTCAGCCAACCGCGGCGGAAAAGCGGCGGACTAAAACCAGGACCCACCAGCCATCCTAATGTGGCGGTGGGTCTTTGGTGGGTCCGCAGAGGATTTTCCGCATCCTTCGGGCCGGTGGTGGTTTCCGCCGGCCCGGAGCATGCGGAAATTCCTCCATCGTAATCTGCCCCCAAGAGTCAAAAGATATTAGACTTGCTGGAGACCCTGAAATAAGGGGCCCTTCACACTTCTTTGGACTGGTCCTAGTTATGGCTGAGGTTGAATTCAATGGACCTCTCTAACTACTGCACCAAGGCACATGCAAATGGCTGAAGTCTTTGGGCACTAGAGGTGTGTACAAAGGGAGACTGGTTAAATTGAAGACCATAGGGTGTTGCTGTAAGAAGACCCCAAGTCAGGAGATTACTAAGGTATAGACTAGATGGCATGAGGTCCGAGCAGCTGCTGCCAAAGATGAAGCAGCAGTGACAAGTGTTGTAAAAAACCATCACTGAGTCATCCAGAAAAAATATCTAAACTATCAAGACAAGGAGACCCTTCTTGGTTGCTGCACCAAGCTACCAAGAAGAAATGTGGCCTGGAGGCATACACAGTGACCAAGCTCAATTGGTTCTACTAGGGAAAAGGGTGTTCCATAAGGGAAGTGCCAAGAAGGCAGAACTTCAGAAAGCCTTAAGAGCATAGGCAGCAATCTCACAAAGCTGCAGTGGTGGGGCTACGCTGTCCGATGTGTGGATCTCTGAAGGCAGAGTTCTGGTTCTGATGTGATTTAACAATTTTATTCCTGCAACCAGCTCAATTGCACCAGTTCTGCTACACACAGACAGGAGATTCCTCAAAATCCAGGTAGCAACTATCTGCGCCACTTCGAGTGAGCCAGGCACAGGAGCAGGGGTAAAGGCTTTGATATCTCTTAGTCTAAAAAAGCATGAAGCAAGTCTATAAGTCCATAGAGATCACTTGGAATGAAGGCAGAGTCCAGCTCTCCTTCAGCATAGTCAGAGACTAGCAGGCAGCAGGGCAGCAAACAGAAAAGCAGGCCTTCCAGATCAGCAGGCGAGTTGAGACCTTTAAGCAGCACAGCAGTTCCTCTAGCAGAACTAAGTTTCAAGTCCAGAAGTGTGTGATGTGTTGGGGTCAGAGACCCAGTACTTATAAGCTAATGTGTCTTTGATATTGTGGTGACATCAACGCAGTTCTTAGAAGTGCTAAAGTGTCTCTCTCTGTCCAGTCCTGTCTGCCAGGTTATCTGTGGTAGGTAAGCAGTCCTTTTTGAGGGGACAGGACACTGCATATTGAAGTGAAGTATTAGCCTATCCCTTCAATCATGCCCACGCAAGGCCATCAATGCAAATGTATATAGATGGGCACTCAGACACACCTATCCTTCCTGTGTTGTGGATGTGTAGAGGAAATGCGAGTGTAGGTTTTACTCACCACAGACATGCATTAGAGACAGGCTGTCAGGCACACAGAGCAGTACGTTCAGAGAAATGTCCACTCTATAAAAGGGTCATTTCTGAACCAGTAATGCTAAATCACACTTCACCAGTAAGGAGGATTCATCATTACTTTTCTAAACATAGAAACCTGAAAAAGCTATGCCTCACTGATCAGGAATTACAGCTTAAAAATGTATTAAGGAATTCCCAGTGCTTGCTTATGAGAGGAGTAGACATCACAGTAGTGGAAAATGAAATAGACTGTTTGTCACTACCAGGACGTGCCTTAACTTTTGCTTACACGCTACCTTAGGGGTGACGTAAATATAATAAAAGGGGAGGTTAATGATTTGCAAGTAGTTTTAAATGCCAAGTCGAAGTGGCAGTAAACTGCATAGAGCGGCCCTGCAATGGTAGGCATGCAACGCTTGAAAGGCTACTAATGCAGTAGCACAATCAGTGCTTAAGGCCCACTAAATTGATTTACTAACCCTGGGTATATGGTATATCACTTTACAAGGGACTCACCAGTAAATCTATTATACCAATCAGGTATACACCAATGCCTCCATGTTTAGGGGTGAAGAACACACACTTTAGCACTGGTTAGCAGTAGTAAAGTGCCGAGAGTCCTAACAGAAGAAAAAGAGGAGGAGGAAGGCAAGAAATTTGGGGTGATCCTTCAGAGGGGGCCATTTTCTAACTGTGCATACTTCAAATTTGACTGCAGCTGTTCACCAAAGTTGGTGCATATAGTACTAAATATCACTAGACACATGCATGTGTTCCTGGATCTCATCCTCATTCCGTGGAGGGCGGTGAAATTTCATATGAGGGTGCTAGAAATGCTGTTTACATCTTCAGAGTTCATAGTACCACTCACAGGCACACAGTTATTTCTCCAAAGCTTGTCAGTTTGCTGGCTTAACAGAGCCTTTTAAACAGAAGGGGGATTGGGAGCACCCTGCCTTACATCCCACCACAGTTTGTCCCTTTGCATTATAGTAAATCTGGTATACAATTAGAGCTTACTTCAAGTTTGATTGCTAAAAAAATGGGACTCAGGGGAAAAAGGACTTTAGAAAAATCAAAGATGTCAGAACAGGGAGAATTGAAAACGGCTCAAAAGTATAGAGTTGCAGTGAACAAGGAGTTACTATATGGTACTGCACATAAACTAGTCCTATCCTCACCGCTAATCACCAATATTATATATGGGATTTCTGGTTGGCTGCTGAATGCAACCAGGCCAAGCAGTAACCACCACACTAGTCAGAGTAAGCTACTTTCACCAACGTTGGTGCTGATAGTGCTGTATATCTCTAAACACATATATGTGTTTCTGGTTTTTGTCCATCAGTAGAGACCAGTGAAATGTCATCTCAGGTTGCTGGAAACACTGCCTAAGTCTTCACAGTTCACTGTACCATTCAAAGACACATAGGTGCATCCCCGAAGCTCATCTGTTTGCTGGCTCAAGTGAGCCAATTGAATACATGTGGGGTTGGGAGCACACTGCTCTATATCCCAGTACAGTTCGCGCGTTTGAATGATGGTAAATGCGGCACACAATTAGCGCTTACCTCAAAGTTACATGTAGTTTTTCACTCATTTTGGTGAAAAACTACAGTCAAATTTGAAGTAAGCGCTAATTATGTACCAAATTTATCACTCTGATGAAGGACACAATCCCCCAAAAACATACTTTTCTAGAGATATACAGCACTATTTGCACCAAATTCGGTGAAAAACTACAGCTAGATTTGAAGTAAGTGCTTATTGTGTACCACATTTACCATATTGCACATGGGTGAGCTGTGCTGTGTTGAGAGGCAGTGTGATCCCTATCCCCCTCCGGTTTAGAAGGGTACTTTGAGAAAGCATGCTGACGAGCTTTGAGACACACCTGTGTACAAAACCACTTAGTCAGATTATTAAATCGCAAAGCCACCTTGTGGGGATCTGAGTGTATCCAGATATCTGGAGTAACGCAACGAAGCAAAAATCACTGTGGTGTGTGACTCTGCCCTGGGAATGCATTCCATGGGTGCTGCTGGACTGTTCCCACACACCCCCCATGGTTTTTTATGCATTCCCATATTTACAAAAACTGGCAAACCAGGGAATTCCCCAAAATCTAACACCTTCTCAGGGGGGATGTAACAGAAAGAAATATCTCTATTTCTTCATGTTTCAGAATTCAGCACACATAGAAAGAGGAATGTGCCTCCCAGGAGTGTATTTTGTTCAGAAAGGTGACCCTTCCTGTACAAAAACAATACAGAATGCAACACAGGCACTCTTGCACCAGGGTGCTTATGGTAGGCGCTGGGTGCGCAAAAAGGCACAAGCGCTTGGGAAAGGAAAGGAATGCAACTTATTGCCTTAAATACGGCACATTCCAGCCCCTTTCTTGTCAGGCAGTCCAGCAAGGTGACTTGCTGCGCTGCACTGTGAGACTTTCTCATAAATGAGCCCCTTGGCTTTTTTTAGCTGATAAATGTCTCTAAACGTTCCAATATGGAGATAGAGCATGTGTTTCAGACATTTCTTGAAAGCGTACATAAAGTGTGCCTTTCACTTTCTAATATGTGTAAATCGTGCTATTACTTCCCAATCCCCATTTGAAGGCTTATAAAGATGAGGAGATGGTGTTTCGCGAAGAATTGAACCTTTGAAGAAATCATTAAACTGGCAGAGAATGCCTTTAAGAGTCACGCAGCATCGGTCTTCCTTTAAAGGGTGCAGGCTGCTGCAGAAATGCTTCCCTTTGAGAAAACACAGTTTCAATTACAAGTCACAATTTAAGGTCAGCAACCATGGTTCAATAATTTTATTTCATTTATTTGTGTCAATTTAATGCTGAAAAGGCATCAGCAAGGCCAAAATTGCATGTTCTTGGGAGAAGAAATGCAGCCGGTGCACACGCAGAATTTTAGACTTCAACAAAAATTAACTTGCCTCTTATTTATTAAATGTGTTTTTTTCTGCATAAACAATCACGTTTTGAGTAAATCATGATTTGTTATTTTAAGGATGATTCTAGGATGAAGATTTGGGAGGACAGGTATTGAGAATCCGAACACGGACATGCCTAATATGTATTTGTTAAAATATTTGTTCTAATTGATATTGCTCGCGCCAGGCAGCTAGTACATCTGTTCTTTATTTGTATCAAAATTATTATAAGCGAAAAATGAAAAAATATATTTTTCCTCACTTGCGTATAAAAATGCCTTATATAACCATGCATGCTCTTTAATAGGGATGAGAGCCAGACAACGAAGCAATATTAAATTTAAAATGAGAACATAATTCATAGTGGAATAATGGAAAAGAAAATAACTTGTGGGTGCAGGGGTAGGGTTGCTATGCTCACAGAGCAGGGCAGGGAAGGGAAGGAGTGGTTTGCCCAACTCTATGTACGCAATGACTGTTTGGCCGTCCCTCGTTTCCTTCTGGGGCCATTCAAACAGTCATGCGCACTTCATATGTTCTCCAAGCTGCCTTACAGCCTGCACGGAGAACATGGCCAGGCTCAGACCAATCACAACGCTAGCCAGGGGAGCATGGGGGCTTACCAATCACAACGCTTCATTGCAGAGATGTGATTGGTCAGCGGAGCTGGGGTGCTTCGTCAGAGTCCTGCGGAGGAGAGGCTCCGTGGCATAAAAGTAAGTTATTTATATTGTGGTACTGGGTTTTTCAGAACCGGTACCGAACCGGTAACCCAGTGGTGTCAGGGTACACCCTAAGACCTCGAGTACTTCTAGGTGAAGTCAAAGATCGAATTTATTGGCTGCAACCAAGTAACGGGCGTCCTAGAAGAACAACAACACAGTGTGCATATTCTCAGGAGACTGATCAATCTTACAAAGCCAGGCTTCTCTTTTTATACAAAATATTATGCTTCAGGCAAACATTCTTGGATTTACAGTAGACCATTCACATATTTTCACTACAAAGAAAAAGCAGAGTCATGATGACAAGCCCACATTCCAATTTGTTCAGCCCACAATAAATTACCCGGCAAGGCCCAACATTTTCATCAGATATCGGTGTACCCCCAATAAAAACGGGCACCTCCTCATCATAAAGCAAGTGAGAGAAAAGAGCAAGGACAGGTGTGAGCAAGATTAGGCAGGGTGTGTGTGCGATGAAAAGGGTTTATGGCATGTTGTGCCTTGATGCTATCTCGTTCGGCCACTGGGAGAGGAACTGACCAAACAGGTTCGGCCTGGGGCAATGGTCTCAGCTTGCCCAGGTCAGAGAGAAGTCAATTAAGGCGTACATTTCCTTTGGAATCATATTTAGCTGTATTATAAGCCTATGTGAGGGCAACTCTCAAAATGGCTGCTGTGCACAAAATGAAAGCCAAGGGTTCAGGACGAAAATCACGATTTCGAGGTGAAATTGTTACTGGAATATGACGAAAATGCTTGTACATAGTGTACTAGCCATTTTCGGTCTTTTGATACCAAAATCGTCATGCTACGACAAAGTTTATTGCACAAGTCCAGAATTTTCAGAACTACAAACCCTCCTTTTGCCCTTACATAGGCAATTAACCTATTCTCATGCTAATCTGAGTCCAGGTCTATATTCCTAAAGTCATTGAGATGTTGCTGTAACATCATCCTAGTACTTAGCTCGTCTCTTGATACAGGTTTCCTTACACATGATGTAGCATAGAGGCCACATATTGCGGGAGCACACTGCACGCACGGACAAAACAGGAAAAGAATGGCTAAGACCATCCCAATGACCATCAGAATTTTCCATCCCCAGGCGGATATCAGTTCCCAGAACCATCCCATTAACGACCAATCTCCTTTATCCACATGAATAGATTCGGAAATCTTATGTAGTTTGGAGATGGCCTGGTACACTGTTGGAGCGTTATCCGGAATGAAAACACAGCAACTCGATTGGATCAGTTTACATACCCCACCTCGGTCTGCAAGTATGACATCTAATGCGAACCTGTTCTGAAGGGTCATAAGACGATCCGACTGGAGCTCAGCAGTCAAGTTACTAAGGGCACCGGCTGTTTCAACCACGGTGGATTCAACCGCCCTTGTCAATTGCCTTATGTTCCTGCTGTTACCCATGGGTCCCCAGAACGGCAGAAAACCCTTTACGAAGTCCCCAAATTCTTGTCCTGCAGTGTCTTCTTCGCTGAAGACACCTCTAACTATCCTTGTCTTGTGGTAATCTGCCGCCGCTGTGTAGGTGGGAGGCAGCAGAAACGAAACAAAACATGTGCCCGAAAAGTCAGGGGGCAACCATGTATAGGCTCTATCATGGCAGATGAAATAGGTACCCTTAGCTGCTAAGAACGGAGGGGAAGTCTGAGATGCAAAAACATATGTTTCAGTGCAGAAGCTTTTCCCTAGCTGAGCTCTGGGATTCTTGCCAGTACCTTGCAGACACAGGTGACCCTGATGGGGTACAATCCAAATCAAGGAAGATCTCTTAGCTTGCTGTTTCTCACTCAGAGTAGCTCCATATCCGGTCACGTTCCATCCTATGTATACTAGTGTCTCATCTCTAGGGATAGTCTCGTAGGAAATATCTTCCTTAATCATGTCTACTATACCCTTAACTAGAGCACTATTCTTAGGATTGTCTTCCACAGAACGTAGGGGGTAGACTTCATGTGCATAGATGAACATTGTTCTGTATGCCCACACAGAACCATTGTGGCTGAATGGCAGGACCAGATAGGGAATACCCTTATCCGTTGTGTGAGGCATAAGACCACACACCCAACAGTTAGTTGTGTTCATTACTAGTTGGTGTTGGTGCAAAAGCTGAACAAAGGAGTTATTAATAAACTCTAATCTCCTAGTGGATTCGTGTTCAGGAAGGGGTTGAAAAGAGTGTGGGGAACCAGTAGAAGGAGGAGGTATGGGCGGTGTAGTGTGTGCAAATGTTACTCGAAAAGAGAATAAAACATAACCTATTAAAAATATCATCACACTGAACAACATGAAAATGCACAATATCAAAAAGCTTTTCTTTGTCATCATTTTACATATTCTGTTTTTAAAGTTCGTTTCCTTGGCAGGTCTGTCCATCTCGAAAAACTCCATCCTCTATACAATGCTGCCCGCGATGGGAGGTTGTTTCTGCTAAGGAATGCTTCTGTCAGTCTAGGGCAACTCCCTTAGACCAACCAGAACTGTCGACCTAACGTCGTCAGCTGCACCCCAAAGACTTTGGGCAATCGCGGCCCTAGCAGCGGAACCCGGATGGCGGTTCGAAAAACAAAAATAAGCAAGTTTCTCAGATGGGAGAGCTGCACTTTCAAAAATAGCGAAAAAGGAATTTTTTTTGTTTATTTGTCCATAGGTCTCGGTCTCAAATTATAAAGTTTTCTCCCAGGTACTGTTTGGTCTTGGAAAAGGAGTTCAGGCTCTGTAGTGTCCAATCGAATTGACGGTAATACAGCTGGTTACAAAATGTTGTCACTCTCCTTTTCAGTAAGTGTTCCTTTTACACGTGCATCACTGAAAGGCAGAAAACATGGCACGGTTTCAGTCTCCGAGTCGGCGACACCCTCCTGGACCCACCGGTCGTACGGCAGAGGTAAAGGCACCCTCTTGCAGTGTACGCCGTGGATCCAGTGCTTCTTGCCTTCTACACGAACAACTGATCTCGTTGAAAGAAGGACGAGGTGTGGGCCGGTCCACTTGGGCTGGTCGTTCTTTGTTCGCTGAAAGTTCTTCACCAGAACCCAGGATCCAGGATCGATCTGATGTCCTGGAGCTTCAGAGACCTGAGGGAGAGTATCATGCACCTGTTGGTGTAAAACACGCAATTTAGCCGTCAATTCGTACAAATAGTCAAGCAAAACAGGGTGTTCAATTTCACTAAATTTTGTGGGCCTTGGCACTCCCCATATGTTGGCCGGGCGGCCAAAAACTATCTCATATGGACTAAGTCCCACTCGCGAATGCACAGTCATTCTGGTGGATAGGAGTGCTAGGGGTAGAGCGTCAGGCCATTTAAGACCAGAGCTCGCTTGAATTTTGGCCAATTTAAGTTTCAATGTACCATTGTAGCATTCTACTAGTCCAGCTGATTGGGGGTGATTGGCAGCGTGAAATTTCTGGTGAATGCCTAGCCCTTCACATACTTTCTTCATCACTCGACCCACAAATTCACTTCCATTGTCACTCCAGACCATTCTAGGCATTCCGAATCTGGGGAAGAACTCTTTCACAAGGGCTTTAGCTGTGGATAAGGCAGTGTTGTCTTTTAGGGGGTAGGCTTCCACCCATCTTGAAAAGGCACAAACAACAACGAGTACGTATTTTAAATTGTTGCACCTTTCCATGTGGATGAAATCTAGTTGCAAAACCTTGAACGGATACGTAGGAGGTGCAAAATGACCAGCTGGAGTTGGGGTTCCCCTACCAGGATTGTATTTCAGACACACCATGCAATTCTTGACCACATTCTCTGCACACTTAAGAATTCCAGCATTTTGCCATACTGGAGCCAACAACTTACAAATCCCTTTCACACTGATGTGAGCCATTCCATGGGCCATTGTAACCACTGCAAGCACATACGCATCGGGTAACAACCATCTCTGATGCTCTGACAATTCAACCCAACAACCATTTGTATCCAATTTACCCGTACTTTCTCTCCACACACTCAGTTCTTTCTCTGTAGCTTCAGCTTGAATAGATTTCGCACTCTCTATCGTGTCTTCACACATTCCAACGTCACCAACCCATCTTGCAGGGCCTGCAACATACATTCGGCTCATCGGTATACACCCGTTACGACGCAACTTTTACTCCGCACTACCATTACAACGCGGGCATTACAACGCATGACATTACAACGCATTGCGCTGGGGGGCGCTCTAGGATAAGAGGTAAGTTTAATTTACTATCCAACACCTTCCCTAGGGTCCACGGGGACTGGAGTTAGAATAGTAAATTATACTTACCACTATCCAGCACCCCAAAGCGCTATGCGTTGTAACGGTATTCGTTGTAAATACCGCGTTGTAATGGTACGCGGAGTAAAAGTATGCGTTGTAACGTCATACATCCGGCTCATCACATTCCTTGCAGTTTCTTTTGCTATTTCGTCAGCGAATGCATTACCACGACCAACATCATCAGTCACTTTCTTGTGCGCACTACATTTCACAATCGCAACTTGCAGGGGCAAAGTCAGTGACTCAAGAAGCTCATTCACCAACTGACCATGCTGTATCTTAGCTCCATGCGAAGTCAGGAACCCACGTTCTTCCCACAATCGTCCACAACTGTGAGCCACACCAAATGCATACTGGCTGTCGGTATAGATGGTCACTTTCATTCCTTTTGACAACACACATGCTCTCGTAAGTGCAATCAATTCTGCTGCTTGAGCTGAATTATGTGGGATACGTGCAGCTTCAACAATTGTATGTAAAGTCGTGACAGCATATGCTGCAGTCGTATCACCATTTGGAAGCTTGAAGCATGAACCATCCACCCATAATGTACCATCACATTCAGCAAGAGGAGTATCCTGGAGGTCTATTCTCCCTTTTGTTTCTTCTTCTGTTCTAAGAAAACAATCATGCTGTTCTGAATCATCTAACTCTGTTACAATTGGCAACAACGTAGCTGGGTTAAGTGTGTTGCATCTTTTTATGTGCACATGACTCGCTAACAATGTCAACTCGTAACCTGACAATCGAGCACTAGTTAAGTGCTGTGTCTTGGTTCTGTTTAACAACGTGTCCACTGCATGTGGAACCATCACAATTAACGTGTTATTCATCACTAAACCAGCAGACTGTCGAATAGAAACAGCTGCTGCCGCTGTTGCTCTTAAACAACTCGGCAATGCTTTAGCTACCGGATCCAAAGTCGACGAAAAATATGCACATGGATGCTGCTTATCTCCAAACAACTGTGTCAACACTGACAATGCACAACCTTCTTTCTCATGGACATACAATGTAAAGGACTTACTGTAGTCAGGAGTACCCAACACAGGGGCCGAACATAATGCTGTGCGCAATTCAGAAAAACTTTTCTGACACTCTTCAGAACATGGGACGGGATTCGGTGTATCTTTATACGTTAATGCCACCAAAGGCTTGGCCAATAACGAAAAATTCGGTATCCATTGTCTGCAATATGATGTAATGCCCAAGAAAGCACGCACTTCTCTCTGTGTTCTTGGCACACTCAATTTCGCTATTGCCTGAATTCTTTCTGGGGTCAGTTTCCTTCCCTCCTTCGATAAGAGATGACCTAAGTAGGTCACTTCTTGTCGACAATATTGCAATTTTGAGAGAGACACTTTGTGATGCAGATCACACAAATGACGTAACAATGACAACGTGGCTTCTTTACAGATTTCCTCAGTATCTGCAGCAACAAGCAAATCATCAACATACTGAATGAGGGTAGCGCCATCAGGTAAAACAATCGTATCAAGCTGTGTTTTTAGAGCTTCACTATATATCGATGGACTTTCACAGTAGCCCTGTGGAGCTCGTTTAAAACGGAAGCTTCGACCTCCTAAACTGAAGCCGAAAATATCCCTACTCTCCTCTGCAATCGGGATGCTGAAGAAAGCATTCTTCAAGTCAATCACCGAGAACCAGGTGGCAGAAGCTGGAATCATAGTCAATAGGGCAGTAATGTCAGGTACAACTGGAAATTGTGGCACAACTAAGTTATTCACCTCTCTAAGATCAATCACAAATCGGTACACAGGTGGCTGAGAAGGGTCAGTTTGTTTCAAAACAGGCAGAACAGGACTATTGCAAACGTTGCCTCTTGTCTCTTCAATCACATCTTTTTCAATCAGTGCATAAATGATCGCTAGAAAGGCTTTTTCACCTTCACTAGAGATTTTTTATTGGGGAATTCGTGGCATTTTAACATTGGCTTTCAATGTTACAACATATGGCGGTATTTCCAAAAGACCCACATCATTAGGACCAGTAGCCCAAAGAATATTAGGGAGAGATGACAATTCTGTTGGAGGTTTATCCCTTGACAAATACATTGGAGAAATCACTTTCTTACCCAGCGTAAGTTGTACTCCTGAAGGAGAACAGTACAAAGTCGCATACAATCTTTTTAACAGATCCAATCCTAGCAAGTTTTCACCACAACCTGTTGTTAAAATAAGGGGTGCTTCCAATTCACAAGGTCCAACAGAAAGGGACAAAGGGTCAGAAATCGGGTTTCTAACTGGGGCGCCAGAAAAACCTACTGATACATTTGTTTCGCGAGACAAAGGTGTGCCAGGGAGTTTGGAGTGCATAATAGAACTCTTTGTAGCACCAGTATCCAACAGAAAAGGCTCTGACACACCTGATGTAATCACCTCAACATAAGGTCCACTCTGATCTACTGGAACTGAAACAACTGCCTCTCTTTGTCTATGGCTGTCCTAGCAATCATTACCTTCCACCTGCTCATCTTCTGCATAGTAATCATCAGCGTAGTACTGAGCTGTCCTACCAGACGCGTTATTCTGCTGATCAAACCTATTCATTGAATTCTGAGGCGGAAAGGACCGAGCGTTCTGGGGGAAATTTCCACGTCCTCCTCCTCTTGGAGCTTGTTGAACACCTCGACCTCGTGCACCTGAAACACCATTTGCGCGCTGTAACAAAACAGGGCAACTATACTTGAAATGACCCTCTTCCTTACAATACGAACATTGATTGGGACCTACAGGGACACGTGGTTGAGTATACTTGACTCTTTGAGAGTTCCTCTGAAACTGTTGAGGCTGCTGATAGTTATTCTGATAGTTACTCTGAGCACCACTATTTTGACCACCACATGGCGGGTACGCTTGCTGTAACAGAACCTTTGTTTTCAACTCTTTAGTTTTCTTCTCTGCTCTATCTTTCTCATCTTTATCTCGATTTTCGTAATATTGTGCAGTAGCCAATATCTGTGCTGAAGAGGAAACTGCCCAAGAACTCTCTGAATCTTTTAACTTATTACACAACTCGGGAAGCAGATTGTGCACAAATTTATCGACCAACAACCGCTGACCACCTTCTGTGCTCATATCTTGACCACTGTGGTCGACAAATGTTTCTTCAAACCTGGTGAAGAAATCTGACACCGTTTCATCTTTCTTCTGCTTACACGCAGACAATTTATCCCAATTCACATGCATTGCAGGCAATATAGTTTTCATGTAATCAATGATCTTACCAGGAAGTTCTGTTACTAAAGGCTCAGGTTTAGCACCACCAACTTGTCGGGCATCCGCAGCAGCAATATTAGCCCTTGAGTCACCTAACTCCTGATCATGATCTGCATGGCAAATCTTTCCCCATAAAGGCTGTGGAACAACATTCCCAAACAACATGTCTATGCCAGCTAAATTCATGATGCATGACCCTGCAGTCTGTGACAATTCCTTGTAATACCCTGCAGGATTTTTACGGGGATCAGGTAATGTCTGCTTTAGGGCCAAAACTTCAGCTCGCTTCCATGGAACATGTACCCACACACGCTGAAAGAGTGGCAGAATAATTGGATTAGCATTCGCATCCCCATCTCTCCAAACGGGGGGAACTTCTCTCATGGGATACTGTCTCCCCTTCTTCTTAACAGAGGAATCAGACTCAAACAACAACCTAGAAACACCTTCAGTCCTAAGCGACAACAACGTCGCAACTGCTTTCTCAACATCTGAACCCAGAATTGTGCCTTTTGAAAACTCAAACCGTACATGGCTCAACTCGGGCGGATTAGAGTCCAAATCATTGTCCTCTAAATCTTCACACAGAAAAGCACACATTTTTTCAAAAACCTATCTCTGCTTTGATGCTTCCCACTGATGGAAGACATCCATAACAGATTTTAGATCATATTCCATCGGGTCAGTCACCCATCTATGTGCCAAATGATTCAACGTTTCCTTCTCCCTAGAATCAGGCAGTTGGCTACGCAACTGTGTGCGCTCAGAGGTAGGAGCTGGACTTGCCGCTCCAAAGAAAGGATATAGAATACTAGTAACAGTACTAGCCACTCTCTGACTAACAGAAGGAGAGGTCGATGAAATGACCAGCAGGAAAGCAGGGTGAGGCAAGGCAGATGCAGAGGCAGTATCAGGAGGAGTACCAGGAGTGGTAGTCGTTATAGTAGTTAAAGTTGTAGGAAGTATAGGAGGAGCAGATGTAAAAGCCGGTGGCCCTTGAGGAGGCTGCACCGGAGGAGCAGGAGCCAACTGAAGAACAGCTGGTGGGTGCTGTAGAGGAGCAGGAGGCAATGCAACTACGGGTTGCGCAGCTAAAGGCTGCGGAGGTGCTGTAGCATTCTGCGCATAAGGGGGTGGCGAACTTAACAAATGCGACATTAGAGGATCTTTTTCAAGCTCTTTTGCTGCATCTTGCTGAAGAGGTGGCAAAACTGGATAACATTTATCTATTACCATTTTACGTTGCCTGTGCAACTGATCACTCATCTGTTCTTCTTTGTTATCTTTAAACTGCATAGCAGCTTGCATTATCGAAATACCCCTTTCTCTCTTATTTTTCTTTGCTAGTTTAATTTCTGTTTGGCTTCCTTACGCCATAGGCGGAAAGAGTCAAACATCTTCTTGAAAAGTTTAACTTCTAGATTATCTACGATTTCGTGTCAAACCTACCATATTGGGGCCATTTTAGAACACCATCTTTTCTGGTGTAGCGGATCCACACTTCATTATATGTGATAGGGCCTACTCCATGTTTCACATACAATTCATAAGTTGGAGTTCCAATCGGAAGAACCGAACACGAGTCCTCCAATCGGGAATCCCTATTACAACCAAGACAAAACAAATTTCCAAGTCTGCTAAGACCAGGCATCTTCGCTCACTAGTCTAGCTTCAAACTTCAAAGGATTATCGATTACGATATTCTCGTGAATACACGAGTCCTTCGGCTTTGGTACTTGCAAGTTCCAAATCAAAGATCCCAAAACTAAGAACCAACTAAGGACTGGGAGACGCTCCACTTATACTTAACTGAGATATCGATGACGTCACCAGAAGACTCGTCTATCGTTTCGCTCTACCAAACATCAAGGGTCCAAATCAGGGCGATAGCCAGGGCAGCAGTCCTTCGTAGCCGTCGGGAAGCGGGGAACCTCGCAGCAAAGACTTTCGGACCACGTCGACATGCAGGGGTCGATGAAGTGGCGGCCTTCCTCCAGAATTTTCACACGAAGCTCCTCACGAACCTCTGGCTTGGACCGGTACCGTTGGTATCGCCCCACGTTGGACGCCAGCTGTGGTACTGGGTTTTTCAGAACCGGTACCGAACCGGTAACCCAGTGGTGTCAGGGTACACCCTAAGACCTCGAGTACTTTCCTGATTCAGACCACAGAAACTCAGAGTCTTCTAGGTGAAGTCAAAGATCGAATTTATTGGCTGCAACCAAGTAACAGGCGTCCTAGAAGTACAACAACACGGTGTGTATATTCTCAGGAGACTGCTCAATCTTACAAAGCCAGGCTTCTCTTTTTATACAAAATATTATGCTTCAGGCAAACATTCTTGGATTTACAGTAGACCATTCACATATTTTCACTACAAAGAAAAAGCAGAGTCATGATGACAAGCCCACATTCCAATTTGTTCAGCCCACAATAAATTACCCGGCAAGGCCGAACATTTTCAGCAGATATCGGTGTACCCCCAATAAAAACGGGCACCTCCTCATCATAAAGCAAGTGAGAGAAAAGAGCAGGGACAGGTGTGAGCAAGATTAGGCAGGGTGTGTGTGTGCGATGAAAAGGGTTGATGGCATGTTGTGCCTTGACGCTATCTCGTTCGGCCACTGGGAGAGGAACTGACCAAACAGGTTCGGCCTGGGGCAATGGTCTCACCTTGCCCAGGTCAGAGAGAAGTCAATTAAGGTGTACGTGTCCTTTGGAATGGAATTTAGCTGTATTATAAGCCTATGTGAGGGCAACTCTCAAAATGGCTGCTGTGCACAAAATGAAAGCCAAGGGTTCAGGACGAAAATCACGATTTCGAGGTGAAATCGTTACTGGAATATGACGAAAATGCTTGTACATAGTGTACTCGCCATTTTCGGTCTTTTGATACCAAAATCGTCATACTACGACAAAGTTTATTGCACGAGTCCAGAATTTTCAGAACTACAATATATATTTTTTACATCCCCCTTCACCCCTGCCCTGTCACCCCGATCAGTACAGGCCCCCACTGGAGGCACTAAGTGATGAATAGATCAAATCACAAAGTGTTGTAAACAGCAGCAACGGTTGAAATGTCACTTGTAAAACTATTTTGTGCTGACAGTTGATCGTCATGCTACACCCAAACTCTGCTCCCACATCGCCCTGCCATTGTATGCACGAGGAACGTGTCTTAGGAAAGTGTTGAAAAGATGAAGCTCTGAGACAGGAGAAGGTAAGAACTGTCTTTAATCTGTCACCTAGCTCTCCAGACTACCTGGAGAATCTCAACATTCCAAAGCAGACTCCAGTGGAACATACCAACAGGTAGGAGTTCACGGGGGGGCGGAATGTGCCACTTATAAATACATAACATCTTAAGCAGATTGCAACACATCTCCCTTCGCTAACAAAAGGGGAAAAGTGGGGAAGGGAGTGGGTTATAACACAGGGAGAGAGAAAGAGGAAGGAAAGGTCTGGTAAAATTACATGCGAACCAGGGTGCAAAGTGACAAGGATGCAGGAAAACGCACTAAAGGTACCCCAGCACCCGGGGGCGGTTGGGAGCGGGAAAGTCGCATGGACTTGAGGGCAAGGAAAGGCAAAAGGAAGGAACTAGCATATGCAGAAACACATTTCATGTAGCAAACCAAAGTAACACAAGCACCAATGTAACCACAATAAAAAGGATCTAAAGTCACAGGAAGAAATATATAATGCAAAAATTCTAGGCATGAGGCTACAGGGAAGCTTGCGGTGTAGAAAACAGGAGCTCACCTAGCCGTACCTTAGAGCACAAAATTTGGAGTCTGTTCATCTTCGCTGTGTACCACCTTTACCCGATTCATCACCGCTTCTTTGCACACTCTTGCAAAATGGCCCCTTTTGTTGCACTTAATGCAAGTGGAATTACGTGCAGTGCAATGGACACTATTGGCTAGGTGGTTGCTGCTCCCACATCTGAAACACTTCAACCCTTCTGTAATACTAATAGCTTTCTCACTCTTGATATCCCTAGATTTGATCTTGAGCACTTCCCCCTCTCTATTATCCTCAAGAACGTAACCTTTAATTCTATTTACCTCACTGACAGGTTCTTTAGGTTGGTTTATTTCCAGAATACACTTCGCAGTGTGTTTGATGGATTGAGCCATTGCGACAGCTTCTCTCAAAGAGGGATTCTTAGCAAGTAACTTCTCTTTTATTCGAGGGTTTTGTGTGCACCTCACCAGCTGATCCCTGATAAGGGAGTCATTCAAATCTCCAAAGTCACACAACTGGGTGAGACCTCGGAGAGCGGCTATATAGTTGGTAATTGACTCATGTTTAGCCTGAACTCGTAAAAAAAACGTATGCCGCTCAAGAACTACATTAACTTTGTCCCCGAAGTGGGTTTATAGTTTTAACATAGTAATTTTAAACACATCTAAGTCTATCTCATCATCCTCCAATACTGGGTCAGGAAGGGTGTCATACATTTTTCTTCCCTGAACTCCTAGGTTATGGAGTAACACATGTTGCTTACGTACAGCCGAAAATGTCTCCCCCCCAATGGCAATGAGGTATGAATCAAATAAATTGATCCAGTCCTTCCAGTGGATATCTGGATCCCTGATATCGTTTAAAAAAGAGGGGGGTGGGTTCATTGATGATGCCGCCATGAGAGGGAATTACAGTGCAATACACAATTTACAATAGAGGAAATAGGCTGAGAAATGTAGAGATTGACTTAGCCCTACAAACTCCTAATAATACAATAGAAATAGAAATATTACAAGGTACCTACAATGGTGTCCAAAGTTGATACTGCCCAATAAGAGGCAAGAGAATTACCCTAAGGGTGCAAATAACTCTGAAATAGTACTAAGCGTACAAACTAGACTGTAATAGGAAATGCAGGTTACTCACGATTATAGAATGATAGATATCACGCATTGTATAAACACTGCAAAATGTACCTAGTGTACCAGAATGTCACTCTTCCCAAAATAAATTAATTAGTCACGAATGCACCCCCTCACATGAAACTGAGTCTGTCAATACCAAGGGATAAAAACATCCCCACCCCGATAGTTGAAAGTACGCTTAAAAATTAACCTAAGGGAACTGATACAGATTCTATCATTTTGGCAAAAGTATTGTCAAATACTGTAGATAGGAAAAATTAGCACAGTGCAGACCGGGCCATGCAACCATATAACTACACCTTGGCTGTTGTAAGGAAAAGGGGAAGAAAAAAACCATAACGGGACAGTCTTAATGAGGAAATTCCAGTTCCAGGAAGGCGTAAAAGAATGGCAGTCTTACTGTAGAAACAGTCAGTTTCCCAAGAAATCGCTTCACAGGATGAATAGGTAGCTGCTGTCACTCGATTAGCACCGATTTTTACACATACAGCAAAACGAAAACGTCCAGGAACTGCAAGGCTGCCCAGAAAAGTGAAGAATAATTGAGTAAAAGTAAATGGCGGTCTTGAAAAGGCTTTTGCGCCGGGCGGTAGGTGGACATCGATCTTGCTAACACAATATGAGGCAACCGTGACAGACAGAATGAGAATAATGAAGCAGCAAACGGTAGAGTACAGGTAATAGAAACGTCTTACTTGTAGAACTTGAGGGAGTATATGAAACAAAATCGTAGGTCTCCAACACGACAGCCACAAGGAGACGGTACTGAGGAGATACAACACACTTGACGATGCTTGAGTGAACAGATCGAATCACCGAAGATGTGGCTGGAGTGCAGGAGTACGTCACATGAGTGGACAGCTGACAGGAAAATTCTTGATGCGGATGAAAAGGCTGGTGCACTGGAGCTCACTGAGAGGAGGAAACTGACGAACTTTCGCGGGCCCAGGAGGCTGGTGCGCCGGAGCCCAACTTAAGAGAAGGAAACTGACGAACTTTGGCGGGCCAAGGAGGCTGGTGCGCCGGAGCCCAACTTAAGAGAAGGAAACTGACGAACTTTGGCAGGCCAAGGAGGCTGGTGCGCTGGAGCTCACTGAGATGAGGAAACTGACAAACTTTGTCGGGCCAAAGAGGCGGGTGCGCCGGAGCCCAACTTGAGAGAAGGAAACTGACGAACTTTGGCGGACCAAGGACGGCACCATCGCGCAGCCAGACGTCAATTCAATATCTGTAAGATGCTCCGCACATCCCGACGGAATCTCCACACAAAGGCACCCTATGATCACCCTGCAAGGAGTGCTGGGTCCGGAACAAGGAGAGATGCAGCATCACACAATATGACCCAGAGCTGCACTCACACTTCTTTGGACCCTTGTGTAGCTGAAGGTAGGCTCATGTTCTCCACCTGGACCCACCATCTCTGGAACCGCCTCACCATATGCAGGAGCAGCATGAAACTCACAGAAGCACTTGTCACAGAAGGCACGCACTTGACAGCAACCGTCAGCAATAATGGGAAACTCCTCCCTGGGTGTTGCAGATCCACCTTCAACTCGAAGCAAGGTTTCTTCAGTGTAGAGCAATAATCTCTTGTCACATCCACTTTGAACTCGTAGCAAATGGAGAGAGTACTGAAAGGGGAGGTGACAGAGCGGCCCCCTGCGCCGAAATCGTCGCCAGTGTTGAAAAGATGAAGCTCTGAGACAGGAGAAGGTAAGAACAGTCTTTATTCTGTCACCTAGCTCTCCAGACTACCTGGAGAATCTCAACATTCCAAAGCAGACTCCAGTGCAACATACCAACAGGTAGGAGTCCAGGGGGGGCGAAATGTGCCACTTATAAATACATAACATCTTAAGCAGATTGCAACAGAAAGCTATCACAAAAACCTTTTGTTTTGGCGCAAAGTAGCATGTCTTGTTTTGTCCTAAATAAATAAAGAAAAGCAGACACACACTTTATGTCACCTGATATACCTACATATAGCATGTGTGCATTATTTTATGCAGTTTAAAATTGCGTGAACTTGGCCTGAGGACATTAGTGTGATTTAAATGTACACCAGATTCTGATACACAATCTTAGATTCATTTTAATAGGCTCAAGGCCATGATTAAAAAAATGCACTGTGTAGTAAGCTTTGTAGTAATAAGGTAGTGAGTAAAATTTACTGCAATGCACTTTTGTAGTAACTTGTACTTTTTAGTAAGTTGACTACTTTTCTGTATTCATAAACTGCACTTTTTATAGTAGCTTACATTTTTGCAGTAACTTACTCTTTTGCAGTAAGTTTCTTCCTCCATTGATTCCTATGGGAGAGACTTGCAGTATCAGTGGTTGCCATATGTAATGCTGGGCTTAAATGCACTGCAAAAGTATAATTTATTACAATATTACCCAAAAAGCATTACATTATTCCAAAGTGTATGTTACTTGTGTGAATTAGGCCCATGGAGCTTAAGTGATTTGCCCAGAATCCCAAGATATTAAGGCATCAGCGGTTCAGTTCCAAAGTCAACAGATCTGGCTGTAAGCCTCATCGCTTCTTAGGCTTTACCCTAAAGCACACACCTTCCATATATAACTCCTGCGGTGGCGTTAGATAAAAGAAAATAGAGTGAAAATTGTGAGGAATAGAGGGGCATTTCAACAACTAGGGGCAATACTTATCGCCCAGCGCACCTAGCACTGATTTCCCTAACGCCGGCTATCGCTCAATTAAATCGCCGAATTAGCGCATTATCATCAAAGCATATCTCCAGGGAGATTTATAATCCAGCGATAGCTGGGAAATCGCCAGTTTTGCAGGGAACATCGCTGTTTTTCCATGAATACAATAATTTGTTCACAATGTGAGAGATGTAGTATAGAAGTTTCTACATGCCTTTGAAGTTGCCCCAAAATAATGTCCCTTTTTATGAATAAAGTCTTAGTTAAGAAGTGTCCGAATAAGGGTAGTTATAGTTCATAAAAACAGCTATCTCCTCTTTCCTACAAGCACTACAATACAGCTTCCCCCCTACCTCCCTAAACCAACCATTGTGAGTGTTGTTTGCCCAGTTCTTAATCCACATGCGTCCTAATATAGCTGAACTATGTCCTTGTGTCCACCGGCCCTAAATTTGACTAATTTTAGAAGAGTCACCTTATGACCTGAAAGAAGTAGTACATGAATACAGAAATTTGGCCCATGGCATGCTCAAGCACAAACTTCTCTACCCAAAGAGGAAATGGGCCACTTGCCCATGTAGACCACTCCTGTTTACAGCTGAACCTATCAACAGTCACTGATTGGTTGTAGTAAACTCTGTAACAGGTACACTCATCTAGGTGATATTACGCGTTGACTGTCATCATAATAGAACCAGAATGATGAAGTAAACTATGGGCTACTGTAAGAACTGTGGTCACCAGTTCCCCTGGGGTAGCCTGGCTCGAGCAGGTAGGCATCCGGAAGCTTAGGTGTTAAGTGACTACACAGCACACGCATCCACTGCGTCAATAAATGCACGCAGAGACTGAGTTCACACCAGTATGGTTGTTTCAAATAAATAAGTTTTATGTGAGATCAGCATTAGAGCAATTGAGAATCACAGTAGGCTTAACTTGTTACTTTCCCTTAAAAATAATTGATATGTAACAATCTAGGCAATCATCATAAACACAGATCAATATCGAGAAAATCAATATCAAGGAAATTAGGCTACAACACTATAGTAAAATTCTAGTATTTTATTAATCAATAAACAGAAAGTCATATTTCAAGACCTAAAAAATTCAAATTTAAAAAATTCTACAATTGGAGAATTAACATAGTAATAAAGACATTTTATATATTAAAACATTCTTTTTGTTAAACAACAAGTTTAAAGGGGAATGAGTGGCAAATTGGTGCTCTACGCGCGTTTCGGCGACCAGCGCCTTCTTCTGGAGCAGCCACGAATGGTTCTATAAAATAAAATTAATACACAAAAAAGGAAAATTACCGACAGTAATAGATTTAAAAAGATCATGAAGTACAAGTTCAACAATTTATATTGTAGCCTAAGACCTTGTCCAGATTATTAGATGTATAACATGTCATAGTACATTCATTTTAGCATTTTCATTTCCTTGCGACACTTGCCATTGTCATTTTTCTCGAGGGGTACAATAACCAATGAGTGATAATAAAAGGTACCAGATAGGGACTAGTACACATATGTTGTGATTGTGTGAAAGTTCAGAACGGATTCCCTTTGTGTGGTCTCTAATAAGATGAGACAATAATTGGCCCACTATCTAAAATATGTATTGTCTACCTTTATGTTAAGTAGACAATATACAGGCACAAAAACAGATTGCGTCATTTAAATTCAATCAGTCTTTAACGTTAACATCAAATATTTACTAGTTTTAAGGCACTTACATGATCAAGATATATTGGATATGTAGATCAATTGCTTGGGTAAACAAGAGGAGCCAGCGTCGATATCCTTTATTTTGAAAGCTTATACTGAAAATTATAAAGGGTGGAAGTAAATAAAACTTTGTAGAAGTAAGGATCAAATTACAAATATCTTATTACTTTAAATGTCTCTTGTTAATTTATACCTGGATGTCCAATTGACTTTTTAGTTTCTGTCTTTATAATTGGATGTTATCTGATCGCCGATGTAGGTTTTCTGTTTCAATAGATAGGAATACTGATTTGACTCTCATAGTGTGGAGGGGTCTTATAAATTAGACAACTATAAATAAATGGAGGGTTGTAATCATACAGCAAAAAATTGTAAGAGAGAGATTTTTTACAATATGCCTGATAAAGATGAAAAGATTATAAGGTAACTCCCGCCGTCCGGAACCTTTAGGTTGTTTAGGTCAAATGAGGGTATCTTGACCAAACTTGAAAACGATGGAGATCCACCTGATATGGGGATCTTTTTTAGAGAAGACTTTCCTTCGCACTAAAAACAAAGATATTTTGAATTATTTTATATTAAGGAAGGGAAATATTTTTACATTTAGTTTGGTTAGCTGCAAACGGGTGTATCGAGTTAATGTTCCCAGATTATTTAATATTTTACCTTGTATATTCCACTTCAGTTTTGGCGAAGTTGTAGTTTTTTTTAAAATAACTCCCTGTCTGAAAAAAAGAAGGAGAAAAAAGGGGGGGGGGAGTTTTAACTACTCTATTTTTTTAGAAAAAACAAAAGGAGACTGTTAGCGTTACATCCTCTCTTCAAAGGACTCACCCAAAAAGATATGACAGGGCTCCAAAGTTCCGGCGGCGGGACAGCGGGTATTCACGATCTACACGGTGATGGAGATGCTCCTGGGTGTCAGAAGTGGTGTTTATATAGTGTGTTGAACTTGTACTTCATGATCTTTTTAAATCTATTACTGTCGGTAATTTTCCTTTTTTGTGTATTAATTTTATTTTATAGAACCATTCGTGGCTGCTCCAGAAGAAGGCGCTGGTCGCCGAAACGCGCGTAGAGCACCAATTTGCCACTCCTTCCCCTTTAAACTTGTTGTTTAACAAAAAGAATGTTTTAATATATAAAATGTCTTTATTACTATGTTAATTCTCCAATTGTAGAATTTTTTAAATTTGAATTTTTTAGGTCTTGAAATATGACTTTCTGTTTATTGATTAATAAAATACTAGAATTTTACTATAGTGTTGTAGCCTAATTTCCTTGATATTGATTTTCTCGATATTGATCTGTGTTTATGATGATTGCCTAGATTGTTACATATCAATTATTGTTTATCCCTGGTCTAGGAATCTGATTCTTTTTTAATACAGGGGGTCCTTGTTGCATATACACTAATTTTCCCACAGCTTGTCTGTGCAGGGCTATTGTTAATGTTCTTGTTTGTTCTTTTTAAAAAAAGATTTTTCAATTGTACTTCATTTCCTTGTCTCACTCATTACATTGGTTATTTAGTCTATTTTTAGTCCCCTTGTTAATTAAACACTACTTTTGAAGGGCATAAAGACCATGGCACTCCAAAAGACTTTTGGCTTCACAGATGAAGAATTTGAGGTGCTTGTCGGCACCTCGAGTTCCTTCCATAACACCTCAAATGATTCCAACCTCCATCAGGAAGATTCCAAGAAACTATTAGAACTAAAAAAGAAACTGACACGCATTGAGGCTCATGGTGAATTTATGCTGGCATATCTACGCCTTGGCATTATTCCTATGGGTCTCCGTGTTAGAAACATTCCAGGTCTCTTCGTTCACTACCAGGCATTCCTCGACAAATGGAGTCGTATTGCCAGTAGATGTTCAAGAGATCTGATGATGCTCATTTTCGCAACAGCTAAAGAATTGGCAATAGAAGTGAGATCTGAAATCGAGGATCTCGAGGACAAAATCAAAAAGATGGGAAATATTGAAGATGCTATTAAAAAGATCACAGACTGCAATAAAGAGCTTGAATCTTTCTCAAGTTATCTTGATAAAAGAAAAAATGACAAATTAATGAAAGACAAACGGTTCGCCACTCTTGAGAACACCTACCCTTACTTAAAACCTGATTTTTATAAACAAAACCATTATACAGCTGAGAGTAGAAATGAACAACAGAGAGTTAACACCTTCTCACAACGCTCAGACTCAGAAAATGAAAATGAGGGTGATTATGAACCTGAACAAAACTATAATCAGATACAGAATAGAGGGTCCCTGAGACAACCTTTTTTAGGGAACCGAGGGATGGGACGGGGTCGTCCCAGAGTCCACTTTCAAGGACAAACAAGGGGGAACTACAAACCCCAACACCATCAACAACAACAGGAAGATCCCCAATTCGCACGAGAAACCAGAAGCAGACAGTACTGGAAACAAGGGACATAATTCCAATTTTCAATCTCTCTAAGTTCGAACTAGATACCTCTAGTACTACACTATTATCAAAAGGTTTATCATATGTACCTCATTCCGCACCCAATTTATTCGAACTTTACTGTGACATCATTTCATTCTTCCGTAAAATCCGATTAAAAAAGTTCTTTGGAACTACAACTAACAATGTAGAAGAAGCAGTACTTATAAAACCCTTAAGCCTGCCCTCCTCATTTAGTCCCTCGTTAGAGCAACTAGGACCAGAGGTAGCGACTTTTCAATCAATCAATCAATCAGGTCATTTATAGAGCGCACTACTCACCCGTAGGGTCTCAAGGCGCTGGGGTGGGGGGGGGGGTGCCGTTACTGCTCGAACAGCCAGGTCTTCAGCTTCTTCCTGAAGGAGAGGTGGTCTTGGGTCAGGCGCAGGTCGGTTGGGAGTGAGTTCCAGGTCTTGGCGGCCAGGTAGGAGAAGGACCTTCCTCCTGTTGTCGCTCTTCGGATGCGGGGGACGGCGGCGAGGGCGTGGCTGGTTGATCTGAGGAGGCGCTTGGGAGTGTAGAAGTTGATCCGGTTGTTGAGGTAGCTCGGGCCTTGGTCGTGTAGGGCTTTGTGCGCGTGGGTGAGGAGACGGAAGGTGATTCTCTTGCTGACCGGGAGCCAATGCAGATCTCTCAGGTGTCCGGGGATGTGGCTGCGTCGGGGGATGTCGAGGATGAGTCTGGCCGATGCGTTCTGGATCCGCTGGAGTCTCTTCTGGAGCTTGGCGGTGGTTCCGGCGTAGAGGGCGTTGCCGTAGTCCAGTCGGCTGGTGACGAGGGCCTGGGTGACCGTCTTCCTCGTCTCGGTGGGGATCCACCGGAAGATCTTCCGTAGCATGCGCAGGATGTTGAAGCATGATGAGGAGACGGCGTTGACTTGTCTGGTCATGGAGAGGGAGGGGTCCAGGATGAAGCCCAGGTTGCGTGCGTGGTCCGTCGGTTTGGGTGCGGTGCCCAGGGCGGGGGGCCACCAGGAGTCGTCCCATGCGGAGGGCGAGGAGCCCAGGATGAGGACCTCCGTCTTGTCCGAGTTCAGCTTCAGGCGGCTGGTCGTCATCCATTCGGCTACCTCTCTCATCCCTTCGTGCAGGTTGGCTCTGGCGGTGGCGGGGTCGTTGGTCAGGGAGAGGATCAGCTGGGTGTCGTCGGCGTAGGAGATTATGTTGAGGTTGTGTTGGCGTGCGATGGCCGCGAGGGGGCTCATGTAGACGTTGAAGAGGGTGGGGCTCAGTGAGGATCCTTGAGGGATGCCGCAGATGACTTTGGTGGCCTCTGACTTGTACGGTGGTAGGCGGACTCTCTGTGTTCTTCCGTCGAGGAAGGAGGTGATCCATTCCAGTGCCTTGTCCTGGATTCCGATGTTGCCGAGGCGCTGTACTAGGGTGCGGTGGCAGACGGTGTCGAAAGCCGCGGAGAGGTCCAGGAGGATGAGGGCCGCTGTTTCTCCGTTGTCCATCAGAGTTCGTATGTCATCATTTTGAATTGGTAGTATTAAAAAAGCTAGACCAAGCACTAAAATTCATTCAAAACCCATATATAATTTGAATAAAGAGGAACACCAATCCCTGATAACTATTGCCTCCAATAAAGACCTTACGATCAAAAATTGTGACAAAGGAGGGGGTATTGTCATTCTAGATACCAACCTATATGAATTAAATATGCTAAAAATGTTGAGTGACAGAGAATTTTATTGTCCCGTACAAACATATTCCACACTAAATCTCTCTAAAAAAATAACAACAATAACTAACAAAGCACTAGAAGATGGAGTAATAAACATAAAGGAATTTGAATTTCTAAATTTTAACTCAGGCAAAATTGCATGCATCTATGGACTTCCCAAAATCCATAAGAATCTCAATGATCCCCCTTACCGCCCAATAGTTTCAACTATAGGCACTGCTACGGAGCCTTTGTCAAAATACGTAGATAACTACCTGCGCCCATTTATACCAAGAATTGAATCATATGTGCGAGACACAGGTGATATGATTAAAAGAATAGAGGGATTAGCTTTTAATTCCACCCAGGATCTACTTGTCACTATGGATGTAGAATCCCTAAATAGCAACATCCCAATAACAGAAGCCTTGAGAACTACTGCGTGGTTCATTGACTTGCACAATATCCCTTGTCCCAAAACATTTCTTATGGAATGTTTGGAAATTGTATTAAAAGAAAACATCTTTGAATTTGGATCTAGCACTTACCGCCAGATCAAGGGCGTAAGTGTGGGTGCGTCGGTAGCGCCTTCAATTGCCAATATATTCATGGCAGCGTTCGAGAAGAAATATATCCATAATGAAGTGGCCCCCTTCTTTGAGTCTGTCTCCCATTGGTCCAGATACATAGATGATATATTCTTCGTCTGGACCGATGGGAGGGAGACTCTGGAGGAGTTCATTTTATGGATTAATGCAGCTGACACCAACCTGCATTTTACCTTAAACATCAGTTGTGACAAAATAGAATTCTTGGACATAGAAATCATGAACGCAGATAGTATTCTGAATGTCGACCTGCATGTTAAGCCTACGGCGAGAAACACCCTGCTACACTATAGCAGTTTTCACCCGAGGTCGCAAAAAGACAGCATCCCCTTCTCGCAATTCTTGCGAGTTAGGCGCAATTGTAGCAATTTAGCTGACTTTGACCGACAAGCCCTCACCATGAGAAGCAAATTTATTGAAAGAGGATATCCCCACCGACTAGTGAGACATTCATATAAGCGTGTTCGCTAATATGACCGAGACTGTCTTCTTCAACCTAAAACATCTAAACCAAATGAACAGATTGTCTGTGTTACAAAACACTCCACAATAAATGCAAAAATTAAAAGAGTTATAAATTCTAACTGGCATATCTTGAATAGCAACTCCTCTGCTGAACAAAAATTGCCAAAACCTTTATTTGCCTATAAAAGAAACAAAAATATAAAAGAACACATTGTCCATTCACGTTTTAAAAATTTGACAACTGAAGGGAACCCCACTCAGAGGTCGATTATAACCAATAATCCTATTAAAGGAACCTTTCCTTGCTCTTCCTGCTCCTCCTGCAATAATATCTTGAGAGGAGAGGAATTTACCCACAATGGACACAAAACACTCGCCAAAGAGATGTGTAACTGTAGATCGTCGAACGTTATCTACTTTATACAATGTCCTTGTCTCTTAGGATATATAGGCGAAACATCGCGAATGATTCAGACACGCCTCAATGAACATCGTTCAGCAATTCGAACAAAGAAAATTGCTGCCCCAATGGTCAAACATTTCTTGGACAAAGGCCATAAAGATGAAGACTTTACATGGCGTATTCTTGAAAAAATTCATACCCCAGATACCCATGGAGGATTAACTATCAGAAAGAAACGGGAGGTTTTTTGGATTTTTGTCTTTGACACCTTCCGGAGAGGAATGAACAGCGAAATTCCTTGGGAGCATGCTATATGCTAAAATATCCAGTTATCTGTAACCTGTTTCCTCTATTAGTTCATTTGTAATTCTCTCTCTGTTTCGAGCCAGTAATTATTGTAAGTCTCATTTAGATTGGCCTCGATATAATATCTAGGAGGCAAAATATCTGCAACCACCTAGATGACACACCCCTTTTTTATCTTGTAGTTACAGATAGTGATTCGCCGCGGATGTCCATATTGGCCCGAAAAGAACATTTGGGAATCTAAACATCTGCGAGCTCCCCAAAGTGTCATAATCCTTCCCTCATCTTGTGCCCACAAACAATGACCCCTTTTAACTTTATTTATTCATTTTTTTATTTTTTATTTTAATTTTTTATTTTTAATTTGATAGGCAGTTCTGTAAAAATATTTGTCTACAGTAATGATTTCACTTTCTCAACTATTTCCTTATTTCACATCATTTTCATTGCAATTTTCCTTTTATTTTCACACTTACCAATCCCTTTTTTATTATATTTTTTAACCTTTTTATGAAATACATTAACAAATCCCGAATATATAAATACAAATGACATCATTCTGTTTTCCATCTAGGTCATAGTCCCCTCTCCATTTTTCTGGACTTTAAAGATAGTCCTCTCTATTTTGACAGGGAGTACTACTACATTACTTCCTAGATTTAAAATTCATCGATAACCCTTAAATATGTTCTGCCACTAACAATATCCATTAGGAAACACATCATGTTGTTTCCTTCGAGGTAAAAGTCCTCTTTCTATCTAGCGGCATCATACAACTTGTCTCTTCTCATTTTACAGGAAGTACTAATCGACGTCTTCCCTTATTTGACAAGTCCGCTTTCTACCCGCATAAAAGAAACATGTCTTTTCTCATTTTACAGGAAGCACTATTCCACGTCTTCCCTTATTTTACAAGTCCGCTTTCTACCTGCATGAAAGAAATAGTCCTCTCTCTCTCTCGGCAACTCGCTCACCTGTTCGCCATTCCGCCCGCCCAACACACTATATAAACACCACTTCTGACACCCAGGAGCATCTCCATCACCGTGTAGATCGTGAATACCCGCTGTCCCGCCGCCGGAAGTTTGGAGCCCTGTCATATCTTTTTGGGTGAGTCCTTTGAAGAGAGGTTGTAACGCTAACAGTCTCCTTTTGTTTTTTCTAAAAAAATAGAGTAGTTAAAACTCCCCCCCCCCTTTTTTCTCCTTCTTTTTTTCAGACAGGGAGTTATTTTAAAAAAAAACTAAAACTTCGCCAAAACTGAAGTGGAATATACAAGGTAAAATATTAAATAATCTGGGAACATTAACTCGATACACCCGTTTGCAGCTAACCAAACTAAATGTAAAAATATTTCCCTTCCTTAGTATAAAATAATTCAAAATATCTTTGTTTTTAGTGCGAAGGAAAGTCTTCTCTAAAAAAGATCCCCATATCAGGTGGATCTCCATTGTTTTCAAGTTTGGTCAAGATACCCTCATTTGACCTAAACAACCTAAAGGTTCCGGACGGCGGGAGTTACCTTATAATCTTTTCATCTTTATCAGGTATATTGTAAAAAATCTCTCGCTTACAATTTTTTGCTGTATGATTACAGACAACCAAATGAAGTAGAATAGTTGCTTCAACCCTCCATTTATTTATAGTTGTGTAATTTATAAGACCCCTCCACACTATGAGAGTCAAATCAGTGTTCCTATCTATTGAAACAGAAAACCTACATCGGCGATCAGATAACATCCAATTATAAAGACAGAAACTAAAAAGTCAATTGGACATCCAGGTATAAATTAACAAGAGACATTTAAAGTAATAAGATATTTGTAATTTGATCCTTACTTCTACAAAGTTTTATTTACTTCCACCCTTTATAATTTTCAGTATAAGCTTTCAAAATAAAGGATATCGACGCTGGCTCCTCTTGTTTACCCAAGCAATTGATCTACATATCCAATATATCTTGATCATGTAAGTGCCTTAAAACTAGTTAATATTTGATGTTAACGTTAAAGACTGATTGAATTTAAATGACGCAATCTGTTTTTGTGCCTGTATATTGTCTACTTAACATAAAGGTAGACAAAACATATTTTAGATAGTGGGCCAATTATTGTTTCATCTTATTAGAGACCACACAAAGGAAATCCGTTCTGAACTTTCACACAATCACAACATATGTGTACTAGTCCCTATCTGGTACCTTTTATTATCACTCATTGGTTATTGTACCCCTCGAGAAAAATGACAATGGCAAGTGTCGCAAGGAAATGAAAATGCTAAAATGAATGTACTATGACATGTTATACATCTAATATTCTGGACAAGGTCTTAGGCTACAATATAAATTGTTGAACTTGTACTTCATGATCTTTTTAAATCTATTACTGTCGGTAATTTTCCTTTTTTGTGTATTAATTTTATTTTATAGAACCATTCGTGGCTGCTCCAGAAGAAGGCGCTGGTCGCCGAAACGTGCGTAGAGCACCAATTTGCCACTCATTCCCCTTTAAACTTGTTGTTTAACAAAAAGAATGTTTTAATATATAAAATGTCTTTATTACTATGTTAATTCTCCAATTGTAGAATTTTTTTAATTTGAATTTTTTAGGTCTTGAAATACGACTTTCTGTTTATTGATTAATAAAATACTAGAATTTTACTATAGTGTTGTAGCCTAATTTCCTTGATATTGATTTTCTCGATATTGATCTGTGTTTATGATGATTGCCTAGATTGTTACATATCAATTATTGTTTATCCCTGGTCTAGGAATCTGATTCTTTTTGAATACAGGGGGTCCTTGTTGCATATACACTAACTTTCCCTTAAAAACACATCTTCGGCATTACTCGGCCATAAATACTTAAATAAATAAATATTAAATATTAAATAACTGTAGGCCTGCCATCAGCCTTGCTCCTAGTCAGCACCTGCAAAAGAAGTCATGGAAGAGACATTCAAGAAACAGGACATTAACCCGGTGTAGAATATTTCATTAGGGTCAACTAGAGGCTTTCATCATGCAAGGTTGAGCATCACATTAGGCAAGAACTAATCTCTTATTAGATCAGGGTCAGCATTTCTGTAGCACAAGCAAAGCAATAATCACAGTAGCACTCTTCTTTAAAACATTTCATAAGGGGGAGCACAGGAACCATGTCAATCTTGTAAAACCAGCGTTTCCTTAGTTCTGCATCAACATTACATCTGGTAAAATTGGAACAGTTCATTTAGGCAAGAACTACCACCTTTTTCAGGTAAACGATCCTTCCTTTCGGCCAGAATAAACATTTTATATACACAGGCCACACTAGCCAATACCATACCAGGGGTTTACCCCTCTGACTTAAAATTTACTTGTGCCTTCACAATGCTAGCGTACGTTTTTAGGAACCTGTTAGGCCTGCAGTCACACTTCCACAACAACATAGGGCCAACGGAGCCCAACTACAGTCTCCTTCAGGGGAGGGGCGGACTCGGGCCTCCTCTGGCCATCCGCCCTCCTCCCCAGGGATTTACCTCTCTTGTTCGGCTCCTCGGGGAGCCCTTGCGGAGATTCTCTTGGCTGAAGTGACACCCGGGAAAGCGCGCGCTCTGTACAGCACCCTCCGGTGGTGCCTACAGCTGTTGGAGTTGGTATGGTGGATGGGGGGCTCTCCTTCGTCGAGGAGCCCCCAGTGAAAGTTCCGGCAGAGGTTCCAAAACTCCCGATGCTTTCAAGGCCCCAGGACAAACGGGGCGGCAGCAGGAAGGAGGCGCGCCCGCAGCCGCCAGTAGCAGCGCGGCCTGCGGGGGCGTGTAGGCCTCACTCTCGGCAGCTGGGCGAATCTACTGGGAGGTCGGCTGGTGACGCGGCTAGCGTTTTCCCCCACCACATGACAGGAGTCTTCGCGGCTTCTGAGGCCTAGCGCAGCCTCTTGGAATCCTGTGGCAGCCCTATTTGAAGTCGGGACGCTGCGGGAAGCAGCAGCTGAGTTTCTTGGGCCGCTGAGGTGATTGGTCGAGGGGAGCCCAGCGCAGCCTACCAGACGTTGCGGCGGCCCTCTCCTGGCTCCGGGGGCCGCTGAGGGGACAAGGAAGGCGGCGGAGGCGCTCTCAAACAGAAAGGGGGTGAGTTCAGAGATGAGGCGCCCCACTGGTGGAGCGCTCGGTCCCCGCGGCGCTTTTGGAGGGACAAGGTGCTTCTAGGCGCCTCACAGCAGTCCACAGCGCTACTCAGGTTACAGCGCTCAGGGGCAGTACCACTGTAGCAGGCACAGGCGGCAGGGATCCATCGCTTATCCAAGGGCACAGAGGGGAAGCGCTGGAGCGGCACTACAATTCGAGGGGCAGGACAGGCAATTCAGTCACTAAAGGCCAGGCAGTTCACTCAGGACAGCGCAGGGGAGGGTCACAGTCCAGGCAGGACAGATGACCAGAGCTGGTTACCTGTTTGTTCCGCAGTAGTCCTGGTTAGGTTTGTTCTTGGCGCTTGTTGGTTCCTGCGCCCTTGTTAGGTTACAGTCTCTTGGTTTCTCAAGGAGAAGGGAGGGTTGAGTTGAAGGCTTTCCTCAGCAGGTCATACAGATTGGCCCTGGGTCCCCTCCCGCCGGGCCAGATTAGTGGGCTAGTTCAGTGTTCCTTACACAGCTTGGTGGGCAGTGCCTAAACCCTGTCACCCCCAGTGGTATAGGTTCCTGACTAGGCCCTACTGCCTAAATCTCCTGCGTAGGTTTCCCAGGTCAGTGATTCCCCAACTGACTAGAAGGTTTCCCTCCTTTTCCTTATATAGTGTCAGTTGGCAGTTGGCAGTGGCAGTTGGTGTTCACTCCCCTGCTCTGGAAGGTTCCAGGAGCTTCCCTCACTCTAGCTCTGGGCAGGCTGGCATTGCAACATTGTTTAAGGGTTCCAGCCAGCTCCTGGCTACTAGAGTGCACCTAAAAAGACCACGCTGCAGTAGCAGGGGTCAGTGGCAACCATGTTAGGGGAAGAGAGCACCTGCACCTTAGCATTGGTAAGCAATGGGAAGGTGCCTAGAGCCCTAAAGCCAACAAAAAGAAAGTGGGAAAAATGAGGCCAAGGCAACAAAAATAGGGAAGGACCACCCTAAGGCTGACAGGTCTAACAGCTACTATGTTCCATGAAGCTGAACAGTATCGTCAATGGACCTGGCATCAATGGGATTTTTCCTCACTTTGAAGCATCTCCTAGGACCAGAGAAAACAGTTTGCCTAATATTAGCTACTACTGTTTTATATAAGGGGATCTGTCAGTCAGATACTAAAGTTCTTTTGACTTCAATTAGGTTTTTCCATCAGCATGGAGGAAATGACAAACAAAGAGGCAGGAAACGTGGCTTTGTCTGCTGACTCAATAGGATCTATACAAATGACACAAGAGAGCTGCTTATGCTGCAAACTGAAGTAGGAGGTAGATTACTTAGTGTGGCTAGAACATGCCATATATTTCACACAACAGTAGCCTCTAATATGAAATGACTACAAATGAAATAGAATAGCAGTCAATGCCTATTTGCTCAATAATCAGGGAACAACACGTAATATTGAACACGGTGTAAGATGAGACAATGTGCTAGGTGCTCATATGTGACACACAAGGGATGCAAAATTGCTAAATCACACAGTGAGAAACAACCCTAACAAGATGACAATAATAATAAGGTTAAAGAGTCTAAAAAGTAGACGTTTCAATCCTATGGGGATAAAGGATCATCATCAGGACTCAGAACATACTCAGCCCATGTAAAAGTAATATAAAGTACTGGAAGATAAAGAAAGAGAAAAGAAAATAACGGGAAAATGAAGAGTTTAAATACACATATAAATTGTCTGGTCGAAGACAGACATGTATTATGAACATTGAAGTTTATTATTCTGAGGAGGCAAAGAAAAAAGATATAGAAAAGTGTTGCTCCAAAAAAAAGGATAAGATAGCCCATTTCACAACAATGGGGAATTGGGTAAATCTAGCTCACCCGGTTCACCAAGAAGAGTAAAATGCTTGAATTTCAAGGATAGAAGAGGATTGATTGGCCGGAGGCAGTAAGAAAACTATAAAAAGGAGACAAAAATGAGGTTTCACTATAAAGGGGTTGAAGGCATATGTGGTTACAAGAATTAGTAGCACCGACGAAATCCAGTGAATTGCCAGTGAGCATGACAGCCCCTGACAAATTACATCAATTGGCAGATTATTCCACACAGCAGCCTGCAAGGTTGGTCAAGCAGGAGGGGTTGGTGTAAGGCTGATAATGAGGATCTGACAAGTTATCAGGAATTCGCAATCAATGAAAAAAGAGCCAAGTGGTCACCCTAACGTTTTGTCAGTGTCCAAGCGAGAATAAACACTGAGAAAGAGCTTGGTGAGAAAAAGTAAAAATTAAATTTCTCTGTTGTCACAAGAGAATAATCAAATAGACAATTTATACAATAAAACATGAGAATGCCACCCATTAAAGACATTTATTTTTGTACATAATTTAAGCATTTTCAAGTCCATCATGTACTGAAGTCCAGTGGAGTATTTAGTATACCATATATCAATCCTCTACTTAATTGAGTCCATTATTGACGGTGTCACATTTGAAGATTCATTTAAATTCTTTTTTATTAAGCAGTTATGTAGTATCTCCACCACACTTTGAGATCACCTACCATCTGATGTCTGACGTGAAATGATTCATTGCTAAGACATTTCCTTTCTTTTGAAGGCAAGAACAGGTTGCTCAATTAAAATATCACCACTTATCGGAATGTAGCAATGTTTCTTTATACATTTGGGGCCTGATACACAAATGTGAACATACACGTTTGTGTAAGCGTACGATTATTTGCTATTCACAAGATATTTCACTCGTAGTATCTTTATGACTGCAGAGTCTCCGCACATAAAGGTATAGAACGGTCCTATCTTTCTATATGCGTAGATTCTGCATTCATAAAGAAACTACTAGTAGGATACCTTTGCAAACAATTATAAACTTACACAAAAGTGTACATTCACATTTGTGAATCTGGCCCTTGGTTACGAAACTAGAAAAAGGAGAAATAGTATTTACAAATGCTCTTTCGTCATGTTTGCATTTTGATGGTGTTTGATCTTCGCTTAGCGAGGGCAATACCATGCTAAAGGAAACCAGGGTTCCCAGATTTGGGATGACATTGTTAAGAACATGCTTTGTTAAATAATTTCTCTATGGTTGGAAATGTAGAGAAAATACAAAATGTTTGTTCTTATTAATTTTGCAAAATAACATGACATACTGGACCATGTACTGTCTGTTGATTCTTTCACACTAATTCTCTATGCCTCATTGCTCCTCAAGTGTAAGCTTTAAAAGTATAAGGTCTTTATCCACTAAACATCAAATCACAAAATGGAGATAAAATGTCCTTTTTTGATCTCCAAATTTTGAGGCCTATTACGATGGTGGATTTCCCACATCCACAGGGCCGGCGGAAGCCACCGCCGGCCCGGAGGATGCGGGAAATCCGCTGCGGAGGCTTGAAAGACCCACCGCGGGAAATCTGCCAAATTAGGATGGCTGGTGGGTCTTACAATCTGTCCTCCGCTTTTCCGCCGCGGTCGCCTTCCGACCGCGGCGGAAAAGCATTAACATGGCTGGCGGTGTCCATATTAGGATGTAGTACAAAGTATGCTTTTCCACGGCGGCTTTTCCGCCATGAAAAAGCATACGGACCTTCACTTCGGGGGCCCGTTGCGGGTCCCCTGGGTGAAGGAGGGGTGGGGGGTGCACATGGGGGGTACCTATGGTACACCCCTGCATTTGAGTGGACAAAGCGGCAGGCACCGCACGGTGCTTCCTGCTTTGTGCACGCAAATGCCGTGCATGCCTTTTTAACATTGCGGCGGGTGCAGCTTGAAGCTGCACCCGCCGCAATGTTAAAGATTGGGGATGTGACCGCACCCTGGCGGTCACATCCTAATCTGCACGGAGGGACCGCCGCAGCCCCTGCGGATGGTCCCTCCTACTCTATGGTGGCGGACGGACTCAGGTCCATCATAATCGGCCCCTTTGTCAGGCTCCTGTCCTTCCGATTATAAAAGGATACAGGTTAAAATGAATGACTATGAATAAACATAAGAGGAGTATCACCTAGAAAAGCTCAAGGAGCGATCTGAGTGGGAAGATTGGATGACAAGCAAGTCCTTCTTGGATTATAATAAACCCCTCACTCACCAACCTAGTTGGTGACATGCTTCATCATCGGGGTCCACCCTGATAGCCGAATGCCATCAGGGTGTGCTTCGACACCTGAATTACAGTGGAGCGGGTTTATTTGTGTGTGAATAGTGCAAAAAAAGGGTGTTAAAAATTGTCCTGGTATGACTATTGTTAATAAAGTTTATTTCTAGACTACTGGACAATATTAAAAATGTGTGAGCGAAACAATTATAGTTTGTTATGACCATATGTATCTATGTGTTGGAGGTCTACATGTTTCAACCCGCTAACGGAAGTTGCCGGGTTTTCTTCAGGACCAACGGAAAATGGGTGGTCAGAGTACACTAACACTCTGCCAATCCTAGATTCCTTCGAACTACTGCCAAAAATCTGCAGTAGAACAGTCTCTCAAGCACAAATAGGTGAGAGAGACAGAATAAAAAAGACCTGTGGAAGAAAAATGGAACAATTGTTACAAGCCTGTAACGTCGTGCAGTGCTGTCTCTCATGTGTCTTTTAAACTGTGCTGAACCCATTCAGATCTAAAAACGAGCTAGACGTGCACAATGGTGAAAAATACTACCAGTGGCGCTGGTGTAGTCAAATCGTGCTGGCGCACCTATCAAGTAGTGGTGTGCAGTGTGATCAAAGTAATATTATTACCTCGTACATTCCACGGATGCTGGTGCGTGAATCGGCTGTGTTCACTTGTACACCTATCAAACAGTGGTAGTGCACCTATCAAATGGTAGTGTGCAAGGTGACCAAGATATCTTAATAGACAGGAGTCTCTCACACTCGACATTTATTGGTGCGTGACTCAACCGTATTCATTTACACACCTATCAAGTAGTGGTGTGCCCAATGATCAATATATCATTATACACATAGGTCTCTTGCACTCCATGATTTTTTGTGCGTGACTCAATTATGCTCACTTGAAGAGCAGTGAGAGAATAACGATGTGAAAGTATAACGATGTGAAAGTAATTGTCCTTTTAAACATCACTGACAGACAGGTCTCACAAACATGTAAACACACAAGAAGAGACCTAAGGGTGGCAAAACTCACTCCTGTGTTAGGGTCTCTGAGCTTCACGGGGTAGGGTGGGAGTTGGCCTCTGGTAGGGACGCATTCTATATTTTGGAAAAGGGTTAAAGATCGTCAGATGCCATTGAAGCGCATTCGCGATAGAAATTGACTCAAAGGGTATAGTCAATCGTATTTCTGAGCAGAAAAATACTTACAGTTTGCCAGAAAAGAGCGTAGCCGATTACCTACATGCCTCTCATGCAGCCACCCCGCGCTGAAACTACGAGCGCCGTGGCTATTTCAAACAAAGTTCAGCGTTTCCGGGGGGCGGAGTCACGTCAATGGGACAAGGCGTGAACCTCACTACGGAAAGTGTACGGGACCAAACAAGGAGGTTGCTAAGCAACTGGTCAAAACAGCTATACTAACTGGCAGGAGTTCGAGGCCCGGGACCGGAGGAAAAAGAGTAACACAATTCTTAGTTAGTTCCTCGTAGGGGCCATGGGATAGTACAAAATTAGATGGTTCTTGATTGGAATTGATCAAGTAATATGCAAGGTCTTTATGTAGCCGAACGAGGATAAGGATTAACTTAGTGCATAGGGACAGAGAAGGGGGGGACTGGAATAATCCAGTCAGGTGGTTATGCGTGCGCTAGGCACAGGAACTAGATTAAGAGAGATAGTAGCATCACTCACTACATGTGTTGCACAAGGGTATGATATGGCTGATTTCTTTTGTAGTTTGCCAGTTCATAAGTATAGAGGTCAAAGGACTGTGGCCCATGGGATGTTATCGTTGAGCCCTACACTGTGGGTGGACAATCTGTAGACCCATCTTTGTTCCTTCTCGTACAGACGTTTTTGTACGTTTGGTCCTGCTGTCACTTGCTCAATAATTGTCCATACCATATCATTAGGTGTATGTTTTTTTTCAATGAAATGGTCAGTCAACTTGGTCGCATTTTTCTTGCACCGGATGGTGCTACGATGCTCGCTGATTCGCTGTTTTATTTTCCTGGTGGTCATTCCGATATACTGTTTTTTGCAGGTACATTCGATCAAGTAGACCACATTACAGCTGTTACAGTTAGTGTGGGACATCTGTCTCCACACCTTTCCTGGTTCAATCTCAAGTGTCTTAGTATTCCTTGTTAGGTGACAGACGCTGCAGTTGCCGCACCGATAGTGTCCTATTACTTTTGGCATACCCCATGCTTCAGTAATAGTCATATTGACTTCTGTCTTTTTTGCTCTTGGTCTGGTATTTACCAAGCTGTCTTTCAGACTATGTTGTTTTTTGAAAGAGAATAGTGGTTTCTCCCAGTGCAGGTTGCCCGTATTTAGAATTGACCAATGCTTATTAATGCTCCTTGTTACTTGATTTGAGATGGCATTGTATGTGGTAACACAGGTCAAAGGTATGTTCTCCTCAGAAGTAGGTTTCTTCTCCAGCAGGGCCTCTCTCGGCTGGTTCCTGGCACGCTTTTGACATTTATTGAAAATCCTTGTAGGATATCCGCGAGTTAATAATTTGTTAGTAAGATCGGAGGCTTGTTCCTTGTATTCCGATAATCTGCTGCAGTTGCGGCGTAGTCTTAAGAACTGCCCATACGGGAGGTTTTCCCTGAGTGGGCGGAGATGAAAACTTTCGAACCTTAACAAATTATTCTTAGCGGTGGGCTTATAATGCGTTCGAGTCTCCAGATGATCATTTTCCTTGGTGATTACCACATCCAGGAATACTAGTTCCTTGCTATCAAAGCAGTGGGTGAACTTGAGATTTTGATCACAGGTGTTTATCCAAGTGATAAATTCGTGGAGCCTGTCAGTAGGTCCTTCCCATATTGCAAGGACGTCGTCAATATAGCGTCGCCAGAATTTTATGTTGTCCGCAAATGGGTTTTGAGGGTCTAAGATGAATTTCCTTTCAAAATTGTAAACGTATAGTCCTGCCACGCTGGGAGCAAAGACACTTCCCATGGAAGTGCCCCCTACTTGTAGGTAGAGGGCACCCTCGAACTCAAAATAGTTCCGTTTTAGTGCTAGTTTGGCACACTCCAGAATGAATACCCTGGGTGTACTGAATGTCCAGGTGGTGTTATTCAGTGTATCCTCCAGGACTGTTATTGTATCATCCTGTGGTATACTAGTGTACAGGCTTTCAATGTCAAAGCTCAATAGAATTGTATCCTCATTCACAGTTATGTCCTGCAGTAGATTTAGCAGACTTTTTCATTTCATTTTCATTTTGGGCATTTGTAAAGCGCCTTGATGTACGCCCACCGGCGTGTCCCCGCGCTATGATAAGTGAGAGCTAACAGTCCACCCACCCTCCCAGACGCCTACCTGCTGAATAAAAGAGTTTTAAGTTTTTTTCTAAAAATGGTTTCAGATGGTTGCAATCGCAAATATAGGGGTAAAGCGTTCCAGTACTTGGCAGCCAGGTATCTGAAAGACCTCCCTCCCATACGGGCTTTCCTTACTCTTGGCACCATCAGAAGACCCGTGCATGAGGAGCGAAGGTTACGCGTGGGCTCATACCAAGTCACCAAGCTCCTAAGCAAGGCAGGAGCTTTGCCATTCAGGATACGATGGCATGTGGAAAGGGTTTTAAATTCCACCCTGCTAGCAACAGGAAGCCAGTGAAGTGTCTGGAGCGCTGTTTTGGAAGGAGATCTCCTAGGGAGCCTCAATACCAAACGAGCGGCTGCATTCTGCAGGACCTGGAGGCGTTTCATAACCTTTCCCGTGGCACCCAGATATAACAGATTTCCATAATCAAGGCGAGATGTCACCAGGGCATGCACCAACGTTCTGCGAGCTGTAAGAACACTTTTTGTGTCCTGTAAGTAAGTAGAGGTGTTCTGGACAATGGTTTTTAGAAAAAAGTCTCAGAATCTAGACAACGGTTCTAGTAAGGAACCAATGCCCGACACAATCAGACGTCCAGGAGGCGGTAATCTACCTTTGTGCATCTTCGGTAGGATGTAAAAATATGGTATTCTGTTGTCAGTAGTACATAAATAATCCGCCTCCTGTTTGGATATTCTTCCAGAAGCCTCTGCACTTTCAACCAGTTGCAAAATTTCTGATTTAAGTTCAGCTGTAGGGTCTGATGCCAGACTCTGATAATTCCTTGTGTCACTTAGCAGGCGTAGGCACTCCTCCCGGTATGTGTCAATATCCATTACCACTAGGCCGCCGCCTTTGTCAGCGGGTTTGATGATGATGTTATCACAAGCCCGGAGGTTCGATATTGCTACGATCTCCGCATGACTTGTGTTTCTGAACTGTGATGTGGCCTCCATCCTTTCAACGTCATTGTATATTGCCTGCTCAAAGGTAATCAGTTCTACAGGGATAGTGTGGGTCGGCGGAGTAAATGAGGATTTTGTTCTCAATCCACTCTCATTTGGTATTTCAGGTCCTTCTCATATTCCTTGCTTTTCAAAAAAGGCCTTGAGTCTCAATTTTCTAAAAAAAACGGCAAGTTCACAATGCAGTTGGAATTTGTCCAAAACGTGCTGTGGGGACAAAACCTAGGCCTTTGTCAAGAACACTTTCTTCAAAAAAAGGAGGCCGAAATTGGTTTTGTTGATAAGGCGGTGGTTGGAAGTGTGGTTGGAAAGGTGGTTGCCATCCATACATTGGGAAGTGAGGTGGCGGTTGCTTGTAATGGCCTTGAAACATGGTTGGATCGAATTGTGGCCATTGATTTTGGCTTCTGTACCCGCCCCTTGATTTTTGTTTGGCACTGTTTGTGCTTGATCCACTACTATTATTGGATGAGTTGCTGGAAGCATCCGAGTCAGGTGTTGGTTTTGCTTCAATGGCATCTGACGATCTTTAACCCTTTTCCAAAATATAGAATGTGTCCCTACCAGAGGCCAACTCCCACCCTGTGTTTACATGTTTGTGAGTCCTGTCTGTCAGTGATGTTTAAAAGGACAACCACTGTTTGATAGGTGTACAAGTGAACACAGCCGAGTCACGCACCAGCATCCGTGGAATGTACGAGGTAATAATATTACTTTGATCACACTGCACACCACTACTTGATAAGTGCGCCAGCACGATTTGACTACACCAGCGCCACTGGTAGTATTTTTCACCATTGTGCACGTCTAGCTCGTTTTTAGATCTGAATGGGTTCAGCACAGTTTAAAAGACACATGAGAGACAGCACTGCACGATGTTACAGGCTTGTAACAATTGTTCCATTTTTCTTCCACAGGTCTTTTTCATTCTGTCTCTCTCACCTATTTGTGCTTGAGAGACTGTTCTACTGCAGATTTTTGGCAGTAGTTCGAAGGAATCTAGGATTGGCAGAGTGTTAGTGTACTCTGACCACCCATTTTCCGTTGGTCCTGAAGAAAACCCGGCAACTTCCGTTAGCGGGTTGAAACATGTAGACCTCCAACACATAGATACATATGGTCATAACAAACTATAATTGTATCGCTCACACATTTTTAATATTGTCCAGTAGTCTAGAAATAAACTTTATTAACAATAGTCATACCAGGACAATTTTTAACACCCTTTTTTTGCACTATTCACACACAAATAAACCCGCTCCACTGTAATTCATGTGTCGAAGCACACCCTGATGGCATTCGGCTATCAGGGTGGACCCCGATGATGAAACATGTCACCAACTAGGTTGGTGAGTGAGGGGTTTATTATAATCCAAGAAGGACTTGCTTCTCATCCAATCTTCCCACTCAGATCGCTCCTTGAGCTTTTCCAGGTGATACTCCTCTTATGTTTATTGATAGTTAGTCTTGGGGACTAGGAGTACTCCCCGTTCACAGTTTCTGTGAACAAATTCCCTTACTCTCTCTTGTGGTTATTTATAAAATGCATGACTGCCTGCTCCTGAATTTGAAAGGTCAAGGAAAACTGGTCTGACAACTGTTAACATCTATAGAAAGAATATGATCATTTGCTCTGAATGACTATTTAGCACGGCGGTGTCCGGCGGTCCTCCGGGGTCGGGCTGCGTGGCTGCCTCCTCCCGGTTTGCTGTCTTCCCGGAGGCCAGGTAGGGCGGGTTGTGCCCATTTTTTTGCCATTTTGGATCCTGCTTGGGCGGTTCTCTTGCCCTGCGGTGCGGACCTTGGTGCTGTGGCTTGGTGGCTGTTCTTGTGCCTTTGGTGGCACGGGCTCTCGCTGCCTGGTGTGTGTGCTCCTGCCGCTGCTCCTTGTTTCCATGGGTGGTGCCCTTTGGCGCTTGTTGGTTGTTGGGGCGTGCTGGTGTCCTCTTCCCCTGAATGACTATTTAGCACTAAGAAAACTATGATGGTTGCAACCTTCTGATTACCAATGTTGTCTAGTCCTCATTCCATCTCATGCCTTTTTCATCCACCACAATAAACTCCGAACACCTTCATCTAACTCCAGCAGTTTGTTTGTCATCCCAGCTTTCACTCTTTCTCACAGTTTTCCTTCATTGACCTATGTAGTGAATAAAATCAACATCTTGCCAAAAATATATCCTTGCTTCCGGACATTCTTCATTTTAGAAAAACACATCAGAAGAAGAAAAGCCATTCCCTCCCGTCCCTCCCTCGCCTTCCTTCAGCACAATTGAGGCCCCGCCTCCCACCCAGACCCACCCCCAGCATAAAAACTCTGCCCGCCCCCACCTCCACCTGTTTTTTCAGTCTCCCTAGTGAGACTTACCTTCAGTTCCTCCCTGTGGCGGTGCCGGGGAGTCTTCGTGTTGGTTCTCTGCGACGGCGGTGCCCTCGGCAGCGTTCTCCTGGCGAGGCCTCCTCTCCTCGTCTCCCTTGTGGTTTGGGGCGGAGCGGTGGCTCAGGAATCCACGGTGGTGTCCGGCGTTCCTCCTGTGGCTGGGGCTGTGTTTCCGGGGTCGGGCTGCGTGGCTGCCTCCTCCCAGTTTGCTGTCTTCCCGGAGGCCAGGTAGGGCGGGTTGTGCCCATTTTTTCCCCATTTTGGATCCTGCTTGGGCGGTTCTCGTGCCCTGCGGTGCGGACCTTGGTGCTGTGGCTTGGTGGCTGTTCTTGTTCCTTTGGTGGCACGGGCTCTCGCTGCCTGGTGTGTGTGCTTCTGCCGCTGCTCCTTGTTTCCATGGGTGGTGCCCTTTGGAGCTTGTTGGTTGTTGGGGCGTGCTGGTGTCCCCTGGGGTGCCCTGGCCTCATGGGCTCCATGGGGGGTGTTCTGCCTCTCGTGTCTGCTTCTGTTGCTTGACTTGGGTGAGGTTGCTCTGTCCAGTGTTCTAGGGTTCAGCTGGTGCCTTCTGTGCCCTCCCATCTCCGTCCTGCGGATCCTGTTAGGGGCTGGTTCCCGTCTGGTTCCTGGGATTTTGGGGGTCCTTCTCCCGCCTTTGGCGATGCGTGGGGCTCTGGGGTGGCGGTGTGTTCTTGTCATGGAATATTCGCTGAGCTCCTGCGCTGGTCGGGGGATGGGGGTGGCTTTCCTCTTTTCCTGCTGGGCTGGAACTGTGGGATTCTTTCTTTGCTGTTCCCGGCCCTTCTGGTTGGGCTTGCCCTTCATGCCCGGTGTGGTGTATGGTGCTGTAGGTGTGGCGTGCGTTGCCCATGCTTGGTGTTTTTCCATGCTGTTTCCATGCTACTCTGTCCATGGTGGCCTGCCCGGCTGGCGGTTGCTTGTCGGTTGCCTGTGTGATGTGCCGTGGCGGTCTCTCCTCAGCCCTCCGTATTCTCTCTGCGCTGTGTTGATCCTGGAGGGTTTTCAGGTTTCTATGCACGCTCTGTTTGTGTCTGGGGTTTCGCTTCTGTGCTGCTCTTCCCTCTCTTCCTCCAGTGGCTTTGCTTCTTGAGGGTCGCCCCTTTCCTCCCGTTGTGCGGTCGGACTCGGTCCTGGCCATGCTGCTTGGTGGGTCTGTTGTTCTGCTTGGCTGCTGCCTTTGCACTGGTTGGCCTGTTCTCTGCTTCTTCTGTGCCCTCCTTGTTGCGGGGTTTTGTGGAGTTGGCGGCGGCAGTTTGTGGTGGCTGGGTGTCGCCACCTTGGACCCTCTGCGTGCCTTGCCTTGAGTGGGGCATCCTGCCTCTCTCTCGTGCCTTGCACTTGGCCCTCTCCGTCATCCCTGCTGTGCCTCCGTCTTTCGGTTGGGTGCAGTTTTGCCCGTTTTGTTTCGCCCCGGCTTGCTGCCTCCTTGTCTGAGTGCCTTGCCCTGTTGGGTTCCTGTCGCTGCTGTATGGTCAGTTCCCTGACTGTGGGTGGTCGTCTTTGGCGTTTCCTCCTCTGTGGCGGTGGATCGTTCCTGTTGGATGCGGGGTCCTGGGTTCTGTGGGTCTTGAGTTCTGGGTCGGCTTGGTGCGGGTTCCTCCTGTTCAGGGGTTCGGCTGCCTCCGGTGCCTGTCTCTGGTTCCTGCTGGGTGGCTCTCCTGGACTGGGTGTCCTGGTTGCTTGCCTTCTGTTCCTTCTGCTGGGTTCCTGTCGGTGGGGCTCGGGTTTAGGGCCCGCTCCGTTTTGCTGCTGGGGCTGGGGTGTCCGGCGGCTTTGTGCCTGTTCCGGTTCTCCTGGGGGTCTGTTCCTGGCTTTGGCCGGTTCCCTTCCGTGTGTCGACCTTTCGGGCTGCTTTTCCGCAGGCTCTGCCTCGTGGTTTTTCGCGTGCCCTGGGTTTTTGGGGGGCGCTTCTCTCCGCTTCCCTGACGCTGTTTCTTTTCTGCGTTTCCTGTGGGTCTCTGTGTAGTACGCACGTTTTCTGGGTTGCGTCCTTCGCCCTGGGTCTTCCCGCATGTCCGGTTGCTCTCGTGGCTCTCCTTCCTGCGGCGGGGGTATTCCTCTACCTTCTCTGGTCGGCCTCTTGCGTCATGCGGCTGGAGTGTCTTTTTGCTCGGTCTGTTCAGGAGGTCCTTTGTGGGTCTTCTGGTGATCGGGTTTTTTGGTGGCCCGGGGTGTGTCTTCGCTGGTCCCCTCTCTGGGCCTAGAGTTTGTCGGGGCACGTCTTCGGACTGTGCTCAGCCCTGTTCATTGTCCGGGTGCCTGGTCTCTCTTCCTTCGTTGGTTTGGGCCTTGTTGTCCTGGGGTTCCTCGGTCGGTCCTGTGGCTGCGTGTGCTGGGGCACCTGGCTTCTGTGGTGTTTCTGGTTCCCTGGGCTCGTTTCCTTCTCCGTCTGACTCATGTTAGGTTTGTGTCCGGGGTCTGTTGTCCCTGCTGAACTTGTCAGTCCGTCCCCGGGAGTGCTCTCCTGGTGGCTCAGCCGCTGTTTCCTTCTGGCTGGGTGTTCGCTGGCTCCTCCGGCTCCGCTTGTGGTGGCTTCGGTCGCTAGCCTGTTCCTGGCTTGGCTGGGTACAGTTCGGGTTCCGGTTCTGGTTCCTGCTGGTCTCCCGGGGGTCCTCTTGCTGATGGTTTTGTGGCGTTTGGGCTTGCCCTGGTTCCCTTTTGGGGCTCTCTGCGGGGTCCGTGGGTGTTGGCTCACTCTGTCGTCCGGTGGCTTAGTCCTATGCCGCTGTCGGGTTGGGTTAGGTTCTGGTCCTTGTTCCTTGGTTGCCTGCGTCCTATGTCTGTGGACTCTGGTCTGGGTACTGGGGCTGTCTGCTCTCTGCCTTCGGCGGGTGGCCTGGGTGCTGGCTGTTCTGTTATGCTGGGTCCCTCCTTCGTCCTGGGGTTTTCACTCCTTCCCGGTGTCCGGCCTGTTGGTGGGTCATTGGGGCCTCCCTGTGGTGGTCCTGTTGCGGCGCCGGGGTTGGCCTAGGTGGCCCGGTTCTGGTCTCTGGGCCGGGGGCCCGGGTCTTGGGGTGGTCGGCAGCTGGCCCTCTCCCAGGCCTCTGGGTTTTTCTGTGTGCCTCCTCCTTTCCCGCTCGCTGCTTTTCTGCTGCTCTGGGCATTTCTAGTGCGGGCCCTGTGGGTCTGTTCTTGGGGGTTGTTGGTTGCTCCCAGTTGGCCTTGGGCTCCTTGTTTCCCCCTCCTGTCCGGGTTGTGTTGCGCTCGGTGGGGGTTCCTTTCGGGGGTTCCGTACCCTTGATGTTCCGTGCCCTTCCCCTGGGTTCTGTGCGGGGCTTGCCCCTGCTGCCTGGCGGTTGTGCGGCTGGCCTTGGCTGGGTTGGGGCTTCTCGGCTGGCTGGCGGTGGCTTGCGGGCTTCCCGTCGGTCCTCCTCTCGGCTGTCCTATGCTTGGTGTTTGCTGGCCTTTTTGGCCTGGGGTGCTGCTCTGGGTGTTGTTCCCATGGTGCTGGCCTCCTTTTGATGTAGCAGTTCACTCCTTCTGGGGCTCTTCTGGGATTGTCGGTGGCTCCTTTGCGGGTGCAGGGGGCGGCTTTCCTGCTTCTTGGTACTCCTGGCTTCCTTGCCTGTTGCCTGGGGTCTGTTGCCTGGTTTTCTTTTCCGGGTCTGGTGTGTTTGATTCACCGCCCTGTCGGGTCCTTTCCTTTGGGGTCTTTGCTGCTGGTGTTGGATGTCCTTTCCGGTCCACCCTTTGGGCTCCTTGGGGTCTTGGGTTGCGGCTCTCAGGACTTTTTTTTATGGTTGCTGTCTCACCTGCGGGGCGCTTGGGGGTGTTGTGGGACCTGTATTTGGCGTTCCCTTCTGTCTGGTCTGTGTGGTTCTGCTGGTTTTGGATCCGGTTCCATCCCTTGTCCCTCCAGTGGCTCTGCGTTTTCGCTCTGTCATGGGTTAATTTTGCCTGTGTTCTGTCCTGCTCCTTCCTTGGCTGTGGAGTCTCATTTGCTCAGTTTGGCTGTCCGGCCTCTTTTGCTGTGGTGCCTGCTGGTTGTGGTGTCCTTCCGAGTGGAGGACTCTGTTTGTTCGCTTTGGTCCGGCTCAGGTGTTTGCCTTCTCCCGCTCCGTGGGGTTGTTGGTTTTGGTCCACAGTCTTGGTGGCTTTTCCTCTGGTGGGGGTTCGGGCTTCAGAGTCTTGTCCTCTTTGCGAGGCCAGGGATGTTGATCTGCTGTGTTTGGGGCACTGTTTTGTGTTCTTTGTCACTCAGTTGTCCGTCTCTGTTTTCTTCTGCTTGCTATGTCCTCAATTGTGCTGAAGGAAGGCGAGGTAGGGACGGGAGGTAATGCATCCATATCTAACGATAATGGCATTACTCCTATTCCTACTCCCTCGCCTTCCTTCAAGGACCCTCCCTCCCTCCCGGTGCGGTTCAACTGAGTGCTATCTCGGCTTGTTTGTGTACAGGTGGAGGTGGGGGCGTGCAGAGTTTTTATGCTGGGGGTGAGTCTGGGTGGGAGGCGGCGCCTCAATTGTGCTGAAGGAAGGCGAGGGAGTAGGACTAGGAGTAATGCCATTATCGTTAGAAATGGATGCAATTCTCAGTTTGGTTATTTAAGATGCATGGGTAATTATGGTCTGTGACCTGCCATTTATGGTGGCTGGCAGTAGGAATAATTACATCAAAACTCAACTGTAATAAAGTATTACAATCGCACAGCTGTATAATTTCGTTATTACAGGTGACTAGAAGTGTCAAGCCAATGCTGTAATAAGGAAATTGGATGCAGACTTTTACATTAGATTTGTAGGCTCCAACGTCTTATGATTGTTTATTGAATAGTGATATCTGTATACATAAAAATGAAAACCGGCAACTGGTTAGGCATTCACTGCCAATGTAATGCTTTTGGTAATGTCTATAGTCAGAGAGGCATTTAACTGAGAAGGATACCTGCCAACATATAGCGACAAAACTCAGGTACAAGTATTCACTCACAAAGAGATGAGTATGCTCCCTGACTTTCATAAATATGGGTGTTTATGCACAAAGTCTAACAGTCATGTAGTTACTTCTTTATACAAAGAAATTCATGTAGAAAGACAACAGACACAGGCACACAGACGAAGCCTGCATTAATGCAAGCATTGCATATAGTAGTATATATTCGTACACATATTGACAGAGTGTGGTACAAATGTGTTTGTTGATGGAATCATGGTTTTATGGAAGGATGGATGGATAATACAAACAACATATATTGTATTTATACTTTTGCCAATTTTATTTTTAAAGCTCCACTTTTTAGATATGCTAGTCACAATGGCCCTGATTACGATGTCGGTCAGAGTTGCCTCCAACTGACATCGCTGCGATGGGGAATCGACTGACCTCAGGTTGGTGGTTCCTACAACGCAATTAGGATGAGACCACACATGGTGAGGTCACAAACTTGGATGTATGACGTTACAACGCATGCTTTTACCACGCATGCTGTTACAACGCAAGTATTACAACGCAAACCATTACAACGCATTACACTTGGGGGTGCTGGATAGTGAATAGTTTAATTTACTATTCCAACTCCAGTCCCCGTGGACACTAGGGAAGGTGTTGGATCGTAAATTAAAACTATTCCCTATCCTAGAGCGCCCCCCAGTGTAATGCGTTGTAAAGGTTTTCGTTGTAATACTTGCGTTGTAACAGCACTGCTTGGTAAAAGTTTCGTTGTAAAGGATGTTTCCCCACAAACTTCTATTTTTCTATGGGAGCTTGTTCTGTGGGCTGAAACTTCCCGCAGCACAAGCTCTCAATGAAAAATTGACGTTTTTCCTCATCCCTGCACCGTGAAGCAGGCACCTCATAGTGCCTGTCACATGGTGCAGGGATATGAAGGGGTGCACTATAGGTGCCCCCCAGGGCCACATTCAGAGTGCCTAGGGGAGGGGGCTCTGCTAGAGGCCCCAAAGACACTTTCCAACAGCAGTTAAAGCCAAACCTAAAAGTTGTATTCAAAAGGGGGCATATGTTCAGGTATGGCTCAGTTCAAATAATTAAGTTCTAGGTAACTGAAGAGGAATTATATTTAGTCTGAGCTGGGCAAATAGAATGAGTTTACATTTCGACGTTCTTAAACCTTTCTTAACAAACAAAAAGATAATTGGCTTGGAAAGTGCAGAAAACATTTATCCCACATACACTCATATTCCAAATAGGATTCTGCGATTTTGTCTGGAAGATGTTGATTCTAGAAGTGTACCCTAGGGGGACTATCATAAGAACATTGGGGCCTATTCAGAAAGGTAAATTTACACAAGAGTAAATCTACATGTGGAAGTTTTTTCCTACGCTTACGTGTTACTTTATTACTTCAGGCTATTCTCTCTTCATGAGTAAAATGTTACTGTAAATTGTTGACTTAGATATCCACAGGCCCTGATTTCAGGGAGTGGAGCCAAATTTGCAAGGACAAAGTACTACTTGTAACTTTTCACAGGTAAGGGTGGAGATCCCGCTATGCTAAAGTATTGGGAAAAGTGTATTTAAGCATTAGAAAAAAAACAACGTTTATTAATTGCAAACATTTTTTTTAATATACAATAATATAAAATGTTACAGCATTAGTGCTTCAATTACACATGTCAAAAATAATTAATTTGTGTATATTAATTCTAAAATAAAAGTTTTTTTCTAAAGTTTAATAAAACAAATCCCTCTTAAGGTAAAAAAAACACGTTGATGTATTACATTTTTAAAACTTGTAAACCGAAATTTATTGACACTTATGTATAGAATTAATGAACAGCAAATTAACTATAAATAGTAATGTCAGGGTTTTTTTAATTTTAAAATAAAATTTAATAAAAATGTTTTGAAATAAATTACTAATCATGTTTGATTTGTATCTGTTTAAATATTTAATATAAATAATTTCTATTTATTTTAAAATCAATTTCTCTGATATTTTATTTTAAACCCCTAACTCGATTTCTTCCTCCTGGAGGATGCTGCCGTACCTGTGAATGACCATGGGTGGTCCTGCACTAACTTCAGGTCTGAGCTGGAGTACAGTTCAGATTTTTTTGTGTCCTTTTTGGCGGTAGAAACTATAGAAAGGTAGTTTATGAATAGGAAGGGGAGTACTCTTTAGTGAATGGGTGTATGTCCAATCCAAACTCTGCCATGTCCCTTCCCTAAATCCCCTCTAACTCCTTCTTATTCTTCCCTTAACTCTTTCATTTTAGTAGTAAGCATACCTCAATTTGTAACCACTTCCCTCTGTCGCACCCACATTTACCACAGTAAGGTATATCTCTGCAGTTGGTCCAGAGACCTCTGCAAATAAAAAGTAGGAGAGACAAAGTCAGAGATGTTTGCACATAGGTATGCGAATTGCATTTTACGATACATTAGAATAAGACTATTTCAGTATTACTAAACTTGCTACCAATTGTACTGTATGAATAGGCCCCAAAGAATATTTGGGGGTCTAGGTCATACTGTGTATACCTGAAGGAGACATAGAAACCATAAGTTGAATATTTGGGTGTGCTGTGAGAACTGGGTGGAGCATGAAAGAGTGTTTGGGAGACATGCTCTTGAAATGGAATCCAGATTGTGATCTTCTGAAGAAGTGGATCTCATATCTGCCCCACTAAAGTAGTGTAGCACTCAATCTGGAGAGTTTTTTGTTATCTGAAAGGAGTCTTATATCCTGGCTGCCCATATTTATTTGTATGCACTATGAATATTTCACCATTACCAACAGACAAGGTTGGATCAGCATATCACTGCTCTTCTGACTCTTGCATTCAGAGCCCTCTCCTATTGGACCACACAGGGTATGCCACCTCTGGTTCTCCTTACAGGGATTTAGAAAGTGCATTTTATTCTGGGGCTTCATTGAACCAGAGAGTTCAGAGTGTAACACAAGTCTACAGGAAGAACCTCAGACATGTTTCATTTATCATGATATAATATCAGTGGAAAGGGGTTCACATAGCCAATTTCATCCATGGAACATGGCTAGAGGCAAGAGAATCCATCTTTTTTAAATCACAAAACATACATGTTGCTGACTGGATATAAATGAACATTGGAATCAATGAAAGAGACTTGAATATCAAGGGACCATTACAAGTAATGGGGTAACCCAACAGTTTGTGGACATGGGTACAATTTGATATAGAAAACAATGGTCCTTAATCCAATCCTTCACCAAATATAAGTCAATTATGTTATTTACTCTTTTCAGAGCTAATCAATTGTACAGCTCCTGGAGTTAAAACAATTCCTCAAGAGAAAAGAATGTGCAACAGCCAAATATAGATGGAGAATCATCACTTTATTCAATTTTATGAAGGTTTTATAGCGATCCAAGAAACAATTTCAAAAAGGTTGCTCTAAATGAACGTGCAACGGAGAGAGTGCACAAGGGTGTTGAGTTCGAATAAAACCAAGTGTAGGATGGAAAAAAATAGAATCCGGATTTGAGATAGCGGGATTGATAAAGAATTATCAATCAATGGCGACCTGGCCCAAAAATATTTTACATGGTCTATTTACAAAATCTTACAAGCACAGATTGTATCTTGTGGGGGCACGTCACAGATTGGTCTTTGTTGGGTCCAAGTACATGGGTATGATCGTTGACATTTCAACACGACTTGTGGCCAGACGGTGTTTGGAACCTTGGCCTGCGGGTCTTCCTGAGGACTAAAGTGAGCAACCAAGAAGTAGTGTGGGATCTCATCTAATGGAGGAAAAAGGCTGTCAGTGGAAGGTACATTTATAGAGCTCCTGCACAAGTTTAAGGGTTAAAAGGAGCTTACCCGCATGACATTGCGGAGAAAACCAGTACATGTGTTCTGGTAACAACGCAGGAACAGTCGTTCTCTGCCGATGTAAGGCTTCAGCTCAACGTTTTTGGGTCTACCGCACAACGGTCGGTAAAACCAGCAATGATTATGTAGGGGACTGTAAAACAAACAATTAGGACAAGGGGGATGATTCCAGAATTTTCTGCCAATCCTAATTATGGTGCTGTGTGATCAGGTATGCTGTTTGCTGTGGTTTGCCATGAGCATGTTTGTTCATACAACATTTCTCTACGATCACTGGCTTTTTGTTGCATTTTGTAATTTTGTTATGTCCGTGGGACTCTTCTGGTTCTGTGATCTGCACCTTGCAATAGTTTTTCCTTGTTTACCGGTCATACAGCAATTTATTTGGTAAAATATAGAGAGTAAAAAATAGGTATAAAGGAAACCTATGTATTTCCAAAATGGGAGCAAGATACGGAGCTTAGAAGCAGTGGTTATTTGCACATCTCTGAATTTGTGGGTAGCCATACTAGCAAGTGAATTAGGGTGCATTTTTCTAAATTTCTTCTTTTTTACACACTGTCTTAGATTTGGAAGAATAAATGCATAGAAAGACAACTGTTAATAACACTTGTTCTATTATTCTATGTTCCCCTAAGTCTCCCAATAAAACCAGTACCTCATTTGTGTAGGTAGGCCTAGTGCCCGCGACAGGAAATGGGTCAAAAGACAATATGAACACATCACATTTTTTCATTGAAAAGTGACCCTTTTTTTTGCAATGTGCCTCGTTGTGGATTTTGAGCCCAAGCTCAGCCGGCACCTAGAGAAACCTAGCAAATCTGTCTGTTTTTAAAAACTAGACACACAGGGGAAGCCATGATGTGGTGAATGGCGTGGCTCTCACCAGGTTATCTTACCCATAATCCCTTGCAAACCTCATAATTGGTAAAAAAAAAAAAAAGACACTCTTCACATTTCTGTGATGGAAAGTTCTGGAATGCGCAAGGAGCCACAAATCCATATCCACCCAGTATTCCCAATAGTCTGCAAATGAAAATGGTACCTCACTTGTGTCGGTAAGCGTACTGTCCATGACAGGAAACAGCCCAAAAATCAGCATGGATACATCTCATTTTTCCATAGAATACTGACCTTTTTTTGCAATGTGCCTAGCTGTGGATTTTGGGCCTCAATTCTGGCGGTACCAAGGGAAACCTAGCAAACCTGTACATTTTAGCAAACTAGACATTCAGGGAAAATCAGTGTGGGGGATTGAGTAGGTCTCGCTAGGTTCTGTTACCCAGAATCCCTTGCAACCCTTAAATCTTGTTAAAAAAAGGTAATTTCCTCAAATTTCTGTGATGGAAAGTTCTGGAATCTGATGGAAGCCACAAACTTCCAACCACCCAGCATTTCCCAAAGTCTCCCTATAAAAATGGTTTTTCACTTGTGTAGGTAGGCCTAGTGCCCTTGACAGGAAACAGTCCAAAAACGCGACGCCGACACATCACATTTTTCCACCGAAAACTGCTCTTTGTTTCGCAATGTGTCTACCTTTAGATTTTGGGCCCTAGCTGAGCCAGCACCTAGAGAAACCTAGCAAACATGTACATTAGTGAAACTAGACTCCCAAGGTATTCCAGGATGTGTTGACTTGTGTGGGTCTCATCAGGTTCTGTTACCCAGAATACCTTGCCAACCTCAAACTTTGTAAAAAAAAAACATTTACTCGCATTTCTGTGATTGAAAGTTCTGGAACCTGCAAGGAGACACAATCTTGCACCCACCCAGCATTCCCCCAGGTCTCCCAACAAAATTGTACCTCACCTGTGTGAGTAGACCTAGAGCCCACAACAGAAAATGGCCCAAAATGCAACGTAGACACATCACATTTTTCCTCAGAAAACGGACCCTTTTTTGCAATGTTACTCGCTGTGGAATTTGGGCCCTAGCTCAGCCAGCACCTAGGGAAACCTAGCAAACTTGTACATTTTTGAAAACTATGCAACAAGAGAAATCCAGAATGGGGGGGCTTGTGTTGCTCTCACTTGGTTCTGTTACCCAGAATCCCTTGCAAATCTCAAACTTTGTCAATAAACACATTGTCCTCACATTTTTGTTATGGCAACTTCTAGAATCTGTGGAGAGCCACAAACTTCCACCCACCCAGAATTCCACTAAGTCACCCAATAAAAATGGTTCCTCACTTGTGTGGGCACACCTAGTGGCCATGACAGGAAATGGCCCAAAACATACCGTGGAGACTTTCAAATTATTGATCACAAAAATACTTGGTTAAGAGAAGGAGTCACCTGCATTTTGGTTCCAGACTTGGCAGCCATCTATGGAAACCTACCAAACCGAGACATTTCTGGAGACTAGACACCCGAGAGAGTACAGAGACCTTTGGCGTGCAGGGATCCACCAACCTTTTCTTAACTAGAATCCATCAGGCAACCAAATTTTGCCTGCACAAAATTACAGTTTCCTCACATATCTGTGTGCGAAAGTTGTGAGATCACTGGGCTGACATAAATTTCCACCTCACAGCATTCTCCAGGTCTTCTGATAAATATAGTACATCACTTCTATGGGTGGGCCAAGTGCCCATGACAGGGAGGTGCCCAAAACATATTGAGGAGATATAAACATCATCTATCACAAAACAACCTGGGTTTTTGTTACTGGGCTCAGTGGCCATCATGGGCAACCTACCAAACCTCAAAATATCGGAAAATTAGACTATATGGGGAGTCCAGGGAGGTTTGACTGCAGGGATCCCCTAAAGTTTTACTCAGAATCCCCTGCAAACTTAAAACTTCACTAACAAATTTCTGTTTGGGGTCAGATTTTCGGCTCACATTTCCTACCACCCAGCATTCCTCTAGACCTCTCGATAAAAATGATACCTTACTTGTATCAGTGTCAAAGTATCAGCCTAAAACATCTATTTAAAAACATATAGCTCTTTGAGTTTGCTGTGCTATCCCTTCAACCTCTACTTTTTTGGCCTTTCCCAGTCTCTTGGCTCATCCACACAAGTGAGGTATCATTTTACTCTGGAGAGCGAAGAGGACACTGGGTGCTAGGAAATTTGTACTGGAATGGTGATCCCATACAGAGTTGTGAGAAAAATTAGATTTTGTAGCCAAATCTGATGTTTGCAGAGGATTCTGGGTAATACAAAATAGGGGGGCCCATGCAAGACAAACATCCTTGGCCTTTCCGGGGTGTCTAATTTAAAAAAATGTCTGAGTTTGGTAGGGTTCCCGAGATGGTTGCCGAGCAATGGACCACAAATGCAGGTTCCCCGCTTGGAAAACCAGGTCTTGTTGTTATAGATAGTTTTGATGTGTCCAGAGTATGTTTTGGACCCTTCTCTGTAGCAGGCACTTAGCCAACCCACATCAGTGAGGTGCCATTTTTATTGGGAGACCTGGGGGAACGCTGGGTGGCAGGAAAGTTGTCTTGACCCGGTGATCCCACAACTTTCCCACATAGAAATCTAAGGAAAATTTGATTTTTAGAGCAAAAATAGAGACTTGACTAATTATCTTAATGTTCACCGTTTTATGAACAATAATACAGTTTGTTTTTATCAACAATGAATTTGATTTTATTGTCTTTGATCTGTATTATTTTATGGTCATTTTTTTTACTGAATAAATATTTATATTGATTGAATAAAAAGACTATGCAAAAAAGAGCATCATAGTGGTACATACAGTGTTGTAGAGTAATAGTAATAGAATAAATGTACAAATATGATTACAAATGCATATAATATTAAATAAAAACACTAAAGGGGGACATATAGAAATGGAAATGTTATTAAATATCTATGATAAACGAGCTCCTCTATCAACATCCAAAGGGCTCATCGCCTTGGTCCTAAAGTCTCTGCTAAACCTAGAGGAGTCATCATGCTGTTCCTCCAGTACACCGATCTCCTGCAGGTTCTTTCAGCCGCTAAGCTCAAGAAACAAATCCTCTGGGAAGGTCATCGCCTTTATCTCTCTCAAGATGTCTCCAAGGCCACTGCGGATAGACGGAAAAGATTTCTAGACCTACGCCCACACCTCAGAGCATTAAATGCTCGATATGGTCTTCTACACCCCTGCCTTTTCAAGGTCACCTACAAAGACAAGACCACCACATATGAAGATCCTGCCGTCCTTCAGGCATTCCTCCGCCAACATGGTCCTGATGGTATGGATGTCTCCAGACCGGGCTGAATGGACTTGATGGCTCTAAAATTCTGCTGATGTTGTTCTTTATTTGTACCTCATGTCATTGTTGTCATTTTATCCTTCTATAAATTACCTCTGTTCACTCCTACTTCATTTCATGTTCCCTCCCTAACTCATTTATTACCCTCTCTTTTCTCTTCTTTTATTTACAGATACCTCCCTCTTTTTGCATTCCCGATGTCTCCACTGTTTCAATATATTGGCTTTTGGAATTGTGATATTTGAGGTCTGGCGTCCGCTCTTGGTGTTGTTGCCGTCTCCCCTCGACACCTCCACCCTCGTCATCATTTGCGTTTTCCGTTTTTTGTAAGTATGTTTCTCAGTCGTTCATTTTGGACATGTACTGTCTTCTTGTTCCTTTTTGTGCCTGTTCATTGTCTTCTACTTTTAATATGGAATTTCATCAAGTCTATTCCTTCCTTCTCTTTTCCTTTTCTCACATTGGCTTTTTTCTTTTCTTTCTTCCTTTTCTTTCCTCTTCCTTTTCCTCCCTCCTCTTCTTTCTCTCTTACTATGTCTTTTCTATCTTCTTTCTATCCGACTACTTTCCCTTATTTCTCAGTTATCATATTTACTTTTTCTTTCTTTTCTCTTTTTGCTGACTCAGTAAGCAGGATTTTGCTTTGCTCTATAATGAGCATGTTGTTGCAAGCTGTTTTCTTTAGTCGTTTCATTCCGTGTTACGTCATGGAACATTAAGGGATTAAACAATCCCATTAAAAGACAAAGGGTGTTATCTCACCTGGTAAGACTTAATACTGATGTTGCCCTCCTCAGGAGTCTCATCACTCGGAGGCAGAGGCTTTAAAGCTTAAACGTGGTTGGGTGGGTCATGTTTTTTGCTCTCCCACTGTTGATAAGAAAAATAGTGTTGTGATTCTATTGCATAAAAAGTTAAATGTTTCTTCAACTTCTCATGAATGTGATGTTAATGGCCATTGGGTCATTGTTAATTTGCTTATTGACAATATCCCTCTTATTCTTTTTAATGTGTATGACCCTACTGGAGTTGATAGATCCTTTTGGCCCTCTATTTCTGACAAGCTAGCCTCCCTCTCTGAGGATTACATCCTTTTTGGTGGGGACTGTAATCAAATTATGCATCCCTTCCTTGACCGATGCTCAAAAGCCAAATTTGTGCCCTCAAAAATGCATTCCCAATTTGTTAAAACTACTCAGAATAATGCTTTAGTTGATATCTGGCGACTGTGTAACCCTGACCTTAGAGAATATAGTTTTTTCTCTCCCCCTCATCAATCCCAATCCCGCATTGATCATATTTTTCTTAGCAAATCCCTTTCCCAGCATGCCATTCGCTCTGAAATTGGCTTCATTCTCCTTTCTGACCACGGTCCTGTTTTTGTGGATTTAGATCTCCCCCCATTCTCCCCTCACTCTGGCAGATGGCGTTTCAATAATACTCTGCTACATGATCCTGTTTTTTGTTCGGAATTTTCTAATTTTACCACTGAATTTTTCCTTCTCAACCATACTCCTGATTCTTCCTATGTTATGGTTTGGGATTCTTTCAAAGCAACCTCTAGAGGTTTTATCATCAACTTTGTGGCAAGACGGAAGAAACTCAGAGAGGCCACATCTGCTCAAATTCTGGCTGATATTAAGCGCCTAGAACTCGATTTTCATTCCTCTAATTCTGACTCTTCCCTTAAGAAACTTATTGAGGCGAAAATTTCGTTCAACAAATTCACAACTGAAGCCGCATCTAACCTTTTATTAAAATGCAACTCCCGATACTATGGTGGCAGGAATAAGATGGGGAAACTTCTTGTTGACTATTTAAAAATTAGGAAAGAATGCACTGTAGTATAGTTCCTATTATCCCAATTGGCTCTGCGCATTGGAATAATACCTTCAATAGTATAGGCCTAGACCAGACGTTAACTAGGTCTTCTATTGTCGATATTAGACTTAAAGTTTTGGGTTTGCCAGCTAGCTCAGAGTTCACTAGAAACTTTCTCGAATAGGCAAGGAGGAGTTGAACCTCCCTGGATAGACAAGAAGGGATTTAGTTTCTGACAACCATAGAACATGACAACTTTGCTCTCCCCTAATCAAGAGTGTATCTCCAGAGTCGTGTGAAAACAAAAGACAACTTATTTTACTCAGTCAGTACGTGCATTCTTAGTCTCACCAGATTGTAGTGAAAAGGGAGAGACGGGCGTGTTCAATAAAAGATGGTATTTATTGATCAGTCTCTTTTCTCATACAAGAGAAATGGATCGATATTATCGCAATACTTATGGTTAAGTAAAGTGCATACAATAAAAGCAGAAGTATAAAATAATACTGTAAAAACATTTATATGGTTTCTAAGCCATATGCAGGTTTAAAATGGATAAAATATATATATACATATACATTTGACTAATCGTACTCAACTGGTGTTTCTAACTACGCCTACCCCGGTGTACCTGACCTAAGCCTAATACGTGGGCGGGAATAGAAAGTAGCAGTTTAAGTTAAGTTTGTTTTGCCAAGTGACTGACTCAAGAATTCTCTGCGAGGGGTTATTCAGTTCTGTACCTGGAATTTAGGATGAATGAGGGATGGTATCTCTCGTCTCTGGTCTCGATATTCCAGGCTGCCTGCGAGGGCTACCCGGAAGCGCCGGAGCTGGATTTCTCGACAGGAGAAAGCAGCGTCTAGTTCTCAGCGCGTCAGGAAGGCGGGGCTGCGCCAGCGTGGTCTGCTCTGCTCTGGGCTTCGGCAAGTCTGGCTGCTCCGATCTCGTCACCACCGCGTGTGTTTGCTTAAGGCAATACTGGTAATATTTATACCTGTAAGGTGCCGAGATTGACGAAGGATGGACATGGATACGTCAATAAGGATGTCATACGACTTGGTCGTTAGCACATTCTTTTGCTGAAGTTCTCGATGAAATCAAAACAATGGCCGCAGGGTTTTTCCCAGGTTGTCATAGGTTTGATTTGTTTTGAGAACTCCGTTTGCCTTATCAGGGGCTGGAGGAATATCGCTTGTCTAATTAGATGGCAAGCGTTATGACATAATCAGATAACACGTTCCTGTGCCGTGGTGTGGCTTAATCAGATAACGGTTTCTGCATCATGGGATGGCTGCTAGTTAACTTGTTAACCAGAACAGGGTCAGGAATAGGGGGATCGATACAGAACCTATAGGAATACATCACACCCACTCCACGCTAACTATGGCCATATTTACGAATCTAGGCATAGTAAAACATACTGTAGAGTATTGTGTATACCTTACCACCCCAAAATACATATTATGCATTTCGAATTTATCTAATATACGAAAAAATAGTCACATGTACTATATGCACTCAAGCTGTAGAATAATGCCAAAGTAATCAAGCATATGTATACATTATTACTAATCGAATATGAGAATTACACATGAAAATGGCTCTTAATACAGAAGAAAAAGTTCGAGACCATTTCATCACAGAATAGAAATAAATATGAATATACCAGCGGGCAGCTAATGTCTATAAAGTTTCTAAAAAAATTGACATTTTAGTTCTCTAAGAATAGTTCTTACTTTAAGCAGAAGATAAGTGTCCCGAAAAATCGTAAAAATATTTTGGGGCTGCTGAAAAAATTGCTGTCCGTGAACTGGAGGGAAAATTGTTCATGGTATTTTGTTATTAAAGTTGAAGGCCAAATTCAGGGTGTTGGGAACGCCATGTGCTAGCTTGCTCAAAAGTCTCTATTTCTGCTCTGGTGAGAACATCATATCATTTAGACTGTCGAAAAAGCTGTCAACAGCTTCCTGGGAGAGTTCCACTAACTCGGAAAAGGATGTAACCATGCATTTGTGCGCATGATTGTCTCCACTGACGTTTTGATTAGTATTGCTGACAGAAGGTCGTACCTGATCGATGCTGCTTTCATCTTGAACTTCACTACCCCTTAATCGTAGCGGTGAAGTCTCCACGAATGCCGTCATCAGGATTGGCAGCCGTTGAGGGCAGCACAAAGCATGAGCCTTTATCGGACCCAACAATGTTTCTGCATCCATAGGCGCATCCGATTGTAGCGTCAGACAGGTGTCCAACACGCATTCTTCTCCGCACAGCAAGCACCTTAATACAGGTAAAACGCATCGATGCCACATGGGTCGAAATGAAAGAAACCAAGTCATGTTCAGGTCTCTAAGGCGGGTTAGTCCCAGGATTTTTGATATCCGGTCCCGGTATCCAATGGCTCGGATTGTTTCTTCCCTTGTCGCAGGTGTTTTGTCTGTGACACGGTTTGCCATAACGAAATATAAGGACTAAGAATAGAATTCCTGCAATTAGTCCCAAAATGAGGGGAAGTCCGCCAAAAATCAAATGGACGAAATCTGGAAAAATACCCAGTATGGCTTTGAATGGTGTTAATGCCATCGAAAATACTGTCTTAAATACTTTTGAGACTCCACTGGTATCAGAAATATTTAAGATTTCATTCAGGATTTCTGCGAAATGTATGGGGGAATTAGTTGATAACAATGAGTGAATCTCTGCAGTCGTCCTTGCGACTAGGAGATCATACGTTTCTTTTGATGACGTGAGCCTGGTTGGCGTCTGAAGAAGCACTGTTTTCATTCTGCTTAAAGTGTCTATTCGAATAGAAGTAATTTTCAAATTGGGCCATGCCCTTGCCTCCCTGCTGGAAAGGAGCTGGGGAACAATAAGCGTCCACAGCACTTGACCTTCGCAGTCGTAGTTATGAGATAAGGTGTCCCGGGCATAAGACTACAGCATCTGCGGTCCACAATTAGAATGTAAATCCCATTATAGAGTCTTTGAAAAAATGGTTCTATCTCTGTTGCAGGTGTGCCTAGCTGGTGACATGAAAGGTTATTTGAGTTCCCTTCACAGGCTCCATGCAAACTAATTCCATTACACAGAAGTGTACCGCTTAGTGACATCGCACAATTATTGCCACTAAGAAACACTTTCTGTCCTTTATTACTGACACATGCATGTGAATAGGGCAAGTTCCATGTTGTCTTAATGTACCCTTTTCCCAATTTTTAGTACATGCCAGCCTGTATATATTTTTGGCAGTATTGAAACCTGAAGGTTGATATTGGAATATTAATTATCCCATGTATTATCCATTCACTGACAGGTCGTTCTGACATTGTCACTGGTAATCTCTCGAGTTTCTCAATGCTCAGGATTGTATAATTAGCACCCTTTTGTGCCATACTGATTTGTTTATCAGTAAGGTTAAAGATATTGAATAGTGACGTTGTGTTGATTAAACGCCAAGGCACATAGCCTGAACGCAGATTTTGTAACGTCCAGCCAAGCTGTACAATAGAACGCAATTGAGACTGACCGTGTTGTAACAACAGTAAGTCTTGCGATAAAATGTCGACTGCTGAAGACACAATGCTGTCCAAAGAAAAAATTCTGGAGGACAGAGTCATTAACCCATTGTCCACTACAGAAAGTGATTTTTCCAAATTAATACGGTCAATTTCCCGTATTCTTTCTGCTGTCTCAATTTGAGTTACCTTCCAGGCCTCGTTGTAAGCTGCATATACAGAGGCTGCAATGAAACGTTTCTGACGCTGTTTGCGCGGTCCCATAATGAAATCACGCAAGTCAGCACCATCAGTAAGTAAAGTTAGGTGTTGCTTAATTTCTGTCAGTGTGGAAGTTTGTAGCCATTGAAGGCATAATTTGCCCACACTGTAGGTGGTTATTATCCCTGGGTGTTGTCTTTGGGAATATCTAGGGTCTGGCCTGGTCAATGTGAACCCCTGTGTTTTGTTCAGGAATCTATCTTGACAGTTATTAGTATCTGTGGGCCAGATCAACCATTGTTTCCAATCAGGATGTGTTCTGTTTTGGTTTAATACATAGTTTACGTCTATCTCTTCATCTGTAGAGCTATTGCTGTCCATTGTTGGCTTTGGAATAGACGGTTTATTTAAGTCTTTGATTTTGGCTAAGCCAAGACAGGTGGTTTGTTGAACAGTGTCATTCAAAAATATAATTTGTTCTGGGATCATGCAGGCTCTAAACAATGATTCTATACCTTGTACTTGCCATTCTTTTGTACCCCAAACACTTTTTACTTCAACATTGTTGTCCCAATAATCAAAACCAAAAGTATTCATTTGTTCAAAAAATGAGTCTGAATATATCAATTTCGTGTTTGTTAGCATGATCTTTGTCCCTGCCTTATTTGACAATTTGAAATAAAATGTTTCAGCATTACTTGTGTTGAACCCTGAAAAGTATGAATATTTGTCGTAAAAGGTTCTTGAGCTTCCTTTTGGAGGGGTCGCACAATGTTCCCATTGATTATAATTTAAAACATTTCTAGGTTGTGCCGATTTATGTAAAAAATGGTTACCATAGTGGTTGTAACAGTACATACTATCATAATTAGTCGAACCCTGCAAATAATCATGTTTGGTAAATTTAGCAGACATCACTAAGTCAGACATCATATCATTTATGTTTTCAAAGTCCCAATCATCAGCAAATGAGCTTGGTTTTACAAAGTCACTTAACGAGATCTTGATTTGGTGTGGATATTTCAGGATTTCAACCGGACCATAAATTTCGTAGTCAGTATTGTCCCATGCTACCCCACCTGGTATAGGATTGGCTGTGAAGTTGACTGAAGAAAGTTCTCTTTTCTCGACGTGTGAAGATGTGTGTGGCTTGAGGATCAAGTTGATTTTCTGACTTGCTGTGTCCAATTTAGCATACTTTCCCTCAATGAAGCGTCCCAAAGTTAGTATCATGATGAGCCAAAGTATGAGGATAAATGAACCAAAGCCCACCCAAAATTCAATCCATGGAGAAATCAGATATGTTTCTTTCAGTTGTTTCAAAAGTTCTTTAGCTTTATCTTTAAAGGTTTTTGATGATGGCTGTGTTTTTGATTCACTTAGGTCTTCAGAGAAATCATCGAAGTTTATGAAGTAGCCGGATGCAGTTCTGTCAATTGTTCCAATTGCTTCAGGATTACTGTTTCTTGCATATTCGTTTGTTACTTCATTATAGGTCGGTGTGTCTCTACTAAATTTTTTAATTTGGGTTGTTAGAGGTCTGAGTTCCAATGCATTGTTGCATAGTCGTTGTTGTTTTTCTGTAGGCGTTTCGAATGTGATTAGCCTCTTAGTTTGGACCTCTGTATTTGTAGCAAACCTTGGTGTTCTGCTACTTATCGGGAGTCCACTTGGCCTACTGTTTGTTATCGGCCACATGCTTGTGGTTTCACCAGGTCGATGGATACAACTCGGTTCTCCTTTTTACCAGCAAGCGGCGGTAGTACAACTGATCTTGTCCCGTTGATAGACAAGACAGGAACTGCTTTTCTGTAAGAAGGCCCAAATTCCTTCTTTACCGCGATCTTTTCTCTGACTAGATCTCCGACTTTTGGAATCCAGACAGGTCTTGCTGGGACAGGTGGTGGTTCTTCAGTGGTTGCCGGCTGCTGTTACAACTTTATGTTGCTCAGGTCTTTTCTTGTTTTGTTTAAGTCCTGTAAAATAGCCAAACGATCTTTGATATCAAAGCTTTTTTCCTTCACCACTGAAGTCTGACTGTCAAGATCTAAGACTAACATCCTAGTTCCAAACAATAATTCGTACGGACTGAATCCCTTCAGAGAATTTCTTGGCAAGTTATTTAGACTACGTTGGACACTTATTAGATGTTTGACCCACCCAGCTCCCGAACCTAATGCCTTTGCTGTTATAGATTGCTTTATGTCACGGTTTTTTCTTTCAACAATTCCGTTTCCCTCGGGATGAAGTGGACAAGAATACCGCAATGTAACGCCCATGCTGACCATGGCCTCCTTATAAGCTCTAGAGCTAAAAGCAGGACCCTGGTCCGAATGCAGCATGCCAATTGCGTATGTGCCGATAAAGACTCGCAAATCTTTTATAACAGTTCTGGCGTCAGCCGTTCGCTGGGGCCACATCCATATGAATCTCGTGCATGAATCCACTGCGACCAAGATATATTTATAGTTACCATCCCTTTGTAAGGGACCACAATGGTCCAGGTAAACACAGGCTAATGGTTTATCCGAGATTAGAAGGGGCGTCTGTGCTGGTCGTCTCACTGTTGATACTTTCATTTTTTGACATATTTCACATTCTAGAACATAGTTCCTGGTTTGTCTTCTCATTTGTGGCCACCAGTATCTCTGTTTTAATAACGATACTGTGGCTGAGACGCCAGCATGTACAGAAGCGAGCCCTTCGTGTGCCGCTATTATTAGTCCTAACCTATGTTCCATGTTTGGAATTGCCCTATCCCCCACTCCAGGGATTCGAGCAAACGGAACATTATTTGCATCAGTTATGTATGAGTATTTTACTGGAAAGCCTTTCGGGAGTGTTTCTATCGAATCCTTTTCTGTAGCGCTGACAGCTTGTAATATCTCGCTGTCTATTTTTGTTTTCGACCGTGTGATGGCAGCTACGGAAGCCGTTTGCACAGCTGCCTTCGCGGCCTCATCAGCCAATGAATTCCCTGCAACGTGAACGCCATCACGTTGATGACTCAGTGTATGTATCACGTGAGTCTTTGGTAGTTCTTTCTGTAAAAGAACTACTTGTTCCCAGAGCATTTTATGCTTGATTGTGCCTCCTTTTGCATCCTTAAAACCATTCTGAAGCCAGATCTGCAAGTATTCATTATAAGACTGAACGCAATAATACGAATCGCACACTATGAGTGTGGGGAATTCTCGATCGGTATTTTCAAGCGCCATCTTGAATGCCAGTAGTTCAGCTCGCTGAGCTGTACAATCTCCCAGAGATTGTGTTTTGGTGATAGCTGGTTTAAATTTCCCTTCGTGCCAGCGACCTTTAACAATAGCGCACGCAGCACTGTAAGCTTGTTTACCCCCCACTGCGGGTTGTGCTGATCCGTCTGTATATATTATACAGCCGTAATGATCTAGAGGCAGAATTTCGGTCGGCGGAGGACATTCCAATTCGTATTGGAGAAATTCTTGTGTTTTTAAATTGGGATCAAATTCATATACCACGTCTGTTGCAGCAAGAGAGTTAGCCCACTGTATCCACCTTGGATGTAGTGCTTTAGCATTCGGAATGCTTGCCTTTGTTACCGCCTCCAGGGCTGGTATCGGTGTCACGATTATTATTCGTTTACCTTGTGCCAGGGCTCGTTCTTTTGCTATAGCTGTCTGTGTTGCAGTAAGAATTTTTTCCGTTCGGCTAAATTTCATTTCAGCTTTAGTGTATAAGTGTGATTTGAATGCAATTGGTACCTTTTCTCCCTCGTTAGAGGTCAGGTATGTGAATCCGCATCTTCCTGGGATGACTCGAATCACAAGATTGCGTGTGTTATCACGTGTTTCTAATTTTGTTTTAATTAACATATCTGTTTGTAAGGATCTCAGAATTTCTGTGTGCATTTGAGTCCAATTGGTTCTTTTAAAATCTGGTTTTATTAGATCATAAAGGGGTTTGACCCTTTCTGCTTAATTTGCAATGTATGTTCTTCCGAAATTTAGGAAGCCTAGAATTGACTGTAGGTTTTTTAGTGTTCTAGGTGCTTGGAGTACGGCACATTTCTCTAGGAAATTGTCAGCCAGGCTTTTGCCTTCACTTGATAATTCATATCCTAAGAACAGGACTGTTAGATGGGCAATTCTGGATTTTTTGAAGTTGAATTTGTAACCCTCTGCTGCGAACCCAAGTATTATGGTGTTCACTCTCTTCAAGTGAGTATCCAAGTCATCATCTGTTAGGTATATGTCGTCGACATGAGATAATGCCTCTTCGTCATATGTTTGTAATAATTCTGTTACTCTCGCTGAGAATAATCCTGGGCTGTTCTTGAACCCTTGGGGTAACCGACAGAATTGTTTTTGAGCGCCATTTATTGAGAACGCAGACAAGTATCTGCTCTCTGGTGCTACATTTTGACAGAAGAATCCATTAGAGATGTCTAATGTTGTTTTGTATTTTTTGCGCACTATGTTATTCATTAGTGCTGCACTATGCGAGTTTTGTACTGCAAAAGTTTTGCAACATGAGTTAAGGTGTCTGTAATCCAAAACTAGACGATATGAATTGTCTGGTTTGGAGACAGGAAACAAAGGGTTGTTCATTTGTGAGGTGCAAGTTTCAATCACCCCCTGGTATTCTAATTGGTCTAGGATTACTTTTACCTGTTTTTTAGCTTCTTGCTTAATTGGGTACTGTCTTTGTGCAGTAGGTTGTGATTTTAACTGGATTTTGTGAGGAGGAGAATCCTCATCCCATCCTACATGATTTTTATATAAAGCAGGAGCTTGAGCTACTGCCCACTTTCTTGCAAGTGTATATTTTTTATGAATTGGGATATGATTTGAGAAGGCAGGCATAATTATTTCTTCGCCATGAGGGCAGTCCCTGACAAACTCTGGTGGCCAGTCTTTTTCAGCTAGAAGGATGTCATAGCCCTTGGAGAGATTATCCCAAAATAGTCCCCTTATTTTTCTAGTCTTATCCCCCTCTATACGTAATGTTATTTCATATATTTTGTGAGGTTTGCTAACTCTGGTGTCTGCAGTTTCCACTTGAAGGTATTCATTCGTGTCCACTGTCTCCAGATGATTCATAAGGACTTTGCGAGCTATGCTCACTTCTGCTGCGCTGTCTAGCATTGTCTGAGCCCACTCTCCGTTTTTCAGCTGTGTCCTCAGTATTCTCGGCATTGTTGAATACTTTAATACTGGCTACCTTCTTTTTTGGAAATTGTAATTTCTTATTTGGATGAGCAGGTTCCTTGTCTTTGGACTTGACGTGCCCTTCCCTGGGTTCCGATCGTCCTCTTCTTTCCGATTTCTGCGAGGAAGTCTGAAAAGATTGAGAGGGACGTGTATCAAAATCTTGATATCTATCCGTTTTTTTTATATTATCCCTATTTCTAAGGTTGTATTTTTTCCCAGAGGGCTCACTTTGGGGAGACCTGTGTCCTTGGTTTGGAGATTTTTCTCTCCGCCGAGGAGACCTTCCTCTGGACTGGAATCTCTTTTCTTTCGGATTGGATTGTTTGTTTCCATCCCAGTTCTTCTTTTGTGATGTTAAATTATTTTTAATAAATATTTTTTCAGGACTTTCAATCAGTTGGGGTTTTACTGGTATTTCACCTAAACTATCTCTACCTAGTTCCTCATAGGATTTTCCTATGATTCTGGCAATTTCAGCTGGTTAGTCTGCTATATCTGTTTCTTTTAACCTTTGGCGGATCGCCACGTTTGCTGCTTCTCCCTTTATATTGGCTAGTAATATAGCCGAGACCTGCTTGAAGTCTTTCAGTAATTTCATACCAAGAGTTAAAGCGGGTTCTGGACCGTATTCGTCTTGAATTTGTTTTAGCACATCTGGTATTACCGAGATGGATGGAACACCATGCGTTTTTGTGTAGATGGAAGCAAAGACTGTACCCCAAGTGTCACAGTCCTCCACGTGTGGTGCGATTCCCATTGGAAGACAGATAGTCAGAATCCTGTGTTTATCCACAGGAGTGGTGTCTGGAAACACCACCTCTATTTGGGTGTTTTTTTGTGCTAACCAGAATGGTATTTGTTCCCTTTTAGCTGGTACCTTACCTAGGCAGGACTGTATGTTCTGTGGTGTAATTTTATTTGTGTTCCCCTGATGAGGGGTCAGCTGTGGAATTTTGATTGCTGGTTGGATTGTTGAAGTCCGCATTACATATTGGACTAATTGTCTATGTACTTTTATTAATTGTTTTAGTTGTATTAAAAGATTTGCTGCAGACATCCCATCGATGTCTGGATGTGGTGTGTATCCGGCTAGGACCGGCCACGTTGCTCCTGGTCTACCTAATGGACCGAGCCTGGTAATGTGATTGTTGTGTTTTAGGGCGCCATTAAACAAGAGCAGGTGCTCTTGAAATTTAAGTGGCACTTCCACCTCCTCGAAAGGAGTGTATTCTTCAGGAGGTTCCTCTGTTTTGTAATGGTGGAAGACCTTTGTTACAGCGTTTGCTGCTGGAAAGTTTATCCATGAATAGAATACCTCTGTCTGCCGATATTCGTGTGCCTCTATTACGAATATGACTGTGCCACCTCTAGGTGTCAGTCCATTTTCTATAAGTTTTAAAGTTATAGATTTCCTTATGTTGACCGCGATGAGTATTAAATCCGGGTCTGCTTCTTGCATAGTATTATCAGCTGGTACGAGTTCAGCTGCTACTCTAGCTATCTCTCTTTCTTCATCACTGTCTACCATTTTACCGACAGGAAGGTTATTTTGTTTGTTTGCAGATCAGGTTTCTTATGGAAACAAAGATTAGATGCACAATATTTTGGAACAGTGTATCCTTCAACGTTGACTAAACCAAGAACCATACATAGGAGTTTCCTCCTGCGAGGTTTGGCGGATATGACCTTTCACCCACTCCAGACGTCTTTGGAGTATTATGGGAAAAAAGGGGTCTGAGTGAAAAAGCACGACTGAGTTACTCTAATGTCTTGCGTTAGTTTTATCGCCTTTCCAAACGTTTGGGCGCCATGTAGTGTAGTTCCTATTATCCCAATAGGCTCTGCGCATTGGAATAATACCTTCAATAGTATAGGCCTAGACCAGACGTTAACTAGGTCTTCTATTGTCAATATTAGACTTAAAGTTTTGGGTTTGCCAGCTAGCTCAGAGTTCACTAGAAACTTTCTCGAATAGGCAAGGAGGAGTTGAACCTCCCTGGATAGACAAGAAGGGATTTAGTTTCTGACAACCATAGAACATGACAACTTTGCTCTCCCCTAATCAAGAGTGTATCTCCAGAGTCGTGTGAAAACAAAAGACAACTTATTTTACTCAGTCAGTACGTGCATTCTTAGTCTCACCAGATTGTAGAGAAAAGGAAGAGACGGGCGTGTTCAATAAAAGATGGTATTTATTGATCAGTCTCTTTTCTCATACAAGAGAAATGGATCGATATTATCGCAATACTTATGGTTAAGTAAAGTGCATACAATAAAAGCAGAAGTATAAAATAATACTGTAAAAACATTTATATGGTTTCTAAGCCATATGCAGGTTTAAAATGGATAAAATATATATATACATATACATTTGACTAATCGTACTCAACTGGTGTTTCTAACTACGCCTACCCCGGTGTACCTGACCTAAGCCTAATACGTGGGCGGGAATAGAAAGTAGCAGTTTAAGTTAACTTTGTTTTGCCAAGTGACTGACTCAAGAATTCTCTGCAAGGGGTTATTCAGTTCTGTACCTGGAATTTAGGATGAATGAGGGATGGTTTCTCTCGTCTCTGGTCTCGATATTCCAGGCTGCCTGCGAGGGCTACCCGGAAGCGCCGGAGCTGGATTTCTCGACAGGAGAAAGCAGCGTCTCGTTCTCAGCGCGTCAGGAAGGCGGGGCTGCGCCAGCGTGGTCTGCTCTGCTCTGGGCTTCGGCAAGTCTGGCTGCTCCGATCTCGTCACCACCGCGTGTGTTTGCTTAAGGCAATAACGGTAATATTTATACCTGTAAGGTGCCGAGATTGACGTAAGGATGGACATAGATACGTCAATAAGGATGTCATACGACTTGGTCGTTAGCACATTCTTTTGCTGAAGTTCTCGATGAAATCAAAACAATGGCCGCAGGGTTTTTCCCAGGTTGTCATAGGTTTGATTTGTTTTGAGAACTCCGTATGCCTTATCAGGGGCTGGAGGAATATCGCTTGTCTAATTAGATGGCAAGCGTTATGACATAATCAGATAACACGTTCCTGTGCCGTGGTGTGGCTTAATCAGATAACGGTTTCTGCATCATGGGATGGCTGCTAGTTAACTTGTTAACCAGAACAGGGTCAGGAATAGGGGGATCGATACAGAACATATAGGAATACATCACAGCACGAAGATTGAATGTATTCGGACATCCTCTGGTGAGTCCCGTTTTAAGGATAAAGAAATTCTTACAGAATTCATCAAATTCTACGATGCTCTCTATACCCCTGAACAGAATCCTACTTCCGCAGAACTTCTTTCCTATTTCCAGTCCCTTCCCTCTCCTCCGACGTCCCATGTTGATCTAAATTCTTTGGAGGTAGATATATCTCTTTCTGAAATCTCCCATGCTGTTTCTAAACTTCGTCACGGGAAAGCTCCTGGCCCTGATGGCTTAACCATTGAATTTTACAGTCATTTTGCCTCCCTTCTTCTCCCTAAACTTCTCCTCTTATTTCAATCTTTTCTTACAGCGGGGTCTTCCAATGGTTCTTTTCAGCAGGCCTTAATTTGCTTAATTCCAAAAGAGGACAAAGATCACTCCTTGTGCAAGAATTATCACCCAATCTCCCTGGTTAACACAGATTATAAGATATTAGCTAAGATTCTAGCCTTGCGCTTAGACCCCCTTTTGCCAGACTTAATCGGTCCCGAACAATCCGGTTTTGTCAAAGGCCGTCTTTCCTCCGATAATTCTCGAGTCTTCCTTAATATTCTCAGCAGAGCTTCCTCGCTAGATCTTCCCTTTGCAGCTATCTCCTTAGATGCGGAGAAGGCTTTTGACAGGATTGGATGGGACTTCAGGTTTCAGGCTCTTTGTTGGATTGGCATTCCCTCCAATTTTATTTCTATTATATCCTTACTTTACTCTAACCCCCAAGCCTCCATCTTTGTTAATGGTAGGACCTCAGATTATTTCTCTTTACACAGAGGTGTCCGACAATGTTGCCCTTTATCCCCTCTTTTATTTGTTTTAGCCTTGGAACCCTTTCTTACCAAGATCAGTCAGGATGATAATATATCTGGTTTTCATTTTGGTTCTCATCAGGTTAAAGTTTTGGGTTATGCTGACGACATCCTTTTTTACTGTGCTGATCCCTCTTCTTCTCTGTCTCCCTTCTTGCAGCAAGTCTCTTCTTTCTCCGCTGTTTCCGGCTTCCGTCTTAACGTCGACAAATGTGAAATACTTCCATTGAACTCTCTCTGCCAGAAGCATCTTTTTGCACAATCTGGCTTCTCTTGGCAACCCTCTAAAATCAAGCATTCAGGTGTTTGGTTCGCCCCTCTCCTATCTGACACCCTCAGGTTGAACTTTGAATACATCTCTAAGAAAATGGAGACATCCATTACTCGCTGGCATCCCCTCTTTTTGTCTTAGTGGGGACGCCTCAATTCTATAAAGATGATGCTTTCTCTCCTCCTTCTTTATACTATTTCTATGCTCCCAATGCGTATCCCGATTTCTTTTTTCAAAAAGATTGACTCTTTACTATTAAAATTCTTATGGCATGGTAAACGTCCACGGATATCTTTAGCCTCCTTGCGAAAAGACAACGCTCAAGCTGTTGTCCACTTCCCTGATTTTAAAGAGTATCATCGTGCTTTCACTCTGAAACAAACTTCTCAATGGCTTTCTTCTGAACTTCCTTTTTATCCCCCCATCTGGTTACTTATGGAATCCTCCTTTATTTCTCCCTTTACCTTCCGTGAATTTCTGTCCTTCACGTCCTATCCGCCGCGTCACTATACTCCTATTGTCTCCCATTGTCGTACTCTTGTTCACCCTTTCTTAACCTCGTCATATCCTTCCTCCCTTTCCCTCCACAAACAACCTATCTGGTTTAATTCGCTTCTTAAAATCCGTAATCGCACTATTTATTAGAAAGTTTGGCATTCTCAAGGTCTATGTTGGATCTCTCAACTGCTCTCACACGGTGTTCCTCTCCCTTTCTCAGATCTCAAATCTTCTTACTCATTACCTGCTAAGGCTCGCTCTCAATACAACCTGCTCTGTCCTGCTCTCACACTCTTCCTTCAATCTCTACCACCCTCCATTGATGTTCATTTAGAGCACAAACCCACGACTTCTCTACTGGAATCTACTCCCTCTGCATCTTCCCTTTATAACTCTTTCCGTTACACGGTTGACAGAACGAAGTCCAAAATTGAAGTCGCATGGGAATCTGATCTCTCTCAAGATTGGTCGGTTCATCTCTGGGATAGAGTTTGGTCCAAACTTCATAAAACTTCTAGAGCTGCTCAGAACACGCAAACTTTATATTTTGTTTATAATAGAATTTTATTTACCCCTCTTGCCCTTTCACACTTTTCGTCAGAGACCGCTTCTTCATGTTGGTCTTGCCCCTATCCTTCTGCGGACCTCAAACATATGTTGTTTGCCTGTCCACCTATATCCACGTTTTGGAATTCAGTTTGGTCCCAAATACAAAAGATTTTCCTATTCCTTCTCTCCTGCACTTCTCTTTTTAGGTTCTCTCTCCCCAAACCTACCTCAATCCCCATGCCATTACCAACTCCTTGATCTTTTAATAGCTGTCGCTTTCCATATTATCCCTTCTAATTGGAAGCAAGCTAAGGATGTTTCCTATCGCTCATGGTGGAATGCAGTCAGTTTTCATCACCGTCTTGACACCAATTATGTATCCCCTGTATCCCTGGCTATTAAGCGGGACCTTCTTTGGCTTCCTTTGGTAACTTATCTCTCCTCCTGTACTCCAATGCGTCCCTCTTTAACCCTTGATGCAACCGAAGTTCGCAAGCCTCCATGAATACCCTATTGCCCCTTTCTTCAATTTTTACTCCCTAAGGTTCAACTGCAATACACTTACCTCATGCTTATTTACTTTGTTCATGCTATGTTCATGCTCGTTATACTTGCTTTTCATGATAAATTAATGACTTGTTTATTTTCTCTCATGTATTTTGCATTTACTCATGTTTATTCCTTCAGATGTATCTTATTGTCATATACATTTTTCTGTTTCTTCATCTGTATCCCCTTCCCACCCCTTTCCTATCTTCAATAAAATCAAACTTAAAAAAAGAGCACTAAAGAACATAATAATAAAATAGATTAATGAATAAGATGCTATCTAATCATAAATTGGTTTCCAAAATAAATGATAATGAGAAATATTATGGGTAACACCCAAAAGAGTTAAGTTAGCTTCTCTTCTAGTAAAATAAACCAAGATAACCATTGGAGAATTGATAATAATGAAGCATTTTTTTTTCCAATTGGAAGTGAATGATTTTAAAGATTTACAAATCTTCATATTATAAGAGAGGTTATCTGAAATACTAAATATTTTTGTAATGACATCCCTATCATCTGTCCAAAATGTAAAAACAATATTATATTCATAACACATTTGTTTTAGCAAACCTGAGTTTTAATTACAATGTAACAACTAGCAGAATTTAAAAGTTTTGCATTAAATAATGGTAAAGGTGTCCATAGAGTATTACATAGAATGTAAAAATGGTTTTGTGTAAAGGGTACAGGTAGCCATCCAGAGATGCTATCCATCCATTTTTCCATATGTCTTGTGAGATAGATATATCTAGTTTTTCATTCCAGAAATTAGAGAGAAAGTTAATATTTTCCTTATCAAAGTTGTTCTGCTTTTTTTTATAAATCCATGATGCTGCATGCAAACAGGCTTTTCAAATCAGAAGTAACATTTAGCAGAAAAGAATTAGGAAATTAATCAAGCATTCAATGGCATCAAATTTTATATTTGTAAATCTCCGAAGTAAGCAAATTTCATTTTTGATGTAAGTCATCAAAAGTTTAAAACATGTTATTATAATAAATATCTTTTAGATAGTAAATACCAGCTTTTATCCAATATTTCCAAAATGTTATGTTTCAATTAAGTTTTAACAGTGGATTACACCCTAACGACATATTTAAAATATGTGAAATAGGAAATTGAAAAAGTGTGTCCAGATATTTTTTAATGAATTTAGTAGATTCAAAAATAACAGATTTTATCTGGAAAGTGGTAGAATTAGACATAGGGGGATATTCTCAAGAACGTGTGCTAACCATCTCAAAAGAAGTGGAGAAGTGTGGCTCACTGGTTAGAAGCAGCAGAGTGGAGAAGTGTGGCTCACTGGTTAGAAGCGGCAGACCCTGATGCAGAGGTCTGACCCGGGACCAGGATTCAATTCCCGACGCGGCAGGGTCTTGGGCTCAATGTCCACGGACTCGATAATTCTCGCCTCGGTGACTACTCTAATCATGGGTCCCACTCTGCAACTCTGGGCAATAGCTTGCTTAATCTCCACAACGGCCCCGAAAGCGCTGGGATGCCTGGCTTCACCTTGGGGGTGCCCAGAAGGGGGCATCTCACAGGGAAAGTCAGGAAGGGTTCCACAGCGGTATACAGCACCAGGATGCCTAAAGTTGATAGTGCGCTTTACATACATTTACATTTACAAAAGTAGCTTGACGCAACTTTCAACATCGCGGTCTATCGCGGGAAAATAACGCTGTGTTAACTAAGTATTCAAAACACAGAGGCACCATGCGATAGCCCCCGGAGAAAGCGTCAATTGTCTACAATAAAGTCAACGCAACACTGCAGAAATGCAAAAAACAAATGGAGATAAAGTAGCGATGAGGCCAAACGTGATTCAAAAAGCAGCAAAAACCAGCGACAGACCTGCAAATCCCACGCGTCAGGTGGGAAAATGCACCATAAAAGCAGAGTAAAAAAAATGGTGAGATGACAACACACAAGCACAACCCCACAGCTGTGACGCAGAACAAATGACCGTTGTCCCACATCAGATAGGCCTTTCCTCACAAACAGCCACAATGTACATTGACATGCATTCAGTATGTGACCTCCGCCAATGTGGAAACATACATGAAACACACTGTGAAACCACATCTCCTCTTCACATTGCAGAGGGACAATCAACACTCCCTGCACACCGACGTGCCATGTCCATGATCAAACAATAATGAAAGCACGGACAAATGTAGGGGCAGTGACTCGTCCTTACGTAAATGTCACCCATGTCATGGGACTTGAGTCACAGGGTGCATCCCTGCATTATGGAGGCACATATCGGAACCCAAAAGAAGCCCTGTTGTCACTTGTAGGCCAGAAATGACTGCCAAAATGGAATGAATTTGGACACATGTGAAACGCTGAATAGTGGGATACTGTAACAATTGTGACAGACAGAACTGGCAGTTTGAATTCGTGACACCCTAAACAGCCTCACTGCACAGAGGTGACACACCCACCATCCATTAACAAATTCTAAAATTGTCAATTGCACTACATGACGCACCCACACTTTTCTGAGTGAAGTGCCTTTACAGATGAGTGACATGCACACAGGGAATGTGTTTTGGAATGCATTTATTTGCAAATGCTGTGCCTGTGGTTGTTCATCGCACTGTCCCATTATTGCTAAGGAGCGTCACAATGTGACGTCAACCAGAGAAGAAATTGTCAATGATGTAGTCCCTACGGACTATTCATGCTGCGGTTGCCGTGGCGTGTGGTCCACCTGCCTCATCTTCATCATCATCGTCCGGTGCATCTAGCACTCGTATCCATGGGTCTTTGCTGCGTACACATATGTTGTGCAACACACAACATTTAACAATCATCTTGCACACAATGTCTGGGCTGTACAGGAGCCTTCCACCTGAGATGTCCAGGCACGTGAAACGTGACATCAACACGCCAAATGTGCGCTCCACGATGCGCTTAGTGCGTTTGTGGGCCAAATTGTACTGCCTCTGGGCCTGTGTGTTCTGGCTCGGTGGGGTGTCATCATCCAAGCACAGAGTCCTTGGTCACCTGTGACAGTGCAGAGAGACATGAGTCAAGAATACATACTGCATGATGTGTTGGCAGGCTCACTGGTTCATTGGTGTGTGATATATGTGACTTAGTGATTCCTGTATGACATGAACTGTTTGTTGCAAATGAGCAGCATCAATGTGTCTTACGCAGCCTCACTGCTGCTCCTTCCTCCCTCCAGGCATAGTCACTAGTGTGCGCAGTGCGGATGCATCACTTGAACCCTTACGGCACACCACTGTCATGCCTGTCTGCTCATGTGCACAAGCTTGAATACAACACAGTGATGATGTGCGTAGAAGGTGGCCGGACACATTTCTGTAGGTCCATTGTAAGGACAGGGCTGACACAGATGTAGAGCACATGTCTGGCTGAACCTGACATGCAGTTGGGGATAGATCTTTGGCTCATGCTGTGCTAAAAGCAACACACACAACAGTTGGCATGTGTGATCCCTGACCCCGAGCCGGAATGCCCTCCCTCATGTACCCCTTCGGCCGAGCACGCACACCTTGGGCATGCCACATAGCAACATTGTCGATTGCGGGACAGGTGGCACAGACACTACAACAGAGACACACGCTTCAGCCACATTTCTTGGCAAGGCCTGCACTTAACCACACCCAGATCCACGATTGGAGGAGCCACACCCCTACGCTGTACTGTCACACGCCTGTCCACCCCGCTTATGCTCACAGGGAGGTACGACAAGGTTACATGTCCCAGGTCTATACCACTGCCTGCGGTGACATGGTTGCGCACGCTGTACAAAGCACAATGTAATGTGAAATGGCCCCGGTCACTCATGCATACATAATGACTACACAGACACAATGAGTGAGTTTCTGGAACTGGCTACGGGTATGTGCACTTGGCCCCATTTATTGCCAGGGTTATATGTCCAGTGACGCTTGTGCTGGATGGGTGTTGGGTAGTGTAAGCCACCCCTTAGGGGTTGGTTGGTGCTGGAAAAAACCACAACAATCCTCAGACAATCAGCAGTACAAGGTACGAACAGCAAGGATCCCTGACTTGAGCAGCACAGAGTTAGTGGCCCTGGACGCACTGCGGCCCGTACAGGCACACCGGCATGGGACGGTGACTTGTGGTGCACTGAGGTAGGGCCCCGCGAGCTGAGCGGGGCCTCGTCGATGTTCAAGGAGAATGTCATGGAGGGTTGCGGGGGACAGTAGAAGGGGTCCTTCCAGGGCATGATGCAGAGGGCAGAAGCAAGCAGAAACAGGCAAATGGCAGAGTTGAATGCTACAGACTCCTCTTTTCCACCATGTCAGTAACAGCTACATGAAGATTAAGACAACTCCATGCCCATGGACTCAGACGCCACCGAAGTTCAACCATCGATTGCCCAGAAATTTCAGGGCACACACTCAGTGGCACCAGTGCTGAAAGCGGATGCAGTTTACGATGTGGCCTGTACAATTACATGAACTCTGCCATGAAGAGAGAAAGACTCAGTTCAAATTGTGTGACCTACTCCACCGCAGTGTGTGTCGGAGGCAGCGGTCAGCAGTGTGCCACAGCCACGTGTGAAGTGCAGTTGCTGGTAGTGTCCCATCACCTCCGTAATGGTGAGCCTTTTCTCCTCCGGATTGAAGCGCATCTTCCTATTACTCCTCTCCTTGCGTACTGTGACATGAACACTGCCATAAAGAAATCAAGGCTCGTTTCCAAAAGTGAGACCTAGTTGGTCGCAGTGTTGGCCAGAGGCAGCGGCCAGTGTGGGGTAACCGCTGTCCAGCTATCTCCTCTGGGATCTCTAACACACAACGTTGGAATGACATGTGGATTAGATTTGTGGTTGACGGAGGTAGTGTCACCAGAGCTGAGTGGGTGTGCAGCCTGCGACGATGCTGTGTCCTGCCTGATACGGACTGCATTGGATTGGTGTGAGGCCTGCAGGACCGCTGTGTAGGCTGAAGGCCACAGTCATCAAGGGCTCACAGACACGTTTGGTTGGAGTCCTATGCACAGATTTGATGGCACCACATCGAAGGGAGTATAGTGAAATAAACTCAGCCATAAATAATGTCCTCTGCCATGGTGTAATAAAGAATCAGTTCCAAATGTGTGACCTACTTATCCGCTGTGTATGCTGATGGAGTACATCAACGATAAAGGTGTACTGCGGGCCTGTGTCACGGAGGCCCTGATGGTCTGAGGAGGCTGCCAAGGTCAGGCCTCGGGCTTGGATCTTGCAGCAGCACATGGTCCCTCTTTGACACACTCCGGTGTCGGCAGGTGAGCAGTGATGCCTGGGTGCGCAGGGTCGGGCATGACAGCTTCGTGGACCAGTGGCCCGGGGTGCAGCAGGCACACAGGATCACAGGCACCAGCGCTCATAGTGTAGGCCTCATGGCTCGGTGAGAGGCTCCACACTGGCAGAAACGTTGGCCATTCTGGAAGAGAACCACGCCCAGGGCTACATGCTTTTTATTCACACCCCTATGCTAGCCAGGCATACGCCGGGCCAGCCCACTCTGCACACGCTTACCGGGGGGACATAACAAGTTACATTTCTGTGATCTTCCTCACTGGCTGAGGTGACATGGTTGCGTCTACTGTCCAAAACACGGCCACCACCAGCAGTGTATGTCGACATGGATGTGTCTGTGGTCTGCATATTGCAGTCTGGCCAGCACATCCACGCCACACTTGGCATTGTGTGCAGTCTTATTCATCGGTCACATCGCCTCCTTTGCACATGCCTGGCTTCCCCCTCTCCCCATATTCTGCTAATGTGTAGCTGAGGTGCCATGTCGTGGATGGCTCATGTACATGGCTAGCTCAGGTTCCCACAGTAAGTTGTGCTGTCTTGTCTGGTAGGTGGGCATGTTGTTTGGCATGTTGTATGTGACTTTGTGACGTGTGCATTCCCAGAGTTGTGAATTGCATGATTGTGTGTTTGAGGTGTGTGGTGTGTTAATTTGCTACTTACCAACGAGCAGTGCATTTCCATAGGTGCCATCCTGTAAGGGCTGGTTGATGATGGTCTGTCGGAAGATGTATGAATAATGCACACTGCCTGGGTAGTTGGTGACGACATTGGTGAAGAGTTCCCAGTGGTCCACTATTGCCTGCAAATTGATGGAATGCGTGTGCTTTCTTTTGCAGTAATTGTGTGCAGTGTTGGCAGGGGACCCAAGTAGGATATATGTGCAGTCAATTGGCCCCAACACGTGCGGGAAGCCAGCTATGGTGTAGACACCTTGCTTGGTCTCCAGCTGTTCCTGCACAGTGTGGGGGAAGTATAGGTACTGGGGTACCAACCTAATGATGGAATTAAGGACAGGTTTTAGGAACTTTGATAGGGCTGGCTGTGAGACTCCTCCAACTCTGGTTGTTGTTGGTTGGAAGGTACCAGAGGCCAACAGATGCAGAACAGCCAGCAGCTTTGTCTGCGAAGGAATGTTTGTTGTCCACTGTGTTGGTACAGTCAGCCTTTGGGCTATGATGTTCAGGATGTGGAGGATGTTTATCCTGTAGTGGGCAATGACATACTCTGGTGTTAAGTCTGTGAGGCTGGTACATTTTCTGAAGGTCTGCTGTCTGTGCCTGCGCTGCCTCTGTGGTGGTCCTGGAGGCCGGGGGGGGGCAGGCCTGGGGGTGGTGGCGGTGGGTGTTGTGGGCCGTTGGGGCTCCAAGCTGCATGATCAGAAGCTCCATGGCATCTGTTGCCCTTCAGTTGTGGCTCTGGGCTGGGCTCCCTTTGTCTGGTGCAGGCTGTCGTCCGACTTTACACCAGGTCAGGGCAGGTATTAGTGTCCTGCTGCTAGCATGCCTTATCACCTGTTTTGGGTTCTTATCGCCGATCTGGCTGGTCATTGAGAGTGTTACGGAGTGGTGTTGTCACACCTTTTTGCATGGGAATGCCTACTCTGCATCTCATTAGCGATAGTTGCCAGGGTCATCTGTGGTGATGTTTTTTGCGGCTGCTGTCACTGGTAAACTGATGATATGGGCTGTTAGCACCAGCATGTGAATGGGCAATAAATCTATCGCCACTTTAGCTGCAATAAAGTGTTGATAACTCAGCGATAAGTCCTTGAGAATATGCCCCAAAGTAGGGCAGGTAAGGGAAATGGTGATTCCATACTTTGTTAAATAAGAAGCAATGAAGACATAATATTAAGAACTGTATGATGAAAACCAAAAAGGGGCCTGATTTTAAAAATAAATGCTTTCTAATATTTAAGGAATTTTGGTAATCCAAAACCACCATTGCACTTTGTGAATTTTGATTTCTAATAACTTATACAAGGAAGCTTGTTATTCCAAAGAAATGTAGACGAAAGAGTATCACACAAAGTCACAAAGGCAAATCTTTATTGTATAATCACGTAAAATCATTACAAAGCAAAGTCAGCATTGCAGCATTAAAATTCTAATACAATTAAATATTACATTGTAAAACCGGACATTTAAAACCCAAAGGAAGTCAGCCTGACCACATATGGTGTTGATCAGCATGCAGGGGTGTGCTTTGTGCAAAAGATCATAGTGTGAAAGATTGGGCCATGCTTTATCCTGCCGAATCTCAAATATGACCCTAATTGCACATGGTTAATTGAGCATGCAGTGCATGCTAAAAGTAGACACAGCTGATATGTGAAATAGGGCCAATAACTTATCATGCTCTTTCTCAGTGGGTGCTCATAATGTCATAAAGCAACCCCCCCAGGTGAAGACTTTGCCAATACTTAAGAGTTGCATGCTGGATCGTAAAGTGCACAAACATCATGAGTGCCAATAAAAGGCATTGTGCCCTGTGGTTAAAATGCTACAAAATAAAGTTCAGCTACATCTGGTCTTATCTGGCATGAGCCTTCACACCAAGTTGCTGTGGGTATGGGGGATGATTAGGTAGGCAGTTGGTGAGAGGCGTGCAGGAGACTTCTAGCAAAGAACTTGCACATCCATGCAAGTTCCATTATGATGGTGATTGAGTAGATGTGTGTCAGGGCTTCTTTTTAAGATCTTGTCCCATTTTGCAGAAAGATCGTTTTGAGATTCAATTGCTTCTGGTGTAGCAAGTCTGGACAGCAGCAGACAATATTTGCAGCTGATTCAGTGTGATATTGGCACAAGTTCCACTCATATTTGCCTGCAGAGATGTTTTTTCCAATGGCCCTATATTCCTGTATGGGGAAGGTAAAAACCCTGGTTCACAGTATGTTCTGTAGGGCTTGCCTTCACAGTACTGCCTTAAGATATGGTTGGCACGAGGAGTCTTCATGCGATTCGGTAAGACCCTCTGTGCCCAGGAAGTTTCTAATTTGTTCAATATTCGGCTCCCGTAATGCGCACTTCCCTGCCTTGCACATCTGCCAATATATTTAAACTGTCCATCATTAGCGAGTTCTTGAAATGCACTGATGATAAGTGTGCCGATGTTAGAGAGTCAAGTGAGGATATACTTTTTAGGAGAAATAAGAAGTTAGACCGATGTAATATATCACATTGAACTCTTGTTTCAAACTCGGGGGTAAAAATCAATGTAGCTGATGTAGATGCCTCCGAATTTTTCTTCTTTTTCTCCATGGTCATTGTGGCGTTGGTGGTCCCCATTCCTAATTTTACCGCACAAAGCTAGATAATGCCGACCCATGTATTTTAAAGTTTGATAATTAATTTTATCTTTTGATATATACTTCCTTTTAAATCATCGTGAATTTTTAAAAATTGTGAGTTTTAATTAACTGTACAATAAAGCTTACTTACTTACCATTCCTAATTTTAAGTTCATGGGTCCATGTCTGATGTTCTCTTGAGTGTAGTGCGACTTGTGTTAAGCCAGTTGCCCTGATACTGATCAGCTGCATATCCCTGTCTTCAAGAGGTACTATCTCCCTTGCTGTAGATGTTTGTTGAGTGTCTACATCATGATTTTCAAAATGTACCTTAGTGAATGCTGTTTGCTCCTTTGATGCACATAAACAAAATGGAATCCACTCTGGTAGTGGTAGTGATCCCTATAGTGGTAAGGAGCACACAATGTTGTTTTAAATACCCCTCACACACGAACAGGCCCCTTGGTGTCATGCTTCATCATTGGGGTCTTCGCACCCCTCTACGGGATGCGGCGTGCTGCGACTCACGACTACGTAGGAGCACTGAAAGTGAACTATGTGTTGGTGTGTGTGAGGGGTAAAAAAGTGTGAGTGGTGAGGTGGTGAAAAGTGATAGTTAAAAGATACCTGGCTCGTTGGTGAAAAAATAATAAAAAGTTTGTTTTAAGTCCTCGGCTGGTATCGTTAAAAAGGGTGCAGGGTGAGGTTGTTTACTGTATATTAGGGTATGTCAACCTCAGAGAGTGCGTCGACATGTTTCAGAGTGTAAAAACTCCTTCTTCAGGACGAGGATATGCACAACTATCCTCACCTTACTCACATGAAATGTAGATGTAAAAGTGGACTCTACAAAAAAATAAAATAAACCGTGTGAAATGTGCCTAATAGTGTTTATAGAGTCAAGGTCTGTTGCGCCCAATTGGCGTTTATAGGACAGAACCTGTAAATAGACAAAAAGCATGATAAATATACCATCACAACGTCGGTTCTGAAAAATAACCTGTTCAATATAGAGAAGGGTAGAGTAGAACCAACTGAGATCCCAAAGAAACCCTGTAAAGAAAAGGGACATGGACATACACAAAGACATAGACACACATATTAAGGAATGAAAACGCCATGGTAATCCAAAAGGTGGATTTCTAGAGGGAAACAAAGGTTTTATAGACAGTGCTTACTTATGGACAAGGGCTAGCTGGCCTCATGAGCCTATGGGTAGTATTGTGTTTTTTTTTCTCCTCCTGCTCAGTACGGCAACCTAAAAGATGTTTAGAGAACTTAATTCAGCATCTTGTAGCTAATACTCACGGGTGATGTAGAAACCACTGCCCTAAATAACAAAGCAACCAACTCAAGGATTCTGCAAGTCCTGCTGGGCTGCCTTCCCCTCAACGCGGCTCAGACGGTTATGTCGAGTCGTTGAGACTTGCCCCCTTATATAGGTCAGAAGTTGGTTAATTATTGCTTAATTGGTTGATTAAGAACGGATCAAGCCCAAGGAAGGAGTGTATCCTTCAGTAGATGTTCCGATACTGCGCGCAAGTGTTTTTGGCATTTTCCAGTCCAAAGTGCATGCGCGTGGGGGAAGTGTGTTCGAGTTGTGCCGCGCATGCGTGAACATACACTGCCTTGCTGCGCAGGTGCTCTGCGGTGGGGCCATAGTATTTCTATTAGGCATCAAGAGTGGCAAAACAAATGCAAATTTCGGGGATTTTATCGCTATAAGATTGTACAAGACGTAGATTCGTATTAGAAAGGAGGATTTTTAAGAATACGCGCTGTGTAAAACATACAATCATTACTGGTCAAGCCTGTCAAGTGTTCATCAAGGCCCGCCCATACAGAACGTGTTGAGGCATAGGTCCAAGATGGGTTTGTTGGTATCACTTCTAGATGGATGCATTAAGTGATACATCTCTGGGCTTGATTTTGATTAAAATAAGTATTAGCTACTGCACAGATTAAGAGTTTTATGTATTTGGATATGAGCCCATAGGTCATCGCAACTGGCTCCACGGAATAGAGTCATTGAGACCAGTGGTGTCCGTGCCCAGACGGAAAACCCACCTCTGCTCTTTCTCAAATAGACCAACATCTGTTGGTAGTTGTTCAATGACCGTCCAATGTAATTCGTTGACACAATGTTGTGCCTCCAAAAAGTGTGCTGCCATTTTTGTGGTCGATTTCCTACACCTTATAATAATAATAATAATAGGGACATTTGTAAAAGCGCTGCGTTACGCACACCGGCGTGTCCACGCGCTAAAGACAGTGAGAGAGGCAGCGTGCAAGGAGCACAAAAGACTGGGCAGACAGTTATTTGGTATACAAGAATGTTTTTAATTTCGCTCGGAACCTCGTTTCCTCCGGTTCCAGGTGCAGGTCCGCTGGTAGTTTGTTCCACTTATTTGCCGCTAGGCATCTAAAGGACCTGCCTCCCATGCGGGCTCTCTTAACTCTGGGGATCCTCAAAAGACCACCCCCTGCAGATCTGAGTGCTCGTGCAGGTTGATACACTTCAATCAGTTTGTTCAGTGGGTCGGGAGCCCTACCATTCAGGATTCGGTGACAGGTGCAGAGGGCTTTGTATTCCACTCTTCTCCTCACAGGGAGCCAGTGTAACTTCTGGAGGGCCGCCTTCGAGGGCGCCCTTCTGGGCAGCCTGAGAACCAAGCGTGCTGCTGCATTCTGCAGCACTTGCAGGCGAGCCATACGTTGCTCTTATGCTCGTTTATTCTGGTCTTCACTGTTTGTGTAGTCATACCCACGTATTCCAAGTTGCATGGGCACGTGATCAAGTAGACAACGTTCCTGCTGTTACAATTAGTGAACACACGTTGTTCCCACTTTGTACCATTCTTGAAAGTGAGGGTCTGGCTCTTTTTAATTAGGTGGCAACTGTTGCAGTTCCCACACGGATGCTGTCCATGTAACCCTTGCAGCCGAGTCTGTTGGGTCACTGGGGTTTGAGGTCTCGTATGTACAAGGATATCTTTAAGGTTTTTACCCCTCTTATGGGCAAAAAGAGGTTTCTCCAAAGTAAGGGTGCCACTCGTTAGTATGCGTCAGTGTTTATTTACCAGTTTGGAGACCTGGTTCGAGACTGAACTATATGTTGTAACACAGACCGTTCTGTTCGCTGTGTTGTCTCTGGGAGTTTTATCTTCTAGGAGAGCCTCTCGGTTATTGTTCCGTGCCCTTTTCATTGCCTTGTTTATCACCCTGTCTGGATACTGTCTTTGTTTCAGTTTTTTGCTCAGATCTTGGGCTTTGGACTTATACTTGGCTATGTCGCTACAATTGTGGCGTAGTCGAAGGAACTGTCCGTATGGCAGATTCTCTCTTAGGTGACGGGGATGGAAACTGTCAAACCTAAGAAGACAGTTCCTCGCCGTTGGTTTGAAGTGAGTCTCTGTTTTTAAGAGCCCTGACTCATGGTAGATGTTCAAGTCCAGGAAAACCATCGACTCTCTGGACATCGAGTGGGTGAATTTGAGGAAAGCATTTTGTATGTTCAGCCAGGTCATAAAATCTGTAATTGATTGGTCGTCACCCTCCCAGATCACCAAAACTTCATCAATGTAACGTCTCCAGGTGCGGATTCTGTCCCTGAAAGGATTACTAGGGTGGAGGATATTAGTAGAATCCAGATGGTGCACATACAATCCCGCCAGGCTCGGCGCGAAAGTGCTCCCCATGCTGGTTCCATGTTGTTGCAGATATAGGGTGCCTTCATATTCAAAGAAGTTTTTGGTTAATGCTAATGAAATACACTCCATTACCACTCAACGTGGGGTCTGATATTTCCATGAGTGAAAATGTAGTACCTCCTCAATAATTAGCAGAGTTTCATCGTGCGGAAGGCTAGTGTAGAGGCTCTCTACGTCAAGACTTAACAACATCTGTGAGTGTTGGTCAAATGGGTAATTTTGTAGTAACTGCAGGACTGCTTTCGTGTCCCTCGGGTATGTGTCTGTTGCCTGTACCAAAGGTCTCAAAAATGCGTCTGCAAACTTGGACAATGGTTAGTATTGACGAGATGCCTGAAACAATGGGGCGGCTAGGTGGATTCTGTAGATTTTTATGAACCTTCGGTATCGTGTAAAAATATGGTGTACGAGGGTTCTTTTGAATCAGAAATTCTGACTCCTTCTTTGTAAGCCAATTGTGAGCCAGGACTTCTTCAATCATTGCCCCTATCTGTACACGTATGGATTCAGTGGGGTCATCCAAGAGGACCTGGTAGTTTCTCCCATCAGATAGGAGCCTCCTGCATTCTTGATCATATGCGGCTGTAGTTTGGATCACTACTGCCCCGCCTTTGTCTGCTGGTTTTATAGTCAGTTGTTTATTCTGCGAGAGTTCCCTTATTGCCTCGTTCCGCAGTCTGCTCATATTCTGGAAAACGTTCTGTTTGGTGTTTAGTTTGCTGAGTTCGAGCATAATGGCTTTCTCGAATGCCAGGACTTCAACAGGAAGTTGATTGTCCAATGGCGTGAAAGTGGACTTTGGCCTCAAACCCGTATCAGAAGGATCCGGGGTAGGCTCCTGGTTTCTGAAGAATGCTTTCAACTTGATGGTTCTGACAAAGTCTTGGATCTCCTTGTGTAGGCGGAAGGAGTCAGGTTTGTTGGTAGGAACATACCCCAGGCCCTTATTGAGTACCTAGTTCTGAAGTTCTGTTAAAGGCCAGGGGGTATGTTGATGACTAAGTGCCCCTCTTGCTTGTGGAGGCTTGATTCGCTGTCATGCTCCTGGTGTGGACCCTGGGGTCTGCCTTGTCCTCTGGTTGCCAGGTGACGTTGTTCAGGAAAGTCCAGATCAGGGCTGCCTTGCATGATCTTCTGATGAGGGAGTACCTAAGGAATAAAATAGCCCCTCAAGGCCTCATAGTAGAAAATGAACCCTTTATTTTTCAGGACGATCTTGTGTTTAAAAAAGCCTGGTCCCTTATCTCCTGGCATTGCACCAGAGATTGGCTGGTATTGATAGTACAGACAGCCACAAGAATATCACAGGAACTCAAGGTGGAGATTCAGAAAGTTGAGATACAACTCAAAACTTTAATTTCACCTGCAGCCCTGAAGAAAGGGTTGGAGGAACCAAACCAACAAATGACTGATTTTGAGATCACACTAAAGCAAAGCAAGTTTAACAAACTCAAGAAAGATAAGGACCGTTTCACGGCAGAGAGGGCATATCCTTATACTAAAGCTGATTATGTGGCAAAGGGAAATATGAATGACACTGACAGTGTGAGCTCAGATGGCAGCTCCACCAGCACCAACTCTGGTAACTTTAAACAGAGAAGACAACAAAGAGGAGGTTACCGCCAGCAGAGAACTCAATTCCCATGCCAAAGAGGCTGGAGAGGTTTTCAAGGACCTCCACAATTTAACCCTTATCAAGGTCAGTTCCAATTCCCGCAATATCCATATGGCCCACCTCCTATGGGACCAATGTATCCACAATGGGAGTCAGATCTAACGGCCACACCTCAAAACCCTCAGCCTTTTTTATCATGGGGCCAAGGACCCTGCAGGGGCAGGAACAAGAGGGGTAATAACGTCACCTGGCAACCAGAGGACAAGGCAGACCCCAGGGTCCACACCAGGAGCATGACAGCGAATCAAGCCTCCACAAGCAAGAGGGGCACTTAGTCATCAACATACCCCCTGGCCTTTAACAGAACTTCAGAACTAGGTACTCAATAAGGGCCTGGGGTATGTTCCTACTAACAAACCTGACTCCTTCCGCCTACACAAGGAGATCCAAGACTTTGTCAGAACCATCAAGTTGAAAGCATTCTTCAGAAACCAGGAGCCTACCCCGGATCCTTCTGATACGGGTTTGAGGCCAAAGTCCACTTTCACGCCAGTGGATAATCAACTTCCTGTTGAAGTCCTGGCATTCGAGAAAGCCATTATGCTCGAACTCAGCAAACTTAACACCAAACAGAACGTTTTCCAGAATATGAGCAGACTGGAGAACGAGGCAATAAGGGAACTCTCGCAGAATAAACAACTGACTATAAAACCAGCAGACAAAGGCGGGGCAGTAGTGATCCAAACTACAGCCGCCTATGATCAAGAATGCAGGAGACTCCTATCTGATGGGAGAAACTTCCAGGTCCTCTTGGATGACCCCACCAAATCCATATGTGTACAGATAGGGGCAATGATTGAAGAAGCCCTGGCTCACAATTGGCTTACAAAGAAGGAGTCAGAATTTCAGATTCAAAAGAACCCTCGTACACCATATTTTTACACGATACCGAAGGTTCATAAAAATCTACAGAATCCACCTAGCCGCCCCATTGTTTCAGGCATCTCGTCAATACTAGAACCATTGTCCAAGTTTGCAGACGCATTTTTGAGACCTTTGGTACAGGCAACAGACACATACCTGAGGGACACGAAAGCAGTCCTGCAGTTACTACAAAATTACCCATTTGACCAAGACTCACAGATCTTGTTAAATCTTGACGTAGAGAGCCTCTACACTAGCCTTCCGCACGATGAAACGCTGCTAATTATTGAGGAGGTACTACATTCCCACTCATGGAAATATCAGACCCCACGTGGAGTGGTAATGGAGTGTATTTCATTAGCATTAACCAAAAACTTCTTTGAATATGAAGGCACCCTATATCTGCAACAACATGGAAACAGCATGGGGAGCACTTTCGCGCCGAGCCTGGCGGGATTGCATGTGCACCATCTGGAGACTACTAAAATCCTCCACCCTAGTAATCCTTTCAGGGACAGAATCCGCACCTGGGACGTTACATTGATGACGTTTTGGTGATCTGGGAGGGTGACGACCAATCAATTACAGATTTTATGACCTACCTGAACGTACAAAATGCTTTCCTCAAATTCACCCGCTCGATGTCCAGAGAGTCAATGGTTTTCCTGGACTTGAACATCTACCATGAGTCAGGGCTCTTAAAAACAGAGACTCACTTCAAACCAACGGCGAGAAACTGTCTTCTTAGGTTTAACAGTTTTCATCCCCGTCACCTAAGAGAGAATCTGCCATACGGACAGTTCCTTCGACTACGCCGCAATTGTAGCGACATAGCCAAGTATATGTCCCAAGCCCAAGATCTGAGCAAAAAACTGAAACAAAGACAGTATCCAGACAGGGTGATAAACAAGGCAATGAAAAGGGCACGGAACAATAACAGAGAGGCTCTCCTAGAAGACAAAACTCCCAGAGACAACACAGCGAACAGAACGGTCTGTGTTACAACATATAGTTCAGTCTCGAACCAGGTCTCCAAACTGGTAAATAAACACTGGCGCATACTAACGAGTGGCACCCTTTCTTTGGAGAAACCTCTTTTTGCCCATAAGAGGGGTAAAAACCTTATCGATATCCTTGTACATACGAGACCTCAAACCCCTGTGACCCAACAGACTCGGCTGCAAGGGTTACATGGACAGCATCCGTGTGGGAACTGCAACAGTTGCCACCTAACTAAAAAGAGCCAGACCCCCACTTTCAAGAATGGTACAAAGTGGGAACAACGTGTGTTCACTAATTGTAACAGCAGGAACGTTGTCTACTTGATCACGTGCCCATGCAACTTGGAGTACGTGGGTATGACTACACAAGCAGTGAAGACCAGAATAAACGAGCATAAGAGCAATGTAAGGTGTAGGAAATCGACCACAAAAATGGCAGCACACTTTTTGGAGGCACAACATTGTGTCAACGAATTACATTGGACGGTCATTGAACAACTACCAACAGATGTTGGTCTATTTGAGAAAGAGCAGAGGTGGGTTTTCCGTCTGGGCACGGACACCACTGGTCTCAATGACTCTATTCCGTGGAGCCAGTTGAGATGACCTATGGGCTCATATCCAAATACATAAAACTCTTAATCTGTGCACTAGCTAATACTTATTTTAATCAAAATCAAGCCCAGAGATGTATCACTTAATGCATCCATCTAGAAGTGAATCCAACAAACCCATCTTGGATCTATGCCTCAACACGTTCTGTATGGGCGGACCTTGATGAACACTTGACAGGCTTGAACAGTAATGATTGTATGTTTTACACGGCGCGTATTCTTAAAAATCCTCCTTTCTAATACGAATCTACGTCTTGTACAATCTTATAGCGATAAAATCCCCGAAATTTGCATTTGTTTCGCCACTCTTGATGCCTAATAGAATTACTATGGCCCCACCGCACAGCACCTGCGCAGCTAGGTAGTGTATGTTCATGCATGCGCGGCACAACTCGAACACACTTCCCCCACGCGCATGCACTTAGGACTGGAAAACGCCCAAACACTTGCGCACAGTATCGGAACATCTACTGAAGGATACACTCCTTCTTTGGGCTTGATCCGTTCTCAATCAACCAATTAAGCAATAATTAACCAACTTCTGACGTATATAAAGGGGCAAGTCTCAACGACTCGACATAACCGTTGGAGCCGCGTTGAGGGGAAGGCAGCCCAGTAGGTCTTGCAGAATCCGTGAGATAGTTGCTTTGTTATTTAGGGCAGTAGTTTCTACATCACCCGTGAGTAATAGCTACAAGATGCTGAATTAAGTTCTCTAAACATCTTTTAGGTTGCCGTACTGAGCAGGAGGAGAAAAAAATAAACAATACTACGCATAGGCTCATGAGGCCAGCTAGCCTTTGTCCATAAGTAAGCACTGTCTATAAAACCTTTGTTTCCCTCTAGAAATCCACCTTTTGGATTACCATGGCGTTTTCATTCCTTAATATGTGTGTCTATGTCTTTGTGTATGTCCATGTTCCTTTTCTTTACAGGGTTTCTTTGGGACCTCAGTTGGTTCTACTCTACCCTTCTCTATATTGAACAGGTTATTTTTCCTGATCAGAACCGACATTGTGATGGTATATTTATCATGCTTTTTGTCTATTTACAGGTTCTGTCCTATAAACGCCAATTGGGCGCAACAGACCTTGACTCTATAAACACTATTAGGCACATTTCACCCGGTTTATTTTATTTTTTGTAGAGTCCACTTTTACATCTACATTTCATGTGAGTAAGGTGAGGATAGTTGTGCATATCCTCATCCTGAAGAAGGAGTTTTTACACTCCGAAACATGTTGACGCACTCTCTGAGGTTGACGTACCCAAATATACAGTAAACAACCTCATCCTGCACCCTTTTTAACGATACCAGCCGAGGACTTAATAAAAACTTTTTATTATTTTTTCACCTACGAGCCAGGTATCTTTTAACTATCACTTTTCACCACCTCACCACTCACACTTTTTTACCTCTCACACATACCAACACATAGTTCACTTTCAGTGCTCCTACGTAGTCGTGAGACACAGCAGCACGCCGCATCCCGTAGAGGGATGCGAAGACCCCAATGATGAAGCATGACACCAAGGGGCCTGTTGGTGTGTGAGGGGTATTTAAAACAACATTGTGTGCTCCCTACCACTATAGGAATCACTACCACTACCAGAGTGGATTCCATTTTGTTTATGTAAATTACTAGGGGAGACCGAACCCACTTTCCCTCTCCCTCCCTCCTCTTGTTATACTCTGCTCCTTTGATGCACCATGGTGCAGGTCTCTTCCCCAAAGCTGGTTGCCCATTTGCTTATGCAATTGCATTCCTACTGGCCTGTTCATTTCTGCTTGAGCTGCAGTACCTCTGGTGGTCTTGTGTGGCACCTTCTTCTGTTTGGTTAGCCACAATCTTACTGGCCCAATGGGAGAGTTTTGATGCTAGAAATCATGACCTGTTAATACATTCTTTTTAAGGGGTTAGGTGCTATGTAAGACAGTGTCTGAGTAGAGTTTTATTTTTTAAACTTGCTGCTGGTTGCGCACTCATACCGGTAGGTCTGCTTCCATTCAGGCAGTTGTGATTTTTGGCTGCAATGCCTGATTAGGAGTTCTTTGTTCTTTAAAGACAAGATTATCCCCCAGACCCATTGGCCTGCTATCTGTTCCAAGCACGGACCGGTTGATATATAGAGACTTATTTTTGCTTTTAGATTTTTTTAATGAGTTCCAGAGCTTTTTATTTTGTCATCTGGAGAGCTGTACCTCAGCACTTACTGTCATTTCCTTTGGATCTCTTTCTTGGATTGGTTGCCCTTCTTCAGTGCTTATGACAAGACTGCTATTATTATTGCTGACCATGTGGACCCTGTGTTCTGGTGCTTATTTGCTCTCTAGAGCCTGTTGTCTCTACAGTTTCCTTTGGTGCATTATCACCCCTTATGTCACATTCATCCATTTTGGGAGTGTTCCTGCTTTCTGTGTTTCTCTTCAAAACTTCTCTGCAATGATTTATTAGAGTCAATAATAGTGTGGGCAGTGTGGTTAACTTTTCAGTGATGGCATCACTTGTGTAAACTTGCATTGCTTGTAGATGCCTCCACACTCTTGTGTTTTTTTGCCCACTGGTCTACTTTGGCATTAAGCATATCCTGCTTCTTATCAATTGTTAGGACATTCTGCGCCAGAATGTGAATTATCTCCACTTGTATTTCAAATGTATGGGCTTGCCATGTGAGTTCCTTAACAGCGGCCAGCAGGGAAGAATATATGGTGCTTAAAAGGTAGTCGGGCCCTCCCCATTGATGAGGGCGTAACCAGGGGAGTGGTTCCCTAAACGTGTAGCTCTTGTTGCCCCTCTCAAATCCCCCCCCCTTAGTAGGGCATTATGGTATGTGTTTCCTGACGTGGATTCAATAATTGCCTGGGTCTACCCTTCATGTCTGGAACGCTCAGCCATCTGACCACCATATGTGGTACATGAGTTGTTGCCATGGTGCCTTTCCAGTTTCTTTTGTTCATGGGGGTAGAAAAAATTCTGTTTAGACTTTAGGTCAGTAACATTTGTAGAATCGTCAAGGACATCAGGTTTCTGGGAGGTGTAAAAGGGCTTCTATGGTGAACTGCTGCCTTTTTTGGATTGTTGCCAATTTAGCTTTCTTCAAACCATTGTGCTCATTTGAGGTATGCCTGTGCATCAGCCATGCCAACTCTATTGTTGTGCCAAATCTTGGGTCTGCATACATTGTTTAAAAAATCTCGATAACCGCTTTTGGTTCCATTAGTTCCTCTGGCATGCTTTGGTGGGAGAAGTTATGGGGATTTGTTTGGAAGCTGCTATTTTCCATTGCTGTATTTGCGAGTTTCACCATTTCTTCAAAGCTGGGGCAGGCTGTACAATCTAGGGTCTACGCAAGTACCTCACGTTACTTCACTCCTTCTGGCCCAGCAGATATTAAGCCCATCTTACTTTGCTCCAATGCTTCTATGTACACATCATAATTTGCTCCATTGCTCCTATTGGTTCCACCGTGCCCACCTTCAATCTTGTAAAGTATTTGTGAGTGGGGCTATATGTTATGGCCAGGCTGCAGATCTGAAATGATATGCCCCTGGAGACTGAAGCCCCGTCTTTTGTCGAACCGGGCATGCCTCTCAGCCCTCCTTGTTACTTTGCCCTTTCTGCTTCAGTGCCTAGGTCTATAAGAACTACTTTTCTCTCAGCCCTTCTAGATTTGGTGATGTTCCTGTGGGCCTCGTAGACTCTGTATGATAGTTCCTGTAGGAAAGTAGGATCTGCTTCTTATGGTTACCCCCACTTTTTGCTTCATGTCATAGTGTTTCTGACTAGTCCGACTGGGATCCTGCTAATCAGGACCCCAGTCTATCTGCTTTCTCCCTAAACTTTTATGTCATGTACTCAGGTACAATCCAGATTGAATGCTGTGTTACCCTTGTCACTCCATAGTATATGGTACCCATTTACCCAGGGCATATGTACCCGAGAGGCCTCCCATGTACCGAAGAATATGTTATGCAACCCATGAGAGGTCATGCAAAATGGAACTACAGGCCAGCCTTGCACCCTGTGGAAGATGGTACATGCACCCCTTACTTGAGATATAGGTTTACCTATATGTCACCCCTCTAGCAGGCCTTTACAATCCTGAGGGCAGGGTGCTTGGTTCTAAGTGAGAGGGTACCACTGCATGAGCAGAACACCCCTGCAGCCTATAGAGTCTATTCTCCCGGGGTGTCAGTGTATCAGCCATTTATGACATATAGAGTGGCATTAAGCGATTGCATGATGAACTACTCTAAAACGGCTGAAAGTAACCCTATTGTGTTGTTGACTCATACCTCCCACACCAGTAACCGGTGTGGGAGGCATGATTCCAGCCCTTAGAAGTGAGCTTTGTTGACTTCCCGGTGTTCCCGATACCATCCTTCTAGTCCAGGGCAGTACAAAATGGTTGCTGCCGACCAGAGACACATTTCTGCCCTCCTGCTGCTGAGCCAAGCTCGAGCAGAGGAAGGTGGAACAATAGGCAACCTGTCACAGGGAGGTATGCCACCTCCAAGACAGGATTTAGTGTATTAGGGCTGGGTGGGTGCGCTTGCCAGTGACAGAAAGTCTGCATGAGGGGCATATGTGGTGTCCATGTACATAGTCTAGGTCAAACCAGTCATGTGAGCCATTGGCTCCTGCTCTGGCACAAAACTGGAGAAAGGACACCCCATTGACCAGACCCTCGTCTGGGAGGTTCCCCTGAATCTGTCCAACCCTCTGCTGTGGGTACTTAAGGGCTTACCTGGCTGTAGGACCCTAGATTCAACGTAGACAAGATTATGATCAAGAAACCACTGACATTTGACCGTCTGGACACTCTGGACTTTGCTAGACTTAGTTTGGGCCCAACTTCATCTCCCACTCCATCCTGTGCCCGTGTACCATACAGGCTCCATGCAGGAACTGTGGAGCATCAAGGACAACCAAAGACATCTCCCTTGGTGTGAAAGAGTCACTCCCCTGAAACCACAGGCACCACATCACGATTGACCGGTCTTCTGCTCCTGAGCTCCTACAGACTCCAAAGGCTCCAGCAGCACAGGTTGTGGGTTTCTATGACACTCAGGTCAGAGCTGCCATCTCTCCAAGTTTGAATTCAGAATCCCTTGTGGGGGCTACAATACCCATACCTCTCTGCTCCACATACATTTGCAAGTGCATATGCTTGTTGGAACTTCCCGAGCAAGTGCATTGAGCTCTGTGTAGCACCAACCTCTGGCACCATTTCCTACAAAGAATTCTGGCCTGCTCACATCGAGTGGTCCGTGGGTTGCTGCTTTATGAAAGTGCTTGAGGTCCTCTTGCGACTCCTGTGCCTCCGGACTCTGAGTCCCCTTGATGGTCAAATTTGCTAATCTTGAGCTCCCCTGGTTGCTCCAGGCTTGTCCTGACCCCCCTTGCTTTGGTGAGCCTCCTGGACCTTGCTGGTCTGACAAGTAACCTTTTTTGACCTTCTGCATGGGTTGACGTTGCCAAGGCTTGTTGGTGCTACCTCCAGACAACTGCCCCTCAGCCCTCGACATCCTTCATGGAAGCACACTAGTATCCAGCTCCTGGTTGTTCTCAACATCTCCTGGTCCCCGTGGCTGCAGAGTCAAGAACTCCAACAACGCATCTGAAGAACTTGACAACGGTGGACATTCGACTACTGAGCCCCTGGTCACTCCTGAGTGACCCAGATTCTGTCCCCTCTGCTTTCAGGTACTCTTCAACAAGAATCTACCTTTGGATTCCATCGTACACTTTTATCCTTCCCAGCAGTGGCTCTTCTTTGAAGTCCTCCATGGAGATCGACGGCAGGTTTGGACGTCATTTCAGACCTATGTCCCCGGCTCCCCTGGGATAGGTAACTCTGGTACTACAGTATCCATGGGTGGGGTAGCTCTCCAACCTCCTAACTTCCACTGGGTTTCTTCAAAGTCTATTGAGAAGGGTCCTTAAACTTTAAAACTTCAACTGTTACTTCCCCATAGAATTGTACAGAGGAGGCAGTTGTATTCCCGCACTGCACCCATCCTCCGTGGGGACTCTTCTTACTCACATTGGGTGGTTCCTTGGGGTTCCAGTGATTCTACTTACTCTAGACACTGTCTTGACTCAAGTTGTGATTCTTACACCACTATTTTAGTATATGGTATGGTCGCCCCCTGGAGTCCACTGTGTATTATTGCTACCTACAACTGTTTCTGTGCTACAATACTGTGTGTTTTGTGAGTATCCTCATGTAGAGGGTTCAGTGTTATACTAGAGAGTATTATAATAATTATTACATATTTTTATAACTACTGTGTGATACTCCTTTCATTTAACCAATACTATAAGGTTGCATTCAAAACAAGCTGCTTAACATTCCTTCACGACTTATCCTGAAGGCTGCTCTCCACAGCTACAGTTCGGATAGATTTCTAAGGTTATCTTTGACCTATTAAATCATCATAAGGGTTGTTTGGACTGGAGCAAGGTGCCCACTTTAATTAGTGGACAGCAAAATACACAAGATGATGGACGGAATGTTGCACAATGGCAAAACATTCACCCCCAGTCACAGATCTGGGTTTAATCCATTATTATTTTGCTCACCAAGCCACCCCAGTTCAGACACGGCCATATGCAAATCAGTCTTGACCCTGTGCCTCATGGGAACAGTCCACCCCGAACTGCCAAGCCATGTCTTCCCTGGACCGGAATCAAGCATCCTAGGACCGGTTTCTGGCTATCAGCCGTCTTCAGCCAGGATAGCTTGACTCCAGAGGCGTAGTGAGCACGGGACCCACGTCTGGGCATACCTTTCCCACATAGGGTGAACAGCAAAACACACAAGATGATGGACGGAATGTTGCAAAATGGCAAAACATTCACCCCCAGTCACAGATCTGGGTTTAATCCATCGTTATTTTGCTCACCAAGCCACCCCAGTTCAGACATGGCCATATGCAAATCAGTCTTGACCCTGTGCCTCATGCGAATAGTCCAGCCCGAACTGCCAAGCCATTGTTTTTGCACTTTAATTAGTGGACACCATGTACCAGGCCAACTTCTCACAGTTACCAATTGATGTGAAAGGCAGAGACTTACTGTTGAATCTTGCACACCGCTTGTGGGCCTTGTTTGCCTGTTTTGCCTTGCTACCACTATCGGAGAAACAAAGGACATCTAATTAACCAATGGGCATGCAGCCTTTTGAGCTGGTTTACCTGGTATGGGTGCCTTGTTCTTGTTTTTTGCTCTTGTGCTAACTAGCTTTTCCTGGCTGCACTTACTTCTCTATGCCTGTTTGCCTTATGCTTTAAGCGTGCACTCAGAGTTTTCACCCAACCCTATACTGTGGAACTGAACATGAGAGTGGACTCACTCGCTTCACATCGGTGTTCAAGAGCAGACACTGACCTATGCAGCCTGAACTCTCTGCTCTTCATTTCCGATCTCTGAGTGCTAAGTTTGTTTATGGTTGATGTCCTTGTGCTCAAAAGCTCAGAGGATCCCCCAAATCCAGACTTCAACTTATAGCCAGCAGCAGCCGCACCACAGCCAGGAGTTCACTGCCTGGCGCCAAGTACTCAGTCTGTATTCTGCGGGCTGCCTCCCTTCTCAGATCATTTCAGGGAGTGCTTTGCCTTCTCCTAGGCCTCATAGTCACTCCTTGTGCTGCAGCCAGGCACACTCAGGCAGAAGGCGACAGCACCGTGTCTGGTCGGGTGGTGTGTTGAGGTAAACTGATTGGGTGTGCTGCTGCACCACCCTCTCTCCCAGTAGCCGAGGCTGCGAAGCGGTGCTGCGGTGCTCTGGTCCTGCAGAACCCTTTCACGGTGGTCAGCCCAGCTCAGTCTCTGTCGGCTCAACTATTCAGCAGCTTCAAACTCCACAGCTCTGCTCCTTTGTGTTAAGGCCACGCCCACACCTAGTAGCTTCTGATTTCTCTGCTTCTGATGCCGCCGTTACAAGCAAAAGAGTATCGATTGTTTTTATAAAATACAAGTGGAAGTTGACTAGGTTTAATGGATATGACTTTAAAAAATGTGGGGCAATAATCATTTTGATCGAATTGACTTGTCCCCACCAGAATAGATGTGAAGCAGACCATTTATGAATGTTGTCCTTAATATGATTACCCATGCATTCACATTTCATTGTAATCAATTTCTGAATTGTGTGAAAGAACAAAATACCAAGGAATTTAATATTTTCTTTTTGCCAAATGATCTCATTATTAGGAAGCACAGTGCGCAGTGCAAAGCTCCCGGAGTATCTGGTGACAGTGTACGAGATGGGTCGCCCATGTTAGACTGAAAATGACAATGTCATCCAGATAAGCTGAAGAGTACGCTTGATGGTTTTTGAGGACTAAATTCATCAGCCTCTCAAATGTGCTCCACGCAAACTAAAGTGAAGCACCGTAAATGTAAAAAGTCTGTCTGGCGTGGAAAAGGAGTTTTTTTCATGGTCCTTTGTATGCAAGAGTACTTGCCAGTATCCCTTCGTAAGGTCTAGTGTTGTTATAAACATGGCATCTCCTAGCTTTTCAATTAGGTTATCAATACGTGGCAATGGATATACGTAAAACTTGGATAAGGAGTTGACTTGTCGGAAATCGATACAAAGCCGGACGGAGCCATCCGGTTTTGGGACCATAACGATGGGGGGGGGGACCAGTTACTCTGTGAAGGCCGTATTACTCCCATCTGTAACATTTTTCGGATCTCCGCGGAAATGGCCTCCCTGCAAGCAGCCGGTATCCTGTAGGGTCTCTGCTTTATCACCTATCCAGTAATGATCTCAATGGCATGCTCGACCAAAGAGATCCTTCCCAGTAGATCAGAAAAGAGTTCAGAGAAGGGTTCCAGGAGGTACAACAGACTGGTTTGTTGCTCCCCTGTTAACTCCTTGTTTACCACCAGATGTTCTAAGGTACACGGACCGGCTGTAGTGGCCAGGGCAAGCTGGTTGTTCTGGGGTAGGCGACCAACCAGCTTTTTAATAGATTTATGTGGTAGGTTTGCTGTTTCCTAGGAGACACTTGTATATGGTAAGTGCTTTTACCAGAGGTAGCTACCACTTTGAATGGACCCTTACCCTCAGCCTGATCTTAGTAAGAGAGGTGGGCTGCATTATAAGTACAAGATTGTTTACCTTCAGGGGTATCATTTTATTTTCCTTTGTCGTAAAAAGCTTTCTGGGAATTTTGGCTTCTTTCCAGATTGGAATGGGTCAAGTCTTGTAATTCTCCAGATTGGAATGGGTCAAGTCTTGTAATTTGCCTATCCTAGATCTGAGGTGCTGGGTGTAGTTAAGGAGTTCACTGGCATCATCTTTCCCTTTCTCCCACGCTTCCCTCATCATCTCCAACAGGGTCCTTGGCTGTCGGCCGTACAACAGTTCAAAAGAAGAGTAGCCCAGACTGCTTTGGACCTGTTCTTGGCTGACGAACTGGGCAAGGTGGAGGAGCTGATCCCAATCCCTTCCTTCCTCTGTCAGCATATTTTTCAGGGTCAGTTTGAGGATCCCGTTGTATCTCTCCACGAGGCCGTCAGTTTGGGAATGGTAGATGGAAGTGTTGAGGTGCTTTACGTCTAATATCCGGCTTACCTGACACATTAGCTAGGATACGAAGGGGGTACCCTGATCGGTGACAATCTGGTGAGGAATCCCAACCCGAGAAAAATACTTGATCAGTTTATCCACTATGTTGGCGGTATTAGGGACCTTAGTGGAAAGGCCTCTGGGAAGCGAGTGGAGTAGTCCACTAACACAAGAACATATTGGAACCCTTTTGTGGATTTGGGGACGGGGCCTATTAGGTCCATGCCTATCCTTTCAAATGGTTTTCCTAGGATGGGCAGTGGTTGTAGTGAACCGGGAGGGGTCTATGAGGGTTCTTCCTTTGACATACGGGACATCCCTGGCAGCACTTTTTAATGTAGGCATAAATGCCAGGCCAATAGAAGTGCCGTAGAAGGTTCTGGGTGTTTTTTAGAACCACAGAGTGACCTGCTAACAGATGGCAGTGGGCAAAGAACAGTACCTGTTTGCGGACATCCTAATGTACTCTTTTCGTCCACCCACCATATTCAAAAGGCCGTTGGTCACTCTGAAAGAGGGATAAGACGGGGATGCTCTCCTCTGTGATTGTTGTGCTTCCTGCCAAGCATTGTGCAAGGTGGCATTGTTGACGTGGGCCATCCGAACGTTTTTATCTGTTTGCCAGGGTTCTTGGGTGATGAGAGCAGGAGAGACCCTGGTTTGGTTTTCTAGTAGCGGGTCCCTTTTCCCTCGTATCTTTCCCATGACTAAGGACAAGAAGTTTGGTTTTTTTCCCGAGTATCAGCTCCTCGGGCAATGCTGATAGAATGCCTACTGTCGCCATGGTTTGGGCCCCATCCAAAGGCTGAAGGGGGATGCGAGCGAAAGGTTAGGACTTGATATCCCCATGGACACATTGGATCCGTACCTGTTTCCCCGGAAGGATCTGGGTGGCCCTTACCAACTCTCTTTGTACAACAGACTGGGGGCACCCAGAATCTAGGAGGGCTGTTGCCTGAGTGTGATTGATTAGAACACGTACATAGAAACAAGCACCCATTTCCTCTGTATAAATTAGGGATTTAGGCTTGCAGCTGAGGTCAATGGGTTCATCACTTGGCTTCTTGTGGGGACAGGTACGTGCAATGTGGCCCCACTCTCCACAATCAAAGCAGTGTGGTCATCGATAAGGAGGAGCCTCAGGTTTGGGCAACCACCATTTCAGTGGCTCGCTGACAGGTCTTATGCTCTTCTTTGGTATTGGGGTCCCTCGTGCTGTTTTATCCAACTCTCCTGGAGAGACCCGTGGCTGTGCCCTCAAAAAGGAGGTGGTCATTTCCACCGCTTGCTCGACTGTAAGGTGAGAATGTTAGCGGAGCCACCTTTGAGTGAGATATGGCAAGGCTTCCAGGTACTGTTTGAGATAAATGACGTTAATGATCTCCTCGTTGGTTCTTATGTGGGTTTTAGCCATTCATCTGCTGCTAGTTTCAGCTTGAAGAACAATGGCTTTGGGTTGTCCCCAGGAGCCCCTCTTTCTTCTCTGAACCTGACCCTGTAGGATTCAGAATCCATAACCAGATTATCCAGGATGATAGCTTTCACTTCCTCATACGGGGTGGTACCCCCAGTGTTGGCGACCTGGTATGCCACTTGGGCCTCTCGGACAAGAGGGGAGCCAGAAAAATGGCTACTTTCTGACTAGCCATCCTGAAGCCTTGGCCGCCCTTTCAAAATTGAGGAGAAAGGGGTCCGGGTCTTCACCCGGTATGTATTTCTGTAAGGAAACGTTTGGATGTGTTAGAGCACTAGCCCGGGCTCCTTTCTGTCCTACGGTAGTCTGGGACTGTTCCTCAATCACTCGTTGTAGGGCCTCCACCTGGGACCTAATGACATCCTTGAGCATTTCACTGTCTGCTTGGGCAGACGACATCTGGTGTTCGATGGCCCACTCCAGCTTATTTTGGCCATCGACTAGGTGGTGTATCAATGTTTTCATTTCAGTTCACCAATGGAAAAGGTATTCCTGCATTCTGCACCTCTTGTTGTGATCTGCAGGAATCATGCAACAAATATGCCAGGCGTATGCATTTATTATTGCTCAAAACAGGTAGGGAATAACGAAAGTAAATGAAACCAAAGTCCAGCATCCTTTTTGGGGAATTCTTTTGCTTCTCCTTGAGGCTACGGCTTTTCTCCGCCGGTTCCCCGTTCCCAGCCAGCCCAGTTAGGAGGGAAGGCACCAAAATGAAAGAACGAGATAAACAAAAAGTCAGCGTGATGCACAATTGCTGAAATGGGGGAGAGGGAGTGAGGGAGACAATACATCCGTTTGTTTTGGTTGACAGGGTGAAGATAAGCAAGAGACCGCCACCGTAAGTGCAGATGATCCACCGGCTCCGTCACTTCAAGGAGTTCCCAAGGGGTTTCCCGACTCCAGATCCCGGGGCGTTACTCCCGACTGCCTCCGGCGTCCCAGGAATCGGGCACGGACCTGGGCAAGCCATGTTCCTTCGAGAACGTGGCTGGGCGATTAGCAAGGTCGTTGGCCTCCTGTCTCTCCTCCAAGGTGTTCACTGCCGAAGTCCCAGTGTAGGAAGTCACATTCACTCCTCGTCTGCTCATGAAGGTGGTGAGTGACCTCTCTCGTTTCAGCCTGAGTGATTACCTCTGTTCGACTCACGGCTCTCCTGTCTCCTCCGGCGTGTTCTATTTCCTCTGGCGTGTCGCTCCCTCAGCTCCAGTGTGCGTGGCTTAAATCCATCTCAGTTTCCGGGATAGCAGAATTAATGGGCCCGCATCGTTGCTTGTCAGGATCCTCATCAACATATCGTATGTCACATAGATATCCCGGGGGCTAGAAAGACAATAAAGGTGCGGGCCAGTGAGGCAGAGTCTCTATGTTGTCCTTTGGATCTGAGTCAACAGGGGCCAGATCCTGTCAGAAGCATATCAGGGGTACAATAAACATTCAGGGGCACAAATTCAGTTTTTTTGTGTTTAAAGTATTTCTTGAAATTTGAGAGAATGTTTGAATTATATAACACCACTAATGTAAATGTCTTCAAGTTCTGTACACTTTCTAATAGCAATGAGTAAGGGTTTAATAACAGGAATACAAAATAAAGGCAATAAAGGACACCTTTGTCTGGCACCACTAAAAAGGAAAAAATGATTAGAAACGTTACTATTAATGAAAAGTCTGGCAGATGAACCAGAATATAAAGCTGTTATCATGTGAATAAGCAAGCTCCAAATATTAAAAGCAGGTAAAGTACAAAATAGATACTTTCAATAGACTGTTATCAAATGCTTTCTCAGCATCTAATGCTAAGACTCTAGAGGAAAAAGGTGAAGATGATCCAGTATCAATCGCATTAAATGATAATCTCATTGTGTTAAGAGAATGTCTGCCGTTCATGAAACCAGATTGATCAATAGAAACGAGTGAGTCATACAAAGTAGTCAATCAAGTTGCAAGAATTTTAGCATAAAGTTTCCAGTCTTGATTAATAAAAGATATCAGTTGATAATCTGAAACCGTAGTGGGGTCTTTATTAGGTTTTGGTATATCTATAATCAAGGCTTGAGTGAAAGAGCCAGAGGTTACTTCTGATTTACTAAAGTGTGAAAATATCTTTAGCAAATGAGGTAGGAGATGAGGGGGAAATTATTTTTAAAATGTAGCAGGTATATGATATGGACCAGGAGATATTTGTGATTTAGGGGATTTGATAGCAGACTCAACTTCTGAGTCATAGCTTTCCAACCGCAGAGCCAGATGAGCCCCCTCCATTGGAATGTGGGTGATTCCCTGACTTATATATGAGGGTGTAAAACTGTGAGTGTGGTGGACAAGGATTCATGTCTATTTACAACAGAACTTCCTGTCTTTCAAACTCTAAATGACCCATTAATTCCTCTGACTTGAGGGAAAAATACTGCACACTTGTGCACTTTCCTATGCCACTGTGAGCCATAATGGGCTGCACATATCTCAGGAAATGTCAATTAAAGAATTAAATGACGGTAGAAAAAAGGAAAAGGTGATAGTGTCAACATCTTTCACAAACTCAGTAGGCACTTAACTGGCCTGTTAGCCTGTGAACACAAAACTCACTGGTGAAGCTTAAACCACTGCATGTGCATATTACAATTTCAGTACATTAGTTATATCTTCAGTGACAAAACCAGTGTTTCTGTGATGTGATGTCGAAAAATAATGTGCTGCGTGATCACAATGTCCCAGTTTTAATTTTCTAAGTTCTGCTCCTTCCACATCCAGAGGGACAAGTACAATAATGCAGAATGATTGGACACATTTGGTTAGTGAAGGCAACTCCAGCAGCAGTTAATAGGGGAAAGTGCAGACAATGAGAGTTGAAACTGTCTTGGTAATTGCTGTATTATTATGTTAATGTAGAAGTCTCTGCGGGGCTTCTTCTAGGAATATGAGCTCAGCCGCCTTAATCAGCTGCACTGTTGTGGTGAGCTTTTAAAGATAGATTCTTCACCAAGGGAGGTCTCAGACCATCTTTTATGTAAATTGACAGCAAAAAATCTGTGGGTATGAGAACAATGATTTTTATTTGAAAGGTGTTTCATATCAGCAGTCTTTACTTCAAAAACCTAATATTGCAGACAGTTTATTTGCGGCAGAGCGTACTACAGTAACCTGCCCTTGGAAGCAGATTAAGATTATTATTAGGAATAAGGAGACGAATGACTAACTTTCTGCTGATGTAGGCTAGAAATATCGAATCCTAAATATTTATGGGACAGAATATTGTTATGCTAATACAAATTTAATTATTTACAAATTTGCTCCATTAAAACTACAAATGTGCAGAATCCATTTTTTAAAATGAACTGTGTTTTAATGCAAACATTGTAGTGGGCAACCATACTTAAATCCTACAAGCCTGTAAACAAGAAATTTAGCACATATTCTAAAATTGACTTGAAGGCCCATTAATGCCAAAATGCTTGTTTTGACTTTTAACAACAGTTGTGAAAATAGTTTTTCTTCTTGTTGGTGCAGACTTTGCAACAACAAAAACAAGAAAGGATGTGCTACAACATTCAAGAACACATGGTTAAAAGATGATGGTACTCTGGTTCGAAGATGAGGAGTAGAACTGTGCCCAGGAATGTTTTGAAATCTTATTGGTCAACATGAAGGAGAAAGAATATTAATGTTGCAACATAGAAAATGTGTGTTTTATAAAAATGCATATCTCTAGACTAGGCAAGGCAGATTGATTCAGACTCTGAAGGAGATCCCGATTTTGCTTCAGTTGGTGCATGTTCCATTGGTACTGAGTTTCTTTAACATCTGTTTATGAGAAATCTTCGTTTTTTTCTTGAACTGCTGTTATTACAGCTGAGAATACTTTACAGCTCCTTCTCCTAAAGCTTTATGCTTATTTTCTGCTTAGAATAGGGAAGGTTCTTCATGGAATGCACTTGCTAGTTACATATATTGTATTGATGCTTTAGTTTGAATTACTGAATAGACATACACAATTACTAAATATTGATTGACTGATCGATTATGTTGACCTTTAATGGCAAAACCTGGAGAATGAGACTTCAATAAAAGAATGAAGAACTAAAAATTAGAAAATAAAACTTTTTTACTCAACTCAACTCTCTTTATTGACTGAACTGAAGTACTGCTAATTATTAACAATTTATATTGAGTTTAAACTCCTTACGTCTCAGCTGACATCACAGATACATCAACCCTTGTAGGGTTCATGGTGAAGAGTAACTAGACAGTGCCATGTTCATGCAGTTGCAACAATATTGACGGACAAAATATCAAAAGGTAAGATTATATATATATATATATATATATATATATATATATATATATATATATATATATATATATATATATATATATATATATAAATATGTCAGATAGATCTGGTGAGTAGATTGCAAGCCAGAGGGTATACTGATAAAATGATTGGAGATGCCATAAGGAAGGCTAACACACAATCTTGAACAAGCCTCTTTGACAACCAAAATAATGAGGAAAAAATCGAATCTCCTATAACATCTAGAAATATAAATACCCCTAGACTGATTACAACTTATTGTAGGGAGGAACGTAAAATAAGATCCATCATCAGCAAACATTGGCCAAAAGTAGTCACAGGCAATGTTTTTCGAAACAAGTTGGCAAAAGCCCCTGTGATTGCATTCATACGGGGAAAATCATGGATACTATTCTAGACAAAGCTTCACCAGAAACTAGGAAGGCAGCCTCATGGTTACAACCTACAAAGGGATTTAGAAAGTGTGTGACCTGTAGGGCATGTAAGTTTGGCCGCAATATGACTCACTATTCTACCCCTTTTTGTGAAACACCCATTCTTATTCAAGGTAACTATAATTGTAAAACCGAATATGCCATGTATGTCCTGACGTGCACCTGCGGCCTTAACTACATCTGTAGTACGAAGCTGCAGGTGCATGTCAGGATATTGCAGCGTATAAGGGACATTCTCCACAGTGATCCAGCATATCCTGTGGCACGACATTTTAAGTGAGCCCATGCAAATGACATAAATTGCCTTTCCTATTACTTCAATAATGCCATCCCAAAATCTAGAGGAGGAGGTAACAGGAGTGCCAACTCAGGCAATTGGAAACTAAAATCATTCTTGAGTTCGATAGTAAATGGCCTAATTTTTTAAACAACACAGAAGACATGCATAACTTTTTATGAATATGAGGGCGTTTTTTGTATTGTTTTGCATAAATATCTTCTGTGTATTGATGAATTCTGATGCATCCTGTACATTTCCATTCCTTTACTTGGGTTCCCTTTCCCTCAAGATCTGATTTTAGTCGAATAAGATTTTTTTAATGCAAACTAATGCTTTTTATACGTCTTTTAATAGTATTTTGTCCAGTTTTGGACATTTTACTGTTATTAATATAATAGTTTTTAGATGTTTGCACTATTACTGTTCTTTATCTGATCTATTTATATATATATATAAATATATATGCCTTTTTTAGCACTTTAAATTTGCATCTTTTTGCACATTTCACACCAGTTTGCACAAGGAATTATGAATTTTTAGCATATCATTTTGCACATATACAGTTTAACACATGGCCAGATATGGGATTAATCCTATGATATCATTTAATCAATTAAATATGACTACTATCGGATGCATTCAGTGAATTTATCCAGATATATATTCAAATTTATTTATTTGTTTTAAACGAGCCAGCTAATTTTTGCACACATTTATTATCTATTTATGTGTACAGAGTATGTGACATGTAAAGTAGAATAATGAATGCTTATGGTCTTGTTTACGTGTAAATAGCCATTCAAAATCTTCACTGCCGCCGCCGCTGTGTGGGGATCGGAAGTTGTGGGAGCAGACTATCGTGGATACATACATATATATATATATTCTTGCTACAAAATCCAATACGCAGTCCTGCGAAATTAGAAACGGCACTCATAGGGGGGTACAAAGCCAAAGATTCTTTATTTGGCTACCAGCACACACAAGACGCGTTTCGGCGATGAGCCTTCGTCAATTGCAACTTGGAACGCGCCGCCATTACTTTTAAAACACATAAAATGCAATCGTCACAGTGATGGCATAGACAAAAACAAAGGACTACTCGAGGGCTACAATGAGCGCCATCTTGAGAGTACATTTGAAAAGTGAAAAACGACAAAGATATATATCACTCGCTTTTCCTGTAGTTAGGGGTATGAATGCATCAAATACATACTTGGCCATCCCCAAACCATATAATACAGCCCTGAATGGGCATATATCTTATCCACATATAATTAAGCCCTTGGATGGGCTTATGTTCTGCCACCACTTTTTGCTGACATGATTACATACACACATACTAATTAAAAAGGCAGTTTATGAAGCAGACCATGTTCTGATGAAAACACATAAAGGAAAAATAGAAAAGATTTTTAAGGTGAAAAGAAAAGAAAAGAAAAGGACAGAGAAAAAGAAAAGAACATACAAGAAGCACAAGACCAGTTCATTAGTGTTTCAAAATTCAGTGATTTGAGATATCTACATAGTATTAATATCCTAAATGGACTGCTAAATCCTCATGTATATTAAGTCCATGAGGACTCTTACTCTGTAGGTCTATAATGTACCGTGACTCTAGCCGCCGTAATTTTTGTAGGCGATCACCCCCACGAGGTAAGGGTGGGACACTATCTAGACAAAAGTAGGCCAACAGATCCCTGTTGCGACCATGCATTTTGTCGAAGTGTCGTGCCACAGGATACGACTCGTCTAAGTTGCTGATGGCACGCATGTGCTCCAATATACGTAATTTTACGGGATTGATGGTACTCCCGACGTATTTTAGTCCACATGGACACATCAGACAATAAATGGCATAGGGTGTTGTACATGTCAGAAACTTTTTGATGCTTTTTGGGGTTTTTAAACCTGGAATTTCATAAGTGAGGGTCCTTTTGCAGGCCTTACATCGGCCACATGGAAAGAAACCATTAAGAGGTATCTTGTTGGATACATTAGATTTAACCGTAAGATGACTATGCACTAAATCATCTTTCAAAGCTCTTGCTTTACGGTAAGTTACCAGCGGATTAGTAGGTAAATCTTCCCTGATGACATTGTCCGTTAGTAAAATGTTCCAATTCTTTTTCAGAATTTTCCGGACCTGTTCTGAATTCTGTGAATAGGTCGTGATTAATCTGAAAGTTTTGGAGTTCTGTTTTTTACTTTCTTTAGGTTTCAGTAAGTCTAGTCTAGATCTTTTCTTGACTTTATTTAGAGCTTGTCTGAGCACGCCCTCATTGTACCCCCTCACCCTAAATCTATTCATGCATAGTTTAGCTGCCTTTTCAAACTCTGCTTCGGTGGAGCTGTTTCTTTTAAGTCTTAAAAGTTCCCCGTAGACTTGACCATTTTTGTGGAAGGGGATACATTGCATACAAAGCTGTATCGTAAGGCCACAGCAGGGAACTGTACATTACACGCAACAAGTCATCATCCCAAGAAACTTATTAAAAGTATTCCCTACGGGGAACTTTTAAGACTTAAAAGAAACAGCTCCACCGAAGCAGAGTTTGAAAAGGCAGCTAAACTATGCATGAATAGATTTAGGGTGAGGGGGTACAATGAGGGCGTGCTCAGACAAGCTCTAAATAAAGTCAAGAAAAGATCTAGACTAGACTTACTGAAACCTAAAGAAAGTAAAAAACAGAACTCCAAAACTTTCAGATTAATCACGACCTATTCACAGAATTCAGAACGGGTCCGGAAAATTCTGAAAAAGAATTGGAACATTTTACTAACGGACAATGTCATCAGGGAAGATTTACCTACTAATCCGCTGGTAACTTACCGTAAAGCAAGAGCTTTGAAAGATGATTTAGTGCATAGTCATCTTACGGTTAAATCTAATGTATCCAACAAGATACCTCTTAATGGTTTCTTTCCATGTGGCCGATGTAAGGCCTGCAAAATCAGCAAAAGGACCCTCACTTATGAAATTCCAGGTTTAAAAACCCCAAAAAGCATCAAAAAGTTTCTGACATGTACAACACCCTATGCCATTTATTGTCTGATGTGTCCATGTGGACTAAAATACGTCGGGAGTTCCATCAATCCCGTAAAATTACGTATATTGGAGCACATGCGTGCCATCAGCAACTTAGACGAGTCGTATCCTGTGGCACGACACTTCGACAAAATGCATGGTCGCAACAGGGATCTGTTGGCCTACTTTTGTCTAGATAGTGTCCCACCCTTACCTCGTGGGGGTGATCGCCTACAAAAATTACGGCGGCTAGAGTCACGGTACATTATAGACCTACAGAGTAAGAGTCCTCATGGACTTAATATACATGAGGATTTAGCAGTCCATTTAGGATATTAATACTATGTAGATATCTCAAATCACTGAATTTTGAAACACTAATGAACTGGTCTTGTGCTTCTTGTATGTTCTTTTCTTTTTCTCTGTCCTTTTCTTTTCTTTTCTTTTCACCTTAAAAATCTTTTCTATTTTTCCTTTATGTGTTCTCATCAGAACATGGTCTGCTTCATAAACTGCCTTTTTAATTAGTATGTGTGTATGTAATCATGTCAGCAAAAAGTGGTGGCAGAACATAAGCCCATCCAAGGGCTTAATTATATGTGGATAAGATATATGCCCATTCAGGGCTGTATTATATGGTTTGGGGATGGCCAAGTATGTATTTGATGCATTCATACCCCTAACTACAGGAAAAGCGAGTGATATATATCTTTGTCGTTTTTCACTTTTCAAATGTACTCTCAAGATGGCGCTCATTGTAGCCCTCGAGTAGTCCTTTGTTTTTGTCTATGCCATCACTGTGACGATTGCATTGTATGTGTTTTAAAAGTAATGGCGGCGCGTTCCAAGTTGCAATTGACGAAGGCTCATCGCCGAAACGCGTCTTGTGTGTGCTGGTAGCCAAATAAAGAATCTTTGGCTTTGTACCCCCCTATGAGTGCCGTTTCTAATTTCGCAGGACTGCGTATTGGATTTTGTAGCAAGAATCTATCGGATGGGCACACCCCCACCTAAGGGAGCACCCGCTCGTGAGTGCAGCAGGCTGGTGTATCGTTGGGAGCAAGTATATATATATATATATATATATATATATATATATATATATATATATATATATATATATATATATATATATATATATATATATATATAAATGTATATAACGTACTGGCGGTCGCCAGTAGGTAGTCATAGTTAGGACCTAGTTTCCACAGGAAATCCGCAACATTCTATTTGGAATAACTTTGGCGCCGGTTGATGAATCTTCGCGAAATTCTCCAAGAAGATGGGCCACTCCGCTCCGCTCCTATCCTGAAAGATTCGGGGTGATACATCAAGCAGGGGCTAAGAAAAAAGGGGGTCCAAAAACAAGTTTTCCCCAAGCAATTTTCCATAGGGACATTTAGCCGCGGCTACAGCCCGACCTGCTGAACGGAATTACACCGAATTTGGCAAAAAGGTAGAGTTTGGTTCACAGTTCACGCATTTTGTTAAATGGTGTAAATCCGTGCAGCAGTTCCTGAGAAAATCTAAAGTAAAATCATAGATATATCTATGGGCGCGTAGGGTAAGCGTATCGTCCGACGATCATGCACGTACCATTACGAGCACGAGCGGCATGCTAATTGGCTGTGAACTGTCTGTCAACACTCCAAACCAGAAAGTGTTGGCAGGCATCTTGAGTCTCGTTAGAACTGAGGCACAAAAAAACTGAAAAACAAGTGCGCAAAAGACGCAAAGGGGACAGGTTAGAAACTCCCTGACTCCTAGGCCTGCTCAGGGGGTCCCACAAGGATTTTCTTTAAATCATGGGTTGCGCGTAGGATACGCGTATTACGTGGATAAAAAAAACGAAGCCTGCTTTTTTTTTAATTAGCCCCCAGGGGCAATGTATGTAATTATAATGGGGGGCCCAGAGGGGCCCCCAGCCCCGGGACTGCCACCCTGCGGGGCTTTAATGTTACGTATGCAGGGCGGAGCTCACGGCCTCCCCACAGCCCCAGGGACCGGCATTCCCGGGGCTTCTTTTGTTTTATAATAATGGGGGCCCCAGGGACCACCACCCCCGGGCTTTAACATTTTGTATGCAGGGGGGCTAACGGCCCCCCGCAGCCCCGGGGACCACCACCCCCGGGGCTTCTTTTTTTTAATAATATTGGGGGCCTAGAGGGGTCCCCCAGCCCCGGGGACCCCCGCCCAGGGGATTTACCATTATGTATGCAGGGGGCTGACAGCCCCCCGCAGCCCCAGGGACTGCCACCCCGAGGCTTCTTCTTTTTTTTAATTATAAAACCTGTGGGGGGGGCTCAAGCTCCCCCACATGCCCCGGGGACCGTCACCTCCCCGGGGCACTACATTTTTAAATTGGGGAGTCCGTGATGGACCCACCAGCCGCGGGTACCACCACCCCCCAGGGCATTTAAATGCCCCCCTCCTGGAGCCTTGTGGTCACCCTGGGGACCGCCACCCCCCAGATCCGGCTCCTGCAGTGTCCCGGGGGTGCCCACCCCGGGACACTGTAGTTTGCTATGGTAGCTCTCTCTTCCAAACACCAAATATTATTGCTTTTATACATGGGGAGCAGCATGTTAGCTGCTGCCCATGTAGAAAAGCAATGCCGGCTCGTGCAGGAGGGGTGAAAGGCCCACCCAAGCCCCGGGGACCACCACCCCCGGGGCTTCTTTTTTTTTATAATAATGGGGGCTTAGAGGGGTCCCCCAGCCCCGGGGACCCCCGCCCCGGGGATTTACCATTATGTATGCAGGGGGCTGACAGCCCCCCGCAGCCCCAGGGACCGCCACCCCGAGGCTTCTTTTTTTAAATTATAAAACCTGTGGGGGGGGGGCTCAAGCTCCCCCACATGCCCCGGGGACCGCCACCTCCCCGGAGCACTAAATTTTTAAATTGGGGAGTCCGTGATGGACCCACCAGCCCCGGGTACCACCACCCCCCAGGGCATTTAAATGCCCCCCTCCTGGAGCCTTGTGGTCACCCTGGGGACCGCCACCCCCCAGATCCGGCTCCTGCAGTGTCCCGGGGGTGCCCACCCCGGGACACTGTAGTTTGCTATGGTAGCTCTCTCTTCCAAACACCAAATACTATTGCTTTTATACATGTGGAGCAGCATGTTAGCTGCTCCCCATGTAGAAAAGCAATGCCGGCTCCTGCAGGAGGGGTGAAAGGCCCAGCCAAGCCCCGGGGTCCGCCACCTCCCCGGGGCACTAAATATTTAAATTAAGGGTAGATTTTTTTTACGGTAAAATTAGGAAACGCGTATTGAGCGCAGCGCCCAGCGCGACCTCTGGTGTGCACACGTTGGGTACGCGTATGGTACTACATATGCTGCCCGATTTCTATGGTGTCCGGTAGGCGTATCCAAGCAAGAAAAATAAATATATTTTTCAGATATTTATCAAGTTTATGTGTTTAGATGTTAGGTGGCTGTAAAAAAAAAACCTTGTGTTTATTGAGAGAATGTAGTACCTATAAGTAAGTACCGATGCAGAGCCTAAAGTTCAAGAGGAAGACTCTGTTCCCCTCATCTGTAAAATGTACACCATCTCTCCTATAGATGCCATGCATATTGAAACGCAGATTGTTGTGGTATATGGACCCCATTCTATAGTCTCGGAGAAAAGCAGAAACAGATTTATTCACATGTTTCCTTGCTTTCTCAATCTGTGGACAAAATTGATTGGACCAGTTCTATTTCTGCCTTTGGCATATGTAAGAATAATCAAAGGCAGTTTGAGGGAAAAGTGACATCAGTTCTCCAAAGGTGTCCTTTATAAGCATTTCCAGAACTACCTCAGTCAAAGTGCCTAGATCATTGCCACCACAGTGCACAATTATGAGGTCATAGTGTTGGAGATGTAAAAAGGATTTAACCAATGGCTTCAATTGATGCCACTTTAACCCTCTCAGTCCAATCCATTTAATGTCTACATTTGGTAAACCTAGGTCTTTGTGAATTCCTTTCTGTTCTGCGTACCTTTGGCTCCGGAAAATATAGCTGTGTCCCATAATCCACACTCTAAGCATCTTGAAGAAAGGTCTGGATACACCCAGATGGTCTCTGTAAATGAAATGGCAGTTTGAAAACTAAGATTTTCTAAAATGGTGGATAAGATGCAGTTTTGAAAAAAGAAAAGAAATGATTGGTTGTTGTGACTACATTCTACACTGAAAACTAGGGTGTATGTTTCTGTTTTTTAAAAGCATGATTCTTACTGGTTAACAAAAACTGATTGAAAGGTATGTTACATAAGATAAGCTGATATGTTGAAAAGTCAAGCACACTTGCTGTTTTGATTAGCAACATTGTGTGAATAACTTTTGACCTGTGTGCTCAGTTAAGTGTATCATGAGGTTTTTCTATGGTAACAGGCAGAAGGCAGAATGGGGGTAGGATTGAAAGTTATGCAATGACTCCCCAGGGCACAATATTTTTAAATTAGGGGGTCTGTGACGGCCCCCCAGACCCGTAATCACTACATACCCATTCCTTTTTTTTTTACGGTAAAGTTAGGGTGCGCGTAACGAGCTCAGCGCGACCTCTGGTGTGCAAGCGCTGGGTACTCGTATCCTACCACATATGCTGCCCGATTTCTAAGGCGTCCGGTACGCATATCCAAGCAAGTAAAAAAAGTAAAACATATATATTTTTCAGATATCTTTCAAGCTTATGTGTTTAGATGTTGGTTGGTTGTAAAAAGAGGCTTTGTGTTTATTGGTACCTATAAGTAAATACCTATGCAGAGTCTAAAGTTGTTGAGGAGGAGTGTTTTACAATGTGCTGAACTTTTGACCGCTGTGGTCAGTTGAGCTTTGCATGATCTGTTTCTATTGTAACAGCAGAAAGCAAATTGGGGGTAGGGTTCAAAGTTATGTCAGTTGGAAAGGTTTCAAATGTTTAACCAATAGAAATGTGTGTTTGCTTTTGAAGTAATGTGGAAAGCAATTTGATTTGTTATTTACATGTATATATGTATAGTTTGAGAGGGAAAGTTTGCCATTTTCTGGTTTTGCTAAGAACAGTGAAGTACAGAGATTCTGTATAAGAATATCTGATGTGTGACTGACATTCTTCTTAATCTACAAATCAATTTGAAAGGTGAGTTGTTAACTTGTAAGGGGATGTATGTGGTGCATTTTGTTTTTAATAAGAGTAATGTGTTTTTCCTGCTAAAGTGGAGGGAGTAGTTTAGTTATGAAGAATCACACTCTGAGTTTGTCTGCATTTGGATTACCATTGTGATAAAAGCATTTGGTAAGTTAATGTGTTTGGTGAGTCAGCTTTGTACAGTAAAGTGCAGTACTAAAAAATGTAGAATGTGTGCAGTCACTTTTCCAGTTCTGGAGTAGTTAATAGTGTTGCTTGTTTAGAATTTTACTTGTGTTTCAAATCTACAATTTCCCACTCAGTATGCATACACTACTGCAAAGGTTCTGGGGTAGATTTACAAGCCCCTTGCGCCTCTTTAAGCTGTCATTGCGTCACTTTTTTGACACAATGTTGGTGCAAAAAACGCAGCAAAATGCTTATGTATTTGCAAAATGAGTAAGGTTTGTGCAGTGAAATGTAGTAGTTACATACCTAGAATATGTGCAGTCACTTTTCCGTTTCTAGACTAGTAAATGTGTTTTGGTAAAATGCAAGGTCTAATATTTTTTGTCTAGAATCACACTGGAAGTCTGTGTGGATTTATGAATCATTCTGAGAGAAGCATTGTTGTACGTTTTGTGTTTGCAGACGCGTAATTGCTTAAAAACCTATCCTTTTTTCAAGTTTTGATAGAATTAGAAACCAGTTATTGGTTTTGTATTTGTAAAATGACTCATAGTTGTACACTAAAATGCAGTATTTATATTTCTGGAATATGTGCCGTCATATTAGCCCTTCAAGAGTAATTAATAGTGTTGCTTGTCTAGAATCTACAATTTCCCAGTCAGTATAAATACAATGTTGCATACACTCTCGGGCAGATTTACAAGCTCCTTGCGCCTCTTTGTTGTTCTATTGTGTCACTTTTTTGATGTAATGTTGGCACCAATAGAGCAGCAAATTGCTTATGTATTTGCAAAATTAGTCAGGATTGTATAGTAAATCGAAGCAGTCATATATATAGAACAGGAACCCATTGACCAGGAAGCTTGATTGACACCACGCACATCGCACTATTACTTATTCTAAAACGAAGATTTTGAAATAATATGCCCATTTGATGACTGTCGCATTATCACTCACGGACTTGGATGGTAGGTTTGGGTTATCCGCTCAACCTCCCTCTTTTTAGAATCTCAAGAGCTCCTGGAATTCCTGTCCGATTTTATAAAGTCGACTGTGACCTTCTCCACTCCTGTGTTCCTATCTGTATCGGTCAAGGGCACTACCGGGTCGGAAATATCACCGGCAGAGCGACCTTCAAAGTCTATACAGTAGTGTTTGAGCCCTGAAGATTCGTGCAAGCGATGAAACACGTGTCGGCTGGCTGCTGTTAAATGTTTGAGAAATTAAAGAACTGAAGACTTTCACACAAGGAATCATCGTCTCTCTGCAACCTTACTTGTGTTATTTATTGCATATCCTACGATATACGAACAATCTGATTTTAGATGTGTGTGCATAGGTTATTTCTTTTCTTGAATTTGTGGGTTTTACCAGCTCGCTGGTTTAACTTATGAGTGGTAATTAAGGTTTTCCATTCACCCAGTTGCACCACCAATATACTTCCTGTTCGAGACATACACTCTTGTGCTTCTAATACTGGCTGTGTGCCCATTGCTCACTGATACTAAAAACCTTGCTGCAACAGTTAATATATATAGAATGTGTTTAGTCACCTTACCGTTTCTAGACTAGTAAATGTGTTTTTTTTAAATGCAAGGTTTAACATTTTTTGTCCAGAATCACATTGTGAGTTTGTGTGCATTTGGGAATCACTCTGAGAGAAGGATTTTTGCAATATGCAAGTAGTAGTGTAACAAAATTCACACTTATTTTTCAGGTCTACATTTCCCCGGTCAGTATCTATGCACTCCATATATAGGAAATACTGTTAGTTGTCTAGAATCACGGTGTGAGTCAGCATCCATTTAAGAAAACTGAGAGAGAATGATTTGGTTGGTTGATGTGTTTGCAGATATATAAGTACATGTACTGTTGGAGTGAGCCGGTCTTTAGGGCATGCAGTGCTTGAAACTCTTATGTACTGTGCAAGTAGTAGTGTAATCATCTTCACATTTGTGTTTCAGGCCTACATTTCCCCAGTCAGTATCTATACACTCCATTTATAAGAAATACTGTTATTTGCCTAGAATCACACTATGAGTCAGTGTCTATTTGGGAAAATTGAGAAAGAAAGATTTGGTTATTTGATGTGTTTACAGACATATAAATATATATACTGTTGCAGTGAGCCAGGCGTTACGGCACGTAGTGTTTGAAACTCCTATGCACTATACAAGTAGTATGGTAACCATCTTCACACATGTGTTTCAGGCCTACATTTACCCAGTCAGTATCTATACACTGCATTTATAAGAAATACTGTTATTTGTCTAGAATCACACGGTGAGTCAGTTTCCATTTGAGAAAATTGAGAGAGAATGATTTGGTTGGTTGTTGTGTTTGCAGACATATAAGTACATGTACTCTTAAAGTGAGCCTGTGTTTAGGGCATGCAGTGCTTGAAACTCCTATGTAGTATGCAAATAGTAGTCTAACCAAATTCACACTTGTGTTTCAGGCCTACATTTCCACAGTCAGTATCTATGCACTCCATTTATAAGAAATACTATTATTTGTCTAGAATCACACTGTGAGTCGGTGTCTATTGGGGAAAATTGAGAGAGAATGATTTGGTTGGTTGATTTGTTTGCAGACATATGCGTACATGTACTGTTGCAGTGAGCCAGGCTTTGGGGCATGCAGTGCTTGAAATTTCTATGCACTTTGTAAGTAGTAGTGTAACCAAATTCACACTTGTGTTTCAGGCCTACATTTCCCCAGTCAGTATCTATGCACTACATTTATAAGAAATAATGTTATTTGTCTAGAATCACACTGTGAATCTGTGTACAGTAGGGAAAATTGAGAGAGAATGATTTGGTTGGTTGATGTGTTTGGAGACATATAAGTGCATGTACTGTTGCAGTGAGCCAGGCTTTAGGGCACGCAGTGCTTAAAACTCTTATGCACTATGTAAGTAGTAGTGTAACCATCTTCACACTTGTGTTTCAGGCTTACATTTCCCCAATCAGTATCTATACACTCCATTTATAAGACATACTGTTATTTGTCTATAATCACACTGTGAGTCAGTGTCCATTTGGGAAAATTGAGAGAGAATGATCTGGTTGGTTGATGTGTTTATAGACTTATAAGTACATTTACTGTTGCAGTGAACCAGTCTTTAGGTCATGCGGTGCTTTAAACTCTTATGCAGTATGCAAGTAGTAGTGTAACCAAATTCACACTTGTGTTTCAGGCCTACATTTCCCCAGTCAGTACCTATGCACTCCATTTATAAGAAATACTGTTATTTGTCTAGAATCACAGTTTGAGTCAGCGTCCATTTAAGAAAATTGAGGGAGAATGATTTGGTTGGTTGATGTGTTTGCAGATATATAAGTACATGTACTGTTGGAGTGAGCCAGTCTTTAGGGCATGCAGTGCTTGAAACTGTTATGCACTATGCAAGTAGTAGTGTAACCATCTTCACATTTGTGTTTGAGGCCTACATTTCCCCAGTCAGTATCTATACACTCCTTTTATAAGAAATACTGTTATTTGTCTAGAATCACACTGTGAGTCGGTGTCTATTGGGTAAAATTGAGAGAGAATGATTTGGTTGGTTGATTTGTTTGCAAACATATATGTACATGTACTGTTGCAGTGAGCCAGGCTTTGGGGCATGCAGTGCTTGAAACTTCTATGCACTTTGTAAGTAGTAGTGTAACCAAATTCACACTTGTGTTTCAGGCCTACATTTCCCCAGTCAGTATCTATGCACTACATTTATAAGAAATACTGTCATTTGTCTAGAATCACACTGTGAATCTGTGTCCAGTAGGGAAAATTGAGAGAGAATGATTTGAATGGTTGATGTGTTTGGAGACATATCAGTGCATGTACTGTTGCAGTGAGCCAGGCCTTAGGGAATGGTGTGCTTAAAACTCTTATTCACTATGTAAGTAGTAGTGTAACCATCTTCACACTTGTGTTTCAGGCTTACATTTCCCCAGTCAGTATCTATACACTCCATTTATAAGAAATACTGTTATTTGTCTATAATCACACTGTGAGTCAGTGTCCATTTTGGAAAATTGAGAGAGAATGATCTGGTTGGTTGATGTGTTTGCAGACTTATAAGTACATGTACTGTTTCAGTGAGCCAGTCTTTAGGGCATGCAGTGCTTGAAACTGTTATGCACTATGCAAGTAGTAGTGTAACCATCTTCACATGTGTGTTTCAGGCCTACATTTCCCCAGTCAGTATCTATACACTCCTTTTATAAGAAATACTGTTATTTGCTTAGAATCACACTATGAGTCTGTGTCTATTTGGGAAAATTGAGAGAGAATGATTTGGTTGGTTGATGTGTTTGCAGACATATAAATATATGTACTGTTGCAGTGAGCCAGGCTCTAGGGCATGCAGTGTTTGAAACTCCTATGCACTATACAAGTAGTAGTGTAACCATCTTTACACATGTGTTTCAGGCCTACGTTTCCCCAGTCAGTATCTATACACTGCATTTAAAAGAAATACTGTTATTTGTCTAGAATCACACTGTGAGTCAGTTTCCATTTGAGAGAATTGAAATAGAATGTTTTGGTTGGTTGATTTGTTTGCAGACATATAAGTACATGTACTGTTGCAGTGAGGCAGGTTTTAGGGCATGCAGTGCTTGAAACTCCTATGCACTATGTAAGTAGTAGTGTAACCAAATTCACACTTGTGTTTCAGGCCTACATTTCCCCAGTCAGTATCTATGCACTCCATTTATAAGAAATAATGGTTTTTGTCTAGAATCACACTGTGAATCAGTGTCCATTGGGGGACAATGAGAGAGAATAATTTGGTTGGTTGATGTGTTTGCAGACATATAAGTACATGTACTGTTGCAGCGAGCCAGGCTTTAGGGCATGCTGTGCTTGAAACTCTTATGCAGTATGCAAGTAGTAGTGTAACCAAATTTATACTATTGTTTCAGGTCTACATTTCCCCAGTCAGTATCTATACATTCCATTTATAAGAAATACTGTTATTTGTCTAGAATCAAACTGTGAATCAGTTTCCATTTGAGAAAATTGAGAGAGAATGATTTGGTTGTTTTTCACATCATCAATTCTCCAGTCTGTATCCTTCCACTTCCACCAAACACTCTGTCACTGCTGTTGCACTGTTGTAGTGACCCATTCAGCGGTATGTACTAATCTATTTACTGCACTAAAACTCAAGCACTATATATTCACTTAGACACTCTCCTTACAGTACTCTAATCATTCAGTCAGTACCCAAGTACTCATGCAGTGAAGTAGACCTTAGGACATGGACTGTTTCAAACCCCTATGCACTATACATTCAGTCTTCTATCCACCTGCACACTTGTCTTTCACATCTTCAATTCTCCACTCTGTATCTGTACACCTCTACCAAATACTCTGTCACTGCTGTTGCACTATTGTAGTGACCTATTCAGCAGTATGTGCTAATGCACTGACTGTGCTAAAACTCAAGGAATTATAAATTCAGTCAGGCACTGTCCTTGCAGAACTGTAATCATTCAGTCAGCACTCAAGTACTCATGCAGCAAAATAGGCCTTAGAACATGGACTGCTTCAAACCCCTATACACTATGCATACAGTCTTCTAACAACCTCTCCACTTGTCTTTCACATCTTCAATCCCCCAGTCTGTATCCTTACACTTCCAGCAAACACTCTGTCATTGCCCTTGCACTGTTGTAGTGACCCATTCAGCAGTATGTACTGATCATTCAGTGCACTAAAACTCAAACACTTATAGATTCACTCAGTTCAGTTTTCAGTTTATTTCACGTTTATTTAGGCCATTAGTCCACAAACAATACCTTTCGATAAAAATGAATCTAAAAAACATTTCATTAACACACATAAATACATCCTAAAAACATATTTAATCTAAAAACCCACAATTACCTGAATTGTGGATAGTTATTTGTTAAAACCCGTTAAAAAGATATAAAAATGTCTTCACTTTTTGCACATATTTCCCCATAGCCACGGCAATATCTAAATGGGCCATTTCTGTCATCAGTGTCACAGCCTGAGTCCTAGTTTTGATCTCATATTTCATAAATACTGGTTTTAGAAACATAATACGTAAATCCAAGAACTTCAGACAATCAAATAAAATATATTGCATTTGGTCCCTAAAGAGCAAGTGCAGCTTCCCGTCTCGTTGATCATAGCCCGCTTTACCGGATTGTTCATATAACAAGGGATTACCCCAATTCTTACCCTCAAAACCTCATTTCGTAATTGGCGGTCCGGTAGCTTAACAATGTAGGGGAAGCATTGATCATTATTCCATGCAGCCCGGGACAAGGGCGGGACCGTTTTGTGGCCGTTCAGGGGCCGGAGGAGGCCGGGCTGGACCCCCCTTTTGGCCCTGTGAAAGGATATTCCTGGGACATCTCGCATCCTGAAGTACGATCTATCATCCACCTGGCTATCGCAGACTGCTTCTGACTTTTGGTAACACATGTTACAGAAAAACAGAGTAACTCTTAGCGCAACTAGTCTCAACCCGAGATTCTTGCACCTGGCCATCGTGTATTGATCTCTTTCAGCATTTAACACAGGGGAAAAATAGCTAATAAAATAGTCTATTGAAATGCCTGCCCCAGTAACAAAGAAGCAGGGGGTGTTAAAACCCACTCTACCCAGTCTGACGGCGATCGACCGCATGCTCCAGAAAACCATCGGGGTGGTGGCAAATGCCATTGAGCATACGGAGAGACGCCTTCCACTTCCTGCTGGGTCTCTTCCCCCTTTGTCCTCAACTAATATATCTGTGACCACCATTAACTCACAGGACTCATTTCTTGCTCCATCTTTTGTATCCCTCCCAGGCTTTCATCACGTTGCAAACACGTACATCAGTCCCCCCACTAGAGGCAATGTACCCATGGAGTTACATCCCCTGCCAACCAGATTATCCCTGTCTCCCCCCACGCACAACAAACGCTCATCTCTGGGGACGATCAAAACAGTTATTACTCAACCAGACCAGAGTGGGGGGGGGAATCTTGAGGGTGACATTAGTATCCCACTTCAGTTACGAGATCAGAATAAATCAACAGAAGCAAATAAAGATGTATCACAGGTAGATACACCATTAGAAATGTCATCTGAGGATCATTCTCTCGTTGATCCACCAAGATCTACCCACCTAATATCAAACAGGCCCAGACCAACCCGCAAAAAAAGAGAAAACGTAGGGGGGGCATTCACCAAGGTAGGAGTGCTAAGACACCAAAAACAGTACAGAGCCCACCTAGGAAGGAAGGTACACATATGAAGCCATGTACTCCAGCTAGGAAAAGTGGGTCGGAGTATCAACCCCTGTATTCCCTCTTCATGAAAGAATTAATGGGGAATATGGAACAATTAGTTAGGTCGCTAATACTTACCCTAGTACAGAGGGTTAAAATTATGTCAGAAAAAATGGGGGAATTTGAAAACATGATAAAGAAGAATGCAGACCAGACCAGGGAGCTACTAATAAACACACATAAAAACCTCACTTGTAACCCATCCCCATCATCCCTATCATTAGACAAAAAATATAGCAAGGAAATACAATCTGCATCAGAGCAGGAAAGCAAGACCACTAGCAAAATAGTCAAGGGTCACACAAATCCCAATGGAAAAAAAGGGGAAGGACAAGCCCAAAAATCAGGAAACAGCCTAATTGGAAAAAGCCAGCTGGAAGAAAACAGGACTCAATTCCACCCTAACCCCCCAAGGGTATATAGGAGGAAGGTAGACCTTCCTCCACAGGCCGCCCCCTACGTAGTGATTCTGACGGGGGTCCAGAATTAGAGGAAGGAAAGACTGAAGACTTTCAAACCCTGAAGAACAAGGTGGTTCATTGGTTGGCTAACAATAGGCCGTTACCTCCAAATATAAACAGGGAAATACTCCACGTTAGAAGACTAGGGTGGCTGGGTCACAGACCCAAGGACTTAAGGAGGGATGTGATCATCATAAACTTTGAGGATCACAGAGTAACCAAACACATTGGGGAATGGTTCGACGACAGAGGTGGGGAAGGAATCACTACACGGGACTTAACCTATTTTTACCCCTAGTCGTTAGTGTTGAGACCCCCTTGTCCACCTTTCATACGTGGTCATAACACCAACTACCCAGGATTTAACATCCCCACATTTAACCATTATTCCATGCTTGCGGGGATGGAAGGAGTCAACTGACTCTACAGCCGGGATTTGGGGGACTCTCCCGCATGTAACTATTGTGCAAATATAGAAGCCCCAACAATTGAGAACAGCAGTAGCCCATTACATGGGCAGTCCAATAGTAGGACAAAAGAGTATGGGAAAACTCGTAGTAGACAACAATAATTCTAGTACCAATGAGGGTGGATCTTCCTCTCCTCCAAAAGCAAAGGCGCAAGAGGGTAGAAAAAGTGGTGACCCACAGTTAGCAAAGGAAGGAATGCTACTCGATAAAGTTCAGGTAAAGGATGCTCCTGCTATAACGCTTCTTTTCTGGAATATAGCTGGTCTCCGCTCCAAGATAGAAAATGGCATAGCGGTGGAATTCATACAAGATTACAGCATAATTTGTCTCCAGGAGACCTGGTCAACCATCGAAATTAATTTGACAGGGTATAAAACCTACTCCTCTCCCGCAATACCGGCAGTATCTGGCAGGGCGAAAGGCGGTTTAACCATATTCATATCAAACACAATAGGGGGGGGTGGAAATAACCACAGTAGAACTCAAACCAAACTATCAGATAGTTTGCCTTTGCTTTAACAGAGTAGAGGCGGTCCTCTTGGTCAATTTCTATAATAATCTATTAGAAGCTGATCTTTTGAAGGTTCTGAGGGGGTTGAGTCAAAAACGTTCCCCCCTAACAGATGGGCGAGTGGTAGGTTCCACTATAATTTGGGGAGGCGATTGTAACCAACACCCCTGCCCACTAAGTAGCCAAAACGTCTGTGGAATCACAGATGAAAATGAGGAACCTATAGTTCACTTCTCTCACTCGCACATTGGGGATCAGCTACATGAAATTCTTATCGACTTAGATATAAAGATTGCTAATGCTAAAAACCCGCTAACCCAGATGCTGGACCCAACATTCCACGGCAAGGGCAGACAAACCACTGTCGATTTCATCCTGATATCAAATACAGTTGATAGAAGGGCCACAACTTTTACCACATTGGTTAACCTATTAAGTGACCATAGTGCTATTACTCTAACGTTTCGCCTACTGCCGGAACACCGAAATGATAGTATAGCAAGCATCCTTAGGCAAAATTCAATACATCTAGATAAAATCAATGGATTTTCCATAAAATGGGATAAGGTTGACCCCCCGGAAATTATAAGGAGAGTCCTTAAAAAAGCTCACTGCTCCTTTCTTAAATGCCTGATCTAGAGACATGAGAGGAGGATGTACTAGGAAATTTCGGTGTAATCCTCAAAGCGATACACGAGGCACTTTTAGTTAAGATAAAAACAACACAAACCAAAAAGGTAGGATGGTTCAACCATAAATGTACAGCAGCGCTCTCAAAATTAAAAACAGCTCTGAAAACTCCCAATAGGTTACCTCAAGAAATAGCAAGCCTCAGGAGGGAGTACAACGTAGCATTAAGGGATAGAAAGAGCGAGCTGAAACAGACACTGTGGGATCAACTACACAAAAGTTGTGGGCTTAAAAACAGTGCAGCTTTCTGGGCTATAGTCGAATCACCATTCCTTAGCGATGGCAAAGAGGGACCAAGCTTGGATGTTGCGATTGAGGAGTCAACCTGGGTGGGGCATTTTTCAAAAAAATTTGAGAAAGGCACACAGGACACAGGCATCCAGGAAAACACAACCTCGGCACTACCGGGGGTTTCATACCCAATAGCATCAGAGATTAACATTGTGGAGGTATTTTTAGCCCTTAGAGCTAGTAAAAATGGGAAAGCCCCGGGCCCTTACGGGGTACCTATAGACCTATTTAAGTCAAACATGGATCTTTGGGCCCCAGCGTTAACCAGGGTAGTAAATTCAGCCTGTAAGGCGGGCCTGTTAGACTCTTGGTCAAAATCAGTCATGGTTCCCATTTTTAAAAAAGGGGACCGTGAAGAGGTATCCTGCTATCGCCTGATCTCACTGCTGGACTCACTGGGGAAAGTGGCGGGGAGGGTTATTCTAGGCCGCCTCCAGCAGTGGGCGGACGATCGTGGGATCCTCTCGGACCTCCAATTTGGGTTCCGGGAGGGCCTTGGGACAGTCGAACAGGCGTTAAATCTGACATTTATACTTGGCAAATATGTATGTGCAAAGGCGGGCAGCATATACATGGCGTATGTAGATTTGTCATCAGCCTTCGACTGTGTGTCTCACGCCAAACTTTGGTCCATGTACTAGATATGGGGGTTGATCGTCCACTGGTAAATTTTCTTCGGGAATTATATTCAAATGCGTCAGCCAGGGTGAGATTTGGGACAAAGGGCGAGTTATCTGCGCCGTTTTGGGTGGAGAGGGGAGTACGACAGGGTTGTGTCCTGGCCCCCTTCCTTTTTACACCCTATACCAATGGCTTGGAGGACCCCATGTTGGAAGGGAGCCAGGACCTCCCACATATAAAACATTGGTCGATCCCCGCCCTACTCTACGCGGACGATGCAGTGATACTCACCCGTACCCCCCTAGAGCTCCAGCAGGCATTGTGTAGATACTCCAAATATATGGGCAACCTGGACCTGCGCATAAACATAAAAAAGACCTTTGTTTTGAACGCATGCCCAGGAGGAAAAAGGGCAAGGGACATATATTTAAACAATGAGAAAGTATCCACAACGGCCCAATACCCATACCTAGGAATCATAATAGACCATAAGTTAAACTGGAAAGCAGCAATAGAGTCGAGAAAGTCACATCTTGTTAGAGCTAATATGGCTCTTGTAAAGTTTTCTAAAAAATTAGGAAAGAGACCACCAGTCGAGCTCACACAGATTTATAGAGCCAAGTGTCAATCAGTAGCTCTGTACGGGGCGGGAGTGTGGGGGTACGCGGATACAAACAACTTACAAAAGGCGGAAAATGCTTTCATACGATTTCTCCTAGTGACACCGAGGAGCGTATCCACTCTTGCGTGCCACATGGAATTGGGGTTATCATATCTATCAGATCTAGCCAAGATACAGCCATTGCTTTATGGCATCTTGTCTGGACGACAGATGAAAACGATCTCAGCAAACAAATCATACTAGATTGCATGGCCCTGGACCACTCAAACAAAATCATCTGGTTGTTCTATATAAAACGATTTTTCAAAGATCTAGGTTTGGAAATTTTTTACCTGGAACTAACTACCATTAGGTCTATATCAAGGAAAAAACTAAGAGACCTTTCGCTCGCACACTTAGAAGAACTACGGCTAACAAATGAAGCCCATAAATCATCGCTTCAACATTGTTTATCCGTACAAACTACTCTCTCAATCCAGCCTTACCTAACCCACAATTTTACAACCTTTGAAAGATTTCTCTTGATTAGGTTTAGATTGAATACGTTCCATCGTCTAGTCTCTTTCCCTACAAGAAACAACTGGGACTCGGAGTTACCATTTTGTCCGTGTGATGAGTCTTCTAATCAGGCAACCATCCATACACTCTTTTTTGTAAATATTATAGCGGGCATAGGAAAATCTGGCTGGTCCCTTTATTAAAAGAAATGGGCTACAGGCGCTGCCGTCCCGCCCTACTAGTATTACAGTTTCTGAGCAAAGAATGGTCATCTAAGAACATAGTAAAATTCCTGAAATGTATTTTTCGCCATCGCCTTAACCTGTAAATTGTATAAAAACCATCTGTTGTGGCAAAATTTACCCATCATGAATTATTATTTTTAATGTGTAAATATGCTAGGGCCTAAAACGAGTACAAATTTGCCCTATTTTTAGTTAAAAACAAGGGGTTTCCTTTATTTTTAATTAGCCTTTCTTTTTAAGGTTTTACTAGGTTTTTTATCCTGTACAGAACAAAATGAAATGATATGTTTACTTGATTTTGTAATGAAATGTCTTTGTGAAATGCTTTTATGGTTTTTTTTATCTGCCAAAAACCGAATAAAGAAATACAATCAATCAATCAGTCCTAGTTCCAGTCTTACGGCCTGAACCATTGAACCATTGCTGACTGGGGGAGTGTAAATAACTTTTTAAAGTTTTTACCTACTTCAGCATCCCAGTTTTCCTTGCCACTTAAAAATTACAATTCTACGCCGTACAAAATTTGCGGGGGTACAATAGCGGAATATGCTTTTAGCACTGGTCTATCGGTCATTGCACCATAGACTTTATTAAACAATTTCAATCCTCTAATCGATGCAGAGGTTCTTAATTTAGATGCCTCTAAGTGGGTATTCCATTTCAAATTTTTCTCGAACCATAGCCCCAAGTATCTATACTCTGTGACCGATTCCACTTTTTCTGACCCAATCCACCATGAGAACTCAGTTTTCCTCCGGCCAAAGCTCAAGGTTTTGGTCTTATCCATATTCATCACAAGTTTTTTCCTTGAGCAGTAGTCATTAAATACATTCAGTTTCTTTGCAAGCCAACCTCGGTCTGGTCCAGAATCACCAGATCGTCGGCATAAAGTAAACATGCGATCTGCTTGCCATTTAATTTTGGGCTTGCCCCAGTTGCATTCTCCAAAATTAATGGCATGTCTGCTAGGAACAAGGAAAACAGCAGGGAAGCTAATACACATCCCTGTCGCAGCCCATTTCCAATTTCTATTTTCCCAGATAAGCGACCTAAAATTATCTAGGCCCAGTTTTTAGTGTGGAGCATTTGTGGCAGCCACAGTATATCATTCGGAATTCCATAACTAATTAAGGCCTCCCACAGCAGCTCACGATCCACTAGATCAAAGGCTGCATGCAAGTCTACAAAACAACAAAATAACCTCCCCCGTGTTTACATTGACTTCCGTGCTATGGCCCAAAGAGCAAAGCAATGATCAATTGTAGAATAGCCAGCTTTAAACCCACCCTGTTCCGGGGGGATGATCTGGTTTTCCTCCGCCCAATCTTTTAATATATTCATATGGCTTTTGCGAAGACTTTTTCCCCTATATCCAGAAGGTTTATCAGCCTATAGATTTTCGGTATTTTGTGGCTACCGTTTTAATGTATTGGCCTTATAATTGCGCCCTTCCAACTTTCTGGAACAATTCCTGTATCCAGAAACATCTTTGCCAAAAACTCCGCCCACCATTCTTGACTCGTTTTAATATTCACTGTCGGAAGGTTATCTGGTCCTGCGGCACGGGTAAGGTTCAAACTAGCTATAATTTCAATTATATATCTTGGGGTAAAGTATTTCTTTATTTCATCCCTCACCTGTGACCAATCTAGGGTTCTTGGCATTGCTTGTGTCGGCCATCTTCCATAGATTTCTTCCTGATAGCCTACCCAGTCATGTTCGGGGACCATACAGACCAAGGAACCTGTTTTCCTACCCACGCTTTCTTGGACTAATTTCCAGAACCCTCTCACATATTTGGTTTCAATTACCTCCATCATATTTGCCCAGCATTTCTCTTCATACATTCTTTTTTTCATTCCGAATTAATGTTTTATACTTTAACCTTATTTGCTGAAGTGCCTGGTGTAGGTCCGCTTTAAACATGGCCCTTAGTCTTCTCTCCTTCTGTCTTATCAGGGCCTTGGCTACCCTGCACTCTTCATCGAACCAGGGTTTCCTGTTTTTATCCTTACACTTCCAGCAAATACTCTGTCATTGCCCTTGCACTGTTGTAGTGACCCATTCAGCGGTATGTACTGATCAATCAGTGCGCTAAAACTCAAACACTTATAGATTCACTCAGACACTCACCTTACAGTACTGTAATCATTCATTTGTTACACAAGTACTCATGTAGTGAAGTAGGCCTTAGGACAAGGACTGCTTCAAACCTGTATGCTGTATGTATGCACTCTTCTATCCATATGCACACTTGTCTTTCACACCTTCAATTCCCCAGTTAGTATCCATGATGTTGCTGCAAATAGTCTGTGTCTCCCCTTGTACTGCTCTAGTGATGCATTCAGCATCATGTACTAATCCATTCACTGCTCCAGAATTCAGCCACTTATAAATTCATTTAGGTATTCTTCTTGCAGATGTAGTTCTTCAAAATCCTATACAGTATGTATGCACTTCTTTTATCACTTACACGCTTGTTTTTTATACGTAGTCATTGTAGATTGTATTTGTTTAGTAATACAATAGTATATTTTATAGATTTATTTTTATAACATTATATATATTTCTTAGAACAGATTCCATTTATCAACACTAAAAGAAATTCATCATGCCTTCAAAAAGTGAAGAGAGAACATAAAAAAGCTTATCATTTCAAGAGAAGTCATCCACAAGATTTACCTGAACAACAATGTGTGGTGAAAAAGAAAAAAACTCCTGGTAAGACAGCAAAGGATTTTCTAAAAAAACTATCAAACACTAGGAATAGTGTGGAGAATGTGAAAAATAAAAAGAATGTATCTGCAACTAAAAAGAAAAACAAGAGAAAAAAGATAAATGATGGAAAATCATGTTCTAAAGAAACACTGTATAGTAAAAGGAGGAAGCATCAATTTCAGGAAATTAGAAAAATAATGTTTTACAATAGAGTTGTCTTAAACCTATTAAAGGATATGAAGAAATGTAAAAGAAAATCAGCATTTTATAAGAAGAAGAAACATATTGAAAGTATTGTTGAGAAGGCTTTTGAATTAAAAAAGAAATTATTCATTTGAATAATCAATAGAATTCGATAACTAGATAAACCAATCCATTTAATGAAGGTGAAAAGTAAGTGGAGAAGACTAATTAACAGAACTAATTTTTCTGATGTTTTTCTGGGTGAATGGAAACACAGTTCAAGTTCTGAGCCTTTTTTTAATGAAGAGAGTTATTTTCAGAGTAATGATTTGTTGCATGCAGCTGACACTAGTGGTCGAGCTTATGAGGTTAGAAATGGCAGTCCTATTGAGAAAGAGAAAATTGTTCCCAGAAATGCAGAAGAGGTGTTATCTGATGAAGTTTTATGGAGACGTCCTAAAACTCCAGTGTACACTTGGAATTGCAGTAGTATTTTTAGTGTATGACAGAAATGTATTGATTTTTTACGGAATTTCGTACGTGCTTATACTAAAAAAAGTGTTAAACAAAAGATTAAGATGTTGCAAGGACTAGACCCTTGCAGAGTGAGAGAAAATACTGGTTTGCACGGTCATTCTCTGGCTTGTCTTTCTAGAAAAGTATGTCAAAGTGTTTTAACCATTTCAGGATGTTAGCAGTACATCATACTCAAATGAGGTAATTAGTCAGAACATTGTATATTGCAAAAAGTCCAGCACTAATCTTAAAAAAGTTGAACAGTGCTCTTTTACGTGGATCAGTATCAGATGTAATTAATGTTTGTGAAGAAAGTTTAGTTACTTTGGTCCTGAGGAAGACAGTGCAGAAACTGATACATGAATCGAAGGAAATGTGGAAGAGATTGTACAACATTCTAGTACAAAAAATTTTGAGCAAGAAATTCCAAAGTTTAAGGTGATTTCAGGAGAAGGGCCAAATTATTCTTGTATTTGTTGTCGACAAATTCATTATAAAAATCTAACTAGGACTGTTGATCTGTATTTAAAAAGTGAAAGAGAAAATATGAATAAGTGGAAGGAATTTGCAACTTATTTGTTGGTAGAGAATTGTTTTGATTTGGGTTCTGATCAACGTATTTGTAAATATTGTTATAATGAATTAGAAGGGAACAAAATGCCTGCTAGAGCTGTGCATAATAATCTTGAGTTGGTAAATATTCCTTCTGAACTGATAGATGTAAATACCTATGAGTCTATTCTTATTCAATGTGTGCATCCACTTGAGACTATAGTTTGTATGGACCTAAGACAAGAAAATTGCCTCCTTCAGATTTGCAGAGATGATTAAAGGAAAGAGTTGTATATTTGCCTCTAGATTTAAAGAAAAATATTGAAACAATTGGTGTAGAAAATGTAGAAGATGAACCTCTAGTGATTCTAGTTAATGGCGTTCCTAGTAAGGGTAAGAAAATCTGGTAAGAATTAGTGGATGTTAGGAAAGTGAAAAAGGCAACGTTGTATCTGGTAAAAAAATAATCAGTACTATAAAAATGTGTATGTGGGAGAAGAAGAAAAAACTGTGGAAGAAGATTTCTTGAACGATGTCTGTATTCTCAATGTCATCATCCACTGCCATTGTTTATTGTGCTTCTTTATTTCTGAAATGCCAATAAATCAATAAAAATTTTAAAAAATGTAGGATAAGAATTGACTCGTCAACTGGACAAATTGAAAAAGTAGATATGTCCAGAACTGAAGAAATCTATGAACATTACAGTGTTCATCCACTTCATTCCAAAGAAGTGATGGGGAATACTATTGGGTTATTCCAAATGAAGGAAGCAAAATGAAGTCCCATGAGTGTATGGGAAGAAAGCTTGGAAGCTCGTTGTTTCCCCCAGTTTTTTACAACAGGAAAAGGAGGATAATATGATGAACGACCTGTTCAGATTCCTGCATCTGAATACCGCACACCAAGATTGTATGCAGAAGATCCAAGATTTCGACAATGTATTCCGTATTTCTTCCATCTTTTGTTTGAGAGTGACTTGTCTGGACTTTCATATGCAGTCAACCATATATTGAAATCAGGTGTACATGTGCAAAATGTTTCGGCAAAGGAATTTATGGATAAAGTACACCAGAAAGATAATGTTTTGGAATCTCAGCAGATTAATCTTATGGCATGTCAGCGTGGTACTAATGAGTACTGGTACCGTCGTCATCGAGAACTTAAATGTATGCTAAGGAACTTAGGAACTCCTACATGGTTCCTTACTCTAAGATGTTCTGAATATGCTTGGGAAGATTTAATTCAATTTCTTCGAGAGGCCAATCCAAATATAGTAAATATTGGATACAAGACACCTAGAGAATTGTGCTCTTTGGATCTAGTTAATGTATGCAGATATTTCAATGATAGATTTGAAGCTATGATGTATTTTATCACCAATAAAAAAAATCCTCCTCTTGGAGAGGTTGTGGATTTATTTTGGAGAAAGGAGTATCAAGCAAGAGGTGCACCTCACATACATATACTAATATGGATCAAAGATGCCCCCAAATTCGGAACAGATTCGGATGATACTGTGTTGTCTTTTATTGAAGAATATGCTAAATATGCTATACCCAAAAGCACAGAAGAAAATAACTTAAGACAACAAGTCTTACGATTCCAAAGCCATCGCTGTGGGAAATACTATAATCAAAAGTACAAGTCAAAGTAAAAGTTTTATACCAAATGTCGTTTTGGTTTTCCACGTCCTGTAATATCCAAAGGAAGAGTAAACAGTTTTATTTCAGCTCTGCGACATACCTTGACAAAAAAGTCTCCAAAGAATACTTATAATTTGAGAAGAAGTGAAGAGTCAAAATATATAAATGATTATAATCCATTTATTCTGTCCATGTGGAATGCTAACATGGATATTCAATATGTTGTAGACAATTCCATTGCTGTTGCTCGATATGTAACATCCTACATAACAAAATCAGAAAAGACGGAATTGAAGGAAATGTGGGAAGAGATTTCCCACGAGAAGAGCCTAAGTAAGAAATTATACAGTTACAGTTTGAAGATGTTATCTCATTGAGAAATTGGACCGTATGAATTCTCAGATCGCTTATCATCTGCAAGTCTATACTCCAAATCTAGAAGAATCATTTGGGTGAGTCTAGGTCTTGCAGCAACACAAAATCGAGTATTTAAATCTGTACAAGAAATTGAATATTTAGCTGAAAAAGAGCCAGAAAGTACAGATATTGTGAAAACAAATATGTTGGATACAAATCAAATCAAATCAAATAGTCCTTTATTCGGTATTCATGATTTAGAAACACCATTAAAGTACATATAAAATTTCCATAAAAACAGTGATGTAAAAAGTTTCCACGATAACAGACGGGACCAATAGATAAAGTCTTGAAGTGCAATCTGAACAATAGTACACAGGCAAGAGATACAATCAAATAAATAAAGTTAAAAGTTTAAAAAAGGCAAGAATTTTGTACTACAAATGCATGGCATGTCTTAACTTAGATTTGATCTATGCCTCACGCAAAACTTCAGAAATTGTGCAACGTTTTTTGCGAGATAATGATCTTCCAGAAATTGCAGCACGAGATAAGCGGGACGACAGCTTCTTAATCCCAAGACTTTCAATAGTGGAATTATCCAACTCTTCCTCGGCTTCTTGTACAACTTACAAAATAAGACTTTGTGAATCATTGATTGGTTTGAGACTTCATCGCAGGGGCAAGATATAAAATTACTTGACCAGTCATTAATTTCCAGAAAAGAGATCAATCGGTGAAATGTGTTCTACCTAAAACGAGTTAACACATTTTTTCGTAACCACTCGTCTCAAAAGTTAAATATGGTTGCATGTTTAAGGTGGTTTGAATTGTCAACATATGTTGGACAGTACTTTTTGCTGCTTCAGATGTCAATTGTAAGTTTTCCAAATGGGTCGTATATAATTTTTTTTAACACTTTCTGGGAATCTCTGAGATTGACAAGGGAGAATGGTAATACTTTGTCAACCCTACATCATTTACATTTTTTTAAATTTAAACTAGCCAGCCAATCCTGTGACCGTTTTCCAAGGAAAGACAATCTTATAGTAATCCTTGGGTGAAAGTGGATTTTGTTGATGTCCAGATACGGTGCCACAACAGGATTGGTTGGAGTTTGATTACATCTGTAATGTACGGGACACCAAGTTCCAAGTGGCAGCTATATGTTGAGCTACTTTGGGGTACAGCAAGGAGGAATCTCAGGAAATTGTTCTCTGCCTTTTGGAGGTTGTCCACCTTGCTGTAGCCCCATACCCCAGCTCCATAGGTCGCTACGGTTAAACATTTTGCCCTATAGATACTGGTCAGTTCCCCCGCAGGTCTCTTTCCTAACCTTTAGGCAAACTTGACTAATGCTAGTGTTGCTCTAATAAAAAGTAATTTTCTGGCCTCGATAGCCTGCCTCCATGACCATTTATCGTCTATTAAGATGCCCAGGTATGAGTTGGTCTTAGTGATCTCTACTTTAGTGTTTTCAACAAAGATTTCCCTCGTTTTCTTGGATCTGTGCCCTATAGACATAACTGTGGTATCTCATCAGGGAGCATTGAAGTTCTAACCGGGTTCGAGCTAAAATCACGGCGTCAACGGCATAGAGTAGGGTAGGGATTGGGTGTTTATTGCTTAATGGTAGGTCCTGACTCCCCTCTAGCATGGCACACTCCAAACCATTAGTGTAAAGAGTAAACAGGAAGTGGGCCAGGACACAGCCCTGCCTTACCCCCCCTCTACTCCAAATGAGGCAGTGAGTTCACTATTTTTACCGATGCTCACCCTAGCTGTAGCGTTAGAATAAAGTTCCCGTAAAAAGTTTAACAGGGGGAGCTCTACTCCCATAGCTGACAAGATCAACCACAGTTTAGAATGGCTTACGCAGTCAAAGGCTGCAGTTAAGTCTACGTAAGCCATGTGGAGGTTCCCGCCCTTTGCATTAACAAATTTACCGATTAGGAGAGTCAGGTTTAATGCTTGGTCCGTGGTGCCCAGGCCTGCTCTGACCTCGAATTGGATGTTATAAAGTTTATTATTTTCATCTGCCCATTGCTGTAATCGGTCCAGAATAATCCGCCCCATTGTTTTACCTAGAATATCTAGCAAAGATGTTGGGCGGTAACAAGATGGGCACTGTTGATCACCTTTTTTAAAAATCGGGACCAGAATGGACTCAGACCATGTTTCAATGAGCCCCACTGGGACCCATAAGTCCAGATTGTGTTTAAAAAGGTCTACTGGAACACCATCTGGTCCAGGAGCCTTTTCCCCCTACTAGCCAATAATGCTCTTGGGTAATTCCAAGTTCTATGGGGAAAACAGATTGGACAAGCAGTTGACTTGTCCTTTCCTTTACATTTTGAACATGACAGTCTTGAGTCGGAGTGCCAAATATCCCAGTAAAATGTTGGACCCACGAAGCTTCATCTATTGCCATATCAACTTTTGGAATGCCCCTTGCTTCCGAAAGAAGGGTGACTTGATAATGTTCCAAAAAGCAATGTTATCTTTCGTGATGCAGCTATGATGTAATTGGGCCCATAATTCATTTTCAGCTCTGCTTTCCAAATTATACGGCTTTCTGAGATTTCTGAGATTGGCTATTTCTTGTTTATCTCTTGGTGTTTTATGGAGTGCTGCTTTAAGGTTTGTAGAAATTGAATATTTAGCTGAAAAAGAGCCAGAAAGTACAGATATTGTGAAAACAAATATGTTGGATACATATTATCCAAATAGAAGTGATCATCTTGAGAACATTTGTCTGTATGAAGTGCTGCAAAACTTTACTTTTAAACGGAATATTACAGAAAACATCAATAATGGAATATATGCTGTGATTGGTTCTGAAGGGTGTTTGGTGAAACAAAGAAAAGGACATTTGATTAATCACCGAAAACTGAGTTGCGATACTCCTGACAAAAGGGAATTTTACTATTTAGCTCTTTTGCAACTCTTCAAGCAGTGGCATTCAGAATTGGAATTACTTGGAGATTTTCAGAGCTACAAATATTCGTTTAATGCAACTAAAGATACTATAGAATGTCCTGTTTTTGCTAACTATGTGAAAATGTTGAACAACGAAATTGAGCAAGAAGCTCCAGTTGCAGCTGAGATTGCTAGAGACAGTTCTCAAGACAGTCAAACTTCTGCTCCGTTGAGTCTGGATCCACTAGGAGAACCAATTGTTCAAAATGAAGCAGCAATTGCCATGGATGAGTTGGAAACAGCAATGTATCAAGATCAAGAAGATATTATGGACTTAGCAAACTTGGAGGAGCAACTAAATCGTGAACAGAAAGAAATATATCAGCAAGTGAAAGAACAGATTGACCATGGGTTACTTCATGAAACAAAAGAGTGCACATGTACAATGTTTCAACTAATCTGAATGTATGTGAGTGGACAAGCTGGAACAGGAAAAAGTTTCTTCATTAAAGTAATCTCCAGTTACCTACAGAAAACAACGGAGTCTCATTTGTCTTGTGTTGTAACTGCTCCAACTGGGTTGGCAGCGCACAATATTAAAGGAATTACATTGCATTGTTTACTTATGCTGCCTGTGGAGCATGAAAACAAATTGGAATATCACAAGCTATCTGGAGAAGCTTGTTGTGAAGTTTCAAGAGTGCTTAAGAAAATGAAACTTCTGATTATTGATGAGGTAAGCATGGTCTCAAACTTAATGCTTGCTTTTGTGCATTTACAAATGCAGCAAATTCTTAAAACAGACTATGATGTGTTGTTTGGAGGAAAACATGTCATACTTTTTGGGGATCTACTACAACTTACTCCTGTAAAAGGACAACCAATATTTAAAACACTTGCGCAGGAAGATACCAGAAAGTCTTTGGGTAGCATTGGAAATGTTAACATTTGGGCATATTTTAAATATAAGGAACTTATTACAAACATGCGACTATTCTTTAAGATATAAGAATTGGAAAAGTGACTGAACATGGCAAACAAGCTTTACATAGAAAATTACTTTCCAATTTGTTTCCAAATGAAAATATTGTTCCTGAGAAAAAATATATGAGAATAGCAGAAAACAAATCTGTAATCTGCTTAATGCCAACACTGCGTGAATGTTCTATATTCAATGAAGACATTTTAACGTTGGAAAATGAAGAAATTATAAAATTGGAAGCTATTGATAAAATAGAGCATGAAGGAATCACTATTATTTTGACAGAAAAGTTGAAGAGAAAATTGGATTCTTTAGAGAAATCGATATCTAAAACTGCTGGTTTAGAAAAGTATCTATATGCATGTATAAACTGTCGGGTAATTTTACGATATAATTTGAATGTGGAAAAAGGTTTAGTAAATGGAGCAATGGGTAAAGTTGGTGATTTCGTTAATTATCTAAATAGAGATGGTATTGAATTTTTGAAAATCAAATTTGATCAAATTGAAGAAGTACAACAATTTAGTCGTTGTTCAGCTCGGTTTTTGCTTGTAAAAGATTTATATGTTCGCAGAAAACAGTTTCCTGTTTCTTTGGCGTATGCAGTGACCATTCATAAATCTCAAGGTTTAAGTGTAGATAGTGCTTTGGTGAATATTGGAAGTACCATGTTTAAAGAGGGTAGGGCATAAGTTGCTTTGTCTCGGGTCAGAAATGTATCTGGATTGTACTTGATTGATTTTGATGAAAGAAAGATTAGTGCAGATGCAATTTGTGTGAAAGAGTATAATAGGTTAAGAAGAAAATATGCTCCCAATTTAGGTAAATATCCAGTATTTGAAAAGCGTGTGGTAGGTCGAAAAAGAAGATATGAGAATATCTGTAGTGAAGGTAGAGAGAAAGAAAAAAATAAGATAAAGTTGTGATTGCATGCAAAAAGAAAAAGGACACTGTTGAAGAGATTGTTGGTCATCAGTTGAAAATAGTTCTGGTGTCAACTGCTATGCTAATGTAGTTGTCAATGTTGTTTTTTTTCTAGAAAGTTTGCAACAGAAAATTTTTGAGATTCGGGAAAAACATTTTTTTGTTCGTTGTATTCTGTTCATGAGAAATGTAGTAGTGATAAATGTAAAATACAAAGTGTTTCTGATATTCGAAATGTATTAGACATATGTTCTGGTTGTACTCAATTCATGCAGAATATTCAGCAAGATTGTCAGGAATTTCTTATATATATGCTTGTTGTATTGGAAGATGAAGGTATAGATATTGAAAAACTTTTTGGCCTTTCTTACAAATGGCAACATGACTGTGAAAATTGTTTGTTTACATTTAGCACTAACATAAACACTGAAAGGTTTATATATTTGACTTTACCAGACTGTGAATCAGTGTCTTTTAACAACCTAGTTAGAGGAGCAACTCAAAACATGGAGTGTAGCCAATGTAAATCAGAAATGTCATCAAAATTATTTATACAAAGATATGGACAGTATGTAATTTTAATGTTGCAACGTTGTACAGCTGATGGGAGAAAATTGGAAACTTTAATTAAAACTTTTGTAGCTACTCAAGCATCAATATCAGGAAGAACTTTTGTAGCTGTAGCAATTATTTTTCATGATGGTCCTTCTACAACATCTGGACATTATACTGCTTATTTAAAATGTGATAAAGGTTGGACACATTGCAATGATGCTCAATTGGATTTTAAACAACAGTTGACTAAAGAATTACTAAATTCTTTCCTAATATTCCTAAATCCAAAGTTTTAGGAACAAAATTGGCCTTTCAGGATTACTATTGGACAACTTCACAACAAAGGATTTCACAAATACTATTTGGCCTTGAGGAAAAGTATCTAAAACAATTAGGAACTTTTTGTTGTATATTTTGTCAGCATTTATTTCTAAACAATATTATTTACAGTGTTTGTGAAAATTAATAATAACGTTTTGTTATTTTATCATTGTTTGAGTCGTTTCATATTTAGGTAAGGAATTGCTCTTAGAAAAAAACATTTAACATATGTTTTATTTATTTTTTAGATTGTTATTGAGAATGTTGAATGTTTTTTTTAAGATAATCTTATTGATTGTCTTTTTATGTACCCGCTGTTATGTGATGAGTACAATTGAAATCACTATTTCTTTCTTTTTTTTTTTTATATTGAGCAAAATTCAAACAAAAAAAGATTCGACAATAGAAGTTCATTGGATGTACAGAAAAGAAAAGAAGATATTACAATAACAGTAAAACAAAAAGGAACCAATGGCATACATATTCCTGAGTATACAATCTAGAAGAAAGTACCATAAAATACTAGAAAGAACATAAAAAGGAAAAAAAATAACTAAATATAACCGATGTTGGTTGAGTTTAGGCCAATCAAGTCGGGGGATGGATACCAGCAGGCCTCACATTATCATATCAACTAGAAATTGGGGCCCAGATCTGTGTTCCAAATAGCCTAGCTTTTTTGCCTCTAGTACCGTGAATTGAGATCTCTTGTTTATAGGTAGCTAGAAATCGATTAAGCCACATCTGAAATGTAGGAGGCTCAGAGTCCTTCCAACGGGCCACTAGAATAATACGGAAAATTGCGGTACCTATAAAGATGGTTCTTTGTTCATCAATACTATGACCGAGGGATTCGTCATGGCCCATCAAATAGAGGGTTTCTGAATCTCGTATATTTTGCCCAAATATTAGAGTCCAAAATCCCCTAATCACATGTGAATTAAGTTCGCTTGAGGTTGTGTACATCTTGGGCAGTTGTCATCAGCCCGTAAACCCCAAGAGAAGAGCTTTGCGGGTGTATAGTACAAGTTGTATATGACTCTGTAATATTGGGCTTTAAGATTAGAGGCAATAAACAGTTTTGATGAGAGGGCCAGGGAGAGGTCGATATCGATATTTGGATTACCTAACCTTGCAACCCAAGCTTGCTCAACCCGCTCTAAGTCATCCATATTTTTTTCCATCAACATCTGATATAAATGACCGATGCTAGTGGAGCGCTACCCAATAATTGAAAAAAAATAGATACTATCTAGTTTGATTCTGGGGATACAGTTGCGAATGCTTGTAAACACCTGAAAAAATTTAAGAAGATCAGTTGCTGGAATAGTATACTTCTGTTGTAACCATTGAAATGAGGGTGACAGTTCTTGGCCATAGAAATCCGCAACTGTGTTGATGCCTAAAATTTCCCACCTCCGAGAAGTACTATCATTAAGGCAGGCCGAAAGAATCGAACTACGCCACAACGGAGTGTATTTTGTAAATTTTGGGATAGCTAGTTGTTTAGATACAGATTTCCAAACATTCCATGCATCTTTAAGTACCTTTAACTTAATTTTTTTTATAGTATGATGGTTCAACCTGCCTTAAAAATAGTCCATGGCACTCGACCCCAAGACTCAACTCATAAATAGAAGGGATATAAGATGTAATAGTAATTGTGGTGGCTACCTTACAAGTTAATAGAGGACCCATATGTTGAATAAGTGTTGCCCATAGATATAGAGTTAGGCTAGGGATACCTTGGGGTAGAGTCAGGAGTGGTAAGGCTCTTCTAATCTTTCCAAAGCTCCAGATAAATTTAGACATGGAAGAGTCAAGGATCTTAATAAAACTACCTCCAGCCAGTAGCGGGATAGCTCGGAACAGGTAAAGTATCTTTGGGAAGACAGTCATTTTTAGGTATTTAGCCCTTCCAATTATAGACAGGTGTAAATTATCCACTCTCCTTAGATCATCTTTTATTTTATTAATCAAGGGAGTATAATTTAGATGGTTGTTTTCATTCACATCAGAGGACATACTAACCCCCAAGTAGGTAGCCTGTTTCACTTTATATGGGCTCTCAAATATAGTGTTTTTTGTGCATAAGACTATTGTTTTGTCCCTGTTAAGGGAATAGCCTGAGAAAGAACCAAAGGTCTGGGTGGTTAACTCAATTTCCTGGATTGCGTCAGCAGGATTGGTAGTTAAAACAGCCACATCGTCGGCGTACACCAATACTTTTGTTGAAAACAGACCCACCTTAACAGGTTGAATAAAAGGTGAAGAAAGCAACTTTACAATTAGGGGATTGATATAAAGGGAGAATAATATCGGGGAGCAGGGGCAACCCTGCCTTGTGCCTCTTTGTATCTCAATAAACTCCAACTCAGAACCACAAATGGAAAGTTTAGCCCTTGGGTCAACATATAAGGCCTTTATGGCTTTGATGAACTTGTGCCCAAAGTTATTAAATTCCAAGATGTTCCATAAAAATTGCCATGAAACACGATCAAATGCCTTCTCGGCATCGAGAAGTATCAAGGACATCTCTCCCCCCGTGGCCCCCATGATGTCAAATAGGGTAATGACTCTCCGGGTATGATCGGTGGTACCCTTCCCGGGAATAAAGCCATGCTGCCACGGGGAGACAAGACGCTCGACCACCCCACTCAGCCGATTAGCTAGGACCATGGCATATAGTTTTGAGTCGGAGTTTATAAGAGATATGGGCCGGTATGAAGATGGAAGCTGTGGTGGCTTACCTTTTTTAGGAAAAATTGCTATGTTGGTGTGTTTCCAGGATTCAGGGGGTATTGCATGGTATTGGACCCCCAGAAACAGATCGAGTAGATATGGAAGTATTTGTTTACCCAGAACCTTATAAAGGTCCAAAGGAATTTTGTCAGGACCTGCAGCTTTACCGTTTGCTAGATCAGAAAGGGCAAGCTCCAACTCCGTGATTGAGATTTCTCTTTCAAGATCTTGTTTAACTGATTCCTCAATCAGGAGATTGGGGTCTAGAGGTGGGATCCAAGTGTTAAGAAAGTTTTTTATATCTCTCCCGGAGTGTGAATCTTCACTGTGGTATAACTTCTGGTAATACTTCCGAACAGCCCCTGCAATATCCTGTGCGGTCGTGAATTGCTGGCCCTCGTACTCAATCAGGTTTATCTTGTTATGAGATTGTCTTTGGCGTGTTCGGAGGGCTAGTTGCCTACCTACATTTTCTCCAGATTCATATATGCTGCTTCTATTTGCTTGATATGTTTCAGCAGCTTTAGGAATTAAGGAGCTATTAATTTCAGTCTTTAACACTAGTATTTTTTGAAGAGTGTCAGAGGCTGAATCTCCTCCATGAATCTGGGTGGCATGATAAGCCTCAAGATTAGATAATTCTACTTTAAGCTTCAGGTTGATATTATCCTCTATTTTTTTACATTTGGACACAAACGATATAGTTTCACCCCTTAATGTTGCTTTGAAGCAGTCCCAAACAATCAGTCTGGGTGCACTAAATTGATTACAATCGAAAAACGCCTGAGCCCAAGAAGTTATATGAGTTACATACTCCGGGCTAACAAGAAGCTTTCTATCAAAGGACCATTGGTGATTAGGTCTCATAAAATTGGACAAATCAAAAATAAGGGTGAGTGCGTTGTGATCAGAAATCGTTTTTGGAGATTTAATTATATCTAACAAATCCGATTCCTCTAAAGATGTCAAAATATAGTCGATTCGGACATACTTGTTGTGCGGATATGAGAAATACGTAAATCCGGAATCATTTTTTTTCTTTATATCCCAGACATCAAGCAGGTTATGGCTGTCTATTAGTTGGCTTAGGGCCCTATAAACCTTAGGCTTACGTCCTTTATAGTTCATAGGTAATTGGTTATCTATAAAGGTTCCTAAAGCGATATTAAAATCCCCACAAACGATAAGGGGGGCCGGCCAAGAAGCTAATTCTATTTCTAGATCACTAAACACTAGAGGATCATCCAGATTTGACCCATATATTGTGCAGATAGTAAGACCTGATTTTAGTTGAGCTATGGCCCATCTGCCATGTTTATCAGCTAGTCTGCGTCTAGGATCGCCAGTTGCAGATTTAGCTAAAATAGCAACCCCCCGTGTTTTAGATGTTTGAGAAGTGGCTACAATCACATTGTACCCTGGGATCTTTAGCAATTCTTTATCACATTTTGCAATATGGGTCTCCTGTAAGCACAGAATATCCACAGGATCTTGTCGCAACAATTGAAATAGTTGTGCCCTTTTATTTCTATTGTTAAGACCTGCGATATTCCAGCTGCAGAGTTTTACTCTCCCCATCTAAGATGATAGTTCCCGAACCTGGCCTTCAAAGCAAAATAAAGCATGCAGCAACAGATTACAAACCACAAATTTATAAACTGATTCCTTCTTATTATCATTAGATCCAGCATACATAGCAATGTTTGATATTGATATTGTCCTATTTGAATGAATTTGCTCACTTTTATACATTTTACCCATCCCCTACCCACCACCCCCCGCCCCCCGTACACCAACCACCGAGGCATTTAGACTCTGTGAGAGTCTGTGGTGATGGTGAAACATCCCATGACCAGTACCACTAATGAAAAAAAACTTATATACTCAAAAAACTGATATAATTGAGAAAATACAAGATGATATATTAGAGATAGAATATGGATAGAATAGAGAAGAGAAAAAAAGGGAAAATGCAGAAAACAGTATATAACTATAATTATAATTATACTATCTCGTATAGCCTATTTCAGTGTACAAAACTCCTTGCCTAGAAGAAAGTATGCCGGATGGATAGTTGCAGGATAACAAACCAAGACAAAAAAAAAGGGGTATTGACCTGTAGTTAACCCAAGTTCATTATAACCACTTCACCCTCGGTCGTTCTCATCACAAACTAAATACTCAGCTACTCAACTATTAAACATAAGGTCAAAAAAAAACAAAACTCAGGTCAGGCTATCTAAGAATTCCTTAGCTTTTATTTCCGATGTAAAGTATTTAGCCTGGCCATTAAAAATGACCTTGAGTTTGGCAGGGTTATTGAGGTACACCTGAGCCTTTTTTTCCAGGAAGGGTTTGATCAGCTGGCGAAGGCGCCATCTCCTCTCCACGGTGGTATGGCAAAAATCAGGCCTGACAAAGTAAGAAATAGAGCCTCTGGTACGCCGAGCTTCAGGTCCCACTCTGTCAGCAATGGCCTGGCGGAGAAGGAAGTTTCCGAAGTATACCAATACCGCACGTGGATATCTCCCCTGCGGTGAAGAGGCCTTCAAGGTGAGTGGAACTCTGTGGACTCGTTACACTTCCAAGTCCCAATTCCAGGACGCAAGCTCGGGGAGTGTGTCTTTAAATAACTGAACAATGAAAGAGCGTATATCCTCGCCCTCGCTTTTTTCCGGAATTCCGAGGACGCGAAGATTGTTACGCCGAAGGCGATTTTCCATATCTTCTAGCTTCCATCTTACATCCTTTAGTTCCTCCTCGTGGCTTTCCACCCGCTCCTGGGTAACTGTGGCTTCTGCTTCGTTGACCACTATACGATCTTCCATCTCGGTCATTCTCACATTAGAAGCTGTTACAGATTTCGTAAGTTTTCGGACTACACCCTGTACCTTGTGTAGAGCTAATTGTGCCCTACGACCATCCCTTGAAGTCTGCTCCCGATGGGAGGCGATGGCCTGAAGAACAGTATCCATTACCGTAGTCAATGTAGCAGTTTGCTGGTCTGTAGAGTCGAATAAGTCAGGATGGGAAGCGGAGGTTTGTTCCTCAGGGTTGAGGGCTGGTGTTGGAGAATAATCCCAAGTTAATTCTGACGCACCATGATGGCTCCTTTTCTGAATCGTTTTTGGCCACTATAGGTGTGGCAGGGTATACTCAGACATGAGTCCCTTTCTCACTGCTCCATCAGGATTCAAGCAAGCCGGGCCGAAGAGGCTGAAATGCCAGAAACCGGTCCCCGGTAGCTTGTCTCCTTTCTGGTGAAGAATTGGCTTGGTAGTTTGGTCTGCCCTGTTCCCATGATGCACTGGGCCAGGGACAGACTAATTTGCATATAGCCAGGTTCTGAGCTGGGATGGGGCAGTGAGATAAATAACGGTGATGGATCAAGCCCTGATCTTTGGACTGGGTAAGAGTGGTCTGCTTAATTCAGACACTCTGTTCATCACCACCCCCTTTTCTGAATCGTTTTTGGCCACTATAGGTGTGGCAGGGTATACTCAGACATGAGTCCCTTTCTCACTGCTCCATCAGGATTCAAGCAAGCCGGGCCGAAGAGGCTGAAATGCCAGAAACCGGTCCCCGGTAGCTTGTCTCCTTTCTGGTGAAGAATTGGCTTGGTAGTTTGGTCTGCCCTGTTCCCATGATGCACTGGGCCAGGGACAGACTAATTTGCATATAGCCAGGTTCTGAGCTGGGATGGGGCAGTGAGATAAATAACGGTGATGGATCAAGCCCTGATCTTTGGACTGGGTAAGAGTGGTCTGCTTAATTCAGACACTCTGTTCATCACCACCCCCTTTTCTGAATCGTTTTTGGCCACTATAGGTGTGGCAGGGTATACTCAGACATGAGTCCCTTTCTCACTGCTCCATCAGGATTCAAGCAAGCCGGGCCGAAGAGGCTGAAATGCCAGAAACCGGTCCCCGGTAGCTTGTCTCCTTTCTGGTGAAGAATTGGCTTGGTAGTTTGGTCTGCCCTGTTCCCATGATGCACTGGGCCAGGGACAGACTAATTTGCATATAGCCAGGTTCTGAGCTGGGATGGGGCAGTGAGATAAATAACGGTGATGGATCAAGCCCTGATCTTTGGACTGGGTAAGAGTGGTCTGCTTAATTCAGACACTCTGTTCATCACCACCCCCTTTTCTGAATCCTTTTCTTTCTCAGCACAGTTCTCCTGGATTCGCCCTGAGCTAGATCGTTGTCACTTTCCGTTGCACTAATGGCAGAGCCGGTGTTGATCTCCGATTCTAAATCCGACTCATGTGAGGACCTGGGATCTTCCGGACCCTCGGATATTGAGTAGAAGTCAGACGGATCCCTATCGGTGTCCTGTGAGTCAGATGCAGCATGATCGTTGTAGGTTTCCCTCCTAGTATCCGGACACTCCATGCTTTGTGCAACATTCTTACGTGGATTTAGTGCGCTAATCAGAGATATGCCTGTAATGCCAGTAATGTCAGTAATCACCCCTGTTTCAAGAGAGGAAGCCACCAGAGGTTGTGTAATTATTTCAGCATTGGCATTCGCCCCAGGTCCATTAGACGCTATCAATGAGTTTGTTTGGGGTAGGTTAAGATCTTGCAAATCTGAGCTTATTGGAGGCAAAAGTACAAGCACAGGCACAGATACAATGTCCGTAGGAGTAGGGACAGACAAAGGCAAAACATGAGCTGAGGAATGCATGTCAATACCTTCTAAGTCTGGGACCATTGAATTTCCACTTGCCAGTATACCACCGCTAAGTTCTCCATTCTGCTCTCCCTCTTGATCGTGAGCACCGCCTTCTGACAGCCCTCTCTCAGCCTCACACGGGATCTTCTTCGCAGAGGAGGGGCCAGCCGCCGAAGGCTGAGCCGCTGACAGGTGAACAGGGATGGGAGAGGGTGGAGGAGCGGGCATTCTTCGTAACAGCTCAACAACAGAAGGACCCGGTCCGGGCGTAGCCAGTAATTGCTTTGCGGGTTTAGATTTCCTCATAGGGGCTGAAGCTGAAGCTGGAACGATGTCAGGGCTGTGAGTCTCTTCAAAGCTCGGCACACCTCCTCGTTTTTGTGTTAGCTCTCGATCTCGGAGAGCCTGCTTTGCCACGCGGGTCTTTGCAGCAGCGGCGGCCGCTGCAGCGTTCTTAGGGGCCATTTCCTTACTGCTTCCTCAGGCGCAGAGTCAGAGTCAGCACTGGGTGAGTACGAAAAGCCGCCTGCCGCCACAGCCAAAGAACTTATTTGTGAGTTGTCAACAGTGTTGTTAGAGGCGGTTTTGCTAGACAGGGAATCTCTAATGAGCCTCAGCACCGCAAACCCGATAAGCGAGGAAAAGAAGCTTAGACGAGAGCGTAGCGCCAGGACCGCCGACGCATCAGCCGGATCGTCAATAGCACGACCGAGCCCTTCCATCCGGTTGTATATCTCTTTATTGCTCAATCTTCTCTCTCATCGATTAACTCCACATCAGGTTGATGATTTATTTCTCCTTCTTTCTCCATCATAAGGACGAAAAGCATCTCTCAGTTCTTTGAAATTGCAGGTACTGGTAATGGAGCATCTCGCAGCGGTCTAGAACGCCGCCGCCATCTTGCCGATAATAATCCTCACTTGAAATCACTATTTCTAGTGAAATTCAATATATTCTGAGAACAGCAAATAAGGAAAATGAAATGTTTTACAAATTATTCTGTGTTGTAAAATATATATTGTAACTATTTTTTCTTGTCTTCCACAGATGCAAATTTTATAATATATAGTTTTTTTATTATTTATTACTTTTAAGGTAAGCATAAGTAACTATAAAAAATGGTCAATGCGCTGTGCTTCTACACAGCTGAAGAAACAAGAGATGGTACAAGTACATATGTGTGTGAAGATGGTTTGTATCTTTTACAGATATATGATAAAGTTAATATGCATACTGAGTGTCCCTGGGGACCCACTATCTCAGAAGATATATTCAAAAAGTGCCAGGAGTTTTATTTCAGAGATGTATAAAATGGGACATGGCTTCAGAACAGCTCTATGCAACGCACCTGTATGGTATTCAATAGAAAGACATGGTTGGCTAGTAGAGACCAGGGACTTTCAGAATTAAAAGAGACCAAATTGCTCAACATAAAATACGTCACCGAGTGTGTTTTCAAACAGTCTTTAATATTTACAAGGACAGGATAAGTTACTGTGTGTAGCTTTTCTTCTCTATGTAAATATGTCCTCATCATACACAATACTTTGTGTTGAAGAGGCGTTCTATAGGTTTTGGTCTGAGTATTTTGGACATATATAAGCAATGACTAGTTTCTAATTGGTAAAAAGTTGAGTACTGGATAGGTCTGGAAGGACTGATGTGTGTGAAAACACATGAAGTATTCAAAAACTAGTGTCAGAATGGTACCTAAATACACACAGATTCACAGTGTTTTTCTAGACAAGCAACAGTATCCCTTGCATATTAGCAAAAGACATTTACTAGTTTGGAAGGGGTACGGTGAATAGACATATTCTGCATTTTTTTAGTACAGCATTTTAGTATAAGAGCCTGAGTCATTTTCCATAGTCATAAGGAGTAACTGGTTTCCAATTCTACGAAAACTTAAAAACAGGATATCTTTATAAGCAATTATTTATATAACATTATGAACTACTAAAACTCTACTGATGTGTTTATGTTTTGTGCTAGGACCTAGAACATAACAGATTTATTATAGATAAAGAGAGCAATATTACAGAAGAGACATTAAAAATGAGCAACAGTTTAATTGAACTACACAATCAACCTATAACAGACAGCGAGTCTGATTCAGAGGACATCAGTACTGCAGATGTAACCTGTGAATTTGATAATAAAAGCAATGATGCTGATTTTTTGGAAGCACTGGATGAGGTAGAGTTACTGGAAGCTATAAACTCTGAAATGGCAAACCAGCAGTATGATCTGGAAGAAGTACCAGATGAAGTCCTTTTAGAACCTGTGCTAAAATATGAGATGTCGGAAGAATAATTAACCTGTTTTATAAAAATTAATGATGGACTATATAAAGGGATGCTGTGTATCTTTTTTATGTAGATTTTAAATGTAGCTTAATATCATTTGAGTTTACATTTTAATTAATTAATTACTTTTAATTTAAATCTAAATTTAAAAGCATCCTGTGGCAACAATATATCACTTTTTGTAACACAGTTATAGTACAAGCTTGTGTTTTAAATTTGCAATGACAGGAAAAGATACTCTGTATATGTTTTCTTCTCTATGTAAATAGATCATCATACACACCAGTATGCATTGAAGGGGCGTTCTATATCTGTTGCTATGTGTGTTTGCACATTACACTTATAGAACAAGACACATCAGAAATAATAATTCTGAAAATGTGTGTTAATGCTGCACCATTCTGCAGTTGGTGTAGCAAGGTAGAACAGTGAGCTAGGCTTTAGTACATACACTGCTTCAAACGCTTAACCAGTATTATGCAGTTCTGCAACTATCGACACACTTGTGTTTCACACTTCAATTTCCCAGTCTGTATCCTTACACTTCCATGAAAAACTCTGTCACTGCCCTTGCACAGTTGTAGTCACCCATTCAGCAGTATGTACTAATCCATTCACTGTGCTAAAACGTAAGCACTTATAAATTCAGTCAAGTACTCTCCTTGCAGAACTGTTATCATTCAGTCAGTACCAGCACTCATGCAGCGAAGTAGGCCTTAGAACATGGACTGCTTCAAACCTGTATGCTGTATGCGTGCAGTGTTCTATCCACGTGCACACTTGTCTTTCACTTCTTCAATTCTCCACTCTGTATCCTTACACTTCCAGCAAACACTCTGTCACTGCTGTTGCACTATTGTAGTGACCCATTCATTAGTATGTGCTAATCCATTCACTGTGCTAAAACTCAAGCACTTATAAGTTCAGTGAGGCACTGTCTTTGCAGAACTGTAATCATTCAGTCAGTACCCAAGTACTCATAGAGCGAAGTAGGCCTTAGAACATGAACTGCTTCAAACCCTAATACAATATACATATAGTCTTCTATCCACTAGCATGCCTGTCTTTCACATGTTCAATTCCCCAGTCTGTATCCTTGCAGTTCCACGAATTACTCTGTCATTGCCCTTGCACTGTTGTAGTGACTGATTCAGTGGTATGTACTAATCTATTTACTGCACTAAAACTCAAGCACTTATATAGTCTGTTAGACACTCTCCTTACAGTACTCTAATCATTCAGTCAGTCCCCAAGTACTTATGCAGCGAAGTAGGCCTTAGGACATGGACTGCTTCAAACCCCTATGCACTATACATGCAGTCTTCTATCCAACTGCACACTTGTCTTTCACATCTTCAATTCTCCACTCTGTATCCTTACACTTCCACCAAACACTCTGTCACTGCTGTTTCACTATTGTAGTGACCCATTCAGCAATATGTGCTTATCAATTCACTGCACTAAAACTCAACCACTTATAAATTCAGTCAGGCACTGTGCTTGCAGAACTGTAATCATTCAGTCAGTACCCAAGTACTCATACAGCAAAGCAGGCCTTAGACATTGGACTGCTTCAAACCCCTATACACTATCCATGCAGTGTTCTATCCACCTCCATACTTGTCTTTCACATCTTTAATTCCCCAGTCTGTATCTTTACACTTCCAGCAAACACTCTGTCATTGCCTTTGTACTGTTGTAGTGACCCATTCAGCGGTATGTACTAATCTGTAGTGTAGTTCCTATTTTCCCTATAGGCTCTGCGCATTGGAATAATATAAACAGCAGTGTAGACGTAGGACTGAGGTCGACTAGGTCTCTACTGACTATATTAGACTTAATTAGTTTTGCCAGCTAGCTCAGAGGTCACTAGAAACTTTCTCGAGTAAACAAGGAGGAGTTTAACTTTCCTGGATAGACAAGAAGGGATTAGCTTCTGACAACCATATAACATGACAACTTTGCTCCCTCAGAATAAAGAGTGTATCTCTAGAGTCGCTTGAAAACAATAGACAGTTATTTCACTCAGTCAATCGTGCATACTTAGTTTCTCCAGAGTGCAGAGAAATAGAGAGACGGGCGTTTTTAATAAAAGGTGTTATTTATTGAGCAGTCTTCATTCTCATGCAAGAGAAATGAATTGCCACAATTGCAATACTTATAATGAAGTAAAGTGCGTACAGTAAATGGAGTATTATGAAATAATACTGTAAAAGCATTGATATGGTTTCTTAGCCATCGGATACTTTAAAATGGATAAAATATATACATACATAAAAACATTGACTAACGTACTCAACTGGTGCTTCTAAGATACGCCAACCCTGGTGTACCTGACCTAAGCCTAATACGTGGGAAGGAGTAAGTAAGTTTGCAGTTTTTAAGTTAAGTTGGTTTTTGCCAAGAATCTGAGTCAAGAATTCTCTTATGGGTTTAGTCAGCTCCGTGCCTTGGTTATAGAATGTAGGAGGTCTTGTATCTCTCTCTGAGGACTCGATCTCCCAGCAACCCGCAAGGGTGACTGGAAACACCGGAGCTGGATTTTCTCAGCTGGAGAAAAAGACAGCGTCTTTCTCAGTGCGTCAAAAGGGAGGGGCGGCTTCGTTTGGCTCTCGCATCAGCTGGGCTTCCGGGCAAGTAGATAGCCGCTCTGCTCCAAACCACTGTGTGTTTGCTTAAGGCAACGTTGGTATATTTATACCTGAAAGGTGCCGGGTTTGACGTAAGGTTGGACATAAGACGTCACTAAGAACTAACAGTTCTTTCTGGACTCCAGGAGTTTTTGTGCAAATCAAAACAAAAGCAGGGGGAATTCCTGGGCTGCTGGAGGCTTGGTTTGTTTAAAGAACGCGTTGTACTTTCTAGGAGTCTAGGGGAGTAGCCTTGCCGTATTTGGACTGCATGGGCTATTACTAAATATGGATATGATTCTTATGCCTTTATAAGGATACTATTTATTATAACCGCACAAGGGCATAAATCGGGAATATCGAATTAGGGTCCTAGATAGAAACACAACAAATCATTCAGTGTGTTAAAACTCAAGCACTTATAGTGTCGTGTATTTCTATAGGTTCTGAATCAGTCCCCCTATTCCTGACCCTATTCTGGTTAAACTAACTATCAAGTTAACTTACAGTCAGCCCATGAGGCAAGAAAACCCCCATGATGCAGATACCGTTATCTGACGCAGTCACACTACGGCACAGGAACGTGTTATCTGATTAGGTCATAACGCTTGAGATCTAATTAGACAAACGACATTCCTCCAGCCCCTGATAAGGCATACGACGTTCTCATAACAAATCAAACCTATGACAACCTGGATAATCCGTGCGGCCATTGTTTTGATTTCACAGAGAACTTTAGTAAAGAATGTGCTAACGAGCAAGTCGTATGACATCTTTATTGACGTACCTATGTCCATCCTTACGTCAATCCCGGCACCTTTAAGGTATAAATATTGCCGACCTTGCCCTATGCAAACACACGCGTGGTGACAAGACGGAGCAGCCATACTTGCCGAAGCCGAGAGCAGAAGCAGACCCCGCAGGCAGCAGCCCCGCCTTCCTGACGCGCTGAGAGACGCGCTGCTATCTCAAGCCGAGAGACCCAGCACCGGCGCTTCCGGGTAGCCCTCGCAGGCAGCCTGGAATATCGAGAGCAGAGAAAGAGATACCATTCCTCATTCATCCTAAATTCCAGGTACAGAACTGAATAACCCCTCACAGAGAATTCTTTAGTTATTCACTTGGCAAAAACAAACTTAACTTAAACTGTAACTTTCTATTCCCGCCCACGCATTAGACTTAGGTCAGGTACACGGGGTAGGCGTATTTAGAAACACCAGTTGAGTACGTTTAGTCAAATGTATATGTGTATGTAAATATATTTTAATCATTTTAAACATCATATGGCTCAGAAACCATATCAATGTTTTTACAGTATTATTTTATACTATTGCTTCTAATGTATGCACTTTACTTAACTATAAGTATTGCAATAATATCGATCCATTTCTCTTGTACGAGAAAAGAGACTGATCAATAAATAACATCTTTTATTGAACACGCCCGTCTCTTCCTTTTCTCTACATTCTGATGAGACTAAGAATGCACGTACTGACTGAGTAAAATAATTGCCTTGTGCTCACACGACTCTCGAGATTGACTCTTGATTAGGGGAGAGCAAAGTTGTCATGTTCTATGGTTGTCAGAAACGAAATACCTTCTTGTCTAATCAGGGAAGTTAATCCTTCCTTGAACATTCGAGAAAGTTTCTAGCGAACTCTGAGCTTAGCTGGCAAACCCAAAAATTAAGTCTAGTATCGACAGTAGTAGACCTAGTTAACGTCTGGCCTAGGCCTTTACTGCTGTAGGTACTATTCCAATGCGCAGAGCCTATTGGGAAAATAGGAGCTACACTACAATAGATTCACTCAGACACTCTCCTTACAGTAGTGTAATCATTCACTCAGTACCCAAGTACTCATGTAGCGAAGTAGGCTTTAGGACAAGGACTGCTTCAAACCTGTATGCTGTATGCATGCAGTTTTCTTTCCACCAGCACACTTGTCTTTCACATCTTCAATTCTCCACTCTGTATCCTTACACTTCCACCAAACACTCTGTCACTGCTGTTGCACTATTATAGTGTAAAACAAATGAGTGTCCCTAAAGGTCAGGATAAAGCCTGTTTCTGCCTGAGTTATTCACAACAACAGTTTCCACTCTACTCATACATTTGAGGCCTAACCTGCAACAGTCAGTGCTATTAAAATATTGATCCCACCAAAAGATGACTTACTCTTATGCAAACAGGGTAACAACAAGATTTAGACAAATATGAACATATTAAAATTGTCCAACAAAAGACTTTCTGTAATGAATGTATACTTTATTCGGCCAATGCCGCACAGCATAAAATATAAAAAACAATATAAAAACAATGTAGCAGCATCACAATATTGCACAATTGTATCAGCAAGACATTTTATGAATATATTAAAAAAGGTTAAAAATTGCTCCAGAGAACAAATATAAAGTGTTGACGCGTTTCGGTGTCTCTGATGACCACCTTCTTCAGGACTGTATTCTCTACAAAGAGACACATAATTACTACCAAATACAGGAGATTGTTATAACATTACCATTTCAACAATTGTGTGCTGCATCTTACAGTAACTTTACATGCTTCTCTTTTTTGTATACATTGTCGCCAAGTCTTGATTACATACATTTGATTCAAGCGTTTTTAGATTACATTAGTAAGTCTGGTTGGGGAAAAAACAAAAAAGTATGGGAGCGTGATAATTAAGTAAGTGTAACACAAAAAAAAGGATTGTTCAGACGCCAAAGTGCTTAATTAAAGCAGCCGTGAGTTTATAAACGAGTGAAGCTTAACTGTGCACAGACAGTGCTAAACGATACACAATGAAAAATGAGGACGCGTAAATTGGTAGGCTTTCAATCTCATGCGGCATCTGGTGAGTAGCACCTTCGATCCCGCTATGTGAGCATGCGTTAATCCGCTGTGTAGCAATCATCGAATACAAGAGAGAACAAGATCAACGTAATATAGAATAGCAACTTGGTGTATTATCCTTACATTTTAGAGATCGCGGAGGATAGAAGGCCAACCTCTACCTTCAATGTGCCGAGGAAGAAAAGTTGAGAATACCCGGCTACAGCGATAAATCCCTATTATGATATAGGTGAGTGGTAGCATTGCATATAACGAATCTTGGTGGCAGAAATTACCAATAAGGGCCCATTTGGTAAACACAATTCTATATTTCATCCAGATCTATTTCTTCAATAATAATCGGTGGCTCCTGTCTGGCAGAGGGCAACACATAGGACCGAAACTAAAGGTATGCGACTTACCTCTCTGTCAGATAGCAGAAATATAAGAATAGATAATGCTAAGTGATGCATAATAGTGGTGTAGGGAAATAATTATGCCCCTAAATAAAAAATATTTTTCTATAGATACATGTGGACTATGTTCCAATATACCTACATTGAAGAATAGGTATAGAGACAATTGAATGTACGAGACCAGATTGAAATAAAGAGCGCCAATTGACAAAGGTACACCCACTATACTAATTTAAAGATATAAGGACAGTGAATATTAAGTGAGCCGTCATTTCTTATTTGTAAATAAGATCCTTTCCCATTCCAGTGCACTGCTACTACACAGTGTGACAACAAAACGGTTCTGTGGCACTCAAGAGTAAGACCTGTGCCCCAGATGTAAACAGAAGGTTGCAACAATTAGTAGGTTGTGTAGAGGTAAGAACCGCTTCCCCCCCTTCCCCTTAATTTGATCTCCACATGAACTGAAAAGATGAAATAGGATAACAACAACCAGACTTACTAATGTAATCTAAAACGCTTGAATCAAATGTATGTAATCAAGACTTGGCGACAATGTATACAAAAAAGAGAAGGATGTAAAGTTACTGTAAGATGCAGCACACAATTGTTGAAATCGTAATGTTATAACAATCTCCTGTATTTGGTAGTAATTATGTGTCTCTTTGTAGAGAATACAGTCCTGAAGAAGGTGGTCATCATAGACACCGAAACGCGTCAACACTTTATATTTGTTCTCTGGAGCAATTTTTAACCTTTTTTAATATATTCATAAAATGTCTTGCTGATAAAATTGTGCAATATTGTGATGCTGCTACATTGTTTTTATATTGTTTTTTTACATTTTATGCTGTGCGGCATTGGCCGAATAAAGTATACATTCATTACAGAAAGTCTTTTGTTGGACAATTTTAATATGTTCATATTTTTCTAAATCTTGTTGTTACCCTGTTTGGATAGGAGTAAGTCATCTTTTGGTGGGATCAATATTTTAATAGCACTGACTGTTGCAGGTTAGGTCTCAAATGTAGGAGTAGAGTGGAAACTGTTGTTGTGAATAACTCAGGCAGAAACAGGATTCATCCTGACCTTCAGGGACACTCATTTGTTTTACAGTTATCTCCCCTAGTCCCTTATGTGCTGACCCAGGGGGCCTCCTACTGTTTACGCACTATTATAGTGACCTATTCAGCAGTATGTGCTAATGCAGTCACTGCGCTAAAACTCAAGCACTGATAAATTCAGTCAGGCACTGTGCTTGCAGAACTGTAATAATTGAGTCAGGCCCCGAGTACTCGTACAACGAAGTAGGCCTTAGAACATGGACTGCTTCAAACCCCTATGCACTATGCATACAGTGTTCTATCCACCTCCACACTTGTCTTTCACATCTTCAATTCCCCAGTCTGTATCCTCACACTTCCAGCAAACACTCTGTCATTGCCGTTGCACTGTTGTAGTGACCCATTCAGTGGTATGTACTGATCATTCAGGGTGCTAAAACTCAAACACTTATAGATTCACTCAGATAATCTCCTTACAGTACTGTAATCATTCACTCAGTGCCCAAGTACTCATGTAGTGAAGTAGGCCTTAGGACAAGGACTGCTTCAAACCTGTATGCTGTATGCATGCAGTCTTCTATCCACGTGCATACTTGTCTTTCACATTTTCAATTCTCCACTCAGTATCCTTACACTTGCAGCAAACACTTTGTCACTGCTGTCGCACTGTTGTAGGGACCCATTCATGACATTTGTGATGGCATGAGTGATGTCACTGACCATGTCATGAGTGATGTAATATGTGACGTCATCAGCAGTGCATTGCGGGCGTGCGAGTTATAGTTAGCTGAACTAACTATAATGGGCGAATTTCAAAGGTTTTGTATGAGTGAAATGTCCAGCTAACTATAACATGTGTGAAACCTATGTTTTTTTATGAATTTGCAAGGTTTTTTAAATGCTAATTCCTAACTATAACGTGTGTGAAACCTTTGGTTTTTTCAGTGAATTTCGAAGGTTTTTGAAATGCTAATTCCTAACTATAACGTGTGTAAAACCTATGGTTTTTTCGGTGAATTTCAAAGGTTTTGTAAATGAAAATTATTAAATGTATTAATTTTTGTATTTCTTTGTTTTTATACTAATTTGTTAAAATGTTCTTATAAATATGTCTATTTTTCTATCAAAGTCTTTAAGCATAGGATTAGCAAAGTGTCATCCATGCCGAGATAGAAAAAGACTAAGGGCCAGCTGTAGGAAGCCTAATTCCGGTCGGTAACGGCGGAAATTACCGAATTTCGGCCGTTAACGACCGGAATTAGGCTTTTCATATGTAGGTGGCTTCATTTCAGATTCGGTAATTTACCGAATTGGTATTTAAGAATTCGGTAAATTACCGAATCTGAAATGTAGGGAGCACTCAAATGAGTGCTTTTCCCATCTTAGGATTCGTTATTTATCACCACCTAGAAGTTGGTGGTAAATAATGAAACCCTTAGAAAAAACATTTTTGTTGCTTTTCCAACAGTGCCATGTTGCAGACATACATGCCCTTAGGGCATGTATGTCTGCAACATGTGCACCCATACACAATTGAGGGGTGCAACAGGGTGTCAAAGTGACACCCTGCCACCCTTTAATGTTTCCCCCTTTTACCGAATCGGTGTTTACCGATTCGGTAATTCACATTCATTCCTATGGGCCTCCAGGCCCTTAGGAATGGATGGCAATTACTGAATCGGTAAATACAGATTCGGTAATTACCGAAACTTACTGATTCGGTCATTTTTTCCGAAAAATTACCTACATCCCATTTGCCTGTTCTTAAATACCGAATCGGTATGATTCGGTATTTAAGAATCGGTAATCTGGGATTACCTACATCTGGCCCAAAGTCTTTTGCCATTTCTACAGCAAAGTCTTTAAGCATAGGACTAGCACAGTACTGTCCTTGCCGAGCTGTAAATGCCAAAAGTCATTTATCACTCCAGGCACAGTCTTACAGCTTTGAAATGGTAAAATACCAACTAAAGCCAACCTGAAATGAGTAAAAGCAACCCCTGACACACTGCTTTCCACCTAAATTCGAGAACTACCCAGAGTTCTCTCCTTCTTTTTTGCATAATTTATATATCTTTTGCACCACCAGTGCATCACAAAAGTGACGCAACAACTGTGTTAAAAGAGACACAAGGGGGTTGTAAATCCACCCGTAACACATAGAAATTAATCCAGGCATTTTCACCAGTAGTGCAAATTGAAGCGTAGACTTGTAAAATATTTATGTGCATATGTTACATTCAAGTACTTTGGAGATACTACAGTATACTATAGGTAAACTGCTTATAGATGTATGCTGTAGCAGTTCCTTATAGTTCTGCACTTTCACATTCTCCATACACTAGTAATGTATTCACTCATTCATTTATAAACTACACATTCATTCTGAGAAATATTTTTATACACTAACATAGAAATATAGTTCTTCCTTTGACCAGTGACGATAGTTCTAAAAATAACTTTTTTTGTGTTTTTAGTTTTCTGTTTTTTTTGTGTTTTGTCAACAAGTTTTTTTTTAAACCAAAAAAATTGAACTGGAAGCCAAACAGTGTCAAACAGCAAAAAAAGAATGAAAAAAAAAAAAACTAATGTCGAGGACACCAATGCTCCCGCTTCCTGCGTCTTATCAGGTCGATAGACTGTTCCCCATAACACAAAAGTTTATCGCAATAAATGCATACGATTTTAACTTCACCAAAGTCAGGATCAATTTGTGGGTGTGGACTGCTTGCTGAAAATACTGCTGCAGCAGTTGATGTGCTTGGTGCAGTAGCAGGTGGGTTGTCCTGCAACCTCCGTCTTGCAGCTCGTGCAAAGTTGTTGGGGTGCAAGTTCTTCACGTGTCGCACCATATTTGCTGTGCCAAAGGAGTATTTTTTATATGGATCACCCCTTGAAAGAGTTGTTTGGCAAATTTTACAGGTTACTTTTGGAGCATTAACCTTTTTTTTGCCCTTCTGGAAAAGAAAAAAACTTCCAAATTAGAGCTTCTTTCCTCTTCTTTGGAGGTTCTTCAGGAAGGAAATCTCCCTCTGAAGAATAGCTGGAAGATGAGTCCATTGCTGTTATTATGGTGATCTTCCTTCTACTTGACAAGATTCTCAGAAGAGATGCTTCTTCTTAGAAAGTCAAAGTAGAATGATTAAAATGGGACGGAACTTTCAAAAGTTGCAATAGGAAGTGTTATGAACCAATCAAATCTCTTCTTTTAAAGTCACATGGCTTTGCGTACGCTTATGGTGTGCTTACGGTGCTCTTACGATACGAGTACGCATGACGTTCTACCACGATTTGTGTAATTGTTTTTAAAAGTAATACACGATTGTTAAAAGTTTAAAAAAACTATTTTCGTAATTATCCCAGTTAATGTCTTACCTTAGTATGTACATTAAATACATAAATATATGTTTTTAAACAACTAGAAGAATTGGCGCCTTTCGCTCACAGGACGCCGTACATGACGTCACACGGAAGCTTTGATGCGACGTGTAACGTCAAAGCATATTCATACCGTATGCGCGGGTACGCGCTGAGTATGATTAGCAGGACAAAGTATGGTGCGATCACCCTCTCAGTGACAAATCAGAGCACATGACGCGCTAACGAAAATGATTAGAAGTGGTCACTCATTGGAGATCCGATTCTGGGCCTGCCTCTGCGCACATGTTAACTCCGCCCCGTCTCTCTCTGTTGTTAATTGTTGGTGCATACACTCACACTTGCACATGCGCAGTGCACGCCTGCCCACACTCCCCAGATGCCACCACCTAGCTTGCTTGCTATCACTAAGCCTGGAAGCCAATACATTAGCCAATGAGAGGTCCCCCAGGGCCCTCATTCTTGTAGAGTGTGATAAAGCTACCAATGACGGCCCTGGGCTTGGTTTGGTCTGCCCCCGCGGTTCCCATATAATGCAGGCACTTACGTGAGCACGCTCTCTTTTGCCTGCCTGTGCTGCGGTAACAGACAGACTGTTGTCGTCGATTTTACTACGAACTGTTTGCTCGAGCGGAGGAGGACTTGTGATACTCGATGTGGTGTCACTGCTGCTACCGCCCAGCCAGACCACCATAGGCGGGGAGGAGGCGGCGCCCGCGCGCAGCCCACCCCAGGCCCAGCCAAAGTCCCAGCCTTTGAAGACAAGACAAAAGACGACAGAAGCAAATGTAAGAGAAGACGTCACAACATCAGCCTCTGCTGTAAATTGTACCTGCATGATAGTATTTTTTTTACTGCGTCACATGGCCCTCCCAGCTCTGTTTTGGTTTATTTGTGCTTCATCCTATTTGCTCCCTCCTAATCCTCCCATGACTTTTACTATTTATTGCTACCTCACGTGGCCTTCCCAGGCCTCTATTCTAATTGATCGTACTTGGATGATCCTATTATTTAATTCCTTCTGCGTCACGGGGCGCTGCTAGGCCTCTCTTTAATAAATTTTGCGTGCATGAAATTCTGTGTCGTATTTTTGAAGTGTGTCACGTGCTTTCGCCTCTGTTCTTATAAATTTAACGTGCTTGTGGGATTTTTTTCTGTATCACGTGGCCCTCCCAGCTCTGTTTTGCTTTATTTTTGTGAGGTACATGCTTTGCGGTTCATCGTATTTGCTGCCTCCTAATTCTCCCATGACTTTTAATATATATTACTGCCTCACGAGGCCTTCCCAGCCCTCTATTCTTATTGATCGTACTTGTATGATCCTATTATTTAGTTCTTTCTGCGTCACGGGGCCCCCCTAGGCCTTTCTTTAATAAAATGTGTGTGCATGAATTTCTATGTCGTATTTTGAAGTGTGTCACGTGCTTTCGTCTCTGTTCTTTTAAATTTTACGTGCTTGATGGTATTTCTTTCTGCGTCACGTGACCCTCCTAGCTCTGTTTTGCTTTTTTTTTGTGGTGTACATGCTTTGTGGTTCATCGTATTTGCTCCCTCCTAATTCTCCCATGAATTTTAATATTTATTACTGCCTCGCATCGCCTTTTCAGGCCTGTTTTCTTATATATTGTGCTTTCATGAATATATATGTTGCATTTTGGTGGTACGCCACATGCTTTGTGTTTCAACGTACGTACTATCTCCTAATCATCATAATTGCTCCTTTTTAATCCTACGCTGACTTTTAATATTTCTTGCTTCCTCACGTGGCCTATAGTTGTTTTTTTTATGTGGTCTAGTTGGCCTACGAAAGTTTTGCCTCCTCAGACTAGCATAGTTTTAATTGATGATAATTGCTGGATTTGTAACCTTGGCACTACGGTGTTGTACTGGCCCTTTATTTGGCTTAGGTTCCCTAACCATTTTTCCCTCTATCTTTTTATGACATGCTTTCGCCAAAATAGATGTTCTGGACACTTCACCACTTCATGATCAGTCTTTAAGTGCAATTGCTGCCTTTTTTGAACGTGTAATGGTAATTGTTTGTCCATGATTAAAATGTTAGTCTTGATACTTATGTATACTATGTATACCAGGGCTGCTCATGTAAATGCTACTAGTGGGCATACAGCAGTAATTGTGCCATCCACACAAGTAACCCTAAATATAAAAGTCAAGCCTGTCACTGCAGTGCCTGAGCGCCCTTTGTTAAACTGTCATGTTTTCAAACTGCATCCATTTGACTGACTTTACCCGTGTTCATGCATGGACTGTACTCTGTATCCCTCACTTAAACCTTGTGAGCGTATTGAGCTTTGAAGACGGGGTGACAGTTCTTTTACTAATTGTATATTCACACACCTTTACAGTCATTTATGTCTTTATTTTTTAATGTGAGCATGTAAAATTTGTTCTTTACATCTATAATGCTTTTCTTTTAACGTTTTTTCCCGTTTATCTTCATTTTCAATAGAAATGTTTGCCACTAAGCACCAAGAGCTTCTGGATTATATAAGCCGTAATGTGTATCCCGATGGTTTCAGTAAATTTCAGAAGCATGGATTGCATAGACTATCTAAAAAATTCTCTGTTGACGGTAATGTAATTTTTTCAGTATTGGCACATCATTTCAATGTCTAGATTAATGATGTTCTATTGGCTGGTGTAATTCTCTCCTATATAGGTGAAAAGTTAATAGGTTGAAAAACAGTACGTGATTATGTCTTTCTGCACATGACATATTTTACAAACTACATTAATGTAAGAAATGTATTTCTGATGAACTTTTTGTGTTTGAGAAAGGTTTGTGGTAGGTTGTTAAACTAATTTCTTCTTTAAGAAATTTTACTTTTTCAAAACTTTTCAAAATTAATTTGCAGGAAGCATGACGAGTGGTAATTCACCAGCACCTGTTCCATCTTCAGGACCTGTTCCATCTTCAGGACCTGTTCCATCTTCATCCCCATTTCCATTTTCATCACCTGTTCCATCTTCAGCACCTGTATCAGGTACACTATGTTATCCATCTGCAGCATCTAGTCAATCTATATTTCTGAAAAAAGTTAGAAATGTGTAGAAGAAACCAGTAAAAAGCAATTGGAAACAATAGTGTGGAGCTTTAAAATATACAACAGTTCTTTTTGGACACTTAAAACGGACCAATGGTTAGTTGATAAACGTAGGGGCCCATTATGATGGAGGATTTTCCGCATCCTCTGGGCCGGCGGAAGCCACCTCCAGCCCGGCGGATGCGGAAAATCCTCTGCGGACCCACCAAAGACCCACCGCGACATTAGGATGGCTGGTGGGTCCTGGTTTAAGTACGCTGCTTTTCCGCCGCGGTTGGCTTACAACCGCGGCGGAAAAGGCCTAATATGGTGGCGGTGTCTCTCAGACACGCGAGCCATATTAGGATGTCTGAATTTCAATGCCTTTACACGGCGGCATGTCCGCCGTGCAAAGGCATACAGATTCTTGTTTTAGGGCCCTTTGCGGGCCCCCAGGGGTGAAGGGGGGTGGGGGGTGCACATGGGGGGTACCTATGGTACCCCCCTGCATTTGCGTGCACAGAGCGGCAGGCACCGTACGGTGCCTGCCGCTTTGTGCATGCAAATGCACAGCTTTCTTTTTTACCATTGCGACGGATGCAGCTTGAAGCCGCACCCGCCGTAATGGTAAAAATAGAGGATGTGACCGCCAGGGTGGCCGTCACATCCTAATTGCACAGGAGGGAACTCCGCAAGCAATGCGGATGTTCCCTCCTACTCTATGGTGGCGGACGGACTCAGGTCCGTCCGCCATCATAATCGGCCCCTTCGTTTCTACTACATGTAAATTGTGTATACTATGGCTAAGAGCGTATGATGTACATGTTGGTTCCTCTTTAGAAGGTCATGTCCTTTCATATATTTTTACAGGTAATCCTCTCAAAAATATGTTTCTCAAGACCAAATGTATGTATATTTTGATTCCTAATACAGTTACTTATCTTTAAGTAATTTCTCATCAATGTGTGTACTGAAATTTTCTGCTCTGATGATTGCTTTAACATTCAGGTTCCACTTTTTCTCAACATATACATTTGTTATCATGTTTTCAGTTTGCAGAATGCTACCCAACTCAGCAGCCAGTTACCCAGATTTTTACTAATGTAATATTTCTGGGGAATTATCAACTGAAAATTGCAAAGGACCTAATGGAGTCATCATGTTTGACTTTAACATTTCAATGATAAATAAGATCTCACACTCTAGTTTTGTCCTGAACATTGGATTATTCTGTATTTAGTTTTTTCATAGAAGATCTTTTATAGAAAAAGATATATCATTACTTTTTACATAGTATAGTAAGATATTGTCATTATAGTATAGTTGTGAATGTTCAATGTTTGTAGTGAAGCCATTTGAATATGTTTGCAACGGTTGTAACAGTCTATATTCCTGAATCTGAAAACACCTAGACACATGCATGATATATTGCAAAATAAGTTTTTAATTGTTAGCATTGCTGGTATGATGTGCTAATGTACATCTTTTTTTACATTTAGAGACTGTTGAAAAGTATTGTGGTATCTGCAACCAAGATACTTCATCAATATATGTGCAAAAGTTAATGGTAAATACCCCCAATGAGTGTAGATGCTGAAGATCAAAATTAAGTGATATAAATCCTTGGGGTGTTTAGAACATATTAAGTCTCCAGTTCACATTTGTCTGATACAGGGTGGATATTACTATGACTCAGATAACTGAGGCATTTGCAAGGGTCTTTTTCAGAGTTACGTTCGCCATGTTGGAATGCTGGCTATGCACCCTTACTACTTTTGGATTAATTACCACTTTCCCACTGAGTGTTGAGAGGTCACTATGTTTACTATGTAAATAAATATAAAGTTTTCATTTCAAAAAGCTATTGACCTTTAAACAATGCAATGTTAATAACAAGTTACTTTTCAATATCTTCCCAACAGGCCTAATGTTTCGAATGCAGCAGATGGGTCCACCTTGAATTCATAAAACCAAATGTAACATCCTGCTTACCTTTTACTGGGTACAAATGTACAAAATGTATGTTTTAAAGTAAAAATGTGATCGCATGCAAGATGTCTAATTAGAGGTTTTGCATACTCCTGCAATCTAGTGTTGTGTCCGGATTATCATAAGAAGTAATGTTGAGACACACTTCCTTCAGCTGTCACGATTTGCACAATCCTTTTAGAGATGGACCAGACTTCCTCTAACATTCCTACTTAATTTTCTTTTTCAAATCGAGCAACTATTTTGTTAAGGTATTGAAATATAAATTTAAATCTTCCTCCTTTTTGAAGGTCAACAAGCAATACCGCTCCTCCACACATTATTATTCGATGGAAGTCTAAAAAGTAGTGGAAATTCCACTATCACTAAGGTAGACATCTGACAATAGAATCTATGATATAGTTACACCACTATTTCATGGTCATAATCCAAAAAGTGTGTTTAGAGTCAACAAAAACCGCAATTATGCACATTTTATGCTGGACAGTATTGCTTCTAAACACCCTTTCACTGCTTTCTTCCATACCTTCAAAAAAGATTTCATGGATGTACATGCATAGTCTTTCAGGTCTGTATATCTCTAATGTAAAACAAGCGTACTTGTTTTTCTTTTCTTTTGTCACTGACATACATAAACTCATCAGTCACTCCTATGGCAAGCTTTTACAATCCTGAATGCTGAGTGCTGGGTTTTGTGTGAGAGGATGCCCATGCATAATCATGCTAAATTTTCTTTAGCTGCATGGACACATGTAGAGTAACTTGTAACCTGTAACCTGCTACCCTCCCACTACCCCTAAAGGCGGATGTAGAATTCAACCGTTCTTCATAAGATAGAATTGGATGTCACTAAGTACAAAGTATTTCTGTATTATGGAAGCCCTAATGTGTCTCTTAAAGATTCCAGCGAAGTCCAGACACATACTAACTGAAACACACCAACCAATAGTAACCTGTAAAGTTTGCCAAACAACTCTTTCAAGGTGTGATCAATCCCAAAAATACTCCTTTGGCACAGCAAATATAGTGCAACACGTAAACAACTTACACCCCCAACAACTTTGCTTGAGCTGCAACACAGAGATGGCAGGACAACCCACTTGCTGCTGCACCAAGCACATCAACTGCTGCAACAGCATCTTCAGCAAACAGTCCATACTCACATATTGATCTTGATTTTGGTAAACTTAAATTTCTTTGCATTTATTGCGATGAACTTGTGTTACGTGAAACAGTCTATCAACCTCATCAAAAACAAGAAACAGGAGCATCGCTGTCCTCAACATTATTTATTAGACATTTATGAAGCGTTTTTGTTGTCCGAAGGCAGTGGGAAATTTGCACACTTGCTGCCTTTCTTGGCCGGGGTAATCAATTATTCTTGAATTTCATATTTTGATTCAAAGTCAAGACCCTTTATCGAGCCTTTTTGTTGTAGCTACTACCCTGTCCGAAGGCAGTGGGAAATTTGCACACTTGCTGCCTTTCTTGGCTAGGGTTATCAATTATACCTTAAGTAATTCAAATTCAAAATGCAGGCCCTTTATTCAGCCTGCTTGGTAACTACTTCCCGTGAATGGCAGTGGGTAATTTCCACAATTGCATCCTTTCTTGCGACGCACAGTCTGTGTAATGAGCTGGGTATGCAAAGATCTTCTTCCCTGATAAGGCAGTGATTACTTTTGCGCGTCTGCACCCTTTTTAACCATTCAATGAACACATCATCCACACATACACACACTTACTTGCTGCCTTTTTTGGCTAGGGTTATCAATAACTCTTCAATTTCATATTCTGATTCAAATTCAAGGCTCTTTATCGAGCCTTTTTCATGTAGATACTACCCCGGTAGAAGGCAGTGGGAAATTTGCGCACTTGTTGCCTTTCTTTGCAGGAGTTATCAACTATTGTTCAATTTCATATTCCTATTCAAAGTGCAGGCCGTTTATCGTGCCTTGTTGTTGTATCAACTACCCCGGCCGAAGGCAGTGTGAAATTTGCGCATTTGCTGCCTTTCTTCGCAGAGGTTATGAACTATTGTTCAATTTCATATTCCTATTCCAAGTGCAAGCCCTTTATCGAGCCTTTTTGTTGTAGCTACTACCATGGCCGAAGGCAGTGTGAAATTTGCACACTTACTACCTTTCTTGGTTGGGGTTATCAATCATTGTTCAATTTGATATTCTGATTCAAAGTCATGGACCTTTATCGAGCCTTTTTGTTGTAGATACAACTCCGGCCAAAAGCAGTGGGAAATTTGCAAACTTGCTACCTTTCTTGGCTGGAGTTAGCAATTATTGTTCAATTTGATATTCTGATTCAAAGTCAAGACCCTTTATTGAGCATCTTTGTTGTAACTACTTCCCCGGCTAAAAGCAGTGGGTAATTTGCACATTTGCAGCCTTACTTATTTTTTACAATATTCATCTTCCACTCAATCAACACATCATCTACAACTAAGTAAGCTTCTTTGCCATATTCAGTCACTTTTCCAATTCTTATATCTTGTAGAATAGTTCCATAATCAGCATCATTTGCTTGTCGCATATTTGTAATAAGTTCCTTATGTTCAAAATATGACCAAATATTAACGTTTCCAATACCCAAAGAGTTTCTGGTATCTTCAGGCACAAGTGTTTTAAATACTGGTTGCCCTTTTACAGGAGTAACTTGTAGTAGATCTCCAAATCTCGAACAATCATTTGGGTGAGTCTAGGTCTTGCTGCAACACGAAATCGAGTACTTAAATTTGTTAAAGAAATTTAATATTTAGCAGAAAAAAAGCCATAAAGTACAGATATTGTGAAAACAAATATATTGGAAACTTATTATCGAAATAGAAATCATCATCTTGAGAACATTTCATATTCTGATTCAAATTTGTAGCCCTTTATTGAGCCTTTTTGTTGTAGCTACTACCCCGGCCGAAGGCAGTGGGAAATTTGCACACTTGCTGCTTTTCTTGGCAGGGGTTATCAATTATTCTTCTTGTAATACAAATTCAAACAGCAGGCCCTTTTTTTTTAGCCTTCTTGGTAACTATTACCTGTGAATGGCAATGGGTAATTTGCGCACTTCCTGCCGTTCATATATAATAAAAAGCTTAACAACACTACCAATAATAAAAAAGAGCCAGTATGGTCTATGGTCCTCAAATATTCTGTTTGTTATTCTAATTCAAAGTACAGGCCTTTTATTGAGCCTTCTTTTTAACTACTACCCGTGAATGGCAGTGGGTAATTTGCACACTTGCAGCCTTTCTTATTTTTTACGTTATTCATCTTCAACTCAATCAACACATCATCTACGCGTACACACACCTACTTGCTGCCTTTCTTGGCTATGGTTATCAACTATTCTTCTATTTCATATCCGTATTCAAAGTGCAGGCCCTTTATCAAGCCTTTTTGTTGTAGGTACTACCCCAGCCGAACGCAGTAGGAAATTTGCACACTTGCTGCCTTTCTTAGCTGGGGTTATCCATTATTCTTCAAGTAATTCAAATTCAAAATGCAGGTCCTTTAATCAGCCTTCTTGGTAACTACTTACGTGAATGTCAGTGGGTAGTTTCCACACTTGCATCCTTCCTTGTGACGCACAGTCTGTGTAATGAGCTGGGCATCCAAAGTTATACTTCCCTGATAAGGCAGTGGTTCAGGGGTTATCAACTATTGTTCAATCTCATATTCCTATTCAAAGTGCAGGCCGTTTATCAGGCCTTTTGTTGTATGAAGCACCCCGGCCGAAGGCAGTGGGAAATTTGCACACTTGCTGCCTTTCTTGGCTGGGGTTCTCAATTATTGTTCAATTTCCTATTCTGATTCAAAGTCAAGGCCCTTTATCAAGCCTTTTTGTTGTAACTACTTCCCCGGCTAAAGGCAGTGGGTAATTTGCACACTTGCAGCCTTTCTTTTTTTGTACATTATTCATCTTACACTCAATCAACACATCATCTACACATACACACACCTACTTCCTGCCTTTCTTGGCTATGGTTATCAACTATTCTTCTATTTCATATTCGTATTCAAAGTGCAGGGCCTTTATCGAGCCTTTTTGTTGTAACAACTACCCCGGCCGAAGGCAGTAAGAAATGTGCACACTTGCTGCCTTTCTTGGCTGGGGTTATCAATTATTATTGAATTTCATAACATGATTCAAAGTCAAGGCCCTTTATCGCGCATTTTGGTTGCAGCTACTACCCCGGCCGAAGGCAGTGGGAAATTTGCACACTTGCTACCTTTCTTGGCTGGGGTTATCAATTATTCTTCAAGTAATTCAAATTCAAAATGCAGGCCCTTTATTGAGCCTTCTTGGTAACTACTACGCATGAATAGCAGTGGGTAATTTGCACACTTGAATTCTTTCTTGCGTCCTTTCTACCGCACAGTGTGTGTACTTTGTGCAATTGCATTGCTTGCTTAGATGTGGTACCCATTTCTCAAACTCCCACTGCGGAATCCGAAGCACAGTCTGTGTTATGGACTGGAAATCCAAACATCCACTTCCCTCACAAGGCAGTGGGTACTTTGCGCATCTGCAGCCTTTCTTATTTTTCACTTTTTTTATCTTCCACTCAATCAACACATCATCTACACATACACACACCTACTTACAGCCTGGTTTGCCAGGTGCATGTCACTCAAGCCTGAAATTGGTACACTGAATGCTGCCTGGGTTGCGGGGTGCATCAGTCACTCCTAAAGTTAGTGCACGGTGTGCCGCCTGAGTCGATGGATGCGTGCAGTGTGTCAGTCACTCCTAAAGTTAGTGCACCGTCTGCCACCTGGGTTGCCGTGTGTGTGTCAACCACTCCTAGAGTTAGAGCACTTTGTACAGTCTCGGTTGCCGGATCTGTGTCAGTCACTCAAGAGTTAGTGCGGTTGCCGAGTAATTTTGAAATTCTAATGAAGGACCCTGGAAAGCTGCCAATATTGTTATTTTTCAACCCTTCCACCCAGTGTCGAGATGTGTACTTTATGCACCTGCTTGCTTACTTAAATGCAGTGCAGTGCAGTCTGGGAGGTAAAGTCCTCGTTGGCAGCAGTAGGTGGAGCAGGCTGTCTGGAGCAGGTTTCCCAATTCCGGTCAAAAAGGACCCACAACCTGATTATCCGGGTAAAAGATTCCAACAGTGACGTAGATAAGAAGTGTAGTAGCGATTGTTTCGCTGCAATGTTGCACGCCAGTGGACAGAGTTTTATTTGCATTTATTTCAGAGCCATTGACCACTGTCTATATTGAATAGCAGACCATGTTAGTGTGATTTTTTACTCCACCTTAAGTAGGCTTTCTGTCTATGGATTCAATAACCGACTTACATCTGTGATGTGCAGTTGTCAGAGGGCAAAACATACATTGCGATGCATTAACCATATTGAAAAAAATGACCAATTAGTGTTATTCACGTCGATGCTGTTACTACGGATAAAATATCATATTTTTCGAGTGTTTTATTTACCCTCTGCTGCACGTGAACTTTCCACATTCCAAATGGAATTTGTCTGTTCTGTCCCTGTTCAGAATGAGGTGCGTGTAGCGCAATTTCCTGTGAACATCCTGCGCTCGTGGTTACAGGCACAAGATGATCCCTTTTCTCTGTTTAATTGCATTAGACAACATCAGACTCTGGATTTGAAGGAAAGGATATTCACATTTCATTATATCCATGAGTCTGATAATATTGTAAGAAGGACTTTTCTATAAATGCTCCTGTTGTTTTTCAATGCAAAAACGAATTGAAATAGTTCTTATTTTAGACTTCTATGAATCGGGTTATGACACATCACAATTTCTAGGGAAGAGAAGAACATATGGGATATGGCTTCTTATCACTTCCATGAGATGTCTCTGAGCACAAGAAGCAGATGGCGATTAGCAGAGGCACCTCTTTACCTACAGCACTTCCAAATAAAAATGCAGCACATAAAACCACATTAAAATCAAAACGATTTTTTGAAATGCAAATACATTCACTCCAAAGAAAACTGTGGATCACTTCAAAAAAAGATAACTGCAAAACATTTAAAAAGAAAAAAGAACACTTAACCAGTCACTCCCTGTACTCCAAAAAACGCACACGGAACACATTTGCAAGACCCTTTTAATGTTATACAAGGGATCAAATATGGGCTAAGTCATCATCCAGTATTGAGTTCACGATGTCCTCGAAATATTTTGTGAATATGCATTGTGTGTTAATTTTACCCGTTGTTTCATTATATTTAGTAAACACTGGCAATGCTAACAGGCACAATGCAGTCTCACAGGCACGCCTCATAACCGCAGAGCCTTTGATTTCTAACGCACTGGGAGTAGGGTACAGAACCAAGAAAGAGTATCTGCTTCTTATGGTGCGATGGACCATAGGCCCAGCCATCAGTGCTCGAGAAGAGGAGCGAAGCATGGAAGAGGGCACTTATTGCTGAAGCAAAGAGCTGAGATATTCAGGACAAGTGCCCTCAAAGTGATTTGTACACAATGCAAAGTGTCGTAAACAAGATCAGTGTATCCACTGTTTACCTGTGGAAGTCCAACTGGGATATTAAAGAAGTGATAAGTAGTTTTTTTAAAACTTTTTTTTAAATGTGGTCATCATCCTACTGCCTCTGATACTATGAGAAAAAATGTTGTGTTACTATCAAAGCTGATCTTACATTCTGCCCTATTGTCAACAAGGTAATTGTGCACATTACTCCCATTTGAAGAGCTTAAGGGACTAGGTGGTAGGATGACTCCATACAACTAACCTATCTCTTTCATATACATTCAAGTCAGAGTTACCAGCAATTTGTTGTGTTAGGAATTGAGTATCACCAATGTAATTAAATATTAAAGCAAAAAATGACTTTAAACAAATAAAGACATGAAGTACTTGTTGAAGAACTTCACAAAGTACACTATAATTCATAAAAAACAATGTTCAGTGCTTTTACTTTTTTTTAAAATAGTACTTCAATTCACAAAAAAAACGAAATAATAAAAAGGAAATTACCAACGCTCACAAAGAAAACAAGACCTTGTCAGACCCACATGAATTAGAAATCTGTGTTGGAAGGGATTTTAGTGTTAAGCAACTATAGCCCAACTCTATGGTGCACATCAAAGCAGTCACAATGGGAAGTTCTTCCTGTTGACGTTGCCACTGAGTTCTCAATGTTAAACCCTTTCCTCTTGCATTTATCAGAAAATTCGCATGGTAACACCCCATTCCTTTTGCGTGTGTCAAAAGGTTCAAATTGCAAAACCTGACTATCAGGGTAATGAAGTAGAGAAATCTAAGGATGTCTTAAGGAGGTGCTATGGGCTAGAAATTGTATAAAACAACAACAGCACACAATTTTATTTATTTATTTATTTATGCGATTTATATAGCGTGCAAATACACTGGGGTATCTCGGCGCTGAAGGTAACTCAAGTGACGCTAAGGTGGGCTCTTGATTAAAAAGCCAAGTCTTCAGTTGTTTCCGGAATTACAGCAAGGAGTGGCTGTTTTTAATGTGGAGGGGGAGGGTATTCCACAGCCTGGAAATGGCCACTATGAATCTTCTGTCTCCCCAGGCCACTTTTTTGGACGTGGAATTATGAGCAGGTGGGCCGAGGATGAGCGTAGAGATCTTTTAGGGGTATAAATACGCAATCCTTTTTTTAGAAACTCCGGCCCTGTGCTGTTAATAGCTTTGTATGCGATGCACAAAGCCTTTAATTTAGTGCGGCTTCTGACTGGCAGCCTGTGTAATTGACGAATGATAGGGGATATTGAAGTAAACTTTGGGGTGCAGGTCAGAATTCTTGCTGCCGCATTCTGAATTAGCTGCATTTTGTTAAGGACTTTCTCCTGAGCATTTAATAGGAGTCCATTACAGTAGTCCACCTTGGACAACACCAAGGTACACATGTGGGTCTTGCCAGCGCTAGGCGGAAGAAAAGGCAGAAGTTTTTAGACCATTCTAAGGATGTAAAATGAAGAGGAAACGACAGCATTCGCATGGTTGACAAAAGACAGCTTATCATCAAATATTACTCCCAAGTTCCTAACCTTCGTGACAGGTGAAGGAGGGGGACCCAGATCAGTAGGCCACCATGTTGGGGACCATGATGGGGTAAGACTGCCAAAGATCATGACCTCCGTTTTGTCGGAATTAAGTTTTAGGCAGTTCTCTGCCATCCAGGAACTAATAGCCAACATACCCTCATGGAAACTGGCAGCAATTGCTCCTCCATCATTATGTACAGCCAGCACCAGTTGGGTATCATCGGCGTACGAGGTTATTCTTATCCCATGTGCTTTGATGACCCTGGCCAAGTCCGACACATAGATGTTGAATAAGGTCGGACTTAGCGAGGATCCTTGGGGTACTCCAGAAGGCAAGGTGAAAACAAGGGAGTAGTAATCTCCAAGTTTGACTGACTGTGAACGGTCAGATAAGAAGGAGGTCAGAAGGGTTTTAGCTTTATGATGGATGCCAATGGAGGATACACGGTCGATCAAGATGGTGTGATCGACCGTGTCAAAGGCCGCGGACAAGTCCAATAGTATCAGGACTGCCGCGGCGCCTTGGTCGAGGATCATCCTAATTTCATCAGATGCCTTTATCAGGGCCGTTTCTGTCCCATGGCCCTTCCTAAATCCGAATTGGGTGTTATCCAGGAGTTTTTTCTGGTCAATATATTGGGACAACTGGATGTTCATGATTTTTTCAAATATTTTAACTGGGAAGGGAAGGGATGTAATGAGTCTATAGCTTTTGGATTCTGCGGGATCGAGATTAGGTTTTTTTAGAAGGGGTTTGATGATAGCTTTTTTCCAGATGGATGGGTAGGAGCCTGAGAGGAACATGGAGTTGCATATTTTAGTTAGAGTGTGTCCTATTAATTCTGAGATAGGTTTGAGGATGGAAGGTGGACAAGGGTCAAGGGGGATCCTGATTTGGTGGTTGCTATTAGTTCTGCTATCTGCATAGGCAAAGTTTGACTGAATTCGCAGAATGTGGTAGTAGGGGACCTAGATATTATGTTGTAATTAGTGCGATCAGTGGTGCCCTTGGACACGAAATTGGAATAAATGACATTGACCTTTCCTTTGAAGAAATCTGCCAGGGAGTTGCAGAGGGTTTGGGAGGGTTCGGTGGTTGCACTCACCGGCGGGCAGGATAATTTCGTTACTACCTGAAAGAGTTGTGTAGCAGCGTTTTGGGCTGACTCTATTTGTGTGAGGTAAAATTTGCTTTTTTCTGTGATGTGAAGCATTCTGTAAGTCGCTAGTGCTTTTTTATACGCAGATCTGTCATTGTTATTATAGTGCTTACACCATCGCCTTTCAAGGTTTCTACATCTTTGCCTTTCCAGTCTGAGGGTTTCTGAGAACCAGGGGGCAGACGGGAAAATCCGGTTGGACGAAATATTCTCAGAAGGTGCTAAAGTGGTGAACGCATTGTGTAGCCAACGAGAGTAATTGTTAGAGGCTATGTGCGGATCTGTTGTGTCACCCGGTTGGGTGGATGAGAGGGTTGTCTGTAGGGTCGGAGCATCAATGTTCTTCCAGGCTCGAAATTGAACGGGAGGACGAGAAGTGACGTGTGGGGATTTGAGATTAGTTGCCTTGATGGTGAAAATCACTGCTGAGTGATCTGTCCAGGTTAATGGGATAACTGCTGATAGAGCAATGTAGCTGTTGTAAGTGAATAGGCCGTCGAGGGTATGACCCGCTTGATGAGTGGGTACTGTAACTAGTTGTCGAAGGCCTACTGATAGAAGGTCAGATATTAGAGCCAGGGAGTCTTTATCAGTTGGGGTTTCTAGATGGAAATTAAAGTCTCCTAGTATGGTGTAATCGGGGGTTGCAGCGATAGGCTCTATTAAGCTGTTACGGGCTGCAAGGAAGTCAGTCCGGGAACTCAGTGGCCGATATACAAGGGTTCCTTTAAAGGATTGAGAGTGTGAAAGCATAATTGAAAAGGTTAGTGCTTCGGCGGGTGAGAAGTCAATAGATTCTATTTTGGTTATGAAATGTTTTCTATAGATAATTGCTATACCACCACCCTTTTTATTTGAGGATCGGTCCTGTCTGACAACTTGATAGCCATCTGGGGTAGCGATGCAGAAGTCTGGACCAGATGCTTGGTCACCCCAGGTTTCGGTTATGAAGAGGAGATCAATGTTATGGCTGGTTATCATTTCAGAGATTTCAAATTTGTGTTCCGCGAGGGAACGGGCGTTGATAAGAGTAGAATAGATGCATTTAGGTTTGCTGGTTCCGGGACATAGATTGTCCGGGTGTTGGCGGATGGGTAGGATCAGTTTGTAAGAGCAATTGGGACAATGTGTGGACACTATGTTGATAAGGGAGTCAAGTTTAAAATGGGGACAACGAGAAGTGCTGGTGGTGTTTCTGATATCCATAAGTTGGGAACTGGTGTAGGTAAGTACCTTGTCTCCAGTTGGGGGTTTCGGAGGGCCAGGGGGCATGGCCCTTGGCACGGTCCAGGCGGGGACGGGTGCTTGCCTTTGGCGCGCCCGCTGCGCGTGTCCGCTGCACGTCCGGAAGATCATGAGCAATATATAGCCAAGCCCCTCCTCCAGCTAGACCACAGCCTATGGTCCTGCCAGGCTCAGGGACTGACCCAAGATGGCGCCCTGCCCTCCACACAAACGGCAATGCAGCCGCGATGGACCGGGGCAGGGAGAGCACACCTCGCACCAGGTAAGAGAGAAGATTCTAAAATAGTGTAGCAGCAGCAATTAGAAATGTTAAAAAATTGGTTTCAAAGTGCGAGTAAAAATAACGGGACGAAAAAGTGGCGATCAGGTAAGAGCAGAAGAGTACACAGTAATCTCAATCATTACATCCAAGTGCCTCGCAGTCTGCCCCCCAGCGCTCAAATGGAATTGTAGGAGCTGCCACCACCTATTACTGCCGCCTCGCGCCTTGCCCTGTTAGCCAAGATATAGACTAGCCCCTCCTCCAGCTAGACCGCAGCCTATGGTCCTGCCAGGCTCAGGGACTGACCCAAGATGGCGCCCTGCCCTCCACACAAACGGCAATGCAGCCGCGATGGACCGGGGCAGGGAGAGCACACCTCGCACCAGGTAAGAGAGAAGATTCTAAAATAGTGTAGCAGCAGCAATTAGAAATGTTAAAAAATTGGTTTCAAAGTGCGAGTAAAAATAACGGGACGAAAAAGTGGCGATCAGGTAAGAGCAGAAGAGTACACAGTAATCTCAATCATTACATCCAAGTGCCTCGCAGTCTGCCCCCCAGCGCTCAAACGGAATCGTAGGAGCTGCCACCACCTACTACTGCCGCCTCGCGCCTCGCCCTGTTAGCCAAGATATAGACTAGCCCCTCCTCCAGCTAGACCGCAGCCTATGGTCCTGCCGGGCTCAGGGACTGACCCAAGATGGCGCCCCACCCTCCACACAAACGGCAATGCAGACGCGATGGACCGGGGCAGGGAGAACACACCTCGCACCAGGTAAGAGAGAAGATTCTAAAATAGTGTAGCAGGAGCAATTAGAAATGTTAAAAAATTGATTTCAAAGTGCGAGTAAAAATATCGGAACGAACAAGTGGCGATCAGGTAAGAGCAGAAGAGTACACAGTAATCTCAATCATTACATCCAAGTGCCTCGCAGTCTGCCCCCCAGCGCTCAAATGGAATTGTAGGAGCTGCCACCACCTATTACTGCCGCCTCGCGCCTTGCCCTGTTAGCCAAGATATAGACTAGCCCCTCCTCCAGCTAGACCACAGCCTATGGTCCTGCCAGGCTCAGGGACTGACCCAAGATGGCGCCCTGCCCTCCACACAAATGGCAATGCAGCCGCGATGGACCAGGGCAGAGTGAGCACACCTCGCACCAGGTAAGAGAGAAGATTCTAAAATAGTGCTCAAACGGAATCGTAGGAGCTGCCACCACCTACTACAATTCACCTGCATCAATACAATGCTCTTCTTTAAAAAGGAAAAGTAATTTAAAGAACACTGAACTAAATACTAGGACAAATACATTCAAGATTTCTGGGGGAATTACAAATTAGAACTCCTCCTTTAGGGGGCTGTAAAGAATAACCAGGGTGCAAATCATGTACCATAATTTTAGAAATGGGGGTACAATTGGCAGAAGTATGCAAACTGTCCAAGCAAGAACCACAATTCTAGTCAGGGTAAGTCAGATAAACATTAAAGGATAACCTGTGCTCACCCTCTGATAGTTAGTACAGAGCAATCAGGCTTATCTAAAGAGGCAATGTGTAAGTTATTTGTGCAACATAACACACCGTAACACAATGAAACAAAACTCCACACTGGTTTAGAAAAATAGAAAATTTTATAAATAAATCAGAACTAACTTGACAAAAATACAAAAAATAGAAGTCGAGATATAACTTTTTAAAGAACAAAATAGTTCTAGCACTTAGAAGCAATAAGCACCAGTGGGGGTTGGTAAATGGTCAAAATATCGAATCCAAAATATAGACAAACCAAAATATCGAGTCCAAAATATAGAATGGACAAAATATCGAATGGACAGAATATAGACATCAAAAATATCGTTTTGAAGGTAAGTAATGTAATATAGATTTTAAAAATATAGACAGTCAAAATATCGAAGTACATAATATAGTTTATTAAAAATATCGAATTTTTATTAATATCGAAATTTTTAAAGTGTTTTTTATGTTAGTATATGTGTGTAAAGTATATATATTTTTGTAATTTATTTAAAGTAATTCATTTTATGTTATTTAATTATTGTGTAATTTAATTCTGTAGCGGATTGTGGGATTATAGGGGAATAGGGTGGGAAGTAATTTAATTATAAATAATTCAATATGTTAATTAATGAATTGGTATTTTATTTAGAATAAATTGATAGTTAATTTTTAATTGGTAATTAATTCTTAATTGATAATTAATTTTTATCAATTGATTAATTAATAATTATGTGAATTTAATTTATTTTCTGTAGCGGGTTGTGGGTTTATAGGGGAATAGGGTGGGAAGTAATTTAATTATAATTAATTAAATATGATAATTAATTAATTGATATTTATTTAGAATAAATTGTTAATTAATTTTTAATTGGTAATTAATTAATTCTTAATTGATAATTATTTTTTATTAATTGTTTAATTGATAATTATGTGAATTAAATACATTTATTTTATGTAGTGGGTTGTGGGTTTATAGGGGAATAGAGTGGGAAGTAATTTAATTATAATTAATTAAATATGTTAATTAATTGGTATTTATTTTGATTAAATTGTTAATTAATTTTTAATTGCTAAATAATTAATTGTTAAATGATTATTGTTTATTAATTGATTAATTGATAATTATGTGAATAATATTAATTTATTTTCAGTAGCGAGTTGTAGGTTTATAGGGGAATAGGATGGGAAGGAATTTAATTATAAATAATTAAATATGTTAATTAACTTATTGGTATTTATTTTGAACAAATTGTTAAATAATTTTTAATTGATAATTAATTATTTCTCAATTGATAATTAATTTGTAATAATTGATTAATTGATAAGTATAAGAATCATATTAATTTATTTTCACTAGAGTGGGAATAGTATAATTTACCCCCATGCTATCCAACGCTTTCCCTACTGTTGCACTCTCTGGAGTGGGAATAGTAATTTTTACCCCTGCGCTATCCAACGCTTTCCCTACTGTTGCACTCTCTGGAGTGGGAATAGTAATTTTTACCCCTACGCTATCCAACGCTTTCCCTACTGTTGCACTCTCTGGAGTGGGAATAGTAATTTTTACCCCTACGCTATCCAACGCTTTCCCTACTGTTGCACTCTTTGGAGTGGAAATAGTAATTTTTTCCCCTTACGCTATCCAACGATTTTCCTACTGTTGCACTCTCTGGAGTGGGAATAGTAATGTTTACCCCTACGCTATCCAACGCGTTCCCTACTGTTGCACTCTTTGGAGTGGGAATAGTAATTTTTACCCCTACGTTATCCAACGCTTTCCCTACTGTTGCACTCTCTGGAGTGGGAATAGTAATTTTTACCTATACACTATCCAACGCTTTCCCTACTGTTGCACTCTCTGGAGTGGGAATAGTAATTTTTACCCCTACACTATCCAACGCTTTCCCTACTGTTGCACTCTCTGGAGTGGGAATAGTAATTTTTACCCCTACACTATCCAACGCTTTCCCTACTGTTGCACTCTCTGGAGTGGGAATAGTAATTTTTACCCCTGTGCTATCCAAAGCTTTCCCTACTGTTGCACTCTCTGGAGTGGGAATAGTAATTGTTACCCCTACGCTATCCAACGCTTTCCCTACTGTTGCACTCTTTGGAGTGGGAATAGTAATTTTTACCCCTACACTATCCAACGCTTTCCCTACTGTTGCACTCTCTGGAGTGGGAACAGTAATTTTTACCCCTGCGCTATCCAACGCTTTCCCTACTGTTGCACTCTCTGGAGTGGGAATAGTAATTTTTACCCATACGCTATCCAACACTTTCCCTACTCTTGCACTCTCTGGAGTGGGAATAGTAATTTTTACTCATACGCTATCCAACGCTTTCCCTACTGTTGCACTCTCTGGAGTGGGAATAGTAATTTTTACTCCTACGCTATCCAACGCTTTCCCTACTGTTGCACTCTTTGGAGTGGGAATAGTAATTTTTACCCCTACACTATCCAACGATTTTCCTACTGTTGCACTCTCTGGAGTGGGAATAGTAATTTTTACCCCTACGCTATCCAACGCTTTCCCTACTGTTGCACTCTTTGGAGTGGGAATAGTAATTTTTACCCCTACGCTATCCAACGCTTTCCTTACTGTTGCACTTCCAGGAGTGGGAATAGTAATTTTTACACCTGCGCTATCCTACGGTTTTAATATTGTGTATTTTTTAATAATATTATGTTATAATATATACATATGTTTTAACAGATATGATTGTATTTTTTTTATATAAGTTAAATTAGTTATTTAATAATTTTAATGTAATTTAAGTTTTTTTAAGTATATTTTAACTATTTATTTTTAATATTTTTTTAATTTTACATTAATGTCAAGAAATTCGATATTTTTATAATGTATACATATATAAATGATATTTTGGGGTCAATATTTTGGTACTTACCTGTTTGTAGATAGGAATTCGATATTTTGTCTGTAGATATTTTGGAACCTAAATTTTGGGTAGTCGATATTTTGTCCCTAGATATTTAGTCAGTGATCCGTGGGGGTTATCTTGTCGTGCTGTACAGGGGCAAAGTCAACAGTTCAGGCTGACCGCGATGGAGGGCAGACTGAAGACAAGATCAATGCAGGACCAGTGTACAGACTAGATTGGTCCTGGTTGAAACAGCCAGATGCAGGGGGCAGTCGACTGATGGGTCTATGTTGAGCCTGCAGTTAGGGTGATGCATCAATTTTCTCCATGCAGTGATTGCTGGATGAGGAACATCTGCCTGAAACTGAACTCGGAGAAAACAGAAGTCCTCATCCTCAGCTCAACCCCTTCCACATGGGACGACACCTGGTGGCCCCTGCCCTCTGAAACCCACCCACCCCAATGGACCATGCACGTAACCTCTGCATCATAATAGACTCATCACTCACCATGAAACGCCAGATCAATGCCGTCTCCTCCGCATGCTTCAACACCCTCCGCATACAATGCAAGACATTCAATTGGATCCCCCCGACTCCAGGAAAATGGTCACTCATGCGCACATCACCAGCTGACTGGACTAAGCAACAGCCGCTATGCGGAAATCAACAAAAAACTCCTACGCAAACTTTAGACCACCCAGAATGCCACAGCCAGATTAATCCTCAAGATCCCACGCTATAACCACATCACCCAACACCTCCTTGACCTCCACTGGCTCCCTGTTGAAAGAAGAATAACTTTTAAGCTGCTCAAGCACGCCTACAAGACCCTCCACAACACCAGACCCCAATTCTTCAAAGACCGCATCCCCTTCCATGCCCTTAAGAGAAACCTCAGCTCAGCTGACCTCTCCCTGGCCACAGTCCCATGCTCCTGAAGGACCAGAGCAGGTGGAAGGTCCTTCTCCTACCTCACAGCTAAGACATGGAAAAATCTCCCCCTTCACCTTCAATGTAGCCTGACACTGCAATAATTCAGGAAGGACCTCAAGACCTGGCTCTTCGAATGACCCCAACCGAGCTGCTCACACCAACCCCCACTCACCTGAGACTTGAGGAAGACCCCATAGTAAGGTGGCTATTAACCTACACTGTTCGGGGGTCAAAATGTCGACCTTTTCATTCACACCAGCCCACCAACAACAGATGATTGCTACTGTGTTTCTATATATTGTCTTAGCTAATAACTGTTCCAAATTTGGTAAGTGGCTGAATAATATGCCCTTTGGACGCAAACTGTCAAAAATGTGATTGCACCTTCTTTTTTTATTGCCTACACCAGTTTATCCTTCACTGAATCACTTACCTTCCCACCAACCCCCTTCCCTTTTCTGGGCACGATATTAATGTGATACTCAAAGTATTGTTTCTGATGTTTTTGCTGGAACGAGGATGTGATTAAACAACATCTCTCAATAATTTTGTGTATGTTTTTCCTTATGCATACTATGTGAAACCGTTTCTGTTCCTTAAATAACTGTGTATTAGGACCACCCTTTCCTGTACACACCAATCCCCCCAGCAGCTTGAGACCCTTTCGGGTGATTAGTTCACTTTACAAAGCCCTGATTGATTGGTTAAATGCATCAGTTCCAAAGACAAAGCACCAAACCGAGATGCTTAGGTTCATAAGTGAGGTAGGTTAGGTTTCTCCACGCAGTTGAGGGGATGAGTTGTTCTATCCACAGAGCTGCAGGGGTGATGCACAGTTCTGATGCAACAGGCTGTAGAGGTGATGCAATGGTTTTGAAAGTGATGCTCCGATTCTACCCACACTGCAGAGTTGATGCACCAGTTCTGCTACCTGCAGACATAAGATGCATTGATTTCTCTGGTGCAAGTATCTGGATCCACTTCCAGTGAACCAGCCACAGGTGCAGGTGTAGATACTTTGATAGTCCTGAGTCTCAAATAACTGGAGGCAAGCAAATAAGCCCTCGGAAATCACTTCAGTTGCAAGACAGATACCAGTTTTCCCTCAGCATGGTCAGAGAGCAGCAGGCAGTAGGACGTCAGTCATAGATGCAGAAATACAGTTCTTCTGACAGACTGTTTATTTATAGATATCCTACATTTCACCTACTCAGTGCAGTGCCTTATGGATTCCTAGGGCCTACCTTAGGGGTGACTTTTGTGTAATCAAAGGTGAGTTTCAGGCTTGGAAAACGGTTTTAAATGCCAAGTCGAAGTGGTAGTAACACTACACACACAGGCTCTGAAGTGGCAGGCTGGACACATGTTTAAAGGGCTACTTGAGTGGGTTGTACAATCAGTGCTGCAGACTCACTACTAAGATTTAATTTATAAGGCCTAGGTATATGGTTTACAACAGTTTACAAGTGACTTATGAGTATATAAAACATGCCAATTTTATACACACCAATGTTATCATTTTTAGGGGAGAAGTATGTGCACTTTAGCACTGGGCAGCAGCAGTAAAATGCTCAGAGTCCGAAGGCCAACAAAACGATTCCACAGAAAGAGGAGGTAAGTGGGCAAAGGTTTGGGGGAAGACCATGATAAGGAGCTCAGGTCTAACACACACAAAACACAGGGTATAAGTAACCCTGAAAATATAATGTGCTCCAAGTATCTGTGAGGTACCATGTTGCGATGTTTGTGCTAGCAAGCTCTAATCTTATAAAGCAGCACTGCTTATCTGTTGGACTACTGGAAGATATGAGACTTTTTATAATCAAAACAGTTAAACCTGCAGGCTTTGTCAAGTAATTCATAATGTAAAATGAGATGTTTACTATCATTGGGACTACAACTTAATAATGAGTAAAGCAAGCCTGCTGGATATAATGTCCTAATATATGAGCATGTGGTGTCTGTTTTGGGAGACACAGCACACATTTTTAAAAGACTTACATTATTTATTGGCATGAACCCTAAATCTCCCTCTGGAGACAGGCAGCATTGTCCAGTGCCATGCCCAAAATGGGACATACATATTGCATATGTAACACAATTAAAATGTAAGCCCCCTTTCTATTTTATTTGTGACATTGTTAACAATGTAACACCCCTTCCTCTAGTCTTTGTCCCAGAGATCAAAATATAAAACTCCATCCTATTGTATTTGTCAGAGAGTTCACCATGTAAGGCACTTTCTATAGCATTTGTCACAGTGTGCAATGTAATACAGTTGCTATAGTATTTGTCACAGTTGACAACCCCCTTCTTATTACATATGTCAGAGAGCCCACAATGAAGAACGAACTTCTTTTACATGTATACGTGTGTTCACAATGTAAAATCCCTTCCTATTGTGTATGAGAAATCCGATTAGAGATGTCGAAGGGCTATCAGTTATTACTGGACTCCAATTGTATTATTGGGGCTCTTTCCCTTTTGTGCCCTGGAGACTCTATACATTGGTCCCTCAAACTGGGGACCCAGTACTCCCTTTAGCACTTGAATCTCAGGATAATGAAACAGAGCAGTTCAAGGTTGACTAATGGAGGTGGTGTGAACTTGAAAATAAAAACACAGCAACATAAAAAATTAACACTAAATCCATGTCCAGCAAATTCTTTTAAAGGGAAAATACTGTAATGAACTCACAACAAAATAATATACATAAAATCAGAAATATTTACAAGATTTCAAGTGCAATTGCAAATTTAAACTCCTCCTATAAGAGCATGACAGATCCCAGGATGCAAACCTCACAACCCAATGAATTATACAGGAGGAACTAGCCCCTATATATATAAACTCTTGTGAGTATTTGTCTGAAACCATTCAAAGATTTGGCCTTTAATGGGCCTATTACAACATATACAGCTTTTCACAGTCCTCAGAATAAGCCTATAGGATTTGTAATATTACCCACGATATACAATGTGAGGCATTCTACCCTGGCCTCCATATCTAAAAATCAATATAATAATCCTAATGGCTGTACCATGAATGCAAACATAACCATGTGGTCTAACACGTTTCCAACAGAGACACAGAATATAGTGACATGAACATTAAGTCACCCTCTGAAAGCACCAATAATATACTGTATACTGCGGCCCCTCCTAATAAGGGACCTATATACTTAACCTTTTCCTATTGCATTTGGCAGTTGTCAAAAAAGACAAAGGGCCAGATGTAGGTAATCCCCGATTACCGATTCTTAAATACCGAATCATACCGATTCGGTATTTAAGAACTGGCAATCGGGATGTAGGTATATTTACCGAATCAATTACCGAATCTGTAAGATTCGGTAATTACCGAATCGGTATTTACCGATTCGGTAATTGCCATTGATTCCTATGGGCCTTGAGGCCCATAGGAATCAATGTCAATTACCGAATCGATAAATACCGATTCGGTAAAATTACCGAATTTACAAGGGGGACAGGGTGTCACTTTGACACCCTGTTGCACCCCTGATTCTGGCTTGTGTGCAATGTGACACACATACATGCCATTAGGGTATGTATGTGTGCCACATGGCACAGGTGTACATGCACAGATGTGCATGTACACAGGAATTCGTTATTTACCATGAGATAGTATTTCATGGTAAATAACGAATTCTTAAGGACCTGTGGCACTATTTTAAGTGCCACCTACATCTGGAATTACCGATTTGGTAAATATACCGAGTCTGTATTTTACCGAATCTGTAAATTTACCGAATCGGTAAATTAACAGATTCAGTAAAATTCGGGCCCCCTACATCTCAAAAAACAATTACCGGTCGGTAACGGCACAAATCGGCCGTTACCGACAGGTAATTGGTGCCCTACATCTGGCCCAAAGATAATTTAAAGGCCCTTCTGCCGATGTGCAGCAATGAGTTCACAATGTAAAACCCCTCCTACTATAGCTGTCAGAAAGTTAACAATGTAAAACAACTTCCTCCTGTGTTTGAGAAAACAGGTTCAGAAGTTTAAAAGCAGTTAGAAAAGATTATCCCCATTAGTGCTGATCAGGGTCTTTCACCTTTGATATGTTGGAGCCTTTGTCTTCCAGACCCCCAATTGGAGATCAAGTTCTCCTTTTAACATTTGTCTAAGGGTAATGATGCAGAGAAGTCAAAGTTTAATCAGGGAGATTTGAGGGCTAGGAATAATGAAAATACTCAAAAAGTAATGCCTAGCCAGTATTATCTCTTTAAAAATGTAAAAGTACTTTAAGCATACATAACTAAATATTATTAACAAAATGACAAATATTTGCAACATTTCAGGTGGAATTACAAATTACCACCCCTTCTGTAGGTGATTTGCATGTTAACAATGCACAAATCATGTACCCCAAAGAAATATCAAAGATGGCAATAAATCCTGCAAATGACATCTGTTCTCATTACATCTGAGGTCCAATATGTCCGTTGTGCTTAAGTAGGCACTAAAATTAAAAGAATTGGTCCTATATAAGCCTAAAGGAAACATGAGCCTATTCACAATCAACGGTTTGAGGTTTTAACATGTCGTTCACAATACAAAATGAGAGGCCTATTTCCTTTGTCACTATATTTTAAAATGAATAATATAAGCCCATTCATTTAAATATACACATAAACATGGCCCTTCGTTCATCGACTAGTAAGATCTATAAAATATTTACAGGCAGAGCCAAAGTACACATTGATATTTACACTAAGGGCCTTAATGTCAGGAATATGGGGTCCTAAAAATATAAAAGTGCCACAATAAATAGCAACTGAAGTATTATCTCATCATCATACCAGTATGGTGTTTAAATCCTAACCTTGGAAAGGTAGAATTTATACTCATCCGCTAGGACAGCAGACACAAAGTGATTCAAGAATGGTTCTTGAAAGTGAAACTAGATGGTTTCACTCCTTATGGAATGTGCAATGTCTCTCCGGATGCACATCACTATGAACTACAGCTTTAAAATGCATATCCAACATACGCTCAAGATCACATGCAATCAACAATCAATGCTCTTCGTCATGAAGCCCTTCCTTTCAGACACTGTTTTTAGGGAATAATTCCAAGTGCTTGAGCGATTTCTTTGGAATGGAGGCCATGCCCCAATATCATGTATCTCATAGACTCACCGGGTCCATTTTAAGTGTTTGACATACAGCAGCAAGCCTCACTCAAGGCATTCCAAAATTTGATAGAATAACTGGAAAACTCAAGTAATTCAGCTGTCTATCACACTCTGCATATAAATAATATTCAATACCTGCTCCATCACCTTTACTTACTTTACTAGCCAAATCAATACCTCTAACAAAACACATACAATTTGTAGCAGGAGGGTGTGGCCTGGCATGATTGCCCCATATTCGCAACTTCCGTAAGATCCAATAGCAGGACCCTTCTAAATTCTTCTTTACCCTCTTACTTGCACCACCGGTTAAGGTGACTGGAGTCCCAGGTGGTTTTCGGACATCTGCAGAAGCCCCATTGTGGCTATGGAGGGATGCCCAGACTCTTGAAAACTTTCACTGACTGGGCCTACCCTCATGGTCTGCATCTGGGGAGTGGGTTGTTCAGTTTGCCGCGCCTCTTAAAGTGCTGCGCACTGTCGGGCACCTCCTCTGCTCTGTGCACTGGCTCACTTCAATGCTTGGGAGTCTCCACATCCCTGAAGGAGCTATGTGAACTGAGCATCCACAGCAGCTAGACCTAGGCATGAGCTCCAGGATGGGTTGGTGCTATTCCACCATTGACACATAGTGGCCAAATGGTGTACAAGTGACTCTCCCCCTGAGTCCCTGCGTGTGGACTCTGGAAGATTGTGGTTGGCAGCCTTGGCTCCCTGGTGGCAGTAAACTGCTCCCCCCTGTCTGGGTGAAAAACCTACAGAACTGGCTGTTCAGGGCCCTTGGGGGTGATGAGGCCTGAGCAGACTGCCCGACTCCACTACTGAGCTCAGGTGAGTTTAAAAACACTGCAAGTCCCCCCATCTGAATGTGACCCGCACACCATGGCACCTTTATTCCCAAGGGGTATCCATCAGTCTGGCCATCGGTTCTGTTAGAGGCATGAAATAACCTCTTAGTTCAACTGCGTAGGTCCTTGGGGGGGCCCAAATAAACGCACCACTTTGCCACCCTCACCTGTTGAGGCTTAGTTCTGGGGATGACAGCGGGCAAGCACTGACCCCTGTGGTAGGATGCTTGCGAGGTGTCCAGATGCACTTCCCAGCTGTGGGTCACATGCTTGTGTACCCGACACGCCTGATAGCGATGCTGGGCCTCTGCCACACTCTTCTAAGTGGCTGGGAATGCTGGCTGGGGTCACTACTGCCAGATAAACTGCATAGAGGAGAATGAAGGTGGGGAACTGTGCTCCTGGGTGACCTTGGCTCTGAGGTGGGGCCTGGTAACCATACCTATCCCCCGAAAGGGATCAGGGCCTGACTCCCTGTGACGGTCACTAAAGAACCACCTGAATGGGAGGACCGCAAACCATACAATAGAGGGGGTCACTGAATATGGGGTACATGACCCTGCACTTGGCACTAGCTGAACTCAGAGCATTGTCTGGATAATCACAACTTCCCCAATACCATCTGACGACCATGGGAAAAGACAAGGGTGTGAAAATGGCCCATGCGCAGTCTTCTAAAACTGATCAATATACGGTGTCAAGACCAGAGACGTACCACCAGACCATGATCAAGAACGTCCCATCGATGCACCAGATCAAGAACCCACCGTAACAGCAATATAGGGCTCTTGGGTTACTTTGGAAAGGAAGATGGAATTGAGGGCCATCAAGGTCAACCACCTGCGCCTGGACCTCTGAAAAGTTGCACACTGGCCCACAGTGGCAGAGGACGATGTGGATGCCTTAAAACGAGAGATCAAGTTGCTGAGATCCTAGGTCAAGAGATCAAAATGTAGTGCTACACTTGTACAAGAGTGTATGGAGTATGCTGATGGTCACTCCCTGCACAATTCTGTAAGACTGGTGGGCTTTCTGGAACATGCAGAGGCTCCCCTGTGGAACTCGTCCTCAAAGACTGGATTACAAAAGTGGTCAAGCCCCCATGACTGTCTAATTTCATCACAATTGAGTAAGAACCCAGGGCACTAGAGGTGATGCTGAGCAACCTGGGGTGCCACAGGGCATGATAGCCTGTCTATTCAATTACCATGATCAGGACATTATCCTTCAACATGTGTGATGGAGCGGTACATTTCTTCTGGTAATTTCTCAATGCAAAACCCTCATCCTACCTCTAATTTACCGCTGAAAAGGTGTTGGGCACTTCACACCATGTATTACCTTCAGGAGATTTAAATAAACCCGAACAGTCAAAAATGCAATTAAAGAGTTTTGTTGAGTATTTTAAAGGGTTTTATCTTCTAGTCAAAAGTAAATTTTTCTCTGACCCTTTATTCATTAGTAAAATATCAATCAGGTTACAGAATTTGGCAAACAGGAAAAATAGCATTAAAACAGAACACATTACAGTCTGCATATAAGCATTACATGTAGGAAAGAAAATGTGGCGCAAAATCTCAGTCAATAATTAAATAGTTGGCAAAAATCTCCCATAAAGAGAAATAAATGCAAAAGACAAATACATCTTTTCAGACCTAATTAATTAGTCAAAGCATAAACTTACAGTTTAGCATCTAATTCTATCCTGATCCACTGCATTCTCTGCTCCTCTCTGTGTCTAAAGAGCAAGCAAGGAGTGAGACAGCCCCTCCTTCACCAGACCTCAAAGGAATGTGGCCTGCTGTGCCAAAATATGACGTGCCAGGGCTTTTGAAGAAAAACATCACCAGGGAACCCCCCACCTGACTCTCCTCGGACGCCCAAGGCTGCACCCGTGACGATCTCGTACTTAACCCATAGAATGAAGCAAAGCCTAAGCCAAAATGAGCTAAGAAAGCCAACCACGCCCCAGAGAGGTCATTATTTATACTCTAATTCTTGGCAGACTACACAAAAATGTTTCATCTTCAGGAAAACGTGTACTTGATTGGTCAGTCATGATGGCATAAGGTCTCACTATCCTAACTCATTCTAAAATCCTGACTATACCAGTTTTAACAAAAGAAGCATACATGAGTGATTACATTTATATGTTTGCAACATTTACTAGGAAAAATGTTTCATTCTAATTCATCCTTCCTTCCTTTCACAACGCAGTCTAGATGAATACTTTTAGCTAACACTGGTACATTGGCACAATCACAAGAATGTACAAAGTTCAAGATGGCCTTGACTCCCTCGTGGCGTGAGGAAAGCTGATTTGCAAGTCATAGCCTTGATGGATTCACAGGCAGCCATGTTTTGTGTAGGCCCCAAAAAAAAACAGACACAAAAGAGAACATTAATGTCATGTAAATCAGCCCATTATGTTTCCCAACTCCATACTAATACCCCTTATAAATGTTTACCTAGCCAAGCTATTAGTGTAAAGCAGCTTTTCTATTATTTATGACAACATGCAAAATAAATGTGCAATGTGCAACATAGCATTTTCATGCTTTAGTGTAAATTTTAAAAGCACACACAGTTAACACAGCACACACAGCAACATGCTTTCATGTTTTAGATAGCTTTTCATGCAAAAATCATTTAGCCCCCTGTGTAGTGTTTGGTGCATTAGTAATTCACACACATTATAAAAAGAGGTGTTATTAACTGAAAATGTTAATCAAAATATGCAATAAGTCAAAGTCTCTTAATACAGAAATAGTGAATTTAGATTGCAAGGGATGAGCTGGCAAGAGAGAAACACATTCTATTAATCCTTAAAGCTACAAATGCCACTTTTTTCTACATTGTAAAAAAACATGCTAATTCACCACAAGCATTTCAGACTGACTTAGGCCTCACTTTCATATTTTTCATGTGCCATGGTTTTAACTTGCACCAAAATGTGCGTGGCAATTTAAATGCAGTCTGTCTGAAGAACAATAATAAAACAATGCCTGACTCTAGGTGAAATCTGCTCCATCAATAACCATCCTCTGCTACCAGAAAATATACTGTTAGAGCGCGCAGGTCACCCGTCTATAATTTTACCAAAATACTCACTTAAGCCCATATAGACATTAATCAGAATTTCTCAGATCAGGTAACCTGGGCACTATCAGATAGTATACTTCCTAGGTCCTATACCCTTAACTTACTCTCCAGGTCACTGGTATCCAAGGACCTATGGGATCAGGGAGTTAGCATAATGGGAATGGTAGCAATACAATAATATGCACTAATATAATAACCACAGAGAAGTTTTGAAAACCTTTATCTAATTTTCTTCAAGAGTTATAAGCAAAAGGTTCACAGCAAGCAAGCTATCAATAACCAAAATCATGAAAAGTGTGTAACTATGCAAAATATATATTATGCAAACCATTTAGAATTCTAAAGGGAAAGTAAGAACAAGGAACATACTAAAATGAACTTATAGAAATCAGATTTGAAATGATATTTTCTAAAAGATGGGAAAAATAAGGGACATGCTAGAAGTCACAGTTTAATCGTTTTCAAGGGGTGGGTAAAAAAAGAGGGAACACAAATTATATTGAGGAAAATGAAGTAACCATGTAGCTATAGGGAAGGTAAGAAAATAGAACACACTAATATTTCAGAATAACCACTTAGCTTCTTAGAAGGGAGGGTAAAGAAAAGGAACATCTATATTTTCATGAACAGTTCTTCATCTTCGATTCTAAAGGAGGGAGGAAATGGATCATGCTAAATAGCAATAATCACGATTTTATTAATTATCCCAAAGGAGGAGGAGAGAAAAGGTACATATGCAATTATGTCTTCAGCAAGATTCAGGGAGGGTAAGAAAAGGACGCAATTGTACTATTTGTTTCCCACACAGATTTATATTTACCTAGAACGTTGTGAAGACCAACCCTGGCCACGGGTCAGTTAAGGACAGGACCCCTGAAAGTTGCAAACGCCAGTAGGCCAGCAAGTGCAGGTCAGACTCAGGACAGGAAAGACCAGATTTGGATCAGAACCGGACCACCGAAAGTTGAGACCAGCACCCACAGTTCAGTTGCAACGCCTGCGCTACTCCCTCTCTGCAGCTATCAGTCAAAACCCCAATTGGGTTATCGATTTCCCCAGCAAAGTGCTTCACCAGCACTTCAGGTCCCAGAACCCCGATTGGGTCAGCGAGTTTTCTGACAGAGTGCTCCGCAACACCTCTGTTCTCGATCAGCTATTGAGTGCATTGGGTCAGTGACAGGTCGGATATTCGGACAAGTCTGACAAATTCTCTAGCTAAGCCTACGCTAGTTATACTAGGTACGCTAGTTATACTATTTTCAGGTCAGTGTACCACCCCTCAAATGTTGCAAGTGTAAGAATCCCCAATTTCGATTGGACAAGGAAGAGGACAGATCATCACACCTCCCAATACTTTTAGAATTTCGCCGTCTCTTATTCAAATATATGGTCACGCCCATCAAATTCAGGTTCTCATGATGTCTTCAACTTGCAAAACAATGGATGTTCTATTCACAAATACATTATATTTTCACACAGTTCATTAGGTGAGGTTCCCAGGAGCATCTTCTCAGTCAGTCAGCTCCTTGGCTGGGTTTCAATGCTCACTGCTGTGGAGACTCACAGATCTCGCGCAGACGCAGTTTCAACCAAGATGGAGTACACCATATTACAATAGGCCAAGTTTCGTAGTGTAACATGAAATGGAAAAGAAACAGTTTTAGAACACAGAATAAATGAATACACTGTATACCATGAATCTCTACTCTATACCCATTACTTTATAATGAACTATAGCATTAGGATTAAGCAGAACGAACAGCTTGGAAAAAGCAGCAATGCAAGCTTCGCGCATGTGAGAACACAAAGCAGCCATCTTAATTCTAATGCGCAGATGCAAACAGCTTCCCTCCAAAGCTTCGAGTACGTCATGTCACGTGGGTATGACAGACACATGCGCAGTCCAAATTCCCGCGTAGCAGCAGCCATTTTATTTGCAAGCATATTAGGATTAGAAAACACATAAGCAAGCTTCACTCGAACACCCGATATGTAGGGAAAATAAAAGTTTAGTAGGACAAACATGTTGGTCACTTGTTAATACTGTTATTCGAGGTTCTTGAGTACGAGCAAGTCGCTTTATGTGCGAATCCTTGCTCCATCATGTGCATAAAGCAGCCCCCTAGATACAAGGATAAGCAGATGTTTATCTACCCAGACTACACTTGTCCAGAATCTGCATATTAACTTCCTGACTGTGAAAAGAAAACTGTGATAATGCAATATCAGATACAGCTTGTTGTTTCCTGGCAAAGTATGATGGCCAGGTCCACGTCTATGATTCACTGGAAGCTGTGCAGGATTGGCTGAACAACCTCACTTGAAGGAACTCTCCTTGCACCTTTGGGGTCTAGGGTAATGGGCAATCCAGGTACGGCCACCTGACCATTGCAAAAAATCGCCCATGGGAAACTTTGAACAACTGAGACCCTCTACCAGAGATCTAATTCTCCTTTTCCCGGATGGCACATCATGATCAGAGATTCCAGGCTCGAAGTAAGGAAAAGCCTTTTCCCATATACGGCTGGTGCAATACACTTTGAGTGACAGTACGTATGCTGAATGATGTCATTTGGGGCATGAGAGGCCCCCCACGTGTCCTGGCCAAGCTGGGATGTACGTGATTGCTCTTGAACTGTAGTGGCCTAGTCTCTGACGGTTCTGTGCGGTTGTTCAGGGACTGCAATGGCTGTAGCAACTGGTGTGTGATGATCTGCAGAAAGTTATGGGATGCCAGAGATCTGAGTTACTGTTTGTATGTGTATGTTGGTGTTACATGTTTGTTGAATTCTTACCCCTTGGTAACTACTGACTCACATAGGAGAGCTCAATATGTTACTGAAATCTTTAACAAACGAGTTGGGTGGGTTGAACTAATTGTTTATGCTTTGCTTTGTAGCAGGGTTTGGCAGGGAGCCAATTCACTTACAGCCCACTGAGTACCTGTATTTGGTCCTGTGATTTGGGGGGACAAGGTTCCACGGTCTGTTTCATACTCCAAATTTGCTCTAGTTGATTGAGAGGGGAGTGACTTTGGTGGGTTTTAGGGTGGTGACCGGTCCCATTCTAGCAAATGGTATGCTGCCTAGGTATAGAGGCTCAGGGGGTTGAAACACTAGTTTTTTTGGTTTATTTGTTGTTATTTGTTTAATGGATTGTGCTCTAGCTGCTTGCAACTCATACACCACACTACTACACACCTTATGGTCTGGTGGAAGGGCCTTAAACACTCTCTGGATGGGAACACATGGATGGTTTAAGGTTTAAACAAACACGAGAAGTGCCTAGGAGTATACACATTCCTCAAATGATACCACATATCAATTTTGTTCCTCCCTGAAACACATCTCTGGGGCGACTGTATACTCGAGCTGCTGCGTAAGTGGAAAGTCTATATTTATGCAACCTCATACTCTGACTTCGCATGGAGGGCTCTCATATGGGTGGACCCAGAGGTCCCTTTTCCAAAACTACAAGTGTGAATCACTCAGGATGGATGTAGACGGTATGTTATTCTTCATGGGACATTCAATGCACACAGGATCTGTCTACCGCTGCTGGAGCAAAGTCACCGAAGACCAGCTAACCATCACCCACACCCAGAGCACACCCGCCAACCCTACCGACATCGCCGCACACAACCTCAGACAGTGGATCGACGACTGCATCAACACCCTCGCCCCATTCAAGAAACAGTCACACCAGCAAGAAAGCCAGCTGGTTCACTGAAGACCTCCAGGCCTCCAAGCAAACCTGCCAAAAACTAGAGAAGAACTGGCTCCATGAATGAACACCGGACAGCTACGCAGCCCACAAGAACACCCCCGCAGACACCATCACCTCATCAGATCCGCCAAAAGGGCTTCCTTACAAGACCGCCTAGACAACAACGCACACAACCGCATAGAGCTCTTCAACATCGTGAAGGAACTCTCCAACCCCAGCTCCAACACCAAACACATCCCACCAGTGCAAGACCTGTGTGACTCGCTGGCCATCTTCTTCCACGGCAAGATCGCAGACATCCATAACAGCTTCAACCCCACGACCGCCTGACAACCACTGAGACCCACGCCCTCACGTCCGCCATCCGCACCAACTGCCTGATCTCCTGGGCCAACATCAATAACAACGACACCATCAAGATCATGAACACCATCCACTCCGGATCTCCGTCAGACTCATGCCCACACCACTTCTTCAACAAAGCCAGCACAGCCATTGCACCACATCTCCTGAAAGTCATCAACATCTCCTTCAAGACAGCAACCTTCCCGGAGAGCTGGAAGCACAAAGAGATCAACGCCTTACTCAAAAAACCCAAGGCGGACCCCAAGGACCTTAAGAACTTCCGGGACAACTCCCAGCTCGCGTTCCCGGCGAAAGTCATTGAGAAGACCTTCAACAAACAACTGACCCACTACCTCGAGGAGTACAGCATCCTGGACCCTTCTCAGTCCGGGTTTAGCAGCAACCACTGCACCTAAACTGCCCTCATCACCGCCACCGATGACATCAGGACCCTGCTAGACATCGGAGAAACAGCGGCCCTCATCCTCCTGGACCTGTCTGCCACCTTCGACGCGGTCTGCCAATGCACACTACGAACATGCCTCCATGATGCTGGGATCCAAGAGCAGACCCTGGACTGGGCCACCTCCTTCCTCTCTGGCAGAACACAGAGTGTCCGCCTTACCGCCTTCCGCTCCGAAGCCACCGAGATCATCTGCGGTGTACCCCAAGGCTCATTCCTCAGACCAATGCTGTTTAACTTCTACATGGCACCTTTCGTCCACATCGCCCGACTGCATGCCCTCAACATCATCTCCTATGCCAATGACACCCAGCTGATCCTCTCCCTCACCAAAGACCCCCCACACCGCCAAAATCAACCTCCATGAAGGAATGAAGGCCGTCGCCGAATGGTTGAGGAACAGCCGACTGAAGCTGGACTAGGATAAGTCAGAGGTCCTCATCCTCAGAGCTACTGCGTAGAGAATGGGGGGAGGTAAAGAAATAGCTTGTTGACTCATTTGAATGCCAGAAGAAACATGTATGTCTCACTTATAAATGCAGGGCTATTTTTGAAAAGGTAAAGTTTGACTTTTGGTCTTTGTGAATTGGGCCCACAGACTCCACATTGAGGGGAGCAAGGTGGGTCAGTTATTGGATCGGATGATCAAACAGGAACACTGACCCTTTAATGGTGATACGAGGTCAGATGGGAAGAGTGGTGCATACGCAACAAGCCATAAGTGAGACAATGACTGCACACTTGTGATATGTATAGACACCTCCAGGCATGACTCCGTAACACCTTGTGGTCATCTACCTCAACTCGCTGCCAAGATTAGAGAGTTCTGAACAGGAACAATTAGATGGCCCTGTGACCAAATGAGGATCCTGCAGGCTATAGATTCCCCTAGGACAGCAAAGGCCCAGGAGCTGATGGGCTGCCGGTCTTGGCATTTCCAGAGAACCATGGCTGAAAAACTACTACTGGTATATAAGGAGGTCATGACACAGGGCATACTCACTGAATCTCTGAGAGAGGCCCTCGCAATGTTGATACCTGAGCCTGGGAAGGATCCAGCGGAAGTCATCCCCTCACTCCCACTCTTGTTACTGAATATAGACCAAAAAAATACTTGGTCATCTTTTTGCAAAACATCTATACTGCTACCTTCCACAACTGGTCCACACTGACCAGTCAGGCTGTATCCTTCGGAGGAATACCCTCTGCAACTCCGCCATTCTATTTCATGTCCTTCATTCACCCTGCTTGGCCAAAGATCAATCTGCACTAGACTTTGTAGACATAGAGAATGCATTACATTTTGTTTGTTGGAATTATATGTGACTGGCACTCAGTAAACTGGGCCTGGGTCCCAAATTCATTGTATGGATAAAGCGGCTGCAATCAGAGCCACCTCTGAAAATGAGCACAGGCCGCCTTGTGTCAGAGGTGATTCAATTACAACACAGTACCAGTCAGGTATGCCCCTTATCTCCCTTGCTTTTTGCCCTAACAATGGAGATGGTAGTGTGCAGGCTCTTGCAAGTGCTGCAATCACCCCAAGTCTGTGCTGTTTCCGCTGGGCAGTGGAAGATGTGGATCCCGCATGAATTCCCTTAGGGGGTCTGCTTTTGGTAAGCCAACAACATTCATTATGTGGGTATGTTCATAATACATGAGGTACAGCAGTGCCACACCCTAAACATGGGATAATACAAATAGACGAATGGCTGGGTTAACAATTGCGCATTGTTGTGCGATTTATAATTCTAGTCCAATTAGTTAGAGCTCTAAGGATAAAGTGATGGCCATTCAACATTCAACAGAAGGTGTGGAAGATCCAAACCATTAAATAGAACATAGGGTATATCCTGAGCTCAAATTAAAAGGAAAAAGTTCATAGAGACAAGATGATCTTCACAGATTTCTTCTTTATTCCAACGATTATGTATTTCTTCAGAGGAACAGAATTAGCTGCCACTAGCCAACCAGTTTTGTCCTGTGTTCAATCAACCACGGACTTCCTCAGGGCAATTCATTATAAGTTTCCATGTCCAAATGAAGTTAAAAGTTGTTGAATGTCCAATCTCGAATATTGTTCTAAAAGCGAACGTGGATCTTGTATCTTCTTCCAACCGTCCGTTGCAAATGTTAATTCAGTGTCAACATACCGATATTTACTATGCTTCTCGTACTGGCATTCTCAGTTGATAGCCGTCTAGCCTATTTTTTTTGGATCTTCACAGATTTCTTCTTTATTCCAACGATTATATTTTTCTTCAGAGGAACAGAATTAGCTGCCACTAGCCAACACGTGTTTCGTCCTGTGTTCAATCAACCATGGACTTCCTCAGAGCTAGAATTTATTAAAGAGTCTAATTACTGTTTAAGACAACGTATGCGACTGTATTATGAGATGTAACAATGTTACAGTCATCAAAAACAATGTCTCAAAACATTCCAGTGAAAGACTAAAGATCAGACAAAGTGTTTACAGGGACATTCCTATCCCATATAGTAATATCATTCTAAAAAGTTGAATGCAAACAAAAATAGAACCAGACACCACACCCGAAAAGTGGTTGTAAAATCTAGGAACACCCATCAGCATAAAATAAAATGAGAAAAAGGAAAAAGGAAAAAGAAGAAGTAGATCGAAAAACAGAAAGTTTAACAAAAAGGCCGTCCTATAGAGCATTCAAAGGAACCAACCTATCCTTAGGATTGGAAAATTTGTCCTAATTACAATGATGGTACTCCCTCTTCTGTAAGTACTGCAGGGCACTATTCATGAAATCGCCTGAAGTGTCTTTCGGGACATAGAAAGAACTACTGTGGGCTGGGAAAAGAGGCAGAGTAGGCTTGGCTACTCTTAAGTTGGAAGCAGATATGGGAGGCACGGACGTACCTGATCTCAAACTTTACTAAATGGTATCACACCTGCAACTTACCAGCCATTGTTTTTATGGTGAGACAAATGGGGAGACGTCCCTATTGTCAGGCACATATGGAGTTGCTGATTTAGGGTCCCTATTATTACAGTGATCAGAATGGCTGTGACTTTACAACATGTGGTGTGACTGGTATGTAAACTCCGGTACTAGAATCCTGGAAGATCAAGACATTCACACAGATAGCACACTCAATGGCTGTTGACCATTGGTCAACACATTTTGAAAAACAAAACCTGGGAACCATTTTTGCTTTCTTACTATCGGTACATCGATGACATTTTTTTTAATTTGGAAAGGTACCGAAATTCAACTCATTAATGCCATATCCTCACTCAACAACATCAATGATCGAATCCAGTTTACCCACACTCACAGCAGAACTGAAATATCTTTTCTAGACGTGAACATCAAACTGGTTAACAACCGTTTTGTTACATCCATACACACCAAGGATACTGATCGCAACAACTACTTACATTTCCGCAGCTTTCATCAACCGAGTTTGAAATGCCATTTGCCTTACTCTCAGCTTGTACGAGCAAAAAGAATTGCCTCTACTGATGAAATATACACACAAGACAGTAACAAAATCCTCACAAAATTTCAACAACGGGGCTATCCTACTCAAATCATTAAAACTGCAGAAAACAGAGCTATGTGTCTTAACAGGGATGAATTGTTAAAACCCAAATAAAACCAATCTTGATGATGAGAATCGCACAGTGTTCGTATCAAAATTTTCTACTCAATCCAAAAAGATTAAAGAAGTGATTCGCAAACACTGGCCAATGCTAAATCTGGAGAAAGATTTTAATAACATCTTTGAGAAACCTCCGATCTTTGCTTACCAGCGATCGAAAAATGTACAATCTCTCCTCAAACATCCTTCACAGCAAAATGTGGTGACACACAAAGGTACTGTTCCTTGTCACAACTGTGGCCATTGTAACAGTATTATACCAGGAAATATACTTTGTCACCCTTCTAAAGGAACACCAATCCATCTCAAAGTTTCTGCTACCTGCGATTCCACCAATGTTATCTACATGCTGAAATGCCCATGTGGCCTCCCAAATGTGGGAAAAACAGAAAGAAAACGAGCATCGTAGTAATATCAGGACTAAAAATCTGAAATCATGTTTGGCTGCTCACTTTGTGTCACATTCTCACAACCTCAGTCAAATTCGTTATCTAATTTTGGAGATGGTTGAAAAAACTCCACACAGAGACAACAGTAAATATTTGCTGCAACGTGAACTTCACTGGATTTACTTTCTACAAGCCCTCCAACCTAAGGGGCTTAATGATAAAATTGAACTTGGTTGTCATCTGTAATTATTCTTATTTTGTCATTTGATCTCTCTTTAACCTGTGTTTTTGACCTCGTATTTACCGGAATGCTGTTTCAGAACATGTTGTTTTGAGTATTGTTTATTACAGTATTGTATATGTATTTTCCACTATTTCTCATTGTGTTTTCGTTGGTCTTTTCTTTGTGTTTTGGGTGGGTTTCTTTCACCATTTCTTTTACCTTTTCTTTCACCTTGCTCGTCGTGTTCATGTTCTGTGTTTATTTTTTCCACCTCTAGGGCCCGTTTTACACTTTAGTCCTCTGTTTATTTCTCTTTCTCGTTATCCTGTGCGACTTCCTGTTTGCTCGATTCGCGTTAGTCCTACTTCTACCTTGACCTATGTTCTTGATAACGGGTGCCATTTCCTAACTGGCGTCTTCCGGGTTGTGTCCCGAGTTACCGACGTGTTCCTTCGTACACGCTCGTTTCTTCGGTGATGGGTGAGCTTTACTAGTATTGTTTCGTTGGTTTACGGTGACGGATTACTTATGTCACTGGGTGTCATTTTTGGGGCACGTTTTCTTTTGCGCACTATGGTTCTTTACTTCACCCATTTTCCATATGTCATTTTTCGTTTACACCGAATAATTTTGAACAACTTTGGTTCTTTCTGCCCACACTTGCTACTTTCCTCGTTTCGTTTACATTAGCATTCACTTTTGTTTATTTTTTTACCGCGTTTTCACACGGAGTGTTTAAAACACGGAGGTTTCTTTTCTTTTCTGTCCCTTTCACTTGGCACATTTGTGTGTTCTCATAGTTCCTGTTATGTCAGCGATCTACAAAGTGTTTTGTCTTTTCTTTTTAGAATCATATCCCCCTGAAGAAGTGCTGATATAGCACGAAATGCATTGGGGTTTTCCATTTCACCTTGTGTTAATTTGACTCCATGAATTCACAATGGATCAGCTTTAAAAATGGATATTTAAAATAAGTGATAACCAGCCTTTTGTCACTATGGATATCGTTTTGGTTGTATCAAAGGAATAAAGCATTTTCAAAAAATCTATGAGCTTCATATGATTTACCCTTATAATTACGCATGCTTTGATGCCATAAGAGTGCTCAGGATAGTTTCTTACTCCTAGTAAGACTTCTCTTGGACTATTTGTGATACACCTTATGGAACCGGAAGGTGTGTTCCTGAGCACCTAGAAATTGTTTTACCTGAATTACTTTTGGAATATTGATTACCTATATTGGAGTGCAGCGGTTTGCTCTTCCTTGTGCTGTTGACCATTGGTGGGCACGGGTCTGCTCAACTATAGATGATTAACACCCAGGGGATCGATTTATCACATTGCCAGATGCAATCGAAAGGCTCAGTTGGGATGGGGGCAATTTCTACAATATGCTAAAATGGGAGCGACCGCACAAAAGATATGACTGGAATTTCCTGAGGCCCCAGGACCCACACAGACATTCATCATATTGTTAGCAATGGCTGGAGGTCGGAGACTCATTACTCACTTATACTGTGCTCTCTGTGCGCACAGACCGCGACCTCCTGTAAGGGTTAAGGGCAAGTGGCACCATTTGTGCATATTCCCCATCACACCAGCATAATACGTTTGAATCCATAGGGGAGTACAAGAAGCTTCAGTGAACTAAATTGCTTCAATATAACTTTGTACACATTACATACCTTTCACCCAAACTCTTGCATGCTATTTGCCCAGTTAGGGAGTCCAGGTGTGCATGCTACGGCTATGCCTTGGAGAATTTTATCCATTTCATGTGGAGTTGTCCTCAAATAATTCCCCACTGGGACAGGACACTGCTCCCTTTGCATAGAGTTATGGGCTAAACTATCCCCAGGATACTCAACAGGTGCCTGTTGGGTCTAGCTCCCATCAAAAGAAAAAGAACTGAGCAGACGGTTCACAAAACTTGGTTTGATGTTAGCTAAATGACACATTGCCAACTGGTGGCTGAACCCCAGACCTCCCATGACAATGTAATGGCTGAGGGATATAATGGAATTGGCCAGAGTGGAAGAAATCCATATGAAAAGGGCTTGCCAAGACCACTGATTGCCAGACGACGTACTCACCTGTGGGTCATGACTGCTGATGATGCTGATACCCCCTCTCATTTGGGAAATTCATTGTGGGGAGAAGGATGGTCTGTGAAAAAGCAACAATGGGACTCTATTCCATGATCTTCTGACCCGAGACAGGGGTGATATGATGGTACAGAGATATACTGAGCAGAGCACGAGGGGGTAGGTTTTTTTGTGTTACAAAATGAATTTAGATTGTTTGCTGGTTATGATGCTATGTTTACTAACTTAAAAAACATTAGACACAAATCATGTCAATACAGATGTGTTGGTTCCCAACTTAAGGGTATTGTTTTTGATGAAAGGATGTGGAGCACTGAGACACTTACTCTACATCTTGAAGTTATGTATCATGTAATATTGTGCTATGTTTTCAAAAAAGCCCATAGGAAATACTTTAAAAAAAGCTTGTAGCACTACTATCACAATATTGTAAATTAGAAAGTTAAAAAAGGGACAACAATATGACAAGCCATGTCCTGATATGCACTGGAGAATGGACCTTCTACGTAGGTGTAATCCAGCAGGCTCCAACTCATCTCCTAGTCTTAGAGAGTCTGCATGTTCTTCTTTAAAATCTGTAGCTCTCTGAAGCATAACCACTCTGATGTAACATTCTTTGAGGAGCACCACTAAATCCCAGGACAGCATCATTTGTCCACTACCTAGGATAAGGCCTCTCTATTTCCCTAGCACCCGACCTCTACTAGGCACTGTGGATAGCCTCTCCAATCTCCTTCTCTCTACTTTGGCATTCTTAGATCACCTACCTTCTTGTGCTTCATCTGACCCTGTGAGGCTCTTTTCTGCTTTGTAGGCAGTTTTGTACTAGATAACTCAGACACATGCATACATGAAAAACAGCTATTTTTGAAAACCTATTTAAACTTGCCATAGCTAAGGAAGGCAAAACATTGTTCTGCTCTACTTGAAGCTGTTGCCAATCCAGAGATGTACACATAGCAAACCATTACCAGGCTTTTTGAATTCCAGGGAGAAATTAATTGTTTTGTGTCAGGATGTATTATGGGTGTACTTAAGGTTGAATTCAGTACTGCAATTTGCTTTTTATTTATTACAACAATACATGTAAATTGTACATGTAGTTGCATAGTGCAATCAATAAGCTTTTAAATTCTTGTCTTTTATATATTGCAGACCAGGCTTCTACAAAGCGTAACTTGCGAAGTACTGGTAGCTCTCCAGCTTCCTGTGAGTAGCTCTCCTGTGTGCTGCTCAGCTGAAAAAATTAGAAGCTTTTATATGCTAAATTAATGAATGCATACCAAAATTGAAAAGCATGTATTTTTCAGAACTCACAATGTGCTGTTATGAAAAAAAGCTTTTACTTGGCTGAATATATTTATAACAAAATTGAAAAGCAGGCATTCAAGACGAAAATATGTGTTTTGTCAGAGCTCATATGATATCTGGAGGAGAATGATTGAATTTTCAAAACAGTTTTAAAGCTTATATATAATTGATAAATCATGTAGCAATGGTGAGACTTATTGTAGATATTATTACATTGATGCAGCGAGAATACCAGCTAGGGCTGTAGGCATTTCAGATTTACAAAACCTATTTTTCACATTGCTTCAGACAACCCTTCCTGATGCACTGAGGTGATCATTGCTGGTAATCTACAGTAGCGGGCCACTAATGTAATCGTGTCTTCTGTGTTCACTATTACAACACTAACAATATTAGTACTATTATTAGTTTATTTGCATAGTTACCAAAAACCGTTACACTACAATAAGACAATCAATTAAATCCTTAGGGCACTTGATAATGAAATGCAATCCAGATAACTCATCATAAAAACATTCTGTTGATTGCTTCAGTGTGTTTAAAAGAATCAGTGTTGCCAGCTAAGAACCCAGGTCTTACCATGCAGTCTTGACGCCAAAACGGATTATAAATTGCTCTTAGTGCGAAAGTGCGTAGAGTGGGGTTTTAAAGTGCTAATCTCGTGTTTTGTCCTGGCATACTTTCCTCAGGCTGTGTGGAGTTGGTCAGGGCTGGGTGTGATGTATGGAACTGCCTCCCACTAAGAGTGCAGACTGCATGATAAGTAGGTTGGGTAAAATAAATTTGCTGCAGGTTTGGTGAAGTCCCAGTACATTAAGGGGAAGCAGTTTACAGTCTAAAAGATGCACAGGGTTATAATTTGTGCATAGTACGTGTTTGAAAAAGTCAAATTGGAGCCTCTTCTTATGTTTCCTTGCTTGGTAGTGTTGTACTGTGGTCACTAGATGGATATAATGCATCGTGAGTCTCAATGCTGACTACATGGATAACTGTATTTGTTCCACAGAGAGATTCCCTAAGGCGGAGACTTGTTCGTTGTTTGCCATTTTTATCCCAACAATCTCAGAGATTTCACCAGGCAGCAATTCAACTGTGGATGATCAGGGGCAAAGCAAGCAGCACAGCTTGTCCCTGAATGCAGATACCTTGTTGATTTAAATGAGGATTTAGTAGTTGTTTCCTTTCTTCCATGAGATCTTTGCATATGCATAGGAGATGTATCTGTGTGCAATTTGATTGAGAGAATACACAAGAAAATCAGGACTAAGAAGCATCTGCCCACACAAAAATCTATTTGAACCTGGCTTAGCATGTTGAGGTTTTATAGCTTGGAAGACAAATATGCTAGAGTATTTCCAAAAAGAAGTAAATTTCATTCTAGAAATTATTCTGTATTTTCTTGTAGCAGTCATTTTAAAATTGAGACTCAAACTAGACCCTTCTGCTGAGCTGAATGTAATAAACACCAAATATTTAATCGAGATTCCATTTTCGTTTTTAAAGTTGTTTTTAGGTAATGATGAAACAAAAGGGTGTTTCAAAAAACGTAACATATTTTGAGTTACATAATAGCAGCAATAGATCAGGTGTACACAACATTCACCACCAGAAGCAAATCACCTCCATTAGAAAAGTATCATGTACTGTCTCAATCCAACTTGTAGACGCAGTAGAATTAATACCTATTTTGAGGGATATTATTGTGTTAAGACACAGGTTACCCGATACTCCTGTGTCAATGTAACACCAATGGATGTTGACAATACTACAAAAATACCAGAAAATATTTTTTAAAACTTTATGGTTATTCAGACAAAAAGAGAAATGCTATTCTAGCATTCTCTTAGAAAAGTAGACAGGTACTAAGACGCGTGCATGCATTGCATAATGCAATTAAGCCCGTATTTGAAAAGCAAAAACATTGGACATGGCACTGAAACCATGTTAGATTGAGAGACCAAGGGGTTATGGCTTGCGCGCCGAGGAGGGATGACGGCTCTCCCGTGAGCTCCGTAGAGCTACGGAACTTCCAGCGATTTATGGACCTCTCTTCGCAACCCTAGGAGCCTGCATTCCGAATTCCTTGTCGGCGGAACATGGTCCGCGACTATTGGAGGCAGCATTTGCGGGTTTCCTTCTGTTTTTACGGCTTTCACGACCTTCGGTGATTTCCTAATACTTTGGGACGCGGGCGGCCGCTATTTTGAGCCGCTGAGCTGTGGTAAATAAATAAATAATTACCGGTACTATTTTTCTATGCATTAACTGAAAAGGATAGCTCAATAAATAAGAGGCAGAATCCGTGGTATCTGAGTCATACGGGCTTTAATTAAGTGGCTCGAGCCAATGGACCATCGGGTTCCATCACCTAAAAGGTTCAGGAAGGGACAATCTCAGGAAAAGAGGGACAGCTAATGTCTCATTAACATCATACAGTATATATAGTATAACAGTACAATTGCATTGAATACAGTAGGCGTAACAAGTGAAAAGAAGAAGATAAGAACATATGGGCATGAAAAGAAGGCGTGCACAGGGCGTGCACGAAGGTGTGTGATGTAGATGTGACAAAAGTGTCATAAGTGGGTGGATACATGGAGGGGGCTTCATGGGCAGCTGGAACCTTTAACCTACTGGTGCGCGCAAACGAGTCATGACGTGTAACTGGGGAGAGCTGGGGGCTCTGACTCCTAGCACTAGAAGAGGAGACTAAAGTCTGGGATGTCAGAACGACCTGTACCTATAGCATATCTGATATCTTGTGTTTGGAGTACATGTTGCTTGAATCTAAAAGTCATCAGGGCAAAGGCTACTTGTCACTAAGGCTAGTGCATGCATATATCTCTTCATGTATTGCGTGTGCTATGGATCTTCTATGGATACTAATTCAGTAATTCGCTTGCATGGAGACAGGAAGACTAGACTATAGATGAAGATGTTTATGCGGTTCGTTAGCTAGGAATGTGAAGCCGGGGAGCTGAACAGATAACTGTAGGCATAACATATTCTTGGCAGGCAGGCAGACTAGGCCGGGCACCGCGCTGCTTGGCAAGAAGTAAGTGAAGGGTCAGGGATGCGGGCGGGGCTGCATCTCTCCCCGGAGTGGTTCAGGAGACTTGAAGCTTGAATCTGGTGTCCGGGCCCTGTGAGGCCTAGAAACGGGTGCAACTCGATGATTTATCGAGCACAATGTAAAGACGTTGGCAACATAGGCCTAAAAGCCTAATTCACGTTGCTTTCAGGAGGACTGGATAACTGACATAATAACCTTGGACGCAACTGTAAATGCGTCTTTATTCGGTCATGGGGGGGGGGAAATATGCATAGCGATCATGCACATATAACATATGATGGGGAACACGTAGGGACACACAACAGGGCAAAATTCAATTTTCCTTATTCCCTCCTTGTTCCCTACGTTTCCTTCAGGAAACATCAATATTCATGATACCATCTATCTGTTCATACAGCATCATTTGCTCGTCTTTTATCCGCTGAGAATGGGACTTTGGACGTGGAATACAAGATTTAGCGCACAAGCCGCAAATCGCAGGGCCACATTGTAAACAGAGACAACAACTGAATATGATCATTACTACTACTCCTAGGAATGACAGTACTTTCCATCCCCAGGCAGATATTATACTCCAGAGCCAGCCGGACCAAGTCCAGGTGCCTGGATTCTGGTGTAACTGATGGGCTATTTCATGAAGTCTAGTTATTGCTGAATACACAGACGGTGCGTTATTAGGAATGAAAATGCAACAACTAGATCCGATGACTCTACAAGCTCCGCCCCTATCGGCCAGTATGACGTCAAGAACAAGGTTGGTTCTGAAGAACAACAAATCTCATAGCAGACTGCTCTTCTGTTAAGTTACCTAGGGCGGAGGTAGTCTCATTCACTACTGCTTCAAGGGTTCTGGTTAACCTGCGTATTAATTTACTATCCTGGATAGGACCTATGAAGAAAAAGAAACCTTTATTGAAATCCGTATATTGTTCTAATGCAGTTTCAGTTTGATCGACAATTGGGGACTCGATCTCCCTTCTATGTCTGACGTGTACTAGATGTGTATTTCGTTGATAATCGGATGGGGCTAGGAAAACTGGTGGCAGTAGGAAGGCAATGTAACATGTTCCATCCCAATCTAGGGGCAAACGTACATATGCGGTCTGACCACATATAAAATAGGAATGACGTGAGGCTTTGAAAGTAGATCTCCCACTGTCACTGTACTCGACCACAGTAGTACAATCACTGTGTCCTAGGTGTACTGAACCATTCTTTCTGACACATAATTCGCCTTTCACTGGTAGAACTGTTATAGAAGGCAAATCTGGAGTGGTCTCGGACTGAACATTCAAAACCATGAGGTTAGAGGAAAAGTTACCTAGATCATATACTTCATTTTCTAGATCTAACCCCGTCCTATGGGAAAGACCTTCCTTGTCTGGGAAACATGTTCTATTCAGGAGGGACTTATCGTCTAAGGATGATGTTAACGTAAACCATGCTCCACACGAACCATTGTGTGAAAACGGATAGGGAAAGAGTGGCAGAACTCCCTTCGGTGTCTGGTAAGGGGGAAGTCGACCACACACCCAGCAATTAGTGGCATTACTGGTCTGGTGTGAATAGTGTAACATACGAATAAAAGTATTGTTGCGCATTGCAAGTCGATAGGATAACTCGTGAGGGGGTAGTTCACTAAATGTGTGCTCTACTGTACCATTAGAGGAAAAATGTACATGTGAACCAAGAGGAGGAAAAAATACATGTAGCATATAACTTATGCATGTGATCGTAAGACTCAGAAATAACATAAACAATAATGTAACAATACATCTGCTTCTCAGACTTTTACAGTATCTCATTTTCTTGGAGTTTCGTCTATCTCTCTCACTATGTGGGTCTATCTTATACATGTCAGGAACCTGTCTAACCGCTTCACCCGAGAGGGACTTAAACAATTAAACGCTGTCTGACTTGCTAGACCTCAACTTAAGTTTATACTCCTGCTGCGGAGTTTTCTCTAACAGGGGAAGTTTAGAGTCAGTATCGGGGCAGTCCTTGAAAAAAGTCTTTGGACGCAGTCCATGGAAACGCTTGATGTGACTGGGGTGAAGCCAGCCTTTTCGTCCTTCCAGCTTTACGGCGGTCCTTGTGGTCATCAGAACAAGTTTCGGCTCCTTCCAGCGGGGCTCCAGAGGGCTTGAACGATCAAAGTTACGGACGAGAACAAGGTCTCCTGGAATGACCTCGTGCGGTTTCACCTGGGTGTTGTCTGGAAAGGCAGCCGCGACCTGTGAACGACAAGAGAGTAGTGCAGACATCAAGGAAGCTAGGTAATCTGTCAGCATATTAATGTCAACATCGGTTATTTTACGTGGCATAGGTGTACCCCACATGTTTGGGGGACGACCAAACACTACTTCGTACGGTGACAGACCAGATCGGGAGTGAGCGACCATTCTCATATAGAAGAGGGCAACCGGCAGGGCTACCATCCAATCTACACCTTTTTCTGCACAGACCTTCGCTATTCGTATTTTCAGAGTTTGGTTATGTCTCTCGACGAGGCCAGCTGCCTCGGGGTGTCGTACGCAGTGGAACTTCCACTGGTACCCTAACAGAAGTGATACTTGCTTCATGAGTTCGGACGAGAATGGCTGTCCGTTATCTGAATACACGACCCGAGGTAAACCATAGCGAGGGAAAAACTCACGAACCAACTGCTTGGCAGTGGTCGCGGCAGTGTAATCTGGAACTGGATATGCTTCTGTCCATCTGGACAAAGCGCATACAACTACGAGGACATACTTGAAACCTCGGCATCGATCCATCTGGATATAATCCATCTGGAGGACTTCAAAAGGGTGGTCAGGAGGATGGAATCCACCTTGTTCCACGGGAACACCTTTACCTGGATTGAACTGACAACAGATCATGCAGGTACGCACTTTCTGCTTCGCTGCTGCTCGTAAATGCTTGTTAAACCAGAGATTCTGGATGCTGTCTAACATGGCTTTTTCTCCTAAATGTGCTGGACTATGTGCTGTATTAATGATGACTTGAACCATAGAGTCGGGGAGAAATCATGTGGCTTTTCCCTTCGTCAACCATCCCTGATCTGTCTGGACCCCTCCTTGTTCAGACCATTTCTTGATTTCATCTTGAGTAGCATGTGTTTGTATGTCTAGTACGTCTTGTGTAGGGTCCTTAACTGTCATACAAGTCGTCTTGACTGGGACGTCTGTCTTTGTCGTGTCAACTGGAATGTCTGAAGTCTGAGCTGTAAGCTTGGCTGTTCGATCTGCCAGATCGTTACCCTGGGAAATAGTGTCAGTGGCTTTCGTATGTGCCTTGCACTTCATAATGGCTATAGCTGTAGGTAAATGTATTGCTGCTAACAGAGCTTGAATGAGGGGGCCATACTGAATCTTGGCTCCATGAGAGGTCATGAAACCTCTTTCTTGCCAGAGGACTCCAAAGTCGTGTACGACTCCGAATGCATAACGTGAATCTGTATATATGTTTACTTTCAGATTCTTGGCTCGTATGCAGGCTTGGGTCAGAGCGATGAGCTCTGCTGCTTGAGCAGACAGGGTGTCAATACGATGTGTTTCTATAACTTCAGTTTCAGTAGTCACTGCATACGCAGCTACTAATTCTCCTGTACTTGTTCTCATACATGAACCATCCACATAAAGTGTCAGGTCTGGGTCAGGTAATGCAATGTCCGTCAAGTCTTGTCTTGGCTTTGTCATGGTGTTAATAACTTCCACACAGTCATGTGTGGCAGGGTTTGATGTAATCGAGGGTAACAGTGTAGCAGGATTTAATATGTTGCAGCGTCTGATTTCTATGTGTGGCTGGAACAGTGTCAGTTCATATCCTGTTAATCGTGCAATTGTCAGGTGCTGAGTCTGTGTTCGGTTTAAAAGAACTTCCACGGAGTGTGGAACCTGTACTGTCAGGGAGTGTCCTAACACTATGGAATCACTTTGTCTAATAGCTAGAGCTGTGGCTGCAACTGATTTGAGGCACGCAGGCAAAGCCTGGGCTACTGGATCTAATGTGCTAGAAAAATAAGCACAAGGATTGTGTTGTCCTGCTTGATCTTGTGTGAGAACAGATAATGCTGTACCATCACGTTCAGTGACAAAAAGTGTAAAAGGCTTGCTGTAGTTTGGTGTCGCTAACACAGGTGCATTACATAAAGCTTTCTTTAACTCATTAAAAACAAGTGTATGTTCCTGGGTCCAAGGGAGGACAGTCGATGTCGCTGCCTCCTGCGTTGTTAACTGTATCAGTGGCTTGGCTAGATATGCATACTGAGGAATCCATTGTCTGCAGTAGGAAGTGAGGCCGATAAAAGCTCGTACCTCCTTCTGTGTCTTGGGCTGTGGAAGATGTGCAATTAACTGGATACGGTCAGGTGTCAACTGTCTACCCCTCTTGGACAGCAAGTGTCCAAGGTATACCACTTGCTGGACACAGAATTGCAGTTTGGAAGGGGACACCTTGTGCCCCATTTCTGCCAGAAAATACAAGACTGTCAGTGACGCATGTTCGCAGTCACGTTCTGTACGGGCTGTGATCAATAGATCATCGACATACTGGAGCAGGGCAGTGTCAGTTGGCATGTGAATACTGTCTAGTTGTCGTTTCAGTGCTTGACTGTAAATACTAGGACTTTCTGTGAAACCTTGAGGTGCACGTGTGAATTTATAGCTACGTCCATTTAAACAGAATCCGAAAAGGAACTGGCTGTCTGGATGGATGGGGACACTAAAGAAAGCGTTCTTGAGATCAATAACAGTAAAGAACGTAGCTTCGGAATCAATGGCAGTCAGTAGGGAAGAGATATCTGGAACTACCGGGTACTGGGGTATGATACATTTATTAAGCTCTCGAAGGTCAATTACTAATCGATAAACTGGAGGTGCATTTGGGTCAGTACGTTTAAGAATCGGAATGATAGGAGAATTACATACATTGGAGTCAGTTTCTACAACCACTCCTTGAGCAATGAGCTTGTCAATAATTTTCGATAAGGCTGCTACAGCCTCAGGTGGCAACTTGTATTGTCGGATTCGGGGTAATACAACACCTTGCTTCAGAGTGACACGATATGGTGTAATGTGCATACAACCTACATCAGTTGGACCTTGCGCCCATAAATGCTGTGGTACATTCAGTAATCTTGGATCAAAATCTCTTAACACATAATGTCCTTTAAAATCACGTAAAACAATCTCACTCCTTCCGGAGAACAACATATTACGGCACCTAATTCTTTCAATGTTTTAATACCAAGTAAGTTTTCAGGACATGATTTCGTAAGTAACAAATCTGTAGTTCGGGACAATGGTCCAACTTCTAGGGAAAGTGGTTTCGATATTTCGTTAACAATAGGCTTTCCTGAAAATCCCAGGGAAACATTTCTTGAGCCTGAGAGTGGAGCCCCTGGAACCTCGTCATGACTGATGGTAGTCCTACTTGCCCCTGTATCAATCAGAAATTTTCTGTCTTTCCCTAATACTTGACTGTGTACATAGGGATCCTCTTGATCTACAGGAACCTCGATGAGAGGCAAGCCAACCTCCCTCTCTAGGCTGTTTCATGAATACTGCTGATATTCTGGATAATCTGACTGTGCATACTGGTACATCTGCTGTGTAACGTGTTATGTGGCAGCTATAGGCTGCGGTACTGTAACTGTCTGTTGTGCATTCTGCGGTGGTTGCGTATTCTGCGGAACCTGTTCCTGTCTAGGAGGACGCGGTCTCTCTTTCGTCTTACCAGTAGCTATGTTGTGTTTCAGAACTGCACATTCGTTTATATAGTGACCTGGCTGTTTACAGTAATTGCATGTCCCTTTAACGGGAGCTGCAGAATGACTAGTTTGATTCGTACCCCTCTTTTATCTGCTGGAACAGACTGTGCAACTAGTACTTTCATTTTCGTGTCTTTCATACGTCTCCTTTCGTGTTCTTGCTCTTCCCTAATTCGATTCTGGTGGTACTGTAGCATCTGTAGCATTTGGGACGGGGTATTAGCTTGCCAGGTACTCTCGACTTTCAGTACTCTATTCTTAACTTGTGATAAAGAATTCTCAACTAGTTTGGTAACAAAAAGATGTGGATATGACTCACTACTTGTTTTCAAGCCGCTATTAATAATTAAACATTTCTCAAATCTGGAATAAAAATCACTAGTGTCTTCGTCTTGTTTCTGTTTACAGGCTGAGATGGCATCCCAGTCTTCCTTTTTCGTGGCTAGTAATCTTGGCAAGACTTGTATTAACAACTCGGGCAATGCTTTGGCTTTTTCCCGGAGACCGGTACCAGGTACTCGTGTGTTATCTTCATTCTCTAATGCTGTCCAGTCAATATTTTTCTCTCCCACCTCCCATTCTTTTTCCTTGAGTTTTTCATATATACCCGCAGGCAACAGGACCTTTAACATTTTAATGATATCAGGATACGTGTATTCTCCCATACGGAGCATGTCTTTTAATTCACGGTGGAACCCTGCTGGATCTTTATCGTGACAGGGCACTAACTTTTTCATTTCTAGTAGTTCTATTTTCGTTAAAGGGGTGTAAACAAATACTCGTTCAAGTTCACCCCCCGTTCCTTTAACAGGATGCACTTCTCGCAAAGGATTCTGTCTGTCTATGTAAAATGTCTTCCCTACTGGGGGTGGAACAGGAACAAAATGCGGAGTCAGGAATGCTCTGTATTTGTGGCGTTGCTCTAAAATGACATTAATCAAATCGGTACCTAGGCCTTTCCATCGGTTTAGGAGTAACTCGTCCAGTACATTATATAAGGGACCTGGATCAGAATGCTGACTTTCGTACAGTGTAATGAGGTGTTGGATCATGTACATACCCACCAATCGCTGTTCGTCCGGTGAAAGATTCAGAAACATATGGGCCACTATTTCGTCTCTAAATGCGCTAGAATCACTAGTCCATTGGACTGCTAATCGGGCTAGTTCCTGTTCATGCATGGTACTAAGCTCACTATAACCTATTCTCTGTTTCAGAACTCTATCGGTAGCTTGGAATAAATGCTCAAGAGAACACTGTTCTGGTACGGGAGGAAGAAAAGCTTTCTTGCATTCTAGGCGTGTGTGTCTGTCAAAAGGTCTCGTCCTACCTACGTACGCTATTCTGTTTGGATTCTCGGTATCTATATCTTCGTCTGAAGTATCGTTCTCTTTCTCGGCTACTCTCATTGCTTTCTCCCTTTCGTGTATGTCTAGAATTTCTTTACGAATCTTTCTGTACATGGTTTCTATACAATTTTGTTTACTGTGTTTTCCTTCTGCTATATTGTCACTCCATCTTGTCAGGACTTTCATCTCATCTTTGTTTTTATCAGGATGATCTTGTTCTCTTATTAAACAATTTATCAAAAACTGCAAAATCATACTTTGAATCTCGACTTTCCTGTGTGCCATAGCCTCGTGAATACTTTCTGGTTTCTCCCCTGTTCGGATGAAATGATATATTCTGTCTAAATGTTCCTTCATATCTGGCATGGTAGCCAAAAAGTTTGCAACTCGTCGTAAACGTACGGAGTATAATATCATGTGATCTTCGCCTGGCACTGGATCATATCTACAATCAGTAAGGTACTTCTTGAGGGCTTCGTATGTAGCCACTTTTGGCGTACGCTGTAATGCTGCGTCTCTCAGCGTCAGTCGTTTTGCTTGAGGCGGGGTGATAGGAATACCTCCCCCTGCTCCTCCTGAACTAGTATCGTCAATTAATACTGAATGTGCAGCTGCTGGTAATGTGACTGGTAAAGTAGGCGTACGTGATGTGGGTTGGTCCTGGGGTACTGGCGGATTAAAAGGATTCCCGGGACCAATGACTGGAGGAACAGGAATTACGTTATTAACAGGGTTTTGAGGTTGAACATGCGGGTTGGATCCGGATTTGCATATTCTGGGACAGTATCGTCTAAATAGGAAGAAAGGAAAATTTCAGCTGCGGTCGGTTTATGACGTAGCTTAGTCGGGACCAATGGTGGCGGTAAATTACAGGGTGTTTCCGGGGTCGCCTTAGGCAAACCCTCGGCAAAAAGGGGATACATGCCTTTAATAAGGGCATTTCTTTGTCTGTCTGACTGTTCTGCTCTAACTCGTTCACCTTCTTCTAGTAGTTCCCTTTCTTGGGCTTTTTCTGAAGATTCCCTACTTAGTTCTGCTTTTCTGAATTCTTTTTCTGTTCTTTTATGCGATTCTTTACGCCACAATTCTATGGCATCTTTCTGGGATTGTCTGGCTTTCTTTTTCCATAATGCTTCCTCTACTCTCATGATGCACTCGGCATCCCAAGTTCCTGAAACAGGCCATCTATATTTCTCTTCTAGATGCTTGGTATAATCTACCCATAAGTCTAAGTACAATATGGCATCTAAGCCATGTTTATGATACATGAAATGTCCGGGACTGTCCCTGGGAGGGACAGGAACTGATTCTTCGAGTAACGCTTTTCTGGTTTTTATCTGACGTAACTTTGAAAACAGAGGCATATTTGAACGTGCTTGAACTTGAACACAATACACAATGAACACAGTAATGCAATAGCAAAACAAATCACTCATACCACGACATCAAAAACACATTAAAAACAGTTCGAACAGATACTACCTAGCACATTGAAAACATAATACATCGAAAACATAATACTGGAACTTCTCGAGAGTTTAGACTAGAAAAACAGAATTACTGGAATTACTGGATGCACTGCTAAAACAGTACAGAACATACCGGTCTCCTAAAGAGACACGTCATACCGTATCCACCTAGGTGAACACGTCGGACCGGATCTGTGTACCCAAACCCGTCGGACCGGGCACAAATTAATGAACCCGTCTAGATGCGTTCCCAGCAATGGTACTCACCGGGAAGCAAAACTGAAGGCCTCGGAAACTCGACTGGACTGGACTGCTACGACGTCTGGTTACTACGCACTACGCATGCGCCTCGGGCTTCGGAAACAGGTGGGCCTCAGGATACCTCGGACCCTGCTCTCTCAGCTTGGGCTCTGGTCGGGACGTTCCGCCTTCCTCACCGCCTCGTCTGGATGCCGGACCGCAGTCTCCGTCTCCTCCGTGGGCCTGAGGGAGATTTGAGCAGGAAAACCTGCAGGTGCACAGTAGGGGTCCGTCACGGCTGTAGAAGGGTCAGGGGGCCTGCGTTACATCGCCGGCGCGTGGGGAAGGGGCTCGTTCCTGTTCGGGCGCCATTATGTGGTAAATAAATAAATAATTACCGGTACTATTTTTCTATGCATTAACTGAAAAGGATAGCTCAATAAATAAGAGGCAGAATCCGTGGTATCTGAGTCATACGGGCTTTAATTAAGTGGCTCGAGCCAACGGACCATCGGGTTCCATCACTTAAAAGGTTCAGGAAGGGACAATCTCAGGAAAAGAGGGACAGCTAATGTCTCATTAACATCATACAGTATATATCGTAAAACAGTACAATTGCATTGAATACAGTAGGCGTAACAAGTGAAAAGAAGAAGATAAGAACATATGAGCGTGAAAAGAAGGCGTACACAGGGCGTGCACGAAGGTGTGTGATGTAGACGTCACAAAAGTGTCATAAGTGGGTGGATACATGGAGGGGGCTTCATGGGCAGCTGGAACCTTTAACCTACTGGTGCGCGCAAACGAGTGATGACGTGTAACTGGGGAGAGCTGGGGGCTCAGACTCCTAGCACTAGAAGAGGAGACTAAAGTCTGGGATGTCAGAACGACCTGTACCTATAGCATATCTGATATCTTGTGTTTGGAGTACATGTTGCTTGAATCTAAAAGTCATCAGGGCAAAGGCTACTTGTCACTAAGGCTAGTGCATGCATATATCTCTTCATGTATTGCGTGTGCTATGGATCTTCTATGGATACTAATTCAGTAATTCGCTTGCATGGAGACAGGAAGACTAGACTATAGATGAAGATGTTTATGCGGTTCGTTAGCTAGGAATGTGAAGCCGGGGAGCTGAACAGATAACTGTAGGCATAACATATTCTTGGCAGGCAGGCAGACTAGGCCGGGCACCGCGCTGCTTGGCAGGAAGTAAGTGAAGGGTCAGGGATGCGGGCGGGGCTGCATCTCTCCCCGGAGTGGTTCAGGAGACTTGAAGCTTGAATCTGGTGTCCGGGCCCTGTGAGGCCTAGAAACGGGTGCAACTCGATGATTTATCGAGCACAATGTAAAGACGTTGGCAACATAGGCCTAAAAGCCTAATTCACGTTGCTTTCAGGAGGACTGGATAACTGACATAATAACCTTGGACGCAACTGTAAATGCGTCTTTATTCGGTCATGGGGGGGAAATATGCATAGCGATCATGCACATATAACATATGATGGGGAACACGTAGGGACACACAACAGGGCAAAATTCAATTTTCCTCAGAGCCCGCGTCTTTCCTCACACACTGAAGCACCTCTCGTTGCCATTATGCCAGCATCTGCATCGCATTACCACCCTCTCTTCACCAACTTTAAAGGTATGGCCTAATTCGTGTATTTGCAGCTGTTTTTGTACTGGCATGTTTTCTCTCAGCTGCCTCGATTTTTGTATTCCTGTGAGGTAACGGCCGCAATTTTAATTCTTGACAAGGAGAATTGCTTATCACTGAGTGCTTCTGCTACCATGCTCTGCTCTCTCCTCATTGGCGCAAATACACTGCTATTTGAATAAGTGTTTGCCATTATGTAACTGCGTTCATTATATGAATATTTTCCCATCCTAATTTGCTGCAGAGATTGGTCTTCTTAATTGTCCCTACATTGCCAGATGTGGTAGTGTCTGATGCCTTCATCCTATTTCGGAGCTATTATTTTGTGGTTTACATTGTCAATTTTTATAAGAGCCTCTCTGTAGTTACTTTGTTGATATATTTTTGACCTTTTTGAGCCTTACCTGATTTCATTGCCTCAGTATTTTTTGTGAGTGTTTTGCCTCTATTCAGCACTCCCGTTCTTTCCTTAATTTTGGTGTGCTCTGACGTTGTCACAATGGCTCATGACACAAGAAATATAAAGTCTTCTCACACCGGAACAAAGCCTAAGCGTCTTAAAAATGATCCGCCTTCCCCTATTCATACGTCTCCAAATCCAGTTCTGAATTTCATCTTAGAGGAGGTACGGGGTCTCCAACCTTTCATGTCTGCCACTAATGAAAAACTCAAGCAAATTGAAGAAAGATGGGTCATTATGGAAGGCAAGGTTTTGAATTTAGAACAACGTGTCAGTGATATTCAGGATGTCTCCTCTAAGATACCTCTACTGGAAAAAGAGATTCAAAAGCTAAAACTTCATACTGAGGATCTTGAAAATCGCAATCGTAGGAATAACCTACGTATTTATGGTGTTCCGGAGAATTTGGAGGGGTCTGACATGGTGTCCTTCCTACGAAAATTTCTACATGAACTTTTAGATCTTCAACCTGCGTCTCATCCTCTTAACATCCAGAGGGCTCACCGTTTAGGTCGTCTTAACTCCAATGCGTCTAAACCTCGTGGTATTATCATTCTATTCCTTGAATTTACTGAATTAATGAATGTTCTGAAGGCTGCTAGACTCAAACAACGTGTCATATGGTCTGGGTATAACATTTTTATTTCTCAAGACCTTTCGAATGCAACGAATGCTCGGCGCAAGGAGTTTTTTAATCTTCCCCCTTAAATGAGACAGTTGAACATCTAATATGGTATCCTCCATCCATGTTTTTGCAAGATCACACATAATGGCCGTACCCGTTTGTTTGATGATCCTCAGAAGCTCCACAAATATCTACAAAGTGTTTCCTCACCCAGCATGGACACAAATATTTAATATTTTTCTTCCTCTTGACTGTACTAATTTTGCTGATGTGTTCACTATGGGTCCGCTAAGTTTTCCCTCTCTGTGTCATTCTTTTCTTGAGGTTCTGTCTTTTCAACCTTTTTTCTAACTCTTTCTCTTCCCTCTCTGCTCTTCTGTTGCTCGCTGGGGTCCGTGTCCTCTTTGGCGTCTCCTCGTTCCAGATGTCTTGGTCTTTTCTTTATTTTCAGACCAGGCATTTTTGCTTTGATCTGTCTACTCATTTCTTCCTTCTTATCTATCTCCTTTCTCTTTTCTCCCTAACTTGCTTCTTCCTTTTCTGTATTCCTTTCACAGTTCGTGTACTCTTCTACTATCCTTTCCTTGTACACTCTCTCTTTTCTTTATGGTTCCTGTATTTCGTGTTGTTGTCCACTATGAATTTGGGCACATTTAGTCCTATCAATGTGAATGTGTTGGGTATTTTATTCATATGTAATGTATTTGTTTACTGTGTTCTTTCTTGTAGCTGTTCTCCTGCAGTGTGTCTACTCCAAGTGTATCCCCTCTTCCTTACCTTCCATCATGTGTAATTTTGTTACGTGGAACATTCGAGGTCTTGGACATCCTGCCAAGCGTCAAAAGGTATTGTCTCATTTATCTAAACTCAATTCGCAAATAGTTTTTCTCCAGGAGACCCATTGTACTGATGTGGAATCAGCTAAACTAAAAAGACAATGGGTGGGTCAAGTTGTATTCTCTCCTGCTATTAACAAAAAAGGGGGTGTTGCTATCTTGTTTCATAAAGGATTGTCTGTTCAAATTATCTCTTCTCAAACTGATGATGAGGGTCGTTGGGTAATGGCTAAGGTTGTGATCCAGAATAAGACATTGGTTTTATTTAACATTTATGGTCCTGTTCGCCCTGACCCCAAATTTTGGAATGATGTTAAAATTCTTATCTCCCCAATCGATTGTCCAAATATTGTAAATTGCTGGTGATTTTAACCTGTGGCTAGATCCTTTTTCCGATAGACTCTCCTCGAGTAAATTACATCCTGACAAATCCCATAAATGTTTCCAATCTGCCATTGCCTCTCGTCCCATCTATGATGTATGGAAAACATGCAACCCTGATTCCCTTAAATAAACTTTTTTTTCAAATGTTTACCATACCCGCTCCAGGATTGACTACATTTTGGTCAGTAAATCTTTACTCCCCTCCATTCAAAAATCCTAAATTCTTTCTATTTTTATTTCTGACCATGCACCTGTTCATGCATTCCTTGACCTTACCCTTATCTCTTCAAAATTCAGTTGTTGGAAATTCAATACATTTTAACTGACTGATAATGTTTTTGTAAAAGAAGTTACTGCATTAATTAATGAGTTTTTCATTATTAACAACACGCCGGGCACCTCTATCCCTAATAATTGGGATGCTTTTAATGCGGCCCTACGAGCCTTCATTATATCCCATGTCTCTAATGAGAAGAAACTTAATAGAACTAAATATGAAGACCAACTTAAGAATATCAAACGGCTTGAACACTTGTATTTCTCCTCCAAGTCTACTGATGCCCTTCAGAACCTAATAAAAGCAAAAACTGAATTAAATAAAATTGCTACAGTTGAAGCATGTAATACCTTGCTCAAAGTCAAATCTAAATTCCACAGGGGCCAAAACAAGGCTGGTAAAATGTTGGCAAATTATTTAAAAATAAAATCTGAACGTAAAACTGTAGGCCCTATTCTTAATGAATCTATCAATAAACTGGTTACGTCCGATGAAGACATTGCAGAAGTTTTTCATAATTATTATCAAGCTCTTTATACCGATGATACACACCCTTCTGCACAAAACTTAAAGTCTTTTTTTGATGGTCTTCCCTCACCTCCGTCACTTCCTGATGAATTTGACCAGTTAGAGAAAGATATTACTCTTCAAGAAGTTCTTCGGGCTATCAATTCTCTCAAAAAATCAAAGGTACCAGGACCTGACGGAATGCCTATTGAGTTTTACTCTGCATTTCATGCCATTTTTGTACCAAAATTACTGCAACTTTTTAATTCCTTTAATGCTGACGCTAAGGCTTCTGGATCCTTCATGGATGCTCTAATTATCATAATTCCCAAACCTGACAAAGATCACGCCCAATGTAAATATTATCGTCCTATATCCCTGATTAATTATGATTGTAACATTTTTGCTAAAATTCTAGCTTCCCGTCTGGATTCTCTTATTCCGCTTTTGATTAAAACTGACCAAGTTGGTTTTGTGAAAGGCAGACTAGCAGCAGATAATGCTCGTATGTTTTCTAATATTATATCTCACAGTAAAAATTTCAAAGCCCCACTAGCAGCCCTATCTTTGGATGCTGAGAAAGCCTTCAATTGTATCAATTGGCAATTTATGTTTCGTACCTTATATTGGTTTGGTTTTGGGCCCGCTTTTATTTCCCTAGTTAAGCTCCTATACTCTTCTCCCCAAACCAGTATTTGTGTTAATAACCAGTTTTCTAGATTTTTTTTCTTATCTAGGGGTACAAGACAAGGCTGTCCTCTTTCCCCGTTGTTGTTCATCCTTTGTCTTGAACCTTTTTTGTAACGAATCCGAACTAACCCTAACGTTAATGGTTTTAAACTCACCTCCATTGAAACAAAAATATCTGCATATGCTGATGACATCTTGGTTTATATGGCTAACCCTGTCACCTCTCTCCCTCCTTTTTTGGACGAAGTTCGCTTATATTCCTCCATTTCATGCTACAAACTTAACTTATCTAAAACAGAAGTTTTACCTTTAAATTCCGTCTGTTATCAATACATGTTTAACTCTACTGATTTCACATGGTGCCCTTCTAAAATTAAATACCTTGGCATTTGGTTTTCTTCCTCCCTTGCTGACACACTCAAACTTACGTTTTCCTCCCTTACACAGAAAATCCAATCCCTCCTCCACATTTGGTCTCCTTTATTTTTGTCATGGTGGGGTAGACTTGATACTATAAAAATGATGATCACGCCACATCTACTTTATACTGTTTCTATGCTTCCTATAAAAATACCTAATTCATATTTACCTAGGAGTAAGACTTTGTAATAATTTGAGTTGGTCTGCCCATATTACTAAAATGGTTTTAAACCTTAAAAGGGTGGCAGGAGTGATTCTCAAAAACCAGCGACGTTCTATTAGCAGACCCATAGCCCCTACCCTGGCAGTGTACGAAGGGAAAGCACTGGCGGCGGCAGTTTATGGTTCAGAACTTTGGGGTGCGGAAAATACAAAAGCTTTAAAAGTGGCGGAAAATAAGTTTATTAGAAATATGGTTTCGCTACCTTTATCGTCCCCCTTGAAACCCTTATTTTTAGACCTGGGCAAAAAATCAATAGTAGATCTGGTGCAAATTCGCCCCTTGTTATTTTGGGTTCGTCTTAGAAGGACCCCAGAACTCTCTAACTATGCCATGGTTTTGGATGAGTTGATTGGTTTGAATGTAGCCAACAAAATCAAATGGTTGAATAATCTAAAGAGGCTCGTGAAAGCCATAGGTTTGGAGGAGAGTTGGATCTCTCAAATGCCACCCCCAAAAACAATTGTAAAGAAATTATATTGGGATTGGGTTGTTGCAAAAGATCTTAGGAACCAAAATTGGGGCCACTTAACCAACTCCTTCCTTGAACATAAGCCCCTTGGAAAATTGGAGCCCTTTTTGGACTTTATCCAGGTCCCTCGAGATAGAACTTTGTTTCTGGAATTCAGATACGGCATTTTACCTCTTAACACATTCAAAGAAGGTTGGAAGGGATATAGCGGTACAGGGGTTAAATGTCCAGGTTGTCCCTGCCCGAAAGAATCATTAGGACACTTCCTATTTGCTTGTGTAGCCTACAAAAAACCTAGAGATAGGTGGTTGAAACCTGTTTGTAGGAATTTAGGGGTGAGGGAACATAGATTAGCCATGCGTATTTTACAAACAAATGTCATTTCAATGCATATGATTTGTGGGGTGGCTAAATATGTGGCGAATGCTTGGTTCATTAGGTCAAAATTTTTGCCCATTGTCTGAAATTATTTTTATGTTAATAATCTGTTTACTGGTGAAAATTTTAATTTTTGTGTATAGCTTATTTTGGATATTGTGTGTTGTACTTTTATGAAACTTGTTTCGAATAAAGTAAATAAACTAAAACTAATTCATATTTTACTCGTATACATTCTATTTGTTCTAATTTCTTGAGGAATGATAAACACCCTTGCGTTGCCTTACACAAACTCATCCGCCCTAATTTTAAAACTTACCACTCTGCTTTCCTGATTAAGCAATCCTTTTCTTTAGCTTATGACTTCATGGATACCCCGCTACCCAGATGGGTTGCTTTTGAACGATCAATGTTAAAGGATTTCTCGTTTAAACACACTGTTTTTATGTCAAATTGTTCTTTTTTGTCCAAACACCCGGTTTTAAAATATTCCCAAACACTACTTCACAACACATTCTCTAAGGATGTTTCCCCTCTTCAATGTTTTTTGTCATCTATTGTGTGGTATAATAAATTCCTCAAATATAAGGGCAAGTCCTTCTATTACAAATACTGGAAAGAAAAGGATATTTTATTTGTACATCAATTTTTCTCCAATAATTCTATTATTCCTTTTCATGAATTGCAAACTTTATATCAATTGCCCATAACTTGTCTTCCTGAATATACCAATATTACTGCCGCCATACAATCTTGCTTGTCTACTCTTTCAGCACCCGATACCTTACCGACTTTCTTTCCCTCTACTCCCCTATATCCTTTGTTTTCATTGCAACAACCTAAAGCTGCCCTTGTTTATAAAATATTCTTATCAAATGTTATTGATCGATCTAAATCTTCTACTGAGATTGCTTGGGAAACTGATTAGTCTGTTTCTTTATCTGTAGATGTTTGGGATTGTTTATGGTCCAAATTGTTTAAAGTTTCTGCACGCATTACTCAATAACTATTCTTTATCTATCATAGAGCTGTTATCACACCTGTTAGTATTTCTAAGTTTTCGCCATCAGCTTCTTCATTATGTTCGTCATGTTCTTTAGAAACAGGCACACTTAAACATCTTTTATATGAGTGTCCTGTTTTATCCTTTTGGAATTCCATTTGGAATATTTGCATGCGAATGTTTCACTGTTCATCTTCTTTATCATTATTGAATGTGTTTTTAGGTTCAGTATCAGCTGATATAGATATTGTACCATCTAGTGCTAGATTGCTTGATCTTTTTATTGCTATTGCTTTTAAAGTGATTCTATCTTGCTGGAAAGATAACTCCAAATTATCTGTAATTACCTGGTGGAATTTCATTTGTGATGAACATAGGATTGCTGTCGCTTCCTCTTCCTCTGTTTCTTTAAAAATTAAATCTGATCTCCTATGGCTCCCCTTTACTGTCTAGGTTTTCCTTGCACATATTCCCCTTACACTTGTTCTGGATCACTCTTTTTTTTCCTTATATTTGCTTCTTTTCCTCTTCTTCTTTTCTTCTCTTTCTTCTTTTCTTACTCTTTACTTTCCTTTTTTTTCTCCTCTTTCTTCGTTTTAACTTTTTATTTTACATTCATCATATGCCTTATGTTTTATCTTATTCTGTTTTACCTGTACCATTATATGGCTTTGTATCATGTTTGTTAAAACCTAATAAAAATTTCTTAAACTGAAAAAAAAAAGATTGAGAGACCAAGCATATCAGGACCCCCCTGGACCTCAAGCAGAGTTACAGCTTGTTCCTCTTTCTAATTTTGGTCACAGATGGTAAAATAAGAGAGCATAACAATAAACAAGCAGGCAATGTAATCCTTCATTGTATTATACTGGTGCCTATTGAAGAGTTCTAATTGAGGTGTTCAACCTAAATAGTTTAAATAATGTGATTATTTGTTGACCTATTTTCTAAATGTACAGTTTGGATTTCTTTTTTTTTTTTAGGAGTACTGAAGTGTATTTGAACATTTGTTGTTTATTGTTATTTCTTTAATATGTTAAGGTGTTGTTTATTATAATTTCATTGTTTACTTGTTCAAAAATGTAGTTATTTCTTTAATATATTCTCAGATTTTGGAGTTTATTAGAGGATTGGGGGGGGAAGTGTTTTCATGAAAATATGTAATATTTATATCAATTGTTTATGTTCCTACTTATTTTTTTTTCATTTTATAACACATAAGCATATTTAAATATTTGAAATGTATTCCATTATTAGAAGATACACATGAATCTACTACTTATATAATTGTTTTGTCTATAAATGCTTTTTAACTTGCCTGCCGTTTATAAATGTCTTTCATTATTTGATTACAGGTTTTTTTAAATATTATATTATATGGCACCACTTCATTCAGGCACAGTTAGAACAGTGGTGTGGTTGCGGTGTGGTTGAGCACGGAGATGAATAATTGGTTTGCATAGTAATGTATATGTGTTTATATCTCAGGTAGATGATCTCTTGTAATTGGGTAGCGTGGTGACTATTTGATATGATTCTCTCCAGTAAATAGGGTGGGAGTTGTGGGTTGAGCTGTGGTTGGGGAGGCACGTTTTTTTTTATGTGTTTACCCGGTGGTCGGGGAGGAGGTTTTTGAATATGGTGCTTTGTTCAGGTGGCAGTGTTGGCGGGGTGGGTGTAGTGGATTTATTGCAAGAACCTCGATAAATAGATGCCTCGTTTACATTTTGTAATATGTAATGTACTTTGATTGAATACATTTGTGAAGCGATATAGAGTACAAACTTATCTTCACAGTCATGGGATACATATAGCTATGTCACAAAAAACACATCTGTTGGACTTGGAAACTCAAAGGATGCACAAAAAAAGGAGAGGTCAGATGTACTCACCACATATTCTACATATGCTTGAGCGTTGGTAATTTGGGTGGCTGTGCCGATTCCCTTCCATGTCCTTTGCTGTATAGCAGATATAGTTGGAGGATATGTCTTGGTGCATGGAGTGTTAAAGACCACTGAAATATGACTGCTGAATATCTACACCCCAAATGTAGATGCCTGTGATTTTTATTTAGATCTGGGAAAACAACTCTTGCCATGAGGCAGGATCCAAATTTAGTGGGCAGGTGACTTTAACTGTGTGCTAGATGACACAATAGATAGACACCCTCCAAAATCACACACAAAACCCAATTTGTCATCTGCTCTCTGGGGTGTCATGGACCGCCTAGGGTGTGTGGACTTGTGGTGCATGACACACCCAGATAAACAGGGTTGAACGTGCTACACCCCAGCTCAATCTGCTTATAGCCGCTTGGATCGCTTTTTGCTTACTGGCAATGCTGCGCAGCTGCCCTACAAATAGAGAAATTAGGGAGATTGCTTTCAGATGATCACTCCCCTGTGTTATTGACATGGAGGACCAGGAGAGACCGGCCAAGTGTTCCTCTTTGGAGTCCTCAGTCGGTAGCCCTGGAGGGTGATATCTTTCTAGAGGAACTCTGAGAGACGACTCATTCCTATTTTCGAGCCAAGTGGTTGTCCACCCATGCCAGAGGGACAGAATGAAATGCATTGAAGGTGGTGATTCATGGGGGATCCCTGTCAAAGATGGGAGGCAAGGGGAAGTCATTAGAGAAAGACCTCATGGAGGCTGTGGTTGCATTGGCTGCCCTAGAGAAAAATGGTACAGATGTGGGGACACACGGTGAGACGTTGCTGCATGCTCAAGTAGGGTGGAAGACATATGGGATTGTCTGGATTGTCTGGTCTACTAGGAAAACTGCCAGCTCCTGCACCAGGATAAATCATGTAAACTCTTGGCATGACTCCTGAAGCGGGAACTCTCCCGATTAAATTGACATTAAAGTGAGCTGATGGGGCCCTCACCTATATGCAGAAGGCCATAAATGTCTTACTTTTTATACACTTAGAAACGGTGTATAGAGAGGACAAGGTGGTTAACAGTTCAAAAATGGGACAGTTCATAGACGATAAAATACTACCCTGCGTTACCAATGACTTACAAAACAAATTAAGGGGAGAGATTCGACTTGAAAACCTCCAGGAGGCATTGCGGTGTATGGCAGGCTATAAAGACCCAGGTCCTGATGGCCACTGATGGAGTATTACCAGACGTTTGCGTATACACTAATCCCTAAGTTGTTAGAGACACTGTATGAGGCCAGCCCTTCCTCCATGTTCGAAGATAGTCATGCTCCCTAACTCAGGCAAGGACCCCACATTACCTGTCTCATACTGGCCCTCATCCATGTTAGGGCTAGATACAAACATTCTGGCTAAAGTATTAGCAATGTGACTAAGTAGGGTGATTACTCAGCTGAAGATCAATGTGGATTTATGCCAGGTCAGGGGACTCATATAAATTTGCGTAAATTCTCTCATATTTTGCACGCTATGGCCAACATGGATATGCAGGCGTCTATAGTCGCCTTGGATATCGAGAAAGCCTTTGGTACCCTACAATGGGACTATCTATGGAGGTGTTGGATAGAATGGGGCTCTGAACAGATTTAATTTCTTGGGTTCATCTGCCATACTGTCACCTGACTGCTAGACTGTGCAGTGGTTGTGTGGTCTCTGTGCTCATCACTATAGAGCAGAGTATGACACAGGGATAACCATTGTCCCTTCTCATTTTCGCACTAGTGATGGAACCACTGATGATCGTGATATGGTGGGACATGGCCTGAAGGGGCATAGTTGTGAATGGGCACACTCACATCATTTCTTTGTGTGCGGTTGACAAACTGCTTTATTTGTGTCACCTTACAGAGGCCGTGCCTGCCCTCCTATCAGTGCAGACTGAGTTTGGGACAGTGTCGACGTTGGTTATCAATAGCCAAAAATCCGTAATGTTCCCCCTGGCAGATGTAGCTGGGAGAGATATTAAGGAACTCCCTTCCTCGGCATATACATTTGAATGTGAACATTTCCGTTATCTAGATATTTAAGTTGCCCATTCAGCCGAAACCCAATATGCCTTGAATGCGGCAGTGGTACTCAAAGGCCTAGATTTATCAATACACTTCTGGAATCGCCTCTCACTGTCTGTTATGGGACGCGTAGCCCTGGCAAAAATGGTCCTACTGGCGTGATGCCTATATGTGTTGCAAAACTCCTTCTGTCAAATCCACACAGTAGGTTGAAGCTGGAGCTGTTAAAGCTGGATATGGACCAGGGATGTCTTAGCCTTCCACACCCACATCTTTAGTATCTCGCCAGACTCATCCAGTACGCAGTATGATGGTGCACTGAGGGGAAAAACACGGAGAATAAATTATTGTCAGGCTGAAGCAAAGAGACAGACCTACCACGATAGCTTATGATAAGCTTGAGGACGTCACAGGATTGCCCATTCGTGGTTAGCCAGGTTGGCTGGGTGTGGGAGCATGCAGCCACCCTTGTATTGAGTAGGGTCTGATATTCCCGGTCAGTACTCTTAACATGGCTTCATAGCTTCCGTCATATACAGACAGTGATGGATGTGCCAGGATGGTTTGAGGGTGGTTGTGACCTATACTTAAATGGAACCTTCTCTCATTTGTGGATGTGAGAGAATGTTACCACATCCCGGTGGGACACTTCCTGCAGTACACTGCATTAACGTGCACTGCATGTGCAATATGGACTACATTTTCAGAGGAGCCGGTGGAGTCCCACACCCTGATGACAATCTTGGACCCAAGTTCCTTTACAGGATTTATTTTTCAGTTGTATATAGCCTTGAAGGTGGACTGTAGTGTTGATGCATCTAGGGTCAAGAATATGTGGCTGGATGACCTGCCGAAACCTCTAGCAGAGGGTGAGTGCTAGAGAGCATTCATGCAGGTACAGGTAGTGGCCAGCAATGCTCGATTTAAACTCACCTTATTTTATTATCAGCACCGCACATACCTGACCCCCTCAGATTATCGCGATTTAACCCGGTGCACGCCTCGACAGTCAACATGCCCTCAATGTGGAGTGGGGCCAGCCCATTTTGTACATATGACTTGGGACTGTCCTTACCTCCACCCCTTCTGGTCGGAGAACCTGGAAATATTGCAGAATACAATGAGATTCCCAGTCAAGATATTGATTAAACATTGCCTCTTCGGTGTATTACTGTCCCCCAAATCAAAGACCCGCGTGCAGTACAGATTTACCTCTCTGAAGTTGGTGTTGGCAAGAAGCCGAATTGCTATACATTGGACACAGTCTGTGACCCCTCGTCTGACTAAATAGAAGGCAGATATGTGTGAATGGGGCTGTTGCAGAGGAACGCCGTCTGCGCATTGTTCGCACAGCTGAAAATGCTGAAAGAGACTTGACGACATGGGGTATTATGCTAGAGGGACTACAGGTGACTGATCACCCGAGTGGGGATACAGCTAGCCCATCCCAGATGGCATCCCCCTCACAGCAGGGGCAGCTGTGAAAAACTTCCATGCGGTCTGATAATGACCATGGTTAATAGATGAATAGATTGACTGGTGGAGTAAATGATGTATAATGTATTTTAATTTTGTGTTTTTATGGCCATTGTTATGACCAAATAAAGACTATAGAAATTAAATTAAATGACTTGTGGAGTGAGGAGGAGGACCTTAGGAGCAGAACTATGGGGCATATTACCAACAACTAGCGATAATTATCGCTATGTTGGTTTAGCGGTGATATTTTTATCACCGAGCTGCGGCAATTTTTATCGCTTAGGAGCCTTGATATTATCAAGCTTTATCTCCTAAGCGATAAAAATCGGCCGAAATGCATGAATATCGCTGAAAAGTCAGCGATATTCATGCATTACCGAGCTAATGCTCATAGCCATGTTATCCACCTACCATTGGATAACATGGCTAAGAACTGCTCAGGGGCAGGTGTTAGCTTTTGGAGATATTTGTGCTTAGCGCGAATATCTCCAAAAGTTGGTAATAGGAGACAGCGATGTTAGTGACTGTTTCCAGTCGCTAAAATCTTGGCACGCCCACTTTGCATGTCATTAGTGATAAATATCACTGACATGCAAAGCGGGGCCCAAGATGGTCGCTATCTCCTACTAGCTGTTGCTAACTGGTGTTAGCAACAGCTAGGTAATAGGGAGATAATTTTATCTCCGCTTTCTTGGCTTTTAAAGCCAAAAAAGCAGAGATAAATACCCTTGATAATATGCCCCTATATACCCCAGTTGAATCTCCCTTGTGTGGGCCATCAGGGGGGCAGCTAGGGTACCCCAGTATCTCATGTTTATTCATATTAGCTATTTTGGCTCCCTCTTTATTGCTTGTACCGAAAAACTTCATGGAGACCATCACATCGTTATCCCCCCTGCCTAGAACTAGCGGGATCACACCTGACGGGTGAGGCAGGGTTGGGACAGTTGCTAACATATATATGAGCGCATGTGAATGATGAAATAATTGCTGCTGAAAGTTTTGTATTATACTGTTTAAGTATAAAAATAGATAATAGAACAATGAGATAATGCAATACGACTGAAATATAATATAATTACCCAAGATGGTACCCACGGATTTATAGATGGTTGCTTGGGGCATGATTATTTATATTGATATGACAGTTGTAATGTGTACTATGCTTGACATATTGCCCTGACGTGTTATACATGTAATAACTATGTACAGTCCTTGGGGAACAATGACTTGTACTGCAATGTTATTATCCATCCTGAGCCAGCGCCCAAGATAAATGCTGTATATGTATACGGGTAAATGCTCTTTATATTAAATGCTAATAAAAAATGGTTAAACAAAAAAGTATTGTATTATATTTTTTGATGTGTGTTGTATTGGGGGACTGGTGTATGTAAATTAAAGATTATTAAATAATTATTTTCAAAATGATCTTTTTGTAATTCTTTTAACTTTTTGAGAGGAAATCACCCATTTATTTCAGGTTTACATTTCTGGCATTTTAACACAACACACTGGGGTACTGCTGTCAAGGCCCCTGTGTCTATGCTCTGACCCCTAAAACATGGTAAAATCAGCTAATACTCAATTTGAATATCTAACTTTCCAGCAAATGCACAAGTTATGGTGTAGGTAAATACATCAATGGCATAGAAAGTTAAATGTCATATTTGAAATTCAGCACATATTGTGCCATCTGCTTGGCTTTTAAATTTGCAGGCGAACCTTACAAAACATCCCTTTTGATTGCAATATTACATAACTCGCCATAAGCAGGCCTTATAACTCACACGATAGATAGATCAATAGATAGCTATTCTTTATTGAGTCATTGATTAAAATAGTTACGATACAGCTAACAAGAGATTTTTCAGGGGTAATACATAACCTACATTTTAGTAGAACCATAAATACCATTAAAAAAGATCAATTCAATTCATTTATGAAAACGGAAGCCATAATACTCAAACAACCTTGCACCGTTGGGACGGCAATGTTACAGTGCTAGAAATCTTCAAGTCCTCTGTTTCTTAAAGGTCAGTTTGTCTGGTTCTCGAGGTGCAAAGTTGGCTTCTAATAGGAAGGCCATCCCTAGCAGCTGAGTAAAATGCAAGGTATTAACCGTGCTGCTCAATACCTTCCATTTTACTCAGCTGTTAGGGATGGTCTCACGGATCGTCTAGAGCAACAGTGTTATCTGGACTCCAACAAGGAATGTGTCATCTGAAAAAAATGCTTTTTGAGGATTCTCAGAAATGAAGTAGCTGGCTGACGTGATTTGCCCTTCAGGCTTTTAGAAGATGATCTATTAGGGTCAGATAAAGTGAACAGTATTTAGCAACCAGTCAGCATAGACCATCTGAAGTGGTGTCTGATCTTATCTGTCTTCCAACAGAGGTCATGTCGAATGCATAGCCGCTAAAGTGCTTTTGAGTTAATTCAGAAATCCGGCGTCTAACTGAGGTGATTCGCCTTTGAAACATGATTGTATGGCATTCTAGCAGGTTGTGATGCTTTTGCTTGCAAAAGTGGACATACCCACAACTTTCTGAGCAGGTGCAGCTCTTCACAGACGCAGAGGATGTGGGATAAAAATTCCTCTCCCGTGCACAAAGTCTGCATTTTCTATTGCCGTCATTTAATTTCCTCTGGCCATACCATAACACGTTTAAGGTGATTAAACCAAATCTTAATATCATCAGCAGTGTTTTTATTCCTTTACCAAGAGGTAATGAGGGATAGGGTCAGATGTACGACCCTAAATTGCATGTGCAAACTGGTTAGAGACCTGTTTGCGCATGCAAAAACGAATAGGGCCACGTACAATTCCTAATTAGCAAGTCACAATTTATTTGCGACTCGCTAAATAGGAATTGTGACTCGCTATTATGGATGTTTTGTGACCCCAATTGCGGTGGCAAAACACTCGCAATTCACTGCCCTCTTTAAGAAGGTGGTAATGCACTTGCAAATAGGAAGGGGGTCCCCAGGGAACCCCTCCCCCTTTGCAAATGCAGCGGAAAATATTTTTGGGGGGCATGTAGTGGTCCCAGGGACCACTTCCTGCCCTTAAACAATGAAACAGAAATGTTTCATTACATTTTTTTAAATGCATCCTGTTTTCTTTGAGGGAAAACGGGCTGCATTTAAATAAAATAAAATAAAAGTGCTTTATTTAAAAGCAGTCCAAGACATGGAGATCTGCTGAGCCCAGCAGGCCACCATCCCTGAGAGGGCCAGCCATTCAGAATGGGGTCACAAATTGCGAGTGCCTCATGAATGTTCATGAGGCATGCAATTTGCGACCCCATTGGGAATCGCAAACAGTGTCGCAGACACTGTTGTACATGCCATTTTGTGACTCGCAAATTGTGACTCGCAATTGAGCGCAATTTGCGAGTCGCAAATTGTCATGGTCGTACATCTGGCCCATAGATCAGGAGAATGCCTGGGTCCTGCAGCATTGCTGCTTTAGGGCTCGCATTTCCTGCTCCCTTGAAATTATTTTTGCTTGTTTGTCAGTAGTTTCAATGTTATGGGCACAGAAAGATAATTTTCCCAAATCTCTCCTACCCTAAAGACGTTCAGTGCAGTATTCCCATAGCTGTGCTTTCCTGTTTGAGGGTTGCTTACTACTTCCCAAGTTCAATGCTTCAATGTGTCATTCGCTGCTTGTTTAGCTTTAAAGAAATAAGAATAAAATGTTTCCGTCAGTATTAGATGTTGTGAAGACAAAATTCTAGATGAATTTTGGCATGTGAAGTTCAGTATGGAAGTGAGAAAATGTTTCTGGAACAAATGAAGTGTGCCCCATCCAACCAAGTCAGCAGTTTGTCTCTGAATGTAGTTGCTCTGTACGAATTTGATGGAAGGAGCTTGCTGCCGATCACCTTCAAGGAGGGGCCGCATATCGGGGTTGACCATTGACTTTTATACTTTATGGAAAGCCCACGTTAATGAATTTACTACCACCTATTAGGCAAGAAGATGTGGAGCGTTGCAGCCCCTGCTGTCCAACCATACACAAAGGTATTTGTTGGTGTCTACGACTTCCATTGCCCTCTGCTGGATAAACTACGCCTCATCATCATTATTTTTGCCTCATAGATTTTTGGTTATTGGCTTTGCACTAGGCGGATAATACTTTGAATTGTCTCTGTAGACCTACTGGCATTTGGCCAAGGAGTATAGTATCGTTAGCATGCTTGAGTGTCTGAACTATAAGGCTGGGCAATTATGGTGAGAACATCCTCTCTTTTTCGAGATGATCTTTTAAGTCAGCCAAATATATGTCAAATAATAGCCAGTATGCAACCCTGCTTCAGGCCTTTATTGGTTGTCATTTTTACAGGTAATGGATTATTGTGTTACGATAGCCCTTAGTAGACGAGATGGAATATCCCAGTCATGTAGCTTTGTGTTTTTCTCTTAAGACACTGTCGAATACTGTTCTGAAGTCCATGATCCCTACATATAGGGCCTTGTCCTTGGTTGAAATTGTCACTTCACTCTGGTGGCAAATGCAGATTAGTTTGTCTTCAATATGGCACCCCTTTTGAAACCCTGTCTGATGTGGAGGGAGTCAATTTCTTCTCTGCCACTGAGGAACATAGAAACCTTCTCAGCGGTCTCACTGATACTTGGTCCTTTTAAATCAACAAAGAAGAAATTGGCACAGAAGCTGAAATATAAAAAGAATGCATTTATTCACCTCAGATGAGGGAGACTACGTCACACAGAAGTCTTAGCAACTGAATGAGGCAGTCTAAAGAGTACAGAAAACTGGGGCCCTATATATGCTTAGGGTTACATAGTCAGCATAAGACCAAGGGGCAGTCCTGGCACATGTAAGCATGCACAATGCGTAATATGAACATGCAAGATCTGCTTGCTCAACAAAGAGGGAGGAGAGTTACTTCTCCATACAGCAGCAAAAATAGCTTGACAGTTATACTAGTGAAGCAGGTGCATTCTACTAGCTAGGCCCTTCTGAGCATGTGCAAGGCTCTGAAGAGGGAAACAGCACATGGCGAGCACATGGCTACCTAAAATGGCTGCCAAAATACAAAATGTCTTTCAGCACATGCTAACAAATCCCTGCAATATTTAACAGATGGTCCTTTTAGCATGAGCTAAAGACATTCCTATGATCCAGTAGGAACACAGAAAATATTTGCACAATAATTTTCATAAATCTATCAATATCCTAATTCATTGCTAGGTGGGCATTTTCCATTCTAAACTTTTCATTAAACGGGTATATATGAGGTATACGCAGGAATACAAAGAGAACGGAGTTTGGGGTCATAATTAACATACAGATAGCAGGAGAGAGTAATGACCACTAGTCCTGAGCAAAAGCAAATCCTAATACCGTCTAGTAAAAACATTTTCAGGGCTCCTATGAATTTAAGTTACCATTAATTTTAATTTCAGAATGGCTAAAAGCACATATCTAAGAAAAACATTTTCACTTGATTTTTCCATTTTCTTTTTGTGAGGGCTAGAACATCAATTATATTTGGGAACAGGAGGTCCACACAGGGCCATAAGAATTAGGATGAAGAGCTGCAAAGGGCTGCTCCTCCTCAAAACGGGACATCCAAAGGGGTACATTATTGACAAAAAGAAGAAGTCCTTGGGGAAATTGAAGCCGCTGTACAACCAAGCCAGAGGGGAGTCTTCTCCCTGTGTCCATTTCAGCCTCACAGGCAGGCTCTTGTTGTTTCCACGGTGGAGCTGCACAACTCGCAACTCAAGAATCACAGGCCAGTTTCAAGGAAAAAGTCTCTTCTTTCAGGATAGGGCAGTCACCCACCAGGGCAAATGCTCTCAGCGATCCTGTCCAGTGTCTCAGGCAGTGCACACGTTTTCTTCACTTCAATCTGACAGGCACCAGAGACACAGCATATGTACCCTAAACTCAAGTCCTTCCCTAACTCCTGTTTTGCTCTGCTGGCGCACTGCTCATTCGTTGGGGCCACACATTGCATCCAATGTGCTCAGGCACCTCTTGACCAACAAGCAAAGGTGCAAACTTGCATTTACTTTAGGACTAGGATTCAGAGGCCTGAAGCTAGGATCTCTGAAGCAACCCTTATTTCAAAAGAGGTCACCTCAAGCACTGCTCATTCGTTGGGGCCACACATTGCATCCAATGTGCTCAGGCACCTCTTGACCAACAAGCAAAGGTGCAAACTTGCATTTACTTTAGGACTAGGATTCAGAGGCCTGAAGCTAGGATCTCTGAAGCAACCCTTATTTCAAAAGGGGTCACCTCAAGCAAAGCCTCCTCGCCATTCTGGTCGGTCTGTGACTCTCAGCTGGGCATTAAAAACTTTATTCACGATTTCTCCTTTCTGATTTGTGACACCGTCTTTCGCCCAAGACAGTGGCAGGGGTACACACTACATTACAGGGCTTTTGCCTTCACTGAGGGGCTAGTTGTCAGCAATGCCTGCGCTGGTTACCTTCACTTTGTCTTCAAGCTGGACTGGTGCTGACGCTGACTCCTCAGGCTGAATCTGATGTCCGGGCCCCTCGGGCAATGGTTGTAAGGCAGCAAATATCTATTGGTGGACAGAACAAAAGGTTTAGACAAGGCACAGAAACAGTCTATCAACAAAGAGGATACTCTCAGAATACTTCCTAGTCTTGGGACGCCCCATATATTAGCAAGGCACCCACAAACCACTTCCATCTATCTATATGAGAGTAAAAAAACAACAACAGCCTGGACCTATTGGCAAATATAAAAGGAACTCTTTGGTGAACTGACAAGAGTAATACATCACCCAATCCCAAGCAGCCAAGGAAGTGTGTGTTCATTTACTAAATTGAGAGGAAAAGAGAAAACAACACAGACATACCCTAAATCCTTACATTGGTGTATTCCTGTGTACTACTCTGAAAACCCTAAAAAAAAAAGGAAATGTTCTACACTTTTGCTCACAAACTTTACATTACTTGTACAGGACTGCAGACACTTCTAAAATGGTTTCTTATTAATAAAAGCACCTACATTGTACGTTTAGGACCATGCTCTCATGATATAGGAGCAACAGGAAAGTCTAAAACTGCTAATTTAACAGGGGTTCTTATCTATAAAACACCATTACATTCAAAACGTTTTTTGCTAAGGATCACATGGACATCTTTGCTGCATTATACTTTTCATGATTCAAACTATGCAGCATCAGCTCTTATAAGGACTGTCAGTCTATTTACACAGACTAGCTAATAAAAAACTAGCAATGCCCTTGCAAAACAATGTAGCATGAGAATACCATACAATAATGGTGTTATCACCTAAGACTTTTAGAACAAAAACTACCCACATCTAGTTCCCCTTAAAGATCAAAATAAGGGAACAACAATCTAGACTACTGATCCTGTCATAATTTCATCAAACAGGATGGGCAGTAACATAACATATATATTTATTCATTTTATTAATGCTAACACTGTTTAAAACAGTATTACTGAATAGCCAAATAAATGTCTCATTGTTATTTCACAGACAGCTTAGACAGGCTAAAACAATTGAGAAAAAGAGAGAGCAACATACATTTTACCTGCCCTTAAATTGTAGAGGAGCCAGCCTCCTTCCCCCGTTTTGACAGTAGGAAACCTGAAACAGGTTTCACTTCTATCAACACTATCAACCCCTATTTGTAGCAACTAGGCATAAACAAAGTTATAGGAGGTACATAGCATTTTTGCGAGAGCTAAAAAAATCATGAATTCCCAAACCCCAATCCTTTTAGTAAGTATACTAGTTGTAATATAAGGGCAAATGAAGTCAAAATAAATCCCATTGGCTCAGCCCTAGTAAGCACCAAACTAAAAGCATTAGTGTTGTGTACATGACCAAGCTCACATATACAATTGTGTTGTGGTATATTCATATGAGTGCATAAAAACTTGCTTTCGCCAACAAAAAATAAGCACAACTCCTCCTTCTTTCCCTGCGCTGGCATCTTGTCTTTCAAAAAGTTTCAGATGTCAAAATGTCAAAGCAGACCTTGCTCTGGGAGCCCTGCCAGGCTTCTGAATATAGAACTGACATTTAACCCTTCCCAGCTCTTCTATTCTGTATTCAAGGGTTGCCATGCGGCTGTCCCAATTCAAAGTCACCCTTAAAACAGAAAGCTAGAATGCAGCCCCATTCTCCTGTTTGTCAGTTTAGAGTTAAAAGTATAACTGGTTTTTTTATACATATTTTCAATTGTAAGCAGTGTGCAATATACTTGTCTAACCATATAGAAGTTAGGTATTTGTATTATACCTAAATGTATGCATTTACTGAAGCATAAGGCATTTTAAAAGCTGCTCTGAATTGCAGAATTTGTTTTTAAATTATTGAATTTTGCCCAATTTCGAGTTTGATATTTGGGGCACTTAAAATGAATATCCTATAATTTTTTTGCATAATAGTCATCCTCAGAATGTTCTCTACGAATTCCAGAGACTGGGCAACAGAAATATCTAATTTAAACCCTTATAAAAATGAGTTTTTTACACCTGAGCCGAGTGAAATTTCATATGTAAATTTCCTCATTATGTGGTACAACACAACTTAAATTTAATGTTGATGCTAGGAGGTCACAGTATGAGCATTAAGCGTTATAAATATTATAAAACGAATTTAAAAGCACTTATTTTTTTAACAATGTTTTCATAATTAAGAAAAAAATTTATAAAACCAATCATTTTTGATAATTCCACATATGAAAAGCAAGCTGCATCCCTTGCCTATCGTATTTAGATACATTCATTCATAAGCCTAAGCACAGAAGCCTAACTTGAAACATGAAATATTTTGCGCCACCTTTTAAAAGGACAATTATTTATTTATCATCAGAACTAAGAATGTGCTTATGTAAAAAGGCTTTAAGAAAGGAAATACTTACTTTAAAAGCAATCTGAAATGCAGGGTTTTATCCCGTGTTTAACGGACAAAATCCTAGCTGAGACAACATTCCTGTCTCTCCGTGGCCTACAATCAAAACAACAGCTACTGCTCAGCGGCAGTTAAAACACAGCTGTTGGAAAGCTTTTTTTAGTGTTGAAATGTAAGCACGGTGACAGTCTATTTAAAACTGAGACATTTCAATGCATGTTCTATAATATGTGTTTAATTCAGTAAAATGTACTCAGATGATGTGCTTGCTTGTTAATATCTAATACAATGTATCTAAGAAAAATGTAGTAATATTTTATAATTGTTTATTTATTGCAAAACACACATATTTCGTTTTCAGGCTTATTTTATTCCTATTCAATGTGAATTCTAAATTTATCTTTTAAGCATTGGCAGTTTGTACATGTGCATAGTTGCTTACTCTATAAATGTAATAGTAACATGCAGTTATTTAGCATATCATATGGTTAATTTCTGGACTTTTATTATTTTTATTTAGTATTAATTAAATGACATTTTGCATAACAGTCTGATGATAGCAAGAAAACACAAACAAACACATTGAGCTCATTCTAGACATATACAGAAGGGGGTCATACACTCAGAACACATGATGCAGCACGCTTAAGGCTAGCAATGCTTACACAAAGAACGCAATCGCTATTTACTCACAGAAGTATCATTAATGGGAAAACCACAGACATTTAAACACACATTAACCCACAGATCAACACTTAGGACAGAAACAAAGGACAGCCCACAGACTGTACTTAAACCAAACCATTTGTAAATACTAGTTGTAGGTCATATTTACAGGAGCTTCTCAATAGTATTCCAAAAGACTGCAAAAAAACAGCCCAACAGACTGTTTCATTTTCAAGTAGCCAAAATACACTCAATTCACTAGCTTTGGCTGGCAGAACAGCAAAAAATCTCTCTGCATCTCCATTTATAAAAGTGCGCAGAAAAGGATCCTTATTTGTACTATTTTCATATTTTAATTCCATGGGGATACAGAATCACCAAGGAAGAAATATGTTTTTATGCCTAAACCGGCTAATTCACTTCACATCTCACTATGGTACCGCCAAAAAGCAACACATTCTTCGATGTGTGCTTGAAACAGGCATGCCAAAAATATTGCAACATATGCAAATATTATAATCAAAGTAGCACTTAAGGTACTCTTGTACTGTGTGCCGTTCAATTCAATTCAAAACAGAGAAAAGTCTCCTCATTACCTGCCTACATAAATTGCAATTTATATATTACATACATACAAATACAAATATTGGCCAATCATACAAATCAAATGCCACAGTAAGTGTTACTAAACTACCTTACCAATCCAAGGCATCAAAAACCAACAGCAAGTGCCGCAGAACTACTCTTACCAATCAAATGGTGGCCAAGTTCTGAATGATTGAACAGTCGTTTCTTTTTTTAGAATACTCACGCCAAAAATGTTCTCAGTCAGGAGTGGTAAACATCATGTGGAGAATCGAAATCAGGAAGATCAGAAATATACTGGGCTGCAGAGACAGAGAATCCCCCGAATCTCCTTGCACAGAATACCTCCTTAGTAGAATCCTGTCCTGTCCACCTCAGTAGATTTCTGTCTCCTGACAAGATCACTCCCTTAGATAGCCACTTCTCTGATGAGCCCCACGTTGGGAGCCATTTGAGGAACATAGAAACCTTCTCAGGGGTCTCACTGATACTTGGTCCTTTTAAACCAACAAAGAAGAAATTGGCACAGAAGCTGAAATATACAAATAATGCATTTATTCACCTCAGACGAGGGAGACTACGTCACACAGAAGTATTAGCAACTGAATGAGGCAGTCCAAAGAGTACAGAACATTGGGGCCTTATATATGCTTAGGGTTACATAGTCAGCATAAGACCAAGGGGCAGTCCTGGCACATGTAAGCATGCACAATGCCTAATATGGACATGCAAGATCTGCTTGCTCAACAAAGTGGGAAGAGAGTTACTTCTCCATACAGCAGCAAAAATAGCCTGACAGTTATACTAGAGAAGCAGGTGTATTCTACTAGCTAGGCCCTTCTGAGCATGTGCAAGGCTCTGAAGAGGGAAACAGCATATGGCGAGCACATGGCTACCTAAAATGGATGCCAAAATACAAAATGGCTTTGAGCTCATGCTAAAACATCCCTGCAATATTTAACACCACCCATTCCTGCAATTTATTATTAAGGATACTTGCATAGCACTTCCCATATCCAGGAGTGGAATCAGCTGAGGGTTTTCTGGACAGGAGCGGGATCCTTTCTTGTGTAAAGGTACCAGGAGTGGAACTCTCCATGTTTCTGGAATGAATGCCCCTAGCATGAACCTTGTTCTGCAGCCATATGTTTCCTTCCTTGTCACAGTTCAAGGCTTTTTAGAGATTTGTTAAATTCTGTTATTTGGCCAGTTATTTGCCCCTTGAGAATGCTTTTGTTGACCACGAAGTTATGCTGTCTTGAATCATCACTGTTGGCCTGGTTCATCTTAGTTTCATCCTTCCTCATTAGAAAAGTGGCCAGCAACTCCCATGGGTCTAGATGTATTCTTTTTGTCCATTATTCCTTCTTGGCAGATCCTCTAGAAACCACCCAACGCTGCTTGGAAATCTGTATTCCACGTTCCATTCTTTCTTTTGATGCGATCTTGATCCTCTTGCTTCCCAATGTAACTGATTTTTAGGTGGCGAAATCTTAGGGCCAAGACTTCACATTTTAGAATGGCATGGTCACTTGCAAGGTTTGGAACTACTTCAAAATTCCCTTTGTCCTGGAAGTGGGCTACAGACAACCAGATGCAGTGCGGAGTGGCCATCCTAAAGAACAAGAAGTAGTTGTAGGCAGCTGGTGTATCTGTTACAAGGCTGCCATTTAGTATGTGAAGGTTCAGTTGATGTAATGTGTTGCCTAGTACCTTACTCTGCTTGTCAGGTCTTTGGAATTGTTTCAGAGTGGGTGGCATATCCGAGATTTCATCTTCGAGATCCTGGTGTGTGTCATTTAATCCTGTGCACATTAGATTGACATTAAAATTACCCATAATTACCCACATTGCTTCTGGAGGGGTTAGTTTTAGTGTTCTTAATGTGAGAAGTAGTTATGCTAGATATAAAATCCTTCTGACCCTGGCTGGGTGAAGGAAGATGTCCCCTATTATGAATGATGGTGTCATATCCTGGTTTGCTTTGTTGACTTGGGAATACAATCTCCCTTCATCTAACTGGGTGCTCCCCAACTAATAAAACATTTTTTGCAATTATTTTACCTCTTTTTATTAGTTTTGGTGGTTTGCTTATTCTAGGATGGCTTGAGGGGGTAGTGTTTGGTTATACAGTATTTATATAACTCAAGTGTTATAATGTTTAACACTTCTAATAGATGTGTACATTTTTCATTATGATTTTAAGGATTTACTCAAATTAAAATAATGTTTACAAAATATTTTTTCAAGGTTCTTCATTAAATGTATTAATCATATCTCAAGATATAGTTATATATTTTGAGAATAAGATTTGTTCTTATTGTTACTATTGAATATTGCTGTATAACATGTTTGCCAATATTATATCCATTCTACTTTTCATTTACACTACTTTAGTAAATGTATTGTTTTAAATAAATTATGTATAACTAATAAAAAATCCAAATATTGTATTATAGGTATTATTAGTTGTTAGAGTGTTTTTAACAAATATATGCTTTCATATATATTTGACTATTATAATAAATTTGGATGTTAATATCGAAATGTGTGTATGATACGCTCATAGATTGGACTATAGTTAGAATTATAAATCTAACTTACCCCAGTGTATACATTTTCATAAACGTAGAGTTGACACCTCACAATCTACCAGTGTATGCACTTTTCCAAATATTTTTTGGATTGAATGTAGAATAGCAAATTTGACCGCTACCCACTCAAATATAAACTTGTCTCAATGTTTGTTGGACCTAAGTTAAAATATTAAGTCTGATCTCTCATTTAAGCACTTTACATTTGTTATACTAGAATAACAATACTACATATGATCGCCCTCTTATGCACATTCATCAATGTTTGCTAGACTGGAGTTAGAAAATGAAACATAAATCCCCCCAAATATGTATGCACTTTTTCTTTATATTTATTGGGCAGGACATCTAATAGAAAAATGTGTTCACTTTTCAAAACATTTTTTTTATACTGGAGTTATAATAATAAATATGATCTCCTCCCTCCCAATGTATACACATTTCTTCAAATTTGTAGATCAGGATCAAGAATGGTATTGAGACACTGCAGTGTATGCGCTTTCAACAATTTTTTTATTTTTTAATTTTTAGAGTTTTCTATAGCGTGAGCCAGACCCAGGGTAGGGTATCAGAGAGCTTTACATAAAGAGCAAGGTGAAAACAATTAGTGAAAACACATTTTATACCAAAACAAAGCATAAAAGTAACAGCATATAGTGAAAGGGTTCGGGTGGATAGCAGCATTGAGCATTGTTCTGAGCAATAAAAACAAGTTTGAGTTTGTGTAGTTCTTAGCTCGCTGTCTCCTTGACTCGAAAGTAGAGGTAATTAGGAGGTTGTATAGCTGGGGTCGTGATTTTGCAGATTTAAGGTAGGAATTTGCTCATCAAGAATGATTTTACTTCCTTTTTGAAGAGAGGAGTAGAGGAGATTTTTCAGACGTATGGCAGAAGCAAGTTCCATATTCTTGGCGCTGCTTCGGAGAAAGCTCTGTTGGAGGTTTTTGTCTTGTTGAAACATGAGGGTTTCAGAAGTAGATTGCGCTCCTAGAACGTCTTTTTCCTCCCAATAAGGTACGTTTTTGGGCTAGGTACTGGGGGGTGTTGTGGTGTAGTGTCTTGTGAGTAATGCAGGCCATCTTTAGGTGGATTTGAGCTTCATAGGGTAGCAAGTTGAGTACCTTCAGGTGTGGTGATATGTGGTTGTACTTCCTGGATCCTGTTATGAGTCTTGCTGCAGCATTGAGACAGACTTTTAGAGGGACGGTTGATATTTTGGGAAGTCCTGAGAGGGTGGTACATCCGTATTCCAGCCTCGAGATAACTAAGGACTGACTGCAGTTTTGAGGTCCGAGTTCTCAACGAATGGCTTAATTTTTCTGAGGTAATTGAGGTGGAAGTGGGCGTTTTTAGCCAACAGGTTGATATGACTTTACATGTTAAGGTTCTTATCCAGTGTGATTCCAAGTGATATGGTTGAGTCCACCAGAGTCGGCGTGCAGTTCAGAGCAGTGATCATTTTGATCCACTCCTTTGTCACCGTGGAGTTATTAGATGGGGAGATGAGAAGAAATTCTGTTTTTTGTGAGTTTAGCTTGAAGAAGTTGGTCGCTAGCCATTGGACAGTCTTTTCGAGAGCTAGATTCATTGTCTTTATCTCTTTGATAGAGGAGATCTTGATGTACAGTTGGGTGTCGTCCGCGTACATGTGGAAGGAGATGTTCACCTGCTGTAGTAGACCGGTAAGTGGTTCGACATGAATGTTGAATGGTGTGGGGAATTGGCTTGAGCCTTGTGGAACTCCTAGTAGGTTAGGTGAGGCAGCGGAAAGATTTTTGTTGATCATGTACAATTGTGTTCTGTTTTCCAGGAAGGATTTGAACCAATGAAGGACTTTACCAGATAAACCCATCCTGTATTCAGGTCTTCCTAGAAGTTTGTCGTGATTGACCATATCAAAGGCTGATGAGAGGTTGAGTAGGGCTAGTAGGCAGGTTTTGTTGCGGTCAAGACCTTGAAGGGTATTGTCTACTATGTGCATGGGTGGCTATTTCTGTACTATGACCAGGTCTGAAACCCGATTGGTGGATGTTCAGTAGATTGAATTTTGAGATGTGTTGGTTCAGTTGTTGTTGAAAACATTTTTCTAAGACTTTAGCTAGCATGGGAATGTTGGTTATTGGTCGGAAGTTGCTGGGGTCGGAGATGTCAGCTGTAGGTTTTTAGGATAGGGGTGACTTGTCCTGTCTTCAGGCAACCCGGGATGTGACCTAGTGCGAGCAAGGCATTGATGATTTTGGTACAGAGAAGTGCGATGGTATGGTAGAGGTAGGGTAGGTAATTTGAGGGGACAGGGTTATTGAAGTGGTTGTTGAGTTTGGGAGTTGCTAGAATATTGGTGATGTTATTAAGATAGTATACTTTGAAAGTAGACCAGGGAGAGTTATTCTTGGGTAGTGGTAGCTCATGTCGTGCAGAGTTATTGTCCTGCATGCTCTTTGGGGTGACTGAGTTACTTGCTGCCGCACAAAGCTCGAGTTGGAGGGAGAATTCTTCACTACTCAGATATGATTTCGATGTTAGGAGTGAGGATTTGGCGAATTTGTTAGATTGTTGTTTCAGAATTGCAAAGAGTCTCTTTGGTCTCTTTTTAGCCTTGCCTAGTTCTGATCTGAAAAAGTATTTTTAGATTGTGGATTGTTTTTATTGTAGGATTTTCTAGATTTCCGGAGAAGTTTAAGGTGGTGGGGGGAAGGGTGTTGGCTCCATTTCCGTTCCGCTGATCTAAGTTTGCATCTCTCTTCATTTAAGGCCGTGCTGAAACACAGGTTTTTGTGTTTGTCCAGGATTCTTTTTAGTTTTAGTGGCGCTGTTTGGTCGAAGACTTTGGTTATTGAGGAGTTATAGTGAGCCGTGAGGTCATTGACCTCTGATATGTTATTGGGGGGGTGAGAACCTTCTCACAGTGGGAGGCTAGATCGTTCCAATCGATATTTTTTGTGTCTCTTATCCATTGTTTTGGCTTGACTTGTTTTGCAAAAGTTTTCCTGTTAGCTGATGGAATTTGGATGGTGATAATGTGATGTCTGACTAGTCATATGGGGTAACCGAGAGCAAATCAATTGTGTTTCGTTTAGAAATGATCCAGTCCAGAGTAGCACCCTTTGTGTGGGTCAGCTTTGAGTTGGCTTAGATCAAGAAGTGGTCTGCTAAGATGGTTTTGAGGGCGTTAACCTGCCTGTACAAGGGGTTTTCCCAATGGAGATTGAAATCGCCAAGCAATATGTCATTGGAGTGAGGGTAAGAGTTAGAAGTAATGATCTCCATAAGATGATCTGTGAACTCTGCGTTCGAACCTGGAGGATAGTAGAGTGTCTTTAGTTCGTGGGAGTGGATGCTAGATGATTTAACAGAAATCCCAAGGTATTCACAAGAGTCCAGGAGTTCCGCGTGAAACTTTTTGATGGTGATGTCGGAGCGATATATGCAGGCTAAGCCTCCACCTATTTTGTGAGTTCTGTCTAGTCTAATGATGTTGTAGTCTGGGGGGACTAGAAGGTCTAGGCATGGTGATGATGAGTCATTGAGCCATGGTTCTGTGAGGATCATTATATCCATTTTCGTGTTAAAGACGAGGTTGGCAATGTCGGAGGTGTGTTTTACTGCTGATCTGCAGTTCAGTAGGAGGCAGGAGATTGAGTTTGAGGAATTCTTTAAATTAGGCCCAAGACTATCGGTGTTAGAGTTTAAGGATTGAAGGTTATGCAGGGTTATTCCTCTGTGTATTGGGTGGGATGTTCTGTTTGGGATGATGGGGACTGGGAGAATAGCATATTCTTCTGTATTTGTGGTGGGACAGGAAGGAGTTTCATATAGCGGTAGTAGTGTTTGAATTTCCTGGTCCGTTATGTTGTTGTTATGTTTGCATGTGCGCAGGAGCCAGTTGGTTAGAGGCAGGGGGAGAGTTTCTATCACCTTAAAGACTGTTGCTAGAGAATTTTGGAGATGTATAAGTAAAGAAAGAGATTTTTCAGCGAGTTGTAGTATGTTTCTGAATTCTAGGATAACGTTTTGTAAATTCCGGGAAGTGATGTCCGACTGGGCTTTGGGTGAGTCTTGTTGCACCTGCTGATGGTGTGGGGGAGATAGGATGTTGGGTGATGAGGGAGGTGCCTTGTTGTTGGTTCTCCTGACAGATATAGATGGGGCTGACAATGTGGTGCGTGTTGAAGGAGGTGAGATATAGACGCTTCTTTTCCCGGTCCTGGGTGGAGGCGGGGGTTGTTGAACCACAGGGGAAGATGATGAGGATATGGTGGTGGGAGTAGGTAAGTCCTGAGGTACACTGGGTGGGGTGATGGTGTGGCTTTTTAGTGTGCAGCGATGATGGGAGTTGATGATGCTTCTTTCATCGGTTCTGGGTGATGTAGGGGGTCATTCATCTTAACGAGATGAAGGAGTGGTGGAAGTAGTTAGGTCCTGGGCGACGTTAGTTGAGGTGATGGTGTGGGTTTTTAGGGTGAATGTTTATTGAAATAAAGTTTGAATTGAAAATGTGAACCATTCTAATGCATGTACTTCCTACAATGTTTTTTGGATGCAAGTTACAATATTAACCCCCCTTCCCCCTTCAAACCTAGCCTTTCTCTAGTGTTTGTTAGAGTAGAGTTTGAATCATTAATTTGGGACCCTCCCCCAATGTGTACACCTTACTAAATAATTGTTAGATTATAGTAAAAATAGCACATCTGAAGCCCACAATGTTTGCCCTTTCTGAAATGTTTGTTGGATTAGATTTAGAGTTGTACATTTGATCTCCCCACAGTATGCATTTTCCCCATTGTTTGAAACATTAGGATTACAATAACATATTAGAATATATTTTTGTCTGAAGTCCATCCTTGTAATTATGGCCCTGGTCACCTCACGTATTGATTATGCCAACTGTCTGTACGTGGGGATCCCTGCATACCACTTTCACCGGCTCCAGCTGGTACAAAACCAGGCGGCCAGACTGGTCTTTCAACAGCCCAAATTCCAACATGCTAGGCCCTTGTTGAAAAGACTACACTGGCTCCCGGTAGCGTACCGCTGCATTTTCAAAATGGGATGCACTGTTTTTAAATCTCTATCTGCCTCTGCCCCTGCTTTTATTTCTCTCAGCCTTCACCCTCACGTTCCCTCACTGCACCTTAGGTCCTCTGCTCACAATCTCTTGATCACTCCCAGGTTTAAACGGAAGAAACACAGTGGTGCCTGCTTTTCTTTCCTTGCTCCTTCTACCTGGAACTCCTTTCATCTCTCAATTCGGCTTACCCTGGACTACATCTCTTTTCGCAAATACCTGAAAACTCATCTGTTCCACCTAGCTCACGATTAGCCCCTCTTACCCTCCTGCGTCCCCTCTCCACCTGTCTCTGAGCGCCATGAAACCAATTGGTGACCGTGCGCGGTAACAAGTATTTTTAACATAACATAACATAACATAACAGTCAGAATAAATGATATTGCCTTCTGTAAGGTTTTCAGATATTTGAGCATGTTAAGTTTAAATGTATTCATATAATTGTTTTCTTTATTTCTCTTTGTGTTTTGTTTTCACAATTACGATTTTTAGGTTTTTAAGAGTTTTAATCAAATTAGTATGAACAATATTATCTGTGTTTACTATTTTTTATTTGGAATTATTATTACACATTTATAGAGTTGATTATTTGTATGTAAATGAATGATAACATTTTTATTTTTCAGATTTATATAACAATTATTGTAATTTACATTTTAATACTGAACATTTGTATTTTAATTCATTTTAATCCTTTTTATCTTGCAGGTATTTTAAGAAGATTTTCGAATTTTAAAGTTTGTGTTATTTTGTATTTCCATATATGTATGGTTCCAGAGCTATCAGAGGTGGCCTGTGAGTTGGTGCACAGTAAATCCAGGGTCAGATTATTTCTGCTGCAGAAGGAAGGTAGTTTAGAAGATGCAACACCAAAAATCAAATCTTTACTCAGGGACTGGTAATCAGTAGAACCGATCTTTAGTCCATCCTTATGTTCAAATAATAATGATATCATCATTTAAAAAAAAAAAGAACATACCGTACTGCTGTTGTTTTCCAGTCCCTGTACAGATCTCTCTCTAACTAAGCTTTATTTCAGTTGCAGAAGGAAGATAGTTTATAAAATACACCACCATAACATCAAATCTTCACTCGAGGAATGGTAATCAGAAGAACTGCTCTTTAGTCTATCATTATGTCCAAATAATAGATATATAATAATTTATATTTTTATACTGAACATTTGCATTTTAATTAGTGTTAATCCTTTTTATCTTGCAGGTATTTAAAAGAACGTTTTCAGATTTTAAAGTTTGTGCGTTATTTTGTATTTCCATATATTTATGGCCCAAGAGTTATCAGAGGTGCCTTGTGAGTTGGTGCACAGTAAATCCAGGGTCATCTTTATTTCTGTTGCAGAAGGAAGGTAGTTTAGAAGATGCAACACCAAAAATCAAAGCTTTACTTGTGGAATGGTAATCAGTAGAACTGATCTTTAGTCCATCATTACGTTCAAATAATAATGATACCATAATTTTATTTTGTGAAAGAACATGCCGTACTGCTGTTTTGTTCCAGTCCCCATATAGACCTTTCTCTAACTAAGCTTTATTTCAGTTGCAGAAGGAAGATAGTTTACAAAATACACCACCATAAAATAAAGGGGCATATTACCAACAACTAGCGATAATTATCGCTATGTTGGCTTAGCGGCAATATTTTTATCGCCGTGCTGCGGCGATTTTTATCGCTTAGGAACCTTGCTATTATCAAGGTTTATCTCCTAAGCGATAAAAATCGGCCGAAATGCATGAATATCGCTGAAAAGTCAGCAATATTCATGCATTACCGAGCTAATGCTCTTAGCCATGTTATCCACCTACCATTGGATTACATGGCTAAGAACTGCTCAGGGGCAGGTGTTAGCTTTTGGAGATATTCTCGCTTAGCGCGAATAGCTCCAAAAGTTGGTAATAGGAGATAGCGATGTTAGCGACTGTTTCCAGTCGCTAACATCTTGCCACGCCCACTTTGCATGTCATTAGTGATAAATTTCACTGACATGCAAAGCGGGGCCCAAGATGGTCACTATCTCCTACTAGCTGTCGCTAACTGGTGTTAGCGACAGCTAGGTAATAGGGAGATAATTTTATCTCCGCTTTCTTGGCTTTTAAAGCCAAAAAAGCGGAGATAAACCCCCTTGATAATATGCCCCAAAATCTTTACTTGTGGAATGGTAATCTGAAGAACTGCTCTTTAGTCTATCATTATGTCCAAATATTAGTTATATAATCATTTAAAAAATAAGAACATGCTGTACTGCTGATATGTTTCAGTCCCCATACTATCTATCTATCTATCTATCTATCTATCTATCTATCTATCTATCTATCTATCTATCTATCTATCTATCTATCTATCTATCTATCTATCTATTATCTATCTATCTATCTATCTATATATCTATCTATCTATCTATCTATCTATCTATCTATCTATCTATCTATCTATCTATCTATCTATCTATCTATCTATCTATCTTTCTATCTATCTTTCTGTCAGTCTGTCAGTCTGTAGGTCCATCCATCTGCTGATCTTTATTGGGTGTTAGTTTAATGCACTACCTCCATTTTTTTCTGTGAGAGTGTGTTACAGTACCTATGGATGGACCTGTGCGATGTTTGACTTATTCCAATGCTGTATTTGTAGTAGGGCTGAAATAACTTTCAAACTGCATTTATATTACTCTTTTGCGAATGTATATTCTGTATTAGCATGTCCCTCTGTATTAGCATGTCCCTCCGCCTGGGACGACTCCTGGTGGCCCCCGCCCTAGGCAGCGCACCCAAACCAACAGACCACGCACGCAACCTGGGCTTCATCCTGGACTCCTCCCTCTCCATGACCAGACAAGTCAACGCTGTTGCCTCGTCGTGCTTCAACATCCTGCGCATGCTACGGAAGATCTTCCGGTGGATCCCCACCAAGACCAGGAAGACGGTCACCCAGGCCCTCGTCACCAGCCGTCTGGACTACGGCAACTCCCTCTACGCCGGAACCACCGCCAAACTCCAGAAGAGACTCCAACGGATCCAGAACACCCCAGCACGACTCATCCTGGACATCCCCCGTCGCAGCCACATCTCCGGACACCTGAGAGACCTGCACTGGCTCCCGGTCAACAAGAGAATCACCTTCCGACTCCTCACCCACGCACACAAAGCCCTACACAACCAGGGCCCAGGATACCTCAACAGCCGCCTCAACTTCTACGCTCCCAAACGCCAGCTTCGATCGACCAGCCATGCCCTCGCCGCCGTCCCCCGCATCCGAAGAGCCACCACAGGGGGACGGTCCTTCTCCTACCTCGCCGCCAAGACATGGAACTCCCTCCCGAACCACCTCCGCCTGACCCAGGACCACCTCGCCTTCAGGAAGCAACTCAAGACCTGGCTGTTCGAGCAGTAGCGGACCCCCCCCCTAGCGCCTTGAGACCCTCTGGGTGAGTAGTGCGCTATATAAATGCATTGATTGATTGATTGATTGATCCCTCCCAAGCCCCTTCTTAATTTTCCTATAACACCACTCATTTCTGTGTAAGTCTCTTCCATTTTCCAACCACTTCCTCTGGTCCCTACTACATTAACTACAAAATCACACACCTATGTGTGAGTAGGTCTGCACCATCTTAGTGGAGATCTCCGTTCAGAAAGTATAGAGGAGGCAGAGGTGGAGATCGTCTACCATTGGTTTGTGAATTGCATTTTAAAGTCAATAGTACTTTCAGAGTGCTAATAGTACTCTAGTAGTATTACTTTTCCGAGTGAAAAATCCAAATTTTAGCATTGAGCCCAAAATGGAGGGTGTGACTCTATGTCACGTTATAAGGTTCTGATATGGATATCCAGATTCAGCATCTCCTCTACCTTCTCCAGGTTAAGTCAATTTAATAAAAAAATTCACACTTGTATAGGGTCTTATACTATAATTTCGGGCTACTTGACTAAACTCTCCAAGTCTTGGAATACTTTTGTTATTTTAATTTAAAAAAAACTTGAAAGTGTTCAAAATGTCATTGGGGTGGCGTTGTATAACATTTAAGACACATGGTTAATCTCCTAATAGGCAATGGAGAATATTTCGCCGGACTGACTGATGCATTTTTTTCCTAATTGAGTAGTACTCCTTTATAGCACTCCTCCACTCTAACTAGTTCGTAGTAACCTTTGTTATTTATTTTATAGTGTTGTTTTTTTTTTATATCTACTTTTCTTCTAAAGCTCCAGGATGTCATTTGATAGATAAATTACACCAAACTGTCTAGCATTGTTTTACTATTATGGTGGATAGCAAATAAATTGAATTTCTTGTATTGGATGACACTTTTTCTTGCTCTAAATCACCAGCAATATGTCCACAAGTTGCAAGTAACAATATCAAATACCGACTGGACACCTCAATGTCTTATTAGGATTAACAATAATTGCTATTACTAATTCCCACCTCTATAGTACAAATGTTATCATGTTCATAATTATCAGTTTCTGAATCTTCCCTCACAGTTTCTAACCTTTGGTCAGCAGGTTTGACATGGGCAATGCATATGGTATATTAGTCTCTTGATCCACGAAAAGACAGAAAGAAGGGGCAATGCTTATCAGTAAAATACTGTGGCTTATAATAGGACTCATTTTGAATTGTAGAGAATTGAAAGTGGCATTTGCTTATCATTGACAAGTCTCACACCTGTGCGCGGTAAAAACAGTATTTGGACAAAATATTGAGTTTAAATATCGAGTTTCAGAAATATCTTGATACAAAAAATGTTGTGATGCAGAAATATCGTTACTAAGATATCATTATTTTCTGGTGAGTAATATTGTTGTCAAGAAGATGGTTGCTGTTAATAATGTTTTCAATAATATATGTGTAAAACTTTTGTGTTTTACTTATCTTTGTGTTTTAATTTATGTATTCATTTTATGTGTTTATTGTTGTTTGTATAATTGTTAAAAAAATATTTAAATATAGGGTCCAATTTTAAGTAATTTCAAATGTTTTATTTAATTGCTAATAGTAATTTATAGTGTTGTATAGGGTTGCTAAGTTTGTAGGGATATAGGGTGGAAAGGTAATTAGGTATAATTAATTAACAATTTTGTATTAATTCATTATTATTTATTTAATCGATTAATTATTTTGTAAATTGTGTAATAATTATATATTAGGTGCAGGCTGCTGGTTTTGTAGGGGTATTAGGTGAGAAGTTAATTAAGTAATAACTCATTAACAATTGATTATTAATGTATTAATAATTATTCAAGTGATTACTAATTATGTTAATTGCGTTATACTTATATATTTTAGTTATATTTTATAAGTGGGCTGCTAGGTTTTTGACAGTATATTGTGGGAAGTCAATTAAGTATCAGAATTTGCAGGAACCATTTTGGATGCTTGTGTTTCTACACTAATGATGGCCTGTAACTGTCCCCAACCCCATAGGGTAGTGACATACACTAGTTGTGGGTTTTAGGGCCTGATTTACGTCTTGGAGATCTTACCACCCTTGGTGGCGGCGACAGTCCTAAGTACTCTGGCAACATGAAGGTCTTCCGCCCGTCGTATGTAGATGCATACGTTATACACAGAAGACTTCAGTGATCTTATGTGCTGGCAAACCTCCCACCATCGCTGTCTGGACAGCCGAGTCCTGCCGAGTAGATATATATATGTTTCCATTGGGCTGGCGGTGTCCATTTGGCGGAGTACTGTCGGGAGTGACCCAGGGCGACCGTAGTGGTAGGGAGACAGGTGAGTGGGATTTCTTTTTACATAAAACACATATATGTTGTATATGTGTACATATGTGTATGTAGGTTGTGTAGTGAGCCTATTTTGTACATTCAACATTACACCCCACGAACATACACACAACAAGCATTGTATACCAGCACGTACCACAAATACCTACCTTTGATTCCATCAAAACAGGGTGGCGGTCTGTAGTGGTCAAGGTGCAGCAGGGCAAAGAGGACCTGGACAATGGCAAAGAGGACAAAATTACAGCCTGTACCTCGTAAAAAGGTGAGTTTTCACCCCTTTTCTTCCCTTTTCACTGACTCTCAGTAGGTGGGATTCCTGTAGGAATTCCCTTTGAAACAAAGCTACATAGAAATCTGGAGGGTGGGAATCCTGGCTGGAGTTCTAACACCGCCTGCTGTAGCCCATCCCTCCATTGGAGCGGGGAGCAAAGTCCTGGCAGAGTTGGCAGGACCATGGCAGTCTTTTCTCCCATTGCCAGCCAACATCTAAATAGGGTGGGCAAACCACCAGGTTGGCAGGTGAGAAGACCACCAAAAAGGCCACTGCATTGCAGTACAGTCAACACCTAAATCAGGACCTTCATTTCTCTTCATTTTCTGTTCTATGAGGGCCTTTCTGTTGCTTTTCTTTGTTCTCTTCAGGGATTCTAAAAATAAAAATTTTCGGTGTCCTTGCTGTTTGAATTTGTTCTCTAGCGTAACATATTCCATGCAACTACTCAGTAGTCTGAGGAATTGTCTAAACTATAAGTTTTATGTAGGTGGTATTGTTGGAATCTGTCAGGCTATATTTCTTCTTGGACTTTTAGTGGGTGTCTGTCCACAGGGATTAATTTGAATTGAATACCTTAATATAAAGAAAGGTTAATATGTCTGTATTCAATGATTCAGTAAACTTTAAAAATACATTTTGTGTATTTGATCCATTCCAATAATTATTTTGCACTCCACTGGTCACCTTTCAAAATTATCAGGACATCGCCATCTGGTTCCTGTGTGGATTTTGATGGATCATAAGGCATGTTTGCTTGAAATGATGGATATAAAGACATACAACGCTGGGGGTGAAGGTGCTTCCAATGAAAGTATGATGTACCTGTATGTACTTGTTACCCTCAAATCCCCAAAACTTTTTTCTGTAGATTAATCACATGCATTCAAATACAATGTATCACCCTCAGGGTTTATTCCTGTGATAAACGGGTTTAAAGGCTTCAAATTCAGTTCAATCAGGAGGTTCTCCTCTGGATTGCAGCATGCATTCTTAAAAAGGTTCAGGAGGCTTTCATCTCTTTGATGGAACAGAAAGTGATTACTATATTTACTATATTTAAATAGTGGTTTCAGAATGGTGTCTGCTTCTTCAATTAGGTTATTGATCCAAAATCTCAGAGACTCAGTTGGGTTCTGGTTCATTTTCTTTTAATTGTGTTGTTCATTGAAGAGGTGGAGCCTTTTTTATCTGTCGTCTTTTTTGCTCTATATGACTATGACCCCACCTTTGTCTGCTGGTTTAGTAATCACTTCTTCATCATTTTCCAGTAATCAAATGGCTTCTTTATCTTTTTGGCTCATAATTTTAAATATTCATATCTTTTAGGTGTCCATAGCTTCTAAGCCATTTCTCACCACCCATTCCAGGTGAGTATGTTTATGAGAACCGTGTTCGTAGCAGGTTGAAGTTGGACTTTTTTCTAATGCCTGAGTCAGAATCTTCTCTGTTTACTTTTCTGATTTAAAGTAAGCTCTTAATTTCAGTTTGCAAAAGAACTCTGCTAGTTTGCATCAGACTTTGAATGTGTTCAGTGAAGGGGTCAGGACATATTCTAGTCCTTTGTTGAGCACCAACACTTTATTGTCATTTACTTTGAATGTCCATGCTTAAATAGAGATGACGGGAATTCTCTATTTGAATAAAGCATCTCTCTACAAGTTGTGATGTGTAATGTTATATTGAGTAAGATATGGACCCCTTTCTCCTATGTTTTTAGAAAAGTTAGCTTCAAAGTATGTAAAAAGGACGCCTCAAGAAGTTTGTATGATGGGATGAACACATTTATTCCTGTGCCCATATTTCACATTTATATATAATATTATCTATTTAGAACAAGACGATTATTTTCCAAATTAAATAACTAATACATACCCTCCTCGAATCAATTGTAAAGAGATAGTCCAAAATATTTTCAAGAGACTGAAGAGGGGTAAGCATATAATGATTCAGAAAAGGGGGTGGTGATGAACAGAGTGTCTGAATTAAGCAGACCACTCTTGCCCAGTCCAAAGATCAGAGCTTGATCCATCACCGTTATTTAGCTCACTGCCCCATCCCAGCTCAGAACCTGGCTATATGCAAATTAGTCCGTCCCTGGCCCAGTGCATCATGGGAACAGGGCAGACCAAACTACCAAGCCAATTCTTCACCAGAAAGGAGACAAGCTTCCGGGGACCGGTTTCTGCCATTTCAGGCGTCGTCGGCCCCGGCTTGCTTGAATCCTGATGGAGCAGTGAGCAAGGGACTCATGTCTGAGTATACCCTTCCACGCTTATGGTGGACAAAATGATTCAGAAAAGGGGGTGGTGATGAACAGAGTGTCTGAATTAAGCAGACCACTCTTACCCAGTCCAAAGATCAGAGCTTGATCCATCACCGGTATTTAGCTCACTGCCCCATCCCAGCTCAGAACCTGGCTATATGCAAATTAGTCTGTCCCTGGCCCAGTGCATCATGGGAACAGGGCAGACCAAACTACCAAGCCAATTCTTCACCAGAAAGGAGACAAGCTTCCGGGGACCGGTTTCTGCCATTTCAGGCGTCGTCTGCCCGGCTTGCTTGAATCCTGATGGAGCAGTGAGCAAGGGACTCATGTCTGAGTATACCCTTCCACGCTTATGGTGGACAAAATGATTCAGAAAAGGGGGTGGTGATGAACAGAGTGTCTGAATTAAGCAGACCACTCTTACCCAGTCCAAAGTTCAGAGCTTGATCCATCACCGTTATTTAGCTCACTGCCCCATCCCAGCTCAGAACCTGCTATATGCAAATTAGTCTGTCCCTGGCCCAGTGCATCATGGGAACAGGGCAGACCAAACTACCAAGCCAATTCTTCACCAGAAAGGAGACAAGCTTCCGTGGACCGGTCTCTGCCATTTCAGGCGTCGTCGGCCAGGCGTGCTTGAATCCTGATGGAGCAGTGAGCAAGGGACTCATGTCTGAGTATACCCTTCCACGCTTATGGTGGACAAAATGATTCAGAAAAGGGGGTGGTGATGAACAGAGTGTCTGAATTAAGCAGACCACTCTTACCCAGTCCAAAGATCAGAGCTTGATCCATCACCGTTATTTAGCTCACTGCCCCATCCCAGCTCAGAACCTGGCTATATGCAAATTAGTCTGTCCCTGGCCCAGTGCATCATGGGAGCAGGGCAGACCAAACTACCAAGCCAATTCTTCACCAGAAAGGAGACAAGCTTCCGGGGACCGGTTTCTGCCATTTCAGGCGTCGTCGGCCCGGCTTGCTTGAATCCTGATGGAGCAGTGAGCAAGGGACTCATGTCTGAGTATACCCTTCCACGCTTATGGTGGACAAAATGATTCAGAAAAGGGGGTGGTGATGAACAGAGTGTCTGAATTAAGCAGACCACTCTTACCCAGTCCAAAGATCAGAGCTTGATCCATTACCGGTATTTAGCTCACTGCCCCATCCCAGCTCAGAACCTGGCTATATGCAAATTAGTCTGTCCCTGGCCCAGTGCATCATGGGAACAGGGCAGACCAAACTACCAAGCCAATTCTTCACCAGAAAGGAGACAAGCTTCCGGGGACCGGTTTCTGCCATTTCAGGCGTCGTCTGCCCGGCTTGCTTGAATCCTGATGGAGCAGTGAGCAAGGGACTCATGTCTGAGTATACCCTTCCACGCTTATGGTGGACAAAATGATTCAGAAAAGGGGGTGGTGATGAACAGAGTGTCTGAATTAAGCAGACCACTCTTACCCAGTCCAAAGATCAGAGCTTGATCCATCACCGTTATTTAGCTCACTGCCCCATCCCAGCTCAGAACCTGCTATATGCAAATTAGTCTGTCCCTGGCCCAGTGCATCATGGGAACAGGGCAGACCAAACTACCAAGCCAATTCTTCACCAGAAAGGAGACAAGCTTCCGGGGACCGGTCTCTGCCATTTCAGGCGTCGTCGGCCCGGCTTGCTTGAATCCTGATGGAGCAGTGAGCAAGGGACTCATGTCTGAGTATACCCTTCCACGCTTATGGTGGACAAAATGATTCAGAAAAGGGGGTGGTGATGAACAGAGTGTCTGAATTAAGCAGACCACTCTTACCCAGTCCAAAGATCAGAGCTTGATCCATCACCGGTATTTAGCTCACTGCCCCATCCCAGCTCAGAACCTGGCTATATGCAAATTAGTCTGTCCCTGGCCCAGTGCATCATGGGAGCAGGGCAGACCAAACTACCAAGCCAATTCTTCACCAGAAAGGAGACAAGCTTCCGGGGACCGGTTTCTGCCATTTCAGGCGTCGTCGGCCCGGCTTGCTTGAATCCTGATGGAGCAGTGAGCAAGGGACTCATGTCTGAGTATACCCTTCCACGCTTATGGTGGACAAAATGATTCAGAAAAGGGGGTGGTGATGAACAGAGTGTCTGAATTAAGCAGACCACTCTTACCCAGTCCAAAGATCAGAGCTTGATCCATTACCGGTATTTAGCTCACTGCCCCATCCCAGCTCAGAACCTGGCTATATGCAAATTAGTCTGTCCCTGGCCCAGTGCATCATGGGAACAGGGCAGACCAAACTACCAAGCCAATTCTTCACCAGAAAGGAGACAAGCTTCCGGGGACCGGTTTCTGCCATTTCAGGCGTCGTCTGCCCGGCTTGCTTGAATCCTGATGGAGCAGTGAGCAAGGGACTCATGTCTGAGTATACCCTTCCACGCTTATGGTGGACAAAATGATTCAGAAAAGGGGGTGGTGATGAACAGAGTGTCTGAATTAAGCAGACCACTCTTACCCAGTCCAAAGATCAGAGCTTGATCCATCACCGTTATTTAGCTCACTGCCCCATCCCAGCTCAGAACCTGCTATATGCAAATTAGTCTGTCCCTGGCCCAGTGCATCATGGGAACAGGGCAGACCAAACTACCAAGCCAATTCTTCACCAGAAAGGAGACAAGCTTCCGGGGACCGGTCTCTGCCATTTCAGGCGTCGTCGGCCCGGCTTGCTTGAATCCTGATGGAGCAGTGAGCAAGGGACTCATGTCTGAGTATACCCTTCCACGCTTATGGTGGACAAAATGATTCAGAAAAGGGGGTGGTGATGAACAGAGTGTCTGAATTAAGCAGACCACTCTTACCCAGTCCAAAGATCAGAGCTTGATCCATCACCGGTATTTAGCTCACTGCCCCATCCCAGCTCAGAACCTGGCTATATGCAAATTAATCTGTCCCTGGCCCAGTGCATCATGGGAACAGGGCAGACCAAACTACCAAGCCAATTCTTCACCAGAAAGGAGACAAGCTTCCGGGGACCGGTTTCTGCCATTTCAGGCGTCGTCTGCCCGGCTTGCTTGAATCCTGATGGAGCAGTGAGCAAGGGACTCATGTCTGAGTATACCCTTCCACGCTTATGGTGGACAAAATGATTCAGAAAAGGGGGTGGTGATGAACAGAGTGTCTGAATTAAGCAGACCACCCTTACCCAGTCCAAAGATCAGAGCTTGATCCATCACCGTTATTTAGCTCACTGCCCCATCCCAGCTCAGAACCTGGCTATATGCAAATTAGTCTGTCCCTGGCCCAGTGCATCATGGGAACAGGGCAGACCAAACTACCAAGCCAATTCTTCACTAGAAAGGAGACAAGCTTCCGGGAACCGGTTTCTGCCATTTCAGGCGTCGTCGGCCCGGCTTGCTTGAATCCTGATGGAGCAGTGAGCAAGGGACTCATGTCTGAGTATACCCTTCCACGCTTATGGTGGACAAAATAATTCAGAAAAGGGGGTGGTGATGAACAGAGTGTCTGAATTAAGCAGACCACTCTTACCCAGTCCAAAAATCAGAGCTTGATCCATCACCGTTATTTAGCTCACTGCCCCATCCCAGCTCAGAACCTGGCTATATGCAAATTAGTCTGTCCCCGGCCCAGTGCATCATGGGAACAGGGCAGACCAAACTACCAAGCCAATTCTTCACCAGAAAGGAGACAAGCTTCCGGGGACCGGTTTCTGCCATTTCAGGCGTCGTCGGCCCGGCTTGCTTGAATCCTGATGGAGCAGTGAGCAAGGGACTCATGTCTGAGTATACCCTTCCACGCTTATGGTGGACAAAATGATTCAGAAAAGGGGGTGGTGATGAATAGAGTGTCTGAATTAAGCAGACCACTCTTACCCAGTCCAAAGATCAGAGCTTGATCCATCACCGTTATTTAGCGCACTGCCCCATCCCAGCTCAGAACCTGGCTATATGCAAATTAGTCTGTCCCTGGCCCAGTGCATCATGGGAACAGGGCAGACCAAACTACCAAGCCAATTCTTCACCAGAAAGGAGACAAGCTTCCGGGGACCGGTTTCTGCCATTTCAGGCGTCGTCTGCCCGGCTTGCTTGAATCCTGATGGAGCAGTGAGCAAGGGACTCATGTCTGAGTATACCCTTCCACGCTTATGGTGGACAAAATGATTCAGAAAAGGGGGTGGTGATGAACAGAGTGTCTGAATTAAGCAGACCACTCTTACCCAGTCCAAAGATCAGAGCTTGATCCATCACCGTTATTTAGCTCACTGCCCCATCCCAGCTCAGAACCTGGCTATATGCAAATTAGTCTGTCCCTGGCCCAGTGCATCATGGGAACAGGGCAGACCAAACTACCAAGCCAATTCTTCACCAGAAAGGAGACAAGCTTCCGGGGACCGGTTTCTGCCATTTCAGGCGTCGTCGGCCCGGCTTGCTTGAATCCTGATGGAGCAGTGAGCAAGGGACTGATGTCTGAGTATACCCTTCCACGCTTATGGTGGACAAAATGATTCAGAAAAGGGGGTGGTGATGAATAGAGTGTCTGAATTAAGCAGACCACTCTTACCCAGTCCAAAGATCAGAGCTTGATCCATCACCGTTATTTAGCGCAGCGCCCCATCCCAGCTCAGAACCTGGCTATATGCAAATTAGTCTGTCCCTGGCCCAGTGCATCATGGGAACAGGGCAGACCAAACTACCAAGCCAATTCTTCACCAGAAAGGAGACAAGCTTCCGGGGACCGGTTTCTGCCTTTTCAGGCGTCGTCGGCCCGGCTTGCTTGAATCCTGATGGAGCAGTGAGCAAGGGACTCATGTCTGAGTATACCCTTCCACGCTTATGGTGGACAAAATGATTCAGAAAAGGGGGTGGTGATGAACAGAGTGTCTGAATTAAGCAGACCACTCTTACCCAGTCCAAAGATCAGAGCTTGATTCATCACCGTTATTTAGCTCACTGCCCCATCCCAGATCAGTACCTGGCTATATGCAAATTAGTCTGTCCCTGGCACAGTGCATCATGGGAACAGGGCAGACCAAACTACCAAGCCAATTCTTCACCAGAAAGGAGACAAGCTTCCGGGGACCGGTTTCTGCCATTTCAGGCGTCGTCGGCCCGGCTTGCTTGAATCCTGATGGAGCAGTGAGCAAGGGACTTATGTCTGAGTATACCCTTCCACGCGTATGGTGGACAAAATGATTCAGAAAAGGGGGTGGTGATGAACAGAGTGTCTGAATTAAGCAGACCACTCTTACCCAGTCCAAAGATCAGAGCTTGATCCATCACCGTTATTTAGCTCACTGCCCCATCCCAGCTCAGAACCTGGCTATATGCAAATTAGTCTGTCCCTGGCCCAGTGCATCATGGGAACAGGGCAGACCAAACTACCAAGCCAATTCTTCACCAGAAAGGAGACAAGCTTCCGGGGACCGGTTTCTGCCATTTCAGGTGTCGTCGGCCCGGCTTGCTTGAATCCTGATGGAGCAGTGAGCAAGGGACTCATGTCTGAGTATACCCTTCCACGCTTATGGTGGACAAAATGATTCAGAAAAGGGGGTGGTGATGAACAGAGTGTCTGAATTAAGCAGACCACTCTTACCCAGTCCAAAGATCAGAGCTTGATCCATCACCGTTATTTAGCTCACTGCCCCATCCCAGCTCAGAACCTGGCTATATGCAAATTAGTCTGTCCCTGGCCCAGTGCATCATGGGAACAGGGCAGACCAAACTACCAAGCCAATTCTTCACCAGAAAGGAGACAAGCTTCCGGGGACCGGTTTCTGCCATTTCAGGCGTCGTCGGCCCGGCTTGCTTGAATCCTGATGGAGCAGTGAGCAAGGGACTCATGTCTGAGTATACCCTTCCACGCTTATGGTGGACAAAACGATTCAGAAAAGGGGGTGGTGATGAACAGAGTGTCTGAATTAAGCAGACCACTCTTACCTAGTCCAAAGATCAGAGCTTGATCCATCACCGTTATTTAGCTCACTGCCCCATCCCAGCTCAGAACCTGCCTATATGCAAATTAGTCTGTCCCTGGCCCAGTGCATCATGGGAACAGGGCAGACCAAACTACCAAGCCAATTCTTCACCAGAAAGGAGACAAGCTTCCGGGCTTCCAAGCTTCCAAGCTTCATATAATGCCACTATCTGTAGGAGATGTAATAGTATGGCACATTAAACTTTGAATAAACCGATAAAAGACAGTAAGTGGTGTACTTGATTGGCCATTGGCCAAGAATAACCACCAATCGCTAATATTAATGACCTAGTAATATCTGGGTCACCAATGTCCAGCATTGCCGGCCGGAGTAAGAGCATATATCTTAACTTTACGAAGAGAGAGGTAACGTCAATTGTAATTAACACACAAACGGAGATACAATGGAAAAAGATGTATCAAACTGCCTCTACTGTTGCCTGTTAGAAATGTCTTCCAAAAGGACATACCCCCTACCAAAAGATTAGTAAGAGTATTAGACAATTTGCACCGGGGTAAGAGAGCCTTCAATCCCATCATAGTGACTGATCTAAGACAAGCAGTTCTACCGTTTCCCCCTGTAAGGTCCAAACAAGCGAGGCCACAATAACCCAACAGGTGACTTACCGGTCTATAATAGGACCGCAGAGCAAACCTCCAAAGGTACCGACCGCGATGCGTCCTTTTGCAACATTAAAGGACTTCGGATTCACGCTTCTTATATACATAGTTTTAACGAGTCGGATTAGCAACACCTGTGTATCCCGCGGGCAAAGGGTTGCATTTACTCCGATCTGAGGAAAAGAAAATGCCGCGGCCATCTTGTAATGTCCAATGTTGGATACTTCTAATAAAGAAAGGGTTGTACTGTGGCAATACAGAAAGTTAAATTGCCATGACAAGTGAAAACTACTTTTTATATCTAACTAATGGTATTTATAGTATTATCAGTGGAATTACGACGTTAGGAGGCAATATTGTCCATATTCAAATAGAAGCAAGGAGATTGATTCTAAAAATTCACGGGCACGTTTGAGTAGGCATGCACTAATTTGGACGCTGAGAAATAGGTGAAAATTAAGATTAGAAAGTGAGTAACGTGAACTCAAATGAAAAATTATATTAAGGTTTGTGTATATGAGGCGCGAGAGTGGTGGCCACCTTGGATAGGTCGAGTAATCTGAAACTTCCTTTATAGCGAAAAAGCTGAACGGTAAAAATATGTTGGAGGAGGAAACAGAGGGAGGGGGAGCACATAAAACAATTGTCAAGAAACGATTCGAGTGCACACAGATCATTAACTTTCATTAGGATACACATTTTCTCACTCGTGGCTCCCATGTGTGTTATTTTGAACTAACACCAAAACTAATTGAAATACACACAGAACATTAGCTTTTCATTAGGATACACATATTCTCACTGGTGGATCCTTTGTTTGTTATTTATGTAGTATGTGTCTGGGGTTAACCGTTACCATGTCAAAACTAGAACCCCCCTATAATCTATTTATTTTTCTTTCAAGAAGAAAATGTATGAAATATTTTTTTTTTTGTAAATATATTTTTATTGCAGCGCGTTAGTTGACACCAACATATTATTACCATCAGTACCCTTGTTACTCGATATATCCATTAGTCCTCTGTACTTGTTCTACACAGCCGTTTAGCTCACAACCCGGAGGTCGAGTGGCGTAATCAGAAATGAAAGCACGTGTAAGGAGATATAGTACGTCACCGTAGCAACTGGTCGTCCTTGATATGGCAATGCTACTTTCCAGCTCTCCCTGACTCTCCCTCTAAGCCCAGCTCCTAATGGGAACAGTAAGTATCCTTCTGCATTGCTGTCCAACACTCTTCACTCGTTTAACCTGTTAAACCTCAACTCACCCTCTTCCCCCTCCCGATAAACTATCCCCCTCACCCTTAACTCTACCCCCCACCCCCCCGACGTGCCAGCGGAACATTAATGCGCATCCACACCCATTCCGATCGATCCAGACCCGAACCAGACTATCAGGAGCAATCAACTAACAACATTCAGACAACACCTAGGAAATAGGGGAATTAGGGAGAGGGACTATGACCTCCTCTCATCAGGCGGCCGGTTCACCGGAACAGGACTATGCCCTGGGGTGTCCGCCTCATCTGCGTCTAATCGTGCGAACTCCAAGACCAGGCCCTCCCACGCCCTGGCCCCCTCCAGAGCCACTTCATTGTCTGCCCTAAGTGCAGCTTGCATACGTAGCTCCCCCTCACACCGGGCCCATTTGAGAAGCTCAGCCTTCCACCTCTCCACCGCAGGGCCCTTATTCGCCTTCCATTGGGACGTTATGGCCTGCTTCGCCAGGAGTAGCCCAAGGTCCAAAAACTTGCTAGTAATCTTGTTCTTCGATGTGTGTGGGAACCAATGTAGGATGTAGTGCGCCATGGTGTATTGCAAATCCCTGTCCGTAGTCTCCCCCAGGCTGTCCACAACTTCCCGCCAAAAGGAACTCAGGGCTGGGCAGGACCAAAACATGTGTTGGAAGTCAGCCGAGTCCGCCGGGCATCGCGGACAAGTCGCCGGGTGGGCCGGGAAATATGTGTGTAGTTTGTCAGGGGTCAGGTAAGCCCTGTGTAGGACATAGAAGTGCACCAGCTGAAACCTAGCGTTGCGCGTCCCGTTGCGGACCCGGGCCACTATGCCGTTCCACGTTTCCTCAGGTATTTCTGTCGAGAGGTCAGCCTCCCATTTCGCCTTCAGTGTCAACAGTGGGGTGATCGTCTCCGAGATCATGCGCCTATACAGGCACGTGACTGCCTTGATCGTCCCCGCCATCATCACCACATATTGGCAGCCCAGAGACAGTGGTGGTTCCGTCATGCCCGACTTCCAGTGCCTGCGGATTGCCGCCGTTAGTGCCGCATGAAGGAGAAAGTCTCCCCCCGCCAGATCAAAGTGGTCTCTCAGAAGGTCAAAGGGCAGTAGGACCCCGTCCTCGTAGAGGTCTCCCATGGTCGAGAGTCCGTGCAGCTCCCATCTACCGATCCCGTGCCACAAGCCCCCATGTGGTAGCGCCCCGCACAGCCTGAGTGGGATCTCAGGGGCGTAAGGGACCTTAATATGGCCCCTTCGACGATATCTGTTCCAGCATTTCCGGGCCGTCGCAAATTCCTGAGTAAGGTGGAAATCTCTCAGTGGGAGCCCCAGAATAATCCGGGACAGCACCTGAACCGGGCCCGCCGGTTCCCCCACTCCATCCTCTCCCTGTCTGGCTCTCGCAATCCATTGCATCAGCCATTGTAATTGCGCCGCGAGGTAGTATAGTTCATAGTCCGGCACCGCGAGTCCCCCTTCTTCGCGAGGGCGGAGGAGTATACCGTGAGCCACCCTACGCCTGCCCGCCCCCCACAGGAAACCAATTACTAACGACCTCAGGCGCCGAAAGTAACTTGTCGGGATCCAGATCGGGAGGGTTCTGAAGAAATAAAGCAGCCGTGGCAAGGTCACCATCTTAAGGAGTGCCACTCTTCCCATTAGTGACAGCGGGAGCGTGCTCCAAAAATCGAGGTTCTCCTTAGTACGTCTGATCGCCGACCCAATATTTCCCTCAAGAACGTCCTTCTTGTCATGGAAGATTGAGGTCCCTAAGTACCGCAGGCTCCGTTCCTCCCATGCCACCCCCTCCGTGGTCAGTGGGTATATCCTCCGCGGGCGGACCGGGAACAGGCAGGATTTCCTCCAGTTCACCCTGAGTCCCGAAACCCTGCTCAGCGATTGAAGGAGGGCTTTTGCTCCCCTCAGCGAGTCCGTGGAGCCTGCAAGGAACATCCGCAGGTCATCTGCATATAATGCTATGTGGTGCACCTGCCCATAAACATCCAGCCCCGAATATGCCCGACCCAACCGGGCTCGCGCCGCGAGGGGTTCAACCGCCATGGCGAACAAGAGGGGGGAGAGAGGACACCCCTGACGAGTGCCCCTGCCCACAGCACACAACTCGGAGATAACTCTCCCAGTCCTGACCCTCGCCGTTGCGTTCCGGTATAGCAGCTCCGTCCAATCCACAAAGCCCTCGCCCAGGCCCATTGTACGCATGACATGGAAGAGGTAAGGCCACTCCAGGCTGTCAAATACCTTTTCTATGTCTACAGCAAACACCACCGCCTCATCTTCGTCATAGGTGTCAGCCTCTAAGACATGCAGGAGCCGCCGCACGTTAAGCGCCGTGTTGCGGGCCGGGATGAAGCCAGATTCGTCTGCATGGATTAGTCTGGTCATAAAGGGGAGCAAACGTGTCGCCAATATTTTACTCAGAATTTTATAGTCCAGGTTGAGCATGGACAGGGGGCGATACGCCGTCCGGTCCCATGGTTGCTTGCCCGGTTTCAAGAGGGGGACTATGAGCGCCTCGCTAGTGGACGTCGGCAGGCTGGCCAGTCGTTTTGCCTCGTTGTAAAGGCCCGTCAGCTTGGGTGCCAGAAGGTCAACATAGGTGAGGTAGAACTCCGTAGGCAGTCCATCGGAGCCCGGCGTCTTGTTCCGTGCCATGTCCTTGATGGCGACTCTCACCTCCCTTTCCTCGATTTTGCTCCCGAGTCGCTTCGCGTCCTCCTCCCCTATTTCCGGCAGGTCTAGTCCTTCCGTGAAGCTCTGGAAGCCTTCTACCGATGGTAGGACCCTGCTGCGGTATAGCTCCGTATAGTTTCATTTATCCCCCCTTGGTCAAACCGCGCCGCGCCCGAGTGGTCTCTGAGCTCTAGGATGACCGAGCTCCGTCGAGCCGGGTTGGCCAGCCAGGCCAAGAGAGTCCCCGACTTGTCGCGCTCCGAGTGTGCACGCGTGAGGTAGGCCTTGTAGTCAAAGCACCTGAGATGCTCCACCGTCTCCGCCACCACCTCCCGCGCCTCAAGTAGTGCCTCATGTACGCCCGGTTGTTCCGGCCTCGCCCTCTCTAGTCCCCTCAGCTTCTCATCCCCCTTCGCAATGTCATCTAGTAAGGTCTTTCTAACTCCTGATGCCGCCGCAATGCATTGCCCCCGCACCACTGACTTGAATGCGTCCCATTCAATCGCAGTAGAGCTCGCAGAGCCCGCATTGAGTTGGAAGTATGCCTCGATGTTTGAGGCTATAGTGGTGCGAAAGATCCGGTCTTCCAGCGCCTCCGGGCGCAGTTTCCATGCTGGGATTCGCGGGCGGCACCACGACCAGCGCAGCTGAACAAGTAGCGGGTTATGGTCAGAGACCGTGCGCGTCAGATATTCACTGTTACACACCTCGGCATGCACGTCCTGAGAGCACAGGAAGGCGTCAATGCGAACGTGGAGCTCGTGGAGAGCGGAGAAAAACGAGTAGTCTCTGTCTGCCGGATGGTTTGCCCTCCATGAGTCAACCAGACCCCATCGGCGTTGCCAAGCAGAGCGCGCAAGTGCCAGTTTTCCAGCTGGTGCGTTAGGCAAGGGGGGGTGTGATCTGTCTAGTGTAGTGTCAAGGACGCTGTTAAAGTCTCCGCCAAGGATCAAAGGCTCCACTAAAAACGGGGCCAGTTTGTTGGACAGGAGGGAGAGGAAAGCCGGCAGGTCAGTGTTCGGTGCGTACAGGCAACCCAAGGAAAGGTCCCTCCCATCTAATTTGCCCCGCACCATGACATACCTCCCCTCCGTGTCAATTAGTTGCTGGGTGCACTGGAAAGGAACACCCGCCCGCACCCAAATGGCCACCCCCCTAGCATATGCAGAGTAGCCAGTGTGGTAGATCTGTCCCCTCCACCTCCGTTGTAGTGCCCTCCCTTCCTCATCTAGCAGATGTGTTTCCTGGAGGAAGGCGATGTGAATGCCCCTTCTGACCAAATAGGAGTGTATTTTATGGCGTCTGTGCATAGTATGCATTCCCCTAACATTCCATGTGATGCATTTGTAGCCTAGGTCGGGTCCCATTGTATAGACCGTTGCATTCCATCCACATTCTCAGCGACCCCTCTGGCATGTCTGGGTCCCCCCCCCCATTCTCCCCCCAAACTTATCAAGCAAACTTCCCCAACTCCCACACCCCAGGACAGACATCCAACTTGGAAACCCCATCCAAACTCTAGCAACGAAAGTGTATCTCAAGTGAATAGGGCTAGGGAGGCCAGAGCGCCTTCCCGAACAGGACCGGAGTCCCCCACCCCCGCCCCCCCGCGGTACAGACGGGAGAGAGGAGAAATCCCCCTTGCTCTATTCCCCCGCACATTCCAGTGGTGATCAACAGCAGTTCTCCGCACCCCACAGCATAGCGTCCAAGTGCAGCTCTCACCCACAACCCAGACCCAGTACCTTACAGATTCGTCCATCTGCTTGTCGTCAACCTCAGCCAAAGAGGCCGTCCGCTGTCTGGGGAGTCACCACCGGCAGGTCTGTCTCTGAGAGATCATGTCCACTACTGGAGCCAGGGCTGGGAGCGCCGACCTTCGATTGCTCCGATGTGCCGCTGGTAGGGCTGACGTCTCCCTGGCTGATGGCCGCCACCGCTAGCACCGCTTTCGCCCTCTCCTGCTGCCATCTCGACGGGGAACCAGATCTCCGCGGCGATGTCATCTCAGCCGAGTGCCTACCAGGTGAAGCCCCCGGAGGAGGGCCCGCGTCCGATCCTCCTCTGCTATCCAACCAGCATCAAGCCTCCTGCGGCGTGTGGAAAAAGTAGGACCGCTCCTCAGCGATGACCCGCAGCCGGGCCGGAAACAACATAGCGTAGGGTAGCTGCAGCGACCTCAGTTTCCGCTTGACCGCCAGAAAGGAGGCCCGTTGTTTTTGTACATCCCTGGTGAAGTCCGGGAAGACCATGACCCTGCTATTATCTATTCTCAAGTCCGGCAAGTTCCTGACCCTCCGGAGGATGTGATCCCTGTCTCGAAAGTGCAGGAGGCGCATCACGATTGGCCTCGGCGGTCTCCCCGGCATGGGAGGGCGTGCCGGGACCCTGTGCGCCCGCTCCAGGGCGAAAAACTGGGAGAGTCCTTCCGGAGCCACCTCGGTCCGCAGCAAGTCCTCCAGGTACGCCACCGCATCTTGGCCCTCCACCTTTTCCGGAACCCCCACGAGGCGGAGGTTGTTGCGTCTGGAGCGCCCTTCACTGTCTTCGGCCCTAAGTTCCAGCACTCGGACCTTCTGTGCGACCTCCGCTAGCGACGCTCTCAGAGTGGCCACATCCTCAGGCAAGTCTTTCAGGGTGACCTCCGAGGTCGCCACTCTCTCCTTCAGTTTCCTGTGGTCATCTTTCAATAGGGTCAGGTCCGAGCCGATGGTGTCCATGCGTTTTTCGAGAGCCTCCCGTGACGCTACTATCGCCTGCATTATGTCACTCAAGGACGGATCTCGCTGGCCAGTCGAGCCGCCTGCTCCGGATGACGGTGCCCCTTCCTCCTCTAGGTGGCCCGGGTCGTCTAGCTTCAGGGCTTCGAAGCCCTTCTTCTTGCCTCCTCGCGCCATTCTGCCTGTCGAAGAGGTCTGCGTCTCACAACCGTGGTACGAGTGGTTCAGGGAATTTTCTGGACCCCCTCCGGTCCCACCACAGGCACTCGGTGCTGCGCCACCGAGTCCCCGCCAGATAGGTCCCCAGGTCGTGCAGCAGCTCCCACCGCCAAGCTATGTGCGGCGGCTGCCCCCCCGATTGATCGAGGCCGAGTTCGTGTCTGTAAGCGGCAGGCCCAGGGCAGCGTGTGGTCTGCAGGCGCCCCTGGTCAGCGACCCCACCACCAGCAGGCTAGGCGTCTCCGTGCTGGTCACCAGTGAGGTAGGGTATCTCCCTCCCGTACCGCCACAGCCGTTCAGTCCCTCCGTGCTGCTCAACCCTCGGCAGGTGGGGTCTCAGGGCATGCCTTCCTAGGCGCTCTCGTAGTCCCGGCTCTCCGCCCTCAGACCGTGCAGCCACTGGTCACAGCCGCCATCTAGCACTCTGGCTGTCCCGCCTCGTGGCCCCACGCTGTCAGTCTCCCAGCGCTGCCCTCGTCAGTCCATCCAGGGCAGGAATCCACAGGGGCTCCTCAGTAGTGGTAGGGCGGTATCACAGCCCAGCCCGGCTGCGCCTCTGCTATCGGCCTGATCGGCTCCGGCATTTTGGGGCCGCCATTTTAAGGTCAGGCAGCCCGCCTCGCCGCCGGCCGCCGTCCTCTTCAACCGGCACCTCGCCCGACAAAGTCCCCACTCACCCACGGCACCGGAGGGCTCCCGCTGTAGCGCGGATGATCTGGTCCACTCCCTGGTGCTCCCCGCCGCCTGCAGGGACCTGGCGTCAGGCGCGGGCAGCAGGGACAGCGGCCTCCATTTTGGGTTCGTGAAGCTCCGGGCGCTCCCGTGGGAACAAAAGCGCTCGTTTCGGCCCGTTACCGGGACCTCAGTGCCACCAAAGACAGTCTCGGCGCTCACCAAACCCTCCCCTGCGGTTTCGGGGGTCAGATGGTCGAGCTGGGGGCCAGGATATGTTGTGGAGTGAGGCGGGAGCGGAGGAGCTCCGCAGTCCCGCTTCCTATTACATCGGCGTCTTGGCCACGCCCCAAAATGTATGAAATATTGAATCAACTATATCCGAGTTTGCTATACCTTGGTTGCTCCTCTCCTGACCATTAGAATACTATGAGTAGACTGAGAGAGCAAGGGTCAAATCTGTGGTCTCCTTAATACTCTAGTTGTCTGGAGCATGCATATGTATACTTCTTTATGCTAGAATGATCAGTGCTTTAGGTTATTCAAGGAAATAATGCAATTCGTCCTCAGTGTTGTGCCCCAGTTCTACGCATCGTAACCTACATATCCAGCCTGCCTCCTTCTGTCTCAGGGCCAATTCCCTGTTGCCGCCTTGAGGGTGCACATGTTCATGATCAATGCCTAGAAACCAGAGATTGTCTTCTATTGTATGGTTTTCTTGCATATGATATGTCAATGGGTATCTTAGATCCCCATTGCGTCTTGCCCGAACATGCTCCTGGATTCGAATTTTCAGGGGTCTCTTTGTGCTACCCACGTAAATCTTGTTGCAAGGGCAACCCAAGATGTACGTGACGTATTTTGAATTACAGTTGATTAGATGTTCTATTGTGTATTTTCTTTTTGTATTGAAACTGAAATCTTTTGTTTTGTTTTTTCCAAATTTACACATGTTACATCCGTTAGACGTGTAAACACCTTTTGTTGTTGGCATAAGCCAACCCGGTTGCTTAGGGGTTACAACATAACTGGGACATAAGATGTTTCGAAGGTTTTTGCCCCTTCTATAGAAGATTTCTGGTTTTGGTGTCACAATGCCTTGTAGGCTTGGTATGTTTACAAGCAGGTGCCAATGCTTTCTCAAGACATTATACACTTTACTGCTTCGATCAGTGAACTGTGTGGCGAAGGCTACACTCCTGTCTTTGTTCTTTTTTCTCATAGCAGGTACAAGAGTAGTCTTTCTCATTACTTTCATCACTTTGTTGTTTGCCTTTTTAAGGGTATCCCTCGGATATCCTCTATCCAAGAAGCGTGTCTCTGTTTCCTTTATGTTTGTACGGAATGTTTCATCCATGCTACAATTGCGGCGCATCCGAATCATTTCCCCATAGGGGATGTTATCAATAACATGTTGGGGGTGGGCGCTTTCATAATGTAAGATGCTGTTGCATGAGGAGATATTGCGATGTGTACAACTATGTCTTTTTAGTATTGTTTGGCAACATTTATGAAACATAAAGCAACACGCCGGTAACTTATGTACTACATATACCATCTGCACGTGTTACCTTGGTATTAGTAAGGGACACGCGCTCATATAAATATTTCTGTACAGATAATACATCTTTTCGCATATATAATATATATATACTTTGCGCATAATAAAGACTGAGAGTTGCTGCATTTCTACATACTTGAAGTATCTATACGTTTCTCTTGTGTATAATTCGTACGGTGATATGCCTTAATATCGGCCATTTAAGAATGGCGCTGGCGTACACTATGCGTGTTTCAGTGGTTGGGAGCACACGCCCATGACGTAATGCCGTAATAGATGAGGGTCACGTTGGTGCATTTAAACCGGCAATCTATCCTCTGCGCCTTGTTTGTTTGTCAATCGGTCGGAGGCATACACGACTTACACGGCCATATCGGTAAGTGAAGGGATCACAATCTTAGCGTGTCTATATATAACATAGCACTTCATTTTTGCAGTAAATTAGTTTTGGAGGTGTTTTGTAGCTTCAGACACTATGTGGATAGTGAGGTGCATGTCGATAATCACAGGGTGATACACACGCCTTATGGTTGTGCTTACCATGTAATTTCCTGGGCACGACTATGCATATATTTCCTGCAATATTCTTTGACGGTCGATGTAGATAACATCACGTTATCGTGGATATCAAGTATAACAAGCCATATTATTTACTGTTTGTGACATTATTTTTAATATCATCAACCTGGGACAATAAAAACAGAGTAGAGATTTAATCTTACGCGAAAGCAAGGCCTGATTGATTAGCTATAATTGCAGCATACATATGTACATACTAAGGGCCGTTTATTGACGTCTCGCAACTCGTATTTTGAACTGTAGAGGTTGACATTTTTTAAGTCAGGTGATATAAATGGAATTGATTGATTTAAAGTATTCCTTCTTGTTATTATTATTTTATTATTATTATTATTATTTATATGACGCACAAATCATCCCAAGAGGGATCTCTCAGCTTCCGGGGAGCAGACGACAACATGCAGTATCATTCATCTAAAATAGCCAGGTTTTTAATTGTTTCTTAAACATCGTGAACGTGGGACAAGCCCGCAGATCTGCTGGCAGTGCATTCCAATATTTGGGGGCCAAATAGGAAAAGGCACGCCCACCCATTTTAGCCTTTTTAATTCTCCTGATTTGGAGGAGCTTATGGCCACTGGACCTTAACTGCCTGGCCGGGTTATACCATATTAACTTTCTCGTTAGATATCCTGGTCCTAATCCGAACAGGTCTTTAAAGACCGGGCATAAAAGTTTAAAGACTGCTCTTTTCCTCTTGGGGAGCCAATGCAACTCACTCAGTAATATAGAAGAGGGAGTGCGTGCATGCTTATTCAGAGCTAGGCGTGCCGCCGTGTTTTGCACAACTTGAAGCTTTTAGAACAGGTCTTCCCTCATTCCCACCAGAAGAGCATTTCCGTTGTCAAGTCTACTAACTGGAAGTGACTGCATCAGAGCCCTTCTGGTGGAGAGGGGAATCCAGTGGAAGATCTTCTTTAGCATGCGCATCAATCCGAAGCATTTGCCGGATAGAGTTTTCACATGCTCCTCCATGGATAATTTATAGTCCATTAGCACGCCCAGGTTTTTAGCCCATTTTCTGGGGGAGGGAACTTCTCCAAGTTCCACCGGCCACCATCCGTCAGTCCATAAGTACTCAGCTTTCCCGAACAATAAGATCTGTTTTGTTTGAGTTTAGTTGCAGGAAGTTATTTTTCATCCATGCCGCAATTTTTGTCATACATAGCTTGAATCTGTCTCTGGTCACTACTGGGTCCTTCTTTATGGGGACAATAATCAGTGTATCATCGGCATAAGAGATGGTTTGGAACCCACAATAATTAATAACAGAGGCCTGGGACGACAGGTAGATATTGAACAGCGTGGGGCTTAATATAGAGCTCTGGAGCACACCCTTATCCGCAGTTGTAGTCCTTGATACAAAGGCGTCAAGTTGTACACATTGGGATCTATCCGAGAGGAAATTCTGTATCCAATCCAAGGCCCTCCCCATGACACCAATCTCTTGCAGTTTATCTAATAGAATTCTGTGAGAGATGGTGTCAAAGGCCGCTGATAGATCCAAGAGAATTAACATAGTGGTAGTCCCTTCGTCTAACAGCAACCTGATCATATCTGTAACCTCTGTTAAGGCAGACTCCGTGCTGAATCCTGCCCGGAAGCCTGACTGCAAGGGATCCAGGAGGTTGTGATGCTCCAGATAATCTGAGAACATAGATCCAAGATATATGCTATTGTGAATTTGTCCTGATAATGTTGGGCCTGAGCTGTAAGTGTTATCTGGCATGCAGCACATAGATTTATTATTATGACATTACATTGTATCAATTGCATGGTTCATGTATGTCATTTTTTGTGATTCTGTGTGGACAGTTATGTGATCCACCTTTTCTCTTCTTCCTTTTTTAATCCAGAGGCATACATCTATCCTAACTGAAACCAGTAGTGTAGAGAAGTCACAAGTATAATAATTCGCTCCTGTGGACAGTTTTTCCCAAATTTTCAAGGTCAGTAGTATAGAACCTACATGTAGATTTTAATAAAAATAATTTTTGCATATCCAATAGACAGGAGGCAGTTCATGGTGAATATGTTGTATTTTCATGTTAATCATTCATCCTCTAAGCCTCCGATCGATAATACAGAACAAGATATTAAGTCAGAAGCCATTTAAGGGACACACCATAATAGAAGAGGTAAGAATCTACCAGGTAGATCAATCGGATATTATTATGTTTAGAGAATTTAGCTTGATTTTCCGTGATCAACATTGTACGTTATACTCTATGTGAATTTTAGGTAGGATGATTCCTTTGTGTGGACTCTTACGGCACGAGACCATTTAAAAAATGTAAACCTACATTTTCATGAATGAAGGTACATTTGTTCTTTATTCATTGAGGTAGATTGGTATTGACCCATAGTTTAAACCATAGTGTCTAAGAACACTGTTGTAATACAAATGGGTGTTTATGTGCATTTTTATCTTTTGTTCTAGAGGTATACAGTGCAGGTAAATAGAGTGTCCAACTTCGAACAATGAGGGTTGGTTGCATTTAAAAATACCATCTAAAGATCGAACAGAGGTAATATATATAGTGATTATCATGTTTTGTCCATTTGGGTTTACATTTGGCTTTAACCCCTTTCAAGTTTTCTTAAACTATGCTATTAGTCGTTATAGCATTATTTCCCTAATTTAGAACCAACAGCAGAAGTAGTATAGTCATTAGAGTTGAGAAACATAACAGAAGTGACATACAGCTTTTATGTCTAGATTTTTATGTTATATCTTGTGTTATATTGAATATAGTTGCATGAGTAATATCACATTATGGGTGTGAAAGAGATTGTGTCATATTGTGATGTATTTATTATAAATATTTGTTTCAATGATTCACAGCATTGTTCAGGTTCAGTTCTCTTAGACCTTATATGTAGGGTCATTTCCCTGGGCATTATGAATGTATATATATATTATGTGTTGGCATATGCGTCTAAGCTCTAGATCACAATTATGTTTATATTTTATATTTTTAGTAACCACTGGTATGAAATCCTGAAGAAGGCTTTGCCAAAATGCGTTGGTTTTCAAAAAACACTACCAGTGTTTTTACATATGGCTTAAATCATTTCCAGCCTAATATTGCTCATGCAGATTATTATGAGTTACATAAATTATTTTTGATCATTCTGCATATATTAATTGAAGTCACATTATTCTCAGGTTATACCATAATGTGTATTAATATGTAGTTCTAATTTGCACAATATCATCTGTCATGTGTATTTGTTCATATATTGGAATTTACTATATGTGAATTGTATTTATTAATATATATATAATATATATATATTTTTTTTTCTATCTAAAAAACAAAAAAACTGATTATTAAAACTGAATATTTTTGTATACTTTTGTATGTCATCTGACATGATGTGCACCATAATTTTTGTGTGTCTAGAGTTTACATGCTTGTCTATAATTAATCAGCATTGTGCCCGGTGCAATATATTTTCCAAAATAGTTAATTTCCCTTTTAGGATTTTATCCTTTTCTCAGGGGCCTCGTTCGTTTCCCAGAGACAGTCATCAATGTCACAATGGTCACTCTTGTGAAAGGTTTATGAGCAACTAAAACAAAGTCTTTCTATGCTTAAAAACTGTGTCTATCCTTTCCAAGTTCACAAGCGAAATTAGGCAGGAAGACCTGGACTTGGCATCTTGAGATGACGCAGAATGAAAGCCATGGATCTTCTTGCTGACAACAAGGTCACCCCAGCCTGAAGGTTGGACAATCCATGATCAAATATCACTGAAGAGGCTGTAATGCCACCATCTCAGTCAGATCAACTGGTGACCAGCGAAGAAACAAGGTATTCACTGAGCCATTAGCCTTTTTCAAAATGAGAAGTACAAGGTAACTTTTAATGTGTTTCTGAGCTAGTCCTCCTGAAACTTAAATACAAATATAACATAGCCATGATAGACCACCAGTACAAGATAATCGGTACACAATTCATAATATTTTAAGTGGTCCAACATAATTAGTCTGTTCTGACTAGGTTATATAAATTTCATAATCCTAAATACCTGACTGGTGTGTATTAGTGTGTATTACACTTGTCCTGATACTAACCCTTCCTGTCCAGTGTTGGGTGTTGTTGCTGCCCTATACTATGAGCCCTTTGCTATGCTCATCCTTATCTTAGCGAGGTACACTCTGTGTCCCATTGAGTCTGGCAGGGTCATTGTTAAGAGGTGGTTAGACAGGGCAAAAGTAGTGACACTATAGGTCAGTTAGAAACCAGACACAATTCCTTTCTATCTCTCTTCCTCTCTCTCTCTGCTTGTGTGAACATTGATATTTGAAAACATAGGTGATCAGTTAAAAATGCTCTAAAAATACTTGTCTGATGTTGCTCTCAAAATGATTAAACCAACCTTTTTTAGGAAACTATCAGTAGATTGTTTCCTTGCTTTGTCCCTGTTGCCCTATTACTACACAAATGTTGGAAAACTAGGATTTTGATTCACGTAACTACTTAGCTAGATAATTCAGTATCTTTTAAATCTTGGAATTTGTATCATGTATGGAGTAACCCTGGGCATCCGAATCGGCTACGCCCACGGAGTAGGCGTAGTGTTGCCTTCTACGCGTTTTGCGTAGACAGCGTAGCCGGCAACACTACGCCCACTCCGTGTGCGTAGCCGAGTCGGCCGCCACCCGCCTCCCTCCCGCCCTCCCCTACATACATTATTTAAGCAACTAACCTTAATAAAACAATTTTAAAGCACTTACCGTGTCCGGTGTTCGCCTGGGGCTCCCTTCTTGGAATAGCGTCCCTTCCTGGATACCAATGCGCATGCGCGGCCGCCCGCGCATGCGCATTGGTTTCCAGGACGACGCTATTTCAAGAGGGAGCCCCGGACGAGCCCTGGACACGGTAAGTGCTTTAAAATTGTTTTATTAAGGTTAGTTGCTTAAATAACGTATGTAGGGGAGAGCGGGAGGGAGGTGCGTAGTGGGGCTACGCGGAGTGCGGGAGTGGGCGTAGCTTCTCGCCCATTCCGCGTAGCTCCGCGGAGCCCCACTACGCCCAGGGTTAGTATGGAGGTCTATCTTGGCTACACTCACCCTCAGCCTTCTCAAAGACCGAAGGGGCAGATTTACAAGATTGTTACACAGTGCAGCGCAGCATGTCACCTTGCAGCGCTGCATGACAGGGAAAGGGCAGGAATGTATCATATTTAAAATAATGCAGTCCAACCTTGCCTTTTGAGTGAGCTGCTGTTCTTTTGGCAGCGTAGCGCCAGTGCAGGCAACCTTGCACCATAGAATACAGCACACATAGAGAGAGGAAGTAACAAGAAGAAATAAAGATATTTCACCTTGCTATGCCTCACCTGGGAAGGCAAATATTCTTGGTGCATTCCCAAGTTTACCAGTCCTGTTAAAACTGGAAATGCTTCAAAAACCATTGGAGTTGCTTGGGAACAAGCATGCAATGCCCATGGACTGACTCCTTAACACAGTGCAAGCAATGCATCGATTTGCTAGATGTTGTGTTACTAAAGATGTATGGAGCCATCTAGGGCGAAGGAAAGTGGTCTTGCCTGGCTTCATAAATCACATTTAAGGTTTATGTTGTGCATTTACCACGTTGCATGGTGCAAATGCTATGCAAACCAGCTCATAAATTTGATCTCTAAAGGCCATTTGTGGTAGCTTGTTGAATCATGTTTATAAATGTAAAAAGAACAATTGGTTGATGGGATGATTAAACAATGTCAAACATTTCCCCCCATTACAGAGATCTGGGCCTTAGTCCATCATTTATTTGCTTACCAGCCATTCCAATTTAGAACCTGCAATGTGCAAATCAGTCTTGACCCTGCTCCCCATGGGATCAGTCCAGCCGGAACTGCCAGGCCAGGTCCTCCCTGGATCAGAAACAAGCATCCTGTGATCAATTCCAGGGCATCACTCCTCATCAGCCAGGCTAACTTGAATCCAGTGGCAAAGTGAGTGAGGGACCCATGTCTGGGCATTCCCTCCCAACTTAGGGTGACAAATGCAAAAAGAACAATTGATGGACAGAATGCTGAAACAATGTCAAATAGTCACAACCTGTACAGAGATTTGGGCCTAAATCCATCATTTTTTTGCCACCATGCCATCCAGTTTAGACACAGCCAAATGTATTAGTATTGACTCTGCTCCCCATGGGAACAGTCCAGCATCAACTGCACACACAAGAAGTCACGACTGCAGGACGCACCCGCCTAACAGTCCGTGTCCCAGGCACCTACCTAATCCACACCCAAACCAGAGGGGTTATATATGTGTTTTCGCCTAAACAACAATGCTTACAACGTTCTTTCTCAATGATAAGAAGCAATATCAACGTCTATATCTTCGCATATTATAGCTTGATTGACCAGCAAGAGTTTTAGGAACTTGTCCTGAACCATTCATCCTTTTACGGTCCAGAGCCCTGTCGGGTTGGAATTATCACCGACTGAGCGACCTTTGGATCCCTTCCAATCTTGTACAGCTCTGAAGAGTCGTAGGAAGACTGTGACATACACGACGAAACACGTGTCGGCTGGTTCTTCATGTGTCTGAACATTAAAGACACCCCACACCAAGGACAAACCTGTTGTTATTATTCTGAATTAACACTACTGCAAATGTATTTTCCATGCCTTTGTCTCCATTATTGCATTTGATTTATGTTTGAATTTCATTTAACCCATTTTAGAGTGTGCATGGGCTTTCTGTTTTTGTACTCTTACAGTGCCAATCGAGATTGTCACTCCACTGAGGGGTTATAGGTTTTTTCCCCTCTCCCTTTTGCACCTCATTCTTTTTCAAAGATTTCCTACTCCTTTGAGTATTAGCGTCACCATGAGGCAGTGCGCCCCAATCGTAAAAAAAACCTTTCTGGACCCTCACCCCAGCATCACCTGCCAGACTAGGTCCTTCCTGGACTGGAATCATGTTTATAGACAGAATTGTTGCCGGTCGGACGAGCGTCTGACTGGCATCGTTGCAGTAAAGGGACTGGCCGACAGGTAGTCGACAGTCCTGACCGCCTAATTAGGAACCAACTGCCATGGAAGTGGTAAAAACATGTCTTTTGGTATTGAGGCTTGTGCAATTGCCTGAAAAAGGGTCCCATCAACATCATAATGAGCCCCTAAGTTGGTAAGTGATGTATAATGTCAGCACTACTATTAATGGGCCCACACATATGCCTGCATGCACACATTCTATCTGTTGGAAATGGTACTTTTGGCAGGATTATCCCCAAACGTTTTGCTTTTTCATCCAATTTTTTCCTGACTTGTTTGTGTTGTTATTAGGACTCTGGCCATTTTACCACTGCTAATCAGTGCTAAAGTGCATATGTTCTCTGTGTAATTTGTGTTATGGATTGGTGTTTCCATGATTGGATATTTGATTTACTTTTTAGTCCTTAGTAAAGTGCACTGAGTGTGCCAGGGCCTGTGAATCAAATGCTACTCGTGGGCCTGCAGCACTGCTTGTGCCACCCACGTGAGTAGCCCTGAAAAGGTACCTCAGACCAGGCATTGCAGAGTCTGCGCGCAGATGGTAACTGCCATGCTGACTTGGGTGCACACACTTGGCAGTCCCTAACCTTCCCTTTTCTTACATGTCAGGCACCCCTAAGGAAGGCCCAAGGTACCCCTGTGGGCAGGGTGCAGTGTATGTGAAAGGTACGACATGCCCTGGTGTGTGTGTGGCATGTCCTGGTAGTGAATCACAGCTCATTTAGTTTTTCACTACTGGAAGGCTACCTGTTCTCCATAGGATGAAATGGGAAGTTTGTTTATAACATCTTATAAACATAACTCGCCCAGGGAATCAAGTAGGGAAATACAATTTAGTATGCCTGAACTCAGAATCTAATGATGCATCTTTTAGTAAAGGTGATTTTTACATTCTTTGTTTGAAAATACCACTTTTAAGAAGCAGGTATTTTCTTGCTCAGTCATCCTGTGTGTCTCTGCTGGAATGTAGATTGCCTGTCTGGGTTTTGGACGACAGATGGCTAGGAAGGTAGGATGGCTCCCGATAGTCTAGGTAGGTCAAGAAAGGGCTGAATAGACCTGGGCTGCGATGGGGAAAGGGGGAGGAGATTTCCTTGCACCTTAAAGGACCTGGTCTGCCTCTGACAATGCTGTCTCCACCCCCTGCGGTGAAATCACACCAGAGAAGGCAGAACTGGCTCTGGCTGGGCACATACACCCTCTGCCCTAATGATCAATGGGTTTTTGGATACAAGTACTGGGGCCCAGACCCCTGAACTTTAGAACTCTTTTGGATCAAGAAGACTGCCAAGAAGAAGAGCTGGAGAAGCTGTCAGGAGGGACTACCACTTTGCTGTGTGCTTTACTGTGTTGACCTTCAGTGGCTGCTTCTGTCTTGGGCAGTGAAAGTAACTGGGCTGAACGTTCTGCAATCTACTTTGTGAGTTTCTCCAAGGGCTTGAGGTAGAGCTTGCCCCCATTCAAGATGTTTCTGGAACAACAAAACCTTCAAGCTCTTTTGCCTTCAGCACAGTGACTTCGTGTTTTGTGCTGCAACAGAAGAAAAGCAACCTGACAATGTCTACGACACAGCTGCCGACTCCTTGTCCTGAAGTCACAGCAAAGGGCACTGCTGCAAAGCCTCACCGCGACCCTGGTCTCACTGACAACGCCTGCGGATGCCGCCACTGAGCCGCTGCTCGCACCGTGACCTGTGGGCACCACGCTCCGCACCGCTTCGCTTCACGATGACGCCTTGGCACTGCAGAGGGCACTGCTGCAACGTGACCCTGGTCTCACTGATGACGCCTGCTGATGCCACTGCTCGCACCGAGACCTGTGTGCACTGCACTCCGCACCGCCTCACTTCACGGCGCCTTGGTATTCTCGATGACACCGCTCTATGCCGAAATCAACGCTGCTGCTTGCACCACGGTACGAGGGCACTGCTTGTAAAGTTACACGACGCTCCGCCTTCATCCTGCACCACAACCTGGGCCTACCGACGCCGACGCCATCGACTCCAGTTCGTCAGCCGACGCCAGCGCTTCAGCTACAACGACGCCGCTGCTTGCACCATGACCTGCCAGCACTGTGACGAGCACCACCTTCATCTTGCACCGTGACCCTGGTCTCACCGACGACGCAATATCATACCACCACCGAGCCGCTGCTTGCACCACGACCTGAAGGCACTGCACACCGTAAGACTGCACTTCGCACCGCAGCACACGACGCAGCCGACGCCAGCGTTTCTGACTCCATCAGAGAGGAGATCGACCTGCAACGCGTGTGACTTCGAGGACCCCGACGGCTCCTGCATCGACCTCCTTAACCGAAGCCTGTGGACGTTGTGTTTTTGGTAGCTCAACGAGAGGTCATCTACACCCTGCATTTCTAAAAGGTACTGTTTGCGGGTCTTCCCGAGACCATAACTGGCCGCGACGCCACAGTCAGCCAGAACTGTTTGGATTTGTTTGCTCATGATGCTGTGATAGCTCCGGATGGAACTATCAACATCAAGGAACTGTTTTTAAAGTGTATTTTGATAGCTGTGGATTTTTAAGTACTGTATTGTGGATTTTTATCATATTTGGTCTTGTCTTAAGTATAGAAAAATATTGGATATTTTTCTAAACTGGTGTGGTGTCCTTTCGTAGTGCTTACAGTGTATTACTGTTGGTTATGTGCAAATGCTTTACACACTGCGGTAAGCCTGACTGCTCGTGCCAAGCTACCAAAGGGGTGAGCAGGGGATACTCCCTTATCCTGACTAGAGAGGTGGTTTCAGCCTGGCTTTGGCACATGCCCTAGCCTGCCAAAAATCCCATCTCTAACACTATCGCTAATCCAAGCTCTTCGAACCACATAAGAAATCAACAGCACAATACCTGTTTACCTTGCTTTTTTTTATTGACAAGATGCATTGGAAAAAAAGGCAATATATACAGACATGTTGCAGGAATAGATAAGAAATAGTTACGTTTCATGTCACAAGAATAATAAATATATAGCAGTCTGCTGCAGTGCAGATCCAGCAATGTTATTTCTCTCTGCAGAGATCATAAAATGACCTCATAATTCAAAAAATAGCTTAGATCGTTTAACCCTCTCCATTACCACCTCACTCTGCTCATGACCCTCAACATTTTACCCAACAAGTCAGCGAAGTATGAGACAGATTTATACCTCCAATTTTGAAGAAATAAAGATCTGTCCACCAGCACAGAGATAAATATTAACTGAATTCCTTCCACTATCCACGGCATATGGCAAAAACCCAGAAGATCAAGTAAAGTGTTCTGTTCGATCTCAAGCTGCAATTCATCTTCCAAAAACCGTAATAAATAATTTAGTTTGGAACAATGCCAGATCATGTGATACCAATTGCTATTGCCTATCATGTTGTACCTCAAGCATTTGTTTTGGTAATCTTTACAAAATAAATTTTAAAATTGAGGGGGGTCCAGTAAACAAGCCATTTTGAAAACAATTGCATTTTGCAGTAGTTATCAGCCTTTACAGTTTTAAAATGTAATCCATTGACTTCTTGCCAGATATTTCATAACACTGTTAACTCTTCCTCCTTGAGCCATTTAGTAGAGATTTAGCCAAAAATATTTGCTTTATCACATAGTATCAAATATCTATACCTTCCTCTTCTTTGGGATGCTAACTAATTCCATCAAGCTCCTTTTTCTCTGCAAGGCTTTGGGATATATAGACTCCCATTGTCCGTATATAACCCATATGACCATTGGAGGCAGCTTCTATCGACTTCCTCACAAGTTTTCAATTGGTGCAAACCATGAACTTATCTAATCTTAAATCCCATTCATTTGCCAGTGATTTGCATGGCTTCATCCATTACTCTCCCGCTTCCCCACTTGATGTGCCCAATGATCGACTCAGAGCTTAAGAATGGAAGACTATATTTTTTGGATGTATGACGTTACAACGCATACTTTTACTCCGCGTACCATTACAACGCGGTATTTACAACGAATACCGTTACAACGCATAGCGCTTTGGGGTGCTGGATAGTGGTAAGTATAATTTACTATTCTAACTCCAGTCCCCGTGGACCCTAGGGAAGGTGTTGGATAGTAAATTAAACTTACCTCTTATCCTAGAGCGCCCCCCAGCGCAATGCGTTGTAATGCCATGCGTTGTAATGCCCGCGTTGTAATGGTAGTGCGGAGTAAAAGTTGCGTCGTAACGGGTGTATACCATATTTTTTGTATTGCACTGCCTTGTTACCATGCTCTTTGCTCTACACTTTCCATTAGCATAGGCATTTTTGCACTTTTGCATTATGGCTCTGAATGAGCTGATATATACCAGGCTTAATGTTTTTTTTTCTTTTAATGAAAATGGGATGAATAATGGGCAGAAAAAGCAAGCAGTAGAAACCCAGGTTCACGGGCATAATCCAACAGTCATATTCATGTAGGAGACACACATTCCCTCCAATAAGTTGAATACGTTTAGTATGTTAAAGGGTTGGGCCTACTTTCCGTACTTTTCCTCTTCTGCAGCTACCCATAGAGGAGTAGCGATATACATCAACAGGAGGGCAAGAGCTAACGTCCATTTACTAAAACCAAGCTATAGGCACCAGATCAAGAGCCGCGATAGCTCTCCTATGTCTCGAAGTGATTCCCAACACAAAAATGTAACATTTAATCATGTGTGTGCACATCATTTCAGCACCTGTGGGGGCATGGCTAGAAGCCAGCAAAGATGGCAGCAGACTGAACGAGCTGTGCTAGTTGCCTGCTTTCAGCCCCATTTTATCCGACATCAGCAGTCCACAGCAAGAGCACCAGTGGCAGCAAAACGGCAGGAGACAAGATTGTTCCTCTGCTGGCTGAATGAAATACTCATTTGAAGTGCCGTGTTGAGGGTGAAATGAAAAATGCAGGCAAGATGGCACTGCTTGTTTGTGATGAGGATGGAGTCCATTGTCACTCGCCAGTGGCCTAAAAGAACGATCCAGGCACAACATCAGGAGCTTGGCCCTCTGTGCCTGCTGGGGAGAACATAGACCCCCCCTGGACCTCACATGCAATGGGAGGGGGCTGTGGTGATGCGTGCAAGCAGAGAGCACCTGAGCCAGCCGGCCCTGTAGGTGTGAGCCGCATGGGTGGGGACCCTCAGGAATGCGATGGGGAGCAGTGGGGAGAGACCCGCGGCACAAGGGCTCTGAGGATCTATGACACAGCTGAGCGGTGAGTGGACGCGGTGGCAGCCTGCCAAGTGCAGGCACCAACAGATATCTGGGGGTTGCCAACCGAGATGCCCAGTTAAGCGAGTGGATGTAGAGCGGCCCAGCACTTAGGTAAGTGTCTAAGAAGATGCCTGTGGTGAAGTCCCCCAAATAGGAGCTCTTCAAGAAGGATTAGGAGCTTTCTGCAGCCCGGAGGCCCTAAGGGGTGCACCCCGCTGGGTGGAGGCCCACTGAAGACATGACTGGACAGCTCCCTAACCATGTAGCTGAGGGGCTTGAGACAAAGTTGGATGAGTCTGGGCCCAGCTCCCAAACAACCAAGAGGTCCCGGAATTGTAAAGAAATACCAAACAGGAGTGGTCCAGTGGTGCTGCAGGCTGCAGCCTGGAGACACAGTCAAACTCCCCAGTGGTGACTACAAGGGTCCTGTTGTGTTGAGGGTCCCGCACTTATTTCCCTGAATGGGAGCGGCTCATAGACCGATAACAGCCGGGGCGGACATACCCAGGTAGATCAAGTTGAAACATCAGGGTCATCCAAGCCCCTCGCTAAAAACCAAGCCCCAGACTTCTCGTTAAGACATTATATTAGCAAGTAAGGGGTTGCATGGTCTTCTGGAGCCAAAACGGGGCTCTGCAACGGAAGAGGTTAACCTACTCAGGGCGGATTTCTGGAAGTTAGTGGACAAGAGGTCCACTGCCAAAAATAGCGTTGAGTCCAAAACAAAATGCCTGGAGGAGCAAGTGTCAACGTTGACTAAAATCCAAACAGAAAGCTTGGCTAGACTGGAGGACCAGGAGGAAAGAGTGTGCCAAAATAACATTTGGGTGGTAGGCGTTCCAGAGGGAATGGAGGGGTACTCAGTGGACCTCTTCCTGGAAGATTTAATTCTGAATAAGCTCAAGCCTGAACGACTTTCCACCTTTTTCTCAGTGGAACAGTCACACATTGGGACCCTGTCCGTGCCCAGGGGCCCCTACCTGCACAATCATAGCTTGTATACTAAACTACAGGGATAGGGATACAATCCTGCAGGCAGCACGCCAGCATGGCAAACTACAGAACGAAAATGCCACCATCTGATTTCACACTCCAGGTCCAGAGACAAACAAGTACCTTCAATGCAGTGAAAAGCACCCTTCAGGAAAAGAACGTGAAATGATAATCCCAGCAAAATTGAAGATCCTTGCTGAGGGAAAATCCTATTTCTTCACATCATTGGGAGAGGCAAGCATTTGGCTGAAGGACTGGCAGATGGTTGGGTAGAATGGGGAAGAAATCTAACAGCCACCACGAAACAGCAGGACACAGCATGGCGAGACGTAGACCCCAGCCTGACAGTCCAGTCCAGCGTTAGAGAACAGATAAGTGATCGGGGGGGGGGGGACTGCAATAACCAGGAACTTTTCCTTCCCTTTTTTGGGCTCGTGGTGGAAGCGGGGAGACTCAGCGGCTGCAGTGTAAAAGAACTGACACAAAGAGACATTTGGAGTGGAACAGGCAATTATAGATATAAAGTCTCAGGACGCCCTCACATAATTTATCTGTACAGGGCCTGCAAGCAGAGATGCTCTCACAAGGAGTTAAGAGGTATTGGAACATTTGACACCAAAAACGTATTCCAGTCGATGCTGGCAGCTGGTTCACCACCCCTCAATAATTGTTACCATTGCACAGTTAGAGCGATAGGCACTCTGCATGTTGGGGAGGGGGGAGGTTTTCAACTCACCTAGCAGGGCTGCAGGGAGGGGGGAGTTGGGGAAACTTTTTAATTTTATTGCTTGCTATTTTACTATTGCAAAAGACAGGTATAGCCATACCATGATGCATGTTGACACTAGGACAATTGGGGAGGTAGGACGATCCACAGCTACCAACTGTTATGGCCATTATAATGGGTGAATCAGCATGTATCTGAGGCCACGATAATGGGTGAATCAGCTAGTATCTGTGCCTGGACCTGGAATGTGAATGGGCTGGGGAATAAAATTAAATAGGCACATGTCCTTCATTACATCAAGCAGCATTCCCCAGATGTAGTAGGTAGGGAGAGTCAATATAGGGCCTAGACCGTTTTGAATAGAGACTGGTAGCTCACTCGGGGTACTCGACGGATACCTGGGGAGTAGGCATTTTGACTTGCAACGCATTGCTCATCACCATAGATAGCATCTGGTCTTATGATGATGACTGTTGCGTGGGAGTGGCAGGAAGTTGGGAGGGGCGCTCGATTGCACTGGGCTCATTCTATATACCTCTGAGGCTACACACAATCACTCTCCCAAAGATCAGGGCACTCCTGGTGGGGCTTCCCACGGGCACCCTTTTGGTGGGAGGGGATGCCAACGTAGTTTTAGATCATGAGCTAGACAACTCCAATGCATAGGTGGGCCAGGAAGGGGAGTGGGCCTTCTCAGGCTTCTTGAATACCATGGGTTTGGTGGACCTCTGGAGGACACACAACCCTCAGGAACAACAATATACATATTACTCAGTGCAACATGGCTCCTTCTCAAGTATCGATTATTTATTCATGCAAAACGATGAGGTGGAAGATTTTTAAACACCGGTACATATGGCTTGGGGTATTTCGGACCATTTCCCACAGTGGGTGTTACCGTCCAGGGTCCGATGCGAGTATAAAATCCTAGGACATCCACAAAATAAGTGACCATACAAGCTGGACCAATAGAAAGAAAAAATTGTCGGGAGATAATGTGTGTATTTAAAAACACCGTATATATTTAATCACACATAAAGTAAAAATCATATAGAGACTAATTCAATAAGTCAAACTATATGATACAATAAGACATTGACATGTTAAAACAATTCTTTAACACAATAACTCGAATGCATTCATTGAAAAACAATAAACTTCCTAATAAAAGCATAAATCCTAACTAATTGGACAATTATATACAAACAGAAAATGTATACTAAAACACCAGATACATCTATAGCAAATTAATTCAATTGACTCTAGGGTCCGTCCACTAGCAGATCAGAATTTCTGAAGATCGACCCCTGGCAGTTAAGAGACCCCATATTGAGAAATAAACTCTGTGAATGGACTGAGCTTTACTTTAAAGAAAATGTAGGAGCAGTAGAATCACATCAGAGCATCTGGGAGGCCTACAAAACAGTGCTAAGGGGTCAAGCCCAGGCGCTAATAGGGGGAAAGAGAAAAGCGAAGGCATTACAAATAAGGTTGTTAGAACGGGATATTCTTAACATGGAGAGGGAGGTGGCGCCCGGTGGGAGCGCTGACCGACAACATGAACTAGCTTTGTGCCAGCCGGAGCTGTGTGCCTTGGCCGATGGTGAAGCGTGACCTTACGCTCTGGCTGCGCAGCACCTGCTTTATGACTTGGGCAACAAGGCCTCCCGGCTATTGGCATAGCTTGGGAATAGAGAAAGGGAGCGATTGTGGGTGGTCAGTATTAGGGACAAAGTCGGGACTTTGGCGCAGCGGCCAGGGTGCCTGACTCCAGACGATGGGGTTCACTGTTCGATCCCCGGCTCCGGCGGCAGGTTAGCCCAGCACCATGTGACTCTGGGCAATAGCTCGCTTAATCTTCCTGACGGCCCCCAGCACCGGGACACCAGGCCGGAGGTAGCTGTGCGCTTTACAAATGCTGGTATTTCATTTCAATTCAAACATCCAGTTTAGGAATAGCAGAAGCTTTCGCTTCTTACTATGAAAGTGTATAATCACAAGTGAGCACAAGGTACAAGAGTGCTTGCTACGAGCTGCTGAAAGACTTCTTACTGCCAACACTGACCGCGAAGGCATAGGAGGCCTTAGATGCCGAACAAACAGAGGAGGAATTGTCCGGTGCCTTGGGATCCTTAAAGTCAGGGAAGGCAGTAGGTCCAAATGGTCTTCTAATTAAGCTATACAAAAGCATTGACTCCAAAATAATACCACCACTACAAAACATGCTGGTAGAGGCCCCGTAGGAGGGACAATTGCGTGCTCACCAGCGCGCAGCCACAATCATGGTCATACGCAAGGCTGGCAAGCCTCCAGACCAGTGTAGTTCCTACCAGCCAATTTCATTGCTCATCGTGGAGGCAAATGTGTTGGCAAAGGCCTTGGCCAACAGACTGGGTCCGTCATCACGTCTGTTATCCATGTGGATCAATCCGCCTTTACGCCCAGTAGTAGCACTCGTCATGACTTGGAGTCCTCCACTTGAAGGTCGACTTCTCCTCCCAGCAGACGACATCTTGAAGGCCTTCGATAGTATAGAATGGCGGTGCTCACCAGGCTGGGCTTTGCCCTAATTTCTGTTGTTGGGTGAGACTGCTTTACCAAGGCCCACTGGCCCGAGTAAGAGTTAACGGAGCACTATATAGATGTTTCTGGCTTTCTGGCTACGAAGGGGTACCATGCAGGGCTGTCCCCTATCGCCATTGCTATTTGTGTTGGCGTTAGAGCCATTGGTGCACTAAATTAGGACATGCCGATGATCTGGGGCATGGAAGCGCTGGAGGGCTGGGAGGAGTGGGTTTCGTTGTACGTCGATGACATAATCCTATATCTGTCTAGGCCATATTATTCCATAGCAAGGGTCCTGCATATTTTTGAGTTTTTGGGGAGCTGTTCTGGATACTCCATAAATGGGACCAAGTCAGCAGTCTTCCAGCTTTCAGGCTCCCCCCCAGAAGCTGCCGGCGAGGTGTGTAGCCCCAGTCGTCACATAAGGTTTTGAATACCTGGGCATCCATATAACCCATGACCACCAGTTGTTCCTGAGGAAAAACCTCACCCCCCAACTTGATAGGCGGCACGCAGATATCCTACATTGGCACACCTTACCACTGTACCTCATGGGCAGAGCTGGCCTATACAAAATGATGCCTGCCTTGCCTTCTGTATGTCCTGCAGAAAACCCCATACCCTGCCCCTGTGGTTAAAGTGCTTCAGGCATTGTTATGGCAGGGAGATACACCTAGGATGGCACTACACCAGCTGCAAAAAGGACTCTATGATGGCAGCCTAGCCGTCCCAGACATTAGGGTGTATTACTGGGCCTCACAGCTACTAGTTATTAACGACTGGGTATATCTGGACAAGGGAGAACCTTGCTGCAGGGTAGAAAGAGACATGATGCCGGGAGGGAACTGCGAGACATTCCTATACGCTCCCAAGACATACCCAGATTGCCCTGCGCATACCGCGACTGTGGTTACATGTTGGATTGAGGCAAACAGGTTTCTGGGATGGCAGGGTAAATTAAACGGCATGACACCCCTATGGACTGGGGACTGACTGAAGGAGGGGGCCATACTAGGGGGTTACAGGGGCTGGAAGACTATAGGTATTGAATGCTTGGTGGAAGTGTGGAGGAGTGGTGTTCTTCTTCTCTTTGAAGACCTACATCAAGAGTATATCTTGACACAGGCTCAGAGGTTTTATTTTCTGAGACTCACACAGGCTCTACAGAGACGCATACAGTGGGGTATCGTCATTCCACTCCCTTTGGAGGACAGGCTACTTTCAGACCCCATTTCTGAGAAAGCGACCATAGCCATGCATTGTAAACTCATAAATAATATACCAGACCCCCTAGCGGCCCTCCGCGCTGCCTGTATTGGCGTCCTAGGTAATATAGAAGATGATGATTGGAAAGAGGCACTGCAAAGCCCCTGGGAAATCACAATTGCCACTAGATTCAGTTTGGTACAGCTCAAGATACTACACCGCTCATATTACCCACACACACTCCTAAACAAATGGGGAAGGGCACAAACAGCGCTTTGTAACAGGGGCTGCTAGCCGGAGGGCTCCTCATTTTATATCTTATGGGAATGTCCTGAGATCTCTCAATTCTAGCAGAAAGTCACGACAATAATGTCAAGGGTATCTAAAACAGAGGTCTCACTGGATGCCAGATGGCACCTTCTAATGATTAAGGGAGTGACAGACCGAACCAGACATGTCAATCTCTGTCTGGCGTCCCAGCCCCCGTCGGTGACTGAGTGGGAGAGAGATCTAGACCGGTGCCAACAAACGGAAGAGACTGTGTACAAAAGTGTGTGTGTTAGGAAATGGGAAAGGATACGGTCATCATGACACAGATAAAGGAGGGCATAGTGGGATTGGGGACCTGCATCGCAGCTCCATTCACAGTGTAATAGGTGATATGATCTCTATGCTTACTCGCTCCCTGCTTCTGATAGAGACTGTTTTTGTAATACTGTTCTTTTCATTTGTTAGACAAAAGAGTGCGCCTCACCTCTCCTATGAGGTACTATTGTCACTAATCAACATAGTGATGAGCCTGCATATTTGCCTAAGAATGTACTCTCTTCTGAGCTTGTTTAACAAAAAGAGTGAAACAAAAATAAATATCAGCACCTGCTGGCAAGATGCAGCCCTAACACCACGACATTTCAATTTTAACAGAATAGAGGTGCACCACAACTAATGACAATAAAAAGAAATTCAAGAAAAGATTCCAGAGTGTATTCAATTCTTCTCTTAGGGCGATATGTATCAAGCATTTTCGCAAAGGCCGAAAATCGCCGAATTTCCGGGTTTGCGAATGCGAAAATGCTCATCGGCATGTATGAATGCAAATCGCATTGAAAATAAGGAATCGCAAAAATTGCGAGTCCACCGTGTGCGAGAAGTGCCAATCTGCGAATAAATAGCGATATTGCACATTTGCGAATTCCAAATGTGCGAAAATCGCAAACGCATAATCGCAAAATTTGGAACTCGCAGAAAAATCGCAGATCAGCAATTTTCGCAAAAAATAAATGGTAATGAGATGTAGGAAAAATTCGCAAATAGCGATTTTCGGAAATTCGCAAAATACAGAATCGCAATTACCACCACGTAGAAGCAGGTGGTAACCAGGTGCAAACTATTTAAGCAGCCAGTGAATTCAAAAAACTGTTTCCCACAATGGCGGGCCTTTAAATTATTGCAAGGAGGATGCGTTTGAGAGCTGCTGCACAGAGGAGGCTACGGCAGGAGAGGATATTCCGTTTGCGTGTGACCATCTCCCAGCGCCTTGAGGAGGAGCTCTACACACATTACAGGCTTGAGGAAGACAGCATAAATGATTTAATAGCAGAACTCAGACCCTACCTTGAACACCCCACACGCAGGACAAATGCCATCTCCACAGAAATACAGGTCCTGTGTTCATTACACTTGTTGGCATCTGGAAGTTTTCAGGGGGTGATTGTCTCTGCAGGAGGGGTGTCACATAGTGCCCTATCGCGATTCTGCCATGCCTTCCTAGATGCCAAGGTTGCCACATCACATTTACTTCCCCAGCACACCACAGGCAATGGCACAGACAAAGCAGGACTTCTATTAAATCTCACATTTCCCACACGTGATAGGATGCATAGATGGAACACATGTTGCTATATCCCCCCCCTCAGGCAATGAACACATCTTCAGAAACCATAAATGCTACCACTCACTGAACATTCAGGTGGTGTGTGATGCACAACACATCATCACAGACATCGTAGCAAAGTACCCTGGCAGCAAACATGATGCATTCATCTTCCGACACAGTGGGATATATCGTAGACTCTCAAGAGGGGAGTTTGGCGAGGGATACCTACTCGGTAAATACCTTCAGACATAGGGGCCATTAATAACAACTACCATGTGCATGTCACAGGCTAACATATTTTTATCTAATACACAGGTGACAGTGCTTATGCAGTACGGGATTTCATCTTGACTCCCTACCTCAATCCCAACAATGCAAGTGAACGCAGGTACAATAGGGCACACATTGCTACCAGAGGCACCATCGAACGGACATTTGGGATCCTGAAAAGCAGATTCCGGTGCCTCCACAAAAGTGGAGGTGCATTCCAATACAGCCCCGATACGTGCAGTAAAATAGTGGTGGTTTGTGCCATTCTCCATAATATTTCCATGAGAAAAGGGACACCAGTGGAGCTGAGTGATTCAGGATCCTCTGATGTTGAGGGGCCTGGACCTGGACGGATGGTAGCTGGTAGAGCTGTGGCTGGGCGCCAGAGGCGTGATGAGATTACGCGCAATTATTTCTAGGTAAGAACAAACTACACAATGCCAAGTCATGTAAATGTGAATGTAGATTTTAATCCTTAATAGCAGGATATATATCAACTCAAAAGGTACAGTAGTCAAAGTAGATATATTTAGCACATGTTACATTCACAATGCTCAAAACAGTAAAGGTGTGCCTCACAAGTTGGATGATGCACAGGCTAATGTTCGGTGGAAGGTTTAGCCCTATTGGTTCTCTCACTACGGCGTCTCTCTAAGGTTGGCGGTGGGGTGGTGCTGCTCCTAACTGACTGATTGTCCTCTTCGCTTGGAGTCAGTACTCCCGACCCAGTTGTGCGTAATTGACGCAACTCGTCCACAGCAGTGGTCACTTGTGTGAGCGCATTAGCTATGTCCTGTGCAGCATGGCTGAATTGCCGCTGCATCTCAATGCTGCGCCTGGCCTGGATGCTACATGTGGCCGCCATGCGGTTGATGGCCCGGGTGTACCTGTCTTGGCGTTGCCAACCTCTGCGCCTAGCACTACCCTCAGAACGCATTTCTTCACATACGGCCTGTAGGCCATCCTTCATGTCATTCCTTAGTGCACGGAAGCCGTCCCTCAGCTCCCTTTGTAAGAGTTTTATGTTTTTTGCCTGCAGGCGTTGCACCTGCAACATGTTGAGTTCCAGTCCTGCATACACTGATTCATCGCCTCGCTCATCAAAGAGGTTGGCCGTGCGTCGTCAGCGCCTGGCTGCACTCCGTGGAACATGCTGTTGTGTTGATGGTCCCTGTCGCTCTGGCTGTGTGTCCACATTTGGTACAATTTCCACACTTTCTTCTGCGTCATCCGGAATTGGCGCTAGAGGTCTGACTATGTGTCTCCTTCTACGTCTGTGACTGGTCACAGGGCTGTCCTCCCCTTCTGTGTCGACATCTTGGCCTGCTTCTCCTGACTCAGTAACTGTCACACTGGCTGAGGGCTGTGTCGAAGATGGTGCTGTGGACAGAACAGCTCACATTAATTAACTTCACTGACTTGCACTGTATAAATAAAATGTTCACACCTCTAACAAGTACATTGGTGTTTTGTTTCACTCTCAAGCCTGGCAGAATACATGTTTGACTATTTTACCTGCAAATTTTAAACTTTGATTTACATGTGACTACATCTCCCATGATGCATTGCTGGGTCTGCCTGTGTGCCTGCTCTGGACTACCTATCTTGTATCTTGACCCTGGCTCACTGCTGGGGGGGTGTTGGGGGGTGTTAAGGGTGTGAGGGCATGGTTCTTACCTTTTGCAGATGCTGCCTGGTCAGAGCTGTCCAAATCAGCCACTCCTCCCACACTCTCTGGTAGCAGGGTCCCCTCCACCAGTTCCTCCAGGGGTGTTGAATCTGAAACAGATGATGTCCCACCACCTGTTAGCCTGGACTGCCCCAGCCTGGCAGCTAGTTTCTCCTTGGAGCGCAGCCGCAGGTCGTACCATCGCTTTCGGAGGGCCTCAACACTTCGGGGTGTCACACCCACAGCATTCACCTTGTGCTGTATGTCTTCCCAGATCCTCCTTTTACGACTCTCAGGCACCTCCCTGGATTTCTTTCCAAACAGTAACTCGTTGTTTGTCACCATTTCATGGATCAGTGCCTCCAATTCAGCCTCAGAAAACTTTTGTTTTCTTTTCCTGCTTTCACTCTCCTGCTGCTGGGATTCCTGCATGGGCGTGGCTCCACTCTCAGCCATGGTGCTCCAGGTGACTGCACTGTTCCAAACACACCTTCACTCTGCCTCTGAATCATCAGGAAGTCAGGTGCAGCATGGGTAGTCAATCACTTCCTGCTTGTGATGTCATCATGCTGCACCAGAGTTCCTGATTGGAACATTCTAGAAAATCGCAAAATTGCGATTTTTCGTCCCTTTTTGCGAATTTTTGCTAAAATTGCGATTTTCAATTGCAAATTCGCATATTATGCGATTCCTACATGTTAAGGAATCGCATATGGGGTCATCGCTAATAAATAGCGATTTTTAAGGAATCGCTATTTATTAGCGATTTCTTTCATACATATCGATTAAGCAGGTGATGTGGGAATATAATTGTTCACAGACATTCATTTAACGATGTTCAGTCAGATTGCTGGACGGCAAACACATATTATATTGTTGAGTGTAAATACAACAGGTCCATCCACCCCTTCATGGCACTATGATCGGTGCAGTGGACCGAAATCACACAACTGTCTAGTATACCCTGTAGGCGCAAACCACCAGTTTTAAATTAATAAAAAAATTAAGAAAATAACTGAATATACTCTGGAATCTTTTTTTTAATGTATTTTTATTGTCATTGGTTGTGGTACACCAATATTCTCTTAAAATTTAAACATCTATTTATGTCATGCCGACTTCGATGTGCGATAGTGCTCGCTCAATTGCTTGATAGACTCTTTCTTATTAACACTGATTTGTCTGTATGCGATTGTGGAAGATGATCCTGATCCGTTAAGCAAACTCTTTCAATCTTTAGGGTCGATAAAAGGTGAGATGATTTTAGGGGCGCACTTCAATTTCCTTCAAAATCTAGGCCTTGATTCTTAAACTAGAAGTAAGAGTCAGCACAAACCTCAAATCACAAGAATATTAAAACCTTATTCTTGCATTTTTTATTTGTCAGACCCAGGCTGAATGACAATATATGATATGACAATGTGTCAGATATCGAATTTCTCTTGGTCTCCACTGCTGTTAAGTTCAAAGGACTGAACATGTTTCCAAATGGATTTTCAGATCATTCAGCACTAGAAATGAAACTATAGGGTGGGGAGCCAAAACACGTAAATCGCAGAGGTATTTTTTTACTAAGACTTACCTAGAGGAGGGGAGCTGGTTGGGGTCCTGCAAAGTCAAAATTGTGAATGTTTTAGAGCACGACATAGGCACTGCTCCCACTTCCATGGGTTGAGATCACATAAAAACCTCTATGCTGGCTTCCCTGATCTCCAAGGACATATTTCATCTGAAATCGTTAAAAGCAGAAAAAGCTTGTTTGGAAATATCATAAAATTGATAAAGAGTATGAGAAATCTCTTATGGTGAGGTCCAAGAAAAATAGAATGTCTCTGGCACTCTATGAGTATTATTATGCTACATATTATGTGCAAAATTCTACATATCGGCAGCAACTTTCTGAAGAAAGTGATTATGCAGGAAATTGTTGGGCTTGGCAAACTCGCTAGCACTGCAGTAATAATAGTTTTTATGAGTAACCTATTTACTCTCCAAGAACTAGAAGAAGTGGTAAGGAACATGCCTGGGGGTTCGGTGGGGGGCCTGATTGATTCCCTACCAAATTCTATAAGGCATGTTGGGTTCTTTTAAATTCTGTCATTGGAGTAGGCTACTTTTATTTTGAAGGGCAGGTCTCCACCTCTTTCAAACATGGCAACGCTGAGTACTTTAAAAAAAAAGGAAAAGATGCTCTAGATCTTAATTCTTTTTATTTTATTTTTTATATACTGTATACAATCACAAATACTTCTGCAGGGTTTGCCACAACTGGCTTAGAACATTAACACAGTGCTGTTATCACCCTTTTACATTGCTTAATGTAGACATAAAATGTAATGGAACTATTTGCAAATAGGCTGAATAAACTGGCCTTGTAGTTGTTACATGAAGATCAGAATGGGACTGTTGCCGGCAGCAGCTTTACATTAGCATTAGTTAATTTATTAATTCCATTGATATTATTCCACTGATATACGTGTCACCATAGAAGATTCCAGCACCTATTTTTCTCCTAGACATCTTAAAGGCGTTCGACCTTGTGGTCTGGATAATGGTTTTTGGCATTCTTGAACAATTTGGCTTTTCCCCTCAGACAACAGAATTTATAAAAAAAAGAATGTATTTGAACGCTGAAGCTAGTCTAACTTGACTGCATCTGTAAATTGAGTCTTTAAAGTGCTTTGAGGCACTAGACAGTGTTGCCCCACCTCCCCTGTTCTTTTTGCCTATTTTATCAAGCCCCTAGCTCAGGCTATTAGACAAGATTCTGACATTAAGGCATCTTTGCCTCAAATGTCCACAATCAAGCTATATGCGGATAACATAATGTTAATATTGGCTATTGAGGGTTCAGTACAAAAGCGAGTTTGAGATCTTTAAGGCTTTCAATATCTTAGGGGGTTATAAAATATAAAACTTAAACAGATTATTCTTTGTGGCTGCTTGAGGGAGAAATTGTTGCCAGTGTATAGAGTTGGCGAACATACTTGACCAAAACGCTATTTGAGTGTTTTTGTTACAGAAGATTTAGGTGGGTTGTGCAGTATGAATTATCGGCCCCTTTTGAACAAGGAGAAAGCATTGTTAGATAGTTGGATGCTTTTACCTTTCACGCTTTGGTAGGGTACCACCTATAACCTTTTGTTTGCTGCTGTTCCCTGTATTCTGTACTCCTGATTTTTTAGGAAAGTGGGTTCCATGAACTCGTCATTTCTATTGACCAGAGCTAATCCGAGAATAGCTTTAGAGATTCTATATAGGAATACAGGAGTAGGGGGCTAGCCCTTCCTAACTTGAGATCTTACTATTTTGCTCACTCTAAACAGTTTGCTTTTAGAATTAGAGAACCTCGCCATTAACCACCCACCTATTGCATTAATTGGCATCATGACCACAGAGAACATATTATCAACAAAAGGTGATAAATTATCGCCGCTTTCATTGGCAGAAAACTGCTGATAAAACTGTGATAATGAGCTTGATAATATGGCCTTGAGAATTCCCATAGAAGCCCATGTTCAGAACAAGTTGTGTTGTGAACATGGGCTTCTATGTGAATTCTCAAGGCCATATTATCAAGCCCATTATCGCCGTTTTATCGGCAATTTTCTGCCGATAAAAGCGGCGATAATGTATCGCCTTTTGTTGATAATAAGGCCCATAATTCTTGAGCCCTTTCAACTTTCCAATTCTCCTAAAAAGTTAGGTATAAGACTCCATTGTTTTTTCAGAAGGAAAGTGCAATTCTTTAGGAGCACAATCCTAACACGACTGATGCACAAGAAAAACAAACTGAAAAAGAAATTGCGCTAACCTACCAAGTATTAATCTTGGGTTCTGGCGTAGCATTCGACTCCCCGCAAAAAGCGCTTCAATGCCTCGTCAGGGGTCACAAACGCCATAAAAATATAATTACAATTGCATGATGATCAAGGGTGAGTCTTTACCAAAACAATAAATTGGGAGCTGGTGCGAAGCCTGGTTACACGGATCACTAGCAAGCTTCTTTCAGGATTCCATGAGGGCCCATTACACAAATGACCACTGCGCTTCCTAGGCTCTTGCATAACTTGCCCCCAGTGGAAGTGTTGTGATGAAGCTCCATGTTTGATTTATTAGGTTGAATGGATGGTTTCAATGTCCGTATTATGCCAAACAATTATGTGCACTATTTCATCAATGGCATATTTACTTTACAATTGTAGTCATTCCGGAACTGATGATGCAAGGAATATTAGACTTCTCTTCACTAACTAGGACAAGAAGGCACAATTTATTTTTATTGATAACATTTGCAAAATAAAACATGCAAACCTTAATTTTTTTTAATAGATTTTGCTTTGAAAATATAAGAGATGCACTTCTTCTATGCAGAGTAAAAGACATTGTATACCATTTTAATATTTTATATGTATCACATCAATTGAGAGTCACTGCAAAATCAAATTACCAGACCCAATTAACAAGTTTTAAAAATTATTCTTTATAGTTCTATTTCAGCCACAAATAGAATGCTCTATGATGATTTTTCTGTACAGAATTTTTCTAGAAGTACTTCAATGGTGTTGTTGTTCCCAAATTACTTGACACTGTTCATTTATTTAATTATTGTTCATTAAATTTTAATTTTTATCTTTGTCTCTTCGTACCTATTCAAGATACAGACATATACAATGTCATTGTTATCTTTTACTAGGTTGAATTTTGTTGTGTTTGCATTTAAAAAAAGTAGCAGCTATTTAACTAGCCATGAACTAAACAGTAAATGTTCCCTACGATAACTTTTCCACTGTCTAAATAATAGAAATGATTTACTATTTTGCCAGCAACTTCCATTTTCCCCCAGACCCTTGCAAGATAATAGAGATTGTGCACTTTTTGGCCAGCGGCTGTACAAATAGCAGCACAACTTTGCCCATTTTGCATGACGTTGGCTCAATAGTAGAGATTCGACACTGTTTGGCAGCAGCTATGTAAATACCAAAGAAACTTCACTATTTATCTGGCCACTAACTAAGTAGCAGACATTATGCACTCGTTTTGAACAGCATTCAAACAAACTGCAAAGAAACTGCACTCATAACCCGGCTGCTGGCAAAACAGCAGCGATTATGTGCAGTTTAACCACCAACCATGTAAATAGCAAATACAATTAATTATTTACCTGGCTACTGGTTAAATAGCGGTACAAAAGGGGGTGGTAATGGACGGAGCATCTGAACTAATCAAACACTCACACCCAGTCAACAGATCTGGGTTTAATCCATCACCGTTCTTTAGCCACTCTGCCACCCCAATTCAGACATGGCCATATGCAAATCAGTCTGACCCTGTGCCTCATGGAAACAGTCCAGCCCGAACTGCCAAGCCATGCCTTCCCTGGACCAGAAACAAGCTTCCTAGGACCGGTTTTTGGCATTACAGCCATCTTCAGCCAGGCTTGCTTGAATCCAGTGGCAAAGTGAGCAAGGGACTCACGTCTGAGCATACCCTGCCAACGTATGGCGAACTAAGCGGTACAAAACTGGGTGGTAATGGACGGGGCATCCGAACCAATCAAACACTCACACCCAGTCAACAGATCTGGGTTTAATCCATCACTGTTCTTTAGCCCACTCTGCCTCCCCAGTTCAGACATGGCCATATGCAAATCAGTCTGACCCTGTGCCTCATGGGAACAGGCCAGCCAGAACTGCCAAGCCATGCCTTCCCTGGACCGGAAACAAGCTTCCTAGGACCGGTTTCTGCATTACAGCCGTCTTCAGCCAGGCTTGCTTGAATCCAGTGGCAAAGTGAGCAAGGGACTCACTGCTGAGCATACCCTGCCAACGTATGGCGAACAAAGCGGTACAAAAGGGGGTGGTTAAATAGCAGCAATTATATAATATTTGACAGGTAGCCTGGAAAAAACAAAAACAATTCAATATTTACTCAGCTGTTGGATAAATAGCTGAAATTATGTATTGTTAGGCCGGTGGCCTTGAAAATAGAAAATAAACTTCATTACTTGCCTGGTGGCTGTCTATCAGCAGACAGTATTTGTAGGAAATTGACTCTCTGTATAGTGTATTGAAATGAAGTACACTATCTAGAGAGTGCAAGAGATCCCCAAAAAGTAGGCAGAGGCAAAACTAGATAATGCTAACTCTCTTTTTGTGGTTGTGTGGGTGAGCACTTAGGCTTATCAGGTGGCAGGTTCAACTCACAGAGGCACTAACTGAGACAAACCTTAATGAATAAATCAGAGACTAATTTGTAAAAATAATATTGATTTTTATATATTGTTTGAGACCATAAACACAGTTCTAAGATAGGTACTTTCAGAGTTACAATATTTAAAAGTTTGTAAAATATATCACTTCTATGCACACTTATGCACCATAGGAAACGATGGGGAACATGTAGAAAAATGCCTAGAAATTCAGGCAATGCTATCACAAATTTCACTTTCTCCTTTTAGGTTTCAGCAGGAGACGTCCGGGTGCATCCCAGATCAGCCAGGCGCAGAGGTGCTGAGATTTTGAAGTTGGTGTGCAAAGACAAAGTGGGGCACTTGAAAAAGCACTGCACACTGGGGCTTACATGTAAGTCCGGTGTGTCTCCTTAGAGGCAGGAGGTCACAAGTGCCTGGGGACCTTTGAAGCAGGGCTGGTTAGTCAGTGTTGGGCCCAGTGGGGCCCGGTGCATAGCTAACAGGTCCGCTGGCTTCTTGAGGTCCTCGTGGTCAGGAACAGGCAACTTGGAGAGGTGTTATCGGGACAGCTGGGCTGCTCAGGAAGTTATCTTGGGAGTCTTAATGGTCATCAAACTTGCTTCTGGAGTTTTGGGAGTCTTGGCTTTTACCGCTGGGGGTTCTCCACACTGGATATTGGTACAACTCAACTCTGATAGGTCCTGGAGTCTCCAAAGCTGGTGAGAAGGCAGATTCTACCCTGAAGAACATTTTTACCTTTTCTTACTTTGGTGCTGCATCAAGGGATTGGTGCTTGTGGTGTGCAGGGTAGTGATACCATCACTCCAAGGGAGCTTCACTGTGGTTTCTTGTAGGCTGGAGGTGATCCAGGGTTCTTTGAGTCATTCCAAGTTTCAGGATGATGCAGCCGCAGTGATTGTCAAGTCCTAGGAGCAGCAGGCAGGGTTTGGCACCTTTTTCTTATGCAGCAAGGCTTTAGTTTTTGAGCAGTTGGTCTTATTTATCCTGGTCTTCTCTTGTCCGTCAATCTGATGTTCAAGTCTCGGGGTGCCACCTACATACTGAATTTAGAGGTGTTACAAGAGGGGTCAGGCAGTAGCCAATGGGCTACCTACCTTCAGGGAATCTAAACCCTCTAGTGAGAACTTCATGTGGGAAGAGGCACTACTCTAGCCCTGAATGGAGGGTTCACTTTGCCTGCCCTGCAGTAGGGGTGGTGTAAGTGGGGATCCTCCTCCTTTCCTGACTAATTTTCTCACTTTTCCTCCCTCCAAAAGTGGAGCAGGAAAGGATACTTTGCCTCCCCCACTATCTAGAGGTGGGTTGGAGGTCAAAGGTGGCATCATCTCTGAAGTTCCTTAATCAGGAAGGCCATCCTATCTTGTGAAGAAGCTATGCCCAGAGCAGGCTTTGTCCTTGTCTTCTGAGATCACTGGTTGTCACCCCATGAGGTCAGAAACATGTCTGGTAATGGCATGCTGGTGAGAACAAGTCAGGAACAACACCAGTGCTTTGTAGATTTTCAAAGGATCCTTTAAATTTATCCCCAGTGTGAATGTATTAATAAATCCAGTCACTGGCATCATTGAGGATGTATTAAGACAATGTGATTGGTACCAAACATCTGAGAAATCAGTGAAGCCATCATGGGGCTAGGAAGCCATGTACTCTTTATGGCTTTCCTGTGCGCTTGTAATATCCCAGAATGGACTGGGATATTGTAGTGGCATATCTGCTCATACTGACATGCCCATCGATAAGATATAGTGCACCCTGCCTTAGGGCTAAATGCCTACAGTAGGAGTGACTTCCCTATATCCCATTCAGTAAATGGGGGGCATGGCACACAGGGCTGTGTGCCTTGTCGATTTCTCTGCACCAATGCACAAAGTCCGCAGAGACTTGGTGAGGGATCTCCAGGGTGGAAGGTCCCAGGTGTGGCACAACCAGGGCTGCAGGCCCAACCCCCGGGTACCGGGGTATCATTTATTTGGGACTTACAGGAGCCACTGAAGTTGTGCCAATCGTGGTAAAGGTTTGGGGAAAGAGAACTGGCACTAGGGAGTGCACTTACAGTTCAAAATTACATAAGACATCAGGCAAAAAGTGGGAGATAACCATGTCAAAAGAAGCACTTTCCTACAATGTGCACAACTTGGTTAGTAGTTATGCAAATAGCAGAACTTCACTATTTACCCAGCTTCCACCTAAATACCATAATATTTGTGTTATTATGCCGAAAGCAGATTTCAACAAGTACTTACCACCAAGTAAAACTGAAAGAAGAAGTTAATACGATTGACATCCATATGCTTATGAAACTTAGGGTCCTGATGTATTATTATTTCATTTTCCTGAAAGAGGTTGAAAATTATGCACATTCTTATTGCAAATGGAATAGTATTTTTCAAACCAATCTATGTACTGTTTGGACGATGCACAAAATACTGAATTTCAGGGGTGGGTCCAGAATGACCTGCCTAATTAATATCCATTAGGCAGGAGCCAATTTATGACCATCTCTGATTGGCTGTAATCACAGAGATGCTTGCCTGCAATGGATGGCACACCATCATTCCTATGCTTGCATTCCAAAACTGAAAACCTTTTTTTTCAAAGCACACTGTATTCCTTAAAGGCTGGAAACATTTTCCCAGAGTGAAAGGGGTCCTCAAGGGAGCCCTTTCAATTTACAAATTAGTTACCACTCCAACTTGGGGGTTGTCAAACACTTCATTTCCAAATTGCGAAGGAGGAAGGTTACCACTTTCATGACCCCTGCAAATTGCAATTTGGAAACAATCGCAAAAATGCTTTTACTGGTTGAAATCACATAACGGGGTTTTTTGTATATAATGACAAGCACTTTTGTGATCATAGACCCTGTGATTTTGTGAGATGACGTCTTGAATACTAAAACTGGTTTAGTTGCAGTCACATCTAATGGTCTCAAATGTTTGAATGTTTCCAAGTTATTTTGACAGACATAGCACAAAAAGGAACTCTATTACACCATGGGACACAGCATAGCAACTTAGGTAACCCTTTATGTTGCTGTCTCATGCTCTACAAATGCCCCTTCTCCTTTAGGCTTACCTGTAGCTGCTTACTCTTCTAAAGTTATGTACTTGCTCTTACTCACAAAGCCATGGGAATGTACTAGATCAACATATGGGTTTTAAAATCCCATGTTTAGTCTGGGGGGTGTAGTTAGATCCATCGGGATAGAGAACAACAATACCTCTGCCATCCTGAGGACCTCTGAACACCAAATTTAGAGTTCTCTGCCAACCCTGTGGACAATATTCTACATTGACAGGAAATGCTGTCATGGTGGTTCTTACCTTTGCTCTAAAAGTTTGATGGAAAGTGCCGTCAGTCATGATGGCAGGCCAACAAACTTTTCAAAGTTTATTGTTTTGTTATTGTTATTGTTAACTTGGACTTATAGAGCGCATGTTCACCGACAGGTCTCTTAGCGCTATTAGAGAGAGATTAAACTTCACCATGATCAGCATGGGCATGCAACAGAATTGGCCTAGGTTGTGCCAAGCCTTTCAAAAACAAACTCTGAATGCTGGAATTTGTAATTGAAAAAGAAAAAAAACTAATGGTACCACACACTGTGAGCATTCTTCCATGGTGATAGTCTTGTAATTTTTTCCTGTCTCTTACAGCTGGGTTTTATCCTAAGTAGGGGGGACAGTATGAATGACTTCCCCAGACGGCGCCTGCTCTGTCGGGCCATCAGAGGGAGTATTCTGCTCAGGAGACACATGCTAAGAAATAGGACTGTAATTCATTGAACTGAATATCATTGAAAAATTGATAAATATTTCAAGTAACTTATACATATTATGCATCAAAGACACTGTAGAAAAGAAACTCACAGAGATATTTTATTCTTTGACTTTATTACAAATATTGTAAGAAAAAAAAGACACTGAATTGACAAACATTGTGTTACTTACATTCTTGCTACCTACTGATCAATCATTTCACATTTGCTCTTTTATACTCATCTTCCAGACAAGAAAAGTGGATTCACTGTTAACGTTAAGGAACTGATTTGGGGTGAATCTGTTTCAAATATAATTTTCTGCCTGCAGCTAAGACAAGGCCTTTTGTACTAGGTGATGGTACTCCCAGCAGTAGAAAACCTGCCTAGTTCTCTTGGTCCTTTTCCAACATGTCATGATACTCTTGGCCCTGGTCCTCTTGCTTGTTATCAGCCTAGTTCTGAACTAATTTGTCCGTGTAGTCCTGATCTTCCTTGTTCAGGCCATCCTAGTTCTCAGCCACCCTGCATGGTCAACCTACTTTATGACATTCTAGCCCACCTTGTCCTGGTCCTTCTTTTCTTTCTCACCTTAGTCCTCCTTGTCCTGTTATGTCAGGTCCTGACACTTCTGGAACTCTGTGAATTGATATTCTTTTTCTTCTTGATTGTGGTCCCGCTTGTCCTTCTTGCTCTGCTCCTCCTAGTTCTTGTCCTGCTGGTTCAGGTTGCCTGGCCACATCCATATGAATTACATGTCCTGTTCTCTCAGTCTTCCTCATTCTTAGTCTGGTTTGCAACTCCCAGGTCCTGTTTTTTTATTATCCACATTTTTTTTGTGTCTTGGTCCTATGGGTATGGGACCCCTGCCACTCCTAGACCTGTTCCTCTTGGTGTGATTATTCTAATCGTCTTGGCTCCTTGTGTTCATGCTTCAACTCAAACTGATCATGATACTCCCTTCTCTAGTTATCTTGGCTATCCTATTCCTCATTTTCCTTGCTAACTTGTTCCTAGCACTGTGGCCTGGACCTCAAGGCCGTGGTCATCTTGGTCATGATGACCTGGCCAAATCCTACTTTTCCTCCTCGACCTATTCCTCCTGGTTGTGCTACTTATGTTCCTGACCCTCTTTGACCCGATTTTCCTGGAAATCATAGTCCTTTGTTTCCTGGTCCTCTTATAACTTTTAGTTCTGGCTCTGGTTGTCTGTCTCCCTGGTCTCAGCTACCTGGCATTCCTGGAAAAGGTTGTGCTATTCTTGCTTTTCATAGTCTTTGTCCTTCTCAAGATTTTGTACTCATTGGCCCTGATCCTCTTATTCCTTATAGTTTGTGTCATTGTGGGCCTAGTTCTTTTAGACCTGCTCCATCAACCATCTCATTCTTGGTCTATTTTGTCCTGTTGTCCTGGTCCTTCTTGTCTCATTTAGCTTGATGTCATAAACCTTGACTTTTGGCCATGCCGACCCTTCTTGGTTCCCCTAGTATTGGCCTATCTGGCTTGGTTGTGTAACAGAACAACGCATGCCATTACAATGCATGCCTTAATAACACGGTCATTACAACAACCTCGTCTTTACCACCCATGCCTTTACAATAAAGGCCTTTACCATCCGTATTGTTTTACCACGCATGTCCTTACAATGCAAAAGTAAGTATTTAGGAGGTAAGTATAAATTCTTGATGTATATATCATAATTATACACACATATATACATACATATGCTTTATACTTACCTGCTCAATGCTTACATTTTGCTTGTAAAGGCATGCGCGGTAAAGCAATATGCATGGTAAAAATCTTTATGACAAAGGTATTCATGATAAACACGTGTGCTATAAACTTAATGATGTTCTGAGTGTTCGTATGTCAGGGTCCCAAATTTCAAGGCAAACCTAATTCACTGTGTAGCTATTACTTCAAATACACAGATGCCAAGACACTTGCCGGTCAGCAGTAAACCCAGAGTTATAGTCACTGGTTGCAGGTTTTTTGGAAGAGCTCGCCGGAAATGGAGGAACTCTATTAAGGTTGCCGGTCTAGTCTCTCGCGGCTGGCTCAAGGTGTGAGGACGGAATCGGCTGTAAAGTGCACTGGCAGAATTCGAAGCTGCGCACTTCACCATCGTTTTCTTCATGTGTGCAACTCCCACGCAAGCTCAGTCAGTGAGGAGTCAGATTAGCTTTGGTATTTTCCGGGAATGCGTAGATTCTTAGATTAGGGTAGTGTTCATCCCGCTAGCATTGGTTAGTCAGATGGGGACTTAACTAGACAGAAATTCTTTAAGGAAAATTATGAGAAATTGAGAGAGAGTTTCTGAAGTTTCCTGAAGAAAGATAGTGATGTTACAAGAATACCTGGAAAGTCCTTACCTGAGACTCGGCTGAGTCAATTGGTTCCCAGTCTTCAGCAATGCAACCACAAGTATTAACCCTGAAAAAAAAGAAAGAAAAAGAAATTGTGCATATTTAATCCTAAATAAAAGTACTAAAAATTTGACAACATAGCAATATTAGAAAAGCGTACAAATATGCGCATTAATATTCAGATATTTGGCTCAAGATGTTAACCGCTGAATGAAAAAAGAGTAGCTCAGGCCTTTAGCTTGGAGGGCAAGAAGGTATTTAGAGATTGTGCATTTAAAGTTCCTTTAGTTATATAATAGAATGAATGGTTGTCATTATCTAATTGCAGTTCACAAGAAAGTGAGTGAGGGAGACGCAATTAGAAGTGCGTAGAAGAAAAGACGAGAGAGAGGTGAACCCAGGCAAAGTGAGGCAGTCTCTGCTCTGTCCCATTCTCTTTCCCCCAGCAGGGTTCAAGCCAGTAGCCTTGGTGTTCGTGGTAAGATCTGTTTAGGGAATTAAGAAAAATTCTGCATTCTGCTCCTGGGAGTATTGGAAGGAAAAAGTGAGTACACTGTTGGGTCCTGACAGCGTGATACTTGGATTTTTTTGTGGAACACATACATATAGTGTTGTACACACTGAGGACATTGTCGTGAAGTTTTATGTTTATAGTATTTATGTTCCCATAATGCATTTCGACTATAGGGCGGTCTTGATGACATGGGAGAACATCAGGAAGTGAGGCAAAATATACACTTCCCTGACAGAGACATAAACAAAGGACTGATGAGCACAAGACATTAGAAATTGTGGTGGCCATAATGGAAAGTCATCGTTAAGTCACACAGCAGTATGGACCAGCCAAAATTGCACATTGCCAGCATGGCATCCGTGGCAACATGCAAAGTAAAACCAAAATGTAGTAAGAGAACACATAACAACTTTTTTGACTAAGCCCCCCGTGTGAAGGGACAATCTGTTCACAGACTGAACAAGCATCACAATATAATACCTAAAGCGTATGAAATAATCCCACATGACGGGAACAGTCTAGTCTCAAGCTGAACAGATGTCAGTGGAGAAAAATGTACATGGAGTAATCGCAGGTAAGTAACAATCATTGCAACGTCACCAACGTACGGAAGGTAAAAAACCTGGGAGTGATTGTGGATAACACCCTCTCTTTTGGTTATCAGGCTAGTAGTGTGGTATCTACCAGCTTTTTTATATTGAGAATACTAAAGAAAAGAAAACTCCTCCTCACTGATGAAACCCTTAGAACAGTAATATTGGTGCTCGTCCTCTCTCGCCTGGATTACTGTAACAGCTTGTACATGACCATCTCCAAGAAACATCTTAACAGATTACAGATGGTGCAGAATGCGGCGGCCAGGCTGCTCAGAGGCACCCCGAGGTTTGTGTCGGTTAGAAATGGTCTACGCCAACTTCATTGGCTTCCGGTTAAACAACGGGGCCAATTTAAGGCCCTCTGTATTGTTTTTAAAGCCTTGAGGGGGATTGGCCTAGAAGATCTAACAAAACCCATCCAATGGCATGTTCCAGGAAGAGCAATTCGCTCAATGGATGCAAAGAGGGCAGCCGTCCCAAAGACTAAAAAGGCAAACTGGGGCGGGAAGGGCTTTGTTTTCAGAGCCATTTCAGCCTGGAATGAGCTCCCGCTCTATCTAAGGTATGCTATGGAATTTCTATCTTTTAGAAAGGACCTGAAAACATGATTGTTTCCAGTTTAGCCATAGGTCCGCTTGCAGGATATGGATGCTCTCAGGGGAACAGTGCACAGCGCCAGGACACCTTCAGGTAGCAGCACGCTTTATAAGCTGATATAATATAACATAACATAACGTGCTTTATACATATATTATAATCCCATGTGGAGGGGACAGACTTGTCTCATACTGAACAGCTGCCATGACCTGAGGAGTGAACAAATAATGTACACAATGTTGTCAAAAATAGATGGCATGGGCCTTGATTACCTCGGAGTTCGGCTCCCAGCATACAAATATGGAACAGGTGTGTACATGTGCATGACTAGAGAGACTGGTACACAAGAGAGCAGCAAATATGAGCCAAAGCAATGTCATACACAGAACATAAAGTGCATGTGCAGTTTACGGCAGGCGAATAGTCTCTGGCCCTCTCAGCAAATACCCTGGAGAACCACTGCTGCCTCCAGCCAGGTGTGTTCCTTGATACCAAGCCCACATGCAGAGGGAACTCCCTTGGGAAGGCAGTGTTCCCAAATGTCAGCATGCCCACGTGGGTGAAACATGCACTTTACTTTGTCCTCCTACAAATGCTGTTCAAAGCAGGGTCCAGAAAAGACAATAAGGTAAACGAATTGAAAAGACCAAAAAAGAAATGGAAAAGTAAAAAATTCCATCAACCACAAAATTGATGTGTAAGAATCTATGGCATGCAAAATGCAAAAAAGTGCTCATATCCTTAACTGTGCTTTGTGATCACCCAACTCGTGTCAGCAAAGAAAGGGGAGTGGAACCTATTCAGGTGCCTCCGAGCATCAATGCAAGGACCCTTTCCTTTCCTCCTGTAATAGAGCAGAAATACACTAAGGTTAAAAAACATAAGAAAAGGATAAGAGGAATTCAATCTGTCACACCCTCAAATACTGGATAACATGAAAGAAAGGGTAGAGGGTGAATGAAGTAAAGAGATATTATAAAAGAGTAATACCAGACAGAACAGGTAGTGCCGAGCTCAGAAGACATGGGTATTCACCCAGGGCAGCCTAGTCCTCATAGAGATGCACCGCAAGCTCCTCATCATAATTGAGCCCCCCGGGACTCTAGGTAATGCATGTCAGAGTCTTCATTCGATGTGATTATACTTGCATTCACTGTATGTTCCTGTCTGTGGCTACTTCCTAATTACCCGTCCGTCCCTTCTTTTTGTGTACCTGTCCATCTATTTTTCTGTGTCACTACACTCCTTCCCTCCAGAGACCTGCCTGTGTTATGGCTCTGTGTGCCTGTCAGTTCCTTCCCTCCATGTGCTTAACCTCTCCCCTCTCCTCTCACCAGCCTGGGTCCAATATCTTTGTGCCTGTCTGTATTTTGTTGCTATGACAGTGCCTGTGTTCCCTGTACTTATCTGCGTGCACCCCAAGGTCCCACAAAATGCCCCTGTTCCCTTTATCAATTCCACCCATTTAGGTGTTTATCGGTGCCTTTCTATGCCGTTTTAGTTGCTTATTCACTCTATAAATTTTCTAAATTACTTTATTGTTCGCGCAGTCACTGTGAAGTTTCACACTATATATTTATCGTTGTCACGGATATTCATGAAGTTAGCGTGTTTTTAATTAAAGTGTATAACATATATATATATATCAACATATTGTAATTAATGTTAAAGAACAGTAATTTACTAATACAGTCTTTAAATTTGTATTTCTGTAATTCATTTTATTGTAAAACACTTTGTAATTATATTTGTCGTCTTTGCGACAAAGACGGTATTTGCAATAATGTAAGCGTTTCCGAGAACCATGTGATTATATAACAAAAAGATTTGATTGGAGAAGACACTTTTCAATAATCTTTAAAGGAAGTTCCCACCCATTCATCTCTTTTTTAAGCTTCCAGTAGAAATTCTGACATATTCCTAGCAGGTGTCCTGTACTTTCAGTGCAGAACTGTCTCTTGTTTATGTTTTGTCCTTTTATCACTGATAAAATGGCAACTGGAAGTGAGAAGCAGGAGCTACATGAAGAAAGTGAGGAGCAGGAGCCACGCCCATCTCATGGAGAGTCTTCAGAGGAAGACCAGTCCAGAACAGCAGTCTACAGCATGGGATTTGTATACAATCCCCTGTGGTGAAAAAAAAAACAATTGCCAAATATGTTGAGTGCTCCTTGTGTGGCAAAACCCTTTCAAATGGCTCTTCTAAGAAATATTCATAGGGATAAATAAGCATGCTGTCCCATATAAAACCCTATCACAGCACTCACCTAAAGAGGGCACAGAGGGATAAAAGTGGAGAGCAGCCGTCAACTTGAACTGCTACACCAGCTGGTCCAGCCAAAAAACGTTCTCGTGAAGTGTAAAAACAGCTGCCAGAAAAGCCTCCTGAGTTGAAAATAATAGGCACGTTTTGCTTAGATTGTACAACAGTCCTTAGGAGTGTGCTGCTGTCATTTTAGAAACAGCAAAAAAACACAGATGCTATTTTTTTTTTTACACTTACGCCACTTACAAAAGGTTAGAAAACAAACAAGCATTTGCAATGCAATAGTTCTCGCATTTGTGAGAGCTTAAGCTATTGGCATGGGCAATGACAATGCTTTTTATTTATCTGCTTTGATAATTAACACATAAATAATAGGCATTGTCATTTACAATATCAATGGCTCAAACTCTTGTAAATGCGAGACCTATTTCATTTAAAAGAAGCGCCACCCCCCATTGTCCCCGGCTGCTTGGAAGGGAAAGCGAGCATGGCGTGCTGAATGTTGAAGGAATGCATACCGTACCTGTAGTAGGAGAAACTCATTAACCCCTTCGATGCTAATGACGGAGTGGTTCCGTCATCAGCATCGGTCGGGCTGTGCTGATGATGGAACCGCTCCGTCATCATCACAGCCCTCGGGGGGAGCGCTGGTGCTCCCCCCCTGGGGCACCGATTTTTTTGTCAGTAGTGGTGGTGGCAGCGGAAGACTTTCCGCTGCCCCCCCGCCCCCACCCGCACTTCCTGGTGTCGTCAGCGCGCTGTCGCGTGCGCCGATGTCATCAGGAAGTGCTAGACACGCTGGAAGCCATTTGCTTCCAGCGCGTCGAGCAGGTAGGTGTGTTTCCTGCTCTCCGGTGGGGCGGGGGGGCGTTTCTCCGTGCCTTGAGGCATCAGGGGGGAGGAAACACTGTTTCCTCTCCCCTGATGTCCAATGCAGGGCATTCCTGGTTCAGGATCGCGCACAGCGTCGCGATCCTGCAAAAGGAATGCCCCACTAGACACCAGGGATGTTTTTTTTTAGAAAAGAAAGCGACCCCTTGGGCAAGGGTCACTTCCAGGGGCCTCATAATTATGAAATAGACTTTTCTGCCCTCCCTGGGGGCAGATCGCCCGATTAAGCGCGTGATCTGGACCCAGGGGGGGGGCAGAAAAGCCCACTGGACACCAGGGATTATGTTTTGTAATGAAAGGAAGCGACCCCTTGGGTAAGGGTCGCTTCCTGGGGCATGTAATTTTTGTTTAGACTTTTATGACCCCCCTGGGGACAGATCGCCCATTTTTTAGGGGAATCTGGACCCAGGGGGGGGGGCAGAAAAGCCCACTAGACACCAGGGATTGTGTTTATATTAGTAAAGGAAGCGACCCCTTGGGCAAGGGTCGCTTCCAGGGGCATAAAAATTCAGTATAGACTTTTCTGCCCCCCCTGGGGGCAGATCGCCCGTGTTAGCGTGTGTTCTGGACCCAGGGGGGGCAGAAAAGCCCACTGGACACCGGGGATTATTTTTCTTGTTGATAGGAAGCGACCCCTTGGGTAAGGGTCGCTTCCTGGGGCATATTATTTTAGTTTAGACTTTTCTGCCCCCCTTGGGGGCAGATTGCCCGTTTTTTAGGGGATTCTGGACCCAGGGGGGGCAGAAAAGCCCACTAGACACCAGGGATTGTGTTTATATTAGCAAAGGAAGCAACCCCATGGGCAAGGGTCGCTCCCAGGGGCATAAAAATTTAGTATAGACTTTTCTGCCTTTTTTTTTTTACCGTTTCTGGACCCCACCGGGATAGAAAAGCCCACTAGACTCCAGGGATTGTTTTTTTTTATAGGGCGCGACCCCTTGGCCAAGGGTTGCTTTCTTGGGCCCATTTGTTTTCAAAAGTATGTTCTGCCGTGTCTTTATTTGGCCTCTCTGCCCTCCGTAGGGTTGCTTCCAGGGGGGCCACGTTTATAATGATTTATATTCTGCCCCCCATGGGGACAGACACCCCATTTGTGACATACCCTGTGACATAGCCTGTTGTAATGTGTGTTGTTTTTGTTTCTTCTAATGTGTATTGTTTTATTTTCTCTTTAGATTGTTGCAGTGTGCGGTTCCGATACTGGTGGTTCTGTTGTTCTGCTGTTTCTGTAGTTGCATGTGTTTGGTAAGAGACCTTTTTTTGTTCAATTGTAATGTAATTGTTTATTTTGCAAAGTGTGTAGTAATACAAGTATGTTTGGTTTCTGTTTTTTGTGATTGTAAAACATGTTTTGCATTTGTTTTTGATGTGTACTTCTGTAGATGTAAGTGTTTTTTTTCTTCTTTCTAGTGGGATATCGTTGCCTATTTGCTGTGTCTTTGCAGAGTAGTTGCTGGTGAGTGTAGTTGTCTCTTGTAAGTGAATTGTATATTTTTTCTAAATATAGATATTTGTGGTAAAGGCTTACATTTTTTAACTTACTTTGCACAGTGTTGGGGTTGTTGAGTTGTTTGTGCAGACTCCTTTAGTTGTAAGGATAATGGCTAGCCGCCGGATTACTGCTCAGCAAGTTGTTGGAATGCTTTTTGATTCTTCCTCTGACCATGGTCCAGAGACTGATTCTGGTTCTGAGCCAGAGGTGGGAGGTGAAGATTCAGGTAGTGAGTTTTCTCTACACATGGCTTCATCTGATGATGAAGACACTCTGAGTGCTGATGAAGGTACTTTTGGTGTGGATGAAGTGCCTGTGGTTGCGGAGGACATTGCTGTGCCAATAGTGCGGCAAGAGACATCTGGGCTGCAGCCTGGGGCTGCTAGTCTTCCAGTTGGTGTAGTGAGACAAGAGGCAGCTGGGTGGCAGCCTGCGGCTGCAAGACTTGACGTTGAAAGTTCTGACCTCTGGGTTGCACCAGACATGGTGCAGCCGGCATTGCCTGAATTACTGGTGTTCCAGGGTGTGGGGTGAACACTGAAAACTTTTTGCCTATTGATTTTTTCAAGTTGTTTATGGATGATGTGTTTTTGGCAGAGATTGTAGAGCAGACTAATTTGTTTGCTGAAAATTTTTTGAGGGTGAACAGTGCCAGCCTTAAGCCCCACGCTAGAGCTACCCGGTGGACTCCCACAAATTTGGAAGAGATGAAAAAGTTTTTGGGTTTAACTTTTTTGATGGGCTTGCTTAGGAAACCATCAATAGCTTCATATTGCTCTACTAGTCCCTTGATGGCAACAGCTATATTTACGGCAGTCATGAGTCGTGATAGGTATTTGCTTCTGCTTCGGATGATGCATTTTGTTGACAATAGTTGTGCTTTCGCACGAGATCACCCTGATTGTGACCGTCTTTTCCAGATTCGGCCTTACATTGATCATTTTGTTGATCGATTTCCTGAGATCTTTTATCCTGGGAAAGAAATTGCAGTGGATGAGTCTTTGCTGTTATTCAAGGGCCGCTTGGTTTTTCTGCAATACATTCCTAGAAAGAGGGCACGCTATGGAATTAAGCTTTATATGCTGTGTGACAGTGAGACTGGATGTCAAAACCACCAGCTTTTGCAAGAGGGGTTACCTGGGTTTTTGGCCCCGTGCTAGACGGCCATCTAGGGAAACCTACCAAACCCACACAATTCTGAAAAGTAGACACCCGGGGGCTTCCAAGGAGGTATGGCTTGCGTAGATCCTCCAACGTTCCTTTACCCAGAATCCCTTGCAAACCTCTATTTTAGCTGAAAAAATCAGTTTTTTCAACACTTTTTTGTGTGGGAAAGCGTGGCATCACTGGGCTCACACAAATTTCCTCCCACCCAGCATTCCTCCAGGTCTCCCGATAAAAATGGTACCTCACTTGCGTGGGTAGGCATAATGGCTGCAACAGGAAAAGGCCCAATTCGTATGGTGGAGACTTAAAAATTACCTTTAGCAAAACTATCTTATTTTTTGGTGGGGTCACCTGAGCTTTTGGCCCAGGGCTTGGCGGGCATCTTTGGAAACTACAAAACCCAAAGAGTTCTGAAAACTAGACACCCGGGGGAGTCCAGGGAGGTATGGCATGCGTGGGTCCCCAAATGTTTTCCTACCAGAAAACCCTGCAAACCTTACATTTATGTTAAAAAAACACTTTTCCATACATTTTTGCGTGGGATCTCCGTGCCGGCACAAATGTCCAACCACCCAGTGTTCCCCTCGATCTCCCGAGTAAAATGATACCTCACTTGTGTGGGCGGGCCAAAGGCCTGTGACTAAGGTGAGGTGCTTAATTTGTCAATCCAAATATTACAATTTTAAAAAATTCATTTTTAGCCTGTTCTGCTTTGGGGCACCCACACGAGTGAGGTATCATTTTACTCGGGAAAACAAGGGGAACGCTGGGTGGTAGGACATTTCTGCCGGCACGGAGATCCCACGCAAAAAAGTTTGGAAAAGTGATTTTTTTACCTAATTTTAAGGTTTGCAAGGAATTCTGGGTAGGAAGACATTGGGGGACTCATGCATGCTATACCTCCCTGGACTCCCCCGGGTATCTAGTTTTCAGAACTGTTTGGGTTTGGTAGTTTCCAAAGATGGCCGCCGAGCCCCGGACCAAAAACTCAGGGGCCCCCCCAAAAAAAACAAGGTAGTTTTCCTATAGGTTATTTTAAATTCTACACTGCACGATTTGGACCTTTTCCTGTTGCAGCCACTATGCCTACCCACGCAAGTGAGGTACAATTTCTTTCGGGAGACCTGGGGGAACGCTGGGTGGGTGGACATTTGTTTATCCACGCAGATTCCAGAACTTTCCACCACAGAAATGTCAGGAAAATGCATTTTTTTGTCAATTTCTTAGATTTGCAAGGGATTCTGGGTAACAGAACCTGGTGGTAGGCAGTCGAGTCACCCCATCCTGAATTTCCCTGGGTGTCTAGTTTTCAAAAATGTATAGGTTTGCTAGGTTTCCCTAGGTGCCGGCAGAGCTAGGGTTAAAAAACAAAAGGTAGGCTCTTTGCCACAGAAGTGCACGATTTCACTGCGAAATTGAGGTGCGACCACATTGCGTTTCGCGCTGTTTCCTGTCGCAGCCACTAGGCAGACCCAGGCAAGTGAGGTACCATTTTTTTCGGGAGACCAGGGGGAACGCTGGGTGGGTGGAATTTTGTTGATCCACGCAGATTCCAGAACTTTCCACCACAGAAATGTCAGGAAAATGCGTTTTTTTTGTCAATTTCTTAGCTTTGCAAGGGATTCTGGGTAACAGAACCTGGTGGTAGGCAGTCGTGTCACCCCATCCTGAATTCCCCTGGGTGTCTAGTTTTCAAACATGTATAGGTTTGCTAGGTTTCCCTAGGTGCCGGCAGAGCTAGGGTTCAAAAACAAAAGGTAGGCTCTTTGCCAAAAAAGAGCACGATTTCACTGCGAAATTGCGGTGCGACCATGTTGCGTTTTGCACTGTTTCCTGTCGCAGGCACTAGGCAGACCCAGGCAAGTGAGGTACCATTTTTTTCAGGAGACCTGGGGGAACGCTGGCTGGTTGGAAATTTGTTGATCCACGCAGATTCCAGAACTTTCCACCACAGAAATGTGAGGAAAATGCGTTTGTTTTGTCAATTTTTTAACTTTGCAAGGAATTCTTGGTAACAGAACCAGGTGGGAGGCAGTCGAGTCACCCCATCCTGAATTTCCCAGGGTGTCTAGTTTTAAAAAATGTATAGGTTTGGTAGGTTTCCCTAGGTGCCGGCAGAGCTAGGGTTCAAAAACAAAAGGTAGGCTCTTTGCCAAAAAAGAGCATGTTTTCACTGCAAAATTGCGGTGCGACCACGTTGCGTTTTGTGCAGTTTTCTGTTGCAGGCACTAGGCAGACCCAGGCAAGTGAGGTACCATTGTTTTCAGGAAACCCGGGGGAACGCTGTTGATCCACGCAGATTCCAGAACTTTCCACCACAGAAATGTGAGGAAAATGCGTTTTTATTGTCAATTTCTTAGCTTTGCAAGGGATTCTGGGTAACAGAACCTGGTGGTAGGCAGTCGAGTCACCCCATCCTGAATTTCCCAGGTTGTCTACTTTTCAAATAATAATTGCTCACTTTGCCACTGGAGTCAAGCAAACCCGGCGGAGGACGGCTGTAATGCCTGAAACCGGTCCTGGGAAGCTTGATTCCGGTCCAGGGAAGACATGGCTTGGCAGTTCGGGCTGGACTGTTCCCATGAGGCACAGGGTCAGACTGATTTGCATATGGCCATGTCTGAACTGGGGTGGCGGAGTGAGCTAAAGAACGGTGATGGATTAAACCCAGATCAGTTGACTGGGGGTGAGTGTTTGTACTGTCAATGCTCCGTCCATCATCACCTTTGGTTTTTCTTTGTTCGCCCTAAGTTGGCAGGGTATGCTCAGACGTGAGTCCCTTGCTCACTTTGCCACTGGAGTCAAGCAAACCCGGCTGAAGACGGCTGTAATGCCAGAAACCGGTCCTGGGAAGCTTGATTCCGGTCCAGGGAAGACATGGCTTGGCAGTTCGGGCTGGACTGTTCCCATGAGGCACAGGGTCAGACTGATTTGCATATGGCCATGTCTGAACTGGGGTGGCGGAGTGAGCTAAAGAACGGTGATGGATTAAACCCAGATCAGTTGACTGGGTGTGAGTGTTTGTACTGTCAACGCTCCGTCCATCATCACCTTTGGTTTTTCTTTGTTCGCCCTAAGTTGGCAGGGTATGCTCAGACATGAGTCCCTTGCTCACTTTGCCACTGGAGTCAAGCAAACCCGGCTGAAGACGGCTGTAATGCCAGAAACCGGTCCTGGGAAGCTTGATTCCGGTCCAGGGAAGACATGGCTTGGCAGTTCGGGCTGGACTGTTCCCATGAGGCACAGGGTCAGACTGATTTGCATATGGCCATGTCTGAACTGGGGTGGCGGAGTGAGCTAAAGAACGGTGATGGATTAAACCCAGATCAGTTGACTGGGGGTGAGTGTTTGTATTGTCAACGCTCCGTCCATCATCACCTTTGGTTTTTCTTTGTTCGCCCTAAGTTGGCAGGGTATGCTCAGACGTGAGTCCCTTGCTCACTTTGCCACTGGAGTCAAGCAAACCCGGCTGAAGACGGCTGTAATGCCAGAAACCGGTCCTGGGAAGCTTGATTCCGGTCCAGGGAAGACATGGCTTGGCAGTTCGGGCTGGACTGTTCCCATGAGGCACAGGGTCAGACTGATTTGCATATGGCCATGTCTGAACTGGGGTGGCGGAGTGAGCTAAAGAACGGTGATGGATTAAACCCAGATCAGTTGACTGGGGGTGAGTGTTTGTATTGTCAACGCTCCGTCCATCATCACCTTTGGTTTTCCCTACTTTTCAAAAATGTATAGGTTTGCTAGGTTTCCCTAGGTGCCGGCAGAGCTAGGGTGCAAAAACTACAGCTAGGCACTTTGCCATAAAAGGGTCAATTTTTAACTGCAAAATTGAGGTGTGACCACGTTGCAGTTTGCGCCGTTTCCTGTTGCAGGCACAAGGCCGACCCACACAAGTGAGGTACCGTTTTTATCAGGAGACTTAGGGTAATTCAGATTTGTAAATCAACTGTTATTACCAATTTAGTTTTCATGCATTTCTCCCTTCCCAATGAAAGACATTGTGTAAAAAAAAAATCTTTTTCAAAAATGACCAATAATTCTCATGCTAGTATGAGTATTCCCAATTTTTAAAATGTGCAAATATATACTGTTTCTAAACTCTATAATTTGTACCCAATTCAGAAATACATAGGTGTCTTTCATACAGATTTTTCCATGTATACATTTTCCAAGAATAAGTGCTCTATACCCAGTAAATAATAAAATACCATTGCAAGTTGCTGCTCAGTTTTTGCATCTGGGTTCGTCGGGTTCTTGGTGAAACTACAAGTCCTAAATATCCCCACAACCAGGAAGGTCTAACGGATGTAACGGTATATTGCTTTCCAAGAGCTGTCAAAATTACAAGAAGTTATAGGTGAAAACGTTGAGACAAAAGGCTGTTTTTTCCAACAAATTTTCAATTATTCCAATATTTAACTGTTAGTTTCTATAAAGAAACCTTCATGGATTTAGACAAATGACCCCTTTCTGAATTCAGAATGTTGTCTTTTTTTCGGAAATGTATAGCTTTCCAGGATCCATTATTGCTTTCAAACTCATTTCTACCATTAACTGGAAGGAGGTTGAAAGCTCTAAAAATAGCAAAGATAGGCTATGTCCCAAAAAAATGCCAAAACTGTGTGAAAAATGTTGGTTCTCTGACAAAAGACTGTCATTCCCTAAAAGCTGTGAAAATGGAGATTTCAGCCCCACAAACCCTTTTTTGATAACATTTGCAGGGAAAAACCCAGAGGCTTTCATTTGCAGCCCGTTTTCCCATTTTTCTGAAAAACACAAACATTTCACTATATTTTGGTTAATTTCTGGGACCCCTCCAAGGGAATCCACAAACCCTGGGCACCTTTAGAATTCACATGATGTTGGAAGAAAAGGACTCAAATTTGGCGTGATACCTTATGTGGTCAAAAAGTTACAGGGTCCTAAGCGCGCACTACCCCAAATCGCCAAAAAAAGGCTTAGCAGAGGAGGGGAAAAGGCCTAGCAGCGAAGGGGTTAAAAAAATTGTGCTCACAGACTAAAATAAAACATAATGTGTAACAACAGAAATAAAAGAACCAGTCCTCATGGGAAGTTACAAATGAAGACAAGGCGGTACTAAGGAGAGACTAACAAGCTTAGTAACAAATCTGAAACCTGCATTTATGAAGGACAATGACGCAAGCCAATGACAAATATAGGCGGGATTGGGCGCAGCTTCAAGTTCATACTAGAATACAGCATGCCTCACAAAGCAGTGCATGCGCAGCCCAGTCTCGACCTAAAAAGGAAAGGATTCTCTCATCATTTTAACTTGGACAAAACTTGTTGATCAAGCTTTCTGGATCTGTGGCTGAAAAGACAGTTCCTGATCAAACAAGATGCCCAAGTTCTTAAATTTAAGTTGGAGTGGTAGGAAATGAGCAGAGCTAAGAAAGCCACAAGTTAGTGGTGGAGCACCCAGGATCATCTACTATTGCCAAGGTTCGCAGTTTTGTCACCATTTAGTTTTAGGACATTTCTAAACATTGACCATTGGATATCCAGTAAACACTCCGGGCTGCTGTCTGACACAAGTGGAGGTAGGCTGATCACATTTCAGTAGCAACTATATATCACTGGCATACAATAATGTGCTAAATTCAAAAGACCGGCTAAGTCTACGGACGCTCACCACCGGTCAAGATAACTCCAGGAGCTTGTACAATTACCCCCTGTCTCCTTGGAGGACGAATTGAACATACTGGCCCTTCTTCCCCCCCCCCCAATTTCACTGTATATATTGTATATATGTGTCACTGGATTGAATGCACTGATCACTTTGTTCACTGACAGTTTACGTGCACCACATGTTGTTTGTAATGATTTTACCATGTATTGAAACTTGTGTTATCACAGAATGAAGTAATTCCTGTGTATCGTGCATATTTGTTAATATAAAGACTATATATTTTTTGATTGGATTGTTCCGAGAGGGTTTACTTTACGTATAGATTGAACTGAATTAACCATTCTTTAAAGCAATTTCTCGCTACCCGACAGAACCACTTTGTATTCAACCACGCTCACCCAGGTTCTGAGGGACACAGGGTCACCCCTTTTATGTAAACCAATAAGTCTACAGAGAGGCTGGATAAACAGATTGAGCAAAATGGGCGAATGAGAAGTGCTTTGTGGGGTTCTGCAGTGAGACGTTGTAATTGCATAAAGAAAAGTTGGAAGAGATAAAGATTTAGACCTGTTAGATAAGAAGAAATTGAAATAAGCAAAGCCAAGCCATCTATCCCGTAGATCTTAGAAATAATCTATCAAGGTGTTTAAAATAGGTGTTATGTAAGCATTACATAAATATAAAGCAAGTGTTTTCGGAAATCAAAGAGACATGTTTTCACAATGGTTTCAATTCACTCGCCTGTCCAGTTGGTTGGCTTATCTAGCAGCCTAGATAACGGTATAGTTTGGGTGTCGGACAGCAGGATGTTCTGGATGTTAAGTCACTGAACCTGGACTCTGTAAACAACATATCAGAAATGAGGTCTTGGAGTGATATGCCGATTTTAACAATTGTTAGTGCAGATCTTGTATCAATGATAGGGCTGCTGGTGTCTCGGGTGGGAGTGAAAGCTGGCTCTGTAACTCTTTAAGATGGCTGAGGGAGCAGGCCAGGAACATGGAGTGACTTAGATGCCTTTTTATAATAGGGATAATTTGGTAGAAACGGGGACGTGGGGTGACTTGGCTGAATCTGCAATTTGGACACTAACTTTGCAGCCCATGATGGTCTTCATGGGGGACAGCGGATACTGAATGAGGTTGTCGGGCTAGTATGGGTTTTGTTGCAGCCCTATTCTCTAGGTGTGAGCCCTATAGGGCTTAAGGCGGTAAGGGGAGAGGTTTTACAGAGTGAGATGAACTGTGCAAAATGTGATGATAGGGTACAGCAGTATATCAGTGATAGGAGGGGCATCAGAGTTGCAGAGACATAGTAACTGAATGAAAGTGTATGATGATTTGGAAACATCTACATAAAATAATTTCTGTTTGGATTTTGAGTTGGATTCCAGCGTCAGCAGACTAAGGATAAAGCTGCTTAACTTGAACAGTCCTCTCTCACCAGTCTCAGGACACTGGTTGATTTACTTTTCATCTTAATTCAGTGGAAGAGGTAAAATATCTTACCTTGTTGCCATTGTACTCCACAAAGGAGGCCATGCTTCTGAGACAGCAATGGGTGCTGGGAGCAAGCTGTAATGTATCCCAGATGGCATGGGTACCTAATATAAATTGTGGAATTCATCTTACAGTTGAAGACTGAGGACATTGTCATTAAAACTCATAAAGACCATCGACATCTGAGAAGTTTTGAGCTACCAAGGAAAAGAAGTTGCTGTCCCATAACTAAACTAGAGAGTTGGCTAATTTTCTAATGTGTCCCTAGAAAATAAAGACGGGTGACATTGTCGGAGGAGTCCGCTGAATTTGTGAAAATTTACTTAAAGTAGCTATAGTAATGATCAATGCCTGGGCTGCTGACTTTAGGTGTAGGGACAAGGAACACTGGCTTGTAATACTGAAGCACACACCTGCTTTTCTAGTTGTATCAGCACACATTGCAGTTTTCTAAAATAGTGTAAACCACTTCCGTTGCACTACTGGCAACTTCTGGAGAGTAGCCTTTGCTTGACTTGTAAAAAGGAAATGGGCGCCAATCCACATTAATTATGATGTTTGAGACCTAAACTACGATTCAAAAAACTAGAAAGGAGGTGGATCTCCGGCCGGTGTTTATGCCTGCATTCATCATTCTTCACTTCATTTCATCTTTGTAGATCTTCTGGAACAGGCATATACTCATGGCAAAAAGGTGATACAAACAGCAAAGAAATCAGCTTAGAAATGTGCAGTGGAAAGTTGGATGCAATCTTTATGCTGCTCAGGCACTTTGAGAAATCTCTTTATATCACCAGCAATTTAAATTAATGCGAAACAACATAGAATTGATTTGAAGTCATCTTTTTGTTTTGCCTGACTGACTGGTTAACCCTCACACCTGTAACCCTTCCACCTCTCATTTCCATAATTAGTTTATCTGTGTCACCTTTGTCTCATTATATGGAGAGTTCGTAAACATTAGTAAAATACTTTTTTTTTCCCCTTTGGGGAACTACGTTTCTTTTTCTGTCATTTTATCTATGGGAAGAATCACAGTATGATATTTATTTTTACAATTATGAGTTCTGTTTGTTGACTGCAACTAAAGGTACGGTCCCGCAATTAGTAGTAGCTTTGCTTGCTTTCTAAAAATGCAGCATGTTCTTTCTACATAAAATGATTTTAAAGTATGCTTCGTGGGTTGTGTTAGTTCACTCATGATTTTTTATTTTTTTTACTAGCACTTGTTCTGGCAGCCACCCACTCTCCGACTCGGATTCTGGGCATACAAAATGGTGTATATTTTCAAGAGAAAATGGCATATCGCATATCATTTGAAATCACAAAGTGGAAGATCCGGGTGGCAAGCAAATGCAATGCTTTAATTTTGGATTAACCTAAACTGGTGTAAAAAGGATTTTTCCTTTAGAAAATAATTCAATACAATGGAAATTCGACCTCCTAAAAAAGTGGTAGAATTTTGCATGTATATATTATCTCTTTTTGTATCAGCTTTGTATATCTTTTGCAGTTTTATGTAGCGCAAACTCGGCCTGCAGGTATATAAGAGCATTTACAGGAGCACCAATTGCATTACAGACCGGCACATTATTTTTAGGTCTAGCCTAGAGTTGCAGCATGCATGTGCTGCTCGCTTTGTGAGGCATGCAGTATATACTATAGCGGGGAAGCTTCATGGAAGCTCCCCCACTCTCCGCCCATCTTTTTGATTGGCTTAGGTCCTAAATGCTGCATTCCCATTAGTTTTAGGCTTGTTAGTTTCTCCTCATGACAAGCGTGTCGTCATTTATATCCTTACACGGCTACTGGTCCCTTTACTTTAAATAATATTTTCTTTCCCATATCTCCCCCCTCCACTCAAAAATCCAGGTCTTCAGCTTCTTGCCCAATTCAAGTTACAAGAGGCTCTTATGTGCTTACTTTCCCTCCATGTTATAGAACAGTACATGTTTCAGCCCCGAGGCTAATGTGCTGCATACCTAAATACATATAAGGTACCAAAGGCTAGACTGATCGCATTGCAAATGCCTATTTTAAGACACGTGGAGTGTAAGTGATTTGCCCAGAATCACAGGATGCTTGAGCGACACTGAGACTCTACCCTGCTTCCCCAGCTTCATAGTTGGCTACTCTAGTAGTTAAGCAACATCCTCTATACTTTGCTTAAACTCATTTAATGCATAAACAAGCAAGGTCCACCGACATACAAAAAAATTCAATTCTTTCTTACTTTAGTCTGAAGAACTTAGGGCAACTCCGCTGGCACAGATATGTATAGTCATAGAGAGCCTCTGCCAAGGAAGATTTCTCACAGAATAGGTCCCGCTGCAGGGCGTATCTGGAGTTTGTTATTTCTGCTTTGGTGGAGCTTCGGTATTCAGAGTACTGAGGGAAGAGATGTGTCGGAGCAGCTGCACAGAAGCTGGTCTTGGTGGCTCAGAAACAGGCTGTGCAACATCCACTCTGTGGCTGGCACATAAGGACACCTGTGGAGGAATCACCATACGATGTTGCCCATTAAGTATCTCTCTTAATTAACAAGCCCAAAAGCCTTATTGCTTGAATGCAAGGGAATCTGCCTAAAATTGTCAGATCTCGTAAGAGCCCCACTCTGTTTACCTGCCTTATATAATACCATCCGATGAGTCTGGTTAGGGCACACTGTTGATAGTTCCTTATCCACCCCGTTTCCACCATGCAAGACCTAGTGCTCGTGTGTGGGTAAATAAATGTACTAGTTGTAAGAAAAGCAAATGCTACTGTGGACAGAGGAAGGCTACAGTGAGACGTTCCTGGCACAACATGGGTGTAAGACACACAGTTATTGCAGGGACACGTCCCAACAAGAGAGAAAGGACAGAGTGCCTCCTTGTGAGTGAAAACTCCCACAAGAAATGTGTGCTGCGGCCACCGCCGCCATGGTGAGAAAAAATAAAAGTGATTGTGCGCACAGAAAATGAACATGAGAAGCTCCTGCCATTGATCAAGGGGAACATCCCACAAGTGGTGTGTGTGGTGCCCACTGCTCCCATTGTAAACAAAGCACTGATGAGGGATGGCGAGAGTCAAAATAAAATAAAAAAAGAGTTCTTAAACACAGGAGCTGAAGAAACAAATCGTAAGGAAACAGTACTTTACCGTTGCACCTCAGCCTTAAGGGAGGTGACGTTCAGGCAAAGACAACAAATTAGGAGGCAGCAAAGAAGAAGGGCAGTGGAATGAACCAATAGTAAGTAGCATGTAGTAAAAAAGTTGGAATATCGATTTCAGCAGGACTTGTAGCCACCGTGTTAGTGGCTGTAGTGCTGACGAACTGGGTGTTAGTGGGTCTATGGGATAGTGACTGCATGTGTAATCAGCTGCATGAGTGAGTGACAGTCTGTGTGACTGGCTGTATGAGTCAATGAGTGGGGCATGAACTGCTGTTTGAGTGAAATAATGGATATGTGAGTGACTGTATGAGTGACTGACTTGCTGTGTGAGTGACTGTATGGGTGAGAGACTCAGTATGTGAGGGCTTGCATGAGTGAGTGACTGGCTGTGTGAGTATCTATATAGGAACGTGAGTGGGTGTTTAAGTGCTTGTGTAATTAAGTGAGTTGTTGTGTGAATGTCTATATAGGTGAATGACTAGGTGTGTTAGTGTGTAGATCGGTGACTGAGTGGGTTTGTGAGTATCTGTATGGGTTGGTGAATGGGTGTGTGAATGGCTGTAATAGTGACTGATATGCGACTATTAATATGAGTGAATGTGTGGCTGCGTGAGTGAGTGACTGGGTATGTGAGTGCCTATATCAGTGTATGAGAGGCTATATGAATGAGTGATTGTGTGAATGGTTTTATGAGTAAACAAGTAGAGCGTGAACTGATGTAAGAGTGAAATAGTGGGTGTGTTAGTGCCTGTATGAGTGAGTGACTGGGTCTGTGAGTATGTACGTGGGTCAATGAGTTGGTGTGTAAGTGCCTGTATGCTTCAGTGACTTGATGTGTGACTGGCTGTATGGGTGAGTAACTGGGTGTGTTACTGCCTGTTTAAGTTAGTGACTTGGTGGGTGAGAGTGTGCATAAGTGAGTGACTGGGTGTGTTAGTATCTGTAGGGATGAGTGAGTGGGTGGGTAAGTGTATATAAGTTAGTCACTGGGTGTGCAAATGATGGAATATCTGACTGAATGGGGGTGTAAGAGAGTGCATGAAACAGTGACTGGCAGTATCAGTAGTTGTGTGGGTGAATATATAAGTGTGTGAGTAGCAATATGGGTGAGTGAATGTGTGTTGAAGTAGCTATATGAGTGACTGAATGGTTATGTCTGTTTGCATCAGTGTGTCTCTGGGTGTCTCACTGGCTGTAAAGTTGTTTGCCTGGGTGTATTAGTGTATAGAGCAATGTGTTCCTCGGTGTATCAGTGTATACACAAGAGTGTGTCTGGGTGTGTCAGTAACTGTCTGGGTATGTTACTGTGTGTTTCAGTACATACGTGTATGCATTAGTGTAGGAACAAATGTGTACCTGGATGTGTCAGTCTATGCATAAGTGTTTGTCTGGGTGTGTTAGTGTCTACATCAGTGTGATGTCCGGGTGTGGAACTGAGCAAAGCAGTGTTTGACTGGGTGTGACACAGTATGTATCTGTGTGTAAAGGGGTGTGTGAGTTTCTTTACAGATGAGCAAGCAGGTGCATGAGTGTCTCCATCAATGACTAATTAGCTGTGTAAGTACATGTATATGAGTAAGTGACTTAGTGCCTGAAAGTAATATTGAATATGTATGGCAGTATCTGCATAAGTTTTTGACAGGCTATGTTAGTAGCTGTTTAAGTAAGTAAGTTAGTGTATGTGTCACTGTTTACAGGAGTCAGTGGTTGTTTTTCTATCTGTATGAGTGAGTGATTAGTAGTATCAGTAGTTACATGGGGAAGTGACTGACTGAACACTGATTGCATGATTACCTGACTGATGTTATAAAGTACTGTATAGCTGACTCAGTGCATCTTTTAGTATATGCATTAGGAAGTAACTAAGGGGAGATATGTTAAAGGAATTGGTCGAGTGAGGTGTTAGCCATCATGACTTAATGCCTCACTCCGCCACTTCAGTAACGCAAGGCTGCCCCACATTTACAAGGATGTGGTGCAGCCATGCGTTTCCCCTCTGCACTGGCGCTGCACTTAGCAGTGTAGCGGCAATGCAGGCACCCTTGTACCAAAGGGAAAGGGTGTCTACATGCAGGGGAAATAATGTTTATGTACAGGAAGGTGCCCCTTCCTGTACATAAACAATCTTTAAATGTGATTTTGTCACTTCTATATGTGGTTGTGATTCAGCACACATTGAAGTCACAATATGGCATTTTTTAAGATTGTTTATGTACAGGAAGAGGGACCTTCCTGTACATAAGTTTGAGCTACCCTTTGGTGGCGTAGGACAATGTTCCAATTAGTTATATTTACGTACATTTCTAGGTTTTGAAGATCTGTGCAAGAAATGATGACCATAATGATTAGAACAATACATTTGTTTATAATCTGGTGAACCTTCTAAGTATTCATGATTTGTGAATTTTGCAGACATTTTTAGTCTGACATCATATTATTAATAGGCTCGAAGTCCCAATCATCAGAAAAGTTACTAGATGAAACAAAGTCATTCAAGGAAATCTTGAACTGATGTGGAATCTTCAACAGCTCTGCCGGACAGAAAATGTCATAATCAGTTCTGTCCCAAGCTACACCATCAGGTATAGGAACGGCTGTGATGTTCACTGATGACAAGTCTCTTTGTTCACGATGAGAAGATTTACGTGGCTTGAGGAGTAAGTTGATATTCCTTCATGATGTGTCCTTTTTAATTTGCACTAGTCGAACTCAGAAATCATGTTATATACCTGAGCTGCCAGATCCCGCATGTATCACCACATGATGTGCATGAATCTCTGTACTACCATGTATACCACCTTTCAGTCAAAATAGAAAGCAGCTGGACAACTGAAGCTATGTTAGAAAGCACACACAATGAATTCAGCACTTATGCAGATGAAACGAGAAACTGGGACCAAGGAGTGCAATATCTGCAAAGAAATAGCGAGCTGCTATATTAAAACAAAGTGCCAGTGACTTAACAGGAAGCTTATATCAGGATCAGGATGAGGAGGGTGAATGCAGAGGGTAACCAAGCAACACCCTGCCTTGACAGTACATGAGTATAGACTAAGGCCCTGATTAATGTGCTGGGCTAAACAGGTATATTGGAATTACCAGTTGTGGGATATTTATCACATCCTCAAGATTTTCCCCTGATAATTGCCAGCAGGTCAAACCTGTCATCATTTTCAGTGGAAAAAGACCTTAAAAAAGGCAAAACATTTGGAATTTGGTGCGTCAAATATTGATTCCACATGTTTTGCCTCATTTTTAAGGGTACAACTTGTAATTTGCAATAATACTCTCACCTTTTCATTTTCCCATCCCTGTGGTATGGGATTTTAAAAGGTGCAATAATAATAACCTTCTCATACCGGCACTTATAAAGAGAAATTAAGTGGTCAAGTCTTTATTAGGTGTACTTCACACAACATAGTACATTGTAAGGGTTGCTAACTTTGACTTAGGGAAAAAGTAAGGGGTTAGCAGCACCAAAAAACCAATATTCTGGCAGTACATTCTACAACTCTAAAAGAGAAAATGCATCAGATGGGCAACTGAAAAAGTTGTGACCCTGCTGGCTACAATTTAAAAATTATCTTTATAGATCAAATAAAGCATTGGGCAGTTGGTGATCAATGAGTATTAGAGGATGAATAAGGCTAGAAGAAATTAATTTGTATTATTAAAGTAATCCTATCACACTACTACAGCCTACTGAGATCAGGCATGAAAGCTTGATTCACTGGTGGCCATGGGGTTGACAAACAATGATTCATGTCAAACAACTTACATGGTGAAACTGAACTACATGATGGTCTATAATTGGGCAATGCCCCTTGGTAAAAAAACAAAATGAAGGACATGATATGTTATATTGAGTAACAGAAGATTTCCTATGTCTGGAGACAGAGATCAAAACTAACTAATATATGAAACTGAATATTTTAATGGACAACCTTGAGGTGTCAAGATCTAATGAGGGAGAGCTGCTATCAGTTTCTATAGGTTAAATATATTTGGCTTCCTAATCCTGAAGCAAATCATGGGATACATTATCATGCATTTACAATACAATGGTGAGTGAATAATCTCTGTGACAGTGCAAGCAGGAAGGTATATGAATGTAAGCCATTACCATTAATCTTTCATTTTATATATTGTATGTCAGGAGAAACATCCACATCTAGATGAATAGTGTCTTTGAATGCCATAATGCTGGCAACTCACACGTAAACAGTTTGTGGGAGCAGAAATGAACCCTTCTTAATCATGCAAGGTAAACGGAAGACAATATCACTGACATGCTGACTAGAATCAAATGGAAACATGAGGATATGATAAGCCTTATTCACAAATGTAACTTACTCTTTTGAGTATGTTTACAATTTTTGAGTATGTTTACTTCTTTTACGCTACTCATAAATTGCACTTCAGTATTAAATTACACTTTCATAGGAAACTTACATGAACATTTGGTACTTCGACACACTGCCATAGACAGTGATGAATGTAGGGACTTCCTACAAACGTGCAAGTTAGTACAAAAGTCGAGTTTGTGAATACCAAAAAGTAGGAAACTTACTCAAAACTGTAAGTTACTTACAAATGTACAGTTTGTGAATAGTACTTTTTGTAAGGTTTGTAGTACTATAAAATGTACTTGTGCTAAAAAGTGTAGTTTGAAATCAGTCTGACGTTTTGAGAATAGGATCATGAATCTGCACATTTTTGGAGTACAGTTGGGTTAGGGATGGCACTGCATTGTATCTGGGGAACTGAATCCCAGAAGAAATATATATGAACCACAGTTAAATAACCAATGAAGGTACAGGATGCACATGCTAAATTCAAAGAACAGAGAGACAAACAGAAACAATGGGCACCTACTTCTAAAGCATTTGCAAATTGCTTTAAAACCTCTTTTAAAAAAACCATCCCTGGATAAAAGCGATTTAAAAAACTACCGCCCCATTGCAAATTTACCTTTCATGGCGAAGGTGACTGAAAAAATTATGAATATCCAGATTTCCGAATTCATTGAGGAACATGACCTCCTGGACAACACACAATTTGGATTTAGGAAATACCATGGGACTGAGACAGCCTTGATTAAGGCTGCTGATGACATCAGGGTAATTAGGGATCAAGGGGGTACAGCCATCTTAGTTATGCTAGATCTATCAGCAGCCTTCGACACGGTCGACCATACTATCTTGGTCGATCGTGTCGAGGGACTTGGCATTTGTCACACTGCCAAAGACCTAATAGCTTCCTTTCTTGCTAAAAGAACACAGGCTGTCATCTTAGGACCCTTCCAATCGGCCCAACTGTCATCTCCATGTGGAGTACCTCAAGGCTCATCCCTGAGTCCGACACTTTTTAATATCTACGTGTCGGACCTTGCTAAAACCATCAAAGCATATGGGATGAGCCTGACCTCCTATGCCGACGATACCCAACTTGTGTTGGCAATTAAAGGGGATGGAGATCTTGTGTCTGAAAAATTCAAGAAGGGACTGCTGGGTATAGGAGAATGGATGGCCACCAACTGTCTTAAATTAAACTCAGGAAAAACTGAGGTACTCATTTTCGGACCCCTTTCCCCAGCCTGGCCATCAAGTTGGTGGCCAGAGGCTTTCGGCACTCCTCCCATCCCAACTGCGAAAGTCAGGAACCTCGGTATCATCTTTGATGAGGGTCTTAACTTCATGGATCATGCTAACAGAACTGTGTCTGTAGCACATATGAAGTTAAAGATGATAAGGAAAATATGGCCTTTTCTTCCTGACTCAGCCATCAAAACCCTGATCTCCACTCTTGTCCTTTCGTCTCTGGACTATTGCAATGGTCTTTTCCTTAATGCTCAGTCCAGAGTAATTACCAAACTGCAGACGATTCAGAATGCAGCCGCCCGCTTGCTTTCGGGCAAGACGAAATATGAATCTATATCCAATGATATAAAGGACTTTCACTGGCTCACGGTGCGAAACAGAATCCACTTCAAGTCTCTCTGTATTGTGTTCAAAGCACTCAACAACCAAGGTCCCCACTTCTTGAAGGAGCAATTGCAACAATATAAACCGAATAGAGCTCTACGATCAGCCACCCTTAACCAACTGGTCATTCCCCGTACGAAAACCGTCACCTGGGGCGACCGGCGCTTTCTAGTGGCCGCCCCAAGGCTTTGGAACACGCTTCCCCCGAACATCAGGGCCAGCCCTTCTCTTCTCCAATTCCGCAAGCTCTTAACCACATCGGTGCTCGATGAGGTCCGCTCCTGCGCTGAGTTTTTTAAAAACCCATTATTCATGACGAGCTGGGCTCGTCATGAGCGTGCTGGGAGGCTACTGCATGACGAGCCCAGCTCGTCATGAGCGTCGAAGGGGTTAAAGACCTGGCTATTTGCCCAATGAGCATCATGTTCCTATGTTGTCCGTCACAGATAAATGGTTTATTAGCGCCAAGACGCCCACGGGTAAACGATGCGCTTTACAAATATCAAAAATAAATAAATAAATAAATAAATAAATTGTGGTCATTCTGAAACAAGATAGGAGAAATAAATACTTTTTACACTGCAAGGCAAGAATTGTGTACATGTAGTCTAATACCACTACTCATTCATTCTGTAAGAGCAGTGGGGCATATTTACTAGAAAATGTTGGAGCACGGAGCAACGCCAAATTAGGCAGCACTGCACTCTGACATTTTCAAAACACAGGGATGCACCGTATTTACAACAATATGGCATACCCCTGTGTTTTCCCTAGTGCTGGTGCTAAACCTAGGTGCCTAGCACCAACGCAGGCACTCTTGCACCGTAGTTCAAGGGTGTAGGAATTGCAGGAAATTATCATTTATGCGCAGGAAGGTATCCCTTCCTGCATATCAAAAATCAACAATGGCTATTTGTTACTTCTATGTGTGCTGCATTCTGCTGCACACATAGAAGTAGCAAATCATAATTATGTAATGATTGTTCATTTGCAGGAGGGGACATCTTCCTGCACATAAATAATGTGCGGTTTGGTCTTTCTATATGTAAACAGAATGCAGCATGCATAGAAAAAGCAAAAACTAGAAGAAATAAAGGTATGTCCCCTCTTGCGCCTTGCATGGCAATAGTTTTTGGCACTGCCACAGATTTACATCTCCTTGTAAATCTGGGTCAGCGTCAAAGAGGAAAGGGTGTTGCGGTGAAAAGCTCACAGCAACATCAATTGCATGCTTCTTTGCTGCACAGGACTGCAGTAGAATGGGATATATTTACAAGTCGACGTTAAGCTACACTAAGTGGCTTAGCACCACCCAGTAAATATTGAAAATGGCGCTTCTCCCCAGGAGCATAAAAAAAATAATACGCTCCTGTGGCAATAGGGGCTTGTAAATATGCCCCAGCAATTCTAGGATGTAAACCCAGCTTACTGAAAATGGGACATCAATTATGCACAGTTAATTACAGCCATGATTATGAAGACAGTAACCTGCAAAGCAATAGAGTACAACGTGCCACTTTTTCTGAAGTTGCTAAATAAGGAAGATCAGAAGAAATAGACAAAATAATACTAGCAAGGCTCAACATTAAATGAATATTGACCAAAGAAAGAAGCACATTCATTGAAAGAGTCATCATTCATTCACCAAAACTACAATCATGCATGACTCAAAACGAACTGATCACCATGGGGTTAGGACAAAAGATGATTGGTGAGTATGAAGATCCAAGAAGGAGTAAATCAACATTAGGTCTTTGGGGAGAATCTTGGCAGTCATGATCTTCCCAAGAAGCTAGGAGGAGGCATCAACAGGACACACCAACATGCAGACAATATTTCAGAAAAGGAAATACAGTTTATAGGAAGAAGACATACTTAATAGAGAGGAGAGGTTTATGGAAATCAGAATGTGAACCCAAATATAGACGAACTGTCATACGTACACAGCCACATACAGGAGCAAGAAAAATGGGGAACATTATAAAGAAAGAGACAGTGTAGGGTGCAGAAAAGATCAGATTGAGGAGGGGGCAGACAAAGTAGGAAAATGGACCATGAAAACTGTGAGTCACTTAAAATAATTGTAAGCAGTTGTTCATTTTGCCATGTCACAAAAATGTTATTGCATACAATGTAATAATTGTATGTAATTGAACAACATACAGAAAGAAAATGATAGCTCAGGCTTATACAAAGGACTGCATGGGGGCATTGAATAAAATCCGGCAATTTTCTCTCAGCAGAAATGTAAATGAGGGGAATCAGACACTTCTCTAGAGGGCCCAAGGCACACTGCTCAGCACGGTTGCAAATGGAATATTCTGCAAAACAAATGTGTGATGTTTTGAAAGAAAAAATGCATCTTAGACCCCAAAATGAAAAACTGGAAAGCAAAATAAAGCAAAAGTGGCAACAATCTAAGATCAGGACCTTGAGGGTGGTAGGTAGCAGGAGAACGTTCTGAAAATGGCATCTCTACCAGCCTCACAATTCTCTCACTTCATGTATTAATGTAGGAGCAGTTGTGTTTCTGACAGCAGAGACATCATAAACACATTCATGGCAGGCCATATGTTGTAATCTGTATCTTTGAAATGTCTCCCCTAACTACTACCACGATTCTGAAGTCATTTCAGTCTCCTTTGCTGCTAGATCCACTATGTATGAGCTCACAAAGGCATGTAGGAAAACTCCAAGTAGATCACAGACATTGATTGTACACTATTCAAGAACAGCATCACAGTTTTGGAGTTTGGCATGGTTGACAATCCAGCATTAAACAATTATTTCTACAATGCCCTTCCCAGGTTCAATGAAGACAAAATTACCCACCGCATGTGCAGAGAACTAATGATCTGGCACTGCCATTAGATTGTCAGATTCTAATGGTGTCCTTGAATAATGAAATCAAAAAGTAAGCATCCCTGCTCTCAACACCGATTATAGTCTGGCAGTGCATTGGATTTGTCTAGTGGGTAGACTTCCTACATCCCACATCCTGAAATACTTTTTCTTTACAGATTGCTCATAGATCTATTAAAATTACTAGACCATTCTCTTTATTCCTCTTTGGTTAGAGTGAACTCAGAACAACATCTTTGGGAAGGTCCCTGGCACGAGAGTTCCAAATCTTACTTGTCCAACAAGACACTCTGTCGGTTGGAAATATATATTAGGTTTGATATCCGAACTGGAATAGAAAGTCTGCAGATTATTTTAGACCCTAACAGGGTCTCAAATAATCAGGAATCCAACATGATGACATATCAATTTTGAAGGAATAAAGCAGAATGCCCCACACGCTGTCATTAGACTAAAGGAAAATTGGGAAATTACCTGAACTTGCTGACAAATGCAAAACAAAAACCAACTGAAAGTGGACCTGACGTTAACTGGAAACTCAAAATACACCTCAGCCTCCCCTTGGCAAAAAAGTTGTGATTGTGTTGAAATTGTAATTACTGTGATATGTTTGGAATGAGCAATGCTAGAGCCTGCCTTGATGGCTGTTGTTATTGGGTTATCTCCATTCAGTACGCCCAGATGTTTTTGCTTTCTGGATCACCTGTTTTGGACTTTGAACTTGAATGTGTCTCACCCACGGCAATACCTTGGCTAATAGCCTGCACATGTTTACCGTTAGAGTCTGCCTTTTAAGATAAGGTCAATGCAATAAAACTAGGGTAAGGGGTATTTGGCTGGTTACAGGTGAACACTACCGGCTCAGAGGAGACTTTGCAGCAGTAGATATTGACCAGGCTTGACCTTATAATGTTAGTGTACACTCATAGGGAAGGTCAACGTGATATACTGTTTTGCCTGCAGTGAAACATTATTTTACACATCTGTAGAAAACTGCCTCATAGAGCAATTGGGTGTATAAATAAAGGGTCCCTGTGAAACACTATACCATTGTTTGTTTTTATTTGAAGAAAATGTAAAAAAACATCAACACACTGTAAATTAATCACAATGGGTAAACCAATATACTTGGTAAATGACAGTGCCCCAAAGAAAGGAAGTGAGGTAGCGTGATGCTGTGAAAAAAGGAAAGTGAAGGGTAGAATTCGTGACACTTATTAGATATCTAATTTCATTCGAAATACAGTAATATTTTAGAGGCTTCAGATCCCTGAGCCAAAGTGGGGGATCATCACATATCCCATTATACTCGAAATAGTCTATATTGACACAGGTATATCCAAATTAATGCGGGCGGTGTCAACTGAAGAAAGGAAAAAAGTAGCCGTCGACGTTTCGACCCCACGCTACAGTTGTAGGTGTGTTTGTTGCCTTACATCGGGATCTTCATCAGGACAAAATATATACAGGGTGCACTACAATTTCTGTAAAGATGTAAACAATGTAAAGTAAATATAAGGAAAAAGACAGTGAATGTCAAGTTACCGTAGTGAACGGTAAACAGACCAATTGAAATATTACCATGGTGCTAAAAAGAGAATTACTTAAAGCAATGCAATTATTAAATTCATTTATGCATTTATCAGAGAAAAAATCATGTCTTTTGCACTTATTTAGTACTAGAAAGAAATTCCTGGGGACCAATGAATGGTACCTAACTCATCCATATTAAAAACCAACAAACAAAAACACAAGCAATCCTGACTCAACCAGAAGAAACCAAATCGGTGTCACTAACCAGGTTAATATCCATGAGCATGTTAAAACTAATGGCATTGCACTAGAGAAAGTGAGTACAAAGTTTGGCCAATACACAATTGAGGCATGAGCCTATTTGTGCTCAAGAGGGACATGAGTAGGTATCTTAATCTTGTCTTAAGAATTCTGGCAACATCTAGATCAATTGGAGCTCTAGTATAGTAAGCTTAGAATCTTACCTGTCACAGAAATCAACGAAAAGTATGGTGATTCAATACATTTCGGTCATAAAATTCTATGGCATTCTGCAAAAGTCAAACAGATACACGTCGTGAAAAAATTCGAACATGACTCAGCCTACAGTTTGTTATCAGATGGACTAGCTGCCCACGTACCTGCTTGCAAAGAAACTGGGTTCATGTCAGTTAATTACGTGCTCCCATACGCCGTATCTGTGGACAATAAATGCGGCTATCAAAGATCTAGAGCGAGTGTAATGAGGGGTCACAACCTGTAAACCGTGAACACGGTCTTACCTAAAGCCGGCGTGAATTCCGACTCAATCAGAGCTCCACTGTGGACGCCGAAGGTAAACGGGTATGCCGTCAGAGTAAATCAAAGCTGTGCGTCGGTGACGATCGCACCGAATCTCCGCTTCTGTGGGCGGTAATAGAACTAATTAACCCCTTCGATGCTCATGACGGAACGGTTCCGTCATTAGCGACGGTTGAGCTGTGCTCATGACGGAACCGTTCCGTCACGACCACACCCGTTTCTTAGAACGCTCAGCACAGCGCGAAAATTCGCGCCGCGCTGAAGCGGTTAATACTCTGCTACTTGGGTAATATGCATAGAGTATACATGGATCTCAAGCATTCCTTACCCACTACTAGAAGAAATAAGCGTATGAGTCCCGCCGCCTTGTATCTGCCGTCCATCACGAAGTGGGCGTTTAGGCTGATCATAAAAATAGTAGTAGGACTCAGAACCCGTCCGGGTCGTTGCTCGGGGCAACTGTACAATAAGTCTAGTAGCGTTTCCGGGTTGTCCACATAGGTAAACAAACCAACGCGCTCTGACAGCGCTGGTCTATTTCTGCGCATATACTACTCCTGAAGTAGAAAGTCTCTTAAGCACATTACAACGTTATATTGGATACCTCGTCAGTCAATGAACGAAGACAGCATATTTACGATATCAATTGCCGAGGACTTCTCACACAGGAGGGTCAAAAGCAAAATTAATCGTGTTATAGCATAATCCATTTTAAACAAAAGTAACCTCTTATCCTAAACTGATCATTTCGCTATACATTTCATGAGAGACATATAAAAATCAAATACATCAGTAGATCAAAGAAGGCAACTATTTAGCAGATGCACCTCTCAAACATAAGGGTGAAGATCGCTATGTTGAACATTTCAACGGCCGAAGCTAGCCAGTTGAGCATGACTGCTTTCTGCTTCATTCAGCCCATTATGAATAGTGTCCAAGGTTCTCATCCATTTAGATTCCCTAAGGGTTAGAATTCGTGCCATATCTCCACCCCTGGGTTCCAGATTTATTTTCTCCAGTACTAACCACTGTAAGGTGTCTGGAGTGTGGCCTTTCAGTGTGCAGTGATCTACTAGGGGTGCCCCCTGTACTCCACATCTAATTCTGCTCCCATGTTGTAGGATGCGGGCTTTAACCTTTTGTTGGGTTTGGCCCACATACGCCAAATTGCATGGACATTTGATCCAATGAATTACGTTGGAAGAGTTGCAATTTGTGTGGGATTTGAGTGTATAGGTTTTACCTTTGTAGGTAAGATCTTTGGTCTGAATTGTAGTGGCACATGCTGTGCACGATCAACATCTCGTGTGTCCTACAATGGGAGGGAGATGCCACAGTGATTGGATAGTTGGATTACGAGGTATCGGAAGAAAGGATTGTACCACTTGATCTCTGATGTTACGTGCTCTCTTAAAAGAATGCAATGGTAAGGCCTTCTGTCCAATATCATCTGCTACTAAACGCCAATGATGGTTAATGATTTTCTTAATGTTATTGCTACGGGTGGAAAAAGTGGTGACACAAATGACACGATCTCTGGATGAATCCTCTTTTTCTTCGCATTTCAAGAGATTTTCTCGAGGACTATACCAGGCTCTTTTCCGAGCACGTTTAACTAAACGTGTGGGATAACCTCGTGCTGTTAGTCGCTCAGAGAGGTCCTGCAATTCTGCCATATAGTTCTCTTTGCATGAACAGTTCCGGCGAATGCGAAAGAATTGGCCCACGGGGAGGTTGTCACGCAGTCCCCTGGGGTGGTGGCTATTGTATTCTAATAATGAATTTCGCTCAGATGGTTTTCGAAATAAAGTTGTTTCTAACATTTTGGTCTCTGAGTTGACGTAGATAGTAATATCCAAAAACGGGATCCTCTCTTTGTTTGCTTCCAGAGTGAATTGGATATCTGTGCTTTGTGTATTAAGCCAAGTATGGAATGATGTGAGTTCTTCTTTGGTGCCATCCCAGATGCACAGCACATCATCTATATATCGGACCCACATGATCATGTGGTGTCCGAATGGGTTCGTATCGCTGAAGATGAAGTTGCTCTCATAATCATCCATATATAGTATCGCCAGGTTGGGGGCAAATGTAGCCCCCATCGCTACTCCCTTGATTTGGAGAAAAAATTCATGTTGAAACATAAAGAAATTTTGCATCATTGCAATTTTTAGAAGTTCTAAGATAAAGTATGTCGAGACCGGGACAGGAGCCGTCCTAGTATCAAGTGCCTTTTCCATAACTGCAATGGCGTCAAGTTGGGGAATACTAGTATACAATGATACTATGTCGCATGTTACTAGTAATTGAGTGTTTGAATCGAATGGTCTTTGATCAATCAAATTGATGACTTGTGTGGTGTCCCGAAGGTATGTCCTGGTCTTAGTGGCGAGTGGTTTTAAAAAGAAGTCAATATACTGGCAGAGAGGTTCCAGCATGGATCCGCATCCGGACACAATTGGGCGTCCCGGAGGGTTGTCTAAGCCTTTGTGTACCTTTGGCAAGGTGTAAATAGTTGCCAGACGAGGATGACGTTGATTCAAAAATTTGAATTCTTGCTCCGATAAGAACCCAGCATCAAGACCTTTTTGTGTGGTCTGAAGTATCAGCTGTGCCAGTTCCTTTGAGGGGTCACTGTGAATTTGTTTGTAACTCACTCCGTCTCGGAGTTGTCTGTAGATTTCATTTTTATAAGATACTATGGGCCAGATGTAGGTAAATTTTATTTTACCACCTCTTAAATACCGCATCATACTCGGTATTTAAGAAGTGGTAAAATAAAAGTACAGAGATGTAGGTAAATACAGATGTGCATTTACCGATTCGGAAACAATCGGTATTTACCGATGCGGTAAATACCGACCGGTAAATGCCCATTCATTCCTATGGGCTTTGAAGCCCATAGGAATGATTGGGCATTTACCGGTCGGTATTTACCGCATCGGTAAATACCGATTGACACAAGGGTGCAGTGGGTGTCACTTTGACACCCTCTGGCACCCCCAAAAGAGGCTCGGGTGCCATGTGGCAGGCATACCTGCCCTAAGGGCAGGTCTGCCTGTCATATGGCATAGGTGTGCATGCACACATGTGCAAGCACACCAGAATCGGTATTTTACCATCAAATAGTATTTGATGGTAAAATACCGATTTTTTAATGCTTGTGGGACTCAGAAGAGTCCCACCTACATATCAATTTTCCCGATTCCGTAAAAATACCGACTCGGTATTTTACATAATCGGTCTGTAAAATACAGGGCCCTACATCTCAAATTGCATTTACCGGTCGGTAACGGCCGATTTCGGCCGTTACCGACCGGTAAATGCCTACCTACATCTGGCCCTATATCTTGAATCACAATAGCCCCGCCTTTGTCGGCGGGTTTGATGACTATTTCAAAATTATCCTTCAGGCCCTTTAATGCCATTCTTTGGTTTTTGCTCAAATTAAATCTGACAAACTTGGGCTTGTTGACCGCATTCTCGACTTCTTGGATGACCAAATCTTCAAAAGCGAGGATTTTGTTGCTCATAGCATACGATGGTGGGTAGAAAGTGGATGGCTCTCTCAATCCAGTCACAGATGATCTTAGTTGTGCAGTTGAGTGTCTGAAAAAGTATCTTAACCGAATCTTTCTGAAGAAGTTATAAAGTTCTGTTTTTAATTGAAACCTGTTCGGGAGGGTGGTTGGAACATAGGAAAGTCCCTTACTCAGCACCTTTTGTTCCTCATCGGATAAATGATACTTGGAGATATTCACTATGGGGTTGGTGACAGTTTGTTCTGATACAAGGGTTACCACCGGTAGGTGTTCCTCCTTGTCGATATTTCCCCGTGATTCTCCGGGCGAAAAGTGACTTGCTTCTGGGCACGGCCTCGGCCTACGTTCTGATTCTCCCTATTGGATTGGTGTCCACGTGGTTGTGCGCTGGACCAGTTCCCACGGCCTCGAGGGGGTCTCCATTGCATCTGACCTCTGCCTAAAAAATGAGGAGGAGGTGGTGGGTATTGTGGGTAGCTAAAATCCGGGTATGGATAGTTATATGAGGGTCCTGGCGTGGGAGGTTCAGATTCGCTCCCGGAACTGTATGATGAGTCGGAGAAGGTGGTGTATGTTCTTCTCCCTCTGTATCCACCTCTGCCCCGGTTTGCAAACCGGTCTTGGTTGTCTTGTTTGTAGTAGTCTGGTTGGAGATATGGGTATACACTTTTTTTGTCAAAGGCTCTTAGATCCTTAGCCAATTTCTCCAATTTCTTGGTTTGGGTGGTCACATCAAAATCTTTTAATGTAGCATCTAAAGTCTCCAAAGCAGATTTTGCATTTGTCAAGGTGCTATCCCCAAGTATCTCTGCTCTAAGGGCTGCAATCTCTTTAGTAAGGGATTGAACCTGCTCAGCTGCTGTCTCCACACCCAGCACCATCCAGTGCCGGGAGCAATTGTTTGCACTTAGGTACGTCGACAAATATGGCAGGTTCTATTTTGATTTGTAGACCTATCGGGATGATGTTTTCTTGCAGGTATTTTGTTAACAGGTAGACATGTAAGCGTGTTCTAATAAGCTTTTTCTCCAATCTCTCTAGTCTACTCACTTTGTCACTTAAGGTGACATCTACTTGTAAGTCATAGAGCAATTGTGCTTCCCTTTTGCCTAAAACGTCCAGTGACATACAATGGTGTAGAATATCTAAAAGTAAAACTAAATTGAGAGTTCCAAGAGGATATCTGTACAACTTATGGGTCATCCAGGATTACCACATTTCTCTGGATCTGCCCAGGATCAGAGCGCAGGCCATTTATCACCCTGCTGTGCCGAGTTAATTACATTTCTCTCTAGCAGCAGGAACAAAGGCCGTCCCACACAAAAGGAATAATGAATAGTGCTTCCCTCAGCTCCTGAGCAGAAAAGGGTGGGGTAAAATCTGCATCTGTTAATTACTTGCCACTCCTACAAAGGAGGATGCCCCGACAACTGGAGGCAACACAGTAGGGGACTCATCTTTAAAATGTGGGTGGGAAAGACCCTGGCAGTAATGTCAATGAGGGGCAGAGCTGAGATCCCAGTGACTACTGCATGATGACATTTTGAACCGTCCCATCTTATTGTGCAGGAGGGTAGCGGCGGGGGTGGAGATGTGATGTGGCACCCTAGAACTTGCTTGGGGTGCTTGACTTCTAGAACCTTTCACCCCACCTTTAAAAGCTCTTGCTCAAGGGGAAGACTGTTGGGTGGTTCTGTTTGTGCTTTTCACAGTTGGGCCTTTGGACTTTGACTGCCATGGATAACTGGAAAGAAAAATACCTTAATTCCTCAAATGGACTAAGGACTCCTTCCCGTTCACCCAGGACCAGTAGGTCTTTCCGAGGGCCAATAAGCCTGGCCCCCTTATGCCCCCTAAGGACCAGAGGAGAAAATATTTGAGCTTCTGTGCCCAGGAACTTTGAGCAGGAGGAGAACTGCCACAGGGAGCCAGTGGCATCAGCTCCCTGCAAGGTACACTACTGTGTAGGTCAGGAAAGCCTTCTGGAATGGCTCCTATGTGCTAGAGCCCACTACCAGGAGTAAAAAGAGCCTAAGATTGTAAGAATCATAGAGGGAGGCAGGATGGCGGCGGAGTGAGCAGTCGCACCAATCTCTCTCCAGGACCTGAGAAATTACTTGATGGCTAGCTGCTTTTTTACCGATTAGGGGGCAAGCTGGCAAGCTGGATGGATGGATGGCAAACATCGAAGCGCCCTGGTGTTATAACTTTTATGGTGATTTTATGGCGAAGGATACTGCATATCTGAGCATGTACGGAAAAGTAAAGGGAATTGAGGACTTAGGATTGAGAAAGAGAAAGAGCTCCGGATCTTTCAAGTTAAGAGCATTCCAATTCGGAGAGTGGGGAATAGAAAAAAAGAAAGGAAAGCAACGAGGAAGATTATTTCCAGGATTACGTGTTTTCATACCCGTGAACAAGGACTGTCTTTCTCCCGCTTTTCGTCATTCGTCATTCGTCTGTCGGCTGTCCCGGTGGTTTTGGACTTATTGGGTCTCGTGTCTCGTGTTGCAGGTCAGCGTGTTGGGCACGGAGCACGCGCCTTTTCCTCTCTGTAAGGGAGGGGTGATGGCAAGGGCTGCACTCGGCAAACGCTGTGGCTGAGCAATTTTTGGGGGACCTTTATTGCTCTGTGTTTGTGTTTGTAAGCGGCTAGGTCTTTCTCTGCCTGTCTGCTGCTGCCGAGGGAGACGTCATCAGAGCACTGCCTACTGGGAGCTATATAGGCAGATTGCTACGCCCAGGACGCAGGGAGCGTCTATAAATTACTTACAGCTAACTCCTCACACTGGGTTTGTAAAGTGAATCACAGAAGAATACGAAAGACAATTCAAGCCAAAAAAAAAAGTTTACAAACTGTCTGTCCATATGAGCATATTTCAATTTATACACTCCAGAAAAGCGGGGGGGGAGAGAAAACACAAGGAATGCCTTTGTATAAAAATACATAAAGACAAGCATAGATTGCATGAGAGCTCAACACAACTCGAGTGAAGGGCAAAGTTATATAAAATCACAATAAGACTTTTTAAAGAAGATCAAGAATTGGACTGCACTCTAGACTTGTACGATTCCAACAATCTTGAAGGAATTTGCACGGTGGCACTCGAATTACAGACTCAAATACAGACTCAAATACAAACTCAAATACAAATAGCACAAAAAATGCTCGAAACGGCCACGAGGGAAGTACTGAACAGAAGAGCGGCCCAAGAGAACCTAGAGATGCTTTCAGAGGAGGAAGGTACTGGGGCGGTCGAGGTAAATGAAGCGGCTAAAGCAGCTGCCAAGAGTACATCAGCAATCTTGGATCATGAAAGCAGTTTAAAACAAACGACGAGCTGTCAATCACAAAACAACAGTTCCACGAGAAGACTAGAAACTAGAGGATTGAAGGCACAAGAGGCCAAAGGGGCTAGAAATGGAGATGGAAATGAAAAAGGAGGTATGGAGGGTAATATTGATGGCAATGGCAATGGCAAAGCAAATCATAAGAACAACACCGAGAAAATTAAAAGTAAAAATAAAAATGCCACAAAAACTGCTGAGAAAACTGCTGAGAAGGAGACTGAGAGGGAAAAACAGAAGAAACAAGATCAGTTAAATGAAGGTAACCCCGAGGAAAAGTCCGATGATCAAACCGATGAAAAGATGGAACTTTTGGTTAAAAAGGCTAAAAGATTACAAACTATTAAAAACTTGAAGGCCGCGGCTAAACTAACGGGATTATGTGATGAAACGCAACCAAGGATCTCAACTGTATTCGTACCGATCTCAAAGGAAGCCTTGAACGAAGGCAGTAAAAAGGATGACAGCAATAGCAACAACATTAGTAATGGGAAGCTACAGGATGCAATAAAGAATAAGATTCCCGGTGAGGAAATAACTTTATATAGCGGAGGCACAGAAACGATCACAGATCTGAAACTGGATCTTGATTATATGCCCAATACTGGACAAATCACAACTGGAGATAAAAAAATTACAAATTGGGAGAGAAGAATCAACAGAGGAGTCTAACTCTGAAATCTATGAAACCGGTTTATCGAACTCCAGTGAAATTGGGGACTCAAGCGAGATTAGCGAGGACGAAATCTCACCTACTGCTAATCCGGAAGCAATCGATCAGACATATCAGAGAGACACAAAGAACAATAGTGGATCTGGTCAAGACTCGGCATCTAAAAAGAAAGTGGAAGGGAAAAAAAAAATCATCAAAACATAGAAAACTCCACAAACCTATGGACGATGAAACAACGGATCAGGGGAGTAACCAGGATCAGACAAAGAAAAAATTTAGACTCTTCCGGAAAAGCTTGACTCCTACATCTATAAGAGACACAGAATTTAAAAACCCGAACAATGGGGCAGGCGAAAAACACAAAGAAAAACAACATCATGATACTGGCAAATTAGGATCTCCCGTGGAACCATCGCTGAGTGAGGTCTTGAAGACCATAAAGGATCTTCACTTAGATGTTAAAACTGACAGCCAAAGGAACCACAATGCTATCCAACAACTTCAAGGCGCTATCCAGAAGGTGGATAATACTTGCACCGAGATAATGGATAGAATGATATCGGTGGAGAGCCGCACAGAAAATCTGGAAGCAGATGTTATTAAACTCCAAAGTAGAGAAAAGGTCCAAGCAGGAGTTATCAAAGATCTAATGACAAAGGTGGAGGATTTGGAGAACCGGGGAGGAGAAATAACCTACGTTTCTTGGGAATTGCAGAAGGTGTAGAGGGAAGGGATCCCAAGGGATATATCATCAACCTCCTAAAATCTTCCATACCTGAACTTCAAACATGGGAACTAGAACGTGAAGTCCAACGCGCTCCTCGCTTTCCTCTAATACTCCCCAAACGATCTCCAAAAGAAAACCAATATCCAAGAACTATTTTGGTCTGCTTTGGAAACTTTCTCTTAAGAGAAGCAATTTATGATCTGGCCCGACCGACGAGTAAAAAAGAATATCAAGGGAACAAGTTCTTTGTTCGCGCGGACTTTGCTCATGCAACGGTCGAACGTCGCTGGAGATTGAAACAACTCTTTGCCCCATTCGAAAAGATCGGAGCAACTGTTCATCTGCTAAACCCAGCACGCTTAAGAGTACTTTATAAAGAAACCTCAAGGAACTTCGCAAGCGCGATTCAAGCGGAGTCGTACCTGCATGAACTTTCTGAATCAAGAAAACAGGAAGGGAAAAGCTAGCCATCTGAGATGTTATATATTTAAAGTTTGTTGATAAATCAGGCGATCGAGTGAGCGGTGATGCTCGGATCACTCGGCTGCCCACACCTAGGGAGTTAGGTCCCAGGATGCCTCAAGAAGTGGTGGGGACAGGGAAGGGTGGGAGGGTGGTGGGGAAGGAAGGGTAAAAGGGTGGGGGGGTGGGATTTTCCGCTACAGGGGGGGAAAAAAGAGAAAAAAATCATCATCAGGAAAAGAAGAAATTATTGCACAGTGGTGGTGGGAGAGAATCACAGGCGTTGAAGGAAAAAGGCAGAATGCTTATTTAAACGGAATAAGAATAAAAGAGAACTAGAGAAAAAATGGCTAAAAAACTTAACATTTTATGCGCATAGTCACAATTAATGTTTGTGGTTTAAATGAGGCGAGAAAAAGAAGAGAGCTGAAAGAATGTTTTAAAACACTGCAAGCAGACTTAATATGCCTGCAGGAAACGCATGTTGAATTCTCGCAGAAATATTTACTAGAGCAATTGGGTTACTCGGTTCTGGTATGCACTACCCAGGGCACGAGGACAGGTGGGGTAGCGATATTGGCTCGAGGAAATAGTGTTAAGCTGAAAAAACAACAGGCAGTTAAACACGGCCGATGGGTTCTGGCTGAATTACAAGTACATAATTTGAATTTTAATGTATGTTCAATTTACGCACCTACGGTGGATGATCCTGATACTTTTAGCCAAATAAATGCACGGCTATCTAGCTGGCCACTTCCGATTATAGTGTGTGGTGATTTAAATATAAATGGCCTTGCAGGGTTATGGAAGGATGATGTAGGTAGGTTTAAAGGGAGGAAAAAAAAAGTCACAGAGCACTAGTCAATCTTATGAGAGATAATGGCTTAACTGACACCTGGGAGCAGATTATGGGAGGGGGAGGTAGTACATATTACTCGGCTCCACACCAAACAATAGCAAGGCTTGATTATTTTTTGATCTCACCTGCACTGTTACCGATTGTTACAATCAAAAAATTACCGAGATTAATGTCGGACCACAACCCTTTAGCTTTAGAGATTGTTCTAGCAAACGCAATGATAAATCCAACTTCTTGGTCATTTGAGAGAGCTTTATTATATGATGTTGATTATGTTGCTCTCATGGATAATTGGCTAAAAGAATTTTTGGGACATAACAGGGGTACGGCACGACCTTCAGTGGTTTGGGATGCGATGAAGGCTAGTATTAGAGGAGAAACTTTAAGCTACTCTTTTAGACGTAATAAAATGCAAAAAGTATTAATAGAGAAGAAGGTTAATGTTGTGGTGGATTTGGAGGAAGATTTGATAAAGACTTTAGGAGTAAAAGGGGACGTGACAGAGGTGACTCAAAAATTAGCCATTGCTAAAGCAGCAGTAGGGGAAGTATATAGCTCAAGAGCAGCCGAGAAGTATCTAGCAAGAAGAGAAGAGCAATATGAATACAATGAGCAAGTTGGACGCATCTTGGCGATAAGAACTCGACAGGCAGTTACTAAGGGACAGATAACTGAAATGATCACAGAAAGAGGAGCGGTAGTTAAAAATCCAAAGGAAATCTGCGCAGTGTTTCAGAACTTCTTTAAGAAACTCTATAATCAAGAGGGAGAAAAGCCAAGAAAGAGAGAAATAGAAAGATATTTGGAAGAGGCTGCACTAGATAAAATTACGGAGGAAGATAGGAACAGGCTGGAGATAAAATTTACCCGAGAAGAAATTCAACTGGCCTTTAATGGTCTGCCATCAGGGAAAGCTGTAGGACCCGACCTTATACTCTTAGAATTTTATAAGAAATTTTTTGCAATACTAGAGGGGGATATCATTACACTTATGGTTTCGATCCAGGAAGGAGCTGAACCGCCCGATTCCTGGAGCGAAGCAACAATGGTGGTTTTCTTAAAAAAGAATAACATTTCCACTGATCCCGGGTCATATAGGCCAATTAGCCTGATGAACAGTGATACTAAGGCCTACTCGAAAATATTAGCTAATAGATTGAGTTCGATAATCGGAAAGGTGGTCTCACCCCGCCAACATGGGTTTATCCCAGGCAGGGGGACAGTCGATCACATTAGAAGAGTTATTACCTTGTTTGATGGAACGACAGCCTCACGAGACCCTATGTCTTTAATATTATTAGACGCAGAAAAAGCTTTCGATAGGGTCTCGTGGGGCTTTCTTTGGACAACAATGTATAAACTCAACTCTGGGCAAAAGTATATAGGGGGACTGAAAGCGTTATATAAAAACCCAGTCATAAAAGTAAGAGTAGCGGGGGAACAGAGTGAAAATATTAACATCAAGCGAGGAACCAGACAGGGCTGTCCCTATTCACCGTTGCCCTTTGCCTGCTACATTGACTCTTTCATAAGACATATAGAAAGAAATAGGCTCATATGTCCTATCGTATTGAATGGATATGAGACAAAAATCTTGGCTTATGTAGATGACCTAGCAATTACCTCACCTACCCCAGCAACAGCGCTAGTGGAAATAGAAAAAGAGGCAAAAAAATATGGGCTTTGGTCTGGGTACAAACTAAACCAGACTAAAACACAGATAGTCATTAACCAATTTGCCATAATTGATGATGTCAGAGTCATAGATTCGGCTGTCTACTTGGGCATAACTATAACATCTAACTTGTCTAAACTGGTGGAGGAAAACCTTACTCCGGTAATTAGAAAGGCTAAACAAGATCTAGATAGGTTGGATAATTTACATCTTACAATAATTGGACACTGCAATGTAATTAAGATGATGTTTTTACCCAAAATGCTATATTTCTTTCGAACTACCCCTCTAATTTTTCATAATAACTGGTTTAAGGATATTGAAAGGGTCTGTAATCGATTTATATGGGCAAAAGGTAAAACTCGGAGGTCCATAAAAAAGATGGCACTATCTAAGGAAAAGGGAGGTTTAGCAGTTCCAGATTTTAAAGGATATTATCTAGCAGCATCTCTACAGTATCTTAGAGGACTTCTTGGGGGGAATACTAACGATAGATGGCGGGATGGATTTGGTATACCAGACACATATGATTTACTAGTTAGAGATTCTAATAAAGGATTACTTACATTTAAAGAATGTAACTATTACAAAAGAACAAAGTTTAAAGTATTTGCAGCAGCCAAATCGGTATGGTCTATGGTCCGGAAAAAAATCAAGCTGGGACGGATGAGTTTCTATACACCTTTATATAAAAATGAGCTACTCTCTGAAGTGTTCCATGATCAAGTCATGAAAAGATGGGATAGTGCTGGGGTTTGTATTATAGGAGACATTATAGATGATACGGGCATAATTTCATTTGAAAGGGCTTGTCAATTATATAAGTTAGATCGTAGAGACTTTTTCAAATTCCTACAGATTAGATCAGTAATACAAAGGAAATTGCCCAGGGGAGATCATTTTAAAAGAGAGGATCTGATGGAATGCATTCAAGATGAGAAGGGTTGCTCAATCTCTCAATTATATGGGGCGTTGAGTGAATGTAAAGAAGACGATAGGATTAAAACTTTTGCTAAATGGAGGACGAAGCTAAATTTAGTGGGAAATGAGGGGGTAAAATCTCTGCAGCTTGCTAATTCTATTGTTAAAGTTGCTAATTTACAAGCACAATGTTATAAAACCTTCCATGAATTATACTACACGCCGCATAAAATAGTACAATGGGGGGGGGGGGGGAATTAGTGGAATATTTTGCCCCCGATGTCAAAGTACACAAGCTGATACTATCCATATGTTTTCAGCATGTCCAAAATTAAATCCTTTCAAAAAGGCGATTGAAGTATTTTTCAGGGATGAATTGAGGATATCAATTAGCTTAACAAATGAGATTATGATTTTGGGTGTAGGGAGAGATGGGCAGGATATCCCTCATCAAGAATTTATATATATTGCAATGGCCATATCCCGACTTTGTATAGCAACCCAGTGGAAGGATCCTAATCCCCCATCATTTAACCAATGGCTTTTAAGAATGTTATCAATGTATACATTAGAGAAAGCATTGTATGAAAAAAAAGGTCTCAAAGCGATGCAATTAGGTAAACGGATTTGGGCACCAGTAGAGCATTGGAAATCAAGAATAGAGGGGTAATTTATTCTACAATATTAGTTTATAATATTATAAAATTCTTATTATTTGTTTCTTGTTTTCATGAATTTCAGCTCGTTTGTGTAAAGACTTACATGACTTATGAAACTAATTTTTTTTTCTCTAGTTCACAATGATGCATATCTGCTAAATGAAATGTATATTTGGAATGAAATAATTGATTGTAATCATGTGGAACTGCATTTTCTGATGATGAATAATAAAAAAATGTAAAAAAAAAAAGATTGTAAGAATCAGCCCAACTTGACCCGAGGTATGGCCGTTTTAAAGTTGGTGACCTTTGAGCCACCTGAAGAAGGGAAGCACATATCGCTCTGCCAATTGCTTTAAAATTATCCCCGGGAGGGCACAGGCCTGGGGGTTCCTACAAGGAGCAGTTAAATGTCTTCATCCTGGGAGGGGGAAATGCATGGGCCCCCCTACCTAGGGCTCTGAGGACCTGAGGATACCAACCTCCAGTCTGTTTTTTATCCATTTATACATTGGGACCTGGAAGCCCCAACTCCGGGCTCCATAAGAGAAGAAGTGCAAGGAGGAGAGCTGCTGCTCCACAAGTGGTGGTGGGCCTGCCCCACTCCGAGTACCAGTGTCTGCGGGGAACATGCAGCCACCACTGACGAGGAAGACTTACCAGTTCCAGCTGAGCGAGAAGCTGCAGTGTGAAGGTGGCCGGGCACCCTCCCAAATGAAAATCCTAAGAAAAGAAGATGAAAAAGCAAAATAGAATGCAACATGGCTCTCCGTACACATTAGAAAAGCTGCTAATAAAATACTAACTACTCCTAGATGGAGTGCCCCGTAATGCCTGGTGGGACTTTACTATTTGAATATTTTTTTTGCCTTGGGGTGGCCTCAGGATGACAGGAGCACCACTAACTAATTTAAAGTTGTTGTGGATAGCCTTTGAAGTGACAGATTCCCCCCCCAGAAGTAATCTTGGCAAAATTTACCCTATGTGTGTGTGGTCAAGGAATCATTGACCTTCTGACATTTCTCACAGAATTTTTAAAGTACTCCTAAGGCTGGAGCTACTGCTTTACAGGTGGGAGTGCAGCACCCTCTAGGGGCTTGTCTGTGACTACATAACATGTGCCTTAAGGTGTATAAGAAAGATACCTTGGATGAAGCATGGTTGCATTTTATGTGCTCACAATTTGGTGTTCTGCAGGCACTATTTTTATGATTGCATTTTAATGGCTTGAAACTATATAAAAACATACAGACATGTTATGTTAATTTTAAAATGCTTTATTCAGATAATATGTTGGCAGTGATTACCAATAAGGGGGGCAATTCACAGAACTAATCTGAGATAAAATCCTATACTTACTACTTTTGGTATTCACAGAAGGATTTAGTAGTAGTAAAGTTAGGAGTCCTAACTTTACTACTACTAAATGCCTTCTGTGAATAACAAAAGTAGTAAGTTTAGGTTTGTATCCCAGTTTAGTAGTACTAAAGTTAGGAGTCCTAACTTTACTACTCCTAAAGGCCTTCTGTGAATACCAAAAGTAGTAAGTTTAGGATTTTATCCCAGTTTCGTAGTAGTAGAGTTAGGAGTCCTAACTGTACTACTACTAAATCCCTTCTGTTTAGGATTTTATCTCAGATTAGTTCTGTGAATCAGCCCCAAGATGAATATGCTTTATTGACATTAAGAAGTGCATTTACATATGGGTATTTCACACAACATGATGTTTTTTTTAAGACGTGGTTTGTAGATCTTGAACCTTTGAACAAGCCAATAGACTTACTTTATATGTTTACATGACTCTTTAGGGATTCAAAAATGATTACACAATGTCATCAATTGTATTTTCAATCTGCCTAATGTCTGCAGTTGTAAATTGATGTGTAGTATTTAGTGTGTGTGTAATAAAAGTACTTTTCCTTTTTCTAAAGAAAAGGCACTGACTAGACAATCATTTATAGTGTGTTATTACTGCATGCAAGCAAATGATGATTACTAGCCCACACCACCTCCCGTAAGTAGGCCTTGGAATGCTCTGCTTTGTAACACTGAAAGAGTCAATCACTGCAATGGGGTGCTTGGTTCCCAATAAGGGTCAATTGTAAATCTATTTCTTGCAACCCCGACAAGACTGAATTGATTCTTGTCGGGGGAGCTTCCAACCCTTGGCATCCTTCCATCTGGCCTGCCAGTCTTGGAAGCCCTCCCTCTCCAGTCAACTCTGCTAAAAGTCTGGGCGTCATTATCAGTAATGACCTCTCTATGACCCCCCAGATCAGCGCAGTGGTGTCCGCCAGCCATTTCCAACTCAGGAAACTCCGGAAAATCTCCCGCCTCCTTACTACCGAAGCGCTCACGTTAGCGCTCCTGGCGTTGGTGATCAGCCGACTCGATTATGCTAACGCATTGTATGTTGGCATTCCCGAGTACCAACTGAAAAGACTCCAGCTGATCCAAAATCAAGCTGCTCGCTTGATTTACCACCAGCCGAAAGATCAGCACGTCCGTCCACTTCTAAAGAGTCTTCATTGGCTACCGGTATCCGCCCGCTGTAAATTCAAGCTAGGCTGTACTATTTTCAAGTCCCCTTCCGGTCAGGGTCCCTCCTTTATCTCTTGCCTTCTCCATCCTTATACTCCGTCCCGCAACTTACGTTCATCCCAAATGGCCCTGTTATCTGTTCCCAGGTTCAAGAGGAAAAAACATGGGGGTCTGAGGCTTTCTTTTCTAGCTCCATCCCTCTGGAACTCCCTCCCACTTCCTCTCAGACTTGCACCCTCATATTCTGGTTTTAGATCACTCCTCAAAACTTTCCTCTTCACCACCTCATACCTTTAGATCCTGCCTCTCATTCTTCTCACCACTCCTCAGCACAGCGCCAAGAAACCTAATGGTGTTAGCCGCGCTCTATAAAATAATTTAACATAACATAACATAACAAAGGCCTCACATCTGTGTAACTGATAACCGAATTTCTCACAATGACCATAAAAACATCCCTGAAAAACTGCCATGATGCCCAAACCACAAAATCTAGAAACAAAAGCCCTATTGAAACAGGAATGATCATTTGTGAGGTTGTTAAAGGTAGAAACATATTTTGACAAAGTGTTCCCAAAATGAAGGATCTTATGCTTGCTTAGGAAGTCTTCTTAAAAATGGTCAATGAGCTCTGGACTCATGTGGAGGAGAGGGCAGCTCCATTGCTCAAGGGGAATAGAGAAAAAGGTGTCCTCTCAAATCCATAGTGTATGATGACTCTAAGTCATCATCATGAATGTACGACAACATTGAATATTTCATTATTCGCAGCAATGAAGGTTCTTCCCCATGTGAGAGGATCTCATTGGAGGAAGGAACGGAAGGATTCTCATGGGAGGAAGGAAAACAAGTGAAGATTGATCCCAGGGTTTACACACCTATCCACTAATGGCCTGGCGTTGAAAACCCAGTGCCTTTACTTAGAAATTCTTGATGGTTTTGATAAGCCAATGCATACTTGATTCTGCTGGTGCTAGTGGGTCCCAAAAACACATTTAGATCAGGAGGAGTGTATTAGCAATAAAGATAAAACTAGGTTCCTTCTTGTAAGGTAGATCAACATAAGTTCCTCCTTAAGGTATGTTAGATCCAAGGATTTAAGTTACTCTTCTGAGGGGGGCGTGGCTTAGCCACGAAGCAGTATGGCCACATAGTTTACGAGCTCTGCGAGCCAAGCTTAAAATCCTTGACAACTACCTGCTTCGACGTGGAGCACCATCATCTTGCCTCACGACACATGTGCCGCCGGCCCAGAGGAGAAGCGTGCACGTGAATTTGGGAGTGCCCCATACCTACGTGGGCTGTTGGCAGCCTAGGTGGATTGCAGAGCTCCGTGGAGTGCCTGGACCCGAGCGGAGTGGCATGCTGGAGCTTCTTCAGCAGAACCCCTTTGGTGCCACAGCTTTACCTGCAAAGCCCAGGCCCGGCGGGTGCTGATCCGGTGATCAATTCCCCGCAGCTGGCTGCTGACAAAAACCAGGTTCCCGGACAGGTGCTGCAGTGACAGAAGACCAGCTCTTCGGCGGCTGGGGTGCAAGCACTGCTCGACCTTCGGCGTGAGAGGGCGCATCGAGGGGAAGCCACCACCGTGGAAGAATCCTGAAGAAACAGCACCCTGGTCGGAGCATAAAGAGACAAACATGTGCACCCCCCAGGGTGGTGAGGGGGCAAAGTGGATAAAATTGCAGTCGCCTGGTTTGCACCCCACAGCAACTGTCCTGTTCTTAGATTAGGAGGTGGCCTAGAGGCAAATGGGGGGAGAAAGCAACAGCTTCCACTAGGGGGGCCTAGCCACCTTCCGCCTATTTCTCGCACAGCCTAAGTGGCTTATTGTTCCCCTATTTCTCGCACAGCCTGAGCGACTTACATAGGACAGAGAGTCGCGAAGACAACAGCGCTGTAGCTAGCGCACTATCGGACTGGAGGCTGGGCTGCAAGTGCCCTCCTCGTTCACTCCTTGTCTTCTCTTCCCCCCTCTGTGTGAGGAAAAATATATATCTATATGTTTGCATCAGTCAAATAAGTGAATCAATCCCAAATGTTCCCCTACACTATCTCAGACCCACTGAGCTAACATTCCGCCACAGATATTGCTGGGCAGCACCAGGCGTTATATGAACCTCCCCACCCTCTTGCTGTTTGTGTGGTGGCATCCGAGCAACCTGCTGGGTAGCACAATGAAGTGACAAACCGGCTCCCAGGGACATGAAATACAAACTGTGGGAGATTACATTACCATGATCTGCATCCAAACAGCGCCAACTGGGGGGACATGCCGCATGGAGACACAGGGGTGTCAGTGCCATAGCCCACGCAATAACCTGAATGCCACAAGCCTGGAGGCAGTCCACGGGCGCCATATTGGCAGTATCAATAGATATCTGGTGCAAATAAGGCCTTCTCATCCCTCAGTGCCGCCACGGATGTACGAGGACAGAATCAGACATCCAGTGTGCAGATGAGGGAAGCTGGCAGAGCCATTGACACTGTGATCCGATCAAGCACTGGCAAGCATTGCTGTCTTGGTTGAGGGATAACACGTCACACTCCAGTCTCCATCCTGTATTCACTCCCCTAGGTCCAAGGGGCCCACAGGCGGCAACCATACTCCCACAACATGGGGAAGCTGGAAGGATGCCAGTCAAAGCTTCCCTTCAAGAAAAAATTCACTAAGCTTAGGAGGAGGCCAAGATCGCCTCCCAAATTTCTGGGGAGCCTGCTGACCAAGACCAAGACCTCAAATAGATCATGCTGGAAGTCGAATGCAGCCTAAAAAGTATCTATGCTAAGTTGGACAATGTCACGGCGCGTCTAGACAAGGTGATGACAAGGATGGACTCATATGACTCCCGTCTGGATCATCTGGAAACAAGAGTGAGTGAATCGGATGATGCTCAAGCCGCTACATCTGAAAATCTCCTACACATGGATAAGGTCCTGGAAATCATAAAGCAGAAAAAGGAGGACATCGAAGCGCACTCAAGAAGAAACAACCTTTGCATTATTGGACTGCCGGAGTCCACCACCATTTCGTGCATGGAGGACTTTGTCGAAACATTACTATGCGACTTCTTTGTTGGAGAGCTGTCCCCGGTTTTTATCGTTGAGAGAGTTCACAGGGTACTGGGCCCAAGTCTACCCCCAGGAGTGCTGCCTCGGCCAATAGTGGCCTGGCTACTGAACTACAGGGACCGTGACATGGTTCTCCGCTTGGCCAGGGAAAAGGGCCCAACCCAACATAAGGGCAACTGTATATCCTTTTTCCCAGGTTTTACCATAGCGGTACAAACAGCCAGACACAAGTTCCTACTGGCCAAATGATTGCTCCAACAGGCGAACCTGAAATATGCTATGCTGTATTCTGCCAAACTGCGCATAATTCAAGATATAAAACGCACCACGTCACAGACCTGAAACAGGTTGATAAGTTTGCAAAGAAACAGGTGCAGTCTAAACCAGAGCAATATGCATCTTCCCACGCCAAGACCGAAGCCCTGCTGAGTGACAATGAATAACATAGTGTGTAACCTACTGTTCTCCCTTCATGCAGATGCAGTCATTGCCCGGCTTGGGTGGACATAAAGGCCTTAAACGGCTGCCTAGTATTGGCTCTAGTTTATAAAGAGTTGAACCACTGAGTACTTCCGAGCTAACTCAAGAGCTCCTATAGCATACTGAACTCAATTCTTTAATGATTTGGGCTCCCTTAGTTCAGTCAGTCAGTCAAACCACTTTATTCGATTAATTAAAATCATACAAAGCAAAAAACGCATACATTTTTTAACAAACACAAAAACTCAATTATTTACAGATATTTACATCAGAGAGGCAACATATTTTAAAAAATCAAAAAGAATCATCCACTGTTATAAAATCCCCCCAAATCTCAAATAAAATGAACATGGATCACATAATCCTACAACTCTAAAATAATTCATATCATAATAGTACTAGGAAATCTTTTTTTCCTTAACCTCACAGCAGCAACCAAAAAACTGGCATTATTAAAAATGGACCATACATCATCTAGCAATTGGAGATATAATAAAGCTGGTTTAACTTGTTGCAATCCCTTTCCTCGCAAAAGAGGAACTAAAAACTGCCGTCGGATGGAATCATAAAAACCACTAAACATGATGAAATGCAGTGTATCTTGAATAGAACAATCATCACAATGACACATAGCTAACTCTTCTGGTTTACACCATCCAGACAGGTTCCCCAATGAAAAGTGGATTAAGTTAAAACGAAACCTCGTCAACAGCCATCGGTGATAAGGTTTGGTCACAATTCTTAGGTATGGTTCAATCAGGGGGGAAGTATTTAATAAAAAATTAGCCCTAACCGAAGGTATTTGTAACTCTAAGTCCTCCCGCTCTAACATTTGTAAATTCAAAAACTGTGATCTTACCCATTTTACTTCTTTCTTTACAATCCCGTCTGGGTTGTTGTAGATGTCAACCCGCCCCAGTTTGTTAAACGTTGATTTAATGTATGACAGCCGAGGAATTCTCCAGGCCTCATCTAGAGCAATACAGTCCCTTAAAATGTAATGATTCAATGGTCTCAGGATTAAGCCAAGTTTTAATCCAACATACTAGAGGGGCCAATCTCAGCTGGTCAGTCACGTACCCCTGGCCTAATTCCTGATGAATGGAAAAAGTCGGGGTAGATTGAGGTACCGACAAAAGGGTGCGTAAAAACTTATTTTCAGCCAATTTTACTCCTTGTAAATACTTACAGCCCCAAATGGCAGCGCCATATGTGGCGATAGCCAGACACTTGGATCTATAAATAGCAAGAATTGCATCAAAAGGCCGTGCTCCCAACCTCTGTGAGAACCCCACTAAGGCTGATGTCGATTTAATCACCGCATTTTTCTTTGCTCTAAATTGGGGAACCCAGGACCCTTTATCATCAAATAACACCCCAAGGTATGTAAATGAGGACACTTTAGATACCGAAGCCCCATTATAGAAAAAGGTCTTAACTTTTCTGTTATGGCAACCAGCTGTCATTACATGAGATTATGACATATTCACTACCAAGTCCAGAGATTTCATATGCGTTCCAAAAGCATCTAACAGTCTCTGGAGGCCTATAGCCGTATGGGAAAGAAGCACGTCAGCGTATAGGAAGACAGGAATAATCCTGTTCCCTACACGTGGCGTATCCGGACTAGCCTTAACCAGGTCTTTTTCTATGTCATTTATATAAATTGTAAAATGTAGGGGTGCCAATATGCACCCCTGCCGAACACCTCTCCCCGACTTAAAATGCTCCCTTACTTGTATATTTATGCTCGGCCACCCAGCCTTCATTGGGGAGTTAGTTTTACGTGGCAATCCCACGACTCCCAGGGATGATTCCCATTTGTTTCAGAGGGGGCGGGAGGGTTTTTCTCAACCTGATTGGGGGTTGGTGTGGGAGGGGGAGGGGTTATGGTATGTTTACTGTTGTTGTTTTTGAAGTTGTGTTGGAAAAACTTTGACATGGCTATCTCGATACCTTGCACTGACACGCGGTACGTGACAGGCTGTCTACGCGCACACACCAGAAGGGATATCCACCACTCCGAATACCACGCGCCCTGTAACCGCTTAACCACGGCGGCAATTCAGGTTTAAAGGAGTGGGCGGGGCCACGTCAGGCAACGGACGTTCGAAGCACTACGAAGGTAGTGCTTGCGATGGCCGTTGTCCAACACACGCATGGAAGGGGTTAAGTGCACCATGTACTTCAGATGTACACATGAGTGGCTCAGCCTCGGAAAAGATAATAACATGAAATGTCAGGGGCGTTAATGATAACAGAAAAACCCACCTGGTGCACGCTTAGCTGCATAGACACCAGATTAACATTTGTCTTCTTCAAGATACCCACCTGTCCAGCTGAGCCCTCCTCCCATTGCTCATAAGAGGATGGGGCACCACTTACTCAGCCACCGACTCTAACTACGCTAGAGGCACATGCATTATTATCTGCTGAGGCTTGGCCTGCATTGCAACACAGCGCATCAGTGACACCAAAGGGCGCTTCCTTATTTTGGCAGGCACACTCTTTAATCACCCGGTCACACTTTCTACAATTTATGGCCCAATGGCGAACACCCTGACTTTTTCACCAAGGTCTGGCAACGGTTCTCTAACATCGGCTCACAGACTGTGATCTGGTGTGGGGATTATAATAGTCCTGTTACTGGATACCATGGCCAGGGAGGGCAGCTCTAGACGCCCCCACCCACAGGCTGTCCACGTCTTAAACACCATTATTGAAGACAACCACCTGGTGGATGTTTGAAGGCACACCCATCCCAACACCTGTGCGGGCACATGTTTCTCCTTGCATCATAATGCGTGGTCTAGGATAAACTACTGGTTAATAACAAGGGATCTTCTATTGTGGCAACCGGTGGCGGCTCACCTACCAAATAGGCTCTCAGATCACGCCCCGTCTAGCTAATCATACACCCACCAGGCGCCCCCTCAAGAGTGCTTTCACTGCGCTTACCCTCTGGAGCGCTAAGGGACTTTGACTTTAGGGAAGATATCAGCACATCAATTCAAACCTATTCTGACCAAAACACAGGCTCAGTTAATTCACCTGTCATGCTTTGGGATGCCTTCAAGGTGCTTGAGAAAGTCATTTCTATATTGGAGGCCCGTTTCCACAGCTCCCGGGAGGCTACCATTATGGCAGATATTCGCGAGAAACTATCTGAATACCAAGATATCTATTTCTGGGCAAAGAAACCTAAGCACACATATATGGAGAGGGGGATCCCCTGGTAAAACACTAGCTAGATTACTCCATAAGCTGCACAACACGTCCTACATTGCCGAGTTGTTAGACTCAGAAGGTCAGCAACACACCGCCGCGACAGAATGAATGCAAATGATGGTAGACTTCTATAAGGAACTGTACTCCACGGCCCAGGTTACCTTCCCCCCACTTGCAAAAATACTTTGATGAAATCAAATTGGTGTGGCGGTCAAACTTCAAAAGGAATTTCCTAGACTCCCCGATTACTTTGGAGGAAGTTTAATGTTAATGTTAACTGAACTTATAAAATGCACTATCACCCTTCAGGTACCCTGGAAATGGTTTACTCTTGCCCTGCAAAACACATATGATACAATGAGGATAGCACTTGCTGAGAATCATATGGACGTCTACCTTGATGGCCTGGAGGTGGGCCAGCTCCCCTGTAGTGTAGTTTCTATCATCCCAATAGGCTCTGCGCATTGGAATAATATCTTCAATAGTATAGACGTAGGACAGAGGTTAACTAGGTCTTCTACTGTCGATATTAGACTTAAAGTTTAGTGTTTGCCAGCTAGCTCAGAGTTCACTAGAATCTTTCTCGAATAGACAAGGAGGAGTTTAACTTCTGACAACCATAGAACATGACAACTTTGGTCTCCCCTAATCAAGAGTGTATCTCTAGAGTCGTGTGAAAACAAAAGACAACTTATTTTACTCAGTCAGTTCAGTGCATTCTTAGTTTCACCAGATTGTAGAGAAAAGGAAGAGACGGGCGTGTTCAATAAAAAGATGTTATTTATTGATCAGTCTCTTTTCTCATACAAGAGAAATGAATCGCTATTATTGCAATACTTAGAGATAAGTAAAGTGCATACAGTAATAACAGAATTATAAAATAATACTGTAAAAGCATTGATATGGTTTCTTAGCCATATGATACTTAAAATGGATAAAATAGATACATACATATATACATTGACTAATCGTACTTAACTGGTGCTTCTAACTACGCCTACCCCAATGTACCTGACCTAAGCCTAATACGTGGCGGGAGTAGATAAGTAGCAGTTTAAGTTAAGTTTGTTTTGCCAAGGGTCTGCTTCAAGAATTCTCTACAAAGGATGATTCAGTTCAGTACTTGGGAGTTTAGAAGGCTGGAGGGTTGGTATCTCTATCTCAGGTCTTGATATTCCAGCTGCCTGCGAGGGCTGCTTGGAAGCGCCGGAGCTGGATTTCTCGGCAGGAGAAAAGGCAGCGTCTCTCTCTCAGCGCGTCAGAAAGGAAGGGCAGCGTCTGTGGGCTTCGCTGTCAGCTGGGCTCCTCGGCAAGTCTCGCTGCTCCAATCTTGTCACCACCTCGTGTGTTTGCTTAAGGCAATGTCGGTATTATTTATACCTGAAAGGTGCTGGGATTGACGTAAGGATGGACATAAGTACGTCAATAAGGAGGTCATACGAACTGGTCGTTCGCACATTCTTTACTGAAGTTCTCGGCTAAATCAAAACAATGGCTGTGGGGATTTCCCAGGTCGTGGTAGGTTTGATTTGTTTTGAGAACACCGTATGCCTATTAGGGGGCTGGAGGAATAGTGCTTGCCTAATGAGATGGCATGCGCTATGACCTAATCAGATAACGGGCTTCTGTGCCGTTGTATGGCTAATCAGATAACGGATTTCTGTGCAGTTGAATGGCTGCTAGTTAATTATTAACCAGACAAGGGTCAGAAACAGGGGGATCGATACAGTACCCATAATAAATACACCACACCCACTCCACGTAGTCTATGTCCATATTTACAAGTCTAGGCATAGTAAACATACTAGTAGTGCATGTGTATACCGAACCACGCCAAAATACAATCATTTGCATAATGAAATTTGGAAATGCGAAATACACGAAAAGATGAGTATAGTTACTATATGCACTTCAAGCAGTATAATAAATGCTAAATCTAAACGCATATTTTGAAATAAGCATGAATGAAATGCGAAAATTACACATGAAATGGCTCTTAATACAGAAGAAAAACCATCTCATCACAAATTCATAATACTCGTGAACATTCTAGATGGTAGCTAATGTGTCTTGAGTAGCTAAATATAGAAATTTTGTTCTCTAAGAATAGTCTTACTTTAAGCAGAAGATAAGTGTCCCAAAAAAATTCGTAAATATTTTGGAATGGAAGGGGAAAAATGTCTCGCTCTCTGTAAAAACTGGTGAGAACATTTCTTTTGCTGTATTTTTCAAGGTTGAAGGCCAAATACAGGGTGTATGGAACGCCGTGTGCTAGTTTGTTCAAAGTCATTCTTTCTGCTCTGGTGAAAACATCATATTGTTGAGACTTTCGAAAAAACTGTCAACTGCTTCTTGTGAAAGTTCCACTAACTCGGGTAAATTTTGTAACATGCATTCATGAGCATGATTGCCTTCATTGATGTTTCGATCAGCATAGCTGACAGAAGGTTGTACCTGATCGATGCTGCTTTCATCTTGTACTTCACAACTCTTCAATCGTAGTGGTGAAGTCTCCACGAATGCCGTTATCAGGATTGGTAGCTGCTGGGGACAGCACAATGCATGAGCCGTTACCGGACCCAACAAAGTTTCTGCGTCCATTGGCACATCCGATTGTAGTGTCAGACAGGTGTCCAACACGCATTCTTCGCCGCATAGAAAGCACCTGAAAAACAGGCATAACACAACTTTGCCACATCGGTCCGAATGAAAGAAACCAAGTCATGTTCAAATCTCGTAGCCGTGCTAGTCCAAGGACTTTAGTTATGCGGTCCCGGTAGCCAATAGCTCGGATTGTTTCTTCCATTATCGCTGGTGTCTTGTCTGTGACGTAGTTTGCCATAGCGAAGTAACAGGATCAAAAATAGGATGCCTGTCACTAGTCCCAAAAGGAGAGGAAGTCCTCCAAAGATGGAATGGAAAAAATCAGGAAAAATACCCAGGATGGCTTTGAATGGGGTTAAAGCTCCTGAAAACACTGTCTTAAATACACTCGCGATTCCGCTTGTATCAAAAATATTTAAGATTTCGCTCAGTATTTCTGCGAAATGTATGGGGGTATTGGTTGATAACAGTGAATGAATCTCAGCCGTTGTCCTTGCAACTTGGAGATCATATGTTTCTTTTGATGATGATAACATGGTTGGCGTCTGTAGGAGCACTGTCTTCATTCTGCTTAAAGTATCAATTCGAATAGAAGAAATTTTCAAACTGGGCCACAACCTTGCCTCCCTGTCTCGGGCATCGTTCGGGTACAATACTCGTTCACAGCACATAACCTTCGTAGTCACGGTTATGAGATAAGGTTTCCCGGGCAGCAGACTGCAACATCTGCGATCTACAATTAGAATGTAACTCCCGTTTGAGAGTCTCCTAAAGAATGGTTCTATCTGTGTTGCAGGTGTGCCTAGCTGGTGACATGAAAGGTTATTTGAGTTCCCTTCACATGCTCCATGCAAACTAATACCCTGACACAAAAGTGTACCGCCTAGTGACCTTTCACAATTATTGCCACTAAGGAACACACTTTGTCCTTTATTACTAACACATGCGTGTGTATAGGGCAAGTTCCATGTTGACTTAATGTATCCTTTACCCAACCTTTCATACTGGCCTGCCTGTATATATTTTTGGCAGTATTGAAACTGGAAAGTTGTTATCGGAATATTTATTATCCCATGTATTATCCATTCAATGACAGGTCGTTCTGACATTGTCAATGGTAATCTCTCAAGTTTTTCAATGCTTAGAATTGTATAGTCAGCACCCTTCTGTGCCAAACTGATTTGTTTATCAGTAAGGTTAAAGATATTAAATAGTGACGTTGTGTTGATTAAACGCCAAGGCACATAGCCTGAACGCAGATTTTGTAACGTCCAGCCAAGCTGTACAATAGAACGCAATTGGGACTGACCGTGTTGTAACATCAGTAAGTCTTGCGATATTATATCGATTGCTGAAGATACAATACTGTCCAGTGAATATATTCTGGAGGACAGAGTCATTAACCCATTGTCCACAACAGAAAGTGATTTTTCCAAATTAATACGGTCAATTTCCCGTATTTTTTCTGCTGTCTCAATTTGAGTTACTTTCCAAACTTCATTGTAAGCTGCATATATAGAGGCCGCTATGAAACGTTTTTGACGCTGTTTGCGTGGTCCCATAATGAAATCACGCAAGCCAGCACCTTCTTGAAGTAAAGTTAGGTGTTGCTTAATTTCTGCCAGTGTGGATGTTTGTAGCCATTGAAGGCAGAGCTTGCCCACACTGTAAGTAGTTACTATCCCTGGATGTTGTCTTTGGGAATATCTAGGGTCTGGCCTGGTCAATTTGAACCCCTGTATTTTGTTCAGGAATCTGTCTTGACAGTTATTTGTGTCCGTGGGCCAGATCAACCATTGTTTCCAATCAGGATGTGTTCTGTTTTGGTTTAAAATATGGTTTACGTCTATCTCAGCATCTATAGAGTTATTACTATTCGTTGTTGGCTTTGGAATAGACGGTTTGTTTAAGTCTTTAATTTTGGCTAAGCCAAGACAGGTAGTTTGTTGAATAGTGTCATTCAAAAATATAATTTGTTCTGGGATCATGCAGGCTCTGAACAATGATTCTATACCTTGTACTTGCCAATCTTTTGTACCATAAACAGTTTTTGTTTCAATGTTACTGTTCCAGAAATCAAAACCAAATGTATTCATTTGCTCAAAAAATGAATCTGAATATATCAATTTTGTGTTGGTAAGCATGGTCTTCATACCTGTCTTATTTGACAATTTGAAATAAAATGTTTCTGCATTACTTGTGTTAAACCCTGAAAAGTATGAATATTTATCAAAAAATGTTTTGGAACTACCCTTTGGTGGAGTAGCACAATGTTCCCATTGGTTATAATTTAAAACATTTCTAGGTTGTGCAGATTTATGGAGATAATGGTTACCATAGTGGTTATAGCAAAACATTTGATCATAATTAGATGAACCCTGTAAATAATCATGTTCTGTAAATTTTGCAGACATTACTAGGTCAGACATCATATCATTAATACTTTCAAAGTCCCAATCATCAGCATATGTGCTATGTTTTACAAAGTCACTTAACGAGATCTTAAATTGGTGTGGATACTTCAGGATTTCAACCGGGCCATAGATTTCATAATCAGTATTGTCCCATGCTACACCGCCTGGTATAGGATTGGCTGTGAAGTTCACTGAAGAAAGTTCTCTTTTCTTGACGTGTGTAGTTGTGTGTGGTTTAAGGACCAAGTTGATTTTCTGTGTTGCTGTGTCCATTTTAGCATATTTTCCCTCAATGAAATGTCCCAAGCATAGTACCATGATGAGCCAAAGTATGGGGATAAATGCACCTAATGTCACCCAAATTTCAATCCATGGAGAAGTCAGATAGGTTCTCTTTAGTTGATAAAAAAGTTCCTTTGCTTTGTCTTTAAAAGTTTTTGTTGATGGCTGTACTTCTGGTTCACTTGGATCTTCTGAAGAATCATCGAAGTTGATGAAGTAGCCGGATGCCGTTCTGTCAATTGTTCCAATTGCTTCTGGATTACTTTTTGCTTTTGGCTTTGTTTCATTCGAAAACTCTGTAGTTACATCATCGTAGGTAGTTGTTTCTTGATGAAAAGCTTTGATTTGGGTTTTAAGAGGTTCAAGTTCCATTGCTTTGTTGCATAGTCCTTGTTGTTTCACTGTAGATTTTCCAAATGTGATCAGTCTTTCAGGTTGAACCTCTGTGGATGTAGCAAACTTTGGTGTTCTGCTACTTCTTGGGAGTCCACTTGGCCTACTATTTGTTATCGGCCACATGATTGTGGTTTAACCAGGTCGATGGATATGACTCGGTTCTCCTTTTTACCAGCAAGGGGCGGTAGTACTACTGATCTTGTCCCGTTGATAGACAAGACAGGAACTGCTTTTCTGTAAGAAGGCCCAAATTCCTTCTTTACCGCGATCTTTTCTCTGACCAGATCCCCGACTTTTGGAATCCAGACAGGCCTTGCTGGGACAGGTGGTTTTTCTTCAGTGGTTGCTGGCTGCTGTTTCAACTTTATGTTGCTCAGGTCTTTTCTTGTTTAATTTAAGTCCTGTAAAATAGCCAAGCGATCTTTGATATCAAAGCATTTTTCTTTAACCACTGAAGTCTGACTATCTGAGTCCTGGATTAACATTCTAGTCCCAAACAATAGTTCGTACGGACTGAGTCCTTTCAGAGAATTTCTTGGCAGGTTATTTAGACTACGTTGGACACTTATTAGATGTTTGACACACCCAGCTCCTGAACCTAATACCTTTGCTGTTATAGATTGCTTTATGCCTTGTTTTTTTCTTTACACCATCCCGTTTCCCTCAGGAAGGAAGTGAGAAGAGTCCCGCAATGCAATGTTCATTCTGGCCAGGCACCCCCCATAAGCTGTTTTAGAGCTAGAGTGAATATTTTGGTCAGAACGTAACATGCTTCTTGCGTATATGCCATTATAGACTCGCAAATCTTTTATAACAGTTCTGGCGTCAGCCGATCGCTGGGGCCACATCCATATGAATCTCGTGCATGAATCCACTGCGACCAAGATATATTTATAGTTACCATCCCTTTGTAAGGGACCACAGTGGTCCAGGTAAACACAGGCTAATGGTTTATCTGAGATTAGAAGGGGCGTCTGTGCTGGTCGTTTTACTGTTGATACTTTCATTCTTTGACATATTTCACATTCTAGAACATAGTTCCTTGTTTGTCGTCGCATTTGTGGCCACCAGTATCTCTGTTTTAATAATGATACTGTGGCTGAAACGCCAGCATGTACAGAAGCAAGCCCTTCGTGTGCCGCTATGATGAGTCCTAACCTATGTTCCATGTTTGGAATTGCCCTATCCCCCACTCCAGGGATTCGAGCAAACGGAACATTATTTGCATCTGTTATGTATGAGTACTTTACTGGAAAGCCTTTTGGGAGTGTTTCTATCGCATCTTTTACTGTAGCGCTGACAGCTTGTAATATTTCGCTGTCTATTTTTGTTTTTGACCTGGTGATGGCAGCTACGGAAGCCGTTTGCACAGCTGCCTTCGCGGCCTCATCAGCCAATGAATTCCCTGCAACGTGAACGCCATCACGTTGATGACTCAGTGTATGTATCACGTGAGTCTTTTGTAGTTCCTTTTGCAAAAGAACTACTTGTTCCCAAAGCATTTTACGCTTTATTGTGCCCCCTTTTGCATCTTTGAAACCGTTCTGAACCCAGATCTGCAAGTATTCATTGTAAGATTGGACGCAATAATATGAATCGCACACTATGAGTGTGGGGAATTCTCGATCGGTATTTTCAAGCGCCATCTTAAATGCCAGTAGTTCAGCTCGCTGAGCTGTACAATCTCCTAGAGATTGCGTTTTAGTGACCACTGGTTTAAATTTTCCTTCGTGCCAGCGACCTTTTACAATCGCGCATGCGGCACTGTAAGCTTGCTTACCCCCTACTGCGGGTTGTGCTGATCCGTCTGTATATATTATACAGCCGTAATGTTATAGAGGCAGAATCTCGGTCGGCGGAGGACATTCGAATTCATATTGGAGAAATTCTTGTGTTTTTAAGTTGGGATCAAATTCGTATGCCACGTCTGTTGCAGCAAGAGAATTAGCCCATTGTATCCATCTCGGATGGAGTGCTTTAGCATTTGGAATGCTTGCCTTTGTTACCGCCTCCAGGGCTGGTATTGGTGTCACGATGATTATTCGTTTACCTTGTGCTAGGGCTCGTTCTTTTGCTACTGCAGTCTGGACCGCGGTTAGAATTTTTTCCGTTGGGCTAAATTTCATTTCAGCTGTTGTGTACAAGTGTGATTTGTATGCAATTGGTACCTTCTCTCCTTCATTAGAGGTCAGGTATGTGAATCCGCATCTTCCTGGGATGACTCGAATCACAAGGTTGCGTGTGTTGTCACGTGTTTGTAATTTTGTTTTAACTAACATATCTGTTTGTAAAGATCTCAAAATTTCTGTGTGTTTTTGAGTCCAATTGATTCTTTTAAAATCCGGTTTTATAAGATCATAGAGAGGTTTAACTCTCTCTGCATAATTTATAATGTAAGTTCTTCCGAAATTTAGGAAACCTAGAATTGATTGTAAGTTTTTTAGTGTTCTAGGTGCTTGGATTACAGCACATTTCTCTAGGAAATTGTCAGCCAGGCCTTTGCCTTCACTTGATAGTTCATATCCTAAAAACAGGACAGTTAGATGGGCAATTCTTGACTTTTTAAAGTTGAATTTGTAACCCTCTGCTGCGAACCCAAGTATTATGGTGTTCACTCTCTTCAAGTGAGTATCCAAGTCATCATCTGTTAGATAGATGTCATCGACATAATATAATACCTCATCATCATATATTTGTAGTAACTCTGTTACTCTTGCTGAGAATAATCCTGGGCTGTTCTTGAACCCCTGGGGCAAACGACAGAAATTTTTGCGCGCCATTTATTTAGAACGCGGTCAAATATCTGCTCTCTGGTGCTATATTTTGACAGAAGAATCCATTAGAGATGTATAATGTTGTTTTGTATTTTTTGCGCACTATGTTATTCATTAGTGCAGCACTATGCAAGTTTTGTACTGCAAAGGTTTTGCAACATGAGTTAAGGTGTCTGTAGTCCAAAACAAGACGATATGAATTGTCTGGTTTGGAGACAGGAAACAAAGGATTATTCATTTGTGAGGTGCAAGTTTCAATCACCCCCTGGTATTCAAGTTGATCTAGGATCTCTTTTACCCGTTTTTTAGCTTCTTGCTTAATTGGGTACTGCCTCTGTGCAGTAGGTTGTGATTTTAACTGGATTTTGTGAGGAGGAGAGTCCTCATCCCATCCCAGATGGTTTTTATATAATGCAGGTGCTTGGGCTACTGCCCACTTTCTTGCAAGTGTATATTTTTTATGAATTGGAATATGATTTGAGAAGGCAGGCATAATTATTTCTTCGCCATGAGGGCACTCCCTGACAAACTCTGGTGGCCAGTCTCTTTCAGCTAGAAGGATGTCATAGCCCTTGGAGAGATTATCCCAAAAGAGACCCCTTATTTTCCTAGTCTTATCCCCCTCTATACGCAATGTTATTTCATATATTTTATGAGGTTTGCTAACTCTGGTATCTGCAGTTTCCACCTGAATGTATTCATTCGTGTCCACTGTCTCCAGATGATTCATAAGGATCTTGCGAGCTATGCTCACTTCTGCTGCGCTGTCTAGCATTGTCTGAGCCCATTCTCCGTTTTTCAGCTGTGTCCTCAGTATTCTCGGCATGGTTGATTACTTTAATACTGGATACCTTCTTTTTTGGAAACTGTAATTTTTTATTTTGATGAGCAGGTTCCTTGTCTTTGGACTTGACGTGCTCTTCCCTGTGTTCTGATCGTCCTCTCCTTTCCGATTTCTGCGAGGAAGTCTGAAAAGATTGAGACGGACTTGTATCAATAGCTTGATATCTATCAAGTTTCTTCAGATTATCCCTATTTCTAAGGTTGTATTTTTTCTCAGAGTGCTCCCTTTGGGGAGACTTGTGTCCTTGGTCCGGAGATCTTTCTCTCCGCCGAGGAGACCTTCCTCTGGACTGGAATCTTTTTTCTTTAGGAGTGGATTGTTTATTTCCATCCCAGCTCTTTTTTTGAGTGTTTAGATTATTTTTAATAAATATTTTTTCAGGTTTTTCAATTAGTTGGGGTTTCACCGGTTTTCCACCCAAACTATCTCTTCCTAGTTCTTCATAGGATTTTTGTATGATTCTGGCAATTTCAAATGGTTGGTCTGCTATATCTGTCTCTTTCAACCTCTGGCGGATCGCCACATTTGCTGCTTCTCCCTTTATATTGGCTAGTAATATCGCCGAGACCTGCTTGAAGTCTTTTAGTAATTTCATACCAAGAGTTAAAGCAGGTTCTGGACCGTATTCATCTTGAATTTGTTTTAGCACATCTGGTATTACTGACATGGATGGAACACCATGTGTTTTTGTGTAAATGGAAGCAAAGACTGTACCCCAAGTGTCACAGTCCTCCACATGTGGTGCGATTCCCATTGGAAGACAGATAGTCAGAATCCTGTGTTTCTCAATAGAGGTAGTATCAGGGAACACCGCCTCTATTTGAGTGATTTTTCGTGCTAACCAGAATGGAATTTGTTCCCGTTTTGCGGGTACTTTACCTAGACAGGACTGTATGTTCTGTGGTGTAATTTTATTTGTGTTCCCCTGGTGAGGGATCAGCTGTGGAATTTTAATAGCTGGTTGGACTGTTGAAGTCCGCATTACATATTGGACTAATTGTCTGTGTATTTTAATTAGTTGTTTTAGCTGTGCTAAAAGTTCTGGTGCAGACATTTCTTCAATGTCTGGATGTGGTGTGTATCCTGCTAGGACCGGCCACGTTGCTCCTGGTCTACCTAGTGGACCGAGCATGGTGATGTGATTATTATGTTTTAGGGCGCCATTAAACCAGAGCAGGTGCTCTTGGTATTTGAGTGGTATTTCCACCTCCTCGAAAGGAGTGTACTCATTCGGAGGTTCCTCTATTTTGTAATAGTGGAAGTCCTTTGTTACAGCGTTTGTTGCTGGAAAGTTTATCCATGAATAGAATACCTCTGTCTGCCGATATTCGTGTGCCTCGATTACGAATATGACTGTACCACCTCTCGGTGTCAGCCCATTTTCTATAAGTTTTAAAGTTATAGATTTTCTTATGTTGACCGGGATGAGTATTGCATCCGGGTCTTGCTGTAGTAGAGTATTGTCAGCTTCTAGGAGTTCAGCTGCTATTCTAACTGTCTCCCTTTCTTCTTCTTCTAGTGACATTTTAATGTCAAGAAGGTTATTTTATTTATTTGCAGATCAGGTTTCTATGGAAACAAAGATTAGATGCACAATATTTTGGAACAGTGTATCCTTCAACGTTGAATAAACCAAGAACCATACATAGGAGTCTCCTCCTACTAAGTTTGGCGGATTTAACCTTTCACCCACTCCAGACGTCTTTGGAGTATTATGGGGAAAAGGGGTCTGTGTGAAAAAGCACGACTGAGTTACTCTAATGTCTTACGTTAGATTTATCGCCCATCCAAACATGTTGGGCGCCATGTAGTGTAGTTCCTATCATCCCAATAGGCTCTGCGCATTGGAATAATATCTTCAATAGTATAGACGTAGGACAGAGGTTAACTAGGTCTTCTACTGTCGATATTAGACTTAAAGTTTAGTGTTTGCCAGCTAGCTCAGAGTTCACTAGAAACTTTCTCGAATAGACAAGGAGGAGTTTAACTTCTGACAACCATAGAACATGACAACTTTGCTCTCCCCTAATCAAAAGTGTATCTCTAGAGTCGTGTGAAAACAAAAGACAACTTATTTTACTCAGTCAGTTCAGTGCATTCTTAGTTTCACCAGATTGTAGAGAAAAGGAAGAGACGGGCGTGTTCAATAAAAAGATGTTATTTATTGATCAGTCTCTTTTCTCATACAAGAGAAATGAATCGCTATTATTGCAATACTTAGAGATAAGTAAAGTGCATACAGTAATAACAGAATTATAAAATAATACTGTAAAAGCATTGATATGGTTTCTTAGCCATATGATACTTAAAATGGATAAAATAGATACATACATATATACATTGACTAATCGTACTTAACTGGTGCTTCTAACTACGCCTACCCCAATGTACCTGACCTAAGCCTAATACGTGGCGGGAGTAGATAAGTAGCAGTTTAAGTTAAGTTTGTTTTGCCAAGGGTCTGCTTCAAGAATTCTCTACAAAGGATGATTCAGTTCAGTACCTGGGAGTTTAGAAGGCTGGAGGGTTGGAATCTCTATCTCAGGTCTTGATATTCCAGCTGCCTGCGAGGGCTGCTTGGAAGCGCCGAGCTGGATTTCTCGGCAGGAGAAAAGGCAGCGTCTCCCTCTCAGCGCGTCAGAAAGGAGGGGCAGCGGCTGTGGGCTTCGCTGTCAGCTGGGCTCCTCGGCAAGTCTCGCTGCTCCAATCTTGTCACCACCTCGTGTGTTTGCTTAAGGCAATGTCGGTATTATTTATACCTGAAAGGTGCCGGGATTGACGTAAGGATGGACATAAGTACGTCAATAAGGATGTCATACGAACTGGTCGTTCGCACATTCTTTACTGAAGTTCTCGGCTAAATCAAAACAATGGCTGTGGGGATTTCCCAGGTCGTGGCAGGTTTGATTTGTTTTGAGAACACCGTATGCCTATTAGGGGGCTGGAGGAATAGTGCTTGCCTAAGGAGATGGCATGCGCTATGACCTAATCAGATAACGGGCTTCTGTGCCGTTGTATGGCTAATCAGATAACGGATTTCTGTGCAGTTGAATGGCTGCTAGTTAATTATTAACCAGACCAGGGTCAGAAACAGGGGGATCGATACAGTACCCATAATAAATACACCACACCCCCCTTGATGCGCGAGGCCGTCATATTTACACTTCTCAAACCAGACGAACCGGCCCACAGCTGTGACAGTTCGCAGGGGCACGAGATAGGGGTGTCCGCTATCCCCACTCTTTTTCGCTACGTCAAATGCGAACTCCTCACACTGCCACAGGGCAGGATGGGAGCATCGGACTTGTGGTCCATGCTTTGTGCTCACAGGCACAATTTTTGCATTTTTGGACACATCCCACATTCTTTCAGCCTCACATAGCTGTGGAGATAGACAAGGTCTCACTAAGCCCTATATCGATGGCCCTGTTTCTTCCATATATACAGCCGGGCCTTGAGATCGACATTCTGCAGTGCTTAAGGTGGGCATGGCGAGGTCTGGCACAGCAAGCAGGTCACACACACCTGTACGCCCCATCGGTTCCAGTGGCTAGAAACCCTGAACTGACGCCGCTTTCGGATAGTGGTGCATGTACCTAAGTCCATAAACTTGGCATAGATACTTTTGCTGATCTATTTCCAAACAACATGTTCCTAGCTCCTCCAGATCCAGACCTCACTGAAAACACTCCCCTTGACATTTTCTTATGCTACCAACTGCTTGTGACTTGTAGAGCGCTGTTTGAAACGTTTCCAAAACCCCCACAGGCCCTCGCAGCGCTGGAATATGTTCACACAACCAACACTGCACGGTAATTAATCACTTCACTAATCAATCGCATGCAACAGTCAATGCCTGCAACGCTCACACCCGCCCTCGAAGCATGGGATGCAGACCTTCCATAGCCCCTCACAGACAAACATTGGGCATTCTCTTACGGTCAGTTGGAATCTTTATCGCCCAACTATAAGTTTCAGTTGAATTATTTTACATTTTGACACTGCATCTTCAGAACACCGGTACAAACATGCTGCATGGGATTCACCCCAGACTCTCGCTGCAGGAGATGTTATTCACCTGAGGGAAATTTTGTACACTTAGCATGGGATTGCCCAGTCAATGCCAAATACTGGGGAGAGGTATTCCACATCATCGACCATGATTGACGCACCATTGAGCACTTTCCCGCTGTTGGGGCTGCCGGGTTATGTGGTGGAGGTGGGCCATGGGGTCCGCAGGTTAGTCGCGCTACTGTTGCTGCTAGCAAAGCATAGGGTTGCAATAAACTGGGGACAATTTGGAGCTCCACGGGTGCGGGATTGGCTCAGGGATGCCGCATAATGTCACATGCAACTGGATAACTATTAAGAACTGATGCTGCCGAGATCCCGTCCTCTCGACATCTGGGATCCATTCAGCACATATCTTCGACAATTAGACACCATTACAGGGACCTCTGCTGTACAGAGAGATAACCCCCCCAAACCATTAGAGCACTGACCTACCCGGCTGCCTGCACATCATGCACTTGCATGCCTGTGACTTCTCATTACAACACACATGACAAGCAAGGTGATTACAATAGAGTCATGATAGACTGAGTCCAAGAAGGTGTGCTGGGAAGTAAGAACCTGCCGTGGCTGCTCCTCGTCCTTGTAAATGTGGCTAATTAGTCGTGCACTCAGGTTCCACTGCTGATATGGTACGTAGTAAAAAAAGTACTGTGTTTATTACTATAATACTGTACTTATATGCTTCTTTGTAATGTACGCAGAGTGTCTTTTAATATGTTGAGGGCACTAATTCATGTATTTATTGCCAACATGGTTAATAAAGGTTTAAAAATAAGAAATAAAATAACAAAAAAAAGTTACTCTTCTCATGAGACAGTATCCATCATCTATAACGCACTCTACTTCCACCCTGAAAACAGAAATCCTGATTGTGGGCCTGTCAGGGTGAAGTCTTATAGACCTTTTAGAAAAGTGGTCAGTGACAAAGGCCCATACAGCCAATGTTGTTTGAAAGGGCAGTTGATGGAGCAAGGTTTAATAAAAGAGACTTGCTCGGATGCAATCCTCTCAAATAACGTGTAGTATTGTAATCAACCTGTTCGTAAATACTAATAATTGCATTACACATTTTACGTTGAATCTAGGGAAAGCTTGTTTTACTAATAAGTAACCAGAGTGTCTAAAAATGGCTGCCGAAAACGCTGGAACTTTCTGTGCATGCGTCTACTGCATCTACACAGTATGATGTCTTTCGCTTTGCTGGGAAAACTTTGCAGCTGCGCAATAGCTATTAAAATAACCGCTTGAAACTCACATGTTAATGCACATGCTATGCTTAAACTAAATCTTGCATGTCTTATTAAACTGCTAATGCAAAGGTTAAATAAATTAAAGGGATTAGAGTATGAATAATTGGTATACAGTGCCTTCATTTATTTTTGTATTCTAATATGTTTTTCTCTAACTTTATTATTAGTTCTTATTTGGGCCTGGAGGGTGACTAAAAGCCCTACCCCATCTGACTTGTGCGCAAGCGCACCAAAACCCATCCGCATCCATGATGTGTAATTTGAAACTCAGCCAAGGTCGCTCTAGCAATGAAGCACTTGGGAACATCACCTCTCGACCCGAAGAAGGGAAGGAAAAGAAGTCCAAAATTCGTATACATTGTATTTGTTCCTAATGTGAAATGCGGGTGGGAATAAAGCTTTGGAAAGTAAAATTAAGGGGTGGAAAAATTGAACAATGAATTAAAGAAAAAGCATTACTTAGTATGGTGTGATGACCTCTCTCCATCCCCTTGTGCAATCAGAAGTAGGGGTTTTCACGAATATTGAAACATTGGTGGGTGGTACATACACATAGAATAATATAATCAAGGTAGATTTAGTAAGTTAGATGTCATAGACCCATCACCGATGCAGATGATGGCGGATGCCTTAGAGGTCAGAGATGCTGTTCGAGCACTCTGATAGAAGAATCGAGAGAGAAGAGATGGAGAGAGAGAAGAGTCGGAGATTTTGTGGAAGAAGAATCTGTCCATCCAGAATGGGAAAGAATCGAAGAGAGCAGTAGCAGAGAGGGGTGTGACGCTGGTGTTGCACTTACAAGAGGTCACCTATCCTGTTCTGAACCTGTCCTGAACTGTCGGCTCCTGACTACTCGGGAGTTCCCTTTCCAGCTCCTTGGCCACGGGTTGGTCCTCACACCATTCCAAGTTAATATAATTTTGTGTAGTATGTCTTTGTACTGTTCTCTGATTCTACCCTTTCCAGGTACAATCGTCATGAGATTTTACTAAGTCATTGTGTATTACTCTTGATCATTTAGTCTTAAAGAAATTGGTGTATGACATGTATTAGTATCTGACTCACAAAATTATTTACTAGATGCAACTTTTAAAACTCTCTCTCGAGTCTGTGATAATTTAAAGAAATAAAGGGAAATGTCATATTTACCTATTCTACTAACAACCTGATCTATTGACCAGAGGAAATTAAGATCCAAGTTGATAGGATTGGTAAGAATTGGTGTAAAGGTAACTTCATCACGAAGGAAATATAAAATCTTGATTGCAGCAGTGATTATCGGCTTATGCATGAATGTTTATGAGCCCAGGTTAGTATGGTAGTTTATGAGTAACCCAAGCTGGTAATCTCGCTGGATCATAGCTGTCTCAACTTCAATATATGAATGAGTGAGTACAGAGACGGGGCATTTGGATTTTCTATGAGTCATGAGTAAGCGAGAAACACCACTCCTAAGACAGAGCCAGTCAAGAAAGGTCTCTCTGTGTGGGCTATAAACAAGGTTCATCTGCAGCAACTACATCTGAGAAACAACTTGAAATACTGGTGCTGGGTGAGATAAAGACCGCAAAAGGTTGACTGTCTGAAACACTTTTACCATTGAGTTGAATGAGATGTAAGAATGTTTAATGCCTCTATACCTGACTGTGATATGGAAAGGAAAGGAAGGAAGAAGGAAAATACCTTCTTCCCTTGCCCAATTAGTCGCTTTGATAATTTGTCCTTCCCTACTCTCTGCATGTCTCTCATTCAAGCCTATGGTGTGGTAATCTCACATCATCCTTCACATGCACCAAATTTCCTCCAGAAGTGTTAAAGTTCAAGGTTTGGATTTCAACCTCCCAACTCCTCTCTGCAGTAAAAAGGAAAGGCTGTGGAACACTGTCTGCCATACTTTGATATTCCCACCAACACGGCTGGATCACTTTGAAGAAAATGCTTCAGCTGGTGCGAAGAAAGATCTTTGGTCAACACTGGAATGCTGTCAGCTGCCACGCATCAAAGAGAGCCTGCATTTTATTTTTGTTTTGCAGAAACAAAGAATCAAGTGATTATTTCCTGCCAAACAAAAAATAAACAGGCCAGGTACGCTGAGTTATTTCTCTCCGTAAATAGGGTTAATTATGATCAGGAGTGCCTAGCTTTACCTGGCGGCACTAAAATGCAATAATTTACATCAGAAATATCACAAAGAATGGTGTAGACCATTTAATGTACCTTAACAAATGGACCCTTGCAGAGGGGCCATCATTCTAAGTTTTCTGCAAGCATAGCCAGCACAGGCCCTGTTGTTAGACAACTAGTGCTTCAATATTATTTTTCCAATTATGACGTGATCCTTATTATAGTCTGTCTTCAAAAGAGTATGAATTCTCATCCACAAGTAAAGGATTAGGTAATTGCACAGTATTTCTTTAGAGCACCCACAGTCATAAACACTGTTAAGGCACACAAGAAGAACCTAATCTCCTTAATGAGATCATTAGAAAAGACATTCATGTTAACATTAGAGGTAAGGAGAGCTTACATTTGTCACAGTAAAAATACAGAAGATATGTGAATTGTTTGGAAAAAAGAAGAGGAATACAACACAAACTTGGTTTATTTAAAGTTGAAATGAGACAAAAGACAAAAAAGGAAATTAAGTTTACAAAAGATGACACCAGGATAGAAAAAGACGTGAATTTCTTTGTAATTCACTCATTATATTAATTTCTTGTATAATAAATTCGCTCGATAGTTCTACGTCGATTTCGATTCAAAATCTTTATTCGGATTTCAGAAAATCCATAAAAGCAGTACTTTTAAAATATGAGGAATTAGAATACTTTTCAAGGGCTATATACTACAAAATAGTGCATACAAACTCAAGTACAAAGATTCCATATAAAATCAATTATTAAAATGCAAAATATTTGGGCAGCTGTAGTACAAATAATCAAGGGCATTCCATGGTTTTACGTGTGAAAAAGATGACTTTCAGAAAGGTACTTACACGGAATATCAATTCATCAGTCTCTAGTTTTAGGAGCATTAAATAGGATTGGTTCAGGGAAAGTGGTCTGTGTTTTTTAAAATATGGGGCTAAAAACCATTTAATATATTTCATGTAAAATTTGCAATTAAAAAAGAAATGTAGATCATTTTGCCTGCTAACTCCATCGCATGGGCAAGGCATATTTCCAGAATTCATCATACTATAGCCCAAAGGAAAACAGAGTGAGAATTTTACAGTCCCGGCTCTCATGCGAAATAATAACGATTTTTCCCAATTAGTCATTGGCAGTGTCAGGTATAATGGGAGTTGTTGTAAAAATAGATCATTATTTACATTATTCACATAGGACTCAACAGTTTGTTTTCGCATTTCTTCATCCAACCTCTTTTTCCTATAAAGGGCATATAGTCCAGATTGTACTTCCTTTTTGTCAGTGTTCTTAATCTGGAAAGGGTCATCAAAAAGGTGGCCTTTGCCTACACTGGTCAAGCTTTCCTGCGTTGCTCAGAGCCATGGAATACACATCCCTTTCTCACAAGTCAAACACTCCTTCAGAATGTCCTGTGTTAAAGTAGCACAGTCATTGACCCAGATAGCCAGCCAGAACAAAGCAGGCCTTGCTGCGATGAAATCAGTTATGTAGGGCAAATTTAATTCAGCATGGCAGATATACCCAGATGAAGAAATTGGGGCTCCCAGTAGTTTCCTACACAGCCAATTTTCTTCTGTTTGCAGACTGGGGGTTTTCACTACCCCCCAAATCTCAGCGCCGTAGGTTGCTACCGGGGCACACTGCAATCTATATATTTTTAAAATCGCTTTAGTTGCTCCGGTCCTCTTTGGCCGTGGGAGAGAAAGAATTGAATTTATGGCTTTTGAGAACTTGCCTGTGACGTGGGCAAGGTGCCCACTCCACAGGCCGTTCGCAGCAAAAACCATACCTAAGTAGGGGAATGTTTTTGTTGAATGCAACTTGTCCTGCCCTACTGTAATAAAATTAAGTTGTCTGGACCCCGGCCCACAGGACATAATAAAAGATTTTTTTAAATTTACTTTAGATCAAGGTTCCCCATATAGTATGCAAAGTTCTTAACTAGGGCACGTAGGGCATTTGGTGTTAATCCCATAAGCACCGCGTCATCGGCATACAAGAGCGCGGGTAGCAGTCCCCCTTTAATTTTGGGGACATCAGTAGTCACCCTCTTCAGAGAGTCGCTCAATCCATTTATATAGATGATGAACAACAGGGGTGCTAAAACGCACCCCTGCCTCACACCTCTTTCGACCTTTATCGCCCCAGAGATGGCACCCTCCATGTCAATCCGCACCTGCGCTTTTGTGTCTGTGTGTAAATAGGCCAGAAAGTGCACTAAGGGCTCATCCTGTCAGGGTCCACGAATTCCAATTCTTGTCGACTTGCACAGGAACAGATGATGCTAACTTTCCGACTCCCTCTCACCAATAACCCGGAGTCAGAGTGTAATCATAACTCCAGGCAATCAGAGAAAGGGAAGGGGAAAAGTGGAGAAAATAACCATAAGAAAGTAAAGCACAGAAGAGACTGGTCCTGGTTCCTCGATACTCTAGCGAATCCTCCTCAGGCTTTTAGTCTGCCCAGCAAGATTTCTGTGAATACTAAACACATATAGAAAACTATGAGAACCTTTAACAATACCCTACACTCCCTATTCCCTCACTGACTTTTGACATACCCAAGGAACTGTGTAGACCTGCTTCTCTTCTATTTCTCTGAGTTGTTCTTAATCTGGACTGCTCTTAGTGTTTCATCTCACTGTAACGAAATCAATATTCTTATTAGCTCTCCCTCTAATTTCTTTCTAGTCTGTAAATAGGAAATTGGCGTTTTAACCTACCACTATTTGCAACTCCTTGACCTTTAATCTTTCTCTTATTTGTGTTGTAGGAATTACCTCTTCTGTCTTGTTCTCTATAATTCAAATGCTTGGAATTCTGTTCTAACTCTAAATTCTTTTTCTTCAGATATCTCTGCCCTTTCTGCTGAAGTGATACTTTTCACAACATCCAGGTAAGCGTCTCATATCTTCTTATTTTCTGTGGTTCACGAACATGCTACTGAATATAACAACTTTTCTCTTGTAAGTTCAAATGTTCGTACTGCTGTTTAACTATGGAGTACTCTTAACAGTTAAATCAAATATCTCTCATTCACACGTAAGCTGTACAGTTTCTTAGTTTTTTCTATGACTTAGCTCTTGAAGTTCTGCTCCCTTCAGGTTCGCAGGCTCCTTAACGTCGCTGGGAAAGCGGAGGTTCACTCGCGCCGTTTCACTAATGTTCCGCTGGCAATGCGCAAGATGACACAGCATCGGAGACTCTCTGTCACGTCTTTTCTGACAGAAAGTTCTTCTTATTTCTCGACGTAAAACGCTAACAGGGTGATAGCGTAATGTATTTCCTTCCTACTATGACTGCTCTAATACTCTGAACTCTAAAACAGAACACTTACTATAGTTTCCTGTAACTCGCTAAAATACCTCAAGTGACTCGGGCAAGATACGCGGTGAAGTGCGCAGCCTTGATAGAGCGCGCGCCTCACCAGCACTCTGCTCTAGAACGCCCAAGACACTAGACTGCTAACTTCCCTGATCCTTCCGCCATCTTGGAATTTCGTAAATTCCATGCGTCAGACCAGGAAGTGATCGGGCTCCAATTCTGTTTTCGTGATGTTAGGACCCTTGCTGACCTTGTGTTAGGGAGAATCCTGACAGTACCCCCCACCAAAGAAGGTCCTCCCATTTTGGGCTTGGTTGGATACCTCAGATGAAAAAGTCGTACTAATCTGGGTGCATGAACATCTGACTCTAACTCCCAGGAGCGCTCCTCTGGCCCATAGCCTTTCCAATCCACCAAATAGTACAGGATCCCCTTCACTATTTTGGAGTCAAGAATTTCCTTCACTTCAAACTCCACACCAGTTTCCAACTGAATCGGTGGTGGAGCTCTCTCTCGTCTCAAACCCTGAACCACCTTCTTTAATAACGATACATGGAAGACTGGGTGAATCTTGAGTTTCGTGGGTAGTGTCAATCTATAGGTCACTGGATTAATCTGTTCTTCAACAGGGTAAGGGCCAATGAATCGAGGCTGGAACTTTCTATTCCCCTTTAATCGTAGGTGCTTGGTATTTAACCAAACCTCACTTCCAATTTCCAACTGTGGGAAATCTCTCCTCTTCCTGTCTGCATACCCCTTATACTTAATCTTTGCCTGCTCCAAATTTTGTGATGCAGAATCATGTACTTGACACAGATGAGTCACCAAATCCTGGACTGCTGGTACTGGAAGTGAAACATCCAGCATGGAGAAATTCGGGTGTTTTCCATAGTTCAAATAGAACGGTGAATAACCCGTGGACACATTTGTGGCATTGTTATGAGCAAATTCTGCAGCCCACAAATAGTCCAGCCATTCCCCACCCTGTTTTAAGGTGAATAACCTCAAGTACTGTTCTACCTCCTGATTCACTCGTTCAGTCTGTCCGTCCGTTTCCGGATGGAAACTGGTGGAGAATCGTGTCTCAGTTCCAAGAGCCTTCATAAAAACCCTCCAGAAATGAGACACGAACTGGGAGCCGCGATCTGAAATGACAATCTTAGGGATGCCATGTAACCGCACAACCTGCACACTAAAATGAGTAGCTAGCTGTTTGGCCGTTGGAATTCCCTTCATGGCTACAAAGTGCGTCATCTTGGTGTATGCATCTACAACTACTAGGATGGTATTGTAACCTTGACAGGAAGGAAGTTCTGTAATTAAATCTAAAGTGATTGTGTGCCAAGGATAAGGAGGAGTGGGTAAAGGCTGTAACAAACCTTTAGGTGCCTGTCGTTCTGACTTTCCCTGTGCACATATCTCACAAGTTTTCACGTATTGCTCTATGTCCTTATTCATGTGTGGCCACCAATAACTTCGTTTCACCAAATCCATAGTCTTCAGCTCCCCTTTATGTCCAGCCAGTAGATGATCGTGACATTCTTTCATGACCTGGTTTTGCAATTCGGATGTTGGTACATACAAGGCTCCCGAGTGGTAAGGTAGCCCATTTAATATTTCTCTGCCACCTTCTTGCTGAGTCCACTCTAACATATCCTCTGGAGACAAGACTCGAATTATCTGTTCCTTCACACTCAGAGTTTCCACAACACTTATTATCTTGGAATCAGGTATAATCGCTTGTGTCTTAATTTGGTTCTTTTCTTCTCCTGTTCCCATCCGGGACAAGGCATCCGCTTTGCCATTCTGCGCCCCTGGTCTGAATGTGATGACAAAGTCATAATCAGCGAAATATAACGACCAACGAAGTTGCCTTGGAGTTAAAGTCCGAGCGGACTTCAAAAACTTTAGATTTCGATGATCCGTGAATACTGTAACCACATGATGAGCACCCATCAAGTAGTGTCTCCATTCCTTGAAGGCGTCCTTGATTGCCAGCAGTTCCTTTTCAGTGATTGTGTAATTGACTTCCGCAGGCGACAACTTTCTAGATCTATAGGCCACTGGATGTAATTGGCCCGTCTTCTTATTTCGCTGAGAAAGTACTCCTCCAACCGCCAGATCTGAGGCGTCCGTTTCCACATAAAACGGCTCGGATGGATCCGCATGAAGAAGGATGGGAGCTGATGTGAATTCTTCCTTCAGACCTTTGAATGCTGACTCCGCCTCTTCGGTCCACTGAAACTGCACCCCTTTTTTCAATAGACTTGTAAGGGGAAGAATTCGCCGAGAAAATTCACTGATAAATCTTCGATAAAAGTTGGCAAAGCCAATGAAGGCTTGCACTTCTTTCACACTGGTTGGAGATTTCCACTCCAAAACTGCTTGAATCTTCCGTTTATCCATGAGTATTCCAGCTGGTGAGATCACGAACCCCCGGAATTCTACTTCAGTGACATCAAAGGCACATTTCTCCAACTTGACAAACAACTTGTTCTCTCTCAATTTTTGTAAAATTCTTCTTACATGACCCTGATGTTCCTGTGTGTTTGCAGAGTAGATCAAAATATCGTCAATGTACACGATAGCGCATTGGTCTATGAACTCACTGAGAACATCATTAATAAAGTGCTGGAACGCAGCTGGGGCGTTGCATAGGCCGTAGGGCATCACTTGGTATTCAAATAATCCGAATCGAGTCCTAAAGGCGGTCTTCCACTCATCACCAGCTCTTACTCGAATGAGATGATAGGCCCCTCTCAAATCCAATTTGGTAAATATTTGAGCCCCTTTCACTTGATCTAATAAAACTGAGATGAGAGGAAGGGGATACCTGTTCTTCTTAGTGATCCGATTGATGGCGCGGTAGTCTATGCAAGTTCGTAACTCGCCCTCTTCCTTTTTCGGCACGAAAAACAAAGGCGAGGATACTGGAGATTGGGAAGGACGGATAAATCCGTTCGACAAGTACTTGTGTATATATTCCTTTAAATGTTCATGCTCCTTTTCCGTTAAGGCATAAACTCTGCTACATGGCATATTCGCTCCTGGTTCAAGGTCTATTTTACAATCATACACCCGATGAGGTGGTAATTGTTCAGCTTCCTGCTCGTCAAATACATCTTCAAAATCTTGATATTGCGATGGAATGGACTGTGTGTTGATCACACACACAACTGCATTCGCAGAACACAGGGCTTGAGCTGGATTTTCCTGGTCTTTTTCCTTCTGGTTTCCAAAACAATAATGCTTGCAATAGTCCGAAGACATTTCTATAGTTCTTGCCGCCCAATCTACAGTCGGATTATGCTCCGTGAGCCAAGGAAGTCCTAGGATTAGCTGGAACTGTGGCGCGTCTATTAGGTTAAACTGGATTTCTTCTTGATGTCCATCTTCCTTTACCAACTGCACCAGTTCAGTATGACTGACTATGGGTCCTGAGGATAGGTTTGTCCCGTCGATGGCTCTAACTGGTTCACTCTTATCTTTTAATATTGCTCTCAACCCTATCTTGGTCGCAAATCGTTGGTCACAAAAATTTCCGGTCGCCCCAGAATCCACCATCACCATCACTCTCTCTCGAACTTCTTGACGGAACTTTATGGTCATTGATAACACAAGGTGAGGGGACGATGATTGCAGAGTATTGGCCAGTTGGTGCTCTTGTGGAGTTGAATCTTGACTCGCATCCACCTGTACAACTCCTTCTACAGGTGGTGCAACTAGTTTTCCTTCGGCCGGTATGTTCCTTTAGGCTTCTTTGGACAATTCCTTACAAAATGTCCGCTCGAACCACAATACATACACAAATTATTGGCTCGTCTCTTCTCTTTTTCCTCTTTAGTAAGCGGACCTCTTATTGCCCCTATCTGCATTGGTTCTTGGCCATTGGTTCCTTCTGCAACCTTTCCAACTTCAGGCTTGGCTCTGTCAAATCGAGGCACTGTGCTTCGAAATTCTCGTCTTCTCTCTCCTCGTCGTTCCCCCTGCCGGAAATCTAACTCGAGAACCAAATCTACGAGGGCCGATATCTCTGTTGGCCGATTGGGAATTTGCGCCAATCCATCTTTGAGTTCATCTCGTAGACCTCGATAAAAAATTGCTGTCCTCTTATTTTCCGGCCAATCAGTTTCCATTACCAACTTATTAAATTGGGCCAAGTACGCCACCAAGTCTCTGTTTCCCTGCTTTAGTTCCAGAAGCTCATTATCTACAGCCTGGGAAATTCGCCTTCGATCAAATATGCGCAAAAATTCCTTCTTAAATTCGTCATAATTCTGCAGGAGAGGGTCGTCTCGAGAAACGATGGGCATTGACCAAGCGGCAGCGTCTCCACTCAGGTATGATAAAACGAAGGCCACTTTGGATTGTGCATCGGGAAAGACAGAAGGACGACACATGAAGTGTAAGGTGCATTGGGAAATAAACACTTGTGCCTTCTGTGGATCCCCACTAAATCTCTCTGGTGCTGCCAAGGGAATGACTGGGGACAATGAGTGTATCACCTGCGTAGTTAACCTAGTTGTTTCTCCAGTAGACGTGGTGGGAATTTCTCTATTTCCTGAAAGTGGTTGTCTCATTCTTTGTGCTAACTCTGCCGTCTCTTTCCTAGCATTTATCACCTCTTGCCTCAGACCTTGATTCTCCTCTCTAACCGCCACTAATTCCTTTTGTATGGAATCTAATACCGTCCCTAAGGTCTGCAAATTAACCCCTTCAACCATTCTGTTCGGGTGCAAATTTACAACGTGGGCACTTCACTCTGTCAGGGTCCACGAATTCCAATTCTTGTCGACTTGCACAGGAACAGATGATGCTAACTTTCCGACTCCCTCTCACCAATAACCCGGAGTCAGAGTGTAATCATAACTCCAGGCAATCAGAGAAAGGGAAGGGGAAAAGTGGAGAAAATAACCATAAGAAAGTAAAGCACAGAAGAGACTGGTCCTGGTTCCTCGATACTCTAGCGAATCCTCCTCAGGCTTTTAGTCTGCCCAGCAAGATTTCTGTGAATACTAAACACATATAGAAAACTATGAGAACCTTTAACAATACCCTACACTCCCTATTCCCTCACTGACTTTTGACATACCCAAGGAACTGTGTAGACCTGCTTCTCTTCTATTTCTCTGAGAGTTGTTCTTAATCTGGACTGCTCTTAGTGTTTCATCTCACTGTAACGAAATCAATATTCTTATTAGCTCTCCCTCTAATTTCTTTCTAGTCTGTAAATAGGAAATTGGCGTTTTAACCTACCACTATTTGCAACTCCTTGACCTTTAATCTTTCTCTTATTTGTGTTGTAGGAATTACCTCTTCTGTCTTGTTCTCTATAATTCAAATGCTTGGAATTCTGTTCTAACTCTAAATTCTTTTTCTTCAGATATCTCTGCCCTTTCTGCTGAAGTGATACTTTTCACAACATCCAGGTAAGCGTCTCATATCTTCTTATTTTCTGTGGTTCACGAACATGCTACTGAATATAACAACTTTTCTCTTGTAAGTTCAAATGTTCGTACTGCTGTTTAACTATGGAGTACTCTTAACAGTTAAATCAAATATCTCTCATTCACACGTAAGCTGTACAGTTTCTTAGTTTTTTCTATGACTTAGCTCTTGAAGTTCTGCTCCCTTCAGGCTCGCAGGCTCCTTAACGTCGCTGGGAAAGCGGAGGTTCACTCGCGCCGTTTCACTAATGTTCCGCTGGCAATGCGCAAGATGACACAGCATCGGAGACTCTCTGTCACGTCTTTTCTGACAGAAAGTTCTTCTTATTTCTCGACGTAAAACGCTAACAGGGTGATAGCGTAATGTATTTCCTTCCTACTATGACTGCTCTAATACTCTGAACTCTAAAACAGAACACTTACTATAGTTTCCTGTAACTCGCTAAAATACCTCAACTGACTCGGGCAAGATACGCGGTGAAGTGCGCAGCCTTGATAGAGCGCGCGCCTCACCTGCACTCTGCTCTAGAACGCCCAAGACACTAGACTGCTAACTTCCCTGATCCTTCCGCCATCTTGGAATTTCGTAAATTCCATGCGTCAGACCAGGAAGTGATCGGGCTCCAATTCTGTTTTCGTGATGTTAGGACCCTTGCTGACCTTGTGTTAGGGAGAATCCTGACACATCCAGACCATAAGACAGAAGGGTAGACCACAGTTTGGACCTATTTACCAGGTCAAATGCGGACGATAAGTCCATAAATGCTAAGTAAATAGGCGATCCCCTAGCTATATTATATTTGCTAATTATAAGGTTTAAGTTCAGGCATTGTTCATTAGTCCCGAGCTTACTTCTAAAACCCATTTGGCAACGGTCCAGCACCCCCATTTCCTCAGCCCAATCGTTCACTCTATTATACAGTACCCGGCCCAAAATTTTCAAGGTGTTATCCAGAAGCGAGATGGGCCTATAGTTTACAGGGTCAGATCTTTCGCCCTTTTTATAAATAGGCACTATTATGCTTGTGGACCAAGTATCAGGGATTGGCACCAGCGGGAAGCTATTAAAAACGTTTACAAGGATTGGTCCCCAAAATTCCGGCTTATATTTAATTATATCTATTGGGAAGCCGTCAGGCCCAGGCGCCTTGTTACCAAGGCTCTGATTAATAGCCGCGGTGACCTCCCCCATAGTAATGTTAGTGGTTGCAGATATCCGGGGCTATAATCTTCTATGGTAGTGCCCGTATTTGCATATATTGTAGACAAATGTTGTTCCCACTGCTGGCTGGAAATGGTGCAACTTATTGGGGATAACTGCTTACCCATATCCTGCATCGTTCTTACAGCAGGCCAGAAAGCAGCACCATTCCCCACAGCAGCGGAGACAGTTAATTCCTCCCAGTGCTCTGTCAATATAGCAGCCTTCCTTGCCCCCATGGCTGTTTTATAATTTTGTCTAGCAGACCGTACCTCTGTTTGACATCTGAGTTCAGAGTTTAGCGCCCTACGGAGAGCCTTATTTGCTGCTGAACAGCGACTGTCGAACCACCTTGGCTCATGATTAATCCTTTTGTTTGGGACACTTAAAAGGGTCTTTATGATATTGCAGAGATTAACAAAATCTTTAACTATCCTCTGATGATTCCCATCAGAGAGTAAACAGGAATCAACTATGAGTCGATGGTTGCTTGTAATTGCGTTCATAATGCAACCACTGTCCACCCCCCTCCATTTCAACCTTAAATTATTAGATGAGGGCACGATATCCCTGGCTCCAGGGGTGCAAACAAAGGCATTGAGGGATCATAATCTAATGGTCACCTCCAAGGCATTATGATCTCCAAAGGCGGGTTCTAAAACTCTAGCCATAGTGACTCTATCTATTAATTCTGCTGACATAAAAATATAGTCCACTGTACTGGAAAAATCTCTGCCTCTGAAAGTTGGGATGTACGTAGATACACTAGTCTTGCTTACATCCATTATATCCATTAAGATATGTTCATTAATAAAACTTTCTAGTTCCTTTCCCCGTTTAGTGGCCCTATCCATTTGTGTGTTGCCCTCTTTGGCGTTGGGAAACTTCGCGTTAAAATCCCCAGCTAAAATAATCCTATTGCTCGCACAGTTATTAGAAGATTCAGCTATTTTTGATAGGCTTCCAAATAATTCTATATAATTCTTAATCGGAATGGAATGGAAATCATTATTATAGAAATTAATCAGGTAATAAGGAAACCTATGTGTGAACTCAATTATTTGAATATTTGGACTTTTGGTGGGTATTAATTTAATAGACCCCCCGATAGTTCTACGTCATGTTTTTAACTGTCATTTTAATTTGGTTGTGTTGTTACACGTACCACACGCATTGTTCTCAGGCGGAGGCAGCTGTTTTTCAGAGAAACCAGTTTCTAGAATAGGAGACTGGTTGTTGTGGCTTTCTGTGAGCTAATCTACGGCCCATGGCATGCCTGTGGTCTCTCTCCGCATTGCTTACCAAGCCAGTATCTTACATGGGTGACTAGACGGTAGTATGACGAGGTGTAGGGCAGATTCAATGTCACTCAGTTATCTTGCTAGACAGCATTTTATGCCTTCAGTCAGGTAATTAGGTGGTGATACATAATTTGTAATGAGATCATTATCATTGAAGAAATCTAGGATCGGAATGGTGAAACTTCATCCTGCTGGGAACAAGGGGCTAAAGCAAAGAAGCATAGGACCAGGAGAATTGTATGAGACAAGGGAGTTAAAAGATGAAGCATTCTGGGTTCAGAACAGCTTAGGAAAACTGGAAACGGGAAGGACTAGATACAAAGAATTACAGTAATCAAGCTGACAATGAACAACTGCTTGCACTACAATTTGATGGGATGAGAGTGGCAGATAAAGCACAATTTTAAAAAGTAGATGTACGTGATGAAAACAGAGGAGAAGGCCTTTGTAATCAGAGAGGCAAAATAAAGAACCGTTCGAAATAGAAACTCACATTTCTAACTAAACTGACAGGGGTTGTGGCTGGAGTGACCTCAGAAGGGAATCCAATTAGACACACAGAATGACGTTTTCAGTGTAGTGTGACACTTTCAATCTAAAACTTCAGAGAGATGAAAAGTAACTTAAGATTGTGTTGACGGTCAGAGGAATCAATGTAGATAAGGATTTGTGTATCATTAGGATACATCCTGAATGAGAAGCCATAGAAACGAATGAGAGTAGCCATCAGAGTAACATGCACATTAAACAGAGTAGCACCAAGGGAAGAGCTCTGAGGGAAACCATGAGGAAGAGTCACACAGGAAGACTTTGAAGGAGGAAGAAGACTGTCTTGAGGCTAGTTGTTCAGATAAGAAGCAATCCAAAAAACCTGGCAGCAGTGCCACCCTGATCCACAATTGGTCAAGAACAGCAAAGAGAGCACATTTGTTGCTATGAAGAAGGTGAAAACCAGGCTGATGAGAATTGAGAATGAGGTTGTTTTCCAGAAAAAGACTGTTGACGATTAATTTCTTGCTCAAAAACTTTAATGTTAAGGTAAGAAGCTAAATGGGGTAAAACAAAATTCCAAGAATAGCAGGATCAGTCAATCAATCAATAAAGACTTTATTTTGGTTTTTGCACAAACCATAAAAGTACATATACATTGATAAACAATTTAAAGACACATTAATTGTGAACACATATCAGATAAAGTGCCAGAAGTGCAAAAGTACGGTATCATCCTTTCAGTGGGGAAAAAAGGACTGATACATTCATCACAAAAAAACATTACTTATCCATACAATTTCTCAGCCTAACAGTCAATTTTAAAAATTCAATAATATGGGGAATACTGTCATTGTGCAAAAGTTGTAAGTACATTAAAGCCGGTCTGATCTGAGTAAAATTGAGATTTTTTAAAAGGGTTACCAGATAGCGCTTGCGTGGGTATTCATAAAATCTGCATAAAAATATAAAATGCAGCATATCCTGCGGAGACTTTCCTTCGCAGCCGCAGGGTGCTGCCAGTTTATTAAAAACATCAGTTTTTGGCCTAATCAGCAGATGATGAAAGAGGTTAAACCTGAACCTTGTTAACAGGAACTTTTCATGAGAGGTCAGTGAGCCCAATATGTACGGCTCTACAGTTTCACACGTTTTCAGCATGACAAATTTTCTCACACTTTGTTTCTGGAGCTCCACTTCTTCTCTCTGGTTCTTCCTATCCAGAAGGAAGTCCAGTTTAATTACCTCCAGATCCCCCTTTACAATCTGACTTGGGTGTTCAAACAGTTCCAAACGACCAAGCCTAGCAAAGCTAGATTTCACATATTTTATCCAAGGAGAACCCATCGCTTTATCCTGAATCATATAGTCCCTCACAATCAGATGTGTCAGTGGTATGTCCTGGTTCAACCACAGTTTTAACCAACAGGTCAACGGGCGTTAGGAGAAAATGTCACTTAAGTATTGCGTCCCTAACTCTTCGTGTACTGAGAGATTAGGCGTACCTGCAGGAGCGCACAGGATACGCTTCAGAAAAAAGTTTTCAACAATCTATAGCTGCTCACCGGCAACATACCCCCAAATTTCACTGCCATATGTAGCAGTTGCCACCGATTTTGCATTATACAGTTTCAACATGGCACTGGTAGGTTTTTTCCCCAGTTTCGATGCAAAATTAAAAATGGAGGCATTAACCCTGACCAATTCCCCCTTCTTTTTTGCAAGATGAGGACCCCAGTTAAGTTTGGAATCAAAAAGGACCCCAAGATACGGGAATGTTTTTGATATGGGAATTACTACATCATCAATTTTAAATAAAAAGTTCCTTCTTGGTTGTTGGCCAACTTGCATGACAAATTATTTCGAATTATTGACCATAAGGTCTCTATCCGTCATGAACAGTTTAAATGCATTTAATAAAGCTTGAAGACCCCTCTCAGTTCTAGAAATTAAAACCGCATCATCTGCGTATAAAGGTACAGGAATTCCCCGCCTGCCGACTCTAGGGCAATCAGCCGGTACATTCTGCAACACACTATCTAGGTCTTTAATATAAAAATTAAAAAGAAAGGGGGCCAAGATACAACCTTGGCGAACACCCTTTCTGATGTCAAAATTATTTGTTGTACTCAGATCTTGGGAATATCTCACATTTGCTCTAGTATTACTATGTAAATAAACAAGAAAATTGACAATTCCACTATATACACCCTTCACCCTCATGGACTGCCAGAGCTTTCCCCTGTTTACACAGTCAAAAGCTGAGGACAAGTCCATGAAGGCGAGGTGGATGGTGCCCCTTTGAGCCACAGTGTACTTGTTTAATATTAGAAACAGGTTAAGGCACTGCGTTACTCCTGAGCGGCCACTGCAAAAACATACTGCGAGATGGACATAATAATATTTTCCAACGCCCAGTCAGAGAGTCTCTGCAGTATGATTCTTCCTACGATTTTAACCATGGAGTCTATTAACGAAATAGGCCTATAACCGTGTGGGCTGCCTTTGTCCCCCTTCTTAAAGACCGGGACAATAGTAGAGACACCCCATGATTGTGGACAGCCATATTTCACCGCAGCATTAAAGACAGACTCTAATATAGGTGCCCAAAAACTTGGCTCAGACTTGAATAAGTCTGGAGGAATCCCATCGGGACCGGGAGCTTTCCCGGCTGTTAGTCCCTCAATACCCTCAATAACCTCCCCTCTATCAAAACTAATCATTTGACCATGATCACAAGGGGCAGGGATGGGCATTTCATCCCTCAAACAGCAATGTAATTGCTTAAAGTGTACTTCCCATTCCTCCTTTGATATGTAACATTCCAGATCGTCACCCGGTACCTGGACCAGGAAGGGTTTCTTCATTACCGCCCAAAATCTGGAGCTACACCGCAAAGTAGTAGGATCAAGAATCTCTCTCCATGCCTCCTCTCTTAGGAATTTCTTATGTTTGGCAATAGTAGATTTGTAATCTTTACGGCACAATTGAACTGTCGCCTTTATTCTTGGTTTAGCTGCTAGTGCCAACCTTGGATTTCTAGCTGCTTTAGAGCAATCTCGGTTGAACCACTTTGGTCCCACACTCTCTAAATTCTTTGCTGGAACCGACAACAGCTGTGTCACCTTATCCGATAAACTTTGGAAGGCTTCAAGAACCTTCCTCGGCTGTGTCCCTTCTTGCATGCAAACCATGATTTCATCTGTGCAGATGGTTTTAATGTCTATCTACAACAAGTCTGGGGTGATCTTAGACCATCTAAGACGATGTCTCCCATCAGTTGTGCTCACCCTACCGGAGATAAGATTTGGGCCTTCATTAGCTATCCAGGGACCCCTCAAATGAACAGTGAGCGGGTTGTGATCACTGAATTCACTGTCTTCGATAGCAAAAGAATCCACAAAGGACTGCATTGAGGATGTTAATAATACATAATCAATAAAAGATCCCCTTCCATGCCCCTTGAAAGTCGGGATCTCAAAACACTTGGTAGGATCCATCAGTGTCATAGTCAGCGATAGATCCAAAACATTCAATAGGTCATTAAAAAGTTCCCCCTCTGTTGTATGTTCCAAATGCATACCCTCGGAACGTGAACAATGCAAATCCGAGATACTTTTCAGAAGGGGATCACCACAAGGGTGAACATTAAAATCACCCATGATCATAAGATTATGGATGCAATCCCTCATTGAATTACTAATGAAAACATTCAGTACTGATATCTGACTAATAGCTGAGCATAAGTTGACAGCATTATAAAAATTGACCATACCAGCCATACAGTTTTCTCCCGTTAAAATTAAACCAATAATACCAGAATTGCTTGTTAAGACTCTGCGAATTTTACAAGATAACGCAACAGAAATTAACGTAACTATTCCCCCCTTTGGTCTTCCCCTAGTTGTTGCTATTGCAAGGACAGAAAATGCCTTGTACCCTTCAAGAAAATGGTCACATTCAACTGACCAAGTCTCCTGCAGACAGATAATCTGAAACTGCTTGATATACTTAGTCCAATTGCAATCCTCCACCTTAGCACCCAGACCAGCAATGTTCCAAGAAATTACATTGTTTCCACTCAATTTTGCCCGTGTGGTTTCCATATGTCCCACTTCAGCCAATGTCTCTATTTCCTGTCCCTCAGATTCCTCGCGCCAATCGCACGCCTCCAGGCCTGAGAGTAAATCAATGCTATTCTGCGTTACAACATTGAACCCATTCATACAATGGCTATCAACATTATACAGATATGCTGCTTCAGGGACCGGAGGCTGAATAGGAATAAATGGTCTAATTTTCCTAGGATTAGGAGGGGCTTTGATTAAATGGGTATAGAAGTAACCAAGTGGGCGTACACATACACTGTTCACATTGTAAACTAAGGAGGCTGCTCTTAATAAAACTGTTGCCACGTGTTGGGGATGTTTAAAGTTGACAATAATACAATCCCCACTAGATGTTTTTCTGGACGGGCCAATCCAGTTCACCCTTCTAGTTGACAAAATTTGATCAGACTATATGATTGGAAAACCACATTGGTTATTCAACCATTATACCGTTTTGTTTTTTAAAGATTCATGGGACTCCTCATAGGGCTGAGCAAATTGACAATCAATGGGCGGGACATTTGTTAGGACAGCCACATAAGGTGCACAGTCAGGAGGAAGGTTGATGTAGCGACTTTTCTTTACTTGTCTGATATCCGGGATACCCTCTGGAGCTACTATAGCCTGTTTATTCTGACTGATTGGAGGTATAAGATCAAGTAGGGCAGTTTCAATTACAGTTATTTGCTGGCTAGTTTGCTGTGAGTTCATTCTACCAGTACCCTGCCCATCTCCATTATGGCCCTTGTCCACAGCCTTAAGTCTTACGGCTGAGACCGAGGCCAGGTGTGTTGCTAACAGTCCACCTAGTCTATTAACTTCTAGGGCCACAGTATCCAATTTGGATGTCAGGGGTTTCATTAACTCTTCTATCTTTGCCTCTAATTTTGCTCTAAAGGTGCTAATCAATAGGGCAAATTGCTCCGGATTTATATTTATGGCAGCTACATTTTTACCTTCATGTAAATCAGTTCCACTAGCATGGCTATTTGGAACTGATTGCACTATTTCTACTCTTTTTTTACCATTCTTCCCCCCGCGTTTAGTCTGTGACTTTCTGTAGGATATCACTGGTCTAGGGGTAGGCAATGGCTGTTCTAATGCCTCAATAGATATATCGGATACATTTTCCTGGAACTCGGCATGGACCTGGGCTTCAGCCACTCTGACAACCCCATTGCCCACATCAGGGATATCAATTATAGCTGAATTTGCAACTGGGGACGGCATATCTTCGTCTGGCACCAGATGACTCCCTCGACCTAGTGAGGCCCTACGTTCACTATTAATTTGAGTCACCTTTTTTACCAGATAATTGTCCATAGTACCCAACCCGGATACGGTCTTATCAGTTTTGGATTTAGACATCGCCCGGAATTAGGGAAAAGAGAACAGACTTCAAATGCACCTTATCCTGATAACAAAAATAAAAGTCTCACTTGGGTGTATAGTTCCTTGGATGCAGGACCAAAGTTCGTTGCCCAGCCCAGCCTCCTCTGGCCTCTGAGGGCCTAAGAGGGCGATGCGGGGCCCGGCTGTTTAAATGCGCCTCCAGGCGCTGTTATGGGGTCAGAGGACGCGCCGCCGCTTGGCCTGCCGGGAACTGTAGTCCCGGGGCAGCGGCGCGAGTAGTTCTGCCACAGGTGACTCTTGGCGTTGTCGGGCCTTCTCTCCTGCTGGTCCAGAGATGCTGCTGCTGAGCCCGGTGTCTGACCTCGTCCGGCAAAACCAGGTAAGAGGCCAAAGTTATTTTAATAGGGGTACAAAACAGAGCTTGTGAATTTTATTTTCCACAAAGTGGCATAGGAAGTTTACTGCGGGCCCTAATGTAAGAAAGGAAAATGGCTCCTCTGTAGACCTCTTGGGTAATATTAGACAGTTATGATTAGGGCCCAATGGGCCCTCTTTAGCTCGGGCCCCAAAGCTACCTAGGTGCTAGACCTATAATACCTACGCCCCTGGTTGCACAAACCTCTAAATGCATCCATTGTGACAACTTAATTTGTTTATTCAATGGATCCTATATCTTGTATTGCTACAAACATTTAGTGAATTGGAGTCAATATTTCCTTCAGAAGTGGAATATAAGTTTGTGCCCGCTAAGGTGAAAAAGAACCCTGCAAAAAGTGAAGAATAAGGGATCAAGGATCACTCCTGGCATCAAGAATAGACATGTGACCCAATACTAAGACAGCTTCATGGCTCCCACCAAAATGCAATTTAAAGGTCTGTTGTCCTTCAATCAAATCCTAAATGCTATTATCATGAAGCAACTGTTATGTGAACAAAGAAATTTATGTCCAGCAACTGATGTACTAATCCTTTGCAGACCAAAATAAACATTGAGCGAGTTTTCAGAAGCACGTGCATGCCAATGAGTCCGGATTCCGTCAGCAACATCTAATGAATAGCTGGTAATGTATGATTGAAACCTGCGAGGCAGTAAAATTAGAGCTTCTGTACTACATTGACATTCAGAGTATGCCATCATTGCAGCTGCATGATGTGAATGGATCTCGGGGGCAGCATTCATCATTCCAGTGGAAAGGTGTGCTCTTCCGCAACATACAAAGACAAGTCTCAAAAAGTGGAAGCTATCCTTCAGTGATAGATTCCAATTTGTTGAAGGATGCCATCCCCTTCTGGATGTCAGCACCTGAAGAATGGTTTACAGTTGCAATTGAGGTCTAAAACCAATGATACATATTCTGAAGTCCAGAGTAACAGTGGTGTTGTTTCAGGTGCCTCTTCAAGTGCTTAATTTGAGTCAGTGGTTTACCTTCTAGGCACCAGCACCTAATTGTTAACACCTGCGCTTGAGACTGCATGCCACAAGGTGGCACTGACCATAACACAAATAACGATTAATTCAATTTACATTGAAAAAAATGACTATTATCTGCAGCCCAACCATTCTTGAGAGCCTGAAATCGTTTGAACTCTCACACTTGTCGGAGTGTGATGTTCAGTAGCTGTGTAGTTACCATCATTGGCAACACGGCAGAGGCATTCTTTGGTGGTGCAAGCTGCAATGGCCATGTTATGTTATGTTATGTTATGTTAATAAGACTTCTATAGCGCACAGCTTCCCCAGCAAAGGGGCGTCCCGGCGCTTAGGACAGGCAGAAGAGAGATCCCTAGAGAGCACTGGGACTTATTTTTGTTTTTTACTAATTAAGCGCCGGTCTTCATTTTTAGTCCCATGGCACTGAGGACATTGTATCTCAATCTTGCTTCATGATGTTGTACTCCGTTGATTCAACAGGCCCACGTCTTCATCTACCTTCCTTAGACACACTATGATCCGTTTTATATGCTAGACTAGGTAGAATAATACTGTCCTCTGTTTGGGCCTTAAACGATGGAAAGATAGACTTAGTAAAGATTCTTGGGGCATATTATCAAGGAGGTTTATCTCCGCTTTTTTGGCTTTAAAAGCCAAGAAAGCGGAGATAAAATTATCTCCCTATTACCAAGCTGTCGCTAACACCAGTTAGCGACAGCTAATAGGAGATAGCGACCATCTTGGGCCCCGCTTTGCATGTCAGTGATATTTATCACTAATGACATGCAAAGTGGGCGTGCCAAGATGTTAGCGACTGGAAGCAGTCGCTAACATCGCTATCTCCTATTACCAACTTTTGGAGATATTCGCGCTAAGCGCAAATATCTCCAAAAGCTAACACCTGCCCTGAGCAGTTCTTAGCCATGTTAACCAATGGGAGGTGGATAACATGGCTAAGAGCATTTGCTCGATAATGCATGAATATCGCTGACTTTTCAGCGATATTCATGCATTGCGGCCGTTTTTTATCGCATTTGCGATAAACCTTGCTAATAGCAAGGTTTATCTGCGATAAAAATCGCCGATGTGTGGGGATAATGTTTGTCTCTAAACAAGTTAGAGACAAAAATTATCTCTATTGGTTGGTAATATGCCCCCTTGTTCCTCCCTTAAATCCTTTCAGAAAGTCTCTCTAAACATCCATTTCTACCACCTACAATATTAGTATTACCTTCTCTCTCTTGTCTGATCGCCCAATCAAAAAAATGAATACCAGAAGGTTATAAGTTTATAAGAAAACACAGGTCACACATATCTTGCACTAAGATATACCAAAACAGTGCAAGGACGTTATACAGTCTATGTAGAAGTGACATTAAAGAATAAGAGATGAAACCAATGACTTTGGGGCCATATATGATATTTCCCAAAACTGTAATATTGAAATATTATTTTATAGTTGCAGTATCAGAGTTTCGAAATACAATTGGGAGAAAAATGACAATCAATCTTGTAGCTGATCCTCATATGTGCCAGATACTCTCGTCTATCAGGACTTCTCTTTATGTGTAGAACCCCGATTCGATGCACGTGACTGCCGATTAGCACACTTATCTATGGCATAGAAAGGATTGCTAAGCAGCACAAACAGCAGCATCAATAACCCTTTAGAGGGAGGGATTTTTCCCACCAAAGGTTGACTTGTGTACATCATGGAGTCATGAAGCGTGAATCTCCTGGTGATCTATGAAAGTGAGCACAATAGGGCGGAAAAGTGAAAACACCCCAAGTATCGCAGACAATGCTGTCATAGTGGCACAATCTGGTTTGACATGGATACTGGCACCGGATGAAAAGAGGAGCAAACAAATCGCCAAAGGTACTTGCCTTGAGTACAAAATTTACCCAAGAACCACTCGCTCAACTTTGCACCATGGGAGAATGCTACATCGTGTTAGCTGTCATGCAAGCACGGCATTTTAACGCAAGCATAACTGATGTAATTGACCTTCAATACATGGCAAATGTGATGCTGCACAAGTGCTTCCTGTTTGCTCATCCAACGCTGCAGTATTCCACCCAACCTCGCGCTCCACAAATCCTGCAGCGAGAAAGGCTCAACTTTTGTGCCGCCATGTTGTAGTCGAACCTCTGGGCTGATATTCCAATAACACATATTTAGACCTGTCGCAGACATTGGGCCTCATTTATGAGGCCTTGCGTCAGTTTTGAGCTTCCGATGCGTCACTTTTTGTGACGCATCGGCGGTGTAAAACATGCCTCCTGTTGCGCACTATTTACAAAGTGACGCATCTAAGCAGATGCGTCACTTTGTAAACCCCCTGCGCTACATTATACCTGCATCAGGTATAAAGTATGCAGGGGGGGCGTTCTCCTGTAAAAAGCCTCGTAGAAGTGACGCAGTGAAATCTATTAGATTTCACTGCGCCACTTATAGGACGCCGTTGCGTCAAAATCTTGCGCCTGCCTCACAGCAGGTGTAAGACTGACGCAGGTACATTTCACATGGGGCTGGCCCCATGTGAAAGGACGCATTGCTGGAGTTGCGTCACTTTTGTGACACACTGACGTATCTGTAACTCCTTGCGACATGATTCGTCATACATTAAATATGACGCATCAGGTATGTCGCAAGGAGTGTGCACTTTGAAGTGACGCATCGCTGCTTTCACGCAGTGATGCGTCATTCTCATAAATGAGGCCCAGTGTGTTTACTGATTTTGAGTGCAAATCGACGATCAATTGAGTTAAATGGCTAGGAAGTAGTCTGCACGTTTCTTCTTCAATGATACCTCACAACGCATGCATTGGCATATCTATGCAATGCAGTGTTAAATGTAATTATTAATGATAGCTGCATAAGGCCATTACGGGCAAGAAGTTGATGCCCCCTGGCAGAAAAAGATGATCATACTTTAGCTACTGGGCTGGTTGCAGAAACATGCACAGCAGGGCACTTATTTACTATTGTTTAAACTTGTATACATAATTTTTCTCATAGGCAGCCTTAAATAATAAAAAGAAAGACGATTCTTCCCTTATGGTTAGGTAAGAGGAGGTTTTATATGCAGGCTTCATAATAATGCAACTTGAATCATACTGGTTTTGTGCTTCTTTCCTTCAGCGGTTTCAAGCCACTTATGCATAAATACTTTATTAAAGAAACCCATCTTTCTATAGACATGGCACTTTAATGGCAAAATGCACTCAAGTGGAATCTTTGCAATACACACAGTCAATTGGCTTTATTCTGTCCTGCAACCTAGCTCATAAGTATAGCAAAAAATTGTTTTAAAAGCAAAAACGCCCAGCTACTTTCGGAGTTAAATTATTCTCTGCGATGTTCTTGTAAATGAAAGAATAACCATAAAAGAGACCAATGTTAATGCTGCTGTGTTAAAGGAAGGCTACTGTCAGATTCCTCATAGATGCACAGTGTTGTCGTTCCAGGGAAGCAGCAGGGTACATTTTAATTGTCTACAATAGGCTAAGAGGACACTGCCTTTTAAAATCTTTCACGAATACATTTTCATTAGATCACATTAGTAAAAAACATTTTAGTGTTCTGTTATTTTTATTAAAGAGTTGGTTAACTATGCCGATGTCTCATGAGGTTACATACCGCTAATATTATATTAATTGGAGCATCGAATGTGAGTGTGATTAGGAAGCAAGCATTTGAAATGCAATTTAGTAAATGGCAACTGAGAGCCAACAAGAGTGGTATGAGCTGTACAGATGTAAACACAAAGTATGCCCTTGTCGCTGTGTGACGGTATTTCTAGAAGAATTAAGAAATTCTGTGTACAGAACTTAAAATTATATAAACGAGCATATATAGAAGACGCGATTTTTTTTAATGAAAGTCTGGAAAGAACAAACAAAAATGTTACTTTTGCTATTATGTATGGAGTTTATATTGAGTACACAACAAACCTTTTCTTATCAAATAAAGAACCCCCGTCCCCCCACCTGCCGAAGATGATGAGGGTTCCTGACACTCCCACAGCTTCCCACTATCCATAAGCTGTAGACTTAATGGAGTTCCAAGCAAAACGGGGGGAGGTAGGGCCCTCTGCGATACAGTGGATATAGAAGTCTGAGTTACGCACCTGGCGGCAGATTTACAACCCCCCTGCGCCTCCAGTACGTCACTTTTCGTGACGTACTAGTGGCGCAGGGGGCTCCTGCATTATTTACATGGACAGGAAAAGCCACCCTGCCTGACTTTGTCTCTCCTTGTAAATACGGCCCTTTCACACACAGCACTTTATGTTGAAGGGGCGTTCCATGAGTGTTGCTGTGGGTGTTCCCACGCAACACCCATGGAACAAGACACATCTCCAGATTTACGAGACATCGTGAATCTGGAAATGCCTCTGAATGCTACACCACCCTAGAGGTGGCGTAGCGAGGAGCAACGAGGAGAAATGTTTCTATTTCTCCTTTTTTTTTTCTTATTTCAATGTGTGCTGCATTCTACAGCACGCATTGAAAGAGGAAAATGCCCATAGTGATTGTGTTTCTGCAGGAAGATGCCCCTTCCTGTACAAAAACAATCTCCCCACAACGCAGGCATCCTTGCACCATGGTGCAAGGGTGCCTGCGCCAGCGCATGGTTGCAGTGTGTGCGCCAGCGCAGGGGGAAGCACACAGATGTGACATATTCTTGCAAATATGTCGCATCCCTGTGCTTCGAAAGTGCCGCAGCGTGGCGCAGCCAAAGGACTGGCGGTGCCACGCTGCGGCACTTCCTTGTATATCTGTCCCCTGGTGTTGGGGTACTGAGACTTTAGTGCATACCCAGGACTTTATTATTCAAAGTTGTGAAGTAATCTTTAAATTGGCACACAGACTTCATCTGCATGTCGACTCTGTGACATGCACATAGCAAACATTGGCAAAGCCAGGAGGTCTGGCTTTAGTGTACTAAAGCACACAAAGGCATGCACAAAGTTTCACACAGCATTTTTGCCTTGTTTCTGCTATATTCTGTCTCCTAAGGTTGTGCAATGTCCTTTTATATCCCATTCACCACAGGCTTGAGGAATAAAAATTACGGCAATGACTTTGACTGCACAGAGACCGGTAGATTGCACAGACACACTAACTAGCCACACATGCAAAATTGCCAGTCAATACACCTTTTTATTCTAAATGTCAGTCCTGTTGGTTAGTGTTGTCGAGATATGTTTCTTCTATAAATCGAACTAGTTTATGAAAATATGTGAATGTTGGTCAGGACAAGTGTTTTCTAATAAGAATTCGGGAAAAAACATATCAAAATACATTTGAAAAAATCTTGACCGGATGAACTCTACACACATGGAATTTTGGTAACTATAAGACTGCACGATGATTCCATGGTGTTTTAAGGGGTCCATAGTTGGTATAGATCTGGTATGAACAGCGTGCTCCATTAATTTTTTAGAGGCTTCTCCATACTATAAATGGAGGTTGGGGAGCGCCAAGTTGAAGCAGTACAGAAACGACTGAATTACGTACCCCAACTGGAGAACTTGAAATATGTGCTCTTCTTTTTAGAATGTGCTGTTACTGAAGCTCGCAAGTTAATCAATTCATATTCACTAGAACTGCCCTTTGCTGTTTCTTCTACAATCTATAGAACAACGCCAGTAGACTTATAGATGTTATCCATCTTTGACAATTCCAGTAGCGGTTGGCAGTAGGTGTTTCTGTAGGGCGGTGACGTGGGCACCGGGAGGGGCAGGGTGGAGGATAGTAATGTATGGATTACGGAGTTTTACAGGTAGGTAAATATTTAAAATTAAAACGAATTTCGTTGCGCGCATGCAAAGTCGCATGCAAAAAAGATTGCTGGTACCTGTTTCGACCGCCTACGCAGCCTTAAACCCATCTTGGGCTTCTTCTAGCCTCCCACCCGTCAAGTAATAGTCCAGTCCCTGGTCCTATCCCACCTGGACTATTGTAATGGACTATTGCTTGGAACCAACAAGACAGTCACTAAAAGACTTCAAAGGGCTCAAAACGCAGCTGCCCGCACTCTCTTTGACCTACCTAAACAATGTCGCACCTCACATCTCCTGCGCCGGCTGCATTGGCTGCCCATGAAACAAAGAATTCAATTTAAGACCCTCTGTTTAACCCACAAAAATTTACATGGCCAGGGCCCCCAAATACTGCAGGGACTCTGCACCTTCTACGTTCCCACATGGGCCTTACGCTCTGCAGATCTCCACCTTGCCCGAACCATTAGGGTACGCAAGAGCAGAGCAGGTGGCCGGCCTTATAAGTCCTTGGCCCCAGCTCTATGGAATACCATCCCACTTGAGGCACGCGCCACACAAGACCACTGGCTCTTTCGGAAACAAATTAAAACCTGGCTGTTCGCCTCCATTTAGGGAAGCCGACTCACCGGTTGCCTTAAATTGATCTCATTCCACCATCTACCCGGCTGCGCTCCACCGGCTGGTCTGTCTGCAAGCGCTGGAACGCCCTCTTCCTGGGGCAGGCATGCGCTATACAAGCAAAATTAATATAACATAACTTTTTGAATACATTGCACCCTGCCCGTTTGGCGATCTGGAGTCTACCATAGGAGTGACGTATATGAATTAAAAAGGGAAGTTTGGGCCGGCAAGAGGCTTAACTTGCCAGGTCAAAATGACATGTTAACACTACACACACAGGATACAATGACAGTCCAGAGACACACTTAAAATGCTACTTAAGTGGGTGGCACAATGAGAACTGTTACATAAGTTACAGACGCTGCAGAATGCCGCAGCACGGCTACTGCTGGGCATTCCGAAATATTAATCAACATCTCAAGCATTGGTCCGACTACACTTGCTCCCTATAGGCAAACACATTCAATTTAAAGCACTTTGTATTGCCTTCAGGGCACAACAAGATGTTGGCCGTGACTATCTGATACAGCGTTTTCAAAGGTATACCACAGCACGTTTTTTGCGCACCTCCACCAGTGGATATCTTGTAATCCCCAGACATAAGAAATCTAAATGGGTTGGGAGGGTATTTATTTCATGTACATCAAGGCTGTGGAACTTGTTCCCAACAGAACTAAAACTTAAGGTAAATCTACTAGAATTCAGGAAAAATTGGAAAACCTGAATTTTTAGCAAATAGTCCTAGCACCTTCTAAATATGTTCCTGCTCATACTTTATGGCTTAGCAGCTGGATACCTCAAGGTAATTGCGGTGCTTTGTACATTTTATTTTCATCTCCTTTCTTTACTGCAGGACCACTAGTAGCATTTGATTTACAGAACTTGGGTACATGTAGTACCACTTTTGTAGGGGCGTACAAGTAAATTAAATATGCCAATGGATCTAAGCCAGATTGACCATGTTTAAAGGAGCGAGCAAATTAACTTTAGCACTGGTTAGCAGGGGTGAAGCATGCAGAGTCCTAAGACCAGCTAAAACAAAATCAGTAAAAACAGGAGGCCAGAAGGAAAACAGTTTGGGATTAAAGCCATTCCAAGGGTATCAGGTCCAACATAGACGCAGCACAGTTTACAACAATTGTAGGAAAGTAGCCTATTCAAAGCTGGGGGTATTCGCCTTCAGCTACTAACAATACCACAATCACTAATAGGTTGAGCCAAGTCTCAATAAATTCATTCTTGCTCAGCCCTTGGTAACTTGGCAAATGAGAAGTCAAGCATATTTTAGACTAGTATGTATATAACATTTAATATCACCAAAACAGTAAATAAGTAAATTACACAACACAATAAAAATCCGGGACCAAATTATATGAAAAGAGGATATTTTTATCTGTACAATGATTCCACAACAACAAACTTTCAATGTAGGGAACAAGAGATGTGAATTTGTAAAGATTAAATAAAAAAATGTGCATTCCAGTACTAAAAAAGCTTAAAGCAATAATGACATCTGACAGCTGGTTGTTCACACTGAACAGGGACAAAGTGATGTTTTAGGCTGACTGCAATGAAGTGCAGGCCAGAGTGCTAGTTTACCTTTGCATTTAGTGTTTTTCTTGGAGCTTTTCTCTCATTGACGAGCTCATCTGTGGGTCCTCTGCTTCTCTAATCCGAAATTCGATTTGTATACGACAGCCTGCTGTAGCACCATCCCTTGTTGAGTCCGTGGATGTCTTTTTCCTCTGCGTCAACAGCAAGAAGCTCCAGAGCTTTCAGTGGGACAAACCAGAGCGGTCGGGCTGAATAAGGAGTCAAGGACTGTGGCTTGACTCTTGATGTTGAGCCGGTCTCCTCCTGGAGCCTTTCTGCAAAACTTTGCAAAACTTTTCTTTAAGTGCAGATCTGTTAGTTTCTAGGTTCCTTTGAGGAAAAAAGGTGTACACTGTCCTAGGGTTCAGGGACTCTGGATGCCTCTCTGTGGCTATGAAACAATTTCCCACAATGCAGCTGCACAGTCTAGGAAAAATATAGTTGCAACTGGTCATCTGGGATGATCCTCTTGTTGTGCTTGCAGGTGACATCTTTCAGCTGTATTGTACCTGTTGCTGATCAGGGATTACACTCCTTTTCCTTTGAGTCAGGCACAGTCATTTCTTTGTGGAGCCTTGAGAGCGCAGTGGGTGCAGTCCTTTTAAGTGCAAGACTTCTGTGGTGCAGTCCAAGGGTCCAGCAGGGCAGTTCTTATTCTTTTGTTCCAGGCAGTGTTCTGAGGAGCTCCTGCAGCTCTCCCATATGTATCCTCCATTCTGGGTCGGCAAGAGGGTGGACACCCTCACCAATAGGATTAAAGTTGCCTTCCTCTAAATGAATAATCCAAGAAAGACATCACCGGCTCACACACAGATCAAATGTTTGCTAGTATGTCTCTAGTGATCATCCTACTCTGGAGGCCAGCATCCTTTTCCTCCCCCTTCCCTTCCCTCTCTTTCCTCCTGCTGCCCCTTCTTAGATTTTCTTCTTCCTCTGCCCTCGCAGGGACTGCTCAGGGTATACAAGAATTGGACTTCCGATGCACACTATATGAACAAGAAGATGCAATGATTTGACACCGGTAACCGATCAAGCTGTTCTGAACAGCTGATCGTTTCAGAATCTGAATGCTATACATCATAATACGATGCAATTAAACCTGTACCCTCTTTGTGGTTTCAATTATTAAAAAGAATTTGAAAAAAAAGTTACCTCCCTCTACTGTGACCACTTACTGTGAAGTGTGGCATATTAGTGACCCAGAATGCACTGTTTTCACAAAAATCAAAATGGAGAAAATCTCTCCTTGGTGTGTGAGTGTGTGTCTGTGTAACACAACTCAAAGGTGTGGCTAACAGCTCACTATACTCCCCTTCTAGGTCCTCTCCTAGTATAATTAGGGTGATACCTATCTGTCTGGGCATCAAGGAAGTGGGGGCTGGCCTTGCTCCTGCAACATCTGTTCTCTTGCCTTTGAAGTCCAGTTTATCTCCCCAGCCCCCTTCCTCTCCATGGTTTCTCCGGAAAGCAAATCTCCTCCCCCAAATGGCTGTATTGCTTCAGCTCTAGGCCTTTTTACATCTTGTCAGGGAGCAGGCTCTTTAAAGGCTTGTCAATCAGAAGAGGCTGTTACAGGGCTGCTTTAAGGAACTTCAGGATAGTTCTACAACTACTTGCCTGCAATAGCTACATTAAATCTGTTTTTGGCAAGTTGTTACATTTAATGTGATACTTTGAATGATATTTCAAGCTAGCACCAAATAAAAAAAATGGACTTTATTAATTTTAACAAAACCTTCCCCATGTTAGCCTATGGGTCTAGCAACACCATTATAAGGGAAAACAGCTTTGGCTGTTTTACCTTACAAGGGCATATAAAGCATCTTTTATATTAGTCCTACTTTTTTATAACTATTCAGCATACCCTTGGGGCACCTAGGGCAGACTTCAGGTGTGACATATAAGTAGCAAAAAGGTAGTTTTGTGCTTTGAAAGCACTTTTAATTCCAAAGTTGAGTTTAGACATAGATTTATTCTATAACCATCCTGAAAAGCGTGCCTGGCTTTAAAAGCACTCGGCATCTCAGGTGCAGCCCTAAAATGGCTGGTATCTTTCCTGACCAACTGCACTTTTCAAATATTTTCTGATGGTGCCACATCTAAATTTTATTAATCTGAGTGTGGAGTCCCTCAGGACTCTATTCTTAGCCCACTATTTTTTAATGTTTATGTTAAACCATTGGCAACCATTGTAGAAGAAGCTGGGTTATCTCTATTCTCTTTCGCAGATGATACCCAGATCATCTTCTCTCTTTCCTCTGAGAAGGGATCCGGTCTGTCAGCTTTACAAGATGACTTAAGGAAAGTTGCTTCATGGATGCAAATAAACATGCTTTAACTCAATGGTGACAAGACCGAGGTTCTTGTTTTTGGGAATAACAAAGAACTTTGGGGCCCCCGCCATTGGCCTACTGAATTGGGTACTGCCCCCCAGCCCACTCAACAAACCTGTAACTTGGGTTTTATTGTTGATGATCAGCTGTCCATGAGACAGCTATCTGTAAACGTGGCAGCCACCTGCTTCACTGTATTGAAGTGGTTGAAAAAAGTGGTTTCAATGCTTACTTGTTCCACCCAGAAAACGGCGGGCCAGGCATTTGTGACCTCAAGAATGGACTATGGCAACGTTCTTTATCTAGGGGCCAATAAAGATATAGTGCGGAAGCTACAGGTAGTGAAAAACGTGGCAGCTAGACTATTATGCCGTATTCCCAAATTCACTTACATCGCCAGTTACTTACGCGATCTCCACTGACTGAAGGTGGAAAGTCGTGTTAAGTTTAAAGCATTGAGCTTTTTATTTAAGATCAAGTCTGGCACTGCTCCTCAGTATCTGCAGGCCTTGGTCCAACCTTACTATCCTGCACCGCAACTGCGGTCTACTACTCAGGGAACATTTTTGGTGCCCAGGATCAGACTCTCACGGATGGGAGGTCGCTCTTTTGCCTTTCTTGGTCCTACTTTGTGGAACACTTTGCCTGCATCTCTTCTGCTTGAAACAAATTTCGCAAGTTTTCGCAAGAATTTAAAAACATGGCTATTTAACCAATCATTTCCATGCCTACTCCTAGCCTGGCTGGCGCTGGGAAACCCTTTTTGGGTAGCTGTGCACCTTGCAAAAGCAATCTAACATAACATTGCAACTTACAGCATTTATAAAGATTCACTCTTGTGCTGACCCAAATTTTTCAATGCACAAAGGGTCCTTGGGTCTCATGAAGTGGGGAGCTGCACACAAAGGGGGGGGGGGTCCCTTTTAAGGACGGTTTCCCTCACCCACCAATGGTGGCATGCTTCATCATCTGGAATCCTCCTCACACATTGAAGCCTAGTCAAGGTGTGGGCTACAACTATGCCTGGACGTAGTTTGCATAGTCGCGCTACGCGTAGCTACGCGAATTCGCTTCGCGAGCTTGGAATAGCTATGCAAGTTTGTGTAGTTGCTTTTTTCCTTCCCGTTTGCCATCCATTTTTCTTGCTTGTGAAAGCGTATTGCGTGTTCAGGAGTCTGTTTGCTTGCTCGGGGGATAGTATCTTGCGAACTTACCCATGCGGTCGCCTATGGGCGCAGCCATCTCGTTTTTCACTTGTCCAGGCCGTTTGCAATGCCTTATTTCCTGTTGCGGGTCACAGATAGCGTGTTCGTGATGCGCATTTCATGCTCGGGAACGCGTTTTATGTGTTTGCGATGCTTTTTGCGTGCTCACGGGGAAATATCCTGTGAACTTACCCGTCACGATGGGCGTGGCCATCTTGTTTTTTCACTCTATGCTACGGTCCTGGGCCTGCTTTACTATCCTCCCTCTATCTTTGCCATCTGTAGGTTTTTACACAGTTTTTTAAATCTTTTTATTTATGTTGTATCCCTCTCTGTCCCTAAGTCTATATTTTGCATTTTATTTCTACTTTTACTGCGATTTTTTAACTTCCTTTTTTAAGCTCCTACTTCTTCCCCTAACTTTATTTTTCCCTTCTAAATTTTCTTTTTCGCCTCCTGCTCACCCCAGAACCATGCTTTAAGGTACTGATGGGCACTCCAAGGGCAAGGCGCCTGCGCCCAAGAGCTGCCTGCCTTGCAGCAGACTGCGCCCTGCAGGGGTGCAAGCCCGGTAGCTTTTTGGAGAGGCGGAGGTGGCCGCCCTTGTTTTTTTTGTGCAGCGCCACCTCCCATTGACCTTGGCAGCAGGAGGCAGGCCTGGCTCCGGGTACCCGACCCAGGAGCCTCACCGCCGTTGGGCGAAGGTGCTCTGGGCAGTGTTTCATCAGTCAGGGGACCGGCGCACCCATAACCAGCTGGCCCACCGGTGGTCAGACATCTTGGAACTGGAGCAGGACCTGCTGGATCTGCTAGGTGTCGAGGTTGTGGGACTTAGTGAGTAGCTAATATACTAGTAGTATAAGTAGTATGTACAATTTGTTTGTGAATAGCAAGAATACTGCTGCTTACATTGCATGTACATTATGTTTCAAAATCTTCTGTGATTGTAGAACACAGGTGCTCGGCGCTACTCTTGCTCGTTTGCAACTTTGCGCTCTCTTGAGTTGATTATGTAAGAGTTTACTTAGAGAACATAAGTTAGGTAATGCTATTGCTAGAGAGACTCTAGCCCTTCCTTTGTCCTCCAGTCACTAAGAAGAGATAGTGGTGGATGGATTGATAGGTTTAGTTAGTATTAATTGGTAATTTTTTAGAGGTCTGCATGATGCATCCTCTCCGTCACTGAGTGTTGCTTACATCAATCCTTAGTAGAACCTTTTCTAGTTTGTTTAGTGAGTGGTAAGGCTTAGCAGTGTTACTAGCAGAACATCAGACACAACCAACCAACAATTTGGTGTATGCACAAATTCATGCATGTATCCTCCACCTATGCATTTTTGAGGCCTAAAATTTAAATGCAGACTTATTGAACAATTGGCCCATCTGGAATATGTGGGCTAGGTAGGTGGTACATAGGCTTAGTTAGTATTCTGGAATCACAATTGAACACTGGATTAGTGTTAAAAAAGTAGACGGTCCGTGAATCCCGCAATAATACTACTAGTCGATCTGATGAGATAGGTCAAATTTTATTGCAAATGTTTCCTATAATGTTTTCTGAGCGTTTTTTCAAATTTTGTATTTGTTTCACAGTACACTAATCATTAATGTTAGTCTCTTTCTTTATCATATCTTACATGATCAGCTCCCAGGTGCAAGAAGACGTGCTCACAGCCACAGGTGGCGGAACAAAAAGAAGATCAAGATGCCTCCCAGGGTCAGGACCGCTCCTCTACCGAGGGCTCTGCTGCTGGCCCCAGTAAGTCATCCAGTGGTTAATATTAATAATTATATTTCCCTAAGTTTTACTGCACCTTATTTTTTCCGAACTATTATTTCTGTTTCCTGATTCTATTTTTTCCAAATGTTCTTCGATCTAGACTTTTTCTAAATTCTTGTTGTTATCCCTGCTTCTAACTGCCTCTGCTATGAGCCTATGACTATCTGTACCACTAATATTATATTAGTCTGTCTGTAGCTAAGCTTGCACAGTTGGCTACTCTTTATTTAAAAGTTTTTGAATAAAATTCAGATTCACCAATAGCTCTAGCCACGGAGTCCAGTCTTTTGGGTTGTCCTCTTCTGGTCTCCTTAATCTTTCTTGAGGCTTTTTGACAATTCCCACCAACTTAATGCCCAACCAGATATTTGACTATTTTTGATAGGATATACTACTACTGTTGTGGGGATTCCGCATATCCACATACAGAACTATGCACAAGAAAATAGGATGTTGGTAATGGGAGGTTGGACCTTCCTCACACCTCAGTTAGAACCCACTAATTCCCTGACCAACGAGCTATACTCTCTCATTATGTCTCCAAACCCCCCGAAGATACCCAATGATTAGACAACCCAGAACATAATAACACCCTTTCGCTCACTCACTTGTGTAAGTCCACCACACCAAATACCACAGAGTCTATGTGTAAGTTCAGAAGGTTTATTTTCAACTAACAAGCTCTGTACGTTGTTCTACAGTTCAATTCAGTATACTATACGAGCCAGCTCCTACAGCAAAATGCATAAGATTAAAACAATAAATATTGTTACAAGTCCATCGAAGAAACAATCTCTGTGCGAATTCTTGGGACCCCTCACCTTAGAACATAGAATTACTGGTTACATTATGAGCTCTGCAAAGCTTTGGTGTGAAAAAGAGAATTTTCCTACTGTTATGAGAAAATGGTGCGCGTTAGATAGTATAATGCAAGCATTTCTCAGTCATGCCAAAAAGTGTAGCATGTTATGGCCAAGCAATACAGAGTGACCAGCACTCCATAACAAAGTGGCTTGTATGAGCTCATGTGGGCTCAAAGGCGTCACTCTTACACAACAAGCTGCGAAGTAATGTCATGTGTGCAAAAGACATGAAGCTTAAATTGTTGCATGGTTCAGGCTAACTTTGCAAAGAGTAGAGTAGACCAGAATAACCCTAGGGACCATAACACTACTAGAGCCTACTCTACTCTAGTGCACGATTTGGACTAGTGATATATGTTGTATATGATTGTATGTATTAACTTTTCTTTTCAATCTTGCTATTGAAAAAGAATAAATAGTGGGAGGTATAAATATGGCATCTAAAAATTTGCAATGTTTTTTAGGCTTACTGCTGACCACCAGTGCCTGGGCCAGTGCCGGAGGGAGCAGGAGATGCGGCAGTGGCACCTGCTGGAACTACTACAGGGGGTGAGCCTGCAGCAGCGGCTGGCAGTGGTAAGTTATATTCTTTACTTATTGACATTACACTAGCGGGAAGGGTGTACTGTACACTCACTGTACTGTTGAGACTTAGTAAGTATGAAGTTGTTGTAATGAACATTATACAACGGTTGAAGAAGACACGATTTACTTAGCAGTGACATTAGCAATAGCATTAGCAGCGTGAGTTGAGTAACCAATGGCTTCTTCTATCTGACTCCAACTCAGCTGTGAAAGTTTTATGGAGAATACTAAAAGTCAGATCAGATGACCTTGATGGATGTGTTGAATAAAAAGGGAAAGAGGGCGGAAGGAGGAAGGACGGTTGAGACATAATATAACTGGCAGAAAAGGATACGTTGGAAGCATGCATAGGTGGCTGATAGGAATCTGATGCATGGGTTATTGAAGGATGGGTGGATGGTGAAAGAAAAGAGGCCTGCCTGGGTGGGCGACACCATATGTCGTGATAGGGAGAGGAGCTGGCCTAACGGCTAGGGCGCTCGACCTCGGACCTGGTGATCTGGGTTCGAGTCTCGGTAACGACGTCAAAACACTCCTGTGATTCTGGGCAAATCACTTAATCTCCCTGTGCCTAAAATGAATGCGTGTCCTCATGTAACGTAACTGGTGCTATGTAAAGCGCTCTGATACCTGATTCAGTTCGGGTCTAGTTTGCGCTATATAAAACTCTCAAAAAGAAAAAAAATATATGGGTGGATAGGATAGCAAAAATCTTCAGCGGTGTTTGAGTCAAACTTAAAGCCAAGCTAAGCAAGGAAGAACGCATGGGTGGTTGTTGGTAAAAGCAACTAAGGTTTGTTGAGAGATTAAGACGAATGATAGAGGTTTACTTTGAATGGATGGATGCCTGTATGTATTCATCATAGATAGTATAGGAGGAGACTGCCACTGGATGCAGACCAGAGTCTTAGTTTCAAGAGAATGTAAAAGAAACCGCGCCACAGTATCAAAGCCGAGGGGAATATAAGTTGTATTTTCAGAATACTCCCTTGACTCACAGTAGTTTGCAAGCCCATCATATATATATATTGTGTATGTATGTAGTTATAAAGCACCTTCCTCCGACTCCGAGGACCACTCCCTACCTATGTTAATTTATTTTCGAGTGTGTCAGCCAGCCTGCCTTGGGGGGTGGCCTATCTGTTAGTTACACAATCAATCAAAACAAAGTACCTCATGTCATCCCATTTATAAGCAATTCTCACTGGATCAGATATACAATCTGCCTTTTTGTAGTAGTCAGGGCAGGGTGAAAGTGAAATTTAGCAATTGCCCTTGATGTAACAGAGAGAGTATGGCAAGTGCCACTCATACTAGAAAAATATGAGCTTCCCCACCTGCAGATAGTAGTAAATAAAACAAAAGTGAGTCTGCGTCATGAGTCATGACTCGAGTATGTTTGTGTTAGGTTCAAGCTGACTGAACTGACATGCCGACTACAACAAGGTTATGTAATTTCGCTAAACTAGAGAGAAACAAAAGACTGGTGTACTGTAGTCCATAGTGCTAGTATAATGCCTGAAACTCTCATAAATGTTAGAGGCCGAGGGAGTGGGAAGACAGATACATACCACAAATGTTATGTACTGTGCTTGCTAGTGCTACTGCTACTATGCCACTATGTGTTGAATTAATTTTGCGTCACTGTTTTGCTAAGAATATTGGTAATAGTCTTTTTTTCTTTCTTGATATAGCTCCTCCAAAACCAACAAGGAAAGAGTTGGCAGTTATGGCCCGGCACCGGAAGCTGGAGGCCATCAGAATAGAGTATCGGCGGCTGGTGGTTCTGGCCAGTGCCCAGGGCCCCAGCCAGGCCCCTCCAGTGGTACTGCACCACGGTCAGGCAGCCGCCCGCCGACGCAACAGCACTAACATCCAGCACTACTGCTGCCTCCACTATGGATGGAGTTGCAGGGCATATGCGCGCCGCTAGCTCCTCCAGAATGCGTGACTGGAGGAGGAGGTAGAGGAGCTGAAGAAGAGGGTCAAGGTCCTGATGATCGACATCCGAAAAACCCGCCACTAAAGACCCTGTTTAATTGCCCCTTTTTTATACGTTCTTTTGGTGGGTGGGAATCGGGCTTTGGTTTTTTAATTGGACATTTGATTTTTTGGACTTTTTTGTTTTGGACATTGGTTGGGGTTAGGGAGAGGGGTGGGTCTGGTGTTGTTATGGGATTTTTTACATAGTTTATTTTTGTTAGGGGATTACATTATATATATTTATACTTCACATACAATGTAGTTAATGTTTTGTGGGTGGGGTTTCTGTTTTACGTCACAGTTTCCTTGCTGCTGCAGGGCCACAGCCAGTGTTCAATTTAAATAATTGGCTGTCTTTGTAAGACACAGACAGATAGATCCAGTACCCCTCACTGAGTGACTTGTCCTACTAGTACTCCTACAGTCTCTACTCCTAGTCCATTGCCTCTTCAAACATATTTTTTTTCCTGTGATTGATGTTTAACTTAGGCACAGCAATGGCTGCATGACGATGCAGGTTGGGTTTCCGAAGAGAATGGAGATGCCATGGTTGTGGTGGTAGTAGTAGACACTGGCAGTAGCATTTATAAAAAAAAAGAAAATGAGACAGTCAGTCGCCCGAGAGAGACTCTGGGAGGAGCAGTAGAGCGAAGAAAATAAAACATAATGGTGGAGGGGATAGTCTAGTACAACAAGTTACAAACTGTCGAGTCAACCAACTAGGCCTACACTCGACACAAATGTAACATTAGTGCTGTGTGTAATAGGATGACAATCGATGCTGGCAATTAATGATGATGGATTATGTTCCTTTGTTAAAAAAGTTACCTCTCAAATATACTGATCATGGGTGGGCAAGCAGAAGAAGATCCTCCCCCTGCCTTGATATTGAATTAGTGTTGCTTTCATCACATCCGCCACAGCAAGCTTGTAATCAGTTATTGGTGTACATTTAATTTAATCACACCTCAATAAATCACACAGCCTGGGGAAAGAGGGTTAGTGTTTGATGAATGGTTGGGAAGGGGGGTTTGGGGAAAGGTTTGACAAAGAAAAACAGTACGCATGGACAAATAACAAAAGAAAACACAATATTTGTAGACTACGACTATACATAAATCTGTTTAGTGTGAAAAAGGAAATGCGTGCATGATGATGATAACTTGATGGTTAATGATAAGTAAACCTTAATAACTACTACTAGACAATTAGTCAGTACAGCACATCAGTATATTAATATTAATAATATGCAAGTTGCCTTGCCTGTCTGCCCTCATAGAGACACGGATTATACTGTTTGTGTTCTGTTCTGTTGTACCTGGCTTACATTTAAAGACAGCAAAGAACATTTTAAAATAGCTGTAGGGATTAATTAAAACTAAGCAAAGAGCAAACATAATTAACAATAACAACAATGCAAGGTAGTAATGATTGAAGACAAAAAATTAATCAAATTATTTAAAAGATGATGAAAGTTGATACTGTACTATCCTGGTCAAAATGGGGAGTTGCATCTCGGCATTCCTCTTGGTCCTCAGTCCCTTCCATGGATGCTCCGTCCATCAATCTTGGGTGACGCCACTGCCTGCCTGGCAGATGTAGATTCATTGGTAAGGTAAGTGTACGTTGTTTTTCCAAGTAAAGCACATGGTAAAAGCCGGCCTGTAAGTGTAAATCAAAAACAAATGGGATATTGAAAAATCAATGACTTAAAAAATACATCAATTACGGTGGAGTGCAACAAGAGAAAAGAACACTTTCAAAATTGAGACGGCATGGGTACATCATGTCTATTCTGTTTACCGTGATTGACAAAACCTCTATTTAGCTTACATTTTGACAGAGCCAGACACAGCACATATACAGCAACCAAGAATTTTCAAAATTAAGTGACTAAATCAATGCACCACTGTCAATCATACCACTGCACCCGACTCCACCACTACACGGACATGTAGGTCTGCTGTGGTTCTTGTTGACTTGTGTTTACGTATAATGCCACTTCATGAAACGCAGTTATTCCATCAATCATATCTGATCCTAAGTACTGACTGACTGAGAAGAGTACTGTATGTGGTCAACATGATCATGGTGTCCAACTCAGTCTTTAGTGTACCGAGTGAATCCAGAGTCCATATTCAAATATCCAACGGATCACCCTGCAGTAGAAGTACAATTTTGGTATTAAACAGCAAGTCTGTTCACAGCATTAACCAGAAACAGTTACAGGAGGACACATATACAGCAACATAGCATTTTCCAAAGAAATTAACTAAATCAACACACGGCTGTCAGTCATACCTCCACTACTACACTTGTGACTACTTGACTCCACCACTAGACAGACATGTGGGTCTGCTGTGGTTGTTGACTTATTTACCTTTTATGCCAGTCGAAATGCCCCGAGTTATTCCATCTATTATCTCCAATCCAACTGACTGACTGCAAAGATAGTATGGTCATCATCATGGAGTTGTACGTGTTGTCCAACTCCAAATCAGTCTGTAGTGTACCGAGTACGACTCCGACTAAGTCCATATTCCATATTTAAAAAATGCTACAGATATTGGCCTGCAGGAGTAGGAGTACAATTTGGGGGTTAAACAGCAAGAAGGGAAACATTGACTGTCACTTGAGTCACTTTTTAGTTGGTAGATTAATTACGAGTACAGTTCGACTTCATGCACAACATCATCAACACAAAAAACAGTAATCACTCTGAGTCTGCATCCAACACATGCCATCATTACCTGTCTTGCTCTTCTCTTTGGCCGTCAGATGCCTAGTTCTGACAGGTGTGTTTTTTTTTACCGAGGCAGTGGCCTCATTATTACTCCACATTCATTTTGAGTGTTAGTCGCTGTTTCGGTTTTCTTATTCATCTGTGGCATTTTGTCGCAGTTGAAGTTGGTTCACATGGTCAGCGCTGTGAGATGGTCCGCGGCCTGGGTAGCGGTCATTGGTCAATTGAGTATGCAGAAATGTGACATGTCAGCAAGTTTCTTCGAAGAGTCTTGTCTTTCTCTGCCAAGTACCTTCTATTCTGACATTGATGATCTTTTGATGCCTGGCGAGGCAGTTGCCTAGTTCTGACAGTGATGAGTTTCGACTCAGAAACAAAAGGAGGATAGCTACAGTCATCTTTCACTTCCTCTGGAGGGACTGTTAGAGGCAACATTTCTTGTACTATTCTCCATCCAATGTCTGGCTTGATGGAAATGTATTTAGGGCGAGTCAGGAAGATGGAGCAGGACTCTGAGGAGTGACAAGTTAACTGCACAGAGGTGCAACTCCAATAGGGAAATAAAAAGAGATGACAATGGTGATGGATTTGTTGTGATTTGATTTGAACCTGAAAGACAGATACACACACAAATAAAGGAAGGAAGAAAGTAAGAATCTGAAAGCCTAATTGTAAGGGAATAGGAGCTTATCCTCAAACTCTGGTGGTTCGAACAGAAGTGGGTCATCTAACCCACTACTTCCGTCATTGAAGTCACTCTCTGCGTCCTGCTGTGATTCAGGTATTTTGTACTCTGGTGGTATAAAGTGCAGATTCATTTTGATTATGGTTAACCTCTCCACGCTTTTGGGCGGGAGACTGGTCCTTTTCAAAGTTACAATGGCACCAGCAGCACTGAAAACACGCTCAGAAGAGACACTTTCAACAGGGGAAGCCAGATACTTTATCACCAGCCTGCTGAGTACTGTCCATTGGCTTCTTTTCCCATATCTATACACCAATGGGTTTCGATCGTTGAAGACCTCTGTTGGGTCATACAGATTGGCCTGGAACGTTCGCTCAATGCTCAGGGGTGCGCCGATGTGCTCGGCCTCTTTTGCCTCTGCATCACCACTGGACTTACCATACCCCTGTCGTAGAAACCAATCAGTTGCCGATTGAACTGTGGATGATCCTGTTCTTGCTGTTGTTGATGTTATTGGTAGTGTTGGTGTCGGTGACTGCTGGGAGGAAAACGCACTGCTCTCAGGCTCTGAAGTAGAACTTTACTCTAGATGCCCTGTAGTACTTGTTCTGGCCTGGGGCAGGGGGGCCTCTAATTACCAGCCGTTCATTTTCAAAGTCAATGGCTTGCTCAGCTCTCAAAGTTTTGTACTTGGCAACATCCACTTCTGAAAAAGGAATTACTGCCTTACTGTTCAGAAATACTTTGCACCGTGGATCCAAAATTGTGGCAGTAATGTAATGTGGATGTGACGCAATGTTATTTTGAATCCTTGTATTTTCAGATAAGCGAAAGGCTGAGGAGTCCGCCAAATAATATGCGTCTTGTTTCTCATCAACACCTGCGTACGTTTCAGACACCTCCTTTAGCTGTTGCTTGAGCATGTGCAACAATGGGATAGCTTGGCCCATAGTACAGTCCTCCCTGCTGACTTCACCTGTGAAGACCTCAAAAGGAAGTATCATCTCTGTCAGGCATTTAAAGAGGTCCCATTGGCCCATCTCAACGGTCATGCCTCTCACAGTAGGATCCCCCAATCTTTTCATGACTTAAGCATTAAGTGGTATGTACTGCTCAAACAGACAATCAAGCATGTAATAAGTTGAGTTCCAATGTGTTGGTACCTCCTGGATGAATGCTTTGACTGGCATTTTATGCTCATGTTGAATGACCCTCAGCTTATTGCAGGCTTTAAAAGAATGGCTGAAATGTGTGCATATTCTTCTGCAGTAAGTTGCTGACTTTGTATTCATTTTTCAGAAAGTCTTGAACAACAATGTTAATGCAGTGTGCCAACACGGGACCCTGAAATAGCCACCATCTTTCATGGCCCTAACCACATTACTGATTAGTTCAAGGAAAGAGATGCATACCTGGTCATCCCAATTTAGTTTTCTTTTAGACTTGTTTGTTTGCAACGGCGTGCATTCACCCGCTTTGCGCTTCGTCTCGGTGCGCTGTGTAGAGTTAACTTTCAAAAGGAATCCCCGTTTCCGATTCCGTCAGGTTGCACAGCCACATTTGTAAATTGAATCAAATGAATCAATGTTATATTAGCTTCTCTCTTACTTGTTAATCATTGTTTAAACTGTTTCAATTCGTTTCATCTTGTTTTGTAGTCAATTCATTTTACTCAATGTTTATTGGACGATAAATGTTTCAAAAAAGCTCGGGGATCCCATTAGGTGTCCACATTCCATAATGTTTATTAAAATCGCCCAATGCATTTCGGAAAGTGCATTTCCTTCTTCAGGGGCATCTACAAGTATAAGAACACATTTTAGTTGATATGTACAACTTTGTTAAATACTTCATCACCTTTAAAATCAAACGTCATTCATTTTATGATCTTAACCAGTATTCCGAACCATTCAAACAATGATTACTTCCACAGTTAGAAACATTTCTTTCTTCGTTTCAGCATTGGCTTAATGCACTTTGTAACCCAGTAATCCTGACCCGCTATGTGCTACACATCGTTGTTTTTCTTATGTACAAGTTTGCGCTTACCATGGTGGATGGGTTCCCTAGATACTTAAAATCAACCGCTCCTTCTTGCTTTCACAGCGTGTAGAAACGCTTCTGATGCAAATGGAATTTACTAATTGTAAAGCCCTTTTCTGATCTTTTCAAAGGTACTTCTACCAAAAAACTAGTGGACGACGTAGGGTGTACTTGGGTGCACTCAAAGGGTTATTATCAGTAAATAATTTGCGGTACACGTCTACCAGCTACTGGGGCATCGTCCAACCCCAAACTAACCATATGAATAATTAAAGAATGAGCTGGGAGTGCTAAGTTTTCTCAAGAAAGTACAGTCGTTTAATCACAATTGACACACAAATAAATCAATATTCAAGCAATGCTACAATGACAGACACACTGTAATTCTTGTATTCCAAATGTTTTTCTTTATATTGTCAGCAGCCAATCCCAGCTCATTCTTTTCAAAGGTAGTCCCGCCCATATTCGGTGTTACAAAGTGGTGATTCATTTCATGTGTCTATCTCCCTAACTTGTGTAAACATTAACAAAGGACTACGTAAATGTTTGGTCACTTTCACAACGTAACACTACCATTCCCAGACCACATTACTGCCATTGTCCGTGGTAACCAACCCAATGTTAAGCCCTATTGGTCGCAGCCACTCAAAGACTTGCTGTTAACCTCCTCCAAAATGTTTGCAGCAGTATGGGATTTCTCCATGGCATGGCAACTCGGATTCAGGCAGTGACGAGAGGTTATTACAGCAGAACAGTTGTGTTCTTGGGATACCTCCCTGCCGGGTGCCATTTCAGGTTTCGAACTTTGGTAAACTCGTATTTGCATCCTGTGTTTTTGGGACTCCCCACCTCACGGGACGATCAAACTACGATCCTTTCTAAACAAACAAAAACATTTTTTTACACTTGGCACATTGACCGAACTGCGGCTTGGCCAGGTTCAGGATTGGGAACCACAGACGTCCTGAAGAAGACCGGGGTGACCTTTTGAGGCACAGTAAGTCGGTCTAAACATGTTGGCACGAGCAGTATTAGGAGGGGTGTTTTTGAAAACCTTATTTCTCCTTTAAACACTACCCATCCTTTTTTCTTTTTAATCCTGGTTGTGGAACCTACGAATAAAAGTTTTTATTTGGTATCCCCAAAGCACTTTCCCTTTAACTGCACTTTTGTCGTATCACCATTCCCAGTCACAGAGTGAGAATTGGCACCTGATCACAATGTTTGTCATTTTGTGTATATGTTGGGTCTTGTGATCCTGTATTATATATTATTTTTTTCCCCTCCCTTATGCTCCGCCCTGAGTGTGGTTGTAGGCAGACCCGATGATTAAGCATGTCACACACCTTGGTGTGTGAGTGAGGGCAGTTTTTCAAAACAGATGAATTTTTCTCTGTCTTGTGTTATAATATGTGTATTCTGGTCCTGCCACCCCTTCTTTGTGTGTGCATAACTTGACTTTGGGGGTTCAAGGGTGGTAGAGTTTATGTTTCACCCTCTCCCCTTCTTTGTGAGTGATGATTTCTCCATGACAAACATGGCTACAGTTGCATGTTTGCGAGTGGCATAAAAATCTCAGCAGCGTCAACACCAGCAGATATCTGTTCTCTAACCCCCACAAAAGAGATCCAGTGTGCAGTGATGCACATGTAATCAGTGGCTTGGCAACTGGTCCACATGTCTGTTGTCAGGTGGATACTCTGAACAGCACTCTGCTTCAAAGTTTTCCAAGCAATCCAGCTCGTGGTGATGTAGTGCTGGAATAGAAACTCTGGTGAAATAGTAGCGGCTGGAAACCTCCCATTTTGGGTAGATGACTGTCACAAATTCCAGAAAACCCACCTCTTCAACAAAGAGAAAAAGGGAGAAGGTCCAGTGCTAACATTTTAGCCAGTTTTGCATTGTACAAATGTGCTATTGGGTAGTTGCGTTCGTACTGCCCCTCCCCCCTAGTACACATGCTGAGAATGGTAGGCTGCATGGTTTTCCTTTCTGTTAGCCTCAATGACACACTTTTCTTATTCCGGTACTCCTTGGTGACTCATGCTGACTCTTACTCTTGTGCCACTGAGATGTTGCTGAGGATGTGGGTGGTACCACTGCACTGCTGGGGACAGGGCTACTTTGTGTACCACTACCAGAGAGAATGTCTCCCTCTTCTTCCTCTCCCACCGTGATTGGATCTTCTACTCGTTTACCCCTACCAACAGCAATGGTTGCAGTTTTTATGCTGCAAAGGTGGTCCTCCCAGTTGATCAAGTTGTGTTTTTTCAGATGGGTTATTTGGCCTCCGGTACCATAGTTTGTACCAAGCTTACACCGACTAACAGAGGTATCACAAATGGAGCATCTAGCAATGTTCTCCTCCTTTTCGCTAACCGTAAAGAAGTCCCAAACTGGGGAGATTAACTTTTATCTCCTGCTGGAGGTGCTACTTCCAATGCCAGATGAACTGGAGGGTGTGTGTTGAATTTGACTCTGTGCAGTATGAGTACCACTATCTACTTCAACTGAGGTGGTGGTTGTGCTGGATTGAGATCGCTGCCGGGCCTTTGCTAATACAAATATGGAAGCTGTAGGTGGTGTTACCTGTTTTGGTGTGATCCGTGCCATATTCCTCACAGCAATTTGGGATATTGAAATGTCAGTCTGCAGTGGGGCAGGAGTAATGTCTATGATGACTGGCTCATCATCATCCTGCTGTTATACATCTACCTCCATAAGTGCAAGGCTTTCTGGAACCTTCCTTTTCCCTAGCCTCATCTTGGGACATGTCTCCCTCTCATGCTCAGGTTGTGGCTCCCAAGTGTCATCTGGATCATCAGAAGTGATGCTTGCGAAGAACTCGATGGACTAACCTTCCTTTTCCTTGCTGGGGAAGACAATGGATCTTTTAAATGAGTGGCTTCCTCCTCTTCTTCCTCCTCGATTTCTTGAACTGCCCCTACTTCGGGAGGAAAAACTACTAATATTGTGGACGGTGGTTGCGGCTGTTGTTGACCACTTCTCTGCTGTGTTTTCTCCTGCGTTGATTGGGTACCACTTTGAGATAGCGAAAAATGTATCTCAGGCTCAGTATCACTGGTTGGCACCATTAGGCTGGCTACCTCTTCCACACTCATGTGCTTGGGCCTGGGTTGGTGGATTGGGCCCACTGATGTGGAGGTGCTGCCCCCAGCTTGCCCCCCGGACACCGCTGCTATAAGCGTAATTTCTGTTTTCCCAAAAAAGGTGTTGGGCGGAACACCAGACTTAAGTGACACTTCCTTCTTCTCAGCAACTTTCTTGGTCTTGGAAGACCTGGTACCTTCTTTCTTTGGGCCCATCTTATTCAGATGTCAGCAGCACTCAGTTGCAGAGATGTCTGGTCAGGTCACACATCACGTCGTATACAACAGCAGGACTTCTGTCTGGCAGTACAATAGGCGATAATGACAGACACATCCTCCTCAGTCTTTTGTGCACCTAAAAGCAAAAAAGCCAGAAGGACATCAGTCAAGTGTAGAATGTGTTGTGCTTAAATTACCACTAGTATACTATGTACACTCAGGAAGAATAAGAATAGCTAAGAACAAAAACAAAAATACAAATGTAGTGGAACCTGTTTGGCCTTAATTTGTGCATTATGTGGGATGGATGCAGCATCAGGGACCGGCCGCTGGCAATGGGGATTGAAGCAGTAAGCCAAGAGGAACCACGGAAAGACACGCAGCCCTATGTGGCAAAAGATCACACTACTACTAGCTACCACCACAAAATGGCCCCCAGCCACATGGTCACTCATCACATGCACAAGGCCCGGAAAACAATGAACTCAAGCAGGCCTACATCACTATATGCCCAGAAAAAGGATGCCCGTTAAACAACAGTTTTAATGCAAAAACGAAAATCCACATGGCTAAAAGGGTTGGAAAGTTACACAAGAACCACAACAACAACACAGACACACTGCCAAGGATTCCCTGTCTCCTGCTGCGCAACGTGGTACTACCGCACAGGACGGCAGTGAAGCCCGGAATCAGCAGGCGGATCAGGAACTACTAGTACCAGCATGCCTAGTGCGACCAGCGCGCGTACCAGAAACGCCTATTTAAAGCGCACAGGAGCAAGGGACGGTGTCGGATATTGAGATCCTTGCTGGCCTCTTTGTTTCCTGCAGAGACCTTGCTGATTATAGAAGCCGGACCCGTGTTGTTCGCGGAAGACACCAGACCCGATTTTTGGAGGCTTCAGTTCCGCGACGGAAGTAAGGCAGAGCGGCTGCTCATTTTACCGTCACTCTTGAGGAGTCTTGGTAGAGTGTTGGTTTTTACGCTCCCAGGACAGGATTGGGCAGAGACGCACACCACAGAGGTGTTTGCCGCATCTCTGCTTGGGTTTTGATACCGGTGTATCAGGGAGGAACCAGAGGGTGTAGGTGCCGTAACATCACCAGTGCGCTACACCGGAAATACAAGTGGAGATTATCTAACCGTGTGTGATAGCTGAAGGTGGAGCAGCTGCTCCCTTCATTGCGCACAGGACCTTATGGTAGAGTGCCCGGCTGGGCATTCCCGAGTGCATTCTAACACAGCGCAGAAGGCTGTCTCAACTGGCGCTCACACACAGTGGACCGAGCCAACCCCATTAGCCTTATTCGAACGGCATTGTCGGCCGTTGCTCTGCACAGTGCCCTCCGCTGGGGAATACCGGGACCGGTATTCATGCGGAGGACGGTTGGACCTAAGCCCTGCTGAAGGACCTCGGCGGCTAATGGGTATCGGTATACTTTATTGTTTGTTTCTAGGTTGACTATTGGTTGTGGGGTAATTCCGCACAACAGCGAGACAATAGTTCACTATTTACTTTGGCCAAATCTCTGTATACATTAAACGGTTGCTGGGAAGCAAACCTAAGCATTGTTGTCGTGTGGCTATTTTTGTCTCACCGATCCCGAGATCTTTAGGAAGATTACACACATGAAACAAAGGCATATATTTAAGACACACGCAAGAAGTGAACTACTTCCCAAAAAACATATTTTGCAATTCAACCCAATGCCATCCATGCCATAAATGATATTTACATTAAACAGACACCACAGAAACAGTTGTTTGATGCACCCATGAGTACCTGTGGGCCTACTGGAAAAGGTCTAACACACTCCAAAAAAGTGAACCCCCCCAAGAAAAACCACATTTTGCAAATGAATCCAACTGCTTCCATGCCCTAAATGATGTTTAAATTCAACAGACAACTTAGAGAGTTGCTTCATACACCCATGATGAGTACCTCTGGGCCTACTGTTAGACTAGGCCACAAGCCTGGAGGCCTATGGCAAACGCCTAGTGGCTGGTCCCACAAAATGGCCACCACCACATGCCCAGGCCACACACAACAAGAAAAGGAAGAGAAGACAGAAAATGCAGTCCTTTGGAAAAAGCACAATGCCTGGCTTAACAAAATGTCCGCCACCCACATGGCCAGATACCCTACAATAACAAGAAAGGGAAGACAAAGGATAGGAACAGGAAGTTGGAGACTCTGGGGAACTTCCTTCCTCTTTAAAAAAATTGTAAACAAAGAAAAACGACTCCTTGCTCCAAAACCGACAGCCAAATTACAACCTGAGGATTTTTTTTAGCAAAATGACCAAAATCATAATTTTCGAAAAGGTTTTATGATGCTCGAGAGAAATTCTTCACCAGATTTCAAATTCTGCATGTTCAGCATTGCGATCTTCACAAACAGTCATTACCACGCGCGCAACAATGCAGATTGAACACGCAAAGAAGATAAAAAGTGTAAGTCCGCGTTGTCGCACAGTGCGGAGTTGCCAGAAGTCCGCGAGCTGAAAGCCCAGGTTTACTACTGCCTGAAAATGCCTATCTATTCAACACACACCAAAAAACTGAAATACCAACCCCAAAAACACATTTTGCAATTCAATCCAATGCCATCCATGCCCTAAATTATGTTTAAATTCAACAGACAACAGTTGTTTCATCATCATGCACCCATGATGAGTACCTCTGGGAGTCTGGGCCTACTGGCAGACTATTTGCTTGTAGTTATATAGTCTATGAGCCTAGAATGCGAGAGTCCAGGCCAAAGTCAAAGTTTTAGGCCAATCCCGATGTAACACACCAAAACAGACACCAAAAAACTGAAATACCACCCCAAAAAACACATTTTGCAATTCAATTCAATCCAATGCCATCCATGCCCTAAATTATGTTTAAATTCAACAGACAACATAGTTGTTTCATCATCAGGCACCCATGATGAGTACCTGTGGGAGTCTGGGCCTACTGGCAGACTATTTGCTTGTAGTTATAGTCCATGAGCCTAGAATGCAAGAGTCCAGGCCAAAGTCAAAGTTTTAGGCCAATCCCGATGTATTGCGAGCTGTATGCAGATGTCAGGATGGTCCTAGTCAAGCATTTATCTTCACATTTAGAAACCTTTTCTGGCTCTTTTTCTCATCAATGGTTTCATCAGCAGATTCCTCTGCAGCTACACTGTTGGGTTTTATGTCAGTGGACAGGCAAAATCCAGTAGTCCGATGGAAGTCTTTGGGGCGAAACACCCAAAGGGCAACCCATCCCACTCATACATCACTTTCTGAGGGCTTGGCATTAAACAATCCCACAGTGCATCTCTCTGCCTAAATCCAAGATGTTGGTGCCTTCTTCCCTGGGTTAGGTCTATGGGCACACCCCTGAGGTGTGTCCTGTATAATGAGCAACTGCTACTGGAAAACCAGTTCTGCAAAATTTTTTTCCCATTTGGAAATGCCAGCCTGTCTACCTCAACAAAGGACAGGGAAGGCTACAGTGTAACTCATACTTACCGCTTTAAAGATAGCACATCTGTGCCGGCAGCTGTTTAGCCTTCCTGTCAAGAGGAGAGCACACCTCCTCCGACCAACAGACTGTTTTTCCTTTTCCTCTGTGAGCCATTTGCAACTCCTTGCAGGAGGGCAGCAGGCTGTCTCAGGTGACATCTACTGTTGTTAATTAACAACGGCTAGGAAATATTTGGGGCAAGAGGGTGGTGATGTCCTAAAGTCACTTAACTATTAAAAATTACTTTAAATCCAACTTCAGCAATAAGTAGGGTTTAAACAAACAATTAATTTTATGCCTGGAAGTACTATATTTGGTGCTCCCAAATGGAAGTTAGCACTTAGCAGTTGGGGTATTTTAACCTCATGTTAGCCAATGGAACTACCATCCTTGCCGCAGTCTAAATCACAATGGCGAGTTTTCATTAACAGGACTTGTAAAGCATAAAAGAAACATGTCCATCATTTTAATATGTAGCACCCTGCGTCTAGAGCTACAGATTCCTTCCTAGGATGACTTAAAACCTATTATAGAGGGAGGTTTGGACTTGACAAAAGAGGTTTCCTTTGTCATATTAGGTTAGTATTTCATAAGTTGTCCAACTAGTCTGCAGTGTCAGACCTAGAACCATGTTTTCATTTTGTCATTGCAGTGGTGGCACAACAAGTGATGCAGTCCACTAGTGACATTTAACTTACCAGCCCTGAGTACAACTTGTACCATATACTGGGGACTTATAGCTAAGATAAATATGCCTATCAAGTATTAGCCAATCGACATACAGTTTATGGGGCAGAGGCCATGCCCTTGAACAAGTTCGACAGGGCCAAGTGTACTTCAAACTAAAAAAAACAGCAGTATTAGTCCAAAGATTTGTGAGGTGATCATACAAAAAAAAGCATTTCTTTACCATATCCATACTAGAAAAACGCTTCCTTTATAAGCTTAATGACACAGTCTGTTGTACCAGTCTCAATTTGTTTTACTGCTGCCAACTTTACCATGCAGTAGTGAACCTTGCTGTTAAGGTCAAAACTGTCCCATTATAGAAAGTGCATTCTATTGGCACGCTTAACCTAAACTCTTCATCAGTACCAAAATCAGCCCCATGAATTACAAATATAGTAATTTCACCATATATATTGATTAAATATAATGCTCTATGTAGATCAATGTCTGGCCAGCATTAACACTCTCTTATTTTCCTAGTGGCCAGCATATTTGCATTAAAATGTGCATACCAAACAAAGGGGGAGAGTGTCAAACATTTTGTGTTGAGTTAGCATCGCAAAAGTGATGCGAGCCAGCACAAAATGTTTTTCATGATTCACTTTCCAGTGCAAAACTTATTTTGCACTGGAAAGTACCCAAAAGTAATGCAAAGCAGTGCGAAAAACTGCTTTGCATTACCTTATGTCAAGGGGGCGTTACATGGGTGGTACATGCGGGTTCCCATGCAACCACCCGTGATTTTGTACGCTAAACCCTATCTGCTAACATTAATAGACAGGGTTTATCACCATGAATTAATGCCACTGAAAAGCAGGCATTAAAAGGAGAAATGTTTTCATTTCTCCTTTGTTTGTTAACTTTGCATGTATGTTGTGCTGTACAGCACACATACAAAGAAGGAAGAGGTTTTTCACTTGTCTACCCATAGTATTTTGTACAGGAAGGGTCCCTAAGGTGTGTGCCAGGCGCACAGCAGATGAAATATGCACTGGTGCTATGGAGAGGGGAGGAGAGAGCCATATCTATGGGAATATCATGCCCTCATGCTCTCTCCCTGTCACGCAGCGCAGCATTTTTGGTGACTGCGCTACATTTTGTAACACCTTTGAGAATCTGAGCCTAAGAAGTCCTGCCTCACACCATGACTCAGTGCTTCCCTCTTATCATCAGCATGATCACTTCACTGGTCATAGGCATTAACACTGGACACACATTTGCGATGGTAGTCCTACAACATATTGCAAAGAAAATCACATTTCCTTGCTGTCTTGATAGGGGGCATTTTTATAACTTCTATAATTGAATTTTTTTATAAAATTAGAGCATATGTATGATTTCTTATTTTGCGATGATATCTACAAGTACTCTATTTTGTGCTTGAATAAAACAGGATTTACAGATTTGAATATAAGGCACTTATCTTACAACCTCACGCACTTGTTTCAAAATTCACCTGCTTGTCGATTACTCACTAAATGTCATCCTGCAACAGGTTAAAAATTATCCATGTTGTTGTCCACATGGATCATTGCCCTCTGGAATACAGTCGAGGAGGAGCCTAGGCAAAGGCATTGCTGTAAACTGAAATAATCATGCATTGCTATACAAAGAATAAAATCCTAAGCTGTAAAGACATCATTCATATAAGTCCATTTGTTATTGTCAGAGGATAGGAGTCTGCCGCAGCGTGTATTCACAAAAAGCCATCATCCTTTCAAAACAATACAAATGGGGAAGCCCACGCCAAAGATTCCTCCTCTCTGAAGATTGCTTCTTCAGCCAGTTTCTCCATAATTGATCTTAAATCTTCTCTCACTTGAATAAGGCACCCACATTTATGTTCAACAGATACAGAAACAGATTTTCCGAATAATTGTATGAGAACATCTTAGAAATTTCCCTTAAATCTCTTTTTAAAACATTGGTGAATGCAGCTTTTTATTCCTCCATGAATCACAAACAATAATTGGTCTTTCATACAGAGATCCATGTAATTTCCCATTTAAAGTTGGTGCGCCCATCTCAGATGAGGCAACTATGGGGTATATTATCAAGAAAGGGTGTTCCATTATCGCCGATTTTATCGGCAGGAAACTGCCGATAAAGCGGCGATAATGGGCTTGATAATATGCTCTATGAATTCCAATCGACGCCCATGTTAGATGTCTTCACATCTAACATGGGCTTCGGTTGGAATTCCATAGAGCATATTATCAAGCCCATTATCGCCGCTTTATCGGCAGTTTCCTGCCGATAAAATCGGCGATAATGGAACGCCCTTTCTTGATAATATGCCCCTATATCTGTCCAGCATATATTGTATCCATCAGAAATTGTTTTACTGACCAAAAGAAATGTAGACATATTTACGCTTGGCAAAGCCAGCGTGCTTCTAGTTACCATTGGTTGAACCTAAATAGATTTTTCCGCCCATTATCATTACGTCAGACCCAATATCGTGTCCTGATCCACACAATATCTGCGTACCTTACATAAACAGTAATGCAAATTGCAGGTTTGTTTTCTCATTTATCACTGCCAGTTTTGGTTTCCATCATTTTGTCCATGACAATGTGTTTTTTTTTATCTATCATTACACTTTGGTGAAGTGTTGCCTAAGCCCACATTCATTGCAGTTCATTCCAGTCCTTGCCCACCACAAGGTACATCTTAAAAGTAGCAGTGCCAGACAAGTTGTCACATCAATAAAGTTCATGCTTTTTATTATTTATATTTTTCATGGCAAGATAGGTATATGTTGAGATACAATATTCCATTTTCTCATACCGTCTGTCTTAATTCTATCTCAACTACATGCTATGACGTTCATTTTGGGTTGTCGAGGGTGAGAAATCCGTGATACATGTCTGAAAAGATATTGTTCATGCATGTAACCCAAATGTAGTACTTATATGGAAAAATTATATTATCACATGAAAACAAGTGATAATACCATATCTTTTTACAGGACATCTGGGCCCAATAATACCAGCAAACTCTAGTGGTAATTTTCTATGTGGATAACAAATGGAAACAGTGTTTCGACCTGATTTCTCTATTTATTTCAACATTTGATGTAATATCAGAATTATCAGTTGGGATAACACAATCACTAAAGTGTGGTGTTACCACAAAAAAGTATTTGTAAAATCATCGCCCTTTCCTGAGATTACTAATTTACATTTCATGTTCTGCTTTTTAATTGTATAAGACATTACTTGGTCCCTCAACATTGTGACTAGAACAGACCCAAAATGTAATGCAGCCCCAGATTTGCAAATTGATGTAAACCTGGGAAAGCATCAAATCTGAGGTGAGGCATAACAAGGAGAAAAATGTTAAGTTCTCTTTGTTTTTTCTTCTTTTCATGTGTGCTGCAGTCTGCAGCACACATTCAAAGTGGAAAACACATCGTAGCATTTTTGTTGGGCAGGAAAGTGCCCCTTCCTGCACAAATGCAATAATGCCTGCATTGTGCAAGGTGCCTACATTGGTGCTGGGCTACCAAAATGACACTATAGTAGGCAGAAAGGACATGATACACCATATTTCTTAAATATGATGTATTCCTGACCTTTAAGTTTAGCGTAGAGCAGCGCAGCAAGCTGCATTGCTGCACTTCCCTATGCCAACATGCCATAAATGAGGTCCTAAATCTGAAGGTATACCATTTCACTGGGACCAACCTGGACCCTTTATCTGACCAGCATTCTAACATGGTCAGCCACACACCTTACCCTCATCCCAGTCATGCACAACTGGATGACTGTGGTTGGCGCTTAACGCTTTTTGGCACTATTTTTAACACTAAACATAAAAATTAAAAACTCTGATTATACTTATTGGACTTTCGTTATTTTGGTGTCTGCTTATTTAGTAAAATGTACTCTATTCTTCTAAATGTATTTTTGATTTTGTTGTGTTGTGTCCTGACTTTATTACTGTTTGAGTGCTGCATAAATACCTTACATGCTTCTGAGCTAAGCCTGTGTACTCTATGCAATATCTACTAATTTTGGAGCTCAGGTTAATTTAGTGACTTTATGGGTTCACCCTGATTAAGGCCTGTGGTTAATATTTGAGCTGGGTACTCACCCCACTCAACTAATACCTCTATTTCTCTCATTTTACACTTGACAAGTATCATTCCAGTGCAATATACTATGACTAGAGAAACTCTACACTGCAGCACATGTGCAATGTGTGACACGTTAGGAGAAATTAAAACACTTCTCTTTGTTAATCCTTGCCTCAAGGAGGTTTTTTTGTTGCAAAGTCATTGCATCCAATTTGACTAGTTAAGGCTTTGTGTAAAAAACCATGGGTGGTAATGTGGGAATACCCAGGTACCACTGAGAGGACATCCCCTCAATGAAAAGAAATGCAAAACAGCACAATGGAATATTTATTTTAATTTTAGAGGGACTTTACAGTGCAAAATAGTTTAGCACTGGAGTAAATATTTATGAAACCTTTGCAGCAGTTTGTATCACTTTGCATGACTTTACACATATGAAAAGTTTTGATAAAAGTGCCCCCCAAAGTCCATATTTCTGATGTCTGCAGAAATAGTAAGGGTGGGTCATACCATACATTAAAGAGCTTCTTGTTAAATGTTGCCAATTGTAGCTTTTCTCTGGTGGTTGTGCATCTACATATGTGATAGTATTTCTTTGCAGCTGCACTGTGGGCCAGATTTAAAAAGAGTTCATGAAGTGCAGTGCCGCAAGTAACGTTGCTGCACTGCGTTCTGTGTGAGGGAGAGAACAGGACTGCACCTTATCTACTAAGAAGTACTGCAGTTCTGCTCTCTTCCTGTGCTGGGCAAGTACTCGCAGCCATGCAGACACCCATGTGCCATTCTGCAAGGGTCTGCATTGTGGTCAACATAGTTTTTGTATATGAAGGAGTCCCTTCCTGTAATAGAACTATGCTTTAAGGCATGTTCGCATCTGTATGTGTGATGTACAATGCAGCACACAGGCAAAAAGCAGAAAATAAGGAAAAATTAAAACACATCTCCTCGTAACCCCTACCTCATGGAGATGCAGGATTTTTGTGCAAATGTGTGTTTACAGTTCTTTATAGATAGGGATGGTCATCAAAACTCATGGGTGGTTGCATCGGAAGATCCATGTTTCACCATGAAACGCCCCTGGATATAAAGAAATGAAAGCCGCACTTTGGCTTTGTTGTGCTACTTTGGGTTACAATCCAAGACACGTCACGATATGTGTTAGATTGTAAATCACACCAGAAGACTTTGCATCATATCTGTGTTAAAAAATTAAGCAAACCTTAGTCAAAGCCTTTGTAAATCTGGGATTTTTTTAATAATAGCCATTTTAATGCACCAAATTTTGTGACTCAATGTACAAGATAGACATAACTTGGGAGTTTAACATGCTATGAATGTTTACAAGTTAATGATTAGCTGCAATTTCTGAGTGCAAGGTGATGAAGTAAACTGTGATTTAGAAGATTATGTGGAGGATAAAATATTGGGAATTTAAAGATGCTTCCCACACATGCATCTGCTTCAATTCACAGATAGTATGGTGTTCTCTTCACATACAGCAAACAAGCCGACACCAAGGAAACGTTGATTGCAATACCGATATCTAAGCTTGAAGAACTGAAATAGGAAAATATTCCTTCTTCAGTGAACAACTATTGGGCACTTAGGCAGGGGCCTTAATCAGTGTGTAAATTATGCAGATTTTAGTCCAATGATAAATTAAAGCAGTGTGTGTGCCTTGAGTGTCAATTCACCAACATGCCAGGGGTCATTGAAGTACATCACCTTTTTTTTAACCCCAGTGACATAACAGGAAGTGATGTCATATGACATTTGGCACGCTGTCATCCTTCCCTTCAGCTGTTTGTGATTTGTCTAACTTTTTTATTCTGTCACATCTTTATCACCACTTGCTGCCTCTTGTTCAACCTTCCTACCTTGACTGTGTCTTTCTCAATGATCTCCTTATAATGCATATTTTCGCCTCTCTCACACCTGTCCTTTCTCTTTTTTACACTCTCACCATTTTCCATCCTCTCATCCTCTCATACTCCCTTATCTGTCCTTTTTGGTGTCTCTTTCATCCCTTTTTGTCTCTCCCAAACATACATCCTCCTGTGTTTGTCTCTTGAGATCCCTTACCCTTTTTTCTGTAGTTTCTTCTTCCTTTTGTTATTTTACTCTTATATCACCTCAAAGCCTTTTACCTTTACTTCCCTTCTCTCTTTCTGTCTCCTCTCCCTGTATTTGTTTTTTACTTGCTTCACGAGCTCAGGGGAAGCGGGAGGTACGTAGATGATCCACACCATTTGGATTAATACATTATTCTTTTCCAAGTTAGCTTCTGCCCTCTGAGGTCAGGGGTTCGAAGTGACAATGCTGGGGGTCAGAGGAGGTAAGCCAGGGGCTTCAGCTGCAACCCCTGGTGACCCCTACATGATGCCCATGGTGTGTGCCTGGTCCAGGTTCTAGCTCCAGCTCCTTAAATTGCTGCACAATATTTTGTCTCCCCTAATTCCCTAGCAATTAAACGCGACCTTCTATGGCTTCCCCTCACCGAATATCTATCTAGAATTGCCAAACCATCACCCAATCCTTCACCACGTACTGTTGAAGTTCAAAAACCACCGTGATATGTTTTTATCTTAGTATATGTAACTTTATTAATGCATCCTAATTTCCTTTTCTATTTTTTATTACTTCTATGATGTATGATTCTCATGTTTTCTTTTTCCCCAACCCTCCATATTTCTACAATTTTAACTTCCAATGTTTTTACCTCACATTATTTCTTGGATCAATAGTGTTCTGATGTAAGAGAGAGATTTTTTGTATCTATACCTTCTGATTGTTTCTTCATGAACTGTCTTTTCTTCTTTATGCCTTAATAAACTTCAAACTTAAAAAAAAAAAAAAAAAAAAAAAAAGGGTGACTGAGAGATTTTTAAACAAATACTGAAAGCCCATTAAAAGCTTGTTCAACATTCTTTATATATTTTTTTATTTCTGTTTGTAAATTGTTTACTTTCTGAAATGTCTTAATAAAATCCTTTGAAATCTAAAAACTTTTCAACAAGTGGCTTTCTGTGAACCTGTTACGATATATATATAAGAGGTACGGGCCTAGATCACAAACTTTGGAGTACTATGTTAGCACTAGAAAATGTACTGAACAATGCTATTTACTCTATGCGCTTTTAATGTGGTACTACAAAAACAAAAAACAGTAGTAAGTCCAGCATCCACAGAACACCAAAATTGAGAACAGCAACACCACCGTCCTATAGAAAATAATGAAGCCAGGAACAATAAATAAAATCCCATTGATTTTTTTTAATTAATTCAAATATTTTAAATAGGTAAAATATATATTAATTTTATATATTATTAATAATATTTTAATTATTTTATTATTAAGTATTTTAAAACGTTTTTGTATTCAAACAATAATAAAATGTTACTGTTTCTTAAAATATAATTGAATCAATTTGGATTAATTCTGAATATCGCTTTTAATAAGTATTAATACATATTATATATAGTTTTTTCTTTAGGTGGGAATTTATTATTTAATGTAAAGTTCTGAAGAATTATTTTAAAGTAGTTCAACATATTTAAATTAACTTAAGAATACATTCAAAGTATATGTTCGAGTGATCAAGCATTTTTTTCTTTTGGTTTACATTTAAAATTAATATACAAAATTATCTTATGTAAATAGCTAAAATAAACATAGTTTTCATCATTTTTGTCAAAGTTAATAAACTTTTAAAATGTTCCTTATGTTCCTTATGCTCCTTATGCTTTACCATAGAGAGATCTCAGCCCCTACTGCGCAGTCTCCTTCTGTGAATCAGAATGTTTTTCTCAATCGATATCTCCCCAATGTTATCCTTGAGGGAGAGTGATTTAAAAGTGCGTAGGTGCAAGTTAAGTAGTACATATTATTTTAATATTTTTTCAAAAGTGCCTTTACTGTTGCTGCATGGTTGAATGGAAGACTGTGCACAAGAGTGTTCTGTGAGGGCAGTAGAGTCTTACGATTTCTAGGGATTTATTTTAATGCGATTATTTTCAGCTGTTTTAGCACGGTTGTCAATGGCTCAACAATCCTCTTTTTTCTGCACTAGTCCGTGATTTTGTTGTAAATGGCGATCTATCTGCAATACTGTGTTCAACGGGTGCTATGGTCTCTGTGGCATTTTATTACACAAACACCTATATTTATCATGGCCATGTACATACAGGCTCCTGCTGCTGCTCTAAATAATCAATTCTCATTCCAAGCTTGAGAAGATGCTCATTTCTCTGGGGACAATTGCAGGGCAGTAACAACATGCTGGATATACACCCACATTGCAATCTCAAGGGACAAATTTACATTAAAATTTTAAAAACCTAAATGTCTGTTTCACTTTTAAACGATTTACCCGGAAATGTCGGGCGTTCATTCCTACCTGTAGCCACAAACAAGGGCTGATATTGACAATTCTAAGAGGTAAATGTATTCGAAAATGTCAGTAAGTCTTGCATACTACATTTCCTCGACATTACAATTGTATCAATACATCCATTGAGCACCAAATACTATGACACAGTCCTGTTACTCTAAAATGCCTGTCTTGATTGTGTTTTTTAAAACCATACGTGGTAAAATATGCAGCAGTTTTTCTGTACTCTGTAAATCTGACTCCTCACTACGGTCCAGCAAACATCAGATAAGAAATCAGCGTATATCATCTCACACTGTCATTTCTGCTATAGAACTAGCAATAAGCAATTTATATCGGCACTTCAAGGAGGTAACCTTTGACCCCCAAAATTGCACCTCCTGAAAGCACATTCTGCCGTTGTTGTAGAAAAGACATAGATTATCCGAACCGAATGTTCTCGTTCGTTGGAAACAGTTGATAAGCCAGCAAAGTAATTAAACTTAGCAACGAGTAAGTAAGAAATGAATTGATGACTGATTCAAATCATTACAATCAAATAACAAACAACTCCCTTCTATTTTAAACAAACTGGTGGTCATTCACACACGCATATGTGTGTCAGTATGCTTCTGTGGGTGCGCCCTGTGGTATAGAAAAATAAAAGCATTTTAATTAGACCCCGAAACAGGATATTTACAGCTCAATATTTGCAGGAGTTCAAACATTCTTCTGTATATTAATTAACATATATCACTATGTTTCAGGTGACTGCCCTGTAACTCGGAAAATAAAAGCATAATAATCAGGTCCGCAGAAACTGAATTATTTCCACATGAACGCCGTCCAGTCTGAATGAATCATTCCTCAATGTGAACTGATTTACTAATGGATACAAATTGTGATGTAAACCCAGCCTCTTCTCTTTAAGTCTAATCAATAAAAGATCTATACATTTAGTTAATCTTCCTATAAGTAACCAGTCAGGTCCAGATATACATATTTTTCCAGTGCCTGATTTGTGGGAATGTGGCTTCAAACTTCTCACATATCTAGTAAATCCCACTCTGACACATGGGCAAATAACACAAAGTACCACTTAACTATTATAGCTAACATTTATGCCTAAAGCATGTTTAGCTCTATCCTTCATGGTTGAGGAACATCATGGATTGAAAAACACTGCCTTACATTTCTTTCGTATTACATCTACCGTCAGGCTTCCCAGATCTCTGTTTGTGTTCTACAAATCTCAGGGGCATATTACCAAGCCTGCGATAAATGCGTTAGCGACTTTTTAAAGTCGCTAACGCATTTTATTTCATCGCACTATTACCAATACGTCTCTAACCTGAGTTAGAGACGTATTCTTGACGTCATCTATCAACCCGCGCTGGGGGCGATAGATAACGCTAATGGGATGCAGGGTGGGCATTCCTACGTCCAACCACATGTAAAATGTGGTTGAAGGTGTTACCCTATTATCAAGGCAGGCGTTGGGAGAAGAAGTATTGTATCAAACAACAAAAGAGTGTCATCAGAAGTAAATGTAGTTAGGCACAGTAGTTGAGAAAGTTGGAATCAACCTAAAGGTTCACATTGGGAGTCATTTAGGGATTTTTCTGGAAGCCCTCACTCACCACCCTGGGTGGTGACATGCTTCATCATCGGGCCCACCAGGAGAAGCCGAATGCCTCCCTGGTGTGCTACAACGCCAGATTACTGCGGCGCAGGTTTTTCGTGACAGTAGTGTGAAAAATAAGTGAATTAAAAAATGCCTCGAAGCTGTACCAGACAAAAAAACTTTATTCTGTGGTCAGCCAGGCATTAGTTAAAATTATATGTGTCGGGAAATTTACCAACTGATGTGTTGGGTATTTCCACTTAGGGTGGGGTCGACATGTTTCTGCCCATTTATGTGTAGATTTTACAGGGCTTTCATCAGGACCGTGTAACCGTGTACCTCGGTGGTGTGGGCGCGCTAAGGCCCACCCTTACCAGAGGACATGAAAGTAAAAATTCGGTGTAAAATAAGTGCAAAAAGAAACAAACCAGAAAAAGTGGGTGTTCCTTCTAAATTTGAGGAACCTGTGGTCTGGTATTTAAAAGATCCACTCCCCATGGGTCTCAGGAGGGGGGTGGAGGCGACAATGGCACACCGCCCGCAACGCCAAACACCCGCTCGTCCCCTTGCGATTCCTTCTACCGGACCCCGTGGATGGGAGAAGGAGACCTGCGATAAACTTGTTTATTGCAGGTCTCCCAACGCCTGCTTTGATCAGGTGTTAGGCATTGATAACATGGGGGTGTGGATCATAAAGCTGAATCCACCCCCCATATTATCAAGGCACAAATTAGCGCGTGAAAACAACGCTTTATTTCATGCGCTAATGTTCCCTATTGCCGACTATCGCCAGATTTAATTTCGCCTACGTGTTGCGCGTCGATAATTACGCGCTATCACAGCGATTAAATCCGGCGATAGCCGGCGATATGGAAATGTGCGATGTGCTTTTATTATCGCACATCTTGTTAATATGCCCCTCAGTTCGTCCATGTACGCTCCCTTTACAGACGCTTATGTGGTAACACATTGTTGTGTGTCTGTATAAACAAATAGAGCATTAGGTGTACCTAGGTCGATTTATATTTTTCAGCACAGGAAAGGTTTCTATCGTTTACTATTGTGGCCTGTAGGTTGAACCTACAAGTTAATCTAATGATGTAACATTTAAGCCTTATTGCCTTCTGCTCAGTGCACTACCATTGGTTCATGCTGTCTGCAGAAGGAATTAATGACTATTAATTTCCTGGCCCACAGTTATGAGCCGGGCCAAAAGCGAGTTTATTGAATAAAGATTGTGGGCAAAGAATTTTAGAAGATGCCACACCAATCTCACCAGAGGCAGATTAACATGTAAACTGTTTCTATCCACATTCTGTCCCTTTTTCATATTCACACTGATTGTAGAATTACGGTAAACAACCACAGTTAGTGCAAGAAATACAAGCAGCGGCAGCTCCTCCATTAGGGTGGAGGAGCGTTGCCCCACTGCTCGGAGAGCAGCAAACATGAAAAACAAAAATGTGCAACAAAACTATTTTTTACTATCCTTCCAAGCGAACTGAGTCTAAGTGTGGTGCAGGCCATTGCCTGTGACGTACAGCAGTGGGGAGGGGGAGTTGGGGTCATTGCAATTACACAAGTCAGTTTGGCCGGCTCTCTTGAAATGGTCAGCCAGATATGCACAACCGGAGCTGTGCTGCACATCCGATTGGAGAATAGGCACATGCTCCCAGTCCCTGAGTGAGCACCAAACCATCCTGCTCCAACCAATTCAGTGGCTTCTTTCATGCTGGTTAATAGTAATGCCAGCATGAGAGCAGCATCTGGATTGGTTACAGGAGTTCACTAGACTCTGGGAGCCTGTGCGGGAGCCACTGACTGCCAGGACTAAAGCGGAGCACAGAGGAAGCGGGTAAGTTCATCTTTAATTATTTTCATTTTATTTAAAATTTTCTTTTGATTTCACTGACAGGCACTGTGGGAAACTTGTAACCCCAGAGCTCTCGATCGTGGCCCATTTTAAGCACTGTTCAGCATGGACCACAATTGAGAGCTTTGGTGTGGTGACAAACGGAATTGCAGGTTTCTGTCAGTGCCTGTCATTGATTGATTATATTCTCCCCTGCTCTGCCCCGTCACTTTAATTTGACAGTATCCACCTCTGAATATAAGCATTCTAACTGGCTGCATTAATCTCAGCTTCCCATAAAGGGTGCTTATAAGGGCTACTAACTTTGCCTGTTAGATCAAGTTTATGCAAAATTCAAAGCAATATAACATTTGCTAAATTCAAAGATCAATACAAATAAGCTATCTCATTTTCAGAAAGAAGTGTGAATAATGCCTACAAGTGGGTTGCAAACTGGGCAAAGGACAAGGGTATTGTGCCAAAGTGATAACTACCAACAGCTGAAGCATAGGGAACACCCAGCCTCCCTCCCCCCAACCCAAGAGACTCAACATGGTGTTGGCCCTGGACACCGGGATTGGTGAACTGAGTCTGAGTTAAAAATGAATTACTTGTTTATGGGCCACTTTTTGTCTGTAGACAAAATGTTCATACATAGCATTGTGGAATACATGAAAGGTGGTTGTGACGTTTCGACTGATGTGCATAACTGTTAGAAATGGGGGTCTCTAGTTGGTAAGGGCTAGCATCTTTTCCAAGTAGGGGCCCTTCTTCCTAGTCAGGATAAGGGAGTTATACTCGTAAAATAACCACTGCTCACCCACTTGGTAGCTTGGCATGAGCAGTCAGGCTTATCTTAGAGGAAGTGTGTAAAGCATTTGCACATAACCGACAGTATTACAGTATAAGCACTGCAAAAGGACACCACACCAATTTAGACAAATAGCCAATATTTTTATAAACAAGACCAAAAACGATAAGAATCCGCAATACAGTACTTAAAAATCTACAGTTATCAAAATACGCTTTAAAAACAGTTTCTTGATGTCGACAGCTCAGTCCGGGGCTATCACGGCGTTGTGAGCAAACAAATCTAAACAGTTCAGGCTGGTCGCGGGAAGACCAGCAAACAGTACCTGCTGGAGATGCAGGGCGCCGAAGCCCTTGACGTCATTTGCGTTGCAGGACGAGCTCCTTTCTGTTGGGATCAGGAGCGCTGGTGTCAGCAGATGTCGGGTGCTGCAGTGTGAAGTGCAGCGGTGTGGTGTGCAGTGCCCCCAAGGTCGCGGTGCGAGCAGCGGCTCGGTGGCAGCATCAGATGGCGCAGTCTGTGAGACCAGGGTCATGGTGCGAGGTGAAGGCGTTGCTCGTCATGGTGCTGGCAGCTCAAGGTGCAAACAGCGGCGTCATTGTTGCTGAAGCGCTGTCGTCGGCTGACAAAAAGGAGTGGATGGCCGGCGTCGGTAGGCCAAGGCTGCGGTGCATCATGTAAGTTTATGAGCGGTGCCCTCGAACCACGGTGCAAGCAGCGGCGTTGATTTCGGCGTGGAGCGGGTGCATCGGGGAGGCCAAGGCGTTGTCATGAAGCAAGGCGGTGCGGAGCGCAGTGCCCACAGGTTTGCAGTGCGAGCAACGGCTCTGTGGCAGTGTCAGCAGGCTTCGGTGAGACCAGGGTGGCGGTGTGGTGGTGCCCTCTGCGGTGCCTTCAGGACACGGAGTCGGCAGCGGCGTTGTAGATGTCATCGAGTTGCTTATCTTTTGTCACAGCATAGAACACACAGTCCACAGTGCTGAGGGCAGAAGAGCTTGAAGTCTTTGCTGTTCCTGAGACTTCTTGAACAGGGGGCAAGCTCTACCTCAAGCCCTTGGAGAAACTCATAAAAGTAGATTGCAGAAAGTTCAGTCCAGTCCTTTCACTGCCCAGGACAGAAGCAGCCACTGCAGGCCAACACAGCAAAGCACACAGCAAAGTGGTAGTCCCTCCTCACAGCTTCTCCAGCTCTTCTTCTTGGCAGTCTTCTTGATCCAAAAGAGTTCTAAAGTTCAGGGGTCTGGGCCTGTACCTGTATCCAAAAATCCTTTGCTCCTCTAGGCAGAGGGTGTCTGTGCCCAGCCAGAACCAGTTTTGCCTTTTCTGGTGTGATTTCCCGGCTGGGGGTGGAGACGGTATTGTCAGAGGCCCACCAGGACCTTTGAGCTGGAAGGAAATCTCCTCCCTCTTCCCCATCGTAGCCCAGGTCTATTCAGCCCTTTCATGACCTACCTAAAGTATCGAGAGCCACCTTTGCTTCCTAGCCATCTGTCGTCAAAAACCCAGACAGGCAATCCACATTCCAGACGAGGCACATAGGATGACTGAGCAAGAAAATACCTACTTCCTAAAAGTGGTATTTTCAAACTCAGAATGTAAAAATCACCTTTAGTAAAAGATGCATCGTTAGATTCTGAGTTCAGGCATACTAAATTGTATTTTCCCACCTAGTTCCTAGGGCCAGTTATGCTTAAAAGTGTTATAAACAAACTTCCTATTCTGTCCTATGGGGAACAGGTAGTCTTGCAATAGTGAAAAACGAAATGGGCTGTAATTCACACACCAGGGCATGTCCTACCATTCACATACACTGCACGCTGCCCACAGTGGTACTTTGGGCCTTCCTTAGGGGTGCCTGACATGTAAGAAAAGGGAAGGTTAGGGACTGGCCAATCTGTGCACAGGCCAAGTCGACATGACAGTTACAAACTGCACGCAGACTCTGCAATGGCACGTCTTAGGTACCTTTTTCCGGAATACTCACGTAGGTGGCACAACTCGTGCTGCTGACCCACGTGTAGCATTTGGTTCCCAGGCCCTGGCACACTCAGTGCACTTTAATAGGCGCGGACAAGAAAACCAAACAGCCAATCATGGAAACACCAATCCATAACATACTTTACCACTGATCAGCAGTGCGAAAAGTGCGCCGAAACACTAAGCCAGCAAAAGTCAAAACCGGGAGGGTAGAAAGCAACAACTCAGGGGAAACACCCCAAAAGATGCCAAGTCTAACAATAACTACAAAGAGAACAATTAAAATAGGGAAATAACACAGGGAGAGAAATCAATAGGGAAAGTACCCATGAGAGATAAATTAAGAAAGAAAAAGTAAGAAAGGGAGAAAAAAGTGGGTACATAGAAAGGGGGGATGCTGTTGCAACTTTAAGATCACTGATGTTACCCATTGGTCCAATACATCCATTGATTTCTGTATGTCCTCTACCGTTATTTCAGCCTGTAGGACCCAACTTAGTTTAGCCACGGTCTGTAGACCATTATTGCTGGCATTAGCCAAGAATTTCTGGTAAGCTAAGCCGAAGCGTGTATATATATGCAGACCAGAATTTCCAATGGGCTTGACATTGTTAATAGATTTTTGCTGCATATAAAAAGTCCCTGATCTGTATGCATTTGAAAAGCGTATTTTGCAAACGATCAAACTCATCTTTAAGTGCAGCAAAAGAGAAAAACCTTCGTCCATCATAAAGTTAACCCAGCCGAGTAATACCCTCACTTTTCCTGTCTTTTCTAATACGATCCTGGAATATATTAGGCAAAATAGGATTTCCCCATAGCACCGTCTATTGGTGCAGCACGGGAAGAGAGTATTGTTTACATATATCAAGCCAGACCCGAGATATCTTTAATTACCTTTAACTTTACCCGTTTGTAGTAATTAGGATCAGATGTTTTATACAGTATGAACCCCACCAACTGGCCCCAGGCTAGCTGATAACATAGCAATGTTGGGCCAGAGTCCAGCCCACAGAGCAGACCACAAATCTGACCGACTAAGGAAGCCCAATAGTAAAGCTGGAAGTCTGGGAGCTTAAAATCCCCTTGTGCATATGTTAGTTTCGCAAACTTGAGAGCCCTCCGGGCACTCCTATAAGCCCAGAATAAATTACCTATGACACTATTTAATTTGTTTTAAAAAGACATAGGAACCAGCATTGGTATAGAACGGAACAAATATAAAAATTTAGGGAGGATGTTCATTCTTATGACGTTACACCTCCCATAGATGCTTAACGGGAGCCGATGCCAGCTGCACTATTTAGCCGAGACGGTTTTCAAAAGGAGATGGTAGTTTTATGTTACAATATCATCAACCTGACTACTAAGACATACCCAAAGATAAGTTGTGGTCCGTGTGACCCCTAATGCCGAAGGCAAGGCTTCCAATTGAAAGTTGACAACTGTCTGGGTTTTGGCTAGTTCAACCTGTAGCCTGAAAAGGAGCCGAATGATACAGCCTCAGGCATGATATGTGTGATAGCTTCACTTAGATTGGTAGAGAAGATTGCCATGTCATCAGCGTAACCAGTGACCTTGAGTTACTTACCATTGAGGCATACAGGGGAAATCCCTCAATTGAGCAACAAGTGCCTTATGTGTGGCTCGATGTAGAGGGCGAACAAAAGGGGTGACAATGGGCATCCCTGCTGTGTCCCCCGTTGAACATCTAAGATAGCAGATGTCAAGCCATTCAGTTTAATTGTGGCAACCAACTTCTTATACAGATTCTGCACTGAGGAGATAAACCTGGGACCTAAGTAAAATGACATCATAGCAAAGACATGAAGCCTCCCAGGCCACTCTGTCGAATGCCTTCTCGGGGTCAAGCATAACCATATCCATCTGTTTATTAAATTTACGTGAAACATCAAAGGTGGCTATGGTAGTACCTATATGGGCTGTTGTGTCTCTGCCAGGAACTAAGCCATGCTGTTTCTCTGATACCAGCTTATGGATGAGACGAGCTAACGGGGAGGCCAAAATCTTAGAAAGAATTTTGGCATCCGCATTAATTAAAGATATCGGACGATAAGAACTTCTGTCGTTAATCGTCTTCCCCTTTTTAGGGAAAACCACAATATTGGTTACACTCCATGAATTGGGAACATTGCTCCCATTAATGATGTCAATGCTCAACTGCATAAAGTCAGGAGCCAATAGATCCTGAAAAGCCTTATTACATTTTAGCTGAATATCATCCTCGCCAGCCACTCACCAGAAGGAAAAAGACTTGATGGCCTCTATAACCTCGATCAACCTAATGTCTTTCTGCAGTTCTTCATCATCCAGAGAGTCTAGATGAGGCAAGTGACTCTCCTGCAAATACTCATAACTGGTATGTTGACAAAATGAAGGGGCAGCTGAATATAGATTCACGTAATACAACCTAAGTTGCTCTACTATGTCCTGTGGCTGTGTGAAGGACCGGCCACCCTCCCCTCTGATAGTTTTAACATTAGTCCTAGCCTTTTGGTTGGAAATTTGGAGAACCAGCACCCGCCCCACTCTCTCCCTGTATTCATATTGCAGAGTTTTATGCTTGTGATAATTAGAAGCAATTTTATCCACTAATCCTATGTTGATTTTTGATCTCATTTTTTAACATCCGGAGATAAATTAGCTGAGCCACAGGATCCCTAGCAGTAACAGCTCCTGCATGCTGACGCTCTAAATCTAGGTGCTCACGCCAAGCCTGCTCTACCACCTCTGCTGCTTGTCTGTTTTGAACCACAATAAAACAAGAAGTCTCCCCCCTGACAAATGCTTTCATACAATCCCATACACTTGATATGTCAGACATGCTGAGGTTATTATTCAAATACTCATTCAGAGCTCTTCTAATATATATCAGGTATTCAGGTTTACTAAGTGAGTGTCTAGGGAATGAGAAGGCCCGGGGAGCTTTTCTGACTCCAAGTTGTCTCTGTAAAGTCAGTGTGACTTTATTGTGATCAGATATAATCTTGGGGCAGACCTCCACCAAGGCGTTTTCCAGCAGCAATCTCTTAATGAAAATCATATCAATACAGGAGTAATGCTTGTGCGGATGTGAGTAAAATGTATATCCCGGGAAAATTAGAAACATTACCCGCCAAGCATCATCAAGCTGGTGCATATGCATCAACTCCCACAGTGCTGCTATGGTCTTGGCCATTCTTGCCCATATCTTGCTAATAGTAGTATCAATTTTACTACTCATGATGCAATTAAAATCCCCCATGATTATCAAATCCCCCTCCCAGCCCAGTAGTTCAGCACATAGATAATCTAAAATTTCAGAGCAGTCCGTATTGGAACCGTATATAGCACAGATCGTAGCGGTGCGACCAGCTATCTGCAGCTGAACAATGGCCCACCTATCCCTGCTATCCGACTATGTACGCATTACTGTGGTTGTTGTCTTTGATTTCCGTATGGGAACACCCTGTATGGAGACTGTTGGAAATGGGGGTTACCCAAGTCTCAAAGGGGGTAGCATGGCATCAAGCGGGCAGGCCAAACTTGGAGGACATGTGAAGCACTCACGCAGTACCCTCAGTCAACACACCAGGCACACCACAAAAGAGGCAGGACACCAGTTTGAGTTGGAAAAAGATACGTCATTTAGTAGGGTTTCCAACCTGCAAGGCAAAAGATTGCAAAACAGTAGTGTCACACAGGACGCCAAATGGCGCCAGAGCCAAGTGAATAAAGGGGGGGAATTATTTACATAGGAAGTAGTCCATGCTGAAATAAAGAACAATTGTGATTAAATAACAGTAGTCCTGGGGCCAATCTGGCGGGGCCAACTCAGGCTCTCATCCTTAGGGGGTTGTAAATGCAGAATACCACATTAGCATAGGTTATATATCATGCACAATCACGCCAACCCACCCCTGTAAGGGAAAAACAGAGCATTACAGCACATACTAGTCAGGAGCACCTGTAAGAAATCAGTACGGCAGGCTCATTAAAAAGGGCATAAACAGGGACCTGGAATAACTCATCAGGCGGGGCCTACTCAGGCCTTCATCCTTGGGAGGTTGGCTGAAATTGTAAGTTGCATATTAGCATAACTACACCTCATGCGTGGCAACGCCAACCCAACCCCTGTAAGGGAAAAACATCATATAATACCAGTCAGGAACATGAATCCTCAGCCCCCCTTGCAACCTGCAACACAAACATTAAGCAGTGCATTGGTATCACAACATCTAAACCAGGCTTGAATCCCACTGCACCTGGGCATCACTTTAGTGTAGGCATAATATTAGCAAGATAACAGCCTACAATTCAAACTAGGCACGGAAGCGCACCACACTTTAGTAGATCACATGGAACTGCTGCGTTACCTTAGGGCCACCAGTATCCTAATTAGGATTAAACATGGCAATTAACCATTGCAGGACCCAGGGATAAACAAGCCACTAACAATCAGGCTAAGTTACCCAGCCCTTCACTCTGCAGGGCCCAACACCTAGCTAGGGGTTACCTTGTCCCTGTACCAATCCTGGGGGGCCTCAGTAATGTCCCGGCCCAGTCTAGAAGTCTCAAAGGGGACCAAAAGGGCCAGCGAGGCTCAGAGCAGTTTCCAGGGGCGAGCCCTAGTCCTGGGGTGAGCACCGACCCTGTGCCCCGACTTCCACACGGGATAATCAAAACCCCACTCACCGGGCTCTCCTCGTTGGCTCCTGCGGGATTCAGTAGGTCCTGCGGGGCCTCCTCTGCAGGGGGGGGAAAACCAGGCACCGACAATGTGCCTCGAGTTGCAGGATTCCTTTCTAGAGGAGGGGGCAGGCACCGGCAATGTGCCTCGAGGCCCCTCCTCTCTGTGGCAACCCTCGTGCCCCTCCTCCTCTCGAGGGCCTGGGGGGCCGCTATATTCGCCTCACCCGGGCCTCCTTTCCTTACAGGGGCCCGGGGTTTTGATCCACCCTCAGGGAGGCGTCAGGGGACACACGCAGTGTCTCAGCACACGTGGGGGGAAGCCTGCCTGGCTTTCCTCCCACCTCGCACGGCTCCCTTCTCTGGTCGGGAGGCGGGGCTGGCACCGACAGAGTGCCCCGGCCCCGCCTTCTTCACCGGCCCCTCGCGTGGGGCTCAGACCGGCGGGGTGGCCTCCCGCTCCGGTCGCTTCTCTCGGGGCTCCCACCTTGGCACGGGGGCCCCGCAGCAAAGCTTCACCCGGGTCCCCCTCCTACCTCACGGGGACCCGGGGCTCCGATTCCGCTTCTTCTGGCCTTCCCGGCCTTCCACCAATCCCTGCGCGGCCTTCTCGGGGGCTCGGCCGCGCAGCCAATCCATGCGCAGCGTTGGCGGGGGCGGGCCGATGACGTGGCCGGGCGCCCCGTCACGTGACGCGAGTCCGCAGCCTCAGGGCCTAGCGCGGCCCACTTCACATCGGCGGCCCTCTCCTGGCACCGGGGGCCGCCGCGACGATGCACACCACCGCGGGGGGGGGCTCCCTGGCAGCTACCAGGCAGCGCGAGGCAGCGCCAACACTCCCCGGGCCGCGACGGTGATAAGGGGTAGGCTCCCTTTATTTAATTATTTATATGGCGGACAGCGCCAAAACGAGGGTAGGCTCCTCACACTCGATCCTCCTCACAGCGCCCTCAGGCCACAGCGCGATTCTCCTCAGCAGATGTCGCTATTTACAGCGCACTGCTCCTCCCTCTTACCTCAACAGAATAGAGGCAGTTCAGGGCTTCTAGGGACACGCAGCTCCTCACAGTCCTTCTCTAGCGCTTCCAAATTATAGCGCTTCCCAGGCAGGACAGTTCAGGTCAGGGCAGCAACAGTCTTGGAGTTTACAGCGCTTAGGTAGGCAAACCAGGGCTTCCAAGTAGGCTCCTCACGGAGGGGGGCGAACAGTTCCACAGCCAGCCCCAGGGGCACACTCCTCACCTCCTGGGGGGTTCAAGCCCACAGCATTCCTCCTCTTCTGGGTACCTTTTTCCCTCAGCGCTGGCGTAGTCCAAGGTCCCACAGCGTCAGGGACCTATGAGGAGTCCTCCCTTGTCAGGGGCCCATGGGGACAGCAGCGGGGGGGGGTTTATAGGGGTGCAGGGCCCAGCTCACAGGTCCATGTGGCGGTAGCACCTCACAGCAGGTCCCCCTCCCTTCCTTGTCCCAGCGCTGACTGACTCTCTGGTGACACTTCACCCTATTTATACCCTCCTCCCAGGCAGTGCCAGGACCTTCTAGAATGTTGGCACATCTAGCCTAAACTGGTTCTAGGGGAGGGGGTGAGCACCCTGGGTGCCAGGCTTTCCCTCCAAAACTAGGGGTAGCTGGGTAATATTATCTAGACTGCTGACCTATGTCAGTCCAGTGGCAAAACCCATGGCCATGGCATCCATTTTAAAAACAATACATTTCAGTCAGGTACATTTCCAAAATGGGGGATTTTACAAGTGCTCACATTATGTCAGGTAATTACATTTTCACAAGGTGTCTCACACCACTCATGGCCTATACAGGTTTAATCCCATGGGGGAGACATTCAAGTTAGGGGGTCAAAAGCGAAAAATTTTGGGGGGAAAAGGCCAAGTCCAACACGACTCCCCCCCAGCCAAAAGCCAGGGTAGACATATCAATGCCTTGATGGGCTTCCCTGCTTGGGGCGGAAAAAGGTGGACGCAGGCCTGCAACTACAGGAGCACCTGCAGTCTCTCCTCCACTCTGGAACCCAATGGTTCTCTTTCGCAACCCTCCCTTCACCAACAAAACCACCCCACTGGTGTTCCCTAGTGGGATGTTTCTCCTTCCTAGAGTGGGAGGCTCTAGCCTCAGGCTTGTAATTCCCTTGGACCACTCTCTTCTCTCCAAACTGCCACTGGTCCACCCATCTGGGGTCTACACCCTCAGACTGACCAGCCCTTAGGGGCGAGGCTCTCCTCCCCCTACTTCTCCTCCTAGGGTTCCTCCATCTCCTACGCTGGGGGACACCCTCACACAACTCTCTCCCCAACCTGGAGCCGAAGCCCACAGGCTGAACCGGTGACAGGGGCGAGTCCTCCCTCTCCCTGCACCCCCTCCCAGAGTCCCGCACCCTCCTAACTGGAGTAGTACCCCTGGGAGTCACTTCCGGGGGGACTCTGGTTACAGAGGTCCCTCCCACCAGAGCAGGCAAACCCTGTCCCTGGCCACCCAACCCAGGATCTGCGCCCTGTGGCTGAGCCGGTGACAGAGAAGAGACCTTCCTCCCTCTGCACCCCCTCCCAGAGTTCCGCACCCTCCCACTGGGAGTAGTACCCCTAGGAGTCAAATTGGTAGGGACCTGAATTACAGGTACCCCACCCTCCAGGTCAGGCAACCCCTTAACCTGGAACCCCAGTCCAGGATCTAAACCCTGTGACTGGTCAAACCCCCGAACCACTGGAGCTCCAATTAATGATGCTCCGGGTCCTCCTGACATGAGGGGATCCTTTCCACGAGAAGGCACACCGGGACAGCCTAGACTCCCAACCTGGGGTTCCCTAAAAGAACTCTCCAGTCCCTGTGACTGCAGTTGGGGCATCTCGGGACACCTCCCCGTCTCACTCCCTCCTTTAGATGGGATGTGAGGCCCTACAACCCGCCCACTATCCTGGGACCTAGCTGGGCTTCTCACCTCTCCCGCCACGCTGGGTCGGAAGATCCCTGCACCTCTCCTTTCTGGATCACTCCCCAATGTCTTCCCAGACGCTCTGGCACTTACCCAGAGGTCTGCCTCCCGTGCAAGTTCCCTGGGGTCTGAGAACCCGCACCGCAACAGATGGTGACGCAGTCTTGGGAAACAACTCCTCAGCATGTGCTCCCGGATAACGGCATGGCACAGCCCTTCCCAATCCTCCACTGCTCTCCTCACCACCCAATCCTCCAGTACAGTCCAACACTCCTCCTCAAACTCTCCCCAGGACTGATGGAACAGCTTACCCCTGCCCCTAAACACTAACCCGTCCTCCTCTTCCGGGGAATCAGGCACAGTCTCTTGGGCTTCGGGAGTGGGACTCCTTGCACTGGACCTACACTCGCTGCCACCACTGGATCCCACCCTCTTCGGTGAATCCAGACTCCTAAAACCACTCTCAGGGGACAACCTACCCACCTGAGCTGATCTCTCTCTGGCGAAGGCCCTCTCCGCCTCTGCCATCCTCTCCAGCGCTAGGACTTTTTCAGTCTCTAGTCGCTGCTCTTCTACCCTCAGCTGCGCTAAGCCCTCGGCATGCCTGAGCTTTGCCAGCGCCAGCTGATACTCCCTTTCCTCCCTCCTATCTACCCACTCTTCTGGGGACAGGGAAAGGGATGGGGCAGTGCCCCCGGGACTGGACCCAGTGCTAGACTCCCTATCTCCGGTGTCCTCCACAGCTACTGGCGTCTCTGCCCTGCTAGACTCTTCCTCCTCCTCATCGGAGCATTTACCTCCCAGGGTTCTGGATGGGGAGCCCTCACTCTGGTCTCTAACCCACTGACCCTTCAACACTTCGGGGGGGTAGTCAGACAAGTCCCCATTAACCTCTAAGGGCTCTCCCCTCTTGAGGGCCTCATAGAGAAACAAATTCCTCCTAATGTTCCCTACTGGGGGTATCCCTCTCTCCAGGAGGAAGTCTATCACCTCCTGTTCGGTGTACTCCATTAGTTCCACTTCCTGGTAAATCAACCCCATCGTGGCGAGGTACACCCGGGACACACCCTCCCAGTGGAACAAGGGGACAATTCAGAATACTCTTCAGGAGGAAGCAATAAAAAAAAATATTCAGCCAAACAGCAATAATCCCCACCACAAGGCTCTACCTGTGGTGTAACCTGTGGCCGCTGTGGTACTGCGCAAACACAAGTCCTATCCCACCGCTCTGCCACCAAATGTTGGAAATGGGGGTTACCCAAGTCTCAAAGGGGGTAGCATGGCATCAAGCGGGCAGGCCAAACTTGGAGGACATGTGAAGCACTCACGCAGTACCCTCAGTCAACACACCAGGCACACCACAAAAGAGGCAGGACACCAGTTTGAGTTGGAAAAAGATACGTCATTTAGTAGGGTTTCCAACCTGCAAGGCAAAAGATTGCAAAACAGTAGTGTCACACAGGACGCCAAATGGCGCCAGAGCCAAGTGAATAAAGGGGGGGAATTATTTACATAGGAAGTAGTCCATGCTGAAATAAAGAACAATTGTGATTAAATAACAGTAGTCCTGGGGCCAATCTGGCGGGGCCAACTCAGGCTCTCATCCTTAGGGGGTTGTAAATGCAGAATACCACATTAGCATAGGTATATATATCATGCACAATCACGCCAACCCACCCCTGTAAGGGAAAAACAGAGCATTACAGCACATACTAGTCAGGAGCACCTGTAAGAAATCAGTACGGCAGGCTCATTAACAAGGGCATAAACAGGGACCTGGAATAACTCATCAGGCGGGGCCTACTCAGGCCTTCATCCTTGGGAGGTTGGCTGAAATTGTAAGTTGCATATTAGCATAACTACACCTCATGCGTGGCAACGCCAACCCAACCCCTGTAAGGGAAAAACATCATATAATACCAGTCAGGAACATGAATCCTCAGCCCCCCTTGCAACCTGCAACACAAACATTAAGCAGTGCATTGGTATCACAACATCTAAACCAGGCTTGAATCCCACTGCACCTGGGCATCACTTTAGTGTAGGCATAATATTAGCAAGATAACAGCCTACAATTCAAACTAGGCACGGAAGCGCACCACACTTTAGTAGATCACATGGAACTGCTGCGTTACCTTAGGGCCACCAGTATCCTAATTAGGATTAAACATGGCAATTAACCATTGCAGGACCCAGGGATAAACAAGCCACTAACAATCAGGCTAAGTTACCCAGCCCTTCACTCTGCAGGGCCCAACACCTAGCTAGGGGTTACCTTGTCCCTGTACCAATCCTGGGGGGCCTCAGTAATGTCCCGGCCCAGTCTAGAAGTCTCAAAGGGGACCAAAAGGGCCAGCGAGGCTCAGAGCAGTTTCCAGGGGCGAGCCCTAGTCCTGGGGTGAGCACCGACCCTGTGCCCCGACTTCCACACGGGATAATCAAAACCCCACTCACCGGGCTCTCCTCGTTGGCTCCTGCGGGATTCAGTAGGTCCTGCGGGGCCTCCTCTGCAGGGGGGGAAAACCAGGCACCGACAATGTGCCTCGAGTTGCAGGATTCCTTTCTAGAGGAGGGGGCAGGCACCGGCAATGTGCCTCGAGGCCCCTCCTCTCTGTGGCAACCCTCGTGCCCCTCCTCCTCTCGAGGGCCTGGGGGGCCGCTATATTCGCCTCACCCGGGCCTCCTTTCCTTACAGGGGCCCGGGGTTTTGATCCACCCTCAGGGAGGCGTCAGGGGACACACGCAGTGTCTCAGCACACGTGGGGGGAAGCCTGCCTGGCTTTCCTCCCACCTCGCACGGCTCCCTTCTCTGGTCGGGAGGCGGGGCTGGCACCGACAGAGTGCCCCGGCCCCGCCTTCTTCACCGGCCCCTCGCGTGGGGCTCAGACCGGCGGGGTGGCCTCCCGCTCCGGTCGCTTCTCTCGGGGCTCCCACCTTGGCACGGGGGCCCCGCAGCAAAGCTTCACCCGGGTCCCCCTCCTACCTCACGGGGACCCGGGGCTCCGATTCCGCTTCTTCTTGCCTTCCCGGCCTTCCACCAATCCCTGCGCGGCCTTCTCGGGGGCTCGGCCGCGCAGCCAATCCGTGCGCAGCGTTGGCGGGGGCGGGCCGATGACGCGGCCGGGCGCCCCCGTCACGTGACGCGAGTCCGCAGCCTCAGGGCCTAGCGCGGCCCACTTCACATCGGCGGCCCTCTCCTGGCACCGGGGGCCGCCGCGACGATGCACACCACCGCGGGGGGGGGCTCCCTGGCAGCTACCAGGCAGCGCGAGGCAGCGCCAACACTCCCCGGGCCGCGACGGTGATAAGGGGTAGGCTCCCTTTATTTAATTATTTATATGGCGGACAGCGCCAAAACGAGGGTAGGCTCCTCACACTCGATCCTCCTCACAGCGCCCTCAGGCCACAGCGCGATTCTCCTCAGCAGATGTCGCTATTTACAGCGCACTGCTCCTCCCTCTTACCTCAACAGAATAGAGGCAGTTCAGGGCTTCTAGGGACACGCAGCTCCTCACAGTCCTTCTCTAGCGCTTCCAAATTATAGCGCTTCCCAGGCAGGACAGTTCAGGTCAGGGCAGCAACAGTCTTGGAGTTTACAGCGCTTAGGTAGGCAAACCAGGGCTTCCAAGTAGGCTCCTCACGGAGGGGGGCGAACAGTTCCACAGCCAGCCCCAGGGGCACACTCCTCACCTCCTGGGGGGTTCAAGCCCACAGCATTCCTCCTCTTCTGGGTACCTTTTTCCCTCAGCGCTGGCGTAGTCCAAGGTCCCACAGCGTCAGGGACCTATGAAGAGTCCTCCCTTGTCAGGGGCCCATGGGGACAGCAGCGGGGGGGGTTTACAGGGGTGCAGGGCCCAGCTCACAGGTCCATGTGGCGGTAGCACCTCACAGCAGGTCCCCCTCCCTTCCTTGTCCCAGCGCTGACTGACTCTCTGGTGACACTTCACCCTATTTATACCCTCCTCCCAGGCAGTGCCAGGACCTTCTAGAATGTTGGCACATCTAGCCTAAACTGGTTCTAGGGGAGGGAGTGAGCACCCTGGGTGCCAGGCTTTCCCTCCAAAACTAGGGGTAGCTGGGTAATATTATCTAGACTGCTGACCTATGTCAGTCCAGTGGCAAAACCCATGGCCATGGCATCCATTTTAAAAACAATACATTTCAGTCAGGTACATTTCCAAAATGGGGGATTTTACAAGTGCTCACATTATGTCAGGTAATTACATTTTCACAAGGTGTCTCACACCACTCATGGCCTATACAGGTTTAATCCCATGGGGGAGACATTCAAGTTAGGGGGTCAAAAGCGAAAAATTTTGGGGGGAAAAGGCCAAGTCCAACAGAGACTGTCTGTGATGTATAATTGAGTGCGTCATAACCAAGTTGGCCCAGCAGTAACCTATCTTTGTACGCTAAATGAGCCTCAGTTAAGCCTAATAGGTGTGTTTTGAGAATGTGGAGTTCTTCCCTAATTAAACACCATTTGCGAGATTGATTTAGCCCTGCGACATTCCAGTACATAAGTTTTAAATCAGACTTTGGGTAGTTTTAAATGTAATTTTGATTTAAATAGCACCCCTTCCCTCCTGGCTCCAGCCTCTGGTGTCTTTCCATTAACAGCTACACTTCTAACTATTAAAGTCTATTTAGTCTTCAAGCGTGCAGGCTCCTCGAGATAAACCTGTGAACACACCGATTTGAAGGAATTGATTAACTGCTGCATCTTCCATCATCGATCCATTGTGGATTTACACAAATCTGAGCGCACAAACATAGTAATAGTGTCTGATTTGACAGGAGCGGAAGGACGTGCTTTAGCAAAGATTGCCTGACATAGCAAGAAGTTGCCCAGGAATACCAATACCGGACATGGTCGTGGTGAATTGCCTTGGTTTCCTTGTGAAATAGTAAAAGGTGTACAGTGCGCCCGTTGAACTTGTGAGTCCATATCCCAGTCTGACAGGTCCGGCAATGCTTGTTGGAACATATTGACGATATATGCCCACGGGTCGGTGCCTTCTCCCCCCACTGATATGCCAAAAACTCGAAGGTTGTGCCGCCATTGGTGGATCTCAAGATCCTACACCTTATATTGTAAGAGAGCCACCTGGATTTCACATGTTTTAGCAATGCTTGCGGTATGAGTGCTAGTTTCTTCGACTGCTTCCACCCATTCTTGCAGTTCCGTAACGTTTGAGGACAAAGAGGCGACCTTACTGGTGACCTCGGTTAGAGCTTGCTTAATGTCTTGGCTGTCTGCCTTTGCTTGGATATAATATTCCTGAGCCTCAGCCCTCTGAAGAGACAATGCCTGCAAAAATGTAGACAGAGATGGCATGTCGGGCTCAGGAGGCTCAGGGGAACTGGCTGCTGACCCTGTCCTAGTATTATTCCTTGCTGCAGATGTTACGGGGTGGACTCTGTCCTGGTCTCCACTGGTTCTTCACTCCATTCCCCTCGGGACTACACTATTGGTGTGGACCACGGGTGATACAAAAGAAGCTGTGCCAGAAGGAGAAGCTAGATGCAAGTCATTGCTCTCAGTTACTGCAGTCCCCATCGGTGCATTAGAAGCGACATTGCCATTGTTGGAGAGCCTTGAGACGATGGCTTTTACCTCTCCCTTTGATGCCTCCCACTTTCAAAGGGGACTAAAGCAAGAGTCAGACTTTGTGCTGCTTGGAGTGTGGTCTTTGAGTTGCCTGGCGACAGTAGTAGGGGGGGTTTAGCACCACCACAACCTTTTCCACTCTTACCACCTTTGTCCCCTTTGGCGTTTTTAGTGTCTTTAACCCTTAGGCACTCCGCCTCTACTGGGATGCGTGCCGCGGATATATTTAATGCTACATCCTCCTCAACTTCGCCGTCGCCACCGTCACCACCAGCCACGTTGACTAGCTGCATGGCAGATCCCATCAAAGCATCACCCAGTACATCCATGGGAGCATGATCTAGATGAACAGACATAGGGCCGACATGTGGCTCCGGCCCTCCGTCACAGCTGAGTAAGAGTGGTAAGAGTGATGGCGTTTGACTTTCCCAGCCTGAAGACATGTGAACTTGAAGGTTGGAGTTCCCCTTTTTGAGCGCACCAATACTAGTATTGTTATTGTTACTAATACATCGCTGTGTATAAGACCGCCCCTACTCCTGTGCTAGTTGTATTACAGAAATATATTGTGTACTAGTACACATAGTGGGGCAGTGATGCTAGATTCGAAAGGGCCCAATATGGGATGTCTCTCGGTTTCACTATCTCTACCGATCCCATCCAGGATTCCAGTACCATTGGGGTTATCAGGTATGACCCCAAAAGGAACCACTTCTCAAGAGATGATGTTGCCATATCAATAGGTGCACCGGTCAAAAATTGGCCTTTCCCCTACAAGCCGTCCTGCACTGCGGTAATCAACACTTCGGCCACCTCAGACCCAGTCTTGGAATTTGTTGATCAACAGGACCGGAGCATCTCACTGGCCCTGCCAGACCAAAGTAGACAAAGGATTGTCCGCCCAAGCTGAGAGTTGGAGTCTGGATCTGCTCCAGCATCCTGGCCCTCATTCCTGCTTGTGCCGGCTTCATATGAATGGAGACTGTCGCCTTATGCCAAACCAGTATCCCCAATGCGCACCTGCCCTTTGGGGGCAGTGGTACAAGAAGGGGCCATTGCCGTACTGAATGCCATACTGAATGCCCCAAGGGTCTGCTGTCCTCCACTAGCAACTTCAGGTATTCAAAATACTTGTTAGAAATGGGATTTCTGGTTGGCTGAGGCTTGCGCCAAAGCCAGATAGAAACCACCACTCTAGTCAGGGCAAGGGAGTTACACGCCAAAGATAACCCCTGCTCACCCCCTTGGTAGCTTGACACGAGCAGTCAGGCTTATCCCGGAGGCAATGTGTAAAGCGTTTGCCCAACACACACACAGCAACAACATACTAGGCACACCACAAACGGAACTCCACACAAGGTTATATATAAAAATAGCCTTTGTATTATCATGCACACATTCGTAGTTGGCGAAGTAGCGCTACGCGTAGCTACGCAAAGTGCACTTCGCACTTCGCAAGCTACGCGTAGTACTGCATGAACTGCGTAGTAGCATGTTCGCACTGTGCAAGATGTCGTTTTCAATGATTGCACAGTGCGGACAAGCATCCGGCATCATTGTATTGCGCAGTGCGAGCTGTAGTTTTCTGGCGCTCAAGTAGATTTTTACTCGAGCTGTAGCTTTCTCAATTCGGACTGGTAGTTTCTCATCGCAAGGGGTCGCGAGCATGCGCGACCACTCACAATGAGAAACCTGACCTCCCCACTTTGAGAATCCCGTCGGGAGGATTATTTTCCATGCTCCCGATCAGCAACTTGATGTTGCCTATCGCGAACATGGAAAAAGTCTCGCGAGGATGCCATTTTGCTCGCTCGTGGTCGCCAACTTGACGTTGAGGACCGTGAGCAAGCAAAAAATGACCGCTGCACTACTCTACGCTACACATGTTTGCACTGTGCTACGTGCAGTTTGCGTAGTGCGAAGTTGCGCAAACTTCGCAAACTATGCGAGCGTAGCGTAGTGCTTTGCCCAGGGTTACTCATAAGTCTAAACACATTAGACAATAACCTCACAAGCATAAATACATATTGCAGTAACCTATAAGTCTAAACACATTAGACAATAAACTCACAAGCATAAACACACTATGCAGTAGCCTCATAAGTAGAAATCTCAGATTAAAGGAGATCCTCCTAAACATAAATACTAGAGGCATAAAAAACAGTGCATAAATTACAGTACATGAATCACATTTCCTGCGCACCACATAAATCACATTAGGGCCTGGCACCTTATTAACCTCACAGTCCCCCTTGCCAACTGGCCTTATCAGAGGGCCCAAATGCCCTATGTACATGATGTCAGGGAGGCTGCCAAGGTAGCAGAATCCATGTGCGCAATTGCACTGGGGCATAGGAGTGTATCTCACTCATGTCTCCTTAAAAATGCCCCCAAAGAAATTTTGGCCTAAACGCTGCAGCTGAAGCTAATTGCAGTGCAGCTGTGAAGCAAAGATGGCCTGGCACCACTGTGCCCTCTCCTGTCCCCTTCAGGGACATCTGTGCCAATCTGCACAAAATGTTGCAGCTGCCCGAGTTGGTGCGGTGCAGCTGTGAAGAAAGTAGAGGGCCTGGTACCATGGTGCCTTTCCAGCCACCACTGGAACTCTATCAAAAAATGCCCCCATCATTGCAGCTGCCCACTACGGCGGTGCAGCTGTGCAGAAACCAATGGTACGGTGCTGTGGGGCCCCGCTCTGTGGCTCTATTAATGAAATGGCCCCCAACATGGGAGCTGCCCTTATCAGGCGGGGGCGGCTCAGGAAATCCAGCATGGCTGCCCATGCTCCTCATGAGCACCAATACCAAAAGGAAGAATGGCCAAAGCCCCACTCACTGTAGTTCCATCGGAGACTCCTCCGGTCCCAGGCGACATGCTTAGGAGAGCCCCCACTCCTCGTGGACTCTCTCTCCTTCTCTCCAGTTTGCCAGTGCGGGGTTGACTTCCGCCTGGCTTCTGCTATACGTGGGTCTCTCCCTTCGTCATTGGGGGCCCCGCTGGCCTGCCTCAGTACTTCTCCTCCTTTCCGCAGGGGGCAGGCTCAGCGGCGTCTGGGGAGCCCCTGCTCCTCACACCACCTTCCCAGCTCTTCACCCGATAGCCCCGCTCAGATCCGCAACTCCCGCCTCCACATGAAGCTTCTTTTTGTAATTTTCATTTTTGTTGCGTGCTCCCAGGTGTGCACTCCGGCGTGCACGTTATTTAGTTTAACAAATGCGTGCTCCTGATTTGGGGCACGCCCCCTGGTCAGTGCTGTGTCCCCGATAGGGGCTGTAATCTTTCAATCCTTGGTTGTTGCTCAAAAGATTATATTAAATCATCCACTACTAAGTTGGTTTACTTCAGTAGTTTTTCATTTCATTCCTTTCTTTGTCAGAGTTGGTAATCACTCCAAAAACATGTTAATATTAGTCCAATGCATTTCGGCTAATATTATCCTTCATCAGGGAACATGTGTCTGAAAATAAATGTATACATTTCAATACATGAGGATACATTTAATCAATTTTATAGAACCATCCTTCTATACGACTGTTCAATCATTGAGACATTACTTAATGTCAAAACAATGTTAACCGAAAACAGTGGCAAAATGTATATAGACCGGGCGGGTATTAAACTAGGTGCTCCACAGTGTTTACTGATATTTAACGTGATCGATTTCAGATACTAGCCGTTATTACAACGTCGTGATTTGCTCTTGGTGTGTAAAACGGTGTAATGGTTGATGTATGTCTTTAGATGGTCGTTAACAGGTATTAGTGCAATTTACCGACCTACTAAGTTCATTGAACAGTTTGTGGCTGTGCTGCCGCGCCTATTCAGTGCTCAAACTCGGCGTGAGATTGCTACAGTTCTAAGAAATGGCTGATGCCGAATGCGTATTATTCTAGATGCTTCGTTGTTTCACAATATTTAACGCAGTCGTTAATCGGCATTGGTGCAATTGACCGACATACTGAGTTCATCGAACAGTTTGTGGCTGTGCTGCCGTGCCTAATCAGAGCTCGAACACTAGGAAGCTTCCGTGGTATTAATTATCGGCGTGAGATTGCTACTGTTCCAAGTAATGGCTGATGCCGTGTTTCTTGCTTATACATACTCGTGAAAAACTCTGATTCGCCTTTGATTTTAGTTCAATCCTAGAATCTATAACTAACTTGGTATAGGTTTCTTGCCCTTCACGATGTTCGCAGGTGCAGTGTTGCTTAATGCGAAGATCTCGTGCAGTAAATAAGTTCCTGTTTGTGTGTTGTATAATAGAAAACGGAGTAGAATGCAGGGCCATATTGGCTCGGTTTCGTCAAGATTGGTAAACATGATGAAACGACTAGTTTGTTGCCGTTCTACGGGTACCATATGTAAATCTGTCTTATGGTCAAAAATCCAATACATAAAGTATTAATCTAAAATAAAAGTAAATCATTGGTTTCATAATACCGATATTTGTATTGACTGATGTTTAAGAAAAACATCCAACTGTACTTAATTTCCTATTTACATGGGAGATATCTCAGGGGTACATAGTAAAAAGCAGTTCTCCAGTGTAAATGAAGTTAAAGGTAAAACTATATTCCACTCTATCATTCATCCCCAATGGTTTGAGGGTTTCTAGTCTGTAAATCCAATAGTTCTCGTGTTGCAACAACAGTTTATTGTTCTATTTTCCTTCCATTTTTTGTACTATCTCCAGCATCATGAATCTGAGTTGACTGATGTTGTGTGACACTTCCATGAAATGGCTTGGTACCGTAGATTTGGTCATTCTGTTACGTATGTTTGATTCATGTTCAATAATTCTGGTCTTAATTTTTCGTTCTGTTTTTCCAACATAACCTTGTCCTCATGGACATTTTAGAAGATACACCACATTCACAGTATCACATGTAGCTGATACTTGTAGTTTAATTGTGTGTCCTTTCCTCGGATGGGAGATGCTCGCACCCCTTATAGCATTATTACAATTGCTACAATTGTAGCATGGTGTTGTTCCGTTGTTAAAACATAATTGACAGACGTGAACATCACCAGCGCCATCTTGCCTAATAAGAGCCACTGTCCGCACATAAACGGCATCCATTTCAGGTGCCGCGGCCATCTCGCGCTTTGCGAGTCACCTATGACTCACCCTGGCCTCCTAACCATCCCCTGTGCCCTGATTCAGCATGACCAAATGCTCTGAGGTCATTAAACCTTGTCCTCGTGACATGGCCCCGGAGCCACATCACACTCCTAAACACGTTCGTCCTTTCATCCTCCACACTCGAGCAGGCCCTTCTGATAACCCCCAACTGCACCTGGCCACTCGATCCGGTCCCAGGCGGTAAACCAAGCCTTGCGGATGTACTTTATTGCCCCCGCACAGCATGACTTGTTGCACGAACAGAAATGCTTGATCTTATCACTTGCATAACCCTTAGATCTGACCGATCCCACACATTTACAGATCTTGCCGGAATGTCCAGCTGCGAGATATCAATCACTAATCAAGACCCGGGTGGGAGACGACAAACTGGTGGGACTCTGTGAGAACCTGCAGGGGGCGGGAATTCCTAGGATGTTTGACCACCAATAAAGTTGCTGTAAATTGTATAAAAAGTGGAGCAGCAGAGAAGTTGTTAGAACACCTCCTGAAGACATTTCCTTGTGTCGGACCTGACGTGTTCTCCTCTGGAGCAATAAACCTGTTCTTGCTTTCCAGTTCCCAGCGCCTGTCTCTATATTTTGGTAACTATCGATATTGGGAATTAGAGGCGCCTTGCGCCAAACAGCCTTGGTATTCGTTAGAGATTGGCTGTTTTCCTACACCGTGGTGTGTATCATCTGTATTTGGGGTTTTAGACTTTAGCATTTCTCCCAGGTTGCTTGCTCTTTGGTATGCGAAAATTGGTTTGTCCTTAAAGATGTTGTTATATTCATGTTCTCGTGCCAGTATCGGCCAGTGTCGTTTGATGATATTTTTAAATGCTTTGCTTTTGGTGGATTATTTCAAAACTAATACTACCCTGGTGTTTTCTTTAGTAGGTGTTTTATCCACCAGTTCATTTCTAGTTTTCTGTGCACATCGTTTTTTAGCTTGGTTTAGTACATCTTGTGGGTACCTTCTTTGTTGAAATCTTGTTTTCATTTCCTCAATTCGGTTATTCTCTATTTCTGGTGATGATACGATTCTTTTCACCCGGAGCATTTGGGAATTTGGTAAATGTTTTTTTAACTTTCCTGGTGAAAGCTGTGATAGTGTAGGAGGTTATTGCAGACTGTAGGTTTACGGTATATGTCTGTTTTGAAACCTGTGTTGGTTATGGGGGACCCGCGTAATCGGAGGAGAGGTCAGTGAGTGGCGTCCACTGCGGCAGACTCACTCTGCCTTCTTCCTCCCTCACAAAATTGCTATCTCTGCTGGAATCTTCAGCTTCAGGTAGTATATATGTTGTATTATACACCTGAAATTATATCTAAATGGGCCTCTCGATGTTCCGAAAAATCATTTTGTCCGAAATGTCATTTGTATGCCTCAGACCTCAGGCATTTGTTCGTCGGCTGTCCAAAACTTGACAGGTTTTGGAGTGGGGTTCCCTCATGACCTATCTACTTTTTATTTACCAACCTTTCTATGCTCTAAAGAGACCTACCTTCTAGTTTTTTCTAGTGCCATGAAGTGATGGTTCCTGTGAGATAAATCGTTTCCCACTGAACATGATAGTTAAAAATGTGAGACTCGCACAATTCCTGTAGAGAAAGACAACCCACCGAAACGCGCGCCGACCTTGCGTGGAACCAAATTTAACAACTTATGGTTCAGAGTTAGGCAGAGAATTTTCTGCCCCACAAATCAAGATTTGTTCAGATACTGCATGTATATGGTGTGTGTGGAAGGTTATGAATTGGAATGAATGATATTGAGTGAGTGGAGTTTGGTTAGTATTGATGTGCTTTTATGGCCAAGGGGATTTTTGTTATGAAATTGTAATTGCACTTTTTGGAATATGAGTTTTTTTACAAAATAATGTATGTATCTTAGATACAATGGAGAAAAATATTTTATAAGGAAATATTCAAAAATGAAAAAGAAACAATGATGAAATAAAAATTTACTGAAGAAATGATATAAACTAGTTCTGATGTTGTTGTGTTTGAATAATATGCAATATGAAATATACATACAATGTTGGTAAATAAAAAGTAGATAGGTCATGAGGGAACTTTTCTAGTATTTTACTTACCTTTTCCCCTCTTTTCCCTGACCTCAAAGTAACGTTAGAGGGGTCCCCTCCTTTATGTTTTTGGAGTGGGGTTTCCAGGATTCTTAGTTTGTTTCCCAAGTTAGATTTTCAGCTTGCTGAGAAAGAAATATTTTTAGGGATTAAAATCGAGGCGTCTGGTGATACGAGTTTGCTAGCAACTATTATTATAGTATGTGCCCGTTTATGAATTGCTTGAGTCTGGAGAGATAATGTGAGCCCTAGTGTTAATGAGTTATGGATATTACTTAGACAGGTCTATGAGATGGAACTCGATTTGGCTAAAGCTAGAGGGCCGCACTCTTCGTTCAAATTTAATTGGATCTGGACCGATTTCCTTTGGGAGTAAGGCGCTGCTCACTCACGATACCTGTTCTCATGGCTCTAGGATAAATGTCTCTCCTTCTTTCATTTTCATATGAGGGGGAAAACATTACTGTTTCTTTGTGTTGGTTTTTTCGAGGAAGGGGAAGAAAAAAGGGATTTATGTTTATTCTACACTTCTAATGTAATTTATATAATGTATGTCTTACTTTTGGCTTAAAAAAAGAAGAAAAAAAAGAAAGGGGGGCAAAAGTAGGAAGAGTAAGGAAGGGTGATAGGATGTTGTTAACAGCGAATCGAAAAAAGGTGAAACGATAAAACAGTGAAAGTGTAGTCTAGTTCCTATATTCCCAATAGGCTCTGCGCATTGGAATAACATAAACGATAGTTTAGACGTAGGACTGAGGTTGACTAGGTCTCTATTGAATATGTTAGACTTAATTATGAATGCCAGCTAGCTCAGAGGTCACGAGAAACTTTCTCGAGTAAACAGGAAGGTGTTAACTTTCCTGAATAGAAAAGAAGGGATTAGTTTCTGACAACCACATAAACATGACAACTTTGCTCCCTCCAGAATAAGGAGTATATCTCCAGAGTTGCGGAAACAATAGATAACTATTTCACTCAGTCAATCGTGCATACTTAGTTTCACCAGAAGCGCAGAGAAATAGAGACGGGCGTTTTCAATAAAAGTGGTTATTTATTGAACAGTCTTCTTTCTCATGCAAGAGAAGTGAGTTGGCACAATTGCAATACTTGTCATAAAGTAAAGTGCATTCAGTAAAAGGAGTATTATAAAATAATACTGTAAAAGCATGGTATGGTTTCTAAGCCGTACGGTATCTAAAATAGATAAAATATATACATAGATAAAACCATGACTAAACGCACTCAACTGGTGCTTCTAAGATACGCCTACCCCGGTGTACCTAACCTAAGCCTAGTACGTGGGAAGGAGTAAGTGAGCTGCAGTTTAAGATAGTTTTTACCAAGATTCTGAATCAAGAATTCTCTACGGATCTAATCAGCTCCGTACCTTGGTTTATAGAATGAAGGAGGTCTTGTATCTCTCTCTCAGGTCTCGATCTCTCAAAAACCAGCAAGGGTGACTGGAAACACTGGAGCTGGATTTCTCGGCAGGAGAAAAGACAGCGTCTCTCTCAGTGCGTTTTTTTTGTTTTTTTAGGCACGGGGAGATTAAGTGATTTGCCCAGAATCACAGGGGTTTTTTGACGTCGTTACCGAGACTCGAACCCAGATCCCCAGGTCCGAGGTCGAGCGCCTTAGCCGTTAGGCCAACCCCTCTCCCCTAACTTCCGGCCCATTCTAGTGACCTGGACCTAGGGGTATATAAGGGACAGAAAAAGGGCAGCCATTTTAGGAAGGAGGAGTGAGGCGATATCGTGGGGAGTAAGGCGCACTGAGTGGGGTTAGATCGTCCTCTGGGCCGGATGCTCCTCTTTAATGACGTGACCCCCTATCTATTGACCCAGCCCTGCCCTCGTTATATTATCACTGGCTCTCTAAACCCTTTTAGTGTTCCTGGTAGAATGACCCCGAGCTACTTCGGAAGAGCAGTAGGTAGCTGGATTGGGAACTAAGAAGTAGGAGCACCTGATTTTAAAGAGACACCAAGAACAGTGGCATTATCTGCCTACTCCCAAACATCGTCTGTAGCGGTTTAACCGGCAGGGCTGTGAGCCCCTAAGACCCCTGCCCGGAGCCCAGATTCTTGCGGCAGCACTGAAGCGGGAGGCAGAACTCACCGTAGGGGCTCTGGTGTGCCGTGGGAGAGGCACCATTTGTCGCCAGCCGTCAACCCCCTTCTGTGCGGTAGTGTCCCTGAAGCGGGTTCCTCCCGCTGTGGTGGCGAAGCGGAGTCCAGCAGGCGTGGTTGAGGGGCGGAGGGAGCTGATCGAGTTCCGCTGGCAAGAACGCGGCGACGTCGGAAGAGGAGGGAAGAAGCTGGAGGAGGCCGGGCGTGGGCGGAGACCTTCACATGTGAAGCCGGCAGCCGGGGAAGGCGGAAGCGCTGACAGGCGCCCACACAGGCCGACAAAGTGAAGAGTGTCTGACTTCAGCCCCGATCCGGACAGCAAACGGAGTCAGCCGGGAGTGGAGCCTTCACCTGTCGGAGGAACCCGATCGGGCCCTGATTGGAAGCGGCCTGTCAGAACTGCATGAAAAAGAAAACAAAAGTAAGCTAGGGAATCTAGTCTGGCGGGAGGAGGAGATCGTTAGTTGGCCTCAAGCAGTGGCAGCGATACTGGCCTAAGAAGTGACACCCAGGCTGTGGGATACCTCAAATCAGACAATCTGCGCCACAGACATTGATCCCTAATCACTTGACTTGCTCATTACAGCAATTTCCTTGCCTGAGTGGAATTGCCCTGTGAGAGAGGGATTCCTGAAGATAGGTTATAGTCACCAGCTACTGGAAGTCAAGGTAACTGAGCTGACTCAGGGATAAGAAAGGATTGTGTGAGGGGAATATCTTCCTTATGCAGTTCATTCAGAGCTTAAAAGTGTTACTGTGATATCCTGTCAATCCAATGTGGTCATAGAGCGAACTAAATGGCTCCATGAAATTAGTAAATAACCTGCCTGTTTCTATTTAGATATTCAGCTGCTTGAACCAATACACAAGTGGGCCTTAGTGGAATTATTGCTGAACTCCTGTAACTTCCTGCTTGTAATAACATTGAGTCTTCAAGGGTAATGTACAGTCTTGCTTCACTATAAGGAAGCATTAATCTTGCTGTACACCTTATTTTAACTATGAAATATTGCTGAGAGGTTAAGGTGCAAGGGTTATTGCTGAATTCCTTCCCTTTTGGGGAAAAATATATTATTTAATACAATGTGAAGCTCTATGAATGCTAATAAACAAATATGGAGATACTTACTGTGTTAAAGTTATACACTGCTAAGGGACAAAGACAATCTAAAGATTTTTAAAAAGTACTCCGTATTTTTCTAATCTGGTGTAGTGTCATTTTTAGGGGATGGGTGCTGGGTTACTGTGGAGAGTGTGACGCAGACATAACACAATTCCCTTTGAGAATAGTCAATTCCACTCTGTGCCAGGCTACCCTATGTGGACTGGAAACTCCATGTCCAACATATTGGTGTTCAGTGGTGGGATGAGAGCTTATGCTTGCGTGGTGGGTTAAAGTAGCCTTACCTGGCACCTCTTTCTGGAAAAACTCCAAAATAACTGTCTGAGGCCCCGCTTGGTAAAATGGAGTTTGAGGTGGATGAGTTGGAGACCTACACAGCAGCCCAGCTCAGGGAATTTTGCCAAGAAAAGGGGGTGTTCTTTAAACGTGGGGCAAAGAAGATGGAACTTTTAACCAGCTTAAGAGCATGGGTGGCAGCTCACCCAGATGGGAAAAAGGAGGAGGAAGAGGGGGATCGTGACACTGTCATTGGAGTAGACGCACTGTACCAAACCGAAGGGGAGAACTTGCTACCAGGTCCTAGGACACCTTCGAGGGCGGGCAGTAGTGTATCTGGAAGGAGCCTGACTGCAGCAGAGTTAGCTGACAGGAGGGAGGAAAGACAATTAAAATGGGAGCTAGGTTGGAAAATGAGAGGCAGGAGACGAGGCTCGCTTAAGAGCTTAGTTTAAAGGAGTTAGACCTCAAAGCCCATCAGGTAGGGACCTCCAGTCATTCTGTTGGTTGCAGCGTACCTAAAGAAATCACCAGGGAACCCAGACCCTACTTGCCCAAAGACGTAGTCGCTAGTTTCAGTGTAGGGGAAGACATTGCCAAATGGTTGGCTGCCTATGAGGTCTCGCTAAGGGCCCATGGGATAGCAGAGAGTCACTGGGAGGGGGGGCCTGTACAAATATATTCCTCCGGTAGGGAGGGATGCCCTTCTAGCTTTAGAGCAGGAGGAACAGACTAACTACCCCACCATGAAAGTGGCCCTGATCAGGAAGTTTGGACTGACTCCTGAGAAATACAGACAGAAATTCAGGAACAGCCACAAACTGGCTACACAAAACTGGGTGGATTTCCTAGACTATGCTAAGAAGGCCCTAGAGGGTTGGGTGCAAGGCAGCGAGGTGACTGACTACGAGGGGTTGTATGACTTGATATTGAAGGAGCACCTACTCGAGAAATGTTTTCCAGAGCTGCATCAACACCTGGTGGACAGCAAGCTGACTAGCCCTAGGAAGCTTGCAGAGGAGGCGGACATTTGGGCTAGTACACGGGTGTCCTCAAAGGGGACTGGAGGGGATTCCCAAAGGACTGGTCAGGGCGCTCCCCAGAAGAAAGGGGGGAGACAAAAAGAGGGAGTTCTCAAAAGGCCCCCAAAACAGTTTCCAAGGAAAGGGATCAGGTTTCACTCCTAGAGCCAACCCACAAAGACCCCCTCATCCTGACCATAGTCAGCAGCCAAGGGTTGTCCGCTGTTATGAATGTGGTGGGGTTGGGCACTATAAAGGAGATGCCAAATGCCCAAAGAGACCACCCCCTCCCACTGGAGGAAAAGCCCCGGGAGTGGCTAGTGTAGTGCTCGGGGAGGAGTTGCCCTTGGATAAGGGAGGGGAGTGGGCGGGAATAACCTTAGTGTCCCTGGGAGAAAAAGAGATGGTTCCCAAGATCCAGGTGCCCCCAAACACCATCAAGTATGGGCAGTGGGTCACCATCAATGGCCAAAGAGGGGAAGCTCTGAGGGACACAGGTGCCAGTATGACTATGGTAAGGAGTCATCTGGTGTCCCCAGAGCAGGTGATCCCAAACGTACTCCACCCGCCGCGATGGCTGACTGCAGACTAGGTCACTATCCTGTGGCTGAAGTTCCCTTTGAGTGGGAAGGGGTCGCAGGTCCTCTTCGAGTTGCCGTAAGCCCTGCTGTGCCAGTCGATTGTCTGTCGGGGAATGATATGGAGCACAATGCTTGGAAGGAGGTGGAATACCGGACTCATTTGGAGATGCTGGGTACACCTGATTGGGCTTGTGTAAGCACACGGTCCGCGACTGCCCGGAGGGGGAGTTCGCAAAGGCTGTATCCGGGAACAAAGGCACAGCCAGCTGCCAAAAAGGGGAAGACCCGGGGACAGGAGAACCTTGCCTCGGAATCCACCCCCCGTGAGATGGATGGGACACCTGAGATGGTGGATCCGGAGTCCACGGAGGGGGATGTTGTCTCCCTGGAGGACCTACCCATCCCTGCGGATTAGCATGTGGAGGGGGGGTCTACCAGGGAAGAGTTTTGTCAGGGCCAGAAGGAGTGCCCTACCCTTGAGGGTCTGAGGCGACAGGCCGAAGCCCAGGCAGCAGGTAACATTGCAGGGAACTTCCACATTTACTGGGAGGATGGTCTTCTCTACAGTGAACCCAAGGCTCCAGTGCACGGTTCGTCACGGGCCTTGGTAGTCCCCCAACGTTAGCGAGCCTTTCTCTTAGAATTGGCTCACGAAATACCCTTGGCAGGACACTTGGGTCAGGACAAGACCTTCGCCCGGCTTGTTCCCCATTTCTACTGGCCTCAAATGAGGGTGGCGTCCGACACTTTCTGTAGGACGTGTGTGTCTTGCCAAGCCAGTGGGAAGACAGGGGTTAAGCTGAAAGCTCCCCTGGAACCACTGCCTGTCGTTAGCACCCCCTTTGAAAGGGTGGGCATCGACATTGTGGGGCCATTGGATCCACCCACTTCCGCTGGTCACAGGTTTATCCTGGTTCTGGTGGATCACGCCACTCGGTACCCAGAGGCAATTCCTTTGAGGACCGTTACTGCATCTGCAGTGGCTCAGGCCCTGATGGGGATTTTTATCCGAGTGGGTTTCCCCAAGAAAGTTGTGTCTGATAGGGGGACCAACTTCCTGTCAGCTTATATGCGGGCTATGTGGAAGGAATGTGGGGTTACCTTTTGGTTCTCCACCCCTTACCACCCCAGACCAATGGTCTGGTGGAAAGGTTCAATAAAACCTTGAAAGGCATGATCAGAAGTCTGCCTGAGAGCCTGTGGATGAAATGGGACGTCCTCCTACCCTGTCTGTTGTTCTCATACAGGGAAGTGCCACAGAAAGGAGTGGGCTTCAACCCCTTCGAACTTCTGTATGGGCACCCGGTCAGAGGACCTCTCAGCCTGGTGAAAGATGGATGGGAAAAGACTCCCAAGAAGCTTCCCCAGGATGTGGTGAGCTACATGCTGGCCTTCCGGAGCCAGATGGCTAAGTTGTGCAAGCAGTAAAGTAAATTCCTTATTGTTTGATTATTTAAAATCTTACAATATTTCCAGTACAAAGACATATTCAATAAATACAATACAATAAAGTTTCTTTAAAAGTATTCATAAAAGCATTTTTTTCTAATTTATTCTCCCAGTTTTGTAGATGCTATCTTTAGGAATTTTACAAAGGCAGCGTTCATGACTATATCATTCGAATGAAGACAGACTTTCAATGCCTGTCTACATGTCCTTGTTCCACGCATATAAAAGTGAGGTTTAAGTATTGTGCATCTTTCGTTACGGAGTCCGGGACAGATACATACAAGGTGGACAATATTCTCTTCTCCACCTTTACAAAGTCTACACAATGTGCTGCTGTTGGTTTTTTTCCACGGCGGGGCGTGACTAAGGCCTGGCAGAATTCCAAATCTTGCTCTCACAAGACATTGTTTACTTTTTTCAGACCAAGGTATCTCCAAGTATTCTTGTACTTTCTTTTTTTCGTATCCATTTATTACGGACCACAAATGTTTTCTTTTAGCCAGCGTATCTTTGTCGTTTACAAGTGATAGGTGGTTTGTTGTTCGGTTTACTCTTTTTTTAAAGGATCCATTGTTTATCATATTATTCCAGATTGGCATTAGTGCAAACTCTTCTAATGCATCATTGAGATATTTCCATGCAACTGATCTTGTGTTCTTATTTATTTCTTGCCAAAGTAGCTGAGATATATGATTGTCATGGTTATTTTTGATCCTATACCACGTTTTGATAAATTGGCCTTTTCTTGCAAGAATTTGATTGTTTAACCCGAACTCCAGTCTAATTTGTGCTGGGGAGGCATTCTTTGGGAGATAGAAGAGAGTTTTATATGTTTTGGAAAGGACCTTGTTTATCAATTCTGCATCCGTTCCCCATAATGCCTCACTACCATATTGGGAGCAATTTAGCCCCTATAATTTTCAAAAGTGGCCGATAGGTCAGATTTCCGAGTGATTTCTGTGCTATCTTTAATGCTGCAGTTAGTGAGTTAGCTTTTCTTTGTATGTCAAGTTTTTGTAGTTGATAGTTTCCTTTCTGGTCAAATAGTACACCCAAATACTTGTACACTTCAATTTGTTCCAGTTGGGTGTTTTCCATATACCATTTATTTTTTTGTCTCAGTTTTATGTTCCTGGTGACAACCATGATTTTTGTCTTGGTTTCATTTATTACCATTCCATTTTCCTGAGCATACAAAACTGTTCTGTTAATTAAGCGCCGAAGACCGATTTTAGTATGGCTTAGAAGGATGGCGTCATCTGCATACATTAAGTTAGATATCAATTTATCCCCTAACTTCGGAGGATGTGCATTAGGTTCGTCAAGGTTCCCTGGTAGATCTCCTAGGAATAGATTAAAAAGGAGGGGGGCCAACACACATCCCTGCTTTAGCCCTTCTGTTGCTGGAATCTCCTTTGTTAATGATCGGCCGTCCCCCATCCTTACTCTTACCCAGGTTTTACTGTGTAACAATTGAATCAGTCTTAATAGTTCAATTGGAATGTCTTTTTCAATAAGTTTTTTCCACAATAAATTCCTTTGCACGCAGTCAAAAGCAGATTTAAAATCTACAAAGCACAGATACAAGGGTTGTTTTACTCTGAGTGATTTTTCAATTATTAGTGATAACACCATGATGTTTGTCATTGTTCCAAGCCCCTTAATAAAACCAGTTTGATTTAATGGCAAGATCTTGTTTTCTGTTACCCATTCATTTAATTTAATTAGTAGTACTCCTGCAAACAGCTTGGCATCTGTATCTTGTAAAGTGATGAGTCTGTAGTTCTCCGCATGTGCCCAATTGCCTTTCTTGAATATGGGGGAAATTAGCGATCCTCGCCAGGACTCAGGAATGTTGCCTGTCTCTATAACTTCTTTGAATACCTTTTCCAAATAGCTCGACCAAAAGTCCGGGTTTTATTTAAAGAGGGCAAATGGTATCCCATTGGGGCCTGGTGCACCATCTTTCTGCTTCTTTATTAGTTTTACCAATTGTTCTTTTGATATTATGAATTGTTCTTGCATCTCATCACTTATTGTAGAGCTCTCTTGTGTGTTCGCAACGATTTTTGTAGCTCCCTTACTGTTTAGATGCTTTTCAAGAAAAGTAGCCCATTCTTGCTCAGTTAAAGTTGATGAAACTACCAATGTGTTCGGCCGTACTAATTTATTTATAATTTTCCAAAATTCTCTTGCGTTTGCTTGTTTGCTTGCATGAAATAATTTGGACCACATTTCCTGTTTAGCTTGGTATTTCTCATTCCATATTAGCTTCTTCAGGGATTGATTTAATGCTTTTAGATTGTTCAAGATTTCATCATTAGTTGCTGTGGTTTTTATTTTTCTTCTTATTCTGTTTCGGTCTCTTTTTAACTTCGCTATTGTATACGGAAGATTCATATATGAGTCCTTTCCTTCTTCTTTCCATTTTACATTCCTTTTGTTGGGGTTAACCTGGGTTTGGTGTTTCACTATTTTCTTAGTGAATTCCACCCACTGTTCAACTGCTGTTTCTGTCGTATTTTCAGTAAAGCAGCTCTTTATAATGTTCTCAACTTTTTCATTCATACTATCCTTATTCAGATTAGTCCAAATTAGTTTTTTATAGTTTATTGTTCCAGCATACCCCGGCACAGTATGGTACGGTTGGTTAATATTGTGTCTAATGTTGGCAGTTATTATCTGATGGCAATGGTCACTATCTCCGACTTTAACTAATCTCTAAGAGTTTATGTTTTGAAATATGTTGAGTGAAACCATTGTATAATCGATCCTAGTGCTTGCATTATGTGCGATATACGTGTATGCTGGGGTGTATCCTCTTTAAATCGGCTGTTAAGGACTCGCAATCCCAATGCTTCTATATCCTTAATGAATGTTATACCAATTTGATTTTGTGCCTGGTTAGTCGTGTCTCCTTGATAGTCCTGCTGCGGAATTGACCATTGAAGGTCTTGTGATTGTGAGACATCGTCCCTTATGAACGGTATTAGTAAATTAAGGTTAAAATCCCCAGTCATCACATAATCCACTAATGGATTTTCTATGATTTGTTCCAATATTATGGTGTTAAGGGTTGCACATATGGTTGCTCTACTTGTTTTTGTAGGGTTGATATATACATTGATCATAATTAAAGACGTATCCTTTTGCTCTGTATTTTTATATTTCAGTCTGACTATAAGTATATTTTTATTGTGTGTTGCAAGTTGCTCATGTTAAGCTTGTATGCTACTGGAAATAAAAGTTGCTAACCCCCCACTCGGGCGTCCATACCTATGAATTTTACTTGCGTTTTCATAGTATCCTACGTAACCCTCCAATACAAAAGGGTGTGCTTCCCAGGTTTCCTGGAGGAATAAGATGTGACAGGGTAAAGTAATAGACCTTATTTGTGCATTGGAGAGCTTTGTCCCTACTCCGTTTATGTTCCATGAACACATTCTCAACTCAGTTACTTTTGTTTGGGGGACTGGAATGTTATTCCTTCATTGTTCTATATTACTATGCAGAGCCTGTGCAATCCATTTTTCGTTTATTCGTGAAGTTGTTTCTGTTGGAGAAGGTAGTGATGCCACTCTTGATGTGCTAATGGATCTTCCCCGGGCATTCCTTAACACTGTTCCTTTTTGTTTGGTGTTTTTTTCTTTCTGGACCAGATTTGTCTCATTAATAAATGGAGTAGGATAGACTTTCGGTTCCTGATTTGTGATAGATATTCCCCAGGCCTTAAATGTTGAAAACTCTTTTAGTATTTGCTCTGCTATTGACATAGATTTTAATGTGACCAGTGTCAGTTCTTGGGTACTATTCTTGTCTGCAATTAATTCAATAGAATTAATATCATCGTTCTTGATGTTGTCTAAAGCTGGAATTGCTTTAAATAATCTAAGGATGTTCCCTCTATTCAATGTGTCATATCTACCTCTGGATTCATATTCAGGTTTAAATATGAGCTGTATTTTCTCAGCTGTCAGTTGGTTTTCTTTCTGCGAGGCTTCCGTTATATGATTTGTTCTGTGTCTAATTAATTTTTCCCCTTCCCGTTTTTCAATTACCAGATGGTCCCAGTACGGAAATTTGATTTTAGGTTCTACTGTTCTTTCTATACTCAATCTTCCTACATCATTCTTATTGACTTCCAAACCTGATTCTGTGTTCACATTCCGATGCTGATATTGTTGCTCACTTGAATTTATAGTTATTTTTAAGGCATACTGTCAATCATTCCATTCATCTGATCATATTTTAAATTATCCTCCTTGATTTCATCTTCTTCCTGTATTTTTTCAGTAATCAGTGGTGGATTAGTTGTAGCTATTTGGTTTTTTTTCATCGCTTCTTGTCCTTTTTTGGCCTCTTTATTAGTTGCTTGTTCCAGTAATGGTTGTTGTACGAATATTGGGAATACTTTTTTAGGCTCATTTTTAGTTATTAGATACGTTTTTTCTTCAGTTGATTTTTCTCCTTGCAATCCATCATTTTTTATTGTACCATCAGTTTTTGTTGACTCCTCATACTTATAATAGTTAGGCTTTTCATTTTTCCTTGCTTTGCGTAGTTTTTTCCTTTGTCTTTTTGACATAATATAACCGTTTGGGTCTTGTTCTTTACAATCATAATTTACCCTTGTTATTATACTAGTTGTTTCCTCTTGTGTTTCATCCCTTTGTTGGGTTTCTATTGACAAGTCTCTTTCATCCTGTACATTTTCTTTTTTATGGGACATCCTCAATGTTGTTATTTCTTCCTTATCCACTATTGGCGTGGAATTCTTTTCTTCCTTTTTTGCTATTTCCGTCTCTTCCCATTTATAGTTCCTTATGTTCACTTCCTGGCCATTTTCTTTTTTTATAGCCTTTTTTGTGTCTTCTATTATGGTATGCAAAACATCAGGTATTGCTACAAGCTTATCCATAAGTGAGATGCAAATACATTCAATGTCCGTTTTTTGTTTATAATTTTGGACTCTGATTATCAGATTGTTTAACTGTGCAAGTTTGTTATCTATCCCTTTAACTGCATTTGCCATCATTGTGAGTAGGTCTATCTGAATGTCCATCTTGTTTGATTGGTATTTTAACGCTTCTAGAGTTAGTGTTGATGTTTGATAGAATATGTCCCAATTTATTCCAACATCCAGCTTTTTTGTTTCTTTTAGATCACTTTCAGTTGACCTTCCGATTATTTGTTCCGTTGGTGAGGCACAATCTGGTGTAAGGAAGGTGTTTGGTTTTGTGAACACGTCCTCAATTATTTTATTATTTTGCCAAATGTTCAGCATTTCATTTTCTTCTTTTTTATCATACCCAGTATTATGAATTAGTGTACTAGTTGATTTGGTCTTGATTTCATCAATTGATGACTGAGGTATTTTCATAATTTCCACATTTAGTTCTATAGGAATTACTGCTAGCTTTGTTTCCATCGTGCCCCTTTTAATAGGTATGTCTTGTGTATCCTGTATATCCATTATTTCTAAGTCATCTAGATCAATTGGTTTTTCATTTTTTGTATCAGGATGGATGGATACATTTAAGATATCCTGGTCTGTAAATTGGAATTCCTGCTCCTTCCTTTGAAGGTTGCAATCTCCGTTTTGGGGTGTACTTTGGATGATTTGCCTGCTGTATTTTTCCGTACTTATCGGCTTTATTGGAGTTTGAAGTTTATCATTTTCCCTATCCTTATGCATAGTGATAAGAGCACCAGCTGGATCTTTCATGAATTCAAACTTATCCGGAATTTTCCCTGCTTTTGCGAACATTCTGGCTATTGGGGAAATTAAAGTTTGATTTGCTCCCGCAATATTTGCTTTCACCTTTGGCTGTTGTATTTTCTTTATACGTCTGACAGTTGTTCCCGTTGTTCTCACTTTGCCAGAGCGCATATTTCCTTATGTTCCTCCTATAAATTCCACACTTTACCCCGTTCCCCGGTATTGGCGAGGGCGGTATGCACAATTCGGTTAGATTTTCAAGCTGCTGCTAGCAGTCTATTGCAGGATAAAAAGTTCTTATCTGGCAAACACACTATTGTTCCAGACTTAAGGCCTGTGAGTTACAGCAGCGTTGTACTCACAGCGCTATTTTTTCTCAGCTCTCTCTCCTGTGTTCAACCCACTTTTAACTTTTCAATAAGAATGTGAGCAGGCTTCTCCAATATCCAAGTTTGTCGTAGAGGAAGAACTAAAGAACTGGGTGGTATATATAGCCTCCTCTGATGACTGCTAAAATTTGCTACACGTCACTGCCTCCCGTTCACCGTTTGGCGCTCACCCTACCAGGCCCGTCTGCCATATAGATAATGGACACCTGCCGTCAGGGGGGGAGCAAGGATAAGGGGGGGAAAGAAAAGCTGTGCACTGTAGTAATATAGCAAATATAGCAAGGGTCCTCGGTGGGATAATGGTGATAATGATTACCCTTTATGTTATCCACCCAGCTTACCAGGACTAGGACCAGGACCAGGTTACCCAAGCTATCCAGGTTTTACGAAAGAACCTTCCGTGACTTTCCGAGACGTTTCTCCCACAGTACGCAGTACACAGTTCACAGATCGCAGATTCACAGAAAGCAGTTCACAGTTCACAGTCACCCCAATTGTACTCACTGAGTTGTGACTGTTGACTGTTAAGGCACCAGGAAAAGGGATGTAGGTTCACTGGTTCACTGGCTCTGTCGTCACAGTACCAATTCCTTTTACTTGTTGTTTTTCCGTTTATTTCCGTTTGTCCAGCAAGTTCCAGCAAGTATGGAAAGATAAGCAAAAACAAACAAAGAAAGAAATAGCGACTCTCTTTTGCTCATTAGCACTCCTTGCTCCTCCTTAGGAGCCACTGCAGCATCCTGACCGTGTTTTAGTCCTTTTCAGCGTCCTTTCTGGTTTGCGGTATCAAAGACCCTGGTACCAGGTCACCCCGGTCACAGCTCCCCGCTCACCGCTCCAAGCCCGACTTCTTTAACTTTTTTTTTTTTCTGGCAGCCTGCGGCACTACCGCTGCCCGTATCTCACACTCGCCAGCTCGCTAGCTCGGTTCGGCCGTGGAGCCGCAGAGCCTTAGAGCCGCGCCCGCCAAATGCGTGGGGTATGGCACGGCAACGCCAGCCGTTAGAGCGGGTGCCGCGGTACAGGGGTTGTGGTAACCCCCGGGCCCCAGGTCCCCAGGTCACCAAGCCAAGCCAATGCCGATGCCAGGCCAATGCAGCAGCCTCCACAAACAGCCTCCACAAACAGACAGCCCACGGCCAGCCGACCGGGTCCGAATGGCGTCCTCGCATTCACGCTGCTCGCTGCTCACTGGCTCCTGACAACTTGGAAGCCAGACAGGCAGTGATGAAAGAGTGGTATGACTACAATGCTCACCCTGTGGAGTTGGAGCCTGGCCAGAAAGTGTGGGTGATGGAGCCTGGAGAGCTTAGTGCCCTCCAGGATCGCTGGACAGGCCCCTTTGAGGTGATTGAGAAGAAGGGCAAGGTCACTTACTTAGTGGACCTTAAGACCCCCAGGCAGCCACATCGGGTGCTCCATGTCAACCGCCTCAAACCCCACCATGAGAGGCCTGAGGTCGTCTTGATGATGGTGACTGATGGAGCCGAGGAAGAGGAAAGTGAGCCTCTCCCTGATCTATTTTCGTCCCAAGAGAAGGATGGGTCTGTGGAGGGAGCGAACCTCTCACCATCCCTAACTCTTGAACAGCGGAGGGACTGCCTTCAAGTCATGGAGCAGTATTCCTGTCGTAGGAACCCGATCGGGCCCTGATTGGAAGCGGCTTGTCAGAACTGCATGAAAAAGAAAACAAAAGTAAGCTGGGGAATCTAGTCTGGCGGGAGGGGGAGATCGTTAGTTGGCCTCAATCGGTGGCAGCGATACTGGCCTAAGAAGTGACACCCAGGCTGTGGGATACCTCAAATCAGACAATCTGCGCCACAGACATTGATCCCTAATCACTTGACTTGCTCATTACAGCAATTTCCTTTCCTGAGTGGAATTGCCCTGTGAGAGAGGGATTCCTGAAGATAGGTTATAGTCACCAGCTACTGGAAGTCAGGGTAAGGGGGCTGACTCAGGGATAAGAAAGGATTGTGTGAGGGGAATATCTTCCTTATGCAGTTCATTCAGAGCTTAAAAGTGTTACTGTGATATCCTGTCAATCCAATGTGGTCAAAGAGCGAACTAAATGGCTCCATGATATGAGTAAATAACCTGCCTGTTTCTATTTAGATATTCAGCTGCTTGAACCAATACACAAGTGGGCCTTAGTGGAATTTTTTCTGAACTCCTGTAACTTCCTGCTTGTAATAACATTGAGTCTTCAAAGGTAATGTACAGTCTTGTTTCACTATAAGGAAGCATTAATCTTGCTGTTCACCTTATTTAAACCGTGAAATATTGCTGAGAGGTTAAGGTGCAAGGGTTATTGCTGAATTCCTTCCCTTTTGGGGAAAAAGATATTATTTAATACAATGTGAAGCTCTATGAATGCTAATAATCAAATGTGGAGATACTTACTGTGTTAAAGTTATACACTGCTAAAGGACAAAGACAATCTAAAGATTTTTATAAAGTACTCCGTATTTTTCTAATCTGGTGTAGTGTCATTTTTAGTAGATGGGCGCTGGGTTACTGTGAAGAGTGTGACGCAGAGATAACACAATTGCCTTTGAGAATAGTCAATTCCACTCTGTGCCAGGCTACCCTATGTGGACTGGAAACTCCAGGTCCAAGAGGCATAAATCGGGAATATTTAAATAGAGTCATAGATACGTTCACAACAAAAGAATTGACAGATGTAAATGTAAAAGGGTGACAAGATAAAAGGATGAAAAGGTGGATAGAAGAAGGAAATGATAAAAAGGTGGAAGGAAGAATGGATGTAAATAGAGGTATCCTTCAAGTGGGGGGTGTTTCAGGGTTCTGGCTGCTCCCTTGACCGACAGATACGAATGCAGCCGTCCGAAGGCGAAGGAGATTTCTGATGCAGGTAATTTGCAGCCAAGCATCTTTTTCATGAGACTGAGTTGCATCGCTAGCAGGAAGAAACTAGGAAGATGCTTTGTGAGCGGTGTGATGACCCCAAAACGTGTGCGCTTTTTTAGAAACTATACTGCGAGAACATTGCCTGAGGCTGAAAAGTGGGTCGATTGCAGAATGCCGGCCTGATGTCATTAGCATTCTTTGCAGTCAGAGAGGTGCCCGAGGGTCTGGAGCAGGAAAGGACAGACTTACAGTCCCTCTAACATCACAGGGCAGTGCGCCGGAATGTCCAGGTGTTTGATTCTTGTTTGTGTTGTATCCACTTGATGTGCCAATTGTTTGCTGCTTCGTACTTTATCACAACTTTAATGTTTAAATGCTCCTGCGTTCCCCAGCACCATTGTGCTGTTATGATCTGAACAGAAGAAAACATGTCGCCTGCCTATAGTCAGTTACATTTATATTATTAGATTTTGTTTCCACAACCTTCTGAATGCTGTTTTTCATGCGTTCTGTACCTTGTTGCAGATTTTTGTACTGCAATTCACACCTTGGCATTATTTTATTTTTTATTTTTACAATGATGTCAATGGCATTCACGGAATATGATACACACGTACCCCCCCCCCCCCAGCAATTATTGCCATATGTGTATAAACTATAAAGCAACTGTAATAAAAAAATATTGGAATTGACTTTAAGTGTTCAAACGTCATGTTAAGTTAGAAGGGTGATATATGTTAACCTAGCCACAACCGAAAGTCATTAATGCCCTATACTTATGTGTGTGTGTGCGTACGCGTGCATGTGGGAGTGTGTATTATGTGTTCGTTCGTGAAATGAAGAAAAAGTAACACAGTGGATTTTGTAACCTGCATATCTGTCTGTGCTGAGGCCACTTTAATGTCTTCCTCTCAGAAATATAGGCAGAGTTCTAGTTGCAGCTCAATAAAAGTAGCTTTTTTTTAAATGCACCGAAACGTAGAAAGTCTTAGGTAAGTTTCCAAAATAAAAACAATGATTGGCTTAATCCAGTCCCACATCATTACCAATCACCAACAATAGGCATTCTAGAATGTTCCATTTTGAATGACGTTTGCTTGGGCTTTGAGAACATTTGTGACATCATTAACTAAATACCCTCTCTAAAACATAATTATAAAAATCAATTTACCGGCATATCTATGATGCAGAACCTGGACTACATTTCTATATACATGTCTGTGATTGAAGGAATATTGGAGCAATGTATTCACCCAAAGACGTTCATTATGTGTGAATCTAATTCCTAATGGCCTTTTAATAAATTAATGGCTTTTAAAGGGAGCACTCGTTTTCGATTAGCGCACTTGTACCTCAGACTTTACCCCCCAACGTTTCATTGGAAGGGTGAAATTAGTCATTTTAAGAAGAGACGCCTGCTCTCAGATTACATGAAGTGTCTCAAATAATTGAATTTAAAGCAAATGAACATTGTTGTAGTATGACCTTTTCAGTGAAGGTTCACAGAATACTCGTTTTAAGACTGCACGCGGACGTCGCTAGGAGACATGATATGAGATGTAACATATAACATTTTGCCGGAATCGGAGACGTAAAATGTAATCAGCCCTAAAAGTGGATTCGTTGTAATGTCAAGTGTCCTTCCAGACCCACCGCTTTCTGTTCTGTAGTCAAAATGAGTTTGTACTTTGGGGCTCGGGGCGTTCGCGGCGATGCTAACACAGAATATGATAGTCATTTTGATTTAATCGTTCAAAGACCCCGGCTACTTACTCAACTCGCCTGAAGCTGCTGTCAAGAGCTGTAATATATGGTGCTACCTAGAGGCCAACATGCACAGTGAAGCTGGATCGCAAGCAGTCACCACAGCTTAAATTGAAATGCTTTTTACATGATATCTTTTTAGGGGAAAATGAGATACAGCTTTCACATCTCTCGAAACATTGTGCTAGTGATTTCATTTACCTTCATAAAGTAATATATTTGGGAAGACATACAATTAAAGGTACCTTGGAACATTTAGTGTAAAATAAAGTTTGACATACATGTTGTGTGTTTGTGTGAAATCTTTTATTTTGTAAGAGCACTTCTTTTTCTAATAAATGTGTAATTCCGCACTGCAATCTTTCATAGGCTTGCTCATAATCTTGACAAGTATTGTTATATTCCATCGTGCATATGAAGTACAGTTTCGTAGGCAGAACTTTTCGTTGTGTAATGGTGTCAGAGGTCTACCAACTACATTAGCCTTCCTCGGAAGACCTGAGAATTCTCTACTGTAAAGAGTGCAAAGCTGGCCTGGGGCACAGCTACTGGAAATACAGATGGCTTAACCATTATTCCAACCTATATAGAAATACAAGTCTAGAATACACTATTATATATTGCGCATTGTTCTATTCTGAATGTATATATTATGTTTCAAAATTCTGCAATATGTGCTTTAGAGCGGCATTCCAAGCTTGCCTGCTTTCCTTAATAAATAAAATACCGTGGAATACACTGCCATTTTGCAGATGACTTATAACAGAAACTCAGAGGCAAATTGCCACGTTTTACTGCTATATTATTAGGTGTAAGGTGACCACACTCGCTTTTTTACCTTTATGTGTATTACTGTTTTCCAACATGTACTAAAGCTTTACACCAGCCAGCTACCATCGCCATCTTCAGCATACTTGCAGACATTTCCAAGTAGGAACCTGACAATACTACAAATATTTGACTTTATTTAATGGGTGTCAGCTGACGCCACTCACACTCCAAGGAGAAATACATTATTGACACAAGCAGCTTTCGACTAAATGGGCCTGATTCACAGAGGCAAACTAGCATTTTGGTAAGTTTACTATTATTTGGCATTCACAAAGATAAGTGGTATATTTATGACTGGTGTGTCTCCGCACTAGGGGTGGAGTTTTCACTCCAAAGTCTTCATGCATACATGCTTCATACATACATGCTCTGCCCCATGTGTGGAGACTCTTCCCCGAGTGTGGATACACTGCATTCCTAAGTATACTACTCAGAAGTTACCTTTGTGAAAAGCAAAAAATAGTAAATATACACCAAAAGTTTGTTTACCCTTGTTTATAAGGCCCTGTGTCTTTATACATATTTCCAAATCTTAGGGATGCTGAATTTGAGTTTGGCTTGGTCATAACCTGGACGACCCTCAATGGTAAGTGAAATCACTTTGTGTAGATTTATACCTACTTATTTAGAATTAGTTTAAAGATGAATGTCTCCAGGGAGTGGTCTGGCCATGGGTGAAGATGGCCGCTTAAGCATGGAGCTCTGCGCTCCAGCTGGCTCTTGAATGTAACAGCGGCTCACTATATGCAGCAGTGGTACCCAGTCGGGACCCCAAAATATTGCCCTGACTAGTGATGCAGGCTGGGGGGTTAATGAACTGATCTATGAGTGGGCGACACTGTTACAGCACAGGGCCCACTCTGGCCCTCGCGGCTGAGTCGGGCCTGCAGATGCAAGCTGAGCACCGGCACCCAGTGAGCAGTGCTAGTGCCTCCTTGCTCACTGTCCCTAGAGAGATGTCTGTTGGGGCAGCCGGCGGCGCTTTACTCTGCTTCACCAGCACACTACAGATCTATTTAGATGCTGCTACCTCTGCGAGGCCTCTCCCTGCCACCCCCGGGCCTCACGGATAAGTATACTTTGCCTGAGTTTGGAACTGCCCACTACATGACTGCACCTCTCAGTCTTGTCAGAGTGGCTGTGTCCCGGTCTCCATATACCCTTCATGCTCCGACCTGCGCAACAAGATATGTGGGGGGTGCAGAGGGGCTTTTGAGGGATTTTGGGCCACAGCTCCCACCAGCGGCTCTTCTCTGCACACTGCCCCCAGGGCCTTGCCAGCAAGACTTATTGTCTCCTCTTCACTGCAAGATACTCAGACGGCAACCTGTGTGCACCACTTGGGCACACCTACTTTCTGGCGACCTAGAGCCTCAGTGTCCTCACAGGCCAATATGAGCTGCTGTGCATCTTCTGCTTGCCACGCCATGATGGCCATCATGGAGACTGGCCACGTGGACCCTGAGGCTAGTGGACCAATGGCCGTACTGACAAGCTCCAGGTGAGGCCGTCAGTGGTGCTGCAATAAATTTAAGGATGCCTCTCTCTCTCCCCACTTCCATGATTTCCTTGCTCCCCTTCAAGTGATGGGCTGGTTGCCACAGGCACAACACTTCTGCTACACTGCAGTGGCTGATTAATTGGGGGCTAGGGTGCTGGCCATCATTGTTAGGTCTCGCCTAGCGACGAAGCGCATGCGCTACTCGCTTGTTAGGTCTCGCCTAGCGACTGCAAGATCTATTGTTGCTGATTTTGCTAGCAAAGGGGGACAGGAGGTGTGCACACATATGGACAGGAGATGTGCATGTGGCGTTTCAACACAGCGCACGCATGGCCCGCTTTCACTTTCCCTCCATCGGCGTATGAGCACAGCGCACGCATGGTGCGCTTTCACTTTTCCCCCCTCCCCCACACACACAGACACAGAATGAGGTGCGCGCACTCTTGCTCTCGCTCTGATCTGCAGTGTCTCTTAACAGGTGCATGCTAATAAATGGAGCAGTTGACAGGTCGCTAATGGTAATCGGATGCTGTGTAGAGAACCCCTCCATCTGTAGAGCTTCTCGCAATCACAGACAAGTCACTGAAAATCCGGCATCGGCCTCTGAGCGGGAAATGAGGTGCATTCTGCTGCGTGCTTTCTTTACTCTTGCTCTGAGGGAAAACACCCGCGATGACCTATCCCGTTCGAGGCACCTACAGGCCCTGCTTTCCAAAGGTTTTTCAATTTGCCTTTCCTCGGGGATGTAGTATCGTAGAGATTCGTTCTAGTGTTCCGCATGTTGTCACACACTGAACACCCACCCACCATACGCGTCATCAGTCAGATGACCCTGCTAAATAAAAAGGGGCTGAGCGCACGTTCTCATGGCCAGTTAAGTAACTATCATTCTTGTGTCGGTGTCACCTTACTTTTAGCAGTATGAGGGCCTAGGGCCCAAATACCACAATGGTGACGAGGCGGAAGCTGCGCCCCCGCGTGCCACAGCTGGAAATCGGGGAAAAGGGGGAAAGAGCTTCCCGCCTAGAGGGCACCCCCTGAAACCGGCGTGGCGCGCCGAGAAGCCCGCGGGCGTGTGACGAGCCCCGGACCTGTATGCTGATCAGAAGGTGATGGGAGCCTACCCGCACCTATCGAGCCTGCTGTGAGCCTCCCTGCCGTGGGAGTGTCCCGGAACAAGGAGCTGACCGACCGGAGCCCACCCGTGTCGGCCGTGGTAGAGTGACCCCCACCATGTGGAAACCGAGCGGAGCCCACCCGCATCGATTGTGACGTCCAGCCGGGCATGAGGTGAGCCCACAGATGTGAAGGGATTACGGGGACTGCAGCAGGACAGTGACCGCCCAACAGGGGGGGTCCGTGCGAGCCTACCTGCGTTCAAAGTGGACAGTGGAGGACCACGGGTGGACGGGGAGTTGAGTAGCTAACCACTCCCCCGCCCCCCCAGAGAAGATAATCGGTGCCCGTTTTCCCCTGCCCCGCGAGGACTGCCCACATCAAAGACTTAGCACAGCGGGAGTGTGAATGCGGAACTGAGAATAGCGCCTGCCCGAGACCCGCAAATGTCCGTGGTTTAAAAAGGTGGCAGCACCCGCCACGTGTTGCCCTCCATTCCTCTGCCCCCAGGACGCCTGCGAGGGCAGAGCATAAAGAAAAGCACCACGGAACCCAACGAGGTTCTAGAAAGTACAACGGAACAGGACTGAAATTGAAAGCCCACAGCGCCATCTAGTGGCCAATTAGCGGTACCGCACCCGCTAACGAAAACACTACGGTAGCACGACAAGAGCACCAGGGGAAACACTCAACAACTAGAAGACAGCTGCCACATAGTGATTGACTGACTGGAGTGTAGGGTCACCCCGATGCCACATGGGTGCCTCCAAAAAAATAAAGCGACAAGATAGTGATTTGAGGGACAGTATCAAGGTGCCTGCAGGATATCAACAGGCAGCCGCAACTACACTCCCAGTCCTCAAAAGAAAAGGAAACTCCACACTGGGGCAGTTGTGGGCATGCTAGCCAAAGCAGAGGAGGACAGCGAACTATGACCCCAAGAAGAGAAGAAGAGCACAGTCACGAGTGTGCACAAGAGGTGACCAGGAGAAGGTCGATGGAGCAGTGCCACAACCCTCCAGAAGCACTGAAGCCAAGCTGGCAGAGAGTGCAGCGATAGCTAGTGGCCACAGGTTGTCGCTGCGGCAGTAAGGAAGAGACAGGAGCACCACCACACATACAAAACAGTGGTTCAGGAACTCAGCACCAGGCTAGTGCAAAGAAGCACAGGAACAGCAACTACAGCTCCAAGCATGCAAGACTAAAAGACAACCGCCCAAAGCAGCAGGTCACTGAAGCAACTGAAGGGCGCAGTCAGAAGTGCGCCGAAGCAATGCGACGGCAGAGAGAAGAGGAGGCGGTTGCGCTGATCACCAGAAGCATGAAGACTCACAGAAAGAAGCAGACCACCCAGTTGGTCACAAGAAAGAAGAAGCCGACCACTCGGTTGGTCGCAAGAAAGAAGAAGCCGACCACCCAGTTCCTCGCAAGAAGGAAGAAGCCGACCACCCCACAGGTCGCATGGAAGAAGAAGCCGACCTGTCAGTCTGGTCGCAAAGAGGAAGAAGCCGACCACTCCGCTGGTCGCAAGACGGAAGAAGCTGACCACCCTGTTGGTCGCAAGGAGGAAGAAGCCGACCACTCCGTTGGTTGCAAGGAAGAAGAATCCGACCACCCCGTTGGTCGCAAGGAGGATACTGACTTGCAAGAAGTCAGCGAGCAAAGAGATCCAATAAAGACATCCGACAAGAAGAACGGAGAAGACATCTGTGAACAGAACGACCGAGGAGATGTCCATGAAGAGGACCAGGAACAAGACTGAAGTGAAGTCCAACGGAATCAACTTGAAGTCAGAAGTTATCAGGGGAAAGAAGGACGCGATGACAGGTTCAGTCACGGAGCGAAGGGAAGACAGTGTCCAAGTGCTTGGAAAGACCAGGGGGAAACGTGTGGAGTGCACGCTGCACGGAGAAGCACGGTCAGAGCGAACAACCAGATAGAAGACCGGACCGAGTCGCGAAGGAGGAAAGAGAAGACCAACCCTGAGTGGCACGATGTCACGACGAAGGAAGAAGAGAGGAAAGGAGAAGAGCAAAGAAGTGTGCATGACAGTCTGACACTTATTTATAGGAAAAACAGGAGGAAACCCATAAACCTCGTTGGGATGGGTGTATCGTGTGTGCAGAAACAATTCCCAACAGGTATTACGTAGAGACAGTTTCAATTATGTATGCCATAGGCATTACAGAGGAACAGAAACAAGGAGTCAGTTGATTTAGGAAAAAGTGGTATTATTCACCAAGTAACAGAAGGGATTTTTTCTTATGCAAGTACAGTTTAAACGGCACTGTAAAGATCAGATCTTGTGACAACCCAGTGGCACTTGGTGCAAGGTGCTATATACAATAAGTGAGGTGAATGTACAAGTGCTTTTAAAAACAGCATTGGCGACGCATAAGTGAAAATGAACATCAATTTCAAGCTCCAAACAAAAAGTTACAATCACTTGGAAAACAATTATTTCTATGGGCGCTTAAAAAGTGGTATGCGTCATATGATTCAGGCTGTATGGTCGACGGCGTTTCGATCCCCTTTAGTCGGGATCGTCTTCAGGACAGAGTTGTCGATGGGTACAGTGAGTGCAGCCAAGCAGGGATGCGTGGCTAGCTATGTTCAGTAGCAGAGTTGAATAGCCGAGTGCTGGTCGCAGTTTTCAGTAGGGCGACTCGCGGGGATTTAGCAGCGTCTGAATAAATCAGTGGGTCAGAAGGCGAGGCTCATCTGGCGTGGCGGCTCGGGGCACCGAATGCGGGAGCTGGGTGCCCAGGTGCCCAGCTCCCGCATTCGGTGCCCCGAGCCGCCACGCCAGATGAGCCTCGCCTTCTGACCCACTGATTTATTCAGACGCTGCTAAATCCCCGCGAGTCGCCCTACTGAAAACTGCGACCAGCACTCGGCTATTCAACTCTGCTACTGAACATAGCTAGCCACGCATCCCTGCTTGGCTGCACTCACTGTACCCATCGACAACTCTGTCCTGAAGACGATCCCGACTAAAGGGGATCGAAACGCCGTCGACCATACAGCCTGAATCATATGACGCATACCACTTTTTAAGCGCCCATAGAAATAATTGTTTTCCAAGTGATTGTAACTTTTTGTTTGGAGCTTGAAATTGATGTTCATTTTCACTTATGCGTCGCCAATGCTGTTTTTAAAAGCACTTGTACATTCACCTCACTTATTGTATATAGCACCTTGCACCAAGTGCCACTGGGTTGTCACAAGATCTGATCTTTACAGTGCCGTTTAAACTGTACTTGCATAAGAAAAAATCCCTTCTGTTACTTGGTGAATAATACCACTTTTTCCTAAATCAACTGACTCCTTGTTTCTGTTCCTCTGTAATGCCTATGGCATACATAATTGAAACTGTCTCTACGTAATACCTGTTGGGAATTGTTTCTGCACACATGACAGTCTGACACAACACACACCAGAAGGAGAACACCCGAAGAGGACAGAAGAAGAGCACAGAAGGGTGTGTGACGGAACACCACAACACACAACAGAAGGGGAACACCTGATGGGAAAAGTGAAGAGATGCACGGACGTCCGAACACAGCACTCGGAAAACATCAGCACCACTGGGAGTACACATCTACGTGCAACCCGAAGATCACGCGGGAACGACAGAGGCGAGCAGGCTGGTCCGTTGGTAGCAACCACCTCTGGGATGGAACGGACACAGGACCATGGATATCCAAGGGGCAGAGGCCTCAGGGACACCGGTGGCAGCAGATCCCAAAACAAGAGATGGACCGTTGAAGCTTGCTCTGAAGATCCAGGGAGAACAAGGATAGCATGCGACAGAACAAGTGCCAACAATACCCTTTTCAGGTGGAGCTTCGGACACGGAGAAGGGACCCGTAGCGAGTCCTCCAACGCGCTTGGAGCGACAAGGCGACAGCCCACCGGTCCAGTGGAAGCCTGGCAGCAAAGGGCCTCCAGGTCGTCCAGTGAGAGGAGACACCCACGAGAGAGGGGTATCGGTGAGAGTGATACCCTGCAACTTCAGATCCTGTTGGAGACAGCCAACAGTTGGAGAAGACACCTCGACCAGGACTAGACAGTGGATAACAACACACCGATGATCCACCATCACTCCATCTACACTTTTCACTGTTGCGATGTCGGAACAAAGGAACTGTAAAGCACACTTCCACGGCACAAGTACACAAAGGAGCACGTCCACAGAGCACCAGAACATTGTGCCAAGGAGAACTAATGGTACCGGCTGCAAGGACACCCTTGCCGGCAGATCACCAGCCATGAAGAGACTATGTGGAAGTCATTTACATCAAGTTATGTTTGGTTTGCAATTTTGTATTCTCGCCCACAGTTTCGGACTTCATTTTGTTTGGACCTTCATTAAAGTTTGGGAGGGATGTAGTATCAATACGTTCTAGTGTTACGCATGTTGTCACACACTGAACACCCACCCACCACAGGCGTCATCAGTCAGATGACTCTGCTGAAAAAAAAGGGGCTGAGCGCATGTGCTCATGGCCAGTTAAGTAACCATCATTCTTGTGTCGGTGTCACCTTACTTTTAGCAGTATGAGGGCCTAGGGCCCAAATACCACAGGGGCAAGGAGCCTGTTTTCTTTTTTAAATTGCTGAATATTAAAAGCGGGGGCCGTCGGGCGCCCATGACTTTAGCTGCAGCCAGCTGCGACGTGGAGGGGCGCACGCTGACTCCACAACTGTGAAGGCCTCGCTGTGAGCCTCCACGGGGCAGGCCTGCCCCCTCCTTCAGGGATACTCCTTGACGGGAAAGACTAACTGACTGTCAACCTTACTTTCCAACAGTGATTTGGGATTGTAGACCTCTTCCCCATATGATCACGTTTGAAATATTTACATAAATCCTTTTAGAGTGACCACCTCACTCAGGTCATTATTAAATGAACAAATGAATAAACAAATGAATCAACGAATGAATGAATGTGCGGATGAATGGATGAGCAGTCCAGCAAGGGCGCTCTGGTGCTTACTGAGACGGTCTACCTTCCTGAACTTTTCACTAACAAATGACTGATTGCAGATGTGCTAGTTGAATTAGTCCAAAGGAAGGAAAACAAGACTACAACACCCAGAATGCATTAGGCTATCACACGAAATTCCAGGACAAGAAACAGTGTAACGGAGGGAGATGGTTTCCAACTGGTGGACAGTGCAAACATTTAGCTGTAAACTTTCTAGATATTATTAAAGTAATTGTGCATCCTTCTCCCTCACTACACAGAGATGGTATGCGACGTTTACGACGCCACCTTTACAACGCCGTTCCATTATGACGCGGTCATAACAACGAAAGTTGTTACAACAAATTGCGCTGAGGGCGCTCAAGGATAGTAAATCATTTAATTTACTATCCCAACACCTTCCCTACTATCCACGGGGACTGGTGTTGGAATAGTAAATTACATTTTTTTAATTTGCACCCCCCCAACGCAAGTCATTGTAACGACTTGCATTGTTACAACCGCGTTGTAATGGAACGCGTTGTAAAAGTGTGCGTCGTAATGACGTACATCCCACAGAGATATAACCATATATTTTCTTTTAAACGGTTCTACTAAAGTTGCTGCAAATATATTCTAATTCTGAGGCTCTGCATGTAAGACACAATTGGAATTTAATCTATAAATCACTTTCTTGCCATTTAACATTAACTTGATTAAGCCATCATGGCAGCATCAGGCACTCCCGCTCATGCAGGTAGCGATGTCTGCAGCCAGACATATAGCACAGAGTGCATTCTAGGCAGTATTTTTAATGAAAAGCCTATAATTACTTTTTCTAATGCAGCTGTATATGAACCTCGAGTGCCCCGAGCATAATGTGTTTCACTGTACCTTATTGTTAATGAGTGCAAGGGTGGGGTGGTAAACACAAGAGAACTGACTTCATTTACCAAAAGGATAAAATGCTGCTCTGCAAAGATGAATGTCTGAAGCACTGTCAGCCGAGCATCTGAAGCGCCCCTCAGGCAGACATGAACTGGGACCTCTTCGAAGGAAGTACAGCTTTGAAGGGAACAGGGTATCCTGGAACTTGCAGGAGACAGGGGGCCCAGATATCATTCCAAAAGGACTTCCTGACCTAGTCACCTCCAACACGCCAGCTGCAGGTGTCATCGGCTCAAGAGGTATGCCTTAGTGCCTTATTTCTCCTGGTAGAAGTGGACAAGGTAAATAGTCCTTAGGTCACCTTAGCCAAACGTGCAGTCTCCCACAAAAAATATAACTGCTTTTACAGAAACGGAGGAAAGAAATATTTCTACCAGTTGGTCCAATTTAAAATCCAAAATTTTAGGTTGAATTCACATTTACTTTTCATGGATTTAGTCACAACGGAAAATAGTTTATAACGAAAATCTTAAAGTACTTTTCATGTAACGCTTCATACCAGATCCTGGTATATCTATGTGCTGTAAACAAGTGTTCTTATTGTTAGCCAGTTAAAAGGTACTCACATTACTGACCTCTGAAGTATGGCAGGGTGAGTCAACCTTGTCGTGATTCTGTCTTGTGACCTGAAGATCACTGCATGTCTCAGCGGCAAACATTTAACTCATTGAGGCCATACAAAAGACGTTCAGAAGTTTATTTTATCATGTTACTGTGGGACTGGGGATTAGACTGAACTGCATCCGCCCAGAGTCCTAGACTGCTGATCATTGTCAGGGCTCAGATTAAGTGTGGCTGCACCCTTGAGTTCTTCAGACTATGCAAGTCTGGAGAGAGGTCAAACAGTCCCAAGTCTCTGTGTATCTTTCGTGTTCTTCTGCTCAATCTGTGAAACCTATTCCGGCCAACTCAGTACTAGTACAATCCAATCCGACTTCATGGACCACTTTCAGTCAAATTTCCATCCACCGGATAGGATGAAAAACACGTTGTTAGACATTGTAGACATGGTGTTCGCAGCGGCAGACAAAGATCAGGGGACTTTGTAGGTCTTAGTGGACATATGTGCCCCATTTCACACAGTGGACTACCATTCCACATTGAACATAATACATTTATCAGGTGTGTATTGGATTTGAATTAATATTATAATTTGTAACATCAATCACTAAGGTATGATACACAATTTGTATTCAAAATATCCATTGATAAACCACACTTAGAGGGAGACACTAATATATTAGCTAATGCCAATTCTTGTGGCAAGCCAATGTTTCTGACACGCGGGAATATAGGTTAGTAATACTGGAAATAATAGGGTTGTCCATATGCGCTTTACACCTTCTTGAACATATGAGTCCAGTGTAACTTGGACATATGGGGCTTATTTAACATTAAGAGTGTTGTTCTCCATTCTACCAGGTGAGCGGAGGGATGTAACTTGCTCCCCTGGGGCAGTGCAGCCCACCATACTTAGAGGGTGGAGAGCTATGTACCTGTAGAGCTGCCACCACAATAAAGTCTTTTGTTTTTTGAAAATAAAATCTCAGGGTGGCAATTTGATGTTGTTAAATCAAAAACAAACAATGGCCCTAAAGCTCTGAAACCTGTTTTCAGGCGCCTGAGGGCTCATTAATCCTACTTCCTGTTTGGAACTCTCGGACTTTCCCTGATACAAGAAAAAATGATGTTGAAACAGCTACTCTCAAAGGGGCAGACGGTCTGACAACCATTGGCGGGCAGCTCAATGTTCGTCGGGCAATTGGTCAGAGGTTTTTGCCGACAGACTATAGACTCTGCCATTGGAAGCAGCTCTACGCAAAGTGGAGGAACCGAAAATTTGATGCCAGGGTATTCTGATATGGCTTGGCAGAGTATATTACCACTCAGACTGTAATCGGGCACTATGTAGTGCTTAATTTGTAAAAAAAAAAAAAAAAGTGCCAGAGCCTTCGTCAGGAGGCCATGGAACAAACTTACATTTTATTACCCATTTCCTGCTACTTCGAGCAGGCAACAATACTGAATTACATGTTCAACTTTAACATGGTCACAAAAAAACTGTTGAACTTTGTCTTGCCCGAGACCCCAAAAATACTTAAGATGACACTGGGTAGAGAGAATCCGAGGTGCATATAGGCAGAGAGGGAGGGATGTTTAGAAGCATAAATAAATTGATAGAAGTTTAAAAGAAAAACTGTTCACTTTCCTAGAGGTGCCCCATGGAAAGTGGGGGCCCTGGGCAATTGCCCACTTTCCTATGCCTTCAAACGTCTCTGTAAATATTACTTGTCATTTTGTGAAGTAACTCTAGGCATTTACTCTTCCCACTACAGTTCTTTAAATGACTAGTTAGTGGCTTGTTTGCTATACATTTTAATATTAACAATCCACAAATATCTTTGTGCCATAAAGGGCCACACCACAGTCCTGTCAGCGTGCAAACAGGGTTCTCTCACATAAAGCCATAACCTAGTAACAGTGAAGATCACTGTTGCTTTTTTCAGGCTTGTACGAAGGTGTACCTGAAAAGCACAAATGTTTTTAAATAAAGGACTTTGAAGTTCACATATTTTATTAGAGTAGATTCGGTACAATTCGCTACACAGAAGGACAAGGGTAGTGAAAATCTCTACCAGAGTGGAGAATAGGGGTTCAGCCTTTAAAATGGGCAGATGGGGATGGCAATCTCTGTAGAAGGGAATATTCTGAGGGTAAGAGAAGGGGTAAAACCTTCTGAAGGTAGAAAGAAGGGTGGAGACACTGAACCTGGAAAGAGGACTCGATAATGGTCTCAGACATTTCCGGATCGCGGCCCCACTGCTCTCAGAGCAATTTAAAGGGGAAAAATAAAATGATAATAACGCAATGTTATTATGATATTATTTTTCCGTACTGGCTTAGGTGCGGGGCGGGCTGGGCTGGCCAGAGCAGGCAGAGGAGCGGTGAGCACTCTTTACGTGCTCATGATGGTTTGGCCGGCCGTCTTGAGCTGGCCAAACAGTCATGCGCACTTAGCATGTTTTCCGCCCGGCTGTATTGCACAGCCTGGGTGGAGAAAATGCACATGCTCCAAGCCCCTGTCTGACCGTCAAACCACAGTACTCAGGCCAATCACGACGCTACTGTCATGCTGATGACAGCAGCGTTGTGATTGACTAGGGGAGTCTGGGAGCCTATATGCTTCCTGCTTCGTTGTTAGAAGAAGGGCGGAGGAGCAGCGGTGGCAGTACCCAGGTAAGTACAATTTTATTTCATTCCTCTCCGCCCTGCACCCTCTCCTCACCACCTCTGTTTGGTACCAGCCAGCACTTGATTCGACAAGGCATGACATTGTTTTGTATTGCCTCGATTATCTTTCTGAAAGTTCTTTAATTTAAAAAGGACCATCAGAGAGGCACTGACGTCTAACATCCTGAAAGGGCAGAGAAACATAAAAAGCACTGCTCTGCATAAGTCTGACTTCATACACAAATAATTAAAACATTGTAGTGCTCTGTTCCGGCTGGTCTTTCTATGCAGGGCTTAGACATTGATACACATGCCCACTGCACCAACTCAGCATAAACCAGGATCACAAACTTGAAAAGTTAGTGGTGGATAAGTCTGTGTATTCTGAGCACTTACATAAATCCAATGCACGAATGAATCCCACTGTTCCTCCCCTTTTATATAGAATTATATTGTATTTATTCATTGGAATGAATGAATGAATGAATGAATGAATGAATGAATAACTTTATTGTTTGGTTACTCAAAACCATTACATTAAAACAAACGCATAAAAAAGATTACAAAAGTTAAAATAGGCAATGTGTTAGCAAAGCAGTCTATGCATCTACGGAGTCTCTATTCATTTGAGCCCTGAGTGGCCATCAACTTAGACTGCGTCTCTTGAATGAACTTGCCAAATGAGGCCATGTCTTTTACTGTGGACAATGTATATAATTGATGGACCGTCTCCTTTGTGGTGCGAGTCCCCGCTTGTCTTAGGATGGGTCTGAGGTAAAGACTGCGTGCAGCCCGCAGGGCCAGGCAGCAAAATAGCAGATGAGCAAGGGACTCGCGTTTGTAATTGCAGAGCCTGCATTCTAATGCACCCAATTCTGCCCGTTCAACGGCGTATAGTTCTTTAAGGGGCAGAGGGTGTAGTCTGTAGGCTAGAATCTTATGGAGAGCTGTGCGGCCCACAGCCTGCGTAAGATGGTGTTTGGGATTATACGCAGTGTGCGGCTGGCATAGGGTCTCGTGCAGGTCTCTTGTCACTAATGACTCCAAATCCAATTCGCGGGAGCAAACTCAAACTTGTTTCTTGATTGCGTTTTTGATCGCCGTGTAGTTGACTAGTTCGGGGTCCCAAAGCTCAGTGGCCAGGTTGAGGCGAACTTTTGCCGCGGTAAGGGTAGCTGACCAAGGATTCCCGGGTTCCATAAAGATATATTTCAGAACTGCCTTAAGTGTCTTTTCTTTTGCAGCTGTAGCAAGGTAGTAGTATTTGATTATGGCCGCCATCTCTTCCAGATTTTGTTGGTTGAGCATGAATTCTAGGCGGATATGGGTGTTTCTAGTGCACTTCGGTAGGTGAAATATTCTTTTGTATGCTCTGCAATGAATTTTTTCAAGTTCCTTGTTGAGTTTGCCCGGGTATGCTTGCTGAGCGTAGTTGAGGGACGGCATTAGTTTGGCCTTTATTACTCTTCGAATAGCCATTGTAGATGGGCTGTGTAAAGAAGCTTGTAGTTTGCAGAGTGCATAAGTGATGGTTTTCCCTTTGCCTTGGATTTTCTTTAACTGGGCGCCAGAGAGACCTGACTCATGGTAGCAAACTCCCAGGTAGGTGTATCGCTGTGTGCTTTCCAAGGAGAGATTGCCAATGTTCCATTTTGCTAGTTTTTTGTGTCGGTAGTGCCCAAAAATAACTATTTTAGACTTGGAAGGATTTGCCACCAACCTGTTTTCGTTGTTGTATGTTGCCAGGGCGGTCAGCATCTTTTGTAGTCCTATTTTAGTGTGGTCCAGCAGTACCAGATCGTCAGCGTACTGCATAAACTGGATTTTTATCCCCCCAATCCTTGGGGTTGCTAGGGCTGCCCCCAACAGGGCTGTCTCCATGTCTGCTGTGTACAGATTGAACAGCAGTGGCGCTAACACGCACCCTTGCTTTAGACCTCGGTCCGTGTCGATTTTCTCAGATGCGAAATCACTCGAGAGTTTAATTCTAACCCACGTTTTTTGATAGAGTGACTGAATTGCTCTTAGCAGGGTCGGATTGATGTTCCATTGTGCCAGCTTTCTCCATAAAATTGCGCGGTCTACCCCATCGAAAGCGGAAGAGTAATCGATGAAGCAGGCAAATAAAGGGAGGGTTTTACGCGACCGAGCTTGATCGGCCAAATAGGAAAGTGCAGTGATGTTATCCACGGTCGAAGACCCAGGTCTAAAGCCAGTTTGGCAGAAAGGCAGAAGGCCTTCTTCACACGCCCAATCTGTGAGGTCAGTCAATATTGCACTAGCATAGGCTTTGCCCTCGATGTCCAAGAGGGCAATCAGTCTGTAGTTGGACGAGTCTGATTTAAGCCCCTTCTTATGGATTGGGTGTAAAAGCGAGCCTCTCCAGGAATCTGGCACATCCCCCAAGAGCCAGCATTCGTCATATAGGTGGGACAGATTTTCGGACCTTTAAACAATTGGCCCGGGAGACCATTTGGGCCTGGTGCGCCATTTTTCCTGATTTTTTTTAGGATTTTTGAGAGTAGCAATTTACAAGGCAAAGCCTTCTTTTCAGTGGTGGAGTATGGCTCGTCTCTTACTATCGGTCCATTGTTTAACTGGGAGGCTGGTATGTCTTCGTTGTATAGAGCTTTTACGTGGGATACCCAGGTTGAAGCCTCAAGGGAGTTTTCTCTGTAATTAGTGCCTCGGCCAAGATTACTTAGGTAGCTCCAGAACTCTTGTGTTTTCCCGGGGCTCAGCAGGTCAAAGATCTTCAGCCATTGTCCGTCGCAGTATTCGCGTTTTGCAGCCCACACTTTTTTTGGAATGGCTTTTTGCAGCCTCTTGTAGTTGTTTTTTATCTGAGGCTGTGCCATTTTTAAGGAAAGCGTTTCGTTTCATATTCAAGTGTTTAGCACTATTTTTGATTACCCGGTTGAATCAGAGTGCAGCTGGTGGGGGCCAATGGGGAGTCCTGTTTGAACCCTCTCGAGGGGCGCCGCTAATGTCCCAGTTATGCCATCCCATGTTATTATAGCGCCCTTCTTCTGTTCACACGGTGGCCAACCCGCCCACGAATTTATCCAGCTATTAAATTTGGAGATCGCTGCGTGCCCCCATTTAATTCTTCTGGGGAGCTTTATCAGTTCGTCTCTGTCAGCAGCCCCCATGCATTGCAGCCTGTGGCGTATTTCTGCTGTCAGGTTCAAAGTGATTGTTAGGGCGGCATGGTCGCTGTCACTGCACGGATGGACTGAATAATCTGACATTAGGGGTTGCAGTTTGTCACTTAAAATGATATAATCGATCGTTGTCTGGTTATTATATGTGGGGGTGACAAAAACCCCTGGATTGTTCTTCATATGGACTGAATGTGCTGTGGCCAGTTTGTACAATTTTAATAGTTCGTTCATTGCCTTAGTAGCACCAGACTGGTGTTTTTTTATGCTCAAGACCCCTATGTTGTGAATATTGAGATCACCGAGGATAATGCAATCTAGTGCCGGAAATTGTAGCAACAAAGACTCTAGATGGTTTGTTTGCGTGGGCGGGTTTGCAGAGTGCCCATACGGGTTGTGATAGATGTTAATTACTAGAATTGAAGTTGTTCCATGTGATGGGTAGAGGCCTTTCAGAATGCCTGCCTGGAGCGTGTTTGGTAAGTTGTTTATTTCCGTAAATTCTAGTTTAAGCGAGTGCTTTATATAGATGCATGTCCCGCCTGATGGTCTTCCAAATATGTTGGTCTTTGTTGCTGCTTTGCCGTATTCTGCATATCCTCTCAATGAAAGTGGTTTAATCAGCCAAGATTCTTGTATACAGATTATATCCGCCTCCTCCAGAAAAGTCACCGCAGCTTGATTATGTGACAGCTTTTTAAAACCTGCAACGTTCCAAGTCATGATTTTCAGAGTCTTTGTGGTTCCGGCTTTGTTTAAGAATATCACCTGCTCGTTGGACGTGCGTTGGTGTGCATGACCTGGGTCTTCGGGGAGGTGCCTGTTAGGAGCGGGGATTTAATGCTAGTGGCAGCCAGGACCAGTCCTTGTTCGCGCAACCCCTTGTTACGCATGAGCGTTTTCCTTGGCTCAAATTTGTAGTTATCTTGATTGGGGTGCCGTTGATTAGGCCTGTGTTCGTGCAGCTCTTCGACCCTTGAAGGATTGACGCTGCGTCTTGGGCGTGAGCAGAGAAAGCGTGGATGCCCCCCGGCGTGCTGGTCATGATTTTCCAAGTAGCCGAGCGGATGATGAGCTTTTAAAATTGAGGGGTATTTTTGTGCTGGCTGCTGCTTTATTTTTATGCCCCAGTTTTCCAGTAGCGTTTGTTGGCTCTCCACCATATGTGGGCTGATGAAAGTTATCTCCGTAGTTTCATTTTTCTCCTCCGGGTCTGGCGGAAGGAAGGAGATGGTCTCAATGTCTGTGGTTTTTGTCCCTTCCAGCCCTGGGATATTTGCGCAGAGTATCAGGAAATTGCTGCGGTTAAGAATATCCCACTTGCCCTGGGAGGTATATTCGGGATACAGCCTTATTTTCCGATCCTGAGTTGTTATTTGGGTTGAGTGGGGTACATAATCCACGTCCTTCTGTTTCTTAGCCTGAGTGCCAGAGAATAGTGACTGAACCATGCCGGGCCAGTGAAGGGTTGCCTGGACTAGAGGCCTTGTGGTTTGCTGGGCTACCACCACACTGGGGAAGGGGCTGAGCGGCTTGTTGTTAAATGGCCTGTTCTCTGCGTAGTCGAGTATGGGGGCCAGAGTCCAATCGGAAGGGCGCTGGGAGGTTTCCGTGATTGCAGTGGTCACTATGGGTTTTTTGGCATCTGGTGACGCTTGGGTCACTCTGCTCGATGTGGTCTTTGTGTGAGTGGGTTGCTGAGAGCTTATTGGACTAGGATCGTGGTCGTTTAAAGAGGCATGATTTACTTCCCCATTATGTTGTCCTTGCGGGACGGTTACTTGGTTTTCTGTTTTCAGAGCAGGAGTATGCCGGAATGCTGCCGGTTGGACCGGCGTCATCGGATCTGTTGATGAGTTGGTTATGTACGGAGCTTCTGCGACTGTCCCCTTTTCTGCTGTTTTAGTGATAGCTGCCAGTTAGATCGTTTTCTGGAACTCGATGTGACCGGGAGGCTGTGTGTCAGAGCGTAGCCAATGCCGAATGGAACAGGTAGCAAGTGGTTTGTTTTTGTTCACCTTGTTGAGTTTTCTTAGTTTTTTTTTGTTCTTCCGGGATAGATTTTGGCACACTAGGCTATTCAGTTTGGAGGTATGTTGAGAGTCATGGTTTTTAACCTGATGTTAATGTTAAATGTTAAATGTTAAGAGATTTCTAGAGCGCATGGCTGCCCGTGAGCATCCCAGCGCTGAATAAGTACAGGCGGAGTCAGAAGAGGAAGCTCAAGGGAACAGCCAGGTTTTCAGAGATTTTCGGAATGCCAGGAGATTGGGCTGTGCGCGGATATCAGGGGGGAGGGAGTTCCACAGTTTGGAGGCGTTGTAGGAGAAACGCCGACCTCCTGATCGTGCTCTCTTGATCTTAGGTGGCAGAGTTAGGTGGGCGTTCGAGGATCGGAGAGGTCTGGAAGTGGTGTAAGGAGTCACCAGATCTCTAAAAATGGGTGGGGCTTTCCCATTGAGAATTTTGTGCGTTAGACAGAGCGCCTTAAACTGCACTCTTTCTATGACGGGCAGCCAGTGAAGCGCTCTTATGGCTGGCTTGGCCGAGCAGCGGCTCTTGGTGTTGGTAAGGATCCGTGCGGCCGCGTTCTGCACTACCTGTAATTTAGTTGTTACTTTCCGCGGAGCGCCCAGATACAATGCGTTTCCATAATCCAGCCGTGACAAAATGAGGCCCTGGATCAGGAGTTTCCTTGATAGGAAAGGGAGCAGTGGTAGAATTTTCCGGGCGGATCGCAGGAGCCCATAGCAGACTCCAGCAGTTTTCCTTGCTTGGGTGTGCATGGTGAGATTTTGGTCCAGCCATAATCCGAGGCTTTTGATCTCGGATTTGGGGGTTAATCCAGACGTGAAATCACACTAACACAGGAGAGTAAGACGCCGAGAGGACTGGAGTGAATTACACAAGTTTTCGTGGGGGGCACGTATCCGTGCTAATCCGGGATTGAGCCGGAGTTTCGTTTACTTCTTTAATCACGTGATTTCACGTCTGGATTAATTGACTAGACTATAAATCGAGTGTTCCGACTTACTCGGCGTAGATTATTTCATCAGCCATCAAATAGTTGTTTCACGCATTCCACTTTATGACCGTCATTGGACTAATTCCTTGTTGGTTAACCCGCCGGGTTGGAATTATCACCGGAGGAGGGCCCAAAAAAAGGTTTTAATATCCAGCCATAGAGCCCTGAAGAATTGTGGATTATTGTCTTGCCACAATGAAACACGTGTCGGCTGGCTGTACAAAATAAATCCATCTGCCTAACTAATAAACAAGACAAGATCAAGCAAAACGAACCAACCGCCTGGACTACAATATCTGTTTGTCTATGAGAATTGGGATCATTGTATCATTGAACTGTTATGTGTGCGCGGGTTCCTTATTAAGTTTCTAATTGTGTAGTTTTACTATACAGAGCAAGGGGTTTTGAGGGTGTCCCCTTCCTGCTGCACTATCATATTGAGTTTCATGGCTATAATCTCACGTTAATAGGGCTAGTGCGCCTTTCTTTCTTCCTGGACATTAAAACCTGTCTCTGTCTACTTACATATTTAGTGGTAGGAGGAGGGCACTAGGGGGGGCGTGGCCTCGAAGGGGCGTGGCTTCGGAGCACGCCGGCAATGGCGTCAGCAAGTGGTTGTTTGTTCAAGGTCCGCGACAGCGTTAAGCTCCGCTGCACGAGTTGCCAGGATTTGATTAACTGATTTACTGTCCCAGGAATTAGCCGAGGTAAGGTAAGTTTAAAAGCACAGTTAATAACACAGTGACACTCAAATTCTAAAAACGGGTGACGCGCCCGGCTTCCGCCTCAGGAGTATAGATTCTAATGAAGCGCTAGTTCTCAGCGCCTTTTAAACCGGGCGGGGGGGCGTGGCCTCGAAGGGGCGTGGCCTCGGAGCACGCCGGCAATGGCGTCAGCAAGTGGTTGTTTGTTCAAGATCTGCGACAGCGTTAAACTCTGCTGCACGAGTTGCCAGGATTTGATTTACTGATTTACTGTCCCAGGAATTAGCCGAGGTAAGGTAAGTTTAAAAGCACAGTTAATAACACAGTGACACTCAAATTCTAAAAACGGGTGACACTCCCGGCTTCCTCCTCAGGAGTACAGATTCTAATGAAGTGCTAGTTCTCAGCGCCTTTTAAACCGGGCGGGGGGGGGCGTGGCCTCGAAGGGGCATGGCCTCGGAGCACGCCGGCAATGGCGTCAGCAAGTGGTTGTTTGTTCAAGGTCCGCGACAGCGTTAAGCTCCGCTGCACGAGGTACCAGGATTTGATTTACTGATTTACTGTCCCAGGAATTAGCCGAGGTAAGGTAAGTTTAAAAGCACAGTTAATAACACAGTGACACTCAAATTCTAAAAACGGGTGACGCTCCCGGCTTCCGCCTCAGGAGTACAGATTCTAATGAAGCGCTAGTTCTCAGCGCCTTTTAAACCGGGCGGGGGGGCGTGGCCTCGAAGGGGCGTGGGCTCGGAGCACGCCGGCAATGGCGTCAGCAAGTGGTTGTTTGTTCAAGGTCCGCGACAGTGTTAAGCTCGGCTGCACGAGTTGCCAGGATTTGATTTACTGATTTACTGTCCCAGGAATTAGCCGAGGTAAGGTAAGTTTAAAAGCACAGTTAATAACACAGTGACACTCAAATTCTAAAAACGGGTGACGCTCCCGGCTTCCGCCTCAGGAGTACAGATTCTAATGAAGCGCTAGTTCTCAGTGCCTTTTAAACCGGGCGGGGGGGGCGTGGCCTCGAAGGGGCGTGGCCTCGGAGCACGCCGGCAATGGAGTCAGCAAGTGGTTGTTTGTTCAAGGTCCGCGACAGCGTTAAACTCCGCTGCACGAGTTGCCAGGATTTGATTTACTGATTTACTGTCCCAGGAATTAGCCAAGGTAAGGTAAGTTTAAAAGCACAGTTAATAACACAGTGACACTCAAATCCAAAAAAACGGGTGACGCTCCCGGCTTCCGCCTCAGGAGTACAGATTCGGGATAGCATTTGTTCCGCTCTCAGAGAGTGTCGCTGGGGGCGCCGAGCAGGCGTTTTTTTCACTTTTGTTGGTTTCCGTGCTACAAATTTGATGTGTTGTTATACCTTTTGTTTTTGACGATGCCTTGACGGTGTTTTGTGCAAGCGGTTTCTGATGCTTGCTTACTTCGTTCTTCAGATCCTCGACTAATGTGGTCATGATGTTTGGTAGATTTGCAGAATTGGACTGCAACCACAAGGCTCTATATTTAAGTTTGTTCTATCCTGTGCTCTTCGAATCAGTGAGTTCAGATTGTCCAATTTGGAGTCTATCCCGGCTATCAAACTTGCAACAATTTGCAGGATGTTGATTTGTGCGTCAAGCTTGTCTGCGTGCATTATGGCTGCGCCTGTCATTGAAGTGAGGGTCTCATTGATCATTGATGGATGACTAGAAATCACTGGTGTCTTTTCCCCCTTATCCTCTCGGCTGCTCGCGGACATTGGAGACCGGGCCGTTTTGTCGTGATCCGGGGTGCTCCATCGTGACAAGTTCGGGTACTGTTTTTGTAATAAGCCAGGTGAGTTTGGATTTCCTCCTTCGATTGCAGCGTAGATGCTATCAGGCACATCGGGCATAATTACTCCGTTTGCAGGGGTTCTTCCTTCTCTGACAGCGTGCGGGCTGTCAAGTTTGTCAGTCGTATGTTCTCCGTTTGGGATAGGGTGCAGCTGAAGGCCCTCCAGTTGTTGATGGGTCAGGGCTGTCGTGATTATATGCGAAGGCTTAAGTAAAGCTGTGTTTAAAACTGCTGATTCGGAGAGTGTTCCGCCCCGATGCATGGTTATTGTTGGTGAAAGAGGAATGCCGAGTGCCCGGGAGGCTGTGGATATTGAAGGCTGCCCGTCCTCTGTTGCCCTATTGGTAGGTGGGCTATTTGGAATCCGGTGGGAATGTGCTGGATTAAGTGCTTTGAGGTTGAAAAAGTCTCTTATGTCTCTGTTGCCTACGGTCCCATTAGGAGCGTCTTTCACGCTGAGACAGGGCTTGTGGGCAGATGGCTTAGGAGTCCTCCATGGTGAAGCTGTTTGGCCCGCAACTGAGAGTTCTGCCGGTGCTCCCGGGGACGTGGGTGTTGCTCCGGTTGCTCCGGTTGTGCCTGTGTGTTCCCCGTCCAGGGGCCCTGGCCCTAAGCCTAGGTAGGAGCTCCCTGTTCCTGGGGGGTAGAACAGCTTCGCCTTCTGTCTCCTGGCTGATCTATGGGGGCGGGGCCTCTCCTGTAGTTGTATTAGATTCGAGTTTCTGGTCCTCATGATTTGCCAAGTTGATTGACTTGCCCGATTCAGCAGGGGGCCAAGCCTTCTGCTTAATATGACGGGGGTAGTGGGAGCGGTGGTGAGGTAAGGAGGGTAATGAGGGCTGGGTGATCAGGTCAGTCTCCCCTCCAATAATGCCAAGATCTAAGTGTTCTCCTTACGGCAGCCAGCGCAGGTAGGCAGGGGGGAGGGGCCTTTACGTGAGTGATTGCGCTTTCGCGACCCTCCTGTAGCTTGCCTCACGCTGCTGCTGCTCTGGTGTGCTGGTACCGATGCTATTCTCTCCTATGGAGGGGCAGGATGTAGTACCTCCTGCGTTTGCCTGCGTTGATCCTCTCCTCTCCTCACGGACCTGGTAGGGGCAAGGTCGGGGCAGTGCACTAGGATCCACGAGGAGATTTGCCAAATGAGTTGCCAAAACCCAAGCGTGGGGGCCCTTTTCCCCTACCACACGCTCTCCCCGCTCGACGAAAATCCTCTGCCGAGGGTGCGTGGGAGCGTAGGGGCAGGATCCGGGAGCCGCGAGCCGGGACCGCGAGGCAACAGTTCTCTCCCGCTTTTCCCCTGCTACACGCTCCCCCGCTCACCGCTCACCGAAAATCCTCTGCCGAAGGGTTGTTTGCCACCTAAGGTCTCTGCAAGACGGCGGTCAGCGGCCGGCGGTAAGCGATGCAGATGCGGCGCCTCAAACTCCGGTGCAGTGGGTAGTGTCTGTCGCACTGCTTCTGTAACAAGCAGGTAAACGGTAGTTATCGTGCCTGCAGAGACATGATCTCACAGCTGCTACAAGAGGGGAACAGCCCTCATCACTAAGGCAGCCTCTCGACACTGCTGGGTGACTTTCGCCGCTCCTGCTGCTCTGCGGTGTTTTTTGCGGTGTCTTACCACTGCCGGGCTGTTCACATGGCTCCCGCCACTGGGGAGTCTCTTCGCGGCTCCTGATGCCCCGGGGGTTTTGTCACGGCTCCTGCCGCTGCCGAGTGGTTCCCGCGACTCCTGCTGCCCGGGGGGTCTCTTCGCGGCTCCTGCTGCTGCCGGGCAGTTCCCGTGGCTCCTGCCGCCCGGGGGGTCTCTTCGCGGCTCCTGCCGCTGCCGGGCTGTTCCCGCGGCTCCTGCCGCCCGGGGGTCTCTTCGCGGCTCCTGCCGCTGCCGGGCTGTTCCCGCTGCTCTCGCCAATGCGGGAGATCACTTCGCGGCTGGTGTTGCTGATGTGGCCGCAGCGGAGGGACCCTCGCAGCCACAGCGGCTTCTGGCAACCCCACGCCCGCGTTCCGCGCTCCACGAGGCAACCGGCAAGCGGCAAGGCAGCAGCCGGAAAGCAGCTCAGCGGCAAGAGTGAAAACCTCGACAAAGTCTGGGCTCTACTCATGTACACTGACTCTATCACTATCTATTCATTGGATAGTGTGAAAATACACCTCCCCAGTTTACAGTTTATATCCCAGGTGTTGCCAAATGGACTCTGTACAAATGTAAAAAGGATTTTTCTTTGCTAAACTAATACATGCATTGAGATAATCCTATAACTTTAACAAATGTACTGAATGCTGAAAGTAACAAGTGTCAAGTGAAACATAGTTATTGTGTTAGGTAAGGTAATTTTTATTGTACAGTTAATTAAAACTCACAATTTAAAACTCTCAGTTTAAAACCATCAACATTAAAATGCATAACAATCCTTGTTTGTACATTAACATTTTAAAATACAGACTACTTGATTAGCTTATTGATATTATACAATGTCTGTTTGTTCCTATGTGGCAGGTAATACTTTGAAAAAAGTGCTTATGCTTCAAAGTGCAACTTGGGTTCATCGGGGCGGTTCCACGTGAAGGTTGACCTTTAAAGTGCTCAGTGAATCGTGAGTCTTTCAGTCACTATGGCAAAATATTTTGTGAGTCTGCAGTTTGGCTGAATCTCTTCTGGGTTAAAACACGTTGTTACAGCCTGCTTACAGGTCCTAATGCCCTTCTGATTCAGTGTAGCTCGGAGTAAGGCACGCCTTATGTCTATCAAATTTGGGCAGATGCAAATAATGTGTATTAGGTCCTCATTTCCTGTTCCACAAAGGCGACAGGTCTAATCTTCTGGTCTCCTTTTCCATGGTGGCAGATGAGGAAGAATTGGAAAAATGCCAAAGTGCAGCTTTACAAAGTTTTTCTTTTATCTTCTGTGTAACTCCCATTTCCAAATAGGATTGTGGCATGAGAGCTTTATAGTCATTAAGTATACTATCCATCCATGAGCTCTCTTGCCCAAAGTTTTCTTGCCTTCTGTTTTGGAGATCAGTTCTATCAATTTGGTTACAACCTTTTTAAAGCTCTTGTGATCTGTGGAAGATTCCCAGAGGTTGGTCAGTTTGAGGCTTTCTAGTAATTCGACCAAGTACTCTCTGGCAGGTGATTTCTCTAGATATGACAGCTCTGCCCAAAGATGCGCATTTAGGGATCCTTGCTCGGCGTCTCTGATCTTATGCCAGCATTTTATATATGCACCCCTCCTTTCTAATGTTTGCTTTTGAAGGCCGTTATTGTGTTGGAACATAAATTATTTATTTTTAATAGCTGCAAAAAACAATACGACAAAAACTGTAAATATGAATTGCTCAATATTATATTTCAAACAAAAAGATTCCCTTTGCAGTCTAATATTTCATTTGATGCCCCTTTAACAGCCTGAAAAAAAGAATACTGAGCAGGATTAGGAGACACATATCAAAGACCCAGATAATAGTCACACTGGGTCGGATTCCTTGATAATATTTAAGCTAGAATAGTGCTTAAAATCTTAACCCTCCACTGCCCAAACAGTTGGTATAGATTCCATTATCTGCTCTTTTAAGTAAACTATGCATGCTGCACATTTTGTATCCAATAAGGCATCAAATGAACCAATGAAATATATAACTTTTTAAAACCTTCCTTTATTCAGAATTTCAAAGTTACACAGGCAGCACCTGCTAGTATCCCATCACTTGTCCATACTATAGAGAGAGTATGACAGAAGGCTTTGGGAAATGCAGCATTACATACATTTGAAATACATCATTTATAACTTTTAGGTCGAGCCTAGCCAGCGCGCAGGCTCTGTCTGCAAAACCTGTTGTTATCTCCCCTATCGGCTTTTGGCATGCCCATGAATTGCCATTTGTTCGTTGTTGTGCCATTTAGAAATACAGGGTTTTTATTGGTGCATTGGGTCTGATTCTCCCGCCTTTGTGTGCTTGGGTCATGCCCAGGCGATTTCACTCATTGTTTGCTTGGCAGGGCATCTCAATACGTCCACGGTTCATCCTGGTCATTCTTTTTTTTCAGTTTAGGAATTTTTTATTGGTTTAAGGAAAGTACAATACAAAGATATTATAATAGTACATTAGAACCAAGAGATATACATGTGATGCATGTAAAAAGTAATACAATAACGGTTCATTGGTAAACGAAGAAATGAGAAGATAAAGAGATAGGAGAGATAGAGAGAGAAGAAGAAAAGAAGGGGGAAAGAGAGAAGAAGAAAGAAGAAAGGGTAAGGGAGAAGAAGGAAGGAAGAGAAAATAGAAGATAGAGATGTCCAGAGATCAGAGAGGAGGGGGTGATGAAAGATAGTTGGAGAAGGGGAGCCAAAGAAGATCCGATTTAACTTTAGAGAGGACAGAAATGGAGGAAGCAATAGAGATCCTATGTTCATCACAAACAAAGTTCCACCAAGTAAGAACTGATAATTTGGAATTATCCTTCCAACAAGATAGAATTACCTTAAACGCAAGAGCAATAAAAAGATCCAGTAATCTAACACTTGAAGGAGCAATATCAATATCTACTAAAGTAGATCCTAAAAAAACATTCAAGAACGATAAGGGAATAGAGCAATGAAATATACGCATGCAAATAACCCAAATAGAGTTCCAAAAAGCTAAAACAGAGGGACATTCATATAATAGATGTTTAAGTGTACCAGGGAGTGAAGAGCATGACCAACAGAGAGTATTAGAAGAAGGAGAAAACTTGGCAATACTAAGAGGAGTGAGAATGGATCTATGATAAATAAAATATAATGATTGAGTAATGCGGGCTGCAATAGACGTCTTAAACAACTTGTTCCATACACAATTCCATTCATTAACAGATAGAGATACTGATAAGTCAGATTCCCAAGCGAGCTCAGTTGCTGATTTAGACCGTTCCAAAACATTTGAAGATAGCAATTTATAGACAAGAGCAGCTTTGGGCGGACGTAAGGAAAATAAAGGATAAAGGGAGGAGGAAGGAGAGAATGAAGGTAAAGTATCAGAGGAAGGAAAGGTTGATAAGTACGAAGATATAGCATTAGTAATAATCCTGTATTCCTTGAGAAATGACATGGGTATGTTATACAAAACTTGCAGTTCAGAAAAAGAAATAATGGCATTATTGGCGAAGAACTGATGAACAAAGATAATATCCTTTTCTTTCCAGTATTTGTAATAGAAAGATTTGCCCTTATATTTGAGAAATTTGTTATACCATACACAGGATGACAAAAAACATTGGAGTGAAGACAAATCTTTAGCAAATAAATCATGCAGTAGAGTTTGAGAATATTTTAAAACTGTATGTTTAGCTAAAAACGAGCAGTTGGACATAAAAACAGTATGTTGGAATGAAAAACCTTGTAACAATGATCGTTTGAAGGTTATCCATTTAGGGATCGGGGAGTCTTGAAAGTCAAATGCTAAAAAAAAGGATTACTTAATGAGGAATGCAGTGTGATAAAGCTTGAAATGGGGAAAGCGAACCCCACCTTCCAATTTAGGGCGTATGAGTTTATGTAAGGCAATACGAGGGTGCTTGTTGTTCCACAGGAATTTAGAGCAAATGGAGTTCAAACGAGTAAAATAGGAATTTGGAATTTTCATGGGGAGCATAGATATAGTATATAGTATGTGAGGCGTAATCATCATTTTGATGGTATCAAGTCTACCCCACCAAGATAAAAATAAAGGGGACCAACTTTGAAGGAGGGATTGAATTTTCTGAGTGAGGGACGCGAATGTGGCTTTAAGGGTATCAGTAAGGGATGGTGAGAACCAAATACCCAGGTATTTGATTTTGGAGGGACACCAAGCAAAGTCAGAGGAGGAAAACATGTAATGGTAACAAGTTGAATTTAAAGGCAGTACTTCAGTTTTAGATAAATTGAGTTTATACCCAGAAACTGAGGAGTAAAGGAGGACTTCGTCCATAAATGGGGGAAGAGACGTAACAGGATTAGACATGTAGACTAAAATATCATCAGCATAGGCAGACAATTTAGTCTCAAAAGAGGAAAGTTTAAAACCAGCGATTTGGGGATTAGAACGAATTCGTTCAAGAAAGGGTTCAAGGCAAAGTATGAACAGTAACGGGGATAAGGGACATCCTTGTCTCGTCCCTCTACCTAAGGGAAAGAATCTAGAAAATTGGTTATTGACAAAAATACTGGCACGGGGAGCTGAGTATAGGAGTTTAACTAAGGAAATAAAAGAGGGGCCAAAACCAAACCATTGCAAGGTGCGGAACATAAATTGCCAGTTAATACGGTCAAAAGCTTTCTCCGCATCTAAGGATAAGGCAGCTAGAGGGGCTTTGAAATGTTTACTATGGGAAATGGCATTAGCGAACATACGGGCATTGTCAGCCGCAAGTCTGCCTTTAACAAATCCACCTTGGTCCGTTTTAATTAAAAGTGGGACGATAGAATCAAGACGGGAAGCAAGGATTTTGGCAAAAATGTTACAATCATAATTGATCAAGGAAATAGGGCGATAGTTTTTACACTGGGAATGATCTTTGTCAGGTTTGGGAATTATGACAATGAGTGCATCCAAGAAAGATCCTGAGGCCTTAGCTTCAGCAATGAAGGAATTAAACAGTTGTAGTAATTTAGGTACAAAAATAGCATGGAGGGCAGAGTAAAACTCAATTGGCAGTCCATCAGGACCAGGAGCTTTTGATTTTTTTAGGGAGTTGATGGCCAGAAGTATCTCTTGAGAGGTAATATCCTTTTCTAATTGCTCAAATTCATCAGGGAGTGAAGGAGGAGGGGGAAGATTCTCAAAATACGAGGATAAATTTTGTTTAGTGGGATGAGTATCATCAGTATAAAGATTATGATAATAGGTGTGAAAAACATCTGCAATATCATCATCAGAGGTAACTAATGAATTTGTAGAGTCATTCAGGATAGGGCCCACAGTTTTGCGCTCAGATTTGATTTTTAGATAATTTGCCAACATTTTACCAGCCTTATTCTGACCTCCATGGAACTTAGATTTAATTTTTAATAAAGTGTTACATGCTTCAGTTGTAGCTATTTTATTCAGTTCAGATTTTGCTTTAACAAGATTATGGAGGGCATTGGAATCTTTGGAGGAAAAGTACAGATGTTCCAGTTTCTTAATGGAAGTGAGTTGTTCCGAGTATTTAGATAAATTAAGTTTCTTCTTTTTAGCGACATACGAGATTGTAAAAGCTCTCAGGGCAGCTTTGAAGGCATCCCAGTTATTCGGAACTGATGTGTCCGTAGGAACATTAAAAGTAAAAAATTCAGCTATAAAATTCTGAACCTCCTTCATAAAAACAACATCTGACAAAAGGAAGGTGTTGAATTTCCAACGACTGAATCTAGAAGAGGTACAGGTAAGATCAAGGGTTGCAACAACAGGAGCATGGTCCGAAATAAAAATAGAACCAATTTCAGATTTACGTAATGTGGGGAGGAGAGACTTACTAACTAGAATATAATCAATTCTAGATCTGGTATGATGTACATTTGAATAAAACGTGTATTCCAAGGTGTCAGGATTACAAGTTTTCCATACATCCTAAAGGGGACGGGAGGAGATAGCAGATTGGAAACATTTGTGGGTTTTGTCAGGTTGAAATTTAGTGGAGGAGAGTCTATCAGAGAAGGGATCCAACCATTGGTTAAAATCACCAGAAATAACAATATTGGGACAGTCAATAGAGGAAATAAGAATTTTAACCTCATTCCAAAAGTCAGGAGAAGTGCGGGTAGGACCATAGATATTCAGAAAAAACAGTGTTTTATGTTGGATAACAACTGTAGCCATAACCCAACGGCCTTCAGTGTCAGCCTTGGAGGAGAGAATTTGGGCACATAAACCTTTGTGAAATAAAATTGCAACACCTCCCTTGTTATTAACAGCAGGAGAATAAACCACTTGACCCACCCATTGTCTCTTGAGCTTAGAGGATTCCGAATCCGTGCAGTGGGTCTCTTGAAGAAAGGCAACCTGTGAATTAAGCTTGGATAAATGGGACAATACCTTTTGACGCTTGACAGGGTGACCCAAACCACGAACGTTCCACGTGACAAGATTACACATGATGGGAGGTGAGGAAGGGGGCGAACAGCCGGGGTGAACACATTGCAGGAGAATAACTAAAAGAAAAGAGATAAGCAAAACAAACATTAGATATATAGAAAATATGCATGAAAAGTACATTAATTAAGAGAAATATGCCAAAAAGTACCAAAGACGAACTAACAAGGAACGAATAAGAAAAATCAAGGAATAGTACAGTCAAAAAAGAAAGAAAAGGGAAAGAGATGACAGACAAAAATACCGAATGGCAGAACAAGAAAAAGAGGACTAGAAGGAGGAAAGAGAAGAGATATAAGAGGAAAGAGGAAGAAGTAGACAGATCAAGGCAAGAACACCAGATCTGAGAAGATCGAAAACAACGAAACATCTGGAGCGAGGAGACGCCAAAGGAGAAGCGGACCCCCCCAGAGCGTCAGGAGAGAAGAAGAGAATGACCAAGGGCAACACAACATAGAGAAGGAAAACATGCTGAGGCAAGAGACATTAGAAGAATTCAGCAGAGTGCTGGCAGCAAAAGAGAAACAAAGTATGCCTAAGGGAGGCATCAGGTGGTAACGTCCATATTAGGTAAAGAGGCAGATTGCAGGTACTCGTGCAGCTTCTGAGGATCGTCGAATGTGCGGGTACGACCATTATGGGTAATTTTGCAAAGGCAAGGATGTAGAATTCCATATTAAATATTTAACTGTCTCATCTCAGGACGGAGATTCAAAAATTCCTTGCGGCGGGCATTGGTGGCATTAGACAAGTCTTGAGAGATAAAGATGTTATGGCCCGACCACACAAGGGACGTTTGATCCTGGCAGCTTTGAGAACAGTCATTAATTCAGTAAACTCGAGGAAGAGGAGTATGATACCCCGAGACTTGGAGGCATTAGATGTTGGGCGACCAAGACGGTGAGCTCTTTGGATATTTAGTGGATGAGCAGTAGGTTGGAGGTCGAGCAGCTCATGCAGGAGACGACGAATGAAAGACACCATGTCAGACCCCTCAAGATTCTCTGGAACTCCGTAAATACGTAGGTTGTTCCTACGATTGCGATTTTCAAGGTCCTCCGTGTGTAGCTTGAGCCGTTGGATTTCCTTTTCCAGGAGGGGTATCTTTGTGGAGACATCTTGAATATCGCTAACACGCTGTTCCAGATTCAAGACCTTGCCTTCCATTACAACCCACCTCTCTTCAATCTGCTTGAGTTTCTCATTGGTGGCAGACATAAAGGGTTGGAGACCTCGAACCTCCTCTAAGATGGAATCCAGGATAGGATTCGGAGATGAGTGAATCGGAGAGGGAGGGTCATTCTTGAGGCGCTTGGGCGTGGTTCCTGTGTTCGACGACTTCAAGCTGCCTGTAACATGCGTCATTATTCCAATGTAGGTGCACACCGATAACACAAAAGAAAAATGAGTGAAAAGGAGGATTATTGCGAAAAGGCAGCACTCAAAAGTCACCAAGCGCAAAGGAAATCCTCAAAAAGGAGGAATAAAAATGACACCACAGAGAAATGTAGCGTAATATCGTAGGGTAGACAGGCTTCTCAAATGAGCACGGTGAGGGGAGCCACAATAGGTGATAGATAGAGTATTTCAGCACAGCGTTCATGAGAGGTTTTATGGGTAAAAGGAAGCACCGAAGCACCTCATCACAGCAGTAAAGCAAGTAGGAATCCAGGACACCCCTGTGAAACAATTAGGAAAATGGAGGTCGACCGTTATTCAGGTATAAAAAAATTCACGGGAAGAAAAAGTATTCACCGAAGGAGGAGCCTGTGGTGAGAGTACGCCATACCTTGTGAGGGGAAGCAGTGAGGAGGAGCATGAAGAAAGAACCGTTCTGCAGAGAGCCTGAGGCGACGGTAAAGCCTTGATGAGAGACGCGGGCTCCGCGACTCAAAATGGCGGCCGCCCACGTCTCGATGTCGTTGTGGGAAGAGAGGCTCAGAAGACTGCAGAAACGGCGGTCGGAGCCTCAGAACTGCAATAAAACGCCGCCATACATGTTCCGCCGAATAAAGATGCAGAATTCCGGCCTCAAACAAGAGAAAGCAGGGTCAGAAAGTCATTTGGAGTCCGTCGCTCTCCGGAGCCTACGGGAGAGCCGCTATCTCGCGTCGGCGCGTAAGCCACGCCCCCCCCATCCTGGTCATTCTGATCTGCCTTTTTATTTTATAGGCTAGCAACATCGTTTTCACGGGGCAATGATCTGTTCGGCACCTGCAAAGTGGCAATTTCTGTCCAGTGGCTGTTGAGCTATTGTAATAGCTCTACTCAAATAAATGTGCGACCTATTGCATTGTTAATGCTTGTTTTTATCTGCAATGGGCCTGGGGGCAGCCCTGACGGAAGTGGTGACCTGGGAACTGCATTCTTACTTCCCTATCACTACCTGCCAAATTTGCGGGTGAGTACAGTCAGGAGCCTGCTAGACGACGCCTGTCCTCCTACCAACCTCAACTCACACTGGCGGGAGTGCAGCCGGGTCACCACGACTGTGAATGGTGAACCTCATGGTGGCCTCAGTTCATTGCTGTGGGGACCGGGCCAGGACTCATCCTCTCCTCCCTGGTCTTGCCCTCTCTAACCCCTGTAGGGTATAAGCTTCTGTGTTGCTGCATTACATTGCTGGCAGGAGTGGGCCTGGATGCATGGCATTTCACCCCCTACCCCTTCATGGTTAGGGTCAATGGCCCCATGACTAAGGATTGGGCATACCTGGTACCTGGTGGTCCCCTAGTCCCACATCGCCATCCCCTGCTCTGTAGGCTGCTCAACACTTTGAAGGCCCTGTAGAGTAGGGAGCTGTTTGTGAGCTACCTTCAGCCACCAGCCGGAGAGCGACGGAAGCTGTGCCACTACCCACGGCACGGCCAATTATTGTTTTTACTGCATCTCCTTTGAAATCCATTGAAGGTGAGGGATGACGGATATCCTCTAATCTGTTCCCTCCCTCATTGTTACCCTGGTACTTGCCTGTGTGCTCAGTGTGAACACCGCTCCCTATCGGCCATCCGACCGGACTATTTCATGAGGGCCCTCTCTGAGGACCCCGGCCTGTTGGGCCACCAGTTCATCTACTTTGGCCACTCTCTTTGGACATAAATTCCTAGACTTAGATCCGTGGCTAGATTTAGATCTTTGTCTGACACCAAGACACTCTAATCTCCCTACATTTTTAGTGCCCTGAAGAAGGTGTGACCTATTAGTTAGGTCAAATACCAAAATGTGCATTGGCACTCAGAGGAAACCACCTGAAACAAAAATATTTTGTATTATCCACTTCATGCAGCTAGGATTTATTTTCTTAGTCAGAATGTTATTTTTTCGATCACTCTCATTATGATTCAACAGCTTCACTGTTAGTAACTGCTGTCTATGTTTTTATATCACCGTAAGATACTATCTCAACTTGAAATAAAAGTGTATATAAGAAAATCTGTCATGTCAGATTGAGGATGGTCTCTCCAAAGGTGTGTTCTCTGTGTTGTTTTTAAGGTGTATTGATTGTTTGCGGTATGAATGTGGTGTGCCCGATTGATCAGATGTGAGATTTTCTTGGTGTTTCTGGCATCGTTGTTTTGACCAGTCTATTTATTGTATACTTTCTTCGTTATTCTGAGTTTTCTATATATCTGCTTTGATCATTTTAACATGAATAAAAGTAATGAATAAGAAATGCATTCTCTGTCCATGTTTTGGGATCAAATGCAAATGTAAAGCATTTGATTTTTTTCTGTGTATCTTTATTAATAGTATTATTTGTGAGTAGAACCTCTGTTAGGCGCATGTTTGTGACTCGTCTGAACACCCCAGAGAGATGAGTTTTTTTCTGTTATTTAAAGTATCTTGCAGACAGGATAACTTTTTCTTGACTGTTGACCGTAGGCTCCTCACTTCTGCTACACTGCATTGGCCGATTGACTGTGGGATAGGGTGCCGGCCATCACTTTTTTATCTGCAATGGGCCTGGGGCAACCCCAGACTGAACTGGTTACCTGGGAACTGCCCTCCTACTTGCCTATCCCTACCTGATACTTTTGCGGGTGAGCGCAGTCAGGAGCCTGCTAGGCGACACCTGCCCTCCTACCATCGTCAACTCACGTTAGCGGGGGTGCAGCGGGGTCACCACTATGGTGAATGGTGAGCCACATGGTGGCCTCAGTTCATTGCTGTGGGGACCAGGCCCTGGACTCATCCTCTCCTCCCTGGTCTTGCTCTCTCTTGCCCCTGCAGGTTATAAGCTCCGGTGTTGTAGCATTAACACATGTGCAATGCTGCCGGGGGTGGGCTGGATGCATGCCATATCACCCCTCCTGCCCCTTTGTGGTTAGGGTCAACGGCCTCATAACTAACTGGGGATTGTGTGCACCTGGTGGTCCCCTAGTTCTGCTTCTCCATCCCCTGCTCTGTAGGCTGCTTGAGACTTTGAGGACCCTGTAGAGTGTGGATAGTTGGTACTGCAAACCCCCTGATAGCAGCAATGGCTTGCAGTGCCCGTCTCTATTCTGGCCTTGGAAACCGTAATATGGGCCTTCGTTTCTTTGGGAAAAGCTTGAGGGATCTACAAACATGACCCGTCCTGAATTTGGAATCTTGTCTACTTTGCAGAAATATATAGATTTCTTGGATCATGCTCGTTTGCACGACAAACTGAAAGTAGGGTTGTTAGAAATGGGGTTTCTGGTTGGCTAGGAAGTACACCTAATCCAGGCAGAACCCACCACTCAAGTCAGTGTAGGGGAGATACACACCCAAGATAACCCCTGCTCACCCCCTTGGTAGCTTGACAGAGCAGTCAAGCTGATCCCAGTTTGCGCAACACACACACCCACACCAGTGACACACTAAGCACACCACAAAAAGAGACTCCACACAAAGTTATATAAAAATAACAATTTATATTATAGGTAAAGTAATTCGGCCACAATCACATAACTTACTGTACCACTAGGCATTGGTCATGACGTCACATAGATCATAGATCATTTTGCAGTATATGAAGCACACTAGACCACAGTTACATGAAATACTTTGCCACAAGGCAATTGTCATGACAATGCATATAAACCACATAGTTCATCAATCACTGTGCCATAAATCCTAAATCACCTTGCCCAACTAGGCAATTGTCGCATATTGATCATATAAGCCACCTTGTCATGAATCACTTTACATAACACAGAAAAGGCACCCAACAAATTATTAGGAAAGTCTAGTTAGTGCCAGGGAGAAAACACAAAGTTTTTTGTGAAACCCTCACCCACAAGTGTTACCCCTTGGTGGCATGCTTCATCATAGGGTCCTTCCCTTTCCGATGCAGAACGGAGCGTGCTATGACCTACGAGTTACGCAGGAGCACTTTTGTTGACTATGAGAGACAAGATTGTCTGTGAGGGAGGAGTGAGAGGAAAAGGGGAAAGTGAGACACATTAAAAATACCTGTCCACTGGGTTTTGCATATTTTAGACTGACCCCTAGTCGGTATGTTTAAAAATCCAAGGAAAATATAGAGGAGAAAAATGGGTAATTTTCCTATCCCCTAATGGTCGACATGTTTCTAGCCCACCCCTATTGGTTATTCTTCAACACCTAGCATATGTTATTGTTTTCTTCACTCTTTACAATGCCTGGTTCCACTCCTGCTGTTGTACACTAAACACAAAATTCAACTTTCATGTTAATAGGAAGGTGCATATACTTATACCACCTGCATCTTGTTCATACTATTGATTCTGTACAGATAAAATAGGGAGAAAATTAAACTTTCCTAGTTCTGGGGTTACAGTTGCAAATAAACGCCCCCGGTATCATCAAACCCCTATACCTTCGGTGAGCACCTTCAGGGTGAAAAACAGAACATTTCGTTACTCCTTTCACAACAGGCTAGTGGCTATCAGCTGTCCGAAATATAAGTTGGCCTTTCGACGAGCCGACTATGGCAGTGGGACCACTTGCTTCAAGTTGTTGGAAATGAAGATTCTGATGTGCATACTTCCTCCAGGTCCCCCTTCACAGCAGCATCCTGATCCCAAAGAAAACAGCACTTTTGGTGCCAAAATCCAGGTAAGTGCATTTTGAAGTAGTTATCTATTGACTGGACTGGGCACTTATGGCTCAAAATCAAGCAATGGACAGTTGGTATTTTGTCACATTTGTCATGCATATGTGTACATTCAAAACATGTGCAGTGAGAATATTCACACATGCATTGACTTCGGACCACTGTCATAGCAGTACAGCAGCCGGACCGCCGAACTTTTAATCAGGCGTAAATGACACAAACTTCTCTCACTCATAAAAATACAATTCAATGACTTCATTTCACACTAAAATGGATACATTAAGGGGCCGATTCCTATTTCGTCCTGAAGGTCTCCGAACCATGTTCGGAGCCCTTCCGACCCAATCGGTCAGTGCCGGCCGGATTCCTTCCCGACCGAGCCATTCAGATGGGCTTGGTCGGGAAGAAATCCAACTCAGATTTCCAGACGGTCTGTCCGGCACAAAAAGGCAGTTGGAAGCTGTCTCTGGGGGCCGCCAGCAGGGCCCCCATGGGAGTGAGGCAGCCTGGGGGCATATATTGTGCCCCTCCGTTGATCCCTGCACCCGGTGGCAGGCACCTTGGGGTGCCGGCCACAGGGCGCAGGGATGAACTGCACCCCTGCTTTCTACATTGCAAGCATGCTTTCCGGTCGAAAAGCATGCTTGCATTGTAAAGTATACAAATGTGACCGAACCCTGTTCGGTCGCATCCTACTAGCAGGGCTGCAACCAGCGACAGCAGGTCAGTTGGTTACAGCTCCTGCCCGATGTCGGAGGGACTTAGGTCCGTCCGACATCCGAATAGGCCCCTAAATATTCACATTCCCAATGTAAATCATTTTGAAGAAAATGTTGCAAATTAAAGAAGTAACATTTACTATGCCCACTCCAATCTAATCGAATTTGGCAAAGGTGTTTGACACTTAATGGGTGACATTTACTATTCCCACTCCAATGCGAACCAATTTGGAGAAGGTGTTTGACAGTAAAGGGTTGACATTTACTATTCCCACTCCAATCTCAACCAATTTGGAGAAGGTGTTGGACACCAAAGGGAGATATTTACTATTCCTACTCCAATCTCATCCAATTTGGAGAAGGCATCAGACACTAAAGGTTGAGATTTACTATTCTCAATTGAATCTAAACCAATTTGGGGAAGGTGTTGGACTCTAAAGGAGTGTCATTTACTCCTTCCACTCCAATCAAAAGAAATTTGGGGAAGGTGTTGGAGACCAAAGTGATCCATTTATTTTTCCTATTCCAATCAAAATCAATTTGGGGAAGGTGTTGGACACCAAAGAGGTCATATTTACTAATCCCAATTCAATCTAAACCATTTTGGAGAAGGTGGTGAACATCAAAGGAGTGACAATAAATATTTCGACTGCAATCTAAAACAATTTGGGTATGTTGGTGGACACCAAAGGAGCGATATTTACTACTTCTACTCCACTCTAAACCAATTTGAGGAATGTGCTGGACACCAAAGGGGAGACATTTACTATTCCTACTCCAATCTTAAATCATATTTTAAAACAACAAATTTCAAATTATTTATAAAAAATGTTGTTACATTCAAATAATACATTTAAACATATATATTCTCAAACAACAGAAATTATTCCAATAATAAGAATAATAAAAATGTAATTGAAATAACTTTGATTAATACGTTTTCAATAAATAAACCTATAACAAGTAATATACAACAAATTGTTTATTTATACATCATACATTATACATATTTATTCTGTTTTAATAATTTAGGTATGTACAAGTTTTAATAGTTTTTAAATAAATTAAATAATAGAAGTTAAAAAATGTCAAACAATGTATTAACTATGACATTATCATTTTTAACATTTAAAAAATCCATAACCATATTTTAAAATTTAAATAACGTAATTTAAACAAATTTAATAAAAACAAATAATGAAACAATAAATGTATATATATATATATATATATATATATATATATATATATATATATATAATATCATTTGTCGATACAAAGAATTAATAATCTAATAAAATTAATCTATATTTTCAGCAATATTAATTTGCATACCATTAAAATAATCAACATTACATTTAAATTAAAACATTCACTCTTTAAAAAAAATCCCCAGCATTAGCCTGTAAAAAATTAACATCCTTACTAAAAATAAATTATATATACATTATTTTTACACATTAATACAACTGAAAATACATGTTTCAAAAATCTCATAACTAAATAATTCTCTTACTAAACACACAAAAAATAAACATATAAAATCGAATTCACTGCATTAAAATACGTACAAATTAACACTTGCAGACAATATTATATACAACAATATTTTCTGAAATATTTATTGCAATGATATTAAAACCAATGATATTCCTGTCAACAATATTTTTGACATACCGATATTCTTGACATGATATTTTTGTATCACTATACTTTTTATTGGCTATTTTGTCCAAACACCTTGAAGTCGTTAGCAGAGTATTTTGCAATAGCTGCTATGTTTGACATTAAATGGTGACAAAAGTATTTTCTGCTTACGTAATAAATCTGTAGCAGTACTGCGAAGAGTTGATAGCATTTTAGAAACATAACTGGTGGCACTCACAGAGAATTTTAAGCTATTATTATTATTCTGCCTTTCTTGAGAACATTGCTCTTTCCTGCATATTTAAACACCTGTGAAATAAGCCTGCACATAATGTTTCAAACCCGTTGTTAATAACATTGTCAGTTTCAGTTTTTCTGCAATATTCTAGCCTCATTTAATTTGTGTGTGACATTTTCCCATAAGTCTTTAAACTTGGGTTCTGAGGACTGCGGAGTTAAAACAGTCCCTTTATATTGTAAACTCGCGCATGAAAAATATTTTATTATTTTCCTTATGAAAGTTCAAGTTATTAAGTTGCAAATTGGACTTGCAAAGGCGTTTGAGATGGTCATGAATTTACAGAGCCACTCAACTTCAGCATTAATAGGAAAACATGTGCCTTATCTAGACTGAAACTCTCTGAAAATTGAATCACTCTGTTCATCATAATCCTCAATTCTCTAGAATGGATATGTTTGCTGTTTGTTATTGCAACTATAAAACAAGAACAAAAAAATGCATAGCTGTGGGGATTTATATCACAGATTAAAAAACCCTCATGAAAATGTGTTTTCAAACGAAAAAAGAAAGAAGTCAGGCTGTGCTGATGTTTATGGTATAATTTAGTTGGAAGCTGTAAACTCAATACTTATAAAATGACAGAGACAGGGAAATGCTGCTTTGGCTTGCTTATGAAAAAGAAATAATTGTACAAGTATAAAATATGGCAAATATTCATAAAGAGGAAATTTCACATTCTTATTCCTGCCTGCGCTTCCTGGGACAGGCTTGAACAAACGTGTAGGTCTCCCACATGCCAAAGTGGCGATTAGGTCAGTTCTGTAATGATGCTGTACCCCCTCCCAGTGCATTTTCTTCAAGTGATGCATTTTCTTCAAGTGAGTGGGCTGTATTGAGCACAATGGAAGCTTACAGTAAATGTAATATGCAAGTGTGCTTTCGTGAAATACCGTAGATAGCAATGGTATTTTACCATTAACTCACAGTCTTTACTTTGTGGAATGTTACACACCCACACACATACATATATATCATCACTAGGGGCCTGATTCGATCTGGTTTGGAAAGCTCTCCAACCGAGCCGGATCCGGAGTGTTTTCCGAACGAGCCGGACCACTACAGTCCGACGTGCGAGTACGATGCGGCCACATGCTGCTGGATTCGGTTCGGTCGGGCTCCCATAGAAGTCAATGGGAGCTGATCAGACGACGCGTACATGGGCTCCCATTGACTGAATGAGTATGTCTCACACAAGGGCCCCCCCTATGATGGGTACGTCTCGGTGCCATCCACACCGTACATGTCTGTGTTGGGGAGGCCCTTGGGTCTCTCCTTGTGTCTGAGTCGTAAGGCTGCAGGTGACGGGGGGTCTGACGCAGACCCCCAAATGCAGCTTCCCGGTTGTTTTGCGAGCCGGAAACTTCAGCTCGATCCGGCTGTTCGATGCGTACATCGTACTCGCTTGGTCGTAAAAGCTCTCCATTGCATGGTGCGAATTGTGTCCGTACGAGTCAGTTGGAGCGGGTCGGATCCAGAAACGGTTCGGTCGGAATACACATGGACGGTCGCATCGTGCTTGCTCGCTCGTTCAGGTGTCAGAGTCGGTCGGGAAACACGCGTCCGACTCGTACCTTTTTCCCACCAGATCGTGTTCGGAGCTCTTCTGACCAAGATAGGAATCGACCCCTTGGTAGTTATAATTTGGTTGGCTTTTCATAGAAAGCGCATTTATTGGTGTGCTAATAACTTTGGCCCTGTTTGACAAATCTTCTGAAAACTTTCCACAAAAAAAGTTTACCCACCTCAGCTCCTACCTGGAAAGTTTCAAGATGGTCCACCAAGCATGGGCAGAGAAAAACTGGGGTCCGATAACCCTTACATATATCTCATTCACTTTGTTAAGATTGGCAACTTGGTAGAAAGCCAGATCATGTCCGCAGATTGAGTTTTTTGTGATTCGGTGCAAATCCATTCAGTAGTTTTTGAGATATTAAGGGACAAAGAAATATAAATATTTGGACTGTTTGTGTTGCAAGAATCTTAGAGTGTCATAACTTTGGACTTTTTCAAGGCTGATGTGCTAATACAAAGAAGAGGGAAACACAAATAAGCATCATCAGTTGGCACTATCTAATTGTTTGCATTGAAATGAAGTGATTGCGTACCATCACCCACGTGCATAGAAACCATGATAACAAAAGACTTTCAATCAATCAATCATAACATTTATAGAGCGCGCTACTCACCCATGAGGGTCTCAAGGCCCTAGGGGGGCTGCTACTGTTCGAACAACCAGGTCTTGAGAAGTCTCCTGAAAGTCAGCAGGTCCTGGGTCTGACCCAGGTGGATGGGGAGGGTGTTCCATGTCCTGGCGGCGATGTGGGAGAAGGATCTGCCGCCGGTAGTCATTTGGTGGATGCTTTGGAGGGTGGCGAGGGCGAGGTCAGCGGAGCTAAGCTGGCGGTTGGGGGTGTAGAAGGTGAGTTGCTTGCTGAAGTATGCGGGTCCGGCGTCGTGGAGTGCCTTGTGAGCATGGGTGAGGAGCTTGAAGGTTATCCTCTTTGTGATGGGGAGCCAGTGCAGGTCCCTCAAATGGGCAGTAATGTGTCTGTGGTGGGGGATGTCGAGGATGAGGCGTGCAGAGGCGTTCTGAATGCGTTGGAGTCTCTTCTGGAGTTTGACCGTGGTTCTCGCGTACAGGGTGTTGCCGTAGTCCAGCCTGCTGGTGATGGGGCCTGGGTGACTGTCCTTCTGGTTCCGGTGGGGATCCATCTGTAGATCTTGCAAAGCATACGGAGGGTGTTGAAGAAGGAGGAGGAGACGGCGTTGACTTGCTGGGGCATTGATAAAGATGAGTTCAGGAGGAACCCCAGGTTGCTTGCGTGGGCGGTGGGCTTTGGCGCAGTTCTCAGTGAGGTCAGCCACTAGGAGCTGTCCCAGGCGCAGGGGGTGGAGCCGAGGATGAGGACCTCCATTTTGTTCAGTTTCAGGTGACTGCTCTTCATCCATTCTGCGACGGCGTTCATTCCTTCGTGGAAGTTGGTTTTGGGAGTGGCGGGGTCTTTGGTGAGGGAGAGGATCAGCTGGGTGTCATCGGCATATGAGATGATGATGAGGTTGTGTGATCCGACGATCTTGGTGAGCAGTGCCAAGTAGACGTTGAAGAGGAACCCCAGGTTGCTTGCGTGGGCGGTGGGCTTTGGCGCAGTTCCCAGTGAGGTCAGCCACCAGGAGCTGTCCCAGGCGCAGGGGGTGGAGCCGAGGATGAGGACCTCCATTTTTTTCAGTTTCAGGTGACTGCTCTTCATCCATTCAGCGACGGCGTTCATTCCTTCGTGGAAGTTGGTTTTGGGAGTGGCGGGGTCTTTGGTGAGGGAGAGGATCAGCTGGGTGTCATCGGCATATGAGATGATGATGAGGTTGTGTGATCCAACGATCTTGGTGAGCAGTGCCAAGTAGACGTTGAAGAGGGTTGGGCTGAGTGATGAGCCTTGGGGTACACCGCAGGTGATCTTGATGGCTTCGGATCGGAATGGAGGGAGGCAGACTCTCTGGGTTCTGTTGGTGAGAAAGGAGGTGATCCTCGGATTCCTGCGATGTAAAGGCTTGTGCGTAGGGTGTGGTGGCAGACGGTACTGAAGGTGGCAGAGAGTTCCACGAGGATGAGGGCAGTGGTTTTGTCATTGTCCTGCAGGTCAATGAGTCCCAACTTTTATTAGTAGTGAGATAAAGAAAATCATAACCCTTAAACGAACCATCACCAAGACAAGTCGATAGTTATGGCAGGTTAAAACCTCAAGACAGTACTCAGGTGTACTCCACTCCTGCAATGCCGATCTCCAAAGATTATTCATCTGTGAAAAATAGAAGAGAGAGAGAGAGTGTCTACAGTGAACCTTTACCATGTGAGCAGAAAAGGTCAGCTAAAAAGAAGTTTTTTGCATTTGCTGCCATAAGTGAGAGGATACAGAGAGCAAAATAGTTCCATGCATGCAAAAACAATATCCCACTTGACCTGTGTTTCTTCCTCTCTTCCTATACAGTGCTGTGTGTTTTGATGCAGGAAGCACTACACAATACACATATTTATTTAAAAATATTTTTAACTTTTATTTTTCAACTTACTTAATTCTACCTATAAATACTTTAGTCACATGTTAACAATAGTTTCACAATATTTGGCATTTATTTTCATGAATAACTTGTATAAGACACATTATGACAAACTCATATACATATAAAATAGTTTAATTCCCCATCCTTGTAAACTTTTGTGTTTTTATTTACCTGCACTGAACCCAGGCTTCATACCTTAACTTCCCGAACAGCCGATTTCGACGCTGTTACGGGGAATCCTTCCTCTCTGCCGCCATCTCCAGCGAGTGAGTTAGCCCCGCCCACTTCGCTGGCCACGCCCCCCTCCCCCAGGCTAAAAAGGGCGCGCTGAGCACAAGCGCTGCCAGACAAAGAAATCTCCTGAGGCGGAAAGCCGGGAGCATTGTAGAATCGCATTTTTAAAAACTTGTAAACTTTTGTGTTTTTATTTACCTGCACTGAACCCAGGCTTCATACCTTAACTTCCCGAACAGCCGATTTCGACGCTGTTACGGGGAATCCTTCCTCTCTGCCGCCATCTCCAGCGAGCGAGTTAGCCCCGTCCACTTCGCTGGCCACGCCCCCTCCCCCCCCCACTGCCCCTAACGCTCCTATAAAACTATGTGCATTGGCCGGAAGCGCAGCGGACGGGCGCAGCGGGCGCGACGATTGCGCGCCGAAGGCGCGCCTAAGGCAAGCCCGTCTGCACCCGTCCGCGACCGACCGGGGATAGGGGCACGTCACTCTGCCCAAATCATCACTTACACTTCCTCAAAACTCCGCAGTCTTCATGGCCCGTGGCCTCTGCCCGCCTCTACTTGTTCCTTCATATCTTCACTTGATCTGTCCCCTGTTTCCTCATTTCCCCGCCCTCTCCTTCCCTCCACTCCCTTCCAGTCTCCCAGAGAGGATGCCAGCCCAGGCTCTCTTAGGACCCTCTCGGCCTATTACCTTAATACCCGGTCAGCAGTGGCCCACTCACACGAATTGTTGGTGCTGCTGGACCTCCACGCACCTGATTTTCTCTTCCTAACCGAGACTTGGTTTAGTGATGATTCTCTCCCTACCCTATTGGCCACTCTCCCTGCTCCATACTATGCTCTACGAGCAGACCGTCCTGCTGGTAGGACTGGGGGTGGCGTAGCGGTCATTACCCGGGCCGACCTCCCCTTCCATCTTCTATCCTTGCCAGATATCGCCACAACAGAGTACCTTGCCATTCGTACTACATCTACCACTCCCCCTTACCTGTTTTCTCACTTACCGGCCCCCTCAATCACCTTTACTTTTTCTCTCTGATTTTCAAGAGGTACTTGCCACACTTACGGTCAATAACTCTTCCATTTTATTATTGGGAGACTTTAACTTCTGGCCTTCAGATCCAGCGGAATGTCCATCCTCTAAACAGTTTTCAGATACACTTCAATCCCTCAATTTTGTGTCACACGTTCATTCTCCCACTCACGTCAAAGGACATATCTTAGATCAGATTTGGTCCTTGAACTGTCCGGTAGACTCCCTGTCCATTTTACCCTGCACCTGGTCTGACCATCATTTGATTTCGTTTACCCTTCCCATTAATCCTACTGTTAGCCCCCGCTCCCAAAGAATGTTTGGGTCCGCTCATGGAGCCGAGTGGATCCGGAAAATTTATCTGCATTACTAATCTCTTCGTATCCTACCCTACAAGGCCTATCCACTCTTTCTCAGGCCGCTGCTATCGAACACTGGCTCCTCTCAGGCTGTGATTCCATTGCCCCGCTGAAGCGGGTGACATCAAAGCGGGAGAAGAATGCCAACTTGTGGTTCAGCGAGGATCTTAAGACCACCAAACTAGCGGTACGCCGAGCTGAGCGTGCCTGGAGGAGGAATTATTGCCCCTTACTCAAATCTGAGTTTACCACTCTTCGTGCTCAATACAAGAAGGCCATTCTGGTGGCAAAAATGGCCTACTTCTCCTCTAAGATTCTTACAGCTGAGAATCGGCCGAGGGAAATTTTCTCGATAGTCCACAATTTGGCATTCTCCGATAGGACATCTATTAAGCCCTCCCCTTCCCAGGACCTCTGTCACTCCCTAAATAATTTTTTTATTGAGAAGATTGCTATTATTAAAGCCAACATTCCCTCACCCTCCCCGACTTTTGTTGACCCTCAGTGTCCTCCACCTAAGGGACAACTTGATGCCTTTCCCCCCCTGACTAAGGAATCCTTGACCTCGATAATCCCCTTGGTCAAATGTGGCTCCCCTCTGGATATTTGCCCCGCGCACATTCTTCGCCATATTTATACAACTTGTCCAGATCCCCCTCTTCACTTCCTTAACAGTTCTCTTTCCCAGGGAGTGGTAGCCAATTCACTGAAAACAGCTGTTATTCTTCCCATCTTAAAGAAGCCTGGCGCAGACCCTTCGGTCCCCGCCAATTATCGCCCCATCTCTCTCCTACCATTTTTGGCTAATGTGCTCGAACGCCATGTTACCAAGTCTTTGAGCACGTTTGTGGAGGAGTATGAGGTTTTGGCTCCCCACCAGGCCGGCTTTCGCCCCGCACACTCTACGGAGTCCGTAGTACTTTCGGTCCTTGACAACCTCAGGGAGGGAATGGATACCAACCAGGCCCAGGCCTTGGTCCTCCTCGATCTCTCAGCCGCCTTCGACACGGTTGACCATACCATCTTACTCTCCCGTGTCGGGGCGGCGGGGATCGGGGGTACCGCCCTGTTATGGTTATCCTCCTTCCTGAGGGACCGCACCCAGGCTGTTTGCCTGGGTGATTTTTCTGCGGACTTCCGGAAAGTCCAGTGCGGGGTCCCCCAAGGTTCCTCCCTTTCACCTCTTTTGTTCAACCTCTATATAGCCCCCCTTATTTTTTCGTTACAGCAAATGGAGGTCAGCGTGTATAATTAGGCGGATGACCTCCAACTTGTTTTCAATCTGTCTTCTTCTGCTTCCATTTCAAACTTTCAGTCTATTATGATTTTTATCCGGGACTGGATGAACTACAACCACCTGAAACTTAACCCAGATAAGACCGAGTTGGTGTTGACGGGTGGTTGCTCCAGTCCCTGGTCTCCTCTTTTTTGGCCCCCTTCCCTAGGTTCTCCCCCGGTCCCTTCTACCTCAGTTAAAACCTTAGGTATCAAACTCAATTCTCAGCTCACTCTTCACTCCCAGGTTAGCTCTGTGGTGTCCTCTTCTTTTTTGTCACTACGCACCATCCGCAAGGTATCTCATTTTTTTTCCTTTGATGCCTTGAAATTGATCATCCTGGCGATGGTTATTTCCCGCCTGGATTATGGCAACGCCTTATATGCAGGTATTCCTGCATATTGTTTAAAGCGTTTGCAGCTGATCCAGAACTAGGCGGCACGGTTGGTGTTCAATCTCCCTAAATCCCACCACGTAACACCCCTTCTTAAATCCTTACATTGGCTCCCTGTCCGTGAACACGTCCAGTTTAAGCTTGCTTCTATCACCTTTCAAGCACGACTGGGCGCGGCTCCGGCCTTCATCACATCTGAGATCGTTCCCTATGTTCCAACTAGGGAACTACGATCATCCACCCAATCCTTGCTGTCAGTCTGCCGTTTCCGGAGGAAGAAATGGGGAGGATCAAAGTTTGCGACCCTTGCCCCAGTCCTGTGGAATTCCTTGCCTCTAGAGCTTAGATCTCTAACTCTTTACCCTCAATTCCGGAAAAAACTCAAAGCCCATCTATTTGCTAAATCTTTTAACTAGGTCGCTTGTTGCCTTCGCTCTCTTCTTGTTATTTCCTGTTTCCCCCTCTGGGGATTTGTTTGTTGCAGCGCCATGAAACCGCTGGTGAAAGTGCGCTTTTATAAATATTTTAAACTCAAACTCAAACTCATCCTCCAATCCACACACTCATGCGTTCATCAAACACAACCTATCCTACCATCCATGCAAACCAAGTCCCAGCCACTCCACACATAACCAAAGTAAAATACAAATTGAATAGATATTCTATTTCAGCCGTTGTTGTTTTGTGAGCTGTAATCACTCCAAAAAATGGTCAACATACGTTACAGAGTGGAAATTGCTTTTATCCAAACACCTTCTTCAGGAACACACAAAATGAGACTACTTCAAAAGATAGCCAGTCGGGGATAATCTACTAATGGATATCCCAAATGAACAGTAGGAACCAAACAAATTACAATGTTTCTTTGAAATTAACATTGAATGTTTCATTGTTGTGGTCCATTGCATGAGTCTGTTCAGTGGTCCAGTGTGTGCTTGAGAAATCTGGATGGATCAAGTCGTAGAATGGCTTAACCCATGCTGTGTCATCTGAAATGTAAATTATGCTAAAATATAGGCATCCTGAAATGGATCGTAGCCTTTTTAATGTTGTTGAAGGCTGTAGAAGTGCACCCTTCTCTAAGAAATGCGTTGCCCGGCTTTTGCCTTCACTTGACAACTCGTATCCCAGAAACAGAACATTGAAATGGGCATTTTTCAATTGTTGCATTTGTATTCCATGTGAGCAAATCCCAGAATTATGTGATCTACTCTCGTCAAGTGTCCTGAAATTTCATTGTCTATGAAATAGATGTAATTGACATAGGACAATGCCTGGACATCAAAATTTTCTAGCAGCTCGAATACCTTGGCTGAAAACAGCCAAGGCTATTCTTATACCTCGTGTGGAAAATGCATTCAAATACCTACTTGCAGTTGCTATATTTTGACAGAAAAATCAATTTGAGATATCCAGTGTAGTTTTGTATTTCGTACACAGTATGTTGTTAATTAGTGCCGGACTATGGGTGTTTTGTACTGCAAATATGTGACTATCTGTGTTTATCTGCCTGTAATCTATAACTAGACGGTATGTATGCTCTGGTTTCCTTACAGGAAACATGGAATTATTCAGAGGAGAGGTGCAATTTTCTAGTACAACTTGGTAGTCAAGTTGTTCTAGATTCTCCCTACCTTGTTATCTGGCTTTGTTTTTAATGGGGTATTGTCTTTGACGTTGTGGGGTAGTACTTATTGGAATTTCATGATAATGGGAACAGTCATCCCACCTCAAATGGTTGCTGTATAACACAGGAGCAAATACTAATGCCCACTTCTTGGTGTATGAATTTTTAACAAATTCGGGAATGAGGTCGGAAAAAGCAGTTACAATTATAATTTTTCCATTAGGGCAATCCCTTGTGAACTCAGGTGGCAAATCCTTTTCGGCCAGAAGAATATCACAACCCTTTATGAAATCGTCCCGAAAAGAGAGCATTAATATTCCTCCAATTGGAATTGTATTTTGCATAAACAATGTGAGAATTGTATCCTAGTATCCAGTGTCTCCACCTGGATATATTCACTCAGTGCTACTCCCACCAGACAATCCATCAGATTTTTGTGAACTGATCGTGACCTCTGCCACACTGTCCAGCATGGTCACTACCCACTCCGTGCTCAGAACCACTGTCCTCAGTATCCGCAGCATGCCTGACCATAAGTACAGCCACCTTCTTTTTTTTAAGTTGAGGTTTTGATGTTTTAGGTGTGTCTTCCTTTTTAATGATGTAGTCAGAAGAGCATTGTGAGCCCTTTTTCAGTTTCACCTGCTCTTCCAAACTGCGTTCTGACCGTCTCCCTCTCTCCGAACATTTATTGGATGACTTCTGAAAGGAACGAGATGAACGTGTCTCAGTATCATGATTTCTGTCAGGAGTTCTGATATTATCAGTTACATAGGTTTTAGCGTTTCTCAGTGGCTTCCTGTGGGGTAGACCCACCTCATGATTTAGTTTTGTCTTTGTTTTTCTTATCATCAAACTTCTTTGTGAAAGATTTGGGTGCTTGCTTAGAGTTATCCTTTTTAGAAGTACTCTTGAGGTGTGGTTAACTAGGTCTGACTTTCCAAATAATTTCTAACCAGTGTGGCATAGGTTTATTCAATATTTTTTTGTAATTTTTGCTCCTGTTTTGCTGGAGTCAAATCCCTTAGAAGCTGGTGTATAGCCAATGCTGGTCCCTCCCCCTTTATGTCACTTAAAATAATGGCGGATTGAGTGGAAAGGTTGCCCATCAGTTTTATCCCCAAATCCAGGCAGGAGCTGCCCCATTTTCCTTTTGGATCAGTTTGAGCACTTCTAGCAAAACAGCTAATAAAGGGGTACCCTGGGTTCTCATATATACTGCAGCAAAGACTATATCCCGCATGGTGCAGTCTTCAACAGACGGAGCCATCCCCATCGGCAAGCACATTTTTAAGATTCTGTGATTTTCCTGTGGACCCGTATGGGTAAACACACCTTCAAGTTGACTTGTTTTCTGTGAAGTCCAGAATGGAACCTCCTCCCATCTGGTGGGAACCTTACCCATTACTACATTTAGAGCTTGCAGCCAAATACCCGGTGCAGTCAATTGTGGGTGTGCAGCTTGAGCTGTCTGCACAGGATTAAGTGTCAATGTTCTCATAACTAACTGTATTAAACATCTGTATATTGTCACTAAGAGGCCTATTACAATCTCGGTCAGAAAGCCTCTGACCTGAGGTCGGAGGCTTTCAGACCGAGATCGTTGTGTTCAATTCTGACCAAATAATTACAATTTAGGTGGTCGTAATTGAAACCAGAAGGTCATTCCTACTGGATTCGGACGGGCTCAAGGTGACCGACAGCAAGTCGGAGACTGGCCCGTAGTCCCAATGGACGGCATTTCCACCTTTGGGATTTTGTTACTCGGTTTCCCACGGGCTTTCCATGCCGGGCTTTCAGACATAAAAAGCCTGTCTGAAAGTGAGTTTGAGGGCCCCCAGCAGGGTCACTTCTCTTTGCAGCCTCTGGTTGAGGGCCGAAGGGTCACATATGGTGCCCCCTATTGATCCCTGCACCGTTTGTCAGGCACCTTGATGCAGGGATGAAAACAATCAACAATTTCTCTATAGAAGCTATAGCACAAGCTCCAATCGGGAAATGGGAGTGTGCAACAGCACCATGTACAGCTGCACAGAATTCTGCGGTAGGAACCGCAAACCAGAGGACATTCAGTCCTGTTTCAGCGATGATTTTGGTCAGAGGCAACTCCGACTGACATCATATTCAGCCCCTAAGTGTTTGTATAGTCTAAGCAATTGCACTGAAGACAAATTGTCAGCATTAGGTTGCGCTGTCCATCTGGCTAAATCTGGCCATGTTGCTCCCTCAATACGGAGGGAACCTTGTTTAACATCTCTATTTGTGTGAGGTAGTGTGCTATCACACCAATTTCTGTGTTCTTGTTATGTTAAAGGTATTTTTATTTCTCCATATTGTGTTTAGTTGTCTGGAACTTCCTCTTGTTTGCATTTGTGAAATAGCCCTGTTGTGTTATCTGCTGCCAGGAATGTAACCCATGAATAGAACACCTATGTCCCATAATCTTCGGGAGCCTCAACCATGAAGGTAACATCACCACCTGTAATTGCAAGATTATTATTAAATAACCTACATCCAATATCTGGAGGTCCCCTACTCTGCTGAGGAGGATTATCCCTACCACTACAGATGTCCCCAGTTAGGAGGTGTGTAGGGTTCTCTAGGTATATACAAGAGAACTACTCAGGCGATCCATTAAAAAAGAACCCAATCTATCACATTGGTGGCATCATGTCATACAGTTTCCACTTTTCATTAGGAACTGTTCATTTATTCGACAACATGAACATTGGGATGGTGCCAGACTGATTCCATGCGCCCCATCAGAATATCTTGGCTATAGGCCTGCTAGCTCACACTGTCCCCATCTATGCCCCTATAGCTGCCAAGATAACAAGTGGTTTGGGCAAGCTCAGAACATGACACATCTGACCCCCAAGGAATCATGGTAATAGATCTAAAACATTTTTGCTCAATCAATTGTGCTCATTCAGAGAAATAAACAAAAATATGCAACAGTTTTTTTCAATATTAATTGAACCATCATGATGCTTGTATGAAGTATATGCACTGCAATGATTAATAGACAGAAGCATACACAAGTGATTAGCAATATAGGGACAGTTAAAATAATGAATTAATCCACCATCATGCTAAAGCAGAGCATATATGCTGGCATATAAGCACTGTCTATAGAGTACTCCCACTATGTGTCCCTAACCTCAGTGCGTAGGGTGTGTATTCTCCCAAACATCCTCTACTGGATGATCTAAATCCCCATTACTTGAGGGCAAGGTATGTAGGTGGCCGTCTTGGTTACAGATGGACATCTCAAAGGGTAAACAGGAATCAGCTGTGCTGAAACACGAATGACAATGATGATCTCGCAATGATAGTAGAGTGCATCTCTAATTAGAGTACGGAGTGTACGTTTATTTATAAAAACAGCATTCATGCTTCCATGTTGAGGCTTCAGCCGAGCTGACATTGTTTATTGTCTTTGTGATGTGCCTTCGTCTTATGGATGAATAATAAACAACAACATTTGCACAATGTACGTTCAAGCCTTGAACCAAATGTTCAAGGTGTCGTGATTGTGTACTTATGAAGTGGTATTGTAAGCAATATGGTTTCAGATAAACTAGTCCTGTACTATCACGAAAGCAAATGTGTCAAAAATCATTGTGTGGTAAAGAAAGCAATTTTAGAAATGTGTACATGTTAAATACCAGTGTTTCTTTCTGGGCCGAACCTAATCCTCCAAGGAACATTGGTCCATATGTATCAAGGCGAATTGCGATCGCAAACGCTGAAATTCACAGAATTTCCACGTGTGCGATCACAATTTGGCCTAGTGCTATGTATGAAAGCACAACTGTCTCACAAATGAAGGAATTGCAATATTTGCGGTTCCTTATTTTGCGACTGCATTTAAGGAATCGCAAATTGCAATGTATGAAGCACCCAAGTTGTGCGAATATGGCATAAGGAATCGCAAATTACCACCAACTACACGTTGGTGGTAATTTGCAATTTCTTTCAAAAATGCACATTTTTGCATTTTTGAAAGTGGCATGTGGCGCGCACACATGCCCTTAGCGGATGTATGTGTGCCACATGTGCACCCATGCTCATTTCAGGGGCACAACAGGGTGTCCTTTTGACACCCTGGCACACTTGAAATTGCATTCTCAATTTGCGATTCTCTAATTGGTAATTGCAAATTGAGAATGTTTTCCTATTCATTCCTATGGCCCTTCTAGCCTATTGGAATGAGTGGGGAGGTATTCCTTAATTGTGAATCACAATTCCGATTCAGAATTAAAGAATATTTAGGATCCGCAAAATGTATTGCAAATCCTACAAACATAGTGTTTTGCGATTCTCAAATAGCGATTCTCAAAAATTCGCTATTTGAGAATCGTAAAACCTAACATTGAGACATATGGCCCAAACAATGTTAACATGTGTCTATTTTTCGAACCAAACTAAAAAGGGTATTTCACTCTGTTGCTTTTCGATGCAGTACCTGGTCTGTCAACGTCTAAATCAGGCCCTTGGTGTATTATCATGGAGCTCTTCAAAATACTTTTGGTGACTTTGTGTGTGTTAGCCAATTGAAGTAGTGCAGTTAATGATGTGGACATCCCCTTTTTACTGTTGGATTTATTCACAAGAATTTCTGAAGTTATGTAGTGTCTGTTTTCAGTCAGCTGTGAATGAATACCCAATCTTCTTTATCTTAAACTGTCTTCAGAGCATCACATCATTTTCTTAATTTATTAATGATTAGCATATCATCAAAACATGTGCACTTCTGACATTATAGAAACAGAAGCATAAAGCCAGCACCAGATATCCCACTTCTGATATTATTATTCGTATTCTTGTACAGCGACTTGAGAATAGTCGGCTAGTTTCAGCACAAAAATTCCACACCATGTCAGGGGTTTTCTTCAGGACTGAAATGGAGGGCTTTAAAACAATCAATTTTTGATACCCTGGCAACTTGTAAATGTATTGTCCTTAACCAGACTGGTAGGTCTTCCCTGAAAATATGAAATAATAAAGTGAAACAGAGATAGTGAAGGCAAAACATACCACCAGATTCCTGAACAGATTTCTCATTTATCACATTTCAAATATGTCATGGTAATCCATGGTAATAGTTCAGGTAGTGCATTGGTAACCCACATCTAAAACAACTGTACATGTATAGTTTTGTGTTTTCTTGTAGGAGAATCTATCATGTAATAAGGGAACATGAGGGAAGGTGGAATGTGGTGTGGTGAGGTTTGGAAGAAGGCAGATTGAAGTTGGCGTGCCGGGCTGGTCATACTTCGGATCTTGTAATAAACCTCATGAAAACCTTCATGTGTACGTGAGCATTCACTTAATTTCAGTATCAACAAGTGGAAAGTAGAACTGATCAGCCCAGATTCTGCTGTAAAAGCTGTTTACTGTTGATACTGGTACCAGTAGTACGCTGAACCAGAAACTGCTTTCCCACGTGATGTGGGGAGAGTGGTGATTTAGCGGTTGCGGTGAGCTGGTGCCTGGCATGATCTGAGTGCCAAGGAAGGTTGGACCACTGCCAGCCATATTTTGAAGAGTGGCCGAGAGAGGTGATTGGCCATTGGGACAAGCTCTTGTGCTGGGCAATTGGGCACTATGCTCAGGGACGGCTCCTCCACGTGGGCGTCAGAGCATCGCCCCACTGCTTTCCCGCAGTGCGAGAAGCAGAAATGTAAAATGTTATGAATACCATTTTACGTTTCTGCTTCTCGCACTGCAAGAAAGCAGAAGAAGGGTATGCTTCCTTTGGGGTGGGCAGATGGGCGGGTCAGGAGGAGTGGCAAGCCCAATGTTATGTGTGCTGACTGTTTGGTCGGCCCCAGGGCTGACCAAACCAGTCATAGCACTATCCGTTTTGTTCATGCATGAAGAAAACTTTCTCCCCGTCAATGCCTGTAAGGACGGAGTCCTAGCCAATCACAATGCTGCCATTTCCAGCATTGTGATTGGCCTAGGGGAAGAGAGGGAGGCTGCCTTCTTCTACTTCCTGTTTGCATGGAGCAGGAGGCACAACGTGGGAGTCTGGCACCGGAGGCGAAGGTAAATTTAAATTATTATTTTTTAATGAAATTAACCCCCACCCCCTCTCAGCACGACCCCCCTCTCCCCACCCACGAATCATACTGGCCGAGACTGACTATGCTGCAGTCATTGTGCTCGGGCTTCCATGTGCTTTCTTGCGCCTCCCAGCTTGCACACAAGGCATTTTGCAGACCTGGTTGGTATCAGTGAGCTTTACTAACAATGAATTGAAGTTAGATGGCATAATATCATTATGTTTTGGGGATTGATTGAATAAAAGAAAATAAAGTTTTGCTTGCCATTGTTTCCTCAGCCTCTCCGAAGTTACAAACGTCCAGCGTAGTAGGAAGTTCCCTTATTGGCCGCTCCACTCAAACAGGCGATTGGCTGATCTAACACAAATCTTGAACGACTGACCTAGATACTCTTTAAGGAAACCTACACCCATATGTAAAAGATCATCAGTGTCAACCTTTTTTATGCAAAATTATTATTTGCCATCTAGCAGATGATGGTGACAATTTTGTTTATGTAAGTTTGTTATGTTAGAAAATGCTGTGTTCCCTTTGGCTCTGTTATTGATATTCTTATCAGCATTCAATCAGTTCCCTCTCAACCCATATTTTTGGCTGCCCCGGGAGAGCCTGTTATGCCATGGGAAATCTTATTTAGAGGCCATTGGGGGTGGAATGTTTGTGACAAAAAGGAAATTAGCCTCATAATGCACATCCTGGGGATGGAGGCAGGACGGTATTGAAGAGCCAGCCAATATTTGTGCACAGCGAGAGAGAAGACAATGAACCTGACATGGTTGAGGAAGGAGAAGACAAATTTGTATCCACCCTGGAAGTCCTAGAAAAGAACTATGGCAAAAAGACAATTGTTGTTGTGAAGAGGCAAATGTTCTTCTCTTGTGCACAGCTGCCTGGTGAATGTATTAACCAATATGTAGCTGTGTTAGAAACCCTGGCTGCAACTTTCATTTTTAAAGAGCTGCATGAAGAAATAATTAGGGAACACCCGAAAAATTGTACCCATGACATGAGAATCCAAGAGAAGCTACTTGGCTTCTTAAAAATAATTAATAGTGGTAGCCCAACACATAGAAAACACATTGTGTTATGTAGATGAACTAGAGGTGAAAGGCAATGGGGCTCAGAGCAAGTGAGAGTGGGCACAGTGTACAATGCAGGTTACAGAAAAGTCTTTAGGGAAAAAGGAGAGTAAGTCAAAAATATCATCAAATCAAGTTGCACCAGGAGTTCACAAATTTGACCTCATTCATCGTGATGAAAGGCGCTTTCCATTTTGTATGAATGCCTTTGGGGTTGGCATCAGGCTCAGTAGTATTTCAAAGGGTCATAAAACAGCTGCTGGGAGGTCCATAGAATATGAGATTCTTCCAGGACGACATTTTAATATGGGGAATAGACAAGCAAACCTAAGACAAGTTGTAGGGAAAGGTACATGGCATTTTGCAAGAGGCGCAGGTCTCACTGTGGTAATTCAGAAGTGTATGTTTGCGGTGGAGGAGGTGGAAATTTAGGATACAAAATCTCCGATGAAGGGGTGCGACCAAAGATTAAATTGTTGGAGGCAATTGAGAATGGGTCTAGTCCCAAGTATAAAGAGACCAGTTAAGATATTTCCTAAGTCTGGTTGCATATATGCCAAGTATGTTGACCATTTCTCAGACAAAGTCCAACCATTAGGCTTACTAATGGAGAAAGGTCCGAAGTTTGAATGGTCAAAAGGATTTCAAAAATTGTTTGTTGGGATTCAAAATGTGTTGTAAATGCTGTGGAGATTAAACCATCTAATACCAAAGATCATACTATTGTGGTAAAAAATGCCAATATGCATGGTCTAGGTGCTGGGCTAATCCAATATTATTGGGGGCAGGAGAGGGTGGCAGCCTTTTCATCAAGAATGTTCAAAGATACTGAAGTGAACTATTCGACAATAGAAAGAGAAGCATTAGCTTGTTGTTGGGGGGGATACAATATTTTAGGAAGTATGTAAGACATGATAAATTTATTTTGCAAACAGATTATAAGCCTCTCATAGATCTGATGGGTTGTGCCATTTGCAAGAATGTACCTTTGTCACCATGTTCCTGGAATTAGCAACATCAATGTTGATTGCCTAGCAAGACTAATGGTATGTTTGAGGATGAATGATGAAGAAGAGGAGCGGATGATGGTGATGGTGGTGAGGTATGATGAAATGAAGGCGTATCTGAGGAAGAGTTGAAACTGAGTCTGCAGGTCAATGAGGTTATGCAGTGAATTGCTGGGTTGTTACCCAGCACAAAGTGTCTGTCTAAAGATGAGGGACTGGAAATGTGTGATTATAAGTCAATATGGTATGATCTAGCTTATCTGAATATAAATAAGAGTGTACCATTTTTGCTACCTATGATGTTGCGCTAGAGGTCTCAAAGATGGCACATGAAGGACATGGTGGGATGTCAGGCACGAAAAGGAGCATGCAAGAGAATTTTTGGTGGCCTGGTTTGGATTGTGATTTGGAGAGGTTTGTGAGAGGTTTTATACATTTTGCATATAGTGCCAAATCCAATAAAGTGAGGGAAACCCTGGTTGTACCCATTGAGTTTCCAGCTGGAGTTTGGCAAAGGGTAGCCTTGGATGTATGTGGTCCTTTTGAGTTGCGAAATGCATATAAGAATTACGTGATTGTCTAAATGGATTATTTCTTTAAGTGGCTAGAAGGTGAGTTTGGTGAATGAGGTGAAACTACGGACTAATAATGCATTCTGTGAGGAAATATTTAGGAGAGAGGGTTACGGGGAGGAATTACTCACTGATAATGGCCCACAGTTTGTGTCAGGAGAATTTAAGAAATGCTTAGGGAACTCTGGTATAAAGCATAAGACTACTGGTATTGGACATACTTGGGAAAATGGCCATGGAGCCAGGTTCAACAGGATATTAGGAGAGAGTGTGCATCTGTTAGTGAACAATGGTTTTGATTGGAGAGAGAGCATGAAAAAATTGATATGGAGTTATAGGACAGCTCCACTTTCTACAACTGGAGAGTTACCTTTCGTATCGCGGAAGGTTCGTAAATATTTTACTAAGGGTGTTGTGTGATCAGCGAAGCATAACAAGGTGCAACATGTTAGTGAGTCGGAATTGCGGAGAAGGTTACATGAGAAGCAGTTGAAGTATGCTTCTTAGGGATGTCATAATGTGGTATTGAGGGGTTGCATTTTCAAGGAAGAAGACTATGTGAAGCATAAAATGGTGGCAGGAGTGAAGAATGAGGGAGAGAATGTGGCCTACCAGCTAGGGCGTGTGACCTCGGAGCTGGGGAACTGGGTTCGAGTCTCAGCAGGGAAGCTCAACATTCTGTAATTCTGGCCAAATCACGTAATCTCCCCATGCCTCTCTGTAACGTAACTGGTGCTCATGTAAAGTGCTGTGATACCTTTGAGTCTAGTTTGCGCTATATAAAACTCCACAAAAAAAACAAAGGTTCAACTAAGTGGTTGGAGAAGAGAGAAGGCAGTCAGAAATTACACGGAGGTACTAGAAGATGGCAAGAGATGGAATGTAAGGAATGTGATGAAATGTGGTGGGATGAAGTGAAGCTCAGCAAAGAGCAAACTTCCCAATTGGCTGGAAATTCTATGATTGATTCTAAGCAACATGATGACTGAAATAGAAAATGTGTGAAGAAGTACCCGTCAAAGAAGGGTACCTTTGAAATTGGAAGATAATGTGTAAGGGCGTGTTGGGGTACTGGCTGGTGTAAGCTTATGGTGACTTTGTACAGTTACTTTTTTCTTCAAAGGACTTCTATTAGTGATAAATTCACAAAATCTTTATGTTGGTCTTACACATTACAGTTATTTATTCTGTTATGGATGTTAGATTGGAGAACTTTCTTGTTGTACTTTTATTGACATTTCTTAAATGTTACTGAAAAAATAATTTATATAGAGGGGAATGTGTTGAATTTTGTTGTGGTGGAATCTATGATGTAATGAGGAAACGTGAGGGAAGGGGGTATGTGGTGTGGGTCGGTTAGGAAGAAGGCAGTTGGAGTTCGGCTTGAATGGCAGGCCATACATTGGATCTTGTAATAAACCTTACGTAAGCCTTCATGAGTTCATGCACATTCACTTAGTTTCATATAGCAGAAACAATCCACCATCATACAGAATAATGTTTTAGTGTATTCCATGTCACACTGAACTCTTTCTATTGTCATAAATTCTAAATCCTACTGTAAGAATGGCGAGCATTTTATGTATATTTTGCATCTAAAACGCATTTTTGTGCATATCCAAAATAATCCTGATTAATAGCCATCACATGCTCCTGATCAAATTTTCAAAGATAATGTGTCTTCTTCATATCTTCAGAAATATTCCTGATGCTGTACCTTGTAAGGAGAGTATAGAGTCCTCTCCTCCAGTTACTGATAACAGTCTGCCCTGCACTCAGTCACCCCCCTCTCAACCCCTGACCAGCAACAATCCTCCTCTACCATTTACCAGCTTCACAATGAAGATAGTAAAAGAGAATTCCAACTGTAAATGTTCGTTCTGACCACCCAATATCTCTGCATATAACTTGTAATCAACCTTGTTATGTCTTCACTAGCCAGTTGAAATCAAGAGGCATATCTCAGCAGTTAAAAGTTATACTTTTAAACAGATTTTTCTAATCAGATTAGAGTGGCATGAATAGTAATGCTACAGTCAAAATAATTAAACATAAAAATGTTAACAAAAAATTGTTTTATAAGGTGAAAGGATAGGATATCAACAACATATGAGCCAGCAAAATACATTCATGGTCATTTCAAGAAAATGAGCATGTGCTTAGAAGCAGTATGTGTGCACCTGGCTCAGAACGGGTAGGAGGGGATCGCTCATCATATCTTCCGATTCCAGTAACCAATAATAGCTCTCTGAATTACTGGTCCTTTTGTTCAATATTGTTCAATATTGTCTGGGCTGAGCAAGAGCCAGTGTCAATTTCTCCCTTTTAGTGAATTATGCTGTCAGAATATCAAAAGCTATTTTGAGCTACTTTAGAATGAAACATAGATTTCAGGCACAGAATGTGTTTTGGTAGAAATAAATGATTCCTTTGAACTTCAGACAACTTTCTCAGTGACACAGAGCGCAAGGACTAGGAAGTGCACGTCATTTTTACTTATTTTCTGTGCATAGTGCTCTTTAGGTGCCTTCGAGTACCATCATTGGACTTACCAACAATTGCTAATAATGATAACATATAAGCAGTAGGGTTTGATATCAGTTCTAAATTCAAAAAGGTGCAGACCTGCATGATTGTTTCTCCCCCAACGTATTTCTTTGTTGAATGGCCTTTACCGTCATGTGTGTATTTTCTATGCAACAAAATGTAATTTAATTTCTCTTCTACTGAAACCGATATTTACCCTAAATTAATAATTACAATATCAAAAACAGTCTTGGAATGATGCTTGCGGTGCGTTACTTAAAATTAACAAAAAAAGTATGGGGTTCACAAAAAAGCTGGAAAAACACTGGCTAATTATTTAAAAATAAAGAAGCAGAAATCTAAAATACATGTCATTACTGATGCATATGGAATCAGTCATACTAGCAACACTAACATATTTGAATGTTTTTTACAATATTGTACTAAATTATATTCTTCTACAAATCGTCTGATCATACATTTGACCATTCCATTTTGGATACTGAGATAACTGAGAAGGAACTTAAACATGTGGTACTTCAACTTCCTAAAGACAAAGCTCCAGGTCCTGATGGATTTTCTGTCCAGTTTTATGCACATTTAGCAAATCTTTTGCTTTCAAACTTTTACTTTTAATTTCACACTTTACCACACAACAATGCACACAAGGAACCTTTTCTCAACCTATGCTTTGCCTACTTCCCAAATACGGTAAATATCTATCCCAGTGTGTGTATTATAGGCCTATTCCTCTTATCAACACTGAGTGCAAGATATTTGCAAAGGCCCTTGCAATTCCAGAACTTTCGTCAATATAATCCACAAGGCATTTGCATCTAATATAACAAGCGCTGCTATAACCTTAGACACCGAAAAAGCTTTTGGTCCGGTTAACTGGGATTATATGTTTAGCGCCTTGAAATGGTATGGGTTTGCCTCTCGTATTAATCAATTAAATTAATCTTTTATACTCGCAACCTTCCGGTTGTATTTTCGGTTAAGGCAAAAAATCCTCTTATTTTCCTCTTTTTCGAGGAACTAGACAAGAATGCCCTTTATCCCCTCCTTCTTTTTATAATAGCCTTGGAGCCTTTTGTAGAGAAAATTTGTAGGTCGGGTGCTTATTCCGGATTCAAATATAATATTGTGGAGTTGATATTCACTGCAAGTGCAGATGGCATTTTAGTTTATGTGTCAAACCTACAAACCATGCTTCCTGGCTTTTTTCCTCGCTTAGACAGGAATTCCTCAGTCTTATGATATAAACTTAATGTAGAGAAATCAGAAGTAATGTCATTAAATAAGTACTGTCTTCCTGGTATGTTTAATGATACAGGTTTTACCTGGTCTACTAAGCCCATCACATGCTTAGCCATTCTTCATTCTGATACTGTTGTATATTGATGACCATCTTATTTACAACAGATACTATAAAAGGAACTATCCAAATCATTTCATTTTCAAAATACTTTATTCGGTTTACATGATAGAAAACCATAAAAAGTTATATCTTATCTTGAAAAAAGTACAAGGCATAAGTATACATATCTGGACACACTATACAAATATCCCAATCTATATAAAAATATAAAAAGGTATGAATACAACAATGTCGAAATTTAAAAAGGAATTACTTCATAAAATACAACAGTCAACTTTCAGGGATCCAGACAGTTTCTGTACCTTAGAGAAGATTTCAGAAAACCAACCACAAATGCGATACATTCTGGCTTTAATGATAGCAAAAAATAGAAAGCGGGGTGGACCTGTGCAAAATGTAAAATTTTTTGAAAGTGATTTTAAAAAGAGGCTCCGAGGGACTTTCATAAAAGCTACAAAAAAATACAAAGTGCAGAAAATCCTGTGGAGACACTCTGTCGCAGCCACAGGGTGCTAACACTTGTCCTTTATGACATCCCCTCGGTACTGCAAGTAAAAGATGGAAATAGTCCAATCGGAACCTGATCAATAAAAACCATTTGTGAGCTGACAAAGGCCAAAAGAGGTATGGCTCCATATCTGGGGTGGATTTGAGCATCACGTACTTATGAACGCTATTTTGTAACAATTCCGTCTCATCTCTTTTTAGTTTCTTGTGCAAAATAAAAAATTGTTTCACAAAAGCCACATCTGCTCTAGTAATGCGATCAGGTCTTAAAAAAAGGTACGGGCGCCCCAGCTCTCCAAAGCAGCCCTTTAGGTATTTTAACCATGGTATTTCAATCATGTGATCCAGACTCAAATTTTCTTTCAATAATTCTTGAGTAAGGCCAAGATCCTCATTCAGCCAACAATTGAGCCAAAAGAGCAATGGGCGCATAGCCAGAATATCGCAGATGAATGGTAAACCAGTCTCTTCATGAACTATGAAGTTTGGCGTCCCTTTAGGAACCCCAAACAATTGTTTAAAAAAAATGTTTTCTACCACCTGGATACCCTCCAAACCGGTATATACCCACAATTCGCTACCATAGCTGGCAATCGCTACACTCTTTGCTTGATACATTTTTAATATCGCCACAATCAGGCGCTTGCCCATTTTCCTAGCAAAGCTAAAAATCGCTGCATTAGTCCTAGACACTTCCCCCCTTTTGTTCCTAAGTAAAGGACCCCAATCCAGGCGTTCATCTAATAGGACTCCCAAGTAGTTGATATTATAGGTACTTTTTCTCTGTTCACCTTGAAGGAGTACTGCCTCTTGGGGTGCAACCCGACTTGCATTACGTAGGATTTAGAGTTGTTTATGGACAGATCTCATTCGGCCATAAACCTACGAAAGGTGTCAAGCAAAATCTGCAAGATTTTGGGGTACGGGCCAGGAGAACCGCATCGTCTGCATAAAGCAAGACGGGCGGTCCCCTGCGTCCCACAAAAGGGAAGTCAGCCCCTGTTTCTATTAGGGTCTTATCTAAGTCATTAATATACAGATTAAAAAGAAACATGACTAAAATGCACCCCTGCCGTACACCCCTTTCTGTGCTAAAGTCCCTGGAGACCCTTAGGTCCTGAGGGAATCTGATATTTGTCTTAGTATCCCCATGCAAACCCATCAGAAATTCCACCAAATTTGCCTCCACCCCCATTGGCCCTCTTGGACTGCCACATCTTCCCCTGATTGACGCAGTCGAAAGCGGAGGAAAGGTCCATGAAGGCCATGAAGATTATCCCCTGGGGCAACGGTGTACTTCCCGAGGATCAAATAGAGATTAAGGCATTGTGCCAGAGTAGAATGACCTGGGCGGAACCCAAACTGAATATCAGAGACAATCTTATTTTCTTGCGTCCAGGCCGCCAATCTATTTAGGAGGACTCCACCTACAACCTTAACCACAGAGTCGATAAGGGAGATCGGTCTATAATTCAAGGTGCTGTTACGATCACCCTTTTTAAAAACTGGTACGATTGTGGAAGTACCCCATGACTCTGGACACACTTCCTCCGCCGCGGCGTTAAGCACCGCCGCCAAAATCAATGCCCAAAGAGAGGGATTAGATTTAAAAAGGTCCGGAGGAATACCATCCGGTCCAGGTGCCTTGTTAAACGAAAGACTGGCAATACCTTCCTCCACTTCTCTTCGAGTGAATACAACCACGTCCTTTTTCTGAATTATCGCTTGCAACCGGGGTAAGGTTGAGGGACTTTTAAAAATACAGCTGAAGTGGGACACCCATTCCTCTTCCATTATATTAGTGCCCAAATCCTCATCTCTGTCCCTTTCAAAGAGAGGTCTGTTAACAATGCTCCAAAATCTAGAACTGCTGCATAGTGTAGAAGGATCTAAGACTTCCCGCCAAATGGCCTCCTTCAACTCTGTTTTGCAATTAGCCAGTATCTTTTTTATAGTTGATGCAGAGAATACGAATCTGAGACTGGTCCCTAGGATTCGCTTTCAGTGCGGCCTTTAATTCTCTAGCGGCTTTGGAGCATAATGGATTAATCCACTTAGGGTCATCGACCAACTTTCTTTGTGCTGGGACAGATAGTAATGCCTACACCTTGGAAACAATCCCTTTAAAAGCCTTGTGAATACCCTTTACCCTTAGCATTAGAGTCCAGTTCCGCACAGTAGGTAAGTTCTACCGCACAAGATTCATGGACCTTTTCATGAAATCAGGATGGGGTTACTTGGGCCCATTTAAGGCGACGCCTACCATCAGTAAGCTTCAGCGTACCTGGAGCTGTCACCCTGTCCTGCCTTTTCAGTATACTGCCCCTCAAATGCACGCACACAGGGTTGTGATCACTGAAGGCACTCTCTGATATTATAAATCCCAGTAAAAGTGACTGAATACTTGTAGAGATCAAAATATGATCTATAAAAGATCCACCACTGAGACCTTTAAAAGATGGAACCATTTGTTTACTCGATGGAGCTGCAAAACACATGGAGGAAAACTAATCGTGTTCATTAAGCAGATCATTGAGTATATCTCCCTGTAGGGAGTGCTCAAAATGAAGACCCCGGATCCTTGCACAGCCCAAATCACCCATACTGGTGGATTCAGGATCCCCACCGGGTGAACATTAAAATCTCCTACTATCATGAGGCTGTTTGCTAAAGGGGCCACAATACTGCTTAACAAAACTATTCAGCTGAGTTATCTTGCAAACCCCCTGTCTGGTTACTGCATTATAAAAGTTAATCAAGCACACACTGGAGTTACCTCGCCTTAAAACAATCGCTTGAAAATCACTATGTGCAGAGGAGATATCCTTAATCCTGCATTTCAGGGACACGGATGAAAAAATTACCAAACCACCCCTGGCTCTTCCACTAATTGCTGGGGATGCGGGGATGAAAAAAGCTTTAATCCCCTCTAAAAATAGGTTACAGTTCACCATCCAGGTCTCCTGAAGACAAATCACGGAGAAAGTGCCTGATGAGTTATCTATGACAGAGTTTGAGGATACAGACGGTGATAGGGGGGTCAGCTGTCAGAAAGACAGAGCAGTGAGGGGCGCCGCTGTGGGCGATCATTCCCTCAGATTAATTTTGCTCGGCTGGAAACAATTAACAATTCGCTGTTGGAGGGGGCGGTGCACCTTGCCCTTGACCCTGTGTGCATCAGACACATGCCTGAGCGGAGGGAGAGGCAGGGTGTCGCAGCCCGGGAGGGGAGGAGGGGTGTCTCTGATGTCCTTCTCTTTGGTGTCTTGAGAGTTGTCTGAAGTGATTTTGTGTCAGCCCGGGGAGAGGGGAGATAATACGGAAGGACAGGGATACTACATCTGATCCTGCTGCTCAGAACGTCAACATCCTGCAGCTCGCAGCATCCGCCTGCTCAAAGCCCTCTGAGCGCTGGCAGACACAGCTCTCGGAATCCCACAGCTGACAGCACATGCAGTCCACTGCATGCTACAGGTCACCGAATGCAAACACCCACAGCACCTCACAGCAATCCAGGCATCCTGTAGTTCGCAGCTTCCTACAGCCCCGAGTACTACATCACAACAGCATCAACATCATTGATCTCACACAGCATGCGGTTCCTACCAACCCACAGCTCTCAGCATCTTGCAGCTCACAAAATCCCCCGACTCACGGCGACTTACATCCCACAGATTATAAAAAATATATATATTCTTTCATAGGTGTGCGTGTGTGAGCTTGTGTGCATGAAGACTGTTCTTTTCTGTGTCTTGAAACATTTTTAAAACTCATTGTTTTGCCGGGCTTCTCGTCTTCCAAAGTGTCTTAACAGCAGCATTCAAACCATTATTGTGTGGGTCTCGTTTCATTCGAGAACATCACACTGTCTTGATTGAGGTCATCCACTGCATTCAAGAGGCTAAACACACGTGACCATTCTGTCTTAGCCTACATCTGCTCTGACTCTTCACTTAGGACCTCTGGCAGTGACCTCTTGGTTCTTCTCTTATCTCTCTTGCTATACATATCTCGTTCAAGTCTGTAAAATGAATAGACATATTAGTATTTACCATGATATTCACCTTGTTGGGGCCCCTAGATTAATTGCTCCTACCCTCACCACAAGTGGGATTTTCCTTTTTTTTTTTTACAAACAAAGCAAACATTTTATGGAAATGATACACTGCTCGATAGGATGCACCTCCTCGATAAAGGAATATAATTTTTCATTGGTACCTACTATCCTCTTCTGTGACTGTTCCTCATTGGCTCAGTCTCTGCAGAGTGGCAAAAGGTGCGGAACGTTGATGTTTAACCAAAACGTTATCTTCCAGTGGTGTGAGCAGAGCTCTCTAGTTTACAAGCCCATAGGTGAGTGAGTCATACATACCAAGCTTTTTCTTTGGGTTTTGGAACTTGTAGTTCGTTTATCCTATTATGACTAGAGAGCTAAAAATCCCAACATACAAAGTGAAAATCTGGACTAGTTGATAATTCAAGCACGGACCAGGAAACCTTTTGAGCCCTGATGGGACTTGTGGTCCCAGGGTGCACCACCACTGAATTGGGCACAGCTGCTGCATTGGGGAGGCGCTGACACCGAGATATAAAGCACCGCCTTGCCGCACGCAACGCGGGATGCCTGTAATGCTGTTTTGCTGCCCTGGGCTGCTGACGGGCAGTCTTTTGCTTTTAGAGGGAAACAAAGTGTCTACATTGTAAATAAACCAAATATACATAGCTTCATGTTGTTAAATAACTGAAAAAACGAAGATATCTGTGTTTGTTGTAGGAAAAATGGCCAAATAAAATGCCACAAAATTGTCGCTAAATTTCCATATTTGTGCCGCTAAATTTCCATTTTTGTGCCGCTAAATTTGCTAATCCATGCTGCTATATCCTGGGGGGTCTGCCTAGAGCAAGGAGCTTCCCAACGAAAACAAATAAAAATATGTCCAATGTTTATAATTATTATATAAAGTCACCAAATAAAGTTCCAAAATCACTAACCAGTTGACCAGGCCCGTTCAAAGTGTCCCAAAGCAGATGAGCAAAGGGGGTTCCAGCACAGCAGTCCGCTCACATGCTTCGACTTCCAAGGGATGAAGGTAAGAACTACCTCACTCCTTGCTACTCTCTGCCACGCTTAGGGCCCTACGTTTTCCTCCAACCCATGGGTCCCCCCGGTATGGCTATTCTCAGGTGCCCAGATCACACTGCTGAATTAAGGGGCCGCCCGTACTGTCTGTGTGTTGCGAGTGTTCTGACTCGTCTCGCGGCATTCTCAGTCTCTCAGTAGTGCACACAGTGCCTACCTGCTCGCGATAATTCGCGACGGCGCCTGCGGTGCTTAATCACTCTTGTTTAACCCCTTACGGTTCAGCCCCAATGCTGCTCCAGGGCCGCTTCCCACTGCGCTTTTGATTTCACCTAGTATTGCACTCCTATTTGCACTCGTGCAGCCCACAGCTGGAAACTCACGGCCTTCGCTCCCCTCGCAGCACAGATAGACGCCCCAGACAGTGACAAGCTGGCCTTCCGCTGCTCTGCTTCACCGCCACTGCTACCGCTGACGGTCACATGCTCGTTCTGGTTCCCGGTCTCCGGTCTCCTGCAAGAACTGTCTCTGGCCCCCTCCACTCTGCTTCAGTCGACCGTTCATCACCCGCCGTCTGCCCGACGCAAAGCACAGAACTCCAGCCTCAGTCTCAGCGAGCGTTGGGGAGGATGACTGACAGAGCTGTGTGCTCTTCCTCTTCCTCAGCTGCGGCTGGGTTCCGCGACTCAGCGGGGGCTCCCGCGGATCAATACAGCTGCACCCCCTTCCTGCTTCCAGAATTTTCATTTTTTCTGCCGTTTTTTTGCCGATTCTTCCCGCAGTACTCTCCCACGGCTTGCGGTTCACGCTGCTTCACACTGCTCCTTGATTCCACAATTCAGGACGAAAACCTGGACTGGATTCCAAATCAATTTAGATCAGGTTAAGACAAAAACGTCAAATTTGTCACTAAATTGGTCTCCTATTTATCTGTCATGGTGGGAGCGACTAGCTACAATTAAAATGATGAAGTTACCAATCATACATTTTTATTTGTCCATGCTTCCGGTTAAGCACCTTCTAATCTTTTTTAAGTCTATCAACTGTTTACTTATATCGTTTTTATGGAACAAACGTAAACTCAGAATCTCTTTATTAACCCCTTGCATGCTGATGACGGCTCGGAGCCGTCATGGCACACAGTGCTCGTGTGCTGGTGACGGCTCCCGACCGTCATGACCGCACCCGCGATCGGAATGTGCCGCACAGGCGCAGAATCGCGGCAGCATGCAAGGGGTTAAGACTCCACGTGTCTAAGACTAACCGTGGGGTCAATTTTCCCAATCTCAGACATTATCATTCGGCTTTCTCTCTCAAGCAAGTTTGGAACTCTCTTTCTTCTTCTTCCTTGGATGAGCTTACAGTCTGGGGTCAACTAGAGCAGTCCCACACCGCTCTGTTCTCATTTGTGGAGTTGGTTCATATTTCCCAAGCCCCTAGAGCAATTTTTACAACACTACTTTGCATTCTCTTTCTATTGCCATTCCCCCATGCTGCAATCCAATGCCCCATTAGAAAGCTTTCTGTTCTACAAACTCCGTCATGGTATAATGAACAGATCAAATTAAATAATCAAGCTCTTTTTTGGAAGGAATGACTTGACAAAGGAGTAATAGTCAATGGCCATATTAGTTCCTATTTTTGAAACCACCTTTATTAAGTTTTGACAAATCAATTGATTAACACCCCCGCCCCCACCCTCTGTCCAAGCCAAAACACAGAAAAGTAAAGAGATTGAAGTGCGATGCAGGTGAAGAAAATAAACCTGTACATACACAAAAATAAAGAAAAAACAAACAAAATATATGTCACAAATATAACACCTCATAATGCCATAAACAAGACCCAGGCTGAAGGTCAAAAACCCAAATGCCAGAGTAGGTTCATACTAAACTGGTCAGTCAACCTTTGCCATTTGTTTCCAGTCAATCCCTCAAATGAGCCCATATTTGAAGCCCCCTTTTACAAGCCTGATGACCTTTCTGAGCATAAACGGCCCTTTCTTTGTGGTAGACTGAAATTAAGCAACCCAGCCACTGATTGAAAGATGGGGGGGAACAGGATCAAGCCAAGCTATCAACAAGCACAGTCTGAGGACTGAAATGGCTAGAAACATAAAGGAAATTTGGGGCAAGAGTGGAAATTCCTGTTACCGGACCCCTAATAAAGTTAGTAGGGAAGAGACCATAAGCCTCAATTCCAAGTTAACCTGAAAAATAGGCTATCTCCCTCCTTAAGTTAACAAGCGCTGACAGTCTGCCAGCATGTGAACTAGGTCAGACCCAATAACCTGGCAGCGAGGACAATTTGTCCTGGAAATTCCACCCTATTTACAGATTTTGACCAGTGTTACATATAAATTGAACCAGGGTTTATAATGTTGTATCTGAAGGTTGGCAGATACAAGCATTGAATGAGCTACTTCCAAAGAGAAGAGACTATCCCCCTCTGTCATTTGTAAGGCCCCCTGCCAGCGGGCAATGTGCTTCCCAATATCATCCCCATCCTATCATTTAATAACTTATAAATACTACCATTCAGAGGCTTACTACCAATTAACATATCCACCATTTCAACCCTATTGAACCCCTCCCCCTTTTTTCTTCTCAACAAAAACCTAAATTTGCAAAAAATCGAAAAATGTATTATTTCCTAGAAATAATTTTGTTTTTACAAAATCAAAAGTACCAAAGCTGTTGTCGTCCAAAAAATCCCGAAGAATACAAGGGCTGTTACTATTCCTCCACTGCTTAATGTGAAGATCATGAAATATATCTGGTAGGACAGGATTATCTTGGTGGGGAGTATAAAAACAAAACCTGTCAATCCTGAGTTTTTTCCGGACGGTAGTCCACACCCGAATTGCATATAATAGACTCTTAAACTTAACTCTCTTAAAATAGCCAAATTCTAGCTTCCAAAACAGATATACACTGAACACGTCACCAAGAGGCAGTTCAAAACATTAAGGGAAAGTGTTAGATGCAGCCCCTCTCGGAGTTGAGTCAAATAATAGAGGGATTATTTGTTGAAGTGCAGAGGCCAGAAAGTAAAACATAACATTTGGTACAGCCCACCCACCCCACTCCCTTGGAAGGGAGAGAAACTTCAAAGCCCTCAGGGGTCTAGCATATGCCCATAAGAACCTCCCAACCATACTATTGTGAGCCTTAAACCACATGTAATGTACCTCAAGGGCTATGGCTCTAAAAAAATACAAAACGCGGGAGAGAAACATCATTTTAATAAGATTACTACTACCGATGAAGGTCAGTGTCAGGTTACTCCATCTGTGTAGCTTGGCCTTGGTTTTCTTAATTAATGGGGACAGGTTACCCTCCACTACGTTGACCGTATCTGCATTCATATTAACCCCCAGATATACTGCATCTGATACAACCTGTGTATCCTCACACCGAGTATTATCATTAATGAGAATCTGCATTTTGTCCCAACTAAGTCTATAGCCCGAGATATGACCAAAAAGATCATCCTCGGCAGGCTGGAGTTTCTCACAAAAGCCAGCTTCTTGGGGAACATGGCGGCCTGCTGAATGCCCCGGCCGCAAGCTCGGAAGCCTCTGCCCAAAAAATGCCGCTTACCTGAGGTGAATTGTAGCTCTTTACCTCTCCCCCACGTCGCTCTGGTTTTTCGGTGTCTGTCCTCACCGTCCTGACTGTGTTTCGGGATTAAGGCAGGACACGGTGGCCTGTGTCCCCGGTGGCGTAGCTGCGGGGGAGGTGGAGTACCAAACATGGGTTCTCTCTGCCTCTTTGCATCTCCCGAGCTCCGACGCGATTGGCGTGCTGCAGCTCGGATCAGCGTCCAGGGTGTTGGAGGCAAAGCCATAACCTACTTTCCCCCAACAGACTCTTTCCCAGAACTTTGGCCAGAGCTTTGGGAGGGAGAAAGAGAAATGACCCCCAAAAAGAAACCACAAATATTACATACAAGCAGGTAAGCAAAATCTCCTGCATCTAGCAAAAGACTGGACTTGACAGCTAAATCATTTAAAAAGGGAGGAACAACAGCTGACTTAGAAGAAAATACGCTGAACGCTCTGATTCCTGCTAACTCTAAAACGGCAGGAAAAAAAAACAGGTACACATTAAGGAACACAAAATTTGGTAATGGGGAATTACAAGTAACGGTGGGTTTCAGAATCCAGGTACCAGCACAAAAACTCCATTAGGGATTACGACCCCGGTTGAGGCACAAGTCCAAAGTATTACACATAATAGCACCCGCAAGACTACAAAAAGGAGTGCAGAGACCATAGTACCAGTTACAAATCTCTCGGGAGAGAGACTTTGGATCACACTTTCTTTAAGATCTTATTTTAAGATTAAGAATACGGAGGAGTCCCAATCAAATCAGACCAGGACTCCCATAATGGAATCTCCTGATACTATTGAGGAAATAGATCATGCAATACTTCTAGAGAATCGTTTTTCCCCTCTACTGAGTGAGGATTCCTCTAATATGCTCATTGGGGGTAGTTTGGCCTCAACATTCCAAACATCATTAGAGACAAGACATGCGCTTCCGAATGTTGAAGCTTTAGAGAGGAAGGGCAAGAGAATGGAAATTCAAAATGTAACTGCTAATGGTCAAGAGTCACCAGTCATAGATATTTCCCAGATCCTGCTCACTCTATCATGTGACATTAAAGAAAAGCTTGCTGTATCGGAGCAAAACCAGGACAAAATCTAAGCAGATTGTAAGGCCTTGGAGAAGAGGATGGCAGATATCACAGAACGACTTCTTGTTATGGAATCCTCTCTGTGATCACTGCAAGAGGAAGTTAAAACAAATCAAAAGGAAATAATTACATTAAAAGCAGGAGAGAAGGAGCTGAGGGATAACATCGAGGTGATGGGGAACAACTCCAGAAGGAATAACTTAAGGGGTTCTAGGTGTTCCAGAAGCCTTGGAGGGAGGCAACTTAAAGAATTTCGTAATAGATTTATTTTCAGAATTCCTCCCGGAAACAGCAAAACTTGACCTACAGAATGAGCTCTAGAGGATACATCGGGACCCTTTTAGGAAAACTCCGGAAAAGGGGAAACCTAGAAAAATTCTGATCAATTTAAAAACATATACAATAAAAGAGCTAATCTTTTCTAGAGCCACTAGGGGGAAGAAGTTAAAAAAACAAGACTAGTCCTTTGCGATAGGTCAGACATCTCAAAAGTCACGCAAACTCGCATGGGAAATAGGGAAGAGCATTCAAGATTTGAAGACGCTAGGGGCAACCGCACAGTTAAAATTCCCAGCAACCCTCAGAGTGATGTGGAACAACAGAATGTACAATATGAGAGAATGGGTTGAGGTAGGGTACTTAATTGCTAAAACTAAGATGCATAAAGATTCCTAAACTTGCTTAAGTTACTGTATAAGGTGGAGGCACAAGCTCATGTTGAAATACCCAGATAGGATTTTTTGTTTATTTATGCATGGGGTGGGGAGCAGATAGGGAAAAAATAAAAAACATATGGACCTCAGGAGAGCAAAGAGAAAGGTCTTTAGGAGTGAGAGAAGGGCTTGAAGGTTGGTACTGTATAGGGAGTGGATAGGAATAAGCAAAGAATATGTCTAATAGTCTAAGAATAATGTCCTGGAATGTAAATGGCTTAAGGGTGCTTTCCAGGCGAAGGGGAATTTTGGAATTTATTAAGCTTTCCGATGCTGATATCATCTTATTGCAAGAGAAGCATCTACGCCAGGAAGAGTGGCTAGAAATCTTAAAGAGGAATAGGTGGATTTCGTACCTGGTGTGTACAAATCAGACTTGTAATGTGAAGGGAGTGGCAGTTATATATACAGAAATTGGCCCAGTTTAGGATAGAGAGCTCGAAAGTGGCCTCTGGGGGTAGATGGGCAATACGTTTTGCTAAAATGCAAAATATAGGATATGCCTTTGTGTCCTATTATGGTCCAAATATTGACCATCCCGCATCTCTTAAAGAACTATATCAACACCTTCTTGAGACAAAATCTCATATTATTTTGGGCAAAGCTTTTAATATCCTGCTGGATCCAACCCTTGATAAATCAGCTTCTAGGCCAGCGGTAAACTCCCCCAAAATGAGTGAGTTTGCCCATTTTTTGCAAAAAAATCTAGCACTGGTAGATATTTGGAGACTAAAAGCAGGACAGGAGAGAGGGTACACTTTTTAAAATAAAAAACTGGCCCATGCATCTAGATTTGATTTTTTTAATAGACCAGAAACTCAACAACAACTTCCTTAAGATAACCCATCAACTTTTACATTTATCTGACCATGCAGCAGTCTATTTGGTGATATCAGTTAAATTCCCACCTGCGCAGACTAGGTGGACCTTAGTAAGCATGGGCGTAAAATCCGCTCCGCTCGAGGATTTTTCGGATTTTCGGCAAATTCGCAATCTGCGAACTCTCGCGAATTTGTCGAAAATCCGTGAATCCGCTCGCGGCGGATTTTTTGCTTGGTTGCGGCGCGCAGCGTGGTGCACGGCGTTCACTTTCCGTCATTAAGCGCTTGCCGAGTTGTTTTTCTCGATCATATTTTGCGAGTGCTGCGCCATTTTGGATCTTGCTGCGTGATCCCGCGGGAGTTTGGCGCCCGCGAATACGTAATCGCGGCTTGCCACCTTGCAGGGCACACCTCGCGAGAGTTCGCAATTGCGAACACGTAGTTGCGGCGGAAAGGAACAATCTCGCACTCGCGAAATAGAGATTTTCCAATTCTGCACAAGAAATCCACCAGCAAACAGGATAAACCTTCAGAAAATGATGATTTTTATCAGAATCACTCCTCAGGTTGACATTTGCATGGCCTTTTTTTTTGCAAGGAGTCCATTTTTGGGGGGGGGGAGGGAAGGAAGTGCCCCACAGTCTCCAACTTCCTGTTCCTGTCCAGCAGGCTCCTCCCAGTGCTTTGTCCATCTCCTGGTCACTTTCATTTGGATCTGGAGCTGGAAGGATTACTTTTTGTGGGTGCTGCTGGATATTTGGATTTGAGGCCTTTTTGACTTTCTTTGGATCACTTTTGGATTAGAAATCAACTTTCACAAGTAAGTTTGTTTGGGGCATTACAGTTGCTGCAACTACAATTTTGGAACTTTTTCAGAACATTAAATAAATTATATTGTGGGTAGCCACAGTATCCAGTAGGACCAGGGTTGGTTATGGGTGCATGATACAACTGTTTTGTTGAATTTAAACACCATTGAGGCCATGGATGGGCTGGGATTGTGCTTATTTTTTTTGTTTTTGTCGTTTTTTTGGGGCTGCTGGTGGGGCCTTTTGCCAGGGGTGGTGGTGCATGGACTGAGTGTGCCTGTGGTGTGGTCTCACTCTCTTTAATGTAAACATCATGGATGGCATTGGATTGTGGTGATTTTTGGCTGTTTTTCTGTTTTTTGGAGGTGTACTGTTGATGTGGACTGGCCATGTGGGTGGTGGTGGTGGCCATCTTGAGTGCTGGCTGGTACAGGCAACATGTGCTTGGGGTGCAAGGGGCCATTTTGAAGAGAGGCAGTGTCTGAGGCCTGCACTTATTTTGCCTACTTTTCATCCATTATGCCCAGGGGTAGTGAGTGTTGCATGGGTCTAGTCTTTCTGAGGGGAGTGAGTGTTGCATGGGCCTAGTCTTTCTGAGGGGTGTCTTCTTGAATTTAAACACCATTGAGGCCATGGATGGGCTGGGATTGTGCTGATTTTATTGTTTTTTGTCATTTTTTGGGGGCTGCTGGTGGGGCCCTTTGCCCAGGGGTGGTGAGTGTTGCATGGGCCTAGTCTTTCTGTGGGGTGTCCTCTTGAATTTAAACACCATTGAGGCCATGGATGGGCTGGGATTGTGCTGTTTTTTGTGGTTTTTGTCATTTTTTTGGGGCTGCTGGTGTGGCCTTTTGCCCAGGGGTAGTTGTGCATGGACTGAGTGTGCCTGTAGTGTGGTCTCACTCTCTATAATGGAAACATCCTGGATGGCATTGGATTGTGGTGATTTGTGGGTGTTTTTCTGTTTTTTTGGGGTGTACTGTTGATGTGGACTGGCTTGGGGTGTAAGGGGGGGCCATTTTGAAGAGAGGCAGTGTCTGAGGCCTGCACTTATTTTGCCTACTTTTCATCCATTATGCCCAGGGGTAGTGAGTGTTGCATGGGCCTAGTCTTTCTGTGGGGTGTCTTCTTGAATTTAAACACCATTGAGGCCATGGACGGGCTTGGATTGTGCTGATTTTATTGTTTTTTGTCGTTTTTTTGGGGCTGCTGGTGGGGCCTTTTGCCCAGGGGTGGTGAGTGTTGCATGGGCCTAGTCTTTCTGTGGGGTGTCCTCTTGAATTTAAACACCATTGAGGCCATGGATGGGCTGGGATTGTGCTGTTTTTTGCGGTTTTTGTCGTTTTTTGGGGCTGCTGGTGTGGCCTTTTGCCCAGGGGTAGTGGTGCATGGACTGAGTGTGCCTGTGGGGTCTCACTCTCTTTAATGTAAACATCCTGGATGGCATTGGATTGTGGTGATTTTTGGGTGTTTTTCTGTTTTTTTGGGGTGTACTGTTGATGTGGACTGGCCATGTGGGTGGTGGTGGTGGCCATCTTGAGTGCTGGCTGGTACAGGCAACATGTGCTTGGGGTGCAAGGGGCCATTTTGAAGAGAGGCAGTGTCTGAGGCCTGCACTTATTTAGCCTACTTTTCATCCATTATCCCCAGGGGTAGTGACTCAGTGTTGCATGGGCCTAGTCTTTCTGTGTGGTGTCTTGAATGTAAACATCATGGATGGCATGGGATTGTGCTTATTTTTCTGTGTTTTTCCATTTTTTGGGGTGTATAACTGAACTGATGTTCCTCTGTCTTCCATTGCTTTTAGGTGCACAAGACTCTAGAGAACCACCAGTGCCAGGAAGAAGTCCTGCAGCGGTGTGTGTGTGCAGCATAACGTCACGCGACGTCACGTCTGGACACAGACAACTCTGCAACTCGTGCAACTGCTGCCTGCTGTTCTGAAGAAGATGGCCCCAAAAAAAGTTACCCGTAGCTCCTCTAGCAAGAAAGTTGCCAGTAAGGAGCAGAAGAAGCAAGTTACCAAGGAGACTGGTGTGCCGGCCGCCCCTTTTTTTGGGAGTAAAAAAAAAAGTATGCCTGCAACAGCAGCGGGATCTGCTGGGGACCAAGCTGGGAGCAGCACCCCCGCTCCATTGGGCTCAGTGCCACCACCACCACCACGCCAACTTAAGTCCAAGCCCTTCAGTGCTGCAGAGGCACTTAGTCTAGTTGTTCAATCACCATCGACCAGTGATGTTGGCTCATCGCAAGAAAGTAGCAGCAATGTCCCTCAATCAACACAGGTTGTTGTAACTCATCTGACGAGTGTTGAACAACCACAGCCGCAACAAAAACCACATGTGCAAGTACAAGCCCAAGTACATGTGGAAGGAGAGGCAGCGCAAGGAGATGCGCAAGCAGAGGTGCATGGAGGGTCACAAGTGCCCACAATAGTTGTTCCTCCCGAAGTAGGGGCACATCAGGAAATCGACAATCAAGGCGAAGTATCATTTGAGGAAGACACTCCACCTGATGATCATTCATTGTCTTCCACACCCCTAGCAAGGAAGAGATCAAGGGTGGTGTCTACATCTTCTTCAAGCACACCTCCTTCTGATGATACGGATCAAAATTAGGAACCAGCACCACTGCCGTCTGAGAGTGAGGCACATGATCTGACAAAGGTAGTTAAGCGTAAAAGGAAGCTCGTCCAAAGTCTCAAAGTTATGGAGTGTGATGATGAGGCTCAACAAGAAGTGGCGGATACTGCTGCTGATGAAGACTCTGACAACGACGACCCAGTCATCATAAAGGTCACTGCAGCCCCAGCGGGCATGCAGCAAACAGACATTTTGACCCTAGCCCGAAAAGCTGCTGAGCGTGATGATGATGATGTTGTCGACGAGGAGGCAGTGGAAACACCACAATCATTGGAGTTAAGTACACCAACTCGTACCGCTTCCATATTTCTTTCTCACAAGAAGGGACCTCCATCCACCTCGACCTTAATTAGTGGCGGTGAAAGTGCACAACGTACAAAAGTTGGGCAATCCAGATCCTCCACTTCATCTGGCATTAGCAGCATGACCACCACCACCAGTATCGCCGCCTCGTCCAGGCCCCACAGACACTTCAAGTCCCCAGTTTGGGACTTCTTTACTGTTTGCCCAAAAAGGGAAAAGTTCGCCATTTGTACCCTTTGTAAGCTTGCAGTTAGTCGTGGTAAGTCAGGTACCAACTATGGTACCGGAGGCCAGAGAGGTCATCTTGAGAGACAGCACACTGTCCAATGGTTTGCGCACCTAGATGCGATCAAGGAAGCCCGAATTGGAAGTCAAGAAAACGTTGATGTTGCATCTGATGATGACGAGGAGGAAGAAGACGTGTCAAACACTTCACTTACACCCAGTACCCCTGTCAGCAGCACACCCCGTGCGAGGCACACTAAGAGTGTTGGAGCGAGTGAGACACCAACATGCAAAAGTTCACCAGCGAGCATAATTGGGTCAACGAAGTGATTATCATCCCGTAAATGCTTGGTCCAGGGCAACATTAGAACCATGTTTTCTTCAGACGCGCCATATGAACGCAACCACCCACTGACGCGTCTGTATAACACTAAGCTGGCTAAAATGCTAGCTGTGGACCTTCTCCCTTTTTCTTTTGTAGAAGCGGTAGGTTTTCTAGAATTAGTGGCAACGCTCTGCCCTAAATGGAAGGTTCCTAGCCGGTTCTATTTTGCCAGAGTTGCGGTTCCAGCACTACATGAAGATGTGTTGGAGGCGATTGGGGCAGCTTTGCAGAAGAGTGCTGTTCACACTATACATCTGACAACAGACATGTGGACCAGTGGCGCAGGCGCTGATTACATGTGCATCACTGCACACTGGGTCTCTTTTTCAGGTGTTAAAGCAAAGCTAAACGCAGGTGTTGACCCGGACCAAGTTTTTAAAGCTGCTCGGAAACATGCAACACTAGCCATGTTTGGCTTGGAGAAAAGTCACACAGCAGAAAACATTTTGGACGAGTTTAACAAAAAGGTCTTTCACTGGCTGTCCCCAAAAAAACGCCAGATTGGTTATGTTTCCACGGATAATGGCGCCAATGTAGTTAAGGCCATGGCGATGGGTGCATATTTCAGAGTGCCGTGTTTGGCGCACTGTATCAACCTGGTAGTTCAAAAATTCTTGAGTGATAGAGACAGTACAGCGTTCGAGGTAATGGCCACCTGCCGCAAAATGTGCAACCATTTCAGCCATTCTTTTAAGGCCCGGAAGCATCTGAGGAGGCTGCTACTTGAACGTCGAATGCCAGTGAAAGCACTCATCCAGGAGGTGGCAACACGTTGGAACTCAACCTTCTACATGCTTGAGCGTCTGTATGAGCAGTATACGGTACTCGATCACTATTTCTTAACAGAGGGTACAGCTCAGAAGGACCTGCGGATGGGTGCGGCGCAATGGGACATAGTTAAAAGCCTGACAGACATGCTTCGTCCTTTTGAGTTCTTCACGCGTGCAGTCAGCCAGGAGGACTGTAATTTGGGACAAGCTATCCCATTGTTGTGCATGCTGGAGCACCAACTGAAGGCGGTGTCTTCTGAGTTAGAAAAAGATGAAAAAAACAAAGACCCTTTTCTTTTGTCGGAGAAATTATTAGAGCGCCTACGTGGTGATGAATGTCTTAAAAAGATCAACTCAGAACAGCATTACATTTGTGCTACTATTCTGGATCCACGCTACAAAAAGGCGCTGGCAGGCCAAGCATTCTTTCCTTTTGCTGAAGACGATGTTAAAAAGTACAAACGTTGGCTAGGCTGGTCAGCCAAGAGGTTTGAAAAAGAACGGCAGGATATTGAAGGAGAAGGCAGTACATCAGCATCAGCATCAGCAGGCCATCCCCAGTCAAAAGAATCCACTTCTGCACCTGTGGCTGTGGCACAAGTGACCTCTCAGCCGTTAAAGACACCGGCAACCGGATCATCTGCACCACACACAACAGTAACAGTGGCTGCTGTAGAGGATTGGCTAACTTTGCTTGGGTATGGTTCTCGAAAAAATGTCACAGGCACAGCAAAAAGTAAGCAAAGTGGAGGAACTGTTGGGGACCTTGAGTCGATGGTGCAGGACTATCTGAATGACTCAACAGAGGTCTTTCTTAATGATGAGCCATTGGAATGTCTGACAAAATATCGAGATTCACAATATCGACGTACAAAAATATCGGAGCAAAAATATCGAGGACAATAATATCGGGATCCTATCTTCATAAAGGTAAGTACAAAAATATCGAAAAAATAATATCGTAGTACAAAAATATCGAAATTAAAAATATCGTTTTTTTAAATGTATTAATAATAATGTAAAAATAATGTTAAAATACATATAATTTAACAAATATTAATAAAAACATTAAAACATAATTAAATAATTAAAAGTAATACATATACATTTAAAATAAATTAAAAATTTAATAATTTAATGTAATTTTATTTCTTTTAATTTCATTTAATTGATTTAAATTAAATTTAAATTTATTTTATTTTTACCCTTTACGCCTGTACCCCAAAAACCCAAAACTGACCCTGAACCCTAAAAATACCCCTGTACCCTAAAAACCCAAAACTGACCCTGAACCCTAAAAATACCCCTTTACCCAAAAACTGAAAACAGACCCTGAACCCTATAAATACCCCTTTACCCAAGAACTGAAAACTGACCCTGAACCCTAAAAATACCCCTTTACCCAAAAACAGAAAACTGACCCTGAACCCTAAAAATACCCCTTTACCCAAAAACTGAAAACTGACCCTGAACCCTAAAAATACCCCTTTACCCAAAAACTGAAAACTGACCCTGAACCCTAAAAATACCCCTTTACCGAAGAACTGAAAACTGACCCTGAACCCCAAAAATACCCCTTTACCCAAGAACTGAAAACTGACCCTGAACCCTAAAAATACCCCTGTACCCCAAAAACCCAAAACTGACCCTGAACCCTAAAAATACCCCTTTACCCAAAAACTGAAAACTGACCCTGAACCCTAAAAATACCCCTTTACCCAAGAACTGAAAACTGACCCTGAACCCTAAAAATACCCCTTTACCCAAAAACTGAAAACTGACCCTGAACCCTAAAAATACCCCTTTACCCAAGAACTGAAAACTGACCCTGAACCCTAAAAATACCCCTTTACCCAAAAACTGAAAACTGACCCTGAACCCTAAAAATACCCCTTTACCGAAGAACTGAAAACTGACCCTGAACCCCAAAAATACCCCTTTACCCAAGAACTGAAAACTGACCCTGAACCCTAAAAATACTCCTTTACCCAAAATTAATTAACATTATTTAATTACCAATTAATTATTAATTAACAATAACAATAAAGTAAATATATTAGCACATTAGCTATAATTAATTTAATTTACTAATTAATATAAATTTTTCCCAAATAATTAATTAACAATAAAAAAATTATATATATTAAAAAATTAATCTAATTAATGTAATTAACTAATTAATAATAATTAATTCCCAATTAATTATTAATTAAAAATATGTACAAAATTATATTAATTAATTAACTAATTAATAATAATTAATTACCAAGTAATTATTAAATAAAAATATGTACAAATTTATATTAATTAATTAACTCATTAATATTAATTAATTACCAATTAATTATTAATGAAAAATATGTACAAAATTATACTAATTAATTAACTAATTAATATTAATTAATTACCAATTAAATATTAATTAAAAATATGTAAAAACATATATTAATTAATTAATTATTATTAAATTACTTCCCACCCTATTCCCCTATAAACCCACAACCCGCTCTAATACTAAAACGCCAAATGTTAACAAAATGACTAATTTTCAAACATACATTTCTAAACATATTTAGCAAACATATAAACAACAAAATAAAATACATAACACTAAACAACAAAATTTCGATATTACTAACATACATACCTTAATCTCGATATTCTGTCTGTCGATATTATGGCACATCGATATACTGTACCATCGATATTAAAACATCGATATTATTGCATATCGATATTTTATTTTCGATATTTTGTCTGTGTACTGAGCCATTGCAGTATTGGCATGGGAAAAAACAATTGTGGCCACAGCTCTCCAACCTGGCTATAAACTATTTTGTCATATAGCTCCTGTATATCCTTATATCGTGTTAAGTTAGCATAGGTACATTTGAGGTTTAAACGCCATTTTTCTTTCTTGCAACTTCTGCACACGACACTTAATTGTTGACTTAGCTTTCAACCTAGTAGTTTGCCGTGGTGTATGTGAGAATAATATGTTATTGCTCTGATATCAGCTTTGCTTAATAAACTATGTCTGCACGAAGAGTGCTGAAGTTTCAGGAACAACACGATATGGAATTGTTATGAGGTCTGATCTCCACGCCTTCATAGTCATAACACAAGTGCAGCCTTTGCCAACTCTGGCTTCAGGCGGGATTGATATTGCTTTGCACGAGGCACATAGAACACACTTGATGCGGTGCACATGCAGAGAGAGCTGGTGTATGCTGATGTGATTCCTTCATGCTAGGACACTAAGGTATGGGCCCGCCCTGAAACAACCCAAAGAGACCTTCTTAGCTAATAATATAATATATGTGTTAGGGAGGGTGAGATATAAGTGTTGTTAACTCTTATTCATTACAGTATGTTAACATGCTGTCACCATTCGCTTTTTATGTCTTAGTAACTATGCTGATAATTTTGCTACTGATAATAAGTATACTTGTATTATCTAAGATACTGCGCCTGAGAAGACGGCATTAGTAAATAAACATTTCAAATGCACATGTGTCTTCTTTACTCCATGTTCTGGTTTGTAATGATAATATAACGAAAGAGTGTTCATGAGTCCCACGTACCCTGAGGTACTGTAAGTTCATGTTCTGGTTTGTCTAAACATTGGGAGTTTGATATGTCCAATGAGACACTGTAGCTAGCTCGGTAAGGGGTGAGTTGGTTGCTAAGGTGAGTTTTGGGACACCCTAATTTGCCGAGGTTCCACTCCTCTGTGCACAGTTCTGTGTGAGAACAGAAACCCTGCGACATGGCGCCCAACGGTTTCGGTGGTCTTATATCATGACACTCGAGTAGTTTATCGTTCATACCTTAACCCCTTCACCTCCGTTTCCGGAAAGCGGGGTGTCGGTGAAACCTACCTATTTTTTGAGATAGGTATTATTCAAGCTTGATTCTTTCTTAAACGGTTTCTTTGAATTACTACCCAGTTGTGCTACAAAGTATTCTTTGTGTTTTCTTGTTTCCAGTGTTGTCATGGCGGCGGTGGCCATTGCGCAGCATAGTCGCGTAGCGGTACGCAACCATCTTCAGACGTACCAGGTCCCGGTGGATGGGATGGCTGTGATTTTCGTGGTATGTGCAGATCCGGCGTTCCCTTACGAGTTGTTTTACTCTTGGGTTACGTTTCCGGCAGTGGACGCTAATTCTGGTTTGTTCCACTCCTACACCGCCTCGGCTGTCCCGGCTGAGTATACACCGTACAGGGCATTGGAAATACCTATTGATCATTGGCAGCATCGAGTTTGGTTTGATGGCGCCCTCCCCCACTCTTTGTCTGCTGCGAGGTTAGGTCCACTCTCAATTCCAGGTACAAATTGGCCTGCGTTGGGTGGCTTTACCCCGCACCCGAATCACGGCGCTTGTACCCTGCAGGAAATTCGTAGGCTGCATGTTGTTTCCATTTCCGTGATTCGTGCATTAGTGCAATACATCGGTCGCCACCTGCCTGGTGGTCCCCAGGGGGGTGCGGCCGTTCCCATGGATTGAGGCGGAATGCGTCTCAATCCAGTGATGGTTAATTCGGTTTTTGGTGCTCGTCCAGTTGACAACGATGACTTCCCATTCTGGCTAGCTGAGAAGTTTGATCAACTGGAGGCGGTTTTTCCGAATTCTACTCCTGCTGATAAGCATAGAATGTTGACGATTACTTTACCGAAGGATTTAACTCCTGAACTTGTTGACTGTGAAAGCTGGGGAAAAACATTTGCGGCAGTTTATACAAGGTGCTTCGGCACCCCGTCTATGACTGCCCTGCCTGACATCATTAGACGTGTTCAGAATGATCACGGTCCAGAGGCAGCGGTTGAATTGGGTATGCGCCTGTGTGGTTCTTTTGAGATTGTATGTGATCTCATTCTCTCCAATGTTAAAGGAGATGCAGTTAACTTTCAGGTGTCGAATGCTTTGGCTGCTCTGCCCGATGCCGACAAACCCCGTCAGTTGGCAAAAATTGTAGTGGCCGCTTATAAGACAATTGGCCGCACAAGTAGAGGTCTGAAATATTTTGCAGTAAAGGAGAAAAAACAACCTCAGGGACAATCTGCAGTTGCAGATGTCCCGCCCAAGTCCAAAAAACAGAATTGGCCTAAAAAACAGACACAGGGGAAGCAATATAAGCAGACTCAGGATTCTTTTCCTGCGCTTCAGGCTCCTGCGCCGACAGAGAAAGTATATGATTTGCGCGATCGCGCGATGATTAAATCACCTGATCGTTTTCAGGGTTCTGATCAACGCTCTCCTTGTTCCTTACAGGAAACATCGGCCCCGAAGACCGGTGGAGGAGGGGGTGGACGTGGACGTGGTGGCCAACAGGGACGTGGTCAGTCCCGCCAAGCTGACGGCGCAGTGAAGCAGGAGGATTCTACGCCTAAAAGACCGCAGTTTGCGAAAAAGAAAGTCGCAGCCTTAACAGCGCATCGATATGCCACAGATAGTGAGAACGCGGCTTCGGAATCTGACGTGGGCTCTGACCTTGCTGGACAGCGCGGCGGAGATAACCATAGTCAGAGAGGCGCTGCGTCCACTACTGAGGGTGACAGCGACTGAAGTGTTCGTTGTAATTGAAACAGCCGATACAAGACTGGCTCCCCCTGAAAGACTTTTTGAAATTGTCCTGTTAATTGAAGGTGACATACAGCGTACTGTCAGAGGGGTATTTTGGGAGAACCTTTCGTCTACGTACGACATTTTGCTTTCTGAGGCTGACTGGCCCCCACCTTTTGTGCTCGCAGCGCCGCGAGGGGAGGAGGTAATCCTTCCCAGTTTCGCGCACACTGTCTCGACTGAGCATGCGCAGCATTTTGCAGAAGAATGGGCTCGGGCTCTTGCACCGGCTCTGTACCGCAACCAATGTGGTTGGGATAAATTGTCTCCTTCCCACGAAATTCCTTTGCGGTCTGAGCCTCAGCCTCAGCCTCAATATCCCATACGGCGTGAAGCTAAAGCTGCCGTCGCAGAAATCCTTGAACAATTGGAATATCAGGGAGTTATTGAAACGTGTGTGTCACCGATGAATAATCCCCTTTTTACTGTGACCAAACCTGACGGATCATATCGTTTGGTATTGGATTACCGTCATTTGAACTCGCATTGCCGTAACTGTGCGGTACAGAATACTCACGGCTCTGCGCTAGTGGATAGTCTAGTGCGTAAGCGTTTCAAGACAACGCTTGACATATCTAACGGTTTTTATGCACACAGACTGGATAGCTTCAGCTCCCAATGGACAAGTTTTACGTCCGCTGGTGTGCAAAAAAGCTTCCGGCGACTTCCAATGGGCTACAAAAATAGTCCTGGAGTCTTCACCTCAAGAATAGTCACTATATTGGAGAGTATCGATCCAGATGCATGTTCTTATGTGGATGACATTTATCTCACAGACGACGAGATTTGGATGCATCTGTGTCGGGTGAATTCAATTATTTGTAACTTTGCTGATATGGGTTACAAGTTTAATTTTGCAAAATCGCACATTGCAGAACACACAGTGTTGTTCCTCGGCTATGAGCTGAACAATGAAGGTCGAGGATTGGCTCCCCACTTCCTGGAGAAATGCGCACAGTTGCGCGCTCCTACGACACTGAAGAAATTACAGTCTTTACTGGGCTTCTTGAATTTCGGCAGAACTTATGTTCCGGAATATGCCCAGTGTATCAAGCCTTTGTATGCTTTGATACAACCAACTTTTTCAAAATCATGCTGGCTGCCTGAGCATTCGGCCATTTTGCAATCTTTGCAGGCCAATCTGCTCGCTTCTAAATACTTACTGACTCGTGATAACCACACCAACCTGGTAATAAGAATAATTCCTGGGACAGTGGGTTTCACGTACCTCACTTTTAATGAAGGAGACACAGTACCTATTGCTTACAAGTCACACTTGTACACTTCGGCTGAATTGCGATTTCCCACTGTGGAAAAGGTTTTAACTGCTGTACAGATGGCGATTCTTAAAGAACGAGCTCTGTCACAGGGGAAGCGCATGTTAGTGGTAACACCCTGTCCTCATTTGGAGGCAGTCACGAAAGCCAGTGTACCAAATTCGAAGGCTTTGCACCCACGGTGGATTCAATGGGCAGCGTCATTGACGTCCACGGATGTCACGTTTATTTTTGACGCCTCTTTACGGTCGCAAGAGTACTTGCAGTATGAGTTCGTTCATCCTGCTCCTCTGGCTATGCGACCTTTGGAGGACTTCCATTGCATCATTTACACTGATGGGTCGGCGCAGGTTGCGCATGGCTCTAAACATGCCTACGTTTCCGCATGCGCTATTGTGGTTGGTGCTATGTTGAACGATGAATTCATTTCCAGGGAGGTACACACGTTGCCCCTGGGCGATTGCACTGCACAATTAGCTGAGCTTCGTGCTCTTTTACTAGCGTTGGAGTACGCAGATCCAAGTGTTACTACTCTGATTGTAAGTGATTCTTTCTACTGTGTCCAGTCTTACAATGAGAACTTGTTCTTTTGGATTCAAAATGAATTTCATGATTCCAAAGGTAGCACAATAAAACATAAAATGATCTGGGTTCGAGTGGCAGAGCTTAAGGCTATGTTGCCACTCGTTTATGTGATTCATACTCTCGGTCATCAGCGCGTAGGAGTTCACGCTGTTGGCAACTCGCTTGCTGATGAAGCAGCAAAATCAGCAGTATCTACATACTTAGTTGCAGCGGTTACTAGGTCAAAAACCAAGATTGATAGCGACATCTTGGCAGCAGTTGCTGCCTCTGAGAAGGGAAGTAAGCATCCTGCGGGATTCCCTTCGAAGTACAAATACCACTTAAGTCCCGAAAAGGTTCCTTTTGTGACAATTCCTGACGTTGGGGAACGGCTGATTCCCAACTCGGATCGCAGAGCAGACTTGATTACAGCGGCACATGAAGGTGTGGCGTCTGCGCATGGGGGCGTCTCGGCCACTGTAACTCAATTACAACAACGTTTCTGGTGGCGGGGACTGTACAAACAGACGCGTGATTATGTCCTTCTATGTGACATATGCCAGCAGATTAAACCTTCAACTGCTACGCGTCCGCCACAGACTCAGTTGTACATTTCTAATAAACCACTAGGTTGTGTTTATTTGGATCACTGCGGTCCTTTTTCATCTGATACTGCGTATAAGTACATCTTAGTAGCAGTTGACTCATGCACACGCTTTGTGTGGGTATGGCCACATCGCAGCGCTGATTCACGGACTGTCATTAGAGATTTGCGTATCTTTATAGGGATTTTTGCCTGTGGTACCTTCCATTCGGATCAGGGTCCGGCTTTCGCCTCTAAGGCGTATAAGGATGCCATGACTTCGTTGGGGGTCCAAGTCAAGTTTTCGTCTCCCTACAGACCTGAGGGTAACAGTGTAGTTGAGCGAATGAACCGTGATTTAAAGCAATCTTTGACAGCCCGAGTTATAGGCACTGGCAGAAACTGGCTGGCTCACCTCTATGGCGTGCAGCGTGCTCTTAATAATCTCCCTAGAAGGTCTCTGGGTGGGCGGACCCCATACGAAATGCTCTTTGGCATCAAGATGTACGTCCCTGACCTTGACGGTCTAGACTATGTGGTTCGCGCCACTTCCTTTGACGCAGATGAACATTGCAATGTTTTACAGGATCTACAAAAGACCAGAGACAGTCTTGCAAAGGAACATTTGCCCTCCACGTCGGATGATGCGTTGCAGATCCCGGTAGTTGGCTGGCTACCCCAAGTTGGAGAACTGGTTCGGGAGAAGATCGATAACAAGAAAGAATTTGGTCCTTCCTATCGAGCTCCGGTTCCAGTCCTTGGAGTGAAAGGCACAAGAACTGTCATTTTACCACCACTTCCTGGACGTAAGGAAAACAGGTTTATTTCAATTGACAATGTCAAGATACACAGAGTGGCCGATTCTTCTTAGCATGACACCGGCTGTTTCCTGTCCTTCCATTGTGAGGAATTCAGTTATGCCCACTGCTTCTAATATTGAACCTGAAGTGGCCATCGAATTACCTGCTGTTTCCAGTCCGTTATTAAATAATTTACCCGGAACTAACATTGATGAGATAGACTATACCTACCCCACTGATTTGTCCATGCCTGACCTGCAAGCTCGTTTAGCCACGGAATCCAGATTTTCATTTGACTCTGCTTCCCTTGCCTCGAAGAAACCCTCTCGAATTGCAGTTTATGCTAGCCTGTGTAAAAAACATTTTTTGATACCCCCTTGGACTTACATTTGGCTGGTCCTTTTTTCAGTTTACCTTTTTATGTCAATTGGTTTTGTGTTTTATTTTTTTCGAATTATGAATGGACACTATGTCGAGGAGAGAACTTGCATTACTCATTTAAATGGAACTTTGGCCCCACTTTCCTCTTCACATTCTACACAAAGATTAAAAAGAGACTTGACTTTGGTTAACATCACAGCATGGCCTGTCCTTGATGGAATCGTGTGGGATGCAGTTCGGTTTCAGATTCATGGCCCAACGGAAGTCGTTAATGTCCCTAATGTACTTATAGTGAATATGGGGGATGTGGTGAAACAAAACATTCGTTCTGATGACTGGGATGTCAAAGCTGTAGAAAGTTTATTTTCTGATTTGCAATACTATGCTGCATTTGATGCTGAGGATTTATATTTAGAATCTGCTAATTATGGTGAATTATTCTGTTACCAACATTATGGCAATCACTTCTTACACAAAACATCATCCAGAAGGGATGCTGTTAACTTTACTCAGTGGGAACATTGCCCAGCGCCTCATCAGGGGAGTTCTGAAACATTTCTGAGAAAGTATACTTACTTCACTGACTTTAATCAGTCCAATCCCGAGTCCTTTTATTTTAAGTTTCGAAAAATGCCAATGTCCAAGGTTAGACTTACCGATACTAAATTGTTGTATTCCAAGTCCTTCCTTGATCAATTAGTTACTGGAGGCTATGAGTTATGGAAGGATACGACAGACCTTAAATCAGTTTGGGGTTCAAAGGCCTGGCAGGTACAAGGCACTGAGGCTTTGCACCGTGCATGTCTCATCCCGAATCATATGCTGTTTCTGAATGAAACAATTTCCCAGACCACATGCTTTGGATTGGCTACTTCTAAAAAATTAAACGCTCCTTCTTTCCCGGAGTTAGAGGAATATGATGGTTGGAGTAATTTTACTCAGTTATCCATTAGAGAATTACAGACTCTACTTCTTAATTCCTCCTTTAACATTTCCAGTGTGAATCCTAAGGGTTGGCTGCTTTGGCACCGTAGTGCTGATTCTTGCCAACATAGATTTTTGAATTTAACTGATGGTTTTAAAACTGTTAGATCTGATCCCCGTTTTGACTTAGGTCATACTGTCACATCGTATTCTGTAGGCAAATTGTGTCAAAACTGGCTGAAACATTCAACTTTACCTGCGGTTAAGAATCACCTTTCTAAACTAAATGCAGACGTGGACTTGAATGATTTCATTAAAGGCCCGGCTAGTGGCAGGTCGAAAAGGTGGTTATATGGGATTTACAATGAAATTTGGAAGCTATCACAGATTGAGGCTGCTACACGCCTTAGGGCCATTGATCAAGCAAATCTTGAGAAAGTGCTTGCAGTTGTTGACAATAGCATTAATGTGCTTTCCTCTAGAATTTACACATTGGATAATATTGTGTCGTCAGTCGTCGATATTATACATGATGAAGTGTCAGTATTATACCATGGTCAAAATCAATTACGATCAATCATGCAGTTTGCATGGACCCTTCAAACACTGAAAATGGGTAAAGTTCCCTGGGGGTACATGAACGTTTCTTCTTTATTTGCACCGTTTAATTTGACTGACAAACAACGCTTACTTTCAATGCGTGATGCTTCCTTTTCTATGTTACATATTGAAAGGTTAGAATCTTTACCTTTTTCCGTGGCTGAAGCCACTGCTGCAACGTGGCTTATCTACGGTTTAATAACGCTGCCTTTTGCTTTATATAAGTTTTCAAATTGCATGAAATATGTACCCATAGGTCGTTATGAACCTTTAGGTAGCGGTTTCCTTCATGAAGTCTGGTCACTCCCATACACATACAGATGTTTTAAGGATGACCAGGAAGTTTATCTGACAGGGGAGGAGTGCACTGAGACGCCAGATCATTCTTTAATGTGTAGACATATACAGTTACACGGTTCATGCAACAAGGACCGACCGAATATGGCTTGCGTTTTACAGGGCACGCCAGTTCCTGCTATCATCCCCACGTTTAAATTATTGGAGAATGGTAGTTATTTAATGCTCAATAATGAGGACTGTTGTGGGTTAATTAAAGGTATTCCTTTCATAGTAACAGTAAGTGAGCGGGTTTTTTGCTGCAGAAATGTGCTTTATCCTCCCACACGTGAACATAAGGAGTCTTCCATCTGGCCACAGATACCGACCTTGGGAGCAGAATTCAGCGGCATGGCAAGAATAAGGGCTCTTTTGTCCCAGAAAGAGGTGGCCTTGAGCTCGGCCCGTGAAACTTTCGTGCTTCACATTGCAAACACCCGTACAGAGGTTCAGGCTCTTTTGAATACTGATTTGCCTTTGCATTTCGGAGCGATGGTTCGAACTATCTTTAACGCATCCTCCACAAAAGGCCTTGCACATTTTTTTAAAGTTGTTAGCAGTGGTCTCGTGACTTCCTTTGAAAAGATTTTTGGAGTCATCCCTGCTTTCTTCCATTCTATTTTTTCATCCTTGTTTGGAGGGTTCCCTTTTTTACTTGCATTAGCAGCTGGCGCGCTAGTGGTTTTTTGTCTCTTTAAATATGGATGTCCATCCTGTGCAAGACCCCGCGCAACAGCTACTGACGCGGTTTCGCAACCGCATGCTTGAATATTATGGCACACTGCCGTTGGCGACATTGAGCACGGCATATGGATTATCTTTTCGATTCTCCTACTTCACCTGTGTCCAGCCTGTATTTCACTGCCTGACCTGTGATTTCCAGTGGGCCATTGATTTGTGTCTCTGCGGACCGGTTTCTCCTGACGTCGATTTTAATCAACTGATGAGTCCTATCATTGCTCACGAGTTGGTTTGTTCTGACGAGAGGATTATGGTCTTAGCAGTGGCGCATGGACTAATTGGTCCCTGGGATGTGTTGTCGGCAGCACGGAATTTCTTGGAACTGAGTTTTCTTGAAAACCCACCGAGCTGTCCTCTGATGGTTATAGAGGATCCGGTGCTGGAGGAACACGTATGTTCCTTTCATCTTTTAAATTGGATGGCTGAACTGTTTTCGGATGAGGACAGTGACTTCATATTGGAGGCTGTTGCTACTTATTTTTCATATACAGTTTTGTCATAGACACTGCTTCGAATTGACTTGCTGATTTATAGCATTTCGTTGACTTATTTGTCATGAATTTTTAATTTTTCTTGCCTATTGGCTTGAGCCACATTATATTTTTGGGCTATTTTTTAGCATTACCTTTTTGATCTTTAGTTTCAATTCATGCTCGTTTACTGTTGAGTTCTGCTCTCATGAGATGGCACTTCTGTTATCATATTTAGTCCGTTCTCGGATCATGGGGGGGTGTCATATAGCTCCTGTATATCCTTATATCGTGTTAAGTTAGCATAGGTACATTTGAGGTTTAAACGCCATTTTTCTTTCTTGCAACTTCTGCACACGACACCTAATTGTTGACTTAGCTTTCAACCTAGTAGTTTGCCGTGGTGTATGTGAGAATAATATGTTATTGCTCTGATATCAGCTTTGCTTAATAAACTATGTCTGCACGAAGAGTGCTGAAGTTTCAGGAACAACACGATATGGAATTGTTATGAGGTCTGATCTCCACGCCTTCATAGTCATAACACAAGTGCAGCCTTTGCCAACTCTGGCTTCAGGCGGGATTGATATTGCTTTGCACGAGGCACATAGAACACACTTGATGCGGTGCACATGCAGAGAGAGCTGGTGTATGCTGATGTGATTCCTTCATGCTAGGACACTAAGGTATGGGCCCGCCCTGAAACAACCCAAAGAGACCTTCTTAGCTAATAATATAATATATGTGTTAGGGAGGGTGAGATATAAGTGTTGTTAACTCTTATTCATTACAGTATGTTAACATGATGTCACCATTCGCTTTTTATGTCTTAGTAACTATGCTGATAATTTTGCTACTGATAATAAGTATACTTGTATTATCTAAGATACTGCGCCTGAGAAGACGGCATTAGTAAATAAACATTTCAAATGCACATATGTCTTCTTTACTCCATGTTCTGGTTTGTAATGATAATATAACGAAAGAGTGTTCATGAGTCCCACGTACCCTGAGGTACTGTAAGTTCATGTTCTGGTTTGTCTAAACATTGGGAGTTTGATATGTCCAATGAGACACTGTAGCTAGCTCGGTAAGGGGTGAGTTGGTTGCTAAGGTGAGTTTTGGGACACCCTAATTTGCCGAGGTTCCACTCTTCTGTGCACAGTTCTGTGTGAGAACAGAAACCCTGCGACAATTTGTCTTGCCCACTCGCAAGTGTGTCTTCTGAACGTGTTTTCAGTGCTGCTGGTGGCATTGTAACTCCCAAACGGAGCCGCCTCTTGCCCAAAAATGTGGAGCGGCTGACAATGATCAAGATGAATCAGCACCTCATACCACCAGATTACAAAGTACGAGAAAGCACGCCGCATGAAGACGAGGAGGACGGCAACGTAGATGAGGGGATTTGTTCTCTGTTCGGTGACACTGACCTCATCCTGCCTGAATTCGCAGAGTATGATGACGAAATCTTCTTCTTATTCCCTGACACCGAGCCCTGAAAATGAGACAATGAATCAATAACTTTCTTTTTCGTCCTTATTCACTTTTATTCCTGTGTGTCTGTCTTTCTTTGTTTTGCACTTTAATCACCTAATCCCAAAAACAAGCCCATCAGCAGAACTGTCTTCACTTGTTTGCTTATTGATTTGAAGGTGCCGCAGTCTACATTCCTCAGGTTCACAAGTTCAGAAGAACATGCTCCTCTATCCTCCTCCTCCTATTTCCCTCAAAGCAGAGGGCTGGATTACGCCCAATGAAGAAAGACTCAGCACTTGTGGGGGTGTTCTACTTCTTTGCGGGTGAGTTGACGGCTCTGGGCCCATTGCTGTGAAGCTCTAATAACGGATAAAAGTGTTTAGGACCAAATATGAGGCGGAAATTTCTTGCCGTTTTTGCTGACTTGCTTGCCTTTGAGGTGCTCTTTGGCGGGGTTCCGGGTGTTTGTGGGTGAGTTTTGGGGTCTGGGAGCACTGCTGCGACAGTCTAATCTTGATTGCATTTGCTTTTCAGGAAATCTGTGGTGGAAAACAGGAGTTATGATGATGATGACCTAGCTGCACAGCGCGTTTGGACCGAAGGCCGAGAGATATTGTAAGTATGAGATTTTGCTTTTTGGCTGTTTGGGGGTGTTGTCGCGTGCTTTTTTGCGGGTGGGTTGGCGGGTCTTGGGGCATTCCTGGGAAGGTCTAATACCGGATAGAAGTGTTTTGGATAAAATCCATAAGGAAAAGCCTTTTTTTGCTATTTCTTCTGACATCTTGCTCAATGTAGCGTTTTGGGGGGCTTCCTGGTGTTTGTGGGTGGGTTGCGGGGTCTCTGTCGAAGCACTGCTGCGACAGTCTAATCTTGATTGCATTTGCTTTTCAGGAAATCCGTGGTGGAAAACAGGAGTTATGATGAAGATGACCTAGCTGCACAGCGCGTTTGGACCGAAGGCCGAGAGATATTGTAAGTATGAGATTTTGCTTTTTGGCTGTTTGGGGGTGTTGTCGCGTGCTTTTTTGCGGGTGGGTTGGCGGGTCTCTTGGGGCATTCCTGTGAAGGTCTAATACCGGATAGAAGTGGTTTGGACAAAATCCATAAGGAAAAGCCTTTTTTTTGCTATTTCTTCTGACATCTTGCTCAATGTAGCGTTTTGGGGGGCTTCCTGGTGTTTGTGGGTGGGTTGCGGGGTCTCTGTCGAAGCACTGCTGCGACAGTCTAATCTTGATTGCATTTCCTTTTCAGGAAATACGTGGTGGAAAACAGGAGTTATGATGATGATGACCTAGCTGCACAGCGCGTTTGGACCGAAGGCCGAGAGATATTGTAAGTATGAGATTTAGCTTTTTGGCTGTTTGGGGGTGTTGTCGCGTGCTTTTTTGTGGGTGGGTTGGCGGGTCTTGGGGCATTCCTGGGAAGGTCTAATACCAGATAGAAGTGTTTTGGACAAAATCCATAAGGCAAAAACTTTTGGCACTTTTTGTAACTTAGGGTTCATTAGGGTTAGCCCTAGCAGCAGGATTGCATGTGTTTCGGGGTGTTCTATTGCAACTCAGTTCTGGGGTTTTAGAGCACTCTTGGAGCGATGCTGGCTATGGATACTTTTGCTTGCTTGCAAGTGGTTTGAATACAATCCACGGTGGGTAAGGGTGTATTTGGGCCTACTTTTACTTTTAAAGTACGTTTTGTCACCATTTTTCTGGTAGGCCTCGTTTTTTGAGATCTGATTGGGGGTCTTCTACATTTGAGACTGGCTTTAGTAAGGGTCTTGGTGGGAGCATTGCTGGGAAGGTCAAATTTTGTTCTAAAACACAGTTTACAGTACACCTACCTTGAGGGGAAAGATCCGCTATAATATTTTGGCCATACTTATTTATCCTTAAAAAGGTGACTCAGACAGAGTACGCAATTTCAAAAATATTGTACTGTCTATTAGGGAAATCAAAGTGTGACTTTTTGCACCACACAGCGTACATACCTTATATTTATTTATCAGTGGTATTGTAATAGCACTTCCTGTTTTCCGTTCAATAATTACAGGCCGGGTTTCAGTCAACATCCGCCAGGCAGGCAGTGGACAGGGTGTCTTCTGTCAGTGGTCACCAACATTGATGGACGAAGCGTCAGCTGGAATGGAGGAGTGCCGCTAATAAGAGGAATTGTTTGCTGCATGCAACTTACTTACCAAATTCAACAGGACAACTCCAACAACATACAGAATACAGATACAGTATCCATTGTTTTCTTCTATGAGTGTGACTGCATGTGGTTAGCTTTAGTTTGTACCCAAAGATTTCTTTATCTTCAATTATTGTTTGTCCATGCTGTGCTTTTTTTTTCTTCTCTCAACAAAACCTACCCAAAAAGAAACCCCCATTCCCATCCATTTTCCAAAACCTAACCCTCTTCCCCCGGGCTGTGTGGTTTTGCTTGATGTCTGACTAAATGACATCAATAATTCCACACACTTGCTGGGGAGGATAAGGTCATAGCAACAGGCTGGTGTGGTGAAGGAATACGAGGATATATTCTAGACTTACTCAGCTTCAGTACTATTTCTTGTAGTAGTAGTAGCCAATGTCAAATAAATTCAACGCAAGTACTAGTTATACTTGCAATACTTTACCATTTGTTAGGCTACATTGTGGCACTGTTCTAGTGTACTGTCACCTGCTATATTCTCGAGCGTACCGTAACCGTTGTAATGTTACAGTAAGGACAAACCAGGTTTCGTTTTCTTTTTTTCCATAGGCATGCAACTGCCACTGTGTCACACCACTAGTACCACCGCAATGAGGAAATGTCATCCGCCCAGGATTGCCAACCTTAATCCCCATTTCACGTGGAGCCAGCCCTGGGCCTAGCCCTAATTTCTAACACAAATTACAGGTAAGATAAGCGTTTGGTGGGAGGTAGTATAATGGAGTATTAGGACTAGACGAGAGATTGACGGTAGTACTACTAAAGTCCTAGGACTCTTCAGGAAAACAAACTTACTGTTACACCCCCACCCACCAGACTGAAAAGCAGTAAAAAACAGGTATGGTCAGATAAAGTTTAAAAAAGTATATTTATGTAGCCCTAACAAAATAATCTCCCTCAAGACCCTCCCTAACCCCAACGATTGTCTTTGAAAAGTCCCAAAAAGCACCCAACTCCCAAATCCCACCCCCCAAAAGTCTCTAAAAAAATGGCAAGGGACACTCCACTACTGGAGGGTGCTGGTGAATTTTGCGGCCAGGGCATCATACTCCTTGCGGAGGGTGGCATGCTCGAAGCGGAGGCCCTCCACCAAGTTCTTGTACCTATGGACCTCCTGCTCCAGGTAGGACATTCTCACTCCTAGGCGGCGCTGGCGTGCCTTGCAGCTCCTGTGGGGGGCAGCTGGTCTTTTTGCTGCTTGGCGGTGGCGGTTGGCTTTGTTAGCCCGGCTCCGTACCGCTGGAGCACTGCGCTGGCTGGCAGCCCGTGGGGTCACGGAGGAGGATGTAGCTGTCCCAGTCGAGGATGTTGTGGTTGCACCGGTCGACTGCGTGTCCTCCGACTCCTCCAGGGCCACCAGCCGCCGATATTCCGCGACAGTGGCATCCAGCCTCCGTTGCCGGGCCATTCGAGCCTGCTCCCTCCGTGATGTCGATTTGGAAGGAGCAACTATATGAAGAAAGAAAGACATAGTCTGTAACAAATGCTCCTTAACATTAATAACACAAAGTGATTGAGCCGAAAGTTGTGTCACAGTACAAGTAGCAAATTGAAAGCACAGTACATAACTATTGAGGACAGTATCTATCTAACCTCCCACTTCTGCATCCTTGCTCTAACATTAGTGGTAGTTTAATGAACAAATTCTACGACCACTATGGACTTCCATTACAGTCGACTATGACAGTACACCAGTCTTATTCTTCTTCTTCTCTCTTGTTTCGGAAAATTGGTACGTTATCTTATGCAAGCCGGCAGAATGCCAGCGCAGTGAACTTGCACCCGAGAAAAACAGACGTACACCATGATGAGTGAGACAGACTTGCGTTACTGTACCGGTCCAGTACATGCAGGTGGTGAAGCTATTACTTTTCTATTACGGGTGGCACTGAGAATACTCGGTTACAAGGGCTACTGCTTAATTAATTTACCTTTCACCCTACAGTGCAAATGAGTACTAGAAAAGGAAAATGAAGAAGCTAAATAATTAGATTATCTATCACTTCACATGGGATGTATTTGATGACATATGGGATGACTTTAGGTGCTTTGCTTATTATTGAGTGAACAGTGATACACCCACACATGAATGACGTACTACTACTAAACTAAAGTTATTAAGAGAGGTACGGAGTGTCCACCGTAATAACCGGATATATGCTGTGCTTGCAGTTGCAATACAAACTATTGCTACTATTCATGGTAGTATTGGACAAATTTACAATTTCTTTTCCTTGCCTTCCCTACACTGGAACGCACGTGCGGGTGCGGTGTTACATGCTCTTCAAGATAACACTTAGTTCATCCAGTGACAATCTACTCTCTCTAGATACACATGTGCTATCTAAGAGTCAGATAATACCATGCTCCAGGCATCCATCCATTCAAAGTATATGCACACATACAGTTTATGTTTCACCCACCCAGGCTGTTGTCCTTCCACCCATCCTTGCTTCATCATTGACCCAGCCATGCACCATACCATATTCTTTCCTTCCCAGTGACCTCGGGGGCCAAGCAAACACATATCATTCTTCTTTGCCAGCCATCATAACATTTCTCGTCCTTCCACACTTACTTACACCCTTCTTTCGCTTTTCGAATATATAGCTTACCTGTGCCCGCCACCACCGTGTCAACCCTCACAGGCACATCGGTGTCGTCCGGCACTCGCACCGCCTCCTCCCCAGAAGTGTTGTCCTCCTCATCCACCACCTCCGCGCTGGCCCCGCCACCAGATGTTCCACCTACAAAGTAAATTTTTTGAATGTTAGAATACACCACTCACTACTGTATAATATTTGGTCTAGGAGGAATAAAGAAAGTTTAAAAAAATGAAATACAATGTAATAATTTGTAACTGTATACTCTACAGTAAAAATGTCCCTTTTTCCAGGGAAGGCTGTTGTCTTGCTGCACTTTTTGGCACAACTGATGAATGCTTGCTTTTTATTTTTAACACACAACACTTTTTCTCCTAACAGAAGCTTGACTTCTAAGAACACGATCAGGGTCAAGCTCAAGTTCAAACCAGGTGAGAGCTCAGCTCGACCACAGTTACTTTTATGACAAAGTTGATTTTAATAAATGTGTTTAGTTTTAATAAAGCTTTTAAACTTAAATAGACTCTGTGGTTTTTGGTCCTCCAGACTAGAGTGGATGAGCTAAAGGTTGCACTAACTATATATCGCGCACCCGCAATCCACTGCTGATGATGTCACATATTACATCATTCATGACATGGTCAGTGACATCACTGATGACATCACTGATGACATCATCTAGTGTCTGTGTGTTTTTGTAAAGTTTAAATACGTTTTACATATTGAAGAATGACTGGATGGATGGAAGACTGAGTGTGTGTGTGGCTGGCTGGGAGGTGTGTGACGCTGTGCATATCAATGTGTACTTGTATCAGTGATTGTATAAGAGAGTAAGTATGTGTTAGTATATGTGTGAAAAGTATGGTGTTCTGTGTTTAACTATAGATGAGGAAATCGAAGTGTGATTGATTCTTCACAGGACTGACTAGGTGTATGAGTGCATATGATAGTGTTCTAATAATAACTGACTGTATGTATGAGTAATTGTATGGGTGAATGAGTGAATGTGTGTGTAGACATACGAATCAGTGAGTGCTTATGTAGTAACTGGTATTGGTGTGTCATGATGTCATCAGTGATGTCATTTGAGATGTCATCAGTGATGTCATTTCAGATGTCATTAGTGATGTCATCAGTGATGTCACTGAAGTATGGTGTTCTGTGTTTAACTGTATAGATGAAGAAATGGAAGTGTGATTGATTCTTTACAGGACTGACTTGGTGTGTGAGTAACTCCATGGATGAGTGGCAGTGTGTGACTGTCTGCATAGGTGTATGAGTGCATATGATAGTGTTGTAATAATGAGTGACTGTATGTATGAGTGATTGTATGGGTGAATGAGTGAATGTGTGTGTAGACGTAGGAATCAGTGAGTGCGTATGTAGTAACTGGTATTGGTGTGTCATGATGTCATCAGTGATGTCATTTGAGATGTCATCAGTGATGTCATCAGTGATGTCATTTGAGATGTCATCAGTGATGTCATCAGTGATGTCACTGACCATGTCATGAATGATGTAATATGTGACATCATCAGCAGTGGATTGCGGGTGCGCGATATATAGTTAGTGCAACTAACTATATATGGAATTTCAATGGTTTTGTGTGAGTAAAATAAGGTTTTCTAAATGCTAATTCCTAACTATATATGGTCTATAACCTATGGTTTTTTCAGTGAATTTTCAAGGTTTTTTGTAAATGCTAATTCCTAACTATATATGGTCTATAACCTATGGTTTTTTCAGTGAATTTCATTGGTTTTTTAACAGCTAATATCTGTAGCTGTAAAATGTATTCTTCTTTAAATCCAAAAATATATTTTATATGTTTATTAATAATTTTTTTTTTAAATATTTTTTTTTCTTCGTTCCCGCTTCGCGAATCGGGAAGCTTCCCGTTAGCTGACCTTGATGCCGCGAAATAGACCGCGAGCCGGTAAACGTTTCTTTACCGCAACTGCCGCGTTAGAAAACAACATCGTAACGCCTCCCGTCCGCATGACGTTTCGCGTTGTCGCGTGATACGTCATATGACGTGCTACGTTAGTGAACTGGTACGCTTACCGAGTCGCAAAGCACAGGTTTCTGGAAGCAAACTTGGAGGCCCTGCAAAGCGCTTAACGTAAACACAGCAGGTCATGTGACTTGGTAATAACACTTTTCATTGGTTCATTTCGCTTTTGGTTTCCTAATGATGTAAGACTAGGTCATATAATCTAAAATGAACACTTTTCATTGGTTGAGAACTATTGTTTTTCCCAAATGATGAAAACCCCTCCTTCTTTCCTCACTCTGACTTTCATCTTTGTGAGAGAAAGACCCTTTGTTACCAGTGAGCAATGGCTTCTTTAGTAGCTTCAGCTGGTGCTTCCCCACCACCTCCACCACATCCAAGGAAGAGTGGACCACCTGCTCAAGTTATAATTCAACAAGAAGAAGAAGAAGAGGAACAGGACGACGAGCACGAAGAGAGGCAGTTTTTGCCTGAGCAGCCCAGGACGTCTCACCGGAAAGAAAACTTCATTTGGCAATTTTTTAAAATTCCCAAAGGTCAGAAAAAAGTAAATGCAAGATACGTAACTTGCCTTATATGTCAAGATAGACTGTCCAGAGGAACCGAGAAAAAATACAGTTTCGGAAACTACACAATGCATCGCCATATGACTAGGTGGCATCCTAACAACTACAGTGCTGCACAGTTTCGTAACGACCTAGATAATCTCCCTATTATGGCCAGAAGATCTGTTGTACCGGAAGTAACGGGACCAGAGGGCAGGGAGATGGTGCCAAATATTCAAACGAGATTTCATGAAGTAAAACACGTCTGCGTACATTGCAATGGATTCATTTGCTACGGAGAAAGAAGCATCACTCTGATCAACAGAGCTATTGACTATCATATGCAAGTTTGTACGAAACGCCCCAAATAATAAATACTTTTTTTTTGTTTTGTTGCTCCTGTTGAGCCCTTTACAATGAATCGTTTTCATTGCCCCCTGCAAGAAAAACCCCAAAAAATATAAAACTGTTCAGAAAAATTCAAAAAAAGTAAAAAAATGTTCAGAAAAATAATAAAAAAAATATAAAACAACAAAAACAATAAAAAAAAAGTTCTTTTCAGAACTACCTCCCCGTTATTAAAAAATTGGTACAATATTTGGAACTGTGCCAACCTCTATTTCTCGTAGTTCGCTTCCCAGTTCGCTCGCCGGTACGCGAACCGGAAGTGAACCAAAATTTTTTTTTTTTTTTTTAAAAACAGTAAGTATAAGGGAAGGAAACAGACACTTATGTTAAAAGAAAGACAGCTATAGGGGAGTAAACTAGAGATACTATTACCCGTAATCCACTGCTGATGATGTCACATATTACATCATTCATGACATGCTCAGTGACATCATCAGCAGAGGATTGCGGGTTTTTTGGCAACGTGCCTTATCCACGGTTTAATAACGCTGCCTTTTGCTTTATATAAGTTTTCAAATTGTATGAAATATATACCAATAGGTCGTTATGAACCTTTAGGTAGTGCTTTTCTTCATGAGGTCTGGTCGCTTCCATACACACACAGATGTTTCAAAGATGATCAAGAAGTTTATCTGAATGGAGAGGAATGCACTGAGACGCCAGATCATTCACTAATGTGTAGGCACATACAGTTACACGGTTCATGCAACAAACACCGACCAAATATGGCTTGCGTGTTGCAAGGCACGCCAGTTCCTGCTATCATCCCCACGTTCAAGTTGTTGGAAAATGGTAGTTATTTGATGCTCAATAATGAAGATTGTTCTGGGTTAATTAAAAGTATTCCTTTTATCGTAACAGTAAGTGAACGGGTTATTTGCTGCAGAAATGTTCTATTTCCTCCCACACATGAACATAGGGAGTTTTCAATCTGGCCACAAATACCAACCTTGGGAGCACATTTCAACGGCATGGCAAGAATAAGAGCTCTTTTGTCTCAGAGAGAGGTGGCCTTGAGTTCGGCCCGTGAAACTTTCGTGCTTCACATAGCGAACACCCGTACAGAGGTGCAGACCCTTTTAAATACTGATTCGCCTTTGCATTTCAGCGACATGGTTCGGACTATCTTTGACGCGTCCTCCACAAAGGCCCTGGCGCACTTTTTTAAAGTTGTTACCAGTGGTCTCGTGACTTCATTTGAGAAAATCTTTGGAGTCATCCCTGCTTTCTTTCATTCTATTTTTTCCACTCTGCTTCGTGGATTCCCATTTTTACTTGCATTACCAGCGGACGCTCTTGTGCTTTTTTACATTTTAAATATGGATGTCCCTCCTGTGCAAGCTCCCGCCCTGCAGCTGCTGACACTGTTCCGCAATCGCATGCTAGAATATTATGGCACAATGCCGTTGGCGATATTAAGCACGGCATATGGATTATCTTTTCGATTCTCCTACTTCACCTGTGTCCAGCCTGTATTTCACTGCCTGACCTGTGATTTCGATTGGGCCATTGATTTGTGTCTCTGCGGACCGGTTTCTCCTGACGTCGACTTTAATCAGCTGATGACTCCTATCATTACTCACGAGTTGGTTTGTCCTGGCGAAAGGATTATGGCTGTGGCATTGATGCATGGACTAATTGGTCCCTGGAATTTACTGGCGGCAACACAGTCTTTCTTGGAACAGAGCTTTCTTGAAGAGCCACCGAGCTGTCCTCTGATGGTGATAGAGGATCCGGTGCTGGGAGAGCACGTATGTTCTTTTCCGCTTTTAAATTGGATGGCTGAACTCTTTTCGGATGAAGACGGTGACTTCCTATTGGAGGCTGTTGCAGCTTATTTTGCATACACAGTTATGTCATAGACCTTTTTCATGTTTGATATGCTGAGTACTAGCATTTCATTGACAATTCATTGACTTATTTGTCAAGTTTTTATTATTTAGCTTGCCTATTGGCTTAAGACTCGATAAAGTACTTGGCTGTTTTATTTTTCTTTAGCATTAAATTTTCCTAGTTTTTAATGTTTTACCTTGCGGACCGTCCACATATAAAGTTGCAATCTGCTCTCATGAGATGGCACTTCTATTATCTTATTCAGTTCGTTTCCGGATCATGGGGAGGTGTCATCTAGGTCCTGGATATCTTTACACCGTGTTAAGTTAGCATGGGCTCATTACCGGTTTAAACGCCATTTTTCCTTTTTTGCAACTTCTGCACACGACACTTAGTTGTTGCTTTAGCTTTCAACCTAGTAGTTCATCGTGGTTTACATGAGAATAATATGTTATTGCTCTACTATCTGCTTTGCTTGTTAAACTATATCTGTACAGCGAGTGCTGAAGTTTCAAGAACAACACGATACAGAATTGTTATGAGGTCTGATCTCCACGACTTCATACTCATAACATAAGTGCAGCTTCTGCCAATTCTGGGCATGAGGCGGGTTTTATATTGCTTTGCCGAACACACATACACAACAGTTGATGCGGTTCACATGAAGAGAGAGCTGGTGTATGCTGATGTGATTCCTTCAAATCTAAGACACTAAAGTATGGGCACGCCCTAAACCAACACAAACAGACCTTCTTAGCAAATAATATAATATGTGTGTTAGGGAGGGTGAGATATAAGCAGCCGCGGGCCGTGGAGGGAGTTACGGTGGGGCAGGGAGGCGGGGAGGGGGAGGGGCAGGGTGGAGCCATCTCCACCCTGCCCCTCCCCCTCCCCGCCTCCCTGCCCCACCGTAACTCCCTCCACGGCCCGTGGCTGCTTATAAGTGTTGCTAACTCTTATTCATTTACAGCATGTTAACATACTGTCACCATTCGCTTTTTATGTACTAGTAACTATGCTGGTAATTTTGCTACTGATAATATGTGTACTTGTATTATCTAAGATACTACGCCTGAGAAGACGGCATTAGTAAATAAACATTTCAAATACACATGTGTTCTTCTTAACTCCATGTTCTGGTTTCTAAGAAATATATAACGACCGGCTGTTCATGAGTTCCACGTATCCTGAGGTACTATAAGTTCATATTCTGGATTGTCTAAACATTGAGAGTTTGTTATATCCAATGTGACACTGTACCTAGCTTGCTAAGGGGTTTTTGATTACTAAGGTGAGTTTTGGGACACCCTAATTCGCCGAGGTTCCAATCCTCTGTCCACAGTTCTGTGTGAGAACAGAAACCCTGCGACAGGGGCACCCCCGACCCTTGCTGGAGCTTCATCACACTTGCGATACAACTCCAGCAATGCGCCACCTTTACGGCACAGATACATCACGCATCTGTGCTGTTTTTGCCCCATGATGCGCCGCATTGTAAATGCAGCACACCATAGGTGACGGAACAGCGGCACAGAATGACTAACACATCCCTGGTGATGCGCCAGTCATCATAAATCTATCCCTATGCTTCTTATCTTGTTAGAGATGAACCGCCATATGTATCATCAAAGTTTTTTGCATTTCCTAAATAGCGAACATTAAGGAATAAATAGCGATTCTTTACCATTCCTAGTTTGCGATGAGCTATTTGCTAATTACAAATTACCCATTCATTTCCTTCATTTCCATAGGGCGGTTGGACTCACTTTTAGCTCGAACGGCTGAATGGATTTCCACGAAACTTGGCAAAATTGTAGGGACTGGTAGCCCGATGTGCCTTTGCTATGTCTCAAGATATATGCTCCAGTGGTTTTTACGAAAATTAACTTTGAAAAATATATATTGGGCTACATTGGCCTATATATATGTTGGAGCCCAAATGTAGCCCAATGTAGCCCAATGAAGCCCAATGAAGCCCAATGTAGCCCAATGTAGCCCAAAGATGGCCGCCAGAGACAAAAAAACAAATGTAGCCCAAATATCAGCCAGATGTAGCCCAACTATAGCCCAGTGACAGAATGACCAATCAGCTTCGCAAACCTCCGTTACGCGAAGCGGAGCGCTGTTACAGATATATATCTTTTTTTGAACGTTAATTTCTCAAAATCCACTGGAGCACATATATTGAGACCTAGCAAAGGCACATCGGGCTACCAGTCCCTAATATTTTACCAAGTTTCGTGCAAATCCATTCAGCCGTTCGATTATTATTATTATTTTTTTTTTTTGCCCCGCGGGGCCCTTTTAAAACCTCCACATCAAACCTAGGGGGTCAGCGAGGATCTACTATGCCCCCTTATGGTCATTTGCCCCTTCGCTTTGGCCTCCTCTTGTCTCTCGATCCTACCGAGAGACAAGATGGCGGCCGCTACGGACTGTTTGGAATGTTTACAGACGCCGGAGAACCAATCAGCTTCGCTTCACAAAGGTCCGTTGCGCGAAAAGTACGCGTACTGGAGCGCTGCCCGGTCCGCTGTTACAGATATATATCTTTTTTTAAACGTTAATTTCTCAAAATCCACTGTAGCACATATATTGAGACCTACAAAAGGCACATCGGGCTACCAGTCCCTACAATTTTGCCAAGTTTCGTGCAAATCCATTCAGCCGTTCGGGCTAAAAGTGAGGCCAACCGCCCTATGGAAAACTCAATGTTAAAAACATGTTTTGGGACCCCCCTTTTTTCTCGACCCCCCCTGGACGAACCCCCCCCCAATTTTCAGGGGCTGCTCAGAAACAAAATGTGCCATTTTCCTGAAAATTTCAGCCAATTCCGTCCACAAACGCCAAAGTTATTAGACATAGAATTTTCAAAAATCCCATAGAGAAAAAATCCTAACTATATATACCTACTGGCGACCGCCAGTAGGTAATATATATATATATATTCACTGAAAAAACCATAGGTTATAGACCATATATAGTTAGGAATTAGCATTTAAAAAACCTTGAAAATTCACTGAAAAAAACATAGGTTATAGACCATATATAGTTAGGGATTAGCATTTAAAAAACCTTATTTTACTCACACAAAACCATTGAAATTCCATATATAGTTAGTTGTACTAACTATATATCACGCACCCGCAATCCACTGCTGATGATGTCACATATTACATCATTCATGACATGGTCAGTGACATCACTGATGACATCACTGATGACATCTCAAATGACATCACTGATGACATCACTGATGACATCTCAAATGACATCACTGATGACATCACTGATGACATCCCTGGCCATATGTTCGTATAAATAATGTGGACATCATTTCAGATTTACATTGGCCACACTCCATGTTGTGATTAGCAGCTTTTACTAGCTTATTAAAGGAGACTGATTTACTGTCTGGCAAAGTTAAATATATAAATCTTTCTGAGTCTACACTAGTAGTACTTGATACCATACAGTTCTCGCAGTCATGCTGCCATTGATAAGAAAGCCCAAACAGCTGATCTACATCTACACCTTCAGCATGTAATACATCAAGCATATACATTAAAAACTCCTGACAATCTTGCTGAATATTTTGAGAGAATTGTGTTTGGCCTGAACATCTATCTAACAGATTTCTAATTTCAGACACACTTTCTATGTTTCTTCTATCAGTGGTACATTTCTCTAACACAGAATTTAACAAACTGCAAAATCTTTGATCAGAATTGACCACAATCTCTTCTTTTACATTTTTTAGAGAAAACAAAACATTAATTACTACATTAGCATAGCAGTTGACACCAGAACTGTTTTCAAACTGAAAACCAACAACATCTTCAACAGAATCCTCTTTGTTTCTGCTTGTAATTTTAGGTTCATTCACTTTTTGTCTTTTTGCTACAACCTCCCCAGTATTGTTCTCATTTCTTCGTTTCCGGCCTACCAGACGTTTCTCAAACAAAGGAAACTGAGGCAAATGTGGCGCATACTCTCTTCTTAACCTATTGTATTCCTTAACACAATCTAGATCTGCACAAATGTTTCTGACATCACACTCAATCAAGTACAATCCCGATAAAGTTCTAACTCGTGACAATGCCACATATGCCATACCCTCCTTGAACACAGAACTGCCAATATTCACCAATGCACTGTCTACACTTAAACCTTGCGATTTATGGATTGTCACCGCATATGCCAAGCAAACACGGAACTGCTTACGGCGAACCTATAAGTCTTTTACAAGCAAAAATCTAGCAGAACAACGAGCAATTAGCTGTACTTCCTCAATGCCATCAAATTTAATTTTTAAAAATTAAATTCCATCTCTATTTCTGTATTTCACAAAATCAACAACATTACCCATTGATCCATTTACCAGACCTCTTTCAACATGTAAATTCCTTCTTAAAATTATACGGCAGTTCAAGCACACATTCAGAGTCTTTTCAAAACCTGCAGTTTTAGATATACTCTTCTCTAATGAATCCAATTTAGTTTTCAGATTCTCAGACAAAATAATTGTTGATCCCATATGCTCTACTCTATCAATAGCTTCCAGTTTCACAATCTCTTGCTTTTCTAAATGCAACATTTTGTTGTTAAATTTGGCACATTCTGCAAGAGTTGGCATCAAACATATTCCAGATTTCTTTTCAGTAATTTTCTGAAAAATATTCTCAGGCACAACATCTTGTTCTGGATATAAATTTGACAGTAATCGTGCATTTAAAACTTCTTTCCCATGCTCAGTCACTTTTCCAATTCTAACATCTTGTAGAATAGTCTTGTAAACTTCATCCTTCGCCTGACGCATATTTTCATGCAGTTCAGCATAATTGAAGTTTAACCATATATTGACGTTGCCAATGCTGCCTAGGCACTTCCTGGTATCTTCATGCGTGAGCATTTTGAACACAGGTTGCCCTTTCACTGGTGTCAGCTGCAGAAGATCTCCGAAAACAATGATGTGTTTGCCACCAAATAACACATCATACTCTGTTTTGAGAACTTCTTGCATCCTCAAATGCACAAAGGCAAGCATGACATTGGAAACCATGCTTACTTCGTCAATGATAAGAAGTTTCATTTTCCTCAAGATTCTTGAAACTTCAAAACAAGCATCTCCAGATAGCTTGTGATATTCTAATTTGTTGTCATGCTCCACTGGCAGCATCAGTAAACGATGTAAAGTAATCCCTTTAATATTATGTGCTGCCAGTCCAGTTGGAGCAGTGACAACACAAGACAGCGATGACTCTGTCCTTTCCTGCAAATAGCATGAAATTGCTTTAATGAGGAAACTTTTTCCAGTTCCCGCTTCTCCACTCACGTACAGTCGGACAGGCTTCAACGACGTACATGAGCACTCTTTCTTATCATGACTTAATCCATGATCAATTTGCATGGTAACTTCGTCATATATTTTCCTCTGCTCAACGTTGAGTTGCCTTTCCAACTCTTCTAAGTTAACCGCATCCTCTTGAGCATGTGCCATGGCTCTTTCCACTTCATTCATAGCAGTGGCAGCTTCATTTTCAATAAGAGGTCCTCCTAGTGGATCCTGACTCAATGAAGCAGAACTCTGACTGTCCTGAGAACTGTCTCTGGCAATCTCGGCTGCAATCGTTGCTTCCTGCTCAATTTCCGCATTCAACATTTCTACATATTTGGGAAAAGCAGGACATTCTATGGTCTCCTTGGCGGCATTGAAAGAGTCTTCGTAACAGAGAAAATCTCCAAGCAGTTCCTCTTCTGCACGCCAAGGCTTGAAAAGTTGCAAAAGTGCTAAATAGAAAAACTCCTTTTTTTCAGGAGATTCGCCACTCAATTTTCGATGGTTTATCAAGTGGCATTTTCTTTGCTTGACCAGACATCCCTCACTTCCTATTACAGCATACACTCCTTTCTCAGTATCTTCTTTGATGTTCCTCTTGAATATGTAATTTTGCAGAACCTCATACAGACAAACATTCTCTAGGTGACTGCTTCGATTTGGATAATATGTATCCAACATGTTTGTCTTCAAAATGTCGGTACTGTTTGGCTCCTTTTCCGCCAAATACTCAATTTCCCGCACAGGTTTGAGAACTCGATTACGCGTTGCAGCAAGACCAAGACTCGCCCAAACGATACTCCTGGACTTGGCATAGAGACTTGCTGAAGACAACCGGTCAGAACACTCGTACGCTCCGATTTCTCGATGCGACAACATCTTCAGACTGAAACTGTACAACTTCTTGCTGAGGCTCTTTTCATGGGAAATGTCCTCCCACATATCCTTCAATTCTGTCTTCTCTTTTTTGGTGATGTAAGACGTCACATACCGAGCCACAGCCATACAGTTATCAGCCACAAACTGTATATCCATGTTAGCATTCCACATGGACAAAATCACCGGGTTGTAGTCGTTGATGTACTTGGACTCTTCATTCCTCTTCAAATTGTATGTGTTTTTAGGTGATTTCTTCATCACATTATGTCGCAGCGAAGACATCAAACTGTTTACTCTTCCTTTAGAAATCACCGGTCGTGGAAAGCCGAAACGACATTTGGTGTAGAACTTGTCTTTGTTTCGGAATTTACGACGGCAGTACTTTCCACATCGATGGCTTTGGAAACGCAGAACTTTTTCTCTTAGGCTTTTCTTCTCCTTTGCGTTTGGAACAGCACACGTAGAATACTGTTGGATGAAACTCATCACTGAGTCTTCTGGATCCGTTCCAAATTTAGGTGCATCCTTGATCCACAGCAACATATGTATATGAGGAGCACCTCTTGCTTGGTACTCCTTTCTCCAGAAGAAATCCAACACCTCTCCAAGAGGTGGATTCTTCTTATTCATGATGAAAGACATCATAGCTTCAAATCTATGATTGAAGTACCTACATACATTGACTGGATCCAAAGAGCACAGTTCTCCGGGTGTCTTGAATTCGATGTTATCTACGTTAGCATTTGCCTCTCGTAGAAATTGAAGTAAGTCTTCCCAGCCATACTCGGCACAACTCAGAGTGAGGAACCATGTGGGAGTACCTAAGTTCCTCAGCATACATTTTAAATCACCATGACGACGGTACCAGTACTCATTAGTACCACGCTGACACGCCATGAGATTAATCAGGTGAGAATCCAAAATACTATCTTGGACATTCACTTTATCCATAAAATCACTTGCCGAGATGTTTTGCATGTGTATACCACTTTTCAAGATGTGGTTCACTGCATATGACAGTCCAGACAGATCGCTTTCAAACAGGAGATGAAACAAATAAGGAATGCATTGTCGAAACCTAGCATCTCCTGCATACAATCGCAAAGTCCGGTATTCAGAAGCAGGAATTTGATGAGGTCGCTCATCATATCTTCCTCCCTGACCTGTTGGAAAAAGCTGTGGGAAACACCGAGCTTCCAAACTTTCCTCCCAAACACTAATGGGACTCCCTTTGGCTTGTTTCATTTGAAACAACTCAATAGCATTCCCCATGACTTCCTTGGAATGCAAAGGATGAACACTATAATGTTCATATATTTCCTCACTAGTAGAGGGTTCTACTTTCTCAATTTGACCAGCACACAAATCGCTATCCTCTTCCTCACTTACTTCCTCTTCTGCAACATATACATTCTTATAGTATTTATTATTTTTTTTCAAATACAATGTTGCCTTTTTAACTTTCCTAACATCTACTAAATCTTGCCATATTTTCTTATTCTTTGTCGGAACCCCATTAACTAAGATAACCAGAGGTTCCTCTTCCACTTTTTCTACTCCAATTGTGTTAATGTTTTTCTTCAAATCTAGAGGCAAATAAACAACTCTTCCCTTTAATCCTCTCTGTAAATCTGATGGAGGCAATTTCCCTGTCTTTGGCTCCATTCTTACAATAGCCTGAAAGGGATGGATACTTTGAATCAAAATAGATTCATAAGTATTTAAGTCCTTCAATTCAGAAGGAATCTCAACCAATTCCAGATTATTATGAACTGCTCTAGCAGGCATCTGGTTTTGTTTTAATTTGTTACAACAATAAGTACACACACGTTGATCCAATCCCAAATCAAAACAATTTTCTACCATCAAGTATGTTGCAAAATCCTTCCATTCACTATTATTTTCCCTTTCACTTTTTGCATATAAATCCACTAACTTAGTCTGATTCTTATAATAAGTGCGTCTACAACACACACAAGTGAAATTAGGCCTCTCACTTGATTTCATGTCAAACGTCGCAATTTCCCTCTGGAAATTATCTGTACTGGAAACATGTACACTATCTTCCAAATGACCCTCTACTTCTTGCTCAATTTCAACATTCTCCTCTTTACTTCCAAAGTAACAAAACTCAATTTCTTCACATATATTCTTCACATCTATTTCAGAACCATGCAAAAGAGCAGCGCATAATTGTTTCAGCATAATTGCTGGACTCTTAGCATAATACAACATTCTAACTAATTTCCTCACTTTGTTATGATGCACTGCTAGCATCCTGAAATGATGAAAAACACTCTGGCATACTCTCCTGGAAAGACAAGCCAGTGAATGACCATGCAAACCTGTCACTTCTCTTACTCTGCAAGGATCTAATTCTTGCAACAACCTCATTTTCTGCTTCAAACTTTTTTTGTTAAATGACCGTACAAAATCACAAAGCAAATTGATGGAATCCTGTCGCACACTGCAAATACTACTACACTTCCAGGTGTACACAGGACCCTTAGCACGTCTTCCTAAAACCTCATTACCTAACAACTCTTCTGCCTCTGTTGTCACAAGTTTTTCTTTTTCAACTGGACAACCATCTTTCACTTCATAAGCACGACCACTGATGTCAACTGCATGCACCAAATCATTATCCTGGAAATAACTCTCTTCATTAAAAAATGCCTCACAGCTTGAACTATGCATCCATTCTCCAGAAAAAACTTCACAAAAATTACTACGATTAACTATTCTCTTCCATCTACTATTTCTTTTGAAATCAAAAATTGCCTTGTTTAGCTTCCTAATTCTATTGATTATCAAAATAAATAACTTACGTTTAATTTCAAATGCCTGATCAATAACTTTCTCAACTTTTTTTTTTCTCTTATAAAAAACTAGTTTCTGTTGACCTTTCTTAATATTTTTTAACAAATTGCCAATTATCCTGTTGCGGAACATTCGTTTACGAATCTCCCTAAACTGTTGTTTCCTTCTACTATCATGCACAGATTTATCTCTTGCTCTAGCAGTAACATTTTCCATTGTCCTTTTCTTTCCATTTGATTTACTCCTCGTGTTATGGACTGAAACATTTTCTGTAGTAATATTTTTTTTATTACAAATATTTCTTATGAAATATTTAGAGCTCTTACCCGGTGCTTTCTTCGTGGCTTGAGAAATCTTTTTGTTAGAGGACTGCTGCGTTTTTTTTTTCTCCTGCTGTCTTTGACGTTTTGCAGCCTTTATCTGTCTTTGTATTGTAGGCATATTAAAATCTTGAAATGATCTGCAGTTGAATCTGAGGAAAAATATAATAAAAAATGTTAATAAACATTATTATCAAACAGTAAATCAGTAATAGTGATCAAAAACATAACACACTACTTGACATTTTAATTTGAAGATTTTTTAGTCATTGGCAATTTTACAATACAGAAATACCAGAAAAGAAATGACATTTATATTTATGTTACCTATGCTATTTTATATGTGAATCTGATCTAATTTTATGAGCATATTTTAATATTTTATTGAAGACACTACACATAACCTGTTTTTGAAGGTGTCTTTATTTTTAAATTTAACGGTTTACCTTTTTACTTTTTATTGATTATAAATTTTAAAAATAAATGTTTATAATTCCAAAGGCTCAAGCAGGTCAGCTTCCCATCCTATATCATATAATTCGGACAAATCTGCATCCTCATCACGCTCTTCTTCATCCTCAAGATTTAAATCATCCAAGGGATCAACATCCACTGATGTTTCAATTACGAGTTCAATGATGAGGTCAAAATCAACTGATTGCTGATTGTCGCTCATGTTGATGTTGTCTTTATCTTTAAAGAAAGATAACAACAATGAGATGTTGCAGAGTAAGAAACAAATCTCAGAGATTATAATAGTAAAATTGTTTAACAAGATTAACATTTTGCAGCTATTATTTAGCCATGTCCAGCAATGCTGAGCAGGTGAAGCCTATGTCTAATTTTTCACTGAACAGGACTCATCTCTTCTTAACCTTGGATAAGCCTCAACGACTCTGTGTCCCCTGCACATACTTAAATGTTAAAGGGCAGATTTATATTAAATGGCACATCCCCAGGCATGCACCAGTTAATGTGCACCACTGCTTTACCACCCATGGTGTGCCGCATTTACAATCAGATAGGAGAAAGCTGCGTCAAAACCCTGCACCTGATTGAAGCTGGCATAGGTCTTGACGCAGCATTGTGGAGATGGGGCACCCCTGAGCCTTGCTGGAGCTGCATCGCACTTGCGATACAACTCCAGCAATGCACCACCTTTACGGCACAGATGCGTCACGCATCTGTGCCGTTTTTGCCCCATGCTGCGCCACATTGTAAATGCAGCACAACATGGGTGGCGGAACAGTGGCGCAGGATGACTGTCACATCCCTGGTGATGCGCCAGTCATCATAAATCTATCCCTAAGCTTCTTATCTTGTTACAGATGAACTGCCATATGTATCATCAAAATATTTTACATTTTCTAAATAGCGAATTTTAAGGAATAAATAGCGATTCTTTACCATTCCTAATTTGCGATGAGCAAATTGCTAATTGCAAGTTACCCATTCATTTCCATGGCCTAGGAGGCTAATATGAATGAAGGTTTAATTTGCGATTAGCAATTAGCTCATCACAAAGTAGGAATTTTTCCAAGGGTGCAGGGGTGTCTCAAGAACACCTGCTGCACCCCTGAAAAACAAATTTGGGGGCATATGGCACACATACATGCCCAAAGGGCATGTGTTGGCGTCATATGGCACCTTTTGTTTTTTTGAAAAAAAGCTTTTTGAAAAGAATTCACAAATTACCACTAATTTACCACAATAGTTTCCAAATCCCTAATGTCATTTTTTACATAGTTTTTTTTTGATACATTGCATTTAAGTAGTCACAAAATTTACAAATGCTTCAGTGCAATCGCAAAATAAGGAATAGCAAATTTTGCTACTCCTTATTTTGCATCAAAGTTGTTTGATACATACCATTTGTCTAATTAACATTCGCAAAGGCCGAAATTCATAGAATTTTGATCTTTGCAAATGCTAATTAGCTTGATACATATGGCCCCAAGTGAGGCCTGTCTTGCGACATGGTGCATCTTTTGCATTACTGCTGATTGGGTTTTATATGGTACGTTTTTTTTTTACACCATGACATATCTGCCTAAATGCATCAATTTTTAATGTTGTCACCTCATAGCAAATATTTTGCACCACCGCTGCATCATAAAAGTGACGCACAGTGGCAGAAAAAAGGCATACACCTATCATAAATCTATCCCTAGCATTTTAAATGATTAATCCAGGATGACAATAAAGTGTGTCCTATCCAAAGGTTTGTTTAAGGTGAGGCCTACTCAGGATTGCAGATCAAAGTTACGCTTGATGAAGAATACAGAGGAGATAATACATATAAAGGACTACCAATGAAGTAAGTAATGTGCACTTTATTGCACCAGTCATCATAAATGTATCCCTAAGCTTCTTATCTTGTTACAGATGAACCACCATATGTACCATCAAACTATTTTCCATTTCCTAAATAGCAAATTTTAAGGAATAAATAGCAATTCTTTACTATTCCTAATTTGCAATGAGCAAATTGCTAATTGCAAATTACCCATTCATTTCCATGGGCTAGGAGGCTCATAGGAATTAAGGTTGCAATTTGTGATTAGCAATTAGCTCATCACAAAATAGGATTTTTTTCAAGCGTGCAGGGGTATCTCAAGAACACCCTGCTGCACCCCTGAAAAAGAAATTTGAGAGCACATGGCACACCTACATGCCCTAATGGCATGTATGGGCGTCATATGGGACCTTTTTTTTTTTTGAAAAAAATGCTTTTTGAAAAGAATTCGCAAATTACCACAAACTAGAAGTTGGTGGTAGTTTCCAAATCCTTAATATCATTTTTTACATATTTTTTTTTGATACATTGCATTTAAGGAATCGCAAATTTTGAATTATTGACATTTTAAGTAATTTCCACATGTGCAGTGTTTTCAAAATATAATTTGAAAATCGTTTTTGGGGAAAAGTAATGGTTTGCAAATTTATGACAAGGACATAATGGTGTATGCTTCTCTATAAGGCATTTCAGTGTCTCTAATGTCATTTTTCCCATATTACATTATAAGACCTTTCCCCATGAAGCACATTCCTTGTAAATATGCTCCCACCTGTGCATTGCAAATTTAGATTTTGACTGTTTCAGTCACATAGCCATGTTAAAAGTGACCCAAAAAAATTGCAAACGTTTTAAAATAACACATTCATGTGTCTTAAGGACATTTTAAGTCATTTCCCCATGGACAATGTTTTCTAAGTGGCACAAAAGAGGTATACACCTATCATAAATCTGTCCCTAGCATTTTAAATGATTAATTCAGGATGACAATAGGATGTGGCCTATCCAGAGGTTTGTTTAAGGTGAGGCCTACTCAGGATTGCAGATTAAAGTTACGCTTGATGAAGAATACAGAGGAGATAATTCATGTAAAGGCCTACCAATGAAGTAAGTGATTTCTACTTCATTGCGCCAGTCATCATAAATGTATCCCTAAGCTTCTTATCTTGTTAGACATCAACCGCCATATGTATCATATAACTATTTTGCATTTCCAAAAAAGCGAATTTTAAGGAATAAATAGCGATTCTTTACCATTCCAAATTTGCGATGAGAAAATTGCTAATTGCAAATTACCCATTCATTTCCATGGGCTAGGAGGCTCATATAAATGAAGGTGCAATTTGCGATTAACAATTTGCTCATCACAAATTAGGAATTTATTCCAAAGGTGCAGGGGTGTCTCAAGAACACCCTGCTGCAACCCTAAAAAAGAAATTTGGGGGCATATGGCGCACATACATTTTAACAACATTCCTTTACCTCAACAACGATTTTCAAATCATAACTTCAAAACACTACACATGGGAAAATTACTTAAATTGTCCTTAAGACACATAAAAGCGTTTTTTGATTGGCTTTCCTGCATGGTAGGGTCACTTTTAACATGGCTATGTAACACAAACATTCAAAATCAAAATTTTCCATGCACAGGTGGGAGCATATTTACAAGCAATTTGCGCCACAGAGAAAGGTCTTACATTAAAATGGGAAAAATAACATCAGGGACAGTCAATTGCCTTATAAAGAACCATACACCATTATGTCCTTCTCATGAATTTAAAAACAATTCCTTTTTCCCAAAAACGATTTTCAAATCATAATTTCTAAACACTGCACATGAGAAAATGACTTAAAATGTCATTGAAACACATGAAAGCGTTTTTTGATTGGCTTTCCTGCATGGTTGGGTCACTTTTAACATGGCTATGTAACACAAACATTCAAAATTAAAATTTTCCATGCACATGTGAGAGCATATTTACACACAATTTGCGCCACAGAGAAAGGTCTTACACTAAAATGAGAAAAATAACATCAGGGACAGTCAATTGCCTTATAAAGAACCATACACCATTATGTCCTTGTCATGATTTTATAAACAATTCCTTTTCCCCAAAAACGATTTTCAAATCATAATTTCTAAACACTGCACATGGGAAAATGACTTAAAATGTCATTAAAACACATGAAAGCGTTTTTTGATTGCCTTCCCAGCATGGTTGGGTCACTTTTAACATGGCTATTTAACACAAACATTCAAAATCTAAATTTTCCATGCACATGTGAGAGCATATTTACAAGCAATTTGCGCCACAGAGAAAGGTCTTACACTAAAATGAGAAAAATAACATCAGGGACAGTCAATTGCCTTATAAAGAACCATACACCATTATATCCTTGTCATGAATTTAAAAACAATTCCTTTTCCACAAAAACGATTTTCAAATCATAATTTCTAAACACTGCACATGAGAAAATGACTTAAAATGTCATTAAAACACATGAAATCATTTTTTGATTGACTTTCCAGCATGGTTGGGTCACTTTTAACATGGCTATATAACACTAACATTCAAAATCAAATTTTTCCATGCACATGTGAGAGCATATTTACAAGCAATTTGCGCCACATAAATCATAATTTTCTCCTTAAAGCACACTATTCTCTATCTAAAACAAAGAAATATTTTCTCACCTTAGCAAATACTTTGAGTTTGAAAACAGTCTAAGAAACACACCAATTTGTCTTCAGCAGAGCAAAAGGTATGCACTCCAGAGTCTGCAGCTATCAAAAGCACAGAAATGCTGTAATTCTTCACACATATTTCTCATGTCACCCAATCAAAACTCTTCCCTCACTTTTTTTCAAATGAAAACCCTTCCCCCCTCTGCCATTTCTGCCTATTTTCCATAGCAACCACCTCTTGGAGAAACTCTGGTGTTTGCAAGTTCACACAACAATGTTGCAATTGAACTCTGAACTCTCAGTGCACCTGCATATCCAGTGCTTTCTTTCATTTAATGATTTTTTATTGACCACTCAAAATACATCTCTCAAACAACACATCTGTACACCCTAACTTTCTGTTTTCATCAATCAAAATCCACCAATCACTGTTACTGCTTCATGAACACAGAAACTCCACAGTTTTTTTCATTTCAAACTCTCATTTTTTCAACTGCCATTTCATTGCCACACTTCATCTGACTGCAGGAGAACCTTCTCTCACCATGTTTTCTGTCTGGATTGTTGGTCATAGTTATATTCACTGGGCTCAAAGGTACGTTGAAAGCAGGAATTTACCTAACCTCAATTTACAAGATGTGGAAATTAAGTGGTTTGGCCACAGAGGATTAAAATGTCACCAATTGATACCATTGGTGAAAACCTTTATGCATTTGCCAAAACCTGACCTGTTAATTGTGCACTGTGGAGGTAATGACTTGGGCACTTTGACTGGTGTAGGTCTGGAAATGCTTTTAAAGGACACCTTTGAGCAATTAATGGCACTTTTTCCTCAGACTGCCTTGGTATATTCAAATATATGCCAAAGACAGAAATGGAGGTGGTCATACCAATTTTGTCCACAAATTGAGAAGTCGAGGAAGCATGTAAACAAATCTGTTTCAGCTTACATGAGAGACCATGGAATGGGCTCCCTGTACAACAATAACTTGCGTTACTACATGCAAGATATCTACAGAGGAGATGGAGTTCACTTCTCAGATGAGGGCAACAGAGTTTTCACTCTGAATTTAAGAATGTGCATTGGTACCTACTTATAAGTACCTAAATGTACCATAAACCCAAAAGCTCTTCTCAGAGCTACCCTACATCTAATCACTCACAAATATTATTTTACTCTAACTTTTTTCACTAATTTTCAACAAAGTACACTCCCTGGGGCGCTACCCGGTACGCGTACCGGGAGCTAACCTCGCGAAATTTTTTAAAAAAATGTTTTTTTTTCGCACATATAAACCTCCTCAGCCACCCTCAGAAAACCTAGGGGGTCAAGATAACTCTACCGTGCCCCCTTCTACCCATTCCGAACATTAATTGCCCTCCATCTTGTATCTTAATTCGACCGAAACACAAAATGGTGGACTCCCGGAACGCTTAAGGTCCGCGAACCGGGGCGCTCAACGGTTCGCGTACCGGGTCGCTTCCTGGGAAGCGCACCATCAAAAAAGGTGGGAAAGTAGTTCACACAAAAGCCACTTGAGACAATTTCACCAAATATAGATTAGCTCATACTACATACCAATCCCTACCATTTTCACAAATTTGATTGGAATTCCATTTAGCCATTTAGCCTGTAGACCTCTCTAAATACCGTGAGGTAAATTACTTCACAAAACACATCTGAAGTGTTGGAATTGACAACCAATTAAAATGTTACTTTCATTTTCTACTTTTTTTACCTGACATTTGATTGGTTATGTACCCGAATATATATAAAGGAAGAGAAGGAAACACAGCCATTTTGACTACTACTTCCTGGTGTACATTTCAATAGGATTTTCATTAATAACTTCAACTTCTTTTTAAAGGTAAGTTGTTATTTTTAAAACTGAAGTATATTGTGCACTTTAAGTTAATATGGCAAACTTTTTCTGTTAGTTATATACTATCCCTCTGTAGTACTTATAAATTTAGATACACTTTTTTATATTCCTACTTCCACTCTGATACTATACACTGCCCAAAGATAAATTCACTGTTAAAAACTGCCTATCTAAAATTAATCCCAACAGTGCCCTACCTCTACTAATATATATTTTTTTTATGCAAATTTCAGGGAAAATGGAAAGTGAACAAAAAATTTCATTTGAAATTGTCCTTCCAGAGTCCAACACAGAAATCATTGATCCAAATGAGATTGAATTTATGAATGAAACTTGGGACCAAGAACTACTGCAATGTGTACAAGCAGTAGATAACCTCCTTGCAAATGAGGACATTTTACAACCTCAGAGACTACAATGTATATTCCATGATAATAATGAAATTTCTGACAATGAAATGTTAGAAAGTTTAATAAATTATGAAACACAATAAAAAATGCTTAAAAAATAAAAAAAAAATAAAAAATAATCAACAAAACCAACAATCAATTAACATACAGCATTTGAAAAGTCTATCATTCATTTTTCATTGTAGTACGCTCCCCAGAACGCTTCCCGGTTCGCGTACCGGGCGCTAACCACGAAAAAAAACAAAATTTTTTTTTTTATTTTTTTTGCCCCGCGGGACCTCTTTAAAACCTCCACATTAAACCTAGGGGGTCAGCGAGGATCTACTATGCCCCCTTATAGTTATTTCCCCCTTTGTTTTGGCCTCCTCTTGTCTCTCGATCCTACCGAGAGACAAGATGGCGGCCGCTCCGGACTGTTTAGAATGTTGACAGACACCGGAGAGCCAATCAGCTTCGCTACGCGAAGTTCCGTTACGCGAAAAGTACGCGTACCGGGGCGCTGCCTGGTCCGCGCTTACAGATATATATCTTTTTTTGACCGTTAATTTCTCAAAATCCACTGCAGCACATATATTAAGACCTACAAAAGGCACATCGGGCTACCAGTCCCTACAATTTTGCAAAGTTTCGTGCAAATCCATTCAGCCGTTCGGGCTAAAAGTGAGGCTAACCGCCCTATGGAAAACTCAATGTTAAAAACACGTTTTGGGACCCCCCTTTTTTCTCGGCCCCCCCTGGACCAACTCCCCCCAAATTTCCAGGGGCTGCTCAGAAACAAAATGTTCCATTTTCCTGAAAATTTCAGCCAATTCCGTCCACAAACGCCAAAGTTATTAGACATAGAATTTTCAAAAATCCCATAGGGAAAAAATCCTAACTATATATACCTACTGGCGACCGCCAGTAGGTAATATATATATATTCACAGAAAAAACCATAGGTTATAGACCATATATAGTTAGGAATTAGCATTTACAAAACCTTGAAAATTCACTGAAAAAACCATAGGTTATAGACCATATATAGTTAGGAATTAGCATTTAAAAAACCTTTTTTTACTCACACAAAACCATTGAAATTCCATATATAGTTAGTTGTACTAACTATATATCGCGCACCCGCAATCCACTGCTGATCATGTCACATATTACATCATTCATGACATGGTCAGTGACATCACTGATGACATCACTGATGACATCTCAAATGACATCACTGATGACATCACTGATGACATCTCAAATGACATCACTGATGACATCACTGATGACAACATCCAGTGACTGTATGTTTCTGTAAAGTTAAAATATGTCTTACATATTGAAGAATGAGTGGATTTATAAGTGTCTGGATGAAGGATTTATTAGGTGCATGACTGACTGTATGAGTGACTGATTAAATGTGTCTCACTGAGTGCATGGGTTAGTGACTAAACTGTTTTAATTTGTGCATCATTATGTCTGTTGTTCTGTAAACTGCTGCATGTGTTGATCAGTAGCTATATGAGTAACTATATGTGCTATTGGTTGATTGCCTAAGTATTTGTATGGGAGACTGAGTGTGTGTGTGGGTGGCTGGGAGGTGTATAACTCTGTGCATAGATGTGTGAGCAGTTGATTCACTAGATGTATGGGTTCAAAAGTGCATGTGGAAACAGCTGTATGGGCGGTTGACTGTGTGCATGAGTGTATTGGTGAGTGAATGGATATCTAAGTGCTACATGTCAAAGTAAGTACATATGTAAAACACAGTACATGTGAGAGTTGACATATATAAATAACTATGCATAAGAGCCAGTGTATGTGTGAGTGGCTGTATGGATCATTGTGAACTTGTATCAGGGATTGTATAAGAGAGTAAATATGTGTTAGTATATGTTTGAATAAGTAAGGTGTGTATAACTGTATAGTTGAGGAAATGGAGGTGAGATTGATTCTTTGCATGACTGACTAGGTGTGTGAGTAACTCCATGGATGAGTGACAGTCTGTGAGTGTCTGTTTACACTGAGTGTATCTAAGATTTTATTAGAGTCTGAAGAGATTCATCGTATTATCACATGACTAATATCATCAGTGATGTCATCTGTGATGTCTTTTGAGATGTGATCAGTGATGTCATCAGTGATGTCATCGGTGATGTCATTTGAGATGTCATCAATGATGTCATCAGTGATGTCATCAGTGATATCATCAATGATGTCATTTAAGATGTCATCAGTGATGTCATCAGTGATGTCATTTGAGATGTCATCAGTGATGTCATCAGTGATGTCATTTGAGATGTCATCAGTGATGTCATCAGTGATGTCACTGACCATGTCATGAATGATGTAATATGTGACATGATCAGCAGTGGATTGCAGGTGCGCGATATATAGTTAGTACAACTAACTACATATGGAATTTCAATGGTTTTGTGTGAGTAAAAAAAAGGTTTTTTAAATGCTAATTCCTAACTATATATGGTCTATAACCTATGGTTTTTTCAGTGAATTTTCAAGGTTTTGTAAATGCTAATTCCCAACTATATATGGTCTATAACCTATGGTTTTTTCTGTGAATTTCAATGGTTTTTTAATAGCAAATATCAAAAGCTTTAAAATGTATTCTTCTTTAAATCAAAAAATATATTTTATATGTTTATTAATAAAAAAAAATTTATTATTATGTTTTGGTTCGCTCCCGGTCCGCGAACCGGGTAGCTTCCCGTTAGTTCAATTTGGAGCAGCGACTCGGTACGCGAACCGGTAAACGTTCCGTTCGTGCAACTGCCGCGTTCGAAATCAACATCGTGACGCGTCGCGGAAGCGCGACGTATCGCGTTGTCGCGTAATGCGTCTTATGACGCGCCGCGTTAGCGCACCCGGAAGTGCTCCGGTACGCGAACCGAGGCGCGAAGCGCACTCCCCGGAAGCGATCCGGGGCGCGGCCCGCAGCGCGTAACGTAAGCGTAACAGGTCATGTGACTTGTTAATAAAACTTTATTGGTTCATTTCACTTTTGGTTTCCTAATGATGTAAGGCTAGGTCATGTGACCTAAAAATAACAGTTTTCATTGGTTTAGAACTATTTTTTTTCCAAAATGATGAAAGCCCCCACCTTTTTTCTCACTCTGACTTTCAACTTTGTAAAAGGAAGACCTATTTTGCTTAGTAGAAAATGGCTTCAATAGTCGCTGCAGCTGGTGCACCCCCACCACCACCACCACCACCAAGGAAGAGAGGACCACCTCCACAGTTCCTTCCCAACACAGAGGAGGAAGAGGATGAAGAAGAGGAAGAGGAAGTACAAACAAGACAGTTTTTACGTGAGGAGCCCCGGATATCTCACCACAAAAATAGTTTTATTTGGCAGTTTTTTTCTTTTCCTCAAGGACAAAAAAAAGTGAATGCTCGCTATGTGACATGCCTCATATGCAAAGAAGATTTATCTAGAGGCACAAATAAAAAGTATAGTTTCGGCAACTATACTATGCACCGTCATATGCAGAGGTGGCATCCACTGAATTACAGCATGGCAGAGATGCGTGACCTCCAAGACAACCCACCAACTCCTGTGGCCAGTACATCGGCACAGGTAACTCTGTCGGGGCCAGAGGCACGGGAAACAGTGCCAAACATTCAAGAAAATTTTGTGCACATGAAGATAGTGTGTCTTTATTGTGGTAACTTACTCTCATGTGCAAATATGAGTATCAATTTGATAAACAGAGCATATGAAAACCACAAGTGCTCAAAACGCCCCAAAAAATAAAAAAAAAATTTGCTCCTGTTGAGCCCTTTCTAATGCCTGTTTTTCGTTGTTTCCCCCCCAAAAACCCCCAAAAAACATAAAATTGTTCAAAAAATACAAAAAAAACTAAAAATGTTCAGAAAAATAAAAAAAAATATAAAACAACAAAAACATTTAAAAAAAAAGTTCTTTTTAGAACTACCTCCCCTTTATAAAAAAATTGCTAGAATGTTTAGCACTCTGGCAACCTCTATTTCTTTTGGTTCGCTTCCCGGTTCGGTCCCCGGTACGCGAACCGGGAGCGAACCAAAATTTTTTTTAAAAAAAAAGAAGAGTAAGTATAAGGGAAGTAAACAGAGAGTAATGTTAAAAGAAAGACAGCTATAGGGACTAAACCAGAGATACTGTTTAATAGATCTATTTACCGAAGAAAAGATGGAAGAGGGTATAATTGTGAAAAACAAAATAGATAAGGAAGTGAAAGAAAAAAAGGAGAGTAGAAGAATAACAAAGAAGAGTTTCTTAGAGAATGTGAGTGAATGTTCAAAATAAGATTAAAACATGTGGAATAACAGAGAGAAAAAACAGAAAGCAGAAAAGAAGAAGTAACAGAAAAGGAATCATTGAAACAGCAAAGAAATGTAAATAACATAGGGGCATATTATCAACATAGGCAATAAAAGTTTCGCAGCTTTTGTTGGCAGAAATGTGTCGCTAAAGCCGCTTTTGTGGCAGAAAACTGCCGCTAAAGCCGCTTTTGCAGCAGTTTTCTGCCGATAAAAGCAGCAATAATTTTATTGGCTGTGTTCATAATATGCCCCTTAGTGTGCTTCAACTACACAGAGAAAGCATAATGAACAAGTAGTGAAAGAGTGATCAGTCAGAGACACTAAGAGTAATAGAGACGGAGTGAGTGAACAAGAGTGAGGAACTATGAGAAGAGAGGGACTGAGAAAAGGAGTGGAAGGAGTAGAGTAAGTAAGTAATAGAGAAAGGAATGAGGGAAGTAGCAAAGGCAGGAAAGTGAGGGTTAAAGAAATGAAGCAGTGGAACTAATAGTAGTTAAATGTGATAGGAATGTAACAAAAAGAGTACAAAACATTTACCTTATAATTGTCGTTAACTTAGTCACTTGTTATTTTTATACTTTCAATCTGTGAAAGAGAGAACAAACAGTTGAAAAATATTAAAACATGTATTTAAAAATTAGAAAAGACAAGGGAAAAGATTGAAGGACAAACAGTTTTTCAACAACTTTGACACTTACAGAAGCCTCTGCTTCTCCAGGCCCCCTACACAGTCCTAAAGATATACATTTTAAACTAACAGTATCTTGATGCAGATGAAGTGAGGCCTATCTTGGAACATGGTGCATCTTTTGCACTGCTGTTGTCTCACAAAAGTGACGCAATGGCAGCGCAAAAGAGGTGCACAATCATCATAAAACTGTTCCTAACATTTTAAATGATTATTTCAGGATGGCAATAAGGTGTGTCCTATCCAGACGTTTGTTTCAGGTGAGGCCTACTCAGGGTTGCAGATGAAATTTAGGCTTGTTGAAGAGTACAGAGGAGATAATACATGTGCAGGCCTACCAATAAAGTTCAGACCTCCTCTGTTTCCCTGGACAAGCCTAAACTTCATCTGCACAATGTGATTCGTAATGTTAGGAAACACAGGTAATGTATTTGAAAAACGTGCAATTTCTTTTGCTCATTTCACAATCACATCACTTGTGTTTCCTTTGGTTAGGTATCTCATTGTGCAGATGTAGTCCAGCATATGAAAGAGTACGCACTGCATGCAACAACTTTGACACTTACTGAAGCCTCAGCTTCTGCATGCCCCCTACACAGTACTAATTATATACATTTTAAAGTGACGGTATCTTGCTGGAAATGAACTGAGGCCTATCTTGCAACATGGTGCATCTTTTACACAAAAGTGACGGAACATCGGCACAAAAGAGGCACACAGCCTTCATAAAACTGCCCTTAACATTTTAAATGATTGTTTCTAGATGCTGATAAGGTGTAGCCTATCCACAGATTTCTTTCAGGTGAGTCCTACTCAGTTTTGCAGATGAAATTTAGCTTCTTGAAAAGTACAGAGGAGATAATACATGTGCAGGCCTACCAACGAAGTGAGTCATGTCCACTGCACTCTTGAACAAAGGCCAGACTTCCTCTATCTCTCTGGACAGGCCTAAACCTCATCTGCACAATGTGATTCGTAATGTTAGGAAACACAGGTAATGTAATTGAAAAATGTGGAGTTTCTTTTCCTCATTTCACAATCACATCACCTGTGTTTCCTTTGCTTAGGTATCTCATTGTGGAAATGTAGTCTATCATATGAAAGACTACGTAGAATGTGAGCACTGTATGCAACAACTTTGACACTTACAGAAGCCTCAGCTTCTTCATGTCTACTACACATTTCTAAATGTATATCATAAATACAAAAAGTACAGAATTATATAGACATGTTAAATGGTTTATTTTTGCTGTTCTCAGAATTTATCAAATTTCACTAAAAACAGTGACTTGAAGGTATTCATCATATAACAGCGGGGAAAAAAAAACACAATCAAAATGATTGTGTTTAAAAAACCCATGCAACATGACAAATCAGAAATCAGAACTCCTTAAAATTAACTTACTTTCCATGACGTCGAATGATGTCCTATGAACAGCTTACACTCTGTTGTGCTGCTATTATTTTCAGCCCGCCACTTTCTGAAAGAAAACCTCCATCGTTTTGAAAAATATGTTACATACAATAAATGACTTCTCGCTCTCTACCACACGTTTCCACAAGGCCAAATCGTGTAAGAGCCATTTATAACTCTTGGAATTCTTCTAAGCAAATCCCGTCACTTTGTATTTCCGCAACTTTGAGAAAGAAAACGTTCAAGATCACTTTCACAATCCTGGACTAGTAATATCTTACCCTTCTTGCTCACTCATGTTCCACATTTCCTATGACACTGATACTGCTTACTATGAAGCAGACTTACACTACCTCTATCACTACTACAATTATTTAATTCTCTACATCACTTTTAATCACAAAGCAATTTAAAACAGTAGATAAAATTATATCAACCCCTAGAATCATTATAGACCAGTTACCTACCCTAAATTCTCTTTTCTGAAAACAGAAAGTAAGAATATTTTTAAGTAAAAAGGCAACATTGTATCGTAGTCAAATAGGAATCATTTACGAAACAGCAGCTTTTTCTACATTTTCAATAAGCTGTGTAATAAGCGAATCTTGTCAAAGGACCATCATGTCATATAATAGCTGCAGTTAAAAATGTTCTTCCTAAAATAAACAACTGTGTAGCCACAACATTTGTAATTAAAGTTGAAGACTTACTTTCATCAGGTTTATATAGTTGGAATTTTAAAATGACATTATAACCAAAAGTTTGGTCAAATAATCTAGACAGCATTGCAGACTTACATTACCTCTACTCCATGTTTTTATTGGCTGCTTGAATTAGCTTATAAAAAGAAACAGTTTTTCTGAACTCATTCAAAGTGCAGCTATTTTTCCATGACGTCAAGTGTTATGGTAAGAACACCGTTTGCTTTGGGAAATACTCTGTTGTCCTTTAACTAATCCGTGCCCACCACTTTCTGTAAGAAAACCTTCTTTTTTTCCAGGAACTATTTAAAACTCAAAAATAACTTTTGACTCTGTACTACACTTATCCTCAAGGCCAAATTGTGTAGGAGCCATTAGAACCTCTTGAAATTCCTCAGAGCAAATCCTGAGATTCCTTCCCTAAAATTTTGGTTTTAAAAACACCAGGTAAGAATTTTTAAGGTCAAAAGGCAATTTTAAAAAAAAAGTTAAAACAGAATCATTGCAGAATGACCAGCCATTTCTAGACTTTAAATAAGCTGTGTAATGTCCTGATGTTATTGAAGGACATTCATGATATATAATTGCTGCAGTTACAAAAGTCCTTCCTGATATTGACAACTGTGAAGCCACAAAATTTTTAATCAAAGTTGTCAATTTTGTTCCATCAGGCCTACATCGTTGGAACATTAAAATAACATACTGGCCATATGTTCGTATAAATAATGTTGACAACATTTCAGACTTACATTGGCTACACTCCATGTTGTGATCAGCTGCTTTTACTAGCTTATTAAAGGACACTGATTTACTGTCTGGCAAAGTTAAATATATACATTTTTCTGAGTCTACACTAGTAGTACTTGATACCCTACAGTTCTTGCAGTCATGCTGCCATTGATAAGAAAGCCCAAACAGGTGATCTACATCTACACCTTCATCATGCAATACATCAAGCATATACATTAAAAACTCCTGACAATCTTGCTGAATTTTTTGAGAGAATTGTGTTTGACCTGAACATCTGTCTAACAGATTTCGAATTTCAGACACACTTTCTATTTTTGTTCTATCAGTGCTACATTTCTCTAACACAGAATTCAACAAACTGCAAAATCTCTGATCCGAATTGACCACAATCTCTTGTTTTAAAGTTTCTAGAGAAAACAAAACATTAACCACTACATTAGCATAGCAGTTGACACCAGAACTGTTTTCAAATTGAAAACCAACAACATCTTCAACAAAATCCTTTTCCTTTCTGCTTATAATTTCTGGTTCATCGACTTTTTGTCTTTTTGCTACAACCTCCCTACTATTGGTCACATTTCTGCGTTTCCGGCCTACCACACGTTTCTCAAACAAAGGATATTGAGGCAAATGTGGCACATACTCTCTTCTTAACCTATTGTATTCCTTAACACAGTCTAGATCCGCACAAATGTTTGTGACATCACACTCAATTTATTTATTTATTTATTTTGGACATTTTTAAAGCGCCTGGTTACGCGCACCGGCGTGTCCCCGCGCTGTGGTAAGTGAAAAGAAATGCAGCCCCACCCACCCTCAGGGAGATCTACCTACTGTATAGGTGAGTTTTAAGTCTTTTTCTGAACGTGGTCTCAGATAGCTCCAGTCTTAAGTCCAGAGGCAAGGCGTTCCAGTGCTTGTGAGCAAGGTACCTGAAGGACCTCCCTCCCATACGGGCCTTCCTTACTCTCGGAACCTTCAGTAACCCAGTACGGGAAGAACGGAGGTTGCGCGTAGGCTCGTACCAAGTCACCAGACCCTGTAGCGGAGCAGGGGCTTTACCGCTCAGAATGCGATGACAGGTGGAAAGAGCTTTGAACTCTACCCTTTCCTTAACAGGGAGCCAGTGTAGTGCCTGAAGCGCTGCTTTGGAGGGGGATTTCTTAGGGAGCCTCAAAACTAAGCGCGCAGCCGCATTTTGCAGCACCTGGAGGCGGTTCATGACCTTTCCAGTCGCCCCCAGATACAGCAAATTCCCGTAATCCAGGCGCGACGTGACCAGGGCATGCACCAGCGTCCTGCGAGCCACAATAGGGAGGAGATCTAACACCTTCCTTAAAGTTCTCAGGACGCCGAAGCAAACCCCTGCCACCCGGTCAATCTGAGACCTAAAGGCCAGATCCGCATCCAGCCACATTCCGAGATTCCTTGCCTCCTGACAGGGCACTGGAATCTCTCCCAAACAAGGTGGCCACCATGCCGACGACCAGGCAGACGGCCCTCCCCCCACCACGAGTACCTCGGTCTTGCTGCCGTTCAACTTCAGGCAGTTGGCGGACATCCAGGTAGCAAGTTCTTGCATGCAATCCCTGAAGTTGTCCGCCGCAAGACCGGGCACACGCGAGAGGGAGATGACCAGCTGCGTGTCGTCGGCATAGGACACCAAGCGCAAACCGAATCTTTCCACAATTGCCGCTAGAGGGGAGACATAGAGATTAAATAGGGTCGGGCTCAGGGACGAGCCCTGAGGCACGCCCTGGCCCAGCCCAATCTCTCTCGAGTAGCAGTCGCCCAGACGGACCCGAAAGCACCTGTCTGACAAGAACGATCGGATCCAACCAAGCGCAGCTCCTGATATCCCTCCTTCATTCAGACACTGTAGCAAGGTGGAATGTGCTACAGTGTCGAATGCGGCGCTAAGGTCCAGTAAGATCAAGGCCATAGTTTGGCCTTCATCCACACCCTGTCGCAAGGCTTCTACCGCCATGAGGAGGGCAGACTCCGTCGAGTGGCGGGGACGGAAACCAAACTGAGAGTCGTGGAGCAGGGAAGCCTCCTCCACAAACTTCATTAGTTGGAGATTCACGTTTTTTTCCGCAACCTTCGCCATGTAAGGCAAAAGAGAGATGGGGCAGAGATTTTCTAGTTTTTTTAAGCTGACATTAGCTTTTTTCTGCAGCGGAAGTACAATTGCTTGTTTCCAGGCAAGGGGTACAGTCTGCGTCTCAAACGAGGCATCTAGTAAATGGCGAATGTAGGGTTCTAGTGCCTGCAAGCTACCCATCAGCCTCTTAGGAGTAGTGGGGTCCCTCGGTAAACCAGATTTTATGGTCCCACAAATGCGGATAAGTTCCTCAATTGGTGGGGTAGAAAAAGTGGTTAGCCGCTGTTCCCCTCCAACCTTAGTGGTTTCCACAAGCTTGGGACTATTGCCAGCCTGATGAGAGAAGGTGGTATATATCGTCGCCACTTTGTTTGCAAAAAACTCTGCTATGCGGTCACAGCCCTCCGCCGAACAGAGCTCTTTGGGCACCACTGCAGGCTTTCCTACCGCAAGTGATTTGTAAATAGAAAATAGTTCTTTTGTGGAGTGTGCAGCTTCATCAATTCTATTGGCAAAGTATGTGGTCTTGGCCTTCCTAATAAGTCTGTGGTAGATACGCCTATTCGCAGTATACCCTGCGTTAGCATGAGCCGTGAGGGATGCTCTCCATAGTCTCTCCGCACGCTTGCATGCTACTTTGGCCGCCCGCACCTCCTCATTGTACCATGGTGCTGTCCTCTGAACGCGGCCCCCCTCCCTTACCATGCCGAGTGGGGCCACCAGGTCCAGGGCCTCTGTAATCCGCTGGGCCAGGTTGGTGTTAATTTCCTCCACTCCCACTCCCCCTGGGTTACCCTTCCTGGTAAGTGCCTGGTTGAATTTAGCTTGTGAGAAGGCCGCCCATCTGCGCCTGGGATGTTTATCAGCAGATGGTTCAGCCTGCCGCAATCCCTGCATATGGATTAAAAAGGGTACAAGATGATGATCCGACCATGGAATGGGTACAGGATCCTGGGCTTCCACTTGTTCCCAGTTTGAAAAAATTGGGTCCAAGAGGTGGCCCAGTTGGTGTGTGGAACTCTTAACCTTTTGCTCAAACTGAAATCCCGTCATCACTTGACAGAATTCCTTAGCCACCTTGTCAGTTGGGTCATCTATGTGTAAGTTAAGATCACCCAACCTCAGATATTTATCAGCTCGCAGTGCAGCCTCAGTGATGCCTTCAAGTAGGCTCTCAGTGAATCTCGCTGCCGTACCAGGAGGCCGATAGATCAGAAGGCCCTTCAAAGTACAGTTTCCATTGATCGAGATAGAGAAGGCGCCAGCCTCGCTATCCTCAAGTTTAATGTTTTCCAGATGACATTGGAGGCCCTGTTTGGCTACGATGGCTATTCCGCCACCTCTCCCTCGCACTCTATCTAGCCTCAACAGCGAATAACCCTCCGGAATGGCCTCAGTGATCTCCGGCATGGAGTCCTGGTCTAGCCACGTTTCCGTGAGGAAGACCAGGTCCCATTGCTTTCCACTGAGGAGGTGATGTATGTCTAGGCTGTGCCTGCGTAAAGAGCAAACATTCAGCAGGCCACAAACCAAGGCATGTTGATCACTAGTATCGACAACCCCCCGAAGAAAAACAAATTTACAGTGACTACAGCCCGCCCTATCTTCGGCCGTCATACTATGTAAGCATGGTCCTACGTGCCCACTGCGAAGGGTGACTAAGTCCTCTCGACTCCAGCATAAATGGCTAATGGAAGAGGCAGGCGGTATGGCCCTGGCCCGCGACCGGCCGCGGACGGGCGCAGACGGGCTTAACTTAGGCGCAACTTCGGCGCGCCTTCGTCGCGCCCGCTGCGCTCGTCCGCTGCGCTGCCTTGGACACATCCGCCTTATATCCCCCCCAGCGTCCCAACAACTAGAGCGCTGCAGAAGGAATACAGGAAGTAACTTGCTCGGACACTCCACGCCCTCTGCTCAAACGGTGCTAGCCACCGGCGTCAGAACGAGGCGGGAGGGAGGGGCGAGTCCAGTACTATGTGATAGGTTGCTGTGGCTGCCTGTCTGCGTCCCGAGTGCCTCAGCAGAGCAGAGTGCAAAATGCGGCCAGTCCTCAGGTAAATACAACAAAAGTGCAGCTAAGAGCAGCACGAGTATAGCGACCCGCTCTCATTCACACCAGTGACCAAATGAATAAAAAAGTATTTTTAAAATGAGCTCAAGCGCTATAACAGCATACCAGTTGTACTCACTCATACACCGGTAGCGCAATTAAAAGCGGTTAGGGACACTGCCACTGCCCACTTACCACGAGGAACTGCAAAAATTTGGTGCCTTATATCCCCTCCAGCGTCCCAACAACTAGAGCGCTGCAGAAGGAATACAGGAAGTAACTGGCTCGGACCCTCCACGCCCTCTGCTCAAACGGTGCTAGCCACCGGCGTCAGAACGAGGCGGGAGGGAGGGGCGAGTTCAGTACTATGTGATAGGTTGCTGTGGCTGCCTGTCTGCGTCCTGAGTGCCTCAGCAGAGCAGAGTGCAAAATGCGGCCAGTCCTCAGGTAAATACAACTAAAGTGCAGCTAAGAGCAGCGCGAGTATAGCGACCCGCTCTCATTCACACCAGTGGCCAAATGAATAAAAAGTATTTTTAAAATGAGCTCAACCGCTATAACAGCATACCAGTTGTACTCACTCATACGCCGGTAGCGCAATTAAAAGCGGTTAGGGACACTGCCACTGCCCACTTACCACGAGGAACTGCAAAAATGTGGTGCCTTATATCCCCCCCAGCGTCCCAACAACTAGAGCGCTGCAGAAGGAATACAGGAAGTAACTGGCTCGGACCCTCCACGCCCTCTGCTCAAACGGTGCTAGCCACCGGCGTCAGAACAAGGCGGGAGGGAGGGGCGAGTCCAGTACTATGCGATAGGTTGCTGTGGCTGCCTGTCTGCGTCCCGAGTGCCTCAGCAGAGCAGAGTGCAAAATGCGGCCAGTCCTCAGGTAAATACAACAAAAGTGCAGCTATGAGCAGCGCGAGTATAGCGACCCGCTCTCATTCACACCAGTGACCAAATGAATAAAAAGTATTTTTAAAATGAGCTCAAGCGCTATAACAGCATACCAGTTGTACTCACTCATACGCCGGTAGCGCAATTAAAAGCGGTTAGGGACACTGCCACTGCCCACTTACCACTCAATCAAGTACAATCCCGATAAAGTTCTGACTCGTGACAATGCCACATATGCCATACCCTCCTTGAACACAGAACTGCCAATATTTACCAATGCACTGTCTACACTTAAACCTTGCGATTTATGGATTGTCACCGCATATGCCAAGCAAACAGGAAACTGCTTACGGTGAACATATAAGTCTTTCACAAGCAAAAACCTAGCAGAGCAACGACCAATTAGCTGTACTTCGTCAATACCATCAAATTTAATTTTTAAAAATTCAATTTCATCCCTATTTCTGTATTTCACAAAATCAACAACATTACCCATTGATCCATTTACCAGACCTCTTTCAACATGTAAATTCCTTCTTAAAATTATACGGCAATTTAAGCACACATTCAGAGTCTTTTCAAAACCCGCAGTTTTAGATATACTCTTCTCTAATGAATCCAATTTTGATTTCAAATTCTCAGACAAAATAATTGTTGATCCCATATGCTCTACTCTGTCAATAGCTTCCAGTTTCACAATATCTTGGTTTTCTAAATACAACATTTTGTTGTTGAAGATGGCACATTCTGCAAGAGTTGGCATCAAACATATTCCAGATTTCTTCTCAGTAATTTTCTGAAAAATATTCTCAGGCACAACGTCTTGTTCTGGATACAAATTTGACAGTAATCGTGCATGTAAAGCTTCTTTCCCATGCTCGGTCACTTTTCCGATTCTAACATCTTGTAGAATATTCTTGTAATCTTCATCCTTCGCCTGACGCATATTTTCATGCAGTTCAGCATAATTGAAGTTTAACCATATATTAACGTTGCCAATGCTCCCTAGGCACTTCCTGGTATCTTCATGCGTGAGCATTTTGAACACAGGTTGTCCTTTCACTGGTGTCAGCTGCAGAAGATCACCGAAAACAATGATGTGTTTGCCACCAAATAACACATCATACTCTGTTTTGAGAACTTCTTGCATTCTCAAATGCACAAAGGCAAGCATGACATTGGAAACCATGCTTACTTCGTCAATGATAAGAAGTTTCATTTTCTTCAAGACTCTTGAAACTTCACAACAAGCATCTCCAGATAACTTGTGGTATTGTAATTTGTTATCATGCTCCACTGGCAGCATCAGTAGACGATGCAAAGTAATACCTTTAATGTTATGTGCTGCCAGTCCAGTTGGAGCGGTGACAACACAAGACAGCGATGACTCAGTCCTTTTCTGCAAATAACATGAAACTGCTTTAATGAGGAAACTTTTTCCAGTTCCCGCTTCTCCACTCATGTACAGTCGGACAGGTTTCAATGACGTACATGAGCACTCTTTCTTCTCATGACTTAATCCATGATCAATTTGGTTGGTAACTTCGTCATATATTTTCCTCTGCTCAACGTTGAGTTTTCTTTCCAAGTCTTCTAAGTTAACCGCATCCTCCTGAGCATGTGCCATTGCTCTTTCCACTTCAATCATGGCAGTGGCAGCTTCATTTTCGATAACTGGTCCTCCTAGTGGATCCTGACTCAATGAAACAGAACTCTGACTGTCCTGAGAACTGTCTCTAGCAATCTCGGCTGCAATCGTTGCTTCCTGCTCGATTTCCGCATTCAACATTTCTAGATATTTGAGAAAAACAGGACATTCTATGGTCACCTTGGCGGCATTGAAAGAGTCTTCGTAACAGAGGAAATCTCCAAGCAGTTCCTCTTCTGCACGCCAAGGCTTGAAAAGTTGCAAAAGTGCTAAATAGAAAAACTCTTTTTTTTCAGGAGATTCGCCACTCAATTTTCGATGGTTTACCAAGTGGCATTTTCTTTGCTTGACGAGACATCCCTCACTTCCAATTACAGCATACACTCCTTTATCAATATCTTCTTTGATGTTCCTCTTGAATATGTAATTTTGTAGAACCTCATACAGACAAACATTCTCGAGGTGTCTGCTTTTATTTGGATAATATGTATCCAACATGTTGGTCTTCAAAATATCAGTACTGTTTGGCTCCTTTTCCGCCAAATACTCAATTTCCCGCACAGGTTTCAGAACTCGATTACGCGTTGCAGCAAGACCAAGACTCGCCCAAACGATACTCCTGGATTTGGCATAGAGACTTGCTGAAGACAACCGGTCAGAACATTCGTAAGCTCCGATTTCTCGATGTGACAACATCTTCAGACTGAAACTGTACAACTTCTTACTGAGGCTCTTTTCATGGGAAATGTCCTCCCACATATCCTTCAATTCTGTCTTTTCTTTTTTGGTGATGTAAGATGTCACATACCGAGCCACAGCCATACATTTATCAGCCACGAACTGTATATCCATGTTAGCATTCCACATGGACAAAATCACTGGGTTGTAGTCGTTGATATACTTGGACTCTTCGTTCCTTTTCAAATTGTATGTGTTTTTAGGTGTTTTCTTCATCACATTATGTCGCAGCGAAGACATCAAACTGTTCACTCTTCCTTTAGAAATCACCGGTCGTGGAAAGGCGAAACGGCATTTGGTGTAGAACTTGTCCTTGTTTCTGAATTTACGACGACAGTACTTTCCGCAACGATGGCTTTGGAAGCGTAGAACTTGTTCTCTTAGGCTTTTGTCCTCCTTTGCATTTGGAACAGCACATGTAGAATACTGTTCTATGAAACTCATCACTAAGTCTTCTGGATCTGTTCCAAATTTAGGTGCATCCTTGATCCACAGCAATATATGTATATGAGGAGCACCTCTTGCTTGGTACTCCTTTCTCCAGAAGAAATCCAACACCTCTCCAAGAGGTGGATTTCTCTTGTTCATGATGAAAGACATCATAGCTTCAAATCTATGCTTGAAGTACCTGCATACATTCACTGGATCCAAAGAGCACAGTTCTCCGGGTGTCTTGAATTCGATATTTTTAATGTTTCCATTTGCCTCTCGTAGAAATTCAAGTAAGTCTTCCCAGCCATACTCGGCACAGCTGAGAGTGAGGAACCATGTGGGAGTTCCTAAGTTCTTCAGCATACATTTTAAATCACCATGACGACGGTACCAGTACTCATTAGTACCACGCTGACACGCCATGAGATTAATCAGGTGAGAATCCAAAATACTGGCTTGCACATTGACTTTATCCATAAAGTCACTTGCCGAGATATTTTGCAGCTGTACACCACTTTTCAAGATGTGGTTCACTGCATATGACAGTCCAGACAGATCGCTTTCAAACAGGAGATGAAACAAATAGGGAATGCATTGTCGAAACCTAGGATCTTCTGCATACAATCGTAAAGTCCGGTATTCAGAAGCAGGAATTTGATGAGTTCGCTCATCATATCTTCCTCCTTGACCTGTTGGAAATAGCTGTGGGAAACACCGACCTTCCAAACTTTCCTCCCAAACACTAATGGGACTCCCTTTGGCATGTTTCATTTGAAACAACTCAATAGCATTCCCCATGACTTCCTTGGAATGCAAAGGATGAACACTATAATGTTCATATATTTATTCACTTTTAGAGGGTTCTACTTTCTCAATTTGACCAGCACACAAATCGCTATCCTCTTCTTCACTTACTTCCTCTTCTGCAACATATACATTCTTATAATACTTATTGTTTTTTTTCAAATACAATGTTGCCTTTTTGACTTTCCTAACATCCACTAAATCTTGCCATATTTTCTTACTCTTTGTCGGAACCCCATTAACTAAGATAACCAGAGGTTCGTCTTCCACTTTTTCTACTCTAATTGTATTAATGTTTTTCTTCAAATCTAGAGGCAAATAAACAACTCTTCCCTTTAATCCTCTCTGTAAATCTGATGGAGGCAATTTCCCTGTCTTTGGCTCCATTCTTACAATAGCCTGAAAGGGATGGATACTTTGAATCAAAATAGATTCATAAGTATTTAAATCCTTCAATTCAGAAGGAATCGCAACCAATTCCAGATTATTATGAACCGCTCTAGCAGGCATCTGGTTTTGATTTAATTTGTTACAACAATAAGTACACACACGTTGATCCAATCCCAAATCAAAACAATTTTCTACCATCAAGTATGTTGCAAAATCCTTCCATTCACTATTATTTTCCCTTTCACTTTTTGCATATAAATCCACTAACTTAGTCTGATTCTTATAATAAGTGCGTCGACAACACACACAAGTGAAATTAGGCCTCTCACTTGATTTCACCTGAAACGTGGCAATTTCCTTCTGAAAATTATCTGTACTGGAAACCTGTACACTATCTTCCAAATTACCCTCTTCTTCTGGGTCAATTTCAACATTCTCCTCTTTACTTCCAAAGTAACAAAACTCAATTTCTTCACAAATATTCTTCACATCTATTTCAGAACCATGCAAAAGAGCAGTGCATAATTGTTTAAGCATAACTGCTGGACTCTTAGCATAATACAACATTCTAACTAATTTCCTCACTTTATTATGATGCACTGCTAGCATCCTGAAATGATGAAAAACACTCTGGCATACTCTCCTGGAAAGACAAGCCAGTGAATAACCATGCAAACCTGTCACTTCTCTCACTCTGCAAGGATCTAATTCTTGCAACAACTTCATTTTCTGCTTCAAACTTTTCTTATTAAATGTCCGTACAAAATCACAAAGCAAATTGATGGAATCCTGTCGCACACTGCAAATACTACTACACTTCCAGGTGTACACAGGTCCCTTAGGACGTCTTCCTAAAACCTCATTACCTAACACCTCTTCTGCCTCTGTTGTCACAAGTTTTTCTTTTTCAACTGGACAACCATCTTTCACCTCATAAGCTCGACCACTGATGTCAACTGCATGCACCAAATCATTATCCTGGAAATAACTCTCCTCATTAAAAAATGCCTCACAACTTGAACTATGCATCCATTCTCCTGAAAAAACTTCACAAAAATTACTACGATTAACTGTTCTCTTCCATCTACTATTTCTTTTGAAATCATAAATTGCCTTGTTTAGCTTCCTAATTCTATTGATTATCAAAATAACTAACTTTCGCTTAATTTCAAATGCCTGATCAATAACTTTCTCAATTTTTTTTTCTCTTATAAAAAACGACTTTCTGCTGACCTTTCTTGATATTTTTTAACAAATTGCCAATGATCCTGTTGCGGAACATTCGTCTACGAATGTCCCTAAACTGATTTTTCCTTCTACTACCATGCACAGAGTTATCTCCTGCTCTAGCAGTAACATTTTTGATTGGCCTTCCCTTTCCGTTTAAATTGCTTCTCTTTTTCTGGACTAAAACATTTTCTGTAGTACTACTTTTTTTTCTACAAATATTTCTTATGAATGATTTCTTTATCTTACCCGGACCTTTCTTGGTGACTTGACGAGTTTTTATTGTAGAGGTCTGCTGCAATAATTTTTTAAGCTGCTGTCTTTGATGTTTGGTAGCCTTTCGCCTTCTGTCATTCGAAGGCATTCTTTAATTTTGAAATGATCTGCAGTTGAATCTGTGGTAAAATATAATAAAAAATGTTATTGACCACTATTAGCAAACAGTAAATCAATAACAGTCATCAAAAATTTAACACACTACTTGTCATTTTTAGTGCATTGGCAAATTTAGTATTCACAATAGTAGCAAAGAAATTGAATGCTTCTACATTTGACCTGTGCTGTTTTATATGTGAATCTGAACTAATTTTATGAGCATTTTTGAATATTTTATTAAAGACACTACACACAACCTATTTTTGAACTTTTGTTTAATTTTAAATGAAACGGTTTACATTTTTATTTTTCATTTTTCATTTCCAGTAACTTTTAAAAATAAATGTTTATAGTTCCATAGGCTCAAGCAGGTCAGCTTCCCACCCTATGTCATACAATTCTGACTAATCGGCATCCTCATCATGTTCTTCATCATCCTCAGGATTTAAATCATCCAAGGGATCTACTTCCACTGACGTTTCAATCACAATTTCAATGATAATATCGAGATGAACGGATTGCTCATTATCACTCATGGTTGATGTTGTCGTTATCTTTAAAGAAAGAGAACAACAATGAGATGTTGCAGAGTAAGAGATAAATCTCAGAGACTATAATATTAAAATTGTTTAACAAGAGTAACATTTTGCAATTATTATTTAGCCATGTCCAGCGATGCTGAGGAGGTGAGGCCTATGTCCAAGTTTTCAGTGAACAGGACTCATCTCTTCTTAACCTTCGATAAGCCTCACCAACTCTTTTTACCCTGCTCATACTTAAATGTAAAGGGGCAGATTTATGTTAACTGGCACATCCCCGGGGATGCACCAGTTAACGTGCACCGCTGCTCTGCCACCCATGATGTGCCGCATTTACAATGTGGAGCACCATTGAGCAAAAACAGCACAGATGCGTCACACATCTGTGCCGCAAAAGCAGCACATTGCAGGAATCACGTCGTAAGCACGACATGTCTACTGCAATGCACAGGAGGAAGCCTCACATTGCATGGTGCATCACTCCTTATGCCTGTTTCAAACAGGCGTAAGGATTTGATTCAGCAATGCTATAAAGCTGTCTCAGTGAAATCTTCTAAATTTCACTGTGTTAGTTTTACAGGGCTTTCATGCAAATGAATGCCCACCCTGCAACAAAACACCTATATGAAACCTGACGCAGGTTTCATGTGGCACAGGACTTTACAGCATGACACATCTGCCTAGATGCATCAAGTTGTAAATATGTCACAACATAGCAAATCTTTTGCACCGCCGCTGCGTCACAAAAGTGACGCACAGTGGCGCAAAAGAGGCACACACCTATCATAAATCTGTCCCTAACATTTTAAATGATTGATTTAGGATGACGATAAGGTGTGGCCTATCAAGAGGTTTGTTTGAGGTGAGGCCTACTCAGGGTTGCAGATGAAATGTACGCTTGTTGAAGAGTACAGAGGAGATAATACATGTGAAGGCCTACCAATGAAGTAAGTCATGTCCACTTCACTCTTGAACAAAGGCCAGACCTCTTCTGTGTCCGTGGACAGGCCTAAACCTCATCTGCTCAATGTCATTCGTAAACTTAGGAAACACAGGTGATGTAATTGAAAAATGTGGAGTTTCTTTTCCTCATTTCACAATCACATCACCTGTGTTTCCTTTACTTAGGTATCTCATAGTGCAGATGGAGTCTAGCATATCAAAGAGTACACAGAAGTTCAGCAGTGTATACAACAATTTTGACATTTACAGAAGATTCAGCTTCTTATCTTGTTGGAGATGAAGTGAGGCCTGTCTTGCAACATGGTGCATCTTTTGCATCACTGCTGCATCGGTTTCATATGGCACGGGACTTTACAGCATGACACATCTGCCTAGATGCATCAAGTTGTAAATATGTCACCACATAGCAAATCTTTTGCACCGCAGCTGCGTCACAAAAGTGACGCACAGTGACGCAAAAGAGGCACACACCTATCATAAATCTGTCCCTAACATTTTAAATGATTGATTCAGGATGACGATAAGGTGTGGCCTATCCAGAGGTTTGTTTAAGGTAAGGCCTACTCAGGGTTGCAGATGAAATTTACACTTGTTGAAGAGTACAGAGGAGATAATACATGTCAAGGCCTACCAATGAAGTAAGTCATGTCCACTTCACTCTTGAACAAAGGCCAGACCTCTTCTGTGTCCGTGGACAGGCCTAAACCTCATCTGCACACTGTCATTCGTAAACTTAGGAAACACAGGTGATGTAATTGAAAAATGTGGAGTTTCTTTTCCTCATTTCACAATCACATCACCTGTGTTTCCTTTGCTTAGGTATCTCATAGTGCAGATGGAGTCTAGCATATCAAAGAGTACACAGAAGTTCAGCAGTGTATACAACAATTTTGACATTTACAGAAGATTCAGCTTCTTATCTTGTTGGAGATGAAGTGAGGCCTGTCTTGCAACATGGTGCATCTTTTGCATCACTGCTGCATCGGTTTCATGTGGCACGGGACTTTACAGCATGACACATCTGCCTAGATGCATCAAGTTGTAAATATGTCACCATATAGCAAATCTTTTGCACCGCCGCTGCGTCACAAAAGTGACGCACAGTGACGCAAAAGAGGCACACACCTATCATAAATCTGTCCCTAACATTTTAAATGATTGATTCAGGATGACGATAAGGTGTGGCCTATCCAGAGGTTTTTTTAAGGTGAGGCCTACTCAGGGTTGCAGATGAAATTTACGCTTGTTGAAGAGTACAGAGGAGATAATACATGTGAAGGCCTACCAATGAAGTAAGTCATGTCCACTTCACTCTTGAACAAAGGCCAGACCTCTTCTGTGTCCGTGGACAGGCCTAAACCTCATCTGCACAATGTCATTCGTAAACTTAGGAAACACAGGTGATGTAATTGAAAAATGTGGAGTTTCTTTTCCTCATTTCACAATCACATCACCTGTGTTTCCTTTGCTTAGGTATCTTATAGTTCAGATGGAGTCTAGCATATCAAAGAGTACACAGAAGTTCAGCAGTGTATACAACAATTTTGACATTTACAGAAGATTAAGCTTCTTATCTTGTTGGAGATGAAGTGAGGCCTGTCTTGCAACATGGTGCATCTTTTGCATCACTGCTGCATCGGTTTCATATGGCACGGGACTTTACAGCATGACACATCTGCCTAGATGCATCAAGTTGTAAATATGTCACCACATAGCAAATCTTTTGCACCGCAGCTGCGTCACAAAAGTGATGCACAGTGACGCAAAAGAGGCACACACCTATCATAAATCTGTCCCTAACATTTTAAATGATTGATTCAGGATGACGATAAGGTGTGGCCTATCCAGAGGTTTGTTTAAGGTAAGGCCTACTCAGGGTTGCAGATGAAATTTACGCTTGTTGAAGAGTACAGAGGAGATAATACATGTCAAGGCCTACCAATGAAGTAAGTCATGTCCACTTCACTCTTGAACAAAGGCCAGACCTCTTCTGTGTCCGTGGACAGGCCTAAACCTCATCTGCACACTGTCATTCGTAAACTTAGGAAACACAGGTGATGTAATTGAAAAATGTGGAGTTTCTTTTCCTCATTTCACAATCACATCACCTGTGTTTCCTTTGCTTAGGTATCTCATAGTGCAGATGGAGTCTAGCATATCAAAGAGTACACAGAAGTTCAGCAGTGTATACAACAATTTTGACATTTACAGAAAATTCAGCTTCTTATCTTGTTGGAGATGAAGTGAGGCCTGTCTTGCAACATGGTGCATCTTTTGCATCACTGCTGCATCGGTTTCATGTGGCACGGGACTTTACAGCATGACACATCTGCCTAGATGCATCAAGTTGTAAATATGTCACCACATAGCAAATCTTTTGCACCGCCGCTGCGTCACAAAAGTGACGCACAGTGACGCAAAAGAGGCACACACCTATCATAAATCTGTCCCTAACATTTTAAATGATTGATTCAGGATGACGATAAGGTGTGGCCTATCCAGAGGTTTGTTTAAGGTGAGGCCTACTCAGGGTTGCAGATGAAATTTACGCTTGTTGAAGAGTACAGAGGAGATAATACATGTGAAGGCCTACCAATGAAGTAAGTCATGTCCACTTCACTCTTGAACAAAGGCCAGACCTCGTCTGTGTCCGTGGACAGGCCTAAACCTCATCTGCACAATGTCATTCGTAAACTTAGGAAACACAGGTGATGTAATTGAAAAATGTGGAGTTTCTTTTCCTCATTTCACAATCACATCACCTGTGTTTCCTTTGCTTAGGTATCTCATAGTGCAGATGGAGCCTAGCATATCAAAGAGTACACAGAAGTTCAGCAGTGTATACAACAATTTTGACATTTACAGAAGATTCAGCTTCTTATCTTGTTGGAGATGAAGTGAGGCCTGTCTTGCAACATGGTGCATCTTTTGCATCACTGCTGCATCGGTTTCATGTGGCACGGGACTTTACAGCATGACACATCTGCCTAGATGCATCAAGTTGTAAATATGTCACCACATAGCAAATCTTTTGCACCGCCGCTGAGTCACAAAAGTGACGCACAGTGACGCAAAAGAGACACACACCTATCATAAATCTGTCCCTAACATTTTAAATGATTGATTCAGGATGACGATAAGGTGTGGCCTATCCAGAGGTTTGTTTAAGGTGAGGCCTACTCAGGGTTGCAGATGAAATTTACGCTTGTTGAAGAGTACAGAGGAGATAATACATGTGAAGGCCTACCAATGAAGTAAGTCATGTCCACTTCACTCTTGAACAAAGGCCAGACCTCTTCTGTGTCCGTGGACAGGCCTAAACCTCATCTGCACAATGTCATTCGTAAACTTAGGAAACACAGGTGATGTAATTGAAAAATGTGGAGTTTCTTTTCCTCATTTCACAATCACATCACCTGTGTTTCCTTTGCTTAGGTATCTCATAGTGCAGATGGAGTCTAGCATATCAAAGAGTACACAGAAGTTCAGCAGTGTATGCAACAATTTTGACATTTACAGAAGATTCAGCTTCTTATCTTGTTGGAGATGAAGTGAGGCCTGTCTTGCAACATGGTGCATCTTTTGCATCACTGCTGCATCGGTTTCATGTGGCACGGGACTTTACAGCATGACACATCTGCCTAGATGCATCAAGTTGTAAATATGTCACCACATAGCAAATCTTTTGCACCGCCGCTGCGTCACAAAAGTGACGCACAGTGACGCAAAAGAGGCATACACCTATCATAAATCTGTCCCTAACATTTTAAATGATTGATTCAGGATGACGATAAGGTGTGGCCTATCCAGAGGTTTGTTTAAGGTGAGGCCTACTCAGGGTTGCAGATGAAATTTACGCTTGTTGAAGAGTACAGAGGAGATAATACATGTGAAGGCCTACCAATGAAGTAAGTCATGTCCACTTCACTCTTGAACAAAGGCCAGACCTCTTCTGTGTCCGTGGACAGGCCTAAACCTCATCTGCACAATGTCATTCGTAAACTTAGGAAACACAGGTGATGTAATTGAAAAATGTGGAATTTCTTTTTCTCAGTTCACAATCACATCACCTGTCTTTCCTTTGCTTACGTATCTCATTGTGCAGATGGAGTGTAGCATATCAAAGACTACGCAGAAGGTGAGAACTGTATGGAACATGGCTATGTAAGTCAAATAATCAAAATCTAAATTTGCCAAGCACACATGGGGGTGTATTTACAAGGACCTTCCACCACGGGGAAATGTCTTTAATTAAAATGGGAAAAATAACATCAAAGGGACTCAAATGCCTTTTAAATATACCCCAAGCAACCTATGAAACTCTAGCACTACATATCAAGAAACCTAATTGATTTCAAAAATTGTTTTTAAACACATCATCTAAATCAATTATATACCTACATTCAAGGGGAAATGACTTAAAATGGCCTAAGACACATGAAAGGTTTTTTCTAAGGCCCTTGCAACATTTTTGGGTCACTTTTAACATGGCTATGTTAGTCAAAGAATTAAAATCTAAATTTGCCAAGCACAGATGGGGGTATATTTACAAGGACCTTGCACCACGGGGAAAGGTCTTAAATTAAAATGGGAAAAATTACATCAAAGGAACTCAAAAGCCTTGAAAATGTGCCCCAAGCAACCTATGAAACTCTAGCAGTACATATCAAGAAACCTAATTGATTTCAAAAAACGTTTTTAAACACATCTTGTAAAGCAATTATATTCATACATTCATGGGGAAGTGAGTTAAAATACCCTAAGACACATGAAAGCATTTTTGTAAGACCCTTGCTCCATTTTTGGATCACTTTTAACATAGCTATGTAAGTCAAATAATCAAGATCTAAATTTGCCAAGCACAGATGGGGGCGTATTTACAAGGACCTTGCACCACGGGGAAAGGTCTTAAATTAAAATGGGAAAAATAACATCAGAGAGACTCAAAGGCCTTATAAATATGCCCCAAGCAACCTATGAAGCTCTAGCAGTACATATCAAGAAACCTAATTGTTTTCAAAAATCGTTTTTAAACACATCATCTAAATCAATTATATACCTACATTCAAGGGGAAATGACTTAAAATGGCCTAAGACACATGAAAGCGTTATTTTAAGGCCCTTGCAACATTTTTGGGTCACTTTTACCATGGCTATGTTAGTCAAAGAATTAAAATCTAAATTTGCCAAGCACAGATGGGAGCATATTTACAAGGACCTTGCACCACGGGGAAAGGTCTTAAATTAAAATGGGAAAAATTACATCAAAGGAACTCAAAAGCCTTGAAAATATGCCCCAAGCAACCTATGAAACTCTAGCAGTACATATCAAGAAACCTAATTGATTTCAAAAAACTTTTTTAAACACATCTTGTAAAGAAATTATATTCATACATTCATGGGGAAGTGAGTTAAAATACCCTAAGACACATGAAAGCATTTTTGTAAGACCCTTGCACTATTTTTGCGTCACTTTTAACATGGCTATGTAACACAAAGAAACAAAATCTATTTGTAAAACACTTGACACAAAGCAACATTTTAAATACACAACTTTCTTCATAATTTTCTCCCTAAACCATACTATTCTCTATCTAAATTAAATGAATCTTTTCTCACCTTAGCAAATACTTTATGAGTTTCAAAACAGTCTCAGAAACACACCAATTTGTCTTTAGCAGAGCAAAAGGTATGCACTCCAGAGTCTGCAGCCATAAAAAGCACAGAAAAGCTGTAATTCATCACACATATCTCTCATGTCACCCAATCAAAACTCTTCCCTCACTTTTTTCAAATCAACACCCTTCCCCCCTGTGCCCTTTCTGCCTTTTTTGCATAGCAACCACCTCCTGAAAGACCTTTGATGTTTGCAAGTTCACACAACAATGTTTCAATTGAACTCTGAACTCTCAGTACACCTGCATATCCAGTTCAATCTTTCATAAAATGATTTTTTCTTGACCATTGAAATTACATCTTTCAAAGAACTCATCCATGCACCCTAACTTTCTGTTTTCAGCAATCAAAATCCACCAATCACTGCTACTGCTTCATTAACACAGAAACTCCACAGTTTTTTTCATTTTAAACTCTTATTTTTTCAACTGTCATTTCATTGCCACACTTCATCTGACTGCAGCAGAACCTCCTCTCACCATGTTTTCTGTCTGGATTGTTGGACATAGTTACATCTACTGGGCTCAAAGGTATACTGATAACAGAAATTTACCTAACCTCAATTTACAAAATGTGGAAATTAAGTGGATTAGCCACAGAGGATTAAAATGTCACCAATTGATACCATTGGTGAAAACCTTTATGCATTTGCCAAAACCTGACCTGTTAATTGTGCACTGTGGAGGAAATGACTTGGGCACTTTGACTGGGGTAGGTCTGGAAATGCTTTTAAAGGACACCTTTGACCAATTGATGGCACTTTTTCCTCAAACTGCCTTGGTATATTCAAATATATGCCAAAGACAGAAATGGAGGTGGTCGAACCAATTTTGTCCACAAATTGAGAAATCGAGGAAGCATGTAAATAAGTCTGTTTCAGCTTACATGAGAGACCATGGAATGGGCTCCATGTACAACAATAACTTGCGTTACTACATGCAAGATATCTACAGAGCAGATGGAGTTCACTTCTCAGATGAGGGGAACAGAATTTTCATCTTGAATTTAAGACTGTGCATTGGTACCTACTTGTAGGTACCTAAATCAGCCACAGGACCCAAAAGCTCTTTTCAGAGCTACCCTACATCTGATCACTCACAATTATTATTTTACTCTAACTTTTTTCACTAATTTTCACCAAAGTATGCTCCCCGGAGCGCTACCCGGTACGCGCACCGGACGCTAACCACGCGAAAAATTTTAAAAAAAGTTTTTTTTTCGCACATATGGGCCTCCTCAACCACCCTCAGAAAACCTAGGGGGTCAGGATACGTGCACCTTGCCCCCTTCTACCCATTCTGATCATTATTTACTTCATTATGATGACGGTCAAATGTGGGAAGTTATGTTCACTCAACAAGAGGACATATCGGACAGTCAAATGTTAGACGTTCTATTAAATTTTGAAAAAGAATCAGAAAAATAAAATTATATTTAATATTAAAAAATTGTTTGAGTCTTTAATCATTTTTATATGTAATTCATAAACTAGTACCAAATTGATTATATTGTAAAGTCAGACTTATAGTATACTGTGCACAATTCCAAAAATACATTTATATTTAATAATCATTAATACTGCTACTTAAATAAATAAATTTAAAAAAAACAACAAAAAGAACAATCAATAAACATACAATATTTCAAAATATCATAGTCTATCATTCTTTTTTCCTTATAGTACGCTCCCTGGACCGCTTCCTGGTGCGCGTACCGGGTGCTCCCCACGCAAAAAAAACAAAAAAAAATATTTTTTTTTTTTGCCCCGCGGGGCCCTTTTAAAGCCTCCACATCAAACCTAGGGGGTCAGGGAGGATCTACTATGCCCCCTTATGGTCATTTCCCCCTTTGTTTTGGCCTCCTCTTGTCTCTCGATCCTACCGAGAGACAAGATGGCGGCCTCTCCGGACTGTTTAGAATGTTGACAGACACCAGAGAGCCAATCAGCTTCGCTTCACGAAGTTCCGTTACGCGTCAGGTACGCGAACCGGGGCGCTGCCCGGAGCGCGCTTACAGATATATATATTTTTTTGAAGGTTAATTTATCAAAATCCACTGGAGCACATATATTGAGACCTAGCAAAGGCACATCGGGCTACCAGTCCCTACAATTTTGCCAAGTTTCGTGCAAATCCATTCAGCCGTTCGGGCTAAAAGTGAGGCCAACCGCCCTATGGAAATTAACATGGGAAAAACGCGTTTTGGGACCCCCCTTTTGTCTCGGCCCCCCCTTGACGAACCCCCCCAAATTTTCAGTGGCTGCTCAGAAACAAAATGTTCAATTTTCCTGAAAATTTCAGCCAATTCCGTCCACAAACGCCAAAGTTATTAGACATAGAATTTTCAAAAATCCCATAGAGAAAAAATCCTAACTATATATACCTACTGGCGACCGCCAGTAGGTATATATATATATTAAAATTTCAGCCAATTCCGTCCACAAACGCCAAAGTTATTAGACATAGAATTTTCAAAAATCCCATAGGGAAAAAATCCTAACTATATATACCTACTGGCGACCGCCAGTAGGTATATGTATATATATATATATTACCTACTGGCGGTCGCCAGTAGGTATATATAGTTAGGATTTTTTCCCTATGGGATTTTTGAAAATTCTATGTCTAATAACTTTGGCGTTTGTGGACGGAATTGGCTGAAATTTTCTGGAAAATGGAACATTTTGTTTCTGAGCAGCCCCTGGAAATTTGGGGGGGGTTCGTCCAGGGGGGGGTCGAGAAAAAAGGGGGGTCCCAAAACGTGTTTTTAACATTGAGTTTTCCATAGGGCGGTTGGCCTCACTTTTAGCCCGAACGGCTGAATGGATTTGCATGAAACTTGGCAAAATTGTAGGGACTGGTAGCCCGATGTGCCTTTTGTAGGTCTCAATATATGTGCTCCAGTGGATTTTGAGAAATTAACGTTTAAAAAAAGATATATATCTGTAAGCGCGCTCCGGGCTGCGCTCCGGTCCGCGGACCTTAAGCGTACCGGAACTTCGCGTAGCTAAGCTGATTGGCTCTCCGGTGTCTGTCAACATTCTAAACAGTCCGGAGCGGCCGCCATCTTGTCTCTCGGTAGGATTGAGAGACAAGAGGAGGCCAAAACAAAGGGGGAAATAACCATAAGGGGGCATACTAGATCCTCCCTGACCCCCTAGGTTTAATGTGGAGGTTTTAAAAGGGCCCCGCGGGGCAAAAAAAACAAAAACATTTTTTTGTTTTTTTTGCGTGGGGAGCGCCCGGTCCGCGAACCGGGAAGCGTTCTGGGCAGCGTACTGCAATGAAAAATGAATGATAGACTTTTCAAATGCTGTATGTTAATTGATTGTTGGTTTTGTTGATTATTTTTTATTTTCTTTATTTTTTAAGCATTTTTTTTTATTGTGATTGTGTTTCATAATTTATTAAACTTTATAACATTTCATTGTCAGAAATTTCATAATTATCATTGAATATACATTGTAGTCTCTGAGGGTGTAAAATGTCCTCATTTTCAAGGAGGTTATCTACTGCTTGTACACATTGCAGTAGTTCTTTGTCTAAAGTTTCATCGAAAAATTCAATATCATTTTCATCATTGATTTCTTGGCTGCTCTCTTGCAGGACAATTTGAAATTCAACTTTCTGTTCGCCTTCCATTTTGCCTGAAATTTAGATTAAAAAAATATATATTAGTAGAGATAGGGCACTGTTGGGATTAATTTTGGGCAGTGTATAGTATCAGAGTGGAAGTAGGAATATAAAAAAGTGTATGTGATTTAACGTAAGTAAATTCATAATTATACAAGAGAAGCCTAACTCCAGAAAAAGTTTACCATATTAACTTATAGTGCACAATATACTTCAGTTTTAAAAATAAAAACTTACCTTTAGAAAGAAGTTGAAGGAATTAGTGAAAATCCTATTGAAATGTACACCAAGAAGTAGTAGTCAAAATGGCTGTGTTTTCTTCTCTTCCTTTATATATATTCAGGTATATAACCAATCAAATGTCAGGTAAAAAAAGTAGAAAATGAAAGTAACATTTTAATTGGTTGTCAATTCCAACACTTCAGATGTGTTTTGTGAAGTAATTTACCTCACGGTATTTAGAGAGGTCTACAGGCTAAATGGCTAAATGGAATTCCAATCAAATTTGTGAAAATGGTAGGGATTGGTATGTAGTATGAGCTAGTCTATATTTGGTGAAATTGTCTCCAGTGGCTTTTCTGTGAACTACTTTCCCACCTTTTTTGATGGTGCGCTTCCCAGGGAGCGACCCGGTACGCGAACCGTTGAGCGCCCCGGTTCGCGAACCTTAAGCGTAACGGGAGTCCACCATTTTGTGTTTCGGTCGAATTAAGATACAAGATGGAGGGCAAATAATGTTCAGAATGGGTAGAAGGGGGCACGGTAGACTTATCTTGACCCCCTAGGTTTTGTGAGGGTGGCTGAGGAGGCCCATATGTGCGAAAAAAAAACATTTTTTTAAAAAATTTCACGAGGTTAGCTCCCGGTTCGCGTACCGGGTAGCGCCCCAGGGAGCGTACTTTGTTGAAAATTAGTGAAAAATGTTAGAGTAAAATAATAATTGTGAGTGATCAGATGTAGGGTAGCTCTGAGAAGAGCTTTTGGGTTTATGGTACATTTAGGTACTTATAAGTAGGTACCAATGCACATTCTTAAATTCAGAGTGAAAATTCTGTTGCCCTCATCTGAGAAGTGAACTCCATCTCCTCTGTAGATATCTTGCATGTAGTAACGCAAGTTATTGTTGTACAGGGAGCCCATTCCATGGTCTCTCATGTAAGCTGAAACAGATTTGTTTACATGCTTCCTCGACTTCTCAATTTGTGGACAAAATTGGTTTGACCACCTCCATTTCTGTCTTTGGCATATATTTGAATATACCAAGGCAGTCTGAGGAAAAAGTGCCATTAATTGCTCAAAGGTGTCCTTTAAAAGCATTTCCAGACCTACACCAGTCAAAGTGCCCAAGTCATTACCTCCACAGTGCACAATTAACAGGTCAGGTTTGGGCAAATGCATAAAGGTTTTCACCAATGGTATCAATTGGTGACATTTTAATCCTCTGTGGCCAAACCACTTAATTTCCACATCTTGTAAATTGAGGTTAGGTAAATTCCTGTTTTCAGTGTACCTTTGAGCCCAGTGAATATAACTATGTCCAACAATCCAGACAGAAAACATGGTGAGAGAAGGTTCTCCTGCAGTCAGATGAAGTGTGGCAATGAAATGGCAGTTGAAAAAATGAGAGTTTAAAATGAAAAAAACTGTGGAGTTTCTGTGTTCATGAAGCAGTAACAGTGATTGGTGGATTTTGATTGCTGAAAACAGAAAGTTAGGGTGCACGGATGAGTTATTTGAAAGATGTATTTTGAATGGTCAATAAAAAATCATTAAATGAAAGAATGCACTGGATATGCAGGTGCACTGAGAGTTCAGAGTTCAATTGCAACATTGTTGTGTGAACTTGCAAACACCAGAAATCTTCCAAGAGGTGGTTGCCATTCAGAAAAGGCAGAAAGGGCAGAGGGGGGAAGGGTTTTCATTTGAAAAAAAGTGAGGGAAGAGTTTTGATTGGGTGACATGAGAGATATGTGTGAAGAATTACAGCATTTCTGTGCTTTTGATAGCTGCAGACTCTGAAGTGCATACCTTTTGCTCTGCTGAAGACAAATTGGTGTGTTTCTGAGACTGTTTTCAAACTCAAAGTATTTGCTAAGGTGAGAAAATATTTCTTTAATTTAGATAGAGAATAGTGTGCTTTAAGGAGAAAATTATGAATTATGTGGCGCAAATTGCTTGTAAATATGCTCCCACCTGTGCAAGGAAAATTTAGATTTTTAATGTTTGTGTTACATAGCCATGTTAAAAGTGATACAAACATGCTGCAAAGGCAATTAAAAAACACTTTTATGTGTCTTAAGGACATTTTAAGTAATTTTCCCATGTGCAGTGTTTTGAAATTATGATTTGAAAATCGTTTTTGGGGAAAAGGAATTGTTTTTAAATTTATGACAAGGACATAATGGTGTATGCTTCTTTATAAGGCAATTGACTGTCCCTGATGTTATTTTTCCCATTTTAATGTAAGACCTTTCTCTGTGGCGCAAATTGCTTGTAAATATGCTCCCACCTGTGCATGGCAAATTTAGATTTTAAATGTTTGTGTTACATAGCCATGTTAAAAGTGACCCAACCATGCTGGAAAGGCAATAAAAAAACACTTTCATGTGTCTTAAGGACATTTTAAGTAATTTCCCTGTGGGCAGTGTTTTCAAATTATGAATTGAAAATCGTTTTTGAGGTAAAGGAATGTTGTTAAAATTTATGTGCGCCATATGCCCCCAAATTTCTTTTTCAGGGGTGCAGCAGGGTGTTATTGAGACACCCCTACACCTTTGGAAAAATTCCTAATTTGCTATGAGCTAATTGCTAATTGCAAATTGCACCTTCTTTCATATGGGCATCCTGGCGCATGGAAATGAATGGGTAATTTGCAATTAGCAATTTGCTCATCGCAAATTTGGAATGGTAAAGAATCGCTATTTATTCCTTAAAATTCGCTATTTTGGAAATGCAAAATAGTTATATGATACATATGGCGGTTGATGTCTAACAAGATAAGAAGCTTAGGGATACATTTATGATGACTGGCGCAATGAAGTGGACATCACTTACTTCATTGGTAGAGCTTTACATGTATTATGTCCTCTGTATTCTTCATCAAGCGTAACTTTAATCTGCAATCCTGAGTAGGCCTCACCTTAAACAAACCTCTGGATAGGCCACATCTTATCGTCATCCTGAATTAATCATTTAAAATGCTAGGGACAGATTTATGATAGGTGTATGCCTCTTTTGCGCCACTTACAAAACACTGTCCATGGGGAAATGACTTAAAATGTCCTTAAGACACATGAATGTGTTTTTTTAAAGCGTTTGCAATTTATTTGGGTAACTTTTAACATGGCTATGTGACTCAAACAGTCAAAATTTAAATTCACCATGCACAAGTGAGAGCATATTTACAAGGAATGTGCTCCATGGGGAAAGGTCTTATAATGTAATATGGGAAAAATGACATCAGAGACACTGAAATGCCTTATAGAGAAGCATACACCATTATGTCCTTGTCATAAATTTGCAAACCATTACTTTTCCCCAAAAACGATTTTCAAATCATAATTTGAAAACACTGCACATGTGGAAATGACTTAAAATGTCCTTAGTTCAAAATTTGCTATTCCTTATTTTGCGATTGCACTGAAGGATTTGCAAATTTTGCGATTCCTTAAATGCAATGTATCAAACAAAAAATATGTTAAAAATTACATTAAGGATTTGGAAACTACCACCAACTTCTAGTTTGTGGTAATTTGTGAATTCTTTTCAAAAAGCTTTTTTTCCAAAAAACAAAAGGTGCCATATGACGCCCATACATGCCCTTAGGGCATGTATGTGCACCATATGCCCCCAAATTTCTTTTTCAGGGGGTGCAGCAGGGTGTTCTTGAGACACCCCTGCACCCTTGGAAAAATTCCTATTTTGTGATGAGCTAATTGCTAATCGCAAATTGCACCTTCATTCCTATGAGCCTCCTAGCCCATGGAAATGAATGGGTAATTTGCAATTAGCAATTTGCTCATTGCAAATTAGGAATGGTAAAGAATCGCTATTTATTCCTTAAAATTCGCTATTTAGGAAATGCAAAATATTTTGATGGTACATATGGTGGTTCATCTGTAACAAGATAAGAAGCTTAGGGATACATTTATGATGACTGGCAAAATAAAGTGCAAATCACTTACTTCATTGGTAGGCCTTTACATGTATTATCTCTTCTGTATTCTTCATCAAGCGTAACTTTAATCTGCAATCCTGAGTAGGCCTCACCTTAAACAAACCTCTGGATAGGCCACACCTTATCGTCATCCTGGATTAATCATTTAAAATGCTAGGGACAGATTTATGATAGGTGTATGCCTCTTTTGCGCCACTGTGCGTCACTTTTATGATGCAGCGGCGGTGCAAAAGATTTGCTATGAGGCGACAAAATTACAAATTGATGCATTTAGGCACATATGTCATGGTGTAAAAAAAACGTACCACATGAAACCGATGCAGCAGTGATGCAAAACATGCACCATGTTGCAAGACAGGCCTCACTTGGGGCCATATGTATCAAGCTAATTAGCATTCGCAAAGATCAAAATTCTGCGAATTTCGGCCTTTGCGAATGTTAATTAGACAAATGGTATGTATCAAACAAGTTTGATGCAAAATAAGGAGTAGCAAAATTTGCTATTACTTATTTTGCGATTGCACTGAAGCATTTGCAAATTTTGCGATTACTTAAATGCAATGTATCAAACAAAAAATATGTAAAAAATGACATTAAGGATTTGGAAACTATTGTGGTAAATTGGTGGTAATTTGTGAATTCTTTTCAAAAAGCTTTTTTTCCAAAAAACAAAAGGTGACATATGACGCCCATACATGCCCTTAGGGCATGTATGTGCGCCATATGCCCCCAAATTTCTTTTTCAGGGGTGCAGCAGGGTGTTCTTGAGATACCCCTGCACCCTTGAAAAAATTCCTATTTTGTGATGAGGTAATTGCTAATCGCAAATTGCAACCTTCATTCCTATGAGCCTCCTAGCCCATGGAAATGAATGGGTAATTTGCAATTAGCAATTTGCTCATTGCAAATTAGGAATGGTAAAGAATTGCTATTTATTCCTTAAAATTCGCTATTTAGGAAATGCAAAATAGTTTGATGATACATATGGCGGTTCATCTGTAACAAGATAAGAAGCTTAGGGATACATTTATGATGACTGGCGCAATGAAGTGGACATTACTTACTTCATTGGTAGGCCTTTACATGTATTATCTCCTCTGTATTCTTCATCAAGCGTAACTTTAATCTGCAATCTTGAGTAGGCCTCACCTTAAACAAACCTCTGGATAGGCCACACCTTATCGTCATCCTGAATTAATCATTTAAAATGCTAAGGACAGATTTATGATAGGTGTATGCCTCTTTTGCGCCACTGTGCGTCACTTTTATGATGCAGCGGCGGTGCAAAAGATTTGCTATGAGGCGACAAAATTACAAATTGATGCATTTAGGCAGATATGTCATGGTGTAAAAAAAACGTACCACATGAAACCGATGCAGCAGTGATGCAAAACATGCACCATGTTGCAAGACAGGCCTCACTTGGGGCCATATGTATCAAGCTAATTAGCATTCGCAAAGATCAAAATTCTGCGAATTTCGGCCTTTGCGAATGTTAATTAGACAAATGGTATGTATCAAACAAGTTTGATGCAAAATAAGGAGTAGCAAAATTTGCTATTCCTTATTTTGTGATTGCACTGAAGCATTTGCAAATTTTGCGATTACTTAAATGCAATGTATCAAACAAAAAATATGTAAAAAATGACATTAAGGATTTGGAAACTATTGTGGTAAATTGGTGGTAATTTGTGAATTCTTTTCAAAAAGCTTTTTTTCAAAAAAACAAAAGGTCCCATATGACGCCAACACATGCCCTTAGGGCATGTATGTGTGCCATATGCCCCCAAATTTCTTTTTCAGGGGTGCAGCAGGGTGTTCTTGAGACACCCCTGCACCCTTGGAAAAATTCCTAATTTGTGATGAGCAAATTGCTAATCGCAAATTAAACCTTCATTCCTATGAGGCTCCTAGCCCATGGAAATGAATGGGTAACTTGCAATTAGCAATTTGCTCATTGCAAATTAGGAATGGTAAAGAATTGCTATTTATTCCTTAAAATTCGCTATTTAGGAAATGCAAAATAGTTTGATGGTACATATGGCGGTTCATCTGTAACAAGATAAGAAGATTAGGGATAGATTTATGATGACTGGTGCATCACCAGGGATGTGTCAGTCATCCTGCGCCGCTGTTCCGCCACCCATGGTGTGCTGCATTTACAATGCGGGGCATCATGGGGCAAAAATGGCACAGATGCGTGATGTATCTGTGCTGTAAAGGTAGTGATTGCTGGAGTTGTATCGCAAGTGCGATGCAGCTCAAGCAAGGCTCAGGGGTGCCCCATCTCCACAATGTTGCGTCAAGACCTATGCCTGCTTAAAGCAGGCGCAGGGTTTTGACGCAGCTTTCTCCTATCTGATTGTAAATACGGCACACCATGGGTGGCAGAGCAGCGGTGCACGTTAACTGGTGCATGCCTGGGGATGTGCCATTTAACATAAATCTGCCCCTTTACATTTAAGTATGTGCAGGACACACAGAGTCGGTGAGGCTTATCCAAGGTTAAGAAGAGATGAGTCCTGTTCACTGAAAAATTAGACATAGTCTTCACCTGATCAGCATTGCTGGACATGGCTAAATAATAGCTGCAAAATATTACTCTTGTTAAACAATTTTACTATTATAATCTCTGAGATTTGTCTCTTACTCTGCAACATCTCATTGTTGTTATCTTTCTTTAAAGATAAAGACAACATCAACATGAGTGACAATCTGCAATCAGTTGATTTTAACCTCATCATTGAACTTGTAATTGAAACATCAGTGGATGTTGATCCATTGGATGATTTAAATCCTGAGGATGAAGAAGAGCGTGATGAGGATGCAGATTTGTCCGAATTATATGACATAGGGTGGGAAGCTGACCTGCTTGAGCCTATGGAAATATAAACATTTATTTTTAAAATGTATAATTAATGAAAAGTAAAAATGTAAACCGTTTAATTTAAAAATAAAGACACCTTCAAAAACAGGTTATGTGTAGTGTCTTCAATAAAATATTAAAATATGCTCATAAAATTAGATCAGATTCACATATAAAATAGCACAGGTAACATAAATATAAATGTCATTTCTTTTCTGCTATTTCTGTATTGTAAATTTGCCAAGGACTACAAAATCTTCTATTTAAAATGTCAAGTAGTGTGTTAAGTTTTTGATCATTGTTATTGATTTACTGTTTGGTAATAATGGTTAATAACATTTTTTATTATATTTTACCACAGATTCAACTGCAGATCATTTCAAGATTTCACCATGCCAACAATAGAAAGACAGAGAAAGGCTGCAAAACGTCAAAGACAGCAGGTGAAACAAAATAAGCAGCAGTCCTCTAACAAAAATATTTGTCAAGTCACGAAGAAAGCACCGGGTAAGAGCACAAAATATTTCATAAGAAATATGTGTAGTAAAAAAAATATTACTACAGAAAATGTTTCAGTCCATAAAAAGAGAAGCAAATCAAATGGAAAGGAAAGGCCAATCAAAAATGTTACTGCTAGAGCAAGAGATAAGTCTGTGCATGATAGTAGAAGGAAACAACAGTTTAGGGACATTCGTAAACGAATGTTCCGCAACAGGATAATTGGCAATTTGTTAAAAAATATTAAGAAAGGTCAACAGAAACTGGTTTTTTATAAGAGAAAAAAAAAAGTTGAGAAAGTTATTGATCAGGCATTTGAAATTAAACGTAAGTTATTTATTTTGATAATCAATAGAATTAGGAAGCTAAACAAGGCAATTTATGATTTCAAAAGAAATAGTAGATGGAAGAGAATAGTTAATCGTAGTAATTTTTGTGAAGTTTTTTCTGGAGAATGGATGCATAGTTCAAGCTGTGAGGCATTTTTTAATGAGGAGAGTTATTTCCAGGATAATGATTTGGTGCATGCAGTTGACACCAGTGGTCGTGCTTATGAAGTGAAAGATGGTTGTCCAGTTGAAAAAGAAAAACTTGTGACAACAGAGACAGAAGAGGTGTTAGGTAATGAGGTTTTAGGAAGACGTGCTAAGGGTCCTGTGTACACCTGGAAGTGTAGTAGTATTTGCAGTGTGCGACAGGATTCCATCAATTTGCTTTGTGATTTTGTACGGTCATTTAATAAGAAAAGTTTGAAGCAGAAAATAAGGTTGTTGCAAGAATTAGATCCTTGCAGAGTGAGAGAAGTGACAGGTTTGCATGGTCATTCCCTGGCTTGTCTTTCCAGGAGAGTATGCCAGAGTGTTTTTCATCATTTCAGGATGCTAGCAGTGCATCATAATAAAGTGAGGAAATTAGTTAGAATGTTGTATTATGCTAAGAGTCCAGCAATTATGCTTAAACAATTATGCGCTGCTCTTTTGCATGGTTCTGAAATAGATGTGAAGAACATATGTGAAGAAATTGAGTTTTGTTACTTTGGAAGTAAAGAGGAGAATGTTGAAATTGACCCAGAAGAAGAGGGTAATGTGGAAGATAGTGTACAGGTTTCCAGTACAGATAATTTCCAGAGGGAAATTGCGACGTTTCAGGTGAAATCAAGTGAGAGGCCTAATTTCACTTGTGTGTGTTGTCGACGCACTTATTATAAGAATCAGACTAAGTTAGTGGATTTATATGCAAAAAGTGAAAGGGAAAATAATAGTGAATGGAAGGATTTTGCAACATACTTGATGGTAGAAAATTGTTTTGATTTGGGATTTGATCAACGTGTGTGTACTTATTGTTGTTGCAAATTAAATCAAAACCAGATGCCTGCTAGAGCAGTTCATAATAATCTGTAATTGGTTGAGATTCCTTCTGAATTGAAGGATTTAAATACTTATGAATCTATTTTGATTCAAAGTATCCATCCCTTTCAGGCTATTGTAAGAATGGAGCCAAAGACAGGGAAATTGCCTCCATCAGATTTACAGAGAGGATTAAAGGGAAGAGTTGTTTATTTGCCTCTAGATTTGAAGAAAAACATTAACACAATTGGAGTAGAAAAAGTGGAAGAGGAACCTCTGGTTATCTTAGTTAATGGGGTTCCGACAAAGAATAAGAAAATATGGCAAGATTTAGTAGATGTTAGGAAAGTTAAAAAGGCAACATTGTATTTGAAAAAAAATAATAAATACTATAAGAATGTATATGTTGCAGAAGAGGAAGTAAGTGAGGAAGAGGATAGCGATTTGTGTGCTGGTCAAATTGAGAAAGTAGAACCCTCTACTAGTGAAGAAATATATGAACATTATAGTGTTCATCCTTTGCATTCCAAGGAAGTCATGGGGAATGCTATTGAGTTGTTTCAAATGAAACAAGCCAAAGGGAGTCCCATTAGTGTTTGGGAGGAAAGTTTGGAAGCTCGGTGTTTCCCACAGCTTTTTCCAACAGGTCAGGGAGGAAGATATAATGAGCGACCTCATCAAATTGCTGCTTCTGAATACCGGACTTTGCGATTGTATGCAGGAGATGCTAGGTTTCGACAATGCATTCCCTATTTGTTTCATCTCCTGTTTGAAAGCGATCTGTCTGGACTGTCATATGCAGTGAACCACATCTTGAAAAGTGGTATACACATGCAAAACATCTCGGCAAGTGACTTTATGGATAAAGTCAATGTCCAAGACAGTATTTTGGATTCTCACCTGATTAATCTCATGGCGTGTCAGCGTGGTACTAATGAGTACTGGTACCGTCGTCATGGTGATTTAAAATGTATGCTGAGGAACTTAGGTACTCCCACATGGTTCCTCACTCTGAGCTGTGCCGAGTATGGCTGGGAAGACTTACTTGAATTTCTACGAGAGGCAAATGCTAACGTAGATAACATCGAATTCAAGACACCCGGAGAACTGTGCTCTTTGGATCCAGTTAATGTATGTAGGTACTTCAATCATAGATTTGAAGCTATGATGTCTTTCATCATGAATAAGAAGAATCCACCTCTTGGAGAGGTGTTGGATTTCTTCTGGAGAAAGGAGTACCAAGCAAGAGGTGCTCCTCATATACATATGTTGCTGTGGATCAAGGATGCACCTAAATTTGGAACGGATCCAGAAGACTCAGTGATGAGTTTCATCCAACAGTATTCTACGTGTGCTGTTCCAAACGCAAAGGAGAAGAAAAGCCTAAGAGAAAAAGTTCCGCGTTTCCAAAGCCATCGATGTGGAAAGTACTGCCGTCGTAAATTCCGAAACAAGGACAAGTTCTACACCAAATGTCGTTTCGGCTTTCCACGACCGGTGATTTCTAAAGGAAGAGTAAACAGTTTGATGTCTTCGCTGCGACATAATGTCATGAAGAAATCACCTAAAAACACATACAATTTGAAGAGGAACGAAGAGTCCAAGTACATCAACGACTACAACCCGGTGATTTTGTCCATGTGGAATGCTAACATGGATATACAGTTTGTGGCTGATAACTGTATGGCTGTGGCTCGGTATGTGACGTCTTACATCACCAAAAAAGAGAAGACAGAATTGAAGGATATGTGGGAGGACATTTCCCATGAAAAGAGCCTCAGCAAGAAGTTGTACAGTTTCAGTCTGAAGATGTTGTCGCATCGAGAAATCGGAGCGTACGAATGTTCTGACCGGTTGTCTTCAGCAAGTCTCTATGCCAAGTCCAGGAGTATCATTTGGGCGAGTCTTGGTCTTGCTGCAACGCGTAATCGAGTTCTCAAACCTGTGCGGGAAATTGAGTATTTGGCGGAAAAGGAGCCAAACAGTACCGACATTTTGAAGACCAACATGTTGGATACATATTATCCAAATAGAAGCAGTCACCTCGACAATGTTTGTCTGTATGAGGTTCTTCAAAATTACATATTCAAGAGGAACATCAAAGAAGATACTGAGAAAGGAGTGTATGCTGTAATAGGAAGTGAGGGATGTCTGGTCAAGCAAAGAAAATGCCACTTGGTAAACCATCGAAAATTGAGTGGCAAATCTCCTGAAAAAAAGGAGTTTTTCTATTTAGCACTTTTGCAACTTTTCAAGCCTTGGCGTGCAGAAGAGGAACTGCTTGGAGATTTCCTCTGTTACGAAGACTCTTTCAATGCCGCCAAGGAGACCATAGAATGTCCTGCTTTTCCCAAATATGTAGAAATGTTGAATGCGGAAATTGAGCAGGAAGCAACGATTGCAGCCGAGATTGCCAGAGACAGTTCTCAGGACAGTCAGAGTTCTGCTTCATTGAGTCAGGATCCACTAGGAGGACCTGTTATCGAAAATGAAGCTGCCACTGCCATGAATGAAGTGGAAAGAGCCATGGCACATGCTAAGGAGGATGCGGTTAACTTAGAAGAGTTGGAAAGACAACTCAACGTTGAGCAGAGGAAAATATATGACGAAGTTACCATGCAAATTGATCATGGATTAAGTCATGACAAGAAAGAGTGCTCATGTACGTCGTTGAAGCCTGTCCGACTGTACGTGAGTGGAGAAGCGGGAACTGGAAAAAGTTTCCTCATTAAAGCAATTTCATGCTATTTGCAGGAAAGGACAGAGTCATCGCTGTCTTGTGTTGTCACCGCTCCAACTGGACTGGCAGCACATAACATTAAAGGGATTACTTTACATCGTTTACTGATGCTGCCAGTGGAGCATGACAACAAATTACAATATCACAAGCTATCTGGAGATGCTTGTTTTGAAGTTTCAAGAATCTTGAGGAAAATGAAACTTCTTATCATTGACGAAGTAAGCATGGTTTCCAATGTCATGCTTGCCTTTGTGCATTTGAGAATGCAAGAAGTTCTCAAAACAGAGTATGATGTGTTATTTGGTGGCAAACACATCATTGTTTTCGGAGATCTTCTGCAGCTGACACCAGTGAAAGGGCAACCTGTGTTCAAAATGCTCACGCATGAAGATACCAGGAAGTGCCTAGGCAGCATTGGCAACGTCAATATATGGTTAAACTTCAATTATGCTGAACTGCATGAAAATATGCGTCAGGCGAAGGATGAAGTTTACAAGACTATTCTACAAGATGTTAGAATTGGAAAAGTGACCGAGCATGGGAAAGAAGCTTTACATGCACGATTACTGTCAAATTTATATCCAGAACAAGATGTTGTGCCTGAGAATATTTTTCAGAAAATTACTGATAAGAAATCTGGAATATGTTTGATGCCAACTCTTGCAGAATGTGCCAAATTCAACAACAAAATGTTGCATTTAGAAAAGCAAGAGATTGTGAAACTGGAAGCTATTGACAGAGTAGAGCATATGGGATCAACAATTATTTTGTCTGAGAATCTGAAAACAAAATTGGATTCATTAGAGAAGAGTATATCTAAAACTGCAGGTTTTGAAAAGACTCTGAATGTGTGCTTGAACTGCCGTATAATTTTAAGAAGGAATTTACATGTTGAAAGAGGTCTGGTAAATGGATCAATGGGTAATGTTGTTGATTTTGTAAAATACAGAAATAGAGATGGAATTGAATTTTTAAAAATTAAATTTGATGGCATTGAGGAAGTACAGCTAATTGGTCGTTGCTCTGCTAGATTTTTGCTTGTAAAAGACTTATATGTTCGCCGTAAGCAGTTTCCTGTTTGCTTGGCATATGCGGTGACAATCCATAAATCGCAAGGTTTAAGTGTAGACTGTGCATTGGTGAATATTGGCAGTTCTGTGTTCAAGGAGGGTATGGCATACGTGGCATTGTCACGAGTTAGAACTTTATCGGGATTGTACTTGATTGAGTGTGATGTCACAAACATTTGTGCGGATCTAGATTGTGTTAAGGAATACAATAGGTTAAGAAGAGAGTATGCGTCACATTTGCCTCAGTATCCTTTGTTTGAGAAACGTGTGGTAGGCCGGAAACGAAGAAATGTGACTAATACTGGGGAGGTTGTAGCAAAAAGACGAAAAGTCGATGAACCTAAAATTACAAGCAGAAACAAAAAGGATTCTGTTGAAGATGTTGTTGGTTTTCAATTTGAAAACAGTTCTGGTGTCAACTGCTATGCTAATGTAGTGGTTAATGTTTTGTTTTCTCTAGAAAATGTAAAAGAAGAGATTGTGGTCAATTCTGATCAAAGATTTTGCAGTTTGTTAAATTCTGTGTTAGAGAAATGTAGCACTGATAGAAGAAACATAGAAAGTGTGTCTGAAATTCGAAATCTGTTAGACAGATGTTCAGGCCAAACACAATTCTCTCAAAATATTCAGCAAGATTGTCAGGAGTTTTTAATGTATATGCTTGATGTATTGCATGCTGAAGGTGTAGATGTAGATCAGCTGTTTGGGCTTTCTTATCAATGGCAGCATGACTGCGAGAACTGTATGGTATCAAGTACTACTAGTGTAGACTCAGAAAGATTTATATATTTAACTTTGCCAGACAGTAAATCAGTCTCCTTTAATAAGCTAGTAAAAGCAGCTGATCACAACATGGAGTGTAGCCAATGTAAATCTGAAATGATGTCCACATTATTTATACGAACATATGGCCAGTATGTCATTTTAATGTTCCAACGATGTAGGCCTGATGGAACAAAATTGACAACTTTAATTAAAAATTTTGTAGCTTCGCAGTTGTCAATATCAGGAAGGACTTTTGTAACTGCAGCAATTATATATCATGACGGCCCTTCAATAACATCAGGACATTATACAGCTTATTTAAAGTGTAGAAATGGCTGGTCATTCTGCAATGATTCTGTTTTAATTTTCAAAAAAAAATTGCCATATGACCTTAAAAACTCTTACCTGGTGTTTTTAAAACCAAAATTTTAGGGAAAGAATCTCGGGATGTGCTCTGAGGAATTTCAAGAAGTTCTCATGGCTCCTACACTATTTGGCCTTGAGGATAAGTGTAGTACAGAGACATAACTTTTTACCATAACACTGGACGTCATGGAGAAATACATGCACTTTGAATGAGTTCAGAAAAACTATTTCTTTTTATAAGCTAATTGAAGCAGCCAATCAAAACATAGAGTAGAGGGAATGTAAGTCTGCAACGCTGTCTACTGTTTTACATTGCTTTGTGATTGAAAGTGATATAGAGAATTAAATAATTGTAGTAGTCATAGAGTTAGTGTAAGTCTGCTTCATAGTAAGCAGTATCAGTGTCATAGGAAATGTAGAACATGACTGAGCAAGAAGGGGAAGATATTACTATTCCAGGATTGTGAAAATGATCTTCAACATTTTAATTCTGAAAGTTGCGGAAATGCCAAATGACGGGATTGGCTTACAAGAAATCCAAGAGTTATAAATGGGTCTGACAAGATTTGGCCTTGTGGAAACTTGTGGTAGAGAGCAAGAAGTAATTTATTGCATGTAACATGTTTTTAAAAACGATGGAGATTGTCTTTCAGAAAGTGGCGGGCTGAAAGTAATAACAGCACAAAAGAGTGTAAGCTGTTCATAGGACATCCTTTGACGTCATGGAAAGTAAGTTAACTTTAAGGAGTTCTGAATTCTGATTTCTTATGTTGTATGGGTTTTTTAAACACAATCATTTTGATTGTGTTTTTTTTTCCCCGCTGTTATATGATGAATACCTTCAAGTCACTGTTTTTAGTGAATTTTGATACATTCTGTGAACAGCAAAAATAAACCATTTAACATGTATAATTAATTCTGTACTGTTTGCATTTATGATGTATATGTAGAACTGTGTAGGAGGCATGGAGAAGGTGAGGCTTCTGTAAGTGTCAAAGTTGTTGCATGCAGTGCTGCACTTCTGCGTATTCTTTCATATGCTAGACTACATCTGCACAATGAGATACCTAAGCAAAGGAAACACAAGTGATGTGATTGTGAAATGAGCAAAATAAATTGCACGTATTTCAATTACATCACCTGTGTTTCCTATCATTACGAATCACATTGTGCAGATCAAGTTTAGGTCTGTCCAGGGAAACATAGGAGGTTTGGACTTTGTTCAAGAGTGCAGTGGACATGACTCACTTCATTGGTAGACCTTCACATGTATTATGTCCTCTGTTCTCTTCAACAACTCGAAATTTCATCTGCAACCCTGAGTAGGCCTCAACTCAAAAAAACTCTGGATAGGACACATCTTATTGGCATCCTGAAGCAATTATTTAAAATGTTAGTGTCTTGCGACACTTTTCTGAGACAACAGCAATGCAAAAGATGCACCATGTTTTAAGATAGGCCTCACTTCATCTGCATCAAGATACTGTTAGTTTAAAATGTATATCTTTAGGACTGTGTAGGGGGCCTGGAGAAGCAGAAGCTTCTGTAAGTGTCAAAGTTGTTGAAAAACTGTTTGTCCTTCAATCTTTTCCCTTGTCTTTTGTAATTTTTAAATACATGTTTTAATATTTTTGAAATGTTTGTTCTCTCTTTCACAGATTGAAAGTATAAAAACAAAAAGTGAGTAATTTAACGACAATTATAAGGTAAATGCTTTGTACTCTTTTCGTTACATTTCTATCACATTCACCTACTATTAGTTCCACTGCTTCATTTCTTTAACCCTCAGTTTCCTGCCTTTGCTACTTCCCTCATTCCTTTCTCTATTACCTACTTACTCAACTCCTTCCACTCTTTTTCTCAGTCCCTCTCTTCTCATAGTTCCTCACTCTTGTTCACTCACTCCGTCTCTATTACTCTTAGTGTCTTTGACTGATCACTCTATCACTACTTGTTCATAATGCTTTCTCTGTGTAGTTGAAGCACACTAAGGGGCATATTATGAATACAGCCAATAAAATTATTGCTCTTTTTATTGGCAGAAAACTGGTGCAAAAGTGGTTTTAGCGGCAGTTTTCTGTCGCTAAAAGCAGCTTTAGCGACACATTTCTGCCAATAAAAGCTGCAAAACTTTTATTGCCTATGTTGATGATATGGCTCTATGTTACTTACATTTCTTTGCTGTTTCAATTAATCTTTTTCTGTTATTTTTTGTTTTCTGTTTTCTATTTTTTCTCTCTGTTATTCCTCATGTTTTAATCTTATTTTGAACATTCACTCGCATTCTCCAAGAAACTCTTCTTTGTTAATGTTATACTCTCTTTTTTTTTCTTTCACTTCGTTATCTATTTTATTTTTCACAATTATACCCTCTTCCGTCTTTTCTTCGGTAAATAGATCTATTAAACAGTATCTCTTCTTTACTCCCTATAGCTGTCTTTCTTTTAACATCACTCTCTGTTTACTTTCCTTATACTTACTCTTTTTTTTTTTTTAATTTTTTTGGGTTAGCTCCCGGTCCGCGTACCGGGAAGCTAACCCGGGAGCGAACCAAAAGAAATAGAGCTTGCCAGAGTGCTAAACATTCTAGCAATTTTTTTTGAAAGGGAAGGTAGTTCTGAAAAGAACTTTTTTTTTTATATTTTTGTTGTTTTATCTTTTATTTTATTTTTTTGAACATTTTTTGGTTTTTTTGTATTTTTTGAACGATTTTATATTTTTTGGGGGTTTTTTTGGGGGGGGGAAACAACAAAAAACAGGCGTTGAAAAGGGCTCAACAGGAGCAAAAATAAAATTACTGGGGGCGGTTAGGGCAATCATGGTGTTCATACGCCAGGTTTATAGCATTGATGCTCATGTTGCCACACGCTAACAACGCACGACAGTGCATACAAGAGTGTATCATGTGGCCAAAATTCTCTTGTATATTTGGCACAGTTTCCCGTGCCTCTTCTGGTGTTAACGCAATTGGTAATCTTGGTCTGGCCACAGGAGTTGGTCTTGGATTGTCCTGCATATCCCTTATTTCCGCCCGGCTGTAATTTAGTGGATGCTTCCTTGTCATGTGCCTGTGCATTGTGTGATTTCCGTAACTATATTTCTTGTCCGTCCCTCTTGATAATTGTTCTTTGCATATGCGGCAGGTGACATACCTCGCATTGACTTTTTTTTGGCCACGAGGGATCGAATAAAACTGCCAGATGAAACTGGCTTTCTTTCTGGAAACCCGGGGCACCTCTTCTAAGAACTGTGGTTCTTCTCCCTCCTCATCCATTTCTTCATCTTCCTCCTCAGTGTTGGTAATGACCTGGGGAGGTGGTCCTCTCTTCCCATGAGGAGGTGGAGGTGGTGGTGGGGGTCCACCAGCTGAAGCTACCAATGAAGCCATTTCTCATATAGTAGTAAAGGTCTTCCTCTCACAATGATGAAAGTCAGAGTGAGGAAAGAAGGAGGGGTTTTCATCATTTGGGAAAAACAATACTTCTCAACCAATGAAAAGTGTTATTTTTAGGTCACCTGACCTAGCCTTACATCATTATGAAACCAAAAGTGAAATGAACCAATGAAAAGTGTTATTAACAAGTCACATGACCTGTTATGCTTACGTTACGCGCTCCGGTCCGCGCCCCGGATAGCTTCCGGGTCGCTGCGCTTCGCGCCTCGGTCCGCGCCCCGGTGCACTTCCGGGTGCGCTAACGCGGTACGTCACTAGACGCATTACGCGGCAACGCGATACGTCGCGTTTTCGCGACGCGCCGCGGATCGCTTCCGGGGAGCTGCGTTTCGCGCCTCGGTCCGCGCCCCGGGGCACTTCCGGGTGCGCTAACACAGTACGTCATAAGACGCATTACGCGGCAACGCGATACCGTCACTATGTTGATTTCTTACCGGTTCGCGGACCGGGTCGCGGCTTTAAATTGAGCTAACGGGAAGCTTCCCGGTTCGCGGACCGGGAGCGAAACAAAAAAAATATTTAAAAAAAATTATTAATAAACATATAAAATATATTTTTGGATTTAAAGAAGAATACATTTTACAGCTATAGATATTAGCTTTTAAAAAACCAATGAAATTCACTGAAAAAATCATAGGTTATAGACCATATATAGTTAGGAATTAGCATTTACAAAACCTTGAAAATTCACTGAAAAAACCATAGGTTATACACCATATATAGTTAGGAATTAGCATTTAAAAAACCTTATTTTACTCACACAAAACCATTGAAATTCCATATATAGTTAGTTGTACTAACTATATATCGCGCACCCGCAATCCACTGCTGATCATGTCACATATTACATCATTCATGACATGGTCAGTGACATCACTGATGACATCTCAAATGACATCACTGATGACATCACTGATGACATCTCAAATGACATCACTGATGACATCACTGATGACATCACTGATTACATCTCAAATAACATCACTGATGACATCTCAAATGACATCACTGATGACATCACTGATGACATCTCAAATGACATCATTGATGACATCACTAATGACATCACTGATGACATCACTGATAACATCTCAAATGACATCTCAAATGACATCACTGATGACATCTCATTTGACATTACTGATCACATCACTGATGACATCATTCATGTGATAATACGATGAACCTCTTCAGACTCTAATACAACCTTAGATACACTCAGTGTAAACACAGACTCGCAGATTGTCACTCATCCATGAAGTTACACACACACCTAGTCAGTCATGCAAACAATCAATCACACCTCCATTTCCTTAACTATACAGTTAAACACACCTTACTTATTCAAACATATACTAAAACATATTTACTCACTTATACAATCCTGGATACAAGTTCACAATGATCCATACAGCCACTCACACATTCACTGGCTCTTATGCACAGTTATTTATATATGTCAACTCTCACATGTACTGTATTTTACATATGTACTTACTTTGACATGTAGCACTGAGATATCTATTCACTCACCAATACAGTCATGCACACAGTCAACCACCCATACAGCTGTTTCCACATGCACTTTTGAACCCATACATCTATGCAGAGAGTCATACACCTCCCAGCCACCCATACACACTCTCAGTCTCCCATACAAATACTTGGGCAACCAATCAATAACCCATATAGTTAATCATATAGCTACTGATCAACACATGCAGCAGTTTACAGAACAACAGACATAATGATGCACAAATTAAGACAGTTTAGTCACTAACCCATGCACTCAGTGAGACACATTTAATCACTCACTCATACAGTCAGTCATGCACCTACTAAATCCTTTGTTCAGACACTTCTACATCCACTCATTCTTCAATATGTAAAACATATTTTAACTTTTCAGAAACATACAGTCACTGGATGTTGTCATCAGTGATGTCATCAGTGATGTCATTTGAGATGTCATCAGTGATGTCATCAGTGATGTCACTGACCATGTCATGAATGATGTAATATGTGACATGATCAGCAGTGGATTGCGGGTGCGCGATATATAGTTAGTACAACTAACTATATATGGAATTTCAATGGTTTTGTGTGAGTAAAATAAGGTTTTTTAAATGCTAATTCCTAACTATATATGGTGTATAACCTATGGTTTTTTCAGTGAATTTTCAAGGTTTTGTAAATGCTAATTCCTAACTATATATGGTCTATAACCTATGGTTTTTTCAGTGAATATATATATACATACATATTCACTCCAGGGCCGGCATTAGCGCTGGTGGCGCCCTGTGCGACAATGTCTGCTTGTGCCCCATCAATGACCACCTCTGCCATGGATTCCCTCACTAGCACCATTTAGCAGTGCCCCTCAAGTCTCAATAACCACTGTCTCTCAGATTCAATTAGTTTTATAGAAACACTCACACCTGTGTACGGTGTCAGAGCACTTTACACCACACACACACACAATGCACAGAGACAATCGTACATCAGTTTATAGGAAATGCTACAACAGACAGGACAAGGTGTAGTGTAGCAGTAACATGTCATCTATACTGGCAGGCAATATAGTTTGAGTTCTTATTCTGGGAAAGCACAAATCCAGAATTGAAAACGTACCATCATTGGTAGGGGTTCTCTTTCATAATAAGAATTATTTTCAACCCAAATGAACCCTTTTCACAAGATTAAGATGATGAAAGACTGGACAAAAACATAAAGCTCTAACATATCCATTGAAGTTTACATGCAGCATTAGTATGACAGTTTAGCCCAATAAGACCACAAAAAACAAGAGGGCACAGAAGCAGTAACCCACTGACCTCTTTACATTATATGCACTTTGTTATGTGCATGCCTATGGCTTCCCTGGGAGCCGATTGTGGCCCCCACAGAAATGTCCATGATTATCTAAATAAATATTTGTCCCCACGGGGGATCGGCCACTAAGCAGAAGGACCGACCCCCTGCAAATATCGCTGCCATTTAAAAAAAAAAACGTCCTTTTTAAAAAAAAAATTGGGAGGCGATCGCACCCCCCAGGAAAAGCCAGCTAAATTAAATTAGAAATGTGCCGGGGGGGAAGAACCATCACCACGAGGGCCGACCCCCCAAAGACATCCCTGGCGTCTAGTGGGGTTTACTGGCAGTGGATCGCAGTGCTGCTGCGATCCACGGCCAGGAAACCCTTTCAGGAGGGCCTTGTTAGAAGGGAGAGACTCTCCCCTTTCAAACAAGGCCCAAGCTGGGGAGGCCATTTCCAGCCAGATTTCCCCATCGGAGTCGAGCGCTGCCTTACCTGCTTCTGTCCTCGGATCCGGTGGAGAAATCAGTGATGGGCGCTGATATCACAGATGGGCGGGAGGGGGGGTGGGGGAAGACGCAGAAAGCCTTCCACGTCTTCCTCAGTAAAAACATTTTAAAAAGGAAACTCCGGTGCGATGCAATGGACAATTAATTAGTGCCCTCCGTGGTGAAGACCAATGGACGTGCGCAGCACCAGGGATGTAGTGCGTGTGTCATCCATTGGCCGACGCAAGCACCAAAAGGGTTGAAAACACACATTTTTAAGGAGGTCTCCAAGTGGTACTGGGTACTAGCTCAAGGAGATGATAAAGGTGGGACCCTAGCCGAAGAAATCTGGAAGCTGGACAAGCCGGGCTGTGATATCCAAAACCTATGCCAAGCATCAGCTGCTGCACTTTGGGTCTCAGTAACTTTGGCTCCACTTAGGAGAAATCACTTGTTCACCCTTTACAGACCTACTGGTCCCCCAAAAAATAGGCCAAGATAGGAGGCACAAGAAGAAGATGCTGTCCAAAATGCCAATTGGAAAATGCAGACGATTTACATCTCTTTTGGCACTGTCCAGCCATCCAGATCTTCTGCCAAGAAGTAGGTAATGTATTAGAAAAAATGTTGGGCTGCAATTTTGAGGTAATCCTTCCTTTGGTTATATTTGGGGTGGATAAAGACAACTGAGGGAAAACATCAGATCTCTGTTATTTATCTTAATGACAATAGTGACCTGGGAAATCTGTGTGAAATGGGTCTCTGAACTTTCCCCTACATGTGTGGGCTGGATTATCTTTGCAAGACATAGCGAAACTAGACTGCCAATTGGGGTCAGCCAAGAAAGCAAAAAAGCGGGCCCTGTTGGCTTCTCTTGATTCCAGCTATTCGCATGCACAACATTGTTGTTTTTTTTGTTTTTTTGGGGGGAGGGGGTTTGTTGTCCAAGGATTAAGACCAGCTCAATGGGTTGTCGAGATCGGTGGTGGATACCACCAGTTTCTTTATCAACTATGAGTGGAAAAGGCCTCAGCATAGATCTTAGAAGGCACCTGGGGCCCAGATCTTGTAGACCATCAGGAAGATCTCGCTCATAGCTCATAGCCTTTGTCAAATATGAGGACTAAAAAAGAAGAAAAAAAAGGTCAGCCTCTGCTTTAATTTCTTTGACAGCCAGAGTGGGGTATGGAGTGACAATTGCAAGATCATCTGCGTATGACAGGATTTTAGTCTTCCAGCCAGTAGTGGACATTGGCCAAATTGAAGCATTGCTTTGAAATCATTGAATCAGAAGGTCGATATAAAGGGCAAAAAGCAGGGGGGAACAAGGACACCCCTGTCTTGTCCCTCAATAAATCTTTACTGTATAGCATTTTAATCCACCCAATAAACTCCCGTCCCAGACCCTTCGAAGGGCGAAGTCTGAGTCTACCTTCTCCTCGGCATAAAGTTGCTGATAATATCTCTGGAACGCAGAGCATATGCCCCCCTACATCAGAAATAATACCATGTGCAGGATCTAGGATCTACTTGATAGCACCAGAAGCTACCTGTGTCCTGGCACAGAATGCTAATGAGTGTCCCACCTTATCATTAAATTTGTATTCTTTGTTTTTCCATGCAGTATATTTATTTATAAGCCTAGCTCAAATGACCATGACCTATTCGTTTGTGGGATAGTTTGGATATTAACCTCTAGAACTAGCTGGTTGGGGTCAGACATAACCTGGGGATATTTAACCCCATGCGCGCTGCGGGTTTTCCTGCTGTGCGCTAACATTTGCGAAAAGCCTCGTTACATGACGAGCTCAGCTCGTCATGAGCGTACGACAGGCATAACGCGTGGAAGGGGTTAATAATCTGATAAGCATGCAACCACCCACTGGATATAAAGAAATAATCTAGGTGTGCATGAACTTTGTGGGGAGCAGAGTAATATGTAAAACCGGGATCAGTGGGTTCCTTCTCCATCCATGTATAGTAGAGCGCTTGAGTTATTACAAGCTGCACTAACGACCGAAAGACCTAAGGTTTATGCCCTTGATACACTCCTGCACCTGTCCTCAGGGCAACCCTTTTAATATTAATGTTAAAGACCCCACAAACAACCACAAGGGCGCACCCACACATCCAATTGTGTAAGGCCCCATCATTGATGATGGGTCCATAGATAGAGCACAGTGGAAAATAAGCACCTGAATAAATGCTTTCTGCCATGGCCCATCTGTCATACTTATCTGCCCTGGTTTTAGTATGTCAAGCCCTACCCTTGCGGGCCAATAACGCCATCCCACCTGTACGGGTTCCTTGCAGAGTCCTAGAAATAATTTGATATCCAGCTAATTCCAATACATTTTATTGAGACCCCTCTACATGTGTTTCCTGCAAACAAATGATGTCAGCATTTAGAAATTATAAGTCTACATTCACCCTTTGTCTTTTTCGCCAATTTCTCAACCCACAGATATTAATTGAGACTATTCTTAAGCTAGTCATGTTTCATTGTATTGCAAAATCACCTGGTAATCACCTGCCTGCACAAACACCCCCCAACAAGTGGTTTGGACCCCCCTGGTGTATCTCCATGAAGCCCCCCAACCCAATGCACTTCTATCCAACCCCCCTCCCCATTACCCATCCCCTGTCGTGAGCAAAAGGGTTAATCCCGACCCTAATAATGGTGCCTACCTACCAGCTGCCCCAAACCCCCGGGCCCATGACATTCTGCCCGACACACCAAAAAAACAAACCAAAGATGACTAATAGCTCAGAAATAAGATAATCCCCTCCCAGAAGAGAAAACAACCCCCTCTCCAAAAACTTAAATAGACACTGAGGAAGAGGGGAGGAAAAAAGAATCATAGCATAGAGGAGTTCTTTTTCACAGCGAAAAGAAGAGTGATAAATATCAGCCCTGTCCTGTCACGTTAGAGATCTTCAGATATTCTTGCACTTTAATCTCTGTGAAAAATGTCTGTGTCTTTCCTTTGAATATAATCTTGAGACGGGCCGCACTTAACAAATACACTACACAGCCAAGTCGCTGAAGAGGGCGAAAAAACTGGCAAAGCCGCCACCTCCTATCCCCCATCACGTGGCAAAAATCCAGACGGACAAAAAAGCTATGCCCTTCAAATTTCCTCTTTGCTTCTGGTCTTGCCTTATTGAAGATAGCCTGGCGTAGAAGAAAATTTGCAAAGTAGACCAGAATAGCTCTTGGTTTCTCCTCCTGCTGAGCTTGATTTTTTTTGGTAATGGAGGAAAGCGATGGACCCTTTGAACTTTCGATTCCCAGTCCCATTGGGCAAGGTTTGGGAAGGCTCCTTTGAGTAGCTTCAACATAAAGGATCTGATGTCATTCCCCTCCACCTTCTCTGAGAGACCAAGAACTTGTTATTTCTAAGTTGGAGGTTCTCAAAATCCTCCAACTTCTACATCACATCCACAATCTAGTCTCTTGCAAGCATTGCAATTTCTTGACTACCACTACAGCAGCAACAGCTGCCTCTGCCGGTTCCTCAACTGCGGTGATCCGGTCTGCCATGTCGAGCATATTTTGGTAGCTTTGAGTATTGCCTCTTGAATTTTCTTAGTAGCCAGGTGGGCTCTTTTATGTTCCAGTCTAGCCTTAGACTGCATCTGCTTCAGGGTAGAATACATTCTATCCATTGAGGAAGTAGCATTCGTATCCGAAGGGGGGACCCTGCAGTGTGCCCGATCTCTCTCCCTCATTCTCACTATAAATCTGGCGAGTCGCCGAATGGTCCCACTTCAACTGCCGGGTAGTGCTTAGTTCTGGCCCGACTCTCTGTCCATCCTCCTTGCTCTCTCACTGCACCTTTCTTGAGAGGGATAGTCGCTTTGGGGTTGATGGTTTTGTTCTCACCCCATTCATGCTGTCCCAGATGTGTCTGGGACAGAATCATCATCAGTCAATTCCTCGCTGAGGCCAGAAAGGTTGGACTCATCCGTAAGGGAAAAACATTTCTCTGGTCCTTCTGGAGATTCTCCAGTCTGAATTGCATTCCTCGGCTCCTGATGTTCCTCTAAAGGGACTCTCAAGTCTCGTCCAGTCAATCCCACCTCTAATGATGGAGAAATATTTGCCTCAGACCCCTGCATCCCAACCCCTCCGGCCTCTATGATCTCCATTCTCGGCTTTGCTCTTTCACCACTGTCATATTCCGTTTCTTTTTGTAAAGTGCCATTCAATGAGCTTGGGACCACCCTAGCAGGCCCCCCTGGTTTATTACTCCCTAGAATCAGAGGCACGGTCAAGAGTTGTGTTGGGGCAGACAACTTACCCTGATCCCTCAAATGCTGTCCCACAAATGTACCAGAAAACATTTCCAGTATAAAGGGCTGTCTCTCCTTAGGCAGTTCAGGACATGTCCCAGATGCTTGTGCGCCTGATTGGGCCATTTTCAGCCCCTCTGTAGCAGCATGGGATTTGCCAGTTGCAGGTCTCGTGTTTTCGTCCATTCTCTGGACTAGTTTCTTGCTGGGTGGAGCTGAGCGCACAGGTGCAGACCCCACAGGCTCCGCCAGGTTCTCTGCTTACTTGTTCCCATCCCAGCGGCATTGCTGGGCTTCCAGTCCATGGAAGCCGAAACCAGGAAGAGACACCGCAGCGCTCATATGGCGATAGAGTGGCTCTCCATAGGATCCTGCCCATCCACAGCAGCCCAGATGCGTTGATGAGCTGCATTCGTAGACCAGCGCAATCCAAGAAGGAGGTGAGATTGAGCATCGGGGCGAGTTGCCGGGTCGGGATGGGAGAGCAGCTAGCATGGAAATCTAAGCGGTCGCTATCTTGGTCTGATGCTGGCCATATATTTTCCAATGATTCTGTGCTAGAAGTGTCTTATACTATTATGCAGCCCATTATCAATATCTTAGGCCTATTCTTCTTCGGCATTTTTCACAGTTTTATTCCGTATCAGTTCATTCTTCCCCTCTTTCTTCTCTCATTGATTTCCCCACATAAGTTAAGGCATCCTATATTCATAAACTTTTATGTTTCTCTCATGAGGATAGACCTAAGTCTGAAATTGAAAAATTGAACTAAAATGTAAGCTCAACTTCCATCAAGAATTTTCTCAACGCAATTGGGAAGCAATTTGGGCCAAGATACATACCACTTCCCGTTCTGCTGCTACCACTCAAACATTATTTTACTTCTATTATAGATTATATTATACTTCTATTTAACTTTATAGGTCTCACCTTCTTACACACACTAATTGCTGGTCTTGTGCCCAAGAAAATAGTGATTTCCTACATATGTTTTTCGAGTTCCCTCGAGTTATGGGGCTTTGGTCTCTCATTTGGGATATAATTAATGTTATTTTATCTACACACATTAAATTTGACATTGTACATCTTTTTTGGGTGGTTCATCCCCCCTTTGGCATTCTCAAAGGACAATTGGGAAATTTATTGATTGTTGATAGCTTTGGCCTTAAACGTTATTACATCAAATTGGAAGGATGCTTCAAAAATCACTTTCATTGCTTGGTGAAATGTATGATGTTACTATCAGAGGTTAGATAGTCTATGCTTTCACACTTGCCCTTTTGTTTAAAAAAGATTTGATATGGCTACCTATTACATCTTACCTATCTAGAACTGTTAACTAGTCTAGATCTGTTAGCCGTGCCTATGTTTCCCCATGAGGTAATCATCACTTTATTTGGATGTTTAGATACTGAGAGATGGTTGTTATGCTATGTTAGTGTATATCTTTTGATTAATCTCTTCTTTTCCTCTGGATTTTCTTTTTTCTTCTTTTCCTCGCCTTCCTTCTTTTTCTTCTTTACTCTTAAGAAACCAACGATTGTTAGAGTTTTCATAATGTTTTCACTGCTTGATGCTGAGTATTGAGACTTTCAATGGCTCTGTTTACGAATCTATAATTTCTTATCTATGTCTGCTTTTTTAATGTTCTTTATCTGATGCACCCACAATGCTTAGATGATGTATATCATTTTATTCTTGTATTGTTTCATGATTCTTTTCAATAAAGCATCTTAAACTAAAAAAAGTCATTCAATGAGAATACTTTATTGACATCCCATCTAGAGCTGCCTGCTAGTTCCTTCTGCTAGCACTGAAAGTATTGAGTAGTTGTAAAGATTGCACCATTGACATGGTTGTTAGAGCTGGCTTCTACATCAGGTTTATCGCCAGACTGTTTGGCCTCCTGTTTCTGACCCTGTTGTTGTTGGTTTTAGGACTCTGGGCACCATACCACTGCTGATCAGTGCTAAAGTGTATATTCTCTCTGAGTAAATTGGTATTATGGATTGGTGATTCCATGATTGGTTTATTTGATTTACTACCCTAGTACAGTGCACTGTGTGTGCAGAGGGCCTGTAAATCAAAGGCTGCTAGTGGGCCTGCAACACAGATTTTGCCAACCACACAAGCAGCCTTGCTTAAGGTTGTCAGACCGGCCACTGCAGTGCCTGAACACAGTCTCTACTGCCATGTCGACCTGGCAAGTGCACCCACTTGCCAGGCCCTAAACTTCCTTTTTTTAACATATCAGGTACCTCTGTGGGCAGGGTGAAGTGTATGTGAAAGGTAGGACATGTCTTAGTGCGTGTGACATGTCCTAATAGTGAACTACTGTGAAATTTGTTTTTCACTATGGAAAAGCTATCTGTCTCATAGGATATAACTGGAGTTTATTTATAAAATCTTATAAGTATAACTTCCAAAGATGGAGTTTAGTATGCCAGAACTCAGAATATAAAAATGCATCTTTTTAGTAAAGATGGTTTTTATAATGTGTTTTTGAAAATACCACTTTTAGAAAGTGGGTATTTTCTTGCTTAGCCATTCTGGGTGCCTCTGCTGGTTTGTGGATTGACTGCCTAGCTTTGAAGTGACAGGGGCTTGGGATATGCAGTCTCTCAGACAACTATGGGGGTGGTGATGTGTGTCCCATATTTCCTGAATGAGTCAGGGTTGAGCTGAATAGACCTGGGATGTATTTAGTGTAGTGGGAGGAGATTTCCCTGCACCTGAAAAGGCCTGGTCTGCCTTACACAATGCTGTATCCACCTCCTGACAGGAAGCTGGAACAGAGAGGACCAAAGTGTTTGGACTGAGAGCAGACACTCTCTACCACAAGAGAACAAAGGTAAATGTGGTATAAATATTGAGGCCCAGAACCCAGAACTTTGGATTACTGCTGGACTCAAGAGGAACCTTTACAAAGGAGAAGGGCTGGGAAAGCTGAAGGAGAAGTACTGCCCATGTGCTGTGTGCTGTGTGGAGTTGGCCTGCAGTGGCTGTTTCTGTGAAAGAGAGGACCAAGACGTTGTTGTGTGCTGTGTATCCTGCTTGAAGAAGATTTCCAATGGTTTGGTGTAGAGCTTTCTATCTGTTCTAAGGTCTCCAGGGACACAAAGACTTCATTTGCTCTGTCCTCCTGTATATAAAACTGCTGTTTCAGCTGCCACATAGGGAAATTTCAACCTCATCACTGTGACCTGCAACAAAGCTGTGGGCACCACTTGTGAAGTGCAAGACGCACCAACCTGAATTACACTGCAGCCCGCTGCCACCCGCCGCCGCAAAGTATCAACTCGGAAACCTTCACCAAGGCTCTGCATGCACCAGAGCAGAGGGCACCGCTCATGATGCTCACGACCCACCGCCCGACTCACACCGCAGCCCCGCATCAATCACCTCCCTGGTAAGAGTAAGGGACCGATGCCTCTACCTCCTGACAACTGTAAGGTACTGATGTCTCACCTCCCCTGTAATGCAGTAAGGACCTGAGGCCTCACCTCCACTGGGGTCATAAGGATCCAAGGCATCACCTTTCCTGTGGTCATTAGGAACTGGTGCCTCCGGCGCCGACAAAGCATCACCTCCCCGATGACGTGCATCATCTTTGCTTTGATATTTTGCCAAAGTATCTGATGCACCCACAATGCTTAGATGATGTTCATTGGGGGTCTGTGTGACTCCACGCTTGATGCCGCACACCTCGCGGTCGGCTCCGTACTTTGGATTTTCATCTGCCACGATGTTGTAATAGCTCCAGGTGGAGTTCTTTGATCCTACAAGCTTTATTTTTCTGTGAATGACCTCATTTTGAGGTTATAATGGTATATATATTGCTGATTTTTGTTATTTGGTCTTGTTTGGTTTAGATAAATATTGCTTATTTTTCTAAACTGGTGTGGTGTCCATTTGTATTGTTTTCACTGTATTACTGTATGTGTGCACAAAACCTTTACACACTGCTTCTGAGATAAGCCTATCTGCTCCTGCCAAGCTATGAAGGGGGTGAGCAGGGGCTGTCTAAAGGCATAACTTTCTTACCCTGACTACAAGCAAGGGTCTCTACTTGGACAAAGTTATCAATCAATCGATCAGGGTTTTTTAAAGCGCACTACTCACCCGTGAGAGTATCAAGGCGCTGGGAGGAGGGGTGCTGCTCTGGTTCAGTCGAAGAGCTAGGTCTTGAGGTTCTTCCTGATGGTGCACAGGGTGGGGGAGCATCTGATGTTGACAGGGAGGTTGTTTCAGGCGTTTGCTGTAAGGTAGGAGAAAGCTCTTCTGCGTAGTCTGTTTCTGTGGATGCATGGGGTTGCTGCCAGTGCAAGGTCGGCGGAGCGGTGGTTCCTTTTGGGTATGTGGAAGGAAATTCTCTTGTTGAGGTATTTGGGTCCGATGTTGTGGAGGGATTTGTAAGCATGAGTGATTAGTTTGAAGGTTACTCTCTTCTCCACAGGGAGCCAATGGAGGTCTGAGGATGAGTCTGGCTGCGGTATTCTGGACGGTTTCAAGCTTGTGTTGGATCATTTTGTTGATTCCGGTGAAGAGGGTGTTGCCATAGTCTAGTCTGCTAGTTATGAGTGCGAGAGTGACGGTCTTTCTGCATTTGGGGTGATCCATTTGAAGGTCTTGCAAAGGATGCGGAGGCAGTTGAAGCTGGTGGAGGTGACAGAGTTGATCAGGCAGGTCATAAAAAGGGAGGAGTAAAGGATGATGCCAAGGTTCCATGCATGGTCTGATGGGGTGGGTGGGCTCCCAAGGGTGGTGAGCCACGAGGTATTGTCCCAGGCAGTGGTAGAGTGTCCAAAGATGAGGACCTCTGTCTTCTCCAAGCTTAGCTTCAGTCAGCTGACATAAATTCAGGCTGCGGCGTCCTTCATTCCTTCCTGGAAGCAGCATCTGGTATCTTCGGGGTGCTGCGTGAGGGAGAGGATGAGCTGGGAGTCATCAGCATATGATACTATGCTGAGTCCGTACTGTCTGACGATGGTGGTGAGGTGGGCCATGTAAATGTTGAAGAGCGTGGGGCTTAGCGAGGATCCTTGGGATACTCTGCAGTTGATCTCTGTGGGTTCGGAGGGGAAGGGTGGGAGTCTAACCCTCTGGGATCTGCCGGAGAGAAAGGATAGGATCCAGTTGAGGGCAGTTCCTCGTATCCCGGCATCATGGAGTCTGGTTGCGAGAGTGCGATGTGAGACGGTGTTGAAGGCTGCAGAGAGGTCTAGTAGGATGAGGGACGCAGTGTGGCCCTGGTCGAGTAGCATGCAGATGTCATCTGTGGCGGTGAAGAGGGTGGTCTCGGTGCTGTGGTTGCTGCGGAATACAGACTGGGAGGGGTCTAGGATGGCCTTCTCTTCCATGAAGGCGGTCAGCTGGGTGTTTATGAATCTCTCAGTGACTTTGGCTGCGAAGGAGAGAAGAGAGATGGGCCGGTAGTTTTTCAGGGCCATTGGGTCGGCCGACGGCTTCTTGCGGAGGGGCTTGACCTCTGCCAGTTTCCAGTCACCGGGGAAGGAGGCGTTAATAGTTTGGCATAGTTTGGGGGCTATGGCGGTGGTGGCTCTTTGGTAAATGTGCAATGGGCAGGAGTCCGTGGGGGCTCCTGAGTGGGTGTTCTTCATGGTCGGGGTAGTGTCTTCAGTGGTAGCTTGTTTCCAGGTGGTGATGGTCGGCTGGTTGCCGGTGGTGGAGAGGAGGGGGGTATCTGGAGTCGGTTCGCTGAAGTTGTTGTAGTGGGCCTTGATTTGCAGGTGGAAGTAGCAGCTGAGCTTGTTGCAGAGGTCCTGGGATGGTGTGACATCCGTGGCTTCGCAGGGGGGTTTGGTGAACTACGGCATGACGTTGAACAGTTCTTTAGCATTAGTTGCGTTGGTGTGGATTTTGTTTTTGATGAAGGTTCGCTTGGTGGCTCTTATGCACTGGTGATATTTGTTCAGGGCGTTCCTATAGTTGTTCTGGTCTAAAGTGGTTTTCCTGTTCTGCCATATTTGCTCAAGGCATCTGCAGGAGTGCCTGGCTTTTTGGTCTTCGATGGTGAAACAGGGGGCCTTCGCAAGGTGTTGTTTGCCGGAGTGGCTGAGGGGTGCAAGCTTGTCTGCGCAGCTGGAGATCCAGTGGGGAAGTTCAATAGAGGGAGGGTCTTTGAGGAGGGAGGTGTTGAGGTGTTCCTCTGTGATCTCCATTTTCTTATTGGGTGGCATGGGGCGGGTTTGGGTGCAGTGGTGGTGATGAAAGTGAAGTGTACACAGTGCTGGTCCATCCAGAGGGGCTACATGGTGTGGCTGAAGTGGATGTTTGTCCCTCCTGTGAAAATGGGGTTGAGGGTGTGTCCGGTTCTATGGGTGGGGGTTGTGACGAGCTGCTTCAGTCCGAGGTTAGTAAGGTTGTCAAGGAGAACGATGGAGTCGGGGTCGCTGCGGTTGTTGAGGTGGAAGTTCAGGTCTTCGATGAGGATTTTATCCGTTGAGGTGCTGTTGTGGGGTGCGGCGAGGTACAAACCATTGCCAACTAGAGACCCCCATTTCTAACAATGGTCCGTGGGAGCACCAACAAGTCAAGAAGGTGCACAGTTGGGACTAGCAAGGTCCTGGAGACTCACTAGAAGCAGGGTAGTAATGGGCTGGCCCTGAGCAATCAGGGGAGTCCAAGGAAAACAAAGGTGACCCTCAAATGGACCTAAAGAGCAAAGTCACCGGAATTGCGAGAAGGCCACAAGCAGCTCAACAAAAGATGCAGGCTACGATGCACATGATGTGGTGTGGCCAAACATTCTGGTCTCTGGAGGTGCTCGAGGTTGGGGCTACTTGGAGTCTGAAAATATTCTTGCAAATATGTCTACAAGCCTCTGCAACTGCAAAGGGATGCAGTACCCAGGGGTTCGGTTATTGCAACCCCCACAAAGTCCCCCACAAAGACTACTGGCCTCAGACTTGATAAGATGGTAGAGAAGGCCTCAGGAGTTGAGAAAAATTACCACCTGTGCTGCAGAGCCCATGCAGTCCGGAGGAGCTCGGGATATGGAGACTGGTTGTCTTTGTTGCAAATGCAGTAGAGTGACTCCTTCACTTCAAGATTGCTTTGGTTGTCCTTGATGCTTCCCAGGCCTTGGTAGGTTCCTGTATAATGAACATGCAAAGCCGATGCAGCAGACTGGAAGGGAAATGAAGTCAGGCCCAAACGAATTCCAGCGAAGTCCAGAGTGCCCAGATGGTAGAAGTGCAGAGGTTTCAGTTCTGAATCGTATCCCACAATGAATCTAGGGACCTACACCCAGGTAAGCCCTTAAGTACACTATGGAAAGGGTTGGGAAGATTCAGGGGACTCTCCCAGGGAAGGGTCTGGACAGGGGGGAGGTTACTCCCATGTCCTTTCTCCAGTTTTGCACCAGGAGAAAGACAACGGCTCCCAGGATTGTTTTGAACTGGACTATGCACAGGGACACCAAATGTGCCCCTCATGCAGACTTTCAGGCTCTGGCAAGCACACCCACTCAACCCTAATACACTGATTCCTGTCTGGGAGGTGGTCACATCTCCCTGTGACAGGATCCCTATTGTTGTGCCTCGCCCCTACTGGAGGATAGCTTAGCAGCAGGAGAGCAGAAATGTGTCTCTGGTTGGCAGCAACCATTTTGTGCTGTTCAGGACTAGACGGCTGGTACCGGGAACATGGAGAGCCTAACGGAGGGCTCTCACGGTGCTTGGAATCACACCTCCCACACTGTTTATGGTGCAGGGGTATGATTCCAACATGTTTGATACCAAACATGATAGGATTTGTTGCAGCCAATTTCTAGATGTTCATGATGCGATTACGCTATGTGCCTCTATATAGTATATAGCTGCTTTACTGACAACCCAGGAGAATGGACTCCGTGGGCTGTAGAGCTGTCCTGCCCATGCAGGGGCACCCTCTCACTTATAACCAAGCACCCTTCCATCAGGATTGTAAAGACCTGCTATAGGGGTGACTTATTGGTTTTAAGTGCAGTGACCCTTAGATACAGTAAACCTATACCTTTAGTAAGTGGTGCATGCAACCAACTTACACAGGCTGCAATGGCAGGCATGTAGTTCCATTTTGAGTGGTCTCTCATGGGTGGCATAATGCATGCTTCAGCCTATGGTAGACCTCTGCGGTACCTATGCCTTGGGTACATGGGTACAATATACTAGTGACTGACAAGGGTACTCTAGTATCCAATCTGGGATGTACCTATGTACTGACCACAATAGTTTAGCAAGAAAGCAGATAGATTGGGGTCCTGATTAGCAGGATCCCAGTCAGACTAGTCCAAAACAGCATCACATCAAGCAAAAAGTGGTGTAACCATAAGAAGCAGATCCTACTTTCCTACACTAAGTCTGCCTGCTTTCTCGAGAACCATGTTGAATTAGATTTGAAGAAATCAAAGGTTTCGGCATTATTCAATGTAAATATTACGATTGAAATGAACGGTTGTTGATAATGAATGAAATTGTAACTAAGCAGGAGATCTGTCTTTTTCATTCATACTTTTAAAGTAAGCATGGCTTAATTCGAAAGCTGGGAGACACCCTGAAAGGACTACAAAGCCTTTTTAAAAGCAAAAAGGAATGCACCTGGCATTAAAGTAGGGCTCAAGAACATCTATTTCATTCTTCATAAAGGGTATAAGTACTTTTTTATAATCTAATACGACTATTGTAGTTCTTTCTCTAAATGGATATGGTTCTGATGTGGAAATGGTGCCCTTCAAAGAGACTCAAAAGACCAGATGTATCATTATTTGATGCAACCCAACAAGGCATCTTGCTGCACTGTGCTGCGACAAATGGAGAGGACAGGAATATTCTATATTTACCAAGATATGACACATTCCTTGTCTCTCCCTGTGCTGGCACACTACCTGCTGTCTAGTGGCAATTCACACACCTTTGCACCATGGGTTGTTTTTGTACAGGAAGGCACACCTTCCTGCACAAAAGCAATCCATAGAGGGGGTTTCCTCTTTCATAGTGTGCGGCAGACTGAAGCACACTTAGTAACAGGGAACAACATGGAGAAATAAGGATATTCTTCCATTTGTGCCTTTATCTGGAAGGTGTAAAATGTTGATGCATTCCAAGGCTTACTAGCTTGGTAGACCTGGGAATGTGCCAAAAAGCATTGGGTAGTGCATGGATGAGAGCACTCATTCTCCACCCATATAATGCCTTCCCAGCACAGAGTAACCCAAGGAAGCAACTTGTGCTGCCATACATTCCTCAAGGTTTACCAAAAAGCACAGGGACACTCAAGCTAGCATTGTATGGTTTGGTAAATCTGATTTGCGTTGCCATACTTCATATATTCCTGTACTCATTTGAATGTTTGATTATTAGAGAAAAGCGAATTGGATTTAATGAGAATATGCAAGTGAATTATATTGATTTACTTCCCAGTTTACACCTAAATCAAGAATTTGACTTTCTCCAAAATATATGGCATGAATGATATAAAATAATTCTCCAGGAGCCTCTCAACAAGAAAGCAAGGAGATTTGGGTTACACGATGAGCAGAGCAGTTCTGTCCTCCATGTAACTGAGCCAGACCATCATTTAAAAACAAATGTAGCCATTGAGACATAATTCAGCGGTGTATCACAGACAGGCAGAGCACTAGAAAATAAATGAAGTTCATGTATGCACATGCAGCAACATTTAAATCCTGAACTCTAAAACAACAGCAGACTTTTGAGGCTAATATTTCTTTTAGCTAAGATTAGAAGTGGAGGTGTACAATTATGTTCGCAACCATCATTCTGATATCTACAATAAGTTACTACGTTTATTCTGTATTAAAATTGGCTTTAAATACATCCTTAAAAAGCAGTGTGGATCTATAATGTATGCAATAGACAATAGAGTACCATTAACTCAAAATATTTGCCTTCGGCCTGTAGCAGGTTTGTAAATAGACTAACACTCATTCTCTCAAGTAACTTTCGAGAAATGTGTGGGCCAAAATGTGTGTGTTCTCCTCGCTTTAGTGGGAAGGTTTGTATACCTGTATTTAACGTAGCTCTAAGGGGAAGCTACCAGATCATGATTAGAAACTGTTCCTGAAAAAATAACAGAATTATATAGTTTTGTCCCTGAGACACTAATTCCAAACAAGTTTCCTCTACATACAATAACAATAACCATAGAAAAAAAGGCCACTCAAACTCTGCTTACCTTTATTACCTTGATTGCAAACTGTGTTAGCATTTAGAAACTGACCCAATTCATGAAGTAGGTGCTATTAATAAACCTGTCACAGGACATCAAACACATTTGTAGCTTCTCTTGGGTATTTAGTCGCCACCCCTCCCACTAGATGAGATCCTTTGTCTCAGTTTCAATTATGGAAATAGGACACTTGCTACGTAATCTCAGCTTTATCAATTAATCGAACCATGAAGGTATAAAGCATTGTATTATAAATCTGGGAAGGGTGCCCAGTCAAAGTGGCAGACCCTTGGTCTTACTACCAGAACCACCCTTACTCCAGTTGTGGTCTAGTGGGATAGTGGGATATTTTTAGAAACAGGAGACATGATTTTCAATCCAGTCCAGTCACCTGTGTGATCAAATTAAGTGATCTTACAGAATCAATAATCGAATTTACTCATCTAATATTACCTGAGGGAAAGCTGTGATAGTCTTATATACTACTTACCAACATCTGCTACAGTGGGAAATTAACGTACCTTGCAACAATAGGCTGAGCATTGCTGTCTTCATTCTAATACTGTCCCAAACAGTACCATTTTTTTTCAAATCATTGTCTACCTGTGCTTATATCCGATTATTTGCCATTTTGAGAACTTTGAAATAGGCTTATTACAAAAAAGAGTACCAAGGACATATTCACTGCACAGATAACACAAAATTATGCTTGTATCATATTTTCACGGCTAAAGGGTATAGTTAAGACCATTTAACCTATGTTAGTGATGAAGCTTGGTTATACTATTTAGCATCAATTTCGGTCTTTTTTCCTATTAAGATTTTAATTAAGCGGTTCTGAAACATCAAACTTACAACAAATTTCAGAACGCTGGAAATGCATTCCAAAATTTCTGACTTCACAAAGTTGTATTTCTTCTTTTCCTGGGAGTGAAATTAGTGAAACAAATTTTTCAGCTGCATGGGAAGTTTGAGACTAATGTTGCCTCCAATCCGGCTAATAAATGGCGGTTGTCGGCATTAAAGATTTTGAGGGAAGTTCCCTGTTGATTCAGGCCCACTTCCAAGTAGGAGATCATCCCCATTTGGCATGTTAACATGTTTCTAAAGTTTTTTCTTGCTTTCCATCACTCTGAGTCACTTTGGGCCTACTACAAGAGAAGCAGTATTAATGATGTAGTATTCCCATAACCAGAATTACCACTATTACTTGTATTGATAATTTAGCAATATTGGAAAACCACAGTATTGTAAATATATGCAACTATTCTTCCAAGGATCCCTCAGAAATTTGCAGCTAATAAAGATATCAAGAAGGCTTCATCGTATTCCTTTAGAAATACCATATTTTGTGTTAGTTTTTCACAAAAGATAGCATTAGCGTTTAGCTGTTGTAATATCTTGGGGAGATAATGGGTTTGCAGTACTCATTCTTTCCTTGTAATTCCTGAGATATTTGGAAACACAGTACCTGGAAGAATTAGAAATGCAATGTATCCAGTAATTGTGACCTGTGTAACAAATGTTGACGCTCCACGAGCACCAATGCACAACTGTGGATGGCAGAGAGTAAAGCAATGTGAAGGAAACCCTGCAGGCAGCTTGAGGCATTACAGTCTGTCCTCATTTGGGTTTTTCATGACTGCAAGCTTTGTGCGTTTCTCTAAATAGCTTCTTGTTGTCTGATAGCTGGGGCTCACTAAATCACAGGGGGATTTATTTGAAATGTATCAGATACCTTTTCTGTAGGATGACTTTTTTTCGTGATCTTATTAAAAAAGCAGTGCTTAAAATGATTTTCATTTCTGCTCTTGCATGATGTTCTTTAGATGTTTTTGTTAACTCTGCAGATAGATCACAGATACCTATGAGGCATAGTAATGTATTTCCTCTTCAAGGTTTTGGTTTATCTTTGTATTTTCTGGAATTGTATGTTATTCAATTGAAAGGAACTACAGTACTATTTAGCCTTTCCCAATTATATATCAGATTAGCATTAACATTCACTTAAAGGAGAATGTCGCCAAAAGCTTAATTATTTGCTTTTTGCTTCCTTTTCATTTCTACTCATTTGCTGGTTCTATCAAGGCCATTAAATAATAGATTAACTAATGTTTGCTTGTAGACAGGCAGAGCCATATATTTTTATTAACAAATAAAGAGCATGAGTTGCTCATTCAAATCAAATTACTGTCCATTAAACCGTGTCCAAAGCTTGTGCTATTCCAATGTCAGATTCTTACGATTTGTTTTCAAAACAAAGGATATTCAGAAAATAAATGCGAACAGTGTGTACCAATGTCCTGCTTTGCACTTGCTAAGAAATGACTGTGTGTACTCAGTGTGTAGCACTAGTTTGATAACTGTTGTCTAGAAGGTTGATTACATAATGCATATGTTTTGTCTGCAGGTCATAAATCTTCTTCCTGATTGTTTGCGTTTACTTCCTTCAGAACATAATTTTCCTCCACCATAAAATAGTACAATAGCACTCACTCTAAAGTGGATTTATAGCCAGCTTAAACATTTACTCTGAGTTTTCTTGACCATTGAATAAAAGTCTAATTTTGCACACAATACCAACAATGCAGGACCCAGAACAGTGTCTGGAAAGTCAAATATGTCTGAAATATGAATTTTGCTCCCCATATTGGCACTCCTTGACAGTACTTTTGAAATATACCTGTAGTGCTGCAAATGGCTGTCATGGGGAGGTGATATGCCTCAAGGTCCAGACAACAGCCTGATTAAGGCAATCATTTAACTCCCCCCCCATATACCAATTTTCATCTATGGTTACCAGTGACTGCAGTTTTCAGTTAAACTTCAGGAGGCTCAACAGAAGAGTATGACAATAAAATAGTGATATGGAAATCAGATGAGAAAAAATCAAACACGAATTGACCTGCCAATGTATGCAACACAGGGATTTGTTTTCCAAAAATGTATCTCACGGAGAGGCTTCCCCAAGCTCGAGAGTTTTTTGGAGCAGTGACGGCAACTGAAAGTACAATCAGTCAGAATCTTTATGCTTCATCTACTTTCACAATGAATGGTGATTAACGGACTATCTCAACCCCCCTCTCAGCACCATTTACCACAGGAGAGGTAGAGCTGGAAGGGGGAGAATCTCGCCTTTCCAATAGTACCTTTCTCCAGTGGATCCAGACCTCAAGATCATTGTAGGAAGGTGATACTAAGCAGGGTAGTACCCATCAGCCACTAAGGATAGTTTTCAGGAAGGATGCGTGTCCCCACGGCAGGTCAAATGCTCTCCTGTGGGCTGCTTCAGTTTGTTTGCACCACAGTTACAGTTATTGGGTTGTTTGACCCCCAATCTGCCCCCCAGTGGGGCATAAAACGTACATGATACCACAGTTTGGGCTTGGGGACCATTGCATCTAGGCATTGGGCTGTAACGCCAAAACAAGTAGCTACATCCATCTTTCAGATCTCTCTGGTGAGCAGAAATCCCATTTGGCACCAGTGTGTATCACTTGTGATAAAAACAGAATGAGAAGGAGCTTGGTAAGTCAGGATGCACCTCTTCCTCTAAAGGACCAACAGTCTTTTTTATGTAAATTTAGGTGTTTAGTTTCTGAACTGTCCAGGCATGTAGGTGTCCCTGAGTGTCCCTGAGTGTCAGCCTAGCCTGAACCCAAATACCACAGCTATCCTATCGTCAGATGAGTGAATTTCAAAGGAAAACGTTTGAAGCTTCCTTATTGCATTTTTAACTATCCAGTCACGTATGGTAAAGCCCATCCACACAAGTAGGGTACAGTTTAAATTGGGAGAGCTGCGGGTACACATGGGGAACTCATTTACGAGCTTTTGCCGTAGGGCAGCACGGCAGGTCTTCCTGCTGCGCTTCCCTATGGCAAAAAAAAGGCAGGAATGCGCCGTACCTATATGATACGGCGCATTTCTGTACTTTTCCCATAAATGAGGCCCATAGTATTCAAAGATTAGTTCATATCAATTTAACTACCACAGCTTGCTTTCATCTTCATTTTGGGCCTCATAATAATTAAATGTGGAGGTAAAACATGAATTTGTTGCAGTGTACCTTGTTTCAATTCTACACCATAGCTGTGGACGGTCAGCCATTTAGTTTTAATAGCCTATCATATTTTTCAATACCCCTTTAATACAATGAGGTTTATTGGCTTAAGTGCAGTTTCAGGCAGCTGGAGGAGTTGTTTCAGTTTGTGTTCCTGGGAGAGTGAATACACATACATATTTGTTTCAAGGTCTTTTTTTCAGGTTGAACTACTGCATGCTGGTTTACAACACTTTTTGACTTCTCCAACTTAGACTCTTTTTTCCAAAGCCTGTTATAAAGAAGCAAAGTTGGATTTGGTACAAATGACGAGCAGATTAGATGAAGACCTAAAACAGGGGATAAACCTGTCCCAAAAAATGCAGACTGCATTTCACTGTCGCTTTAAGCTGATGACCGCATTCTGGTGATGGATCAAGCCCTGATCTCTTGACTGGGTAGGAGTGTTCTGCTTAATTCAGATGCTCTGTCCATCACCACCCTCTTTATGAATCGTTTTGGCCACTATAGGAGTGGAAGGGTATGCTCAGACATGAGTCCCTTGCTCACTGCACCATCAGGATTCAAGCAAGCCGGGCCGAAGACGGCTGTAATGCCAGAAACCGGTCCCCGGAAGCTTGTTTCCTTTCCAGTAAAGAGTTGGCTTGGTAGTTTGGTCTGCCCTGTTCCCATGATGCACTGGGCCAGGGACAGACTAATTTGCATGTAGCCAGGTTCTGAACTGGGATGGTGCAGTGAGCTAAAAAACGGTGATGGATCAAGCCCTGATCTCTTGACTGGGTAGGAGTGTTCTGCTTAATTCAGATGCTCTGTCCATCACCACCCCCTTTATGAATCGTTTTGGCCACTCTAGGAGTGGAAGGGTATGCTCAGACATGAGTCCCTTGCTCACTGCACCATCAGGATTCAAGCAAGCCGGGCCGAAGACGGCTGTAATGCCAGAAACCGGTCCCCGGAAGCTTGTTTCCTTTCCAGTAAAGAATTGGCTTGGTAGTTTGGTCTGCCCTGTTCCCATGATGCACTGGGCCAGGGACAGACTAATTTGCATGTAGCCAGGTTCTGAACTGGGATGGTGCAGTGAAGTAAAAAACGGTGATGGATCAAGCCCTGATCTCTTGACTGGGTAGGATTGTTCTGCTTAATTCAGATGCTCTGTCCATCACCACACCCTTTATGAATCGTTTTGGCCACTATAGGAGTGGAAGGGTATGCTCAGACATGAGTCCCTTGCTCACTGCACCATCAGCATTCAAGCAAGCCGGGCCGAAGACGGCTGTAATGCCAGAAACCGGTCCCCGGAAGCTTGTTTCCTTTCCAGTAAAGTATTGGCTTGGTAGTTTGGTCTGCCCTGGTCCCATGATGCACTGGGCCAGGGACAGACTAATTTGCATGTAGCCAGGTTCTGAACTGGGATGGTGCAGTGAGCTAAAAAATGGTGATGGAACAAGCCCTGATCTCTTGAGTGGGTAGGAGTGTTCTGCTTAATTCAGGTGCTCTGTCCATCACCAACCCCTTTATGAATCGACCGCATTCTGGCAGATACGGACATTTCACTGATGCACTACCGTTACCCCATGCCATGCCTTCCTCTGCCGTCCTTTTTGCAGTAACGTGGCGTTGTCAACCCCCTGAGAAAAAGTGTCCCTTGGTTGGCAGTTAATGCTTAACTTTGGGTGCCATGTTTATATGCCTCAGTACATTTCTATAGTATACGCCTCAGTAAATTCCTGTGGGTGATGCTATGAAATAGCCCCTGCTTGTAACAGCCGTGCCCCATATAAGACTAGAAGTAAGTTGCTAGGCTGGCTTGAACCTCACCAAGGCAGGTTCTAGCGGGTGGTGATCAGGTAGCTGACCTGCAAATCGAAAGGCTGAAAAAACTTTGTCCATTATGCTGGCAGGACCGAGGCATGGAGTGTTAAAGGCCTTGTTGGGTGATCTTTTAGTTCTTGTTGAGGTGGTACAACAGCTTGTCGTTTGGGTAGGAAAGGGCCAGTTTACGCATATATTTATACACCTAACAGAGTCCCATAGATGTGGCACTCCGCTGAGGGCCAACGAGCGCCTGACCAGTGACGCATGGTTCCCCACCACTCCCTGCCTCCCACCCCATGGAGACACAATGTTAGCCGCACACAACTGTTTTATAGTTCATGGTTTGGTTATGACGCCATCGTATGAAGTGACTCCAGAAATAGCAACGAGGTGCAACTGAAAAAAAGTTTTGTTTCAGCTCATGATGAAATTTGTATGTTTCTTTAACGCAAGTACTTTATTTCTCATATCTGATTTATCGGTTTGTGTGTCTTCCCTGAATTCATTGGTTGTGCCTGTTCTGATGCTCTACTCAGTGCTACTATAAATGTTGGGGCATTTGCTCCAGAATTGTTTACATATTCTTGTTCTCTCTTGTGCTGGGTCTTTTCCTTCCAGCTTTTTTCGGTATTTTTGATTTTTGCTACTTTTGGTTCCGTACTTGTTTCACTGGCACAGTGAATGTTTTCTTTTACAGGACTTTGTAAATAAAACTTGATTAGGTACCCCCAGTTTTTGCTTCCTATTGCAAGCAAGTATACAAAAAAGTACATATTTTGTAAAATGCTCCTTGAACCATTTGATACTATGGGTAGCCAAAATGTATGAGCTGTGTAAATACTCATGATTCCCAAACTCGGCATCTTTTATTATTCTTTAAATTTTACCATATAAATTGATGCTTGGTTGGTACACAATGAAAATGTTTTATAGTCAGCGTCTCTATTCATGGCCCTATGTATTGTGTGTTTTTGGGCATCCAAAAAAACCATGCACCTGCAACCATAAGAGTCTGTCATATGTAACAATATATATGAGCGTAGTATATCGTCCATCGGTTTAAAAAACAGCAGTTGAACAAATTGTCACCTAGTTCTGTTTCTCCTGTTTCCTGTTTCTCATGTTTATTTTTCAATAGCTTTTGATTGATTAATGGGAACATGTTATACCTGCTGCTCAGTCAGTGTGAATGTGGGGGTGGAATGCTGGTGTGTGAGGTGGCTGTGGAAAGTTGGTGAGTGAGAGAGTCAGTTGGAGGATGGGCAGAGCAGCAGAAAGGCTGCTCTTGGTGGGGCTCTTGTTAACATGTTACCTAATAAACCCTACTTATGTAATCTACCTTGGAACTGGACTTCTTACTTCTACAACAGAAAACTACGAGTCAGAGACACAAATGACCTTCTACTGAATTCTGAATTATGTCTATTTTTCAGACACCTGTACCTTTCAGGGTACAACCATGGATTTCATATATATTTCCATGACAAGCTGCAAGTTGGTAGAAACCATAAAAGTAGGAAAAATTGACTACCTATACAATTGCAGTTCCTAGTTAGGGAGGTTTCAGGCCGGAAAAATAGGACCCAAAGGTAGGGGGATGGTTCATTTTTGGAATCAGGACCCTCACACACCCAGAAGAGCCCTAGGTGTAGATCAAAAATATGTGCATATAAGTGTGTAGTGAATAGTGACTTGAAAATAAAAGAAGCATTACTCTAAGAAAGGGATTTATTTGGTGAGTTTGCTTGACCAATTAAAAACATGATATTCTCCCAATACGTTTAAATACAAACCCTAAGACTCTGTGTCAAGGAATGTATGACCTCCTCCAACCCCTGTCTTTTCAGCCTACATTTCAAGCACTCAGCAGGTTGGAACCTTTTTTCTACAGTAAGGGAGTGTAGCTATCTTAAGTAACCTGCTGGCCTGCTTCCCCACCGACCCTGAGAGGTTGTATTGTTTACCTTTATTTATCCTTTTTATTCACTGTGTAGTACCGAGCACTTTTAGGTCCTGAAGAATTGCCAGTTAGGCAAGAAACATGTCGACCACTTTAGAGGGTTGAGGTAGCCCACTGTGCCCCTTACAGTCCCTATCTCCCCTCCCACCCCTTTTAACCTAGGGAGCCAGCCACGCGAATAAAAGTTTTTGTGGACTGACGCACCTAATTTTAAACCACCCCACCTTCACGACTACACCTTCACCAGACCCCTCACATGCACTCAACTATTGGCTGGAACAAAAGATCTCCAAAAAAGAGCGCCTCTTCGGCGCCCGTCGGACATTGTAGCGCCAGTCTGACGAGGAGCAGGAAACCAATGATGAAGCATGACATCTAACTAACTGGATGTGTGAGGTCTTCTAGTTCCTACAAGGGAACGCCTGTCCCCTGCTATTACTCTCCTCCATTAGACACACTCATTGCTCTTATTCCCCCGGGGACTTTGTACTTTTGTGATATATGGTTGACTGGACATGTACACTGGACCCCGTTAAATATAGTCCTCTTGAGGTTCCCTATTTTGTATCGAAATATCATAACATGTCATAATATACATAGATACACCAAAATTCTACAGGAAAAAGAATACTTTGCTGTACCCATTGCTCTATACTATGCGCAGCATAACTAACTTCTACAGAACACAAGACCAGATGCACGGTTTCTTTCCTGGTCAGAAAAAAAATGTTTCCGCACTGCCTTTTTAGGCCTTGGCTAGCTTGCAGCGCATGGGCTGCTCGCTTTGCGAGGCATGCAGTATACACTATAGTGGGGAAACTTCGCTTAAGCTCCACCTACTCTTCCCCCCATTCTTTTTGTTTGGCTTCCAAACTAAATGGTGCCTTTTGATTGTTTTTACCCTTGTTATTCCTGGCTCCTAACGTCCATAGAGTAATTTGTGCACATCAGAGTCTATTGGCCCCTTTACTGAAAATTATTGTTTTACCTGTGCCCGACCCCCGCTCCCTGATCCAGTCTGTTGTTTTTCGCCAACGCCCCCCACTCCTGGCCTTTTTTCACGCCCGCAATCCCATTCTTAATGCAATACGTCTCGCCTAAATGCGAGTAGTATTGCATTGCAAGTGCTTGTTTTAAAATAGTCCGCAGGCATCCTGGAAATGACATCCCTGGGTTGCCGGAAAAAAACCCTCGTTGATCCGGAAGTCTTGTTACGGCCAAGCCGTTCTGCTGGATCAGTGTCCATTCTGCCTGTTAACATTTCCATTTTACACATCCATCATGTGGCCTGTAGTGGTGAGTGCGTGTGTCTGTTTGTGTATGTTAGTGTTTCTGTATATGATAAGGGTGTGTGGGGCCTGCAACGGGGTGTGTGTATATGTGTGCGTGTGTGAGAGAGTGCGCCCATTTTACTGTGTTTATTCATGGTTGTTTATGTATGTGCTCGGGTAGTAACTGGCGTGTGTGTGTGTGTGCACTCAATTGTTTGTGTGGTTGCTCTTGTGTGCGCGGGTTCTAAGTCGTGTGTTTGTTTGCAAGGAGAAAGCCAATGTGGAGAAAGCCACCGGAAGCAAGCAGCCGTCTGCTCAATTAGAGATTTTAAATTACATTTTGTGAATTTTCGATAGTCTGGTGCGATGGTGTGCTTTAACCTCGCAATATGCTCACTGCACTTGGTGCTTTATTGCATAGTAGGTCCGATCATAGCAGCTGTTGGATTCCTATATCCGTTGCAGTCACCTCTTTGATGTAAATGCACCACTTGTCAAACAGGAGGGTGCAGTGCGCGCTGTAGGAACTGTCATGAATCTTTCTAAGGCGTTGGACCAGACAGTGCAACAGTGGAACCATTACTGGAGTCATATAGCGGAATGGATGTTAAACCCGCCGTGCACAGACCTGGCACAGACTTGCATGTATGTGCACTCTAGTAATCAAGTGATCAAGCTTGTCCGCTCATACTATCTGCCCTGCCTCACACACAAAGCACTCACTCCCTTCGCTGCCGACTATCCTTGTCCACTGGAGCTGCCCTGTGGATCACATAACATTGCACAAATAAAGTGTTGTTTGTGACTTAAGAAACATTTTGTGGACTCACTCGAACCCTGGTGGGTACAAGCTCATCAGAGGGAAGCAATACCTATACAGTCTAAAGGGCCTTAGCAAAGCAAGTAAACATATGACTACGCCAATAAAGCTGGCTTGTGTTCTACTAACGCATTGTTACAATAATTTGTGCAGAATTTCACCACTCCCAGAAACCAGGGGATTTAATGAGTCATCTGTAAAAGGGGAGGACACCTCATAGCAGACGGAAGTGGCAAAAACCCCTTTTTCTAAATGTGTTCTAAACGCAGATTCCGCGTGGATACAACACCCACGCACAAGGAAACCACAGGAAAAGCGACGAAAGGCAACCCAACCAAACAACAAAGAGACGACAGGTTGCACACTTATCTGGCCAGAAGAGGTTTCGACACCATGGCAGGACGAGATGATAAGAACACCAACGACATCAAAAAGATTAGGAAGGACCTTTTGGAATCGCCAACCAAGATTAAGAACGATAACAAAAACGAGACGACACTAGATACACTCCTAAAGAAAATCAACAAAGGGAACGAACTAACCAAAGCCACGAAAAAGACAATTGATAACATGCAACTTGAGCTGGCAGCTATAAGAGCGGACCAATCCAAGACAAACTGCAGAATCGACGCTGTGGAAAAAAAGGTTAGCGACCTAGAAGACTCCACCCACAGGGCACAAAGAGACCTGGGACAAGCTTCCAAAACAACCTACAATCTGCAGAAACTGTTGGCAGAACAGGACGCCCGGAGCAGGAAGGGGAACATAAGGCTCTTGGGCGTGCCAGAGGGAGAAGAAGACACCCTAGGCTCGTGGGCAGCCCTACTAGAAGACCTCCTGCCAAAGCTTACAGGTCTGAACTTCGACAGGCCATTTGAAGTAGACAAGGCCTATAGAATTAGACTAGTTTTTATACAGAAATCCTATTATAATCTCAATTACATGTAGCCTGGTTGGCAACTGAATGTACATGTGTCACGTCTATGTATTTTCTGAGTGAATCCAGCACTAAGGTGAACACAGCATTTTCACATGCAGCATGTAAACAGATGACGCAAGACACAAACATTTAATTTGTCTGGAAGGTGACTCTTAAGCAGACTTTATGAAAAATGATGTCACAAATGATATATTGCCTAATTATTTTTTTCGCTTTAATGCAGCCCCATCCCGCTGCAGTTCAACTTCAGAGTGTTTGGAGATACTATTGTGAGAAGATGATGGTGGTAGGACACGCATCAAAAAGCAGAGTGGAGGGGGAAACGTCCATGGAAGCCTGCAGGGTATAAACATGAAGAGTGGAATTAGTAAGATTGGGGGCAACTCGGGCGGATGCTGAAGTGAGAAACCAGGGCCTGACAGTGAATTTAGAAGAAACAAATCAGGGGAGATGAACTAGGCCTGGTAGAGGTTCAAAAGAGGTAGTTTATGGTCTCTACCTGTTTCCCCCATGCAATGTGTGCAGACCGGTACTTTATATGCCTTCTAGTTAATCATAACATTTTCATGCAGAACTCAGAGTTGAGGAGAGAGACTGAGGAAAGGGGCATAGGGGTTCCAGGTAATCAGAGCCTCCGTTCTGTTGGTGTCTAGGGCAGGTGTGAAGACCAAAAAAAGGGCTTAATTTGCTTCAGCAGCTGCAGGTGGTATGCACTGGCACTCATATTTGGAGACAAGAACTTATGTTTCATCATTAGACTTTTTACCAAGAGCAAGAGCGAGAAAGGCAGATGAGGTAATCAGGAGGAGGAAAAAAATAGGAAAATAGTGACAATGGGACAAAGAAGGAATAAAAAAGAACCTGCAAGAGTGACAAAACGTTATAGGAAGTGTGGCTTAGTGGAAGAAAAAGGCATGAGGTGGAATCAAGATTATGCAGTCTTGGTATTTTGCGGTCCCAGCATTCAGCACTGGGCCCCTAAAAAAAACTATGGGCCCCTCAACTTGTTTTTTTCCAATTAAGCATGTGACGACAGAGACATCATCGTCTCAGGAGAATAATTCTCTTGATGCTAGGTGACCAGACTGGCACTTTCCTAGCTTAGTGCAACTTGGACTAGTCATCTAGGGCCCGTTGCTCTCTGCTTGCCTGTTGTCCATTTATATGTTTGACAAATGTATATGCAGCAGGGTCTGTTTCATGCCCATTGTGTACACAATGGAGATTAAGGGGCACAAATATTTCACAAAATCCAGGATTTCTGACACAAAAAGATGAAGGATGCTAAGGGATATAGATAGGTAGATGCCACAAATGCACAAGTATTAGGCAACAAACGTAGATAGTTAGTTACGTATGCATGTGAGGTACACAGACAATCATGCAAACCCCCACCTAGTCCTTCGTAATCCTTGCTGATTGGTCCCAGGTAATCACCTCTACGTCTTAGCTTCTTGTAATCCAAATGTCAAAGGCTGATGTGCTATATGGTCAGATTTGGACAGAAAATAGGTCAGGGCACTAAAAGAAACATCTTCCCATTAGCCATCACATAGGTAAAAAAAAGTGGGTACATTTGCAAATCCGGGTATTTTTAAACTTTTACAGACATGCAATATAGATGTTTTGTAAAGTATGGGAGACAGCATGCATTTGTGCAAACAGTAAAAAAAAAGAAACTTAACTACTCCCAACAAGCATTTCCTGGAAAATTAACCAAGTACCTGGAAAAAATCAATTGTAGCGCATATAGGAGATTATTCCACTTACCCGCGTGCACCAGAAACGCTCTTGTGCGACTAGAATATTTTTGAACCAACAAAAGCTGGAAGAGATAGCTGCCTTGAGCAATTACTTTTACCTTACTACAGCGGCACAAGAGAAAACAATAAAGGCAGTTCTAAAAAACATCTTTCTGGAACAAGGGAACCCTTGGTCAGCGAACCTTGCTGCGACCACTGATCTCCTCAACTTAGCCATAGAAAACTGGGACCCTGAGCTAATTAACTACTCTGGCATCAAAAGCACAATCAAAAAACAAGTCCGCATTTGCTCTCGCGCCTCAGATTTGGAAATATTGGCAAAAAGAGGCCTCCCACAGACAGCGTACAACTCTAAAAACCACCTCACACAGGCAGTGGGCCGCACAGCATTACATAGGATCTTAACATACAGACTACAACCCCTGCCACTCAAAGAATTATATACCACCAAGTCGATTGGATCAGAGATCAAGGAATGCAGGCTCTGTGAGTACAAACGCGAGTCTTTGACCCACCTCCTATTTTGCTGCCTGGCCCTGCGCGTAGCTCGCAGCCTCTGTCTTAGGCCCATCATTTTACAACTGGGGACGCGCACTGCAAAGGAGGAAGTTCATCAGTTATACACACTGAATACAGTAAAACAGATGGCCACGTTTGGCAAATTTATCCAACAGACCCGTATGAAGCTGATGGTCATCTCGGGATAAATGACCAGAGACTTAGATAACGCATGTTGGGCAGAAAGGCTATGGACATCACTCCTCTCAGCCCCCAAGTATTCAGATCTTAATCACACAGACTTTCTTTTAATATGACGATTTTCTTCTTTTAACTTTTGTAACGTTTGCATCTTGTTTTTAATGTAATGGGTTTAAGTAACCAAACAATAAATGTATTCATTCATTCAGAGTCTTTTGTAATCCTTGCTGATTGGTCCCAGGTAATCACCTCTATGTCTTAGCTTCTTGTAATCCACATGTCAAAGGCTGATGTGCTATATGGTTAGATTTGGACAGAAAATAGGTCAGGGTACCAAAATAAACATCTTCCCATTAGCCATCACATAGGTAAAAAAGTGGGTACATTTGCAAATCCGGGTAGTTTTAAACTTTTACAGACATGCTATATAGATGTTTTGTAAAGTAAGGGAGACAGCATGCATTTGTGCTTGCTATAGGCTATGTCAGGAAAATTAACAGTAAAATCCCTCTTATCAGACAATAACATTTCCCCAAAACAGTAAAAAAAAGAAAAACAGCGTACACACCGACCTGTCAGACCAGCCCTTTTGGCACTGTCAGGTTGCCCTATAGGACAGTCCGACCCTGTGTCCTGGTCTATAAAGCAGTGGAGCTACAGATCGGATCAAAATAACACAAGCATAGAGTGAGTTCGGTGGCAATTCAAGAAAGAGGGAAAGAAAGGATATTAACCTGTGAGAACAATGGATTCAACAATCAAGTTTCAAACTTCACATTGTCAAGCAGGAGTGTAGCTAACAAATCACAGTCTTATGGAGAAGCACTATTTAAATGTAGGCTTAATAAAGTAATCTACTAATTAATGGTTAATTTAGAGGAAGTGTTAACATTAGTAATATGTTGGCTCTTTGATTTCAATGTCTTAAGTAACTGAAGACTCTGATGTTCACAGTTTTTCCATTATTTAAGATATTAAAAAATCTAGCAAAGTAAACAGAAAAAAGAGACAACCGAACTTTTCAAGGGTTTCTATCTAAACAAGCATTTGCAATGCAATCGGTCTCACCTTTGGGACCTTATAAGTATTTAGCAATGCAGCACATTATTGCAGAAAAAGTAAGCAGTATGGTTTAAAAAGACCACATCCCTGCACACAGAGCCGCGGTACACATACTATAAATTAAAATAAGGAAAACAGCTGATAAGGATCACGTCTCGCATAAATGCGAGCCGTATTGCATTGCAAATGCTTGTTTTAAAATAGTGCGCAGGCATCCCGAAGTGACGTCCCTGGGGTGCCGGAAAAATCTCTTAGTTGCTCCGGAAGTCTTGTTACGGCCAAGCTGTTCTGCTGTGTTCTTTTATTTGATTAGTTTCACTTTACATCTCTGTTCTCTTTTTTTAACTGAGAGCAGGGAGGAGGGTTCTCATCTCCAGAGACTGGAGAGACAGTCCAGCAATAACACAGTTCTTGGGGACAACAGCACGGGAGCCATGCCGCCTCCGCCGTCCGCATCCGTGCTATTTTAAAGCACCAGCGCTCGCAGTCAGTTCCCAGGAGCAGTGGAACCCGGCATTGAGCTCCTCACACTCATTATGATCATTACTCAGCACCGCCACCTTCAAAGTGGTCTTTGCTGCGAGAGGGCTTTGCTGCGGAGGCTATTGGCATCTCTGGTTTCTACACATTGTTTATCCTGCTGAGTTCTGAAGACACCGGTGTAAGTAAAGCCAGCCAAGGTAAGCAGATTCCCCCAGCCTATTTTAGACTACCAGCTGGCTCCACTCCTGCGATCAACTCTTGGCACTGGCTGTCTCCTGCACAAACTACAATGTCCACCCTGGCATCCGAGTCCCTTTTAGTTAAAACTGACTCTCTCGGTCTGTCCTGTCCACCAGCACTTATCAAAGTCTCCAAGACGCATCTCACCATCTGTCTTCCTTCCATTGTCACATGTTCATGCCAGCCGGTCCCATTTCCATCACAGGATCAGTGTCCATTCTACCTGTTTCCACATCCATCATGTGGCCTGTAGTGGTGAATGAGTGTGTCTGCTTGTGTACGTTAGTGTTTCTATATTTGATAAGTGTGTGTGGGGCCTGGTGTGGGGGGTGTGTAAATATGTGCGCATGCGTGTGTGCGTGTGTGAAAGAGTGCACCCAGTTGTTTACTGTGATTATTCATGGTTATTTATATGTGTGCTCGGGTAGTAACTGGAGTGTGTTTGTGTGTATGTGTGTGCACTCAATTGTTTATGTGTGGTGGCTCCTGCGTGCGTGGGTTGTAAGTCATGTGTTCATTTGCAAGGTCCCACTCTGTCTTGGATGTACCACTCCAGCTATTTTTACTTTTCCCGTGTGTTGTTCTACCTTGTCTTCTCATCTGTCATGTATTTTTTTTAAAACATATTTTCTTAATTTGTATGCACTGTGGGAAACGCATTACCTCTTCGGTTCTCTTTAATTGTGGGCAGACCACTAAAAACTCCAGCCGGCTGTGGCTCAGCTCATGGTATTCTTGAGCTCTCGAGCCCAAAACATGATGAGCTTTACTATGGCTCTAACCTGTGCCCCAAGATTTAAAAACAAAACATTGACTTTTAATGTAAGATGGAAAATAGAAATATATACCTATATAGTGGGTAACCTGTACAATGTGAAATAACAAAAAACTGTGAAAAGAACTTGGCTTCCTTATTTACAAATTGTGTGATCCGAGGCAAAAATGAAATTTAGCCAATCCTTCTTTTTCTTAATTATCACACATGCAAACAGTTTCAGATATCTGAGTTAATATTATGCTCTGCAAAAAAGCTTTTTATATTTGTAAAAAAATATCACTGCAGTGTGGGAGTAGTAAGTGGTGATGGTGGTAGGGAAGTGACTACAGCAGAAGAGACGGTTGGCCTAATGTTTTGTGGGAGGTTGACAATAGTAGCAAAAGTGGGTGACAGGTTGGCCTGACTGCCGGAGTTAGTGCTTCACAAGACGGGATGTTTGATAGCAATGGTCTTTAACTAAAAGGTGAGTGCAGGTGGTCCCATGGATAATAAGATGCATAGCTAAATACTTATACGGTCCGAAAGACGAGGCCGGTTGCATTGCAAATGCTTGTTTTTTTAACTGAGAAAGGAGCATTCCTACAGAAAAGGAGGGTGCGGGACAACAAATCTGCCCATCCAATAATTCACCAAGTGACCAGGTGAGCCCAGTTAGAGAGAAGGAGAGTAGGAAGTAAATAGAAGAGTGCCATTGTCATGAAAAAACCCGGATACAACAGTCAATTGGGCAGCAGCTCACTGCTGTAGACAAAATAGTATTGGTATCCTTACCAGTTATTAGTGAATCAGCCCAACAGTGAAACACTTGCCTGTTCCATGGAAGAGATGTATTTACCTCTTCGGTGGGGCTATGTTGATTTAACATTGTTAGGATGCCAATAACCCTGTTTTTGCAGTTCACAAAAGATGAGAAAATGTACAGCTCAATGATGTGAAACAAACAAGGGCAAATGGTGATGCCTCAAGTGACCTGCAGAATATCTTTCCAACAGCATTACACACTGTCTACCAGAGCCATGTAATGGTGCAGGTAAAGGGCCAGCATGTGTTAGAAAGTCATCAATATGGGTAAAGTGTAATTACCAATACCACTGGAAAGTGTGCTTTCATTTTTATCAGGATGAAAGAAATATGTGAATACTGCACTTCATGTAGTTCACCTACATTTTACTAAAGATAAACACTGTTGAAATAAATTTGTAAGAATGAGTTAAAAATAGAGAATTACTGTGGAATTAAGATGCAGCATTCCTCTTCCCCTTGGTAACTGACCATTGTTTAGGGTTCTGTGGGGGAATATTTGTACTGCTTGGGGTATTCCAATATCACAGGGTTGGACTTGGCCCTTGTTGGCTAAAGTTCCCTAAACTTTTTGCCTTCCCCCTAGATCTTTTTTTTCTGACATGGTGTTGCCAACTTAGATCCTTTGGGCACTTTGTCTCTGCTAATCAGTGTCAAAATGCAAGTGCTCCCTGCATAAAGTGTTATGGTAATTGGTAGTCCATGATTGGTATGTTTGCCTTACTAGTAAATTCCCTTGTAATCAATCAATCAATCATCGCATTTATATAGCGCGCTACTCACCCAGAGGGTCTCAAGGCGCTGGGGGGGTCCGCTACTGCTCGAACAGCCAGGTCTTGAGTAGCTTCCTGAAGGTGAGGTGGTCCTGGGTCAGGCGGAGGTGGGTGGGGAGGGAGTTCCATGTCTTGGCGGCGAGGTAGGAGAAGGACCGTCCCCCTGTGGTGGCTCTTCGGATGCGGGGGACGGCGGCGAGGGCGTGGCTGGTCGATCGAAGCTGGCGTTTGGGAGCGTAGAAGTTGAGGCGGCCGTTGAGGTATCCTGGGCCTTGGTTGTGTAGGGCTTTGTGTGCGTGGGTGAGGAGACGGAAGGTGATTCTCTTGCTGACCGGGAGCCAGTGCAGGTCTCTCAGGTGTCCGGAGATGTGGCTGCGACGGGGGATGTCCAGGATGAGTCTCGCTGAGGCGTTCTGGATCCGCTGGAGTCTCTTTTGGAGTTTGGCGGTGGTTCCGGCGTAGAGGGAGTTGCCGTAGTCCAGACGGCTGGTGACGAGGGCCTGGGTGACCGTCTTCCTGGTCTCGGTGGGGATCCACCGGAAGATCTTACGTAGCATGCGCAGTATGTTGAAGCATGACGAGGAGACGGCGTTGACTTGTCTGGTCATGGAGAGGGAGGAGTCCAGGATGAAGCCCAGGTTGCGTGCGTGGTCTGTTGGTTTGGGTGCGCTGCCTAGGGCGGGGGGCCACCAGGAGTCGTCCCACACGGCGGGTGAGGATCCCAGGATGAGGACTTCCGTCTTGTCTGAGTTCAGTTTCATGCGGCTGTTCTTCATCCATTCGGCTACCTCTTTCATCCCTTCGTGAAGGTTGGCTCTGGCGGTGGCGGGGTCGTTGGTGAGGGAGAGGATCAGCTGGGTGTCGTTGGCGTAGGAGATGATGTTGAGGTTGTGCTGGCGTGCGATGTCTGCGAGGGGGCTCATGTAGACGTTGAAGAGGGTTGGACTGAGCGAGGAGCCTTGAGGGACGCCGCAGATGACTTTGGTGGCTTCAGATCTGAACGGAGGGAGACGGACTCTCTGTGTCCTTCCGGCGAGGAAGGAGATGATCCACTCCAGTGCCTTCTTCTGGACTCCGACGTTGCTGAGGCGCTGCACTAGGGTGCGGTGGCAGACAGTGTAGAAGGCCGCTGAGAGGTCGAGGAGGATGAGGGCCGCTGTTTCTCCGTTGTCGAGTAGCGCTCGGATGTCATCGGTGGCTGCGATCAGGGCGGTCTCGGTGCTGTGGTTGGCTCAGAAGCCAGACTGCGAGGGGTCGAGGGATCCGTTAGTTTCGAGGAAGGCGGCCAGTTGCTTGTTGACGGTCTTCTCGATGACTTTTGCTGGAAATGGGAGCAGCGAGATGGGGCGGTAGTTCTTGAGGTCGGTCGGGTCGGCCGATGGCTTCTTGAGTAGGGCGCTGAGTTCGGCGTGCTTCCAGCTCTCCGGGAAGGTGGCGGTGTCGAAGGAGGTGTTGATGATGTCCCGCAGGTGGGGTGCGATGACAGCGTCGGCCTTGTTGAAGACGTGGTGAGGGCAGGGATCGGTCGGAGATCCGGAGTGGATGAAGTTCATCGTGCGGACGGTGTCTTCGGTGCTGATCGGAGTCCAGGCACGGAGGGTGGAGGTGGGGGGCGGTGGTTCGGTCGTGGCGTTCGTCGGTATAGAGCTGAAGCTGTTGTGTATGTCCGCGATCTTGTTGTGGAAGTAGGAGGCGAGGGAGTTGCAGAGGTCTTGCGAAGGGGTGATGTCGTTGTTTCCGGCGTTGGGGTTGGAGAGCTCTTTGACGATGTTGAAGAGTTCCTTGCTGTTGTGTGCGTTGTTGTCCAGTCGTTCCTTGAATGCAGTTTTCTTGGTGGCGTGGATGAGTTGGTGGTGTTTTCGGGTGGCGAGCTTGAGGGCAGTCATGTTGTCCGGTGTTGGGTCTCTTCGCCAGGTTCTCTCGAGGGCTCGGGAGTTCTTCTTGGAGCTCTTGAGTTCGTCGGTGAACCATGGGGCTTTCTTGCTACCGGGTCTGCTGGGCGGGGTCCTAAGAGGGGCGAGCTCGTCTGCGCAGTCGCTGATCCACTTCGTGAGGTTGGTGGCCGCCTGGGTAGGGTTCGTTGTGCTGGTGGGAGGGTTCATGTTCAGGGAGGTCGTGAGCTGGTCGGCTGTGATCTTGTTCCAGCTCCTGCGTGCAACCTGTAGCTGGTGGTGGTGGACCGTGGTCCTACCGAAGCTGAAGTGGACGCAGCTGTGGTCCGTCCAGTGGAGTTCGGTGGCGTGGCTGAAGGCGATGTCCTTGCTGGATGAGAAGACGGGGTCGAGTGTGTGTCCGGCGTAGTGGGTGGGGAGTCGCCCCACATCCCTGGCACTATGTGTGCCAGGGATGGTAAGGCAAATGCTGCTAGTGGGCCTGCAGCGCTATTTTTGCCTCCCACACAAGTAGCCTTAAAGGGAGAACTCAGGCCTGCCACTGCAGTGCCTACACCCAGTTTGTTAAACTGCCATGTTGTCCTGACTAGTGCACCCACTTGCCAGGCCTTATCCTTCCCTTTCTATGCACTTCAGACACCCCTATGGTAGATCCAAGGACCCCCTGGTCAGGGTGCAGTGTATGTTTAAGGTAGGACATGTACTGAGGTGTGTATCATGTCCTGACAGTACAATACTCTCCATTTCGTTTTTCACTGTTGAAAGGCCATCTTGCCCAGAGGATAGAATGAGGAGGCTGTGTAATATGTTTTCCAGCCTATCTTCCCAAAGGCTTAAGATGGAGAGGTTAAGTTTGGTGTGCCTGAACTCACAATTGAATAACACATCTTTTTGTGGAGGTGGTCTTTCTATTGTGTGTTTAGAAACCACTCTTTTAGAAGTGGCTGGGTTTTTGTGATCTAACATTTCTGTGTGTCTCTGCCTGGTTGTGGATTGACTGTCTGGATATGAAAGTGATAGGCTCTGGGGAATGTCTAGACCCAGGGGAGAAGGTGAGACAGCAACATGCTGACTTGAATCTAGAGTGTAGAGGGGATGAGTAGCCCCTGGACGTGAAGAGGCCTGGGTTTCTGCCATAAAACAATGGCTCCATCTCCTGCTGAGTGATTAAGGATCCAGACCCCCACTATCAAAGGAATAAGGTGTCACTGGCGGGGAGACACCCAGAACTGGTTTGGAAAGGGGCCAGTGCCTCCCTGAACACAAAGACTTCAAAGACATTTAGGTGTATAACTATGAGAGCTGAAGCCCCTGAACATTGGAGTGGAATGGCTTGGATTATAGTGGATTGGGAAGGAATTGAATGGAACTGATCAAGACTGAAAAGGATTACAAACTACTTCATGGTCAAGAGGAACCTTTGCCAAGGAAGAAACAGCTGAAGAGACTGAAGGAAAGGACTGACCCTTGCTGTGTGTTCTGGGGCTGGCCTGCAGTTTGCTGCTTTAACCAAGGAGAGGATAAGGGACTTTGCTGTGTGCTGTGCCGCCCTGCTCAAAAGGACTTTGCTATTCACTGTGTCCTGAAGTACCTTGTCCCCAAGGGCCAGAGGAGAGCTGGCTCCCTGTTGTGGAAACTCGGGAACACAAAAGTTTCCAGGAGTGTCTCAGCGACGCTGTGTGCGTGTGCCTTTTTGCAGCCTGAGACCCTCATAAGAATTTCCCTGTGATCCTGGGCACCTGGAGTCCAAGCGAGTCTCAACGACGCTGTGTGTGTGTGCTTCGTGCACCCTGAGACCTTCATGAGGATTGTCCTGTGATCGTGTGTGCCTGGAGTCCAAGTGAGTCTCAGCCACGCTGTGTGCGTGTGCTTTGTGCAGCCTGAGACCTTCGAAGTATTGCCCTGTTATCGTGCACACCTGGAGTCCAAGTGAGTCTCAGCGACGCTGTGTGTATATGCTTTGTGCAGCCTGAGACCTTCGTGAGAAGTGCCCTGTTATCCTGCACACCTGGAGTCCAAGTGAATCTCAGCGACGCTGTGTGCATGTGCTTCGTACAGCCTTAGACCTTCGTGAGGATTACCCTGTGATCATGCACACCTGAAGTTCAAGTGAGTCTCAGCGACGCTGTGTGCGTGTGCCATGTTGCAGCCTGAGACCTTTGTGTGGATTGCCCTGTGATCTTGTGCACCCGGAACTCAAGTGAGTCTCAGAGACGCTGTCTGCATATGCTTCGTACAGCCTTAGACCTTTGTGAGGATTACCCTGTGATCATGCACACCTGAAGTTCCAGTGAGTCTCAGCGACGCTGTGTGTGTGTGCTATGTTGCAGCCTGAAATCTTTGTTATCGCCAGCAGCCCGGACCGGCATCCCCAGAGGAGCTGTGCTGCCGGCCCGAGGCCGCCTTTGCCAGAGCGGGACCTCGAACCAACCACTGCCCGGAATGCACAAAGTCGCATTGGAGGACCAAGTTGCGAGAAGAGGAGAGGAGAAAAAGGTCCCCCCGCCAGTAACGTGTGTCACCACCTGGGGACGGGTGCAGGCTCGGAGAGAGATGCTCTCGGCCTCTCCCATTCTTGCAGCGCGAGCCTCTGCTTCAGCTCGTATCGCGGCCTGTGCTTGCCAATGAGTTGCAGTACCGGGGCCGAAGTGCGGAGCTGCACTTTGGTTTACACCATACCCGTGTTGGGGATATCTGTTCGCGGAAGCTGACCGCGAGTCAGTACGAGTGGCGGAGAGACCGTCTGAAGCACCATGATCGGTGCAGCAGTGTATTACGCATTGCAATATTTCTGCATTACAAACTAACCGATTGTTCCATTACTCATTGCATTAGTTTGTATAACGAACTGCCTGATTTTTGCGTTGCGCATTGCATTATTTTGGCATTACAAACTGCTTGATTGTTGCATAACGAACCACATTATTTTTTCATTGCAAAGTGCCTGATTCTTGCATTATGTACTGCATAGCATTGCGTTAGGACTGCAGTGGATCATCTAGAATTGCTCATTAATATCGCCAGAACCTACAAGGGCTGGCTGGCCTAATAACCACCAAGAAATTTGACTTTGAAAAGGTGTACCCTTACTCTGCAGCAACCTTCACTCCACCAGTACGCAATGCTAGCAAATCTGATTATTCAGATGATGACTCCTCTAACAGCAGTGGGTCAAGCAATAGCTCATTCAAACAAACAAAGGGAAGAGGGAACCGTGGCAACAGGAATAACAGGGGCAGGCAAGGCAACCAGGGCCAACATCAACAATGGCACCCACCACAAATGATGATGGGCCCTCCCCCCTATGCCTTTCAACCGCCACGATATCCCTTCATGGGCTGGAACCCGGGCTTTATGCTCCCCGCAAATTTTCATAATCAGTACAGACAGCCTTTTTTAGAGAGCGGCCAGAGGGGCCGAGGCAAAAGGAGAGGCAACAACAGAGTATCCTGGGAAGAGGACGACTCTGTAGCGAATCACACCCGCAGCAACCAACAGCCAGGAACGAGCGGGATATGAGCCTAGTGACTAACCTGTCTGTAAGAGTATTAACCCCTACTGAAACTCAGGTACTCGAGAAAGGCTTAGGCTTTGTTCCAACAGCAAGACCTGACAAGTTTAAGCTGCATTGCGAACTTGCTGGCTTTTTTCGAAAATTAAAATTAAAAGCATTCTTTGAAGGTAAAGCAGACCCAACTGAAGCAACCAGGAAAGGTGACACAGAATTTAGACCGATTTCCACTTTCACCCCTCCCCCATACACCGTGCCTGCGGCCATCACTGCCTTTGAGCAGGCTGTATTCAAAGATCTGGAATCCTGCCAGAACCCTAAGACATTTGGCAATTTCAGCACTGCTGAATACCAAGCGCTACAACAACTGCAGAATGACACCTCAATAACCATCAAGCCGGCAGACAAAGGTGGAGGTATTGTCATTCAAGATACTACAGACTACGAGAAGACTTGTAATGATTTGCTTGGGAACGTCAGAAACTATACCCCACTCAATACAGACCCTACTACAGACCTTACCAGAAAGATCACGACCCTGGTTCAACAGGCGGAGGAACGAGGTCACTTGTCTAAAAACGAAGCAGCTTTTTTGAATAACACAAGCAATGTTATACCATACTTCTACACATTGCCTAAAATGCATAAAAACCGGTTGCCACCTCCCGGGCGTCCCATCGTGTCAGGGATTGGCTCTCTCTTGGAGCCCTTGTCACAGTTTTGTGACTATTTCCTGAAACCCCTAGTACAATCAACTCCTACTTACCTCAAAGATACCAAGAGCCTCTTACGATTACTATCGGAGGTGACGTTCACAGAGAATTCAGTCACCCTAGTGACTCTTGATGTAGAAAGCCTCTACACGAGCATCCCACAGGACGACACCATCAAAGTCCTGGAAAAATCTTTAGACTCTATTGAATGGGATTATCAGACACCCAAGGCTTTTATCATTGAGTGTGCCACCATAGCCCTAAAAGAGAACCTTTTTTTCTTTCAAAGATAAGCTATTTCTCCAGTGCTCAGGAACATCTATGGGCAGTAGTTTTGCTCCTAGTGTGGCCGGGCTCTATGTAGCTGATTTCGAGGCCAAATACATTCTGACACCAACCACAGCTTTCTCGTCGTCAATGCTCTTATGGAAGCGCTACATAGATGACATCCTGCTCCTTTGGTCAGGGAGTGACAGTGACCTGGAAACTTTTCTGGTATGGATCAATACCCTAGATCATAACCTGAGGTTCACCAATACCAAAAGTAGAACAGATATTGTCTTCCTCGACGTTGTGAATGGAACTGGACTTACAACCAAAACCCACCATAAGCCTACAGCTAAAAACAACCTTCTTGAGTTTAGCAGCTTCCACCCTCGCCCTCTGAAAGAGAATCTTTCTTATGGGCAATATCTCAGACTAAGGAGAAACTGTAGCACTCTTTCAGATTTCAAAGAACAGTCCTCTAGTCTTACAGAAAAACTTAAAGACAGAGGCTACCCAGCGCCTATCCTGACAAAGGGTTTCAAGAGAGCAAGAAACCAACCCAGAGAGGCGCTTTTGGAAGAAAAGATCGGTAACTCTGACTCAATACCTCTTACATGTGTAACCACATATAACAGTCTTTCCAATCTGATGAAAAAAACTATCAATAAACATTGGAACATTTTAACATCCTGCAAAGAGAACTGGGAGAAACCCCTCTTCTCTTTTAAAAAAGGACGGAGTCTGAAAGATGCTTTGGTCCACACTCGCCCAAAAGAAAAGCCACCCCATGTTATGCCCACAGTAACTGCAGCATGGGGCCTGCCAAGAATCACCGGGCACTACCCTTGCTCTGACTGCAGCGTCTGCCATCTAACAGAAGCAACTAAAACACTGTCGCTGGAAGCAGGGAGGATATGGACACAGAGAGAACACACAAACTGTAACACAATGAATGTGGTCTATCTGATCACCTGCCCCTGCCAGCTTCGCTATGTTGGCATGACCACACGCAAGGTCAAACAGCGTATTTGTGAACACCGGAGCAATGTCAGATGCAAAAAAGTGACAACCAATCAAATAGTATTTGATGGTAAATAACGAATTCTGAAGGGCCTGTGGCACTGTTTTCAGTGCCACCTACATCACAATTTAGCGATTCGGTAATTTACAGAATCGGTAAATTTACTGAATCTGTCATTTTAAGGCCCCCTACATCTGAAACTCCAAATACCGGTCGGTAACGGCCGAAATCGGCTGTTACCAACCGGTATTTGGCCTCCTACAACTGGCCCCTAATTACCTTCATCTGCATCTGTCCTCAGCTGTGCAAGCTCTGTTTTCAACTATTAAAGAGAAGCTTCAATGACAGAGGCTTCCATACTTGTAGGAAAGCCATAACAGAGTGTCCTCAATCCCAGCGACCCGCTGTTTAACTGCAATTTCATTAAATTCCTGTCAATGTGCCTTAGCAAGACGCCCGAGGTTGCTCAAATTTCATAAAACTGGTCCAGGTTGTATCCATGGTGAAAAGAGGTCCACTGGGGTCATGCTTTTCTGCACCAAGCCAACGAGAAACCTGGATTCAAGATACTACAGACTACGAGAAGACTTGTAATGATTTGCTTGGGGACGTCAGAAACTATACCCCACTCAATACAGACCCTACTACAGACCTTACCAGAAAGATCACGACCCTGGTTCAACAGGCGGAGGAACGAGGTCACTTGTCTAAAAACGAAGCAGCTTTTTTGAATAACACAAGCAATGTTATACCATACTTCTACACATTGCCTAAAATGCATAAAAACCGGTTGCCACCTCCCGGGCGTCCCATCGTGTCAGGGATTGGCTCTCTCTTGGAGCCCTTGTCACAGTTTTGTGACTATTTCCTGAAACCCCTAGTACAATCAACTCCTACTTACCTCAAAGATACCAAGAGCCTCTTACGATTACTATCGGAGGTGACGTTCACAGAGAATTCAGTCACCCTAGTGACTCTTGATGTAGAAAGCCTCTACACGAGCAGCCCACAGGACGACACCATCAAAGTCCTGGAAAAATCTTTAGACTCTATTGAATGGGATTATCAGACACCCAAGGCTTTTATCATTGAGTGTGCCACCATAGCCCTAACAGAGAACCTTTTTTTCTTTCAAAGATAAGCTATTTCTCCAGTGCTCAGGAACATCTATGGGCAGTAGTTTTGCTCCTAGTGTGGCCGGGCTCCATGTAGCTGATTTCGAGGCCAAATACATTCTGACACCAACCACAGCTTTCTCGTCGTCAATGCTCTTATGGAAGCGCTACATAGATGACATCCTGCTCCTTTGGTCAGGGAGTGACAGTGACCTGGAAACTTTTCTGGTATGGATCAATACCCTAGATCATAACCTGAGGTTCACCAATACCAAAAGTAGAACAGATATTGTCTTCCTCGACGTTGTGAATGGAACTGGACTTACAACCAAAACCCACCATAAGCCTACAGCTAAAAACAACCTTCTTGAGTTTAGCAGCTTCCACCCTCGCCCTCTGAAAGAGAATCTTTCTTATGGGCAATATCTCAGACTAAGGAGAAACTGTAGCACTCTTTCAGATTTCAAAGAACAGTCCTCTAGTCTTACAGAAAAACTTAAAGACAGAGGCTACCCAGCGCCTATCCTGACAAAGGGTTTCAAGAGAGCAAGAAACCAACCCAGAGAGGCGCTTTTGGAAGAAAAGATCGGTAACTCTGACTCAATACCTCTTACATGTGTAACCACATATAACAGTCTTTCCAATCTGATGAAAAAACTATCAATAAACATTGGAACATTTTAACATCCTGCAAAGAGAACTGGGAGAAACCCCTCTTCTCTTTTAAAAAAGGACGGAGTCTGAAAGATGCTTTGGTCCACACTCGCCCAAAAGAAAAGCCACCCCATGTTATGCCCACAGTAACTGCAGCATGGGGCCTGCCAAGAATCACCGGGCACTACCCTTGCTCTGACTGCAGCGTCTGCCATCTAACAGAAGCAACTAAAACACTGTCGCTGGAAGCAGGGAGGATATGGACACAGAGAGAACACACAAACTGTAACACAATGAATGTGGTCTATCTGATCACCTGCCCCTGCCAGCTTCGCTATGTTGGCATGACCACACGCAAGGTCAAACAGCGTATTTGTGAACACCGGAGCAATGTCAGATGCAAAAAAGTGACAACCAATCAAATAGTATTTGATGGTAAATAACGAATTCTGAAGGGCCTGTGGCACTGTTTTCAGTGCCACCTACATCACAATTTAGCGATTCGGTAATTTACAGAATCGGTAAATTTACTGAATCTGTCATTTTAAGGCCCCCTACATCTGAAACTCCAAATACCGGTCGGTAACGGCCGAAATCGGCTGTTACCAACCGGTATTTGGCCTCCTACAACTGGCCCCTAATTACCTTCATCTGCATCTGTCCTCAGCTGTGCAAGCTCTGTTTTCAACTATTAAAGAGAAGCTTCAATGACAGAGGCTTCCATACTTGTAGGAAAGCCATAACAGAGTGTCCTCAATCCCAGCGACCCGCTGTTTAACTGCAATTTCATTAAATTCCTGTCAATGTGCCTTAGCAAGACGCCCGAGGTTGCTCAAATTTCATAAAACTGGTCCAGGTTGTATCCACGGTGAAAAGAGGTCCACTGGGGTCATGCTTTTCTGCACCAAGCCAACGAGAAACCTGGATTCAAGATACTACAGACTACGAGAAGACTTGTAATGATTTGCTTGGGGACGTCAGAAACTATACCCCACTCAATACAGACCCTACTACAGACCTTACCAGAAAGATCACGACCCTGGTTCAACAGGCGGAGGAACGAGGTCACTTGTCTAAAAACGAAGCAGCTTTTTTGAATAACACAAGCAATGTTATACCATACTTCTACACATTGCCTAAAATGCATAAAAACCGGTTGCCACCTCCCGGGCGTCCCATCGTGTCAGGGATTGGCTCTCTCTTGGAGCCCTTGTCACAGTTTTGTGACTATTTCCTGAAACCCCTAGTACAATCAACTCCTACTTACCTCAAAGATACCAAGAGCCTCTTACGATTACTATCGGAGGTGACGTTCACAGAGAATTCAGTCACCCTAGTGACTCTTGATGTAGAAAGCCTCTACACGAGCATCCCACAGGACGACACCATCAAAGTCCTGGAAAAATCTTTAGACTCTATTGAATGGGATTAGCAGACACCCAAGGCTTTTATCATTGAGTGTGCCACCATAGCCCTAAAAGAGAACCTTTTTTTCTTTCAAAGATAAGCTATTTCTCCAGTGCTCAGGAACATCTATGGGCAGTAGTTTTGCTCCTAGTGTGGCCGGGCTCTATGTAGCTGATTTTGAGGCCAAATACATTCTGACACCAACCACAGCTTTCTCGTCGTCAATGCTCTTATGGAAGCGCTACATAGATGAATCCTGCTCCTTTGGTCAGGGAGTGACAGTGACCTGGAAACTTTTCTGGTATGGATCAATACCCTAGATCATAACCTGAGGTTCACCAATACCAAAAGTAGAACAGATATTGTCTTCCTCGACGTTGTGAATGGAACTGGACTCACAACCAAAACCCACCATAAGCCTACAGCTAAAAACAACCTTCTTGAGTTTAGCTGCTTCCACCCTCGCCCTCTGAAAGAGAATCTTTCTTATGGGCAATATCTCAGACTAAGGAGAAACTGTAGCACTCTTTCAGATTTCAAAGAACAGTCCTCTAGTCTTACAGAAAAACTTAAAGACAGAGGCTACCCAGCGCCTATCCTGACAAAGGGTTTCAAGAGAGCAAGAAACCAACCCAGAGAGGCGCTTTTGGAAGAAAAGATCGGTAACTCTGACTCAATACCTCTTACATGTGTAACCACATATAACAGTCTTTCCAATCTGATGAAAAAAACTATCAATAAACATTGGAACATTTTAACATCCTGCAAAGAGAACTGGGAGAAACCCCTCTTCTCTTTTAAAAAAGGACGGAGTCTGAAAGATGCTTTGGTCCACACTCGCCCAAAAGAAAAGCCACCCCATGTTATGCCCACAATAACTGCAGCATGGGGCCTGCCAAGAATCACCGGGCACTACCCTTGCTCTGACTGCAGCGTCTGCCATCTAACAGAAGCAACTAAAACACTGTCGCTGGAAGCAGGGAGGATATGGACACAGAGAGAACACACAAACTGTAACACAATGAATGTGGTCTATCTGATCACCTGCCCCTGCCAGCTTCGCTATGTTGGCATGATCACACGCAAGGTCAAACAGCGTATTTGTGAACACCGGAGCAATGTCAGATGCAAAAAAGTGACAACCAATCAAATAGTATTTGATGGTAAATAACAAATTCTGAAGGGCCTGTGGCACTGTTTTCAGTGCCACCTACATCACAATTTAGCGATTCGGTAATTTACAGAATCAGTAAATTTACTGAATCTGTCATTTTAAGGCCCCCTACATCTGAAACTCCAAATACCGGTCGGTAACGGCCGAAATCGGCTGTTACCAACCGGTATTTGGCCTCCTACAACTGGCCCCTAATTACCTTCATCTGCATCTGTCCTCAGCTGTGCAAGCTCTGTTTTCAACTATTAAAGAGAAGCTTCAATGACAGAGGCTTCCATACTTGTAGGAAAGCCATAACAGAGTGTCCTCAATCCCAGCGACCCGCTGTTTAACTGCAATTTCATTAAATTCCTGTCAATGTGCCTTAGCAAGACGCCCGAGGTTGCTCAAATTTCATAAAACTGGTCCAGGTTGTATCCACGGTGAAAAGAGGTCCACTGGGGTCATGCTTTTCTGCACCAAGCCAACGAGAAACCTGGAGGTTAAGCAAAACTTTTAAAATTAGCCTGAGTTGTATCTGTGGGAAAAAGAAGTTCATAGCGGCCCGGCTTATTTTGTATAAACACCACCCCAGCTTTTCGAACTTTGTCTAGGTCTCCAATACTACTAAAAGCCATTTTGATTACCTGGAGAGGTTTTATGGTATTTATTTTTTTAACATTTCAGTCTGTATTTATTCATATTTATTTTTTGGTAATTTTTTCAGTATGTATCCATATTTATTTTGTTGTGAGCAAAAAAAAGACGGTGTAGCTAGTATCTATTCACAAATATTTAGGCAGGACACGCTCTCTCCTAATGCTTATCTTTATAGTACGGGCGCCAAACGCATTTAGAATTGAAATAGGTCTCACATTTGCGAGAATTTAAGCTATTGGCATTGTAAAGGACAATGCCTTTTATTTTGGTCTTAAAAACAAGCCATAAATAAAAGGTATTGTCATTTACAATGCCAATAGCGTAAACTCTCGTAAATGCGAGAACTATTGCATGGCAAATGCTTGTTCAATTGGACACAGGTCTGTGAGCAGACAGATAACTGCTGGGAATGTGGCCTACTATCCTTCTGCTACACACTGGAGTAATCGTCAATACCATCCCAGTAGCCGTGGGAGAGATATGATGCAAGTAGAACCTGACCCGAAGCACCCTGTGACATTTTACTGTATTCCAGCTACTGTTTTAGCAAGCCAGACAGCGTATTCTGAATCCGAATAAAAATCCCTGAGAGCATTTCATCTTTTTCGTGAAACGGAAACCATTCACCCTTGTAGCGGACCACCTTTCTCTGCTTTTAATCTGCAGAAATCCTAAAACGAAACTTCCCCTTACAATAGAAAGGCAGTGCCTCTGCCTATAGGGCTAGAAATAATTCACAGGTTCCACTTGGCAAATGACTACACCGCACTCTCAGTGGCAGTAATTTCCTGAAAAATACTCGACGATGTAGTCAAGCCGGTCAAACCCATTGCATTCAGCAAGGATGTGTTAATGCAAGCATCAATGAGTGGTCCAGCGCAGCAGGCAGCCTCTCCGCTCCTAGACCGTAAGCAGTGGGGTGCTTAGAGTGCGCCCACAGGCAGCACTTGCAGCCCCTTGGCACAGATCAAGTTTTTCAGGCACCCACGGACAGGACAGGACTGGCCAGCAGCCGCCATGGAATCATTGTGAGAGAACACAGGTCTCCTACAACATCAGGCTGAGGAGCCAAGCCATGACGGCCGCCGAGGGACAGTGGCAACAAAACCTCCAATACACCAGAAAGTACAGGTTCCAGCTATAGCATGCCCTTGTGGCGAGAAATGTGAGTGAATGTCACAAGTGCCAAAAACTGAGCAAGACTCTGGCACCAGAGACCTGCAAATGCCCAGCCTGACTCATGTGCTGAGGGGGGTCCCTGCAGCTCGCCCCCCCTGTGAAGTGATTAGCTTTGTGCATTTGTTTTTCCTTCATTTCTTTTAAGTGTGCATCCCGCCGCACTTCTGCTCCCGCCAGGACAGCTCCAAGCCAGGATACTTAAACTAAAGGAGGCCCTAATGTCCCCTTAACATCGACCTTTGTATTCATTCAGCTGAAATCCGATAAGCCCTCACCCTGCTTGTGCTCGGACAGACTTGTCTTTGAGACCAATTTATTGGCATTTTTCCATTTTTACACATAAATGCAGATAAAGGAAAACTATTTTTCCGTCTGTATTTATATGTAAAAATCTGTTTAAACGGAAAACCGGGAGCCTTAATTATGATGAATGACTGTCATGCAATCGCGCAATAACTGCCAACGAAGGTACCTCGTTAACCCATCTTAACCTCCTTGTAGTCAGTTCTCCCTGTAAATGGTTACAGAAGAGCCCTTATTTCCTATCAGCTGATAACTATTAATTTGTTTTAATATATTGTGGATTAGGAACATTTAAAGGTCAGTGTTGTGAATGATTGTCAGCATTCTTCAAAAGATATATCATTTTAATGTCTGCCTATCTTGGTCAAATAAGGGAAAGGTTTCCATCCATTAACTCACTCTAAGGAGTGCATTAGCAGAAAACAAGCTGACCGACCTGTTGAAATTTCTTTTGGATGCACCTTTTATGGATTTTATAAATTGTAATGAATTATAGTTTTAACCTGCAAGATTGTTATGGTATTGATTAACTGAAACAATAAAGTTAAACTTGAAACTTGAACACTTGCCAAAGTGTGGTTAGCTTAGAGCAGTTGTGAAAATCAATAGAGACTTCTTTTCATCTCCTTCCAAGCATGAATTGGTCAGAGATGTACTTCTGTCAAGTGCAGAAGTTAGGAGGAGGAGGAAGACAACACCAACAGCATTGCGTCCACTTGGAGGCAGACAAGGCCCTAAAAATAATGGTTCTGGTTGATGATTGGAACTTTGGAGGTTTGCTAATCCTTTTTTTTTACAAACTGTTTTTATTGAAACGGTGGCAATCCACAGCCAATATACAAGAAGGGGGTACATCGTACTGTTCATCAATGGGGTACTAGGCCACACCCACTTTGCATCACCATGAGTACAGTTCAGCGCCCCATTAAGTGTAACATTGCTCCATCTGTGTTGCAGATTCAGTGCTTGCTAGATCTTTGCAATTAGTGGAAGGCCCATGGTTATGTAGAGGACTCATCGACCCTGCTTCCCTCCCTGAAGCATACTGTGCCAGCCTCCCAACTCTGTTCCATGCGCTGCGCTGGGTAAAGTGGAATGAGGAGACCAGCCATCTGATCGAGTGGGGGCTCTATGCAGGGCAGCACTCACCCCCTCATCATTCATGGCAGGAGCTAGCTGGGTCTGCCATAACCAACTGTCTTTATCCAGTGGCCACCTGTAGCCGGAGGTAACCTCAGAGCAGAGCAAAGGACAACTAATCTGATTCACCATCTCTTTCCCCACCCTCTTATGCTCTAAATACATCTGTCAATGCCTCCATTAGCCCGTGCAATATCCATAGGTATTGTTGTAAATGGTCCTTTCTTCAGGGTCACCCACAAACATGTTGCCTTCCTCCTCCCATTTATGGTGAATTTGTTTTTCTTGGCTATAGGACTCTGAACTCTTTACCCCTGCTAATTAAAGCTAATGTGCAAGTGGTCTCTGCTTAAAACATGGTAACATTGACGTATCCACAATTAGCATATTTAATTTAGTGGTAAAGTCCCTTGTAAAGTGTACTACCTGTGCCCTTGGCCTGTAAATTAAAGGCTACTAATGGGCCTGCAGCACTGGTTGTGCCACCCACAAAACTTGGCCTTTAAACATGTCTCAGGCCTGCCAATACAAAGCTTGTGTGTACAGTTTTAAACTCCCAAGTCGACCTCTCAAGTTAGACCTCTTGTGAGGCCCAAACCTTCCTTTTGAATACATATAAGTCACTCCTAAGGTAGGCCCTACACAGCCCAAGGGCAGGGTGCAATGTATGTAAGAAGCAGGGCATGTATTTTGTTTAAATTTTACATGCACTGATAGTGAAACATTCTTACATTCCTTTTTCACTAATTCAAGACCTTTGTCTCCCATCAGATAACATTGGGATTTGTATTTGTATTTTGTATTTTGTAATTGAATTTGTAGGGCGCGCAGCTACCCACAGGGGGTCTCCCAGCGCCAATAGAGTAGTGATCACCTTAATACATCCTATAATCTTAATTTCCAAATGGGAAGACACAACTGATTCAAGCTTGTTGTCTCTGAGATCACTTTTCAAAACCACAACTGATGGTAAATCTAGATTTTAAATTTCAATTCTAAAAAATGCCACTTTTATGAAGTTGGCATTTTTTACCTTTAGCCACTTGGTACCTGCTGCCTGTTGGGCTTTGTTTATTCCTCCTAGACAGCTGCACGCAATGGAAGCTTAGGTGTCATCTGATTGCTGATCCTGGCAAGATGGGAGGTAAAAGCTGGTCACAGCTACACTTACACCTGAATAGGGTGTTTCCTGTCCCCACACAAATGGCTGCAAACCACTATAGTGAGTCTGGAGCCAGGGCAGGAAGGGAGGACATCTGTGTACTTCAAAGACATCTCTTTAAAGTATCTCCCACTTCAAAAGCGCAACTGGGTATAAGAACTAGACCTCTGACACCACCACTTCAGTACACCTCTGGACCTGTGGAGCCTCTGCCAGGAAGAAGGACTGCTGTGCTGCTGAATAAACTGCCACGCTACTGGACTACCACTCTGTAGGAACTGTTGCCTTGCTGTGCTGATCTGCTTCCTCCTGCCCTAGTACCTGGAGAGGAAGAACTAGACCTGGAACCTATCTTGAAACCAGGACCACCGTGGCAATTAAAAGGTTTGCTTGCTGGCCATCTGATCTGAGTCTCAGGGACATTACAGGATGCCACAGCTTCTGGTTCCATATTCTATGAGTTCCTGACCCCCAAAAGGCACCTTGCAGGTCTCTGGGCCCCAGGGGTAGATGTCGAGCTCCTAAAGTCAAACTTTTGGGTTCTTTGCAAATGGACCTGTTCACTTCAGAACTGTGCTGCTTGCACAAAAAATCAGCGAGAGCTACCACAAGTTCCTCTCTTTGCACAGCAGCATCACCCATGAGTGTGGGTTGCCACCACAATGCCCCAGCACATTCGTCTGCGTTGCCCAACCTGCCTTTCGTGCCTTACCAGTGACACACTCCTTGCAAACTTCTCTGCTGAGAACAGGACTATTGGCACCAAACTTGAGATGGTAAAACGTCAGCCAGACTATTCTAGGATTGTATCCGCCCCACACTCCATTTCGATCAGTCTGAACTTTTGGATTTGACCCGGTCCAAAGCAACCATATATCCCCGGTATGGCACATTATGCTTTTAAGCAATACTTTACTTTTTTTTAAATAATAACACAGTTCTACTTATTGGAGTTTTGTCATTGTGTTCTTGTTTTATTCATAAAAGTAAACTCTATTTTTCTGACCTGATGTGGAATATTTTTGTATGGGTTTTTCTCTCTTTTACTGTTTGAAATATTGCACACATACTTTACCCATTGCCTCTAAACCTAAAGTTAAGCCTGACAGCACTGTACAAACCTACCAGACGGTGAGCACATGTTAATTTAGGGGGTGGTGTGATTGTGCCTTACCCTGACTAGGATTGTGGTTGCTGTTTCACCAGGGCTCATACCCCAGTCAACCAGGAATCCAATTTCCAACAGGTCTCCTACCCTGGTGAGCTTCTCTTATCAATGCACCCACTTCCCAACTGACCCACCGAAATTGGTCAGCCCTCCAGTGATCCACTCTAGGGCCAGCAGTGTGCTTTCACTGCAGCATTATCCATCGCTGGCCAGCACCAAGGCCAGGTCAATGAACCAAGAAGTTACCCTATATTTAGCTGATCTGGGAAAGATCCTCAGTAAGCAATGCCTTGGGTAGAGGTTCAATGAGTATTCTATGATCACGAACAGTAAGCGCAGAACCTCAGTCCAAAAATAGGTCAGGTGGACACAGCTTCACTGCATGCGAAATAGACCTCCATCCCTTCATGGCGCCAATAACATTCATGCATTGTAAACGGGAAGCAGCTGTTACATTTTTGAGGGTAAGATATGCACAATGGATAATGTAATATTGAATTAGCTTAAAACGGGCATTGCAGGACACCGAGTGGCAGCCTACCACATTTTAAGCCAGTTTCCATCTGTCAAGGGAGACCCCAGATCAGTCTCCCATCTCTCTTGCAGGTGAGTGTGAGGTAAGACCATGTCCACTCATAGCTCCCCATAAATACACATCACCAGCCACTGAGGGCCAGTAGCTTCACAAAGAAATAGACAGCTATAATATTTTGGGGGTTCAAAATCTCACCATCCCCAGGGTCGTCGTACCACCCAGTTAGAGTCCCATGCAGTAGAAACTGTCTGGCTAGGAGGTCATAGTCCTCTTCAGGTTCACAAACAAGAACATCACCCAATCAGCATAAAGTGCACCTACTGTATCTATGCCCCCTGCCACCCAGTCGACCATGTACAATCACCATGACTCACGAAGCAGCGCCGGAAGTGTCAGTTGCAGGAAATAGAGAGCGCACATTCGCATCCAGGGGAGTGCCATTGCTAACAGTGCCACAGTACCTTTAGGTGCTGCTGGCCCACAGTAAGTGTCCATATGGGGTCAAGCATCAGAGTTCAGAGTAGGGCCCCATCAGGATCACAGGAAGGCATAGCTCCTGCACCTGTCCCCAAAGTAACCTCATACATCATTATAGTTGGGCCACCAGGTAATAAGATTTGAAGTCATGGGCACCGACCCTCAGACATCCACTGAAGAGTTGATCATCCTTGATACCACTGAAGAAGCTGTGTTGTACAAAGTACAGGTCACTTTCTAACTCACAGACCAGGGCATGCAAACACTGAGGCCTGAGGATTCCTCACCAATCCATCACCTCCCACATAAAATGGCCAGTCACTGGGCCTTCAGTGGCAAGGGTTGCAATATGCCTCAATTACCCCTGAGTCCTCTAATGTTCTTCCTCTCGATCCCATATTTGTGTATACAACCGATTACTCACCACTTACTTTGTCATCTCCTCATCGTCCACGTAAACTCCCTGAATCTAACACCGTATCTAACATCAATTAGGAATGTTGGATTCTACACTGCCAACCAATGTGACCATGCCACAGTATGTAGTAGAGATCAACCTCAACTTGTAATTGTAGGAACCTCAAGAGCAAAAGCTTCAAGTCAGGACAACAATAAAGATACCCTGTCTCAGTTGGGGAAGTGACATTTTCTTTGATTGGACTTTATAGGCTTCCGTTGTGGATTACACTTTCATTTGAGAATTTGAAATATTTGTTTAGGATGTTGGATCTTAAATGTTTTTTTTCACTGTGGATATTTTATGAAGACATTTCCTCTGTCGTTTCCATTTTACTTTTCTTGAAATTATTAAGAGTTCTTTTGTAGGGACCCCCACCCCCAATTTTCATCTACTACTGACCTAGACTTGGGATTTAATTGTGTTGCTTTCCCTTTCCTAGAACATTTCATTCTACCCCAGTCTCCTATCCCAATTTGTCGATAATCTCTTGATTTAATTTACTGTTAATAATTTAACGTCATTTCAAAAAACAGATCTTGTGTATGTTTTCTATGTATGCAATCTGCGTGAGTGTGGCTGTTGCTGAATGTACCATTCTAATGTCTTGATGGTAGTTACATGATAGGTGTCAATCCCTCCATTCCCTCCATTCCTGTTCAAACATATTTTTCATGTGTAGCTGCAGGTAGCAGTCATAATAAAAGCAAGATAAAGGAAAGACTGAAGATATTTGTTGGGTGAGGCAATACACAAAAGTTGTAAAATATATTTCGGATAGCAAAACACTTCAGAAGGAATTGTGATATGTAAGGCAGGGGTGGGTGCTAGTTTTTGATATGTTTGGGGTGATTTTCTCTAGGGCTGGGCAGAACTTGCAAAGTTGTACTCAGCAGAATTCCACTAGTTTATATGAAAATTCATTGAGATTCCGCAGAGTTCCGCGAACAACGAAATTAGGAATATCACACTGCTCATACTGATTTTTAGTACTCAAAAGTAAGAGCAAATGACTCCAAGTGGCATGCCAAAGGGTGCATTTTCTCAAATTGATTTTGCTACAGCTCAAGTAGAATTCCTTCTAGAGTGCTAGCTTTCTGACGCGAGTAGTCGTGACAGCCCGCGACCACCCACAATGGGAAACTATCACCAGGTACTCTCCTAGCAACCGTAAATCATGCGAGGGGATGCCAAATCCCGCTCGTACATATCAACTTACCATTGGCGATCGGTGCACAAAAAAATATTCCGCCACGAGGCAGTTGGCGCAATTTGGCTGGGACTCCCATTGCCAAAATTTCCACAACTCCACCGGCAGAATAGATTTTAACATCCACCCCTAAGTGTCTCCAGCATTTATAGTAGGGAGTTGTCTATGTCACCGGCTAGGGAAGAGAGGGCCTTTATTGGAGTTAGGATTAGGCCTGGGCACAATTTTAATTCTGTGAGCAGAACTGGAGAATTTCGGCAACTCCGCGTTACTCTTGTGGTGCAGAGTTCCCCTGAAATTCCGCTAGACCCAGCATGGAGGAACTTTTTTCCTGTTCAACTAATGTAATGACAATGGGAAAAACTCAAGGCATAAGAATGTGGGCTGGTGAGCGCAAGCCAAATTTGACAGCCTGTAGCACAATTTACGATCACCAGGAAAACTTTGGGTGATATTTTACAGAGGCTGGTGGTTGCGGTCAGAGTCAGTTTAATCAAATTAGTAGTACATTTTCTATTTGGGCGGAAGTCAAATAAACTTGAAAAAAGGGGTGCTGTTCATACTGATTTTTCAGCATTGTATGAGCTACCGGCGCTAAATTCGGAGCTCTAATATTAGACTCTTAAAGTCACATTTATTATCCAGCCATCCAGATGAAACATCCACCTTTCCTAAGATGAAGAGGCTCATAGGCTGTATATTTCATTTTGGAGAATGATCAGATTCTCACTATGCCTGTTCTATAATGATCAAAAATCCATTTGGTATACTGAATATCTAAGAAAATGGAAAACAATACATAAAATCATTAGTTTGTATCTTCTATTGACGTTACGTCCATTAATATCTATAGATGTGTCTTGAGGAATTTTGTCTGTATCCTCTGTTTTTGACTGTTCAAAAACAAGACATGCTTACTAATTATATGGCTATAGTATTCATTTTCACACCTTCTTTACCATTACTAAGCATGGGCGCAAAATCCGTTCTGCTCGCGGATTTTGTGAATTTTCGGTAAATTCGTGATCCGCGAACTCCCGCGAATTTACCGCGAATTTGCAAATCTGCGAGCTGCGGATTCCGGGGGCAAAAGTTGAAGCTTTGCTGGCCTGTTGTAACTATTTTACGATGGCGCCGGCAAGCAGCCAGCGCCATCCTAAAATAGTTACTAAGTTAGCTTCAACAGGAAGCTCTAATAGATAAAATAAAGAAGGTGCTCGAGCACCTGCTTTATTTTATCTATTAGAGCTTCCTGTTGAAGCTAATTTAGTAACTATTTTAGGATGGCGCTGGCAGCTTGCCGGCGCCATCATAAAATATTTATAACATGGCCTTCCTGTGACCAGGAGCTTCTGTCAGGTGTGCCTTCTTCCCAAATCTACCCTCGAAAATCAGCTGTGATGCTGGATAGCGGCCTTTGCATCCTTGACTTTCACGAGCGCAATCCTCGTGCTGTTCCTGTGGCCAGGAAGCTGAAGGGACCCCTGCACCCCTCGGGGAGATTGCATAGTAACACACACATGGTCGCTGAAACTAGTTGAAGCTCAAATGTAGTGACTCATTCATCTGCCCAAAAAAAATCGTGAGCGTCGTCGAGGCAGGTGTGCCTTCTTCCCAAATCTACCCTCGAAAATCAGCTGTGATGCTGGATAGCGGCCTTTGCATCCTTGACTTTCACGAGCGCAATCCTCGTGCTGTTCCTGTGGCCAGGAAGCTGAAGGGACCCCTGCACCCCTCGGGGCGATTGCATAGTAACACACACATGGTCGCTGAAACTAGTTGAAGCTCAAATGCAGTGACTCATTCATCAGCCCAAAAAACAATCGGACCTTTTACCCACAAAAGAGGCATGTGCACTCGCATGGAAGCCCCGCCCCAAATCCGCGGATCCGCAAATCCGCAAAATCCGCTGATTTTGCGGATCCACGATCCGCAAATCCGCGAATCGTGGATCCGCAAAATCCGCCCATGCCTAACCATTACCAAAGGTGGGAAGACATCTGTCTCCATCAAATGTTACCATACAGCCTGAAGCGCATTAAATATTAAAATATTTTTCAATCGCAGTCTTTCTAATGTTCAGTCATCTGATCAATGTTCATTAATTCCTGTTTGATCTGAACATTCGCACACTAACCTTGTTTTTCTTTCCTTATTGGTTGTTTCTTACCAGGAGTCCGTCCCTTTGAAGATCTGAAGTGAAATCGTTGATCAACGAAGATCTGCTGCTCCAAGCGAAGGCTCCATTCATCCGTTGCTGCTCTGAAGCAGCTATGGGGCATATTCTCAAGGATTTATTGCTGATTTTCCAGCGATAGCTGCCCCAAAAATCATTCCACGGATGAGAGCGACAACTAACGCTAATGCAGAGTAAAAGCTCCCGTGCAAAAACACACAAAAACACAACTTCTCGACCTTCTCAACGACCAGCCAGATGTGATCCAAAAACAGGCGATAAGGCGCATTAGCAGCAGGGATTTAACAACTGCCTTTTACTGATGTTAAGCAGGATGACAACCGCAGTATGAAAGGAAGCCCATCCCAGAGCCACAACTGAAGACCAACACATGTCATGGAGCTCGGAGACCCAAGAGGGCCACAACATCCACTGCCACCACCCCCAGAACCGCCCCCCTGGACCATCCCCCCCGGACTACGACCGAGGCATTTCTGAACAAGACAGCTGACGTTCCGAAAATGGTACAGCCCCCAGCCACACAATTTCAGAATGTGGGGAGAGGTGGGAACCAAGTAGGTGTGAAGGAGGCAAGTCACCCATGAATAAGAATGTACACAATGACAAGTGTGGCGGTGATGTGCTGGACAGACTTCAGAATGCAGAGCAAAGACTTGTCCATGCAGACATATACTGGTGGTGTTCGTTGTAGTGTTGTGGACAGTGGACGCAACCATTTTACCTCAGGCAGAGGGGAAGACCTCAGTCATGTAGCTTTGTCATCCCCCTTGCAAGTGTAAGCAGAGTGGGCTGGTCCGGCGTACGCCAGTCCAGCATTGGAGTGTGAATATATTTGCTTGGGCTCTGGGCGTAGTTCACTTCTGGGATGTCCAACGCATCTGCGAGGGCTCCGCCCCATATCCTGCCGTGAAAAAGCCCTGGCCTGCTAGCCCTTGGGCAAAACACGTGTCGGCTGTTCCCCTATTCCCCACACTGATCCAATAATAAAGAGATCACTGAAAATCAAGAATCTACCTGTTGCTGTGCTTATGATGTCAAAAACGAGACTGGTTGATACACTTACCCTATGAAATACAATAATAAGGAACATAGCACATAACTACTTACAAAGTGCTTGTATCCTGAATTGCATGATATCTGGGTGAAATCACCAATGTGGTTTGTGCTTCAACAAATTATGGGTCCTGACTAATTGAGTGTGAACCTTGGTAAACACCCACCGAACCGCTGTCCCATGAACTCTACATCTGTGTCCGCTCTATCCTTACCATAGGCCAACACTCATGTGGCCGCCCACCTTCAACGGCCAACATCACTGTGTCGTTGTCAGGCTTGTGGACATGCGCAGACAGGCATGACAATGGTATGCCGTAGGAGTGCAAGCAATGCAACTGCGCAGCGCACACAAGTAAATAGGCTCGGGGAGGGAGGAGCAGCTACGAGGCAATGTAACACACAGTAATGCCGCACATTTGCCACATGCAAGGCATTTCAAACATGAATCCCACAGTCACACACATCCCACCCCACCACCAACATGCCACTTCACATTTCCTGAATAAAAGCAGGTGACAAACTAAAATTAGGGATGAAAACTCCTTTGTCTGAACTATCAGGCGGGGGCACATCTGAACCTTCAACCGCAGAATTGCATGTGCCCGGCAACCCCTGACAGATACTATAGCAGCTGATGACGAGTTTCACACTACGCACAGCCCGACGAAAGACCAACGTATACACACCCCACAGACAGAAGTCCTTGCTTGACGTTATCTTGCATGGAATGGCCTTCGCACTTAATCCCACACTATCCCAGGCGTACAACCATTGCACAGTAAAAAAACTCATTTATCTGAGCTGTGGCATTTCATCCACAGAACTGGCGCAGGTCAGAACAGTGCCGCTTTAACCAGAGCCACTGACGCAATGGCTGAACATCCGGACACATGCAAAACCCCTGTCACGTGGAGCTGTACCGTGCACGTATGCTGCGTTTACTGGGGGCACTACCATTGGAAGTGCTGTGGATCAGTCACTGGCTAAGCTTCCGCCTTGCCAACAACACCTGCATTCAGCCTGTGTCGCATTGTCGATCGTGCATATTTGAGTGGTGCATGGATGTCTGCCTATCCAACAGGACGGTAGATTAAGTGGATTTCGACATGTGCGTGCACTCCCTGTTGGCACATGAACAGGGATGTCACCTTGATACCCATTTATGCGATGCCTTGATACTTGGCATACATGCTGGCAGCTGGACCTGGGAGATTGCACACATCCTCATGTGCAGTGACCTCATTGAACCACTCCCCTATTGGGCTGTAGTGCTAATTGGTGAAAGGGGGTGGAAGCACCTCTGTCCGGACCGGCTAATGGATGGACTCGCCGTCCTGTTTGATGAAGTTGACAGAGACCTCATGTTGGAAATGATGGCCTACGAAGCTGCAATCATTTTCATGGATGAGTAACTACATACCTGCAGCCACAACTGATTTGAACCCATTGCAGATGTCCCAACACCTTGTTGCATCTTGGAGATCTGGTCACATATCCCACGACAACAGTGGACATGGCTGCATTCGCCTGAACTCCAAATACATGAGCTGACAACAATGTGGGTTAACACACACCTGTGAAAGGTGAGGCACTCCCCCAGAGTGGACAGCGGTGCTTGGCAACGTTCCTCATTCTGACATACTGCTGCATTGGTCTGCTTGTTGTGGCACTTATCTTGCCCATACTGACTGTTAGAACAGGGGGTCTCTAGTTGGCAATGGTTTGCACATTTGTCCGAATAGGGACACTTGCTTCTAGTCAGGATAAGGGGGCTACAATCCTAAAATAACCCATGCTCAACACTGTGGTAGCTTGGCACGAGCAGGAAGGCTTATCTCAGAGGCAGTGTGTAAAGCATTTTTGAACACATACAGTAAAACAGTGAATCCACTACAGATGGACACCACACAGGTTGTATAAAAAATGAGTATTCTTTATATAAACTTAACACAAGACCCTACGACAAAAATCCAGAATACAGTATTAAGAAAAATGACTTTTAGATGGTAGAAAAAGCTTAGTTCAAAGATGATGGTAAATGCAACACATTTCTCACATAGTTACGCAAGTAAAAAAAAAAGGTTTGCAGGGATAGCAATGCGTCAGTTCCTTGCTTTGGGGGAGGTGATGCATCTGTTCCTCAGTGCTTGTGCAAAGTAGGCGATGCGTCTGTTACTTACCGGTGAGGGGGTCATGCGTCGATCTCGTGTTGCGTTCCGGTTGCAATGCAACAAGATGGCACCTAGATGCGAAGATCTAGTGTGATGCGACAAGATGACATCTTTGATGAGATGCAATGACATGAAGGCGATCCGTGCGGCGACTCTGGAACTTCTGAGCTCCGACAGGCCCTGCGACAGGCTTCTCTGGCGACCCTTGCGGTGGCAACATGCTTCTCCGGTGATGCGATGACAAACAGCTGCAACGGATACACGCTTCTCTGGTGATGCAACGGTGACCTTTGCAGTGGTGACACACTTCTCTGATGATGCAACGGCAACAGCTGCGGATGCGACATGCTTCTTCTCATTGAGTCTCGCTTCCAGCTTTCAACAATACGCAGACTACTGCAGACAGAATCCCAGCAGGGAAATTCAGGAGGGAGCTGTTGGGGAAGTCTTGTACCCCTGAGACTTCAGCAGGAGGCAAGTACAGTTCAAGCCCTAGGAGATTCTTCTTCAAGATGATAAAAATTCAAATAAATGTTCCTTTCCCATTTCTTTGACAATTAAGTAATCACTGCAGGCCAACCCCAGAAAATAGCACACTGGCACAGGGGTAGTAAACTCCTTCATCTTCTTATTGTTCTTCTCCTTGGCAAAGGTCCGTCTTGATTCCCAGAAGTGATCTAAAGTCTTGCGTTCTGGGCCCCAATATTTATACCAGTAAATCCTTTGTCCTCTGAAGGCAGAGGGTGCCTGTGCCTGGCCAAAACCAGTTCTGTCCAGCCTCCTGGCAGGAGGTGGAGACAGCATTGTTGAAAGAAGATCTGGCCCAGGTAGCTGAACAGAAATCTCCTCCCCCTACTCTCTATTCTATGAGTACTCAGGGGAGTCAAAGGAAATCTCTGCCCCCACTCTCTATGCAGCCAAGGTCCTATTCATCCCCGTGGAATTAACCTCCTACTGATGAAGGCTACAGGTTGGCCTAGGCCCTCCTCATTAATCTGTGAAAGAATAGCCCCCACACCATGCTCTGAAGCGTCTCTCTGAACAATGAATGATTTTGAGAATTTGGGTGCCTGAAGCATGGGTGCTGTGCACATGGCAGTCTTCAGGGCATCACAAGCTTTCTGACAGGTGTCAGTCCAGTTCACTTTCTTGGGCTGCTTCCTGGAAGTCAGCTCAGCCAAGGGTGCAACAATGTTGCCATACCCCTTGAGAAACCTCCTGTAGTACCATGTGAGTCCTAAAAAGGCTCTCACCTGTGTCTGGGTTTTCGGGGGTTCCCATGCCAGGATGGTATCAATCTTGGGTTGTAGGGGCGCCACCTGGCCGCTTCCCACCTGGTGCCCCAAGTACACCACAGAGCCCTGCCCGATCTGGCACTAACTAACTTGATTGAGAGGTCTGCTCTACGTAGCGCCATCAACACTTCCCAGAGGTGGTCCAGATGTTGTTCCCAACTGGCGCTGAACACTGCAATGTCATCCAGGCAGGCGGCACTGAAATCTTCTAGCCCAGCCAACACCTGGTTGACCAACCTCTGAAAGGTAACAGGGGAATTCTTCATTCCAAAGGGCATAACCCAAAATTGGCAGTACCCATCTGGTGTGGAGAATTCTGACCTCTCTTTTGCCCCATCAGTTAAGGCAATCTGCCAGTACCGAGACGTTAGATCAAATGTGCTGAGGTACCGGCAGCCCCTAACGATCAATGAGCATCAGCTCTGGGGATGGGGTGCGCATCAGTCCTGGTGACTGAATTGAGCCCACGGTAGTCCACACAGAACCAGAATTCGGGTACGGCACCAGGCATGGCAGCCTTTGAGACCAAGAACACTGGGCTGGCCCAAGGGCTGTTAGAAGACTCAATCACCCCTAAGGCAAACATCTTGGAGACCGCCTCTTTGATGGACGCTCTGACCCTGTCTGTCACTCTGTAAGCTTTGTGCTTAACAGGAGGACTGTCCCCAGTGTCCACATCATGGACGCACCACTCAGTGACACCAGGAACCAGGGAGAACTGATCAGAAAATTGTCCCAGCAGTTGGCGACAGTCACTCTGCTGCTCAGGGGTCAGAGGGGAAGTAAGGTTGGCACCATCCACTGACCCATCTTGCTCTGTTGAAGACAGGTCAGGAAAAGGCTCAGTCTCCTCCTCCATTCCAGCATCTGTTGCTAGGAGCATGCCCACTTCAGACCTCTGCAAGTGGGGCTTTAGGCGATTAACATGAAGAACCCTCAAAGGGTTCCTGGGGAACGCAAGTCCACGAAGTAGGTGACATCACTCTTGTGCTCCACCACCTCAAATGGTCCTGTCCACTTATCTTGGAGCACACAGGGCTCCACTAGGGCCATGACCCAAACTTTCTGCCCAGGCTGAAGCTCAATCAGAGTGTCATTCTGATCGTACCACCGCTTCAGCTCTTCATGGCTGGCTTCCAGATTCACCTGAGCGAGTTGCCTGGAATGCCGGGTTTGGTTTCTGAAGGCCAGTATGCAGCTATGTACATCCTGGGGAGGTTTCGTGAGAGCTTTCTCCCAGCCTTCCTTTACCAAACTCAGAGGTCCTTTTACAAGGTGACCATACAGCAGTTCAAAGGGGCTGAACCCTAAGGACTTCTGTGGCACCTCTCTGTAAGCAAAGAGATGCCATGGCAAGAGGACGTCCCTCTTATGCCTCATAGGTTCTTCAAGACCCATAATCATGCCTTTGAGGGTCCAGTTGAATCTCTCAACCAGCCCATTACCTTGGGGGTGGTAAGGGGTGGTGAACTTATAAGTTACTCCACACTCCTGCCACAGGGACTTCACATACATAGAAATGAAGTTCGTACCACGGTCTGACACCACCTCTCTGGGGAACTCCACACGGGAGAAAATCCCCATCAATGCACATCCCACCACAGGGGACGTCATTGTCCTGAGAGTGATGGCTTCCGGATACCGTGTAGCATGGTCCACCAAGACCAGGATAAACCTGTTGTCCATGGTTGTCTTTGGGTCCAGAGGCCCCACAATGTCAATGCCCACACTGGGCCATACTTTCAGGCTCCAGGACCTCTTTCAACTGCTTGCTTTCCGCAAGCAGTTGAAAACCCATCTATTTCCCGTAGTTTAGACCAAGGCTGCTTTTATCCGGGAGGGGTGTGTAATGTCAGTAATTTTTGTGGGTGCTGCTAGGTCTGTACCATAGAGAAGGGACACACTAGCCTAGTGTAACCAGGCGCTTTATAAACATTATTATTATTATTAATATTATTGAACACCCTTACAGGCTACCATAGACATAGTGGTCACACACGCCCACACAGGCAGACCCAACATCTCCAAATGAGACCTTCTTTCCACCTTAGCCCAAGGAGAGCTCTCTAAATCATTGCCCAACAGACAATCCACAGGCATGGATGGCCTCACAGCTACTTGGTGAATACCTGAGAACCCCCCACTCAAAGGGATCCTGAGCCACCTCACACTGGCTCTTTGAGTTGTCAGTGGCAACTACAGGGAAGAATGCATGGGGATCACCTCCTCCTTAGACACCAGCCGACAACTGACAGCTGTCACACTGGCCCCAGTGTCTCTCAGAGCCTCCACCCTATGGCCATTGATGGTCACCCACTGCCTGTATTTTTTAGTGTTATCAGGCATCTGGGTCCTATGGACCACCTCACAATCTCCTAAAGAGACAAGGGACATTTCTGCAGGACCCCACCCACCTTGGGCACCCATCTCCTCCCCTCCCAGGGCTACACTTGCCATCTGGCAGGGCGGTGCATTGGGATCCCTCTGGGTGCACTGGGGATAATAGCATTGGTGGCCCATTTGACCACGCTTAAAAAATTTAGGGAGCCCCTATGAACAGGTTTACCTGGCGGGCCACTGGCTTCTTCTCAGGGGGAGGCTGGGAACCCTTGCCTTGGTTCCCTTGGGAATTACTTTGGGGCCCTTTCTGGAACTCACTCTGGTCATTCTTGTCCCCCCACTCTTCGGCTGGGGACCCTTCCCACCTTTGGCGAAATTTCCCACATGACCCTTGTGGACCCGGGTACTCACCCAGCGGTCCGCCTCCTCAGCAAGCTTCATAGGGTTAGTTAGCTTGCCATCAATAAGGAGCTGACATAGCTCTGGAAGACAAGTGCCAGACAAGTGCTCGCATGCAAGCAAATCATAGAGCTCCTCAAAAGTGACGCCTCAGTGCCCTGCACGCCGTCGAATAAAAACAACAACCCGATAGGGAGTGTTCAAGATAACGGGAGAGATATATGGCAAACAAATACAAATTACCCTCCCGAAGCACATTTACTGCTCTTAAAGTCTACAGTGCCATTAAACCAAACTCGAAATACATCATGGCTCCTAAAAAATTCTGCGTTTCTACCACTGCGACCCAGCATCTATTCTACCCTATTCTCATAATATTCTTATCGGGATTAAACAATCTCCTTGTTCCTTCATGCTTCCATCTCAAATCTATAAAAAGAAAGCTTGGTGGATGTGCGGGTTTTACCACTTAAAGATGGCGGATTTGCTTCTAAGTGGTTGCGTTTAGGAACAGTCCTATTTTACTCTCGCCTGCACAATACGCGGTAGTGGCGTGCCGCAAAACTAAGAGATAAAAATAATCAGATTGTGCCGGGGCCTTGTGGGCATCGAGGCATCATTTATAACGAAAGGCTATCCTTACGTCTTTGAAACAGGGAAGATCTTCCGTGTGAGGACCCTGTTTGCAGAATATAAAAATCTCAACTGTCAGCTCTAAGCATATGTATGATAAGGTAATCCCCTTATGAGTGAGTTAGATGTACATAACAAAGGGAAGAACATTGCCCACGAACTAATCTATGTTGTTTGATTATAGAAAGCAGCTGATTTTAGGAAAAAGGTTGTTCAGCGAATTACATATGGACGGTATTGACCTTACTTGTGGGTTAATATACCGGGAGTACAAATAAAATTGCCTTAGGTAGGTTCAATGACCTTTTCTAATATTGACTAACATAAATGGAGGGTGATTAGAGAACCCACTATGTTTTCTTCATTTTAGATAAAGAATCAGCAGGAGGGAGGCCCTGGTTGAAGTTTTTTCCATGACGGTTGTTCTCATAGCTTCATCCCATGTATAAAGAAAGGTGGGTAATGATAGACTAAATATCAGGTGCTATACTCTGGCACAAGAATGAATGGACTCATGCCATAAATGTAATTCCAATACATAATGACGGAGGTGAATTCTCCGTGGTAAACAGGTCATGAGTTATGCTTCTAAGCGGTTCATAGTGACTAACTCGGAGGTTTATTCCCCGAGGCGCATTAAGAGTTGGCGTTAAGATGGAGGTGGGTTCCCCGTTTCAAATGGAAAGAAGTGTATTTGAATATGTGTTTATAGTGTGACTGTTTTTTATACATGTGAAAATCAGTGTGATGGCAAAATTTGCATTGATAGCGGGCTTGCTTACAAATGTGAATGCAGCAGCCAAGTGAGAGTGGAACGGTTTTGTGTGATCGATAGGTGGTGAGAGGCATTGCATGGCCAACAATCTGAATTGTATTTGTTTATTTAGTGATTTATTGATGTCATATTGAGAAATGTGTATTATGATATCTAGGTTTCCACTAAGAACATATGTATATGTCCAAACACATTTTACCTTCCTTTTTTAATAGATCCAAAGTGCTGGGATTTTAATACTGTTATTATTGAGCCTGAAGAAGGTAGTTGGACCTTTATTACCACTGAAACGCATCGCTTCTTGGTAATTTTTTATTAAGAGAAAAATAAGGACATGCATATGCTAATAAAGTCTACGCACCTTCACTTGTATTCAACTGTGATGAGTGTTGATTTGAATGACAATGTTTGTATCACTGCCTATCTGGGTAACCACCATAAATGCACATTGATAGCACTTCCCAGGTAGCACCTTTTTGTGGAATCACTGTCCCTACATTCATCCAAACTTACATACTTGATTGATCATAGCCATGACACATTTGTGTGAATTAGAATATGTTATTCTCATTCAGTGGTGTGTTGAAGCTGGAGCAGTACAGGGCCATGCAAACCCCACTTTACATTGTCGCCCCGTGGAGAGCCAGCCAGATTCCTTTAGGGATTGACAAGTTCATCGGAAGTAGAAGTCTTGAGTTCGCAGTGTTATTGCTATGTCATTGGTAACCAGGCAAAATATGGCAGTCCATGTCGAGATCCAAGGTGAGTTTTGCTGAGTGTATCAGGGGTCAGTAAAGGTGTTATTTCAGGGCATGATGCAGAGGGCAGAACCAAGCTGAAACAGACTATATGGCGGAGATGAATGCTACCACTTCATTCTTACCACAAAGCCATCATCTTCATCCTCTGATGTATCAGGTGCCTCACATGTGGGTGGTGGTGTTCAGTCTGCATCACTGTGTGGCAGTAACACATCAGGAGCCGGAGGTGGAATGTCTTCCGCACTGTGTGGCACTGTCACTTCAGGGGGGGAGATGTGGATGGAGTTGTAGCAGCAGCATTCATCCGCGCCAGGCCTTGTGGTTGAAATGCCATGAAGAGGATCTGCAGGGTATGGAAGATCCCAGCTACATCTCGCTGGTGTGCAGCCGTGGCAAAAATTATTTCTGCCTGCATCCGCTCCAAGCTCTCCATCATTTTCGTTAAGTGTCCCAACTCCCGGGTGACATCGCTGGAGCCACTCTGAATAGACAGTTGTTCTTGGCTCAGAGTCATGACTTCAGCGATGTCAGCCATGGATTGTTGGAGAGCATGGAGCGGACAGTGGGTGTCTGTTAGGGACTGTAAGTGGTCCCTGATGGGACTTAGACACCACATATGGCATCTAGTTTGGCTGCCATGAGGTCAAACCCCACTCGCAGCTGATCAGCCATCTTCTCCTGGCACCCTAACAGAAGGTGTTGGAATGCCATTTGTTGGTCGTGGTGCTGGGAGCTTCGTCCTGTGCAGTCTGTGCAGGGGGTGGGGTCTCCTCGATGCAGCTGGGCTGTCCTGCTCCTGGAGGTGGGGTGCCGGAGCTGTCCGTGAGTTGTTGGAGGGTGCCGGTGTCGATGTTGGGGAGGTCCTTTTCATCATCAGTGCTGTGTTGTTCCGTCTGCTCTGAAGGAGGTCTTGATTCTCCCTCTGCAATGTGAAGAGGAGATGCCGATTGACATTGTGTTCACATGTATGTTCACGCATTGTACACGTTTACTAACAGACTGCATGACAATGTACATTGTGACTGTTTGAGAGGAGATGCCTATTTGATGCGGGACAGTTGACATTTCTACACCATCACAGATGTGAGGTTGTACTTGTACATTGTTATCTCACAGTTTCCTGCTATGCCAAATGCGAATGGCTATTTTCTGCACACAAGCGGCAGCAGTTGTGTCCTCAGTTCTGTTGTGAAAGTGCTGCAGTTTGTAACACATTGTTGTCAATATTGAGGTGCTCAAATTCGTATGTGTGTGTGTTGCATTGTGGGTGAGTTGCCCCTTAAGCTCTGATGTGGCTGGCCCTTATCCCTTTCAGGCGGTGTGCCTTTCACATTTGGGATTATACAATGCTGAGATGTTGCAGACTTTGGTAAATTGGTTGGAGTTGTGACTCTTGGGCATGGTTTGTCCGCAGATGTGCTATACTTAATTGTGCATGTGTGCCATTGTGCCCATCTCCCCCTGTCCCCCCACAGTCCCTGGTCGTTTCTCAACCTGTTGCTGTTGGCTCAGGTCCTGTTGTGCAGTGTCCGGTCCCCCAACTCCTGCCACTGTCTCTGCAATGATGGTCTCAGGCTGGTTCTACATGGGGCTTGTGGGGTTCTGGTTGTGCTCTGTACTTGCTCTGTACTTGCTCAGGCTACCTCTATGGTCCTTCGCAGTTGTATGTGTTTTGTTTGTGTTTTTTGCTGCAGCTTTTATAGTGATTTTCCCGCCTGACTTGTGGGACTTGTAAGCGTGGTGCTGCATATTGAGAATATCCCCCTATGTTTTTACAAGGCAAAGTATGAGCCTGGGTAAAATTTAAATAAGGATGCAGAAAATGCATTCCACCTGCTTGTGTTAGCTGTAATGTCACAAGATCTGGTCAATGACTAGGTTTCACAATTATCAGCTCTTTTAGCAGTCCTAGATTGATCTTATAATTTACATGCAGGAAATCATGATGTATAGATGTTGTGATCAAAGTGGGGCATGCTGTACTGAAAATCTCCCTGGTAGCACTGCCTGAAAGCACAAGAGGAGAGCTATAAGTGTACAATGCTAAAAAAATTAGTGAGAGCCCAGTTCCTGAATGTTTCTATCGAATTAAGTAATCCAATAAACCTATTAAAGAGGAAAAGGCAGAGGAAAAAATGTTCTTTAAAACACATATAGGAAGATGGCGTTTGGGTGGAGTTAAAAGAGGCGGCCTCAAAAAATAACCCGAAAAAATATTGGAAAATAATCGTGGCTTGTTGTGGCACAAGAATGAAATCTCTTCTCATTCCTATTAAAGAAGACGATTGGAAACTCCACCTGACAGAACCATACTCTGTAACTTCTAAATCTACCAGCTCTGTACTCGCTACACCTGACTCCTTTGAAACTCCTATTTTCAACTATGTACATTCAGTGAATGAGGTGGTTGGATCTATTAAAAAAATGAGATCATCAGGAGCTATGGGTCAGGATGAAATCTCAATGACAGTAATCCAAAAGGAGCCACTTTTGTGGGCCAAGTACCTAGCCCCATTGTTTAATCTTTTGTTACTCTCAGGGGAAGACACCACCATCTTTGTTCGGTAGTATTTTAATCCCTTTGCACAAAAAGGGCTCTAGATTCCATCCGGGTAACTATCGGCAAATAGCCTTATTAGATGCAGTAGGGACAACATTTGAACGTAGTATTCTCGATCACCTTTCGAATGGGTGATGGAGAAGAGGGTACTCCCTATAGACCAAGCAGGTTTTAGAAAAAATCTCTCCACCCTGGATAACATATCCATGTTGAAGTTATTTGATGAGAAATATACAATCTCTCGTAAATCAAACGTTTATGCAGCCTTCAGATTTTGCAATGGCCTCAAATAAGGTAGACCGACCATTACTATGGAGAAAATTACATAATATGGGACTGCCAGCTTCCCTGCTATCCTTAATTATTGCATTACATTCTCAAACTTGGTGCCAGGTATTAATGGGGGGAAACCAAGGCTTATCTTCTGTAATAGGCATAGAAACTGGTCTGAAACAAGGCTGCCTACTAGCACCGCTACTATTTTCTTTATATATAGCAGATTTACCTGCTTGTTTCTCCCAGCTAGAGGGAGATGCATGCTCCTTTATGCAGACAACATAATAGTGATGGACCTAACCCCTATTGGGCAGAATAGAAAGTTGATATCTTTACAGAATTATACAATGACTCATTCCTTGAAGATAAATGTATCAAAAAGCAAAATTGTAATCATGAAAGGCAACAGAAATAGTAAATTGAGTAAGTTTAAGTGGCAAATTGGTCTTGAAAAGCTGGAGGTGGTAGGTTCATACCTTTACCTAGGGCAACTAATAGCGGGTAATACGAAGACTAAACTGCACATTGAAAACAGTTCTTGTAAAGCTGTATCCCACGCTAATGATCTGCGCATTTTTTATAGTGCAATGGGCAGAAGGCATTTTTTACATATGCTGACTGTTTTCAAAGCAAAAATCCCTCCAACTCAGCTTTATGCCATTGAATCAATCCCTGTAAAGGACTGAAGTTTTTTAGATAGTATTGAAGGCCAGATTTAGCAGAAATTGTGCAATTTTAAGACGTTAGTCCCATCAACTGCAATTAGACTAGAATATGGCCTGATAAGCTCCTATATCCAAGGTATATCCAGAGTTTTACATTGAGGATACCAGCTAAAAAAATAGCAAGCCTTACTCATTAAGAGGTTTTATGCATCAAGAAATCTCTGGCGGTATTGGGGGGAAATATTCCTTATATTGTGACTTCTCTCTGGCATTAAACGTCTTTTGTGTATAAGCAGAATCAGTGATTACCCTCCCGCCATTAGAATTTAAATCTCTTTCAAAAACTCTAAGTGGTAAGATCATTTACACTAGAGATATCAAATTATTTAATACAAAATAGAGATTAAAGATAATAACTAAGACCAGCTCCCTGAGCATCTCCCAGAAATATTTATCTTGGAATTTAGAACAAGGAATTAGACGTTGGCTTACCTTATGTCGCATGAACCTTTTACCTTTAACTGAGTTAACAGTAAGCTGGTCTCAGAAAATGAAAAATGGAAAAATATGTAATTTTTGTGAGTTAAGCATTCAGAACCTTGATCATGTCTTGTTTGTCTGTCCAGCATTGGTTTCAAGTCGTCGTCGCTGGCTTCAGCCGATGTTTTTACAAAATGGTGTTAGAGATGTAGCTTAAGCCTGCAAATTTTATTTTTTAGTCTGAAAAACGAAGCTGTCTGTGTAAAATTATTCAACTTTTATAAGGAGTTTATGTATATATTTTAACCTTTTATACATTCCTCTAAATGGACTGTTACTCCTGTGACTATCGCCCTATTATAGAGTATTATTATTCTCTCCCTCTAATGTCTGTATTTTGCACATGCTTTGGCTACTACTTAATTGATCTTTGTATAGTTAGTTTTGCTTTTCGTCCACTTTCTTGCTGGAAATTTTAAAACCAAAGTCTCTATTGATGCTGGATTTTGGATTATATTATGCATACCAATCCGCTATATCCCAACTGCCTCTGTTATATATGTTAGGATATGTTTTGGTACTTCTATTCTATTGCTGCTAATCTCAAACTCAACTTTCTGTTGAAAATGGACTTTTAATTGTATTTTACACAATGACCGCTCATTTTAAACTAAACTTTTTGCTGAAGTTGGTGTTTTTATTCATATTTTACACATGATCTGATTGCTACTTAAATGCTCTTGGCTCAATTTGGGATATAATGTGTTACTTCGTTCCTATTGCTGCTAATCCCAATCTTTATTTGTCAAAGCTGCTATACATCGTAAAATGTGTACATGTAGTTGTTGCCATCAATGTGCCCCATGATGTTTTATAATTTGGTATGTATTAAGTTGAAGGTGTATTTTTGAGGACCTCATTTGAGTTCCAAATCTTTAATAAATATTGAAATGAATTGTGTACACTGCTGCTCGCACATCTGGAGATGTGACCATGGCCAGGGCATCTCTGACAACTGCTGCATCAACTGGAATACCAGTAGAGAGGGCAATGTGCAAAGGGGGGTCCGGCAGCAGCAGTTTCTATGGATTCGAACAGCACAGAGACTGCTAAAATCCTGTGTAGGGTCAACAATGTTGTCATCCTCTGTGGTGCTGAGCACCTGTGGTTCTGGGGCATTTGGTTATGTCTTGAAATGTCACTCTGTTTTTCGCTAGTGTCAGGCTCATCATCCCCAGGTGCTTTGAGAAGAAAATAATTATTGATAATAACTTTTGTGGGTTGTGAGAAGCATACTTAATTTAACAACACTGCACGATGTTCAGTGAAATTGATGGCACACATGACAGATCAGCAAAGACAGATAGAAGATGATGTATACATTTATGGGTAGTTGCTGCTTAGAGTGACACCTTGTACATCACATAGTGTGTTTTATCTGGCAGTAAGACACATCTGTTTTGTGTGGACAGACCTTGTGACACAAACTACTGTTTAACACTGCATAAACAGGTATGTTTTTTTAATGTGGATGTTGATGCAGCATCTACAAAACTGAAAATTTGAGAAAATTAAATAAGGCGAGTGCAAGCGTTGTGAACTGTGATAGGGCTGATGACTAGTGTTGACAGTGAAAAGTGTCAAACTGTGATTTAGTTCCTTCTGATACCCGGGTATTCTTATAGTTACAAATAAATGTGGTACAAATGAAAGATAGAGTCATTGACATTCCAATCGCTACACATTGCAGTGGTGTCCTAGGGCCATCAATGTATCTGTCAATTGGATGTCAGAAGAACACACTGCTGCCTGCAGGTTGGTCCTGAGATGTAGGCTCATGGATGGGCCCCTGCGTATCTAGCTGGGGACGTTGTTTCATTGCAGCTGTGAAGAGTGACAAGCGACACACAGGACCGGTTATATTCCACAGGAACCCTCAAGATGTGAGTGTGAGAACTTGCTGGTGTATCCTTCATTGACCATCCACAAACCTCTGTTCTGATTGACAGCTAGTGTGACACTGTGGACGAAATGAGGCACAAATTCACTTGCACTGACAACATGGCAGGTACAAATAAACACATTGGGTGTCAAGAGAAATTAACATTCATTCAGAAGTCATACATCAAGTTGGGAAGTGATGTTCAGACATGGTTTGCCTGCTGTTCTTAAACACATGATTCATAAGCTACGTTCACTGTTTTAGGCATTCGTGTTTTAGTTGGCACTTTGATTCCCTGACAATTATGCTGACGAAGGCAAGTGCCTTTGTCGTTTACTGAGGACATAGACATCAGCCATGGTTTTTTTTTATCTGTGATATGTAGTGGTCACAAATTGATAGCATGTACTTCTTGATGGGTGACTTGTATACAATTTTTCTTGCATTATTATGGTTATTGTTATTATTTGTATCAAATGTGTATAAAGAAGATATGAATAGACACTTAAAGGTGGGCATTAATGACTTAACAGTCACGTTTATTGGTCAGAGATGAGAGGCAAGTCCATATGTCAACACAGTCAGGGCAGCAGCAGTAGAGATGGTGACGTGTGACTGAGGGACTGTCAAAAGGACCTCATTTAAAGTTCACATAATTCATTTTCACCTGTCCTATGCGAGTCAAACTTTGTCCCAGCATAATCAGGCTACATAGAACTGTATCAGTCTTCAGCTAGGCCAATCTCACTTTCCCATATATGAGTAGAGTGGTTCTGATAGACATAGCAGTGTAACATGCTTGGCTGTCTACAGAGATGTGTGATTGATCCAGTTCCCCGCTTCCCGCCACTGCCGATAACCCCGCCCCTTTTCTCTTCTGTACCCTCCCCGCTCCCGCCTCCCAGCTGCTCCGCCCCCCCGCGCACTTGGCCATATATGGCGACCGTGCGACGCAGGTGAGTGTGTCCTAGCTTTAGGACACCGCCGCGCCGCACGGCCACCAGCTGCTGCGTGTGCCTCCCCGCCTGTCTGCCTCGGCTACCGCCGCGTGACCACGCCCCCTGCCTTCGAGCGGCGTGGTCCATGCTCGCCTGACCTGCAGGCTCCTGGGCGCCGCTTCTCGCTCTGTGCCCCTGTTGTTGGTATTGTTGTAATTGTTTTGTATTTTTCCTCTCTGTAGTGCCTGGTTTCCGGTTTGTAAGCTGCCCTTCGTCTTCCCTCCCCGCTCCCCGCTTCCCGCCACTGCCGATAACCCCGCCCCTTTTCTCTTCTGTACCCTCCCTGCTCCCGCCTCCCAGCTGCTCCGCCCCCCCGCGCACTTCGCCATATATGGCGACCGTGCGAACGCGCAGCGTTGACGCGTAGCGGGCGCGCCGATTGTGCGGCGAAGGCGCGCCAAAGGTAAGCCCGTCTGCGCCCGTCCGCGCCTGGACCGCGCCCAGTGCCAGGACCCCTGGCCCTCGAGGACCCCGGCCCACCCGCCTGACATACACCGCCGCCACCCTCATCGCACTCAACACCGGCCGAATCCCAGGATGCTACCGAGCCACTCCGAGACACACCCACGGACCCTTCAGCTGCCACGCCTGCAAGTTCACCTGCATCCGGACCTGCCCTGCACCAGCACCTGCCAAGCCGAACACCAGCAGCAACCACCTCAAGTGCATCCTGCTAAACACCCGCTCCGTCCACAGACACGCCATCGAACTCTGGAACCTCCTCGACACCACGGCCCCTGACGTTGCCTTCCTCACGGAGACCTGGATGAACGCCTCTTCAGCGCCCGACATCGCCATCGCCATCCCAGAGGGCTACAAGATCACCCGGAGGGACCGCAACGCCAACCAGATGGGTGGAGGCATTGCCATCATCCACAGGAACACCATCCGCATCACGACCAGCACCGACAACACCCTAACGACCGCCGAACACCTGCACTTCCAGATCCACACCGACCCCAAGACCACCCTCAGAGGCACCCTGATCTACCGACCCCCGGGACCACGCACACAATTCAGCGAGGACATCGCCGACTTCGTCAGCCCGCATGCCCTCCCCTCCGCTGACTACATCCTCCTGGGGGACCTCAACTTCCAACTGGAGAACAACAACGACCGCAACACCACCACCCTGCTAGACAACCTCGCCAACCTTGGACTCAAGCAGCTGGTGTCCACCGCCACCCACCTCGCCGGACACACACTCGACGCCGTCTTCTCATCCAGCAAAGACATCGCCTTCAGCCACGCCACTGGACTCCACTGGACGGACCACAGCTGCGTCCACTTCACCTTCAAAAGAACGACGATCCACCACCACCAGCAACGGGTTGCCCGAAGAAGCTGGAACAAGATCACAGCCGACCAGCTCACCGCTTCCCTGAGCCAGCACCCGCCTGCCAGATCAGCGAACCCTAGCCAGGCCGCCGACAACCTCTCAAAGTGGATCAACAACTGCGCGGACGAACTCGCCCCTCTGAGGACCACGCCAAGCAGACCCAGCAGCAAGAAAGCCCCATGGTTCACCGACGAACTCAAGAGCTCCAAGAAGAACTGCCGAGCCCTCGAGAAAGTCTGGAGAAGAGAACCAACACCGGACAACATGACCACCCTCAAGCTCGCCTCCCGGAAGCACCACCAACTGATCCGCGCCACCAAGAAAACTGCATTCAAGGACCGGCTGGACAACAACGCACACAACTGCAAGGAACTCTTCAACATCGTGAAAGAGCTCTCCAACCCCAACGCCGGAAACAACGACATCACCCCATCGCAAGACCTCTGCAACTCCCTCGCCTCCTACTTCCACAACAAGATCGCGGACATACACAACAGCTTCAGCATTCAACCGACGCAAGCCACGACCGCAGCAACGCCGCCCACCACCACCCTCTGCGCCTGAACTCCGATCAGCACCGAAGACACCGTCCGCATGATGAACTCTGTCCACTCCGGATCTCCGACCGACCCCTGCCCTCACCACGTCTTCAACATGGCCGACGCTGTCATCGCACCCCACCTGCGGGACATTATCAACACCTCCTTCGACACCGCCACCTTCCCTGAGAGCTGGAAGCACGCCGAACTCAGCGCTCTTCTCAAGAAACCCACAGCGGACCCCACCGAACTCAAGAATTACCGCCCCATCTCGCTCCTCCCGTTTCCAGCCAAAGTCATCGAGAAGACCGTCAACAAACAGCTGGCCGCCTTCCTTGAGACGAATGGATCCCTCGACCCTTCACAGTCTGGCTTCCGAGCCAACCACAGCACCGAGACCGCCCTCATCGCTGCCACGGACGACATCCGAGCCCTGATGGACAACGGAGAGACAGCGGCCCTCATCCTCCTAGACCTCTCCGCGGCTTTCGACACTGTCTGCCATCGCACCCTAGTGCAGCGCCTCAGCAACGTCGGAATCCAGGAGAAAGCACTGGAGTGGATCATCTCCTTCCTCGACGGAAGAACACAGAGAGTCCGCCTACCACCGTACAAGTCAGAGGCCACCGAAGTCATCTGCGGCGTCCCTCAAGGATCCTCGCTGAGCCCCACCCTCTTCAACGTCTACATGAGCCCCCTCGCGGCCATCGCATGCCAACACAACCTCAACATAATCTCCTACGCCGACGACACCCAGCTGATCCTCTCCCTGACCAACGACCCCGCCGCCGCCAGAGCCAATCTGCACGAAGGGATGAAAGATGTAGCCGAGTGGATGACGACCAGCCGTCTGAAACTGAACTCAGACAAGACGGAGGTCCTCATCCTGGGCTCCTCACCCTCCGCCTGGGACGACGCCTGGTGGCCCCCCGCCCTAGGCTCCGCACCCAAACCGACGGACCACGCACGCAACCTGGGCTTCATCCTGGACTCCTCCCTCTCCATGACCAGACAAGTCAACGCCGTCTCCTCGTCGTGCTTCAACATCCTACGCATGCTTCGGAAGATCTTCTGGTGGATCCCCACCGAGACCAGGAAAACCGTCACCCAGGCCCTCGTCACCAGCCGACTGGACTACGGCAACGCCCTCTACGCCGGTACCACCGCCAAGCTCCAGAAGAGACTCCAGCGGATCCAGAACGCCTCAGCCAGACTCATCCTCGACATCCCACGAAACAGCCACATCTCCGGACATCTGAGAGACCTGCATTGGCTCCCCGTCAACAAAAGAATCACCTTCCGCCTCCTCACCCACGCACACAAAGCCCTTCACGATCAAGGCCCGAGCTACCTCAACAGCCGAATCAACTTCTACGCTCCCAAACGCCACCTCCGATCAGCCAGCCACGCCCTCGCCGCCGTCCCCCGCATCCGAAGAGCGACAACAGGAGGAAGGTCCTTCTCCTACCTGGCCGCCAAGAACTGGAACTCCCTCCCGACCGACCTGCGCCTGACCCAAGACCACCTCTCCTTCAGGAAGAAGCTCAAGACCTGGCTGTTCGAGCAGTAACGGCACCCACCCCCCCCCAAGCGCCTTGAGACCCCACGGGTAAGTAGTGCGCTATATAAATGTCTTTGATTGATTGATTGATTCTGCTTGTGGCCCCTACAGAGGTAGAGTTACAGCAGCTGTTGCTTGCAATGCAGCAAGGTCAGGGACTGGGGGAAGGTATGTTGTAAAGAACATACATTTTGATTGTCTTGTTTGGACATCGGTTGAAGGAAGCAATGGTGTTGTGGTACTGTCCTGGATGAAATGAGTAGAGAGTCAGAGGACAGATGAAATATAGAGGTCTGTCATTTTTAGCAGGCCTGATGTTGGCTTCCCTGGAAATGGCTGGCCATGCAGCAGGTCATGGTGCATTGTGCAAAGAATACACTTAAGGGGGAGGCACGGAGTGTGGTCAGTATGCATCACCTGTATCTTGACAAAGGTAGCCTTCACAGTCCTTCTTTCATCTTGCAATGATTCATCTATGTCCTTTGTATCCGCACTTTCACCCCCAAGCAATCAATCAACCTATTGGTGACCTCATGCATTGTGACCCCTTTTCTTCTCCACGCAGGGTATGGCAAAGCAGAATTATTGCCTAGTAGTGGTCAAACAGAAAGTTGACGTTGGTGTCTTTTTCCTCTTTATTGAAGCTCCTCTTAGTTTTGTATGGCATGGTCCGCAATTAAGAGGTTGTTGCAGGTATCAGACTCCGCATCTTTACACACCAAAAGGGTTAAAGGACAGCACCCAACGCTTCAGAGTGTAATTCCTGCCCAATGTGTATGACTGTGCTTCTTTTGTAGTCTCTGTCATTCATAGCTCTGTGCAGTGTGGGCACAGAAGTCAGCTCATATGACAAAAGTAGTGTTACACTTAAAAGCTGACTGACGGCAGCCGATCGATGGAACTACGAACCATCCTTTGCTTGGTCATTTCCAAATACAGACCCACAGATGAATTGGCCATTGCGCCCCACATGCTCGGGCAGAGTTCTCTGGCCCTGAACACAGGACTGTCGTGCATCCCACCCCCACTTCCGTCTTGAGAAAGACCCGCCGCGACCGCACACCGAGGCGCCGAAGGGTCGAAACTACTTCGACGTTTGTCAAAGGCCCAGTACTTCTAGGATTCTGAAGGACAAAAGAAAGAATAAGAATCTCTAGATACCAACCAGTACCTGGCCATCTGAAACACCTGTATATATATGTATATATGAAAAATATTCTCCACTGTATATATTTTTTCACCACTTGATCACCGTTCACCTGTCACTCAACTGCACTTTAAATTGATTTTGACAGTCTGCGTACGCAATGTATGCAACATTTGAATGAACTAATTCAGATAAATACATAGTACAACCATTTGTTCCCAGGTCCTATTTTCATTTAATGCTAGGTCGAAGAATTGTTTGTGTCAGAGGTCGTCCTTCTCAGATTGCATTATTAATAGCATTGTTAAACCACTCACGCTCAACCCGACAGAACCAATCTTTGTTTAACCATTAACTACCCAGGTTCTGAGAGACACAGGGTTACCCCTTTTTCTTTAATTGCACTTAAAATACAACCATAATTTTATTGGTAGTAACAGTATGGTATATTTTGAGGCATACTTGTTCCCACTCGCTCAAGTACATGTCTGTGAGGTAGTGGGGAGGTACGCCTATGAGTATGTGTATATCTACCTATTTTTAGAGAATTCCATCACAGCTGAGAAGTATTCACGGAACTAGGTATACTACTATGCTTGTGCACGTAGTTTTCTACAAATTCAATCACCTTTTTTAATTGGTCCTAAGGAATTTATGTTTTATTCACTGTTTCCCTTATCCTTTGGTCTCACTAACCACGTGGTCGTCTTTTTTTAATTACTGATTAAAAAAAGTGTGTTGAGTCTTCGCTAATATTGATGCCATTAATTACATCATTTCGGTTAATTTGTTTTTACAAAATTACAAGAAATAGCTATGTGAGGATTTCGGCCCTGTAAGGAATCCTTCGAAATGTAAAATTCTAGCATTCTAAATTGAATACATTCATCTGATTATGCTGTTTTAAATTTGTTCATGGAAAGAATTGAATATCTGCTCATATTTTTCAGATCATTTATACCCGAGAGCGCTTGACAGTTTGACAGTCTGACAATTTGATATTCCAATGCGAATGAGGAAAGGAAGAGCTTTGCCTTTACATTGTTTACTTTATATCATGACCGATGGATTCAGTGACTTGGAAATTGTGATATTTCTTTCTCCATAGTAGCATTCATCTAGCACATGGAGCTTTATCGGATACTAAATAAGTAATTAGATTATCCGAATGACTGCTCGCACCATACATTATACATTCGGTATGACACAATCCGCCTTAACCAGGTATGTTCTTTAGTGATTGAAAAGTTTTGGGCTAGAATCCCCTTTCTTCGTTCATAGAACTGAGGCCCTTGGGCTTTGTCCAAGGAAATAGTGTCATACGAAATGTGGGTGGAGAGGGGAGCAAGCATGTCCCCTTGTTTCATTCTGACTTATTTGACACACGGTTGTGGTACCTGGAAATATACGTGTATTGACCATTTTGCATTCTCATGTGATTGACACATCCCGCCTGAAATCATGATGGGTGTCTTCCTAATGGTTGTTGCAGCTGTCAATCAAACTCATTATTTTGATTAATAGCATGAAAATATTTTAAATATTTTCTCGGAACAACGATTCCGTTAATTCCCCTGTACCTATCCGTTAACACTTTGGCCATTATAGATGCAAAATAATATGCACATTTCCCCCAACTAAATGTATGAATTATCTGCCCTTTATTTAATACGGTGAACTTCCCTGCCGCATATAAAAAAACTCACGAGCCATGGAATCAAAATATACACAATCCAATTGAATTAAAAGTTGTACCTAATACGTTTCCAAATTGATAACAGCCAATTATTATAGCTACTCTCCCGGCCCTCGAAGGACGTGTACATTTAAGATGAATGTATATTCAAACTATAAAAAGGTCTCTTGGAATTATAGTCTGAGCTATGTTAATTATATATCGAACGCGAATGGAATAGCACTTTGGTAGATTATTTGCTTTTTTTGCATGTATTTTCTCAAGAGAAGAGAAAAGCTGTTTACCCATAATTTTATGGGATGGAAATCTATAATGGAAAACTGAAGGCTTTGAATTCCACTATAATCCTTCATTAGTCCCTTTCATGAATAAAGGACTCCAGAAATACATCTTCACAACAACATCAATCCAGTGGCGTAACGAAAGTTGAGGGGCCCCCCTGCACAGCACATGGAGGCCCCCTACAGAATTCTCTTTATTTCCTTTGGTTAAGAAAAAGATAGACAGAAAGATAGATAGATAGATAGATAGATAGATAGATAGATAGATAGATAGATAGATAGATAGATAGATAGATAGATAGATAGATAGATAGATAGATAGATAGATAGATAGATAGATAGATAGATAAATAGATAGATAGATAGATAGCTAGATGTTCAGGGGCCCAATGTTTGCTTAAAGGCCAGCTAAATGCCAAGTTATGCTTTTCTTCCACTGACAACACTTCCTTTCTCTCTATCTCACTGTTTAAAGGTTATTTTTCATCCCTAATTTCTCCCATTTAAACTGTTTTTCATCTTTCTCTCCTCCCTTTTCAACCTGCCTTTCTCTCTCTTGCTGTTGGTCACTCAGATGATGAAAAATGAGTCCGGTCCTCAAAAATGACTCCTCATGCCCACCACCTGCAACCACACACACTAAAATAATCACTAAGGGCGTTCCATCATCTCACCCTCGCATACAGCACAGAGGTCTCACCTCGAACATTTAACTTGATCATCAGACCACTACTAGGGTCTCATCCTCATACAGGAAGCTGAGTGCAGCCATGGGCATAGCTATAATTCGTGCAACAGGTGCAGTTGCACCAGGGCCCACTGAACCCTGAAAATGCCTGTCTTGTACTATCTCAACAGCCATCAAAGGGGCCGTTCTCCTTGCTTGCTCCAGGGCCTATGGCATCCCTGTGACGCCACTGAGTGCAGTCCTCTCACAGAAAAGCTATCATCCTCATCCTCAAAGACGGAGCCCTAACATTACAGCCCCGTCCATACAGGCAGCACTTTAAATGGAAATACAGAAGTGCTGCTACTATCTATTTAAGAGTACCCATTTGCCCTGAGAAGTGCCAGTACTCTTCTGTTAAAAGGATTGCAGCAGAGCTGAAAAGTGCAGGTACTCTCCCTTTCAAATGAAAGAAGTGCAGGTACTCGGCACCGGACAGCCCCTGCCCATTAAAAGCACTGCATACAGAGGGGGCAAGAGTCTCGCCATCACTCATGAAATTTAAGGACTTCATGAACATATCCATGTCATCACCCCTTCACAACATCACCATCTCTCCCACACACAGGGCACCTGAATGCTTCACCCTTTCAGAGGGCGCCAGGATGTCTCATCAAAGCAAACACAAGAAGATGATGGACGGAGCACTGAAACTTTTCAGACACTCACCCCCAGTCACAGATCTGGGATGAATCCATTATCATTCTTTAGCTCACTTCGCAAGCCCAGTTCAGACCGTGCCCTATGCAAATCAGTCTGGCCCCTGTGCCTCATGGGAACAGTACAGCCTGAACTGCCAAGCCTGGTCTTTTTCCCTGGACCAGAAATAAGCATCCTGGGACCGGTTTTGGGGTAACATCCCCACAAATGGAAACCGAGTGTCTCGGTGCAACTCAGCTTGAGTATCTCATGCTCAGTCTGTCTACTCAACCTCATTTGGCATCCTATATTTAATTACATCAATCCTCCTAAAAAGCAACATGCTGCCATACACTTCCGCAAGAGCACCCTCTATGCAAACAAATGCTGTCTTCTTTCACTTTAATGGGACCACCCTCTTAAACATCATACTTCACCCTCATTCGATAGTCAAGGTATGAGTCAGTCTCACCCTCGCACCTGAGGGAGCCCAAAATACTCATCCTAACATACGTAAATTGTATTTCACATACAAAGGAACTATAGGGTCTAATAAGGAGGAAAGACACAGCGCATCAGAGAATTTTGGGACCGGTCCTCGCTGCTCAGGCAATGAGCCTTGGCACATCACCCTCGGTGACGGAATGCTAGATTTTCACGCACATGTGGGGAAGGCTTAGCTAAACATCCCACTCTTACAAGACTATCTGATCTCTTTGGCGTAGCAATGGTGCCATGGGCCCTTGTGCAAGAAAGTAAATGGGCCCTTGTGCAAGAAAGTAAATGGGAACGCTACTCACTGGCTGAGAAGTAAAATACAAATAACATGTGTGTGCATTGGCCCCAAGGGCCCCTGGACCCCGGTGCAACTGCACCTGCTGCACTATTTGTAACCACCTGCTGACTTATTTCATGACTCCCATTATACGCATATGGTGCGCGATTCACTCAGCGAGGCTTTGTTCCGTCCTCGTGAGGCAGAATCGTTTCAAACCCTCACTCGCGGAAACCAGCACGTTTCCCTCAAGTAGAGAGACAGTACAAGTGCCTCACACTTGCACAGTCAGTGTGGATAAACTTATTGTAGAGATAGACTTCAACCATCTAACCCTCTCAAACAGGCAGCTGTGCAGGCCAACCTTCACACAGAGCCCAAACAGTTCACCCTCACAGGAATACCGAGCATCTCACCTTCACATAAGCTCACCCATGATACGTGACCCTCGAGCACCTCACCCTCACACATGGATCGTGAGTATCTAACACTAGGGTTAGGTGAATATCTTCCCAGAAATCCTGAGCATCTCTCTAACGCATTATTCCAAAGCACCTCCCACTCACACAGGGACCCTTCGCATCTCACCACTGTACAGAGGGCCCCTGACCATTTCACTCTCAATCAAGAGTGTGAACATCTCGCGCTCTGAGCTGAATCCGAACACTCGATTCTTGATTCCCAACAGACACTCTCCACGAGTCCTGCCATCCTCTCTCGTGGCCCTTTATGCACACACTGCACACGCAGCACGGGCCCCACCATGATGACCCCGTGCTTCTCCAGCTGGCTGGGTTCTGAGATCAGAGATGGATATGCTGCCTGCAGTCAGAGAACAGTCCCCAGCGGATGTCGAGCTTCTAAAATCTAAGTGTGAAAACATCTGGTTTTTTTCAGCTGCGCTAATTTTCGGTGGGGCGAAGTAGTTATTGGGAGAGGTTAGTGTGAAAAAAGAATGGGAAGCCATTGTGAAAATGAATATTAGAGTAAAGTACGGAGATATAATTAGCACGCATTCGTGTTTCCGGTTTCACAGCATGTGATGCCTTCTGCCTGCATCTGTGGCCTGTGGCATGCGCCTCCTGAGGAGAAACTATCATTTCCCTCCCGGATACCAGTCCAAATAATTACCAACCCGCCACCGCCACCCACTGAGACTCCGACTTCGGACCGTCGGTCGGACGCAGACTGACTGACTCACCTGACCTGAGGGCTGGCCCTGGCCTGCAGCTCAGAGTTAGCGGGATGGGCAGAAGGCAGGGGCTGAGGGCAGCGCAAGGCTAGCCAGGTAGGGGACGGGGGCAATTTAAATTATGGATAAAGGCCCCGCCGGTGACGGACTTCGGACAGTCCTGACCTGGTAGGAGCATGCCGTGGCTTTGTCTTCTTCTTTTGGTTACGCGGTGCGCCCCTGATGCCAGACCTTACTCTAACACACATTTTTTATTGCGTGTGAGGTGAGCTCATTGCGCATGTCATGATAAATGTAATGAGGGCATTGGTCACCAGCCCTGCCCCCGTCCCCCACCCAGTACAACGCGCATACGCGTCCCGGAAGGCAGAAAGGGAAAGTAAACAACAAGTGTGCGCCGCGCCTGCGCGCACCCACCCTGTACCTCCATTCATATAAAGAGTTGTTCGCATGAGCGAAGTCGCAGATCCTGACTGAATCAAAGTATCTGCTTGGGAGTAGATCCAAGGGCTGTGTTAATCCAGCTGCTGACAACTCGGATTTGCTACCCTGGAGACGTCCATTGACGGCGCTCCTTTCACCACATCTCAACAGTCATCCCGGAAGACGCTTCCCCGCTTCCTCACCACGGATCTACTTTTTCATGTCCGCGTAGCCTCCAACACCCTGAAAACCAGACAACCTCGTCCTGAAGACGATCCCAATTGATGAGGATCGAAACGCAGTCGACTTCAAAACGCAATACTAGACGCATATTCTACTTTGGCTCAATACAAATCGCGAATTACCCTATACAGTCACTTCAATTTGTTATTATTCTTGAGCCATCCACTGTATAATATTTACACTATTGTTCACTTTGCGCCGTTCACGCTGTTCACCTTGTCACTTGCGTCGCCGCGTTCTTCACTTGTACATACTTGAGCACCAAGTGCTATCTGGTTGTCATATGATTTCTCTCATACAGTGCTGCTATAACTGTATAAACTTGAATCTATTTAATTTCTGTTGAAATATAAATGAATAATAATCTGAACTTAATCGATTAGTAGTCTCCTTTATTTCTGCACCTGTAATGCTTGCTGCATACATGCTTAATTGTCTACAAAATATTACCAGTCGGTATATTGTATGTTTTTCTACCTTTCTACCCCAATCCCGACGTGGTTTATGGGTCACACTCCTGTAACTTTTTACTTGATGTGATGTGTGACAGGAATAGGTCTGGAATGTGCTGTGCTTAAAAGAAAATGACTAATTCCCGTGTTTGTCCCTGTGCTGGCGTGTATATTTGGCTGCCTAGTGCCACCATCGTGCAAAGGTGCCTGCCTTGCACATAGGAATGTTTTTGTGCAGGAAGGGGCAACTTCCTGCACAAAAACAATCCAGGGAGGTATTTCTCTTCATTACACCTCTCCTGGGAAGGTGTAACATTTTCGCACATTTCTAAGATTGCAAGTTTTTGTAAATCTGTGTTTGCATAAAAATCCATGAGAGTTGTGTGGGAACACCCACCACAATGCCAATTAAATGCCTCCCCAGGGCAGGGTAGCGCAACTCAGCAACTTGTGCTGCATCACACTACTCCAGAGTTATGAAGCCAGGCGGAGCCATGGAAAGTGACTTGTCGTGACTTCATAAATCTGTCATAAAGGTTTGCATCACGCATTTACCACATTGCGTGGTGAAAATGTGAACCATGCCTCTTGTAAATATGCATCAAAGATTATCGAAAATCTCATGCAACGTTTTTATCAATCCCATATTTAAAGTCCTAAATATGAGCTGCTATACATCTGAAATGTGTTTAATCCAGCAACTTTAAATACAACACACCTGTTGTATGGGTATTCATTCTATACATGTACCACTGAAAAGTAGAGTAACATTTGGCAATAATATTTGAAAGTCCTGTGTTTGAGCTGTCTCGTTCTCCAGATGTAATTAATCACTTGTGTTTTCATTCTTAATGATTTTAATGTGTCATATGTATCATCTTTTGTGCTTTTGTGGGTTTTTAACTGGATTAAATGTTTATTTGAGTCGATACGAGCAACCACGGATGAAATTAACAAACATCTTTTAATATGAATGTTGGTCTCAATGAAGAAACCTAGCAGTGAGTAGGTACCTAACTTTTTATATGATGTTTGAAAATCATTGGCACTTAGCATAGACCATTATATTATCTTCCTTTACGCACTGAGAAGGATCTAACTGTCCTGTCTAGACTTTTCAGGTCATGCTTTCTCTCATATGCTAATATTATTTACCTAACGCATGATCTGGTCAGATGAGGTTTTAGACAGAGGGTTAGGGATGGGTAGAAAGCTATGAGTAGACTAGAAATGAGACCCTTGTCTCCCCTTTTTCTAGTAAATATTATGTCATGCAGGGTCAGTTTTCAGGCAGGAGGTCCTTTTTCATTTAATCACTAAATCACAGTCAAGCACCTAGGATTCTCTATAGAAGTTTAAAACTTTGAGCATTCCAGATAATTTGAAGTGGGAAAAAAAACATTTAATGTTTAGGAAATTTGGTCACGGAAATGAGGCATGTAAGTCACGTTTAATTTATTTTTTGTTTTGTGCAGTAGCTCAAATGGCTCTGGAAGGGAGAGTAGACCACATATCTTCCAATCTCCTGAAGGGCAGTTCAGAAATGGTCTGCCAGTCTAAAGCCTGGGCCCAATCTGATTATAACTTAATCCACAGTTCATTCCAAAAGGAGATCAGAGACCATCCAATGTTCCAGCATTGTACCCTATTGGTCGGATTCTGCAAGACTTACCATCTGCGATATGTTGTCACACACAGTGTAATGAGATCTCTTAACACATTTCTCTATCAGTTAGCATTCTTGCACAATCATTTTAAGTACTGTGAAAAAGATTTTATAGGCATGACCATAGGCACTGGAAACAGAAAGAGCATCAGTTGTAGGACATCCGTCTTTGTAAATGTAAATGTGCTGGACTTGTAAAGCGCACAGCTGCCCGTGAGCGTCCCGGCGCTTGCTTAGGGAACCCGTCCTGGTATTCCCCTGTGAGAAACCCCAGCAGGGTGTCCACAAGGTGAAAGCCAGGCATCCCGCCGCGAGGGGCCGTAGTGGAGATTAAGCAAGCTATTGCCCAGAGTCGCAGAGTGTGACCCCATGAGTGGAGTAGGCACCAGAGCGAGAATTGTCGAGTCCATGGAATTTTTGAGCCCGAGACCCGCCGAGGCAGGGAATCGAACCCTGGTCCACGGTCGATCTCAGCTTCCGGGTCTGCCGCCTCTAACCACTGAGCCACGCTTCTCCATTTATTGTAATCATTCTCATAAAAAACACAACTGTCATGTTCCACCATTTATTCAGGTCTTATTTTAACACAGAGAGCATTAACAATAAAAGAAAAGTGCACACTGTTCGAAGTTTAAAGGAATAAGCACTCCAAGATATTGAATGAAGGATCGGTGCTTTGGCATGGAATTCCACTTGAGCTGATAAATCTTGTTCCTTTTCCACTGCAAATTTTCCACTGCAATAGGAAGCCTCATGGACTTGCTCTGAAAGACTCCATTGCTCGTGTGAAAAACAAAGAGGAGCAGATACAGCCTTAGCTGGTGCCTCCCTTTAACAGGGCCCCCAAGAAGTGAAACCTAGTGATAAATAATGGTGCCTCAGAATTACATATAAGACAAGATAAAAAAAAGGGAAACATTACATATTTCAGTGTTTATCAAATGAGCAACCATTCAGTTTGATCAAACCCCTTCTTTAGTTTTCATGTGAATAAACTTCATCGGTACAGAGCAACAAGAAACTTTGGGGAAATTCTGCCCAAAGTCTTCTCAGGTCTCTGTACCACTCACTGAGTAAAGGTGCATCAAAACAAGTTTGTCAACTCATTAGCTCAAATGAGTCTTTACAAACAGAAGGAGGGTGAGAGCACATTGCCTCACATCCCAGACGTCAATATGCCCCAATACATCATGGTAAATGCAGTGAACCTCAGTAGTAAGAGTAGTTACTAGTCCCTGCAGTTATCTCAAGAGTTTATTTGCTACATTTATGTTCTCAGCCAGTTGCCAGATTGGGACATACACACAATGACATGCGTTCCATAGCATACCATACCATAAAACTCAACTGCACTTCAAGAAGTCTGCAAAATGCTTGTGGTTCCACTTTGTCATACAGAAGAGAGATAGTCTTGCAGTTCAGACTGGTCCATTCCCTTCTGAAAAGTGCCAAGTTGCTATTGTGGCCACTGCAAATTTGTTATGGGACAGTAAACAAAAATGTGCAAGTATTTTACTGTATCTGATATTAATTCAACATTTCCAGCCATCCATGTTTGCCTTCCTCAAAATCGTAAAAAACGCTGCAATTTCACATTATATTCAGTGCACACATTTCTTTACTATGCTAAGGCTGCAGGAATAAGAGCATCGAAATGCTCCAACCTGCAAACCCTGCAGTACTGTTTTAGTATATTGGCTGTGTCTCACACTCATCAGTGCAGCATAAGTGCTAGTCAAATTTTGTGACTCCTTTAGTAAAGTTAAAGATCCGGAATTACTTAAATAGATCCAATGGGACACATTAAAGAAAAAGTATTTATTTGATTACGCTTGTATCAGTTCAAATGATAATGTGAAAGACACATTGGACATCTGTAACGGTGATATAGTTGCTTAAGAGAAGGAGCAGACTTGAGTCCTGTGCAGATGGTGTTCAACAGTTTCACCATTAAAGACAGACATTTAAATAAGAAAGAACATAAATAATCATTTCAACATGTGGACTTTGGTAATGAATTATATATCAGGTATAACATTATTACAAAAGAGACAAAGATCAGCAACTTAAAAAAAAGATTAGGTGCAGGGAAATAAATATCTGTTGTACCAAGCTAATATCTCACTTTCATTGTATCAAAAAAATAATCATTGCAAATCAGTATGCATATCAGAATTTCATACAAACCTAAATCAGAGAATGCTAACGCACAGCGAGCAAAAGTCAGACATAGCTAAACCTTCGGCTAAAAATGAATAGCTTGAGCAATATTACCAGCCGATGAAGTGCAAGATAATCAGGTTAGTCACACTCAGGAATTGCAAGGATAATAGCAAGCTAGAGTAGCATAGAGAGTACAGCAGCAAAGGCTCTCTTCTCATAGAAACAGCTACTGCTAAGTTCTTTTCTCACAGTAATAATTATACCCAAATGCTAAAAGTTTCTATCCAAATAAAGTTGTGATTTCACGCCACTCCATTGGCCAAATTATGAGGTAATCTTCGCCTTAGTCAGTTCATCTGGATTGTCTCTGTTAAAGTTCTTTGTTAGACTAGATGTCATCATCGTTCTCTGAAAGTAGGAAGAAAATTAGATAGTTTCTTGTCCTTTCACTCGTTTCCGCATCAGCTTGCAACATTAGTTGACATGATTATTCATAGAAAGAAATACTATACCCGTTGGGAGAGGAAAACCTGTGATACGCTAAGCATAAATAAACAAATAAATCAGATTTTTAGAAATAATCAAGGATGAAATACATTCTTATGTGGCCTATGGTACGGAAAGGAAAATTACTCTGACAAGGTTTGAGACCTTCATAGAGAAAACACAATTCGTAATTTTTCTAAGGCAGTAAAACACATGCATTAATACTTTGAGGAAAAGAAAACACATAAAGAAACAGACATTAAAGATTCATTATCCTAATTAAATCCATTATTATAATCTAACTTTTCCAATAATAAAACTTTTAATAAGATTTGTTTTTAAGTCTTTAAATGCATATTTTGTATTATCCCTCGCCTTCACATGTAAGAGCATTTTCATAAAATGTTTCATTGCTTTCAGCATGTAAGTACATGGCAGCTTCTATTTTACTAAACATATTGTGATTGCACATTTTCACTTACATGAATATTAGAAATCACACCAATAGTCATTTATTTTGTTAATAACACAGTTATGAGCAGATCTGATCAAGCAAGATAATTTCGCAAAAATCATGCTTCATCACAGTAAATCATCTTTTAAAAATACTTGGTCTGATGGCAAAGTGAAAATATTTCTGAATAAATGTGTTAAATATGGCTTACCTGCATTTCAGTTTGAATGCAATCAGTGAAATTTTATTTTTTGTTTCAGAGAAAAGGTCTATTAAATTATTTACATGCTCTGGGACTGCCCGATCATTCACAACTACTGGGACCAGGTTCACCACACACTCCGAGAGATAACGAACAACCCGACCCTCTCCTCATGGGAGGGTAGTGCCCTCGGTATGTTCTGCAGGCAGAAAACCGAGAAGGTGGAGAATCGCTTCGTTTCCTTAGCCTTTCTCTTAGGAAAAAGAGGTATAGCCATGCACTGCCGGGTCCCGGTAAGACCCCCAGCAGCAGCTTGGATCGGGGCCTTGAAGAAGTGGGGCGCAGCGGAGGAGGAGGTACTGCGGGAGGAATACGAAAGCACCCTATCTCCCTAGAATGGGCGCAACTGATCCACAGCTTCACGCATGAAACCGCACAACCACCCTCACCCACACTATCCCCTTCGGGGTCTGCGCAGCTATCCCCTCAGATGCAGGCAGGTGAGAACATAGGCCCAAATAGGGACACATGAGACGGGCATTATAGCAGAGAAGGCACAAACCTTGTGAGAATACATACAGCATTATTCCCACGGTCCTCATCCTGGGGGCCGATATAGTACCACGCAATATACTCACACCAGACTACCACCCCCCAGGGGCTCCGCACCGGGAACCCCCAGATCACCCCCAGTTTACCCCCACAGTTAATGGTTTCCTCCTCACACAGAAGATTAGAAATCGATGATATCTTGTTGAAAATACGGATCCATAACACTCAGCGATAGCGAACCATGTGGGATCGCAGTAGAGACACATGCAAGACTTTGACTCAATTTCTGCTATACACAGCCGAAGACTCATACAAATCTTTTCACCCTACTTCAGATCGGATATGAGATAAAACCTACGGCAACTAGTATGTTGTATCCAAAATGTAAAAGCATGCGTAAGAGTTTTTCTATCTATTGTTACAGAGATTTCCCGTTGACTAATAGTCAAAGATCTACATGCTTCTTAAATGCAATGACCTCAATTGTTGATGTACGCATTGTGTGGAAATGTGAAAAACAAATAAATAAATGTGAAACTAAAAACACTATTTATCATTGACAAGCCATAAAACATATAGCAAATTTTAAAGAGCTGATATCGAAATTCTTACCAAGGTTGGGCCCGTCAGTGATGTTTCTAGGCCAGACAAAAAAAGCACTTGCCCAATTTGAAGTTCTCATTTCTCTTTCCATCAAAATTGAAAGAATGTACAATGGATATGTAAGAAAATTGTTCCAGATGATCTGAATCTTTAAGTGTACACAAACAATTATTTAACAAGTCTTACCTGATTTCCAATGACATTGCTTTAAACCCTGTCATAGCCTCATCTTTTGCAAAATATAAGACATTTTTGGGGGTCTATACAGATCTCAAGCAATCAGATAACCCAAAGGATGACTACATTGGCTCAATTCAATAAAAGAGTATTTCCCTTTTACAATCTAAATAGGAAATGTAATATTATAATGTCTTCGACTTTAGTATAGAAATAGCCGTATAATGATTCGATTTATACTTTCATATTTTTGCACTGACAATTCTGTTGAGACAGTAGATGTTCACATTTAGTGGCCAACAATCAATTCAGCCAATCATTTTTGTGCTATGGATTTCTCTTCCACTCTGGTGTATTTAAAATAATATTTGAATAGTAGGATTTTAGTATCACTTGTGAGGCCAGTAATGCATATTACATAGTTGCTCTTCGTTCAGTACCAAATAGAAATTTGAAGGGTGTTTCCAAAGGCTAAAACATGTGTCGTGTTAATGTTTGTGTCTTAATTGTTTCAGAGGTAAAAAAAATGCAAACAATCTCAGATATGTTGTAGGTCTATTGCTGTGCGTCTGGAGTGACGAAATACTTAAAATGTAGTATCACATTAATCAGCTGATGCTGGAGTTCGAGGGGAAAGTTCAGAATCTTTGATAAAACCGAAGCTAAACCAGTAAGTAACAAAGAAATCAAAAAGGGAGTTTTTCATTCTTTCAAGATGGCCACTGCTTTGTGTTTTCATGTTGTGTCATGAAATGCAGCAGTCATATAAAACATTTAAAACGCTATTATCTGTACTTTGAAGATGGCACCATGTTGCATTGTCACTTTGCATCTCACATATTGGTTGCCACCTTCAAAGTATGAAAACATTGTTTTCTATATTTTCAAAACGGTAATCAGATTGCATAATCAAGTTGTGCTCCACAACATGGAAAATATAATTTTGAGATTAGAAAACAATGCATTCTAAATATTTTATTTGGCTAGTTTGTGCACTTGATTTTGCCAACACTAAAGCAATTTTAAACCATCTGCAGGTTCTGGTTCTCAATTATGTCCTTATTTCTTGTAGAAAGTTAAATAGTGTGCTGAAAGTTTCAGTGTGGGCCTCTACGTTTATTTAACAAAGATTGTCAAAGCCTAAAGGTCTTGCTTACACAAGAGCTAATGGTTTTCTTCATTTCTTTTAGCGATGTAGAGCAGTGCAGTTGCTATGCAGCATGGCTGAAAGAAAAAAAAAGTTATTTGATGCTACCAGACAAGCAACAGCACAGAATGGGCAGAAGGGATGGAGTAAGTAACAACGCTGGAGAGGGTGGAAGGGATGGAGCAAGTAACAACAAGGCAACAACAATAAAGGGCCAAGCAGTAGCGGTCGGCAGTAGGAGTTACTGCAGGGCGGTGACGTGGGCAGGGGGAGGGGCAGGGTGGGGGGTAGTAATGTATGGATTACGGAGTTTTACAGATAAGTAAACATTTAAATAAATAAAACGAATTTTGTTGCGCGCACTGCATCACCCGCTGTTCTGAAATCTCAGAGCCATCAAAGGCTTACTTCCACTCAGCAGTAGCACCTGGACTCAGCCGTCTCTGATTACTGCCCTGTCAAGTGGTGCCAATCCAGTCCTGGGCCCTTAAAATGTATTGGTGCTGTCCAGAATCATCAGAATTGACACAGTGATGGATTTGCACCAATCCGAACCGAAGCATTGCCCTTCGATGCCGATGCAGGAGCTGATGACATCATCTGGATAGGCTGCCCAGCTTGATGACGATGGACAGCGTGGCTCAATGATGACACAGCACCTGCATCGTAAAATGGTGCGACGTTGAAGCCTTCATCAACAACAATGCAGCTTCTTCTGGACTCCTCGGATGGAGTCTTTGATTTCAACGCTTGCTCCATCCAAGGCACTTTCTCAGCGGGACCTGCATAAGTCCTGTAGCTGGCTTGCCCTCTGTCATGGTTGTCTTGAACTTTGGGATTGCCCCCAGTCCAGCTCAACCTCAAGTAATAACTTAACACTATTGACATATAAGCACCATTGGCCGACGGCAGCACTACCTCCCCAGTGCTGCTGTCGGCCAATGGCCGAAGCGGCCCCGCCCGTTTTGCGGAAGTGCCGCACTTCCGCAAAATCACGGGCGCAATAAACGGGTTAAAATGAATAATTCTGATTATTGTTGTTTTGCTCTTGTTATGCTCATAAAAACACAACCTATTGTTCTAATCCTATGTGGAGTATTTTTGTTGTGTTTTCATTGTGTTTCTCTGTGTTTACACATTGCCTCTTTAGCCTGACAAGCCTGTCTGTTCTGTGCCAAGTACCACAGGGTTAGCACAGGTTATCTCTTAGTGTGTATCTATCTTACCCTGACTAGGATTGTGGTCCCTCTTTGGGCAAGGTGCATACCTCTGCCAACTAGACACAAGTTTCTAACATCTCAATTAGGTAAATGTGTGCATCAATGTTAAGATTTGTGTAGTGTAGTTCCTATTATCCCAATAGGCTCTGCGCATTGGAATAGTACCTACAGCAGTAAAGGCCTAGGCCAGACGTTAACTAGGTCTACTACTGTCGATACTAGACTTAATTTTTGGGTTTGCCAGCTAAGCTCAGAGTTCGCTAGAAACTTTCTCGAATGTTCAGGAAAGAATTAACTCCCCTGATTAGACAAGAAGGGATTTAGTTTCTGACAACCATAGAACATGACAACTTTGCTCTCCCCTAATCAAGAGTCAATCTCGAGAGTCGTGTGAGCACAAGGCAATTATTTTACTCAGTCAGTACGTGCATTCTTAGTCTCATCAGAATGTAGAGAAAAGGGAAACGAGACGGGCGTGTTCAATAAAAAGATGTTATTTATTGATCAGTCTCTTTTCTCGTACAAGAGAAATGGATCGATATTATTGCGATACTTATAGTTAAGTAAAGTGCATACATTAAAAGCAATAGTATAAAATAATACTGTAAAAACATTGATATGGTTTCTGAGCCATATGATGTTTAAAATGATTAAAATATATTTACATACACATATACATTTGACTAAACGTACTCAACTGGTGTTTCTAAATACGCCTACCCCGTGTACCTGACCTAAGTCTAATGCGTGGGCGGGAATAGAAAGTTACAGTTTTAAGTTAAGTTTGTTTTTGCCAAGTGAATAACTAAAGAATTCTCTGTGAGGGTTTATTCAGTTCTGTACCTGGAAGTTAGGATGAATGAGGAATGGTATCTCTTTCTCTGCTCTCGATATTCCAGGCTGCCTGCGAGGGCTGCCCAGAAACGCCGGTGCTGGGTCTCTCGGCTTGAGATAGCAGCGCGTCTCTCAGCGCGTCAGGAAGGCGGGGCTGCTGCCTGCGGGGTCTGCTTCTGCTCTCGGCTTCGGCAAGTATGGCTGCTCCGTCTTGTCACCACGCGTGTGTTTGCATAGGGCAAGGTCGGCAATATTTATACCTTAAAGGTGCCGAGATTGACGTAAGGATGGACATAGGTACGTCAATAAAGATGTCATACGACTTGCTCGTTAGCACATTCTTTACTAAAGTTCTCTGTGAAATCAAAACAATGGCCGCACGGATTTTCCAGGTTGTCATAGGTTTGATTTGTTATGAGAACGTCGTATGCCTTATCAGGGGCTGGAGGAATGTCGCTTGTCTAATTAGATCTCAAGCGTTATGACCTAATCAGATAACACGTTCCTGTGCCGTAGTGTGACTGCGTCAGATAACGGTATCTGCATCATGGGGGTTTTCTTGCCTCATGGGCTGACTGTTAGTTAACTAGCTAGGTAGTTTAACCAGAATAGGGTCAGGAATAGGGGGATCGATTCAGAACCTATAGAAATACACGACATTTGGACAAGCCATTTTAGGCATGCAGGAATTCTCTTTAAGATTTATTGCATCCACAACACGCACATTTGCTAAAAGCATGCTTTCCCATAATTTAATTGGTTGACAAAGTCTGAGGTGAGCGGAGGGAAATTTACTAGCAAAATAATTTTTACTTCGCAATTATGTATATTCAAATTCTCTCGACTTGCCTGCATATGTTGTTACAAAACTAATAATGTAATTATAGTATAGTCTGTTTTTAAATTACAGTTACCTGCTGCGTGGATGTCTTTCTTTGAGGAACATTTTTTTATAGATATTTCACTTCATATTGAACATCTACGTCTTCCAAAGGCTTATATTTCATAGTTTTGTATCGACCCCCCACAAGAATTTTTAGATGGATCAGCGAAAACACCTTCCACCAATACGTCTTCGCTTTGAAGCTGATGTTGCTAATAATGTCCCCTTTGACTCATAAGGTGCTGAACGTGAAAGGTATAAGTCTGACGCCAAAAACAAATCTTCCCAATATCAATAAAATGCTCCATGTAGTTTTGCTTTTTTTAGAACTCATTTAAGACGAAGGAAGATTTCAGTCCCAACACAATAGAAATTTTAACAACTAATATCTTCATTCCATTTGGGATTATAGCCTATATATAAGGCTCGAACCATCTGAGCACATGAGATGATAATCCATTGATTTAAAACAATTTGAGACAGAGAACATACATCGAAATAGTGCAGCAAATTTTACCCTGTCTTAATACACAATATTTTCATGTTCGAGATGTCTGTGTGTGCAGCTTTCTGTGACTTTAAAGAGATACATACCATTTTAAGACAGCGCCAGCCGGGCCATCGACTGTCACTATCATTAATGTGAAACTTGCAGAGAACATCTAGCACATTGCATTGTAGTGTCTTTTTTATATTCAAATGGGCATATTTGCAAGCATGTTGCGATGCAACTCAAAAATGAGATTTATGAAGCCACGCAAGGCCACCTTGCTAGGTCCTGACTGGTTTCATAACTTGTGACTAAAGCAATGCAGCACAATTTGGTGCATTGCTTTACTCTGCGTCAGAAAAGAGTTCCATGGGTGTTCCCAAGCAACATCCATAAATATTGACACATTCCAAGATTTACCAAAAGTGGTAGATCTGAGAATTCGCGAAAAACCTATGCCTCCCCAGGTAATGCGTAATGAGGAGAAATGTCTTTACTTCTCCTCATTTTTGTCCTCTTTCTATGTGTGCTGCAGTCTGCATCACACATAGAAAGAGGAAAATTGTGCTGGGGGGACCCTCTGTGAACAAAAATAATCCACCTTATAATGTAGGCATCCTTGTACTATCGTGCAAGGGTGCCTGTGTTGGAGCTAGGCAGCCAAAACAGCGCCAGTGTAAGGGACTATTCATTCTTGCCTTTTCTCTATCATGTAGTGCTAAGCAGAATGGTGACTTGCTGTGCTGCACTGCGTGACAAACTCATAAACATGCTCTATAGTCTTGGAGGGAATAAAGATCAACATAAATGTAACAATGTATTATCATATTCTGAGTGGGTTGAAGTTTGCCAACCCATGTGCAAACGCATTTGAACCAAAGGCAACTCAAAACAGGTGCACATTTCAGCCGAAGTACCATCGAATTAAATGAAAGTGTATTTATTTTGTTATATTTAAGAGATTTCAGATGTCTATTTGTGATCAGTTTTTAAGCACGAGATACAAATCTGGAAAAACGATGAGACATTTAAAAAATAGCCTTGATATGACATTGCCGCAGAACATGGAATGCTAAGCAATCAAATTTATGAGTGTGTGCTAAATCGGATTTTTCAGTCTTGCAGAATTTCATTACATTCCATGTTTGCCTGTATCTTGTGTGACATTTTTCAGGCAAGTTCCTACATTGTTTAAAAATGTTTTGCAAGATACTGACAGCAGACTGGTTTGAGCAGAAAATGTCCCTCTGCGGTGCCAGTGGTACGCCACTGTAAAAACATATGCAAAATTGTATGATGCAAAATTTAGATGAATTTTGGCAGAGCATGGATTTTGTGAATTGTGAATGTCACCAACATAATAGAAATGTCACACAAACCTACTGTAAGTCCTCTATGGAAGTAAAATCATCAACTTGATCGTCAACTTAAGTGAGTATAAGCAAGTTTGTAAAGCATTATCTTTCAGAACTTCAAAAATGTAAACAGAAACAAATCTGTTTCTATCTATTTTCGGTCTTGTCAAATAGTATTCACATTTCATCAGATGCAGCTCCTAATCCATGTCAAAAAGGTGTGTGTTTTAGGGACTAGAAAATATCTTCAATATGGTCTAAACATAATCCATCTAATATTACCAAAAAAATCTCTTGGCACAAATCCCGCCGGATGCCTCCAGGGTCCCACCAATGCTGCCTTCCCAGCACTCCCTGTCCGAGGCCGGAGGTGCAAGTTCACGAGCTCGACCTAATTGTGAGGGCTTACAGTTATACCCTACTAAGTTGTATTTGCATGTACCCCAGCCCTGCTGCACCTAGCTGCTCAGCCAGAGTGTGAGTTGGTTATGGAATGTTGTTGTGCTGAGCAGCTAGGCAGGCTGCTCCTGGTGGGGCTGGTACCACACCAGTGCTGGCTGGATTCAAGACTGATATAACTTGGACATAAGACTAAATAAAGAAGACTTGAAAATCCATCCTGGCTCCTGGTGTCTACTTGTACAGGACTCTACCTATTTTGGTGACAATTTCCCAAGCATGCACATGAACCAAGAATGTATTTCCAGGTAAGCCAGCAGCAGTTCCACCAGTGTCCTTACCAACAGACAGTCCCACCGACCAGTGTCATTACCAACTGACACTACAGCCTTTGAATATTCTAAAGGATTACAGTAAGTTCTGGTGTTCCAGCCACATCATACTTCAATGGATTTACCAAGGTACAGTGAGTTGGAGGAGTAGTTACACTACAGGCACATCAGGTGTTCCAGCCACATCAGTCGACAAAGACCACAGTGACTTCAACAAAAAAAATAAGGTACTTTATGTTTGTGTGTAAGTGTTGGTCAGCACACAAATGTTGCATGTGTGTTATCCTGCCACATCGTGAAATGAGAATAACTAGGGATGGATGACTAGTAACCACAGCTCATTAAAGCAGTCTTCATGCTTTCTACAGAGGTGTACATTCAGTGGTTTGGCACGTTGATCAAAAAGTTTGGGTCACTGCGATTTGTGTCTGCACAGAATAATAAAGTGTTGGAGTTTTACGTTGCATCGTGGCAGTTGAACTCTCTACAAGTCTTGCGTGGCTTGGCTTGGGCACTGTATCGAGGTGTTCCGTTGTCCTCTACTAGTGTGTGCACATAACCAATGAGATGATGTACTAAGGGCCACACAGGATCCCCTGAGCACTGTACAACATTTCGCTTTTGGTAACCAAACCAAGAGGTTGCTGTGCTCGGCAATTTTCTGCTGTTTGTTGATGAGCCTAGTGTTTTTCAGCCCAATGCTCTCTTCCTGTTACAGTAGCTGTGCTAGCAGAATCTGCGTGAAATGAATTCGAAGACAACTTTTCTGCTTTACAGACCAAGAGATGTTAGATACTTTTTGTCTTTTATTGGTGGAGTCTGCTGAGACATCTAGTCTGCAGGCATTAGTGAACAGCCATGCGGATTTCAAAATATTGGGGCACGAATCTCAACCTTACCTGATGTTTCCTCGTGGGATACTGCATGACACACTCATCATCGAGGGATCCTCTATGACAGATGTTCTTTACACGGGACACCTTTGAAGTATCTACGCACCTGGAGCCACCCGGCACAATGCCAAAAGTCTGCTGCCATCTTAGGGTTGATGGTGGCACATTGTATTTCAAGGTGATCTTCTTTCCTTGTGCCAACCACAATGCTCAGTGCATCTCAATAAAGTTAAATGACATTAAGTCCAAGGTCAATGGTGCTTGCGATACCTGAACATGATGAAGTATTGTCAACTTGGGAATCTTCCTGGAGATCCTCTGTTTCAAGTATGTCGGGGGTAATGTACTTTCAGCATGCTTCTTGCTATGTCTAGCATGTCGAGGTGAGCCATAGGGACTTTTGAGTTTTGCTTCTAGCCGGTCTACTTTTCTCGTCTGTCATTACATTTTTGAAATTTCATCTTCACATGTAAAGAGGGCTTTAACGTTCCCAGGATCCTTTTGGCTTTGCTTGGTGCACGGATGTAAGGATTTTTCATTACTTTTTTAATTCTGGCAGTGCACTTTGTTTATATGCTGACACTGGACTGTGTTGAGTTGTCACCAGACTGTGTTTTGAGCCCCTCTTACTAAATGTGTGAGTCTTTTCGCACACCAGAACGTCCTCCTTTAATCTTCACCTACAGTGTGGTCTATAACGTATGACAAAGCGTTGGTATTGCTTACCTTTGTAATCGTTTGCGCAGCTTAGATGTAAGTGTTTTGTAACATTTGTACCCTTACGCAAGGGAAGTTCTTTTCTGGCAAAATTCGGGTGAGTTGTATAGGGGCATTTTGTTTGTTTTTGAGGAGCATGTTTAGATGTTTTGCCTAGAGTGTGGTTTTCAAATGAAATATAGTTCACATTACTTAGAGTTTAATTAAGTTAATAAGTGTTTCTTCTACAGCACATTTGATGTTTTGATGCCACAGGTTTACACTTTTCTGAGGTTGAGTCTTACTTGATTTCTTGTGGGTGGTCATCACATTGTTCCCATACATGAGGGATGGTTGTGAGCTAACTTTCCCATTACATTTCACTGTTTGTTACTCCTACAAGGGGGTATGTAACCTCCACAAGGGGGTTGGGCATGAGTTAGTTCCCATAATGTATCTAGGTCAACCCTTACACTGGGTTTGGGATATGGACTTAGTCTCTGTTTACAGTTGCATGCAGTACCAAGGTACATCCCTACACGGGCGTTTCTATGGGTGACGACCCATATACATGTTTGTTCCCTTATGTTTGGGATTGATGTTGTGGGGTGTGTTCCCCTTTGCATCACAGTACATAGTCTTACGTTTTGCTACAAATGTTGCTATTTGTATTTCTACAGCTTTTACAATTTACTTACGCTTCAAAATGCAAATTTGTATGGGGAGGAAGGGGGTATTGTTGCTCTTACTTTTTGTAGTCGTTTCTTAACCATCCTTTCTTGTCTTAATGGTTCTCTCCCTCGTGATGTTCTGTCTTTATTGTTGCATCTTAGAGCTTCGTACCATTACACACTTTTCCTGTTGATAGTTCTTGCCTGTTGTTATGTATTTTCATTTTTCGTTTTCTTTTGAAGAAAAAGGGATAATGTTATACCCTACTAAGTTGTATTTGCATGTACTCCAGCCCTGCTGCCCCTAGCTGCTTAGCCAGTGTGAGTTGGTTATGGAATGTTGGTGTGCCTGTGATGCATGGAATACCTGGGTGTCTGAGTGAATGAGTCTTGTCAGTTAGAGATGGGCTGAGCAGCTAGGCAGGCTGCTCCTGGTGGGGCTGGTACCACACCAGTGCTGGCTGGACTCAAGACTGATGTAACTTGGACATAAGACTACTTAAAGAAGACTTGAAAATACTTCCTGGCTCCTGGTGTCTACTTTTACAGGACACAACACTTACTGCATTTCCGGGCTCTCCTGTGCCCCTTCCGTGAAGGCAGAGGGGAGGGAGGAGAGTAGGTGACAATCATGCAGCGGTAAGAAGGCCCTCCTGCCGCCCCTCCCTGGTGTCCCTGGTGCTGGCAGACGGCCGCCAGCATCGCTGCCCCTGCTTACCCTGGAGGAGGAGGGCATTCAAACCAGTACTATTGAGGGGGTTCATGGACGCTATCTCCCCAGTCACCGAGATGCCTGCCACCTGCTAGAGCTGGGAAGATCGAGGTGGCCATATTGAAGTTGATCGAGAACAAAGAGTTCCAGTGGAAGCGACTAGCCTCTAGCATTTAAACAGCAATTGCAGAATAACAAAAAGGACAATGTAGTGAACACTCATGACACATGCACCGTTAACCAATACTTTAAAAAAAATTATAATTTTGGCAGTATCATATTGATATACTATATAATTTTATTATGCTATTTCTATATTTTTAGTGCTCCCTTCCTGCCTATATTGGCAGATTATATATACGCTGTTAGTTTAAAGTGGGCATCTCTTGCACATACCGTATTCTAAGGTTTTCCTATTGTGTTTAGACATCTGTATCTGTTTTGTATGTGTTATGTAATTCATGTACTCTTGAAACCTTATGTAACGCAACTGGTTCTATTGTAAAGTGATCTGACACCTTCAGGTAAAGTACGCGCTATATAAAAACACATGAGTAAATACATTGATTAATGAATTAATATGTTATGAGCATTTATGGTGTAACTTGACTTTGAATATTTTATGCTCATGAAAATGAAATTTCTCAAAGGAATTTATTCGGATCATATATGTTCTGTCTTTACCTATTGGCATTGTAATTTTCAAAACTGGGTCATTTTTGAAAAAGGATGGATTGATTTTACTTCCAGGAAATATTTGTTTGTTCTAAGAAAACAGGGATTATGTCCCCAGTGCAATTCAGTCTCTAGAGCTTTAGTTTATGCTTAAAAGACAATGTTAACCTCTTTAGCTCACACCCAACAGATCCTTTCCAGCAGATCACTCAGATCTTGAGGCATTGCCCAGTCTGGACCAACATGTCTAGTTAAAACAATTGAGGGTGATCCACAAGCCATGCCAAGTGTTTGCTTGAAATGTCTAAAATAAAAAATGTTTCCCATCACCTGTTTCTATAAGTAGCACGGTTACCAGTTACTCCTCAGTTTACCCATTTATTTGTCCCTTCTACCGGAGGAGAATAACCAGAGTAGTAAAGGATGTTTTACAGTTGAACTATTGAGAGAAAGCAGATTATTATATGGGGTATATTGTAGTCCACCACATTCCTGTTAGCTCGAGTTAAGGTTTCCGTAATTTTAACCTGAACTCAGCACTTGATAGCTATCTCACAGAGCAGACAGGCATAACTTAAGAAAATGTTAAAAAAACATTTATAAGTATCAAAAGAGGTAAAAAGTCTAACACACAACACAATAAAAATCTCAGACCAATTTATAAAATGAGAAAATAATCAATTGAACTAAAAAATCCATTTAGAGGAGCTGGCTATATGAACTTTTAAAGTTTTAAATACAAATAGCACCAAAAGGATCTAATCATAGGCATCTAGTTACACTTGACCGGGACGTCAATCCATCTTGTTCCGCGCATCTTGTTCCGCTCTGCGCTGGACAGCACAAAAAAGAGACCCAAAGTGCTCTAATGCATCATCAGGCAACAAACCTCCAAGCCCGTGACCTCTTTAATACAGGAGTCCAAAGAACTCTGCGACAACTTCGTCAACTTCTTCAACGGCAAGATTACTAAGATCGAACTCTCACTGGATGTCATCAATACTCGCCCCACTAAGAGCATCATGTACGAGATGCACAATATCTCTCCATGTCCCTCTGCCAATTCCTGGCTAAATTTCCGCCCCATTCAAGAATCTGAGATAATCACGCTGATCTCCTCCTCCAAACCCTTATCTCATGTCCTAGACCCCATTCCTCCCCTACTGACCAAAAAACTGAAGCACTCCCTAGCACCCCTTTGGTGCACGATCATAAATAGCTCCCTGAAAAATGGAGTCGTTGCAGACTGCCTTAAAGTGGGACAAGTCACACCCATGCTGAAAAAACCCATCCTCAACACTACGGAACTGAACAACTTTAGACCTGTTTCTAACCTCCCTCATCTGTCCAAAATGCTTGAAAGTTCATACTCCAACAACTAACCCAACACCTGGACAACATCAACCTCCTGGACTCCCATCAATCTGGCTTCAGAAAAGGTTGTAGCACAGAAACCGCGATCCTCAACATCATTGATGATATCCATATATCACTAGACTCTGACCATTGCTGCCTTCTCATTCTCCTTGACCTCTCTGCAGCATTCGATACGGTAGACCACAAACTTCTCATTAGGGCTCTCCATGACGGAGCTGGTATTGGCGAGGTGGTCCTCCAATGGTCCTCCTCCTTCCGGCACAATCGCACTCAAAAAATAAAAAAATAAAACTTTGCTTCCGACCTCCACCCAGTCAACAAAGGAGTCCCTCAAGGCTCAGTGCTCTACCCGCAACTCTTTAACATCTACATGGAACCTCTCACCAAACTACTAAAAACAGCCAACATCCGTTTCCATCTTTATGCTGAAGATACTCAGATATATTTAGAAACCACCTCCCTCAGAGACATTCATAGACTCAATGATGTACTGAGAGATGTTCAACACTGGCTGTCTTGCAATCACCTTAAACTAAACCCTGACAAGACTGAGACACTCCTCATCTCGATTAAGGAGGAGAGCCCCCAAATTGCCCAATGGCTAAAGGCCGTTGATGCGCTCAATGGGAATTTCACTCTAGCAGACTCTGTCAAATCACTAGGCATCACGCTAGACCCGAAACTGAACATGACCAGACACATCAAGAACTTGGTCAAGAGTGCTTTCCTTAACCTTAAACTACTAAACAAAATAAAACCCTTCATTCCGCCCAATGATCTCAAATAGGCCACCCAAACACTGGTACTGTCAGGACTGGACTATGGGAACGCAATCCTCTCAGGAATAGCAAAATAACATCTGGCTCTCATCAAAACAACGGTGCATGTGGCAGCCAGAATGATCACCGGAATCAAGAAATTTGACCACATTTCTCCTGCACTCAGGGAACTTAAGTGGCTCCCAGTCGAAATGCGGATTAGCTTCAAAACAGCCTGCCTCAAGCATAAAGCCCTACAAACCGGCAAACCCGAATATCTGGCGGAAAAACTCAAAAAAGCCGGTCAGGCCAGGCACCTCAGAAGTTCAAACTCCCTCCTACTCATGCCATCAAAAACTCAAAAATAAAGAACAGAGGCTCGATCCTTCGCCGGAAGCGCTCCAAAAATCTGAAACTTTATTCCCCCTCCCATCAGAACCATTCCCTCCTTTGTCAAATTCAAAAGCCAACTTAAAATCCTGTTCCTCAACCACTCCCTAGGGACTCGACAGAATCAATCAGAGTAGGGAAGCAGACAACTCACACTGCTCCAACTCCAAGACTACTAAGACTGTCCTGCATTGTTAATGTGTCGCTCTTTTGTTTTGTGTGTGGTGAATCTCTGCAATGTATCTGCTGTAAAGAGCTCCAATACCCTAGGGTCAGGCCAGCACTATATAAAACTTCTTAAATAAAAAAAAAATAATAATAAAAAAAACATAGGCACAAGTTCAGGCCAATACAATGGAGCCTAGGTCTGCCACAGAAACCAGATTCCATCCATTCAGAAGTTTTTTCTTCTGACTCAGTCTCTGAAACGGAAGTCAAAAACTCTCAGTGCGACAAGGCAGCAGGATGTGGCTCAGAGGGGTCTACGAGCCCGGGTAGCAATCAAACAAAGTTCCCAAAAAGGCACTGACTTTTGGCAGGAAAGTTGCAAATGGGAGAACTGCAGAATTGGGCCCGATGAAGGTCCCTCTCCAGCCATATAAGTTTGGTGTCTTTTCCCTGGGAGGATTTCTACCTAAGGACTTATTCACTTTTTGGGGTCAAGGATTCCTCTAGCAGGGCCAGGCTGCAACCTGTAGCTGAATTGTTCCTTGTGGATTAATACTCTCTGCAACATCCAGCTGAAACTAATTTTCTGGTGCAGAAAACCTCAGAGTAGGAGTAACCTGTATCTTTAGCTCAGCAGCAATTCACCTTCATCTGATTGACTTGGCAGGCCTGTCCCAATCCCTTTGGAGCCAAAAAGTTGTTATGTCCTAGGTTTTCAGGTTGCTAGAAGGAGGATACTTTGACACAGTCAAGTGTCTCAAGACCTCAGGATCAAAATGCATTCATAAGCCACCAGGAGAGCCCAGGGCAGGTCCACTTTAAACTAATGAACTGGGCTATTTGGGAAAAGAGGCATCTTGAAGCTTTTTGTAGCCCTGTAGTTTAACAGGCCATCAATAAACCGACCCGTGAAGCCCACTTTGCTGTCCTGGGCAGAAATGGGAGCAGGTCCGAGCCTTCAGGTCCCTTCACATGTCTCACAAGCAGGTGCAGTCCTCCTACTGTCTTCCAAAGGGACAGGTCTAATAGTGATCTGAAAAAAATGCTCATAGGTGCCACATTTAAGCCTGGCATAAGCTTACGGTTGGGGCGGATGGGTCCTCTCCTTGGCCAAGAGGGAAAAAGTTCCAAGTGGTAACCCTGCCCACTTTTGCAGAAGTTTCTGTTTGACTTATAATAAACAATTCCACATGTCATATCTCTATCGAAAAACCAACATTACAGGAACCTTCTCACTTTGTATTGAGTATCTAAGCCCACCCCAAAGGTGTGGCCAGGTAAATGAGCAACCCTTCCTCTGTCTCTATGGTCACTTCAAAGCAGTTCTGAGGGCAGCTCCTCCCCAACTGGCAGTTGTGCCTGTCTGACTGGGGGGACAAAGAAGGCCCTGCCCAGGTGTCAACAAACATTTGCCTGTTAGAGGGCTCTTGAAGTTAATCAAGTTCCTCAGTACAGAACGGATGGTCATCCTGCTAGAGGAACAGAAACGAATCCTGACACACAAGACCTGTGTCCTGCTCAGGGAGCAGTTTTCACACCTCATCAAGGTGGCTTTTCAGCAGACATCTGACAGTTGGAGCTTATGCAAATGGGCCTCCAGAGTCTTTAGGCAGGAAAAAGGAAGCTTTGTAAAAGTACCCGTTTTGTAATGGTTATTACAAATGTACTTTTACTATTAAATTGGATTTGAAATACATATTTAAAAGAGTCTATGAACTATATTACTTGCTGTTTACAAACCAACGTTAGCATCAATGAATGTAATGTAATGCTCTGCTCGCCTATGGAATAGTCCGCCTTGATACATTGAAAATAGCATTTAGGCCTTTTTGCTGAAAATAGTTTTTGCTGGCTTTAGGACTCAGTACACTTTACGACTGCTAACCATTGCTAAAGTGGTTGTGCTCATTCCTCTAAACATGGTACACATGTACTTAGACCTGATTGGCATATTTAATGTATTTAGACGTTCTTTGTAGAGTGGTATACTCTATACCCAGGGGCTGTAAATTAAATGCTACTAGGGGGCACTTAGACTGACACCCTCTTAAGTAGCCCTTTAAAAGATGTCACAAGCCTTCCATTGCAGCCTCAATGCAGTTGTAAGCTGCCAATTTGACTTCGCAGTATAACCCCCTTGTCAACCCATACAATCCCTGTTTATTATATATGTCACCCTGAAGGCAGGCCCTAGGTAGCCCATAGGGCAAGGTTTATTGTATTTAAAATGTTTGGCACATACTTTTTAAAATTTACATGTCCTGGTAGCGAAAAAGTCCTCAAATCAATGTTGCATTACAGTGAGGCTTCATGTCCAATAAGATGACATTGGGTTGCCGTACTACATTTCATAAGTGCTAACTTTTGATTGTAGACAGATGAGAGTTTCATGTTTGGTATCTATGAAATTGTAAAAAAAAGTCCTCTTCAACAGTAAAATCTGATTCTAAATTACAGTTTTGAAAATTCCACTTTTAGAAAGTTGGCATTTTACTGCCCTCTACTATTGGGTGTCTGCAGCCTGTCCTAGGTCACATAACTGGATGTAGTTGGCTGTAAGATTTGTGACTCCCTCCCAGACAAGCACACAATAGAAGAATTATGTGTGCCTGCAAAGGCCATCTGCTGGTAGGATAGAGGGTGGAGCTAGGCACAGCCCCACTTACAACTAAAAAGGGTGTACTCTGCTTTCACACAAATGACTTGTCACCACTCCATTGTTCCTGCAGCTAGCTTGGAGCGAGGGTTGGATAGTCAGGAATTCCAAACACGTCAAAGAGAAACCTAGACACTTCTTCTACTTCACTGAAAGCACCAGAGATAAAAATAGGGGTCTCAGAAACACTACTCAGGCTACTTTCTTAACCTGTGGAAGGACTCTCAGAGTGGTGCCTTCTTCTGTAGCCTGCTGTGTACTACACAAGAGTGCTTTGCTGAACCTGAAATGTCCGCTTCCCTTGAACCCTCAGAGGTCTGCCCTGTCGCTTGAGGACTGCTTCCACGCCTGAACATGGGACTATCAGAGTGGCTTCAAGGGCTAGTTTGCTGGCCTACTGTTCAGAGACAAAGGGACATAGCAGACTCCTATTTTCTTGAACCCGCTCCTGGATCCAGCCTGAGCAAGTTCTGATCCCCCAAGTAGTGCCCTTCCAGTCCTGGACCCTTGGTTATTGTGTTAGAAAATTGCCGAGATAGCCAAAATCAAAACATCTGTCCACCCAAGTGCATCACCGGCCAGCCTGACTTTGTAGCAGCTCCCTCTTTGCAGTGTGGTGCACACGTCACATGTTCAGTAATGGTGGAGCTCCAACTCTTCCTAGTCAACAAAATGGTGTTGTAATAGGAGCTCCACTACGCTGAGCTGGGCCAGCATGGTAAGTACAGACACCTACTCAGCTGCTGTGCTTGTTTTGTTTGAGCATTTCCAGTAGCTGTCTCCCGGTCAGAGCTTAAAAATGCATATGCTTGACAATTAATAACTGCCTTTTCTCGCCAGTACACTGTGCCTGTATTCAGGAAGTCCAAAATCGTTTCCATTCCCACTGCAGATTATAATTGTGTGTCGTAACGGGAAATAACACGACTTCTGGGATATCACCAAGCCCGAGCATGAGCTGCGGTTGGCGGCTACTGAGGGACTTAACCGGTATTTTGTTTTACTGCTGCTACTGTTTAATTCCCATACTGTTAAACCTTTTGAGCTAGCTCAGCAGCTAATTTTCTACTTTTCATCAACAATAGGGAGGGTTTGCTTACTGTTCACTTCTGAAAACATATTCACCTCAACATTGAGAAAGGTGTTATGTAGGGATAATTATTAGGTACCTCCGATCTGTGGTCTCAGAACTAGTCATATTTTGCTGTGACAAGTGTGTACCAGCCCATAAGTGAATTGAGAAAAATTCTAGCAGCCGGGGCCTTTGAAAGGCTGACATGGTTGACTGAAGTCTTCTGGTGTACAGTGCGACTAAATCTGCTACAGCCCTACCAGGCATAAATGCATGTGAGTCATGTAGCGAACTTCCATGGATCTACCAGGATTTTACAGGCTCAAACACATACTCTGGCCCAGCCCTACTGACAGAGATGTAGCCATAATTAGTATAGCAGGTGAGTAGCACTGAAGATCAGGAGCCCAAGGGGCTCACTGTACGCCATGTCTGTTCGCCCTTTACTACCCACTAGCATCTGAAGACTTACATTGGAGTCCTGGAACCTCTACTAGAGCAGTGCCTATTAGGCTAAGCCTCAGTCTTCTTGTCATTTCAGAGCACGGCTGGTACCTAACTCACTCTCCCCAACCTCACCCTGCATTACTATAGTGTTCTTTCGGAACGGTCTCTTCCAAGCTCTATCAGCTTTTGATAAGGGACCATTATCTGTTCCTGAAGGCCAGGGCTGTTTTTCTGAATTCCTAATGTCCTCTTACAGGGGAACATGAAATGTGACCGCATCTGCCACTGCTTGGCTGACCTTTGGAGGAATGCACCTGTTTGGCAGTCTACCTCTTCCCTTAAAGGTCAGCCTGCTGTTATTGCCAGCCATACAGTAAGACTGTACCTTGTTTTCTCTATTGGTTTTAGTTTTACTTCTAAATAGTACAATTTCAGTTATTTTATCCCATGTGTTTTATTAAATTAGTCTTTACTTCATTTTTAACACGTCTAATTTTTATTTCAGTTGTCCCCTTTTTCCTTTGTGTAATTTCATTTTATTTTTTTCTACCTTTTGACTTCCTTTTTTCTGTACTGTGAAATGTATATGTTCAGTTAATATACTTGTAGGTGTGGATTTTATTGCACTTTTGTAATGTCTATAAAGAGGTATTGTGTTGCAAGGACTCCCACAGTCTACTCAAGTGTTTTGGTGTTTTTTGCTCCCTCCAACAAACTCTGAGTGTAGAAGATATGCACTGTGATAATCATTGCTAGCCCCTTGTTTGAGGAGTTGTATGTTGTATTTCCAACTGTATTTTAGTATTTTAATGTGGGTGTACTGAAGTACTTTATAGGTCTCGCTTGACTACTTTAACTGACTGCCAGGTTCTGTAATAAAAACAGTCATAAAACATACATAGCCATACATAGACAGGATTCAGGTTAGCCTTCTTCATCCATTGGTCTGTTTGAATGTCATGTGTATTCTCTATCCACCATGAGAGCATTCAGCATTTAGTATGGGACAATAAGTCAGCACATTAGGTCACAGTGTTTGCCTAATTTCATATACATGCCTTACTCAAAATGAGTGAGCGTCACTGCTAGGGTTGGAGGTCCATTCTTCTACTTTCCATTTTCAACCCTTTGATTTATTTTCTTCGCATTTTTCTAAAGCACCCTGAAGTACGCATAACAGTACCACTGGGCTGCTCAGTTGCTGCTTATTTGATCTACAGTGCAGCTTATCCCACACAGTGACTGCTTCAAACAGGGCATCCTCCTTGAAATGGCATTGTCCAGAATGAATCATTGTTTTTCTGTTCCAAAGTAGGGACAACATTTAGAGTGAACACATCTGTCATCTTCTTTCACTACAACAATGGCAAACATTGCACAATACCATTTCAAGGTAACTGCCCACTGCTATGTTTAACGTATTACTTTTCTATTTGCAAGCCAATTCCTGCTACATTTAGGAGGTGACATGCTTTTCTTTTTTATACCTAGTTTTCATCTATCATGAACACGCTTGTATTTGTGTTCTTTTTTGTGGATAGATGAATGCAACAATTAGTTAGTTTATGAAAGAATGAATGCATTAGTGCAAGGATAAATGAGGTCATGTATGATGTGTTTATTGATGGCCTAGATCCACACGTGACTAAAGATTCAATTTCAGTTTTTGCTAATCCTATAGATATTGCTGGTTCTTGTTCATCATTTTTTTATGTATTTTTATTGCATAGACAAAAACAAAATGTGCATACACAGATGGTGTTCACAGACCACAGTCACTATAACAGCATTACCACAGTTTTACAAGATCATATATCTCCAATGCTTTCCCATCATCCCAATAGAATATTTTCCAATTGCCTGGACTTAGTGGCAACTTTATAAAACAAGGTCGGAGCACGGTGGTATGCCAAATTTAGCAATGCCGCTCTCTGACGTTTTTAAAACGCAGGGATTTGCTATGTTTAAAAAAATACTGCGCCCGCTTGTGTTGCTTATAGCGCTGTTGCAAAAAGCTGCCTAGTGCCAGCTCAGACACCCTGCCGCCATTACTCAAGGGTTCTGGCACTCCAGGGGTGAATGTTTATGTGAAGAAAGAGATACCTTCCTGCACATAAACAATCATTCATGGTGATTTGCCCTTTCTATGTGTGCTGCAAAAAATCAAGGAAAAATTAATAATTTCTCTTCATGTCACCATTCTAAGACCAGGTATTAGCTGGCTTTAGTTTTTAATGCTGCCCCACAGCAACACCCTTTCAATTCAAATTTGTCGCAGCAGACGCAGCGGACTGCTGCGGAAAGGGGCATATTTACATGGTGTTGTTAATGACTTTGTAAATATGGCGAATGGCGCTACACAACCGGAGTGCCAGAAGAAGTGACACTCTGGTGGCGAAAGGGGCTTGAAAATATACCCCTTAGTGTTGGAATCAATGGTTCTTGTTCATTGTTAATTTCTGTTTTCCTAATCCTTTCCTGCCCTAGTTTCCCTTTTTTTCTTTTTTAGTTAATGGTATCCAATTTTGACGATGTCACATTTTTTTGGAAGAGTGAAACTTCTGAAGTAAACATTTGGGAAGGATTGTTTTCTTTTAGGTGTTACCTCCCATTGTACGTGCTGAACATATGTAGTTTGTGGCACTTCGACTTGTGAAGAGTGCATTTCTTGTCATGACACATATCTGATTATTCCTTCTTGTGCCAGCTCCTGGAGCCCAAAACAGACTGTCTAGAATCTGCCATATTAGGCATTTGAGAACAAAGCTATCTTTAACATGGGTACAACATGTATTCCTGAATCAGACTGCATGACCAAGTGTGTAGCAATTGTATAGCTCTACAATTCCTAGCGGCACAGCACCCATGATAATGTGCTATATGGCTAATCACTTAAAAGGTCTCAAATGCGAGACCTATTGGCTATGCCAATGCTTCTTAATCATGTGTTCGGTGCGTTGCTGATGCAGCTCTTTATTTCTTTTCTTCGCATTTCTCATTGGTTGCATGGTTACACATTAAAAATACCTACAGTACTGTTCTATAAACAGCAGCCCTTGTTTGAAGTGCTCCTGCAACAATAGAAAGTTCTCTCTAAATCTAAATGCTGCTATATGCTGCTTTTTCACCTAGGTCAATGCAAAACGAAGTATTAAAAGGAAAACACATTCATCACAATTGGAGACACAATCCAGGATTGGCCCAAGCCCTTTCACACAGGACGACCTTAGCATGTTTAAGATTGTTAGTTTATGTCTGAAAGAATAGGATTCAAGAGTAAACATATGTATGCAGCCCTTAGTAAAAAGCCTATCACCTAAAAAAAATGAGTGAGTTTATTTGAAACTCAGAACTACACTTTCAAGCATCGTAAAAGACACTGTCAGGCAGAGAAGACAAGCAAGGCAAATGCTTATGTGCCCACATTTTTGTGTAACAACACTGTAACGGTGCTGAAGCTACCCTGAGCACCTAACAGACCTCGCATGTCTCCTGCAGCAGCTACTAGGAGTTTTTGAGTTATGCTGAAAGCCACCAAACGCCAAATTCCCCTGTCTTCAGCAGCTTATCCAGGGACCAACAACCTTGTGACGTTGTCATGTCTGTGAGTAAATTTCAATGCTTGCACTTGGTTGGCACTGCCTTTTGGCATTACATCAAGTTGTCGCCACCTTTCTTGTTTTGCCTGGTTGTCACTGCCTTTAGTGTCATACCTGGTTGTTGCTGCCTTTAGCATTCATACTAGGGCTGGGCGTAGTTTGCGAAGTAGCGCTACGCGAAGCTACGCAAAGTGCACTTCGCACTACGCGAGCTATGCGTAGCACTACGAGAACTGCGTAGTACCCTGTTCGCACTGTGCAGGAGGCCGTTTTCAATGACTGCACAGTGCGGACAAGCATCCGGCACTGTGCAATAATTGAAAATGGCATCTTGCACAGTGTGAGCTGTAGTTTTCTGCCACTCGAGTAGATTTTTACTCGAGCGGCAGCTCTCTCAACGCGGACTGGCAGTTTCTTATCGCGAGCTTACGTGACCACTCGCAATGAGAAACCTGACCTCCTCACGTTCAGAATCTCGCCGGGAGGTTTAATTTCCACGCTCGCGATCGGTAACTTGATGTTGCTGATCGGGCATGAGGAAAAAGTCTCACCGGGATGTCATTTTGCTTGCTCGCGGTCGCCAACTTGACGTTGAGGACCGCGAGCAAGCAAAAAATGTCGCTGCACTACGCTACGCATGTTTGCACTGTGCTACATGCAGTTCGCATAGTGCGAAGTAGCGCAAACTACGTGAGCGTAGTGTAGTGCTTTGCCCAGGGTTAATTCATACCTGGTTGTCGCTCCTTTTAGTGTTCGCTTTGTTTGAATGATGGCTCAGTGGTATGGCGCAGCACAGTGTTTCTTCTTCAGCCTGGCTGGCAAGTCTTGGTGGGCTTTTCCAAAGGGGCTTCTCTGTATGTTCTTCAACTTATTCATGAGGCCTTGTATGGGCTGGGATGGGTCTTGAGCACCACATATGCCAACTGCAGACTCCATTGCACCTGAACGGGGTGCACGTGGCACGCACAAGCAGTTTGCTGTATCCTTGCAAACTCTCTGTGAGAGCAGTCCTCTTTCTTCGGAGCATGTATCCCCTACTTGTTGCCAGTTGTCATGTCTCTACCAGCCCTTGAGCATGGAAAATGTTCAATCCACACATGTAGCTTGTAACTGACATCTGTATTCCTAAGCGTACAACATTCAACTGAACTTCTCATTATTGCCTATTTGTTAATAAGCCCACCTTAACACCTCACAAATGGTACCTAATTCTTTCATTCAATCCACCCAGAAACGTGGGTGTTTGCACTCATAGTCCTATGACATTACAGTGTACCTCCATACCAACTGATGAATTGAACATGTGTATAGATGACTGAAACATATAAAAGGCTAAGGTTTTACTATGCGTACAACTGAGTGACCCTTCAGCTTGGCCACTGAATTGACTGGAAGTGTGAAGCTGCAAACGAAAGAAGACTGTGTCTTTTTAAGTTTCTATTACTTAGGTAACTTTCCAATGTTACAAGATGCTTGAGTTTGCATGAATTTGGTTATCATTCCTCGACTTCAGTGCTTTCCTTTAGAGTTATTTCTTATGAACTGAAATTTGCCTTAATTCATTCATTGCCAATTATTAGCTGGCAGAAGTGCTCTTGCCCAGAACCTGACATGTGTGATCTCTTCATTTTTCCATAAATTGCCTTCTCCAGGTCTTTTTTTCTCTGAACACAAACCTTTAATTGCCTTACATAATATCTTAGTAATTTGTGTTAACATGTTAGACCAGAGTCACAAAAATATGATGTGACTTACTTTCGTAGTACTCCTGAATTCCTAAAGTGTGGCAAGAGTAAGCTAGAAGCACCCATGGTCTACTCATGAAATTCGCCAGTAAGCCAGTCCTACAAAAGCAAGACACACATACGTATACACCAGATATTTGTGAAAAGGACAAGGGCTTTTTTTAACGCAAATCTTGAGCTAGAATTTTCCACTTACCTTATTCTTTCGGATTTCGAGGGTGGTACATACTCTATGGTAGAATATGCATGATCATGCAGATGAAAAAGAGGTTAAAGAGGATCTTCTTGTTGTTAAAGGGATGAATCGCAGGACTAGCCACATATAAGGAGGCATGATCGAGAAGCATGAGATAAAGGCACCACTGTTTATACAGCAAGCTGTGGGTAAGCAATGCCATAAGACGTAGAAAGCATTGCTAGAAACAGTAAGAGAATGGTACTGCAGCAGATAGGATTGAAGGCAGGTGTTTGACCGCATATGTGAAGGGACCTTTGAAGAGCAAAGACTTCTGGAAAGAATACAGGAAAAGAAGAAACATCACATGTGGCACTTGACTATCTGAACACATCTTGACTCATTCTCAACTAGAAGGCAAAGGCCTAGGGTCAAGAAGTAAGAAGGTGCTACATTAAATTCACGGTAGTCAGCTAACTTGCAACACTACAACAAATGGCTACAGAAAAGCACCCAATTGTTACTATTAGCCTAAGCAGCTTATAGCTGGAGGAGGAAGAGGCCTATGCAAATGGTAAACCAGTATTTTACCAGAGGCTCTAAAAATACTTGAATCTGAGTTGATGATAGTTATAATAGTAATGCGTAATACACAAATAACATGATCTGAAATAGATCTAAAGCCCATGACCTCTAAGATGTATTGATATCTAACTTATCAGATGATGAACAAAAGGCATTTATCAACATTAGAAATAACCTAATTCTATAATAAATACAAAGGAATGTGCTCTGCTCCATCTATTGCTGACCACTATGGCAAAAGGTTGTGGCAATGTGTGCTGATAATATATACACAGAAACCTGGCTTAGTTCTATGAACTTCTGTTACTGGTAATATTTTAGTACATAGTGTAGCTGTGGGTCTTGTACGTTTTTAACATGCCATTTCCATTACGGAAAGTACAGAAACGTGTGGGGAAAATCAAAACTTCCAAAACAGTATTTCCACGTCTCACCAAAAAACAATACTTCACATGAATCAGCGGGCCTATCATAACTGGCAGGGTCAGGCCAAATACATGACAATGTGAAGTCAATATTTTGTCAATGTGGTCTTCATAAGGTCACAATTATAACCTATTCTAGTCTTGTGGAATAGACCAAGGATGGTGGTCCTGCTTTTTATCCACAACGTATGGAATAGTGGATGTTAGGACTTTGCCATTTGCCAAAAGTTTAGGATTTTTCTGTTACAGACAATGGGAGAACTTGTGAATATTTTTACCGATCTATGAAATTTGCAGTGGAATCTGGGTAGTAAAATGTGTTGAGATTCACACAAGCTACATCACCATGAATTGCCCAGTACCTATAGTTTTCAGAAATGTTTGTATTTGGTAGGTTCCCCTAGGTGTGGACGGCCCTGTGCCCAAATACTGAAGACATCCCCTGTCAAATCTCCCCCACAAGACATTTACTGGTGTATAAACAGTAGGCCCATGCCTCAAACCAAGGAAAGTCCATCCATTTCTGATAATCCCACACTCAGAAGATATATGAGAACACAGATTTGTGTCAAGCCAAGGAAGGGATATGTTCTTGTGCGAGGAAGTCTGAAGGAAATTACCCTGTTTTGTACTCGTCAACCAATCAGGGTGATGCTGGCCTGACCTTCAGCGATAAAAACCTTATGATGGATAGATATAAAACATATAAGGTTGTAGCATGTTTCCACAGAGTCCAAGGAAAATCACTGCGATAGGTGCCCTGAACCTGCATTTCCTATTCAGCAGTTTTACAAATTTCCAAAATGGCAGTGCGATCAGTTTATCACCTCTGAGCACTATAAACCTAAAGAGAACTCACACGTCTGGTTCACCTTGCTTAGGAGAACTACTAGAATAAAGTCGGGGTTTAAATAACAGCAGGTGTATGCTCTTGCATGAGGGAGTCTGGAGGTAATTACTATGTATTGAAAAAAAATGCTAAATATCTAACAAACAATGTGCAACGTGATCCCTTGTACAGCCAATTAATAATAAAAAACCTATAAAAAAGTCTATGGTTGTGGTATGTTTCCATACAGCCAGGGATCAGCCCAAAGTGTTATAAAACTTTTACATGTCTCATACCCCTCACACTTAAGAGACTAGAAGGAAAAATGTGGGTATAAAGTTATGGCACAAATATGTTTCAGAAAAGTAGACTAGAGGGAATTAGTGTTCCACTGGCCAAACAGACATGGTAATGGAAGTCTGGCTTGCACCAATGGATTACTTTGATAAAAAATGAAAATATCTCAACATTTTTCTTGATATCTTCAGGCGTTAATGAGATATTGCTGCATGGTTGGCACCAATACATAAGCCTTTCCTGGAAAAAATATTTACAGCTCATTCAATGAGCTGCTGCAAGCCCAGGTCAGAAACATAGAGCCACATGTATCAAACAATTTTGTATCCGCAAACAGTGCGAATCAGTAACTTTGCACGTTTGTGAATGTAAAATAGCCTTTCAAGATGTGTGAAAGGCTTTGCTACGAATAGTGAATTGCAATTTGCGAGTGCTTAGCACATATACCAATCATTTTTTTAATGCAAACGGTGCATTTGGGAAATGCTAGTTACTATCGACTCCAAGTCAATGGTAACCATATGCAAATTTGGAACAAATGCACAAAAATGCATTTTTCAAAGTGCCATGTCGCTCAAACATGCCCCTAGGGCATGTGTGCGCTTTACATGTGCACATTCTTTTTGCGGGTGCTTCAGTGGGGCCTGTGGTAAATAAATAATTACCCTGGCTGAATTTCTAGTCATTAACAATTAGCATGCATCAAGTGAGAAGCAGAGTCCGTGGTATCTGAGTTAAAATGGGCTTTATTCCAATAACTCGAGTCAAAGGGAGAATATGTTCCATCACCACAGAGGTTCAGGAAGAGTCTTCTAACATTTAATAACAAAACATTATATTATATACTTTTTACTCCTTGAACATAGGAGCAGGCGCAAGACAGAAAATGAGATAAGAACATGTGGGTGTGCATGAGGGTGTGTACTTTGATGAGTCATAGGTAGGTGATAGGTAGGTGTCATGGGTGGGTGGTACACAGAGGAGGAGTTTGCATGACCAGCTCGAACTGTGCCCTAATTGTGCAACTTTGAGCATGACGTGCAATTGACGTGTAACTGGGTGGAGGCTGACTTACAACCTAGTGGAGAGATCTCTTATGTCAAGGCGACCAGCACATCTAGTACAACTGATATCTAGAGTCAGGGGATGTATTATCTGAAGCAAGGGTTGTTCGTCACTAAAAGACAGAGAGGGCATATTTATTCGTTGCATGAGCTTTCTATGGGTGCAAGCACTGTGATTAACTTAAATGGAGACAGAATGGCTAGGCCTATCTCCCTCGGACGGGTTCTGTGTACTTTTCCTCAGATAACTGTTATTCATAATACTGTCTTGGCCTCTTGCTGGGCTTCTTGCGGCTGAGCTAGAAGTATGCGAGGTCAGAGGGACGTAACTGCAGCTTCAGTGTGTCAGGAGTCATGAAAACATTAATTCAGGGACTGGTGGTTCAATCTGAACCACAAAAAGGGTTCAGTACGATATTTATTAGAGGTGTACAATGCAAAATGCAAATACATGGGCCTTATGCTAACTTAACGTTTGGGAGACTTTGATGACTGGCATTTCTAATGCAGGACATGATTGCAGGGGCCTAGTGATTCAGGCCACTACGGGAAATATGCATGGGTGACATGCACATGACATGTAACATAGGGTATATGTAGAGGACATATTTGATCAGGCAAAATATCATTTTCCTCATTCCCTCCTTGTTCCCTACATAACCCTTTAGGATACATCTATATTCATGAGACCGTATAGTTCATCATACAGAATCATTTGTTCATCTTTAACTCTTTGTTTACGTGGATGGGGAATACAGGCAGTAGCACACAGGCTGCAAATCGCCGGGCCGCACTGCAGACAGAGACAGCAACCAAATACCATAAGTAGGGCCATTCCTAGGAAGGACATAACTTTCCATCCCCATGCAGATATTACACCCCAGAACCAACTGGACCAAGTCCATGTGCCTGGATCTTGATGTATGGCATTAGCAATCTTGTGGAGTCTTGTTATTGCTTCATACACAGATGGTGCATTATCTGGGATGAAAACGCAACAACTAGATCGGATGACTCTACAAGCTCCGCCCCTATCCGCCAAGATGACGTCTAGAACGAGGCGGTTTTGAAGAACGACAAGTCTAATAGCAGACTGTTCCTGGGTTAAGTTTGCCAGGGCAGATGCAGTTATATTTACAACTGTTTCAAGAGTCCTTGTTAACCTGTGTATCAGTTTACTGTTTTGGACGGGACCTATGAAGAAAAAGAATCCTCTGTTGAAATCTGTATATTGCTCCCAAGCTGTTTCAGTCTGATCAATCCCTGCAGAATCTGTCTCTCTCTTTTGTCTAACATGTTCTAGTCGTGAATCTCTATGATAATTTGATGGGGCTAGAAAAACGGGTGGCAATAAGAATGCTATATAACAAGTCCCACCCCAGTCTAGGGGCAGATGTACGTAGGCTGTCTGACCACAAATGAAATAGGTATGGCGTGATGTTTTGAAAGAAGAAAGTCCCTTATCGTCAAACTCTACTACAGTGTTACACTCGCTGTGTCCCATATGTACTGAGCCTTTCTTACTAACACATAAATCACCTTTTGCTGGCAGGACTGATATAAACGGTGGGCCTGTATTTTGCTTTGGCTGAACATTTAACATTATAAAATTAACAGATGCATTTCCCTGTTCGTACTCTTCATTCTCTAAATCGGATCCCTTTCTTTGGGGGAATCCATCTTTGTCTGGAAAGCATGCTTCATTCATTACTTTATTCAGGTTTCCGTATATCCAGCCACCTGAATAAGCTATGTACCTTCTATCTATTGATGTCATTAGAGCAAACCATGCTCCACACGAACCATTGTGTGAGAACGGTAAAGGGTAGAAGGGCAATACTCCCTTCGTCTCTTGATAAGGGGGCAGTTGGCCACATACCCAGCAATTAGTCGCATTGCTGGTCTGGTGAGAATGGTGTAACATTCGAATAAATGTATTGTTACGTAGTGCAAGTCGATATGACAGTTCATGGGGAGGCAGGTCACTAAATGTATGCTCTATGGTACTGTTACTGGAAGAGTGTATATGTGAGGAAATGGGAAAGAAAACATGTAGCAATAAACTAACACCAATTATAACAATGCACAGAATAAAAAGGACGATTAAGGTAACTATACATCTACTGCGTAATCTCTTGCAGTATACTTCCTTCTTATCTCTCTTCCTACTATTCTCGTTTTTACTATTCTTGTTTGTGATCTTATACATGTCAGAATCGAGTGTAACCGATTCACCACCGGGTGGGCTTAAACAATTAAACTACGTCTGACTTGCTAGTTCTCACTCTAGACCTATACTCTTGCTGAGGGGTACTTTCCAGCAAAGGTCAGTGTTCTTTCTTTTTTTTTTTTTAAGTTTCAAAGTTCAAAGTTCTTATGTGTCTTTTGTAGTGATGAAGGTGAGTTCGGCCTTTACGTCCTTCCACCAACTTCGGCGTCTTCCAGCGTGGCTCAAGGGGACTTGAACGATCAAAGATCCTGAGGAGTCCAAATTCTCCTGGTGCTATGGCATGTTCCTTGACCTGGGTGTCAGTCAGGGAAGGCGGCAGCAACCTGTGAATGAAAAGAGAGTAGTGCAGAAATCAAGGAAGCCAGGTAATCTGTCAGCATGTTACTGTCAACATCAGTTATTTTCTTTCTAGGCATAGGCGTACCTCACATATACAGTTCATAAGTTCATAAGGAGATAGGCCTGTTCTGGAATGAGCTACCATAAGCATGTAAAAGAGGGCAACCGGCAAGGCAACCATCCAATCCACGCCTATTTCTGTACAGATCTTAGCAATGTTTTGTCTTGAGGGTCTGATTATGTCTTATTTCTACAAGGCCTACTGCTTCTGGGTGTCTGACACAATGGAACTTCTTTCCTAACAGAAGTGACACTTGTTTCATTAATTCAGAGGAGAATGGCTGACTGTTATCTGAATAGATCACACGAGGTTATTCATATCTGGGGAAGTACTGCGCACTAACTGTCTGGCTGTTGTAACAGCAGTATAATCTGGAACTGGATATGCTTCTGTCCATCTGGACAGGGCACATACAACTACTAAGACATATTTGTAACCTCTACATCTGTCCATTTGGATATAATCCATCTGGAGAACCTCAAAAGGGTGGTCAGGAGGATGAAATCCGCCTTGTTCCACCGGAATGCCTTTACCTGGATTGAACTGACAACAGATCGTACATGTTCGCACTTTCTGTTGCACATAGGTGCTTGTTAAACCAAATATACTGTAAACTGTCTATCATTGCCTTCTCTCCTAAGTGTGCGGGACTATGTGTTGGGCATATGATTACTTGTACCATAGAACCCGAAAGAAACCATGTGTTTTTTCCCTTAGTCATCTAACCTTGGTTAGTCTGGATCCCTCCTTGTAAAGTCCATTTCTTTATCTCATCTGTGGTGGCATGTGTCTGTATGTCGAGTACATCTTGAGTGGGATCCCTGACTGTCATACATGTTGTCAGTAATGGTACCTCTGTCCTTGTCGTGTCTGGTGGTGTCTGTGCTGTCTGAGCTGTTCGGTCTGCCAGGTCATTACCCTGGGTAATGGTGTCTGTAACTTTGGTATGAGCTTTATATTTCAGGATAGAAACGGCTGTAGGTAAATGTATGGCCTCTAACAGGGCCTGAATAAGCTGGCTGTGCTGAATCATGGTCCCATGGGAGGTCAAGACTACGCCAAAGGCATATTGTGAATCCGTATAAATGTTTACTTTCAAGTGCTTTGCTCTTATGCAGGCTCGTGTCAGAGCAATGAGCTCTGCTGCTTGAGCAGACAGTGTGTCTATTTTCTGTGTCTCTATGACTTCTGTGGTCACGGCATACGCTGCTACTAAGTCTCCTGTACTTGTTCTCATGCATGATCCATCTACATAGAGTGTCTGGTCTGGGCCCAGAAGTGCAATATCTGTCATGTCTTGTCTTGGTTTATTCATTACTTCCACATAGTCATGTGGTGATGCATTTACTGTACCTGAGGGCAAAAGCGTTGCAGGATTCAGAATGTTACAACGTCTGATCTCTATGTGTGGTTGAAATAATGTCAGTTCATGTCCTGTCAGTCTTGCTACAGTCAAGTGTAAAAATAAATAAAAAATAAAAAAGCATAAAATGTTTACTGGGACATGGAGTCGCTAAAGCTGGCCTCAAATGCCAAGGTGTGTTCTTGTGTCCTAGGGAGAACAGTCAAAATGGCTGCCTCCTGTGTAGTTAACTGTATGAGTGGTTGGCTAGATATGCATACTGTAAGAAGTGAGGCCAATAAAGGCACGTACTTCCTTTTGTGTCCTGGGCTGTGAAAGGTTAGTAATGAGCTGTATGATTCTTGTGTTAGCTGTCTACCGTGTGTACCCTCCTTGGAAAGCAAGTGTTGTACACCACTTGCTTTACACAGAAAGTGCAAGACTGTCAGAGATGCAATGTCACAGTCTGGTTCTGATCTTGCTGTATCTGTACTGATCTGATATGTACTGTATCAGTGCCGTGTTGGTAGGCATGTAAACACTGTCCAACCGTTCCTTTAGTGTCTGACTGTAAATGCCAGGGCTTTCTGTCATCAATCTAGCAAAAATAATTATATAAAAATAAATAAATAAATAAAAATGAATTCTCAAGTCAAAAGCTCTGCAGTTTACAAAAAAAAATTAAAAAAAATCCTACTCTAGATCCTACTCTAGATCTTGGGAACAGTATGACCATACTACCTACAATATGTTCTCTAAATGTATTTGAATAAAACCAAAGTATTCTTGTCATAGACAGAAGGCTGGAGCCTCTGTGAGAAACAGCCCCTCCCTCTAGAATTATGTTCGCGCTCGGAGCTTTGAATCAATTCCAAGCCGGGCTACACTGAGATCTACAATTGAATGACTGCCAGATGCTGAACCCATCGCAAGAGCAAGACTCCTGCCAATTATTCTGTTTACACTACTGGGGGAATAACTATCCATTTGCAAGCGTGACTTTATCTGAAGTCAATGAAGCTTATAGTGTTGACTGTAATGAAGAACGCTTATTCAATACACAAGTCAGAGGGGCTGGGAAGGTAACTTCGCTACGAACTCACTCCTTGCTCACCTACCCCTCCCCTCAGAGCCAGGAGCTGGCTCAGTGTCAAACATCACTAAGAGGAGACAAGCCTCTCACTCGTCTCTGCTTCTCTAAAATTGGGTCGCTGCCAACGCTGAGCTCATTGAAAGAGTCAAGCGTCTGCCAAGTTTCTTAAAGAGTGGGCTTGGTTGGAATGCAAGCTTCCACCCTCTACAGGCGAAGGAAGCTAGTGTAAGTCAGCAGTAGCCCTCCCTTCACATAAACATTTTCTCCGTGGCTCGTCAAGTATTTTTATTCTGCTTGCGAAGGAAGCCTGACTTAGCTGGAGAACAGCCAATAATCGTCCGCGGAAAGGAATTGGAGGATGGCCAATATCAACAGACAGGCACTCCAAGAGAGAAAAAGCAATTAACTGGGAACCAGGCCATCTCTGTCTCGGACGGACTGTCTCAAGGTTAAAAGAACACATTCCTTGTACGTCATAACATATCTCTTCCCAGGCCAGAGCTTTTCTAACTTTAACTGAAGCAAACTTTAAAACGTGGTAAAAAGTAAATTAATAAAGACATATATTTTTCTGTAACTGAGTGACATGCTAGCATTTTAAAATAATTCTGTACTGCTACTAGCTGCAAGGGAAACAATAAACAGAACAAAACAATCATGGCATGGAAACACACCATATTTTACTTTTTGAAAATAACATGTCGAACTTCTTAATTTTGCACTGCATAACCAATATTTTCATAAGTAAGTGTGCAACCTTTTCTATTCTACCTATTAAAAGGGCCAGATTCATACTTTTTCACAGGGCCATGTTTTCTAATTTTAGTGGGGACTGTTCTCTGCACATATTAATTGAAGCAGTCTGTCAAAGTACATAGGTGAGCCTTGAAATTAAATGAATGCAAATCAAACTAATGTAGGGGACTCTTAGCAATGCATTAAGATGGTAGTGTATTATAGCTATCAAAAAGGGCCACGTTCATTAATTTACAAATAGCCACTTTCCTAATTGAGTGGGCTAACATTCACACGCTATTCTAAAGGGCAGCTTGCATTGGGAAAAATATTCTGTAGAAACATTCCTATTTAAAAAACACACTGTTCTATTACACTAATAAAAACGCATTCTATGAAGGGTCTGATTTATATTTTCTTGTCAACCCTGAAAACATCTAAGCACCCTTTGTGCAAACCTTTATCTCAATTCGACTGGTCTATTTTCAACTATACCGACCTCTGAGCCAAACACATTAAATCAAGTGTTCCAAGACAAAAACCCTTACAAATACACTTCTTTACTCTCCATGCAACATTTTACCATTCAATCTGCAAACTGAATACGCCCATTGGATAACATGGCAAATCGCACCCCCGCACAAAACATGCTTTTTCCACCACTTCCACAGCTCAGATCCCTTTCAAATTTTGCATCACAGTAGTCCAAGCTATTCCCTAAATCCTCACCAAAACGCAACCAAATCCCTCCACAGGAACGGGTATGAATTTCTGCTAAAAAACACGCCCCCCCCCCGCAAACACCAAAAAAAAAAACCAAAATCCCTCAACACCTTGTTAAAACAAATACTGCCTTCTCAATAAAAGATATTAACTCTTTGGCAGCCGAAGCACAATCATTCCCCAATGACTGCAGTACATGGGAAAGTCATGAACTCATCTCTCCACGTTATCACATAACACATACGCACATCTTCAAAACATTTTCTCTAAGCACTTGAAAGAGATCCAGCTCTCTCCTGCCTAACGTAATGGCTAGGGACCTGATGATAACATGCTCTGCACAAGCCATAACCACATGGCGCTATTTACAAGCCATATTTACAAGAAACTCAACAAGTCACAAAAATGACATGCTATTCACAAGGCATATTTACAAGGAGCTATACTTAAGAAAATTCAACAAACTACTCACAAGTCTTAATCTCAAGTCGCTATTCACAAGCAACTACAAGCCATTCACAAGGCGTTACACACATGGATGTAACAAACTATTCACAAGTCTTAAGCACAAAGCGCAATTCACAAATAAACCAACTAGTTACTCACAAGGCACTTTCGCAGTCCAGAAGGGACTTGTCTAGATACAAGGAAATGAACTCTTCAGATGTTGTTGGCTTTAATTCTACATACTCTAAAGGGTACAGGTGGTGGCGTTCTCTACCTACTGGGTTTTTCTGAGGTGGTCACTTGAGCTAGTTTTTCTGACAGAACGGGATAAATACCAGTTAACAACGGCATTTCTTGGCTTGTTTAGTTCTCTCTGCTTTATTGAATTCATTCTTTGTTCTCCTATGTCACTCTTTGCGCCATAACTCAATGGCGTCTTTCTGAGAGGGTCTTGACTTCTTTTTCCAAATGGCGTTTAGCCCATGCTTATTATACATAAAATGACCAGGTGTGTCTCTAGGCCGGGTTTTAACTATCTATTCTAGTATACCTTTTCTGGTCCCTATCTGACGTAATCTTGAAAACAGAAACCAACACAATGGAAACACAATACACAAAAATAGACTGAAACAATCAACAATCATTCACACTAAACAATTTAAACACTGAAACAGATACAGATACAACCTAAACTGATACAGAGAGTTAAACATGTACTTGAAAAACAGTTTGTGCACTGAAAATACAGTACAACCATACCGGTCTCAGGAATGAGACACGTCTTTACCGGGCCCACCTTTTACCGTGGGCCCGTCTTGAAACTTGATACATTTCCCATAGTGGTACTCACCGGGAAAGCAGAACTTGAAACTTGAAGGCCTCGGAAACTTGACTTGACTACGCTTGCGCCTTGGAACAGGTGGACCTCTGGAGACCTCGGACCTTGCTCTCTCACGGGCTGGGCCTCTGGTTGAGACGACCCGCTTTCCTCACCGCCTCACATGGATGCCTGGTCGCAGTCCGTCCTCCTCCGTGGGCCTGAGGGAGCGGCAGGAAGACCTGCTGGTGCGCTTTGAAGTCCGTCACGGCTGTAGAAGGGGGCAAAGACTAGACCCACAACTCCGGCGAGTGGGGAAAGGGATATGTCCCGGTAAGGGCGCCAAATTATGTGGTAAATAAATAATTACCCTGGCTGAATTTCTAGTCATTAACAATTAGCATGCATCAAGTGAGAAGCAGAGTCCGTGGTATCTGAGTTAAAATGGGCTTTATTCCAATAACTCGAGTCAAAGGGAGAATATGTTCCATCACCACAGAGGTTCAGGAAGAGTCTTCTAACATTTAATAACAAAACATTATATTATATACATTTTACTCCTTGTACATAGGAGCAGGCGCAAGACAGAAAATGAGATAAGAACATGTGGGTGTGCATGAGGGTGTGTACTTTGATGAGTCATAGGTAGGTGATAGGTAGGTGTCATGGGTGGGTGGTACACAGAGGAGGAGTTTGCATGACCAGCTCGAACTGTGCCCTAATTGTGCAACTTTGAGCATGACGTGCAATTGACGTGTAACTGGGTGGAGGCTGACTTACAACCTAGTGGAGAGATCTCTTATGTCAAGGCGACCAGCACATCTAGTACAACTGATATCTAGAGTCAGGGGATGTATTATCTGAAGCAAGGGTTGTTCGTCACTAAAAGACAGAGAGGGCATATTTATTCGTTGCATGAGCTTTCTATGGGTGCAAGCACTGTGATTAACTTAAATGGAGACAGAATGGCTAGGCCTATCTCCCTCGGACGGGTTCTGTGTACTTTTCCTCAGATAACTGTTATTCATAATACTGTCTTGGCCTCTTGCTGGGCTTCTTGCGGCTGAGCTAGAAGTATGCGAGGTCAGAGGGACGTAACTGCAGCTTCAGTGTGTCAGGAGTCATGAAAACATTAATTCAGGGACTGGTGGTTCAATCTGAACCACAAAAAGGGTTCAGTACGATATTTATTAGAGGTGTACAATGCAAAATGCAAATACATGGGCCTTATGCTAACTTAACGTTTGGGAGACTTTGATGACTGGCATTTCTAATGCAGGACATGATTGCAGGGGCCTAGTGATTCAGGCCACTACGGGAAATATGCATGGGTGACATGCACATGACATGTAACATAGGGTATATGTAGAGGACATATTTGATCAGGCAAAATATCATTTTCCTCAGGCCTTAGAAAAAGCAGATTACCTAATAGCAATTCCTAAAGATTCACAATCACAATTAGGTAATCAGAAATTAGGTAATGCAAAACTATTCGCAATTATAGACCTTTAGTCCCATAGGAACAAATGGAGTACTATTACCTATTAGCCATTACCTAACTGTGATTGCGAATCTTTAGGAATCGCTATTAGGTAATCGCTATTTTCTTACATACCATTTTGAATTACTTAAATAGTAATTACCTAAAATTCACTATTTAAGGAATGCAAAATGGATTTTTGATTCATGTGGCCCATAGAGAGATATTTGCTTCTCCTTGTTGTCGAGCACTATTGTGTCTGCAGCTCATTCTCTTTACCACTACCAAAATAATGTGCGCTCCTTAAACAGAGCCATTGATTTAAAAACAATGACGCCTAGCTCCCTTTTGTGCCTGTGCATAAGCACAGAATGGGCAGGGTCAGATTTTATTTTCCATGTTTAATTTGTATGCTGATTCTTCCAGTGCCATAAATGTAAATCGGAATATTGGAGTGGTACTACTCATGATCCCAGAATACCTATGTGCTACTCAGAAGTGCCAATGCTCTTCCAATAAAACTGCTGCACCCTTCTTAGCAGTACGATTACTATTCATTCCATATTAAGGAAGGGCTTTTACTCAGTGCCTGGCAGTAACAACCTATTTAAAGCACAGATTGTCCCTTCAAACTGCTTTAGACTGTCATGTAAGTGCAATATGCACGGCGGCAGGAATAAAAAGCCTTCTTGTCTCGGTACAACAATCATCATTTTCTATAAGCCAATAACGAGAGGAGTTGGCACCCCTGCGGGCTCGAAATTGTGTAAGAGTGGCAGATAATCTAATTCTCTGATTACTTAATTTAGGTGTCCTTATGCCATCAGAAGAACAGAGGGTACCTGCACCTGAGTGGCTATCTGTTTCTTTCTCTTTTATTGTTCTTAGGCAAGCACTGCATTAGCACACATGATAACTGCTATATGAGTCATTTACGGATATAAGCAGTTTCTCACGGTACCCAGATAAGCTGAAAATCCATTTAACACCTCGATGCCAATATTTGAAAATCACTTAGCAAAGTATTATCACCAGCGATCTCAGATGAAAGAAAAATACTTTGATTCAGTAACCTTCTCAATGACTTAATACAGATTCATGAGATGTCAATTTACAACTTTTTGGTATTCACAAACTGCACTTTTGCAGTAATTTACACATTTATATTAAGATGTTTTTGGTAATGAAAACGAGTTTACAGTGGCTTTTCTCGACCAATCTTTCTAAGCCTGCTCAACAGAAGGAATTAGTCGGCAGTGTCAAGTATGAGCAGTGTGAGATCATCTATAGAACCATTCTGAGACCATGGCAAAAAAATGGCCTCAGAGTTATTTAGAAACTTTCTGTTTTCTAGATTCGAATATACTTGTTTAGGGACATGGGGGCTTCTTTATAATTTTATCAAGCAGCGCAGTGCAGCGCAGTGCACCGCCGCAAGTCACCTTGCTGCACTCTGTGCTAGCTAAAGGGCAGTCCCTAACTTGACATTGTACGGTGCATTCCTGCTTTTCTAGTGTTGGGGCACAATGTGCTACCTAGCGCCAACGCAAGTACTCTTGCCCCATGGTGCAAGGGTGCCTTTGTCGATAGCAGGGGCACCTTCCTGCACAAAAATAATCCCCATAGGCATTTATCTCTTTCTATGTGTGCTGTAGAATGCAGCACACATAGAAAGAGGTCAAAACGTGGAGAAATAAACATATTTCTCCTTGTTACACCTCACCTGGGGATGTGTAGCAGTTTTGGCACATTTCCAGGTGTACCACTTATGGTAAATCTGGGAATGCGTAAAAATCCATGGGTCTTGCGTGGGAACACCCACACACTACCAATGGAATGCCACCCTGGGGCAGAGTAACTCAGTGCAGCAATTTGCTCTGTATTGCTCTTGCTTTATCAGGGTAGCCTTGCGAGGCTTGATAAATTGTATCTAAAGGGTTGATCGCCTTTACAATTTTTGTGAGCAGAACAGCAACTCCTTCTTTTATGGATTGATGAACAATCCCTTTCATGAGGTACATGAGGTACCTGTTACATTGTTATACATTTTCCTTGTGTGCTTTTTTGGTCATTGTTTGTATGAACCGAATAAAGCTTCATGAAATGAAATGAATTAATATAACAAATAGACATCACGGGGATAAAGCAATGTAGCCATACATGCTCAGAGGATAAAGGGCACCATGCCTTCAGGAAGAGTTCTCAAGCAATCCTATGTGTAATGGTAGTGATTTTCCAAATAAAGAAAGTAAGTAACTCATCACAGAAGAACAGAGAAGTAGTCATCAGAGGAACACGACAGAAAGTACCTCTCAATTAATGTACTACTTTAATGATTTCTTTCTCTGTGTTCTCTGTAGATAGAATGCCCTTTTTGTTAAAACAATTATAAGCTTTCCTTAGGTCAGATTTGTATTTTTAACTTTCATATTCCTACCTATATGGCATGTTTGCTTTGCAGCTACTGTCATTGTAATTTTTCTTCCTAAAAACGTTGAACGTCCCAGTAGAAGGGGTTCATAAAAGTTCACAGGGTTAAAAAAAATCTACCAGATTGTGGTATACCCATTCTACAGTGTTAGAGTTTGTAGCATTCTGCCCAGCCTGGGTACTCGCCATTGACTATGCCACACAGCATAGTTATAAATGTTCTTATTCTTCACCGTGTAAGCAGGAACTTACTGTTCTAAACCTGCATTCACTTCATTACCCACCAACGTTTACGTCACATGTTTACAGTGTCTATCAGGAACCGAAAGAATTCCGTCATTCTTTATTCACACTACACTACATTTTCGCCTTTGTCAACTAAAAAAGTTACAACTTTTTACAATAAATGAATAAATCAACGAATGAATAAATGAATACATAAATAATTACAAGTACATATGCACTTATAACTCTTCAAAAAGCCTTCATGGCGCTTGGATCACATGTCCTGATTGGGTCATTAGGAACTGGAAGTTGGCAGTCCGAGTGTCAGTGATCTGCATAGGTGAGGTGGATAAATAGCAGTTGCAGAATCATTACATGTCTGTCTAGACCAATGCTCTATGGAGATGTCTGAAGTTAGAAGAATCTCACATAAGAGACTTCCTAGGACACTGGGCAGTCCCCAAGGGGCTAGTTTATGAGAATTGGTGCTTTGCTGCTGCGAGGTAGCGATGCCTCAGAAATATTTGTGCTGTGATACGACAGTTCCAAACGTCATGAATGTGCTGTATTTACGGTACGGTGCACCATATCCTAAGGTGCACAAAACAAAATATGCATCTGTGTCACAGATGCTGCAGAGAAATGTGATTATTGTTCATCCAAAGTGATGTTAAGCTGCTTTGTGGGTCATAAAGCAACACTTATGTTCCACAAATAAGCATTGCGCCACACTGGAGTGCATCATGCCTCAAAAACACCTTAAAAAGTGACGCTTTGAAAAAAAGGTTTTGCAAAACATCGCAAAGGAAAAATGAAGCAGGCAGCAGCAGTCAAGGCAGCAACCCCATCACCAAAAGGAAGAGTACTTTCAATGCGAAAGAGCAACACATTTTAATACCAATTGACAAAGCATGAGCATCAACCTTTTGTCACCTAAAAATTGCCATTAGGGAAGAAAGAACTCTTTTCTCAGTCCAATGTGGGGAAGATAAACAGTGTAGGGCAAACTAATAGTGCTGTGATAGAGGAGCAGGACAATCTACTGGGTGAGTGGCACCAAGGGACAATATGTGTAAAAATGTCATGCTGTGCAGTGCAGCAATCTACATTCCTGCACTGCATTGTACTGTATGCAAGGGAAAGGACAGGAATATCTTACTTGTCAATTCATACTTCACTGCAATTCATACAGCTAGTTACAAGTTGTACAATCTAGTCCACCTCCGTCAAGTATGTCCAGTCTATGTGTGATGTACAGCACCAATCCAGGTTCACCTTTGTATTCTGGTACCTTTAGTGAAGTGTAGACTATGAGTGACCAGAAATACAAGTCTCACAATACAAAGCCAAAATCCTGGACTGAAGCAGCACAACATGCATGGACACGTGGACTCTGACCAACCTGACTCTGACAATGTATGTCCCCTTGCACCATGTGAATAGTGTAGCACTGCGGCCGGAATGGGGAGCCATTGCATAGCAAGGAGTCGAGTAAAGATGTGTGTACTACAAGGTAGCCTGATTGATAGTCACGCACTGCTGTGTCAGATAGTGTCACACTTGTGTCGCAGCTGTGAAGGGAAGCTGTAGAAGAGGGCATTGGTGTACTACATCCTACATGTAATATAGACCAAGGTGGGGATGTAGCCAGTACCAGGGGATCCCTAAAAAGAAATGTCTGTCAATGCCACATATGTCAGAGCAGGAGGATGTAAAACAGGGAATAGCGAAGTGACAGGATGAGATCGGTTTCCACAATGATGAGCAGGTTTTTAGGATGGTGGGAGGGTGATGTGTATGGGCCTAGTTGTGTGGCCAACCAGGGTAGATACATGTAACTAGGCTAATATCACTACTAGCATGTGGGGTACAGCTCGAGCCATAGCTCTCATATGCAGACAGACATGTCAGTTAATTGCATATGGTAACTTATATCAGTGCTGTCGGTGTCACATAAGAGGCAATGTATAATCTGGGTGCCACCAGTGTCTGACCGTAAGTTTAGTCCCTGGGTCTAAAAGAGGATTGCCAGAGGAGCCATGTACAGGTACAAGTGATCAGAGCTAAGTTAAGCAATGTGTGATACTCTGCAGATAACCAACTCTTACAATGAAGAAATGGGGTGAGTGTCAGTGATAACTATTTTCCAAATTTGACTGGGCTTATCCCCCTGTGTGGTACACAGTGCCTACTGTTCTGAACTATGGATACAACTGTGTGTGTAATGAAATTACATGAGTATGCACAAATAACTAATTTATGGTAAGTTCATGCCCTTAACATTCCTGCAGGGTGGCAAGGTTTTCCGCTGTGTAGAGTTGTGTGAATGTGTGTTAAATATGAGTCCTTGGCTTCATGAATGAAGAATGTCCATGCAAAACAGCACAATAAGGCAGACTGGCATGATGGCCTGTGTGAATGGCAGACAGCAAGATCAAATCAAATACATGACCAAACCTACATCACTTTCGCAGGAGCTGTGGCCTGAGTCTTGGCTTGAGAGAATGCACACAGCCTGAACACTTGCTGCAATGTGCATAGTACTGATGTCAATAAGTGATACTCTGAACAGCATAGCCATCATGAAAATGAAAGCTAATTCCCAAGGCAGATATGGCCCTTACCTCAACTTACCCTCACAGGCAGGGCAGCAAGCTGTGTAACTGATACCAATGTGTGATATGACACAAAAAGTCACCCTTGCCACACAGTGGTTGTGCGAACAATGTAAAGCTATGGCCAACGGAAAGGCAACTACAGTGCAACTTGCCCACATTTCCTACAAATAACATGTCCTGCACATCAATGTTTAACTGAAAGTGAATGATAAAAAAGTATGAATGTCAGCCAAATTACTCATGTCAACATCTAGCACAGATCCCCATTAACATATTCCTATTACATTGCAGAAAGAGACATAACACCGTGTGATCACCTGCCTGTCCTGGATCATGCCGTCCTGGATCACTAACCTATTGGTGATGACATCCTGCCTCCATGGACGATGACACCTTACAACAACTCCTGGACTCCATTGCAACACCTTCTCCTGTCATGGCGGGGGATGGCAGCATCCCTGGGTCTCCATAGGAACAGCCTACCCCAGGACTTGACCCATTTGCCTGCCTAGCTCTGGACTCTGAAGACACCCAAGTTGTCTCTCAATGGCAAGCGGTAGGAGTCCAGCAGCTGGTAGATGAGTTGCGGGTAGGAATAGACACCTAGAGGGAATGTATAGGGGCCTCAGTCCCAATAAGGATACCTATGAGGCAGTCCTTTGCTCTAAAGAATGGAAACGTCCCTGGCTGACATTACTGGTGTCATGAGGTAGAGGCAAGGACAACAGCTCTGACAATGTGATACCAGTAAGATAGCCACCCAGCTGGGCGCCATCTGCGCCATCCTCCAATCAATGGACCACAAGCAGGACATCTATACTGCAACAATGGGTGCCTTCCACAGCGGCATTGTTGCCTTGTTGGGAAGCCATCAGGCCATGTCAGCGCTGTTCAGTCTTCCTTGCTGGCATCAGACAAATGCTGCCACAGACAGTGAAGCAACATCTTCTACCCCTGATGTGTATGTGCCTTAGATGCCTCCCACACAAACATCCCACCCACAGGGGAGGCATAACACACATCAGAGGAGGAGGATGCGGACATCACAATTTCTGGAGAAGAAGTGCCCAGTAACATTTGTCTGTGCCTCTTGGCCACTTTCCTATTCGACCTGTGTTCATCATCACACCACCTACCTTGTCACCTGGTACTGTCCCCTTTTTGTATGCCCACCTGTTTACCTGATCTAGCTGAGGACTGCTGATGAGGCCTACCTTCTCCAATGGCAATTTAGACTTCCTCCTCTCTGGAATTGTCCCCACATGACATCCATCTGGACTCTGTCTTGACATCCTTTAGCCTCGAACAATGTTGGAGTTGTTGCTGTAATAACTGAACATTTGTAAATGCCTATGTACAAACCTATCAATAAATGCTCTCCCATTAACCAGTGTGTTGTATGTCTGCTGCAGATAGGACTAACTAGACCATTTTGGATGTGTGTATACAAAAGCCACTTTTTAACATCTCACCAAAGTACCACTACAATCACTGTCACCTGCTCTGGTTGGAAATGCTGAAGCATCGTGTACATCCACTGCTTTGGCAATACTCTCAACTAACTATAGAATGTCATGGTGGACAATAATCATCAGTTTCTTGACTGGCACACAGTGAAAAGGTGTAACTAATCACACAAATGCCTACCTGCACATAATAGATGCTGTGAGGCATGTGAACCACTAACACAGTTTCACACATTCACATTTATCTTGCTCAGTAATCATGACAACATGATCAAGCACATATGACAGCCTCAATGATTAAATTTACGATATCCTATGAGTATTCTAATTTTGCATGCACTGTAAATATGGAAATACTCATGGACAGACTGATTCTGATTTAGCATCATACCTATGCTACTCCAGGCTGTAGAAGCTCAGTGCAACGCCTTGGACGTCAGAAAGAATGAAAGGCAGCTAATAAGTATTTTGGGTTGTGTCTCAAATAATTAATAGTATTGAAAGGCACACTGAGATATGCAGGGTAAATGTGTTCCTCTGTCCCTGAGAGCCCGCACATGCTTTGACTGTGAGTGTGACACATGACATCAATTTGCAATATAGACATACCACTAATTGGGAGCCAGAGCACAGACCCAGTAACAAAACTGCATATCCCTAGGGAAGGAGGAAACAAGAGACTGATGGTTTTCTAAGTTAGCATGTAGTTGCACAAAGTGACATGCAGGAATATCCATACTTAGAAATACTCAATGTCAAGGATTATTGAGGTTTTACAGGGAGGTGCGTGGCACATACATGAAGAGCAACCAGCTAACAACAGTACCTATGTGCAAAATGATGTAAGGGTGTGTTTCTTTCTTGGCAGTCAGCCATGTGTGTCCCAGCACAGCCCATATCCTATAATATGTTGTCACAAATACATCCAAATTAAACATGGTATATCTCTTTCACACACTGTGCTGCAGTGGCTAGGTATCTGTTTTGGGCTGTGTGTCAAATCACCCTAAAATAACCACTTACAATGCATTAAGATTGCCAAGCAGTCCTTAAATGACTCAAATGTGAAATATACTACCTGTTGACCATAGGCCTCTCACAAAATAAAATACACCTTTAGAGACTGCAGGGCAATAGCTGCCTCATGTACTCACCTTATATAGTCAATGTTACAAACTTGCAATGATGCAATAATTACGATGATGTGAAAGTATGAAAAGTTTTACTAAAGATATATCTATGTAAGAAAACTAAACCAACCTAAATAACTCTACATAACGTGAACACTACTTTATATTATCTAAATTTATCCTTAACTAACTACATCTATATATCTTAAAGTAACTATCCTGAATACTACCCAACACTAAGTTATCTTATCCTACAGTTACTTAAGACTAAGTACAATAGACATGTTAAACTTCAACCACCCCACTCCTCCTAACACACAGAGTGACCCAATACAAATATCAACTACATCTATACATAAAACAACTACAAATTTACCCTAAACAAAGAATGAACATTTGCCGTCCACCCGCTAAACCTGAATAAATTAGAAAAAGATATAAAAACATGTACTTGTAAAAATGGTAACAATATAAAACCTAACTAATCTAAACCTATTCTGTTAACTAACCAACCATAAACTTAACTATAAAAGTACTACATAATAAAAAAGCCTATACCATTTCAATAGTAAAAATGTCTATTCAAGTTGGAAGGGCTGCTCCATGGCCTCCTTCATGTTCGTCATCTGCTGACATAAGCTAGCCTGCTCCAGACAAATACCATCAAGTTTTTGGTTAATATTTCTCGTTTCCTTAGTAATTGTAAAGTGGAATACAGATTCCCCTCTTTTGGGCCTGCTGGCCCCTGTAGGTTTTTGCTGTGTGGCTGCAGGGGTAGCTGGTGGTATTGGTATTTGAGGTGCCTGTCACTCGCTTGGTCCTGCTCTGTTCTGGCTAGTACATTTTTTCAAAAAAAGTTACCTGGCCACCAATTTCAGTACTGCTAATTAACCCCTTCCATGCTCATGACGAGCTCAGCTCGTCATGCAGTACACTGCTCGTGTGCTCATGACGAGCTCAGCTCGTCATGAACAAAGGGAATCAATGAGTTCCAGCGCTGAGGGAGAATTGCTGTAGCATTGATGTGGTTAATACTGCAGATTCGAAATACAACGTAAACAATCATTGTACTTTACTTTCATATTTGTATTGATTCAACTTCATTTTAAACAACTATTCATCACTCTTGATGCATAGGAGGAATACACATTTCATTCAGTATATTGTGCGACTCAAAATTATATGAAAAACATTTTACAAAAACATATTAGAAAGTCAAAAACAAAGACAAAACACTGTTGTATTTGCATCAAATAATTACACCAGTCCAAAATTTCATCAATTGCCTGTCAAAAATCAAATTCTATGTGGCACTATGGCAGGCAGACTGCGGGGAAAATTATTTTTTATAAAAGTTCGCTCTCGGGGTATATTTCCATTATGACACCCTCACTAGAGTCCCATTCAATGTTGGTCCCTCGCAGACGATTAAAGACGTGCCGACGCGTTTCCAATCCCCTTCTGCATTGGGGGATTATAATCGGGGCTTTAGACCACGGTGTAATACAAGGGTACCTTATAGCTTTTGATGGGGTTCTTTTGATGGTCCACGTTCTGTCCTGGAGTCTTCGTACATCTATTTCAATGACTCCTCACTTGTGTTCGTGTTTCCAGACACAGTCAACTTAGGACATTTTGAATTCACCTTGTGTGAAAGGTTCCTCTTCTACCAGATGAATTGCATCCTCATCTAAATTTTGGGCAGCATCATTACTTTGCAGCTGTGTTCTTCTGGCATAGATTCAGTATTCTTCCACCTTGATTCGGAAAGTGGCATCTCTCACCAAACATGCATGTTCATCTCTCACCAAACATGCATGTTTGGTGAGAGATGCCACTTTCCGAATCAAGGTGGAAGAATACTGAATCTATGCCCGAAGAACACAGTTGCAAAGAAATGATGCTGCCCCAAATTTAGATGAGGATGCAATTCATCTGGTAGAAGAGGAACCTTTCACACAAGGTGAATTCAAAACGTCCTAAGTTGACTGTGTCTGGAAACATGAACACAAGTGGGGAGTCATTGAAATAGATGTACGAAGACTCCAGGACAGAACGTGGACCATCAAAACAACCCCATCAAAAGCTATAAGGTACCCTTGGATTACACCGTGGTCTAAAGCCCTGATGATAATCCCCCAATGCAGAAGGGGATTGGAAACACGTTGGCACGTCTTTAATCATCTGCGAGGGACCAACATTGAATGGGACTCTAGTGAGGGTGTCATAATTGAAATATACCCCGAGAGCGAACTTTTATAAAAAATAATTTTCCCCCCAGTCTGCCTGTCATAGTGCCACATAGAATTTGAATTTTGACAGGCAATTGTTGAAATGTTGGACTGGTGTAATTAATTGATGCAAATACAACAGTGTTTTGTCTTTGTTTTCGACTTTCTAATATGTTTTTGTAAAATGTTTTTCATATAATTTTGAGTCGCACAATATACTGAATGAAATGTTTATTCCTGCTATGCATCAAGAGTGATGAATAGTTGTTTAAAATGAAGTTGAATCAATACAAATATGAAAGTAAAGTACAATGATTGTTTGCGTTGTATTTCGAATCTGCAGAATTAATTAGCAGTACTGAAATTGGTGGCCAGGTAACTTCTTTTGAAAAAATTTATTAGACGTCCTGCCAGGCTCCCAGAACGGACAAAACCCCGTTGGTTTAAACTGTTATGGCTAGTGGCAGACGTTGCAATTGCAGGTGTGGTCGGCAGTGAGCTTTTGAGGACCCTGCTGCCTTTGCATGATCATCCAGAGTGTGCATCTTCCTATATGCCTTTGAGACATTCTTGTTGTGGTGGTAGCAGTTGCGTCGCATTTCAAATGTTTTTTTAGCTTCAGCTGTCATGTTGTCTAGGGTGTAAATGGAAAATTTAGTTAGCGAAATGCAGTACATGTGGAAGAGGAGTGGTGCAGCGGCCAGGGTACCTGACCTCAGAACACAGGAGCTTACGGTTCGATACCCGGCACCGGAAGCTGGTGATCTCAGCACCATGTGAGTCTGGGCAATAGCTCGCTTAATCTTCCAGACGGCCTCCAGCACCTTGATGCCTTAGGTCAATTGTTCGTGCTTTACAAATACTGGATTTACATGGACCTGAATTCTATGAGAAATAGTCTGACATTGTAACACACTCATAAGTCCCTGACCAGACCAATACCAGCAATAAAGACGGTTATGTGTATAACATATTGTCACTACATTGACATCCTCAACTTGAGGCAGGAAAAGTGGTGAGTCAGGTGCCATCTGGGTGGGTGCACAAAATGAACAGTAGTCACAATGAAAAAAATACCATATAATACAGGACAAACATTCACACTCATGATGATGTCCATATCTAAAATTTAACACATAGGCTTGTATTGCCTAACTTGAGATTTAGAGTTGCGTCACAGAAATGTGCTGATCATTGATCATCAACAGAAGTGTAAATGTGTATTATGATACAGTTCAGGCAGTGTGGATTAGCTTCTCATACCCATCTGGAGTATCACAAGGATGCACACATTGCTGCCTTCACTTACTCTATGCCAGATAGTTATTAAATGCACAGGGGGTTGTCATGTACCTCATGTAGACCATAATTGGGGAATATTGCTAACATTTACCCTAAGGCAATTTTACAGAAATGTAGCAATTATCACCTGCTTCAAACTTGTAGGAAAAATCATGAGGAGTCCTACTTAAACATGCTTATGTACCACATAATCCCAAGGAAGCTTTTGAATGCAAACATTATAAATTGTACATGGCATCTCAGTAGTGTGTGTATGCTTGTCGGACTACTCATCTGGCCAAAACAAATCTTTTTGTAGATGATGTTATTTACACTATGTTATGTTATATTAATTTCTAGAGTACACGTATACCCGGAGATGTCTTGGTGATAGCTTGTATTGAAACCTATACCTCATGATCTCCGGACTTAGAAAAGAAATGTTTTAGGAGAGTTCCTAATAAGGAGTAGATTGTTCATTGTTTTTAGGTGAAGAGGTAAGACATTCCAGACTTTGGAAGAGATTCTCACAAAACTTCTTCCTCACCAGGAGGCAAGTTTGAATATTGAGACCAGGACATTTTTGGCTACAGAGGAGCTAAAGTTGGATTGGCCGTGGCTTGGCTGGCTGGAAGATGGCCACACTGTCAGTGGGCTCTGCCGGCAAGCACAACATCTGCTATCTTCCTGCAGACAACGGCTCCCTCAACAACCACAACTGGTGTCCCCTGCCTTCTCCTCACCTGTGGCATCGCGCAGAGTGGTTTCTGTCTTCAATCGCAGTTGGGGTGCTGATTGTCGCTGGGGCCGGGCCTACACCTAGCGGGCCTGCGGGAACCCAGCTGCACTGTTCTTGCCGCTGGTGGGGCTCCCTGGGACAGAGTGCTTTCGCGGGGACATTGAAGGCGCTTGCTGTATCAAGGGGAGTGCACTTGCCGCCTGTGATCTTCGAGGCGGGTTGGGGGCATTGGCGTAGGGCTGCCCGGCTCGGGCCTTGAGGCGTGGGCACCATTTCCTAACCCCGCTCTCTACTAGCGCTGCCTCGGTCTGCACCCGGCGGCCAGGACCGGTGGCCCGAACTCTACGCCCCCACTCTTCCTCGTGGCAGCTGACCGGGGCTGGTGTGCGCTCCCCGTTACCCAGCCTGCTCCAGCTGGCTGCGGTTTCTCCTGGCACACAGAAAATCCAGGGCTTGACTCGGCTGAGGCATCTGTCTCTTCTTCAAGTCTTGCCTGCACCACACGTCAGTCCTGCTCCCCTGCTGGCTCACTGTTTACAGAAGTCTGTAGTGACAGCCAAACCCTCAACAGTGCAGCACGGACTTCAAGCTAATTTCCTTCATTGCTTTACACATGGGCTGTGTGCACCGGCGATTGCCCCTTCCCCCTCTGCTGTGTATGCTGCTGACACCCGAGGCAAGGAGCTCTCGCCCTCCTTTATCTTGACCCTGGGAGGTCTGGATCGCCACTGATATTAGCGGTAGTGGGCCCTGCTTCTCCACCACTGTCGGCTGGTCTGCCTCTTCGCCACTTTCCTCCACGTATCAGTGCAGTAGCTGACCCACCATAAATACATCTTTAGATTCTGTACCACAATACACCTGCGGCAGAGCTGCATCTGGGTTAGCGGTCTGGCAATAGCGACACTCCACCGTGGACTCCCCAGTTGGAGGTTCTCATATTTGGCGTTGAATGGTGCATGCCTTAACGGGGCCCCCTTGGGCTGAACGTCTGTGCCACTGCTTCAGTATCCCGCCGGCCCTTTCATTCTTCGCTCCGCTTTCTGTCTACATTTTAACCACCTTCTCTAATTATTGTTCGCTCTGAGGCCTCCGGAACGGTGTCTCCCCCGGTGCTCTCTTCCACCTAGGCGCCCTAGGAGCCTGCTGCTGGGCACAATTGCAGGTGTCTTTGTGCCTCTCCCTGGTGTCAAGTCTGCTTGTTTGGGGCACGCTGTAGCACCCCCATTTCTTGGAGGAGCCTGCTTCGAAACTCTGTCGCAATGGAAATGTCCGATCCAAAACAGCCCAAAATTATGTTCGATCCATGCAGGTCAACTCACCAGGACGGTGCCAGTTCGGACAGTGGTGTTCTTGATGCCACCATGGAATCGCCTCCAACTCGCGACGATGACCTAAAAACGATTATGTTAGATATTAAGTCAACGGTAACGGGAAAAGCGACTCAGTTGGATCAACTCTCTGCCCGACTTGACTCAGTGAAGGCACGCGTTGACTCCCATGATAATCGCCTCCTCCATGTTGAGTCCAGGGTGTCGGACGCCGAGAATGCGGCAACTCAGGACCACCAGAAATTACTACAGATGGAAAAAATCCTTGCTTTGATCCGGGAGAAACATGAGGACTTGGAGGCGCACTCATGTCGGAGTAACCTCCGCATAATTGATGTCCCAGAATCCACCAACATAGCTCGCATGGAGGACTACGTGGAGCAACTGATCAGGGAACTCTTCAGCGATGCACTCTCCACAGTCTTCATTGTCGAACGAGCACACCGCTCCCTTGGTCCATGTCCCGGACTACCTCCACGTCCTATCATTGCAAAAATTCCAAACTTCCGAGATCAGGACGCTATTCTTCGTGTGGCGCGGGACATGGGCAAAATCAATCATCAACGAAACTCACTCTCGTTTTTTCCGGAGTATACTCTGACTGTACAGGCTGCTAGACGTGAATTCCTCCCCGCAAAGCGAATTCTGCAAAAACATGAGGTATCCTACTCTTTGGCGTACCCAGCAGAACTGAGAGTTCGACAGGGCGCTAAAACACTGGTATTCCCTGATCCCAGGGAGGCTCTTGCATTTGCAAAGAAACTCGACAAATCGTCATGCTCCTCACCATCCAGCTCTCAGCCAGCTGAAGCTGATTGCCTGAGTGACTATGATGGACTGGTTGTAATGCTTGGGGCCACGACTTCCTGAACGTTGTCTGAAGTTCCCGATGCTTGGCCACCTGCTCTATTGCAGGGGTGTCCGCTGAGCCCTGCCATGCCCTACCGGGATAATTCCCAATCTTCAAACGGTTTCCCCTCCTCCAAGTTGTGGATTCCTGGAGTGGGATGGGGAGGTCTCTCAGCCTGATTGGGGGGGTTGGAGTGGGTGTGGAGGGTTTTCTGGGGTCCATTTTGGGGGTGGGGGTGGGGGTGGGTGTCAGGTATTGTGTCATCTTGTTGCTACTGTTGGTCTTGATGGGGTGGGAAAGCTGGGTTGAGGACGCAACATTGACATGCTTCTAGGGTTGGTTTTTGTTCTGTGCTCAAAAGGGGGTACATTGGGTGGGGGGTTATTGGTTGTTAAATTTCGATTGCTCCATGCTGGTTCTTTTAGGTCGGACTGCATTTTTGCACTGTGCTCCTTGTCCTTTTCTGCAGCTATGAAATGTATGACATTCTCCCCTTTATACACTGAATGGCTTCTCCCCCCAACCTCATGTACTGTCTGCACACTGGGCCTCTGCGAATGTGGAGCCTCCTCTGCTGCTCAATCTGCCCATGCGCTCGGCCCCCATCTGTTGCATGTCATCTGTGGGGGGCGGTTTCCTGGCTCCTCTTCCTGGGGTGATACTGTACTGCTGCACGCCCTCAGTGGTCTTTCCAAGTCGCACTATGCCACATTCCACCTAGGTATAAAACAACATGACTGATACCGTATTTCGGACCTGGAATATTCGTGGTCTTAACAATCATCGCAAGGCCAGGATCATTCATTCTCACTTGCAGCGACACAGGGTGGACGTATGTCTCTTGCAGGAGGCGCACCTATTGCAGGGTTCTGCCTCCAGACTACAATTGCGCCACTAGGGGAGGCGCACTCCTCTTTTTATTCCTCTTATGCAAGGGGGTCTCAATACTGATACGTAGGGGTCTCCCCTGGCGTACTACTCAGGCGCTCACAGATCCCAACGGTTTATATGTTATTTTGCATGGCTCCCTGCTATCTCAGCCAGTGACGGTCGCTGCGGTATACAGTCCTAATTCAGACGATCCCGACTGCTTCTATCATGTATGGCATCTTATGTCATCCTTTGGCACGGCGGCGATTCTTTGGGGGGGAGATTTTAATGTTACACTTTCAGCTGCACTAACACACTCTGGTCCCCGCTCTTTACATCCACGCGCCACCGCATCTCTTCAGTCCATACTCACCGACAATTCGCTTTTCAATGCCTGGCGTCATTTGTGGCCTGCTGCTCGGGAGGGCACTTGCGTCACCGGGGCTTGGGGTTGCTGGTCACGTATTGATCTATGGCTTGCCTCCCCAGACGTCATCACTTGGCTCACTTCTGCTGCACATAAAGCACACAGCTTTTCGGACCACGCACCAGTCCAAATTTGACTTCGCCTCCCTGCTTCCCCACAGTGAGCATTCACATGGCGGCTCCCTCCAAACGTACACCGTGACACAGTATTCTGCAATGAAATTCCAACAGCAATCGTCAATTATTTTGAGGTGAATGTATTTCAAAACAGGCCGGTGACCTCCGTTCCATTCGTACCGCTCTGGCTAAATTGGAAACTGAGATTACGGCTTTGGATGCTTCACAGGCGGCACACCCCATTCTTAAGAACCTGGCGCTCTTGAGGCAAAATCACACTGACTTTTCTGAGGAGGCTGAGAGAGAACTCGCCTTTTGGGGCAGAGAGGCCCGAGCTCGTCGTTTCGGGGAGGGCGATCGTACTGGAAGGACCGTGGCCAACCTCTTACGCCCTCCGCATGCTATGTCGTATATTACAGTCCTATGTGATGGAGGCCCCACCAGAACCACCTCTCCAGCAGACATCAATAGCCGTTTCATTGATTTCTACTCACAGCGGTATACTGCTGGCATCCCCCCTCTCGCGAGGACTTCGAACAATACTTTGAGGCTATTGCACTGATATGGCTGGAAGATCATCACCCGAAATGTCTGGATGAGCCCTTTACTAGGGAGGAAATACTCTCCACCATCAGCAGTTTGCCTGGGGACAAGGCTCCAGGACTGGATGGCCTTCCTGCCCCTTTTATAAAACGTATGCATGGGTGTTAGAACCGCATCTGGCGGCTATGTACAATGATTCCTTTGATAACGGCTTATTCCCTCAGTCCCTCCGGGAGGCAATGACAACGTTGTTACTTAAGCCCAATAAGCCAGCCGACTGTCACGGTTCCTATCGCCCCCTTTCTCTTTTACACACTGACAACAAAATCTTCGCTAAATTAATCGCCTCTTGTCTACTTCTTCTTATGCCCTGCATTTCCTTCCCCGACCAGTCTGGTTTTATTCCAGGACGGGCCACCTCGCATAATCTCCGGACCATATTCTCTGTCCTTCACAAGATAAACCTCAGTCTACCCGCATTTGCCACCCTTCTGGACGTCACTAAGGCATTTGATACGCTTGAATGGCCCTTTCTATTCTTTCTCCTACCTCGCACTGGCTGCAGCACCATGTTCATACGAAAGGTATCTCTTCTATACACCCGCCCTTCGGCCCATCTCCGGATTGATGGGCAAATAACAGAGCCCATATGTGCTGGACATGGCACTCGGCAGGGATGCCCTCTGTCACCTATTTTCTTTGCCATTGCGATGGAGCCCCTCTCTGCCAGACTCCGGCAACATCACACCCACAGGGGTATAGGGTTCTCGGCCCGCTCTCTCCTGGTTTCTACATACGCTGACGATATTACTCTGTATGTTCGCCACCCCCAGGACAATCTTAGTCCTCTTGTACGTGAGATAATTTGTTTTGGTGGACTGTCGGGCATTCAGGTAGACTGGAGTAAGTCTGTGTTATTCCCTCTTATGGATGCCACCATGCCATTCACGCTGGACTTCCCTTTTACATGGGCCAATGGCCCCACCCGGTACCTGGGTATCTGGTTGAGTAGATGATCTCTGGAGGTCTAACTTCGGGTGTGCGTTGGATTGGCTGGAATCCAAAATCCAAAATTGGAGTCGGCTTCCGTTGTCTCTGGCTGGCCGCATCGCCATTGCTTAGATGGTGGAGTTGCTGAAATTCCTCTACTTTTTTCTGAACATTCCGATCCTCCTTACTGCTCATTTCTTTCATAAACTCCGTTCCTTGATCATTTCCTTAGTCTGGGCGGGCAAACAACCCAGAGTAGCGTATGACATCCTCACTCTTCCTATGTCGGCAGGGGACATGGGAGTTCCTAATTTCAAGCTTTACGCTCTATGTGCTCACGCCAGTTTTCTGCATTTTGGATTCAACCCTCCTTAACAACCACACGTGGCTGTGGAGACTGATATTGCATTCCCCTGGCCGCTGACCACTGCCCTTTTTGCCACAGCGTGTCGTCCGCGGGCAGAGGTGGACACCATAGAGACATTGCGGTGGGCCTGGTCCGGCCTGCGCCGTATCTCCAACCTTCCTGTGTTGTTGGAAAATGCAAAGCAGATCGTGCGTCATCCTGCCTTTCCCCCTCTCCAGCCTTCCGGCATGTCGAAACATGCATCACCTCTGGGCCTGTTGACATTGGCAGATTGGTACTCCGGCAACACATTCTACTCTCTTCCTACCTCTTCTGGTCCGCTGGACACTCTACTGTTTTATCAGTTACGTGCTATATGCCGCGTGATTCATCCTACGTTCCCCCAGCCTCCGCCCACAATGCCAGCCCTGGATTTCATATACACATCCTCGACAACACACAAAATAGTAACTAAACTATATGCTCTCACGTTGGCATTCACTTCCATCTCTACCGATCAGGCGCACATTGCGTGGGGCGTAGACCTGGGCATGGACATCGCCCAGGCAAACTGGCTGTACTGCTGCAATCAGACGAAGAAACTGTCACCAAATTACCGGCTTTGCCTCATTCATTTTAAGTATCTACATTGGCTATACCGCACTCCTGCCCAGCTTCACAAACTTAGTCTCATGCCTAGTGAGTGTTACGTGTGCTGCACTTCGCCTGCTGGGGATTTTGCCCCTTTAGCTTGGATATGCCCCAGGGTGTCAGACTTTTGGTGGGAGGTGTGCGCTGCTATCTCCGAGATAACCTCCGCGATGGTACAGCCCGACCCACCCCTCTGTCTGCAGGGCTTTATAAAGTTTTGCCCGGATGCTTACCTGCCGCTTGATCGCAATGCTTCTTGTGTTGCTTAGGAATAGGGTGGCCATGTGCTGGGGTCGTAGGACTGCATCTAAATTTGCCCATTGGCTAGAAGATGCCTCTAGGTGCTAGACCTTGCTTTCCGAATTCTGGGACTTGATGCCTGCGAGGTCTCGCCCAGTAGACATATGGGGGCCCTTGGTGATGTACCTCCATTCCCGAGATCGCTTGAGCCATTCTGCCTCTCCTGCGATCCCCGCCGGCTCCCTGCCCGCGGCGGCCACCGGTGCTGGTCAATAATAGCCTCCTATATTCCGCAGTCCCCCCCGTTTGATAAACTCGCCATTCGTATAGCTGTGGTGTCCACACCTCCTCCAGTGTGACGATACTCATGTTAACTCTACTGTCATTACAATAGCACTTGGTCTGTCGTTATCGTATTTGTGAAATGTCTTTGCATGTTTGACAATGGACTTGGAACTTACAGTGAATGCCGATCTGATCTGATATAAAATGTACTCTGACTGTCAACTTGTCAATAAAGGTTTTGAAAATCAAAAAAAAAAAACAGAGGAGCTAAATTTCTAGGTGGTAAATACCATTTGAATTTCTTTTTCAGGAAGTCTGGCCTTGTCCCCTGTAATGTTTTGAAAGTGATGCAAAACACCTTAAAAATTACTCTTTGTCTGACTGGCAGACAGTATAACTGTTTAAGTGCAGACGAGACTGGTTGGACTTTGGGGATTCCTAGCAACAGTCATGCTGCAGCGTTCTGTAGAATTTGTAATTTGTCCATGTGTTGCAGTTGCATGTTGGTATAGAGGGCATTAAAGTAGTCAATATTAGAGAGTACCATAGGTGTGAAAAGTGTTTTCTGAAGATCAGAAGGAATAAAGGGCAAGATTTTCTTTAAGGTCCTCAACGTGTATAAGGAGGATGATGTAATCGCATTAACCTGAGGACCAAAAGTTAGTTTGCTATCCACCAATACTCCCAGGTTATGAACTTTCCTTACGGGGTGGGGAGGGAACCCAGTTCCTGCAGCCACCAAGAAGAGGACCATTGGGATGTTGAATTTTTCCAAACAGGAAGACCTCAGGTTTTTCCAGAGTTAAGCTTGGGGTAGTTATTTGCCTTCCACTCACTGTCTGCCCGAATGCTGTCATGGAATCTCATGCCAGTGTTCTGCTCACTCTTAATCAAGGAAACCAGAATCACAAAGTTGCGGCATAGGAATATAGGGTCAAGTAGAGCTCCTGTCATGCTCCATGGCTAAGCTTGTTTCCGGTGGAGGAGGTAGCGGGATGGTGGTGGCTGTGTAGCTCTGTGCTCTACGGGCGGTGTTGATTGCGCTGAGCGTGCAGTGTTGCATTCTTGCACCAGAGAAACCATAAAGAGATGAGGTGAGGCCAAGCGGGAGCAAGGAAACACAGAAAAAAACTGCTCACTTTTACTCAAGTAAACCAAAATCTCAGTGTCATCTGCATAGGAGGTGAGTGAAAACCCAAATGATCTGATTAGATTGTCATGTCACTTAGGTTAGTACCATCATGTATATACTGATTACACACACTACCTCCCATCCACACGACAGAACAGTCTTACAAAGGTGACCTTTTACTCAGTAGCTGATGACTTCTGTCTTTCCGACAGCAGACTCTTGGTACCATATCTCAATCCCTGTACCTGACGTACACAAAACATGTCTCCAGTCACAGTAAATATATTCTGTACAAGGGTCACCACTTTTTTCATTCATGGCCAACATACAGCTGCATATGCTCATGTTTGTTTAGAAAAGACTTAACAGGGAATTAGTGAATGTTTTCAAAACATATCAATTCCAGAAAAACCCCGGAGTGACCACTTTAGTATAAACAGACTCACTCCCCCTTACCAAGGCAGAGGAAGAATTCTTTCCAGGCTGGACTGAGAATCTGCAGGCTTATCAGTCGACGGGCAGAGATCTGACATCACTTGCAGGGTGCCATCCTCGGCGCAGAGACGGAGTCCTTCATTCAGAACCATCAGGTGAGGGGTTAGCACTTCCCGGGGAATTCTTGGCTCTATTAGGTTCCATTGGGACATATCCTAGCACCTACACATACATGCTTCACCTACACCTCCAGGCTAGGCACGTTAGGTAGGATACGCATTATAGGGGTACGCCAATGCTACTGTTTTATATAATATTATTTTATTCATCTTAATAGCACTATGGTAGAAATATATCTGCTATTCACGATATTGGTACTAGCGATCACATTTGCCGGCATCTGTCTTTTGATTGTCACAGCTAATATGTTTCATACTAAACTGACGTTTGACCAATAACTACTTATTCAAACCATTCCAATCATCATGCTATGTATTCTGAGACAAGCAAACTCGAGTGACTGAATAAAAGATATGTATTGTTTCCACGATACCTGAGGAATTGGGGTTGTCATGTTCAGTGGTTGCCAGAAACTATCTACCACACTGTATAGTACAGAGGGGTGATAGTGGCACTGAAGAGGTAGCAGGTCTAACAGCTGACTCATCCTGTGGGGATGTCCAGAGTCTGTCTGAACACCAAGCCCTCAGTTTAGGTCATCCAAAACGCGCAGGTCCTGGGGGGTCCTAGGAACTACACGACATGGCACCACCAACATTGGTTCAGTTCTTACATTAACAGTAAAATCTGAGTAGTTCAGTCGTGCTTTTTCTCAAACAATCCTACTCACATTTTTCAGAGACATCTGAAGTGGGAAGGTTAAGCCGCCTCAGCTGAGCAGGCGCATCCTGTGTATTGGCAGAAGGTTTTAGACAAGCATGTAAGAACAGAAAAAGTCCCTATCGCGCAAAACACAATCTCTTAAAGATTTACTTTCTTCTTTCAAAATGACTGACCCCGTAAATAGCGGTGGAGGCGATGAAGGAGCCAAATTTACACATCCCCTTTTCATTTCAGAAAACTGCTGACAGACAGTAACTCTGAATTATTAGAACATGGGTTCCCTGCAACAGATGGCCATGTTACCTTTCTGACTGAGGCACACGAGGTGTTTGGATCAGAGGTATTCTATTCCTGGGCAAAATCCCCACCTGCAGATCCTCAGACACACATATTCCATGAATACATTGAAGTAAATCCACTGGAAGAATACATCCCACATGAGGACACTGAGTTTCAGTTAACTTACCAGCAACATAAAAACTGGTTTAAAGGCACCTTAAAACACACAATTTCAGTCGTAAGACTAGGTCTGCTCAGCATAGGAGGAGCGATGTGTCCGGTCAAAGAATCAGTCAGGCTATACATACATATTGTCCAGTTTGTAATGCAAACATGCACATTACCACCTACGAGAGCTGCTCCATCTGGAATTGTCCAGACCCAGCCTACACCAATAATCAGTCCACAAGCACTGAAAGCAATAACGGTTATGTTCCCATCAAGAAGGAATCAAGTACCTTTCTGGATTGCTAAAAAAATAGCACAATTGGAAGCAGTTTTTCCTCGTATGAGTCTGCAAGAAAAACACAGAATGTTAACAATTTTCTTCCCAATGGGAATGGTTCCCTTAATTGAGGATTGTACCACATGAGGAACAATCTTTGCTGCAGTATATATTACAATACACAGTACCCCAACCATATCAGTTATTCCTGAAGTATTAACACATATATAGAACGAGTACGGAGCAGGACCTGCCCTAGACCTGGGGATGAAACTAATAGGCAATTTTGATCAAGTTTTGGCAATTAAGCTGAACAAAATAAAGGGGCACACAGCAGCGGTGGCTATACGACAACGCCTAAGGAAAACAACTCCTGCAAATCAGGAGCTGACATTACCAAATTTATCGACAACGTCTATGCTTCATTAGGCAGAGATAGTTTGTGAGCCAAACTCAGGAAACCACTAGTGGTAAGTAGTTCTGAAAAAGAAAACTCAAAGCATGCACCCACTTCTTCTAAAAAGAAGTGGGATAATAATCAAACTAAAAAGAAGAATAACAGAAACACTTCACGCTCAAGGGGTGGGTCTCCCTAATGGAAGTCCTCTAAAAAGAGGTACAACCTTGGGAATCATGATAACATTAGGAAACATGACAGGTATCAGGATATTGATACACGTTCTTTTCGTTCTTTTCAGGGTACATCAAAAAGCTCAGCGAGGCAAGGACAGTTAGAACAAAAAATTGAAGATCGACCAAAGGGAAAAAGGGAAAAATGGGGACACATCGCACTTCAGATTTCATTTTCAAACAGGAAGAGAAACCTAAAAGAAAGACTCAGTTTGAAAAGAAGAACTTAGCTGGCTTAAAAATTAGAAATGCCCAGGTTACTGAGGACTGAGCTTCTAAAAGGGGAATGGGCTCTGAGGATGCTAGACATGGTGTCAGAAGTAACAATAGCTTGCCAGAACCTGATGGAATTTATGGTGACAGCAGTATTGAATTAACCCAACAGATCTCCCGCCGCTGCTGGAGCAAATTCCCCGAAGACCAGTTAACCACCACCCTCACCCGGAGCCCACCCACCGACCCCACTGACCCGGACACAGCCGCTAGCATCCTCAGACACTGGATCTACGGCTACGCCAACACCCTCTCCCCGGTCTAGAACCCCTCCAACAGACGCACCAAAGGAATGCTTGGTGGTTCACCGCGGACCTCCAGAACTCCAAACAGAACTGCTGAAAATTGGAGAAGAAATGGCGCCACGATCAGACAGCGGAGAACAAAGCAACCCACAAGAACGCCATGCGTGAACACCATCACCTCATCAGATCCGCCAAAAAGACTTCCTTCAAGGACCGCCTCGGCAACAACACACACAACAGCAAAGAGCTCTTCAACATTGTGAAGGAACTCTCTAACCCCAGCTCCAACACCAACGACATCCCACCATCGCAAGACCTGTGCAACTCCCTTGCCACCTTCTTCCACCGCAAAATCACAGACATCCACAACAGCTTTGACAACCAGACCCCGCAGCAGCCAATGACACCTCGGACCCCACAGCCACCACCCACAGCGACCCCCTGCTCAGATGGGCTAACATCAACAACGACAACACCATCAAAATCATGACACCATCCACTCCGGCTCCCCGTCAGACCCATATCCTCACCACATCTTCAACAAAGCCAGCACCACCATCACACCCCACCTTTGCAAAGCCATCAACATCTCCTTTGAAACCGCAACCTTCCCAGAGAGCTGGAAGCACTCCAGAATCAACGCCTTGCTCAAGAAACCCAAGGCAGACCTGAGGGACCTCAAAAACTTACGGCCCATATCACTGCTCCCATTCCCGGCGAAGGTCATCCAGAAGACCATCAGCAAACAGCTGACCCACTACCTCGAGGAGAACAACATCCAGGACCCATCCCAGTCCAGGTTCAGCAGCAACTACAGCACCGAAACGGCCCTCATCACTGCGACTTATGACATCAGGGCCCTGCTGGACAACGGCGAGACAGCGGCCCTCATCCTCCTGGATCTCTCCTCCGCTTTTGACACGGTCTGCCATCGCACCCTACGCACTCGCCTCCACGAAGCAGGAATCTGCAGCAAAGCACTGGACTGGACTACCTTCTTCTCCAACAGAACACAGAGCGTCCGCCTCCCCCCTTCCGATCCGAAGCCTCCAAGATCATCTGTGGCGTACCCCAAAGATCTATCAGCCCAACCCTGTTAAACATCTACATGGCCCCGCTCACCCGCATCACCAGACTGCACGACCTCAAAATCATCTCCTATGCCGACGACACACAGCTTATCTTCTCTCTCAACAAAGACCCTCGCACTGCCAAAACCAACTTCCACGAAGGAATGAACGCCGTTGCTGAATGGATGAAGAACAGTCATCTGAAACTGAACTCGACAAGACGTAGGTCCTCATCCTCGGCTCTACCCCCTGAGCTGAGGACAACTCCTGGTGGCCGACTGCCCACCAACCACGCACGCAAACTGGGATTTGTCCTCGACTCAACACTCTCTGTGACCAAGCAAGTAAACGCCATCTCATCCTCCTGTTTCAACACCCTACGTTTGCTCTGAAATATCTACAGGTGGATCCTCACTGTGACAAGAACAGTCACCCAGGCCCTCGTCAGCAGCAGGCTGGACTACAGAAACACCCTTTACGCAGGAACCCCAGCCAAACTGCTGAAACAACTGCAACGCATACAGAACACCTCCGCATGTCTGATCCTTGACATCCCTCGCCATAGCCACATCACATCCCACCTGAGAGACCTGCACTGGCTTCCCGTCAACAAGAGGATCACATTCAAGCTCCTCATCCACGCACACAAGACACTCCACAACACTGAACCAACATACCTCAACAGACGACTAACCTTCTATACCCCAAATTGCCTGCTCCGCTGCGCCGACCTCGCCCACGCCACCGTCCCCTGCATCTGAAGTACGACCACCGGCAGCAGATCGTTCTCCTACCTCGCCACCAAGTCCTAGAATGCCCTCCCCATCCTCCTAGGGCAGACCTAAGACCTTCTGACCTTCAGGAGGCTACTCAAGACCTGGCTGTACGAACAGTAGCACCACCCCCCCACAGCAGCTTGAGACCCTTACGGGTGAGTAGCGCTCTCTATAAATGCCTTGATTGATTGATTGATTGATTGTGTGCGATTCATTCTACTGTGTGCAATCCTACAATGAATATCTTCACTACTGGGGCTAGAATGGATTTAGAGACGCCAAGGTTGGCACGATAAAACACAAATTGGTATGGGAACAAGTGGCAAAGCTGAAAGCAGGCCTGCCACGGGCTCAAGTTATTCACACCTTGAGTCATCAGCATGTTGGCATACACATTGAAGGGAATTCACTGGATGATGAAGCAGCCAAGGTGACATTGCGAACTGCTGCCGTTGCCACAATCACTTGTTAACTCACAAGAATAGACAGAGATATAATAGTAGGTATCAATGCCTCAAAGGACGGCTCACCCGTCCTGCCAAAAGGCTTTCCACTCAAGTACTCCTACAAGTTAGATGTGCATAACACACTGTATGCTCCAATTCCAGGAGTGAGGGATAGAGTAATACCAAACAAATATTGTAGATTAGGTTTAATACTAGCTGTACACGAGGGTCTGGGCTCAGCACAAGCAGGAGTCACTGCAACAATTTCATTATTGAAGCAGCGTTACTGGTGGTCGGGGCTGACAAAGCAAATGAAGGACTATTTCCTAAAGTGCGACATTTGCCAGCAGATGAAGGTGTACAGAGTCTGTCTGCACACCAAGCCCTCAGTTTAGGTTATCCAAAATGCGCAGGTCCTAGGGGGCCCTAGGAACTACACGACAAGTAGGGGCAGGGTTGTTACATATATGTTGAACCACGTCAGACTTAACGAAGACCCCTGAGGAACCCCACAATGTAAAGAAAACAGATCAGAGGTAAATGTATTAACTGCCACTGTTTGTTGATGCCCGCTTAGGATCTAAGAAGGGCAAGAGCAGATCTGGCTACGCTGATGTTTCAAAGGTGTCCAATTAGCACCCAGTGGACAATAACAAACACTGCTGTGAAGTCTAATATTATAAGAGATGCACCACCCACTTGATGAAGGGCTTCTCTGATCTCTTTGTTGGCCATATGCAAGGTCCTCTCAGAGCTATGGCTACTTCTGAACCCATACTGAGGAGGGTCCAAAAGTTCTTTCTCTAGTATCAATGCTGCTAATTGTTCATTTATTATCGATAGACATTCTTTGCAGGAAGTGGCAATTGAGAAATGGGATGATAGCTATTTTGGTAGGTGGGGACCAGAGTTGGCTTCTTCATTAATTGGCCTTGCACTATAATTGTGAGGGGGGGGCTTAAGTACAGCTGAGGTTGCATTACAACAAACATACCTCATTGTAGTAGTCTAACACATCAAAGATCTGTATGTCCATCCAGTAATGAACAAACACACAAACAGACACACATGTAGGCATGTCATTTGTTGTCAGTCATAGGCCAAAGACATTACTTGAAGATGAAGGGCTATCACCAAAAAAATATGCTGCAACTAACACGTTCTAATGTGGTTAGATTGTGATGCCAACCCAGATGCCACTGTCATACATATTTTCATAGGTATGCTTTAGCTCTCTCACACTGTTACAGGGACACTTCTGTTTTCTACAAACACTTTATGTGTAACACAGCAGGTATGTTTGCCCACCATTATGGTAAGTAAAATGGAAATGTCTTATCTGGAGAGTTCTAAAGCATACCTAAACCCATTTTGCTGTATGCTGATGGAACATATGTTGTATAATCACACAGGGCTTTATTTATGAGCCCCTTTTCTCACCGTAGTGTCATCGCTTTATGTGAGGCCCAGCGGCGCCGACTAGAAAATCACATCTATATGAGGTCAAAAAAGGCCACATTTTTTGGCTCAGAATGTCCTCATCTATATGCAGTAAACAGAAGGTAATAACTGTGTTGCCTTACACTGCACTAGGGAGGCATTCCATGGGAGTTGCGGTGGGTGTTTGCATGAAACACCCATGTGTTCTGATGCTTCCCAAGATATACAAAACCTTGTAAACATGGGGATGCACCAAAGCAGTATGCCTCAAAATGGGTGGCACGAATAGGAGAAATAACTTCAAAGTCAAAAGAGCTTTATTCAGTTTCAAATCTGATAATCATAAAAGGGAGCAGAGTTAAAATACATTTGTATATTCCTTCAAAAAATATAGAATTCAGCAATACAAACATATATAGAAATAGAATTTAGATATTTTAAAAACCTGGAGGTGAGATTCACAAATGAATCATACATAGTCATATACCAATTTTGTCACACCGGGGTGAAGATTGTTCCCATCCCACTTCGCTCCACCAATAAATACAATACAATAAATACATCAGCAGAACAAGTATTCACAGGTTTTTAAAAAGGTAATTTTCAGATACATTATTCCTATTAATATACCAATTTATCATACAGAGATAAGGTTTCCTTTCTCTTATGGCACCACTAATAAATAGAGAGACAGCCGAACAAATAAGGACAGACTCAAGGTTTAATAAAAACATATAGCCTTCAGGATGAACTAGAAAATTCCTCGATTGTAGTGTAGTATAGTTCCTATATCCCTAATAGGCTCTGTACATTGGAATAATATACACTATACATTTGACATAGAACTGAGGTCAGTATGTCTCTATTGAGTACATTAAACTTAATTGTGTGTGCCAGCTAACTCAGAGGTCATTAGAAACTTTCTCGAATAAACAAGAAGTGAGTAGTCTATGACAACCGCATAAACATGACAACTTTGATTCCCTTATAGTCAGAACAATATCTTCAGAGTCGTGGAAACAAAAGATAACTATTTCACTCAGTCCATTGTGCATGCTTTGTTTCTACAGAGTTGCACAGCAATAGAGAGACAGGTGTTTCAATAAAAGTCGTCTTTCTCATGCAATAAATGCAATACAATAAATACAGCAGCAGAATAAGTATTCACAGTTTTTTAAAAAGGTAATTTTCAGATACATTATTCCTATTCATATACCAATTTATCATACAGAGATAAGGTTTCCTTTCTCTTATGGCACCACTAATAAAGAGAGAGACAGCCAAACAAATAAGGCCAGACTAAGGTTTAATAAAAACATATAGGCTTCAGGATGAACTAGAAAATTCCTTGATTGTAGTGTAGTGTAGTTCCTACAGCCCTAATAGGCTCTGTACATTGGAATAATATACACTATACATTTGACATAGAACTGAGGTCAGTATGTCTCTATTGAGTACATTAAACTTAATTGTGTGTGCCAGCTAACTCAGAGGTCATTAGAAACTTTCTCGAATAAACAAGAAGTGAGTAGTCTATGACAACCGCATAAACATGACAACTTTGATTCCCTTAGAGTCGGAACAATATCTTCAGAGTCGTGGAAACGAAAGACAACTATTTCACTCAGTCAATCATGCATGCTTTGTTTCTATAGAGTTGCACAGAAATAGAGAGACAGGCGTTTCAGTAAAAGGGGTTTATTGAACAGTCTACCTTCTCATGCAAGAGAGGTGAACTGTTACAATCGTTAGACAGAATGTGAAGTATAATGCGTACAGCATAAACAGTAATAAAAAATAATTAATACTGTAATAGCATTGTCTGTTGCTATGACATATATAAAATAAATACATAAATAACACAGGCTAAAAAATTCAACTTGTGCTTCTAAAATACGCCTACCCCAGTGTACCTAACCTAGTTCAAGTACGAGGGGAGAAGTAGGTGCTTTCTGAGCTATAGTTAGTTTTGCCAATAATTGCCGAAGGTTTCTCTAGGTTCTAATCAGCTCCATACCTTAGAATGAGAGAGGTTAGTATCTCTTTCCCGGGACTCGATTTCCCAACATCCCGCAAGGGGAGTCAGAAACACTGGAGCTGGATTCTCGGCAGGAGGAAGACAGCTTCTGGTCAGTGCGTCAGCTGGGGAGTTGGCTTCCTTCGGCACTTGCTGTAGCGAGCTGCGTCGTGCAAGTAGGTAGTCAGACTGCACTGAACCACACCGTGCTTTGCCATAGCAAGTGAAGGTATATTTATACCTTGAAGGTGTTTAGGAATGCCAGTATTGACGTGAAAGTCGGGCATATGAACGTCATGAATTAACCTTTAAGGAATATATGTTCATGCATAATAAATGAGTTCTTGGAGAAATCAATATCCAGGCAAGGGGAAGTCCCTAAAGCTTAAGAGTCTGGTTTTCCAAGAAGTCGTTGTGACGTAGATGAACCGATGTAAGTAGCCATGCCTGTATTTGGGTAGCATGGGCTATGCCTAAATAAGGACTGGATTTCTATGCCTATATAAGGGCAATGTCAATTATACCTATATAAGGGCATGCACCGGGAAATGCATATAGAATCTAAATCGAAACACAGCAGTAGTGTTGGGTACAATAAATGTCCTAAGAGTATGATAAAATTTGCAGACCAAAATAAAGTGTAGTGTTGTTTGGACAGAGACTCTGTCACATGGGCATCTGGGGAGTTGATTTGACTATACATCACTTTTCGGGATAGCCACGAGACGGTGTGCTGTGCCAAGTCGACATCTTGTTAAGTGAAATCTTTTTTGAGCATCAGAAACTATACAAGGAAACCTGCAGCCCAGGTTGCACGGGTCCATCAAAGAATGAATTTACTGTGACTTTCTGTCTATCTTAAGTTTCTCTCACAGCTGCTCGTTTATTCATAATGATGGCTTTAATTTCATTTTTTCCAAACTTTAGATTATTGGTTGGTTGTTTAGTTTTGAAATGTGTGTTAATTTCCTGTATTAGCCTATCAACCTGAGCCATCAATGGAATTTTCTTGTAGTTATCGAGTGTGTGAGTCTGTGATGACTGCTTTGGAAAATTTCATAGAACACTAAGGGCCAGATGTAGGTAATTTGTTTTTTCCGATTCTTAAATACCGACTCATACCGAATCGGTATTTCAGAATCGGAAAAAGGTATGTAGGTAAAAAATCAGTAAAATTTACCGATTTGGAATGACTCGGTATCTGATTTCGGTATTTACCGAATCGGTAATTTCCGATTCAGTAAAGTCCGAATCGGTAAAACCCATTCATTCCTATGGGCCTCCTGGCCCATAGGTAAATAACGATTCGGTAAATACCGAAACGGATGTTTGAAAATCGACATGTGAGCCTGCCAACCAATCAGGGACACCCTACACACCCCACAACCAAGGCCCAGAGAATCCAACCAATCAGAATGAAGCACCCCTCCCAAGTACCTGGGAGTGGCCACACCCATGCAGGTGCACAGCAACTGAACAAACAATTGAGCTGAGGTGAGAGGAGCTGAGCATCCAGAGCCAAGCAGGGCAACAGAATGGAGTCTCAGGAAGGGCAAAAGGATGGTGGGGAGCGCAAAAGAAAGATAAAGTTCAGCCCAGCAGAACTGCAGGTGGCTGTAGAAGAAATTGTAAGTCACTACAACCAAATATTTGGGAAACAGTCTCTGCATGTTGCAGAGTCTGTGAAGAGGAACATATGGCTTGGCATACAGGGCAAAGTCAATGCCATTGGTGTGACGCACCGGGAGATCGAGGACATAAAAAAGCGATGGTATGACCTGCGCATCATAACCAAAAAGAAGATTGCTGCCCAAAAAAAGAATGCTCGTGTGACAGGAGGTGACAGGAGCAAAGCACCAAAACTGTCTGAGATGGAGGAGCTTGTTGAAACAACCCTGGAGCCAGAATGCATCCATGGGATTGCAGACCTGGACAGTACAGCAAGAGCAACAAAGAAACAAGGTAAGATGCATGTACCCTAATCCACAACCATTACCCTGAACCCGTACCCCACTGTGTAGACTCATTACACTGCAGAACAGCTCATACTTTGGGCCAACAATGCATCATGGTAGACGTAGTCATGAGTACATACAAGCAATGCATACACCACAAGACTCAGCAAGGCATGCCACACACATCACCAAACACACAATGTACACTGGGCAAAGGTGTGTAAACAATTTACTTAAGAACTACACACAGGTGAACGACAACATTGACCCTATGTCAATTTGATTCCACAGGAGAGTCCTCACGCAGTACAGCACCAGCAAGGGAGGAGAGGGCACCAGCAACTAAGAGAAGAGAAAAAGAGAAACAAATCACAGGTCATAGCGCTGTAGAAGGAGGCAACAACACAACCCAGGAAGCCTCAACACCAGAGCGAGCCTCAACACCTGTCCCGCTATCACTTCTATTGTTTGGATCTCCTGAATTGGTAAGCACACCGCTTACACCCAAACCAATGTCCAGGTCGTCCATGCAGGGAAGGGCAAGTAGGCCTGATGTGCCCCCTCAGAGGATCTTGCAAACCTCTGATGAGGAGGATGAGGATGTTGAAAATCAAACAATTGCACCTGTGGTTGACAAGACCAGACCACAGATTTCAGCAGGCGCAGCGCGCACCAGTGTCCTTGGCAGGAGGGCATGTGAGGATGGCGATGGGCAGGAAGGTGGGAGCGTATTCTGTGGCCTGGAGGCCGCAATCGTCAAAGTTCAGCGCATGAAGGCCATTGCACTGATGGCCGTGCATAGGCAGGTGCGCAGCATGAACAATAAAATGACAAACATGGACAAGGGAATAGGCCACATTGCATGTAGTTTGGAGGCAATTTCCAAGGGGATGTCAGACATCTCTACATACATGGGAGTACTGTCTGATAAGTTGGACAGGGATCAACTACAGCATCGCAGGGAGGGGCAGTATATGCGGCAGCAGTCCAAGGCACTAAACAGATTTGCTATAGCTACATCACTACTGTGCCGACGCTCAATATCCATGCAGGATGCAATTGTGCACTGCTGCACACACTTGACACGGGGCACGGGAAGAGTGACCTCTGCGATGGAGCAGATGCTCACCACTCACACAGGCAATGCTGGTGACACAGGTGTGGAGGAGACAGAGGGGTCAACCAGCAAGAGTGGCTCCAGCACACCTGTACCAGGGGTGCGCAGGAGCGTCAGGTGCAGCCATGCTGAGTCAGGCCCCAACCGAGATATGGAAACCCAGGCACATCAACCCCGCAATGTAGTGCGTGGGCGTAAGCATTGAACATTGCCTCAAATCCACAGGACTGCACACAGTGACGGCAACTGAGCACAATCAGTCATGGACATGGACATTGATGGACAATGGCTTTTCCTATGTCATGATGATGTAGTGAATATTAAACTACACTCGTCAAACACTATACCTGTCTGTGTGTCATACATTACCTAGAAATATCGACGTGTTTATCTCTGTCCGTCTCAATCTTCCAACTGTTGCTGCTGGTCCTGTTGCTTGAGGGTCTGCATGTTCTTGGTCATCATAAATGTTCTCGTGATGTGTCACCTCCACCTCTGTGCCTTCTTTGGTGGCAAGATTGTGCAACATGGCACAGGTCACTATTATCTTGCAACACAGGATGGGGGTGTACTGTCGTGCACCTCCACTCTTGTGGAGGCAGCGGAACCTGCTCTTGAGGAGTCCAAATGTGTGCTCCACTACGTTGCAAGTTGACCTGTGTGCCACATTATAACGCCTTTCGCCTCTGTTAGTTGGGTAGAGGTACGGTGTGAGCACAAAGGAACGCAGGGCATATGCACTATCGCCTAGGAGGGAATGAGAGGTCCATGAGTTACATACACATGACACATACATCTGCCAATCATATCAGGGTGTGTTACACTTATTTACCTAGCAGATATCCATCTCCAAAATCTCCAGCAACAAGCTGTGTGCATATTCCGCTGTTCTGGAAAATGTAGGAGTCGTGTGTGCTCCCAGGAAATTTGGCCACTATGTCTGTGATGATGTTGCCAGCATTGCATAACACCTGCACATTGATGGAGTGCGTTGACTTATGATTTCTGCAGATGTGTTCAGTAGCTGCAGGTGGGCATAGTGAAATGTGGGTGCCATCTATGCAGCCTATCACATGCGGGAAGTGTGCCAGTGCATAGAAGTCAGTTTTTGTTTTAGCAAGTTTCACAGGTGTGTCAGGGAACCGGATGTAATGTTCCATTCTCTGCGTCATGGCATCCAGCAACTTCCTGAAAAAACGGGACAGGCAGCTCTGGGACACACCACCTACTGCAGCAATCACACTTTGGTAGCTCCCAGAGGCAAGCAGGTGTAGGCTACACAGCACCTGCACATGGGGTGGGATGGCGTGGGCCCTGGGTGTTGTGTGATCCAAGTATGGGTGGAGGTCCCTAATTAAGTCCAGGATGCGTCTGGGGTGTAGCCTGTACCTCTGCAGTATCTCAGGCTCAGTCAGTTGGAACAGGGTGATCCTCTGCCTGTACACCTGCTCCTCCCTTCTCCATACCCTCTCTCCTGCTGCCTGTAGCCTTTGCCGCCTCGCAATCACATAGAATGCCGCCATTCTTGCAACACTGTTGCATTTTGGGCCCTGTTTTTTATAGCCTGCACCTGGTTACCACCTGCTTTCAGTTCATGGTAAATACCAACTCTTAAATACCGAATTTCATTTAATTCGGTATTTTTGGCCTTTCCTACATCTCAATGGACATTTTTTACAATTTCTTATTTCCCGAATCGGAAAATAAGAACTCTGTAAATAAGGAATTGGTAAATACCGAATCGGGAAATAAGGTATCGGTAAATACCGAATCGGGAAATAAGGTATCGGTAAATACCGAATCGTGAAATAAGGTACCGATTCGTTTTTTTACCGATTCATATTTGCCGATTCGGTACATTTTTAACACCTACATCTCATTTTCCAAATACCGGGCGGTAACGGCCGAATTTACCGATTTTCGGCCGTTACCGACCGGTATTTGCCTACCTACATCGGGCCCCAAGAGAGGGGGGTACAGGGAGCGTTTTAAAAAAAAAAGGGGTAGGTCTAGTACTATTGCTCCCAAGAACCAACATGTACCCACTGGTTGGTAACTGTTCTTATACTGAAAGCAATAACCTCCTTATTTACATAGAAGAGAAAATAAAATAAAAAGTGGTCTATATGTGGTTCCAACCTGATGAAGATGGGGGAATTTCTCCTTTAGAAATTAGTTCCCACACACATTCTTTTGAGTGTCATGCTTCATTATCGCTGTTGCTCCTCGTGGGGGTAACACTGCTGTCCTCTATGGGGCCCGCGAGAGGGCTCTTTATCAGAGATCTTTTAGGAGATGCCGCAGTTGTGCATGTGGGTGTGTGGGCCTAAAAGGGATTAAAATTACCTCACCCATGCCCCAAAGACAATTTGTATTCATAAGTCCAAGAGGGAAATGAAAAAGAATTATCCTGGGGAGATGAGGCACCTCTAATAACAAATATGGTAGTGGTCGAGGTATTACTCTGCTGCTCTCAGTACCCGTGTTTATTCATGAATGTGAAACCTGGTTGACATGTTTCGCACTGGAAAGAAGGTCCCTAATGGATCCTAGTGCGCTTTGTCGGGACCGTGCAATGTGATTTTGGTGAATAAAAATAGGATCAGGGAAAAGAACACCCTATCAGCCAGATTCATCAAGCAAAATTGCGATCGCAATAGCTGCGAAATAGCTATTGCGATCGCAATTAACTGAAAAGCAATTCATGATGTGAAAAAAACTGAAATTGGAAATTCGCAAAATTAAAATAGCGAAATCGCAAAATAAATCACAGAATCTAGGAGGAACCCCTATAGCAAATCAGAAATAGCGAGAATCCATGGATTCTGCGATTTGTTTTGCGATTTCGCTAAATAATCGCAAACGCAATTCTTGAACACTCGCAATTACCGAAAAAGCGGAAAATCGCTATTTGCAACGCGCAATTTAAGGAGAACCAACAGCAGGTGGTAACCATGAAGGAAAAAAAAAAAAAAAAAACTAACGAGCCACAGGTGCAGTCCTGAACAAACACACTTAAGGAATCACAGTAGGAGCATGAGGACTCTCACAATGCCAGGACTCTACATGGTGGTCAGGTGGTGGAGGCTCCAGGCTGCAGCACGGAACAGACGCAGGATCCAGGAGCGAATATTCCGCCAGCGGGTCACCCTCCTGGGCCAAACTGCGGAGCAAATTTACTCTAAGTACCGCCTGAATGGGGCAATGATCATCAAGCTGATCCGGGACCTAGACCCCCTAACGCAGCACCCAACAAGGAGGACCAATGCTGTGCCCACACATGTCCAGGTATTGTGCAGCCTGCACCTTCTGTCCTCCGGAAGCTTTCAGGGGATAGTCGCTGTTGCAGGGGGGATATCCCAGAGCACCATGTCCCGCTGCCTAAGGAGTTTCCTGGAGGCTATACTGACCCGGCTACAGCACTACATCTCATTCCCGACGAGCCAACAAGACTTGAATGAGACCAAGCTTCATTTCTACAACGTTGTGCAATTCCCACATGTAATAGGATGCACTGACTGTACCCACATCCACATCTGCCCACCAGCACAAACGGAATACATGTACCGCAACCGCAAGTCCTACCACTCCCTCAATATCCAGATGGTGTGCAACGCTAAGACTTTCATCACGGACATAGTGGCACAATACCCGGGGAGCACACATGACTCCTTCGTATTCCGGCACAGCGGCATTTATACACAACTGGCCAGGGCGAAGGACACCTACTAGGTAAGTACGCATGCCCCCAAATAGTACACTGTGATCATGTAGCTGCGCAGAACAGGCACTCACCCTCTGCTCCTTTCATTTAGGTGACAGCGCCTACGGTCTCCGTGAGTACCTCCTCACCCCATACCTCAACCCTTCAACACCACAGCAACGGCGTTACAATGCTGCACACATACGCACAAGAAATTGCATTGAGAGGACATTTGGCCTTTTGAAGAGCAGATTCCGCATACTTCACAAGACTGGTGGGGCCATCAAATACGAGTCTGAGGTCTGCTGCCGCATCGTGGCCGTGTGTGCAATCCTCCACAACATTGCTACCAAGCGCAGGATACCTGTAGAGATCTCTGGCAGTGAGTCGGAAGGGGACAACCGACCACCTGCACATGTGCGTCATGCATGCGGGGAGAATCCTGCAGAAGGACACAGGCGCCGCAACCAAATCACCATTTCTAGTGCACCCACTCCCCTCACCCAACACTTCACTCATGCATGACAATAGAAAAAATGACATGAGTCAGATTAACTTGAACAGAATATGTGTTATTGTTTTTTGCACAATAAAGTGGGAATTTCCCACACAGTAACATGAGAGCCATATTGAGTCATATGTCCCATGTATTTGAGGAGGGCATGCTTGTCTCAGCAGCATGGCCCTTCATGGTACTTCACAAATGTTCAATGGCGCCTCCGGGCGGACGCTCCTAATCTTCTTTCCAGCTCTTCCTCCGGATTTGCCCGTGAGGCAGCAGAGGGCCTGGTGCTGTGGCGGGGTGCTATCACCAGTGGCACGGATTGGCTGCTGTGGCTTGAATTAGCCTCACTAGTGTCATCCCCCCACCCGCCTGGCCATGGCCAGTTGCCTGCATACCCTGCACTGCAGTGGTCACTTGCTCCAGTGCCCTTGCGACATCCTGGCAGCACTAGACCATTTGCACTTGCATGGCCAAGGAGCGCCGTGAGAGCTGGGAGGTGGCATTCCCTATGATATAATTTGACCGCGTGTACGCAGACAGGCGGGTCAGCAGCTGCCGGTGTCTGCGCCGGTTGACGTCCCGCTGGCTATACATGGCCTGGGTGTTGGCCTCCACTGCAGCGGTCATCCTCTCCATCCTGTCTGACAGCTGTCCAACATTCCTAGCGGTCTTGTTGAGCTGTAGATGTATTGCTGAGAAATGACGGGCTTGTGTCTGGTGGATGTGGAGCATAAGGCGCTCAATTGAGAGCCCAGGTGCCCGCAATTTCACCCCCCTGCCAGTGCGTGGTGTGGTATTGCGTGGCTCCCTCACCAGTTCGCTGGACTGGCTCCTCACAGCGGCATTGCGCCGGGTTTGTTTTCGTGCTGCAGCTGTTGTTGTCAGCCCCACTGGCATGTGAGTCACACGCTGTGGTTGTGGTGCGCCTGTTGGCGCTGAGGTGGCACTGTCCACAGGGGCTGGTGGTGGTACTACCGCTGGTGCAGCAGCTTGCCCTGATGGTCCTGGTTGTGGGGATGGATGGACGTCTCCCTCGGTGTCCTCAGTAATGCCTTCAATTTGTAGGGCATTGCTATCCATACTGGGTAGTTCAGCGCCACCTGTGATGTAAAGTGGACGTTGATTAATGACATGTATCTTACACATTGAAGGTTGTTACATGCATGCAGGCTACCATTCCCTGACTCGCTGCAGGATTGACTCTCACTGAAAAGGTCTGGCTGTATGTGGCTAGATGGTAATTGTGGTCAGACTACATGTCCCACAATGCAATAGGGCTTTTGTGGTGTGCTTTGCCTGCATGACTGGGGTTTCTAATGGGATGATCTGGGATCATGGCCATTGTTAGGGGACAGGGTCGCAGTCGCATGGCACTTACCTTGTGAATCTTGGGTGAGTCGGGAGGAGTCCAGCTGGGTTACCCCCACGCATGCCTGGGGATTCAGGGTGTCCTCTACTCAGTCCTCAAGTGGGGTGTTGGGTGGGACAGTGGGCTCTCCTCCTCCTGTTGCGACACGCTCCCCCAGCCTCTCGGCGATCCTCTCCTTGACCCGACCTCTGAGGTCGTACCACCGTTTTTTCAAATCATCCACAGAGCGCTGGGTCACTCCCACAAAATTTACTTTCGCGCGGATGTGCACCCAAATCCTCCTTGTATCGGCCTCAGGCACCCTTCTTGAGTCCTTCCCAAAGAGGCGGTCATGGTCCTTGCACACTCCCTCTATGAGATATTCAAGTTCTTGTTCCGAAAATGTTATTTTCCTTTTCCTTCCTGAGGAAGTTTCCACTGCAGCTTCCTGTGACATGTTCTGCAGTGGGGTGTCTCCTGGTTTTCAGCTGGAGGTACTCTGGAGTGGAGCTCAGAGCAATGCTGCTTCCACTTCAGGCTCACAATGCAGAATGAGGGTGGAACCTGCCTACTTCCTGGTTGTGATGTCATCACTGTGCTCAAAATGCGACTTCCTGTTTTTGCGATCTCGGAATTAGTGAGATCGCAATTTGCGATTTCGGTAATTGCGAGATCGCAATTTCAACAAGGGTATCGGCCGATTCTGCGAATTTTATGCGATTTTAGGAAACTTGCAATCGGCGATTGCAGCCGATTGTGAATCGATTTTTTTATCGCAATTTTGCTTGAATCCCATTCTGCGATTTCTAAATTGCGATTCGCTATTTCTCGGAATTTAGGAATCGCAGAATTTGAGATTGATGAATCTGGGGGTATATTCCTATGATACCTCTATTAAGGTGTTGAGTGTGTCATAGCGCTTATGGGAACATCTCATTTGTGTTTCTTTTATTACCTGGTGGAAAAAAACAACAGAAGTGGGAGACATACATATAGAGACAAACATAAGTCACAGTGAACACAAATATATCCACATTAAACTTCATTTCAGCAGCTGCGTATCGATCACAACATGCATCTTGTTGAGGCAAGTGTGGGAGAACATGCCCTTGACATAGTCATACTGCCACATGTACATGTTCAAAACATCAATCTGTCTATATCTGTGGGTTATAAAGAGGTCTAATGCGTTGGCCTCATATTGACTTTGCATGTCGTGCTTCTGCCCATGTGAATAACTCGAACACACTCGTTTGAATCATGGTGGCCATCAGTTTTTTAACATGCAAAGAGCAATTTGTAGACGTAGTGACAAAAGGGGCGTGGCTGTCCTTGTGCATGAGGGCAAACCATTTGCGTTACTAGATTGTGCAAAACACACTCTGTCAAACTGACGTTATGTGATTCGGTACATCTGTGTAAAGACGTATACTTTCATCTAAAGCATTCAAACCAGTTACTCCTTCCAAAGAATGGAGTGTCTCCTTGGCAATTCCCCGTCGTCTCGAGGGGGGTACTCTGTAGGACAATGATACAGTTGTGAGCCTCTGAGCATACTTAGAGATTCCTGTGTTATTGGTGAGGTTCAACAGAGGAATACTCACGAGTTAGCGCCTTTGATCTGGCCCTATACCTGCCCTGCCGCTGGATGGATGCGATGAGTTGATAGCAAGCCACCAGCTGGTTAGGACAGTGTGTGGACAGAAATGACTTCGCTCCGCCTGGGGGCGTGGTTACTTGGGTGATGACGGAAGCTATGGCAGTGAGCTAGCATGTAGAACGTGCTTAGGATGTCAGCCATATTGGAGTTGCTCTGTATATCTCAACGGATATACATGTCTATCATCAATTTAGTTGTGGTGCATGTAAAGCGTGATTCTCGCTACTCTGGGTAAATTTTAAATAAAAATACAAATAAAGATCGGAGTTAAATGTTGAAAAAGAAAATTAAAAAAAGTAAAAGAATTATCCAGGGGAGATAAGGCACCTCTAGTAACAAATATGGCAGAGGTCGAGGTATTACTCTTCTGCTCTCAGTACCTATGTTTGTATGTGAATGTGAAACCTGGTCGACATGTTTCGCGCTGGTGAGAAGGTCCGTAATGGATCCTGGCGCACTTCGTCAGGACTGTGCAGTGTGAATTTAGTGAATAAAAATAGGAGCAGGGAAAAGAACACCCTATATTCCTATGATACCTCTATTAAGGTGTTTAGTGTGTCATAGCTCTAATGGGAACATCTCATTTGTGTTCCTTTTATTACCTGGTGGAAAAAACAGCAACGCGGTGCAGCAAGTAGCCTAGCTAGAAATATATGTTCCTGACTATGTAGCATAGTGTTTCCCCTTGTCCCCCACAGTGTTTATCTATAGGTCACTACTGGATTGCATTTATTCTTGTAGAGTTGGTGCTTTTCTCTTATGGGCTTATATTCAACTTTCCTTGCAAACCTGAACAAAGCCTCAATTGATCCTACACATTTCAATTTAGCTAATTCCAAATGAGGGTTCCATGAACCAGTGTTAGACAAAAGAATGCCTAGATAAGATAATTTATTGGCTTCAAGTAGTTTATGGCCCATTACAGAGTGTATTTCATTTTTAGGACTACCACTACCACATACCATAGTATAAGTCTTTGATAGGTTCAGTTTGAGGTCTTTCTAGTGCATAAATACCACAAAGCCATTGATCAAGTTTTGAAGGCAGTTTGTGGTTCTGGACATTAACACTGCATCATCGTTGGCATAGAGGAGCACTAGAGTGACACAAGATCCATCTTTAGGTGCATCAGCATCCAAAACTTGGGGCTCCTTGTCAATTTCGTTAATTAATAAAGAAAGACAGTAGGGGTCCTCATGCACACCTGTCTAATCACTCCTTTAGAACCAAACCTCATGGTAAATTCCCCCCCAGCTCAAATCTGACGTGTGAGGTCATTTATGAATACATTTGGGATAGATGGACCACTATAGCTATTGGTGCACCCATGTGAATCTGAGTTTTTCATAAGATTGTGTTGTTCACCAAATTGAAAGCGCTAGAGGGATCGGTGAAGCAGAGATGCACAGAACCCTGCTTTGCTACTGTGAAAATACTGACAATGAGAAGGCAAATTTAAGCATTGTTCAATAGTCCCAACATCTTTCCTGAACCATATTGTAGGTTGATTAAAATACTGTTTTCTCTCATCAACTCATTGAGTCTGCTCAAAATTACACTTGCTAAAATCTTTGCAGAAGAGTCCAAGAAGGATTTCGGATGAACACACCTAGGGTTCCCAATGTCTCCTATTTTTAAAATAGTGGCAATAATATAATTAGTCCAAGTTTCTGGAATAAACACCATACCCACAGGATTAAAAACATTTGCAAGGATCGGTGCCCATAGTTCAATCTGATCCTTGCACATCACCTTGGAACCCATCAGGGCCGGGTGCTTTTAAAGCAGTAGATTTTCTAATAGCTACACTGACTTTGTCCATAGAGATGGTTTGTAAGGGAGCTAATATTGTACACGTTATATTGCTCTGTGATACTGCCGGGTGGTTCGTACAGGAAAACTTGTATTTCGATTTATATAGCGCACAAATCACCCAGGGGTCTCAAGGCGCTTGCTTAGGGAACCCGTCCTGGTATTCCCCTGTGAGATACCCCGGCAGGGTATCCACAAGGTGAAAGCCAGGCATCCCGCCGCGAGGGGCCGTAGTGGAGATTAAGCAAGCTATTGCCCAGAGTCGCAGAGTGTGACCCCGTGAGTCGAGTAGGCACCGGAGCGAGAATTGTCGAGTCCGTGGAATTTTGAGCCCGAGACCTGCCAAGGCGGGGAATCGAACCCTGGTCCACGGCCGATCTCAGCTTCCGGGTCTGCCGCCTCTAACCACTGAGCCACGCTTCTCCACTTCCTTCAAAGTGTTCCACCCAAGTAGATAGAGCGATGAGGACTTCAACTTTTGGATCTGCTCCATATGTAGGAAAGGGGAATTTATAATTTTCCAGAAAAGCCTGCCATCTTTAGAATACACTGCTTATTCTAAGTCTGCCCATGTTTGTTCCTTCAATTCCTTTTTTTGCGGGGGCTATGGTATGTTTGCATGCAATCCTTATTGACCTGACTTCCTCTCTGTCTCCTGGTACCATTTGCAAGGCCCTTTTACATTTGTTATTTGTCGAACCAACCAGTGCAATGCAGTTGCTTCTGGGAACTTACCTTCTTCAAATTTCCAGCTATAGTTGTTGTGATCCTACTAAACGCTAAAATTAATTTGCCTGTTTTGGGTTCAAATTCGTACAAACATTAAACTCATCTAAATTACTTTTAACCAACTTATTCAGAAATGCTAAAACATCAACTCCTGACCATTTCAAACTGATACCTTTCTTTTTTGTCATCTCAACTGATGTAGGCATCTGATATACCTCTCGTTGCTGAGTTGGCAAATCCATTATACGAGTGAGTGGGAAGTGCTCACTATAACAGTCTGAACCAATAATTAGTGTTCTAGATAAGCTCTCCTTGTTGCAAGACATAAGAACATGATCACAGTTTTCAAAAAGCCTCTAGTCCCACAGAAGTTTGGTAACAAAGTGCCCCGTTCTGGTTAATTATATCCATATTGTATTTGTATAATATCATATTTAGGCTGTCCCCGTATTTATTCTTGGGAAAGGGATCTACATTGTTACCATTTGGGTCTACATGCCCACAGATGAGTTTACACAAAGGTCAATATTGAAATCGCCTACCCAAATACCGGTCCACTCTCCTTCAATATTTTTTGTGAAGTTATCTAATTAATTTTCATGTGACATTAACACCTCAGAACTCTTAGTATTAAACACATTATTATAAGGGGCGTGGCTTGGAAGGCAACAATGGCGGACGCGTGAGCTTAGAGCTCCGCGCCAGCAGTAGCACTAGCACTTATCCTGCATACCGTGGTGTCCACCGGGGTCGTGTCGATGTATTTCTGATTGCCTCTGCATTGCCGAGCTCCAGTGAGGCGGACGGGGGACCTGGGAGAGGCGAAATACACGGGAGTGCAGCAGTGAGCAAGACAGCGGTGGCCATAACAAAATGGCGGCCTGCGGCGCTCTCATGTAGCAAAGTGGAGGTGCGGACCTGAACTGGGAACTGGGAGACGCTGGCACACCAGACCTGTGTTCCCTTGACCCGGAACAACACTGCTGCACCTCGTCCCCGGTTTGCGGATTGGGGTCGGCTTTGGAGCACCTTGCCGGAAAGCACACATCAAGACAGTGGGGAAACCCAGCGTGGGAGCCCAGAGGCTCTGAACTGCTGTTGTGGCATTCCGGAGGAGGGGGCCCAGTGCTGCTTTCTTCATTGTCAGCTCCTTTGCAAGCTGAGACGGTGACCAGGATTTCAACCTCCCCCAGGTATGGTGCTGCGGGACATATTTTTGGCGGACGTCAAATTGGAGTGAGGCTGCGAGGAGTGAGCGGGATAAGCTGACAACACCGTGGAGTACTACACTCCATTCGAGACTGCGGGCTCCTCTGATAACTGCTAACAGCAAGCAAATCCCCATGAAGGCTGACATGTAGTGTGATGGTGCGGCAGCAGCAACCTGCATACTGAGTTCCTGGAGGGCCATACCTTATTGACTGGCTATCTGACATCCAAAGTGTGGGCACAGAGAGTGGAGCGTGCATTGCTTTCTGCCAACACGTAACAGGGCTGGGCGTAGACTGCTGCTCCAACTTTGCAGATCTGTCCACGAACCCTGGCTGGGGTTTTTTCTTCTTTGCCTGGAATGGAAGGAGGAGTGGTGCCACTGTTACGATATAATATAGCAGAGTGTACCCCGTGGTAGCTGCCACCTGATTAAAGTGCCCTTCTTTCTTGGAGGAACTGGTCTCAAGCCCTCATGCTGAGGGCCCCAAGGATGTAAAGGGCAGTAAGATACGCAATCCTGACTGTGCTTTCTGTAGTGGAAGTGGCTCCCATACAGTGTGTGCTATTGGAGGGCATCATACTCACCCCTGGACTGCTGCGTCTGCACATTGGAGTTGGGCTTGGAGGGCATCCTGGCGGCGGCCCTCTGACCACCCAGAGAGGGACGCACCAGATCTTCTGTGGGACACATTACTTCCCTGACGATGGGAAAACCAAGAGGAAAACAGATGGGGCCTCCCCCTGATCTTGAAGATGCTCAAACAGAACAGGCTCGCAATGAATCGGACGATGACCCCATGGCGGGTCCTGTTCACCAACAACTGGCCCAAATTCTGGCAGCTATTGCAGATACCAAGGAGACACTGCACCAAGACATCAGCACAGTAGTAGTAGGCCTGGGTCTGCTGCGAACGGAACATGCTAAGTTGGCAGACAGGGTGAAACTGACAGAATCCTCCCTAGCAGTGCTTTTCCCAGCACATAAATCCTTCTCTACACGGGTGGGAGACTTATCAATCCGGGTGGCTGTCCTGGAGGGAATGGCTGAGGATGCTGAAGGGCGTAATTGGCGGAACAATATAAGAGTCCTAGGACTGCCGGAGGGAGTGGAGGGGGGTGATATGGTCTGCTACCTGGAGGGCTGGCTCCGCGAAGTGGTTGCACCGAGAGCCTATCACAATTCTACATGCTGGAGAGGGTGCACCGTGTCCTGGCCAGACCTCCTGCCCCGGGGAAACCCCTGCGTCCAGTGGTGTGCAGACTGCCCCACTTTTGGGACAGAGATGCATTGTTTCAGAAGGCACTTCCTTCCTCGAAGTTAAGCGAGCCTTGCGCAATGAGGGGATCTGATACTCGTTGATGTTCCCGGCCTGGCTGCGGATAATGTTAGATGGGAAGATACATTTTCGCGAAGACCCTAAGGCAGCTTGGGAATGGCTGGTAGGCTACCAAACAGAAGGTCGACCCGGGACACACCAAAAGATGGCTCAGCCAGCAGATAGAGAACCCAAAAAGCCAAAAACCCAAAAAGCACTTGCGGAAACATAGAAGGTGGGAGAATGTGCAGAAACTGGGCCCATCCCAGACAGTTCTAGTGAGAACAGCGGTGCTGCAGGCGGTTGCAGCAATGATGCAGGATTGGAGGTCGTTGTCAGATGGAGGAGAGGACTCACAGAAGGGGACAGAGGGGACTGAATCTGATGCCACACACAGTGACAGTCTTCAACTACCGATTGGGACTCCGAACACAACAGATTATATTATTTATCCTATGGGCAGTAGCCTCAGGATGTTCTCAGGTTTCTCCCACCGTCAGCCTCTCTAATGAGGTTGTTACCTTTCCCCCCCCCTTTTTTTTTTTATTGTTTGTGATAATATGTGTGTTTCCTTTGTCGGGGATTTGGGAGAGGGTGGTGGTAATGGATGCGGACTGGACCGACCTCTCAAGGCTGGCACATGTGAGGTGCTTACTGATGCTCTAGTCAGACACCCATAGTCACGGCCATGCTCCCCTTTCGGGCACTAGCGATCCTAGCCTTGGGCCTTAACACATTTGTGGTGGATTACCGTTACACAGTATTTTGGGGAGTTTGGACAGCTGACGTTGTCGGACCGCTCATGGGTTGGGGAGTTGTACTGTTGGGTTTAATGTTACACACCAGGTGTCATGGACTAATTATTTGGGGGGAGGCTGGGGGGAGTACTGGAGGGAGGCGACACACGGGAGGATGGTGACCAACACTGACCGGGTTGAGGAGTTAAAACTTCTAACTTGGAATATACGAGGCATGGGTTCACCTTCCAAACCCTACAGAATACTCAATGATATCAGAGGTAGAGGTAGAGGTAGAGGAGCGCATGTGGTCCTACTGCAGGAGACCCACCTCAGAGAGTTGGAAGTAGCTAGACTTAGACGTAGATGGAGAGGGCAGCTTTTTGCAACCACCTATTCAGCATTTGCAAGGGGGGCCCTGGTGTAGATCCGCCCTGGGGTCCCTTTTCAATTCACAAGGAAACTAATAGACACAGAGGGTAGGTTTGTGATGAATACTGGTCCCTTGAATGCCAAAGAGATAACAGTGGGTAGTGTGTATGCCCCTAGTCGAGAACAGCTCCCCTTTTTGGAAAGGCTCTCCAGTATACTGGTGGGGTTGACGCACGAGAATCTGATACTAGGGGGAGACTTCAACTGTGTGTATGACATAGACTGGGATAGATCTACTCCTCGATTTTGGGGTACACTGGCAGCAAATACATCGAAGGGGCTCAGGGGATGGGCCATGGGATGGGATTTATTGGATGTTTGGAGGATGCAAAACACATAGCGCAGAGAATATTCATATTTTTCACACCTATATGACCTGCACACGCATTTAGATTTGTTTTTCTGCTCTACGACATTGATCCCCATGATGTCTGGAGCTGAATACCTTGGTAGATCCATATCTGATCATAGTCCCCTGCTCGTGAGATTTGATCCCTCTCCTGAGAGAGCTCCAATTCCGTTGTGGAGATGGGATCCGAATCTATTAGAAGATGATGCCTTCCGGCAGCTCCTCTCTGCAGCATTGGTAAACTATTTTACTGAAAACCAAGGGACCGCCGGCTCCCCGTTGGTGGAGTGGGAAGCGTTTAAGGTGGTGTCTCAGGGACATTGTATGGGACAGAAGGAAGGGGTTCGACAGATGGTGACCCAGGAGTTAGAAGACCTGGAAACATAAATCTTTGACTCTGGACAAGGAGATTGCATGTGGGGCTAGATCACAGGGCAACTTGGCGGATGTGAAAAGCCTTTACAAATCCACTTGGGATAGACTGCCCGCATTGAACCTTAAAACTTATCAAGGGAAAGAGCACATGGAGGGAGGTAAGGGTGGAAGATTACTGGCCTGGTTAATTAGAACGGACAGTAGGGGTGAACCAATTCCTAGTATTACTGATGCCCGGGGTCACGTACTCTCTTCCCCGAGGGCCATGAATGACGCGTTTCGAAGACTACTACTAGATGCTATATGGGCTACCAAACATGTGCCGGATAGAAGAAGTGGTTGCATACTTGGAGGGGGTGCGAATACCTCGATTAGACTGTGATTCAAGAACATTGTTAACGTCCTCGATTAAAGTGGGCGAAATTAGGGCATCAGTTCGGGATTTGGCATGGGGGAAAACACCAGGGCCAGACAGGCTTCTGGCTGAATTTTATATAACCAATATGGATATTTTAGCTCTGCAGTTGGAACGGTTGTACGCCTCGGTGCTTAAGGAACAGCAATTACTGCCCTCAATTAGGTACACGCTGGTGATTCCTTTGCCAAAATCTAAGACCGCCCATGCTCAGTTGACTGAGTAATGGCCCCTATCCATGCTCAATATGGATTTTAAAATCCTGAGTAAAACATTGGCAAATAGGCTCCTTCCCTACACTGACCAGAATGGTTTTATTCCTTCACGTTCTATGTTAAACAATCTCCAGAGACTATATCATGTTATGTTCCATACCGATCTGGGACATTTTCTTGTTGCAGTGATGGTGGCAAAAGAACTGGAGAAGGCTTTTGATTCACTGCGCTGGGATTTTCTAATGGCGGTCATGGAGAGGATGCAGATGGGAGATGCATGGTTGAAATGGGTACGGCTTTTATACGAGAATCCTAAGGCTGCGTGCATACAGGTACCATGATATCCACACCCTATCTCATTCATAGGGGCACTAGACAGGGATGCCCCCATCCCTGTTGCTTTTTGCTCTAGCAATGGAGCCGCTGGCAGAACGGGTCAGACAAGAGCGTGGGTGTGTGGGTGTCTCCCTGACCGGGACATATTACATCATATCTCTATACGCTGATGATGTGTTAATATATTTGCGAGAAGGACATAGTGTGATACAGGCTGTACTACAAATATTAGAGGAATATGCTGCACTTTCTGGTCTACGACTGAATTAAAAAAAAGTTTGGTCATACCGTTACATGAAACCCTTGTCAGGCCTCTGAATTTTCCATCCAATTTGTAGTGGGCATTGGTTTCCTTTAAGTATCTGGGGTTATGGATCTATCATGCACAAGTAGACCTTTTGAAGGCAACCTTGGGGGTGCTTTATGGGTGCTTTGTGCAAATGTAACCTTTTGACGTACACTCAAATTACCAGTTATGGCCCGAGTCGCATTATCTAAAATGGTGATATTACTGCGCTTATTATATTCTTTTGTTAACTTAACAGTGGTGATACCTAAAAGCTGGTTTAAAGCTCTGGATGTGATGGTGCGGGACTTAGTATGGGATGGCGGTCATAACAGAGTTTCCTTACAGACCCTGTGGCTCCCATTGGCGGGTGGTGGACTGGGAGTCCCAGCTGTTGAGGCTTACTACCTCGCGGCCCATCTCCAATGGCTCACTAGATGGTTGGACGGGCGGGATCTGGGTACATTGTCGCTACCAGCCGGAGCACTTCCAACAGTTCTGCTCCTTCCGATACTTGATCACCGTCAGAAGATTGGACAGAAGGGGGTGTTTCTCACTGTGGTGATGTCCTGTTGGGATAGATGCGTGGCACGCTCTAGGGTGTGGAAAAGTAAATTTTGCCATGTTGTATGTGCCTACGTGTTCCCCATGTTATGATATATGTGCATGATCGATATGCATGTATTCCCCTCTGATCAATTAAAGACGCAATTACAGTTGTGTCCATCTTTAGTATGCCAGTTTCCAGTTCTCGTGATAGCTACGAGTATTAGGCCTATGTAAAGCTACGTTGCCACGTTTTACAGTGTGCACGTTAATTCATTGAATTGTCCCCGTTTCTAGGCCTCAAAAGGGCCCGGACTCAGATTCAGCTCCTGTCTCCTGAACCCTCTCCAAGGAGCGATACAGCCCCCACCTGTATCCCTGACCCTTCACTTACTTCATGCCTCGCAGTGCCCGGCCCGGCCTGGCTCTGCCTCCCAGTCTGCCAAGAGTATGTTATGATTCTAGTTATCAGTCCAGCCCTCCTTTTCTGCATTCCTAAGCTACTGAATCACATCAATAGTTTCCGTCATGGTCTAGCCTTTATGTCTCCATGTAAGAGAAATACTGTATTAATATTCATAGAATATTCCTCGCACATGCAATACATTTAGAATAATGTATGCACCAGTCTTAGTGTCTGTTAGCCTTTGCCCTGATAACTTTTGGATTCTATCAACATGTACTATAAACACCAGATACTAGATATGCCTAGGTACATGTCGCTCTGACCCTCCAGACTTTCGTCTCCTCTTCTAGCGCAGAAGTCATAGCCCCCAGTCCTCCTGGTAACACGTCATTGCCAGTTTGCGCGCACCACTAGGTTAAAGGTCCCAGCTGCTCAGGTAGCCCCCTCCATGTTTCCGCCCCTTTTTATGACATATTCTGTTACGTTTGTATCACATGTCTATGTACACGCCTCTTGTTACACCCACTTTATGCCTTACCTTCCGCGACTGCTACAAACCACGCCTACTGCTAAGCCCCCTGCATTGAATGTAATGTATTTGTTTAACTATAAATATTGTGCACTGTTATTAAAGGTTACTCCATTCCCTTATGCTCCCAGATCCTGCCCCCGGCAGCTGCCATCCTATTCCCGTGCAGGTTGTCCTGTTGCTGTCCTTTATGCTTATTAAAGCCTGTATACTCCAGCTACCTCGTATCTTGACTCTTATTTATTGAGCTAACCTTTTATTGAATTAAAGTCAAAAATAGAACCGGTAATTAATTATTTATTTACCACATAATGGCACCCGAATAGGGACTTGCCCTTTCCCCACGCGCCGGAGAAGCCACGCAAGCCCCCTGACCCTCTGCAGCCGTGACGGAACCATCCTGCGCACCGGCAGATATTTCTGCTTTAAGTATCCCTCAGGTCCACGGAGGAGACGGAGGTTGCGGTCCAGCATCCAGACGAGGCGGTGGAGGAACGCGGCGAGTCCCGACCAGAGCCCAAGCCGAGAGTCCAAGGTCCGAGGTATCCGGAGGCCCACCTGTAACTGAAGTCCGAAGTTCGTCCGTCCGTCGTCGTAGCAGTCCAGTCCAGTCCGAGGCCTTCCGTTCTTGCTGCCCGGTGAGTACCGTTGCTGGGGTAGTATCTAGACAGGGTCAATTAAATTGTCTCTGGTCCGTGGGTTTGGGTACGCAGATCCAACACGAAGTGTCCACTTAGGTGGATGCGGGTCCTGACGTGTCTCTTTATGGGACCGGTAAGTTTCGTACTGTTTCAGCAGTGCATCTAGTCTGTTCTAGTAAGTTCTGTTCTCGAGAAATTCATGTGTTCTGTTCTCAGTATTTCAGGTAGTATCTTGTCCGAACTGTTATTCTAAATGTTATTCCATGTGTTTTCAATATCGTGGTATGAATGAGTTGTTTTTCAAGTAATTATTGTGTTTATCGTGTATTGTACTGTGTCCAGACTCTAGCCTAGTCATGCCTCTGTTCTCTAGGTTACGTCAGTTAAAAACTAGAAAAGGTCTGCTCGAGGAAGCAGTTCCTGTCCCGCCTAGGGACAGTCCAGGTCATTTTATGTATCATAAACATGGCATAAGTGCCATATTATATCTAGATTTATGGGTAGAGTACACCAAGGAATTAGAAGAGAAGTATAGATGGCCTGTATCAGGCACATGGGATGCCGAGTGCATCATGCGAGTAGAAGAAGCATTATGGAAAAAGAAATCCAGACAGTCCCAGAAAGATGCCATCGAGTTATGGCGCAAAGAATCTCATAAAAGAACAGAGAAAGAAATCAGAAAGTCAGAATTAAGTAGAGAATCCTCAGAAAGATCCCAAGAAAGGGAATTAATCGAAATAGGTGAACGAGTTAAAGCCGAACAGTCAGACAGACAGAGAAATGCCCTCATCAAGGGTATGTATCCTCTTCTTGCCGAGGGCTTGCCAAAAGCAACCCCGGAAGCACCATGTAATTTTCCGCCGCCATTAGTTCCGATTAAGCTACGTCACAAACCGACCGCAGCTAATATTTTTCTCTCGTCCTATTTGGATGACACAGTCCCAGAATATGCAAATCCTGTTCCGCCAGCTCCTGTAAATAATGTAATTCCTGTTCCTCCAGCCACCGGGGCACCTGTTACAGCACCTGTTACTGTACCCCCGGTCCAGCCCATAGTACAAGTACCCGCTACTTCAGTCACTCTGCCAGCACGAAGAGTATCAGTCGACGATTCCAGTTTAGGGGCCGCGGGGGGAGGTCTTCCTGGTACCCCGCCGCCACACAAACGTGTAACATTAGTCGAGTTACATGAACGTGCGTTACAGCGTACGCCCAAATATCAGTCCGTTGCAGATATCAAGCGAGCTCTTACCGAATGCCGTTATGATCCAGTCCCAGGCGATGATAATATGGTTATATATTCATTGCGTGTAAGACGGGTGACCGAGTATTTGGACACCCTACCGAATATGAAAGAAGATCTAGACAGAATATATCGTTTCATCCGTACAGGAGACGATCCAGAAAGTATTGGCGAAATCATGTCTCTAAGGAAAGCTGAGACCCAGCTCATGCTATTAAAATTTCTAATCAATTGTTTAATAAGGGAACAAGATTGTCCGACTAAAGATCCGACCGAAATGAAAGTTCTGACAAGGTGGAGTGATAATATAGCCGAGGGTAGACACAAGACACTCAGTAGTATAGAGAGTATGTACAAGAAAATTCGTAAGGAAATAATAAGGTTTCACGAGAAACGCAAAGCAGCACAAGTAAGTGAGAAAGAAGACAACTCTTCTACTGAAGAGGTAGACGACGAGAATCCTTCCAGAATAGCGTATGTAGGTAGAACTAGACTTTCCGACCGACATTTACGCCTAGAACACAAGAAAGTCTTTCCTCCTCCAGCACCAGAACAAGGTTCTCTCGAGCAAGTATTTCAAGTTACCGATCACATTCTGAAATCACGAATCGGTTATAGTGAACTTAGTACCATGCATGAACAAGAACTAGCCCGATCAGCAGTCCGATGGACTACTGATTCTACCACTTTTCCAGACGAAATAGTGGCACAAATGTTTCTGAAACTGCCCCCAGCCGAGCAGCGACTGGTGGGTATGTATATGATCCAGCACCTCATTACATTGTATGAGGGTCAGCATTCTGATCCAGGTCCTTACACGATGTTCTGAACGAGTTACTCCAGTATAGATGGAAAGGTTTAGGTACCGATTTAATTAGTATCATTCTAGAACAGCGCCACAAATATAGAACGTTTCTGAACCCACATTTTGTTCACGTCTCACCCCCAGAAAGTAAACCGTTTTACATAGACAGACAGCATCCATTACGAGAAGTACACCCAGTTAGGACACAGGGTGGTGAAATGCAACGAGTATTTGTTTACACCCCGATTACAAAGATGGAACTCTTAGAGATGAAAAAGTTAATTCCCTGTCATGACAAAGATCCAGCAGGGTTCCACCGTGAATTAAAAGACATGCTCCGTATGGGAGAATACACGTATCCAGATATCATTAAAATGCTAAAAGTCCTGTTGCCCGCAGGGGTATATGAAAAACTCAAGGAAAAAGAATGGGAGGTGGGAGAGAAAAAGATAGATTGGGCAGTTCTAGAAGCTGAAGAAAATACACGTGTACCAGGTACCGGTCTAGGAGATAAATGTAAAGAATTACCTGAACTGTTAATACAAGTTTTGCCAAGATTACTAGCCACGAAAAAGGAAGACTGGGATGCAATCTCAGCCTGTAAACAGAAACCAGACGAAGATACTAGTGATTTTTATTCTAGATTCGAGAAATGTTTTAGTATTAACAGTGGTTTGAAGACGAGTAGTGAGTCATACCCTCATCTTTTTGTTACTAAACTAGTCGAGAATTCAAGTCCACAAGTTAAAAATCGAGTTTTGAAAGTCGAAAGTACCTGGCAAGCTAATACCCCGTCACAAATGCTTCAGATGCTCCAGTATCACCAGAATAGAATCAGGGAAGAGCAAGAACACGAAAAGAGACGTATGAAAGACACGAAAATGAAAGTATTAGTTGCACAATCTGTTCCACAAGACAGTCAGAAGAGGGGTACGAATCAAGCCAGTCATCCTGCAGTTCCTGTTAAAGGGACCTGCAATTATTGTAAACAGCCAGGTCATTTTATAAACGAGTGTGCAGTTCTGAAACACAATATAGAAACTGGTAAGACTAAAGAAAGACCACGTCCGCCTAGACAAGAACAAGTCTCACAGACTTCTCAGTCACCACAGAATGCACAACAGACAGTTCCAGCACCGCAGCCTATAGCTGCAACACAGCATGTTACACAGCAGATGTACCAATATGCTCAGTCAGAGTACCCAGAGTATCAACAGTATTCATGAAACAGCCTAGAGAGGGAGGTAGGCTTGCCTCTCATCGAGATACCTGTAGATCAAGAGGGTCCCTATGTACACAGTCAAGTATTAGGGAAAGACAGAAAGTTTTTGATTGATACAGGGCCAAGTAGGACTACTATCAGTCATGACGAGGTTCCAGGGGCTCCGCTCTCAGGCTCTAGAAATGTTTCCCTTGGATTTTCAGGAAAGCCTATTGTGAACGAGATTTCAAAGCCAGTTTCTCTAGAAGTTGGTCCATTGTCCCGAACTACTGATCTGTTGCTTACGAAGTCATGTCCAGAAAATTTGTTAGGCATTAAAACATTGAAAGAATTAGGTGCAGTAATTTGCTGCTCTCCAGAAGGAATACGTTTGTTTTTGCGTGACTTCAAAGGTCACTATGTATTACGAGATTTTGATCCAAGATTGTCCAATGTTCCACAGCATCTATGGGCACAAGGTCCAACTGATGTTGGTTGTATGCAAATCACACCCCATCGTGTGACTCTCAAGCAAGGTATAGTCCTGCCACGAATCAGACAGTACAGACTGCCACCTGAGGCTGTAGCAGCCTTATCCAAAATTATTGACGAGCTCATTGCTCAAGGAGTGGTTGTAGAAACTGACTCCAATGTATGTAATTCTCCTATCATTCCAGTCATGAAACGTACTGATCCAAAAGCACCTCCAGTATATCGATTAGTGATTGACCTTCGAGAACTTAATAAATGTATCATACCCCAGTATCCAGTAGTCCCAGATATTTCTTCCCTATTGACAGCCATTGATTCTGAAGCCACGTTCTTTACTGTAATTGATCTCAAGAACGCATTTTTCAGTGTCCCCATTCATCCAGACAGCCAGTACCTTTTTGGTTTTTGTTTAAATGGAAGGAGCTATAAATTCACACGAGCTCCTCAAGGTTTCACAGAAAGTCCTAGTATTTACAGTCAAGCACTTAAAAGACAACTAGACAATATTCACATGCCAACTGACACTGCCCTGCTCCAGTATGTCGATGATCTATTGATCACAGCCCGTTCTGAACGTGACTGCGAGCATGCGTCACTTACAGTCCTGTATTTCCTAGCCGAGATGGGGCACAAGGTGTCCCCTTCGAAGCTTCAATTCTGTGTCCAGCAAGTGATCTACTTAGGCCACTTACTGTCCAAGTGGGGTAGGCAGTTGACACCAGATCGTATCCAGTTAATAGCGAGTCTTCCACAGCCCAAGACACAGAAGGAGGTACGAGCTTTTATTGGCCTCACTTCTTACTGCAGACAATGGATTCCTCAGTATGCATTTCTAGCTAAGCCACTGATACAGTTAACGACACAGGAGGCAGCCGTATCGACTGTCCTCCCTTGGACATCTGAACATACACTTAGTTTTAATGAATTAAAGAAAGCCTTATGCCAAGCACCTGTTCTAGCTACACCGAACTACAGTAAGCCTTTTACACTTTTTGTCACAGAACGTGATGGTACTGCATTATCTGTTCTCACACAAGATCAAGCAGGACAATACAAGCCTTGTGCTTATTTTTCGAGCACACTAGATCCAGTAGCCCAGGCTCTGCCTGCGTGCCTCAAGTCAGTTGCAGCCACAGCTCTAGCTATCAGACAAAGTGATTCCATAGTATTAGGACACTCCCTGACAGTACAAGTTCCACACTCCGTGGAAGTTCTTTTAAACCGAACACAGACTCAGCACTTGACAATTGCACGTTTAACAGGTTATGAACTGACAATGTTCCAGCCACACATAGAAATCAGACGCTGCAACATTCTAAATCCTGCTACACTGTTACCGTTAGTTACTTCAAATCCTGCCACACATAACTGTGTGGAAGTAGTTAACACTATGACTAAGCCGAGACAAGACCTGACAGACATTGCATTACCTAATCCCGACCTCACACTTTATGTGGATGGTTCATGTATGAGAACAAGTACAGGAGAACTAGTAGCCGCGTATGCAGTGACTACTGACACCGAAGTTATTGAAACACACCGTATTGACACCCTGTCTGCTCAAGCAGCAGAGCTAGTTGCTCTGACCCAAGCCTGCATACGTGCCAAGAACCTGAAAGTAAACATATATACAGATTCACGTTACGCATTCGGAGTCGTACACGACTTTGGAGTGCTCTGGCAGGAGAGAGGTTTCATGACTTCTCATGGAACCAAGATTCAGCATGGTCTCCTCATTCAAGCTCTGTTAGAAGCAATACATTTACCGACAGCTATCGCTATCATGAAGTGCAAGGCACATACGAAAGTTACTGACGCCATTTCCCAAGGTAATAATCTAGCAGATCAAACAGCCAAGCTTACAGCTCAGACACCAGACATTCCAGTTAACAAGACACAGACATTCATTCCAGAACAGACTACATGTATGACAGTTAAGGACCCTACTCAAGATGTCATAGATATCCAGTTACATGCTACTCCTGAAGAAATCAAGAAATGGTCCGAACAAGGAGGGGTCCAGACAGATCAGGGATGGGTGACGAAGGGAAAAGCCACATGGTTTCTCCCCGACTCCATGGTTCAAGTCATTATCAATACCGCACATAGTCCAGCACATCTAGGAGAAAAAGCTATGTTAGACAGTATCCAGAACCTTTGGTTCAACAAGCACTTACGAGCTGCAGCCAAGCAGAAAGTCCGTACCTGTATGATATGTTGTCAATTCAATCCAGGTAAAAGTGTCCCGGTGGAACAAGGTGGATTCCAACCTCCTGACCACCCTTTCGAAGTCCTCCAGATGGATTATATTCAGATGGAGCGATGTCGAGGTTTCAAGTATGTCCTCGTAGTTGTATGCGCTTTGTCCAGGTGGACAGAAGCATATCCAGTTCCAGATTACACAGCCGCGACCACTGCCAAGCAGCTGGTTCGTGAATTTTTCCCTCGTTATGGACTCCCTAGGGTCGTGTATTCTGATAACGGCCAGCCATTCTCATCTGAGTTAATGAAGCATGTGTCCCTTCTGTTAGGGTACCAGTGGAAGTTTCATTGTGTGCGCCATCCTGAAGCAGCAGGTCTCGTAGAGAGACATAACCAGACCCTAAAAATCCGTATCGCCAAAGTCTGTAAAGAGAAAGGTGTAGACTGGCTAGTAGCTCTGCCAGTCGCCCTATTTTATATGCGCATGGTCGCACATTCCAGATCAGGTCTGTCCCCTTATGAGGTCGTATTCGGCCGCCCCCCGAACATGTGGGGTACACCTAGACCCCGAAGTATTACAGATGTTTCCAGTAATATGCTGACAGATTACCTAGCTTCCTTGATTTCTGCCCTACACTCTTGTCGTTCACAGGTTGCCGCTGCATTTCCAGACAATACTGAAGTGAAACCGCATGAGGTCATACCAGGGGACCTGGTACTTGTAAGGAACTTTGATCGTTCAAGTCCGCTGGAGCCCCGCTGGAAACAACCTCAGCTTGTTCTTCTGACCACCCGCACGGCGGTAAAGCTGGAAGGCCGCAAGGGCTGGATGCACCTGTCACACGTCAAGAAATTCCATGGATGTCGCATAAAAACATTGGACTGTTCCATTTTTAAGGACTGCCAGAATTCTAAAGACTGCCCTATTCTCAAGGACTGTCCCGCTACAAACTTTGACTCCAAGCCTCCCCTGTTAGAGAAAACTCCGCAGCAGGAGTATAAATTAAAACTCCGGTCTAGTAAAATAAGTCAGCCAGTTTAATTGTCTAAGTCCCTCTCGGGTGAAACGGTTAGACAGGTTCCTGACATGTATGAGATAGACCCCCATAGTGAGAGAGTTAGTCAAAACTCTATCAGATGTATCGTTATTCTATGTTTTCTTATATTTTTGAGTTTGATGGTTACCTGCACAAGTTATGCATTACATTTATGTTTTCCAATTTCTCATGTAAATATGTTTTCTAATGCTACAGTAGAGCACACATTTAGTGATCTACCTCCTCACGAGCTATCCTATCGTCTTGCTATGCGAAATAATACATTTATCAGAATGTTACACTATTCACACCAGACCAGCAATGCCACTAATTGTTGGGTGTGTGGTCGACTCCCCCCTTTCCAGACACCGAAGGGAGTTCTGCCACTCTTTCCTTATCCGTTTTCACATAATGGTTCATGTGGAGCATGGTCCATGTTAACGTCATCCTCAACAGATATGTCCCTTCTGAATAGTACATGTTTTCCAGACAAGCAAGGTCTCACCCATAGAACAGGGTTAGATCTAGAAAATGAAGTTTATAATTTAGGTAATTATTCTTCGAATTTTATGGTCCTGAATGTTCAGTCTGATACTACTCCAGACTTGCCTGCTATTTCAGTACTACCAGTTAAAGGCGAATTATGTGTCAGAAAGAATGGTTCCGCACATGTAGGACATAGTGATTGTACTACTATTGTCGAGTATAGTGACAGTGGGAAATCTATTTTCAAAGCCTCACGTCATTCTTATTTTGTTTGTGGTCAGACCGCATATGTTCGTCTGCCCCTCGATTGGGATGGAACATGTTACATTGCCTTCCTACTGCCACCAGTTTTCCTAGCCCCATCTGATTATCATAGAAACACACATCTAGTACACATTAGACATAGAAGGGAGATCGAGTCCCCGATTGTCGATCAAACTGAAACTACTCTAGAACAGTATCAAGATTTCAATAAAGGATTCTTCTTCTTTATAGGCCCTGTCCAGAATAGTAAGCTAATCCGTAGGTTAACCAGAACCCTTGAAGCAGTAGTGAATGAGACTACTTCTGCTCTAGGTAACTTAACTGAAGAGCAATCTGCTATGAGATTTGTCGTGCTCCAAAATCGTCTCGTTCTTGACGTCATACTGGCCGATAGAGGAGGAGCATGTAGAGTCATCGGATCTAGTTGCTGCATTTTCATTCCTAATAACGCGCCGTCTGTTTATTCAGCTATAACCAGACTTCATAAAATTGCCCATCAGTTACACCAGAATCCAGGCACCTGGACATGGTCCAGTTGGCTCTGGAGTATTATATCTGCCTGGGGATGGAAAGTATTGTCATTTCTAGGTATTGCAGTAATGATCATATTCAGTTGCTGCCTCTGTATACAATGTGGCCCTGCGATTTGTGGCATGTGTGCTACCTCTTGTATTCCTAGTCCTAAATCCCGTTCTAAGACAATTCGAGACGAGCAAATGATGCTATATGAACAGATAGATGGTATCATGAATATTGATGTTTCCTGATGGAAACGTAGGGCACAAGGAGGGAATGTGGAAAAGTAAATTTTGCCATGTTGTATGTGCCTACGTGTTCCCCATGTTATGATATATGTGCATGATCGATATGCATGTATTCCCCTCTGATCAATTAAAGACGCAATTACAGTTGTGTCCATCTTTAGTATGCCAGTTTCCAGTTCTCGTGATAGCTACGAGTATTAGGCCTATGTAAAGCTACGTTGCCACGTTTTACAGTGTGCACGTTAATTCATTGAATTGTCCCCGTTTCTAGGCCTCAAAAGGGCCCGGACTCAGATTCAGCTCCTGTCTCCTGAACCCTCTCCAAGGAGCGATACAGCCCCCACCCATATCCCTGACCCTTCACTTACTTCATGCCTCGCAGTGCCCGGCCCGGCCTGGCTCTGCCTCCCAGTCTGCCAAGAGTATGTTATGATTCTAGTTATCAGTCCAGCCCTCCTTTTCTGCATTCCTAAGCTACTGAATCACATCAATAGTTTCCGTCATGGTCTAGCCTTTATGTCTCCATGTAAGAGAAATACTGTATTAATATTCATAGAATATTCCTCGCACATGCAATACATTTAGAATAATGTATGCACCAGTCTTAGTGTCTGTTAGCCTTTGCCCTGATAACTTTTGGATTCTATCAACATGTACTATAAACACCAGATACTAGATATGCCTAGGTACATGTCGCTCTGACCCTCCAGACTTTCGTCTCCTCTTCTAGCGCAGAAGTCATAGCCCCCAGTCCTCCTGGTAACACGTCATTGCCAGTTTGCGCGCACCACTAGGTTAAAGGTCCCAGCTGCTCAGGTAGCCCCCTCCATGTTTCCGCCCCTTTTTATGACATATTCTGTTACGTTTGTATCACATGTCTATGTACACGCCTCTTGTTACACCCACTTTATGCCTTATCTTCCGCGACTGCTACAAACCACGCCTACTGCTACGCCCCCTGCATTGAATGTAATGTATTTGTTTAACTATAAATATTGTGCACTGTTATTAAAGGTTACTCCATTCCCTTATGCTCCCAGATCCTGCCCCCGGCAGCTGCCATCCTATTCCCGTGCAGGTTGTCCTGTTGCTGTCCTTTATGCTTATTAAAGCCTGTATACTCCAGCTACCTCGTATCTTGACTCTTATTTATTGAGCTAACCTTTTATTGAATTATAGTCAAAAATAGAACCGGTAATTAATTATTTATTTACCACAAGGGGGACATCGCTCTACGCACCAGGTGTTCCGCTGGTGGGGATCCCTCAGGCGTGAATGGGCCCTCACCTTACACATCGACATTTATTGGGTTGGGACTAAGCGGGCATCCGGACGATTAGTGACTGCTATAGAGATAGTCAATTATTGCCATTATGCGAGTTCCTGGAATACCATGACCTACCACCGGGACAGTTTTTAAATTATCATAAGATTCGGGGTGTGATGACGGAACTGTGGGGCACGGACGACAAGGAACCAGCTACCCATCCCACTCTGCAGGCACTGCTGACGCTGGGCTCAGCGGGTCACTTGGTGAAGTGGTTTTGCCTGGCAATATGGGTAGCTGATGGCTTCAACTACTGGAAATGTGGGAGACCACACTAAACAGGTGATTAACTGAGAAAGAATGGACAAGGGTTCTAGAGGGTCCAAAAAAGGTATCCCGGAATGCGGCTTTAAAGCTCATCTAATTTAAGGTGCTTCATATAACTTACCTAACCCTACATCGGCTGAATGTAGTTTATGGTAGGGAAGACTTAGCTTGCACCAGATGCTCACAATCAGATGCGGACGTTGACCATATGTTATGGTCTTGTGCAACCTTAACGGATTATTGGACTAGGGTACTAGACATGACTAACAGAGTTTTGTCTTGGAACCTACTGTGTTCTCCTGAGGTATATTCCCAAGACCTAAAGCACAGAAACTGGGCCATCGATTCATAGAGCTGGCCTTTTTCTTAGCCAAAAGGAGGACAGCTCTCGGGTGGACGTCTAACACCCCCCATTGGAGGTCGCCTGGGAGGCGGATGTCTCTTGCTGGACTGGGGCAGAGGAACGGGCTCTGCTTCGGGAGGATAAGATAAACCGCTAGCAGAACCATGGGCGGACCTAAAGAGGGCATGGGAAACAAGACACACACCCGACCGGACCTTCGCTATGGTCTCAACAGACTCTGATGACTAGAGAGAATCACTTGTCTGGGCCTCACGCCCCCCCTGCTTCCCCCCAGATGCCGGCCCCGCCTGCTAATAGCATTGATTCCTGACTGACGATGTTTGCACAACTTACAGACACCTGGTAGTTTACACTTAGTTGTATTTGTTTGTTAGAAAATATTGTGTCTTTTTATGTGGCTTATTTTCATGCTTAGGCAAGGAGTGAATGTATTACTGTACAATGATGTTGTAGCTATAGAGCGCATGTACAGCTAAACCAGGCAACAACATGTACACTCCAAAACTACTCCCAAGTGTTAGAGTATCCAAAACACAGGGTTATCCTCTTGTTGCAATGTATCCGTTGATGACACATGTTCTCTATCGGCCTGAATAGACTATGAGACTGTATGCATATCATTGCCTGTTGTTTTGTGCGATGACCATTGATAGGTTGTGAACAATTTTAGCAACCATACTACCTCGGACGTGACAGTTGTTCTGTATTTTGCCTCTGTACCACCTGTTTTTCCAGTATTTCTGTGCCCTTTTGCCTTCTGTGCCACTCGTTTTTCCCTCGTTATTGTGCCCCTTTTGCCTTCTGCTCCGCTCATTTTTTGTGCCTGTCTGCCTTCAGTGCCACTCGTTTTTTCCCTTGTTTTGTGCGCCTTTTGCCTTCTGTTCCACTCGTTTTTTCTGCCCTTCTGCCCTCTGCTCGGCTCATTTTTTTGTGCCCTTCTGCCCTCTGTGCCACTCATTTTTTCCTCCTTTTTGTGTCCCTTTTGCCCTCTGTTCCACTCATTTTTGTGCCCTTCTGCCCTCTGAGCTACTCATTTTCCCCTAGTTTTTGTGCCCCTTTTGCCTTGTTCCACTCGTTTTTTGTGCCCTTCTGTGCCACTCATTTTTCCCTTGTTTTTGTGCCCCATTTACAAAATGGTTACAAAGAAATTAACTTCGACTTGGGCACCTGCTGTAACCCTGTAAGTGCTTCCTGAGTGGCGCCTCCAGAGTTGTTGCCTACTTGCAACTATTCTCTGACCCTGCTCTGATGCAGGGTCAGAGAATAGTTACAAGTATGGCACAATGCTCCAGGCTGTCACAAAAATTAAACCACAACAGGAAGCACTTACAGATAAGGAAGCAGGTGCCGGACTTGAAGCTCAAATTCAGTAACACATTAACCAGCCCCTGGTTGAGGCTGGGCAGGTGTGCTTTCTCCCCATAATCTACAGTGGTGAACCAGAGGGTGCTGTGAGTGATGACCCAGAAGGTGCAGTTGTGAACCAGAGGGTGCTGTGATGAACCAGAGGGTGGCAGTGGTGAACCAGAGGGTGGCAGTGGTGAACCAGAGGGTGCTGTGATGAACCAGAGGGTGGCAGTGGTGAACCAGAGGGTGGCAGTGATGAACCAGAGGGTGGCAGTGGTGAACCAGAGGGTGGCAGTGATGCACCAGAGGGTGGCAGTGGTGAACCAGAAGGTGGCAGTGATGAACCAGAGGGTGGCAGTGGTGAACCAGAAGGTGTCAGTGGTGAAACAGAGGGTGGCAGTGGTGAACCAGAGGGTGCTGTGATGAACCAGAGGGTGGCAGTGATGAACCAGAGAATGACAGTGGTGATCCAGAGGGTGGCAGTGATGAACCAGAGGGTGGCAGGGGTGAACCAGAGGGTGGCAGTGGTGAACCAGAGAGTGGCGGTGGTGAACCAGAGGGTGACAGTGATGAACCAGAAGGTGACAGTGGTAAACCAGAGGGTGGCAGTGGCAAACCAGAGGGTGGCAGTGGTGAACCAGAGGGTAGCAATGGTGAACCAGAGGTTGGCAGTGATGAACCAGAGGGTGGCACAGCTAAACTGCCCAGGGGCCCTGTGGGTGTGAGCCCCTGCACTGCTGAGCTGCCCAGGGGTTGTGAGCCCATGTGCTACTGAAATACCCCGGGGCCCAGTGGGTGTGAGCCCCCGTGCTTCTGAACTGCCCCGGAGCCCTCTCAGTGTGAAAATCATTTGTGCTCAATTGGCTGGGAGCCCTCTGGGTGTGAGCACACATTGTGCTAAGTGTCTCCCTGCCCACAGCACCATGAAGTCTAGTGCCTGGATGCTCCTGATCCGTGTAGGTGGTACCACCGTCTGGTGCAGTCAAAATGTAAAGTCATAACTTGCTACACAGCACCAATAAACACGTGTCCCCCCTGGCACCGGTATAAGCATGTACCAGGTGTGGAGCACTCGCATGCCACTGCACCCTACTGCCCAGCGCCAGCATTTGCCTCTACGGGGCAGTTTAGTATGAGATGGGACAATGTCCAGCAGCAGCAGCTGCATGTGCCTGAACCCACTGAGCAGGATCAGAATGGCTTTGTACCAACACGCAGCAGAGCTATCTTGGACATCTGAAGGATTCTGGAGTCCTGTGCCAAACGTATTTTTGCATCCATGAGTTCCCCGAGCGCCATCCCCGTGTAGCTCCTGTGACCAGGAGGCTGCTTTCTCCTCATCTGCTGCTCTGCTCGGTCTCTGACCCTTTATAAACAAGATACATGTGAACTCGCATAGAAACCCCGCCCGTTTGGCCCCATCCATCACACACTAGCTGTATGAAACGTCTTCCCGCCTGTCCCCACTATAATGGCCAGCTCACTCAAGGGACCTCGGCGCCTTTTGGCACGCTGGCAAAGTTACAGGCACATGTGGTCACATATTTGTGCAAATGGCACAAAAATCCGCGAGTTCGCTGAAAAATTCGTGAACTCGCTGACTTTTTTTTGCAATTTCGCACAAATTCACGCACCGCAAATTCGCACATTTTGCCCATACTTACCGACTACATCCTCCTTGGAGACCTGAACTTTCCCCTTGAGAACAACAACGACAACTACTCCACAACCCTGATCGATAACCTCGCCAACCTCGGACTTAAGCAACTCGTCACAACGCCCACCCACTCCGCCGGCCACACGCTCGACCCCGTCTTCTACTTAAGCCTGCACGTCTCTGTCAGCCACACCACCGAACTCCTCTGGACTGACCACCACTGCATCCACTTCACCTTCCAGAAGCCCACCACACACCACCGCACCCAACAGATCCCCCGCCGCTGCTGGAGCAAAATCACCGAAGACCAACTACACGCAAACGTCGCTCTCCGCCCACCCACCAAACCCTCCAACACCAACACCAACAACGCTGCCCACCACCTGAGACTCTGGATCGAGGAATGCGCCAACACCCTTGCCCCGCTGAAGAAACCCCCACACAGAGGCACCAGCAAGAGGGCCAGCTGGTTCTCCCAGAACTCCTAGCCTCCAAGCAAGCCTGACGGAAACTAGAGAAGAAATGGCACAGTGAACACACTCCAGACGGCCACGCAGCACACAAGGACGCCATCCGCAACAACCACTACCTCATCAGGGCGGCCAAGAGGACCTCCTTCAAAGACCGCCTTGGCAACAATGCACACAATAGCAAGGATCTCATCAACATCATGCAGGAACTCTCCAACCCCAGCTCCAACTTCAACAACATCCTGCCATCGCAAGTCCTGTGCGACTCCCTCGCCACCTTCTTCCACCGCACGATAGCAGACATCCACGACAGCTTCAACACCCAGACAGCCCCAACAGACAGCAACACAACAGACCCTCCACACACCATCGACCACGACCCCCTGCTAGCCTGCCCCAGCGTGAGCATTGATGACACCATCAAGACCATGCGCACAATCCACTCCGGCTCTCCGTCAGACCCATTCCCGCACCACGTCTTCAACAGAGCAAGCAGCTCCATCGCACCCCATCTGCGCAACGTCATCAATCTCTCCCTCGAGACTGCAACCTTCCCAGAGATCTGGAAACACACCGAGATCAATGCCCTGCTCGAAAAACCTAAGGCAGACCCAAGAGACCTCAAGAACTTCTGGCCCATCTCCCTCCTCCCCTTCCCGGCCAAGGTCATTAAGAAAACCGTTAACAGACAGCTAACCCCATACCTCGAAGAAAACTGAATCCTGGACCCTTCCCAGTCAGGGTTCCGCAGCAACCACAGCACCGTGACTGCCCTCATCGCCGCCACAGTTGTTCAACAGGGACTGGGCAATGGCGAGACTGCAGCACTCATCCTCCTAGACCTCTCTGCCGCCTTCGACACCATCTGCCATTGCACACTACGCGCACGCCTCCACGCCGCAGGAATCCGAGGCAAGGCTCTGGATTGGACCACCTCCTTCCTCTCCGGCAGAACCCAGAGCGTCTGCCTCCCCATTTTGTTCCAAAGCCTCAGAGAACATCTGTGGCATACCCCAGGGATCCTCCCTCAGCCCGACGCTGTTCAACATTTACATGGCCCCGCTCGCCCACGTAGCCCGACAGCACGACCTCAACATAATCTCCTACGCTGATGACACTCAGCTGACCCTTTCCCTCACCAAGGACCCCATCATCGCCAATGCCAACCTCCACAAAGGAATGAAGGCCATCGCCGACTGGATGTAGACCAGCTGTCTGAAGCTAAACTTGGACAAGATGGAGGTCCTCATTCTCGGCTCCAACCCTTCAGCTTGGGATGACTCATGGGGGCTGACGGCACTGGGGGCAGCTTGCACACAACCTAGGAATCATCCTCGACTCAACGCTCTCAATGACCAAGCAACTCAACTCCATCTCCTCCTCCTGCTTCAACACCCTCTGCATGCTCCGCAAGATCTACAGATGGAACCTGACAGATACAAGAAAGACAGTCACCCAGGCCCTCGTCAGCAGCAGACTCGACTACGGAAACGCGCTCTACGCGGGAGCCCCGACCAAGCTCATGAAACGACTACAACGCATCCAAAACACTTCGGCACGACTGATCCTCGACATACCATGCACGGCCACATCACTCCCCACCTGAGAAACCTGCACTGGCTCCCCATTAAAAAGAGGATATCCTTCAAGCTCCTCACTCACGCATACAAGGCGCTCCACAAGACGGGGCCAACCTACCTCAACAGACAGCTCTCCTTCTACATCCCCAACCGCCAGCTACGCTCCGCCGACCTCTCACTCGCCACTGTCCCGCACATCCGAAGAACAACCACTGGTGGGAGATCCTTCTCCCATATCGCCGCCAAGACATGGAACACCCTCCCACTGAGCCTATGACAGACCCAAGACCTGCTAACCTTCAGGAGGATACTCAAGATCTGGCTGTTCGATCAGTAGCACCTCCCCAGCGCCTTGAGACCCTCGGGGTGTGTAGTGCGCTTTTCTAATGATTGATTGATTGAAAGGATACAGATACAGATTGTATATTTGAGCTATGTATAAATGCCAATAAAAAGATATAAAAAGAAACCACAATATTATAAAATGTAATTAAAACAATGGGATATCGTGGATTTGCCTTAAGTTGAACCGGGTGAAAAAATGGGGAATTGACAAAGGTTTTTTTGACAAATTCAGAGGCCATGGTTGAAACCAGATCAGACAACTCCACTTTAGCACGCCCATGTATTGTGGACTAGCTGGAATATTTATGCCGAAATATCCGTTAATTGTATATTCTTCGTTATGCCAAGTCTCTTGGAAGTATAATACGTCTGTTGTGCATATGTAATTACACCAGTCTGTATTCCCCAATTTGCTTTTGACACCCACTATGTTTCATGATTTAAGGGAAAAATGCTTTTTTGTGACGTGTTCCCGGGGGCACATCTTCCTGTTTACTTAAACATCATAAGGAGTGACTCCCGTACCATTTTGTCCTGTTTTGTGCAGAGTAGCTCTTCTATTTAGGTCATCTACCTCAAAGGGTGTAGCCTTGTTTTGTCCAATTTCATGCAGGGCAATTATTCCTTTCAATTCATCTACCTCTTTACTTACTGAACCATCACCATCATCAGTATCACTCTGGTGCATGTTATGGCGTCAGTCCTGATCATCAAGGGACAGTAAAGGTGCAAATCTATTTGGAGATGTGAACAAGACATTTGGTCTAGGATTACTTTGGCCAGCTACAGGTTTCTGTACCTGTGGCCTGCGAGCATTAGGTGTAGCAGTGATGTAGTTACGCAGAGGCGCAATACTACTGAAATTCCAGATGCGACCATCACTCAATTTGACAGTATTTTGAAAACATTTTTTAACAATAAAAGGAGAAGAATATTTAGATAATCCACAATTTCTCCAGGGTAAATGCACTTTCACCCTGTCACCCTATTGTACACGAGTGTGTGAAACAGCGTTTCTATTATCAAAGTAACGCTTTCTTTGCAAAGATTTTAGTTTTTGAGAGTTATTGAGATTATCAGGAGAAATATCAGAAACTTTTCTAGAATCAAATTTACAACATTTGTCTCTCATCCATGACTGAAATAAGTGAGTGTTAGGACAACGTCCTCTAAACAGTTCAAACGGAACTTTCCCAGTGGTGGGATGGGGTATGATACAATACATTCTCACACGCTCAGCAATCTCTAATTTCCAGTCTTTTCCCTGAGCTTTGGCTAATTGTATTGCCTCTTTGAGCTTGATTGAACCTCTAAATCATCCTGTTGGTCTCGGGGTGATAGTTTGTGTTTAATGCCATTCCTACTTAAATACTCCTCCATTTCCCTTGAGACCAACTGTACTCCATTGTCGGTCAGTAGAGAATCAGGAAGACCCTCTTTAGCAAAAATGTATTCAAGAAAATTAACAACATCTTTTGTCTCTGTGTTCTTAACAATTTTGATTTCAGGCCTTCTGGAAAACATGTCAATTAAAACCAAGACATAATATTGGCCAGAAGAACCAGAAATAGGCCCTAAGAGATTAAGAGCAATCTCCTCCCAGCATCTTGAAGGTTCCTTACGTATAACCATAGGTTGAATTCTTGTCATTAATGTTTTATCGCAAATATTGCATGCTGCACAATCTCTAATAACACATTCAACCTGAAGATCAATACCCAGCCACCAAAAGTGTATGCAAATTCTTTCTTTAGTTTTAGAGACACCTAAGTGACCCATATGAGCTTGTTGGGTTATTTTTTGTCTGACACATGTGGGAGGTACAAGTTTCGTACCCCTCCATAAAACACCAGAAATGACAGACAATTCATCCCGAACATTCCAATATTTGCAAATATATTCATCAATGCCCTTTCATACTTTTCCACCCATTAAAAACCAACTCAGATATCTTAAGAAGAATACGATCTTTACTTAAGAAGTCCTTCCATTCACTCTCACTCAAAACATCAGTAATTATTTCACACACTTTGTATCCATCATCATCCCACAAGTCAACCATGTTATCAGACTTATTTACAGAATTTGCCTGAACTAAACGAGATAGACAGTCAGATACTTTGTTCTGTATGCCCGGTATATAATTTACTACAAAATCATATTCTTGGAGTGCAATGATCCATCTGCAAATCCTTGAGGAAACTGCATCTAAATTTTTTTTTGTAAAGCAATATTTTAATTGTTTGTGGTCCAAACGCACAACAAACGAGTTTCCCCTCAGAATTTTTTTTAACTTTCTGATTGCCCAGAAGATGCATAAAGTCTCGTTTTCTATGACAGAGTATGCATTTTCTGGTCCCACCTTTACCATATTTTATTTGTTTGAGGACTGCTCCTAGTCCCTTTGAGCTGGCGTCAGTAAGTAAAATAGACTTTGCAGAAGTGTCACAACTGTGGAGAGAAGGCGCGCTACTTAGGGCATTCGTAATGTCATCAAAATCAGCTTTTCATTTGTTTGACCACACATATTTTGTCCCTTTTTTAAAAGTGACCTTAAAGCATATGTTGGTGAAGCAAACTGGGGAACAAACTTATTATAATACTCCGCCATCCCAAGGAAGCTAACTAACTCATCTCTATTTTGAGGTTCAGAAAGACTCGCAATGGTCTTGACCAAATGGTCTCTAGGTTTTACACCTTCTTTCGTTAATTTGTGTCCTAAATAATCCAATTCACTCAAGTTGAATTTACACTTGTTCTCCCGAAGTGTCAAACCACGAGATTTAAATCTAGACAAAACCTCTCTAAGTCTTTCATCATGTTCCTTTTGAGACGAACTATGAATCAAAACATTGTCCTAATAAATCTTAACACCTGTTATATCCTACAGCACACTTTCCATAGCTCGTTAAAAAATGGATGCAGCCGAGTTAAGACTAAAAGGAAGACGCGTACATTTATAAGTCCCAAAGGGTGTAATAAAAGAGGTCAAATTCATGGAATCACTATCTATCTCGATCTGATGGTATGCTACCCTCAGATCTAAAGTAGAGAATACTTCTGCCCCTTCTAATTGAGTTAACATCTCAGAGATATTCGGGAGTGGATATTTATCTGCAACAACAGCGTGATTAAGGTTTCCAAGGTCAACACATAACCTAATCTCTCCAGAAGCTTTACGAGCCAAAACGACTGGAGCCAACCAATCGCTTGCCTCTGTCTCCACTATGATACCTTCTCTAATTCATTCTGCATAGGCTCCGTTAGTGCCAGAGGTACACTTCTTGCTTTGCATGAGACTGGGCCTGAGTTAGTCTTTAGAACAATCTTATGGGTATAATCAGAAAGACATCCCAACTTTTCTAGAAAAACCCCTTTAAACTCAGAGCGTAAGTCTTGAATCTGAGTAAAATTGACTTCATTTTTAGGAACTCTATCTTCGCACACAACTTTTGTTCTCAACTTGATTAGTTGAAGGATATTGATTACATGAATAGGCAATAGAATCCTTCATAACTATACAAGGATCAGCACTAGGAACCAACATCACACCAGGATCAGCTTGGTGAAACCAGCTAATGATACAATCACCTCTGCACGAAATGTAAATCTTCCCTGCAGTAATTTTCCCTTCATACTCGATTTCGCCCATATAATAACCAAATCATTTTATTGGTTGTCCTCCATAAGCTAGAGGTCTAATATCAGGTTTGAAAACTCTAACCTTTTCACTTAAAATGGTATCATAAAAGACCCTAGGAACTAACATAATTTTAGCGCCGGAGTCAAAAAGCATTATGACAGTACAACCATTCACTTGAACTCCATAAATTGGATTTTTAGAGACTTTGTTAGGAATTTCAATTGATTGAACTAAGACTTCACCAAAGTGAAGTTCATCAGTTTCAGAATCAGAATTATTGGCTATAAAAACTTCTTTTACACACTTATTCTTTTTATAAATCTTTGTCCTACATACTTTTGCTAAGTGTCCTATTTTACCACATTTTTACACTTAGCAGACAAGGCAAGACATGATTCATTGTTTGCTAGATGACCAACAGTGTTACAACGAAAACATTTTATAATAGAATTTTTTTTAGAATTCGTATTAGTTGAATCTTTAAATTTTGAATTAGCATTCGTAGAAATCTTTACATTTTGAAACATTAGGTTTTGTAACACTTTGTACTTTCTCAGTACCAGTACTAGCACTGGATTCTTTCTTTATCACTACAACACAGGCAAGAGAATGTTCTAGATGCTTGCAATTTAGATGATCTCATCTAATTTAGGATCATCTTTCTGCCACAACTTATCTTTTATCTTATTTATATTGCAACCCAACATAGTTTGATCGCGGATGCGTTCTTGAAGTGTGTTCTCAAACTTGCATGTGGATGCTAATTTTGTAGATGGCTTGTGGAAGCTGCATACATCTTCCACAATGGTATCTCTCCAAGACTGTACTTACTTTTAGAAGATAGTGTTTGTCTAATTTCTTAAAACAGATCTCAAATTCATTTAATCCATTAGATTCTACATCATCAAGTTCAGGCAGATGTTCAAAAACGTCTTGTCCTTCTGAACCCAAGCAATGCAAGAGGAGAGCAGATTTTCTTTCTGCACTCAATGAAACACCGCAAACTCTTGTATAATTAAGAAAAACCTTCTTCCACTTAGACCAATGAATAGAATGTTCTCCAGGGTCAGACAAAAAAACAGAGGTGAGGTGACGTTTTGCATACTTATGTTATTTAAACAAAAGAATAAAATGTGAGCACAGGTTCTAATGGTGTGTTTACTGTTGTTGAAGAAGGATGAACACTATTGCTTCAATTGTAAGTGCAATATTGACAAACACTAAGTAAGGTGTGTTTATCACCGTAGATTACAAAATGAAGAAAATTGAGAAATGAGTTGTTAAATTAAAAAAAAGTTGAACAAGAAAGAAAATAATGGTGTTCTTGTCACCGTAGTTAAAAACCTTAAATACCAATTTTTTTTGTTGAAGATAATTTTGTACAGATAAACACAAGATGAAGGTGTGTTCATCACCGTTGGAGATTAGCTGATTTTCAGTTACCAATATTTGTGAAAGAAAATTTCATATGGATAAACACAAGGTATAGGTGTGTTTATCACCGTTAGAGATTAGTTGTGTTCATCACCGTAGAATACAACACCTCGACGATGAATGTATGCTGGAAGATGAACAGATTTTAACTTCCAGTTTCCAACAAAATCGGCCACACCAAGCCGTCAGGAGGATTTCGCGTAGCAAAGATATGAAGAGCTTTCAGTTTCCTAGTAAAAGAACGGTGACTTAAGCTTTCATGAGGCTTTCAGTGTCCTAGTAAGAAAGGATGCTGACGTAGACACGTTGATTCTACGCGTGACGTGAGGCTGTTGATTAGTTTCCTTGAAGTATGGAGCGCGAATAGCGTGAGGCACCGAAGAAAATGGAGCGTGAATAGCGCGAGGCACCGAAGAACATGGAGCGCGGACAGCGCAAGGCAATCTCAGAATCTTGATGTGAGGAAACCGTTTTTATAAGTAAACCACATTAATTGTGCAGGAAGCAATGGTTGAGACAGTCATAAAAGGATGAAGGTCCGATTTAAAATTAACTCAGGAAATGACAATGTTTACATTCAAAAGACTATTAGTCTCAAAGAAGGGGAGAGACGAATACACCAAAAAGTCTCAAACTTCCATAAAATAAAATTGTGTCGCTAAACACAAATAAATCGGAGACAAGGATAAAGTGAGTTATCAGTTCAAAATGAAGTCTTACTCGATGAAGAAATCACAAACTCGAGGTCAGAAGGAGAGCTGTTTTCTTCACGAATGTCTTAACCCCTCCCATGCTCATGATGAGCTCAGCTCGTCATGAGCCACGGCGCTCCGGTGCTCATGACGAGTTCAGCTCGTCAAGGCCTGTGGAACGCTCAGGTGCGGGGAGAATTCCCCTCCTGTGCTGAACGTTCCACGGGAGCCAATGCACCTGTGACGAGCTGAGCTCGTCATGAGCATGCCGCGCTGTGCACGCCCCCTCCCCCCTGCACAGCAGGTAAATAATCCCCACAGGGAAGGGGTTAAAGGCGTTCTGAAGATTTGAGTGAAAGTTGAAATCTTTCTTAGTCAAAATAAAATTGTAGAGTACGTTGTTTCCATTATCAATGCTTCACCATATGTAGGGATGGTGGTGTTAGGACGTTTTCCTTTCTTACTTGAAGTTTTGTAGTCTTGAAAATGTCAAAAATACATATATACACACTTACTAAATGTTTTAGACACTAGGGGTTTCTTACAGTATTCTCTAAAGTCCTATTTTTCTAGAGAGTTTCTATAAAAACCATCTCTAAACCCTATTTTATATTTTTGCTTTGACTCCAGAGATCGCAATGACGTCAGTAATCGCCATCCCCCTGGACACATCGCGAAAACGGAACACAATAGCCACCACTACATTAAAAAATTATAACTACAAAATTAATCCTAACAATCACAGTAGGTAAACCACAATCTAAACAACTCTATAGAAACATTTATCATAATCTCAATATCTCATGAACAATGCGTATTAATGATTCACTGATATATTTCTCAATATTTCCACCAATATTCACAACAACGTTGATAGTCGCAATGTCCCCCCAATGGTACACAGTGGGACACATTGGCAGTCGCAGCGTCATCGTGAATATCAATTTTGGACACTTAACTTGTGTCACTAACACCCCCACTTCTCAAACATGGGGTCAGAGTATCTCCACCCTGAGCCCTTATGTGGGGTTTCACACACATTTTCAGCCCCTGTAACTGTTCTTGATAAATAAAATGGTGGTCTGCAACTGTCTGTTCAGGTTGCATCCAGCCAATCAGAGCATTACCATTAGCGTGTGCACTCACAAATCATAGCGAAACCTCAGGGCTATATCCTCAGCCAGAGATATCACTATAATTTGAACCCTACATTTCTCAACTACTGAATGGATTTCCACCAAATAAGTAAAAGGCGCTTCCTTGAACCAACATCTACCTGCATGCCAGATTTGGTGTAAGTCTGTGCAGCGGTTCAGGCTGTGGCTAAAAGTTCCTACGGGAATTAACATTAAAAACACAACTCGTGAACAAGGGAGTGTTCCTGAAACGCGTTGAGTGCTACTTGCTAAAAACCCGAGTGAAAATAAACAGAGGTTTGCTGCAGCTAACCGTTTTTCCGTGATTGCTGTCTTTTTGCATTGAGAGATGGCCGTGGCGTATTTGATTGAGGCTGCCTGCCTCATCACGGACCGCCGCCATGGAGTGGCTGGGAAAGGCACGGTGAGCTGGTTAGCTCACAATTTTGACTTTATATATACATATTTATATTTATATTTATATATATATTGGATATATGATCAAGGGTAGTCTTTACCCAAAACGCGTCATGCCAAAATTGACCCTGGAAAGTATAATAAACCTAACTTAAATACTTACGCGCTGCTTGGTGGTCCGTAATTCTGTGGTGCTATACCGGTGAGACAAAAGCTGTGTGGATATATATATATATATATATACAAACTCCACTAGTTTGCCTGCTATAGAGAGAGTCACTCCACAGGTAAGTATTCGCCAAATCTGTTTATTGAGAGCAGCCGCAGCATGAACATCCCAGGACCTTAAAATACATAGTCCATTCCCGACGCGTTTCATTACTACTTCCTCAGGGGCGTTGGACTTGAATGTGACAGCAGAGCAGTTTGGGCGGCTCCTTTATTGTTCAAGACACCTTGCCGCAGTGGGCGTGGCCAAACAACATGGCCTGCTGGTACTTGTGGTGCGGTCCGTGCTACTTCAGTGAGTTGCCTGCTGTTAGCACTCAGAATAAAGTTCATAACTTTACAGTGGATCGGGCGCTTGGTAAATGTTCAGTGAAACAGCTTGAATTCTTTCAACAACGGCACCTGTGCCTTTCGCAAATCCGCCGGTTGACGGACCTGCAGGGATTCAACATCAGGACTCCCTCCGCGGCTCAGGCAAGCCGCTACTTACAAACTCCACACGTTTGCCTGTTGTAGAGAGAGTCACTCCACAGGTAAGTATTCGCCAAATCTGTTTATTGAGAGCAGCCGCAGCATGAACATCCCAGGTCCTTAAAATACATAGTCCATTCCCGACGCGTTTCATTACTACTTCCTCAGGGGTGTTGGACTTGAATGTGACAGCAGAGCAGTTTGGGCGGCACCTTTCTTGTTCAAGACACCTTGCCGCAGTGGTATAGCACACCTGAAGTAATCTTGATTGGAATAGATTGGGAACTCCTAAAACATTTAATTTAAAAAGCAACAAAATGAGGGGGTTCATTTTGCCATAGAAAATATGATTAGTGCTGCTGAAAATAAATTATGGCACATTTTGAGTGGCTTCTCTAATCCTCTTATGTTTCATTAAAAGAAATTCTGATATGCAGACTGAAAGATGTACTTTCAATACCAGCAGCAGACTTCCCTAGTGAGCAGTAGCTTTACTACAGTGCCTAATGAGCAACTAGGGTGCTAACATTCAGAATTTATGGCAAATGTGTGACACATCTGAATGTCTTCTTGATGGAACCAAAGAAAATAATTGAAAGTATTTACTTCTGAGGAGACTGTAGTAAATGGGGAAATTAGGAAACTTCATAACAAATAAGTCTCCCAAGATGGCCACCAGAGACAAAAGAGCCCAAATGTAGCACAAATATCACCCAAATGTAGCCCATGTATAGCCCAATGACAGAATTTCCCAGCGTGTTGTAAAGAACAACTAGAGCGCTAACAGTCTTACTTCTGACAAAAGTATGGAACACCTGAAGCCATCTTGATTGGAATAAAGTTGTAACACTTACAACATTTAATTTGCAAAGGAACAAAATGAGGGGCTTCATTTTGCCATAGAAATTATGATTAGTGCTGCAGAAAGAAAAATTAGGGCCCATTTTGACTTCTCAAATCATCTTTTATTTCATTAAACAAATTCTAACATGCAGACTGAAACATGCACTTTGAATACCAGCAGCAGACATCCCTGGTGAGCAGTAGCTTTACTACAGTGATCTAATGAGCAACTAGAGTGCTAACATTCAGATTTTAAGGCAAAGGTGTGACACATCCGAATGCATTCTTGATGGAATCAAAGTAAAAAACTGAAAGTATTTCCTACTGAGGAGACTGTAGTAAATGAGGAAATTAGGAAACGTCATAACAAATAAGTCTTCCAAGATGGCCACCAGAGACAAAAGAACGCAAATGTAGCACAAATATCACCCAGATGTAGCCCAAGTATAGCCCAATGACAGAATGTCCCAGAGTGTTTTGAAGAACAACTAGAGCGCTAACAGTCTTACTTATGACAAAAGTATGGAACACCTGAAGCCATCTTGATTGGAATAAAGTGGTAAGACTTAAAACATTTAACTTGCAAAGGAACAAAATGAGGGGCTTCATTTTGCCATAGGAATTATGATTAGTGCTGAAGAAAGAAAATCTAGGCCACATTTTGAGTGACTTCTCAAATCCTCTTCTATTTCATTAAGAAAAATTCTGACATGCAGACTGAAACATGCACTTTGAATACCAGCAGCAGACTTCCCTGGTGAGCAGTAGCTTTACTACAGTGATCTAATTAGCAACTAGAGTGCTAACATTCAGATTTTAAGGCAAAGGTGTGACACATCCGAATGCCTTCTTGATGGAATCAAAGTAAAAAACTGAAAGTATTTCCTACTGAGGAGACTGTAGTAAATGAGGAAATTAGGAAACGTCATAACAAATAAGTTTTCCAAGATGGCCACCAGAGACAAAAGAACGCAAATGTAGCACAAATATCACCCAGATGTAGCCCAAGTATAGCCCAATGACAGAATGTCCCAGAGTGTTTTAAAGAACAACTAGAGCGCTAACAGTCTTACTTATGACAAAAGTATGGAACACCTGAAGCCATCTTGATTGGAATAAAGTGGTAAGACTTAAAACATTTAACTTGCAAAGGAACAAAATGAGGGGCTTCATTTTGCCATAGGAATTATGATTAGTGCTGCAGAAAGAAAAATTAGGGCACATTTTGACTTCTCAAATCATCTTCTATTTCATCAAAAAATTCTAACATGCAGACTGAAACATGCACTTTGAATACCAACAGCAGACTTCCCTGTTGAGCAGTAGGTTTACTACAGTGATATAATGAGCAACTTGAGTGCTAACCTTCTGAATGTATGGCTAATGTGTGACACATCGGAATGCCTTCTTGATGGAATCAAAGTAAAAAAACTGAAAGTATTTCACACTGAGGAGACTGTAGTAAATGAGGAAATTAGGAAACTTCATAACAAATAAGTCTCCCAAGATGGCCACCAGAGACAAAAGAGCCCAAATGTTGCACAAATAGACCCAGATGTAGCCTAAGTAAAGCCTAATGACAAAATGCTCCAGAGTGTTCTAAAGACCAACTAGAGCGCTAACAGTCTTACTTATGACAAAAAGTATGAAACACCTGAAGCCATCTTGATTAGAATAAAGTGGTAACACCTAAAACATTTAATTTGCAAAGGAACAAAATGAGGGGGTTCATTTTGCCACAGACATTATGATTAGTGCTGCAGAAAGAAAAATCAGAGCAGATTTTGAGTGACTTCTCAAATCCTCTTGTATTTCATTAAAAAGCATTCTGACATGCAGACTGAAACATGCACTTTTAATACCAGCAGCAGACATCCAAGGTGAGCAGTAGCTTTACTACAATGATCTAATGAGCAACTAGAGTGCTAACATACAGAATTCATGCAAATGTTTGACATATCTGAATACCTTCTTGGTGAAATAAAAGTAAAAAACTGAATGCATTTCCTACTGAGGAGACTGCAGTAAATGAGGAAATTAGAAAACTCCATAACCAATAAATCTCCTAAGATGGCCACCAGAGATAAACGATCCCAAATGTAGCACAAATGTCACCCAGATATAGCCCAAGTATAGCCCAATGACACTATGTCCCAGAGTGTTCTAAAGAACAAATTAGAGTGCTAACAGCCTTACTTATTACAAACGTATGGCACACCTGAAGCTGTCTTGATTGGAATAAAGTGGTAACACTAAAAACAGTTAATTTGCAAAGGAACAAAATGAGGGGGTTCATTTTGCAATAGAAATTATGATTAGTACTGCAGAAAGACAAATTAGGGCAATTTTGACTTCTCAAATCCTCTTCTATTTCATTAAAACTAATTCTGACATGCAGACTGAAACATGCACTTTGAATACCAGCAGCAGACTTCCCTGGTGAACAGTAGCATTACTACAGTGATCTAATGAGCAACTAGAGTGCTAACATTCAGAATTCATGGCAAATGTGTGACACATCTGAATGCCTTCTTGATGGAATCAAAGTAAAAAACTGAAAGTATTTCCTACTGAGGAAACTGTAGTAAATGCGGAAATAAGGAACCTTCATAACAAATAAGTCTCCCAAGATGGCCACCAGAGACAAAAGAGGCCAAATGTAGCACAACTATCACCCAGATGTATCCCAAGTATAGCCCAATAACAGAATGTCCCAGAGTGTTTTAAAGAACAACTAGAGCACTAACAGTCTTACTTATGACAAAAGTATGGTACACATGTGTGAGAAGTTGGCCTGGTATATGATGCTCACTAGTTCTAGTGATCACCTTGTACCATGCCAAGCAACCCTTATGGTGCAGGTTGTAAAGTCAACCTTATAGACAAGCTATCCTAGGGGTAGCATGGACTAAGCAGTCTTAGGCTAAACTCTGTAAAGGCATGTGAAGCAAGCCGTTTTACCATACACAATCCCTTGAATACCAAATGAAAGGACACCACACAGATATATATTGAAAATATATATAGATTTATTTCTACAAATATCCCTGATACTCTTTATGAGCACAGAAGCAAATGCGTTAAAACAAAACACAGTTTAAATACACAAAAGTTGCACAATTATGGATGAGCCCTAGGGGCCACCTAAACCATATACTAAAATAGTGGTATAAGAACCACTATGGGGAAAGTGAAGAGGCCTAGGGCCTGGGGAATCGCTGGAGCTGTTCGGGACTAGCAGTGAAGAAGTCGGGAAAGGCCCGCGGGACTCGGGTGCAGTGCGGAAAGTGCACGCTTTACCAATGCAATGTCACTGGTGCGTAAAAGTTACAAAGTTAGTTAAAAAGGAACCTTCCGAGTGACCTAGAAGGATGAAACTTTAGACACAGACCCTAGAGGTGTGTACCAGTGTGGGGACAATGGCGGAGCTGAGTTACCTCACCCACAGGAAGCGGGTGCACAGGGTTGAAGTAGTGTCGGGTTTCGTCACGCAGGTCGATGGTGCTTGGAGCTGAAGATGCTGCAGGCGGCTCGATGTGAAGAGTTCCGGTGGATCCAAGGGTGGATCTGAAGAGGTGAAGACCTGAAAGCAGAGGGGACAATGTTCAAAGTCACTAGCCAGTGACTACCGTGGAACCAGAGTGGAACCAGGCGATGTCGGGTGCAAACAGGCATCGAGGTGTAGCTTCTCTCTGCAGCCACGTGGACACGAGGGGTCAAAGACATCCAGGAGTCGGTCACGAGCTGTCCCACGCAGGCTTCTCGCTGTTGGCGGTGTTGACAACTTGATTGGAGCAAACAGGCCTTGGCTAATGCAAGCCCCGCAGGAATCAAAAAAGGCTTGTTACTCGGACCAGCAAGGTCAGAGCAGGTGCTCCTTTTTACAGGAGCGAGGGCAAGTCTGGAGCAACCAGACTCGCAGTGTAAATTGAAGGTTTCGTCGCCAAGATGGCCGCTAGCCGCGTGGCAAGTGGCCGGGATGGTGCATCGAGTGGCACAGTGCAAAAGGGCCCCACGCAGATCGTGGAGATGCTGGGGGGCTGATCTTCGGTGCAAGGGCTGCTCGAGGTTGGGGCTTCTCAAACCCCAAAGCACAGCATCGAGGGTGACTCTGATGCTGCGCAGTCAGCTTCTCGGGGGTCTTTCAAGAGGTCCGGTCCCACGTCTCTCGGTGCCTCCACGGGTCCCTTCTTTGTAGGGACTGTGGATCGGGCTGTGAGAAGTCTAGGAGTCTGGGTCTTGTCAGGCTCTGGGCTCGGGCTCCGGTGGGAGGCAGCGGCAAAGCAGACGTCGAGTTGCTGGTTGGTGCCTGTGTTCACAGGGTGGTCACTCCTTGGCCACAAGGGAGATTCTCTTCTGTCTTCTGTGCAGCAGAATGTCGAAGTCCAGTCTTCTTCTGTATTTCAAGTTGATTCAGGATGATCTGAAGTCTCAGGACACAGCTCCCACTCTTATTCGAATCTGGGGGGCCGGATAACCTACTAGGTCCCTCCTCTGGGTGGAACCAGGAAGGGGGGTGGTTACACCCCCTTTCCTTTGTCCAGTTTCGCGCCAGGACTGGGGCTGGAAAGCCCCAGCACCGGTTTGAACTGGCCTATGCACAGGGACACCTTGTGTGCCCCAGGCATGTCTGATTCTATTCAGCCCTGTCCTACCCAATACACAAAATCCTGTCTGGGGTGGTGCTAGCACCTCCCAAGGCAGGAAACCCTTTGTCCAAGCTGCCCTCGCTGGAAGGACTCCCAGCAGCAGGAGGTCAGACTTGTGTCTGTGGTGGCAGCATCCATTTTGAGATGCTAAGGCTCTGTTTAACTTTAACCGGGGTTCAGGCTAGGTACATGTCGTGTCCCTCTAGAAGGGTGGAATGCTACCCCCGTCGCCAGAAGTGGCGAGGGGGTAGTATTCCAATTCGTATGACACCTTACTCAACATGTTTTGATAAAGCCAAACCTAAGATAGCATTTAACCGCGAGGTTCATAATGCACTTAAGAGTATATGGTATGGCAATATCATGAAACAGCTAAAGGACATGGTTCCGAAAGCTGTAGACAGGCTCAGCTCATGCCAGAGCACTATCTCACATATTTCCAAGCACTCTGCCTCCAGGATTGATGAGGCCTTCCATAGGAGTGACTGATAGGAACATATGTGTCCATTTTAGGTTAGGTATAGGAATACTACACCTAAGTAAGGGGTGGTTACACCGACTTACCCCAGCTGAGTGATCAGCCAGTTGTGTCAAAATATGGAGGCCAGGCCAGGGGTGGCATAATACATGCTGCAGCCCCCGGTAGGCCTTGGAAGCACCTATGCCCTGGGTACCTGGGTACACTGTTACAGGGGCCAATAAGGTGAACCAATTCCAATTGTGTATGCACCTAAGGTACATGGAGTCCATTTTAAGGAGAGAGCAATTAGCCTGGGGCCCTGAATAGCAGGATCCCAGGCCAACTATGTCAAAAACCAGCTAAACACCAGGCAAAAAGTTTGGGGGTAACCATAGTCAGATATCCACCTTCCTACAACATGAAGCTATCCTGATTGGAATAAGGTGGTAACACCTAAAACATTTAATTTGCAAAGGAACAAAATGAGGCGGGAATTTTACCATAGAAATTATGATTACTGCTGCAGAAAGAAAAATTAGGGCACATTTTGAGTGACTTCTCAAATCCTCTTGTATTTCATTAAAAAAAATTCTGACATGCAGACTGAATCATGCACTTTTAATACCAGCAGCAGACTTCCGTGGTGAGCAGTAGCTTTACTACTGTGATCTAATGAGCAACTAGAGTGCTAACATACAGAATTCCTGGCAAATGTGTGACATATCTGAATACCTTCTTGGTGGAATAAAAGTAAAAAACTGAAAGCATTTCCTACTGAGGAGACTGCAGTAAATGAGGAATTTAGGAAACTTCATAAAAAAAGGTCTCTCAGACGTGGGTCCCATGCTCTCCATGCCACTGGAGTCAAGCGTCCTGTACCGTAATGCGCATGTGTCGCAAATGCACGGGAACAGGAGTCGCAGACTAGTTGCATACCAATCTCACACATCACGTAATATTAAATGTATATGATGTAACTGAAAAACACGCAGCCGTCACACACCGTACGCTGATCCTTCACGACTTTTCTAAAATGGCGGAGAGAATCTGTGCACCCACTGTGATGTATACGCTTTGGGTACGCGACTCAGAAATTTTTGGGGAAAAAAGAAAATAATATAAATATATTAAAAAGAAAAATAAAACAAAAAAATTAAACAATATTTCAGTTTGATTTTAACAAAACATCTTTTTTGCAATTTCCAGAAAAATATATAATGTTATTTAATGAATAAAATATTTATAAATAAACAGTTAAAAACTGTAGAAAATCAGTACAAAAAAGTAGGTATAACTACTATTACACTTATAAATTTGCATTTAAAAAAAACTTTGAAATTCACTGAAAAAACCATAGGTTTCAGAGACGTTATAGTTAGTAATTAGCAGTCAAAAAAGCTTTGAAATTCACTGAAAAAACCATACGTTTCAGACGTTATAGTTAGAAATCAGCATTTAAAATACCTTAGAAATTCACAAAAAAAAACCATAGGTTTCAGGGGTGTTATAGTTAGCTGGACATTTCACTCATACAAAACCATAGAAATTCCTCCGTTATAGTTAGTTCTGCAATGCTGATGATGTTGCATATTACATCATTCATGACATGGTCAGTGACATCACTGATAACATCTCAAATTACATCACCGATGACATCACTGATGACATAATTCACGTGACAATCTGATACACCTCATCATACACTAGTATAACCTTTTATCACTCACTGTAAAAAATAGAGTTCCATATTTAAAACCATTGACACACCAATACCAGTTACTACATACCCACTCACTGATTCCTAAGTCTACAAACACAACTACCAATTCAACAACAGAATCACTTATACATGCAGTCACTAATTAATAGAACACTATCAAATGCACTTATACACATATATAGAGATTGACGCATCAGCAGTCATCTTAGTCAGTTTTGCAGTCATCCTACTCACTCATGAAAATAAATTATCACACTTACATTTACTTACACAATTATACACACAACACCTCATTTATTCAAACACATAGTAACTCATAGTTAATATGTTAAAACATAACCATTACAATTATACACTCATTCATATAGATACTCCCACAATCACTGACTCTTACATACACTTATTTATATACACCAACTCTCACATACAATGCCTTTTATTTTTTTACTTTGTTGAAGATGTACAGCTAAAACATATATTCGCTCACCAACACACAAATAAATACACTCAGTCACCCAAACTACTGTTTCCACATGCACTCTTAAACCTATACACCTAGTCAATCAACCATTCACACATCTATGCATAGACTTACACCCCCCCATCCAACCACACACAAACTCAGTGTCCCATACAAATACTCCCCCAACTAATCAATAACTAATATACACACTCATGTAGTTAGTGACCAACTGATGCAGCAAGTTATACAACAGAAACAGTGATGCACACATTCACATTGTTTAGTTACTAATCCATGTATTAAGTGAGACCCTTTTAATTACTCGCTTAAACAGACAGTCAGACAGCTACTAAATCCTCCAGCCAGACCGTTGTATATCAACTCAATCTTCAATACAGATTGATATATATATATATATATATTCACTGAAAAAACCATAGGTTATAGACCATATATAGTTAGGAATTAGCATTTACAAAACCTTGAAAATTCACTGAAAAAACCATAGGTTATAGACCATATATAGTTAGGAATTAGCATTTAAAAAACCTTATTTTACTCACACAAAACCATTGAAATTCCATATATAGTTAGTTGCACTAACTATATATCGCGCACCCGCAATCCACTGCTGATGATGTCACATATTACATCATTCATGACATGGTCAGTGACATCACTGATGACATCACTGATGACATCTCAAATGACATCACTGATGACATCTCACTTGACATCAATGATCACATCACTGATGATATCATTCATGTGATAATACAATGCATCTCCTCACACTCTAATATAACCTCCGTTACACCCAGTGTTAAATAGAGAGTATCATTTTTGAAACCATTGACACACCAATACTAGTTACTACATACGCACTCACTGATTCCTATGTCTACACACACATTCACTCATACAATCATTCATACATACAATCACTCATCTTTACAACACTATCATATGCACTCATACACCTATACAGACACTCACACTCTGCCACTCATCCATGGAGTTACTCACACACCTAGTCAGTCCTGAAAAGAATCAATCACACTTCCATTTTCTCATCTATACAGTTAAACACAGAACACCTTACATTTTTGAAACATATACTAACACATAGTTACTCTCTTATAGAATCACTGATAAAAGTACACATTGATCTGCACAGAGTCACACACCTCCCAGCCAGCCATACACACACTCAGTCTCCCATACAAATACTTGTGCAACCAATCAATAACCCATATAGCTACTTATATAGCTACTGATCAACACATGCAGCAGCTTGCACAACAACAGACATACTGATGCACACTTTTAGACAGTTTAGTCACTAACCCGTGCATTCAGTAAGACGCATTTAATCACTCACTCATACAGTCAATCACGCACCTACTAAAACCTTCATTCAGACACTTATACATCCACTCATTCTTCAATATGTAAAACATATTTAAACTTTACAGAAACACATAATCACTGGATGTTGTCATCCGTGATGTCATCAGTGATGTCACTGACCATGTCATGAATGATGTAATATGTGACATCATCAGCAGTGGATTGCGGGTGCGCGATATATAGTTAGTGCAACTAACTATATATGGAATTTCAATGGTTTTGTGTGAGTAAAATAAGGTTTTTTAAATGCTAATTCCTAACTATATATGGTCTATAACCTATGGTTTTTTCAGTGAATTTTCAAGGTTTTGTAAATGCTAATTCCTAACTATATATGGTCTATAACCTATGGTTTTTTCAGTGAATTTCATTGGTTTTTTAACAGCTAATATCTGTAGCTGTAAAATGTATTCTTCTTTAAATCCAAAAATATATTTTATATGTTTATTAATAACTTTTTTTTTTTATATTTTTTTTTCTTCGTTCCCGCTTCGCGAATCGGGAAGCTTCCCGTTAGCTGACCTTGATGCCGCGAAATAGACCGCGAGCCGGTAAACGTTTCTTTACCGCAACTGCCGCGTTAGAAAACAACATCGTGACGCCTCCCGTCCGCATGACGTTTCGCGTTGTCGCGTGATACGTCATATGACGTGCTACGTTAGCGAACTCGTACGCTTACCGAGTCGCAAAGCACAGGTTTCTGGAAGCAAACCGGGAGGCCCTGCAAAGCGCGTAACGTAAACACAGCAGGTCATGTGACTTGGTAATAACACTTTTCATTGGTTCATTTCACTTTCGGTTTCCTAATGATGTAAGACTAGGTCATATGATCTAAAATGAACACTTTTCATTGGTTGAGAACTATTTTTTTTCCCAAATGGTGAAAATCCCTCCTTCTTTCCTCACTCTGACTTTCATCATTGTGAGAGAAAGACCCTTTGTTACCAGTGAGCAATGGCTTCTTTACTAGCTTCAGCTGGTGCTTCCCCACCACCTCCACCACATCCAAGGAAGAGTGGACCACCTGCTAAAGTTATAATTCAGCAAGAAGAGGAAGAAGAGGAACAGGACGACCTAGATAATCTCCCTATTATGGCCAGAAGATCTGTTGTACCGGAAGTAACGGGACCAGAGGGCAGGGAGATGGTGCCAAATATACAAACGAGATTTCGTGAAGTAAAACAAGTCTGCGTACATTGCAGTGGATTCATTTGCTACGGAGAAAGTAGCATCACTCTGATCAACAGAGCTATTGACAATCATGCTCATGTTTGTCCGAAACTCCCCAAACAATAAATTCTTTTTTTTTGTTTTCTTGCTCCTGTTGAGCCCTTTACAATGAATCGTTTTCGTTGCCCCCTCCGAAAAAAAAACAAAAAAAATATAAAACTGTTCAGAAAAATTCAAAAAAAGTAAAAAAATGTTCAGAAAAATAATAAAAAAAATATAAAACAACAAAAACAATTTAAAAAAAAGTTCTTTTCAGAACTACCTCCCCGTTATTACAAAATTGGTACAATATTTGCAACTGTGCCAACCTCTATTTCTCTTAGTTCGCTTCCCAGTTCGCTCCCCGGTACGCGAACCGGAAGCGAACCCAAAATTTTTTTTTTTTAAAAAGAACAGTAAGTATAAGGGAAGGAAACAGACAGTTATGTTAAAAGAAAGACAGCTATAGGGGAGTAAACTAGAGATACTATTACCCGTAATCCACTGCTGATGATGTCACATATTACATCATTCATGACATGCTCAGTGACATCATCAGCAGAGGATTGCGGGTAACAGTATCCCTAGTTTATTCCCTATAGCTGTGTTTCTTTTAACATAACTGTCTGTTTCCTTCCCTTATACTTACTGTTCTTTTTAAAAAAAATTTTTTAGATCAGTCAGAAACAGTGAAAGTAATGAAATATAAAAGACTACGTAGAATATGAGCACTGTATGCAACAACTTTGACACTTACAGAAGCCTCACCTTCTCCATGCCTCCTACACAGTTCTACATGTACATCATAAATGCAAACAGAACAGAATTAATTATACATGTTAAATGGTTTATTTTTGCTGTTCTCAGAATGTATCAAATTTCACTAAAACAGTGACTTGAAGGTATTCATCATATAACAGCGGGGAAAAAAAAACACAATCAAAATGATTGTGTTTAAAAAACCCATACAACATTACAAATCAGAATTCAGAACTCCTTAAAGTTAACTTACTTTCCATGACGGCCAAGGATGTCCTATGAACAGCTTACACTCTGTTGTGCTGTTATTACTTTCAACCCGCCACTTTCTGAAAGAAAACCTCCATCGTTTTCAAAAACATGTTACATACAATAAATGACTTCTTGCTCTCTACCACAAGATTCCACAAGGCCAAATCTTGTCAGAGCCATGTATAACTCTTGGATTTCTTGTTAGCCAATCCCGTCTTTTCGCATTTCCGCAACTTTCAGAATTAAAATGTTGAAGATCATTTACACAATCCTGGACTAGTAATATCTTCCCCTTCTTGCTCAATCATGTTCTACATTTCCTATCACACTGATACTGCTTACTATGAAGCAGACTTACACTACCTTTATGACTAGTACAATTATTTAATTCTCTACATCACTTTTAATCACAAAGCAATGTAAAACAGTAGACAGCATTGCAGACTTACATTCCCTCTACTCCATGTTTTGATTCGCTGCTTCAATTAGCTTATAAAAAGAAATCGTTTTTCTGAACTCATTCAAAGTGCACGTATTTCTCAATAACGTCCAGTGTTATGGTAAAAAGTTATGTCTCTGTACTACACTTATCTTCAAGGCCAAATAGTGTAGGAGCCATGAGAACTTCTTGAAATTCCTCAGAGCACATCCCGAGATTCTTTCCCTAAAATTTTGGTTTTAAAAACACCAGGTAAGAGTTTTTAAGGTCATATGGCAATTTTTTTTTGAAAATTAAAACAGAATCATTGCAGAATGACCAGCCATTTCTACACTTTAAATAAGCTGTATAATGTCCTGATGTTATTGAAGGACCATCATGATATATAATTGCTACAGTTACAAAAGTCCTTCCTGATATTGACAACTGTGAAGCCACAAAATTTTTAATTAAAGTTGTCAATTTTGTTCCATCAGGCCTACATCGTTGGAACATTAAAATGACATAGTGGCCATATGTTCGTATAAATAATGTGGACATCATTTCAGATTTACATTGCCTACACTCCATATTGTGATCAGCTGCTTTTACTAGCTTATTAAAAGAGACTGATTTACTGTCTGGCAAAGTTAAATATATAAATCTTTCTGAGTCTACACTAGTACTACTTGATACCCTACAGTTCTCGCAGTCATGCTGCCATTGATAAGAAAGCCCAAACAGATGATCTACATCTACACCTTCAGCATACAATACATCAAGCATATACATTAAAAACTCCTGACAATCTTGCTGACTATTTTGAGAGAATTGTGTTTGGCCTGAACATCTGTCTAACAGATTTCGAATTTCAGACACACTTTCTATGTTTGTTCTATCAGTGCTACATTTCTCTAACACAGAATTTAACAAACTGCAAAATCTTTGATCAGAATTGACCACAATCTCTTCTTTTACATTTTGTAGAGAAAACAAAACATTAACCACTACATTAGCATAGCAGTTGACACCAGAACTGTTTTCAAATTGAAAACCAACAACATCTTCAACAGAATCCTTTTTGTTTCTGCTTATAATTTCAGGTTCATCGACTTTTCGTCTTTTTGCTACAACCTCCCCAGTATTGGTCACATTTCTTCGTTTCCGGCCTACCACACGTTTCTCAAACAAAGGATACTGAGGCAAATGTGGCGCATACTCTCTTCTCAACCTATTGTATTCCTTAACACAATCTAGATCCGCACAAATGTTTGTGACATCACACTCAATCAAGTACAATCCCGATAAAGTCCTAACTCGTGACAATGCCACATATGCCATACCCTCCTTGAACACAGAACTGCCAATATTCACCAATGCACAGTCTACACTTAAACCTTGCGATTTATGGATTGTCACCGCATATGCCAAGCAAACAGGAAACTGCTTACGACGAACATATAAGTCTTTTACAAGCAAAAATCTAGCAGAACAACGAGCAATTACCTGTACTTCCTCAATGCCATCAAATTTAATTTTTAAAAATTCAATTCCATCTCTATTTCTGTATTTCACAAAATCAACAACATTACCCATTGATCCATTTACCAGACCTCTTTCAACATGTAAATTCCTTCTTAAAATTATACGGCAGTTCAAGCACACATTCAGAGTCTTTTCAAAACCCGCAGTTTTAGATATACTCTTCTCTAATGAATCCAATTTTGTTTTCAGATTCTCAGACAAAATAATTGTTGATCCCATATGCTCTACTCTGTCAATAGCTTCCAATTTCACAATCTCTTGCTTTTCTAAATGCAGCATTTTGTTGTTGAATTTGGCACATTCTGCAAGACTTGGCATCAAACATATTCCAGATTTTTTCTCAGTAACTTTCTGAAAAATATTCTCAGGCACAACATCTTCGTCTGGATATAAATTTGTCAGTAATCGTGCATGTAAAGCTTCTTTCCCATGCTCGGTCACTTTTCCAATTCTAACATCTTGTAGAATAGTCTTGTAAACTTCATCCTTTGCCTGACGCATATTTTCATGCAGTTCAGCATAATTGAAGTTTAACAATATATTGACGTTGCCAATACTCCCTAAGCACTTCCTGGTATCTTCATGCGTGAGCATTTTGAACACAGGTTGCCCTTTCACTGGTGTCAGCTGCAGAAGATCTCCGAAAACAATGATGTGTTTGCCACCAAATAACACATCATACTCTGTTTTGAGAACTTCTTGCATTCTCAAATGCACAAAGGCAAGCATGACATTGGAAACCATGCTTACTTCGTCAATGATAAGAAGTTTCATTTTCCTCAAGACTCTTGAAACTTCAAAACAAGCATCTCCAGATAGCTTGTGATATTCTAATTTGTTGTCATGCTCCACTGGCAGCATCAGTAAACGATGTAAAGTAATCCCTTTAATGTTATGTGCTGCCAGTCCAGTTGGAGCGGTGACAACACAAGACAGCGATGACTCTGTCCTTTCCTGCAAATAACATGAAATTGCTTTAATAAGGAAACTTTTTCCAGTTCCCGCTTCTCCACTCACGTACAGTCGGACAGGCTTCAACGACGTACATGAGCACTCTTTCTTGTCATGACTTAATCCATGATCAATTTGCATGCTAAGTTCGTCATATATTTTCCTCTGCTCAACGTTGAGTTGTCTTTCCAACTCTTCTAAGTTAACCGCATCCTCCTGAGCATGTGCCATGGCTCTTTCCACTTCATTCATAGCAGTGGCAGCTTCATTTTCGATAAGAGGTCCTCCTAGTGGATCCTGACTCAATGAAGCAGAACTCTGACTGTCCTGAGAACTGTCTCTGGCAATCTCGGCTGCAATCGTTGCTTCCTGCTCAATTTCCACATTCAACATTTCTACATATTTGGGAAAAGCAGGACATTCTATGGTCTCCTTGGCAGCATTGAATGAGTCTTCGTAACAAAGGAAATCTCCAAGCAGTTCCTCTTCTGCACGCCAAGGCTTAAAAAGTTGCAAAAGTGCTAAATAGAAAAACTCCTTTTTTTCAGGAGATTCGCCACTCAATTTTCGATGGTTTATCAAGTGGCATTTTCTTTGCTTGACCAGACATCCCTCACTTCCTATTACAGCATACACTCCTTTCTCAGTATCTTCTTTGATGTTCCTCTTGAATATGTAATTTTGCAGAACCTCATACAGACAAACATTCTCGAGGTGACTGCTTCGATTTGGATAATATGTATCCAACATGTTGCTCTTCAAAATGTCGGTACTGTTTGGCTCCTTTTCCGCCAAATACTCAATTTCCCGCACAGGTTTCAGAACTCGATTACGCGTTGCAGCAAGACCAACACTCGCCCAAACGATACTCCTGGACTTGGCATAGAGACTTGCTGAAGACAACCGGTCAGAACATTCGTAAGCTCCGATTTCTCGATGCGACAACATCTTCAGACTGAAACTGTACAACTTCTTGCTGAGGCTCTTTTCATGGGAAATGTCCTCCCACATATCCTTCAATTCTGTCTTCTCTTTTTTGGTGATGTAAGATGTCACATACCGAGCCACAGCCATACAGTTATCAGCCACAAACTGTATATCCATGTTAGCATTCCACATGGACAAAATCACCGGGTTGTAGTCGTTGATGTACTTAGACTCTTCGTTCCTCTTCAAATTGTATGTGTTTTTAGGTGATTTCTTCATCACATTATGTCGCAGCGAAGACATCAAACTGTTCACTCTTCCTTTAGAAATCACCGATCGTGGAAAGCCGAAACGACATTTGGTGTAGAACTTGTCTTTGTTCCGGAATTTACGACGACAGTACTTTCCACATCGATGGCTTTGGAAACGTAGAACTTTTTCTCTTAGGCTTTTTTTCTCCTTTGCGTTTGGAACAGCACACGTAGAATACTGTTCTATGAAACTCATCACTGAGTCGTCTGCATCCGTTCCAAATTTAGGTGCATCCTTGATCCACAGCAACATATGTATATGAGGAGCACCTCTTGCTTGGTACTCCTTCCTCCAGAAGAAATCCAACACCTCTCCAAGAGGTGGATTCTTCTTATTCATGATGAAAGGCATCATACCTTCAAATCTATGATTGAAGTACCTACATACATTGACTGGATCCAAAGAGCACAGTTCTCCGTGTGTCTTGAATTCGATGTTTTCTACGTTAGCATTTGCCTCTCGTAGAAATTCAAGTAAGTCTTCCCAGCCATACTCAGCACAGCTCAAAGTGAGGAACCATGTGGGAGTTCCTAAGTTCCTCAGCATACATTTTAAATCACCATGACGACGGTACCAGTACTCATTAGTACCACGCTGACACGCCATGAGATTAATCAGGTGAGAATCCAAAATACTGTCTTGGACATTGACTTTATCCATAAAGTCACTTGCCGAGATGTTTTGCATGTGTATACCACTTTTCAAGATGTGGTTCACTGCATATGACAGTCCAGACAGATCGCTTTCAAACAGGAGATGAAACAAATAAGGAATGCATTGTCGAAACCTAGGATCTCCTGCATACAATCGCAAAGTCCGGTATTCAGAAGCAGGAATTTGATGAGGTCGCTCATCATATCTTCCTCCCTGACCTGTTGGAAAAAGCTGTGGGAAACACCGAGCTTCCAAACTTTCCTCCCAAACACTAATGGGACTCCCTTTCGCTTGTTTCATTTGAAACAACTCAATAGCATTCCCCATGACTTCCTTGGAATGCAAAGGATGAACACTATAATGTTCATATATTTCTTCACTAGTACAGGGTTCTACTTTCTCAATTTGACCAGCACACAAATCGCTATCCTCTTCCTCACTTACTTCCTCTTCTGCAACATATACATTTTTATAGTATTTATTATATTTTTTCAAATACAATGTTGCCCTTTTGACTTTCCTAACATCTACTAAATCTTGCCATATTTTCTTATTCTTTGTTGGCACCCCATTAACTAAGATAACAAGAGGTTCCTCTTCCACTTTTTCTACTCCAATTGTGTTAATGTTTTTCTTCAAATCTAGAGGCAAATAAACAACTCTTCCCTTTAATCCTCTCTGTAAATCTGATGAAGGCAATTTCCCTGTCTTTGGCTCCATTCTTACAATAGCCTGAAAGGGATGGATACTTTGAATCAAAATAGATTCATAAGTATTTAAATCCTTCAATTCAGAAGGAATCTCAACCAATTCCAGATTATTATGAACTGCTCTAGCAGGCATCTGGTTTTGATTTAATTTGTTACAACAATAAGTACACACACGTTGATCCAATCCCAAATCAAAACAATTTTCTACCATCAAGTATGTTGTAAAATCCTTCCATTCACTATTATTTTCCCTTTCACTTTTTCCATATAAATCCACTAACTTAGTCTGATTCTTATAATAAGTGCGTCGACAACACACACAAGTGAAATTTGGCCTCTCACTTGATTTCACCTCAAACGTCGCAATTTCCCTCTGGAAATTATCTGTACTGGAAACCTGTACACTATCTTCCACATTACTCTCTTCTTCTTGGTCAATTTCAACATTCTCCTCTTTACTTCCAAAGTAACAAAACTCAATTTCTTCACATATATTCTTCACATCTATTTCAGAACCATGCAAAAGAGCAGCGCATAATTGTTTAAGCATAATTGCTGGACTCTTAGCATAATACAACATTCTAACTAATTTCCTCACTTTATTATGATGCACTGCTAGCATCCTGAAATGATGAAAAACACTCTGGCATACTCTCCTGGAAAGACAAGCCAGTGAATGACCATGCAAACCTATCACTTCTCTCACTCTGCAAGGATCTAATTCTTGCCACAACTTCATTTTCTGCTTCAAACTTTTCTTACTAAATGACCGTATAAAATCACAAAGCAAATTGATGGAATCCTGTCGTACACTGCAAATACTACTACACTTCCAGGTGTACACAGGACCCTTAGGACGTCTCCCTAAAACCTCATTACCTAACACCTCTTCTATCTCTGTTCTCACAAGTTTTTCTTTTTCAACTGGACAACCATCTTTCACTTCATAAGCTCGACCACTGGTGTCAACTGCATGCACCAAATCATTATCCTGGAAATAACTCTCCTCATTAAAAAATGCCTCAGAGCTTGAACTATGCATCCATTCTCCAGAAAAAACTTCACAAAAATTACTACGATTAACTATTCTCTTCCATCTACTATTTCTTTTGAAATCATAAATTACCTTGTTTAGCTTCCTAATTCTATTGATTGTCAAAATAAATAACTTACGTTTAATTTCAAATGCCTGATCAATAACTTTCTCAACTATTTTTTTTCTCTTATAAAAAACCACTTTCTGCTGACCTTTCTTAATATTTTTTAACAAATTCCCAATTATCCTGTTGCGGAACATTCGTTTACGAATATCCCTAAACTGTTGTTTCCTTCTACTTTCATGCATAGAGTTATCTCTTACTCTAGCAGTAACATTTCTCATTGGCCTTTCCTTACCATTTGAATTCTTTCTCCTTTTCTGGACTGAAACATTTTCTGTAGTAATATTTTTTTTACTACACATATTTCTTATGACTGTTTTTCGACTCTTACCCGGTGCTTTCTTGGTGACTTGACAAATCTTTTTGTTAGAGGACTGCTGCATTATTCCATGGTCCTGCTGTCTTTGACGTTTTGCAGCCTTTCTTACTCTTTCTTTGCTAGGCATCCTAAAATCTTGAAATAATCTGCAGTTGAATCTGTGGTAAATTATAATAAAAAATGTTATTAACCACTATTACCCAACAGTAAATTAATAACAGTCATCAAAAACTTAACACACTACTTAAGTATATAATATACTGAAGCCTATCTCCAATTTATCACTGAACAGGACTCATCTCTTCTTAACCTTGGATAAACCTCACCTACTCTGTGTCCCCTGCACATAATTAAATGTAAAGGGGCAGATTTATATTAACTAGCACATCCCCAGGGATGCACCAGTTAACGTGCACCGCTGCTCTGCCACCCACGGTGTGCCGCATTTACAATCAGATAGGACAAAGCTACATCAAAACCCTGCGCCTGCTTGAAGCAGGCATAGATCTTGACGCAGGTAGGCTGAAAGCTAAAGCAACAACTAAGTGTCGTGTGCAGAAGTTACAAAAAAGGAAAAATGGCGTTTAAACCAGTAATGAGACCATGCTAACGTAATACAGAGTAAAAATATCCAGGATCTACATCAGTTTGGGGTTCACGAACCTGGCAGGTACAAGGCACTGAGGCTTTCCACCGTGCATGTCTCATCCCAAAACATATGTTGTTTGTGAATGAAACAATTTCCCAGACCAAATGCTTTGGATTGGCTACTTCTAAAAAATTAAACACCCCTACTATCCCGGAGTTAGAGGAATATGATGGTTGGAGTAATTTTACTCGTTGTCTATTAAAGATTTACAGGCCCTACTCCGTAATTCTTCCTTTAACATTTCCAGTATAAATCCAAAAGGTTGACTGCTTTGGCAACGTGCCTTATCCACGGTTTAATAACGCTGCCTTTTGCTTTATATAAGTTTTCAAATTGTATGAAATATATACCAATAGGTCGTTATTAACCTTTAGGTAGTGGTTTTCTTCATGAAGTCTGGTCGCTTCCATACACATACAGATTTTCAAAGATGATCAAGAACTTTATCTGAATGGAGAGGAATGCACTGAGACGCCAGATCATTCACTAATGTGTAGGCACATACAGTTACACGGTTCATGCAACAAACACCGACCAAATATGGCTTGCGTGTTGCAAGGCACACCAGTTCCTGCTATCATCCCCACGTTCAAGTTCTTGGAAAATGGTAGTTATTTGATGCTCAATAATGAAGATTGTTCTGGGTTAATTAAAAGTATTCATTTTATCGTAACAGTAAATGAACGGGTTATTTGCTGCAGAAATGTTCTATTTCCTCCCACACATGAACATAGGGAGTTTTCAATCTGGCCACAAATACCAACCTTGGCAGCACATTTCAACGGCATGGCAAGAATAAGAGCTATTTTGTCTCAGAGAGAGGTGGCCTTGAGTTCGGCCCGTGAAACTTTCGTGCTTCACACAGCGAACACCCGTACAGAGGTGCAGACCCTTTTAAATACAGATTCGCCTTTCCATTTCAGCAAGATGGTTCGGACTATCTCTAACGCGTCCTCCACAAAGGGCCTGGCGCACTTTTTTAAAGTTGTTACCAGTGGTCTCGTGACTTCATTTGAGAAAATCTTTGGAGTCATCCCTGCTTTCTTACATTCTATTTTTTCCACTCTGCTTCGTGGATTCCCATTTTTACTTGCATTACCAGCGGATGCTCTTGTGCTTTTTTACATTTTTAAATATGGATGTCCCTCCTGTGCAAGCTCCCGCCCTGCAGCTGCTGACACTGTTCCGCAATCGCATGCTAGAATATTATGGCACAATGCCGTTGGCGATATTAAGCACGGCATATGGATTATCTTTTCTATGCTGATGTGATTCCTTCAAATCTAAGACACTAAAGTATCGGCACGCCCTAAACCAACACAAAGAGACCTTCTTAGCAAATAATATATTATGTGTATTAGGGAGGGTGAGATATAAGCAGCCGCGGGCCGTGGAGGGAGTTACGGTGGGGCAGGGATGCGGGGAGGGGGAGGGGCAGGGTGGAGCCCTCTCCACCCTGCCCCTCCCCCTCCCCGCCTCCCTGCCCACCGTAACTCCCTCCACGGCCCGCGGCTGCTTATAAGTGTTGCTAACTCTTATTCATTTACAGCATGTTAACATACTGTCACCATTCGCTTTTTATGTACTATTGACTATGCTGGTAATTTTGCTACTGATAATATGTGTACTTGTATAATCTAAGATACTACGCCTGAGAAGACGGCATTAGTAAATAAACATTTCAAATACACATGTGTTCTTCTTAACTCCATGTTCTCGTTTCTAAGAAATATATAACGACCGACTGTTCATGAGTTCCACGTATCCTGAGGTACTATAAGTTCATATTCTGGATTGTCAAAACATTGAGAGTTTGTTATATCCAATGTGACACTGTACCTAGCTTGCTAAGGGGTTTTGATTACTAAGGTGAGTTTTGGGACACCCTAATTCGCCGAGGTTCCAATCCTCTGTCCACAGTTCTGTGTCAGAACAGAAACCCTGCGACAGGGGCACCCCTCAACCTTACTGGAGCTTCATCACACTTGCGATACAACTCCAGCAATGCGCCAACTTTACGGCACAAATACGTCACGCATCTGTGCTGTTTTTGCCCCATGATGCGCCGCATTGTAAATGCAGCACACCATAGGTGACGGAACAGCGGCACAGAATGACTAACACATCCCTGGTGATGCGCCAGTCATCATAAATCTATCCCTATGCTTCTTATCTTGTTAGAGATAAACCGCCATATGTATCATCAAAGTTTTTTGCATTTCCTAAATAGCGAACTTTAAGGAATAAATAGCGATTATTTACCATTCCTAGTTTGCGATGACCTATTTGCTAATTACAAATTACCCATTCATTTCCATGCAGCAGGAGGCCCATAGGAAAAAAGGTGCAATTTGCGATTAGCAATTACCTCATCGTAAATTACGAATTTTTCCGACGGTGCAGGGGTGTCTCAAGAACACCCTGCTGCACCCCTGAAAAAGAAATTTGGGGTCATATGGCGCACATAAATTTTGAAAACATTCCTTTACCTCAAAAACGATTTTCAACTCATAATTTGAAAACACTGCACATGGGGAAATGACTTAAAATGTCCTTAAGACACATAAAAGCATTTTTTGATTGCCTTTGCAGCATGTTTCAGTCACCTTTAACATGCCTATGTAACGGAAACATTCAAAATCTAAATTTGCCATGCACAGGTGGGAGCATATTTACAAGCAATTTGCTCCACAGACAAACTTCTTACATTGAAATGGGAAAAATAACATCAGAGACTCTCAATTACCTTATAAAGAAGCAGACACCATTATGTCCTTCTCATCAATATTAAAACCATTGCTTTTTCTCAAAAACGATTTACAAGTCATAATTTGAAAACACTCCACAGCTCCTATGCACATAAAAGCCCTGTCAGTACTAATACTTCACATTTTCTCCAATTACAATTTCTCAAAGAAACAAAATCTATTTGTGAAACACTTGAGACAAAGCAACATTTGAAAAACACAACTTTCTTCATAATTTTCTCCTTAAAGCACACTATTTTCTATCTAAATTAAAGAAATCTTTTCTCACCTTAGCAAATACTTTGAGTTTCAAAACAGTCTCAGAAACACACCAATTTGTCTTCAGCAGAGCAAAAGGTATGCACTCCAGAGTCTGCAGCTATCAAAAGCACAGAAATGCTGTAATTCCTCACACATATCTCTCATGTCACCCAATCAAAACTCTTCCCTCACTTTTTTTCAAAGCAAAACCCTTCCCCCCTCTGCCCCCTCTCTGCTTTTTCTGCATAGCAACCACCTCTTGCAAGACCTCTCACACAACAATGTTGCAATTGAACTCTGAACTCTCAGTGCACCTGCATATCCAGAGCATTCTTTCATTTAATGATTTTTTCTTCGCCACTCAAAATACATCTTTCAACGAACTCATCCATGCACACTAACTTTCTGTTTTCAGCAATCAAAATCCACCAATCACTCTTACTGCTTCATTAACACAGAAACTCCTCAGTTTTTTTCATTTTAAACTCTCATTTTTTCAACTGCCATTTCATTGCCACACTTCATCTGACTGCAGCAGAACCTTCTCTCACCATGTTTTCTGTCTGGATTGTTGGACATAGTTACATCTATTGGGCTCAAAGGTACGCTGAAAACAGGAATTTACCTAACCTCAATTTACAAGATGTGGAAATTAAGTGGTTTGGCCACAGAGGATTAAAATGTCACCAATTGATACCATTGGTGAAAACCTTTATGCATTTGCCAAAACCTGACCTGTTAATTGTGCACTGTGGAGGTAATGATTTGGGCACTTTGACTGGGGTAGGTCTGGAAATGCTTTTAAAGGACACCTTTGAGCAATTGATGGCACTTTTTCCTCAGACTGCCTTGGTATATTCAAATATATGCCAAAGACAGAAATGGAGGTGGTCGAACCAATTTTGTCCACAAATTGAGAAATCGAGGATGCATGTAAACAAATCTGTTTCAGCTTACATGAGAGACCATGGAATGGGCTCCCTGTACAACAATAACTTGCGTTACTACATGCAAGATATCTACAGAGGAGATGGAGTTCACTTCTCAGATGAGGGCAACAGAGTTTTCACTCTGAATTTAAGACTGTGCATTGGTACCTACTTATAAGTACCTAAATGTACCATAAACCCAAAAGCTCTTCTCAGAGCTACCCTACATCTGATCACTCACAATTATTATTTTACTCTAACTTTTTTCACTAATTTTCAAGAAAGTACGCTCCCCAGAACGCTTCCCGGTTCGCGAACCGGGCGCACTCCACGCAAAAAAACTAAAAAAACGGTATATTTTTTTTTGCCCTGCGAGACCCTTTCAAAGCCTCCACATCAAACCTAGGGGGTCAGGGACGATCTACTATGCCCCCTTATGGTCATTTGCCACTTCGCTTTGGCCTCCTCTTGTCTCTCGATCCTACCGAGAGGCAAGATGGCGGCCGCTACGGACTGTTTGGAATGTTTACAGACGCCGAAAAACCAATCAGCTTCGCAAACCTCCGTAACGCGAAAAGTACGCGAAGCGGAGCGCTGTTACAGATATATATCTTTTTTTGAACGTTAATTTCTCAAAATCCACTGGAGCACATATATTGAGACCTAGCAAAGGCACATCGGGCTACCAGTCCCTACAATTTTGGCAAGTTTCGTGCAAATCCATTCAGCCGTTCGATTATTATTATTTTATCTTTTTTTTGCCCCGCGGGGCCCTTTTAAAACCTCCACATCAAACCTAGGGGGTCAGCGAGGATCTACTATTCCCCCTTATGGTCATTTGCCCCTTCGCTTTCGCCTCCTCTTGTCTCTCGATCCTACCGAGAGACAAGATGGCGGCCGCTACGGACTGTTTGGAATGTTGACAGACGCCGGAGAACCAATCAGCTTCGCTTCACAAAGCTCCGTTGCGCGAAAAGTACGCGTCCTGGGACGCTGCCCGGTCCGCTGTTACAGATATATATCTTTTTTTAAACGTTAATTTCTCAAAATCCACTGGAGCACATATATTGAGACCTACAAAAGGCACATCGGGCTACCAGTCCCTACAATTTTGCCAAGTTTCCTGCAAATCCATTCAGCCGTTCGGGCTAAAAGTGAGGCCAACCGCCCTATGGAAATTAACATGGGAAAAACGCGTTTTGGGACCCCCCTTTTTTCTCGGCCCCCCCTTGACGAACCCACCCAAAATTTTCAGGGGCTGCTCAGAAACAATATGTGCCATTTTCCTGAAAATTTCAGCCAATTCCGTCCACAAACGCCAAAGTTATTAGACATAGAATTTTCAAAAATCCCATAGAGAATAAATCCTAACTATATATACCTACTGGCGACCGCCAGTAGGTAATATATATATATATATATATATATATATATATATATATATATACCTACTGGCGATAGCCAGTAGGTATATATAGTTAGGATTTTTTTCCTATGGGATTTTTGAAAATTCTATGTCGAATAACTTTGGCGTTTGAGGACAGAATTGGCTGAAATTTTCAGGAAAATGGAACATTTTGTTTCTAAGCAGCCCCCGAAAATTTGGGGGGGTTTCGTCAAATGGGGGCCGAGAAAAAAGGGGGGTCCCAAAACGTGTTTTTCCCATGCAATTTTCCATAGGGCGGTTGGCCTCACTTTTAGCCTGAACGGCTGAATGGATTTACACCAAACTTGGCAAAATTGTAGGGACTGGTAGCCCGATGTGCCTTTGCTATGTCTCAAGATATAGGCTCCAGTGGTTTTTACGGAAATTAACTTTGAAAAATATATATTGGGCTACATTGGGCTATATATATGTTGGAGCCCAAATGTAGCCCAATGTAGCCCAATGTAGCCCAAAGATGGCCACCAGAGACAAAAAAAACAAATGTAGCCCAAATATCAGCCAGATGTAGCCCAACTATAGCCCAATGACAGAATGTCCCAGAGTGTTCTAAAGAACAACTAGAGTGCTAACAGTCCTACTTATTACAAAGGTATGGCACACCTGAAGCCATCTTGATTGGAATAAAGTGGTAACTCTTAAAACATTTAATTTAAAAAGGAACAAAATGAGGGGGTTCATTTTGCCATAGAAAGTATGATTAGCGAATATTTGACGAAATCCCGCATACCATCAGTCCGCAAAAAAAATCCCGCATGTACTATTAGGCCGCAAATTAAAATAACGAAAACTTTTAGAACGAATATGCCTTTAGCATACACTAAACAACTAAACTACCCTAAACCCTAAAACACTACCCCCAGCATGACCCTAAACTACACAAACAGTACAACACTACCCTAAACCCTAAAACACTACCCCCAGCATGACCCTACACTACACAAACACTACAACACTACCCTAAACCCTAAAACACTACCCCCAGCATGACCCTACACTACGCAAACACTACAACACTACCCAAAACCCTAAAACACTACACCCCAGCATGACCCTACACTACGCAAACACTACAACACTACCCTAAACCCTAAAACACTACCCCCAGCATGACCCTACACTACACAAACACTACAACACAACCCTAAACCCTAAAACACTACCCCCAGCATGACCCTACACTACGCAAACACTACAACACAACCCTAAACCCTAAAACACTACCCCCAGCATGACCCTACACTACGCAAACACTACAACACTACCCTAAACCCTAAAACACTACCCCCAGCATGACCCTACACTACACAAACACTACAACACTACCCAAAACCCTAAAACACTACACCCCAGCATGACCCTACACTACGCAAACACTACAACACTACCCTAAACCCTAAAACACTACCCCCAGCATGACCCTACACTACGCAAACACTACAACACTACCCAAAACCCTAAAACACTACCCCCCAGCATGACCCTACACTACGCAAACACTACAACACTAAACCCTATAACACTACCCCCAGCATGACCCTACACTACGCAAACACTACAACACTACCCTAAACCCTACAACACTACCCCCAGCATGACCCTACACTACGCAAACACTACAACACTACCCTAAACCCTAAAACACTACCCCCAGCATGACCCTACACTACGCAAACACTACAACACTACCCTAAACCCTAAAACACTACCCCCAGCATGACCCTACACTACGCAAACACTACAACACTACCCTAAACCCTAAAACACTACCCCCAGCATGACCCTACACTACGCAAACAATACAACACTACCCTAAACCCTAAAACACTACCCCCAGCATGACCCTACACTACGCAAACACTACAACACTACCCAAAACCCTAAAACACTACCCCCAGCATGACCCTACACTACGCAAACACTACAACACTACCCAAAACCCTAAAACACTACCCCCCAGCATGACCCTACACTACGCAAACACTACAACACTACCCAAAACCCTAAAACACTACCCCCAGCATGACCCTACACTACGCAAACACTACAACACTACCCAAAACCCTAAAACACTACCCCCAGCATGACCCTACACTACGCAAACACTACAACACTACCCAAAACCCTAAAACACTACACCCCAGCATGACCCTACACTATGCAAACACTACAACACTACCCAAAACCCTAAAACACTACACCCCAGCATGACCCTACACTACGCATACACTACAACACTACCCAAAACCCTAAAACACTACCCCCAGCATGACCCTACACTACGCAAACACTACAACACTACCCAAAACCCTAAAACACTACCCCCAGCATGACCCTACACTACGCAAACACTACAACACTACCCTAAACCCTAAAATACTACACCCCAGCATGACCCTACACTACGCAAACACTACAACACTACCCAAAACCCTAAAACACTACCCCCAGCATGACCCTACACTACGCAAACACTACAACACTATCCTAAACCCTAAAACACTACGCCCAGCATGACCCTACACTACGCAAACACTACAACACTACCCTAAACCCTAAAACACTAGCCCCAGCATGACCCTACACTACGCAAACACTACAAATCAACCCTAAACCCTAAAACACTACCCCCAGCATGACCCTACACTACGCAAACACTACAACACTACCCTAAACCCTAAAACACTACCCCCAGCATGACCCTACACTACGCAAACACTACAACACAATCCTAAACCCTAAAGCACTACCCCCAGCATGACCCTACACTAAACAACCACCACAACTCTACACTACACTAACACAACACTACACTACACAACACTACACTACACTACACAATCACTAACCCACGAAAAAATTAACACAAACCCACTTACCTCTCTCGTCATCGTGGTTTTCACAACGCAAATGCATTTACCATACATGCCTTTAAAACGTAATTCTTTGTAAAGGCATGCGCGATAAATACACATGCGTTTTGAAAAAATGCGGGATAATGGTATGCGAGGTCAATGACCTTGCGGGATAATGGTATGCGGACTGAAAGTCTGCGGTATAAAAAATGCGGGAAAATGGCTGCAAACCATGATTAGCAGCAGACTTCCCTGGTGAGCACTAGCTTTACTACAGTGATCTAATGAGCAACTAGAGTGCTAACATTCAGAATTTATGGCAAATGTGTGACACATCTGAATGCCTTCTTGATAGAACCAAAGTAAACAAGCATTGAAAATGCAATAGATCTCGCCCTCGTTTAAGTTAAAGCCATTCTGTTTGTAATGAGGTGGCTTTTTAGCTTTGCTTTTATTAGTGTTTTTAAAACTTTCATGTAAATAACATGCATATGTATGCATATATATGCATGCATTTATATTTATATAGATATGCAGATTATATATGTTTATATATGTATATTACCTACTGGCGATAGCCAGTGGGTATATATAGTTAGGATTTTTTCTCTATGGGATTTCTGAAAATTCTATGTCTAATAACGCGTTTTTCCCATTCATTTTTCCATAGGGCGGTTGGACTCACTTTTAGCTCGAACGGCTTAATAGATTTACATGAAACTTGGCAAAATTGTAGATATGGTTTGCCCGACGTGCCTTTGCTATGTCTGAATATATGTGCTCCAGTGGATTTTGAGAAATTAACGTTTAAAAAAATATATATATCTGTGACAGCGCTCCGGTTAGCGCCCCGGTTCGCGTACCTGACGCGTAACGGAACTTCGCGAAGCGAAGCTGATTGGCTCTCCGGTGTCTGTCAACATTCTAAACAGTCCGGAGCGGCCGCCATCTTGTCTCTTGGTACGATCGAGAGACAAGATGTGGTGAAAAACGAAGGGGGAAATGAAGGAAAGGTTGCAAGGTAGACCACTCCTGACCCCCTAGGATTAATGAGGGGGATATTAAAGTGCCCCGCGGGGCAAAAAATAAAAATAAAAATTTATTTGCGATTTTACGCCGTAGAGGCGCGTCCCGGTACGCGAACCGGGCAGCTCACCGGGCAGCTCACCGGGCAGCTAACCGGGCAGCTAACCGGCAGCGTAGCTGTCAACATTGTAAACAGTCCGGAGCGGCCGCCATCTTGTCTCTCGGTAGGTTCGAGAGACAAGATGTGGTGAAAAAAGAAGGGGGAAATGAAGGAAAGGGGGCAAGGTAAACCCCTCCTGACCCCCTAGGATTGATGAGGGGGATATTAAAGTCCCCCGCGATTTTTCGCGGTAGAGGCGCTTCCCGGTACGCGAACCGGGCAGCTAACCGGCAGCGTAACGGGAGTCCGCCATCTTGTGTTTTTGGAGCGTCCGGTTCGCGTACCGGGTAGCGTCCCGGTAAGCGTAACAAGGGGAAAACCAAGAGAAACAGTAAAAAAAAAATTAAGGGAATAGATTTCCAGCAAACTTGGCAAAATTGTAGGGACTGTTTGTTTGATGTGCCTTTGCAAGGCCTCAAGATATGTGCACGTGTGGATTTTGTCTAATTAAGGTTAAAAAAAATATATATATCTGTAAGCGTGCTCCGGCACGCTTACGTTACGGGTTTTGTTTGCGCTGCAGAGCCGATACGTCACGGTTATGCGACGCGTCATGAGGCGTCTCACGTGGCTACGTGATACGTCACGTAATAAAGAATATATTTTACAGCTATAGATATTAGCTTTTAAAAAACCAATGAAATTCACTAAAAAAACCATAGGTTATAGACCATATATAGTTAGGAATTTGCATTTACAAAACCTTGAAAATTCACTGAAAAAACCATAGGTTAGAGACCATATATAGTTAGCTGGACATTTTATTGACATAAAACCAATGAAATTCCATATATAGTTAGTTGCACTAACTATATATCGCGCACCCGCAATCCACTGCTGATGATGTCACATATTACATCATTCATGACATGGTCAGTGACATCACTGATGACATCACTGATGACATCTCAAATGACATCACTGATGACATCACTGATGACATCTCAAATGACATCACTGATGACATCATGACACACCAATACCAGTTACTACATACGCACTCATACATATAAAATATATTTTTCCTTTAAAAGAAGAATACATTTTACAGCTTTTCATATTTGCTATTAAAAAACCATTGAAATTCACTGAAAAAACCATAGGTTAAAGACCATATATATTTAGGAATTAGCATTTACAAAACCTTGAAAATTCACTGAAAAAACCATAGGTTATAGACCATATATAGTTAGGAATTAGCATTTAAAAAACCTTATTTTACTCACACAAAACCATTGAAATTCCATATATAGTTAGTTGCACTAACTATATATCGTGCACCCGCAATCCACTGCTGATCATGTCACATATTACATCATTCATGACATGGTCAGTGACATCACTGATGACATCACTGATGACATCTCAAATGACATCACTGATGACATCACTGATGACAACATCCAGTGACTGTATGTTTCTGTAAAGTTAAAATATGTCTTACATATTGAAGAATGGATGGATGTATAAGTGTCTGGATAAAGGATTTAGTAGGTGCATGACTGACTGTATGAGTGAGTGATTAAATGTGTCTCACTGAGAGCATGGGTTAGTGACTAAACTGTCTTAATTTGTGCATCATTATGTCTGTTGTTCTGTAAACTGCTGCATGTGTTGATCAGTAGCTATATGAGTAACTATATGGGTTATTGATTGGTTGCCCAAGTATTTGTATGGGAGACTGAGTGTGTGTGTGGGTGGCTGGGAGGTGTATGACTCTGTGCATAGATGTGTGAGCAGTTGATTCACTAGATGTATGGGTTCAAAAGTGCATGTGGAAACAGCTGTATGGGCGGTTGACTGTGTGCATGAGTGTATTGGTGAGTGAATGGATATCTCAGTGCTACATGTCAAAGTAAGTACATATGTAAAACACAGTACATGTGAGAGTTGACATATATAAATAACTGTGCATAAGAGCCAATGAATGTGTGAGTGGCTGTATGGATCATTGTGAACTTGTATCAGGGATTGTATAAGAGAGTAAATATGTGTTAGTATATGTTTGAATAAGTAAGGTGTGTATAACTGTATAGTTGAGGAAATGGAGGTGTGATTGATTCTTTGCATGACTGACTAGGTGTGTGAGTAACTCCATGGATGAGTGACAGTCTGTGAGTGTCTGTTTACACTGAGTGTATCTAAGGTTATATTAGAGTCTGAAGAGGTTCATCGTATTATCACATGAATGATGTCATCAGTGATGTGATCAGTAATGTCAAATGAGATGTCATCAGTGATGTCATCAGTGATGTCATTTGAGATGTCATCAGTGATGTCATCAGTGATGTCATTTGAGATGTCATCAGTGATGTCATCAGTGATGTCATTTGAGATGTCATCAGTGATGTCATCAGTGATGTCATTTGAGATGTCATCAGTGATGTCATCAGTGATGTCACTGACCATGTCATGAATGATGTAATATGTGACATGATCAGCAGTGGATTGCGGGTGCGCGATATATAGTTAGTGCAACTAACTATATATGGAATTTCAATGGTTTTGTGTGAGTAAAATAAGGTTTTTTAAATGCTAATTCCTAACTATATATGGTCTATAACCTATGGTTTTTTCAGTGAATTTTCAAGGTTTTGTAAATGCTAATTCCTAACTATATATGGTCTATAACCTATGGTTTTTTCAGTGAATTTCAATGGTTTTTTAATAGCAAATATCATAAGCTGTCGAATGTCAAGTACGTGGTAAGTAAAAACATTTTCGTGTTTATGCACACTGATCTGCTTTGAATGCTGCCCCCCCCCCCTCATTTCTATTAGGAGTACTCTCTCTTTGCAGATAGTGAAGGGTAGTTAACGCAGGCCTTTGCCCCCGTTGTAATCCGTCGTGCCTGCTTCTCTCTCCATTTCATTGATTGTTCTCTTTGGTTCATTCTCTATTTACAAACAAGCACAGAGTCGCAATACTCTGTTTAGTCTTTGCAGATAGCGAAAAATCGTGTAAAAAAACAAAAGGAATCGAGCAAAATCAGTAGGCCACTAATGGGATCTCTTTTTGACCTGGCTAAAATAGAAACATTAGGAACAACCTGTTGAAAATAGCAATGTGTATGTACATAAGCGGCGTTCATTTGTGTTCACAGTACCCCTTGTTGATTGTTTGAATCGAGCATTGAATTGTTCGAAGTTGGTTCTCTTAAGGATCTTCTCTGCCTGCAAACGAGGAAGAATAGGAATATTCTCTCTCCCTTTGCAGATAGTGAAAGGTAGGTAACGCAAACCTTTAACACGTCGTGCCTATTTCGTTCCTCATATATTGATTGTTTGCCCGAACATTGACTGTTTGGGAATTGGTTCTTTTTGGAGGTATTCCCTGTTTGCAAATAAACGTAGGAAAATCTTTGCAAGTAGTGAAAGGGTAGGTAATGCGGACCTTTGTCCCCCGTTGTAATCTGTCATGCCTATCTACTCCCCACTGATTGATGCACCTGTTTCACCCGGACCATTTACTAGAGATAGGTCATCTGGCCCGACCAGAGAGCACCCCTAGTGAAAAGGACATATGCAATAATAACGAAGTGATCACTGTATCCTGTTAACAGAAACTTTAGCATGAAACAACCTGGAAAGAAAGGAATAGGAAAACGAAAATCAGTAGGCCACTGATGAACTTTTTATTAAATAACAAACAAAGAAACGATAACAATACGTAATGATAAAACCTATTATTGTCCTAGAAACAAGAAACGTTAGAAGTAAGCCCGTAATAAGAAACCTGAAAACAGTAAGAGAAACCAAGTGTGACATTGCAACTGCCACAAGGCAATGAGGCTTCATCGCCCCTCACTGCCCCAAAACGTGTCTATCCCACCGCCTGCCACGCCCAAATAACGGCAAACTGGGAAAGATACAAGTCAGCAGACATCCGCCCCATTCTTGTACTTGATTGAGTGTGATGTCACAAACATTTGTGCGGATCTAGATTGTGTTAAGGAATACAATAGGTTAAGAAGAGAGTATGCGCCACATTTGCCTCAATATCCTTTGTTTGAGAAACAGGTTTCCGGCTACGCCCAGCCGGAAGCAACACATATAAGGCGGGTCCTGCTGCCAACCGTCGGCCAGGAGATCATCACGTAGGGTGTAGCCGGAGGAGAGGCCGAGGCCAGCGGGACCCGGCCAGGGGGATTGCTACGACAACCCTGGAGAGTTGCAAGGGGGGGAATGTCTGTGTCCTCGACCCTCCCCTCTCCCAGTCCGGCCACCATCAACCAGAGGCCGAGGCCGACGGGATCCGGCCGCGGTGGCGGTAACCCTGGAGAATTGCAGGTTAGACCCTCTCTCTCCCAGTCTGGGCCAGCATCCATGGAGGGCCTGGGAGTGGAGAGGCCACTGCACGAAAGGCCCAGGAGAGGCACCACACGCCAAGGCCTGCCCCACCGGATGAGCCAAGGAACCCGTTCATGGGGCCAGAGCAAAGGGCGTCCGGCCGCCATCCACCGGAGGTCTGGCCCAAAGACGAACGGGACATTTCTTCTTTCTTTTATAATGGCTGCGACAACACTGGGGGGGATGTCTTGCACATGCCTCTGACCCCCCCCCTCGTCCTCATCGCCTGGTCCGGCCATAACAAATGTCAAGCGAGACGCCGTGGGGTGCACTGGGTGGGAGAGACGGTGCGAACAGGCCTCTCCCGCCTCCCCAGGTGGAGGCTTCCCAGCTGTACCCTCAGCGCTCCAGGCGCCCGGAAAAGGGTTCTTCCACTGTGGCGATGCTGCAACGTCTCGCCCGGCAGGGTGGAGCCCGTCCGCTCATTTGACCCCGTGATCGTCAGTAGCTACCGAACTCTCAAAATGGCGGTCGACCTGGCAAGAGCGGGCCCAGCATGAAGAAATGGCCCGGTCACTGGTTGACTCCACCACCGTAGTCCTCCACGACCTTGAAGATTCTAGAGGAGCCGAGGAAGTCCCCGACCCCCGCAGACACCCCCGATGGGGAATGACTGCCATGATCGCCCGTGGAGTGACGAAACTGTAGCCGCGGGACGTCGGCGCTCCCATGCTGGCGCCAGCCTCAGTTTGAATGACTAGAAACCTGCAGACCTCAGTTCCGGTGAAAGCACAGTGTGACCCGGTAGGAAAAATTGTTGCACCCCCTCCCCTTTTTGACTGATGGTTCAAACCACCGATCCTTTCCTTTGCCCTTTTAACGGAACTTTGGACTGCCTCCCCCCCCCCCGCGGCGCCCCACGCCATTATTTGCTGGGCGGCAACTTACTAGACATCACCTTCGTGCCATCCAGATTTCAGCGCGTTCTGCTGCCTTGGAACTATTCGCACAACAGACCGCTACTGACAACCCACCCCCCGGGACGCCCCACGCCGGATACCCAAATCAGTGCGGCACCCAGGCAACATCTTCTGAATTTTCATAATTTGAAAGAACTACTAACATGTCCTCATCAGGAATTTCCTCTTCAATCATCTCATCAGGAATCTCCTCATGAAAAGTCTGCAATGATGATTCTTGTAACTCTATGGTCTCCAAACATTCGATAAATTCGCCATCAAGAGATTGATCAAAAAAATCATTCAAGTCATCTCCTCCTTGTGAGAATATTTCATTATTGGTGCTGTCAATTTCATTAAATGTAGTGGATAATTCAAAAGAAATTGCCACGGTCTCTTCATTGTTTAAATGTTTTTACTGTTTTTGTTTTGTTGTATATATTTATAAGTTATTAAAGTTTTATATTCCTACTACTTTGTTGGAGTGCTATATATTTTTAATGTGACACATAATTGTAAAAACTTTGATGTACAAAGAGTCATCCCTGGAATCTTCCGCTTCAGGCTCGGTCCCCTCCCCAATCACAATACAGGATGGTTTTCAGATAGTAGGTACGCGTGTGGTTTGACGGATCTCATCGGGTGTGGGCCTTGATCTACTATAACTCCTTTGAAGAGGGGTTATTCTTTACAGCTGGGTCATAAACTACATCTGCAGGGCTAGCTGATAGCCTGGACAATCGGACACAGAGGAAGAGGAGTGTCAGAGGGTGCGGTAGTGAATAGGGCGAAAGGGAGGTGTCGGGCGGGCACAGAGTGTGATTCTCAGGGAAGAGCAGCGCAGATGGGGGGAGGTTTATTGCCGATGCATAAGACAGAGAGCGGGGGTGACCAGTGCCTGGGGAAGATGCTTGCGAGGGTGGGGAGCCATGCTACGGATCAACAGCGTGCAGAGAGTGGGTCTGGTCAAGGCATCTAAAATGGCTGCCGTGCACGACAAAAGTGTGGCATTTCAAAAAAGGCAAGATGGCGCAGACAATGTTTTTCAACACTTCCTCATTTCCTTCGAATCGAACGTTAACAGACGTTGGTGCATATTACCAAAGTTAAGCGATATTTATCGCTAACGATGCTTAGCAACGAATTTTTTACCGCTAAGCATCGTCAGAAATTATCGCAGATAAACCTTGCTATTATCAAGGTTTATCGCAAATGCGATAAAAAACGGCCGCAATGCATGAATATCGCTAAAAAGTCAGCGATATTCATGCATTACCGAGCTAATGCTCTTAGCTATGTTATCCACCTCCCATTGGATAACATGGCTAAGAACTGCTCAGGGCAGGTGTTAGTTTTTGGAGATATTCGCGCTTAGCGCGAATATCTCCAAAAGTTGGTAATAGGAGATAGATATCTTGCATGTTGTAATGCAAGTTATTGTGGTATATGGAACTCATCTCTCAGGAAAACAGAAACTGATCCTTTTGGGACCGCCTGAGAAGGCCTAGGGGGTGAGGGGTACTCTACTTTGCCCCCTTTTCACGTTCCGAACTATTTTATTTTACTCTCTTCTGTAATTACACAAAATGGCAGCGATAAGATGCATCAGACACAGACAGTGAGAGAAAGGAGGCCGGAGATGAAGAAGAGATGTCAAATACACATTGGAGATAATATAGTGGGAGAAGGAAAGTAAATATGAGTAAACTTACCATGTAACATAAAAATGTTGCACTCTATACTATAAGTCTCATTTTATACTACAATCACTTCGCTACAACCTCATAAATTAAAAATAAAAATGAATAATGTCTCAAACAATTTTTGATTTCTAAATATAAATTTATTCTTCTGAATTTTCAAAATTTGAAAGAACTAGTAACATGTCCTCATCAGGAATTTCCTCTTCAATCATCTCATCAGGAATCTCCTCATGAAAAGTCTGCAATGATGATTCTTGTAACTCTATGGTCTCCAAACATTCGATAAATTCGCCATCAAGAGATTGATCAAAAAAATCAATCAAGTCATCTCCTCCTTGTGAGAATATTTCATTATTGGTGCTGTCAATTTCAATAAATGTAGTGGATAATTCAAAAGAAATTGCCACGGTCTCTTCATTGTGAGCCATTTTATTTTGAAATTGCTTGCTGTAAATTGCAGAAAAAAAGAATCACTTTCATTTATCGTTTTTAGTAATACATAATATAAAACTAACTTTATCAAGTATTTAGTATAACAGAAGGACTGTAAATAAATAACAGAAAACATTTTTCAAATTATCTTAAAGTGTACAACATAGTTCCCCTTACAAATTAACAACTCACCTTTTTAAAAGTAGGAGAAGTGTTAGTACTGTGTAAATCAAACACCAGAAATTGAGCACCAAAAATTCCTCACAAATATACCTCAGACAGTAGTATCACAAAATGGCTGTGGTTTCCTCTCATTTTAGATATATACATAACCAATTAACTTTCATCACACACAAATACAAAACCAAAGTAACATTTTAATTGATTCTAAATTTCAACACTTTCAAATGTGTTTTCCCCATGCAATTTTCCATAGGACATTTAGATACGTCTACAGCCTGAATGGCTGAACGAAATTACACCAAACTTGGCAAAATGGTACATCAAACCTAAGAAGTCAGGGAGGATCTACTATGCCCCCTTATGGTCATTTGCCCCTTCGCTTTGGCCTCCTCTTGTCTCTCGATCCTACCGAGAGACAAGATGGCGGCCGCTACGGACTGTTTGGAATGTTTACAGACGCCGGAGAACCAATCAGCTTCGCAAAGCTCCGTAACGCGAAAAGTACGCGAAGCGGAGCGCTGTTACAGATATATATCTTTTTTTGAACGTTAATTTCTCAAAATCCACTGGAGCACATATATTGAGACCTAGCAAAGGCACATCGGGCTACCAGTCCCTAATATTTTGCCAAGTTTCGTGCAAATCCATTGAGCCGTTCGATTATTATTATTTTTTTTTTGCCCCGCGGGGCCCTTTTAAAACCTCCACATCAAACCTAGGGGGTCAGGGAGGATCTACTATGCCCCCTTATGGTCATTTGCCCCTTCGCTTTGGCCTCCTCTTGTCTCTCGATCCTACCGAGAGACAAGATGGCGGCTGCTACGGACTGTTTGGAATGTTTACAGACGCCGGAGAACCAATCAGCTTCGCTTCACAAAGCTCCGTAACGCGAAAAGTACGCGAACTGGAGCGCTGCCCGGTCCGCTGTTAAAGATATATATCTTTTTTTGAACGTTAATTTCTCAAAATCCACTGCAGCACATATATTGAGACCTAGCAAAGGCACATCGGGCTACCAGTCCCTACAATTTTGCCAAGTTTCGTGCAAATCCATTCAGCCGTTCGGGCTAAAAGTGAGGCCAACCGCCCTATGGAAAACTCAATGTTAAAAACACGTTTTGGGACCCCCCTTTTTTCTCAGCCCCCCTTTGACAAACCCCCCCAAATTTTCAGTGGCTGCTCAGAAACAAAATGTTCCATTTTCCTGAAAATTTCAGCCAATTCCGTCCACAAACGCCAAAGTTATTAGACATAGAATTTTCAAAAATCCCATAGAGAAAAAATCCTAACTATATATACCTACTGGCGACCGCCAGTAGGTGATATATATATATATGTATATATATATATATAACATTTCTATGGCAAATTGAAACCCCTCATTTTGTTCCTTTTCAAATTAAATGTATTAAGTGTTACCACTTTATTCCAATCAAGATGACTTCAGGTGTGCCATACTTTTGTCATAAGTAAGACTGTTAGCGTTCTAGTTGTTCTTTAGAACACTCTGGGACATTCTGTCATTGGGCTATAGTTGGGCTACATCTGGCTGATATTTGGGCTACATTTGTTTTTTTTGTCTCTGGTGGCCATCTTTGGGCTACATTGGGCTACATTGGGCTACATTGGGCTACATTGGTCTACATTTGGGCTCTAACATATATAGCCCAATGTAGCCCAATATATATTTTTCAAAGTTAATTTTCGTAAAAACCAATGGAGCATATATCTTGAGACATAGCAAAGGCACATCAGGCTACCAGTCCCTACAATTTTGCCAAGTTTTGTGGAAATCCATTCAGCCGTTCGAGCTAAAAGTGAGTCCAACCGCCCTATGAAAAACTCAATGTTAAAAACACGTTTTGGGACCCCCCTTTTTTCTCTGCCCCTGCTTGACGAAACCCCCCCAAACTTTTAGGGGACGCTCAGAAACAAAATGTGCCATTTTCCTAAAAATTTCAGCCAATTCCGTCCATCAACCCCAAAGTTATTCGACATAGAATTTTCAGAAATCCCTATAAAAAAATCCTAACTATATATACCTACTGGCGACTGCCAGTAGGTAATATATATATATATATACATATACATATACAAATGGAAGCACTCCACGCCTTGGCCAACGACAAGTCCATAATTGTAAAACCTTCGGATAAGGGGGGCAATGTGGTAGTACAGACTAGAGAACAATATTTTACTGAGGCAATGAGACAATTAACAGATGTAAAGTGTTATCAAAAAAACACTTTTAAGGCTTACCAACAAAGCATCCAAGCATATGACGAACTAATAAATAAGTGGTATAAGAAAGGCATGCTTGGTAATGAAGAACACCTTTACCTAAGGAGCTCGAATCCCATTTGCCCAACATTCTACCACATTCCTAAATTACATAAGAACAATTTGCATCCCCCCGGCAGACCTATTGTTTCGTCGGTCCAAGGACTAACCGAACATGTCTCTAGATTTCTTGACTTTTTTCTGGCCAGTCTGGTAATCCAATTATCTTCCTATATCAAGGACACGAAAGATTTTTTGTCAAAAATCCAAAATGTACAATGGCAACCTGACTACTTACTCATTGTTCTGGACATCACAAGTCTTTACACTTGTATTGAGCATTCGAGGGGAATTGAAGCAGTAACTTCATATCTCAAAAAGAGACAGTTGAGATATGCACAACATAATTGTATGTTAGTTGATTTTCTGCGATTCTGTTTGAACAACAACATTTTCCTCTTCGAGGACACCTATTTCAAACAAGTGTCTGGCACGGCGATGGGCACCTGCTTCGCTCTCAGCTATGTAAACTTGTTCGTAGGCTGGTGGGAGGAGCGGGTGTCCAGAACCTACAGGGACGTTATGTCCAGTGGCTCGGTGGTGAAATGGCATTGATATATCGATGATCTTTTCATCATTTGGCATGGCACTGAAGAAACAGCACGTCATTATATTACATACCTAAATGACAATGACTGCAATTTGCATTTCACGGGGACAATCAGCCCGACATCTGTGGATTATTTGGACCTGAGAATAGAGGTTATTGAGGGTAAGATTGAAACATCGCTATATTGAAAGGCCACTGCTGGCAATTCGATATTGCATGCAACCAGCAGTCACCCCACCAAACTTGTACAAAGTATCCCCTATGGGGAATTACTTAGACTCAGGAGAAATTGAACACGTGATGATGCTTTTGAAGTTGCAGCCACTGAGAGTGTAGCCAGGTTCATTGTTAGGGGCTATAATCCAATCACTCTGAACAAAACACTTTGCAAGGTACGTGCAATGACCAGGGAAAGTTTACTTGAGGACAAAAGAGACAACAAGAAAACTGCTGGAGGGAAATTCAGATTAATTACACCCTATTCGGCAGATGCAAGTCACCTTAAGCGTATGCTTAAGAAAAATTGGCATATTTTAAGAGCAGATAATGTCATAGGTGAGGATGTCCCTGTCCACCCACTGGTCACATTTAAAAAGGCAAGATCTATTCATGACCACCTGGTTCGGAGCCATTTAGACAAAGTACCACCCAAAACGAACACCCTGAAAAACATGAGAGGTTTCTTTCCCTGCCACAAGTGTAAGGCATGTAGTAATAGTAAAAGAACACTAACTCACACTATTCAAGACACTGGCATGGTTAGGAAGATCAGTAAGTTCATCACCTGCAGCACACCCTATGTGGTGTATTGTCTGGTTTGTCCGTGCGGGCTAAAGTATATAGGCAGCACGGTGAACCCATTCAAAATTCGAATCTTAGAGCACATGAGGGCCATTGACAAGGTAGACCAGGCCTATCCAGTGGCCAGGCATTTCGCCGAAGTACATCAAAGCGATCGTAACAAGTTAATGTGCTATGGCTTAGATTCAATTCCTGATAACATCAGAGGTGGGGATAGACTTAAGAAACTTCGTAGACTTGAATCAAGGTATATTATAGATCTGCATACCAAAACACCTTGGGGTATGAACGGTGGTGAAGATCTGATGGTACACATAGGCACTTAGAACTATGTAGACAAGAGCAAGGTGTTTTGTAAAGATAAAATAAGATTTCCATGCAATTCGTATGTTTATATGTATATAATTGTATATATGTACATAGGCATGGCTATTTGAGAACTTTCAGAGTGTAAGATGATTAATTGCTTCGAAGAATTTTGTTTGGATATTGAATGATTTATGACCTCTGTGATATGATTTTTGTGAAAAAATTGGGTCATAATATATATCTAGGTGTGTCCATGAATCAACTAAACATGTATAATTTTGGTAAAAAATAGAAATGTAAAGCACATGAAATAAGAAAGATGAAAACTAAGATTGTAATATGGAGAATATATACATCATAAAGCGTCACATTGATTTTGATAAACTATAGGAATGTATATACTGTATAGAAAGCTAATATTTACCTGTTGACTTACTTAGACAAACAGACTTGAAAAGCTTTTTAGGAAGGATAATGGCCGATCCACGGCTACATTTTGTTACGTTATATTAACAAATATGCAAAAAACAGTATAAAAAATGTATTGGTGAGAGGAGAATGATATATTCCCGCACCGCAGCATATTCGTTTAATTGAGTGGTTTAACAGTGTTATTTAACAGCATAACAGGTTAACAGAATGTGATTACACTCAAAATGTTTTGACACCACTCCAAGATGGCGCTGAAAAATTCAGCTGACCAGTAGTCCTTCCTTTAATGAGGTGAATGTGTTTAAAAACATGTCGATGTCCGGTGGCTACCGACATCGAAAAAGGCTGTGTGCCGAAACGCGAGGGCGTCTGTCTTTGTCTGTTTGAGAAATAAAGCAACCCTGAAAAATCGTAAATTCCGTGAGTGCGGGTATTCTTTGGTATCTGAAGAATTGAGCAGAATATATACATATATATATATATATATATATACACACACACACACACACACACACGCACACACACAAACACACACATACATGTATTTTCCAAAGGAAACCTGGGCACAGTGCCAAAGGCCAGGTTCAATTATCTCAGCATATGTGTGGGCTGATAAGGCACCACCAAATCCTGAATGTAGCATGGACCTACTCCAACTCTGCCTTTGATCATATAGTACAGAGCTTTGAATTAAATACGCTTTGTAACCATTAGCCAATGAAGCTCTTGGAAAAGGTAAGAGATAGAAGCGTACTTTGGGAGCCAATACAGAAGTCTATCTGCAGATTGCTGAACTATTTTTAGACGTCGGATGGATGTTTGATCCATTCCTAATTAAAGGATGTTGCCATAGTCCAATCTAGATAAGATTAGAGCTTGTATTACTGTTCTTCGGACTGACTGGGGAATCATTCAGATAATTTTATCAACCACATGAGCACAGTGAAGCAGGTGGAGGGAACCTTGGCCACCAGAGTCTTCAAGGAGAGATTCTCATCCAATACAAAACCCAAAACTTTGATCTATGGGAACAGGTCAGGAAGAGTCCCTAGGGATTTCAGCAAATGTTGTGGGTCCCAAAGTTGAGGATTCTTACCCAAGATCATGACCTCAGTATTCTCACCATTTAGATTGAGGGAGCTATTTTTATCCATGAAGCGATTCAACTCAAGCCCAGGTTAAGATTGGATGGTCAGTGTATGTGGCATCCAGCTTACAGATTAACTGGTTGAATATGATAGATATGGTGTAAAATCAATATGACACATGTGATTGTCTGGCAGCCATTTATTTGCACACTAAACTAGGCAACGCCCACCATGTAATGTTATAGTACAGACTAATCTGTAGTCTGGGGTATATGTCAGAAATGTGTGGTGCATGCACATTGCACCTTGTTAAATGTGTTTAGCAAATCTATTTGCCTATAGTTTGAGCATAATAAGTCCAGCTTGTGAAGCACAGACAAGTGTGAAGTAATCACAAGTCACTGTAAGGGTGGGATGCACTCCATGTAATCAATATTTAGTCAATGTTTATCTTTTTAATCCACAAATGCGTGCAGTCTGGTTATATGGCATGCCCAAATGCCATGGAAAACAACAATGAACTCTGTGGAGTGTGGCATCATCCACATCACAAGCAGTTTTTATTCAGTAAAAACCCAATGCCTTTCGGTCTGCGAAGAGCCCTTCTTCGGGGGTCACTATAAATAACAACAACAAATTACTACTTGAAGTGCTAATCATGAATATACATTTCAATTAGTAATGCAACACGAATTCTAATAAAAACTTAACTTTGTACCACTTTGCCTTGTTACTCATTATATAATCAACAATGCATCCATTATGAGAAATTTACTTAGCGCACCAATCCCATCACCCATCATCCCTCCACCTATTTCATTCGCTCACCCTTCTTTCCGATTTACCTATATTTAATCACAAGTGCCACAATATATAGCAAATCACTGAATTACATTCCTCTGCTCCAGAAAGAGGTTCTGTTAGACTTGGCTTTTTCAGCTGGTTTACCCCCAGACTTTTTGTTTTTTGGCCTCCTGTTTTTGACCCTGTTTTTGTTAATTTTAGGACTCTGTGCACATTACCACTGCTATTCAGTGCTAAAATTCATATACTCTGCAGGTAAATGATGTTTATAGATTGGTATTTCCATGATTGGCATTGTTGATTTACTGGTAAGCCCCTAGTAAAGTACACCAATAGTTCCAGGGCCTGTAAATAAAATGCTGCTACTGGGCCTGCAGCACTGATTGTGCCACCACACAAGCAGCCTTTCAAAGGATTCTCAGACCTGCCACTGCATTGTCTGCACGCAGTTGTGATTGCCATGTCGACTTGGCAAGTGCACCCACTTGCCAGGCCCTAACCTTCCTTTTTCTTACATGTAAGACAACCTTCAGGTAGGCCCAAGGTTTCCCTGTGGGCAGTGTCCAGTGTATGTGAAAGGTAGGATATGTACTGGTGCCTGTGACATGTCCTGGTAGTGAAATACTGTGTATTTCGTTTTTCACTAAGGAAAGGGTATCTGTCCTTTAGAATGGAATGGGAAATACTTTGTAAACATTTCACGAGTTTAGTATGCTTGAACTCAGAATGTAGAAATCTTTTAGTAAAGATGATTTTTATGTTCAGTGTTTGCAAATAAAACTTTTAAAACAGGTATTTTCTTAGTCATCCTTTGTGTCTCTGCTGGGTTGTGGATTGACTGTCTGGTTTTGAAGTGACAAGGGCTGGGGATGTACATTCACTGTAGAGAGCCACAGGGGGGCGAGGTGTGTCCTGCCTTTCCTGGATAAGTCAGGGCTAGGCAGAATAGACCTGGGCTGCTTTCAAAGTAGTGGGCGAAGTTTCACTAGCACCTGAAAAGGCCTGGTCTGCATTTACAGTGGTGGGAAGAGATTTCCCTTGCACCTGAATGGGACGGGTCTCCCTTGGACAAAGATGTGTCCAGCTCTTATATAGCTGGAAGCTGGACCAGAAAGGAGAGGACAGAACTGGTTTGGGTGGAGCACAGTCACTCTCTACCCAAAAGAGCAAAGAGAAACTCGCTGGATCAAGAAACCTGCCCAGAAGAAGAGCTGGAAGAACTGCTAGGAGGAGTACAACCCTGCTGCTGTCTTGTTGCTTCGTTGGGTTGGCCTGCAGTTGAGGCTTCTGCCTTTGGCAGTGAAAGGAAAGGACTGAACTTTCATTACTTGTGCTGAGTATGTCCAACGGTTTGAAATAGAGCTTACCTCCTTTTTCGTGAAGTTTCAGGGACAGCAAAGGCTTTGCCTACCTCTGTGTACCGCCTCTGGAATAGTGGTTTCAATTTCCACAGAGGGGGAAAGCAGCTGACTCCATCACCGACTCCTTCGCCAGCTCTGTGTCTTGAAGGCTTCCGCAGAGGGCACCACTGCATCTCACACCACAACCCTGGTCTCACCGACGGTGACAAACGCCCCTGCTTGCACCGTGACCTGTGGGAATCGCACTCCACACCACCTTGCTTCACTCCGCCGCCCTGGTCTCACTGATGACATCTCTGCCTGCTGACTTTGCCACCTGTGACTGCACCGTGGCTTGGTTATAAGTCTTATGATGCACTGCTTCAACCCACATCGCAGACAAGACCGACCAACGCAAGTTCACAGCAGCCAGCACTGTCCCCTGCACCGTGACCTGTCAGCACCGCAACGAGCATTGCCTCACTCCACAATGCAGTCCTGGTCTCCCCGATGCCACAGGATGACCATCACCAAGCCGCTGCATGCTCCGCTCCTTGAGGGTACCGCAAGCCGCACCACTACGCTTTACATTGCAAACATGATGGTTGCCATGACTGGCCCCCACTAGCATGATTGGCTGCAATGACAAGGTACTGTTTATGAGTCTGCCGATACCACAACTGACGCGGTCAGAGGTAATTGTTGGATTCTGTTGTTTTCAGCACCACAGTAGCACCAGACGGAGCTACCGACTTCAAGAATTTGCATTTTTAAGGTTATTCTTGTGAAGTGCATGTTTTTAGGGACTCTATGTTGGATTTCTATCGTTTTGGTCCTGTTTTAAATATATAAAGTATTGGATATTTTTCTAAACTGGTGTGGTGTTCTTTGTAGTGTTTTCACTGTGCTACTGTTGGTTAAGTGCAAAAGGTTAACACACTGCCTCTGAGATAAGTCTGACTTCTCGTGCTAAGCTAGCAAGGGGATGAGCAAGAAATATTTCAGTAGTGTATCCCCCTTACCCTCACTAGAAGGAAGGGTCCCTACTTGGACAAGGGTGCAAACCATTGCCAACTAGAGACCCCCATTTCTAATAGGTTTCCTGACCTTAGCATGTGGGTAGTCATTCACATCAGATGGTCATCTATGCATTTACAATCAGATGACACCAGGCAATCCTGCAAATCCATCAGTAACAGAGACATTACATGGAGTTAGACCTTAACAGCTTCTCATTACTTTAATTTTCATTGTGTGCTGTGCACAGCAGCACACATAGATGGAGCACTATGTTTCACAGCATATATTGTTTAGCAGTAAGATGCACCATCACAGTCACATTCATTCCTGCATGTAACAGTTGCATCCTTGCCTCATGGTGCAGGTGTGTCTGCATTGGGCCTAGGTAGCCAATCCAGCACCGGCACAGGGCAAAAGGCAACATTTTAAAATGTTTAGTTAGGTATGGTACATTTCTTGCAATAGGTTTACAAACATAGTTGTGCCGTACAAAGACTATCTGTGCTGCATGGCTTGGATACGCCCAATAAATGCCCCTCTTTTTACACTCACAGGACAGTATGTAGACTATACCATGATCCACATATGTAAGGTGGAGACAAACATCATTACGTTCAGCATACACAAACTCATTGCAAACTGTTTCAAACTACAATCCCTTAGGACTGTGGTAAAGAGTCTGGAGCTGAACACTCTGTAGCAGCACACAAATTCTCAACATGTGCACACATGCACATGGTGTTATCATGTACACTAACCCTGGAAAATGATATAGGTCTGGGGTGAGTGTGTCATACAGCAACATAACTTTGAAAAAGGGGAGTAAGTCAGTGACATCACTGCAGTGAAACAAGGTCAATTGGTAACTTTAACAGGTGATGTTCAGTTAACATAATGCTGTCTTGTCAACTTCAGTAGCAGTACAACTACTCTGAATGAAGGCCTTTGTGTGTGCATCCTGGTCCAAGGATACTGCATCCCCTGACACAGGCATATCTAATGGCACATTTTCAACGTACATTTCCCATTTGGGATGATACAAGATTTGTGATCCCCTCAGGTATGCACTTGTACATCCAAGTCAGACGTAAACAACTCTTGACATGCAAAGATAATATTATTTCAAAATCCCTCCATCTGACCATGTGCAAGGAGTAAGTGTGTAGACACATACAATTTTGGCTGACCTTTGACATTGTGAGATCACTCTCTTGTCATCTTGGTATGCTTCAGGTGTACAGACGTTTGCATGAAACATTTTCAATGTCATACTTCCCTGGCTATTTACTCACTGTACAAAGTCATCTGCTCATATTGTTGTTTTACAGACATTTGTTTCTCATTGCATTGCTGTTCAAATCATGACAATTGTGTCCTTTATCTACTGTAGCATGATGTGGTATATGTGCCAATGAAGCCAGGAAATAGATCACATGTGCTGTATTTTGTGGAAAGTCAAACATGCATGTATGTGTTCTTTACATGTTGAAATTACTCTAGGCCTTTATCCATGACAACTATCAATCCTTATCTCTAATGATGTCTGCAACAACATTAGTTCCAACATAATGCTGTCATTCGGCAGATTACCACATTGGTGAGACACACTACAATGTGAGGTTTTATCAGGTATGGCAGCTGGTGGTTTGTGTTTCAATCCTCACTGAGTGCCATCGGTTCCACACTTTGCTGCTGCACAGCTCAGCAAGGCTGCTTGTTGTGCACCTCTGTACTGTTCACGTGCAAGGGGGAAGTAATGATCAATTTTGAATTGGACATGTGGCATGCCTGATCTGTCCATTTAATGCAATACACTGCTTCACATTGCATTTCTGTATATGTGAAATTGTTTGATAAGAGACATCGCCCCATGTTGCTCAGCCGGTCAAATAAAATGAGTATTGCATTCCAAGGTCTTCTTCTACAAGAATAAATGTGGATGTGTTATTTTTTACTAGGACTATGACATAAAAGCCAACACAAATAATGGATTCAAACATTTATTTTCATGTAAAACCTTTGTATTGTTTAGAGACATTCTGTCCATCAAAGTACCTTTACCTTAAGAAAAGTGACATGTCTGTTTCCTGAATTACCTACTTTACCATGTTACCTAGGTATATACATGTAGTGCAGTTCAATCATGTTGCATGGATTGTTTTGCAATTTATTGTCAGGTTTCAAGTATTGTTTTTGCAAAAGCAGGTGTCATGTATAGCAATGTGGGCCATTTTTATGTTGTACACACTGTTATTCCAAGTAGCTGCTTACTAGAAAAGTAGACACAGTAAATTGGTTTCTCACATGCATGTGCATGCCTCTAACTTATAGGAGATTTTGCACTTTTATGCCTTGATCTTTCCCTAATTTTTGTTGCAAATGAATGTTGAGATTGGTATTCTGAATACACTGTGGGGCTTTTACCTGGTTGGATTTTCTTCTTTTTTGATGACTGATGAATGGCATATTTGGCAGCACTGTGTTTGACTTTGTGAGTTTCACTTTTCTGGATTATTATGTTTTTCATTTGAGCTACTTACTCCACATGACAGGTGAACCATCACATTAATTACATCAGTCAATGCGACTGTCAACCTACGGGTATGTGTATATGTAGACTCTCAGTGTTGCTGAGACATATGTGTGTTTTGTACTGATAATGTCCATTGTTACCCAGTATTGATATTTACAAATATTTAGAGCCTACGCTTACATGGCATGCCACACATAGCCTGTCTCCATTCTTCTTCATGGGTTGTTCCTGAAACGTTGGTCAACATACAAGAATACTGCCACATTTCCACAGTACTTGCTCTCCCACCACTGACCTTGTTGACATTTGATTGACACCAAGGGCAGGTTTAGCATTGAGAATGAAACTCATATCACACTTATCTCTTGTGTTGCCTCTGTAATCATATTGTCATGCCTGCCATTCCACATGGTTTTCATTTGTGATTAGTTACCCAGTGCAGGTGATGTTTTTCCATCAATCCACACAGTGTGAAATGACACATTGCTACTCACTGGTGTTCTATCGCTACTGCCGGCAGATTAGTGAATGACAATGTGGGACATCATTTTCTACATATTGCAGTGCATTGTTCCCACTATGTGAACATGACACAAGGTCCCAGCTATTTGGGTAAGTAGCACTATGCAGTGCTGAAGGTCACTTGTCTGCCCGTTACTGCATCGCTGAGAAAAGGCAGTAATTCACAGTATTTATGCCATGTAGCACATTCCTAAGCTTTCATCCTACACTGACACACAATATGCTGCATTACACAAAAAAGGCACACTTGCACCATGGTAATTGGGTGTCTACATTGCATGTGGGATTGTGTTTGTGGAGGAGGGGACAGTTTCCTGCACATGATGAACCCTCAAAGTCCTGATGGTATATGTATGTGTGCCACGGAATGCAGCATACAAAGGGAGCATAAGTGACTAGGCTGACTTCAGTTCTTTTTCCTTGTTACACATAAGCTGGGGAGACCAATTGATTTGACACATTTCAAAGTTCACCTGGTGTAGAATACATGACATGCTTCATGTATCACGGGAATAGCATGGAAACTGGAGACACCCCCACAATGCCTAGGAAACCCCACCCTTGCACACAGTGATGCTACACTGCATTTTGCACAGCGCTGCATTGCTCAGTACCTTTGCGGCATTCAAAGGCATACAAAGTGGCTTTGTGTGTCTTAACATTTGCTACTGGGGTTTCCGTTACACCTGTACCATGATGTATGGTGCATGTATGAGGCACGCTCCTCATACATATGGCCCAATCTCCATCAACACTCAACAGACACAGAGATGGCTATTATGTCATACATTTCTTACTGTTAGTAGGCCCATTCCCATATCAGCCATTCTGGAAGTGTTCATTGATGATGCAGTGCCTGAAGATGTAGGCATCATGCGGACTCCCTGGTTATTTTGCTAGTACATTGGTGAATATCCCTAGTTGGTTCACAATGGCCTGGGCATTGATAGAGTAGTATGCTTCCAGTTCTTGTACAGCTGTGATGTTTCATTAGTGGAAACCAGCTGCACATGTGTACAATCCATGGTGCCTAGCACATGTGGGAATATAGGTGCATTTCAGGCTCTGTGCGTTGCTTGCCGAAGATGCATCACACATTGGCAAAACCATGATTATCACTGCGTTTGTTTTACAAAAGATCTTATAGAGAAATGCCTAACTTGCATATGTTAGTCTCTGCGTGGGGCATCCAGTTCTAATGCAGACTTTTTCAGTCACAGGTCAACAAAAACAGACGCATTGGGTTACATCAGAAAACATAGTTATAGAGTACTGTCTGCAGCACTGTCACGCCAAAACCAGTGACACAACGGCAGCGCAGGCCTCTCATAAATATGCCCCTGAGTGTCCTTTGTTGGTTTTGACAGTGAAGGGCTTAGCCACGAATGAGCATCAGATTTTGGTTTTCTGGATTCTCGAACTAGGATTCGAGCTCCTCTCTTGAAAGTGAAAGCTTTCACATGATCTCTTTTGTCAGCATAGATTTTCATTTTTCGTTTGCAACCAGAATCTCCTATACAAATGTCTTTCTCTATCCATGATCTGAGGTTGGTCCACTAAGGTAACTTGGTTGTCATGGTCTCCCAAACATTAAGGTTGTTGAGCTTTCCCCTGTATTCGAGTGAGGGGTCAATGGGCAAGCTTGAAGAGTGGCATTAAAAATAAGCTTTGGGCTGTGCTTCTCTAATGCAGCACTCTGCCCAGTTTTCTTTAGAGTACTGATTAATCATTCTACCAGGTCATTGGCTTGGGGCCAAAGAGGAGTACTTTTCTGATGTTGTATGTTGAGATGAATAAGGAAGTCTCTGAATTCTTGACTATTGAAGGCCGGGCCATTATCAAGATCACAGGGACACCACATGTTGCAAAGATGCCGTCTAATCTTGGTATAACATTTTCATGAGCGATGGATGAAATACCTAATACCAGTGGAAAACAGGAGTATTCTTAAACAATTACCTTTAAATGGTGTCAAGTTTCAAGAGGGCCAAATAAATCAATAGCAATTCTCTGCCAAGCTTGGTTGGGCAATTTTGACACGCTTAACGGATGCTGAGTACGGTGTGATGAGAGACCGCTGCATAAGTGACATGCTTTTAACTCTCTTTCAACCCCTTCATCAAAATGAGGTAACCAGACTCTGTCCCAAAGAGCTCCCTTTGTGGCAACTATTCCTCTGCGTCTATCATGGGCTACTTCAATTATTTGTTGTTGTAGACTCTCTGGAATCACAATTCATGTACCTCTCAAGATGAGGCCTTCCTGAATTATAGTCATTTCTGATATTTTTGAATTTTAAGTACTCAATGTCAATGCTGAGTGTTCCAGAGTGCTGGATCCAAGATTGGTGAGCAATAATGTCTTTCAATTTCATCATGTCACTATCTTGGCTAATAGTCGTGAGAATTTGTTCTAATAACATGGCAGCTGGTGTGTTTGATTTTGCAAAGAAATGTATGCAGGCGTCAGCTGTCTTAGATGGAGGTCCGGGTATTGTAATGGTCGTAAGCAGTGTATTGTGAGGGCAAAAGTTATAGTTAGCTGAGGTTACTATAACTGCTGACTTTCTATGGTTTTGTACATGTGAAATCTGAGCCTAACTATAATGTCATTGTAACCTTTGTTTTTTTCAGTGAATATATATATATTACCTACTGGCGGTCGCCAGTAGGTATATATAGTTAGGATTTTTTCCCTATGGGATTTTTGAAAATTCTATGTCTAATAACGTTGGCGTTTGTGGACGGAATTGGCTGAAATTTTCTGGAAAATGGAACATTTTGTTTCTGAGCAGCCCCTGGAAATTTGGGGGGGGTTCGTTAAGGGGGGGCCGAGAAAAAAGGGGGGTCCCAAAACGTGTTTTTAACATTGAGTTTTCCATAGGGCGGTTGGCCTCACTTTTAGCCCGAACGGCTGAATGGATTTGCACGAAACTTGGCAAAATTGTAGGGACTGGTAGCCCGATGTGCCTTTTGTAGGTCTCAATATATGTGCTACAGTGGATTTTGAGAAATTAACGTTTAAAAAAAGATATATATCTGTAAGCGCGCTCCGGGCAGCGCCCCGGTTCGCGGACCGGGGCGCGTACCGGAACTTCGCGTAGCGAAGCTGATTGGTTCTCCGGTGTCTGTCAACATTCTAAACAGTCCGGAGCGGCCGCCATCTTGTCTCTTGGTAGGATTGAGAGACAAGAGGAGGCCAAAACAAAGGGGGAAATAACCATAAGGGGGCATAGTAGATCCTCCCTGACCCCCTAGGTTTAATGTGGAGGCTTTAAAAGGGCCCCGCGGGGCAAAAAAAAATAAATTTTTTTTTTGTTTTTTTGCGTGGGTCCGCGAACCGGGAAGCGTTCTGGGCAGCGTACTGCAATGAAAAATGAATGATAGACTTTTCAAATGCTGTATGTTAATTGATTGTTGGTTTTGTTGATTATTTTTTATTTTCTTTATTTTTTAAGCATTTTTTTTTATTGTGATTGTGTTTCATAATTTATTAAACTTTCTAACATTTCATTGTCAGAAATTTCATAATTATCATTGAATATACATTGTAGTCTCTGAGGGTGTAAAATGTCCTCATTTTCAAGGAGGTTATCTACTGCTTGTACACATTGCAGTAGTTCTTTGTCCCAAGTTTCATCGAAAAATTCAATATCATTTTCATCAATGATTTCTTGGCTGCTCTCTTGCAGGACAATTTGAAATTCAACTTTCTGTTCGCCTTCCATTTTGCCTGAAATTTAGATTAAAAAAATATATATTAGTAGAGATAGGGCACTGTTGGGATTAATTTTAGATAGGCAGTTTTTATCAGTGAATTTATCTTTGGGCAGTGTATAGTATCAGAGTGGAAGTAGGAATATAAAAAAGTGTATGTGATTTAACGTAAGTAAATTCATAATTATACAAGAGAAGCCTAACTCCATCCATAACTATAACAGAGAAGTCTATCTAAATCTATAACTACTACAGAGGGATAGTATATAACTATCAGAAAAAGTTTACCATATTAACTTATAGTGCACAATATACTTCAGTTTTAAAAATAAAAACTTACCTTTAGAAAGAAGTTGAAGGAATTAGTGAAAATACTATTGAAATGTACACCAAGAAGTAGTAGTCAAAATGGCTGTGTTTCCTTCTCTTCCTTTATATATATTCAGGTATATAACCAATGAAATGTCAGGTAAAAAAAGTAGAAAATGAAAGTAACATATTAATTGGTTGTCAATTCCAACACTTCAGATGTGTTTTGTGAAGTAATTTACCTCAGGGTATTTAGAGAGGTCTACAGGCTAAATGGCTAAATGGAATTCCAATCAAATTTGTGAAAATGGTAGGGATTGGTATGTAGTATGAGCTAATCTATATTTGGTGAAATTGTCTCCAGTAACTTTTCTGTAAACTACTTTCCCACCTTTTTTGATGGTGCGCTTCCCAGGGAGCGACCCGGTACGCGAACCGTTGAGCGCCCCGGTTCGCGTACCTTAAGCGTTACGGGAGTCCACCATTTTGTGTTTCGGTCGAATTAAGATACAAAATGGAGGGCAAATAATGTTCAGAATGGGTAGAAGGGGGCACGGTAGACTTATCTTGACCCCCTAGGTTTTGTGAGGGTGGCTGAGGAGGCTTATATGTGCGAAAAAAAACAATTTTTTAAAAAAAATTCGCGAGGTTAGCTCCCGGTTCGCGTACCGGGTAGCGCCCCAGGGAGCGTACTTTGTTGAAAATTAGTGAAAAATGTTAGAGTAAAATAAATAATTGTGAGTGATCAGATGTAGGGTAGCTCTGAGAAGAGCTTTTGGGTTTATGGTACATTTAGGTACTTATAAGTAGGTACCAATGCACATTCTTAAATTCAGAGTGAAAACTCTGTTGCCCTCATCTGAGAAGTGAACTCCATCTCCTCTGTAGATATCTTGCATGTAGTAACGCAAGTTATTGTTGTACAGGGAGCCCATTCCATGGTCTCTCATGTAAGCTGAAACAGATTTGTTTACATGCTTCCTCGACTTCTCAATTTGTGGACAAAATTGGTTTGACCACCTCCATTTCTGTCTTTGGCATATATTTGAATATACCAAGGCAGTCTGAGGAAAAAGTGCCATCAATTGCTCAAAGGTGTCCTTTAAAAGCATTTCCAGACCTACCCCAGTCAAAGTGCCCAAATCATTACCTCCACAGTGCACAATTAACAGGTCAGGTTTGGGCAAATGCATAAAGGTTTTCACCAATGGTATCAATTGGTGACATTTTAATCCTCTGTGGCCAAACCACTTAATTTCCACATCTTGTAAATTGAGGTTAGGTAAATTCCTGTTTTCAGCGTACCTTTGAGCCCAGTGAATATAACTATGTCCAACAATCCAGACAGAAAACATGGTGAGAGAAGGTTCTCCTGCAGTCAGATGAAGTGTGGCAATGAAATCGCAGTTGAAAAAATGAGAGTTTAAAATGAAAAAAACTGTGGAGTTTCTGTGTTCATGAAGCAGTAACAGTGATTGGTGGATTTTGATTGCTGAAAACAGAAAGTTAGGGTGCACGGATGAGTTATTTGAAAGATGTATTTTGAATGGTCAATAAAAAATCATTAAATGAAAGAATGCACTGGATATGCAGGTGCACTGAGAGTTCAGAGTTCAATTGCAACATTGTTGTGTGAACTTGCAAACACCAGAAGTCTTCCAAGAGGTGGTTGCCATGCAGAAAAGGCAGAAAGGGCAGAGGGGGGGGGCAGAGGGGGGAAGGTTTTTCATTTGAAAAAAAGTGAGGGAAGAGTTTTGATTGGGTGACATGAGAGATATGTGTGAAGAATTACAGCATTTCTGTGCTTTTGATAGCTGCAGACTCTGGAGTGCATACCTTTTGCTCTGCTGAAGACAAATTGGTGTGTTTCTGAGACTGTTTTCAAACTCAAAGTATTTGCTAAGGTGAGAAAATATTTCTTTAATTTAGATAGAGAATAGTGTGCTTTAAGGAGAAAATTATGAATTATGTGGCGCAAATTGCTTGTAAATATGCTCCCACCTGTGCATGGAAAATTTAGATTTTGAATGTTTGTGTTACATAGCCATGTTAAAAGTGATACAAACATGCTGCAAAGGCAATTAAAAAACGCTTTTATGTGTCTTAAGGACATTTTAAGTAATTTTCCCGTGTGCAGTGTTTTGAAATTATGATTTGAAAATCGTTTTTGGGGAAAAGGAATTGTTTTTAAATTTATGACAAGGACATAGTGGTGTATGCTTCTTTATAAGGCAATTGACTGTCCCTGATGTTATTTTTCCCATTTTAATGTAAGACCTTTCTCTGTGGCGCAAATTGCTTGTAAATATGCTCCCACCTGTGCATGGCAAATTTTGATTTTAAATGTTTGTGTTACATAGCCATGTTAAAAGTGACCCAACCATGCTGGAAAGGCAATAAAAAAACACTTTCATGTGTCTTAAGGACATTTTAAGTAATTTCCCTGTGGGCAGTGTTTTCAAATTATGAATTGAAAATCGTTTTTGAGGTAAAGGAATGTTGTTAAAATTTATGTGCGCCATATGCCCCCAAATTTCTTTTTCAGGGGTGCAGCAGGGTGTTATTGAGACACCCCTGCACCTTTGGAAAAATTCCTAATTTGCGATGAGCTAATTGCTAATCGCAAATTGCACCTTCTTTCATATGGGCATCCTGGCGCATGGAAATGAATGGGTAATTTGCAATTAGCAATTTGCTCATCGCAAAAATGGAATGGTAAAGAATCGCTATTTATTCCTTAAAATTCGCTATTTTGGAAATGCAAAAGAGTTACATGATACATATGGCGGTTGATGTCTAACAAGATAAGAAGCTTAGGGATACATTTATGATGACTGGCGCAATGAAGTGGACATCACTTACTTCATTGGTAGGCCTTTACATGTATTATCTCCTCTGAATTCTTCATCAAGCGTAACTTTAATCTGCAATCCTGAGTAGGCCTCACCTTAAACAAACCTCTGGATAGGCCACACCTTATCGTCATCATGAATTAATCATTTAAAATGCTAGGGACAGATTTATGATAGGTGTATGACTCTTTTGCGCCACTTACAAAACACTGTCCACGGGGAAATGACTTAAAATGTCCTTAAGACACATGAATGTGTTTTTTTAAAGCGTTTCCAATTTTTTTGGGTCACTTTTAACATGGGTATGTGACTCAAACAGTCAAAATCTAAATTCACCATGCACAGGTGGGAGCATATTTACAAGGAATGTGCTCCATGGGGAAAGGTCTTATAATGTAATATAGGAAAAATGACATCAGAGACACTGAAATGCCTTATAGAGAAGCATACACCATTATGTCCTTGTCATAAATTTGCAAACCATTACTTTTCCCCAAAAACGATTTTCAAATCATAATTTGAAAACACTGCACATGTGGAAATGACTTAAAATGTCCTTAATTCAAAATTTGCTATTCCTTATTTTGCGATTGCACTGAAGGATTTGCAAATTTTGCGATTCCTTAAATGCAATGTATCAAACAAAAAATATGTAAAAAAATGACATTAAGGATTTGGAAACTACCACCAACTTCTAGTTGGTGGTAATTTGTGAATTCTTTTCAAAAAGCATTTTTTCCAAAAAACAAAAGGTGCCATATGACGCCCATACATGCCCTTAGGGCATGTATGTGCGCCATATGCCCCCAAATTTATTTTTCAGGGGGTGCAGCAGGGTGTTCTTGAGACACCCCTGCACCCTTGGAAAAATTCCTATTTTGTGATGAGCTAATTGCTAATCGCAAATTGCACCTTCATTCCTATGAGCCTCCTAGCCCATGGAAATGAATGGGTAATTTGCAATTAGCAAATTGCTCATTGCAAATTAGGAATGGTAAAGAATTGCTATTTATTCCTTAAAATTCGCTATTTAGGAAATGCAAAATAGTTTGATGGTACATATGGTGGTTCATCTGTAACAAGATAAGAAGCTTAGGGATACATTTATGATGACTGGCGAAATAAAGTGCAAATCACTTACTTCATTGGTAGGCCTTTACATGTATTATCTCTTCTGTATTCTTCATCAAGCGTAACTTTAATCTGCAATCCTGAGTAGGCCTCACCTTAAACAAACCTCTGGATAGGCCACACCTTATCGTCATCCTGGATTAATCATTTAAAATGCTAGGGACAGATTTATGATAGGTGTATGCCTCTTTTGCGCCACTGTGCGTCACTTTTATGATGCAGCGGCGGTGCAAAAGATTTGCTATGAGGCGACAAAATTACAAATTGATGCATTTAGGCAGATATGTCATGGTGTAAAAAAAACTTACCACATGAAACCGATGCAGCAGTGATGCAAAAGATGCACCATGTTGCAAGACAGGCCTCACTTGGGGCCATATGTATCAAGCTAATTAGCATTTGCAAAGATCAAAATTCTGCGAATTTCGGCCTTTGCGAATGTTAATTAGACAAATGGTATGTATCAAACAAGTTTGATGCAAAATAAGGAGTAGCAAAATTTGCTATTCCTTATTTTGCGATTGCACTGAAGGATTTGCAAATTTTGCGATTACTTAAATGCAATGTATCAAACAAAAAATATGTAAAAAATGACATTAAGGATTTGGAAACTACCACCAACTTCTAGTTGGTGGTAATTTGTGAATTCTTTTCAAAAAGCTTTTTTTCAAAAAAACAAAAGGTCCCATATGACACCAACACATGCCCTTAGGGCATGTATGTGTGCCATATGCCCCCAAATTTCTTTTTCAGGGGTGCAGCAGGGTGTTCTTGAGACACCCCTGCACCCTTGGAAAAATTCCTAATTTGTGATGAGCAAATTGCTAATCGCAAATTAAACCTTCATTCCTATGAGGCTCCTAGCCCATGGAAATGAATGGGTAACTTGCAATTAGCAATTTGCTCATTGCAAATTAGGAATGGTAAAGAATTGCTATTTATTCCTTAAAATTCGCTATTTAGGAAATGCAAAATAGTTTGATGGTACATATGGCGGTTCATCTGTAACAAGATAAGAAGCTTAGGGATAGATTTATGATGACTGGTGCATCACCAGGGATGTGTCAGTCATCCTGCGCCGCTGTTCCGCCACCCATGGTGTGCTGCATTTACAATGCGGGGCATCATGGGGCAAAAATGGCACAGATGCGTGATGTATCTGTGCTGTAAAGGTAGTGATTGCTGGAGTTGTATCGCAAGTGCGATGCAGCTCAAGCAAGGCTCAGGGGTGCCCCATCTCCACAATGTTGCGTCAAGACCTATGCCTGCTTAAAGCAGGCGCAGGGTTTTGACGCAGCTTTCTCCTATCTGATTGTAAATACGGCACACCATGGGTGGCAGAGCAGCGGTGCACGTTAACTGGTGCATGCCTGGGGATGTGCCATTTAACATAAATCTGCCCCTTTACATTTAAGTATGTGCAGGACACACAGAGTCGGTGAGGCTTATCCAAGGTTAAGAAGAGATGAGTCCTGTTCACTGAAAAATTAGACATAGTCTTCACCTGATCAGCATCGCTGGACATGGCTAAATAATAGCTGCAAAATATTACTCTTGTTAAACAATTTTACTATTATAATCTCTGAGATTTGTCTCTTACTCTGCAACATCTCATTGTTGTTATCTTTCTTTAAAGATAAAGACAACATCAACATGAGCGACAATCTGCAATCAGTTGATTTTGACCTCATCATTGAACTTGTAATTGAAACATCAGTGGATGTTGATCCATTGGATGATTTAAATCCTGAGGATGAAGAAGAGCGTGATGAGGATGCAGATTTGTCCGAATTATATGACATAGGGTGGGAAGCTGACCTGCTTGAGCCTATGGAAATATAAACATTTATTTTTAAAATGTATAATTAATAAAAAGTAAAAATGTAAACCGTTTAATTTAAAAATAAAGACACCTTCAAAAACAGGTTATGTGTAGTGTCTTCAATAAAATATTAAAATATGCTCATAAAATTAGATCAGATTCACATATAAAATAGCACAGGTAACATAAATATAAATGTCATTTCTTTTCTGCTATTTCTGTATTGTAAATTTGCCAAGGACTAAAAAATCTTCTATTTAAAATGTCAAGTAGTGTGTTAAGTTTTTGATCACTGTTATTGATTTACTGTTTGGTAATAATGGTTAATAACATTTTTTATTATATTTTACCACAGATTCAACTGCAGATCATTTCAAGATTTCACCATGCCAACAATAGAAAGACAGAGAAAGGCTGCAAAACGTCAAAGACAGCAGGTGAAACAAAATAAGCAGCAGTCCTCTAACAAAAAGATTTGTCAAGTCACGAAGAAAGCACCGGGTAAGAGCACAAAATATTTCATAAGAAATATGTGTAGTAAAAAAAATATTACTACAGAAAATGTTTCAGTCCATAAAAAGAGAAGCAAATCAAATGGAAAGGAAAGGCCAATCAAAAATGTTACTGCTAGAGCAAGAGATAACTCTGTGCATGATAGTAGAAGGAAACAACAGTTTAGGGACATTCGTAAACGAATGTTCCGCAACAGGATAATTGGCAATTTGTTAAAAAATATTAAGAAAGGTCAACAGAAACTGGTTTTTTATAAGAGAAAAAAAAAAGTTGAGAAAGTTATTGATCAGGCATTTGAAATTAAACGTAAGTTATTTATTTTGATAATCAATAGAATTAGGAAGCTAAACAAGGCAATTTATGATTTCAAAAGAAATAGTAGATGCAAGAGAATAGTTAATCGTAGTAATTTTTGTGAACTTTTTTCTGGAGAATGGATGCATAGTTCAAGCTGTGAGGCATTTTTTAATGAGGAGAGTTATTTCCAGGATAATGATTTGGTGCATGCAGTTGACACCAGTGGTCGTGCTTATGAAGTGAAAGATGGTTGTCCAGTTGAAAAAGAAAAACTTGTGACAACAGAGACAGAAGAGGTGTTAGGTAATGAGGTTTTAGGAAGACGTGCTAAGGGTCCTGTGTACACCTGGAAGTGTAGTAGTATTTGTAGTGTGCGACAGGATTCCATCAATTTGCTTTGTGATTTTGTACGGTCATTTAATAAGAAAAGTTTGAAGCAGAAAATAAGGTTGTTGCAAGAATTAGATCCTTGCAGAGTGAGAGAAGTGACAGGTTTGCATGGTCATTCACTGGCTTGTCTTTCCAGGAGAGTATGCCATTTCATCATTTCAGGATGCTAGCAGTGCATCATAATAAAGTGAGGAAATTAGTTAGAATGTTGTATTATGCTAAGAGTCCAGCAATTATGCTTAAACAATTATGCGCTGCTCTTCTGCATGGTTCTGAAGTAGATGTGAAGAACATATGTGAAGAAATTGAGTTTTGTTACTTTGGAAGTAAAGAGGAGAATGTTGAAATTGACCCAGAAGAAGAGGGTAATGTGGAAGATAGTGTACAGGTTTCCAGTACAGATAATTTCCAGAGGGAAATTGCGACGTTTCAGGTGAAATCAAGTGAGAGGCCTAATTTCACTTGTGTGTGTTGTCGACGCACTTATTATAAGAATCAGACTAAGTTAGTGGATTTATATGCAAAAAGTGAAAGGGAAAATAATAGTGAATGGAAGGATTTTGCAACATACTTGATGGTAGAAAATTGTTTTGATTTGGGATTCGATCAACGTGTGTGTACTTATTGTTGTTGCAAATTAAATCAAAACCAGATGCCTGCTAGAGCAGTTCATAATAATCTGGAATTGGTTGAGATTCCTTCTGAATTGAAGGATTTAAATACTTATGGATCTATTTTGATTCAAAGTATCCATCCCTTTCAGGCTATTGTAAGAATGGAGCCAAAGACAGGGAAATTGCCTCCATCAGATTTACAGAGAGGATTAAAGGGAAGAGTTGTTTATTTGCCTCTAGATTTGAAGAAAAACATTAACACAATTGGAGTAGAAAAAGTGGAAGAGGAACCTCTGGTTATCTTAGTTAATGGGGTTCCGACAAAGAATAAGAAAATATGGCAAGATTTAGTAGATGTTAGGAAAGTTAAAAAGGCAACATTGTATTTGAAAAAAAATAATAAATACTATAAGAATGTATATGTTGCAGAAGAGGAAGTAAGTGAGGAAGAGGATAGCGATTTGTGTGCTGGTCAAATTGAGAAAGTAGAACCCTCTACTAGTGAAGAAATATATGAACATTATAGTGTTCATCCTTTGCATTCCAAGGAAGTCATGGGGAATGCTATTGTGTTGTTTCAAATGAAACAAGCCAAAGGGAGTCCCATTAGTGCTTGGGAGGAAAGTTTGGAAGCTCGGTGTATCCCACAGCTTTTTCCAACAGGTCAGGGAGGAAGATATGATGAGCGACCTCATCAAATTCCTGCTTCTGAATACCGGACTTTGCGATTGTATGCAGGAGATGCTAGGTTTCGACAATGCATTCCCTATTTGTTTCATCTCCTGTTTGAAAGCGATCTGTCTGGACTGTCATATGCAGTGAACCACATCTTGAAAAGTGGTATACACATGCAAAACATCTCGGCAAGTGACTTTATGGATAAAGTCAATGTCCAAGACAGTATTTTGGATTCTCACCTGATTAATCTCATGGCGTGTCAGCGTGGTACTAATGAGTACTGGTACCGTCGTCATGGTGATTTAAAATGTATGCTGAGGAACTTAGGTACTCCCACATGGTTCCTCACTCTGAGCTGTGCCGAGTATGGCTGGGAAGACTTACTTGAATTTCTACGAGAGGCAAATGCTAACGTAGATAACATCGAATTCAAGACACCCGGAGAACTGTGCTCTTTGGATCCAGTCAATGTATGTAGGTACTTCAATCATAGATTTGAAGCTATGATGTCTTTCATCATGAATAAGAAGAATCCACCTCTTGGAGAGGTGTTGGATTTCTTCTGGAGAAAGGAGTACCAAGCAAGAGGTGCTCCTCATATACATATGTTGCTGTGGATCAAGGATGCACCTAAATTTGGAACGGATCCAGAAGACTCAGTGATGAGTTTCATCCAACAGTATTCTACGTGTGCTGTTCCAAACGCAAAGGAGAAGAAAAGCCTAAGAGAAAAAGTTCTGCGTTTCCAAAGCCATCGATGTGGAAAGTACTGCCGTCGTAAATTCCGAAACAAGGACAAGTTCTACACCAAATGTCGTTTCGGCTTTCCACGACCGGTGATTTCTAAAGGAAGAGTAAACAGTTTGATGTCTTCGCTGCGACATAATGTCATGAAGAAATCACCTAAAAACACATACAATTTGAAGAGGAACGAAGAGTCCAAGTACATCAACGACTACAACCCGGTGATTTTGTCCATGTGGAATGCTAACATGGATATACAGTTTGTGGCTGATAACTGTATGGCTGTGGCTCGGTATGTGACGTCTTACATCACCAAAAAAGAGAAGACAGAATTGAAGGATATGTGGGAGGACATTTCCCATGAAAAGAGCCTCAGCAAGAAGTTGTACAGTTTCAGTCTGAAGATGTTGTCGCATCGAGAAATTGGAGCGTACGAATGCTCTGACCGGTTGTCTTCAGCAAGTCTCTATGCCAAGTCCAGGAGTATCGTTTGGGCGAGTCTTGGTCTTGCTGCAACGCGTAATCGAGTTCTGAAACCTGTGCGGGAAATTGAGTATTTGGCGGAAAAGGAGCCAAACTGTACCGACATTTTGAAGACCAACATGTTGGATACATATTATCCAAATCGAAGCAGTCACCTCGAGAATGTTTGTCTGTATGAGGTTCTTCAAAATTACATATTCAAGAGGAACATCAAAGAAGATACTGAGAAAGCAGTGTATGCTGTAATAGGAAGTGAGGGATGTCTGGTCAAGCAAAGAAAATGCCACTTGGTAAACCATCGAAAATTGAGTGGCGAATCTCCTGAAAAAAAGGAGTTTTTCTATTTAGCACTTTTGCAACTTTTCAAGCCTTGGCGTGCAGAAGAGGAACTGCTTGGAGATTTCCTCTGTTACGAAGACTCTTTCAATGCCGCCAAGGAGACCATAGAATGTCCTGCTTTTCCCAAATATGTAGAAATGTTGAATGCGGAAATTGAGCAGGAAGCAACGATTGCAGCCGAGATTGCCAGAGACAGTTCTCAGGACAGTCAGAGTTCTGCTTCATTGAGTCAGGATCCACTAGGAGAACCTGTTATCGAAAATGAAGCTGCCACTGCCATGAATGAAGTGGAAAGAGCCATGGCACATGCTCAGGAGGATGCGGTTAACTTAGAAGAGTTGGAAAGACAACTCAACGTTGAGCAGAGGAAAATATATGACGAAGTTACCATGCAAATTGATCATGGATTAATTCATGACAAGAAAGAGTGCTCATGTACGTCGTTGAAGCCTGTCCGACTGTACGTGAGTGGAGAAGCGGGAACTGGAAAAAGTTTCCTCATTAAAGCAATTTCATGCTATTTGCAGGAAAGGACAGAGTCATCGCTGTCTTGTGTTGTCACCGCTCCAACTGGACTGGCAGCACATAACATTAAAGGGATTACTTTACATCGTTTACTGATGCTGCCAGTGGAGCATGACAACAAATTACAATATCACAAGCTATCTGGAGATGCTTGTTTTGAAGTTTCAAGAATCTTGAGGAAAATGAAACTTCTTATCATTGACGAAGTAAGCATGGTTTCCAATGTCATGCTTGCCTTTGTGCATTTGAGAATGCAAGAAGTTCTCAAAACAGAGTATGATGTGTTATTTGGTGGCAAACACATCATTGTTTTCGGAGATCTTCTGCAGCTGACACCAGTGAAAGGGCAACCTGTGTTCAAAATGCTCACGCATGAAGATACCAGGAAGTGCCTAGGCAGCATTGGCAACGTCAATATTTGGTTAAACTTCAATTATGCTGAACTGCATGAAAATATGCGTCAGGCGAAGGATGAAGTTTACAAGACTATTCTACAAGATGTTAGAATTGGAAAAGTGACCGAGCATGGGAAAGAAGCTTTAAATGCACGATTACTATCAAATTTATATCCAGAACAAGATGTTGTGCCTGAGAATATTTTTCAGAAAATTACTGATAAGAAATCTGGAATATGTTTGATGCCAACTCTTGCAGAATGTGCCAAATTCAACAACAAAATGTTGCATTTAGAAAAGCAAGAGATTGTGAAACTGGAAGCTATTGACAGAGTAGAGCATATGGGATCAACAATTATTTTGTCTGAGAATCTGAAAACAAAATTGGATTCATTAGAGAAGAGTATATCTAAAACTGCAGGTTTTGAAAAGACTCTGAATGTGTGCTTGAACTGCCGTATAATTTTAAGAAGGAATTTACATGTTGAAAGAGGTCTGGTAAATGGATCAATGGGTAATGTTGTTGATTTTGTAAAATACAGAAATAGAGATGGAATTGAATTTTTAAAAATTAAATTTGATGACATTGAGGAAGTACAGCTAATTGGTCGTTGCTCTGCTAGATTTTTGCTTGTAAAAGACTTATATGTTCGCCGTAAGCAGTTTCCTGTTTGCTTGGCATATGCGGTGACAATCCATAAATCGCAAGGTTTAAGTGTAGACTGTGCATTGGTGAATATTGGCAGTTCTGTGTTCAAGGAGGGTATGGCATATGTGGCATTGTCACGAGTTAGAACTTTATCGGGATTGTACTTGATTGAGTGTGATGTCACAAACATTTGTGCGGATCTAGATTGTGTTAAGGAATACAATAGGTTAAGAAGAGAGTATGCGCCACATTTGCCTCAGTATCCTTTGTTTGAGAAACGTGTGGTAGGCCGGAAACGAAGAAATGTGACCAATAATGGGGAGGTTGTAGCAAAAAGACGAAAAGTCGATGAACCTAAAATTACAAGCAGAAACAAAAAGGATTCTGTTGAAGATGTTGTTGGTTTTCAATTTGAAAACAGTTCTGGTGTCAACTGCTATGCTAATGTAGTGGTTAATGTTTTGTTTTCTCTAGAAAATGTAAAAGAAGAGATTGTGGTCAATTCTGATCAAAGATTTTGCAGTTTGTTAAATTCTGTGTTAGAGAAATGTAGCATTGATAGAAGAAACATAGAAAGTGTGTCTGAAATTCGAAATCTGTTAGACAGATGTTCAGGCCAAACACAATTCTCTCAAAATATTCAGCAAGATTGTCAGGAGTTTTTAATGTATATGCTTGATGTATTGCATGCTGAAGGTGTAGATGTAGATCAGCTGTTTGGGCTTTCTTATCAATGGCAGCATGACTGCGAGAACTGTATGGTATCAAGTACTACTAGTGTAGACTCAGAAAGATTTATATATTTAACTTTGCCAGACAGTAAATCAGTCTCCTTTAATAAGCTAGTAAAAGCAGCTGATCACAACATGGAGTGTAGCCAATGTAAATCTGAAATGATGTCCACATTATTTATACGAACATATGGCCAGTATGTCATTTTAATGTTCCAACGATGTAGGCCTGATGGAACAAAATTGACAACTTTAATTAAAATTTTTGTAGCTTCGCAGTTGTCAATATCAGGAAGGACTTTTGTAACTGCAGCAATTATATATCATGACGGCCCTTCAATAACATCAGGACATTACACAGCTTATTTAAAGTCTAGAAATGGCTGGTCATTCTGCAACGATTCTGTTTTAATTTTCAAAAAAAAATTGCCGTATGACCTTAAAAACTCTTACCTGTTGTTTTTAAAACCAAAATTTTAGGGAAATAATCTCGGGATGTGCTCTGTGGAATTTCAAGAAGTTCTAATGGCTCCTACACAATTTGGCCTTGAGGATAAGTGTAGTTCAGAGACATAACTTCTAACCATAAGACTGGACGTCATGGAGAAATAAGTGCACTTTGAATGAGTTCAGAAAAACTGTTTCTTTTTATAAGCTAATTGAAGCAGCCAATCAAAACATAGAGTAGAGGGAATGTAAGTCTGCAACGCTGTCTACTGTTTTACATTGCTTTGTGATTGAAAGTGATGTAGAGAATTAAATAATTGTAGTAGTCATAGAGTTAGTGTAAGTCTGCTTCATAGTAAGCAGTATCAGTGTCATAGGAAATGTAGAACATGACTGAGCAAGAAGGGGAAGATATTACTATTCCAGGATTGTGAAAATGATCTTCAACATTTTAAGTCTGAAAGTTGCGGAAATGCCAAATGACGGGATTGGCTTACAAGAAATCCAAGAGTTATAAATGGGTCTGACAAGATTTGGCCTTGTGGAAACTTGTGGTAGAGAGCAAGAAGTCATTTATTGCATGTAACATGTTTTTAAAAACAATGGAGATTTTCTTTCAGAAAGTGGCGGGCTGAAAGTAATAACAGCACAAAAGAGTGTAAGCTGTTCATAGGACATCCTTTGACGTCATGGAAAGTAAGTTAACTTTAAGGAGTTCTGAATTCTGATTTCTTATATTGTATGGGTTTTTTTAAACACAATCATTTTGATTGTGTTTTTTTTTCCCCGCTGTTATATGATGAATACCTTCAAGTCACTGTTTTTAGTGAATTTTGATACATTCTGAGAACAGCAAAAATAAACCATTTAACATGTATAATTAATTCTGTACTGTTTGCATTTATGATGTATATGTAGAACTGTGTAGGAGGCATGGAGAAGGTGAGGCTTCTGTAAGTGTCAAAGTTGTTGCATGCAGTGCTGCACTTCTGCGTATTCTTTCATATGCTAGACTACATCTGCACAATGAGATACCTAAGCAAAGGAAACACAAGTGATGTGATTGTGAAATGAGCAAAATAAATTGCACGTATTTCAATTACATCACCTGTGTTTCCTATCATTACGAATCACATTGTGCAGATCAAGTTTAGGTCTGTCCAGGGAAACATAGGAGGTTTGGACTTTGTTCAAGAGTGCAGTGGACATGACTCACTTCATTGGTAGACCTTCACATGTATTATGTCCTCTATTCTCTTCAACAACTCGAAATTTCATCTGCAACCCTGAGTAGGCCTCACCTGAAACAAACCTCTGGATAGGACACATCTTATTGGCATCCTGAAGCAATTATTTAAAATGTTAGTGTCTTGCGGCACTTTTCTGAGACAACATCAATGCAAAAGATGCACCATGTTTTAAGATAGGCCTCACTTCATCTGCATCAAGATACTGTTAGTTTAAAATGTATATCTTTAGGACTGTGTAGGGGGCCTGGAGAAGCAGAAGCTTCTGTAAATGTCTAAGTTGTTGAAAAACTGTTTGTCCTTCAATCTTTTCCCTTGTCTTTTGTAATTTTTAAATACATGTTTTAATATTTTTGAAATGTTTGTTCTCTCTTTCACAGATTGAAAGTATAAAAACAAAAAGTGAGTAATTTAACGACAATTATAAGGTAAATGCTTTGTACTCTTTTCGTTACATTTCTATCACATTCACCTACTATTAGTTCCACTGCTTCATTTCTTTAACCCTCAGTTTCCTGCCTTTGCTACTTCCCTCATTCCTTTCTCTATTACCTACTTACTCAACTCCTTCCACTCTTTTTCTCAGTCCCTCTCTTCTCATAGTTCCTCACTCTTGTTCACTCACTCCGTCTCTATTACTCTTAGTGTCTTTGACTGATCACTCTATCACTACTTGTTCATAATGCTTTCTCTGTGTAGTTGAAGCACACTAAGGGGCATATTATGAACACAGCCAATAAAATTATTGCTCTTTTTATTGGCAGAAAACTGGTGCAAAAGTGGTTTTAGCGGCAGTTTTCTGCCGCAAAAGCGGCTTTGGCGACACATTTCTGCCGATAAAAGCTGCAAAACTTTTATTGCCTATGTTGATGATATGGCTCTATGTTACTTACATTTCTTTGCTGTTTCAATTAATCTTTTTCTGTTATTTTTTGTTTTCTGTTTTCTATTTTTTCTCTCTGTTATTCCTCATGTTTTAATCTTATTTTGAACATTCACTCACATTCTCCAAGAAACTCTTCTTTGTTAATGTTATACTCTCTTTTTTTTTCTTTCACTTCGTTATCTATTTTGTTTTTCACAATTATACCCTCTTCCGTCTTTTCTTAGGTAAATAGATCTATTAAACAGTATGTCTTCTTTACTCCCTATATCTGTCTTTCTTTTAACATCACTCTCTGTTTACTTTCCTTATACTTACTCTTTTTTTTTTTTTTTTTTTTTTGGTTAGCTCCCGGTCCGCGTACCGGGAAGCTAACCGGGGAGCGAACCAAAAGAAATAGAGCTTGCCAGAGTGCTAAACATTCTAGCAATTTTTTTTGAAAGGGAAGGTAGTTCTGAAAATAACTTTTTTTTAAATATTTTTGTTGTTTTATATATTTTTTTTTTTGAAATTTTTTTTTTTTTTTTTGAACGATTTTATATTTTTTTTGGTTTTTTTTGGGGGGGGGGAAACAACAAAAAACAGGCGTTGAAAAGGGCTCAACAGGAGCAAAAAAAAAATTACTGGGGGCGGTTAGGGCAATTATGGTGTTCATACGCCAGGTTTATAGCATTTATGCTCATGTTGCCACATGCTAACAACGCACGACAGTGCATACAAGTGTGGATCATGGGCCCAAAATTTTCTTGTATATTTGGCACAGTTTCCCGTGCCTCTTCTGGTGTTAATGAAATTGGTATTCTTGGTCTGGCCACAGGAGTTGATCTTGGATTGTCCTGCAAATCCCTTATTTCCGCCCGGCTGTAATTGAGTGGATGCTTCCTTGTCATGTGCCTGTGCATTGTGTGATTTCCGTAACTATATTTCTTGTCCGTCCCTCTGGATAATTGTTCTTTGCATATGAGGCAGGTGACATACCTCGCATTGACTTTTTTTTGGCTTTCTTTCTGGAAACCCGGGGCACCTCTTCAAAGAACTGTGGTTCTTCTCCCTCCTCATCCATTTCTTCCTCTTCCTCCTCAGTGTTGGTAATGACCTGGGGAGGTGGTCCTCTCTTCCCATGAGGAGGTGGAGGTGGTGGTGGGGGTCCACCAGCTGAAGCTACCAATGAAGCCATTTCTCATATAGTAGTAAAGGTCTTCCTCTCACAATGATGAAAGTCAGAGTGAGGAAAGAAGGAGGGGTTTTCATCATTTGGGAAAAACAATACTTCTCAACCAATGAAAAGTGTTATTTTTAGGTCACCTGACCTAGCCTTACATGATTATGAAACCAAAAGTGAAATGAACCAATGAAAAGTGTTATTAACAAGTCACATGACCTCTCACGCTCATGTTACGCGCTCCGGTCCGCGCCCCGGATAGCTTCCGGGTCGCTGAGCTTCGCGCCTCGGTCCGCGCCCCGGGACACTTCCGGGTGCGCTAACGCGGTACGTCACAAGACGCATTACGCTGCAACGCGATACGTCGCGCTTTCGCGACGCGCCCCGGTTAGCTTCCGGGTCGCTGAGCTTCGCGCCTCGGTCCGCGCCCCGGGGCACTTCCGGGTGCGCTAACGCAGTACGTCATAAGACGCATTACGCGGCAACGCGATACCGTCACTATGTTGATTTCTTACCGGTTCGCGGACCGGGTCGCGGCATCAAATTGAGCTAACGGGAAGCTTCCCGGTTCGCAGACCGGGAGCGAAACAAAAAAAATATTTAAAAAAAATTATTAATAAACATATAAAATATATTTTTGGATTTAAAGAAGAATACATTTTACAGCTATAGATATTAGCTTTTAAAAAACCAATGAAATTCACTGAAAAAACCATAGGTTATAGACCATATATAGTTAGGAATTAGCATTTACAAAACCTTGAAAATTCACTGAAAAAACCATAGGTTATACACCATATATAGTTAGGAATTAGCATTTAAAAAACCTTATTTTACTCACACAAAACCATTGAAATTCCATATATAGTTAGTTGTACTAACTATATATCGCGCACCCGCAATCCACTGCTGATCATGTCACATATTACATCATTCATGACATGGTCAGTGACATCACTGATGACATCACTGATGACATCTCAAATGACATCACTGATGACATCACTAATGACATCACTGATCACATCACTGATGACATCTCAAATGACATCTCAAATGACATCACTGATGACATCTCATTTGACATTACTGATCACATCACTGATGACATCATTCATGTGATATTATGATGAACCTCTTCAGACTCTTATATCACCTTAGATACACTCAGTATAAACATACACTCACAGACTGTCACTCATCCTTGGAGTTACTCACACACCTAGTCAGTCATGCAAAGAATCAATCAGACCTCCATTTCCTCAACTATACAGTTATACACACCTTACTTATTCAAACATATACTAAAACATATTTACTCACTTATACAATCCCTGATACAAGTTCACAATGATCCATACAGCCACTCACACATTCACTGGCTCTTATGCACAGTTATTTATATATGTCAACTCTCACATGTACTGTGTTTTACATATGTACTTACTTTGACATGTAGCACTGAGATATCCATTCACTCACCAATACACTCATGCACACAGTCAACCGCCCATACAGCTGTTTCCACATGCACTTTTGAACCCATACATCTAGTGAATCAACTGCTCACACATCTATGCACAGAGTCATACACCTCCCAGCCACCCACACACACACTCAGTCTCCCATACAAATACTTGGGCAACCAATCAATAACCCATATAGTTACTCAAATAGCTACTGATCAACACATGCAGCAGTTTACAGAACAACAGACATAATGATGCACAAATTAAGACAGTTTAGTCACTAACCCATGCACTCAGTGAGACACATTTAATCACTCACTCATACAGTCAGTCATGCACCTACTAAATCCTTCATCCAGACACTTATACATCCACCCATTCTTCAATATGTAAGACATATTTTAACTTTACAGAAACATACAGTCACTGGATGTTGTCATCAGTGATGTCATCAGTGATGTCATTTGAGATGTCATCAGTGATGTCATCAGTGATGTCACTGACCATGTCATGAATGATGTAATATGTGACATGATCAGCAGTGGATTGCGGGTGCGCGATATATAGTTAGTACAACTAACTATATATGGAATTTCAATGGTTTTGTGTGAGTAAAATAAGGTTTTTTAAATGCTAATTCCTAACTATATATGGTGTATAACCTATGGTTTTTTCAGTGAATATATATATATATATATATATATATATATATATATATATATATATATATATATATATATATATATATATATATATATATATATATATATTCACTGAAAAAACCATAGGTTATAGACCATATATAGTTAGGAATTAGCATTTACAAAACCTTGAAAATTCACTGAAAAAACCATAGGTTATAGACCATATATAGTTAGGAATTAGCATTTACAAAACCTTGAAAATTCACTGAAAAAACCATAGGTTATAGACCATATATAGTTAGGAATTAGCATTTACAAAACCTTATTTTACTCACACAAAACCATTGAAATTCCATATATAGTTAGTTGCACTAACTATATATCGCGCACCCGCAATCCACTGCTGATCATGTCACATATTACATCATTCATGACATGGTCAGTGACATCACTGATGACATCACTGATGACATCTCAAATGACATCACTGATGACATCACTGATGGCATCTCAAATGACATCACTGATGACATCACTGATGACATCACATTTAATATCACTGATCACATCACTGATGACATCATTCATGTGATAATACGATGAACCTCTTCAGACTCTAATATAACCTTAGATACACTCAGTGTAAACATTTGGTGCCACGACCTGGTTCGCGAACCTGTAAACGTTCCGTTAGCGCAACTGCCGCGTTAGAAAACAACATCGTGACGCATCGCGTAAGCGCGACGTATCGCGTTGCCGCATAATGCGTCTTATGACGTGCCGCGTTAGCGCACCCGGAAGTGTTCCGGAGCGCGAACCGAGGCGCGAAGCGCAGCTCCCCGGAAGCGATCCGGGGCGCGTCGCGTAAGTGCGACGTATCGCGTTGCCGCGTAATGCGTCTTATGACGCGCCGCGTTAGCGCACCCAGAGGTGCTCCGGAGCGCGAACCGAGGCGCGAAGCGCAGCTCCCCGGAAGCGATCCAGGGCGCGGCGCGGAGCGCGTAACGTAAGCGTAACAGGTCATGTGACTTGTTAATAAAACTTTCTATTGGTTCATTTCACTTTTGGTTTCCTAATGATGTAAGGCTAGGTCATGTGACCTAAAAATAACACTTTTCATTGGTTTAGAACATTTTTTTTTCCCAAATGATGAAAGCCCCCACCTTCTTTCCTCACTCTGACTTTCATCTTTGTGAGAGGAAGACCTGTTTTTGCTTATTAAGATAATGGCATCTGTAGTAGCTGCAGCTGGTGGACCCCCACCACCACCACAACCACCTAGGAAGGAAGGACCACCTCCACAGTTTCTTCCCAACCCAGAGGAGGAAGAGGACGAAGAAGAGGAAGAGGAAGTACAGCCAAGACAGTTTTTACGTGAGGAGCCCCAGATATCTCACCACAAAGATAGTTTTATTTGGCAGTTTTTTTCTTTTCCTCGAGGCCGAAAAAAAGTGAATGCTCGCCACGTGACATGCCTCATATGTAAAGATGTTTTATCTAGAGGCACAGATAAAAAGTATAGTTACGGCAACTATACTATGCACCGTCATATGCAGAGGTGGTATCCACTGAATTACAACGTTGCAGAGATGCGTCACCTCCAAGACAACCCACCAACTCCTGTGGCCAGTACATCGGCACAGGTAACTCTGTCGGGGCCAGAGGCACGGGAAACGGTGCCAAACATTCAACAGAATTTTGTGCACATGAAGATAGTGTGCCTTTATTGTGGTGACCTACTCTCATGTGCAAATATGAGTATCAATTTGATAAACAGAGCATTTGAAAACCACAAGTGCTCAAAACGCCCCAAAAAATAAAACATTTTTTTGCTCCTGTTGAGCCCTTTGTAATGCCTGTTTTTCGTTGTTCCCCCTCAAAAAAAACAAAAAAAATATAAAACCGTTCAAAAAATACAAAAAAAGTAAAAAATTGTTCAGAAAAATAATAAAAAAATATAAAACAACAAAAATAATTAAAAAAAAGTTCTTTTCAGAACTACCTCCCCTTTATAAAAAAATTGCTAGAATGTTTAGCACTCTGGCAACCTCTATTTCTTTTGGTTCGCTTCCCGGTTCGCTCGCCGGTACGCGAACCGGGAGCGAACCAAAACATTTTTTTACAAAAAAGAAGAGTAAGTATAAGGGAAGGAAACAGAGAGTAATGTTAAAAGAAAGACAGCTATAGGGAGTAACACAGAGATACTGTTTAATAGATCTATTTACCGAAGAAAAGATGGAAGAGGGTATAATTGTGAAAAACAAAATAGATAAGGAAGTGGAAGAAAAAAAGTAGAGTAGAAGAATAATAAACAAGAGTTTCTTAGAGAATGTGAGTGAATGTTCAAAATAAGATTAAAACATGTGGAATAACAGAGAGAAAAAACAGAAAGCAGAAAAGAAGAAGTAACAGAAAAGGAATTATTGAAACAGCAAAGAATTGTAAATAACATAGGGGCATATTATCAACATAGGTGATAAAATTATCGCTGCTTTTGCGGAAGAAATCTGCCGCTAAAGCCGCTTTTGCGGCAGTTTTCTGCCGATAAAAGCAGCGATAATTTTATTGCCTGTGTTGATAATATGCCCCTTAGTGTGCTTGAACTACAGAGAGAAAGCATAATGAACAAGTAGTGAAAGAGTGATCAGTCAGAGACAGTGAGAGTAATAGAGACGGAGTGAGTGAACAAGAGTGAGGAAGTATAAGAAGAGAGGGACTGAGAAAAAGAGTGGAAGGAGTAGAGTAAGTAAGTAATAGAGAAAGGAATGAGGGAAGTAGCAAAGGCAGGAAAGTGAGGGTTAAAGAAATGAAGCAGTGGAACTAATAGAAGTTAAATGTGACAGAAATGTAACGAAAAGAGTACAAAACATTTACCTTATAATTGTCGTTAACTTAGTCACTTGTTATTTTTATACTTTCAATCTGTGAAAGAGAGAACAAACATTTGAAAAATATTAAAACATGTATTTAAAAATTAGAAAAGACAAGGGAAAAGATTGAAGGACAAACAGTTTTTCAACAACTTTGACACTTACAGAAGCCTCTGCTTCTCCATGCCCCCTACACAGTCCTAAAAATATACATTTTAAACTAACAGTATCTTGATGCAGATGAAGTGAGGCCTATCTTGCAACATGGTGCATCTTTTGCACTGCTGCTGTCTCACAAAAGTGACGCAACGGCAGCGCAAAAGAGGTGCACAGCCATCATAAAACTGTCCCTAACATTTTAAATGATTGTTTCAGGATGCCAATAAGGTGTGTCCTATCCAGAGGTTTGTTTGAGGTGAGGCCTACTCAGGGTTGCAGATGAAATTTAGAGTTGTTGAAGAGTACAGAGGAGATAATACATGTCCATGCCTACCAATGAAGTGAGTCATGTCCACTTCACTCTTGAACAAAGGCCAGACCTCCTCTGTTTCCCTGGACAGGCCTAAACTTGATCTGCACAATGTGATTCGTAATATTAGGAAACACAGGTGATGTAATTGAAAAACGTGCAATTTCTTTTGCTCATTTCACAATCACATCACTTGTGTTTCCTTTGCTTAGGTATCTCATTGTGCAGATGTAGTCCAGCATATGAAAGAGTATGCAGAAGTGCAGCACTGCATGCAACAACTTTGACACTTACTGAAGCTTCAGCTTCTGCATGCCCCCTACACAGTCCTAATTATATACATTTTAAACTGACGGTATCTTGCTGGAGATGAACTGAGGCCTATCTTGCAACATGGTGCATCTTTTACACTGCTGCTGCGTCACAAAAGTGATGGAACAGCGGCGCAAAAGAGGCGCACGGCCATCATAAATCTGCCCTTAACATTTTAAATGATTGTTTCTAGATGCTGATAAGGTGTGGCCTATCCACAGATTTGTTTCAGGTGAGTCCTACTCAGGGTTGCAGATGAAATTTAGGCTTGTTGAAGAGTACAGAGGAGATAATACATGTGCAGGCCTACCAACGAAGTGAGTCATGTCCACTGCTCTCTTGAACAAATGTCAGACCTCTTCTGTCTCCTGGAACAGGCCTAAACCTCATCTACACAATGTGATGTGTAATGTTAGGAAACACAGGTAATGTAATTGAAAAACTTGCAATTTTTTTTGCTCATTCCACAATCACATCACCTGTGTTTCCTTTGCTTAGGTATCTCATTGTGCAGATGTAGTCTATCATATGAAAGACTACGTAGAATGTGAGCACTGTATGCAACAACTTTGACACTTACAGAAGCCTCAGCTTCTCCATGCCTACTACACAGTTCTAAATGTATATCATAAATACAAAAAGTACAGAATTAATTATACATGTTAAATGGTTTATTTTTGCTATTCTCAGAATTTATCAAATTTCACTAAAAACAGTGACTTGAAGGTATTCATCAAAAAAACCACAATCAAAATGATTGTGTTTAAAAAACCCATATAACATAACCAATCAGAAATCAGAACTCCTGAAAAGTAACTTACTTTCCATGACGTCGAAGGATATCCTATGAACAGCTTACACTCTGTTGTGCTGTTATTATTTTCAGCCCGCCACTTTCTGAAAGAAAAGCTCCATCGTTTTGACAAATATGTTACATACAATAAATGACTTCTCGCTCTCTACCGCACTTTTCCACAAGGCCAAATCGTGTAAGAGCCATTTATAACTCATGGAATTCTTCTAAGCAAATCCCGTCATTTTGTATTTCCGCAACTTTCAGAAAGAAAACGTTCAAGATCACTTTCACAATCCTGTACAAGTAATATCTCACCCTTCTTGCTCACTTATGTTCCACATTTCCTAAGACACTGATACTGCTTACTATGAGGCACATTACACTACCTCTATGACTACTACAATTATTTAATTCTCTTGATCACAGTGGATGTTGTCAAAGGACCATCATGTCATATAATAGCTGCAGTTAGAAATGTTCTTCCTAAAATCAACAACTGTGTAGCCACAACATTTGTAATTAAAGTTGAAAACTTATTTTCATCAGGTTTATATAGTTGGAATTTTTGAATGACATTATAACCAAAAGTTTGTTCAAAATATGTCGACAGCATTGCAGACTTACATTACCTCTACTCCATGTTTTGATTGGCTGCTTGAATTAGCTTATTAAAAGAAACAGTTTTTCTGAACTCATTCAAAGTGCAGTTATTTTTCCATGACATCAAGTGTTATGGTAAGAACACCGTTTGCTTTGGGAAATACTCTGTTGTCCTTTAACTAATCCGTGCCCACCACTTTCTGTAAGAAAACCTTTTTTTTTTTCAGTAACTACTTTAAACTCAAAAATAAATTTTGACTCTGTACTACACTTATCCTCAAGGCCAAATAGTGTAGGAGCCGTTAGAACCTCTTGAAATTCCTCAGAGCAAATCCCGAGATTCTTTCCCTAAAATTTTGGTTGTAAAAACACCAGGTAAGAATTTTTAAGGTCAAAAGGCAATTTTTTTTTTAAAGTTAAAACAGAATCATTGGAGAATGACCAGCCGTTTCTAGACTTCAAATAAGCTGTGTAATGTCCTGATGTTGTTGAAGGACCGTCATGATATATAATTGCTGCAGTTACAAAAGTCCTTCCTGATATTGACAACTGCGAAGCCACAACATTTTTAATTAAAGTTGTCAATTTTGTTCCATCAGGCCTACATCGTTGGAACATTAAAATGACATACTGGCCATATGTTCGTATAAATAATGTGGACAACATTTCAGACTTACATTGGCTACACTCCATGTTGTGATCAGCTGCTTTTACTAGCTTGTGGAAAAGTAAATTTTGCCATGTTCTGTGTCCCTACGTGTTCCCCATGTTATGCCATATGTGCATGATCAATATGCATATGTATCCCCCATGATCGATTAAAGACGCAATTACAGTTGTGTCCATCTCTAGTATGCCAGTTCCCAGTTCTCGTGAATACTACGAATATCAGGCCTATGTAAAGTTACGTTGCCACGTTTCTCAGTGTGCACGTTATTTCATTGAAAAGTCCCCGTTTCTAGGCCTCAAAAGGGCCCGGACACCAGATTCCGCTCCTGTCTCCTGAATCCTCGCTGAGGAGCGATACAGCCCCCACCTGTGTTCCTGACCCTTCACTTACTTCCTGCCTCACAGTGCCCGGCTCAGCCTGGCTCCGCCTCCGAGTCTGCCAAGAGTATGTTATGATTCTAGTTATCAGTCCAGCCCTCCTTCTCTGCATTCCTAAGCTACTGAATCGCATCAATAGTTTCCGTCACAGTCTAGCTTTTACGTCTCCATGTAAGAGAAATACTGAATTAATGGTCATTTAATATTCTTCAACACACTACATGTAGAATAATGCATGCACCAGTCTTAGAGTCTGTTAGCCTTTACCCCGATAACTTTTGGATTCTATCAACATGTTCTCTAAACATCAGATACTAGATAGTGGTTAGGTACATGTCGCCCTGACTCTCCAGACTTCAGTCTCTGCTCCTAGCACAGAGTTCGTAGCCCCCAGCTTCTCCTAGTAACACGTCATTGTCAGTTTGCGCGCACCATTAGGTTAGAGGTCCCGGCTCCTTAGGTAGCCCCCTCCATGTTTCCGCCCCATTTATGACATATTCTGTTACGTTTACATCACATGTCTATGTATACGCCTCTTGTTACACCCACTTTCACCCTTATCTTTCGCGACTGCTATTGACCACACCCACTGCTCCGCCTATTGTATGTATTACAATTGCAACTGTTTTGGTATATATGCTTGTGTATTGTTATTAAAGTTAGCGCGCTCATCCCAGATCCTGCCCCAGGCAGCTGCCATCCTATTCCTGTGCAGGTTGTCCTGTTCCTGTCCTTATGCTGTAATAAACCTGCAAACTCCCACTACCTCGAATCTTGACTCTTATTTATTGAGCTATCTGTTATTACTATGTCCAGTCAAACCTAGATCCGGTATTATTTATTTATATACCACATAATGGCGCCCGAATAGGGACTTGCCCTTTCCCCACGCGCCGGTGAAGCCACATATGCCCCCTGATCCTCTGCAGCCGTGACGGAACCATACCGTGCACGTGCAGATATTTCTGCTTCAAGTATCCCTCAGGCCCACGGAGGAGACGGAGGTTGCGGTCCAGCGTCCAGACGAGGCGGTGGAGGAACGCGGCGAGTCCCGACCAGAGCCCAAGCCGAGAGTCCAAGGTCCGAGGTATCCGGAGGCCCACCCGTAACAGAAGTCCGAAGTTCGTCCGTCCGGCGTCGAAGCAGTCCAGTCCAGTCCGAGGCCTTCCGTTCTTGCTGCCCGGTGAGTACCGTTGCTGGGGTAGTATCTAGACAGGGTCAATCTAATTGTCTCTGGTCCGTGGGGTTTGGTGGTACACAGATCCCAAAACGAAGTGTCCACTCCGGTGGATGCGGGTCCTGACGTGTCTCTTTATGAGACCGGTAAGTTTCGTACTGTTTCAGCAGTGCATCTAGTTTCTGTTCTAGTCAGTTCTGTTCTCGAGAAAATCCATGTATTATGTTTTCCGTATTCCAGGTAGTATTCTGTTCGAACTGTCATCTTAAATGTTCTTCATGTATTTTAATGTCGTGGTATGAATGTGGAGTAATTATTGTGTTCATTGTGTATTGTAATTGTATCTAGATTACAGTCCAGTCATGTCGTGGTTTTCCAAACTACGTCAGTTAAGAACTAGAAAAGGTCTGTTAGAAGAAGCAGTTCCTGTCCCGCCTAGGGACAGTCCAGGTCATTTTATGTATCAGAAGCATGGCATAAGTGCCATATTGTATCTAGATTTATGGGTAGAGTATACCAAACAGTTAGAAGAAAAGTATAGATGGCCCGTATCGGGTACATGGGATGCCGAGTGCATCATGCGAGTAGAAGAAGCATTATGGAAAAAGAAAGCCAGACAGTCACAGAAAGATGCCATCGAGTTATGGCGCAAAGAATCTCATAGAAGAACCGAAAAAGAACTCAGAAAGTCAGAATTAAGTAGGGAATCCTTAGAACGAGCCCAAGAAAGGGAATTAATCGAGATAGGTGAACGAGTTAAAACCGAACAGTCAGACAGACAGAGGCATGCCCTTATTAAGGGTATGTATCCTCTTCTTGCCGAGGGCTTGCCAAAAGCAACCCCGGAGGCATCCAGTAATTTTCCGCCACCATTAGTTCCGACCAAGCTACGTCACAAACCGACCGCAGCTGATATTTTCATCTCGTCCTACTTGGACGACACAGTCCCAGAATATGCAAATCCTGTTCCGCCAGTCCCTGTGGATCATGCCATTCCTGCTCCTCCAGACACCGGAGTACCTGCTACGGTACCCCCGGTCCAGCCTACATTACAATTTCCCGCCGCGCCAGTACGAAGAGTATCAGTCGACGATTCCAGTTTAGGGGCCGCAGGAGGAGGTCCTCCTGGTACCCCGCCACCACACCGACGAGTAACGTTAGCCGAGTTACATGAATGTGCGTTACAGCGTACGCCCAAATATAAGTCCGTTGCAGATATCCGACGAGCTCTTACTGAATGCCGCTATGATCCAGTCGCAGGTGATGATAGTACGGTTATATATTCCATACGTGTAAGACGGGTGACCGGGTTTTTGGACACCCTACCAGATATGAAAGAAGATCTAGACAGAATATATCGTTTCATCCGTACAGGACAAGATCCAGAAAGTATTGGCGACGCCATGTCTCAAAGGAAAGCTGAGATCCAGCTCATGATATTAAAGTTTCTGATTAATTGTTTAGTAAGAGAACAAGATTACCCGTCCAAAGATCCGACAGAAATGAGAATCCTGACAAGGTGGAGTGATAATATAGCCGAGGGTAAACACAGAACTATCGGTAGTATAGAGAGTATGTACAAGAAAATTCGTAAAGAAATAATAAGGTTACATGAACAACGTAAAACAGCACAAGTAAGCGAGAAAGAAAATGACTCTTCTACTGAAGAGGTAGAGGACGAGAATCCTTCCAGAATAGCGTATGTAGGAAAATCTAGATTTCCAGATCGCCATTTACGCCTAGAACACAAGCCAGTTTTTCATCATCCAGCACCAGAACAAGGTTCTCTAGAACAAGTATTTCAAGCTACCAATCACATTCTGAAATCACGAATCGGTTATAGTGAGTTAAGTACTATGCATGAACAAGAACTAGCCCGATCAGCAGTCCGATGGATTACTGATTCTACCACTTTTCCAGACGAAATAGTGGCACAAATGTTTCTGAAATTGCCCCCAGCCGAGCAACGACTGGTGGGTATGTATATGATCCAGCACCTCATTACACTGTATGAGGGTCAACATTCTGATCCAGGTCTGTTACATGATATCCTGAACGAGTTACTCCAGTATAAATGGAAAGGTTTAGGTACCGATTTAATTAGTGTCATTTTAGAACAGCGCCACAAATATAGTATGTTTTTGAACCCGCATTTTGTTCATGTCTCACCTCCAGAAAGTAAACCGTTTTACATAGATAGACAGAATCCGTTACGAGAAGTACACCCAGTTAGGACAGCAGATGGTGAAATGCAAAGAGTATTTGTTTACACCCCGATTACAAAGATGGAACTCTTAGAGATGAAGAAATTAATTCCTTGTCATGACAAAGATCCAGCAGGGTCCCACCGAGAATTAAAGGACATGCTCCGTATGGGAGAATACACGTATCCAGATATTATTAAAATGTTAAAGGTCCTATTGCCCGCAGGGGTATATGAAAAACTCAAGGAAAAAGATTGGGAGGTGGGAGAGAAAAAGATCGATTGGGCAGTTCTAGAAGCTGAAGATAAGATACGAGTACCAGGTACCGGTCTTGGAGAGAAATGTAAAGAATTACCAGAACTGTTAATACAAGTTTTGCCCAGATTATTAGCCACTAAAAAGGAAGACTGGGATGCAATCTCAGCCTGTAAACAGAAACAAGACGAAGATACTAGTGATTTTTATTCTAGATTCGAGAAATGCTTTATTATAAACAGTGGCTTGAAGACGAGTAGCGAGTCATACCCTCATCTTTTTGTTACTAAGTTAGTCGAGAATTCAAGTCCACAAGTTAAGAATCGAGTTTTGAAAGTCGAAAGTACATGGCAAGCTAGTACTCCGTCCCAGATGTTACAGATGCTCCAGTACCACCAGAATAGAATCAGAGAAGAGCAAGAACACGAGAGAAAACGTATGAAAGACACGAAAATGAAAGTACTAGTTGCACAATCTGTTCCACAAGACAGTCAGAAGAGGGGTCCGAATCAAGCCAGTCATCCTGCAGCTCCCGTTAAAGGGACATGCAATTATTGTAAACAGCCAGGTCATTTTATAAACGAGTGTGCAGTTCTGAAACACAATATAGCTACTGGTAAAACTAAAGAAAGACCACGTCCGCATAGACAAGAACAAGTTTCACAGACTTCCCAGCCACAGAATGCACAACAGACAGTTCCAGCACCGCAGCCTGTTGCTGCAACACAACATGTTACACAGCAGATGTACCAGTATGCTCAGACAGAGTATCCAGAGTATCAACAGTACTCATGAAACAGCCTAGAGAGGGAGGTAGGCTTGCCTCTCATCGAGATTCCTGTAGATTAAGAAGGTCCCTATGTTCATAGTCAAGTACTAGGGAAAGACAGAAAGTTTCTGATTGATACAGGGGCAAGTAGGACCACCATCAGTCACGCCGAAGTTCCAGGGGCTCCGCTCTCAGGCTCAAGAAATGTTTCCCTTGGATTTTCAGGAAAGCCTATTGTAAACGAGATATCTAAGCCAGTTACTCTAGAAGTAGGTCCATTGTCCCGCACTACTGATCTATTACTTACTAAATCATGTCCAGAAAATCTGTTAGGCATTAAGACACTGAAAGAATTAGGTGCAGTTATTTGCTGTTCCCCAGAGGGAATACGTTTGTTTTTACGTGACTTCAAGGGTCACTATGTATTACGAGATTTTGATCCAAGATTGTCCAGTATCCCGCAGCATCTATGGGCGCAAGGTCCAACTGATGTTGGTTTCATGCAAATCACACCCCATCGTGTGACTCTCAAGCCAGGTGTAGTCCTGCCACGAATCAGACAGTACAGATTGCCACCTGAGGCTGTAGCAGCCTTATCCAAAATTATTGACGAGCTCATGGCTCAAGGAGTAGTTGTAGAAACTGACTCCAATGTATGTAATTCTCCGATCATTCCAGTCATGAAACGGACTGATCCAAATGCACCCCCAGTATATCGATTAGTGATTGACCTACGAGAACTCAATAAATGTATTATTCCCCAGTATCCTGTTGTTCCAGATATTTCTTCCCTGTTGACAGCCATTGATTCCGAAGCTTCATTTTTCACAGTCATAGACCTCAAGAACGCGTTTTTCAGTGTCCCCATTCATCCAGACAGCCAGTTTCTTTTCGGATTTTGTTTAAATGGAAGGAGCTATAAATTCACACGAGCTCCTCAAGGTTTCACAGAAAGTCCTAGTATTTACAGTCAAGCACTTAAAAGACAACTAGACAACATTCACATGCCAACTGACACTGCCCTGCTCCAGTATGTCGATGATCTACTGATCACAGCCCGTTCTGAACGTGCTTGCGAGCGAGCATCACTTACAGTCTTGTATTTCCTTGCCGAGATGGGGCACAAGGTGTCCCCTTCGAAGCTTCAATTCTGTGTCCAGCAAGTGATCTACTTAGGCCACTTACTGTCCAAGTGGGGTAGGCAGTTGACACCAGACCGTATCCAGTTAATAGCGAGTCTTCCTCAGCCCAAGACACAGAAGGAGGTACGTGCTTTTATCGGCCTTACTTCTTATTGCAGACAATGGATTCCTCAGTATGCATTTCTAGCCAAACCACTGATACAGTTAACGACACAGGAGGAAGCCGTATCGACTGTTCTCCCTTGGACATCTGAACATACACTTAGTTTCAATGAGTTAAAGAAAGCTTTATGCCAAGCTCCTGTTCTAGCTACACCGAACTACAGTAAGCCTTTTACACTTTTCGTCACAGAACGTGAAGGTACAGCATTATCTGTTCTCACACAAGATCAAGCAGGACAATACAAGCCCTGTGCTTATTTTTCGAGCACATTAGATCCAGTAGCCCAGGCTCTGCCTGCGTGCCTCAAGCAGTTGCAGCCACAGCACTAGCCATCAGACAAAGTGATTCCATAGTATTAGGACACTCCCTGACAGTACAAGTTCAACACTCCGTGGAAGTTCTTTTAAACCGGACACAGACTCAGCACTTGACAATTGCACGTTTAACAGGTTATGAATTGACACTGTTCCAGCCACACATAGAAATCAGACGCTGCAACGTTTTAAATCCTGCTACACTGTTACCGTCAGTTATTTCAAATCCTGCCACACATGACTGTGTGGAAGTAGTTAACACTATGACTAAGCCAAGACAAGATCTGACAGATATTCCATTACCAGATCCCGACCTGACACTTTATGTGGATGGTTCATGTATGAGAACAAGTACCGGAGAACTAGTAGCCGCGTATGCAGTAACTACTGACACTGAAGTTATAGAAACATACCGTATTGACACCCTGTCTGCTCAAGCAGCAGAGCTAGTTGCTCTGACCCAAGCCTGCATACACGCCAAGAACCTGAAAGTTAACATATATACAGATTCACGTTATGCATTCGGAGTCGTACACGACTTTGGAGTGCTCTGGCAGGAGAGAGGTTTCATGACTTCTCATGGAACCAAGATTCAGCATGGTCTCCTTATTCAAGCTCTGTTAGATGCAATCCATTTACCGACATCTATTGCTATCATGAAGTGCAAAGCACATACGAAAGTTACTGACATTATTTCTCAAGGTAATGATCTAGCAGATCGAACAGCCAAGCTTACAGCGCAGACTCCAGACATTTCAGTTAATCCGACACAGACACATACTCTAGATCCGACTACCTGTATGACAGTTAAGGACCCTACTCAAGATGTCATAGATATCCAGTTACATGCTACTCCCGATGAAATCAAGAAATGGTCCGAACAAGGAGGGGTCCAGACAGATCAGGGATGGGTGACAAAGGGTAGAGCCACATGGTTTCTCCCCGACTCTATGGTTCAAGTCATTATCAATACCGCACATAGTCCAGCACACTTAGGAGAAAAAGCTATGTTAGACAGTATCCAGAACATTTGGTTCAACAAGCATTTACGAGCTGCAGCCAAGCAGAAAGTCCGTACCTGTATGATATGTTGCCAGTTTAATCCAGGTAAAAGTGTCCCGGTGGAACAAGGTGGATTCCAGCCCCCTGACCACTCTTTTGAAGTCCTCCAGATGGATTATATTCAGATGGAGCGATGCCGAGGTTTCAAGTATGTCCTTGTAGTTGTATGCGCTTTGTCTAGATGGACAGAAGCATATCCAGTCCCAGATTACACAGCCGCGACCACTGCCAAGCAGTTGGTTCGTGAATTCTTCCCCCGTTATGGACTCCCAAGGGTCGTATATTCTGATAACGGCCAACCATTCTCATCTGAACTCATGAAGCACGTTTCCCTTTTGTTAGGGTACCAGTGGAAGTTCCATTGTGTACGCCATCCAGAAGCAGCCGGTCTCGTAGAGAGACATAACCAGACTCTGAAAATCCGCATTGCCAAAGTATGTAAAGAGAAAGGTGTGGACTGGCTAGTAGCCCTACCAGTCGCTCTGTTTTATATGCGCATGGTCGCACATTCCAGATCAGGTCTGTCCCCGTATGAGGTCGTATTCGGCCACCCCCCTAATATGTGGGGTACACCTAGACCCCGAAGTATTACCGATGTTTCAAGTAATATGCTGACAGATTACCTAGCTTCCTTGATGTCTGCCCTACACTCTTGTCGTTCACAGGTTGCCGCCGCATTTCCAGACAATACCGAGGTGGCACCGCATGAAATCGTTCCCGGAAATCTGGTCCTCGTAAGGAACTTTGATCGTTCAAGTCCGCTGGAGCCTCGTTGGAAGGAACCCAAGTTGGTCCTCCTGGCCACCCGTACTGCCGTCAAGCTGGAAGGCAGGAAGGGGTGGGTCCATTTGTCGCACATCAAGAGGTTTTACGGATTAAAGACTGTTTCTAAGAACATTTCCAAGGATTTTAAAGACTGCCAAAGTACTGTTCTCAAGGACTGTCCCGCAAAAGACAATGACACTGAACCCTCCCTGTTAGAGAGAACTCCGCAACAGGAGTATAAGTCAAAATTAAGGTCTAGTAAAATAAGTCAGCCAGTTTGATTGTCTAAGTCCTCCCCTAGGTGAAACGGTTAGACCGGTTTCTGACATGTATAAAATAGACCCCCATAGTGAGAGAGTTAGTCAAAACTCAATCCGATGTATCGTTTTTCTAAGTTTCATATTGTTTTTCAGCCTTATGACTACCTGCACATGTTATGCATTTTATTTGTGTTTTCCAGTTCCTCATGTAAATAAGTCTTCTAATGTTATGGTAGAGCACACGTTTAGTGATCTGCCTCCTCATGAACTATCTTATCGTCTTGCTATGCGTAATAACTCCTTTATCCGCATGTTACATTATTCACACCAGACCAGCAATGCCACTAATTGTTGGGTGTGTGGTCGACTCCCCCCTTTCCAGACGCCGAAGGGAGTTCTGCCACTATTTCCTTATCCATTTTCACATAATGGTTCGTGTGGAGCATGGTCCACGTTAACGTCATCCTCAACAGATATGTCTTTTCTTAACAGTACATGTTTTCCAGACAAGCAAGGTCTTCCCCACAGAACCGGGTTAGATCTAGAAAATGAAGTTTATAATTTAGGTAATTATTCTTCGAATTTCATGGTCCTGAATGTTCAGTCTGATTCTACTCCAGACTTACCTGCTATGTCAGTACTACCAGTTAAAGGCGAATTATGTGTCCGAAAGAATGGTTCCGTACATGTAGGACATAGTGATTGTACTACTATTGTCAAGTATAGTGACAGTGGGAAATCTATTTTTAAAGCCTCACGTCATTCCTATTTTGTTTGTGGTCAGACCGCATATGTTCGTCTGCCCCTCGATTGGGAGGGAACCTGTTACATTGCCTTCCTACTGCCACCAGTTTTTCTAGCCCCACCTGACTATCATAGGAATTCCCACCTAGTACATACCAGACACAAGAGAGACCTCCCGATTGTCGATTATACTGAAACTGCTCTAGAACAATACATAGATATCAATAAAGGAGTCTTTCCCTACTTAGGTACTGTCGTGAATAGTAAACTGATACGTAGATTAACCAGAACCCTTGAAGCAGTAGTGATTGAGACTACTTCTGCTCTAGGTAACTTAACCGAAGAACAATCCTTTATGAGAATTGTCGTGCTCCAGAATCGTCTCGTCCTTGACGTCATACTGGCCGATAGGGGCGGGGCATGTAGAGTCATCGGATCTAGTTGCTGCATTTTCATTCCTAATAACGCGCCGTCTGTTTATTCAGCTATAACCAGACTCCATAAGATCGCCCATATGTTACACCAAGATCCAGGCACCTGGACATGGTCCGGTTGGTTTTGGAATATAATTTCCGCCTGGGGATGGAAAGTATTGTCATTTCTAGGTATTGCAGTAGCGATCATATTCAGTTGCTGCCTCTGTATACAATGTGGCCCTGCGATTTGCGGCATTTGCGCTACCTCTTGTATTCCTAGTCCCAAGTCCCGTCCTAAATCCCGTTCCAAGAAAATTCGAGACGAGCAAATGATACTGTATGAAATGATAGATGGTATCATGAATATTGATGTTTCCTGATGGAAACGTAGTGACAAGGAGGGAATGTGGAAAAGTAAATTTTGCCATGTTCTGTGTCCCTACGTGTTCCCCATGTTATGCCATATGTGCATGATCAATATGCATATGTATCCCCCATGATCGATTAAAGACGCAATTACAGTTGTGTCCATCTCTAGTATGCCAGTTCCCAGTTCTCGTGAATACTACGAATATCAGGCCTATGTAAAGTTACGTTGCCACGTTTCTCAGTGTGCACGTTATTTCATTGAAAAGTCCCCGTTTCTAGGCCTCAAAAGGGCCCGGACACCAGATTCCGCTCCTGTCTCCTGAATCCTCGCTGAGGAGCGATACAGCCCCCACCTGTGTTCCTGACCCTTCACTTACTTCCTGCCTCACAGTGCCCGGCTCAGCCTGGCTCTGCCTCCGAGTCTGCCAAGAGTATGTTATGATTCTAGTTATCAGTCCAGCCCTCCTTCTCTGCATTCCTAAGCTACTGAATCGCATCAATAGTTTCCGTCACAGTCTAGCTTTTACGTCTCCATGTAAGAGAAATACTGAATTAATGGTCATTTAATATTCTTCAACACACTACATGTAGAATAATGCATGCACCAGTCTTAGAGTCTGTTAGCCTTTACCCCGATAACTTTTGGATTCTATCAACATGTTCTCTAAACATCAGATACTAGATAGTGGTTAGGTACATGTCGCCCTGACTCTCCAGACTTCAGTCTCTGCTCCTAGCACAGAGTTCGTAGCCCCCAGCTTCTCCTAGTAACACGTCATTGTCAGTTTGCGCGCACCATTAGGTTAGAGGTCCCGGCTCCTTAGGTAGCCCCCTCCATGTTTCCGCCCCATTTATGACATATTCTGTTACGTTTACATCACATGTCTATGTATACGCCTCTTGTTACACCCACTTTCACCCTTATCTTTCGCGACTGCTATTGACCACACCCACTGCTCCGCCTATTGTATGTATTACAATTGCAACTGTTTTGGTATATATGCTTGTGTATTGTTATTAAAGTTAGCGCGCTCATCCCAGATCCTGCCCCAGGCAGCTGCCATCCTATTCCTGTGCAGGTTGTCCTGTTCCTGTCCTTATGCTGTAATAAACCTGCAAACTCCCACTACCTCGAATCTTGACTCTTATTTATTGAGCTATCTGTTATTACTATGTCCAGTCAAACCTAGATCCGGTATTATTTATTTATATACCACAAGCTTATTAAAGGACACTGATTTACTGTCTGGCAAAGTTAAATATATACATTTTTCCGAGTCTACACTAGTAGTACTTGATACCCTACAATTCTCGCAGTCATGCTGCCATTGATAAGAAAGCCCAAACAGGTGATCTACATCTACACCTTCATCTTGCAATACATCAAGCATATACATTAAAAACTCCTGACAATCTTGCTGAATATTTTGAGAGAATTGCGTTTGACCTGAACATTTGTCTAACAGATTTCGAATTTCAGACACACTTTCTATTTTTGTTCTATCAGTGCTACATTTCTCTAACACAGAATTCAACAAACTGCAAAATCTTTGATCCGAATTGACCACAATCTCTTCTTTTAAATTTTCTAGAGAAAACAAAACATTAACCACTACATTAGCATAGCAGTTGACACCAGAACTGTTTTCAAATTGAAAACCAACAACATCTTCAACAAAATCCTTTTTCTTTCTGCTTATAATTTCTGGTTCATCGACTTTTCGTCTTTTTGCTACAACCTCTCTACTATTGGTCACATTTCTTCGTTTCCGGCCTACCACACGTTTCTCAAACAAAGGATATTGAGGCAAATGTGGCGCATACTCTCTTCTTAACATATTGTATTTCTTAACACAATCTAGATCCGCACAAATGTTTGTGACATCACACTCAATCAAGTACAATCCTGATAAAGTTCTGACTCGTGACAATGCCACATATGCCATACCTTCCTTGAACACAGAACTGCCAATATTCACCAATGCACTGTCTACACTTAAACCTTGCGACTTATGGATTGTCACCGCATATGCCAAGCAAACAGGAAACTGCTTACGGCGAACATATAAGTCTTTTACAAGCAAAAACCTAGCAGAGCAACGACCAATTAGCTGTACTTCCTCAATGCCATCAAATTTAATTTTTAAAAATTCAATTCCATCTCTATTTCTGTATTTTTCAAAATCAACAACATTACCCATTGATCCATTTACCAGACCTCTTTCAACATGTAAATTCCTTCTTAAAATTATACGGCAATTTAAGCACACATTCAGAGTCTTTTCAAAACCAGCAGTTTTAGATATAGTCTTCTCTAATGAATCCAATTTTGATTTCAAATTCTCAGACAAAATAATTGTTGCTCCCATATGCTCTACTCTGTCAATAGCTTTCAGTTTCACAATCTCTTGGTTTTCTAAATGCAACGTTTTGTTGTTGAAGATGGCACATTCTGCAAGAGTTGGAATCAAACATATTCCAGATTTCTTCTCAGTAATTTTCTGAAAAATATTCTCAGGCACAACGTCTTCTTCTGGATACAAATTTGACAGTAATCGTGCATGTAAAGCTTCTTTCCCATGCTCGGTCACTTTTCCGATTCTAACATCTTGTAGAATATTCTTATAATCTTCATCCTTCGCTTGACGCATATTTTCACGCAGTTCAGCATAATTGAAGTTTAACCATATATTGACGTTGCCAATACTCCCTAGGCACTTCCTGGTATCTTCATGCGTGAGCATTTTGAACACAGGTTGTCCTTTCACTGGTGTCAGCTGCAGAAGATCACCGAAAACAATTATGTGTTTGCCACCAAATAACACATCATACTCTGTTTTGAGAACTTCTTGCATTCTCAAATGCACAAAGGCAAGCATGACATTGGAAACCATGCTTACTTCGTCAATGATAAGAAGTTTCATTTTCCTCAAGACTCTTGAAACTTCACAACAAGCATCTACAGATAACTTGTGGTATTGTAATTTGTTATCATGCTCCACTGGCAGCATCAGTAGACGATGCAAAGTAATACCTTTAATGTTATGGGCTGCCAGTCCAGTTGGAGCGGTGACAACACAAGACAGCGATGACTCAATCCTTTTCTGCAAATAACATGAAATTGCTTTAATGAGGAAACTTTTTCCAGTTCCCGCTTCTCCACTCACATACAGTCGGACAGGCTTCAACGACGTACATGAGCACTCTTTCTTCTCATGACTTAATCCATGATCTATTTGGTTGGTAACTTCGTCATATATTTTTCTCTGCTCAACGTTGAGTTGTCTTTCCAAGTCTTCTAAGTTAACCGCATCCTCCTGAGCATGTGCCATGGCTCTTTCCACTTCAATCATGGCAGTGGCAGCTTCATTTTCGATAACTGGTCCTCCTAGTGGATCCTGACTCAATGAAACAGAACTCTGACTGTCCTGAGAACTGTCTCTAGCAATCTCGGCTGCAATCGTTGCTTCCTGCTCGATTTCCGCATTCAACATTTCTAGATATTTGGGAAAAACAGGACATTCTATGGTCTCCTTGGCGGCATTGAAAGAGTCTTCGTAACAGAGGAAATCTCCAAGCAGTTCCTCTTCTGAACGCCAAGGCTTGAAAAGTTGCAAAAGTGCTAAATAGAAAAACTCTTTTCTTTCAGGAGATTCGCCACTCAATTTTCGATGGTTTACCAAGTGGCATTTTCTTTGCTTGACCAGACATCCCTCACTTCCAATTACAGCATACACTCCTTTATCAATATCTTCTTTGATGTTCCTCTTGAATATGTAATTTTGTAGAACCTCATACAGACAAACATTCTCGAGGTGACTGCTTCTATTTGGATAATATGTATCCAACATGTTGGTCTTCAAAATATCTGTACTGTTTGGCTCCTTTTCCGCCAAATTCTCAATTTCCCGCACAGGTTTCAGAACTCGATTACGCGTTGCAGCAAGACCAAGACTCGCCCAAACAATACTCCTGGATTTGGAATAGAGACTTGCTGAAGACAACCGGTCAGAACATTCGTAAGCTCCGATTTCTCAATGCGACAACATCTTCAGACTGAAACTGTACAACTTCTTACTGAGGCTCTTTTCATGGGAAATGTCCTCCCACATATCCTTCAATTCTGTCTTTTCTTTTTTGGTGATGTAAGATGTCACATACCGAGCCACAGCCATACAGTTATCAGCCACAAACTGTATATCCATGTTAGCATTCCACATGGACAAAATCACTGGGTTGTAGTCGTTGATGTACTTGGACTCTTTGTTCCTTTTCAAATTGTATGTGTTTTTAGGTGATTTCTTCATCACATTATGTCGCAGCGAAGACATCAAACTGTTCACTCTTCCTTTAGAAATCACCGGTCGTGGAAAGGCGAAACGACATTTGGTGTAGAACTTGTCCTTGTTTCTGAATTTACGACGACAGTACTTTCCACAACGATGGCTTTGGAAGCGTAAAACTTGTTCTCTTAGGCTTTTGTCTTCCTTTGCGTTTGGAACAGCACATGTAGAATACTGTTCTATGAAACTCATCACTAAGTCTTCTGGATCTGTTCCAAATGTAGGTGCATCCTTGATCCACAGCAGCATATGTATATGAGGAGCACCTCTTGCTTGGTACTCCTTTCTCCAGAAGAAATCCAACACCTCTCCAAGAGGTGGATTTTTCTTGTTCATGATGAAAGACATCATAGCTTCAAATCTATGATTGAAGTACCTGCATACATTCACTGGATCCAAAGAGCACAGTTCTCCGGGTGTCTTGAATTCGATATTTTCAATGTTTCCATTTGCCTCTCGTAGAAATTCAAGTAAGTCTTCCCAGCCATACTCGGCACAGCTGAGAGTGAGGAACCATGTGGGAGTTCCTAAGTTCCTCAGCATACATTTTAAATCACCATGACGACGGTACCAGTACTCATTAGTACCACGCTGACACGCCATGAGATTAATCAGGTGAGAATCCAAAATACTGTCTTGCACATTGACTTTATCCATAAAGTCACTTGCCGAGATGTTTTGCATCTGTACACCACTTTTCAAGATGTGGTTCACTGCATATGACAGTCCAGACAGATCGCTTTCAAACAGGAGATGAAACAAATAGGGAATGCATTGACGAAACCTAGGATCTTCTGCATACAATCGTAAAGTCCGGTATTCAGAAGCAGGAATTTGATGAGGTCACTCATCATATCTTCCTCCTTGACCTGTTGGAAATAGCTGTGGGAAACACCGAGCTTCCAAACTTTCCTCCCAAACACTAATGGGACTCCCTTTGGCTTGTTTCATTTGAAACAACTCAATAGCATTCCCCATGACTTCCTTGGAATGCAAAGGATGAACACTATAATGTTCATATATTTCTTCATTTTTAGAGGGTTCTACTTTCTCAATTTGACCAGCACACAAATCGCTATCCTCTTCTTCACTTACTTCCTCTTCTGCAACATATACATTCTTGTAGTACTTATTTTTTTTCTTCAAATACAATGCTGCCTTTTTGACTTTCCTAACATCCACTAAATCTTGCCATATTGTCTTACTCTTTGTCGGAACGCCATTAACTAAGATAACCAGAGGTTCCTCTTCCACTTTTTCTACTCCAATTGTATTAATGTTTTTCTTCAAATCTAGAGGCAAATAAACAACTCTTCCCTTTAATCCTCTCTGTAAATCTGATGGAGGCAATTTCCCTGTCTTTGGCTCCATTCTTACAATAGCCTGAAAGGGATGGATACTTTGAATCAAAATAGATTCATAAGTATTTAAATCCTTCAATTCAGAAGGAATCTCAACCAATTCCAGATTATTATGAACCGCTCTAGCAGGCATCCGGTTTTGATTTAATTTGTTACAACAATAAGTACACACACGTTGATCCAATCCCAAATCAAAACAATTTTCTACCATCAAGTATGTTGCAAAATCCTTCCATTCACTATTATTTTCCCTTTCACTTTTCGCATATAAATCCACTAACTTAGTCTGATTCTTATAATAAGTGCGTCGACAACACACGCAAGTGAAATTAGGCCTCTCACTTGATTTCACCTGAAACTTGGCAATTTCCTTCTGAAAATTATCTGTACTGGAAACCTGTACACTATCTTCCACATTACCTTCTTCTTCTGGGTCAATTTCAACATTCTCCTCTTTACTTGCAAAGTAACAAAACTCAATTTCTTCACAAATATTCTTCACATCTACTTCAGAACCATGCAAAAGAGCAGTGCATAATTGTTTAAGCATAATTGCTGGACTCTTAGCATAATACAACATTCTAACTAATTTCCTCACTTTATTATGATGCACTGCTAGCATCCTGAAATGATGAAAAACACTATGGCATACTCTCCTGGAAAGACAGGCCAGTGAATGACCATGCAAACCTGTCACTTCTCTCACTCTGCAAGGATATAATTCTTGCAACAACTTCATTTTCTGTTTTAAAGTTTTCTTATTAAATGTCCGTACAAAATCACAAAGCAAATTGATGGAATCCTGTCGCACACTGCAAATACTACTACACTTCCAGATATACACTGGTCCCTTAGGACGTCTTCCTAAAACCTCATTACCTAACACCTCTTCTGCCTCTGTTGCCACAAGTTTTTCTTTTTCAACTGGACAACCATCTTTCACCTCATAAGCTCGACCACTGGTGTCAACTGCATGCACCAAATCATTATCCTGGAAATAACTCTCCTCATTAAAAAATGCCTCACAACTTGAACTATGCATCCATTCTCCTGAAAAAACTTCACAAAAATTACTACGATTAACTGTTCTCTTCCATCTACTATTTCTTTTGAAATCATAAATTGCCTTGTTTAGCTTCCTAATTCTATTGATTATCAAAATAAATAACTTTCGCTTAATTTCAAATGCCTGATCAATAATTTTCTCAACTTTTTTTTCTCTTATAAAAAACCACTTTCTGTTGACCTTTCTTAATATTTTTTAACAAATTGCCAATTATCCTGTTGCGGAACATTCGTCTACGAATGTCCCTAAACTGATTTTTCCTTCTACTACCATGCACAGAGTTATCTCCTGCTCTAGCAGTAACATTTTTGATTGGCCTTTCCTTTCCGTTTAAATTGGTTCTCTTTTTCTGGACTAAAACATTTTCTGTAGTACTACTTTTTTTCTACAAATGTTTCTTAGGAATGATTTTGTTGTCTTACCCGGAGCTTTCTTGGTGACTTGAAGAGTTTTTATTGTAGAGGACTGCTGCAAGCATTTAGTAAGCTGCTGTCTTTGACGTTTTGTAGCCTTTCGGTTTCGTTGTTTAGATGGCATTATATCCTTTTGAAATGATCTGCAGTTGAATCTGTGGTAAAATATAATTAAAAATATTATTAACCACTATTACCAAACAGTAAATCAATAACAGTCGTCAAAAATTTAACACACTACTTGTCATTTTTACATAAAATAATTTTAGTGCATTGGCAAATTTAGTAGTCACAAATAGTAGCAAAGAAATGGAATGCTTCTACAATTGACCTGTGCTGTTTTATATGTGAATCTGAACTAATTTTATGAGCATATTTGACTATTTTATTAAAGACACTACACACAAGCTGTTTTTGAAGTTGTGTTTAATTTTAAATGAAACAGTTTACATGTTTACTTTTCATTTCCAGTAACTTTTAACAATAAATGTTTATAGTTCCAAAGGCTCAAGCAGGTCAGCTTCCCACCCTATGTCATACAATTCTGACAAATCGGCATCCTCATCATGTTCTTCATCATCCTCAGGATTTAAATCATCCAAGGGATCTACTTCCACTGATGTTTCAATCACAATTTCAATGATAATATCGAGATCAACAGATTGCTCATTATCACTCATGCTTGATGTTGTCGTTATCTTTAAAGAAAGAGAACAACAATGAGATGTTGCAGAGTAAGAGACAAATCTCAGAGACTATAATAGTAAAATTGTTTACCAAGAGTAACATTTTGCAGATATTATTTAACCATGTCCAGCGATGCTGAGGAGGTGAGGCCTATGTCCAATTTTTCAGTGAACAGGACTCATCTCTTCTTAACCTTGGATAAGCCTCACCAACACTGTGTCCCCTGCTAATACTTAAATTTAAAGGAGCAGATTTATGTTAACTGGCGCATCCCCAGGGATGCACCAGTTAACGTGCGCCACTGCTCTGCCACCCATGATGTGCCGCATTTACAATGCAGAGCACCATTGAGCAAAAACAGCACAGATGCGTCACGCATCTGTTCCACAAAAACGGCGCATTGCACGAATCACGTCGTAAGCGCGACATGTCTACTGCAATGCACAGGGGCAAGCCACACATTGCATGGTGCATCACTCCTTATGCCTGTTTCAAACAGGCGTAATGATTTGATTCAGCAATGCCATAAATGTGACTCAGTGAAATCTTCTTAATTTTACTGTGTTAGTTTTACAGGGCTTTCATGCAAATGACTGGCCACCTTACAACAAAACGCTCACATGAAATCTGACGCAGGTTTCATGTGGCACAGGACTTTACAGCATGACACATCTGCATAGATGCATCAAGTTGTAAATATGTCGCAACATAGCAAATCTTTTGCACCGCCGCTGCGTCACAAAAGTGACGCACAGCGGCGCAAAAGAGGCACACGGCTATCATAAATCTGTCCCTAACATTTTAAATGATTGATTCAGGATGACGATAAGGTGTGGCCTATCCAGAGGTTTGTTTGAGGTGAGGCCTACTCAGGGTTGCAGATGAAATTTAGGCTTGTTGAAGAGTACAGAGGAGATAATACATGTGCAGGCCTACCAATGAAGTGAGTCATGTCCACTTCACTCTTGAACAAAGGCCAGACCTCTTCTGTGTCCGTGGACAGGCCTAAACCTCATCTGCACAATGTGATTGGTATTGTTAGGAAACACAGGTGATGTAATTAAAAAATGTGGAATTTCTTTTCCTCATTTCACAATCACATCACCTGTGTTTCCTTTGCTTAGGTATCTCATAGTGCAGATGGAGTCTAGCATATCAAAGAGTACACAGAAGTTGAGCACTGTATACAACAATTTTGACATTTACAGAAGATTCAGCTTCTCCATGCCCCCTACACAGTTCTAAATGTTTACAGTTTAAACTGACGGTATCTTGTTGGAGATGAAGTGAGGCCTATCTTGCAACATGGTGCATCTTTTGCATCACTGCTGCATCACAAAAGTGACGCAACAGCGGCGCAAAAGAGACGCACGGCCATCATAAATCTGCCCCTAACATTTTAAATGATTGATTCAGGATGACGATAAGCTGAGGCCTATCCAGAGATTTGTTTGAGGTGAGGCCTACTCAGGGTTGCAGATGAAATTTAGGCTTATTGAAGAGTACAGAGGAGATAATACATGTGCAGGCCTACCAATGAAGTGAGTCATGTCCACTGCACTCTTGAACAAAGGCCAGACCTCTTCTGTGTCCGTGGACAAGCCTAAACCTCATCTGCACAATGTGATTCGTAATGTTAGGAAACACAGGTGATGTAATTGAAAAATGTGGAATTTCTTTTGCTCATTTCACAATCAAATCACCTGTGTTTCCTTTGCTTAGATATCTCATTGTGCAGATGGAGTCTAGCATATCAAAGACTACGCAGAAGGTGAGCACTGTATGGAACATGGCTATGTAACTCAAAGAATCAAAATCTAAATTTGCCAAGCACACATGGGGGCGTATTTACAAGGACCTTGCACCACGGGGAAATGTCTTAAATTAAAATGGGAAAATTAACATCAAAGGGACTCAAAGGCCTTGTAAATATGCCCCAAGCAACCTATGAAACTCTAGCAGTACATATCAAGAAACCTAATTGATTTCAAAAAACGTTTTTAAACACATCATGTAAATCAATTATATACCTACATTCAAGGGGAAGTGACTTAAAATGCCCTAAGACACATGAAAGCGTTTTTTTAAGGCCCTTGCACCATTTTTGCGTCACTTTTAACATGGCTATGTAACTCAAAGAATCAAAATCTAAATTTGCCAAGCACACATGGGGGCGTATTTACAAGGACCTTGCACCACAAGGAAATGTCTTAAATTAAAATGGGAAAAATAACATCAGAGAGACTCAAAGGCCTTTTAAATATACCCCAAGCAACCTATAAAACTCTAGCAGTACATATCAAGAAACCTAATTGATTTCAAAAAACGTTTTTAAACACATCATGGAAATCAATTATACACCTACATTTAAGGGGAAGTGACTTAAAATGCCCTAAGACACATGAAAGCGTTTTTTAAGGCCCTTGCACCATTTTTGCGTCACTTTTAATATGGCTATGTAACTCAAAGAATCAAACTCTAAATTTGCCAAGCACACATGGGGGCGTATTTACAAGGACCTTGCACCACAAGGAAATGTCTTAAATTAAAATGGGAAAAATAACATCAAAGGAACTCAAAGGCCTTGTAAATATGCCCCAAGCAACCTATGAAACTCTAGCAGTACATATCAAGAAACCTAATTGATTTCAAAAAACGTTTTTAAACACATCATGTAAAGTAATTATATACCTACATTCATGGGGAAGTGACTTAAAATGCCCTAAGACACATAAAAGCATTTTTTAAGGCCCTTGCACCATTTTTGCGGCACTTTTAACATGCCTATGTAACATGGCTATGTAACTCAAAAAAACAAAATCTTTTTGTAAAACACTTGACACAAAGCAACATTTTAAATACACAACTTTCTTCATAATTTTCTCCTTAAAGCATACTATTCTCTATTTAAATTAAATGAATCTTTTCTCACCTTAGCAAATACTTTTTGAGTTTCAAAACAGTCTCAGACACACATCAATTTGTCTTCAGCAGAGCAAAAGGTATGCACTCCAGAGCCTGCAACCATCAATGGCACAGAAATGCTGTAATTCATCACACATATCTCTCATGTCACCCATTCAAAACACTTCCCTCACCTTTTTCAAATCAACACCCTTCCCCCCTCTGCCCTTTCTGCCTTTTTTCCATAGCAACCACCTCCTGAAAGACGTCTCATGTTTGCGGGTTCACACAACAATGTTTCAATTGAACTCTGAACTCTCAGGACACCTGCGTATCCAGTGCATTCTTTCATAAAATGATTTTTTCTTGACCATTCAAATTACATCTTTCAAAGAACTCATCCTTGCACCCTAACTTTCTGTTTTCAGCAATCAAAATCCACCAATCACTGCTACTGAATCTTTAGCACAGAAACTCCACAGTTTTTTTCATTACATACTCCTACTATTTCAACTGCCATTTCATTCTCATACTTCATCTGACTGCAGCAGAACCTCCTCTCACCATGTTTTCTGTCTGGATTGTTGGACATAGTTACATCCACTGGGCTCAACGGTTTGCTGATAACAGAAATTTACACAATCTCAATTTACAAAATGTGGAAATCAACTGGATTGGTCACAGAGGATTAAGATGTCACCAATTGATACCATTGGTGAAAACCTTTTTGCATTTGCCAAAACCTGACCTGTTAATTGTGCACTGTGGAGGAAATGACTTGGGCACTTTGACTGGGGTAGGTCTGGAAATGCTTTTAAAGGACACCTTTGAGCAATTGATGGTACTATTTCCTCAAACTGCCTTGGTATATTCAAATATATGCCAAAGACAGAAATGGAAGTGGTCCAACCAATTTTGTCCACAAATTGAGAAATCGAGGAAGCATGTAAATAAGTCTGTTTCAGCTTACATGAGAGACCATGGAATGGGCTCCATCTACAACAATAACTTGCATTACTACATGCAAGATATCTACAGAGCAGATGGAGTTCACTTCTCAGATGAGGGGAACAGAATTTTCATCCTCAATTTAAGACTGTGCATTGGTACCTACTTGTAGGTACCTACATCAGCCACAGGACCCAAAAGCTCTTTTCAGAGCTACCCTACATCTGATGACTCACAATTATTATTTTACTCTAACTTTTTTCACTAATTTTCACCAAAGTACGCTCCCCGGAGCGCTACCCAGGAACGCGAAGCCGGAAGCTAACCGCGCGAAAATTTGAAAAAAAATGGTTTTTTTTCGGACATATGGTCCTCCTCAGCTACCCTCAGAAAACCTAGGGGGTCAGGATATGTCTACCGTGCCCCCTTCTACCCATTCTGAACATTATTTGCCCTCCATCTTGTATCTCAATTCTACCGAAACACAAAATGGAGGACTCCCGTAACGCTGCCGGTTCGCGTACCGGGGCGCGCACCGGGAAGCGCTCGCTCAAAAAAGGTGGGAAAGTAATTCACAGAAAAACCACTGGAGACACTTTCACCAAATATAGATTAGCTCATACTACATACCAATCCCTACCATTTTCACAAATTTGATTGGAATTCCATTTAGCCATTTAGCCTGTAGACCTCTCTAAATACCCTGAGGTAAATTACTTCACAAAACACATCTGAAGTGTTGGAATTGACAACCAATTAAAATGTTACTTTCATTTTCTACTTTTTTTACCTGACATTTGATTGGTTATGTACCTGAATATATATAAAGAAAGAGAGAGAAACACAGCCATTTTGACTACTACTTCCTGAACCACATTGCAAAATCATTTTCACTGACAACTTAAACTTGTTTTTAAAAGGTAAGATGTTATTTTATAAATTTGAAAACATTTTCAGATAGTTATATACTATCCCTCTGTAAGAGTTAGACATTGAGAAAGGCTTGTTTATTATAATTATGGATTGATTTAGGTTTCTGTGGTATAATTATGAATTTACTTAGGCTTTTTCACAGGCACTTTTTAATAGTACTACTTCACGCCTGAAAAGTACCTGTCTGAACTTAAACCCCAACAGTGCTCTATCTCTACTGATATATTTATTTTTTATGCAAATTTCAGCACAAAAATGGAAGGAGAACAGAACGTTTCCTTTGAAATTGTCCTAGAGATTAACAATGAGGAAATCATTGAACCCATTGACTTGGAATTCATGGATGAATCATGGGACCATGAACTTCTACAATGTGTAGAATCTGTGGATTTCTTACTTCATTATCAGGACGGTCAAATGTGGGAAGTTATGTTCAGTCAAAAAGAAGACATATCAGACAGTCAAATGTTAGACGTTTATTAAATTTTGAAAAAGAATCAGAAAAATAAAATTATATTTAATAATCAAAAATTGTTTGAGTCTTTAATCATTTTTATATGTATTTCATAACCTAGTACCAAATTGATTATAATGTAAAGTCAGACTTATAGTATACTGTGCACAATCACAAAAATAAATTTATATTTAATAATCATAAATACTGCTACTTAAATAAAAAAAACAAAAAAAACAACAAAAAGAACAATCAATAAACATACAATATTTCAAAATATCATAGTCTATCATTCTTTTTTCCTTATAGTATGCTCCCCAGACCGCTTCCCGGTGCACGTACCGGGCGCTCCCCACGCAAAAAAAACAAAAAAATGTTTTTGTTTTTTTTGCCCTGCGGGGCCCTTTTAAAGCCTCCACATCAAACGTAGGGGGTCAGGGAGGATATACTATGCCCCCTTATGGTCATTTCCCCCTTTGTTTTGGCCTCCTCTTGTCTCTCGATCCTACCGAGAGACAAGATGGCGGCCGCTCCGGACTGTTTAGAATGTTGACAGACACCGGAGAGCCAATCAGCTTCGCTTCGCGAAGTTCCGTTACACGTCAGGTACGTGAACCGGGGCGCTGCCCGGAGCGCTCCTACCGATATATATATTTTTTTGAACGTTAATTTCTCAAAATCCACTGGAGCACATATATTGAGACCTAGCAAAGGCACATCGGGCTACCATTCCCTACAATTTTGCCAAGTTTCGTGAAAATCCATTCAGCCGTTCGAGCTAAAAGTGAGGCCAACCGCCCTATGGAAAATTGCATGGGAAAAACACGTTTTGGGACCCCCCTTTTTTCTCGGCCCCCCCTTGACGAAACCCCCCCAAATTTTCAGGGGCTGCTCAGAAACGAAATGTGCCATTTTCCTGAAAATTTCAGCCAATTCCGTCCTCAAACGCCAAAGTTATTCGACATAGAATTTTCAAAAATCCCATAGAGAAAAAATCCTAACTATATATCCCTACTGGCGACCGCCAGTAGGTAATATATAATATATATATATAGATTGATAAATGCTGTTATACAGCCAAACAATGTCTGTATGGCTTTCCTTCCATGAGTGGCCTGGTCCATTAATCAGATTTTATTTTCCCCAGGCTTCAAGTGCTGGATAGCTTTCTCTTAATGGAGTCTGGGTGGTTGTTTATATCTTCTCATAATTTGCTTCTCTATTAACTTTGTGTCACATTATTTATCATTCCTTATGACTTCTTATTGCTTCAAAAACTGTTAATTGAGCCATATATGTTCTTCCTTTTCTGTCTCTACTTTATCATTCCTGACGCTCTCTTTACTTGTTTTCTTTATTTCTTTCCACTATGTCTAATTTTTATACTTTTATCGTAGTTCTGTTAATTCTCTTTTTTATTTATTTGAATTTGTTATTATTATGCTCTATTATATAATTTTAATATCCTTGTTTTCATTACTTATTAGGTATTATAATATTCAAATACAAAATATTGCTCCTTTAGATTATTCTAAAGTCCAATAAAAATATTTAAATATATAAGAACCTTATTCTTGAGTTATTGGACGTCTCTGGGTGATTATACCGCCAGTTCCTTGTGATATTTTTACTAGCTTTAGACACAAGACATTTTGGAGGCCTCTTTGACGCTATTAGTATAGATTGTGTGTGAAGAAAGTACTACAAAAAAAGGACTGTTCTGTTAACAAATATCTCAAAAACATATAGGTTTGATGGCTTAACTCGCTGTCAGTGTCTGCATCTCATATTAAATCAGAAAACCTGAAAGAAATAGAAGAAAAAAAATGTATTAAACCTTTCAGTGTTTCAGTTTTTCGGTCCATGCTATGACAGTGGTGAGGAACTGAGAACATTAGAGAAGAACTCCTCACAATATTCCACCGGGACCAGGCCACAAGTCCCACAAGGAAAAACATATACATATCAAGCAATATCACCTGCATGTCGCACAAGGACCAGCATAGTTTCTGAATCTCTGTGCTGCTTATATCGACATTCTGTGATTGGATTTGTAAATGTCAAAAGCAAAGTGATTTCACAGCATATTCAAAAATTTGAAATGCTTCAAAGAATTCCTGCGAATGCAGTCTGCTTGGGCCTCTGATCCACATTTGACACTACTGCAAGTCACATATTGTGGTGGTATCTCCAAGAAATGTGAATTCTGCTGGATCATTACAATATTTTGATTTGTCTCCATTACAGGAACGTGGCAATGGTTAGATGGGATATTGCACATGGGACTACATATTGTTTCACAGTAAATATAGGAGTTTCTCAAAGGTTGCACCATATCCCAGTTTTGTTTTTACTGAACATAAGCAAGGTTGTCATGGAGTTCAGCAACTGCACTAATGGCGATCCTTGTTCAGATGGAACCAAGATCGCTAATCTATTATTTGCTGATAATACCCTTTTGGACCTCAAGCCTCCTGAAGGTCTTGCTCCAGAGGGGAACCAACAACAGATACTCCACTACCATATACTCACCTGGCCCCATAAATCTCTCAGTGGTTAAACCGCTGGGGGGGTCAAGTTTTTATAAAATTGCACAAACTGTTTAGGATTAGTTTATTTAATACCTCTGTTCAATTTTCAACTAACCCTTCACAGATCAACAAGTTCTTTCCTCTGGTCGATGGACCATTAGTTGAATCTAGTTGATGGTGATAACTAACATAAACTAACTTTTCTATACTTTAAGTGAATCACCACAGACAAGACGTTTTTAAATCTTAATCTAAATTTTTAGATGCATGTGAATGAGGCCTGGGCGGTAAATTCCATTCCGCTTGCGGAATTTGAGGAATTTGGGTAATTTCGTGTTCCGCAGAGAACGCGGAATTGCCAAAAATTCCGCGATCAATGGCTTCGTGGAATTTTTGACATGCTTACGTTTTCAAAATCAGTGTTTGCAAGATATTTCTCCCCGAGCACGCAAACAGCATTCGTGAACAGGAAAAAAGCATTGCTTGTTACCGAAACGTTTGCTTGTGGAGATTTTTTACCGTTTTGCGGAGCTTTGCGTAGGGCGACTACGCAAATTCCACCCTCCCCTAAACAATCTCCATTACAGTGCAGTCACCATCATTCATAGGAGTGAAAATTCAAATAATAAACACTTGCATGTATCTCTGAGTCAGGCAATAATTGATGCTGAAAAGAAAGAGGACAGAGAGAAAAGATCAAGAACATTAGCAAATGAAAGACATTTATAATTACCAAGGATGGTGCGGAAGACCAAACCCCAGGCCAATGAGCTGGTGGGGGTCCTCTGAAATAGATTCAGGAGACAAAGACTTGAGGACGGGAAACAGGACAGGATAGTTGACCTCTCTAAGATACCGACGGTTGCCCTGCACCCCTCTCTGACACTCTCTTCCTCCTCCAGATTCTTCCGCAATCTTCAATCTAATCCAATTAGATTAGGATAGAAATTTCTGCTTCAGGTTCTGCAAACAGCTCTTCATCAGCAATCCAGCATCTCACAGCAGTCAGCTTTTCTCCCCGACAGCAAAGCTTCATCTGCATTCAGCAATTCTTCATCAGCATCTCTCCTCCGCACTAACTAACTACCTAAAGCTATCTTAATTTTACCTTTCGTTCTGCATGTTCCACCCATTAATGTTTCAATATTGGGAAAATACAAAATTTGATTAATCAGGCAAAGGGGGTCTTCCTCACACCATGCTTACATGTCCCTAAATTCAGTTAAACCATTGTCCGTAAACCCAACCCTTTACTTTTAATTCATACATTTTATTCCCATATATTACTTGTATCAATATTGGACTATTTAAACATTATGATGACTAGAACTTTTCACAGTTGAACTCTGCACCATCCTGTTCCCATGAAGCAGCACACGATTTTGGCTGCCTTTCAACTGCTTTGTCATGGCCTTCATGGCTTCCCTCAGTAGGCTTGCGCAGACTTCACGTCACTCAGCTCATTCAGATATGCGAGAAAGGCCCAAATACACACTAATGATAAAAGTCAAAAGACAGGTGTTAATTTCTCAGATAAAGTGTTTGCATTGTATACCACCACATCTACCCTATCCCACTTTATTTATTAAACGTATCCCCACATTAGCATTTGCAAAATAGCTTGCTTTAATTTAAAATAAGCAGGTGCCATGCGTGAGAGTCTTCAAGACACCATATTAATAGCTTCAGCTCATGCGCCAGAATTTACCTCCAAGCATTAACTCGTCATCGTATGTAGATGTAGTTGACGCATGCGCAAAAGAGATCTCCAACTAAATTAAGAAACTCCTTTTCTTCTTTATGTAATATACATGTTAGATTATTCTTGTGTGCCTGTAATATATCTATTGAGCTCATTAAAAAGAATATACCCATGAACTGTGAGTCCTTGCTACGAAGTACTGGATTCATATTCTTTCAAGCAGGTAATTCTGAAAATACTACATCTATATATGACTAAAAATACTGTAATTTTCCAATTACATAAAATAAACTTGATAATACACTACATGACACACCATATGTTAAAGGAATATGGCGATAAGTTACCCCTTCTGATACGGATGTGGGTAATTTCATACAGACTTAACAATCACCACTCTCCATTGTATCTACCTACTGAATCCCAACTTAGTTGACACATTTAAAGATGAATCATTATTAGATCCATCATGAAGACAGATAACTTCATCTACTGGTTTTAATCCTGTTTAATGCTTGCTGTATTTGCATCTATTCTCTCATTAGTGACTATATTATTTCTATTATTAGCTACCATAAATAAAGGTATCACCACTGTTAGAAATAACCATGTTAATATTAGTAATGAAATACTACATAGACACACTCTAAAACATTTTTGTTTCCAACCTCATTTTGGTTGTTCAGTGACTTTAACTTCTGCCATTTTCAATCTAAGGAAATATCCTTTTCCTCTTTCTATTATTAATCAGTTTAAAGAAAGAATGTGATCTTTATTTTTGGGTGGCTTTAATTTGCTTCCGTCAATCTGATCGACAGAGGCTCTCTCTGATTCTTCACGTAAATCTACATTTTTAAATTCTTCAAGTATGATGTAGGTCCACTCAGGAGCCTTATATATTCTGTTAAAAAATCTCAATCTTGGACTTTTTCGTGTGGAGTTTACTAATGTAAAGTTCAGTTTGACTTGAAACCTCATTTACTTGCTCTGGGTTCTTCCTTGTTTTTCTTAAATAATATTTTAATCTTTTAACTCCACCTGGCGAATTGTCACCTTTTCAAAATCTTTTGACCTGAACCGCACTTACGCCTTCTCCGTCTTTCTCTAAGGGTCTTTTATTTTCTCTTTATCTAGGCACAATTTGCTCTTATTCTCTCTCACTGACTTTGTCTTTGTTCTGTATTTTCTGTATTTTGCTCTCATTCTACTTGTTCTCGTACGTGTTCTACTCCATCTAACTGGTCCTGTTCTGCTATTTCTGTAGTTTGTTCTTGTCCTGCCTGAACCTGTTCTTCTACTTCTATCTGATCCTGTTCAGGTCTTATTTCAGTTTGCTCTTCTTCCGCCTGAACTTGTTCTTCTTCTTTCTTTCACTGCTCAGGGTTCTCGATAGCTTTGTTTATTTCTTCCAGAGTGTTTTGTTCTATCCCTGTCTTTTCTTTTCCACTTTCCTGTCTCTCTAGATTATTTCTCCTTCTTGTTTTGATAACAACTTCAGGTATTTCAATCACTGGTATCCAGTCTTCTTGACTTGTAGTTGGTTGCTCTTCATCTATTTGTTTGTCAGAATCTATCCCTCTAGATTCTACAGCTTCACCACGTTCAGCTTCTGACGTTTCAGCTTCTTCTCTCAGTTGTTGCTCTTGCTGTTCAGGTGGACTTGGTACTATTCTGGTATGACTAGCATGAATCCAAATGGGTAAACCGGCACACTTCACTGCTGTTGTAGTGCCCAGGTAGACTTGTCCTGGTTTATCCCACCTAGGTGCTAGACACAATTTTCTGGCGTGTTTCTTCACTAACACCCAATCTCCAGGATTCAAATTAAGTGCTTGACTTGGCTGCCTTGCAACTGCGTCTCCTCCAACCTGATGAGAGACAGAACACACGAGATCCGTCAATCCTTTGTAATAGTCCAATACCAGATCATCAGTTACATTCATAAATGTATTTCCAGGAATGAATGCTTGTCTCATTGCCCTTCCCATCAGGATTTTGTGTGGACTCAATCCTGTTTTACTGTCAGGGATGCTCTTGAGACCCATCAGTACAAGTGGTAGTGCATCTGGCCGTTTCAGCATTGTGGATCCACACACCTTCCCTAATCTTGATTTAATTGTACCATGAAGCTGTTCAACTACTCCAGAAGCCTCTTTGCGATAAGCACAGTGCGGTTTTTGTTCAATGTTAAATGCAGCACAGATTAATCGGATTATCTCATTATTAAAAAGATGTCCTCTATCTGATTCCAAAGTCACTGGAAAACCGAATCTCATTATCAATTCCCTCAGCAATGATTTTGCAACTCTCCTTTCTTCTAATGGGGTATGCATCTCGAAAACAAACACACTACGACCAATACATATTTCAATTCATTGATTGGTGGTAACTCAATGAAATCTAACTACAGCCTGGTGTAAGGTCCTTCTGCCTTTCCAATTTTTCCCCAGCCTTCCAGTGTCTTCCTAACTGGGATTTGCTGCTGACAGATTAAGCATAGTTGGCAAAGGCTCTCTGCGACTACACTAAACTTTGGATTATACCAATTCTGTCTGAAAAGTCTGATCATCGCATCCCTGCCAATGTGTGTTATTGTAGGATATACTCTTGCCCTTTGGGAGAGCAGGCAGTCTGGCATGACTGGTCTGCCATCTGAGGACACCCATTCTTCATCTTTTGTCGTTTTTGTACAACCTGACCGTACCCAGATTTCTTTCTCTCTCTCCTCAGCTTCTTCCTGCAATTGTCTGACCTCATCCCATGTTTCTAATGCTGAGAAAAATATCAGTTGGCAGCTGGTTTCATAATTTTCCATTTTCTCATTGATTGCCAATTTGTTTCTTGCACAATATTGAGCAATTTGGTTGGCATATCTATTGCCACACATAACAGTAATTTCCTGACTGTGAGCAGCACATGTGACTACTGCTGTTACTTTTGGCATTTGTACTGCTTCCAACAATTCTTTTACATTTTTACTGTTTCTGATAGGAGATCCTGAAGAAGTCAGAAGTCCCCTCCGCATCCAAAGCTGGCCAAAGTCATGCACAACCCCAAATTCATACTGACTGTCCCTGAATATGGTTACTCTCCAATTTTAAACAATTTTACAAGCCTTTGATAAGGCCACCAATTCGGCTACTTGTGCAGACTTGTCTCCATGTAAACAGGATGCTTCAATAACTCCTGATATTTTACAAACAGCATAAGCAGCACTTAAGCTTCCTTCTGCTGTCCTCAAACATGACCCATCCACAAATAATACCTGATCTGATTCTGTCAAGGGTAATTCTTTAATATCTGGGCAAGGGTTTTGTACACATTTCAGTCACATCCAAACAATCATGATCTGCTTCATCTTTCACTTCTTCACAACATGGATCTGGTAACAAGGTGGCAGGATTAATCATTGTGCACCTTATCACTGTCACATTCTCTGCACCCAAAATCACTCTCTCATACTTAGTCAGCAGACTAGGAGCGTGGCGTTGTGTTTGAGTTCTTGTTAAAACGATCTCAACAGAATGTGACACATAAAACTTAACTGGATGTCCCATCACAATCGATTCACTTTGCTCCAGACTCACACAAGTAGCGGCTACTGCCTTTAAGCAGCCATGTAAAGCTGAAGCTACTGGATCCAAAGTGGCAGAGAAATACACCATCGGATGTCGGCTCAGTCCATGTCTCTGAGTTAAATCTGAACGTGCACAACTCTCTCTTTCACAACAGAATGATGCAAATTCTTTTGTATAATCTGGCATTCCCATGGCTGGTGCCTCACACAGACAATTTCACAACTTTACAAATGCTTCCAAACATTCATCATTCCAATCAATCGGATCCTTTGCTCTTTTCTGAGGCAGTTTAATCAATGGTTCTGCCAGCAGGGAAAATCCAATTATCCTCTACCTGCAATACCCAACCACTCCCAGAAACATTCTCATCTCCTTTCGTGTCTGAGTTAATTGCATCTGTTTGATTATTTCTATTCTTTCGGGGGGGGGCACTTTTCTAACTACTCTTTCTATTTTATGTCCAAAATACTTAACTTCTTGTTGACAAAACTGCAATTTATCTGGAGACAGCTTATGCTCTCCTCCGGCCAAATGGTTCAGTAATGCAGTTGTGTCAATGACATAATCCTCTCATGTCTTTGATGCCAAGAATAGGTCATTAATATACAGAACCAAAACAGATTTCCTGGGCATTACTAATGACTCCAGACATTTTTTCAAGATCTGATTTAAAATCAAAGGATTCTCTGTGTACCCTTGGGGAACTGGTGCCAACAAACTGGAAACGGAAGAGATACTGGCTATCCGGGTGCAAAGGTATAGAAAAGAAGGCTTGACACAAATCAATCACTGTATACCAACTTGCATTCCAAGGTATCTGATAAAGGATCACTGCTGGATTTGGTACTACCGGACAACAAGGCACTACAATCCTATTAATCTTTCACAAATCCTGTACTATTCTATACTTTCTACTAGGCTTTTTAAGTCGTCCCATGATTGTTGAATTACAAATGCTACCTACTATTTCTTTCAAAATTCATTGCTCAATCATTTGTTCAATTACTGGAGCAACGCCTGCTTTCACTTCTGGACTCCTTTTGTACTGTTTTGTGTTTGGATAAACTGCACCTTCTTTCGCCGCTATTTTTACTGGAACAACATTTGTCATAAACCCTATATCATTACCGGAAAAATCCCACACATCTGGATTCACTGTGGTTTCCAATTCTTCTGGCAATTCATTTTCAGTCATTATTGAAAACATCTAATCTACTTATGTTCCTTGCTCAGATAGCAACATTTTGTAAACAATATCCTCATCAGGTGTTATTAAAGCAACACCATCATGAGTACAATGGATTGTACAGTTCATCTAACACAATAGGTATCTCACTAACAAATTCACTGGACTTGAATCACACACCACAAACCGATGCATATATTTGAAGTTTCCAATATGTACTTCCATTGGTCCTGTAACTGGGGTTCTAATCTGTTTGTTTGATACTCCGACAACTTGGATAGTCTCTCCCGAGAGGTGTAGGTTTAGGATGTCTGCTGTTCTCACAGTAGACCGTGTAGCACCAGTGTCCAATAGAAAAGTGATGTCAATACCTTCCACTTTCCCATCAATAAACGGACCTGTCTGTTCTACCGGCAAGTATGCGTCAGGCACGCACTCCTCTAACTCCCCCCTCAGGCACCGTCATTGTGCATAGTCTGAGTAATCATCATCATTCTGTAAAAATTATTGTGAAACCAGAGAGTTTTTCTTACCAAATTTCTCTGTGAAATCCAGTGTTCGCACTGGATTTTTGAATGTTCACATGGTTTGGCATAGGAGTTTGTGGCACCTGATACTGTGGAGTAATTACTTGTTGCTGCTGTTGCTGGTTCACAACCACTTAATTCTGCATCTGCGGATTTTCATTTTAGTTTGCCCCGTTATTATTCTGAATATTCTTACACTTGTTCTTCTAATGTCCATGCTTTCCTCACGCATGACAAGGACATTTCTTCCTTTGTTCCTCTCTAATCATTCGTCGTCTTCCTTTTCTACCATTTGACACTTGTTCACTCTTTCATCTGGTTTTCAGTTTGGGCAACTACATTTGTTTCTTGCTGCTCTACCAACTTTACTTGCGCCCACATCATTTTCTCTTTTAACTTTCAGTGTTTTGCCACAATGTCATCACTGCATGCGAACTTTGTCAGTGGTACTCAAACCAGCAGTCAAATCAGAATTCAACATACAATTTCTTTCTTAACCAATTCTAACAAAGCTTCTATCTAGCAACAAATCAAAGCTCAGGCTTGTGCTGCTCGGCTAACCAATACTAGTGCAGTCTTTTGTGAAGTCATTATTGCTCCTCATTACTGACCCTCCCTTAACAATCTGCTCCCTTCTCACACCCACTGCTTCAACCAATCTCAAGGTGGCACTCTGTGACAGATAACAATAACTCCTGCAACTGACCCTCCCTTCACAAGTTAATATGAAATCTTATTTATTTAAATTTTCTAAATAAAATTTGTTAGTACCAACATAAAAACCTCCCTACCCTGTCTGCTCCACTAAATAAAGGATGGATCTAACTTGACTTCTTTTCACTGCGAGTGACACCCCTGTTTACCCTTCATTCAAGCTCGGGGAGAACCCATTTCTACCTCAGCGATACTCCTTTTGGGAAATAAGGCCTAAGTTCCTCTGATAACACCGTCCGCTATCATTCACACTCTACTTTTACACAATATAGTCCCTAATATAACACTGCCAGCCCTCTGCAGCTTCTCTGTATTATGACAACAGATGAGTAACCTTCTGCAGGATGACTTCTCTTGCCGCCCGCTTTTCAAAATTCCATTTACGGGATGCCCAGGTATCCACTGAACCTGTGCTTCTTAGACAACATAAAACAAGGTGCTAACTCTTTTGTTAAACATGAATCGATAATCAATAATCAATACTTATCACCAAACTAGTCAATAATAACCATAACTCTTCTACAAGAAAACTGATCCAGCAGCTCTCCCACAACAGATACTCCGCTACCATATACTCACCTGGGCCCATAAAACTGACAGTGGGTAAACCGCTGGAGAGGGTCAAGTTTTTATAAAATTTCACAAACTGTTTAGGATTTGTTTATTTAATACCTCTGTTTAATTTTCAACTAACCCTTCACAGATCAATAAGTTATTTCCTCTGGTCGATAGGCCGTTAATTGAATCTAGTTGATGGCGATAATTACCATAAACTAACTTTTCTATACTTTAAGTGAATCACCACAGACCCAAGAAGTTTTTAAATATTTATCTAAATTTTTAGAGCATGTGAACAATCTCAATACAGTGCAGTCACCATCATTCATAGGAAAGAAAAGGTGTACACCCTAAATATCAAATCCAAAATATAGACTGCCCAAAATATTGAATCAAAAATATAGACAGCCCAGAATATCAAATTACTAAAATATAGACAGCACAGAATATCGAATTTAGGGTATGAAATATCGAAATTCCATAATATTGAATTTAAAATATCAATTTCCATAATATTGAATTTTCTTAGTGCTATGTATGGTAGTATATATATTATAATTATGTATTAATTTTGTAATGTATGTTTAATTTTTTTAGAGTAATGAATGTTATGTAATTTAATTTGTTGCGTAATTTGATTCCATAGTGGATTGTGAGTTTATAGGGGAACTGGGTGGGAAGCTATTTAATTATAGTAAAGTAAATACTCTTTTTTATTTATATGTATTGATAATTAATTGATTGATAATTAATTTTTAATTGGTAATACATTTTTATTAATTGGAATTTCATTTTTAATAATTGGTAAATAATTTTTATGAATTGATTAATTGATAAATATATGTATTGTATTTATTTGGAGCGGGTTGTGGGTTTGTAGGGAAATAGGGTGGGAAGTAATTTAATTGTAATAAAGTAAATATTTATTTTTATTTATATGTATTGATAATTCATTGATAATTAATTATTAATTGGTAATTCATCTTTAATAATTAGTAATTGTTTTTTTATTGGTAAATAATTTGTATTAATTACTAATTACTTTTTTAATTGGTAATTAATTTTTAATAATTGGTAATTCTTTTTAATTGTTTTTTATTGGTATTGATAATAATTTAATTTAATTTTAATATTAAATCATTACTTTCCCTGCTGTTGCACTCTCTGAAGTGGTAATAGTCATTTTTACCCCTCCGCTATCCAACGCTTTCCCTACTGTTGCACTCACTGGAATGGAAATAGTAATTTTTACCCTTACACTATCCAACGCTTACCCTACTGTTGCACTCATTGGAGTGGGAATAGTCATTTTTACCCTCCCGCCATCCAACGCTTTCCCTACTGTTGCACTCTCCGGAGTGGGAATAGTAATTTTTACCCCCCCCGCCCTATCCTACGCGTTCCCTACTGTTGCACTCTTTGGAGTGGGAATAGTAATTTTAACCCCTACGCTATCCAACGTTTTCCCTACTGTTGCACTCACTGGAGTGGGAATAGTAGTTTTTACCCTCCCGCTATCCAACGCTTTCCCTACTGTTGCACTCTCTGGAGTGGCAATAGTAATTTTTACCCCCCGCGCTATCCTATGCGTTCCCTACTGTTGCACTCTTTGGAGTGGGAATAGTAATTTTTACCCCTACGCTATCCAACGTTTTCCCTACTGTTGCACTCACTGGAATGGGAATAGTAGTTTTTACCCTCCCGCCATACAACACTTTCCTTACTGTTGCATTCTCTGGAGTGGGAATAGTAATTTTTACCCCTCCGCTATCCAACGCTTTTCCTACTGTTGCACTCTTTGGAGTGGGAATAATAGTTTTTACCTCTACGCTATCCAACGCTTTCACTACTTTAGCACTCACTAGCAGTGGGAATAGTAATTTGTACCCTCTCACTATCCAACAAATTCTCTACTTTTCTTTACAATATTTTAAGTATGATTTATTTAATTGTATTTAATATTTAATTAATTGTATATTATTTTTAATATATTAAAAAAGATATTTTAGTTAACTATATTTTTAACATTCTATATTTTTGATTCAATATTTTAGTACTTACCTGTTTGTAGATAGGGATTCTATATTTTGTCCTTCGATATTTTGGAGTCGATATTTTGGGCATTCAATATTATGTCCCTCGATATTAAGTCACTGAACCAAAAGAAAATTCAATTAATAAACATAATGCATTGATCTCTTACTCACGCAAGAATTAATGCCAAAAAGAAAGAGGAAAGAGAGAAAAGATCAAGAACATTAGCAAATAACAGAAATTTATAATTACCAAGGATGGTGTGGAAAACCAAGCCACTGGCCAAAGATAAATCTGAGGTACTCTTCTTCTCAGAGGAGCATAGGAAGACGACCGTGCAGGTCTTAATAGGCTCTAGACTGGACTACTCTAATGTTCTATATCTTGGCCTGCCGGAATATCTTTTGCAACGGCTGCAGGTGGTCCAGAACTCGGCCACAAGGGCTTTGACCCTGGCCCACAAGGCTCTTCATGCCTCGGGAACCAGATATCTCCAGAAGAGGCTTGCCTTTTACCATCCGGCCAGATCTCTGAGGTCTGAATCACTGTTCCTTGCTGTGGTCCCACGAGTAAAAAGGGCTCGTATTGGAGGTCGCTCTTTTAAGCTTTTGGCGCCTCAGCTATGGAACACTCTGCCCCTAGCATTACGTAGTACTTCCAACCTGCTGAATTTTAGGAAGGGCCTTAAAACTTGGCTTTTCGCCCTTTAGGTTCCTCCTTCTTCTCCTTGCTGGGCCTGTTTTATTTTACTGTGTTGTGTTCTCTCTGTTTTGTTTTCCCAATAAAAGCGCCGGGACACTCCATGGAGTAGCCGTGCGCTATAAAAGTTTATATTAACATAACATAACATAACAAAGGGCTGGTGGGGGTCCCCTGAGATAGATTCAGGAGACAAAGACTTCAGGACAGGAAACAGGACAGATTCTTGCACAATCTTCAAATCTAACCCAATTAAATTAGGATAGAAATTTCTGCTTCAGGTTCTGCAATCAGCTCTTTATCAGCAATCCTGCAACTCACAGGAGTCAGCTTCTCTCCCCAACAGCAAAGTTTCATCATCTGCATTCAGCAATTCTTTATCAGCATCTCTTCTCTGCACTAACTAACTAACTAAAGCTATCTTAATTTTACCTTTCGTTCTGCATGTTCCACCCATTAATGTTTGAATATTGGCCAGGCAAAGGGGGGGTCTTCATTACACCATGCTTACATGTCCCAAAATTCAGTTAAATCATTGTCCGTGAAGCCAACCCCTTACCTTTTATTCATAAATTATATTCTCATATACTACTTGTTTCAATATTGAAATATTTAAACATTATGATGAATTGAACTCTTCACAGTTGAACTCTGCACCATTCTGTTCCCATGAAGTAGCACTCGATCTTGATTCCCTTTCAGCTGCTTTGTCATGGCTTTCATGGCTTCCCTCATTTAGTTTGCGCAGAGTTCGCGTCACTCAGCTCATTCAGTTATGCGAGAAAGGCCTAAATACGCACTAATGATAAAAGTCAAAAGACAGGTTTTAATTTCTCAGATAAAGTGTTTGCACGGTATACCACCCAACTCTACTCTATCCTATTTTATTCATTAAACTAATCCCCGCATTAGCATTAGTAAAATAGTTTGCTTTAATTTCAAATAAGCAGGTGCCATGCATGCGAGTCTTTAAGACGCCATATTAATAGCTTCTGCTCATGCACCAGAATTTCCCTCCAAGCATTAACTTGTCATCCTACTTAGATGTAGTTGACGCATGTGCAAAAGAGATTTCCCATTTAAAGCAGTATTAGTCCTTCTTCAATGTTATCTGCATTAGTACATCCATACGCAAGCTTTACTAACCCAAAAATGTTTCTGTGATTGGGTATTAGTTTCCACAAAACTTTATTAATAACTTGTAAGTGAGATAATCGAGCATATTGCTTCCGAGCAAGTCTCTTTTCTCCGAGACCTTCCTCCATAGTCTAGAAGCTTCATTCATCAAATTTACACACTTTTGTAGCATGGAGCAGGTTAATACTTTCCCTTTTTTGAGGATCTGTTTATCATCCCGTAGCATATGGAAGCCTCACATTTCTAGTAGAAGAACTATCCTGGGACAATGGACGTGTGCAACAGCCTGCTTCACAGTAGTAGATTGTGGGGACCTGGTGCCATATTGACAGGTAAAGGACAGGAATGTGTTGTTTTTAAGTCAATATGGCACATTCCTGCCTTTTCCCTTGTACTAGTGCCCTTTTGGCTGCCATGCGTCAACGTAGGCAAACTTTCACCATGTTACAAGGCTGTGTGCATTTGAAGTTATTTTTTTTAAATCAAATGTGTCTATATTGGAATTTTGTTAAAAACTGCAATACATCACGTCCAAACCGTCATCGGCATGTGTAGTTACAATAAAGAAGAGGTCTAGGCAGGGGTGCAAAACAAAGTTCATGTCTCCTCGTACATCTCATAAAAAGCTGCAATTGATAAAAGTAAAGTTTCTAATACACGTAGGAGCAGAACATGTCTGCCTTGAGAATGAAAAGTAAAGTGCAAGCCCGTCCCGTCTTCATTTGAGACGGTGGCATGCCATACTTTCCAACTGGGAAGGAATTTCCAAAGAAAAAGAAACTCCCCAAACATAGTCTGCACCCTCCCCCCACCCACAAAATGATGGAGGCGACTAAGATTCTCTTACTACGCTCAGGCTGGATCAGAGATCGGTAGGTCAGAATTGAAAGAGATCCATATCTCTAATGGAGGATGGACAGATGGCCAAGGGTAATCCTCATGTAAGAAACAAAACCAACGGACCCCACCTGTACTCAATATTTTTATAATCGTCTCAAAAGATATCGGACAATCTTTCGAGGCTGAGCAGGTTCCATGGCCGAGAGTGCCAGAGGAGGACCGCCGGTGCCTCCCTCTTCTTCCAAGCTGCAGCTATGGCCACTTCTGCTGCCCCTATACACATCCACATAATAGCTTTGTCTGCCTTAGTTTTGTGTTCAAGGGATGGATCATGGAGGCCTAGAAATATCTCAGCCATGGTAGTCGGGATGGGGTAACCCAGGATGTCTTTAATGTGTGTCAAGATTTCATCCCAAAAAGGGCGTATTATAGCGCTATCCCACCAAATATGTTGGAAGTCGCCCAGATATACACACCCTCTCCAGCATCTATTGGAGGAGGTTGGGAAGATCCTCCGGAGTTTAGCTGGGTGGAGATACCAGTCCATCATTGTCTTAAGGTGGGCCTCCAGGAGTTCTGTGGAATGATTGAATTTCATGATATCGGACCATTGCGTGTCCGAGATGTTTTGTTGAGCTATTGTATAGGAACAAAATCACCCCTTTCATGGAGTCTACGTTTTGAACAAAGATTTCAAATTTCGTAAGGGGGCTTGTGGCAGCTTCCCATATGTGTGGTGTAAGGGCCCAGTGCTGCAGCTGAATATAGTGGATGTGCTCAAAGATCTCTAGGTCATAGCCCCTTTTGCAATTCTCAAAGCTAAGGGGGTCGAAAATGTGGAAGAGGTGTTCTTCATGAAGAGCTGGTGGGAAGGCCGGGTTAAAATGGAGGGGTGTGTAAGGCTAGGGAAATGTGATCCATTGTTCGCTCCCTGATACGGAGTCCAATACTTTCAAAGTAGTGCATGTGGGTGTGCTAATATATGCATTTTCCGACGGTCCATCTTGGGCCGCTATATGTGGGCCCAAATGGTTCTACCCTGCATATGGAGCAGTCCATATGCAGCTAGTGTTTCTCAGACTCATATTTGGACCACTCCGTCACCAACCGCAATTGAGCTGCTTTGTAAAACAGGCCAAAATCAGGGAGGCCCACTTTGCCCTCCTGTCGCGGTCTGCGTAACATTGAAAAGGAAAAGTGTGCTCGGCTACCCTGCCAGATGATTTGTAGCATCATGGACTTGACTTAGGGGAGGACATTTTTCTGAAGTTCTGTGGGTAAGGCTTGAAAAAGGTAGAGGAGCTAAGGGAGTACAGTCATCTTAATTGCATGTATGTGCCCGAGCCAGGATATAAAAAATGGCTTCCATCTCGTAAGGTCCTTTTGTAAGCGGCAGAGAGTGGAGGGCAAGTTAGCTCTGTAAAGCCCTTTTACTAGTAGAATGAGGTGTATCCCTAGATATTGGAGCGAGCCGATGGTCCATTAGAGCGATTTAACCCTAAACCCTGCTACTTCCTCGAATTGCACAAGCTTGGTTTGGAGCTGAGGAAGGGAGTGTTATGGGTCGGCAAGGGACAGAAGCACATCATAGGCAAATAGGGATATTTTATCGGTATCGTCTCTCAAAGGAAGTCTCTGGATTCGTCCTTACAGCCATCGGGAGCAGTTCAATGCTGAGCGTAAATAAGAGGGGTGAGACTGGGCATCCCTATCGAGTGCCTCTTGAATGGAGGAAGGGAGGGGACCCCAACCCATTTACCTGCACCCTAGAGCACGGTTGGACGTAATTGGCCTGAATCATATAGATGAATCTGGGTGTGAATCCGAATTGTTTGAGTGTATTAAAAAGAAAGACCAATCCACCCTGTCAAAGGCCTTCTCTGCGTCCAGTCCGACAAGTACAGCAGGGATATCCCATTTAGTGGCCTTCTCGATCAGATGTATGATTCGCCGCGTGTTGTTGTGAGTCTGTCGGCCCTTGATAAATCCTGATTGGTCAACGTTTAGTCGGGTCGCTAAAATGGCAGAGTAGAGTTTTGCGTCTAAATTGAGGTGGCGGTAGGAGGAGCACAGTTGTGGGTCTTTTACCTGTTTGGGGATAACCGTGACCATAGCTTCAGCCATGGAGCGGGTGATCTCTCTGTCCTCCGCCATAGTGTTGAAAAGCCACGTTAAGTGTGGAATGAGATCTGGGGCAAAGACTTTAGAGAATTGGGAGGTGAACCCGTCGGGTCCCAGGGCTTTGTGTGGTTTAAGTGATTTTATGGCAGTACCCAATTGTTCTGGGGAGATTGGAGCTGTGAGTTTTCCAATCCTGGGACACCTGGGGAAACTGTGGTGTCCGGAGGTAGTTAAGGTGCAAGTCCATGTCCCACTGCTCCCCAGTATAAAGGGACCTATAAAAGGAACCAAAGATATTGATTTTGTCTTCATCCTTATGAATCAGTTCTCCATCCTCCTTTCGTATGCCTCCTATATACTCCCTTTCTGGTTTCTCCTTTAGTTGTCAAGCGAGGTGTTTGCCTACATTGTTCCCTTGTGAGTATGAGAGATTGTCTTGGAAGATGGTGCACGTGTGGTCCTGGAAGAAGACAGTTCCCTTTTTCTTGGCCGCCAGCAGGACCACCTCCTTCACTTTGTCGGAGTGAAATTTGGCGACCACACTCGCGGCCGCTTCCGCTCCCCAGTCGCCAGGTTCCCAACTAGGTGAGCTGCCCCTTCTTCCAGGTCCCGGATGTGTAGATTGTCACATCGCGCTCTGTTTTCAAGATACTCTGCCTTTAGTTGAGTTTGGTGTAACTGGTCTTGGAGGGCGCCTACATCATCTAGCAAGACGGCTGTGTGTTTGTCTATTTACTGGGTTTGTGCCTCCAGATTCACTACCCTTGTGACCACTGACTCCACATCTTGTTGAAGGGAGGCTAGTCGACCTGTGAGGTCAGATTTCAGTTGGTCGATCAAGGCCTTGAGATCTTGAGATCTTGAGCCAGGTCATTCCGGAGTTCCATCCTGACTCTTATACACCCATTCATTCGTCAATACACTTTGGCATATATATATATATTTTATAGAAACACACATTAACTGGATGATGTCATCAGTGATGTCATTTGAGATGTCATCAGTGATTTTATCAGTGATGTCACTGACCATGTCGTGAATTATGTAATATGTGACGTCATTAGCAGTTCATTGTGGGGGCACGAGTTATAGTTAGCTCAACTAACTATAACAGCGGAATTCCTATTGTTTTGTATGAGTGAAATGTCCAAATAACTATAACGTCCCTGAAACCTATGTTTTTTTTTGGTGCATTTCTAAAGTTTGTTTTTTAAATGCTAATTCCTAACTATAACATCTGTAAAACCTTTTTTTTGATCAGTGAATTTAAAAGGTTTTTTAAATGCTCATTTCTAACTATAAGGTTCCTGAAAAATATGTTTTTTTCAGTGAATTTCAAAGGTTTTTTAAATGCTAGTTTCTAATTATTATGTTCATTAAACCTACCTTTTTTTCTGTGTTTTTTTTTTAATTCACAAACTTTTTATTGGTGGTTTAAGCAGTGATCAGCCTTGTAATACAAGCATAAGTATAAATTATAAAAAATACATAAAGAACATAAAGAAAAATATACATAATGGTGTGCATAAGTAAAACATATAAAAATGTGTACAAGAACATTGCATCATTATCATGAGATGGAAAACATATCTGTAGGTAAATACATGTTAACAACAGTATTACGTTATGAAATATTGTAGGCAGTGGGACATAGCAGTTACGCATTATGGACTATGTATGGGGACTATGCAAGTAGACACACGATAGATGTGGTGAACCTCTCAACATATGATCATGGCGGTTTGTGTAGGTCAAAGTAGTCGTCCAGGGAGGACCAGATTTTTCTATGTGGGGGCACCAAGGGGTAGATGTGAGGGCTATGTTATCGGCCCCTCTGAGGTTGGAGATCCAGTTAAGCCAATGGGGGAAAGAGGCCTTACTCGTGTCCTTCCAATTATTCAGTATAATCTTAACCGCCGCTGTCAATAAAAGGTCAAGTAGGGCTTTGTCATTATCATTGAGCATGTCGGCTTTGGTGAATCCCAGCACAAGGGTGGAGAATTCTCTTGGAAGAGAGATATGCAGGACTTCGGTAATGAGATTAAAGATTCTGTCCCAGTAGTTTGTGACACAGGGGCATTTGAATATTAAGTGTTCGAGGTCACCACTTTCCTTTAGACAATTCCAGCAGGTATCATCATCTCTAATGTTGTGTAGGAAGAGCCTCTTGGGTGTCCAGAAGGTTTTGTGGAGTAGCCAGAATTTAGTTTGGGAGAGAGTAGGGCTGATTTTGTGACGTGTGGTTGGCTCCCAAGTCCTGGCCCACTCCAATTCCGAAGTTGGTGTGGAAGAGTAGGATTCCCAGAATAGCCTTAGAGAGTTAGTTAAGGCGGCTTGTTGTGGACGGATTAGTTTGTATATCCTCGATACTTGATGGCCAAATTTATTAAGTTTAGTTAGGAAGCCAGGGAGGGAGGGGTGAAATTCCCAAGGTTCGCTTTTGTTATTGCTACTTTGACATGTAAGAAGTTATAGAACTCTATGTGTTGGAGCTGATATCTCTTTTGAAGCTCGTCAAAGGAGAGCGGTGTCAAGTCGGTAAAGAGTTGGTGGGGGAAGAATATTCCTTTTGCTATCCACTGGGCGTTGTGCAACGGTTTTCCTTTATATGTCAAGGTGTTGTTTTGCCAAAGTGATTTCTATTTTGATCTGAAGTAGGGCAGTCTTTGTGTTCTTAAAGATGGGGCCTGAACCAAGGGAGGGGTGAAGCTTGATGGTGAGAAGAGAGGAGGGGTCAAGGCCTTGGAGCAGGGATTTTTCCACTGTCAGCCATACCAAGATGTAGTCCAATTGTGGTGTTAGCCAATATGATCCCTGTTTGGCCAGAAAGGCGGTTTGATATAACTTAAAATTCGCCAAGTTAACCCCCCCCCAGGTTTTTATCTAGACTTAGCTTTTTCAGGCTAATTCTGGCCTTTTTACCTTGCCATAGGAAGGAAGAAATCAAGCCGTATAGCTTGTGGTGGAAATCTTTAGAGAGGATAAGGGGTAGCATTGTACTGAGGTAGTTGACTAAGGGGGATATCATAATTTTTATGGTCTCTACTCGACCCCATCATGTAATAAAACGGGGGGACCAACCGTCAAGAAGTTGTTTGATTTTGGCAAGGGTAGTGGTTTCGTTGTGGCGGAGCGTGCCCAGTAGGGTGTCAGTAAATTCTTTCCCCAAGTATTTGATAACATCCATTTGCCATGCCAGACCGGAGTCGCCTCGGACTTCACTGGTGGTGTGTAGATTTAGGGGCTTGACTTCGGATTTGTCCTTATTTAATTTATAGCCTGATAGGGCTGAATATTTACCAATTGAGGACATGAGACATGCAATAGATTTCCCAGGGTCTTCCGTTGCAATTAAGATGTCGTCAGCATAAGCTGCTAATTTTACCTGGGTATCTCTGAATGATACGCCCGCTATGTCCTCATTGCGTTTGCTGTCAGTCATGAGGGGTTCGAGGGCCAGGAGGAACAGTGCCGGGGAGAGCGGGCAGCCCTGCCTGGTTCCCTGGTAAAGTCGGAATGGGTTGGAGCGGGTGCCATTGATTGCTATTCTAGCGGAGGGTGAGGAGTATAGGGCCATCACCATTCTAATAAAGGAGTGGCCTAGGTTGAATGAGTGCATGCATTGTTGCAGAAAAGTAAGGAAATCAAAAAAAGGGAGAGAAGAGGTGGTGCTGGGTGGCACCGAGGTGGGCACGTCCTCCTCTTGTGAAAGTACTATTAATCAAAAAGGTCCAACTCGAAGAGGATCTGTGTATATCCAGTTGTTAATGGAATACACACAGTGTGTTAAAATACCCCTCACACACCAAAAGGGCCGTTGGTGTCATGCTTCATCATTGGGGTCTTCCCGCCCGGCTGCCGGACGGGGCAGTGCTGCGACAAGCGACTACGCTGGAGCACCTTTTAAATGTGGGTGCTATGTGAGTGAGTTGGAGTGAGTGTCAGTAGGGTCAGGGGTGAAGTAATAAAGTGATGTTAAAAGATACCTGGCCTAGTGGTAGAAAAAACTATTTAATAAACACTGGCTGGTATCAATAAAAAATGTGGTGTCGGAAAGATTAAGCGGGTTAATGGGCTTACTTTTCTGTGCGGGTCAACATGTTTCGGGGCGCCATGCCCCTTCGTTAGGACCGGGGTCAGATCCCCCTGTCACTCACTCATGTATATCCACAATAAAAAGTGTATGTACAAAGGAGTCTAGTGGTGATTCTATTATATCAATGTGTATAGATATACATTTTATAGTTATACACTTCCCTTGCTAATGCTAAGATACTGATGTAGTATGCCTGAAAGACAGGAGCACGGGGTTATTAATGCGTGGATCCCACAGCGCTATTTACTAAATTACCAGTGAAAAAAGAAAACAACTATACAACCATAATCTGGTGCTAATAATCTGTGAAAAGCTTCACTTAGTGAGACACACATTCAGTAAAACACACACATTTGTCATTGATATGGTACAACAGGTTTAGTCAGAAAGGGTATGTACTCATCCTTAAAATACATACTTGGGTAGGTGAGGAACAATGCCACATGAGCCAACACTGGACAGGAGGGTATATGGGGTTCTAGCTGTAGGTAAGATAGAAAAAAGAAGAAGGGAAACAAATGGTTTCCTATCCCTGTGGTTTGGTGGCAGGTAACTACAGAGACAAACCTGGTTAAAAACCAAATGTGCCACCAATCTTATGTCTACCCCTTGCGGCTATGCCGTACTTACTAAACCCCCTGCCTCGTTGTGCTTCCTCCTCCGTCCGTGGCTTCCGTGATTGTGAGGATGGGAGGTAGGGCGGGTGTTATATGTACTAGAGTTAATTGAAAAAAAGTTTGCTTAATTGAATAATGGCTATCGACTCCGAACAGGTGTGCCTGTGGGAGAGTCCTGAAGTAAGGTTACTATGGTGGCCATTGTTGGCTAGTCACAGGTGTCCCAAATGGTGGTAAAAGGACTGGTTTTGGAATAGTAATAGCCCCTGTAACTGGCTGCTTTTAATTCCGTTTGCCAGAAATTAATCAAAGAGAAACGGGAGTTGAAACGATAATTTTCGTAGTTCAGCCGGTATGCGGCTTGAACTGCGCATGCGCGCGAAAGTGTGCTCAATTCGCACATGCGCGGCAGCTGAAACCATCATTTACGTAGTTCAGCCGGTATGCGGCTTGAACTGCGCATGCGCGGGATAGTGTGCTCAATTCGCGCATGCGCGGGGAGTGGAATCTACGCGCATGCGCAAGAAGCGCTGCGCGAGTGAAAGCAGACAGTGGGTGCAACGAACATATAATAGTGTTGTTGCTTGATATTATATTGGGGGACCCAGTTAGAAATGGTTCGAGTTACAAATGGTTAGATTACCAAAGGATACCAGCAAGGTCCATATAAATGGTGGCAACAGTAGTCATTTCAAGTGTAGTAACACTGTGTGGGCAGGGTCATAGTGCTGTTAGGAACAGTTTATGGAAAGGCATAAACAGTGTTGACTGCTGAGGTTGATCATTGCTGATGGCGATTTCATGAACGGGTACTAGGAATGATCAGGAGTTCAGTTGTGACCAGGGTATGTCCTCATTAAGGCCGGTCTGGTGTGTACCCAGCCGGTACACCCAGCGTTGTTCCTTCGATAGAAGGTCCTTGTCACTCTTGAAGGCCTCAATGACCGTCCATTTAAGATCATGGGTGCTATGTCCCTCAGTCACAAAAAGGTCGCCATTTTGGTGGTGGTTTTTTTGCAGCGTACATTGCTGCGGTGTTCCCCCATGCGGATTTTCACAGGTCTACTAGTCATTCCTATATATTATTTTTTACAGGGGCAGGTGATTAAGTAAACTATGTTGCGACTATTGCAATTGGTGAAAGAGCGTTGGTCCCATGTAGTCTGATTCGAGAATGTGATGGTGTGGCTTTTTTGCCTGTATTGACAGGACACGCATGAGCCACATGGGTGGTGGCCTCCTACTGTTGTGAGTCTAGAGGGAACATTGGGCTCTATGTTCCTAGGTCTTGTGTGTACCAACATATCCTTGAGATTTTTGCCTCTCTTATGTGAAAACATGGGTTTAGGGAAGTCAAGTTTGCCACTGTTGAGCATTCTCCAATGTTTATTCACTATTTTGGTGATGCGGTTCGAGTTTGTGTTGTATGTTGTTACACAAATGGGTCTTGGATCGGGCTCTTTGTTACATGTTTCTTCCAGTAAGGCCTCTCTGTTGTTGTTGCGGGCTCTTTTTTGTCCTTTCTTAACTATTGCTTTCGGGTAGTTTCTATCCAGTAGTTTACATTCCAAATCGGCCGCCTGGGTAAATTCTCGCGTAGGTGTCGCGGGTGAAAGCTGTCATAAAGTAACAGGCTATTCTTAGCCGTGGGTTTGAAATGTGTGCTTGTTTCTAGTCTGCCATCAATGGGGTAGATATTCAGATCCAGAAACACAAGGTTCTCTTTGGAAACGGTGTGGGTAAATTTTAGGAACTGATCTTGTTGGTTTAGCCATGTCATGAACAGGTTAACAGAGGCCTGGTCGCCCCTCAAGATCACCAGCACATCGTCGATGTACCTTTTCCACGTTACCACGTGGTTTCTATAGGGATTCAGGTCGCTGAGGATCTTGGACGTTTCAAGATGGTGTACGTATAGACCGGCCAGACTAGGGGCGCATGTGCTCCCCATGCTCGTGCCGTGCTTTTGCAAATAGTAAGTGTCTTCATACTGAAAATAGTTTTTCTTCAGTGATAAAGAGATACACTCAAGTACCACCTGCCTTGGTGTGTGATATTTCCAGGGTGTAGAGAAGAGAACTTCCTCTATTATCTCCAAAGTTTCTTGGTGGGGCAAGCTCGTGTAGAGACTCTCCACGTCTAAACCTATAAGGAGGTCTTGTTCTGGATCGAACTGTATCTCTTTGACCAACTGTAGGACAGCTTTCGTGTCTCTTAGATACGTGTCGGTCGATTGCACGATGGGTCTGAGGAATGCGTCAGCAAATTTTGACAAGGGCTCCAGGATTGATTCTATACCTGAGACTATAGGGCACCCCGGTGGATAGGGGGCTTCCTTATGAATCTTTATTATAGTGTAAAAATAGGGTGTTTTGGGATTGTCTTGAATCAAAAATTCACTCTCTTTTTTGGAGAGCCAATCATGTGCTATGGCTTCCTCGATCTTTATCAGAATACAAATCCTGACTTCTTCTGTTGGGTCATCTCTAAGTATTTGGTAATTACGCCTGTATTCCAACAACTTGCTACATTCCCTATTGTAGTTTGCATAGGTCTGTATGACTGTCGCCCCGCCTTTATCGGCCGGCTTAATCACAATGTCTTGGTTGTTAGCCAGCTCATGTAGAGCAACTCTCTCCAATCTGGAGATGTTCTGGAAAGTAGTACCTGTATCTGTGGGCAGTTTCTCTAGATCTCCCATGACCGCTTTCTCAAACACCAGAAGTTCTACTGGTAATGTGGAGTCTAATGGGGTGAAGGTAGATTTTCTCTTTAGTCCTGTGTCAGATTGGTCAGTTGTTTCTTTCTCAGAGATCTGAAAGAATGCTCGTAGCTTCAATTTCCGCATGAACTCATTCATTTCTTGACAGATTTTAAATTTGTCCATTTTATTGGTCGGGACAAAACCTAGCCCATTTGACAGAACACTCTCTTGGGCTTCTGTTAATTGCAATTCAGATAGGTTCACCACTAGGTTTCCCGACTGGTTGATGCTGTTGGCTCCGGGTTGACACCCCTGAGGGTAACGCTGGTTGTTGGTTCCAGTGTACTTGTGAGCCTTTTTGATTCCGATTTCTTCCCCTTCGGGGGCCATGGCGCTGGCCTAAAAAAGGCGGTTGCCCATAGTAGTTGTATGCGGTTGCCTGTTGGTTCCAAGGATCGAACTGATTGCCCATGTAGGGTGGCATTGGAGGATATTGCATGTAGCCAGGTGGCCCTTGGTAGGGTGCCCAACCTCTCCCGCCTTGTGGATATGGTCTTCTGTGGGATGGTGCCCCCCCTCCGGCCCCCTGATTACTGTTCCTACTGGAACCCAAACTGTTGGAGCTTGTGTCTGAGTAATACGTGTCCTGATCGCTATTGTGATTTTTGGATACATAGTCTTTTTTAATATAGGGATAGACGCGTTCTTGTGTAAACCCCTCTGTATCTTTTTTGTGTTTCTTGTATTTACTTGTCTTCAGGGTTAATTCAAAGTCTGTCATCTCCTGGTTGATTTCCTCTAGTCTCTTCTTCAGGGCGGTTGGGGATATGTAACTCTTAATTTTCACCTCGAGTTTTGATATCTCTATCTTAAGTTCTTGTGTAAGTTTCGTGGCGGTTTTTACAATAAGGACTAGCCAGTCCCTGGTGCACCTCCAGCTTATCAGAGACCAGTCTTTTTTGAATTCTAAATCGTGTGTGAAAATAAAGGGTTCGTTCTTAACTATTAGGCCGAGAGGGGCAGTTTTAGTTTTGAGGTATTCTGACATCATTAGGCCATGCAAAGCTGTCTTTATCTGTGTTCTCCTGAGAACAGCTAATTCATCCCAATCACCATCGTTAGTGTTAGGTTCGAAATTGCTCAGCCCTTCAAACGGGCGGAGGGTAGCTAGGGTCCTATCAACTTCTTCGTCATCGAAAGTGAGGCCTCCTGCATCTTCCATGATGGAAAACTAACCTGTTGTGTGGGTAGTGACTATGTGTGTGTAGTAACTGTGATGTGCGTGAAAGAAAGGATGCAAATGACACACAGGAACAAACCAATCGCTAGTCCTGTGTTGGTCCAGAAATACTGGTTCTCAATTGGACATTGAGAAAGGAAAACTCCCACAGCTGCGCGCTGTCAAAAGAGTAAGGAAATCAAAAAAAGGGAGAGAAGAGATGGTGCTGGGTGGCACCGAGGTGGGCACGTCCTCCTCTTGTGAAAGTACTATTAATCAAAAAGGTCCACCTCGAAGAGGATCTGTGTATATCCAGTTGTTAATGGAATACACACAGTGTGTTAAAATACCCCTCACACACCAAAAGGTCCCTTGGTGTCATGCTTCATCATTGGGGTTGTTAGAAGCGGCTGTCTCTAGTTGGCAGAGGTATACACTTCTGACAAATAGGGACACACCTTTTCTAGTCAGGGCAAGGGGATCACACACTTAGATAACCCCTGCTCACCCCCTTGGTAGCTTTGCAAAGCAGACAGGCTTATCTCAGAGGCAGTGCGTTAAGCATTTATGACCACATACAGTAATAAAGTGAATACACTACAAATGGACACGACTCAGTAGTATTATAAAAATAAGAATGTTTATATAAGGCTTTGCACAAGACCAAATAACAACAAAAATATACCACAATCTTAATAAATACTCTTGGAAGGAAAAATAATAGTTCAAGCGTAGTTTCTCCTTAGCACACAGTCTTTAGTATCAAAAGCAACTCTTCTTCTTTAAAACACAGTTTGTGGCAACAAGGTAACCCACACGGGAGTCACACGACGTCGAGGCAAAGTTAATCCAAAGGTTAGGCGTCGACCGCGAGGAGCGCTACGTCGAGCCCGGAGTCGCACAGACCCCCACAACACAGTACCTTGGAAAAGTGAAGCACTCGGTGATCAGCGGCGTCGAGATGTCCGGCGGCGCGTCTTCGGCGTCGATCGGGCCTCGGAGTCGGGGTGATCTGCAGCGGCGTCGACCGAAGTCAGGCAGGAGCAGCACTCACGAGATGAAGCAGGATACGGCGTCGTCGTCGATGTCGATGTTGCAAGAGTGAGCAGTGCTCACGGCGTCGAGAGGGCTCAATGTCGATGCGATCAGCAGCGGCGTCGACACAGGGTCACTTGGAGCTGGAGCCGAACTCGCTACTCACTGGCGTCGCTACTGGCGTCGATCGGACCCGGCGGCCGGCGTTGAAGGTGCGGGACACTGGAGCCGTTACTCACGATGTCGAGCTGGATTCGGCGGCGTCCGTCGGCGTCGAGATTGCTGGATTCTTCAGAGGTGCTGGATTTCAGGTTCCAGCAACAAGCACTTTTAGCAAATAGATGAAGTCCTTTGGCCCTGTGACTTCAACAGGAGGCTGGCACTTCTTCCAGCCCTTGGAGATTTTCTTAGCAAGCTTGAGAGTACACACTCAGTTCCTCTCTCCTGGTTCCTTGGCAAAAATAAAGAAGCAACTGCAGGATTCCCCCAACAAACAGCACTCTGGCAGAAGGGGTAGGCAGTCCTTGGATCAGCAGGCTTCTTGTCCTTGGTTCAGGTTTCCTTGTCAGAAGTGATCTAAATTCTTGGTTCAGGGGTCCTTCTCTTATACCACTTTTTGGCTTTGATCCCTTTGTCCATGCAGGGGAATTTCCCCCCATCTTGGGTTTGTTGTGGGTGTTGCCAGGCCGAAGCACCTGGCCTATTCACTGTGCAGGGCAGAGTCTTCAGCCGCCCAGCAGGAGCGGAGCCAGCATTGTCACTGGCAGGGGCAGGGCCATCAGTTGCCCGGCAGGAGGTGGGCCAGGAAAGTCCCAGGCAGGCACAGAGTCATCAGTCGCCTGGCAGGGGGGCGGAGCCATCATTGTATCAGGCAGGGCAGGCTATCAGGAGCTACTCTTCCCCTACTCTCAATGCAAATGCCCCACTCACCCCACACTGACTCATTCAGACCTCTGGAGCCACCCAGCTCCTGTCACACGCACACCAGAACCAGCAGAGACCGGTAGACAGTTAGACAAGAAAATAGCTACTTTCTAAAAGTGCTATTTTCAAACACAGAGTCCAAAAACCATCCACACAAACGGATGCGTTATTAAACCCTGAGTTCAGGGATAACAAACTCGACATTGCACCATGCTCCCCGAGCCCGCTAGGATTATAGCATTAATAATCCTGGCAGCCCATTCTAACTGATGGAGAGCAGGTTACCTTACACTAGTGAAAAACGAATATGGCTGTAATTCACTATTAGGACATGCCAACCTTGTCAGGCTTGTCCTACCTTATGCTTACAATGCACCCTGCCCGTGGGCCTACCATAGGGGTGACTAACATGAAGTTAAGGGAAGGTTTAGGGACTGGCAAGTAGGTGTACTTGCGCAGTCCTCGTGGCAGTCAGACTGCACGTGGTCTAGCAATGGCAGACCTGTAGACATACTTTTACTAGGCCGCTTCTGTGGGTGGCACAACAGGTGCTGCAAGCCCACTAGCAGCATTTGTATTTACAAGCCCTGGCACTCCTGGTGCTCTCTACTAGGGACTAATAGTAAACCAAATAAGCCAAACATGGAAGTCAATCAATACAGCAATTTCACATAGGGAGCACTTGCACTGTGGCACTGATCAGCAGTGGCACGGTGCCCAAAGCAATATACCAGCAAAACATCGTAAACAGAGGAGGCAAACAGAAAAAATGGAGGAGAGACTCATGCCAATGATGCCAGGTCAAACACGTGTCCCCTCCAGCTGAAATGTGGGGAGAACTACCCTTACCCTAGGGAGTCCTCATCACTAAGGCGGAAAAATCTGGACAGACCATCAGCATTGGCGTGATCTGTGCCAGGGCGGTGTTCCACCGTGAAGTCCATCCCCTGTAGGGAAATGGACCACCTCAACAGCTTTGGGTTCTCACCCCTCATCTGCATCAACCATCTGAGGGGCCTGTGGTCTGTCTGAACACGGAAGTGAGTCCCAAACAGGTAGGGTCTTAGCTTCTTCAGCGCCCAGACCACAGCAAATGCTTCTCTCTCTATCGCACTCCACCTCTGTTCCCTGGGAAGTAACCTCCTACTGATGAAGGCTACAGGTAAGTCTCGGCCCTTTTCATTCACCTGAGCTAGAACAGCCCCCACGCCATGCTCTGAAGCGTCCGTCTGGACAACAAATTCTTTAGAAAAGTCGGGTGCCTGGAGTATGGGTGCTGTGCACATTGCAGTTTTCAGGGTGTCAAAGGCCGTCTGACAGGCGTCAGTCCAGATCACAAGTCGTGGCTGCTTCCTGGAAGTCAGTGAAGTCAAGGGGTGCACAATGTTACCGTAATCCTTGACGAACCTCCTGTAATAACCCGTGAGACCCAAGAAGGCTCTCACCTGAGTCTGGGTTTTGGGCGGTGCCCATGCCAGGATGGTATCAATCTTGGGTTGCAGGGGGGCCACCTTGCCGCTCCCTACTTGGTGCCCCAAGTACACCACTGAACCCTGCCCAATCTGGCACTTACTGGCTTTGATTGTGAGGCCTGCTCTGCGCAGGGCCAACAACACTTCCTGGAGGTGGTGCAAGTGTTCCTCCCAGCTGGCGCTGAACACTGCGATGTCGTCCAGGTAGGCGGCACTGAAATCCTCCAGTCCAGCCAAGACCTGGTTGACCAACCTCTGGAAGGTGGCAGGGGCATTCTTCATCCCAAAGGGCATAACCCGGAATTGGTAGTGCCCATCTGGTGTGGAGAATGCTGACCTCTCTTTTGCCCCATCAGTCAAGGCGATCTGCCAGTACCCAGACGTTAGATTAAACGTACTGAGGTACCGGGCAGCCCCTAACCGATCTATGAGCTCATCAGCTCTGGGGATGGGGTGCGCGTCAGTCTTGGTGACTGAATTGAGTCCTCGGTAATCCACACAGAACCAAAGTTCCGGTGAAGCACCAGGCGCTGCAGCCTTTGGGACCAAGACCACTGGGCTGGCCCAAGGACTGCTAGAGGACTCAACCACCCCTAAGGCAAACATTTTGGAGACCTCCTCCTTGATGTATGCTCTGACCTTGTCAGTCACTTTGTAAGCCTTGTGCTTCACAGGAGTGCTGTCCCCGGTGTCCACATCATGGACACACCACTGCGTGACACCAGGAATCAAGGAGAACAGATCAGGGAATTCTCACAACAGTTGGCGACAATCCTGCTGCTGCTCAGGGGTCAGTGTGTCAGAGAGGACAACACCATCCACTGACCCATCTTGCTCTTTTGCATACAGGAGGTCAGGAAGAGGCTCACTCTCCTCCTCCATTCCAGCATCTGTAGCTAGGAGCATGCCCACTTCGGACCTTTCTAAGTAGGGCTTTAAACGGTTGACATGCAGGACCCGCAAGGGGTTCCTGGGAGACTTCAAGTCCACCATGTAGGTGACATCGCTCTTTTTCTCCACAACCTCAAATGGTCCAGTCGACCTGTCCTTGAGCGCACAAGGTTCCACAGGGGACATGACCCAAACTTTCTGTCCAGGCTGAAGCTCTACCAGAGTGGCCTTCTAGTCGTACCACCGCTTCATCTCCTCCTGGCTGGCCTCCAGATTTGCATGAGCAAGATCTCTGAAGCGCCTGGTCTTGTTCCTAAAGGCCAGCATGTAACTGTATACATCCTGGGGAGGTTTCCTGGGAGATTGCTCCCAGCCTTCTCTGACCAGACTCAAAGGTCCTCTTACCGGGTGTCCATACAAAAGCTCAAAGGGGCTGAACCCTAGAGACTTCTGCGACACCTCACGGTAAGCAAACAACAGGCATGGCAAGAGGACGTCCCATTTACGCCTCATTGGTTCTTCAAGACCCATAATCATGCCTTTAAGGGTACGTTTGAATCTCTCAACCAACCCATTACCTTGAGGGTGGTAAGGAGTGGTGAACTTGTAGGTTACCCCACACTCCTTCCACAGAGACTTCATATAGTTGGAAATGAAGTTGGTGCCCCGGTCTGACACCACCTCTCTGGGGAACCCCATTCGGGAGAAAACACCCATCAGTGCCCGTCCCACCACGGGGGCCGTCACTGTTCTGAGAGGGATGGCTTCCGGGTACCGTGTGGCATGGTCCACCAAGACCAGGATGAACCTGTTGCCCAGGGCTGTCTTGGGGTCCAGGGGCCCAACAATGTCAATCCCCACCCGGTCAAAGGGGGTACTGACCACGGGAAAAGGTTGGAGGGGAGCCTTCTGCTTCCGCCCGCTTTTCCCACTTGCCTGGCAAGTTTGACAGGTCTTGCAATGGATATCTGTATCCCTTCTCATCTGAGGCCAATAAAAATGAGTGACAAGCCTGTCATAGGTCTTGTCCTGCCCCAGATGTCCAGCTAACGGAACGTCATGAGCCAAACCCAGTAGGAAGGCTCTGAAACGCTGGGGTACCACCAGCACACGGGCTGACCCAGGCTCAGCAGCCTTAGGCTCGCTATACAGGAGGTCGTTCTCCCAGTAAACAAAATGTGACCCTGACTGATCACCTGAGGTTTGGGCTGAGACCTGCTGCCTCATACCCACAAGAGAAGGGCACACTTTCTGTTCTGCACAGAATTCCTCCCTGGAGGGACCACCATCCTGCTGCCAGTGGGTCAGCTCGGGTAGGTCTCCCAGTTCAGCAACTTGTTCACCTGTGGGTTCCAGGGCATACCCCTCAAGGTTTGCCTCCTCCTGGACCACGGGAACTATGGGGGACGGTTTCCCGCGCCCCCTGCCTCTTCTCTTCACAGCTGGGTCCTGGGCCATACTTTCAGGCTCCAGAACACCATCAACACCCTTACTTGCTGTCATCGATCGAGTGGTTGCACACACCCACTCTGGCACACCCAACATTTTCAAATGTGTCTCCCTCTCCACCTTAGCCCAAGGGGAGTCTTCTAAATCATTGCCCAGGAGACAATCAACAGGCATGGCGGGCCTTACAGCAACTTGAAGAGTACCTGAAACTCCCCCCCATTCAAAGGAAACTTGAGCTACCTCACACTCTCTCTGGGAGTTGTCAGCAGCTATCACAGGGGAACAACCTGCTCTCTGGACACCAAGTGACACTTGACAGCTGTCACACTCGCTCCGGTGTCTCTGAGAGCTTCCACTCTATGGCCATTAATGGTCACCCACTGCCTATATTTCTTAGTGTTACTAGGCAGCGGGGGTGGAGGGACCAATTCCATGTCTCCTAGAGAGACCAGGGACATCTCTGCGGGACCCTCCCCACCATGGGCAACCATCTCCTCCCCTCCCAGGGCTACACTCGCCAACTGACGGGGGGCGGCACGGGGTGGTGCACTAGAGTTCTTCATGGGACACTGGGGATCATAAAACCGGTGTCCCACCTGCTTACAAGCGAAGCAGGACATTGGGCCCCTACGAACAGGTTTACCTGTCGGGGCCTCTGATTTCTTCTCTGGGGGAGGCTGGGAACCCTTCCCTTGGTTCCCTTGGGGATTACTTTGGGGCCCTTTCTAGAACTCCCTCTGTTTACCCTTGTCCCCCCCACTCTTCTGCTGGGGACCCTGCCCACCTTTGGCTGAGTCTCCCACTGGACCCTTGTGGACCCTGGTACTGACCCAGCGGTCCGCCTCCTCAGCAAGTTTTCTAGGGTTAGATATCTTGCTATCAATAAGGTGCTGGCGCAGCTCTGGAAAACAGTTATTAGACAAGTGCTCCCAAGCAAACAAATCATAAAGAGCATCATAACTTTCCACTTTGCTGCCCTTTACCCAACCATCCAAGACTCTGCTTAAAAATGACACATATTCAACCCACGTAGTACCAGGCAACTTCTTACATTCTCTAAAGGCCTGTCTGTACTTTTCTGGATTTAGGCTCCAGTCTCTCTGGAGGCGTGGGTTCGAATCCCACCGCTGCCACCAATGTTAGAAGCGGCTGTCTCTAGTTGGCAGAGGTATACACTTCTGACAAATAGGGACACACCTTTTTTAGTCAGGGCAAGGGGATCACACACTTAGATAACCCCTGCTCACCCCCTTGGTAGCTTGCCAAAGCAGACAGGCTTATCTCAGAGGCAGTGCGTTAAGCATTTATGACCACATACAGTAATAAAGTGAATACACTACAAATGGACACGACACAGTAGTATTATAAAAATAAGAATGTTTATATAAGGCTTAGCACAAGAACAAATAACGACAAAAATATACCACAATCTTAATAAATACTCTTGGAAGGAAAAATAATAGTTCAAGCGTAGTTTCTTCTTAGCACACAGTCTTTAGTATCAAAAGCAACTCTTCTTCTTTAAAACACAGTTCTTGGCAACAAGGTAACCCACACGGGAGTCACATGACGTCGAGGCAAAGTGAATCCAAAGGTTCGGCGTCGACCGCGAGGAGCGCTACGTCAAGCCCGGAGTCGCACAGAACCCCACAACACAGTACCTTGGAAAAGTGAAGCACTCGGTGATCAGCGGCGTCGAGATGTCCGGCGTCGCGTCTTCGGCGTCGATCGGGCCTCGGAGTCGGGGCGATCTGCAGCGGCGTCGACCGAAGTCAGGCAGGAGCAGCGCTCACGAGATGAAGCAGGATACGGCGGCGGCGTCGATGTCGATGTTGCAAGAGTGAGCAGCGCTCACGGCGTCGAGAGGGCTCGATGTCGATGCGATCAGCAGCGGCGTCGACACAGGGTCACTTGGAGCTGGAGCCGAACTCGCTACTCACTGGCGTCGCTACTGGCGTCGATCGGGCCCGGCGGCCGGCGTCGAAGGTGCGGGACACTGGAGCCGTTACTCACGATGTCGAGCTGGATTCGTCGGCGTCCGTCGGCGTCGAGATTGCTGGATTCTTCAGAGGTGCTGGATTTCAGGTTCCAGCAACAAGCACTTTTAGCAAATAGATGAAGTCCTTTGGCCCTGTGACTTCAACAGGAGGCTGGCACTTCTTCCAGCCCTTGGAGATTTTCTTAGCAAGCTTGAGAGTACACACTCAGTTCCTCTCTCCTGGTTCCTTGGCAAAAATAAAGAAGCAACTGCAGGATTCCCCCAACAAACAGCACTCTGGCAGAAGGGGTAGGCAGTCCTTGGATCAGCAGGCTTCTTGTCCTTGGTTCAGGTTTCCTTGTCAGAAGTGATCTAAATTCTTGGTTCAGGGGTCCTTCTCTTATACCCCTTTTTGGCTTTGATCCCTTTGTCCATGCAGGGGAATTTCCCCCCATCTTGGGTTTGTTGTGGGTGTTGCCAGGCCGAAGCACCTGGCCTATTCACTGTGCAGGGCAGAGTCTTCAGCCGCCCAGCAGGAGCGGAGCCAGCATTGTCACTGGCAGGGGCAGGGCCATCAGTTGCCCGGCAGGAGGTGGGCCAGGAAAGTCCCAGGCAGGCACAGAGTCATCAGTCGCCTGGCAGGGGGGCGGAGCCATCATTGTATCAGGCAGGGCAGGCTATCAGGAGCTACTCTTCCCCTACTCTCAATGCAAATGCCCCACTCACCCCACACTGACTCATTCAGACCTCTGGAGCCACCCAGCTCCTGTCACACGCACACCAGAACCAGCAGAGACCGGTAGACAGTTAGACAAGAAAATAGCTACTTTCTAAAAGTGCTATTTTCAAACACAGAGTCCAAAAACCATCCACACAAACGGATGCGTTATTAAACCCTGAGTTCAGGGATACCAAACTTGACATTGCACCATGCTCCCCGAGCCCGCTAGGATTATAGCATTAATAATCCTGGCAGCCCATTCTAACTGATGGAGAGCAGGTTACCTTACACTAGTGAAAAACGAATATGGCTGTAATTCACTATTAGGACATGCCAACCTTGTCAGGCTTGTCCTACCTTATGCTTACAATGCACCCTGCCCGTGGGCCTACCATAGGGGTGACTAACATGAAGTTAAGGGAAGGTTTAGGGACTGGCAAGTAGGTGTACTTGCGCAGTCCTCGTGGCAGTCAGACTGCACGTGGTCTAGCAATGGCAGACCTGTAGACATACTTTTACTAGGCCGCTTCTGTGGGTGGCACAACAGGTGCTGCAAGCCCACTAGCAGCATTTGTATTTACAAGCCCTGGCACTCCTGGTGCACTCTACTAGGGACTAATAGTAAACCAAATAAGCCAAACATGGAAGTCAATCAATACAGCAATTTCACATGGGGAGCACTTGCACTGTGGCACTGATCAGCAGTGGCACGGTGCCCAAAGCAATATACCAGCAAAACATCGTAAACAGAGGAGGCAAACAGAAAAAATGGGGGAGAGACTCATGCCAATGATGCCAGGTCTAACAGGGGTCTTCCCGCCCGGCTGCTGGACGGGGCAGTGCTGCGACAAGCGACTACGCTGGAGCACCTTTTAAATGTGGGTGCTATGTGAGTGAGTTGGAGTGAGTGTCAGTAGGGTCAGGGGTGAAGTAATAAAGTGATGTTAAAAGATACCTGGCCTAGTGGTAGAAAAAACAATTTAATAAACACTGGCTGGTATCAATAAAAAATGTGGTGTCGGAAAGATTAAGCGGGTTAATGGGCTTACTTTCCTGTGCGGGTCAACATGTTTCGGGGCACCATGCCCCTTCGTCAGGACCGGGGTCAGATCCCCCTGTCACTCACTCATGTATATCCACAATAAAAAGTGTATGTACAAAGGAGTCTAGTGGTGATTCTATTATATCAATGTGTATAGATATACATTTTATAGTTATACACTGCCCTTGCTAATGCTAAGATACTGATGTAGTATGCCTGAAAGACAAGAGCACGGGGTTATTAATGCGCGGATCCTGTGCAGGTCGACATGTTTTGGGGCGCCATGTGACTAGCCAACAATGGCCACCATAGTAACCTTACTTCAGGACTCTCCCACAGGCACACCTGTTCGGAGTCGATAGCCATTATTCAATTAAGCAAACTTTTTTTCAATTAACTCTAGTATATATAACACCCGCCCTACCTCCCATCCTCACAATCACGGAAGCCACGGACGGAGGAGGAAGCACAATGAGGCAGGGGGTTTAATAAGTACGGCATAGCCGCAAGGGGTAGACATATGATTGGTGGCACATTTGGTTTTTAACCAGGCTTGTCTCTGTAGTTACCTGCCACCAAACCACAGGGATAGGAAACCATTTGTTTCCCTTCTTCTTTTTTCTATCTTACCTACAGCTGGAACCCCATATACCCTCCTGTCCAGTGTTGGCTCATGGGGCATTGTTCCTCACCTACCCAAGTATGTATTTTAAGGATGAGTACGTACCCTTTCTGACTAAACCTGTTGTACCATATCAATGACAAATGTGTGTGTTTTACTGAATGTGTGTCTCACTAAGTGAAGCTTTTCACAGATCCTTAGCACCAGATTATGGTTGTATATTTGTTTTCTTTTTTCACAGGTAATTTAGTAAATAGCGCTGTGGGATCCGCGCATTAATAACCCCGTGCTCTTGTCTTTCATGCATACTACATCAGTATCTTAGCATTAGCAAGGGAAGTGTATAACTATAAAATGTATATCTATACACATTGATATAATAGAATCACCACTAGACTCCTTTGTACATACACTTTTTATTGTGGATATACGTGAGTGAGTGACAGGGGGATCTGATCCCGGTCCTGACGAAGGGGCATGGCGCCCCGAAACATGTTGACCCGCACAGGAAAGTAAGCTCATTAACTCGCTTAATCTTTCCGACACCACATTTTTTATTGATACCAGCCAGTGTTTATTAAATAGTTTTTTCTACCACTAGGCCAGGTATCTTTTAACATCACTTTATTACTTCACCCCTGACCCTACTGACACTCACTCCAACTCACTCACATAGCAACCACATTTAAAAGGTGCTCCAGCGTAGTCGCTTGTCGCAGCACTGCCCCGTCCGGCAGCCGGGCGGGAAGACCCCAATGATGAAGCATGACACCAAGGGCCCTTTTGGTGTGTGAGGGGTATTTTAACACACTGTGTGTATTCCATTAACAACTGGATATACACAGATCCTCTTCGAGGTGGACCTTTTTGATTAATAGTTGTTGCAGAAAAGACCATGAGACCTTCTCAAAAGCCTTTTCAGCGTCAAGAGTTATTGCTACCATCGGGGTGGACGAGTTCTTGGCTTTTTCTAATAGGTGGCACAGAAGTCTAGTGTTGTCGTTCGACATCCGGTGTTTCAGGAAACCTACCTGTGAGGGGCTGATTAATTTGGGGAGTAAGGAGTTTAGTCTATTTGCCAGGATTTTGGCATAAATCTTGCAATCAAGGTTTATCAGAGAAATGGGGCGATAGTTTTTGGTTTGGAGGGGATCTTTCCCCTCTTTGGGGATCACTAGAATGGTGGCTTCACTCATTGAGGGGGATATACTTCCGCTAGTCGCGGTGGAATTGAAGAGTGTTTGAAGAGAGGGGGTGAGTTGTTTGTCAAAGACCTTATAAAAGGCCGCAGAGAACCCATCGGGGCCGGGGGCCTTATTGTTCTTCAGTGTTTTGATGGCCGCTGCGATTTCTGCATTTGTGATGGGGGACCCTAGTTGGGTCTTGTCGTCTTCTGACAGTTTGGGAAGCCGTAGGAACTCTAGGTAGCTGGTGCAGGCTTCTATGTCGAGGGGTTGGTCATTCTTGTAGAGGTCCTCGTAAAAGGATTTGCATGTGTCTAGGATTTTGGACTGGTTATTGTGGGTATTGTTTGTGGAGTCTTTTATGGAGGAAATAGTGGATAGTCTCTGTTTGTGTTTGAGGTAAGAAGCGAGGAGTGTACCTGCTTTGTTCCCCTCACAGAGTTTTAGGGCCTTGAATCTATTGATCCATACTCCAGCTCTTTTACTAGTGATGGTATTGTACTCATATTTCTTTTTGGTTAAGAGGTCAAGAGTTTTGGAGTCGTTAGGGTTGGATTTGTGAGAAGACTCTAGGTTTCCAATCTGTTGTTCCAATTGTTCTAGGTCTTTATTTAATGCCTTGTTAGTTTTGGCTCTGATATTAATGATAACCCCTCTGATCGTGGCTTTGAGCGCGTCCCATAGGGTGTTAGGTGCGGTACCTGGGCTGTCATTCATCAGAATGTATTCCTCAATGGCGTTTGCTATTAGCAGTTTGTTGGTGGGGTCATTTAGGGTTTCCTCATTAAACCGCCACCTTCTAGGGGGGAGGATTGATCGGGAGCCAGCAAGTTTGGTGTGGATACAGGCATGATCGGATATTAATTTAGGGGCTATGTCTGTTTCTTCAATTAGGTGGGTGAAGGAGCTTGAGATTAGTATAAAGTCAATACGCGAGTATGAATTGTGTGGGGCGGAATAAAAGGTGTAATCCCTCCCATCTGGATTTTGGAGGCGCCAAGAGTCTTTTAAGCAGTATCGGTCGCAGAGGCGTAAAAGGGCTTCGTGGGGGCGGAAAGGGTGGAATGCGCATTTGGATTGCCTGTCCAGTATTGGGTCAAGAGGAAGGTTAAAGTCACCCCCTACCACCAGCAGGTCGTCTTGTGGAATATGCTCAATTGAGAGGGATACTGAGTCCCAGAATTCAGGGCCATCTGAGTTGGGCCCATAGATGTTTACTACATGAATAGGGTCGTCATCTCTTTGGAGATGGGTCACTAATAGCCTACCTTCCGTGTCATGTGTGTGTGAGACTACTGACAGGTTGGATTTTTTCACAATCAAAGTAATCACTCCACCTTTTTTGTGTATCGCAGGGGAGCTCAGTATGTGTGAGGTCCAGTGTAAGTTAATAAAGCGTGAGTCCTCCTCCGACAGCTTGGTTTCCTGAAGTAAGAGAATATCGCCTTTTGACTTAGCGAGATATTCAAACACTTTCCGCCTTTTCACCGGGTGGTTGAGCCCTTTGGCGTTCAGGGAGACTATGTTAAGGCTCCCAGTTAATGACTTGGTGTTAGCTATCGGTGTGAATCAGAGTCGTTAAGTAGGGAGCTGGCAGAAAGCGTCTGATGCGCGAGTTATTAAGGTTCGTCTGTACGGTCTGGAAGGTTGGAACAGACATTGTCCCATTATGTTCAGTGTGGTTAACATGTGTAATTCAGTGTAGGATGATGCAGCTGCAAGTAATAGGTGGAAGTTAAGACAACAGTAAATGATGTACCAGCAGAAAACAATCATAAATAAAAAGCAAAACAAAATGCAAGTAAATTCCCTTGAAATTTCTACCTTCTCAACTCCCTGCTCCCCCCCCCAATTTCTCCCATTTTCTCCCCCCTACCCTCCCTCCCCTCCTCCCCCCAAATACGTACGTAGGGAGTACGACGGCAGTACCTTTGCTAGGTAGAACAGGAGTAACAGATAACAAATCAACAGTCCCAGTGATGGAAACAGTTGGGCAAGATTAAGTCTCGCTGTAAGAGTAGAAGCAAGAAGTAACAAATCAACAGACCCAGTGTCAAACTCGGCTGGGTAAGGTTAAGATTGAGTCTAGTCATAGGAGCATATTGACTCTAAATGAGATTTGAGTAAAGCGGTAAGTATTAAACTATCGATCTAGATAGGCAGAGGCCTGGGGAGCTTGCGATAGACGCACTGTGTAAAACAACAAATATAGAAATGTAATCCACATCAGTACATTAGAGTAAGGTAAGGCTCTAAACCAAATCTCAATCTCATCTCTTAGATCACTGATGCGGTCCAGTCGGGCCCAGTGTATGAACTCACGATACAGGAGATCGCCTAGGAGGATCGATGGTGCTAGTTGTCAAAGGCATCAGGTTCAGGAGAGAGTTCCTTCAGGTCGGGCATATCTCGAGCATCCGATCATTAATCAACAAGCAAGTTGGTTCAAGGTATCAGGGGTCTGTATGGATACCGTCGCGAGCTGTGTGAGTTTTCGTTTTTCTCTTGTTGGAGGATCCACTTGACTGGTCCATTTCCTGTGCAGGGCAGTCTTCGAGGTGGCACGCCAGATCTTTCGGGTCTGTGTAGAATCGAGGGCGGCCGTTTACCATGATCTTGAATCTGGAGGGACCTGCGAAGGAGAAGGTAATGTTTTTTGATCTGAGTTTGTCACGGAGTTCGAGAAAACCTTTACGCACTTCCACCGTGTCCTTGGAAAAGTCCTGCGTGAATATGATTCGTTGACCTTCCCATAATATTGAGTGGTTCTTCCTTGCGAGTTGGAGGATCATCTCGATGTGTTGGAATCTGAGCGGTTTGCATATCAACGGTCGGGAACATTTTGTTTGCTTGTTAGTGAAGGTGGGAATCCTGTGCGCTCTATCAAACTTGAGGCCGTGAGGAAATTCGATCTTGGTGATCATAGGAATCCATGATTCTAGAAAGCTACGCATGACTTCGCGTCTTTTTCTGAGTTTTCCGGTACGCCAAAAATTCTAATGTTCCCCCTTCTGTTTTGATCCTCCAACTCAGCATTATAACGTCTAAGGGCATCCGTGCTGTTCTCTAGGCGCTGTATCTTTTTCGCCGAATGTCGTGATAGGTCTTCTACATCGCTGATGCGTTGTTCGGCTTCCCCCAAGCCTTTATTTAGTGCACTCATGTCCGCTCTAATTGCTGTTAGTTCGAGTTGCATAGAGTCTGTGTTAGCCTTGGTGGACTTTGATAGATCGTGGAGATCTGCCAATTTCTTAAGAATCATCTCCATGGTGGCCGCCATGTCTGTTCTGTTCTTAATGGGAGAGTCCGAGATCGCCGGGTCAGATCTCACCTTTTTGTTATTAATTCTACCTTCCCTTTCCGCCATTGTAGCAGGACGTAATGGTGGAGGATATTATATGGACGAGGACTTCCCTACCCTGGTAGTTACTCTTCGTTGGCAGTAAGAATGATCTTGAGGGGAATATGGGCTGTATGATAGGTTGTCGGGTATTTATAACTATTGAGTAGTTGTAGAGGATATTAATACCCAAATCCGGCAGGAGGTCGCTGCTTGGTGGCAGGATGAGGCTACTCGCAGGATGGTGGTGGCCAGCCAATGGATGGCAGACAATAGATAGACAAATCTGTCCTCTGAGGGGAAGCCTATGCTTGTTAGAACCGATGTTGCAGACCAGTTCCTGATGAAGGGATGGTTCTGATGAGGGCTGCTGTGGGCTTGAGCAGGGCAGGACCTTGGTGCACAATTGTTGAAATGTGATAGACAATATGTTTTTCTCCTCGTGATGTGCGATAAGAGAGGGTCTTATCACTGTCAGGGGTTCTCACTGTGGGTCGGTAAACACAAGGCGTTTATTTCGGGATGACGCTGGCTAGATCGTCGTGGGTGCCGCCGCCATTTTAGGGTCAGGCAGGTCAGGCCGATTTTGAATTGCAGCGGCAGAATTAGGTGGGGCTCTCACCTCGTAGTGGCTTTGGGATGTTAGTCTGACTTTCCGCTCGCCCACATGGTCTTGTAGAGGGTGTTAGCCGGTGTTAGACATGGAATCCAATGCTCAGCGTCAGGCAAGGTCACGGAGACAGGGCGCCGCCATTTTAGCTTCCCCGTGAGGTTGACATGCGCTCAGCTGAAGACCAAACATTTTCTGCAATCAGGCTGACGTGGTCGCCGATCAGGATACCAGAGGACACCACATGATGTAGGGTATCAGAATCCACTGGTTCAAACCGGGAGACAGTAGGGAATCACTGTGAAAAGACTGAAGTCGCTCTCCTGTACTACGGAGCTCTCGGTTAGGCAGCCATTTCCACTGCTGTCAAAGCCACGCCCCCTTTTTCTGTGTTTTTTAATTATCATCCCATTCTCAACTTGGTGAAAACTGCAAATCTCACCACTCTTCCATTGATACCTCCCGCCAACAAAACTCGCCACAAACGAGAGCCATAACTAAAGCTAATGATATGCAAAGTAGGTGTTCACGTGCCAAAAAAACATGAAAACACCACTTCCCCATATTTTCAACAACCAACCAAATCTGCAATGCAATCCAAAAAGCAGGCGATAAGCCGAGTCAGCATTAAAAAATTAACATCAACCTTTAACTGGTGTAAGGAGGCCGAGTATCTATTGCGTGAATTAGACCCAACTCACAGCCACATCTAAACACTAACACGTGATAGAGCTACTGATCATGCAGCTCCGACACCCAACAAGACCTCAACACCCAGCACCACCACCACCCGAACCTCCCCCCGGACCACCCCCTGTTACTACCACCAAGGCAGCGCAGAACAAGACAACGGACCTTCCCAAAATATCATGGCCCCTCAGCCGCATAATAGCCGAATGTTGGGAGATGTGGCAACCAAGTAAGTGTGTAGGAGGCAAGTCGCCCCTCAATAATAATGCACACAATGCCAAGTGTACCGGTGATGTGCTGCACAGACCTCACTATGCAAACCACAAACCTCTCCATGTGGAGGTATATTATTGACACTTGTAGTGTAGTGCACAGTGGATGCAACCATGTTACCTTAGGCAGTGGGGAAGATCTTGGTTATGTAGCTGTGTTGTCCCCCCCTGGAAGTGGAAGCGGAGTGGTCTGATCCAACGTACGGCACTCCAGGATAGGACTATCAATAAATAGGCCAGGCCTTGGGCATGGTTCACTTCTGGGAACACCAACAAGTCTGCCAGAGCGGCGGCCCTCACCCTGGGACATGGCTGTTGCCATAACCGCGGGCCTCCTCCACACAGACCCCCTGAGAACCCAGCGGCACAGCACCGCAGACTTATGTCTGGGCTGACTACTGCCTTCGATCTACAGGGCAGACAGCAGGGTTCATAATTTGAATTCAGCCTGGATTTTTTAATTGCACAGAGAATTGTACTCTATGGGCTTGGAAGGTCAGACAGCCACTTCCGGTGCACTGGAGGCCGATCAGCGCTCTAGTGCTCCGCACGCAGACGGGCTGCGGGGTACTTAAGGCACCAGTAGCTTCGCCCACATTGTGGTGAGTGAGCTGTGGCAGGGCCCTTTTGCCGCTTGTGTAGCGCTGCGTGCATCTGCATTTTAACTGTGCTCGATTTTAAAATCATTTTTATCCTTCATTGATACCGGTGCTGGGCGGGTGGCGGGATAGCGAGTGAGGCTTCCCGACTAGGTTCCCCTTAGTGCAGAATTGTTACACCTACCTGATTGGGGCCGTGCACCGGGGGGCTGTTCTGTTATCCTTCCTTCCCGCCCCGGTCCGACTCGGTGGTTAGCACCTTTGTGCGGAGGGCGTGGAAGGTGAGACAGCCACTTCCGGTGCACGGGAGGCCGATCAGCGCTCTAGTGCTCCGCACGCAGACGGGCTGCGGGGTACTTAAGGCACCAGTAGCTTCGCCCACATTGTGGTGAGTGGGCTGTGGCAGGGCCCTTTTGCCGCTTGTGTAGCGCTGCGTGCATCTGTATTTTAACTGTGCTCGATTTTAAAAGCATTTTTATCCTTCATTGATACCGGTGCTGGGCGGGTGGCGGGATAGCGAGTGAGGCTTCCCGACTAGGCGCCCCTTAGTGCAGAATTGTAACACCTACCTGATTGGGGCCACGCACCGGGGGGCTGTTCTGTTATCCTTCCTTCCCGCCCCGGTCCGACGCGGTGGTTAGCACCTTTGTGCGGAGGGCGTGGTAGGTGAGACAGCCACTTCCGGTGCACGGGAGGCCGATCAGCACTCTAGTGCTCCACACGCAGACGGGCTGCAGGGTACTTAAGGCGGATGCCCTTCCGGCCGCGCAGCGGGTGCGCCGGCGGCGCGCCGGCAGCGCGCCAAAGGCAAGCCCGTCTGCGCCCGTCCGCGGCCGGACGGGGGCAGGGGCCATAACCCCTGGACAAAACGGGCACTAATACGGTGGAGCCCTGGCCAACTCCGCGCAATGTGTCCCGATACCGATAAGGCCTGCCTTCATAGCTTGAGAGCTGAGGAGGACAATGCCTGCAAAGAATGTAAATACACGTGGAGTACCAGTCAAATTAGGAAGACTGAAGCCCTAAGGCTGATGTGTGGACTACTAAATGTTAGATCGATGGTTAAGCATAAATTGGACATCTACGATCTAATCATGGAGATGAACTTTGATCTTCTATTCCTCATCGAGACATGGCTTGATTCCTACTCTGAGCCAGATGTAGTCGCCTCACTTCCGGAGGGCTATACCATGGTTAGGTTGGATAGACCTGTGGGTAGAGGTGGTGGAATAGCGATAATCTCTAAAATCCCGCTATGTTGTGAGCTGGTACCATTTACCACAGCGGATAGTGAAGCAGGTGCCTTCTCTATAAAGGTTAATGCAGGCAATACTGTGAAGGGTCTTCTGATTTATCGTCTACCTGGCCCTTCTGCCCGTTTTACCTTCAGTCTGCTTGAAGGCGTGACAGAAGAGGCCCTGCGCAGGGATACATTTCTGCTACTAGGCGACCTTAACCTGCACTTAGACGATCCAGTATAGGGGAGCCACTGACGTTTGTCAGGGACTGTATGCTCTTCAACTTCATCTTAGGTCCCAGGCATCCCCTACGCATCAAAAGGGCCATCTTCTGGACCCTATTTTTGCCAACTGGGAGGAGGTTAAAGCTAAAACCCCTATACCGATTCCTTGGTCGGATCACTTTTTAGTACCTTTTGCTATAGATGTGCCAATAACAAATACCCAAGAGCGAGTCAATACTAAATATCCCAGTCGGAAATGGGCAACCTTCTCCCATGCCAAGTTTGATACTGCCTTGGTCAAAGGAGGTAAACCTGGAGGTCTGGATGCCAACTCTGCATCGGACAGACTGGAAGAGCGTATTAATGATGCATTGGACGCTACGGCCCCACTGCGCGCAAAAAACCTTGGCAGCAGACCTCAGAAATCCGCCCCCTGGTTTAGCGATGAACTTCGTCGAACTAAGGCGGAATGCAAACAACTTGAAAGACGTTGGAGGATTGCCTTTCTGGAACAGGCCAAACAAGAATACATGGTTAAACGGAGAGTTTACCATAATTTAATTAGACGCGCCAAGGCCAAATATTTTATAGGAAGAATAGGGGAAGCCGAAAACTCGAGTAAGGAGTTATTTAAAATATATAAAGAAATTTCCTTCCATGGGCCACGTGCTGATCCGGCTAGTGTTTCAGAGGAATCCTGTAATCGCATCGCCACCTTTTGTTGTCCAATAAGGTGGCTGCTATATACTCCGCCTTTTTGGGTGGTGATAGAAGGGGCTCTGACTTCAGAGAGACAGAACTGGATGTTGTGGAGGAAAATAGGCTCATGAGCTTTCTTACGCCACCGTATGAAAGCCTGATACAGATATGCCGATCCATCAAGTCAGGATCCCCCCTAGATCCGGCTTCACCCAAGCTGCTCACGGGGAGTATTGAGATCCTGGAGCCCTATATCAGAGATGTACTTGACCTTTCGTTTAGTAGTCATACTGTACCTGACAGATGGAAGCAAGCAGTGGTACTTCCACTTCAAAAAAAGCCAAGCGTGAGCTGGGAAAAATTGGATAGCCTTCGCCCTATCTCTCTTTTACCCTATCTGGCCAAAGTGGCAGAGAAGGTGGCTAATCTTCAGTTGATGGCTCATGTGGAGAAGACTAGCCTGCTTCATCCAACTCAGTTTGGCTTTCGCTCCCGTCACTCCACTGAGTCAGCACTGCTGATGGCCACGGAATCCATCAGACAAGGAGTAGATGAGGGGCACACGATGGCCCTTATTTTACTCGACCTGACTGCAGCGTTCAACACTTTAGCCCATTCCACTCTGCTACAGTGTCTGAACAAGTGTGGAGTCGTGGGGACTGCGCTGAAGTGGATCCAATCTTTTCTGTCTAATAGGGGCTTTCAGGTTAGACAGGGGGAGTATTACTCCCGTATGATCAACTTGGATCAAGGAGTGCCGCAGGGCTCTGCCTTGAGTCCAACCCTGTTCAACCTTTATGTGGCCCCTGTAGCAAACATCGTGGAGAGTCATGGCCTGCAAATTGTGTCATACGCCGATGACACTCAGCTGGTCGTCTCGCTGTCGCGAGCGCCAGAGGTGGCGGCATCTAACTTCAGTGCTTGCATGAAGGAGTTTGCTTCCGGGATGTCTAACAACTGCCTGAAGTTGAATGGTGTCAAAACTGAGGTGCTCGTGGTGGGGGGCGACCCGTCTGTGTGGTGATCGGCGTGGTGGCCGGCATGCCTTGACAACACTCCTGTACCCTGCCAGCAGGCCAAAAATCTTGGAGTAATGTTTGACTCGGACCTTTCAGACGTACGCTGGTGCACGCACTGGTGACCTCACGGCTAGACTATGCCAAACTTCTCTATCTGGGGACCACGGTTAAAGGTCTAAGTCGCTTGCAGGTGTTACAGAATGCCGCAGCACGGCTGGTACTGAGGCTCCCAAAAAGAGCAGCCTCCAAAACCGCCTTAAAGGCTCTCCACTGGCTTCCTGTCAGGGAGAGGATTGCTTTTAAGGCGCTATGCATATGTCATCGCATTATTGGGGGCAAGGCGCCCGCCCCCTTGCTGAGCCTCATCACACCGTACGAACCTAGTCGGGTACTTAGATCGACTGGTGTTGGCCTAGTAGCTGTTCCCAAAATCAAGAAAGCACGAATGGGAGGCAGATCCTTCAGACATCTTACAGCTAGGAGCTGGAACAGGCTCCCTATGGAACTGCGTCTTGAACCTTCGGAGACTAAGTTCCGGAGAGCTCTAAAAACCCATTTATTTTGTTCTACACTAGATTAATGGCTTACTGTCCTGCTCACTGACTCTCACCACAGGGCGGGGACACGCCGGTGGGCGTAACCAGGCGCTTTAGAAATCTCCATAATAATAATAATAATAATAATAATATGTCCTCGGATTTTGTCAAGAAGTGACAAAAAGCATTCCTCGATGTCTATGCTAACTACTGCCTTCGATCTACACTGCGGACAGCGGGGCTCACAATTCAGATGCAGTTGTAATTGCAGATGGCGCAGTCCAGTTCGCAAGACAGGTTGCTTCCAGTGTGGCCCGCCGGGACCACGCATCATCACAGGATGTGCACACGCTGTGTGCTTCAGGTGCTACTAACTCACTGCACCATAAGTCATCTCCACCTGGCCTTATCAAGGCAAGACATTGAACCGAGTGAGACCCGCCGGGACCACATATCATCGCAGGGTGCGCACATGCTGAGTGCCCCAGGTGCCACTAACTGTGCAGCTCAACCCAAAGCCACGTGGCTCTGCACCCATTCCGACCGCTGCCTGCGCCCTACACTGGGGTTACACAGTTCACAATTCAAAATTAGTAGCGATGCACATTGTGTAAGAGACTATAATGGGTTAAGAAAACCATATGTGAAATAATGAGGATGGTCTAGTCGAGTGGTAAGGTAATAATATATATATTTATTACGCAGAGTAGTCATGATGCGTCTGTATGTTGAGCCTGGGTCTTAACTGTCTTCTCTGGAATCTTGAACACAGCAGTGTTCTTGATTCCAGAAATGACAGCAACACCACACATTCCCCTTCGTAAATATAAAAAAAAAATCTTTCATACATCATAACATTTCACATAACAAACATTACAGTGAAAACAGGATAGTACTTATCATACAGGCATGAATAAATCGTCAGAAATTATTACATACTTCTAATCAAATTTATAATCCTTATACCTCACAGGATTTTGTCGTTTTCTTTGTACACATTGGTTGTGAGAATTTTCACCATATGATGGGGTGAACTTTCTCCAATTTTTTGCATTATTGGCAGATTTGGAATCTCTTGAGATACAAGAATCATTAAACTTTTCTTTTGGCCATAACCACTGAGGTATCCTAATTATCTTAGACATACTCCACACATTGCCGTCAGATAATTCTATCACCTGTCTTCCAACACAAATTACCTTAAATGGACTTGAGTACCGAGACACTCCTGACTTGACCAATCTGCCTTTCTTAAAAAGTACCCAATCATTGACACTCACTTGCGTAGAAATGTCTTGACAATAATTTTTAGTTTTGTCCATGTCCACAAACAAATCTCTCATCCAAGATTGATTCATATTAGAAATACTCTTCCTTCCGCTCATTTTCTCAAAAGGAGATAAATCACCCATACTCCTAGGAGTATTCCTATAGCACCACAAAATTTCACTAATACTTTGTTTGCAATCCTTTCCATTTTGCAAAGCTAACTGTAGTCCTTCTTTAAATACTCTTATCCACTGTGTATGTCTTATTCCATGGCATTTCATAAAATCTTTCTTCTCAATAGATACAAATTGCACCCCGTTATCAGTTGTAATTGACTCAGGAAAACTTTCTCTTTCAAAGATCTCATTTAAAATGTTTATCACCACACTAGAGGTAACATTAGAAACAATTTTCACTTCTAGCCACTGTGAAATTTGATCTATCAAAATAATGGCATACACAGCATTCTTATTATAACACAAAGGACCAGCAATATCTAATGAAACACTTTCCCAAACACAACTGGGTCTAGATATAGGTAAATGCTCATACGAAATGTGTTTCTGAGACTTATCACTTAAACAACACTCCATGCAGTCTCTGACCTTCCGTCCAAATGGCTTTATCCATAGCTGGCCACTAAAATTCACTCCTAATCCTTCTTTTCATGCTTGTCATACCAGGATGACCTTCATGAGCCATATCCAAAATATTTTGTTGTAAATCACAGGGCACAACCAATTGTAAACCTCTTAAAAACGCATCTTCTTTTAAAGATAACTCATTGGCAATCTGATAGAAAGGAAGAGGATCTTCAGACAAATCAGCTTTTTGGGGCCATGTGGATTTAACATATGTAATGACATCCCTCAGTGTATTATCCTTATCACATGCTAATTTCCATTCTTTCTCTTGAATACAACCTTTTGACACTTCACAAATAGAAACAACACTTCCAAGTAATTATCTTCCTCCACCATATTGTCATCAGGTGCAGGCAATCTCGATAGACAATCAGCCAAAATGTTTCTTACCCCTGGAATCTATTCTACCTTGAAATGAAAGTCTTGTAATTTATATTGCAATCTTGCAAATCTTAAAGTTGCTTTGCCGCATCCTTTAGTAGTGAATAAATCAACTAAGGGTCAATGATCAGACCTCACTTTGAAAACTGTTCCATAAACATATTTTCAAAAATATTCAATCCCCCATCAACAAGCAAGAGTTTCCTTTTCCAAAGTAGATTATTTACACTCCGCACCTCTTAATGGTCTAGATGCAAAACCAATGGTGACCAATTGACCTTTCTGATTCTGCATCAAAATCGCTCCAATGCCAACATTACTTGCATCGAATATGATAATTGAATTATATGTTGTGTCAAAAGTTGACAAAGCAGGTCCAGAAGCAATACTCTTCTTCAAATCTTTGAATTCCTTTATACAATTGTCATCCAATAAAAATGATACATTTTTTTTCATTAAATATCTCATGTTCACAGTCTTATCAGAAAATCTGAGTTGATCTTTATTTTCGGGATCAGGAGCTAATTCAATGGCCCTGATCAAATTTTGTTTTGGAGAAATGCCCTGCTTGCTTATAGAATTACCTAAAAACTCCACTGATGACACACCACATTTACATTTTTCTTTTGTAAGGGTAAGCCCATTGTCTTGCAAAATGCACAAAAGCTTGTGTAGAATGTCAGTATGTTCAGATGGATTGGATGCAAAAATCAAAATATCATCTTGAAAATATAGGACTTTTTCAATGTCCGTAAACAAACTATGCATTAGTCTCTGGAAAATAGAGGATGCTGATATTAAACCAAAAGACATTCTTTTGTAACTGAACGCCCCTTCTGAAGTGATAAATGAAGTGAGATGTTTACTATCTTTGTGTAGTGCAATCTGGTGGTACGCATTAGATAAATCAAGGGTAGAAAATATGGATGCTCCTTTCAATTTCGTGAACATCTCATTAATATTTGGCAATGGATGTCTGTCAACCCATACCCTGTTATTTAGATATCTCAAGTATATACATTATCTTACTTTACCATTAGGGTTATGTGCGACAACTACCGGAGATAACCACTTGATTCTATTTCTTCATGACATCCAATTCACACAGTCTTTGGAGTTCACTTTTTACCGCTTGTCTTAAATGCAATGGAACATTCCTAACCTTATGAACTCTGGGCACAGCATCTTGTTTAAGAGTGATCTTATGTACACATTTTTTTAAAATACCCAATTTTGAAGTAGAGAAATCTCCTTTCCCATTCTGATGCAGGATCAGTTTCAATATTTGAGATCAAATCTGAATATCCAAGTACCTGATCAGGATGATTAGGATCTAAGGTTATCTTCAAATCTCTCTGTTGAGGCCAACCTAAAAGACAAGAACCATCTTTTGCTACATAAACTTTAGATGAAATGGTTTTACCTTTGAAACTTTTTGTGGTCGTAAAAAATCCTAGAACATCAATGGGTTTCCTACCATACCCAACCAACCTTATGTCTGGAGGAGATAAACTCAAATTTGGAAATTCCTTTATCCACTCTTCACCAATGAGAGTGTGTCTTGCACCAGAATCAGCCATGATATTTACATCTTTTCGACCAATGACCACCATACAATAAGGAGCATCTTTGTCACTACGATTGACTTCATATACTGCTAAAATAAATTCATCATCATCAATATCACTTTTAACCTCTTTTACACTTTCATCACTTTGACCTTTGCGATCCAAACCTTTACTCTTGTATTTATTCTTGTTCCTGCACATTTTTGTAAAATGACCTTTTAACTTACAATACCTACAAACTTGACCCACAGCTTGGCACTTCCTGCCATTTGCTAAATGACCAGAAATGCCACATTTAAAACATACATATTCTTTTTTATCTTGATGCTGTTGACTCTTGTATTTCATCTTGTGTGAAGCATTTTCTTCATAGTTAGTTTTTTTTACAGCATTAACTTCAGAAATCTTTTGCTCGGCAAGGTCCTTTAAACCAATCTTCATATCCTCAAAACGATGAGCGATCGCTAGAGCTTTATCCAAAGTTAGATCTTTCGCAACAAGCAGTTTACCTTGAAGCTTGACATCTGCCTCCTTATGCACCATTTGATCGCGCAACATCTGATCATGAAATGTTGAATAGTTACACTTTGACGCTAGAATCCTTAGATCATTCACAAAAGAATCTATGGATTCATTAGCCAATTGTCCTCTGCTAAGAAATTTGTGAAGAGAGACTACTTCATTATTTTTTATGTACCGTTTGTCCATTTGCCTAATAGCCTCTTCATAAACATCAACATCATCTTCAGATGATGATACTCTGTTGTTACTAGGAGGTAGATGGTTAAGAATATGTCTTCCTTCTGCACTTAAACAATGTTTTAAGATAGCTAATTTACGTTTATCTATATATTCTTCACCACCAATTGCTTCAATATAGGCTTGAAAGCCTTCTTTCCACCTTTTCCAATCTAGAATAGGTTTCCAGATGAAGCCAAGGAGCAGAACATGTTTCCATTGAAAGTGGAGTAAATAAACAATTTTAAAATATCAAGAAAAACATTGTGTTTTATGACTTATTTATTTCCAATTGATGAATGAAGAATATATTTTTTTAAATGTATACTTAAATATTCTCCAAATTGAAAATATAATAGTTTAAAACGTATTTCCACTTGTTGTTATAACTCATAACTCATTTCCAGACATTGTCACAAATCATGAATTTAAAATTCGTTCCTTCGTCGTTAATGACACACAAAATGTCCGCCGCGTTGCGTGCCCCTTTTCCAATCAGTGCCATTACTGAAATGTTATTTCTTTCCCAAAATATGGCCACCGTGCTTGTTAATGTTCTGACGTCACGCGTGAGCTAGGGCCTTGAAATCACTTCCCAAAGTATGGCCGCAACACGCTGTGACGTTCTTATGTCACGTTATCAAAGACGGAGCATGCTCAGATTGATGGGAGGACAAATGTCGGGAAATCCTTGAAAATGGATCAAACACTCACAGAGTGACCCTGGAGGATGCGGTTTTCACGGGATGTTACCGGGTATAGTTATCCACCATCCGGAATGCTACCCGACAACCACACAGCAATACAGCAACCTCCATACGACATCAATCTGATCTGCAGATAGCAGGACTCCAGGCTCGACAGTTCTTCATCCCATCCTCGTCGCCAGTGAAATAATGAGGATGGTCTAGTCGAGTGGTAAGGTAATAATATATATATATATATTTATTACGCAGAGTAGTCAAGATGCGTCTGTATGTTGAGCCTGTGTCTTAACTGTCTCCTCTGGAATCCTGAACACAGCAGTGTTCTTGATTCCAGAAATGACAGCAACACCACACATATGCTCCAATCTAAGCAGCTCAAGTCAACGTCACCTGCCTGTGAGCCTTTGGTGACCACTGCCTCCGGTCTACACTGTTGAAGACCGGCGACACGTGGTGCCAACTAACCCTGTTCAACACAAGGCGATCCCATATGTGTAACTGGTTCCTGAGTCCTGAATGACAATGACTCCAACTTCTTTGCAGCAACCATAGCACCAGACTCCCTTCAATAAGTGAGGGATATTTGCATATGGAAGGCCAGCGACACGTGGCACCACTGAACCTGCACTACGCAGGCCGGTGGGGCCACCAACGTATGCACGTGACTGTGGGCCCTTGCTCACCACTCCCTCTGGCCTACACTGTGAAACACTGCTGACACATGGTGCCACTAACTGTCTTCAACACAAGCCGATCCCACATGTGTAAATGTGTCCTGAGTCCTGATTAGCAGTGACCCCCAACTCCGTGAGACAACTACAGCAGCAGACTCCCTTTAATCAGTGAGGCCTATTGCCATATGGAAGGCTGGCCACTTGTGCTGCCATTAACTCTGTTCAACACAAGCCAATCCCACATGTGTAACTGTGTCCTGAGTCCTAAATGGCGGTGACCCCAAGTCCGTGGCAGCAACCACAGCACCAGACTCCCTCTGATCAGTGATGCATATTTCCATGTGCAACAGCGGCGACACATGGTGCCAGTAACTTTGTTCAACACAAGCAGATCCCACATGTGCAACCGTGTCCTGAGTCCTGAATCACACTGCAGGTTAAAAGTTCACGATTGCTTTAAGTTCAAACAGTGCCTTCCAAAGGCAAGCAGCAGGTGTGGTTGAGTTGAGCAAATTTTATCCTATAATATGTCCTCCACGTTCAAACTTCTTTTTCTCAACCAATCACAAAGATGCTTTTCCACAAAACGAATGTGCACTCCACTTTTAAAAACAATGCTTTTCAACTTCCAGTCAGGTATCGTTTAGTATCTGAAAAAGAACTAGTTCCCCATCTTTAAACATATCTCTTATTCTACGAAGGAACTGCATGAGCTACAGACATCTTTCCATACCTTCCAGCCATACCTTCAAAATGCTAGTGTGGATCGTAGTGTGGTATTGGGTTTCGTCTGGTCTACATACTCTGCAAAAACTCTCGAACACCAAAGAATAGAAGTTGGCACGGAAACTGGAAAATGCAAAAGACAAGTTTATTAAGACCCCATGGGGTGGTGGTACATGTCTACAGCACCTTTCGGCAATGCAAGAAGTATCACACCGAACCTCTTTTATACAATCTCAACAGTAATAAAAAGGTAGGCGGTATACTCTTTTCTTAGTTTGGGTACATATAAGGGCATTTTTGGAACACAGCCAACTCGTGGGAGCAGATTAATACCACTGGTCAGTTTTGGAGAACATTCCTAAGAGGTGACCACTCATTAATTGAGTACGCATGCGTGAGCTTGACCAGTGCTAAAAATAGCCTGTTGCCGGGCAGGGTAAATGGTCATTGGCATGGAGAAAGGACGAAAGGGCATGCTGACCACTAGCCCGCATGTTCATTCAAAATGGAAGCCAACACATACAAAATGGCCCCGCACGTTTGGTCATGTTAACGGAGAAAGCTTGTGTAGCTGAGCTAAATGCTAATTCAGTTGCTGCCAAATTACGACAGTAGGATATAGCTATGTTTTCTGGTGCAAGAGGTATGCAGAACAGAGACGTATTGACTTAGACCTAGGTTTACAAAATGTGAACATTAAATGGTTTCCACAGAGAGGATTGAAGTGGCACCAATTGTTGCCTTTGGTTAAAACCTCCAACACCCTGACCTCATGATTGTGCACTGTGGTGGAAACAACCTAGGCACATTGACTGGGGTAGGTTTGGAAAGGCTTATGAAGGACACCTTTGGACAATTGATATTACTTTTGCCTCAAACTGTCTTTGTATATTCCAATATATGCCAAAGACAGAAGTGGAAATGGTCAAGACAATTTTGTCCTCAGATTGAAAAATCTAGGAAAAAAGTTAACAAAGCTGTGTCTGCATACTTCAGAGACCACAACATGGGGTCAATTTACAACAACAACATACGCTTTGATATGGCTGATATTCACAGAAGTGATGGGAGTACACTTCACAGATCAGGGAAATTGAGTTTTCCTGAATAACTTGAAGCTGTGCATTGGCACTTATATGTAGCTCCAACTAGTAAACACAAGGGCTCTTTTTAGAGCCACCCTATAACTTACAACTTAGGCCCGCTATTTTAGGGCCAGGTAACAGCAACTCCTGGACCTTCTCCAAAATGTATTCTCCACACAGCTGTGCAACAGCGGCCACACCATCTCACTTTGCAACACGGAGCTCTCACTTTGATCACCGACTCTACTCACCCATAGGTGTGAGCAGTTTGCTCTTTACAAATACTGCTTTGATTTACCTTTATACTCCCTATGCAACACCACCTAAGCACCATATACAACTTAGACAGGTGTGGCACAGCGCCCAGAGCACATGGCTTCACAGCATAGGACACACAGTTGCGGCTCACGGTTTCATCCCGAGTCCAGCAGCAGCTCAATTTAACAGAATGACACTCTAAGCAATACCTCACTTAATTTCCATACCCCGCACTTTCAGACCGATAGGGGTCAATAGTTCAGAGACTTTACCCCGAGTCCGTCAGCAGCTCAGCTTATGCCCACAGTGCCACCAGACCCGTAGGAGTGAGTTGTTTCCACTTCACAAATACCAAATCGATTTGTTACGCGCACATTTACATTCGCTCTCCCTGTATACCCCCCTAAGCACCATACACAAGTTACAATGTTCAAATCAAGAGTTAATCCGAGTCGGTATAACTACATGCTCACACTATGTCGACAGATGTTGCACACCGGCCAGAGCGCATGACTTCACAGCATAGGACACCCATTTTGGGCTCACGCTTTCATCCCCAAGTCCGCCAGCATCTCAGCTTAGCACCATGAGACTCTAAACAATACCTCACATATTTTCCGTACCCCAGGACTTTTAGACCAGTAGGGGTCAGTAGTTTATCCTAGTAGGTATAAACACATGCTGCCACTACTTCCAAAGGTGTAGTGCAGCGGCCACAGCACATGACTTCACGGCATAAGACACACAATTTGGGCTCAAGCTTTAATCCCCGACTCCCGCACCAGCTCACCTTAGCAGCATCAGACTTTAATTAATACCTCACTTAATTTCCATAGCCCAGCACTTTCAGACCGCTAGGTATGAGTAGTTAGCTTTGCACCCCCTGAATAGCATACCCTAAACACCCCACATTGGTTACCGTGCTCCTACCCTCCTCTTTCCTACTTTTTTCACCCTTTTTTCCCCTTACTCGCTTCAACGGAATCACAACATAGCGGCCAACACTTCCTGGTTGCATGAGACTCTAGACAATATCACACATATTTTCCTTACCCCAGGACTTTCAGACGAGTACGGGTCTTTAGTTCATCCTAGTAGGTATAACACATGGTGACACTACTTCCACAGCTGTAGTGCAGCGGTCAGGGCACATGACTTCACAGCATAGGACACACAGTTTGGGCTCACGCTTTAATCCCTGAGTCCCGCACCAGTTCACCTTAGCAGCATCACGCTCTAGGCAGTACCTCACTTAATTTCCCTAGCCCACCACTTTCACACGGGTAGGGGTGAATACTTTGCTTTGCACCCCCTCTATACCACACTGTAAACACCCCACAGATGTTACAGTGCTCCTACCCTCCTCTTTCACACTTTTTTCCCCCTTTTTTCCCCTTATTCGTTTCAACATAATCACAAAATGGCGGCCAATACTTCCTAGTTGCAACCGCTTGCTGCGCTCGCAGCCAATCAGCAGCAAGCTTGTGCTCGTAATGCCTCAGCCAATCAGATGGCAGAATTCCTAAATATTGATATCTGGAAATGTCGATATTTCTCAAAAAATACTGAATGGTTTTACACCAAATAAACAAAAGTGTGCTTTCTAGCCCAAGACCCTTTCCCCTGCCAAAGTTGGGGTAATTCTGTTCAGACGTTCGACCTGTAACCTTGTCTAAAGTGTCCTATGGAAATTAACATGGAGAAAACACGTTTTCGGACCCCCCTTTTTTCTCGGTCCCCCCTTGATTAATCACCCCCAAGCTGATAGCAACAAAGAATTACTTTTGAAAATTTCGAGAAGATTCATCTAACAATGCCAAAGTTATAAGCAAAACAAAAACATTTCTTCCTATGGAAACTAGGTCCTAACTATAACTACCTACTGGCGACCGCCAGTAGGTATTATATATATATTCACTGAAAAAACCATAGGTTTCACAAATGTTATAGTTAGCTGGACATTTTACTTATACAAAACCATTGAAATTCCTCCGTTATAAATAGTTCAGCTAACTATAACTCACGCGCCCGCAATCCACTGCTGATGACATCACTCATGACATGGTCAGTGACATCACTCAAGACATCACTGATGACATCTCAAATGACATCACTGATGACATCACTGATGACATCATCCAGTGAATGTGTGTCTCTGAAAAATAAATATTTTTTTATATATGTATATCTAAAGGTTAATGGAAGACTAAATGGGTAAATAGGTGTCTAAATGGATGTTTGTTTGTGTAAAATTGATTGTATAACTGACTTATTAAGTGTATCTTAGTGAATACATGTATTAGCAAATAATGTTTAAATCTGTGTCAGTGTCTAACTTTGTGTATATCTGGCTGCATGGGTTGGTGAGTAGCTACATGAGTGTGTATATGAGTTATTAGTTGGTTTTTAGAGTATCAGTATGAGTGTCTGTATGGTTCGGTGTGGGATATTACTTCGAATATAGATGCATAAATGAGTGACTCACTGTTTGTATGTGTTTTGAAGACAGCATATGTGCAGGACTGTATAGGTGGATGGTTGTGTGTATGGGTGTTTTAGTGAGTGAATGACTGTCTCAATAGTGTCTTTATGAGTAAGTACATATGTTTTAAACTAGTATATGTGACTATTGATGTATATAAGTGAGTATATATGAGAGTGATAGATTGTAAAACTTCCTGTATAAATAAGTATGTGTTTCTATAAGTGATTGTTTAAGAGAGTAAGTATCTGTACGTTTCTGCAGAAGTAAGTGTAGTGGTGTGTGTATAGCTGTCTATGCAAATAATGAATGTTTGAAAGTTTATTTGCATGTGTGAGTATGTGTGTGAGTAACTCTATGTTTGAGTGTAGGTGTGGGACAGGATGTATAGGTGTATGTGTACATGTATGAGTGGCTATATAAAACTGTTGGTGAATGAGTGGATGTGTATGTGGATTTTGGAATTACTGAATAGTTTGTCCTAACTAGTATTGGTATCTCCATTTTTTTGAAAGCTGTAGTTTCTATTTTTCAATGTGTGTATCAAAGGTTATATTAGGGTGAGAGGAGGTCTGCCACTCTTTCACAAGGATGATGTCATCAGTGATGTCATTTGAGATATCATCAGTGATGTCATGAGTGATGTCACTGACCATGTCATGAGTGATGTAATATGTGACGTCATCAGCAGTGGATTGCGGGCGCGCGAGTTATAGTTAGCTGAACTAACTATAACAGGGGAATTTCAATGGTTTTGTACGAGTGAAATGTCCAGCTAACTATAAGATGTGTGAAACCTATGGTTTTTTTCAGTAAATTTCCTACGTTTTTTAAAAGCTAATTCCTAACTATAATGTGGCTGATACCTATGGTTTTTCCAGTAAATTTCTAAGGTATTTTAAATGCTAATTCCTTATTATAACGTGTCTGAGACCTAAGGTTTTTTCAGTGATTTGCAAAGTTTTTTAAATGCTAATTCCTAACTATAACGTGCCTAAAACCTATGGTTTTTTCAGTGAATTTCATAGGTTTTATAAATGCCAATGTGTATATCTATTACTTGTTATATTTATTTTTTTGATACTAATTTAGTATATATCGTATAATATTTTTTTTAGCTATTTTAGTTTTTTAAATTACATTACATATTTTTTATGTAAAATAATACCAAAAGAACATTTAAATTTTTTTTTTTATCACTTACATTTTTTGTTCAATATATTAAAATTCATTTCTATATATATCTTTTTGCATTTGTTTGTGGTAAAGGTATGGTACACATTCTGTCCTCGCATTATCCTTCGCACCTGTAATTGTACTGTATGTGTACCAGCCCATAAGTTGCGAATACGTTCTGACATTACGCGTCGCATCTGCACTTCCGCGTGACGTTATGTGCATTTCTACGCGTACGCTACACATACCCGGCAATGTTTTTTTTAATGCTTAAAAAGAAATATTTATGTATTTAATGTAAATTTTAAGGCAAGACATTATCTGAGGTTATCATAAAAATAGTATTCACTTAGTTTTAATAAGTGTATAATACTTTTAAAAGCAATTACGCAAAGCGCAGGTTACGTCGCATCGTAAGCGCACGCTACGTGACTTCAAAACAAGAGATTTGATTAGTTCATAATACTTCCTATTCTAACTGTTGAAGGACCCCACCAATTTTAATCATTCTCCTATCACCTTCACTGAAGAACCACCTGTTTTGAGAAGTTCCTGTGTTTTCCAAAACATCTTTAATATGGCTGCACAGCAGAATGAAAGTTTGAAAAAATTCCTTTCCAGAAAGGTAAAAGAAAGTGAATGCTGCCAAGGTCACCGGTAAGGTGTGTGGGACCATGCTTTCTAGAGGTGATCCAAATAAAAAATATTCATTTGGAACCGCCAGCATGGTGAGACATGTGAAGACTGTTCATCCCACAAATTATGCGAGAGCTGCATTCAATAGGCTGCGGGAAAACCCTCCACCAGCTGTAGCCAGCACTTCCACAGCACCATCGAGTATTTATCCAGACATCCGTCCCGATTTTGGAGACCTTATCATTCTTTGCAAATTTTGTAAAGAGACATTATGTTATGGCAAACAGTCCCTTGATTTGATTTGCAGGCGCAAACAAGCACACCGTTGCTCCCGCCCTTTATTTTTTTTTGTTTATTTGTTCCAGTCAAACACTGTTTTCTTTGTGCTATTCAATTTTTTCCCTTTCAAAATGTTTGTGCTTCAGTTTTAGTACAGTAAAATGATACATAGTGCCCAATGCTTTATTATTATTAAACAATAAAATTATTCTTCAGACAGCTCATATTTTAACAAAGCTTCTAAAAGGAGTTAATCTGGTACTTCTTTGAGATCATACTACTGGTTTGCCATTTCAGAGTTTATAGCTTCCAGTACCTCAACGTGATCCAGTGATTCTAAAAAATTTGCATCATTGCTTTCATTTTCAAAATCACAGGTGATATCTGCAGTACTGATGTCCTCTAATTCAGTCTTGCTGCCTGTTACAAGTAGATTTTGTACTTCAATTAAACTGTTGCTCATTTTCAATGTGTCTTCGGTCATATTCTCCTCTTTATCCATAACAAATCTGATATGTTCTAGGTCCTTGCACAAAAACAGACACTTCACTTTAACAGTTTTCTTAGTACATAATACAAAAGTAGGTTTATGAACTATTTTGGCCCAAAACAAATATTATGTAAATACCATTGTCAAATAACATTCCAACAGTAGAGTTTTAGTACTTCATAAGGTTATATAAATATAATTGCTTATAAACATATCCTGTAATTAAGTTTTCCTACAATTTGAAATCAGTCACTGCTTATGACTATGGAAAATGACTCAGGCTCTTATACTAAAGTGCAGTACTAAAAAATGTAGACTATGTCTATTCACCTTACCCCTTCCAAACTAGTAAATGTGTTTTAGTAAAATGCAAAGGATACTGTTGCTTGTCCAGAATAACACTGTGAGTCTGTGTGTATTTAGGTACCATTCTCACACTAGTTCTTGAATACTTCATGTGTTTTCACACACATCAATCCTTAAACACCTATCCAGTACTCACCTTTTAACATAATTAGAAATTAGTCATTGCTTATATAAGTCGAAAATATGCACAGCAACAGCTATAGAACGCCCCTTTAACACAAAGTATTGTGTATAATGAGGACATATTTACATAGAGAAGAAAAGCTACACACAGTAACTTATCCTGTCCTTCTAAATATGAAAGAGTATTAGAAAACACACTCTGTGACGTATTTTATGTTGAGCAGTTTGGTCTCTTTTAATCCTGAAAGTCCCTGGTCTCTACTAGCCAAGCATGTCGTTCTATTCAATGCCATACAGGTCCATTGCAGAGACCTGTTCTCAAGCCATGTCCCATTTTATTCACTATGACATCTTAGCCTACCACTATCTCACTGTAAGTAATACCTTGCTTAATCTTCCCAACGCCCCAAGCGCCAGCACACCTTTCTGAGGGTAGCTTTACGATTTACAAATGCTAGCATTTTTTTTTATTAAGAAGCATGGTACTAACAAATGTTAATCCGTTTTTGTCTTCTATTGTAAACAATATTTTTTTTTGTCTTCTATTTAGATGTTTTTAATCATGAGAATGCAAAAAACACAGTTTACCAAGTAACACTTTTTAAACTCTCCAACGTATTTAGACAATAATGACCTTATACGTGTTACTATGGAAATCGAAACCTTTACAGCTTCACAGTTTGTAACTTTTCCCAACACGTGCAGAAGTAAAACAGTTAAAAAGTCAGCACGTGTAAACTGTAAAACGTGACATCTACATAGGCGGAGCAAACCTTCCTTCCATAGACTATTAAAGAACCAAAAGCTATATAAACCACACCTACTGTGCAATTAGTTTCGTTTTAGCGAGATATTTCTGAGTCGTCAATCTGTGATGCAGGTTCCCTTTTCTAGTATCAGATTCTTCTTTTGCGTCAACAAACATATTCCGGAGTTGTAAGTTGTTTCAATATGGCATAGGCATAGTACGTAGTTATAATTTGTGGCTATTTGTCAATATTTAAACATTTATATCTAAAACAAATGTTATTGCATGTTTTTCGCTTATTCTCTGTAACGTCAGCAGCTTGTTTTCAAAAGCAGATAGATTACAACATACAGTGCTCCTTTTCTGGCTCCTTTTAGCTTATATATTGTGACTTCCTATATTATAATGTTGACACTGTACTTCGCTTGAGAGGTGTTGGTGACCCGTCGGCACAAACCCTAAATATTTACAATCAACGTTACCATCTTCCAGTTGTTACTGTGTTTTCCCCTAGAGATCATATACTGTTAATATGTATGTTATAACATTAACAGTTATGCTGATCTCAGTGGAGTTCATGATACGTCAGCACATAGAGTAAAGATATATAAGCAACGTCACCGGCTTGTGGTTTTTAGTCTGTTCCACCTTGTGATCATATACTGTGAAAATATATATATATATATTATAATTCTCACAGTCATGATCTCAGAGGAGTTTATGACCTGTCGAAACGAAGATCAAACTTTTTCACCTCCCGGAGTAAAGAAGTTCAGTAAATAATTACCGCTCGAAAGCATTTCATTATGGATGTTCTGATAAATAGTAAGTATGGGCTGAAAATCTGTTCCGCTCGCAGAATTTGCGAATTTTTGGCAATTTCGCGGTCCGTGAATTGTGCAAAAGTATCAAAGAATTAGCAATTCGCGAGTTGGCGGATTTGTTTTGCTTGCTCGTGCTTCAAAAATACAATCTCGTGCGCTGCGTTGACTTGTCGTGATTCTGAGTTCTCCGAGTTGTTTTCCTCCCGGTTTGTGTGTGCCATTTTCGATCTTGCTGCGTGATCGCAAGAGAAATTTCGACCGCGAGTACGTCATTGCGTGATCGCGCGAGACTTTTCGACTGCGAGTACATCATAGCGTCCCGCTATCTTGCACTGCAAGACGCTCAGAACGCGAATACGTCATAAGGGCCTGCGATCACGCATCGCGAGAGTAAACAATTGCGAACACGTAGATGCACCGTGCAGCTAACTTCCGGCGGGAGATTTGAACTTCTTGCTTTCACGAAATAGCAGAAATTGCAATTCTGCACAAGAAATCTATTGCTGGCAGCATGAACCTTCTGAAATTGATGATTTGGATCAGAATAACTGCTCAGATTGACATTTGGCTGCACTTTTTTATGCAAGGCGTGCATTTTTGGGGGTTTGGGAGCAAAGAAGTGCCCCAGAGTCTCCAACTTCCTGTTCCTGTCCAGCAGGCTCCTCCCAGTGCTTTGTCCATGTCCTGGTCACTTTTCATTAGGATCTGGAGCTGGAAGGATTACTCTTTGCTGTTGCTGCTAGATATTTGTATTTGAGGACTTTTTGTTTGGATCACTTTTGGAGTTGAAATTTTACAAGTAAGTTGGTGTTGTTTGTTTGGGGCATTGCAGTTGCCGCAACTACAATTTATAAAAGTTTTCACAACTTTTTAAAAAATAATTCAAATATATTGTGGGTAGCGATGGCATCTAGTAGGCCCAGAGTTAGTCATGGGTGCATGATACAACTGTTTCTGTGCGTTTTGTTGACCGTAAATATCGTTTACAGCATGGATTGCATGGAATTGAATAGCTCACTGTTATTATATCTATGTGGATGTTTTTTGTAATTGTGGGGTGCGTGACAATTAGTGGTGTACCAAATGCTTAGTCTCAGACATATCACCACTACTAGGACTTTAGGTAAATGCATCAGGCATGTTCTTACTATTTAATAAACTCAGGTCTTGTGCCATTTAGATCCCTTCCTACTGTGGTCATGTTGTTGAGCTCCTGTTGTTTCGCAACAAAATGTATTTGTCTAAACGTTTTGGTGGTGACAATATGTTAATTTTTTGTAAATATATATATATATGTTTTTCAGATCCCTTGGTATTTGCACAGTCATGATGAAAAAGGTCCTGATGAAGGCGGCTTAAAGCTGCCGAAACGCGCGTAGACCTGCTGCGGGAGCCTTAAATTACATCTTGGCCCATGTTTTTAGCATTGTCATCTTGCTAAATATTAATTCAGTTCCTTTCACCATCCTAGTTTGTAGTTTGAGTGTGGTATGAGTGTTAGCACGTGAGTGTGTTGAGAGATATGGTTGTTACCAAGGGCTATTACTAAATTATTTTGCATATTGTATGTTTTTTATATATATTTTTTGTTGCAGATGTTTATGACTCAATTATACCTGTTCCGAAAAAAAAATTTTTTGATATGAATTGAAAAATGTTTGTCTTGTGATTTCTGATTAATAACAGAATTTATATGAACTAAAAGATAAAAAGAGAAAAAATAAACTTTTATATTTTTTGAATAATTTCAGTATAGTATCTATCTTTTGTCACCTGGTTTGGATATTCATTAACTTAATTGTGTAATTGAATTAATAGGCCACTGCAGGAACGTCTTTACATTAGAATTGTTGTTTGTTCCCCTCTGTTCCTGGGCCACAACTTATATTTTTTTGAGGGGGTCCCTTCTTACATGTTGCTAACATTCGCAGTTTTTTCAACTGTGGGATTTCCTTTCTTTTAAATGCTTCTTTTCCTTTTTATAGGTTTTTTTGTAATGTTTGGACTGAGTTTTGTGGCTTACTTCAGGTAGCTCACACGTGACCACGTTGTAGGATTGTTGATCAGGTGCTGAGAAATTTCTCTCAGACCTCTAATTTACCCCTGGCTAATATAGTTTTGCCTTTTGGCGCGATATAAATAACCATTGGATCAATATGGATAGCCTTCAAACCTTTGGGTTTACCGATGATGACTTTAACACACTGATGGGGAAATTGGCGGGTGACGGTGGCCCAGCCCCCACTCACCAATTAGGAAATAGTGAATGGCAGAACCTCCTGAACATGCGTAAGAGATTAAAACGTATAGAATCACACGCATTCTACATGTTTGAATACCTCAAAGTGGGGGTTATTCCCTCAGGCTTAAGAGTTCGGAATGCTCCCGCACTTTTTGTCGACATCAAAAAGTTCCTGGAGCGGTGGTCTTTAATATCTAACCGCTGCTCCAGGGACTGGATGATGCTGATAATTGAAACAGCTAAGGACGTAGCATCCACTCTCCTACAGGAGATTAGTGACCTTGAGGAAAAACTCAGTGCATCTACAGCAGTGGAAGAAGGTAAGAATTGTCTTGAGAAAATTAAATTGGAAATGAAAGATTTTGAGACTTATCTCACTAATAAAAAGATGGAGAAGTTGAAAAAGGATGTTAGGTGGTTCGCCAAAGAAAAAATCTATCCCTACCTAACTCCTAGTTACTATCAGGAAGTACCACAGAGTAATCAAACGACTAACTATAACGGACACTCTGGAAGGAGATATACCAACTTTTCAGATTCAGGGTCTTCTGGTTCTGAAGGGGACAACTATCAGGACAGTAATTATGGTTACCCAAACCCTGGTCCCTTCAGGGGCAGATCTAACCAACGCCCATTTCATGGGAGGGGTTTTTTACCTCGGGGCCAATTCAGAGGGAGGAATGTCCGGTGGCAGGACCAGGCTGCACATACTCAAGTGAACCCTCAACCTCCACAGCAATACGTGCGGACGCGCAATCAGCAGTATTGGTGGTAGGAGGTTCAGAGATATCTGATTCTGGACCTGCCCAGGACTTACCCATTTACAATCTATCCACGACAAGCCTGAAACCTGAAGATGTTAAAGTTTTAAGTAGGGGTCTCTCCTTTGTCCCCAGTATCCATCTAAACAAATTTAAATTACATCAGGACCTTTTTGCCTTCTTTCGTAAAGTCAGACTTAACAAATTCTTTTCTGACCGTCCGCTGACTGAGGATGTTAACAACATGTCAGGATGCAAATTACCATCGACCTTCACACCCACACTGGATATGGTGGGCACTGAAGTTCGCATCTTTGAAAAGCAGGTCCTCCAAGATATTGCACGAGTCATAAGAAACCCCTATAAACCAACTTCCAACCTCTCCCCATTGGAAACTTCTTCCCTGAATGAATTGAGAACTAATCCATCAATTGTCATTAAACCTTGTGACAAAGGTGGGGGGATTGCAGTATTTGATAAGGAGAGTTATGATGTTAAAATGTTGGAAATGTTGGCAGTGTCTGAACATTATAGACCGGCACAACGCAAGGAAGTGGAAAGACTTAACAAACAAATTCAGGAAATGACTCAGATGGCATTCAGAGATGGTTTCATCTGTGAGGATGAATACGACTTCCTCAATAAAGTAGCCCCCACTACTTCTGTGCTATATGGTCTTCCAAAGACGCACAAATCAGAAACCAACCCTCCCATGCGTCCCATTGTTTCGACTATTGGCTCCAGCACAGAGCCACTGTCGAAATATGTGGACAGATTTCTGTGTCCATTAACTCAGAGATATGCCTCATATATTCGTGACACAGGGGACATAATTCAGAAAATAGAGGGCCTACCTTTCAACCCTGAGACGGACATCCTTGTGACGCTCGACATTGAGGCATTGTACACCAACATTCCTCAGTGTCGGGCGTTACGGGCGGTCTCCGATCTCTTGAGAAGATATCCATCTGATCGCCCGGATGCCATCATTCTCCAATGTCTGGAGATTGTGTTGATGAACAACTTTTTCGAATATAACGGCAGAACTTTCAAGCAAATCATGGGGACATCTATGGGGGCTTCTTGTGCCCCCAGTGTGGCCAATATATTCATGGGAGAATGGGAACTCCAGAATATTTATAATGAACTAGCCCCCTTTTTTGAGAATATTTTTGTTTGGAAGCGTTTTATTGATGACATTTTTTTCATTTGGAGTGGATCGGATGAACTTTTACGAACTTTCTTTCTTTGGCTAAATGCGAGTAACACCAATCTAAGGTTCACCATGAATTCTAGTACCTGTAAAGTAGACTTTCTAGACATCAGCATCGAAGGAACTAATGGATTCTTGACAGTTAGCCTATTTAGGAAAGATACGGCAAAGAACACCATCTTGGAGTATAACAGCTTTCATCCCAACTGTCAAAAGGACTCCGTGCCCTTCGGTGAATTCCTACGAATTCGCCGAAATTGCACAGATATTGCGTCTTTTCACTTACATGGAGACGCACTCAAAGAAAGACTGCTGAAGAGGGGCTATCCACATCGCCTAGTGCGGCACGCGTATAAAAGAGCCAAATATTACGATAGGTCCGCACTTCTATCGGGCAACACACGAGCCAAACAAGATCGGATTACGTGTGTGATCGATCACTCTACTCTGAATTTTAAGATCCGTAATATCATCAATAAAAATTGGAGAATCTTGAATGTTGATGAGAATGCCACGGCACTTCCTCTCCCTATGCTAGCATATAGGAGAAATAGAAATTTACGGGACATGTTGGTTCATTCGAGACCTCTCGCCAAAAATTCTCTATCTAACAACCAGTCCTCCATCACAGGTCTACCAATAGTTGTGGGCAATCACAGGTGTGGTTCTTGCCACGCGTGTGACTCAGCCATTGTATCTGACACGATAACATACAATGAAAAGTACATCAAACTGCGATTTTTGACCAACTGTCGGAGTAGCAATATCGTGTACATCATCTTCTGTGGCTGTGGCTTGGCTTATGTGGGTGAGACGGGTCGCGAGTTTCGCGTCCGATTCAGCGAACATAAGTCTGCCATCAGGACGAAAAAATTATCAGCCCCCTTAGTCCAACACTGTCTGGAGAAATCTCATACAGAAAATGAGATGAAATGGTGTATCCTGGAAAAAGTGACACCTAAGTTAGGTCAAGCGAATGAGATTACACGTAAAAAACGCGAAACTTTTTGGATCTATCTTTTGGACAGTGTCAAACGTGGACTGAATGAAGAACTTGCCTGGTATGTGACCAAGTAATTACCTCTGATATGCTTGAGACATATCTGCACTGGTTCTGATATGATTTTCTGAATTTTGACTTAACCTCAGGGTTGCTTTTTCTTAATACTGTTGTTCCAACTATTTGCACCCTTAGAGATTTTTTAGTCTGACCTCTCTCTTATAATAAGGCTATTACAACCCCGAGTTTATTAATTCGGTTTCTAACGATAATTGCCATACTGAATTATTTGGAGTCTCCTGATCTTGTGATTTTTTCGGTGGTAGGGTCTCTTACCCATGAATTGCCCCTTTTGTTTTGTCTGTATTAATTATACCCTTTTATGACACAAACACCTTTGAACCTTCTCCATTATGTCACCTGTAGCTTCATCGGATGTCTCTCAGCCTCCATAGTCGACGTTATCAGCTAAATAGTCCTGCCTTTATTTTTATTGGTGGTAGGATTATGTTGACGGAGAGAGACTGTGTTTGCAACTTAGTCCCTTTGTTGTTTCTATTGGGCGACGCGTCGGCATTACGTGCACGGAAAGCGACCTCACGTGATATAATTAGCCCTATAGGATCTATTTAAATACGAAGGATCAGTCAATGCCTGACAGTTCTTGGCGGAGGAGGCTTTGTGCGGTGCGGATATACGGCCCCAATTGTGGTTTCTACGAGGTAAGTGAGCTTTCGTCTCGAGGGTAATGAGACCCGCTTGTATAATTCATGCCATACTCAACTATTGGCATCCCCGGCTGCCCGTTAGTTATACTCGTGCCTTTGGCCATCTCGGGCGAGCATTAGTTATACTCATGCCTTTGGCCGTTTCGGGCTAGTATGTCGTTTTTACAATTCATGCCAAATCTAACTATCGGCATTTTCGGCTGCCCGCTAGTCATAATTATGCCTTCGGCCGTCTCGGGTTGGCATGCCGTCGAGCAGTTGCCTACTACCAAGGGGAACAGTCCTAACTAAGTTGGTCCTTAGACCTTGTGTCCCTGGGCCGGCCGGTTGCAGTGCCACACGATTAAAGTGGCCCGTTTAAAGTGGTGCAAAATCCCCTAAATGTATCTTGAGCTAGAAAACATTTCAAACATCTAGCTACAGGTCTATTATCTAAACTTAGACCAGGGGCAGGATCGCATCTTACAGTAAATATTAGTACACCTTGAGCTATGCTGCGTCAATCGGATACAATAACGTGTTCTCATTCTATTTTTCAGGGGACTGACTGTGGAGCTATTTTAACATATATAAAGGACTCCCCTCGTACACTGAAGTAAGACTATGCTTGACACTGGGATGTACTTGTCGAATCTGTGCTAGTTTAGGCAGTGCTACCGTATGGTAGAAAGTCTAATTAGATCACTTACTATAAATTTTTCTTCTTGTTATAGATTATGGTGTAAAACAGGACAGCTGATCATTGAAGCCCTAAGCCTCCCCTTGACCACAATTTTCTGTGAATAAGCGGCGAATTTGTGCTCTTCATAAATATTTAATAAGTCTCTTAAACGTTAAAAAAAAGGTACTTCACCTTTTGTGGCTTCTGAGCTTTATTATATATGGATTCCACTCTAGTGGGTGTAATGAGTTTTACCTCTAATGTCTATATGAGATAAAATATGAGATATCTCTTCCCTGCAGTTATTTATTGGCGGCATAGGACGCTTTGTCCCCTGATATGCACTGAAGACGTTTTTGGTGATACCTCTGCTGTTTGATGCAACTGGTAAGCTCTAGGGCTATGTCCTATGGTGTAACTAACGTGATTAATTGAGGGCATAATTTGAGGTTTGAGACTCTCTTTTTATGTTTACTGTATGATAATTTAGTACCACTGACTTACCTCCTTGATTAACATGACAATTAGTGGTGTACCAAATGCTTAGTCTCAGACATATCACCACTACTAGGACTTTAGGTAAATGCATCAGGCATGTTCTTACTATTTAATAAACTCAGGTCTTGTGCCATTTAGATCCCTTCCTACTGTGGTCATGTTGTTGAGCTCCTGTTGTTTCGCAACAAAATGTATTTGTCTAAACGTTTTGGTGGTGACAATATGTTAATTTTTTGTAAATATATATATATATGTTTTTCAGATCCCTTGGTATTTGCACAGTCATGATGAAAAAGGTCCTGATGAAGGCGGCTTAAAGCTGCCGAAACGCGCGTAGACCTGCTGCGGGAGCCTTAAATTACATCTTGGCCCATGTTTTTAGCATTGTCATCTTGCTAAATATTAATTCAGTTCCTTTCACCATCCTAGTTTGTAGTTTGAGTGTGGTATGAGTGTTAGCACGTGAGTGTGTTGAGAGATATGGTTGTTACCAAGGGCTATTACTAAATTATTTTGCATATTGTATGTTTTTTATATATATTTTTTGTTGCAGATGTTTCTGACTCAATTATACCTGTTCCGAAAAAAAATTTTTTTTATATGAATTGAAAAATGTTTGTCTTGTGATTTCTGATTAATAACAGAATTTATATGAACTAAAAGATAAAAAGAGAAAAAATAAACTTTTATATTTTTTGAATAATTTCAGTATAGTATCTATCTTTTGTCACCTGGTTTGGATATTCATTAACTTAATTGTGTAATTGAATTAGAAGGCCACTGCAGGAACGTCTTTACATTAGAATTGGTGCGTGTTAAAGCCACACTAGCCAGTCGGCCCAGGGGTAGTCAGTGGTGCATGGGCCAAGTCTGTGTGTTCTCTTGATTTTAAACATCATTTAGGGCATGAATGCCATTGGATTGGGTTGATTTCTTGTGTGTATTTCGATTTTTGGGGTGTTGTTGGGTCCTGGTACAGGGCCTGGCCATGTGATTGGGGGCCATTTTGAGGCCTGGTAAAGGGCCTGGCCATGTGGGTGGCGGTCTAGGAGTCATTTGAAGCCAGGCAGTGTGCTTTGTGCCATAGGCCTGCAACTAGTCCGCCTTGCTTTCATCCATTATGCTATGGGGTAGTCAGTGGTGCATGGGCCAAGTCTTTCTGTGTGTTCTCTTGATTTTAAACATCATTTAGGGCATGGATGCCATTGGATTGGGTGTATTTTTGTGTGTATTTCGATTTTTTGGGTGTTGTTGGGGCCTGGTTGTCCAGTGCCTGGCCATGTGGCTGGGGGCCATTTTGAGGCCTGGTCCAGGGCCTGGCCATGTGGGTGGGGGTCTAGGGTCCATTTTGAAGCCAGGCAGTGTGCTTTGTGCCATTGGCCTGCACTCAGTCTGCCATGCTTTCATCCATTATGCCCAGGGGTACTCAGTGGTGCATGAAACAACTCTCTCTGTGTGGTCTCTCTCTCTTCTACTAATTTAAACATCCATTTTGGATTAGAATTGCAATTTTTATTTTGTGTCTTTCCGTTTTTGGGTGTGTTGTGTTAATAATAATAAATGCCTATTTGCAGATATTAATTGAAGCACGGCATATGCAACATTTATTTAACTGATGTTCCTCTGGTTTCCTTTGCTTTAGGTGCACAAAGACTGACAACCAGGAATCATCCTCATCATCATCACTTGTTGTAGTGCCAGGAAGAAGTCCTGCTGCGGTGTGTGCACAAAGTCAAGTGACATCACGTGTCATGACCACAGACAACTCTGCAACTCGTGCAACTACGTCCTGCTGTACTGACATCTGAAGAAGATGGGCCCAAAGAAAGGTGGCCGTAGTTCCTCTACCAAGAATGTTGCCAGTACCACTGCCAGTAAGAAGGAGCAGAAGAAGCAAGTGGCACCACTTACCAAGGAGACTGGTGGGCCGACAGACACTTTTTTTGTGGGAAAAAACTACGCCTGTAGCAGCAGTGTCCGCCGGGGACCAAGCGGGGAGCAGCACCTCCGCTTCATTGGTCTCAGTGCCACCACACCAAGTTAGGCCCAAGTCCATGAGTGCCACAGAGGTAGCCTCTTTAATTGCTCTTTCACCATCGTCCAGTGATGTTGGCGTTGACTCCTCGCAAACTAGCATCCAATCAACACAGAGTGTAACTCATCTGACGAATGTTCAACCACAGCCACAACAACAACCACAGGTGCAACAAGAAGAGGCGCAAGGAGAGGCGCAAGGAGAGGTGCAAGGAGATGCGCAAGGAGAGGCGCAAGGGGAGGTGCAAGGAGTGGCACTAGGAGAGGCGCAAGGAGTTGCACTAGGAGAGGCGCAAGTAGTGGCACTAGGAGTGGCGCAAGGAGTGGCGCAAGGAGTGGCGCAAGGAGCGGCGCAAGGAGTGGCACAAGTAGAGGCGCAAGTAGAGGCGCAAGTAGAGGCGCAAGTAGAGGCGCATGGAGTGGCACAACTGCTCACAATGCTTTCTCCTCCAGAAGTAGGGGCATGTCAGGAAATCGAGATTCAAGCGGAGGTATCATCCGAGCAAACCACTCCTCCTGATGATCTATTGATCCCCAGCAAGAAAAAGGTCAAGGAGGGCTAGTACAAATTCTTTTTCCAGCCCCCTTCCTTCTGATGATCTAGATCTTGATTGGCACCCACCAATGCAGTCTGAGAAGGAGGCACGCCATGAGCCAACAAAGCTAGATAAAAGGAAGGTTTCCGCAAGGCTTTCACTTATGGGTGATGACAATGAAGAAGTAGAAGTTGTTTATTCTGCTGCTGATGAACAGTCTGAGGATGACGACCCAGTCATCACAGTCGTCACTCCAGCCCCAGCGGGCATGCAGCAGACAGACATTTTTACCCTATCCAAAAATGCTGCTGTGCAGGATGTATGTGGCGTGGCACCACTGGTGGTACCACCACCAATACAGGTAACTACTACACCAACACAACCTACAGCTTCCATATTTTCTCGTCAGAAGGGCCGGCAGGGACCTCCATCAAGCTCGACCTCCATTACCTCAAGTAGTGGTGCTGTAAGTGCACAACAGAGTCAAATTCAGCCACGCCCATCCTCCACTTCATCTGGCATTGAAAGAAGCACCTTCACCACCACCAGAAATCTCAACTCCCCAGTTTGGGACTTCTTTAGTATTAGCAAAAAGGTGGAAAACCTAGTCATTTGTTCGATTTGTAAACAAGTAGTTAGTTGGGGTAAGCTTGGTACCAACTATGGTACCAGAGGCCAGAGAGGTCATCTAAAAAAACACCACATTATCCAGTGGGAGGCGCATCTAAGTAACATCTGGAAAGACTAAAGTACAAATCCAAATGTAGACATTGATATTGCATCTGATGATGAGGAGGAGCTGATCATGCAGGGGGTAGGTGAATAACCGAGCTACATTTTTTCTGGTACACACAGTACCCCTGGCAGCAGCACTGCAGTGGTAGAGCCCACACCCTCCTCTACCCCCGCAACATCAAGGAGGCATAGTAGTCTGGTAGAGACACCAATGTGAAAAAGTACATCAATGAGCCTAACTGGGTTGAAGAGGTCTGGATCCTCATCACATATGAATTCGTTCCAGACCACCATTAAAAGCATGTTTTGGTCGGAGGCGCCATTGGAAGGCAACCACCCAACGGCACGTCTTTATAATGCAATGCTGGCTAAAATGTTAGTGCTGGACCTTCTCCATTTTTCTTTCGTGGAAGGGGTGGGTTTTCTAGAATTTGTGGCAACAATCTGCCCTAAATGGAAGGTTCCTAGCCGGTCCTATTTTGCCAGAGTTGCGGTTCCAGCACTACATCAAGATGTGCTGGAGGTGATTGGGGCAGCTTTGCAGAAGAGTGCTGTTCACACTATCCACCTGACAACAGACATGTGGACCAGTTGCCAAGCCATTGATTACATGTGCATCACTGCGCACTGGGTCTCTTTTGCGGGGGTGAGAGACAATATATCTGCAGGTGTTGACAGTGCCACCATTTTTCAAGCTAGTCGGAAACATGCAACAGTAGCCATGTTTGCCATGGAGTAATCTCATACTGCAGTTAACATTTTGGAGGAGTTTAACATTAAGGTCTTTAAATGGCTGCATCCAAGAAAGTGCATGATTGGTTATGTTTTCATGGCTAATGGCAGTAATATAGTTAGGGCCATGAATGATGGTGGCTATTTCAGAGTGCCGTGTTTGGCGCACAGTATTAACATTGTTGTTCAAGATTTCTTGAAAAAAGAAAACAAAGTCAACAAGTTACTGACCACCTGCCGAAAAATCTGCACACATTTCTGCCATTCTTTTAAGGCCCGGATGCACCTGAGGATCATTCAATGTGTCCGTAGAGTGCCAGTCAGAGGACTCATCCAGGAGGTGGCAACACGTTAGCATCTGTTTGAGCAGTGCTTGGTAATCAATGTTTATGTTTTTAACACACGGGATTCTTCCATGAAAGACATGAGGCTAGAGGTGGAGGAATGGGACCTAGTTAAAAGCCTGACAGACATGCTTCGTCCTTTTGAGGTCTTCACGTGTCAAGTCAGCAGGGAGGACTGTACTTTGGGCAAAGCTATCCCATTGTTGCGCATGCTAGAGCACCAACTGAAGGTGGTGTCTTCAACCCTCAAAGATGATACTGACAAGCAAGACGCATATCAGTTGGCGGAGAGCTTATTAACCCGCCTACTTGACAATGCAAGGCTTAAAGGAATACATTGTGAACAACATTACATTTGTGCCACTATTCTGGATCCAAGGTACAAAAAGGCACTGGTCAGCAATACATTCATTCCTTTTAATGAAGCATATGTTTCAAAGTACAAACATTGGCTAGCTCTGTCAGCCACTCGGTTCGAAAAAGAGCAGCAGGAAATTGAAGGAACCGGCAGAAGTACTACTGAATCAGCAGGCCATCCGGCATCAAGGTCCACTTCTGTGGCCGAAGGCAGTCACTTTCCCTCAGAGCCGTTACCCCCAACAGCAACCGTATCATCATCATCCTCACCTGCACCAGGGCCAGCCAAAATATTGTCGGAAGCGGATTGGATAACTCATCAAGGGTTTGCTCATTCCAGTGTTGATGCAAAGGCCACGGATGGTACGCAAAGTGGAGCACCCCTGGATGACCTTGAGTGGATGGTGCAGGCCTATCTGGATGACCCAACAGAGGTCTTCATTGATCAGAACCCATTGCTTTATTGGTATGGGAAAAGGGGTCAATGGCCACTGATCACTAAGCTGGCTCTAAAATATTTGTCTTGCCCACTCGCAAGCGTGTCTTCTTAACATGTTTTCAGTGCTGCTGGTGCCATTGTAAGTTCAAAAAGGACCCGCCTCTCGCCCAAAACTGTGGAGAGGTTAACAATGATCAAGATGAATCAGCACTTCAGACCACCAGATTACATAATACGTGAATCCACGCAGGAAGAAGAGGACACCGACTTAGGTGACGGACGTTCTTCTCTGTTAGCTGACCTACTCCCGTTTCAATTCATAGAGTTTGAGGACTATCCCTGACACCTAGGCCTGAAATACTGACTTCCTTTTTTTTGTCCTTATTCACTTTTATTCCTGTGTGTCTTTCTTTGTTTTGCAAATTTTTACCACAACAAAACTCTAATCACAACAAATCCATCAGCAGCACTGTCTTCGTCTTATTTCCTTATTGAAGTTGCCGCTGTCTGCATTCCTGAAGTTCACAAGTCAAGTTTTTCTTTATAGTTAGTAAGTTGTAGTAAGTACTACTTTTCAGTAACCTAACCATCCATTTAGCAAACAACTTCATGCATGCAGTGCACTTCCTTTACATCCCTTAAAAGATTTATGGATATCTTCGTATCTAAAGATTTGTTTTTCTTCATTTGTTGTTTGTCCATGCTGTGCTTTTTTTTCCTTTCTCCACAAAACTTTCCCAAAAACCCCCATTCCCATCCAATTTTCAAACCCTAACCCTCTTCCCCCGGGCTGTGTGGTTTTCATTGAGTTGTGACTAAATGACAACAATAATTCCACACACATGCTGGGGAGGATAAGGTCAAAGCAACAGAAAATCAATTTCAAGGCAGGTGAAGGAATCCGAGGATATATTCTTATTCCTATTCTGCTTGACACACACACATGAGTATTTGCAAATCAAATCAGAATTTCATGTGCGCCATCAAGTGGATTGATCATCAACAACATCCTCCTCCTACTCGTGACGAATGTTTACACTGCTGTGTCCTTCAACTTCAGTACTATTTCTTGTAGTAGCCATACTCCACGCAACTAGTACTTATATTTTGAATACTTTAGCATTGCTTAGGCTACAATTTATGGCACTGTTCTTGTGTACTGTACTATCTATCGTACTGTTCTAATGCTCCGCTTAGGCCATTCAATGTTTAATTTCCTTTTTTTTCAAATGCTGCTACTGCCAGTGTGTACCACTACTACTACCACCACAACAATGACATTTCATCCGTCCAGGATTCCATAGCCAACCTTAATCGCCATTTGCCAGGCAGCCAGCCCTGTGCCTAGCCCTATTCTCAAACACGAATCACAAGTAAGATAAGCATTTTGGGGGAGGAAGAATAATGGGGTAGGAGGAGAGGAGAGACTGACGGTAGTACTAGTAAAGTAGTAGGACAATTGAATTCACTAAGTCTGTCAGTGGCACTTTTGTACAAATTTGGGCGATTAGACAATTTGAATCAGCCAGCCAGTTAAGTTTCAGGAAACAAACGTACAGTTAACCCCCCCTGCCTCCCCCACAAAACATTAAAAAAAGCGGATGCTATGTTTAAGTTGAAATAAATAATTATTTGAGCCCCAACAAAAATAAACTATCCCACAAGAAGACCCGACTCACCCTCCTCCCTAACCCCAACCAATGTCCATGAAATCAATGTCCACAGTCCAAAAACCCCAACTCCCAATTCCCATCCCCACAAAAGTCCTTAAAAAAGGGGCAAAGGACAGTCTCTCTACTTCCGCCGGTGGTGTCCTTTGGCCAGGTGGTCTCACTGCTCTCTCCGGAGGTCCTTGAGCAGGGCTTTCAGCCTCGCCACCTCCTAATCAAGGTTGGACACTCGCAGGGTCAATCGGTGCACACGAGCCTTGCACTTTCAGGTTCCTTCGGGGGCAGCTGTTGTTTTTGCTGCTCGGCAGTCGCGGGTGGCTGCCGGAACACGGCTCCATAACGCTGAAGGTTTGCGCTGACTGTATGACCCAGGGGCAGCGGAGGAGGAGGCAGCTGTCGTGGATGTTGTTGACTGCGAGTCATCCTCCTCCTCCTAGGCCACCAGCCGCCGATATTCGGCGACAATTGCCTCCAGCTTCCGTTGCCGGACCTGTCTAGCCAACTCCTTCCTTGTTAGTTTAGAAGGAGTATCTATATGAAGAAAGAAAAATATACTGTAACCAATGCTCTTTAAGATTAACACAAAATAATTCAGCAGAAAGTTGTGTCACAGTGGCACTAGCAACTTGCAAGCACAGTACATAACATTTGTGGCATGTATCTATCTAACCTCCCACTTCGTCTGCCTCTGCTTTAACATTAGTGGGAGTTTCAGGAATTCTACTAGCACTATATGGACTCACTACATTAGACTCAGACAGTACTCCAGTCTTCTTCTTCTCTCTTGTTTAGCGAAATTGGTACGTAAACTTGTGGAAGCTGGCATAATGCCAGCGCAGTCAACTTGCACCCAAGAAAAGCAGACGCAAGCCATGATGACACAGACTTGCGTTACTGCTACCAGTCCAGTACATGCAGGTGGTGAAGCTCTTACTTTTCTATTACGGGTGGCACTGGCCATACTCTGTTGCAAGGGCTACTGCTTAATTAATTTAACTTTCACCCTGCGCTGCCCCTGACTACTACAAAAGGAAAATGAAGAAGATAAAGATTATGATCATCTATCCCTTCACAGGATATTTGCTTACATATGGGATGACTATAGGTGCTTTGTTTTTGATTGAGTGAAAACTGATAGGCCACACATGAATGACAGAGTTATAAAAAAGTTATTAACAGAGGTAGTGAGTGGTCCCCGTAATCGCCGGATATATGCTGTGCTTGCAAACTACTGTTACTAGTCACGGTAGTATTCTAAAAAATTACAACTTCTTTCCTCTGCTTTGCTACTCAGGCACGGACGTGCGGTGTTACATGCTCTTCAAAGTAACACTCTTCATCCATTGACCATCTACTCTGTCTACATACACCTATGCTATCTATGAAGAAGATACCATCCAGGCATCCATCCATTCAAAGTAAATGTGAATCATTCTTCTTAATGTCTCAACTGGACAAACCTTACATTTTCTCACCGAAAACAACCTTTTTATATTATTTTGTAAACCGCCAGCCATGCATCCGTGCTTGACTTGCATTTGAATTTGAACCAAAGGATATATTGCGCACACATACAGTTTCTGTTTCACCCACCCAGGCAGTCCTCTTTTCTTTCTCCTTCCACCCATCCTTGCTTCAGCCTTCAACCAGCCATGCATCATATTCCCAGCCACCTCGGGCAGCATTTAAAAACACATATCATTCTTTGCCAATCATTAGTTTTAACTTGCTCGTCCTTCCTTACATCCTTCTTTCCCTTTTTGTTCATCCCATCCATCAAGTTCATCTCTGATCTGACTTGGCTTCTCGATAAAACTTTCACAGCTGAGTTGAAGTCAAATATAGAGGAGGCCATTGGTTGCTCGTCAACTCCCGCCGCTAATGCTATTGCTAATGCGAAGTCAAGGGTGACTGTCTTCTACCTGGTTGACAAAAACTTAGTTCTAAATTTGTAAGTCCTCTTAACAGTAAAGTGTACTTGTACTGTACAACATATACACCCTTGCAGCCAGCCTACTCTGCAATCTCAATAAGTAAGGAATATAATAGCTTACCACTGCCCGCCACTACCGTGGTATACCCCACAGCAGTTCCTGCTGGCTGTGGCACCGCATCCGCCCCTGGAGTGACCACCTCCGTGCTGGCCCCAGTACTGGTGGTGGGCTGTGCCGATGGTGTCACGCCTAGAAAATACATTTAATATTTTTAGAAGCCATATACACAACTTCCTATTTTGTCTAGGAATGAAAAAATATGTTACTAAATAAACAAATTTAATTATTCCTGACTCTCTAGTCTAAACTGAAAATTCCCCTTTCGTAAGGGGAGGGTATTTTTTATTTATGCGACATGCTACACTTTTTGGCACAACTGATAAATGCTTGCTTTTTAACACACACCATTTTTCTCATAACAGACAGAAGCTTCCCTTCTATGAACAAGAGCAACATGTTACTCGGAGTCGTCATCATCACCACCAAGACTTTAAGTTCCAACCAGGTGAGGTCTCTCCCACAATTAATGTGTACAAATTATGAACAGAGGTAGTGAGTGGTCCACGTAATCGCCGGAGGAAGGCACTGTGACTTGTGACTTACTTGACTTGATATTGTAAACTATACAATATAGATACACAATATATGCTGTGCTTGCAAACTACTGTTAGTCATGGTAGTATTCTGAAAAATTTAATTACAACTTCTACTTTCCTCTGCTTTGCTACTCTGGCATGGACATGCAGTGTTACATGCTCTTCAAAGTAACATAAGTAATAGCTTACCACTAACGACCACTACCGTGGCATTCCCCACACCAGTTTCTGCTGGCTGTGGCACTGCATCTGACCCCGGAGTGACTACCTCCGCGCTGGCCCCGGCACCGGTGGTTGGCTGTGCCGATGGTGTTATGCCTAGAAAATACATTTAATATTTTTAGTTGCCATATACACCACTCCCTATTTTGTCTAGGAATGAAAAAATGTTACTAGTACTACATAAACAAATTTAATAATTTGTGACTCTCTAGTCTAAACTAACAATTTCCCTTTCTTCAGGGAAGGGTGTTTTTTATTTATGCTTAGCCATAATATGTGATGCTATACTTTTTGGCACAACTGATGAATGCTTGCTTCTACAAGATCATATGAATGTTAGTCGGAGTCGTCAATGATTCATCCCCACCAAGACTTTAAGTTCCAACCAGGTTAGGGCTCTCCCACAATAAGGGGCTCATTAGGATGGCGGACGGAAGAGCCACCGCGGCCCTGGAGTAGGCGGAAAAAGCCTTTTCCGTGTCCGCCTGCCGCGGACACTCCGTCCGCCATATCAGGATAGGAAAACGTGTCAAATTTCCGTCCGCGACGGAAAAGCACGCACCGCCGTCGAACTACACACGACCACGCGGCGGACGGAACACATCCGGAGGCTCCGCCGTACGTCTAAGACCGTCCCCCAAATCAAGATGGCGGAAAATACACATAAAACCGCAGCGGAAACACAACCTGTCTGAACACGGCGGATTCCCCACAGCAAGGAAAAGAGACACAGCAGAGAGACCTACCACAAGCTGCTCGCCACCATGGACCCAGCGCTACACGCTTTCCCGATGCTCTTCGCGATCCACCACGTCCTAGTCTTGGCCCACCATCGACGCCGACGTAGGTAAGGCACAGACCATTGGCTGCATGGAGGGGAATACCTGCAAGGGTCGTGACGTAGGGAGGGGGAGTGTCATGTTACCCAAACCACTGATGAGAATCAAATAGAAATACACATTTGTAGTACGCAAGCATGAATGACAACGACAAACCACGAGACTTGATAGACTACCTTTATTGTACATAATAGGGGTATAATCACAGTGTATGCGTGAGCATGGGCAAAGTGGGCACCAGAGCAGCTACATCAGAGGCAGCATGTGAGAGGGCAGAATGCAGTATCAGTACATCAACAGGGCATTGCGGAGTACAGAGCAGGTACATCAGAGGCAGCATGTGAGAGAGCAGAATGCAGTATCAGAACATCAACAGGGCATTGTGGAGTACAGAGCAGCTACATCAGAGGCAGCACATCAGAGGGCAGAATGCAGTATCAGAACATTTACATGGCATTGTGGAGTACAGAGCAGGTACATCAGAGGTAGCACATCAGAGGGCAGAATGCAGTATCAGAACATCAACAGGGCATTGTGGAGTACAGAGCAGGTACATCAGAGGCAGCACATCAGAGGGCAGAATGCAGTATCAGAACATCAACAGGGCATTGCGGAGTACAGAGCAGGTCCATCAGAGGCAGCACGTGAGAGGGGCCAAGTGCAACAACAGTCCATAGCACTGAACAGGTCCATCAGAGGCACCACGTGAGAGGGGCCAAGTGCAACAACAGTCCATAGCACTGAACAGGTCCATCAGAGGCAGCACGTGAGAGGGGCCAAGTGCGACAACAGTCCATAGCACTGAACAGGTCCATCAGAGGCAGCACGTGAGAGGGGCCAAGTGCAACAACAGTCCATAGCACTGAACAGGTCCATCAGAGGCAGCACGTGAAAGGGGCCAAGTGCAACAACAGTCCATAGCACTGAACAGGTCCATCAGAGGCAGCACGTGAGAGGGGCCAAGTGCAACAACAGTCCATAGCACTGAACAGGTCCATCAGAGGCAGCACGTGAGAGGGGCCAAGTGCATCAACAGTCCATAGCACTGAACAGGTCCATCAGAGGCAGCACGTGAGAGGGGCCAAGTGCAACAACAGTCCATAGCACTGAACATGTCCATCAGAGGCAGCACGTGAGAGGGCAGAATGCAGTATCATAGCATCAACAGGGCATTGTGTAGTACAGAGCAGGTCCATCAGAGGCAGCACATCAGAGGGCAGAATGCAGTATCAGAACATCAACAGGGCATTGTGCCCAACAGAGCAGGTACATCAGAGGCAGCATATCAGAGGGCAGAATGCAGTATCAGAACAGCAACAGGGCATTGTGGAGTACAGAGCAGGTCCATCAGAGGCAGCACGTGAGAGGGCAGAATGCAGTATCAGAACAGCAACAGGGCATTGCGGAGTACAGAGCAGGTCCATCAGAGGCAGCACATCAGAGGGCAGAATGCAGTATCAGAACATCAACAGGGCATTGTGGAGTACAGAGCAGCTACATCAGAGGCAGCACATCAGAGGGCAGAATGCAGTATCAGAACATTTACATGGCATTGTGGAGTACAGAGCAGGTACATCAGAGGCAGCACAAGTACGTGTCCCAACCAACCCGTCCCAGGGACCACAAGAGTGCAACGCAGTTCTCAATGGACACACCATGTGAAATAACATTTGAGTGAAGTGATCAGCACCTCACATCACAGAATCAGGGGGACTGCGTGAACTACCTGCCTCGGACACACTGCCAGCACTAGCAACAGGAGTGTGAGACACAGCCACAGCCCGAGTGACAGACACATGGGCCACGGACCCAGACATACTGCCAGCACCAGCAACAGGAGTGTGAGACACAGCCACAGCCCGAGTGACAGACACATGGGCCACGGACCCAGACATACTGCCAGCACCAGCAACAGGAGTGTGAGACACAGCCACAGCCCGAGTGACAGACACATGTGCCACACACCCAGACACACTGCCAGCACCAGCAACAGGAATGTGAGACACAGCCACAGATGTAGTCACTGACACGTGACCCACTGACCCAGACAGACTGCCAGCACCAGAAACAGGAGTGTGCAACACAGCCACAGATCTACTCACTGACACGTGAGCCATAGACCCAGATACACTGCCAGGACCAGCAACAGGAGAGGGCACAACAGAGACTGTGCCACTACATGATGCATGAGAGCCAACAACAGACAGAGTGCCACTATCTGATACATGAGAGTCAACTGCACCTGCGCCACTGGGACCACTGAAATGATGAGCCACAGGGCTGTATGGGCCAGGAGGCAGGGTGGCCCTGGGAGCTGGGGATAGCTGACCTTGAGCGACATCGGGGTGGGCAGGTGTCAATGGTGTGTGTCTGCGTTTCTTAGGGATGTGTGAGTGCACCCTGGACAGGACAGACTGCCAAGTGGTGGGGACTCTAAAGAATTATCACCCACCATAGGTGGAGCATCTGCAGCCGGGGATCGGGTTTCTGGGGACGTGCTGGAGCCTGCTTGTCGTTTGCTGTGTGCCTGCCGCCTGGACTCAGAATCATGTGTAATGGGGGATGCAACTACAGGGGACACCCTCCTCTGCTTCTGACTGGGCCGGATGGGAGTGGAGGTATGGGGGGACTCCGCCGCGGAGACATCTGTTTGGCGTTCAGTTGAAAACATCAGCCTCAGTGCAGCCAGGGGTGAAGTATGCCTGTCCTTGATTGCGTCATTGTCCATGCTAGAAGCCTTGTCCGTAGGATGTGCCTTATCCTTAGGTGGAGTGTTGTCTCTGGATTTTGCCTGTGCCCTGGTCGCCGCCCTGTTCCTGCCAGCAGACTTGTCGTCTGTGGTGCACCTGTCTCCAGTAGACACCTGCTCTCTGTGTGTGTCCCTGGCCTTGGGAGATGGACCTTGCTCTGTTGTGTGCCTGTCCTTGGGAGTTTCCCTGCTCTTAGGAGGTGCCTTTGTCTTCTGACTGTCCTTGTCCTTGGGAGGGTCCCTTTCCTCTGTTGTGGGCCTGCCCTTGGGAGTCTCCCTGCTCTTAGGAGGTGCCTTTGTCTTCTGACTATCCTTGTCCTTGGGAGGGTCCCTTTCCTCTGTTGTGGGCCTGCCCTTGGGAGTCTCCCTGCTCTTAGGAGGGTCCTTTGTCTTCTGACTGTCCTTGTCCTTGGGAGGGTCCCTTTCCTCTGTTGTGGGCCTGCCCTTGGGAGTCTCCCTGCTCTTAGGAGGTGCCTTTGTCTTCTGACTGTCCTTGTCCTTGGGAGGGTCCCTTTCCTCTGTTGTGGGCCTGCCCTTGGGAGTCTCCCTGCTCTTAGGAGGTGCCTTTGTCTTCTGACTGTCCTTGTCCTTGGGAGGGTCCCTTTCCTCTGTTGTGGGCCTGCCCTTGGGAGTCTCCCTGCTCTTAGGAGGTGCCTTTGTCTTCTGACTGTCCTTGTCCTTGGGAGGGTCCCTTTCCTCTGTTGTGGGCCTGCCCTTGGGAGTCTCCCTGCTCTTAGGAGGGTCCTTTGTCTTCTGACTGTCCTTGTCCTTGTGAGGGTCCCTTTCCTCTGTTGTGGGCCTGCCCTTGGGAGTCTCCCTGCTCTTAGGAGGGTCCTTTGTCTTTTGAGTGGCCTTGTCCAAGGGACTGTCCATGGACTTGTGAGTATCCCTTGCCTTGGGAGTACCTTTTGTGTTGAATGCCTGTGTAGCTCCTGAAGGCATGTCCCCCAACAACACGTGTGGCTCGTGTGTGTGTACTCCAGTGTATCTGACATTGTCTTCGTGAACAGATTTAGCGGATCTAGGGGATGGGGTCTGTGCCCTGCGTGCCCTGACGTGCTGTATGACGCTGCTTCTAGTGCAATAACCTGTATTTGAGTCCTGCTCTGAATAATCACTACCCCCTGAGACATCCAGTGGTGTAGATGGGGAAACAGAAGTAGCACCCTGTCCATGCGACTGTACTATTGCAGATGACACACTGCTTGCCAATGACTGCACTGTCCTGTGTAGACCAGCAAGATCGCCATGCATCCCTTCCATGAATGCCACCACCTGCCCCAACTTCCTATCATGGTCTTGGAAAGCATTTGTCATATTGGTCTGCCCCACACACAGCTGTCGCAGCAGATCAACGGCCTCAGCACACAGTGCATTTTGGCTCACCGTGGCAGGGGCAGCAGTGCCTGCACCGAACGCCACTCTGCTCCCCCTACTCCTGCGGCCACGAACAGTACATGGTGCAGTTGGCGGAAGTGTGGGCCCTGTGTGCTGTCTTCCGACAGAAGGTGATGATTGCCCACTCCCAGTCTGTGACAACAGTGCAGGCTCACCAAGAGTTTCCGAAGATGAGGACGATGGTGTCTCCACATGCGAGTCCTCAGGGACGGCCCTGTCCCCCTCTCCGGCGCTGCCCTCCTCTGTGTCAGTCTGCGTGTGTGCGAAGTCTGACCCGGACTCATTTCCTCGACTGTTCTCCTCCGTCTGTGGCCGAGTGTCCTCTGTCATAGCTGAAATGCACATAAAAGAGGTGTAAGTCATGGGTACACTCACGTACAGAAGGACAAGGATTGCCAAATTCCATAGCTGACAAAGTAATTGTAGCCCCCATCCTGCCCACCTCTACCAGTCATCCTCACATTACATAAGCGTTGGTGGCCGTGACACATGTACAGCATGCGGACAGGGCAGGAGCACGTACATCTGCACACATTTCCTGCCATGGGGCCATGGACCACTAGGGGATGTGCTTCAACACTCAACTATTAAGCAAGTGGCGTGTCAACATTGCGGACCTGGATGTCAAATGACCCCCACCCAATGGGACCAACATGGCATCACAGAGATACATACGCAACACGGAACTCAATACTGTGTCTGTGCACCAATACATGCATTGCGCTCACAAGTTTCCTACACAGACAGTATGCTCACCGCTAGTTTGCTGTTGATCGACACTCAGACGTTCGGACAGTTCAGGATGCGTCACTGCAATGATACGGTGCATGAGAGGGGTCATGGAGCGTCGGGCCAGACGGGGCGTCCTTGGAATCATCCCCAGTGTCACTTCCGCTACATTCTTGCTCAGCCTGGAAATGTCGTCCCAGCGTTTGTGGCAGTGTGTATGTCGTCTGTTGCACACCCCCAATGCCCGTACTTCCCATGCAATGCTCCTCCACACATCCTTGCGAAGGTGCAGCTTGACCTACCATGATGGGAGACAAAAGGGTGTAAGTCAGTGGACAGTTGGCCGGTCACACACATAGGGGCAACACGTATCTGTCAGCAGCCATGCACAATCCGGAACATATGTCGAGCCCACAGTACACAGCTAAGATAGCAGTATGCACGATCATTTGGCCCCCTCATGCACACCAACATGTCCCACACTGCACTTACCACCCGTCCGGGTGCGCCCTAGAGTCGTCCATAGTTGCGGAGCACACCGTCCACGAGGACATCAAGCTCCGCGGCGGTGAAGGGACGAGACCAGATCTCTTTGCCTCTCGACATGGCAAGATCACGGAGTATGGGACTAGAGCAGCAGTCGGTGGTCAGCTCAGCAGCAGCAGCAGGTCGAGGTGATGGTCACAGGCAGCAGTCGTTGGTCAGCTCAGCAGCAGCAGCAGGTCGAGGTGATGGTCACAGACAGCAGTCGTTGGTCAGCTCAGCAGCAGCAGCAGGTCGAGGTGATGGTCACAGGCAGCAGTCGTTGGTCAGCTCAGCAGCAGCAGCAGGTCGAGGTGATGGTCACAGGCAGCAGTCGTTGGTCAGCTCAGCAGCAGCAGCAGGTCGAGGTGATGGTCACAGGCAGCAGTCGTTGGTCAGCTCAGCAGCAGCAGCAGGTCGAGGTGAACAGGCAGCACTGGTTCCCAGGGTAGGATGTGTGCTTTTGGACAACACACATATATAGGGCCCTCAGCACGTGTCAGTGGCATACGTCGCCAGCAATTGGTCAGCCCTGGAAGCGTGTTCATGAAATGGGCCAATGACTGGCCCTGTTGTTGCGGTGCACTGCTTCCGCTACTTGCGATTGGGCATATGCGGCCAGCGTCCCTCTTCCCATTGGCTGCATGTGCACGGACCGTCACGGGCACACATCGGCAACCGCACGTGCAAGCTTCAGGCACGGATGCTTCAGTTGCAACAATGTTCTATCACTGGCGCCACCATGGCGGTGCACGTACTCAGCGGGGGAGGTGCAGGCCTATACACCCTTTAGATGTACTCAATGGACATGCCAGTTCATGTCCCCTCTTACAGTCACATTGCATCATCCACCGTACACCGGCCGGAGCGGCCGGGCCTAGGACGGCCGTGCCGGCCATGTCCACAACCGCCGTGCCAGGCCATGTCCACAACCGCCGTGCCGGCCATGTCCACAACCGCCGTGCCAGGCCATGTCCACAACCGCCGTGCCAGGCCATGTACACAACTGCCGTGCCGGCCATGTCCACAACCGCCGTGCCAGGCCGGGCCTAGGACGGCCGTGCCGGCCATGTCCACAACCGCCGTGCCAGGCCGGGCCTGGCACGGCGGTTGTGGACATGGCCATGCATTTGGACGTGTTGACGTCGGGTGTGACCCTACAAACGTTCTTACATCTTCACAACTACACAGTACATCACGGCTGTATGGCCAAATTATGCATCTGTTGTCAGTATGTGGTTCTGGCGAGGTGACTACAGTGGTGGTGGTACACATGCATTCAGTGTATGTGTTTTGGACGTTGTGTCACCATGCATGTAATTACCGTATGGACAACATTATTGGTGTTGGCATTGGTGCATGATGACATGGTGTGTGTGTATCATTATCGTTTGTGTGCATGCACTTGCATGTGTGTCTGTGATGTGGCTATTAAACATTAGGGTAAAGACACACGTATTGTCAGTAAGGTTCACATGTGACTACGTTGCGTTGACACACTTCCTGTTGCAAGTGGCTGCACTTTGTTAAAGGGGCACTACGTATTTTATAGAGTATCAGAGATGTCACACATATGACCATTCTCCCTAGAAAAGTTGTTGTTGCTAATGTTGGCTCACATGTGATGGAGTTGCACACGTATGCGTCGTTTGTAAGTTGACCCAAGTTACATTTCTCTCCCACACAGGAGAGCTCCAAATGTGCATCGGCCATACACTGTGCTGGAGGATATGGTTGACGAGGAGGTGATTAGGAAATTCCGGCTGGATCGACGACGGTTGATGGAGCTTGTTGCACAATTGTCTCCTCATCTGCAGCCACGAAGGACTTATCCTGGTTCCATTACACCCACAGCAAAGGTGATGGCTGCCCTACACTTTTTTGCTACTGGCACCTTTCAGTACACAGTTGGATATGCCGGGGGGATGTCACAGTCCATGTTCAGCACGGTACTTCGGGATGTTTTAAGAGCTATGATGCTGTACTAGAATGACTACATACATTTCCCACGGGCGGAAGAGTTGGCAGCTGTCAAAGCAGACTTCTATGCACTGGGCCACATACCACACGTTGTGGGTTCAATTGATGGCACACATATCGCTATCATTCCACCACGGGCACGTGAGCAGGTTTTAGGACTCGCAAACACTTCCATTCGCTGAACGTGCAAGTGGTGTGCCTGGCAAACAACATCATCTCCCATGTGTGTGCAAGATTTCCTGGCTCCTCACATGACGCCCACATCATGCGGAGCAGCATTGTCCCCCAACTGATGGCAAATCTGCGACCCGGTCAATTGTGGCTTGTTGGTGAGTGTGCAGTGGGGACTTTTGTGATCTCTGTGTGGCATGGGGTAACCACCATTTCTTGTTGTGATATTTGTGTCTGTCATCCCCCTACTTAGGCGACTCGGCGTACCCAAACCGGCCATGGCTCCTCAGTCCCATACGTAATCCTACTACAGCGGGTGAAATGCGCTACAATGATGCACATGGAAGGACACGGAGAGTGATCGAACGTACCTTTGGACTGCTAAAGTCTAGGTTTAGGTGCCTGGATAAGACCGGAGGGGCCCTGCCTTACTCACCAGGAAAAGTATGCAGGATCGTGATTGCCTGCTGCATGCTCCACAACCTGGCAGTGCGCAATGACATTGAACTGCTCTTGGACCCTGAAGACGAAGAAGTTCCTCGGCCTCCCATCCCACCCATGTCGACTGATGAGGATAGTGGTGAGGAGGAAGGTGTGGACCAGAGGCGCCAGCTCATTGATCGCTACTTCCCTTGAATGTGAGTAACTACCTCTTGTGCCAGTTGACAATGCCTTATGTATGTTTGCTGGTGTTGTGTGGATGTGGGGTGCATCAGCTGTGTGTTCTTGTTTGTGATGGTTGCATATGTGTGTCTTCATTTCTTTGGACATACAAGTCTCCATGATGTGTGTCCTCTCATCCCATGCTTTAGTGATGAGTGTAGTTTGTGTAATGTTGCTGTGCAGTGTGTTGTGATGTGTGTGAATCTGTTTCCTGACGTGTGTTTGCTGTCTCTGATTTTCCCTAGGTCACTCCCGCAGCGCCATGATCATGTACGACTAAGATCCCTGAACCTGTTTACGTCTGTTTCTGAAGGCAATCATGTGAATAAACATGGAGGCAAAACATCATTGAGTGTGCAAGTGAAATTTATTTACAGGTTGTGCTTTTGTGCTGGTGAATATTTACAAGTAAGTGGGTGGGGAGGGAGTTGGAGTTGAAGGTAATGGCAGATGAAATGTCCGTGCTGACACCACATTGGGGGGTGTCAGGCTAGTCCAGCAGACCAGTGGCTATGATTGTCTGTGTGGGACAGGATACTTTGCAGGGTGAATGTCTGGCACAGGCAGTGACAAAGTCATTGGCGGCCCCTCTTGGAGCGTGTGGATGGCGCTCCAACACTGCTCTCACCCACTTCCAGCCTCGGGCGGCCCCTCCGTCTCTGAGGTGGAACAGAGTCAGCTGGGGGTGCAGGTTGGTCATGGGCCACATCCGTCGCCAGGGGCACAGGTGGTGGTGGCGGCGGTGGAGGCGGAGGTGACGGTGGCGGTGGAGGCGGAGTTGACGGTGGCGGTGGAGGTGGAGGTGACGGTGGCGGTGGCGCTACGACAATTGGTGGAGGTGGGGGTTGTTCCAGGCAATCCATTCCCTCCACATTGTTGTCTGTTGGTCCATGATGTGCACGATCTGGCCAAGGTACCCAGAGATTTCGCGCAACATGTTGGTGTTGTCCACTGAGTCCTGGTGTGCACGATCTGCATGTTCCTGGGAACGGTCGTATGACGCCTGGCACCTGGCAAGGGCTTGTAGGGACTCTGCCACAGGATGGGGTAGCTGTCCTTCCTCTGTACGGCGGGGTGTGGCTCGCCTTATTGCCTGATGTCCCGTCGCCTCTCTCCTTTGTGGCCCACTCACCCTGCTTGGGTGTGAGGCCGATGGACCTGCATCGTGCGCTGGGTTAGGCTGGGTGGCACAGGCAGGAGTCGTGGTACTGGTGGTACTGGTGGTACTGGTGGTACTGGTGGTGGTGGTGGTGGTGGTGGTGGGGTCTCTGCAGATCACAGAGGCAGGTGTCGCTGGAGTCACACATGTGACGGTTGTCGGGCCCGGGAGTCCCTGTGAGCCAGATGGCCCTGGCTGTGTGCTTGGTCCCGCTCCATCCTCCGCACCGGAGCTGCCTGTGTCCTCGTCACCAGAGAGTCCGGTATGTGTGGGAGGCGAGGCTTGCGGCCGGGTACTGGTTTCCCCAGTCAGTTCACGATCACCTGAGGGACAAGATAGAGCTGGTCAGTAATGTGGACATTACATGTTCATATCGATTTGAAAACATTTCTGTGTCCTGTCGCACACACCCCACACACCCCACCCTCCACCACCAACACCCTCCCCGTGAACATGGGGGCCTGTTGGGAGTTGTAGTTTGGACCTCTCACACACCCCACCCTCCACCACCACCACCCTCCCCGTGAACATGGGGGCCTGTTGGGAGTTGTAGTTTGGAGCTCTCACTCACCACACCCTCCACCACCACCACCCTCCCCGTGAACATGGGGGCCTGCTGGGAGTTGTAGTTTGGACCTCTCACACACCACACCCTCCACCACCACCACCCTCCCCGTGAACATGGGGGCCTGTTGGGAGTTGTATTTTGGACCTCTCACACACCACACCCTCTACCACCACCACCCTCCCCGTGAACATGGGGGCCTGTTGGGAGTTGTAGTTTGGACCTCTTACACACCCCACCCTCCACCACCACCACCCTCCCCGTGAACATGGGGGCCTGTTGGGAGTTGTAGTTTGGACCTCTCACTCACCACACCCTCCACCACCACCACCCTCCCCGTGAACATGGGGGCCTGTTGGGAGTTGTAGTTTGGACCTCTCACTCACCCCACCCTCCACCACCACCACCCTCCCCGTGAACATGGGGGCCTGTTGGGAGTTGTAGTTTGGACCTCTCACTCACCACACCCTCCACCACCACCACCCTCCCCGTGAACATGGGGGCCTGTTGGGAGTTGTAGTTTGGACCTCTCACTCACCCCACCCTCCACCACCACCACCCTCCCCGTGAACATGGGGGCCTGTTGGGAGTTGTAGTTTGGACCTCTCACACACCACACCCTCCACCACCACCACCCTCCCCGTGAACATGGGGGCCTGTTGGTAGCCATGTACATGTTTGTGAGTAGGTGTCCGACGTGCATGGGTTGGGGCCTAGGTGATGTGTCTTCTCAGTTGTGTGAGCCTGACCATGTCGTACTGATCGTGGGGCTTGGTTTGTACTTACCAGCCTCTTCTCCTTCATCAAGTCCGTCTAGACTCTCTGGGTGAAGTATCACCAGCACCTTCTCCTCCCAATCGGTGAAGGTTATGGGCTCCGGGGGTGTTCCTCCGCCAGTATGATTGGCTCTTGCATAGTTTTTTGCGTGGATGCCTTTCACCCGGGTCTTCAGGTCATGCCACCGCCTCTGAATGTCATGCTTCGTCCTCGGCACGGTCCCTGACGCATTCACCCGAGTGACGATCCTGTCCCACATGTGGTTCTTTTGCGCCACGGACGTCTGCTGGACTTGGGCCCGAAGATGTGGGGCTCAACACGGATGATTTCATCTACCATTACCTTCAACTCTGTCTCCGTGAATTTAGGTTTTTTTTGGGGTGCCATGGTGTGTGGTGCTCAGTGTGTGGGTTGAGTGAGTTGGGGGGTGCAGGTGTGTGGTGTGTGATGTGTAGGAATTGTGTGGTGGGTGTTTGTGTGGTGGGTGTGGTAGGGTGGTGGTTGTGTGTCTTCTATGTGAGTTAGCTGTATCTCGATTAGGGCCTCTTGCTAGCAGCAATGCTGTGATGCAAAGGATTGTGGTAGTGTATGGGTGTCATTTTATAGTCGTGTCTCAATGGTTTTTGGCAGTCAGGTGGTAGGTGGGCGTGTTGACTAGTGTGCATTATTGGGTACTTGGGGCGTGTCATGCTGGCTTGTGCTTGGTGTTGGTGTATTGGGGGGGGCCTTGTCAATGTTCGTATGTTTGCTTTGTACTTGCGGTACACTTTCTGACATTTGTTTGACGTTAGGGATGTTGTGCGTGTTGGCCTTCCGCAGTGATGTACTGTTTATCGTTGCATTCTTTCCGCCGCGGACGTGGATGGCTGTGCGTTCCGTGGTACGGGCGGATTTATCCTAATTGCGGACACGGAGTATTCACAGGTATGGCGGTACATGTGTTTTTTTCCGCGGTCATTTACGTCCGCGGCGGGGGTTGTTCATTGGGCTCCGTCCGCCGCGGACGGAGTTAGATGTGTTCTGTCCACCGCGGACGGTGTTTGTTATGATCCGTCCGCCGCGGTCGTAGTTTCGTGACATGATTATCCTAATCCCAACCGCGGCATCTCCGCGGCGCAGCCGGGAGTAGAATTTCCACGACCATGGCGGACAGTACCCATTTCCGTCCGCCATCCTAATCGACCCCTAAATGTGTGAAATCAGCCACTTTTCAGTCGTTCACCGTTTATCTTATATTATGAAGTTGATTTTAATTAATGTTTTTATATAATGCACAATTTAAATTTTTACAGAGTGCACACAGAGCTAGTCGTTTTACTTTTATTAAAGCTTTAAAACTTACATAGACTCTGAGGTTTTTGGTCATGAGTGAGTGAGCAAAAGGGTTTCAATTTGCAAGCATGAGTCCGAGACTCTGAGAGGTCGGGACTCTGACTCCGTAGTCTTATGTTCTGGGTTGTATAATAATTGGGGAAAATCGCTGCATTCGGGAGCTAAATAATGACTCTGAAACACTAGCCAGTCAGTAAGGAGATTGGGGGTTCAACTTCTGTTATGACTGAGGTATGTGGAAAGTCTAATTGCGCTCATTATCACCAATGCCCTATTTCTTGTCCATAGTTCTGTATGTGCACTATAGTCCCTTCAACAGTAGTAGTATGTCCTCCTATACAATCAAAGAGTAAACTAGTATCTTATTATTGGTGGCCATTGACATTTTATTGTTGGAAATTGTCAAAGCATAAACATTTAGAGGACTTCAATAGACATTATGGATAACCCAGAGGACTGCACTCAGTGCCTAGAGCTATTGCTGAAAAGGAGTTTTGTTTAACACCTTTTCCCAACTGTGCAAGCTTAGCTAGCTACACAGACAGACTAATAATAATCTAGTAGTAGCACAGAGAGTCATAGTAGAAGCAGGATAAGAATTTAGAAACAGTCTACAAGAAGATCAAAGGCAATTTAGGAAAAAACAGAATTATGAGGAATGTTTGGAATAAATAGGTGCTGTAAAAGATAGGGAAGTATAATTAATAATATTAACAGGAAAACTTACTGGGGCCAGCAGAGTGGAACAGGTAATGAATAATGAGATGGAATGCAGTGGACAACACTGGCTGTCTGGCTCTAAAGAAAGCAATTGCTGTTTGTTTGTTGTGCATGGAATGAATCCTATGTGTTCTGTTATAGCCCTCGGCGGACCTATCCTGGCCTTCCTGTTCCTGCTCCGCCGGCGCCGCTACCTCCTCCTCTGTCCTCTTGCCCCTGGGGGGAGCTGATGTACAACATGAAAGAAAGACACAAACATGGAAGATTGTTGTCAACCAAATCAAACATTTCAAAAAAACAATAACAAATTATTTCGGGGAAATAGACAACAATTGCATTAAATTTATTGACCTATCTGATGTGGTCTACTAGGACATTAGTATTGCTGGATTCGCGGACCGTCTACTTGGAAAGTTATGTAACTCACTAAACCAACTACAAAAAGGTTCTACTAGGACTGGCAGGCAGCACTCCACAGCACGCGAAGTGACAGACACAGTCCGTCATGATTGCAGACCACTAAAAAGTTTCCTACCAAATAACCAGTCATAATACACTCAAACTATCAATCCACCACCACTATCTCTTCTTAGTGGCAGGAGTGCAAACGAAGGACTGGACTTGAGTCTCTAGTGTCTAGCATTAAGCAGTTCTGTAAAGTACACTCATACATAATCACTCAGGCCAAATGAGCACAACATTGAAAACAAGTAAGCATAGTAGCACCGCCACTGAGCAAGCGAGCACCTGCAATCACAGAAGCTTTTGAAACATAATTTACCTGCAATGTAATCTCTAGTGTCTAGCATTACGCACTTCTGTAAAGTACACTCATAGATAATCACCCAGGCCAAATGAACACAAAATTGAAAACAAGTAAGCCTAGTAGCACCGCCTGTGAGCAGGCAAGCACCTGCAATCACAGAAGCTTTTGAAACATAATTTACCTGCAATGTAATCGGCAGCATTCTTGCTCTTCGGTAAAAACAAATATTTGGAATATTATAATACAGAGCAGGCGAAAACAAAGGAGTGATTAAAAATCTACTACTACTCACCAAGTCCAGGGATCTCGACGCCAAGCAGGTCGAGCAGGTCTTGTTCCCAGTCCAGGATGTCGAACCACCGGTGCGTCACCTGGTTGTAGGTGCGCCGGACCCCAGACTCCCGATACATGGCGCAGCACACCTTCCCCCATAGCTGTCGACGCTCCCGGAGCCCGTACCCAGTACCGAGCCTGCCGTGACAGTCTTGGGGAGGTGGCACTGGACAAAGAAAACCAATGCGGCCACCGCGCTGAAGATCTCCCAGGCAGTTACTGCCTCCCCCTTAAGCGCCCCCGGCTCCCTTTGCCATGGTCCTGGACAGTTAAAGGAAAATAAAATAGGAAAGAATAGTGAAAGTAAGTAAAAGAAAAGAGAGTTAAAAAAAGTAGTTTTAAAGTAACCAAAAGTTGAAAAAAACACAAAAGATAGATGTACAAAAATAAAGAGATAGATAATGAGTAAAAAAGATATAAAAAAGTTCAAACAAATAAAGGATTGCAAAAATTAACCCCTTGTGTGCTGATGACGAGCTGAGCTCGTCATGGCACACAGTCGCCGTGTGCTGATGACGAGCTCAGCTCGTCATGGCACGCACCCACGGGGGAAGCGCTGGCGCTCCCCCCATGGGCACTCGATCGGCCCCTTTCTAACTGGGAAGGCAGGGGAAGACTTTCCCCTGCCTCCGCCCGCACCCCCTTCCCGCGTCATCAATGACGTCAGCACGCGAGGCACGCTGACGTCAGTAGAGGGTCCTGTTAGTTCACCGACGCGCAGGAAGCCATTTGCTTCCTGCGCGTCGGTGAACTAACAGGTAAGTTTTGGGGCTGGGGAGGGGGGATTTAAACTAATGAGGCATCGGGGGACAGGAAAGTGTTTTCCTTTCCCTCGATGCCTCTTTTGAGCATTCCTGCTGCACGATTGTGCGATCGTGCAGCAGAATGCGAACTAGACACCAGGGATTTTTTTTTTAAATCGCCGCCATTGTTCGTGTGTTGGGGGAGCGGCCCCTTGGGCAAGGGTCACTCCCCCTTTGGGGGCATATTCATGGCCTTTGAGCATACGTTTTTTTATGTATTTAAGCCCAAATTTAAGTTTTGCATGGGAGTGGCCCCTTCGGCAAGGGTCACTCCCTTTGGGGACAAGTTTTTAACTGCCTATGATGTTTTTTTTGTTTTGGGAATGACCCCTTTGGCAAGGGTCGCTCCCCTTTTGGGGGCAAATTGATAGGCTTTGTCTGCCTCCCTGGGGGAGGCAGAATTAGTTTTTTTTAATAAAAAACAGGCGAAATAGACCAATGTGCTTTTAGCAAGCCCACAATTTTTTTATTTATTTTGGGGAGCAACCCCTTTTGTTCCTCTTCTTTTGGGAGCCATTATTTTTGCTTTATTTGCCCACCTGGGGGGACAGATTTAAAATGTAAAAAAAATAAAAAAATGTGTTTGGCTCAATGGGCCAATTGGATAAATGTAGTGGGGACTGGCCCCATGGGCAAGGGTCATTCCTCTTTGGGTGCCTTTTTAGTTTGCACATGAAGTAAGGTTTTGGAAAGGGTCGCCCTTTTGGCTTTGTCTGTCCCCTAGGGGTGGGGGCTGATTGAATTTTTCATCAGTCTTCATGCTTCAGCTCATTCCACCACCTTAGTTCAGACATGGCCATATGCAAATTAGTCTGACCCTGTGCCTCATGTGAACAGTCCAGCCCAAACTGCCAAGCTATATCTTCCCTGCCTTGGAAACAACCATCCTGGGACCATTTTCTGCCTAAGCAGCTGCCATCAGCCAGGCTACCTTGAGTCCAGTGGCAAAGAGAGCAAGGGTCTCACGTCTGGGCATACCTTGCCACCTTAGGGCAATGAAAGTGCACAGGCTTAGCCTGATTTGCATATGGCCATATCTGAACTGGGGTGGCGGAGTGGGCTAAACAATGATGATGCATTAAACCAGGATCAGTTGAACGGGGGTGAGTGTTAGATTTGCTCAAGCGCTCTGTCCATCATCCCCTTTGGTATCGCCTTGAGGGGCAGTTTTTTTTTGTGGTTCCACTAGACCACCATGGTTTATTTTTATATTAGGGAGCCGCCCCTTGGACATGGGTCGCTTCCCTTTATGGGAGGATGATTGTGGCCATTTCTGCCCTCTTTGGGTGGCTAATTTGCAGTATGTGTTTAGGCCCATCTGCCCACTAGAGGCCAGAATTTTGTTAACTTTTGTTTTGGGGGGTGGCCTCAAGGGCAAGGGCTGCTCTACTATTATGGGGGTGAATATTTAAATTGTCCTTTTAGGTCCACCTACCCCTTAGCTTGGCAGGTGAACTGGTGCAATATTTGCATATGTGATTGTCATTTTTTGTTCTTCTTTTAAATCTAGCGTACAGCTTTTGATTCCTGTTTGCGGTTTAGTCAGTGGTTTTTCTGCAGTTTTGCGTAGTTGCATTTTTTTGGTAAGAACAACTTTTTTGTTGTATGTACTCCAAATGAGTAATATTTTAATGTATGGATGCCTGTTTTTGTAAGTGGTGTCATAGTGGCAGAATATTTAGTTAGTTTTTTGAGCATGAAAATCTTTGTGATGTGTTTTGCATTCTCTTTTGTGTAATTTTCTTTTCTCTTTCCTTTTTAGTGGGATATTGTTGATCCATACTGTGTCTGTGCAGAGTACGTGGTGGTGATTTTAGCTGCTTGTGGCAAGTGAGTGGTATTGTTTTTGAGTGTATAGGTATTTTTGATAAAGGTGCATTTTGTTTATTACTTTTTTACAAAGTGTTTGTTGTTGTTGACTTGTTTGGCAAGTTAACTTTATTAGTAATCATTATGGCTAGCCGTAGAATGACTACTCAGCAGGTGGTTGGTATGCTTCTTGAATCTTCCTCTGAGCCGGATTATGAGACTGACAGTGCGTCTGAGGGAGAGGAGGGAGGGGAAGATTCTGTCAGTGAGTTTCCTCTCCACATGGAATCACAGGATGATGAAGGTTCTTTCAGTGCAGATGAAGGGCCTGTTTTAGAGGAGGATACTGCTGTGCCGATGGTGCAAGAGACATCTGGATTGCAGCCTCAGGCTGCTAGACTTTCTACTGGAAGTGCTGGACTCTGGGTTGTTCCAAACATGGTGCAGTCAGTATTGCCTGCCTTTAGCAGTGATGCAGGGTGTAGAGTGGATTGTGAATTTGTTTTGCCTATACAGTATTTTCAATTATTTATGGATGATGTATTTTTGGGTGAGATTGTTGAGCAGACTAATTTGTATGCTGATCAGTTTTTGAGGGAAAACAGTGACAAACTTAGGCCCCACGCTAGAGCTACCCGGTGGACTCCCACAAATCTAGAAGAGCTGAAGAAGTTTTTGGGTTTGACTTTATTGATGAGTTTGCTAAGGAAGCCGTACCTGGCTTCATATTGGTCTACCAGCCCCGAGATGGCAACAGCTATATTTCCTGCAGTTATGGCTCGTGATCGGTATTTACTTTTGCTACGCGTGCTGCATTTTGTTGATAATTTTTTGGCGTTGCCACGTAGTCACCCTGATAGTGACCGTCTTTTTAAGATTCGCCTGTTCTTGACCACTCTGTTGATCGATTTTCAGAGATCTACATTCCAGGGAAAGAAATATCTATTGATGAGTCTTTGGTTTTGTTCAAGGGTTGTTTGGTTTTTAGGCAGTACATACCTAGCAAGAGGGCACGCTATGGAATTAAGCTGTATATGTTGTCTGAGAGTAGGACAGGATATGTTTTTAATTTTCGTGTGTACACTGGTAAAGATTCCACTATTGACCCCCCAGGTTGTCCGTCCACTTTTGGAGTTTCAGAGAAAATTGTGTGGGATCTTGCTAGAAGACTGTTTAACAGAGGCCACCGTTTGTACCTTGATAACTTCTACACTGCTGTGCAATTATTTAAGGAATTGTTTAAAGTGGACACTTTTGCATGTGGCACAATCCGCTCTAACCGCAAAGGTTATCCCAAAGAGCTTGTTTGCAAAAAACTTCAGAGGGGTCAGTGCAGTTCCTTGCGTAGTGATGAACTAGTAGCTGTGAAATTTGTGGACAGGAGGGATGTGTACATGCTGACTACCATCCATGATGAGAGTACTTCACCTGTGCCTGTTTGGGGTCAGGTTGCTGAAGTGCACAAACCTTTGTGCATTCTAGACTACAATCAGCACATGGGTGGTGTTGACAGAGTAGATCAGAGGTTGGAACCTTACACTGCTATTCGGAAGGCTTATGTTTGGTACAAGAAGTTGGCCATCCATTTTTTCAACGTAGCAACTTCCAATGCTTTTATTGTGTTCAAGTAGTGTTCTCCTGCGTCAAAGATGACATTTCTTCAGTTTCAGCACTCTGTGATAGCTAGCCTTGTTGTGGATCAGGTAAGTGTTCCTAGATTTGGAGTGGTGGAGGATGTGGCTCGATTGAAAGATCGCCACTTTCCTGATTACATTCCTCCCACATCTACAAAAGACTTTCCCACTAGAAGATGTAGAGTCTGTTGGAGAAGAGGTTTGAGGAAGGAGACTCGCCTTTTCTGCCCTGGGTGTCCTTCTAACTCCGGGCTGTGTGTGCCTGCTTGTTATAGAGCGTACCAGAGGCAAAATAATTTTTGGGAGTATCCATGAGTGGTAAAGTGAACTGCCTGGTCTCTATTGTTTGAAAATGTGTATTCTGTTTCATGGTTGGAATTAGTGCCATGTATTTAGTTTCAGATTTTGTGTTAGTAGATTTATATCTATTTGCAATTTGTTTGTGTTTTTTTTGTTTAAAAAAATCCTAAATGTGATGGCGGTGTGTGGAGCCTGGCTTTGGCTGGCAGTGTGGGTGGACTGGCAACACAAAACAATTTGGTGTTGCAGGAGAGGTCACTTGAGTTTTTGGCCCAGTGCTCGACGGCCATCTAGGGAAACCTACCAAACCCACACATTTCTGAAAAGTAGACACCCAGGGGCTTCCAAGGAGGTATTGTTTCCATGGATCCCCCAACGTTCCCTTACCCAGAATCCCTTGCAAACCTCAATTGTAGCTGAAAAAATAAGTTTTTTCACACATTTTTGTGTGGGAAAGTGTGGCATCACCGGGCTCACACAAATTTCCAACCACCCAGCGTTCCCCCAGATCTCCCGATAAAAATGGTGCCTCACTTGTGTGGGAGGCCCAAATGCCGGTGACAGGCAAGGGCCCAAAATGTAGTGAGGCGACTTCAAAATTGCCTATGTCAAAACCACCTGCTTTTGCAAGGAGGGTCACCTGGGTTTTTGGCCCCGTGCTTGACGCCCATCTAGGGAAACCTACTAAACCCACACATTTCTGAATAGTAGACACCCGGGGGCTTACAAGGAGGTACGGCTTGTGTGGATCCTCCAACGTTCCTTTACCCAGAACCCATTGCAAACCTCAAATTTAGCTGAAAAAATCTGTTTTTTCACACATTTTTGTGTGGGAAAGTGTGGCATCACTGGGCTTACACAAATTTCCTACCACCCAGGGTTCCCCAAGGTCCCCCGATAAAAATGATAACTCACTCGCGTGGTGGGTCAAGTACCCAAACATTTCTGAAAACTAGACACCTGGGGGAGTCCAGCGAGGTATGGCATGCGTGGATCACCCAACGTTTTCCTACCCAGAATGTGGAAAAGTAAATTTTGCCATGTTCTGTGTCCCTACGTGTTCCCCATGTTATGCCATATGTGCATGATCGATATGCATATGTATCCCCCATGATCGATTAAAGATGCAATTACAGTTGTGTCCATCTCTAGTATGCCAGTTCCCAGTCTTCGTGAAAACAACGAATATTAGGCCTATGTAAAGTTACGTTGCCACGTTTCTCAGTGTGCACGTTATTTCATTGAAAAGTCCCCGTTTCTAGGCCTCAAAAGGGCCTGGACACCAGATTCAGCTCCTGTCTCCTGAGCCCTCGCTGAGGAGCGATACAGCCCCCACCTGTGTTCCTGACCCTTCACTTACTTCCTGCCTCACAGTGCCCGGCTCAGCCTGGCTCTGCCTCTGAGTCTGCCAAAAGTATGTTATGATTCTAGTTATCAGTCCAGCCCTCCTTCTCTGCATTCCTAAGCTACTGAATCGCATCAATAGTTTCCGTCACAGTCTAGCCTTTTCGTCTCCATGTAAGAGAAAATACTGAATTAATGATCATTTAATATTCTTCAACACGCACTACATGTAGAATAATGCATGCACCAGTCTTAGAGTCTGTTAGCCTTTACCCCGATAACTTTTGGATTCTATCAACATGTTCTCTAAACATCAGATACTAGATAGTGTTAAGTACATGTCACCCTGACTCTCCAGACTTCAGTCTCTGCTCCTAGCGCAGAGTTCGTAGCCCCCAGCTTCTCCTAGTAACACGTCACTGCCAGTTTGCGCGCACCACTAGGTTAGAGGTCCCGGCTCCTTAGGTAGCCCCCTCCATGTTTCCGCCCCATTTATGACATATTCTGTTACGTTTACATCACATGTCTATGTTCACGCCTCTTGTTACACCCCCTTTCACCCTTATCTTTCGCGACTGCTACTGTTACACCCACTGCTCCGCCTATTGTATGTATTACAATTGCAACTGTTTTAGTATATATGCTTGTGTATTGTTATTAAAGTTAGCGCGCTCATCCCAGATCCAGCCCCGACAGCTGTCGGGCCCCCCTGTCAGGCCCTGCCATCCTATTCCTGTGCAGGTTGTCCTGTTCCTGTCCTTTATGCTGTATTAAACCTGCAAACTCCTACTACCTCGAATCTTGACTCTTATTTATTGAGCTATCTGTTATTACTATGTCCAGTAAAACCTAGATCCGGTATTATTTATTTATATACCACATAATGGCGCCCGAACAGGGACTTGCCCTTTCCCCACGCGCCGGTGAAGCCACGTATGCCCCCTGATCCTCTGCAGCCGTGACGGAACCATACCGTGCACGTGCAGATATTTCTGCTTCAAGTATCCCTCAGGCCCACGGAGGAGACGGAGGTTGCGGTCCAGCATCCAGACGAGGCGGTGGAGGAACGCGGCGAGTCCCGACCAGAGCCCAAGCCGAGAGTCCAAGGTCCGAGGTATCCGGAGGCCCACCCGTAACAGAAGTCCGAAGTTCGTCCGTCCGGCGTCGAAGCAGTCCAGTCCAGTCCGAGGCCTTCCGTTCTTGCTGTCCGGTGAGTACCGTTGCTGGGGTAGTATCTAGACAGGGTCAATCTAATTGTCTCTGGTCCGTGGGGTTTGGTGGTACACAGATCCCAAAACGAAGTGTCCACTCCGGTGGATGCGGGTCCTGACGTGTCTCTTTATGAGACCGGTAAGTTTCGTACTGTTTCAGCAGTGCATCTAGTTTCTGTTCTAGTCAGTTCTGTTCTCGAGAAAATCCATGTATTCTGTTTTCCGTATTCCAGGTAGTATTCTGTTCGAACTGTTATTTTAAATGTTCTTCATGTATTTTAATGTCGTGGTATGAATGTGGAGTAATTATCGTGTTCATTGTGTATTGTAATTACGTATTGTGTCTAGGTTACAGTCCAGTCATGCCGTGGTTTTCCAAACTACGTCAGTTAAGAACTAGAAAAGGTCTGTTAGAAGAAGCAGTTCCTGTCCCGCCTAGGGACAGTCCAGGTCATTTTATGTATCAGAAGCATGGCATAAGTGCCATATTGTATCTAGATTTATGGGTAGAGTATACCAAACAGTTAGAAGAAAAGTATAGATGGCCCGTATCGGGTACATGGGATGCCGAGTGCATCATGCGAGTAGAAGAAGCATTATGGAAAAAGAAAGCCAGACAGTCACAGAAAGATGCCATCGAGTTATGGCGCAAAGAATCTCATAAAAGAACCGAAAAAGAAATCAGAAAGTCAGAATTAAGTAGGGAATCCTTAGAACGAGCCCAAGAAAGGGAATTAATCGAGATAGGTGAACGAGTTAAAACCGAACAGTCAGACAGACAGAGGCATGCCCTTATTAAGGGTATGTATCCTCTTCTTGCCGAGGGCTTGCCAAAAGCAACCCCGGAGGCATCCAGTAATTTTCCGCCACCATTAGTTCCGACCAAGCTACGTCACAAACCGACCGCAGCTGATATTTTTCTCTCGTCCTACTTGGACGACACAGTCCCAGAATATGCAAATCCTGTTCCGCCAGTCCCTGTAAATCATGCCATTCCTGCTCCTCCAGACACCGGAGTACCTGCTACGGTACCCCCGGTCCAGCCTACATTACAATTTCCCGCCGCGCCAGTACGAAGAGTATCAGTCGACGATTCCAGTTTAGGGGCCGCAGGAGGAGGTCCTCCTGGTACCCCGCCATCACACCGACGAGTAACGTTAGCCGAGTTACATGAATGTGCGTTACAGCGTACGCCCAAATATAAGTCCGTTGCAGATATCCGACGAGCTCTTACTGAATGCCGCTATGATCCAGTCGCAGGTGATGATAGTACGGTTATATATTCCATACGTGTAAGACGGGTGACCGGGTTTCTGGACACCCTACCAGATATGAAAGAAGATCTAGACAGAATATATCGTTTCATCCGTACAGGACAAGATCCAGAAAGTATTGGCGAAGCCATGTCTCAAAGGAAAGCTGAGATCCAGCTCATGATATTAAAGTTTCTGATTAATTGTTTAGTAAGAGAACAAGATTATCCGTCCAAAGATCCGACAGAAATGAGAATCCTGACAAGGTGGAGTGATAATATAGCCGAGGGTAAACACAGAACTATCGGTAGTATAGAGAGTATGTACAAGAAAATTCGTAAAGAAATAATAAGGTTACATGAACAACGTAAAGTAGCACAAGTAAGCGAGAAAGAAAATGACTCTTCTACTGAAGAGGTAGAGGACGAGAATACCGCCAGAATAGCGTATGTAGGAAAATCTAGATTTCCAGATCGCCATTTACGCCTAGAACACAAGTCAGTTTTTCATCATCTAGCACCAGAACAAGGTTCTCTAGAACAAGTATTTCAAGCTACCGATCACATTCTGAAATCACGAATCGGTTATAGTGAGTTAAGTACTATGCATGAACAAGAACTAGCCCGATCAGCAGTCCGATGGATTACCGATTCTACCACTTTTCCAGACGAAATAGTGGCACAAATGTTTCTGAAATTGCCCCCAGCCGAGCAGCGACTGGTGGGTATGTATATGATCCAGCACCTCGTTACACTGTATGAGGGTCAACATTCTGATCCAGGTCCGTTACATGATATCCTGAACGAGTTACTCCAGTATAAATGGAAAGGTTTAGGTACCGATTTAATTAGTGTCATTCTAGAACAGCGCCACAAATATAGTATGTTTTTGAACCCGCATTTTGTTCATGTCTCACCTCCAGAAAGTAAACCGTTTTACATAGAAAGACAGAATCCGTTACGAGAGGTACACCCAGTCAGGACAGCAGATGGTGAAATGCAAAGAGTATTTGTTTACACCCCGATTACAAAGATGGAACTCTTAGAGATGAAGAAATTAATTCCTTGTCATGACAAAGATCCAGTAGGGTTCCACCGAGAATTAAAGGACATGCTCCGTATGGGAGAATACACGTATCCAGATATTATTAAAATGTTAAAGGTCCTGTTGCCCGCAGGGGTATATGAAAAACTCAAGGAAAAAGAATGGGAGGTGGGAGAGAAAAAGATCGATTGGGCAGTTCTAGAAGCTGAAGATAAGATACGAGTACCAGGTACCGGTCTTGGAGAGAAATGTAAAGAATTACCAGAACTGTTAATACAAGTTTTGCCCAGATTATTAGCCACTAAAAAGGAAGACTGGGATGCAATCTCAGCCTGTAAACAGAAACAAGACGAAGATACTAGTGATTTTTATTCTAGATTCGAGAAATGTTTTATTATAAACAGTGGCTTGAAGACGAGTAGTGAGTCATACCCTCATCTTTTTGTTACTAAGTTAGTCGAGAATTCAAGTCCACAAGTTAAGAATCGAGTTTTAAAGGTCGAAAGTACATGGCAAGCTAGTACTCCGTCCCAGATGTTACAGATGCTCCAGTACCACCAGAATAGAATCAGAGAAGAGCAAGAACACGAGAGAAAACGTATGAAAGACACGAAAATGAAAGTACTAGTTGCACAATCTGTTCCACAAGACAGTCAGAAGAGGGGTCCGAATCAAGCCAGTCATCCTGCAGCTCCCGTTAAAGGGACATGCAATTATTGTAAACAGCCAGGTCATTTCATAAACGAGTGTGCAGTTCTGAAACACAATATAGCTACTGGTAAAACTAAAGAAAGACCACGTCCGCCTAGACAAGAACAAGTTTCACAGACTTCTCAGCCACAGAATGCACAACAGACAGTTCCAGCACCGCAGCCTATTGCTGCAACACAACATGTTACACAGCAGATGTACCAGTATGCTCAGACAGAGTATCCAGAGTATCAACAGTACTCATGAAACAGCCTAGAGACGGAGGTAGGCTTGCCTCTCATCAAGATTCCTGTAGATCAAGAAGGTCCCTATGTTCATAGTCAAGTACTAGGGAAAGACAGAAAGTTTCTGATTGATACAGGGGCAAGTAGGACCACCATCAGTCACGCCGAAGTTCCAGGGGCTCCGCTCTCAGGCTCAAGAAATGTTTCCCTTGGATTTTCAGGAAAGCCTATTGTAAACGAGATATCTAAGCCAGTTACTCTAGAAGTAGGTCCATTGTCCCGAACTACTGATCTATTACTTACTAAATCATGTCCAGAAAATCTGTTAGGCATTAAGACACTGAAAGAATTAGGTGCAGTTATTTGCTGTTTCCCAGAGGGAATACGTTTGTTTTTGCGTGACTTCAAGGGTCACTATGTATTACGAGATTCTGATCCAAGATTGTCTAAGGTCCCGCAGCATCTATGGGCGCAAGGTCCAACTGATGTTGGTTTCATGCAAATCACACCCCATTGTGTGACTCTCAAGCCAGGTGTAGTCCTGCCACGAATCAGACAGTACAGATTGCCACCTGAGGCTGTAGCAGCCTTATCCAAAATTATTGACGAGCTCATGGCTCAAGGAGTAGTTGTAGAAACTGACTCCAATGTATGTAATTCTCCGATCATTCCAGTCATGAAACGTACTGATCCAAATGCACCCCCAGTATATCGATTAGTGATTGACCTACGAGAACTCAATAAATGTATTATTCCCCAGTATCCTGTTGTTCCAGATATTTCTTCCCCATTGACAGCCATTGATTCCGAAGCTTCATTTTTCACAGTCATAGACCTCAAGAACGCGTTTTTCAGTGTCCCCATTCATCCAGACAGCCAGTTTCTTTTCGGATTTTGTTTAAATGGAAGGAGCTATAAATTCACACGAGCTCCTCAAGGTTTCACAGAAAGTCCTAGTATTTACAGTCAAGCACTTAAAAGACAACTAGACAACATTCACATGCCAACTGACACTGCCCTGCTCCAGTATGTCGATGATCTATTGATCACAGCCCGTTCTGAACGTGCTTGCGAGCGAGCATCACTTACAGTCTTGTATTTCCTTGCCGAGATGGGGCACAAGGTGTCCCCTTCGAAGCTTCAATTCTGTGTCCAGCAAGTGATCTACTTAGGCCACTTACTGTCCAAGTGGGGTAGGCAGTTGACACCAGACCGTATCCAGTTAATAGCAAGTCTTCCTCAGCCCAAGACCCAGAAGGAGGTACGTGCTTTTATTGGCCTTACTTCTTATTGTAGACAATGGATTCCTCAGTATGCATTTCTAGCCAAACCACTGATACAGTTAACGACACAGGAGGCAGCCGTATCGACTGTCCTCCCTTGGACATCTGAACATACACTTAGTTTCAATGAGTTAAAGAAAGCTTTATGCCAAGCTCCAGTTCTAGCTACACCGAACTACAGTAAGCCTTTTACACTTTTCGTCACAGAACGTGATGGTACAGCATTATCTGTTCTCACACAAGATCAAGCAGGACAATACAAGCCCTGTGCTTATTTTTCGAGCACATTAGATCCAGTAGCCCAGGCTCTGCCTGCGTGCCTCAAGTCAGTTGCAGCCACAGCACTAGCCATCAGACAAAGTGATTCCATAGTATTAGGACACTCCCTAACAGTACAAGTTCCACACTCCGTGGAAGTTCTTTTAAACCGAACACAGACTCAGCACTTGACAATTGCACGTTTGACAGGTTATGAACTGACACTGTTCCAGCCACACATAGAAATCAGACGCTGCAACGTTCTAAATCCTGCTACACTGTTACCGTCAGTTAATTCAAATACTGCCACACACGACTGTGTGGAAGTAGTTAACACTATGACTAAGCCAAGACAAGATCTGACAGATATTCCATTACCAGATCCCGACCTGACACTTTATGTGGATGGTTCATGTATGAGAACAAGTACAGGAGATCTAGTAGCCGCGTATGCAGTGACTACTGACACTGAAGTTATTGAAACACACCGTATTGACACCCTGTCTGCTCAAGCAGCAGAGCTAGTTGCTCTGACCCAAGCCTGCATACACGCCAAGAACCTGAAAGTTAACATATATACAGATTCACGTTACGCATTCGGAGTTGTACACGACTTCGGAGTGCTCTGGCAGGAGAGAGGTTTCATGACTTCTCATGGAACCAAGATTCAGCATGGCCTCCTTATTCAAGCTCTGTTAGATGCAATTCATTTACCGACATCTATTGCTATCATGAAGTGCAAAGCACATACGAAAGTTACTGACATTATTTCTCAAGGTAATGATCTAGCAGATCGAACAGCCAAGCTTACAGCGCAGACTCCAGACATGCCAGTTAATCCAACACAGACACATATTCTAGATCTGACTACATGTATGACAGTTAAGGACCCTACTCAAGATGTCATAGATATCCAGTTACATGCTACTCCCGAGGAAATCAAGAAATGGTCCGAACAAGGAGGGGTCCAGACAGATCAGGGATGGGTGACAAAGGGTAAAGCCACATGGTTTCTCCCCGACTCTATGGTTCAAGTCATTATCAATACCGCACATAGTCCCGCACACTTAGGAGAAAAAGCTATGTTAGACAGTATCCAGAACATTTGGTTCAACAAGCATTTACGAGCTGCAGCCAAGCAGAAAGTCCGTACCTGTATGATATGTTGCCAGTTCAATCCAGGTAAAAGTGTCCCGGTGGAACAAGGTGGATTCCAGCCTCCTGACCACCCTTTTGAAGTCCTCCAGATGGATTATATTCAGATGGAGCGATGTCGAGGTTTCAAGTATGTCCTTGTAATTGTATGCGCTTTGTCTAGATGGACAGAAGCATATCCAGTCCCAGATTACACAGCCACGACCACTGCCAAGCAGTTGGTTCGTGAATTCTTCCCCCGTTATGGACTCCCTAGGGTCGTATATTCTGATAACGGCCAACCATTCTCATCTGAATTGATGAAGCAAGTTTCCCTTTTGTTAGGATACCAGTGGAAGTTCCATTGTGTACGCCATCCAGAAGCAGCTGGTCTCGTAGAGAGACATAACCAGACCTTGAAAATCCGCATTGCCAAAGTATGTAAAGAGAAAGGTGTGGACTGGCTAGTAGCTCTGCCAGTCGCTTTATTTTATATGCGCATGGTCGCACATTCCAGATCAGGTCTGTCCCCGTACGAGGTCGTATTCGGCCGCCCCCCTAATATGTGGGGTACACCTAGACCCCGAAGTATTACCGATGTTTCAAGTAATATGCTGACAGATTACCTAGCTTCCTTGATGTCTGCCCTACACTCTTGTCGTTCACAGGTTGCCGCCGCATTTCCAGACAATACCGAGGTGGCACCGCATGAAATCGTTCCCGGAAATCTGGTCCTCGTAAGGAACTTTGATCGTTCAAGTCCGCTGGAGCCTCGCTGGAAGGAACCAAGACAGGTCCTCCTGGCCACCCGTACTGCCGTCAAGCTGGAAGGCAGGAAGGGGTGGGTCCATTTGTCGCACATCAAGAAGTTTTATGGATTAAAGACTGTTTCTAAGAAAATTTCCGAGGATTTTAAAGACTGCCAAAGTACTATTCTCAAGGACTGTCCCGCAAAAGACAATGATACAAATCCCTCCCTGTTAGAGAAAACTCCACAACAGGAGTATAAGTTAAAATTAAGGTCTAGTAAAATAAGTCAGCCAGTTTGATTGTCTAAGTCCTCCCCTAGGTGAAACGGTTAGACCGGTTTCTGACATGTATAAAATAGACCCCCATAGTGAGAGAGTTAGTCAAAACTCAATCCGATGTATCGTTTTTCTAAGTTTCATATTGTTTTTCAGCCTTATGATTACCTGCACATGTTATGCATTTTATTTGTGTTTTCCAGTTCCTCATGTAAATAAGTCTTCTAATGTTATGGTAGAGCACACGTTTAGTGATTTGCCTCCTCATGAACTATCTTATCGTCTTGCTATGCGTAATAACTCATTTATCCGCATGTTACATTATTCACACCAGACCAGCAATGCCACTAATTGTTGGGTGTGTGGTCGACTCCCCCCTTTCCAGACACCGAAGGGAGTTCTGCCACTCTTTCCTTATCCATTTTCACATAATGGTTCGTGTGGAGCATGGTCCACGTTAACGTCATCCTCAACAGATATGTCCTTCCTTAACAGTACATGTTTTCCAGACAAGCAAGGTCTTCCCCACAGAACAGGGTTAGATCTAGAAAATGAAGTTTATAATTTAGGTAATTATTCTTCGAATTTCATGGTCCTGAATGTTCAGTCTGATTCTACTCCAGACTTACCTGCTATGTCAGTACTACCAGTCAAAGGCGAATTATGTGTCCGAAAGAATGGTTCCGTACATGTAGGACATAGTGATTGTACTACTATTGTCAAGTATAGTGACAGTGGGAAATCTATTTTCAAAGCTTCACGTCATTCTTATTTTGTTTGTGGTCAGACCGCATATGTTCGTCTGCCCCTCGATTGGGAGGGAACCTGTTACATTGCCTTCCTACTGCCACCAGTTTTTCTAGCCCCACCTGACTATCATAGGAATTCCCACCTAGTACATACTAGACACAAGAGAGACCTCCCGATTGTCGATTATACTGAAACTGCTCTAGAACAATACATAGATATCAATAAAGGTGTCTTTCCCTACTTAGGTACTGTCGTGAATAGTAAACTGATACGTAGATTAACCAGAACTCTTGAAGCAGTAGTGATTGAGACTACTTCTGCTCTAGGTAACTTAACCGAAGAACAATCCTTTATGAGAATTGTCGTGCTCCAGAATCGTCTCGTCCTTGACGTCATACTGGCCGATAGGGGCGGGGCATGTAGAGTCATCGGATCTAGTTGCTGCATTTTCATTCCTAATAACGCGCCGTCTGTTTATTCAGCTATAACCAGACTCCATAAGATTGCCCATATGTTACACCAAGATCCAGGCACCTGGACATGGTCCGGTTGGTTTTGGGATATAATTTCTGCCTGGGGATGGAAAGTATTGTCATTTCTAGGTATTGCAGTAGCGATCATATTCAGTTGCTGCCTCTGTATACAATGTGGCCCTGCGATTTGCGGCATTTGTGCTACCTCTTGTATTCCTAGTCCTAAATCCCGTTCCAAGAAAATTCGAGACGAGCAAATGATACTGTATGAAATGATAGATGGTATCATGAATATTGATGTTTCCTGATGGAAACGTAGTGACAAGGAGGGAATGTGGAAAAGTAAATTTTGCCATGTTCTGTGTCCCTACGTGTTCCCCATGTTATGCCATATGTGCATGATCGATATGCATATGTATCCCCCATGATCGATTAAAGATGCAATTACAGTTGTGTCCATCTCTAGTATGCCAGTTCCCAGTCTTCGTGAAAACAATGAATATTAGGCCTATGTAAAGTTACGTTGCCACGTTTCTCAGTGTGCACGTTATTTCATTGAAAAGTCCCCGTTTCTAGGCCTCAAAAGGGCCTGGACACCAGATTCAGCTCCTGTCTCCTGAGCCCTCGCTGAGGAGCGATACAGCCCCCACCTGTGTTCCTGACCCTTCACTTACTTCCTGCCTCACAGTGCCCGGCTCAGCCTGGCTCTGCCTCTGAGTCTGCCAAAAGTATGTTATGATTCTAGTTATCAGTCCAGCCCTCCTTCTCTGCATTCCTAAGCTACTGAATCGCATCAATAGTTTCCGTCACAGTCTAGCCTTTTCGTCTCCATGTAAGAGAAAATACTGAATTAATGATCATTTAATATTCTTCAACACGCACTACATGTAGAATAATGCATGCACCAGTCTTAGAGTCTGTTAGCCTTTACCCCGATAACTTTTGGATTCTATCAACATGTTCTCTAAACATCAGATACTAGATAGTGTTAAGTACATGTCACCCTGACTCTCCAGACTTCAGTCTCTGCTCCTAGCGCAGAGTTCGTAGCCCCCAGCTTCTCCTAGTAACACGTCACTGCCAGTTTGCGCGCACCACTAGGTTAGAGGTCCCGGCTCCTTAGGTAGCCCCCTCCATGTTTCCGCCCCATTTATGACATATTCTGTTACGTTTACATCACATGTCTATGTTCACGCCTCTTGTTACACCCCCTTTCACCCTTATCTTTCGCGACTGCTACTGTTACACCCACTGCTCCGCCTATTGTATGTATTACAATTGCAACTGTTTTAGTATATATGCTTGTGTATTGTTATTAAAGTTAGCGCGCTCATCCCAGATCCAGCCCCGACAGCTGTCGGGCCCCCCTGTCAGGCCCTGCCATCCTATTCCTGTGCAGGTTGTCCTGTTCCTGTCCTTTATGCTGTATTAAACCTGCAAACTCCTACTACCTCGAATCTTGACTCTTATTTATTGAGCTATCTGTTATTACTATGTCCAGTAAAACCTAGATCCGGTATTATTTATTTATATACCACAAGAATTCGCTGCAAACCTCAAATTTAGGTAAAAAAAACACCTTTTCCATACATTTTTGCGCGGGATCACCGTGCCGGCACAAATGTCCTACCACCCAGCGTTCCTCTTGTTCTCCCGAGTAAAATGATACCTCAATTGTGTCGGTGGGCCAAAGGCCTGTGACTAGGAAGAGCCCAAAACATAGGGATTTAAAGTATAGCACCGAGAATTCTAAGCGCTACATTTTTTTTAAATACAATTTTAGCAAGTTCTGCTTTGAACACCCACAAAAGTGAGGTATTATTTTACTCAGGACACTAAGGGGAATGCTGTGGGGTTGGAAATTTCGACACACAAATATGTGGCAAATGTGTTTTTTCAGCTAAATTTGACGTTTGCATAGCATTCTACGTAGGAAAATGTTGGGGGATCCATGCAAGCCACACCTCATTGGACTCCCCCGGGTGTCTAGTTTTCAAACATTTTTGGGTTTGGTAATTCCCAAGATGGCTGCCAAGCCCAGGGCGAAAAACTCAGGTGACACCCCCCAAAACAGGTAGCTTTGCTGTAGGTAATTTTGAAGTCTCCACCGTACGATTTGGGCCTTTTCCTGTTGCAGCCACTATGCCTATCCACGCATGTGAGGTACCATTTTTATTGGGAGACCTGGGAAAATGCTGGGTGGGAGGAAATTTGAGGATCCACGCAGATTCCAGAACTTTACCACACAGAAATTTTAGAAAAAAGTGAATTTTTTACCGAAATTTGAGGTTTGCAGTGGATTCTGGGTAGAAGAATGATATGGACCCATGCAGGCCATACCTCCCCGGACTTCACCGGATGTCTAGTTTTCAGAAATGTGTGGATTTGGTAGGTTTCCCTAGATGGCCGCCGAGCCCCGGGCCAAAAACTCATAGGAACCCCCTTGCAAAACCAGGTTTGTTTGTGATAGGTAATTTTGATGTCGCCTCATTGGGTTTTGGGCTCTTGCCTGCTGTGGGTCCTTGAACCACCCACGCAAGTTAGGTACCATTTTTATCAGGGGGCCGGGGGTAACACTGGGTGGGAGGAAATTTGTGGATCCATTCAGATTCCAGAACTTTCCACCACGGAAATGTGGAGAAAATGTGTTTTTTTGTGTCAATTTTGTAGGTTTGCAAGGGATTCTAGGTAACAGAACCTGGTGGGAGGCAGTCAATTCACCCCATCCTGAATTCCCCTGGGTGTCTAGTTTTCAAAAATGTATAGGTTTGCTAGGTTTCCCTAGGTGCCGGCAGAGCTAAGGTTAAAAAACGACAGCTAGGCACTTTGCCAAAAAAGGGTCGTTTTTCACTGCGAAATTGAGGTGCGACCATGTTGCGTTTCGCGCCATTTCCTGTCGCAGGCACTAGGCCGTACTACACAAGTGAGGTACCATTTTTCTCAGAAGACTTTTGGGAACGCGGGGTGGGTAGAAATGTGTTGATCCACGCAGATTCCAGAACTTTCCACCACAGAAATATGAGAAAAATGTGGGTTTTTTGTCAAATTTTTAGGTTTGCAAGGGATTCTGGGTAACAAAACCTGGTGGGAGGCAGTCAAGTCACCCCATCCTAAATTCCCCTGGGTGTCTAGTTTTCAAAAATGTATAGGTTTGCTAGGTTTCCCTAGGTGCCGGCAGAGCTAAGGTTAAAAAACGACAGCTAGGCACTTTGCCAAAAAAGGGCAATTTTTCACTGCGAAATTGAGGTGCGACCATGTTGCGTTTTGCGCCATTTCCTGTCGCAGGCACTAGGCCGTACTACACAAGTGAGGTACCATTTTTCTCAGAAGACTTTTAGGAACGCGGGGTGGGTAGAAATGTGTTGATCCACGCAGATTCCAGAACTTTCCACCACAGAAATATGAGAAAAATGTGGGTTTTTTGTCAAATGTTTAGGTTTGCAAGGGATTCTGGGTAACAAAACCTGGTGGGAGGCAGTCAAGTCACCCCATCCTAAATTCCCCTGGGTGTCTAATTTAAAAAATGTATAGGTTTGCTAGGTTTCCCTAGGTGCCGGCAGAGCTAGGGTTAAAATAACTACAGCTAGGCACTTTGCCAAAAAAGGGTCGTTTTTCACTGCGAAATTGAGGTGCGACCACATTGAAATTTGCACCGTTTCCTGTCACAGGCACTAAGCCGACCCACACAAGTGGGGGTACCATTTTTTACGAAAGACTTTGGGGAACACAGGGTGGGAGGAAATTTGTGGATCCATGCAGATTCCAGAACTTTCCACCACAGAAATATTGAGAAAATGTGTTTTTTTATTGTACATTATTTAGGTTTGCAAAGGATTCTGGGTAACAGAACCTGATGGGAGACAGTCATGTCACCCCATCCTGGATTTCTCAGGGTGTCTACTTTTCAAAAATGTATAGGTTGGCTAGGTTTTCCCTGGTGCAGGCAGAGCTAGAGTACAAAAACTACAGCTAGGCACTCTGCCAAAAAAGGGTCATTTTTCACTTCGAAAATTGAGGTGTGACCACGTTGTGTTTTGCACCGTTTCCTGTCGCGGGCACAAAGCCGAACCACATAAGTGAGGTACCAGTTTTATCGGGAGACTTAGGGTAATTCAGATTTGTAAATCAACTGTTGTTACCTGTTGATTTTTCATGCCTTTATCCCTTCCAAATGAAAGACATTGTGTAAAAAAGCAGTCATTTTGAAAAATAGCCTATAATTCTCATGCTAGTATGAGTATTCCCAGTTTGAAAAATGTGCAAATATGTACTGTTTCTAAACTCTATAATTTCTACCCATTTCATAAATACATAGGTGTCTTTCCTACCGATTTTTCCATGTATACATTTTCAAAGAATAATTGCTCTATACCCGGTACATAATAAAATACCATTTGCAAGCTGCTGCGCAGTTTTTGGCTCTGGGTTCGCCGGGTTCTTGGTGAACCTACAAGTCCTATATATCTTCACAACCGGGAAGGTCCAGCAAATGTAATGGTAAATTGCTTTCAAAGAGCTGTCAAAATTATAAGAAGTTAAAGGGGAAAATGTTGACACAAAAGGCTGAATTTTTTTCAACTAATTTTCAATTTTTTCAATATTTAACTGTTAGTTTCAATAAGGAACCCTTTATGGATTTAGACAAATGACCCCTTTCTGAATTCAGAATTTTGTCTACTTTTCTAAAATGTATAGCATTCCAGGAGCAAGCTGACGAGCTTTGGAGATGCACCTGTGTGCCTGTGAGTGGTACTGTGACCTGAGAGGTACTTGGCAGCATTTCCAGCAACCCCATATGATTTGTCTTTGCTCTCTAAAACTGTTGCTCTCTAATGATGAAGGGCTCGACCGAGAAACACATGTCTAGAGATACACAGCAATGTCTGCACCAACTTTGGTGAAAAACTCCAGCTAATTTTGAAGTAAGTTTGAATTGTGTACTGTATTTACTGGGATGCAAAGAGGGGAACTGTGCTGGGACTGTGAGGCACTGTGCTCCCAACCCCCATTCTGTTCAAAAGGCTCCCTTGAGCCAGCAAGCTGACGAGCTCTGGAGACGAACCTGTGTGCCTGTGAGTGGTACTGTGACCTGAGAGGAACTTGGCAGCATTTCTAGCAACCCCAGATGATTTTTCTTTGCTCTCAACACTGCTTCTCTCTACTGATGAAGGGCTCAACCCAGAAACACTTGTCTAGAGATATAAAGCAATGTATTCACCAACTTTGGTGAAAAACTCCAGCTAACTTTGAAATAAGTTTGAACTGTGTACTGCATTTACCAGGATGCAAAGGGGTGAACTGTGCTGGGACTGTGAGGCAGAGTGCTCTCAACCCCCATTCTGTTTAAAAGGCTCCCTTGAGCCAGCACACCTGACAAGCTTTTGAGATGCACCTGTGTGTCTGTGGGTGGTACTGTGACCTGAGAGGAACTTGGCAGCATTTCCAGCAACCCCAGATGATTTTTCTTTGCTCTCTAAACCTGCTACTCTCTACTGATGAAGGGCTCAGCCCATAAAAACGTGTCTAGAGATATACAGCAATGTCTGCACCAACTTTGGTGAAAAACTCCATCTAATTTTGAAGTAAGTTTGAACTGTGTACTGCATTTACCGGGATGCAAAGGGGCGAACTGTGCTGGGACTGTGAGGCAGTGTGCTCCCAACCCCCATTCTGTTTGAAAAGGCTCCCTTGAACCAGCAAACCTGACAAGCTTTGGGGATGCACCTGTGTGCGTGTGAGTGGCCCTGTGACCTGAGAGGAACTTGGCAGCATTTCCAGCAACCCCAGATGATTTTTCTTTGCTCTCTAAAACTGCTGCTCCCTACTGATGAAGGGCTTAACCCAGAAACACGTGTCTAGAGATATACAGCAATGTCTGCACCAACTTTGGTGGAAAACTCCATCTAATTTTGAAGTAAGTTTGAACTGTGTACTGCATTTATCAGGATGCAAAGGAGCAAACTGTGCTGGGACTGTGAGGCAGTGTGCTTCCAACCCCATTCTGTTTAAAAGGCTCCCTTGAGCCAGCAAGCTGACGAGCTTTGGAGATGCACCTGTGTGCCTGTGAGTGGTTTTGTGACCTGAGAGGAACTTGGCAGCATTTCCAGCAATCCCAGATGATTTTACTTTGCTCTCTAAAACTGCTGCTCTCTACTGATGAAGGGCTCAACCCAGAAACACGTGTCTAGAGATATACAACACTGTCTGCACCAACTTTGGTGAGAAACTCCAGCTAATTTTTAAGTAAGTTTGAACTGTGTACTGCATTTACCGGGATGCAAAGGGGCGAACTGTGCTGGGACTGTGAGGCAGTGTGCTCCCAACCCCCATTCTGTTTCAAAAGGCTCCCTTGAATCAGCAAACCTGACAAGCTTTGGAGATGCACCTGTGTACCTGTGAGTGTTACTGTGACCTGAGAGGAACTTGGCAGCATTTCCAGCAACCCCAGATGATTTTTCTTTGCTCTCTAAAACTGCTGTTCTCTACTGATGAAGGGCTTAACCCAGAAACACGTGTCTATCAATCAATCAATCATGCCATTTGTATAGCGCACTACTCGCCCGGGAGGGTCTCAAGGCGCTTGGGGGGAGGGGTATGCTACTGCTCGAACAGCCAGGTCTTGAGTTGTTTCCTGAAGGCGAGATGGTCCTGGGTCAGCCGAAGGTGGATGGGGAGGGAGTTCCAAGTCTTGGCAGCCATGTAAGAGAAGGATCTTCCTCCGGCGGTGGCTCTTCGGATGCGTGGTACGGCTGCGAGGGCGAGGCTGGTGGACCGTAGCTGGCGGGTGGGCGTGTAGAAGGTCTGGCGGTCGTTGAGGTACTTGGGGCCCAGGTCGTGGAGAGACTTGTGTGCGTGGGTGAGGAGCCGGAACGTGATCCTCTTGTCGACGGAGAGCCAGTGCAGGTTCCTCAGGTGGCTGGAGATGTGGCTGCGTCGGGGGACATCCCGGATGAGTCGGGCAGAGGCGTTCTGGATGCGCTGGAGTCTTTTCTGTAGCTTGGCTGTGGTTCCGGCGTAGAGGGCGTTTCCGTAGTCCAGTCGGCTGGTGACGAGTGCCTGGGTGACAGTCTTCCTGGTCTCGGTCGGGATCCAGCGGAAGATCTTGCGAAGCATACGCAGGGTGTTGAAGCACGATGAGGAGACGGCGTTGACTTGTCTGGTCATCGAGAGGGAGGGGTCCAGGATGAAGCCCAGGTTGCGTGCGTGGTCGGTTGGCTTGGGTGCGGTGCCCAGGGCTGGGGGCCACCAGGAGTCGTCCCAGGCGGAGGGCGAAGATCCCAGGATGAGGACTTCCGTCTTGTCCGAGTTCAGTTTCAGGCGGCTGTCCTTCATCCACTCGGCGACGTCTTTCATCCCTTCGTGTAGGCAGGTTCTGGCGGTGTCGGGGTCTCTGGTGAGGGAGAGGATCAGCTGGGTGTCGTCGGCGTAAGAGATGATGCTGAGGTTGTGCTGGCGTGCGATGGCTGCGAGAGGTTTCATATAGATGTTGAAGAGGGTGGGGCTGAGTGAAGATCCTTGCGGGACGCCGCAGATGACTTCGGTGGCCTCGGAGCGAAACAGGGGGAGGCGGACTCTTTGTGTTCTTCCGGCGAGGAACGAGATGATCCACTCCAGTGCCTTCTCTTGGATACCGATGTTGCTGAGGCGCTGGACTAGGGTGCGCTGGCAGACCGCGTCGAACGCAGCGGAGAGGTCCAGGAGGATGAGGGCCACTGTTTCCCCCCTGTCGAGCAGGGTCCGGATGTCGTCGGTGGCTGCGATGAGGGCGGTCTCGGTACTGTGGTTGGCTCTGAAGCCTTACTGCGAGGGGTCGAGGGATCCGTTTGTCTCGAGGAAGGCGGTCAGCTGTCTGTTGATGATCTTCTCGATGACTTTAGCAGGAAAAGGGAGGAGCGAGATGGGGCGGAAGTTTTTGAGATCGGTGTGGTCCGCTGTAGGTTTCTTCAGGAGGGCGCTGATCTCGGCGTGCTTCCAGCTCTCCGGGAAGGTGGCGGTGTTGAAGGAGGCGTTGATGATGTTCCGGAGTTGGGGTGCGATGGTGGAGTCGGCCTTGTTGAAGACGTGGTGTGGGCTGGGGTCGGTCGGTGATCCGGAGTGGATGGTGTTCATCGTGCGGGCTGTGTCTTCGGTGGTCACCATGGTCCAGGTGCGAGGGGTGGCGTGGGGGGCATTGGTTCGACGGTTGGGTGCGTGGGTGGGGCGCCGAAGCTGTTGTGGATGTCGGCGATCTTGCGGTGGAAGAACGAGGCGAGGGAGTCGCAGAGGTCTTGTGACGGAGTGATGTCGTTGGTGCCGGTGCTGGGGTTGGAGAACTCCTTGACGATAGGGAAGAGCTCTTTGCTGTCGTGGGCATTGTTGTCCAGTCGTTCCTTCAGGGATTTCTTCTTGGTGGTGCGGATGAGCTGGTGGTGCTTGCGGGTAGCGTGTTTGAGGGCGGTCATGTTGTCGGTGGTCCGGTCGAGGAGCCAGGCTTTCTCGAGGGTGCGGCAGGTCTTCTTGGAGTCCTTGAGGTCGTCGGTAAACCAGGATGCCTTCTTGCTTCTGGGTCTGCTGGGAGGGTTCTTTAGTGGCGCGAGGTCGTCGGCGCAGGCGGTCAGCCACTGTGTGAAGTTGCGGGCTGCTTTGTTGGGGTCCGTTGTATTGGCGGGTGGGCTCTGGCTGAGGGAGGTGGTGAGCTGGTCTGCGGTGATCTTGCTCCAATTCCTGTGAGGTACCTGTTGCGGGTGGTGGTGGGTCATGGATCTTTTGAAGCTGAAGTGGACGCAGCGGTGGTCGGTCCAGTGGAGTCCGGTGGCGTGGCAGAAGGTGATGTACTTGCTGGAAGAGAAGACGGGATCAAGCGTGTGGCCGGCGTAGTGGGTGGGGGTGTTGACCAGTTGCTTGAGTCCGAGGTTAGCGAGGTTTTCCAGCAGGGCGGTGGTGTTGCGGTCCTTGTTGTTCTCCAGGTGGAAGTTGAGGTCCCAGAGGAGGATGTAGTCAGTGGAGGGGAGGGCGTGCGGGCTGATGAAGTCTGTGATGTCTTCGCTGAATTGTGTGCGTGGTCCCGGGGGTCTGTAGACGAGGATGCCTCTGAGGGTCATCTTAGGGTCGGTGTGAATCTGGAAGTGGAGATGTTCGGCTGCGGCGAAGAAGTCGTTGGCGTCGGTCGTGATGCGGATGGTGTTCCTGTGGACGATGGCGATGCCACCTCCGGTCTGGTTGATGCGGTCCCTCCTGATGATCTTGTACCCGTCCGGGATGGCGATGGCGATGTCGGGTGCAGAGGAGGCGTTCATCCAGGTTTCCGTTAGGAAGGCGACGTCCGGTGATGTAGCGTCGAGGAGGTTCCAGAGTTTCACGGCGTGTCTGTGGACGGAGCGGGTGTTGATCAGGATGCACTTGAGGTGGTTGCTGCTGGTGTTTGTCTTGGCGGGTGCGGGGCAGGTTCGGAGGCAGGTGAACTTGCAGGTGCAGCAGGTGAAGGGTCCGTGGGTGCGACTCGGGGTGGCTCGGCAGCAGGCGTGGGTCCAGCCCGCATTGAGTGCGTTGAGAGTGGCGGCGTCGAATGGTCAGTCGGGTCGTCTTGCCTCGGCGGGGAGGGCCAGGGGTCCTGGCGCTGGGCGCGGGCCATGCGTGGACGTGCGCAGATGGGCTTACCTTTGGCGCACCTTCGGCGCTCAATCGGCGCTCCCTCTGCGCGCGTCCGCTGCGCGGTCGCTCTGGGGGCATCATAAGTAAGGAGCCGGGAGGGAGGAGCAGCTGGGTGGCGGGAGCGGGGCGGCGAATGGAATCACAGGGGTGCGGGGCCGCAGGGAGGCAGTGGCGGGAAATTCAAAGAAGCAGCGGGCAGCGGGAAATTCCCAGGAGCAGCGGGAAATTCCCAGGAGCAGCGGGCAGCGAGCGAAGGAATCTGCAGGCAGGATGCGGCAAAGGCAGGCAGGAGCGGCAGCAGTGAGTGGGGCGACCAAGCCCTGTGGAGGGCTGAGGGGTCTAGAGATATACAGCAATGTCTGCACCAACTTTGGTGGAAAACGCCATCTAATTTTGAAGTAAGTTTGAACTGTGTACTGCATTTATCAGGATGCAAAGGAGCAAACTGTGCTGGGACTGTGAGGCAGTGTGCTTCCAACCCCATTCTGTTTAAAAGGCTCCCTTGAGCCAGCAAGCTGACGAGCTTTGGAGATGCACCTGTGTGCCTAAGAGTGGTACTGTGACCTGAGAGGAACTTGGCAGCATTTCCAGCAACCCCAGATGATTTTTCATTTTTCTCTAAAACTGCTGCTCTCTACTGATGAAGGGATCAACCCAGAAACATGTGTCTAGAGATATACAGCAATGTCTGCACCAACTTTGGTGAAAAACTCCAGCTAATTTTAAAGTAATTTTGAACTGTGTACTGCATTTAACGGGATGCAAAAGGGCGAACTGTGCTGGGACTGTGAGGCAGAGTGCTCCCAACCCCCATCCTGTTTAAAAGGCTCCCTTGAGCCAGCAAGCTGTGGAGAAGTGTTGCTCAATGGTTAGAGCGGCAGACCCTGATGCAGAGGTCTGGCCCGGGGCTAGGGTTCAATTCCCACCTCGGCGGATCTTGGGCTCAATTTTCTCGGACCTGATAATTCTCGCCTTGGTGCCTATTCTAATCATGGGTCCCACTCTGAAACTCTGGGAAATAGCTTGCTTAATCTCCACAACGGCCCCAACAGCACTGGGATTCCTGGCTTCACCTTGGGGGTGCCCAGGAGTGGACATTTCACAGGGAAAAGCCAGGAAGGGTTCCACAGCGGTATGCGTTACAGCGCCAGGACACCCATGGGTATTAGTGCGCTTTACAAGTACAAACTACATTTACATTTACGAGCTTTGGAGATGCACCTGTGTGCCTGTGAGTGGTACTGTGACCTGAGAGGTACTTGGCAGCAATTCCAGTAACTCCAGATGACTTTTCTTTGCTCTCTAAAACTGCTGCTCTCTACTGATGAAGGGCTCCACCCAGAAACATGTGTCTAGAGATATACAGCAATGTCTGCACCAAGTTTGGTGAAAAACTCCAGCTAGTTTTGAAGTAAGTTTGAACTGTGTACTGCATTTACCGGGATGCAGAGGTGCTGGGACTTTGAGGCAGTGTGCTCCCAACCCCCATTCTGTTTCAAAGGCTCCCTTGAGCCAGCAAACCTGACAAGATTTGGAGATGCACCTGTGTGCCTGTGAGTGGTACTGTGACCTGAGAGGAACTTGGCAGCATTTCCAGCAACCCCAGATGATTTTTATTTGCTCTCTAAAACTGCTGCTCTCTACTGATGAAGGGCTTAACCCAGAAACACGTGTCTAGAGCTATACAGCAATGTCTGCACCAACTTTGGTGGAAAACTCCATCTAATTTTGAAGTAAGTTTGAACTGTGTACTGCATTTATCAGGATGCAAAGGAGCAAACTGTGCTGGGACTGTGAGGGACTGTGAGGCAGTGTGCTTCCACACCCATTCTGTTTAAATGGCTCCCTTGAGCCAGCAAGCTGACGAGCTCTGGAGATGCACCTGTGTGCCTTTGAGTGGTACTGTGACCTGAGAGGAACTTGGCAGCATTTCCAGCAACCCCAGATTTTTTTTTTCTTTTTTCTCTAAAACTGCTGCTCTCTACTGATGAAGGGCTCAACCCAGAAACACGTGTCTAGAGATATAAAGCAATGTCTGCACCAACTTTGGTGAAAAACTCCAGCTAATTTTGAAGTAATTTTGAACTGTGTACTGCATTTACCGGTATGGACACGGGTGAACTGTGCTGGGACTGTGAGGCACAGTGCTCCCAACACCCCATCCTGTTTAAAAGGCTCCCTTGAGCCAGCAAGCTGACGAGCTTTGGAGATGCACCTGTGTGCCTCTGAGTGTTACTGTGACCTGAGAGGTACTTGGCAGCAATTGCAGTAACCCCAGATGATTTTTCTTTGCTCTCTAAAACTGCTGCTCCCTACTGATGAAGGGCTCAACCCAGAAACACGTGTCTAGAGACATACAGCAATGTCTGCACCAACTTTGGTGAAAAACTCCAGCTAATTTTGAAATAAGTTTGAACTGTGTACTGCATTTACCGGGATGCAAAGGGGCGAACTGTGATGGGAGTGTGAGGCAGTGTGCTCCCAACCCCCATTCTGTTTCAAAGGCTCCCTTGAGCCAGCAAACCTGACATGCTTTGGAGATGTACCTGTGTGCCTGTGAGTGGTACTGTGACCTGAGAAGAACTTGTCAGCATTTCCAGCAACCCCAGATGATTTTTCTTTACTCTCTAAAACTGCTGCTCTCTACTGACGAAGGGCTCAACCCACAAACACGTGTCTAGGGATATACAGCAATGTCTGCACAAACTTTGGTGAAAAATCCCAGCTAATTTTGAAGTAATTTTGAACTGCATTTACCAGGATGCAAAGGGGCGAATTGTGTGGGACTGTGAGGCAGAGTGCTCACAACCCCCATTCTGTTTAAAAGGTTCCCTTGAACCAGCAAGCTGACGAGCATTGGAAATGCACCTGTGTGCCTGTGAATGGTACTGTGACCTGAGAGGAACTTGGCAGCATTTCCAGCAACCCCAGATGATTTTTCTTTGCTCTCTCAAACTGCTGCTCTCTAATGATCAAGGGCTCAACCCAGAAACACGTGTCTAGAAGTATACAGCAATGTATTCACCAAGTTTGGTGAAAAACTCCAGCTAATTTTGAAGTAAATTTGAACTGTGTACTGCATTTATCAGGATGCAAAGGGGAGAACTGTGCTGGGACTATGAGGCAGTGTGCTCCCAACCCCCATTCTGTATTCAAGGCTCCCTTGAGCCAGCAAGCTGACGAGCTTTGGAGATGCATCTATGTGCCTGTGAGTGGTACTGTGACCTGAGAGGAACTTGGCAGCATTTCCAGCAACCCCAGATGATTTTTCTTTGCTCTCTAAAACTGCTGCTCTCTACTGATGAAGGGCTCAACCCAGAAACACGTGTCTAGAGATATACAGCAATGTCTGCACCAACTTTGGTGAAAAACTCCATCTAATTTTGAAGTAAGTTTGAACTGTGTACTTAATTTATCAGGATGCAAAGGGGCAAACTGTGCTGGGATTGTGAGTCAGTGTGCTCCCATCCCCATTCTGTTTAAAAGGCTCCCTTGAGCCAGCAAGCTGACCCGCTTTGGAGATGCACCTGTGTGCCTGTGAGTGGTACTGTGACCTGAGAGAAACTTGGCAGCATTTCCAGCAACCTCAGATGATTTATTCTTTGCTCTCTAAAACTGCTGCTCTCTACTGATGAAGGGCTCAACCAGAAACACATGTCTAGTGATATGCATCAATGTCTGCACAAACTTTGGTGAAAAACTCCATCTAATTTTGAACTAAGTTTCAACTGTGTAGTGCATTTACCAGGATGCAAAGAGGCGAACTGTGCTGGGACTGTGAGGCAGTGTGCTCCAACCCCCATTCTGTTTAAAAAGGCTCTATTAAGCAAGCAAGCTGATGAGCTTTGTAGATGCACCTGTGAGCCTGTGAGTGGTACTGTGACCTGAGAGGAACTTGGCAGTATTTCCAACAACCCCACATGATTTTTCTTTGCTCTCTAAAACTGCTGCTCTCGACTGATGAAGGGCTTAACCCAGAAACACGTATCTAGAGATATACAACAATGTCTGCACCAACTTTGGTGAAAAACTCAAGCTAATTTTGAAGTAAGTTTGAACTGTGTACTGCATTTACCGGGATTCAAAGGCGCGAACTGTGCTGGGACTGTGAGGCAGTGTGCTCCCAACCCCCATTCTGTTTGAAAAGGCTCCCTTTAGCCAGCAAACCTGACAAGCTTTGGAGATGCACCTGTGTGCCTGTGAGTGGTACTGTGACCTGAGAGGTACTTGGCAGCATTTCCAGCAACCCCAGATGATTTTTCTTTGCTCTCTAAAACTGCTGCTCTCTACTGATGAAGTGCTCAACCCAGAAACACGTGTCTAGAGATATACAACAATGTCTGCACCAACTTTGGTGAAAACCTCCAGCTAATTTTGAAGTAGGTTTGAACTGTGTACTGCATTTACCAGGATGCATAGGGGTGAACTGTGCAGGGACTGAGAGGCAGTGTGCTCCCAACCCCATTCTGTTTAAAAGGCTCCCTTAAGCCAGCAAGCTAACCCGCTTTGGAGATGCACCTGTGTGCCTGTGAGTGGTACTGTGACCTGAGAGAAACTTGGCAGCATTCCCAGCAACCTCAGATGATTTATTCTTCGCTCTCTAAAACTGCTGCTCTCTAATGATGAAGGGCTCAACCCAGAAACACGTGTCTAGAGATATACAGCAATGTCTGCACCAACTTTGGTGAAAAACTCCAGCTAATTTTAAAGTAATTTTGAACTGTGTACTGCATTTACCGGGATTCGAAGGCGCAAACTGTGTGGGACTGTGAGGCAGTGTGCTTCCAACCCCATTCTGTTTAAAAGGCTCCCTTGAGCCAGCAAGCCGACGAGCTTTGGAGATGCACCTGTGTGCCTGTGAGTGGTACTGTGACCTGAGAGGAACTTGGCAGCATTTCCAGCAACCCCAGATGATTTTTCATTTTTCTCTAAAACTGCTGCTCTCTACTGATGAAGGGATCAACCCAGAAACATGTGTCTAGAGATATACAGCAATGTCTGCACCAACTTTGGTGAAAAACTCCAGCTAATTTTAAAGTAATTTTGAACTGTGTACTGCATTTAACGGGATGCAAAAGGGCGAACTGTGCTGGGACTGTGAGGCAGAGTGCTCCCAACCCCCATCCTGTTTAAAAGGCTCCCTTGAGCCAGCAAGCTGTGGAGAAGTGTTTCTCAATGGTTAGAGCGGCAGACCCTGATGCAGAGGTCTGGCCCGGGGCTAGGGTTCAATTCCCACCTCGGCGGATCTTGGGCTCAATTTTCTCGGACCTGATAATTCTCGCCTTGGTGCCTATTCTAATCATGGGTCCCACTCTGAAACTCTGGGAAATAGCTTGCTTAATCTCCACAACGGCCCCAACAGCACTGGGATTCCTGGCTTCACCTTGGGGGTGCCCAGGAGTGGACATTTCACAGGGAAAAGCCAGGAAGGGTTCCACAGCGGTATGCGTTACAGCGCCAGGACACCCATGGGTATTAGTGCGCTTTACAAGTACAAACTACATTTACATTTACGAGCTTTGGAGATGCACCTGTGTGCCTGTGAGTGGTACTGTGACCTGAGAGGTACTTGGCAGCAATTCCAGTAACTCCAGATGATTTTTCTTTGCTCTCTAAAACTGCTGCTCTCTACTGATGAAGGGCTCCACCCAGAAACATGTGTCTAGAGATATACAGCAATGTCTGCACCAAGTTTGGTGAAAAACTCCAGCTAGTTTTGAAGTAAGTTTGAACTGTGTACTGCATTTACCGGGATGCAGAGGTGCTGGGACTTTGAGGCAGTGTGCTCCCAACCCCCATTCTGTTTCAAAGGCTCCCTTGAGCCAGCAAACCTGACAAGCTTTGGAGATGCACCTGTGTGCCTGTGAGTGGTACTGTGACCTGAGAGGAACTTGGCAGCATTTCTAGCAACCCCAGATGATTTTTATTTGCTCTCTAAAACTGCTGCTCTCTACTGATGAAGGGCTTAACCCAGAAACACGTGTCTAGAGATATACAGCAATGTCTGCACCAACTTTGGTGGAAAACTCCATCTAATTTTGAAGTAAGTTTGAACTGTGTACTGCATTTATCAGGATGCAAAGGAGCAAACTGTGCTGGGACTGTGAGGGACTGTGAGGCAGTGTGCTTCCACACCCATTCTGTTTAAATGGCTCCCTTGAGCCAGCAAGCTGACAAGCTTTGGAGATGCACCTGTGTGCCTTTGAGTGGTACTGTGACCTGAGAAGAACTTGGCAGCATTTCCAGCAACCCCAGATTTTTTTTTTCTTTTTTCTCTAAAACTGCTGCTCTCTACTGATGAAGGGCTCAACCCAGAAACACGTGTCTAGAGATATAAAGCAATGTCTGCACCAACTTTGGTGAAAAACTCCAGCTAATTTTGAAGTAATTTTGAACTGTGTACTGCATTTACCGGTATGGACACGGGTGAAATGTGCTGGGACTGTGAGGCACAGTGCTCCCAACACCCCATCCTGTTTAAAAGGCTCCCTTGAGCCAGCAAGCTGACGAGCTTTGGAGATGCACCTGTGTGCCTGTGAGTGTTACTGTGACCTGAGAGGTACTTGGCAGCAATTGCAGTAACCCTAGATGATTTTTCTTTGCTCTCTAAAACTGCTGCTCCCTACTGATGAAGGGCTCAACCCAGAAACACGTGTCTAGAGACATAAAGCAATGTCTGCACCAACTTTGGTGAAAAACTCCAGCTAATTTTGAAATAAGTTTGAACTGTGTACTGCATTTACCGGGATGCAAAGGGGCGAACTGTGATGGGAGTGTGAGGCAGTGTGCTCCCAACCCCCATTCTGTTTCAAAGGCTCCCTTGAGCCAGCAAACCTGACATGCTTTGGAGATGTACCTGTGTGCCTGTGAGTGGTACTGTGACCTGAGAAGAACTTGTCAGCATTTCCAGCAACCCCAGATGATTTTTCTTTGCTCTCTAAAACTGCTGCTCTCTACTGACGAAGGGCTCAACCCACAAACACGTGTCTAGGGATATACAGCAATGTCTGCACAAACTTTGGTGAAAAATCCCAGCTAATTTTGAAGTAATTTTGAACTGCATTTACCAGGATGCAAAGGGGCGAATTGTGTGGGACTGTGAGGCAGAGTGCTCACAACCCCCATTCTGTTTAAAAGGTTCCCTTGAACCAGCAAGCTGACGAGCATTGGAAATGCACCTGTGTGCCTGTGAATGGTACTGTGACCTGAGAGGAACTTGGCAGCATTTCCAGCAACCCCAGATGATTTTTCTTTGCTCTCTCAAACTGCTGCTCTCTAATGATCAAGGGCTCAACCCAGAAACACGTGTCTAGAAGTATACAGCAATGTATTCACCAAGTTTGGTGAAAAACTCCAGCTAATTTTGAAGTAATTTTGAACTGTGTACTGCATTTATCAGGATGCAAAGGGGAGAACTGTGCTGGGACTATGAGGCAGTGTGCTCCCAACCCCCATTCTGTATTCAAGGCTCCCTTGAGCCAGCAAGCTGACGAGCTTTGGAGATGCATCTATGTGCCTGTGAGTGGTACTGTGACCTGAGAGGAACTTGGCAGCATTTCCAGCAACCCCTGATGATTTTTCTTTGCTCTCTAAAACTGCTGCTCTCTACTGATGAAGGGCTCAACCCAGAAACACGTGTCTAGAGATATACAGCAATGTCTGCACCAACTTTGGTGAAAAACTCCATCTAATTTTGAAGTAAGTTTGAACTGTGTACTTAATTTATCAGGATGCAAAGGGGCAAACTGTGCTGGGATTGTGAGTCAGTGTGCTCCCATCCCCATTCTGTTTAAAAGGCTCCCTTGAGCCAGCAAGCTGACCCGCTTTGGAGATGCACCTGTGTGCCTGTGAGTGGTACTGTGACCTGAGAGAAACTTGGCAGCATTTCCAGCAACCTCAGATGATTTATTCTTTGCTCTCTAAAACTGCTGCTCTCTACTGATGAAGGGCTCAACCAGAAACACATGTCTAGTGATATGCAGCAATGTCTGCACAAACTTTGGTGAAAAACTCCATCTAATTTTGAACTAAGTTTCAACTGTGTAGTGCATTTACCAGGATGCAAAGAGGCGAACTGTGCTGGGACTGTGAGGCAGTGTGCTCCAACCCCCATTCTGTTTAAAAAGGCTCTCTTAAGCAAGCAAGCTGATGAGCTTTGTAGATGCACCTGTGAGCCTGTGAGTGGTACTGTGACCTGAGAGGAACTTGGCAGTATTTCCAACAACCCCACATGATTTTTCTTTGCTCTCTAAAACTGCTGCTCTCGACTGATGAAGGGCTTAACCCAGAAACACGTATCTAGAGATATACAACAATGTCTGCACCAACTTTGGTGAAAAACTCAAGCTAATTTTGAAGTAAGTTTGAACTGTGTACTGCATTTACCGGGATTCAAAGGCGTGAACTGTGCTGGGACTGTGAGGCAGTGTGCTCCCAACCCCCATTCTGTTTGAAAAGGCTCCCTTTAGCCAGCAAACCTGACAAGCTTTGGAGATGCACCTGTGTGCCTGTGAGTGGTACTGTGACCTGAGAGGTACTTGGCAGCATTTCCAGCAACCCCAGATGATTTTTCTTTGCTCTCTAAAACTGCTGCTCTCTACTGATGAAGTGCTCAACCCAGAAACACGTGTCTAGAGATATACAACAATGTCTGCACCAACTTTGGTGAAAACCTCCAGCTAATTTTGAAGTAGGTTTGAACTGTGTACTGCATTTACCAGGATGCATAGGGGTGAACTGTGCGGGGACTGAGAGGCAGTGTGCTCCCAACCCCATTCTGTTTAAAAGGCTCCCTTGAGCCAGCAAGCTAACCCGCTTTGGAGATGCACCTGTGTGCCTGTGAGTGGTACTGTGACCTGAGAGAAACTTGGCAGCATTCCCAGCAACCTCAGATGATTTATTCTTCGCTCTCTAAAACTGCTGCTCTCTAATGATGAAGGGCTCAACCCAGAAACACGTGTCTAGAGATATACAGCAATGTCTGCACCAACTTTGGTGAAAAATTCCATCTAATTTTGAAGTAAATTTGAACTGTGTACTGCATTTATCAGGATGCAAAGGGGAGAACTGTGCTGGGACTATGAGGCAGTGTGCTCCCAACCCCCATTCTGTATTCAAGGCTCCCTTGAGCCAGCAAGCTGACGAGCTTTGGAGATGCATCTATGTGCCTGTGAGTGGTACTGTGACCTGAGAGGAACTTGGCAGCATTTCCAGCAACCCCAGATGATTTTTATTTGCTCTCTAAAACTACTGCTCTCTACTGATGAAGGGCTCAACCCAGAAACACGTGTCTAGAGATATACAACAAAGTCTGCACCAACTTTGGTGAAAAACTCAAGCTAATTTTGAAGTAAGTTTGAACTGTGTACTGCATTTACCGCGATTCGAAGGCGCAAACTGTGTGGGACTGTGAGGCAGTGTGCTTCCAACCCCATTCTGTTTAAAAGGCTCAGTTGAAACAGCAAGCTGACGAGCTTTGGAGATGCACCTGTGTGCCTGTGAGTGGTACTGTGACCTGAGAGGAACATGGCAGCATTTCCAGCAACCCCAGATGATTTTTCTTTGCTCTCTAAAACTACTGCTCTCCACTGATGAAGGGCCCAACCCAGAAACACGTGTCTAGAGATATACAGCAATGTCTGCACCAACTTTGGTGAAAAACCCTAGCTAATTTTGAAGTAATTTTAAACTGCATTTACCAGGATGCAAAGGGGCGAACTGTGCTGGAACTGGGAGGCAGAGTGCTCACAACCCCCATTTTGATTAAAAGGCTCCCTTGAACCAGCAAGCTGATGAGCAGTGGGGATGCACCTGTGTGCCTGTGAGTGGTACTGTGACCTGATAGGAACTTGGCAGCATTTCCAGCAACCCCAGATGATGTTTCTTTGCTCTCTAAACCTGCTACTCTCTACTGATGAAGGGCTCAACCCAGAAAGACGTGTCTAGAGATACACAGCAATGTATTCACCAACTTTGGTGAAAAACTCCAGCTAATTTTGAAGTAAGTTTGAACTGTCTACTGCATTTACCAGGATGCAAAGGGGCGAACTATGCTGGGACTGTGAGGCAGTGTGCTCCCTACCCCCATTATGTATAAAAGGCTCCCTTGAGACAGCAAGCTGACGAGCTTTGTAGATGCACCTGTTCGCTTTTGAGTGGTACTGTGACCTGAGAGGAACTTGGCAGCATTTCCAGCAACCCCAGATGATTTTTCTTTGCTCTCTAAAACTGCTGCTCTCCACTGATGAAGGGCCCAACCCAGAAACACGTGTCTAGAGATATACAGCAATGTCTGCACCAACTTTGGTGAAAAACTCCATCTAATTTTGAAGTAAGTTTGAACTGTGTACTTAATTTTATCAGGATGCAAAGGGGCAAACTGTGCTGGGACTGTGAGTCAGTGTGCTCCCAACCCCATTCTGTTTAAAAGTCTCCCTTGAGGCAGCAAGCTGATGAGCTTTGGAGATGCACCTGTGTGCCTGTGAAGTGTACTGTGACCTGAGAGGTACTTGGCAGCAATTCCAGCAATCCCACATGATTTTTCTTTGCTCTCTAAAACTGCTGCTCTCTATTGATGAAGGGCTCAACCAGAAACACATGTCTAGAGATATACAGCAATGTCTGCACAAACTTTGGTGAAAAACTCCATCTAATTTTGAAGTAACTTTGAACTGTGTACTGCATTTACCAGGATGCAAAGGGGTGTACTGTGCTGGGACTGTGAGGCAGTGTGCTCCCAACCCTATTCTGTTTAAAAGGCTCCCTTGAGCCAGCAAGCTGACGAGCTTTGGAGATGCACCTGTGTGTCTGTGAGTGGTACTGTGACCTGAAAGGAACGTGGCAGCATTTCTAGCAACCCCAGATGATTTTTCTTTGCTCTCTAAAACTGCTGCTCTCTACTGATGAAGGGTTCAACCCAGAAAAACGTGTCTAGAGATATACAGCAATGTCTTCACCAACTTTGGTGAAAAACTCCAGGTAATTTTGAAGTAAGTTTGAACCGTGTACTGCATTTACCGGGATGAAAGGGGCGAATTGTGCTGGGACTGTGAGGCAGTGTGCTCCCATCCCCCATTCTGTTTAAAAGGCTCCCTTGAGCCAGCAAACCTGACATGGTTTGGAGATGCATCTGTAACTGTGAGTGGTACTGTGACCTGAGAAGAACTTGGCAGCATTTCCAGCAACCCCAGATGATTTTTCTTTGCTCTCTAAAACTGCTTCTCTCTACTGATGAAGGGCTTAACCTAGAAACACGTGTCTAGAGATATACAGCAATGTCTGCACCAACTTTGGTGAAAAACTCCAGCTAATTTTGAAGTAAGTTCGAACTGTGTACTGCATTTACCAGGATGCAAAGGGGCAAACTGTGCTGGAACTGTGAGGCAGTGTGCTCCCAACCCCGATTCTGTTTAAAAGGCTCCCTTGTGCCAGCAAGCTGAAGAGCTTTGGAGATGCACCTGTGTGCCTGTGAGTGGTACTGTGACCTGAGAGGCACTTCTCAGAATTTCCAGCAACCCCAGATTATTTTTCTTTGCTCTCTAAAACTACTGCTCTCTACTGATGAAGGACTCAACCCAGAAAAACGTGTCTAGAGATATACAGCAATATCTGCACCAATGTTGGTGAAAAACGCCAGCTAATTTTGAAGTAAGTTTGAACTGTGTACTGCACTTACCAGGATGCAAAGGGGCAAACTGGGCTGGGACTGTGAGGCAGTGTGATCCCTAACCCCATTCTGTTTAAAAGGCTCCCTTGAGCCAGCTAGCTGACGAGCTATGGAGATGCACCTGTGTGCCTGTGAGTGGGACTGTGACCTGAGAGTAACTTGGCAGTATTTCCAACAACCCCACATGATTTTTCTTTGCTCTCTAAAAGTGCTGCTCTCTACTGACGAAGGGCTCAACCAGAAACACATTTCTAGAGATATACAGCAATGTCTGCACAAAGTTTGGTGAAAAACTCCATCTAATTTTGAAGTAAATTTGAACTGTGTACTGCATTTACCAGGATGCAAAGGGGCAAACTGTGCTGGGACTGTGAGGCAGTGTGCTCCAACCCCCATTCTGTTTAAAAAGGCTCTATTAAGCCAGCAAGCTGATGAGCTTTGGAGATGCACCTGTGTGCCTGTGAGTGGTACTGTGACCTGAGAGGAACTTGGCAGCATTTCCAGCAACCCCAGATGATTTTTCTTTTTTCACTCTGAAACTGCTGCTCTCTACTGATGAAGGGCTCAACCCAGAAACACGTGTCTAGAGATATGAAGCAATGTCTGCACCAACTTTGGTGAAAAACTCCAGCTAATTTTGAAGTAAGTTTAAACTGTCTACTGCATTTACCAGGATGCAATGGGGCAAACTGTGCTGGAACTGTGAATCTCATTCCTCATTCCTGAGTCCTCCCATTTACTCAGGAGAGCCAGAGGCACCGACGGAGAGTTGAGGATGTATACTTCATCTCAGAGGATCGAAATTCCAATACTACTTGATGATGTACAGTATGTTGCTCCGAAATGAAAAAATATCAATAAAGAACTGTGATAAACAGAGGTATGCCAGAATACATGAATGACGTAACAGGAATGAGATTCACATTTTGAAAAACCAGATTCTGTTTTGGAAACTAGCACAAAAGATGAAGAATTGTAAAGAACAAACTATATTGTAAATAGCCTTGAAAAAGCCCTGGCGCAATTCGCCATAGGGGCGAAACACGTGTCTGCTGTTCATGTTTTTATCTAAATTAATAAAGAGCAACTTTTCTACGCAATATGGATTTCTGACTCTGACTATATAAGCAAGGATTGAGCCTAAGGACATTAAGAATTGATGCTAAACACACTCATTACCCCCTTCAAAACTTTACTAATCAAAAACTCAAGAGGTCCATAGTTTTTTGAGTGTGTTTCCACAAAAAACTACGTGAAAACTGATATGGACTTGGATTTTCCTGTGGACCACTCTCTCTCTGTAGAAACATGTGATACTGGTCACATGGGAGGAAAATTCTAAAGGAGAAAAATCAACATGAAAAAGCACCACAAATATTCATGAATTGTGCGGCAATCACTCTAAAGCTAAGGGGGTGTTCGATAACATTCATAATTGATGCTGTTACGTCGAAAAATATCATACCTGAGGAGAAGTATCAAGAATTATCTACTTTACCACAACTTACAAAGTCAAACACTGAAGTATACACAATGGCTTTCTCAATGCCCTAAAAAAGTTAAGGTTTGTTTGTAGCCACAATGAAACATATGAAAGCTGTGACACAATCGCACAATCATGTACTTCACAAAACAGCTTCAGGTTCCTGTTTGTTGAGTTTCAACACTGCTGCTGATATGGGACTGATATCAGTGAACTACAATATGAATGCTCACCATGAAATTGCAAAGTCAAGTTCCTTTATTATTTCATGGAATAGGAAAACTCAAAACAATGAAAGTAAAGTTATACCTAAATGAGAATCTTCATCTTGTTTCTCAAAGGCACAGACAAGTTGTTTTCACTTGCACGAAGCTGATGAAAAGGATCTTAATTTGTTGCTTAATCATGACATCATTGAGCGCTCCACTGGTCTAACACCATGGGTTTCTCCCATTGTAAAAGTGCCTAAAAGAGACCTTGAAGGAGCTGTGTGCAAATGGGTTGAAATACTTCAGGCTCACAAGGCAATTGAGCGAGAGAAACATCCTGGTCTGCACATTGCTCAGCTGATAACTCAATTAAATGGTGCGAAGTTATTCTGTCGACTCAACCTAAATAAAGGATATCACCAATTAGAACTTGAAAAAAAATCCAGGTACATTCCAACCTTTTCTACACATATTTGTTTTGTTACAAACTATTGAGTTTTGTTATATACTCTGCTGCAGAGCTTTTCCAAGACGTCATTCAACATATCGTATAGCCTGTAGTAAATTCATTTAACTATAGTGTTGACATATTGGTTTTCGGAGCTATACAGAAAGACCATGACAAAGCTCTCATGCAAGTATGCCATTCTGCTGAATGAAGCAGGCTAAACACTGAGTACTGATGTGTGAATTCCACAAGAAAAGCATGAAGTTCTTTGACCATGTCTTTTCTGTTGGGTGTATGAAATCTGATCCAGCTAAAGTACAAGTGTTGTCTCTTGATAATTCCCCATAAGACTTTTCTATGTTACGATCATTTATTGGAATGACCAGTTGCCAATCTAGATACATACAGGACTTTTCTGCGGTCAGTGTACCATTATGAGAACCAACAAAAAAGAATGTGTCTTTCTAGTGGTCACGAGAATGTGAGAAGAGCTGAAGCAAAATCAAGCAAGCTATATAGAGTGCCACTGAAATGGCCTACTTTGATCCCAAACTGAATACAGAGGTTGTAGTTTACACCAGCCCTGTAGGGTTAGGTGCAATCCTTGCACTGCACAACGGACAGCCAAAGGCCCAGAGACATATCGTGGCATATGTCTGTAAAATCCTGTCACAAACTGAACGTGCTTACTCGCAACCTTAACAAGAAAGATTGGCAGTGGTTTGTCCTTGAAAATATTTACTTGAGTTTCTTTCCAGAAAGTCCTTCAGAGTAATGACTGAGCAGCAAGCACTGTTGAAGATATTTGGCAATCCCAAAGCCAGAATGCCTCCTAGAATTCTAAGTTAGGGTTCGAGGTTATAAGAATACAACTATACCATCCTTCCTCATCAAAGGGAAATATCAGAAGTCTGCTGAATATTTTTCAAGAGTAACATTACAATGCACAGGTACCCCATCTAAGACAGCTGAGCCTTACATCAATTTTAATGTAAAATCTAACACACCAGCTGCCATGACGTTAGAGCAAATTGTCACCTCTGCTGGCCACGATACATCATCAATCTTGGAACCAGCAGTCTAGACCTCTCACAAATGACAGTGAGTATTTGAATTTAGAAAATGTAAGAGATGAACCTTCAGTGACACAAGAAGGACTAATTCTGTGAGGAACATGAATTGTTATTCCTGAGGATCTCTTGGAAGTGATCGACGTGGTCCATGAGGGACATCAACTGATAGGTCCAACCAAAAGAGCTCTCCATAATTGAGTCTGGTCTGTGTCTCAAGGAACTGGTCAAAAAGAGTTGAAGACTTGTCACATATGCAAATCTTTCATCACAAGTTATAAGGCAACCTCGGAGCAATTCAGAATTGACACATCATGCTTGGGAGAAAATTGCTTTTGATTTCTGTGGTCCTCTTGAGAATAGACATCATCTTCTAGTTATTGTTGATGAATACTCCCATTTTCCATTGGTCGAAGACCTTTCATCCACTACACATAAAAAGGTTATTCAAATGTTAGATGGCACCTTTGCGACATGGGGTGTACCTGCAATCTTAAAATCCAGAGATTTCAAAGACTTTCTAAATCTCCTCAGTATGAAGCATACAAAAAGCACTCCTCTTTGGCCCCAGGCCAATGGTTTGGTAGAACAGTTCAAGAGTACTCTAAAAAAAAGCTGTTCAGAGTGCTGCATTGGAGAAGCTTGACCTCAAAGTTGTTTTGAACACTACTATTTTTTGAGGTTACAGTTTGACCCCTCACTCAACAACAGGGGGAAAGCCCTTCAACTCTCAAGTATGGAAAAGCCATGACAATCTAGCTGCCCCAATTGACCAACCTCAGATCCAAGAAGACCTTCATTCTCCGGACTTTGGATGCTAACAGAAGATGAAAATATATGCTGACAGACAATGTCATGCAAAAGATGTCACCTTTACAAGAGGAGATCGAGTGCTTGTCAGACAACACTGAAAAAAATCCTGATGCTCCTTTTGAAGCTGAACCCTTCACCATCACTACCGCCAAAGGTCACCTGGTAACTCCCCAGAGTCTGGGGAATTCCTTTAAAAGAGATTCCTCTCATTTTTAGCATGTAGCACATCACTCACCAAACATAAATGCCAATGTAGAGACTGGGTCCAGACAGGTTGTTGTTGACTCTGTATCTGCTGATAATTCCACCTCACCTGTGCAGATAACTGACATTTCGACTGCCAGTTTCCATTTTCCAGTGACCCAAACAGGACGTGAGATTCAGACACAACAACGTTTAATTGAAACACTGTAAATGCCTGTATATCTATGATTGTCTGTGTATTTATTCATTTTTAGATATGGGGTTTCTGGTTGGCTAGGATATGCAAGTACGCCAGGGAGAACACATCACTCTAGTCAGGGTAAGGGAGTCACATGCCCAAGATAACCCCTGCTCACCTGCTTAGTAGCTTGGCATGAATAGTCAGGCTTATTCCCAGACACAATGTGTAAAGCATTTCTGCAACACACACACACACAAAAGGAGAAACAATAAATACACCACAAAAGAGACACCATACAGGATTATATAAAAATACTGTATTTGTTGTGCACAAAGACGAAAAAAATCACAAATCAATCTGTACTTTGCCAACAAGGCAAAAGGCAAATAATCTCAATGAATGCAATAAGAGGTTGAAAGTTAGGTTGTAAACTGTGATGAAAGTCAACAGTACAGTGCATATTACTCACATTATAGAGTACTCATTATCCTGAAAGACATACATCAATGTCAGCACATGAAATTCAGCCTGTAATGAATACAACCAATAATAACCCACTGTGATCCTGACACATAGGACGCATGTAGTAAGTAAAACATATCACCACCAACTATGCTCATAAACATCTATGCAATATGTAGTAAAGGAAACACATCGTGCACAGAAGTCCATGTGTTTCTCTTACATGTAACACAGTATGCAAGAACAAGAATATGAGGAATCCAGCCTCCTATTACAATTAGTGCAGTAATCACTGTGTTGTGTTCAGGGGCCCGTCAGGGACTCACCCATCATGTGCCAAGATGGGGGGAAGCACCCCCACTGCTGAATTTAGGCGGGGAGACCTAATTGGGTTCCCCATGTACCACAAAACGAAATGCAGCTGCCCACAAATGTTGGTGCAGCTTCTGAAACCAAGGCATCGTCTGATGGATCCCTCAAGGAGTATGAGCAAGCGCAAATACACACACTGCCCACATCAGTGGGGAGACCTTGCTGGGTGCCCCACATGCAGAATTTGCCAAATGCAGCTTCCGTGAATGTGCGGTGTAGCTGCTATAGAAACCCGCTATTGGGAGCCAGTCCTGGGGAAGGGATTCCCTCCCTGCTTTAGGGGTGTGAACATGCAGAGATCTTCGCTGTTTGAACCGCTCGTCCAACAGGAATGAGGTTTCAGGGATCGGGCACACACGCCGACTCTTAGCAATACAGAACATGGCTCAGGGAATGCTCATGGCTCCTAACAGAGGAGGGGCTAGGCTCACGAGCTTTAGACTCCTCATTATGTGAGGTAGCTGAGCAATACATCCTCAGGCAGCAAGGAGTACAGGACTTCATGATGCTCAGTTCTGACACAAACACACTCACAACTTGGACACCAACAGATCAAAGCCTTTGTCCTGTGCTGCTCTGCACGGGGGAAATACGCTCCCCATGCACTGGCTTAGGGTAACAAAGTAGGCACAAGCAGTCCCCACTTCTTCAAAAGCCCTCAACACATGCTGGGGAAGGCACGGGTGCCTCAGTCATGCTGAAAATGACCAATGTTGTTGTGTTCGATTTTAAATTCGGAATGAATTTCCTGATTCATGCCCTTATATTGGCATAGAAAACCAGTCCTTATTTAGGCATAGCCCATGCTACCCAAATACAGGCATGGCTACTTCCATCCGTTCATCTACGTCACAACGATTTCTTTGAAAACCAGACTCTTAAGCAGAAGGAACTTCCCCTAGCCTGGCTATTGACTTCTCCAAGAACTCATCATTATGCATGAACATATATTCCTCAGGGGTTCATTCATGACGTTCATATACCCGACTTTTACGTCAATACTGGCATTCATAAACACCTTCAAGGTATAAATATACCTTCACTTGCTGTAGCAAAGCACGGTGTGGTTTGATGCAGTTTCACTACCTACTTGCATGACGCAGCTCGGTACAGCAAGTCCCAAAGGAAGCCAACTCTCCAGCTGACGCACTGACCAGAAGCTGTCATCCTCCTGCCAAGAATCTAGCTCCAGTGTTTCTGACTCCCCTTGTGGGGTGTTTGGAAATCGAGTCCCGTGAAAGAGATAACAACCTCTCTCATTCTAATGGTATGGAGCTGATTAGAACCTAGAGAAACCTTTGGCAATTCTTGGCAAAACTAAATCTATGCTAAAGACAACACCTACTTCTTCCCTGGTACTAGACCTAGGGTAGGTACATTGGTGTAGGCGTATTTCAGAAGCACCAGGTGAGTATTTTAGCCTGTATTATTTATGTATGTATTTTTATATATATCATAGCAACAGACAATGCTATTACATTATTATTTTATATTACCGTTTATGCTGTACGCATTATATTTTGCATTCTGTCTAACGGTTGTAGCTGTTCATATCTCTTGCATGAGAATTAAGACTGTTCAATAAACCCCTTTTATTCAAACGCCCGTCTCTCTATTTCTATGCAAATCTGTAGAAACGAAGCATGCACGATTGACTGAACTAGTTATCTATTATTTCCACGACTCTGAAGATATTGTTTCGGTTTTAGGGGAAACAAAGTTGTCATGTTTATGCGGTTGTCAGAGATTAATCCCTTCTTATTTATTCGAGAAAGTTTCGAGTGACCTCTGAGTTAGCTGGCACGTACACAATTAAGTTTAGTATACTCGATAGAGACATACTGACCTCAGTCCTATGTTAAATCCATAGCGTATATTATTCCAATGTGCAGAGACTATTGGGAATATAGGAACTACACTACAATGTCCCCCTGCCAGACTTACCAGATGCTGAGTGCCACAGCAGGGGCAGAATGGGGGGATCTTTGATGGCCTTGAGAACTCTACGAACTCTATGATAATAAACAAGGTTGCCTCCCCTCAGCTAAAGAGAATCTCTTCCAAAAGCTCAAAGCCGTGGTATGACAGTCTGCTTAACAAGGATAGACGAGAGATGAGACTAGTAGAACGCAACTGGAGATACACCCCATCAGCTATGCACCTCAATACTCTGAAGAAAAAAACAAATGCTTACTTCAGAAAAATCAAACGAACAAAAGCAAACTTCTTTAGCCAGCAACTAGACCAAGCAAAAAAACGACCAAAAAAGCTATTTGAACTAATCAAAACTCAATCAAAAGATGGACCACAGCGAGTGCATAGCACAACCAGCACGCTACCATCCTGTGAAGAATTCTCTACCTTCTTCAACATAAAACCAGTCAACATCAAGAAAGAGTTCCTCACGGATCTAAACCTATACTCTAACCCCAGCAGCAAAACACCCGTCAAACTAAAAAACAATGCTACTTGGAAATCATTTGATACTTACACGGAAGATTCTATAGGCAAGATCTTAAGTACACTGAAGCCCTCTAACCACCTCTCGGATCCTCTACCTGCAAACGCCATAAAGGACTTTAGCCCATGGCTTCTCCCGCTCTGGACCAAAATCATTAACAGTTCTCTTCAACAAGGATCTATCCCAGACTCCCTCAAAGTGGGACAAGTATCACCCATACTTAAGAAACCCACAGCTGACCCTACTGACCTCAATAACTATCGCCCCATCACTAATATCCCCACCTTAGCCAAACTGTTAGAAAAATGTGTCCACCTCCAACTGACTAAACACATCAATCACTTTGACCTCCTCAACCAACACCAATCTGGCTTCCGTGCCGGACACAGCACTGAATCAGCTATGACTCACATTATTGATGACGCACTGCAAATTCTAGACCAAAACAGCACCTGCCTCCTCATCCTACTTGACCTCTCATCTGCATTCGATACGGTCAAACACGAGAACCTATTCGATCTCTTGAATATCAGAATGGGCATCTCTGGGAGAGTACTCAAATGGTTCACCTCCTTCCTTCATAACCGGACCCAGAAATTCAAAACTAATAACACTATGTCCACACCTGTTCCAGTTACACTTGGTGTCCCGCAAGGTTCCTCCCTATCACCGGCCCTATTGAACCTAGTCATGGAGCCACTCACCGCACTGCTTCATGCCTCTAATGTGCAATTCCACATGTATGCGGATGATACCCAACTCTACCTCAAACTTCAATCCCCTGAAGACCTCAAACTTCTCAACTCAACACTTAAAGACACACAAACATGGCTGGCAGAGAACCATCTCAAACTTAATGCTCTAAAAACAGAATTCCTCCTAATAGCACCCCCCGCCAAAATCCCCATCGCCCAGGACTGGCTTAAACACCTCACTGCTTCAACGTCCAACCTATCATTGTAGACGTAGCCAAATCCTTAGGCATCACCCTCGACTCCAATTTCAATATGCAACGACATATTAGCAATGCCACCAAGGGAGCTAATTTCCAAATCAATACCTTGAGAAAGCTCAAACCCTTCCTCCCAGCCAACGACTTTAGAACTGCCGTTCAAGCACTAGTAATCCCTCGGATTGATTATGGAAATACTGCCCTTTGCGGCCTCCCACTATCAACAACTGCACCATTAAGAGCCTCCATCAATGCTGCAGCAAGGCTCATTACAGGATCAAAAAAAATGCTCCCACATCTCTCCGGACTTAAAATCTCTGAATTGGCTAACGCTCGAGGCCAGAATACACCTGAAAATCGCATGCATTACTCACAAAGCCTTACATCACAGCTCGCCCAGCTTCATTGCTAAAGAATTTACAATCTCAGGAGGCTCAAGAGCCACAAGAAGCACAGAACCTCTCCTTTTGAAACCACAAAGATTCCACAAGAAAAAAACTTACAAGCGTTCCTTCTCAGGGATGGCCCCCAGGATCTGGAATTCCCTCCCGCCAGAAACAAGACTCATCTCATCCACTGCCTCCTTCAAAAAAGAAGTCAAATCTATCCTCATGGCTAAATTCACCTGAACATTAACTTTGCATTTACTGTTTGCCTGTTTGCCTCCCCCTTGTATTTCAGTGCCTCAATCGACCACACAATCACACCCTACTACCTGGCATTGTGCGCTCCCTGTACAAATTGCCTGATTAATTTATTTTATTGCGTTCTCCTTTCTTATGTATGTACGAATTGCCTCATTAATTTTTCTTTACTGCGCTCTCCTTTCATGTGTATGTAAAGCGCTCTGATATCTGCAAGGATCATGTTCGCGCTATACAAAACTCTCAAAATAAATAAATGAATAAACTGTGCCTTTGAGAACACTGGGGCATACAAGCAGGAATGTAGGCAGCAGACCAGCACTTAGGAGCCTTATAGTAAAGAGGCAGTCCTTGCAGCCCTAGCAGGATACAGGTCAGCACAAACAAGGGAGTCCAATGGTGGTTCTTCCTGGCAGCATAATAGTTCCTTTTGGCAAGGTGCAGTCTATAGAGCCAGCAGCATCTGGTTACAAGTCCCTGTACTTATAATAAAAATGTCTTTGATGTAGAGGTAACTTCAAAAAATCCAATGATATATGATACAGCAGCCACAAAGAGTGATCCTTCCAGCTCCAAATCCAAAAGAAAAGGGCCCAGGAGATGGACAAAGCACTGCGAGGAGCCTGCCTTATAGAAACAGGAAGTTGGAGACTCTGGGGCACTTCCTTCCTCTTAAAAAAAAGTAATAAAGAAAAAGGACACCTTGCACAACAAAGTACAGCCAAATGTCCATTTGAGGAGTTTTTTTAATCCAAGTCATCATTTCAAAAATGTTTTGATGCTGCTCAGGGACAGAACCTTTTCCAGATTGCATTCACGGTGAGTGCTGTGTGTTCGGGATCGCGTTCTTCACAAAACTTCAGCAGGAAGTCCGATGGTGCGCCTGAATGACGTGTTAACGATCACAAACTCTTGAAGGACCTAGCCAATCTCATGGCGCTTGCAAACAGCTCGGGAAATCTTGTAGACGACCGCAGGCACCCTATATGTTGCTCCGGCATGCCCAAAAACACATTTCAGGCACACAAACAAAAATAATTCCTCTCTGTTGCAGAGTGCAGAGTTTTTGGGCAACTCTGCATTCTATGCGGAAAGCAGAGTTTCCAAAACTCCGTAAGCGGAGCAGAGATTTACGCCTAGGGTTAGTCACAACTCCAGGCGTTTTCTGCCAGCCTGTGAACCCAATCTTCTGTGTCGTATCTTCACCTTTAAAAAAAGAGACAAGATGAGGAAAAAACTGTAACTAACAGTAGGGAATGCATTAGCATTTTAAAAAGGTGCAAAGAGTTTGAATTAACTTACCTCAGACTGAACAATTTCTCCAAAGAACCTGTTGGAATTAGAATTCCATGTATCTTGAGAACACTGTAGAAAAGACTCTTCTGGTTTGCTCTGTGTTTTATATCACACATGTTATGTTTTATTGAAAGGTACCAAGTGATACAAAGGTATGAAAACTGTTTAGTTACAATTAATGTTCCATAGAAGGTGTTAAGATAAGTTTGACAAGAAGAATTGTTAAAACCAGATTTCTCACATGTAACCAGAAGGCGTGGAAGGCTCCAGAAGGTACCATCATTCTATTAAGCATAGTGTGTGTTAGCCAGGAAAATTGAGAATTTTGGCAATTAATATACATATAGATTCTTTTACAAGTAATTTCTGAGCACACATGCAAACACCACAGAAGTGAGTGAGGGAGAGAATCAGAAAGAGGGAAAGAGGGAAATACAAGCTATTGCATGTCTAACAGGGGAGGATAGAAAAGGCATAGGGAATTTCGAAAGTGAAATCATCATATTTTTTTGTGTTACAAATCAGCCATGAATATCAATCCAGTAAACCAACTATATGCAAGAAAATCACAGGAAGTGAACACAGCAGAGGATGATCCAAATTTTCGTACTCTCCCTCTCTACATCCAATGCCCCTTTCCTTTTCTGGCCCTCCTACTCCTTCACTGAGGTATTCTCACAAAAAGGTTGGAGGCATTGAAGAAGAGATAGGAACATGCAGCTAGAACTTTCACCTTTGTCCCGTTGGATCAAAACAGTTCAGTGCTTGATGGTGTAGCTGAGAGAGGGCCATTATGCCAGGATGGCTGGAGCTGAGCTGTGTCCTGCGGCACTTGTACTTCAAACTGCTGGCCTTCAGAATGCACATAGGAATCTGGCAGCAGCTTCTGTCACCCCCGTATTCTTGGAGTCTTGACAGGGAATGGGAAGAAATTTCAGAACAAGATTTGAGGGTAGGGCCGGGCTTTCCCCCCACACACAAATGCCAGCACCAGGTAAAAATGTTAGACCCTCACAACAACTTTTCAGTACACTCCTGGACCTGTCATTACAGAAGATGGACTGTCTTGTTACCCAAAGTTCTGCCCTGCTGTATGAAGCCTGCCTTGATTCTCGGAGGACTGCCCTGCTGCTACCAGAGGACTACCCTGGTGCTTGAGTTCTGCCTTGTCCCCCAGAGGACTGCCCTGCTGCTTGGAAGACTGGATCAGCTCCCTTAACCCCAGGCTAACCTAAGTGACTCCAGGTCCAGTTGGATGACCTCCTGTTCTGAACTAAAGAGATACAACAAGCTCAAGAGTCCTCTCTGAAACTGACTTGCTGACCTGCTGCAACTGGACCTGCCTGAGACCTGCTGGCCTATGCTAGATTGAGTCTCTGATTACCCAGATGTGCCTCCCCAGGTCCTGGACTCTTGGCTGACCTCAGAGTGCACTTCTCTACAAGAAAAGAAGGAATCCTGATGTTTTCAGCTCTTCATAACCAAGAATGGAATATTCGTGCCAAGTCTATGAATAGCAATGTGAGATCTGAACTACTAATTACAGCAATGACAACCTGCAGAGATCGCTAACAGTAAGTTTTAGCAACGGCCGTCCACAATGCCCAAGTGGATCTTTGTGCTGCAGTGACAAAAGTTTGCGATGCCAGGCCTGCCTTTTGCCCTACAACATTGACAATTTGTAATACTTTTCCTGCTCCGTGGACACTTCACACCGGATTTTGAGAAGGCAACTTTTTCAGTGGGACTAACCTGGTCCCTGTATTTTTCCCTTGCAACTTGTAACTTCCTCCGGTCTAGGACAACAAGATGACTGCGAGTGGCACCTTGCACTTTTATTCGCTACACTTACCGACATTTTTAAATTAAATATTTCCAGTTCTACTGATAGGAATCTTTTTTTGTTTGGTATCATTTTATCTTTTTACAATGTATCCTTTTTAGGTCTCGCCTATACAGCGCACATGCGCTGCTTAGGAGCGAGACCTAATGCCATTGGCACGGCTTTGGGGGCAAAAACCTTCACGCGTTGCATTGCTTGCAATGGCAACGCGTGCACGTCTGGCGATTTCCTTGCGGGAGCGCGCAGCGCCATGTGGTGGGGCCATATGGTCATGGCTTGCTGCAAGATCCCGCAAGGGAATCGTGCAGGCCCCCTCCTGCCACACGAGGAGTGGGCTGTGCTGGTTTCTTCTCCCTACAGGTAAAGTACATTTACTTCTTTTGGGAGTTCTCAGGGGGAGGTTCCGGAAATGTTTATGGTGGGGAGGGCAGGGGGGTTCTGCTGGCTCGAGCAATTTTTCGGTACGGCCTGTACATTTTAGGCCATTTGAAGTTTGCTGCCTGGAGCAGTCTCTGGGGACAAATATTTCCGAATGTATCCGCTTCCTGTTTGGCGAGTCAGCGCTGAGAGGCATGTCTTGTTTGCCTTTCTTACGAGTGTGTTAAAATTAATCCTAAACTGGAGCCTTTAAAATACCGTTTTTTTTAAAGGCCCTCTCGAAGCTAGAAGCCATTCTTGTGTGGTTCTGCCAACCGCAGTGTTACTGATGGCTCTTATAAAATGCCATATAAAATCCCCTGTCTCCATTCCCCTCATTACTTCTCGGTATTCCTTCCATGAATCTTCGCGCATCTTGGGCCTGCGAGTGCACAGTAATCAATCTCCGAAGGGCACGCCCCCGTCATTAAGCACCCATTACCCGGCCCACCTGCATCTGCGGATGAAGGGGCGGCCAAGTGCCCCAGGCATTTATTGCTGTTACAAATGACCATAAATAATATGAGCCTTATTTATTCAGGGTCGGTCCATGTTTTTCCCATTTTGCCTGTTTAGAACGATCACTGGAAGGCTAGCTGGTCCCTGTCGCAAGTCAGATCTGGCCTTGCAAACCTGTTCCTTATAAAGATCTGCAGTATAATTGGATTCTACACAAACAGAAGGTTAGCTCTAATATATTTTACACAAAGTGCACATTGAGCAATGGCAAATTAACTTCAGGGCTCTGGAGGAGAGCCTGAAGCTAGCTCCACAGTGGCTAGCACAAAGTTCGTTACTCGGTGGCATGTTTACTATGATGGGAGTGAACTTAGAATCATCCTTACAAAACCCCACCCATCCTGAGCTGAAATATCTTTCTCTTTATTTTACCTACTTTCCTTTAGCTGCTTTCTCTATTTTATTCTACTGCCGCTATTATCTTCTGAGAAGGCGTGCCCAAAAAATAGATCACCTTCTTGACATCCTCCCTTAGCACACGGTACACCTCTTGTCAGGCCAGTTCTCTAGGGCATATGTAACTCAAGGGCACCTACTCAATTCTTGTGACTCTAGTATTTCTTTAGGCTCTCGTACCACAGACACAAAATACAAATGCAAACTCACTGAATAGCTAAGTGCCTCCTTGTTAGGGTTTGACTTTCAAGGGGTGCTATGGTCATACAGTCAAGGCTAACTTTTGGAGGGCAGCGTGCGGCAGAATGTTTAGCTCAACTAGCACATTTGACACACACAATATATGCTCATGCAGTATTATGCCTTTTTAAAACAAGCATTGGCATAGCCAATAGGTCTCGCCTTTGGGACCTTATAAGTGTTTAGCCATGCAACAGTTAATGTTGTTGCAGTAAGGCTATTGTGCTGCAAACTAAATACTTATAAGGTCCCAAAGGCGAGATCTATTGGCTATGCCAATGCTTGTTCTTTAAAGTCGTGTGGGATTTTGCTTCTGGTGTGTATTAACTTTATTACAGTTTGCGTGCTGCATAAATAATTTACACAATGCCTCCAAGTTAAGCCTGACTGGTTTTGTACCTATCTTCCAGAGGGTTAAGCACAGGTTCATTTAGTGACTTTTGTTGTTCACCTGACAAGGATTGTGGGTGTTGCTTGCTTAGTGTTCTCACCCCCTTCACCTATAACTCAATTTCTTACAGAGATATTCTGTAAGAATTTCAGATTTGAGCCTTCTTGGCTCGATTGTGAATTCTCTGTGAGGTTCGTTTTTGATTTGTTCTGTTGTTGAGAATTATGCCAATAGGCCATCATTGAGCTCCCTAGATTTGGGAGACAGACTTCACCATTTAAGATTACATAAAAATCATCAAATAGCTGCTTTTTGTGTAGTACCCAGTGGAGGTTTCATGTTATCTATCCTCTAATTGAGACTGAAAATTGTCGATGACTGTCTTTTTTGTGCCCATCGCATGGATGCTTTGACTAAAAATGACCTTATGTCCTATAGTAACCCTTACGAGTGTAGGTGACCCTTTGACACTGCTCAACTAATCCATTTCCCACCATGTTCATTGATGTTCTTTGATTCAATCCTACAGATTGTGTCTTAAGTCTAACTTAAGACACAATCCTAACTTTACTACTGCTAAATGCCTTCTGTGAATACCAAAAGTAGTAGGACAGACTTAAGATAGACTTAGGACAGACTTAAGACAAACTTAGGACAGACCTAAGACAGACTTAAGACAGACTTAAGATAAACTTAAGAAAAACATAAGACAGACTTAAGATAGACTTAAGATAGACTTAAGACAAACTTAAGACAAACTTAAGACAAACTTAGGACAGACTTAAGACAGACTTAAGATAAAGTCCTAACTTTACTACTACTAAATGCCGTCTGTGAATACCAATAATAGTAAGTTTAGGATTTTGTCCTAAGTTAGTTATGTGAATCGGGCCCACATTGTGTAAACTGTAAGAATAAGCCTATTGTTGGATAGCAAATAAAATGTGTGTAAGATATGGTCCAATTAGATTTTCAACCAAAAAATCCCCAGGGGTGTGCTTTAGACAGAAAACTTAACACCTGATCTCCTATGAGACAACAGGAGCATTCATAACCAGAAAAGAAAAAAGGAAAGGTCCTTGAAAAAACAGTTGAAGAAAAAGTATTGATATTATATTTCTGTATTTGCCTGTTATAGCTTTGAATGGAAACTGGGCAGTTTTGTTTCTCAGGATGAATTAACAATGTGTTTAGCTTTAGAACATTTGTCTAGAACACTGTGCAACCTAAAGCAAATGGTTGCACATGGCTCTTATCAAATAGTGAGCACTGTCGGAGTAATGTTAAGGGCAGTTAAAAAAATGTAAAGGAAGAAAATATGAAAATTGCTGGAAATGGCCCTCTCAGAAGGGTCACTCATATCTTGTTGCCTTCGTCCTCCTCTTTGTGCTGAACTCTTTTTGTTGATCTTAAGACTCTGGCACTTTAACACTGCTAACCAGTGCTAAAGTACAAGTGCTGCTCCCTAAACATGATGATATTGGTGTATACCTGAATCGCATATTAGTTGAACTGGTAAGTCCCCCCTTGTACAGTACAATACCATATACCCAGGGCATGTATTTCAAATGCTACTAGTGGGCTGCAGCACTGGTTGTGCCACGCAGATGTAGCCTTTGAAACCTATCTCAGGCCTGCTACTGCAGTACCTGCACATGCATTTTCTACCACTTCTACTTGGGGATGCTACCAAAGATGCCAACAGCACTGCGGTGAGAGCCACGTGCAGCTGGTCCACAGTACTCCAACCCCCATGCTCCTCTGCATCACCTTGTCACGCCAGCAGTGCCCAGAGGCACCCCGATGTGCACTTAAGCACCGGCAGGCTCCCACAGCAAGGGATGCTACCGCAGACGCCAGCAGAACCGGGGTGAAAGCCACGCGCAGGACTCCAACCCCCAAGCTCCCCTGCACAGCCTCGTCATGCCAGCAGCGCCCGGATGCACCCGGAGGCACCCTTAAGCACCGGCGGGCTCCTGCTGCACGGGACGCTACTGCAGATGCCAGCAGCACCGGGATGTGAGACACACACAGTGGGTCCACAGGACTCCAACCCCCAGACTCCCCTGCACTGCCTTGTCACGGAAGCAGTGCCTAGTGGTGCCCAGAGGCACACTTAAGCACCGTATGCTCCCGCAGAGCGAGACGCGTGCAGGTGCGCCCTGGCCGTGAAGCCCCAGCCAAGAGTTGGCCCATCTGTGTCCGTCAAAGCCCGGAGGAGACTGGGCTGGGCCACCCCACTTTCGCTGAGTTTTGTAAACTTTTGAAGTGAGAACGCATATATTGATTTAACAGCTGTGTCGTAATTATGGGAAAGCGAGGGGATAGCAGAGACTAAGGCCTGTCACTACAAGCATTGATAACATGCTGGAAAAAGCTGTCAGTATTGTGTCCAACAAAATTTAACTGACCGAGAGGCTACTCTCCCTTGGTATGTGGGCACTCCCTCCTCCCAGTAGCTTGATGGGCACCAATTTGAACGCTACTTTATCCAACTGTACTAATATTAATTCACAGGCTTCCCTTGATGTGCCCCTTGATGGTGTTACAATTTACACTCCCTTACCAAACCCGATTCCTCTGGAAACCCCGGCGGTCCCTGAGGCAATCATTGGGGCAAAACTAAAAAAAAAGTCTGCTAAAATCATCAGCACCAAGAGGAAGCAACCCAACCATTCTAGTACATCCCGTACTGCTCTGAGTTCCTGGATATGCACTTCTCCAACCCCCAAGACTGCTGTTGCTTCTGTGCACCCTCCAATTATTGAACCTTGTCGTTCTATTAGCACTCAGACTGAAACCGGCTTTCCTCTGAGAGTTGAAGTTACGGAGAAGTCACCATTAACCGTATTGTGGATACTAACTTTGAGCGTGTAAAAAATCTACTCAACAGCCACTTTGCAACTTTGAGGGAATGATTGCCCCTGCCGAGTCATCTGGCAAGAATTTAAGCACCCAGGATAGTTCTACTGCACTTGTTATATCTGGGAGGACAGCCCTAATTGCACCATCTATCAGTGTGCACAATTCTAATCCTAACATCCTGTCCTGTGCACCCAAACCTATCCCATCTACTATGTGCACAATTCTAATCCTAACATCCTGTCCTGTGCACCCAAACCTATCCCATCTACCGATCTTTGTGGTGTTTGTAATAAAGTTAAGGAGTGCTTTGCGCTTGAGCGTAGTAGTGTGAAAAATACCACCTTTAACAATGGTGGTGTAGAAAGTTTATTTGTTGAAAATGTGCCCCAGTTTATTACCCCTGTCAGTACACCCATTATAGCCCAGACCAGTGCCGTCCCAGGAGGGAGCATATCATGTGAGGGTGGTACTGACAATACACATATGTCAAGTCCTAATGGTAGTAGGGAGTTGCTAAATTTGCCCCCAGCCGCCTGCCCTTACGGCGTGGTCTTGGCAGGTGTGCCCCCTCTTAAGGTTAATCAAGACGCATCGTGGGATCAACTATGTAACAAAAGTGTTGATTGCATATCCAAACGCAAAGGGTTTAAGGCGTCACTCACCAATAACTTCATCATGGTAAGCAGAGTTGGTTGGGTGGGGCAGTGCCCAAAGAGTATCAAGGAGGATTGTATAGTCATTAATATTTGTAATACATCAGTGGCTAAATCAATATTAATGGCACAGGAGGCCCATTCCAATATTGCCACTAGCATATGGGCTTTACCCCGGGGCTATTTTTATAAACCCTCTTTGGGAGCTACATTTTCCGATGCTCCTTCTGCAGCCCCTTCCCTCTCTCTACATAATAGGTTCTTGCCACTTTGGGGTTTGGATAGCCAAGATTGACTCTCTCCCCCACTAGCACCATCAGTATTAGCTGAGCCAGTTCCCTTTTCAACTGTGTTTCCACTTCATGAACTTGATACTCCAATTGTGCTTGATGCTGATCCCGCTCTGAAAATATTACGCTGGAATGCTGAGGTTCTGGCATCTGAAATGAACTTACCTGACTGGTTGGAGCTAGTCCAAAAACAAAAACAGGAGACATGGGCCACACAGGAGTTATTCCTGGAGGGGTTTGAATGTTTAAACACTGTAGTCCATATTCCAAATTCTGACCGACCGGCAGGAGGTCTCTCAATTTAGATTAATATCACGGAAGGTGGCAGTGCAAGGGTCCTTAACAGCAAAAATGATGAATTTTAGGCAATAATTTATAAACAGGGGTTTTGGTTTGTTTAATTAATTTTTATAATTATGATTTTCAGAGCGTCCCAAACATGAATTTTACTAATTTGTTTAAATTTAGCTCATTCCTCCAGGAGTTTAAATGTGTTGCTAGCTACATAGGAATTTGTCTAGGGGTGCCTTCAATGTCAAGCTACCAAGCATACTTTATTCTGCTATTCACCCTCCCAGCAAGGCACCATTATGTAATAGGAGGGCCCAATTATTAAATTATATAAACACTAATACCAATTTGGACATGATGGAGCTTGCTGCAGTGCCTACAAGAGCTAACCATATAGAACCTACATACAGAGGCAGGGGCTCGGCCTCCGCCATCAATTCCATTTTTACCTCCTCTTCATTAGAAAAATATGTGCTAAAAGCTGAGGTTGTTCCTACTGTCCATGGGGATCATAATCTCATCAACCTAACTTTGAGTCTTGCCCACAGGCCGATCTATGGTAAAGAGTGTGGTGCAAGGGATTTGTCCCCCTTCACTGATAACCTTAGATTGGTCTGGCGTGGTATAGATAATAAAGTCTTATTTAGTATGATGGTAAGAACATACTCGGAATTAATTATTATCTGTCTGTCTTACAGGAACATAATTCTGAGGTACTAGCTGCTTTTACGCAGCTATGTGTGAGTGTTAAAAACCTGTTATCTAGGCCCATCACAGAATCATACTCTGGCCCTAGTGGGTTTAACACTGATTGTTCCACAGCTAACAGAGCTCTTAGAAGGGCACTTGTCAAAAAACCTAGAGATAGAACCCTCATTAAAACACTTAGACAACACTATAAAGTAGCTATCTAGACTAGAAAGGAGAAAATAGTCAGGGAACATTGGGACAATCTTGCTGCACAGTTACGTTAAAAAATGGGAAGGATTTCTAGTTGGCTGTTAAAGATATGAGGTCTTTGGGACATCCTCTGTCTTCAATTAGTTGTAATGTTTCCAGTGAGACATGGGAAGCACATCTTTTTAAGATTTATTCAGCACCAGTCTCAACTATAGCCCCTAATGAGTATGTAATTACCACTACTGTCTCGATTAATTTGTCAGAAGTAGAGGAGGCTATCGAACAGAATCTAGGCTGCAAAGCTCCAGGCCCACACGGTTTGCTCATTGACCTTATTGAAAATCAACCCGATGTTTTGGTGCCCTTATTATTTAGCGTTTAACAATTTAACAAAATAACGTTTAATAATTTAACAGTTCCCACTATACCCAAAACTTGGTCCACCAGTATTATTGTGCCGATTTTATAAAAGAGTGACCGCTCAAACCCAAGCTGTTATAGGCCAATCTCCCTGATCGATAACACGCTGAAAATCTTGGGGAGAGTCCTGTACAATAAGATTAGGGCGTGGTCCGAGGAAGACCAGATTTTACATTCCTGTCAGTTGGGGTTCAGAAGTAATATTGGCACTGTTTAACAGCGTCTCAACCTCAACTTGATTATTGGTAAATACACCATAGCTAAAAAATTACCTATATACTTAGCTTTCATGGATCTTACCTCGGCCTTCGACTTTGTCAACAGTTCACGGCTTTGGAATATCCTTTTAAACTACGGCCTGAATGAGTCCCATGTACATTTTTTAGCTTATTTACATAGAGACCTGCATGCCCGGGAGCGTACAGGTAGGGGTGGTGAGGTATCAAAAGATATTGAGGTTGGTAAAGGGGTCATGCAGGGTTGTGTCCTGACCCCTCTTCTTTTTATCCTTTATATTAACTATCTGAATAAGTCATTGGTAACACTCACCCATGATGTCCCTAGTATTAATGGCAACAAACTTCCCACCCTACTGTATGCTGACGATGCAGTGCTAATGTGCCGCATCCCAAAAGCTCTCCGCATCTTAGTGCAGGGCTTTGTTGATTTCATGGCTAGTCTGGACCAATGCACCAATTAAAAAAAAATCTTTTCTAATGCCATGCGGCTCGAAGAAGTATTTTAACACGTCAATTGTTTTAGACTCAGACTGTTTACAAAGCACTCTCACTTTCCCCTATATACGGTTGGTATTTGCTTCTAATGGACTGTGGGCTAAACATATGGCATACAGCAGGAGAATATTTTCTAATTCCACTAATATAATTCTTGGTTTACCCCAACCTAGGAATTCGGAGGTCGTATCTGCCATTGTTAAGTTCTTTACACTTCAATGTATTCCAACTACCACCTATAGAGCATAAGTTTAGGGGTTTACCAATTGTGGTAGCATCCAGGGGGAAGAGCACAGATTTTGCCGAAAATCCTGGGTGCTCTTATCTCCTATTCAAAGTATGCCTGTCACAGTGAACTTAATTTGCCATACATTGAAGATTATACCAACGCTCGTCCCGCACTATTCTGGCTCACAGTCTGGAAGAATCCTGCAGCATAACTCACCAGGGAGATTATATCAGATTGCTTAAAATGTGATAGGGGCATGGAAATACCTTGGCTAGCCTCTGTTTGCAAAAGCCTAACTAGCGTGAACTATGAATATTTATTTTAATCCATTCTGACTTTGGTATTAGAAGTAAGAAACCCCTTCAGAAGGCTTTATATGCACTATACAGAAAAGCTAGATACAACAAAGAGATTCAGAAAACCTTTGGTGCTAGATATATGCATATTGAGAACATTTCCCACGCCCCATCTAGATATCTTCTAAAACCCATTTGTCGTTGGGAAAGGGGTTTGCTTTTTCGGCTGGGTATTGACACAATGAAATTCTGGCTTTGCCTTCCTGTGGGGTACAACCCTAACCTTGATTATTTGCCATGCCCCTGTAATAGCCAATATAGACAATCTATGATGCATTTTTTATTCTTCTGCAATTACTATTTATAATTCACCAAGAGGTTTTTGATACCATACTTTAAGGTTATACCTGTGATTGGCTATACCTGTGATTGATTATAAGGCAGGTCATGGGAAGGTTATTGCCTTGGAAGATGAAGAGCTAACCTTTCGGGTCGGATCCTTTTTGAAACTTGCAGTGCGCACTCGTAACTCAATGGGCACTCCTTGAAGTCTGTATACTTTCACTTTCACTTTTTGTATTGTATTTTAACTTTGATAAACAAACATCTTTTTTTTTTTTTAACTTTTTATTGTAAACAGGCTGACAAAAGAAAAAAAAAATCCAATACATATAAATGTCCAGGACATGGAGAATATTAAAAAAGAAAGAATTGTCACGATATACAAATCAAATACATAGGAAATAAGAAGTACTAAGGTTATCATTAATAAAGCACCAAATTTACATACAAGTTCATAAAACACCAGGAAGAAAGTAGCTAGTATATTTCGTAATGAATCAGATAATGATAAAGCTTAAAAAAGTCATATCAAGTCAAACAAAAAGATCCCCATTTTCTTTCAAATTTGACCAGAGAGCGTCCTCCCCTTGTATTTGCTAAAGCAAGTTCCATGGAATATATTTCCATAACTAAAGCCCACCATTCCCAAACAGTAGGTGGGTCCGTAGCAATCCAAGCTCTTGCAATAGTTAGTTTAGCACAAGAAATTAATATAGTTGCCAAGGGAGATTGAGGGATTAGGGAGGTATTGCAATCTAACAGGATTAAGGGAGCAGAGAGTGTGGGCAACCCAATCTTCTTGAATCTGCATGTGTCTTGGACCTTATCCCAAAAAGACTTCAGCTTGGGGCAGGAGAATAGCATATGTACTAGATTAGCCGCTACTTCAAGACATTTAGGGCATTTTGTGCGATCTGTAAAGTCAGGGTTAGGGGACCACCTGGAAATTCTTGCCGGAGTGTAATATAGCATACAGGTTGTTCTAAATTGCTGTAGCCTAAGGCTGGAAGATCTGACTAGCTTATTAATGTTAGACAGCGAGTTCTCTATTTGCTTCTGGTGACATTTAAGCCAAGTTGAGCCCCCCATTTTTCCATTATTTTAGACAGGTCATTTGTTTTATATTTTACAAGTAGCTTATACGCCCCACTAATAACTGATTTGGTTTTTTTAGAATATAAACTAGTCCATATATCACATTCTGTAATATTTCGAATCTTGTTTTTATTAATTAAAAATCATGAATCTGTAAATACTTATATCTGAAATATTCTGGTAAATCATATATTGTTTTAAGCGTGCTGAAGTCAACAAACCCCTGTGGGCCATATAAATCGGCCAGAGTATTAATTCCCTTCTCGGCCCAAATGTTATTAGTAATGTCAGAGAATAAGCTTGGGAGACCTGGGTTGCCCCAAAGCGGTAGCTTTGGATGGAAAAATGAAGTCCTGCTATAAGTCAATATGTTTTTCCATATCTTGACTATATCCCTGGCTGTCTTAAACCTTACCCTCTTGAAATAGTTTGGGTCATTTACTCTAAACAAAAACATGTTTGACTCTTGTTTCAGCATAAATTGATGAAAAAAATTACTTTCCCCCTTAAGAAGTAGAGAACGTAATCGAAAGACAAATGAAGACCAAAAGTACAACTTAAAATCAGGAAAATTAAGCCCTCCCTCGTTCGTGGTGTTTTTCAAGTGTTTCAGTGATCTTCTTGCTTTTTTGTAGCCCCAGATAAAGCTATTAAAAATACCTTCTAGTTGTTGAAAAAAACGATTATTCAATGCTATCGGGATCGATCTAAATAAATATAAGAATTTGGGTAATACCTTCATCTTAATAAGATTAATTCTACCTATAATATTCAGAGGTAGCCTATGCCATTTCTTTAAAATTAAAGCCGTAGGTTTGATTAATTTGTTGTAGTTGATGTGATATATTTCTTGTATTTTGGCTGTAATCTTGACGCCAAGATAGGTAGCTACCTTACAGATCCCTAAGTTAGCCGTAGATGGTGAGTAATTGGCAATTACTTGAGTCTTTTGTATATTGAGCCTGTAACCAGACACTTCCCCAAATGTAGTTGCTTCTATTTTAATTCCTCTTAAAGCCTGATTTATATCGTGTGTATAAACAGCAATATCGTCAGCATAAGCAGTCAGTTTAAGCTCCTTTGAGCCAGAGCTAAACGGAACAATCAAGTTTTGAGAGTTGAGGGCCATTAAAAAAGGTTCTAAAGAGAGAGCAAATAAGAGAGGTGAGAGAGGGCAGCCTTGGCGTGTGCCACGCAGAATGGGGAAATTAAAGAAGTTAAACCATTATAGCTTGTACAGGCCTTGGGGTCATTATATAGAGCCTGTATCCCCCTCAGAAACCTTCCCCTTAGCCCTATTTTTGACAGCGCACTCCAGAGATAGTTCCACCCCACTCGATCAAATGCTTTTTCTGCATCTAATAAGATCATGCCTAGTGGGGTGGACTCTATCTCCGCAACGTCGAACGCCGTGATAGCCATGTTTACATGTGAAGTGGTATCTCTCCCGAAAATAAATCCATGCTGTTGTGTGTTAACTAGTTGGGGCATAACAATTGCCAGTCTGTGTGCAAGAATTTTAGCAAAAGGTTTACCATCAGTGTTAATCAATGAGATTGGTCGGTATGACCCCATCTCTTCTTTCGGTTTATCTTTTTTTTAAAAAAATATTATTTTCGCCTTATTCCATGATTTAGGTGCATTTCCGTTCATTCCTACTGACTGCATAACTTCTAATAATAGTAGATCTAATTCAGGCAGACAGGCCTTGTATAGCTCTAGCGGGATGGTGTCTTCCCCTGCTGCTTTGCCCCCGGGCAAAGAATTGATAGCCTGGTGTAGCTCTATCATTGTTAAGTCGTCTGACAAAAAGCTCAAATCTGGCCTGTCATCATACCTCGGTGTATTTTTATCTATATAGTCCCTTATAAGATCTAAATCCGGTTGATTTTCTGGGGTGTATAGAGTTTTGTAGAAGCTAGCAAATTGCTCTAACACTTCATGTGGTTTATTATAAATGTTGTTATCTGACCCCCGAATGTTAGAGATTAAAGAACCTGCTCTAGCCTCCGCCACTTTGTAAGCCAGAATGCGGCCAATTTTGTCCCCTCCCTCATATTGGGCTATTTTATATTTATGAATATTAGTACTGTATTTCCGGTAGAGATCTTTCTTTGCATAATTATTTAATTTACTGAGTTTAAGATTAATATCCATACAGGTAGGCAAATTATGCCGTAATGCTAGAGCTAATTGCTCTTCTTGGTTAATTATTTGCGATGTTACCCGCGCTTGGCTTTGTTTAAGTTCAGCATTTTGCCTGAGCACATAAGCCTGTGTGAAGCCCCTGATACTTGCTTTGCAGGCATCCCATACTATAAGACATGAGGCCGAGTTCTTGTTGATGTTAATAAATTCAGCAAGATGGGTTTTCAGCTGCAAAATATAAGATTGATCTGAGATAAGATATCTGGGAAAAGAAAACATTCTGAGGGGGGCTACACTATGTGGTGTGGAGAATGATATGATTATGGCATTGTGATCAGATGAGATACGAGGGCAAAGGGTCATAGAGCAAGTCTTTAATATATTATCGCTCACCAAGGCCATGTCCAATCTGGAGCATAATTTATGGGGTGCCGAGTAGTATGTATACCCAGGTCGTTTAGCGTAGAGGTACCGCCAGGCGTCTTTAATGTTATGTAAGTGGCAGATGTCTAATATAGCTGTCCTCGTCTTATGCATCCGTTGATGACTATTTGGTCTAGTTGTATCCAATTTATAATCCATAATGCAATTAAAGTCGCCCATAATTATAAGTTCTCCAGCCCAGTCCAACAGTTTAATGTTCAATTGGTCAAAAACCCTTGGCTCATCTGTATTTGATCCATATACCACACATAGTACAAATGTATTATTCTCATACTTAAGCTGGACTATTGCCCTTCTTCCGTCTTTATCATGAGCAGTCTGCATCACTTCTAACCTAACTCGCCGGTCTTTAAGTATAGCCACCCCTCTTATTGATGTACCAGCAGAGGAGCAAACCATAATTTCGTATCCTAGTTGATTAAGTAGTTTCCTATCTTTCCAAATAAGATGTGTTTCTGATAATAAACAAAAATGTGGCTTATATAATTTCAGCTCTTCGGAGACCAGAGATCTTTTGCCTTTGCTATTCAAACCTGCTACATTCCAGGCGAGGCATTTTAATTCATGCATTAAAAAATCTCAACAAATACATCGATCCCCGTTCCCAAAAGTCAATTAGTCGTTTGTAGTTGTATATATAAAAAAGCAAAAAAGATGACAAAAACTTTGTAAATTCTTGATTCCTCAACCAAATGATACATCGTCTAATGCAATTCTCATTCAATATCATGACATCCAAGGCTAGTCCATCTCCAGATAAATCTTTGTCAGCCTGTAAACTGATTTTTACTATTCTCCCCTCACCCACCCCCAACCCAACATGACCTGCGGAGAAGGTCCCTCCCCCCTTGCCCCCCCTGGTGCCTACCCCAGCCGGGGTGGAACCGCCCTTCAGCTTCGGCTGCCGTTGGTGAGGCAGCTTGTGTAGAGGGTCGTCACTACGGGCTCCCTGTCCCCCCCTTCCCAATAGTAAACCATAATAAACCTACACGTAATCTAATTACTTCATCAGAAAAAATGCTAGAAAGACTAGAGAAATTCCCTACATAACTCTTCTATGAATTTAGTTTAGTTTTTGTCAGAGTTTATATTGGCTAGAAAAGCTTCGGCCTCCTTAAGATCGTTAAGATAATGTGTGCGCCCATTCTTAATAACTTTAAGGCGTGCTGGCTCTTGTAGAAATATCTGGGCGCCACAAGCTTTAATGGGATCAATCAATTTTCGGAGATGCCACCGCCTATCCATTGTTTCCTTACTTAAGTCTGAGCGAGTGAAAAGTGACATCTCCCCAACCAAGATTGGTGAATTAGGACGTGCTCTCTGCCAAACAGCCTGGCGTAAAAGAAAATTCCCAAAATAAATTATAAATGGACGAGGAAACTGTGAGTTTTTGTTTTTCTGAAATAGTGGCAGACGATGGGCTCGTTGAATCTGTGAATCCCAGTACCAACCGACAATATAGGCTCTTGGATCTGACCCCTCTGATTTTTCTGGTATCCCAAAAAGTCTCAAATTGGAGCGTCTTTGTCTATTTTCCAAGTCCTCAACCTTCTTAAGGAGCCCAGAGATCTGATCTTCATGATTCTCAGATGACGCAGCCATTTTGGTAGTGATCTCTTCCACCTCAGCGACCCGCTGTTGGAGCTCTGTTGTTTCTTGTGATATTCCACCAATTTTAGCTGTAAGTTCAGAGAGAGAGGATTGCATCTTGTTATTGTCTTCCCTCAGTTGAAGATAATATTCTTGTGCTTCCGCTCGTTGGTTACTTAGTATTTGTACAATTTCATCTAGAGGTGATTGGTTAGTCATTGTAGTTCCCGAAGTTGAGCTGGGTGATACTTCAAATTCAGTGCCTTCAAAAGTCATTTTAGTCAATGATGCATTTCTCGACTCGGTGGCTAGTATCTGATGCTCATTGGTAGTGTCACTATTAGCCGTGCCTCCTACTGCTGTAGGTGTCATCGCCAGTGTGTTAGAGGTGGTAGGGCCCCCATTTCCCTTTGGAGTCAGTTCCAAGATCTGCTCCACTGACTGTAAGCTGCTATTGCTAGATAAAATACTTGTGGGAGTTGTTTCAGTAGTGGAGGGTTCTAAAACCATAGGGTCCGAGGGGCTCCCCCCTGAAAGTCTTAGTGCAAGGGTTTTAACTATGCCCTTTGCCTCTATCCATTTTCTTAGCGGACTCTTGACTTGTAATAGTTTTTTTTGCGTCTGCGCTTATTTTATTGCTGCTTTTGGGTCCTGTTGGAATTTTACAAACCTTGCCCTTTTTTTTGAGCTTTCTGCTTATTTTTGGCCTTACAAATGGCCCCCCCCTCCCGAAGGCAGTTGGCTTTGGGATCCCTGGCTTCATCAGATTCTGCCTCATAGTCCTCGTAAGAGTCCAGGTCGATATCCGTGTCAATGTTGATATCACCTATTCCATCTATTTCCTCCAAATGCGTGGAGGACGTTGTTTGTTTTACTAGGTGAGAATTCTCCTTGGTTCTGGATGATATGCATTCTTCAGGTTTATTCAAGGATAAGGGAGCAGTGCTGCTATCTTCAGCTAGTATTGGCGGCAAATTAATGTCTAAATCATTCCCCTTATCTGAAGTCGTCACCCCTTGCTGCGCTCCTCCTTGTAATGTCGGGATATCAAAAGCTTTAGATGTAAGGGGGTGCCCCTCTTGAGCAAGATTTAAAGGCAAAGTAGATGGAGTGCACTCTTTCCCCAGATTAGCGATATTTAAACCCGGACCCCCTCCATTTCCTTCAGCTAAGGGGCCCGTTTTAGCCGTCAATTTATCCCCACCTTTAACAACTTTAGTCTGTGAGTTTTTAATGTCTTTGCCCACTGTTGGTGGTTTCTGTACCTGTTTGCCTTTCATTGGTGCTTGGTCTCCAGTCCGGTTTTGTTTTCCAGCAGCTGTGGGTGTTGATTGTGCTGGTAATGTCACCTTATCTCTTGCCAAATTTCTTGTCCCTTCCTTCTCTCCCCTGTTACCGTTGCCGTTGCAGTCACCGTCATGGGCAATCTCCGTCTCCTCCGTCTCCTCAGCATTATGATTTATTGCTGCTGATTCCTCACTGATCTGTGCCGGTATATTTAGCATATTTACAGCGGGCGCGGCCACGGGAGCTATTGCCGGAGTCAATGAGGTAGCTTGTTTGCTACTCCTGGTGGTTCGTGGGAGATTTGGACCCTTGAGAGCCATCCTGCGCCGCCAAAACCAACCGCTGGTAGTAGCAACTCTGAGCCTCAGGCCAGTCCAGTTGAGCCCCGAGCCGCTGACCCAGACCCGGAACGCCCGTCGAAGAAGCTCAGCCGGATCAGAGAGGCCGATCACCAGCATCCGGATGCGCTGTAGCACGTCCCAAATCCGAAACCACGTCTCGCCCGTTCGGCGACGAGAGTGCTTCGAGGTAAGCAGAAGTCAGGGCTAGCGAGACAATGTTTTCCAGTTTAACTTCTCTGTCTTTGAAAACAGTCCGCTGCTGCCGATGAACCAAAAGTAGCGGTTTTCCTGTTCACTCTCAGCAGCGCTTCATTGTATCCTCATTGTATCTCCTTTAGTCATAGTAGCAATTTCGCCGTTCCTCGGTTTGTAGACTATGGCCTCATGCAGGCTTCCGCCCCGTGTAGAGAAAGGGAAGGAAAGGAGAAACTCAGAGCCTCTCGGACGAGCCGCTACAGCAGACCCTCACTCCGCCATCTTGGATCCCAGCAGAACCGATAAACAAACATCTTGATGAATTTTTGTTTTGCATCTGTAACTTTTCAATGTGCATTGTATCATTGGAGGAACTGTTTTAATTGGAAACTTTTTTAAAAGCTGTATTTCTATTTATTTGTCTTTCCTCTGTTATTGGATCTTTCTTATTGTAATATGTTGTTATTTGACTGTACTTTCATGGATATAGTCTTGTATCCGAATAAAGATTTTGAATCTGAATCTACTTGGCATTAGAAACTACCTGCCAGGCCTTAAATTCCCCTTTTATTACATATACATCACCCCTATGGTAGGCCCTAAGTAACTCTAAGGGCAGGGCGCCTTCTAAATAAAAGGTAGGATATGTACTTGTATGTTTTTCATGTCCTGGTAGTGACAAATAGACTATTTTCTTTTTACCCACTGTGAGGCCTACCCCTCTAATAGGCCAGCATTAGGAATTCCTTAATACACTTTCAAACTGTAATTCCTGATCAGAGATGAGAAGCTTTTTCATGTTTGGTTTAAATGTGTTGCTAGCTCCATAGGAAGTTGTCTAGGGGTGACTTCAATGTCAAGCTACCAAGCAGACTTTATTCTGCTATTCACCCTCCAAGCAAGGCACCATTATGTAATAGGAGGGCCCAATTATTAAATTATATAAACACTAATAACTATTTGGACTTGATGGACCTTGCTGCAGTACCTACAAGAGCTAACCATATAGAATCTACATACAGAGGCAGGGGCTCAGCCTCCACCATCGATTCCATTTTTACCTCCTCTTCATTAGAAAAATGTGTATTAAAAGCTGAGGTTGTTTCTACTGTCCATGGGGATCACAATCCCATCAACCTAACTTTGAGTCTTGCCCACAGGCCGATCTATGGTAAAGAGTGTGGTGCAAGGGATTTGTCCCCCTTCACTGATAACCTTAGATTGGTCTGGCATGGTATAGATAATAAAGTCTTATTTAGTAAGATGGTAAGAACATACTCAGAATTAATTATTACCTGTCTGTCTTTTGAGGAACATAATTCTGCGGTACTCGCTGCTTTTACGCAGCTATGTGTGGGTGTTAAAAACTTGTTATCTAGGCCCATCACGGAATCATACTCTGGCCCTAGTTGGTTTAACACTGATTGTTCCACAGCTAACAGAGCTCTTAGAAGGGCACTTGTCAAAAAACCTAGAGATAGAACCCTAATTAAAACAGTTAGACAATGCTATAAAGTAGCTATCTCGACTAGAAAGGAGGCAATAGTCAGGGAACATTGGGACAATCTTGCCCGCACAGTTACGTTAAAAAATGGGAAGGATTTCTGGTTGGCTGTTAAAGATATGAGGTCTTTGGGACGTCCCCTGTCTTCAATTAGTTGTAACATTTCCAGTGAGACAAGGGAAGCACATTTTTCTAAGATTTATTCAGCACCAGTCTCAACTATAGCCCCTAATGTGTATGTAGTTACCACTAGGGTCTCGATTAATTTGTCAGAAGTAGAGGAGGCTATCGAACAGAGTCTGGACTGTAAAGCCCCAGGCCCACAAGGTTTGCTCATTGACCTTATTGAAAATCGACTAGATTTTTTGATGCCCTTATTATTTAACGTTTTTTATAATTTAACAGGTTCCACTATACGCAAAACTTGGTCCACCAGTATGATTGTGCCGATTTTTTAAAAGGGTGACCGCTCCAACCCAAGCTGTTATAGGCCAATCTCCCTGATGGATAACACGCTGAAAATCTTGGTGAGTGTCCTGTACAATAAGATTAGGACGTGGGCGGAGGAAGACCAGATTTTACATTCCTGTCAGTTGGGGTTCAGAAGTAATATTGCCACTGTGGAACAGTGTCTCAACCTCAACTTGATTATTGGTAAATACACCATAGCTAAAAAATTACCTATATACTTAGGTTTCATGGATCTTACCTCGGCCTTCGACTTTGTAAACAGTTCACGGCTTTGGAATATCCTTTTAAACTACGGCCTGGACGAGTCCCAAGTACAGTTTTTTAGCCTATTTACATAGAGACCTACATGCCCGGGTGTGTATCGGTAGGGGTGGTGAGGTATCAAAAGATATTGAGGTTGGTAACGGGGTCATGCTGGGTTGTGTCCTGGCCCCTGTTCTTTTTATCCTTTATATTAACGATCTGAATAAGTCATTGGTAAGACTCACCCATGATGTCCCTAGTATTAATGGCAACAAACTTCCCGCCCTACTGTATGCTGACGATGCAGTGCTAATGGGCCGCATCCCAAAGGCTCTCCGCATCTTGGTACAGGGCTTTGTTGATTTCATGGCTAGTCTGGACCAATGCACCAATTAAAAAAAATCTTTTCTAATGCCATGCGGCTTGAAGAAGTATTTTAACACGTAAATTGTTTTAGACTCAGACTGTTTACAAAGCACTCTCACTTCCCCTATCTAGGGTTGGTATTTGCTTCTAATGGACTGTGGGCTGAGCATATGGTGTACAGCAGGAGAACATTTTCTAATTCCACTAATATAATACTTGGTTTGCCCCAACCTAGGAATTCAGAGGTCGTATCTGCCATTGTTAGGTTCTTTAAACTTCAATGTATTCCAACTGCCACCTATAGAGCAGATGTTTGGGGGTTTACCAATTGTGGTAGCATCCAAGGGGAAGAGCACAGATTTTGCCGAAAATCCTGGGTGCTCATATCTCCTCTTCACAGTATGCCTGTCACAGTGAACTTAATTTGCCATACATTGAAGATTATATCAAGGCTCGTCCCGCACTATTCTGGCTCACAGTCTGGAAGAATCCTGCAGCACAACTCACCAGGAAGATTATATCAGATTGCTTAAAATGTGATAGGGGCATGGAAATACCTTGGCTAACCTCTGTTTGCAAAAGCCTAACTAGCGTGAACTATGAATATTTATTTTTGAACCCTTTTGACTTTGGTATTAGAAGTAAGAAAACCCTTCAGAAGGCTGTATACGCCCTATACCGAAAAGCTAGATATAACTAAGAGATTCAGAAAACCTTTGTTGCTAGATATATGCATATTGAGAACATTTCCCACGTCCCATCTAGCTATCTTCTAAAACCCATTGGTCGCTGGGAAAGGGGTTTGCTTTTTCGGCTGAGTATTGACACAATTAAATATAGGCTTTGCTTTCCTGTGGGGTACAACTCTAACCTTGATTATTTGCTTTGCCCCTGTAATAGCCAATATAGACAATCTATGATGCATTTTTTATTCTTCTGCAATTACTATTTATAATTCACCAAGAGGTTTTTGATACCATACTTTAAGGCTATACCTGTGATTGATTATAAGGCAGCTCATGGGAATGTTATTGCCTTGGAAGATGAAGAGCTAACCTTTCGGGTCGGATCCTTTTTGAAACTTGCAGTGCGCACTCGTAACTCAATGGGCACACCTTGAAGTCTGTTTACTTTCACTTTCACTTTTTTTATTGTATTTTAACTTTGATAAACAAACATCTTGATGAATTTTTGTTTTGCATCTGTACTTTTTTATTGTGCATTGTAACATTGGAGACCTGTTTTAATTGGAAACTTTTTTAAAAGCTGTATTTCTATTCATTTGTCATTCCTCTGTTAATTGATCTTTCTTATTGTAATCTGTTGTTATTTGACTGTACTTTTATAGATTATCCCCCAGATTCATCATGCTCCTCTTGCGATTATTAAGGAATCGCTATTAAAGACTCGCAAAACGGGATACATGTAGAAATCGCAAAATTAATAGCGATTTCTACTGCTTCCTTATTTGCGATTCGCTAATTGCGAATCGCAAATAAGGAATGACTCCCCATTAATTCCTATGGGCCAAAAGCCCATAGGAATGAATGGGGAGTCATTCCTTATTTGCGATTCACAATTAGCAAATCGCAAATAAGGAAGCGATTTCAAGGGTGCCAGGGTGTCCAAAGGACCCCCTGTAGCACCCCTGAAATGGTGATTTTCACTGGTGTTGCGCACACACATGTCCAAAGGACATGTGTGTGTGTAACATCCAACTTAGAAAAATGCACTAAAGTGCATTTTTCTAAGTTTTCGCTATTTACCACGAAGTCAGACTTCGCAGTAAATAGCGGGCCAAAATTGCGAATTCGCAATTCTAAAATGGTTCATGAATTGCATTTAAGGAATCTCAAATAGAGATTCCTTAAATGCAATTCCTCGCAATTTAGCGATTTCAAAATTTGCGATTTTTGCATTTGGGATGATGAATCCCAAATGCAAAAAAAGCGCTCGCAAAGGGCCAGATTCGCATTTTGCGATGCTGTGCGCACTACGAAATTCGTTTCATTAATTAAATTGTTTACTTACCTGCAATTATCCATATGCCGGTTTTTAGCACCCTCCACCCTGCCCCTCCCCCTCCCCGCCTCCCTGCCCCACCGTAACCCACTGTAACTCCCTCCACGGGCCGCGGCTGGTTATGATAACATTTAATTTACATTTTGTCATTTTTATTGAAACCTATTCATTTTAATATGGAAAACATTTCAAAGTGTTCTTTTAATTCTATTTATTTATTCGAGTGCTTGTGGATACACAATTTTTTGTTTTTCCGTCTGGTGCATACATCAGTGTTCAAAAGATTATGAGGGCCCTGGGGTGCCCATATTTAAAAAAAATGTATGCCAGAAACCTTCGCGGGAGTGTACTCAACAACTTTGCAAAGTTTCCTGGCAATCGGATGAACGCTGTTTTAATTCTATTTATTTATTCGAGTGCTTGTGGATACACAATTTTTTGTTTTTCCGTCTTGTGCGTACATCAGTATTCAAAATATTATGAGGGCCCTGTGGGGCAGATATTTAAAAAATAATTATCAGTTTTCTTTAACGCTTTGGCTGAAAAAAATCACTAATGTTGATTGAAATATACGAAGGCCTCGACATAAGAGAAAGAAACACAGATGTACATGTTATACACCTTTCTGGCACATAATGGCCATATACCTTCTTCCAGATATCAGCAGGACAAAACATGTAAATGCTTAGATGATTGCTTGGGCTACCTACCACACAGGCATGAGTTCTGGTCATCAGGAGGATCCGAATCTCCAAGAACATGTTAGAGATTGCATATGTAGTCCACTAGAGAGCCTATCAACACATGTTCCTATAATAAATTACAATTAATTAAAAAACGTAACATTTGTAATTCGCAAGCTGGAAGAGGAAAAGCATTTTTTTGCAACCATGCTCCCTTGCACATATCTGAAAGATTAACCAAAATATTAAAAACAGAACACAGTATTTTTTCATTTCTGGGTTACGTATTTTTTTTCATTCCCTTTTATGATGCTAATACAGTGAATGCCGTTGAGACACAGGAATGCTTCATTTCTGGGTTTGGCTAAGAATTGTTTTAGTGGTTTTGTGTTCCGTCTCTTGGATACGATAGCCTTTATGCCTTTACTTCTTTGATATAATAATGGAGGTTAATTGGGAATGCTTTTGAAGTCCGGTTCATTTTGAAGAGCAAGCCCATGTTTCAATATTATTTGTTTGGTTTTTCTGCTTTCAGTGGTTTATAATGTTTCAAGAGACAATGGTCCCAGACATCAATTACATTTAAAAGTAAAAATAAATATAGACCAAAATTGAAATCTATATTAGATGTCCAGCCGGACAAATTTTAATAGTTAATACAATCAAATGTGGCAAAGGTATTCTAACAATTTCCAAGTGGGACACAAGCCTGTGTCCAACTACCACATCTATACAAACACAAACAAATACAAGGCAAGAAAAAGTCTGTAAATTGATCACAGTTAAAACAGACAATTAATAATTAAGTACACTTTCTGTGATTTCGCAATAAAAAGGTGTTCAAATCATCAAGTGTAAGCAGTCGACGACGTTTCGATCCCTTTTTAATGCGGGATCATCATCAGGACATATCAATACATGCCTTTACTCCTGTTGAATTAGGCTCTTTTATTGGTACTTAGCGAAATTGCCAGTACAAATCAATGGTTGGCTCCACAAACTGATTAAATGATGGCAAGGCAATATCATCAATTATAGTTACAAATAATCCTGTGGTGCATTCCGGTGGAATGACGTAAGGCCTCCAAAAATGGGGAGTCTTGTGCGTCGTTATGAGGAATGAGGCAAACGCCCGAGTCAGTGCTCAATTAATTTCCCGGTCAGTTCCAGTGAAATGTACGAAATGTACGAAAAATACTCGGTCTGGGACCGAGTATTGTCTCAACCGCATACCTTATTTTGCTATTGGATGCGCCAGACCCCCTATTACGGAGGCTTTACTTCATTTCACTGGAACTGACCGGGAAATTAATTGAACCCAGAAGTAGGAAAGATGATGTGGCTGTGCCCAAGGGACCACACAAGCTTTAGTGACTCGATTGCAATATGCAATCAAATCAGGAGTTAAGTGGGTCACCTAACAAAAGTGTATGCACGGAATGTCATAATTTGCGACATTACATGCTGATGTCACACATACAATTGGGCACTATGCCCACTTGTATGCGCCACATCCAGGACCGATATGTTTGAATGCAAAGTGACTTTGTCACCTTTTCACACTCCAACTCATTTGTCCCCATTCAGTAGTGAATGCGTCAGTTAAAACTGACTCGTCACCTCTAATTTTGACGCATTGCTGGAGTGCGTCGGTTTTCATGCCAACTCCAGCAATGTTCCAAAAAACCATGCATCATGGTACGCCATATTGTAAATGTGGTGCATCCATGGTGGCGCAAGAGTTTCTACCTCAGGAGCAAGAAAACTGATGGCGATGTGTCAGTTTCTTGTAAATTAGGCCCTTAATTGTCAGTACTGGCTCGAGTGACAGTTCACCACATGGTGGTGCTGTCTGAGATGACCACAGCAAACACAAAGAGATGATGGGCAGTCACCCCATTCACAGATCTGGGTTTAATCCATCATCATTCTTTAGCTCACTTTGCCAACCCAGTTCAGACTCAGCCATATTCAAATCAGTATTGGCCTTGTGCCTAATGGGAACATTCCAGCCCATACTGCCAAGCAAAATAATATGGCTTTAGGCCCAGAACTCTGTACTGGGGTGAATGTATGCAAAGAAGAAGATAAATTTCCTTCGGTAACCAATTCAAATTATTGTTCAACCAATCATCCCAAATATACCGCAAACCATTCATATCAATCATACAAAAAACCCATATACCTATATTTGCAATGCCACAAGACAACCACTGACTAATAATGGAATGCCACCTATATTTTATTAAAGAAATGTTGGAGACATTAACAAATGTTCTACCGCAATTATAAATCTTCATATTATAAAAAACATGTATCATTATACAGTTTCATGTACAACATTCAGGAAATCAATTAATCGATTTTTGTATGATTGATATGAATGGTTTGCTGCATATTTGAGATGATTGGTTGAACAATTATTTGATTTGGTTATCAAAGGGAATTTATCTTCTTCTTTGACTAAGTAACACCCTGTCACTTTGGTACGTGCGGTGCTGCACTCTTTACTGGTGTGAATGTATGACTTTGTTCTGCATTCTTTCCATCAATTGTTCTTTTTTTCATTTGTCACCCCGAGTTTGACAGGTATGCCCAGACGTGGGTCTCATGCTCTCCATGCCACTGGAGTCAATCTATCCTGGCTGATGAGGGATGTAACCCCGACAGGTCCTAGGATTCTTGTTTCCAGTCCAGGAAGGACCTGGCCTGGCAGTTCGGGCTGGACTGTTTCCATTGGGTGCAGGGTCAAGACTGATTAGCATATGGCTGCGTTCAAACTGGAATGGCATGGGGAGTAAAACATCAATGGAATTAGGCCCCCCATCTGTGTCCGTCAAAGCCCGGAGGAGACTGGGCTGGGCCACCCCTCTTTCGCATATATTGATTTAACAGCTGTGTCGTAATTATGGGAAAGCGAGGGGATAGCAGAGACTAAGGCCTGTCACTACAAGCATTGATAACATGCTGGAAAAAGCTGTCAGTATTGTGTCCAACAAAATTTAACTGACCGAGAGGCTACTCTCCCTTGGTATGTGGGCACTCCCTCCTCCTAGTAGCTTGATGGGCACCAATTTGAACGCTACTTTATCCAACTGTACTAATATTAATTCACAGGCTTCCCTTGATGTGCCCCTTGATGGTGTTACAATTTACACTCCCTTACCAAACCCGATTCCTCCGGAAACCCCGGCGGTCCCTGAGGCAATCATTGAGGCAAAATTAAAAAAAAGTCTGCTAAAATCATCAGCACCAAGAGGAAGCAACCCAACCATTCTAGTACATCCCGTACTGCTCTGAGTTCCTGGATATGCACTTCTCCAACCCCCAAGACTGATGTTGCTTCTGTGCACCCTCCAATTATTGAACCTTGTCGTTCTATTAGCACTCAGACTGAAACCGGCTTTCCTCTGAGAGTTGAAGTTACGGAGAAGTCACCATTAACCGTATTGTGGATACTATCTTTGAGCGTGTAAAAAATCTACTCAACAGCCACTTTGCAACTTTGAGGGAATGATTGCCCCCGCCTGAGTCATCTGGCAACAATTTAAGCACCCAGGATAGTTCTACTGCACTTGTTATATCTGGGAGGACAGCCCTAATTGCACCATCTATCACTGTGCACAATTCTAATCCTAACATCCTGTCCTGTGCACCCAAACCTATCCCATCTACTATGTGCACAATTCTAATCCTAACATCCTGTCCTGTGCACCCAAACCTATCCCATCTACCGATCTTTGTGGTGTTTGTAATAAAGTTAAGGAGTGCTTTGCGCTTGAGTGTAGTAGTGTGAAAAATACAACCTTTAACAATGGTGGTGTAGAAAGTTTATTTGTTGAAAATGTGCCCCAGCTTATTACCCCTGTCAGTACACCCATTATAGCCCAGACCAGTGCTGTCCCAGGAGGTAGCATATCATGTGAGGGTGGTACTGACAATACACATATGTCAAGTCCTAATGGTAGTAGGGAGTTGCTAAATTTGCCCCCAGCCGCCTGCCCTTACGGCGGGGTCTTGGCAGGTGTGCCCCCTCTTAAGGTTAATCAAGACGCATCGTGGGATCAACTATGTAACAAAAGTGTTGATTGCATATCCAAATGCAAAGGGTTTAAGGCGTCACTCACCAATAACATCATCATGGTAAGCAGAGTTGGTTGGGTGGGGCAGTCCTCAAAGAGTATCAAGGAGGATTGTATAGTCATTAATATTCGTAATACATCAGTGGCTAAATCAATATTAATGGCACAGGAGGCCCATTCCAATATTGCCATTAGCATATGGGCTTTACCCCGGGGCTATTTTTATAAACCCTCTTTGGGAGCTACATTTTCCGATGCTCCTTCTGCAGCCCCTTCCCTCTCTCTACATAATAGGTTCTTGCCACTGTGGGGTTTGGATAGCCAAGATTGACTGTCTCCCCCACTAGCACCATCAGTATTAGCTGAGCCAGTTCCCTTTTCAACTGTGTTTCCACCTCATGAACTTGATACTCCAATTGTGCTTGATGCTGATCCCGCTCTGAAAATATTACGCTGGAATGCTTAGGTTCTGGCATCTGAAATGAACTTACCTGACTGGTTGAAGCTAGTCCAAAAACAAAAACAGGAGACATGGGCCACCCAGGAGTTATTCCTGGATGGGTTTGAATGTTTAAACACTGTAGTCCCTATTCCAAATTCTGACCGACCGGCAGGAGGTCTCTCAATTTAGATTAATATCACGGAAGGTGGCAGTGCAAGGGTCCTTAACAGCAAAAATGATTAATTTTAGGCAATAATTTATAAACAGGGGTTTTGGTTTGTTTAATTAATTTTTATAATTATGATTTTCAGAGCGTCCCAAACATGAATTTTACTAATTTGTTTAAATTTAGCTCATTCCTCCAGGAGTTTAAATGTGTTGCTAGCTCCATAGGAATGTGTCTAGGGGTGCCTTCAATGTCAAGCTACCAAGCATACTTTATTCTGCTATTCACCCTCCCAGCAAGGCACCATTATGTAATAGGAGGGCCCAAATATTAAATTATATAAACACTAATACCAATTTGGACATGATGGAGCTTGCTGCAGTACCTACAAGAGCTAACCATATAGAACCTACATACAGAGGCAGGGGCTCGGCCTCTGCCATCAATTCCATTTTTACCTCCTCTTCATTAGAAAAATATGTGTTAAAAGCTGAGGTTGTTCCTACTGTCCATGGGGATCATAATTTCATCAACCTAACTTTGAGTCTTGCCCACAGGCCGATCTATGGTAAAGAGTGTGGTGCAAGGGATTTGTCCCCCTTCACTGATAACCTTAGATTGGTCTGGCGTGGTATAGATAATAAAGTCTTATTTAGTATGATGGTAATTTAGTATGATGGAATCATACTCTGGCCCTAGTTGGTTTAACACTGATTGTTCCACAGCTAACAGAGCTCTTAGAAGGGCACTTGTCAAAAAACCTAGAGATAGAACCCTAATTAAAACAGTTAGACAACGCTATAAAGTAGCTATCTCGACTAGAAAGGAGGCAATAGTCAGGGAACATTGGGACAATCTTGCCCGCACAGTTACGTTAAAAAATGGGAAGGATTTCTGGTTGGCTGTTAAAGATATGAGGTCTTTGGGACATCCCCTGTCTTCAATTAGTTGTAACATTTCCAGTGAGACAAGGGAAGCACATTTTTCTAAGATTTATTCAGCACCAGTCTCAACTATAGCCCCTAATGTGTATGTAGTTACCACTAGGGTCTCGATTAATTTGTCAGAAGTAGAGGAGGCTATCGAACAGAGTCTGGACTGTAAAGCCCCAGGCCCACAAGGTTTGCTCATTGACCTTATTGAAAATCGACTAGATTTTTTGATGCCCTTATTATTTAACGTTTTTAATAATTTAACAGGTTCCACTATACCCAAAACTTGGTCCACCAGTATTATTGTGCCGATTTTTTAAAAGGGTGACCGCTCCAACCCAAGCTGGTATAGGCCAATCTCCCTGATGGATAACACGCTGAAAATCTTGGTGAGTGTCCTGTACAATAAGATTAGGACGTGGGCGGAGGAAGACCAGATTTTACATTCCTGTCAGTTGGGGTTCAGAAGTAATATTGCCACTGTGGAACAGTGTCTCAACCTCAACTTGATTATTGGTAAATACACCATAGCTAAAAAATTACCTATATACTTAGCTTTCATGGATCTTACCTCGGCCTTCGACTTTGTAAACAGTTCACGGCTTTGGAATATCCTTTTAAACTACGGCCTGGACGAGTCCCATGTAATTTTTTTTAGCCTATTTACATAGAGACCTACATGCCCGGGTGTGTATCGGTAGGGGTGGTGAGGTATCAAAAGATATTGAGGTTGGTAACGGGGTCATGCTGGGTTGTGTCCTGGCTCCTCTTCTTTTTATCCTTTATATTAACGATCTGAATAAGTCATTGGTAAGACTCACCCATGATGTCCCTAGTATTAATGGCAACAAACTTCCCGCCCTACTGTATGCTGACGATGCAGTGCTAATGGGCCGCATCCCAAAGGCTCTCCGCATCTTGGTACAGGGCTTTGTTGATTTCATGGCTAGTCTTGACCAATGCACCAATTAAAAAAAATCTTTTCTAATGCCATGCGGCTTGAAGAAGTATTTTAACACGTCAATTGTTTTAGACTCAGACTGTTTACAAAGCACTCTCACTTCCCCTATCTAGGGTTGGTATTTGCTTCTAATGGACTGTGGGCTGAGCATATGGTGTACAGCAGGAGAACATTTTCTAATTCCACTAATATAATACTTGGTTTGCCCCAACCTAGGAATTCAGAGGTCGTATCTGCCATTGTTAGGTTCTTTAAACTTCAATGTATTCCAACTGCCACCTATAGAGCAGATGTTTGGGGGTTTACCAATTGTGGTAGCATCCAAGGGGAAGAGCACAGATTTTGCCGAAAATCCTGGGTGCTCATATCTCCTCTTCACAGTATGCCTGTCACAGTGAACTTAATTTGCCATACATTGAAGATTATATCAAGGCTCGTCCCGCACTATTCTGGCTCACAGTCTGGAAGAATCCTGCAGCACAACTCACCAGGAAGATTATATCAGATTGCTTAAAATGTGATAGGGGCATGGAAATACCTTGGCTAACCTCTGTTTGCAAAAGCCTAACTAGCGTGAACTATGAATATTTATTTTTGAACCCTTTTGACTTTGGTATTAGAAGTAAGAAAACCCTTCAGAAGGCTGTATACGCCCTATACCGAAAAGCTAGATATAACTAAGAGATTCAGAAAACCTTTGTTGCTAGATATATGCATATTGAGAACATTTCCCACGTCCCATCTAGCTATCTTCTAAAACCCATTGGTCGCTGGGAAAGGGGTTTGCTTTTTCGGCTGAGTATTGACACAATTAAATATAGGCTTTGCTTTCCTGTGGGGTACAACTCTAACCTTGATTATTTGCTTTGCCCCTGTAATAGCCAATATAGACAATCTATGATGCATTTTTTATTCTTCTGCAATTACTATTTATAATTCACCAAGAGGTTTTTGATACCATACTTTAAGGCTATACCTGTGATTGATTATAAGGCAGCTCATGGGAATGTTATTGCCTTGGAAGATGAAGAGCTAACCTTTCGGGTCGGATCCTTTTTGAAACTTGCAGTGCGCACTCGTAACTCAATGGGCACACCTTGAAGTCTGTTTACTTTCACTTTCACTTTTTTTATTGTATTTTAACTTTGATAAACAAACATCTTGATGAATTTTTGTTTTGCATCTGTACTTTTTTATTGTGCATTGTAACATTGGAGACCTGTTTTAATTGGAAACTTTTTTAAAAGCTGTATTTCTATTCATTTGTCATTCCTCTGTTAATTGATCTTTCTTATTGTAATCTGTTGTTATTTGACTGTACTTTTATAGATTATCCCCCAGATTCATCATGCTCCTCTTGCGATTATTAAGGAATCGCTATTAAAGACTCGCAAAACGGGATACATGTAGAAATCGCAAAATTAATAGCGATTTCCACTGCTTCCTTATTTGCGATTCGCTAATTGCGAATCGCAAATAAGGAATGACTCCCCATTAATTCCTATGGGCCAAAAGCCCATAGGAATGAATGGGGAGTCATTCCTTATTAGCGATTCACAATTAGCAAATCGCAAATAAGGAAGCGATTTCAAGGGTGCCAGGGTGTCCAAAGGACCCCCTGTAGCACCCCTGAAATGGTGATTTACACTGGTGTTGCGCACACACATGTCCAAAGGACATGTGTGTGTGTAACATCCAACTTAGAAAAATGCACTAAAGTGCATTTTTCTAAGTTTTCGCTATTTACCACGAAGTCAGACTTCGCAGTAAATAGCGGGCCAAAATTGCAAATTCGCAATTCTAAAATGGTTCATGAATTGCATTTAAGGAATCTCAAATAGAGATTCCTTAAATGCAATTCCTCGCAATTTAGCGATTTCAAAATTTGCGATTTTTGCATTTGGGATGATGAATCCCAAATGCAAAAAAAGCGCTCGCAAAGGGCCAGATTCGCATTTTGCGATGCTGTGCGCACTACGAAATTCGTTTCATTAATTAAATTGTTTACTTACCTGCAATTATCCATATGCCGGTTTTTAGCACCCTCCACCCTGCCCCTCCCCCTCCCCGCCTCCCTGCCCCACCGTAACCCACTGTAACTCCCTCCACGGGCCGCGGCTGGTTATGATAACATTTAATTTACATTTTGTCATTTTTATTGAAACCTATTCATTTTAATATGGAAAACATTTCAAAGTGTTCTTTTAATTCTATTTATTTATTCGAGTGCTTGTGGATACACAATTTTTTGTTTTTCCGTCTGGTGCATACATCAGTGTTCAAAAGATTATGAGGGCCCTGGGGTGCCCATATTTAAAAAAAATGTATGCCAGAAACCTTCGCGGGAGAGTACTCAACAACTTTGCAAAGTTTCCTGGCAATCGGATGAACGCTGTTTTAATTCTATTTATTTATTCGAGTGCTTGTGGATACACAATTTTTTGTTTTTCCGTCTTGTGCGTACATCAGTATTCATAATATTATGAGGGCACTGTGGGGCAGATATTTAAAAAATAATTATCAGTTTTCTTTAACGCTTTGGCTGAAAAAAATCACTAATGTTGATTGAAATATACGAAGGCCTCGACATAAGAGAAAGAAACACAGGTGTACATGTTATACACCTTTCTGGCACATAATGGCCATATACCTTCTTCCAGATATCAGCAGGACAAAACATGTAAATGCTTAGATGATTGCTTGGGCTACCTACCACACAGGCATGAGTTCTGGTCATCAGGAGGATCCGAATCTCCAAGAACATGTTAGAGATTGCATATGTAGTCCACTAGAGAGCCTATCAACACATGTTCCTATAATAAATTACAATTAATTAAAAAACGTAACATTTGTAATTCGCAAGCTGGAAGAGGAAAAACATTTTTTTGCAACCATGCTCCCTTGCACATATCTGAAAGATTAACCAAAATATTAAAAACAGAACACAGTATTTTTTCATTTCTGGGTTACGTATTTTTTTTCATTCCCTTTTATGATGCTAATACAGTGAATGCCGTTGAGACACGGGAATGCTTCATTTCTGGGTTTGGCTAAGAATTGTTTTAGTGGTTTTGTGTTCCGTCTCTTGGATACGATAGCCTTTATGCCTTTACTTCTTTGATATAATAATGGAGGTTAATTGGGAATGCTTTTGAAGTCCGGTTCATTTTGAAGAGCAAGCCCATGTTTCAATATTATTTGTTTGGTTTTTCTGCTTTCAGTGGTTTATAATGTTTCAAGAGACAATGGTCCCAGACATCAATTACATTTAAAAGTAAAAATAAATATAGACCAAAATTGAAATCTATATTAGATGTCCAGCCGGACAAATTTTAATAGTTAATACAATCAAATGTGGCAAAGGTATTCTAACAATTTCCAAGTGGGACACAAGCCTGTGTCCAACTACCACATATATACAAACACAAACAAATACAAGGCAAGAAAAAGTCTGTAAATTGATCACAGTTAAAACAGACAATTAATAATTAAGTACACTTTCTGTGATTTCGCAATAAAAAGGTGTTCAAATCATCAAGTGTAAGCAGTCGACGACGTTTCGATCCCTTTTTAATGCGGGATCATCATCAGGACATATCAATACATGCCTTTACTCCTGTAGAATTAGGCTCTTTTATTGGTACTTAGCGAAATTGCCAGTACAAATCAATGGTTGGCTCTACAAACTGATTAAATGAGGGCAAGGCAATGTCATCAATTATAGTTACAAATAATCCTGTGGTGCATTCCGGTGGAATGACGTAAGGCCTCCAAAAATGGGGAGTCTTGTGCGTCGTTATGAGGAATGAGGCAAACGCCCGAGTCAGTGCTCAATTAATTTCCCGGTCAGTTCCAGTGAAATGTACGAAATGTACGAAAAATACTCGGTCTGGGACCGAGTATTGTCTCAACCGCATACCTTATTTTGCTATTGGATGCGCCAGACCCCCTATTACGGAGGCTTTACTTCATTTCACTGGAACTGACCGGGAAATTAATTGAACCCAGAAGTAGGAAAGATGATGTGGCTGTGCCCAAGGGACCACACAAGCTTTAGTGACTCGATTGCAATATGCAATCAAATCAGGAGTTATGTGGGTCACCTAACAAAAGTGTATGCACGGAATGTCATAATTTGCGACATTACATGCTGATGTCACACATACAATTGGGCACTATGCCCACTTGTATGCGCCACATCCAGGACCGATATGTTTGAATGCAAAGTGACTTTGTCACCTTTTCACACTCCAACTCATTTGTCCCCATTCAGTAGTGAATGCGTCAGTTAAAACTGACTCGTCACCTCTAATTTTGACGCATTGCTGGAGTGCGTCGGTTTTCATGCCAACTCCAGCAATGTTCCAAAAAACCATGCATCATGGTACGCCATATTGTAAATGTGGTGCATCCATGGTGGCGCAAGAGTTTCTACCTCAGGAGCAAGAAAACTGATGGCGATGTGTCAGTTTCTTGTAAATTAGGCCCTTAATTGTCAGTACTGGCTCGAGTGACAGTTCACCACATGGTGGTGCTGTCTGAGATGACCACAGCAAACACAAAGAGATGATGGGCAGTCACCCCATTCACAGATCTGGGTTTAATCCATCATCATTCTTTAGCTCACTTTGCCAACCCAGTTCAGACTCAGCCATATTCAAATCAGTCTTGGCCTTGTGCCTAATGGGAACATTCCAGCCCATACTGCCAAGCAAAATAATATGGCTTTAGGCCCAGAACTCTGTACTGGGGTGAATGTATGCAAAGAAGAAGATAAATTTCCTTCGGTAACCAATTCAAATTATTGTTCAACCAATCATCCCAAATATACCGCAAACCATTCATATCAATCATACAAAAAACCCATATACCTATATTTGCAATGCCACAAGACAACCACTGACTAATAATGGAATGCCACCTATATTTTATTAAAGAAATGTTGGAGACATTAACAAATGTTCTACCGCAATTATAAATCTTCATATTATAAAAAACATGTATCATTATACAGTTTCATGTACAACATTCAGGAAATCAATTAATCGATTTTTGTCTGATTGATATGAATGGTTTGCTGCATATTTGAGATGATTGGTTGAACAATTATTTGATTTGGTTATCAAAGGGAATTTATCTTCTTCTTTGACTAAGTAACACCCTGTCACTTTGGTACGTGCGGTGCTGCACTCTTTACTGGTGTGAATGTATGACTTTGTTCTGCATTCTTTCCATCAATTGTTCTTTTTTTCATTTGTCACCCCGAGTTTGACAGGTATGCCCAGACGTGGGTCTCATGCTCTCCATGCCACTGGAGTCAAGCTATCCTGGCTGATGAGGGGTGTAACCCCGACAGGTCCTAGGATTCTTGTTTCCAGTCCAGGAAGGACCTGGCCTGGCAGTTCGGGCTGGACTGTTTCCATTGGGTGCAGGGTCAAGACTGATTAGCATATGGCTGCGTTCAAACTGGAATGGCATGGGGAGTAAAACATCAATGGAATTAGGCCCCCCATCTGTGTCCGTCAAAGCCCGGAGGAGACTGGGCTGGGCCACCCCTCTTTCGCATATATTGATTTAACAGCTGTGTCGTAATTATGGGAAAGCGAGGGGATAGCAGAGACTAAGGCCTGTCACTACAAGCATTGATAACATGCTGGAAAAAGCTGTCAGTATTGTGTCCAACAAAATTTAACTGACCGAGAGGCTACTCTCCCTTGGTATGTGGGCACTCCCTCCTCCTAGTAGCTTGATGGGCACCAATTTGAACGCTACTTTATCCAACTGTACTAATATTAATTCACAGGCTTCCCTTGATGTGCCCCTTGATGGTGTTACAATTTACACTCCCTTACCAAACCCGATTCCTCCGGAAACCCCGGCGGTCCCTGAGGCAATCATTGGGGCAAAATTAAAAAAAAGTCTGCTAAAATCATCAGCACCAAGAGGAAGCAACCCAACCATTCTAGTACATCCCGTACTGCTCTGAGTTCCTGGATATGCACTTCTCCAACCCCCAAGACTGATGTTGCTTCTTTGCACCCTCCAATTATTGAACCTTGTCGTTCTATTAGCACTCAGACTGAAACCGGCTTTCCTCTGAGAGTTGAAGTTACGGAGAAGTCACCATTAACCGTATTGTGGATACTATCTTTGAGCGTGTAAAAAATCTACTCAACAGCCACTTTGCAACTTTGAGGGAATGATTGCCCCCGCCTGAGTCATCTGGCAACAATTTAAGCACCCAGGATAGTTCTACTGCACTTGTTATATCTGGGAGGACAGCCCTAATTGCACCATCTATCACTGTGCACAATTCTAATCCTAACATCCTGTCCTGTGCACCCAAACCTATCCCATCTACTATGTGCACAATTCTAATCCTAACATCCTGTCCTGTGCACCCAAACCTATCCCATCTACCGATCTTTGTGGTGTTTGTAATAAAGTTAAGGAGTGCTTTGCGCTTGAGTGTAGTAGTGTGAAAAATACAACCTTTAACAATGGTGGTGTAGAAAGTTTATTTGTTGAAAATGTGCCCCAGCTTATTACCCCTGTCAGTACACCCATTATAGCCCAGACCAGTGCTGTCCCAGGAGGTAGCATATCATGTGAGGGTGGTACTGACAATACACATATGTCAAGTCCTAATGGTAGTAGGGAGTTGCTAAATTTGCCCCCAGCCGCCTGCCCTTACGGCGGGGTCTTGGCAGGTGTGCCCCCTCTTAAGGTTAATCAAGACGCATCGTGGGATCAACTATGTAACAAAAGTGTTGATTGCATATCCAAATGCAAAGGGTTTAAGGCGTCACTCACCAATAACATCATCATGGTAAGCAGAGTTGGTTGGGTGGGGCAGTCCTCAAAGAGTATCAAGGAGGATTGTATAGTCATTAATATTCGTAATACATCAGTGGCTAAATCAATATTAATGGCACAGGAGGCCCATTCCAATATTGCCATTAGCATATGGGCTTTACCCCGGGGCTATTTTTATAAACCCTCTTTGGGAGCTACATTTTCCGATGCTCCTTCTGCAGCCCCTTCCCTCTCTCTACATAATAGGTTCTTGCCACTGTGGGGTTTGGATAGCCAAGATTGACTGTCTCCCCCACTAGCACCATCAGTATTAGCTGAGCCAGTTCCCTTTTCAACTGTGTTTCCACCTCATGAACTTGATACTCCAATTGTGCTTGATGCTGATCCCGCTCTGAAAATATTACGCTGGAATGCTGAGGTTCTGGCATCTGAAATGAACTTACCTGACTGGTTGAAGCTAGTCCAAAAACAAAAACAGGAGACATGGGCCACACAGGAGTTATTCCTGGATGGGTTTGAATGTTTAAACACTGTAGTCCCTATTCCAAATTCTGACCGACCGGCAGGAGGTCTCTCAATTTAGATTAATATCACGGAAGGTGGCAGTGCAAGGGTCCTTAACAGCAAAAATGATTAATTTTAGGCAATAATTTATAAACAGGGGTTTTGGTTTGTTTAATTAATTTTTATAATTATGATTTTCAGAGCGTCCCAAACATGAATTTTACTAATTTGTTTAAATTTAGCTCATTCCTCCAGGAGTTTAAATGTGTTGCTAGCTCCATAGGAATGTGTCTAGGGGTGCCTTCAATGTCAAGCTACCAAGCATACTTTATTCTGCTATTCACCCTCCCAGCAAGGCACCATTATGTAATAGGAGGGCCCAAATATTAAATTATATAAACACTAATACCAATTTGGACATGATGGAGCTTGCTGCAGTACCTACAAGAGCTAACCATATAGAACCTACATACAGAGGCAGGGGCTCTGCCATCAATTCCATTTTTACCTCCTCTTCATTAGAAAAATATGTGTTAAAAGCTGAGGTTGTTCCTACTGTCCATGGGGATCATAATTTCATCAACCTAACTTTGAGTCTTGCCCACAGGCCGATCTATGGTAAAGAGTGTGGTGCAAGGGATTTGTCCCCCTTCACTGATAACCTTAGATTGGTCTGGCGTGGTATAGATAATAAAGTCTTATTTAGTATGATGGTAATTTAGTATGATGGAATCATACTCTGGCCCTAGTTGGTTTAACACTGATTGTTCCACAGCTAACAGAGCTCTTAGAAGGGCACTTGTCAAAAAACCTAGAGATAGAACCCTAATTAAAACAGTTAGACAACGCTATAAAGTAGCTATCTCGACTAGAAAGGAGGCAATAGTCAGGGAACATTGGGACAATCTTGCCCGCACAGTTACGTTAAAAAATGGGAAGGATTTCTGGTTGGCTGTTAAAAATATGAGGTCTTTGGGACATCCCCTGTCTTCAATTAGTTGTAACATTTCCAGTGAGACAAGGGAAGCACATTTTTCTAAGATTTATTCAGCACCAGTCTCAACTATAGCCCCTAATGTGTATGTAGTTACCACTAGGGTCTCGATTAATTTGTCAGAAGTAGAGGAGGCTATCGAACAGAGTCTGGACTGTAAAGCCCCAGGCCCACAAGGTTTGCTCATTGACCTTATTGAAAATCAACTAGATTTTTTGATGCCCTTATTATTTAACGTTTTTAATAATTTAACAGGTTCCACTATACCCAAAACTTGGTCCACCAGTATTATTGTGCTGATTTTTTAAAAGGGTGACCGCTCCAACCCAAGCTGGTATAGGCCAATCTCCCTGATGGATAACACGCTGAAAATCTTGGTGAGTGTCCTGTACAATAAGATTAGGACGTGGGCGGAGGAAGACCAGATTTTACATTCCTGTCAGTTGGGGTTCAGAAGTAATATTGCCACTGTGGAACAGTGTCTCAACCTCAACTTGATTATTGGTAAACACACCGTAGCTAAAAAATTACCTATATACTTAGCTTTCATGGATCTTACCTCGGCCTTCGACTTTGTAAACAGTTCACGGCTTTGGAATATCCTTTTAAACTACGGCCTGGACGAGTCCCATGTAAATTTTTTTAGCCTATTTACATAGAGACCTACATGCCCGGGTGTGTATCGGTAGGGGTGGTGAGGTATCAAATGATATTGAGGTTGGTAACGGGGTCATGCTGGGTTGTGTCCTGGCCCCTCTTCTTTTTATCCTTTATATTAACGATCTGAATAAGTCATTGGTAAGACTCACCCATGATGTCCCTAGTATTAATGGCAACAAACTTCCCGCCCTACTGTATGCTGACGATGCAGTGCTAATGGGCCACATCCCAAAGGCTCTCCACATCTTGGTACAGGGCTTTGTTGATTTCATGGCTAGTCTGGACCAATGCACCAATTAAAAAAAATCTTTTCTAATGCCATGCGGCTTGAAGAAGTATTTTAACACGTCAATTGTTTTAGACTCAGACTGTTTACAAAGCACTCTCACTTCCCCTATTTAGGGTTGGTATTTGCTTCTAATGGACTGTGGGCTGAGCATATGGTGTACAGCAGGAGAAAATGTTCTAATTCCACTAATATAATACTTGGTTTGCCCCAACCTAGGAATTCAGAGGTCGTATCTGCCATTGTTAGGTTCTTTAAACTTCAATGTATTCCAACTGCCACCTATAGAGCAGAAGTTTGGGGGTTTACCAATTGTGGTAGCATCCAAGGGGAAGAGCACAGATTTTGCCGAAAATCCTGGGTGCTCATATCTCCTCTTCACAGTATGCCTGTCACAGTGAACTTAATTTGCCATACATTGAAGAATATATCAAGGCTCGTCCCGCACTATTCTGGCTCACAGTCTGGAAGAATCCTGCAGCACAACTCACCAGGAAGATTATATCAGATTGCTTAAAATGTGATAGGGGCATGGAAATACCTTGGCTAACCTCTGTTTGCAAAAGCCTAACTAGCGTGAACTATGAATATTTATTTTTGAACCCTTTTCACTTTGGTATTAGAAGTAAGAAAACCCTTCAGAAGGCTGTATACGCCCTATACCGAAAAGCTAGATATAACTAAGAGATTCAGAAAACCTTTGTTGCTAGATATATGCATATTGAGAACATTTCCCACGTCCCATCTAGCTGTCTTCTAAAACCCATTGGTCGCTGGGAAAGGGGTTTGCTTTTTCGGCTGAGTATTGACACAATTAAATATAGGCTTTGCTTTCCTGTGGGGTACAACTCTAACCTTGATTATTTGCTTTGCCCTTGTAATAGCCAAAATAGACAATCTATGATGCATTTTTTATTCTTCTGCAATTACTATTTATAATTCACCAAGAGGTTTTTGATACCATACTTTAAGGCTATACCTGTGATTGATTATAAGGCAGCTCATGGGAATGTTATTGCCTTGGAAGATGAAGAGCTAACCTTTCGGGTCGGATCCTTTTTGAAACTTGCAGTGCGCACTCGTAACTCAATGGGCACACCTTGAAGTCTGTTTACTCTCACTTTCACTTTTTTATTGTATTTTAACTTTGATAAACAAACATCTTGATGAATTTTTGTTTTGCATCTGTACTTTTTTATTGTGCATTGTAACATTGGAGACCTGTTTTAATTGGAAACTTTTTTAAAAGCTGTATTTCTATTCATTTGTCATTCCTCTGTTAATTGATCTTTCTTATTGTAATCTGTTGTTATTTGACTGTACTTTTATAGATTATCCCCCAGATTCATCATGCTCCTCTTGCGATTATTAAGGAATCGCTATTAAAGACTCTCAAAACGGGATACATGTAGAAATCGCAAAATTAATAGCGATTTCTACTGCTTCCTTATTTGCGATTCGCTAATTGCGAATCGCAAATAAGGAATGACTCCCCATTAATTCCTGTGGGCCAAAAGCCCATAGGAATGAATGGGGAGTCATTCCTTATTTGCAATTCACAATTAGCGAATCGCAAATAAGGAAGCGATTTCAAGGGTGCCAGGGTGTCCAAAGGACCCCCTGTAGCACCCCTGAAATGGTGATTTACACTGGTGTTGCGCACACACATGTCCAAAGGACATGTGTGTGTGTAACATCCAACTTAGAAAAATGCACTAAAGTGCATTTTTCTAAGTTTTCGCTATTTACCACGAAGTCAGACTTCGCAGTAAATAGCGGGCCAAAATTGCGAATTCGCAATTCTAAAATGGTTCATAAATTGCATTTAAGGAATCTCAAATAGAGATTCCTTAAATGCAATTCCTCGCAATTTAGCGATTTCAAAATTTGCGATTTTTGCATTTGGGATGATGAATCCCAAATGCAAAAAAAGCGCTCGCAAAGGGCCAGATTCGCATTTTGCGATGCTGTGCGCACTACGAAATTCGTTTCATTAATTAAATTGTTTACTTACCTGCAATTATCCATATGCCGGTTTTTAGCACCCTCCACCCTGCCCCTCCCCCTCCCCGCCTCCCTGCCCCACCGTAACCCACCGTAACTCCCTCTACGGGCCGCGGCTGGTTATGATAACATTTAATTTACATTGTGTCATTTTTATTGAAACCTATTCATTTTAATATGGAAAACATTTCAAAGTGTTCTTTGAATTCTATTTATTTATTTGAGTGCTTGTGGATACACAATTTTTTGTTTTTCCGTCTGGTGCATACATCAGTGTTCAAAAGATTATGAGGGCCCAGGGGTGCCCATATTTAAAAAAAATGTATGCCAGAAACCTTCGCGGGAGTGTACTCAACAACTTTGCAAAGTTTCCTGGCAATCGGATGAACGCTGTTTTAATTCTATTTATTTATTCGAGTGCTTGTGGACACACAGTTTTTTGTTTTTCCGTCTTGTGCGTACATCAGTATTCGAAATATTATGAGGGCCCTGTGGGGCAGATATTTAAAAAATAATTATCAGTTTTCTTTAACGCTTTGGCTGAAAAAAATCACTAATGTTGATTGAAATATACGAAGGCCTCGACATCAGAGAAAGAAACACAGATGTACATGTTATACACCTTTCTGGCACATAATGGCCATATACCTTCTTCCAGATATCAGCAGGACAAAACATGTAAATGCTTAGATGATTGCTTGGGCTGCCTACCACACAGGCATGAGTTCTGGTCATCAGGAGGATCCGAATCTCCAAGAACATGTTAGAGATTGCATATGTAGTCCACTAGAGAGCCTATCAACACATGTTCCTATAATAAATTACAATTAATTAAAAAACTTAACATTTGTAATTCGCAAGCTGGAAGAGGAAAAGCATTTTTTTGCAACCATGCTCCCTTGCACATATCTGAAAGATTAACCAAAATATTAAAAACAGAACACAGTATTTTTTCATTTCTGGGTTATGTATTTTTTTTTATTCCCTTTTATGATGCTAATACAGTGAATGCCGTTGAGACACGGGAATGCTTCATTTCTGGGTTTGGCTAAGAATTGTTTTAGTGGTTTTGTGTTCCATCTGTTGGATAAGATAGCCTTTATGCCTTTACTTCTTTGATATAATAATGGAGGTTAATTGGGAATGCTTTTGAAGTCAGGTTCATTTTGAAGAGCAAGCCCATGTTTCAATATTATTTGTTTGGTTTTTCTGCTTTCAGTGGTTTATAATGTTTCAAGAAACAATGGTCCCAGACATCAATTACATTTAAAAGTAAAAATAAATATAGACCAAAATTGAAATCTATATTAGATTTCCAGCCGGCTAAATTTTAATAGTTAATACAATCAAATGTGGCAAAGGTATCAAACAATTTCCAAGTGGGACACAAGCCTGTGTCCAACTACCACATATATACAAACACAAACAAATACAAGGCAAGAAAAAGTCTGTAAATTGATCACAGTTAAAACAGACAATTATTAATTAAGTACACTTTCTGTGATTTCGCAATAAAAAGGTGTTCAAATCATCAAGTGTAAGCAGTCGACGACGTTTCGATCCCTTTTTAATGCGGGATCATCATCAGGACATATCAATACATGCCTTTACTCCTGTTGAATTAGGCTCTTTTATTGGTACTTAGCGAAATTGCCAGTACAAATCAATGGTTGGCTCCACAAACTGATTAAATGATGGCAAGGCAATATCATCAATTATAGTTACAAATAATCCTGTGGTGCATTCCGGTGGAATGACGTAAGGCCTCCAAAAATGGGGAGTCTTGTGTGTCGTTATGATGAATGAGGCAAACGCCCGAGTCAGTGCTCAATTAATTTCCCGGTCAGTTCCAGTGAAATGTACGAAATGTACGAAAAATACTTAGTCTGGGACCGAGTATTGTCTCGACCGCATACCTTATTTTGCTATTGGATGCGCCAGACCCCCTATTACGGAGGCTTTACTTCATTTCACTGGAACTGACCGGGAAATTAATTGAACCCAGAAGTAGGAAAGATGATGTGGCTGTGCCCAAGGGACCACACAAGCTGTAGTGACTCGATTGCAATATGCAATCAAATCACGAGGTAAGTGGGTCACCTAACAAAAGTGTATGCACGGAATGTCATAATTTGCGACATTACATGCTGATGTCACACATACAATTGGGCACTATGCCCACTTGTATGCGCCACATCCAGGACCGATATGTTTGAGTGCAAAGTGACTTTGTCACCATTTCACACTCCAACTCATTGGTCCCCATTCAGTAGTGAATGCGTCAGTTAAAACTGACTCGTCACCTCTAATTTTGACGCATTGCTGGAGTGCGTCGGTTTTCATGCCAACACCATCAATGTACCAAAAAACCATGCATCATGGTACGCCATATTGTAAATGTGGTGCATCCATGGTGGCACAAGAGTTTCTCCCTCAGGAGCAAGAAAACTGATGGCGATGCGTCAGTTTCTTGTAAATTAGACCCGTAATTGTCAGTACTGGCTCGAGTGACAGTTCACCACATGGTGGTGCTGTCTGAGATGACCACAGCAAACACAAAGAGATGATGGGCAGTCACCCCATTCACAGATCTGGGTTTAATCCATCATCATTCTTTAGCTCACTTTGCCAACCCAGTTCAGACTCAGCCATATTCAAATCAGTCTTGGCCTTGTGCCTCATGGGAACATTCCAGCCCATACTGCCAAGCAAAATAATATGGCTTTAGGCCCAGAACTCTGTACTGGGGTGAATGTATGCAAAGAAGAAGATAAATTTCCTTTGATAACCAATTCAAATTATTGTTCAACCAATCATCCCAAATATACCGCAAACCATTCATATCAATCATACAAACAACCCATATACCTATATTTGCAATGCCACAAGACAACCACTGACTAATAATGGAATGCCACCTATATTTTATTAAAGAAATGTTGGAGACATTAACAAATGTTCTACAGCATTTATAAATCTTCATATTATAAAAAAACATGTATCATTATACAGTTTCATGTACAACATAGACAGGAAATCAATTAATCGATTTTTGTATGATTGATATGAATGGTTTGCTGCATATTTGAGATGATTGGTTGAACAATTATTTGATTCGGTTATCAAAGGGAATTTATCTTCTTCTTTGACTAAGTAACACCCTGTCACTTTGGTACGTGCGGTGCTGCACTCTTTACTGGCGTGAATGTATGACTTTGTTCTGCATTCTTTCCATCATTTGTTCTTTTTTTCATTTGTCACCCCGAGTTTGACAGGTATGCCCAGACGTGGGTCTCATGCTCTCCATGCCACTGGAGTCAAGCTATCCTGGCTGATGAGGGGTGTAACCCCGACAGGTCCTAGGATTCTTGTTTCCAGTCCAGGAAGGACCTGGCCTGGCAGTTCGGGCTGGACTGTTTCCATTGGGTGCAGGGTCAAGACTGATTAGCATATGGCTGCGTTCAAACTGGAATGGCATGGGGAGTAAAACATCAATGGAATTAGGCCCTGATCTCTGTCCATCAATTGTTCTTTTTGCTTCTGAGATGAGCACAACATCTGTGTTTATTAAGCCAAAAGTCACCGCATTATTATAGCTTAGTGTGACCTGAAATAGTCTGAATTGTCACACTTGCTGGAGTGTGATGGTTTGGTGTTATGTTGGTACTATGGTGTAGGCTGCAGTGGCCTTCTGAGAAAGGTCCTGGCATTTAATTTTTTTTTTACAAATTAAGCACTGTGCCACCGGTTCATCTTTACTTCCAAAAGCGTAAAGCTTTTCATGAATGTTCAATCATTATTACATAGTCTTGCTTCAGGCACAATGATTTGCAATGGAAGATCAAAATGACGGATGCAATACGGTATCCGAAAGGATTACGCTGTTTGCAAGCCTAGTTGTCATTTTTGCTTTATTTTGATATGATAACGTTTTAAATTACTACATTGGCTCATTGTTCAATCTGCATTTCTGCCCATTCCACAACGGAACAATATGTTCCTTTGAAACGAATCTTTCCTTGATGTCCAGCTATTTGACTTCCCTACAACTTCTTAATCAGTTCTTCCGTGTGTCTTCCTATCTTCGCCATTGGCTCACTTATGAGTCGCCATCTTTAATTCATTAAGACTAGCGTGACGCCGTTACCAAGAGCAACCAATGAACGCAGCATGTCCTGGAACACAAGAGTAAATGATGCCTCCAAATGGTTGAGTTGAGTGCTTTACTGGGATGAGGCCCCCTGACGTGCAGCCAAAAGACCATTTATGTGGTGCCAGAGATTGCCTCAGCGCCGCACAGGCACTGGCAGCTTTCCTGGAAACATTGCTTCCTATCAGTTGATATTTACAGAAAGGTAAAAAAGCACGTTCCAGCAAAGCAAGATGATGTGAACAAATGTCTAGCGCCTTTTATCAACTTGTATTCTATCGAAACACTAGAGGTTTCAGCCAAGACTTTATCGACTCCAGAGATTTTGTAAACTATTAAATCTGATTAGACAATTAATAATAGTGAATCAGTGTCTAGGAATCCATATACGGTTTCGAAATTTCACAACTATGGCACAACATTACAGATTCAGTCACATCACACGAGATATAATTATGTGAAGGTTTTATTCTGCTTTAAGAAAATGCAACACCTTAGTGTGTGCAAATAGTGGAGTGATTGAGGGAACCTAAAGAATATTCGAGTAAGCTGCCAGCTATTGGCTGTTCTCGAGACTCGTGTGCTGCATCTACAACTGGCACACAAATCACGTGCTTACATTTTAGCTCCTTCAAGAAATGGGCGTAAATTGCACTAACGTCTATCAGGTAATATCTGCCATTATTTGTAACCCACGCCTCTCTTAAAAATTCAAAAAAGACAACAAATTATTCTCGAATTTAAATATCCATTTTCATTTCATAATAAGTGCCAAAATGTGTTTTATGCTGGATAGAGTTCGGGGCCCATATTAATTGTCATTGACCCTAATTTTATATAGTGCTTGGGGATCAACGTGTCCATATTTTCTTTTAAAAAGCCTTTATCATAAAATATTTGGAAATATTATTTTATTTTGGCGTTCGTATGTTACGTTCCATACCTCTTGCCAGGCCTAAAGTACACATGCCACTTTAACATTATCATTCATAATCAGGCTTGGACCCAGATGAGCAGATTTAAAAGGGCGGAAAAAACTCAAATAACCCAAATGTAGAGCACAATGGGAAACATAATGAAACGAGAAAGCAGGGTGATTAAAGCCTGAAACAAAGAGATGAAGAGGCAGGGGCCCTCACATAAAGTAAGCACTGGAAATAATTCATGCAGAATATGTATCTGCCATATCTTTGGGCTAACTACGTTTGAACTAGTTGAAAAGCTTGAAGAACAGTATTTACCACCGTAAGTAGTGATAAATGGACATGCTAGTTACCGGTGATCTTCATTACTCTGATCCATAGTCATGTAAGGCACCTTGTCTGCTCGAGAAAGAGTGTGCTAGAACTACTAAACACAAGTCTTTATTCAGCTTTTTATTTAACCCAACACCCCTCCGCCATCTTAGAAATAAACAGTACCCCTTACCTTCCCCTGCTCAGTTAACAAGCTGCATTGAAGGGTAAAGAAAAGGTGATAGGAAGGGAGAGAACTAGACTATGATGGGGAGGAAATAGGCTCAGGGTAAATAAGATCACCAGTAATAATATGACCATTTTCTAGCTAAAGAGTTTTAGAAAGGTATCTGCAGAAGACCTTGTTGCACCCCTGCACCAGAAGAACACCATGTGCTTCCTCCCATGATACTGCTACTCCCCTGGTAGATCTTCCTTGGATGTAAACCGGCACCTGAAGTTGAACAGAAGAATATGCTGTTGCAGTTGCCTGCTGTATCCACCAACTAAGGGAAAATTATATTTTACCCTTCTTGGCTAGGTAATAGCAAACCAAAAAAAAATTCAATTTGTTAAAATATTTTGGGGCACATTACTATCGGGTAATGGGACCGCCCGCCATAAGAGCGGGGGTCCCGTGGGGGCCATTAGGATGCACCCGCCACAGTGGCGGGCACATCCGGCATTCCTGACATTGTGGTGGGCAGTGCACTCAGCACCGCCCCCCACAATGCCAGAACGGCATGTTGTGCACTTTCATGCACAACATGACAGGCACCGTGCGGTACCTGCCATGTTGTGCTTGGAACTGCAGGGGGGTACCATAGGTACCCCCCATGTGCACCCCCTACCCCCCAGAGTCCCTGGGGGCCCATAACAGGCCCCCACAAGTGATTCCCACATGCCTGGCATGGTTCCACCCCATGGTAATATGGGTGGCGGTGTCTAACAGACATCGCCACCATATTAAACTCTTTTCCACCCGGTCGACTTTTTGCCCGGGCGGAAAAGCGGCGGACAGTCTTTCCGTCCGCCACGGTCCCCCCCGCAATAGTAATATGGCAGAGGGGAAATGGGTGGCGGGCAGGGACGGATCTCAGGAGGATCGCCACCACCATGTGGGCGCTGGCAATACGCCTGAGATCCTTATGGGCCCCTAAGTCTCTTCCAAATAAATTTGCAAACCACTTCTTGCATTCAACAATGAAGGGGCCTGATCCTCCACTTCAGACTGGAAAATTGGGAAGCACTTTTTCTGCTATGGATGAAACTGAGACTGTATATTGGGCTTTAACTTGGGGTCAAACTTTTAAACCTCCCTATCCAGTGAAAATCTGTCATAAAGATAGGATGCTAACAATTCCCCTATATCACCTAACCACCTAGCTGAATAAAATGGTGTTAGATTTGGTGGTCTCTAGTTGGCACAGCTAGGTACTTGTGACAAATAGGGACCCTTGCCTCTAGTCAGGATAAAGGGATTACACTCCTAAATAACCCCTGCTCACCCCCTTGGTAGCTTGGAACGAGCACACAGGCTTATCTCAGAGGCAGTGTGTAAACTATTTGTGACCACATAGAGTAACCTAGTGACAACACTACAAATGGACACCACACAATGTTTTATATAAAAAATAAGTATACTTTATATAGATTTACCACAAGACCATAAACAACAAAAATACACAATACTGTTACTTTAAGATGGTAGATTTAGCTTAGTTAAGTTCAGTTCTTAAGATGTGACAATTTGCGCCAATGTACCTCACGATGCGTTGCGCTTCCACGACAAGCAATGTCGCAGTGAGGGAAATGCGGCAAAGTTTAGATGCAAAGAAATAAAGAAGTGAAGATCTTGCAGATGCGGCACGCTTCTCCAGGGATGCGAGAAGTTCTCAGTTCGATGCGTTGAATGCAGCGGCGACACCCTTGTTCAAAAGTGTGACGGTAACAGCTTCAGCTGTGACACTCTTCTCCCACGATGCGTGAAGCTTCCGCACAATGTGACTACTACAACGGCGACATCCGTGTTCAGAAATGCGACTGCAGCAACTCCGACGGAGGCTCGCTTCTACCTCGTTGCGAGACTCTTCTCACGATGCGGTGCAGTGCAACAACTCCAGCGGCGACACCCATGTTCAGAAGTGTGACGGCAGACAGCGGCGACGGCGACAAGCTTCCTCTTCATTGCGAGACGCATCTCTCGATGCGGTGCAGTGCGACAACTCCAGCGGCGACACCCTTGTTCAGAAGTGTGACGGTAGCAGCAGCGACGGCGACACGCTTCCTCTTCGGTGCATTGTGCTTCTAGCTCCTTGCGACACGCAGTTCCTCAGAAGGCCCAAAACAGCAGCAGGCACTTCTAAAAGAACTCTGGGGAGCTGGGGGTTGAATTCTGTTGTCCCTGAGACTTCAGCAGGAGGCAAGCTCTTTTCCAAGCCCTTGGAGATCCTTCACAAGTTGAAAGCAAAGTTCACAAAGTTCCTTTCTCTTTCCTTTGGCAGTTAGGCAACCACTGCAGGCCAAATCCCCAAGCAGCACTTCAGCTTGGGAATAGTCTCTCCTCAGTTTCTTCAGGGTCCTTTCCTCAGTAAAGGTTTCTTCTTGTAGTCCAAAGTGATCTAACTTCTTGGTATCAGGGTGCCAATATTTACACCTCGAACTCCTTTGTTCTCTGAGGAGAGAGGGACCTTTGCTCAGTCCAAACCAGTTCTGAAGCACTCTGTTTACCAGACTTCTCCTTTCCTTTCACAGTGCAGGGCAGAAACATCAGACGCTCCACAGAAGGTGGAGCCAGCATTGTGGAAGGCAGGCACAGCCCTATTCAAGGTTCAGGTGCAACTCCCATCTAGATGCAGATCTCTCTATTCACCACTGGGCTGACTTATCCTGTCTCTTGGAATCCCCAGCCATGCCACTCACAAACTCCAGACAAGGAATACACAACCTAGCAGAGGCAGGCTTGAAAGGTTAGACAAGAAAATGCCTACTTTTTAAAAGTGGTATTTTCAAACACAGAATGTTAAAGTAAACTTCACTAAAAGATGTAATTTATCATTCTGAGTCCATGCATACTAAACTCGAATTTCCACCATGTTCTCTGAGTCAGTTAGGATTATAAAATGTAATAATTCTAACAGCCCATTCTGGCCTATAAAGAACAGGTAGCCTTGCAATAGTGAAAAACGAACATGGATGTAATTCACTATTAGGACATGCCACACACATCAGGGCTTGTCCTACCTTATACTTACAATGCACCCTGCCCTTGGGCCTCCTTTAGTGGTGACTGATATGAAGAAAAGGGAAGTTTTAAGGACTGGCAAGTGGGTGCACTTGTGCAGTCAGCAGGACAGTACCAGACTGCATGCAGGCTCTGCAATAGCAGACCTTAGACACATTTTACAAGGCTGCTTCTGTGGGTGGCACAACCAGTGCTGCAAGCCCACCAGCAGCATTTGGATTTACATGCCCTGGGCACACTCAGTGCACTGTACTAGGGTCTGACAAGTAAACCAAATAGCCAAACATGGAACCACTGATTAATACATCAATTTACAATAGGGAGCACTTGCACTGTGGCACTGGAGAGTAGTGGCACAGTGCCCAAAGCATTAAACATCAGCAAAAATGCATGAGGCAAAAGCAAAAATGGAAGGGAGACCCACGCCAATGGTGGCAGGTCTAACACGAGTCCCCTCCAGCTGAAATGTGGGGAGAACTACCCTAACTCCTGGGAGTTCTCATCACTAAGGCGGAAAAATCTGGACAGACCATCAGCGTTGGCCTTTTCTGTACCAAGGCGGTGTTCCATCGTAAAGTCCATACCCTGTAGGGAAATGGCAAGCTCGGCGAGAAGTTGCCAGTGAGGAGGGGGAAGCATTTGGGAGGACCAGCTGCCATATACCATTGCCGTGAGGGGAACGGCTGTTGTACCCGCAGTGACAGTACTCCGACCGCCGCGAGGGCAAGGGACTACATCCCCCAGGAGCCCCGGCGGGTGGGTGACTCTCGCCCCGCGAGTCGCGCGCGGGAGCGCCCGGGGCTAAGCCCGGGCAAAGGGCGGGCCCTCTACGGCCCTCATCGGACTGAGGAGGACGGGGACGGGCCACCCCCATTGTCAGTTCAGAGGTAATTATCCGACTTGTACTCACTTCAACTATGCCTAAGCCCAAAACAGGGGATATGCCCGATAAAATCCCGTACGACATATTTGCACACTCTCCTTCCAGTTTTCCATGGCTGGAGGACTTAAATAGCCTGTGTAAGGTTAAGTACGTTCCAGCAGTATTTTCCCCCACATTAAAATGCCGCAGCTTATCACCACGTCCAAGGGAGTTGGAATCCTTTCCGGATACTCAACATATACCTCCCAGGGCCACACTTGCCAAATGGAGCTTCGATGGGGATAAAGTCAATAGGAGTCTTCCTTCCTAAAATACCCAGACTTGATAAACCTTCTTTAAGCCCTATACCATCTTTAATTAACTCATCCTTTATTTTGCCACCTGTTGTTAACCGGGACGCCTCACCACCATCCTCCCATCAGGCTTTTCTGACTATGATCGAGCACCTGATCACATCTTTAATACACCCCTTGATGGACAAAATAACTACGTTGGGGGAGAAGCTGACGGGGTTGGAGAACTCTGTTGAATGTCTCCTGAACCACTCAACCCATGCTGCAACAACCCAATGCCAGCCGACAATTGTTTCTTCAAACCCATCCAATTTGATCACATCTTATGAAGCGGTCCCTATTTAATTGCCAACTCCAACCTCTTTGTTGCCCATTAATCCTAAAGCCCCACCAAAATTGTCAACAGCGCGTCAGATTCCATTTCAACATGTGCGTACCACCCATATTCATCTGCCTCCAGAAGCTGCCCCTTTTGTAATTGTTCTCTCGGGAGTTCGTGAACTAGTGAAAGGTAAAGCTGAGAGACAACATGAACTTATGAACAAAGTCAAGTTCTGGCTGTCCAAAAACAGACCCTTGCCCTACCATCTTGATGGCCGAATTATAAGTGTCCGGAGGGTGGGCTGGCTTGGACCCCTTAAAAAGGACATCCTGGGCGATTTGATCTTAATACGATTTAGGAGCAGTCATATTGTGCCATACATGCAGACATGGCTATCTCAAAATGGCGATGGACTCATTTCTACTTGGAATCTACATGATTTCTATCCTAACACGTCCTACATGCTTTCCCCTAGTCCCCGGGGCATTGACTACAATCTAGTGGGCAAAGGACCCCATTTAAGTAATGGCAGTAGTTTTTCAGTGGCTTTTAATTGTCCCAAATCGTCGTATAACAGTTTTATGCATTGTAAATACTAGATCTTTTAGAACACTGTTACTTACAACGTTGCCTAAAGATTTGTGTAAAGTATGCTTTACCTTTAACTGTGCAATTTAAGGCCATATTCCGCACAAGCACTTTCCTAGAAGTTATTCTTAATGACCATAGAAGTATGGGATGCCCTTGACTTATGTGTAGTCTTAATGATTATTGATAATGGAAATATGTGACTTTGTAATTGTTCTAATATGCACTTTATACATATCTATTGCAACTAGTGTGCTCGTAATTTTAAATATGTTGAACTGTATTTTAAAAACTGTGCTTTTATGGATTTTTCTGAAAATCCGAATAAAGATTTGAATGGAATGGAATGGACCACCTCAACAGCTTTGGATTCTCACCCCTCATCTGCATTAACCGTCTGAGGGGCCTTTGGTCTGTCTGAACCCGGAAGTGAGTCCAAACAGGTATGGTCTCAGCTTCTTCAGTGCTCAGACCACAGCAAATGCCTCACGCTCAATAGCACTCCACCTCTGTTCCCGTGGAAGTAACCGCCTACGGATGAAGGCTACAGGTTGATCTAGGCCCTCCTCTTTCATCTGTGACAGCACCGCCCCCCCACCATGCTCTGAAGCGTCTGTTTAAACGATAAACTCTCTTGAGAAGTTAGGTGCCAGGAGCACAGGCGCCATGCACATGGTAGCTTTCAGGGCCTCAAAAACTTACTGACAGGTGTCAGTCTAAATCACTTTCTTAGGCTGCTTCCTGGAAGTCAGCTCTGTCAAGGGTGCAACAATGTTGCCATACCCCTTGTGGAAGGCAAGCACAGCCATGGAGCACTTTGTTGACAGAACTCCTTCTCTTCTTTCAGTGTGCAGGGCAGAGACATCAGCCTAGGGCTAAACAGACATAATATCGACTACAAAATATCGAATAGACATAATATCGAGTTTAAAATATAGACTGGACAAAATATCGAATGGACAGAATATAGACATCAAAAATATCGTTTTTAAGGTAAGTAATGTAATATCGAATGTTAAAAATATAGAAAGTTAAAATATCGAAGTATATAATATAGGTTATTAAAATTATCGAATTTTTAATAGTATCAAATTTTTTATAGTGTTTTTTATGTTATTATATGTGTGAAAATTGTGTATTTATGTTATAATTAATTTTAAATAATGAAATTTGTTTTTTTAATGTTTGCGTAATTTAATTCTGTAGCGGGTTGTGGGTTTATAGGGGAATAGGGTGGGAAGTAATTTAATTATAATTAATTAAATATGTAAATGTATTTATTGGTATTCATTTTTAATTAATTGTTAATTAATTTATATTTGGTAATTAATTATATTTTAATTGGCAATTAATTTTAATTAATTGATTAATTGCTAATTATGTTAATTTTACTAATTTATTTTCTGTAGCGGGTTGTGGGTTTATAGGGGAATAGGGTGGGAAGTAATTTATTTATAATTAATTAAATATTTCAATTTATTTAATTGTATTTAATTTGAATTAATTGTTAAATAATTTTAAATTGTTAATTAATTAATAGTTTTAATTTGTAATTAATTTGGATTAATAGGTAACTAATAGTAATAATTAATTCTAATTTGTAATTTTAATTGATTAATTGTTATATTAAATTGGTAATTACTTTAAATTAACTTTTTTTTTTTTTACTGTTGCACTCTCTGGAGTGGGAATAGTAATTTTTACCCCTACTCTATCCAACGCTTTCCCTATTGTTGCACTCTTTGGAGTTGGAATAGTAATTTTAACCCCTACGCTATCCAACGCTTTCCCTACTGTTGCAGCCACTGGAGTGGGAATAGTTATTTTAACCTCTACGCTATCCAACACTTTCCCTACTGTTGCACTCACTGGAGTGGGAATAGTAATTTTTACCCCTACGCTATCCAACGCTTTCCCTACTGTTGCACCCACTGGAGTGGGAATAGTAATTTTTACCTCTACGCTATCCAACGCTTTCCCTACTGTTGCACTCACTGGAGTAGGAATAGTAATTTTTACCCCTACGCTATCTAACGCTTTCCCTGCTGTTGCACCCACTGGAGTGGGAATAGTAATTTTTACCTCTACGCTTTCCAACACTTTCCCTACTGTTGCAATCTTTGGAGTGGGAATAGTAATTTTAACCCCTACGCTATCCAATGCTTTCCCTACTGTTGCACTCTTTGGAGTGGGAATAGTAATGTTAACCCCTACGCTATCCAACGCTTTCCCTACTGTTGCACTCTTTGGAGTCGGAATAGTAATTTTTACCCCTACGCTATCCAACGCTTTCCCTACTGTTGCACTCACTGGAGTGGGAATAGTAATTTTAACCCCTACGCTATCCAATGCTTTCCCTACTGTTGCACTCTTTGGAGTGGGAATAGTAATTTTTACCCCTACGCTATCCAACGCTTTCCCTACTGTTGCACTCTTTGGAGTTGGAATAGTAATTTTTACCCCTACGCTATCCAACGCTTTCCCTACTGTTGCACCCACTGGAGTGGGAATAGTATTTGTACCTCTACGCTATCCAATGCTTTCCCTACTGTTGCACTCACTGGAGTGGGAATAGTAATTTTTACCCCTATGCTATCCAACGCTTTCCCTACTGTTGCACTCTTTGGAGTGGGAATAGTAATTTTTACCCCTACGCTATCCAACGCTTTCCCTACTGTTGCACTCACTGGAGAGGGAATAGTAATTTTTACCCCTACGCTATCCAACGCTTTCCCTACTGTTGCACTCTCTGGAGTGGGAATAGTAATTTTTACACTTCCGCTATCCTACGGTAATAATATTGATTATTATTTAATTATATTATGTTACTATATATATATGTTTTAACAAATATGATTGTAATTTTTTTTATAACTTTCATTAATTATTTAATTATTATAAGGTAATTTAAGTATTTTTAAGTATATTTTAGTAATTAATTTTTAATATTAATTTAATTTAACAACTATATTTTTGTCAACTATATTTTTTACTCAATATTTTTGTACTTACCTGTTTGTAGATACAAAGTCGATATTCTGTCTGTCGATATTTTGTCAACGATCTTTTTGATAGTCGATATTATGTCCCTCGATATTATGTCAGTGATCCCAGCCTAGGGTCTGACAAGTGAACCAAATAGCCAAACATGGAACCACTGATCAATACATCAATTTACAATAGGGGCACTTGCACTGTGGCACTGGACAGCAGTGGCACAGTGCCCAAAGCATCTAGCAACAGCAAAAATACATGAGACAACAGCACAAATGGAAAGAAGACCCACACCAATGGTGCCAGGTCTAACAAATGGTCACAAGGAAAGCTTCATTTGACGTTAACCATTGCAGATATGTAGGATTTAACATTTCAAAAGAGGGGGCCCTTAAGACAATTAATAACAGTGAACACATCCCATTGAGGAACAACTGAGAGTTGAAGAGGAATGATTTTCGAGATGTCATCCAAGTTCTCCCTAAAACTTCCAATGGCTGCCTGTTGGGAAGAAAAGGATAAGGGAGATAAAACTTTTCTAAACCCCTTCTTCAATCAATCACAAGAGGTAGCAACTACGTTCTTGATTGTACACCGGTCCTCAAAATATGTCCGGTGCTTTGAGTACAAGGACAAAGTGAAAGGCGTGCTGGACTCCTGAATACAAATGGCTTATTACCTAGAACAGCCTAGGTTTCCTAACTCGATCCTCTCAAAATCCACTCCAACAGATTTAGATCATGTGATACTGTCCGAGTCAAAAGAGGGTGCCTGATAGGAGGCGTACATAGCAGAAAGTAAATGCATTGATACTCCAACAGTTGAATTAGAGTCAGAAACTGTATCTTTCAGTGCCAGAATGGAGATGTCAATATCATATTCCTGTCCTCCTGAATCTTCTGAAGTAACCTAGGGTGAACAGTAATGGGAGAAGAGGCCTGTAGCAGACCCTAAAAGAAAGAGCATCTATTGCTGATGCTTGATTGCTCCACATTTCCAACCAGAAATTGATGAGGAGAGCATTGGACTTCAATGCGAAAAGATCCAACCACAGAAAACTAGCTGTCTCTATAACTTGCTGGAATGCTTACCTCCATAGCTGGAAGTTCACTGAAGATCGAACATCCTTGCTTATGCTGTTGGCTTGGATGTTATCCCTCCCTATGATATACATGGCTGTTATACAAAAGGGATCTGTGTCTCTGTATAAACACTGATTGCTTGCGCCAAGTCAGCTAGAGGCCTGACCCTGTTTCCTACCTGTTAGATGATGGAGATCTTAGCCATCTTGTGTTCTGTCCCAACAGCTGCTTCGAATTTGAGGACTGAAGAGAGGCTGCCTGCAATCAGCTGTCCTTTGCCTCCCATTCCTCCAGTGTGGAATCCCCAACCCCAATTATTTGAATCGGCTGCCAATACTACTGGAATTGATAGAATTACTGACATCCTTTTAGGAAGGTTTTCTTTATATAACCATCAGCTGATGTCCTTTGCCAAGGACTTAGATAGCAGAATCAATCTTTCAAACCGTAGGGGACTGGAGACCAGTGGGCTAAAAGGTGAAGTCGAAGCGGTTAAAGATGGAGGTGTGACCATGAGACCTCTGCTGTTTGCATGGTCATTAACCCCTTAAACCCCCAATACCCGTATTAGAAGAGCTTGAGGAAGTGATAAAAGATCCCATACGGCATCATTTAAAATCTATGCTCTTGATTTCAATAAGTAGACTTGACCTTTCTACATGTTGATTAGCGCACAAACATAATTCCCAGACAGGACTGGCACTCGGAGGCTCTCTGTACATCGACTTGTGCTTCAGAAAGTGAATAGGAATAATAGGCAGTCATCTAGTATGGCAAGATTTAAATTCTGTCTAAATGCAAAAATGCCACCTCTGGTTTCAGTTTCTTAGTGAAAATTCTCAGAACTGAGGAGAGGCCAAAGGGGAGGGCTTTGAATTTAAAATATCGTCCGCCTACCACAAACCTTACAATTACCTGACTTTTGCGACAGATGAGCACAAGAAAATAAACACCATGGATATCAAGAGTTATTAAACTATCCCCTTATGAAATCAGGGGAATCATCTCTTGTCTCATTCTGAATTGGATGTACTGAACAAACTAGATCACTCACTTCAAGTCTAGTACTGGTTAATAAGCCTGGTTAATAAAACTGTCTGGTTATGGAATCAAGAATACCTTTGAATGCACCTCATGATTTCTTTGGGGACTGGTTACTTACATGATCTCTCCCTTCAATATAAGATTTGTAATGCCTTCTAGAAAAGAGTGTATCTTACTTGTCCTCCTATAGTCAGTACTTCTCAAACATTGATTCTGGTTTCTGTTTTGGCTCTACAAAATAACCACTTTTAGCAATGATAGCATCCACTTGTCCTTTATAAGCCGTTTTCATGTGTTGTAAAACTTGAACCGTCTTGCACCTATCATCTCCCCTTGGCAGTCATGCTTTAGGATGTTGAGATTGAAGTTGGACTGGGACATTTCTACAAGTGCAGCCTCCTGTCCATGAGCTTGGCCCTGAAAGGGATGACACTCTTGAAAGATGAACTGCATCACTTTCCTTTGTAAACAAGACTTATTTGCAGGAAAAAGTCTGACAGGCTGTAAAATATTCTTTTTCTCAGCTGCCTTCTGAATATACTATTTAAATTCTAGCTCATAAAGCTTATGGCCTGAAAAAAGGAAGACAAATGTAGGACCGCTGACCCACATCAAGCTTCCATAGCCTCATCCAGCAACCTCCTTGCTGCTATTGAAACACCTTCTCCAGGTGCAGAGGATCACCAAGATTAGAACTTTGTGTACAACAAACATTTTGCAAGTAATTTCACATTCCTTACAATTATTGCAGGATCCTACCCTTCCTGGAAGCAGTCAAATAAGGACTGAAAATCCTTTAATTGTGTTTGGACCACAAAGGCCAAATATGAGCATATATTTTATAGTAAAATTCAAAGCACCATATACCTATTTCAAGGAACTTTACACTTTTCTATCACATGGATCAGTCAAAAAGGTGCATTTGAGGCCCACGGGAATGAGGAATCTACACAGGACAAGATTGAGTTTACCTTCTGTACTTGAGGATAACACTTAACAAACCTTTCCAAAGGATATCTTTTGTTTAAGAAAGAAGGAAAATTGATATTATCTATATGCTTCCACTCTCTAAGGAGAATATAATTTAATACATCATGGAAAGGTAGATGCTCTGTAGCTTGCAATTTGTACTGAGCTTAGAAGTCTTCCTTCGGGTAACTAGGAGGAAGCCTCTAAACTCCGTATTCTCTTATATGCCCCTACATCTGCAGAAAATGAGTTCCTTGAACATATTTCCCTGTAGGACTAATGTCCTTTTCTCCCTCATCAGCACAACCCATTAATTGTTTCTTTGTAGCTCATTCACTCAAAGCTTTAGCTACTGCCTCATGCATCATTGACTGCAAGTCCATACTTGTTAAAGATATGACCTCCTGCTCATTCTCCTCAATTTCTGTATGCTATCTCTTTTGAGAACACTTAGCCCGCTGCATGATTGATAAGTATATGCCCCCAGCTGAGCTTCAGTTTTCAATTACTATTTGCTGGGGATGTCTATTGTAACTAAGGACCCAATTTTATTATTGGCAGTATTGATACTTCTTTGTGACAGGGCATCCTCACCATTGCGAATATTGTACGCCTGCCTCATTTAGATGTGGATGGACCTTCGGGTTAATTAAGGGGGCAGCTTTATCTCCGCTGTGATAAATTCCTTCCAACGGCTCTGGGGATTAAGGGCCATTGGAGAAATGACTGCATGTCTGCCCACCCATTTTGGATGGGTGTATATTTAGTCATTTTTTACTGTTCCCTGGTGGTAAGGGACAGAAAAAACTCGTAATGCTTCACCCTCTATGGTAGAAGCCTCCCACAGAGAGGGAAGCATTACTTATTTTATTTGCAACGAGAAAGTCCTGAAAGAAAAAAAGATTACTGTTTGTTAAAGGGTTGCATCCTTCCTACACGGCCTTGTGACAAACAGTTAAATTGACAGAAATTACCCGGACATCGGTTCCTGCCAATGCCTTTATAAATGACTGCAAGCTAGGTGGTCATTTATAATTTTTCGGACGGACTAGTCAGGACCTGAAGGTTGTAAAGTCCTCCACTCGGTAAATAGTAACTTCTAACTTTTCTCCCAATGCATAGGGTTTGGCCACAGCTCACCCAACCATCTTGCTGTGAACTCCCTGACCCTCCCAGCTCAGCACATGGATGAGGCGTCTGGTCGGACCAACACCCTGAAGCCTGCACTTGCTAAACTGAAAAGCTGTCCTATAAGATAAAAGCAACAATAGCATTACTGTTTAAGAAAGTACATCTTACCTACCTGTCACATCCTGACTTTTCCATTAAGGAGGCAGAAACAAAGCAGGGGGAGGAGAGTGGGGAGCAGCAATTTCTAAGGCAGCAGAAGTGAGTTTGGGTAATAAACTAAAGAAAGACTTGTTTTAGTAGTACTGTGTCTCGAAGAGGGGGAGCGCCTCACATTGTACTTACTGAAATGGGGAGGATGGCTGATGGGGTGAGGGTGGCATATCACATTCATTTTAAAATAACGTGTTGCTTTTGACTGGACATTAAGTTTTGACATTGTTAAAGTAAACAACAGAACACTGATCAATGATATATAATACATAGTAAAATAACAGCACAACAAACTAAAAATATAGTGTGATGCAACAAATCACTCAAACTAGAATGCTGCACAACAAAAAAGCACATTGAATACCGGCTCAGGAGTACTTGCATCATTGTTGCGTGACTCACAGTACTGTTTATATATTTCCGAATTGGATTGGTTGCCGCTATTCGTGGAATTAGGTTACTGCGCCTCTCAATACCAGTACCCTCAATTGGGAATTGCCCCAATCCCACCCTACCTCCTTTGCTATGCACCAAGACGCTCGGGTGATCTAACGTACCTCCGTGCAACCAAAGTAATCCTTTCCCGGTATTATCACATTTGCCTCATTGCTTGCCCCTTGCTATTACGCTTGGCTAAAATTACCCCAGGCATGTAATTTTTATGTCCTGATGATGATACCAATACTCTTTCTACTGGATCGAAACGTCGTCAACCTTATATGCACCGTAAACGCAATTGAATTAATTACTGATGTGTAACAGTGTCTCTACATATGCTTGTTGTATTTCTTTATACAAGTTACAAGCATTTTTTGTCCTGCCTGAGACTTTTTCTGAATTTGTGAATTCCTGCTCATTTGTGTTTTTGTTTTATATATGTTGCTTTGTACGCAGGATTGTGTTCTACTTTATTCTTGTGTTTTATGTGATTTGATACATTATTACATTTTTTGTCCAGATGGACAGCTTTAATATAGCACTGATCTCATGCCTATTTTCATTGTTTTCTGTGTGAATCTCCCCTATCAGGGACTTTTTTGTAATTGTAACATACTATTACCCAAGGCCCCTGACTATTACAATTGAGTTCCCTTGTTAATTAAACACGCATAACACAACAGCACATTGAAATAGTGCCCCACAATAACACATAACAACATGTTGCAGCACAGCAAGGATGCACAAACATTCTGGTCCCAAAGCACCACCTCCACAAATCTGCTTTCATAATACTGAGGTAAAAGGTGTTTATACCATCCACTCACTCACTTACCAACAGGGACGTGTTAGCGCCTTTCAAAAATGATTTCTGATCCAGTCAACCATGACAGGGGAGGTAAAAGGCATGAGGTGGATTGATAATATGTAGGCAGCCTTGGCATTCGATCACAGACATTCAACAGAAACAGCGTTGTATTCTGATAAAAAAAATGGTTTTACAAATCAAGCACTGAATGTTACTAGTCATACTGGGGCAGTTTACAAAATGTATTTATGAAACGTCACTGGAAGAAATGTAGGCCGGGCAGTTACAGGCATATTGCACTGTGCTGGCCATTTAGAAGTTGCAAGCTCTCTGGGATGGCAGCAGGAGGCTTTTCCACTTTTAAGTGGTGAGAAGCCTACAACAGAGATTTCAGATGGCATTAAATGTATTCCAGGCTGTGCAGGTGTTGGAAAGCGGCTTATGGGCGCAATGTGCAAAAGATAGCAACAGCGGTCACTGCAGGAATCCTATCGCACTCCTGAGGACAACCAATTGAAAAGCTCCCCCCCCCCGGAGCTGCTTTCTCGCGATCTGTGATTGATCCGTGCGCTTGCAACTGTCAGCTATTTTCTAAGTCACTCTTCAAAGACGCGTTTGAGTTTCTTTCCTTTTCTTGTTATGCTGGATCCTAGAAAGAAACACATTGCTTCCATGTTTTCTTAGAAGGGCTACATGTATTTCTATTTATGTACAGAAGTGCACCAAGCTGAAAGTAAGTTGCTCAAGCTGTTAAAATATATTTTACGATCTCATTTCAATACATTGCAACTGATGCATGTAAAGCACAGCCTTGGTATGAATGTTTTGTGTGTTTTTGATGATTTTAGCATTTTTAGGCTTCTTATGTTGGTGCTATTAAAAAAAGTAGTAAATGAAATAGCTTGGAAGTTACTTGGTAGCGATAATAAAAAGGAACAACTTTCTTCATTTGGTCTTCACTCGAGGAGCGTTCAAGCTCTTAGGGGCAGATTTACAATAACTGGCGCATCCCCAGTGATGCGCCAGTTATTGTGCGCCACAGCTCCGCCACCCATGGTGCAAGGAAGGGCAGATGCGTGACGCATCTTTTGGCTTACGGGCGGCGCATTGCTGGAGTCGCGTCGCAAGCGCGACGCAACTCCTGCAATGCACAGGGGCCACCCATACATTACATGGTGCGTCACTCCTTACGCCTTCTTCAAGCAGGCGTAAGGAATTGACGTAGCAGCTTTGGGAAAGTGACTCAGTGAAATCTTGTAGATTTCACTGAGTCACTTTCCAGGGGCGTTCCTGCGACGGAACGCCCCCCCCTGCACCGGAACGCCTACATGAAACCTGACGCAGGTTTCATGTGACGCAGGGCCTTACACCGTGACGCATCTCCATAGATGCGTCACGTTGTAAATGCCTCGTAGGGATGCGCCACGTTTACACCGCCTTGCGTGACGCAACAGCGGCGTAAACGTGGCGCAAGGGGCTTGTAAATCTGCCCCACAGTGCCAACAGTGACTCAGTCACATTCCTGTCCTTACTGACTGTACTATCGCCGTTATGGCGGCCTAGAGTCAACGTGGGGCACCCTTGCACCATGCCTTCGTTGCAGGCAGAACAGTTTTTGTGCAGGAAGAGGCACCTTCCTGCGCAAAAACAATCCTACACGCTTCTTTCCTCTTTTCATGTGGGCAGAATGCAGCACACTTGGAAAGAGAAAAAAAATGCGGAGAAATTGACATATTTCTCCTTGTTATGCCTCACTTTGGAAGGCGTATGGATTTGACACTTCCCCAGGTTTACAACACTTTGCCAAGCAGGGCGGCTTTGCCTGGCTTTGTAAATCTTTATGAGAGCCCTGCGTTCTGCATGCACCTCTTTACATGGTCCAAAAGTGATTGAGTGCTCTCATAAATAAGCCCATTGGAGCCCAATTACTGAAGTGACCTTTGGCACAGCAGGTTTTTGTGCACTCTTTTTTGACCTCAAGACAATTCCAATTAAATAAACGCATGTAGGCTTAAGTATGTTTATTTCTGTAATAACAACAGGGCAGGTGCTAATTTTTCGCCTGTGCAATGGGAAGTGGGTATTTTGTCTTTTACAAGGACAGAGCAACTGAGAAAATGCATTGTGCATCGGTGCAACATTACTGACACATCTGCAGACACACCCAGCCAGTTTGTAGGCGCTTTCCATGAAGGGTGCACCTTTAGTGCTCGCTAAAAAACACAAATTGAAATCGGAGAAAAATTGCTCAGTCCACTCCTGTGTCTTCCACATAGGATGTTGGAATACCAGCAATCTTACCTGCTGTCTGGATGAAAGGGTAGATTTAATCCCCTCTTATTATATCCTTACATTTAAACATGCAAGCTGTTCTTCCACAGAGAGGAGTAGTGCAGTGGATGTGCCTGCAGCAGGCCATCTGTTCTTATCTGTTTTAGGAATACAGGGGTTAAAGTAGTCTGTGACTTTTTAGCTAATGGACCGGCTTTTTCGTGCGTAAAATATCTCCATATAGAAAAACGTCTTAGCACTACAAACCACTGGGGTCTCTCCAGTCACTAATTAATTAGGGGACGCCAGTAAAGTTGGCTGCCCTTTTGTACCCCCTTACACTATTAGGGCCAGATTCACAAAGTTAAACTTACACTTTTGTGCAAATTCATGATTGCTTGGTAATCCCAAAGGGAATTACTAATAGTAGCTTTTTATGTGCGGAGACGCCACTCTCGGAATTATACTACTAGTAAATCCCTTTGTGAATACCAAACAGTCATAAACTTCCACAAAGCTTACATGAATAATTGATGATATTATGTTGCAAAATATAAGGATGTATGTACAAACAGTAACAACTGTGATAGCTACACTTTTTGTTGATTTAACGTTAAAAAAACATGGGGATTGTTGCAATGTGAAGGTAAATCTATCTTTCCTAATTGACTACTAATATCTTATGTTTATCGGTGGGCATTTTTCTTGATGGACTTCGCAAGAGGGCCCAGCTGGATAATCGGATAAAATAAATGTATGATAATTATGTAAAGACTGCAAATGGAAATTGTGTATTTTCAAATTTCTATCATGTCTTGGAAGTGTGGAACTAAAATAAATAATAAAAAAAAACTTAAACTTTCACAAAAGTGTAAGTGTCCTTTGTGAATCAGGCCCTCAGTTTCTAAGTCTAACATCTCTGTTAGCAATCTGCCTTGTGATCCATCTAAGAGACATGGGCATGTTTCACCTTTTATTACATGATGAGTAGCTATTATTTCGTAATTTCTCGAGAAAATGTAATTATAAAACACCTGGAGGTCGACACATTGTTATGGCAGTAGGATGGATACACTCAATATCGATTTGATAAATGGGGAGAAAAACAAGAGTGATCTAGAAGGTCCAAACGAATTGGACCTTCTATTTGGAATGTCTTCTTCAGGAGGACAATTAAGCCATATTCAGTGATAAATACCCACTTTTGAAATGAGTTGTGGTCCATGTCTGCAGGGCTACTATGAAGGTTCCAAATGATAACTTTAATGATGGATATTTTATACTTCTTTCAAGAATACAGATGGTTTTACTACTGCCATCATTGTGGGTCTGCTCAGTCGGGGTGGTGAAGATGGATGAGGAAGGGACGATACTGCGTAAGTGTCTAGCGTTCCCACCTATTTTTTTTAGAGCAAAATATGCCCCCGTTGTTCATGAACGCACAAGATTTTGCATTTTGAGTAGGAATTTATTCAACTTTGTGTTTAGCTTTGCTTAACTTGGTGATTCCGCCTCTTTTTGCTCCCTTCTTCTTCACTCCTTTTTCCTCGGTGCCCAAAACTAATTATAATTCATTAACATTCAGCATTCCTTGTACAATTTTAGATAGCAATGCATTCATGATGATACTCACTAATGATGCCTGCAAACTGGTTAGTTAGATGTATTTTAGAGTTGCACATCTGCTGCCTGTTAAAATGGTATTTCTGTCTTGAGGCAGTGCTCAACATATGCGAAGTCGATCAGATTTACTAATTCAATTAATGAGCTTAACCTACAGAGGGGTTTCACATGTAAGTGCTTAAAGTTCAGCAGAAACATAGCTTTTAATAATTCATGCGTGGAAAAAATACTTTCTTCTAGATAAATAATTGCAATAGGGAAGTCTCTAAGGACACCAGTTTAATGTAATGTATGAGGTCAGGTCAGTATGTGGTCGCTTAGAAAAATGCTATTCATAAGGAGCACAACCTTTTGGATTACTCTGGTTTTCATTGGGACTGTCATAAATTATAAAAAGGTGCAAGGTGTGCAATACTACAGCATGGCAAAAAATAGCCGATTGAGATACAGTCACAATAAAATATAAGGAAGCTAAAAAAATGTCAGGTTGCCACCTGTACTGAGAAAGATGGTTGCTTCGAACAACCGGGCGTACTTTCACTTATGTACTGCCCTCAGAGAAAGCAAGTTTGTGGCTGCCCAGGCAGCATTCGGGTAAACTGTCCCTGATTTTGCCCAGCTCACTTAGTTAAAGGTGTGCCAGGGTATAAGCAGGACAGTGTGTCCTTAGTGTAATACAGCCCATGGTGACTTTTAAGGACTCCAAATTTACCCTGATGGTAAAAAAATAAGGAAGCTTTCTTTTTCCCTTGTAAAAATTCCTACCCTCATTACTGCCCCTTGAATTCACTTCATCTGAATCTTTACTTCTTTTAAAAACCTCCTGAGCAATGCACCTGTATTTCTATGGAACAACTGTTTGTGTGTGCTACACATTGCCCTTTACTTGGTTCCCCCATTTTCGTCTTGTTTGCCTGTCATTTGCTGCATTCCACAGGTTACACTCACCTCTTTGCTAGACACATTGCGGTGTTAATATTCTGAATCATCATAGTTTCTTCTGATCCATTTTATTCATGTTTTCTGCTCTTCAATGCTTTTCACACTCCTCGCCTTCTGTTTTCTAGAGTATTCTCTGCTCAACCTGCACCTCTCTCTTCTTTTTCTGTCTTTCCTCATGTTCACTACTCTCCCAGCCCTACTTCCAATCCTTTCTTTTTTTTAGTTTTTCAATACTCAGAGATCATACACATTGAAATGCTCTCCCTGCTTAACTGATAGCTCTGTGTATGTTTTGCTATTGGATTCAATTCATAGGAAGGAAATTGATTCTCACTTATCCATCAGATCTGAAGTTTAATTTTTACAAGCATATATGCACAAGACTGTGACAGTATGGATAAATCCTAATCAACAAGGCTATTGGATTTATCAATGGTTCACTTACATCAATATATTTCGCTTCTTGAAAGAATTTCAGAATATCATGCCCCAAATAACATTTTTGTTGCAGAGTGCAGAGGTTGTAGGAAGCTGGCTCTCTATATAGTGTACTAAAACGAAGTACACTGTGCAGAGAGTCCAATGGATCTCAAATTGGCACACAGGGCAAAAGTAGATAATACTAATGCTCTATGGTGGTAGTGTGGAAGAGCAGTTAGGCTTATCAGAAGGTTTTGCCAAACATTTCAAGTACTCACAGAGACAATACATGGGACACACTCAAGAATAAATCGGAGACTAGTTTGCAAAAATAACACAGATTTTTTATTAATTTTCAAGACCAAGAACTTCATTTGAGAGTAAATAGTTTTTTAAGATATGAATTTTAAAAGTTCACAAAGTACTTCACAGTTGTGTGCAGTTGCGCACAATGAGGACCTACGGGAGAAAATTTAAAAAATGTATGTAAAATCATACAGTTGGTTCTTAGGGTTCGCCTTCAGAGTTTAGGGTGGAGCAGGCCAATGTTCCACCAGTCATTGGGAACGTCCCAGATTCTGCCGGAAGCAGGGTGCTGAAGTCGTTGGTAGCTGGTCAGCTACAAAGAAGGGGGCCACCGAAAAACAGGCTGCGCAGGAGGACTTAAATGAAAGTCCAGAGGACCCCACAAGGAGGAGTGGGTCACAAGGGCCACAGGGCCTCAGACGCACACGTGGTTCATTGGTAGCCAGGCTGAGTGGGCTGGGTGCAGAGCAAATAGGTTAGCCGGGCTCCGTGCACCAAGGCTGTCTTTGCGGTCAGGGGTTGGCAGGTTGCAGGGAAGATTTCTAGACATTTTGACTGCTCATAAAGTGGATCACAGGGGTCTCAATGCCCCTCAATAGATGTTTGCTTCCTTGGCAGTTGGAGTCAGGATTGGACCCTTTGTGTTGGTGTCAGTTGTAGGCAGTTCAGTACCACAAGTATTGCAATGGCACAGCTCCGGTAGGTCCTTGATTCATTTCACTCTGTGGGAGAATAGATCTGACCCTCCAGAGCCTGTGTAGCTTTTCTTGCTTGTGTGCTGTGTCAGTGGTCACCAGGATGCTGCACATCAGTAAACCATACTCTGTCGGTGCCTGTAGTTTGCAGGTGAATAGTTCCACTACTCTAAGGGAGTAGACAATTGGTGAGGGGCTTGAGTTGCTCTGGGGCTCTTGGAAGCCTCACAGCAGCAGGACAAGACAGCACACCATGATTGTCGGGATCTTGAGGAAGCAGGCAGGGTTTTGCGCCAAATGTTCTGCTGTAGGTACTCTGATCTCGGGTCAGCAGCACTTCTTTATCCGTGTCTTCTTTGTATCTGTCAAATGTAAAGTTCAGGAATCTAGAGGTTCCACATAAATACTAAATTTAGGGTTGTTACAAAGCGAGACATGTAGTACCCAATGGCCTATCTACGTTAAGGGTGTCTACACCCTCTATGTGTCCATTTTATTTGAAAAGTGGACGAACCCTTACCCTAATTGGCCTATTCCCTCACAAACAAGATGGAAGAAACTGGAAATCACTTGCCCCCCCTTAGGGGTGGTGCTGGGTGAATAGGGATCCACCTCTTCTTCTAACTGATTTTCCCACTTGGCCTCTCGCCATATTTGGAGTAGGACAGGGGGTTGGCATCCTCCACTATCTAGAGATGCCTGGATTGCATTTCAAAGGTACCACCATTTTTGGGTGAAATGTATTTCTGTTTTTTAGACTCTTTTTACTGGAACACTGCTGTCCAGTTCCTCTTGTATGGGCTCAGACCCCTAAACATGTAAATATTGGCTAAACCATATTGGTATATTTACCTCTCCTGTGAGGTTTTTATATATGATGTAGAAGCTGTTCCAATGCATGGACAGTTAAATGTCACTTGTGGACTGCAGCACTTAAGGTGCCAGCCACACACTGAAAGGAAAGCATAGCTTCATGTCTACCAATCTAGCCAGACGCAGCAGATTAAATAGCCCTTTTGACAGGGTAAAACATTTCCTCTTAAATAATAATAGGTCTCCCCTAAATAGCCCTTGTGGACTGCATGGTAGTGTGCATATTATTTAAAACTGGGACATTTAGAAATGTTATGTTGGTATAATCCTGCAGTGAAAACCCCCCTTCGCTATTTTTATTGTGGAAGACTCTGTCTGGTTTATGAGGAAAACTAGATTACAGATTACTCTATTTATTTTTTAATCTCAGGTTTGGGACAAGCTAGAGAAATGGTTCAACAACTATGTTCAACATTTAAATATTTATTAAAAATTCAATTCAAGAGCAAAGTTTTAATAAATACTTAGACAAGATAACTCTTAGAAAGTGACATTTTCCATGCCTGAAGTTCCTGAAGACCAAGGGGCTTATTTATGAGAGTTGTGCATCCCTTTTGCACCAAGTAAAGTGGTAGATGCATGATACAGGGATCACATAAAGATTTATGAAGCCATGCCAACCCACCCTGCATGGCTTTGAGTGGACTCCTTAATCATTAGTAAGGCGAAGCAGTGCAAATTGCTGCTTCGTCTTACTCTGTGCCTGGGAGGCATGCTATGGGCATTACAGCGTGTTTTTCCAATTAAAACCCATGGAAATTGATGCTACCCCAGATCTACAAAGTGACATAAACCTGGGGAAGTGTCAAATTCCCACGCCTTCTGAGGTGATGCGTAACAAGGAGAAATATCTTCCAATTGTTCCTCTTTCCATGAGTGCTGCATTCTGCAGTACATATAGGAAGAGGAAAATACCTCATACAAATTTGTTTGTGCAGGAAGCTGCCCCTTCCTGCACAAAAACAATCCTGCATGCAACGGAAGCACACTTGCACCATGGTGCAAGAAAGAGTACATATGTTAGCAGTAGACTGCCATAACAGCGCCAGCACTGACAGAAAGGACAGAAATGCAATGTATTGCTTAAATACAGTGCATTCCAACCCTTTCACTTTTGCTCAAAACTCAAAATCCAGCCTTAAGTGTGAAGGTAGAAATGTTGAACAGGCAAAGGCACAAAAAGGATAGTCAGCTGAGAAATGAGAAATTCTCCCACTCTGAGCTTTTCTCACCGAAGCCAATGGCTTCAGCAGGACCTCAGCCAGTAGGTATCAAGCATTGAAAGGAGTTTGATCAATACAGCTTGCATCTGTGGATACATGGTAACATTTTTAAGAAAGCCCTCCTAGTTGGTCAGAGCCCGGGGGCTCTGTGCAATCTTTTAGAGGGGACAGGAGTGCAGGCTCCTATCCTTGAGCCTTTGGGAGGCCCCAGGGACCCCATCCCATGGGGGCAATATGGTAATTAATGTAAATTAATGGGGGAAGGGGGTATGGCCACTTCTCCTTGAGCTTTCATGTCATCCTGGGAATCCCATTCCCCAGGGACGATAGGTAAATGGATGGGGCGGGGGGATGCAGCTCGCCTGCCCAAGCCTCAAGGAGGCCCCATCCCCTAGGGATGACATTTAAATTTAGGGAAGTGGGGTGTGCTGCCCCCCAACCCTAGCCAAATAGAGCAACCTGGAGCCAAAATTACACAATTTTGGAGAGGGAGATGTGCAGCCCCCCCTCCCCAGTAGTTTTCCCAAAGCTGCAGGGTCTGGTGGACTAATGCATCCACAGTAAAAGACTGTGTTCGCTCTCATGGTCCCAGTGAGTCCACTTGGCCTTTCATCCTTCTAAGGTTGATAAAATGAGTACTATTGATTTGGGTAACAATAAACATCTGTTATTCAGAGCCAAAATGCCCTTGGGTGACCGTGCACTTTACAAATACACATTAAGTTATGTTCACTGCAGTGGGGACCCTATCCTGGAACCAAGCAGTGTCCTAAGGACCCCATCACCAAGGACACTCTTGTTCTGTGCCCAGGAGAGTGTGAGCATGGAATATAAACTGTGGGGCCGATTCACAGAACTAACTTAAGACAAAATCATAATCTTCTTACCATTTTGGTATTCACAGAATGCACTTACTCATTTTGGTATTCACAGAAGGCACTTACTCATTTAGGTATTCACAGAAGTTAAGAGTCCTAACTTTAGGGCTCCTAAATTCCTTCTGTGAATACCGAAAGTCTTAAAGTTAGGATTTTTCTCTGTGTAGGAGTAGTAAAGTTAGGACTCCTAACTTTAGGACTCCTAAATACCTTCTGGGAATACCGAAAGTCCTAAAGTTAGGATTTTTCTCAGTTTAGAAGTAGTAAAGTTGGGACTCCTAAATTTAGGTATTCACAGAAGGCATTTAGGATTCCTAAAGTTAGGACTCATAACTTCTGTGAATACCGAAATGAGTAAGTGCCTTCTGTGCATACCAAAATGGTAGTAAGTTTAGGATTTTGTCTTAAATTAGTTCTGGTAATCGGACCCTTAATTCTCTGCCTGCCCTCTTCTGGGCAGAGAACACAGCTTTGCACCCGCCCGGGCCGGAGCAGAGAGGAAGCTGCATGATAAGTTATATGGTGCACAGTTTCGAAATCACTACATTTTGGGCAGGAACTACTACTCCAAGTTAAACAAGGTAATGGCTGAGTGCACCTGATGTGGCTTGTACACTTATGATTGCAAGCGGGTTGTGGCTTAAAGCCAAAGCCTGTTCCAAATATCTGTGAAAAAGTCCAAAATGTATATTGATAATGTATTATTCATCAATGGATATCTGTGCAGATATCCATAGTAAATGGTATAATTCAGTACTATCTACAAATTCTACGCACCAAGTACATTTATAAGGTGTGGTTGTTCATTTTCAGGACTTCACTGAAGATTTTAAGGTACTGGAGATTGTGAAACAATGTAGAATGTGGGGGGTGGCCTAGTTAGAGGTGGTTTATCTCACACTGGTGATGCAAGCATGGCTTTACATTTGTATGCCATTGCACCCTTCTCGGGAATGTGTGTACTGTCCATTAGTAAACTACAGAGGTTTGTCCATAGGGCCTCACAGAAGGTGTATTTTCAGTGACAAATATTATTCTGTCAAGTTCTTAAAATAAAATTTCAGATCATGTGAAATCTTTAAGAGGGTCATCCTCTCAAGACGAGTAGAACATTGTTCACAGCTGTAGTGTATTACTTTCAGGCCACACACCATTTTGGATGATGTCACAATAATTGTATGATGTCATCAGTGATGCCATCAATTATGTCAACAGTTAATGTAATTTACTTGTCATGAGCGATGTAATATTTGAGGTAATGTGGAGTGCACTGTGGGCCCCAAATTATAGTTAGCTCTTCAAACTATAACTGGTGAATATCAGTTTTTTTAATAAAATGTTAGATTTTACCTTATTTCAACACCTATCTATAACGTAACGTTAACTTTAGTTTTTTTCTGTGAATTTGTAGGGTTTATTTAACTTTTGCTACAATCTCATTACCATACCTAAATAAAATGTTACCTTAACCTTTATTACTTTGGTGAATTTCTGTGATTTTTATAATATAATTTAAAACCTTGTTACCATATATACCTATAATGTCACTTTAACCTCTGTGTTTTTTTTCAGTGAACTTTTAAGGTTATTTTAATGTAAAGGAAGCTCTTATTACTATGCCTAAATGCATAGTCTTTTTGCAGTTTTGGTTCTCATTGAATTCCATAGTTTTGTTATCATATTCCCCAAACTCCCCTGCTGAGCACAGCTTTTGAAGAGGTGGCAGGGGGTTGGATGCAGGGCCTGACCTGAAAATGAATTGCACACCTTGACCTCGAGGGGCATTAGGACCCTCTCTTGATTGGCTAACCACGGCATGGAGAAAATGTTGTGACAGCTATTATAGGATTCGGGGTCCTGGTCACAATTAAAATGCTTTGCAGTGAAAGACAGGTTTTGTGGGTCAGAAAAAGGAGCACATATTAGGGGTGATAAATATTGTAGTCACAATATAAATCATTTGTTGGTGGAACCATACTAATTTTTAAAAAAGTGGTTTGTTCAAAGGTGAGTTTACCCAATGAAAACTACTGATACTCTCTCAGCATTGATAAAACACTTTTGAGAGGAAACTGCTTTCTCTCATTATTGTCCCATACGAATCACAAAAGGTGCTCCAGAAGCTAAAATGAGAAAACTTTTTCCTTAAAATTGTACTATCTTTATGTTAGAATGAAGTCTTACATTGTGAGTAAAACATATACTTCCATAGGATGCAGTAGCCTGTTGATTTCCCAGGGATCTACTACAGCTTGCCACATTGTTGTAATGAACCATGAGTGTGCTAGAAATACAATACATTTTATATTTATGATAGAAGTATGGGACACCCAAAGCCATCTTGATGTATTCAGAACTCTAACACTTAAAGCGCTTACTATAGAAATGAACAAAATGAGAGGGTGAGTTTTATTCTTAGAAATTCTGCTAGTCCTTCTAGCAAGCTGAAATGAGTACACATTTTCTATTAGTTTCCAAATGTATTTCTCTTCCATGTCAGTAAAACATTCTGAAATGCAGACTGAAATGTACTTTCAACACCAGCAGCATTCTGTCAACTAACTCTCCTGTGTGCTCTAATAAACAATTAGAGTGCTAACATTTGTTTTATGACAAAAAAGTGGCACTCCTAAAACTATCTAGATGGAATTAAAGCTGTAAAATCTAAAGCATTTCCTGTAGAAATGAACAAAACAAGTGGGTTTTTTTGTCATAGAAAACATGGTAAGTTCTTTAGAAAGCTAAAATGAGGATGGACAGGTAACAGGGGTAGTGGCAGAACAATGAACCCTGGAAGGCGGAAAGGAGAGTGCTGAAACATGCACACAGACAACAGACATCAGGGTGGAGGAGGGAAGAGTCAGCTAGCTAACCATGGAGAGCTGGCAGGCATTGGCAGTCGTAGCACAAATGACCATGAAAGGCAGGAGGGAGGGGGCAGGGGTATGCAGGTGGTGAACATAGACTTTGGAAGAAGAGGGCCACAGCAGGATGCTGACCACAGAGGGCTGGCAGGCATTAGCAGGAGCAGCACAACAAACAACTGAGGTCATGAGGAAGGGGGACAGGTACACACACATAAGAACAAAGGAGAGGGTTCTAGGCACTAAGCTGACCATAGGGGGCAAGATGGCATGGATGGCCCAGGAAGCTGACAACAAAGGGCATGCAAGAGGGTAAGGGACACACATAAGGACTATGAAAGGCAAGTGGGAGGGTTCATGGACAAGGCCATAAATCTGACTATTCAGTGCAGGCCGGCATAGGCAATGGCAGCAAGCTGACAATGGGAGAAGGAGAGAAGTAACAGGGGCATACAAACTGAGAACATATGGCAGACAGGAGGGGGAATAGGCAGGGACAGTAAGCTGACAATGGAGGCCAGGCTGCTGTGGGTTGGCCACTATAGGAGGTGGGCCTGCTACAATGTCATCTGCACGTGGCCAAAGGCTCTGCACAGTTGGTGTGTTGGCTGAAAATATATATATTTTTTAAAACAGAAATCCACTGAAAAAACTAAAGCTAAACAGACTTTATGGTTACGTATGGCAATATGATTGTCACTTCCATTCAAAACCCAGAACTTCACTGAAAAAAAACAAAGGTTAAAGTGATGGCATTGCTAGCTGTTGAAATAGGTTAAAAAACTGAATGTTTGAATTTTGAAAAAAAAAACAGAAATTCACCAGTTATAATTCAGTGAACTTCCCATGGTGTCTGCACACGATTCATAAAAGCCCCCCTTTTAGCATCTATGCTAGTTTTATTGACAGAGAAATCCAGTACATCAACATTGCAGGCAGACTGGTAGGACAGCGTCTCCTCCTCATTAAAGTTTATTTCCCAAATGTACATGACCTGGCCGTTTTCAGGAACTCTCATCCCTGACATGGTACTTCAGTGCTGAAACTGTGCTGTTTGGAGGGGATCTCAATACAGGCGACAAACTGCATGCCTTATGAGATCTTCATGCCCTTAGAGATGCATGGCACCTCAGACACTCTACACGGTTGTGTATATATTCTACTCAGCTTCCCACACGGTATTGATACCTATAGATTACTGGCTTATATCTGCAAAGGGCTGCTTGTGGCTTGATGATATACGGCACCTCCTGTGCATGCTATCGGACCATTCTCCAGTGAGGATGGTGCTATGGATACCATATGAAGAAGGACTGTCAAGATGGTGGTGATTCCCTAGAACTACTCTCCTAGACGCCCTGTTTCACTCTGAAATCCTTGACTCTATACTCAACTATTTTAAGCTGAACACTGGCCCTGTCACACATCAGGCTTAATATTGGGATGCCTTTATGGCATATGTCTGTGGATTTTGTATCTCTAAACATGATTGGGTCCTCAGGGATATCCGAAATGGCTTAGGTCCACATAGAGGCAGAGCTGAGTGATAGTGACAGGGCCGACTCACAACAACCTGTTGAGCCTCAGCTACACCACCATTCTATCCTGCATAAGGAATTTCAATCTTTAGTTGAAAGAGATATAACATATCTGTAGAAGATAGCCATGGTCTGCAGATATGGGAAGGGAGAACACCATGGCTGAATACTAGCCCACCTGTTGCATCCGAACAGAGGCTCGGAATATATCTCTGAGCAGCACCTGGATGGAGGTGGCCAGGTCACTGCTAATGAGGATGTCACCTGCGAACTGCTTAAATATTATAAATGTTTGTGCTCCTCTATACTTGAAGGGGATGCTGACAGCAGGGCAGAATACCTACCAGAAATTGCAATGGTATGGATCACTCATGTGCAGCAGCAATCGCTGAGTGAACCAATCTCCGGTGAAGAGATAATTCATGCAAGCGAATCTCTTGACAGCTCCAAGCCCCGGACCTTGATGGCATTATGGAGCATTTTATAAAGCATATAAACATCTTATTGCTCTATGTCTATTGGACCTGTACGTAGAGGCCCTTGATGTCAGGTCCATGCCACCAAAAATGTGAGAAAAGCGATACCAAAGGGGATGATGGATGGAGCGTGGGAGCAAATCAAACACTCACCCCCAGTCAACTGATCTGGGTTTAATCCATCATCATTCTTTAGCTCACTCCACCATCCCAGTTCAGACATGGCCATATGTAAATCAGTCTGACCCTGTGCTTGATGGGAACAGTTCAGCCTGAACTGCCAAGCCATGTCTTCCCTGGACTGGATCAAGCATCCTGGGACTGGTTTCTGGCTAATCAGCTGTCAACAGCCAGGCTAGCTTGAATCTAGTGGCAAAGTCAGCAAGGGACCCACGTCTGGGCATACCCTGCCAACTTAGGGTGACAAAGCGATACCAAAGGGGATGATGGGCGGAGCGTTGGAGCAAATCAAACACTCACCCTCAGTCAACTGATTTTGATTTAATCCATCATCATTCTTTAGCTCACTCCACCACCCCAGTTTAGACATGTCCATATGCAAATCAGTCTGACCCTGTGCCTCATGGGAACAGTCCAGCCCGAACTGCCAATGTGGGAAACAGTCATTACTTAATTGCTGAAGCCTGGTAAAGACACTCATCTTTGCCCTTCTTACCAGCCCCTCTTTTTACTAAACTTTGGTAATAAGATCTTGGCCATGGTGATTGCTTATCGGCTGTCCTGCTGATGGACCAGATTATTTTTTCCTATCCAAATCAACTACACAATGAATTCATTGCCCTGATTATGCTCCTGTTCCCCAATCCTGTGGCCCGCTCATGAGTGAACAGCTCTGTCTCTGAGCCTTTTGTCAAAGGCAGAGGTACAAAGCAGGGCTCCCCTCTTTCCCCACTTCTTTTTATTATAGCAATGGATCCACTTATTCACCATGTACAGGAAAAAAGATATGCATCAGCCTTAGAATTATCCCTGGTTCCTTTCTCTTATCTATGAACACAGACAATATCTTGTTGTTTGTCCACCATCCCTCGGACAATCTTGCCCATATTGTGTGAGAGATCAGCAGATTTGCCGGCTTCAGTTGTCTTCATATACATTGGGGAAATTCAGAGCTGTTTCTCCTCAGAGATATAAACTCACCTACGCCCAATGAGTACCCACTCACATGGTGTGAGGATGGCACTAAATATTTGGGTATTATTTGCATCATGACAAAGAGCAAGTAATCAGTCTCAATTATGGTTCTGCCATTGATAACCTCATAGTCTAAACTGAAAGGTGGCTACATCGCCCACTCTCTATGGCAGGCTGTTTAGCCATCATTAAAATGGTTATCCTTCTCCATTTTTTATATTTATTCCTAAAATATACCCATACTTCTGGCCAACACATTTTTCCTCACCCTTCATAATCTGTTACTGAGACTAGTCGGGGCTGGCCATAAGCCTCAGATTAAGTGGGATACACCTGTTCTCCCCTATGACCAAGGCTGATTCGGGGCCCCTGACTTTCAAATATACTACCTTGCAATGCAGAGTCAATTTGCGCCACTTTGGTTTCATCCGGATGCCCGTATTCTTTAAATCTGAACCGGATCACAAAGCTATATTAGTGCTTGACTTTAACTTAGATCCTTCCAACAAATCAACTTTATCCACGATGAGTTGGGCATGGAAAAAGTTCAGCCAACTACTTGCGGAAGCCCTCCATTTTCACCTGCACTCCCATTTACAAATAACGCACAGCTGCCCTTAACCCAGGGGAAAGTGGTCCAATGCACACTGATTCATCACGATCTACATACCGTGGAGGAACCACTTCCCTGATGGTAATGCAGACAACACAATATTTGCAAATGCCATGCACATGGACCACGGTAGACTTTGATGCATGCACAATATATTGGGGGCTCACATTCCCTCCTATTCATTGGTCCCAACAGAATTCCCTTCCCTGACATAATTACCCATACAGATGGGGGAAGACTAGTCTCTAAACTATATTGTACAACATGATCATTACACATATGCATCATGGGAAAATTAGGGTGACATGGGAAAGCAACCTATGCCTCCCTCTCTTGGACAAAGAATGGTACTATTGCTCCACACAAGCAAAATCAGTCTCCCCTAATCATGGCACAAACTCATCCATTATAATCCTTATGCAGAGCATATGTCGCACCCTGTGTATTGGCCAACCTCGACCCCACAAGATCCTCCCAATGCCATAATTGCAGCACTGTGGAGGCAGATGTTTCCCAAATGACATGGACATGCACACATATATGCAGATTCTGGAGTGGGGTATTAAGGCACTTTTCCTTCATGACACAGATGGAAATTCAGCTAGACACCCACACGTAAATTTACAGCAATTACTTTACTGTGAACTAGGAGAGAGATAGTGTTAAGTTAGGGTAGTGGTGCCCTTTGTACTGTGGATGTTTGACTTACCAGTATGATCTACTGCGATACAATGAGTGTGGTCTATGCAACTCTGCAAACTCCTACAGTCAGGCCAGAGGAAATTTGGCAACCTCTTGAGGATTGCCTTTTATTTATTGACTCATTTGTTGAGGGTCAAAACGCTGGCCATGTCCTCCTGCCTGCTCTATGTGCTCTGAACTGAAGTTGCAACCCATGTAGTAGGCTCCCACAATACTATATTGTCACATGCCACACACCCGCCAAATTAGTCTTGATCACCCTGCTTGTGTTTTAAGCTATTAGTGCCCATTCAGTGTTCTTCGATGTATTGACAACTGTTATGCAATATTCTATTGTGTGGGGTTTGATGTATTACTTTTTGTCCTAAAAGTTCAGTGAACTATGACTTGCAGCTCCACCAAGCACAGTTTATTACCTCATGTATGAAATCACTCATGACATGTTAAATGACATCATTAAGGACATCACTGGTGACATCTTAAATGGCATAATTGATGAACCAATACTTTAATCATTTCATCCACTATATATCCTAAATGGACTGCATACTACCATATCTCACTATTTTCATGATTTGTATTATTATGTGATGTAGGCATGTGCATGTGCAAACTACATAGTTTTCTTATGCAGCCTCCGAAAAGTCCCATTGAACATAATTAGATAAACATCGCCACCTTGTGGGGCTGTCATTAGTGCGGGTGTTAAAATCTAAAGGCTTTATTATGATGTAGGTCGGAAAGTCTCCAAACGGCATTCGGATTTTCCTAACGCGCGTCAGAACCCATGTTTCAACCCGACTCTGAAACATTTCCGACCAACCGATTACAATGGAAAGGTTTCTATTTGGTCTTTTCGACTCGGTTCCGACAAGCATTTGGAGACTTCGAGTCTGTTGGAGCCAAATTGTACAGGTCTAAAGACCGGGTTTCCGACAGACGTATTACAATGTTGGATTCAGATAGCCTTTCCGAATTGGTCTGTACAACACGAAATGACTGTTGGAAACTGTTTTGAGGGCCCATAGCAGGCCCGTGGGGGTATACATGGGACCTCTCTTTACAACCATGCATAGTGTGGCAGGGTGCAAGGTTTTCCGCTACCACCTCCCATTTTTCAATGAGTCCCTGTGATGTCGGTCAGAGCACAGGCTCCCTTTGAAGTCAATGGGAGACTTTCTGAACAGTGTTTGGAAACATTGTAATCTGTCAGTTGGACTCTCCAAACCTGAGTCGGTCCAAACCGGTTCCGACAAGGAGACGGTTGGAATGCTTTCCCACTAACATCATAATGAGGCCCTAAGTGCCAGTGCTAAGTACCCAAAACCACTGGCTCAAATTAACCACTACATAATTTCGAACTTTTGGAAATATATTATGTGCAATATCCCAAATACGATAATGTAATATATATGTGCATTACCTCTTTATGCTTTTTGTGACATATATTGCTGATATTGCATATTTACTGCATATGCCCTTTTTAACAGGAGTTATTTGCTGCTTCAAGGTAAGGAATTTTATGCCAATGCCAATTCCTCAATCCAGGGCCCAAATCATGAAAAGATGTGATAATATTGCTCCCAAGAAATATATGTGACCCCATCAGGAGTTACAAGTAATTAATAACCAGAAAATAAAAGCCCCACTTACAAAGTACATGGTGACCTCACCGAAATGATCTGATTGTAAAGAGAGAAAAACAATGAGCCTTCAAGTTTTGTGAACTTCTTTGTGGTAAAAGCAAAGTGCAGTAAACAAAATGCACTTGAGAACAAGCTGCCAGTGTAGGCACCTATGATGTCTTCAAATTGGATCCCTAAGAATCACAAAAGCAGCCTGGCAGCCATATTTTGTAGAACTTGCAGTCGACCAATACCTTGCCTTAGAATCTAATCTAAATGTTCACAATTCAGCTCAGATGAGAGAAGGACCTGCTGGATATGGGTACTATAGGATGTATATCCTTAAGGCCAGATCTCTAAGAAGTCAGCTTACTTCATTGCAGATTAAAAAGTCAAGCATTGGTCAGAACCTTTCCCTAAATAACCGACCTCCTGGACCTGTCAGCCACCTTCGACACAGTCTGACATCGCACTCTAAAGACACTCCTCCTAGAAGCCAGAATTCAAGAGAAGGCCCTTGACTGGACCACGTCCTTCCTCTCCAGCAAAACCCAGAGCGTCCGCCTCTCACCCTTCCGATCCAAAGCCACCGACATCATCTGCAGCGTCCCCCGGGGCTCATCTCTCAGCCCGACGCTGTTCAACGTCTACATGGCCCCCCTCGCACAAGTGGCCCGCCATCACAACCTCAACAGCTCATCCTCTCTCTCACCAAGGACCCACACACCGCCAAAACCAACCTCCACGAGGGCATGAAGGCCGTCGCCGACTGGATGAGGAGCAGCCGTCTGAAGCTGAACTCGGACAAGACAGAGGTCCTCATCCTCGGACCCACCCCCTCAGCCTGGGATGACTCCTGGTGGCCGACCACACTGGGAACAGCACCAACACCCACTGACCATGCACGCAACCTAGGATTCATCCTCGACTCTTCCCTCTCCATGTCTAAGCAGGTCAACGCCGTCTCCTCCTCCTGCTACAACACCCTCCGCATGCTCCGCAGGTTCTACAAGTGGATCCCGACTGAAACAAGAAGAACGGTGACACAGGCCATCGTCAGCACAAGACGGGACTACGGCAACGCACCCTATACAGGCATCCCAGCCACACACCTACGACGACTACAACGCATCCAAAACGCCTCCGCCCAACTGATCGTCAACGTCCCCCGCCGCAGCCACATCACCCCCCACCTGGGAGACCTACACTGACTCCCCATCGACAAGAGGATCACTTGAAAGCTCCTCACCCACGCACACAAAGCACTCCACAGCGCCGGACCAGTCTACCTGAACATCAAACTCAGCTTCTACACCCCCACCCACCAGCTCCGCTCCGCCAGCCTCACTCTCGCCGCTGTCCCCCGCATCCAACGAATGACCTCTGGTGGCAGATCCTTCTCCTACCTCACCGCTAAGACCTGGAACTCTCTACCCACATACGGCAGACCCAAGACCTACTCGCCTTCAGAAGACTCCACAAGACCTGGCTCTTCGAGCAGTAGCAGCACCACCCCACCTCCCCATAGCGCCTTGAGACCCTCACGGGTAAGTAGCGCGCTTTACAAGTACTCTGATTGATTGATTGTTTGACCTGTTTAATTGGGACTGCAGGCTGCCTCATGAAATGATTCCATCTGAAATCATACCAGGCAGATGTTGAGGGGGTGAAAATCAGGCTCTTGATTTTACAAGTGAATAACTTTATGTACTTTGTATGGACAGCGGTGTCTTTTATATAATTCTGAAAGATGTCTTAAACATTAGATGACTGAGAGGGGGAACAATGAATCAATTGTGTATCATCCGCCGAACAGTAGAATTGCAACCTAAAAATCCTGATGAGTTGAGCCAGTTTGAGATTCATACCAGACATGAATCTGAACGAGCAACGTAGTTTCAGCATGGCATATGGTTTACGAGACCGGTACACGGCCAGTGCAAAGAGAGGGCCAAACTCGAGTGCCTCTGGTGCTCTAGGCCACACTGACTGTGTAGCTAAGAACTGGGTGACTTTTTAGTAAGAATGTAAAATTGCACAGATTAATAAGCAAAAAAACTAAGTACACAGCATGTCATCTGCCTTGCTTGTATTCAATGCAAATAACATCAATATTTGATTGCAAATTGTACACCTCACTCGAAAGCAGTGTTTGTAAACAGCATCTCAATTAGTTTAGCATAGCACTCATTTAATTAATACTGGATATTTTCTATATAAAAATACCCTGCCAATAGTTTTGTCATAAGCAACATGGTTATTTCTCACAAAAATTAATTGGAGCCTGGTTCTCACGGGGCCACGTTTTATACCTTCAGGTGAATCCTACTGCTCCTACTTTATGTTGCCTCAGTAGTGATCCAATTGGATGTAGGAGGCTGTTGTTCCTGTAGGCATACATCATAACTTACTATATTACCATTGAGGGCTGCAGCCCCTTAGGCACATCATGAGCACACCTTCCACTGTTGGTCGAAGAGAATGAGGAGCATCATGTGGTCTGCCACCCGAGAAAAGGGAATGCATCAAGAAAGGCCTGACTAATGGAAGCTTCACTCGGCCATTGAGGGCTCAGACAGCTGACCAGCATTGATTGGTGTACAGAGCCTGTATGCACTACTGTGCCCTCACTTCACCTTCATATTCCCACAGGTGGCTTCCATCAACTAGATGATCAGCCCTTTCTGGACCTGCTGTAGTTGAAAACTTCCTTTTCTCATGCTGGATGGCATTAGAAGCCGCCATCCCTTGAACCTTGCTGACATGGTGAAGCGTCCGGAACTGATTCTTCCATTTTGGTGGTCTTCTTGGGTTCAAGCAGGCCTCATCTCACTAACATGTGTGAACATTCTGCTTCAGTTTGGGATTGATACATGCCTTCCTAATTCCCTGAGATCTTTTATTGCTGCTTAGAGACTATCTTTATCTTCTTGGGATTTCTGAGGATGTGACATTTCATTCAACCTCGCGGGAAAAAAGCTCTGCAGGAACAGAATCAGCCAAAGTTCCTTATATATCTGAGGGGGCTTGAGTTCTCCCTGCCCATATTAACTAGTATCCTTTTTTATCACAGAAATCATTTTCATGGACTCTACATAGCATTAGCCCAAGGCATGCTAACTTCATCATGAATTTATCTTTTAGGGATTGCTGTGCATGCCTCCAGCCAATAATCCTATTTTCCTAGTGCTCTGTGAGCATATTTACAGTCCTTTCTTTCATCTGCATTTACTTTCTTCATCCTTACTATCTCCATGATCCCTGATCACTGATCACTCTGGAACTGAGGGTTCTTTTACAATGATTAATAGTGTCAAGATAAACTTGATGCTTTCCCTGCTGAGACAGAGCATATCACTGAGTTGAGATCATTCTTACCTAAACTTTGATTGGTCTGTTCTGGACTGCATTTGTCTGCAGTTGCCACTTCATCTTGCTGCAACGTATTGCTGTGCTGCTAAGTGAAATGAAACTATTTGACACAGATGCCCATCTCTAGATGTTTTAGATAACTGTTGTTCACCAAAACAATTCCTTCAGCAATCACTCTTGAGCAGTGCCATCTTGGAGGCCACTATCATGGCAATCATCCTGGCAATTTCAGCAATCAGATTGTGGGGTGCCTTAATGGAAGTATGTACTCTAGCTCTATGTAACAAAATTAAATTAGTAGGGTCAGACATTGTTTCCTTACAGATGTGAAATCATTCTGCTGAAAGGAGACTCATTGACCTGGAAGAAAGTCTGAATGAGATTTCAGATAATTGCAAGACTTGTGGGATCTTCTTAAACAAAATATTGAGACGTAAGATACGTTGAGGGGAGAGACTTTCTGTTTTGGGGGCAGCCTGTTTCCTGTTTCAGCAAAATTCCTGACATGTGACAGTGCTCCATTTTTGTTTAGAATTATGCTTAGGAACATGAAATAGATTTCTCGTTTAGCACAAATTTGTGAAGCAAGATATTGATGGCTCTCTATTCTAAGTTAAGGTTACTGGACATTACATTTGGCCGTCCTGACCCTGATATTATGCTTATCATTATAGCCCACACATTCAAGGAAAAATCTGAAGTGAGAATTTGGAATTCCATTAATTCTACTTACAAACCTGCTGGTGACCAAGTCCCTTGATACTTGGAAAAGGTATTGAGGATAAAGAATGTTTGCTGGATTTAACCGCTAAAGACAGAGAGATGATACACTCCCATCTGAAAAAAAGATGTGTCATCCAGACACCTGAACAATTCCTAGGCAACTAATGTGAAATAAATGAAAATATGTCTAAAGAGAATTACAAGTTGTATTCAATTATATCAATAGATGTCTCCCTCATATTTAAAAAAAATATATATACATCAAAGCATCCGAAAAAATAATGACATAAACAATACAATTCTTAGAATACAAGGTTACACATACAGATACAAAATAATTTACAATTCAATCACAAAAATATTACACATATAAAAAAGGGGTTTCTTCTTGTAGTAATTAATAATCGACGTGCGTTTCGGCGTATCACACGCCTTCTTTAGGAAATTACCACAACCTATAAAAAATGTTTTTTATATAAAAAAGTTAAAACCACTATCTAATAGTCAATGTACAAATACTCTTTAATATTCTTTATACACCTATGATTATCTTAGTCCATGATAATCCACTATTTCATAAAAAAATCTATCATTAGTGTAACCCACAGATCTATTATTCAAAGATAACATCTAAATACATTCTCTTCAAGACATTCTTAAACATTTATCATTTTGATAGAAAAATATCTTTATGTTTTCTGACTTAGCCCCTATCTGTTTAAAACAGCCTATTGTCTACCAATAGCCTAAACAATGTGAAATTTGAGTACTCAAAACAGCACCTGAAAGAGACACATGTATACTTTAACCATGATATGGTGAAAAGGAGAAAAAATCTAGTATTCTAACCATTGCTAAACAAGACTCAGTCCCAAATGTCCCAAACTACTGGACCGCAGTGTAAGCTGGAGACAGCGCTCAGCAGTGGCGGACAGCCACATGTTGTTGTCTTGCAATGCACAGAGTTAGTGACCCCAGGGCAGTTGTCAATAGTGTTCGATCACCTCCATAACAATGATCCTTTTCTGCTCCTGACTGCAACGCGTCATCCTCTTACACCTCTCCTTGCGTGCAATATGTACTCTGCCATTGGAAAATCGATGTTCAGTTCCAATTGTGCGACCAACTCGACCACAGTCTAGGCGTTTCCAGCAAGGGGCCACATAAACGTGTCACCGCATTGAAGGGGGTACAGTGATGTAAAGTCTGCATTGACATGTGTACCCAGCCATTGCATGAACAGTTCCAAATGTGTGACCTACTCGAGCCTTGGTGGCACCGCGTCGTAGGGAGTATAGTGACTTAACCCAAGCCTTAAATTATGTTCCCTGCATGGGGTAATCAATACTCAGTTCCAATTGTGTGTCCTACTTGTCCGCTGTGTATGCCGGTTGAGTATGGAGTTCTGTGGGCCTGTGTGGTCCGAGGAGGCTGCCATGGTCGTGGGTCTTGGGCCTGGAGCTTGTACTGGTAGGTGGTGGGCCCTCTTCGACACACGCTGGTGTCAGCAGGTGGGCATTGAGGCCTGGGTTTGCAGGGGCGGGTAAGAAGGTTTCGGGGACCAGCAGCCCGGGATGCAACAGGCACACAGGTTGACAGGCACAAGCGCTCACAGCGTCAGCCTCATGGCGGTGTGAGAGGCGCTGCACTTGCCAGCACACTGCGCTCAATCTAATGGGGGGAACATAACAAGCTAGTTTTCCTTGATCCCCCCACTGGCTGGAGTGACATGGTTGCGTCCACTGTCCACTGCAATCCATACACCATCGGGTCTGTCGACATGGATATGTGTGTGGCCTGTATACTGTAGCCTGCACATCCACGCTACACTTGGCATTGTGCACATTCATATTCAATGGTCACTTGCCTCCTTCACACATGTCTGGCCCCCACCTCTTCCCACATCCTGATATTGTGTGGCTGAGGTGACATGCTGTTGGTGGCTAAAGAACATGGCTGGCCCAGGTTCCAACAGTAAGTTGTGATGTTGTGTCTGGTGGGTGCCCATGTTGTATGTGAGTTTGTGAGGTGTGCATCCCCAGAGTTGTGAATTGCATGATTGTGGAGTTGAGGTGTGTGGTGTGTTCATTTGGTATTGGCCAATGAGCAGTGCATTTCCGTGGGTGCCATCCTGGTAGCACAGGTTGATTATGGACTGTCAAAAGGTGTAGGACTCAAGGACACTGCCTGGGGTGTTGGGGGTGACATTGGCGGGGATTCCTCCATGGTCCAATATTGCCTGGACATTGGTGGGATACGTGCGCTTTCTGTTGCTCTTATTGTGTGTAGTTTTGCCAGGGGGCACAAGTAGGACATGTGTGCAGTCAAATCCCCCCTGACACATGAGGGAAGCCAGCTGTGGCATAGACGGGTTGCTTGGTCTCCTGCTGTTCCTGCGCAGTGTCTGGGAAGTATAGATAGATGGTGTCATCCATGACCATTATGAGGGACTTGGATTGGGCTGGCTGTGTGACTCCTCTGACTCTGGCGGTTGTTGGTTGGGAGGTTCCAGTGGCCAACAGGTGATGACAGCCAGCAGCTTGGTCTGAGGTGGGATGTTGGTAGTCCGCTGTGTTGGTACTGTCAGTCTGTGTACAATGGTGTTCAGGATGCGGAGGAGGGTTGTCATTTTGAGCCTGTAGTGGGCACTGACATTCTCTGATGTTCAGTCTGTGAGGTTGGTGCATTTTTGGAGGGTCGCTGTCTTTGTCTGTGCTGCCTCTGTGTTGGTCTGAGAGGGTGGTGATGGTCCGGGAGAGTGGTGGGTGGTCCTAGGGGTGGTGGGTGTTGTGGCCCTCTTGGGTGTCCGGGCCGCATGTTCAGTGGCTTCATGGCATCTGTTGATCTTCATGTGGGGCTCTGGCCGTGGCTCCCATTTGTGGTGCAGGCTGTGGTCCGACTTTACACCAGGTCAGAGCAGGTGTTAGTTTCCTGCAGCTAACGTGCCTTATCGCCTGTTTTGTGATCTTATCGTCGATCTGGCTGGTCATTGAGAATGTTGCGGAGTGATGTTGTTGCGGCTTTTTGCTCAGGAACGCCTACTCTGCATCTCATTAGCAACAGTTGTGGGGGTCATCTGTGGCGAAGTTTTTTGCAGCTGCTATCACAGGTAAACTGGTGCTATGGGCTTTTAGCACCAGCTTGTGAATGGGGTGATATCTTTATCACGACTTTGGCTGCCATAAAGTGCCGGTGACTTTGCGATAGATCCTTGAGAATATGGCCCTGGGTCTCTTATAGTAGGCCTTTGTTTTTGATCATTATCAGACACCTCATGTCTTCTAGGATTCATCAGCTGACCTCTTCTTACATTTCTCCTGTTCCCAATGGACACTTCATTGGAATGGACTGCAAAAAGGGCGCAAACAAAAAAATAAGTCTAGAGCAAAGAAATGTGGCAAGACTGGAGCTTTATTAAACCGATCCATCGCAAACAACAGTCAAATATCAAAAAAGGCTCTACCGGATAAAAGTCCACTAAGGAGATGGATTGAAGCAAAAGGTTTAGTTAAAAATATGACACAGAGACTATCAGGGGCTAGTCCCTCAGAACTAATACCTAATAAAGAAATGCCTAGTACGGCAGCTTGCTCAGCCAACTTGGAAAGTTGCTCCCTAATTATTTCACTAAATCCACCACCTAATCTATCATTGGACGGATTAACCGATCTAACATCACTGTTGTCATATGAGCCTATGGCAGTTTCGCCAGATTCACCTATAACAGAAGATGATACTTCACAATCTAATGCAATTTCTACTGCCACAACAACAGTGATTGCTGTCACTCCCCCCTCTCTCGGGGGCTCCTCTTTTGAATCTTCACCTCTTACTACCAGTCTGGAGATAAATAAACATGTAACTGTAACTGTCTCTAAAGAGAGATCAAACCAAAGACATGAACAAACTGATCCCTCCTCACTAGATATAATATTACAACTACTGGGCAGTCAACGGGCTGAAGCACAAGAACATTATTTACTGTTGAGGGAGGACAACAGTAAAGTACAATCTTCTTTACAAGAACTTACTACTAAATTTGGGGAGGTGTCACAGGACATTGCGGAACTGCAACAACGGGTGGTGATGTTGGAAGAAACGAGCACAAAAAACACTTGCAGCTGACAAGCATGAGACTCAGTTCGTAACACTTCAACAAAAGATCAAAGATTTGGAGAATAGACAGAGACGATCAAATTTAAGACTTTTTGGCTTACCGGAGTGAGCAGAAGGTTCTGATCCGAGGGCTTATCTAGTAGGTCTGCTCCAGAAAGCGTTTCCTGATCTAGCGGATTGGGACTGGGACTCCCAAATTCAGCAAGCCCATCGTCTCCCCTTGATCCAGAGAAACAGGGAAAATCAATTCCCACGCCCCTTCCTAATCTTTTTTGGCAACTTTCTACTGCGCCAGACTATCTGGCAGAGAGCTCGTCCTAACACCCCAGTAGCCATTGGTGAGATCTCAATTTTTGCTCGTTCTGACCTAAGTAAGGAAACGATGGACAGACGATGGATGTCACGCAAACTAATAGACCCAATTAAATCTAGCGGAGGTCAGGCGTTTCTTCAAGAACCTGCCCGCCTTAAGGTTGTCAGAAATGGACGCTCTTATTTTTTTACAGATGTAAAGGAAGCAGAAGTGTACTTAGCTGATACTGGTGCGGGCAAGAGCAAGGCTTAGCATAACCCATAACCCATAACACTGGTTTAACTAGAAAACAACCCTTTACTAGAAATTTCTATTTTTCAAGAAACTCTGGTCACATTTGGGGCTTATATTTAACTTAGCTTTAGTTTTACGTTATTTGCATCACTATATATTAGTAAGATGCTTACTTGACTTTTTATGCACTAAACTGATAAAATGTTTAAATAAAAAGGAGAGGGAGGGTGTGGTCCCCTCAAGGCGACTGGCTACGTAGGCTGCCCCTCCAGCGGCAGCAGATGCAGAAGGGTGGTTCTTCCCTGACGGGGGTAAGAGCTGGGGGGAGGGGGGTAGAGGGGGTCTTCTCCGCAGAATGGGGGGTCGAGGGGGGGAGGGAAAAACTAGGGGGAAAAAATGTTTTCAGGCTGAGAGGGTAGATCTATGCAATATTATTAGAATTTCTTTGTGTATTAATGGCACTAGAATTAGGCAGTATATGAGGATATGTGGACACTTTGGACTGTTCCTTGGACAATCTGAGATAGACCTAAAATCTAAGGCTTCTATTTTTTCTTTTTTTCTTTTTAAATGTATGAAATAAAGAGCTTAGCCTGGAATGTAGCAGGGCTAAACAGCAAAAATAAAAGGCGTTTGATAAAAGAAGAACTGAAATTGCATAACCCTCATGTGGACCTTCTATCTGAAACACACATTGCGGTGAAGGATAAAAAACTACTTAACCAATTGGGGTACGATATTATAGTCTGCTCTACCTTTTGGGCACTCTACAAGAGGAGTTGCTATCCTCAAGGATAGACGATTCAGGGCCGAAACATTACAAACTTCCTGTGGCAAGGATGGCAGGTGGGCAATAGCGCAGATCAGATTTGAGAACTCTAAATTTGTTCTATGTGCGGTTTACGGCAGTAATACAAATGAGCCCACTTTATTTGACCAATTGAATATTAAACTATTGGGTTGGGAGGGAGAACTTATCATTATGGGGGATTTTAATTGCATCATGGACTACAGAATAGACATAACCAGATCAGGTAGCCATCAAAGGATGCACTAAACCAGGACATCTATTCTTGATCTATGTCGCATACATAACATCAAGGACGCCTGGCGATATCTATATCCAAACAAACCGGGGTATACTTACTATTCCGCACCTCACAAACTATGCTCAAGGTTAGACATGGCACTAATAAGCGACAACCTACTGAAAGATAGTTCCATGGTTCTATTCCCCCGAATCTCTTCTGACCACAATGCAATCATGTTGATACTTAAAACAACACACACTAGGGCTTCTCCCAGACCATTTTCTTTTCCCAGACACTTGATATCAGACACAAGTTACACGACGCAGCTAAAAATACATCTCACTGAATTTATAGATATAAACACAAACTCCGCCTCACTTGGTATGGTATGGGACGCTTGTAAGGCAAGTATCAGGGGCTTTACCCAGGCTTACGTGATCAGATTAAATTTAGAACATAATATATTATCTTCAGCACTTCGATCAAATTTACCAACGAGCACAGAAATTGGTCTTAAACTCTGCTCACTTAAAAATGAAATCAAGAAAAAATTTATTCAGAAAAGCATTAACAACTTTACACAAATTTAAAATAACACAATACGAGGGGGGGGACAAAATCGGGAACATTTTGGCTTATAAAGTTGCCGAGGATAGAGCAAACTCTACAATCACAAATATTAGGGGGGCTGGTAACAAAATTTATAATCAACCACAAGATATTTTAGAACAATTTGCCGATTTCTATAGAATTTTATATACCCCAAATTGGTGCCCAATTTAGACGATATACAGAATCATGTCGAAGATCATATAGTAGACTAGATACTCTGAAAATACCAGAGATAGATTCACTATCTGATGATATAACAATGGCCGAATTACATCAAGCCATAGCCTTACTACCTGTAGGAAAAGCGGCAGGGGAAGACACTATACCCTTAGAAATATACAAATCATGTTTAAAAGAACTAGAACAATTATTGTTGAAAGTTATCCAATCTGTAGGCTTAAACGGAACAACACCTAAATCTTGGAACAGGGCAAAAATAATATTTTTCTTGAAGAAAGATAAGCCGAAGGAAGAAAGAGGGTCATACCGCCCTATCTCTTTAATAAACACAGAAGCAAAGATTTTTGCAAAAATCTTAGCACTAAGATTAGCCCCTATCAGGCCCCAAATCATCAATCCGCAACAACATGGTTTTATAATTGGGAGAGACACCACTATACATGTTAACATGGCTATTACGGCATTTGATGTAGCAGAGACTGAATCCACCCCACTCGGTATGATTTTGTTAGACGCTGAAAAAGCTTTCGACCGAGTGGGGTGGGACTTTCTCTGGTGCGTACTGTCTAAAATAGGGTTCGGGGGACAATTTTTGCGGGGTATACGAGCATTATATGACAATCCAACGGCTTATACCAGCTATGGGGGATTTATATCCTCAGACTTTCCAATTCAACGTGGAACCCGTCAGGGCTGCCCCTTATCACCTCTTTTATTCGCCCTTTCACTGGAACCTTTTTTATCTGCCCTTCATTCCCAAACCCAGATTGTACCTATTAGATCAGGCTCACAAGAGCTAAAAATAACTGCATATGCCGACAATATTGCGGTTTACTCAGAAGATATTGTTGAGGCACTAAAGGGAATAGCTTTAGAGGCCGGGAAATTTGGGAGGGTGGCAGGCTATAAACTTAATCTACAAAAAACACAAGTTATCGCTAATTACACTCCATCTGTGACAGTGCCTGAGATCTGTAACATTGCTACTTACCTAGGGGTTAAAATAACTGCCAAATTACAGGAAATAACAATATAAACTATAATGAATTAACTAAATCCATCAGCTTATTATTAAAAAAATGGCACAGACTACCTCGGAATTTAATCGGCAGAATTAATTTAATTAAGATGAAGGTATTGCCTAAATACGTGTACTTATTCTGATCTATCCCATTAGCGCTAAACAATCAATTTTTCAAGAAACTCGATGGTGTACTTAGGAGTTTTATTTGGGGGTACAAAAAACCGAGAAGGTAATTGAACCTTATGAAAAATAACACGAACGAAGGAGGGCTTAATTTTCCTGATTTCAAATTATATTTTTGGTCAGCTTTTGTCATCCGCCTCCGCTCCCTACTAAATGAAGGAGGGGCTGTTTTTTCACTCTTTCATGCTAAAATCTGACTCAAATATGTTCCTATTCAGAATCAACGATCCCAACTACTATAAAAGGGTTAGGTTTAAGACCGCAAGAGACATAACAAAGATTTGGGGCAATATACTTTCTTTTTGTAAAACTAGTTTTTTTCATTCAAAACTTCCGTTGTGGGGTAATCCGGGTCTTCCATGTATTTTTAATGACAATGTTAGATTTGGTTGGCTTAGGTCAGGTATTACTGTTTTAGGGGACCTATAGGGCACACAAGGATTCTTAGACTTTAATACTCTTAAACTGATATACGATTTACCTGAAAACATGAGGTACAAATATTTACAGCTACATGATTATTTGATCAATAAAAAACAAATCTTGGAGGTTTCTGAATGTGATATTTGGACCTGTTTATATTCTTTAAAAAATAAGTCAGTAATAAGCGATGCATATAGAACTCTAATTGACTTTAAAATAAATGATTGCACCAAACTGGCGGGCAGATGGAGCAGAATATTGGGTTCAAATATAACATCCAAACAGATAGAGTGCTACCTGATAAATATTAATAAACGAGTACGGTCTTCCAGTCTAAGACTCCAACAATTCAGAACAACCTGCATGTTATATTACACCCCGGAAAGAATTTCTAAATGGTCCCCTAATAATACCTACAGTGACCGCACAAAATGCCCCAAATGCTCTGTTGAAGCAGCTGATCTGGTACACATGCTGTTTTACTGTCCTAATCTTAAGACTTTCTGGTGCGATATCCAAAATATTTTGAAAATGAAACAGGTCCAGCTACCTATGCTCACAGCCGCCTCCATTCTGTTAGACACCTACCCTGTCCCTTTTCCACAGGCCGCTCTGGCCACGGTACTTATGTCTTGCGCCAAGCTAACTCTGGCTAGAGCTTGGACCAGTTCAGAAACACCAACGGTTTGGGGCTGGTGGCCATTGGTAACCGAAATACACTCAATGGAACTAGCCTTAGCACACACTAGGGGAACACGTACACTGAAAAAGCACAAAAAAAATTGGGGATCTTTCATGGAATGACGCTGCTATGCCCTCTTTTTTCTTTTTCTTTTTTTTTTTTGGGAAAAAATCTTAACAAATTTCATAAATTGATACCCTGTGTCTTCCGGACAATATCACCTGTATGATTATTGAAGGAAACTGCTACTGCTTCTTTTTTTCTTCTTATTGCTTGCTTTTTCTTCTTTCTTTCATATCTCATGGACTACTCGTTTTATTATATGCTATACGATTTAATTTATGTATGCAAACTCACGAATCAATGCTTTAATGAATTTCTTCCTTGTCAGCCTGTCAACAATAAGGAATGGACTGCAATCTCCGTCTTGCGGCCCACTTTCTTATTATTATATCATTACACCTACCATCTCACTGTGCCCACTGCTGCTCATGCTGTTACATACAAGGGTGAGTACTTTCTTTCCTCTTTATGCTCCTTTTCTAGTAGTCACAAAATACTTTACTTCTATCCCCAAGACTGATGGCCTTCTTATTGTAATAGAATGCCACTGGTTAAATGTTTGCAAATGATATCAACTACTATCTTTCCTTTCCACTTTGTTTCCCCCTTGAGACTCTCTTATCTTTAATAACCAGTTGCTAACAATTACTGAATGCCTGACTCACATGCACTTTCATCCAGTGTCCCAATATGGGTTCTCGTATAAAATTTCCACCAGCAATTCCATTTCACTACATCTTTGGTCTCTTTGCTGCCATTGCTGTTGTTGCCCTGGAAGTCACTGCCTGATCTAGCACTCTAAAAGTACCATGCATTTTCATGGTACAGAGACATCCTCCAATGTGATGTTAAAAATAAAATATCATCAAATATTTACCATCAAAATGCACTGATATTGTTCCCCTCAGGAAACTCACCTGACTTATCCATCTCCATAAAATATCTGAATCCTAAGTTCATTATGAGCTTGACAGATACCCCGTACTCTTCCATTGTTGTTTTGATCTCTATGATTTCAAGACTTTTTGATTAATTTGAATGAACAAATGAATGGATAATTGAATGAATGGAAGAACATGTAAAGCACAACCATGTAATGATATCTTGGTGATAAATCCACAAACACTGAGGGGCATATGTACAAGAACTGCCGCTGCGATAGCTGCAGTTTTCTCACAGCGGCCTGTCACCAAAAATGTTTGCCTTGTCAGCGATGTATGTACAATACGTCACTACATGGCGATAGTAGCAGCTAAAAAAAATAACAAAAACAATTAGAAGAGGGTCCTTGGGAAAGTTTTTAAAGACCTAGCGCGGACATAATCTCCATATTCAACATGTAACACACATACATGTCCAAGGGTCTAAATCAATTACAAAATCTACCTCTCTGATAAATCAAACGTAATCCTAATCATAAATAACCTCATTAGAAGTGTTGATACCCATCAGTCACCAACCGGTGCCGCCCTTAATCATCATCTGGGTCTCCGCTTGACATTTTCATTGTGATACATTGATGGTGAGCCTGGGACCCATAAATCCTGTCGCACACCAACTTACGAGTCAGTGGTTGACCTACAGTTGTGAAATGATTATCATTTATGATGGAAAAAACTATATTGCAGTGCGAAACTAAGTGGAAAAAAGTGAATTAAAATTGAGAGAAATTATATTTATTAATATCGCTCAGTGCCCAAGACTAAAAATAGTGCAAAAAAGGACAGCTTTAACAAATAACTGCCATCATTATTTATGGGGTAGACATGTTTCAGCAAAAATTAGGAAAAGATAATCCTCTGCCTTCCTCAGGACCTCACTATAAGTGCTACTGCAATGTGCACAAATAATCATAAGTGAATAAAAATGGTACAACCATGTCACCTGGGATCCTAAGTGTACAACAAATCCTCTGCGCGTGGAATGACTGACCACTGTAACATAAACAAATTAGATTATTGGACTCAGTTGCCTTTATCTGTGAGGTAGAAATAAACAGATGTTCAAAATTTATCAACATACTGTCATGGCTTAATGTCCATACATTTCAGCACTCATGAATCTTAGCATCATGTGCATCATTATACAGTGATATACTGTGACTCCCAGCTTACCTATTCAGCAGGAGGATTAGACCTCACCTTACCTGGCTGTGGCTTAGGGAGATGAAGCACAGCTCTAAAATAATCAGAAAAACACAGGACTACTGTGAATAATGCCCTGCATATCCTGAAATGCCCATATTAATTTGCTTACAAAAACACATCAGCTGTATGTTCAAAATAACACAATCATCATGCTCTTTTAGTCAGAGAAAGATCGCTTGTTATCATCTGCTCTGATCCCCATGTTCAGGTTCTTCATATCCAACTTCATCTATCATCTCCCACATTGAGCAAAGTGCAATGAAAGGCTCATGCTCATGTTGTCATGGCATCTACAGTTATCCTAATACTATCTCTACGAGTCTGCTGCTTATCCCGCATGAGTACCCCAAGCACCGTTAACCACAACAGTTTCTGACTGATACCATTACCTATGAAGATACGTGCGTGTACTCCTAAGGGCCGCTATCACCAACCAACGCTCACAAGATTACTAAGACAAGCATGCAGCCTCCACTCTCACTCTTAAAAAACGGACCCAATTTCACTATCGGGCATTGTAATTAAAAAATGTTTCAAGCCTTCGCTAGTCTCAAAAACCGAACACAGTTTTCCTGTTGGGCAGATGCCGATCATTGCCGACCCCAAGTGAGTATATGTTAATGGCAATAGCATCAGACACCAATTCAGCCTTTATTCAGGATTCAGCCCAGCAACATCCTTACAGCAAGGCAAACATTGCTCATCCACAAGCCCACATATAATAAACAGAAACCAAACAGACTCTCTGCAGTGTAGTTTGAAGTCTAATTTTCTATCATCGCCCACTTGGCAAAAAAAGGACGTTTAAACTAACTTTATCGACACCATTCTTTATAACATTGGGGGGAACCATACCCATCCTCAGTCGTTGTTCACTTAATATTAGCAATGTTATTATTCCTTTTGGAAGACGCACTGACTGCTCATCATAAATCCAGCCCTATCATCGTGCTGATTATGTAGCACTTAACATAGCGTTGCCTTTTCTCACTAAAATCGGGACGCTCCTGTTAAGTTACTATATGGTATGACCACACAACTGCGTGACCTCCCTATATGATGTTGCTAGAGAATCTAGAACCACATTCATGGACTTGGGCAGTAAGTAATGCTATCATTTCTTCTGTAAGCACACACTACTCCCACTATGTACAGATCACTTAACCCCATGATATTATGAGGCCTCATGTAAATCGGGAACTTCAGAAACCATTAGTGAAATATAATGAACCCCTAGGGAGCTATTAGTTCTCAACATATGAATAAAATCCAACCACTACATCATGTTTCATATTGGTATCCCATGAGGTTTGAAATTTGTGGTTGGTATAAAGCCAACTCATCATAGATTTTACAATAATACCCAAGGTATTTCATCGTTAAGACCAGTTTTGTCACTTCCTAATTTAAAAACCCATTTCTGTTCCCTGACCAGCAGAAACTTTAAGATATCTGTAACATGGTCCAGCATGAATGGTTGCTCTAAAACAGTCCATTGAAAGAAAGTTGGGCCATGATTAGCCTCTAGAAAATGGCTGGTTACGCTTATTGCCTGTATCTTGCACCTCACAGTCCTCTTATGTTCTGAGATTCTCAGTTTTACTTTACAGGTAGTCATGCCCCCGTATTTCAACCTACATGGATATGTGATCTTATATATAAGCCTGTCGCTATTGCAGTTTGTGAATGTCTTCTGTACCCAAGGGAGACTAGTACCTATATCGATCGTCAATGATTTTTGTGTCTGAGGGCATGCTGCCATTGTACCACAACGGTGATGACCCTTGGGTCATATGGGCGAATCCCATATGGTACCCACTGAGTGAGACATCTTACTTTTCGGTCTCGTACGGACCAACTGATCTTTCAAATTGGTACTTCTTTTGAAGGAAAAAACAGGTGGCGGGATTGAGTCCCGACCAGTGTTTAGTATGGATCAGTGTTTTCTCAAGATCTTCTGTATGTCATTGGACATTGTGCTAAAGGTATTCACAAAGGGTAGCCTAGAAATATCTTCCTTCAGGATTGGCGGCTGCAGAAGAACCTCTCTGTTGTTATTCATTGCTTTCTTCAAGGAGCGGTGCACCAACTTCGTTGGATACTCCCTTGCACAAAGTTGTGATGAAAGAGATGTTGCATGTTCTTCAAACCCTTCTCTGGTGGAACAATTTCTCTGGGCCCTGAGAAATTGACCATACGGGAGATTATCCCTCAAAGATTTAGGGTGATAACTATCATAGCAAAACAATGAATTCCTTGACATTGGTTTTCTGTACAGTTCAGATTGGAGACCTGATGGAGTAGCTACAATTAGTAAATCCAAAAAGGCTAGTTTGTGCTTATCATACTCCACAGTGAATCGCAAGAAATCCTTTCTGCTATTCAGCCATGTCAGAAAAAGATGTAAATCGTTAATCGAACCTCGCCAAATGACGAGAATATCATCTTGATATAGCGTCTCCATAAACGCACTGAGTCGCGAAAGGAATTGACTGAAGTCAGTACATGTTCATGCTCAAAGCCGTGAACGTAAAGGTTCGCTAGGCTAGGAGCAAAAACGCTCCCCATGCTCGTACCAGAGATCTGCAAATAGATGGTATCCTCGAATTTAAAGACATTTTCCTTCATAGCAAGGTGAGCACATGCCATGATAAATTGGATAGGTGTTATAGAGTCCAGGTTTCTCTCCATCAACAGAGTTGTGATAGCCTCCAAGGTATAATACTGGGGAATTGATGTATATAATGATTCTACATCAAAAGATACTAGAAGGTCTGTTGTCATGTCAAAGTACATTTCGGGTAATAACGAACGTCCTTCGTGTCTTGCATGAAGGTTGGCATCTATTTCACCATTGGCCTTAAGAAATGATCCACAAATGTGGACAAGGGTTCTAAAATAGAACCCAGTCCTGAAATAATAGGACTTCCAGGTGGAGGCCTCTGAGTCTTGTGCACTTTCGGTAAGACATAGAAGTAGGGCATTACTGGATGTTCTGTTTGTAAAAATCCAGCATCTTGCACAGTTATCCATCCTTCTGTCACAGCTTCTTCTACCATATGGGCCATGGTAGTTTTTATTCTCGCTGTAGGGTCAACTTTCAAGGGGCGATACGATTTTCTATCGCCGAGTTGTCTTAGACATTCAGCTCGATATGTACCAGTATCTAGCAGCACAATTGCCCCACCTTTATCACCCAGTTTGATCGTTAACTGGTCACCTGATGTGAGGCCGAGAAGGGCTTGAAGTTCAGATTTAGGTAAATTAAAATAGGGTCTACTGTTCTTCTGGCAAAGTGCCATGACATCTTTGCCCACTGCCTGTTCAAACGTCAATACTTTAGCAGGCGTTTCATGTGTTGGTGGATTGAAAGTAGATTGCCGTTTTAGCCCCGTATTCATATCTACTGGGTCATTTAGATTTCGTTCATTCTTAGAGAAGAAAAAGCGCAATCTAATTTTACGAAAGGCTTTTGCCATCTCCACATGTGTCTGAAAGTGGTCACCTTTAAACGAGGTTACAAACTCCAAGCCCCTGTTCAACACGGTCTTCTCAGTCGTCGTTAGAGTCCTTGAGCTCAGATTGATTATCAGTCCTTCTCCGTGCTGGTAACAGTTAGCCATGGTGAAAACTGCTGCTAACACTAGCGTCAAAGGGATAAAAAGTTTGATGTTAGTGAGAGTAAAGTGACAAAGGGCCAATTAGCGGCAAAAAACTCACATTAGTCAGTCCAATGTGATTTTTTTTGCCTCCAGGATAAAAAATAGCCTATAAGTCTGCCTCCAATGAAAAATAGGAAATAAAACCATAGGAATGCAGAATGGAGCAGCGAGGCCAACTGCAGAAAAGGTCAACAACTCCTCTAAACTCCCCAAAAGCCAGGATGGCCAGCCAGAGTCCCAGGGAAGAGGAAATGCTGATTCAGGACTTCAGTTATGAAACAAGGCGCATCTCTGAGAAAAACCAGTGATGCATCACTTCTCATAGCGCCCTCCTTGCAACACCAAGGCAGCCAAAACCTTGAAAGCGGGGAAAGTCCCCGGAGCCGGGGGCTTTGCAGGGGCACCGTCTGTGATCCGGAGTGGGAGGCGGATGTGCTGTGGAGTTGCTGGGCCGTAGCGATAGACAGATGCGTCAGCAATTGCCCTTACCTGGTGGTGAAGTCTGGCAGGTCGCATGGAGACAAGTTGCTGACCTGTGGGAGAAGAACGCCTGCTGCACCTTGGAGCTGTGAACGGTAGAGGCGCTCCTGCGCACCAATGTAGAGAGGTCTACATTGCATACCAGGTACCCCCACTACACCGGGGTGCATGGAGGTGATTACCAATGGTAGTCCGCGCCTCTCTCCGTCACAATCCGGAGGATGTTGCGCTGGCTGGATGCTGTGGAGGGTGAGGCTCCTGAGCTGCGCCAAACTTGTGTGGTGGGAACACTGCAACGTTATGCCTAAGGGGGCGCTGTTGCATCACCTGTATCAGTAGGTTCCACAGCAGACTTGGTGGCAACTGCTGTACCCAGGCTTCTGAAATCTCACCTGGCTACGGCTCCTGCTGGCAGAATCACAGATTTAAGAGAGAGGGAAGCAAATTGAGTCCCGGTGTCAATGTCCAGGTGAGGAGAAGGCGGGACGTTTAGCAGAAGAGGGCCGGGGGCAAATGTGGCCCAGGCCCAGGGCCTTTGGGTGATGCACACCATGCCCTGAGCATTCCCTGCACTGCGGCTGACCTATATCCCCAAGGGAACTGCACAAGACTGGTGGGGGACTCCACTAACTGACTCAAGTCACTGAGATTGTCCATTGGTGGCAGTGGGTGTCAGGGTGACGGGGCCGGTTCTGGCCCAGGACCTTTGGTATGCAGCTTGTTCAGCCGTTAGTCATTGGGAAAAACAGAATCAGGTTGGGTCGCCACTGTTAGATGGTAAGAGGCAACAGAGTGGTGCTGCCTTTCTTGCCCCCTATTGGCTGCTTTTGGGAGTACCGGGGACTAACACTTAGTGGGCATCCTCCTCCTACAGTGCTGTGCCGTCTGGTTAATGCTTCTGCTGTCACCATCTGCTGCTACTTCCTCTGACCCGGAGGTCAGGTGTGTGAGTCACTCCTCCACCCACAGGCTCCTGCCTGAACCTGATCCCTGGTGGTCCAGTGGTAGACCGTCACTGCTCTGCAGCTTGACTGCCCTCCTGTCCCTCTTTTCTGCTGTTCCTGTTCATCTTTCTGCTCTTCTCCGTTGCTTATCTACCTTTGTATGTTTTTATCTTTGCTTTGTTTGGTTTTATTTGTCCTGTGCTTTTTTGCAGTTTCTTTTTCCCAATCCTATCTTCTCCCTCATTGTCGCTGTGATCCCCTGTGTCCCGGCCCCCTCTAGTGTCCTTTCCCATGTTTCCAACATTCCCCGACTCCCAGCTGTCCACCCACACTGCAGTGCTACCTAATGGCGGCCGCTGTGCGGCCATGCTCAGCGGGTGTGCCACTGGTGCACCAAAGGCAAGCCCATCTGCGTCCGCCTGCCCCTGTACAGCACCCAGCACCAGGGACCCTGCCTCTCAGACACACCACCACTATGACACCAGCACCCTCCCAGTCCTCCACCCTGGATGCCATGCTGCCTGCCCTCTAGCATCACAGAAGAATACCCTTGCACCCTGCATCTGCCGAAACTACAAATGCACCACCTGCCACATCAGCAGACCAATGCCTCCTGCTGCTCAGCTGACCAACAGCGCAACCGACCGTCTCAACTACATCATCCTCAACGTGTGGTCCCTCCACAAATAGGCCACATAAATCTGAGACCTCCATCGCCTTCTTTATGGAAACCTAGACCAACCTCTGCTCCGGACCGGACATCGCCATTGCCATCCCCGATGGCCTCAAACTTTTGCAGTCCAAGGTGCATATATACAGGTATGAGGGTGATGACCACATATGCGTTCACAGTAAATAAACATGGGGAGCTGGTGTGATAACTGCTTGAGTAGTTCAAAAGATGTCAGTGTGGGGCATATTCACAATGAAGTGGTGAACAGGGTAGTTAAGACAAGAAGGCTGATAACACCCTTTCTTCACTTTAGAAACGCAGGGCTGCACCATATTTACTAGAATATGGTGCTGCTCTGCGTTTTCCCCTCTGCTGGCAAGAACTTCTACTGCCTAGTGCCAATGCAGGCACCCTTGCACCATAGTGCAGGGGTGTCTGTGTTGAGCGGAAGATTGTTTATGTGCAGGAAGGTCCTCTTCCCTGCAGATAAACAATCATAGGCAATTTGCTGTTTCTATGTGTGTTACACATATGGAAACAGCAAAAACAAGGCCAAATAAACCATTTCTCCTCGTTTCACCTATTTAGGACCAGGTTATCCCTGGTCTTAACTTTGGCACTGCCTCCTATTTACGATGCCATTGTAAATAGGAGGCAGCATCAAAATCAATAGTTGTTTTTGGTGGAACGCCTGCTGCTACATCCATTGCCCTCCCCTTTCACATGAGATACAATGTGAAAGGGTGCCTTATTTACAAGGCAGCGTTAAGCCATATTAAGTGGCTTAACGCTGCCTTGCAAATAAGGCGAGGCCCCTATCGCCATCAAAACATCCCTGAAAGTGATATTGTGGTCGTGATAGGTGCTTGTAAATATGCCCCTGTGATTGAGCAGCCCTTGTTATTGCCTTTGTATGAGTAAACCACATTTTACCCAGAAACTTGGCCACAGCACATACAAATGCCTGATTCGGGTACAATCTTACTATCCTGAGGGCAGTTTATCTACTGTGAGTCCCCATCAGCCTGCATATGGATTTAAACCACGAATGGTGAATGCCATCATGTCCAGGGCAGGCAAAGAAAAGGTGACCAACAAATTCTCTAGCAGCAATACATTCTGAACAAATGTCATCTTTATCAGGGGCCCACCTTGTAGTAAGAGCTTTAGAGGCAGTGTACCTATCCTAAATTGGAAATATAATTTCCTTTCTAGAGGTACAGTAATTAGATCCCACTATAGTTTCAGAGTAAATTTAGATTTAAAATCACAAAAACCTGTAATCGGCAAGTGCCTTGGTGTTAAACACAGACTCAAGAGTGAATTGAGCCAATAGGTCAATGGCTACAAGCAACTCGTGAACCTGTCTCAGCCATGGTATTTTACAAAACGTGTCTGCAGTCATCATGTACCTTTATGCGTCACCATGATATGCCAGCTCAGGCTGAAACCACAGCTTCCTCCAGAATAAAAAAGGTCGCAATTTGGCTATATCTGCCCATGTCCAACATTAAAGGTTTAAAGGGGTACTTTGTGGTAAATTGACCTAATTCCTCAAAAAGCGATTTCCTGATCTACTCAGCGAGGAAAGGTCAGAGAAACCCCATGGCTCTGAGACATAAAAACAGGCATCATAAATTGGCAAAATAGGAGGAATGGGTTTTGTTAAGGAGCTATTGTACTCTCTGACCTTAGCTCGTGTTCTTTGCTTGTGCTTGAGGGTTGGGACATCTAACTGAGATTTCCATGAAAGGTTCGAGGAGATAGTCACTCCCAAATAGCTAAAAATCATTTCACTATCAAGTGGCTTTCCCCCACACTAAAGTTTCCCTTTCAAAGGTCTATGCTCCTTAAAGAACATTATGTTTGTCTTTGCACAATTGATTTCCAAACCTCAAAGGGAGCTAAATTCTGAAAAGCTGACTAAAGCATGTTGCAGACCCCTCGGGGTTTTGGAAATCAATAAGGTGTCATCCACGCAGAGAAGGATCTGTGTCTTAATACATACTGGAGCATCAGCATGTATGGAGGACAGGTAAGAGACAACATCAATGAGATAAAGCGAAAACAAGGCAGGTGCCAACAGACACCTCTGATGAACAGCCCATATCATGACTATCAAGTGGGTCTTTACAATACTTTCATCATATCTGAACTGCTTTCAGGTTGTCAAAAGTGACAATAATCTGACAATAATCTGCACTGGTATTTGCAATCATCTCATAAAACTACAGCGGTAGAGTGGTAACACTGTCTGCAGTTTCATGACAAGAGCCTCAGGCCGGACTTTAATCCATTTAGTTCAAAATACTACATAAATGGGACTGGACCCTTCCCAAACTACAAAACACTGCTGGAAATACCAACAAAGAGTGTGTGTTCATTTGTACATATTATGGTCTTGTCCTGTCATCAGTAATTAATAGTACCCCATGTGGGGGAAAGAGATCTGTTCAGCAGTCACAGCTGTTAACCATAAGCAAGTTTACCCATCTTAGATGACATTTTGAACATGAAAAGGGTTATCCAGCACTGGCATGGACAACATGCTGGTTTACTGACATAATATTGAAACCATAAATATTGTGATACCAAAATATTCCGTGAAGAACCTCGATCACAAAAATATAATGTTTCTATGCATATAATAGTAAGTCCAAAAAGTTTGGGGAAAATATTCTTTAACTCTAATATAACAAAATATATACAAAAAATAGTTTTGTATTGTGGTTTAAATACTTGAAACTTAAATATTTCGACATATTACATTAATGTTAAATAAATTAAATATGTTTAAATAACATTTAAAGATATCTATAAATATTTACTAATTTAAACAAACACACACATATATTCCTGAGTGCGTATGTTTATTTACACACATATAATGCAAAACAAAAAAATAAATGTAAACTTTTATTATATTTTTATAATTGTTTTTAAATTAACCAATATAATACATATCACTCAAGCTCCAGAGCAAGCACATCAGCTAAGGGAGAAATTGTAGCAAAACCACAAGCTACTTCTTTAGACAAGTACAGCTTCCTCCAGACAGGAAGACGAACAACGCAACCCACCGGGCAGGGGAAGGATCCAACGAGACAGAGGAAGAGAACAAACATGAAAGAAACCAGTTGTGGAGAAAGAGACTCCAGCATAGGAAACAAGGGAGGAAGAGGAAAAGGCAATGGGCCAGTGGGAAACAAGGCGACAGGCTACAAGAAACAACAATGATTGACGATGCCATGGTAAAGAAAACTGTCAACTTATCCCATCGCCCTCTTTCTTACTTTGAAAAGAAGTCTCTTTGCTTAGGCTTATCATTTTTCCCTTCTGATCACTTCCGATATACTGACACCAGAATTGATATTTTCAAATTTATTAGGAAGCAGAAATTTAAAAAAAATGGCATTTCTTTAGAGGTCAACATATGCGACATCCAACCCTCTGAAAGTGAAAATAACTCTCGCTTAGCTATGAAGGATATTGATACCCCTAGAACTCTCCAAGAACTCCTTAATAAACCTTACAGAGAACAGGAGTATATAGGGGGTACACTGGGTGTGAGTATGGACCGGCCTGCGACAACTGATTTTAAACCCAAATCAACCTTTTTCTCGAATATGGCACATGACAGTATAGATTCATTTTATGACACTGTGACAAATGATTTGATCCAACTACGTCTCCGGAAAAAGAGGACGAACGTACAACAGAACTTCACAAAAGAATAAAGAAAAGTGATTACGACACTGTCGGAAGATGACAATATTGTGGTCCATCCATCAGATAAGGCTGGCAACATTGTGCTACGGGACAGAGAAGCATACAAGAATGAGGCATTAAGACAACTAAATGACACCAAATTTTATGTGAAAACTCATTTGCAAGAATATAATGAGAGCATTGTCTGTATGTGGAATAAGCTGCAAGGTTGCAAAGATAGTGGTATCATCCATTGGGAAGAGTACTGCTATCTCAAACGTGATCTCCCTAAGCTGCCAGTGTTCTATCACATGCCGAAGATACATAAACATCACACACTACATCCAGGCAGACCCATTGTCTCCTCCATAGGGAGTGTAGTAGAACACATATTGAAGTACCTAGATTATTTTTTGATAGATTATGTCACAGCTCTTCCCTCAAACATAAGAGATATGAAAGATTTTCTATTCAAATTGGAAGACATACAGTGACAGAGTGATTACCTGCTAGTTTCCATGGATGTTAACTCCCTATATACCATTATCGACCAATCAATAGGTATAAAATGATGTTACCATGTGTTGAAGAACAGGGACATCTGCTACTGCGACCATACCAACATGTTGCTTGACATGATGAGTTTCTGCCTCCATAACAACATGTTTGTATTTGATGGGACGATATACAAGCAAGTCCTTGGGACTACCATGCGGACATTCTTTGCTCCTAGCTTTGTGATTTTTTTTTTTATGGGAGCCTGGAAGGAAGAAATTCAGAAAGACTTGAGAGCAGATCATAGAGGAGGGTAAGTGGTTAAATGGCTATGCTATATTGGTGATGTGTTTGTCATATGGAAAGGTAGTGAGGCAAGCACTGTAGAAACTATTGATTTCTTAAGAGGAACAAGGGAACCCGCAAGGTAATTAAGGACCTTGGGTAACAGTTACACATAAGAACAATGCTCCTTAAATAGTTAGAATTAAGAAAGATAAATATAGACTAGAATCAGTGCTGTATTGGGGTGTCCAGCCGGACAATCAATTTAATAAAGTAATACATTCACAAACATCCTATGAAAAACACATCAATATACTGGGACACAATCTTGTATCCTTCACAAACCATGACATATACAAAACACAAAAAGACATTTCAGGTAAGACAATATGAGCTTGTTAAATGTAAATTATATCAAGCTTAGTACAGTCAGTGCACTTCGTTTAACACACAATGGATTCATGCGCAAGCTGTTTTACATGGGCCGACGACGTTTCGATCCTTTCAAAGAGATAGTAGGATCATCGTCAGGACAATGAATAGTACAAGCCTGAGTTATAGAAATTGCCTTTGAAAAAATGGGAATAGGGGGGAAGAATTAACAGAGGACTAATACTAAATGTACTCCTTTAAACAAACTGTGTGTAAACCGTCCAAACCACTATCATGCCTGCATCAGATGTGATAAACCATTGTGTTTAATGCATGATACAAAGCTTTCGTTCAGTGTATGCTACATGCTTGTCTAAGGGATGGTTAACTGGGCGCGAGTGGTAGGAGTAAATTGTAGGGGTGCTGGGGCTGAAGGGTAGCTCGTGTACCTGCCGCAAGAAGACCGGCATGCTAGTGTTGGATTACCTTGCATGCTAAAGTAAGTGAAGGTGACACGTGATACCCAATTGACGGGAAAAATTACAATGCGGGACGATTAGCCATTCTCTGTAACCCCTCTGGGGTTGATTGGTACCTTACAAATATACAACAAGTGGACTATGTCTCAATACCGTGCATGTTATCAGTATGCCAAGTGAAAACTAATGACAGAAGAATATGCAGATCTAGGTGCCCCACATTTTAACAACCACAGAACATATAATTTAAGAGATCCGGTGAAAGGACTGCCTCGGATCTTGAGGAATCCTATTCCCGACCACACAGATGAAGGTGAATATACAGTGTTTTTTATTTACCGCATACCAATGAACGGCAAAACAGCTGAAACACTTAAATAGATAAAACATCAACCATTGGATTTACCCCCTGAAGGATTGTCTTATTTTGCCTTGTTTGAGGTTTAGAACCTAGTGTCCATAGGAAAAGCGTTTTTTGATTTGCAAATAACTTTGACACCGTTTGACGACTCAGTCAGTCAGTCAGTCAATCCACTTTATTCCATTAGTTAAAATCATAAAAGTACAAAAAACAAAACACAAACAGTGACAATGTTACAAATCATTTAACATAACATTTAAAATACATAGACAATATTTCAAATCATTTAGATAAAAACACTATCACTGAGTCAAACCCTTTGTCTTAAAAAATAACAGTAAACTTTAAACTCTTATTTAGGAAGAAATCATCATCAAATTTCTCTTATTCTTAATCCTCACTTCCGCTACCAGAAAAGATGCAATATTAAAAATATCACCAGGGTTACACAAAGACTGTAGAAAAACGAACGCTGGTCTAACCTGAGAGAAACCCCTTCCTCTCAGGATAGGTACCAGAAATCTCATGCGAATATTGGAATAAAAGTCACAGAACATCATAAAATTTAAAGTATCCTGGGATGAGAAATTATCGCATTGGCAGGGTTCGGCATCATTAGGATTACACCATCCCTGATAATCCCCCAATGTTGGATGAATTAAATTAAAATGGAGCCTTGTTAGGAGCCAAGGATGATAAGGCTTTTTAACAATTGACAAGTAAGGTTCCATGTTAATAGATGTTTTTAACAAGTAATGGGCCCTAACTAAAGGTTTACATAGCTCCTGCTCTTCTCGCCCCAGCATCAAAAAATTCTTAAAATTTAATTTTACCCACAACACATCCTCCTTCCGAATCTTATCAGGGTCCTCATAAAGCTCTGGCCATCCTAATTTGGATAACATGCTTTTAACATACGACAGCCATTTAATTTTAGAGGACTTATCTAACTTAACACAGTCCTGTAAAATCATGTGGTTCAGGGTTAAATCAGGATTAGGCCAAGTTTTGAGCCAGCAAAGCAACAGCGCTATACTGAAAATGTCAGTGACATAGCCTAGCCCTAACTCCTGATGTATAGCATACGATGGGGTAGATTGTGGTTCAGACAAGAGACTCCGTAGAAATGTATTTTCAGCTATCTGTATCCCTACCTGACCTTTATAGCCCCATATAGAGGATCCATAGGCCGCAATAGCCAGGCACTTGGCTTTAGAAACCTTTAGGATAGCCTCTATCGGTCTAGCCCCCAGACGCTGTGTAAAACCTAGAAGAGATGAGGAAGCTCGTATGACTGCATTCTTTTTAAATTTTTGTTGCAGAACCCAGGATGATCTATCATCAAATAGGACTCCCAGGTGAGTGAAGGAGGACACGGAGGAAACTTCCATGCCATTACTGTAGAATGTTTTTCTAGCTCTGTGACCTACTGTCATAGTGTGTGACTTTCCATTATTCACAATCAAGTCCAGTGAGTGCATGTATGCCCCAAAGGCATCTAAGAGCCGCTGAAGGCCCACCGCAGTACGGGCTAAATGTACCGCGTCGTCCGCGTATAGGAGAAAAGGGATTGGGCAGTCTCCCACACGCCGAATATCCAGAGCTGCCTCCACCAGTGATTTGTCCAGAGCATTAATATAAGGAGTAAAAAGCAGGGGCGCTAAAATGCATCCCTGCCGGAAGCCCCTGCCTGAATTAAAAGAGCTGGTGCAGTCTCCAGCCTGGGATATCCTAACCGAAGCTGTGAGGTCTTGATGAAGATTAGCTAAAAAATAAACTAGACAAGAGTCCAGTCCCTTTTCCAATAAAATGTTCCAAAGCTTTGCCCTGTTAACCAGGTCAAACGCACTGGATACATCCATAAATGCCATTGTCAGGCAACCCTCCTTAGCCATAGTGTATTTGCCTATTAATAGATGCAGATTTAAACACTGGTCCATAGTGCTCCTCCCACATCTAAATCCATATTTCAAATAAGTCAAAATCCTCCTCTCACTTACCCAGTCTGTAATTTTAGTTAGGATTACCTTTCTTAAAATTTTCACAGAGGAATCATTGCGGGATATCGGCCTGTAACACCGAGGATCCCCTAGCTGACCCTTTTTAAAAATAGGAATAATAATTGATTTTAACCAAGAGACCAGGAACGCTGCTGAACCCACAGCACTAAAAACATTTGCAGGGATTTTGGCCCAGAATTGAGGGTTACTTTTATAGAGATCTGCAGAAATGCCATCTGGGCCCGGGGCTTCATTGCTGGCAGTATCTCTTATGGCTTTCTCTATTTCCCCCTCATTAAACTCAATGGTGGTGCTAGCTTGATGGAGCGAGGGCCAGGGGGTGCAGTCCAAAGCCCCCTTTGACTCATAAATCACCTCAAAATGAGAGAGCCACTGGGCTTCTGTGATATTACAATCCTGAGCTTCATTATCCTCCTCATAAAAGAAAGGGGCGCTTATAAAGGCCCAAAACCTGGAGCTATTCCTTAACACCTCCACGGACAATAATGAATTCCATGTCTCATCCTCGATCTTTTTTTTTCGGACTGTAAAGTACTTGCTTATACTCCATCCCTATCCCGATGTTGTTTTTTCAGGGCTAAGATTAAGGTGCAGTGAGCATGTGAGCATTTCTCATCAAACCACTTTGGGCCACATGTGGTTCTCATTTTGGATTTTATAGTCAGGCCACGGCCTATCTGAGTATAAATGCCCTCAAAATCCTTAGTGCTTAGAGGGTCAGTGCAAATAGTCATGCTATCTGGACATTTCTCCCACAGGCCCTTTGACGACTCTTGACGAAACTTCTGGAAATTTTTAAAACTAATTGTCCACTCAGGTCAGTCCCCATCTTGAAAGTTTCGGGATGATTTATCAAGCCGGGGCCGGGCAAAAAGGGGGTCCCATACATGTTTTCTCCATAATCATTTCAATAGGAAAGTTTAGACACAGCCTGAACTGCTGAAGGGAATTACACCAAATTACGCAGAGAGATAGCTCCTGGTCCAGAAAGGACGCTTTTCTTTAAATGGTGTATATCAGTTCAGTATTTTTTGAGATAGTTAAAGATTTAAAGATATTAATATTTGAGAAGTGCTAGATCTGATTAGCTGAGCCCTCCCGAGCACGAGATTGCCTATGATTGCCTGCCAACACTTCAAACCAGGAAGTGTTGGCAGAAATCTTGTGACTCTGTACCAAGTCAGAAGAAAAAAAGGGAGAAAAACACAGTCAGTGATGTCATCAGTAACGTCATGTGTGATGTCATCAGTGATGTCACTGACCATGTCATTAGTGATATAATATGTGACATCATCAGCAGTGCATTGCGGGGTGCGCGTTATAGTTAGCTTAACTAACTATAACGGGCGAATTTCTCTGCTTTTGTACGAGTGAAATGTCCAACTAAATAACGTCCCACAAACCTGTGTTTTTACACATATATTTCTCGACATACACATAAAAACTAAAAAGTACAACAAACTGTATACTAATGTAAAATATTTCTAATGTTATCATACATAAAGAGTAAACAATATATAAAAATAAGTTTTACTAAGAATATATAAAAATTCAAGAAAATTATATATCTTCAAAATGTAAAATTAAATACACAAGCACATAATAATAATATACAAAAACAATATTATTTTTTTTTAAAACTAAATATATATAATAAGAATACTATTCCCAGTCCAATTTATACAACAATAGAGAAGGCATTAAAATCAAGAGGAGAAACATTTACTATTCTCAGTACAACAGTATGGAAAGCGTTTGATGTATGAGGGGTACATTTACCATTTCCATTGCAGTCTGTAGGGAAAGCGTTGAACTCAGGAGGGGTAACATTTATTATTCCCACTCCAGTCAGTGCAACAGTAGGGTAAGCATTGGGCTCATGAGGAGAAAAATGTACTATTTCCACTCCAGTCTGTGCATCAGTAGGGAAAGCACTGGACTCAGGTGGGGTAACATTTACTATCCCATACCAGAAGGTGCAACAGTAGAGAGAGAATTAGTTTCCATCACTCGAAACATATTTTAACAACCTTTTTAAATAACAAAATTATAAGGGCCTCATTTATGAGGCCGTGCGTCACTTTTACGCCGCCGGTTCGTCACTTTTTGTGACGCACCAGTCGCGTAAAAAATTCGCCTTGTTGCGCCATATTTACAAAGTGACGCATCTAGGTAAATGCGTCACTTTGTAAATCCCTGTGCCACATTAAACCTGCGCCAGGTATAATGTATGCAAGGGGGGCGTTTTGACGCAAGAAAGGGTCATGGAAGTGACGCAGTAAAATCAATAAGATTTCACTGCGCCACTTCTAGGAATCAAATGCATCAAAATCTTACGCCTGCCTCAGAGCAGGCGTACGACTGATGCAGGCCCTTTCACATGGGGGTTGCCCCATGTGAAAGGACACATTGCTGGAGTTGCGTCACTTTTGTGACACACTCCAGCAATGCGTCACTTTTGCACCTACAGATACGTCAGAAATACTGACGTATCTGTAGCTCCTTGCGACATGATGCATCTTACTGTAAATATGACGCATCATTGGTGTCGTAAGAAGGGGGTAATGGAAAGTGACGCATCGCTGTTTTCACGCAGCGATGCGTCACTTTTTTATAAATGAGGCCCTAAGTATTTTACTTTTAAAATTATGGGCCCCATTAGGATGACTGGTGGAAAACCGACCCGACCGCCATGGAGGCGGGATACAACCACACGCCGGGACCGTCGAGAAATCGGCGGTCCAATTAGGAACAACCGCCAAAAAAAACGACTGCGGCGGTAGCGGGCTAACCAAAACCGCCCGATGCGGGTGGTGACGTCCAAAAACTGACAGCGGCGGTCGGAAACGCAACGGAAAAGCTACAACCTGCCACAAGCATAGCGGAGACTCAGCATGGGAAATTAGTATATCCCCGATGGTCCCGCGGAACGATCCGCTGTTTTCGACTGCTGCGGTCGCATAGAGGAGTGAATGTGAGAGACAGCGAAAGAGCTGCAATATAGCTACCGCAGCGGACAATACATGAAAAACATGGTGGTCTGAAGCAAAAACAACGCCGCAATGCCAAAAATTGCACAAACCAAAGTAGCCATGCCCACCAAATACACAAAACACAACCAAATGAAAAGGAAAAATGCCAAACAGAAACATACAATTCCCAGGACAACCCACACAACACACATGACAGCAAAATCCCATGTGGACACACCCACACAGCTGTGTGTAAAATCAGCCCCTTCACTGACCACAATCCTTTGCAACACTCCAGAAGAGAAGGGCATCCAACAGATCTGACAGGAGAGGCAAGAGAACACAGCACACCCACCACCACCACCACCATCACACCAGCACCAACAATCCCCCAGAACATAACACACCTCACACAAAAACACCACACCCGCCACCCACACCCCTGCACTCACAAACACTTCAAACACCACACACCATGGCATCACAGAAAATGCCCACATTCACAGAGAGTGAGTTGACAGTCATGGTAAATGAGATAGTCAGAGTGGAACCACAACTGTTTGGTAGCCTGGTCCAAAAGACACCATTAGCCACAAGGACTCAAATGTGGGAAAGGATAGTACAAAGGGTCAATGCAGTCGGGTCCATCCCGCAATCCAAGAAGGAGATCATGAAGCGGTGGCATGATCTCAAGAGGGTTGTCAAAGAGAGGAGGAGCAAGAACTGGGAGCTGGCTAACCTGACTGGCAGTGGCCCTCCCATCCCACAGAAAACATTCACACCATGGGAGGAGAAAGTGCTTGCCATACTGTATCCTGAGAGTCTCACAGGACTATCCGGGGGAGTGGAGGCTGGTAAGTATAAACAAATGTCAACCAACACACTGATATGTATTATTTTGCACATCCAAAAACACACACAACACCAGACAAATCACATCCATCTGCACCACACACCCACAAAAACCTGTCTCACAGATCAAACAGGCACGCACTCCCAAGTACCCTAAGTGTAGTAAGCAATATAACCATGGGAGCATGAGCACAGTCAGCCTGCACTACTACTCCCATCATGCCTCCTGTCCCACACCCCAGCAGCATGGAGCACTCCCTCCCTCCCACAAGCACTGTGAAGCCATTGCATTGTACATCAAACAAACTAACAGGAAGGTAGCCATCTTGCTTGAGAGGCTGTGTGTAGGAGGGAGGCCTGCACTCCAACTCCCACCATGGCCCCTGTCCCACACCCCAGCAAGATAACGCACTCCCTCCCTCCCATAAGCACTGTGAAGCCATTGCATTGTACACCAAACAAACTAACAGGTAGGGAGCCATCTTCTCTGGGAGGCCTGTATGTTGGAGGGAGGCCTGTACTCCAACTCACACCATGCCCCCGGTCCCACATCCCAGCAAGATGGAGCCCTCTCCACACCACCCAGGAGCACCTGGATGCCATTGCATTCTTTACCACACAAACTAACAGGTAGGTAGCCATCTTGATTGGGAGGCCTGTATGGGGGAGGGATGCCTGCCCTACTATTCCCACCATGCCCCCTGTCCCACACCCCAGCAAGATGGAACACTCCCCCCCTCCCACAAGCACTGTGAAGCCATTGCATTGTACACCAAACAAACTAACAGGTAGGTAGCCATCTTCTCTGGGAGGCCTGTATGTGGGAGGGAGGCCTGTACTCCAACTCCCACCATGCCCCCTGTGCCACACCCCAGCACAATGGAGCCCTCCCCACACCACCCAGGAGCACCTGGAAGCCATTGCATTATTTACCACACAAATTAACAGGTAGGTAGCCATCTTGCTTGGGAGCCCTGTATGTGGGAGGGATGCCTGCACTACTACTACCACCATGCCCCTGCCCGCTGTCTCACACCCCAGCAAGATGGAGCACTCACTCCCTCCCACAAGCACTGTGAAGCCATTGCATTGTACACCAAAAAAACTAACAGGTAGGTAGCCATCTTGCTTGGGAGGCCTGTATGTGGGAGGGAGGCCTGTACTCCAACTCCCACCATGCCTCCTGTCCCACACCCCAGCAAGATGGAGCACTCCCTCCCACAAGCACTGTGAAGCTATTGCATTGTACACCAGACAAACTAACAGGTAGGTAGCCATCTTGCTTGGGAGGCCTGTATGTGTGTGGGAGGCCTGCACTACTACCCCCACCATGCCCCCTGTCCCACATCCCAGCAATATGGAGCACTCCCTCTCTCCCACAAGCACTGTGAAGCCATTGCATTGTACACCAAACAAACTAACAGGTAGTTAGCCCTCTTCTCTGTGAGGCCTGTATGTGGAAGGGAGGCCTGTACTCTAGCTCCCACCATGCCCCCTGTCCCACACCCCAGCAAGTTGGAGCATTTCCCACACAACCCAGGAGCATATGGAAGCCATTGCATTGTTTACCACACAAACTAACAGGCAGGTAGCCATCTTCTCTGGGAGGCCTGTATGTGGAAGGGAGGCCGGTACTCCAACTCCCACCATGCCCCCTGTCCTACACCCCAGCAAGATGGAACACTCCCTCCCTCCCATAAGCAGCACTGGGAAGCCATTGCATTTTACACCAAACAAACTAACAGGTAGGTAGCCATCTTGCATGGTAAGCCTGTATGTGGGAGGGAGGCCTGCACTACTACTCCCACCATGCCCCTGTCCCACACCCCAGCAAGATGGAGCACTCCCTCCCTCCCTCGCACAAGCACTGTGAGGCCATTTCATTGTACACCAAACAAACTAACAGGTAGGTAGCCATCTTCTCTGAGAGGCCTGTATGTGGGAGGGAGGCCAGTACTCCAACTCCCACCATGCCCCCTGTCCCACACCCCAGCAAGATGGAGCCCTCCCCACACCACCCAGGAGCACCTGGAAGCCATTGCATCGTTCACCACACAAACTAACAAATAGGTAGCCATCTTGCTTGGGAGGCCTGTATGTGAGAGGGAGGCCTGTACTACCATGACCACCATGTCCCCTGTCACACACCCCAGCAAGATGTCTCACTCCCTCCCTCCCACAAGCACTGTGAAGCCATTCCATTGTGCACCAAACAAACTAATAGGTAGGTAGCCATCTTCTCTGGGAGGTCTGTATGTGGGAGGGAGGCCTGTACTCCAACTCCCGCCATGCCCCCTGTCCCACACCCCAGCAAGATGGAGCTCTCCCTCCATCCCACAAGCACTGTGAAGCCATTGCATTGAACACCAAACAAACTAACAGGTAGCTTTACCATCTTCCATGGGATGGCTGATTGTGGGTGGGAGACCTGCATCACTACACACAGCACCAATTGCATGCAATGCATTGATACCTGACATGTGCGAATAATTTATCTACCTCTGCATCATGTAATGAGGCACAGTATTGCACTGACAAAAAATAGTGATGAACTGTCAATGGTGTAGTGTACAGACAGTGGATGACACACAGCTAATATAATTCTTGCACAGTGTACAACACTGACCATTCTTATCTAATCCACTGGTGACCAAGAACTCACTGCTGAGGACGACAACAATGACCAGCAGAGCCAGTCTCCACCCCGGTACATGGACTCTCGAATATAGACTCCCAGGATTCTCTGGACGATGAGCTCCAGGCCAGCTCATCTGGTGTGCCAGGGAGCACCAGGTCCCAGGCCCCCATCCTCCCCACCACCACGTCTGCTGCAACAACTACTGCACAGCAGACCCCTGCAGTTACGGCCTGTGCCTCCACTGACGCCACCACTGCCACCACCGCCACCACCACTACCACCACCAGTGCCTCCTGCAGCACCCTCCCTGTCCCAGGGGATGACCAGCCCACACCAACAACTGTGGACGACAGGGAGTGTGTGCATGGACCCACAGTGGCGAGGCAACAGGTCCGTGGCAGCAGGGCAGGTGGGAGAGCCAGGGTCACCCCCAGACCTCAGGAGGTTGGGACACCATCCATGGACCACTTCACCAGAGTCATCGAGGCCTACAAACAGGTCCAGGGACAAAGTGGCAGGTCTTAATACCTATTACGCAAGCTCATCCTGCCGATAAGGTCTATTGACACACGCATGGGACAAATGGTGGACCTCATGGGCCAGCAAGTGGCGTTACTGAGGGACAGGCCTGTGACCAAAACAACACATCCGCCCCCTATGTTGTGCTGCAGGATGACAGTGCACCATCTTCCCCTGTGGCCACAGAGAGGGGTGAGTCCTCAGATGCCACTGGCCTTGCAGCAGGGCCACCCCCGCCCAAGCGATCAAGGGGGTATCCAAAGAAGAGCCTGGGAGTCTCTGGAGGCAAAGCACTAGCCAAACACCAGTCACAGAGCCAGCCCTGATGGCAACCCTCTTCCCCACTGTATTGACTGTTTGGACTGTCCTTCCCCACACTGCCTTGTGAATGCACCTGTCTGTTGGACTGGGTCACCACATCGATGTGGAGTCTGCTCTTACATCTCATTAACCATGACTGTCAACTCACTACTACGTCACCATCTTCATGTAAATCTGCCCGCACCCCTCACATGTCAACTATGTAAATAAAATACCTTATACACTTCAATTGGTTCAGCTTTGTCTTTAGTTCAATATTTACAGTGTTCAAAATGTCCATAATGTATCCAAAAGATGTACAGTATGTAGGCATGGATAATTTCAAGGCACCTAGGGCAACAGAACAACAGTCACTGGTGTGAGTGTCTCATCACAGACAGTACACTACACCAACCATCTACATGAGTCAACAGGCAGACAACACAATGTGCAACAAGTGTCAACAAACTGAGTCCCGTATATGTTTACAGATGACATGTCACTGCCACATTTCCACACACAGGTGACTTTACATGTGCCTGTCTGTACCATCCGCACACAGCCCTTCGTGACCACAGAAATCACACCATACATAGTACAAGTTGTACCTCGTCACCCAACTTCAAGTGAAGTAGTGGGTGATGAGCTGTTGACGGATGTCAACTCCTTCCTCCTCTCCACTGTCCTCATTAGTGGACTCAGGTCCTTGGGCAGGTGGGGGCCTTGGGTCCTCATCATCATCCAGGAGCAGGGGAATCCCCTTGAGAATGACCATGTTGTGGAGCATACAGCATGCCACAACGATCTTACAGACCTTCCCAGGCGAGTATGACAGTGCACCTCCGTTCCTGTCAAGGCAACGCAATCTTGACTTGAGCAGGCCAAAAGTCTGCTCCATGACATGACGGGTCCTGCCATGGGCCTCATTGTACCTGATATCAGCCGGGGTCCTGGGATTACGTCGTGGACTCAGCAGTCATGGACGGCTGGGATATGCAGAGTCGTCTAGGTGTGGTAAATAAATAATTAATTACCGGTACTATTTTTCTATGCATTAACTGAAACAGATAGCTCAATAAATAAGAGGCAGAATCCGTGGTATCTGAGTCAAAATGGGCTTTAATCGGATGGCTCGAGCCTGCAAAGGATCAGGATGGGAAATGACAGTCGCGCGCCCATCATAGTAACATCATACAGTATATATAGTAAAACAGTATAATTGCATTGCATACAGTAGGCGTAACAAGTGACAAACGGAAGATAAGAACATATGGGCGTGCAAAGAAGGCGTGCACAGGGCGTGCACAAAGACATGTGATGTAAACGTCACAGAAGTGTCATAAATGGGTGGATACATGGAGGGGGCTACCTGGGCAGCTGGAACCTTTAACCTACTGGTGCGCGAAAACGGGCCATGACGTGTAACTGGGGAGAGCTGGGGCTCTGACTTCTGGCACTAGAAGAGGAGACTAAAGTCTGGGATGTCAGGACGACATGTACCTATAGTATATCTGATATCTTGTGTTTGGAGTACATGTTGATAGAATCTAAATGTCATCAGGGCAAAGGCTACTTGACACTAAGGCTGGTGCATGCATATATTCTACATGTATTGCGTGTGCTATGAATCTTCTATGGATACTAATTCAGTAATTCTCTTGCATGGAGACAGGAAGACTAGACTATAGCTGAAGATGTTTATACGGTTCGTTAGCTTAGGAATGTGAAGCCGGGGAGCTGAACTGATAACTAGAGGCATAACATATTCTTGGCAGACAGGCAGGCAGGCCAGGCCGGGCACCTCGCTGCTTGGCAGAGAGTAAGTGAAGGGTCAGGGATGCGGGAGGGGCTGCATCGCTCCTCGGAGTGGTTTCAGGAGACTGGAGCTCGAATCTGGTGTCCGGGCCCTATGAGGCCTAGAAACTGGGACAACTCGATGAATTAACGTGCACAATGTAAAACGTTGACACCCCTCAGGTAGGCCCAAGGTACCCCCATGGGAAAGGGCAGTGTATGTGAAAGGTAGGACAGGTACTGGTGTGTGTGATGTATCCTGATAATGAAATACTGCCAATTTCGTTTTCATTATTGAAAGGCTACCTGTCCCATAGGCTTTGTAACATTTTACAATCCTAACTTTCCTTGATGGAGAAATGGAGTTTAGGCTTCCTGAACTCAGAATTAAAAAATACATCTTTTAGTGAAGATGATTTTCATGTTATGTGTTGTTTCTTGCTTAACCATCCTTTGTGCCTCTGCCATTTGTGTATTCACCGTCTGGGTCCAGAGTGACAGGAGCTTGGAATGTGCATTCACACTAGACAGACACAAGTGGGGTTGAGATGTGTCCTGCCATTCCTGGGTGACTCATAGCCAGGCTGAATAGACCTGGCTGCATTTAGAGTAGTGTAATGAATTGTCACTTGCACCTGAATGGACTGTGGCTGCCTTCCCCAAAGCTGGCTTCCGCTCCTGGAGTAGACCTGACCTGAACCAGGCAGAATTGGTTTATGTATGCCAGTGGAACTTTGTTTGTACCAACTTCAAAGGGAAATAGAGTATAAATACTGGGGCCCTGGCCCCAGATTTTTAGAACTCTTTTGGATCAAGAAACTAGCCAAGAAGTAGAGCTGGAAAAGCTGTAAGGAGAGACTACCACTTTGCTGTGTTGGCCTGCAGTAGGGATGTCTGCCTTGAGCAGTGAATGGACTGGACTTTCTGCATCCTATTTGCCTGAGTTTCTCCAAGGGCTTGAGGTAGAGCTTGCCCCCTGTTCAAAAGAGTTCAGGAATAGCAAAGGCTTCAGCTTCATCTGCTACCAGCACTGGTTACTGTGTGTTTTGTGCTGCAACTGAAGAAAAAGCAGACTAATGCCGTCAAGGATTCCGCTGGGACTGTGTAACCTGAATGCACAGCAGAGGGCACCGCCGCATCTCTCACAGCAATCCTGGTCTCACCGACGATGATGTCTGACGCTGCCACTGAGCGGCTGCTTGCACCGTGCTATGTGAGCATTGCATTCTGCACTGCCTTGCTTTACAATCCACCGATAAACCCGATGAAGATGCTCCACACCTACATTGACACCGCTGCTTGCACCGTTGTTTGGGGCACCGCTAAAGGTTACATAATGCACAGCCCCATCCACCGCACAGCCTTGGCCCACTGATGGCAGCATCAATGACTCCTGTTTGTCTGCTGATGACAGCACTACAACAATGATGCAGCTGCTGCCTGCACCATGACCTGCCATCACCCCAATGAGCACCACCTGGTCTCACCAATGCCGCTTGACGCAATCACCGAGCTGCTTCTTGCACAGCGACCTGAGGGCCCGCTCGTCAAACCACTGCACTTTGCACTGCAGCCTCAATGCCCATTTGCTCTCCTGCCTTCAACCGCACAGAGTTTGATCTGAAACAAATGTGACTTCAAGGGACCGACGACTCCTGACCCAACCTCTGGAACGGACTTCTGCACTGACCTCCGGAACCAATGCCTGCTGATGCTGGCACTTAGAAGCTCATAGCGAGGTCCAATAATGCCCTGAATTTCTAAAGTTAATGTTTGTAGGTCTTCCCAACACCATCCCAGTCCTCGCACCCGCCTCCTTACTGCTGGTTCTGCCCCCCTCCCCTACTTAATGGTGCCCACTGAACAGTCACGCCACCTAAGTGCCAAAAACGCGCCTAAGGCAAGCCTGTCTGTGCCCGCCCACCACCCAACCGCAACCAGCGCAAGGAACCCTGGTTCTTTGAGGCCCCATCGCTACGACTCAACCACCCTCCACGCTCTCAATACCAGAAGACACGCTGACTGCGCTAGATCCTCTCTGAACACCACCCAGGAACAGTTCTCGTGCAGACCTGGCCGCAGATCCTTCACCATCAATATAGCTCCCACCACCATCGAACCGCTTGATGCACACACCACCAGAACCCTGACCTGCATCTTCTTCAATGTGAACCAACACGGCGTACAAATCTGGGACCTGATAGACACCCTCTCGCCCTATGTCGCTTTCTTCACGGAAACCTGGCTACAAAATCCAGAGAAAGGACCGGACCCACTGCCCAGGAGGAGGACTCGCCATAGCACACAGGTTCCCCCTCTGACTCTCCACATCCAGCACAAGTGACCCCCACTCCAGCACTGAGCACCTCCACTTCCAGATTCAGACCATCCCCAGGACCACACTACGCGGCACCCTCATCTACAGACCGCCAGGACCTAGCAACCAGCCCGCCACTACCATCGCTGAGCTTGCCGCACCCCTTACCATCACCTCCACTGACTACATTCTACTTGGGGGACCTGAACTTCTACCTCGACCCCGACACCACCACTCTCTTTGACAACCTCACCAATCTAGGACTGAAGCAGCTGGTCAACATGCCCAACCAGAGAGCTGGACACACCCTCGACCCCATATTCACGGAAGGGACAAACATCTGCTTCAGCCACACCACCAACCCCCTCTGGATGGACCACCACTGCGTCCATTTCAACTTCAACACCACCACCGCACCCAAGCCTGCCCTGCGTCCTCCACGACGCAACTGGAACAAGATCACAGAGGAACACCTCAACACCACCCTCCTCCAAAACCCCCCAGCTCCACGACAGACATCAAATCCACAGACATTGAATATCAGCACTGGATCTCCTGCTGCGCCGACAAACTCGCTCCCCTTCGCCACCCCACCAAACAACACCCTCCGAATGCTGCCTGGTTCACCACTGAACTTCAAGAAGCCAGACGCTCTTGCAGACGCCTAGAGAAATCCTGGCGAAATCAGAAATCCACAGAATCATACAACATTTCCAAGAGTGCCCTGAAGGAATACCACCAGCTCATAAGAAAAACCAAATGGAACTTCATAAGAGACAAAGTCCAGAAAAATGCGACAAATGCCAAGGAATTGTTCAACGTCATACAGCAGTTTGCAAAACATACTAGCAAAGCCACGGAGCATGGCACCCTGGATGAAAGACAGCTGTTTGAAGCTCAACTCAGAGAAGACCATGGTCCTCATCCTTGGACCCTGCAACTCCGCCTGGCACAACTCCTGGTGGCCCACCACCCTCAGGAATCCACCCATCCCGACAGACCACGCACAAATCCTTGGCATCATCCTCGACTCCTCCCTCTCAATGACCCGCCAGATCAACGCCGTTGCCTCCACCAGCTTCAACTGCCTGCGCATCCTTCGCAAGACCTTCAAATTAATCCCCCCGATTGCAGAAAGCCTGTCACCCATGCGGTCATAGTCAGGAGACTAGACTACGGAAACACCCTATATGCCTGAATCAACAGCACTCTTCTGCACCGAGTCCAGACTATCCAGAACACGGTGGCTAGACTTGTCCTTGGAGCACTGTGTCACAAACACATGACACAACACCTACAAGACCTCCACTGGTTACCCGTCGACAAGAGGGTCACCTTTAAACTTCTCACACATGCCTATAAATCCCTCAACAACATCGGACTCAAATACCTCAATGAAAGAGTATCCTCCACATACCCAAGAGAAACCTCTGCTCCACCGACCTCACCCTGGCTGAGGTCCCCCGCATCCACAGAAACAGAACTGGCAGGAGACCCTTCTCCTACATCGCAGCAAAAACTGGAACAAGCTCCCTGTGAACATCGGAAGCTCCCCGACCCTGCACACGTTCAGGAAGGACCTCACGACCTGGCTCTGTAAATGATCCGGAGCTGCTTCCCCCCAGCACCTTGAGACCCTCACAGGTGAGTAGCGCTCTTTATGAACCACTGATTGATTGATTGATAGCTTCCCCTGACACCACAGTCAGCCAGAACTGATCGATTTACCAATATGGAGCTACCAAATTCAAGGTAGGAATTGTTTTTAAAGTCCAATTTTGCTTTATGAGTATTTTGAATAACTGTATGTTGGAATCTTATCACTTGGCCATCTGCTTCCTGAGGGCTAGCATGTAGCTTATTACATCATGGGGGGGGGGGGGTTCTTGGGAGTTTGCTCTCACCCAAACTTGACCAGACTGAGCGGTCCTCTAACAGGGTTGCCATACAGAAATCTAAAGGGGTTGAATCCAGTCCTCTTCTGTGGCACCTCCTTGTCGGCAAAGAGCAGGCATGATAAGAAAATACTCCACTCCGTCTGATGGGCTCAGGCAGGCCAATAATTTGACTTTTAGTGTATTGCTAAATCTTCTAGAAAGCCTATTTGTTTGTGAATGGTAGGATGTGGACAACTTGTAATTTACAGAGCAGTGGTTCTTCGGGATATCTGCTACTACAAGCTGGTGGAACCTATTTGAAATCACCTGCTTTGAGCACACCAGATAACACCTTGTAGTCATCATACTGCTGTCCGTGATCCTTACACACTCCACCCACTGCCCATTCATGGTGACACACTGTCTGTACTTGGAAGTACTGGAAGGCATGTGATCTTTAGGGGCCATCTCCTTGCCACTCAGGGACACAAGAGTAACCTCACTGACCTACCCCACACTAACTTGGGCCATCTCCTCTGCAAGCTCTATGCTAGCCAACCGCATGGTCTGTTCACCACTGGGGGCTTTACCTGCTTGGGACAATGAGGGTCACGCTTGGTGTCCCCATGCTGATGCAAAGCACCTAGGGACAAACTTGCCAGTGTTCTTATCTAAGAAGTCATTTTCCTAGTGGCTGTATTGGGACCCTCTCCCCTGAAAACTGTTTTAGGGGCCTTAAGTGAATTTGTTCTTGTTTTTATGCTCCCCCTATTTCTTCTTTGGTGCTGACCCAAAGGTCTACCACCTCAGCAAGCTACCTCTGTTCATTCATTTTGCTATCTGTCAGGTGTTGGTTCAGCTCTGTAAAACAGGTATTCAGCATGTTCTCTATCTGAATTAGGTTATACAGCCCAATAAAATCATGCACGTTGATGCCCCTTACCCAGCCCTCAGTGCCTTTCTGGGATAGTTTAAGAAGTCTACCAAAGGCTGTTTGGGGGGTTATGGCTATCCCTGAACATATGATAGTATTTTACAGGGGTCAGCCCAAATTTAGAAAGAGGAATGTACTTCATGGGGGCATAGTTGGTCTGATCCACTACCTTTAGGGTAAGGTATGAGTCCCTCCCCTCTGTAGCCATATACCTCCACAAGCCACCACCCCAGTAGTCTTCTGGGACCTTGTGTACTCTCAGAGCTACCTCACAATTTACGAACCATTAATAAATATCACCTCCACTATAAAGCTGGGCATCAAGTCCTAAGTTTTGTGGACCCTCATCTCTCCATTCGGCAATGCTGGTATGCTGTGTCAAATGTTGCTGAACTCCACTTGCTTTACTCTTATGTCCAGGCCCTAGAGATTGAGCTCATGAGCCACCCTCCTCTGCTCCATGGCCAGCCTCTCCTTCTCCAAAGCTCTCCCAGCATCAGTCTCAGGTTTCTCCTTCTTTCGTTTTATCTTGGCCAGTTCAGGCTTGAACTTCATCTCTTCTCTCCTGACCTACACCTCCTCTGAGCACAGGCGCCTGGCAGACACAGAATACTGTTCTTCTTCTTCCCCATTATGCATGTTATCATAAATCATGTTTATGAATTGTGGAAATGAAACTAAAAGTGAAATGCTAGAGTACTGAACCTATGTTATTTTGTATGATTCACAGAATTAATGAAGTCCCCTGATGAAGGGCATTAGCCCGAAATGCATTGGGCATAATTACCTTGATTTTTTGCGATGAACGTTATGCTGTAATAACGAATACCAAAAGAATATGAAACAATGAAAATGAAATAAAACTAAACAAGCATTGTACATATGTTTGAAGAACTTTATTGAATGAAAGAGGTGAACATTTAGTTCAGAGTGCATCGAAGGGACGTCATTCTTGAGGGAATTGCCGCTTTTCGCATGTAAACATGCCCAGAGCACAGTGGGCCGTACTTAGATAGCACCACCCACATTGAATACCAACTATGACATCAAACAACTAGGAGTGCGATTACGACTCAATCAACAAATTATCCTTCTGCTTATCATCATTATTCCCTCCTGAGGCAGACAGCCACCTCTGCATCTCCTCAACGGCTCTGAGGGCTACCTGGAGATCCGGTTTGGCAGCCCTCCTGTCTGCTTTCAGCTTGCTTTATTTGCGGAGTTTCCTCAGTGCAGGCCTGGTGTAGTCATCAAAGTTGCACAGCTCCATCCCCATAGTGAGTAAACAAAAGGTAGAGCTACTTAAATTTAGAAAACATCCAATAGAAAACTAAGGTTTTTTTTTTTTAAAGTCACTGTAATCTTAATTTATTTGACTGGAATTTTTGTGTAACACAAATCACTGTATGGTACTGCACAAATACAAGTCTTGTTCCACACCATAGAATGGCAATGTGAAAAATTGGGTTGCTGGTTGACTACAATGTGAGTCCTGGTCAAAAAACAGCCACAATCCCTTGCAGGGTGAACCAAAATAAAATGGCAATAAATTAACCTGTGCTTAACCATAACATAGCATGTGTATTTGTAAAACACACTTTCACCCAAAGGTATCTTGGTGCTGAATACCAAATGTGTATTGTTACCCAACACAATGGTACTAATTTTATCGACCGCAGCGGGAAACAACCTTTACAACACAACTTTTACATCACACTACCATTACAACACAGTCATTACATCGCAACATCCTTTACATTGCATGCCATTACAACACAACCATTACAACGCATGTCACTACAATGCAGGCATTACATCACAAGTCATTACAATGCATACCATTACAACGCATAGTATCCTTACACTATCCAACACTTACCCTACTATTGCAATCACTGGAGTTAGAATAGTAATCTTTAACCTTACACTATACAAAACTTACCCTACTGTTGCACTCACTGGTATTATGCAATTTAATGGAATGAGTTGTAAAGGTAGTTTCTAAAAATGCGATGTAATGGCATGCGATGTAAAATAATGTGTTGTAAAGGATGTTGCGATGTCAAAACTGCGTTGTGAAGACATGTGTTGTAAATGTATGCGTTGTAACGTCATACATCCACCGGTGTCTTAATGGGCTAATGCGTCCACTGTAGGGGACTGTGTTTGACCTCATGGTCACAGGTTCAAATCACTCAGCATTTCATCCTTCTGAGGTCGATATACTTTGGGTAACAATAAACATCTGTTATTCAGCACCAAGATACCTTTCTGGGGGAACATGCACTTTACAAATGTACATGTTATGTTAGAAGGATCAAAGGTTGAGCGGACCCACAGGGGTTGGAACCTGTGCCCATGAGGTAGAACACAGGTCCCTACAGTGGACGCAATAATCCACTAGGCCACCAGACCCTCGGTAGCATGGCACAAATAGCAGTCAAGCTGAACTGAGCGGCAATGTATAAAGTATTTATGCAGCACACAAATAGTAATAAAGTGGAAACACAACACAAGAAAAATACCAAACCAATTTGGAAAATAGAGTACATGTTAATATATTATTTGATGCCAAAATGACAAGAATCCAATCAGCAGAACCAGAGTTATGTTTTTTCACCTTTTTAGTAAAAATTAGTGCCGAAAAGATCAAAGTCCCAACTGCGGACATCTAGTTGCACATGACTGGGCCAAAACCGAAAAATATGGCCAACCTCAATGGAGGTTGTGGCAGACAAAAGAAGTGGATTAGGCCCAATCAAGACTTAGCTTCAGACTTAGAAGAATTTCTGAGAAAAATGTGAGAAAGTAAAGTTCTGCCAGGCAAGGTTGCAGAAGGTGTCAGAGGAAGGAATGGTATTGTCCAAGAAGACTTCTAGATTCAGACTTAGGGCCATATTTATGACTCCAGTTGCGTCAGGCTGCACCACTAAATGTGGTATATGTTCGACGTAACTCAAAATTTAGATTTATGAAGTTCCTGAGTGGCTTCATAAATTTCAAGTAAACTAATGCAGTACAAATCACTGCATTGCCTTACTATGCACTAGGGTGGAGTTCCATGGGCAGTGTGTGGGTGTCTTGCGATTTTTTCTGTGCAGGAAGGCAATCCTGTGCTTTCCTGGGTACAAGTAGGGGTGGGCGGTAAAATCCGGTCTGCCTCAGAGTTCACAGAGTTTTTCCACTCTTTGCTCAGGGCCCGATTCAAAGAATGAACTTAAGACTAAATCCTAAACTTACTACTATTTGGTATTCACAGAATACCCTTACTACTTTCAGAATTTACAGAGTGAACTTACTACTTTCGGGATTCACAGAATGAACTTACTACTTTCGGTATTCACAGAATAGAGCTCCGCCTCCGGACCGAAAGCTCTGCCTCCGGGCCGCAAGCTCCACTCCCAAGCCGGAAGTAAAGTTAGTAGTCTTAAATCTATTCTGTGAATACCGAAAGTAGTAATTTCATTCTGTGAATCCCGAAAGTAGTAAGTTCACTCTGTGAATCCCGAAAGTAGTAAGTGAATTCTGTGAATACCAAATAGTAGTAAGTTTAGGATTTAGTCTTAAGTTCATTCTGTGAATCGGGCCCTCAGTCCCTTTACTCCTAGAACAAAGGACTCAAGAAGCACAAAGGGGCCAAAATAGTAGAGCAAAATGCGCTGGCCTTCTCGCCAATTGACTGAACCTTTATAGGGTGGAGGAAGACCCGTGGAGCCACGTAGAAGGGCAGCAGGCAGGTAATGCGGGTGATGCTGCCACCTGAAAGCTGATTGCCATTGATGTCTGTCCTCACTATGCATGAGGCGCAATGCTGAGTGTGGCCTTTGAAAATGAAGCACACTGGTTGCTTTAACCCCTGTTTATACATTCATACATTCAAGCTCTCCTTCCCCACTGAACACCAGGCAGGCAGACACCAGCCAGCATGTACCCTATGCAGATTAGAAGTAGCTACAGCATTCCCAGACCTGGGGACCCCATTGCTCTTGCAGGTCTTCCACACAATGGATTTTACAAAAATAAACTAGAAATGTATGTGATATTAATAGGAAAATTATGTGCGGTCCTTTTGGAAAACTATAGCTCTTGTATGATCTGTTTATAAATTGACAATATGATGCAGAAGTATGAGCAAATTAAACCAAACGTAATTTATTAGATTGCTACTGTGGTAAATAAATAATTCATTACCGGTACTATTTTTGAATACAGTGAATAAAACAGATAGCTCAATAAATAAGAGACAGGATTCGAGGTATCTTGAGTCTGACAGGCTTTAATCAGGCATAAGGGAAGGGACAGGAACAGGGTAGCCTGCACGGAAATAGAATGAAGGCAGCTGCCGGGGAAGGGGAATGGCATGGGCAGAATGGGGAATGGGGTAACTTTCAGTAACAGTACATAGTATATATACTAAAACAATTACATTACATTCAATACAGTAGGCGTAGCAGTAGGCGTAATTCGTAGCAGTCGCGAAAGATAAGGACAAAATGGGTGTAACAAGAAGGCGTGTACAGGGCGTATACATAGACATGTGATGTAGACGTCATGGAAGTGTCACAAATGGGGCGGAAACATGGAGGGGGCTACCTGAGCAGCTGGGACCTCTAACCTAGTGGTGCGCGCAAACGGGCAATGACGTGTTACCAGGAGGAACTGGGGGCTATGACTTCTGCGCTGGAAGAGGAGACTAAAGTCTGCAGTGTCAGAACGACTTGTACCTATATCATATCGGGTATCTGGTGTTTGGAGTACATGTTGATAGAATCCAAAAGTTATCAGGGCAAAGGCTACTCGACACTAAGACTAGTGCGTGCATAATTCTACATGTATTGCGTGTGCTAGGAATATTCTATGAATATTAATACAGTATTTCTCTTACATGGAGACAGAAAGGCTAGACCATGGCTGAAACTATTGATGCGATTCAGTAGCTTAGGAATGTAGAAAAGGAGGGCTGGACTGATAACTAGAAGCATAACATACTCTTGGCAGACTGGGAGGCAGAGCCAGGCCGGGCCGGGCACTGCGAGGCAGGAAGTAAGTGAAGGGTCAGGGATGCAGGTGGGGGCTGTATCGCTCCTCGGAGAGGGTTCAGGAGACAGGAGCTGAATCTGGTGTCTGGGCCCCTTTTGAGGCCTAGAAACGGGGACAATTCAATGACTTAACGTGCACACTGTCTAAGGTGGCAACTTAGGCCTAATACTCGTTGCTTTCACGAGGACTGGATAACTGGCATACTAACGTTGGACACAACTATAATTGCGTCTTTATTCGGTCAAGGGGGAACATATGCATATCGATCATGCACATATAACATATAATGGGGAACACGTAGGGACACATGACAAGGCAAAATTCGATTTTCCTCATTCCCTCCTTGTTCCCTACGTTTCCTTCAGGAAACATCAATATTCATGATACCATCTATCTGTTCATATAGCATCATTTGCTCGTCTCTTATCTTCTTGGAATGGGACTTGGGACTTGGAATACAAGAGGTAGCGCACAAGCCGCAAATCGCAGGGCCACATTGTAAACAGAGACAGCAACTGAATATGATCATTACTACTATTCCTAGGAATGACAATACTTTCCATCCCCAGGCAGATATTATACTCCAGAGCCAACCGGACCATGTCCAGGTGCCTGGATTCTGGTGCAGCTGATGGGCTATCTTATGAAGTCTTGTTATAGCTGAATAAACAGACGGTGCGTTATTAGGAATGAAAATGCAACAACTAGATCCGATGACTCTACAAGCTCCGCCCCTATCGGCCAATATGACGTCAAGAACGAGGCGGTTTTGAAGAACGACAAATCTCATAGCAGATTGTTCTTCTGTTAAGTTACCTAGAGCGGAAGTAGTCTCATTCACTACTGCTACAAGGGTTCTGGTTAACCTACGTATTAGCTTACTATTCTGGACGGGACCTATGAAGAAAAAGAAACCTTTATTGAAGTCTGTATACTGTTCTAATGCAGTTTCAGTTTGATCGACAATTGGGGACTCGATCTCCCTTCTATGTCTGACGTGTACTAGATGTGTATTTCTGTGATAATCGGATGGGGCTAGGAAAACTGGTGGCAGTAGGAATGCAATGTAACATGTTCCATCCCAATCGAGGGGCAGACGTACATATGCGGTCTGACCACACACAAAATACGAATGACGTGAGGCTTTGAAATTAGATTTCCCACTGTCACTATACTCGATCACAGTATTACAATCACTATGTCCTAGATGTACTGAACCATTCTTTCTGACACATAATTCGCCTTTCACTGGTAGGACTGTAATAGCGGGCAAGTCTGGAGTAGTCTCGGACTGAACATTCAAAACCATGAAATTCGAGGAGAAATTACCTAGATCATACACTTCATTTTCTAGATCTAACCCTGTTCTATGGGAAAGACCTTCCTTGTCTGGGAAACATGTTCTATTCAAAAGGGACTTATCGTCTGAGGATGATGTTATCGTAAACCATGCTCCACACGAACCATTGTGTGAAAACGGATAGGGAAAGAGTGGCAGAACTCCCTTCGGTGTCTGGAAAGGGGGGAGTCGACCACACACCCAACAATTAGTGGCATTGCTAGTCTGGTGTGAATAGTGTAACATTCGGATAAAAGTATTGTTGCGCATAGCAAGTCGATAGGATAACTCGTGTGGAGGTAGTTCACTAAAAGTGTGCTCTACTGTATCATTAGAGGAAAGATGTACATGTGAATCAAGAGGAGGAAAAAATACATGTAAAACATAACTTATGCATGTAATCGTAAGACTCAGAAATAACATAAACAATAAAGTAACCACGCATCTGCTCCGCAGATTTTTACAATAACGTATTTTCTTGGAGTTTCGTCTAACTCTCTCACTATGGGGGTCTATCTCATACATGTCAGGAACCTGTCTAACCGCTTCACCCGAGAGGGACTTAAACAATTAAACTGTCTGACTTGCTAGACCTGAGCTTGAGTTTATACTCCTGCTGCGGAGTTTTCTCTAACAAGGGAAGTTTAGAGTCAGTATCGGGGCAGTCCTTGAGAAAAGTCTTTGGACGGAGTCCATGAAAACGCTTGATGTGGCTGGAGTGTAGCCAGCCTTTTCTTCCTTCTAGCTTTACGGCGGTCCTTGTGGTCATCAGAACAAGTTTTGGCTTTTTCCAGCGGGGCTCCAGCGGACTTGAACGATCGAAATTCCTCACAAGTACTAGGTCGCCTGGAATGACCTCGTGCGGTTTCACTTGGGTATTGTCTGGAAAGGCAGCCGCGACCTGTGAACGACAAGAGAGTAGTGCACACATCAAGGAAGCTAGGTAATCTGTCAGCATATTACTGTCAACATCGGTAATTTTACGTGGCATCGGTGTACCCCACATGTTCGGGGGACGACCGAATACAACCTCGAAAGGTGACAGACCAGAACGGGAGTGAGCGACCATTCTCATGTAAAAAAGGGCGACTGGCAGGGCTACCATCCAATCTACGCCTTTCTCGGCACAAACTTTTGCAATGCGGATTTTCAGAGTCTGATTGTGTCTCTCGACGAGGCCAGCTGCCTCGGGGTGTCGTACGCAATGGAACTTCCACTGGTACCCTAACAGAAGAGATACTTGTTTCATGAGTTCGGATGAGAATGGCTGGCCGTTGTCTGAATACACGACCCTGGGCAAACCATAACGGGGGAAAAACTCACGAACCAACTGCCTGGCAGTGGTCGCGGCAGTGTAATCTGGAACTGGATATGCTTCTGTCCATCTGGACAAAGCGCATACAACTACGAGGACATACTTGAAACCTCGACATCGATCCATCTGAATATAATCCATCTGGAGGACTTCAAAAGGGTGGTCAGGAGGATGGAATCCACCTTGTTCCACCGGAACACCTTTACCTGGATTGAACTGACAACATATCATGCAGGTACGTACTTTCTGCTTGGCTGCTGCTCGTAAATGCTTGTTAAACCAAAGGTTTTGGATGCTGTCTAACATGGCTTTCTCTCCTAAATGTGCTGGACTATGTGCGGTGTTAATAATGACTTGAACCATAGAGTCGGGGAGAAACCATGTGGCTTTTCCCTTCGTCAACCATCCCTGATCTGTCTGGACCCCTCCTTGTTCAGACCATTTCTTGATTTCGTCTGGGGTAGCATGTGTCTGTATGTCTAGTACATCTCGTGTAGGGTCCTTAACTGTCATACAAGTAGTCTGATCTGGAATATCTATCTTGATCGTGTTAACTGGAACGTCTGGAGTCTGGGCTGTAAGCTTGGCTGTTCGATCTGCTAGATCGTTACCTTGGGAAATGGTGTCAGTGGCTTTCGTATGTGCTTTGCACTTCATAATGGCAATGGCTTTCGGTAAATGTATTGCTTCTAACAGAGCTTGAATGAGGGGGCCATGCTGAATCTTGGCTCCATGAGAGGTCATAAAGCCCCTTTCTTGCCAGAGTACTCCAAAGTCGTGTATGACTCCGAATGCATAACGTGAATCTGTGTATATGTTTACTTTCAGGTTCTTGGCTCGTATGCAGGCTTGGGTCAGAGCGATGAGCTCTGCTGCTTGAGCAGACAGGGTGTCAATACGATGTGTTTCTATAATTTCAGTTTCAGAAGTCACTGCATATGCGGCTACTAGTTCTCCTGTACTTGTTCTCATACATGAACCATCCACGTAAAGTGTCAGGTCGGGATCAGGTAATGCAATGTCCGTCAAGTCTTGTCTTGGCTTTGTCATGATGTCAATAACTTCCACGCAGTCATGTGTGGCAGGATCTGACGTAATCGAGGGTAACAGTGTAGCTGGATTTAAAACGTTGCAGCGTCTGATTTCTATGAGTGGCTGAAACAGTGTCAGTTCATATCCTGTTAAACGTGCAATTGTCAAATGCTGAGTCTGTGTTCGGTTTAAAAGAACTTCCACGGAATGTGGAACTTGTACTGTCAGGGAGTGTCCTAACACTATGGAATCACTTTGTCTGATAGCTAGAGCTGCGGCTGCAACTGACTTGAGGCACGCAGTCAGAGCCTGGGCTACTGGATCTAATGTGCTAGAGAAATAAGCACAAGGCTTGTGTTGTCCTGCTTGATCTTGCGTGAGAACAGATAATGCTGTACCATCACGTTCAGTAACAAAAAGTGTAAAAGGCTTACTGTAGTTTGGTGTCGCTAAAACAGGTGCATTACATAAAGCTTTCTTTAACTCATTAAAAACAAGTGTATGTTCCTGGGTCCAAGGGAGGACAGTCGATGTCGCTGCCTCCTGTGTCGTTAACTGTATCAGTGGTTTGGCTAGATATGCATACTGAGGAATCCATTGTCTGCAGTAAGAAGTGAGGCAGATAAAAGCTCGTACCTCCTTCTGTGTCTTGGGCTGTGGAAGATGTGCTATTAACTGGATACGGTCAGGTGTCAACTGTCTACCCCTCTTGGACAGCAAGTGTCCAAGGTATACCACTTGCTGGACACAGAATTGCAGTTTGGAAGGGGACACCTTGTGCCCCATTTCGGCTAGAAAATACAATACTGTCAGTGACGCACGTTCGCAGTCACGTTCTGTACGGGCTGTGATCAATAGATCATCGACATACTGGAGCAGGGCAGTGTCAGTTGGCATGTGAATACTGTCTAGTTGTCTTTTAAGTGCTTGACTGTAAATACTAGGACTTTCTGTGAAACCTTGAGGAGCTCGTGTGAATTTATAGCTTCTTCCATTTAAACAGAATCTGAAAAGAAACTGGCTGTCTGGATGAATGGGGACACTAAAGAATGCATTCTTGAGATCAATAACAGTAAAGAACGTAGCTTCAGAATCAATGGCAGTTAATAGGGAAGAGATATCTGGAACCACTGGGTACTGCGGTATGATACATTTATTAAGTTCTCGAAGGTCAATCACTAATCGATAAACTGGGGGTGCATTTGGATCAGTACGTTTAAGAATCGGAATGATAGGAGAATTACATACATTGGAGTCAGTTTCTACAACCACTCCTTGAGCGATGAGCTCGTCAATAATTTTCGATAAGTCTGCTACAGCCTCAGGTGGCAATTTGTACTGTCGGATTCGTGGTAATACAACACCTTGTTTCAGAGTGACACGATATGGTGTAATGTGCATACAACCTACATCAGTTGGACCTTGCGCCCATAAATGCTGTGGTACATTCAGTAATCTTGGATCAAAATCTCGTAACACATAATGACCTTTAAAATCACGTAAAAACAATCTCACTCCTTCCGGAGAGCAGCATATTACGGCACCTAACTCTTTCAATGTTTTAATACCAAGTAATTTTTCAGGACAGGATTTCGTAAGTAACAAGTCTGTAGTTCGGGACAATGGACCAACTTCTAGGGAAACTGGTTTCGATATTTCATTAACAATAGGCTTTCCTGAAAATCCCAGGGAAACATTTCTTGAGCCTGAGAGTGGAGCCCCTGGAACCTCGTCATGACTGATGGTAGTCCTACTTGCCCCTGTATCAATCAGAAACTTTCTGTCTTTCCCTAATACTCGACTGTGTACATAGGGACCCTCTTGATCTACAGGAATCTCGATGAGAGGCAAGCCAACCTCCCTCTCTAGGCTGTTTCATGAATACTGCTGATATTCTGGATAATCTGACTGTGCGTACTGGTACATCTGTTGTGTAACGTGTTGTGTGGCAGCTATAGGCTGCGGTACTGTAGTTGTCTGTTGTGCGTTCTGCGGTGGCTGGGAATTCTGCGGAACATGTTCTTGTCTAGGAGGACGTGGTCTCTCTTTCGTCTTACCTGTAGCTATGTTGTGTTTCAGAACTGCACATTTGTTTATATAATGACCTGGCTGTTTACAGTAGTTGCATGTCCCTTTAACAGGAGCTGCAGAATGACTAGTCTGATTCGGACCCCTCTTCTGACTATCTGGTGGAACAGACTGTGCAACTAGTACTTTCATTTTCGTGTCTTTCATACGTCTCCTTTCGTGTTCTTGCTCTTCCCTGATTCTATTCTGGTGATACTGTAACATCTGGAGCATTTGTGACAGGGTATTAGCTTGCCAAGTACTCTCGACCTTCAATACTCGATTTTTAACTTGCGGTAAAGAATTCTCAACTAGTTTGGTAACAAAAAGATGTGGATACGACTCACTACTTGTTTTCAGACCGCTATTTATAATGAAACATTTCTCAAATCTAGAATAAAAATCACTAGTGTCTTCGTCTTGTTTCTGTTTACAGGCTGAAATGGCATCCCAGTCTTCCTTTTTCGTGGCTAGCAATCTTGGCAAGACTTGTATTAACAGTTTGGGCAACTCTTTGGCTTTATCCCCAAGACCAGTACCTGGGACCCGTGCATTATCTTCGTTCTCTAACGCGGTCCAGTCAATCTTTTTCTCTCCCACCTCCCATTCTTTTTCTTTCAGTTTTTCATATATGCCCGCAGGCAACAGGACTTTTAACATTTTGATGATATCTGGATACGTGTATTCTCCCATACGGAGCATGTCCTTTAATTCTCGGTGGAACCCTGCTGGATCTTTATCGTGACAGGGTATTAACTTTTTCATTTCTAGTAGTTCTATTTTCGTTATAGGGGTGTAAACAAATACTCGTTCGAGATTACCCCCCGCTCCCTTAACTGGATGCACTTCTCGCAACGGATTCTGTCTGTCTATGTAGAACGGAGGTGAAACAGGAACAAAATGCGGAGTCAGGAACGTTCTGTATTTATGGCGCTGTTCTAAAATGACACTAATTAAATCGGTACCTAGACCTTTCCATCTGTTTAGGAGTAACTCGTTCAATACATTATATAAGGGACCTGGATCAGAATGCTGATCCTCATACAGTGTGATGAGGTGTTGGATCATATACATACCCGCCAGTCGCTGCTCGCCTGGGGGCAGTTTCAGAAACATTTGAGCCACTACTTCGTCTGAAAACGTGGCAGAATTACTAATCCATCGGACTGCTGAACGGGCTAGTTCTTGTTCATGGATGGTACTGAGCTCACTGTAACCTATTCGTAGTTTCAGAACTTTATCGGTGGCCTGGAATACTTGTTCAAGAGAACACTGTTCTGGTACGGGAGGAGGAAAAGCTTTCTTGCAATCTAGGCGTGTATGTCTATCAGAAGGTCTCGTTCTGCCTACATACGCTATTCTAGAGGGATTCTCGTTGTCTATCTCTTCGTCTGAAGAGTCATTCTCTTTCTCGGCTACTCTCTTTTCTTCCTCCTTTTGGTGCATACTTATAATTTCTTTACGAATCTTTTTGTACATGGTTTCTATACAATTTTATGTTCTGTGTTTTCCTTCTGCTATATTGTCACTCCATCTTGTCAGGACTTTCATATCTACTTTGTTTTTGTCAGGATAATCCTGTTCTCTTATTAAACAATTTATTAAAAATTGTAATATCATGCCTTGAATCTCGACTTTCCTGTGTACCATAGCTTCGTGAATACTTTCTGGATTCTCCCCTGTTTGGATAAAGTGATATATTCTGTCTAGATGTTGTTCCATATTTGATATGGTAACCAAGAAGCTTGCAACTCGTCGTAAACGTATGGAATATATTAACATGCTATCTTCGCCTGGTACTGGGTCATATCTGCAATCAGGTCCACACTCAGTAAGATACTTTTTGAGGGCTTCATACGTAGTCAGTTTTGGCGTACGCTGTAACGCTACATCTCTCAGTGTCCGTCGCCTTGTTTGAGGCGGGGTGATAGGAATACCTCCCCCTGCTCCTCCTGAACTGGAATCGTCAACTAATACTGAATGTGCGGCTGCTGGTAACGTGACTGGCAAAGTAGGAGTACGTAATGTGGGTTGATCCTGGGGAACTGGCAAATGAACAGGACCAACGACTGGAGGCACAGTAATTACATTAACAGGAGGTGGAAGTTGAACCGGTGTAGGATTCGTATTAGCATATTCTGGGACAGTGTCGTCCAAATAAGAAGAAAGGAAAATTTCGGCTGCAGTCGGTTTATGACGCAGCTTAGTCGGGACCAAGGGCGGCGGTAAATTACAGAGTGTTTCCGGGGTCGCTTTAGGCAAACCCTCGGCGAGAAGGGGATACATACCTTTAATAAGGGCATTTCTCTGTCTGTCTGACTGTTCTGCTCTAACTCGTTCACCTTCTTCTATTAATTCCCTTTCTTGGGCCTTTTCTGAGGATTCTCTACTTATTTCTGCTTTTCTGAATTCTTTCTCTGTTCTTTTATGGGATTCTTTACGCCATAACTCTATGGCATCTTTCTGAGACTGTCTGGCTTTCTTTTTCCATAATGCTTCTTCTACTCTCATGATGCACTCGGCATCCCATGTTCCTGAAACAGGCCATCTATATTTCTCTTCGAGATGTTTGGTATAGTCAACCCATAAATCTAGATACAGTATGGCATCTAAGCCATGCTTATGATACATGAAATGTCCAGGACTGTCCCTAGGAGGGACAGGAACTGATTCGTCGAGTAACCCTTTTCTGGTTTTTATCTGACGTAACTTCGAAAACAGAGGCATATTTGAACCGTACTTGAACTTGAACACAATACACAATGAACACAGTAATGAATAGCAAAACAATCATTCATACCACGACATCAAGAACACATTAATAACAGTTCGAACAGAATACTACCTGATACATTGAAAACATAATACTTGAACTTCTCGAGAACAGACTTACTAGAATTACTGGATGCACTGCTAAAACAGTACAGAACATACCGGTCTCCTAAAGAGACACGTCATACCGTATCCACCTAGGTGAACACGTCGGACCGGATCTGCGTACCCAAACCCGTCGGACCGGGCACAAATTAATGAACACCCGTCTAGATACCCCCAGTAACGGTACTCACCGGGAAGCAAAACTGAAGGCCTCGGACTGGACTGGACTGCTACGACGTCTAGTTACTGCTACGCACTACGCATGCGCTTCGGGCTTCGGGCTTCGGAAACAGGTGGGCCTCCGGATACCTCGGACCTTGCTCTCTCGGCTTGGGCTCTGGTCGGGACGAACCGCCTTCCTCACCGCCTCGTCTGGATGCCGGACCGCAGTTTCCGTCTCCTCCGTGGGCCTGAGGGAGACTTGAAGCAGAAATATCTGCACGTGCACTGTAGGGTTCCGTCACGGCTGTAGACGGGTCAGGGGGCCTGCGTTACATCGCCGGCGCGTGGGGAAGGGGCTAGTCCCTATTCGGCGCCATTTATGTGGTAAATAAATAATTAATTACCGGTACTATTTTTCTATGCATTAACTGAAACAGATAGCTCAATAAATAAGAGGCAGAATCCGTGGTATCTGAGTCAAAATGGGCTTTAATCGGATGGCTCGAGCCTGCAAAGGATCAGGATGGGAAATGACAGTCGCGCGCCCATCATAGTAACATCATACAGTATATATGGTAAAACAGTATAATTGCATTGCATACAGTAGGCGTAACAAGTGACAAACGGAAGATAAGAACATATGGGCGTGCAAAGAAGGCGTGCACAGGGCGTGCACAAAGACATGTGATGTAAACGTCACAGAAGTGTCATAAATGGGTGGATACATGGAGGGGGCTACCTGGGCAGCTGGAACCTTTAACCAACTGGTGCGCGAAAACGGGCCATGACGTGTAACTGGGGAGAGCTGGGGCTCTGACTTCTGGCACTAGAAGAGGAGACTAAAGTCTGGGATGTCAGGACGACATGTACCTATAGTATATCTGATATCTTGTGTTTGGAGTACATGTTGATAGAATCTAAATGTCATCAGGGCAAAGGCTACTTGACACTAAGGCTGGTGCATGCATATATTCTACATGTATTGCGTGTGCTATGAATCTTCTATGGATACTAATTCAGTAATTCTCTTGCATGGAGACAGGAAGACTAGACTATAGCTGAAGATGTTTATACGGTTCGTTAGCTTAGGAATGTGAAGCCGGGGAGCTGAACTGATAACTAGAGGCATAACATATTCTTGGCAGACAGGCAGGCAGGCCAGGCCGGGCACCGCGCTGCTTGGCAGAGAGTAAGTGAAGGGTCAGGGATGCGGGAGGGGCTGCATCGCTCCTCGGAGTGGTTTCAGGAGACTGGAGCTCGAATCTGGTGTCCGGGCCCTATGAGGCCTAGAAACGGGGACAACTCGATGAATTAACGTGCACAATGTAAAACGTTGGCAACATAGGCCTAATACTCGTTGCTTTCACGAGGACTGGATAACTGGCATACTAACGTTGGACACAACTATAATTGCGTCTTTATTCGGTCAAGGGGGAACATATGCATATCGATCATGCACAGATAACATATAATGGGGAACACGTAGGGACACATGACAAGGCAAAATTCGATTTTCCTCATAGGAATGACAAAAACACATTGCAATGTTGCACATGCAGAGGGCAGTAGGTCACACACACAGCACACCATATTACTAGGCATACTCACCCACAATCCAAGCACGCTAGGGACGCAGATTTTCCATCATCCGGGGCACAATGCTGTTCCTCAGGATGTACGAGTCAAGGGCCGGGCCAGCACACCACTTGCACATTGATCGAGTGATAATGTTTACGATTGCAAAAAATGTGCTCACTCACCTGTGGTGGCACCAGACCGACATGTGTGCAATCAATGGCACCAACAACATGCGGGATGTTCCCAAGTGGATAGAAGCCTCCCTTCACAACGGCCAATTCTGCTCCCCTGGGGATATGTATGTATCTGTCCTTATAGATCATCATGGCTGCAGAGAACATCCCTCAGCACCAGGCTATGGGTTGAAACGGATGTATGACGTTATAACGCATACTTTTACAACGCCTACCTTTACAACGCATTTTTTACACCGCAACATCCATTACAACGCACACCATTACAACGCATGCCATTACAACGAATTCTTTGAAACTACCTTTACAACGCATTCCACTACAACGCATACTACATTTACAACGCATACCAGTACAACGCATTACTTTACATTTCATGTAAGGTAACTGTTGGATAGTGTAGGGGTAAAAATTACTATTCTAACTCCAGGGGGTGCAACAGTAGGGTAAGTGTTGGATAGTGTAGGGGTAAAAATTACTATTCTAACTCCAGGGGGTGCAACAGTAGGGTAAGTGTTGGATAGTGTAAGGGTACTATGTGTTGTAATGCTATACGTTGTAATGGTATGTGTTGTAATGACTGCGTTGTAATGGCATGCGTTGTAGTGGTGTGCGTTGTAGTGTCTTGCGTTGTAATGACTGCGTTGTAAATGCATGCGTTGTAATGGATTTTGCATTGTAAAAGTTTCGTTGTTATGGTAGTGCATTGTAAAAGTTGCGTTGTAAAGGTTGTTCCCCGTTGAAACATCCCTGTAGCAGTGGCCACGGTCTCCTGGAAGGAACCAGTTGCAAAAAAATGGAGGGCTGCCATCACATTGTATGTTGGTGTGAAAGCTGTTGGGTAGTGGCGTCGAGGCTGCTGGTGGGGCTCCAACAGACCACAAAGGGTCTTCAGGGTGGGTCTGTTGAGGTGGAATTTGCGAATGATCGCAAAATCCTCCATGTCCTCCAGCATTGTCAAGTGACGTAGGAGATTAGGACTAATCCTAGTTGAGATGAAAATGGACACATGTCAATGTCAACCATCATGAGATGCCCGCAGCACTTCCCATTAAGGATGTCACGGAAAAACAAAGACTGCCCTGAGAAATGCGTGACACACCAGGTTACATGGGTGGACGTTTGAGCCACACAGAGGGCACCTCTCCATTTACCATACACATGTGCCTCAAACAACACATAGGTCAATGTGAATGCACACATACTAAACCCCACATTTCACATATGCAAGCTTTGCAGTGTACCATCCAGCCAATGTGTCTAAAATGAACATGACTGTCTCATACTCATTTTCTGTACCTGTCACACCTCACTGCATCATGTAAACTTGGCACACATCTACAACACAATGATCACAGTAGTCCGCGAACTGTCAATTGTGTGAATGAGTAGATGTAAAAGCACAAGTAAGTAACAACATCATACAGTGAAACAAGCCATGTCACGGTCATCACTGACCCACAACACATTGATTAGTGCACACATTGTTGAGTCCACTTCAACACTGTCACTCATCATCAACCATCAAATGCCTAACCATGGCACGTGCGGGAGCCTGTGGATTCAATAGAATAATGGGATTGTGTGGGCAATGATGTGCCCATCACCATGTTGCCACTGTGTACATGTTCAACTGTTCCTGATGGACATTGCCATTGCATGCCACCCTACTCGTGGTAGCTACCGCCTGGCCCCGGTGGTGTGTCACCAGCACCACCCCTTACACAACTGCGGTGGTCATTGGCATGGAAACACGGGAAGATGGCGGTGGGCATGCTCGTCCACCCTACTCGCGGGAGCTAACGCCTGGCCCTGGCGGTGTGTCACCAGCACCACCCCTTACACAACTGCGGTGGTCATTGGCATGGAGACATGGGAAGATGGTGGTGGGCATGCTCCGCCACCCTACTCGCGGTAGCTACCGCCTGGCCCCCGCGGTGCATCACCATCATGGAGCATTGCCTATAACCAATGGGAGCGATGATTACGGTGGCATGATGCAGTTTTGAAAATTACAGAAGGCGTGCTCTGCCACTGCGGAGCAGGTCATTAGATGATTTTGAACAATGCACCATCGCGGTAGCGCACCCTGGGCCCCTGCGGTGCATCACTGCCATGGAGGATTGCCTACTGCCAATGGGAACGATGATTGCAGTGGCAAGATGCAGCTTTGAAAATCACGGAAGGCGTGCTCCGCCACCGCAGAGACGGTCATTGGATGCTTTTGAACGATGCACCATCGCGGTAGCGCACCCCGGGCCCCTGAGAAGCATCACCGCCATGGAGCATTGCCTACAGCCAATCGGAGCGATGATTGTGCTGACATGATGCAGTTTTGAAAATCGTGGAAGGCATGCTCCACCACCGCGGAGGCGGTCATTGGATTCTTTTGAAAGAGGCAGACCTGGAAAACCAATTGTTACAGCTTGGCACCTAAGAAACGACCCCAGGGGGCTATAAATCTGTGGGAGTGAGCCTCACATTTCCACTGTTCACAGAGCCTGCACCCTGGGACCCTCTCCTGCTGCTGCCTACAGAGCCTGCTGCCTGGGACCCTCTCCTGCTGCTACCTACAGAGCCTGCTGCCTGGGACCCCTCGCCACCCATTTCCACCACAGGTGTTCCATGTCCACAGGATGGCAAGGACAGAGAAGGTCCGTACCAGTCCAATCACAAGCAAGGAGCTGGAGGGCCTTGTGGATGAGGTGCTCGCACAGTACCCAAGGCTGTATGGTGCTCCCATGTTATGGTAAGTCATTGTAAAGGGAGGTGTAGGGCAGGGGGGGCAGACATGTAGTTGTACTGCTGCAGTATATGCCTGAGGGTGTGGGGTTTGCCCTCATACACTTACAAACATGCTGTCTCCAGGGCTAAGGAGTGTGTGTGTGTCCCAATGTCATGGTTTTCCCTGCCTGCAGTTGTATGTATGAGTGGAGTGTGTTACATTGTCAACCATACAGAGCCACAGGTGCCAGGACAAAAATTGCTTGGCTGATTGTGTCTGTGTGCCCCTGTTGTCCGACTCAGTGTGAACCGAGAGGCTATGCCCAGTGCCCGCACACCAAGACGAGATCACATCACTGCACTTACTATGCCCTTACTCTTGTTCATTCACACTGAAATAGAAATATGCACCATCTGAGCCCTGTAGATTTGCACACGACCCCACTTGTGTAGATGGATATTTTGTTGGTGAGTCCATGTACCCCGATGCCACACACATAACATACACATATGTACACAGGACATGCTCATTGAATGCTGCCCAATCATGCACACTGTCATTCTACGCACAGACACAGGTTTATATATAATGTATATAGTGGCCAGACATGCATAGACTGGAGATGTGTGCAAGCCACAGAGGGGTTCAGTACAGTCATCCTGGATGTGTGTGAGATTATCAGGGACCCTGTACACCCTCATAAATGCATTCAATCATATCTGCTTGACCCATGCAGAGTGACCTTGTGAGGTGTACCCAGTTTTGGATGGAGGGAGATTACATTTGGTAATGAACCTGTGTCTTGCAACTGTACTGATAGATGTTGGTACATGACACTGTGTCACTGATCATTTCCCCTATTTTTCTCCCATGCCTGCAGCTCAAGGTACACCAGCGTAAGGCCGTGTGGAGGGCCATTGCAGCTAAGGTGCAAGCCCTGGGGGTATCTAACCGACGACGCGCCCGCTGTCACAAGAGGTGAGACGACATCAGCCGGCTGGCAAAGAACGTGGCAGAGATGACCTTGAGGCTGCTACCATGCACTGGGCATTTGGCACGGCACAGCATGACACCACTGATGGGCCTCATCTTGGCTGTGACTCATCCTGAGCTGGATGCACGCCTGAAGGAGCATTGGCAGCAAGGTAGGGGTGAGTATTTGGGGAGGATGACTTTGGCTGGGAGCAGATGCAAGTGTACAGGGCCTGTGGCAGCGGGGGCCCATGTGATGTTTGTGCAGTGGAGCTGTGTTGTGTCATGTGAGTGGCTGCTGGGATGGGTGCCAGTGTCATTGATTGGCCCAAACTGGCTTTACAAAGCTGATCCTACCTGCTGTGCATTCCCATAGCCAGATGTGTTAGTATCTACATGGTCATTCAGCATTGGGATAGTGTGGGCAATCTATTAGGGGGTGAACAGCAGTGTCCACTATCTGAGTGTGACTTCATGTATGCCTACTTTGCATGCACCATGATCGTTCAGGCCCACACATCTGACAACAATGTGCCCCAGAGTACCACATGGTGTTTGTTATGGGCTACTTGCTGTTGTGGACTGTCAGGTCCTAATAGGTGTGTGTGTTGTTCCCTCCTGTTCCCTCAAGGTCTGTCAGTGGTATCCCCACATCATGTCCCTAGGTGTGGGCAGAGAAATTTGTGCGTCTGTTACACCTCATCCACGGGCAGGGTGATGTGCGGTGTGGCCTTAACATGGCTCAGTCATGGCAGATATTCAGGGTTACAGGCACTGTTGTATTCTATGTAGTGTGTTGCTGCAATGTGATTGCAGGGTGTGGTGATCACCATGTTCATTTGGGCATCTCCTGTACTGCATTGATTGAATTGCTTTGTCCTGCTGATGACACTAACACAACCCTGCATCACTCTCTCATGCAGAATCGCCAGTGGACACAGAGGAACAGGAGCCGGAAACCAGTGGTGGCAAGAGTAGCACTACAGCTGCACCGGAGCCCAGTGACACATAGCTCACCAGCGCACCTGAGGGGTACCATAGTATGCAGGAGGAATCCCTGCCTGAGACACAGAGTACAACATCATCTGATGCCAGTGGGGATGCATCCATGTTGGAAGGCACAGGGAATGGGGACTCTGCATCATCTACTACCACACAGCGGCCAGTGCCCACCCTCCCATTCACTTCCTCTGGTGCTGCCCGAGTCCGTGTCAGTTACAGGGGGATGAGTTAGATTCTCACCTGGCACCGCTGAGCCTGCACCTGGCCCCCTGCTGCCCTCAGTGCTGAGTCTGTAGAGCTCCTGCACCAGCTTTGTGTGGGCCAGACAGCCCTGCTCAATTCCTTCAGTGACCATGACAAAAAATTAGGCCAGGTGGTTGCCTACTTGGAGGGCATACACTCTGACGTCTGCCCAACAGGCACATACTCCCATTCCTGCTCCAGTGCCTTTGTCCACCCCCCAGTCAGTGGCCACATCTAATGATAGTGACCACGGTTCCCATGCGTCACAGTCACGATACAGGCACAGCACAAGAAGCACCCAGCAGAAACAACCCAAGCGGGCCCGCCCACACACACCATCCCCACCGAAGAGCAGAGCCACCCCAGAATGCAAAGACAAGAGCCCATCAGGGAGGAGCAAGGCCGAAAAAGCAATGAAGCAGACATCAGGCTCACATGCCTCAGAGGCATCACCAGCGAAGGACTCTCCTGTCCCTGAAACTTCACGCAGAGCTAGGCGTGCAGTGTCTATGCCCACTGAGGAGGTGTTGTATGGCAAGGGTACACCTAGTACGGGCTCAGGACCACATTCCCCCACCACATCAACTCCAATTCGAAGCCCAGTAAAGCAGGTGAAGGAGGGCACTGTAGGGGCTACCCCTGGCAAACAGGCAAAGGAGAGCACTGTAGGGGGACACCTAGCAAACAGGGGAAGGTGGTCCACAGGCGTAGCCAGACAAAGCATTCCGCAGGATCCAGCACATCACCAGAGGGAGTGCCAGTGTCTGCACCTGATGCAGCTCTGTTGATGTGTGTGCCAGTTATGTCCACATCAGTTCCCATTAACCCAAGTACAGGAAAGCCATTTGGAATTCCCAAGGAGGGGAAAGGCACCCCTCAAATCTCTCCCACCCACACTGTGTCACAGGTCTGCATAACTCAGCACATCCATGCCACTACACCACCTGGTACAAACAACCTTCCAGCCTGCCAAGCCACTGATAGCCCTACATCACCTGGACCTCAGTCACCCCAGTCAAGTGGTCCTGCTGTCCCCACACACAGACAGCTCCAATACCACCTGCCAGCCAAGAGTGAGTGGTAGTCCCCCTCATACACCTGTCTCTCATACATGTGTGCTAATCCTGCCCATTGTTTACCACCTGGGTGTGTTGCTGGCAATGGTAGGGTACAGTCAAACACACTCACTTTGCAGCTTCTCATGTCCTGACTCTGCACTTTGCCATGCCCACTGGCCTTGTCATGCACTGCTTTTCTGGCCTTGCCTGTGCAGCTTCTCATGTCCAGACTCTGCACTTTGCCATGCCCACTGACCTTCCTGTCCTGGCCTAGCCTGTGCAGCTTCTCATGTCCTGACTCTGCACTTTACCATGCCCACTGGCCTTGTCATTCACTGCTGTTCTGGCCTTGCCTGTGCAGCTTCTCATGTCCTAACTCTGCACTTTGCCATGCCCACTGGCCCTGTTGCTCTGCTGTGTTGTACTCCTACCTGTGCCCTGTACACTGGTCCTGTTGCTCTGCTGTGTTGTACTCTCACCTGTGCCCTGGACACTGGCCCTTTTGCTCTGCTGTGTTGGAGTTTCCCCTGTGCAGCCTCTCCTGTACTTGCTGTGCCTCCTGCCATGGACACTGGCCCTGTTGCTCTGCTGTGTTGTACTCTCACCTGTGCCGTGGACACTGGCCCTGTTGCTCTGCTGTGTTGGAGTCTCCCCTGTGCAACCTCTCATGTACTTGCTGTGCCACCTGCCATGGACATTGGCCCTGTTGCTCTGCTGTGTTGTACTCTCACCTGTGCCCTGGACACTGGCCCTGTTGCTCTGCTGTGTTAGAGTCTCCCCTGTGCAGCCGCTCATGTACTTGCTGTGCCACCTGCCATGGACACTGGCCCTGTTGTTCTGCTGTGTTGTACTCTCACCTGTGCCGTGGACACTGGCCCTGTTCCTCTACTGTGTTGTACTCTCACCTGTGCCCTGGACACTGGCCCTGTTGCTCTACTGTGTTGGAGTCTTCCCTGTGCAGCCTCTCATGTACTTTCTGTGCCACCTGCCATGGACATTGGCCTTGTTGCCCTGCTGTGTTGTACTCTCACATGTGACCTGGACCCTGGCTCTGTTGCTCTGCTGTGTTGGAGTGTCCCCTGTGCAGCCTCTCATGTACTTGCTGTGCCACCTGCCATGGACACTGGCCTTCCTGTTTGGAGTTTGCCGGTGCAGATTATCTTGCATATGATCAGCATTTTGTGCCTTGCTCTTGTCTACTGTTGTTCTACTGTCCATTCTATGCAATGTGTGAATAAAGACAGTTAGTTCTGTTGTCTGTTTTGTCAGTGTCCTTGCTCTTTAAAGTTATTTGCGTGTGTGCATTTGGTTGCCTGTGCCCCATGCTCTATGTGTCACTTAAACATTGCCACGCTCTTTGGCTGCATCACATTTTTAAACAGGGGTGACAGGGTCTTGAGTCCATTCAGACACTGATACTGGTGTTATCTGTGATGGCTATTTTACCTGTCATGCAGTTCTCTTTTTAGTGGTCTGCTATTGTTAGCTACATTGTTCAGATATCAGGTTGGGGGACACTGCCAGCACAGGGCGTGGTGCTGTGCACAGGTTTGCATGCAGGCTGGGCAATGTCATGATGTATGTGTGTTATTCCTTTATGTGTGCCCAGCTATGTATGTTGTTAGTCATCTTGTGTTGCCCTTAGTCCTGGTCCCATGGCCTACATGAGTTGTGTGCTCTGGTGTAGTCAAGAGGTGTGCAGTGTGTAGGGTGTGTCTTTGTAGGGGGTGTGGTTGTGTGTGTGCCCCATGATTGTGAAAGACACACATGTATCACCCAGGAGTTGTGTGCCTGTTTTTTGGATTGTTCTGCCCTGTGGATATGGTAGTATGCACATGTGTGAGTTGTCTGTTGTGCACTGTGCAGTGTGTTGGTATGTCCAGGGTGTTCTGTCTGACTCCTCCTGTTGTTTTAGTCACTTATGTGTGTGCAAAGTGTGTGACTTCCACATCAGTGTTGTGTTTGTTTATTCATCCATGTGTCTTGAGTATGTTTATGTAGACTATGTAGCCCTGCTGCTCCACACTGCCATTGTAGTTGTGTTTCTCATGCATTGCTGGTACATGGTGCCTTTTATCCTTTTGTATGGCATGGTGTGTGTGTGGTGTAATTCTATCCCCTATGTGTGCCACTTATGCCTAATCATTGTGGGTCTGCACACCCTCTATTTGTGTATGGTACACCCCTTACATGTCTACTACTGACATGCAAGTCAGTTCACTTTGATGTCAGCTGTCCTCTTTGGTTTACATGTGTGTGTGCCTCCCCATCACTTCATTTGTGACACTGTGCTTTGTGTGCAGTTATTGGGCCAGGACAAATGTTTCCCTCTGGACATTGCCCTAATGGTTTATGTGTGGTGTTCTTGTGCTATTAATCAGTGTGGATTGCTCATGTGCACTTCAGTTGTGTGTGCTGCCCATTGCTCTGGTCAAGATGGTTCTGTTCTTGCATCCCAGAGTGGTGCATCTGTTGTTGTTGTGTTGGATGTATGTGTGTTGGCTGTGGTACTGCTTCACTTCCTGTGTGTGCTGTTGTGTCTGCGCTGTTCTGATTTGTGTTGTGTGTGTTGATGTTTTGTCAGTCATGTCTGTGTGTGACTGTTCTGCTTGGTCTGCACACACTGCTTGTTGTGCATACAGTGCTGTGTGTATGAGGCCTTGGCATTGCCTGATATGCATCCCCTGATGTCCTGTAGTGTTTGTTCATTTTTGATTTCATGTGCATCTGTGGTTCGTTTCATGTGGCATTGTAGTTCTGTGATGGTGCATTTCATGTGTGATTTGTGGTATGTTGTGTGTGTTTTTTTCCTGAATGATGGGGGTGTGCACTCCTGTTGTGTTTGTGCTCCCATTGCCTTTCCACAGTTTGGCTGATGGGAATGTCTGTTTCTGATGGGGTTCTGTGTGTGCTTCTGTCGTTTTTGTGTGTTGCTTTTGGGCAAGAATCTGTTCAGGCATCCCTGTGTGTGTGTGTGTTATTTTTGTGGCTACACCCAGGGTGTTTTTGTTTGTGTGTGTATGTACTGGCAAGTATCTGCAGCCTTCAGTATGTGTGGCACTGGTGTTGTGTGTTGTGTGTTCCTGTGCAGCCACTCCTGCAGTGGCTGTCTCCCTGGTTGTTTGTTGTGTGGTGCAGGGTGTGGATTGTGTTTGCTTGTTGCTGTGCTTGCTGCTTGTTGCTGTGCATGGGGGTACACAGGATGGGCACCTGCCCTGTGACTTGATGGGGTGTGTTGATGTGTGGTTGGGGGTGGTGTGTCCCTGTGGTCTTTGTGCCCTGCCAATGCGTTGGACTGGCCCAGCCTTCTGCATTGTACACATGTGTTGACCGCTGCGGTGACGTGACCGACACCAGGACGTTGCTGCAAGTTGTGGTCGATGTGTGTTCACGATGCAGTGGGGTGACTTGGTGGCAGGTGGGTCATGTGTGGGTGCCCTTGTGGATGTGTTGTTGCCCCCAAGAGGGTGTCTGTTGTGGAATTGGACCCTGTGTCAGCCCATGTGTTGTGTGCTGTATTTGTGTAGTTGCGTACCTGCTTCGTCGTCCGCGGCGGCCCATTAGATGATAGTGCTGTAGCAGGTACAGCACCGGATACACATGTAGAGCTGGGTCCATGGTAGTCGTGACCGGATGGTGTGGACTGGGTCTCTGCTATCGCGCTCCGCTGTCGAGTTTCCGCAGTCTCTGGTTGGGCAGTGTCTCCGCTGTGGTGCATCTGCCTGTTTGGGCCATCCTAATTTGTGGAGAGGGTCAGACGTCATTCCGCACAGCGGAGAGTCTCCATTGGCTCCCACTGCCGCGGTAGCGGGCACACTTTGATGGCGGTGCGCGGCGCTCGGCGGCAGACGGGATTTGACCTATGTTTTGCTATACTAATATGGCGGACGTGTTTCCCGCAGCTCGAAGGGTGGAAAAAGGTGTTTTTCTGCCCCGCCAGCACCGCGGTGGTGCCACCGCCCGCCATCCTAATGGACCCCTATGTCTCTACATTTCATCAAATTACATATGTATTACAATTTTTGATAATAATTATCAATTAAAGCAAATAATACTAAATTAATTAAAACACCACAATATATTCTCACAAAAATCAACAGGCAACAATTAAAATGTAAATGAAATTAAAAAGCATAACGCAATTACGTAATACATAACAACATTTTTAATAAATAAATACATTATTTGAAATGCATTATTGCTTAAATAACTTTCCATCCTACACCTCTATAAACTAAACAACACACACCTAAAATATATGTTAACAAATATGAACATTTCACAACTTACATAATTATCAATAAAATAATGAAAGGTATTTATCAATAAATTATTTCTTATTTAATTCCCCACCAACCAACACCAAAAACAACATAATTAATGATCAATTAAACAATTGATAATAATTAACTAATAATTAATAATTATATTTAATTACCTGTCCCGGGTTTAAACCAACAAACACAACAACTGGCACCTAAAATATAACTTTAAAATATCTTAATTACACACTTTACATTAGTATTTATTAGTTCAAAAATTATTATTATTAACATTTACCCTTTACCCCTGTGAACCCTACAACCTGCACCAAAATCAAATGTTTTATTACTTACACAATATACAAAATTAAGGATCAATTACTTCATGAAAATTAATTATTCATTAATTATAATTAATTTGCTACCCACCCTCTTCACCTACAAATGCCACAACCCACTCCTAAAATATCATTAAAAAATACATTAATTTAACAATGTACATAATAATTATCAATTAAATAATTAATATCAATTTACAAATAATTATTAATTAATTATCATTCATTTACTTCCCACCCTGTATCCTACAAACCACTACGACACTAAAAATTACAATTAACAATCAAATTTAATTTAAAAACCTTTACAAACTAAATTTGAAAACATTAACAATACAAATACAAATAACATATACAATTAAAAAATACATAAAGATAACTAAAAAATAATATTCTTTACAGCGTTTTTGTAAACAATATTAACAACATAGATATTTTTGTAAATGATCTTAGTTTTACAAACAATATTTACAACATAGAGCATTTTAAAATAAATATTACTTACCTTAGAAAATAGATTGACAACGATATTCCTGCATCACTATATTTGTGTACAATATTAAAAATGTGATAATTGTGTGCCTCAATATTTTTACTCAATATTTGGTCCAAATACCTAAAATACATCCTCATTTGCTGTAGAAACAGTTTGTATCCTAAGACACCGAAGGACCAAGAATGCTCCGTACTGGGGAAACAGTATCGGATTTGGTACAGTTTACCTAAAAAAAGAGAATATTCTACAAATTAAAAGACCAAGTGGCCAATTACCAGTTTGGGGGTCCGACTAGTTGACCGCTGCGACAGCGGTCCCAAGAAGATCACTGCAGCAGCAGTCTCCCACGTGCCATATTATGATGAATGGAGGTTGAGGGGCAGACCGCCACAACATAGTGCTCCTCGCCAGCGATGGGGCAGACTGAAATGCTGAACATTAGTTTGCCAACTCCATCACTGTGGCAGTCTCCTGCCCGCCCAATTAGGAGAATACTACAGTTCCGGTGGAGTTCTGGTCCAGTAGTCATTGAAGGATACAAATGACGACGACATGGTCGTCATGAGGTGGCTCTAACAAGCCTAAAACTAATCGGAAGGCAGCATTTAGGACCTAAGACAATGAAAAAGATGTTTCTTATCATCTGCCACTTCATCACACAGGTTTGTGGTTACTTTCTCAGGTGTCATGCTTGTAACACCTGTCATCAGCCAGGCTAGCTTGAATCAAGTGGCAAAGTTAGCAAGGGACCCATTTCTGGACATACCCTGCCAACTTTGGGCGAACAAGCAAACACAAGGAGATAATGGACAGATCGCTGATCTGGGTTGAATCCAGCATCTTTCTTTTGCTCACTGCAGTTCAGATCCAGCCATACGCAAATCAGTCTTGGCCCTGTTCCTCATGGGAACAGTACAGACCGAACTGCCAAGCCAGATCTTCATTGGACTGCAAACAAGCATCATGGGCCATTGGATTTAAGCTAGCCTGGCTGAAACTGATCTCAGGATGTTTATTTCCACTGTGTTCTGGCACATGCAATAAACCTATTATATTTTGTATTTCAGCATCATACCAGGCAGGAGGGGAGACATAGCCAACATCAGTAGGGGAGCAGCTGTCCACAGTGCTTCTGGTCCATAAACATTTGAGAGTAATCGAGCCAGTAACCCAGAGGATGAGGAAGCAAGCAGGATTATGTCATTTTCAATGGAGTCATCCTCCAGTGGACACTTTGTAGCAGTGGCAGACCCAGCAGGACAAGCACCCCCATCTTCTTTGTCTGCCACCCCACAGTAACTCTCCATCCTTCCTATTGCTCCCCACTCAGTTGTCTGGCCTCGCTCCCCTCATAGGGTAGCAGTCTCCGTCGCACCAGCCATATCCACCCCTCCTCCAGTCCACCACGTTGCTCTGAGTGTGGAGGCCCTTCTATTGCCAACCACCCACCACTGGTGGAAGGTCCATTGTCCTCATCATCCTCATCAACTGAATGACAGAGTTTGCCACAGGATAAATAATTTACCTAGTATATGATGTGGTGTACTTTTTATCAACCGATGATGCACGTCTGACCTAGATTGGGTACACATACACTTGACAGCTCTCACCGTAGCACTGAGGTTTTGAATTGAGATGTACAATGCACAAGCAAACTCACTAGCTCTAGCCACTGCTCTGTGTTGCTTTGCATTCCCCCTGATGTCAACTCCTCGCTCCTCATAGGTGTAGCTGAAGAAGCGGTCCGCTTCTAGCAGCTGGAGAGGGAAATATTTAATGATCTGGTTGACTTATATGCAAACAGAGAAACGTGACACTCACATAACCGAAATAGTATGTATGTAACTTTTTACACACCAACTATAGATGCTATGAAGAAGGGTATTTGGATATTTGGAATGATTTTGGAATCCATAATAGCGAAACAGTTTATGACAGGTCCGAGTGGGTTTCACTGCTGAAGCTAGGATGTCTTGCACACCCCGGGATAATGTTGTCTGGGGCACTGATGGTAACCTGCCAACAGCTGTTATGATACATACATGTCCACATTTAAGTACACAGGATGATAGCAATGACTTAATATGTATTTGTCATTGTCAAAGCCCATTGTGATGTCATTTATGGTCAGTGTGCCTCATGTTTACCTCCTGAACTTTTCATGTGTGCCCCTGCTCTGCAGCAGCTGTGGCTAGCTGTTACCTCTACATAGCACTGACATCAATGAGCTAACACGTTAACTGAAAAACATATTGATGAGAATATAACTGATATTTGAAAGAAGCAGATAATTATGCTGAATGCCTCTTACCTTTGATTACACCTTCATTGCTAGGTCCATCATGTCTCATGAGTATGATGTTGTCTGTTGACAAATCTAAAGGAGTGTACATCATCATGCAGACCAATTTCACACTTGCACATCATATGTACATGTATGTATATAGCGCAAATCACCAACATGGTGTCTAAGCGCTTGCTTAGGGAACCCGTCCTGGTATTCCCCTGTGAGATACCCCTGGCAGGGTATCCACAAGGTGAAAGCCAGGCATCCCGCCGCGAGGGGCCGTAGTGGAGATTAAGCAAGCTATTGCCCAGAGTCGCAGAGTGTGACCCCGTGAGTCGAGTAGGCACCGGAACGAGAATTATCGAGTCCGTGGAATTTTTGAGCCCGAGACCCGCCGAGGCGGGGAATCGAACCCTGGTCCACGGCCGATCTCAGCTTCCGGGTCTGCCGCCTCTAACCACTGAGCCACGCTTCTCCCATCATGTCATTGTATTGCATGAGTTAATATGTGAGATGTCCAATTGTCAGGTACATTTTGTGGCACATTTGTTCATCCCTCGCCATGAAGTCACAGCACCCATTTAGGACGGTGGGATCACACATTTGTTATGTTCAATCTTTGTGTGTTCTCTGTTCCCATTATACATATACAACATCTTGGTAGAACTTAGCTGTCAACAAATGATGTCTTGTACAGCACACATTCTAATCTCATATATTATAATGTCACCTATATATTGGAATATGGTCGGAGAGGAGGCAAGCTGAAATACATATTATGGTGAAGTGTAGAAGCTTGAATCTTTGCGGCCTACATTGGATTTGCATTGGACAGTTCAGCGACTTGATATATATGTTTCACTTCCTTCACACCCATCTTAGCAGCCCATACATCCCTCCCAAAACAACACAACTTAACTGACATCAGTGCAACTCTCATCCACACCAATTTCCAGACATTTTGTGCCCTTTGATTTTCCTTCAGTGTTTTCATATCATTGATTTACAATCTAGTTGTGGTTACTCCACTTCATATGACACAATATAGTCTAATATGTACATACGGCACTCACTTGCCATACATTCAGTGCCATCCATACACTAGCCACGGTGGTGCAATATTGTATGTGGTAAAATGCCATTTGTGGGAATATTTGTGATGAGAGTCAACAGTGATGCTGAACACATACAACATACAGCGGACGTTAAATCCACATTTTATGAGCATCAGCTTTCAGGTACATCATTCTTGGGTGTACTTACCAGGGTCCTGCATCTGCCCCGTGTGTGGCCTGACCAGATGTCACAGCCAACCTTGCAGCAGATGTCAATGTGGGGACTGGAATCCTGGACAACATAATTGGACCTACAAAGATATATGTGCTTGCCAGCTAATTCCAGCTGCCACATGTGATACACTTGATTTCAGAGTTCAGTTCACACTTCTGGCACTATTGAGGAAATATATGTAATAGGCCAGATTCACAATGGTAAACTGAGACAATAATCTAACTTTACAACTTTCAGTATTCAAAAAGGGAATTTACTGCTCGTAATATCCGACCCAATATGTCTATCTGCTGTCTGCTGACAATGTAGGCTTTGGACCCTCTCCTGACCAGTTTTACTTACCAGTTTGTGAGGGTGGTATGGCTTGCTGTGGATGATGTTGATTCCTTTCAATAGATCAAGGTACCTCTGCTACGGTGGATGACTGCACATTGGCTGAATGTGTCAATAGAGGAGAACATAGAAAAGTCAGCAAAGCAAAAATGTACATGTGTAACTTCTCAGAAATGTCCTCACTGCATCTACATGCTAACAGTAATGCAAAGTGCTGCTCCAGCAGGCACAGGAAGAAGCAGTGGGGAGGTGGGCGGGCCTGGCTGGTGGGGGAAAATTGGACTGAAAATGGATTAGGGGAAATAACATTTTAAAATAAAATAAAATCGCTCACCTTGTGCTTGGCGATGCAGCTAGTGCAAAGTAAGTGTTTTTGATTACGCTTTTTATTTTATTTTCCCTATTATATTGTCTGGTTTTTTTTCCCATGCCCCACCCCTCCACCGCTCTTACCTGCCCCCTACCATGGTTGGCTAAGTGGAAGGGGCACTTTTTCTATTGCTATTTAACAGTGTTAGGTACATATGCGAGCAGTGCTGGGCCCATGTTTTTGATAGTGGGAACAGAATTTTCCATCTCAAAATCTCAAACGATTCTGGGACTTGTGGTGCAATGTACAGAAGGAGGCACATGAGTCTCTGACTCACTATGCTTTTTCTACATACTTTGGACTATGTCCTTAGTCAAAATGGTGGTGCAACACACATAGACATTTCATGTCCATGTTCTTGTCATCACAATTACCTGGTACCTCATTGCGGACATCACTCAGAGGCAGCCCTTGTGGTGTATGGTGTTGAGGACATCATCCTCTAGTTTGGTGAGACTGAGGCAGGGTCTGGATTGTATACCAGGGAGAATTCTGGCCACCTCAATCGTTGTGTACTTCTCCTTCATCCGCCTCTCCTTGTCCTGCCACTTCTTTATGTCAGTGATATTGTGGACATCCTCCCCATATGCTGTGATTGCAGTGGTTAAATGCTGCCATAGGGCTACCTTCTGTGAGTCACTGGTGCTGTAAAGGGGGGAAACCATGGAGTAGTTTCTAGTGCCTCACAATAAACTCAAAGATCATGTTGGTCTCCTCCGCTGTATAATGTTTCTTCCTCCAATTGTGCAACATTTTCCTTAAGTAATGCGCAGAGAAGGCAAACCTAGCCCTTGTTTGTGTGCTGGTTTTATATGGTTTGTAGTGCAGGTCTTGCAGGTGGTTTCAATTGACTCCATCCGGTCCAAGCGGAGGTGGTGGTAAGCACTTACACAGGTGTTTAGCATTGAAGACAATGACCATCCAGCCTGAGTCCGAGATTCCGGCCCAGGACTGGAGATTCTGCCCCGCGTGTGGAGATTCCGTCTGAGTGCACACGTAAAGATATGAGTAAGAAATGACTTCTGTGAATACCAAAAGTTGTAAGTGAAGCATCCACCTGCTGAAGAAAAGGAATACATTCCCTCCACCTGCCACCTGGTTCCTTTCTGCCGACCTGCATGCAAGAGAAAAAAGTCCCAGAGCATTTACTCGTGACTACAAGCAGTCAGTAAATGCTTATTGATTTGGGATTGTTGTTTTCCAATTGGGAGGAAAACATGCAAAATTCATCATGGCATTCCATATTCTACATGTTATTTCTCAGTATAAGTGAAACAACTTGTAATCCTTGTTATCTCACAGGCCGATACCAACTGATAACACCTGGTATTGTAAATTCTGGCCCCTGAATCTATCCATGAATTCATGAAGGTAAATAGGAATTCACAATAAATCTCCTAATACTCTTTTTTTCGTTTTTTTAAGGAGTTTTATACAGCGCGAACTTGACCCAAATGTATTGTTGTGCTTTACACGAGCACCAGTTGACACATTCATCTTTTTTGTTAGGCACAGGGAGATGAAGTGCTTTGACCAGAATCACAGGGTGTTGCGCGTCCTTGCGGAGACGCATACCCTCTTCCCCAGATTTAAGGTTTACCGCCCTAGCTGTTAGGCCAACTCGTCCCCCCTTGTTCTGCTTTTGCTTATCTTTTCAAACTCACTTTTCTCTCTGCTACTCCTCAATTCTTTCACTTTTTTCATTCTCTTTTCTTTTTCCCCCTTAGTAATCTCCTTTCTCCTGATGCCACTTCATTTGACAATTTCAGGTATTGTGCATGTTGTCCGATATTCATTAATACCAATGTGTAAACTCTATTGTATTCTTTTGTACTAAATTCTCATGCTTTGATAACTTGACTGTTCAAGTGTTTATGTCTGTTCTAATATATGAAATAATAAACTAAAAGAATGGTGTAGAAGAACAGATTACACAAACCATTAATGGATGTTTACATTTTTTAGGAATAATATTCCATGCTAATGTACCTCTTGATGTAGTTTAAAAAAGAAGGGGGCCATTGCTTCAGTTGTCTTCAAATTCATTTTATTCTTTGGATAAATCATCTGTATACAGCCACAGTGATTCACATTTTAATTTGGCAAATCTGCAGTCGAACTTCTTTTTGGCCAGATTTTCTAAATGTATGAGTTTGTGCACCGTTGTTGTCTGAGAGCTTGTGGAGCAAGGGACTCAACAGCTGATTAACCTGAATGAAACACTTATCAGCTATGGCTTTACATACATGATTTATCCAAAGAAATTCGAAGACAATTACATTATTGTGCATCTCCTTTTGAAATTATAAGAAGTGCCTTAATACCTTTTACCTAAGTCATGCGTTTACTAGACCAAGGATCTTACCCAGTAGTTTATCTGGCACATGCACCTTCAAGATTATAGGAGAGGTGTGTTGGATCTAAAATCAATTCAGACTCTGCTCACAATGTGCAGTTTTTACAATTAAAATAGTATTCCAAAATGACATTTCTTTCACAAGTTTGTTTTTTATTTTTATTTTCACTCTCAAGTATGTTTTAAAAAATACTACTACTTCATCACGCATTTTAAGTCAGACAATAGACAGATGCTAGAGAGGGGATTCGTATGTCTTAATCATCAAGCATAATCATTAACTAACCCCACCATTGATAGTGTAGACCTTTGTTCACCAACAAGGAGAGATGATAAGGAGCACTCATTTACAACAAACACCATAAACTGTGAAGTCCATTTGGGTCTTCAAACGAGTTAATAAAGAAAACTGGTTATGTTAATGTTTTTTATTAACAAATTATTTCAAAACTGATTTATTATAATTAGTAAATATTACAATTTAGTCCTCATCATTACAGATTCAAATAATCCACTAGTTGTTATTTTAAAACAAAATAAAATACCACATTAGTAAGAATTACAAGCAAAATAGAGACAATACAGCAACTGTGCTCCATAGAGGAAATCCTTAAATCAATAGATGTTTGGGCATACAAGAAAATAAATCTTCTTCAATAAGTAAGGTAAGGTATCAGTGTTAGAAATGCATATTAAGGTTTCTGATGAGAGAATGAACATGCATAGGCATGAAGGCTTGGCACTGAAGCAGTGGAAATTATTAGAAGCTGGGAAGTATTCTCAGCTATAAATCAGCAGCCATACCTAGTATCTGAGTGAGAAAGTGAAGGACTTCTGACGGCTTCTCTCCACTCCACCCAACTAAAATAAGGAACAGACTAATATTTTTCCGCCAAAAGGATCTTTTTAAGAAATCTTGCATTTGCAACACCCAACAAGCAATCAATCCTCAACAACCTCTAGGAGCAGGCAACTACCTTGTTTCTCAGATCTTCTCAAAGTCAAGTACTTGAATTAATGTTAGTGACAACATCTTGTCGATCATGCAGGTCTTCCCATATGTCACGTTTTCTCCCTCTCTTGTCCTCCTGGTGAGAACCTCACTGTCAGTTGTCTAATGCATAACTAATGCATATTCACTAAAGAACAGAAGACTTCTGGAATGGTTCATCATCTTCAGAGGAAGAGAAAAATATCTCGTGCCAGACAACCGTTTAATGCGAAAACAGGTCTCTTAACCTTAGCATGCAAAGTTGACATTTAATATGACATCAGTAGTCAGGCTAACTTAGATAAAAACATTATGTTAATTTGTTCTGTGCTTTTACTGTGTAAGTGTGATTACCTACTACAGATTTGTATTCATTATGCACATGGTATTCAGCAAAGAATTGTACACTTTTCCGTAAAATGCGTTTAAATCTGCATAATGAGGATGTTCTCTCTGTCACACAACAACTAACTATTAACCCTCCAAAATAGTCAAGAAACCTACAGGAGCCAAAGGGAAAATGATGGACTAAGGTTAACAACACAAAGTAAGTATGTATGCTGACATTAGATGCAAAACAATTACTATTTATTTGGAAATATACTTTCCTCTACTATGCTTGCAGGTATTTTTCTGCGGTTTGCTTTCTAATTTTGCTTCTCTAAACTGCTTTATTTTTGTTCCCTGTGCTGTGTTTCTCGGGCATCTATTTCTAGGACAATAAAACTACCACTTACTTTGCTCAGTGCCATACTCTTCCAGAAACACCTTTGTGAAAGTCCTTACACCAGGTATTGTACAGGTCTAGTTGTTATGTTCAATCAGAAACACTAAACAACATCTAAGTATTTTAGCAGTGTCCCCAAACTGAATGCATAAGTTATAAAATGTCTCATTTTATCACTACATGAACATTTGTAATAAACTTGGACTCCAGTAACTACAATTCTTCTTTTCATGCTTTACTAGATTCCGTCTCACATTCTTTTATCTTTTTCATAATAGCTTATCCATTTTCGCCATTATGATTCATTTTATGAAAGCAGCTGCAGCCAGGCTTGCAACACAGTTATGCTGTTCAGATAAATGTTTGTTGCTTTTATAGACTACTTGTTATTCTAAACCATGAATGATAACTGTCTTTGAAATACTGCACTCAAACTCTGTTAGTATGCAGTACTTTTCTGCACACCATGGAACAGCACATAGAGATGTTTCAAACTGTGCGTGGTAGGTTTCGTTCTTTTGAGTTAGAGATATGCTTATTTGTTCTAAAATATAATTAAGAACACACTGCAGTCAGCACAAAATTAGACCTGCCTGGAATACCCAGTGATATGAAACCTATCTGCCAATATATCTAATATTGCAGATGAAAGTGATTAGAATGTTCATGTTCCAACCTGTACTTGGTGTAGTTCATCAATCACTGCTATGATTTAATTTCCGTCTTTTAGTCCTGGCCCTGTTGTAAACCTCCGTAAAAAAAATTGCTGTCCGGAGATTTTCATTTTGTATTTGTGTTTTGGTATCATTAAAATAGTAATTAAGCTTGGGTAGACATTGCTAATCCGGGCCAAATTTGTCTGGACGACATTTTTAAAGGTGGCAGATGCCCTGGAGTGATGAGTAATATTTCAGGAACCAGTAGACCTATATACTTCATTTTGGTGTCAAAACATACGTTTTGGGGGTCAAGTAGTCTTAAAGAAACAGAAAAAAAACTCCTCAGAGCAACCCTTCCACCATTTTCCAAAATGGTGGCTCTATAATGATGTGTTTTAGCCTTCATATTGATAATTTATTTTACTATTGTTTTAGCTTTAGGTTTTCCGTTAATTCAAATTCAAAAATGTGAGTGAAGCAGTTGGTAGCTGAGGATCTTTACCTCCTTCAGCAAAGAAACATTTGTCCTATGCCAAACAAACACAAAAGAAAAGCTAACATCAACTGTGGCTGAACAGAAAGGATTTGAAGATGCTGCAGAAATACGTCAACACAAAAATCACAAAAGATTGAAACTGATGGGTAAAGCTGATCAGAGATTTTATCATTTTAACAACAAGCGCTACATATCTTAAACATAGGGAAAAAGCCTGGAAAGAATTGAACAAAAAATAGCAGAAACCAGTGAATCACAACAAGAATCGGACTCTTCTGAAAAAACGACGACAAACACACCTAATGCTCATCGACTTAGAAGATCAATGGCTACCCCTCGTTCATCTCCAAGAAACTGATCAGAAAGCAGCGGCTCTTCAAAGTGTTACTTGTGGTTTGGCCAGAACAAGGGCCAATGGGATTGACAAAGAACAAAGTACAGATTATGTGAGCCACAAAGGCCAACCATGTTTTTATCTGCAACTAGTTTCTTCCAAGGGGAAGTTTTCATCCGAGAGGCTGATCTAAGCAGTGAGGAGAATGTATTTGCAGTGGATTTGTATGCCCAGCCGAACTGTATTAATGCATACCGTGGACAGATATAAAAATGAATAAGCTCTGAGCAGCAACGTAACCACAAGCCTTCAGTTAAGTTTGCACTCTTTGAAAAAGCAAATTAAGTTTTAAAGACACTCTTGATCACTGACTTTGGGTTCACACTCAGTGAGATCAGAGAAATAATGGTCAACATTGATGAAACTGTATTGATCTATATTAATGAAATTAAGAGTTTTCTGGCGAGAATGTACAATGACAGAATTTGTTTTTGTCAGTCTAAAAAAACATGAATGAGCCACTTATGGTGTCCTCAACTGATCTGACTACTGACGCTCTTGCTGCCAAAATAAGTTCACAGTATGCAGGAAAATCAGCAGGAACAATTTTTTAAAAAATCCTGCAGGTTTGAATTTTGAAATGAATTACAAATTTTGTGATGCCCCAGAGTGCCACAAATCATAGAAGTCAACAAGAATGCCTGATGTTGTCTTAACATGTTTTACATCATTGTTTAACATCAGCAAAGCAAAACTGTTACACACCATGGTTCTTGAGCTCAGAACAGATGCTTGCTACATTGATGATGGCTTTGAAGATATAAGTGCAGAAGTGGAACACAATCCCATGAACCAAAAGGCGTATGCTGTGCAAATATACTGTATGTTCCAAATCATGTTTCAGGAATTATATCACAGGAAAAAGAAAAATTCGCTACACATGATGACGTTCAAAGCAATCTATGACAAGTTCAAAAGTAAAGTGCTTCAATTGAATAGGATTGGTATATTAAGAAGTGGTTATGACATAATATGGGGCAGAAACTTGATAGCAGCCCATGCTGTAAAATCTTGGGAATCATACTTCCAAATCACTTTACCTGGAAAGGATTTACAATTGCTGCTCTTGATAATTTTGATTTTGAAGACAGCTCTTCTTTGTATGGAATATCAAGTCCATACCAATGAAGTGGTTGCTGGAAAACAATCTATGTCAGCTGTAGGCATACATAAACAAAGCTGCTAACTTTTAACCCTACTGCCTTACTAATGTATGCAAAATCACTATAAGCCATGAACACATCCCAGTCTACCAGAATGTTTCAAAGAGGCAAGGACATGGATCTTCTTCTACCTGATGCTGTGGTCTGCAAAGCTGGTTTAACTGAATTTACCATATCACTTATTCTGTGCGGACTGAAGGATGAAGAAAAGCCAGTTCTTCCGCAAGCTGTAATTCATCCTCTTATCTCTCAGAATATGGTCCCACTGAAAAGTGTTGGGTTTCAATCAGTAATACCATCTCCAGTCACAAACTACGCAACAGTATGCACAGCTCTAAAAAATTCCAAAATGTGCATGCTCAGCTTGAAGACCAGCCTATCCTGCCGATTTTCTGCTTTAATCATATTTTTCCATATTGAAGCTGACATTTTTATGAGCAATCCATTAGAATTGGATGATCTTTATCCAATGATGGATATTTTTCACATGACAAAAGGTGTGTTGTGGTGTGCAGGAAGTTATCTGAGTGGATGTGGCATAGACAATGCACTTATTAAAGCTGAAATTTTGGAAGCAAATCTGTTCAGTCAGAATTACACAGAGCTCATTATATTAGCTTGTTTCAAGGTATGGTCATCAAATATGAGGCTATAGAAACATTGCATTGGAATGCTTTATGGAACAAGAATGAAAAATTAGGTTTGCATATCTTATCTTAGAAGTGAACAAGAAACAGGGGACACTCCTTTTGAAAGAGATAATGCAAAGCCAGGCAATGTTCAATACACTCAGTTCAAATTCAGAAAACCTAAAAATCCAGTTCATAGAGGTTTTCAAATAATGTGAAAGAAAATTAGAACTTTGCAAATACTGGGGAAATGTTTTGCACATGATAGCTCTAGTGATACATTTGCTACATTCTGATCAAGAAGGTGATTGGGACCCGCACACGAAGACTGTGGAGTCACTGATTACTGTGTTTCACAAATTTGATTGAATAAACTTCCGGAGATATTGGTACTGGTATTTGGAAAGTATGTAGAAGCTACAGGTGAAAAAACCATAGCTCTACAGAAAATAATCAAACTACCTTTTATGGTGAAAGAGGGATGGTGCAATGCTGTGGCTTCAGATATGAAACTGGAACAGGCAAACCAGAGATCACAAAAAATCTCCATTGGAATTGTTGATCAGACACATAAAAGTGAATATGTTACTCGTTTACAGCTAGTTTATCATAAATTCATTTATATTTGCAGCGATTTCAGAGAGATGACTAATCAATAATTAATGGACCATTGTGAAACTGTTCTTCACCACAAACTTGTGGGAAATAGAGGGGAACGTTTTAATAAACATGTTGACAGCCTTCTTCATTTCATGCAGCAGTAAAGACACCCCTTTGAAGTGACTGAGCCTGTGCGACTACAAAACTTTGTGACCAAATATTATGTGGATCACGATATAAAGGGACGTCTACTAGATGTCCTGGAACATGGATCAAAACTATCCCTTGAACTGAAGCTGGAGAGATTTGTACTGAAAGAGAACAAGCTGTTTGAATAAGAGATTCGTCCAAACAGCCACTACAAAATAGGTTACAAAAAAACAACATTCGCCAGGACATAGAGAGATGGATGTAGCAGAAGAAAGGGGATTGTTTATGAAGGACATTCTGTTGTATTCTCTTCTTCCAACAAATTCGTTATCTGATGGAGATGCTACAACCAAACCAGTGAAGCACAAACTTGTACAAGAGTTTGGAAAAATATTTTCACCTGAAGAATTTCAATTTGAAAAGTGTCCTTATTGAAACTGCTGTTGTTGTGGACTTTGGGCCAGATGCATCAAAGGGATTTGCCCATTCTATGTCTATGGGAAAATGTGTTCATGCATATATGTAAATGGTCAAATTTTCATCAATGCAAAACTTCGGAAAGGTTATTCAGAATGTTGTACAGATATCAATACAATAAAAAAACAGGAAGAGATAGAGGTCAAGGTTCGGTTCACCTTCCTTACTGAATGCAGTTCCACAACATCCGGAATATCGGAATTAGAAACCTAACAATAGGAAGAACAGGGATTCCACTGAACATGTGTAAAAAACCCTCTTTCCAGAAAGAAAGAATATTTTCTTAGAGTCCCCTCACCCACCAGGTTTGCCCCTAGGTGGTATGCTTCATAATTGGGGTCCTTTCAATCCACTGTGGACTGAGGCATGCTGCGACTTGCAAACTACATTGGAGCACTTAGGTTTCGGAAAATATGTGTGGTGCAGTGATGTGGAGTCGGAAAATAGATTAAAAATACCAAGCTTGTGAGCTAATATTTTATTTCTGCTCCTAGTCGGTATAATTTAAAATCAGGGGATAATACTTGGGAAAGACCTAACTGTAATGAGTATGGGGTTCCTAGTACTGGGTTGACATGTTTCAAGTTTTCCCCTAAAGCTCTTCTACATGACCACATGAGGGCCAACCCTGTGCGTACCACTCCTACAGAATCCTGTGAATAGTTAACAATGGGGTGTACACCTAATGTGTGTTCACCTGATACTTTATACATACGGTTGTACACAGACATGCTGTATCTGTAGGAAATAAAGCAAAAGGAAAATTAAAAAAGCCTGCCTACCAGCCAAGCTGGCAGGCCCATTTTTTTTAGCGGCGGCGTATCTCGATCAATGTACTCCTCTATAGGGCGTGTACTTAACAGCTATTTTGTGCGATCATCTGTGGTAGAAGAAATCAATCACACACAATGTATTTGTGAAGAAAAGTGGTTATGTACAAATTGCAGTTTAAAAGCACTTGTGAAAAAGACATCACATGACATACAACATATAACAAAAATATATTATCATATATCAATGACACATGATCTACAGGAGTAGAGGGGCTTGTTGTCATACCCTAAAATTGTAATGGGGACATAGAGATGGTCATTAGAGTTTACTAAAGGTAAATGAGATAGGAACTGGGGAAAAAAATTCCCGGTGCCTTGGCTTATCCTGGAAGGAAAATAGAAACCTTATTATTTCCTTGCAAAACTGAGATATACGGTCACATGGGTCTGGCTGGACTTACTTTGTCAAAGCACTCCTCTCGGAAAATCACCTGATGGTACCCCTGGAGACCGCATCTTAATGCGTCTATCTCCTGGAGGCTATTAAACAGACCCAGATCAGCTTAGTCATGCTCACTTCAAAAAACTAAACAATGTCTTTCACAAAATGGCCGCTGTGACTGGCAATGGAGCGTGGCCATCTTAGGCGAATTACCAATTTGTCAGGTATTGTGGACAAAAAGCTGAAAATGAAATAAAACTAACAAGGGGGATACATTTATAAAGGGGATACATTTAGACACTCAAGTACAATGTAGAGTGGTGATTTGTGCAGTTTGTTAGGAGCACAATGGTACATCTGATTGCTGCGCAAGACCCTTAGACATAACAGCTCATCTGTTTTCAGAATAGCTTTTATGTACATCATGGAATGACTAAATCTCAAGTACTGTTATGGGAAGTCATAAAAAATGCCAGATTCCTGGATAATGCTGTTCATCAGAATGATGCGCAAGACCCTTGGACTTAACAGCTGGACTGCGCTCTTCTCAAAATAATGCCAGATCACTGGATAATGTAAAATATCATGTATGGAATAGTAGACTCGTAGTTGTCGCTTGGAGTCTGAATGCCACCGATAGGCAGTCTGCTGTTCACAAAAGAACCGCTGCTAGTGAAATGGTGATGGGGCCTTCCTGGGTAATTGGGCATTCTAGATGAAGTGGCACCCATGTGTTATTAGCGTTATAATTTACGTTAGTGTGAGTATCACACGTGGTATAACCTTTACCTCTGTTACATTGTGAGTAGAGTAGTATACTCAAACAATCTACTAAGTCTGGCAGAAGGTGTATTCCTGATTCATTTAAAGAACTGCCCCCACGGGATATAATCATCATTCAATCTTTCAGTGTCTGTGTGCAATTTATCCACCCACTGCTGCGCTTTCTCTAGCAATCTGTTTTTACTAGATTGTCAATGTGTTTCAGATGTTCTAACACTATCCAGTGTAGATTGTTAGGGGTGTGTTTCACTTCATTGAAATGTGTAGTGGAAAACATAATTGGGTTTTCATATTTAGATCACAAACATTGTTTAGTGTATACATAAAAGGATTAAAACCATTATTATTTGTTGCATTTCTATATATGTCTCTTCTTCTTCTATTATAGCTGCCATTTTGGAAAAGTGTGGATGGGTTGATCCAAGGAGCTATTTTCTGTCTCTTTCAGACTGTTTGACCCCCAAAGCCTATCTTTTGACACCAAAATAAAGTAAATAGGTCTCATGGGTTTTGAAATATTACATCATCATTGCAACACATTAGTCATTTTAGAAAATACTGTCCAGACAAATATGACCCGGATCTGTACTGTCTACCCAAGCTAAATTGCTTCCCTAATGATCTCTGGACAACAATTATTTTATGGTGTCATATCAGGGGGACAGGATTATTTGCCACATACCTACAGACCCAGTCTTCTTCATTTCCATCATTGTGGCTCACTAAAATATAGGGGGCAGATTTACTAGATTCTCATAGAGCTCATTGCAGCAGCCGCCAAAGCTGCATTTTGCTTTTTGATAAAGAGACAGCAGTAGAGCACCTTATTTACAGAAATATGGCACTCTCCTCTCCTCTCTCTAGCACCATTGTAGCAATTTGCTGTCATGCCCCATGAACACACCTTTGCACTATAGTGCAAGGGTGTCTTCATGAGTCTAGCATTGCTTTTGTACTGGGCTCGTCATGAGCATGCGGGTGCTGTGCGTGCCTCCCTCCGCCCCAGCACAGCGGGGGAATTACCCCCGCAGCAAAGGGGCTAGCGAAATATACAAACACATATGTTTTCACAACTGTATAACATTTCTGCAGTTTTACACATCCCCAGCTATTATATTTTATTGCACTTTCACAAGACTTTTTTTTATTTAATTGAAAATAGAGATAATCTCCAGTGATATCAGTGAGATGCTGTTTGGGATCCTTTTCAACTTGTAATCAAAAATGGAAAGCTGAAATTGGACCCCTTGAGACTCTCACAGCAGAAATGTTGGATAGGTGTTAACTCTCTTCAGTTAGATTATTTAGCAGGTGTAGGAAGCTGGGTCTGTATATACTATACAGAAGTACAGGCAGTACCCAGGCTTAATTAGGTAAGTACTAACAGCTCGCTTAGTGGGAGAATGGGAGAGCAGTTAGGCTTATCCAGAGGTTGTGTTAAGCATTTATTGTATTCACTCACTAAAGGGCTGATTACACACTCTCATAGACAGAATCCAGACCAATGGGGTAAGTATAAAAAAAGGTATCCTTGGGTTTGATGTCTAGAACCAAACAGGACTTGGTACAGGTAGGTAAAATCTATGTTCAGTTGTAAACCTATACACAGAAATGCAATTGGGGATGGATTTGCAATTGTTACAGGTTGGTATGGTTTCAAGAAACTGGTTAAATTACACAGTAATTACTTTTAGAATACTTTTTGATTGTTTTCAGACAGCATTGACTACTGGAGGTGGTATGCCTAGATAGCACACTGAGGGACCTCACAATACAATGTAGGACTTTTCTTGATTTAATTTACAGTGCCTTTTTCCTCCATACAAAACTACAGTTCAACACAGAAAAATGATAGGCCCCAAAAATTGTAGGTCCTAAAACTCCTAACATGGGTTCTGAAGGGAGGCACATGGTTATGGTTTCAGCGGTAAGTAAACTTCTCACAAGTGGGAGTTTTGGGGGTTAGGGCCAAGGTCGTAGGGTAGCCTGGTGCAGAGTTCAGGGGCCTAATGTTAACCAATGGGGTAAAAGGGACCTTCGGTTCTGGCTGCTGACGAGCAGGTCAGTCGGGTGTGGGAGCAAAGCTCCTTGGGTTAAGGTCAGCACTGCAGGGGCCAGCGATCAGCACAGGAGCTGCACCACTAGGGGAACAGGGGCTTCCAGGTGCAGGGTGCAAGAAGACATTAGTGAGCCTGTGCTTTCCAATTGAGACCTGTGGTTCAGCAACGTTTCTGCTGCCTCAGGCAGGGGGATTTCCTGAAGGCAACTGCAGGCTGGAGAGGTCTGTTGGGATCATGGGAGATGCCTGGACACTGTTTTTTGCGCCACCAAAGGCTGTGGAGAATTTGATGCAGGGGTGTCTTCTGGCATCAAATTAATTTACCAGCTTCGATCGCGGTCGAGGGTGCCGTTCAGGTTGAGGCTGCAGGCGTCATCTAGAGGCTTGAGGTAGGTCAGAATCACCAGAACCCAGCTCAGGAATGATGGTGAGACCTCCATGTGGTGTTGGGCCACTCAAACTTGGGCCGGGGCATTGGGTGCAGAGTGCTGCAGAATCACAGAGCTGCCTGGATCCTTATTCTGTGGGTGAGTCTTGGCTTGAGACAACCCGCTGCTCACAGGTGACAGATTCTGTAAGGTGAGTGCAGGGCAGGTCCTCTGGGCTCTGGGGGGCTGCTGACTGCTGAACATGCTGTTTTTTTTGCTGTAGACAGGTTGGAGTCCGAACAGGCTGTTAGGCCTGGGGCCAAAGCTGATGGCGTCCACTTCTTCCTGGTTCAGTTAGGCTGCTCAGTCTTTCTTCCTCAAATCTGAGGAGACAAAGTTCAGGGTTGCCCCTAAATACTAAATTTCAAGGCTTTAAATGGGTGTGTAGGTTAGGACCAATGGATCCCTTTGTTTGGGTGGGTACACCCCCTATTATGCCACCCTCCAGTGGGAGAGCGATGAGCCCTCCCTAATTGTCTGGGTCCGCTCATCTTCAAGATGGAGGGGGCTGAGATGTGTGTCTCACCTGGCCTCACCCACCTGAGGGATAGGGTTTGTAAAAGGGGTCACATCTCTCCTTCTAGCTTGGTTTTCCTGCTGAGTCTCCCACCCAAAGGCAGGGGTAGCTTCAAAATGTGGCAGGCCTTTGAAGCTTCAACTTCCTGGACCTAGCCTACCCTGGGGGAGGAGACATGACATCTCTGCCTAGCATAGGCTTTGTTTCTGGACCTAGAGAGCAGAGGCTCTTTAACGAGTGGTCCAGAAACCTGTCTAGGGTAGCAAATGTCAGGCAGCCGTTCAGGAACCACTCCAGGGCTAGAAGTTTTTCAGGAGACATCTCTAAGATGCCCTCTGAGAGCATTTCACATTAAATCCTGAACTAGCATCAGTGTGGGTTTAATATGCTGAGATGTTAGCAAACAAATGTCCAAGTTTTTAGTAAAGCCCTTATGGAGCTGTGGAGTTCATAATGACCAACTCCCAGACTATATAGTCTTAATGGCATTACTACAATGTCTAAGAATGGTCTTAGACACTGTAGGGGTAACGGGCTCATGCCACAGTGCCCTCACCTGAGGGCTAGTGCACCCTGGTAGAAGAGTGGCTTAACTAGGCCTCAGGCAGTGGGTTGCAGGCATGGCACACACGTGTGCCATGTTGACTCTTCACTTTTCTCTGCACCAAAACACACAGCTTGCAATGGCAATGTGAGGGTTTGTAGGTACAGGGCCTTTAAGGGTGGCAAAATAGGTACTGCAGCCCTTGGATGCCTTTCCTGGTCACAGTGCACTTGGTGCCCATGGTGCCTTTTACAAGGGGCCTACTTGTGGCCAGAGATGTGCCAATTGTGGCTAAAACATACAGCTTTGGGAAAAAACACAGGCCCTGGGAACCTGATTGGCAGGGAGTCAGGGCACATCAAGTCAGGTTGCATCAGATGTCAGGCACAAATTGGGGGCTAATCCTGTAAAAAAGGGCATTTTCAAACAGTGGGTTACCTAACAAGTAAAAGTGAATAGTCACAGGCACTGACACTGGGGCAGAAAGTGGAAAGACTCTAGCATGTGGATTTCAAGAGAAAATGAGAGCCTACAGTGGAGCTGCAAAACTTCCCAAAAGAAGTCATTATGAATGCAATGTATATGTGGGGGCGTGGCTACGCACGCAGCGAGGCTGGCTGTGTTCTAGAAGAGCTCCAGCGTGACCCTCCACTCTGGGGGTAATTTATCCGCTCTATTCTCCATCTGGCAGGCCACAATTTGGGGCATGTCACCGTGAGACCGCTGTCTGGCATCGGACCAAATTCCAGGATTCCGCGAGCTCCGGCTCCGCACCGGACCCTCAGGGCTTAGCTGAACCAAGAAAGGAGCTACGACGCCGGCAGGGCCCGGCAGGCAAGCCCGGGGACGGAGCCGGAAGTACAGGCCGTGGAGGCCGGAGACACCCGGTGGCCGCTCAGAGAAGGCAGAGCTTGGGTACCACCGACCGTTGCCAACCCCCGGCGGACATCGTGAGCAGCGGCGGCCCGGCGGGGGCCACCCTCGTAGCAGGGAAGGAGAACGACTGCGACGGACTGAGGCCGGCGCCTGTGAGGACCCGGGTGGTCAGCGGGGCCTCCGTGTGGAGAGGGCCCCCCCTCTCGCCCTCCGGCCGCGGAGCCCAGCCACCCAACAACCTGCGCACCCGCCCGGGGCCATGGGCGCCGACACCCGGTGAGGACACCCGAGGGCTCGTGGGCTCCCGGACCGGGGGCTGGGACCCCAGCGCCACCGAATTGGACCCAGGGAGCGCGCGGGGGCGCGTCGCCCGCCACCGGAGGGCCCCCCAAACAGCTTCAAGAAGGGACGCCCTCCCCAACATGGCGACGCCGGCCGGCAGCCGATCGTCATGGGCCTCTGCAAACGGCCCGAATATAGAACAGGAGAGACGCCCCTAAACCGAGTGCCCCTAGGAGCCAGCGCTATACTTCCACACCACAAGGCAGGTACGGTGAACAACGGGGGCACCGGAATCGAACCCGGGTCCAGGGCCGCAATCACGCCGAGGCACGCACGCACCTGCCGACACTGGCCGCTTGACCGGGGAGCACACCGCCCGGCTGCGCCACACACCATCACAGAGGCGCATCGGGAGGGATCCACCACGGCCCACAGCAGACAGCGACCTTCCACAGCACCTTGACCGAGGCCGAGAAGGGGAGGCAATCGCAAGAGACTCTATTGACCGGGGGCCTCACACACAGCTAGGACACTGGGGCCCACGAGGCGCACGGACAGCTACCCACCAGATCTAGCCCCCTCTGCGTCCCCGCTTCACCAGCTGAACAACGCAGTGGCGGAACAGCGCAAGCCGCAGCACACACGACCTCTGGGGCCAAGCAACGCGGCAGACCACGCCTGGCTGAGGGCCTGGGAGGAAGCGCAACTCCTGCTGGGGCGCCAAGACCCACACACTGGCCAGCCTGACCCAGCCGAGGCCGGCGCACGGAGAACCCTCCCATAATACCCCCCCACTGGCGCAAAGATAATATACCTGCCTCGACGCGACGCCCACTGAACAGATGACCTGCACGACCCGCTCGGGGCCCACCAGTCCTGAGCCCATAGCTGGAGAACCCTTCCCTTATCGGCGAAAGCGGGCCCTGGGCCGTGGCCGGGCAGAAGCGCCACACACCACTCCATCGACAAATTCAGAGAGCAGGACCCTGCCCATGTCTGGGGGTGCGGGGAAGCGCACAGGAGCTGGGAATACGCACCCGAAAGGCAAAATGGACAAGCCCCAGAAGTCGAATGATGCGGACCCGGTGACAGCCAGGCTGGATTCGGTACTGGCGGCCATGGAACGGCTGGAGAACTCCATACAGTCCACCCGGACGTCGCTAGAGGCGAAAATAGACGGGGTCGCCATAGACCTGACGCACCTGAAAGCGGATCACAAAAAACTGGCTGAACGCACCACAACCCTGGAGAACACCGTAACGGATCTGGGGCCGTGGTTTACACAGTCAGACAAGCAGATAAAGGATCTTCTCAACAGAGTGGAGTTCCTAGAAGACAGGGCGGAGGATGCAGATGGACGGGCGAGACGCAACAACGTCTGAATAGTGGGACTGCCCGAAAAATGGGAAGGGAGAGAACCGGCAACGCACGTGGAGGACTGGCTTCGCGCCCTGTTGCCAGAAGGTACCCTATCGCCCCACTTTGTGGTTGAGCGGGCGCACAGGGTCCCGACCAGACCGCTCACAACTGGCTCTAACCCGCGCCCATTCCTCATCCGAATCCTGAACTATAGAGACCGGGACTCGATCTTGAGAGAAACCCACAACCTCGGCAACATACAGGTGGATAATGCGAACATAAGGTTTTTTCCAGACTATACGATCCAAGTGCAGCGCCAGAGACACTCCTTCCTGATAGTGAAAAAACGGTTACGCCAGCTTGGACTCACGTATTCCCTCCTCTTCCCGGCAAGGCTAAGAGTAATAGCCAATGAACAGACCCACTTCTTCAACACCTCGGAGGAAGTAGAAGCCTGGCTGGATAACAGGACAGACAAAAACGCAAAGAGACAAGGAGATCAACCCCGGACGAGGAGACGCAGAAGATCCAAACGGAGGCCCGGAAACAGATCGCCCTCACCGGCAGCGAGTGGTACACAACATAGTGCAAGCCCACCTGAGGAGGAAATACGCCGGGAACAGCAGGAGGCCCTGCGGATGGTCACGGAGCCCAGCGGCTCGCCGACCCAATGCTCCCAGCCAGCCACCAGCCCCAGGGCACTACCAAGCGACGATGAGGCGATCTACGGATTACCAGATTCGCAAATTTCAGGTGACTTGCCTGACATTACGCCGCAAACGTCGGACCTGTTTGGCTGACGGAGCGACGCGCTCTGGCACTTCCTCCGCCTTGCTCTACTCTCCCTCCCATTCCCCATCCTCACAACTGTCGGCAGGAGGGAGCAGAGAACTGGAGGGAGACGACCGCAAGGCACCGATGGCCCACGTGGGAGGGAGACGGCGAACCAGCCCCTTCCTGCGGAAGCACACGCTGGAGACACAGTGAGTAGATACTGAGACTTTCATGGTACTGGCTGTCCCCGAGCAGATGGCCTGGGATGCCCACTCTCCGTTGGTCATACTGCTGCGAGGGTCCCTTCAGGTGGGCACGAGCCACCATTGCACTCTGAGAACTGGTAGCAGTGGCACCCCAAGACTTAATGGACGCACTGCACTGCCAGCGGTGGGGCCCATCAAGTGGCCGGCCAGAAACGCACACTTCCCCCCATGTGTGACACACCCATGCTCTGCTCGATGTCTATATCTCATTCGCTTTGCGTGATGGGCAGCAACCCCCCAGACTGGAACGTTAACTGTCTCAGTAGAGTGTTTGGACGACTGCACGTTTGGCAGCCGACCCTATGGTATTATCCCCAGTTCATGTTCACCCTTCTCCCTTCTTTTGGAACATGCTGCATCCACAATCTAGTGGCGATTCTGCTGTACTCTTTATTGTGCCCTACAGGTATGCGTGGAAATGTTGTTGAGACGGGCGGTGAGGGGCTCTTCGGGGGGGCGTGTGGGGCTGGGGGGAGGGAGGATGGGACCCACCTGATATACTGTGATGGCTGAGGTTAAGTTCCGCACTTGGAATGTACGTGGTATACATACACCTTCGCGCAGGTACATGATTTACTCATACCTGAAGAGACACAAGGTCAAAATAGCACTCTTGCAGGAGACACACCTGACAACGCCTGAGGTACATACGCTACGCAGACGGTGGCGAGGACAGTTGTACGCGACTGGGTTCTCCTCTTATGCACGCGGTGTGCTAATATGGGTGAAAACGGGGATTCCGTTCGATATTGAAGATTCACACATAGACGGAGAGGGGAGACTGGTGGCTGTAAAGGGACGCCTGGATGGGCACCCATTAGTCCTGGCGTCGGTTTATGCCCCCAACACGGACCAGCAGGGTTTTCTCGCGAACGTGTCAACGGCCCTATCACACTGGCATGGGGTCCCCTGGATCCTGCGAGGGGATTACAACTGTGTGCTGGATACCACACTAGATCGTTCCTTCCCACCATTGCCCAATGCGCCAGTAGTAGGTGCGATGAAGGCCCTTATATCCCGGGCCACCCACAGGAACCTCAGGATGTATGGAGACACGAAACCGGACCACCCGGACGTACTCATACTACTCAGGAGCTCATACCCTGCACACCCGATTAGACAGGTACATGCTCACTGACGACTTACTCCCGTTAGTAACGGAGGCATATTACATGGGTCGGACACATTCGGACCACAATCCTCATATGTTGACAATCTCATGGGCAAACACACACCACCCTGTCCCCACCTGGAGACTGCAGCCAGATCTCCTGCTGGACGCGCCCTTTCGAGACTCACTGTTTACACACATAGCGCACTACTTCGAGGAGAACGCGGGCTCTGCCACCACCCTCCAAATAGAATGGGATGCATTCAAAGTGGTCATAAGAGGGCAATGTCTGGGCACACAGGTCAACCTTAAACGACGTTTTGAGAAAGACCTTCAGGGGGTTGAAGCAGAGTTGATCCGACATGAACAGAATTCAGTAAGAGGTGACGGGGCTGAGTTACATTCTGCGCAGGCGAGACACGAAAATTTATTGGAGAGGCTGAGGTGTTTGAATTATGCAGCCCACGCAACACGCACTCACGACAGAGGGGACAAGCCAGGCAAGCTATTGTCATGGCTCATTAACAGGGAGGAAAAGACGAAATCAGTAACGAAAGTCCTGGGTGCTGATGGGACACTCCTACACACTCAACAGGAGATACACTGCGCATTTACTGCTCATTATGACACACTATACCGCTCTTACCTACCCATCCCCGCCCCAGACACGGAGGGATACCTCAGCCTGATACCATTACCGGCACTCCGCGACGCCCAACGGGAGGACCTAGCGGCGCCCATTACCCCTGAGGAACTCCGGGTGGTCATAGCATCGCTCTCCAATGGGAAATCCCCGGGCCCCGACGGACTCCCAGCGGAGTTCTATAAGGCGTATCTGGACCTCCTGATCCCCGAACTAATAAAAGTGTATGAGACGGCGATTGATGACTCCTCCCTGCCGCCCTCTCTAAATGAAGCCATCCTGGTCTCCCTCTTAAAGCCCGGAAAAGACGGAACGCTGTTGGGTTCATACAGGCCATTCGCCCTCCTGAACACCGACTATAAAATATTAGCATCCACACTAGCCCGAAGACTAGCCCAGTATACGCCCACCCTGGTTCTCGCAGACCAGAACGGTTTTGTACCCACACGTAGTACATCGCAGAATATCCGTCGGCTATTTAGGGTACAGGAATACGCGAGAGAGCCCTGGCCACAGTCGGGTTGTCTTGTACTAGATCTGGAGAAGGCATTCGACTCAGTAGAGTGGCCGTACCTCAGGGCGGTAATGCGGAAATTCGACCTGGGAGAGGAGTACTTAGAAATGGTCGGCCTCCTATACCAAACACCTAGCGTTCGGGTCCGGACCGGGGGCCTCCTGTCGGACACCATACGAGTCAGACGGGGCACGAGACAGGGCTGCCCCCTGTCGCCTCTGCTCTTTTCCTTAGCAATGGAACCACTGGCGGAGCTGCTGAGGGGACAGGGTGCAGAATGGGGCATCCCGTTGATAGACGGCACGCACACGGTCTCGCTGTATGCTGATGACCTGCTCCTCTACATTAGGGACCTCACACAGATACCGCAAGGACTCACAGACACCCTCTGTGAATTCACAGCCCACTCTGGACTGAGAGTCAATTGGGGGAAATCCAGGGTCTACCCCTTTCACCCTAATATGCAGGAATGCGAGGTGCAATTAGGGGGAACGACACTGACCTGGCACGCGGGTACCTTCAAATACCTAGGCATCCACATATATCGGTCTCCGGCAGATATACTGGACGGCAACCTGGTCAGGGCTATATCCTCCCTGCGAGCCCAGATAACTTTCTGGAGCACACTCCCGCTGAATGTCCCAGCCAGAATCACCCTGACTAAAATGATAGTATTGCCGAGACTCCTTTATTACTACTCGAACATACCGGTATACGTTCCCACCCGGATTTTTAAAGAACTGGAGACTATGGTGCGAGCACTCATATGGAACACGTGGAGACCCAGAGTGGCCCTGAAGAAGTTATACGTCCCGGCGTCACAGGGGGGACTCGCGGTTCCCAATCAGGAACTTTATTACCTCGCGGCGCAGCTTCAGTGGGTGGTGGCCTGGCTTGCGGGAAGAAACCTAAACGACAAGGCCTCGATGACATCGGCCCTGACCCATGCGGGGGCTCTCACGATGTTCCACCCCTTAAATACAGCTGCCCGCGGAGCGCAACTACACCTTACGGTGGCACTTAAATGCTACAAACGAGCAATGAGACTCACGAGGGAGATCACCCCCTACGCCCCAGCACTCCCACTACAGGGCATGCCCAGACCAGGAGGAGTGGTCACTGTGACACAATTAGACAGCTGGGAATGTGCGGGGATAGAATCGATGGCGGATCTGTACAATGAAGGCACCCTAGTTCCGTTTGAGAGACTGGTGGAGGACACCGATCTACCGGCAGGGCAGTTCTTGCTACACACCTCCATGGTCCGGGAATTCACGAAACACTGGGGTGAAATGACGGAGGAACCTCAGACGCACCTGTTGATACAATACCTTCACATCATGGGGAATGGGTCTCACGTGATACACTGGCTGACTCAGGCGTTACAGTCCCACACAACATGTACGCTCCGGCCCTTGAGAGACAGATGGACAACTGACAGAGGGAGGGAATGGACAGATACGGAGTGGGAAAGAATCCTGGAAGGCCCGCGTCACATACCCCGCAATTCGAGATTCAAAATCATACAATTCTACATCATACACAGGGCATATCTGTCCCCGGATAAGATCAATCGTTACTTCGCGCTGGACACCTCCAGCTGCCCACGTTGCTCACTGCTGAATGCAAACCTCCTGCACATGCTGTGGGCATGCCCCAGACTACAGGCGTACTGGCAGGACGTAACCGCACTTTTGACAAAGGGGACGGAAACAGAACTACGACACGATTGGGACACCTGCGTGCTAGGCCTGTTTAAACGGACGAAGCACAACAAAGCCCATGCCAGGTTCTGGGATCTGGGACTGATAACAGCCAAACGACTCATAACGCGACATTGGAAGGACGCAAACCCACCACTGACAAAGCATTGGTGTACCTCTCTCATCTACTGGGCGACAGCAGAGGGCACGGTCCTCCGCAGGGAGGAGACCGCGGGACGGAGAGCCATCCCAATAGCGCAGACCTGGGATGACATCCTACAGGCATTCAGCAAGGCCTGTCAGGAACAGGGGATAGCGTAGGCAGGGCGGACACCCCCCCTAGTAGGGCGAGGATACACAGTTGGGGTGAGAGACACATGGCAATAATAAGGTGATAGGCGTACACATATATGGGCACGAAGTCACCATTGGCATCTTTCCTCTCCCCCCCGCTCACCGACCCTTTCCCCCCCCCCTCTTTCCTCTCCCCCCCTGCTGGGGACGACCGACCATGCAACCAACGCACACGGAGCTACACCGCCCCAAAACCAGAAGCCCCCGCAACTCACCCATATACACCGACTTGCATGTGTACAACATTTCCACCCCGCATCGACACGACACCTGGCCACGGGAGTTAGACAACAGGAACCGCAATGCAGCACCCCTTCCCCCCCTTGAATTAATGTTCACTTCACCCCGATTTCTCTTTTATTCCCTCCCTCGGTTCGGAGGTTGGTTCTGCAGACCGTCGCCCCCCAGTTGACTGCGCTGCACTTTCATAACTGACAAACACGTACATGAACACAAGTCACACGGCAACCCACGCCGCGACCCTCAACCACACCGCGACAATGACCAAGGAGCGTTCACAGACAACGGCCTCAACACACTGCTCCTAGTGGCAGATCTGACCGAAGAGGTCAAACCCTTGGGACACGACGCACCATAACACCAAGTGGAGGGTTGTGGGCAACACAGGGGGCATCGCCCGGAGGCACGCCCTGTACGACAGAGTGGGCCGGATACTCTGGTGGGATAGATGACGCCACATACAATGATGTGTAATGAGAGTATGACATTTCGTGCTAACACCGGGACTACTCCCTTTGCAGCCGACTGCACAGCTCAAGGACGATTGTACTTACTGGAACTTTGGCTGCCATAAACGTTATCACGGTTAATGTACGAGCTGACTACCTTTCTGTTTTCTTATTGTACTATACTCACAGTAATGTAACTATATGTCAATTGTGTCAATAAAACATATTTAAAAAAAAAAAATGAATGCAATGTATATGTGTCTGTGGGGCCAGTTTGACATGCCTATTTGAGCAAGTTACAGGTGATTCTTGGGTGGTATTTAAGATGTTGATTGTATAGAAGGGAGCACTTATGCATATGATTAATCAAATTGGTTGCAAACAAAGGAAGGGTTTATAGGTATCGTGAGGAGCAATCAAAACGCATCACACATGGACATTCTCATTTTACTCACTCAGATACTTCATTCTCGACATAGATGAATGGCACCCCTCCAAGGAACTGTGAAGAACGGCACTGGTAAGTTATCCTGGAACAGAGATGTTAACACCATGCTAGAGAAAGATCCACCACTAGGTCTGACACCTACACTTACAGTGTCTGAACCCTTTGGGCAGGAAGTTATTGTTTTACTATTGCAGTAGAGAAAAACATTCCAAATAAATGTACAATCTGGCACCGTATTACATAAGGTGCCCCAGGGGCGCATGGCATTTGCACCCACTTTGCGTGCCCCTGGGCACTTTAGTATTATAAAAGGGGTGCAGATGCTTGTGCCACCCCTTCTGTAATACTGATAGCCGTGGCGCACTTCAGTGCCAGCACTATAAACAGCGGGTGTTCCCTCATTTGCAAAGGGGCATGCCCTATTCAAATGAGGGAATTCCTTAGGCTCTGCGCCCACCCCATATTACAGGTGCGGGTGCAGAGTCAAAAAAGCCCTCAGGAGGCGCAGTGACAGTGCACAATTTAAAAAGTGGTGCACTGTTAGTGTGCCTCCTGACAGCAGCCCTCTGCAGGGGGTAAAGGGGTCACTGTTTGCACCCGCCTGCAAGGAGACATCTAATTCCCTCTAAACGTGCAGGTGGATTGCTGCCTGCACTGTGAAAACGCAGAGAGGCTGCTCTGTATTTTCACATGAATGCACTGCCCTGGGGGCAGCGGAGTTCGCGGCTGCCCTGGGGGCAGCGTGTTCAGCATAATGGGGTGCAATGGCATTGTTTTAAAAGGTGCGCCGGGCGCATACGATGCCAATACGTAATACGGCCCCTGAGCGTTAATGAGCAAGTGATTAGACTGCTGTAGATTGCTCACTGTCAAATGATCCTCCATTACATGAAAAAGGAACGCTTTTTTGGTTAACCACTTGGCTGTGTAGACGTGAATAACGAAACCGATATTATGAAGTAGAACTATTGCCTGATGCTGAGTGAGATAAATTGATTGACACCTTCGATATATGGCTATTTCAGGAAATATGGTGTCTTACACCTTTTTATAGAAATGGGTATACATCTTTTTGTGTTGAAGCAACTAAGACCACAAAGGAAAGGCCTTCAGGGGGATTGGGCATCTGGATTAAATCTGCGCTTCAATGTAGTATTAGGATTCTGTCCTGTGATTCGATGGACATTTTAGTACTTATGTTTCCTTCAAGCCCTATCTTTAAAAATATACAGTGTATATAACAGAATAGAGAGTAGGAATGAAGAAACTACCACCATTTACCAATTGGAGCACCTGTTCCGAAACACGGGGCTAAAGAACTTCCCTTGGTGGCAGGAGACCTTAATGCAACCTTTGAACCGATAGCTGTTGCTCCATATGATTGAACTTGTGAGATGGACAATTATTTATTTATTATTTATTTTAATTTTTAAAACATTTGTATAGCGCAACTGTCACCTGGCAGGTATCCTGGCAGGCACAATCAATGGGGTATACCTCATTTTGACCTAAAGTAAGATGGTCCCCAAAAGCAGGCCAGTTGCTGGCATTAACACTTAATAATGACCTTAAACCCACTAATGGTAGATGTGCTTTGGATCCCCAGGATAAAATCGCTTTTGATAGATCAGGCAATTGCAGTAGAATAGACTACTTTATGGTACAAGTTTACCTTTGGTCTGCTATCAAGGACATGGCAGTGATTGATCGAGCAGATTGCCCTTAGTCTGACACTACGTATTAAACATCTTTATATTCATGGGCGCTGGGGTAATTGTGATATTGTAAAACTCCAGCCCTTCAATGATCTTAGATCCATTATGTGGGAATGGGTAGTTAAAAACCCAGTAGCCCATGATATCTTTAAGGGAACTGTTTTTGCAGACTACGAACATCTGTCTAAACTTCCGAGCTATTTGAAAAATGAAGTGATGGCAAAAACTCACGATATGCTATGGGGGAAAATAAGGGATGTTTTGGGTAAGCCAAGAAGAAAAGAGTGGCTAAAGGTGAGCTCTGTGCATCTAATAAAACTAGTTCACAAGTTGAGATTGCCAAATTTAGAACCCACCACAGGAAAGTGATAATAAATGCAAAGAGGGAGCAGGAAGATTCAGAATGGTTGAACCTGCATGAGGTCCTAGTTAATAAGAATATCACAGAATTTTGGAAAGCTACAACTGTGGCCTCAGATGGGAATAAACCAATGATTGAGTTCTGTATACAACCAGAAGAGTGGGTAACACATTTCAGTCAACTGAATTCAGATAAACATAGGATGGTGAATGCCAATGGTATCTTCTCAGCGAGTAGTGCCCTATTCAAGCCCAATAATTTGTAATTCTCACTCAGTAAGACTGTAAATGCAATTAATTCCTGTGCTTCTGGATGTTCCCCGGGATACCCAACGACCTACATAGAGAAAACCTAGACATGGGGGTCCCATATGTTAATCTGCTCTCTAATAGTATCTTTGCGGGCATGGAAATCCCACATTCATGGAAGCTAGTAGAAATAGTTACAATTTTTAAGAAGGGGGACTGTGCAGTCCCAGTGAACTATAGGCCTCATAGCCTCCCTCATTTCAGAGTGGCAGGCAGGTTTCAGACCACAAGTGAACACTATAGATCAAATCTTCCATTTCACTTGTATTTATTGGAGGGAAGTGATTATCAACAATGTAAACTTGCATGTTGCCTTTGTTGATCTTCGAGACGCTTTTGATATGGTCCCCAGAGCAAAATTATGAGAAGTTCTAGAAAGAATCGGAGTTTCGGCTCCCCTTTTGAATATTTTAAAAAGGCTGCATGTGGACACCTTGGTGCAAGTGAGGTGGGGGGAGAATGGGGCATTAATAGAGCCTATCCATATTGACCAATGAGTAAGACAGGGGTGCGTTTTAGGGCCCGCCTTGTTTACCCTGTACATAAACAATGTTTAAAGTTTCTGAGCAGGGATGGGTGTAATGCACCAAAAATAGGAGAACAGAGGGCTGCTGTTCTCCTTTTTGCGGATAACACACTGCTTATTTCTAAATCACTTCAGGAGCTTCAACACTGGTTCAATGGAGCTCTGCCTGGAATGGGGGCTGGAGCTAAACAGCTCCAAAATTAAATGCATGCTCTTTACCTCCAAATTAACAACTAAGTGTACGAAGCAGCTGCATATGGGTGGCATCCCTTTAGAGCTAGTGGCTGAGTTTGATTACCTAGGCATGAAACTCACAAATAATTTAATTTGGGTTCCACAGATGGGAAGTGCACAGCTAGCCCTGATATAACAAATAGGGAATATATCAAAAATCCACAGGAACACTATATCCAGAAGGGTGGCACCAGCGTTAGAGATTTATAATGTTAAAGCTTTAGGTGCACTTTTGTACGGGGAAGAGCTTTGGGGTTTCTTAAAATCTAGTTACTGATCAATAATTAAACATAATTTTTTTGATCTATGCTAAATCTTCCTGCAAATAAACCGCTCACTCCACTCTATCTTGACCTGGCCCAAAAAAATATCCTCACAAAATTGAGCTTATATTGCTTATGCTTTGGCATTGGCTATGATCTACTGCAGCACTTGAGTCTTATAGGTTGGGCCTTTGTGGATTTATGGCACCAACATGGGTGAGCAAGATCCTGTGGCTGCGTACCCTTAAGAATATGTTACAGAGAATACTTCTAGGCGTATATTGGGCCAACCGGAAACTTTGGGGCATATTACCAACAACTAGCGATAATTTTTGTCTCTAACTTGTTTAGAGACAAAAATTATCGCCGCGGCGATTTTTATCGCAGATAAACCTTGCTATTAGCAAGGTTTATCGCAAATGCGATAAAAAACGCCCGCAATGCATGAATATCGCTGAAACGTCAGCGATATTCATGCATTATCGAGCAAATGCTCTTAGCCATGTTATCCACCTCCCATTGGATAACATGGCTAAGAACTGCTCAGGGCAGGTGTTAGCTTTTGGAGATATTCGCGCTTAGCGCAAATATCTCCAAAAGTTGGTAATAGGAGATAGCGATGTTAGCGACTGTTTCCAGTCGCTAACATCTTGGCACGCCCACTTTGCATATCATTAGTGATAAATATCACTGACATGCAAAGTGGGGCCCATGATGGTCGCTATCTCCTATTAGCTGTCGCTAACTGGTGTTAGCGACAGCTTGGTAATAGGGAGATAATTTTATCTCCGCTTTCTTGGCTTTTAAAGCCAAAAAAGCGGAGATAAAACCCCTTGATAATATACCCCTTTGTGTCAGGATAACAAAACTAGCCTTAAAGCAGTGTACTGGGGTCTTGCTGAGACTGAACTCATAATGAATTGTAAAGGATCATTTCCTGCTGCTTTTATTGATCTTAAACTGACACCATCATTTGAGGATACTATTGATTAAATTGTACCTTCTCTAGTAAGAAATCTATAATTACAGTTTCGGTATGGTTGCCTACCTGTAAAACCCTTTAAAAGGAAATGATGTAAAGTAGGAGACAGGGTGGATGAAAACTGTACCTCTAGCTAAGGGGGACCAGAATAAATTGCGCATGTTTTCTTTTTCTGCCATTTGTATGGCCAGTCTTGAACTAAATGGATAGCCCCACTTTGTAGAAACTTGGTAGTAAGAAAGTACAAAGAGGTTTACAGAATAATGCAGTCAGAAACATCTCGTATTTCTGTATTCGCTACATCCAAGTTTCTAATGGCAATGTGGATCAGATGCAAGTGTTCCCTTGATAGTATTTAGGCTATTATCTTATTGAAGAGTTTTGCTAAACTGTATTGTGTAACTCAAATTATTTTGCGTGGCTTATGTCTTTTAATATTATCAAAGATATTTATTGATTTTCATGCTGATTTTAAAGTATTTTTATGTTGAATTGGTGGTCCTTTTAAAAATGTAAATTTTACTCTTTCATTGTGCTGCTATTGTAATGGACCGTCAATGCGCATTTAAAATGTTTTACGCTTGTATTTGCGTTTGTAACGGCCACATGCATCATTGTAGGATTTTGCAATTCCTAAATTGCGAAAATTAAGGAATCGCAATTTAGGAATTGCAAAATCCTATGCATCAAGAAATCTGAAGTGTTTTTACGATTTCTTAATTTTCTGTATTTGCGATTCCTTAATCCATTACATTGATTCCTAGAGGCCCATCGGAATCAATGGAAAGGCATAAGCTTTTGCGAATTTTATTTTGCGAATGACAAGTTGTTGATGCATTTCAAGGGTGCTGAGGGGGGTCCAAAGGATCCCCCCCTGCACCCTTGAAATGTTTTTTTGAAGTGCAAGTTTCACACACACATGTCCAAAGGACATGTGTGTGTGTAACATGACACTTTCAAAAATGCTTTTTTGAGCATTTTTGAAAGATTTGGCAAATTAACACGAGGGTCAACCTCGTGTTAATTTGCACCTCCTATTTCCAAATTTGCATTTTTTTAAAAATTCATGCATTGCATTTAAGGATTCGCACAAATGCGATTCCTTAAATGCAATCGCATTTTTAGGAAATGCAAAAAATTGCGTTTTTTTAAAAATTGTTTCATGCATACCAAAAAGAGATTTTGGAATCGCAAACGGACGAATTTTCCGATTCGCACCGTTTGCGACTCCAAAATCGTTTGATGCATGTGGCCGTAATGTTTTGTTTTATGTTGTAGTTTTTTTATCTATTGTGATTGAAATAAAGTCATCTGAACTGAACTGAAGTAGAACCATTCAAGGAATGAGTTTGCGAGTCGTTTCACATATACCTTAGCATGAACAGTCAGATCCCAATATCCTGGTTTTTAGCCACCTCTGACAAATATCAGTATCTCCTGAGCATGACAGATTAGAATGCGTCCAGGGGCCATGTTTGAATTCACAATTTCATTTATCAGGTTGATGGTGAATCATTGCCTTACATTCAAAATCCTGGCAATAGTTTTGACCATCTGCAAAATTAAAACTGTGTAACTGGCCCAATATTCTTGTGACCAAATGACATAACTGAATGAAAATGGAATCTTAATTCACCCTCCTTCATGACGAGGGTGGCAAGTGAGCATTTCCCATTCAAGTCTTGGGTTCCGCAAACAAGTTCCTGTGACTTTTTACAATTATTTGACAGGGCAATTCCCAAAACTCATCAGCCTGGCAGCAACCAGGACAATTATATCAATGTAATGGTCCATACGTGAGACCATAACCCAGCTTTGCAGCCAAAACTCTGAGGGGCAGATTTACAAAGAGTGACGCATCCCTGCATATCAGCAGGGATGCACCACTTATTGTGCGCCGCAGCTCCGCCACGGCCTCTTACGTTGAGAAATCTGCCATTCGCTCTGTGGAAGCTGCCGCTCGAGCAGAATGTCTACTTGAGTGGCAGAAAGCAGGAGCACCCTCTAGTGCAGAGGTCTTCAATCTATGGGGTGCGACCCTCAGGGGGGTCGTGGAGTCCTGGGAAGGGGGTCGCAGATTCTGTCAGAGCAGTTTCTTGAAATGCGTGGCGTCGGGCTGACTGAGGGTGCTCACGGCGGAGGCCTAATTCACAGCGAGGGGTGAAACACATCAAAGCCTCATTAACAGGTAAAAGGTCTTTTAAAGACCTGTGAAGTAGTCTGGTGTGCCTTTGTGTGTGTCCCTGAAGCTGTTTCAGCCGGGCTCACATACGCCAGGGTGGGTGGGCTGGGGGAGGAGGCTGTAGCCCTTTGAGTTCAATGGACGTTGCGCACCTGGAGCTGTGGGCTTTATTTTTATTTTTAACGTTTTATATAGCGCTAGCTTAAACTGTAGGTAGCAGAGTGCTTTACAAACCCACAGTAAACAGCAGAAGGACATTACAATCATTGGTTCAAGTCCCACGAGCCCTCATACCTGGCGCCTGTGCGGGAGAAATGTGCCTGAGAGTCTGTTCTTCACAGTGAGATGTTGTTACAGCCTGTCTGCCACCCCCCCCCCCAGCCCCAGCAGGGAGGCACAGAGATGCCCTATCAAGAGAGAGGAAGGAGAAGGAAGAAGACCCAGGGAGATACTGACCCTCCCCCACCCCCATGAAAGAGGCACAGAAAAGGTGGGGGATGAATAATGGTGGATGGATGGATGAAAGGGTGGATGGATGAAGGATGAATGCATGTATGGATGGAAGGATGAAAGGGTGGGTGGATGGATGTGTGGATGGAAGGAAGGATGGATGTGTGAAAAGGTGGGTGGATGATTGATGGGTGAATGGATGGATTAAAGGGTGGCTGGATGAAGGATGGATGTATGGATGGAAGGATGAAAGTGTGGATGGATGGATGGATGGATCAATAAAAGGTTGCATGGATGAATGATGGATGCATGGATGGATGTGTGAAAAGGTGGGGGGATGAATGATGGGTGGATGGATGGATGAAGGATGAATGTATGTACGGATGGAAGGATGAAAGGGTGGGTGGATGGATGTATGGATGGATGTAAGGATGGATGGATGTGTGAAAAGGTAGGTGGATGAATGATGAGTGGATGGATGTAAAGATGAAAGGGTGGATGGATGAAGGATGGATGGATGTGTGAAAAGGTGGGTGGATGGAGGATGGATGGATGGATGAAAGGGTTGATGGAAGGATGAAAGCGTAGATGGATGAAGGATGGATGTATGGATGTATAAAAGGTTGCATGGATGAATGATGGATGCATGGATGATGTGTGAAAAGGTGGGGGGATGAATGATGGGTGGATGGTTGTATGGATGAAAGGGTGGATGGATGTATGGATGGAATAATGAAAGGGTTGATGGATGAAGGATGGATGGATGTATGGATGAAAGGGTGGGTGGATGGAAGGATTAAAGGGTGGATGTATGAATGGATGGATAAAAGGTTGCATGGATGAATTATGGATGGATGTGTGAAAAGGTGGGTGGATGAATGATGGGTGGATGGATGGACGGGTGGATGGGTAAAGGATGGATGTATGGATGGAAGGATGAAAGGATGGATGGATGAAGGATGGATGTATGGATGGAAGGATGAAAGGGTGGATGGATGAAGGATGGATGGATGTGTGAAAAGGTGGGTGGATGAATGATGAGTGGATGGATCGACGGGTGGATGGGTAAAGGATGGATGTATGGATGGAAGGATGAAAGGATGGATGGATGAAGGATGGATGTATGGATGGATGGAAGGATGAAAGGATGGATGGATGAATGATGGATGGAGGGATGGATGTGATGAGGTCCAACAGGCGCATTTATGGTTGTCGATAGGTGTTGATAATGAGGAGTACAAAGGTTTTACAAGGGGGTCTCGGCATCAAAAAGTGTGAAGACCTCTGCTCTAGTGTGATGCGAAGTGCCATTTGCTCTGATCTTACAGTGCGAGACAAACTCTTTGCACTAAAAATCAGTGCGAGTAGCACAACTTAACAGACTTGCTGCCAGCAGGACTCTGCGGTGTGCGGCTGAGTTTTTCTGGAACTGCAGGGACTTTCGCAGAGTAAAACTCCGCCCAGGCTTAGTAAAAACCTGCCCACAAGATCATAAAACAGGCAAATAATAGACTCTTTATTTATCTCTCAGATAAGCCCATCTTTCACTGCCAAATTCCCCTATGGGCCAGTCCTACCCTGTAAAGGATAGAGCTACAAAGCATCATAAGGATGTTTTCCTACCATAAATTAAGCCAAAACTAGTTTCAATAAATTACCCTTCTAGACTCTGAGAAGGACATTGAGCTTATCCTATGAAAGTTAAAGAAGAACCTAAGTCTGCCACAACACCAGGTGCATCAATGGTGCTTAATCTGGAGTATTTACAAACCCCAGAGTAAACAATGATTAATGCAAGCTGTTCTACAATACTGGGGTTAAATAACAGCTGTACATACTGATTTCAAAGATTCATCTACAGAGGCCAATACAGCAACATCATCAGAGCTCCTTTAATTGTGGTTGTCAAAGGTCAAAACGACGGTCCAACATAAAACATACACCTAACTCAGAAAACCCGAAGATTATGAGTATTCCATCTCATTCCAGTCACACAGAGAGACATCACACAGGACCTCATGAAGTCTGCATGATACCTGTATCCTAACCAGTTGGGTCTTAAGCATCTGTGTCCATAAAATCTGCACTTTGTTGGAGTTCAAGCCAATCCATCAATTTAAAAGTGTAGTGGTGCAATGATAATAGGCAGTGGTATCAGACACACACCCCTAACCGAAATGGGTAATCGCTGTGAGAGTCTACTTAAATTTCTTTTTATTTCCAGTTTTTTTTTTCTGAACAACTCAAACCACTAGTTGTTGTGTCAGAGCATTGGGGAGGTTGTGCGCTTAAAATATACAGAGACAACGTTTGCATCATAAAAATAATCAGCAGCAGTAAAAGTCGAAAGGTCAACTATGGTGTAGAAACCTTTTTGGAGGTAGTCTATGCTTCAGTGCGGCTGTCCTAAGCCTATGACTTGCAAACCGATGTTGACGGCCATGATGGCTGCTCCATATCGGTATATTTTTACAGTTCAGTGCTTTCAGTACACTAGGACAAGAGCAGCCATGGTTATTTTTTCATTAAACGATTTAACTGAGCCATACAATAAAAGTTGCATTTAAACATGTAACCCACAACAGGAAATCTGGTATTTGACTATAATTCAATTATTTCTCAGCTCTAAACCGTAATTTCTAGCAGAGGGCTCCGTTTCTCCCTTCCTCCTTGTATTAGTGGGTGCCAACACCTGGGTGGATCTTCAGACATTGTAACATGCTCTCAGTAAACCACTTCACATACATAGATAATGATATTATGCGCAATTAACTCAACACATGCTGCTTTTCCATCTTGGAGTAGCAGTTTAGAACTGAAATGAAAGAAACACTTCGAAAGTCATGAAGCATTGCGATTGAAAGCGCAGTTGCAATATGGGGCCTCGCCATGACCCCACTGCTCATAGACATTGATTCATCAATATGGCAGCGGTGATGGAGGTGACATTACCCCAGGTGGCTCTACTTCGTTGACCACTTGTCCCACTTCTAGATCCTCAATTGTGTCCTATTTGGTCTTGAGGTGTTGATAAATGGTCTAAATTTGTAAACTACAGAATAAGAAATTTGACTGAAGTAATTTCAGTTGCTTCTATGACCTCAAAGTCCAGAGACAGCAAGAACGGGGCATGGGATAAGCCACGCGCCCAGATAAGAGAGGTCTAATTTCTCATGAAAATTCTTGTATTCTTGTACTCATGGACAAAGACTCAAAGACTCAAAGAGAAGCTGTGTATTTACACACCCAACATACAAAAGCAACAATTAGCGGGTTCAGACACATCTGACACCTGCTTCATCTTTCTCCCTTCTACCCATTTTATGGTGTTGGAATTATCAGGGCTCTACTGGGCACCCAGTAACTCCAGCACTTTGATACGGTCTAAGTATTTGATTTCTGAGCCAAATGAGCGCCCAGAACACCATCGTTCAGTAATGGCTCCATTCTAGCCTTGACCTTCTGCTGGGTGCTGGTTTGAACATTTTTGGCACAGCTGATTTTGGTTTCCAGTCCAGATAATAAGCACATGTTCCTGACACTTTTGAATAGAAAACACTTTCCCTAAAAGTGCACCAAAAACATCCCGGCCCAGATGAAATTTCAATTACCACGCAACACAATGGCAGAGATGGGGTAAAACCAGGGCACAGCCTCAACAGTTACAAATCAGACATCACAACAAGGTACAATGGCTAGTGTTATAGAACCAATTAGATCTATATCAAATGCATTCTGAATCAGGTACCAAAGAAGTTACTAACGACGTTCCAATCATATTGGAGGAGGTGGCCCTACCAACTCTTTGTGGCATGCTTCATCAATGGCAACCTAATCCAACCCTATTAAGATAATACCACCAGGGTGGACTCAAGCTCAAATAAGAGGGCACTCTTAGATAAGACTAACTTGACAGGTAGGGATCCAGATTAACTAGAAATATCTAAGGGTAAACCGAGGCTGTTACCTTTATTCACCGGTATATCCAAAAGGAATATGAAGAAGAAGTAAGAGGAAAATGCCCCACCATCCTTGATAAACAAACATCTTTCTGACCTACTATTTGCTCAGCCTGGTCTAGGGCATTCTTCAGGGCCAGTGGGGATCGCTACCAAAACAGCTCAAGTCAGTGAGGGTGAAGATGAAAGGGGGCAAAGCATGTCCTACCTTGACACCCTAGGTAATGCTGAAGCGGCTAAGTACTGGCGCCCAGTAAGACATTCAACATGCTATGCCTCTTAACAAATGTGTAACTACAGAGGTTACCATCTGCAATCAGACCTTGAAGCCTGTTATCCTTCAATGTCTGGATCCCTCCTTGACCCTTACTGCCAGTGTCCAGGGTCACATGCTGTTAAAGTTTGTGTATTGTTGCCAGACAGTGAGAAAAAGAAACCTAGGTTTGACGGGAGAGGGTCTTCCTGGCAGGGTGGTTGATAAGGACCTGTTAGACCTGGCATCTTTGGCGTGGTTTCCCCCTATCTTTTTGCCTCTACCTCCTGTATTTTTGATGCTGTGCTGGATTTCGTTTTTGCTGGTTTAGATGCTTTGGACACTCTGCCACTGCTGATCAGTGCCAGAGTGTAAGTGCTCCCTAGGTAAAGTGTTATTCTGATTGGATATACATGTTTGGCATATTTGTATCACCATGAAGTCCCTAGTAAAGTGCACTGAGTGTGCCAGGGCTGGTGATGACAAATGCTACTAGTAGGCCTGCAGCACTGATTGTGCCACCCACAGGAGTAGCTCTAAAATGGTGTCTCAGGCCTGCCACTGCAGTGCCTATGGGCAGTTTAGAACTGCCATGTCCTTCTGGTCAGTGTCCCCACTGACCAGGCCTAACCCTTCCCTTTTTGTGCACATCAGTCACCCCTATGGAAGGCCCAAGGTACCCCCCTGGGCAGGGTGCAGTGTATGTGAAAGGTAGAGCATGTACTGGTGCAGGTAACATGTTCTGGTAGTGAATTACAGCCATTTTCGTTTTTCACTATTGTAAGGCTATCTTGCTCTATAGATTAACATGGGGGATGCTGGCTACAGTGGTGAACAGCATTTCTTCCCATAGGAACAAGATAAGACATAAGTATCTGGTATCCCTGAACTCAGAATTTAATAACACATCTTTTAGGAAATGTTGTTTTTAAATCCTGTGTTTGAGAACAGCACTTTTAGAAAGTTGCTGTTCTCTTGTCTGACCCTTCTGTGTGCCTGGGCCTGTTTGTGTATTGACTGTCTGGTTTGAGAGTGACAGGGGCTGGGGAATTCCCCAGGAGGCTGGATGAGTCAGCACTAGGCTGAATGACTGCATTTGCAACTGGAGTGGAGGGAGGAGTTAGCACCTGGGCTGAATAGGGCTGTGCCTGCCTTCCACAATGCTGGCTCCACCCCCTGCTGGGCGGCTGAGGACCCTGCCCCTCACTCTGAAAGGAAAGAAGCAGCCAGCAAAACAAAGTACTCAGGAACCACCCAGAACTGGTTCAGACCGGGCTCAGGGCCCACATGCACCAAGAGAACAAAGACTTTAGGGGTATAAGTACAGGACCCCTGACAACAGAAAATCAGATCATCCTGGAAATCAAGAAGGAACCTCTGCCAAGGAGAAAGCTGAAACTGAAGAAGGAAGATTGTCCTGCTGTTGCTCTGCTGGACTGACCTGTTGCTTTGCTGCCAAGGAGAGGGGAAGGACTTTGCTGTGTGCTGTGTCCCCTGTCTTGAAGGAATCTCCAAGGGCCTGAGAAGAGCTGGCTCCCTGTTTTGAAGTCCCAGGAACAAAAGGACTTCACCCCCAGCTTCCCTGAACTCTGCTGAGAGAGTTCTGTCCCTCCTAGAGTGCTTGATCCAGTTGTGGGGCCTCTGGAGGTTGTACCTGTGCTGGGAAGCTTGAGACTAAAGCTTGAGAGACTTTAGAAATTGAAAAGTGTCGCATCGCTCGCTTGCGGAGCGCATCCCCGACAGAGCGAGAAGTTTCCCGCCGCTACGAAGGTCGAGATCGTCGCAGCGCCTGACGCCGCTGCCAGAGACGTCGCATCCTTCGTTTGCGGGACGCACCAGACCGGTGCGGGAAAATCGAACATCGCTGCGAGTGTCGTCGCAGAGCCTGTCGTCGCTGGGTGAGATCGCCGCACCGCTTGCTTGCGGACCGCATCACGTCGCTGCGAGTGTCGTCGCAGAAACCATCGCATCGAGGAGCTGCGAGAGAGAGGATCACCGCTGGACCGCGCATCGTCGCCCCGGAGATCGTCGCAGCCCCTTCGAGATCTTCGCATCGTGCCTTTTGCGAGAACAGACTTCCTACGGAACCTACGCACCGGAATCCATACAAGTGGCCTTCCTCCCCATACAGACCGGATTCGTCGCAACACGCCCGCTGCTGCAGCGGGGCTGTCGCAAACGCCTCCCCAGGGTCTCAGGAGCAACGCATCGCTTGTTTTCCACCGCACCAGCTTCTGCTTTTGGAACTTTGTTGCAACTAAAGGTACTGTGAGTAAACGTGACGCAACTGTGAACTTTTCACGCAACTGTGGTTTATTTTACCGCAACTTGAAGAATTTTAACGCAACCGTAAGAACTCTTTTGAAACCATATTCTGGAACTGTGTATGTTGGATTTTTGTCGTTTTGGTCTTGTGTAGTCTTAGATTAAATACCTTTATTTTTCTAAACTGTTGTGGAGTCAGTTTGTGGTGTTTTCACTGTGTTACTGTGAGTATTGGTACAAATACTTTACGCATTGCCTCTGGTTAGCCTAGACTGCTCGTGCCAAGCTACCTAGAGGGTGAGCAGGGGTTATCTCAGAGGGTTATCTCCTTGCCCTGACTAGAAGCAAGAGTCCCTATTTGGACAGTGGTACCTACCTCTGCCAACTAGAGACCCCCAGATCTAACATTGGTAATCAGGCAGTGGGATTTGAACTTGTATTTGTACTTGACCCACAGTAATTGGTGTACATCACTAGTGAGTGCAGACCACTACGCCACCGCATACGACTGGTTTTTGATTTTGATTTTTCTATTTTTGAGTAACTCTTCAACATCATGTCTGTGAATGGGAAGGCACCCAGTAAGGAAGCAGAAGCAGAATTAGAGTTTTGCATTGGAGATTTGTATTCATACAAAGTTGAGCAACTGAGGAAATTCTGCATTGAGTTTGAGTGCCCCATAAAGAGCGCCTACAGAAAGGAGGAGCTGCAGAAAATCTTGAAGGCCCATTGGGAGGCCCAAGAGGGAGAGGACGATGTGGATGTAGAAAACAGTTTTCAAGTCACAGATTTGCCAGTGGGCAAAGTAGGTTCAGGAGCTGGCAGCAACCATTCCAGCAGGGGCCTCTCCCCAGAAGAGTTACAAGAAAATCAGAGAATAACAGAGTATGAGTTGGAAGTCATGAAAATGAGAATGCAAATGAAGCAATTTGAAATGGATAAAGAGAGAGAAAAGGCGGCGGAGGAGAGCAAAAGTGCCCGCGCCTTGGAGGAAAAGAAATTGCTTCTGGCTCATGAATTGAGCATGAGGGAACTGGATCTTAAAGCCAAGGAGGTGGAAGCCAGTTCAAATGGTGGCAGCACGCAGCCAGTGCATGGGGGTAAAGTATACATTCCCAATGACCTGGTGCAGAATTACCATAGGAGTGAGGATATTTATGCCTGGTTCACTTCGTATGAAATTGCATTGAAGATGAATGGTGTGCCTGATCAGCATTGGGGGGCGGGCCTGTGGAAACATTTTGAGGCTTCTGGGAGGAGTGCTCTAGAGCCCTTAGAATTAGCAGGTGCCATGACCTACCCCACTATGAAGGAGGCCTTATGTCTCAGGTATGGCCTTACTCCAGAGCAGTATAGACTGCAGTTTAGAAACTCCAAGAAGAGAGAGTCTGAGACTTGGATGGAGTGTGTGAATTTGTACTCGCGTGCACTGGAAGGTTGGATGAAGGGCAGTAAAGTAACTGATTTTAAGGGGTTGTTGCATTTAATCATTTGGGAGCACTTGAGTAGTCTTTGTGTTCCAGAGCTGCGCCAGCATCTTTTAGACAGCAAGCTGACAGACCCCATTGAGCTTGCTAAGGAGGCAGACCGCTGGACCAGTACCAGGGTCCACAGAGGAATTGTGGGTACCACAGCCAAAGGTGGGCAGGGTCCCCAGCAGAAGAGTGGGGGGGACAAGGGTAACCAAAAGGAGTTCTCAGAAGGGCCCCAAAATAGTTCCCAGGGAAAGGAATCCCAACCCCCCAAACCTAAACAGCCATGGCCCTCTAAGGGCAGGCGGGACAATAAAGACAACAGGGGTCCACCTACCTGCTTTCACTGCAACGAGGTGGGCCACATAGCTCCAAAATGTCCCAAGAAGAAGCCCGCACCCACTTGTGCTCCCGCCCCAGCGTTAGCTAGTGTAGCTTTGGGAGGGGATTTGGTTTCTAGTGACTGGGGGGAGCTAGCAGTCATGACCCTTGTCTCTCTAGGAGACCAAGAGATGGTCCAGGAAACCTTGCTGCCCTCTAACACTAAGAAATATGGGCAGAAGGTGACCATCAATGGGAGGGAGATTGAGGCTCTGAGAGACACAGGAGCCAGCGTGACATCCGCGAGGTGTCAGTGGGTGTCTGAAGAGCAAATCATCCCTGGTGTACTCCGCCCTGTAGTGGCAGCTGACAGCTCAGTGCGCTTCTGCAAGCTGGCGCGTGTTCCCTTTGAATGGGGGGGAGTCTCTGGTCTTTTGGAGGTAGTTGTCAGTGATGCCTTGCCTGTAGACTGTCTGTTAGGCAACGACCTGGAGAGTTCTCCATGGAAGGATATAGAACACAGAACTCACTTGGAGATGTTGGGTCTGCCTGCGTGGATCTGTGTGACCACGCGTGCTATGGCAGCCAGTAAGGGTGATTCAGCAGAACTGGAGCCTGAAACAGTGGCCCAGAGACCTGCCAGGAGAGGAAGAGGCAGAGGGCGCAGGAAACCAGCCCCAGCTGTTCCCACAGTCCAGGAGGAAGCAGAACCTGAGGGGGATGCCCTGGAACCTACAGGGGAACAGGTGGCCGAACTAGGAGACTTACCTGAGCTGACCCATTGGCAGCAGGAAGGTGGTCCCTCCAGGGAAGAATTCTGCCAGGCGCAGAAAGAATGCCCTTCCCTCGTTGGTCTGCGGCAACAGGCTGTAGATCAGGCAGCAGGTGGAGCAGCCAGAGATCACTTTATCTACTGGGAAGATGACTTGTTATATAGCGAGCCTAAGTTTGCTGAGCCCGGTGCAGCCCGTGTGCTGGTGGTACCCGAGCGCTTCAGAAACTTCCTAATGGGTCTGGCTCAGGACGTGCCCCTTGCAGGACATCTGGGGCAAGACAAGACCCTAAACCGGCTTGTCACCCACTTCCACTGGCCCCAGATGAGAAAGCACGTTGGTTCCTTTTGCAGATCTTGCCGAACCTGTCAAGCCAGTGGCAAGACTGGAACAAAGTTGAAGGCACCCCTTCAACCCTTCCCCGTAGTGAGCACCCCTTTCGAGCGGGTTGGCATAGACATTGTAGGGCCCCTGGACCCCAAGACAGCCTTAGGCAACAGGTTCATCCTGGTCTTGGTGGACCATGCTACCCGGTACCCGGAAGCAGTCCCTCTCAGGACAATCACAGCACCCGTGGTGGGCCGTGCATTGATGGGGATCTTTTCCCGTGTGGGGTTCCCCAGAGAGGTGGTCTCCGACCGGGGCACCAACTTCATCTCTAGGTACATGAAGTCTTTGTGGGAGGAGTGTGGGGTAACTTATAAGTTCACCACTCCTTACCACCCTCAGGGAAATGGGTTGGTTGAAAGGTTCAACCGGACCCTGAAAGGCATGATTATGGGCCTAGCGGAGCCCATGAGACGCAAGTGGGACGTCTCTTGTTACCATGCCTGTTGTTTGCCTACAGGGAGGTACCTCAGAAGTCCTTAGGGTTCAGTCCCTTTGAACTCCTGTATGGCCACCCTGTTAGAGGACCTCTCTCACTGGTGAAGGAGGGTTGGGAAAAGTCCCGTGGGAAAACCCCCCAGGATGTGTTCAGCTATGTGCTGGCCATCCGCAACCAGACACAACGCTTCAGGAAGCTCGCTCAGGCAAACCTGGAAGCAAGCCAGGAAGAAATGAAGAGATGGTATGACCAGAATACCACTCTGGTCGAATTTCAACCTGGGCAGAAAGTGTGGGTGATGGCGCCAGTGGAGCCTTGTGCGCTCCAAGACAAGTGGACTGGGCCATATGAGGTGGTGGAAAGGAAGAGTGAGGTAACCTACCTAGTTAACCTGAAGACTCCCAGGCAGCCCCTGAGAGTCTTGCATGTGAATCGCCTCAAACCACACTTTGAGAGGTCTGAAGTAACCATGCTCATGGCTACAGATGCAGGAATGGAAGAAGATAGTGATCCTCTCCCTGACCTCCTGGCAGTTAAGGAGCAAGATGGGTCAGTGGATGGTGTGGTCCTCTCGCCCACCCTGACCCCAGAACAGCAGAGTGACTGTCGCCAAGTGTTGGGTCAGTTCTCCTCCCTGTTCTCCCTGACCCCAGGAGTCACCAACTGGTGCGTCCATGATGTGGACACTGGAGACAGTCTGCCTGTGAAACAAAAATTTTACAGGGTAGCTGACAAGGTCAGGGCCAGCATCAAGGAAGAAGTTTCCAAGATGTAGGCGCTAGGGGTGATTGAGCCCTCCAGCAGCCCCTGGGCTAGCCCAGTGGTCTTGGTGCCCAAGAAAGCTGCTACCCCCGGTGGCCCTCCAGAACTCCGGTTCTGCGTGGACTACCGTGGGCTCAATGCGGTCACGAAGACTGACGCACACCCCATCCCCAGAGCTGATGAGCTCGTGGATCGGTTGGGAGCTGCCCAGTACCTCAGTACATTTGATTTGACGTCTGGGTACTGGCAGATTGCCTTAACTGATGGGGCCAAAGAGAGGTCAGCATTTTCAACGCCAGAGGGGCACTTCCAGTTCCGAGTCATGCCCTTTGGGTTGAAAAATGCCCCTGCCACGTTCCAGAGACTGGTTAACCAGGTACTGTCCGGGCTGGAGTAATTCAGCGCCGCATACCTGGATGACATTGCTGTGTTCAGCTCCACGTGGGAGGAGCACTTGCAACACCTCTGCGAAGTGTTGAAGGCTCTGCAAAGGGCAGGCCTCACTATCAAGGCCAGCAAGTGCCAGATAGGGCAGGGATCTGTGGTGTATTTGGGACACCAGGTAGGGAGCGGCCAGGTGGCCCCCCTACAGGCAAAGATTGATACCATTCTGGCTTGGGAGCCCCCCAAGACCCAGACAGAGGTGAGAGCCTTTTTAGGACTCACCGGGTATTACATACGGTTTGTCAAGGGATATGGCACCATTGTCGCCCCCTTGACAGAACTCACTTCCAAGAAGTTGCCCAAAAGAGTTGACTGGACTGACGCCTGCCAAACTGCTTTTGATGCCCTGAAAACTGCAATGTGCACAGCACCGGTGCTCAAGGCACCTGACTTTGAATGAAAATGAAAATGGATTTTTAGAGCGCGAATTGCTGCCCTGAGGCGTCCAAGCGCTAGACTTTTCCAGTGAGTAGTGAGTTCATAGTACAGACAGACGCTTCAGAGCATGGTGTGGGAGCAGTACTCTCACAAGTCACTGATGAGAATGGAGACCAGGCAGTAGCTTTCATTAGTAGGAGGCTACTCCCCAGGGAACAGAAGTGGAGTGCGATTGAGAGAGAAGCATTTGCTGTGGTCTGGGATCTGAAAAAGTTGAGGCCCTACCTGTTTGGGACTCACTTCCGTGTTCAGACCGACCACAGGCCCCTCAGATGGTTAATGCAGATGAGGGGTGAGAATCCAAAGCTGTTGAGGTGGTCCATCTCCCTACAGGGAATGGACTTTACGGTGGAACACCGCCCTGGCACAGAACACGCCAATGCTGATGGTCTGTCCAGGTTTTTCCGCCTTAGTGAAGAGAACTCCCAAGAGGGTGGGTAGTTCTCCCCACTTTCAGCTGGAGGGGACACGTGTTAGACCTGGCATCTTTGGCGTGGTTTCCCCCTATCTTTTTGCCTCTACCTCCTGTATTTTTGATGCTGTGCTGGATTTCGTTTTTGCTGGTTTAGATGCTTTGGACACTCTGCCACTGCTGATCAGTGCCAGAGTGTAAGTGCTCCCTAGGTAAAGTGTTATTCTGATTGGATATACATGTTTGGCATATTTGTATCACCATGAAGTCCCTAGTAAAGTGCACTGAGTGTGCCAGGGCTGGTGATGACAAATGCTACTAGTGGGCCTGCAGCACTGATTGTGCCACCCACAGGAGTAGCTCTAAAATGGTGTCTCAGGCCTGCCACTGCAGTGCCTATGGGCAGTTTAGAACTGCCATGTCCTCCTGGTCAGTGTCCCCACTGACCAGGCCTAACCCTTCCCTTTTTGTGCACATCAGTCACCCCTATGGAAGGCCCAAGGTACCCCCCCCTGGGCAGGGTGCAGTGTATGTAAAAGGTAGAGAATGTACTGGTGCAGGTAACATGTTCTGGTAGTGAATTACAGCCATTTTCGTTTTTCACTATTGTAAGGCTATCTTGCTCCATAGATTAACATGGGGGATGCTGGCTACAGTGGTTAACAGCATTTCTTCCCATAGGAACAAGATAAGACATAAGTATCTGGTATCCCTGAACTCAGAATTTAATAACACATCTTTTAGGAAATGTTGTTTTTAAATCCTGTGTTTGAGAACATCACTTTTAGAAAGTTGCTGTTCTCTTGTCTGACCCTTCTGTGTGCCTGGGCCTGTTTGTGTATTGACTGTCTGGTTTGAGAGTGACAGGGGCTGGGGAATTCCCCAGGAGGCTGGATGAGTCAGCACTAGGCTGAATGACTGCATTTGCAACTGGAGTGGTGGGAGGAGTTAGCACCTGGGCTGAATAGGGCTGTGCCTGCCTTCCACAATGCTGGCTCCACCCCCCTGCTGGGCGGCTGAGGACCCTGCCCCTCACTCTGAAAGGAAAGAAGCAGCCAGCAAAACAAAGTACTCAGGAACCACCCAGAACTGGTTCAGACCGGGCTCAGGGCCCACATGCACCAAGAGAACAAAGACTTTAGGGGTATAAGTACAGGACCCCTGACAACAGAAAATCAGATCATCCTGGAAATCAAGAAGGAACCTCTGCCAAGGAGAAAGCTGAAACTGAAGAAGGAAGATTGTCCTGCTGTTGCTCTGCTGGACTGACCTGTTGCTTTGCTGCCAAGGAGAGGGGAAGGACTTTGCTGTGTGCTGTGTCCCCTGTCTTGAAGGAATCTCCAAGGGCCTGAGAAGAGCTGGCTCCCTGTTTTGAAGTCCCAGGAACAAAAGGACTTCACCCCCAGCTTCCCTGAACTCTGCTGAGAGAGTTCTGTCCCTCCTAGAGTGCTTGATCCGGTTGTGGGGCCTCTGGAGGTTGTACCTGTGCTGGGAAGCTTGAGACTAAAGCTTGAGAGACTTTAGAAACTGAAAAGTGTCGCATCGCTCGCTTGCGGAGCGCTTCCCCGACAGAGCGAGAAGTTTCCCGCCGCTACGAAGGTCGAGATCGTCGCAGCGCCTGACGCCGCTGCCATAGACGTCGCATCCTTCGTTTGCGGGACGCACCAGACCGGTGCGGTAAAATCGAACATCGCTGCGAGTGTCGTCGCAGAGCCTGTCGTCGCTGGGTGAGATCGCCGCACCGCTTGCTTGCGGACCGCATCACGTCGCTGCGAGTGTCGTCACAGAAACCATCGCATCGAGGAGCTGCGAGAGAGAGGATCACCGCTGGACCGCGCATCGCCCCCCGGAGATCGTCGCAGCCCCTTCGAGATCGTTGCATCGTGCCTTTTGCGAGAACAGACTTCCTACAGAACCTACGCACCGGAATCCATACAAGTGGCATTCCTCCCCATACAGACCGGATTCGTCACAACACGCCCGCTGCTGCAGCAGGGCTGTCGCAAACGCCTCCCCAGGGTCTCAGGAGCAACGCATCGCTTGTTTTCCACCGCACCAGCTTCTGCTTTTGGAACTTTGTTGCAACTAAAGGTACTGTGAGTAAACGTGACGCAACTGTGAACTTTTCACGCAACTGTGGTTTATTTACCGCAACTTGAAGAATTTTAACGCAACCTTAAGAACTCTTTTGAAACCATATTCTGGAACTGTGTATGTTGGATTTTTGTCGTTTTGGTCTTGTGTAGTCTTAGATTAAATACCTTTATTTTTCTAAACTGTTGTGGAGTCAGTTTGTGGTGTTTTCACTGTGTTACTGTGAGTGTTGGTACAAATACTTTACGCATTGCCTTTGGTTAGCCTAGACTGCTCGTGCCAAGCTACCTAGAGGGTGAGCAGGGGTTATCTCAGAGGGTTATCTCCTTGCCCTGACTAGAAGCAAGGGTCCCTATTTGGACAGTGGTACCTACCTCTGCCAACTAGAGACCCCCAGATCTAACAGGACCTGTACCTTGTCCTAATTAAATTTCATAGGGCTCTGCCTGCAGCACACACATAGGAAACTGAGACCAGTCCTGCCCTCTCATTTGTCACTCTAGGCAGTTTGGAGCCAGGACCAGAGGAAATCGGAGAACTGACCCTTACCATCTTTGGACGTAGGTCAAGGCATTCCCTCACCAAAAGGCTGGAACCATGTAAAAACGGGAACCTTCAGACCCCTCCTCAAAACACTCCTATACCTGTGGAAGATGAATAAGAAAGACTGCCTTGCTGCCAGAAGGACATCCCTGCTGCTGAAAAGGCTGTCTTGCTGTCTGAAGAAGAAACAACCTTGCCTGCTCCCCTTGATCTCAGACTACCCAGAGTGACTCCATGAATCAGTTGACTGACCTCCTGTGTGAGCTATAAGGACACAAAACACTTCCAGAGGCCTGCCTTGCACCTGCCCATCTGACTAGCACCAATAGGACCTGCCTGACCTGTCTGAGCCCTGCCTTCTGCTGGCCTCTGCTGGAGTGAGTCCTGACCCCCAAGAGGTGTCTCCCAGGTCTTGGACCTTTGGCTGGCATTAGAGTGTACTCCTCCCTGCTAAGTTAAGTTTTCATTAGATCTGATGTGAAGCAACACAGATCCCCACACAGCTTTGCAATTCTGAATGAAAGGCTTCACCAGATCGGATGCTGATCAACATGAAGCCTTGCAAAGTCACGCTGTTCAAAGCGTGCCCAAAAGCTTCACCAGATGCAAAACAGAGCAACACAAAGTCCGACAGAGCTGTGCAGTTCTACCTGAGGACTTGATCAGATCCAATGACGAGCATTTGTAGCTGCCCACAGCCTTGCTGCCCAGCAGAAAGCTTCATAGGAATAGAAGCCACACATACCTCGCATCCAGGATATCAGGTACAATTCCCAGAGGTGGAACTCGGCCGTGTATGTGGTTTGCACTTGCTCGTAGTTAGCCTGACTGTGTGACTTTGTCCCAGTCCATGGTGACCAGATGCCCACAGTTAGCGCTTTGTGCCTTTTGGCGCCATTTTTACCTAAAACATTTAAAACTCATATCATTGCTTATACTGATTAGGTTTTGGTTGTTTTGGTGTCATTTTATTTTGCATCAAATACTGTATTTTTTCTAAATTGGATTGGGATTTTTCTTGTGTTCTGTATTCACTTTATTCCCATGGGAACAGTCCAGCCCGAACTGTCGTGCCAGGTTCTCCCTAGACCCGAAATAAGCACCCTGGGACCGGTTTCGGGATATCACCCCTCAACAGCCAGGCTAGCTTGACTACAGTGCGGTACAAAAGAGGGTGGTGATGGACGGAGCATCTGAACCAATCAAACACTCACACCCAGTCAACAGATCTGGGTTTAATCCATCACCGTTCTTTAGCCAACTCTGCCACCCCAGCTCAGACATGGCCATATGCAAATCAGTCTGACCCTGTGCCTCATGGGAACAGTCCAGCCCGAACTGCCAAGCCATGCCTTCCCTGGACCGGAAACAAACTTCCTAGGAATGGTTTCTGGCATTTCAGGCGTCTTCAGCCAGGCTTGCTTGAATCCAGTGGCAAAGTGAGCAAGGGACTCACGTCTGAGCATACCCTGCCAACTTATGGCGAACAAAGCGGTACAAAAGGGGGTGGTGATGGACGGAGCATCTGAACTAATCAAACACTCACACCCAGTCAACAGATCTGGGTTTAATCCATCACCATTCTTTAGCCCACTCTGCCACCCCAGTTCAGACATGGCCATATGCAAATCAGTCTGACCCTGTGCCTCATGGGAACAGTCCAGCCCTAACTGCCAAGCCATGCCTTCTCTGGACCGGAAACAAGCTTCCTAGGACCAGTTTCTGGCATTTCAGCCATCTTCAGCCAGGCTTTCTTGAGTCCAGTGGCAAAGTGAGCAAGGGACTCACGTCTGAGCATACCCTGCAAACTTATGGCAAACAAAGCGGTACAAAAGGGGGTGGTGATGGACGGAGCATCTGAACCAATCAAACACTCACACCCAGTCAACAGATCTGGGTTTAATCCATCACCATTCTTTAGCCCACTCTGCCACCCCATTTTAGACATGGCCATATGCAAATCAGTCTGAGCTCTGTGCTTCATGGCCACAGTCCTACCCCCGACATTCGTCCATTTCAGCTGCTCCCCCTGTCCCTTTTGCTGCCCCTCCTGTGCCTTGAATTGTGCTCCTGTTGTTTTCCCCATCGTTTTCACTGTTTTCCTTGTACTCTGTTTTCATTTGTATTTCATTTCTATTTTGCATTCTACTGTTGTTGTGCCTTGTTTTCCCATCGCTGCTGCCCCTTGTTACAATGATAAAAGGGTCCAGAGGTGGTAGTTTCAAGTAAGTATTTATTGTAATATAAGTTTACAGAGGTATGATCTTGAAGCCAGGATGTAAAGTAAGGCAGTAAGTATCTCTGTAAATACGCCCCACCAGGAGCTGTCCTCCTGGCAGCTCAGCCTTCAGTAACCATCTGAATCTGTTCACCCATCCAACATTCTATGACATGTACAACATTCCATACAGAGAGCAGGGGAAGAAAGAGAATATAGAAATAACCATACAACACCCCTGCAGCCCTGCCCCCCAGTCCTGCCCACTCTGCGGACGCGCATAGCGGGTGCGCCACTGGCGCTAAAGGCGTGCCTAAGGCAAACCCGTCTGCGCCCGTCCGAGCCTGGACCGCGCCAAGCGCCAGACCTCCTGGCCCCTGCGACCACCACAAGACCTGACTCCGCTACCACGGTAACACCCTCCAAGCACTCAACACCGGCCGAAACTCCACCTGCTTCCAGGCCACCCCGAAGCTCACCCACGGACCCTTCACCTGCCGCAACTGCAGCTACACCAGCCAGCACACACCTGCACATCCTGCCCATCCCAACACCGCAGTCCAAAACTATCTCAGCTGCATACTACTTAACACCCGCTTAGTCCACAAGCACGTCGTTGATCTCTGGGACCTGTTCGATTCCTCCGCCCCACACGTTGCCTTCCTGACCGAGACTTGGATGAACACCTCCTTGGCGCCAGATATAGCCATAGCCATCCCAGACACCTACAAGATCACCCGCATGGACCAAAACAGCAAACCAGGAGTAGGAATCGCCATCGTCCACAGGAACACCATCAGAATCTCAACCAACACCGATGACTCCCTCAGCATGGCCGAACACTTACACTTCCAGATCCACACCAATCACAACACCACTCTTAGAGGAATCCTCATCTACAGACCCCCGGGACCCTGACCACAGTTCAGCGAATCCATCGCAGACCTCATCAGCACGCATGCCCTCGTCTCCACAGACTACATCCTCCTCGGAGACCTGAACTTCCATCTCGAGGACTCCAATGACAGCATCTCCACAACACTGATCGATAACCTCGCCAACCTCGGACTCAAACAGCTCACGACACGCACCCACTCCCCCTGACAATCTCTTGACCCCATCTTTCCGCCAGCGACCACGTCACCTTCAGCCTCACCGCCGAACTCCTCTGGACTGACCACCACTGCATCCACTTCTCCTTGAGAAACACACCGTGCACAACCAACCACAATGCATCCCCCACTGCAGCTGTAAAAAGTCACCGAACACCAACTCATCACCACACTCGCCCGAGACCCTCCACCCGAGCCCTCTGTGACCGATGCAGCAGCCCATAACTTCAGACAATGGATCGACGACTGTGCCAACACCCTCGCCCCGATCAGAAAACCCTCCAACAGGCGCACCAACACGATAGCCATCTGGTTCAACACCAACCTCCAGAGCTCCAAGCACACCTGTCGAAGACTCGAGAAGGAGTGGCACAGTTACCAGACACCAGACAACAAGTCCGCCCTCATGAACGCCAGACGCAAATATCACCAACTCATCCAATTGACCAAAAGAACCTCCTTCAAAGAACGCATCAAAAACAACACACACAACAGCAAAGAGCTCTTCATCATCGTGAAAGAACTCGCCACCCCTAGCTCCAGCTCCAATTACGTCCCGCCGTCACAAGAACTCTGCTACTCCCTGGCTACCTTCTTCCACCGCAAGATCACGGACATCCACAACAGCTTCGATACCCAGACGTCGAGTCCCCCGACTGAACCCTGACCAAACACACAGCCCTTCTACTCTATTGGCACACCATCAATAATGACACCATCAAAATCATGAACACCATCCACTCCGGCTCACCTTAGGATCCCTGCCCCCACCACATCTTCGACAAGGTAAGCTCCATCATCGCACCCCAACTCCGAAAGATCATCAACAGCTCCTTCAAAACCGCCACCTTCCCGGAGAGCTGGAAACGTGCTGAGATCAACGCCCTACTCAAGAAACCCAAGGCGGACCCAAAGGACCTCAAGAACTTTCGACCCATCTCCCTGCTCCCATTCCCGGTGAAAGTCATTGAGAAGACCGCCAACAAACAACTGACCCACTTCCTGGAGGAGAACAACATCCTGGACTCCTCCCAAACCGGCTTCGGCAGCAAACACAGCATCAAAACTGCCCTCATCGCCGCCACTGACGACATCAGGACCCTATTGGACAATGGCAAAACCACGGCCCTCATCTTCCTGGACCTCTCTGCCGCCTTCAACACAGTCTGCCACCACACCCTACGCACACGCCTCCACGACGCAGGTTTCTGAGACAAAGCCCTGGACTGGATCACCTCCTTCCTCACAGGCGGAACCCAAGGAGTCCGCCTCCCCCCTTCTGATCCGAAGTCTCCATGATCACCTGCGGTATACCCTAAGGATCATCTCTCAGCCCAACCCTTTTCAACATCTACATGGCACTGCTCACCAACATCATCCGAGCACACCACCTCAACATGGTCTCGTACGCCGACGACACCCAGTTGATCCTCTCCCTCACCAAGGACCCGGCCACCACCAAATCTAACCTCCATGAGGGAATGAAGGCCGTTGCAGACTGGATGAAGACCAGCCATCTGACACTGAACTCGGACAAGACGGAGGTCCTCATCCTCGGATCAAACGTGCACATTTTGATGACAGAAGTGAAAATTATTCAACAAGGGTGGCATGATTAAACCACCTATTGCTTTGAAGTAATATTGATAGACTTCTGATTGATTCTGAGGTTAAAGAGTGATTGCTGGCCATAGGGTGCTGAGTCTGCTTGCACTTGTAAGGTTTCTGATCAGTGATTCAGGAAAGATTCAACCCAAAATCAATGTTTGCTAAAAGTTATCCCTTTTCTGACAGTCGATGTGGAAACTCAAAAACGTTGGGCCAGATGTACAAAATGTAGGTATAGCAACTTTCAAATTGCATTTTTGTGAAATAATGAATGAAACATGTTGAGTTTCAATTAGTGAATCCTAGTGGGTCGCAAATTGACCTACCTTATGAATATTAATGAGGTAGGTTGCACTTTACTACACATTAGGAAGGATAGAAATCACAGGTATGATGGTCTACTGGGGACAGCAGACCATCATGTCTGTGATTGCTTTTTAATAAAGAAACTTTTTTTTCATTTCTTGTCGTTAAAGGAAAACAGGATGCATTTCGAGGTATCGCTACGAAATGAGGGGCTCATTTATGAACCCTTGCGTCACTTTTGCACCACTGGTGCGTCACGTTTTGTGACGCACCAGCAGTGTAAAAAATGCGCCTTGTTGCGCCACATTTACAAAGTGACGCATCTGGGTAGATGCGTCACTTTGTAAACCCCTGCGCTACATTATACCTGCGCCAGGTATAATGTATGCAGGGGGGTCTTCCCACGCAAGAAAGGGTCATAGAAGTGACGCAGTGAAATCTATAAGATTTCACTGCGCCACTTCTAGGACACAAATGCATCAATTTCTTACGCCTGCCTCACAGCAGGCTTAAGACTGACACAGGCCGTTTCACATGGGGCTTGTGGATACATTGCTGGAGTTGCGTCACTTTTGTGACACACTCCAGCAATGCGTCACTTTTGCACCATACAGATACGTCAGAAATACTGACGTATCTGTAACTCCTTCCGCCATGATGCGTCATACTGTAAATATGACGCATCATTGGTGTCGCAAGGAGGGCGCAGTGAAAAGTGACGTATCGCAGTTTTCACGCAGCGAGGCGTCACTTTTCATAAATGAGGCCCTTAAAGTTTTGTAACCGTAATTAAGTCACAACACATCAATACATACCTTTGCAAATTGGTTTTTTGAAGGCACAGCCCTAAACATGCCACTTTCAAACACATAATCGAAACCCAAATTGCGATTCTGTAATAAGTTACCTAGGGCCATATGTATCATACTTCCGTTTAGCGAATTACAAATAGCCAATTTTAAGGAATCGCTATTTGGAATTCGCAAAACGGTATGTATGTACAAAATCGCTTTTCAATAGCGATTCCTTACCATTCCTACTTTGCGATTAGCAAATTGCTAATCGCAAATTACCCATTCATTTCTATGGGCCAGGAAGCCCGTAGGAATGAAAGTGCAATTTGCGATTAGCAATTTGCTAATCGCAAATTAGGAATTTTTTCGAGGTTGCAGGGGTGTCTCAAGAACACCCTGCTGCACCCCTGAAAAAGACATTTGGGGGGCATATGGCGCACATACATGCCCTAAGGGCATGTATGGGCGTCATATGGCACCTTTGGTTTTTTGTAAAAAAGCTTTTTGAAAAGAATTCGCAACTTACCACCAACTAGAAGTTTGTGGTAATTTGCGAATCCTTAATGGCAATTTTTGAATATTTTTTGTTTGATACATTGCATTTAAGGAATCGCAAAATTTGCGATTCCTTAAGTGCAATCGCAAAATAAGGAATAGCAAATTTTGCAATTCCTTATTTTGCATCAAACATGTTTGATACATACCATTTATCTAATTAGCATTCGCAAAGGCCGAAATTCTGCTAATTAGCTTGATACATATGGCCCCTAATCACAATTTGGCTCTTGTACATTAAAAAATGCTTTTTTGAGGTCGCAAATAGTCTTATTCCTCAAATCGCCTCATTTGCAACTTTATAAAAAATTATTTGTACATGAGGCCTGTGAATATTTGGAATAGGTTTGAACTGACAATGACTTTTCTTGCCAACTTAAAATTCTGGTAATATTTTAAATTTGCAATAAAGTAGACGTGTGTGAGCATATTACCAAATTTAAGTGGAACACAGCGCTAAACTATACATTTCAAAATAATATTAACACATGGTGTTCAATCTTATAAAATGGCTGCAAAATTATGTTATTTTAGATTGGTTGTATTTAATAATGCATTTAGGAATTTATGTATTTATTCATGTGTGTAGCGCTCTCATGTAACCATGGTTATGTCATAGTGTGTATGTGGTTCGAAGGCAAGGGGACCCCGTTAGAAGATGAAGTTAAAATCTGCGTTGGTAGCCGTGTGGCAGTGTGTCATGTTGGGATTTCCTGCTCTGATTGGTAAATTGTGAAAGACTTCCTTGACATTTTGTACAGTAGGTAAGTTTGGTTAGAGATCTTTGGTGGCGCATAGTAGTACTCTGGTGATGGAATCTTTTTCATGAATTATTAGGAAGGTAATAGTTAGTATTAACAAGCAGGGTCGGATTATTGCAAGTGGGTTTGATAACGTGGCCTTGAATGAGGAAAGACTTTATAGTTCGAAAGTGTTCGAAATGAGTATTCATAGTTGTTTTACAGAAAGGATGCAGAAAAGGCATTGATTCTTAAGTTGGATGTTTTAAGAAAGGCTCAATGAATTTGTGTTAGTGTAATTGATTTTACGGTTTTTAGAGTAAACTGAAGTTGTGGAGGGGACTAGAAGTAGAAGTCCACTTAATTTTCTTTTAATACATTTTCAATTGTTCTTGTTCTTCCATTGAAAGGTCAGCAGATTTTAACAATGTTGGGGACACAGCTATGCTGGCCATGGAGGACTTTAATCTGCAAATGTTATGTAGATTATGAATAAATAGCTTGATTGGTTGACAGCCTTATTTGTGATGAGCGCGTCACAGAATAATCTGTGCTCGGTGGCTGGCCATGGCTGTTTTTATAGTGGCCGTACCGAAGATGGCGGCCGCCATTAAATGTCATTGAAACTGAAAAGGGACTTTTGGGGGAAAGGAACAGAGCAGGGCCATGTTGAATGAGGTATGCAGTTTTTGACCCATATTACCCAAAATAAGTATCGGCACAATTGTCAACTCTGTGCTAACAAATGTAGGTACATGGCATTATGCCATGTATACAGTCTTGTGGGCATCCGTGTGATAGCAGGATTGTTTCAGATCACAGGATTGTGCCCCTTGGCCAAATTCCAATCCATGTCCAGATCATCAGAATGGCGACTTGGAGGAGATGGTGGAGTACGTTTTCCTTTTTTTGATGGAGATGAGGAAGCCAATGGTTCAAAAGCAACGTCTAGCTATTTAGGAAGCTCAAACTCCTTTTCTGCTCCTACTTCAGGAAACACTGGTGCTGGCTGTCCTCTTTGCTTAGTTTCCTTCTGACAATTAGTGAATTTGCAGCTGAAACAAATCAAATACACAGCTTGTCGCCATGATTGTAGTGGCTGCCTTGCTGACAGGCACATCCTTGGCTTAGGTTAGGGTTGTGCTCTTGATGCTTCTCCCAGCTTGCTGCTTGGAGTATGGTGCAGCAGACGGACCACGTTTCCTGAAAAAGGGGAAGGACAGCACACCAAGGTGTAAATATGCTTTCACTTTTTCTCCTTACTGGCCACTTTCTTGGCAGGAACATCTTTCTTTGGGTCTATCTTCAAACTCTGTCAATAGGCACTTAGCTATATAGGTGAAACAGGCAGAGGAGGACTCAGCTGGTGGTGTCACTTTGTGTTAGCCCTCACTCTGGCAGAACTGTGAGTGATGTCTCTTGTGCACCTAAAATCAATCAAACAAGAAAACATTGAGCAAAATGTGGCATTTTTGCAGTTTGAATTATTCTTACAAACAATGAGGTTATCCCAAATAAATAACAAAAATAGTGTATCTATTCCAATCCAAACCATAACATAATATTTCAATTAGGGTAACAACAACATACAGATTTAAAAGTTTGCGGCAGGCAGGTGGATGCAGGGAAAAATTAAATAATCCTTAAATAATTAATGGTGATGAGGGACAGGGTCAGACTGATTTGTATATGGCCATGTCTGAACTGGGGTGGCGGAGTCAGCTAAAGAATGATGATTGATTAAACCCAGATCAGTTAACTGGTGGTGAGTGCTTGCAATGTTCAACACTCTGTCCATCATCGCCTTTGGTTTTTCTTTGTTCGCCCTAAGTTGGCAGGGTATGCACAAGACGTGGGTCCCTTGCTTACTTTGCCACTGGATTCAATCTAGCTGTGCTGATGATGGCTGATTAGCCAGAAACTGGTCCCAGAATGCTTGTTTCCGGTCCAGGGAAGACATGGCTTGGCATTTCGGGCTTGACTGTCCCAATGATGCACAGGGTCAGACTGATTTGCATATGGCTATGGCTGAACTGGGCTGGCAGAGTGAGCTAAAGAATGATGATGAATTAAACCCAGATCAGTTGACTGGTGGTGAGTGCTTGCAATATTCAACACTCCGTCCATCATCCCCTTTGGTTTTGCTTTGTCCGGCCTAAGTTGGCAGGGGATGCCCAGACGTGGGTCCCTTGTTCACTTTGCCACTTGATTCAAACTAGCCTGGCTGATGAAAGCTGGTTAGCCAGAAACTGGTCCCAGGATGCTTGTTTCAGTCCAGGGAAGACATGGATTGGCAGTTCGGGCTGGACTGATCCCATGAGGCACAGGGTTAGACTGATTTGCATATGGCCATGTCTGAACTGGGGTGGAGGAGTGAGCTAAAGAATAATGATGGATTAAACCCAGATCAGTTGACTGGGGTGAGTGCTTGCAATGTTCAACACTGCGTCCATCATCCCCTTTTGTTTTGCTTTGTTCGCTCTAAGTTGGCAGGATATGCCCAGACGCGGATCCCTTCCTTACTTTGCCACGGGATTCAAGCTGGCTGAGCTGATGATGGCTGATTAGCCAGAAACTTTTCCCAGAATGCTTGTTTCCGGTGCAGGGAAGACATGGCTTGGCATTTCGGGCTTGACTGTTCTCATGAGGCACAGGTTCAGACTCATTTGGATATGGCAATGGCTGACCTGGGCTGGCAGAGTGAGCTAAAGAATGATGATGAATTAAACCCAGATCAGTTGACTGGGAGTGAGTGCTTGCAATGTTCAACACTCCATCCATCATCCCCTTTGGTTTTGCTTTGTCCGGCCTAAGTTGACAGGGGATGCCCAGATGTGGGTCCCTTGTTCACTTTGCCACTGGATTCAAGCTAGCCTGGCTGATGACAGCTGATTAGACAGAAACCAGTCACAGGATGCTTGTTTCAGTCCAGGGAAGACATGAATTGACAGTTGGTGCTGGACTGATCCCTTGAGGCACAGGGTCAGACTGATTTGCATATGGCCATGTCTGAACTGGGGTGGCAAAGTGAGCTGAAGAATGATGATGGATTCAACCCAGATCAGTTGACTGGGGGTGAGTGCTTGCAATGTTCAACACTCCGTCCATCATCCCCTTTGGTTTTGCTTTGTCTGGCTTAAGTTGGCAGGGTATGACCAGACGTGGGTCCCTTGCTCACTTTGCCACTGGATTCAAGCTAGCCTGGATGATGACGGCTGAAAGGCAGAAACTGGTCCCAGGATGCTTGTTTCCGGTCCATGGAAGACATGGTGTGGCAGTTTCGGCTGGACTGTTCCCATGAGGCACAGGGTCAGACTGATTTGCATATGGCCATGTCCCAACTGGGGTGGCAGAGTGAGCAAAAGAATGATGATGGATTAAACCCAGATCACTGGACTAGGGTTGAATGCTTGCAATGTTCAACTCTCCGTCCATAATCCCCTTTGGTTTTGCTTTGTTCGCCCTAAGTTGGCAGGGTATGCCCAGGCGTGGGTCCTTTGCTCACTTTGCCACTGGATTGAAGCTAGCCTCGCTGATGACGGCTGATTAGCCTGAAACCGGTCCCAAGATGCATGTTTCCGGTCCAGGGAAGACATGGCTTGGCAGTTCGGGCTGGACTGTTCCCATGAGGCACAGGGTCAGATTGATTTGCATATGGCTATGTCTGAACAGGGGTGGCAGAGTGAGCTAAAGAATGATGATGGATTAAACCCAGATCAGTTGACTGGGTGTGAGTGCTTGCAATGTTCAGCACTCCATCCATCATCCCCTTGGTTTTGCTTTGTCCAGGCTAAGTTGGCAGGGTATGCCCAGACGTGGGTCCCTTGCTCACTTTGCCACTGTATTCAAGCAAGCCTAGCTGATGACGGCTGATGAGCCAGAAACCAGTCCCAGGATGCTTGTTTCCCGTCCAGGGAAGACATGGCTTGGCTGTTCGGGCTAGACTGTTCCCATGAGCCACAGTGTCAGAGTGATTTGCATATGGCTATGTCTGAACTGGGGTGGCGGAGTGAGCTAAAGAATGATGATGGATTAAACCCGGATCAGTTGACTGGGGTGAGTGCTTGCAATGTTCAACACTCCGTTCATCATCCCCTTGGTTTTGCTTTGTCCAGCCTAAGTTGGCATGGTATGCCCAGACATGGGTCCCTTGCTCACTTTGCCAATGCATTCAAGCTAGCCTGGCTGATGACGGCTGATTAGCCAGAAACAGGTCCCAGTATGCTTGTTTCCAGTCCAGGGAAGACATGGCTTGGCAGTTCGGGCTGGACTGTTCCAATGAGGCACAGACTCAGACTGATTTGCATATGGCCTTGTCTGAACTGGGGTGGCGGAGTGAGCTAAACAATGATGATGGATTAAACCCATATCAGTTGACTTGGGGTAAGTGCTTGCAATGTTCAACACTCTGTCCATCATCCCCTTTGATTTTGCTTTGTTCACCCTAAGTTGACAAGGTATTCCCAGACGTGGGTCCCTTGCTCTGATTGCCAATGATTCAAGCTTGCCTGGCTGGTAATGGCTGATGAGCCAGAAACCGGTCCTAGGATGCTTGTTTCCGGTCCAGGGAAGACATGGCTTGGCAGCTCAGGCTGGACTGTTCCAATGAGGCACAGGGTCAGACTGATTTGCATATGGCCTTGTCTGAACTGGGGTGGCTGAGTAAGCTAAAGATTGATGATAGATTAAACCCAGATCATTTTACTGGTGGTAAGTGCCTGCAATGTTTAACACTCCGTCCAGCATCCCCTTTGATTTTGCTTTGTCCGGCCTAATTTGGCAGGCTATGCCCAGACGCGGGTCCCTTGCTCACTTAGCCACTGGATTCAAGCTATCCCTGCAGATGACGGCTGATTAGCCAGAAACCGGTCCCAGGATGCTTGTTTGCGGTCCAGGAAAGACATGGCTTGGCAGTTGGGCCTGTACTGTTCCCATGAGTCACAGGGTCAGACTGAGTTGCATATGGCTAAGTCTGAACTGGGGTGGCGGAGTGAGCTAAAGAATGATGATGGATTAAACCCAGATCAGTTGACTGGGGGTGAGTGCCTGCAATGTTCAACACTCCGTCGATCATCCCCTTTGGTTTTGCTTTTTCTGGCCTAAGTTGGCAGGGTATGCCCAGACATGGGTCCCTTGCTCACTTTGGCACTGGATTCAAACTAGCCTGGCTGATGACAGCTGATTAGCCAGAAACCGGTCCTAGGTTGCTTGTTTCGTTCAAGGGAAGACATGGCTTGGCAGTTCAGGCTGGACTGATCCCATGATGAAAAGGGTCAGACTGATTTGCATATGGCCATGTCTGAACTGGGGTTGCGGAGTGAGCTAAAGAATGATGATGGATTAAACCCAAATCAGTTGACTGGGGTTGAGTGCTTGCAATGTTCAACACTCCCTCCATCATCCCCCTTGGTTTTGCTAGGTGTGTTTTATCTCTGTATTAGTGGAGAGTTAAACCTGAATAGCTCTCCTGGATTCACAAAGAAATTTCTGTGAGTAGTTTTCAGGAATGAAGCACTGAGACCATCTGTAAATATTATGTTCTTCTTCAAATTGTTGAGTATTCAGTCCCTAACCTTTGTGGATTAGGTTTGTGTGAATTTTTCAAAAGGGACTGTCAGCAAATGGGAAGTGTGGATATGAAGATAATACATCAAGCGAAATTTTCCAGAGGGGTTGGCAGGGATATTATTGGTTTCGGGTCTACCAAGTGATAAATAAAATGTATAATTTTGCTAAAGCTTATAATATGAGCTGGACTGGTATATGCAAAAGCATTAAGCACATTTTCAGCAGCTACACATCAATAAAAGATACAAAAAGAGATTCCTGACAGAATTTGTCAAAGGATGCAGTTGAGCAAAAGAAATTCATGTTAAATATATCACACATGTATCATATCAAAGTATGTAAAAATGATGTGGAAGGTGTTAATGTTGGGTTGCAACAACATCCATGAAGCTGCTAACAACATAAGGAGACTGTGCCTACCAACCCATTTAATGAAAAAAACGCACCTCAAACTGGCCAAAATATAGGTACACACCTTCCCCTTGAGTAGTTGATAGAGTGGCTTAATATTAGGCAATTAAAACAACTTCACAATATAGGGTTTGAAATCCACTGTCTGGAAAGCAAAACCATTCCAGTAATATTACTTCAACCAGGTGACTGCCTCTTGGGATCAGAAACAATATAAGTATATATGAAATTTCATAACCTGGGCAAAAATTGTGTTGCAGACAGCTTTTGGACTTTTTTAGATAAATGAGAAACCCACTCAGCATTTGCATGTGCAGGACGTGTCCTCTGAATTTAGCTCTATTAGGCATCACAACATACAATAGTTTTAAACCTGAGATTATTGCTAACATGTTGTCCTTCAGACACTGAATATTATAGGAATGCCCTCTGAAATTCTCCTCTGTGTTGTTGCCACTATAATATTATTAAAACCAGACATTGGAGGTCGCCATCGGGGTGATATGCAAGATCTCATGGAAATGCGGATAGAGGATAACCATGGTCAAAATCAAGATTAATGCAATTCCTACGGAAGCGTTTAGTCAAGCATGTCATTGAGAGGCGGTTATCTAAGTGATTGCTATATTATTTGTCAATGACAGGAACGGGAAACAATAAGGACTTATTTTGACTGAAATTAAAGATTCAGTTTGATACACTTTCTCAACAATACAAATTACTTAGAATCGATAAATGCCACGAGGTTATTTGCTAACACAATTTCTCTTTTTTAACAATAGTCTGATACAGAAAGTTCATCAGCCATAAACTTAACCTGTAAACAAAACATGTTAAAATTGAGGATAATCTATAATTAATTCACACGTGTATAAATACAGCCATAGTGGTAAAAATGTATGCATATGACTTTTTCATTTTTAACCATCTATCATCATGTGTGTAAATTCATAGGTGGTGTGGAATATCACATATAGGATCATTTGGAGGGGAAGTGTTATAGTTGCTGGTTTATGAAAATCATTAATTTGTATGTATAACCCCGTAATCACTTCTTGTATCACAAGTATATTCCATTGGGAATTATCCTGGGAATTCCATGAAAAAGGAAATTTCTCTTTTTGAAAATGTACTTTGCAGTAGAGATTAGGGCATCTCAAGGAATGGCACTAAAAACAATGATGCATTAATCTCCTCGTGATTCTAATATAAGACAAATACCATTTCTTTTCAGGTATCACATTACTAAATCCCATTGAAAATGTGTTCCGTAGGATTTTCGGCACACGCATGTGCTTGAAATTGATGGGGATCTTACGAGAACACATGATCTGAACATGCCTCTAGCTGGGACAATATTGAAAAGAAACTTTCAATATATTAGGTTCACTCTTTAAAGAAAACTAATATTAGTGAATGGCTATGCCTTGAAGGGCTAAAAGACAGAATGGCATATAAGTATTATAAGTCACATTGTATAGCTATGTTCCTTAGCTGTCGGACGTATATAAGGATTAAAGTACCCCCTGCTGTACATTAGAATGATATTGCAAGTTACGGAGGAGTTCCATAACCATATAAAGGACCAAGGCAGAAGGCTGAATTCCTTTATAAGCTTATGGAACTCCGAGGTGACTTGCAATATCCTTATCGTGTATGCCTGGGGGTGATTTATCCCATATAATACATGGTCACACCATCACCTTTCCCACAAACTACGTAAAACCTTGGCACATACCTCTTTCATAAGAAGAAGCAATTATGTTTCCAAACATAAAGAATAAAATAAAACTGCTAGTGCGGAATTAAACACATTAAAACCTTTTAGAAATGTGTTGCAAACAGATATTAGAAACAGTTCTATACAAGTTTGTTAAAAAAACAAAAGCTGCAGTAGCTCAGAATGTGTAGAAACATGCTGAAAGGTTTTAGCCTTTCTCCAACTATCTAGGGAGTGCAAAAAATAAACATGTTCTCTTTGCTAGTCATTGCAAGCTAGAAATATAGAGCAGAAGAAATACAAGCAAGTTTCGTAACTAAACAGCTGCTTCAATTACGCTCTGTGACTTGACCTACCACTCACCTCAGCTGCTGGCAGCAGGCATTGTGATGTCAGAACTCAACTATAACTAATAATAGTCGTGTTCTGAAGTCTTTTGTTTATAATCGGTGACAGGGAGCCTCACAAGTCACCAATTATAAAAAAAAGTGAGACTGGCATATACAGGGGTTACAGAATGCCATGTATTATAGTCACAATCAAGTCTAAGACTAATAATATATCTCACATAACTAGAAATTGTATTCAAGTGATGTGGCCATGCCATCGACCAAGATGGCCTCGTGGCAGTGAAGCTCTGGTAACAACAGCACAACATACATGGTTTCACACCTTCTTTTTAATCTTTCCCCATCTGTCCTCATAAATCTCACCGCCCTGCGCTAATCAGAGCAACCTCTCGTTGTTTGGGGCAGAATGTGATGAGGGGCACTTCAGATTCATCAATGTTATGGTTGTGCAGAGCTAGTCCAGCCTATTTTCAAAGGCCCCATTGTGACAGGGGCCTTGGGTGAGCCTGAGTATTTGGCTACGATCCCTGCTGGGCCCCCTGCCCTCCACCACAACTTCAGGGGCCACCTGCCAGATGCGAGCTGCGATCCTGTGCTACCAACCCAATGCTACCGGGTCCGAGGAGGAACACTGTTGAACTCTGGTGCCCAAGGGGCCTGGCGGAGGCAGAAACTGGGCCATGACATACCGCTACCTGAACGGCAATACTCTGGGACACAGTGACGCCTGCCTTGGCTGGCGCAATCTCTTCCCAACTGTAGGGGATGCAGGGGGTGTGGGCTGTCGGCTCTTGGTGTGTGTGTCCAAGCCGTTGTGGACTCCTAGGCTTTGTGTGTTCAGAGCTTATAGTCGGACTGTGACATGCTGCTAATGCTGTTGCTCTAACTTTGTTGTGCAGCCTCCTGGGACCCCCATTCCTCTTGTGTCTTGACTTTACGGCAACACTGTCGGTGTTGCTTTACCCTGGGGACTCTGGTGGAAGTTTTTTTCCTGGACATGCTTTAGCGCTTCTGGCCCATATTACACCCACTGCTGGAGCGCTCACGCCCTGCCTGATTTGGAGTATCTCTGCTTGAGCCACATGCGGGGTGTCTCCTTCACCAACATTTGGGAGACGGACACCGGGATAGGACCCATGCAGCCTGCCCCATCTCATTGACTGCACCCATACACTATTCAGCTGTATTGGAGGCTCTGTGCAGGGGCTGTGTGGCGTACCCACCAGACTTCATCCTCTCCAATGTATCTAGGAAGTTGGTGTCCCTACTGCTAAGCTTGGTGTAGCTTTGCACCCACCTGGGTGCACGTGCCATGTGGTGATCTCCTCTTGGCCAATGTGGGACTGCTGTGTGTGGAGCATCCCTGGCCAGCACTGACTGAACCTCTGGTCATTCCTCCCAGTGTGGGCCTCCAGATGGTTGCCCCCAACTGCCGCCATGGGAGGGGAGACCCCAAATAAGTCAAGCTCCTCTTTGAAAGGGCCAGGCAATCCTGTAGAGTGGAATCCATGTCGGATTCTGAGAAGTAGGGGTCTGACCCTAACACCACAAAGCACCTAACCTGAACAAGCACCATCATGGCAGAGTTGTGGGCTGGATTCCTTTTCATAGATGCACAATTTGACACATTGACAAACCACCTGGATTGCATTGGGGAAATAATTCAATGCCATGGCGAACATATATTGGGCCTGGAGGATGGTGCTACATCTCTCAATATATGTCTGGACAAGATGGAGTGGCTCCGCAAAGAGGTTGCCGTTAAGAATGAGGATCTCAAAGTGAGATTGTGCAGAAACGATACCCATATAATTTCAGAGTCCACTACTATGGGACGCCAGGGCCAGCTTGTAGAGCAGCTACTTGTTGAGTTATATGATCGGCAAAGCATCATGGACATATTTGTGGTGGTAAGAGCCCATAGAGCATTGGGGCCCGAGCCACCAACTAAAACATCTCATCGTTCAATAGTTGCTCGCCTGCTGTACTTTAGAGAAAGGGACACGGAACTCTGAATGGCTCATGTGTGGGGCCTGTTACAATATCCAGGGTCTGCTATCTCTGTATATCTCGACTTCACATTGGTGGTACAGGAGGCACGTTGCAAATTTCAAGATGTCAAAGCTCTTCTCTGTAAGAAAGGCCTCAAATATGGTATGCTGTACTCCACCAGGCTTTTAATGGATGTAGATGGTAAGACCCAGTTCCATGAATCCCTGACTGAAGCTCTTTCTCTCTGTAAGTAGATTGCCTCCAGCGGTACCCCATCACTGCTGTCCACTCCAGACCAAATGCTGGCATATTTGCCGGCTTCACAGAATATGGACCTCTTTCCTCCTGGCTGATATTTCCGCCCCGGCTTCTACATGGTGTTATCCTTGGATGGACATCCTCTGGGCAGCCTTTTATACTCAATCCAAATGTAATGTTCTAGATATGAGGCTCCTGTACATGTCTGTAACCATACAGTGTCATGCATCAGATGTTTCAATCATATAGGCTCTGTTTGCCACAGCATTGACCGCCGTAATGGTGTATTCCATACCATGACCTTTGGGAATATTGTTTGCTTGTTTGTTTATCTGGGATTCACCGGGCAGTCTGGTTCCCTGTGTGGGTGGGGGGTGGTGGTAGCTTGTTTATATGAGGATTGTTGTTGTTCTTTTATTCATCACATAACAATTGCCTCAAAGGGGCCACTTTCATTGCAAGTCTTACCATGCAGACCATGCACTTCCCATTATGGCTGAGACTTTGTTGGAGTGGGACTCTTTAGATGAGATAACATTTTTGACTTGGAACTTTTGAGGCTTAAATAATCCCAAGTGTTGGCTTACCTCTTTGGACAGGGGACGAATTTTGCCTTCCGACTGAAAACGCATCTCCCTAGGCAAGACTCTACATCTTTGCAAAAACTTGGGGATCTCATCGGTATTTTTCCAGTTACAGTACTTACTCACGGTGGTATGCACACTCATCAACAAAAGAATTCCCTTCAGTCTTACTGCCAGCTTCCTTGATAAAGAGGACAGTTATGTGATCATTGACAGTCATTTTGCTGACCAATGCATACTGCTCGTATGATTTTCATGAGCTCTCCTCCATCATGGGATGGTTTGATGCCACTACTGTTATACTGGAAGGGGACCTCAACATGATGCAAAATCCATTGCTTGACTCCACAGGGGCCCACAGTGTTAGCAAACTGGAGGCAACACAGTTGTTTCAGGACATTAGTGACACCATCTGAAAGATACATAGTGCCACACACACTTCACTACACTTACATACATATTCTACTCTGCATCTCACGCCGCATGGACAGTCTTTGATTGCTGGTTCTTATTGACTGATGACCTACACTACACTATTGGATCACTCCTCTATGAAGATGATTTTGCATATCCCATTTGGCGGGGCTAGAGAGAAGATAGTGCTTCCCTAGCACTGCTCTACAGAACTCCATGACTCCATATTGGAAAATTTTGAATTAAATACCCGCTCTGTAGCTCATCAGGCCATCTGTGAGAAGCCTTTATGGCATACATATGGCATACATTTAGCAATTATGTCTCTCAAAACATGCCGGGATCCTCTGAGACATTCGAAATAGTATCACAAGGGCAGAGGCCGAATTGAAAGACATTGATAGGAGTTACACACAGAGGCAGGATGGGGCCAAGTTGCTGTGCTGCTCAACACTGATGGATGAGTTTTGCTCCCTGGCCGAGAGAGAGATCAGTATGCTTGGGCCTTGTCAGTACAGGGAGGGTGAACATCTGGGGAGAACATTAGCCTACTTCATCTGTCTGAACCGTGGTCCTTATTTCATATCCGAGCTTCTTCTTGATGGTGGTGAGTGGGTCACTAATAACACTGGCATTGCCAATGCCCAACTCGACTACTATGAGCAGATGTACTCCACCAGGCTCAAAGTGGGGGATAAAGCCAGGGCAGCTTATCTGGCGGAGGTTGCAATGGTATAGATCACTGATGTGCAGTGCCAATTCCTGAGCCTATCTCCGCAGAGTAAATTACACAAGCTTTTGATGCCTCGGATGGCACTAATGGGTGTTCTTTACAATTATTCCTGACACAAGCAGTCCCTATGGGGAAAGTGTGGCCCTTGACTTCCACAGCACTACTGATAACAAAACCTTCTAACAAGTAATATTCGCTATGCTCTTTGGGCATTTATTTATAATTATCATACATGAATATACACATCTAATTGTAGGACTAATGCCACAATCTCCCTGGTAGGTGGCGTACTCTCATCCTTTTTTTAACCTTCAATGCATTATACATCACAAAACTTGCTTGTGATTCTTTCATTCTAGGTGCACCCTTCCATACCCCGTCCTGATGAGGACCGTTTTCTAAATGATTTTGCATTATGGGTCGAAACTGGACATTGTGGTTACACATTTTTAGATATATTTTTGGATATAGCACTATCTGTTAACTTTGTCAATTCAATTCAATTCAATTATAATCTTTATTTCGGCCCAATAGAGCCATAAAAGATACATAAAAACAAACATTACATTCAATTCTATTAAGATGATTTATACTCTTACAGATAGCACCGGAGACCTTTGGAAATCGTAACATTAAAAATCTAATTTAAATAAGCTAAAAAGGCATCTAATTAAAAGCACATAGAATCATACATCTAAAAACAATTTGTAATCATTTCCTATTACAATAATTTTTTTAAAAATTTAAAAATATATGGACTTAATGGCAGCGGCAATTTGTGAATAATTACAATACATTTTCATCACTAATTTCTATATATGATTAAGACCGTACATCACAAATTTCATTATAGATTCAGACCCATTTTTTTATGTAAAAAACGTATTGCCAATAAAAATCTACTGACACCAAAAACTATCACATGCCTGGTATCAGTCTTAAGGATCCTTTCCGCTTCCTTATAGGAGCGCACACCCAAATTTCGACAAACAGGTATAATTCATTTTTTCCTAGCTACTTCATAAAAAGGGCAGAAAAACAGGATATGAGCTTCATCTTCTTTTGTGTTACTCGTACATAAAGTGCATAAATCACAAGTCTTTTCCTTACAAGAACTTGTCCACCTAGCAACGGTCTGATTTGTTTTCAGGGTAGCATACCTTAGCTTCATAAACAAAGTTTTTGCCAAAGGTGGTTGAACCTTGTTTAAGAATTGTTCAAAGTAAGGAATATCTTTAAATACAAGGAAGCTGTTTGTCAAAGGTCCACCTGTTTGATCATTAGAAATACTACTATAAATATATGCCCAAAATACAGTTTTAAGTAATTTTTTCGAATCTTTGGTCAATGTTAACGGGTCATCCCAAAAGTGTATCAGGCCGATTCTTTTTAACCAGTTGCGCACATGTTTTAACCAAACATTTGCAGTATTACAGTCTATTCTCATTATTTCCTGAACACCATTTTTATAATCGTCTAACTCTGGTGTACACCAGAGTCTCACCCACAAGGATAACGGTCGCAAGATGGCATAATGATCAGTGCGCTTCATATTTAGGTCTAACATTACAGGTGTTAATGGGGTACTTGTTGGCAGTCTCAAGAGGGCCCTAAAAAACTTGTTTTCACTTATTACGAAAGCATTCTTACACATGGTCCCCATATTTCTGCCCCGTATAATGCCGCAGACTGTGCCTTAAACTTCAAAACCTCTAGTGCCGGAGATACTGCCTTGCTAATGCTCTCTCAATGTTTTTTCACAATAGGCAATATATTCTGTTTTAATAACATTTTGCTTTTTTCTAATTGGGTTTTCCACATTAACTTAGAATCCAATGAAACTCCCAGGTATGTTAAATTCTGTACAACTTTTCATCGTTTAACATTAAGTTACCCCTGAAAGTTTTGTGGGGATTTATGGCTATGTATTTGGTCTTATTTGTATTGATTTCGAAGCCGATCCTATTGCAATATTGTTGGAATAGGTTTAGGAGAGATACATTTTTGTAAAATGTTCATTAAACTAATAGGACGATAATTCCCTGGATTATTCCTATCACCCTTCTTAAAAATTTGTACGATTTCCGCCCCTCTCCAGCTATCCAGCAAATCCGCACCTGCCGCTAAAGTATTACATAAATGATTAATATAAGGATCCCACACGTTAATTTAATGCTTGTAAAGATCACCCGGAACCTTATCAAGTCCGGGTGCTTTTCCATTTTTTACTGCATTAATAGCTGCCACTGTCTCTTGCAGTTCAAACTCCAAATTTTGAACGCTGTCAATTAACAATGGTGTATCCTTATCCGGGACCCAAATATTATCAGGAGCCCTATATAATTGGGTGAAATGTTCAACCCAAGTCAATTCATCCAGAAAAACATCTCTGACCACTCCACCTGTACGGTTCCCCTTTGCCACCAATCTCCAGAACCCCACTTGGTCCTTGTTCTTAGCTGCCATAAGCAGATCTGCCCAGCTTTCCTCATCCCAGTTTGACCTTGCCTTCTCTTGTACTATCCTATAGTCTCTTCTTGCTTCCTTGATCTTAGTAGAATCCTTTATTTTAATTGCTTTTAGTAATCTGGCCTTGCCATTTCAGCAATCCTTGTCATACCAAGGTTTCCTTTTTGCCATGGTTTTTAGCTACTTTTCTTGGCATACTTGTTACCAGTGGAACTTGTAATTCAAACAAACCATTGTGTAAATTTATAAAGGCATTCCCTTCAAATGGTGCACTTAAATGCCTAGCAATTGTATCAGCCAGTAAGCTGTAGATTTCTGCTAACACCTCGCCAGATTCCATAATATGTGTGCATTTTAATGAACGGCGATTTTTAGTAGCTACTACAACATCATTACTTACATTGGCTGAGTTAACTACTTCATTATTGTCCCTAAAAGTATTAGACAATAGACCACTAGAAACTGACAACTCGAGCGGATAATGATCGCTCTCAAACCTAGGTATGATCTCTAGATCTTGCACATAATTCCAGATATCAAGGGAGGCCATGACAAAGTCTATTTTGCTTTGGTAATCATTCCTATTGAAAATAGGGGCTTTTAATGAGTCTGATGGCAATCTTCCATTGCATGCCCTCAAACCATGAGTAGCTGTTAATCTCATGATTTGGTCAGCTAGTACAGTGCAAGGGACCGGATTGGCATTGTTAACCATAGGAATGTTATTGGCGCTATCTTCATCCTCAAAAAATATCACCAAGCCCTATAATAGGCTCAAAATTACAATTCAGATCGCCACCTTGTCACTTTCACTGCACCACCACTTTATAGGAGCACCATTTTAGATCATTCTTATTGATTTTGTTGAAATATCTAATTATATTCTACAAAAAGCATAGCGAACCTTACTTGTTAGAAGGATTTGTTATCACTATTGCCATGGAAGTGAAGGGTTATACTTTCTCCATAGGGATCACTTGTGTCTAGAATAATTATACTACTCAGGTCCCCAGGTTACTGGGCTGCTTTGCTTCAATATGTTATTTTTTACAAAACATATAAACATATCCTTATTCCCTGGATATGTATGCTGGAGCCCTTGAAGAGGACACTCTACTGCCCTCTAAATGAGAAGCAGTGATCACACTCTTGCTAAAACCTTACAAGGACCCTCAACTTTACAGCTAATACTGACCTCTCACCTTATTAAATTTTGACAGTAAAATGTGTCCAAAGCAATTGCCATCCAATTGGCATTGTTGATGAATTTGATCATCCGACCAGTCTAGATGCCATTCACTTCCCACACATCCACATCTTTCAACCTTTCCACAGTATTTATCAAGCTCAATAGGGTCTCACTGGAGATACCTGTGGCTATCAGCTTGCTTGACGTGGAAAAGGCCTTTGATTCTTTGGAATTCCTTTCCTCCAGGTGATGCGGAAGAAGCTTGGGATCTCTAAAGGCTTCATTGCTCTGATTATGCTTCTCTACTCCAAACCAGTGTCATGGCGTTGGTTGAACAACTCAGTTCTCCATTGCCATGGATCCACTGGTACTCCAGCTCTGGGAAAAATATATGCACTGCAGTCTCTGTTTTTGTCCTGGCCCTCTAATTATCTCAATGTATGCAAACATATCTTATTGCTTATCCATCAGCCGGCTCATAACCTTGCTCCTGTTATTGGGTAAATTATCTAGTTTGGTGAGTTTTTGGTACTTCTCAACTGGGCAAAATCAGATTTGTTTCTATTACTGACACTACCTCAGCGTTGACGATCAAATATCCACTTCATTGGTTCAGTAACTCAATTAAATACCTTGGTGTCATGCTCCACTGGTTTAAGGAGCAGTTGATCAGTCTGAACTACGACACTGCAATCGAGAAACTCACAATACAGATCGAGTGGTGGTTACATCTCCCACTTTCCATGGTGGGTCAGATAGCCATTATTTAAATGATTGCCCAACCATGCTTTCTTTATCTTTTCCTTAACATCCCCATATCCCAAAACAACACTTTCTTCCTTGCGCTCTGGGGTCTGTTACTATGCCTCATATGGGCTGGCCACAAACCCCTGGATTTGTTGGGATACACTTGTACTTCCCTATGACAAGGGCAGATTTGATGCCACTGACTTTCGAATGTACTATTTAGCTGCACAATTCCAGTTTGCACATTGGTTCCAAGCAGAGGCCAGATTACCCTATGCTATCCCCGAAGGTGACAAAGCAGAAGATATTCCTTTCCTGTCATTCTTGCCGAAAGGAATCCAACTTGACCCTACAGACATATAAACTGTGTCCACCATGAGCTAGTCTTGAAGAAATTCAACTGCCAACTGGGGAAAAGTCCCTTTTACTCTTCTCTACTTCGACTTACCAACAGCCCATTGATCCCCCAACCCAGGAACGAGTGGTACATTGCCCACTTAGGATAGGATAGGATATAGGATGTATGTTTGTAAAGCGCTCAATTGCCATACCGTCTTGGTGCTGGTGTGTGAAGAAAGGGAGTATGACCTGTAGTTACAGGTAAGGCTATATAGTAGTAAACAGCCATGTTTTCAGATGTTTCCTAAAAAGCTGCTGATTAGGTTGAAATGTAATCGCTATCTGCATTTTATTCCAAAGCTTTGTAGCACAGTGCGATATAGTTCTACCACCCCATCTTGCTCGTCTGATCTTAGTAGTTGTAATAAGACCCATGTTGGCAGATTTAAGGGCACGCAGGGAGTGTAGGGTGGAAACATTTTTTGAATGGTCTCCCCACCTCCCCCATAAAGTGCTTTGTGCACCAGGCATAAGACCTTGAATTCCGCCCGCTGTTGAATAGGAAGCCAGTGCAGTGACGTAATTCCTGCTGAAGTAGATTGTCCTTTAGGAATGTTTAGTAGTAGTCTTGATGCAGCATTCTGTAAAGACTGCAGTTTTCTCAATTGGAACTTGTCGATCCCCAAGAAAAGGGCATTGCAGTAGTCCAGTTTAGACAAAAAGAGTGCCACCACAACCGTCTTTTGTAGTTCTTGTGAAATTAACGGGAAGATTTTTCTCAAGGTTTTTGGTAAGAAAAAACAGGACAAAGTAAGACTGTTTACCTGGATGGAGAAATTCAGTTGGGCGTCAAAAATAACCCCCAGGTTCCTGACCTTGGGGCGGGACACAGGCATTCTCCAACCTCCACAGGCCACCAAGAGTCATTCCACAGGGGCCAGCCAGGGCCAAACTCAATCACCTCCGTTTTGTCAGTATTAATTTTCAGGAAGCTGTGGTCCATCCATGTCATGAACTCAGTAAGACAAGCATGGAACCTTGTAGCTGTGGCCTCAGGCTGGTTGTTGATGGAGATAAAAAGCTGGGAATCATCAGCATAAGAGACTAAGGCAAAACCATGCCTCCTGATGAGTCTGGCCAACGCAATGACATAGAGGTTAAAAATAGTGGGAGAGAGGGCCGATCCCTGTGGTACCCCTCATGGCAGATAGAAACTATCCGATTGTTGGCCATCCCAATGCAACCTTTGCTCCATTGCCTCCAGGAAGGAGGCAAGAAGGGCCAGGGCAGTGCCATCATACCCCTACATCCCTCAGCCGCTGCACCAACACCGTGTGATTCACAGTGTCAAATGCAGCCGATAGGTCCAGGAGTATGAGGACTGCCCTGCCCCCTTCGTCCACCACTCTACGAATCTCTTCCATTGCGGTAATCAGAGCTAACTCAGTAGAGTGGCAAGACCAAAAACCGTGCTGTGTGGAGTCCATTAGACTATTAATGTCAAGGTAGTTTGTCAACACCTTATCTACTGATTTCTCCAGTATTTTTGCTACTATCAGCAGACCGGCAATTGGGCGATAGTTCTTTGGTTCCGTGGGGTCCAAGGTTGACTATTTGAGAATTGGCCTAATGAATACTTTTTTCCAACTAGCTGGGTAGATATCTGATTCCAAAGCTTGGTTAACAAGTGGGGTTAACTTTTCACAGATCTTCCCAGCTGCAAGGTGCATTATGGCTGGAGGACAAGGATCTATAGGTGATCCGGATTTTAGACTGAAGAGACGTTTTAATACCTCATCATTCGTAATTGTCGGGAAACAGGATAATCTACAGTGAGTTGAACAGACCTCACTGGGCTGTTGACACTGCTTTTCTTGGGTGTCCCAACCGCTCAGAAGGGCACTATAGATTAATTGCACCTTGTTCTGAAAATATATGGCCAGTTTATTGCACATAGCATGATCATGCTTAAAATTGTTGTCTTGCTGCGGATTAGCCAGCAGTTTAACACATTAAAAAAAAGTTCCTTTGTGGAATTGCCAGCATTTTCTATCTTAGTTGTGTAGAATCATTTTTTTGCAGCAATATTTGCTACCTTATACTTTGGATAGCTAGATTATAGATTATTTTCTTTTTGTTACTATTATCTTGTCTCCAGAAACGCTCTGTTCTCCTGCAGTGAGTTTTTAGGGACTTAAGTTCCGGGCTATACCAAGGTGATGACTCCTTAGATCTTTTTATCATCACCAATTTATCGGGGGCCATCTGCCCGGCAGCTGCCAGTAGCCAACCATTAAACTGGAAGGCTGCTTCATTGTTGTCCTTTGCTAGCGGGGAAGGGAGGTGACCAAGGGCCCGCTTTAGGTCATTGCCTAGGACTTTGTTCCAAAGTCACATTTTTATCTTGGATTGCTTACTTTGGGTGCAGTGATATGGTCAGTCCATGGGAGAATAGATGTTTTAATCAAGCTAATATCAGAAGAATTAGTAAAAAAACATCCAAGGTGTGGCCTGCCACATGGGTGGGTTTGACCACTAATTGGTTTAAGTTGAACGCTGCAAGAATACCCCTTAGTCTAGCAGTGTCCGAAATATATATTAATTCTAAATGATAATTAAAATCACATAGCAATGTGAGAGATTGGGAGTCTGTGTAGGACTCTAGGAGCGTCAGAAGAGCTTGGGAAAGAGCGCTCTAGGCCCGGGTGGGCATTATATAAGTATCCCTTGAAAGGTCGAGAGATTGGTAAGTTTTATAGAAATTTGCATCGCCTCCGCTGGTAGAATTGAGATTGCTTCCACCCGCACCTTTAGGGGATCTCGGTAGATAATAGCTATGCCCGTCCCTTTTCCTTCCTTACTAAATTTGACTTCCATACAAGAGGAGATGTCTTCCCTAACGTCATGTCCTCTCATATACTAATAACACCAAATCTTCACATGCCACACAGATGGACCACTTCCACCTACGCCATCTACATGCTGCTCTCCATGCCTGTATCCCATATCCCATAGCTCCTGATAACTTTCGCCATTTTCTTTACTAATATCAGATTCTGAGGTGGGGACATTGTCCTCCAAACACTACACAGCCTCCATGTCCCTGCATTGCACCCAAGATGGAGAGATACAAGAAAAATGGGGGACTGACCTGTGTTAGAATAAGAAAAAGTATGTTTTTCTCTCATTCTTATAAAGTTAGTATTTGCGGCACCATTTTATGTACGGTCGACATTTTAAGTCATAATCAAAACTAATCCTTTGCGATTTCCGCGAAACAGCCTTCCCTAGGTTATGTTTCTTCAGAGCTGAGTTCTGCTACACTAATTAATACACTGTTCTTATTAGCGCATACCTTTCTTGTTAGCTGTAGACCTTCTCACACTTGTATAGCGGTGGGCACAGGCAGGATGACCTTGAAAAGTAGATAATGTGTGCCTGGCCCCAGAATTGAAACGTAATCCTTTGTGATTTACTGTCCAGCTGCAGCTGTTTGGAAAATTCCATGGTGGGAGTACTTTCCCTGATTCTGAAATGTACATAATGTATTGTTATGCTTGCTGATGTCAGTCCCTCTGCAGCACCCCTAAGCAACTGGGCAGACTGGGTGTGTTTGAATATATGAGTATTCTCTACTGTCTCCGTCACGCGCTTTCAGAACTTTTAGGAGGAGATATGGCAGAGCCTCCAGAGGTTAGAGAACTCACATACATTATTAAAGCCACTTCTCCCCAGAAACTGCTGTCTCATTTATACGCACTGGCGCAGACACACAGAGAAAACACGTACACCAAAGCACGACTGGCATGGCAGTTAGATTTACAAACGGTGCTGGACGATGGCATGTGGCTATACTGCTGCACCAACACTAGGAAGATTTCGTTGAATGGCCGGCATAGGCTTGTTCACTTTAAATTCCTAAATAGAATATATTATACACCGGCCAGGCTCTGCAGGTATGGCCTTAGAACCTCAGCGGACTGTGAGAGATGCCACGCTTCTGATGCGGATTTCCTACACCTAGCGTGGCAATACCCTAGAATACGGGATTTCTGGGAGAAGGTGTTCGCTGAGATCAGCACTGTGGCAGAACTTGACATCACACCAGAACCCATGATGGCTTTACTAGGATACACCAAACAGCTGCCGAAGGCTGTGCGTAGACTAGTGGACATGGGATTATTGATAGCGCGCAGAGTTGTGGCATGCTGCTGGATGAGGGGACCTGCACCGACACCGAAACGATGGGCACGGGATATGATATATTGTTGTACACAGTCCGAGAATTATAGCGAACTCCTCCACCCCACCAGTAGACCCAAGAACTTTTGGGGGCTTTACCAAACTTACTTGGCGGATAAAGGACATTGCACCTCTGACACAGAATCACAGGGAGTCAGGGACCATCTGGGATCAGAGGCGACTTAACTGGGGTACTGAGTAAACTTCTAATCTAGGGGGCTAGAGCCAGAGATACCGGCGTAGTTGTGGGTAGACACTGTCTGGATTGCATATGTTGGGCATGTTATGTATTAGAAGTGCCGCCTGCCCAATTTACTGGGTTGTTGGCTAAATGGCTGTGTATTAGCTTCAGTGTGAGGGGACGCGCAATTGCATACGAAAGGAATTACAGACAAATTGTAGGGTGGGAAGGGGGGTTTGGACATGTACTCTCTGGGTTACTGTTTGTTACTTTGCTAAAAAATTCAAAAATAAAATAAAAAAAATTAAAAAAGTATTCTCTACTGTCTAATCAACTCTTCATTTGGTATGGAAAGCTGAGAGGTGGTAATGTGTGACCCGAGTGACCCTATTTGGGCCATTTCCTTCAGTTAGTGTCTGAACAGGGACTCCTTCGGATGAGTGACCCTTCCCCTTCCGTGGCCGGGGGAGGTTGAGGTCTTCATTGGGTCAGACGGACAGATCAGGGATCCTTGCACGAAGAGGTCCTGACACTCACAGCTGCCCCTTCTATCCCGCCGGACGGTGCCTTGCTCAGTGGTCATCCTGACTGGAGCCCTGAACGGCGTAACCTTTGGATCTGACCATTTGGTCTGAAGAGTCAACAGTGGAGAAATAATTTGTTTGACCTCATATATCAGCTGAGTTTGTTTTGGTTTTTTGTATGTATGGTAGCATTTTGGTTTGTATTTGGTACGGTCTAAGGACCATCTTTTGGATAAAAGCAATTGCAATTGTTTTGCCAGGCATAAAATAGTGAACTTGTGTTCTTTTGGGAATGCCTGGAATTAATAAACTGTTTTCCTTGTTCTGTTGTTGTTGTTCTACTGATGCCCTATAATGTGTAGTGCATTATGGCACAAATATACGAGGGACAAGCCGCGTTGCAGTGGCCACTGACAGGTACTTTTAATGAGCAAAAGATTGAGTATTTAAAAGAACAGTTGTTTAACCCCTTCAGTGCTAATGACAAGGGTAACTCGTCATGGAGTTTCCATTGATTTCAATGGAAATTCAATGGTCCTCCTAGCACACCCCTTAGCATCCAAGTGGTTAAGAGACGAAGTAGGCAGTCCATGTTTTATTCTCTTAGGGCATGGCAGAAAGCAGCTAGACAGAAGCGGTTGAAGGCAGAGAAGGAAGCTCGAAAGTGGTGAATGCAGACACTGACCCAGAAAGCTGTTACATATGCAGGGAGAAACAAGAAAAGGGTGTTGAATGTGAAGATAAAAGGTTTTGATTGCAAATTGATGAATCATATGTGGTTCAGGAACAAGATTACATTTTTGTGGAAGAGTTGCTAGTGCCTGACCCTAGCCTCCATATGCCCCACAAAGAATCTACCCCACCGTTCTGGTGCCCTCACAGCTGCCCATTACAGTTGCTTTCACTGTCTCTGTCCCTGTATCTACTGCTGTTGTTTCAATGGCTGTGGCTTCGGCTCCTCCTCCTCCTCTCCTTCTGTTTCTTTGCAGTGAGTGGCGACTGTGACTGTTAGTACCCCTGCTACACCAATTGTCTCAGCGTTCCTAAAGCCAGCTCTTACGTCTGTGACCCAACTATCAGCAACGTTAGTGCATATTACTTCCGTTGCTTCTCCCACTATGGTTTCACTTCCTCCGACATTAGTAAGTAGCGGGACACCAACACATGGATTTGAGGATAGGAATTGGATGAAATTCAAAGAGCGCATGTGGGAGATGACGAGAAACAGGTAATAGCTAAACAGGCTGCACAGTGGGCCCGTAATCCTATTTATAGTGTAGAGGATGTTTGAGCGACTATGAGAGATTTTGAGCCCTTTATACAGCAGCATGCCGTTAAACATATGTGTGCAACAATAATTGGTCTTTGGCAACAGTACTTTGAAGAGGAAGTGCCCCAAATTTTATATGACATTAGAGATCGGGTTTATACTAGTGACTTAGGGGCCAGGACATGTTTTTTCCAATATCATGACAATAATAGCTTATAGGGTAGGATTACATGAAAAAAGTCCCAGGTCAGTGTCTCAGTTTCCGATGAGGCAGGTTCATCCTATATATCATCCAGAAATCCAGAAATTAACGGATGGCCGTGGTAATGTTACCAGGGTGAGAGAGGGAAAAATAGGTTTACACTCCGTGAAAAGAAGTGGAGTTGGGTCTCCTAAAACTCATTTGCCTGATCCTAGGAAAAATCCTACTGCATATTATAAAGAATTGACTGAGGCTGCCTCTTCTACTGTGATGACTCTTTCTGATATCGAGATGTTTTTTGGTTTGTTGGTTTCAGTTGTTTGGAGAAGGTACACACACAAGATCATGTTGTAGAGTTGGCAGGTACATGGGACCAAATTAAGACATGCGATCAGGAAAGGAAGCCAGGAGACAAACATCGAGCTGAGATACTTGCTTTGCCTGGTCGCATTATTACATATATGCATTCTGTTACTCCACCGAGAAAGGTAGATTGGGATAAATTGTCGGCTTGTAAACAAAAGAAAGATGAGAGTGTCTCTGATTTTTTCACCCTGTTTTAGGACAAGTTTTTCGATTAAAGTGGGCAGGATTTATCTATTGAGGGGAGTGTTTGGTTATTTGTTAATATATTTGTTTCTAATTTGCTTCCTGAAATAGCGACTCAATTGCAGGCTTCCGAAAGCACCTGGTCTACCTCTTACCCTTCTGTTATTTTTAATATGGCACAGTATTAGGAACACATGGATACTGAGGAAAAGGAGAGGACAGAGAAAAAGCATAAGGATTTGAAGACCAAGGTGTTGTTGCAGCAGGCTTTTAGAGGGAATAGTAGGGGACACGGTGGTCCTCCCCGCCAGTTTCCACGCACTAGTAGGCAGCCTAATAAAATGCCTATGGGGCCAAATCAGTGTGCATACTGTAAAGAGGAGGGACAGTGGCGCAGCGAGTGTCCCATGCTTTTACAGAAGGTGGTGGTCCCTAGAGGACGGGGTCGTGGACTTAGTGGGGTTGATAGATTTCAGAATGCTGCAGCCTCCCAGGGTCATTCTGATGCCAATTACTTTGATGACCCTGGAGAGGGGCAGTACTATCATTATGACTATGATTTGGAGGAAGTGACAGTAATGTCTCACAGCTAGGACAGCCGGGGACAGAGTGGGGGACCAGTTTCGTACCTGTAGATCAGCGTGGTCCTTATGTAACAGCAGAACTGCATGGATCGACTAAGGAGTTTTTGGTGGATATAGGTGCGACAAAAAGCTCTGTTTCTTGAAATATGGTGCCTGGGGCGGCTCTGTCTGGCCATAATAATGTTTCGGTAGGTTTTTCCGGTGTACGGTTGTAAGCCGCATTTCAAAACCTCTTGCATTAACTATTGGTCCTTTTACTGTGGATTTGCCATTTTATTGACCTCTAATTGTGGTGAGTATTTGATGGGTTTGGATTTGTTGAAGAAGTTGCATGCTACGATGTATTTTTCCCTGTTAGGTGTCTATATGAAAATGGGCCCAGAAGTAGTACACACTAAACTGTGTTTATCTAAGGATGCGCCTCTTCCTGTTGAATTTGCTGATGTGCCAACCACTTTTGTGGGCGACAGGTGTGGGACTGCTGCAGATACCACCAGTTTTGATACAGGTTAAGGATGGTGCTATTTTGCCTCGTAACCATCAGTATAAAATACCACAGACAGGAAAGCGAGCCTTATTGCAAATTATTCAGAACTTGATTGACAAGGGAGTGGTTGAGGAGACATCTTCCCATATTTATAATTGCCCTATTCTTCCTATTCTTAAACAGACAACTTTGGGTTCCTCTGATGATCATGAAAATGTTAATCGTTTTGTGATTGATTTGCGCGAAGTTAATAAAATAGTGGTTTCCCAGATTCCAATGGTCCCTGACATTACTGCCCTTTTGACTATGATTCCTTCCACTGCTAAATTCTTCTCCATCATTGATTTGAAAAATGCATTCTTCAGTATTCCTATTCATCCAGATAGTAGGAATCTGTTTGGGTTTACACTAGCTGGCAGGAGCTTCACATTTTGCTGAGCTCCTCTGGGGTATTCTGAAAGTCCCAGTATTTACAGTCAGGCTTTAAAGAGTCAGTTGGATTCCCTTTCGTTTCCCACTGATAATGTATTGGTGCAGCATGTTGACGATCTTCTTATTGCTTCTGATATTGAGCAGGGTTGTAAAGCTAGCACTGTTATATTGTTGCTGCATTTGGCTCATCATGGACATAAGGTTTCACTCTCTCTAAATTTCAGTATTGTCGACAGGAGGTCACCTATTTAGATCACCTACTGTCAAAGGAGAGTAGGAGATTGACCCCGGAGCGCATTAGCATCATTGTTAAAATGCCCATCCTAAAGACTCAGAAAAATGTGCACGCTTTCATAGGTATCACATCCTACTGTCGCCAGTGGATACCTAATTATTCTAACTACTAAAGATGTGCATGAGCCCCTGCCTTGGACATTTGAAAGTTAGCAGTCTTTTCGAGCATTTGGCACCCCTGACTATACTAAACCGTTTGTATTGTTTGTTCATGAGATGACTGGTTGTGTGCTTTCTGTTCTAACACAGAAATGTGGAGCTAAGCAATGGCCGTGTGCTTATTGCTCTGCTGTTCTTGACCCTGTTGCAAGAGCCCTCCTGAGCTGTCTAAGAGGGGTCGCGGCTGTGGCCTTCTCGATCAGACAATCGGCTGGATTCATACTTGATACTGATCTCACATTCATGGTATCTCATTCTGAGGATACCCTTTTGAACTAGACAAAAACACAGCACCTCACCAGTGCACGTCTAACTGGTTACGGATTGATATTCTTTGCCAAACACATCACAATTAAAAGATGTGCCACTCTGAATCCTGCCACGTTATTGGCCCTTCCTTTCTGAGAGTGATGAAGTTGACAAACATGACTGTATCTTCCATAAGGAAGAAGAGACAAAAGGACAGGTAGACTTGACTGATTTTCCCTTATCTCACCCACAAGGGGAGCTATATGTTGATGGCTCTTGTTTTAAATTACCAGATGGCTCAGCAACTGCTGTGTATGCTATTACCATGCTGCATACAGTAGGTGAGACATCTTGAGTCCCTTATCAGTCAGCTCAGGCTACTGAGCTTGTTGCCTTGACACGAGCTTATGTATTGAGTGAGGGACTGGTTGTCAATATTTATACAGACAGCCAGTACGCCTTCGGAATTGCACACAACTTCAAGCGAATCTGGGCAGAGAGAGGGTTTCTTACTTCACATGGCACAAAGATATAACACCATCACCTTATATTGAGGCTTTTGTCCCCTTTGACACTCCTTAAGAAATTGGCTATAGTGAAGTGTAGTGCCCATCGGAAGGTTACTGAAAATACCATTTTTAGAAAGTAGGTATTTTCTTGTCTAACCATCCAAGCCTGCCTCTGCTAGGTTGTGTATTCCTTGTCTGGAGTTTGAGTGACAGGAGCTGGGGTATTTCAGGAGACAGGGTGAGTCATCACAGTGCTGAATAGAGAGATCTGTATACAGATGGGATGGAGGAGTTGCACCTGGGACCTGAAAAAGGGCTGTGCCTTCCCTCCATAATCCACGTCCTGTGGTGCATCTGATGTCCCTGACCTACCCTGTGAAAGGAAAGAAGGAGTCTTGTCAACAACGTGCTCGAGGACTGAAAAGAACTGGTTTGGACTAGACAAAGGCCTTCAGAGATGAAAGAGAAAATGAGTATAAAAGAGGGGACCCAGACCCCAGAATTTTTTTATCACTTTTGGGAAAGAAGAAGAAACCTGTGCTGAGGAGAGGAACCAGAGAGACTGAGGAGAGACTATCCCTAAGTGTGAGGAATTCGCCTGCAGTGGCTGCCTGACTGCCAAAGAGTGGAGAAAGGACTTTGTGCTACTTTCATTCCAACTTGTGAAGGATCTCCAAGGGCTTGAGATTGAGCTTGCTTCCTGCTGAAGTCTCAGGGACAACAGACTTCACCCACCAGCTCCCCAAGAGTTCTTTGGAAGTGCCTGCAGTTGTGATGGGCTTTCTGAAGGACTGCGTGTCGCAAGGAGCTGGAAGCGTGACTCACAAAGAAGAAGCGTGTTGCCGAACTGCCACTAACGCTTCACAACACGAAAGAGCCTCGCATCGCCAGGGAGGAGGATCGACGTCGCAACAGACGCCGCCGCATCATCGGAGAAGCGTGTCACTGCTGCAGCCGCTGTTGTCGCATCGCTGGGAAAGCGTGTCGCCGCTGCAGTTGTCACATTGTTCCTGAAGCGCCTCCCATCGCCGGAGAAGAGGATTGACATCGCACCAGATGCCGCCGCATCACCGGGAAGCATGTCGCAAGGTCTGTCCCAGCTCGGAAGAATCGCTGAGTTGCCACACGGTAGTCAGGCATGCACGCATCATGTCGCATCAAGAAGAAGATGCCATTTTTGTTAATTGCACCGGATCTTCATCGCATCACAGCGCTGCTGGTCGCATTGCCACAGAAGCGTCGTAAGAAACCGACAGATCACCTCCCCATACAGCGAGTAGAACTAAAGTATCCCCTACGCATCAGTAGGGGCCCAACGCATCACCGTTCTTGGGTGTAAGGAACCGATGCATCACCTTCCCTGCAACACTTTCGTTGTATAGCTTTACGCATCCAAAGGTGCATGGAACTCAAAGTCTCGCATTTTACTTAAGAGAACTAAGCTAATGCTACAATTTTTAAAGTACAGTATTGTGGATTTTTGTCATTTGTGGACTTGTGTTAAGTCTATATAAATGTACTTATTTTTTTACTACAACTTGTGTGGTGTCCATCTGTAGTGTTGTCACTGGGATACTCTATGTGTTCACAAATGCTTTACACACTGCCTCTGAGATAAGCCTGTCTGCTTGTGCCAAGCTACCAAGGGGGTGAGCAGGGTTTATTTTAGGAGTGTACCCCCTTACCCTGACTAGACCCTATTTGGTCAAAGGTACCTACCTCTGCCAAATAGTGACCCCCACATCTAACAATGCTCTAAATGTTTGCCCTACCCTCAAGTGTCATGTTTTTTTTTTGTTGTACCTGCTGGTATTGTCTATTCTTTTAACCCTCCCAGGCCTCTGCTACAGACTGTTGTAATATATGTTCATGCGTATGTGCCTTTTTTATTTTGTATTCTCCTTGTTCTGAAAATTGATACATAAAGTTAAAAAAATACATACATTCTAATTGCACAATTTTGTATGAGAAAATGCATTTAAATATTATTTTATAAAGTCTGAAAACATGCTAGTATTGGTTGACAACTTTGAAAGTAAGTACTGGGGAAAGAAGAGTTTAGAATGTGTGATTCAAAATAGTATCTTTTTGTCTACAGGTTTAATCTTTATTTTTGTTCTGCATATGGAAATCATCATCTGCTTTGATTAATCTTTACAGTCTCACAGTATTAGTAACTTTTGTTTGGAAAAAAGAAGGTAAAAATGCAACTTTTTGGAAACATTTATGGCCTTATTATGATTTGGCCGGGAAAGGCTTCACCGCCAGTTTACCCTTTCCGGGCCGCATCACGGTTTAATTTCTGACTGGTGCTTTACAATGCTGGTGGTCAGAAATTAAACCGGGAGGTCATGCCGGCTGGATTCCTGATGTGCTCAAGGAGCCCATCGAGCAGTCGGAGGCCAGCCCTTAATCCTTGGGATTACGATACTTGGTCTGCGGAAGGCTTTCCATGTTGGGCTTTCGGACATGGAACTTCTGTCGGAGAACGAGTATGGGGGCCTGTTTCAGGGCCCACTGGCCTCTATGGCCCCCTGTTGAGGGCTTAGTTTCAACCCTGCACCATGTGGCAGGCACCCTGAAGTGTCTCCCACATGGTGCAGGGATGAACACAGATTCCCATTCCTCTATGCAATGGGAATATACGACTGAACATTATTTGGTCGCATCGTGATTAGGCAGTCAGAACGCTGACCCGAGGTTGGTCTGTCCCATTTCTGGGTCAGTGCTAGGCGGATGTAAGTCTGCCCGACATCGTAATCACCCCCTTGGAGTTTCTTTATGAGAAACCTGACTATGCTTCTACCATTTGAAGATTATGAACAGTAGTAAGTAAATGGAAAGATTCCTAGCTGCATGAAGGGGAAATATATTTAAGGACAAACAAAAAAAGAAGATTTACTTATCTACTGTCAAGACATTCAAATAAATGTTTAAGAAGTTGGTTGCATTTTTAACAGTGATACTGAGATTGTGTTATCGATTGTGAAAATGACTGAAAAATGATGGAAGGGTCAATTGTTCACTATTTATAGAACTCTTACTTTCCGTTAGACATAATTTGTTTAGGATCATTTATTATAGGGAGGATCGATAAATTGTGAAATGTTAACATTTATAATAATTATGTGTACTTTTTTCTCGTTTTTGCACTTTTTTCTAATTTTATAACAAAGTAATAGAGTGTTCAGTTGGTGCAATTATTGATGCAGTGTTTGGCATTTCTTTAATTCTGTTTCATGAAAGGAGACGGATATCAGTTTTAACTAATAAATAACACCAAGTTTGAGAAAACAGAAGTTTAAAATAGCTTAATTGTGAGGCTCAATAAATAATTACATATCCGAAATATTTTATTTAGTGATCACATCATGAGATTTCCATAACGAAATGGTGAGATTTCTGTTGAGGGTCAGGATTGATTGATCATGACTCTTAAATTCCTTGCATTATGACTTTGAAAACAATTAATCTGTTTTACTCATTCAACATTTATGATAGAAGTTTGAAAGTGAATTGAGCCAGGCACAGAATTAAAATAAATAAGAAATGCATGTTGTGGAAATGTAAAATGTTTTCCTGTAAAGAAATTGACATCAGATATGCTTCAAATACAAGCATCGACAATTTTGGACATGTACATCAAATGCATACTTCTTCTATTATACATTGATTTTAGAAAATGATTTTCAGGAGATTATTAGAGATAAGGATGGTGCCAACAATGAGTGATAGAGATCATGTGAAGAGGCATTTTATTCTGATTCAGACAACTGATGTTTTTTCTGACATGGTGTTGCCAACTTAGATGCTTTGGGCACTTTGCCTCAGTGTCAAAGTGCAAGTGTTCCCTGTGTAAAGTGTAATGGTAATTGGTTGTCCATGATTGGTATGATTGCCTTACCAGTAAAGTCCCTAGTAAAGTGCACTATGTGTGCCAGGGCTAGTAATGCAAATTCCACTAGTGGGCATGCAGCACTAATTGTTCCACCCACAAAAGTAGCCCTAAAGAGAGCACTCAGGCCACCCACTTGCCAAGCCTTACCCTTCCCTTTTTATGCACATCAGGCACACCCCTATGGTAGGTCCAAAATACCCCCCTGGGCAGGGTGCAGAGCATGTGAAAGGTTGGACATATACTAAGGTATGCACCGTGTCCTGACAGTGAAATACTCTCAATTTTGCTTTTTACTGTTGCAGGGCCATCTTGCCCATAGGACAGAATGCGAAGGCTGTGTAATATGTTTCCAGCCTATCTTCCCATAGGCTTAAGATAGTGAGGTGAAGTTTATTGTGCCTGAACTCACATTTTAATAACACATCTTTTTGTGAAGGTGCTTTTTGCATTGTGTGTTTAGAACCCACTCTTTTAGAAGTGGCTGTTGTTTTGTGTTCTAACATTTCTGTGTGCCTCTGCCTGGTGGTGGATTGACTGTCTGGATTTGAATGTAATAGGCTCTGGGGAATGATTTGCCCCAGGGAAGGAGGTGAAACCGCAACAGGCTGACCTGCATCTGGAGTGTAGGGGGAAGGAGTAGCCCCTGGAGGTAAAGAGGCCTGGGCTGCTGCCATAAAAGAATTGCTCCATCTCCTGCTGAGTGATTGAAGATCCAGACTCCCACTATCAAAGAAAGAAGGTGTCACTGGCAGAGAGACATCCAGAACTGGTTTGGACAGAGATCAGTGCCCCCCTGAACAAAAAGACTTCAAAGACATTTAGGGGTATAACTATGAGAGCTTGTATAACTATGAGAGCTGAAACCCCTGGACTTTGGAATGGAATGGAACTGATCAAGACTGAAAATGATTGAAACTACTTCCTGGTCAGAGAGGCTAAAGGGATTTTGCTGAGTGCTGTGTCCCCCTGCTTGAAAGGACTTTGCTGTGTGCTGTGTCCTGAAGTAACTTATCCTCAAGGGCCCGAAGCGAGCTGGCTCCCTGTTGTGGAAACTCAGGAACACAAAAGTTTCCAGGTGTGTCTCAGCAACGCTGTGTGCGTGTGCTTTTTGTGGGCTCAGACTCTCATAAGAAGTGCCCTGTGATCGTGGGCACCTGGATTCCAAGTGAGTCTCAGCGACAATGTGTACATGTTCTTCGTGCAGCATGAGACCTTCGTGAGGATTGTCCTGTGATCGTGTGCACCCGGAATCCAAGTGAGTCTCAGTGACGCTGTGTGTGTGTGCTTTGTGCAGCCTGAGACCTTTGTGAGGATTGTCCTGTGATCGTGGGCACCTGAGTCCAAGAGAGTCACAGCGACACTGTGTGCATGTGCTTTGTGCAGCCTGAGACCTTGGTGAGTATTGTCCTGTGATCGTAGGCACCCGGAATCCAAGTGAGACTCAGCGACACTGTGTGCGTGTGCTTTGTGCAGCTTGAGACCTTTATGAGGATTGTCCTGTGATAATGTGCACGCAGAATATGAGTGAGTCTCGGTGACGCTGTGTGCGTGTGCTTTGTGCAGCCTGATTCCTTCGTGAGGATTGCCCTGTGACTATGCAGCCCAGGAGCTAAAGTGAGTCTTTGTGACGCTGTGTGTGTGTGCCCTGTAGCAGCCTGAGACCTTCGTCATTGCCATCGGCCCAGACTGGCATCCCCAGAGAAGCTTTGCTGCCGGCCCGAGCCTGCCTTTGCCAAGGAGGGAACTCGAACCATCCCCATGGGGGGGCCGGAGTTCCGCTGCATAAAATTAACGAAGTTGCATCTGAGGCCCAAGTCACGAGGAGAGGAGAGTGAGATTGCACTCCCCCAGGTAGCTCTTAGCAAGCGTGCGTGTGTCGTTGCCTGGGGCGGGGTGCTGGCTTCAAGAGAAACGCCCTCTGCCTTTCCCATTCTCACAGCCCTAGCCTCCGTTCAAGTTCGTATCGAAGCCTGCACTTGCCAAGGAGTAGCAGTACAGGGGCCAGAGTGTGCAGCTGCTCTTTATTTTCTACCATACCCGTGTTGGGGATATATTTTGGCAGTAGCTGACCGTGGGTCAGTAAGAGTGGCATAGAGACCGTCCAGAGCACCGTGATCGGTGCTGGAGTACATTATTGTTGCATTACGCATTGCATTAATTTTTCATTACGAAATGCCTGATTGTTGCATTACGCCTTGCATTATTTTAGCATTGCAAACTGCCTGTATGTTGCATTACACCTTGCAATATTTTTGCATTATGAACTTCCTGATTGTTGCATTACGTATTGCATTATTTTTGTATTACCCATTGCCTGATTGTTGAATTACGCATTGCATTATTTTTGCATACCGAAATGCCTTATTTGTGCATTAGGAATTGCATTATTTTGGCATTACGAACTGCCTGATTGTTGCGTAATGAACTGCATTATTTTTACATCACGAAGTGCCTGATTCTTGCATTACAAACTGCATAGCATTGCATTAGGACTGCAATGGATCTTCGAGAATTGCTCATTAATACTGCAAGGAACTACAAAAGCTTGCTGGCCTAATAACTGGCAAGGTGAAACATTACAAATACGCAGATGTTGGATTTTTATTGTGTGGTCTCATCGTATATCTTTTCTTTTGTAAACATATAATTGTTTTTTTTTATGAAACCTGTGTGCAGTCCATTTGTGGTGTTATCATTGGGTTGCTGAGAGCGTGGTTACAAAGACTTTACACATTTGCCTTGAAGATAAGCCTGGCTGCTCGTGCCAAGCTATCAAAGGGGTGAGAAGAGGCTATCTGAGAAGGTGTCCTTCCTTTCCCTGAATTAGGAGCGAGGGTCTCTATTTGGACTAAGGTCCCTACCTCAGCCAACTAGAGACCCCCCAGTTCTAACAAAGACCATTTGCTTCTTATCAATCTGCTTTCAGAATACGATGCAGTGGTTCTTGATTTGTATCTGCAACTGATGTATTCATTGATTTGAACCATTATATTTTGTTGCTTTCCAAATTATATAAATTGAACGGTGTTTCTTTACATGATTTGTGTATTACTGTCAGGTTTAGTTGTATATAATGCACAGTCCAATACAAATACTATGTAAAGCAGGAATTTTTAACAAACAGACTAACTTTTTTTTAAGTTATGGACTGAGATTTCTCAGGTTGTGTGGGTTTTGGTCTGAAAGCAATCAGCTGCACTCCCCAGAAAGGTAGCACTCATAGAAGAAATAAATCCTGGAGGGCAGGGGAAATCAGGAGTGAGACAGAGGAGAGATATCCGGTGTGTTGCTATCTATACATCTCCCTCAGGGGTTTCGCAAAAGGGAAACAGATACTTTGATAAAATTAACATCCGCCTAGCATACAGGGTATAAATTGGGCAAAGACTAACTGGAATTAGTTAGTCTTTAACCACCTGCTAAATCGCAAATGATTTCCCTTGAGCTCGTGTTAAAGGGGTTTGGAGTCAAAGAGGGTAGATCATTGTGTGTGAAGAAAATTTCCCTTCAAGCAATTTTATTATCGGCATGATGGTTATTAGTTCAGAGAAATATTTTGTAACAAGGGTGACCCCAACAATTTAGGGAACCTGGGGTTATAAACGGTATTGTAAAACACATTGGTTCACTATAGATTGTAAATCATGTAAACAAAGTAAAATAAATCTGGTCTATTAAACTTTTTTAATCAGAAAATTAGTTAGTCCACTAAGGCAAATATCAAAGTAGGCTCAAAAATGGTATTTTGAAAGCAATTCGTTAGTTCATTAACTATTTTATAATGCAGAATATTTGAAAGTATATCGATCCAATAGGGCCAAATAAGATCCAGCACTCACAATTAAGTGAAAAGAGTGTGTATTGATGAGTGTGTGATACAAAACATGCATCAACTAACAGAAAGACAATGTATAACTCTTTAGATTCTTATTATACAGTAAAAAAGGAGTCGCTATGTTTATAGTTGATGGCGTTTTGACTTCTATAGATGTGAGGTCATCATCAGGGCAAGGTGTGTGAGCAACTACTATCTAATAAAATGAAGAAAAAAACATCTGGATCAGAAACGGATTATGTTGGGCCTATATATGCTGTTCATAAAAGGTAATTAAAAACTTGCCTGGTGTGTAAGTCGGGAATTGATTCTACACCCAGGGTTGTCCCAATATGGAGGACACCTTGAAATGGGCATCAGTGGGGCTGAAAAGAATGAAAGGTGAATAACCTGTCTTAAGGGGATCACTGAATGGATGCAATGAAGGGAAGAAGGGGTAGGGAGGAGTGGGTGGAGAATAAAGGGAAGTAAAGGAGTGAGAGGGCTAGGGAAGAGTTAATGTAAAAGGGCCAGTGGTGCCCTGTTGTAGCAATTACTTTAAATCACCTGCAGATGAATGCTTCATGCTGCAGGGGAGGTAGTAAAATGATCCAACTTCCTAGGGTAGTTTTTATTCCCTTGTAACCGACTCAAGGAACATACAATGCAACCAGAATTAAGCTGGCAGCTGAAAAAAATAATAATAATAACAGCAAAATTAGAGATTCATTCAATTGAACTAAGACAGATACCAGCAGAGCTGTATTAGTATGTTATTATGGGATAGGTTACTTACTTGAGGCCAGAAGGATGCTATCTGCATGAATTTCTATTTGGGCAAAATGAAGGTGCAGTGTGTGGGGCTCATAATTGAAACCTGACGGAGTGAGACGGGGATAGATAAGTCTCTCTACGTGAAGAATAGGCATGGAAGCAAGTCCGGCTATAACCTAAGCTGTAATAGGCTTACTAGTAGACCAGGGGCAGAGTGCCTACTGGGCAGCACCCGTAAGTGGTGTAAGCTGGAGTCTTCTGGCCTGGCCTTCAATGTAATGGCCGGAACGCTATGGACGCCAAAGACTTCTGGATATAGATCCACATGCGCATACTTGGATCTAACCAATAGACCTGGCATGAGACCCGGTGGTTCAATGCAGCTGCGCAAGCTGGGCAAGATGTTCAAGTGCTTTCATTGATCTAAATACAATAGACTGCAATGTAAGTTCAACATGGCTGCATCAAGGAATAAAAGTGGATTAATAATTAAAGAGAAAAGATGCATATATGTGGGCTGTAACACGAGTGCACCATTCAAAAGAGGCAAAAATAACTTAATTTGAAGAAATATTATGGGGCCTTAGTGAGAGTGCGGACTTGTGATGCCTTGCAACTGCACACATTATTAGTCATGATAATAAATAACTCATTTGCGGGGTAGCTTCTCCGATTATAGAGTTAGAAGGGGGATAATGCATTTGTGCTGGTGAATATTTAGCAAAAGGTTTTTGGAAATGTATCCGATTATGAGAAAAAAAAGCAGTACTAATTGGAACGTATAGAATATTCTGAGACAACTGAACGAAATGTGCAGAAATAAATAATCAGCCATACATATTGTGACTCCATGTGTCTCACACGGGCAAAATCATGCTATACATCTTACCCTTCGTTACGGGCAAAAGGGAAGGAAACACATAAGTGGTTACAAAGAAACAAGTAAAAAAACACACATTTATACATTTACAAAAAAAGAAAAAAGGGGAAGGAAAATTTATCTTGCAACAAACATTACTCTTAAAGTCCAGATAAAGAGTATACCAACCACTGTGGTTAATGTCCTATATAGGATTGCGTTCCATTCATCTTGTTTATTCAGCTTATTTGAAATAGAGTGGCACTTGAAAATCCATTTGCACCGCTTGGTTGTGATTTTAGAATGTCTATCACTTGCCATGAGAAGTCATTTTCTGTATGTCCATTACTCTGGAAGTGCTCGACAAGTGTGGCCTTGGTGGTTTTGCATCGGATCCTGATTCTCTGTTGTAATATCCTGGTCTTTATATTCTGTGTAGTTTGGCCTTTAGAAGCTTGATCACATGGGCAGCATATGCAATACATTACATTGCCAGAGTTACAATTGGAGAAAAACAGGACATTTCATGTTAAAATATGTTTGTGTTTTGAGTTGAGCTGCAAGCATGACATTACCACAATTGTATGATGAAAAATTCATACTTTGCATGTTTTACATTGCAGAATATTTTAATAGTGCCAAATATGAGCCAGTGCTCACAATTAGCTGAAAAGAGCATGCCGGCACAAGCGTGTGATAAAAAACATGCATCAACTAACAGAAACACAACGAATGGCTCCTTAGATTTTTTTATATGGTAAAAGTGAAGTCGGTATGACTATAGTTGATGGTGTTTCCATCTCTACAGATGTGAGGTCATCATCAGCACAAGGTGTGTGAGCACTTTGGGGCAGATTTATGTTAACTGGCGCATCCCCAGGGATGCGCCAGTTAACGTGCGCCACAGTGCGCCACTGCTCCGCCACCCATAGTGCAAGGCATTGAAGATGCGTGACGCATCTCTCGGCGTACGGGCGGCGCATTGCAGGAGTCATGTCGCAAGTGCGACATGACTCCTGCAATGCACAGGAGCCACCTCTTCCATGCATGGTGCGTCACCCTTACGCCTGCTTCAAGCAGGCGTAAGGAATTGACGTAGAAAGTGACTGAGTGAAATCTCATAGATTTCACTCAGCCACTTTTAGGAGGCGTTCCTGCGCAGGAACGCCCCCCCCCCCCTGCGCAGGAACGCCTCCTTATGGCGCAGGGCTTTCCAACGTGACGCATCTCCTAGATGCGTCACGTTGTAAATAGGGCGCATTGTCACTTAATGTGACGCAATTGCGGCGCCAGGAGGCGCAAGGGCATCATAAATCTGCCCCCTAATATCCAAGGATCAGACACGGATTATCTTGGGCCCACATAAGCTATTTATAAAAGGTAAAGAAAAACTTGCTTGGTGGATAAGTAGGGAATAGCGCCTAAACCCAGGGTCGTCCCAGTAAGGAGGACACGTTGAAATGGGCGATTAACCAATGTTCTGGAGTCCCTGAATGGACTTGTTAAAACATTTTTATGAACCAGATGTTCCATTGTTTACATGATTTACTATCTATAGTGAACCACTGTTTTTTTTACAATATACTTAGTTTAGAAAAGATTCCAGGTGGCTTGCATTCCGGAAAGGATTAAAAAAATATTGAAGTGTTCGATAGTATATTGCCTTAAGTAAATAGCATAGTTTGATCATAATCTTTATTGTTGGCAAATACATTCTGATGGAAAGTACACAATGTGATGTAAATTTATACACATGCATGAAGAATACTACAATATAAATATTACCTATTAGAAATACACATTAATAGGAAATTAATCAAAAAGGCAAAACGAAATTCCAAAACCTAATTTAAGGATATAAAGAAATGCAACTTGAGAGAAGCGATGAAAAATACTAAAATGTGAAGCACGCTATCTTAAGGTCTATTTTTTTTACCTTCCCACGCTTTTGTAAATACATTCACCTTTCTGTGGTCTGCAGTTTTTCTAAAATGCATTGTAATGAATGTACTTGTCGATATTTACTTTGAAGACCGGTAGGATGCTAAACACCTCCCAGTGCCTCTACCCTTTCAGACTGGCTAATCCTAATGGACATACCTGATTTAATAATGTCACAGTAATATGACACAAAAGGGACTCAGGCATACATTCCACGTGTCATTAGTGGGTTGCATAGGGCGATTAAACCACTCTCACATCTGACTTAAATTCATGCCTTCTTAGCTGAAATGGCAGGGCTGAATAGCTACAGCTGAAATCTGCAAATTAGCGTTTGTCCGAGTAATACGTTTTTGACAAGAAAAAGAGACTACTCTTAACATGACTTAAGTCACCCGTAAGTGGTGCCTTGCATCACTTGGGGACTGATTGCAACATGTATGACAGTGGGGCATGACTTAATTGAGATGGTATCTTCGGGAAAAGATTTCCAAAATCCTATTTCCAGTATAAGGTTAAGTTATACATTTCTATTTAAATTATATTTGTGGCTTGAATGTCTTTTAGTAAATATGCAAAACACAAGACTTATCGCAATGTTATACATCTTTCCTTGAGGCCTGGACCATCGCAGACTGGTTCTTAATGCCCCCCCCCTAGAGAGACAGTGAATAGAGGGGCATATTACCAACAAGTAGCGATATTTATCGCTAAATAGGCGTAGCGCCGATTTTTTTATCGCTGAGCATCGCCGGAATTTATCGCTGAGATAACTTGCTATTAGCAACGTTTATCTCCAAAGCGATACATTTTCCGCCGATAGCGGCGAAATGCGTGAATATCGCTGAGAATACAGCGATATTCATGCATTAGCTACGAAATGCTCTTAGCCATGTTATCCACCTCCCATTGGATAACATGGCTAAGAACTGGTCTGGGCAGGTGTTAGTTTTTGGAGATATTCGCGCTTAGCGCGAATATTTCCATCGCTACGCCTGCCTTGCTAATAGGCGATAGTGACGTTAGCGGCTGCTTTCAGTCGCTAACATGTTGGGTACGCCCACTTTGCATGTCATTAGCGATAAATATCGCTGACATGCAAAGCGGGCCCCAAACCGCTTGCTATCGCTTACAAGCTGTCGCTAACTGCTGTTAGCGACGGCTTGCTAATAGGGCGATAGAATTATCGCCACTTAGCGGCCGAAAACGACCGCTAAATCGGCGATAATTGCCTATCGCTCCTCTTGGTAATATGCACCAGAGTTCAATGCTCTGCTGCATAAGTGTGAAATGACTCTCGGGCGGATCAAAGAATCTCTGGAAGCTAATGGACTGATTACAGAGATATGGGAGAAAGGCAGGCTCAGTTAATTACAGGACATATAGGGGCATGTTATCAAGGAGGACGGTGTCAAAATTATCGCCGTTTTGATCGCAGGAAACTGCAGATAAAACGGCGATAATGGGCTTGATAATAAGCCCTTGTTAATTCCCATAGAAGCCCATATTAACATCAGAACATGGGCTTCTATAGGAATTAACAAGAGCATATTATCAAGCCCATTATCGCCGTTTTAGCAGCAGTTTCCTGCTGATAAAACGGCGATAATTTTAACACCGGTCCTTGATAATATGCCCCATAATACGTATTCTGAATAAACGGGAATGGAGGTGAAGGCTGATATGGCACTAAGGAGAGGCAGGGATTCTAAGGGTTTGCACGTTTACCTGACTAGTGTGAGCACTCATGTTATTGTTTGCATTTCTCCTGGCTAGCCTATCACACATCGGTGCAGAATATGCACTGGTTACTGAAACAGTTTAAGTGGAACTTGGTCTGCAAGGGAAGGGCAACATCTAATTTCCATAAGTAGGAGAGGGAGTCCTCTATGTAGTGGGCTCAGAGAGCTGTCTTTTAATAAATGCCCCCAGAATATGTTATTTTCTGGGACTGTTTGCCATAAAGGAATCAGTATCGGATGCAGAAGAGGGTTGAACTGAAGAGTGAGAATCTTCTGAAGATAGGTCGGTGCTTTCTAAGGAATTACAGGACCATGGCTGCTATAGGAAAGGTTTTCAGCCTGTGACATTAGAGGACAGCTGAACTTAGAAAAAACTGAAGAGAAAGAATCTGCTGTCTTTCTATGGAGAGAGCAGTGACCTGGCCTTTGTATGGGAGCTTCTCAGGGATTAGACAAGCTGGGTTCCAGTAGTTGCAGAGACATGAAGGGGAAGAAGTGCAATTCTAGAGAGGATTCAACAGACCAGTGAGATCTGCGGCTTGCAAAGGAGCTGGAGCTGGAAAACATGAAGGAAAAGATCATCCTAGCTGAAGTGCCAATGAGCAAATAGGAACTGGAACTTTGCTGAAACACTGGATGAAGAGTGTGATAGAACCCTATCTGTACATATTGGGGGGATTTACTAAGATTTTGCGTGGTGTTTGCATCACAAAAGTGACGCAAAACAGCGCAAAAACAATTTTTCCCAATTCGCTTTCTTGTTTAGCGCTGGAAATAAAGTAAAAGTAATGCAAAGCAGCGCATTGCCTTGCTTTGCATTACTTTGCGCCGTGGGGGCGTGCCAAGGGTGGAGCATGGGCATTCCCATGCAACCACCCAAGCTTTCTCAAGCTAAACCCAATTTACAAAAAACAGTAGATTGAGTTTTGCGTGAGAAAAATGTGCCCTTTTAAACTAGGTGCAAGGAAGCAGAAATGCTCTAATTTCTACGTCTTTTTCCGACTTTGCATGCATGCCGCACTGGGCAGCACGCATACAAAATTGGGAAAGACTCTCCGTCATATCTAGCATAGTATTTTGCACAGGAAGGGTACCCTTCCTGTACAAAACCTATGCTATTCTCATGCACACACCCTAGCGCTACATGGCACACGGCTGCTGAAATCAGCGTAAATGCAAGGAAAGGGGAGTAGAGAGCCATATCTTTAAAAGTATAGGCTCTCCTGCTCCTTCTCTGTTAAGCAATGCAGTGCAGCCTCACCTGGGGGGGGGGCTACGCTGCATTGCGTGACTTTTTTGTAAATCTAAGGATTTGAATACACCAGCATGTATGGCTGTAAAGCTCTTTCCGCTCTGTATGTGTCAATAAATTTCAAGAGGCACACCATTTGTAGGAAAACAATATAGGTCTTCTTCACGTTCATTAATGTTGTTTTTCGAGAATTAATTAGTAAGCACTTTGAATGTGAGCATTAATGAACAATGTAGGTTATACTCGGTACGAGCGACCAATATCACTTCACCTGCAAATATCATAATTAAAACAAGACTTTGATTAACCGACGGGACATCAGTCCCATTATCTGTCATTACAAATTGTAAATCGTTCACAGAAAAAATAAGGAGGGTGAGAGCAAGCATATGGACCTCACAGACGCCAAAAAATAAAAATAAAAGGCAGTCTAGAAATTTCCCAACTGGCACCGTGCACACCAATGTTCTTTTAGTCAACTCCTTTAAGTCTTTCTTCTCGGATCTCAACTTATCTCAGTTCTGTAAGGGACCTACCCACAACAAAGGAGCAACCCTCGACTTCATTATTGCTAGAGACAATATCATCCAACTGGTTAACATCCTACCTTGTGACTGGTCGGATCATCATTAAATTGTCTTCCACATTCTGGAAAAGACCACTCGCAGAAAGGGACACCCTCTTAAAGGTAAACAATTGTCTCGCAACATGAGAGACATCATGTTATGTTATGTTATTGTAATTTTTATAGCGCACAGCTGCCCCAGCAAAGGGGCGTCCCGGCGCTTTAGCTGGCAGAAGAAAATACCAATACATAACTGAGCAATATCAAGGAGGAGAGGCCAGGGCACTATAATGGACAAGGAGGAAAGAGGAATGTTTTGATGTCCCTCCTAAAAGCAGACAAGTCCTCAAGGGCGCGGATATGAGCTGGTAGTGAGTTCCAGAGCTTGGCCGCGAGGTAACGGAAAGACCGACCTCCAGCCCGAGATCATTTGAACCGTGGAACTGTCACCAGATTAACATTAATTAATCAACATTAATGATCTTACTTCCATCACTATGAATAGACTTCAGACACCCCCTGACATGACCAACCTTGATGATCTTTCTGAGCACTACATTAGCACTGTCGCACATATCTTTGACACCATTGCGCCGAAACAACTTAAAAGGATCCCTCTCAAACAATCCAAACCTTAGTTTAATGGAGCCCTAAATGACGAGCGCCGTAAACTTAGGTTTTCAGAGAGAATCTGGAGAAATGAGCCATCCACTACCAGGCTCTATCAACTTAGGAAAATAAGAAGTGCCAACAATAAAAAAATCCGCATTGCTAAGACGGACCATTTCAGGGAGCAGCTGGACGGTGCTAAAAATAGACCCAAGATACTTTTTGAAATCATCAAACAACAATCAAACCACACGTCCAACCCAACCTGGCTTCTTTGACTCCGCTACCTAGTGGGGAGGACTTCACAATGCACTTCTCTGAAAAAACGAAGAAAATTGAACAGGAGTTGCAAACTAACACTCCCAGGGTGCCACCTCTAATTTACACCACATCATCAGGGGAGCTCAGGGTTCCCTCTGCACTCTCCTTACCTTTGGGTTGTTCTCCCAAAAATTATGCCTCTTGGAATTCCTTCATCCTTCCAGATTGCACAGAACTACTACACGCTTTTAAAATGGCCGACCACTTCAATGATCCTCTGCCGGCAAATTCTTTTAAAGACCTCAACTCAGCCATTCTACCTCTTTGGTCAAGGATCATTCATGAAACGCTCCTGCAAGGGAATATCCCTGATTGTCTCAAAATTGGGCAAGTAACTCCCATGCCTAAGAAGCCCAACTTGGATCTATCTGATCCTAACAATTTCCGACCGATCACCAACAACATGGCACTAGCCAAACTCCTCGAGAAATGCGTCCACAAGCAGCTATGCAACCATATAGAGAAATTTCAACTACTTGACCTTTATCAATCCGGTTTCAGAGCAGGGCACAGTACCTAAACTGCTCTAACTCACGTTGTGGATCACGCTTTGAAATCCCTAGATCAAAATGTCCCCTGTCTTCTGATCCTTCTGGACCTGTCTTCTGCATTCAATACCATCAAACATGAAAACTTGATTAATCTTCTTCAACTTAGGATGGGTCTCTCGGGCCGGTCCTAAAGTTGTTTGCCTCTTTCTTACATAACCGCACTCAAAGGATTAAACTTAACCAGTCCCTCACATCTAGTACTCCTATCAGGATTGGAGTTCCACAAGGATCTGCACTATCGCCCACGCTCTTTAACCACTATATGAAGCCTCTCACGTCATTCTGAACAATTCTCAAATTCATTACCACATGTACGCGGACGACACGCAACTGTACCTGAAGATCTCCTCTCTGGAGGATATTAAAACCTTAAATGAGGCTCTCTCGCAAACTCAACAATGGTTAGCCCAGAACCATCTTTTGTTGATTACCCTCAAAACTGAATTCCTGCTGATTGCCCCGCACAAACACTCTGCACCGATCTGCAAATGGCTAAAACAACTCACAGCCCTTAACTGTACCCCTCACATGGTTGATTCCGCTAAATCTTTGGGCATTACCTTGGACAAATACCTTAATATGCAAACTCACATCAGCACCACCATTAAGGGTGCCAACTTTCATCTTAACACAATTAAAAAACTCAAGCCTTTCCTTCCGCCAGAAAACTTACAGCCTGCAGTACAATCCCTGGTGATATCACAACTGGAATATCGCCTGGTGACCCTTGCAGGGCTGCCAAAAGCAAGCTTGGCCCCTCTCAGAGCCATGCTCAATGCATCTGCCAGGCTCATCACAGGCTCCAAAAAACATGATCGCATCACACCTGCCCTTTTGCAGCTCAACTGGTTGTCTATTGAAGCCAGGATCCACTTCAAAATAGCTTGCCTCACACATAAAGCCCTGCATTTCAACAATCCGGCCTATCAGGCAAACAAGCTTGTTCTTTCTGGATCCGGTCGGAACTTGAGAAGTACGTCCACACTACTCTTGAAACCTCCTAAATTCAAAAAGAAAAGTATGTACAAACATGCTTTCTACATCTTTGCACCTAGAATTTGGAACGCTCTTTCTACAGGAATCCCTCCACTGCCTATTTCAAGAAACAGGCCAAATGGCTTTTCCTGAGTGGACATTAACTGCATCATAATGTACTCTTTCTCTACTCCGCTTGTTGACAGATTTGACATTTATCCCAACGTATCTTTTGCTACGTAGTTTTGATTGGATGTTAAACTGTTATTTTACTCTATGGCCCTTTCGGAACTATAATAGAAGAATACTTCTTGCACCGATTACAGATTTGTCATTTACTCTACTATGCTGTGATGACCCACTATATGATTGTTTCACTGATTGTTACGGGAAATATTTTGCACTATATAAGAAACTGAACTAGTAGGGCCTTCTACCCTGTATCTTACTTTCATTGTTTACTTCTTGTTGTTTTACAATGTTGACCTCAACTGTTCTGAGTTCAGTCATGCTTCCGCCTCTGTGTACAGAGCTCTGATACCCGAAAAGGTATTGTTCGCACTCTATAAAGCTTTTTGAATTAATAAATAAATGTAGTGATTGTTTTAACATTTCTTTATTATGGTAGAAAATATCCAACAATGCAGAAACAGAATATTATAATTACCAATACAGATGTTGGTATACTATCTTAAATCAGCATCCTAATAGTAATAATCAAGAGAAGCGTAAGTAGAGGAAAAACGCAGATGGAAGGAGAAACCAGTGCATGTAAAACATCAGGACACTCGGTGGGCCTCAACTTATTATACACGTAAACATAAGCAGTGCTTAATTTAAGTCGGTGGATGCAGGTTAGGCCAGCACAATTATTTTTGCGGACCAGCAATTACTTTACTTCATTGGACTTTCACCCAGAGTAAGAGAGAAAGCTGAGTTGAAAAAAAAACTTGCAAGAGTTCATTAAAGGGGCAGCAAGTGTCTGGTGGTGGATTAAAGAGGGACATAGGAAAATCAAAAATGAGCAGTCTTGTATCAAGCACCCGCAAATGATCGTGGGCTTCTGAGCAAAACATTGGGCTCCACTACATGTTTGTTTACAAATTAAGCACTAAGCATAAAGTAAAATTAGTTAGAACTAATAGGTAAAGGGGGGGGGCGTGAAAAATGAAGAAAGTGTGAACCAATACAGCAGAGAAATAGAGAGAAATAGAGGAGATGAGCCTGCACACAGTGGAGTATTTTCTTATCTAGATGTAGTGGGATGGTACATCCAGCAGAAGTGGTACATGACATGAGCAGTGTGGGCAAGCTGGTGGTCACTGTCTGTCAGACAAAGTGTTAATCCCTGACCATGTTCCTGCAAGTAAAGTTCTAAAATATTGCCAATATATATATATATAGCTAGTCTTTTTTTTAATGTTAATTGTTCACAGTTGTAAATGCGTAAAAATTAGTGTAGTAGCTCAGCTCAGTTACCCGCAAGCTATCTTGGTGGAGCGAGTGAAATAAAGATGTAGAAGTGGCAAAACGCTAACATCTATTAGTTTGGATTAAACTGCTCCCCACTATGTCTGTAAGGAAGGGCAGTCACAAAGATATGTAGAATGTGGCATGGAACCTGTACACCCCCCGAAAGACTGAATGAAGCAATTAGCCAAATTTAAATAGTATAGATGGTAATACTTATGTAACTTTTTAAGAAGACAAATTTATACTTAGAACCCCTAAGAACCCTGTAGTTGTCTTGGAGTAACAGTGGCCAGTCATCTTAAGGAAAATCAAGTTGCAAATCTGCTAACTAATGCATGGCAGTGTTCTATTGAGTGAGCTTGGATTAGAGGTCAGATATAGGAGCACAATGTAGACAACACACTGAGGGACAGCTGACCTAAACAACTCTTAAACTGCAATGAGGTGGCGGTATTTCCAGAGATTAGTACTATGTAGATTACATTCTTTTGTGACCAACTCAAAGGTTTTGAGCTTCCAATCCTAAAATGATTGATCCATCATCAGTATACCTCTAGTGAACCAATCAATCAAGTTTACTGTCTTGCCCCCACTCAGAATTCTGACATTATGCCAGATGGGGGCCTGTTGGTTTAAACAACTATGGATCTTGAGCAAGGGTGTGTGGCTAAGATGGTGCTGAGTGTGGCTGCCTTTCTGTGAGGCCCGCTTGGATCCGTGCCCATCTTCAGTAATACTGCTCTTCAGTGCTCCTCCAAGTCCCCTCTAGTTTCCCTTGTCGACCACTCACCCCCTAAGGCCGCGTACTGCTGGAGAGACAAGGAGAAGATTGCGTGCCGAGACTGCCAGGCTGCTGAGGGTCGGAGCAGTGTTCTTGGCTGGAGAGAGGACTGGTCTGCTCAAAATAATTTCACATTTCCCTACATTGCTTCACCACTAATCCTTTTTAGCTTCCGAAGTAGCGTGCTACCCGATGACAAGTCTTTCAACACTTCATCAGGGGTAGTAAGCGCTATATAAATGAAAACCCTTCCCTCTTCTATCCATCCACTATACCTTTTCAGGTTAAATAACAGACTTACATGTTCACAGCTATAATTAATTTAATATTTCCCTATACTAATTCAGCACTAATCCTTTTTGGCTTCCGGAGTGGCATGGTACTCGCCAAACAGCGCTTCCATGCCTCATCAAGGGTAGCAAGCACTCTATAAATGCAAACCCTTCCCTCCTCTATCCCTCTACTATCATATTCAATACAAATAACAGACTAACATGTCCAACACTCAAATTAATGTCATATTTCAATATACTAAATCACCCATAATCCTTTTTGGGTTATTGAGTAATGTGCTACTCGCCGAAAAAGAGCTTCAATCCCTCGTCGGGGACAGTAAGCACTATACAAATACAATTACAATTACAACAGAAGGTGGACAATTTGGTCCTTCAGGCCTTGAGCGAGTCCTTTCTGTGGTGGCCCAATGCAGGCCACCACCATTACCAATGCCTGCACTCACCCTGACCTTAACTCCAGAGGCCCCTGTACCATTTAAGGCTCCAGTTGCACCCCCTGCTAAACCTTGTCATCCTCCTACTCCAAGCCTTTTCTCAGATCAAGAACAGCAGCAGTGAATGGATACTTTTGCCCCCGACAACCCTAAGCCCACTCCCAATCGCTTTCTTCTATTTCGGCCAAAGGCCATAAAAGATTTCATAGTACTACAACAATCATACAAATACTTCGTAAAGGATTTCAAAGTAGTACAATCTTTCACAAAGCGATCTAAAACACATCCAGCCATATATTATATATTTCAGTAAAAAGGAAATCAGAAATTTCCAATAAAACCAGTTTCAGCGATATAAACAGTATAAACTGGTCACTATGATGTTCCCATATTACCTCTCCAGGAAAGTTAATTAAAATTCTTATAATACACTAAAATAGAAAAATATCGAATTATTTAAACAATCCAGAAGGCTTTTCGCTGTTCTTGACCTTTAGTGCGTCACAGGTTTAACCCCACTTTTTTCCTTATTATTCCCACTATTAACAGATATCTAGATAGGGCAAATATTACGTGTGGTAGCATACTAGTTTTCAGTACCCTAAGTGCCTCTTGGTGCTTTGTAAATCCCATTGAATTAAATAATGGTCGGATTCATTTCCTCCTTGCTCTATCATACGCCGGGCAAAGAACAGTATATGTGCAGGGTTTTTTATATTATCAGTGGACCTTAAAGTGCATATAGTACATAAAGTGCAAGTACAATCTTCTTGCCCCCCAGATTGCAGTGTGGCTCTTAGTCTGTAATATATTGTATCTTAACTTTAAGTATAAAGTTCTTGCTAGGTACGGCTGCACGCGGTTAAGAAAATCCTCACTGTTCAGGCATGGCTTGATAGAAAGGAGTTGAGTTTTGAACCTTCCTAATCTCGGGTTGCAGTGAAGTGTATTCAATATATGTTGCCAATAAGTTCCCTTCAGTGTGCCATTACACCTTGGTGTCAGGCTGAGTGGGCTTGTCCGATAAGATTTAAGACCTAGCTCTATGAGCCATTTCCATACAAATCTTAGCCATGGGAAGGTAAGGGATTTATTGATGTTCATTAGTTCACAGACACCTTCTCTGTTTACTAGTAGTTCCGGCGTTATCCAGAGCTATATCCAGTAGAGCAATGGTTGCAAAGTTGTGAGTTGCCCTACACGCTTCATATTTAGGTCGTGAAACATTGGGAACCCACTCAGTTAACCCTGATTATGCCTCTGACTGCTCTAAAGGAGGACCTGAGGTCCATTCAAGAGGTTCAGTTAATAATCTCTCAGGTTGTCCGGGAGATAATAGGGACGGTGCATAGACTCTGAGGGGCATATTTACAAGAAGGTAACACCATCACAGTGTTAACCATTTTCTTTACACAGCAGCAGGTTTTTTAGCACCATATTTACAAAGTGACGCTAGAGCTCCTTAACGTCACGTTTACACAGCTAGAACCTATTTTTTTCAACACCAGTTGTGTTAACTAAATTTTCTGAAAATGATATGCAGGGTAGGCTTTCCCTTGGAAAAACCATTGCAAAACTGATGCTGCAGTATGTACAGGAATTTTCAGAAATGCCGCTACTTTATCAAATATGAAGCTAGGTCCCATTATCAGCAGTTGTTTACTGCTAAGGAAGGAAAAGATGGTCTTAAAAATGCTGCTAGCACACTGGTAGAAAAGCAAAACAGAACCAAAGCAATTTGGCAGGCTAAACAATGCCATGGATCTACTGCTATTGCAGCTCACAACACCAAGGACACCACTACCAGCACCACCACAGAGGCAGCGCAGGAGAAGCAAAACAGACATACCACCAGAGGATAACCCTGATGTGAGGAAGAGGTCATTGCCCAATAAAGGCTCAGGAGGGAGTCTATTGTCTACCAGAATGCTCCAAGATGCAGCCAACATTGCAGCACTGCACCAACACCCCTCCACAGGCCAAGCTACCAGCTGTACTACACATGCTGGTGTCTGGAAGTTTCCAACCAACCACAGCCAGAGTGGCCAGAGTATCACACATATTCCATGAAAGTGCAGGCAATCCTTAACCATCTGAGCCTCTTAATCAACATACCAGCAAAGTACCTTGGCAGTACTCATGACTTATTCATTTTCCGCCATTCCGCTATCAATGAGCCCTTCCAAAAGAGGACCTATGGGAATGGCCTGCTGGATGGTAAGTACACCTCAAGCACATGACAGAGAAAATGGCAGTAAATTAGGTAAGAATATGTTGGCATATCAGTCTTTGGTTGAATGAGACAGTGCATAAGTAGTTGATGTGGACCTATATACTCGCACATTTCCATACAAGTCACTGATGTGGACACCACCAATGTCACTGTGGTCCACATGTAATAGTGAACTGGGCTGATGGAGTATCACTAATCATGATACTCTGGGAGAGAAATTACCCGAATCATGTCAATGTGGCAATGCTAAGTATGTCTGCATGACCTTGCAAGACTCCATAGGTATGCAGTATAGCATGCCACAACAAAGTGCATCTCTCATTCACTCTACATTAAGGATGTCTGCCATGGGCCTTGCAGTTGCCTTTCCCATCCAATGCCAATGCAGACCACACACTTTTACACACATCCTATGCACAGGGACCCTGGGACAGTGAGCAAGTAGTGTGCCTTCCAAGGGGTATTTAACGGACTCCAAGGTACTGAACCTGATTTCTTACATAAACATTTTAATTGGTATGTACCCAAAAGAAATCTGTGCTCGCCAGGAGCCAAAATGGTAAAAAGAAAATTATCATGGGGAGGACGAAGATTTGTCTTCGGAGCTGCTAAGGCCTGGAATGACCTCCCGGACCATCTCAGAAATGCCACAGATCTTCTGGCTTTCTGAAGGGCCTTGAAAACATGCCTGTTTAATAAGTAAGTTTTTTCTGTTGGTGATAGCTGAAAGGACAGGTAATTAGCGCCAGGACACCCTTGCGTAACCGTTGCGCTTTAGAAATAAACTTAACATAACATAGCATAATCACATGTCTCATTCTCATGTCCAATTATTGTTTGTCCAGTATTCTGCATGACACATAGAAGGAGGGACCAGAACAGATTGTATGTAATTGGTGCTGGAATGTGCCTCTTTAAACAAGAAGTCAAATGAAGACACTAAGCTGACACATGTGCACTATGATGCAAGGGGGATGTTAGCACTAGTCACTATCATGTGGACAAGCCGTGGTTGAGCTGTATGTCACCTGACAGGCACATTCTATCACTTCACTTTGGATGCAGTTTGGCTCAGCCATTTTACGTCCCTTGATGACCAGTGGCTATAAATGCTACACGAGGATCTGTGTGTACAATCAATTGTGTGAAAGACCCCTCAAATGTAATACAAGTAAAATGAGGCTTCCAAACGTAATGTTGTAGAAAGGCAATCCCTGTATCCAGTCTGTGTCTCACATGTAAATCCCATGGTCAGGAGGCATGAAGATGTATGCCAGACCTGTGAAACTGAGAAATATGAGCATATATGAACCTCATAGGATCAACTCAATCACGCTACATTGTATCACACATTATATACACACATCACATTCTATGTGCTCAACATGTATATTTTTGGGTGTGGAAATCTCGACATTAGTCCCTCAAGGTGCAAGGCTATGCAGCAAGGTGCCCACTCATGCACAAACTACATCTCCCATGACAGCCAACAATACAGTTCTCTGGGAAATAATATGACTGCCTTGGAGTATTGCTGCAATTGTTTTGCCGGTACAAAAGGGGGTGGTGATGGACAGAGCATCTGAACCAATCAAACACTCACACCCAGTCAAAAGATCTGGGTTTGATCCATCACCGTTCTTTAGCCCACTCTGCCACCCCAGTTCAGACATGGCTATATGCAAATCAGTCTGACCCTGTGCCTCATGGGAACAGTCCAGCCCGAACTGCCAAGCCATGCCTTCCCTGGACCGGAAACAAGCTTCCGAGGACCGGTTTCTGGCATTCCAGCTGTCTTCAGCCCGGCTTGCATGAATCCAGTGGCAAAGTGAGCAAGGGACTCACGTCTGAGCATACCCTGAGCATACCCTGCCACACTTATGGCGGCTAAAACCTTTTGTACCGCAATTGTTTTGCCAGCGCAGATGCACAACCATGGACACTGAATCATGTGGAAGATATAGCCTACCTTGTGCACAAGACTCGTGGCACTATAGTGTATGCAGTCTACCCATTGCAATGTACAGTACAACAGTAACACATATCTAAAACCCCTTGAGCACAGTCACCATAGTGAACTCTGTGCACTGCCATGTGCATACAACCATGTCCCATATTAGTATCCACTCAATATCCTTCCCATGGCCGAACACATAGAAAAATGTTGACTAAATGTATCAATACAAATTATGTGTGACAGAAGTAAAACACATCACCAGCTACTGTTACATGTTAACAAATCAGACAGGTATCAGTTCGGGAATTCCAATAGTAGCCAAAAACAGACACAAAAGATGATTGTGAGACATGTGTCTGGTCAATGGAAAATAGACTAACCTCTCTGTGACATATCATCACCTGCATGGAATTGGCACTCAGCTGAATGACAAATAGTAAGTGAATCACAGAGGACAGCACACTTGTATGTGTAGCTCAGTGTCGTCAGTCATTGCCAATCCCAACATGCCTGTATATCACACAATGCCATAGCATGTTCATAACAGTAAGCAAGGTGCATGAGTCAAGCTGGACACAGACCTGATTGGAAATGAAAGACTCTTAATAAATACTAAACCTCCTTTCTTTGCAGCACACCAAGGTTACGCTCTCATACCTTGGGTAACGACTCCTGTAAAGTTCCCACAATCAGAAGCATAGTGGACGACAGCCATGCCCTATGCCGCACCAGGTCCATCATTGAGCGGATATTCTGAGTGCCAAAATCCCGCTTACGCAGCCTTGACGTATCTGTGGCAGAATGCTTTCCTCCCCAGTTATGGCCTGTAAAATAATCTTGGTATGCTGCATTTTGCCCAAAACATGTGTTGGGACAAATGTGCCATGGCCAGATGAGATTGGGGATCAGGAAATGCCGGATTCTGAAGAGAGAGAAAGATGAGCAGGACAGCATCATTAATATTTCTTTTCTGAAGCATGATTGTCTAACATCATGTGAAACAATGATGAAAAATTGCACGTTGTACATCTATATGTGAATACAAGTTCAGAGCACTACCACTGTGTAAGCATTCGTATCGCATACTCACACTAAACCACTTCTGCGTTTGACCCAGTTCTATTTGCCACATAGAATATACATGTAGCAATGTGTAACAAACAACATTGAACATCATCTGGTAAATGCAATAGCATGCCAACTACCTGTAGCAATTAGTCCTCCATTGCCAGGCACAATTATCATGGTGTGGTAACGTAGATAGTGGGATATGACTGTCTCTCCTGATGCTAGCAATGTGTTAGGCCTCATTCTTGTGGCCAAAAGTAGATGCCACTCTTTGTATGATGACCTTGGAGTGTTCCACATAGGATATGCATGGGCACAAACTCCCAAACCTACAGTCTACATATGCAACATCAACAAAAGTACCCACATGGCAAATCTGTTAAGTTGTCTCAATTTACACAGACAAAATATACAAGCCCATACGCGAAAGGAGTTGGAGCCTGATCTGCTTTGAGGGGAATGGGCAAGCTTTTGCACAAACCTACCTCCCAGTGCCATTGCAACGCCATTTCCATGCCATCGGAGACGCCGGAGCAGCCGTGAGGGGAACGGCTTGGCCTGCCTACGTGCCTACAATTCCCAGAAGCCCCTTCGAGGCGCAGGGCCAGTGACTCTGCTGGAGGGCGCCAGAGGTCCTCATAATCCGCCCGGCCCTCCCGCAGCACGGGACGTGCGCAGGCATGCCCAGGCGTTGCCCAGGCGAAGCCCGGGCCAAGGGCGGGCCCATCCCGCGCCCGTCGGAGACCGGAGGAGGTTGGGCTGGGCAATCCCCTTGATATCTGCTATGTGCCCAAAAGAATAACAAGGTACTGTGAAAGGATCAACTCACTTGTAAATCGTTATTATCTATATTTATATTTTGCTTGGATTGTACCTCCCTTAGCAGATTGGGTTAGTGTATTTATCGTTCTAACATGAGCAAGAAAAAAGGAGTTGTGGGAACCTTGGATGCCTTCCTTCTGTGGGCAGAATCACTCCTGTGCCATGAAATTCAGATTACTGAACGCCGCTTGTCTTTGGACCTCGCTCAGTTGCAATCCTGTTTGCCATCACATGATTTGAATCCTGCATGCTTACCCCAAGTGTCCCAAGGGAACGCCGCCCCTAGAAGCCTCAAATGTTTTTTCACCTGTAAAGGATATATCTGTTATGACTGCTACAACAGGAGCCCCTCGTATTAATACTAGGGCGCAGGTGGCCAAATCCAGTGGTGGTGCTAAGGCGAAGGTATCATTCAACAAAAGGAATTGAACAGGGCGCACCCAGGAATCTTCAAAAGCTAAGCGTCCTGTTCCCAGTAACACCCCATCGAACTCTGCAGTCATTACCTCTAATGCTGATGTTAATTTGGACTCTAGGGGTACACAGACTGATAGATTTCCAAACCAATATGTGGCCACAAGCGATATCAGCTCTACTGGGGAAACCATGCTAGTAAACACTGTAGAGAAAATCCTAGACTCTGCTTTATTGCAACTTAAAGAGGCGATAAATAAGAACTTCGAATTACTCTGGGGAAGACTTCAAAGGATTGACTCTAACATGGACAATCTTAGCAGCTCTAAAGTGCACTGTCCAACTGATAATGGGGGGAGGGTGAGTTCAACAGTATTAAACTCTACATATTGCAGGCCTGGCATGTTACCTCCGAGACTCGTGGCACATAAGGACTCTACAGTAATTAATTTATGTAGTGCATGTGGGGGTCATATTAATCCCCAAACTCCACAGTCCTATCCTGATCTAAGCATGGCACAAAACATACCCAGAACCACTGATGTAAATTACACAAACATCGTAAATGTCAGTCATCTCAGGCGCCTGCCACCCTGCAAAATCCATATCCTATGGCACCTAATTTAGGCAGGGGTGCAATTGTTACTAGCCATATGGGAAACAACCGCAGAGGACCAAAGAAGATGTTTTGAATTTACCCCCAAATTCTTGCCCATATGTGCTGGTGTTAGCTGGCGTCCCACATCTTATGGGGAACCAGAGGGAGTTTTGGGCAGAGTTACAAATCTGTCGACTGGTTGGTCAAACATTAAATGATTCATGCCTAAGACATGAACAAAATCCTTATGGTGAGACGGGTAGGGTGGGTAGGACACTCATCTAAGAACATCAGCGGTGACTGCATTGTCATCAATTTTCACAAACCTCAAATGGTTCGACGACTATCAGGTATCCAGGAGCAATTTTCACTGTTAAATACCAGCATCAGCGCATTTCCGCTGGGCTATTTCTATAAACCCCAAAACTCTCACCCCATCAACACACATGCTTCTCTCTTAGGCAGTAATAGGTTCCAGGCACTTTCCAATCTAGATGCACAAGATTGACAATCAGATAGGTCAGTTGATGTCATTGAATGTGTTGGTAATATTGTAAAGGATATACCATGCACCATATTAACTATCCCGAGGGAGCAGTTAGATGCTCGGGAATTAAAGGACTTGCAGCTACCAGCACCAATCGACCACCATTCACAGGTAGGGAGCGACATAGGACCAGCATCAACTGCCCATACCGATATATCTAATATTGTCCAAATTCCCAAAAAGAGTAAAATTAATAACGACTTTAGCGTCCTCAGTTTGAACGTAGCAGGTCTTGAATCAAGGCTAGGTGACGCAAATTGACTACGTATGAAATCCGACCAAGATGTCATATTGTTTCAAGAAACATGGGCCATGCATGATTTACATATAGAAGGTTTTCATTGTTTTAGTTCAATTTCACTTCAGCCCAAATTCGTCCGTGCATCGGGGGGTTGTTCATTGGGGTTAGTATAGCATCAGGAGTGAGCATTAAGGGTATACCGACTAATAGCATGAGCATTCAAATATTGAGATATAAAAGGAAAGTTCCTTTTTGTTTGATTAATTTCTATAATAATGATTTTTATTCTATTCCAAATATGAATTTCATTGAGCTTTTTACTAACATCTCTAATTTAGACAGACAAAGCACAGATGGGGTCATTGGCATCCTTATAGGTGGGGATTTTAACGCCAAACTTCCACCTTGAGCCGGGCGGTCTTTCTTTTGTCCTGCTACTGAATTCCTTCTTGTGAGCTCTTGCCCTGTGTCTCCTCTCCCCCCCCAGCACCAGCGCGCCGATTTAGCGCGACGCTTGGTGTCTCACCGATTTGAGGGTGTAGGCATCATTTTAATTCTGTTTTTTAATAAACTATTTTGCACTTACCAAAGTCAGCGCTGCCTCCCCCCAGAGTGTCCGGCCGATATTAGGGCTGGTCTACCTGGGTCTCGGGCGGAGTGATAGCGGCGGCCATCTTGGGTGAGTCACCAGTATAAAAACAAACGGCTATGGCTCCGCGCAGCGGACACGTTCAGCGGGCGCGCCGGAATCACGCCGGAGTCAAGCCAGAGTCCTGTTCCCAGTAACACCCCATCGAAATCTGCAGTCATTACCTCTAATGGTGATGTTAATTTGGACTCTAGGGGTACACAGACTGATAGATTTCCAAACCAATATGTGGCCACAAGCGATATCAGCTCTACTGGGGAAACCATGCTAGTAAACACTGTAGAGAAAATCCTAGACTCTGCTTTATTGCAACTTAAAGAGGCGATAAATAAGAACTTCGAATTACTCTGGGGAAGACTTCAAAGGATTGACTCTAACATGGACAATCTTAGCAGCTCTAAAGTGCACTGTCCAACTGATAATGGGGGAGGGTGAGTTCAACAGTATTAAACTCTACATATTGCAGGCCTGGCATGTTACCTCCGAGACTCGTGGAACATAAGGACTCTACAGTAATTAATTTATGTAGTGCATGTGGGGGTCACATTAATCCCCAAACTCCACAGTCCTATCCTGATCTAAGCATGGCACAAAACATACCCAGAACCACTGATGTAAATTACACAAACCTCGTAAATGTCAGTCATCTCAGGCGCCCGCCACCCGGCAAAATCCACGATCCTACGGCACCTAATTTAGGCAGGGGTGCAATTGTTACTAGCCATATGGGAAACAACCGCACAGGACCAAAGAAGATGTTTTGAATTTACCCCCAAATTCTTGCCCATATGTGCTGGTGTTAGCTGGCGTCCCACATTTTATGGGGAACCAGAGGGAGTTTTGGGCAGAGTTACAAATCTGTCGACTGGTAGGTCAAACATTAAATGATTCATGCCTAAGACATGAACAAAATCCTTATGGTGAGACGGGTAGGGTGGGTAGGACACTCATCTAAGAACATCAGCGGTGACTGCATTGTCATCAATTTTCGCAAACCTCAAATGGTTCGACGACTATCAGGTATCCAGGAGCAATTTTCACTGTTAAATACCAGCATCAGCGCATTTCCGCTGGGCTATTTCTATAAACCCCAAAACTCTCATCCCATCAACACACATGCTTCTCTCTTAGGCAGTAATAGGTTCCAGGCACTTTCCAATCTAGATGCACAAGATTGACAATCAGATAGGTCAGTTGATGTCATTGAATGTGTTGGTAATATTGTAAAGGATATACCATGCACCATATTAACTATCCCGAGGGAGCAGTTAGATGCTCGGGAATTAAAGGACTTGCAGCTACCAGCACCAATCGACCACCGATCACAGGTAGGGAGCGACATAGGACCAGCATCAACTGCCCATACCGATATATCTAATATTGTCCAAATTCCCAAAAAGAGTAAAATTGATAACGACTTTAGCGTCCTCAGTTTGAACGTAGCAGGTCTTGAATCAAGGCTAGGTGACGCAAATTGACTACGTACGAAATCCGACCAAGATGTCATATTGTTTCAAGAAACATGGGCCATGCATGATTTACATATAGAAGGTTTTCATTGTTTTAGTTCAATTGCACTTCAGCCCAAATTCGTCCGTGCATCGGGGGGTTGTTCATTGGGGTTAGTATAGCATCAGAAGTGAGCATTAAGGGTATACCGACTAAAAGCATGAGCATTCAAATATTGAGATATAAAAGGAAAGTTCATTTTTGTTTGATTAATTTCTATAATAATGATTTTTATTCTATTCCAAATATGAATTTCATTGAGCTTTTTACTAACATCTCTAATTTAGACAGACAAAGCACAGATGGGGTCATTGGTATCCTTATAGGTGGGGATTTTAACGCCAAACTTCCACCTTGAGCCGGGCGGTCTTTCTTTTGTCCTGCTACTGAATTCCTTCTTGTGAGCTCTTGCCCTGTGTGTCCTCTCCCCCCCAGCACCAGCGCGCGGATTTAGCGCGACGCTTGGTGTCTCACCGATTTGAGGGTGTAGGCATCATTTTAATTCTGTTTTTTAATAAACTATTTTGCACTTACCAAAGTCAGCGCTGCCTCCCCCCAGAGTGTCCGGCTGATATTAGGGCTGGTCTACCTGGGTCTCGGGCGGAGTGATAGCGGCGGCCATCTTGGGTGAGTCACCAGTATAAAAACAAGTATAGCGCCCTAATCGCGAGAATACTGCACTTTACGCCTGAGGCTTGAGCCGGGCGGTCTTTCTTTTGTCCTGCTACTGAATTCCTTCTTGTGAGCACTTGCCCTGTGTGTCCTCTCCCCCCCCAGCACCAGCGCGCCGATTTAGCGCGACGCTTGGTGTCTAACCGATTTTAGGGTGAAGGCATCATTTTAATTCTGTTTTTTAATAAACTATTTTGCACTTACCAAAGTCAGCGATGCCTCCCCCCAGAGTCTCCGGCCGATATTAGGGCTGGTCTACCTGGGTCTCGGGCGGAGTGATAGCGGCGGCCATCTTGGGTGAGTCACCAGTATAAAAACAAGTATAGAGCACTAATGGCGAGAATACTACACTTTACGCCTGAGGCCTGAGCCGGGCGGTCTTTCTTTTGTCCTGCTACTGAATTCCTTCTTGTGAGCACTTGCCCTGTGTGTCCTCTCCCCCCCAGCACCAGCGCGCGGATTTAGCGCGGCGCTTGGTGTCTCACCGATTTGAGGGTGTAGGCATCATTTTAATTCTGTTTTTTAATAAACTATTTTGCACTTACCAAAGTCAGCGCTGCCTCCCCCCAGAGTGTCCGGCCGATATTAGGGCTGGTCTACCTGGGTCTCGGGCAGAGTGATAGCGGCGGCCATCTTGGGTGAGTCACCAGTATAAAAACAAACGGCTACGGCTCCGCGCAGCGGACGCCTTCAGCGGGCGCGCCGGACTCACGCCGGAGTCAAGCCAGAGTCCAGCCCGTCTGCGCCCATCCGCGACAGACCGGGGCGTGGGGCGGATCCATCTGACAGGTTGGAACCATCTAGGCTTAATTTACCTTATACGCATCAGGAACTATTGCTATTACGCCCAAGTGTGACAGCTAGCTGTGCCCACTCTTTCCAAGCTGATGCACTCCCCCAGGTATGCGGCACATGTAATCAGAATTTTCCACCTCTCAGGAAGACTACACATGACACACCAAAAGTCAATATGATATTACTTAATTGTAGGTCAATGAAAAAACATAAACTCAAAATATACGATCTATTAGTCACTAGGAGCCCTGATGTGCTTTTTCTCACTGAGACGTGGATGGACGAGGACTCGTCTCCCAAAGCGCTTGAGGCATCACCTCCCGGGTACTGTCTACTCCATCTAGACAGACATAAACAAAGAGGGGGGGTTGGCCCTCATGTACAAATCTGAACTAGAATGCACCTTAGTGTAGGCTTCATTACCCAATAGCGAAAGTGGCTTATTCACTATTAAAATAGGGCCGAGTAATGTCATTCATGGGCTGCTGTTATACCGACCGCCGGGTGTGGCGGGACAGTTTGGCAACCAGCTTCTAGAGTATATTACTCAGCTGGCCCTTCGTTACAAAAAATTCATTATTTTAGGTGATCTTAACCTTCATTTTGATGACACGGAGTGCAGGGAGGCACAAGATGTGGCTGCTGCATTGACATCTTTGGGCCTCAACCTTAAATCCACTGCCCCATCTCATCAACATGGCCATCTCCTGGACCCTATATTTGCTAACTGGGAGGGCATAAAAGTCTCCACTCCCGTTAGAATAATTTGGTCAGACCATTTTATCATCCCATTCACAGTAGAAAAAACCTTGCTAGAGAACAAACTTTCAAAACCCCCTCTCCTTAATCGGAGAAATTAGAAGAATTTTAACCAAGAAGCTTTTAGATGTGCTCTTCAAAAAAATCCCCCTCCCCAAAGTAACTCTCTAGAGGAAGCTTGGAAAAGGTATGAAAAATGGGTGACCACTGCACTTGATGAGATTGCTCCGTGGACATCCAAACCTCCTGCTAGGCAATCTAAAACTGCCCCCTGGTTCTCGAAAAAACATAAATACGCAAGAACCAGATGTAAAAACTTAGAGCGGAGGTGGAGAATACAGTACAGTCCTGAAGATAAACTGTATTACAAAAGGGAACTTAACAAATATAAGAAATTGCTGAGAGCAGAAAAAAGTGGCCACCTTAAAAACAGAATTGATTCAGCTAGCAACCCCACTAAAGAACTCTTTACTATCTACAGAGAGCTTACGGTCCCTACCAGACTGGTCACCCAAGTCATCTATTCGAAAGAATTGTGCGACTCTATTGCAGACTTTTTTATAGGCAAGATCGATAAGATCCATTCCACTTTCACGAGGTATGAGACCCACCCGCTTATACATGCTGAAGCCAAAAACACCCACACGGGGAAGTCTAGTCTCTCCTGTTTTGTTACACCTGAGAGGCAGGATTTAGTCAACATAGCCAATAGCATTCAATCTGGCTCGCCCAGCGATGTTTGCCCCCCGGCTCGCTATAAAGGAGTCTTGGAGACCACAATAATAGATCAAATCATCCTTATTGTGTCGCTCTCTTTTCAAGAATGCCAAGTACTGGACGTGTGGAAAACTGCTCAAGTAATCCCCCTTAAAAAAAAAACAACATCCATATTTCTCAGTTCCAGAACCTTCGCCCCATCTCCCTTCTCCCCTTCTGTGCTAAAATCGTGGAAAAGGTGGTGAATAAACAGCTCATGAGTTACTTGGAGGAACACTCCCTCCTGCACCCCACTCAATCGGGCTTCAGAGCAGGACACTCCACAGAATCAGCCCTTCTTTTTTCCACCGAGGGCTTAAGGAGCATAGTGGATGAGGGAGAGACAGCAGCGTTGGTTTTATTAGATCTAAGTGTAGCTTTTGACACCGTGCTGCACTCAACGCTGCTTTCCCGGCTGGCTGACATGGGAGTGAAGGGACAGGCCCTAGCCTGGATAGAGTCTTTTCTGTCCAATAGGAGCTTCCAGTTGTACTGCCCCCCCTTTAAATCTTCTCGCAGAAACGTTAGCTATGGGGTTCCACAGGGCTCGAGTCTGAGCCCTACTTTGTTTAATATCTATATGGCACCCCTGGCCCGTATAGTCGAGACATTTGGGGTGGGCATTGTCAGCTACGCCGATGACACACAACTGATGTTTAAGCTCACGCCCGACCATAGAGAAGACGCCACCAACTTCTCGAACTGCCTTTCATCGTTATCAGCTTGGATGAACCACAACTGCTTACGCCTTAATGGCGATAAAACCGAGTTGCTGGTAGTTGGGAAATCTGCTTCCGCATGGTCACATATGTGGTGGCCTACGGAATTGGGCAGTCCACCATGCCCGGTGGAGTCGGTGCGTAATTTGGGCATAACCTTGGACTCTGATCTCTCCTATCAATCCCATGTCAATAAAGTAACAGCCAGGTGCTTCAGCACACTGAAAGTTCTCCGCAAGGTTCTTGACCTCCTACCCATCGACTCTAGAAAGACCATAGTCCATGCCCTGGTAATCCCCCACCTTGATTACGGGAATGCCCTGCTTTTAGGTTTGAGCCAAAAAGGATTACACCAACTCCAGTGCGCTCAGAATGCCGCAGCTCGCCTTGTACTTAAACTACCCCGCAGGGCTTCAGGGAAATCCGCTCTGTCCAAACTCCATTGGCTTCCTGTAAAAGAGCGTATTACATTTAAATCCCTCTGTTTCGCCCATTGTATCGCTCAGGGCAAAGGCCCGGAGTATCTTCAAAGTCTCCTCACGATTCATCGTCCCATTAGAGACCTGAGATCTGCTGGTACGATGATGTTTAAACTCCCCAAAATCACCAGAACCAGGATGGGCGGACGCTCGTTTAGATTTCTAGCTGCTAAATGCTGGAACGAACTTCCGCTAGGTCTCCGAATGGAGCCCTCTGAGAATATGTTTCGGAGAAAACTTAAAACTTTTCTCTTTCCCCGGGCATAACCCTGTTTCGTCTGTTCCCTTCTGACCCACCCCTGTTACTTCCTCTAAGCTAATTTGCAGTATTCAGCGCGGGGACACACTGTTTTTGGGTAACCAGGCGCTTTATAAATGGTTTTATTATTATTATTATTAAATCGTATGGTGCGGAAACACTATATGTGGATCCCGCCGTACGTAGGGATTTGCAATTAGATACCTTCCTGAGTCAACACATCCCTACTAATGTAATGGATGTTGTGCGCATTGAATCTGTCCCTTCTGCTACAGATCAGCAGGTACCCAAATTTAGAGGAAGGGATTGCTCCTCTACCATTGATTTTAATTTTGTTTCCCCCTGCATTTCAGATTGTTTATTGGCTGCTTGGGTTTGTGCTACAGATTACGGGGAGCACAATCCCCTCAAAGTAGCTTTGAGATTAGCACCCTGCCCTGTGTATACTATCCATAGCGGGGCAAGGGACTTAACAATCTCAACGGACAAACTAAGATTGAAATGGAGGGGGGTCGATAGCGGTAAAATACATCAGACACTGGTAGAGGGGCATATGCACCTAATCGCCTCTTGCTTATCAACTGAGGGACTACATTCAAGGGTGATTGAGGATTTTACCAAACTTTGCTTAATAATCAAATCCCTCTTGTTAGTATCAATCTCTCAGGTTGAAAAAGAACCAAGGTGGTTTGACCATGAGTGTTCGGAGGCTAATAGGAATTTACGCAAGGCTCTAATCTCTAAACCAAGGTGCTCTGCAGATGTAAGAATAGCTAGGAGGAGGTATAATATTGCGATTAGTAAGCGGAAGAGCGTTCTCCTTAATAATCGCTGGGAAGCATTAGCAAAGTCAGCTGGCGAAAAGAAGGGCAACATATTTTGGTGTGCTGTCAGGGATTTGCGTAATATGGGTCAGCAATTAACACCGGCCAGCTGTACCATCTCTAGCGAGCTATGGGAGAGTCATTTTTCCAAAATGTATGCCACCTCGCTACATGGACAAGATCCATATGAGCCTGGACATTTATCTTGTTTGCAAATTACCTTGCTAGAGGTAGAAGAGGCAATCGCCACGAGCCTTGGCAAAAAGGCTCCGGGCCCAGATGGGCTTCCTATAGATTTAATTAAATGGAAACCAGAGTTCTGGGCCCCAATTCTTCTGAATGTTTTTAATACTTTACCCGAGCTCGTATGCCAAGTACCTGGGCTACGAGTATTATCATCCCAATTTTTAAGAAGGGGGACAGATCTGAACCTATTAACTATAGACATATATCCTTACTTGACAATACTCTAAAGATATTGGGTCGTGTCATATATAATATGGTCCTAAAATGGTCAGAGGAAAGTCGTATATTAGAGCCATGTCAACTTGGATTTCGTGGTAAGGTTGGGACGACCGAACAGTGTTTGAATCTCAATTGGGTCATTACTAAATATGCCATTGCCCGGCATTCCCCAGTTTATTTGGCTTTTATGGATTTATCATCTGCTTTTGATTTAGTTACAGGTCCAAGCTCTGGTCTATCTTATTGGATTATGGTTTGGATGAGCCTTTGGTAAATTTCTTGTCATACCTCCACACAGATCTTAAGGCGCAAGTTAGGATTGGCAGGGATGGCGAGGTCTCGGGAGCTATCAGGTTGGGCAGGGGAGTCAGACAGGGGTGCGTTTTAGCACCCCTGTTTTTTAATATTTATAATAATGGACTGAGCTATTCCCTGAATCTGTCAACCCCAAACGTCCCTATAATCAATGGCAAATTGCTACCTGTACTTTTATACGCAGATGATGCAGTCCTTATTGGCCGCACGCCAAACTCTCTGTGTATTTTAGTTAAGATCTTCGTTGAGTATATGAACGGTCTGGACTTACATGTCAATTTAAAAAAATCTTTTATTATGTTATGTGGTCCAGGGAAATGCCAGCTTAATTCTATATCGCTAGGGAATGACAAAAACGTCCACCGGCACTTTCCCTTATCTAGGGATGGTCTTTGCTGCGAACGGCTCGTGGACTGGGCATTTGGCCCACTCCACGAGCAAATTCTCAAAGGCTATCAATTCTATTTTAAGTCTCCCCTGCCCGAAGAAAACAGGTGCTATTTTAGCAATGTAATTTTTTTTTTATTACAATGTGTCCCAGTAGCTACGTATGGGGCTGAGATATGGGGGTTGCAAACAGTCATTGCATCCAGCAGGAAGAAAATAGGTTTTCCAGAAAGCTGCTGGGTGTTCCAATTTCTACCTCCCAATATATCTGCCATATGGAACTCAATCTAAATTTCATTAGTGATTTCATTAGTGCTCGTCCTGCTCTATTTTGGTTTTCAGTTTGGAGGAATCAATCTGCATTCCTTTCGAAAGAAATTATAAGTGACTGCCTTAAATGCGAGAGAGGAATGGATATTCCCTGCCTCTCGGGGGTCTACCAGAGTTTATGTAGTATCGATAAAGGTAACCTTTTCCTAGATCCGAGTAGAGTCGACCTACTCCATAAGAATGAGTTGAAAAATGCACTTCATACACTTTATAACTCAGAAGGGATCAGTATGGAATCCAAGAAATCCTCCGTAATAAGTTATATGAGTAAAGAACTGTATACGCACCCCTTACCAATTTATCTTACTCTGCCTATGACCTATTGGGAAAGGAGTCTCTTATTTTGTTTGAGAGCTGGAACTGTTACATTTTTGTTATGTTTCCCTCTTGGTTATCAGCCCAACCTTGAACATACAATATGGCCCTGTGACGGGGTAGCAGTACAAACTGATCTGCATTTCTTCTTTTTCTGTAATTATTATTTAAAATATGTGAAGTGGCTTTTAACACCATTTTTTTTAAAACAGAGACCTGTTCCCTTAGACAAAGCTCACCAGATGTTGCTGTCTTTAGAAAATGAAGAATTAACTTTTTGCACTTGCACTTTCCTGAAAATCGCCACCAGAGCCTGTAAGATGATGACCAGTCCCTGGTTTTTAATTCTGTATGAAAACCTGCTAAATCAATTGATGAATTGTTAATGGTGTATCATATGAACTGTCTAATATTCTTTTTATATCGATTTTAGTATTTGTATTGGAAAAATGTTAGATTGTGCTTTTATGGATTCCTGGAATCTGAATAAAGATATTTTGACTGACTACAAGCCCATATTTTGCCAGTGCAACAGTGTTTCATGTGTACACCTACTGCTATGCCCAAGCAACACAGCCTTGATGCGCAGGTGTCATTTACATAGCCTTACTCTCAGCAATATGTAGTAGGACAGAAAAAGGCATAGATGTTGACCTACCATACCACAATCACCATGATTAAGGATCTTGGTAGCCACAAATGATGACTTTACACTAGATGCCCCTGGAGAAGAGATACCCCGGGTCTGTATGTGTACGTCCAATTTTTTTTAAAGAACCATTTTATGTTTTTGTCTCTCCTACTGAAAATGGCAATTCAAAGAATTGGACGAGGTGGCCGCAGTGTAAGTGAAAACGATGCTTCCCCCTGATGCGCAATATAGACAGTATTTTCCATTATCAGGCCTAGTGTGACATCAACGCATTGAGCAGTAGCGTAAAAAAAAAAGACACATCGGCTGAAAATGTGCTGCATCCAACCAAGAAGTGAAGTACTGGATAAAGGGAAAATAATTGCACGGATCTTACATGCTGCAGACCAGGAACTGTGAGGTTACTTTCAGTTTCACTATTGGTCACAGTTTTACTGTTTGTGCTTGGAAGTGTTGTTGCTGTTTTTGGAGCTGGTGCATCATATCTGCTGTCCATGTTGTATACCTAGAGTCATTTTTGTGTGCGTTTGTAGAATATTGTTGTTTATTGTCCTGTGGGCTGTCGGGTGTTTTGTTTTTTGGGGTATATTTGTAAAAGGGTAGTAGGGTGTTTTGTAGTGTTTGGGTTAGTTTATTGTGGGTGGTATCATGCCTGGCGTAGCCGTCGTCACCCCATCAATGAGCAGGAGTTTGTGGCATTCCTGTGCCTGGTCCCCCATAACCTCCCAAACATGCTAGCTCATGGGGGGCTGATCCAGGACTACCCTGTGAAGATAAGGAAGCAGCAATGGGAAGGCATACGTCTCCAGATACTGTGGCAGTTGTAGTCATTAATGAGTTGTGGAACCAATAAGTATGGCTCCCAAGACAGTTTGGCTCTAGCCATGCCCCCATGCAAAAGGGACAAATGCTCTGCCTGTAGTGCTGGCACAATATGTTCACCAGTGCTATCTGTGACACCGTGTGGCCCACATTAGTATTAATGGTATCATAAGTGACCGAGGTGAGTGCCAGGGAAGCATGGAGCTGATGTACTTTGCCATTGCCCATCCAGAAAACTGGTGATGACAGAGCAGGTAGTGCAGATGTGCTCCAGAGCTGCCTATTTCTCAGCAGGCATTTGCCAAACAAAAATCAACTAACTTTATTCAGTCAAAATAAATATGACCATAAAAGCACAACAGTTATAAAATGCACATATATGTTACATAGTAAAATCCATTATCAAGTCTCATTTGATTATCACATAGATAAATAGACATTTATAAGAAATATCCTGTTTCAGAAAGTCTTTATTCGATTATTCATCATAAAAGACATGCTAACATGCAATAATATAACACAATTTATACAAAGTTAGCAATATGTTAAGAAAATAATTTAGTGAACAGTTAAAAACACAATCTAACACAGAATTAAATCACTTATATTTGACTTCATTTACAGGAATAAAAAGTTTTTTTTTTATTTTTTAAAAAGTTTAAAACAACATTCCATATACACACCCCATCTGTGCGAGTGGTTTTCTTTTGGGAGTCATAGATCAAAAACATCCTGAGAGTACACGACAACAATACGTTTATGACAGATTAATTAGCCGAGACCGTAAGGTCCACGCACAACCAAGAAATTTAGCAACCCCAACAACAATCACAGTGGACGTATCTGATCTTAAAATTCTACTAGCTTCTGAAGCTGAGAGGGTGCCCAGATTTCTACAGACCGGGCGTAACCACTTAGATCTAGGAGCATCATATAGGGGGCATACAAAGAGGAAGTGACTAACACTTTCGCCCGACCCCGTGCACAATGGGCATTGATCTAATCCACCCTTGCCCCATGTTTTAGTGAAGGCCCTCAATGGTAGTGTGCCAGTTCTCAGTTGGTGGAATAATTTCCGATCCTGTGGTTTAGAGATAATGTCCCAATACGTTTCTAGGGACGAAACATCCTTCAGCAGAACGAATGCCGATGTGACAGAGCTGGGCGCTATTTGAGAATGCCTTCTACCTATGACCCAATCCCAATATCGATCCTTCAACTCCTTTTTAGAAGGAAAGACAGCTGAAACTGGGTTAAGCCATAGTTCGTCGAGCCCCATTGCACTAAGGGTAGATCTTATTTCTTTAAACCACCCTATTTTACCAGAGCCCAAAAGGTCCCTAACTTCAGAGCAAGCTTTAGCATAAAGCAGAAGCTCAGGCGTTGTCCACAGACGCCTCCAAAACGCTAGGGGGCGATATCTTGCTAGGTCCTCCACTGGTTGGCACCCTAGGTCATATAAAAGTGGGATGCGCGGTGATTATTGTGGCAGACCTGTGGCTACCCTAAGAAATTATTTTGAGCCACTTTAAGCGGATCAAGATTAGAATAGCCCCAAAGCTCAGCCCCATATAATACTGAGGGCAGAACTTTTGTGCCATAGATTTTAATAAGAGGCGATATGGGGCGAGTGTGGGAACTTTTATGCTCCTTGAGAAGGGATCCTCCTAGTTGGGCATGTTTAAGAGCCAGTAACTCAACCTGCGGTGTCCAACTGAGATTTTCACTCAATGTGACTCCCAGGTAGGTAAATAACTTAGCCTGCTCGAGGGTGGTACCACCTAGAGTGACCCTGGCAGCAACTGGTGTCAATCCTCTTAATACCATGAATTTGGTTTTGGACACATTCACCTCTAGCTCATGCTCGCGGCAGAACAACTCAAAACGAGACAGGGCCTGCTGGAGTCCCTGCCTCGTCTTAGAAATTAACAGAGTGTCATCCGCGAACATGAGCAAAGGGATTTTCATCCCCGCCAGGGTGGGAGCATCAGTAGGATGAGATGTAAAATAGTTAGTTACCCCATTAATGAATAGGGAAAACAATGTGGGAGCCAAAACACACTCTTGCCTTACGCCTTTGTCTAAAGAAAATCTATCCGTGACCTCCCCAGGCTTTTCCCACCGAACTTGTGCAAAGGTGTGGGCATGTAGGTTCACTTGAAGATGAACTATAACAGCTGGCAAGCCTAGTTTCAATAAGCAATCCCACAACTTGACCCTGGGAACAAGGTCAAATGCGGACCTTAAGTCCACAAAGGCTGCATACAGCTTACCTTTACCAAGGACAACTGTCTTCCAATATAAAAACATAAACCTGAGTACTTGATCTAGCGTACTCACATGTGGCTGAAAACCTGCCTGTAATGGAGTAAGGATATCGAAATCACTGATCCATTCCTGAATACGTCCTAACACAAATCGGGCTACTATTTTTTGCACCGCATCTATGAGGCTGATCGGTTGATAATTGGAGGGAACTGAACGATCGCCCTTTTTATATATTGGTAAAATGTCAGTCCCATACCAAGAGTCTGGGACCTTTGCTCCAGATGCTAGTGCGTTGGCCAGCTTAGTGATATAAGGAGCCCAAAGATCCTGGTTATGTAAAAATAAGTCTGCAGGACCCGGTGCTTTACCCCTTGGAATACTTTGTAGGACATGAGTAACCTCAGGGATGGTGAAAATTAACGGTTCCTCATAATCAGGACAAGGAAGAACAACCGGGGCAACACTATTATTCCTGAATTGATCTTGAAAAAAGGAAACCCACTGCTGTTGGCCAACGGATGCAGGACTTGGGTGGTTGTCCTGACATTTCCCCCATTTGAGGAGGTGCCAGAACTGCTGCATATTCCAATGGCTGCAAGCTTCTGTAAGGGATACCCACCGATTCTCATCCCAATTAATTTTTGCCTTGTGTTTTGCAACCTTATATGCTTCCCTACATGACTTAATACATACATGATTTTTAGACTTTATTGCCAAGAACAGAGCCCCTTGCGTTCGCCGACACTCGTCGTCAAACCAGGTAATTATCCTAGACTGCTTCCTCTTAGCCTGTATCATGTTGGGCTTGACAAACAATTTTTTTAATCCCAGAAACAGATCAGTATGTATGCCTGTAATGTTTTCTATAATCTCTACCTGGGACCCACAATTGTTCAGTGCTTCTAAGGAATTGGACACTAAGGTTCTAATCACTGTTTGTGCCTCTTCATCCACGGCAATTTTAGGCCACCGCACCCTTCTCATATCATTACTAAGTATGGCCTCAACATGGGTAACCTCAGCAATACCACTTGCTGACCCTCGAAAGCTATAGTCCCTTAGGGCCAGCATTAGCGGGTCATGGTCACTTTCTGGGCGTTCCTTGACCTCCATGTCAACAACTGCAGCCCACAGTTTCACATCGACTAAGATACAGTCGATACGACTACTGTGTCTACCATTATTGAAGGTGTGCCTACCCTGCATGTCAGATCTTACCCTACCATTTGCGGCTCGCAGCCCCAGATCGAGACAAAGCCCTTTAATAAATGTAGCAGAGCAGGTCCATTTCCTTATCGGTGGCAACTCCAGCTGTGGGATACCCCAGGACAGGTCTTCCTTCTCTGTAAGAGAACCATCTACTAATCCTAGGGCCTCAAAACACGTGTTGAAATCCCCCAGCAATATCCTATACCCATCCTCCGATACACTAGAGAGGAAGTCATCCAAAAGCAGAAGTGTGGGGGAAACCCTACCCCCCTGCAGGACCCTGATATAAACATTAACTAAAAGGATGTTTAGGCCTTTTTTAGATTTAAGCCTAATAATCAATATGTCTGGAATGTCTATAGCTACTTCCTCAGCCCAGACACCATCTCCCTGTCTTACCCAAATAGTCACCCCACCTACAGGACGCCCTCTAGGTCCCTTTGTGGCTTGCTTGCTAAAATTTAAAAACCTAACACGAAACACTGGGGATAGTGCCCAAGTTTCTTGGAAAGCCCAAACATCCCCCTGGTCTATGTAATCAACCCCCTGGTCTATGTAATCAACTCAATGTGGGTTACACACATGGGATTCAAGCCCCGCTATATTCCAGCCTGGAATCTTGGTATAGTCAGAGTCCATCGCGGTTGGTATTATAACCCCAGACCGAGCAGGCTCACTGACTGGAGCAGTGGGCATAATGACGTCATGTGGCGCTATTGAGATAGCAACATGCCCGGTTTCCAAGTACAGTTCAAGGGAGATAACCTCCAAACTTTTAGCTGTTAGAACATATCCCTTCTCTACCCCACTGGAGTTTGTAACCTGCCCTAGAGTGAGTCAATCATTCTCGTCAAGGTGTGACAAGGGAGCAAACCTACCCGCAGTGATCAAAGACTCAATGCCAGACCCATTAGTGGAACCCTGAGAACGGATGGTATTAGACCGTGCCATCAGCTTTGGAGCCACATTAATAATAGGGCGTGTTTTGGGGTAGAAGTCTGAAAGCTCTCACGTCACAATGAAACCATCACCCCCTTGGGGTTGCCAACCTCTAAGAAAAGGGACCACATAGGAGCTACTAAAATTGACAATTACCAGATCGCCTTCAATGTCCTTAGTCATATGGCCAAGCCACCCCACCCTACGAACGTTTAAAATTCGGCCATCAATTGAGGGAGGAAGAGGCCTGTTTTTAGAGAGCCAGTAAGCCACCTTATTTTTTAGCTCATGAAAGCTTTCTGATTTCCCCTGCTTGCACTCTGGAACCCCAGAGAGAACACACACAAACGGTGCAGCCTCGGGGGGGGAGATCAATTCTAGGATTTTGGCTACCTTTTGGCACCATAACAATAGGGTCAGATTTTTTATGCCTAGGATATCGTTGGACATTTGAGCTGATCAGGTTTGGAATAGGCCCGGCTACAGGAGGGTTTTGTGTTTGGTGCTGGGTTAAAACAGGACTGGTTGCCTCATGATGCTGCCCCCTATCAACAGGTTTACTAGTAATTCTGCCAGTAATGCCTGGGCTAGGCTGATTTTTAACTATGTCACTCAGCCTGTCAACCTCAGTAGCAAGTACGTCTATTTTTAGTAGCAGAGGTGTAACAATCTCTAGCTTTGCCTCAAAAGCAACCAAAAGTAGCTCAAAGTGAGCCATGCTTGAGCTACAACTTACTACAGGTTCTATCTGATCCGGTCCCCCAGACTTGCCTCTTTGTTTGCGTGGTGTTTGCTTATTCTCTATTACCTTTCTAGGCCTACCACCACCACGTTTGGAGGGTTGTTTCCTGCAGGCCCTAACTGCTCTCCTTGTTTTGGGGCTATCAGTTACCATAGAATCATCAGCACTTACCACTATGTTAGTATTCAGAACTGGTGGGGATAAGTGAACCTGAGCCTCAACCATAACCAACTCCCTACTTCCCAAACTGGTGTTAACATTAGGAGTGGACAAAATTGAGTCGGGGGGAGTGTTAATGGAAGGAACCCCTGAAGAGCTAGATTTCCCAAATGAGGCTCTCCGGTCACTATTAATTTTGGAGACCTTTTTTACAAGGTAGTTGTCCAAAGTGTTGGCACCTTGTACTGTAGGAGTGATCTTAATATTTGACATGGTTGCTAAAGAAATAACAACTTAAAACCTAGCAATAACAAAGCACACTTGCAACTGACTGCCTAAATAAAATATTCCCAAATATTCCCAATAACTCAACCAGGTAACACTTGCTAATGGACTGCAAAACAGAACTTGCAAAGATCTTATATCCTAGGAGCGTTAACACATATACCACAAAATGAAGGAGAAATTACTACTTAACTTTTACGGCCAAAGTCCATTGCCCAGTCCAGTCTCTACAGGCCTCTGAGGGCCACAGAGGGCCCACCCTTTGCCCGGTGCATTGCCCGGCGCAGATCCGCGCGCGGTCCCACGACGCGGGAACTGTGGAGAGTTTTGTACGCCTTCTGGCGCTGGGATTGCGGGCGGTGTCGGCTTCCTGCTTCCTGCCGCTGTGCAGGCTGGGTGATGTAGTTTTCCTGGCTCCCCTCCGCTCTGCGGCCGCTGTAGGCTGAAGGTGCGGCGGCGGGAGGGAGACCGGCTGCAGGCAGGACAAGTGATGTAAAGGAATACGGGGCCCAACAGGTAAGCCCAGCGTTTCACAAAGTGCCCCCCTATCAAACATTATCAGTTCTTAATTCATTCTTCGTAATAATCCCCTACAAAAAAAGTTCATGATCTATACCGATCTAAAATTCATCTATCCCTTATATTGAATTACACTCATTAAAATGCATACAAATAATCAATGATAGTGAGAAAATACAAGAGGATAAAAACCTCAAAAGTGGGTCCCCCATATCTTCCTATGTCCACACACTTATACATGATCATGTTACTAAAGAACCCTAAATGGATGTATACAAAGTCCAGAACGGTTCATTTTACCAACATGGGTCTTCTGATCACTCTTTCCTTATCCATCTGGATTATCCTTTCTGGCATAAAAGACTATCCCTAAAAAGCATGACATTATTATACATGTATCAATAGTCGGTAGTGACTGTGAAAAAAGATACGCTGGTCAACACTGGGTGATCGATTGCTGTTTTAAAAGACTTAATATGTAGTATGTCCTCCACTTTTTATAAAATGTACACAAGTGGGCAACATGCATTGTGCTCTATGTTGAGGAGCCATCACAGGGGCATCTGGATAGATTTGAGGACCAGTCATTCAGTGCTGGAAAAGTGACCATACGATCAAAAACATCCATTCTAAATCGAGTTAAAATAAATATGTGCTTTTGAATTGGCACGATTCTCATGTATAACAGCATATCATAGCTATGTAAAATATACTGGTTTCTTAAAACAGTTGGCTTTAACAATTCTTTGGATATCCTTATGTTGTCTAGGTGTTTTATACAATCAGTTTTTAGATTTTTCCTATTGATTTCAGCTAAAGATTCATGGTTATTAAACTAGTCTGGATGCCCCAAGTACTGCCAGAAGAATTCTCTATACCTCAACCATGGGATTCGTGTATATGAGGTTGAATTTAGGCCATCCTTTATAACAGATCGGTTCAGGGCAGTGAACTCGGATGACCAGACTTTGTGCCACAACAGGAAAAGTTGTTTTTTAATTAGGTCAGCAAGAAACAATATTGCCAGCTCTGCGTGGCACAAAAAGGTAGAGACAATTTTCAGTGTAGCAAGCAGGTATCGCAAATATTTGTTGCCCACTAATTGTAGAGCTGTGCAGTTTGCATACCCCCATATGCCGGCCCCATATAATGCTTTTGCTCACACATTTTGCCTTACCGATAGTAAGCATCTCTCTAGGGAAATATGTACCTAAACTGTTATCAAATTTCCGTAGATTGCCCATTGCTTAGAGTGATCTGCACAATCAAAGGCAGAGGGCAGGTCGACAAATCCTAAAAACAGGTCCCCGCCCTTGATCATGTTGTATTCCCTACTAGCATACTCAGGTTAAGGCTCTGTTATATATATCCCACTCCAGTGCGGAACCCATATTGTATGTCAGTCAGAATACCCCTAGTTTCAGCCCACTCTTGAAGCCTTTTTAAAATTATTCTTCCCACTACTTTTAGTAATGAGTCAAGCTGTGAGATCAACCTATAAGAGGCTGGGTTATGCCAGTCCCTTTTTTTTATAGATGGCTACTATTATAGATTCTGCCCATGTGGGAAGAAATGTAGAGACACAACAGGCCCTTAGAACAACTGTTAAGATGGGTCCCCATAGAGCTCTGTTGGCTTTATACAAATCCACACGGTTGGCATCGGGGCCAGGAGCCTTGCCTCCTTTACTTGCTTTCATAGCACTGATTGCTTTCTCTACGGTGAATGGAATAATGCTGGAGGTTCATGCCAAATCTAAATCTAAATTTCCATAAAGATTAGTGTCCTGAGTAGTGTCAGGATTAGGGGTCGTTGTGGCATATATGGCAGACAAGTGTTTGATCCTCTCGACCTCATGTATTGCAACCAAGATCCCAGGGCCAGTGTCCTCCCTCAGTGGTGTAGAGTTTACAATCTTCCAGAATGAATTATTGTCATTCTTAGTAGTTGCTTCGGGAAGCCTCGTCCCTTACCCACATCTTCCTTTGTTTTAGGGCCTGTTGGTAAAGGGAAACAACCTTTACAAAGCAGTCATTTTCATCGCACTACAAATACAACACAGTCATTACATCGCAACATCCTTTTACAACGCATGTCAATACAATGCAGCCATTACATTGCATGTCACTACAACGCATGACACCACAACGCATGTCACAACAACGCAGGCATTACATCGCATGTCATTACAACGCATACCATTACAAAGCATAGTATCCCTACACTATCCAACTCTTACCTTACTGTTGCACCCCCTGGAGTTAGAATAGTAATTTTTACCCCTACACTATCCAACACATACCTTAAATGCAATGTAATGGTATGTGTTGTAATGGTATGCGTTGTAAAGGTATAATGGGATGTAACAAAATGAGTTGTGAATGTAGTTTTAAAAAATGTGTTGTAATGGCTGCAATGTAAATGTATGCGTTGTAAAGGATGTTGCAATGTAAAAACTGTGTTGTAAAGGCATACGTTGTATATGTATTTGTTGTAATAAAATACATTCATTGATAAACAGATCTACAATGCTGGATCTCAGCTCTACACCTAGGGCTTTTATGTAATGCCTCTTTAAGGTTTTTGTTAGCCTTAGTACATTGTGTGTCGAACCAGCCCTATTTAGCTTTAGTTATCGTTTTTACATGTAAGTTCGCCTTCACCGCCTGGGCAATGAATAAAAATGCATTAGTCAAAGGCTTCCCTCGTATTTCTAATTATATTTCCCAAAAAGCCCTCTAGGGAAACCTGATGCCACCTTAGCGAATAACGATTAAGAGTGGCTAACTCAAGCTCTCCATCAAGAGCGTGGCAATGCCCATTCTGTTTCCTGATCAATAAAGCTTTTGAGATTTGCACAGATTTCGGGTAGTGATCACTTAATAGAATATCATGAGTTTTAAAGTTAAAAGCATAGCAACTCAGATGATTTGATATTAGGACATAATCAATAATGCTGTGATTAATCTCCCGCTCAAAGTACACATGAAGGGGGCATATGGGGATGAGATTTTGTTCGAAAATGACAAGTCTGTTGTATAGATAAGTTTATTTAATTTATCGCCATAACAATTATGGGTATTATGTGTTTTGGCGGAGCCATCTAGGTTATTCAATCCGCATACTTTCTCAGTTAGCAGGCTACACAATTGAATATTGAAATCACCTACCCACACAATTGAAAGCTTTTTCTTATTGCTATCGTCCAGTTTTTCCAAGTAATCATACAGTTTCTGTAGATGTATTATAATTTTACCATTTGGTGCATTATTGTACAGATTGATCACAACTGTCCTGACCAGGCAAGAACCGTCACACACAATTAATTGAGTAAAAGGGTTGGTTAGTTCTTTAACTGATCTTACGAGTGGTAATCATTGACGACAAAAGTGCATAGGCCGCCTTTGGATCTACCATGAAGGGTTGAAAAAGCAGGGACATGTAAAGTTCTATACCCAATCATATGGACGGGCTCCTCCAACCAGGTCTCCTGGAGATAGATAAAGATAACATCTTCTACGAATTCCAACCATTCAGGATTAATAATTTTGTTCCGCAGTCCTTCCACATTCCAATACAAAAAAAACTATTTTTTCGGTAGAAGATTGAGGAGAATTCTCTAGGCTGTTAGTTGATGACAATCATTATTGTGCCTGATGGATTGTTGAGCAAGATAAACGTCAGGTGAAGAACTTATACCTACAAATTTTACAATCTCTCCCTCCCTTTCAAAGCTGTGTAATTCATTTGTCCTCTCCTGTCTACGCTCAGTTCCTATGTGGTTCACCACGACTGGTCTATATATTTCATCAAGATTTTCTAATTCCTGATATCTGTTATAAGTTGGTACATTATATAGTTGATCGGTGCGTGCTGAATGAGGGTTAAGAAGCATAGGCCGGTTATAGGCCACCATTCAGCCTGGTTGGTAAAAGTAACCTAGTGGGAGTGCAGAGATTGCATTTGGAGTAATATAAGTGGGCATTATTCTGTTTAAGACAGTCTCCACCAGTCTAGGTGTTTTAAAGGCCAGAACTACGCAATCTCCTGGTAGGGACCTCTGGGATGTGCCCACCCATTTTATTCATCTTATCATCTTTAGATCTTTAAATAAATGTTCAGTCAGTCCAGATTTCACCCCTAGCCAGTTTAATGCCTTGTTTCTAAGTGAAGTCCGAGATTCCGGAGTCTGATGCTATAAAGTTGGGACATTTGATCACACAATTACATATGGGGTAGCAGCAAGTGGGAGATCTAAAAACTCTGATGGTTGTTTTTTGTTTGGTCACCTTCTACGTGTATAATGTGTTAGCAGGTGGAGGGAGAACACTATTTACTTAACTTCTTTCATTTTGGCCTAGGGTAGTATGCTCATTAAATATTATATCCTGTGAGCTCTTGGTACCCAGGTGGATTGGTTTCCTCACTATGTTACTTACATCTCGGTTACTATCAGCTAAAGCATTCCCCATAGGGCCATATTTTAAACGACTGTTTAATTGGTCCAGCAGGCCGTGCATTTAGTTTCTATTTCTTTAAGACACGCATTAATGGATTCTAAGCTATTTTTCAGATGTTGCTCTAATGATTTAACTGCTGTGAATAATGCTTCAATTTGTTGATTATTTTGATTGCTGCGCTCTTGAGTGGGTTCAGTAATTACCATCTTTGGCCCACTTTGAATCTTAGCTTGGGATTTTGTCCCTTTACTATGAAGTGCCACTTTCTTTAGGGTATTAGTAGTGGGACAAGGACATGTTTTTTTTACCCATTTGGTGGGCAATAGGAAATCCAATTTGCACAAATTGATAGTATCGGATATATTCTATATGCACCCATTTTTTCCCTTGTCAGACTCTGCCAACCCAACTCCCTCACAAGTTTTCAGATTTCTGTTGTTGTCCTTGTCAGCTAATTTTTGTAATACAGTCATGGGACTCGTAATTTTTTATCCACAAACTAGAAATGACTCCTCGACGTTGGTAATCTGCTTCTCAATAGCCCCCATGGCTCCTGAAATAAACTTTAGTGACTAAGTCTGTGTAGGTGTCTGTGGTTTATCTGACCTACCTGGAGTTTTGGGCCTTCCTGTTTCACATACAAGTTTCCTTTTCCCCATGCTTAATCCTAACAATGATTTACTGTGGAGAATAGGCAAATTTATAAGACTTACGATATATGATATATGTGCAATCTAAAAGACAATCAACTACTTTTTTTAAAAATAGAGAAAAATGGGATTTAAATAATATAACAATTGGACAAATTTCTAGAAACCTGGGCGTGGTTATAAAGGCAAATAATGGTACCCCTGCCCTTGTTTGCACTCCACAAATTTTAACAGTCTCAAATGTACTGTCTAGCAAGCTGCCCCAACAGTAGCCTCCTCGATCTTGACGTCATTTGGCCTTGGGTACCAATACAGTCCATTCCCACCGATTCCTCTCAATCGGGCTACACTTGTTTCTTAGCCTCTCATCCAGTCTAGGCGGAATCAATTGCTTTTACAGGAGGCCACCTCAAAAGGCTGGGTCCCCTCTTCCAGCTTTTTGGAGATGGATGATGTTATAATGTATGACCTGAGAGGGGGAACCAAGAGGAATGGCCCAGCCCAGCCTCCTCTGGTCTCTGATGGGCGCGGACGGGCCTGCCCTTGGCCCGCGCGGGTCAGGCACCGCGGGTGTTGATTGGCGCTTTTATGCACGTGTGGCAGCTCCTCCCTAATTGGGAGAAATGTCTACTGGAGCTTTCAGTCCCCAGACCAGCAAAGTCAGGTAGCAGGCAGCAGCGGCTATAGTGTTCCATGCTGCAGGTGTTCGTTGGTGCTTTTATGTGTGTGTGGCAGCCCCACCCTCCTGGGAGAAATGTCTACTGGGGCTTGCAGTCCCCAGACTGGCAAAGTCATGTAGCAGGCAGCAGCGGATTTAGCGTCCTGTGCCGCGGTTGTTTGTTGGCGCCTCGCCTTTATGTGTGTGTGGCAGCCCCACTCTCCTGGGAGAAATGTCTACTAGGGCTTGCAGTCCCCAGACTATCAAAGTCAGGTAGAAGGCAGCAGCGGCTCTAGAGTCCCGTGCCTCTGGTGTTCATTGGTGCTTTTATGTGCGTGTGGCAGCCACTCCCTCCTGGGAGAAATATCTACTGGGGGTTGCAGTCCCCAGACCGGCAAAGGTAGCAGGCAGCAGCGGCTATAGGCATTTGTCATGTACAGTTGTGATGGACTATCACAGAACACATGTCATACATAAAGGGGCTAATTTACAAGGCCCTTGCACTGCTGGCATTTAATTTCTAAGAACATCAAAAGAGATGCAGCAGCTCTGCTAGAGCCTTGTAATGAATCCCCATAGTGATGTGCCAATTATACTCCTTGTCATACCTCCCCTGAGTTGTCAGTCGTTAATGAGGCCTGCCATGGCTTACACTGCTTAGTTCACCTCTGAATGTGGCAATACATGTAACACTGTTCTTTAGCACCATATCCTATTTATAATGGGTATAGTTCTTTTATGCCAACTATGGCTATGCTGCATGCTGTGTTTGCATGTCCTCATGGAGGAGTTATGGAGGAACAAGCCACTGGAGTTGTCTTAACATATGTAACTCACATGGTACATGACTCAAGTATGAGAGCCCAAATGTGTGTCAGAGGGGAGGCCACTCACACAGTACAGTATCCAAGGGCATGCTTGCCTGAATAAGACATATTTCTACCAATACCATATGTGTAAATAATCAAATATGTAATTTTCATCTTAGGGATGCATGGGGCATAAGTGTACAATAGCATGCACTCGGCAGCACTGACAGGTACAACACTCATGTTACTTAGGGAACAAGCAGGCTTGAAGTGAGATGTATGTAGCGTACTTATTTATCGTTGTCCGCTTTTAGGAGGGCCTCGGTATAGCATCACCTTACTGAGCAGGTGCACAGAATCATCCAAGTCAGCTACCATTGTGTAATTTGGTAGTAATGTGGTTCAGCACCTGGTTCCGCAAAATAGCCAACAGGTGCGTGTTTAAGGCATTCATATGTATGTGTGACTTATCCAGCCTTGCCAATGTGTATCATCAAGGCATGTGAACTATGTCATCTAAACACTTACAACCTGAAGGGCTACATAGCCAATAGCCTTGCATATCTACTGTGCTGTTGTTGCATATGAAATATGTGTAGTAAGTTTCATGATATGATTTACACGTTATGCCGCGTAGTTGGACCCCCCTTCATGCACGAAACCTGAAGTGGAGAACTTCAAGAACCCCAACTTCACTAGTGAGTGCCTTCCTCAGTGCTAATTGCATAGAGCAAGGAGTGAGTGTGATGTCAGATGATGTCGGAATTGCCAGATTCAATGTGCAGCCTTATCACAATTGAACTATTGGAAGGAGAGAAATAGGCCACGAAAAGTTGTTGTGACGTGTTGCATGTCTATCAGCCTCTGACTACGGTCAAGGAGAACACTTTGCCAGTATGTGATGGACCACTATAGTTGATTGGCTGGGGAGCCATGATTCCCAGTGTCAGACAATGCTAATGTATGTGGTAGTGGATAAACATCAGAAACTGATGCAGCTGTGAATGATACAGAATGCATGTGAGTTGCACATGCTAGGATATTGGGAGCATGTATTGAACTGTGGCATGGTTCACCGTGGAGTTACTACAGGTCAAATATGAGAAGTTTCATATGCATCTGTATAATGTGGGATACTATTCCTGTGTCAATTTTTACATGTCATGCCTGCCAAGTTATCTATATAGGTAGCAATGAGTCCTCAAATGGCTCCTTGCCACACCAATTACAAAATGTTTTGAGACAATACCTGTATTGTCAAGACATAGCACTTCTTAATGTGTTAAATACGTATGGCATAAAGGCCATTGCAGGATGCAGAAGGTACACTAATACACTGTGAAGTTGAAAATGTGTACCATTCCTTGGGTACCAAAGATCTTTGTTCCCAAACATACTCAGTACTGGCTGGTCATAATTAGATCTGTAAATTGTGTTGCAATTGCACAGTCTAACAATTGGCCTTCCTTTGCAATTTGGTCGGAAGACATCTAATATGTTAGATAATATTTTTATTTTATTTTTATTTTTTACGGAGTTTTATATAGCGCAAGCTTGACCCGAAGGTATCAGGTCTCAGAGCACTTTAAATAGTACCAGCTGCGTTACATGAGGACACATTCATTTTTTTTTTTGGCACGGGGAGATTGTCATTCACCCAGAATTACAGGATGCTCAGCGCTGTTGCCGAGACTCAAACCCAGTACCCCAGGTTCGAGGTCAAACTTATATGTGCATAGTCATTGTAAGCTGCAAGATGAATTTAGGCTGGGAGGGCTGCTTCCTTAGATGTAATGCAAAATATGATATTTCATGATGTTGATACATGTTCCTAGTCAGCCTTTGACTGACATTTATCCTCATAGTTTCAACAGACAAAGTGACCCAGATGAGCTGCACCAGTGAAACCAACGAAAGGAGCGCTACCACCACCTCCAGCAGGTCGCCAAGGTACACAGGGCCATGACAAGGCGATATGAGTACCCAGAAAAGAAAGAAAAGACCCAGGAGAAGTGGTCTGTAATTCTGATGGGGCCACCAACCACCACAAGGGGAAGCTTAGCCTGCCATGAACAATCCATTTCAGGTGCCTCCCACATAGCCATCCCAAGTACCTCCACCAACAGGTCTTATATCATACCGGGTCCCAGACCTCAGCCCACAGGAGGGCCTCAAGTGTTAAGCAGGAAATGAGGAAGGGTATATCAGACCCCAAACTCAGAATGGCAGTCCATGAGAAAAAGTTTGACCAGGCCTTAACCCTGCTGATTCCCACAGAGACCAATTCTGCCATTCCCCCTTCTCGACATGATAGCATTTTAACAATAGGTTTTTATAGGTTACTTTATTTATAGGGATGGGTAAGTTTATTAGTGAGTAGGGCTACTTTGGGTTAGTTAGGGTTGGGGGGATGATGCGTTTATATTTTATAAGAAAATAAACAAAACAAATATAAAATATATATGAAAAAACAAATATATGATTGTTTATATTTCTATGTGTAGGCAGCTAATGTTTAGGTGTAGTTTCTGTTGTCCTTGTTTGAAGACATGACAACGGGGGTGGGGGTTTGATGTGTATCATGCTGTGCTAAATGTGTAGAGTAAGCTATGTTAAGATGGTTTTATATGGTAAATATGCTACGGTTGTATAGGATAGGTTAAGATAGGTATGTAGTATAGATTAGATAATTTTTTCTATTTCAATTTTTATATCTAAATTAACTAATAGTTTGCTACATACAGGTGATGGTAGGGAGACAAGATATCGAAATTAAAATATCCATATACAATAATATCGATGTTTTAATTTCGATGGTATAGAATATTGATGTGCAATAATATCGATGGACAGAATATCGATTTTAAGGTATCTATGTTACTAATATCGAAATTTTGTTTAGTGTTATGTATTTTATTATGTATTTTAAATGTTTGTTAAACATGTTTTTAATGTATGTTTAGAAATTAGTAATTTTGTTGACATTTTGCGTTTTAGTATCAGAGCGGGTTGTGGGTTTATAGGGGAATAGGGTGGGGAGTAATGTAATTATAATTAATTAATTATTATGTTTTTTAAATATTTTTGATTAATAATTAATTGGTAATTAATAATTATTCGGTAATTAATTATTATTAATGAATTAATTAGAGTTAATCTAATTTTTTTATTTTTTTTTATTTTTAATTATGAATTAATTGGTAATTAATTATTATTAAGTGATTAAATTATAATTACATTTTTTATGTGATTTATTTGGGTAGTGGGTTGTGTGTTCATAGGGGAATAGGGTGTGAAATAATTAAATTAAAATAATTAAAGAGATTGTATTTATTTATTGGTATTTATTATTAATTAATTGTTAATTAATTCATTGGTAATTAGTTTTTAAAAATATTTTATAATATTCATTATAAATAATTTAATAATTTATAAATGTATTAATACATTTTGTTTATTCTTGTAAATATCTTGTTAATTAATTATTAATTGGTAATTAATTATTAATTGGTAATTAATATTTGTCGATTAGTTAATTTATAATTACATCAATGTAATAATATAAATTGTTATTAATTGATTAATTGATATTTATATTAATTGTGTTTTTTTGGATGTGTAGTGTGGTGTGGGTTAAAGGGGGAGTAGAGTGGGAAGTAATTTTTTGTGTTTTAAGTAAATATTAATTATAAATATTTTGCTATTTAGTAATATATTTTTGTAAATAAAATATTACATCTTTTTTTTGATAAGTATGTTAATATAACGCTTACGCTATTCTGCTCTTTTGCTACTATTGCACCCTCTGGAGTGGGAATAGTAATTTTTACCCCTACGCTATCTAACGCTTTCGCTACAGTTGCACCCTTTGGAGTGGGAATAGTAATTTTTACCCCTACGCTATCCAACGCTTTCCCTACTGTTGCAACCTCTGAAGCGGGAATAGTAATTTTTACCTCTACGCTCTCCGACGCTTTCCCTACTGTTGCACTCTCTGGAGTGGGAATAGTCATTTTTACCCCTACGCTATCCAGGGATTTCCCTACTGTTGCACACTCTGGAGTGGGAATAGTAATTTTCACCCCTATGCTATCCAACGTTTTCACTACTGATGCAATATGTAGAGTAAGTATATATATTAATTTATATGTAGAGTTTTTAATTTATTTTAAATGTATATGTATTAGTTATTATTTCTTAAATATGTTTTAATGTTTATATGTTAATATAACGCTTACGCTATTCTGCGCTTTTGCTACTATTGCACCCTCTGGAGTGGGAATAGTAATTTTTACCCCTACGCTAACCAACGCTTTCGCTACAGTTGCACCCTTTGGAGTGGGAATAGTAATTTTTACCCCTACGCTATCCAACGCTTTCCCTACTGTTGCAACCTCTGGAGTGGGAATAGTAATTTTTACCTCTACGCTATCCGACGCTTTCCCTACTGTTGCACCCTTTGGAGTGGGAATAGTAATTTTCACCCCTACGCTATCCAACGCTTTCCCTGCTGTTGCACCCTCTGGAGTGGGAATAGTAATTTTTACCCCTACGCTATCCAACGCTTTCCCTACTGTTGCACCCTTTGGAGTGGGAATAGTAATTTGTACCCCTACGCTATCCAACGCTTGCCCTACTGTTGCACCCTCTGGAGTGGGAATAGTAATTTTTACCCCTATGCTATCCAACACTTTCCCTACTGTTGCACCCTTTGGAGGGGGAATAGTATTTTTTCCCCTACGCTATCCAACGCTTTCCCTACTGTTGCACCCTCTGGAGTGGGAATAGTAATTTTTACCCCTACGCTATCCAACGCTTTCCCTACTGTTGCACCCTATGGAGTGGGAATAGTAATTTTTTCCCATACGCTATCCAACGCTTTCCCTACTGTTGCACCCTATGGAGTGGGAATAGTAATTTTTACCCCTACGCTATCCAGCGCTTTCCCTACTGTTGCACCCTCTGGAGTGGGAATAGTAATTTTTACCCCTATGCTATCCAATGCTTTCCCTACTGTTGCACCCTTTGGAGTGGGAATAGTAATTTTTACCCCTACGCTATCCAGCGCTTTCCCTACTGTTGCTCCCTCTGGAGTGGGAATAGAAATTTTCACCCCTACGCTATCCAACGCTTTCACTACTGATGCAATATGTAGAGTAAGTATCTATATTAATTTATATGTAGAGTTTTTAATTTATTTTAAATGTATATGTATTAGTTATTATTTCTTAAATATATTTTAATGTTTCTATCTATAATTTGTTAAATTATATGTATTTTTAAATTATTTTTACATTATTATTAATTCATTTAAAAAAATGATATTTTTTACTTCTATATTTTTGTACTACGATATTTTTTTCTCGATATTTTTGTACTTACCTTTATGTAGATAGAACTTCGATATTTTTGATGTCGATATTTTTGCTTCGATATTTTTGTATGTCTATATTCTGTCTGTCGATAATATGTCATAGATCCACAGGTGACATGTCGATTTACTGTGTAGGAGTTAGCATTTGTGCTCAAGTGAAGTTTTGTACATTCATTAGTCTTTGCTTGCAGTGTCTGGCAACATGTGTGAGCAGGTTTCTTATCTATGGACAGGGATCTGTCAGGCTGCCCATGAATCTACATAATCTTACAATCAGACCTTGGTGACAGTGTACCTGGCAATCATGAATGAACTTTGATCCAGTGCTCATCTTGTGTTCACATACAAGATCTATGTGTGTGTTGCTAATGCAAATGGCTTGGAGGGAAGTTGTGCTCAGTAACTGTTGCACATATAGTAGGCATTTTGATTCATACACTGATGGCCTACCCATAACCCCTTACCCTTGCAGTGTTTATTTGTCAACCCAATGTTGTATGCTTGCTAGTAACCATGGATGGACCCGACACTTATGGGGTAACTTAACTCACCATTCACATTTACAGCATGACACCAATTGAACCTAATAGTTGCAACCTTGAGTAAGCACTTACCAGACATCACTGAAAGAGTGATTACAAAATATGTTACACTCTCACTGCCCAGCATTGTCCCAGACCCCGCAACAAAATGTCCCTTTGGATATTAGTTGTTGGAGTTGCCTCCCAGATTGGCAAATGGTGAACCTGGTCCAGGCTCCTAGAGACACACAACACACAGGTAGTAATTATTATCACATTTATTTACAAGTGAAAATTTGAAGGAGAACACAGCTAAAGTTGATTGGACAACAACCCCAAAGGATGTTTAGAGCCAATGGATGTCCATAGAGAGTCCATGTGGGGACATGTCATGGGACATGTTGAGGAGAGGAGTGCTTTAGTCAAGAAAATGGCTCCAGTGTCATTAGGGAGGTTAGGCCACATTGACAGTTCACAAATGGTCAAGGTGAACAGAACAAAGCCAAAATGAGGATTGTGACAGTAGATGTCCCCTGGCATGTTGAACAGCACTGAGCTAAGGGGAAACTGGGTATATGGCACTGATAAATGCTACCTGAAACGTCTTCATGGGAAAGCAGTATCGTCCACATGTTCCTTCTCTGATGAGTGCAGCGTCTCCCATAAGGGTGGTGTTATAGATGCGGCAGCCGAGTGAGGCACAGACACATCAGGGGTGAAATATGTGGATCCTGGGCCTGTAGCAGCATTTGTCTGTGCCAACGCACTGCAGCGAGGAGGATCTGCTAATTTTACAAAACAGCAGCAATGTCACAGTGGTAGGCAGCCATGACAGCCATGTGGGAGTCCTGCTTCTGCTCCATGGACTCCAAGATGGTTATGATAGTCCCAGGCTCTTTGCCCATGTCGCTGGTGCCACTTTGAGAGGGCATTTGTTGATGCCTCTGCCTGATGACACCAACAATATCAGCCAGGAACTGCTGGAGGCCATGGAGCAGAGAGGAGGTGCCTCTGATGATGGCAGTGTTGTCCCTAGTGGGACTGAGGCTCCCATGGACTCGCTGTAGGGTGGCCCCCATAGGCTCCATCCTTGCCCGCACTTGATATGCCAACTTTTGCTGGATTCCTAATGCAGCACGTTGGAAGGTAATCTGTGGTCCTCGGCATCCAGGGGTGTGGATGGGGTGGCAGGTGGTGCCTGTTGGTTGTTAGGCAGGGGATGTGGAGATTCTACAACGCTGTTGACCCTCCCCATATCTGGAGATGGTATCCCAATGGATTCCAGGAGCTCTTGAAGGATGTCATGGTCGATGGTTGTTAGGTTGTCATCATCGCCATCAACAGTGATGTCCAGGACATGGTGCTGGACAGGAGATCAGGGTTGCTCCTCTGTAATGAGTTAGGGAAATGCTATTGGTGATGTCTTGTACATCTTGACATGGTTTAAAGCAGCTAACAAACAAAGTGGATTACATTACACTTTCAGATCCTCATTGATGCGTAGGACAGCTGTTAAGCTAGGGTGTAGATGGCAGATAGCACTGTATTTCCCTTTCAGATGACTGAACCTTAGCATTGTCATCACTATCACTGCGTGTCTACTCTGAGTGGATGGGCCCTGTCCTAGTAGTCAGATTCCAATCACTGATATTCATGCCATTTCATCGTGATCAAAGTTGGTTATTTGCAGGGTGTCAGACGGATGTATGATGTTACAACGCATGCTTTTACCATGCATGCCTTTACAACGCAGGTTTTACAATGCAAGTCGTTACAATGACTTGAGTTGGGGGCGCTGGATAGTGAATAGTTTAATTTACTATTCCAACTCCAGTCCCCGTGGATAGTAGGGAAGGTGTTGGATAGTAAATTAAACTGTTCCCTATCCTAGAGCGCCCCCCAGCTCAATGCGTTGTAATAACTTGCGTTGTAAAAGTTGCGTCGTAATGGTAGTGCGTTGTAAAAGTTGCGTTGTAAAGGATGTTCCCCTGTCAGACATCTTTTTAATCTGATCCATGCACTTGTATGTGTACATGCCTCCTCCGGCTGTTTCAAATTTGGTCCCGGCAGCCAACTTTCTGCCACACATTGATGGGACCCTGATCATACATTGACTCTCATGTTCCTACGACAGCTCTATTAGGCATGGCCATCTCTATGGCAGGTGGTTATAGAGTGACATGTGTCAGACAGCACCCAGATGGTAGTGTGTCTGGGAATGGTAAGATGTACCTACAGAAGGGCATGTTCAGATAGAAATGGCACAACACCTCACTGCAAGCACTTTAGGCATGCCACCCTACGTCATTCCACATACACAGAACAGCACTATACTCACAAGGATAGGGCACACCCTATGTGTTTTCTCCTGGGCTGACACCGATGATAACAGCCAAGCACCAACACAGACACCCTTGCGCCATGGTGCAAGGGTGCCTGCATTGGCGCATGGCTGTTCTTTCGTAGCAGTGCAGGGGTGTGCACATGGGTGGCACATAATCCAGTTATTACAGCCCTTCCATACTTTTTTGAAATTATGCTGCTTGTTACTCCAGATTTGTTTGCATCGATGCCCTGCGCCTTTTCACTTTAACTATGGTCCATGATCCGCTGGTCATGGTCCCCTGGTATAGATAAGTTGCATTCACCCCCACACCCAGTCATATATATGTAGATGAGAGGAGTTCAGGTGGTCCCTATCATGGCAGGTGATGTGTGTTCTCAGCCTGCATGCCAGGACAGCTGCAATCCATTTGTTTGCTCTAGGAAAGTATGGATCTAGAAATGTTCCTATCTGTAGGGACTATCCATGACCCACATATCCCCCTTCCCTAAGGTGTGTTGTTTCTCCTGTGAGTTACCACATGTATGCTAGGAATGTGTAGCCTAGGTTAGTGTGAATAGGCCCAGGTGTGACAGAGGGTCATCTTTCATAGACATGTGGTGCAGAGCAGCGCATCGCAATAAATCATATTGCTCTCCAAGCTGTGAGAATCGGAAAGTTCAGAGTTACAATGTTTTTAGGACATTGCAACGCACCCCTATACTTGCCTTTCTGCTGGTGCACATTCATGTGGCTTGCACCAACGTCAATACACATGAACCATTGTGGCAGGGTGCCTGCTTTGGGGGACATCTGCTGTTTGTGCTCCAATGCAGACAGTTAAAACAGGAATGCACCATATCTAGCAGAAACAGCACATTGCTGCCCTTTCCTAATGAGGTTGGATATTCCAGCTAGAAGGCCTGCGACGCTGCCCTACGCCAACATATGATCAAACTGCCACTGAGCCTTCCATTGATGTTATATCTGAGCATAGATGAGCCAGGTGGCTACCGTTTGTCCTGCTGACACTACAGCAGAGCGCTAGGAAGTAGCTGCCTGGACAGCATGACATTACATAGTTCAGCCCTTGGCCCTTGTTGGGAATTACCCTGTTGGTGTTGTCGTTGGTCAGCACTGTCCTATCCCTCAACTCCAACCACCAACTCCTCACAGATGCGAGTGGACACCTACTTATGCAAGAGATCCAACTCCCTCTGGGGAGCTAGACAACTACTTCTGGTCTACAAGGCTGCCTGTAGATTGGTTGGCAGCTTCTCACAAGTTGTGCACTTGGCATCATGCCAGGGCTTCTAACAGTCTGTCACTATCCTCTTGACTTCAGCAACACAGTTCACCTTGTCCACTATGGACTGCCGTATAGCGAAAAAACATGTTTTGCTGAGTAGTGTGTATTTTCAGACCACTAATTGGGCGAACGTTACTTCTTGTACCTTAGCGTGCATTTTTTTAATGACTTGACACGGTCAGTTTTTTCTTCCGCTAAATCTTCCTAACACCATGTAGCACTGAATGGTAAATATGATGCTAACATGGCATTAGTAAGTGTTGTACCACGGCGGTAAAACTTTTCACACTCTGCTGCGGAAAAACAGTGGAGCATAATTTCTTGTAAATATAGCCCTGAGAGTCATTAAATGGAGAGCTCTATTTGTTATGTGATCTAATGACTTCCTTTGTATCAGGCATACAATCTCGTCTGTCTATCCATCATTCTCCACCTCCAGCAGTTCTGTCTCTCAGTTTATCCATGTTACTTGTTTACCTAACTACCCTTGTATATTGCATTTCAGAAGGGGTATCTTGTCTTGCAATGGGCAACCTAATAATACATAATCATATTATTATATAAACACACTAATTATTTTCCTGTTGCCTAAACACAAGGATTCATATCGCAAAGGATTCATATCACACAGGTTTAAATCAACACTATTAATGTCAGCAAATAACAGAATACTTTTTATTAAGTTTTAATTGCAAAGTTGGTTACAGATGATATTTCATCTCTGGTAGGTCTTAGAGGGACACATACAAATGTAACTTTAACTGTGCGTTGGGTGAATGTATTTTAAGAAGAGTATAGAAAGTTGAAATTCAAGATTTATTTTGAATGGTATAGTCAATGAAAGCTTATGCATACTTGTTGTGAATCGAGTTGTGAGTTGGTTTGTGCTGGCGTTATGTTTTGTAATGTACCCCAATATAGGTCTGGGTAGGCACCTAACCTTTCACCTACATTTTTCCTGCCATTGTACTACATAGCGATTTTTGGTTTTGACCTTTTACCTAGTTAAGTTGCTGCATAAATGTTGTGTGATTTTCCCAGAAAAATGCCCTTATTTATTATGCATGAGGATTCTCAGAATCACAGCAGGATTACCATCTTCTGCATAATAACTATGTACAAGGGTCATCCCTTTCGTCATCCTCAGCTGACATGACACAGCAAGGTATAATCTCTGAGGATACCTTTTGGGTATATATACACCATATATTTGCTGGGCAGGCAGAGGAGAAAGTCTTCCATGCTGACACACTGACGTGAGACACTGAGGTTCCTGCATGCAGATACTTCAGTTCAGAGTGGTGTCCACCTCACAGGGTGTACATCTCAAGACCAAGGCGAGGTCCCACAGTCTCTCACTTCAGGTAAAGGGGTTGGCTTCAACCTAGGAGGATTTTTGGCTCTAGACCTTCATACATGCTAGGTACACTTTGGTACATTGAGTTAGGGGTGCACCGTAGGAGTAGACATTATTATTGTCATGTATTTATATAACTGCCTATCTTCATTGTTTTAGCACTATGGTAGGAATCTACCATCCATTTACTCTGTTGGTGCTTATAATCATTTAGATCTGTGTCTGTCTTATAGTTGTTTCAGCACACCTATTGCACACTAGAGTGACACTGTTTCATTAAAAAGTTATTGAAAAACCTCCCCTCGTTTATTCTGTGTATCTCTCTGAAAAGAAGTGAGCACGAGTGACTGAGCGAAAAGTTCTGTACTGTTTCCACAATCCCTGATGGGACAGGGTTGTCATGTTTGATAGTTGCCAAAAACTATTCTCTCCTTGGTAAGAGGAGTTAACAGTGGCACTGTGAGCTAGCTAGTATGCAGGCTAACATACCTGGTGGGGGTGTCTTGAATCAGTTTTGACACCAATCCCACTGTCTATGTTGTCTAAACGCTCAGATCCTATATCGCTGTATAGGAACTACATGACAGGTGCATGTGTTAATGATAACTGAGTTGAGTTTGTGAAGGTAGATGAGTTTTTATTGGCGGAGGTAGTTGAGCTGATGTTAAAGGTTATTGTGATCGAGGCGTTTATGGTGGAGGTAGAGGTGGTAGGTTTCAGAGTGTTGCAAGTGGATTGACAACAGAGTTTCTGGGTGGTACTTAAAAAGTAGGAATCCAAATATCAGATAATGTCAAAGTAAAAGGAAATACATCAAAGGTAAACAATTAATCATATTAACATTACCATCACTTTTAAGACACAATTAATATTTAAAAGAAATACAAGAGTATTAGAGAAAGGAAGGTGATGAGATATTGCAGTAAATATCAAATGTTCTGAGACTTCCTTGATCGAAGGATGGTAGAGGGCCTATTTGTTGTTGCTAGTAGATCCACTAATATGAACGTTGGTGTTCATAAAATGAATATGTTGACTGCTGTATCAGTGAATCTGGCAGAGGACAGGGGCATACATAGAAGAATAAGTCAAACAACATTATACATGATGATGGTGGTAGGATGATGGGTTGAATACAAGTGTAAGCCAGGCTAGGCTGAGTGTTTGTAGAATAGGTATTAGGGACAGACTGATTTCAGATTTCACCTTGCTTGACTTTACACTTGTCTGCAACAGTCTGCCCATAAAACAGGTGAGGGTACATTGTGGAGAATTCAACCTCCTCAAGTAGGGTGCAATATACATGGGATCCAGGTGTTCCTCAGGGAAGAACTTTAGCCAGCTGCATCCTGGAGAGTATACCTTTCACTCGCCTCCTCTCAAACTGACATTTCTTATAAATGTTTCCCAAAGTGCGTACCTCCTCCCCCAATGAATTGTCGGAGCATATCACTTTCTGCCTCCTGTGCCCCACCGAGGATGAATGGTGGCAGCATGGTTCTTTTGAAGTATTTTACTAAAAATGTAATTAAAAGGGTTGTCTTGTCATAAGTAAAGTCCTCCTCCTCTTCATATTTCTTGTCTGCATTCTGGAGGCATGGTGTGGTTCCTGGTAGCTGCAGGGTCATTTGGTCCAAGAAGGAAAACGTTTTTGCTAAAGGTAGGACTAGAATATAGGAGGTTTGAAGTAAATGGGTGTCAGCTGTGTGTGGTTTGCATCATGTGTTTTATGTGTGCATATTCCCTTCCATTCGAAGGTTACCAACTCCATGGTGAAGGATACTGTCTCTTTGGTAGAGATTCCGCCTCATATGCGTGGGTCTCCGCCCCAATGGCTAATATCACCCCCTCCCCCCCCCCACCATTAAGTAGGACATAAAATACAGTTGGACAGCAGCTAGTAGAACCTTGCAGAAATGTACATTGTAGAGTGGTTCACCCCTGAAGAGAGGAGGTGGAGGAATGTAAGTCTGCACCTAGGTGTTAATTTACACTCAGAAACGGTAAATAGCAGAAAAAGTGTATGTCTATGCCGCGGTCTAGCAGTAAATATACATCTGAGTAAATATACACCTATATATTAATCTTTGTGAAAAGGCTGAACTGTCCATCCAGAAATTATTGCATGAGGTTAAAACATATTTATGAGAAACCAGAAGTTAGAAAGGCACTGGTAAATCTGCAGGCTGTAGACAAAGAGGAGCAGGTGCCTAATATAGAAAGAAGTTTGAGTGGCAAATGCTTCCTAAATCCTGAGTTCCTATTTTCTCATCTCTTCATGAAATTGGTTGATTTAAATATTTTCTATTCCTAGCTGGCTATTGCATAGTGAGAGGGCGTGTTTCTTTTCTTACGATGGCTTCTAAAGCAGCGGTAGACAGGTTTCATTTAAATATAACAGTGATCTTTAGCGTTTAGTGTGACTGCCCTTGCTGTGCGGGCTCCGTTTGAGGAATTATGCATGCGCCTCCGAAATTCCTCCTGGATTAAGCTAAAATGTATAGGATCAGCATGTAAAGTCAACTTTTTGAATTTGAAGGAGAGGGCTGGATACTTTAATATGGAGCATCAAGGATTTATCACGCCACTCAGTATAGAAGGTTTCGAATTTTATGTAATCTTATTGCATTTTCTCAACCAGAAGAACAGTGAACTGAACCTGAAATAGAAATCATAGTGGATTTATTGAATTTTTCCGAAAACATTTCCAGAGGATGATAGTTGTAGCTTTATTAATTGTTCAAGATATTTATGTATAATATTGACATAATGCACCATCAGCCCCCTGGGATTATCCCAGCTCAAGACCTCAATTACAGGAACTCCATACACTAGAAGACCATTAAAATGAAAACAGTCAGGTCTTCAACATCTTCCAAAAAGTTAGCAGATCCGAAGTCAGGCGAAGATTAAGAGGCAAGGTATTTCAGGGAGACACTGCTAAGCAATTAAAAGAAAGTCCACCCATTCTCAGTACTCAATTTGAGCAGGTGGCTCCCGGAGACCCGCACCAGCACTTAATTGTCCACACCGGCACCCAACAGCTCCACAATGTGGCACACTTCCCTATTTTTTTTTATTAATTCGAAATACATAAAAAATGACTAAAACCTGTGGTAAAAGCCATTCCTATAGCTATGGGGCCTAGAATAGTCTGAATTATCACACTGATAAGTGTGTGGTGGCTAGTAGTTGTGTTGGTACTGTTATTGGCAGTGCTGGTAGGAGCAATGGGTGGTGCAAGCTGCAGTGGCCTCCTGAGGAGAGCCCTGGTACTTATTACTTTACAAATTAAGCACTTCCAATTCCGGATTTCTTAAATCTCCTGATTTATTACAGGGCCTGAAAAAAATGGTGAAGAGAAAGTGTTGTTTTTTGTGTTGAATTACTAAACAGTTCCCTTTTGATTGGCGATCACAAAATAATTTCTATACAGAAAGTGGCACAAAATATCCTGCACAGGGAGGAGAGAAATGGACCGGGGCTGGTTTCAGCTTTTTTGCCATGCTGTGTTTGGTTCCTCAATCCTGTCCTGTCCATTGGAAAAGCTCCTACGTTTCAAGAGTCTCTTTTCTGAAGCGCGCATAACACTCCGCCTGGCCAGAATGAACTTTTAACAAATAAAGTGTTAGTTTATTTCAGAGTTTAGTCCCTTGGGTAATATAATTTTGACTGAGAGGTTTTAAAAAGCTGCAGATTATTTAATCATGTGCTCGTATTCTTCCCCCCTACAAATTCTTATCGTTCAAACAATTTGGAACGGACTCTTGTCCTTACTGGCACGAGATAATTTCACCTAATGAACAGAAAAGGGGTATTCACATATTTCTCTCATGCTTTTTATTCACTAGACGAAAGGCCAACATGAAGTGAGTCGATTGTCACCACACTCAGGGGCATATTATCAATGATTAGCGATATTTATCGCTCACTAGGCTTAGCAACAAATGTTTTACCGCTAAGCATCGCCGGAAATTATCGCTGAGATAACGTGCTATTAGCAACGTTTATCTCCAAAGCGATAAATTTTCCGGCTATAGCGTGAATATCGCTGAGAATGCAGCGATATTCATGCATTAGCGACAAAATGCTCTTAGCCATGTTATCCACCTCCCATTGGATAACATGGCTAAGAAATGGTCTGAGCAGGCGTTAGTTTTTGGAGATATTCGCGCTTAGCACGAATATTTCCAACACTACGCCTGCCTTGTTAATAGGCGATAGCGACATTATCGACTGCTTACTGTCGCTAACGGGTTGGGCACGCCCACTTTGCATGTCATTAGCGATAAACATCGCTGACATGCAAAGCGGGCCCCAAACCGCTCGCTATCGCCTAAAAGCTGTCGCTAACATCAGTTGGAGACAGCTTGCTGATGGGGCGTTAGAATTATCGCCGCTTAGCGGCCGAAAGCGGCCACTAAATCGGCGATAATTGTCTATCACCCCCCTTGGTAATATGTCCCTCAGTACTGGATCTAAGCACCCAGGGTAGCCGGATGTAAAAATGCAGCGAGAGAAACAACTCTAAAATAAATGAACGCTATAAATGAATGTTAGTGCTCGGCATTCAACTAGAGACTGCTTTGAGAGGGTACTTTATATTTTATTATAGTTGGATTTGCAAATCATGTCAAAATTGCTGGAAGGTTGAGTCATTCGGACGCTTGCCTCTAAACATTCAGTGGTCTGCAGGATATCATTTTGAATCCTGGAAGTGCTGATACAGCCTTCGATCCATTGAAAGGTTGGTAAACTTAGAACCACAAAAATGACTATTTTAACACCTGTTATTTACGTTGCTTAGATATCTCAGAAAAGCTGTATAAGGCCCTCTCTAAAAACAAGAATCTGATCAAAAACAGCATGTTGTTACACTGCAGTCTGTTTTGTTTGTATGTCATGCTATGCTATAATACGTAAGACACACGTTTGACATTTTTCAAATGTCAAGAAATGCTAGTGGGCTCAAGAGTATGGGTCTGTTTTCACAGATATCTAATGTTGTGTTAGTATTTCTCCTGAAAAAGTGGTGACATCATGCCTTATAACACCGAAGCAACAACCTATATTATTCATATGATGAACTCTATGAATCTAGCCACCTTGGTATCCTATATGACCTCCAAATCTCTCATCCCACCCCCCTTCCTTTCTCAATTTCTGCTTTCCCTCTCATATCTCATTTCCCTGTTATTTGCCCACTCTATCCGTTCGCTTCACACTTCATGCTATACCTCCCCACCTCTCCTTGAGCATTTACTCACTCTCTGTCATCAGCTCTCTCTAATCATACCCTCAATTCTTCTTCTTTTTCCCCTTATTATCTTCTGATCTCTGTCCCACACCCACTCTTACACTTAACAGTACTGTTATTGAGCAGTTACATAGCACACATCAAAAACTTACTTCCACCTTCATGCTCAAATGATGTGCATTATTATTAGCTACATCTGGGGTAGCCTTTTATCAGGCTTGTAATGATGGCTAGACACTATTATTAATTTTTCTACTTTGCATGTGTGCTGTACAGTCGTATTTTGTTCTGGAAGGAAACCCTTACAGTAAAAAAACCTATGCTAGACTCTCGCACACACCCTTGCACTATGGCACAAATGTGCGTGTGTGGCGCACAAAGCAAAATTCTGCGCCAGTGCTAGGGAGAGGGGAGGTAAGAACCATATCTTTGCAGATATGGAGCCATTCTTGCAGTGCAGCACAGTATTTTTGGCTGGTGCGCTGTGTTGGTTGACACTCTAGTAAATCTGCTCCCTTGAGTTATTAGTAGAGAGCATAGATACAGACACACATAAGAAAATATTATCTATTTTGAAGTCATGTAAACATACTAACATAAAAATACTCAATAAAAATAGATTACATATTTAGTATGGCCTATTTCATAAATAGTAGGCTGTTGCTTGACAGGAAAAGTATTGTGCTTATCATGGTAAGATGTAAGGATTATCTTTTCAAAAATAGCACCTCCTCTGCGAGGAAGAAGGTAGCTTGTTTCTCTTTATGAAACTACACTAAAGAACAGAAAATGCTTAACATTTCGCAAAGAGGACTTTCATAGACTACTCGTAAAAAAAAAAAGAATAAATAAGCCTGTCTGTAGTCGTTGAACATCGAGTGCTGAACAAATGTACCTAAAATGTCAAAAAGAGGAGCACCTGGCAATATTTCCTATAATAGTACCTCGGAACTGCCCACCAATTACATGCTCTTACAAGGTTACTGCCTGAGGCCACCAATCATTTCTGTGCTTCAAAGTGGCCACACTCACTTGCAAAAGTATCTTAGAAAACTGTGCCCTTTCAGTATTTCCTGAACTTTTGAGCAGGCGTCAGAAAGTGCTTTAGTCAAATTGGTCTAGTAATGGTATGCTGAATGAATAATTTTCAGGAAATGTTCCAAACACGGAAAACCTATTTGTGCTACACTTTGCTGATGGTGTGTACTATGAATTTGATCAGAAATCGAAATCAATTCCTTTATTGTATAGGAGCATAATGTGTGCCAGACAATACATGGTAGCTTTTTTGTACCGGCTTCTGGGTAAATCGTGAATTCCTGCTTGTATTTTAAATGGCTGCTGGCTAGCTAGCAAAGATTATGCACTATTTGACCAGTAGCCAAATAGGTGGCATTACATTATTTACTCGACCCCCAACTAACTAGCAGTGACTTTGTACTATTTGACCCATGACCATGCAAATAGCAGAGACATTTTGCTATTTACTTGGCCACCAACTAAAATATTAGAGATCGTGGACTATTTCATTAGTAACTCACAAGCAGCTAACTTCAAAATGTTCCTGGCCTATGAATAAATAACAGATATTATGTACTATTTGCTCAAAGCCTTGCAGTTAGTAAAGAAGTTCACTATTTACCAGCACCTGTTGACTGACTAAATAACAGATTATGTTCAACTTGGTCAACAGCTGTGCAAACGGCAAAGAAAATTCACTAAAGGGTAGACACAATGTTCTATTGGTCTGATGGCCTTGCAAACAGCAAAGACACTTCACTATTTACCCAGACAACACTAAAATAGAGGAAATTAGGGACCATTTATTGAAGAAGCCTTACAATTTATTCTGTTACTGATTAAATACAACAACGAAACAAATGGCCAGGTAGACTGTTTGTATAACCTTAATTAAGCGCCACTTACCCAATAGATCTAAGCGGGCACACTTTTCATTAAGTATTTTTACTTGCTTAGTTTTTCATTTTTACAAAAACAATCATGTATGTCTGAAATTTGACACCATCTCAATAGCAAAATTCACATATAATGCAATAATCACTACACAAATTTTACAGACACTTTGGATGAGACATATTTACAATTACACCATATATACAAAAACACAGGCAGAAGATGCCTATCTTCACTCAATGTTTGAGGCACCAGTCCTGATAACAAAAGAGCTAGCAAGGGGCCGATCGACTTTTTAGCTGGCCTGCTTGCTTGCATGTGCTGGAACCCGCTGCGTACAAGTGTCACAGACTCGGGTAGACTTTATCTAGATTTATGGGCCAACATGCATCAAGCATTTTTGGAGTCGCAAACGGTGCGATTCCTTAAAATCGGCCGTTTGCGATTCCAAAAGTGCTTTTTGGGATGCATGAAGCAATTTTAGATTTCGTAACATTTTTGCGAGTTCTAAAATTGCGATTGCTTTTAAGAAGGTGCAGATGTGCGATTTCTTAAAAGCAATGCATCATTACTTTTAAAAGTGCAAAATCGCAATTAGGGTGTCAAATTTACCGAGTGGTTGAACCACTCGGTAAATTTGGAAAAAGTGTTTAAAATGCTGAAAATGTTTTTTTTTTCAACATTCATGTTTCACACACACATGTCCTTAGGACATGTGTGTGTGAAACATGATGCGAAAAATACATTTCAGGGGTGCATGGGGGGGTCCTTTGGACCCCCCCCTGCACCCATGAAATTTTGAAAGTGCCACTCGCAATTTGCTAATGCCTTCCTATTGACTCCTATGGGCCTTTTGGCCCATAGGAATCAATGGGAATTGCGAACATTAACTTAAGAATTCGGTATTTATTTGGGATTCGGTAAAAATTGCGATTTTTACCGAATCACAAATGGATACCGAAAATATTGATGCATAGCATTTTGCAATTCTTAATTTGCGATTCCTTATTTTTCGCAAATTAAGAAGTGCAAAATGTCTCAATGATGCATGTGGGCCATAGTCCTGATATGCCCTTCCTAAATCTTGTTCCAACACACAGTGGTGCCTTTTTGCAAGCACAAACCACCCCTGATCTCCTTCAGTTTAATGCCTGTTCCAGATTATACCTGTGTCCCTATCACATACAACTCCCAATCTTTGTAGTGGGTGTGGGTGCGTGACGCAGGATATGTCTATCACTCCAGGCCAAATGATGGCCAATAAAGGAGATTTTGCCTTTTATTATTCCAAGATTGTTCATTTGAGTTTAGTAGTAACACTGATCATACTGAAAATTTGATGTTTTGATATTTATTTGTCAGTTGCTAATTAGTAGGAGTAATTTACTGTTTGGCTGTGGTCTTAAAACTAGTAGGGACATTATCTATTTATCCTGCTACATGCTAAATGTAGTTTGTCCGGGGGCCATGCGAACAGTAGAAAAACATCCTTTTTTACCCGTCTGCTGGCTAAACAGTATAGATTCTGCACCATTTGGCCAACAGCCATGCAGATAGCAAGGACACTTCACTATTAACCTGGCAACTGGCTCATTAGCTGAGGTTATGTACTATTTGGCCAGCATTCAAGCAACTAGCAAAGAAACTTCACTCAATAACTGGCTGGTAAAACAGCAGACAATATTTGCGATTGAGCCTGAGCCCATGCAAATAGCAAATACACTCAATATGTTTCCTAGCTTCTGGGTAAATAGCAGATAGTATACACTATTTCACCAGTAGCCTCTAAAATAGCAGAACATTTAAAATATTTACCCGGCTGCTGGATAAATAGCAGGAATTATGTACTGTTTGGTGGTGGCCTTGCAAATAGGAAACACACTTTTTATCATGTAGTGGCTTACTATTGGCAGACAGTATGAACAACTTGGCTGGTAGCCATACAAATAGAAGAGAATATTAACCCAGCTGGTGTGTAAACAGCTTACATTTTTTGTTATTATGCCTTATGCAGAATTTGAAAGGTACTTACCATTAGGAAGAGCTGGAAGCAGGGAGTGAATATAATTGACATCAAATGAAAGTTAGGGTCCTAATGTATTAATATTTAATTCACAAATGAAATGTATGCTTTTTGTGAATGGAATTTTATTCTATACACCTGCCTATGAACTATTAGGTTGGCTCACTAAATAATCTCAGCGGGTTCTAGAATGACCTGCCTTATTATTATTCATTAGGAAGGTGCTGATTTGCGACCCTATGTGATTGCTTGTAATCACATGGATGGAGCTTGCAAGGGACAGCATACCACCATCCAAAATAGAAAACTATTTATTTCCTTAAAGGAACGAAAACTGCTTTAAAATAAAAAATCCATTTAAAAGCATCTTCCCCCGGAGGTTGCCAACATGATTCCCAAAGGAAAAGAGCTCCTAGGGGGACCCCTTTCACTTTATAAATTAGTTACCGCCCCACCTTGGGGGTTGTTAACTCATCAATGATTAGTGACAGAAATTGCAGTCATAAACTGTTCATGACCCCCTCCTAATTGCAATTCAGAAACAATCACAGCATGAGGCCGTTAGTGCTCAAACTGGCATAGATGGAAGCTCTATCTTATAGGTTAGCCCTCGGCAATATTTAAATTCTGTTGAAGTAATCAGAGTATCTCAGTAATTCCACAATACAAATGTAATACAATCTGGAAAAAAACATATATGCTCGAAAGGGCAGGAAAAAGAGGAGATTGGGGTTAAGGATATGGGACCCTATTATAAAATGGAGAGAAGGGTTGGGGATGACTGATTAGTGTAGGAAATATTGAAGGCTTTTTTGCTCTAGCCACTGTAGGAATCTCAAGATGATGTTAATTCAATGAAATTAGTAGGATGTTTAGATGGATGGATAGCGATTTTGCTGGAAAAAATAATTCTGATAAGTAGTGTACTGTAAAGAAAAGTAATTGTATTATTTGAAAGTATACGCTGTAATGTGATAACTGTGCGTTGGCTAAAATAAATTTAAAAACATGAAAAAAAAAACAAACAAATGTAATGCCAAGTTGCAGAAAATATGTCTGCTTGTGTTATTTGGGGCAAAAATCCTACCACAGGAGCACAGGAACAAATAACTTAGTGAACATGAGTGACTGCTGCTCTTCCTGTTCTGTTTTCGCGTTATTTTTGGAGTACATTTTTTTGATTTATTTTTTATTGAGCAGAGCATATAGGAAAGACAACTCATGGTTATATGCTACAGAAAAGGAAAAGAATAAAAAGAACAACACGCTTAAACATTATTCTGTTTGTTAAGCATAATACAACAACTTTATGAACCTGTGTCCTAATCTTTAACCAATCTTTAACCAATTGATAATGCTTATATCATCCATTAACAATGACAATAAACTTAAGTTGCGCAGTCAGCAAAATATTTCCAGATCGCAGAATTTTTTTTAGTTGCCCTCACATGTTTAGCATAAGCTTCTTCAAACTTTTTGGTACACCTCATCTTTTTTAACCATTTCTCATAAAGCGGAGCTTCCAACAATTTCCAATTTTGTAAAATTAAAGAGCGAGCCACCAACATTGATATAGCTAGAAAATATCCCTTTGATTTAGACAACGTAACCCCTGACTTGGTATACCAAAGAAGGCAGCCTCCACTATTGGTGCATATGGTTTCTGAAATGCCTGGCTAAAATCCGCCAAAATTCTTTCCCAAAACAATCCTAGTTTAGGACAGGTGCAAAATATATACCGCCACCCCCCTTCAGTTGGGGTGAGACAACGAAAGCACCTATTTTCCACCTCAGGATACAATCTATTTAGGGCCATCGGAGTGTAGTAGGCCATCCAATGAGAAAGAAAGGCCATTCTTTTAAAATTGGCGGCTCTCAGAGCCCTATTTCCTGTAATAGATATTGTTTGCCATTCTTGACTGGAAAAGGAGCATTGGGTTTCTAAAGCAACTACTCCAGAAAATTATCCACTAAAGGAGATTCGTTTTGGGCTCATAGCAGGCGATACCAGTTACCCACCCCTCTAACATTTGTGGAAAATAAGGTGATCGCTATCTTAGAAGAGGGACAACTTAATAGTAAATTATATTTATCTAAAAAATTAACTATTTGTAAGTATTAAAAAAACAGAGGCTTATTCCGATCGAGACATCTAGTCTGAACTTCTTCCCAAGTGATCATCCTGTCCCAAATAAAGAACTGACTCACTACCCCCAGACCAGAATCCTATCAGGTTCTAAGATGAGTAGAATGCATATGAAGACCCACATCTTGGCACTCACTTAGGGGCCGATTCCGATTCGGGAAAAACCGCTCCGTATAGCCGTACAGAGCGTTTTTCCCGAACAAATCGTACACCTTCAACGTCCCCGTACGAATGACGAAGTACAATTCGTACCAAGTGCTGAACTCCGTACGAATCGTACAGAGACCGTACGACTCGAATCCCTGTGCGATTCTCCCACGGACGCGACATCCGGATGCTTCGCGGCTGGTATTCCCGACCCGGCAAGTAAGATTCGTGTCGGGTACACACCGTACAACGCTTTTTTTACAGGAGCCAAAACATCCGTAAAAGCAGAGTCCGCCTTGAAACAGGTATGGAACGCCCCCCCCCGGGAACGGTACGTACACCCCATGATCGCATGGGTACGCACCGTACCCCTGCGATCATGCGGTGTACGCACCATACCCGACGATCTTGGGGTGTACGCACCGGAGCCCATGTTCGCTGGGTGTACGGTGCGAAAACCCTGCGTACACCGCATGATCGCAGGGGTACGGTGCGTACCCATGCGATCTTGGGTTGTACGCACCGTACGGTTCGTATGTGATTGTGCACTTTTCTGTATGAATCTTACCTACCTGACGTGGACCATACGAATCACGTCCTGGTAGCCCGGTCCGGATCGTACTCGCCAGGTCGTACGGGATGTGTACGATTCGTACGGAGATGGCCCCGGATACGATTTGTATGGGCAGTATTTTTCCAGGATCGGAATCGACCCCTTAGTGTTAGCATGTGGAGGCCAGAAAACCCGCTCTGTTTAAAAAAAACTGCAGTCTACTTGAGAGTTCCAAAAGCGTTTTATACCTGTTTTTTGGGGGGAGTTTAGAACTTTTAAGAAATGTGGGGGGTTCCATGTTTAAATATCGATTACAAAAATATAGATGAAAAAAATATTGACGTAAAATTATCGATTGCAAAATTATCGAACCCATATATCTAAACAGGTATGTACAGTAATATCGACTCAAAAATATTGATTTAATAAAAATAGATGTACAAATATCGACTTTAAAAAATAACATAACTTAAAATAAATTAATTAAATGATATTAATATTATTAACAAAATAAATTAAATGTAATACATATTTTAACTAATTAAAACAAATAAACTGAATTTAATAAATATAAACACACAAAAATGTGTACATATACATGTATTTACTTAAATACATTTTATGTACTATTATCTTTATTTAATTAATAAACTTTTTTAATTATATAAAAATAAAATAAACACATATATAAATAATTTTAAATACAATATTCTATATTTAATTAACACATTAAACTATTTAAAAAAAATAATACACACATTTAATAACAAAATAAAAACATAAGTAGTTAAAACATTGGCTAGGTAAGGGGTAAGAATTACTATTCCCACTCCAGTGAGTGTAACGGTAGGGAAAGCGCTGGATAGTGTAGGGGTAAAAATTACTATTCCCATTCCAATGAGCGCAACAGTAGGGAAAGCGCTGGATAGCGTAGGTGTAAAATGTACTATTCCCACACCAGTGAGTGCAACAGTAGGGAAAGCGCTTGATAGCGTAGGGGTACAAATTACTATACCCACTCCAGTGAGTGCAACAATAGGGAAAGCCCAGGATAGCGTAGGGGCAAAATTTACTATTCCCACTCCAATGAGTGCAACAGTAGGAAAAAGTGCTGGATAATGTAGGGGTAAAAATTACTATTCCCACTCCAGTGAGTGCAACCGTAGAGAAAGCGCTAGATAGCGGAGGGGTAAATATTACTACTCCCACTCCAGTGAGTGCAACAGTAGGGAAAGCGTTGAATAGCGTAGAGGTAAAAATTACTATTCCCATTCCAGTGAATGCAAAAGTAGGGAAAGCGTTGGAGAGCGTAGGAGTCAAAATTACTATTCCCACTCCAGTGAGTGCAACAGTAGGGAAAGCGCTGGATCCCAAACCAATAAAAAACAAAACCATCAACATTTGTATTAACTTTAATTTCCAATATTAATATATAATATATAAATTTAAAAATATTATTATTAACAAAGATAATTTAAAAAAATAATTCAATTTTATTTAACACTATAAAATCCACTGCACACTCCTACAATTAATTACATATAATATTTACTATTTAATTAATGAAAATTAATTTATTATTATTTTTAAATTAATCAATAAAAAATAATTACTTACTACCTTTCACACCATTTACACATCTACACACCAAAAAACACACCTAAAATTAATGACACAATTACAATGATTAATTATTAATTAATTAATGGTAATTCATTTAAAAGTATTTAATAATTAATCAATAATAACATGTAATTACTTACCACCCTTCACACAATTTACACATATAAACACCACAATACACACCTACAATTAATTCAACAATCAACCTAATCATTTAATAATTAACTAATTGAAATTAATTAACAACTAATTATTAAACTGTTATTAATTAATCAATTAACACATTATTTATTCAATACATTTTATACAATTAAATTACTTCCCACCCTATTTCCCTATAAACCCACAACCCGCTACAGAATTAAAAAAGCTGAATTAATCTTCAAATAAATTAATAACTAGTAAAACTCTAAAACATAATAAAATGACAATAAATTCTCATTAAAAACACTAAAATACATAACATTATTAATAAATGGATATTTTTGTAAACTAGATTTTTGTAAACGATATTCAATACAAACATATTTATGTAATCGATATTACTTACCTGTCAGTCGATATTCTTGTCAACTATTTTTTTGTTGTCGATATTTCTTCCCCACAATATTTTTACGGCGATATTTCGACTGCACCATGTGGGGATTTGTGTTCCCGCTTCTTGGATCATCTTTTTTAACAAAAAAATTATCTCAACGTATTGGACAGTAAGCAAGCTGGTAGATCCAAAAATGATGACTGATAATAAGTACGAATATGAGGTAGTGCTAAGCCACTCAAATTTGTATCCAATTGCAAAACCGAGAGTTTAACTCTAGAAAACTTCTTATTCCAAATAAATGATCTTATCATAGAATCGACCCCTTTCAAAAAGCTAGCATTGATTTTAATAGTTTGTTTGAAAAAAGAAAAATTAAAAGGGGTAATATAGACAGCTTAATAAGCACCACTCGACCTATCAAAGTTAACGGAAGATTTGCCCATTTTTCCAGTAATTCCTGAATTTTATTGCTAGTTGCCTCATAGTTCAGTTTAGTGAGCTGGCCATAATGCCCTGTAGCAAAAACCCCAAGGTAACGTATAGGATCAGTATTAAGAGTATGCTGTTTCAAATTATCTGGCAAAAACTTGGCTCCCATATTTGCTATTATAATCTCTGTTTTAGGTGGATTAATTCTGTATCCCTAAATTAGTTCAAATGGTCTAAATTTGGCCAGAATCCAGTGTATGTTGGGCTTTTTGGGACAGAGATATACAATGGCGTCATCTGCATAGAGCTTTAATTTTGCCATGCCTGGAATCGGGGCTTGAATATTCATATTAGCTCTTATTTTAATCGCTAGGGTTTCTATGAAGAAAGTAAATAATAATGGAGATAAGGGACACTCTTGCCTGGTACCCCGGTTAATATCCACTGACCCTATTTGATTGCCATTGATAACAAGCTGCGCCTGAGCCCCCGATAGATAATTTGTAGCATGGAGATAACTTGAATCATAACACCAAACCTTTCGAGTCCCAAAAATAAAGCATCCCAATTAACTAAATCAAAAGCTTTTTCCGCATCAACCATCATGATGCAGGCTGGTGTCTTGTTAACATTAACCCCTTGCCTGCTGGGCTAATTCCCCCGCCGTGCTGGGGGGCAGGGGGGGGGCGTGCACAGCACCCCGGTGCTCATGACAAGCTCAGCTCGTCATGAGCCACGGTGGCTGTGTGCTCATGATGAACTGAGCTCGTCACGGCTACACCCGTTTCTGTAGAACGTTCAGCACAGCGGGGGAATTAGCCCTGTGTGCGAGCGTTGCGGCCGTTATAACAAGCCCAGCTCATCATGAGCACACGGCCACCATGGCTCATGATGAGCTGAGCTTGTCATGAGCATGGGAGGGGTTAAAGTAATCTAGTGCTTGAATCAGATACCCAGTATTAGACGCCATAGTTTGTCCTGCGACAAAGCCAGTTTGGTCGACATGGATTACTTCCTGAGCCACAGGGGTAAATCGCTGTGCCCATACCTTCATCATGATCTTATAATCTTCGTTTAAGAGACTAATCGGTCTGTATGAGTTCACATTAATGGGATCCTTACCTTTTTTTGTAAAACTGACCACAATCACCCTCTTAAACTCCGAAGGATCTGCTCCTCCAGTTTTCATATGGTTAAATAATTTCTTAAGAAAAAGAGTCAGCCCTTTTTATAAAATTCTATGGGTAATCTGTCTTCCCCACAAGCTTTTGCCCCAGCCATAGACTTTATAACTACCAAAATCTCTGATGATACTATTTCATTTTGTAACCGAGCAATCAACTTTGTAGATATCCTGGGAAGTTCTGCTTCTGCAAAATATTCTTGAATCGCTTCCAGGCTGACCATATATTTAGTGGTATATAGTTGTTGATAATGTTCAGCAAAGATCCAAGCAATATCTGCTCTGTCAGTAACTGTTGTATTAGACTTAGGGTCTATTACCTCTAAAGTACAAGCTGACTCCTGTTGTGCTTTTGTCGACAAGGCTAGCATTTTCCCCACCATTTCACTCTCTTCATACACCCGTTGTAAATAAGTTTGAGAGCTATTTATTTCCTCCAGAATGAAATAGTTTCCTAACTTCTTTTTTGCTACTTCCAACTGACCCCTAGATGGGGAATTGCATAATCAAGAGGTGCTTTCCAGAGATAACTGAAGTTCTGCAATTTCTTCTAAACGTTTTCTCGCCTTTCCTGCAGACTCTGCAATCATTTGATCCCTGGCTTTAAATTCACCCTAAACTGCACACATTTCTGCTGTTCCTTAATTAGTATTACACAAATCTAGTATCCATTCCTTTAATCTCTCGACCCACAAAGGATCTTGGAGAAGGAGGCGATCCATCTGCCACCTAGACCTCCTCCTTCTCGCATCACCAATTTCAAAATTAACTTGGACATAAGAATGATCCGAGAAAGCATTCGCACCAATTTCTGCAGCTGTAAGTGCCAGAGATCATGATGTCAATACAAAATCGATACGTGAGGAGGTGTGAAATTGGCGAGATTAGCAAATATATTCCCTAGCAGCCTGATTAACCCCTCACCAGGCATCAATTAATTGCAGATCCTGAATGTAAGCATCTAAAACTTGTTTTGCCTTGGGCTTCAACTGATTCTTATTCTTGTTTGAGGTATCTGTTCTCAAATCTTGTATAAGATTAAAGTCCCCACCTAGAATCATTAGACCAGAAACTCCATTAACCTCATCACTGCGGCGCAAATTACGCCGCAGTGTTGAGCATTCCGATCGCGGGTGTGGTCATGACGGCTCCCGGCCGTCATCAGCACACGCCCACCATGACTCATGATTGCCGGGAGCCATCATGAGTATGGAAGCGGTTAAGAAGCCTATGTATTGCAGATGATGTGGCTAGATCATCCGTTATAGGCCCATAATAATTGATATAATTAAGAATATTCCCATTAATTTTAACCATATCCCAGATCCACCTACCCTGGGGATCTCGTTTTTCTTGTACAAATTCCAAATCCATTTCTCTAGAAAAATAAATAGCAACCCCTCTCATCGCAACTCCTGCCGAAGCAAAAAAGAATCTGGAAAGCATTCCCGGGAGAATTTTGGTAAATTGGTTTAGAGATGAGTTTCTTGGATAAAAAGAATTTGGGGTTTTAATATAGCAAGCCATCTTATTAATCCCCCATATTTTTGTCTTGTCAGTATACCATTGATGTTTAACGATATAATACGGCATCTGCTAGTTGTATTTATACTCCCAATTTTGAAAATAATTCATGGCATTCCATTTTCTATTCTGTATTTTTTTTCTTGTTTGCTACTGCTCATTTTCTTTTAACCTTTTCACCCAAGGTGAGCTGGAACACGATGTGCCCTGGTCTATGTTAAATCACCAGCGAATTCTGAAAGCACCTGCTTGATTAATGACTCCATCCATTGCAGCATGTTGGTCCCGTCACTCCCCTCCGGGACCCCCACAAACCGCAGATTAGAGCGACATGAATGATTTTCGAGTGCTTCAATTTTGTTCTCCAGGGTTATTTTATCCTGTGCTGCCAAATTAGCTTGCTGGAGCATGGCATTCATTTGGTCCTCTAGTTGGAATATCCTCATTTCGACTTCTTGGATTCTGATTGGAAAGCTAGCAACTGTCTCTTCAGTTTTCCCCAATCAGAGGTGTTGTGCTGCTACCTCAAGTTCTTGAGATTTCTTCATATCTCGAATCTCTTCTAGTATTAAATTTAACATGGTCTCGATGTCTATCTGGTGGGTGTTAGCCACACCAATTTGAGTTTCAGACTCGGATTCTTCAAGCCTTGACTGGGACACAAATATATGTTTTTGTACAGGTTGATCTAAACTACCCTTGTCCATGATCGCAGCTAATGGAGTTTTCTGAGACTGGGAGAGGCCCTCGAACTGTTGTTGCTGTATATTTTCACTGGTGGACGAGAACAGGAGCCGGGCTGCTGAAATCAATGGCTTTGTTTGAATACGCATAAGACTAACTTCTTCTGATAATGTCTCCCCTGCTCCAGAAGCCTAAGCTAAAACACCTGGGGGAAACAGCGAGGGCGGTGATGGAGACATTAGTGGTGGTGATAGCATATTGGGAAACAACGTCGAGTTTACTGATGGCTCAAGTATGCCTCCCCTAGTGAACCTTGAATTGACTTTGCAAGGACTTGGGAGGTGATAGGTAGGAGATTCTTTTGTACAAAAAGAGGAACATTTCTGGGGTTTTTTAACTTTTGTTTTTTCAGCCCTAAGAGAACACCTAGAGTTGTTGCCTATTCCTTATCCTTCTCCTCCATTTATGAGCCTTCAATTACAATTAAATCATTAGGATATTCCACCCCTTGTTGTGCTTCAGACAGATCTATAGCCGAGCTTTCAGGACTAGAGCTCATCTCCGCACAAAGCATTTTACTCCCAGCTTTGTTTGAGTTTTGCTTGAACTAAGTGTTTTATAGCCTTCGCAGCAGTAGCGGGGTCCGTTTTGGCAGATGACTTGATTTTTTAATATTTCCCCATCTGCGTTCCACTCTCAGTTCTAAAGTTTTAAAAAACAATTTTCTACAGTCAGTCAGCAACCCAACAGCCACATTTTCCCTTTCACCCGAATTCTCTTTTCAAAGATACAATGTTGCAGCGCAGCCACCGCCTCCACCGCTTGCACCGTTTTCCACTCTAGACCATCAGTGAGAGATCAATGCTCACCTGCTTTTCTCAGTCGGCTTTCTGCTGAGCCGCCACCTCCCCAGCTCACCACCTATCCCAAAAACGTTAACGGCAGCTTCTTTTGAATTGCTCCATGCACCTGTAGATAAGCGTCCAGCAGCGGGCGTCCGGAATCCCGCCTTTCGCCTTTCGCTGTTGCACTTCTCCACTACCCCAAAATTCTGCTACCCAAAAACATCAGAAAATCTTCTCATCACCAGACTTGCTGAGTACGTAGCACCAAACACCACTGGGCTGCCCCTTAGTGTTTGCTCACGTTCACTCGAGGAAAGTGCTCGGTGTGCGAACGCACAACGTTAGTGTCTGCCATGCCTGGCGTGCTCCATTGCAGAGGGGAGAAGCATTGGTCACCCGAGGCTAGGTGGAGACGGGGTTCTCCACAGTCATCTCCAGGATTGACAGAAATAATTTTGCGTTATTTTCGTAGCACAAAGTTCATCCTTAGGTCCATTTGGCATGCAAGGGTGCATTTTGCACAAAGAAAATTGCTCTTCAGGTAATTCACCAAAATGTTGCTGTAATTCTGTACAATTATGCTACAGCAAAATACCCAAGTTATGCCCAACACTACTTGTAGGTCTAAAGGTCCCAAATGTTTGAATGCTTCCAAGGTATTTTGACAGACGAGTCCAAGAATGCCACGCCATTGGCCTATGGGCAACAAGACAGTGACTTGGGAAGCCCTTTATTGCGCTGTCTCGAGATCCACATATGTTCCTACCCCATAAAGTTTACCTGCAGAGGTGATTAATGATGAAGATGAATAGAACCTTTACATGAAGAATTGAAGCTGTTTACTCTTCCACAGCTATGTACTTGCTATTATTCACAAAGCCATGGTCATGCCCCAGGGCAAGGTATGGAAATAACAAAAGGTTGTATGTTAATATAACATCTCTTTTCCTGCAGCAAATCATTGCATTCTGCAATAGTTAATTATGGTTCAGCTAAAATCCTAATAAAACAGCTGAAAACAATGATTTGTCAAAGTAACGGCCCAGACTTGAAATCTTGTATCCCAGTGACATAGTGCCTGATATTTAAGGTTATCGCACCAAATGGAGACAATTGCATTGGGTCCCTTTAAAGTCACCAATACAGTATAATTTTGAAACTTCATTACAGTCTCATGCTTTTGAAAGGAAAAACACTATGGGTATAATTTAGAGGAGAATGGAGTTAAGTCTGCCAAGATGGCAGAGACCAATACCTTCGCCACCCTGAGAAACGTATGTCTGTCAATTTTAGAGTTGTCGGCAGACCCTATAGACAACTCTGTACAATGATAGGAAGTGCTGTCATAGCAGTTCCTAGCTATGCAGAAAAATGTTGATGGCCCATATCATCAGAAATGATGGCCAGCCAGAACATTTTGTAAGCATTTATTTGTTTCTCAACAAAAACTTCCAAAGTGGGAGTTTGTTTTTGCAAAAACAAAAAAGGAAATGGCCCCACATACTAGGAGTTTTCTCCCAGGTAGTCACAGTCATTATTTTGTTTCTGTCCCAATAAATCAGGTTTTACCTTAAATAAAATGGGCGGTATAAAGTCTGTCTCGTGACAACGCTTACTCAGCCAGGCCACCAGATGAAGTGTTTTGATGAGGAGCAAAAGACTCGGACTCTAATTAATTGTTGTGAATGCCATTGGAATAAAAATGAATATCCCCAAAAAATCAGAAAAAGACATACAGACGTCAAAGACACAGAAGAAAAGGAACTCAACGAGATATTTTATTTATTGACTTTATGACAAATATTGTAAGTAATAGGACATTGAATAAACAGAGACAATTAGTTGCCTCCATTATTGTGATATTATGATCAATCATTACATGTTTTTATTCCAATATTCCATGCAGGGGATAGATGCACTATCAGGGTTTTCTGAACTGCTTTGAGGCGTTTCTCTTTTAAGTGCCATTTTCTGGCTGTAGCTAAGGCACAGCCTTTGTACTAGTTTATGGTCATCACAGAAGTAGCAGTAGCACTGGTTCTAAGCAGAATTATCCAAAACAAGGACACAATGAAGCATGTGATCTCAGCACCCGACTGTCCTCAGGTTTCCTGGGAAGTCACCAGGAACAGACAAAAAGGCAGCCTTGCTTAGAAACTTTGTCACCTTTAACAAGAGAAACCTTGGCCCTACTGCTCACTCCTAATATCACTCCATCCTGTCACTATAACAAAACTAATAAGCAGCCTTTTGCTAACAAAGACCTAACATAAAATCTGTGGGTTGTCTTTTATCCCATGTCCTCCTCTTCAATGTTTGGCCCTATGCCCTCCAGCCACAGGGATGCAATAAGTACACTACAAATGTCTTAGGAAGCTGTCTCTAGTCTCCATCACCTCATGCAAAATTCATCCCAATGGTCCATCTACTTCCGTCATGCACAGAGTCTGATTGCCACACGCTTGATACATATCCACCGCACATAGATGCATTGGAATGTCAACTCAGAGTCACACAGATTATTCTACCAGTCTTGACACTCACTGTCTCTTTGCTGGCCTTCCAAATTCTTCTGTCACATATGTATCTCAACCTCCCTTCTTCTACCTCAGAATTTCACAGACCACTAGTCTAGTACTGGAACTATCACTTTTGACCTTGGTTCCGAGTTCTATCACAGCTAGTTATCAGAGCCCTTTGTTACTCAGAATCCCTCTTAGGCCACCTGAGACATTCTATCTGGGCCCTCCGTTAACCCCTTCTTTGTTCAACTAAGTTTATTTATGATTCTGAGCTCTCCTTTGCTGATTTTCCTATCCAGTTAATCCCCTTTGTTACCCATTAACCATGTTTGCGGACTTCAGCCATCTGACTTTCCCAAACCCTTTCTGACTTTCTTCCCAGACCACACTCCATTTTAGTCAGCCACCTTTAGAATCCTCTGCCAAGTTTCAGTCACTCAATCACCAGATCCACACTTAAACTAGTGTGCCAGCATTGAGCAGTGTCTGCTATTACTCAGAGATAAGAGTCAAACAGTCCTAGCTTTTTATACCCTTGGCATGCTCTGATTTTTCAGCAAATACTACCCGTGGGGAAAAAAAAGTGGAGGTTTCTGAGGGTTGACAGCATAACAAGCATGAATAACAACAATTTACAAAACCAACCACTAACTATGGAGGGGCTGCATCAGGTGGCCGGATTTACACCCCATGACTAGGCCTGCATTCCTTTCTCTGAAATAAGATCTAAATTGTTTTATGATGCTCAAATATAGTCTATAATGGCACACAAAACGAATGTATTGGGAGACAGTCCTCAGACGCATTTCTATAGATGTTTCCCGGCCTAAGCTTTTAAACCAACTGTTCCGGTTTTACCAATATAAATTCCTATCCCAGCAACATTTTGGCGCGCCAGATATGAGAGATTGGTTCTTTGAGCCTGATTGCACCTAAAGGGAAAGGATCCCGCCCGAAGACCTCACATCTGCACAGCTATGGAGGTAAGCAGACACCATAATTGAATGAAAGTTCTGCTGAATCCACGGGCGGAGGTCCAACCTGAAGCCGCCATCAATGGATAAGAGACTGCATCCGATCCTTAGTGCCAGCATTTGGCATATGGCAAACTAGGAAGTAGGACAGACATTTGACATATTGCACACTTCATGTGCCCAAACTGAGTAGTCACAAGGCATCCTAGTAGGGGATTCCATGGAAGACACCTTTCTTTGATAGCGAACATGCTAGGAAAGGGAGGGCTTCCACCGGGCAGCGAGACACTAGATCTAGGACTGGGAGGCTACCAGACTGGCAAGTCCAGGTGAATCCAGCCTCACCCCAGCTCGGTGTCGGGTTCCGCAAAGTTTGATCCCACATTCATCACATTCAACATATTAAGCCCCAACGGCACAGGGAACCTGCACTCCAACCGATCCATTCAAACGCTATCAGGTGAGTGAGAGATTCATAGTGGTTCTGGACAGTAACACCACTAGTGGGGGTGAGGAAGTTGATTCCTATCTTCTGAGGTCCGAAGGGTAATCCATAAGGTATTTTCCCTCAGGGTATGGTCAGGCAGCAAGAAAGATGACAGAAAGTGAGTATAAGGACAAATTCCCACCAAGAAGAAGCACTGTATGAAGGAGGCAATCCAGACAGGAGTTAGAGAAGAGTTGCGAGTTAAGGATGGGAAGAGAGGGAGCTCTTGCCATGGCAGTGCCAAGAGAGAACAGAGCAGCATAGCCTCCACTGGGGGAGAGTGGGGCAAGGCCCAGGGCTCCACACGCAGGGTAGTCCAAAGTAGAACCAGAGGAGATGTCCCATTGGGAACATAAGCCTCACCAGCACATCAGCATAAGAGAGGGGCCAACCAGGAAATAAAGGATCAAGGTAGCTTAGTTCAAACCCAATTAAGGTGTAGTAGAGATTAAATGGCCCCTTTATGTGCACTCGAGGAGAGCAGCGAACAAGGCGTCCACCACCCTCACAAATGGGCCAGTCAGACAAAATGAATCCCAGAGAGATAGTGACTAGAGAAGAAGGCGAGGTCTTTGGCCGACCATTTTGCTACCAGCTAACCCTTGGGCTGAAAGGAAGGGCAATTATGATAGATCCTTGCCGGAGGAGGGATCCTTCAAACTGGAGAACATGGCTGGCATGGGAGACCGCATCCAGTATGGAGGAAGAGATCTCAAATGGAGCTTCCCTTACATGCAAGATTGCCTAAGGAGATGGGAGCGCTACATTGGGGAGAAATCAGTGGTGCCACTCCAAGCCAAAATATGCCTTGCATTGCAGATGGGCACGACAGGGACCATCTATGTGCATGGGCTCAGATGGATAAGGAAGGGTTCAGAGCTAAACAGCCCCCACTGAAGGACGGGACAGGAAAATTGATCTTGTGTTTTGAGAAAAACACCGCAGGAATAAATCTAGCAGTAGGGGATGTCAAGAGTCTGCTCAGAAACCTCATTGAGGAGCAGACCAAGATGGTTTTCACACAAGCACGCATCCCAGTAGTCACGCTGACCATTACCGAGCATGTTGGGCTACATTCAATTCTTTCAGTCACCAGATATGGACGAGCCGGACGGAAATGTTCCGTGACTGCCCAGATGTAATAATAATAATAATGATACAGCCATTTATAGAGCACAAACAGTTACCTCCAATATAGGTGTCCAGGCGCTATAGCAACAGGTGGCACACATGAGTGACGCAGCAAGTGAGGCTCATAGAAAGTTAGTCTATTCTAAAAAGCCATGTTTTGGCTGCTTTCCTGAATTGCGGTTAAGAGACGATCTGGTGCAAAACATTAGGAGGACTGATGGCAGAAAGCATTACATCTGGGGAGACTGCAGCTGACTTTTTTAGGCAGATTGAGCAGCCATGGACCAACATATGTCCTCAGGTCACATTCTTTTATAACATCCTCAAAAAGGGGCTGCTCACTGAATTTCAGAGTGGACTGGACAGCGTAGTAAGATTAGACACCAAACCCTAGGGAGAAATACAGGCCCACATTTTACACTACTACAGAAAGAAACAGGGAAAAGGGACATGGAAAAACAGGAGCAATTCAAATAAGACACTACTAATCTGGTCCAACACGAATTGAAAAAGACCACCCTTGTGAGGGCTGTGTTGGTGGCAAGCATTCAAATGGCACCAGCCTTGAATGGAGCTCCATCTCAGAACCCAAGAGGATTTCCACCCAGTCCTAAAATAAGAGGTCAGGATGGCTGGAAGCAGCCAGACCTAAGAGAATGATTTTTATTGCCGCAGAATGGGCAACATGGCCTACCGATGCTGTTTAAAAGCATATCATGAGCAATGATTGCTAAGCCAAGGCCAGTCCCCCCAAAATCCCTATCCACAAATTCAAGCCCAGAAGACACCTTGAATTCAGCCACAGCAAAATCAGTTTGCAGCCACACCAGTTCCAGTTCCAGTTGGTTGACGACCACTTGCCACAGCAGCAGCAGACAGGGAACCCAGCCCCACAGGGACAGGGGCCGCAACCACAGCAGAAAGGATCACTGTCTGGGGAGGCAATACCTTTGCACCAGCAAAAAACTTAAATATGCATTAGATTCAAACCCCAAATGCAGAGCATACACCTCAATACACATTTCAGAATAAAGACTAGTAAGACAACATTTGGATTTTCAAGTTTTTACTTGCGTTGGGGAAACTCAGGGCTAACATAGTTTGTGTTGATAGGGAATTCGCACTAGAGTCCACCATTCAGGTGCACGCAGGAGCCTAGTCGCCACTCTGCTGCTGATTACCTGGCCGGGGCAGGGTTGGCTGGACATTCCACGCAAGGAAGGCAGTCTGATGAGGGAGTAGGGCAGCTCCCCCAACCAGTGCTTAAACACCGGCACCCAGGTCCCTTCACCCAAGTCACTAGGACAGGCCCTAGGTTGAAAGGACCCCATCCCTCAACTGCCTCCAGGCTAATGGAGGCCCTGTTTAGTTCCAAAATGATGCTATGTTCCACTATCAGGAGCCATATCACCCACGCACTTGGAATTATGGTGCCCCCCCATAACACTCCTACCATTCACAAACCAATGCATGGAGCTGAGTCAGTACGGAGCTTAGCAGAACAATCAATCATCACAGTCAGCTACCAGCATTGGGTGAATTCCAACAAAGTTCAAGCCTTGCACCGGACTCTCCATTGAGCAGCATCCTACCTCCTCCTTTCCCTCAAATTTCTCAAAAACACCCAAAGCCTGCCTGTCGGGTCATGTCCCTCCAAAACATTGATCATAGTGTATCCCAGGATTAAAAGACTCTGGCCACAGCTGGGGACACTTGGCTTAAAACTCCTAGTTGGTGCATAGTCAAATAGAGAGAGGGTGCCAGAAAGGGAATGGTTTGCACAAATTCATCACAGCTCTGTGTGAGGTGCTCAGAAATAGGCTCACCAATGTAACTGGCCTAGTGACCAAGCTGACAGCACACCAGGCCTTACACACACTGTCTCGGGGGGAATTAAGCCCAATCTTGTATACCACCACAGCTGAAACACACAGGACAGATCTCCTACCCTCCAATAAAGGGCAATGGAAATAAGCAAATCACATGAGAACCCAGGGAAGCACCCAAAAAATCTGCAAAAAAAGAAGCCGAACAGAAGCCTCTGGAAAAAGGGTGTGACCAGGACACCTGGCACCGCTAGGGAGAATCACACTGAACACCACATGTTGGAGCTAGAGGGGCAGATACCTGACCTCAGAGCACAGGGTGAGGATTAATAAACACCCAATTTGGTTCAACCTCCTCTTCTACAGCACCCCTTGCACGCAAAGGGCAAAAGACACCACCTGATTCAATAATATTACCTCTGTTCCCTTTAAGAAAGGTAGGAGGCCAGAAGACAATACCCATAACAAGCAGCTAAATAGACAAGATAACCCACTTCCTAAAATGTCCCTTCCCTTAGTGGTAGGGACAATGACTCCTGAGTAAAAAAACAAGGCTACCCATGAATAACCATTCACCACTGAGTTTTTAAATAATTACCATAATTGGGGCCATCTTCTAGTACCCCTCTAAAATTGCACTAATAAAAACAAGAAAGAGAGCAAAACTCCAAAAAAGAATTGCACAGGAAACCTCAAGGATGATTTGGGAGGATACATAAGGCTGTTTGTTTTTCTAAACTAACCTACAAACACCAGCTCTTATCCAACAGGTCTGCAAACAAGCCACAAGAGCACCACCTTTATACATATATACCTTTACAGCAGCCCACCACCTCTGCAGAGACTACTTTCAGAACCCCAACCAGATCCAAGTGTGCAAGCCAAAGACCACGGACTGTGTTTTTCATGGAGATTTGCAAATAAATTTTTTTTTGCATTCTCACCAAAGCTAAAGAAATCCCCGATCACCATAAGATTACAGATGTCTCCTCCAGAAATCATCCAAAAACCTGCAATGTTTCAAAAGTTAAGTTTCAGGTTTTACCTTAAATAAAATGGGCGGTATAAAGTCTGTCTCGTGACAACGCTTACTCAGCCAGGCCACCAGATGAAGTATTTTGATGAGGAGCAAAAGACTCGGACTCTAATTAATTGTTGTGAATGCCATTGGAATAAAAATGAATATCCCCAAAAAATCAGAAAAAGACATACAGACGTCAAAGACACAGAAGAAAAGGAACTCAACGAGATATTTTATTCATTGACTTTATGACAAATATTGTAAGTAATAGGACATTGAATAAACAGAGACAATTAGTTGCCTCCATTATTGTGATATTATGATCAATCATTACATGTTTTTATTCCAATATTCCATGCAGGGGATAGATGCACTATCAGAGTTTTCTAAACTGCTTTGAGGTGTTTCTCTTTTAAGTGCCATTCTCTGGCTGTAGCTAAGGCACAGCCTTTGTACTAGTTTATGGTCATCACAGAAGTAGCAGTAGCACTGGTTCTAAGCAGAATTATCCAAAACAAGGACACAATGAAGCATGTGATCTCAGCACCCGACTGTCCTCAGGTTTCCTGGGAAGTCACCAGGAACAGACAAAAAGGCAGCCTTGCTTAGAAACTTTGTCACCTTTAACAAGAGAAACCTTGGCCCTACTGCTCACTCCTAATATCACTCCATCCTGTCACTATAACAAAACTAATAAGCAGCCTTTTGCTAACAAAGACCTAACATAAAATCTGTGGGTTGTCTTTTATCCCATGTCCTCCTCTTCAATGTTTGGCCCTATGCCCTCCAGCCACAGGGATGCAATAAGTACACTACAAATGTCTTAGGAAGCTGTCTCTAGTCTCCATCACCTCATGCAAAATTCATCCCAATGGTCCATCTACTTCCGTCATGCACAGAGTCTGATTGCCACACGCTTGATACATATCCACCGCACATAGATGCATTGGAATGTCAACTCAGAGTCACACAGATTATTCTACCAGTCTTGACACTCACTGTCTCTTTGCTGGCCTTCCAAATTCTTCTGTCACATATGTATCTCAACCTCCCTTCTTCTACCTCAGAATTTCACAGACCACTAGTCTAGTACTGGAACTATCACTTTTGACCTTGGTTCCGAGTTCTATCACAGCTAGTTATCAGAGCCCTTTGTTACTCAGAATCCCTCTTAGGCCACCTGAGACATTCTATCTGGGCCCTCCGTTAACCCCTTCTTTGTTCAACTACGTTTATTTATGATTCTGAGCTCCCCTTTGCTGATTTTCCTATCCAGTTAATCCCCTTTGTTACCCATTAACCATGTTTGCGGACTTCAGCCATCTGACTTTCCCAAACCCTTTCTGACTTTCTTCCCAGACCACACTCCATTTTAGTCAGCCACCTTTAGAATCCTCTGCCAAGTTTCAGTCACTCAATCACCAGATCCACACTTAAACTAGTGTGCCAGCATTGAGCAGTGTCTGCTATTACTCAGAGATAAGAGTCAAACAGTCCTAGCTTTTTATACCCTTGGCATGCTCTGATTTTTCAGCAAATACTACCCGTGGGAAAAAAAAGTGGAGGTTTCTGAGGGTTGACAGCATAACAAGCATGAATAACAACAATTTACAAAACCAACCACTAACTATGGAGGGGCTGCATCAGGTGGCCGGATTTACACCCCATGACTAGGCCTGCATTCCTTTCTCTGAAATAAGATCTAAATTGTTTTATGATGCTCAAATATAGTCTATAATGGCACACAAAACGAATGTATTGGGAGACAGTCCTCAGACGCATTTCTATAGATGTTTCCCGGCCTAAGCTTTTAAACCAACTGTTCCGGTTTTACCAATATAAATTCCTATCCCAGCAACATTTTGGCGCGCCAGATATGAGAGATTGGTTCTTTGAGCCTGATTGCACCTAAAGGGAAAGGATCCCGCCCGAAGACCTCACATCTGCACAGCTATGGAGGTAAGCAGACACCATAATTGAATGAAAGTTCTGCTGAATCCACGGGCAGAGGTCCAACCTGAAGCCGCCATCAATGGATAAGAGACTGCATCCGATCCTTAGTGCCAGCATTTGGCATATGGCAAACTAGGAAGTAGGACAGACATTTGACATATTGCACACTTCATGGGCCCAAACTGAGTAGTCACAAGGCATCCTAGTAGGGGATTCCATGGAAGACACCTTTCTTTGATAGCGAACATGCTAGGAAAGGGAGGGCTTCCACCGGGCAGCGAGACACTAGATCTAGGACTGGGAGGCTACCAGACTGGCAAGTCCAGGTGAATCCAGCCTCACCCCAGCTCGGTGTTGGGTTCCGCAAAGTTTGATCCCACATTCATCACATTCAACATATTAAGCCCCAACGGCACAGGGAACCTGCACTCCAACCGATCCATTCAAACGCTATCAGGTGAGTGAGAGATTCATAGTGGTTCTGGACAGTAACACCACTAGTGGGGGTGAGGAAGTTGATTCCTGTCTTCTGAGGTCCGAAGGGTAATCCATAAGGTATTTTCCCTCAGGGTATGCTCAGGCAGCAAGAAAGATGACAGAAAGTGAGTATAAGGACAAATTCCCACCAAGAAGAAGCACCGTATGAAGGAGGCAATCCAGACAGGAGTTAGAGAAGAGTTGCGAGTTAAGGATGGGAAGTGAGGGAGCTCTTGCCATGGCAGTGCCAAGAGAGAACAGAGCAGCATAGCCTCCACTGGGGGAGAGTGGGGCAAGGCCCAGGGCTCCACACGCAGGGTAGTCCAAAGTAGAACCAGAGGAGATGTCCCATTGGGAACATAAGCCTCACCAGCACATCAGCATAAGAGAGGGGCCAACCAGGAAATAAAGGATCAAGGTAGCTTAGTTCAAACCCAATTAAGGTGTAGTAGAGATTAAATGGCCCCTTTATGTGCACTCGAGGAGAGCAGCGAACAAGGCGTCCACCACCCTCACAAATGGGCCAGTCAGACAAAATGAATCCCAGAGAGATAGTGACTAGAGAAGAAGGCGAGGTCTTTGGCCGACCATTTTGCTAAAAGCTAACCCTTGGGCTGAAAGGAAGGGCCATTATGATAGATCCTTGCCGGAGGAGGGATCCTTCAAACTGGAGAACATGGCTGGCATGGGAGACCGCATCCAGTATGGAGGAAGAGATCTCAAATGGAGCTTCCCTTACATGCAAGATTGCCTAAGGAGATGGGAGCGCTACATTGGGGAGAAATCAGTGGTGCCACTCCAAGCCAAAATATGCCTTGCATTGCAGATGGGCACGACAGGGACCATCTATGTGCATGGGCTCAGATGGATAAAGAAGGGTTCAGAGCTAAACAGCCCCCACTGAAGGACGGGACAGGAAAATTGATCTTGTGTTTTGAGAAAAACACCGCAGGAATAAATCTAGCAGTAGGGGATGTCAAGAGTCTGCTCAGAAACCTCATTGAGGAGCAGACCAAGATGGTTTTCACACAAGCACGCATCCCAGTAGTCACGCTGACCATTACCGAGCATGTTGGGCTACATTCAATTCTTTCAGTCACCAGATATGGACGAGCCTGACGGAAATGTTCCGTGACTGCCCAGATGTAATAATAATAATAATGATACAGCCATTTATAGAGCACAAACAGTTACCTCCAATATAGGTGTCCAGGCGCTATAGCAACAGGTGGCACACATGAGTGACGCAGCAAGTGAGGCTCATAGAAAGTTAGTCTATTCTAAAAAGCCATGTTTTGGCTGCTTTCCTGAATGGCGGTTAAGAGACGATCTGGTGCAAAACATTAGGAGGACTGATGGCAGAAAGCATTACATCTGGGGAGACTGCACCTGACTTTTTTAGGCAGATTGAGCAGCCATGGACCAACATATGTCCTCAGGTCACATTCTTTTATAACATCCTCAAAAAGGGGCTGCTCACTGAATTTCAGAGTGGACTGGACAGCGTAGTAAGATTAGACACCAAACCCTAGGGAGAAATACAGGCCCACATTTTACACTACTACAGAAAGAAACAGGGAAAAGGGACATGGAAAAACAGGAGCAATTCAAATAAGACACTACTAATCTGGTCCAACACGAATTGAAAAAGACCACCCTTGTGAGGGCTGTGTTGGCGGCAAGCATTCAAATGGCACCAGCCTTGAATGGAGCTCCATCTCAGAACCCAAGAGGATTTCCACGCAGTCCTAAAATAAGAGGTCAGGATGGCTGGAAGCAGCCAGACCTAAGAGAATGATTTTTATTGCCGCAGAATGGGCAACATGGCCGACCGATGCTGTTTAAAAGCATATCATGAGCAATGATTGCTAAGCCAAGGCCAGTCCCCCCAAAATCCCTATCCACAAATTCAAGCCCAGAAGACACCTTGAATTCAGCCACAGCAAAATCAGTTTGCAGCCACACCAGTTCCAGTTCCAGTTGGTTGACGACCACTTGCCACAGCAGCAGCAGACAGGGAACCCAGCCCCACAGGGACAGGGGCCGCAACCACAGCAGAAAGGATCACTGTCTGGGGAGGCAATACCTTTGCACCAGCAAAAAACTTAAATATGCATTAGATTCAAACCCCAAATGCAGAGCATACACCTCAATACACATTTCAGAATAAAGACTAGTAAGACAACATTTGGATTTTCAAGTTTTTACTTGCGTTGGGGAAACTCAGGGCTAACATAGTTTGTGTTGATAGGGAATTCGCACTAGAGTCCACCATTCAGGTGCACGCAGGAGCCTAGTCGCCACTCTGATGCTGATTACCTGGCCGGGGCAGGGTTGGCTGGACATTCCACGCAAGGAAGGCAGTCTGATGAGGGGGTAGGGCAGCTCCCCCAACCAGTGCTTAAACACCGGCACCCAGGTCCCCTCACCCAAGTCACTAGGACAGGCCCTAGGTTGAAAGGACCCCATCCCTCAACTGCCTCCAGGCTAATGGAGGCCCTGTTTAGTTCCAAAATGATGCTATGTTCCACTATCAGGAGCCATATCACCCACGCACTTGGAATTATGGTGCCCCCCCATAACACTCCTACCATTCACAAACCAATGCATGGAGCTGAGTCAGTACGGAGCTCAAAGCCTGCCTGTCGGGTCATGTCCCTCCAAAACATTGATCATAGTGTATCCCAGGATTAAAAGACTCTGGCCACAGCTGGGGACACTTGGCTTAAAACTCCTAGTTGGTGCATAGTCAAATAGAGAGAGGGTGCCAGAAAGGGAATGGTTTGCACAAATTCATCACAGCTCTGTGTGAGGTGCTCAGAAATAGGCTCACCAATGTAACTGGCCTAGTGACCAAGCTGACAGCACACCAGGCCTTACACACACTGTCTCGGGGGGAATTAAGCCCAATCTTGTATACCACCACAGCTGAAACACACAGGACAGATCTCCTACCCTCCAATTAAGGGCAATGGAAATAAGCAAATCACATGAGAACCCAGGGAAGCACCCAAAAAATCTGCAAAAAAAGAAGCCGAACAGAAGCCTCTGGAAAAAGGGTGTGACCAGGACACCTGGCACCGCTAGGGAGAATCACACTGAACACCACATGTTGGAGCTAGAGGGGCAGATACCTGACCTCAGAGCACAGGGTGAGGATTAATAAACACCCAATTTGGTTCAACCTCCTCTTCTACAGCATCCCTTGCACGCAAAGGGCAAAAGACACCACCTGATTCAATAATATTACCTCTGTTCCCTTTAAGAAAGGTAGGAGGCCAGAAGACAATGCCCATAACAAGCAGCTAAATAGACAAGATAACCCACTTCCTAAAATGTCCCTTCCCTTAGTGGTAGGGACAATGACTCCTGAGTAAAAAAAACAAGGCTACCCATGAATAACCATTCACCACTGAGTTTTTAAATAATTACCATAATTGGGGCCATCTTCTAGTACCCCTCTAAAATTGCACTAATAAAAACAAGAAAGAGAGCAAAACTCCCAAAAAGAATTGCACAGGAAACCTCAAGGATGATTTGGGAGGATACATAAGGCTGTTTGTTTTTCTAAACTAACCTACAAACACCAGCTCTTATACAACAGGTCTGCAAACAAGCCACAAGAGCACCACCTTTATACATATATACCTTTACAGCAGCCCACCACCTCTGCAGAGACTACTTTCAGAACCCCAACCAGATCCAAGTGTGCAAGCCAAAGACCACGGACTGTGTTTTTCATGGAGATTTGCAAATAAACATTTTTTTGCATTCTCACCAAAGCTAAAGAAATCCCCGATCACCATAAGATTACAGATGTCTCCTCCAGAAATCATCCAAAAACCTGCAATGTTTCAAAAGTTAAGTATTAGTGCATCCTTGAGTACCCTCTGTTTAGTATGGGGGTTGCTGCATCCATCTGTAGCCAGAAGCCTGCCTAGTCAAAAGGAGCCTATCCCAATATGTCTACAGCACTTGCACAGCAGGCTTCTCTCACACCACTTACAATTACACTGAACCCAACGCTAGTATTCCACATGCACTACAGAGCTCACTCTTACACAACACCTGGTGTCAACATCTGACCACCGTTGGTACTTAGGCATCAGCCAGTTCATGCTATTTATGTTAACTGATACCTCAAGCAGTATGCACAGACAGGCTTTATTTATCCTAAGAGGTAGCCTCTTAAAGAGCAATATGCCTCCTCCATTAGTAACTATGTAGGATTACGTAGTAAACATAACTCAATAAGAAACCAATACCACAGCACAATACCTTTACTCCGAGCCTAGTGAGAGTCAACAGAGATAGATAGTATGTGCAGGCAGGGAAACATAGGGGAGGACACTGTTTGGGCCCAAGACTTTCCCAAAAAGATAATCTTTGAGGAAGCAGAGCCACCACACTAGTGCAAAAAAAAGTCTGCTCTCACTTCTGTCTGTACAGCAGGGTGCAAAATTCTTGGTGCAGATTCCTCCCTCCATTACGGTCATCAAGTCCAATGCATATATCGGTGTTGCAGTACCAAGAGGCAGATGGCTCACTTGCAAAAGGACATTTATACGGAGGGAAGTGTCCCGAAGCAGGAATACTATGAACTCTGGTTTGCCTGGCTTCCACAGTGGTTTGTGAGACTCTGTATGTCATTGCTGCCAGTTCTCCTTCTTGTACTATTTTTGTGTGGATTCCTGCATTTGGGGGTTTCCTGCTGTAAAAACGCAATCCTTAAAGTGGGTAAAATGCAAATAAATAGAGAAGTAGTAGTAATCGAAACTGAAACATAACAAGACCCCAACAATGTGACTGTCTTGAAGTGAGGGGTAAATGATATAGTTGAAAATTCAACTAGAGAGGGGGAACATTAATACTGATGTCAATCTACGCAACAATACATGAATATTCAAAAATGAGATCAAGTCACTGTTGTTGAAATCTAACGGGATGACCTCGCCATCAACCCCAGCTATTGTTTGCCAGCAATAAAGTTAACAAACATATTAATTACCTTTTCTCTCATTAGCTAGTTCAATGACACTTCCTTGATCCATTAAATTGGGATTTAGTCCCAATCATCGCGCTGGGACAGCCCTGCTAGCCATGTTGGATGGTCATTGAATTCATAACTAATACAGAAAAGAAGGTCTAGAACTTATTTTTCTGTCAGCCTTCTAGCAGCCTCTCCTGATTGGGCATCCCTTGTCAGGTTTAGCCGAGCTTCTTTGATGCAATGCTATGTGCCCTGCAAAGAGACAAAGGTTATTTGGTGGGGGGCGATCTGCAACTGCAGAGAACAGGCCATGAAGGGGGTCAGGTAAACAAACTGGGCTTCAAAGAGAGCAGGACAGTAAGGAATGCCAGCCAGGCCAAACCCTTCTGCCTGAACTCTCAAGCCACATGTGAGCCCCAGGAATGGAATTTGCAGGAGGGGTGGAAGGGAGAGTTAGGGAAAATAATCCACACCAGTAGGGTGGCTTAGCTGGATCTTCCTCCCAAAGAGAAACATTTTCCATCTTACATTTTAAAGTATAGTGCTTTGTGGGACAAGAATATGCCACAATTTGGAGGAAGCTGTCACACTTTTGGGTGGCACCCTGTACCCCAGAACATTAGATAAATATGTGAGAGCTGCATAGTAGCTCAGATTTGCTGTCTGAAACTACAAGGAGAAGAAAGACTGCCTTGCTAGAACCCTGGTCTGCACCTCAAAGTATTACACTTTAAAGGATAGCTGTGGTCCCAGTCCTCCCAAGAAGTTGAGAAAGGGATTGAAGTGTGTCTTCCCCTTTTCAATCCTGCTATTGCAGCTCTGGCCTCTAGTTGTGAAACACAGCATCAAATTCCTGCTCTGCTGCTGTCATCGGGACTCTGAGTTGCCAGCTCATTTCTTTATGCATGTATGCATGTGTTTGTGTATTATTGAGAGTGACAGTACTTCTACTTCTACGCAGCTTTCTTCCGATACAAGAACCCAACTAGAGGAAACCCCTGTACAATATCCAATATTAATGGCTATGGTAGCAATCAGCATTACACTATCAAAACATCTGACACACTAATTAACCAAGCTAACCCGATGAATAAACAAGCAACTTTACCTAATGCAAAGTTGGGTAATCTAAAAATGATCTCAGAAATTTCATTCAAATTAGCCTCACTTCAAAACTTACTCACCACTTTTTCAACTAATTGTAAGTATCAAAAAGGGGATCAACGATGTAATCAATGTGAATTATCTGCTTCCCACAAATTCTGTACACCAAAATATTTGAACAGAAAAAAGTGCAATAGAAACTGCAATTAATGTGGTTACCTTGACTGATAAGTCATTTTCTGGAACTGCTACACAGTCAATCAACCATGAGCCCACCACTAAATCTGTTTCCTCAATAACCTTGATACTTCCTGATGCCATGAGCTAACCAAATCAATATTTTAGTCAGAATACCCGGAAGACAAAATAGTTAAAAACATACATGACTCAAATGCCAGTGGCCCATTCTGGTCCTTGCCACTGGGACCAACAGAGATTATCTTCCAGCCTTATCTCAGCAAAGAGAGGCTGCAGAAACAGAGAAACATCAAGTATCGAATAATTCAGATTCACTAGATTAAGGGCAGGAGCTATCTAGCATGCCCCAAAATGTATGAGCCCTATATGCCAGTGTCAGAAATCATTTCTGAAGGAAAAACATGAACGCATAACAGAAATCACATTAAAAACGAACACCTGGAGAAAAACTAATCACTGTTCTCAGTCCCTGAATAAACTCGTCCAAGATCTCAACAAAGGTCTTGACAACATAGCAAAATCAAAATCACTTTACAGCCCAATAATATCAGTCTGCTATGCCTTTAAGTAATTAAAAGTCAGGTCTCAACCTAAACAAAACAGAGAGTGAACATTCCTACTAACAAAAGCATATACATTCAACTTCAAAAAAGATGATCTAAACGGAGCCTGAACTATCTAAATTATTTCACTCTTTTTTATTGTACGAATAGCTTAGGGACATTCAACAAGACCTCCACCATATACCTTCCGCGTTGACCCTCCAAATTAACATGCACAACTCTAAAGAAATTAAATCCCTTCAACATCACACACTTTCAAGGCTATCAACCAGAAAGCATTAATAATATTCTAACCCACCAACACATGCTAAAAACATTTAATCAATTTCTAGAGTTTATGCTTTTATTAAAACAAGATTAACTAAGTTTAAAATAAATGTATCAAAAAAACTGACAAAAAAAACGTATTCGTACCACCGAGTCAACTGCACACTGAATTAATGAAATCCATTCCAGCCAAACAATTCTGGCCAAATGGAGAATACTTACTCAACTAATTCCAAAATCAAAATACCCAAAAATCCAATGGCGTTCAACAAACAATTTTAATCTTTCTTCCACTTAAATCAAAGTAAAAACTCAAAATCTTTTAAGGGTCCAGACAGTTTTTTCATTGATGAAAATGATAATTTAAAGTTGCACTCAGAAAATACTGTGTGACAAAGGGACAAGTACTCTAAACCATAACAGGGTAGCAAGTGAGCCACCAATCTGATACTGCCAGAATTTGCTCAAATAATCGCTTAATCATAAAATATCAGAAGTATTCCTAACCTGGTAGAATTCAATGAAATTCCAAATAAAGAGAATATTGATCCGCTCAAGGAACATAGAAGATAACTAGGAGTGTGCAAAATGTGCATAGTTCCCTTTTGTAAAATTACTTGAAATGTTGGCAACATTGTGGGAAATAACTATTCAAAATGCATGTCTGTCATTTCACACTATAATTTGCATTTCAACCTAAAACAATTGGGGAAAAAAGAAAGCACTGTAAACAACAACCACTCATGTTCTGTTTCTCCTGTGCCTTCCTTCCTTTTTATAGTGAATGATGCATACACAGCAAATGCTTACTGCAAATTGTGCATAGTTATGAAAAGTAGCATCATTTGAGGAATTTCACTTAAGAAGTGTAACACAAATTTGCAAAATCACCTTAACTATACACACAACATTTTTATTTCACCGAATCCCTAGAGGTGACCTAGTGCACTTCCTGAACACACACAATATATAATCTGCCTTCGGATATCTTGGAGGGCCTCTAGCTACACATTTAGCAATTACCATACCTTTTAAATATCAAGAGGAAAAATTCCCAAAGAATGCCTTAGCAGTGATCTCCTAACATTGGTAAAAAATATAAATGTATTAGAAGGGAGTAAAGTGAAAACATATTTTCCACAACACCTGGGTCCACTTCCAAACTATTACTACTAATTATAAACGTTTACTTCCCCCCAAACCTAACTGAGTTTTGATCCTATTAAAATCTTTGTGCCGAATTAACTAAGGTAAACTTAGACCTGAAGTCTAAGTTTAGACACAAAGTCCATGTTTAAACCTGAAGTCTAAGGGCCCAGTTCACAAAGGTAAACATGGACCTGAAGTCTAAGGGTCCAATTTATAAAGGTAAATGTAGACTCCAGGTCTAAGTTTACCTTTATGAATTGGGCCGTCTGTTTTTATCACACTCCAGATTTACAAACAATGTGCTTTATTTTTGTTTTCCTATTTGTTGAATGTAGACAGTTCATTTTGTTGCATGTTACAAAAAATCACATCCTACTGACTTTCCGTACACACTTCCTCACATAATTCACTTTACTTTTTTGTCTCTGACTGCAAAGTAAGAGGAGTTTGTAAACACCAATCCCTATTTAAAAAAAAGCAACAGTTTGTCAGAAGAGATATCGTGATATCTGTCTTTAAAGCTGCAGCAAATGTGACAAAATGAATGAAAAATGTAAACATATCTTTATCTATTGCTTGGATTTTTACAACCCACCACAAATCAGTTCACTTTTCTAGATCACTGAAGAGGCTTCACACCCAGGACTGAGTAGTTAATTCAATTTTCAAGGCAAATAATGTCAATTCTATTATTGACTTTACATACTTACATGCAACCTACGCAACAAATTCAAACTAATGACAAGCAATAATGTTACTATTCTTATAGGGTCCAGAAAAGGTTAAAGTAATTTAAACATGAGCTCAACCCCTGGTAGCTATGGCACAGAGCAGACAGGCTTTGCTTAAGAAATTATGAAAAACATTTAGAAGTAACAGAACAGTTAAAAAGTCAAAAACACAAGGGCGTGGCTTGGCGGTCTAACATGGAGGACGCGCCGTGGCCGAGCTCCCTGTTGCCCACTCAAAATCCTTCAATTTTCCTGACAAATCTTTACCACTAACAAACTCTGCGCTTGAGGAGACTTCATAGCGCCTTACTTACTCCTTCGTGAGAGGGGCCGGCGAGCGGAGGTTTGAGCGATGTTCATTGGGGACAGCCGGCGCTGTACGTGGAGCCGCGTTCCTGCAGGTAGGAGGGCCTGTGGCGGTGATTTGGGGCCCGGCCTATGTGCATTTGATCTCGGCTGCTGTGGGAGTCTCAAGGGGCTAACTCGAGTCGCGGCAGGCTGGCGGACCACAGACCCTGGTGTCCTCTTGGTCCTAACCGTGCGGTTTGCCTCGTGGAATTAGCCCCCCCCTCTCTCCTTCTGGTTGGCCTTCCTTTGTCAATCTGCGGTGGAGGGATATACGGGGTGTGAGGCTGTGGATCTGCCGCTTGCCGGCTGATTCTGCACTCCTGTGGCCTGGTTGGGCCACGGTGGACGGCTGGGCGGCCTTGCTTGCTGTGTTGCCTGAGACCCCGGATCTTGGCAGTGCTGTGCCCCAGAGTTGCTGCCGCTGTGGGTGGTGAGAGGCCCCACCTATATTCTTGGAGGCAGTTATCGAGGATTCAGGCTCATCCCTGCATGGCACCCCAATAATTAGAGGATACAGGCGGGGGGGCTTTTCCCTGCATAGTCTGCTTGGCGGGCACACCCCTCTCCTGCAGGAGATCGAGGAGAGGTGGGATACCGGGCCCCACCTTACTGTACCATGATTTTGGAGAATATGGGTGGTGCACCAACGATAGAAGTCCAGAGAACTAAAATATTGTGAAAGTCCTTTATTGATTCAATCTTTGAAAGGCCTCAGCCAACGCGTTTCGTTCCTTGCAGAACTTCATCAGGGCTGGAAAAGCACACAATAAAAAAATATACTCAATACACAAACATACAGCACGTATATATACAATAACAACAATCAAAATTGACACAATACATCATAAAATAAAGTACACAGACAAATCTTAAAGCTGTGTCATATATGACCCATCAGTCTACTAATAGAATGACACTCAAAGAAAAAAAGTTTTTGGGAGAAAGAGAAGCGATTTTTTCAATTCAATAGTTACAATATGATATGTACAAAGTAACATTATATCAGCTATGTACATGTACGCCATTAAGGCACAGTTTAAAATCCATTCAGGGGAAGACTGGTAATGGACCAAAACATTAAACCAGAAACATAAGAGAAAAAAGTTAAAAGAGAGGGACATTACTTTTTTCTCTCACGGCAAAGTTACATTCTTGTATACACGCACAATCACATTCCACCAGTATTTCACATGTTCATCATTAGGACACTAGTTACGATTCATTAACCCCTTCGCTGCGGGGGATATTCCCCCGCTGTGCTGGGGGGAGGTGGGCGTGCACAGCGCTCACATGCTCATGACGAGCTGAGCTCGTCATGAGGCACGGCGCTCCTGTGCTCATGACGAGCTCAGCTCGTCACGATCACACCCGTTCCCGTGGAACGCTCAGCACAGCAGGGAAATCATCCCCGCATGTGAGCGTTCCAAGGCTCATGACGAGCTGAGCTCGTCATGAGCACCGGAGCGCTGTGGCTCATGACGAGCTCAGCTCGTCATGAGCATTCAAGGGGTTAAGGGAAAAGCTAGTGATAAAACAATAACAGTGAGTCACAAATCACAATACAAGAAGAAGAGAATAAAAAGAAATAACGAAAAGAGAGGAAAGAAAGAAGGATAGAACAAACGGTACACATAGAGGATAAAATAAAAATTTATAAGATTGGGAAGACTGCTTCTCCTGTTTGATCCAAAAAGAATCTATAAAATTTTCCTGGTATGTGCCAAACGACTAGAGGGAAATAAATTGACATATCAATGCATCATATATCGATAGTTCTTAGCGCAACAACGAGATAATACCGCTATTAGAACATGGCTGTAGCTTATGACATGAAGAAGTATTGCAAAAAGGCTTTGAAACAGCGTCTCACCTTGGTAATCTCTTGAGAGTCCAATGAAGCGATCAATTAGTAAAAATAACAAGCATCCACGATATGGCTAAATCACCTTCTGAACACAATGATATAAAAATATATATATCAGGCTCTGTAATACAAAGCGTCCTCAGCGGTCAACATGTATACTCCCAGTGGAATATCATTATGTCCAAGTACTTGGTGGACGTAGTATGGCCTATCTCATAAACCAGCTAACAGGTGGACCCAGACAGTTACCCCCGAATTAAAAATAGAAAGAGTAACAAAGCTCCTATAATGGTCCCCTATAGAAAAATGGAGCAGCTACCCGAACCCCCATCCTCAACACTGGGTAATAAGTTCAAAAACAGTAGTAAACAGTAAATAATACTATCATAACCCCCCTATTGTTTATTGGGACACCGTGCAGTCTCACCTGTGGTGTATTATAAGGATTCAAGTCGTAAATGCAGCAATTATCGGCGACCAGGTGTCTCCAGAGTCACGGCACTGGTGAACCACAAAGGTAGTTGTGGATCTATACGAAAATATATAAACAGATGCATACTTAAGTTGAAGGCCCACAAATGAAGTATGGGGCCTAAAGATCAGTGACCAAAGAGGCTCAACGTCCCAATGTCCTTCCTTACACATATTAGTTTACCACAAGCATATTAAAAAAACGACCCTCTTTCGTGTAAGGGATAAATCTGTCGACCAAAGTAGCGGCCACTCAGTTAAAAAAGGATATATAGAGGACATGGGTCGGACATATAGGAATTACACATAACAGGGGAGCTGTTATTCTAAAAATGCAAAAATGATTGCCAAAGACACATTGCCAGATATACCTTTGATAAGTAAATAAATGGAAAGAAGGGCATCTATGACCCCGGACAGCATAGGTGTAATCTTCAGTCCGTCTAAATCCGTCCTCCCTGCATAAAAAAGAGTAAGAAAAGAATTTGCACATATATCTTCAATCCTCAAAGTTCAAGTCATGAGCCTAGCATTCCCCTGCGGGCAGGGCCATTTGGTCACCCTGCCTGCAGGGCCATCTGGTCGCGCAGCCTGGCGGCCAGATGGCCCGGGGCGACCCAGTGCCCAGATGGCCTGGGAGGGTGCCGTACCCAGTCGCCCTTGCAGTCCGGAGGTTCCTTCCTCCAGGTGGCTGCTGCTCACCTCCCTGCCCGACTTGCCCGGGAGAGCACCCACGCACAGAGAGACAAAAGTTTGGCTCAGAGGATGACTTTCAATAGATCGCAGCGAGGTAGCTGCTCTGCTACTTAGGAAACCCTGACCCAGAATCAGGTCGTCTACGAATGATTTAGCACCGGGTCGCGTTTTAGGAGGGGCCGGCTCGTGTCTAGAGTCGCCGCCGCCCTGGAGGGAGGCGCCTCGTCCAGCCACAGCACACGCCCAGCCCCACTTCGCGCCCCAGCCCGACCGACCCTGCCCTTATCCCGAAGTTACGGATCTGACTTGCCGACTTCCCTTACCTACATTGTTCCAACATGCCAACATGCCAGAGGCTGTTCACCTTGGAGACCTGCTGCGGATCTGGGTACGGCCGGGCGCGAGGTTTACACCATCTCCCCCGGATTTTCAAGGACCAGCTAGAGCTCACTGGACGCCGCCGGAACCACGACCCTTTCCAAGGCTCGGGCCCCTCTCTCGGGGCGAACCCATTCCAGGGCGCCCTGTCCTTCACAAAGAAAAGAGAACTCTCCCCGGGGCTCCCGCCGGCTTCTCCGGGATCGTTTGCATTACCACACTGGACACCACGAGGGCGCCCGCCTCCGCCACTCCGGGTTCGGGGATCTGAACCCGACTCCCTTTCGATCGGCCGAGGGCAACGGAGGCCATCGCCCGTCCCTTCCGAATGGCGCTCGCCCATCTCTTAGGCCCGACTGACCCATGTTCAACTGCTGTTCACATAGAACCCTTCTCCACTTCGGCCTTCAAAGTTCTCTTTTGAGTATTTGCTACTACCACCAAGATCTGCACCTGCGGCGGCTCCACCAGGGCCCTCGCGCCGGGCTTCCATGCTCACCGCAGCGGCCCTCCTACTCGTTGTGGCTTAGCCCCCGCGGCTCCCAGCGTCGGCGACGTTTGATCGTCTTCTTGGCGCTCCGCCAGGGCCGTTGCTGACCCTGGCGGGGCCGATCCGAGGACCTCATTAAACCATCTAATCGGTAGTAGCAACGGGCGGTGTGTACAAAGGGCAGGGACTTAATCAACGCGAGCTTATGACCCGCACTTACTGGGAATTCCTCGTTCATGGGAAATAATTGCAATCCCCAATCCCTATCACAAACGGGGTTCGGCGGGTCACCCGTACCTGTCGGCGAAGGGTAGACACACGCTGATCCGTTCAGTGTAGCGCGCGTGCAGCCCCGGACATCTAAGGGCATCACAGACCTGTTATTGCTCGATCTCGTGTGGCTGAACGCCACTTGTCCCTCTAAGAAGTTGGACGCCGACCGCTGGGGGTTGTGTAACTAGTTAGCATAGAGGAGTCTCGTTCGTTATCGGAATTAACCAGACAAATCGCTCCACCAACTAAGACTGCCATGCACCACCAACCACAGAATCGAGAAAGAGCTATCAATCTGTCAATCCTTTCCGTGTCCGGGCCGGGTGAGGTTTCCCGTGTTGAGTCAAATTAAGCCGCAGGCTCCACTCCTGGTGGTGCCCTTCCGTCAATTCCTTAAAGACATTGGTTTCCTGGAAACCGCTCGGTGGGTCATGGGAATAACGCCGCCGGATCGCTAGTCGGCATCATTTATGGTCAGAACTACGACGGTATCTGATCGTCTTCGAACCTCCGACTTTCGTTCTTGATTAATGAAAACATTCTTGGCAAATGCTTTCGCTTTGGTTCGTCTTGCGCCGGTCCAAGAATTTCTCCTCTTGCGGCACAATACGAATGCCCCCGGCCGTCCCTCTTACCCATGGCCCCAGGTCCGAAAACCAATAAAATAGAACCGGAGTCCTATTCCATCATTCCTAGATGAAGTATTCAGGCGACCGGCCTGCTTTGAACACTCTAATTTTTTCAAAGTAAACGCTTCGGAACCCCAGGACACTCAGTCAAGAGCATCAAGGGGGCGCCGAGAGGCAGGGGCTGGGACAGGTGGTAGCCTGCCTCGGGACGGACCGCCAGCTCGATCCCAAGATCCAACTACGAGCTTTTTAACTGCAGCAACTTTAATATACGTTATTGGAGCTGGAATTACCGCGGCTGCTGGCACTAGACTTGCCCTCCGATGGATCCTTGTTAAAGGATTTAAAGTGCACTCATTCCAATTACAGGGCCTCCAAAGAGTCCTGTATTGTTATTTTTCGACACTACCTCCCCGAGTTGGGAGTGGGTAATTTGCGCGCCTGCTGCCTTCCTTGGATGTGGTAGCCATTTCTCAGGCTCCCTCTCCGGAATCAAACCCTGATTCCCCGTTACCCGTGGTCACCATGGTATGCACAGAAAGTACCATCGAAACTTGATAGGGCAGACATCCGAATGTATCGTTGCCCTCACGGGGACATGTGATCCGCCCGAGGTTATCTAGAGTCACCAAAGCGGCCGGGAGAACCCAGATTGGTCTTGTTCTGATAAATGCACGCATCCCGGGAGGTCAGCGCTTGTCGGCATGTATTAGCTCTAGAATTACCACAGTTATCCAAGTAACAGATGGAGCGATCAAAGGAACCATAACTGATTTAATGAGCCATTCGCAGTTTCACTGTACCGGCCGTGTGTACTTACACGTGCATGGCTTAATTTTTGAGACAAGCATATGCTACTGGCAGGATCAAGCAGGTAGGTGCACCTGATGATGGGGTGGGAGCCACGTGCCCATCTCCCCGACCCACAACCTTCGTGCAAACCTCCGTCTCTCGGGGGGCCTGCCAAGGGAAAGGAGCCCACCCGCCTGGGCGGGAGAGGCTCGCTGGAGGGGTGCTGAGCGGTGTGGTTGCATGGGCACCGGTGGGCCCAGCCGTCTCCCCCGGGAGGGAGAGGCGGGCCGAGGCGCAGCCTGAGCGAGACGCAGGGGTGCCGGGGCCTGGAGGCGGCGGAACCCCTTGGAACGATTGTTCCGAGCTGCTATGGAAACGTGCTGGGCGGAGAGGGGTGACGGCGCGGTGCACAGGGCCCACAGACCTGCCGGCCAGGCAGCAACAGAGGGCCGAGCACCACCACACCCCATCCACCCGGGTCAGATCGCTGGGGGGCACGATCTGCTGGGGCCGCTCGGCCTTCGCTCTGCTGGGTAGGGTGAACGACCCACTGCCATGCGGCAGGCCCTCCCTCGAGTCAGACGTGGAGATTGCTTGAAATCTTTCCAAGACTTACAGACAGAATTTAATATGCCCCATACACAATTCAACAAGTACTTACATCTGAGAAATGCCCTCTCCCCATATTTGGCGCAGCTAAATATCATACCTGAATTTAACCCCATTGAGGCCGAAGTCTTTATGGACGATCACAAAATCACAACGATCTACCGTACACGCATAAATAATACCCCTATCAGGGAGGAAGATTGGGTGGAGGCGCTCAAATCCCCGCGTGGCGCAGTTATAGCTGCCCGCCTGCGGCTGATCCAACTGAAGTACCTGCATCAGGTGCATTTCACCAGATATAAGCTGTGGCGGACGGGGCTGATTGCGTCCCCTAGATGCTTGTGATGTGGGGCGACTGAGGGCAACTTATTCCATACAATATGGCAGTGTACATCCTTGTTGCGGTTTTGGCGAGGGGTTGCTGCGTGCTTTTTGGAGGTCCTAGGTTGGGGCATTCATCCCACACCTCGACTATTCATGCTCCATATAACTGAGCGAAAACGTGGGAATAGATATAAGCACCACTTACTGTTTCTCGGCCTCAAGCTGGCTAAACGTGAAGTAGCTAGGGTGTGGAAGTGTGAGTCTACGCCGTTGGTTTCGACCTGGAAGAAAGGAATCGACTTTTGAATGGGTCTAGAAATCCTGGTTTTTGCAGCAAGAGGGTGCCCCCAGAAACACTATTGGATATGAAAGCGTGGGCGAATAATAGGGGACTAGACTTAGATACTCCTCCTTCGGTCTCTGCTATCGAAGAACTGTCGGGTTCATGGTATTTTGCTACGCTATGGATGTTAACATGATATATGTATGCATCGACCTACATGTCTTGGATCATTGGAGGCCTCCAGCAATATTGTTATGGCACTATTGTTTGTTGTTAAAATTGTATTTCTTCCTTTTTCTGTAATGTGTTTTTTACACCAACGCAGATATTTTATTATGGAAAATGTTGAAATCAATGCTGTCTGTCATTATCTTTTGCTGGCACTCAATATGACGTAGGATCTGATTGAGAAGACATAACTAAATGTGACATTGTCATTGTCCCACTATATTTCCTATATATATGTGTATAGTTCATACTGCCTTATCCCTTCCTTGATTTTCCATTTCTAAGGGCCTGTCCATGGTCTCCAGGTTTAAACTTTCTTAGCATAGTATGATTTAAAAAGTATGCGTCTACAAAACTACTGCTTACACAATATTTATCTCAGGTCATGTTGAATATCTCTTCACTGATGCATCATAGGCAATTGAAAGTCAGTTTTCTAAATATTTACTTTTATTGACAAGTTTTGGAATGTGATTTAGAAGGGCTGGCAGTTTATAGGCTCCATTTTTCATCCTTATCAGCACCATCGCTCCCAAAATCAGAAAACTGACTTGCTATTGCTTACAGTATTCATTAATTCATGAAATATCCCTGTATTACAAACTTCTAGGTGTAGTAAGTAATATTTTAAACAAATAATTTTTTTAAATTGCAAAGTGCACGTATTTTTGTGGACTGTGTAGTACAAAAAGTCATGTCACTGTGTTGTATGTTCCTGTTTTTATTGACAGAGCTTAAGCCTTGTTGCTTAGTTTAAGAATTATACACCCAAACGAATTCTGCTGCATTAAAAGTAGGAATGCTGTATAGACCTCTCTTCTAAGAGTTCTTACAGACTGGAATTAGCAAAGGAAAGCAGACACGTGTCCATTAGCAAGATCAGATCTCCTCTCCCAGCCATTATGTGTATTTGCTGCACCTGATGTCATTTTCCTGGCTGGGTTTTGGTATCTCCAACCTAAAGAACCTCCCTTGAACAATAATTGCAGATCCCAGATAAGCAGCAGCATCACAGAGGTGTTTGGGGCTCGCCAGGATGGCTTTATCGATGTTTAGCTCCCATCAATGTCTGCTCCATTTACCCATTCTGTTTTAGCCACACCTTTACCTCATGACCCTGTACATTGAAACTAAATCTTACACATGCACCTGATCCTCTATCTCTCTATGCTGCCTTATCTAAGCATCCTAATCTAGTTTTTCGTTTTACACAGGTAAACAGCATGCTAAATAATAGGGCGACAGTTAGTGGTAACCTGGCAGCACCGTTTGAGTGTTTGGGGTGTTGTAATTGTATTTTCCAGGTATTATAATCATATTTGAATGTTCCTTTAGATTGTCTGTGGAGATGTATAAATAGCATTTGTCCTGCTGTAGACAGTTTTTTCTCACATCCTATTTTTCACTGCACTCTGCCCTCACCACCTCCGCTTCATCCCTTGAAAACACCACAGCTATTCTTCAAAGTCCAGAGAGCTGTGGTCACCACCAATGACCTTGAGGCCTTGGTTTGAGAAGGGAACCCAATGATGAAGCTTATCACATTCGGGTGATTGAGGGTTCTTGTCCTAAAAGAGGTCCTTCCCTGCTTTTTGTTTGAGACACTCAAACTGTAACAGTCCTTTTCTTTGCTTTTCTTCCATTCTCTTGAGGTGCAACTGTTGTGAGTTATACATTAGACAGGGAGTAGTACGCTCTCCATCTCAGGGCCTCATAAGTTTTGCCCAAGGGCAGTGTTGCTGGCCTTCCTGCTGCACTGCCCTACTGCAAAAGAAAAGGACAGGAAAGTGATTTATCTATCAAATATGCGGCATTCCTGTATTGTTCTCCTGTGCCAGTGCACAATGGCTGCTGTCCACCAACTTAGGCACCTTTGTACCAATGTGAGAGGGTGGCTGTGTTGAAGGGATGATTATTTTTGCGCAGGGGGGGAAACCCTCCTGCACAAAAACAATCACAGGAGTCTTTTTCCTCTTTCTATGAAAGCTGCAGCATGAAGCACACAAAGAAAAAGGAAAAACGAGGAGAAATAAAGATGTTGAGGCGTAAGTTTTTGGCACTGCCTCAGATTTATGATTTCTCTTAAATCTGAGGCAGATTCAAAAAGCCATGGATGTTGCTGGGAAAGCCCCCAGTAACACCCATTGCATGCCCCTTTACCGCAGAAAACTGTGTTAAAGGGAACGATATTTACAAGGCAGCATTAAGCCAAAACAAATGGCTTAGTGCTGCCTCGTAAATATAGAGCAAAAAGTGACGATCCGGCAGAGCAAGAGGCTCATAATGTGTTTGTGATATAGGGTACAGTCAGTGGACTGTGGAACTTGTTTCTGACCCACTTCCCCTTTCCCACCCTCCCCTTTTACCACCATAGATGCACTCTTTACACACCAGGACACCACTTGATCTATACATCAAGGCCTAGAGCACAGTTTTGGCCTTTGATGACACCATGGTCCAATCCATCCTAAAGACCATAGCATTTTAGATTCGACATCCGCTGCAACTTCCACCCAGGCAGAGGAGTGGACAAAACTGTCCAACCTCAAGAGACAACAACTACGCACTGCCATGCTTGCAATAATTCTCACAAAATATTTACGAGGTAACATAGCTCCATAGGGCCTCATAGTTTCCAATTCTCCTATATTATTCCTGGATAACAAGAATTTTAGAAACAACTAGTCACTGATCTCTTGGAGGTGCACACGGGACTGGCTCATACTCCTGATCAATACAGCCAAAGAGGTGACAGACCAACTCTTGATAGAGATTTATCAATTAAAATGTGAGATTAAATGCACTGTACAGATAACCTCCTTTAAGAAGAAGCTAAAGTAGATCAATAAGACCATCGGGGAAACAAGAGAAGGCATCCTAAAATATAACATCAACAAACTCAGGGAGAACATGGAAAGGTTCACACATGAGAAAGTGCACTCTTACCATGCTGACGAATACGTATCACTCCCCTCTCAGGAGAACAACAGAAGGGGAAAGACCGGTTGGAGACAGGAGACAGATGAATGGACTTTGATTTCAGAAGAATGGAGAAACATGGATGATTTGGCCTCAAGTGGCTCCAACAGCTCCTTTCAGACACGAAGGAGGCAACCCAGAGGGAGAGGTCTATATACTGGACCACCACAACCCCCATCAGCATACTGGTGGCCTCCACAACCTTAGGGCTATCGAATTCAACCATTTCAACCTCCCATTTTTGGAGGGCCCAACTACCCTCCTTTTTTATAATGGGCCGAGGCTCAAAGGTACAGAGAAGAAGAGGAAACAGAGGGAGTCAACCAGATGCCCAGAGAATCTAGCGGGACCCGGCATTCGAACAACGCCTGACGCGCAGCACGACGAGGGATCCGTCCGAATCAACCAGCACCGCTCCAACTTAGTCGTCAGTTTGTACAATCAAGCTTCTGATCCCCCTAGAGCAGTGGTTCCCAAACTTTTGACTCCTGAGGACCCCCATTGAGTCACCAATGAAAGCCGGGGACCCCAAAGCAATTTGTAGGATTTAAATTTCAAACATTAAAACAGTCATTCGGAAAACAATTAACACATGTGCAAACAAAACAAATACTCAAATTACTAATGATTTTAGGGGCATATTTATAAGCCCCTATCACCATGGGAACATCACTTTTTGAGGCGTTCCCGTCGCGATAGGGGCTTTGCCTTATTTACAAGGCAACGTTAAGCCACTTAACGTGGCTTAATGGTTCCTTGTAAATAAGACTCCTTTTCACACAATGCTTAGCGTGAAAGGGTTGGGCAGTGGGTGTTGTGGTGGGCGTTTACTATGCAACACCCATTGATTTTGACGCTGCCCCCTATTTACAAGAGCAGCGTAAATGGGAAGCAGCGCCAAAATGAAGACCAGGGAAAACCTGGTCTTAACTTGGCGAAACAAAGAGAAATGCTTCATTTCTCCTTGTTTTTGAAAAACGTCTTGGATTGTTTATGTTCAGGAAGGCGACCCTTCCTGCACATCAACAATCTTTAAAAAAAATGACATTTTGTAACTTCCATGTGTGATGTATTAAGCAGCACACATAGAAGTGGCAAAATGACATTTCAAGATTGTTTATGAGCAGGAAGGGGGACCTTCCTGTACATAAACAATCTTCTCCTGTTAAGTGTAGCGCCAGCGCAGGAGAAACGCAGGGCTGTACCATATTCTTGTAAATATGGTGCAGCCCTGCGTTTCTGAAATAGTGGAGTGTGTTGTTAAGCCAAAGAGGCTGGTCTGAAGAAGCACAAACTCAAGGAGTGCTGGTCTGGAGAAGCACAAACTCAGGATTCAGAACATAACACAGTGGTTAGCATTGACTTTAACTATAAAAATGTATTTCCACCCAAATAAACCTTTTTAGAAGCATCAGGATACTGAAAGACTGAGAAAAAACATAAGTCACTAACTTGTACCTTGCAGTTTGCAAGCAGCTGTTTGATGACAGTTTTTTGGTCACTGTGCTAAATTACGATTGTCGCTTATGAACTCCACTGTAACAAAAGAATCTCTCTGACAGAAGCAGTAACCCACTGACCAATGCATATCAAACACTGTTTTTTAAAATGCATGGTACACGTTCTTTGCAGTAGGCATATTAACCCCCTGTGCTACATTAGTTCAGTCACAGCTGCCACTGGACAAAACTCTCATGTCTCTCCAGCAGGGAAATTAATCACTGTCCTTATCTTGACACTTTTATTGTTCTTTGAAAACTGCTAATTAAACAAGATAATTTGCAGTGCTTTTAAAACTGCTGTCTGCGGACCCCCTGGGAATGTGTCAGGGACCCCTGGGGGTCCGCGGACCACAGTTTGGGAAACACTGCCCTAGAGTAAGAAGTGATTGATAAGTGTCTGGGCTGCGTTCCTAGCCCTCTGTGTGATGATTCCAGTACACATATCAAATTGTACAAATTTTTCAGGAAGATTCACCTATCCTCTTTCTTAGACAGGGAAAGGACGCAGGTTGGGTCACTAAAGGTGAATCTGAATTTCTGGTACAGAATCACTTAAGATATCCTATTTCCACATCTTACTGAAAATTCACAAACCCACCAGACCTCCACCAGGAAGACCTATTGTCTCTGGAATAGGATCCTTACTCGAACCACTCTCTCAATTTGTAGATTGTTTTCTACCTCCGATAGTAGCCAAGATGCCTTCCTATCGTCAAGACACTAAACATATACTGAATATGCTTGCAGACACCATCTTCAACCCTGAGGCACACCTTTTGACCTACATTGATGTGGAATCACTATGTACCAACATTCCACAGGATGAGTCTTTACAGACAGTGAAGGAACACTTGAATCACAGGACACAAGACCATTTGACCTCCACCTCATTCATGAAGGACTGTGACACCATCGCCATTAATGAAAACTTCTTCCAGCTTCAAGACCACCTGTACTGGCAAGTTACGAGCACTTGGAAGGGCAGTACCTTTGTCCAGAGCATGGGGAACCTATACATGCACAATTTTTAGTCCCAAAACATCTACCAAACAGGCAAATCACTCTCTGTCAACAGCAAAGTATAGAGGGGGTATATTGACGACATACTGGTAGTGTGGAAAGGCACGGATGAATCTCACAAACCCTCTCTGCCTGGCTCAACTCAAGAAACCCCTTCCTGAAATTCACTTGCGAAACAAGCAGGACATCCCTTACCTTTCTTGACCTCTGTTTGTACCCCAAGGATGGAAGTTTTAGAAATGGGGTTCTCTAGTTGGCAGAGTTAGGTACCTTTGTCCAAATAAGGACCCTTGCTTGTAGTCAGGGTAAGGGGCTACAATCCTAAATAACCCCTGCTCACCCCCTTGGTAGCTTGGCATGAGCAGGCAGGCTTATCTCGGAGGCAGTGTGTAAAGCATTGGTGAGCACATACAGAAATACGGTGAAAACACTACAAATGGACACTACACCAGTTTAGAAAAAATTGTAATCTTTACTAGACTTAACACAAGACCAAACAACAAAAATCCACAATACTGTAATCAAAAATAAGACTTTAAGATGGTAGAAATAGCTTAGTTCAATAGAGATGGTAAATGCGACACTTTACTCTCAAAGTACCTTGGATGTGTCACGCAATACAAACAAAAGGGTCGCAGGGAAGGTGATGCGTCAGTTCCTTGCTTTGGGGGAGGTGATGCGTGGGTTCCTTACTGCAGTACAGGGGAGGTGATGCATCGGTTCCTTACCAGAGAGGAGGTGATGTGTCTGATTCTTACTGTGCTCCGGTTACAATGCAACAAGATGGCGCTGCGATGCGATGATCTGGTGTGCTGCGTCAAAATGGCATCTTTAATGCGATGCGACAACGTTGGAGGTGATGCATGCATGCCCAACGGCCATGCGGTGAATTCGGTATTTTCTAAGCCACGACAAGCCCTGCGACATGCTTCTCCGGTGATGAGATTGCGACCTCTGCGGCGGCGACACACTTCTCATGTGATGCGGCACGCTTCGTCGGTGAGGCAACGGCGAACAACTGCGGGGGCGACTCGCTGCTTCGGCGATGCGACAGCAACTGCTGCGGCGGCGACATGCTTCTTCATTGTTGCATTGTGCTTCCAGCTCCCAGTTACATGCAGTCATCTCAGAGGGCCCGAACAACGGGAGGCACCTCTCTGCAGGTAGAATTCCCAGCAAGGGAATTCACGGGAGCTGGCAGTGAATTCTTGTATCCCTGAGGCTTCAGGCAGGAGGCAAGCACACTTCAAGCCCTTGGAGATTCTTCTTCAAGAAGATGAAAAGTTCACAAAAGTCCTCTTCTCCGTTGCTTGGCAAATAAAGTAACCACTGCAGGCCAATCCCAGAAATATACCAGCACAGGGGCAGACTCCTCCTTCAGCTTTCTTGGTTCTTCTCCTTGTCAAAGGTTTGTCTTTGTTCCCAGAAGTGATCTAAAGTTCTGGGGTCTGGGACCCAATATTTATACCAGTAAATCCTTTGTCCTCTGAAGGCCAAGGGTGCCTGTGCCCAGCCAAAACCAGTTCTGTGCAGCTTCCTGGCAGAAGGTGGAGACAGCATTGTTGAAAGCAGACCTGGCCCATGTAGCTGAAAGGAAATCTCCCCCCTACTCTCTATTCTATGAGGGCTCAGGTCAGTGAAAGGAAATCTCCACCCCCCACTCTCTATTCAATGCAGGTCCTATTCAACCCAGCACTGGCCCATCAGACTGATGGAGCGAAAGCCCTCTCCAGCCCCCTGTCACTCACATACCAGACATGGAATACACAAACATGGCAGAGGCATGCTAGATGGTTACGCAAGAAAATATAAGCTAAGATGTCCCTGCAACTTGATCTATGTGGGGATGACTACACGCAAGATCAGACTAAGAATAGTGCAACATCGCAGCTCGATAAGATGTAGGAAGTCCAACAACAAGCTTACAAGACATTTCCTTTATGAAGGATATATGGAAGATGACATCAAGTGGCTAGTTATTGACAAACCTTGCTTCCCCTTGACGATGGGAACCCATGAATCCGATGTATTCTCTAGAGAACAAAAATGGATCTTTAGGCCCCATGTCACAGGCAGGGGTTAAACAATGAGATCTCCTGGCTGAGCTGTGGCACTAGAAGTACATCATACACCGTCCGTCTGGTGTACTTATTCATGTCCACACAGGCGGTATACCTTGCCACTCTAGCAGGTGGGAACTCTACACCAGTCTTATTTGTATGTATGCATATATCTGGCTCTTTCCATAGAACTCAAACTGTTTCAATGTATCCACCACAATAGCATGGCACCACACTGCCATGTTGCATTGTGACTGCACCTGTATTCCCTGGTCACAATGACTGTGACACTTAACTGAGAGGCACACTTCTTAATACAGATCCCTGTCTCATTTGCCCCCTTTTGAGGGATATACAATACTTCAATTTCATTAGACTGCCCGATCACATAATACTCCCCTGCAAGCTCAATACTTCTCATCTTGAACCTGCCTACATTTTCAACTATCTTGGCATCCTTTATAACTGCAGTATATAATACACTACATCTCCCAAGACATTAACACATAGCTGTTTCCATAGGATCCACGCCTGGAGGGCGCTATTTTAGAGAAATCAAATACACAACCTATCTATGGTCTGCTAACTTTTCACAAAAAATGTTTTACACCTATACTCTGTATGAAATATATGCGGATAGGAACACTGATAAACTTCTTTCACGAAAGAGACCGCATATGCACTACATTTCTCATGATAACGATCACCACCGACGTCTTGACCTTGAGTCACAACTTACATGAGCTTAGCCTATTTCATGCCCTCCCCGCACTAGCGTTTTCCTCTCACCGAGACACCCCTACTAGGAGCTATGCAAACTTTTAAAGGTAAGCTATATGCTACAGCTCACAACCGGATTGGCTCCTACCCGCTGAACAAGCAACACATCACCCTCCTGACTTCCTCACATTTCCTGCCTTTCCTCCAGAGTACAAGCACTTTGGGAGAACAATTGGCCCCCTTACAGATTCTCTTTGCAAGCCCTTCACCTTCCGAGGTTTTCATTGGAGAGAATGGTGTTAGAACTCACTTCCTTTCTCCAGCCCTTTTTAAGTCAATGTCATGAATTAAAATACCGCGCTGCCCTGATAATATTGCCCACTTAACTCTTTGCATATATACTAAGCTTCCAAGTATATTGTGCAGCTTGACTATGTATTAACATTTGGATTTTGGATACTATTAATCCACTGTTACACAAGACATGGTTGTGATGAGTGGATCTTTTCTTTGTTTTGCTTTTCTTGTCCTTAGCTGTGCGTAAGAGGGGTGTCACCCAAATGCCTGGAGAGAGGTTATATCACATGGTAAACTGACATCAGAGTTTTTTCAAGCCCTTGACTGCACCAGTTATAGCTTTTTTTTGTCTGACATGAAGACCTCTTTTGTAGATTGAGCATTTTTTTAAATTTAATTTAAAAAACATTTGTAAAGCGCGGCGTTCACCCTACGGTTTCTTGGCGCTATAGTAGTAGGTCCAGCAACTGAGGGCGGAGTGAACCTGGTGAAGGTAGGAGGGACAGTTACAGAGAAAAGGCCTGTTTGAACAGAAACGTTTTTAGATCTTTGCGGAAGGAGGAGTATTGTGTGGCAAGTCGTAGATGGTCGGGGAGGGAGTTCCAAAAGGTGGGGGCCAAAGTTGAAAAGTTGGCTCCCCCCCCACTTTTTACGTTTAAAGCGCGGGATTTGCAGGAGGGATTTAGAGGAGGAACGAAGCTCTCTGACCGGGACATATTCATTAATCACCGAGGATATGAAGGCTGGGGCAGTGCCCTGGCGGGCCTGAAAGACCATACAGCCGGTTTTAAAGAGGGAGCGTTCCTTGACAGGGAGCCAATGGAGCTCCTTAAGGAGGGGTGTGGAGTGATGAAAACGTGGGAGACCATACACCAACCGAGCCGCTTGGTTCTGGACCATCTGAAGCTTGCGCAGGCTATATGCTGGAATGCCGTTGTAAAGGGCGTTGTCATAGTCCAGCCGCGAGATCACCAGCGCGGACATGATCAGCTTAAGTGCCAGGGGGGAAAAAAAACGGGAGACAGCGCGAATAGTTCGGAGAGTGAGGAAACAGGAAGAAACCACAGAGCTGATTTGTGAGTGTAAGGTGAGTTGGTTATTTATTTTAACACCCAGGGTTTTGACTGTGGAGGAAGGAGTGGGGGAAGGACCAAAGCAAGAGGGCCAGAAGAGAGAGTTCCAGGGACTGGAAGAACCACCTGTGAGAACCAACTCGGTTTTGTCCGGGTTCAGCTTGAGGTGGTTGTGGTTCATCCAGTCCCTGATGAAAATCATAGTGGACTGGAAATTTGAGATAGAGAGAGGAGAAGAGGAAAGATCAAAGATGAGCTGAAGGTCATCCGCGTAATTATAGACGGTGACCTCCAGCTGCTGAAGTGCCAGGATTAGAGGAAAGATGTAAAGATTGAATAAAAAGGGAGAAAGAGAGGAACCCTGGGGGACACCGCAGGTGACTTGAAGTGGGGTGGTCGTGAAGTCCCCCAACCGAACCGCCTGGGTGCGGTCCCTCAGGAAGGAGGATAGCCAGATCAGGGCTGAGCCCTCAATTCCCGCCGCCCTGACACGTGAAAGTAAGATAGTATGGTCCACCGTGTCAAAGGCGGCGGAGAGGTCGAGGAGCACCAGGGCCTGATGTTTGTTACAATCCATGCCCTTCCTGAGGTTGTCCAAGACTGACACCACTACAGCTTCGGTAGAATGCCTAGGGCGGAAGCCGGCCTGACGAGATGCCAGACCCCCATTTGCTTCTACGTGGGTGCTGAGTACCGAGGTGACATGGCGCTCAAGCACCTTGCCCAAAAATGGCAACAGGGAAATGGGGCGGTAATTAGCTGAGATTGATGGGTCAGCGCCGGACTTCTTTAAAATGGGCACTATTGTAGCTGATTTAAGAGCGGGGATCACCACTCCCTGAGTAAGGGAGCTATTAAGGAAAGTAATGGGGGGCTGGGAACAAGTGGAGTAAATCTGTTGTAGGATTCGTGCCGGACAGATGTCTGCCGGAGAACCAGATTTGACTTTGGGAAGTATCTTTAAGAATGCTTCCTCAGTAAGGAGGGGAATTGAAGTAAGGTGGCACTGAACAGGGGGAGGGGAAGGGTCAACAAAAGTAGAGGAAGGGAGGGGAATGTTAGCCTTAATGGTTGCAATCTTATCCAAAAAGTAGGAGTTTAATTGGTCACACAGGGGCTGGGTTGGAGGGATTTGAGGTGAGGCTCTATCAGAATAGGCTAGGTCATTAACTATACCGAAAATCTCCCTAGATTTGTTTTCCACTGTCATTATTTTTGTGGAGAAGTAGGAGATTTTAGCAACTAAAATGGCTTTCTTATACTCAATAAGTAGTGTTGAGTAATGGGTTTTTAGTAAAGGGCAGTAGTTTCTTCTCCACTGTCTTTCTGCTTGCCGTAAAGTCAATTTTAGTTCTTTTAAGTTACTGTTGAACCATTTATTGGAGTCCTTGGGTCGTCGGGTGGAAATACGATGGAGTGTGTCAACCGAGTCGCAGCCTCCAGCCAGCCAGGTATTGATAGCGATGGCTTGGGAATTGGATGAAAGACCAATGAGGGTCGGGGAGGAATTCTGAAGCAGGAGGGTCAGGGAGGGGAAATCAACTCGGTTCCAATTCCGCGCCCAGGTGTTTCTGGCATGTGGGACCTTGGAAATAGGTTTGAGAAGAATGGAGAAGGAGATGAGGGCATGGTCAGACCAGGAACAGGGAGATACAGACACCGGGGAGACAGGAAGGTTGAGAGACCAAACCTGGTCAAGTATATGACCACGAGAATGTGTAGGGACAGATATATGAGGGACGAAGTTCAGGGAAAGAAGGGATTCGGTGAATTCTTTAGATGCGGTGCACTCGGAAGGATCTGAGGGCCAGTAGTTTAAGTCGCCTAGCGCCAAGACCGAGACATAATTGACCGCTAAAGTGGCCAATAGGTCTTGAAATGCTGGCAAAAACAGAGACGAAGGCTGGGGTGGATGGTACATCAAGAGGCACGTAATTGGAGGGGAAAAGGACAGGGAGCGGGCGACAAGGAATTCAGTTGGGGCAATAGGGGGAGAGGGAAGAAGTTGAAAATTAAAATCGGACCGGGCAATTAAGGCCACACCACCGCCCATCCTGCCCGCGGGACGATCGGCGCGCAGTACAGCATAGGAAGGGGGGAGGGCGGCCAAGAGTGCGGGTAGGGAGGAATCACAAAACCAGGTTTCAGTCAGGAGCAGTAAGTCAGGCTTTTCGGAATCAAGCAGGACAAACAGCTCGTGGTGGTGTTTGACCGCTGATCTGGTGTTCAGCAAAAGAACAGATAATGAGGGGGTAGGAAGACGGGGGTCAAGCAGGGAAGAGCACAGCGGTGAAGAGGCCGGCAAAGGCAGCGTCGGTGTTGGCAAAGATGGAGGGGCAAGCCCTAGTGAAACAATATGGCTGCGAACAGAGTCTGAAAGTGGCCAGTGGCCCTGGAGGGTAGTGAGCTCCTCAGCGGAGTACGATGTAAATTTGGCATGGGGACATGCCCCTAGCCCCGTCCGGCCGCGGACGGGCGCAGATGGGCTTGCCTTAGGCGTGCCTTCGGCGCACAAACGGCGTGCCCGCTGCGCACGTCCGCTGCGCGTTCTGGAGTTGCACATTGAAATAGAGGTCCTTAGGGGCGGGAGGGGGCGTGACCTGCAAGTGGGCGTGGCCCGCGGCGGTGAGAGCCGGTAGAGGGGGGGGCACGTGACAGCGCTGAATCCGCTGCACAGCGCCCTCAAGTGCAAAGTGCTTCAAGTTTAAAAACACAGTATTAGACACAATAAAACAGAGAAATGCTGCTTCTCCCGGCTTTCCGCCTCAGGAGACTGGAACCAACAGAAGCGCTCGCATTCAACGCTTAAAAAGGGCGGGAGGGGGCGTGGCCTGCAAGTGGGCGTGGCCCGCGGCGGTGAGAGCCGGTAGAGGGGGGGCACGTGACAGCGCTGAATCCGCTGCACGGCGCCCTCAAGTGCAAAGTGCTTGAAGTTTAAAAACACAGTATTAGACACAATAAAACAGAGAAATGCTGCTTCTCCCGGCTTTCCGCCTCAGGAGACTGGAACCAACAGAAGCGCTCGCATTCAACGCTTAAGAAGGGCGGGAGGGGGCGTGGCCTGCAAGTGGGCGTGGCCCGCGGCGGTGAGAGCCGGTAGAGGGGGGGGCACGTGACAGCGCTGAATCCGCTGCACGGCGCCCTCAAGTGCAAAGTGCTTGAAGTTTAAAAACACAGTATTAGACACAATAAAACAGAGAAATGCTGCTCCTCCCCGCTCTCATGTCCGCTGCTCCTCCTCGCGCTCCTGTACGCCGCTCCTCCCCACGCTCCTGATGTCAGCAAGTCTAAACAGGAAGCCCCAAATTAAAGCAAAGCCACACGAAGTTCAGATCAGCAGGTTTATTTGCATCCATTTCACTGCTCGCTCCTTGACAGCTTTCAGAGCAATCTTTGAACATGTAAAGCCTGACGTGTTTCAGGAAATAATCCTTTCTTCAGAGGCATTGTTCACGAAGGGCTGGAAGAGCAGTTTTTGGCCGCGTCTGCTCATATAATCACTGGCACCTGCCACAGTGGGCGTGGCTAAATCGCAAAGCCTTCTGTGCCTTGTAGTACGCTGGCCCTCTTCCCACAGTGGGGCCACTCAACAGTCCTTGCAATTTGAACCAAGTATTCACCAAGTGGAGTAAAGTAAAGCGCTGTAAGCCCTCAGATTGCGCTTTGCAGCAGTGAATTTGTGCTCAAGGCAGCACCACCTGCATTGGAGCTGCTCTTGTCTTCGTTCCGTCTTTGCAAGCCCCTTCTCAGAGCCTGCACGAACCCTTCGTAAGGTGGGCCTCGCTTCTCGACTGGGCAAACAGCCGATATCCAAAAAGTCTAAACAGGAAGCCCCAAATTAAAGCAAAGCCACACGAAGTTCAGATCAGCACATTTATTTGCATCCATTTCACTGCTCGCTCCTTGACAGCTTTCAGAGCAATCATTGAATATGTAAAGCCTGACGTGTTTCAGGAAATAATCCTTTCTTCAGAGGCATTGTTCACGAAGGGCTGGAAGAGCAGTTTTTGGCCGCGTCTGCTCATATAATCACTGGCACCTGCCACAGTGGGCGTGGCTAAATCGCAAAGCCTTTTGTGCCTTGTAGTACGCTGGCCCTCTTCCCACAGTGGAAAAAAAAAATAATTAATTAACAACAAGGGGTGGCTTTTGTAGTCTGGTCTGCCCTGTTCCCATGATGCACTGGGCCAGGGACAGACTAATTTGCATACAGCCAGGTTCTGAAACTGGGATGGTGCAATGAGCTAAAAAACGGTGTTGGATTTAGCCCTGATCTCTTGACTGGGTGAGAGTACTCTGCTTAATTCAGAGACTCTGTCCATCACCACCCCTTGTTGTAAATAATTTTGTCCACCCTAAGCGTGGAAGGGTATACTCAGATGTGAGTCCCTTGCTCATTGCACCATCAGGATTCAAGCAAGCCGGGCCGAAGACGGCTGAAATGCCAGAAACCGGTCCCCGGAAGCTTGTTTCCTTCCCAGTGTAAGAATTGGCTTTTGTAGTCTGGTCTGCCCTGTTCCCATGATGCACTGGGCCAGGGACAGACTAATTTGCATACAGCCAGGTTCTGAAACTGGGATGGTGCAATGAGCTAAAAAACGGTGTTGGATTTAGCCCTGATCTCTTGACTGGGTGAGAGTACTCTGCTTAATTCAGAGACTCTGTCCATCACCACCCCTTGTTGTAAATAATTTTGTCCACCCTAAGCGTGGAAGGGTATACTCAGATGTGAGTCCCTTGCTCATTGCACCATCAGGATTCAAGCAAGCCGGGCCGAAGACGGCTGAAATGCCAGAAACCGGTCCCCGGAAGCTTGTTTCCTTCCCAGTGTAAGAATTGGCTTTTGTAGTCTGGTCTGCCCTGTTCCCATGATGCACTGGGCCAGGGACAGACTAATTTGCATACAGCCAGGTTCTGAAACTGGGATGGTGCAATGAGCTAAAAAACGGTGTTGGATTTAGCCCTGATCTCTTGACTGGGTGAGAGTACTCTGCTTAATTCAGAGACTCTGTCCATCACCACCCCTTGTTGTAAATAATTTTGTCCACCCTAAGCGTGGAAGGGTATACTCAGATGTGAGTCCCTTGCTCATTGCACCATCAGGATTCAAGCAAGCCGGGCCGAAGACGGCTGAAATGCCAGAAACCGGTCCCCGGAAGCTTGTTTCCTTCCCAGTGTAAGAATTGGCTTTTGTAGTCTGGTCTGCCCTGCTCCCATGATGCACTGGGCCAGGGACAGACTAATTTGCATACAGCCAGGTTCTGAAACTGGGATGGTGCAATGAGCTAAAAAACGGTGTTGGATTTAGCCCTGATCTCTTGACTGGGTGAGAGTACTCTGCTTAATTCAGAGACTCTGTCCATCACCACCCCTTGTTGTAAATAATTTTGTCCACCCTAAGCGTGGAAGGGTATACTCAGATGTGAGTCCCTTGCTCATTGCACCATCAGGATTCAAGCAAGCCGGGCCGAAGACGGCTGAAATGCCAGAAACCGGTCCCCGGAAGCTTGTTTCCTTCCCAGTGTAAGAATTGGCTTTTGTAGTCTGGTCTGCCCTGTTCCCATGATGCACTGGGCCAGGGACAGACTAATTTGCATACAGCCAGGTTCTGAAACTGGGATGGTGCAATGAGCTAAAAAACGGTGTTGGATTTAGCCCTGATCTCTTGACTGGGTGAGAGTACTCTGCTTAATTCAGAGACTCTGTCCATCACCACCCCTTGTTGTAAATAATTTTGTCCACCCTAAGCGTGGAAGGGTATACTCAGATGTGAGTCCCTTGCTCATTGCACCATCAGGATTCAAGCAAGCCGGGCCGAAGACGGCTGAAATGCCAGAAACCGGTCCCCGGAAGCTTGTTTCCTTCCCAGTGTAAGAATTGGCTTTTGTAGTCTGGTCTGCTCTGTTCCCATGATGCACTGGGCCAGGGACAGACTAATTTGCATACAGCCAGGTTCTGAAACTGGGATGGTGCAATGAGCTAAAAAACGGTGTTGGATTTAGCCCTGATCTCTTGACTGGGTGAGAGTACTCTGCTTAATTCAGAGACTCTGTCCATCACCACCCCTTGTTGTAAATAATTTTGTCCACCCTAAGCGTGGAAGGGTATACTCAGATGTGAGTCCCTTGCTCATTGCACCATCAGGATTCAAGCAAGCCGGGCCGAAGACGGCTGAAATGCCAGAAACCCGTCCCCGGAAGCTTGTTTCCTTCCCAGTGTAAGAATTGGCTTTTGTAGTCTGGTCTGCCCTGTTCCCATGATGCACTGGGCCAGGGACAGACTAATTTGCATACAGCCAGGTTCTGAAACTGGGATGGTGCAATGAGCTAAAAAACGGTGTTGGATTTAGCCCTGATCTCTTGACTGGGTGAGAGTACTCTGCTTAATTCAGAGACTCTGTCCATCACCACCCCTTGTTGTAAATAATTTTGTCCACCCTAAGCGTGAAAGGGTATACTCAGATGTGAGTCCCTTGCTCATTGCACCATCAGGATTCAAGCAAGCCGGGCCGAAGACGGCTGAAATGCCAGAAACCGGTCCCCGGAAGCTTGTTTCCTTCCCAGTGTAAGAATTGGCTTTTGTAGTCTGGTCTGCCCTGTTCCCATGATGCACTGGGCCAGGGACAGACTAATTTGCATACAGCCAGGTTCTGAAACTGGGATGGTGCAATGAGCTAAAAAACGGTGTTGGATTTAGCCCTGATCTCTTGACTGGGTGAGAGTACTCTGCTTAATTCAGAGACTCTGTCCATCACCACCCCTTGTTGTAAATAATTTTGTCCACCCTAAGCGTGGAAGGGTATACTCAGATGTGAGTCCCTTGCTCATTGCACCATCAGGATTCAAGCAAGCCGGGCCGAAGACGGCTGAAATGCCAGAAACCGGTCCCCGGAAGCTTGTTTCCTTCCCAGTGTAAGAATTGGCTTTTGTAGTCTGGTCTGCCCTGTTCCCATGATGCACTGGGCCAGGGACAGACTAATTTGCATACAGCCAGGTTCTGAAACTGGGATGGTGCAATGAGCTAAAAAACGGTGTTGGATTTAGCCCTGATCTCTTGACTGGGTGAGAGTACTCTGCTTAATTCAGAGACTCTGTCCATCACCACCCCTTGTTGTAAATAATTACTCTTCCCACAGTGGGGCCACTCAACAGTCCTTGCAATTTGAACCAAGTATTCACCAAGTGGAGTAAAGTAAAGCGCTGTAAGCCCTCAGATTGCGCTTTGCAGCAGTGAATTCGTGCTCAAGGCAGCACCACCTGCATTGGAGCTGCTCTTGTCTTCGTTCCGTCTTTGCAAGCCCCTTCTCAGAGCCTGCACGAACCCTTCGTAAGGTGGGCCTCGCTTCTCGACTGGGCAAACAGCTGATATCCATATAGTCTAAACAGGAAGCCCCAAATTAAAGCAAAGCCACACGAATTTCAGATCAGCACGTTTATTTGCATCCATTTCACTGCTCGCTCCTTGACAGCTTTCAGAGCAATCGGCGGCCGGCGCTACTTCCAAGGGACTACTTTATATTTTATTTTTTTATATAGCCTATGTCCATCTGCAGACCCTGACAATTACAACGATGTATCGGGTGTTTGGATTGGTGCTGTGGTTCCTGAGTTTACACGCCTCAAAGGTTCAAAGTTCTCTCTTTATAATAGTAGTATAGATATAGATGAACGAGCGTTTAATTGTACATGCTTCTTCCAGGTACTGTGCATGGGTGTAAATCTATGTGCAGAAGTATCTGACTGTAAACATGGGTGTCTGATATCATGTTTGTGCATTTGAAAGTGTGAGTGGGTCACTGATAGAAACTGTAAGGATCTGTTATTTGTGTGGGTGTCTGCTTTGTGTGTGCTGATGTGCACAGGTATCTTATTATCTCTGATGATTCTGATCATGTGTGGTGTCTGATTTTATGTGGGAGAATGTCTGATGCCATCCAGTGGTGTATGAGGCTTTGAATGGTAGAATGGTGGTGTTCTTAGTGTTTTGTGGCATGACTGGATATCTCATATCATGCATGGTGTCTTCTATTATACATGGGTCTCTAATGCATTTATGGGTGTCTTCAGTGTACATGGGTGATTAACAATGTTCATGTCTTCTAATGAAATACATGGTCTGATAGGGTGAATGGTGTTTGATTGCAATCCTGTGTAAACTGAGGTTTGAAAATGTATCTCATCTTTAATTGCCCTTCCTGTCCCACCAGAAGATGTCACAGAAAACCTGCTTATGAAACCAATGTGCATCTGCTGAAGTCAACTTAGCCTTCACCCGTCCATCTTCGGTAGGCACATCATCAGTTTATATGCATGATCAATGGGTGTTTATTGATAGAAATTAGTACTTAAGGATGTGTTAAAGAGTGTGATATTATGCTTGGGTGCCTGAGGCCTAGCATCAGCACATTATGACATTGATGGGTGTCTGATAGTAGATATTTTTGTCAGATGACATGGGTGCCTGATTGTGAGTAATGGTGTATGATCACGTTATAGTATCTGATCTTGTGCGCTTGTGTCTTATCAAGTGTAGTTGAGCATTTGGTGGCTTGTAAGGATGTCTATGGTCATGTATTGCTAACTGATGCCAAGTAGGACGTGCATGGGTGTTGACATTTTGATGTTGTGTCTTTTTGTCTGGTTCAGTTTGTTTACTGGCTTTAAATGTGAGTATTTGGTGGTGTGTGTTTATTTTTTTTTAATTTTTTTATTTCCACAGTCATGCCGGTAACAATACAGATTGAATTCATACGGTTAATACAATTGCCAGGAAAAAAAAAAAAGAGAAGGAAGAAGTACAAAAGAAGAAAAAAGGAGAAAAAAAAACATGTGTAAAGTAAAATGACACATATCAACAATTTCAAAACATTGAAGTTATATACTGATAAACTCAGCATTACTCCAAATATTCTTTGAGAGCACCCCAGATTAACATACCAGTGCGTTTCTTCCTTACCCCCTTCAAGGCATATAAACTCCATTCCAATTCAAAAATATTATAAAACTTGGCTCTCCAAAATTCAAACGCAGGGGCCTCAGGCTGAAGCCATTCAGTTGCAATACACAAGCGTGCTACGGTCATGGCAATAAATAAAAAATATTTATGCTTACTTAATACATTATCATTACAAACATTTTGTCCTATTCCCAGTAACATAAGCGCCGGAGAGATCTTAAGCGGATTATGCAAAACCTTAGCAATAAATGTTTCCATACTGGTCAGGAAATGCGATAGCTTAGGACAATGAAAGAAAATGTGCAGCATCTCAGCATCCGCCCGCCACAGCGGAAACATTTACCATCATATTTGTTACCCCAGGTAGCCATCCGCTTAGGAGTGTAGTATAACCTAAACACTGTCTTGTATATTTGAGCCTTTAAGTTAGCAGCCAGACATACCTCCTTAGCCATACATATGGTATCTTGAATGTCCAATTATATCTCTCCTAGCTGATTCTGCCAGTACGTATTGTATTTTTGCATGTCATCAGTTCTAAACTCCATCAAGATTAAATATAGTGAGCCTATCCTTTTCTTGAGACGAATTCCCTCGACTAGTTTATTGGGAGAAGGTGGTGTGTGTTTCAATGGTGTCCATGTGTGGATATCAGAATTTATGTGAGTGACTGATGGTATGAGCAGATAATGATCTGATAGTTTGTGAGGGTCTCTATTTAGGTGTTTCATTGACTGATAGGATGCAAAACCAGCTGCACTATTTACCAAGTCAAGAAAGTTGGTTTTCTTTCAAATCTAATTTCTAGGTGGCTCTGCAATTACAAACTTTGTGCAAAGTTATGTCTCTCATGACAGGCACCAATGGGGGTGGTTCCAAGCTGGAGATCCCAAACCATGAGCACAATTAGGTGTCAATTCTCTGCACCTGGCTATCATCCCCTACCTTAAGGGGTAATCAGAGAAATAAAAAAGACAAGCCCTGCCTAGAAACCTCCTCTTCTTAAACAACAGAAAAATGCATTCCTACCCACATCCCTATCATCCATCAAATGGCAGTGATCAGGAAGAACAAAATAGTAGTACTTTGCTATCAAGTCCCTTATAGAATTTTTAATGGGAGCCATGTCACCATCCTCCCTCAATTCAATATCTGGGTTTCTACCCTCCAGCCATAGGAATGTAGACAGTGTAATCCATTATCTAGGGGACGCTACCCTCAATCTCTATCTTGTGCTATACTACAACCATGAACATCCAGTATAGATTCCGCTGGCCCCTGTACTCAGACTCACTGTACACACAGGTCCTACTGCAACATGTGCTACAGACACAGCTTTTACACATGACTAACACACAGAAGGATCAGGATTATACACATTAGTGGACTTTTACATGAGAGGGGCCTGTTGCCCGTGCTCTCACTGATATAGAGAAAACTGTTTGGTCACACTACAGATTCACAAATCTTTGTATGCTGCCACCACTGCTTTTCTGGTCAACCTATGTCAAACACAATAGTTATTAGCAAATGTGAGGGCACTCTTGGTGCTCCCTTCTAGGTCACAGGACAGGCCTGGGAGCTTGCATTGTTAAGGACCAGCCAATGCATAGTGTAAAGTCAGGGTGAAAATAAATATCGGTATACCAGTTTCATATGCACCTGGACACTAAGGGTATTAGCACATGCCTGTTTGCCATTCATGGGGCAGCAGCCACCATCAATAATTCCTCTTTTGTTTTTTTTTCAAAATGTATGACCAGTTTTTCAAACAAATATCTTAAGTTATATCTTGAGTATTTGTCAAGTGCACTATCACCCAATAAGGTATCCTAGCGTTGAAGCAAGTGCAAGCCTGACCTGGCCGAGGGCTTGTGGGTGGTAGTTTATTAGAAGAGCAATGTCTTCAGTGTCTTGTGGAATTCTAGAACAGAATAGGTTGATTTGATGTGAAACAGCATGCCATTCAAGGTTTGAGGAATAATGTAGGCGAGGGCCAGACTTACCACTCTCATTCTGTGTATGCATGCAATGTGTGCTAGTAGGGCAAAGCGAAGGTGCCTGGTGGGTTTGTGGAATGAGAATAAGTGGTTGTGTGATGAGTTAACGCAGTGTGATGTGCATGTGGCATAAACAATTTAGCTTAATGTTGGCTGCCAAATTCTGCAGCCACCTATAAGCTGCATGCTGATAACAACAGAAAGGGTGTTCCCATAGTTCAGTTTGCTTCTGACGAGAACCTGGATGATGGTTTCATGGGTGCTATTTGGGAGCAAATTAGAGATTTTCCTCAGCATGATGAGGGTGTGGAAGCAAGAGTCTGGGATAGCATTAACTTGGGGGGTCATGCTGAGTTGGCTATTGATAATTATCCTGAGGTTCTTGACGTGGGTGCTGGGGGCGGATGTTGCTCATCCGGCGAACAAGTGAAGTCCCACAGAGATGACGTGTGACTTGTTATTGTTCCGTTTGAGACAATTGGTATATATCCAGTTGACAAATGTGGTCGTGGAGGCAGCAAACCTGGTCCAGGTGTTGGGAGCTGTGTCCAAGAAGGAGAGCTGTCCTTTTATTTTGAACTCCACTTGTTGACCATTTTTTGCTTGTATGACTTTTTTTACATTTTATTCCATTTAATTTGTTTTTATTTTTGTGTTAACACCACACCCTTCAGCACCTACAGAAAACCCTTCTTTTCAGTGGCACCTCAAATGCTGTAACAACGTGTACAATGTTGCATGTAGTTGAACTTCTATTTCTGTTTGACAAACACATATTTCTAAAGGTATCCACTTCTTACTTCAGTTCTTTAGTGTCTATGCTCTATCATTCCATAATTCTTGGTTTTCTTCTTCCTTTTTTGAGGTATTTCTTAATTTCTTTCTTTCTCTCTCTGTCACTGTCTATTTCTCTATCAACCCATCCATCTTTCTCTCTCTCTTGCTCTCTCTCTCTATCCCTCTGTTATTGTGACTTTGTATTGTGTTGATCTCTGGCTATGTTTTTCCCTCTATGTTTCTTTGACTTTTACTGTGTGCTCCCAGTAATTATGTTTGAATGTGCGTTTGTGTGAGTCAGTTGCTGTGGGCGAATGTGTGGTGGACTCCTCTGCTGGCGAATAGTATTCAGTTGCCGTCAGGACAGAGGGGGGTGTGCTGAGCCTATTTAGATACCACTATTGTGCTAGCGGTGTTCTAGTAGTGGTGGTTTGCCAATGGAGTGCATCCTTCACGGGACGCGGTCAACATTGAACTATTCCTGTGACTGTAGGATAGATTCTAGCATTACACACCTGATGCTATTTGGCTAATTGTTTCCACCTGCATACTGCATTATAAAACACACTCCATTTCAAAGCATGATGCTTTGCCATTCCGCTGCACTACAACATTTAGAAGTTGAACGTTTGCCAGTTAAGTCAGGGATCTGTTTATTCTCCCTTCTTCCTTCTTTCATTTATTTTCTTGCAGGTTATATAATTTATTTTAAATATTTTCCTTTTGATAATGGCAGGGAAGAAAAATTCCCATTTTATCAGAGGGATAATTGTCAATCATGGTGGATAAAATTATTAGAGTAGAGCCACAATTGTTTGGAGCCCAAGTACAAAATGCAACCATATCTCAAGTTTATTTGGTTTTGTTTAGTAAATGCAAAACTAACAAAGTCAAACACTGGTATTGTATTACTTTTCTCACATACTTCATTTTTTTAATCATTATACATTTTTAAATGTAAACAAAAAATAGCATGTCCATTCCTAAATAATTTCCATATTGGTAATGTTCCTCACATCTGTCTGAAAATACAGAAAAGAACAGAAAATTAGCAACTAGAATTTTATGTAAATGTCATAGACATGTGTTTGTCATAGATTGCCAAAAACATTTCAAAACGTTTAACCCAGATATTCGGAGGCATTTTTACCTTTACAGTTCCAGACCTTGCCACCACAGAATGACCCGATGTAAAAAAAGAAAAACGGATTCAATAGCAAACCATGATTGATTTATGTCATCAGCTTGAGCCAGATCTTCTGGCTCACAATAGCAATTCCACATCAATTACACCAATATCACAATCATGCCATTTTGAGACCACTGGATCATTCCTGTACACTATTGCTGTATCTGGTGCAATGTCACAACCAACATTCAGTGAAGTGATACAGGGACTACTTTCTACAATGATGAGACAAATCAACAGCTTCATACACTTACCACAAAAAGAGGTTCCTGCCAAGGTAAAGGGAGCTTAGTATGCTTTGCCTTGACTAACCCTTGTGGTTAAAGCAATTTTGATAGCACATTTTGCTTTGGTGACAACATTCAACAGAAAACAATCTTCAAAACTTCCATTCAATCACTTTGCCATTTGTCTTTCTATAAGATAGGTACACACAAAGTTTTTGTGTCTTTCAGATGATCAACCCATATCCCTTTGTTCTTCACAGCAGCATACAACAGCAAATGTCTCAATCTTGAAATGTCCAAATGAAGATGACATGGTGACGGACCCAAAAACTGGAAAACACAAATAAATGTAAAATGACATTACAAAATAGGCACATTACTAATTAACTATTTTGAGGATACACTTTCCAAGGGAATTCAAAAATAAACAATGTAAATGAACACAGTAGTCAATGTGTCAAAACTTTGATCAACAAAGCAAACTGCTTTGCCTAGGATTTTCCTTAACTTGCCCTTTCAAAAACAAATGTCCAGCACGGGTTGTCATCCTCATTAGATTAAAAGTTGGATTTAACATTTTACTGTCTAAAACTGTAAATATATACTCACACTCACTTGAAAATATTTTCAACATTTTGCTATAAGTCAATTCCTTCCTCTTTACCACTATCATTTTCATTTGGCATTTCAACATACTCACCTAGTGGCTCTTCATGGTCTTCATCCTCTGTGATGTATGTTATGGTCCGTTGCAGGGCTATATTGTGCAACATGCAACAGGACATGGTGATTTGGCACACCTTTTAGGGTGAGTAGAAGAGTGCTCCACCAGTCTTATAAAGACAGCGAAATCTGGCCTTTAGGAGCCCAAAAACCCGCTCCACTGACCTCCAGGTTCTTCCATGAGCCTCATTGAAGCGGACTTCCCCTGGCATTGTTGGATTCCTCAGCAGTGCCAACAACTGCGGTTGGTTAGCATAAACTGAGGGTCCTATATGACAAAAAAAGAGGCACAAAAATATTACTACTGTAGAATATAAAACATGAAATTAAATGAGCAACATATTATTGACAGATTTTACGTACCAACAAGAGAGGCCATCTCAGGTACAAGTTGTGACATTTGAAGGAGTATGATGCTATTCTGTAGTACAAAGGAATCATGGGGAAATCCATGAAAATGCGCATAGACACTTGTGATGTACAAATTAGGCAAGCAGATAACTTGCACATTGATTGAATGGAAGTGCTTTCAATTCCACTAGATTTGATCCCTGGCGTGTGGTGGCACTAAGGAAATATGTGTGCCATTAATTGCTCAGCCACATGTGGTATGTGAACCTAAGCAGAAAATTCTCCCTTCACAGTCACCAAATCCTCATGTTGTGGAAACTGGATGAAGCTGTTGATGTGTCTCATCATTGAAAAAAGAACATCTTGTAGCACACCACTGAAAGTTGGTTGTGAGATTCCACTACATACTGTCACAGTGTATTGGAATGATCCTGTGGCCATAAAATGAAGTCCTGCCGTAAGTTGGACAATTGGTGTAATAGATGTGGGATTTCTTTTGTGAGGCTGAAGTTCTTGTTGCAGCTGATGACATAAATCCACTACAGTATGCCTATTCAATCTGAACTTTTTGATAATAACCCGCTCTTCCATGGTGCAAAGGTCTGGGAACGGCCAGAACACTTGAGGCTGTTATATCCTCGCTCTCCCTGGGTTCATATGTCTGCAATTAAATAATTGTCAACATATTAAAACATTTACAGACTTTTTTAATTTAATAAAACACATATTTAATGTTTTGCTAAATATGTATATATGATTTCTTAACATAATTTAACACAACATATCATATTGAAATTTATTATAAAAAAATACCTGTGTATTGATTAAACAAAAGAATAATGTATAAATAATACATTTTAAATGTATCATTAATGCAGTCTATTTTTTAAATAACATTCTAAGTAAAATACCGTCAACGGAAATGTAAACAATATTACTCAACTATCGCATTTAACCACAGTAGCGGTCTGCTTACAAATGTTTCTTTTCAAATTATTAAATGTAATTATCAGAGGGCCTGCTACAAATAAATCCCCTTGCATGGTGCTGGCATCCATGGTCCCAAGGGAGGCTGTACAGAATCCTGGAGTATTAAATGATAACTTTACCTTACAATGCCCGGGACTAATGCTTAAAGTACAGCCTCATAATGAAGTGCCACATCATCCTCCGGTTGCCCCAGGTCTTGTAACTCCACAAGGCCCAATGGACTCCCAGTTGGACAACCTAGACTCATCCCAGAAATATATTCCTTGGGAGAACCATTTAGGGTCCTTAGCTGTCATTTCCTGGAATATTGCTGGCTATAATAAAAAAAAGGCTCAACATAGAATGGCTGTCCTTGTTGACAACTAAAGACCTGGTGTGTCTCCAAGAAACTTGGGAGGTTGAACCAATATATATGAATGGATATCATTCTTTTTATACTCCTGCAATTGCGTCTCCTGCAGGTCGGGCAAAGGGTGGGTTACTGACTATGCTCTCTAATGATTTCCCTTTTACGATGAAGAGATTTCTTAAAACGTTGCCCTTTTACCATGTCATTTTGATAGAATATTCTGTGGATTCTTGCTGGCTTCTCAATAATTTTTGTAATAATAATTTTGGATTTGGATTTGTCTAGGCTTGACTACGCGAACGCATTATATGTAGGCATTCCTGCTTATCAACTTAGGAGACTACAGCTGATCCAAAATCAGGCTGCCCGTCTGATTTATCACCAGCCGAGAGACCAACATGTCCAACCGCTTCTTAAGGACCTTCACTGGCTTCCGGTCTCAGCCCGTTGCAAATTTAAGCTGGGCTGTATCATCTTTAAATCTCTCTCTGGTCAGGGCCCCGCTTTCATTTTTTCCCTGCTACATCATTACGTTCCCTCCCGCACCCTCCGGTCCTCCCACATGGCTCTTCTATCTATCCCCAGATTCAAGCGGAAGAAACACGGTGGTCTTAGGTTCTCTTTCCTAGCCCCGTCCTTTTGGAATTCCTTACCTCTCCCGCTTAGGTTAGCCTCTCCCTATTCTAGCTTCAGATCTTCCCTTAAAACTCATCTTTTCACTGAGGCCTATTATTAACTTCTGCTTTTCTGTTATGTTAGTTCTGTCTCTCTCTGCTCTCTCCGAACAGCGCCAAGAAACCTAATGGTGTTAGCGCGCTCAACAAATTAATTTAACATAACATAACATAACATAACATAACATTTAATCAGGCAGAAGTCCTGGTCCCATTAGAAAGAGATATTAATGCTCGGCAAGCAAAATGCCATAAACCATGTAACATAATTTGGCTTGGGGACTTTAATGCCCATCCCTGTGACGAGTAATACCTTGGTGTGTGGAGTCCATGATGATGAGAGGGAGAGTGTCCTTCACTTTAACTATACAGAGTATGGTAATGCTCTAAACGTAATGTTGTCTATTAATGATCTTGTATTTTTAAACGCCTATGAACCTTTAACTGGTCAGTTAGGTGATACCTTTTTAAATCATTCTATTTCTTCTACCCTTGATTATGATTTGGTCTCAGATTCGATAAGAGGACTCTTTAATAGTTTTAAGACTGATTTCTACCCTTATAGTGACCATGCAGCATTAACTTTTCTTGTTCCCACATCAAAGAAAAATTAGTCTGTTTTCAAAGTCCCGGTAGATCCTGTGTTTGCAAGAAAGAGTGGTATCGCCATGAAGTGGGAACGAGTGGACCCTAAAAGGTTCTTGGCCAATTTACTTGCTAAATGCTCTGAGGAGATAATGCAGTGTTTAGATCCAGCCTTACCTGATTGCATACTTCCGGCCTTTGAGCTCATACTAAAAACTGTAACCCGTATTATACGTAATGACCAACAAAAAAAAAGTAGCTAGTTTGACGATGAATGCAAAAAATCTTTAAAGAATCTTCACTTCGCCTTGAAATGTAAGCCCCGTAATCCACCTTTAATTAAGTCCTTGCGCCAAGCTTATAAGACTATAGACTTCTTATGGGGTAACCCAGTTTCCCTCAGAACCTGGGCGATACAATTTCAGTGTAAACAATGGTTCTATCGGGTATTGAACCTGATTGCTTCAAAACACGTTCAAATCCTTCAACAAATGAGAGGCCATAATTACATCAATTAACATGACCTCTAGAATAAATCATTAAATGCAAATCCAAACAAAAAAAGGCAAAAAAGAGAACGGTCATTAAAGGTTTTAATCACTGAATTGCTTTTCATTCGTGATTTGTTTTTTCATATACAGACCCCGCAACAATGCATAGAAAATAATAACTCAATCATCAAATGATACTTTATATTTAAACAGCACATTAAATCATTAAATATAGTGAGTTAGATGTGACATATTGTGCACAAGTTACATGAAGTTAGTGGTTTATATACAAATGAGTGAGGGAGGTGGGAAGGAATAAAAAGGACTTTTCAAGGCCAGTTTTTCAAAACTCGGTAGTCATTTAGTCCAGTATGCCACATCAGTTGGCTTTTGTTTCCTAGATTTAGTTGACTGGTCCTATGATATTTTATCGTTGACGTTTCGACCCTGTTGACGCCTTAGTTATGGGTCTGGAGCGGGTCTTCTTCAGGACAGGGGAGGGGATAGTGATATGGCGTCTGTTGGTTAGATGTGAGAACCATAGGGTTGGTATTTGCAAATGGTATTAGTTAAAAGGCTTTAATTAAAAGCAGTTGTGAAATTGCTGGGAGCGACTGGAATATCAGACACTCACCTATTGTTCCCTTATTAGTTAGACACAGGGAGGATAAGTCATCCGTTGCAATGGCATCTTGTGGACAGATCAATCTGTGGGGTATAATGTAAGTGTAAGGGATTTTAGTTTGTTCCACAATGAATGGCAATTATCTTGCTTTCAGAAAAGCGGGATACGGTGAAAGGCCATGTCGCCAACATGAGTCACTCACCCTGTCTAGCGAATTTGTGTTGAATCATGCTTCTAATGATTAAAAAGCGAGATTCAGTAGATTTACTCGTGTCTTTAAATATTCTCCGTTATGTGTAGGATGGCCGCCTATTATTCGGCGATCTGAAAAATGAAACAAGTGGGCGGCCATCAATAGAGTGTGCATACTGCATAATAAGGCGTTCGTGTACAGCCCGCTCGATATGCGGCTTCTATTCGTAGCTAATCCGGTAATCTCTGTGTCCACTTGTGGGCCCACTCGCGGTCTCAGTCCGTCGTGGTGCCTGTCTGCGGTAATGGATCTGACAGAGACACCGCCGGCATATACTGGATGACTATCCTCGAGGACGTTGCCTCGTTGCTAGGTTACTGCACACCCTGGCTCAGAGCTGCGTCTGACCGCATGACGTCATGGTGTGTGGTGGGTGCGTCGACACGCTTAGTTTGAGATGGTTGCTAAGCGACGCTTAAAAGCCACGCATGTAGACAGAGCACTCGTTAACGGAGCCTCATCTGCCCGTCACCATGCTCGGTTGTTGTGGAATTGATTTACAGGCATGACGATATAAAAGGGGGATCATAATTTGGCGGATAAGCCAACCTTCGTCAAGTGGTGCATTTATACTCGAAGAGGGGAAAGGAAAAACCATGTGACATCTGGCTTGTGACATATTGTTATCGCATGTTATATAGAGAAGGTTGTTTATAGAAACAGTCTTGTGCAATTTAGGGTGGTATTACAATGACAATTATATATACATACAATGTGTCACCTTAATGAAAAAGTGTTTGAGACAAAATCCCAGAGTTATTTAAAAGGCAGTAATTAAAACCAAGTACAAATACATAAACCCTCTATTGCGAACAATGTATAAAGTGTACGGAGATTGTCAATCCAAAGTAAAAGGACAGTAACTACACAATTTCTGCACATATCGGGTCCTGTGTATGTTGAGATAATGTATCATTTCTTGACTAGCTATTCAGCATGCTTATGTCCAGCTAGTAAGAGTCAAGTAAGATGAGAGTGGCTACAGTTGCCCCATCTGTCTAGCTGTCTCCTCCCTTTCATTGAGGCCTTGCTGTACAGTGTTAAGAGAATGTATCTACCTGCACTCTTTGTAATTTAGTGATTTGGAGATGGACCCACCTCTGGCGCCCATTGTTATCTTCTCCAACACCCTCCACTCCATGTCCTCTGGTTTATGTCTGTGAGTGCTAACGTGTTCCACTAGTGGAGCTCCCACCGTGTTGCATCTAAGCCTGCTCATATGCTGTAAAATCCTTGTTTTCACTTTTTGCATTGTCTGACCAACATAGACCAATGCACATGGGCAAGTGATAGCATAGATAACATGGGTGCTGTTGCAATTCGTAAACTGTGTCAACTTGTATGTTTTGGTGTTATGAGTGAAGCTAGGTCCCTCATGGCAAAAGTCACAGGCTTTGCAATTTCCACACTTGTGGTGCCAAACCACTGTTGGTAGGTTCAACATGCTTCTTAGGTCTGGTTGTTTTGGGGGTTCAAGGAACGCCCTGACCACTGTGTCTTTTATGTTCCTTCCTCGTTTAAAGGCAAACAATGGTTGTTCTTCCATCTGTAGTTCGCCTGCCACCAAGTTTCAGTATCTCCGTATGATCTTCTTGATATCCGTGCTCCTTGTATTATATGCGGTCACACATACGATACCATTCGTCTCGTATTAAAAAGCCCACAGATGTTTTGGTCACTGATTAATGCACCATTTCTGAAAGACCAACAGGCTTTGAGTACAGACACTCACGTTGATCAGGCGGAATGGATGACCCGCTTTGAAGGCTTACTTGGAACTGGTGAGACTTTACCCACCCAGTCCTGTCCCAAAATCTTAGGAGCAGTAGAGGGCGTGCTTAGTTTTAGACTAGAGGAAGTGAAGTATGCTCTAAGTCAGTGTAAACGGGCAAAAGCACCAGGACCGGACAGAGTGCCCATTGATCTCTTACTGGAGAACCAAGATTTATGGGCCCGCTCTTAACAAATGTTTTTAATAAAATTGCCCAAACATGTGCCCCTCTGTCATGGAAAACAACAGTAATCGTCCCCATTTATAAGAAGGGAGACAGTTCATTCCGAAGAACTATAGACCTATCTCACTGATAGATTTGACTGCTAAGTTAATGGGTCGCCTTCTTTTAAATAGGTTGGTGGAATGGGCCTTGGATAAGAATATTATAATCCCCTGTCAGTTTGGTTTTAGAAAAGGGAAAGGCACTGTCGATCAGTGCCGGAATCTGAGCCTAATTATAGCGAAATATACTGTAGCTAAAAAAGGCCATCTCTATCTTGCCTTCATGAATCTGTCCGCAGCCTTTGACTGCGTGGCACAGTCTAGATTGTGTCAGATCATGGGGGAAATGGGGATTGACGAGAATATTATTAACATAATTCGTGAGCTATATATAGGTGCTTCTGCTTATGTCTGATATGGAAGGAATGGTGAATGCACTAGACATTTTAAAATCATGAGAGGTGTTAGGCAGGGGTCCATTCTAGCCCCTTTCCTATTCGCACTTTATACTAATAATGTAGAAGCTGCTCTGAGGGAGTCCACCCCAGATGTTCCTTATATAAACTCCAAACAGATACCTATATTACTTTATGCGGATGACGCAGTGCTCATAGGACGTAGTAGTAATGCACTGAGTCATTTAGTGCTGGATTACACACAATAAATGAACTCCCTAGATATGAAAGTTAATTATTCCAAGTCCTTTATCCTTGTGGCCGGTCTGAAATTGAGGAAACAACCCCAAATTGTCACTGAACAGGGGAAAATGGGAGTCATTGACTCTTTTAAATATTTACGGATCATGTTTGATAGGCCAATTAATTGGCGAAACATGATTGTAAATAGAGCGACCCAGATGGAAAAGAATATTGGGGCATTAATTAAGTTTATAAAAAAAAACTGTCTAAAACCTCTGGATGTTATAAAAACAGTGTATGAAGCAAAGAAGGTGTCTGCTGCCACTTATAGAGCAGCCATCTGGGGAGTCAGAGAATGTACAAAACTCCAAACAATTGAAGATAATATTTTTTTAAAGTTACTCTCATTACCGAAGTCTTGCGCCAATTTTAAATGCCATATGGAAATGACAGCCCCCTACATTTCTGATAAATCTCTTTGGCGCTAAATATGGGGAAAGGAGACCCTCACACTGACAAGAGATATTATATGTGATGTCCTGAAACTTGATGGGGTAAGTAACATAACCTGGTTACGATATGTTGAATCTACTTTAAAAGCTAACCGGCTACATCACCTTTTTTTAGATCCTATAAGCTGCTGTTCTATTTCTAAGAACGATCTGAAAGCCCAGCTTTTATCTAATATGCAGATTGGAAGGGAGATCTTAAACGCCAAGTTGTCAACAGTTAAAATATATCTAACTGTACCGAGTATCTCACAAATGGAAAAAAAATCAACGTACCTAACTTTTGTAACTAATCTACAGCATAGGTACATCCTGGTGAGATTCCGTCTAGACTATATTCCTCTAATGTTGGGTATCCCTGGTAATGTTTATGTTGCTGCCAATCGTCCACTCTGTACTTGTGATAATCAGTCAATACAGAATGATATGCATTTTTTGATTTTTTGTAAACATTACCATAATGAGAAGAAAAGGTTTATCATCCCCATTTTGTGAAAAATGAACTTTAGACAATGTTGTGTGGCCTTTTACTATTTACAGCTATTGTCTGACCCCTTTATCTGTTTCTCTATGGCATCCTTTCTTTTAACTGCTCTAAAAAAGAGACGTTCAATCTGCGGATCCAATTAATTTTAATATGAACTTAATCAAGTATGAATTTTTATCATAAATTTTGAAATTGTATAGCTATTGTATCTTAACAATTATCATACTGTAAGTATGTGGAATGTTTTTATCTTTTATCCTTTTATATATGTAGTATACTTTTATGCCTCCATCATGTCAGCAAAATAAAGTTATTCTAACTGACTGACTGAATGGAATTAGCATTTTGTATATGTTCAACAGAGTAGCCACTATTTTGAGTGGTGGTGATGCACTAAACATTCACAAACACACTATTTGACTATCTAAAATGACAGGAGCCTGACCTCGCCACTGGGTAATTCAGGATTAGATGGCAGCAGTGGAAGTTGACCTGGTAGTGGGTGGGAAACACCATGATGGACACTGCCATAGACTAACGTATGTGAAAGCAACATACAAAAGCCAATGGATTATTGAATTTAGCATGTGACAAAGGAAAAGGTAGATAACAGGTTGCAACAAATGAATGAAAATTTGTAAAGCACATGGCTACCCGGCAGTGCCTGAGAGCTAAGAACCGACACGGAAGAGGCAGAAAAGCTAAGGGAACAGAAAAGTTTTCAGCTGTTTACGGAAGGCCAGATGATTGGGAACAATGCGAAGGTGTGGTGGGGGCAGGGAGTTCCAGAGTTTGGCAGCACTATAAGAGAAAAGCCGACCGCCGCTTCTGGGCTTCTTGATCCTGGGAACCCTGCCAGCCGTAGTTCATCTGACCGAAGTTTCCTATTTGCTTTGTAAGGATGGATCACGGCTGAATTGATGGGCGGTCCGATCCCGTCCATAGATTTCTGTGCTATGCATAAGGCCTTGAATCTGATGCGTTCCTGCACTGGAAGCCAGTGAAGGTAGCGAATTGCTGGTTTTGCCGATTGTTGGCGGCTCCCGTCCGAAGTCTGGTGGCTCTGTTTTGAACAGACTGTAATTTGGAGACTACTGAAGTGGGTGCACCCAGGTATAGTGTGTTCCCGTAGTCCAGCCTAGAGATTATAAGGGATTGGACCAGTACCTTTTTTGCTTGGAGGGGAATGAGGGGGAGAACTTTGCAGGCCATTCTGAGCAGGCCATAGCAGATAGCTGATGTCTTCCTGGCCTGTGTCCTGAAGTTTAGGTCCTGATCCAGCCAGATGCCCAGGCTCTTGATCTTCGTTTTAGGGACCAGGGGTCGAACCATGCCAGCTGGCCACATGGAACTGGACTTAAAACTGAGGGGGTTGCCCAATATCATGATCTCAGTTTTTCCGCCATTGAGCTTGAGCTGAGACACGTCCATCCATTTTGAGATGTCCTCTAAACAAGTGTAGAGGCCATTAGTAATATGGTCTGCTTGGCTAAGCGCTACCACCGATTGTGTATCATTGGCATAGGTCACCATGCGGATTCCAGAGGAGGCGACGATGGCTGTCAGAGGAGCCATATATACATTAAAAAGGGTTGGGCTAAGCGACGAGCACTGGGGGACTCCGCTCATCAGAGGGGTAGGTTCGGCTGCCATGTTCTCCTCAAATACCTGGAAGGTTCTGCCCTCCAAAAAAGAGTGCAGCCATTAGAGTACTGTGCCTGTTACTCCTATATTCCTGAGATGGTGAGTCAGGATCTTATGGTTCACCGTGTCAAACGCTGCGCTTAGGTCAAGGAGTATGATGGATGTTGAACCTCCTGCATCAACATTTTTCCTGCTTTCCTCCACCACTGCTAACAGGGCTAAAAGTATAATTTATTGTTTTATTTTGGCTAAAAAAAAAGAAGATGTATATTGTGTAGTAACTCTTGAGTAATGCTTGTGATTGATGTATTTAAAATGTGCAACATCAAGACAAACAAACAACAAGTCACAAAACAATTCTTCTTCACTTTCACTTCTTGTATCCATGCAGGTCAATGCCCGTCAGAAAAAGGAGAGTTGGAAGACCATCGCCAAGAAGGTACAGACCCTGGGGGTTTACAAGCAGCACAGCATTCACTGTCAGAAGAGGTGGGAGGACCTATGATGCTGGACCAAAAAGTCATCAGAGGTCCAGCTCGGCAAGTCCTTCCAATGTGGGAAGTGCGTGTGCCATACCCTGACCACTAATTATCTGCATACTTGTGGTGGCCTATTCGGGCCTTGACAGGCAGTTGAGAGCCCAACAGCAGCATCAAAGGGGTAAGTTCTAATGTAAGTTGAACATGTTAAATAACACATTTTTGTTATAGAAACTAATTGTGCCTTCAACATTAAGGTTGACACATGTCAAATGCAGAAGAAGAGTTCTTGAAGGTGTACGTTTTGCACAAGGTGTATGATGATGTGTTTTGTACATTCATTTGTGGAAAATGCCTTCATCTAATTTATGTTCACTACCAAAGGACTGGTTCCAGCAGACACATGCATGCCTAAACAACACATATATATCCGGTTGTTTTATGTTATGTTATAACAAACAGGCCACTAGTCTTTATTGTGTCAGGTGTGATGCTAGTTAACTATTGTGAATGATGTAAGGTTAGCCCAGACATAGCATAAAATGCGCTTATGATACAGTGAATGTTCCAAACATTAAACTGGTAAGTATGTTTTACAGAGAATCAAGAATGAGCAAGTGAACCAAAATGCCTGGTACCATTAGATTCAATAACTACATTTTGGCTTCAAAACACATCCCAAATGTGTTTTGATTACAAAATACTATTTCATTCATGTTAAAAGTAACAGGTTTGCATGATATCTTACTCCTTCACAAATGTACATGACAGACAGTATGTTTCTTAAAAAATATTTGAGAGAGGCATACACCTTTTCGAGCAACACAGATAGGATTGTGCAAAACATACCCAAAACCATTTTTCAATGTCTTCCGTTTTGTCCAGGTGATAAATCAATGAAGTAGATAAAGACTTCAAGAGACCTTTGCAAATGGAATGTTCTGTCACATATGTTGTTGCATCCCATATGGAAAACACAAAATCACACCTAAATCATGACCCAGGCATATGTAAAAATGCATCAAGGTGTATTATGTTGCATATTGTGAATTACATTTGAGTATGTGATGCAAAATTAGAATGTGATTCGGTGTATGTAAAATTTAGTGTGATGTACCAATTTTTGGCTAAAGTGAAAGTCAGCATATTTTGTCAAACAATTTCACAATGGTAAAACAAAGTTCAAATAACTAGAGATATTTAGGAGTGAATGTGAAAAAGTTTTTGCTCTGTACTGAAGTGGATTAGAGATTTATCAAGGCCTATGTATTTACTTATGCTGTAGAAGTCAGTTGTCAATCCCCCCAAAACATATTCTCTTAATTTCTTCAAAAGCATAGGAATCTACATATGCAGGATACATTGAAAAGCTACTTCAGTACAGAATCCTTATAAAATATTTTTTACATTTGAAAAATATGTTAATTACTTGAAGTAAGTGTCGACATTGTGTTCCGAGGACAACAACTTCTGTCTTCTCCAAGTTGAGCTTCAGGCAGCTGCTGCTCATCCCAGATGCAATGTTCTTCATTCCTTCCGGGAAGCTATGTATGGTGACGTTGGGTTCCTTGCTGAGGGAGAAGATGAGCTGGGTGTTGTTGGCGTAGGATACTATGATGAGTCTGTATTTCCTAATGATGGCTGCGAGAGGAGCCATGCAGATGTTGAAGAGCGTTGGGCTGAGTGAGGAGCCTTGGGGTACTCTGCTTTGGATTTCTGTGGGTTCGGAAAGGAAGGGCAGGAGTATTTTTCTGTACATTTTGTCGCTGAGGAAGGAACAGATCCAGTCTAGGGCAGGTCCCTGAATGCCGGCGTCATGGAGTCTGGCAGCTAGTGTGCGGAGGGAGATGGTGTTGAAGGCTGATGAGAGGTCCAGTAGGATGAGTCCTGCCATCTGGCCCTGGTCAAGGAGAGAGCAGATGTAATCTGTGGCAGCTAGGAGGTCTTGGTGCTGTGGTTGCTGCAGAATCTAGATTGAGAAGTGTTGAAGATCAAGTTGGAGTCTATGAAGTTCGTGAGCTGGTGTTGACAACCTTCTCATTGAATTTGGTGGCGAAGGTGAGGAAGGAGATGGGTCTGTAGTTCCTGAGCTCGGTCATGTCTGGGAAGGGCTTCTTGAGGAGGGGTTTTACTTCTGCATTTTTCCAGTTAACGGTTAAGATGCCAGTTTTGAGGGAGCAGTTGATTGTACGTCATAGTTCAGGTGCTATGGCAGAGGTGGTTCTGTGGAGGATGTGCAGCTGACAGGGGTCGGTGGGGGCTCCTGAATGAATGCTCCTCATGGTCTTTGTAGTGTCTTCTGTGGTGACCGGTTTCCAGGCAGTGATCGTCGGCAGGGTGGTGTTGCTGATGGATGGTGTGGTGTCTGTGCCTTGGTTCTGTTCGTTGTCGTAAAGAGTCTTCATCTTGTGATGGGAAAAGAAGCCAAGTTTGTTGCAGAGATCCTGGGAGGGAGGGATGTCTGAGGTTTCATTGGGGGGTTTGGTGAATTTGTGTATGATGCAGAAGAGTTCCTTGGAATTGTGAGAGTTAGAGAGGATTCTGTCCTGTATGTATCTGAGCCCACAGATGTCATGATTGTTCACTGCAGAGGAAGTGACTTGGACAGAATCACAAGGGTATCCCCATCAAGTCAAAGTAATGAAAACTTGGGAGATTTAATTAATCTTTTCCCCCACACTACGTTTGTCTATTTCATTTGTTCGCTAATGACCTTGGTGCCAAATGAAGAATTTGCACAAAACTTTCCAAATATCCCAAACCAATTTATCCACCTTTGCTCCTTCATCACATGTTTTGCAATTATCCATCGAGGGAGGGTGATGAAGAATGTGGGTCTCAAAAGTGCAATTTCCCATGTTAATTCCAATTGAAATATATATGTAGTGGGATATGATTCATGTGATTTTTGCTTTGCTACTTTTTTCATGTGCAGTATCTGGAAACCATAATAAGAACATAAATGGTTAAGTTCATGCAATAAGGATAAGTCACATGAGCTTGGCCTTGTGTGTTTGGCTTTGATAATGTTTTCTGTGAAGTGATTCTAGAATTATTCCCTATTTGCCCAACATAGTTATACTGCTGTTGTAATACCACCTTTGCATTTTAGTAATAAATGACTGAATCTGTTGTATTAGATACATTTTAGAAACATATGTTACTGGGTCACAATTGTTTCTAGTGAAATGTCATAAATACAAACATTGGGGTAAATGTATGTGCATAACAGTCATGTGCTCATACTTACATTTTCTCTCTTGTGATGTAACATCTCCTGCCTGTACAATATGTGATGTAATTCCCACTAAAACGTACCTGTGAGGTGGAGAATTCTTATTCAGCGCTTCTGATATTGTGCCTTTTCTATGTTATGAGGTTAGTGTGCACTTCAGGACTCTTTTTGTTGCAGTAGTATTGTAGCAGGTTGGTTTGGTCTTTGGAAGTTTATATGAGGTAGAAGAAAGGAAGCAGGTGCTTCTCTTTGTGATCTTACAACAGTGAAGACCAACTGTTGTTTTTTACCAGTGTGACTGAATAGCAGTGACCGTTAGATTTACAATCTGATATTCTTGATGTTATACCAATATATTTATTAATAATAACAAATAATTTTTTTTAATAAAAATCACTTAATGCCGGTGTCCCCATACCAAAGAGAAGGTTCCCCACTAAAATGTCTTTCTCGCCAATGATATCTCCAATGGGAGCATTAGGCCCTGATTTCACAACACAAGCTGCACCAAATATGCTTTTTTCTTTCCTAAAAAATTATAGCTGTTGCCAGGCATGCTACCTGTTGCCAACAGGATGGGGAGGGGGTTTTGCATATATATATATATATTAGTGCAGTTACCTCCTCAGAAAAATGCTGTGCTGCTGGACAGCACAGCATTGTTTGGCGGATGAATATAACTTTTTTACATGATCACCCCCGTTTTTTGGACTGATGATGTTTTTTTACCCTGTTCAATGGGGCTCTGATAGACAGGTCCAGTGCCTGTGCTCTGACCTCTAAAACTTTGGCCATGCTTTTAATTCATTTATTTAATTTACCTATACGTCCCTAGTATATAGTACAAAGTATGCCCAATGCCAGTAAGTTAAATGCAACAAATTGGCTGCATCACCCATCCCGCCACTCACTGCAGGGACACTGTGCACATGAATGCTGGCACCTGATTTTGCAGTTTTAAAACTGCAAATTTGACTTATCAATATAACCTCGTTTGACTGTTCTAAACCTTCCTTTTAACTAATAATAGTTCACCCGTGAATAGGCCTTACTGCCTATAGGGGAGGGTTCTAGATACTTAAAAGTAGGACATGTAAAAGTGTACAGTGAAAAGGTCCTAAAAGCAATGTTCCCTTCAGCAGGGTTAGCTGTCCTGTAGAAAAAACATTGGGACGCAATATTGCATTTAGTGGTGTTATCTCCATTTAGGAAGCAGATTGGCAAAGAAACTTTTAGAAAGTTACATTTCCTCTGCCTTAACCCCTTCGACGCTCATGACGAGCTGGGCTCGTCATGAGGTAGCCTCCTCGCACGCTCATGACGAGCCCAGCTCGTCATGTAAAGTGCGATATGAAAAATCTCAGCACAGGAGCGGAAATCATGCCGCACGCATGCGGTTAAGCCTCTGGAAGCCCATTTGCATGAGCTGCCACTATCATCAGGCAGCTGATTAGCTCACTTGTTCATCTGTGAGCTTGCTCCCAGAGCTCAGACAAAGGCCTTGAGTGTGAGAAGGTGCTCTATTCCTCTTGATGGTTGACCATCTGGGCTGTGCCCTGGAACTTGATTAACTTCAAAGAGGCCACCCCTTTCATAGGCAAATTTTAAGAGACATCTAGGTCAGGTCCTCTTTTCTTCATCATCTTGCTGGCACCCATCCCAGTGGGATAGTAGCTGCTCCAGAATTGGTTTATAGTGACCACAGAGGAGGAGTTGCTCATTTCCATGGCCACACCTCTGAGGTGGCAACAGTAGCTCTACATAGGGTAAGTAGGGGTTTGCAGTCCTGGATCTAGGCAGAGAGGGGAACCGCTGGATTGTTTTCAGTACGGTATAAGGTAACTGAATCAGAAGTGGGTAGGGTTACCCTTGTGACCTCTTTCCTATTGGTTAGGGAGGTTCTAGGAGTCCCCCTTACTCACAAGCTACTGCCAGGCAGAAATGTGGCACCCTGTACACTCTGCGTGACACTACTGTACCTCTGGAAGACAGAAGGACTACACCTGCAGGTGAGGCCTGTGAGGAGACCCGAATGGTTGGACCTGCTCCCATTTGTACCCAGGACGAAAAAGTAGACTTCATAGGTCAGTTGGTTGACCTCCTGTTAAGCTACAAGGACACATTAAGCTGCTAGAAACTCTTCTTCTCTGAAGAGACCAGCTGACCAGCTCAAACTGGATCTGCCCTGGACCCTGTTAGTATCTTCTGCTGCTGTGAGACTTGACCCCCAAATGCTGTTCCTGAGGTCTCCGGGACTCTTAAATGTGTCACAGTGTACTACTTCTAAAACATTTTAAAACCTGAAGCTTTTGAAACATTTTGGCTACAAAGAACTCCAGAGCATTGGGACAAACCTGCAGATTTATGCAGATGGGGTACATTTTCATTGGACCAAAGAATCAGTTTGCTCCAGTTCAGACCTTTTCTGAGCAGTAAATCTGTTTCAGTGGGACATTTTGGGGAGGTATTCGAGACTCTTGGATTTCTATTCTGCTACATCTTGCAGCATTGCCCCGCTGGAGGAATCTGAGGTGCATATATACAAGCCCTCACCATCACCAGAGCGTCACTTTTTTGACACTCCAGTAGTGCAGTGGAGTGGTGTGGCTCACTGGTTAGAGGCGGCAGACCCGGAAGCAGGAGTCGGCCCGGGACCAGGGTTCAATTCCCGACGCGGCAGGGTCGTGGACCAGGGTCAGCGTACTAGATAATTCTCGCCTCGGTGCCTACTCTAACCAGGGGTCCCACTCGGCAACTCTGGGCATTAGCTTGCCTAATCTCCACAACGGCCCCATCAACGCCGGGGATGCCTGGCTTCACCTTGGGGACTACCAGTAGGGACCATCCCACAGGGAAAGCCAGGACGGGTTCCCCAGCGGTATACCGCGCCAGGATACTCCGGTAGTAATTGAGCGCGTTACAAAACAGCTTATAACATACCAGTGCCATTTTCCATATTTACAAGGTATACACTTTGTGTAGCCTAATGCCATCTTGTAAATATGCCCGTTTCCGCCACAGTCCTCTGCTGCAAAGGGACGTTTAATAGGTGCTGCTGTTGGGCTTTCAACCACATCACCCATTGCTTTTTGGCGCTGCCTCAGATATACAAGGGTGAGGCAGGGCTAAAAACGAATGCCATGGAATACAATTCTTCAGAATGTAGATATGAGAAGAACGTATTCATTTCTCTTCATATTTTGCTCTTTCCATGTGTGCTGTATCCTGCAGCACACATAGAAGGTGCAAATAGCCATTACTGATTGTATATGTGCAAGATAGTGTCCCTTCCTGCACATAAACAATCATCCCTGCAGAGCAGGCACCCTTGCAACATGGCAGCAGGGTACCTGCACTAGCGCTAGGCAGCTTTTTTGTGCCAGCGGAAACACAGGGGTGCGCCATATTCTTGTGAATATGGCGCATCCATGTGCTTTCAAAATGCCGGAGCATGAAGCTGTCAAATTTGGCACATTTCAGGGGTCTGAAGCCCCCCTCAGCAACCGACTGCTGCCTTGCCCTTCTGCAGGTTTCGGCCTTCCAGTTCAGAGATTAAGTCAAAAGGTAAATCTTCTAACTGGTTGAATCAGGATTCCTTGTATCAGACCCATGTTCCATCACGGTCAGCTAAAATTTTGCCTCAGTACCAATCAAGTGCAACCAGATTTCCATGATCGGCACTTAATGCATATGATTTTATTTCAAACTTCAAAAATGTATATCTCAGTTTTCTCTTGTTAGATTTTTATTATTTTGATGCGATTATGTTCAGTAAATTATTCTCTATATTTATGAATTGGAACAGGATTTTTGTTGTGATGTATTTTAAACATTTTAAATGTTTTGGTACTTCAAATTGCCTTATCAATTTTCTTAAGATAAACCTGTCTGCTTGCTCCCGTAGATACCAAGGTTTGCGTTCTGATTTCAATTAATGAAACCTTTACTGGCCCTAGCAAGAAAAGTGACATTATTACCTGTGGTAGACTACTATCCATACCATCTAATAGCACACTTTCTCATAATGGCCTTCAGCCGCTCTTCTCCAGTCACGTCAGCAACAACGTTTTTTAAAAACCCAGAAAGAAAGTAGATTAAAAAACTAGGCATGTCCTACAGAGGAAGCGAAGGAAGGAAAGAAATAGAAAAAGGGAGGGCCATAAAGAAAAAAGATGTTCAATAAAGGACAAACACCAGGAGCAGCAGCCATTTATTCAATATTCAGTGCAATTTCTTCAAAAGGGCTGCTTTTCATTCTTCACTCAAAGTGCTAATTTCATGAGGATTTGTATGAATGAAGTGTGTCTTTAATTCATTTTTTTGGACACAATATACCAGCAACACATTGGGACAAATGAAGTGACATTTTTTTTAATGTTCAGTAAATTTAAGAGCATTTCTAGGAAAAAGTATGAAAAATACGTACAGCTTACCTAATGGAAATTCCACATATCATCGTTCATAACAACCCTTCTAAAATCTTGGGGGTTGAACTGCATGCCTTTGCTTTTTCTGGTAAGGAAGAGGCCCCTGGGGTCCTGAAGCTTAAATATATGGAACAGTGGATTTCTGTCATTTACACAGATCAGTAAACTCCGAGAATAATTCTAAATAATTAAACTGTTGCATGTATGTTTTAGACAAAAGAGAATTATAAGATATACTTTTTTTTATATGAAAACAGAACTGAAGATAACAACAAATACAATATAAGAAAGTAAGGGCATAGGAAAACGTTATCTGTATTGTTATCGTAAATATAAGATAAAAGTCTGAATGCATATATGTTTTTGTTTCAGCAAATAAATGTTACATATCATTGCTATAGATCTATCTATACGTTTTCAGGACCTCAAAGCATAATTTTTTTTCAAATGCAAATTAAGTACATCCTCATTACCGTTTCTATCCATAATACAACGTTTCACTTCGAGGGGAGGGCTTGTAAGGGGAGTTTGTGCTTTGTCTTTGAAAGGTTCAGCAAACACAACGACAATTCATAATGTTTATCGCACTAATACAATGTTGATCTCTTCAGCCCAAGAAGACTGTGAGCTATTGATGTAAAATAAGCTGTTGTTTGTTTCAGGATTAAAACATTATGTCGAAAAAATTGAGTAGACATGTTTAAGCCTGTACTGTGCAAATGGAGTTCAACTCATTCATAGATACATTCATAGATGCATCGTCCCATTATGATTTTCAAATTGCAATGTTAGATCGAACTTGCTAATTCAAAAGAGCCCCCCCTCCCCACACACACACACACACGCTGTCTTCCTCATTCAGAGGAAGAGACAGCTATCTTGAAAATATGTTTATTTATTTATTTATTTATTTTATTTATTTATTTGACTTCAAAGGTGTTATATAGCGCTACTGGACCCAAGAGTATCAGAGCACTTTACAAGGCAGGTGAAAACAAACAATGAAATAAAATAAAAATTAAGCAAGAACGAGTTAAAAAATGACAGTGTAATCAGCATGTCTAATGGGGTAAAGAGAATAGAGATAGAAATTAAGATGGAAATGGATAATGAAAGTTAGGAGAGAGAGGGGGTGAAGAGAGGGGGCGTACAAGTATGAGGGCATAGAGAGGGGGAGTATAGAGGAGTGCATAATAGAGGAGAGAGGAGTGAACATGTAAGGGGTCATTAACATTAGATACCCCAATACTTGGAACATGTACAGTTTCAGTAACATTAGATACCCTAATATTTGTTGTGAAGAAGTATTTTTGCTTGGGATGGAACTAAGGATGGAGGATGTCTTAATGTGGGTCTCATCCTTTCTTAACACCACTCTAAACGAGTTGTGTTGCCCCATTCATTGCTACCAAGCTTTCTTTTTCATGGATTGAGACCAATGCTTGGGTATTGGTCCCACCATGATTAATTCATGTGTAAGTTCCATGTAGAAGTTAATTGAGAGGCATGAGATTCACTTCTTCACAAATGCAGATGATACTCAAGTATTTTTGAATATTGATGCTTCTATCTATATGGGGAACGAATGCTACCACTGATATAACCAAATGTCCTAAGTGTAATCTCCTGGTTGCTGATATTGTACATATGTTCGCACTCTGCCCGTGCTTATAAACATTTTAGTTAAGGGTGATGACATTTATGTCCCAAAGTCTTTGACATCAAGTCCCATTATCCACTAAAGAGAGAATGATGGGGTCAAATATGAGTACGAGGGAGGTACTCAGAGGTTAATAATAATCATGCTGGTATGAGCCTGACTCTGTATTGTGAGGTCATGGATTTCCACAAATGCCCCTAAGGCTGTTGAATTGTGTATACTCATTCCTCAGATTTATGAATCAGAGGTCACTCTGGCAAAAGTTAGAGGCTCCTTTTCCTTGTTAAATTACAGAAGATTTGCAATAATCTTTTCTGGGATTTCACTAACATTAAATGTGAGTAATATATTATGCTTTACCTCTCCCATTATATATCTATCTTTTCAGCTTTTGATATTCTTAGGTTATATTTTTCATTTATTTCCTCCTTTTTATTTTGAATTTTTGCTGCCCTGATTTGACATTTACATTTTGTACACTGTGATTATTATATATGTGTGACCAACTCTGACTTGAAAAAAAAGAGAATTGATGCATTCAGTCTAATGTGATGCAATGCAATTGGTGACTTGCTTGTTGAACATTCATAGCCGGAAACAACAGAAACATCCTCAATTGTTGGTGGAGACAAGCAAGATTAGATGACAGATTTTGGACCCAGCAATGGATGGTCTGTTAAAATGTGTTACAGCAAAATTAAAAATGTATATATAGTGATCAATGAGAATTTTTCTCTTGAAGCTAAAGAATGTAGTTTAGATACTGGAAGCTGAGCTTAAAAAAAAACAAGTGAATCTACTTCCAGATGTTTAGGACCTTAAATTTGCTTAGATTTAGTAAGATTGGGCATTGAAGTTAGAAATGGAAATGTGTAACAGGCACACTGTTCCACCACCAGGAAATGTTTTTCCTATGCCGCAACCAGCGATCTCCCCTTTCGCACCCAGGGTCCCCCTACCACTGAGATCCTGCTCAAATGCCCAACACGCACAACTGCTGCTGGAAATGGGCAGCAGCACGAGGGGCTTGTAATTAGGCTCTAAAATGACACTAAGGGCCCGTGTGCAAGTTCCATATTTAAATGTAAAAGGTTCTATTTTGCGAGGTACTTGTATTAACAAAACAGCCTCTCTAAATATATAATCTTTGCAAAGAGTGTGTAATATTGTTTTTGTGTAAATCCCAATCAAGATGTAGGAAGTTGTTGTTCCAGGCTGAGGTGATTGTGCAGACTTTCTGAAACAGTCCTACCCTGGAAATTGTCAGAGAGTTAATTTTGTTAGATGGAGGAATAAACCCATGCCAATGTGGGAACAGAATATCATCACAGGAAAAACAAATGTTGGGAAATGTGATTTTCAATGGAGAAACTGATTTCGCAAATAAGTTAAAAAAGAAAAGCAATGTATTATATTTTGCATATGTGAGAGAATTTCCCAATGGACAATTAGGCAATATTTAAAATGTTTCATTGTTTCATTTGCAAACCGCTACTATAATCCTTACAAAGAAATTACAAAAACCACTATCAACAGACAGGTGTCCAGGCCCCCAAACATACCTAGCACAAATGAGGGTCATCTTGACTTATTTAATAATTAATCTTTGAGCGTGGTCAGATTGAAAGAAAAAGAAAGAAAAGAAAAGAAAAGTAAAGAAAAGAAAGGAAACGAAAAGAAAAGAAAAGAAAAAACACAGCACATGCACCAAGAAATTGAGTATATGACACTGTTCGCAAAACATTATCTACTTAGCTTTATCATTAATGATTTCTAATATATGCTTCTTTATGACACATAATTAGCCATTTGTTTAATCACAGCTTTCAAAATCCAGATGATTGTCACATTAGTAGTGAATGAGGACATTACTGACACAGGAGGCCTTACGAAAGCAGAGCTACAGTAGAAAGGGAGAGAAATAGATGCCCAAGTCCGGATCTGGGAACAGCAGCTAGCCCTGCCTGACTGCTGCTCGACAGGCCCTTTGGTGGGGTGGGGCAGCAGGGGGGTGGTTGTCGCTAGTAAAAACACTGCTCCCGCTTATATTACAGGGGGTTGAAATTGCAGCACTGCTGCAAAACCGTCCCCCAGTGACAAAATCGGCCCCTACGGTCAGAGAACCGGCCCCCTTCCCAACAGCCCACCGGGGAAAAACCTGGTGCCTGCTACCGCTAGTCTGGCCCTGACCAAACCAAGTTCCGTGCAATAACGGAAGGTTCAGAGATGGTGAGCCATGTAAGGTTGGGAGAAAAAAGCGAAAAAGAAACTTCTGTGACCAAGAATTTGAGACTTGGGTCCAAGAATGTGTTGCGGAAAATGACAAGCGTTTTAGGAAGGTCTCACTAACAGCACCTAAGTCTATTACAAATGTAACATGTGGAGTGTACAGACTGTATTAACATTGTGGGGATTACAAACAGGTGTGTTGAAGAAACACGAGCATAATATTATGGACATTGCTTGTGGAGGTGTCAGAATGCAGGAACAACTGGAGAAGGAACCAGCAATGAACCACAACCAGCACATATGGAAGTCATGATTGAATCAATTCTTCAGGCAGAGGCCATGACAGGTGTAGCACATATCGATTTGTCAGCTCCAGTACCAACAAACCCAAATAGCTTAATGCATCTTAATTTTTCCAGTAGGTCTATTTTTGCAGCCCTATAATCAAGCTACCTTTTTTGGGGGCTTTGTAAATACATTTTAGACACCAGAATTAATAAATTGCACTGTCTTGATTTAGTAATCCTAATATAATTTAGTAATGTATCTAGTCAGCTATGTTGTTTTTTCCGACTACACAAAGCAATGCATTATTGTAATGTCGTATACACCCCATATGGTGAATATTTGTCAATATAAAATATTTTTTATTAAAAACAAAATAATATTTGTTTTGAAAGAAACTCAAAGGTTTTTACTAATTTAGTTAAATAAAAAATGCTATTTCTTTCTCTTAAAATCAAAGCACCCGTCCAGGAAAACTAGGCCCAGACAAAGGGTCTGTTGCTTACGAAAGGATCCTCCCATTCCCTGCCAAAGTCATCGAGAAAGCCGTCAACAGTCAGCTCGCCGCCTTCCTTGAATCCAACAAATCCCTCGACCCTTCACAGTCAGGCTTCTGAGCCAAACACAGCACCGAGACCGCCCTCATCGCAGCAACAGACGACATTCGAACTCTACTGGACAACGGAGAAACAGCTGCCCTCATCCTACTTGACCTCTCCGCAGCCTTCGACACAGTCTGTCATAGCACCCTTATACAACGCCTCAGCAACGTCGGAATACAAGGAAAAGCATTGGACTGGATCATCTCTTTCCTCGCCGGAAGAACCCAGAGAGTCCGCCTCCCCCCTTTTAGATCAGAGGCCGCCGAAGTCATCTACGGCGTACCACAAGGATCATCACTCAGTCCCACTCTCTTCAACGTATACATGAGTCCCCTCGCATCCATCGCGCGCCATCACAACCTCAACATCATCTCCTACGCAGATGACACCCAGCTGATCCTTTCCCTCACCAAAGACCCAAACACCGCCAAAACCAACCTACACGAAGGGATGAAAGAAGTAGCCGAGTGGATGAAGAACAGCCGTTTAAAACTGAACTCGGACAAAACGGAAGTCCTCATCTTAGGATCATCCCCCTCCTCCTGGGACGACTCATGGTGGCCACCGGCCCTGGGAAACGCACCCATACCAACGGACCACGCACGCAACCTGGGCTTCATCCTGGACTCCTCCCTCTCGATGACCAGACAAATCAACGCCGTCTCATCATCATGCTTCAACATACTACGTATGCTCAAAAAAATCTTCTGTTGGATCCCCACCGAAACAAGAAAGACGGTCACCCATGCACTGGTCACAAGCCGACTGGACTACGGAAACACCCTTTACGCCGGAACCACAGCCAAACTACAGAAAAAACTCCAACGCATCCAAAACGCCTCAGCCAGACTCATCCTAGACATCCCCCGCCAAGCTCACATCTCCGGGCACCTGAAAGACCTCCACTGGCTCCCCGTCAACAAGAGAATAACGCTCCGTCTCCTCACCCACGCACACAAAGCCCTCTACGAACTAGGACCCGAATACCTCAACACGCGCCTGTCCTTTTTCACCCCCACCCGACAACTACGATTGACCAATCAAGCCCTCGCTGCAATTCCACGCATCCAAAGATCCACCATGGGGGGAAGATCCTTCTCCTACTTAGCGGCCAAGACCTGGAATTCTCTCCCCACCTACCTCCGCCTTACACAGAACCACCTCTCCTTCAGAAAACAACTTAAAACTTGGATATTCGATAAGTAAAGTACCCCCCCTCCCTCAAGCGCCTTGAGACCCTCTGGGTGAGTAGTGCGCTATACAAATTTTAAACTTGAACTTGAACTTATGCATATATCATTGCCAACTTGTCCCTACAATGATGGATATCTTATGGCAAACACACTACACCAACTCAGACAGGGATCAAGTCTGAATATTTTCACAGGCGACATGAAAATATATCTATGCGCAAAACATCCACTACAAAGATAATAAAGCCAACCATGGACATAGGCAGGCAAGCTTCAATATCTCCACAATGCAGATCACATATGCAATTTAACTAGCACTTTCAGTATGCTGTACAACAATGCAACCCTAGTGCCCATCAATGTCATACTTTAGTAAAAATCAATTTTGTTTATTCATCCTGAACATAAGGCCACATGAAAAGTTAGTAGTAGGGTTGAAAAAATTAGGAAGTCAATGACAGTGGGTAGGAAAAGGTTACATTTGGCATGTTTCACCTTACAAGTGCAAGCAAGGATCTTTGTGAAACCCTTTCATCTGACTCGGCTGTGAAATAAGAGGTCAGATGCACACTTATAGCAGAATGCATGCCTCTGCAGCTATATCAGTGTAAAAGCATACTGCAAATGTACAGGTAGAACAAGTGAGACATTGTGGGGATGTCACTATAAGCCTCGGATAACTCACAGCTATGGTGGAGGAATTACAGACAGCTAGTGCATCAATTACTCCTTCTATATATGGGGAGAGTGAGAAGGACTCCAGTGTAAGCAATGTAACGTGGCTTTGGCTGAATCAGCCTCTTCAAGACACACATGAAGTTGTAGTGGTGAAGGACAAGTCAGTGCCACACAATTTACAACAGAGACATTGCGTACAGAAAGATAAAGGTGCAATTGAAATACTTAAGATGTTTTCCTATTTGATATTTAAAGAAAACTTTATGTAGATATTAATACGCTTAGAATGCTGGTAGTAGGCACATTTTCTTTATTTTACAGTGCTCATCAACATTTCTTCCTGGGAATAAAATAAAACATTTGGTTAAAACACTAGATTTTGTTATATTGAATACTTTAGCATTTTCAAAGAAATATTTAACTCAGAAAAATGTTCTGGTGTCATCATCCATGGCAGGAGTAGACGAGGTTGTGCATCTTCACCACTGGAATCATCACTTATGCGCTAATTTCGGATTGGGAGCAGACTAAGAAATATTGTGAACACTTAAATGAGTTGTGGTATAAAATGCTCTTTAATGGCGAAGTTGGATGTTAAGTTACAATGATGAAAAGGACACTTTTTGAAAGGTGGCATTTAGTCTGTCCAGACCAACTGTGCTTTCCTGCCACTCACTGTCCTGGGTCACATGGTTGTGAATGGCTCCACTGTTGTGGTTTGTGGGTTGCTCCAGAACCAGGTGCGAGAGGAAAGGAGCTTCCTGACAGGATGGCTGGGGAAGAGCTGTACCCTGCCCTGACTATACTTGAAAGGGCTCTGCATGACACCAGGCTTGCCCTTCCCTTTGTCAATCATGACAGCCAATTTACTTCTCCACTTCACTTTCTCTCATATCTATCCCTTACATGACTGCTATCAAACATTCCTCTACATTTACAAAAAGTATGTGACAGCCATGTGCGATTATGCTTTGCCTGTATGATGTCCATTAGGACTCGCAAACGCCTTCTACACTCAGACTCTCGACCACTCAGCCATGACACCCCAGGCCCTGTACTTCGAGTCCTTATACAAGGTAAATAACATTTTAACGTAATTTAAATAACTTTCTACATAATGTAATGCCCACTACATATTGTAGCACCTACTACATAATATTCATTGTAAACTGAACTAAGTATCCCGGGCCTAAACAATGTTATCCCTGTCTGATTTGTCCCAAGTATAATTGTAATCTTAGCCATGAATTCCACGTTATTGCCTCTGTGCCTTGGCACATACATGATATTACAGGAAAAAAAAAGGTAAAATCACGAATTAAAACAACGGTATTTTAAATTCTTAAAGTTTGTGATGGCGTCTGAAAAAAAAAATCTACCTTCTTTATGTGATCGGTATAATAACGGCGCCTTCAGAAGTAGAGACCTCCGTCGGTTTTAAGGAACATTAAAAGGCAGACCAATTGGGAGGAATGTTTACCTTTTCTTTTTATTGTGCAGTTTTAAAAAAAAGATAATGGTCTTCTGTATTTGCCTTTTCTGTTGTTATAGAACATCGTGTGCTGAATAGACGTACCCACATTGCCAACAGAAAATTGTGCTCTTTTCAGTCGTCTGCAAATGTTTCATGAAATAGTACCCGTAGAATGCGCACAATTGTAAGTCCACTTACAGTCAACTTTCTTGGTCCCAAAGAACTGGTGTGGGTTCAAGTGACAGCAATCATTTGGCAAAATGCACAAATAAATGTGCCCTATTTGTTAGGAACATTTCAACAAGGTACAGAAATGTTTTCATTCAAATTGCATTACATTTTTTTATTTTGATTCCTACAGCTTTGTGTGCTTGGATTGAAGGTGTAGGGTTACAAGCATGCTTTAGGTCTGATCTAGGTATTTTATACACTTTAGAGAATCTAGGTATATTAAAATTATGTGTTTTTGTCATTGTTTAATTATTTCAATGATTGTTGGCATGGCTGACTCATAAGAATTCTGGCCAATATGTACTATCCCTTTTACCAACAGACACAGAAGGGTTCAAATCCTTTAATACATAACCCCACATTTCTAGCAAGTCAGTATAGATAACATGTCATCTGCCAAAAACCCAGAGACTTATTCCCCAAACTAAATTCATATTTATGTGTAAGTTTACGATTCTTTGCAATTCACAAAAGAGTGAGTAGCATCTTCATGACTGCAGCGCTTTCACACTTGTGGTGGAGATTCCACACATAAAAAGATGGGTAGTCATAAAGATACGACTTGAAAAATTGCTGTATGAATTGGAGAAAATTCCTAATTTACACAAAAGTCTAAATTTACCGTTGTAAATCAGGCCCTCGGTCCTTAAACATTCAATGCAAAGTGTATTGACAGGTACCTATGAAAAGAGTGATGTCACACACACATGAGACAGCGGTAAAAACATGACACAACACTTTACACATACCACCAACTTTCATAGCTGCAAGGTGTTCCATTGTTATGTGCCATACCTTCAGCACATCCTGCCATTTTACCCACTTACAATATATCGCCAAGGTTTTTGGAGCCCATAATTACAATATTAGCAGCAACATGCCAAGTCCTAGAAAAGAATGTGGTGTATGTTAAAGAGAAGGACTGATTTAAAGTGAGACATTTACCACGGGGATCCTTGCCAGATATGAATGTCCATAAAACAGTAGCATTATCTCAGAGAAGAATCATTTATCAAGTGCTTTTGAATGAAGGACTGCAACTTACTCCCATGTAATTTTAACTTTTAAAGCTTTCACAAGGAACTATATTGTTGGCAGGTTTGGCCACCCATAATTATTTTTCAGTAATTAGGTGAATGACCACTAACTGTGTCCTGTAATTTGTCTAATAAACCATTTGAATATAGCACTATTACTTTTTAAAACCATTTATACTCATATAAACCAGACAGAGCTCCGACAGTGAGTGTGAGAGACAATGAGATGTGTAAGAGGATAATGAGATGTGAGCTGAGGGTCAGAATGCAGTGCACAGACGATATAAACTTAAACCAGTCTGTCTTAAATCCATTGGACACAGTGTCAGTAGGAAGACACTACATACCCTACATTAATTCTTCTTCAGCTTAATTATTTGCAATATAACAATTACTGCAAAAATCATTTTTTGTAAATACTTTAACAATACTGTTTTTGGTCCTTTTTTAGGGTTAGGCAGCTGAATAAAACACTCTGCGATGATTTAAAATGTTTGGAAAACACAGAGAAAACTCCACTGAAGTCCACAAAAAAGTAAACACTGAAAACTGGAGAGCCTTTCATGATGTAGGAGAGGAAAATAAAGATGCCTCTATTAGAATAGTTTAGAGCTGCCACAGTATGCAAACCCTACGCTACTCTACTATGTTAAATTATAAGTTTTCATGTGGATATTCTATGAATCAGGGCCACGTTAATTCAGTATGAGTATGGATTTTCTATGTCTCCTACTCCACACATTACACAAACAAAAGGTGTTAAAGCTCGAGAGCTATTTACATATGAAATGATTTACAGTAGCGTTCTGGCCTACTTTCACAGTTCTTCACAGGATTCCTAATTGACGTTTTGTACAATTGTACTTGGGTTAAAGTGCTGTTTCTACTTCTTCAGATGAAGAGCTTCTATACCATAGTCATGTTGAGTGGGCACATAAGGGGCCAACTTGGAGGCATATTATCAAGGAACGGCGTTAAAATTATCGCCACTTTAGCGGCAGGAAACTGACGCTAAAGCGGCGATAATGGGCTTGATAACATGTCCTGGAGAATTCCAATAGAAGCCCATGTTCTGGTGTTAACATGGGCTTCTATTGGAATTCTCTAAAGCATATTATCAAGCCCATTATTGTCATTTTAGCAGCAGTTTGCTGCCACTGAAGCGGCGATAATTTTAACGCCGTTCCTTGAAAATATGCCCCTAAATTTTTTGTCAGCCTTTCTAAAGTCAAATATCACCCCATCAGTAGGCCTAATAATAGCCCAATTTTCAGACCTGATGCGAATGGTATTTCCAATGGGTTCCAAGATCAGCTCCAATTTCTTTCTCAGGATATAAGAGAGGGAATAAAAGATGTTTCTAGGTGTAGTATTTTGGACTTGTCTGACACCCACCTCCAAACTATGCTGACTTTGTACAATGCAATCTTTACCACCTTAAATACTATGCTTGTCTACTCTGTTCAATCATACGTTTTCAGGTGAATGTGTTAGCAAGCAGGGGTGAATACTTCACTTTACTTTGGACTTTGACTGTCACCACTCCAGTCATCAGGCAGACCAGAAGAAGTTAAGATTGGACTGTAGTTTTTTAGGCCAAATTTCAAACTTCATGTTGCATGTTTTCATGTACTAATGGAACATTCCACATACGTTTTCTCATGTTAAACTACTATATGTTTTTGAGATGTAGTACTTGTCAGCCATAACCACTTGGCAAATAATCCCATGCTTCAGCAGTGGTGTCTAGTGAAGTGTTACCTGACTGTGGGCTAAGGCATGAGCCACTGTCTTTGGAATTGTCTTTGGAAGTGGCTTCGGCTAACATCCTGAGATTCAGGGAAAATAATTTAAGCTCCTTGTGCCTAAAAAACGTAATATGACCTTGTGTTAAGTAACTGGTAAAGTTCTCCATTGTCCTTGAGCCGAGGTATCCTTATATGAAAATGCAAAAAAAGCTCAGTTACTAGAATACATAGATGAGTTTTCTAGAACATCAGCATTCACAAAAAAATGATACATCAGCATTCATAAAATAATAACACATTCACAATATGGTGGACCTATATACCTCCCATAGTTTGCATCTAGATTGTGCCGTGCTAATTTTTTGTTTTGTGCTTATAAGTATGTAATACGCTGTGGCATTGAAGTGGATCTATATTTCCCAATGTAGACATTAATTATATTTGCCACAGAGGGAAGATCTGGTATCATCTACTATCTATGGTGGAAACCATTTAGAACTGTGAGCCCACAGATGTCATGATTGTTCACTGCAGAGGAAGTGACTTGGACAGAATCACAAAGGTATCCCCATCAAGTCAAGGTAATGAAAACTTGGGAGATTTAATTAATCTTTTCCCCTGCACTGCGTTTGTCTATTTGATTTTTTCGCTAATGACCTCGTGCCATATGAAGAATTTCCACAAAACTTTCCAAATATTCCAAACCAATTCATCCACCATTGCTCCTTCATCGCATGTTTTGCAATTATCCATCAAGGGAGCGTGATGAAGAAAGTGGGTCTCAAAAGTGCAATTTCCCATGTTAATTCCTATAGAAATATATATGTAGTGGGATATGATTCATGTGATTTTTGCTTTGCTAATTTTTTTCATGTGCAGTAGCTGGAAACCATAATAAGAACATAAATGGTTCAGTTCATGCAGTAAGGATAAGTCACATGAGCTTAGCCTTGTGTGTATGGCTTCGATATTTTTTTCTGTGAAGTGACTCTAGAATTATTCCCTATTTGCCCAACATAGTTATACTGCTGTTGTAACACCACCTTTGCATTTTAGTAATAAATGACTGAATCTGTTTGTATTAGATGCATTTTAGAAACATATGTTACTGGGTCACGATTGTTTCTAGTGAAATATCATTAATACAAACATTGGGGTCAATGTATGTGCATAACAGTCATGTGCTCATACTTAAATTTTCTCTCCTATGATGTAACATCTCCTGCATGTACTAATATGTGATGTAATTCCCATTAAAACGTACCTGTGAGGTAGAGAATTCTTATTCAGCGCTTCGGATATTGTGCCTTTTCTATGTTATGAGGTTAGTGTGCACTTCAGGACTCTTTTTGTTGCAGTAGTATTGTAGCAGGTTGATTTGGTCTTTGGAAGTCTAGATGAGGTGGAAGAAAGGAAGCAGGTGCTTCGCTCTGTGATATTACATCAGTGAAGAACAACTGTTGTTTTTTACCAGTGTGACTGAATAGCAGTGACCGTTAGATTTACAATCTGATATTCTTGATATTATAACAATATATTTATTATTAATAACAATTAAAAACATGTCATTATCAAATCAAATCAAATTAAGCTTTATTCGGTTGTACGTAGAACATCCATAAAACCAAAGATATATTACATCTAAAAATGTACAATTAAAAACAGTTATATTAAAAAATGGTACAATATCAACAATATGACAGTTTCCCAAAGTTCCGTTCATCCCGTAGATAGACACTTTTTACTCTTTAAATGGAAGCTACGACCATAAGAGTATTAGCTGCTAAAGCGAAGACACGGAATGAGCCAATACAATCGAAATAAAAAAGCTTACAGGTTAAAAAAGTAATAGACAATGCATCATAAATTGATATAAAAATACAGTAAAATCTGAAAGAAAGATAAAACTAATCTATTTTACAGATACACAAGATACGAATCACTGTTGCTCTAAATTCTGCCTGTGCTTGATAGTCAATTTCAAGAAGGTTACTATTGATTTAGCAAAAGATTCAACTTCTAGAAATTGAAGCGCAAGGAAAGCCGGGCGACACCTGCGTAAGCCCATAACTTTTAAAATGGGAGTGAGCCACTGTTTCCTCAGATCCTGGTAAAACTTGCAGAAAAGTAACGTGTGGATCGTAGTTTGGGGGGAGCAGTCATCACAGGGGCATGGTTGATGGTCTTTTTCCCAGTTATTGATCTTAGGGAAGGTGACTAGGTGGTGAACAATATTAAGTCTTAACCTTGTTTGCAAAAGTCTCTCATATCCTGAAAACTCAAAGGTTAAATAAGGCTGGACCGTCATTGTTGTCTGAATCTGTAGTGAGTGTTGCACAGTAGATTTAGAAACCTCACTGGATAATCGTAAACATTCTAGATGGGTCAAACACACCTTTTTGAACCGTTTCCTTGGTATTGCTGCAATTGTAGAGGGCAAGTTAAAAAACTGTTGCATACCAAGGTCGCACAGGGATTTCCTGACATATTCTAACCAGGTAATGTGGTGTCCCTTATCTAGGGAAATACAGTCCTCAATAAGCTCCCTACAAAGAGAGGTTTCACTGGTGGACCATATGCGGTGCCACAGAAGAAGGGGTTGGATCCTTATCAGATCTGTTATAAAAGTCAAGCCCAACTCCATGTGACAAGCATAGTTGGAAGTTTCCTTTGGGACAGCCAAGATGAATTTTAATAAGTTGTTTTCCACCCTTTGGACCTCCTCAAGCTTTACAAAGCCCCAGATCCCGGCACCATATATTGCGCTCGAAATACATTTGACCTTATAGATTTCGAGGAGTTCGACCGGGGGGCGCCTGCCTAATTTATTAGGAAAATTAACCAAGGCCGCTGTTGTCCTTTTAAAAGTAAGCTTCCTTGATTCAATGGCAGGCTTCCAGGTGCATTTGTTGTCAAATACTACTCCCAAATAGGGATAGGTGGCTGTGGGGTCCAATTTTTGGATTTCAATATAGATTGGCTTGATATTCTTCAACCTTGGGCCTGCGGACATAACAAACATCTTTTTGATGTGTATCTTTAGGTCCAGATTAGCCATAAAGTCGTAATACCTTACAAGAGCACGCTGAAGCTCTAGGGGGGTACGCGCTAAAATGACAGCGTCATCCGCATAGAGTAGGATCGGTATAGGGCGCTTATTTATAGTGGGGAGGTCCTTGGAACCCGCAACCATGGCTTTTTCCACACCATTGGTGTAAAGATTAAATAAAAACGGGGCTAGGACACAGCCCTGCCTTACACCGCGCTCTACTTTAAATGATTTTGTTAATTCCCCCCAACTCCAAATCTGACTCTAGCTGTAGCATTAGAATACAATTCTCGCAAGAATGTTAACAGGGACTTATCCACTCCCATGTCAGCTAAGGTGGTCCACAACTTATTGTGAATGACGCAGTCAAATGCTGCCAAAAGATCCACGTATGCCATGTGAATGGCCCCTCCCTTCACCTCGACATATTTGTCAATTAAAAGGGATAAATTAAGGGCTTGCTCTATTGTGCCCAGTTCCTCACGGAACCCGAACTGGAGATCGGACAGAACCTTGTTGTCTGAGGCCGACTGCTGTAAACGTTCTAAAATAATGCGACCGGCCACTTTCCCCATGGAATCCAACAGCGAAACAGGCCGATAGCACGATTGCAGTTGAAGGTGAGCTGAATATCCTCTCAAAATAGTCAACCCACGTCTGCTCCTCAATGGCAACTTCAAGGATGGGGTTCACCGTTGTACTAGCTAGGAAGGGGGACTTCAAGATCTTCCAGAACACGGCACTATCTCTTTTGGCACAAGAGGAATGTAGTTGGATCCAAAGCTCTTTTTTCAGCGTGTTCTTCCTGCTTCTTAGGGCCTGTTTATAAGTTTTTCGGTAAGCGGCTATTTCCTTGGGGGATCTATCCTTTTTATGTAGCGCTACTTTTAAATCATGGGAGGCTTTCGTGCAAGCACTGTCGAACCAGCCCTTATTGGTCGATTTCCCTGTGTACTTTTTAACGAAAAGGGATTCTCTAATTGTTGTTGTTAATGTTAAAAAACTGACCATGATCTCCTCACTGGTAGTGGCTAGATCAAAGAATTTCTCCAGAACTGGTCTTAGCTTAGAGACCAGTTTGGTGGTAATAGCCTGAGGATCTGCCATTTCCCAATTGAGGGAGTATCCATTAAGTCTGTCTAGGGAGAGGTTGTTTTGGATAAGGGTCGACTTGATGTTAAACCCTTCCGTTTTCTTAGACAGTTTCAGTGTAATACTATTTGGAAAATGGTCACTAAGAATTATATCATGGGTTTTACAGTTAATTAGGTCCCTTGATGTGTTTGCTGAGATAAAGATAAAATCAATTGTGCTTAAACAGCCTCTACCATTGAACGTAGGTAAAACGGGGATAGGAGGGTTCACCAGATCATTAACCAGGTTCAAATCTAAGCCACAAAAAATGTCATTCAGGCACTGGCCAACCGCGGTGTGGGGAAAATTAGTTACAGGGTTCCCACTTTCATCCTCAACACCACATGCTATGCTCGCACTCTGTTTGCAGAGAGTCTGATTGAAGTCCTCGCCCCAAATTATAGTCAATTCCTTTCGGGCCTTAGCTGATAATTCATAAAGGAGTGCATTTATCTCCTTTAAGGTTTTTATTAGGTCAGCTGTGTGAAGGTTATTGTAGAAATTCACAATAACAAGGGCTTTAGAGTAGCTAAGGTGTAAGACAAGAATTTGGAAGTTTGACTCCAGTTTTAGTGAGACAATGTATGAAAAGTGAAGGAGATTTGAAACAAAGATGGTCAAACCACCCTTAGCTCTGCCAGAAGGAGAGGGTAATGCTGGGGGAAAGTATGTTCTGTATCCCTCCAGGTGTATCTCTGAGGGGGCCCAGGTTTCCTGTAAGCATAAGATACTGAATCTAATAGTGAAATCTAACCAAACGCCATCCCCAATCTTGGCACGGAGCCCGCTGTCGTGTTTTGGCAGCTCCTGAGTTAGCGTTTAGCACAGCTACACGGTCTTTTCTGTTAACTTGACCAAAACGAACGGGGGCCATTTTGAATCCCTCTGACTTCCGTTTCCTATGAACACGCTGCCTCGTGGTCAGGGTGCCCTTTCGTCCTTTCTCGATACCCATGGTCACTAGTCTGCTCGGCAACAGGCTATTTTTAGTACTGGTCAAGCGCACATGCGCACTACGCACCAATTGGTCACTCTTTAGGAATGTTCACACTAACTGACCAGTGCTGTTGAAACTCCTCCCACATATTGGCTGTGTTCCAAAAATGACCTTATATGTACATAAAATGTGTAACTTGTACCCGCCTATCTTTTTATTGCTATTAAACTGTATAAAAGAGGTCACGCATCGATGTTCGGTGTGCTACTTCTTACATTGCCGAAGGGTGCTGTGGGAATGTATCACCAACCCATGGGGTCTTAATAAACTTGTCTTTTACCTTTTCCAGTGTCCGTGCCAACTTCTATACTAAGGTGTTCGAGAGTTTAGCAGAGTATGTAGGCCTGATTTGAACCCAACACCACAATTGGCGACCACGAAGGGACTCATCGGCGACTCGGATGCCCGAAGGAGAGGTCGTGACGAAGGTCAGGAAACTCGCCATGGACGCGTACGCTGCCACTGAGTGACCCGAGTCTCGGCACCCACGGTGTGTTTTCCCGTCCTTCCGATCTGACCTTCCAGGTGGCGCCGGTCTTCGACTGAGATTCTGATCTTGGATTGTCGTGATGTGCCGTTTTGGCTGATTTGACCACAGAACTTGGCAGTTGGACTTTGGACGTTTGAAAAGAAAATTGGTAAGCTTTTGATTGGTGAGGTAGTCTACTGACACTTACTGTGGCTTTTTGAAACTTTGAATTTGAATTTGAATTTGTTAGCTAACGTTTTGAATCTTTGAATTTGAATTTGAATATGTGAAGTGCACCTCACATAGGCAGGCATGTAGGGATATTTCTCTGATTTATTTGATTTGAACAGTGCACCGCGTTAGGTGGCATTTTTGTAGTATCGCGTTTTCGTGGTACTTTTTGAAACATGCCTGTTTTTAGCACACTCCGTAGGATGTGCTGTTCTGAAAATGGTACCAATTATCGATTAAGTGCAAAACAGCCGGCTCCCCCAGAGGGGACTCCAAATCGTGAAATGTATGTCAAATTCGGTATTCCACCAATAATGTATAGTACATTATGGCATAAGTATACTAAAACTGATTGTGAATTACAGTGGCCACTATATGGGTCGTTTGACCTTCGAAAGGTACAGTATGTAGAACAGTGTTTGTTTCAGCAAAGGTCTAGGCAAGATATGTTTGATTGTGTGCGTATGTGGGAGAAAGAGGTGCGTGAACGAGCGAAGCGTGAGGTAGCCTTGGCGGAGAAAGTGCAGCAGAAGGCTGCACATGACAAAGCTTTACAGCTACAGGAGAAGGAATTAAAGGAAAAGAAAGAGAGGGAGAGACGAGAACGAAATTTACAGGTTAATGGTCAATTCCCTATCAGGCGTCCTCTTTATCCGGTCCTTACTAATGAAATAGATGATTTTTCCTTACTAGATCGTTGTCCGCCTCCGTACGTCGTACCTACGGCTCCGAACGAGGACTCGGACGAGGATAGTGATCGAACACAGCGTACCAGGTTACATGCGGAACGAGCTGCGGAATTACGCTCATTTGCACGAAAGCTAAATATTAATACTGTTACTGTTTCTGATGTTACTAAACAAATGGAACAGTGGCCTGATAAGGAACGACTGTATTTTTTAGATCATTTTGGAGATGAAGTTGTTGAGCGGTATAGAAAATATTCTCTCGAGTTAGAACCAAAGGAGATATCCAAGAGTCGTGAGAATTTTCGTAAAGGTCTTTTTGTTCTTTCAGATGCGGACGACTTCTTCAAGCGTTTGATTGAACTACGTAATGAGGCGACACGACTACGGGAGTTGGGAAAGTCGAAGAATTCATCTACGTCCGGAGCGACGGGGATATCCAAAGAATGCCCTATCTTTGAAACAGATAAGATCGCTGCGATTAATGTTAGACCTATGCGAGAAGCTGCGCCTTTATATGTCCCTCATAAAGGGGATGGCACAGATGATGATAAAAGATCCAAAGACGCGAAAGGGTATTTTGTATATAATTGGGTTTATACGCCTTGGAATAGAGCAGATGTCATGGCGCTTAAGAATGCTTTACCTGATCCCCGTAAAAACCCTGCGGCTTTTTATGAAAATGTTGAAAGTGCAATTTCTTCGTGTATCATGACGTTAGTTGATATTGATCTATTTTTCGGGTTGATATTGCCCCCTGATATGTGGAGAGCGATTCGTAGGTTTGATGACCTCACGACTCTCGGGGCCACTTGGAAAGATCTTGTTCAGGCTGATTTAGATAGAGAACCAGCATGTAAGCCGTGTCAATTAATATTAGACCTTCCAGGGGCCATACTGACAAAACTAAAAACTCTTGCCCCCGCTAAAAAGATTGATTGGACTATATTAGCCTCTTGTAAGCAGAAAGCGGATGAATCAGTTTCCGATTTTTTCTCTCGCTTCGAGGAAGCGTTCCATGATTACAGTGGTCAATTATTGACAGAAGATACTGGCAGGCATCTATTCGTTGATAAGTATGTAGCTAATCTCCTACTGGAGATTGCGAAACGATTAAAAGCGAGTGAAAGTTCATGGACCACAGCAACCCCTGCTTCTTTATTGACTATGGCTCAATATTATGAAAGACAGGAATTGGAGGCGAAAGAAAGTAGTGAAAAGAAGGCAAAGGAATTGAAAACGAAGGTAATGTTAGCTCAGGTTCAGGCTACGAGAGGGAACAATAGAGGGGGGCGAGGATCGTACAGTAATGCTCCTCCCCCTCGTTCTGACATTTCTGTGAATCAATGTGCATACTGCAAACAGTTTGGGCATTGGATTGCAGACTGTCCGGTGTTTCGAGAGCAGCGTAATTTGAGGGGACGAGGAAGTGGAAGGTCTAGAAGTTATTATGGAGGGTCAAGAGGAGGTTATGGCACGAATGATCGTGGGGGATATGGAGCAAGGGGTCGTGGTCAGTCAGATTATAATACGTTTGATAATCGCAATCAATATCAGATAAATGAGGGTGGTCCTGCTGAACTACGGGATGAGCATTACGCATAGGATTGCGTAGGATGGGGTGTGGAATCGGTTGAGGTACCAGTTGATCAAAGGGGTCCATACATAGAAGCACATGTTCTGGGTTCCACTGATCAATTTCTGGTCGATACAGGAGCTACTCGTAGCGCTTTGTCCAAATACTTGGTTCCAAGGGCTCCCCTGTCTGGCGAGGTAATTACAGCAATAGGGTTCGATGGAACACCTACTTCTAGCCCACTGTCTCAACCAGTTACATTTCATGTTGATAAATTTGCTGCCCCTTGTCCCTTTTTGTTGTCTCCAAATACACCAGATAATATTATTGGACTCGATATGTTAAAACACTTTCGAGCTACTATTCGCTGTGCCCCAGAAGGAGTGCGAGTTGTGTTGAATGAGAATTACCCGGAATTAGAGCGAGTGTGTTTTCTCCATGAATCTGAAGTTCTGGCCTCCTTACCGAAAACGTTGTGGGCCACTTCCGATACGGATGTAGGGCAGATGATAATTCCTCCAGTGCGTATTACTGTAAAGGAGGGAGTATCTCTACCACGTGTCCCACAATATAAGATTTCTAGAGAAGGTGAACTTGCTTTGATACACATTGTAGATGATTTAATTTCGGCAGGAGTAGTTGAGGAAGTTCCCTACAATGTTTGTAATAGCCCAATTTTACCAATCCTTAAAAGAGATACAGATGCTAAGGTTTACCGTTTCATTATTGATTCGAGGGAAATAAACAAGATAGTAGTGCCTCAGTATCCGGTGGTGTCTGACATCACCACATTGCTTACGTTGGTTCCACCGACGGCAACTACTTTTACAGTCATCGATTTGAAGAATGCCTTCTTTTCGATCCCTGTACATCCTGACAGTCGATATCTATTCGGCTTTACATTAAATAATATATCGTACAGATTCTGTCGAGTTCCTCAAGGCTATACTGAAAGTCCTAGCATTTATAGTCAGGCATTAAAAAGACAGCTTGATTCCTTTGACTTACAGGAGGGAGTGGTTCTCATTCAATATGTAGATGATATCTTACTTGCTGCAGACACGCCAGAACAATGTGAGAAGAGTACCTTTTCCTTGCTTTCCTTCCTGGCCAAACATAATCATAAAGTTTCGAAGAAAAAGCTGCAATATTGTAGACCAAAGGTGACCTACCTCGGTCATCTTTTGTCTAAGGAGGGCCGTGCATTGACACCAGATCGAATTCAAGCAATTCTAGATACTCCAGTCCCTCGCACTCAGAAGGATGTTCGCGCCTTTATAGGTTTGACGTCTTTTTGTAGGCAATGGATATTGGGTTTTTCACATATTGTTAAACCATTGTTAGCATTGTTGTCTAAAGACACACCGATTCCCATTGAATGGACGGATGAATGTCAGAATGCTTTTGAACAATTGAGACAAGCTCTTTGTTCTGCACCAGTGTTAGGTACACCTGATTACACGAAGGTTTTCACATTATATGTACACGAGAAGGATGGGTGCGCATTGTCAGTCTTAGTGCAGACACACGGAGACAAACAGAGGCCTTGTGCATACTTCTCGGCGGTACTCGACCCTGTGGCTCGAGGATTGCCTGGATGTTTTCGAGCAGTTGCAGCAACAGCAGTTGCGATACGACAAAGTGAGGGAATAGTTTTGTCGCACAAATTGTTGGTGCTAGTTCCCCATGCGGTAGATGCGTTACTGAATCAAACGAAAACGCAGCATCTAACCAGTGCCCGTCTGACAGGATATGAGCTAACGTTGTTGGCGCCTCACATCACACTAAAACGATGTGCAACACTAAATCCTGCTACTTTATTGCCGGACCCTGTTGCTGAGACCCAGAAGGAAGAACAACATGATTGTGTTTTTCTGACTGAGGAACAGACAAAGGGTCGTATCGACTTACAGGATACGCCATTTCCAGATGTAGATGGGGAACTGTGGGTTGATGGATCGTGCGTGAGGTTACCAGATGGTACGACTTCCGCAGCTTATGCGATCACGACACTTAAGACTGTGGTAGAAGCAGCACGGATACCCCAAAAATCGGCTCAAGCAGCTGAGTTGATAGCCTTAACGAAGGCATGTGAGTTAAGTGCTGGACTATGTGTGAACATTTACACGGATAGTCGTTACGCTTTTGGAGTAGTGCATGATTTTGGCCTACTTTGGAAGGAACGAGGATTCCTGACTTCACACGGAGTACACATCATGCATGGAGAATTGGTACGCGATCTCCTTAATGCACTGTTATGCCCAGAGAAAGTTGCAATTGTCAAGTGCAGTGCACACAAAAAGGTGACGGACAAAATAGGACAAGGCAATGCTTTTGCAGACCGTATTGCAAGAGAGACCGCTATGCTGCAAAATAATTTCCCCATGTATGTGGTGAAGTCACAAGCTGAACGGTGGCATGATGCTAGAGAAGAAATACTAGATATACAGAAGTCAGCATCAGAGGCAGAACTTGTGAAATGGGCCACTGAAGGAGTATTGGATGATGAGGGTTGCTGGCGTAGTAAAGATATGGAGAGATGGAAACTACCCATGGCCTATTTACAAACAATGGTGCAAATGACACACGGGCTGGCACACATTGGAGCTCTCGCAATTACTAAATTGCTTACACGAGTTTGGGAAAATGCTGACATTGCTAGCACGGCTAAGAGAGTAGTGCAGACCTGTCTGATATGTTTGCAGCACAATCCTGGACAAGGGACTCATACTCCTAAAGGTGGGTTTGTTCCACCTACTGCACCATTCGAAGTACTACAAATGGATTACATCCAGCTGGAGCGCTGTAATAATCTCAAGTATGTCCTAGTAGTGGTGTGTGCCTTCAGCAAATGGATTGAGGCTTACCCTACGAAAGACAATACAGCATTGACAACAGCTAAGGTGTTACTCAAGGAATACTTCCCGCGCTACGGAGTTTGTAAACTTATGTGGAGTGATAATGGCCCTCATTTCATTGGAAAAGTAGTGGAATATGTCCTGAAAGGATTGGGAATCAAGCAACGATTCCATGCTGTCTTTCATCCGCAATCAGCAGGTTTAGTAGAACGATACAATGCAACTCTGAAGCTGAAGTTAGCAAAGATAGTGGCATCGACATCTCTGAAATGGCCGGACGCTTTGCCTCTGGCATTGCTGTCCATTCGGTCAGTGCCACATTCTCGATCTGGCCTCACACCCTACGAAGTGGTGTTTGGAAGGCCTATGAATATTTGGGGGGTTCCAAAGCCTCGTTTGATACATGATATGCCTTGTATAATGATGAACGATTATCTGGCACGATTAACAAATGATTTGCTTTCTATTCATCAACAGGTTCGAGAGGCGCTCCCTGATAACTCCACTGGTGAGGCTCACGGTCTCCGCCCTGGAGACCACGTGATGGTCAAAGTATTTGAGCGATCCAGCAGTTTGGAACCGAGATGGCATGGCCCTGAGCAAGTGCTGCTGGCTACGCGAACTGCTGTGAGAGTCACCAACAAGAAGCGGTGGATACATTCAACGCATTGCCGACGTGTCTCTCCGGATCTGGTGAGCCCTGTGGTGCTATCCGACTACAGAAAGATTTTGGATACAGAAAAGAGCCCAGCTGTCACGCCTGATGAATTGGAGGGAGCCTTCCCGGACCACGTTGTTTCAGATAAAGTGAAGTACAATCTACGCCCCAGGAAATAAGATTCCTTTTGTGTTTTTGAAACTGGTTGGTAACCGCTCTGAGGTTTGTGAAACGGAAGCCGGGAATATCAAGGGGGGGGATCAGTTCTGCCCAGTGTAGCGACACCCGTCTTGAATCCCGGAGAACAAATCAACGGCAGCCTCGGTTCAGAACCATCGTTTTATTTTTTCTCGCTTAGTGTTGCTTGTGAAGAGTATTGTTTTGTGAACTATGGCATCTCCTTCGACACAAAAAGGGAGAATTCTTGGTGCTGTTTTGTTTGTCTTGACCGTAGTGGTGATCGCAGTATTAGCCTGGACTATAGAACTATTGTTTCCTGTACGAGAACATTTGCTGCCCACCACTCCAAGTCCATCTGAACATTTTCATTTCACTCAGGCAGAGAGACATAGGCAGACTTATTTGAACAACAGCTTTATTAAGATTTTGCATCATACTCATAATATGACCAACACGTCCAATTGTTGGGTATGTGGAATATTGCCCGGACACCAGAAGAAGGGAGGAACACCACTCATTCCTCTCCCGTTTTCTCATAATGGTTCTTGTCATGCTTGGTACACTCTTCTTTTTACTCTGCGATGGCCAACGAAAGGTGGATTACTTTTTCGGTTGAATAAAATATGCTATAACGATAAAGATGGCTATCCACACGCTGAAGGAACTAAATTCGAATGGGAAGAATATCGTCCGGACAATGTTTCTACACCTCGTGTATATACGAATCAAAGACTTATAAATGTGACGAGCATGCATATAATAACCGTTATCGATACAAAAGCAGATTTGTGTATTAGAAATAAAGGTACAATCCCTGTAGGCCGCAGTGAATGTAATATTACACTTACCTTTGATACACCAACTGGAATTGCATTTGTAGCTTCACGTAACACATATTTCATTTGTGGAAATAAGGGATACCATCGTCTACCATTGGGATGGTTAGGAACGTGTTATATAGCTTTTGTATTACCACCTGTATTTATTGCTCCTCCCATGTACCACAATGATTATGTTCTGTACCATGATTTCATACTGAACAGAGTAAAACGAACAATAGATCTTGATGAAATAGACCAGACTGATACCACATTACAACAATATGTAGATTTCAATTTGGGGTTATTTTCATTCGTAGGAGCTGCACTGAATAGCAGGAAGATAAGGCGGCTTACACGTGTGGTGGAAGCCGTCGCTAATGAAACTGCCTCTGCTTTAGGGAATATTACTGAGGAATTGCAAATTACCAGAATTGTGGCGCTCCAGAATCGAATGGTTCTAGATGTGATACTAGCTGATAGGGGTGGAGCATGCCGCGTCATCGGAAGTAGTTGTTGCGTGTACGTACCAGATAACTCACCTTCTGTATATGATTCGATTACAAAATTACATAAGATAGCTGCTGAGATCCACCCAGAGAATGGAACATGGACCTTTTCTGGTTGGTTCTGGACCCTGCTTAGTACTTGGGGTTGGAAATTATTAACGATTCTCTGTGTTTTTATTGGAGTACTATTTTTCCTTTGTTTATGTATTCAATGTGGCCCTACATTATGTTCTGTATGTATCACAGCCTGTATTCCGTCCAAACGAGCTATTGTCAAGCAAGAGAAACTGATCAATGATGAAGTATTGAAAATAATGGCTATTGACATTGAGGATGAACATTCCGACTACGTTCACTATGAGGTAGCTTTTGCTAAACGCTAAAAGGGCCGTCTGTCGTGTTTTGGCAGCTCCTGAGTTAGCGTTTAGCACAGCTACACGGTCTTTTCTGTTAACTTGACCAAAACGAACGGGGGCCATTTTGAATCCCTCTGACTTCCGTTTCCTATGAACACGCTGCCTCGTGGTCAGGGTGCCCTTTCGTCCTTTCTCGATACCCATGGTCACTAGTCTGCTCGACAACAGGCTATTTTTAGTACTGGTCAAGCGCACATGCGCACTACGCACCAATTGGTCACTCTTTAGGAATGTTCACACTAACTGACCAGTGCTGTTGAAACTCCTCCCACATATTGGCTGTGTTCCAAAAATGACCTTATATGTACCTAAAATGTGTAACTTGTACCCGCCTATCTTTTTATTGCTATTAAACTGTATAAAAGAGGTCGCGCATCGATGTTCGGTGTGCTACTTCTTACATTGCCGAAGGGTGCTGTGGGAATGTATCACCACCCCATGGGGTCTTAATAAACTTGTCTTTTACCTTTTCCAGTGTCCGTGCCAACTTCTATACTAAGGTGTTCGAGAGTTTAGCAGAGTATGTAGGCCTGATTTGAACCCAACACCACACCGCGACGTTCCAAAATAGAATCCCCATAGTTGAAACGTCTTTGTGTGTTGCCGGTTCCATGGCTATTCCCATATGTTCCTCCTGATAGGAGGGATTGCTAATGATTGAAACTGGTTCAAAAATTGTATCATCTCTCTGCTCCGTAATACCTTCATTATTCCTATTCATGGTAGGTATACTGGCCATATTATTTAAAGTAGGTACTACAGGGTCAAATGCTAGCTGGAAATAGCCACTATTCCCACCTAGTTGCGCCTTTTCTTTTTGTGGAGAAGAAGATCCACCCTCATTTGTTTTAAAATTGTTGTTGTCTACTAGATATATTCCTTTGCTCTTTCCTTTTTGACCTACTCTTGGACTGCCCATACCCAGACATTGTAGTGGGATACCAGTGTTTTCAATAGTTTGGGGTTCTATATATACACAATGGTTATGAACCGGAGAGTCCCCCAAAACCCGGCTGCAGAGTCAATCGACTCCTTCCAATACCGCAAGCATAGAATACTGATTAAGTGTGGGGATATTAAAGCCGGGGTAGTTGGTATTATAGCCACATGTAGAAGGTGGACGAGGTGGTCTCTCCAATAGGGACTGAGGATAGAAGTAGGTTAAGCACCATGTTGTGATTCCTTCCCCACTTCTGCCGTCAAACCATTCCCCAATGTGTTTGGTTACTCTGTGATCCTTAAAGTTTACAATGATCACATCCCCTGTTAAATCCTTGGGTCTATGGCCCAGCCATGGTACTCTTCTAACGTGCAGTATTTCCCCGTTTATATTTGGGGGTAGCGACCTATTGTTTGCCAACCAATGGACCACCTTGTTTTTCAGAGTTCGAAAGTCTTCAGTTCTTCCTTCCTCTAATTCTGGTACCTCTGTCAGAATCACTACGTAGGGCGCAGCCTGTGGGGGAAGATCTACGTTCCTCCTGTGCACCCTTGGGGGATTAGGGTGGAATTGAGTCTTGCTTTCTTCCGTCCGGGTTTTTCTAATTTGTCCGTTTCCTTATTTTTTGGCCTGTCCTTCCCCTATTTTATCCTTAGGGTTTGTATGTCCCTGATGGGTGCTGCGCTTCCTTACTATGTTTTTTATCTGATGGTAGAAATAATGAGGGTCGGTTACAGGTGTGGTTTTTGTAAGTGTTCGTTATTAGCTCCCTGGTCTGGTCTGCACTCTTCTGTATTGTGGTTTCCAATTCCCCCACTTTTTCAGATATGATTTTTACCCTATCTACTAGGGGAAGTATCAGTGACCTAACTAATTGCTCCATGTTCCCCAATAATTCTTTCATGAGGGGAGAATACGGGTGCTGATACTCCGACCCGCTTTTCCTAACTGGAGGGCAAGGTTTCGTGTGTATTCCTTCCATCCTCGGAGAATTATGTCCTGTTTTTAAAGACTTAGCACTTCTGCCTTGGTGATTGCCCCCCCTACGTTTTCTCTTTTTTTGCAGGTTGATCTGAGCCTGTTTCACATTTGGAGGGTTAGGTGTTGGTGAGTCAACAGAAGATTTCTCCTCAGATGAAATTACCAATGGTGTTTCTACATACGATGCGTCTGTATTATATTTGAGTGATTTATTCTGATCCCTTAGCTGAAGTGGGATAATAAAGTCACCCTCTTGATTTCCCCCCCACTCTGATTTGGTGGAGTACTAGCTGCATTTATCGTCCCCAGAGAAGATCCTTTGTTATGCATAGGTGGAGACACAGATAATCTGCTAAGCAGGGGCTGTGACTCCAAGGGAACGTTATCTCTAATGAGGCAACTGATGTGCGTGTTTGTAGTGTAGTGTGTGCCTGGGAGGGAGACAAAAGATGGAGCAAGAAATGAATCCTGTGAATTAATAGTGGTCGCAGAAATATTGAATGATGACAGAGGGGGAAGTGACCCAGCTGGAAGTGAAAGGCGTCTCTCCGTATGCTCAATGGCATTTACCACCACCCCAATAGTCTTCTGGAGCATGCGGTCGATTGCCGTCAAGCTGGGTAAGGTAGGTTTTGACTGCTTCTTAGTGACAGGTGCAGGCATTTTCATTGAGCTGATTTATAAGCAAATTATTCCCTTAGGTTAAAAGCAGAGAAAGGGTCAATAGACAATGGTTGGAAGCAAGGATCCCAGGTTTGGAATATTATTGCAATGAGTGTTAGATTGTTACCAAAAGGTCATAAGCAAAATGTACCTTACTTTGCAAAGCAAGATGTCCTAGGGATGACCTTTTGCAGGGCCAAGAGGGGGGGCCCAGCCCAGCCTCCTTCGGCCCCCGAACGGCCACAAAACGGCCCCGCCCTTGACCCGGGCTTGACCCACGCGCGTCCCCCGACGCGGGAGATACGCCGCACTTTTGAGGGCCTCAGGGCGCGGTGGTAGGCGGAAGTGGGCGGGATGACCAGCAACGTGTCCTGGGGGATGTAGTCTCACCGCTCAGCGGCCGCGTGATGTTTGAAGCGGCGGCGGCGGCGGGGGGAGACTGATGACAGGAGCCCCCAGGAGAGTCAGCAAACAGGTAGGAAATGTGTCCAAAATCACCAGGAATCGTCAGCAAATGCCCCCTCACTTACTGCCTGCGTCCCCAAGCCAACGAGAAGGTTCCCCACTAAAATGTCTTTCTGGCCAATGATATCTCCAATGGGAGTATTAGGCCCTGATTTCACAACACAAGCTGCTCCAAATATGCTTTTTTCTATCCTAAAAAAATGATAGCTGTAGCCAGGCATGCCACCTGTTGCCAACGAGATGGGGAGGGTTTTTTGCATATATATATATTAGTGCAGTTACCTCCTCAAAAGAATGCTGTGCTGCTGGACAGCACAGCATTGTTTGGCGGATGAATATAACTTTTTTGCATGATCACCCCCGTTTTTTGGACTGATTATGTTTTTTTACCCTGTTCAATGGGGCTCTGATAGCCAGGCCCAGTGCCTGTGCTCTGACCTCTAAAACTTTGGTCATGCTTTTAATTCACTTATTTAATTTACCTATACGTCCCTAGTATATAGTACAAAGTGTGCCCAAGGCCTGTAAGTTAAATGCCACTAATGGGCTGCATCACCCATTCCGCCACTCACTGCAGGGACACTGTGCACAGGAATGCTGGCACCTGATTTTGCAGTTTTAAAACTGCAAATTTGACTTATCAATATAACCTCTTTTGACAGGTCTAAACCATCCTTTTAAATGATAATAGTTCACCCATGAATAGGCCTTACTGCCAATAGGGGAGGGTTCTAGATACTTAAAAGTAGGGCATGTAAAAGTGTACAGTGAAAAGGCCTCAAAAGCAATTTTCCCTTCAGCAGGGTTAGCTGTTCTGTAGAAAAACATTGGGACGCAATATTGCATTTAGTGGTGTTATCTCCATTTAGGAAGCAGATTGGCAAATATAATTTTGGGAAGTTACCTTTCCTCTGCCTCAAGCCTCTGGAAGCCCATTTGCATGAGCTGCCACTATCATCGGGCAGCTGATTAGCTCACTTGTTCATCTGTGAACTTGCTCCCAGAGCTCAGACAAAGGCCTTGAGTGTGAGAAGGTGATTAACTTCAAAGAGGCCACCCCTTTTCAAAGGCAAATTTTAGGAGACACCTATGTCAGGTCCTCTTTTCTTCATCATCTTGCAGGCACCCATCCCAGTGGGATAGTAGCTGCCCCAAAACTGGTTTATAGTGACCACAGAGGAGGAGTCGCTCATTTCCATGGCCACACCTCTGAGGTGGCAACAGTAGCTCTACAGAGAGCAAGCAGGGGTTTGCAGTCCTGAATCTAGGCAGAGAGGCGAACTGCGGGATTGTTTGCAGTACGGCATAAGGTAACTGAGGCAGAAGTGGGTAGGGTTACCCTTGTGGCCTCTTTCCTATTGGTTAGGGAGGGTCTAGGAATCACCCTCACTCACAAGCTACTGCGAGGCAGAAATGAGGCACCCTGTACACTCTTCATGACACTACTGGACTTCTGGAAGACAAAAGGACTACACCTGCTGATGAGGCCTGTGACGAGACCTGAAAGGTTCAACCTGCTCCCATTTGTACCCAGGACGAAAAAGTAGACTTCATAGGTCAGTGGGTTGACCTCCTGTTAAGCTACAAGGACACATAAAGCTGCTAGAAACTCTTCTTCTCTGAAGATACCAGCTGACCAGCCCAAACTGGATGTACCCTGGCCCTGTCAGTATCTTCTGCTGCTGTGAGGCTTGACCTCCAAATGCTGTTCCTGCAATCTCAAGGATTCTTAAATGTGTCACAGTGTACTACTTCTAAAACATTTTCAAACCTGAAGGTTTTGAAACATTTTGGCTACAAAGAACTCCAGAGCATTGGGACAAACCTGCAGATTTATGCAGATGGGGTACATTTTCACTGGAATAAAGAATCAGTTTGCTCCAGTTCAGACCTTTTCTGCAGCAGTAAAACTGTTTCAGTGGGACATTTTGGGGAGGTATTCCGGACTCGTGGATTTCTATTCTGCTACATCTTGCAGCATTGCCCCACTGGAGGAATCTGAGGTGCATATATACAAGTCCTCACCATCACCAGAGCGTCACTTCTTTGACACTCCAGTAGCGCAGTGCCATTTTCCATATTTACAAGGTATACACTTTGTGTAGCTTAATGCGATCTTCTAAATATGCCCGTTTCCGCCACAGTCCTCTGCTGCAAAGGGACATTCAATAGGTGCTGCTGTTGGGCTTTCCACCACATCACCCATTGCTTTTTGGCGCTGCCTCAGATATACAAGGGTGAGGCAGGGCTAAAACTGAATACCATGGAATACAAGGCTTCAGAATGTAGATATGAGAAGAACGTATTAATTTCTCTTCATATTTTGCTCTTTCCATGTGTGCTGTATCCTGCAGCACACATAAAAGTTGCACATAGCCGTTACTGATTGTATATGTGCAAGATAGTGTCCCTTCCTGCACATAAACAATCATCCCTGCAGAGCAGGCACCCTTGCAACATGGCAGCAGGGTACCTGCACTAGCGCTAGGCAGCTTTTTTGTGTCAGCGGAAACACAGGGGTGGCCGTATTCTTGTGAATTTGGCGCATCCATGTGCTTTCAAAATGCTGGAGCATGAAGCTGTCAAATTTGGCACATCTCACGGGTCCGAAGCAACAGACTGCTGCCTTGCCCTTCTGCAGGTTTCGGCCTTCGAGTTCAGAGATTAAGTCAAAAGGTACATCTTCTAACTGGTTGAATCAGGATTCCTTGAAACAGATCCATGTTCCATCATGGTCAGCTCAAATTGTGCCTCAGTACCAATCAAGTGCAACCAGATTATCATGGTTGGCACTTAATGCATTTTGGCACTGATTTTATTTCAAACTTCAAAAATGTATATCTCAGTTTCCTCTTGTTGAATTTTTATTATTTTGATGCGATTATGTTCAGTAAATTATTCTCTATATTTATGAATTGGAGCGGGATTTATGTTGTGATGTATTTTAAACATTTTAACTGTTTTGGTACTTCAAATTGCCTTATCAATTTTCTTAAGTTAAACCTGTCTGCTTTCTACCGTAGATACCAAGGTTTGCGCTCTGATTTAAATTAATGAAACCTTTAGTGGCCCTAGCAAGAATAGTGACATTATTAGCTGTCCTAGACTACTATCCATACCATCTAATAGCACACTTTCTCATAATGGCCTTCAGCCGCTCTTCTCCAGTCACGTCACCAACAACGTTTTTAAAAAACCCGGATAGAAAGTAGATTAAAAAACTAGGCATGTCCTACAGAGGAAGCAAAGAAAAGAAAGAAATAGAAAAAGGGAGGGCCATAAAAAAAAGATGTTCAATGAAGGACAAACACCAGGAGCAGCAGCCATGTATTCAATATTCAGTGCAATTTCCTCAAAATGGCTGCTTTACATTCTTCACTCAAAGTGCTAATTTCATGAGGATTTTTATGAATGAAGTGTGTCTTTAATTCATTTTTTGGACACAATATACCAGCAACACATTGGGACAAATGAAGTGACATTTTGTTTAATTTTCAGTAAATTTAAGAGCATTTCTAGGAAAAAGTATGAAACATACATACAGCAGCCCTAATGGAAATTCCACACATTATCATTCATAACAACCCTTCTAAAATCTTGGGGGTTGAACCGCATGCCTTTGCTTTTTCTTGTAAGGAAGAGTCCCCGGGGTCCTGAAGCTTAAATATATGGAACAGTGGATTTCTGTAATTTACACAGATCAGTAAACTCCGAGAAAAATTGTAAATAATTAAACTGTTGCATGTATGTTTTAGACAAAAGCAAATTATAAGCTATATAAAATAAATTACTAACATTTGAAAACAGAACTGAAGATAACAACAAATACAATGTAAGAAAGTAAGGGCATAGGGAAACGTTATCTGTATTGCTATCATAAATGTAAGATAAAAGTCTGAATGCATATATTTTTTTGTTTCAGCAAATAAATGTTACATATCATTGCTATAGATCTATCTATACGTTTTCAGGACCTCAAAGCATAATTTTTTTCAAATGCAAATTAATTACATCCTCATAACCGTTTCAATCCATAATACAACGTGTCACTTCGAGGGGAGTGCTTGAAAGGGGAGTTTGCTCTTGGTCTTTGAAAGGTTCAGCAAACACAACGACAATTCATAATGTTTATCGCACTAATACAATGTTGATCTCTTCAGCCCAAGAAGACTGTGAGCTATTGATATAAAATAAGTTGTTGTTTGTTTCAGGATTAAAACATTATGTCAAAAAAATTGAGTAGACATGTTTAAGCCTGTACGGTGCAAATTGAGTTCAACTCATTCATAGATACATTCATATCGTCCCATTATGATTTTCATAATGCAATGTTAGATCGAACTTGCTAATTCAAAAAAGCCCCCCCCCTCACACACACTGTCTTCCTCATTCAGAGGAAGAGACAGCTATCTTGAAAATATGTTGGCTAAACAAAGCAATCTTTACACCTCGGTTGCTTTGGATTGGAACAAAGGTAGGAGGATGTCTTAATGTGGGTCTCATCCTTTCTTAACAACCATTCTAAACGAGTTGTGTTGCCCCATTCGTTGCTACCAAGCTTTCTTTTTCATGGATTGAGACCAATGCTTGGGTATTGGTCCCACCATGATTAATTCATGTGTAAGTTCCATGTAGATGTTAATTGAGAGGCATGAGATTCACGTCTTCACAAATGCAGATGAGACTCAAGTATTTTTGAATATTGATGCTTCTATCTATATGTGGAACGAATGCTACCACTGATATAACCAAATGTCCTAAGTGTAATCTCCTGGTTGCTGATATTGTACATATGTTCGCACTCTGCCCGTGCTTATAAATATTTTAGGTAAGGGTGATGACATTTATGTCCCAAAGACTTTGACATCAAGTACCATTATCCATTAAAGAGAGAATGTTGGGGTCAAATATGAGTACGAGGGAGGTACTCAGAGGTTAATATTAATTATGCTGGTGTGAGCTTGACTCTGTATTGCGAGGTCATGGATTTCCACAAATGCCCCTAAGGCTGTTGAATGCTTCAGATTTATGAATAAGAGGTCACTCTGGCCAAAGTTAGAGGCTCCTTTTCCTTGTTAAATTACAGAAGATTTGCAATAATCTTTTCTGGGATTTCACTAACATTAAATGTGAGTAATACATTATTCTTTACTGCTCCCATCATATATCTATCTTTTCAGCTTTTGATATTCTTAGGCTATATTTTTCATCTATTTGCTCCTTTTTGTTTTTAATTTTTACTGCCCTGATTTGACATTTTTACATTTTGTACACTATTATTATTATATATGTGTGACCAACTCTGACTTGAAAAAAAATAAAAATTGATGCATTCAATATAATGTGATGCAATGCAATTGGTGACTTTCTTGTTGAACATTCATAGCCGGAAACAACAGAAACAACCTAAATTGTTGGTGGATACAAGCAAGATTAGATGACAGATTTTGGACCCAGCAATGTATGGTCTGTTGAAATGTGTTACAGCAAAATAAAAAATGTATATATAGTGATCAATGATAATTTTTCTCTTGAAGCTAAAGAATGTAGTTTAGATACTAGAAGCTGAGCTTTAAAAAAAACAAGTGAATCTACTTCCAGGTGTTTAGGACCTTAAATTCGCTTAGATTTAGTAATATTGGGCATTGAGGTTAGAAATGGAAATGTGTAACAGGCACACTGTTCCACCACCAAGAAACATTTTCCTATGCCGCAACCGGCGATCTCCTCCTTCGCACCCAGGGTCACCCTACCACTGAGATCCTGCTCAAATGCCCAATACGCCCAACTGCTGCTGGGAATGGGGAAAGATCTGCAGACTTTGGAAATGTCCCTTCCACCTCTCCTCTCACCGCTCTTGACCTGGGAGTGAGGTGGAGGATGAGGCGCACAGTGCTTCCCAGCACGACTTTGACTGGTGCTCTCGTGGGAAACCATAATCTGTCTGTATCTACAGCTGTGACCGAGCAACCTTGGCCGATGCCCGGTGGAACTTTCCTATGCAGCTATAGTTGGATTGAGATACAGCTGGAAATACAGAGGAGTCCCTGAGGAAGTCTGATGTCATAGTACTGACAGGACGAAACACGTGTTGGCTGCGCTGTGGAAAATTTGAAAACTTATGAAGAATTAATAAACCGCACCCTACAAACATGGAACCGGAACTGGAGGACTGTGATATTTTACATTAAGAGTGCTCGGAAGAACAGTTTGGATAGCTATAGAGGAGTTTGGCTCTGGTACGCCCCTCGACCGTCAGTTACCCAGCCGTACATAGGATATTGCTTTCCTCTCCTCCCAGTTGTGTTTCCTACGTGCATTCCTTACCCCTGTTTTGCCATTCCCCCTCTACCTTTCACTCCCCATAAGACATGTGTACGCGCTAATAAATCACATTTTTGTGTTATCTTTTTTTTCTTTTTATTCGATTTATATAGCGCATTATAACCCAGGTGTCTCTAAGCGCTTTGTCAGGTAGCACAAACAGATTTCAAAGAGCCCTGCCGGGAATTATAGCCCCACCCAAGCCTTCTGAAACAAAACAGTTTTCAGCTTCTTCCGGAAGGACATCAAATTAGACTCCTTCCGTAGATCCGTCGGCAAATTATTCCACACTGCAGGGAGGGTATTAGAGATGGCACGGCCACCCACTGTGGCTAATCTGAAGCGTGGTTGGGTGAGAAGAAATGCTTCGGCCGATCTTAACGCCCTACCCGGTGTAAATGGAGTCAAACGGGTCTTGATGTATCCTGGGCCAAAATTACTTATGTACAATGCAAAGCCCTTTAAAGAGCACCCTCTGCCTCACTGGCAACCAATGTAGCTCGCGCAGAAGTGGGGACGCATGCGAATTCCTAGGTTTCTTAAAAATGAGCCTGGCGGCATCATTCATCACCACTTGGAGTTTGTTCAAAAGTTTCTGGGGCAGTCCTAGATACAGCGAAATGCCGTAGTCCGGCCTTGATAGTATCATTGCGGATACCGCCTGTCTCAAGGTTGAAAAGACAATAATGTTGCGATTTTCCTGAGTTGTCGGAGAAGTCCGACACAGGTTCCTACCACCGTGATGACTTGCTTCCGCATGGATAGTTTGTCATCCACATGAATGCCTAAACTTTTTACCGCCACTGCAGGTACTGGAGGTGGGCCAAGTTCCCTGGGCCAAAACCCATCGTGCCAGGGACTACCCGCTATGGTGATTGGTAGGACCTCTGTCTTGTCAGGGTTGATTTTTAAGGAGTTCAAAGACATCCAATTGGCTGTATGCTTAAGGATGTTTTGCAGCCTTGCTGACGCCCCAGGAACCTCATCCATTTGGTTGATGATTTGGGTGTCATCAGCGTAGTTATACACCTGACAATCCATTTGATTGAGGAGAGAAATCAGCGGTTGTAGGTATATATTAAATAGCAGAGGCGACAAAGCCGACCCCTGCGGCACTCCACATGAAGTTGGCGTTGCAGTGGAGAACAATTCTCCCAGCTGTACTCTTTGTGTCCTTCCTGATAGGAAAGAGGCGAACCAGGCCAGAGCTGTGCCCTGGATGCCGAAATCCCTCAACCGCGACAGTAGTTGTTCATGACACACGGTGTCAAACGCCGCGGAGTGGTCTAACAACACCAGGGCACCAGGTATCTTCCTATCTGCCCTATTCCTGAGCTCATCTAAAATAGACAGCATGACCCGTTCCGTACTGTGATTCACACGGAATCCCGATTGATTCGGTTCCAACAGGCCATTCCTTTCCAGATGGTCGGAAAGGTAGGGCAGTACATGCTGTTCTAGCACTTTGGCCAGGAAAGGAATCTGAGAAATAGGCCTGAAATTTTTCAGGCATTTCACATCTGCCCATCTGTTATCTAATGTTATCTAATGTTTTTCACAAAGCAATGCATTCCAGGGTGCCTGCTACCGCCAGTCTGGCCCTGCCCAAACCAAGTGCAGTGCAATAACGGAAGGTTCAGAGATGGTGAGCCATGTAAGGTTGGGAGAAAAAAGCAAAAAAGAAACTTCTGTGACCAAGAATTTGAGATTTGGGTCCAAGAATGTGTTGCAGAAAATGACAAACGTTTTAGGAATTTCTCACTAACAGCATCTAAGTCTATTACAAATGGAACATGTGGAGTGTACAGACTGCATTAACATTGTGGGGATTACAAACAGGTGTGTTGATGAAACACAAAAATAATACTATAGACATTGCTTGTGGAGGTGTCAGGGACAACTGGAGAAAGAACCAGCAATGAACCACGACTAGCACATATGGAAGTCAGGATTGAATCAATTCTCGAGGCAGAGGCCGTGACAGGAGTAGCACATATCGATTTGTCAGCTCCAGTACCAACAAACCCAAATAGCTTAATGCATCTTAATTTTTCCAGTAGGTCTATTTTTACAGCCCTATAATCAAGCTACCTTTTTTGGGGGCTTTGTAAATACATTTTAGACACCAGAATTAATAAATTGTACTGTCTTGATTTAGTAATCCCAATATAATTTAGAAACGATCTAGTCAGCTATGTTGTTTTTTTCCACTATACAAAGCAATGCATTATTGTAATGTCGTATACACCCCATATGGTGAGTATTTGTCAATATAAAATACTTTTTATTAAAAACAAAATAATAATTTGTTTTGAAAGAAACTCAGAGGTTTTTACTAATTTAGTAACATACAAAATGCTATTTCTTTCTCTTAAAATCAAAGCAACCGTCCAGGAAAACTAGGCCCAGACAAAGGGTCTGTTGCTTACGAAAGGATGCATATATCATTGCCAACTTCTCCCTACAATGATGGATATCTTATGGCAAACACACTACACCAACTCAGACAGGGATCAAGTCTGAATATTTTCACAGGCGACATGAAAATATATCTATGTGCAAAACATCCACTACTAACATAATAAAGCCAACCATGGACATAGGCAGGCAACCTTCAATATCCCCACAATGCAGATCACATATGCAATTTTTCTAGCACTTCCAGCATGTTGTACAACAATGCAACCCTAGTGCCCATCAATGTCATACTTTAGTAAAAATCTATTTTGTTTATTCAGCCTGAATATAAGGACACATGAAAAGTTAGTAGTAGGGTTGAAACAATTATGAAGTCTATGACAGTGGGTAGGAAAGGTTACATTTGGCATGTTTCACCTTACAAGTGCAAGCAAGGATCTTTGCGAAATCCTTTCTTCTGACTCGGCTGTGAAATAAGAGGTCAGAGACACACTGATAGCAGAATGCATGCCTCTGCAGCTATATCAGGGTAAAAGCATACTGCAAATGTACAGGTAGAACAAGTGAGACATTGAGGGGATGTCACTATAAGCCGCGGATAACTCACAGCTAAGGTGGAGGAATTACAGACAGCTAGTGCATCAATTACTCCTTCTATATATGGGGAGAGTGAGGAGGACTCCAGTGTAAGCAATGTGACGTGGCTTTGGCTGAATCAGCCTCTGCAAGACACACATGAAGTTGTAGTGGTGAAGGACAAGTCAGTGCCACACAACTTACAACAGAGACATTTAGTACAGAAAGATAAAGGTGCAATTGAAATTCTTAAGATGTTTTCCTATTTGATATTTAAAGAAAACTTTATGTAGATATTAATACGCTTAGAATGCTGGTAGTGGACACATTTTCTTTAATTTACAGTGCTCATCAACATTTCTTCCTGGGAATAAAATACAACATTTGGTTAAAACACTAGATTTTGTTATATTTAATACTTTAGCATTTCCAAAGAAATATTCAACTCAGAAAAATGGTCTGGTGTCATCATCCATGGCACGAGTAGACGAGGTTGTACATCTTCATCACTGGAATCATCACTTATGTGCTAACTTCGGATTGGGAGCCCACTAAGAAATACGAACACTCAAATGAGTGATATAAAATGCTCTTTAATGGCGAAGTTGGATGTTAAGTTACAATGTTGAAAAGGACATTTTTTGAAAGGTGGCATTGTGTCTGTCCAGAGCAACTGTGCTTTCCTGCCACTGTCCTGGGTCACATTGTTGTGAATGGCTCTGCTGTTGTGGGTTGCGGGTTGCTCCAGAACCAGGTGTGAGAGGAAAGGAGTTTCCTGACAGGATGGCTGGGGAAGAGCTGTACCCTGCCCTGACTATACTTGAAAGGGATCTGCATGACACCAGGCTTGCCCTTCCCTTTGTCAATCATGACAGCCAATTTACTTCTCCACTTCACTTTCTCTCATATCTATCCCTTACATGACTGCTATCAAACATTCCTCTACATTTACAAAAAGTATGTGACAGCCATGAGCGATTATGCTTTGCCTGTATGTCTATTAGGACTCGCAAACGCCTTCTACACTCAGACTCTCGACCACCCAGCCATGACACCCCAGGCCCTGTACTTCGAGTCCCTATATAAGGTAAATAACATTTTAACGTACTATAAATAACCTTCTACATAATGTAATGCCCACTACATAATGTAGCACCTTCTACATAATAAACATTGTAAACTGAACTAAGTATCCTGGGCTTAAACAATGTTATCCCTGTCTGATTCGTCCCAAGTGTAACTGTAATCTTAGCCATGAGTTCCATGTTATTGCCTCTGAGCCTTGGCACATACATGATATTACAGGAAAATAAAAGGTGAAATCACGAAGAAAACTACGGTATTTTATCTTCTTAAAGTTTGTGATGGCGTCTGAAAAAAAATATCTACCTTCTTTATGTGATCAGCATAATAACGGCGCCTACAGAAGTAGAGACCTCCGTCGGTTTTAAGGAACATTAAAAGGCAGACCAATTGCGAGGAATGTTTACCTTTTATTTTTATTGTGCAGGTTTTTTAAAAAGATAATGGCCTTCTGTATTTGCCTTTTCTGTTTTTATAGAACATTGTGTGCTGAATAGACTTACCCACATTGCCAACAGAAAATTGTGCTCTTTTTAGTCGCCTGCAAATGTTTCATGAAATAGTACCCGTAGAATGCGCACAATTGTAAGTCCACTTACAGTCAACTTTCTTGGTCCCAAAGAACTGGTGTGCGTTCAAGTGACAGCAATCAGTTGGCAAAATGCACAAATAAATGCGCCCTCTATATTTGTTCGGAACATTTCAACAATGTACAGAAATGTTTTCATTCAAATTGCTTTATTTGTGAGCTACTAAAAGGGAAAGGAGGATGTTGTCTTAGACCATATAGAACAATATCTATTTTTCAAAAACAAGTTCAATAGCTATGTAGTTGTTTTCGGTACATTGTGCTGTGGATTTAATATACAATACAAAGGCATCTTCCTAATAAATCATGGGGCATCTTTAGAAGAAAGAGGCGCATCACGGCAACACAAGCCATTTGACTGAGCCTCGCTAAATCATGTTTTCAAAGCACAGGGGTGCGTTATATTTACAACAATTTGCCACATCTGTGTGCTTTCCCCTGCACTGGTGCACAATTGGTTGCCATGTGCCACCAAAGGCACCCTTGCGCCATGCTGCGTTTTAGGTGAAATAGTTTTAGTAGGCATACAACGTGCGATTCGTCCCCACCATACTTTCCCCTCCTTTTTGCCCACCACAAAAACACCATACAAAGTGTCTGGTCTTCACTGCGTAGTCTTTATTAATTCTCAGATAACGCCCTCTTTATTTGTTGATGCATTGTCAACATTAGACCAACTTTATTAAACCAATCCAACACACATTGATAAACATTGGTTTGTGCAGTATTCATTTGCACCACAGGTTACAATTGACTTTACAATCCATGATCTCCAGAGCCACCTTGGATGTGGGATGTACCAGCAGGCCACAACCCATCTCCATTGCTTCACTTCCATTCCAGGTAACTACCCATCGTCTAGCCCCTAGACTCGGCCACCTGGTACTGCTTTGTGCCTTTCCTTGCGCACCAGTTTTCAACCCGCTTTCACCAGATTGCTTCTTCCAAGCACCGGCATCTCGGGTAGGTCCGGAGAGTCCAGGACCACTAGCAGGACGGCCCCCTCTCCCGCCAGCCCGGAGGCCTATTGACTGCCCTCCCTGTTCCAGGATGAGCCAGTCCCTGCCAAAAAAAGAGTCCCCGCCATTTTTCTTGCCCGGGACCCCGCCGGCATCGGCATCTCCGTAGGGCCGGAGAGTCCAGGACCACCAGCAGGGCGGCCCCCTCTCCCGCCAGCCCGGAGCCCCATTGACTGCCCTCCCTGTTCCAGGATGAGCCAGTCCCTGCCAAAAAGGAGTCCCCGCCATTTTTCTTGCCTGGGACCCTGCATTCCTGATCCCCTGGAGACTCCTGCAAATAGCCAAGTTGGTACTCTCCCCAGTCTGCTATTGTTGGCTTATTTATGGAGAATTTAAACTTGCTGCAACGCGATGTACTGAGATAACAATGCCTACCCAGCAAGTGAACCGCCCTAAAAATTATTCAACCAGGCAACCTGTGTGCAATTAATCCGGACCATATTGGCCTCCTGTATGGCGTTGTGCGCCCACTGTACCAAATATCTGACTTTGCTTGACATTGGCGCCGAATAAACTTACTCAGGCCTGCAGGACACAGTACCTAGCCTAGGCCATGTCACACGCCCACATGTGCCATAAATTAGCACAGATGACCCATTACCGCTGCAGTAAAGACTGCACTGCTTAAAAACAGATACAAATTGCCTATGAAGTGCAAGTAGCACCGGTCCTTTCTCTATCCCTGGTACTTCCCAACCCCAGCACCAGGCTAATTGACCATGCTCTACTCTACGGGCCCCAAGTGGACTTCCCCATACCATATAGCCAGCACCGAACTATTAGCGTGTGGGCACCCGGGGGGGGGGAAGCTTCCGCTATTGCCACGTCTCCATCAAATTCTACATACATGCGGCTATGCCCCAAATCATTACCTTGCAACATTCCTTACGCCCTCAATGGTAAGCGCTATACCATTGTACTTTTTGCTCCCTCATGCTGATCCACCGCCCTATGGCATATTTCATGACAGGACACATAGCAACTGTTAAAGTACTACCACACAGAACACAAACTCCTCCAATCTTGTGTGCGGTACTGAATGTTGGCTATCCTGTAGGTTCTGCCAGTTGCCTTCCGGATATCATGTCAGCGCAGGGCGCATCCCACCAGCACATGGAGAGAAAAGAAAACAAGCAGTCAGTGTTTGGTGATCTACTCCTTTGAAGGTGCACTTCTAAATATAATGTAGAAGGTACATTTGTATAACCCATGAGCAGCTCCCCGGCAAGAAAGCTGTAGTTCCCGTACACTCTGAAGCTGCTCATCCTCAAGCGTGAGCCATGTAAGCTCACTCTGTGTCATGCACCACTGTGCTTAAATCACGCCTTTGAAGACATCACCCTGCATGTTTGGAATGCCTTAACACCTGCAATAATTGTGCCTCCTGCATAGCAGCTATTAAGTTATTTGGTCCCAGCACCGCCCGTGGCCCTAAGTCTACCCTGCCGATGCCACCCATATGACAATCCTCTCTCCATCAGCCAGCTCCCCAGGCTCCTAATACCCTCAGCTGCTAACATCAGCCGCAGTCCCCTTAACAACTTGGCCCACCCGTATAGAAACGACTCAGCTCTGCTGCATATTTTGTGTCCTTCAAAAGGCCCTCTTGTGCAGGACATATACTGGCTTGTACTTCTGGGCTCTGCCCACTGTATGTTAATTGTGTTGCACAACATTGGCCCCCCCTAAACCTGTTGGCACATAAAAGGAAAGAATACTGTGGCCATTGACCAAGGCAACCCTAATAATTGTTGATTTGGAAGCAATTCACAATCCCTGGGGATTATGCCACAAATAATGTGTCCATCATTATTGGGATGCACTTTTAAAATGCCAAAGCCCACTCCATGCTGATTGTGTTGCACACCACCAGTCCTCCCCAAGGACTGCCAACGCCTAAAAGGAAATTAGAAGCTCCGCATATAAATATTTGGCTATTCAGTATTTCCTTCCCCAAGTCCACTCCGTTAATTGTGTTGTACCCAATAATTCCTCCCTCCCATATTCTGACACCATACCCCACCTCACCTGTGGATTAAATCACAAATAACTTGCCTCCTGTTATTAGGTGAGTTTTAAAGTGCTTTGCTTTCCCAAGGCCCACTCTTTGTGAATTGTACTGTACACCAGAAGTCCCTTAAGAGAGACTGATGTAGTTGAAAAGGATAGAGCTCCTCTGCATAGCATTATTTGGCAATTAGACACGACTCAATGAGTCTCTGCATTGTATTGGGATGAGCTTGGAGCTCCTTGAAAGGAAACGAGAATTTATGCATACAAATATTTGGCAAATAAGCAAAACCCAATGAATCTCCCCATTTCATTGTGATGAGCTTTAAACATAGAGCTCCTTCCAAAGGCTCACTCCATGCAAATTGTGTTGCACACCTCCAGTCCTCACTAAGGACTACTGGCACCATTCCCCACATTGCCTGCGGATTATTTTGCAAATTAATCCCATGGTTTATGTTACCAAAATATTTCTGCACATTGTGTGATGAGCTCTTGACCTTAAATTGTAATCTCCTTACTACCTTCACGGGACAATGAAATATACAGGCATTTGGCAGTGTTCCTTTGGGAAATGATCTGGTCATTGGCTAGCTCCCTTAAAGACGCCCCCAAAACGGGGATGTCCCTGTGCCACCAACCGTTGGCTACCTCCGCACCCTAGGTGACTGTAATTATAATATAAGTAAGCCTACAATCTGTAGCCACTTACACTTATTGCAACTTTGACGTAAAAGTCAGAGACCTTAACCACAAGGCCCTTGTGAAATGATTCGCACAGACTGTAGATTAATTGTGCCATCGTCTGCCACCCCATTGCGACTGCCACAAAACAGGCAACCTTTCAACTCATTGACCACCTGTGGCAGTGATAAAGTATCTTGCTATCACAGCATGACCTCCCAACCAATTCGTTGATACAACATAGAAAGGCAGCAGATCTTCTAGGGCATCTGCAATCTGAAGCCACTTACCATTAGTGCCCTACTGAATATGGTGATATGTGCATAACTATGCATCCCCAAAACCTTAGCCCGCTACGCAATTTCTGCAGAATTTTACCCCCAAAACCTTAGCCCGCTACGCAATTTTTGCGGAATTTTACATGTTGTCCATTCAAAATTGCCACCAGTAACCCATTTTGAAGTAATACCGAAAATGTGAGCTTAAACAACAGGATTGAACGCATAAGGTTTAGAGTAAGGGTCAGAGACCTTAACCACGAGGCCGCAGTGACCCATTCACTTAGGCTGTTCATTAAATGTGAAATTGTCTGCCCCCATATTTGGCTGCAAAACCAACTGGCCATCTTCAATCTTGATTACCACCTGTTACAAAATCTGCAGCTCTGGCGACTAACCTACATGCTCTCCATATAGTAATGTCCAATTCCTTCCAGACGCAGGGGAAATATGTTAAACTCTCCCCCAGCCCCATCACGTGTCATACCGCCCGAGATCCTACTTGACCATGTCCAGAAGCCCCGTTCTTTCGAAAACCGGCTAGTCTAAGAGAGCAGCCTGATGACGTGCTCACCTAGCCACATAATCGTACCTGAACGATGTATAGAAAAAAAACCATGACGGCACCATTTAAAAGCAGCCCAGTGAAAGATTTTCTCTTCAACATTGACAATCGCGGCTACTCTAAGTGAGCAGCCCAACATCGTGCTCACTAGCCACATAACCTCACTGAACAATGTATAGACAGCACCATTTATAAAAACAGCAGAGTAAACGTTTTCCCAACATTTACAACCATATTATTTTTACCATATTTTTCCCTTATAAAACAGGAGCTCTTTGCTGTAGCCCAGCCCTGACCCAATTGCAAAAACCACTAGCTTGTTGTCAGATTCTGCCCCAAAACATACACTAAATCCGCCTGAAGACAGGCACCTCGCTGTGCGCCAACTGATCCGGGCATGCGTACCAAGTCAAGGGCTGTATGTAACCTGAGTAACACTCGACCGAGGGCAGGAACTTTATCCTTATTTCCGCTCCCCCATACTGCTTTCACCAACAGATGTCGACCGACCCGGGAACTACCAAGTAGGCATTCCAACATATTGACGCATGCAAGCCTTCTAAATCAACGTAAACGTGCACTATGTTCAGCGGTAAATGGGACAACCCACAAACAACCTCCGCCCCCGGAGTATTGCGCCTTACATATTCAACTTCTTTCCCCACCTCCATTTGAATGCTAAAGCGCGCGCCTCGCGCCACATCCCTAGCGCTTTACTTACTCTCTGGACCCGGATCTTGCCCTGCCGGCCATACTGCCTCCACAATCCCTCACATGTTGCCCAGCAAAGCACCTTCCCTCCTGATGCTGTCTGGACCTCGTGGCCGAGCGGTCTAAGGCGCTGCATACAGTCTCTCTGGAGACATGGGTTCGAATTACACAGCTGCCAAGTTTTATTTTTAAATGCAAGTGTATCTGAATTACCATTAAACACTTTTCTTACTTGCAAAGCACCTCGTGTACCATGCGGATAACAGATATTTATTTTATGTAGAAAAGCAAGTAGATTAGTGCTGTTGATACCGACATCGCCTCGCACCGCACTCCCTAGCGCTTTACTCACTCTCTGGACCCGGATCTCCACCCTGCCGGCCATACTGCCCCCACAATCCCGCAAATGTTGCCCAACAAAGCACCTTCCCTCCCGATGCCGTCTGGTCCTCGTGGTCGAGCGGTCTATGGTGTTGGATACAGGCTCCAGTGTCTCTGGAGACATGGTTTCGAATCCCACAACTGCCAAGTTTTATTTTAAATGCAAGTGCATCTGAATTATAATTAAATACTTTTCTTACTTGCAAAGCACCTCGTGTAACATGTGGATAAAAGATATTTATTTTTTGTAGAAAAGCAAGTAGATTAGTGCTGTTGATACCGACATCCTTTAATTACTTGCCTTTAATTATTTGCCGTTCATAGTCTGCAATCCTTGTCCTATAGCCCAGTGAACTACGACACAATGAAATTTGTAAGCTTGCTCTTAGGAGCAAATTGCCCTCTCCACGAAGAAATAATTAAAATGAGCCTTGAGCGGAGCAATGCCAACGCGTGGTCTAACGTACCTACCCTTAATCGCCGCTGCTCCCACACTACCAGGAAATCTACACACTCAATTAGGGAACCTGCAACGGACCCTCCCTATTTTCTAACTAAACCCCACAATAAATTGAAGCCGGTCAGATCCTGGCCTCGAATCCCTGATCACTAAAGAGATACCGCCTGCTCCTACCCGGTGAGCTATGGCAGTACGGCATTCAAAACCTGTGAGCACTTCGTGCTTTAAACAACCCCGACACATTAACACAGTAAATTTCTAGAGCTCCGACGACAAACAGCCCTAAACACCAACCTTATCCGTTTTTGCTATGCTGTGAAGCCCCCTCACCCCGGTGACCGCCTGTTAGACGGGGACCTGGAGGGTCGGCCGAGCACAAGGGGAGAGGCCTCCGGTGAGGGCCGTCTCCAGCGATCGTACAGACAAGTAACTTCCCCCCCACAGATGGACACCACACGAAGATCAGATTAACACCTTTTATAGGCAATTCTTTGAGTAAGGGGGTACGATACACTGAGATCAGGACACGATGATCCTCTCAATTCTAGTCTCTGGTAGGGGAAGGGGGTAGCGGGACAGTCTTGGTACCCGTAGGTACGGCGGTGGAACGGTGATAGCTCACAATCCTCGAGCTCGGTGTTCGGACGGGTCAGACCGCGGCAGCGCCAGCAGGTCCCGAAGAGGTCGTAGGTGGCAACGGGCCGCGGCAGCGCCAGCAGGCAGGACAATAGTTCACAAGGCAGGGCTGCGGCAGCGCCAGCAGTCCGTCAAGGATGAGTTCGTCGCGGTGTCTCTCGACTCCAGGATACAACTGCCTTCCTGTTCTGGGGCTGCCTCAGTTATAGGTCTGGCACTCTTTGATGTCCGGACCCTCGCTCTTGGAGGTCGGGAGGTCCGGGATGAGGGAGTCCAGACACCCAGCAGGGGGGTGGAGCCAGCGCCCGGGGGGGCTGGGGGTGATCGGCACCTGGCGGGAGAGAGCCATCGACACTTCTTACTCCCATTGATCTGCCAAGTGGTCCGTTCACCTCCTGGGTGGATGGTGGTGCCGGAATGTCGGGACCTGGCCAGGCCCGGGGTTGGGGTCGAGCTGAGGCCATGCGGCCTCGTGGCGCAGTGTCTAAGATGGCGGCTGGCCCGGGCAAGGGTGCTGACGGTGGCCCAGGCCAGGGACACAGGGATTCCCAGGAGCAGACGTCCCATGGGGGACGGGTTGGGGGTTGCTTCTGCGGGTAGTACCTGGCAGGCCGGTACCAGGGCCCTGTCATGCGGGGAGGGAGCGAACCCTTCATGGGGCCTGTCCAACATGCGTCCCCCCCAGCTGAAGGCGGGGAGAGTCACCCATCCTCTTGGGGACTTTCTCGTCGAGGCGGAAAAAGCGGGACAGGCCGTCCGCGTTGGCGTGGTCTTGACCAGGGCGATGCTCTACCGTGAAGTCCATCCCCTGCAGGGAGATGGACCATCACAATAGTTTGGGGTTCTCCCCCTGCATTTGCATGAGCCATTGCAGGGGCCGATGATCTGTTTGTACCCGGAAGTGGGTTCCGAAGAGGTAAGGCCGGAGCTTCTAGAGGGCCCATACTACTGCGAAGGCCTCTCGCTCAATGGTGCTCCAGCGCTGTTCTCGGGGCAGTAGGCGTCTGCTGATGAAGGCCACTGGTTGGTCGACTCCTTCGGTGTTCAGTTGGGAGAGGACTGCCCCAATACCATGGTCGGAGGCATCGGTCTGAACGATGAACTCGCGGCTGTAGTCGGGGGCCTGGAGCACAGGAGCGGTGCACATGGCGGCCTTCAGCTTCTCGAAGGTCGCTTGACAGTCGGGAGTCCAGTTGACTCTTTTTGGGTGGTTCTTAGACGTGAGTTCCGTGAGGGGCCCCACAATGCTGCTATAGTCCTTCACGAACCGCCGGTAGTATCCGGTGAGCCCCAGGAAGGCTCGGACCTCGGTTTGTGTTTCGGGGGGTTGCCAGGACTGAATGGCAGCTACCTTGAGTTGGAGGGGGGCCACCAGACCGCTCCCCACTTGGTGTCCGAGGTAGGTCACGGACCCCTGGCCGATTTGGCACTTGCTGGCCTTTATGGTGAGGCCGGCCTGTTGGAGGGCCTGCAGGACCTCTCGGAGGTGGTGGAGGTGGTCTGTCCAGTGGCGGCTGTATACCGCGATGTCGTCCAGGTAGGCGGCGCTGAATTCTTCGAGGCCCGCCAATACCTGGTTCACCAGTCTTTGAAAAGTGGCTGGAGCGTTCTTCATGCCGAATGGCATCACTCTGAAATGGTAGTGCCCATCCGGGGTGGAGAAAGCGGAACGTTCTTGGGCCCTGGGGGTGAGGCCGATCTGCCAGTAGCCCGCTGTCAGGTCGAAGATGCTTAGGTAGCGGGCTGCCCCCATGCGGTCGACTAGTTCATCTGCTCGGGGGATAGGGTGAGCGTCGGTTCGGGTGACCGCGTTCAGACCCCGATAGTCGATGCAGAATCGGAGCTCAGGTGTGGTGCCCGGGGCCGCGGCCTTGGGGACCAGGACGACCGGGCTGGCCCAGGGACTGTCCGAAGGTTCGATGACCCCGAGGGCGAGCATCTTGGAGACTTCTTCTTGGATGCATGTACGTACCCGATCCGGTACTCGGTACGCCCGGTGTCGGACAGGAGGACTGTCCCCAGTGTCCACGTCGTGCAGGCACCAGGAGGTGACTCCGGGTGCGAGGGAGAACAGGTTTGCGAACGGCAGCAGGAGGGACCGACAATCTTGGCGCTGCTCTGGGGTCAGGGCCTCGGAGAGTCGGACCCCGTCCACCGAACCATCTCTTTCACGGGTCCTCAGTAGGTCAGGGAGGGGCTCAGAGTCTCCTTCGGCGCCACTGTCGGTGGCCATCAGCAGGCTGAGCTCGGAGCGCACGAAGTGGGGTTTGAGCCTGTTGGCGTGGAGAACCCGGAGGGGGTTCCGGGGGGACTCCAGGTCGATGAGATAGGTGACGGGACTCTTGCGCTCGATCACCTTGAAGGGCCCTGTCCATTTGTCCTGCAAGGCACACGGTTCGATGGGGGACATCACCCATACCTGCTGACCCGGTTCAAACTCGATGGAGGAGGCATGTTGATCGTACCACTTCTTCATGTCCTCCTGACTGGCCTCAAGATTGGCTTTGGCGATCTCCCTGAATTTCCGGGTCTGATTGCGGAGGGTCAGGAGGTACTTGTAGACGTCTGGAGGGGTTTTTAGGGGGGCCATCTCCCATTCCTCCTTCACTAGGCTGAGAGGCCCGCGAACGGGGTGTCCGTACAGGAGTTCGAAGGGGCTGAAGCCGAGGGACTTCTGGGGGACTTCTCGGTAGGCGAAGAGGAGGCACGGTAGTAGCACGTCCCACTGGCGGCGGAGGTGTTCTTCTAGCCCCATGATCATCCCCTTGAGAGTGCGGTTGAACCGCTCGACCAGTCCGTTTCCCTGGGGGTGATAGGGGGTTGTGAATCAGTAAGTGACCCCGCACTGCTGCCAGAGGGATTTCATATACTTTGAAATAAAGTTCGTACCCCTGTCGCTGACGACTTCCCGGGGGAAGCCCACTCGAGAAAAGATCCCCATTAAGGCTCGACCCACTACTGGGGCGGTTTTAGTACGAAGGGGGACCGCTTCAGGATAGCGAGTGGCGTGGTCCACCAGGACCAGGATGAAGCGATGCCCTTGTGCTGTTCGGGGGTCCAGGGGCCCCACAATGTCTATTCCCCCCATTTCGAACGGGGTGGTCACCACGGGGAATGGTTGTAGGGGTGCCTTGAGTTTGCGGCCGCTCTTCCCGCTGGCCTGGCAGGTCGGGCAGGACCGGCAGTGGTTGGAGACGTCATTTCTCATCTTGGGCCAAAAAAAGTGAGTCACCAGGCGGTGGTAGGTCTTGTCTTGCCCCAGGTGCCCAGCCAGGGGGACATCATGGGCCAAGTTCAACAGGAAGTCTTGAAGGGGAGGGGCACCACCAGCACTCGACCAGCCCCCAGCTCTGCGATTCTCTGCTCACTGTACAAGAGATCATTGTCCCAATAAACCCAGTGGGCCCCGGTGGTGTCTCCTTGGCCCTGGGCGAGCGCTTGCTGTCGCAGTCCCTCGAGGGAGGGACAGGTCTTTTGCTCCTGCCGGAATTGTTCTTGGGTGGGCCCCCCTTCTTGACGCCACTGAGCCAGGTCGGGAAGTTCGGGGGGCTGTGCAGACCCCTCTGGGGTTGGTCCCGGGTGGTCGGTCCGGATGGAGTCCTCTTCGGGAGCGATCGGGGGAGGAGGTGCTGCCCCTTCGGGTTCTTCCGGTCTAGGGATGGTGCGGGTGGCCATGGACCGGGTGGTGACGCACGCCCAGTCCGGGAGACCCAACATCCCCAGATGCTCTCTTCTTTCCACAGCTGCCCACGGGGAGCTCTCGAGATCGTTCCCCAGGAGGCAGTCCACGGGGGCATCGTCGCGGACAGTTACCTTTAGCATGCCGGGCACTCCTCCCCATTCGAAGGGGACGCAGGCCATCCGACACAGGCTCTCCGAATTGTCGGCCGATCGGACGGGGCAAAGGACGTTTGGCAGGATTTGTTCTGGGGGTGACAGCGGACGGCCGTCACGCTGGCCCCGGTGTCACGCAGGGCTTCGGCCTTGCGCCCATTTATGCTCACCCATTGGCTGTACTTCCGAGTGTTGGCTGGCAGGGGAGTCCGCAGGACCATGTCTCTTCCCCCTAGGCAGGCCAGGGTCATGGCGGCAGGTTCCCACTCGAACTGCTCCGACTCGTATGCTTCAGTGTCTTCGGGGACTTGTTCTTCTCCTAGGACGGCGGCCGCCACCTGGCGGGGCCCGGGAGCCGGGTTCTTCGGGCAGGTCGGGTCACTGGCGTAGTGGCCGACTCGCTGGCATCGGTGACACGTCACGTTGGCTCGGAAACCCGGGCGCATGGGGGGGTTTCCCCGGCCGGCTGGGGGCGGGGTGGTGTTAGCGGGAGTGACCGGGACAGCGTCTCTGCCCCGGCCCGGTCCTCCTCCTCCTCCTCGGGGACGATGATGACCTTGGTTGGATCTGTTCTGCTCGTTCGGCCCACTCCGGGCCACTCGGGTGCTCTCCCACCTGTCCGCCTCGGTGGCGAGCTGCCGTGGTTCAGTCATTTTACTGTCGAGGAGGTGCTGCCTGAGCTCGACGAAACAGTTGTTGGAGAGGTGCTCCCACACAATGAGATTGAAGAGTTGTTCGTAGGTGGTTACGTTGTTACCCTTGATCCACCCCTCGAAGGCTCGGCTGAAATAGTTTACGTACTCCAACCAAGTTGTACCTGGGATCCGGGTGCAGTTGCGGAACCTCTGGCGGTACATCTCGGGCATAAGCCCATATCGGCTGAGGAGGGCGGCCTTCATGTGGTCATAGGACGTCATTTGATGGTCCGGAAGCTGCAGCAGGGCATCACGGCCCTCATTGACGAATCTTCCCCATAGCCCGGCTACCCAGTCACTTCGAGCGATCCGGTGAGCCGTCATGGCGATCTCGTAGGCCTTGAACCACTGCTGTATGTCGTCGTTCCGGTGGTATTCTCGGACCACATCCTTGGGGATGTGGACCTTCTGTTCGGTAGTACCCGGGGAGCGCGGTGGCTCGGGCACCCCTAGGTTTGTGTTCAGTTTGCGTATTTCTATCTCGGCTAGTTTGCACTCGTGTTCGTATGCTAGTCTTTAGTCTTTTTTCTTCGAGATCCCTCTGTCTCTGTTTTTCCTCTCGCTCTTCTCTGAGCCGTAAGTGTTCTAAGTTTATTTTCTGTTCCGCCAGCTTCAATTCTCCGTCTAATTTGAGCCGTGCCAAGTCTAGCTCGTGTAGTCTATTTTTTTCCCGCTCCTGGATCTCCTCTCGGGAGGGACCTGTTCTTCGTTCTTCCGTCAGGGTTGTGTTGACTTCCGGGGCTTCGAGGTCCCGGGGTGTGGCGGTATTCGTCTCTGTCCAGGCCTCTAGGGCGTTTTTGAAGTCTTCCTTTGTGCTTAGCCCGGTGGTAGCAATGCCTAAGTCCATGCAAAATTGTTTTAGCTCTCGGTGGTTGTATTCCTCCAGCTTTTCCATCTGGAACTTCTCTGCCGATCCGCTCTCTTTGGTCGTCATTGTGGTTTAGTCGTAGGGTGAGTTACAATCTGTACGGTACGCGTTGGTTCGGATCGCGCCGCTGGCCACCAATGTTAGACGGGGACCTGGAGGGTCGGCCGAGCACAAGGGGAGAGGCCTCCGGTGAGGGCCGTCTCCAGCGATCGTACAGACAAGTAACTTCCCCCCCACAGATGGACACCACACGAAGATCAGATTAACACCTTTTATAGGCAATTCTTTGAGTAAGGGGGTACGATACACTGAGATCAGGACACGATGATCCTCTCAATTCTAGTCTCTGGTAGGGGAAGGGGGTAGCGGGACAGTCTTGGTACCCGTAGGTACGGCGGTGGAACGGTGATAGCTCACAATCCTCGAGCTCGGTGTTCGGACGGGTCAGACCGCGGCAGCGCCAGCAGGTCCCGAAGAGGTCGTAGGTGGCAACGGGCCGCGGCAGCGCCAGCAGGTCCCAACGAGGATGAAGGTTACAACGGGCCGCGGCAGCGCCAGCAGGTCCCAACGAGGATGAAGGTTACAACGGGCCGCGGCAGCGCCAGCAGGTCCCACGAGGAAGAAGGTTGCAACGGGCCGCGGCAGCGCCAGCAGGCAGGACAATAGTTCACAAGGCAGGGCTGCGGCAGCGCCAGCAGTCCGTCAAGGATGAGTTTGTCGCGGTGTCTCTCGACTCCAGGATACAACTGCCTTCCTGTTCTGGGGCTGCCTCAGTTATAGGTCTGGCACTCTTTGATGTCCGGACCCTCGCTCTTGGAGGTCGGGAGGTCCGGGATGAGGGAGTCCAGACACCCAGCAGGGGGGTGGAGCCAGTGCCCGGGGGGGCTGGGGGTGATCGGCACCTGGCGGGAGAGAGCCATCGACACTTCTTACTCCCATTGATCTGCCAAGTGGTCCGTTCACCTCCTGGGTGGATGGTGGTGCCGGAATGTCGGGACCTGGCCAGGCCCGGGTTGGGGTCGAGCTGAGGCCATGCGGCCTCGTGGCGCAGTGTCTAAGATGGCGGCTGGCCCGGGCAAGGGTGCTGACGGTGGCCCAGGCCAGGGACACAGGGATTCCCAGGAGCAGACATCCCATGGGGGACGGGTTGGGGGTTGCTTCTGCGGGTAGTACTTGGCAGGCCGGTACCAGGGCCCTGTCATGCGGGGAGGGAGCGAACCCTTCATGGGGCCTGTCCAACACCGCCTCAACCTGCAACTTGCTTCTAGCTGCGACCCGCGGTGCCCGAGGGGAGAGGACAAAGAGAGCTTCTCCCTCGTGTTCAGGGCTCTTATCCTTTTCCCTGGGGGTGGGGGGCAGCCTGCGCACATGGGTGACGCACTACAAGCCTACCCTACCTCCTCGTATTTCCTGTTGGCTGCCCCTCCCACTACCCTGTGCACTGGCCCAGCCTCTCTTTTTGCCGCTTCTCACACGAAATGCCACTAAAGGCCCCAGCTCCCCTAGATGCGGGGGTGGCCTCTCATTGTGCAAGAAGCAACACCTTCCTCCACAAAAAGATTCACATGAGGTGCTTTCCTCTTTCTATGCATGCTGCAGAATGCAGCACGCATTGAAAGAGGAAAAAAAGGAGAGAAATCTAAGTAGTTCTCCTCGTTGGGCCTCCTTACGCCTCCTCTGGGGAGGCGTAGGATTCTGACGCATTCCCAGGTCCCATGTCATCTTGTAAATATGGAGCACCACACTTTGCCGCTGGTGCATAAAAAAAAGTGACACACCAGCAGCGCAAGGGACTTGTAAATATGCCCCCATGTATTCAGAATAGAATTCTTGACATGCATATATGTGGCATGGTATCACTGCCCCTTAATTAGTAAAGTTGATTAACTTGCATGTATCTCCGCAGCATAACGAGGGGAATACTTAAAATATTCTCTCAAAATAAGCTTGGTGAGACAGCCATGTTATCATTTAGAGAATGTTATTAGGGGAAGGTCCCACTTAATCTGGATTAAGATGAAGCTAAATAAGCCTCATAATAGATTTTTTGAAATTGGTATTTTATTCAGCAAAACATTCTGCATTCACCCTTAAAAGAGGAGTCTATTTCTCAACATCTCATAAGGCAACGCACTTAAGAAGCAGAGACACAAACAAACAAGCTGCAGTTAAAGATTTGCTCATCTATCTCTATAAGGTATACATTTCTTTATGAAACATGATATTAGGAGGTGATTCATTCATGCATTTTTTTAAAGAAAGAGTCTAGGGGCAATTGGCAAGACAATATGTATGATGGACCCGCATGCCGCACCACCCGCACTTGGTCTTCTCCACTGGGGGGACTTTCATCCCCAGACTGCCCTGCTGCCTGCTGCTGCGCCTGGAGGTGCTGTGAATCATTCTTTGCGCTCGGAGGCGCATAAATTCACTCGCGGCTCCTGCTTCACGGGACGCGCATACCGCACCACCGCCATTCGGTCTGCTCCACTGGGGAGGGACTTCAGCCCCCAGACTGTCCTGCTGCTGCGCCTGGAGGCACTGTCAATCATCCTGCGTGCCCTGAGGCGCATAATTCACTCACGGGTCCCGCTTTGTGGGACCCGCATACCGCACCACCGGCATTTGGTCTGCTCCACCAGGGGGGGGGGACTTCAGCCCCCAGATTGCGCTGCTGCTGCGCCTGAAGGCTCTGTCAATCATCCGGTACGCCCGGAGGCGCATAAATTCACTTGTTGCTTTGCTGGACGCACGCGGCTGGCCCGTCCTTGCCCGTCAGTGTCCGGAAGAGGCCGGGCAGGGCCACATCTCTGTTACCTGCCCTTCTGGTCTGGTCTACACCAGCGATACCCCTCCTGCTGCAGAGGTGCTGTGCGTCCTTTATTATCGCCCCCCTCATTTACTTCTGTGTGATGGAATGAGCAGGCTTTTGATAGTTGAAATTGAATGCTATCCTTACAGACTGCTAATCAGTGTATGGAATTTCGGGCGTATGATCTAAAGTACCATATACTGGCCGGCCTGTTGTGTTAGACTCTGTCCTAGCCCTGGTGCCTGTTTCTAATTGTTTATATATTCTACCGCTTTTTGTTCATTTGTTACACACTTGAATTATGGTAAAAAGAAGTCTATGGAAGTTAGTGGGAGCAGAGACGAAGAGGGCAATAGTGGTAGACTGCGCAAGAGAAGAAAAGTTAGAAAGGTATCCAAACAAGCTAGTAACAACTGTGCAATGGACAGAATTGACACGCTCATTGAGGAGTGTGAGGATATACTAGCCGTTGAATCAAATGTTTGAGTAGGTAGGAATAAAACCCCATCTGGACCTACACAAACTAACAGTGGATGCCCAAACCAACAAGTTGCTATCCCTGACATGTTCCTCAAAACACATAAAAAAGGGCTTGCTCCAAAAAAAGGCGAGCTGGAACAGAATCAGGGTAAGATGGGCGATCCCTCTACCTGCAAGTCCTGCCCCAGCCCTCTGATCACAGTAGAAGATACTAATCTCTCTAACTCTCCTATCACAATGGAAGATAATAATCCCCAACACATTGACCCTCTAAAGATATGTATAACTTGGTATACAGCGTTATCTGACAGTGTAGAGGAAGTGACGCCCCAGGTGCCTGAGCTACTCCTAGTAAACACAGCAGGACAGTTAGAGACTCCCACTGCAGACCCTCAGGAGGTAATTGAACTGGTGCAATCATTAAGGGCTGAAATAGGGGCCATGAAAGTGGTGATTGAGGATCTATCCATAATGGTTAGACTTTTAACAAAAAAGAACCCTTCTTGCCCTGAATGCACTAACATCCGACCTAATAATCCCTTACCACCTAGCCAAATTTGTGAAGTGGAGGGAGAAAATGTTAAGCCTCAAAACAGAGGCATGAACATAGGTGACCGGCTATATTTTGAGGTGGCGAAGCCCAAAAAACTGGCACCATTATTACCTACCCCTAAAGGGGCCCATAATACTAACATAAACGCCATTGCCTACCACTCTGTGAACCCGAACATCACATGAAAACCAAAAAACCATACTCCGGGTGGTAGAGGGACTTACCCTCTCCATCTTAAAATACAGCTTAGTAGCACCCACATGGTGTGGGGGGACAGAATGCAGACAAGGCATACAGCATGCACAGAATCTACATGGTAAACGTTCCTAAGCTAGATACCAGCAGAGTTATAGAATACGCGGACACTCTAACATACAAAGCCATAAACTGGATTAGGCACTTCAAGGGCTGCCGCTCTTTGATTAGGGAGGATATTATCAGGATGCACAGACTTTCTTTTCACAACCAATTGACAGACTGCATTGAATTAACCCTCAGCAGGAAGGATTTAGTTGACAATTTCTTTGACCTAGAGTTCCGTACTTGTTCCCCCGATTCATTAATCATACAGTTTTGACAGGCTCTTCTGGATAGCCAGCCTCGGTACTCCATGGGACAGTTGCCAACATCGCGGGTGGGTTGTTCCACATTAGAGAACATTGATTGACTAGGAGGCTCGTTTTTAACAAGTGTAGGTGATTCGGGAGACTCACCAAATAGAAGGGGTAGTTTGTCAACTACTTACCTTCTTGGTACTGACAACGATGGGCTGCTGGGATCCCAGGAAGGATTAACACATCTCCATCCCCTGTGGAGAGTTTCAGGGAATCTAGTTGTATGCATCCTGTGGACCTAGCGCGCCCATAGCCGTCTTGTGATAATTCAAAATGGGTTGCACTTTTATCGTGGAACATAGCAGGGTTGGGTTCAAAATTATCTTCCCCGGAATGTCATGCCTTTATTGAAGGCTATGACGTTTGTCTTTTTCAAGAAATTTGGCTAATGGCTCCACAATCTTGTGTAGGATACCTAAACTACCACATTCCAGCCGGGAGAGGGAATACAGGGCGCCCCCAGGTGGTTTGACAATCTGGATGCAACAAGAACTAGGTATCACAAATGAGGAGCTCCCGGTTATGAATAATGACATCCAGGCCTTACACCTAAAACTTGACCCCATAGAGCACGTATATGCGAGAGGAACTAGAGGGAGGAAGTCGTAAGTTATAGCGGCGCTCGACAACCCCCTTGATAAATACTCAGCAGATTCTAATGTTATCAGTGCAGGTGATTTTAATACCACTTTTAAGCCCCTTGATAACAGGGAAAGCAATCTCCTAGAGGAAGAAGATGTGCAGTGAGCCATACGGAAGTTGGAGCTCGCACCCATAAAAAAATGGACTGACGTGGCCATCCAGATTAATTCTATCTGCGTAGGAAAGGGATTTTGTGCTGCAAATGGGGGGACCCCACTGGATAGATTAGGGGCAAACACCTTTAGTAATGGAATAATGGCTAGTCGTATGGACTATATATTGATTTGTCTAAATCTATGGCACACACTTGGTGACATCGTAGTTAATGATCAGCTGGAGAGTGACCACAACCCCTTGTATGCAACCTTGGGCTTGTGGCGAGCGGATATCCACCCAGAATAGGTGCGATTTTCATCCTTGTGATGTAGTCTCCACGAACAACACGAGGCACCTAAAGTGGGCAAATTTCGCAGAAAAGCCTGAATCTATGGCTAACATTACCAAGGAATTAGATAATGCTTTGATAGAGCTAGAGTCTACCACGGCTCTGAATGCAGCACTAGGGCTTACCACCAAGATCCATGATGAATTCTTTACCCATTTGAAACACATTTTTCGAAGCTTTGCAAGCGGAATAACATAACAAAGAAGAAAGCCAGCTCCTGGTTCAAGAAGGAATGTAGGCAAGCTAGAGAATTACTTGGGGAGCCAATCAAAATGCGGGAGCCCGCTGCAGTCTGAGTAGCCAGACATGTTTATAAGAGCACCCAGAAAAAGGCCCAAAAAACATGGGACAAGATGAGATTTCAGGACCTCAGGGAGGCGTACTCCCAGAGTGATAGTAAAACGTTTTGGAGCATAGTAAAGAGGGATAGAGGAGGCCAGTCGGAGCACCCACACAACCACGTAGCACAGGATGATTGCGTTACATTTTTTAAACCACAGTATGCCCATACCGATAGAGAGCCACATTCGAAGGATCCCAGCCATGTACCATACAAGAATACGCATTTAATAGTACCAATGTCACTGTAGCTTTGGGATCTGTAGTGGGAGGGAGGGCGCCTGCCCCGATGGCATCCCTGCAGATATGTTCTTATATGACAAACCAAGATGAAGAAGGTACATCTTGCTGCTGGCTAACTCTGTTGCAAAAGGAGCCCCCATACCAGATTTGTGGAAAGGGGCCGAAATAATCCCCATTTACAAGAAGGGAGATAAAACATAACCAGGTAAATCATAGGCCAATTAGCCTGATAGACTCCCTACGAAAGATGATGGGTAGGTTAATACTCAACAAGATCCAGGAGAGGTTTGATGAAAATTAAATTATATCCCCCATGCAGGGAGGTTTTCTAGCATATACCAGCACCATTGACAAGGTGTTTCACTTCGCACTGTTGTATTGTAAAACGGTGGCCCTGGGCAATGGCAGCCTGCACGCTGCCATTGTTGATTTAAAATCAGCATTTAATCTTGGTCCCCGTTCCAAACTATGGGCAATGTTGGGTGTAATGGGGATTCCTCCTAACTTATTCACACTACTTGTGAGATTGCATGAAGAAAACGATGCCAACATTCGTTGGGGTTCCCAGGGCATGGTTACCAGCCCCTTTCAAGTAGAGAGAGGTGTACGCCAGGGTTGTGTGCTGGCACCGACCCAATTCTCCCTATTCGTCAATAGTATTGTAAATTTTTTGGAAGCAGAACCCACCGATGCCCCATCACTTGCTGGCAACAAAATTCTGATATTAACCGTACCTCCCTGCCACTGCCACTGTCCTGGGTCACTTTGCTGTGAATGGCCAGAGCCAGGTGCAAGTGGAAAGGGGCCTCTGATTGCAGCACACCCTTGCCTTTGTCAACCATGACAGCCAATTTACTTCTCCTCTTCACATTCTCTCATATCTATCCGTTACATTACTGCTATCAAATATTCCTCGCCTTATACAAAAAGTGTGTGACAGCCATGAGAGATTATGCTTTGCTTTGTATCATGTCCATTAGTACTCGCAAGCACATTCTACACTCAGACAGAGAATCTCGACCGCCCAGCCATGACACCCCAGGCCCTGTACTTTGAGTCACCTATATAATCTATGTAACTTTTTAATGTTCCTTACATAACCAACTACTTAATGTAATGCCCACTACATAATGTAACACTGTTTACATAATATAAATTGTACACTGAACTAAGTATCCTGGGCCTAAACAATGTTATCTCTGTAACCTTAGCCATGAATTCCACATTAAAAGGCATACCAATAGTGAGGGTTGTTCCCATTTTCTTTTTATTGTGCATGTTTTTTAAAAAAGATAATTGCTTTCTGTATTTGCCTTTTCTGTTGTTATAGAACATCATGTGCTGAATAGACTTACCCACATTGTCAACAAAAACATGCTCTTTTTAGTCGTCTGCAAATGTGTCCTGAAATAATTCCTGTAGAATGTGCACAATTGTAAGTCCACTTACAGTCGACTTTCTTGGACCGAAGAACTGGTGTGCGTTCAAGTGACAGCAATCAGTTGGCAAATTGCACAAATAAATGCACCCTCTATATCTGTTTGGAACATTTCAACAAGGTACAGACAGTTTTTCATTAAAATTGCTTTATTTGTGAGCTACTGAAAGGGCAAGGGAGATGTTGTTTTACCGATGGACCACATGGAAAGACATATATTTTATAGAAAAAATTTCAATAGAAATGCAGATGTTTTAGGTACATTTGGCTGTGGATTTAATATAAAATACAAAGCCATTTTCCTAAAAGAATCATGGGGCATATTTACAAGAAAGTGACGCAGCGCAGCACCTCAAGCCATTTGGCTGTGCCGCACTGTGTCACTTTCAAAGCACAGAATGCGTCATATTTACAACAATATGTCATATCCCTGTGCTTTCTCCTGCGCTGGTGCAGAATTGACTGTCATGAGCCAACACAGGCACCCTTGCCCCATGGTGCTGTAGTGTAGTTCCTATTTCCCTAGGAGGCTCTGCACATTGGAATATTATACACTATAGTTTTGGCATAGGACTGAGGTCAGTATGCCCCTATTGAGTACAATAAACGTAATTAATTTGTGTGCCAGCTAACTCGGAGGCCACTAGAAACTCCTTGTAAAACAAGAAGGGAGTAGTTCTGGCAACCGCATAAACATGACAACAATGTTTCCCTTTAGAATCGGAACATGTCTCAAAATCGTGGAAACAATATGTATACAGTTTCACTCAGTCAAACGTGCATGCTTAGTTTCTTCAGAGTTACACAGAAAGAGATAGACGGGCATTTCAATAAAAGGATTTATTAAACAGTCTTGTTTCTTGTGTAAGAGATATGAGCTGTTACAATCGTAAGACATTATGCAAGATATATTACGTACAGCATAAGCAGTAGAAAGAAATAATACTTCAATAGCATTGCCTTTTAGCTATGACACATATTGATATACATAGACATAAATAAAACAGGCTAAAATGTAGATACTCGTCTGATGCTTCTAACTAGTTCTACCCCAGTGTACCTAACGTAAGTGTAGTACAAGGTAAGAAGTAGGTGCGGTATTCTATAGTATGGTAAGCTATAGTTTGGTATGCCAAGAGTCCCTCTAGGTTCTAGTCAGCTCCATACCTTAGAATGAGAGAGGTGGGAATCTTTTTCCGGATATCAAACTCTAACACCTCGTGAAGGGAGTCAGAATACTCGAACTTGGATTCTCTGCGAGTGTCTGGTCAGTGAATCAGTCTGGGATACGATCTTGTGGGACACCCCCGCGCCGCACGGCCACCAGCTGCTGCGTGTGCCCCTGCCCGCCCTCTGCCTCGCTACTGCCTCGTTTTGCCGGTTGCCGGCTGCCTCCGCAGCAGGGTTTGTTTTGTCAAGCATTTGTGCCTGTATTTCCAAAACTTCGTGTATCTCCTTTTTTTTCCTTTTTCCCTTGTTTTGCCTAATAGTTGTGCCTGTTTAGTTTACTCCGTGTAACTTGTTATTTTTCCCCTTATTTCCCTTGTTTTGTCGCAGATTTGTGCCTGTTTTGTTTATCCTCCTTTTACCCGTGTTTCTGCCTTCCTTGTTGTCCTCCGCCCTCCCTTCCCGCCACCGCCGCTTGTCCCCGCCCCTTTCTTCTCTTCTGTAACCCTCCCCGCTCCCGCCTCCCAGCTGCTCCGCCCACCCGCGCACTTGGCCTTAAATGGCGACCGTGCGAACGCGCAGCGTTGACGCGCAGCGGGCGCGCCGATTGTGCGCCGAAGGTGCGCCAAAGGTAAGCCCGTCTGCGCCCGTCCGCGCCTGGACCGCGCCCAGGGCCAGGACCCCTGGACCTCGACGATCCCGACCGACCCACAGGACGTACTCAGCCGCCACCCTCAGCGCACTCAACACCGGCCGACGCCCAGACTGCCACCAAGCCACACCACGACGTACCCACGGACCTTTCAGCTGCCACGCCTGCAAGTTCTCCTGCACCCGGACCTGCCTCGCACCAACACCAGCCAAGTCGAACTCCAGCAGCACCCACCTCAAGTGCATCCTGCTCAACACCCGCTCCGTCCACAGACACGCCATCGAACTCTGGAACCTCCTAGACGCCACAGCCCCTGACGTTGCCTTCCTCACTGAGACCTGGATGAACACCTCCTCAGCTCCTGACATCGCCATCGCTATCCCAGAGGGCTACAAGATCGTCCAGAGGGACCGAAACGCCAACCAGACGGGAGGAGGCATCGCCATCGTCCACAGGAGCACCATCCGCCTCACAACCAGCACCGACAACACCCTGACCAGCGCCGAACACCTGCATTTCCAGATCCACACCAACCCGAACACCACCCTCAGAGGCACCCTGATCTACCGACCCCCGGGAACACGCACGCAATTCAGCGAGGACATCGCCGACTTCGTCAGCCCGCAAGCCCTCCCCTCCGCCGACTACATCCTCCTCGGGGACCTCAACTTCCACCTGGAGAACAACAACGACCGCAACACCAGCACCCTGCTCGACAACCTCGCCAACCTGGGACTCAAGCAACTGGTGTCCACCCCCACCCATCTCGCCGGACACACATTCGACGCAGTCTTCTCGTCCAGCACAGACATTGACTTCAGCCACGCCACTGAGCTTCAATGGACGGACCACAGCTGCGTCCACTTCACCTTCAAGAGAACGACGACTCACCACCACCAGCAACAGGCGGCCCGCAGAAGCTGGAACAAGATCACAGCACACCAGCTCGCCACCTCCCTGAGCCAGCACCCTCCTGCCAGCTCAGCGAACCCCAGCCAGGCCGCCGACAACCTCACGACGTGGATCAGCAACTGCGCGGACGAACTCGCCCCACTGAGGACCCCGCCTAGCAGACCCGGCAGCAAGAAGGCCCCATGGTTCACCAATGAACTCAAGAGCTCCAAGAAGAACTGCCGAGCTCTGGAGAAAGTCTGGAAAAGGGAACCGACACCGGACAACAGGACCTCCTTCAAAACTGCCACCCGGAAACACCACCAGCTGATCCGCGCCGCCAAGAAAACAGCATTCAAGGACCGGTTGGACAACAACGCACACAACTGCAAGGAACTCTTCAACATCGTGAAAGAGCTATCCAACCCCAGCGCAGGAAACAACGACATCACCCCATCGCAAGACCTCTGCAACTCCCTCGCGTCATACTTCCACAACAAGATCGCGGACATACACAACAGCTTCAACAGCCAACCAACGCACACCAAGACCGATCAACCACCCCCCACCACCACCCTCCACGCCTGGACCCCGATCAGCACCGAAGACACCATCCGCACGATGAACTCTATCCACTCCGGTTCACCGACCGACCCCTGCCCTCACCACGTCTTCAACAAGGCCGACGCCGTCATCGCACCCCACCTGCGAGACATCATCAACACATCCTTCGACACCACCATCTTCCCGGAGAGCTGGAAACACGCCGAACTCAGCGCTCTACTCAAGAAACCAACAGCGGACCCCACCGACCTCAAGAATTACCGCCCCATCTCGCTCCTCCCGTTTCCAGCCAAAGTCATCGAGAAGACCGTCAACAAACAGATGGCCGCCTTCCTCGAGACGAACGGATCCCTCGACCCCTCACAGTCCGGCTTCCGAGCCAACCACAGCACCGAGACCGCCCTCATCGCCGCCACCGATGACATCCGAGCCCTGATGGACAATGGAGAAACAGCGGCCCTCATCCTCCTAGACCTCTCCGCGGCATTCGACACGGTCTGCCACCGCACCCTAGTACGGCGCCTCGGCAACATCGGAATCCAGGACAAGGCGCTGGAATGGATCATCTCCTTCCTCGACGGCAGAACACAGAGAGTCCGCCTACCACCGTACAAGTCAGAGGCCTCCGACGTCATCTGCGGCGTCCCCCAAGGATCATCTCTGAGCCCCACCCTCTTCAACGTCTACATGAGTCCCCTCGCGGCCATCGTACGCAAACACAACCTCAGCATAATCTCCTACGCCGACGACACCCAGCTGATCCTCTCCCTGACCCACGACCCCGCCGCCGCCAGAGCCAACCTGCACGAAGGGATGAAAGAGGTAGCCGAGTGGATGACGACCAGCCGCCTGAAGCTGAACTCGGACAAGACGGAGGTTCTCATCCTGGGCTCCTCACCCTCCGCCTGGGACGACTCCTGGTGGCCTCCCGCCCTGGGCACCGCACCCAAACCGACAGACCATGCACGAAACCTGGGCTTCATCCTGGACTCCTCCCTCTCAATGACCAGGCAAGTCAGCGCCGTCTCCTCGTCGTGCTTCAACATCCTACGCATGCTACGGAAGATCTTCTGGTGGATCCCCACCGAGACCAGGAAGACCGTCACCCAGGCCCTCGTCACCAGCCGACTGGACTACGGCAACGCCCTCTACGCCGGTACCACCGCCAAGCTCCAGAAGAGACTCCAGCGGATCCAGAACGCCTCAGCCAGACTCATCCTCGACATCCCACGAACCAGCCACATCTCCGGACATCTGAGAGACCTTCACTGGCTCCCCGTCAACAAAAGAATCACCTTCCGCCTCCTCACCCACGCACACAAAGCCCTACAAGACCAAGGCCCGAGCTACCTCAACAGCCGAGTCAACTTCTACGCTCCCAAACGCCACCTCCGATCAGCCAACCACGCCCTCGCCGCCGTCCCCCGCATCCGAAGAGCGACTACGGGAGGAAGGTCCTTCTCCTACCTGGCCGCCAAGACCTGGAACTCCCTCCCTCCCGACCTGCGCCTGACCCAAGACCACCTCTCCTTCAGGAAGAAGCTGAAGACCTGGCTGTTCGAGCAGTAGCAGTAGCGGCACCCCCCCCCCCCCCCCCCAGCGCCTTGAGACCCTACGGGTTTGTAGCGCGCTCTATAAGTGCCACTGATTGATTGATTGATTGATCTCTTCCAAACTTGCTGTGGTGAACTGTGCAGCCAAATCGAGCATTGCCATGGTTTGCCATGGTAAGGAAAGGTATATTTATACCTGGAAGGTGCTTAGGAATGTTTGCATTGACGAAAAGTCGGGAAGAGGAAGACGTCATAAATGAACCCTTAAAGAATAGCGGTTCATGCATAATAGATGAGTTCTTGGAGAAATCAATAGTCCTAGGCTAGGGAAAGTCCCAATGGCTTAAGGGTCTGGTTTTCTAAGAACTCGTTGTGATGTTGGGGTGGGCGGATGTAGGTGACCATGCCATATTTGTAGAGCATGGCTAATGCCTAAATAAGTGGGTGAGTGTTTGATTTGTTCAAATGCTCCGTCCATCATCCCCTTTTGTATCGCTTTGTTTGCCCTAAGTGTGGCAGGGTATGCTCAGACGTGAGTCCCTTGTTCACTTGGCCACTGGATTCAAGATAGCCTGGCTGATGAGGATTATGAATCCGAAACCGATCCCAGGATGCTTGTTTCCGGTCCAGGGAAGACATGGCTTGGCAGTTCGGGCTGGACTGTTCCCACAAGGCACAGGGTCAGACTGATTTGCATATAGCCATGTCTGAACTGGGGTGGCTGAGTGAACTAAAGAATGGTGATGGATTAAACCCAGATCAGTTGACTGGGGGTGAGTGTTTGATTTGTTCAAATGCTCCGTCCATCATCCCCTTTTGTTTCGCTTTGTTCGCCCTAAGTGTGGCAGGGTATGCTCAGACGTGAGTCCCTTGTTCACTTGGCCACTGGATTCAAGATAGCCTGGCTGATGAGGATTATGAATCCGAAACCAGTCCCAGGATGCTTGTTTCCGGTCCAGGGAAGACATGGCTTGGCAGTTCGGGCTGGACTGTTCCCACAAGGCACAGGGTCAGACTGATTTGCATATAGCCATGTCTGAACTGGGGTGGCTGAGTGAACTAAAGAATGGTGATGGATTAAACCCAGATCAGTTGACTGGGGGTGAGTGTTTGATTTGTTCAAATGCTCCGTCCATCATCCCCTTTTGTTTCGCTTTGTTCGCCCTAAGTGTGGCAGGGTATGCTCAGACGTGAGTCCCTTGTTCACTTGGCCACTGGATTCAAGATAGCCTGGCTGATGAGGATTATGAATCCGAAACCGGTCCCAGGATACTTGTTTCCGGTCCAGGAAAGACATGGCTTGGCAGTTCGGGCTGGACTGTTCCCACAAGGCACAGGGTCAGACTGATTTGCATATAGCCATGTCTGAACTGGGGTGGCTGAGTGAACTAAAGAATGGTGATGGATTAAACCCAGATCAGTTGACAGGGGGTGAGTGTTTGATTTGTTCAAATGCTCCGTCCATCATCCCCTTTTGTATCGCTTTGTTCGCCCTAAGTGTGGCAGGGTATGCTCAGACGTGAGTCCCTTGTTCACTTGGCCACTGGATTCAAGATAGCCTGGCTGATGAGGATCATGAATCCGAAACCGGTCGCAGGATGCTTGTTTCCGGTCCAGGGAAGACATGGCTTGGCAGTTCGGGCTGGACTGTTCCCACAAGGCACAGGGTCAGACTGATTTGCATATAGCCATGTCTGAACTGGGGTGGCTGAGTGAACTAAAGAATGGTGATGGATTAAACCCAGATCAGTTGACTGGGGGTGAGTGTTTGATTTGTTCAAATGCTCTGTCCATCATCCCCTTTTGTATCACTTAAATAAGGGCTGAGATCTTGTGCCTATGTAAGGGCAATGCAAATTGTGCCTATATAAGGACATGTATCGGGAAAACATACATACGGATATCTAAACCGAAACAGAACACCCACTCCACTAATAAATGAATGATAGTACTAAATGCTAAACAAAAAAAAATGGAGTATCATATGTTGCTAAAAACATTAGTAAAAGCATACTAAAATAAGTCTTTGTTATAAAAAACTTTTGCTAGACATGAAATGCAAAGGCGCTGTAAACCTTTAAGCAGTGTTTCATTCTAAGCATATGTTTACAGAAAATGCTAAATGAATGAACATAAATATATACATGATGAAATGGTACCCATTACATAAGAAATTCTCAAAAGCCATTTCATGTCATGGTAGATAAATTTGTCTTTGTTTTTGAAAAATAATGGCCAAATTCATAGCTGTCCCGGTACACTTTGAGCCGATTCAAAGTCAGTGTATGGGTCTAGTGAAAACATGAAATCCTCTACTTCTGTAGACAAAAGCGTGTCTACCGATGTCGGTGACAGTTGGAATACTTCGTTTAGAAGATGAACTGCACATAGATGTAAAGCATCGCCAGTAGCAATGTTCCTTTCCGATGTTACCTGTGTGCCTGTTGATCCTTCTCGAACCTCAGCAGGTGCATTTTGCATCTGTGAGATCTCAACCAATGCTGTCATCAGGATTGGTAGCCTCTGGGGACAACACAGAGCATGGGTCGGGTCCAGCCGAGCATCGATATCCGTTGGCAGGACTGATGGGAGTGTTAGACAGATGTTTAGCACGCATTCTTTACCGCAAAGCAGGCACCGTGGAACAGGTAAGATGCAATCTTGCCAGATTGGTCTGAATGACAGAAACCATGTTGTATTTAAATCTCGTAGATGAGGTAAGCCCAAAAGTTGTACTATGCGCTCCCGACACTTCCATTCTAGGAGAGCTTTCTCCAAGTTTCTGGGAGTGACGCCAATGGCTTGCCATAGCATAGTAGTAGGAGTAAAAACAGGATTCCTGCAACGAGTGCTAGAATTAGCGGCAGACCACCAAACACCGAGAGCATGAAGTTTGGAATGATTCCGAAGACTGCATTAAAGGTGTTAACAGTCCCGAACAGATGCTCTTAAAAACATGCACAATACCGCTCATATCAGACATGTTTAAGATATGTCCCATCCTTTCTGTGAAATGTATAGGGCAGTTTGTACTTATTAAAGCCTGTATGACAGCCGAAGTCCTTGCAATTTATAGATCATAGGTTTCTTTGGCCGAGGTCAAAGGTACGATTTGTTGTAAAAGAATGGCTTTCATTCTGCTTAAAGTATCAAATCGTATAGAAGAGACGTTCAGTGAAGGCCATAAAGGCGACTCGATGACTATGTCTATTTGGGGGAACAAAACTTGCATACAACAAGTGACCCTGGAGCCAACCGTTACCAGATATGGGATGCCTGGCAACATGCCACAGCAACTCTGATCATTCAACACCAGGTAACTCCCATCCATAAGTTGGTTAAAGATTGGATTATTCACAGCGGCCGGTGAACCTTTGCAGGTGGCAGGATAGGTTTGACACAGAACTGTTACAAGCCCCTTGTGTACTAATATCCCGACATATGAGTGAACCGCTCAGTGCACTTTCACAGTGTGTACCACTAAGAAACACTTCACGCCCCCCAGTCCAACATCTGTGTGTGCAAGCTAAATTCCAGGATGTCTTAAAGTATACTTTACCCAACCTTTCATATTTGCCTGCTGGCATTTGTTTGAGGTAAAACTAAAAATGGAAAGTTGTAAATGGCAGAGTTATTTTGCCATGAATGATCCATTCTGTAGCTGGTTTTTCTGCTACCGTAAATGGCAAATTTTCCAGTTTTTCAATGCTCAGCACTATATACTTTGCTCCCCTTTGTGCCAGTTCAATCTGTTTATCAGTGAGATTGTATTCTGTAACAGAGACGACGTGTTGATGAAACGCAAAGGCACATGACCTGCACACAAGTTTTGTAGCGTCCAGCCTAATAACATAATAGAACGTAATTGACACTGGCCTTGTCGCAGCATGACCAAATTGTGTTCCATTATGTCTATAGCAGAAGATACAATGCTGCCCAGTGAGTATATCCTAGATGAGAGAGTTGTTAACCCATTGTTGACCTCAGCAAGAGATTTTGCTAAATTAATACGATCCCTAAGGTCTGCATCTTCTTTAAGTAATGATAAGTATTGTTTCACATCCTCAAGTGTAGATATCTGTAGCCAATCAAGGCATCATTTTCCTTCACTGTATGTTGTTACTAACCCTGGATGTTGTCTTTGAACATATTGTGTGTCTGGCCTATTGATAGTAAAACCCTGTTTTCTATTCAGGAATCTTTCTTGACCGATGTTTGTGTCTGTGGGGCGGAGCAACCATTTTTCCCATTCAGGATCTGATCTGTTGTTTTGTAAAATTGTGTCTGCTGTGACCGCTTCCTGTGTAGTGCTATTGCATGTAGGTTTTGGTACAGAAGGTGTGTTCATGTCTTTGATCTTGGCTATTCCAAGGCAAGGTGTTTGTTGGACAGTGTCATTCAAAAACATTATTTGCTGTGGGATGATACAGGTTCTAAACAAAGCTTCTATCCCCTGCACTTGCCATTCTTTTGTACCCCAGACAGATTTTGTGTCAATAGTGTCTTTCCAAAAGTCGAACCCTTGTCTAGACAGTTGGGCCATAAAGGCTGAAGAATAAATCTGTTTTGTATTGAAGTATTATACCCTGAAAAATATGGAAATTTGTTCCCAAACGTTTTTGAGCTACCCCTTGGTGGTGTAGGACAATGTTCTCATTGGTTATATATAAATACATTTCTAGGTGTTGCAGATTTATGCAAGACATGATGACCATAGTGGTTATAATATTAAAGCTGTTCATAATCTGATGAACCCTCTAAATTTTCATGGTTAGAGAATGCAGTTGATTTTTCTGGATCAGACATCATGTTATTAACTGTCGAAAAGTGCCAATCATCAGAATAGGTACTAGAGGTAACAAAGTCACTTAATGAAATTTTAAACAAGTATAGAATCTCCAAAAGTTCAGACGGGCCGAATATATCATAATCCATTTTGTCCCATACTATACCACCTCGTCTAGGAACTGCGGTGATGTTCACTGCTGACAAGTCTCTTGTTTCACGATGTGATGATTTTTGTGGTTTCAAAAGTAAGTTCACATTTTTACTTTCAGTGTCCAAGTGAATATATCTTCTATTTATCAGCATGCAAAGAGTAATTACTAACGTTAGCCAAAGCAGAACGAAAAATATTCCAGAAATAATCCACAGTTCAATCCATGGTGAAACCAGATAAGTCTTTTAAGGAACTAAAGAAAGTCTTGTACTTGATCTTTTAAAGTTCTTTTTACACGCATTTTTTCAGGTTCGCTTGGATCCTCGGAGAGTTAATAAAATAGCCAGAGGTGTATCAGGACGAACTGTCATTTGAGTTTCAAGATGAATGAGTTCCATAGCATTGTTGCTTAGTCCTTAATTTCTTACTGCTGAATTCTCGATGGTGATGGTGATGAGTCTTTCAGTCTGAACCTCTTGGATGGTAGCATGAGGAATACGTTTGCTACTTGGTTGGAGTCCACAAGGCCTACTGTTTATTATCGGCCACATAGTGTGGTTTGATCAGGTCGATTGACACAAATCTTTTCTCCATTTGTCCAGCAAGTTGCGGCAGAAGTATTGTTCTTGTTCCATGGATGGCTAGGACAGGTACTGGTTGTCTGTAAGAAGGCCCAAATTCCTTCTTGTCCGCAATCCTCTCTCTGACTAGATCCCCAAGCTCTGGGATCAAGAGAGGCCTTGCTGGGATGGGTGTTTTTCCCCAGTGGTGGTTGGCTTCAGGAACATGTTGCTTTGTTTCGATTTTAGGTCATTTAAGTCCTGTAAAATAGCCAAACAATCTTTGATATCAAATCGTTTATTTTCCACCACTGTACCTTTACATTTGAGATCTGGAGCCCACATTCCCAAATAGAACCTCATATGGAGTAACCGCCCTAGAGAACTTCTTGGCAAAATATTTAATGAGTGTCGGACCCCATAAAGATGTTTGACCCACCCATCAACCAAACCTAATACTCTAGCTGTTATAGACTGCTTTATGTCTCGGTTTTTCCTTTCCACAACAGAATATCCCTCAGGATGGAATGGAGAGAAGTACCACAATGCTACGCCCAGACTGGCTATGGCTTCTTTGTTAGCCCGAGATCTAAACGCAGGGCCCTAATCAGAATTTAGTGTTCCATTTGCGTATTTGCAGATAAAGACTTGCATATCTTTTATAACAGTTTGAGCGTCAGCCGAGCGCTGATTCTAAAGCCACATCAAGAGGAACCTTGAACACGAATCTACTGCCACCAAGTTATATATATAGTTACCATCCCTTTGCAAGGGACCGCAGTGGTCCAGATAAACACAAGCTAATGGTTTATCTGAAATAAACAGGGGCGTCTGCGCAAGACGTTTCACTGTGGAGACTTTCATCTGTTGGCATATTTCACATTCCAAAACATAATTTTTGGTCTGTTTCCTAATGCCAGGCAACCAATATCTTTGTTTTAGCAAAGATACTGTGGCTGAAACACCTGCATGGGCTATCCCTTCATGCGCTGCTAGGATTAGTCCTTATCTGCATTTCATGTTTGGAAATACCCTATCCCCCACTCCAGGGATTCGAGCAAGCGGAACGTTGTTCACATCAATTACACCACTGCCTTCGCTAGAAGCATTGACAGCCAACAATATCTCACTGTCTGTTCTCATTTTTGAACGAGAGATCGCAGCTATGGAAGCCATTTGGACAGCCCCCTTCGTGGCTTTGTCAGCCAATGAATTCCGTGCAACGTGAACGCCATCACGTTGATGATTTAGCGTGTGTATCATGTGAGTGTTTTGTAGTCCATTTCGCAACTGAGCTACTTGTTCCCAAAGCATTGTATGTTTGATTGTGTCACCTTTTGCATCTTTGAAACCATTTTGAAGCCAATTCTGTAAATATTAATTATATGATTGAACACAGTAAAACGAATCGCACACTATAAGTGTGGGGAATTCGCGATCTGTATTTTCAAGTGCCAATTTGAACGCTTGTAGTTCAGTTCGCTGAGCTGTCCAATGTCTTAGAGATTGAGTTTTAGTGACCATAGGTCGGAATTTACCATCGCGCATGTAACCTTTAATGATTGAGCACGCTGCATTTTAAGCTTGCTTACTTCCTGTAGTGGGTTGTGGGGATCCGTCAGTATAAATTATAGATTCGTACAGCTCAAGAGGGAGAATCTCAATAGGCAGAGGACATTCATGTACATTTTGCAGGAATGCTTGTCTTTTCAAATCAGAATCAAAAACATATTCAACATCTGTTGCAGCATGAGAATTAACCCATCGTATCCATCTTGGATATAAAGTTTTTGCATTTGGAATGCTCGCTTTTGTAACTGCCTCTAAGGCTGGTACTGGAGTCACGACACTGATGCGTTTCCCCTGAGCTAGAGCTCTTTCTTTTGCCACTGCGGTTTGAACTGCTGTCAGAATATTTTCAGTTGAAGTGATGCGCATTTCCGCTTGTGTTTACAAATTTGATTTGTATGCAATTGGTACGTTTTCACCTTCATTAAAAGTTAAGTAGGTGAATCCGCAATGACCGGAAATAATTCAGATCACTAAATTGCGTGTATTTATGCGTTTGTAAGTGATTTGTTGCTAACATGTTACCTTGGAGTGAAAGCAATATTTCTGTGTGTTCTTGTGTCAGACAAGACGGAGGTCCTCATCCTGGGCTCCTCGCCCTCCGCCTGGGACGACTGCTGGTGGCCCCCCGCCCTAGGCAGCGCACCCAAACCAACAGACCACGCACGCAACCTGGGCTTCATCCTGGACTCCTCCCTCTCCATGACCAGACAAGTCAACGCCGTCTCCTCGTCGTGCTTCAACATCCTGCGCATGCTACGTAAGATCTTCCGGTGGATCCCCACCGAGACCAGGAAGACGGTCACCCAGGCCCTCGTCACTAGCCGACTGGACTACGGCAACTCCCTCTACGCCGGAACCACCGCCAAACTCCAGAAAAGACTCCAGCGGATCCAGAACGCCTCAGCACGACTCATCCTGGACATCCCCCGCCGCAGCCACATCTCCGGACACCTGAGAGACCTGCACTGGCTCCCGGTCAACAAGAGAATCACCTTCCGTCTCCTCACCCACCCACACAAAGCCCTACACAACCAAGGCCCAGGATACCTCAACAGCCGCCTCAACTTCTACGCTCCCAAACGCCAGCTTCGATCGACCAGCCACGCCCTCGCCGCCGTCCCCCGCATCCGAAGAGCCACCACAGGGGGACGGTCCTTCTCCTACCTCGCCGCCAAGACTTGGAACTCCCTCCCGACCCACCTCCGCCTGACCCAGGACCACCTCGCCTTCAGGAAGCAACTCGAGACCTGGCTGTTCGAACAGTAGCGGACCCCCCTCCCCTAGCGCCTTGAGACCCTCTGGGTGAGTAGTGCGCTATATAAATGCTATGATTGATTGATTGATTGATTAAAGTCTGTGGAGTAATTTTTTGTGTATTACCCTGTTGAGGAGTTTGATTTGGAACGGTCAATGGTGGTTGGACTGTGAAAGTCGGCATGACATATTGGACTAACTGTAAATTTGTATTAACTCTTTGAGTTGAGTGAGTAACTCCTCGTTTGATATCTCTTTGATGTCAGGATGAGGTGTGTAGCTGGATAAAATCGGCCATGTTGCTCCTGGTCTACCTAGTGGACCGAGCCTGCTAATGTGATTGTAATGTTTTAGGGCGCCTTTAAACCAGAGATTATGCTCCAGGTAGGGGAGTTGCATTTCAATATCCTCGAAGGGAATATATTCCTCTAGTGGTGCATCTTCTATAAAGAAGTGAAATACTTTTGTTACTGGATTTGATTCTGGGAATACTATCCATGAATAGAATACCTCTGTCTGAAAAGATTCATGTGCCTCTATCACGAAAACTGTTCTTCCACCTCTTGGTGTTAGGCCATCTTTTATAAGTTTTAGAGTGATGGCTCTCCTTAAATTTGGATGGAGGTTTATAACACCTCATCGGTTTCATTTAAAGCTGTAGGATGAAAAGCTGTTAGGACTTGGTCAGCCGCAACGTCACTGGTCACTGCATTAGTATCACCGTTAAGGGACATTGTTTTTGAAAAATGTAGAACAAGTTTCAAGGAAACAAAGATAAGGTGCACAATATTTTGGAACACTGTATCCTTCAACGTTGAACAAACCAAACAGCTAATACATAGGATTTTCATCCTACTCAGCTATGGCGGATATTAACCCTACCCACTCCAGACGTCTTATGAGTAAGGGTCTCTGAGAAAAGCACAACTGAGTTACTTCAGTATCTAGCGTTAAATTAGTGCCTTACCAAACAGTTGGGTGCCATGTAGTGTAGTTCCTATTTCCCTAATAGGTTCTGCGCATTGGAATAAAATGCACTAAAGTTTTGGCATAGGACTCAGGTCAGTATGCCCCTATCAAGTACATTAAACTTAATTACTTTGTGTGCCAGCTAACTCAGAGGCCACTAGAAACTCCTTGTAAAAAAAGAGGGAAGTAGTTTTTGGCAACCGCATGAACATGAAAACTTTGTTTCTCTTTAGAATCAGAAAATACCTCAGAATTGTGGAAACAATAAATACCAGTTTTACGCAGTCAATCGTGCAAGCTTAGTTTCTTCAGTGTTACACAGAAAGAAATAGACGGGTGTTTCAATAAAAGAATTTATTGAACAGTCTTGTTTCTCGTGTATGAGATATGAGCTTTTACAATCGGAAGACAGTATGCAAGATATATTACGTACAGCGTAAGCAGTAGAAAGAAATAATACTGCAATAGCATTGTATTTTAGCCATGACACATATTCATATACATATAAATAAATATCACAGGCTAAAATGTAGATACTCGTCTGATGCTTCTAATTCTCCCCCAGTGTACCTAACCTAAGTGTAGCACAAGTTATGAAGTAGCTGGGATATTCTATAGTATGGTAAGCTTTTTTTGGTATGCCAAGAGTCCCTCTAGGTTCCAGTCAGCTCCATACCTTAGAAAGAGAGAGGTGGGAATCTCTTTCCGGGTCTTAAACTCTAACACCCCCCGAAGTGAGTCAGAAAACTGGAAGCTGGATTCTCTGCGAGCAGGGATGACAGCGCCTGGTCAGTGCGTAAGGGTGGGATACAATCTCTTCCACACTTGCCGTGGTGAACTGCACTGCCAAGTCGAGCTGTGCCATGGTTGGCCTTGGTAAGGAAAGATATATTTATACCTGGAAAGTGCTTAGGAATGTTTGCATTGACGTAAAGTTGGGCAGAGGAAGACGTCATGAATGAACCCTTAAGGAATAGCGGTTCATGCATAATAGATGAGTTCTTGCAGAAATCAATAGTCCTAGGCTAGGGAAAGTCCCAATGGCTTAAGGGTCTGGTTTTTAAGAACTCTTTGTGACGTTGGGGTGGTTGGATATAGGTGACCATGCCATATTTGGAGAGCATAGCTAATGCCTAAATAAGGGCTGAGATCTTGTGCGTATAATATAAGGGCAATTCAAATTGTGCCTATATAAGGACATGTATCAGGAAAACCTACATGCGGAAATCCAAACCGAAACACAACAGTGCAAGGGTGTCTGCTTTTTAGGGGAGAATGTTTTTGTGCATGCGGAACATCTTCCCTCACAAAAACAATTATGTGAGGTGGCTTCTTCTTTCTACGCATGCTGAAGAATGCAGCACACATAGGAAGAGGAAAGAACTAGGAGAAATATCAGTATTTTTCCTCCCCTGGGAAGTCGTAGGATACTGACACATTCCCAGGTTTACAAAATGTAAATCTGGGAATTCAGCAAAATAAATCAGAACGAAAATCTGCATTCACTCTTAAAATCTAAGAGTACATCTCATAAGAGAACACTCTTAAGAAGCAGAGGCACAAACAAACAAGCAGTAATAAAGGAATCGCTTAAGAGTATCAATGCACACCAGCAATTAAACAAACAAACATACACTGACATACTTGTTCTAGGAGGAAACCCTCTGCCTCTATATGGTACACATTTCTTTAGTAAACATAATAGATAGGAGGAGGTGATTAATTCATGCATTTTTTAAAGAAAGAGGCTAGGGACAATTGGTAGGAAAATATAGACAATATGTAGGATCACAGAACATATATCTGTCAAATTCACAGTTCATACTCGCTATTCTGCCTCGAAAGAAAGACACACCCATGATCCGGAAACAAATGACCAGTTAGCTTGGCGTGATGGGTCAGTACCAGGCCATGAGGCAGCTGGCACTCCAAATAGTTTCATAGGTCATTGATGGGCATGATCAGCAATCAATGAAGGGTTAAAGTACGCTGTTATCCCTCAGGAGAAAGAAATAAACAGCAATCTTTAATTGCTCAATGTGCCAATGTCACAAGACAACTCTTTCTCTGAGAACTTGGGGCCACATTTGTAAGTGGATGTCAGAAATTGGATTCCTCGCTGGCTGAAAATGTACGGAGGTCAGGCAGGAACTCCAACTGTAATAGGGGTAAGCCAGATACAAAACTGAGATAAACTACACTCACCCTCTGGTAGCATGACACAGAGCAGGCATGCTTATCAAAATAGGCAATGTGTAAAGTATTTGTGCAACACACAGTAACACAAATAGACTCCACAAAGGGTTTCCAAAAAAAGGGAATAATTATCTGACTAAAATGACTTCGAACCAATAAAAATACAGTGAATACTTCGCAAGATATAATCGTTTTTAAATGCAGGTAAAAATAAGCCTTTCCTAGGTTGTGAGCATACAAAAGTACAATCAAATCACAGTGTTTTATAGTTTAGAATGTTAAGAGAAAACTCATGTTTTTGTGGGTTATGCACAGTCACACTGGCCGGGTTGCAATGAGTTCGGGCCCACAAAACAGAAGATCTGGAGTTATGTGGATGGCAAGTAGTGGTGCAAGTCTTACCCAAGAGGCACTAGCATGAGATATCCTATGTGACTCTCCCAGGACTGCACTTGTCCTTTGTTCACAATACCTTCTTCGGGCGCTGGACTCCAGCAAAGCAAACCTCTGACTGGAGGACCTCATAGCCAGGGCTCTTGATGCAGTGTTTGTCTACCTGGGGCCGCGCTGAGTCTGTACATGTGGGGTGCTGCAGCAGTCTCCCTTCCAAAGGGTAGGTGGGGCCCAGTGTTGCTCATCGCAGCTCCAAATCTTTTGCCAGCAGCAGGCACTGACTGGGTTGCAATGAATTCGGCCTCACAAAACAGAAGATTTGGAGTTAAGTGGATGGCAAGTAGTGGTGCAAGTCTTGCCCAAGAGGCACTAGCATGAGAGATCCTATGTGAGTCTCCCAGGACTGCACTGGTCCTTTGTTCACAATACCTTCTTCAGGCGATAGATTCCAGAAAGGCAAACCTCTGACTGGAGGACCTCATAGTCGGGGCTCATGATGCAGTGGTTGTCGACCTGGGGTCGCGCTGAGTCTGTACATGTGGGGTGCTGCGGCAGTCTCCCTTCCAAAGGGTAGGTGGGACCCAGTGTTGCTCATGAATGCTCCAAATATTTCGCCTGCAGCAGGCACAGGCTCAAGAAGGCTAAAAGGTGCCCGAACTCTCTCTCAACAAAGTGCATTTTCGGAGCACATCAAAAGCGGGTAATCAGGTAAAGCCCGCTGCAAGCAAAGAAAGGTCACACAATCTCTCTCTCAACAAGTGCGTGTTTTGAGCATAGCACAAACAGATGATCAGGCACAAGCTGCATGAGACAAGTGCAGTTGCTGCACTCACAATTACCAGAGTCCCACGTCAGTGGTGAAGCCCTTGATGACTATGAGGCTTTGAAACAGGATAGCAAGCAAGCAAAACCTTGGAGAACACATTCTAGGTAGTACAAAAGAAGGTAGGAGGCAGCAGGCCAGCACACCAAGGCAGGTAGCAGAGTAGTAGTCCCTTCTGCTACAAGCAATCAGCAAGCAGTACGCCAACACAGCAAAAGAGTTAGCAGAGTGGCAGTCCCTCCTGGCAGCACAATAGTCCTTCTGGCAATATGCAGATATAGAGCCAATGGAGTCTGGTTACAAGTCCAACAAGGGTTTAATTTCAGGAGGTCAGAGACCCAATAATGACACACATAAGTGCCTTTGATATAGGAGATAACTTCTAAGGAAGTGCACAAGGATCCCTTTCAACCCAGTCCTGTCTACCAGGCTACTGGTGTGGGGTAATCAGTCTGTTATGTGTGGACAGTGCCCTACCTATTCAGATGTGAGTGTGAGCCACCTATCCCCCTCCCTGTCCATCAAGGCTATCAGAATGCAGATGAATGCATTAGAGACTTCTGTTACACACAGCCTTTCCTGTGTTTGTGGCTGTCTAGAGAGAATACACAAAGAGTAGCTGTCACCCACCCCAGACGTGTATTGGCGACAGGATGACAGGATGACAGACACAAAGAGCAGTAAGTATGGAGAAATATACACTTTCTAAAAGTGGCATGCCTAAAACAGTAATGTTAAATCCAGTTTCACCAGTCAGGGCGATTTATCTTTACCAGTCCAGACATATCAAATGCGAAAAAACTACTCCTCTCTGATCAAAAAATACCACTTAAAAAAGTATAAGGGAATTCCCAATGCCAACCTATGAGACGGGTAGGCCTCACAGTAGTGAAAAACTAAATAGGCTCTTTGTCACTAGCAGGACATGAAAACCACATTACATATCCTACCTTTACCTTACATAGTACCATTCACTTAGGGCGACCTAGGGCCTACCGTAGGTGGTGACCTATATACAATAAAAGGGGAGTTTAAGACTTGGGAAGTAGTATTCAATGCCAAATCAAAGTGGCAGTAAACTGCATACATGGACACTGCAGTGGTAGGCCTGAGGTAGGTTTGCAGGGCTACTTCTGTGGGTGGAACAATCAGTGCTGCAGACCACTAGTTGCATTTAATTAGCACACCCAAGGTATAACAATGAAGTAAATAAATCTCATAGAAGAGTCAAGAACATCAGGAGCTCTTCAAGAGAATTTTATTGGAGCAAATGGACCCCTTGTATACAGCAGGGACTGCAGCTCTCCAACTGACAAGGAACCACAGTATGTCTAGGACCCCACATTCCAACAAGTTACGTGACAAGGTAGAAGGAGAAAACAGACTAAGACACATTATAAAACATCGCCCTTCTGTCAAAACACAACAACATGGTGAACAAAGAAAATACAAGATAGACAAACAAGGACAACCCAGGGCAAGACACACCAACCATCCCCTCACAAACAAAAACAAATAAATGAAGAACAAAAGAGAATGCATCAAAGAGTTACAAAATCATTTAGCCATTTAGGAGAAGAGACATATCTTTTCTTTCTCTCCAAATTTTTATAAGACAAAACAGCATTTTTATTACAATATTTCTTTCCAGTAAGCATTTAACGAGGAGACATCTTTGAAGGTTTTGACACATTAGCAGAGAAAGATGAAGAAGTTGTACTTGCCCTTTGAAACATAGCAACTCTTCTCACACTCCAAACTTAACTTGGGGGAAGGTTTCCTACCTCTGATCATCTCAAAAGGAGTTTTCCCTGTAGCAGTGTTGGGTGTGGTGCATATGCCTACGGCATGTCTTTAACAGCAGACTGTACATTTTGCCCAGCTTTGTAAGCCAATTGTATTGTGTCTTTGATTAATCTATTTATTCTGTCAACCTGCCCATTTCCTTGTGGGTTGTAAAGAGATGTGCAAATGTGCTTCACCCCCAACTGCGTCAAGAATAATTCCATCTCAGAGGACACTAACTGTGTACCATTATCAGTGAGCAACTTAAGAGGAATACCTTCCCTTTTGAAAATGTCCTCCAAAAAAGCAATGATGGACTTAGTGGAAATGTTCTTTACAAGACCACTTCAAACCACCATGACTTTGCATCTACCCGGATGGCTGTGAAGCGTTCTTTATTTTGGCAAAAACATGAAAGGACCAATAAAGTCAAGACTTATTTTCTCCCAAACAGAGTCATCTTCAATCATGCGAAAGGACAAGTCTTTTATTAGAACCACCACCCAGCTTCAACCTTTTCTCTGAGTTCTTGCAAGCAGTACAATTCTTGCAAGCAGTACAATTCTCAACCCACCTTTATCAGCGTCCATTCTGGGCCACCAAAAAGTTTCTTTGAGCCTTCTTAACATAAAGGTTTGGCCCAAGTGACCCTCATGAGCCGAGGTGATTAATTTAGATCTTAACAAGACGGGGAATAAAACGCTCACCCCTGACTATAATATAATCAGGAATCACAGACAATTCTTCAACAATTTTGGAGCACGGTCTGACCTCATCAGGATGCACACTCTCTGTCATAAAACCATGAACAATCATCTTATGGACAGCATTGAGTTCACAGTCTTTGTAAGAAGCATCCAACCATTGGAGCTTAGAGTTAGCAGCATGTGCACCAGGAAAAATGTCATCTATATTTGAAACAACCTTTCTGTGGACACCTCACCCCTTCACACATTTTGTCAGGAAGTCTAGAAAGACAATCAGCTACTTTGTTTTTCCAACCAGGCAGATATTCAATAGAAAAATCACACTCTTGTCATTTAACAGGGAGTCAAGCAAGCTGAGCAATTGTTAAAACAATTGGGTGCAAGAACTCTTAATAAGGGTTTATAGTCAGTTCTCAAGAGGACTCTAGAGCTCCAAATAAACGAGCGAAAATGGGAGGTAGACAAAACTTCCAGCTCTTTAACAAAAGATTCCCTCTCTGTGCCAGAAAGAGAGCGGGAGGCAAAAGCCACAGTTTTTTCAGTGCCAGAATGTACTTGAGAAAGAACATCACCGATACCAACAGCACTGGCATCTACAGTGAGGATAGCTTCCAAATTGCACTGCATTAGAAATGTCATTCTTAATAGCACAATCTGCTTTTTCCTGAGACTCACCCCAAACACATTTTTCTCCCTTCCTAAGCAAAACTCATAATGATTCAGATTTGGTGGCAAAATGTTTCACAAATTTTGAATAATTTTCGACCTTCCCCATGAAGGAACGTAACATATCCTTGTCAGTAGGTGTTTGGGCATTGACTATGGCACTGACAAGGTTGAGTTTTGGTCTAACACCTTCACTTGAAATACAGTAACCCAAATATTCAACTTCAGTAACCAAGAATTTACACTTTTCCTTGCATAAAGTGAGACCATCTTCTAACAATTTGTGAAGGACAGTGCGCAAGGTGTAATTATGGGATTCAATGGTGTCACCAAAAGTTAAAATGTCATCTTGAAAAAAGATTACATTTTTGACACCAGCCAGAACTTTAGTGATGAGCCTTTGAAAAATGCTGGCTGCGGATGACAAACCAAAGGGTAATCTGTTAAATTGAAAAAGCCCTTCAGCAGTTAAAAAAGCAGTGAGATGTTTAGAATCAGGGTGTAACATGACCTGATGATAAGCACTTTTGAGGTCTAATTTAGAAAATACCTTTCCTCCTGCCAAAAGAAACACTATGTCTGTGATGTTAGGGAGGGGGAAACGATCCATCACTACATTCTGATTGAGGCTGCAAAGTTCCACACAGAATTATAAGAACCATCAGCCGTATTAGTAATTACCACTGGAGATAACCACTGAGTAGCTTTTACAGGTTCGATGACTTTATCTAAGCCCATTTGATCAATAATCTTCTGAACCTGTTCCGTCATGGCAATGAGAACTTTTGTTGAAGAATGTCTCACAGGAATGGCATCTTTCTTTAGGATAATCTTAAGTGTATAACCTTTGGAAACAACTAACTTGCTATTGAAAACAGAAGCAAATTATAGAAGTACTTGGTTAACATCATTTTCACTTACAACGATTACCTGTTCAGCATATCTGGGGTTTACAACAATATGCAAATCATACTGATGAGACCACCTTAAAATGGGTGGACCCGCAGCAGCAACATCAATTTTCCCTTTTGCATGACGTTCATTAAAAGAAATGTTAGCTTCAAAATATCCAATTACACCTATATTGGTGCCCTGATAACCTTTAAGTATAACGTTTGTATCATACAATGCTCTGCTAGGCCAAACAGTTTCAAAAAGTTGTTTAGAAACAATAGTATATGACTACCGAGAGTCAACCATTAATGTAACTGAATTTCCATCAATAAGAAAGTCTGCTTTGGGACGAGAGCGTCTCTTGAAGTGATCTGAATCCTCCTGTTCCAGTGGATTAGTAGTATCTGAATTAACCATCATCACTTTCTATTGACAGAGCTCTTCGGATTCCTCAACAAAATCCACTTTTGCTTTGTTGGCATTGCACATGCGGGCATAGTGACCTTTCTTGGCACACAAACGACAAGTTTGTGCCAGTGCAAAACACAACTGTGAGTTAGGCAGGTGAAGATTGGTGCCACAACGAAAACACAGACAAGCACTGTATCTTATTTGAGAGGATACTGACGGTCTAGGAAGGGAATTACAATTTGGCACAGAAGTGGTAGGCTGCCGCTTGACAAAATTCACCGAATTTGTATCAACATCAATCTGTGAAACTTCAGGAGATGCCTTACTCCTCATTTTTTGCATCTATTGCATGTATTTCTGAGATTCTACCACCACTTTAGCCAATGTAATGGCTTCCTTTAAGTTAAAATCTGCACTGCCCATAGCTGCTCCTGAAGTTTTTTATTACTACATTGAACAATTAATTGGTCACAAATTAGTTCCTCTATCATAGGGCCAAATTTGCATTTAACTGCCAATTCTCTTAGCCGTGCCACAAATTAATCCATAGTCTCATTGGGTCTTTGATGTTGAGTATAACATTTATGACGTTGCATAACAATGTTCAAGGTTTTTGCAAAAACGTTTAAGCAAACGCAATTTAGCATCCTTAATACCTCCATTGTCTTCACATATTTCTGGTAAATATTTGATGACGTGTTGCCTTTAAGTGCACAGACATCTGATAAATAAAGCTTTCTTTCTTTGGGAAAAAAATTAGAACCACCTAAAGCAACAATATAATTTTAAAATGTTTCAACCCAATCCTCTCATTCATTTTGTTTTTTTAAATATTTATTTTATTGTTCCACAGTAACACGACAAAACAGATTGATACATACATTTGTCATTACTTCATACATGCATATGCTCAGAAAACAATCCCCAAATGCCTGAACCAATTTTGCGTTTCTTCACCCCTTTAACTGAATAAAAACTAAACTCTAAATTAAATAGATTATACCTCTATGCCCTCATCGTTCAAAAGAGGGAGGGTCAACTTGAAGCCACTCTGCCGCAATACAAAGCCGGGCGACGGTCATGGCTATAAAAATCAGATGTCGGTGTTTAAACAAGGGTGTACCTTTCACTAGTTGGGGCCCCGAACCCAAAAGCATAATTACAGAGGTTATAACAATCGGCATCCCAATATTTCTAGCCAGAAAATGCTCTATACTAACAATGACATTTGTCAAATGGGCACAACTAAAAAAGATATGCAGCCTGTCTCCATTATCCCCCCCCACACCAAAAGCAACTTGTCCGGTCCCCCATTTAGACATAAGTGCCGGCGTATAATACAAATTAAAAAACGTTTTATAACATTGCACTCACAAATTGGCAGAAAGCGAAGCTTCCCTTGATCATAGGATAACATCTTTTAAAGATATATTTTCTACTCCCAAAATCGTGGACCATTTACCATTATGTTTATCTAAATCTTCCTTTCTGTATGACAATAATAACTGATAAACCTCCCCAATTTTAACTTGACGCTGAATGACCGCAACTACTATATTAGGAGCCAATATAATTTTTTTTCGGATGATAAAGTCTCAAATTTTCAAGTACTTGAAAAATTGTGACTTAGACAGATTGTGCTGTTTGGTCAGCTCTTCAAAAGACATTAGGGAGCCACCCAGTTGAATGATACCTTCTACCCGCCAGCCCAAAGCAACGCCATCCTAAAAAATTGGGGGAAGTAGCCTTATAGCATTTGTAGGGGCATACCAGGACAATTTCTCAACCAGACGTAATCTCTTCCAAACATTGAAAGCAGATATCAACACCTTAAACCTTGTCCGTTTAAAATATTACTTTAAATAAACATTGTCGTGCCTCTGGTCCCAACAAAATCTGAAAAATTGAATGGGCCTCCGCAGCATTACCTATATCTTCCCCGGTCAATAAAATCCGCATCTTTAACAGAAAACATGTATAAAAGTAAAAAGCAAAATCAGGAATAGCTAATCCCCACGTTCAATTGGTAGAGTAAAGAGTCGCATAGCCCTTCTAGGTTCACCTGTTGGCCACAGAAACTTAGAACAAATTGATTGCAAGTGTTGAAATTGGGACACAGTACATTTTAACGTTACAGCTCCAAACACATATAACACCTTGGCTAACACATTCATCTTGATAATATTACTTCTACCACTCAGTGTGAGATGAAGTTGTGTCCACTTATCTAATGATTCCTAGACATTGCGTAGTAGCATGGTCCAGTTAGCATCGGCTAATTCCTGCAAATACGATCTAATTTTAATGCCAAGTACGTTACTTCTCTTACAACTCGAGCGTCATCCACAGTCACTGTTTCAGTGATTAAGACTTGCGTTTTGGCTACATTTAATTTATAGCCAGGTACCTGGCCAAATAATGTAGCAAGCCGTTCAATCTCTTGGAGCGCAGAATGGGGATGCGAAGTAGTTATTGCAATGTCATCTGCATATGCAAACACAGAATACGGGATATTATGTACCTTGAAGGGCTTAATCAAGGAGTTGTTACCTAACTGTTCAATAAATGGGTTGATGTAGAATGCAAAAAGCAGTGGTGAACAGGGGCACCTCAGTCGTGTACCCCTTGTAAAATTCACAGTCTCTGATAATAAGAACATTGAGGCGATATTAGCGACCGGTGAAGTGTACAAAACCTGGAGGGCGGTGATAAACGGTTTACCAAAACGAAACATCCATTCCCACAGGTATGCTCACTACACGCAGTCGAACGCCTTTTCTGCGTGCAATCGAATTAAACCTAATTCCCGCTTTTCCGTCTGGGCAACATCAATAAGCGTCTCAAAAAGTGTCACTACCTTATTAACGTGCATAACTGTGCTACGCTCAGGAATAAAGCTGTGCTGAGTGTGCGATACTAAGGAGCTGATAATTTTAGAAAGACGGGTAGCCAATATCTTTCAATAAATTTTACCATCGCAATTCAATAATGAGATCGGCCTATAAGACCCCACCAATTCCGGGTCTTTACCCTTTTTGCTAAAAACAACTATAGTAGCTTCTGCCCAAGACTTAGGGACAAGTCCCTCCTGTGTGGCCCTGAATGTGCTCAACATATCTGTTTTTATTAGGTTAAAAGAGAGCTTGTAAATCTCTGCAGGCGGTCTATTGGGTCGTGCGGCCTTCCCTAAACCTAGTCCAGTGACCACAGCTCTTCCATTGTAATAGGACCATCCAACATTGCGATCTCGCTAGAATCTAGGTGTGCTGTAACCCCATCCAAAAGATTAAACATATGCCTGCAATGCGTAGCCTGTCGGTATATAACTCCGAATAAAACTGATATAAAATTGATAATATCCCTTTGGGTTCCTGACAGACTAACCCAGCCTTGTCTTTCAAAGCCTTAATACGACCCGTACATTCCTTCATACGTAGCCGCCATGACAAACATCGGCCCACAGCTTCCCCAAACTCATGGATTTGCTTTTTGTTAGCCAGATATTTTCGAGCACTTTCAATGTTCCAAAACCCTTGAATTTTAGCCCTTGCTTGCACATTGGCCGCTTCTAACTCTTGGATGTTTTCCGCCTGTAACATAGCTCCCTGGAATAATGTACCCTCTGCATTTCTAGCAACAAATACAGCTCCTGCATCTCCAATTTTCTCTTCTGATTCTGCTGAAAGACAAAGCTTAACACTTCACCTCTGAAGCACGCCTTAAACGAGTCCCATACTTTTGCATAATCGGATGAATGTCTATTGATAGAAAAAAACTCATTAATCCACCTAGACATATGTTTTTTTGAATCTTCATTTAAACAAAGTTTCCGATCAAATGAAAATGTTTTCAAAGGCAAATAATGAGCAGAGGCAATAAGTGTAAGTGTAATTGGAGAGTGATCGGACTTGATCCTCAGCAAAATTTTAATTTACGCCCCAACCATTAATAGAGCAGATAAAAGAAAATAGTCTGAGCGTGCAAACCTTTTGTGAGGATAAGAATAATAGGTAAACCCAGGGTCTGTCGGATTTAAATTAACCCAGACATCAATCATGGTTATTTAAAAAGTTTTGCAGGGCTTTAAACACACGTGGCTTCCGCCCACTATTTATTTATTTATAAAGTTTTATATAGCGCGGACTAGATCCCAAAGGATATCAGAGCGCATTACAGCTGTAGGGAAGGTAACAATCAGATCATGAGTCAAACATGGGTAGTAAAATAAACATAAGATCAACAGTTCACACATAACAAATCAATTATAGTCCAGAGAGGACAAAGGGGGCTATATGATGTAGCGTGGTGATATAAGGGTATTATGTGAATAATCAAACATGAATAATAGTCAACACTATAGTAAAATCTAAACATGAGTTATATGGGGCTTATACTAAGCATTGAATCAAGTGGTAAGCATCTAATAAACATTTACAATCCTGGGTGCATGCGCGCTGAGGAAGAAAAAACACTCCAAGTAATCATGTACAAGGGTGAATCATACTATACAATGAACGACCCCTTTCGGGCGAAAATAAAGTACAAGAAAGGTATATATATTGTCCCTCCTATTAAGGTAAGAACTTCTTCGTGAGGAATTTCTTTGCTTCCAATTTCAAAGCGGCCTTGGAAGAGATCCTCCGAATTTCGGGTGGAAGAGAGTTGCATATTTTAGGAGCAGATCCCGAGAAAGCTTGGTGGCAAGTTCTTTTTGCGGAAGGTCCGTGTTTTCACGAGGAGGGAATTAGCACTCCTTGACAATCTACCTCCTCCAGATAGTTCTAGTTTATGTGCGAGGAAGGTAGGGGTTTTGAAGTGGAGGACTTTGTGTGAAAGGCAGGCAATCTTCAGATGAATTCTAACTTGGACGATATCTCCCTACAGCTACACCATCTCTCCCTTGAACTCCACGGGTTGAACACTCTTTCACTTGAATATCTCCCCTTGTTAAGACCCCTCCTCGCCAGTCCGAGGCCCAAAGCCCACTCCAAGGCCACGGACACACCTCCCTGCGATCTTTCCCTATTACCTACCACCTCCAAATCTGTCCCTCTTCCTAACACAACCTATCGTCCAAGAAGCTCATCCGATCTCACACCCAACGAGATCGACAATTTGGTCAAATCTTGCTCGTCCAATGTGGTCCTTAGCACTAACCCTAATGGTTCATTCTAACCTTAACAGAGAAACCTACCTCAACTGAAGATTCATAAATAAGGATAACCTCAAGCAAGTCAATATCTCACAGACCCCTCCCCCCATAGTGCGGCTCCACTCAAATGTATATTACATAATTGTAGGTCTGCTAGCAAGCACGCCTCTGAGATCTTCGACCTCATTCAAAATAATGAGATAGACATTATTATCCTCACAGAAACTTGGCTCAAATCTTCGTCCACTCCAATTCTCGACCTCCTGGTATCCCCCACCCATGACATAATTCGTCTTGCCAGAGACTTTGTCTGCTGAGCAGCGACCCGTTATAACCATATTATCTTTAGCTAATATCGCCAATCCTCTGATCATGGAAGATTGTTGTGAAGCCACCACCAGAGAGTACCCCAATGTTTCTAAAATTGACCGTTGTGTCCAGGGTATATGCATCTCTTGGAGACTAAGCATGGGCGGATTTTGCGGATCCACGATTCGCGGATTTAGCGGATCCACGGATCGTGGATCCGCAAAATCCGCCTATTTAGCGGATTCAGCGGATTTGCGGATTGGGGGCGGGGCTTCCTCGAGTGTGTGGGCGGGGCCAAACGGACGGGGCTTCCACGCGAGCGCACATGCCTCTTGTGTGTCTAAAAGGTCAGAGCAGCATCGATGGTATATTTGGGAAGAAGGCACATCTGCCCAGCCTCCCAACGCTCACGATTTTTTTGGGGCTGATGCATGAGTCACTGCATTTGCGCTTCAACTAGTTCCAGCGACCAAGTGTGTGTTACTATGCAATCGCGCCGAAGTGCGCAGGGGTCCCTTTAGTGAAATGTCCATCATAGTGGGTAAATGGCGGGAAGACCGTGCACACCTCGAGTGTGTGAGCGGGGCCAAACGGACGGGGCGTCCATGCGAGCATGCCTCTTGTGTGTATAAAAAGGCAGAGACCGATCAGAGCAGCAGATTAATTTTTGGGCTGATCAATGGGTCACTGAATTAAAGCTTCAACTAGGGCACCGTTGAAATAATTTACCATGGCGCCGGCAAGCTGCCAGCGCCTTCCTGCAATAGTTACTTAATTAGCTTCAACAGGAAGCTCCAACTGTTAAAATAAAGCAGGCGCTCGAGCCCCTGCTGTATCTTATCTATTAGAGCTTCCTGTCGAAGCTAATTAAGTAACCATTTGAGGATGGCGCTGGCAGCTTGCCGGCGCCATCGTAAATTATGCAGGCTTGAACTTTTGACCGCAAAATCCGCTCCGATCGCGGATTGCGGATTCTCGGTAAATCCGCGAGAGTTCGCGGATCGCGGATTTACCGAAAATCCGCAAAATCCGCGATCGGAGCGGATTTTGCGCTCATGCTTATTGGAGACATACCAAATCTGGCTGGTTCCTACGTAACTCTGCTATAACTCTATTTCTCTTGTTCCAATTGTTAAGGCCAGAGACATTCCATTAACATATCTTTACCCCCATAGCTGACATAATAATAATCAACCAGCAGTTCTGTAAGCAACATCATATTAAACGAAATAACACCGCACATTCCCCAATGATCGTGAACAAGCAAAACACTCTCTTTATTTTCTCTTCGAGTTACTGTAGAATTTTTACCCTTTTTACCCCACCTTAGTGACCCACCCCAGTAAGCCCCCCACCGCCCCAGGTGTCCCCCCCTATAACCTCCCTGTAACAAGGCTTTAGGACTCATGGTCCTGTAGATGCAGGCGAGCTTACACCCCCTTGCCTTTATTCATGACTCTGCCCATACTCAAATATGTCAAACCAGACCCCCAAAAAAAGCTAACATACCAGCAGAAAAATATGTCACAAAACAAGATACTCCGCTACTACATTGAAAATTTACATGAGTCCTGCATACATTAAATAGAATTCAAAAACTCTTTAGCGGGACCTTCACTATAAAAAAAATGCGTACGATCTTTAAAGATCACCTTTAACTTTGCTGGGTTCAACAAATATGCTTGGGCTCCTTTGGCCTGAAATTGGGCAATCAATTCCTGCAGTTGCCACCGAAGCTCAACCATAAATCCGCAGAAGTCTGGCTGTACGAAGAACTCAAAATCCCCCCTAGATCTTTTTTATTAGGATGTGCTAGGTGGAATACATCTTCTCGTGCCAAAAAACTATTAAATGAAATTAGAAAAGCTCTAGGTTTTTCATTTATCTGCTCAATACCAGTACGAACACGCCTCTTAAAAGGGAAACGATGAGCTCTTTCAATTTCTCGGTCCTAGTCCCATTTAGATAGTTCCGGAAAGGCAGTTTTAAATAGTTCTATGAGATAGCACCGGGGATCCTGTCCTTCCTTCCCCTCGGGAATCTGAAGGACCCTCAAATTGTTCCTCCGTGCACGATTTTCAATATCAGCCAACTACCAAATTGTATCGTCCCTAACCGATTGAATAGTGGCCGTTACAGTTTTTTGTTGAGCGACTTCGTCCTCCAAATTGTAAATTCGTGCTTCAGCCTCATTGAACTAAGAGACAAAGTCTGCATGAGATTTCGACATCCTTCGACACCCTTCGGACTGAATTTTGCAATTTTCTACAAATATTTGGACTCTCTGGCTCTCTTCTCGTGCTTCAGCACAATGAGAGATAACTGACTGATAGATTAGTGAAAGAGAGACATCTTCTTCTGCAAGATGGTGTGTTTGTGCTTGGCCAGAAGATTCTGCGACAGTACAACCATCAACAAGAGTAACTTTATTCACACAGTGTGAGACCTCCCTTCACTAAGATCCCCTGACTCCTCCAGAAACAGACTACTATGCTCTCTGCCTTCATTGACGCTCATCTGTACTGTATACTGACGTGCGAGGTCCTCACAAGATGACATTGACTGATCAGAGAGTGAAGAAAAGTCACCCGACTCTGCATCAGGCATCTGCATCTGATCCCCAGCTAATAAGGGGTCACTACCATTACCGATTCATTGCCCCCCGTGTCGCCCACATCTACACTACCCGGAGTGATTATCTCCCCAATAAGTTCTTCCACACCGTGTCTCCGGGAGGCACTGAGGCAGCTGCACCAATGGAGTGAGAGACCACAACAGTTTTCCCATCCTCTGCCAAAGTCACGACAATAGGGGCTGAAGCTTCACTCTGCGCCATAACCTCAACGCCTACATTAGAGATAACAGGAGCATGCATATTATTCTTAAAAGCGCTATCAGGGCCCCCATTTGTAGGAGGGGAAGGTTGTTTCCCCCTTCGCTTTTCTTTATTGGCAGAAAATATTGCAGAAATCTTCTTTTTCTCAAGAACCTCCTTGCCTCTAGCAGGAACAGAATCAGGCGCCATGTCAATGTCATTAGTTACTATCAGCTTGTCGATAGCGGTCAAAGCAGCAGCAGCTCTCACCTCTGAAGCGGCGTTCATAGCTCTCAAATTTGCCGAATTTGCCGCATCCTGAGCCGTATTCTGTGTGCGAGGTCCACCTCGCCCTCCTTTTGGGGGCATTGTGTTCAGGACACAGCGGCTTTACCACTCGTTTAGCCGTCCCAAGAATGATAGCAGCATACTCGGCAGAACACTCGAGGCCTCACACACCGCAAACTGCCGGAGATCAAGCACTGCCCACACACTGCCGTGCAAGCGAAAGCGGGTCCGAAGCACCCCCCGTCCACGGGCTTCCGCCACACAGAATAGCCACAAAACAGAAGGTAAGAGTCAGGGTTTTCAGAAATGTAGCTCATCAAAAGGTTCTTCAAAAAACAGTATCGTTCCAGGATTAAAATTGCAACATTGTAGCAAAGGGTTGGTGAGACATAAGCAGGCAAGAACGCTCAGCCTACGCGTCCGCTGCAGTGGTCGCCATCTTGCCTCTGTAGTGTATTGAGACAATGGTGGAAAGACCATAAACTAACCATTCAATGGGTGGCTCACCTTGCAACATGAGAAAAGATTGAGGAGGAACAACAGCCTGGTTGATATTCATTAAAAATTAAATAAATAATAATAATGCAAACAAATCAAAAAAACAAGGTATATATTGTGCAGGTAAAGAGAAACAGTGAATACAAATCTTGTAACACAGTGCACAATATAAAGCACAGTAATATCAGGAGTAAAATAAATTGCTCAAGTGAAGAAACTGCAGAAAGGTTGATTTCCTGCTTAAAGATGAATTACCAGATGACGGCAGTGAAGAGACATAGAGTGTCTATGATTATGGAAGTACACTCTATGATGATGACGAAATTGAAGTAGACAATGAGGAGCCACGAAGGAGGGCAGTACGTAAGAGAACTGTATGGGTGGCACTGTAGATAAACTTTGCGCTCGCTACATGGGCAGAGCGATGGAGAGTCTGGAGGAGGCACAGTAGGTAATCAGAGCAATGAGTTGGAGACGCGCTCGTCACAAGACATGAAGTCTATGAGGAGGAGAGAGCGGGCGCTGCATGTAACAATGCAAGGAAGAAGAGGCACGTGGCAAGCAGGGGCTAAGGCTCGTGAGGAGTAGCATGACACTTTAAAGGCAGGAGCGCAGCACTAAAGTACTGGTTTAATTAAAGACACAGCAATATTTGTAACATACCCAAGACAGGGGTCAATATCCCAAAAACAACCGGCAGGCACATGAAAGTACATGTGAGTTGAAATGCAAATTTAAAAGTGTCTCATGAGCAACGCAAGCAAAACAGTCACAAAGGCAGCTGGCAACAGCAAACCAGGGCGCAAGAATGGTGGGAATGTAGCGAGCAGCTGTAGCAGACGAGCAAGGTGGCAGGAATCAAACAATCAATCAATCATCTCATTTGTAAAGCGCACTACTTACCTGTGAGGGTCTCAAGGCACTGGGGGTGGGAGGTGCTGCTACTGCTCGAAAAGCAATGTCTTGAGTAGTCTCCTGAAAGACAGCAGGTCATGGGTCTGCTGTAGGTGGATGAGGAGGGTATTCCAGGTCTTGGCGGCAAGGTGGGAGAACGATCTGCCACTGGAGGTTGTTCTTCAGATGTGGGGGACTGTGGCGAGGGCGAGATCATAGGAGCGGAGCTGGGGTGTGGGGGTGTAGAAGCTGAGTCGTCTGTTGAGGTACATTGGTGCGGTGTTGTGGAGTGCCTTGTGTGCGTGGGTTAGGAGCTTGAAGGTGATCCTCTTGTTGACGGGGAGCCAGTGCAGGTCTCTCAGGTGGGGTGTGATGTGGCTGTGGCAAGAGATGTCGAGGATCAGGCCGCAGAAGCATTCTGGATGCGTTGAAGCCGTTTCAGGAGGTTGGCTAAGGCTCCTGCGTAGAGGGCGTTTCCATAGTCCAGCCTGCTGGTGACGAGGGCCTAGGTGACCGTTCTTTGTGTTTCGGTGGGGATCCACTTGTAGGTCTTGCGGAGTATGCGGAGGGTGTTGAAGCAGGAAGAAGAGACGGCATTGACCTGCTTAGTCATGGAGGTAGTGAAGTCAAGGATGACCCCTAGGTTGTGTGCATGGTCGGTGGGTGTTAGAGCTGTTCCTAGTGCGGTCGGCCACCAGGAGTCGTCCTAGGCTGAAGGGGTGGGTCCGAGGATGAGGACCTCCGTCTTGTCCGAGTTTAGTTTCAGTCGGATGTTTCTCATCCATTCGGCGACAGCCTTCATTCCTTTGTGGAGGTTGGTTTTGGAGGTGTGGGGGTCCTTGGTGAGGGAGAGGATCAATGGGTGTCATCGGCGTAGGAGATGATGTTGAGGTTGTGCTGTCGGGCGACGTGGGTTAGCGGTTCCATGTAGATGTTGTACAGCGTTGGGCTGAGAGATGAGCCCTGGGGTACGCCGCAGATGATCTCGGTGGCTTCGGAGCGGAAGGGGGGATGCGGATGCGCTGTGTTCTACCGGAGAGGAAGGAGGTGGTGCAGTCCAGGGCCTTCTCTTGGATGCCGGCGTCGTGGAGGCGTGTTGTTTGGTTTTCCTTCCTCAAGAACTGACGCAAAGATACAATGACCCACCTCTCAATACCTTCAACTCTGATTAAGATTTAGGAGAGAATTGAAGTGATCAAGTGTGGGGAAGGGAATTGGGGATGGGAACAGCAGGGAAGAAGATCTGCAAATAAAAAGGTTAGTAGACAATAAAAATATTTGTAACTATAAATAATAAATTTCACAACTTATGCTGAGTTGTATTTCACAATGAGCTCGTAAGCAGTATAAATAATTTTCAGCACTTCAAGCATTTAAACTGTGTAATTCTCGAGCTGTAATCACTCTTAACCTAAGAATGATTGTCTTTTCAATGTCATCTGCTAAAGTTGAATAACTGACTTCTGACGTCTTTATCTTGTATATTAGACAATCTATGGCTTAGCTTGTATATAAATGTTTTTCTCACATTCCTGAATATTAGAAATATTGCAAGTCTTATTACAAGAAAAACTAAATAGAACTGTTCTTACGCGTTTGCTCTGACAATATGCAAATGAGTTTTTTTACGAGACAGAATTTTAATATTAGGTCTCATGAAGGTTATTGTCTTCTTACCTTGAGAGTACGGCCTACTCTGTTGTCTTTCTGTGGAGGTACTAGATTCACTAAGGGAAGCTCTGTGAGTGCCAGCATGGACTTGCAGAGAACAGCGGGAGACAAACGAATGCTGCGAGAGCCGGCAATGTTTCCAAAAAGCTTCGGGAGGGCTGAGGTGAAGGAAACTCATCCAAACAGGGTTTTGAGCCCCCAAAGAGAAAGAACCAAGACCTCTGACCTGAACAACTCCGCCACAGTGCCAAGGACACTGTAACCAGTATGGAAAGCTCCTCACCCGATGACGTCAGCAAAATAGTGAGCACAGGTGAAAGGGCGTGGCCGCTGACGTTAGCGTTGCTACGCTCACCGTGTTGCTCACTCAAAGGATGATGGGAGATGTAGTTTGGCAAGGGAAGGAGCTCCTAAAAGGCAATAAAGAGCTGTAAGAATAGCTCTTAAGTATGAAAACGGCAGTTAAGAGCCATCGGTGTTGAAAAGAACAAAGTCAATAGTTCATACTTCTCATAAAAATGCTGCACATGTTATAAGTTTGGTCAAGACATTAATACAAAACATGTATAACAAACAGGTCAAAACACATTACCTCAGATGAGAGCAGAATAACCACCAACGACTCAGAGAAGCAGACTCATGTGCTTTCCCACAAAAGACCTTGGCAGACAATGGCATACATACATGGGCAATGAGTGGGGCGGGCCCTAGACCGGGTGCCGCCTAAACCTGACAGTACCGGCGTAGTGTGTCGTGCAGACCGTGTCGAAGGCAGCTGATAGGTCCAGGAGGATGAGGGCCCCGGTTTGTCCATTGTCTAGCAGGGTCCTGATGTCATCAGTGGCGGCGATGAGGGTAGTTTCAGTGCGGTGGTTGCTTCGGAACCCGGACTGGGATGGATCCAGAATGCTGTTCTCCTCGAGGTAGCGGGTCAGTTATTTGTTGCCGGTCTTCTCGATGACCTTCGCAGGGAACAGGAGCTGGGAGATGGGCCGGAAGTTCTTGAGGTCCTTGGGGTCCGCCTTGGGTTTCTTGACTAAGGCGTTGATATTGGCGTGTTTCCAGCTCTCCAGGAAGGTAGCTGTCTCAAAGGAAATGTTGATGGCTTTCCGGAGGTGGGGTGCGTTGGTGGTGCTGGCTTTGTTGAAGACGTGTTGGGGGCATTGGTCTGACGGAGATTCGGAGTGGATGGTGTTCATGATCTTGATGGTGTCGTCGTCGTTAATGTTGGTCCAGGAGAGCAGGCGGTTGGTGCGGATGGTGATCGTGGGGCGGAGTTCTCAGTGGTTGTCGGGCAGTCATGGCGTTGAAACTATCGTGGATGTCTGCGATCTTGCGGTGGAAGAAGGTGGCCAGTGAATTGCACAGGTCCTGCCAAGGTGGGATGTCGTTGGTGTTGGAGCTGGGGTTGGAGAGTTCTTTCACAATGTTGAAGAGCTCTTTGCTGTTGTGAGCGTTGTTGTCTAGGCGGTCTTTGAAGGAGGCTCTTTTGGTGGCTCTGATGAGGTGATTGTGTCTGCAGGTGGCGTTCTTGTGGCTGCGTAGCTGTATGGTGTTCGTTCTCACGGTAAACAGACATAATATCGATTCCAAAATATCGACTGGACATAATATCGAGTTAAAAATATAGACTAGACAAAATATCGACCAGACATAATATAGACTACAAAAATATCGAGTTATATCGATATTAATAGCCAAAATATCGAATCAAAAATATAGACTAGACATAATATCGACTAGATAGAATATAGACCCCAAAAAAAATCGAAAATAAGGTAAGTTTTTAATAATTTGTAATAATTGTGTAATATAAATCTGTAGCGGGTTGTGGGTTTATAGGGGAATAGGGTGGGAAGTAATTTAAATATAATTAATTAATTATGTAAATTAATAATAATTGTTTATTAATTATTAATTAATTAAAATATAATTGGTAATTAATAATAATTGATTAATTGATACATAATTAATTTTTAGTAAATTATTTTTTGTAGCGGGTTGTGGGTTTATAGGGGAATAGGGTGGGAAGTAATTTAAATATAATTAATTAATCATGTAAATTAATAAGAATTGTTAATTAATTATTAATTGGTAATTAATTAAAATATATTTGGTAATTAATAATAATTGATTAATTGATAAATAATTAATTTGTAGTAAATTATTTTCTGTTGTGGGTTTATAGGGGAATAGGGTGGGAAGTAATTTAATTATAAATAATTAAATATGTTTATTAATAATAATTGTTAATTATTTAATTATTGTCCATTAATTACATTTTAATTGGTAAATAAAAGTAATTTGTATAGGAAATTAAATTTACTTGGTAATAATATTTCTATTAATTATATATTATTTATGAAGTTTTTACTTTTTCTAACTTTAACCCCTACGCTATCCAGCCCTTTCCCTACTGTTGCACCCACTGGAGTGGGAATAGTAATTTTAACCCCTACGCTATCCAGCGGTTTCCCTACTGTTGCACTCTTTGGAGTGGGAATAGTAATTTTTACCCCTACGCTATCCAACGTTTTCCCTACTGTTGCACCCACTGGAGTGGGAATAGTAATTTTTACCCCTACGCTATCCAACGCTTTCCCTACTTTTGCACCCACTGGAGTGGGAATAGTAATTTTAACCCCTACGCTATCCAACGCTTTCCCTACTGTTGCACCCACTGGAGTGGGAATAGTAATATTTACCCCTACGCTATCCAGCGCTTTCCCTACTGTTGCACCCACTGGAGTGGGAATAGTAATTGTAACCCCTACGCTATCCAGCGCTTTCCCTACTGTTGCAGCCACTGGAGTGGGAATAGTAATTTTAACCCCTACGCTATCCAGCGCTTTACATACTGTGGCACCCACTGGAGTGGGAATAATAATTTTAACCCCTATGCTATTCAGCGCTTTCCCTACTGTTGCACCCACTGAAGTGGGAATAGTAATTTTAACCCCTACGCTATCCAGCGCTTTCCCTACTGTGGCACCCACTGGAGTGGGAATAGTAATTTTAACCCCTACGCTATCCAGCGCTTTCCCTACTGTTGCACTCTTTGGAGTGGGAATAGTAATTTTTACCCCTACGCTATCCAACGTTTTCCCTACTGTTGCACCCACTGGAGTGGGAATAGTAATTTTAACCCCTACGCTATCCAGCGCTTTCCCTACTGTTGCACCCACTGGAGTGGGAATAGTAATTTTAACCCCTACGCTATCCAGCGCTTTCCCTACTGTTGCACCCACTGGAGTGGGAATAGTAATTTTAACCCCTACGCTATCCAGCCCTTTCCCTACTGTTGCACCCACTGGAGTGGGAATAGTAATTTTAACCTCTACGCTATCCAGCGATTTCCCTACTGTTGCACTCTTTGGAGTGGGAATAGTAATTTTTACCCCTACGCTATCCAACGTTTTCCCTACTGTTGCACCCACTGGAGTGGGAATAGTAATTTTAACCCCTACGCTATCCAGCGTTTTCCCTACTGTTGCACCCACTGGAGTGGGAATAGTAATTTTAACCCCTACGCTATCCAGCCCTTTCCCTACTGTTGCACCCACTGGAGTGGGAATAGTAATTTTTACCCCTACGCTATCCAACACTTTCCCTACTGTTGCACCCACTGGAGTGGGAATAGTAAATTGTACCCCTACGCTATCCAACGCTTTTGCTACTGTTGAACTTACTAGAGTTGTTACAATAAATTTTAACCATTTTCCTATGCTACGGTAAAAATATTATATATGTTTATTTAATAATATTATTTTATATATATTTATATATATGTATTATTTTTGTTATATTTTCTTTTAATTTACATTAATTATTTATTAATATTACATTTATTTAATAATTGTAACTAAGTTTATATTAAATATATTTATTATTATATTAGTTTTAACTTAATTTAAAGAGATTTAAAAAAAAACGATATTTTGACAGTCTATATTTTTGTAACTCGATATTTTTGAGTCGATATTTTAGTACTTACCTGTTTGAAGATAGCCAGTCGATATTTTGTCCCTCGATATTTTAACCTCGATATTTTTGTATCTCGATATTTTTGTGATCGATGTAATTTCAGTGATCCCGTTCTCACAGCCAGTTCTTCTCTAGCTTCTGGCAGGTTTGCTTGGAGGCCTGAAGGTCTTCAGTGAACCAGCTGGCTTTCTTGCTGGTGTGGCTGTTGGAGGGTTTCTTGACCGGGGCGAGTGTGTTGGCGCAGTCGTCAATCCACTGTCTGTGGTTGCGGACGGCGTTTACAGGGTCATTGGGGACAGAGGGTGGGCTCTGGGAGAGGGTGGAGGTTAGCTGTTCTTTGGTGACTTTGCTCCAGCAGTGGCGAGGGGCCTGTTGGGTGCAGTGGTGCATGGTGGGTTTTCAGAAGGTGAAGTGGATGAAGTGATGGTCGGTCCAATGGAGTTTGGTAGTGTGGTTGAAGGAGACGTGGGGACTTGCAGAGAAGATGGGGTTGAGCGTAAGGCCGGCGGAGTGGGTGGGTGTTGCGACGAGTTGTCTGAGTCCGAGGATGGCTAGGTTGTCTTGAGGTGGAAGTTCAGCTCCCCGAGTAGGATATAGTATGTGTAGGCAAAGTCAGCGAAGGAGTCGCTGAACTGTAGTTAGGTTCCAGGGGACTGTAGACGAGGGTTCCTCTGAGGTTGGTGTTGGGGTCAGTGTGGATCTGGAAGTGCAGATGTTCGGCGGTGTTGAGGGTGTCGTTGGTATTGGTCGAGACTCTGAGGGTGTTCCTGTGGACAATGGCGATTCCTCCTAGGAAATGAAACAATCCTACTGTAACAACATTGAAGGTTAAACAGCAGTACACAGGGTTCCTGTAATCAGCTCCAGAATCCAGGAATAGCAAAAAGTTTAGTGGTGAAGCAGGGTACATCCCATCTGTCACCAAAATGAAGTAAATAAATCTCACAGAAGAGTCAGAAACATCAGGAGCTCTTGAGGAGAAGTTTATTGGACAAAGGAACCCCATGTACACTGCAGGGACTGCAGTTCTCCAACTGACAGGGAACCACAGTATGTCATGGACCTCACATTCCAACAAGTTACATGACACATAAGGTAGAAGGAGAAAACAGACTAAGACACATTATAACAAAGAGATACCTCTTTACAAGGTACTTACAAGTAAATTAAGTATGTCAATCAGCTGTACACCAATTACACACATATTTAGAGGAGAGAACACATGCACTTTAGCACTTGTCAGAAGTTATAAAATGCCCAGAGTCTTAAAGCCAACAAAAAGAAGTTCAGAAAAATACTAGAAGGAAGGCAAAATATTTGGAGTGACCTTTCAGAGAGGTCCATTCTCCAGCAGTGGAGTTGCATCACTAATGTACCATACAAAATGGTATAATTGTGACTATATGTCAAAGAACAATGATTAATGAAGTCATGCATGGCCACCTTGTGTGGCCCTGAGTGGCTTTATGATCTGGAGTAATGCAATGCAGCACAAATCACTGCTTTGTACTACTCTGCTCTGGGAAGGTGTTCCTTAAGAGCTTCATGGGGGTTCCCATACAACTCCCATTGTTTGTGAAGCATTCCCAAATTTAACAAAAGTGGCAGACCTGATAATGCGCCAAAAAGATGTGCCATCGCAGGAGAGGCAGAACACAGAGTAATATCTTTATTTCTTTTCCTACTTCATCTTTCTACATATGCTACATTCTGCAGTACACAAAGAAATAGGAATATGCCTTGCAGGTTTGTTTTTGTGCAAGAATGTTCCACTTCCTACAAATAAAAAATTGTGCATGCTACACAGGAACCTATGCACCATGCTACAAGGCTGCCTGTGTTATTTGACCAGCTTGACTTGGATGGCCCGAGCCAGGGCAAAGGAATTCTTAGTTCTCGAGGACCAATCAGCACAAAATGCAGCTACTGACTTTGAATCCAGCAAGTGGTGTATTTCTTACATGAACATATGTCAGGATACAGGTTGCCTGTCCGATATAGGCTATTTCTTGTCAACCAACCACAAGCTGACTGAAACAGATCAGAAAAATAGATCACCTGACCAGAAGTCTTGACTTTACCAACCTCAATATGATTTAGCTGAATCTTTTAAAATATTCATTTAATCAGAGTTACAAGGGCCGGACTGACTACCGGGCGTTTTGGAATGCTGCCGAGCTGGGGGCTGATTTCACTGCGGTGGCGGCTGATTTTGTTCATGGAGACCTGCATGTGCTTCGAAATAATTAAAGCAAAACGAATTTCGTTTATTACCCACAGGTCCCTATCAACGTAATCAGACCCCAGCTCAGCAGCATTCCAAAAAGCCCAGTACTCAGTCCGACCCTGAGAGGTACTTTCAGAGTGCCAAATACAGTAGTCTTCAATGAGAGACTGAGGAATGTACTTTTCCTCTTGAGAAGAAACAAATAACCTAATAAGACATTTTTGCATAGGCATCAGATGCAGGGTTACAGTAATTTTCTATTCCAAGCTAACTTTACTTCAAACAACACATCCTGTAAGACTCGGGTGCCAAAGAAAGAGGCATATAATTAGATCCATGTACATATTTGTATGATATAACAAGATTAGTTTCTAGTACTTAAAAAGAGTGTATAAAAGCATTGCCATTGTGCCATATTAACAGGGATTAACATTTGCTCTAAACATACATAAAAAATCAGGCAAGACTCTTATGCCATCTTTCAAGCTATATACAGATTACTGTCCTCATGTTCAACAAAGGAAGCCTAGAACTCACTATCTCTGCAGAGGAGAACGTTCACTGCCATCATGAGCCATCTCTTTCACTTGCTTGCTGCCCGTAACAATGGCTTCTGTGCAGTGGGATCTTGTCAATGTTGACCAATGCTATGCATCCCCACATACACACACAAAATTAAGAAACTGGTTTGATAGTTGAGAGGGGTGAGAGCCCCGCTCAAGTAAGAAACAGTAAAAATCCTTGTCAATGTGAATCACAAAAGTCATTAAATAAACCTGTGCTTAAAACTCTGGTAGCTTGGCACAAAACCAATCAGGCTTAACTTAGAGCCAATGTGCAAAGTATATGTGCAGCACACAACCAGTAATAAACAGAAAACACAACACAAGAAAAATCCCAAACCAATTTTAAATGTAAATGGTAATAAATAAAATGACATAAAAATGACAAATGTCCAATGAATAGACCCAGCGTTATGACTTTTTACATTTCCATTAAAAATCGTGGCACAAAGCACCAATCGTAGTTATCTGGTTGTGCCAGACCGGGTCAAGGTTACAAGTTCACAGTGACTGATATGGAGCACAGGTCGGATACAGGGACCAGGTCCATTCCGGTGGAAGTGTTATCTTCCTACAGAGACCAGTTCATCAGTGTTATACCTGCCATCTTTTGGCATGTTTCCCCAGGGATTTTGCTTTCTGACCTCCTGGTTTTGAGGACTTGATGCACTTTGCTGTTGTTGGTTTAGTGCTTCTGCGCACCTTCTCACTGCTGTTCAGTGTTAAAGTGCAAGTGAAAAGAGAAAAATGAGGAGATGCAGAGCCACCACTACCCAGTGCCTTAATCCATCACACTCAACTGAAATATAAGCTGTTAAAGTTTTTAAAGTATCATGAACTAGCCTTAAAAAACATCCCACTTCAAGCATGTTCAATTAAACTCTTTGTATAATACGGAATTCTAATTAGAATTTATTTTAAGGAGATTATATGTGTCTAGTGGTTTAATACATATGCAAAAATGTCTGTACATAACATTGTGTAATATCCTGCTATTCTCAATGCAATGCTTTTATACCACCAATGGAATGTTCATGTGATGTAGCTATCAGAATGTTGGTGATCTGCCTGAGAAGTTACAGTTGGCTGGGATGAGCATCATGCTGGATGCTCCTGGTGGGGTCTCCTTTTGAGCTTGTATTTGACTTTATCTCATCATCTCAATAAATCTAAATAAGAACCATCTACATGCGTGGACTCAATTACTACATTATTACGGTTTTAATTAACCAGACAATGAAGTCTCTCTCTCTCTCTCTCTCTCTCTCTCTCTCTCTCTCTCTCTGTCGCTCTCAAACTGCTCCTACTGTAAATTGTGTCATGATTGGTTTTCCATGATTGGGATAGTTGATTTACTAGTAAGTCCATAGCACAGTGCACTGTGTGCGCCCAGGGCCTGTAAATCCAATACTACTAGTGTGCTTAAAACACTAGTTGTGCCACTCACACAAGTAGCCTTTCAACGGTGTCTCAGACCTGCCACTGCAGTGTGCGTTTGCAATTGTCATTGTCATGTTAAGCTGGCAAGTGCACCCGATTGCCAGGCCCAAATCTTCCCTTGTCTTACATGGCAGACACCCCTCAGGTAGGCCCAAGGTACCCCCATGGGAAAGGGCAGTGTATGTGAAAGGTAGGACAGGTACTGGTGTGTGTGATGTATCCTGATAATGAAATACTGCCAATTTCGTTTTCACTATTGAAAGGCTACCTGTCCCATAGGCTTTGTAACATTTTACAATCCTAACTTTCCTTGATGGAGAAATGGAGTTTAGGCTTCCTGAACTCAGAATTAAAAAATACATCTTTTAGTGAAGATGATTTTCATGTTATGTGTTGTTTCTTGCTTAACCATCCTTTGTGCCTCTGCCATTTGTGTATTCACCGTCTGGGTCCAGAGTGACAGGAGCTTGGAATGTGCATTCACACTAGACAGACACAAGTGGGGTTGAGATGTGTCCTGCCATTCCTGGGTGACTCATAGCCAGGCTGAATAGACCTGGCTGCATTTAGAGTAGTGTAATGAATTGTCACTTGCACCTGAATGGACTGTGGCTGCCTTCCCCAAAGCTGGCTTCCGCTCCTGGAGTAGACCTGACCTGAACCAGGCAGAATTGGTTTATGTATGCCAGTGGAACTTTGTTTGTACCAACTTCAAAGGGAAATAGAGTATAAATACTGGGGCCCTGGCCCCAGATTTTTAGAACTCTTTTGGATCAAGAAACTAGCCAAGAAGTAGAGCTGGAAAAGCTGTAAGGAGAGACTACCACTTTGCTGTGTTGGCCTGCAGTAGGGATGTCTGCCTTGAGCAGTGAATGGACTGGACTTTCTGCATCCTATTTGCCTGAGTTTCTCCAAGGGCTTGAGGTAGAGCTTGCCCCCTGTTCAAAAGAGTTCAGGAATAGCAAAGGCTTCAGCTTCATCTGCTACCAGCACTGGTTACTGTGTGTTTTGTGCTGCAACTGAAGAAAAAGCAGACTAATGCCGTCAAGGATTCCGCTGGGACTGTGTAACCTGAATGCACAGCAGAGGGCACCGCCGCATCTCTCACAGCAATCCTGGTCTCACCGACGATGATGTCTGACGCTGCCAATGAGCGGCTGCTTGCAACGTGCTATGTGAGCATTGCATTCTGCACTGCCTTGCTTTACAATCCACCGATAAACCCGATGAAGATGCTCCACACCTACATTGACACCGCTGCTTGCACCGTTGTTTGGGGCACCGCTAAAGGTTACATAATGCACAGCCCCATCCACCGCACAGCCTTGGCCCACTGATGGCAGCATCAATGACTCCTGTTTGTCTGCTGATGACAGCACTACAACAATGATGCAGCTGCTGCCTGCACCATGACCTGCCATCACCCCAATGAGCACCACCTGGTCTCACCAATGCCGCTTGACGCAATCACCGAGCTGCTTCTTGCACAGCGACCTGAGGGCCCGCTCGTCAAACCACTGCACTTTGCACTGCAGCCTCAATGCCCATTTGCTCTCCTGCCTTCAACCGCACAGAGTTTGATCTGAAACAAATGTGACTTCAAGGGACCGACGACTCCTGACCCAACCTCTGGAACGGACTTCTGCACTGACCTCCGGAACCAATGCCTGCTGATGCTGGCACTTAGAAGCTCATAGCGAGGTCCAATAATGCCCTGAATTTCTAAAGTTAATGTTTGCAGGTCTTCCCAACACCATCCCAGTCCTCGCACCCGCCTCCTTACTGCTGGTTCTGCCCCCCTCCCCTACTTAATGGTGCCCACTGAACAGTCACGCCACCTAAGTGCCAAAAACGCGCCTAAGGCAAGCCTGTCTGTGCCCGCCCACCACCCAACCGCAACCAGCGCAAGGAACCCTGGTTCTTTGAGGCCCCATCGCTACGACTCAACCACCCTCCACGCTCTCAATACCAGAAGACACGCTGACTGCGCTAGATCCTCTCTGAACACCACCCAGGAACAGTTCTCGTGCAGACCTGGCCGCAGATCCTTCACCATCAATATAGCTCCCACCACCATCGAACCGCTTGATGCACACACCACCAGAACCCTGACCTGCATCCTCTTATATGTGAACCAACACGGCGTACAAATCTGGGACCTGATAGACACCCTCTCGCCCTATGTCGCTTTCTTCACGGAAACCTGGCTACAAAATCCAGAGAAAGGACCGGACCCACTGCCCAGGAGGAGGACTCGCCATAGCACACAGGTTCCCCCTCTGACTCTCCACATCCAGCACAAGTGACCCCCACTCCAGCACTGAGCACCTCCACTTCCAGATTCAGACCATCCCCAGGACCACACTACGCGGCACCCTCATCTACAGACCGCCAGGACCTAGCAACCAGCCCGCCACTACCATCGCTGAGCCTGCCGCACCCCTTACCATCACCTCCACTGACTACATTCTACTTGGGGGACCTGAACTTCTACCTCGACCCCGACACCACCACTCTCTTTGACAACCTCACCAATCTAGGACTGAAGCAGCTGGTCAACATGCCCAACCAGAGAGCTGGACACACCCTCGACCCCATATTCACGGAAGGGACAAACATCTGCTTCAGCCACACCACCAACCCCCTCTGGATGGACCACCACTGCGTCCATTTCAACTTCAACACCACCACCGCACCCAAGCCTGCCCTGCGTCCTCCACGACGCAACTGGAACAAGATCACAGAGATCACCTCAACACCACCCTCCTCCAAAACCCCCCAGCTCCACGACAGACATCAAATCCACAGACATTGAATATCAGCACTGGATCTCCTGCTGCGCCGACAAACTCGCTCCCCTTCGCCACCCCACCAAACAACACCCTCCGAATGCTGCCTGGTTCACCACTGAACTTCAAGAAGCCAGACGCTCTTGCAGACGCCTAGAGAAATCCTGGCGAAATCAGAAATCCACAGAATCATACAACATTTCCAAGAGTGCCCTGAAGGAATACCACCAGCTCATAAGAAAAACCAAATGGAACTTCATAAGAGACAAAGTCCAGAAAAATGCGACAAATGCCAAGGAATTGTTCAACGTCATACAGCAGTTTGCAAAACATACTAGCAAAGCCACGGAGCATGGCACCCTGGATGAAAGACAGCTGTTTGAAGCTCAACTCAGAGAAGACCATGGTCCTCATCCTTGGACCCTGCAACTCCGCCTGGCACAACTCCTGGTGGCCCACCACCCTCAGGAATCCACCCATCCCGACAGACCACGCACAAATCCTTGGCATCATCCTCGACTCCTCCCTCTCAATGACCCGCCAGATCAACGCCGTTGCCTCCACCTGCTTCAACTGCCTGCGCATCCTTCGCAAGACCTTCAAATTAATCCCCCCGATTGCAGAAAGCCTGTCACCCATGCGGTCATAGTCAGGAGACTAGACTACGGAAACACCCTATATGCCTGAATCAACAGCACTCTTCTGCACCGAGTCCAGACTATCCAGAACACGGTGGCTAGACTTGTCCTTGGAGCACTGTGTCACAAACACATGACACAACACCTACAAGACCTCCACTGGTTACCCGTCGACAAGAGGGTCACCTTTAAACTTCTCACACATGCCTATAAATCCCTCAACAACATCGGACCCAAATACCTCAATGAAAGAGTATCCTCCACATACCCAAGAGAAACCTCTGCTCCACCGACCTCACCCTGGCTGAGGTCCCCCGCATCCACAGAAACAGAACTGGCAGGAGACCCTTCTCCTACATCGCAGCAAAAACTGGAACAAGCTCCCTGTGAACATCGGAAGCTCCCCGACCCTGCACACGTTCAGGAAGGACCTCACGACCTGGCTCTGTAAATGATCCGGAGCTGCTTCCCCCCAGCACCTTGAGACCCTCACAGGTGAGTAGCGCTCTTTATGAACCACTGATTGATTGATTGATAGCTTCCCCTGACACCACAGTCAGTCAGAACTGATCGATTTACCAATATGGAGCTACCAAATTCAAGGTAGGAATTGTTTTTAAAGTCCAATTTTGCTTTATGAGTATTTTGAATAACTGTATGTTGGAATCTTATCACTTGGCCATCTGCTTCCTGAGGGCTAGCATGTAGCTTATTACATCATGGGGGGGGGGGGTTCTTGGGAGTTTGCTCTCACCCAAACTTGACCAGACTGAGCGGTCCTCTAACAGGGTTGCCATACAGAAATCTAAAGGGGTTGAATCCAGTCCTCTTCTGTGGCACCTCCTTGTCGGCAAAGAGCAGGCATGATAAGAAAATACTCCACTCCGTCTGATGGGCTCAGGCAGGCCAGTAATTTGACTTTTAGTGTATTGCTAAATCTTCTAGAAAGCCTATTTGTTTGTGAATGGTAGGATGTGGACAACTTGTAATTTACAGAGCAGTGGTTCTTCGGGATATCTCTACTACAAGCTGGTGGAACCTATTTGAAATCACCTGCTTTGAGCACACCAGATAACACCTTGTAGTCATCATACTGCTGTCCGTGATCCTTACACACTCCACCCACTGCCCATTCATGGTGACACACTGTCTGTACTTGGAAGTACTGGAAGGCATGTGATCTTTAGGGGCCATCTCCTTGCCACTCAGGGACACAAGAGTAACCTCACTGACCTACCCCACACTAACTTGGGCCATCTCCTCTGCAAGCTCTATGCTAGCCAACCGCATGGTCTGTTCACCACTGGGGGCTTTACCTGCTTGGGACAATGAGGGTCACGCTTGGTGTCCCCATGCTGATGCAAAGCACCTAGGGACAAACTTGCCAGTGTTCTTATCTAAGAAGTCATTTTCCTAGTGGCTGTATTGGGACCCTCTCCCCTGAAAACTGTTTTAGGGGCCTTAAGTGAATTTGTTCTTGTTTTTATGCTCCCCCTATTTCTTCTTTGGTGCTGACCCAAAGGTCTACCACCTCAGCAAGCTACCTCTGTTCATTCATTTTGCTATCTGTCAGGTGTTGGTTCAGCTCTGTAAAACAGGTATTCAGCATGTTCTCTATCTGAATTAGGTTATACAGCCCAATAAAATCATGCACGTTGATGCCCCTTACCCAGCCCTCAGTGCCTTTCTGGGATAGTTTAAGAAGTCTACCAAAGGCTGTTTGGGGGGTTATGGCTATCCCTGAACATATGATAGTATTTTACAGGGGTCAGCCCAAATTTAGAAAGAGGAATGTACTTCATGGGGGCATAGTTGGTCTGATCCACTACCTTTAGGGTAAGGTATGAGTCCCTCCCCTCTGTAGCCATATACCTCCACAAGCCACCACCCCAGTAGTCTTCTGGGACCTTGTGTACTCTCAGAGCTACCTCACAATCTACGAACCATTAATAAATATCACCTCCACTATAAAGCTGGGCATCAAGTCCTAAGTTTTGTGGACCCTCATCTCTCCATTCGGCAATGCTGGTATGCTGTGTCAAATGTTGCTGAACTCCACTTGCTTTACTCTTATGTCCAGGCCCTAGAGATTGAGCTCATGAGCCACCCTCCTCTGCTCCATGGCCAGCCTCTCCTTCTCCAAAGCTCTCCCAGCATCAGTCTCAGGTTTCTCCTTCTTTCGTTTTATCTTGGCCAGTTCAGGCTTGAACTTCATCTCTTCTCTCCTGACCTACACCTCCTCTGAGCACAGGCGCCTGGCAGACACACCAACCCCTGCTCCATCCTGTGAAGCCTGGTCATCTGCTGGGGATGGATTTTGTTTTGCTTGCAGCTCAGAACCCTTGTCTGGGTCCTTTATCCCCTAATACTCTTGCAGTGCTGCCTCCTTCTGCTTATCTGCGAAAAGCGGCAATTCCCTCAAGAATGACGTCCCTTCGATGCACTCTGAACTAAATGTTCACCTCTTTCATTCAATAAAGTTCTTCAAACATATGTACAATGCTTGTTTAGTTTTATTTCATTTTCATTGTTTCATATTCTTTTGGTATTCGTTATTACAGCATAACGTTCATCGCAAAAAATCAAGCTAATTATGCCCAAGCATTTCGGGCTGATGCCCTTCATCAGGGGTCTTCATTAATTCTGTGAATCATACAAAATAACATAGGTTCAGTACTCTAGCATTTCACTTTGAGTTTCATTTCAACAATTCATAAACATGATTTATGATAACATGCATAATGGGGAAGAAGAAGAACAGTATTTCGAAACACATGTGGTATATCGATCTACATCAATGATTATAAAACATATATTTAAACATGAAGATCCACAAAGTGTGTTATAACGTGTATGAATCATGGTAGATATTTGATTGACATGTGATTTACAAATAACAACTATATTCCAGCCGTTCATTAAGTCCCTTAGGTTGGACCGTAGATAACCTGTGTATCCAATATAGCTCAAAGAACACCATCGCAAACCAAAGAATACAAGGGAACACTGCCATGCCATAATTGCGGCAACTGCAATTCGATAATCAAAGGCAATGAAATTAACCATCCGTCACAAGGAACTAAAATAATACTCAGAATTAATGGGACATGTGACAGTGCCAATTTAATATACATGTTGAAATGTCCATGCGGACTCTCGTATGTAGGACAAACATCAAGAAAGATCAAAATAAGACTAATTGAGCACAAAAGCAATATACGCCTGAAAACAGTTAAATCAACAGTTGCAGAACATTTCAATGAACACAATCATAAACCAAGCCAGCTGAAATTTTGTATTCTGGAGATGGTAACTCCACTGCCTGGAAGAGACAATACACAGCATCTATTGAGACGTGAGCTATATTGGATACACAGGTTATCTACGGTCCAACCTAAGGGACTTAATGAACGGCTGGAATATAGTTGTTATTTGTAAATCACATGTCAATCAAATATCTACCATGATTCATACATGTTATAACACACTTTGTGGATCTTCATGTTTAAATATATGTTTTTTAATCATTGATGTAGATCGATATACCACATGTACCTTTTTTAATAAGATAGCACCGCCTGAACGTAAGCACTGTCAAACATATCACACACCTACTGATAAACAATAGTGATATCCTCATTCACACGTAGTCGTGTACCCATATTGATAAACTATAGTGATATCCTCATTTACACTTTGCCGTGTACCCATTCAAGTAGAACAATAAAGTTGCAAGCCGAACTGACGACCACGTGGTCTTCTAACTGCCTATCAGTAAGAGGCTTACATTCTCGTAAGTCTCGTGACCCGAGTAACACCTATCGATTTAGACCATACATAGGCAACCACAACCAGTCCGAATGATGTTCGAGACCGAGACCCGAGAAGCAACACACCCGCGCTACACGCGCTGAACGGTAAGCTACCATTTCAGCGGAATGATACTAGCGAGCACGACAGGGCTCATTAGTTACTTTTAACTAATATCGAGGTCCTCATTTTTGTATTTAATACAGTTTGTCAACCCTCGGAAACTTACAGATACGCGCTTTTATACGCTACGAAAGTCACAGGTTAGACCCGTCATTGAACTTACACAATGACAAAAGCATGCCATTATTTACACGTACAAATTAACTACGCACTTGGAATCACGCTTTTTAAACCTGATAGCAAACTTGTGACACACGGTTGACATTACCACTCTCCTCGTATATAAGCGTGCACAAAACATTATAGACAGAGTTCACCGTGGTTTTTTGAAAGTTACAGTTATTAGAAGAGACAGGTGTTAACAATCTAGCATGTGTTTCGAAATACTGTTCTTCTTCTTCCCCATTATGCATGTTATCATAAATCATGTTTATGAATTGTGGAAATGAAACTAAAAGTGAAATGCTAGAGTACTGAACCTATGTTATTTTGTATGATTCACAGAATTAATGAAGTCCCCTGATGAAGGGCATTAGCCCGAAATGCATTGGGCATAATTACCTTGATTTTTTGCGATGAACGTTATGCTGTAATAACGAATACCAAAAGAATATGAAACAATGAAAATGAAATAAAACTAAACAAGCATTGTACATATGTTTGAAGAACTTTATTGAATGAAAGAGGTGAACATTTAGTTCAGAGTGCATCGAAGGGACGTCATTCTTGAGGGAATTGCCGCTTTTCGCATGTAAACATGCCCAGAGCACAGTGGGCCGTACTTAGATAGCACCACCCACATTGAATACCAACTATGACATCAAACAACTAGGAGTGCGATTACGACTCAATCAACAAATTATCCTTCTGCTTATCATCATTATTCCCTCCTGAGGCAGACAGCCACCTCTGCATCTCCTCAACGGCTCTGAGGGCTACCTGGAGATCCGGTTTGGCAGCCCTCCTGTCTGCTTTCAGCTTCCTTTATTTGCGGAGTTTCCTCAGTGCAGGCCTGGTGTAGTCATCAAAGTTGCACAGCTCCATCCCCATAGTGAGTAAACAAAAGGTAGAGCTACTTAAATTTTGAAAACATCCAATAGAAAACTAAGGTTTTTTTTTTTTAAAGTCACTGTAATCTTAATTTATTTGACTGGAATTTTTGTGTAACACAAATCACTGTATGGTACTGCACAAATACAAGTCTTGTTCCACACCATAGAATGGCAATGTGAAAAATTGGGTTGCTGGTTGACTACAATGTGAGTCCTGGTCAAAAAACAGCCACAATCCCTTGCAGGGTGAACCAAAATAAAATGGCAATAAATTAACCTGTGCTTAACCATAACATAGCATGTGTATTTGTAAAACACACTTTCACCCAAAGGTATCTTGGTGCTGAATACCAAATGTGTATTGTTACCCAACACAATGGTACTAATTTTATCGACCGCAGCGGGAAACAACCTTTACAACACAACTTTTACATCACACTACCATTACAACACAGTCATTACATCGCAACATCCTTTACAATGCATGCCATTACAACACAACCATTACAACGCATGTCACTACAATGCAGGCATTACATCACAAGTCATTACAATGCATACCATTACAACGCATAGTATCCTTACACTATCCAACACTTACCCTACTATTGCAATCACTGGAGTTAGAATAGTAATCTTTAACCTTACACTATACAAAACTTACCCTACTGTTGCACTCACTGGTATTATGCAATTTAATGGAATGAGTTGTAAAGGTAGTTTCTAAAAATGCGATGTAATGGCATGCGATGTAAAATAATGTGTTGTAAAGGATGTTGCGATGTCAAAACTGCGTTGTGAAGACATGTGTTGTAAATGTATGCGTTGTAACGTCATACATCCACCGGTGTCTTAATGGGCTAATGCGTCCACTGTAGGGGACTGTGTTTGACCTCATGGTCACAGGTTCAAATCACTCAGCATTTCATCCTTCTGAGGTCGATATACTTTGGGTAACAATAAACATCTGTTATTCAGCACCAAGATACCTTTCTGGGGGAACATGCACTTTACAAATGTACATGTTATGTTAGAAGGATCAAAGGTTGAGCGGACCCACAGGGGTTGGAACCTGTGCCCATGAGGTAGAACACAGGTCCCTACAGTGGACGCAATAATCCACTAGGCCACCAGACCCTCGGTAGCATGGCACAAATAGCAGTCAAGCTGAACTGAGCGGCAATGTATAAAGTATTTATGCAGCACACAAATAGTAATAAAGTGGAAACACAACACAAGAAAAATACCAAACCAATTTGGAAAATAGAGTACATGTTAATATATTATTTGATGCCAAAATGACAAGAATCCAATCAGCAGAACCAGAGTTATGTTTTTTCACCTTTTTAGTAAAAATGAGTGCCGAAAAGATCAAAGTCCCAACTGCGGACATCTAGTTGCACATGACTGGGCCAAAACCGAAAAATATGGCCAACCTCAATGGAGGTTGTGGCAGACAAAAGAAGTGGATTAGGCCCAATCAAGACTTAGCTTCAGACTTAGAAGAATTTCTGAGAAAAATGTGAGAAAGTAAAGTTCTGCCAGGCAAGGTTGCAGAAGGTGTCAGAGGAAGGAATGGTATTGTCCAAGAAGACTTCTAGATTTAGACTTAGGGCCATATTTATGACTCCAGTTGCGTCAGGCTGCACCACTAAATGTGGTATATGTTCGACGTAACTCAAAATTTAGATTTATGAAGTTCCTGAGTGGCTTCATAAATTTCAAGTAAACTAATGCAGTACAAATCACTGCATTGCCTTACTATGCACTAGGGTGGAGTTCCATGGGCAGTGTGTGGGTGTCTTGCGATTTTTTCTGTGCAGGAAGGCAATCCTGTGCTTTCCTGGGTACAAGTAGGGGTGGGCGGTAAAATCCGGTCTGCCTCAGAGTTCACAGAGTTTTTCCACTCTTTGCTCAGGGCCCGATTCAAAGAATGAACTTAAGACTAAATCCTAAACTTACTACTATTTGGTATTCACAGAATACCCTTACTACTTTCAGAATTTACAGAGTGAACTTACTACTTTCGGGATTCACAGAATGAACTTACTACTTTCGGTATTCACAGAATAGAGCTCCGCCTCCGGACCGGAAGCTCTGCCTCCGGGCCGCAAGCTCCACTCCCAAGCCGGAAGTAAAGTTAGTAGTCTTAAATCTATTCTGTGAATACCGAAAGTAGTAATTTCATTCTGTGAATCCCGAAAGTAGTAAGTTCACTCTGTGAATCCCGAAAGTAGTAAGTGAATTCTGTGAATACCAAATAGTAGTAAGTTTAGGATTTAGTCTTAAGTTCATTCTGTGAATCGGGCCCTCAGTCCCTTTACTCCTAGAACAAAGGACTCAAGAAGCACAAAGGGGCCAAAATAGTAGAGCAAAATGCGCTGGCCTTCTCGCCAATTGACTGAACCTTTATAGGGTGGAGGAAGACCCGTGGAGCCACGTAGAAGGGCAGCAGGCAGGTAATGCGGGTGATGCTGCCACCTGAAAGCTGATTGCCATTGATGTCTGTCCTCACTATGCATGAGGCGCAATGCTGAGTGTGGCCTTTGAAAATGAAGCACACTGGTTGCTTTAACCCCTGTTTATACATTCATATATTCAAGCTCTCCTTCCCCACTGAACACCAGGCAGGCAGACACCAGCCAGCATGTACCCTATGCAGATTAGAAGTAGCTACAGCATTCCCAGACCTGGGGACCCCATTGCTCTTGCAGGTCTTCCACACAATGGATTTTACAAAAATAAACTAGAAATGTATGTGATATTAATAGGAAAATTATGTGCAGTCCTTTTGGAAAACTATAGCTCTTGTGTGATCTGTTTATAAATTGACAATATGATGCAGAAGTATGAGCAAATTAAACCAAACGTAATTTATTAGATTGCTACGGTCTCTTATCGGCAACGTGTATGATGGATTCAAACTCTGAGGGGCTCATTTATGAGCCCTTGCATCACTTTTACGCCGCTGGTGCATCGTTTTTTGTGACACACCAGAGGAGTAAAAAATGTTCCTTTTTTGCACCATATTTACAAAGTGATGCATCTAGGTAGATGCGTCACTTTGTAAACCCCTGCGCCACATTATACCTGCCCCAGGTATAATGTATGCAAGGGGAGTATTTTAACGCAAGAAAGAGTCATAGAAGTGACGCAGTGAAATCTATAAGATTTCACTGCGCCATTTCTTGGACGCTAATGCGACAAAATCTTACGCCTGCCTCATGACAGGCGTAAGAATGACGCAGGCACTAACAACATGGGACTTGCCCATGTGAAAGTACACATTGCTGGAGTTGCGTAATTTTTGTGACACACTCCAGCAATGCGTCACTTTTGCGCCTACAGATACGTCAGAAATACTGATGTATCTGTAACTCCTTGCAACATGATGCGTCATACTGTAAATATGACGCATCTTTAGTGTCGCAGGGAGAGCGCATCGCTGTTTTCACGCAGCGATGCGTCACTTTTCATAAATGAGGCCCTGAATACATATGGCTAATCGGGGGAAAGCTTCATTTAAATTTTGAAATAAAACTGACTTGATACGAGGCCCAACAGTTCAGCCTGCAGCATGTTAAAACCAGGAGGCAATACCATTAATTATAATTATTAAACTTTTAGGCTGACTATCTTGTATGTACAGAGGAAAGCTTTACAATATTTACACACAGGCTGTGAATTCTGCTTTTTTTGGTGCTATAAATCCATGTTAGATGTTAATGGAAACAAACTTGTTATTGAAAAATTAAAGTAATAACAAATACGCTCATATGAGCTCACCTGGACTACGCGGAGATAAGTTTAACGTCTTGAGAATTTATGTCTGATGGAGCCAAGTGTCACCTCACCCGGGCCTGTTATTGGTAAAAACCGCAAAACAGTAGAAGCAACCTATTATGCGGCATCGTTAATCAGATGTGACTCACAGCCTCTCCGCATATAATCCTCACAGGAATTACCTCCTCTGTAATGACATCCTCTGTTTATGAGACAGCGGATTTATGATGTGTTGCCAGTTGCTGGTCACTCGAAAAGCAACTAGTAAGGGGTAAGGGCAGGCACATTACCACTTGGCATAAAGGTTTAATTCCACAGAGTTCTAAAAGCAGCAAACATATAGGGTTTAGCAAAAGGCAAATACATCTGGGGTGGCCTTGCAGATTAGGCACATTTACTACAATAACTTTTCATTTTGACAAAATACACAGTCCCAAACATCCGCTTTTCATTGTCTTTCATTACTCAGACGTAAAAATGTATCACACGGACATAGCCTGTTTCCAATGTCCATATATTAGAATTTATGGTAATTGCAATGACGCTAAAACCCATACTAATAATATAAAGAAAGAGACCAAACCGTTGAGGCGGGTAAGCTCCGGAACCACAGCGCCAACCAGGACACCGCATGCAGCGTTCAGGCAATGAATGAATGAATGAAAAGAATTTTATAACGCGCAAACTTAGCCCCAAAAGGGCAGCTGGACATAGGCTATACACCAGCGCAACATACACTTTGCAAGGGACAAAGCACGTTGTGGGACAGAGTAGTCCGTTGGAAGTAGCACCAGCTCTGAGGAGCGTACACCGCCTGCAGTATGAGAATAGCATCCTATGGTGTGTGAGAATAGCGTCCTATCACGTGAGCATAGCGTCCTATGGTGTGTGCGAATAGCGTACACGTCCAGTGCAGGTGTGTGCTGTTTCAGAAGTGCATTCACATACGGAGGCACCCAGGCACATTGTGCAGGCCAGGACTGCTGAGGTGCGTGTGCACACTGTGTCATTGGGGGAAATTCGGGACACGCACAGCATCGCGTTCGGAGGCACCGGGGCACATTGTCAGGGGCGGCCTTAGGCATGTGCAAGCTGTGCACCTGCACAAGGCCCCCAAACCCCAGGGGCCACCACACCAATATATATCCTTTATATAATAATCCTCTGAGGATGGATACATATTTGCGTGGTGGCCCCTGGCAGGGATTTGGCGGCCTCTGGCTATGTTCCACTTCCAAACACCCTGACCCCCCCCCCCCCTCTTCACTGGCCTCCGCGCTCCGTCCGGACCCCCTCTTCCGGGGCCCCCTACCTAAGCTCCCTGCCCAGGGCCGCCATGAGCCTAGAGCCGCCCCTGACATTGTGCAGGCCAGGACGGGTGAGGCGCGTTTCCGCACTGTGTCATTGGGGGAAATTCCGGACACGCACAGCATCGGCATCAGCACAGCACAGCATCGCGGTGCCGCTTTAGGACACTGTGAGGCCACACACGCTGAACGTTGGCGCCATCATCATCGGATGCAGATGCTGACATTCTTTTTTATACCCGGACACAGTTGGGGCGGGCCGCTAGTTCTTTATAAGTGACATAAGTTTAAGAGAAGAATATAAGTTCTTATAAACTTTAGAATGTAATATGTATTGGCATTCATTTATATTGTGCATTTCCTAAACAAAAATTGATCTTAGGCCTGCATTTTCTTTCTCTTGCTTGACGTTGTTCTTATGAAATGGCTCCACAAACTTACCATGTGTGATGAAATTATATTTCAAAGAAAGAGTTCCCATGCATATACTAGGACTATTCGCAACTATTTTGCTTCTTTGGGAACATTTGCCTTGAGATACTGTTCTCTTCAACTCACTCATGTGCTTTTGCTAAAGACTAATGTCCACAATTTCACTTTTTGAATGGTTCGACAGTGTACGTGATGATCTTCACCTTTTTGCCATAAAATGTGTCTTCTTTATGGCAATCACTTTATATGAACTGACCAATGGACTGACTGTACCAATCAGGGATGGGAATTCCAATAGGGAGGTCTTTAGTTAATAGATTGTAATGTTACTATTTTGCCTAGCTTTAACTAAATTATTGGTTTGTATGATTTTGATCTGACTGAATTCCATCAAGAGATTTGGTCTACTCTAATAAAACTGTATTTATTTAGCTTAGTTTTGAGAGTAATATAGAGGAATTCAATTACCAGCCTGTAGGTTATTTACCCAAATCCTGGTCCTCCTTGGATAACTGAGTTGGATCCCCTGTATCCAACCCCTCTCAGCATGATTCAAGATCCTTCAGAGGACTAAGTAAATGACCCTGAGGTGTAGTGCGAGGAGATATCAAGAAGAAAAGTTAATGGGCCCAGTGGCGCTACAGCAGTTATTTTTTCTAGCAGAGGATTGTTTATCTGTCCAAAGATGTTTTGATATACAGGGATCGCTACTAAGATCGTTATCGAAATTCCCTGCCCAAAGATTGCCCACCCCAGTCCAAGTACAATGCTCATGTCCAGTTCAAGGAGGTGCTGGTACCAACGGAGGAGTGTGATGAAGACGGTTTAAAGCAGTGATGTGAGAATCAATAGGGTAGCGCATTGCAAATGCTTAAAGCTTAGATTGCGGAATTGTGCAATGGCTATGTGAGGTTATGCGAAGTGGTTAGAGTTCATGTTTGAGTGATGCACTTTGAGCAGAAGAGTTGAAGTTGTTATTTGGTCCATCGTGACCTAAGATCCCAGTCTACACACACATAAGGGTGGTCTCAGTATGGCATACGTTGAATAAGTTATCTGCTGTTTCGAAGAAGTTGTTTGCCAGACTTCATCAGCAGTACCACTAAGAGAAAGGAAATTCTTTGTGTGAGTGAGGGTTATAGTTGTTGCAATTGTTTCAGGTGCACGGGGAACATATTGCATAATCCTGGGTAAGATCGCACTGGTCGAGGTCGCATTTGAAGTGTATGTGAAGGTAGATTGAATCATCGCAGTTGGAGAGATTTCTTGTGTGAAGCGATCTACTATTTCTTTAGGGGAGCAGACAGAGCTATTCGAAATAAGCTTGCATTGTGTGAATTTTTGCTTGGAGAGATCGTACCTGAAGTATTGTAAAGGAGGATAGTTGAGGAGAGGAGTGAGATTGACGTCATAAGGTACTGCACTGATATTGGCCAGTTGGTGTAACGCCTAGCTGTGGTAGGGTGACTACATCACTGTAAGGACAACTTTAAATCTAGAGAATATGAAAATTATGAGAAATGTGAAAGGTTTGTTGCAGGAGGATGCATCTATACTTGCTCAGAGAGGTGTACCCATACCACATGTACCCATACCACTTGAGGGGACATCAGCATTGTATATGACCCAAGTAAAGGAATATCACATGCGTATATGGCTTGAAAAACGTGTACCATTAGCTTTTCCACAATATGAATAATTTAATAACAGACTTCTTAAAAATTTAAGGAGACAATCATACGAGGGTAAACTGTCTCCTATACCCATGCAGTCTGAGGTGTTTAGTGAATGGCAACAGGTATCTCATAAAAAAGACAAACAGAAAGGTCAGGAAAGGTAGAAGGATACTTTGAATTGATATTTCGAGGCTAGGAAGGATGCTCAACAGAGGTCTTGGAGAACAGTTAAAGGCAAGGGAACGTAAATATATCAAAATGATAGTGGCAGAAAAGGAAGAAGGCGGAAAGCGTGAGGAATAGAAAACATATTGGAGGGTCGAAAGTACTAGATCTAGCTGGTGATAGTGATTAGGAATTTGACGATGTATTTCTGAATGAATTGCTATTGAATTGTCTACCACCTTATAATGAAGACTAACCCCAGAATTTAACACAACTTTTATTTAGGGGTAGTTCCGGACGCACATACTGCGCCTATAGGTCCAGTTCCACACACCTCTTTTAAACCAGTGGGTGGTAATACAGTGATACCTGATGTAAACAGTCAGACTGTTTTTAATGCACAAGATGCTTTGACTGTTCCAGTACCTATTGGTCCGGTTGTTCCCTTATACCAAGCTGGGAATGAAGAGAAACATTTACACTCATTGGCTGTCACTACTGGGATAAATTGTTGAAACTTTACTTCTACAGATGTGAGATTGAGACAGCCTACACAGGCACCTTTAATTCCAACACCAGCTGCATTCCTCGTGGAGTCAGCACAAGTTTGAGTTTACAGTCCACTTGATTAAATTCCTCAGTGGATGGGAAGGAGAGCCCCAAACTTTTCATGGACCTGAGAATTATATGGTAACTCTACCACAGGTGGTACAAAAGGGGGTGGTGATGGACGGAGCATCTGAACCAATCAAACACTCACACCCAGTCAAAAGATCTGGGTTTGATCCATCACCGTTCTTTAGCCCACTCTGCCACCCCAGTTCACACATGGCCATATGCAAATCAGTCTGACCCTGTGCCTCATGGGAACAGTCCAGCCCTAACTGCCAAGCCATGCCTTCCCTGGACCGGAATGAAGCTTCCTAGGACCGTTTTCCGGCATTACAGCCATCTTCAGCCAGGCTTGCTTGAATCCAGTGGCAAAGTGAGCAAGGGACTCACGTCTGAGCATACCCTGCCAACTTATGGCGACAAAGGGGTAAAAAAGGGGGTGGTGATAACCGGAGCATCTGAACCAATCAAACACTCACACCCAGTCAACAGATCTGGGTTTGATCCATCACCGTTCTTTAGCCCACTCTGCCAAACCAGTTCAGACATGGCCATATGCAAATCAGTCTGACCCTGTGCCTCATGGGAACAGTCCAGGCCGAACTGCCAAGTCATGCCTTCCTTGGACCGGAATCAAGCTTCCTAGGCCCGTTTTCTGGCATTACAGCCGTCTTCAGCCAGGCTTGCTTGAATCCAGTGGCAAAGTGAGCAAGGGACTCACGTCTGAGCATACCCTGCCAACTTATTGCGACAAAGCGGTACAAAAGGGGGTGGTGATAACCGGAGCATCTGAACCAATCAAACACTCACACCCAGTCAACAGATCTGGGTTTGATCCATCACCGTTCTTTAGCCCACTCTGCCAAACCAGTTCTGACATGGCCATATGCAAATCAGTCTGACCCTGTGCCTCATGGGAACAGTCCAGACCGAACTGCCAAGTCATGCCTTCCTTGGACCGGAATCAAGCTTCCTAGGACCAGTTTCTGGCATTACAGCCGTCTTCAGCCAGGATTGCTTGGATCCAGTGGCAAAGTGAGCAAGGGGCACACGTCTGAGCATACCCTGCCAACTTATGGCGACAAAGCGGTACAAAAGGGGTTGGTGATGGACGGAGCATCTGAACCAACCCCAGCCATGTCTGAACTGGGGTGGCAGAGTGGGCTTAAGAATGGTGATGGATTAAACCCAGATCTGTTGACTGGGTGTGAGTGTTTGATTGGTTCAGATGCTCTGTCCATCACCACCCCCTTTTTTACCACTTTGTTTGCCATAAGTTGGCAGGGTATGCTCAGACGTGAGTCCCTTGCTCACTTTGCCACTGGATTCAAGCAAGCCGGGCTGAAGACGGCTGAAATGCCAGAAACCGGTCCTCGGAAGCTTGTTTCCGGTCCAGGGAAGGCATGGCTTGGCAGTTCGGGCTGGACTGTTCCCATGAGGCACAGGGGCAGATTGATTTGCATATGGCCATGTCTGAACTGGAGTGGCAGAGCGGGCTAAAGAACGGTGATGGATTAAACCCAGATCTGTTGACTGGGTGTGAGTGTTTGATTGGTTCAGATGCTCTGTCCATCACCACCCCCTTTTGTACAACTCTACCACAGGTAGAACAAAATACTACAGGAAACATTTTCCCAATGAGAATGCCAGAATTCTGACATGTCCCTTCTCTACTCCACAACTATTGAAAGAAACGGAAGGTCAGGTTGACAAATTTGCAGGGAATGCCGCAGAAGGACAACTTGGTTCTTCTTCTCAAGAAATTGATGATTGGCTTAAGGGTATAGATACTCTTGCAAATTACAGAGGTGCAGGAGCTATAGGAACAAATGCGTTAGGGATGAAAAAGACACGTCCCTTGATGTTTCAAGGTTTAAGGTGGAATTACAGGAAAGGATTATAGGAACCATAAGCCCTGCTAGGATAGTCGCATAGCAGGATGATGAATTACTGTTTGGCTGTAAAGACATTACTAGACCCGCTTCAAATACACATGAGAAGTTATCTGAATTGGCACACAAATATGGATTGGATGTACAACAATCAAAAAAATTGCACAAATACTAAAAAATAGACTTTAGTAACAAGGACATCAAACACATGAGACTTTCGGGAATGAGGCTACAGATTAAAGAGTTGCTGGCTACTCTCAGGAAATGGGGAGAGCTAGAAAAATGTGAGGGTTGATGGAACAAAAACAAGGGAACAAAGTGGATCACTATGCAAATATTTCTGGTTATTGAGGATGATGGGAGCGAGGAAGTAAGGTTGCTTCATATGAGAGAGGAGGGTATGTGCATGCCCCTTGGACCAGACCAAATATATTGTCATTCGCAAATGATTCCCCAAAATTGAAAGAAAATTCTGTTATTTGGTACAAAAAAGTTGGCCTTGAACTTAGAGGACAAGATGGCGGCCGCATGGATGGCCAAGTGAGCTGCTCTCTCCCTACTCTCTACCGCTGCGGTATCTGCTGTACCTGAATGCTATGAAGAGCATGTATTTGTTCCCATGAAAAGAATGAGAGACATTGTGTTAACTTTTCAAGTTTCAAAGTCTGTCCGAAAACTGCCGTAATTACCTTGCCGAATGATCCGGTGTTGCCGCTCCTGGCTGCGGGGCACTCCGTTTCCTTGTTTTTAGGTCTGCCAACGCCGAGGGAGCTGCTCACCTTCTGTGTCCATTTCCTCATCAGCTGACGGGACGCGACTGCTCTCGATCGTGAATATGCTGCCAAAGGTCACTACCAAGGGAAACCGGGGTCGTGGCATTATGACCGGAGCTTCATCAAACACTCCTGGGCCTAATTTAACTGATTCTGCCTCAGAGGGCACCGACGCTTTGCCTACAGTTTCGACCACGACGGTGGAGCCCAAGAAGAACTCTAACGCTGATCGCACAAAACACACAGTCCCTGGGCTATTCAAGGCACAGACCTTAAAAACGAAGGCTGCCTCCAACGCGGATACTAACACTGGTTCTGGGCTTAGAGGCTCCAGTCCCATAAAAACAGTTGATTCCGGTTTGAATACATTACCTGAATGTGACAGAGCCGCAGCTCCTCCTGCCTACACACTCACATCGGTAGGTGAAGGCCTTCAAGGGTCTAAATCTGTAATGCCTGCATTGCTTTCCAATTTGGCAGTGGGTGAGGGTGCAAGTATTCCCCCAGTTAGAATTGGCACGGATACAGACACAATGATATCTCAGCAAGAGAGATGCATGCTGGTAAATGAAGTCTTGCTCTCTGCAAATCACGAAGTAGCTGCATCACCCATTCTTCTGCTTGATGTCTGTAAAGAACTGGATCTGAACCAGGATGATGACACAGTTGACAAGTTTTTCTCCCTCTCAGATGTTTCTAATTCTTCCGGAGAAGAAGATGGTCAAGACAGAGACTGGGCCGGGGATGGCAGTGATTCGAGTAGCCTGCATTGGGAGGGGGGCACTGAGTGCTCTCCTTTAAGCCCAGACACAGTCAAACAAATGAAAACACTGCCGTCTCGCCCCAATCCGACTGAGGAGACCTCTGGTGGGATGGCTTGGGATTATTCCTACTCATCTGGGTTGGGGGCCCCAAACAACAGTGGAGATGGAGCTGATGGAGCAGTGCCCAGTGGGTCAGGCCTCACCACTGCCTGTCCGGAGACAATAACACTGTCAACCATTTACCAAGTGATGATGGCGCACAGGGAGGAGTCAAGGGCGGAAAGTTCCCGGAAGCAAGGAGCTTGTAGGAAACTTCAGAGCTCTATTCACAGGATTGCTAAAACCTGTCTAGACTTCTCTTCTAGATTATCGGAAGCAGAAACCAGAATCTCGCAACTTGAGGATGACTTGGCCTCGTAGCGATAAAGGGTCGAGAATATACCGATGGCAAAAGATGATACCTTGCTCAAACTGACCGACCTTGAAAACCGGGCAAGGTGCAATAACTTAAGAATCCTGGGTGTCCCGGAGGGCAAAGAAAGTAGTAACGTCCGCCAATTTGTGGTTGAGCTTTTTGAAGAAGCTTTCCCGGATCTCCCTCAATGGGACTGGAAGACTCAAATTCAAAAGGCACATTGTTTTCCTTTTAATCAACGCAATGCTGATGGACAGTCTGATAATCGCCCTAGAGCAATCTTGATTTCTTTGAACAACTTTTTGGCCAGGGAATCCTTGTATGACTTGGCCAGGCCCGATCGCAAAAGAGACGGTAAAGGATGCAGTTTCTTTGTGCGCCCTGGCTTTTGTCAGAGGACAGTTGAATTACGCTGGCGCTTAAGACAGATGATCCCAGAGTTCCAACAAAAGGGTGCCCATGTCTTCCTTTTAAACCCTGCAAAATTAAAAGTGATTCATAAAGGACGGACACACTTTTTTCAGTCGGAGATTCAGGCCAAGGAGCACCTGCTCTCTATGGTAGCAGGAGGAACATCTTGATTATGCTTGCTAAATAACTAATTGCTAATGTGTTATTTAGGTATTGTGCTTGGCTGCCCCCTTTTGTAAATTTTTTTCTTGCTGCCAAGACTAAGCCTTAGCTTTCAGACCGAGTCACTAAAGTCTAGGGGTTAACGGACAGGCATGTTTGATCTCCTTTTTTCTATTAGGGAGTTTAATGCCTTTTCTTTGTGGCCATCATGATTATTGCTCTTCAATACCTGTATTTAGCGAATTTTCTCAGTCTTTGTAACGCAGCGGGAGGAGATGGGGGGATCCAGCTCCACATAACCAGGGACTGTTGGTCCCCATGTCCTGCACGAGGTGGGGGGTAGGTAATGGGAGGGGTGTGGGGGGCTAGGGTGGGGAGGGGGTGGTGGGTTTGGGTCGCAAATAGTCTTTTCATCAAGTTGTTATGGCAAACAACATAAACATTTTTGAAGTTGTATGTGCTTCATTTTTGCTTTGCCCTTTGCATTACACTGATTGCAAACTTTGTTTTGATGTACGCAGGCTTAGGTCTTAATGGGTTGGTCCGGGGGAAAATCTTTAAAGACAACGGGTAGACATGAACTGATTTGTTTTTACTCTTTAAACTGTTGCGGGCTAAATGAAAGGAAAAAAAGGGGAGTCGTCAACCAACTTATCAGACACTTAGATTTTGACATATATGCTTACGGGAGACTCATGTCCCCTGGAATAATCGTGCTTGTCTTTAAGAAATTCGTCCTGATCTTATTGCTTGCTCATGGCAAACTACAACAGTTAGAGGTGTCGCTATAATGGCCAGATGAGGTGCCTATGTGTCTAAGCGAGTGAAGGTTGACAATTTCGGACAATGGGCACTTGCAGAAATAGTGGTTAGGGGTTCACCATATACTATTGGCTCTTTATACGGCTCCAATCTTGATGGCCCTGATATGTTTAATATGTTAAGTATCGAACTTGCCCTGTGGCCATCGCCTAAAGTTATATGTGGGGATTTCAATCTCCATCTGAGCTCAAGTGCCGACCTATATAGCGATGCTCCCTATCTGGGTAGAAAAAACAAGACGTTTAAAGCAGTTTTGCTTAGTCGAGAGCATTTCTTGGTTGATGTATGGCAGAGGCTATGGTCAACCGAGCCTGGTTACACATTTTTTTCAGCTCCCCATTGTAAATTTGTCCGCCTAGATTATTTTTTCATTGCGGAATCAATACTTGTAGGGCCTCCTGTGAGTTACATCCTAGAATAATTTCAGACCATAATCCGGTAATTTTGCAACTCCCCTCCTGTGGTTCAAGACCTGTTAGGTCAACATGGACATTTGAGCGTAGATTGCTGCTTAATTCAGAGTATTGCGATTATATGAACACTTGGATAAGAGCTTTTTTTCAGAATATTAAAGGTACAGATTCTAATTTAATTGTTTGGGACACGTTCAAATCCGCAGTGAGGGGGAGACCCTTAGCTTTTCCCTTCACCATCAGAAGGTTATTAAAGCTAGGGTTAATGGCTGGATTGTCCAGCTTCGTGAGATCGAAGAAGAGCTTATACTAGCTATTGATGATCAAGGGAAAAGCGAGGAGTGTCAACGATAAATAGCAATCTGTAATAACAGGATAGAACAGTATTTTGGTAAAGTGCTGGCTGGCAAGTATATTCAGTATAGAACTGATATTTACGAGTATGGGGAAAAGACGGTGCGGCTGTTGGCTAAGAGACTGCAATGCAAGGAGGTGTCAAACCAGATTAGATGTATCAATGACAAAAACGGTATTAGGCAGGACCAACCAAACAAAGTGCTTGAGTTGTTTCAAGAGTTTTATGAGACATTATATTCTCCAGACAAAGATGCTGAAATTGACCAAGGGGAGGGATACTTGGAAGACTATGTATCAGCGAAGGTTCCATCTCATCAGCTTGATTTACTGTCTTCTCCGATATCAAGGGAGGAGATAGAATCGGCAATAACCGCATTGGCTGCGGGGAAGGCCGCTGGGCCAGATTCACTAACCTTGGAATTTTATCGAACGTTTAGCAGTATTTTGTATGAGGAACTTGAATGCCTGTTTCTATCAGCTCTGGACGGACAGACCCCGGAGTCCTGGCAAAAAACTACTATTGTAGTCTTCAAGAAAAAGGACAAACCCAAGCTTACTCCATCGTCCTATCGACCAATTTTCCTAATATGTGCCGATAGTAAAATCTACACCAAAATTATGGCATCCAGATTGGGAAGGGTCATCACTCCTTTAGTTTCTATTCACCAGCACGGTTTTATACCTGGTTGTGACACCTACGATCATATTAGACAGGTGATTACCTTATTTGACTGGGCCCTTGCTTGTAAACAACCTTTGGCAATGATCCTGTTGGACGCCGAAAAGGCGTTTCACAGGGTCTCTTGGAACTTCCTCTGGCAACTGTTGAGATCTAAGGGGTTTCCACAAGAATTTATCAGAGCTATACAGGCCCTATATATCGCTCCAAAAGCCTCTGTTCGGATTTCTGGACAGGAGTCTTGTCTTTTTTCCATCAATAGAGGAACCCGGCAGGGTTGCCCCTGTTCTCCGCTCTTATTTTCCCTATATATCGATCCTTTTTTAAGTAAACTAGATGGTAACACAAAGATACAGGCAGTCATGATCAACAAGGTGTCCTATAAAACATTTGCCTATGCCGACGTCGTTGCTTTTTTTACGAAGGACGCAGGCTCAGCTCTCCCGACTGTTTATGACTCTACCAAACTTTTTGGGGGAGTTTCTGGTTATCGTCTTAAAGCTGATAAAACTCAAATCATAGACCAACAGGGCTTCCAATAACCCCAGTTGCCACGTATCTGGGCGTTAAGATCACTGCAGCAGTAGAGACGATACCAGAAATAACCATCTTGCCAATTATCAAAAAGGTCAATCAAATACTGAAGAGATTGGACCATCTACATTCATCACTTCATGGCCGTTCTAACGCTCTTAAAATGTCAATGTTCCCCAAAATGTTATACTTATTTAGGACCATTCCTATCGAATTTCCAAAGAAATACATCCTCAGTGCAGAAAGGGCCTGTCTGAGATTTTTTTTGGGGTATCATAAACCCAGAAGGGCATCTAAGTAGCTGATACGCCCTAGACTGAGGGGTGGTTTGGGTTTGCCATCTCGATTGTTTTATCACTGGGCTGCATTGCTTCAACATATGGGAGTGTTAATTGCAGGGGATAGCTGTATAGTGCCCGAATTTGCTAGACCTACGATTTATGAGATATTACTTGGCGAAGCTGCTCATAAATGTATGGTAAGCATTTTCGAACCAGGCTCTTATAGGAAAACTAAATTCAAGATCATCCAATCAGCTTACTCTGTCTGGCGGAAAATTTGGCGGCGTATTGGGATCCCAAATATCAATGCACATACCCCCCTCTCAGCCCATGGCCTTTTGCCCTCCATATTTCAGGATCCTACCACTCTTAGGTGGGTTAATTTAGGAATCAGAACTTTAGGGGATTTTTTTGTTGAGGGTCAACTTATTTCTTTTTCCGATCTGCAGGTAAGATATGGACTCCCAACTAGACACTTTTTCAAGTACGTACAAATCAGGAGCTATTTATCTAAATTTTTGTCAGAAGGATCCGAAAGGTTTTAGAAAGTCTCGCTAGTTGGGACTATAGAGAAAAGAGCAAGGATTGGGCTAATTTATAAAATACTACTATCTAATCAGCCAGACGACTTGACTGACCAAAGTGAAAAGTGGGATAGAAAGTTTGGGCAAGGAGGTACAGACCTTTTTGCCTTTCTTGAATTGGCCAATCAGACATTGATTACTGGCAGTCTGAGGGCCCAACACTACATGTCAATTTACGATCTATATTACACCCCTAGTAAAGTTGCTAAATGGTCTAATTCCCGTGGGAATTTGTGTAGTAGATGTGGTCATTTTGCTGCAGATACGTTACACATGTTTTTTCTTGCCCTGCACTCTCTAACTATATACAAGATATAGAAACTTCTCTCACTCAGGTCTCTGGAAAAGCTTTGAGGCTAACACCTAGTCTAGCCATTCTGGGGGTAGATCAACCTCATAATCTACCAGAACGAAGCAAACCAGAAAAATGCTTTATATTCATAGCTATGTCTATCTATAGATTGGGGATTACTACCGAATGGATCAATCCTGATCCCCCTACTTTTATTAACTGGCAATCCTGATTGCTAGCAATTTACAACATGGAAATTGCAGTCTATAGATTAAAAGGTTGAAAACGACAGGAAATGGGTCGCAAAATATGGAGTCCCATATCCGATTGGATAGGCTAGACGGTGTTTTTGTTTTTTGGCTACCCCTATGCTTTCTCACTGTCTTCTTCCTTATTTGTTTTTTTTTGGCATCTCCCAAATGATGTTCCTGTTTCTTTCTTTTTTTTCTTTGCTTGCCTAGTTCTTTTTCTTCCACTGTGTAATACTTTGGTTTAGATTATTGTTTCTGTAATGCTTTTTTCTGCCATAACATATGTCTGTTTGATGCATTGTATATAAAAAATGGTTTTATAAATAAAAAAAAAATGGTAAAAAAAAGTTGAACGTTCTTTGAAGGTTTTAAATGTCTTATTTGTCATTGTGGTCCCGAGTGATTTGTGGGCAGAATGTAAAATTGCTCTAGGTTGTCCAGAAGCAGACCCAGCAAGGAATGCTCATGCAGGTGCACCATCTCTTGAGGTGATGAAAAATATAAGCAACGCATCACCTATTTGAAAAGGAAAATGTATCCTAAAGAGATTGATTGGTAAAGATTGACAGGACCACCCAGGAGCTGAAAGAAACAGTTCATGCTTACTATGAAAGGCTTTTGCAGACATTCAAGCAGTAAAGTGAGATGGAGTATATGTCTGAAAAGGATATGGCACATTTTATCTATCACTTTGATAATTGATTAAGACCTGAGAACAGGAGCATGATTCAGAAGCGTTAAATTTGCTGACAAAGTAAATCCATAGAAAAAATATTTTGTTATGCAAAATATTGGGACATTGAAATTGACTCGAAACACAAGAAGATCAAAGAGAAGTTGATGATTGCTCAGATAAAAGCAGTTCAGACAGGCCAGGGTGGAACAGGTGTTGATCATATGTTCATTGTGCAGGTAGGTTATTAGCAACCCCTGAGGATGTGTGGGGTGAGCAGAGGACAACAGCAGGTTATGCAGCCTCAAGGTAGAGGTTGAGGTGGCCCAATTAATGTGTTTAAAAGGACCAATCTGTGCTGTGTTTGTTTGTGGCAAGATAGATGCACAAATGTTGATTTAATCTGCTTAATCAAGAAAGTGGGGGGTAGATTCAACATTTTTGGTAATACAGAATCACAGGGAGATGGCATGGTACAGACTCAACAGGTTCACAGACAAAGAAATCTAATTCAAAATGTGCCCTAAGCCCTGATGCCTCAAATAAATGATATAAACAAAAAGAATAGAATCTACATGTGGGTGTGGGTGGTCCCTATAATCGTGAGGAGCACATAGTGTTCTTTAAATACCCCTCACAGACCAAAAGAACCCTTGGTGTCATGCTTCATCATTGGGGTCTTCACACCCCTCTATGGGATGCAGCGTGCTGCTACCTATGGTTACGCAGGAGCACTTTTTAAAGACTATGTGTGGTGCGTGTGAGGTGATTTGTAATAGTGAGTGAGTGGTGGGGTTCGAAGTGACTTCAGTGATAGTTAAAAAGTACTTGGCTCGTGGGGTGGACTCAGAATTTTTTTTTAATGGACCCCTGGTCTGGTACTGTTAAAAAGGTGAATTTAGAGGTTCTTATGTACTGCAATGTACATCACCTCATGTGAGGTCAACATGTTTCGGAGCAGAACTCCTTCTTCAGGACGGGCTGCACAAATCCCCACCTTACTCACGTATTACTACACAAAATCTGTAATTTACAGAAAAGTGAAAATCTAAATAAAGGCTAATATGTGCCTAAAGCAATTGTCATGAAGGTGTCTGCGAATAGCGAACCTAGGAAAAACACAGGAAAGAAACAATAATCGTTCATTTGAGCCATTTACTGTTTGTATTTCTCCAGGGTTAGTGACCTAAGAAAAAAGTGTGTGGGCAGCAACCACTAGACAGATATTGTCATTCTAATAGTGCAGGTGCGCCCATAAAAAAAGGGACCGAGACAAGACATACAAAACAGATAACATAAAACACACGCTCTCTTTGTTTTAACCTCTGTAGCTCTGGTGGCTCTAGTACTGTGAGGAGGGTAATAAGGTTGTTTAAATGCATACTTTTTGCCACAAAATGGTGTGCCTCATGAGCCTCCTAACGCTGGGGGACTATCGTGCCAATCTGCATCCTGTAAGGTAAGAGACAACTCAGGTTGCTTACTTACAGAGTTGAAGTATCTGCTTCTTGTAGCCCATTTTTAGTACTTACGATTGCGAGGGAGAATGCTCCGCCTTGCTGCCCCAACGCGGCTCTGCTTGGAATGGGGGCTAGGCTAGGATTTGCGCCTTTTATACCTGATTGACGGGCCCATTACCCAATAATTCCCCGAATATCTGAAAGGGATAGCGATGCCCATATATGGTTAATCCGGCTCACGTGTACGGTGCAGTTGCCGTGCCCGTCTCATGTCCGGTTGTGTTTAGGGAGCGCGATGTCATTGTGCCTGTGCAACTCCCGTTTTGTAGCGTCTTTGTTAACGCGCATGTGCTGATGCGAGGACCATGTGTCTTTCTCACCGCACATGCGCATCGCCCGGGTGGCCTTAAAGCAGCGTTTGTATGTGGCTCATCGGTTTCCGAAGGTGTATTGCGGATACTAAGCACTGATACTTGAATGCCCAGGTCAATAAAACTGGGGGAATCAATTGATTAGTTAATTATCAAACAGCAGTTAGATGCTATTGCTCAAGGAAGAAAAAAAAACGTAAAGGTGATATATATCAACCCTGGCGATGATTAAGTACCATAGAGGGCATAAATAAATTCAACACAAATAAAGGATTTCATACAGATGCAGGGTCTAATGCTAATCAGAGTGTGTCCCAGAAACACTTTTTGATCTATAGAGATGACACAGACTCAGACTCGTCACAATGATGGTGACTGAGATGGGAGGAGAAATGCGTGTTTGGCACATTCTTAGAGGTAGACCACAGTGGTCCCTATGTGGATCTTATAATTATTATTAAATGTGTAAGGCGCGGCAGCTACCCAAGAAGGGTTTCCCGGCACCAGAGCAGATCAGAAGAATGTGTTGCAGCTTATTAGGTTACTGGTTGAAAAGCCACGTCTTGAGGGATTTTGGAAATAGTGTGTAGACCGTTTTGTTTTGAATGGCTATGGGAAGTGAGTTTCATAATGAGGGACCGAGGTATGCAACCGATCTGCCTCCCATCCTGGATAGATTAATTCTGGGCACAGAGAATTTCTCTTGAGTGGATGAGTGAAGGCACCAGGAGGGCACATAGGGGCAGACCAGAGACGGCAGATATTGATGAGCAACTCCAGTTTTGATTTTAAACGTGTAGTTCAGGGCTGGGAACTTGATTTGGTTCTCCACCCTGAGCCAATGTAATTCCGGCAGATGACTAGATACAGAGGTGGCTCTAGGGACTCTGCAAAGTAGTCTTGTGGCAGAGTTCTGCACCATCTGCAGCCTGCAAGTCACTTACTTGTTGGATCCAAGGAAGAGAATGTTGCCGTAATCCAGTCTTAAGGTAATAGCCTGGACTACTGTTCTCTGAGTGGCGCTCGGGCAGCATCCAGATGATCTTTTTTAGCCACTTCAAGATGGTAAAGCAAGCAGCGGTTACCTTGACTGTCTGATGGTGCATAGTGAGCGAGTCATCGATGATGACACCTAAGTTGTGAACTCGACTAGATGGCTGAGGGAGTACTCCCATTTTACCGGGTCAGTGTTGTGGGCCCCAGAGATCTTTGTTTTTTCCAAGGATCAGGACCTCCGCTTTACCTCCATTGAGCTTAAGGTAGGTATTTTGCATCCATGATGCAATTTTGCCCAGGCCAAGCTGCAGAGAGGATGAACCGGCCGCACTCCACATGGAGAGAGAAAAAATGATCTAGGAGTTGAAGGCATAGGAAAACAGGGACAACCCTGCCTCTTCCGCGATGTCGGTTAAAGGTCTCACATATAGGTTGAAAAGTAGAGGGCTAAGGATGGAGCCCTGAGGTACTCCATAGGGTTAGGGGTGGATGTCAGAGCTGGATATGGAGGTAAAGATTTGGAAGGTGCGGTTGGCAAGAAAGGAAATGAGACAATTCAAGGCTGGGCCACTGATGCCTAAGGATCTTAACGTTTTTACTAGTATAGTGTGGGATACCGTATCGAAGGACGTGCTCAGGTCTAGTAGAATGAGGGCGACTGTTTCACCAGCGTCCAGACGGTGCCACAACCTTTCCATTACCCCCAGTAGAGTTGTTTCTGTAAAAAAACAGCTCTGATTGTGATGAATGAAGGAGTTTATTGGTTTTGATGAAGTTTGAGAGCTGAGAGTGGATGTGTTTCTCTAAGATCTTGGAAAAAATCAGTAGTAAGGAGATTGGCCGATAATTGGAAGGTAAGTCGGGGTCAGCTTTGGCCTTTTTTAAGGGAGGGATCACCATGGCATGCTTCCAGTCCTTTGGAACTGTGGCTTCCAGTAGGAAGGGATTTAAATGGTCCATAATGGCAAGTGGAGATTGGGACTCGAGCTGCTTTAGCACAGAGGTAGGCAGGGGGTCCTTAGGTGATCCAGATTTGACACTCTCTAAGAGTCTTGTAAAGGAGGCAGCATTTAGTAGGGGCCAAGTGTCCAGGTTGTTAGGGTGGGCGCAAGAGTCCGTGTTCTGGTCAGGATGGGTTGAGTCTGCTACGGGTAGTGCAAATACGGTTAGTGGAGAGCTAGCAGGATGCACAGGAGGTGGGTTGACGCATTGGGAGCTCACAATATCCAAGTAACTTTCTTCGACTTTCTAGATAAGCAAGGTGAATGGGACTTCTATCTAATTTCTTGTGGACACTGATGCTACCCGTCCCACTGTAAGAACAGCAGAAGTACCAAAACTATCCCTCTGGGGAGAAAGAATCCAAGTTGTAGGAGTCTCTAACCAACAGATGTCAAACACAGTGACTGAACAGGTACCTGCGAAAAGTGGCTCTTTTTGAGGCTCTACACACATTCATTGTGTGTGACTCAAGTCCAGTAAACCTATTGGGATGAGTCATGTTGCGGAAACTCAATTGCTCTATCTATTGCACTCTCAGGGGAATTGAGTTTCACACAAATGACGTAGATTTTGATTTTAAATTGGCTAAATAAAAGACAGCATTAGTAGGATTATTTCCCTTGTTAACAAGAGATGACCTGCCTCCAGAATTAAGAGACACCGAATTTCCAGTGGTATGGGATTTTACAGGCAAAGACATTGTCTGATCAAAGGTGTGGCTCCCGTAAAAATTACTGTGAAGCCCAATGCTGAATTTCCATGTATACAGAATTATTCAATTTAAGTCCAGAAACCATTGCAGTAATCACTCCTTTGAATGGTTAGATGGTTGAGCGAGGAATCCTGGAAGAAATAAAGGGAGTCCAAGTAACTCCTTTTATGGGTCTGCAGAAACCCAACGGTAAATAACGTATTGTTCAGGATTTGTACAAAATTAACCAGATTGTTGTCCAATGGTACCAAATCCAGTAGTGAGTCTATTCCAAATGCCATGTGAAACTGAATGGTTTTCGGTGATTGATTTGTGTCAAGCCTTCTTTTCCATTTCATTGCATGAGGACAGCCAGTATTTGTTTGCTTTCCGGTTCGGCTCTCGTGTTTTGGAATGGTGTAGAGTTCTACGAGGGTATATAGAAAGCCCCTACATATATTTAACCAGATTTTGAAGAAAAATCTGGAATCCCTGAAGAGGCCAAATCATTCTGTCCTCATCCGGTACATTCATCACTTATTGGTAGCGTCAATTACGCAGGAGGGTTGCAAGAACAATATCATTTCATTACTGAATAATTTGGCCTTCAATGGACATAAAGTGTCACCGTTTGAATGGCTATATTGCCAAAGGAATGGTATGTATCTGGGACACCTTAGTGAGAAAGGAGCAAGAAAAGTGTCTCAAGACAGGATCACTGTGATCCTGAATATGGGTCCACCAATTACTCAAAAGGAAGTCTGCACGTTTCTGGCAAAGGTTGGCTATTGTTGACAATGGATTCCCAATTTTTCTTTGAGAGCCAAACATCTTCAGAAGTTGACATACAAAAACATGTCAGATCCGTCCACCTGATATCTCCTTCCACATGTGAATTTTTTATCCAGTGGTTAACCAAAGTTGCAGAGGTCACAGAATTTCTTATGCGTGCTTTGTGCTGCTTCATGCGTTGGCGTATTTCCTGATTTGTTTTGCCAATGTATAGTAGTCCGCACGGGCATATAATGCCATAAACCAGGAGCCGTGTTTTGCAGTTGGTAAATGTGTTGTGTTTCCAATGGACATGTTTATAAGAAAATAGAGAGCCTTCTACTGTTTGATTACAACATGAACAGGTTCTGATTCAAAATCTTAATCCAACTTTTTGATTCTGTGCCAGTTCTGAAAGATCACCTTTTTCAAGTTATTAGAATTGCAACAAAAAGTAATTCACAAGGTGGAATGTGATGCCAGAGATGGGGATATTGAATTGAAGTTAACGCAAAAAGAAGCCATACTTATACTCAAATTCGACACAGCTGTGTCGGGTTTGAATGAATTGTCTGAACTATACAATCTGTAAGTCCCATTTCAGCAGGCACTGCCCTCTAAGGTCCTTACTAACTTGGCTTACACCATGGGCCCTCTGAACGTGATTCAAATGGTGCTTTAGCGATCTGCCGACAAATCTTAAAATTGAGCGCTCTTCATGTATATAATTTTAAGATTGGTTGGAGCAGCACATCGATGCATTAGGCCACCGGGAGCCACCCCGGACAGTAGACACTGCCATCCTCCCAATGAAATGAAGCCGCCAATTTGGTGGTTTTTCTGAGCTCTAATGGATTGAGGGTCCCATTTAGCACTACATTCCATCCCGTGTTTTCAAAGACACAGGTGTAACAGGCTTGTACATTAAGCCAGCATGGAACTAAACAACACCTTACTTCTGTTGAAAATATGCAGGCCCCAAGCATTGTCTGTGACTAAGTGCTTATGTTTTATGAAATGGTAGCCTAGCAGCACGTTAATTTCGTCTATAAAAACCTCAAGGGCTTGATTAAACACCCCACTCCGGTACAGGCTGGACAGGGACCACTCATTGATTATACTCGCATTTTGGAAACTACATTTCCCGGCAAGTTTCGCTTCCGTGAGACACGCATGATGTGTCCGCTTCGGGAGACCTTCGACGATTTATCTTCCAGGTCACGAATGTCCACTTCCTGCTCAGCAAACTCAATCGAGACTTGCATTGGCGGCATGAGGAACTTCAGAATAACAATTAACGGTAAGAAGGAGAATTGCGGGATGCGGGACATCAGCCCTCAGTCGCGCAAGAACGGCCCCACTAAATAAGCTTATCTTTTGTTGTTGACAGTGGGTGATAACGGTCAAGGGGCTCACGGCAAGGGGAGGCGGAAGCAGTGTTTCCGCACATGCATACCTAAACTAACAGGTATGCTCGACACCAGGCTAGATTGGGCTCTTAACAAATCATTGTGCAAAGAAGTTAGTTACAGGCAGAAAGTTCCTTGATTCTCACCCTTACTTCATCAATTGCCCATTGGTACAAAGAGTGAGTGGTTGGGAATGTATAAAGATTTTTACCTTCATCAGCAACATTTTCTGAGGAAGTAAGTGACCAACATCAGCAAAAAGGACATGCTTGTTACATGATTCTGAGTGTTCTTGACTACAGGACGTTTTTTGTCTGTTCCCTCTGTTTTTAGTTTCACGTCATAAATCAAGAATATAGGAAGTCCACGGCGGTGGCACAGTATTATAAATTGGTAAGCAGTGGTCTAGGGTGGGCGCTAAGGAGCGTATGCAAAATCCATCCTGAGCAAGGTCTTGATTATTCGTTTTTGCTTTTTGTCTCCACAGTGATTTCCGGTCCTGATGAGAACCCCCAAAGTGGGTGGGGTTTGAAACACGTAGACCTTTCTGTTTTTCCACTATCAAACAATTGGTCATGTATTTTGATTAACACTGTTGGTGCACTGTTACCAATTGTCTTATTTAAAAAAAATTGGTGCACATTTTTAATATCCCAAATAGCACTTTGTTTGACTAGTGGTTTGGCCTTTCTTCAAAACATTTAGATTGGCCTACTAGGACTGTGTGGTGTTTGTTTAGTGTGGTGACCGTTTGAGTGGATTGGAATGTTTGCGAGTGTATGTTTGAACATTTGAATGGGTTATGATTGGAAGTAACAGTATGTAGTAAATATTCATTTGTCTTGCATTCTTTGTATTTACATCCCCTACATGTTTTTCAAAAAAAAGAAAAATCTTTTGAATATTGAAAATAAAAGCAATTCATAAGCGCATTGGTGCTTGGCTTGGCTATCCTTGCACTAACTACTCAGTTGTTAAAAACTTTTTTTCATCAGTATTGGCATTTTGTTTGGTTGTTTGTTTAGTGGACTCAGCCTTACTGATTAGAGTCAGGCCCTTTCTTGTTATATACTGTTTATAGCGGGGGCTTCCCCGTGAGGCCTTGTTTGCCCTAATATAGGTTTTGAGTAATTTGAAATGTATGTTGTAGGTAGTCTAGTGGGTAGGGATTCACTTGTTTGTGTTTATTAATTTTTGAATTTTGTTGACTATGACTGAAGCTGATACGTTTGCTTATAGTGAAGACCATATCAATAAACTCTTGAGCGCTCCACCAGTGTTCGCCTCGGCCACTCTAAGTGTGTCAGCACAAAGACAGAACGAATCGGACAAATTGTTACGCCTAAAAAAGAAACAAATCAGAACTGATCTTCATGGTCACTTCTTATTACAGCATTTAAGAGAGGGCACCATCCCTGCAGGCTTCCAAATTCGTAATATTCCGGTAGTATTTATGGACGATCCTACATACAAAAAAGGATTTAGTCTGATAGAGACTAAATGCAGCAGAGACCTTATGGTCCTTACTGTAGAAACAGCTCTGAGGATTTCCCAAAAGGAATTTGAAGAAATATCTACATTGGAAACGGAAATAAAAAACAACCAAACTATTACAGATTCTAAAGCACTACTGGAAAAAGTTGATAAAGACATCTTGGAATTTAAGGACTATACAATTAATAAAAAAACAATTAACGGACAAAAGGAATTTCTCTTTGGATAGTGTATATCCATACTTACAAGCAGACTTCTATTCAAAAGCGGATACACGAAGGTTCTTATCTGACAATCAAGGAAGGTCCAAAAATCAATTTATTTCTTTTTCCAACACCTCGTCCTCCTCTGGAGGTGATACGGATAGTGGAGAATGACGTCCAAACAGAACTAAGAAATGGAACGGACCACAACAACAGGGGTCATCGTCTTTTTTAGGACGGGACCAGACCAAGGGAATGCCCCAGATACAACAATCAACCCTGGGAGATGACAACCAGGAAACAACATTACAAAAACTAGCTGGTTCTCCCATCTTTAACCTCTGAAACAAACAACTAACGGAAGCTGAAGAATGTATTTTGATAAAAGGCCTAACATTCGTGCCCACACAAAGGACGGATTTCATTAAAACGAAAACAGAATTTATTGAATTCTGCCGTAAACTACGACTTAAAATGTTCTTTCGGGACAATGAAACAACAGCAATCACGGAAGTCACTGGCCTCAGGAAGAAATCCTCTTTTTGTCCTCCAAGTAACAAAATACCAAAAGAAATCTTGTTCTTTGAAAAAACGGTTTCATCATCTATATCAGAAATGGAGAAAAAATCCAAATATGTTAGACATAACATCTCGAAAGAACAACGAGAGGCACTTTTCTCCTTGAAAAATGATCCCGCCATTACGATCAAACAGGCGGACAAGGGGGGGGCAATAGTTGTTTGGGGAACCGAGGACTACACATCCGAAGTCTTACGACAATTGAATGATCAGGAGTGTTATAAAAAGGTGCTTAAAGATCCTACTTCTGAATTATGTGGAGTAGTGTGGCTCAATGGTTAGAGTGGCAGACCCTGATGCAGAGGTCTGGCCCGGGACCAGGGTTCAATTCCCGCCTCGGCGGGTCTCGGGCTCAATTTCCTCGGACCTGATAATTATTGCCTCGTTGCCAATTCTAACCATGGGTCCCACGCTGCGACTCTGGGCAATAGCTTGCTTAATCTCCACAACGGCCCCAACAGCATTGGGATGCCTGGCTTCACCTTGGGGGTGCCCAGGAGTGGGCATTTCACAGGGAAAAACCAGGAAGGGCTCCACAGCGGTATGCGTATAGCGACAAGACACTCATGAGTATAAGTGAGCTTTACAAGTACGAATCATTTCATTTCATTTCATTATAAGGAGAGTTGTTATCGATCTTAAAGGAAGGTTTGGACAAGGGGATCTTGGGTCCAAAGGAGTTCAATTTCTTACATAATCAACATCCAAGAACACCAATGTTTTACGTCCTACCCAAAATTCATAAAAATGAAAAATCACCTCTGGGAAGGCCAATTGTTTCCGGCTGCGGTTCCTTGATAGAACCAATATCCAAATATGTTGATTTCTCTTTGAAGGAATTAATGTGACATGTTAAATCTTATCTTAAAGATACTATGAATTTTATCAACAAGTTGGAGGCAATACCTTTCAATAGTGGGAACTTTAGACGTGACTTCATTGTACACGCAGATTCCACAGGATAAAGCAGTAGAGGTTCTATTCCATTTCTTGGAAAACCGTGAAAAACCTGTCAGAGTTCCCTCGGAATTCATCACTAAATTCGCTGCTTTTGCATTAAAGAAAAATTATTTTGCATTTGGAGATGACTTCTTTTTTCAAACTAAAGGAGTCGCGATGGGGTGTCCATTCGCCCCGGAGCTGGCGGTGTTGTTTATGTCAATGTTTGAGGAGTGTTATGTGTACAACAATAATCCATTTTCCCCCCAAATAACCGCCTGGCTACGCTTTATTGACGACGTGTTTTAGTGTGGTCTGGGAATGAGCTGCAACTAATGGCATTTTTTATTGGCTCAACCACAGGACAATGGACATTAAATTCAGCATTGCGCATTCTGCGCATAAAATTCTGTTTCTTGATGTTGAAGTACATCCAGCAGGGGGTGGCTTAATAACTACACTGTATAAAAAGAAAACAGATAGAAATAAAGCACTTCTATTCTCCAGCAACCACTCAAGGATCCTGCGTCAAAACTTGCCCTACGGGCAATTTTTAAGAATCCGCAGAAACTGCTTCCATAGAGATGACTATACTACAAATTCAAATACTCTAGCAGGTAACCTACGGGAAAGATGGTACCCAAAAAGTTAGTAAAAGGGACCATGAAACATGCCTGGTGCACCCCACGTGAAACACTACTAGAAAGGCGGGTAAAATCTCATTTGGAATGCCAAGTGTGTTTATCAACCTTTTTGTCCCAATTCTAATAACTTGAAGAAGGTGATCTTTCAGAACTGGCACGTAATCAAAAAGTTAAATAAAGATTTTGAATCAGTCCCCCTTTTTGCCTTTAAAAAGGAAAAGAGTATTTCAAACTTCATCGTGAGAGCAGTAGTAAAGAAACAACCTAAACCAACACTGAGAAATCTAATGGGTCTTCAACCAGTTACTGGGCACCACAGATGTGGAACCTGCTCATGTTGTAATAAAACAGCAGAAGGCTCTCTATTTTCTTATAAAGATGTCCATTGGAAACACAACGCATTTACCAACTGCAAAACACGGCTCGTGCTTTATGGCATTATATGCCCGTGCGGACTACTATGCATTGGCAAAACAAATCAGGAAATACGCCAACACATCACACAGCACAAATCACGCATAAGAAATTCTGTGACCTCTGCACCTTTGGTTAACCACTGGATAAAAAATTCACATGTGTAAGGAGTTATATGGTGGACAGTAATTCACAAGGTGGAATGTGATGCCAGAGGAGGGGATATTAAAATGAAGTTAACGCAAAAAGAAGCCATGCTTATACTCAAATTCGACACGGCTGTGTCAGGTTTGAATGAATTGTCTGAACTATACAACCTGTAAGTCCCGTTTCAGCAGGCACAGCCCTCTAAGGTCCTTACTAACCTGGCTTACACCATGGGCCCTCTGCACATGACCGTGATTCAAATGGTGCTTTAGCCATCTGCCGACAATCTTAAAATTGAGCGCTGTTCATGTATATAATTTTAAGATTGGTTGGAGCAGCACATCAATGCATTAAGCCACCGGGGGCCACCCCGGACAGTAGACACTGCCATCCTCCCAATAAAATGAAGCCACCAATTTGGGGTTTTCCGAGCTCTTTTGGATTGAGGGTCCCATTTAGCACTACATTCCATCCCGTGTTTTCAAAGACACGGGTGTAGCAGGCTTGTACATTAAGCCGGCATGGAACTAAACAACACCTTACTTCTGTTGAAAATATTCGGGCCCCAAGCGTTGTCCATGACTAAGTGCTTATCTTTTATGAAATGGTAGCCTACAGCACAGTTAATGTCGTCTATAAAAACATCAAGGGCTCCATTAAACACCCCACTCCAGTACAGGCTAGACAGGGACCACTCATTGATTATCCTCGCATTTTGGAAACTACATTTCCCGGCAAGATTCGCTTCCGTGAGACACGCATGATGTCCGCTTCGGGAGACGTTCTGTGATTTATCTTCGGGTCACGAATGTCCACTTCCTGCTCAGCAAACTCAATCGAGACTTGCATCGGCGGCGTGAGGAACTTCAGAATAACAATTAAAGGTAAGAAGGAGAATTGCGGGATGCGGGACGTCAGCCCTCAGTCGCGCAAGAACGGCCCCACTAAATAAGCTTATCTTTTGTTGCTGACAGTGGGTGATAACGGTCAAGTGGGTCACGGCAAGGGGAGGCGGAAGCAGTGTTTCCGCGCATGCACACCTAAACTAACAGGTATGATCGACACCAGGCTAGATTGGGGTCTTAACAAATAATTGTGCAAAGAAGTTAGTTAGCGGCAGAAAGTTCCTTGATTCTCACCCTTATTTCATCAATTGCCATTGGTACAAAGAGCGAGTGGTTGGGAATGTATAAAGATTTTTACCTTCATCAGCAACATTTTCTGAAGAAGTAAGTGACCAACATCAGCAAAAAGGACATGTTTGTTATATGATTCTGAGTGTTCTTGACTACAGGACGTTTTCGTCTGTTCCCTCTGTTTTTAGATTCACATCATAAATCAAGAATCTAGGAAGTCCACCGCGGTGGCACAGTATTATAAATTGGTAAGCAGTTGTCTAGGGTGGGCGCTAAGGAGCGTATGCGAAATCCTTCCTGAGCAAGGTCTTGATTATTGGTTTTTGCTTTTTGTCTCCACAGTGATTTCTGGTCCTGATGAGAACTCCCAAAGTGGGTGGGGTTTGAAACACGTATACCATTCTATTTTTCCACTATCAAACAATTGGTCATGTATTTTGATTAACACTGTTGGTGCACTGTTATCAGTTGTTTTATTTAGAAAAATTGCTGCACATTTTGAATATCCCAAATAGCACTTTGTTTGACTAGTGGTTTGGCCTTTCTTCAAAAAATTTAGATTGGCCTACTAGGAGTGTGTAGTGTTTGTTTAGTGTTGTGACCGTTTGAGTGGAGTAGGAATGTTTGCGAGTGTATGTTTGAACATTTGAATGGGTTATGATTGGAAGTAACAGTATGTAGTAAATATTCATTTGTCTTGCATTCTTTATATGTACAACCCCTACATGTTTTAAAAAAAAAAAGTAAAATCTTTTGAATATTGAAAATAAAAGCGATTCATAAGCGCATTGGTGCTTGGCTTGACTATCCTTGCACTAACTACTCAGTTGTTAAAAACTTTTTTCATCCGTATTGGCATTTTGTTTAATTGTTAGTTTCGTGGACTCAGCCTAACTGATTAGAGTCAGGCCCTTTCTTGTTATATACCATTCCATTGAGGCCTTACTTAGTCATACTTGAATGCAACACCTCACCAACAGCTGACCCACCAGGTATGAGCAGAGAACGTAACCTTGATGCAACGTATGAGTTCGAATCCTGCAACTTTGATACTCCTTCCTGGGAATGAGGTTGTGATTGATGAGGCTGATCATGATTTCCTGGATGTGAGTTAGTTATGCACTAAGCCCCATACCAATATTCTCTATACCACTTTGCCAGAATCAGATCATGTGCTGTTTGTTGATGGATCTTGTTTGCGAAATAAAGAAGGAAACTTGAAACCTGTTTTTGCTGTATGTAAGGGGTGATTGAATCTTCCTGGTTGCAAGGTGTTTTCTCCTCTCAAGTGGCTAAATTGGTTGCCTTGACGCAAGCCTGTAACATTTCTGACTAATTTCGAGTTGTTATCTTCACCGACTGTCAGTACGGATTTGGTATTGTGTATGACTTTGGGCAGTTGTTGTCACAGCAAGTGTTTATGACCTCATCAGGGTCCACCATCATGAATGGAGAGAGTGTAAGGAAATTCTTGCTGTCATTACATTTGCTGCTCAAATTGCTGTGGTGAAGTGTGCAGCCCATTGGCAGGGCAATTATCATGTCACAGAAGAAAACCGCTTTGCAGATGAAACTGCACGCCGTTGTGCTCTAAATTCTGATACATTCAATGAAGATCCTCGGCGAGAAAACACCGATGTCACAGATTGCAAACTGTTATTTCTGACTTCTTTGAAGTTAGACCAAGGGACGTATTTCAATAATGAGGTTCTAAAGATGTTTTGTGCAGCATTACAAACTGATCAAAAGCTCCATTATGCTTATCGTCCAGAAGCCTCTGGAATTGCATAGCAAATAAACAGAACAATGAAATCCAGATTGGCAAAGGTGTGTTCTCTGACTTCTCTGAAATGGCCTGATGCATTGCTTCTTTTGTTGATGAGTTTGAGAAGTACCCCAGACAGAAGAACAAGACTATCTCCTCACAAAATTAGTATCGGGAGGGCTATGAAGCAGACTGCAGTTCCAGTCAATGCATTGGTAAATATTACAGATGATTTGGTGAAGGATTATTGTAAATGGTTGGCTAACGTGGTACATTCTGTGTCTCAGCAAGTTGGGAAAGCTGCAACTTCACCTCAACAGGAGCAGGGTCACGACCTTAGTCCAGGCGGCCGAGTCCTGGTGAAAAAACATGTGTGCAAGTCATGTTTGGTGCCTCATTGGTGTGGGCCGTTCCAGGTGACACTGCTAAATACAATTGCGTGTGGTGGTCTTCCAGATTGGGTGCATGACACCCATACTCACAGAATCCCATATTCTCTTGACAATACAGTGCCTGTTTTGAATGTGCCGGTGGGCACAGAGAGACAGCGGTCTCAGGTTAGCCAAATTGTAGCGAGGGCTTCAGCTACTGGTACTCCATGCACTGGATATAAGGGAGATCCTAGAGAGTCAGCTGTAGGCACTGAAGGGTCACGGGAGGAAAAGCTGACTAGGCATAATTTTGATCTTGACGAAGGGAACAGCACACCTGACACCTGAGTAGCACCTGGAGACTGTTGGCCAAGAAGATAAGATGCACTCTAATGAAAAGAAGAGTTCACAAACAATTGCAGAAGCCTCTAGTCAGTCAGAGAAAAGCAGCAGTGAGGAGGAAGCCCATCAGTGAGAAGGCCAAAAGATCAAGAATACCAAGTCAAAAAGCATCACACCATTTGCTACAAAAATCCGAGCTTGCATGAGCCACCTTGATAAAATGTGTTCTGGTTTAAAGTATCTTGAAATCGATTTGTCAATAAAAGAACTGAGTCAATGTGTGCTGGAGAAATTTGCAACTTACTAGAACTGTGCAATTGCTAAGAGCCTGCAATCACAATTACAAGAAACTGTGCTCTGGAGTAAAGGCGCTGAAGTCTTGAAAGGAACAATCTTTCAGAAACATACTATCACTGCTGACGCTATCGACATCTAATCTAAGTTTATGAAAGAATTACAGAGTCTGATTCTGAAATAGGCATTGGATCCTAATGCAATATCATTGAAACGAAAATGTATATGGGCTTGTATATTATCTGTTTTGTTTGTAGCACTGCTTATAATTTTAAATTGTCCCATCATATTTACACAAGCAAGCCTGTGCCTCCTTCTGTGCCTAAAAATGATTTAGCAAATCATAATGGACTAAGTACTTTAGATTACAAATGCATTGCATGGAGCCTAGTCTATTGGTGATTTGTCAACAAATTTGTGTACAAAAAATGTTGTGTGACTATGTCCACCCCGTGGATGCTAGAGATTGTTATGTGTGTCTACGAATTGCCTACATCAGTTTCTGAGGGGGGACCTATCATCTCCAACCCATAACATATGGTATTTCTTGTAGTGTGCTCACAAGCTTATTTTATGGCAAAGGACAATTTCACTACCAATACTCTGATTTGTTATTTTCTGAATTACCTGTGAGAAAAAAATTAAAACCTGTGACTGATACTAAAACAGCTGAAATGAAGGGGAAATTACTTAATCCTACAGAAAGTTTTAGACACAGCTTATGGACACCATCACAACCTAACATGCGTTTTGCATAATGTAGAAAGGGATTCCTAGAATCATTAGAAGGTAGACGAAGAGAGATCATGGCTAAAGCTGAAAACCATTCTAGGAAACCATCTTGGGCACTCAGGAAACCAGATCTCAGACATTGGAAACGAAGCTGCTATTGCTCTAGATTGGCAGCATAGAGGAAAGCTATGTATATTAAAGCATAGGACTCAATTTGATACTAATGTTGTTGGTTCCAGTGAATGAGGCCACAAATTCAAAGTTTAGAAAACTTGGGGACTGTTTCTGGGAGGTGTTAATCCTGGTTTCTTTCATCTGTGGGGAAAATCCCTATTATATGCTGCCTAAAAAATGGTATGAATCCTGTTACACAGGGATAGTTTTCCCAAAAATGTATCATGTGGATCACTCTCATGGAACCAATAGAGGTTGGCATGGGAGATTTAAGAGGCATGCAAGTGCAGGAGAGATAGTAGGAGATATTTTTGGAGGCCCAATGCCATCTGTTGGGGTGATACAGAAATTGCACAAAATGCGAAAACTGCCTACTGTGGTAGATAAGCTGTCTACTGATACTGCTAGAGGATTCTTAGCAATAGATACTGAAATGATTGCCATGAGATCTATGGTTCTTCCAAATCATCTTGTTATGGATGTCCTTCTCACAAAGGAAGGCGCCCTCTGTTGAAGGTGCAACATTATTGCTCATATATTCCTGTCAAAAGTAAAGATTTGAAATGTTACATTCGGAATATTACACACCTTGGAAAGGACTTAAAGGATTTAAAAGCTGATGGTGCTTGGGAATCAATTAGAAAGGCATTTTCTTCTTCTATAGGTAGATGGTTTGCAAACCTTGGAAGTGGATTATTGGGAAAAATCTTGAAGACCATCTTGACAACTGCATTATGTTCACTGATCTTGGTTGTCATCTTTAAGGTCTATAGACATTTGAAAACTAAGATAGAAACTACAGGAATAAAAAGGAAAAGAGAAGACATAGAATTGGAAGATAGACAATTCTGCTATTACGTTGAGATGAAGGCTTTGGAAAAATCTAGACTAAAATTGATGAAGACTACAGAATTGTAATGTGTGACATCAGAAAATAATTTTTGTGATGGCCTCATTTGCAATCAAATGGTGCATTGATGAAACAGGTAAACTGCTGCATCCCTTCTGTGACAGATCAAACTGATTTTCACACCTTTAGACATAAATGACAACTGTGCACAATTTGTGTTCAATGTATGTTGAAGAATCGTCAGAAATATATCTAAAGAAACTTTGGGGCATATTATCAAGACAGGTGATAAAATTATTGCCGGTTTAGCGTCAGAAAAATGCTGCTAAAACGGCGATAATGGCCTTGATAATATGCTCTATGGAATTCCAATTGAAGCCCATGTTAGATGTGAAGGACATCTAACATGTGTTCAATTGGAATTCCATAGAGCATAATATCAAGGCAATATCGCCGTTTTAGCAGCAGTTTTCTGCCGCTAAAATGGCAATAACTTTATCGCCGGTCTTGATAATATGCCCCTAGGTGACTGCATTGTAAAATCATGCAAGAGTGTATACTAAATGAAAATGCTCTATTGAAAAACATAGGTTCATGTTTTACTAAACTGCAATGGTGTATTCTCCTAACGTGGAATAGAAATGTGAATGTGATGACTGACATGTTATAGAGATTTCATTAACCATTTTCTCTTAAATAATGATGCATGTGAAGAATTAACAAAACTAAATGTAAATTAAATAACACTAGTAATGTTTATTGAAGAGTTTTGTTTTCAGCACTATCTTTGTTCATGTTAAAGTGTGCACCGACCAAGAAAAGAGAAATGGGGCAGTACGGTTATGCTCATTCCAAATTCACTGGAACTTTCGGAGAATAATCTTCATACATGCACTAATGAGAATTCCTGGAAGCAATCTAATTCTTTTTTGTTTTGAAATAATTGTATACATTGATACTTCTGAAATGTAGTAATCTGCTATAATTACACATGCTTATTGCAACTAAACAAAAATGCTTCATAAGTGACACAAATTGAAGAGAATATAAAATCTTAGAAACTTTAGAATGTAATATGTATTTCCATAAATGTATATCATATATTTTGTAAACTAGAATTAAATGTAGGCCTGCATTTTCTTCCCCTTGCTTGATTCGGTTCTCATGAAAAGGCTTTACAAACTGGCCATGTAGGATGAACCTATATTTCAAAGAAAGAGTTCCCATGCTCATACCAGGACTATTGCCAACTATTTTGCTACTTTAACATCTGCTGTGAGAAACTGTTCTCTTCAACTCACTTATGTGCCCTTTCTAAGAGACTATTGTTCACAATTTTACTTGGTGAATGGTTCGACAGCTTTCGTGATGAACACCACCTTTTTGACATATAATGTGTCTTCTTTATGCTGTATGACAATCACTGTATACGAACTGGCCAATGGAATGAGTGTTTCTGATCAAATGAGTTGAGCCAGGAGTTGTTACCACAGAACATAGGAAATTATAACACATGTTGGAGTGATGATAACAATGCCACTCTTCATGGCACTTTTAAAACCTTGACACAGAAGAACTTGCTTCTTTGTTGACTGAGACACAGCTTTCGTTTCTTGCGGACTCTATGGGCTTACATTGTGTGCACTATTCCCAAACTCCTTTTCCCCATGGGAGAGAACTTTTGAGCGGATGTGGTTTATGTCCATTCCTGAACTCTTTCTCTTGAGTATAGGTAATTGATGGCCCAAAATAGATTAATCTGGTTATTCTGAACTCCTAAAGTCAAATGCTTGATTTTCCTGTATTCACTTTACTTAACTTACTGATTACAATGTAACCATCCCTAATCCTGTTTCTGTCTCTCTATGTTTTGTTTCCAATGATTGATTATTTGTCCCATATAGTACCAATGAGGGATGGGAATTCCAATAACGAGGTCTCTAGTCAACAGATTATAATGTTACTTCTAATGATTAATGTTAGTTTTGCCTTGCTTTAATTGAATTATTAGTTTTTATGATTTTGGTCTGACTGAATATCTTCAAGGGAGTTGGTCTAGCCATAATAATACTCTTATGTTTCCCATAGTTGTTAGAGTTATATACAGGAACTTAATTACCAGTAGGTAAATCAGTTACCCAATTCCTGGTCCTCATTGGATAACTGCATTGGCTTCCCTATATCCGACCCCTCTCAGCACGATTAAAGATCCGTCAGAGGATTAAGTAAATGACTCTGAGGTATAGTACCAGGTGATATCAAGTCCAAAAGTAAATGGGCCCATTGGCACTACGGCAGAATCATAGGCCATAAATGCTCTCATAGTACCAATGATGCTGGTGTCATATCAATAATGCCCTCCATTTTACCAGGTCAACCATTGTGCCAAAACTGGACACAATTATGGCCTAGATGACCACCATAAATAAGTCATGGCCAATATTATGTGAGGAGTGGCCACTGCTTTGTCATGGATGGCTAAAAGTGTGCCAGTCACGCTCATAAAATATCACTGATGACTGCTAGTATGCCACTAGGCCGAGAATCTCTAAAATAGGCAAGCATTACCATTAATTTGCCCTTGGCACTATTATGCAATGAAAGGATGTAAGTGTGCCAGAGATAAAAGCCTTATGATGAGAGGTAGCATAAGTTTCCACGATGTTCACTGTTTAATACAATGTCAGCAATGTACGCACGTAAATGAGTGTAGACGAGGCTCTTAATTTTCTCTACTCTACATTCATACCCTGATCTCTTTAGCTCTTGGTCTGATCATACTACCAATTAACATATTTTCACTATGGCTACTGCAGTCCAGCACTTCGGTGGGTTACCAATATTTATTGATCATGTTACTTCTATCCCTCTTCTTTCACCAGCCCATTGTTCAGACACATCTGTCACTAATAGAACAGAGTCTACAACATGGCCAATCTCCTTGTAACTTAGTTAAATTGAGAGTGGATAAGATAGTCATGTGGTAGACCTCATTGGCGAACACAATGTGCTTATGAATGTTATCAGGAGTCCCTGCAATTAGTTTCTCTGGCTATCACTATAAGTGTTTTAAAGTAAGCCATGCTGCCATCTTCAATATGCACAGTCTCTCTGAGGTAGTGGGTTTGGCGTCACCTCTGAGAGCTAGTTTGTGAGTGCTAGTAAGCTACCAGTAGCTCCCAATCTATTTGTTGGAGAACTCTGGTTTACAGTTTGGCACTTGCTGTGCATATCCTTCTGCCACGTCTGTCTTAGCTAGATATGCCAAATTCTAGGCTCAAATACAGTAGTAATTATGGTGGTCATGTTTTGGAATGGATTTTTAAAAAGAAGTTGAATAGAAATAATTTGTGGAGTTCAACATGGGATGTTATTTGTTCATATGTTTTAAATTTATATGGTTTATATGAACCATCATAAACTAATAATAAAAATAAAATAAGCCAAATATCTCTAATATAGCTGTAAAAGTAAATTGTGCCTGAACTGTTAATGCACCAATCCCTTGAGTGAAGTAAGGTAATTGTTTATACTTTTTATACATGCTATTACTTGGATTATTTGGGGGTTCTACATAATTAACCTCGGTAAAGGCAATGACAACTAACCCAAAAAATCCAACAAATATATAAATAAATATATAAATAAATCGGAAAATGCATATGGTTTAAATGTCGTTTTTTTTATTTGCAGCTAGTGCAAACGAAGCAGCACACTCTCTTCCGCTGCTTCGAGTAAGGAAATAGGACAATGTGCATCACTGCAAATCAACACAGATGAAGGTCAGTCAGTCCTCTAAAAAGCTCAGCACAGTGTTAGCAACAAGTACGACAAAGCAAGTAACAATCCGAAATTAATCCTGGAGCGGAAAGCACATGATAAATTTGTTTCAATGTTTTGAAGGGAAAAACAGGACTCCTTATTTGAGATGCCAAAGTGTGCAGACGGATGCCTTAGTTCCTGGCCACTGGCATGAGGGTGGGAGTTAGGAGAGAGCAGACATGTGTTATCAATGTGAGCTTCATTGCTCTAGTGCAGTAGTTCAACGTTCATAGGATAATGCATTCTCCAAATAAGAGTTCATTAAAATGAATGGTGAGCAGATCAATTTGAAGTAAACTAAACAATGCTGTATTTTTTATAAACACAATTCTTATGATGTTTTGTAGCTACACGCCTATAAGGAAAAAGCCAAAGACTGTTAACGAAAAAAATATGTGCAATAGGCATGGTTTGGTACAGAATCCTAATGCCATTAATGCTGGCTGTGCGTATTTGCTTAGTGGTGGTAATGTTTACTGTGCTACACATTGCATGTGTGTTCTATTTCACTGCAGTTTTTTTAGTGGTGGGAAGTGTTGTTTTGTGGCAGCAAAAACAATGTTCACATTTGCTTACATAAAGCACATAACTGATGCTAAATAAAATTGAGCAAAATTACACTCTTACTCTTTGTTAAATGATGTTTGAACAAGCACTGTCAAGGTCAACAGTTCTGTCTAGAATTTCAGTTATAATCCAGACCTATTGGCTTTAATGCACTAAGGCTTGCAAAGACAGACACGTATTATTGCAGTTTTAATTAATTAGCACATTAAAGATAGAACGATCAGCTTCACCAATGGGTTTTTCAACATGCTTATAAGTAGGTGTGCCAGAGAGGACTCACTCTAGGTATTACGAGCTATGATGAACCAAGAAGCGGAGCACCTACCTCAGGGATGTCCTCTATGGGGAACTTGAAGCCCTGACATGTAGAGAAACCCACTGAAGTCGGACTTGGGCAGGGGAGATGGGGCTACCGAATGCAGAAAATAAGCATTGTATTGGCAGGAACAGAGTAAACAGATCTGCACCAATCAGATTACAAGATGAAGTGAGGTATTTGGGATATAGGGCACAGAGGAGCTGTGGAGCCAAGGGGGCATAGATATGGGCCTCTCAGCCAGACTCGGCAGAAGGCTGTCAAGGCAAGGAAGAGGGCACTCCCACCCAAACACATCTATTCTGGCAGCATAGTGATGAGGGCTCTCTAAACGCATCGATCACTGCTTTTATATGTCTCTCCCGCTACCATCCAGCCAGCTGCGTTGACACTACTTGCTGAGTCGTTTGATGCTCGCTGGGAACACGTTTTAGTCCTCTGTGTGTATATGTCCTTCTGACGAGCATGAGCTTGGGATACAGTGACGCATATAAGGTTGGGTTGTTACCTGTGCCTGGTAGGGCTGCCACCACCTTCGATGACAATCATGATTCATGCCTTTGCATAGCAGTGTGGTAAACAATGAAAGCTAGTGGCGGCTTGTATGTTTCATGCACCAATATGGAGCGCTGGCTTCTGTGCTGCTTGCAGTTACTTTTGGACAGCAAGATGGTGGCTTCCAGTGCAGCTGACAGACGCCATATTATGATTGCCAAGGCACATGCAAGCTTTCCAAAAATGAACGCACATCTCACAGGCCTGTTGTAAATGCTATAGTTTCTGCACATTTTTTAAAGTGGCTCTGTGCAGCTTGCAATGGAAGCTCCATTCACTTAAACATGTGTGTGTGTGGAGGATGAAAGTCCATTTTAACAGCATAAATATGAGGAAGTGTAATTATGTATTCAAAACTACCTTTTTATGGTTGTATGTCATAACCAGACAATCCCCAACCACCCATGCATGAACAACACGGTCTTAACAACGACCGCGTCTTAACCACACATGCATTTAACATGCATGTCCTTACAATGAACTTAGTTGTAATGGCATAATAGGTAAAGGATATGTGTGGTTAAGCTTAAACTCTATCCCCGCCATGAGCCCTAAAACCCAGCTCCCTGCCTGTGTATGACTCAAACCCCAGTCCTAAAAACACCCCAACCCCACCTCCTTTTTTCCTCTTTCCATGGGACAAAGTGAAAACGCCTCTCTGGATTTTTTTGTGCCGGAAGGCACCCCTGCCTGCACAAAAACAATCCTGCCTGCAACGGAGGCACCAGCATAGGTGGTAAGGACAGGAATGCACCATATTATATATGCACCATGCCAAATTGCTCATAAAGAGATCCTTACTGGATAATTTAGCTACAGAAGACTCAAGTCTTTAATGTTGATGCCCAACTAGTTTTTAGTGAGAATGAACCGGTTTGCTGATTTTTCTTGTGCTCCTGTATTTTGAGAGTTGCAGAAGGTACACCAGCCGAGAATGGTGGTTTGCTCTGATATCCAATTTGGAAATCAGTGATTCCAAGATTATCCCAAGAAAGATTTTGTGAACTGGGTATATTATTTTAAATTTGATCTACTCAGGGAATTTCATAATAGTGAGGTGGATAAAATACAAGTAGGCTCAATATGCATTAGGAGCAGAAGAGTGGATATGTGGATTGCTGGTTGTGCTGAATTTGCAAGGGTTCACTAGAATTTAGGCTCAATATAAGGGTTGCCATTGCTAAGGGATAAAAGTTGACACCTTTAACAGCTGGAATATTTTCCCCGCCAAGAAAATTCACAGATTTATGTGAAGACAAGTTTTGATTTGAAAGAAGCAGAAATCCTTTGGGTGGTACTGCAGCAGTGAGGTTCACAATAAAGGCAGATATATTATCATTGGGTGGGCCTGGGGCTTGAACCCCTGTAGGAATGTTGGACGAACTTAGCAGGGTTTTGGATCCTATGAATGATGAGGCAGGACATGGTCTGGAGGACTTCAATTTCAATCAGATGAGGTTCATCCAGATATTCTTTCATACTGATTCAGGGAATAACAGGGATCTAATCCAGATAGTTTTCCCCCTGTACATTGAATCAACAACATTGATTCTTCTATAAATGCAAAAGTGAAACAATTGTAGACAACAAAAGTGTCTGCAAGATGGTAAGCAAGATAATTGAAGAGGGAGAAGATGAATTACAATATTACAGGATGAAATCACACTGGAAAGAGCTAAAGATATATGTACGGGTGGCTTTTGTTGCCTCTCAACTAATGAGTAAATCTTGGACATGATGATAAGAGTAGTTAAGATTACAATCTACTGATCGAATTATCACAAGTGAATCTTTAACAGTAGTGCTTTAGACAGAGTATGGTTTGCAATGTCCTTGATAAGTTTGCTGTTCACTGGTTTAATGACTTTGAAAATGTACTCATTGCAGGGATCTAGCAGAAAGTTTGGGGATTAGCATTAGTGATGAGTGTCTTGAAACTGACCGGGTGAATTGCCATTCAAGCAATTGGTGATGTCAGAGTATTACTGTGGAGACAAGTAGCTGTTTCTGTGATAATAAACGTTGCCAGTGTGTACAGTAAAATATTGTGATGAAAGACCAGAGAAGATTTTTCAGTAAACTTAATTTCAAAATACCAGTTAGATCTCAAATAGGGTATATTTTAGGAAATGTACTAAACGAACACTACATGTGCAGTTATAAAAGTGCTCAGATAAATCCCAGAAGTAGAATGGCAACACAATAAAGATCATGATAAACAAAGCAAAACAGCAAGTGGTAAAGGAGTTGAAATAATTGCACAAAAACAAGTATCCCAGTCTCATCAACATTTGCACCTGGAATTTTTCACATCTAACATCTAGCAAGTTCTAACACTTTTCCTAAACTGGAGTATCATCATGGCACCTGTTCGCAGATGTTCACGTTCATGGAGACATAGGAGAGAGTAATACAAGAAATACTATTTGAAGGACATTGTGGGTCGGCTGAGAAACCCCCCCCAACTAACCTGTAACATAGTTGCAGTATATCTGATTATGTGTTAGCAATTTACGTTTACACGTCTCCCTAGGTGCACACAGACTATCCAGTTCATAGTAGCCACATGTTACTCACATATCACTTGGATAATTGTGAATTAACAATAATCACACTAAGCAATTCCCAGTTTGCACATATCATGCAGAGTCTCGAACTAACCACTATCATTACAAACCTATCATTGCTCTGATAAAACACACCATTACCAGTTATCAATAAACATACTTCGAGTGACCAGATTCCAATAAGTACCAGTGGTTGCTCTTTCATATTGAAACCCAAAAATGTATGCTTCACAGCCAGAATACATCATTTTTAATCTCATGTTAGTATGAAATATTTCATTTTACTGTGCTCAGTCCATCCCCCACAATCACAAACGTGTCAGCTTTTAATAAGTCCACCATGACCAGCAGTTTCTGGCAGGCACACATCCGCTGAATTGATCCAGAAGAAAATGCTGACAAATTGTCAATAACCAGTGGGAGGAAGCTGCAGGATGCAAGTTCTCTGCAGATTTCCTGCCTCCGCTGGGGATTTCCCCCCATTGGGGGGCTTGCACTCGCATGTCACCCCCATTGGTCGGGCGGTAGGGCGCCTCTCAGGTGCATCTTGGGTACGAAGGGTTGCCCCCATCTGCGTTTGGGCTCTTGCAGTGCCCAGAACCAGATCCTTCCAGTGTCTCAGCGGCTGTAATGGCACCGGCACTCGAGGCCGCCTTTGGAGGAGGCCTCTGCAATAACTAGCACTGGACCCACCCATTGACTGTTTTCCCTTTGGTGCTCTACGGTTTTGCCCTAGTTGAATAGATGATGGACGAGGGGAGTGGCAGTAAAGGTGGGTGGTGCTACAGAGATTTTACTTCCCTCCATAGCTCTCAAACCCAGTCACAATCCAGGGAATCAGAAGAAGGATAGTGGTTATGGAAGGTGCAGGAAACAGTATTCACTGTATCCAATCACTATTCTAACTCAATTAATCCACAGACTGTACATAGATTGCACAGAGTAAATATAGAAGGCCCCAGGTTCCCCTCTTATCTAGCTCATGTTAACATGAAATCAGACATACATCATTTGACTGGTCCTAAATTTGAGCACTATGGGTGCTTTCTAGAACACAATCAGAGGTTCAAGAAGACATTTGGGCAAATGAAGTCATGGTCTAGACTACAGTTTTGATATTTTTATCTTTTGTTTAATTATACTCCTTAGAGCGCAGATCTATATATGTTTCCTGACAGTCAGTAACTGTCTACACGGACCACAATAACAGCCTCACTAATGTATGTTCAGATTAGCCAAATCTAATTATAAACATGCACACATATTTTTGATGTTGTGTCTACTTGTAAACATCATAAAAATGATAGGTGAAAACTTCACGTTTATTGAAATTAAATAAAAATAGCCACACTTCCACATGAAAATAATTATTTGTATTTCAAACACTGCTGTTTACAAATGTAACAGTTGTACTTAGACAATGCAACTCATATTTTGAATTTTTTGTGTAAAAAATATGGGTTAATTCTCTGTACTAAATAGAAAATGGCAAAAAATGAGGCACATTTAAAAAAAGTTTGAATATAGTTATGATCACACGTATTGTTTTGATGTATACGTTTTGGACTTGGCCCTCCTTGCAGGGTCATCCTCAAACATTCTGCTTCCTCCCCACCTGTTTGCTGAATTCATTTTTGTTGGCCTTAAGCCTCTTGCCCTTTACCACTGCTAACCAGTGGTAAAATGTCTGTGCCTACACCCAAAAACATAGTCAAATTGGCTTATACCTATTGGCATTATTAATTTACTTATAAGTCCCTGGTAAAGTGGGACAGCATATACCCACTTATTGTGCCCCCCCCCACCCCCGCTTAAGTAGCTTTTTAAAACATGTCTCGGGTCTACCACTGCAGCTCATGTGCAGTTTTAAACTGCCAATTCAATCTGGCAAAAAAAAACCTTACCAATAATAAATCTCCCTTTTAACTACATATAAGTCACTCCAGCCTACTACCTAAATAGCCCATAGAGCAGGGTAAATTGCATTTAAAAAGTTGGACATGTACTGTTAAGTTTTACATGTCTTGACGTGAAAAACTCCACAATTAATTTTTCACTAATGCGAGGCCTAATTCTCCTATATGATAACAGCGGGTTACCTTACTACATTTAATAAGTAATACATTTTGTTTTGGAATAGGTGAAAATATAATGTTTGGAATCTACGGAATTGTGATTTAAACTACCCTTTAATGGTAATGTCAGATTTTAAGTCACAATTCTGAATAGTCCCCTTCCATAAAGTTGTCATTTTCTTATACTAATCATTTGGTGTCTGCAGCCGGTTCCTGGGTCACATGACTAGATGTAGTTAACAGTTGGCTTTTGTGTATCCCTCCCAGACAGCCACACAATAGAGGGAATAGCTTTTGGCAAGATGGGCCATCTTGGTAGGATGACGGAGTGGAGCTGTGCACAGCCCCACATGCACTTCAAAGATACTGCCTCACCTCACACACAAATAACTTCTCAGTAGCCTTTTGTGAATAAAGACAACCTGGGACCAGGGCAGGGAGGCCGGCATTTCGAGACACTTCTTGGGGTGAAAGCTCCAGAAGTTTCTTCCACTTCAAAACTGGCATTAAGTATAAAACCAGGGCCCTCAGACCGACTCTTCAGTTCACTTCTGGACCTGGAGAGCTCCTGCTGCCTGTGATCTGCTGTTTCCCAGCCTGAGTGTGACCACACCCTCCAAATAGTGCCCCTCTAGTCCTGAATCCTTGGAAATGATGCTAATGGTGCCCATATAGCCCAAATCCAAACATTTGGACTTGAACAGTTTTCAGCTAACAAGTGACATGAGAACTGAGAGGAGACTGGCACCTACCTGCTCCATGATCCACACAAAAAGCCTCGCCAATCAGCGTGATTAAGTTTAGCTCCCATTATCTTCTTCAGAAAATCGTTTTCAGTGGCTTCTTGCAGTAGGGGTCTTAGGCCACATGGAATCCTCATTGGCTACAGTCTACAGCTTCGTTCTGATGGAGATTTTTGACTTTCTAAAAAGAGAATGAGTGTGAATGTAGGGATCTTCACTGGCTCCGCTCAACTATACCGTCTCAGACACTTTTCTACAAAAATTCTTCTAAGCCCCAAGGTAAGCAGGGGTTGGGCACAATCCAATTCGATAACCGAACCACTCTCCATCACAGTCTGACATAAGATTCGTCATTGGCCCGGTTTCACACGGCCAGGTATCCCTATTTAGCCCCATTCCACTGGAATAAACTGCCTTCCCACATACATTCCTGCTCTGAATGTGCAATGTTTAATACGCTGCTGAAGATCTGGATATTCAAATAAGTGCATCCACTCCCTGACCAGCAAAGCACTGAGATTCCCCATCAGAAATGACTCATGCACTATGCTAAGTGCAGATAACATAGCATGAAATCCACTCTGCTCAGTGAGGGGTCATAACCCGGGAAGTCGAGATCACTTGCCCTGAGCCTGGTGCAACAGCTGTCTGCCTGTCTGCCAAAACTAGAGGGCCCTATGAGGAGAAGGAGAGTGCCTGTAGGGAGTGAGGTCAAGCGGGGATCTTCCTGAGTGAATCACAGTGAAAGAAGTATGAGACACCCGGTCTGGTTGGGACTTCTGCAAAAGTGAAGGATGCCTGTCATTCTTGGGAAGTCAGTAGTCAGCTTATCCCCGGAGAAGTCGACAGTGGAACTAGAACAACACCATTGTGCAAGTGAAGTTTGCAATGTGCCAGGAGGAGGCCACTATAAAAGTTAGGCTGTCACTCTTATTCAAGTGAAGTCAACTATCCCCTTATGTCAGAAGGGGGCCACATAAAACTTGGGTTGTAGCTCTTATCATGGCAAAATTGGTGAACCCCCTGTTCTAGGAGGGGCTGTCACCCTGGGTCATCATACCAAGGCTACTGTAAAGAACAATTACTGAAGGAGTCATGGAGAGATGTCCAACACTGCCACTGGACATCTGTAGAGTGAAGAGGCCCGATTAGTCATCAGGGAAAGACTGCTATGGTTCCTGGAGCCTCAGCAATGGTGACTGGACCCTGTAAAAATGAACTCCGCTCCTCAACACATTTGCTAGCTTCCTTCTGGTTAGGTAAGTTTTAGAAATGAACATTTCAAGTTGGCAGTGTTTTGCACCTTTTTTCAAGTAGGGACCCTTGCTTCTTGTCAGAGTAAGAATGTTACACACTTAGACCACCCTTGCTCACCCCCTTGATAGCTTGGCACTCGCAGACAGGCGTATATCTAGGACAATGTGTAAAGCATTTGTGAACACATACAGTAACACAGTAGAAACACTACAAATGGACGCTACACCAGTTTGGAAAAATAGGTAAACCAAACATGGCCAAAACGATAAAAAATCCAACATAAAATAATCAAACTTTGGCTAGAATACCCTTAAAAATGAAGTTCCTTAACGTCCGTACCACCATCCGGAGCTACCGCAGTGCTGAAAACAACCAAATCCAACAGTTTCGGTCGACCACATTGACGCGGACCGGCTTCATTGTCAGAAACCTTATAAAGAGTACATTTGGTTCTGGTCGACCACGTTCTTGCGGGACGGTTGCAGCAACTGTCTCAGTTGCAGTGTGAAGTGGAGTGGTGCAGAGAGCAGTGCCCTCAGGTCATGGTGCAGGCATCAGCTTGGTGACGGTCATCCAGTGGCATTGATGAAACCGGGGTGGTGGTGTGAAGTGGGACAGTCCTTGTTGCAGTGCTGACAGGTGACAGTGCAGGTGACAGTGACGGTTGATTGGAACTGGCGTTGGTAGGCCACGGCTGTGGTATGGGATGAGGTGGTGCTTTGTGTAGCTTATGAGCGGTACCCCCAGACCACAGTGCAGACAGTGGTGGTGATGTCAGCTTTCAGCAGCTTCATCAGTGGGACAAGGTTGGCATAGTGAACTGAGGCAGTGCAGAGTGTGACGGGCACAGGTCACATGCAAGCAGCAGCTCGATGGCGGCGGTCGTCGTTGGTGAGACCATGGTTGTGGTGCGAAGTGTGGCGGTGCACTCTGTGGTGTCTTCAGATCACAGAGCAGTGTCAGCATCAGACTGTGGTTTTCCCCTGAGGCAACTGAAATGCAAGGTCCCAGAAGCGGTACCCAGAGGTAAGTGACGTATATGCTGTTCCTGAAACTTCTTGAACAGGGGGCAAGCCCTTGGAGAAACTCAAACAAAGAAGTTGCAGAAAGTCCATGCTAGTCCTTTCTATGCCCAAGACAGAAGCAGCTACAGCAGGCCAGCACAGCAAAGCACACAGCAAAGTGGTAGTCTCTCCTCACAGCTCTACCAGCTCTACTTCTTGGCACGTTCCTTGATTCAAGTGAGTTCTAAAATCCTGCGGTCTGGGCCCCAATATTTATACCACATTTCCCTTTGTTCTCTTGTGGCAGAGAGTGTTTGTGCTCAGTCCAAACCAATTATGTCCTTTCTGGCCCACCTTCCTGGCAGGAGGTGGAGTCAGCAATAGTTTGCTCTCAAGCACCACTTGTCATCAATGTATATTGTACTTGGTTGTATGCAGGAATTACGTAGTGAAGAGGGATACAGGACCCACTAGGGTGAAGGAGAAGGTAGCAACATATGTCAACTTGAGGATGTGGGGAAATTGCAATTCTCTAAGACTTCTCACACCATGGAAGGATTTTTCAAATCTGTACCAAACATTGGGGTATATATACACGGGAAGTGGCAGAGTTAGGAGTTAGCCTTCTTGGCGTAATGCCTCACTCCACCACTTCAGCAATGCAGGGCTGCACCATATTTGTAAGAATATGGTGAAGGCCTGTGTTTCCCCCTGCACTGGCGCTACACTTAGCAGCCTAGTGCCAATGCAGGCACTCTTGCACCATAGTGCAAGGGTGTCTGTGTTCAGGGAAAGGGACACCTTCCTGCACATAAACAATCTTTAAATGCAGTTTTGTAACTTCTATGTGAACTGCAGAAGTTGCAAAATGGCATTTAAAAAAAATGAATGTTTATTTGCAGAAAGGGGGACCTTCCTTTTCATAAACAATCATTGTTTTTTAGCTGTTTCCATGTGTGATGCACAACACAGCACACATGAAAACAGTAAAAACAAGGAGAAATTGAAAATTTTTCCTCAGTGGTCCAGGGTAAGACTAGGTTTTCCCTGGTCTTAATTCTTGCGCTGCCTCCAATTTACGCCTCCTTTGTAAATTGGAGGCAGCATCAGAATCAATGGGTGTAGCGGTTGAATGCCCACAGCAATAACCATTGCCCTCCCCTATCATGCTAAGCTAAGGTCCCTGTGCGCTCTATCAGTATACTTTTCTGGTAGCAGTAGTATGCTTAGGGATTAGTTAAAATAGGTAGTTGTGTATTGATCATTGATTATTGATTGTATTGATTTAATGTACTAACCAAAATCCTCCCGTGTTGGTAAATGTTGTCTGGAATATCCCGGGAAAGGAAAGCGGGTGGTAAATAGAAGCCACACTGCTGTGTGGTTACTTGCCTTGAGGAATAGGTGCATAAAGTTAAGTAAAACTTGAAGCACTAGTTAGGGTTTAATTTTTCTAGTATAAATGTGAGAGTGATTGATAGCAAAGGAGTTTGCTGGTGAAACTTTGGTCTTTTATTACCAAGAAAGGCTAATTCTGAAGGAGTAGCAGGTTCTTTTTGCTTAATTGAAGAGTAAACAGAAGGTTGTTTTATTCACAGTGCATGAAGATTAGACGGAATTAGGTTTACTCATGAAAAAACATTTATTTTCTTTGAATCTAGTCAATCAGGCACAGTAGCGAATGTTTTCATGTTGTCAATTAATGTACAATTGAATTTTGAAAGAAATTGAATTGTCGTGTTACCACGGGTGCTGCACTGATGTCATAAAGAGCAGCGCTGGGATTGGTAGAAACAGCGGGTGTGTAGCCGTGAGAAAAATTGTAAGGAAGGGTGAGTGCAGAAAGTGAGATTCACGTCACAGAAAAAGCCGCGCAATCATTGGTTAACGCTGCTTGTAAGTCTAAACCTCATTGGTCATTAACATTAAGAGACACACTGGTATTGGAGAAATATTTTCTGCAAAATAAACAAACTGAATGAGATAATATTTAGAATTTGCGAGAGAACAACAAATTAGAGGAAGATCTTTTATCATGTACGGAGAAAAAAGAAAGAATAAAGAATTATTTCATAAAAGACAAAGTTATTAAAACTAGAGAAGGGATTATTATTCCACCACCTAATACTCCCGCATCATACATGATGGTAGAAGGGAGCTACCACACATGTGTGTGGTTAGAAAACTGGATAGAGTGCACTAAGGGAGACTGTTTTTTGTCATTTCCAAAACATGGTACCTTCAATGGTAGAATTTTGTTTAACTTAAGAAGTCGTATGAATAAATTAGATCCCAGACCAAGATTAACGCAATATGAAGCTCTAGAAGAGTGGGAGACAGAGACGTTTGAGCGAGACATGTCTAGAAGTGACAGAAATTGGAGCAAGTTGTTTCCCAGATTTCCGAAAGAGACAAGAGATAAGCAAATAAAAAAGTGGAGACAGTCCATGCTAGTGGAGAGATTATATCCTGTTTTTACCTCAGAAGAACCATCAGGAAGTAAAAGTACAGGGAAAACGAGAAATTGAATGACTAGTGGTGATTCGGATGATGTTGATTATTTAGATGACTTGTTAATGAAAAAATCCGCCACTTTACCAAGAACAAACTCGGGGAGTTACTCCTAGTGCTCCGTTTTTGCAACCACCTTTAGTTCGACAGGTTATACATGAAACCTCTTTAGAAAAGGTACTTCAAAAGAGAGAAAAGGAAGTTTTAAATAAACAACGTAGTGAACTAATTCAGAAAATCTCCCAATTAAATACAAGGCCTTAAGCCCTGACAATACCTGTAACAATAGTTCCTGTAGTTCCTTTATATGGAGATAAGCAAGTTAATCCTAAAGCTCCTGTCCTGACTACACCCATAGTACAGCCAAGAAAAGAAACACTAATAGTTAATGATCAAGCAAGTGAATGCGAGTCGGTAATTTCCCTAATGGATTTACCTATAGAGAACCAGTAAATGACTCAATCAGAAAAATTACTCCGCGATGTTCAAAAGAAGTACAGATTGAGACATCCTCAGGAACGAGACATGCAACTGTAGTGAGCCCAGAAGAATTAGATAGATGGACTTGAAACATAGAGAAGCCTAAATCACAGTCAAATGTATTAGACATATTCGATTTGAGGGTGGAATTAGAATTTGTAGCAGGAAATGTGGGGTTGAACAGACTAAACTCATTTGATGAAGATGAATTGTTGTTTATATGCAGAAGTATTACTCGAAATACTAAAATAGATCATGAAATGTTCATGAATTTGGCTTTGGAAATGGGAATTGACATTGGCAAATCAAAAGTATTACAGAAACCATATAGAGCTGAATTTTCTGACAAAGATTTAGAAAACATCAATGTGTCAGGTCGTAAATTGCAAGTAAAAGAATTGTTGTTGTTGTTGCAAAAAAGGGGAGATTTTGACAAATGGAAAATTAGATGGACAAAGAAGAAGGAAGAGGCAGAGGCAAATAAAACCACTTCTGAGTATTTACTGAAAGAACCAGAAAGGTTTAAAGGTTGTGTCCAATGAGAGAAGTTCCAGGAGGACGTTATGTACATGTCCCATGGTCCCGACAGGGTATTTTATCATTTGCTATTGATTTCCCTAAGCTCAGAGAAAAACCTGTAGAATGGTACCGACAAGTTGAAAGGTTTGTGAAAGTGTTGAAAGTGCTGTTAAAAGATTTAGATGTTTTTTTGGACATCATCTTTCCAGCTGATTTGTGGCTGAGGGTAAAATTACAGTAGATTGGCCAAATGAAGAATACCCTAGAGACCCTAAAACAGGAGCCCCATCAGACGATGTTATGAAGAAGTACAATCAGGTGATAACTTACTTAAAGGGAAGATTCCTCCTAAAGAAACTAATTGGACTAAAATAGACAGAACCACCCAAAATAAAGTTGAATCTGTACATGCATATTATGAACGTCTTTTGCAGGTTTTTAAACAGTACAGTGGTTTAGAAAATATTGATAATAAGGACATGACACATTTTATTTATCGTTTTGTGTCTGGACTAAAACCTGAAATTTCCCAAACAATTAAAGAGCATAAACTTTGTTGGCGAGCGAAGCCTGTCAACAAAATTCTCAAGTATGCAAAATACTGAGAGGACGAAATTGATAATAAATGAAAGAAATTAGAAGAAAAGGTAATGTGTGCTCAAGTTAAAGTGGCAGAACAGCAAGAGCTTCAGGTAAGTCAGCAGGCAAATAATAAGAAAAGAGGGGAAGGCAAATAATAAGAAAAGAGGGGAAGGCCAAAGTTAAGGAAGTGGGGGCAAACTAAGAGGGAAAATGAGTAAAGGAAAGGCGAAGAAAAAGTTTCCCTTGGCTTGGGTGAGGGAAATTGGGGCATTGGAGAAACAAGTGTAAATTAATGCAGAATAATAATATCCAAAATCAAAATTTAAATCCACAGATGCAGAATGAGGTGTCAATGAGACAGCTGCAACAGGTAATACAGAATCAGTTACCTCAAGCCCCCATGCCAGATTTCGTGAGTCAACCCAAATACAGTGTGGATACCGAATTTCGGGTAGGGAATTTTAAGAAAAATATGGTAACACCACAGTTTCTTTTGCAGGACACATTTTTTGAGGCAGAGGAATATTGACGGTGCCTGAGAGAGCCGGAAGAGGATTGCGTACTTGGCGCAATCTTCGGTAGATCAGTCGGGTCCTTATATTGAAGGGAAAGTTGAGGGAAATGATGTTACCTTTTTGTTGGACTACTGTGAGAACAGCAGACATCCCAAACCTACATCTCTCGGGAGAAGCGATCCAAGTAGTGGGCATTTCTAATAAACAAATTAGGACCCCTGTCACAGAACCTATGGAAGTCTGTATTGGCAACGTCCGAGAAACGCACAAATTCGTAGTATCCGATTCTAGCCCTGTAAACTTGCTACGAAGGGATATACTGTGCATGATGAATAGCACAATCTTTTGTTCACCAAATGGTGTTGAAATTCAGGCTCCAGATGAAGACGGAATCTATACAATTATGCTGGCCAGACAAGAAGCAGAAGTAAAAAAGATGCCTTTAGAAGATTTACCAGGAGAACTAAAAACGTTTGCAAATCCCGATGTGTGGGATTTTTCAAGGAAAGAAGTAGGCCTAATGGCAGATGTCGATCCCGTAAAAGGGACAGTGAAAGAAGGTGCAGTTTAACTAAATATTCGACAGTACAAAATGAGTCCCAAAATAAAAGCAGGAGCTGCACAAGAAATAGGGCGTTTGGTTGAACAAAGTATTCTGGAAGAAATAATGAGCAGTCCTTGTAATTCACCTATAATTGGCAAAAAGAAACCAAACGGAAAGTACAGGGTGGTCCAAGACCTCTGAAAGGTTGATAAGATGGTCGTCCCATATTGCCCAGTAGTACCAAATCCAGCAGTGATTCTGTATCAAATACCATGGGGAGCAGGATGGTTCACTGTAATTGATCTATGCTATGCCTTCTTTTCCATTCCGCTGCATCCAGATAGCAAATGATTATTTTTGTTCAAATTTGCGAGCATGTTTACATTTGGAATCGTGTTCCTCAGGGGTGAACAGAAAGTCCATCCATTTTTAATCAGATTTTGAAAAAGTGCCTTGAATCACTGGTGCTGCCCTGAAATTCTGGCCTGGTGCACTATATCGATGGCCTATTGTTGGCATCGAGAACAAGAAATGACAGTGTGATTGATTCCATTGCATTGCTGAACCATTTAGCAAAAGGTGGACATAAAGTGTCCCCAGAAAAATTGCAATTCTGCACAACTTCAGTAAAGTATCTGGGACACCAGATAGAAAGAGGGGTCAGAAGAGTGGCATCCGCAAAAAAATTAAAATAATTCAAAACATTAAATTACCCCAAACGCAGAAAGAAATCAGAATGTTTCTCGGAGCTGTAGGCTACTGCAGGCAGTGGATTGTGGGATATGCAGTGCTTGCAAAGCCATTGATTCAAATGACAAAGAAACAAACAAAAGACCCAGTTGAATGGCATGATGAAAGCATGACTGCCTTTTTAAAATTGAGTAACAGTCTATGTGAAGCTCCAGCATTGGGAATGCCTGAATATTCAAAAGAGATTGCACTATTTTGTGACACGAGAGACAATTGTGCTCTTTCAGTCCTAAGCCTTTTTCTGTGCATGAGCGGGGAGAAACGAGAGACCTAGAACTGTGGCATTGAAACTGTGCCAGGGATTGTCTTACCCGCGATGCACCTGAGAAACTCACCCCATGACCTGGGAAAAGGAAGAAGACTGACAAAATGTTTCAATATTGTATGCTAAAATGAAATAATATTGGTGAGAGGAATAAAGTCATGAGAAAATAAATTATCGTTGGGGATTTGATCAATTCAAGTCAATTGAGATGACATCATCTTAGTATGGTGTGATGACCTCTCCTCATCTTCCCAACCAATCACTGAAAGGGAACGCATAGATTTGCAACATTTAGGGGTAGTACATTGCCCTCGAAATGGTATAATTAAAGTAGGTTTAGAAAGAGAAATTGTCCAACTTGTCCAAGTAGCTGATCTGTCACTGACCCAACGACTTCTATCGGAGATCGAGAGCAGAGGTGCTGGGGGAGCACTCTGTCAGAAGAATCGAGGTGTGGGTGGAAATTATAGATTACCCAGTCGGGGTACTAATTGGCTTTCTGAGAGAGAGGGGTGTGATGCTGGTGTTGTTCTTACAGGAGGTCACCTGCCCTGATCTGCACCTGTATTGTCCCTTGGGCACCTGATTAATCGGGATCCTGACCCTGGTCTTTTTGCCCCAGCCCATGGCCAGGATTGGTCATTGCACCATTCTAGGTAAATATAATCCATGTGGTATGTCCTTGTGCTATTTCTCTTTCCACCCTTCCCAGGTACCGATGTTTAAAGGTGTTACCGTGATTTCTTACAAACTTTATGTCTTACTGGTTATATTCTTGCTTGTAAAATTTATGTTCATGATAAAGGTTTTAAAAATGTCCCCAAGTCTGTGGTTCTTACAGGAAATGCAAATGTGTTTAAATATTACCTGTTTATTCTAACTCCCTTTTTCGATCCCTAGGACTTATAGCAAAGGTGACAAGGATTGGTAAGTCATGGTGTACAGGTATACGTCCTAAAAGTACCTCTAGGCACTGATAGGTGAGTAATTAGAAATTAATTAGGCAGGACTGCTAGTTCAAAGTGTGAATGGTATATGGGCCTAGGTGAGGATGGTAAAATTGAGCTAGTAGGTCCCTGCATTTAATCTCCCTGTGCCTAACAAAAATGAATGTGTCCTCATGTAACAAAACTGGTGCTAGGTAAAGCGCTCGGATATCCGATATCTACGGGTCTAGTTCGCTAATCTAGCTTTACTTGCAGTGAAATATGTCCATGCAAAAGGGTTCCATTTTATGTGGCTTTTATGAACTTGACTGCGGCCTTCAAGGGCGTGAGCCACACACAATTGTGGGCACTGCTAGAGTCGATGGGCATGGACAACTCCATAACTCTTTTTATTAGAGAATTGTATAGGTTTGGAAAACAGGGGGAATGTAGAAAAATGTTTAGAATTGAAAAGGGGGTCCAACATGGCTGTGTTCTTGCCCCTTTTCTTTTCTCCCTGTATACCAACAAACGTATTGAAGTCCTGACCGCAAAGTGTAGAGACGTTCCATCTGCAGGTGGCTGTTCGCTGCCGGCCCTTCTCTAAGCAGATGATGCGGTCCTGATGGCCAGAACACCATCACCAAATAAAAAACATTTGTCATGTCAGCCAGGTAGGGAAGGAAAAAGGCAATTTCGCTCCAATTGGATGGGGGTCCTCTAGAGTGTGTCTTTTATGTACTTAGGCATTCTTTTTGATTCCAAACATAACTGGTCTGTTATGATAGAAAATAGAACAAATATGCTGAAATGAAGTATAGCTGCTCTTTGGAAATTTGCTTGTAATCTGTGAAAAAAGACATGCAGAGGATTGGTAGAGGTTTTTCTGGCAAAATCGGTAGCGATAGCTACTTACGTCGCTGAAATATGGGGCATAGCTCAAGTACAAGAAGGAACTTGCAGATTGCAAAGGATGGATTCGTCAAAAAGTTGTTCTCAGTTCCTCAGGCTTGTTCGAATTTGATTACCCACAAATAACTCTGCCTGCCTTTTATCACTATTCAAATTAAATTGGCTCTGCTCCTTCTATGGTTGAGAATTTGGAAGAGGGACTCTGTTATGATAAATCAAGAGATATTAAAAGATTTAATTAATTTTCACTGAGCCAACTGCTTCCCATAGTTAGCATATGTTAAGCACCCCTCACAGAATTTGGCTTGGCTTTTTTGTATATATCACTCTTAAAATGTCTGCCTTTCACTAAATAAAAGTTAAGAGAGGCCTTTATTAATAAGTGCGAACTCGAGAGATGGAACCATAATCAAAATAAAGTTACGGTGTTATCTTATCAAATCCTGCTTAGGGCCCCATTAGGATGGTGGGTGGATCGCCCACGCCACGCTGGCGGTAGCCACCGCCGGCCTGGCGGGGCCGATCCGCCCGCCATCCATGCCGGAATGATCCCCCGCCATATTATCATGGATGGGAGGTCCGCGGCAGACAGAAAGACCGTTCACCGCTTTTCCGCCCCGGTTGCCTTGCGACCAGGCGCAAAAGGGTTCTAAATGGTGGCGGTGTCTATCACACACCGCCAGCCATATTAGAATGGGCATTTTCCAATGGCGCCACGGAAAGGCATGCGGAGTCTGCTTTGGGGGCCCGTTGCGGGCCACCAGGGACTCCGGGGGGGGTGGGGGTGCACATGGGGGGTACCTATGGTACACCCCAGCAATTTCAAAGAACAACGTGGCAGGCACCGCGCGGTGCCTGTCACGTTGTGCTTTGAAATGCACTACATGTATTTTTACCATTGTGGCACGCGGTGCTTTCAGCACCGTCCACCACATTGTTAAAAATACAGGATGCGCCCGCCACTGTGGCGGGCGCATCCTAATTTCCCCCACGGGACCCCGCCCTTATGGCGGGCATTCCCTTTCCATGAGGGGATGGCGGGCGGGCAAAGTCCGCACGTCATCCTAATGGGGGCCTTAGTGTGGAAAAGGTCATGATTTTTATCTCTCTTTCATCTCTAATACTTGGCATCAATACTCACTAGCAAGGATGAGACTACATTTTTCCCTTTAATGTCAGGCTATCCAGCTCAAGCATATTCATTAAATCATTTATCACTATGCCCTTATGATGACTGATCTCCACAAACGATGTCGCACATTTTGTTTGCTGCTTCTATAAATCGGAAAGGAAAAGTTTATTCTCCTAATGATAACAAAATTGAGTTCAACCTCTCATTCCTCAGCCCTTGCAGTTATCAATACTTTTGAAACCCCGTTTGTTTGTCTTATGACTGCAAACTTTTTATATTCTGTTTTGCCAATCAGGAAAGGTTCTTGTTTTATTGGATTAGTCCCAATTGCGTATTTTTTATTGTCTAAAGAACTGTTGTAAGGATATTTAATATAATAGCTATTTATTGCTGTGGCATCAGATAGACCATGTGTAGGTGAGGTGCTGTGTTAACTTATTTGTTTTAAATATCTGTTTATTATTTTATTCACTGAAAATGAATTGCTGATTGATTTTTATATCTCAGTTAGGTGTGCTGTCGGTTTTTAGCATTGGATATTTCTGAGAATGTAGCTAGTTTAACAAATAATCAATTGCTGATTTTACCATGTTTTTGCCCATTTTGCACTGTCATTTCTCTTTGCGTTTGTTAAATGCGAATAAAGTAAATAATTGTATTGAATTGAATTGAATACAAGGCAGCGTTAAACCACGTTAAGAGGCTTAACACTGCCTTGTAAATAAGGCAAAGCCTCTATCGCCACCACAACATTGTGGAAAGTGATGTTGTGTTTGCGATAGGGGCTTGTACATGTGCCTCTGAGTTAAGTGGTTTAAAGCTGCCTTGTAAATAAGACGAAGCCCTTATTGCCACAGGAACGTCGTAAAAAGTGATATTTCTGAATCGATATGGGCATGTACCTATGTCCCATTGAGTTCACCACTCAACTCACATCACCACCCACTAACATGTTAAATGAATCCAACACTTGCTCCGTCAACTTACAACCAAATTACACTATAGGAAATGTATCTAAACTTAAAACATCCGCTTCCTGCTCTACAAAAGAGACAGAAGGAAGAACCTCAAAGACAGAATGGAAATAAGTGGGTGGCAGAAAGATTTCAATTATTTACCTGTCAGATGACAGTTGTTTGTAAGCACCCAGCCAGGCAGAGCAGCAACAACACCCTCCTGAATAAGTGACGGCATTGGAGACAGGAATCAAGCTTGAATGATTGGAGGATGTTAAATAGAATGGGGTACAATAGCTTTCTGCAGCTCACAAGCATACACAGAGTAACATGTTCTGAGCAGGGTCAATAACGCATATTGGAAAAATGCCTGTTAGGTGCTTCTTGGCCTTGGATCAGGGTGTAGGACAGTAGTGTGAAGGCGCAAGCAGAACTCCACCATTAGGATTAGACTATCCGTGGCAAGACATACAATCTGCATGCAAACATCCATAGGATATCTCTTCCTTCTCTTGCTTAAGGATCTATATGACCTTTCTATTTTATCGAAAGACAACTAGAGTTATGGGGTTTAGTGGCCACAAAAGCTCCCAGGCTCAAATTGCACTATTTGTGGTTATTCTGGAAGTGTTGGTCTGTAATTTATAGATTGGAACAAAAATGGGGAATGCTACCACTTAGAAGGCAAAAGGTGCAGAAATTATTATCTGAGCCTAAATCCTGAAATGTTCTCTATTTTAGCAGGCAAGTATCGCAAATACGTTCTCAGTCCACCTGTGTTTTATCATTCAGGGCCTTCGGTATGTGGTGGTGTGATGAGGGATGAGCGAGCAATATTTTTTCAGAAAACATTTCACCCAAATGGTAGCTCTAGCGGGGCTATCCACAGCACTAATCCAATGCAAAGCCAAAGCAGGAACATGTCTCTCCTTGCCCTGTTTATAATATAATGCACAGACTATACCCTACATGGAATGGGTGTTCATCTAAATTAGTAGTTACTAGTGCCTAGTTCATTCTTGCGGAGCATATGGCAACAAGCTCAAAACTGTACGAACATATTTTGATCCAGCAACAATAAAACCCAGTATTATCAGATTTTAAATATGCACGTTTGTTCTAATACAGAACAATGCATTTGCATGCACTCGCAGAACACCTTTTAATCAGGAACATGGTTGTTGTAAGTTAAATACAATTATCATGGAGGAATCGTGGAAAGGTCTGCCTGTTGAACAATCTGCTTTATTGCTCATTTACTAATGAGGGAATTCATTTTATTAAAAAAAATAGCCATTTAGACATGCTATAACGTGCTCTGGTGCTAATGTAATTTTGCCTCTAAGGTTGATAATTCTTGCATTTCATATCTGAGGCGGTGGGCTGGGGAGAAATTCAGCATCTGGAGAGGGATATTTGTGTTAATGAGTGTCTGCGTGTAATTCCCTTTTCCACTATTCTGCATATCTGAATCATCAATATGTTTCCAATGCTACCGTACATAACTCTTTTCTGCATAATTTATAACTACGGGTCACAATGTAGTTAAAAAAGACAGCGACTGATAGAGAAACCGATTGCAAATTAAGTTTTTTTAAAAAGGATGCAATTTTGGGGAATGTAACATCAAGCATAATATTTCTGTGTCACGGGTACAGTTTTTGTGGCATACAGTCCAAAATATGCTTTGTTTTATTCGTCTGTATGCTTGTCCTTCATATATCTATTTACAGATGTTTAAAAAATGTTTAAAGAAAACTACTTGTATGTACATGCCCCAAGAGAAAAGCAGTATAAATCAGTTGTGAATGGATGACTATGCAGGCTATTTTTGAGACTCCTTTACAACCTGGACGCTTCCATAATATTTTTTCATGTTATGGTGTAAAGTCCAACGGAGCCACAGCGAGGCAGTATCCAGAGCGAGTGAGCAGCCTTGACGAATGTGTCACTGTTGTGTCCTGAAGGTAGGGAATGATCGCCCTATGGGTAACAACTGGGGGCCTACACTCCGGGGCATCTAAGTCTGACTAGGCCTGACACGTGGCCCTAGAAATAACTGAGACAGACTCTGGGAATAACTTGCTGGCTCTCCGTGCGCTCGTCTCTGAACTGCGTACGTGCGTGCGGGGCCTCTCTTTATTCTACCAGGTCACATGACTTTAACACTGCACGCCCCTGGCGCCAGGGGCGGACCATATCCCCAGAACATAACATTCCTCCTAAAACAAGAAAAACCAACAACACCAGCAACAATCTTGTTGGGCAGTCTATTATAGCATTATTCATAGACTCCGAGTTCACTTTTCAACAACTACTGCCAACGGGTAGGGCATCTTAATGAACATTGCACTTAGCACTGGTACATGAAACAGTCTTACGTGAGATAATCGCGTAGCCGGCAAGAGGGCGTTGGGTTTCTTCTCAGCCTTTGATGCACGCCTCGCTGGCTTGAACAGTCTGTCTCTGGGGCGGCATTTGCCTCGGGCGCCTCCATGTCGGCCCCTCCGGATCTGGAGTGCCCTCGAGGGCCTCAGCGCCATCCCCCGCCTCTTTGATCACTGCTCTCGAAGTGTTACTCTGTGTGACCTCGAGACGGGGCGTTAGCTCCTGGCATGGCAAGTTCGTTGCAGTTTCAGTTTCAGCAGGCAGCATTGGGGAATCCGTTGTCGTCGGCTCCCCGTGAAAATGTTTGAAATGAGATACGTTTCTGGTTACTGTCTCTCGTCCTCGGACCACAATGATACGGGTGCCTTTCACACCGATTACTCGCCACGGTCCTTTTTCATAGTTCAGCCTGAACTTTCCACTGGTCACCCGGTTGCGAAGAAGTACCACATCCCCTCTGCTGAAACGTGTCATTATCGCCCTTCTCTTCCGGCTGATCTTGGCAAAAACGGCCTTTCTCTTGTTCGCAATTATTTCTTCATTCACTGCTTCCGGTGACCACTGGGGATGGTGAGGAATGGAGTCAGGTATTACCCGTCCCATGAGGAGGTGTGCCGGGGCTATCCCCGTGGTTGAGTGTGGGGTTTGCCGGTAGCTGCGGAGAAACGTGAAGATAGCCATCTCCACGGACTGGCCTTAGTCATTGGCAATACGAATCACTTTGTTCAGAGTTCTCATGAAGCGTTCAGCTTCCCCATTGGCTTGAGGCCAGCGAGGGGTGATGCGTCGATGTCGAGTGCCCAGGGATGACAGATAAGTGGCCAGGTCTTGCCCTTGAAATGGGGGCCCATTGTCTGTGCGGAGCTCACGCATGGCCCTGTGAGTAGCAACGATTTTTTCTATCTTCGGGATGACACTCTCAGCACTTGTACTGGAGACTATCTCCACTTCAGGATATTTGGAATGGTCATCAATCATTACCAATGTGTATCTGCCATCCGGGAGGCTCCCAAAGTCCATGCTGACCCTCTCCCATGGCTGTTGGGGTCGGGGTTCCACTATAATCGGGGCTTCACGAGGAGCCTCTCCAGTCACTTGACACGCAGCACACGTCCTCACCACATTCTCTACCATGTCGTCCATCAGGGGAAACCACACATTTGTTCGCAACCGTGCCTTGGTTTTAACCATTCCTTGATGACCTACATGTGCCAGCTGGATTACTTGGTCAGTTAGGGCCGTGGGTATCACTATGCGATGCCCTCGTAGCAGGCATCCCGCTTCATCCTCACTGAGTTCTTCCCGGACATGATATAGGCTTTCCATGATCTTCCGAGCATCTGGAGTGAGCACCTTCCATCCCTCCTTGGCTCGGTGCCAGTTGGCCGTGTGGAGAATTTCTTTGGCCCTCTGGAGACAGGCATCTTGTGTCGTGGCATTCACAATGTCATTTATGGAGAGGGGACGAGGGCATGATCGCGCTACCACCCATTTGACATAGGCCTCCGTCTCTTCAGCCTCATCCATCTCTTCGGGGGTAGCTGGCCTGGGGTGTCGAGAGAGATAGTCCACCGGGTTCTTTGCTCCTGGCTGATATTCAATGGTGCAGTTGTATTCCTGCAATTGGAGCAACCATTTTTCGATACGAGGCGGCGGCTTTGATGAGGTTCCTGAGAACAGGGACAGTAGTGGTTTGTGGTCAGTCACCACCGTAAATGGCTTGCCATAGATGTACAGATGGAAGTGTCTGCATCCCCAATGAATGGCGATTGCTTCCTTCTCGATTTGCGAGTACCGTTGTTCAGTGTCTGTGAGGGATCTACTCGCAAAAGCGACGGGTGTCCAGTCTATGTCATCCTTCTGCTTTTGCATAAGGACAGCTCCCAATCCGGCAGGCCCAGCATCCACCGCAATGAGAGTGATGTTTCGAGGGTCAAAGAATGCAAGCGTGGTGTTGCTGGACAGAGAGTCTTTGATGTCTTGGAATGCCTTCTCCTGCTCCGGTCCCCAGTTCCATGGAGTGGAGTCCTTTGTGAGGTCACGGAGGGGAAGCGTAAGATTGGCCAAATCTCTGATGAACCTGCCACAATAATTGACCATGCCCAGGAAACTCCGGACTTCGGTGACTGTCTTGGGGGGTGGTGCATCTTTAATGTCTTTCACTTTGTCAGGGTCTGGGTTAACGCCCTCTGCTGAGAAGATATATCCAAAGAATCCTATTCTGCTCCGTAGGAACTCACAATTTTCTCTGTGGAGCGTGAGTCCTGCATCTCTGAGCCTTCGAAACACTTGAGTTAGCCTGTGATTGTGTTCGGTAATGGTGCGGGCGTGTATCATTATGTCATCACTGACGTTTATCACTCCGGGTATTCCAGCAATCAATTCTTGGATGACATTCTGGAACACCTCCGCTGCACTGGAGATTCCGAAGCTGAGTCGAGTGTACCTTCGAAGGCCAATGTGGGTCGAAAAAGTGGTAATGTTCCGCGACTCCATGTCCAACACCAGCTGGTGATATCCTGACCGTAGATCTAACTTCGAGAACCAGCAGGCTCCTGCCATCTCTCCAATAAGGTCATCAATGGTGGGGGTGATGTGACGCTCCCGTTTTATGGCGGCATTGGGAAGGCGCATGTCCACGCAGATCCTGACCGCCCCTGGCTGTTTCGGTTTCCGGGTGACTACGATGGGCGAGACCCAGGGAGTGGGACCCGAGACCTTCTCAATGATGCCCGCCGCTTCCAATTTATGGAGTTCTTCTTCTACCAGCGGCCGAAGATGGAAAGCGATGCGACGGTGTCGCAGAGCCACCGGCTGCACCGTGGGATCAATGTGTAGGTGGATCTCCCGGCCCTTGAACCGTCCGATGCCCTCAAAGAGGTCCGGGTAGTCCACGAGGAGTTGTTGGACTGACTCCTCATGGACTCCGAAGGCAAACATCACCACGCCGAGATCTTCGGCTGCCCTGCAGCTCAACAACATGCCTTGGCCTTCTTCCGACACAAAGATGTTTGCTCTGATGGTCTTGTTCCCATGGCGGAGAGCCGCTCTGAATTTCCCTCGAATCTTGAGAGGGGTGTCTTTTCCATATGCAAAGACGGTGATGGGGGTAGGGCTCAACACCGGAGACATGGCCATGGTTCTGTAGAGTGAAGCGCTCATGAGATTTATGGATGCACCCGGGTCCACTACCGCCATTAGATCTTGGTCTGCCACCTGTATGGAGCATTGAGGTAGCGGTCTGGTGCGACGGGCGGCGGTGCCGATCATATGTACCTTGTGTACCGACCGTTCTTCTTCCTCATCGTCATCCATGTCGCTGTGACTCTGTTCCCTTTCCGTTATGGCCTGCACAGCTGGGCGTGGCTTGCGGAATTTTTTCGATCGGCACACCTTTTCAAAGTGGTTTTGTTTGCCACATCCCGAGCACCGCTTGCCTCGTGCTGGGCATTCTGACATCGAGTGCCGCAGGCCTCCGCAATAACCACTTGAATGTCCCGATGCTCCACCCGGGGTGGGTGGTCTCTTGTGCCACTTGGTCGTTGGGGCCTGAATCTTATTGACTGGTTCCACTTTGACCGATGCTTGCAAGGCAGCTTCCATGTGCGCGGCCCTGGCCTTGGAAAGTTCCTTCGTGCGGCCGAGAGTTAAGATATCGGCCAGCGGCTTGCCAGACTCCTCCAGTATCCGTTCTCTCAATTTGGCCGAGGCACAGCCCTGTATGATTTGCCCACGGATCTCTTCTGTGGCATCTTGAAAGCCGCACGTCAGCGCCAACTTTTTGAGTCTGGTGTGATAGGTGTCTAATGATTCCTCCGGCAGCTGACGCGCTTGTCTGAATACAAAACGTTCATAGTCTTGATTAGCCATAGGCTCAAAGTGGGCATTGAGGGCATTTATCAACGTGTGATGCGTTTTGGGGGTCGCCTCTGTAAGGGTCCGAGCAATAGAGTGGATGTCCTTGCCCCCTAGGTGTAACACCATGGCCCGTTTCTGTTCCTTGTGGGTTTTCGTGGCCTCGAAGAATACCAGGAGCCTGTCCACCCACTCCTTCCATTTCGGGGCGAGAGCCGAAGGCGCACCCTCCACCACAAACGGTTCGATGGGCGGAATCGTGGCCATCCTCTAGGGAGCGCTAGATCAGGCAACCACCGGGCCACGGCAGCACGCGAGGCGGTGCGCGGGGTGAGCAGATGCTGGTCTGTACTGAGCACCGGACCGTCCGCACCCGCAGGTATGGCAGCCCGTGGCCGTGGAGCGAGCCACAGGAACCCCGGGAATGCGCGTGCGACCGGCGCACTTTCCACGGGCGGGCAAGGCCAGTGGCAGGACAGGCACACGTCGCGTCCGCCAGACGCGGGAGAGGAAACAGGGCACCGCCCCGACCGGCGGGCCAAACGGACTGAAGCGCGCCTCACGCACGAGCCGGGGGGCACAGTGCGGCGCTGGGGGTGAAGCCACCGGAGAGAGAGCGTGTCTACAGGGCAGACGCACCGATGCACTCTGCAGGCAGGCGCTGGGCAGCACGGCTCACCTGCCAGACTCCAGGGCTCGAAGTCGCCCCTCCAGGCGCTCTGCGTGGGGGTGGGGTACACCGCAAGGCACGAGCACCACGAGCCAAAGGACGGGCTCGCAGCCGCCCCACGGGGCAAGAGGAGGGTACACCCACCAGGCGAGGATCCAGCAACCACCCTCGTCGCCAATTGTTGTGTCCTGAAGGTAGGGAATGACCGCCCTATGGGTAACAACTGGGGGCCTACACTCCGGGGCATCTAAGTCTGACTAGGCCTGACACGTGGCCCTAGAAATAACTGAGACAGACTCTGGGAATAACTTGCTGGCTCTCCGTGCGCTCGTCTCTGAACTGCGTACGTGCGTGCGGGGCCTCTCTTTATTCTACCAGGTCACATGACTTTAACACTGCACGCCCCTGGCGCCAGGGGCGGACCATATCCCCAGAACAGAACATAACATGTGACTACTGGCGCTCCTCCCCTACCATGAAAAAGCTCATGAGCTATAGCATGGTATTAAAAGTACTTATTTAAGGAACCATACCTATAAGGGTATGGTATTAAGTACATGTCATTTTACATACATTATTTCTGCTTGATTCAATAGCAGACCACATTGTTGTTTTGTCATAAGAGTGATACAGGGATCTTCTAGGGTCCTGATGAGAAGCCAAGGGGATGGCTTCGAAACATGTCGACAGAGGAGGTGGCAGTCCATTGTAGCACAGTACCTCCACTCCCCATTTTTAATAATGCCGGCTAGAATGAACATTAAAAATTTGTTTTCTACATAGCCAGGTATTTTTTTTAGCATACTCCACTATCTACACAATTGACCCTTCAACTCAAACTCCTGCATTACACATAGTATATTCACTACTAAGTGCCCCTGCTTCATCGTTGGTAGCTTGTATTTAGCAACAGAAGTATAACCCATAAACCACGTTGAGATTTGGGTAGGTATTTGAGACAAAGTAACAGTATCTCAACTGGTATCACTAAAGAGGACAGTTAGACATTTATGTACAATACATTATACGAAAAGAAGACGGGAGACTCCAAGTAGATTTTTGAAATGTGCACTTGGCATCATATAATTAGGATAATATTTAAGGAAGGTACAGTTGTAACAGCACTGTAGGCAAAAAATATGTAAGCCACCCATTACTCAGGATCATCTTCAGGACTGGGTTGCAAGTAGGGTGGTGCTGCACAGGGAGGGAATTGAGAAGGGTAAGGGAAGGAGGGAGGAAAAGGGAGGGAGTGCGTGGTTGTGAGGGTTACCTGAGGGTCAAGCTGTAAATACCGCGTGTGAACCGTGATAGATAACGTCCGCGAAACCAGATGGTAAAAGTTAAAGCAGTGTTTAGCACAAAAGGGTGGACGCTGGAAGGTAGCGGGGTGTCTGTCTCTGAGGGACATAGTCTCGTAGTCACCGTTTATGCTGAGAGACTGTATGTGAATGGGGTGATCTCAAACGTGTTAAGTTAAGCGAGTGCAGGTTGTGAAATGAGTAATCTCACTGATAGGGGCACAGAGGTGTATATTTCAAAACATCAAGGCAGAGTGTAGCTGGTTGCGTGCGGGCAGTGAAAGGTCGAAAAAAACTAAACACCTAAAAGGGACACGGTCCTGGCTGCGAAGAATAAAGGAACCAGCTGTCACTTTTAAAATCAGCCGTGAAGAGCAGCCCGAGTCGTGGAAGGTTGGTGGTGTAATTTAAGGAGAGCGGCAAGCCGAAATTGGCGATTTATCATTGAGTGACAGTGGGCCCCTGAGAGTGAAGAAAATAAACGGTGAGTCACAGCACGACCTATAGCGGTGTGAATGTGGGAAAGACAAGCCGGCACGCATCTCGGTGACGGACCCTTGTTGAACTCTGTCGGGCCATGCAGCAAAGCGATTGAGGAGGTGAACGGCGTGGGAGCTGCGCTATATGACTGTGTGCACGAAGGATTTCATAGTGAGAGAGCATAAAGGGCAGTAGTGTGTGAAAAGAAAAATTAACTCGGCGCTTCTGCGGATTAACCTCACCTTCTCTGTGTCGTGTGGGCAAAGCTGATCCTTTCAACAAACCCCTTTTTGGTGCTTTCGTGAATCTGGTTGCAAAGCATATCCATGCTGAAGAGACTTTTGAGGAAAACCACAACTGACTTTGGGAGGGGAGAAAATCGCGTTGTAAGGGAGAGAGCGACTGTGAAGGGTTCTTTAAAAAGAAAAACGAATACACCAGTACTACCAGCAAGGACATCTCACCTTGTGGGGAGTTGACTTTAGCGAAACAGCGCCACCTAGTGGTTTGAAAATCAATTGCACCTACCCCAGCTTATGTGATATTGGTCGGATTTTTTTTTTTTTCAGAAAGGGGAGAACTGTTTCGAACTTCTCACCATAAGTTGGACCTACCACTATGGAACTGTAACCTGGCCCCCACTCCTCACCCTGTTTATATCTCTAGGAAAACTCGTCCCACCTAGTAAGAGTAGGCCCCTAGGAATAATATCATTATGCAAAGTGTGACACCACCACCATTCTTCCTGACTAGCCCAGGGGAGCCTAATAAACAATGGAAAAAGTGGAAGAAAGCGTTTTTGAACTATGCAACTGTGTGTGGCCCAAATTTAGGGTTAGAAAGAAAAGTAGCCCTATTAGCATATTACCTAGGGGCGGAGGGGGAAGAGGTGTTGGATCATCTACCAGAACTGGGAGCACAGGAAGTGAGAGGCCAGAATGAGGTAGAAATTAGTCTTAAAAAGTTAGATTTGCACTACCTTCCTAAGACTAGCACAATAATGGAGAGGTACCATTTTGGAAAAAGGGTACAGAAGGAAGGGGAGTCTGTAGAAGATTGTGTGTCTGATCTACGTAAACTTGCGGCGACATGTAAGTTTGGGGGTGCCAATGAAGAGAGGATCAGAGACCAGTTTGTGTTAGCGTGTAGGACAGAGCGCGTACGTGAGGAGTTATGGTTGAAAGATGACCCACCACTGAGGGAAGTCTTGATAGTTGCAAAACAGGTAGAACACATGCTGCAGTGCGTCAGTGAAATCAAACAGGACAGTGGTGAGAAAAAAAACGAAGAGAAACCCAAAGTAAGCGAAGTTGTGACTGAATGTGAAGCCGTGTCTGTGGTCAAAGGTCAGAAAATTGTAGGTAAGGAGCAGAAAGAGAGTAAAATGGGATGGTCATTCAAGGGTACCTGTTATTATAGATGCGGAAAACAGGGGCACATGGCCAACGACAAGGAATGCCCTGCCCTCAAATTCACATGTAACAAGTGCGGCAAGAAAGGTCATTTAAGGCAATACTGCAGGAGTGAACAGGGATTTAGCAAACAGAGTAAGGACAGGACAAACGCAGTATGTGACGAAATAGTTGTGCAAGTAGGTGAGGTCAGATCTGCAGCTCCGAAGACACTGTATGTGACGAGATAGTCGTACAAGTAGGTGAAGGTCAGGTCTGCAGACCTAAAGACACCATAAAGGTAAAGAGTACGGAAGTAGAGGCATTGTTTGATTCCTGTTCAAGAATAACAATCATCAGTGCTAAGGAGTTTACTCGGGTGTCTAAGGGGAGGATCAGTTTGAGAAGGATGGATATAAGGCCCCTGGGGTATGCTGATCGCCCCATCTCTATGAAGGGTTACTTCTGGGACACAGTTGAATACAGGGACAGGACAACAGTGTCCAAGGTCTATGTATCTACAGTAGGCGACAACATCCTGGGATGGCAGGCACAGAAGGAGTTGGGGGTCTATCTCAATCCAAATAGCAATCCCCAAATCTTAATACAAGAAGTGCAAGAGCCAAAGGAAGATTTGGTGACGGAGTTCAAAGAAGTATTTAGTGAAGAACTTGGATGTTTGAAGAATTACTGCCACAAGATCAAACTGAAGGAAAACGCAATGCCTGTGGTAGCCAAGGTAAGGAAGCTACCGATTGCCATCCAAGAGGCGGTGAAGGCCGAATTGGAGAAACTGTGCAAAGCTGGAGTCATCGAACCGGTGGAAGCAACAGAGTGGCTTGCGCCTATTGTAGCAGCCCAGAAGAAAGATGGGTCGGTCAGTTTGTGCATTGACCTTAGAGCTTTGAACAAGGAGGTTGTGGTCGACCGGTTTCCTCTGCCCAACATCACCCAGATGATGAGCATGCTGGATCGCGCAAGGGTATTCTCCACACTTGACCTTACCTCTGCTTATTTTCAGATAAAGCTGCACGAAGAGTCGCAAGAACTCACGGCGTTTGTTACGCCCATGGGTGCATTCAAGTTAAGGAGGATGCCGTTCGGCTTGGTATCAGCGGCAGCCGTGTTCCAGAGACTCATGGGGAGCATCTTGAGAGAGATCCCTGGTGTCCTATGCTACCAGGATGATGTGTTAGTATTCGCTAAAGACCATGAGGAACACGACAAGAGGTTGAGGCAAGTGCTGACCAGGTTTAGGTCACAAGGATTAACTGTGAGAAGAGAGAAGTGTTTGTTTGGCTGCAAAGAACTACATTTTTTGGGACATAAGGTAACCGCAGAGGGGATCCGTCCAAAAGCTGAACTCCAGAACACCATCACGAACTTGGTGCCCCCAAAGAGCAAGGACGAAGTCAAGTCCTTCGTGGGAATGCTGGAATTCTACAGCAAATTCATATGGAACTTTGCAGGAAGAACATTTACAATGCGACAACTACTAAAAAAAAACACAGTGTTCGAATGGTGTGACGAGTGCCAAAGAGAGTTTGAAGACGTGAAGAATGCACTCGCAGAAGCGCCCAGCCTGAAATCCTTCATACCTAATCGCGTGACAGTAGTCACCACCGACGCAAGTGTCAAGGGGTTAGGGGCGGTCCTCACCCAAGTAGGAACAGGCGGAGAAGAAACGATAGCTTTCGCCTCAAGATCTCTACAGAAGGCAGAGATCAATTACTCTGTGATAGAAAAAGAGGCCTTGGCGGTGTTCTGGGCATTGGGAAAATTCAAAGACTTCCTATGGGGCACAAAGTTCACTCTGCGAACAGACCACAAGCCATTAGTGGAAGTTTTCGGCAAGAAGGGCCTGGATGCGATCTCTAGCAGGATTAGACGCTGGGTTGTAAGTCTCCAAGAATACACCTTCCGTGTCGAGTATGTCCTGGAAGGAACACAAAATCTTGCAGCAGACTGCTTGTCACGACTAGTAGGGGAAAATGATGGGAACGGATCAAAGGGAAAAATGGAAGAGGAATTTGAAGACTATCAAGAGGAAAATGTGTGTGCAATAGTGCAGAGAGCCATAGGAGAAGAACCATGGAAAGAAGCACTAAAGTCAGACAAGGTTATGGATGTGGTGTGCAGAAGAGTGTAAAGTAGATGGAAACCTGATATAAGCGGGACGACGCTCTACGGCCGTTCTGGATGGTCAAAGATGAGCTGTCTGTGGTCGACGAATGCCTGTTTAAAGGAACGAGTTAGGTACCTTCCGCGGCTGTGAGGGAAAATCTGGTGGAAATGGCTCATGATGTCCACCTAGGCATCACCAAGACCAAACAAAGATTGAGAGAAGACTACTGGTGGGCGAGCATGGACCTCGCCATTGAAAGAAAAGTAAGAGACTGCATCCCGTGCAGCATCAGCGACAAAGTACTTAACCACTTAAACGCTGATGACGAGCTCAGCTCGTCATCAGTTGCGCCGCTCGCACGCTGTTGACGAGCTGAGCTCGTCATGTAACGCGGCTTTTTAAAAAAACCAGCGCAGCGCGAAAAAAGCCGCGGCACGCATGCGGTTAAACAACTCACACCTCCAATCAGGACCTTGGGAAGACATCGTGGGCCCGCTGACTGGTGCTCATGGATCTATACTCCAGATGGCCGGAAGTGAAGTGTGTAAGCGAAATCACAACGAAGACCGTCATGGAGTTCCTTCGAGAGTTATTCTGTATGTAAGGTCTACCTTGAAGTCTACTCACGGACAATGGAGTGCAACTGTGTTTGAAAGAGATGGAAGATTTCCTTGAAGAGAGGGGAATCACACACAAACGTTGTGCTTGTACCACCCTGAGACCAATGGCATGGTCGAGCGCTTCAATAAGACTCTCAAAGAGAGCATTCAGTTGGCCAAAACCAGCAGCATGAACTGGAAGGAAGAAGTATGGAGACGGGTAGAAGCATACAGGTTTACACCCCACCAAACTACAGGCGTCACCCCTTTTGAGTTGCTCCGAGCAAGAATACCCGACACAAAACTGTCGCCAGGCTGGATGGGGTGGAACAAGGGTTGGTCGGAACACTCCAAAGAAGCAAAGGGACTAGAGAGACAGAGGGAAGCAGTGGTTGATAGGAAAGAAAGGTTTGACAGACTCCACTCTACACAAGAGGCAGGGTTCAAAGTCGGAGACGATATTAAGATCAGGACACCCACTGGCAGGGCGAGTTGGTCTGAATACAGTAGGCCCACTAAGATTACTAAATTGTTTAGGAATGCTGTAAAGACCCAGGAAGGAAAAATCTGGAACCTGGGAAGAGTTGTTAGGTATCACCCCCCCGGGCAGGATTCCTGTAGGGAAGGAGGGCGTGAAGGCTATTCCGAGAAGAGTGTGGGTTGCCCTCCCAGGGAACAGGGGGCGGTTCCGCACCTGGGTGGTAGGACAAGCCAGAGAGAGATCAGACTGCCCAGACATTTAGAGCAATATGTGATGATGTAACTTCCTGTTGTACACCTGTTTTATAATGTTTAATTTCTGATGTCTCATTCAGTAGGGAAGGGGGATGTGTGGTATCTCCCACCCTTTCCTTCCCCCCCCCTCCCTGGCAGCTCAGCATGTAATGGAACTGCTTGCGGTGACATCACTTAGAATGTCACCGCGACCAGGGTTCCAAGGCGAGTGCCGCGGAGGCAAAGCTGAACTGTCACCTGCTGTGGCTGGGGTCGTTTTTGATATCTATACTGACGATCATGAATAAACCTTGGTTTACCCTTCCCCTCACGGTGCCTGTCATTCGTTATTACCAAATGCTACAGAGACCTATGGAGAGAGTTACAAGGGGAAATTACAACCTGGGTCGGAAGAAGAGCTGGATGCTCGGCACTGCTAGTCTTGGAGCTTACCTTAGGTGGCGGAATCAATCCAGTGGGGGGATGATGCAATCAGCGTTAGACAGGTAAGTACAAAAATATCGAGTTAAAAATATCGTTTACAAAAATATAGTTGTAAAAAATCTCGACTTTAATAAAAACAATGTTTAATTACATTAATATAAAAAATTAATTACTAAAATATACTTAACAATACTTAAAATAACTTTTAATAATTAAATAATTAATGAAAGTAAAAAAAAATATTTTTTTAATCATATTTCTTAAAACATATATATATATAGTAACAAAATTTAATTAAATAATAGCCAATATTATTAACGTACAAATACAAAAGAGTAAAAATTACTATTCCCACTCCAGTGGGTGCAACAGTAGGGAAAGCGTTGGATAGCGTAGGGGTTAAAATTACTATTCCCACTCCAAAGAGTGCAACAGTGGATATATGACGTTACAACGCAACTTTTACAACGCACTACCATTACAACAACATTTTTACAACGCAAAAACTATTACAACGCATGTTTTTACAACGCATGTTTTTACAACGCAGATACCTTTACAACACATACCATTACAACGTAAGTATTGGTAAGTATATAATAATTTTTTTAAATTTAAATTATTTAAAATTAATTTAATATAATTTAATTTAATTTCATTTCATTAAATTAATTTAATGTAAATTTAATTTTACTTTATTTTTACACTGTACCCCTGTACCATAAAAACCCCAAACTGACCCTGAACCCTAAAAAAAACCCTTTACCCAAAAACCCCAAACTGGCCCTGAACCCTAAAAATACCCCTTTACCCAAAAACTAAAAACTGACCCTGAACCCTAAAAATACCCCTTTACCCAAAAAACAAAAACTGACCCTGAACCCTAAAAATACCCCTTTACCCAAAAACTAAAAGCTGACCCTGAACCCTAAAAATACCCCTTTACCCAAAAACTAAAAACTGACCCTGAACCCTAAAAATACCCCTTTACCCAAAAACTAAAAACTGACCCTGAACCCTAAAAATTCCCCTTTACCCAAAAACTAAAAACTGACCCTGAACCCTAAAAATACCCCTTTACCCAAAAACTAAAAACTGACCCTGAACCCTAAAATATTTCAATTAGTTACCTATTAATACTAATTTATAACTAATTACCAATTATTTATTTGATAATTAAAAATTAATTTACAATTATTTTATATTAAATACAATTAAATAAATGTTATTATTTCATTAATTATTATTAAATTACTTCCCACTCTATTCCCCTATAAACCCACAACCCGCTACAGGAAATAAATAATTTAATTTAACATAATTAGCAATTAATCAATTAAATTAAATTAATTACCAATTACATTTTAATTAATTAACAAATATTTTTTAATTGACAATTAATTAAATATTACTACCAATTATTACATTTACATATTTAATTAATTATAATTAAATTACTTCCCACCCTATTCCCCTATAAACCCACAACCCGCTACAGGAAATAAATTATTTAAATTTACATAATTAGCAATTAATTAATTTAATTTAATTAATTACCAATTACATTTTAAATAATTAACAAATATTATTTAATTACCAATTAATTAAATATTACTACCAATTAATAAATTTACATATTTAATTAATTATAATTAAATTACTTCCCACCCTATTCCCCTATAAACCCACAACCCGCTACAGAATAAAATTACACAATAATTTAAAAAAAATCATTAATTAAAAATAATTATAACATAAAATGACACTTTTCACACATATTATAACATAAAAAACACTATAAATAATTAAATACTATTTAAAAAACGATATTTTTTACTATCTAGATTATATATTTGGATATTTTCACTTTCTATATTATTTACAGTCGATATTACTTCACTTACCTTAAAAACGATATTTTGGCTGTCTATATTCTGTCCTGTCGATATTTTGTCCAAACGATATTTCAAACTCGATATTCTGTCCAAACGATATTTTGGAGTCGATATTATGTCTGTGCACCGAGCAGTCATAGCATGAATGAAGGGACAGAGGAAATGCATGAAGATAATATACATACAAAAAGGAATCACAAGTTGAAGAAATTAAAGGGCTATATGAATAGTGTTTGCATACACGATTGAGAAGATATAATGCGAGGGTTCACATGTGGAATATTGATGGAAAGCAATACACATGAGCAAACATAACATGAATGAAGGGACAAAGGAAATGCATAAAGGTAATATACAAAAAAAGAATCACAATTTGCACAAATGAAAGGGTTATATGAATAGCGCAGATTCACCAATAAGGAGAAGAATGAGGAATGTGGCAGTTACTAGTGTGACTTCTGTGCAGTCAAGAGTCAATAGATCATTAACAAGAGGGGCAAGGTAGCAGATTTGTGTATACCTAGTGAACTCAGGTCTCGGTCACATCAGAGGTTCTGAGCAGTGCTGAGCATGGTGGATCCTGTCTGGTGTGAAGATTTAGAGGGGCATTCACAAAGGATAAAAGTATGGTGTCTGGGGGTCAGAGTAGGATAGTACTGTTCCATTCATCAATTGTGTTCAAGCCAGTGGTGACTGAGTTACAAAGGGTGATCCATTTACATTCACACTTGTTGAGGAGAGCTTTGATGTCACCGCCTCTGATAGGGAGTGTTGGTTGGTCTATCACCTGCCAGGTGATGTCTGTCTCACAATGATTTTTCTCAATGTAGTGGGAAACCAGATTATTGGATGTAATAAGAAATGATTCACATTTTGCAATCTGCTTATCAAAATCTTTGATTTTAGAATTTGTTTTCATGTGCCATAAGAGATTACCCCTCTAATATAAGCCTTAAATGCATCACAGTGAGTTACAAAAGAAGTAGAGCCTTCTGGATTCAAAGTAAAATAATCATGAAGTGCTGACAAAAGATTTGTTTTTGTTTTTTCGTTAACCGCTTTGCCACGGCAGACATTCTGGCAGGCTGCAGACATTCCGCCGGGCTGCGGCTGAATCCGAAGCTTGCGTAGATTGGACAGCCCACAACCGTCCGACGCACATGCCCACTGTGATGTCGGACGGCGGGGGGCCGTCCTGTGCATCAAAAACGTTAAGGACAATATGTGTATTCACACGCCTTGAGCATGTTGGACTGTGCTAAGATGTACACCCCTGAAATGAGTGCATGATCACAAATGTTTATATTAATATGAGGAGTAGAGTATGAATACATTCATTGATGTGAAACTAATAAATATTCTATTCATGGATATGTATAATGAGGAGTAGAGAAAATGTAAAGTATATCTCTGTTGAGTGGTGTAAACGCCAAATATCCACCAATTTAGTAGATTTTTTAAAATGCTTAAAAGTAGAAAAAGGTTTTAGTTTGCATTGTTCTATCCAATAAAGGACCACATATGAGGCTAAAGTCACCTGAAATGAAAAGTGGAATATTGTCTAATTTGAGCATCTCAGAGCTGAAAAAGAGACAAAAAACAGGGTAATCGCTAGTTGGGCCATGTTCATTAATGACGCGAAAAACAGTATTATCAATTTTAATTTTGTCTATAATATAATAACCAACTGCATCAGAACATTTATTCATTATTTGGAGATGCAATCTTTTTGCAAATAGAATAGCAACACAATTAGTTTGTTAACTACAGGAGAAGAAATACCCTTACTGTTAGACTTGGCATCTAATGGCGTGTTTCCCCTGAGTTTTTTGCTTTCTGACCTCCCGGTTTTGACTCTGTTCTTGCTGGTGTAATGATTCTGTGCACTTTCCTCACTGCTGATCAGTGGTAAAGTGCAAGTGCTCCTGTTGTAAAATATGTTAAGGATTGGTATTTCCATGATTGGCTTATTTGATTTATGGGTCTGTCCCTAGTAAAGTGCACTGTGTGTGCCAGGGCCTATAAATCAAATGCTGTTGGTGGTTTGCAGCACTGGATTGTGCCACCTACGCAAACAGCCCATAAAATGTAACTCTGGCCTGCCATTGCCGAGCCTGTGTGCAGCCTGGGGCTGCCATGTCGACTTGGAAAGTGCACGCACTTGCCAATCACTAAACCTTTCCTTTTCTACATGTGAGTCGCCCCTAAGGTAGGCCCAAGGTACCCCCATGGGTAGAGTGTATTGTATGGGAAAGGTAGGACATGCCCTGGTGTGTGTGGCATGTCCTGATAGTGAATTACAGCCTACTTCCGTTTTCACTATTGCAAGGCTAACTGTTCCCCATAGGCCAGAGTGGGCAGTTTGATTATAACATCCTATAATCCTAACTGACTCAGTGAACATGGTAGAAATCCGAGTTTAGCATGCGTGAACTCAGAATTATAAAATACATCTTTTAGTGAAGTTGGTTTGCACCGCAGCACCTGACACCTGCTGACTCCAGTGCTCAGTGCTCTTGGCTTCACCAGAGAGGAGTTGGATCTGCAACGTGTGTGACTTCGACAGCCCCCACGACTCCTGCACTGACCTCAATGTATGTCTTCTGGAGAAAAGAAATGTCTGTTTTATATCTTGCTTAGTAATCTAAACTTTAATATACTTAACAGGATGTCTTAAACTTTTAACATTTAAAGGCACAATTTTAATATTACTAACATTATCCATGTTCAAAAAGAAAAGAGAGAAGGAAAGAAACAGAATGAAAATAAAAGTGTAAAAGAATAAATAGTAACTCTCAAAATAAAGTACAGGAGTAAAAGGAAAGAAAAGGACAAACATAAATAAGACCATATAGAAACATAAATAATACTGCTGAATTGCACATAAGCAAGAATGATCTGTTTAGACAATGCTCTGATAGCAAAGCTTAAAAACAAAAGCAAGTTATAAGGAAACGGAAACAATCATGGAAACAAATATCAGGTACATTTATTTCCATGGAAGGTGTAGAATGTTGATGTAAGAAAGCAAGATTGTCTTCCAGGCGTTGAAACTACTTGGAGATTCTATCTTTTCAAATTCTTATAGTAGACTGGTCAACAAGTCCATATTTAAAACCAGAAATTCTAAGCCATGGTCTAAGCACAGTGCATTCTTTACATATTTTCACAGTTTCCTTAGAAAACCCTTGATGGATGTATATGTTATGGCCATTCGCCATTAAAGATGGGATCTCTCTTGCTGCTTTCCAGATCATCAACGAATGATGGTAGTGCAAAACTTTAAACGTTATTTGTCACGGTTTGTCATAACTAATTTGATGTGCCTAGTCAATTTTGAATTTCTCTGGAAACTTTAAATGAAAAAGACCAGGCAATAATCTTTCTAAATGCTCTCTGCTGTCATTGCCTTCTACCTTTTCCGGCAAGTTAGGGATGCACTGGTTATACTGTTGATTACTATTTTTTAAATCCAATAGTACATTACTCATTGGTAAACATTTTGCTGCAATAGGCATCAGACTATTGTTTTTTGATTTAATTATTTAGATTTTTAACTGTATTAGCAGAAATATTCATAGAAAGGTTAGCCATGCCTTTGTGGATGTTTTTCATTTCTGACTTAATATTATCTGTTTTTAAATGAACAGACTGTAATTCTTCCATTAAGGTAGATAACAAGGGCTCATTAGAATCTACCGTTTTCTATTTTGCTGACAGATGAGATGTTGTTTGTTTATGCTTAATATTTCCTTCATGTCCATTATTCCCTCCATTTGAGCTAATTAACTATAATGAAATTAAACCCAGTTTAAATGAGAAATATAAGCAAACGTAACTGAAAGTAACCTCAAAAGAAAACTGGGCAGCAGCCAAAACCAGCTGTGAGGGTGTTTTAGGCCTCAGCCTTGCTCTTTCCTGAAGCTAACTTCGCCTACCTGCAAGGAACTTGAGCAGAGCTGTGCTGAAAAGACCAGTGGAAAACAGAATCATCCTAAAAACTTCATAAAGTGCTAAAAAAATGGCACTTTCACTAAGTGCTGACCTCCCTGAGCTGCCACAAACATAAATATGCAGGCATTACCAGTGTTTAATTGTATAAACAATAGTCGTAATTGCAGGCAGGCTTCATGGAGGATAAATGGGGGTGACCATCTTGTTTCGCGCTCTCATGCGTCTTGTAATACAGGGCACTAACAATTATGTCTTTAGTGAATGTATATAGGGAGAGCAGTATTGAATTATTAAGTAAGTAATCTCTGTGGTGCAGCAATTCAAATATTGAGCTTTTCATGGACACAAAATGAATGTTGAAGGCTTCCTAGAAGGTTCAACTGGTGATCTGTGCTTTTATGTCTTTTGTGGAGAGCACAATAGGAAGGTCTTAAGGAGGAAGTCTTGGAGGAAGTAGATGTGTTAACTGAGGGGCATAATTATGTGCCCTTAGTGCCGCCAGAGTGTCACTTTTGTAACGCTATATTGGAGCTAACTACAAAATCATATATATGAGATCATGCAAAGCCACTTTGCATTCTGCGGCAAACATCAATCAATCAATCAATCAATCAGGGTATTTCTAAAGCACACTACTTACCCGTGAGGGTCTCAAGGTCCTGAGGGGAGGGGGGTGCTGCTACTGTTGGAAGAGCCAGGTCTTGAGGAGTCTTCTGAAGGCGAGTAGGTCTTGGGTCTGCCGTAGGTGGGTGGGGAGGGTGTTCCAGGTCGATAGGGAGCCAGTGTAGGTCTCTCAGGTGGGGGGGGGTGATGTGGCTACGGCGGGGAACGTTGACGATCAGTTGGGGGCAGGCGTTTTGGATGTGTTGTAGTCGTCATAATTGTTTGGCTGGGATTCCTGCATAGAGTGCATTGCCATAGTCCAATCTGCTGCTGACAAGGGCCTGTGTCACCGTTCTTCTTGTCTCGGTTGGGATCCACTTGTAGATCCTGCGGAGCATGCAGAGGGTGTTGTAGCAGGAGGAGGAGATGGCGTTGACCTGCTTGGAAATGGAGAGGGAGGAATCAAGGATGAATCCTAGGTTGCGAGCATGGTAGGTGGGTGTTGGTACTGTACCCCGTGTGGTCGGCCACCAGGAGTCGTCCCATGCTGAGGGGGTGGGTCCGAGGATGAGGACCTCTGTCTTGTCCGAGTTCAGCTTCAGATAACTGCTCCTCATACAGTCAGCGAAGGCCTTCATTCCCTTGTGGAGGTTGTTTTTGGCAGTGTGTGGGTCCTTGATGAGGGAGAGGATGAGCTGGGTGTCGTCGGCGTAGGATATGATGTTAAAGTTGTGATGGCGGGCCACTTGTGCAAGGGGGGCCATGTAGATGTTGAACAGCATCGGGCTGAGCCCTGGGGGAAACCGCAGATGATGTCGGCGGCTTCGGATCGGAAGGGTGGGAGGCGGACACTCTGGGTTCTGCCGGAGAGGAAGGACGTGGTCCAGTCAAGGGCCTTTCCTTGAATTCCGGCTTCTAGGTGGCGTGTCTTTAGAGTGCGATGGCAGACCGTGTTGAAGGCGGCCGACAGGTCCAGGAGGATGAGGGCTGAAGTTTTGCCATTGTTAGTTGGCGCCTGATGTCGTCTGTGGCGGCAATGAGGGCTGTCTCGGTGCTGTGGTTGCGTCTGAATCCGGACTGGGACGGGTCCAGGATGTTGTTGTCTTCCAGGTGGCAGGTCAGTTGCATGTTGATGATTTTCTCGATGACCTTTGCCGGGAACGGGAGAAGGGAGATGGGCTGGAAGTTCTTGAGGTCCTTGGTGTCCGCCTTGGGCTTCTTGAGGAGGGCGTTGATTTCGGCGTGCTTCCAGCTTTCTGGGAAAGTAGCTGTTTTGAAGGAGATGTTGATGACCTTCCGTAGTTGTGGTGCGATGGCTGAGTCTGCTTTGTTGAATATGTGGTGTGGGCATGGGTCTTGCAGAGATCCTGAGTGGATTGATTTCATGACCATGCGTGTCTCAGGCGGATGGCGCTGTTGACATGGGAGGTGGAGTCTGGCGTGGTCTGGGCGGTCGTGGTGTTGAAGCTGTGGCGGATGTCAGCGATCTTGCGATGGAAGAAGATTGCTAGAGAGTTGCATAGTACTTGTGAGGGTGGGATGTCGTTGGCGTTGGCGTTGGCACTGGGGTTGGAGAGTTCCTTCACGATGCTGAAGAGCTCTTTGCTGTTGTGTGCGTTGTTTTCCAGGCGGTCTTTGAAGGAGGATCTCTTGGCTAGTCTGATGAGGTTGTGATGTCTGCAGGTGGCGTCCTTGTGGGCTGCATGGTTGTCCGGATTGCGATCATGCAGCCCTTTCTTCTCCAGTTTCCGGCATGCGCAGTTTGATGTTTGGAGCTCGTTGGTGAAACAGGTGGCTCTCTTGCTGGTGTGGCTTTTGTATGGTTTCTTGAGCGGGGCGAGGGTGTTGGCGCAGTCGCCGATCCACTGTCTGAGGTTTGGGCTGTGGCGTCTGGGTTGGTGGGGTCGGTGGGTGGGTTCTGGGTGAGGGTGGTGATCAGCTGGTCTTCGGTGATTTTGCTCCAGCCGCAGCTAGGCGGCTGTTGGGTGCGGTGGTGTGTAGTTGGTTTCTTGAAGGAGAAGTGGATGCAGTGGTGGTCGGTCCAGTGGAGTTAGGTGGTGTGGTCGAAGGTGACGTGGGTGCCTGTGGAGAAGACGGGGTCCAGCATGTGGCCGGCAGTGTGGGTGGGTGCGGTGACAAGTTGTCTAAGGCCGAGGTTGGCAAGGTTGGTGATGAGGGTGGTGGAGTTGGCATTGTTGTTGTTCTCGAGGTGGAAGTTCAGGTCCTCGAGGAGGATGTAGTCTGTGGAGGTGAGTGCATGGGTGCTGGTGAGGTCGGTGATGGAGTCGCTGAACTGAGCCCGGGGGGGGTCTGTAGATGAGCGTTCCTCTGAGGGTGGTGTTGGGGTCAGTGTGGATCCGGAAGTGCAGGTGTTTGGCGGATTTGAGGGTGTCGTCTTCCTGGGTGGCGACCTTGATGGTGGACTTGTAGACGATGGCTATTCCTTGTCCGGTTCCATTGGCGCGATCCCTGTGGGTGATATTGTAGCCGTCCGGGATGGCTATGGCGATGTCGGGCGCCGAGGAGTTGTTCCACCTGGTCTCGGTCAGGAAGGCCACGTCTGGGGCGGAGGTGTCGAGCAGGTCCCAGAGCTCGACGGCATATTTGCGTGCAGAGCGGGTGTTGAGGAGTATGCAGCGGAGGTGGTTGGGACCAGTCCTCGGAGGTTTGGAGGTTCTGTCGCCGGTGAAGCTGCAGGTGCGGCAGGAGAATTGTCCGTGGGTCAGTTTCGGGGTGGCCTGGAAGCAGGTGTGGTTTCGGCCAGTGGTGAGTACGATGAGGGTGGTGGCATCGTATCGGAGTCTGGTTGCGTGGCATTTGTGGGGTCCAAGGGTTCTGGCGCTGATCGCGGTCCAGGCACAGAGGGGCGCAGACGGGCTTGCCTCTGGTGCGCCAGTGGCTTGGCCGCGCAGAAGCCGCCATTTAGGGCAAGGAGGGAGGGAGGAGCAGCTGGGAGGCGGGAGCGGGGTGGCGAGTGGGAAAGCGAGGGGGTGGGGCCGTAGGGGAGCAGTGGCAGGAACGGCTGGGATACATCGAAAGAAGGGGGGAGAGAGTGGAACGGCGATGAGGGCAAAAAACAGAGCATGAAGGGGCAGAGCGATAGAGAGACAAAAATAATTTAAAGTACAGCAATGGCAGAAAGAGCAGTTAAAGTGCAAACCAGGCGGCAGGGGCACAGAGGACAGCAGCTGCGAACTCGCGGCAGAATCGGCAGCACGGGGGAGGGCCCAGACACACTGGTGGTGCTGTGCGGTGTGGGAGCGACCTGGCCTGCAGGCAGGGTCAAGGGTCACCCTTCATGGCATAAGCAATCCTGCCTACTACAGGGTACTAGGGTGCCTACATTGAACCAAGGCTGCAAAATGGTACCAGCACTTGGGGAAAGGACATGAATGCACCTTAGTAGATAATATGGTGTATTCCTGCCCTTTCACTAACTATAATTTACGTCCTCACAATACACTGCTTATGAACCCACATATTACATCACCCAAGACATGGTCAGTGACAGTTACTCATGATATCACTCATGACATCCTAAATGACATCACTGATGACCTCACTGATGACATATTAAATGACATCACTGATGACATCATCCACAGAACCATCAAGTTACACCCCCATACATCATCTCATGAACCTACTCTCACACAACCATGGACATTTGCAGACCCATAAAAATAGTGGAACACCTACCCACTGATCCATAGAGACACTAACACATCAACTGAGCCATACAGCCTCTAACACAACCACTAACTCACATATACAGTAGGCCTGTGAGGAGTGTGTGGAATTCCATGAAGTTACCAGAAAACTCTGCTGGATTCCACAGAGTTCTGTGAGCAGGTAGAGTGCAGTATAATACATGTATATTTGGCATGTCTGTATGCTGCTGCTTTTGAGGATATACATTTTTAACGAGGTGGCACAGTTTTCAGTAAACATAGCAATGAGGTATTTTTTTATTAACAACATCCTATTTATTTGCGATGGCCCCCATGAATGTCTGGAATGACTTAACTTGGGGGACACCAATTTAAATTTACTGCACATTGCAGCAATAGAAATGTGTTTTATTTTTTTAGATATTTCTATCAAAAACACTCACGGCCGATTGGAGGTTGAACTTTTTACCAAACCCACTGACAAAAATACTCTTTTGCACTATACGAGTTACTACCCCACGGCACAGAAAGATAAGATCCCCTTGGACAATTCTTTCATCTTCGAAGGAAATATTCCTCTTTGGATGATTTTTATAAACACTCTGATTCTCTTAAATCAAAGCTTCTAGATCAGGCTTGCCCCAAAAAACTTGATTAAACATGCATTTAAAAGAGCTCATTTTTTTAAGCGACAAAGTATGTTTGAAAACACGGATAACAGAAAGGACAATAAAAACATTAGTGAGAGAAAAGTGTTTGTTAGCCAATTTTCAGGTATCAGTAATAAAATTAAAAATATTGTTAATTCCAAATTTGAAAATCCTTTTTGATTTCAAAGAGTTTTATTTTATAAAGAAGAAGAAGAGGTACATAATACAATAAATATGATACAATTGATATCAAATAAAGGCAAAGCAAATAGAAGCAAGACCTTAAAAATAAGCACAATAAACGGAGTTTTAAATAAACGTAGCCTGCCATAAGCAGGACAATGAAGTAGTTAAGGAAAAATGAGTGTTTAATACAAAATCAATAATCAAAAGTATCACAATCAGCTGGCATAAACAGGGTAAGGGAGGGAAGAAAGAAGAAAGAAAGAAAGAGTAAGAGAAAAGATAGAAAAGGAAAGAAAACAGGAAAGGAAAAGAAGAAGAAGAGAAAGAAGGATTTCCAACGGACTAACCCAACATATGAGACACATTCAGCCAGACAGAACAAAAGGATATTGTGCAACCAACCCTTTTGAGGACAAGTCCATATAGTTATCCAATGCTTTCCAAACCCCACTAGAAATAGATGGAGAGAGGTGAGCATGGTCAACCGAAGTGTGAGCACTACGTAAGAAGGAAACCCACGCCCACCAAGTATGATAAGAAACAGAGGAAAAGGATTTCCAATCCATAAGGATGACTTTCACAGCAATAGTCAAAAGGAGATCCATCAACTGTAAATCCATGGGATCTAAGGGAAGAGGAACAGGGGCAGCCAATGGACCTAATAGAATTAATGGAAAAGAGAGTTGAAAATCAATATCAAAGATTAGAGTGAGATGTTTATGAATGAGGTCCCAAAAAGGCTGGAGAAGGGAGCAGTGAAAAAACATATGCGGAAAATCGCCTGGCAATAATCCACAGCTCCAGCATAGATTGTCATGTTTGAGATTGAGCGAATGTAATCGAACCGGTGTCCAATGAAGAAGGTTGACGGAGAAAAATTTAGATTGCATCAATGATGGGGCGATTTTATTGCGAAGAGAAAATTTACCAATCAGCTGCCAGGTGTCTGAAGAAATATGATCAGTAACTCCTTGATCAAAATGATGTAACCATTTTTGTTGAGCAACCGTATGTACTGGTAATGAAGCAGATGATAAAAATTTATAAATTTTGGAGGCTACGTGACCAGATTTAGCCCAGATATGAAAGAGAGAAATGGTAGGAGAGGTAGGATGAAAACGCAATTTAGCAAGTGCCACTTTAATTTTAAGAAAAGTATAGAAATCCAAGTTAGTTAGAGAGTGTTGTTGGGCCAAGGAAGAGAAGGGTAATGGTTCATTATTAGAACCATAAAGATGTTTAACAAGCGAAATCCCTTTAGCTGCCCAATAGGACATGAGTGTGGGAGTAATGTTAAGCTTAATTTTAGAATTTCGCCAAATAGACGACCACCTAGATTTATGGAGTGGAATCGCCACTTTCTTGTCGACTTTCCGGACCGCAGCAAGAGTATCAAGAATGATAGAGCGAGAAAACAGGATGTGCAAGGTAGATGCAGTGCAAAAGGAGGCAGTCGGCAGAGGAGACGCTAATTCCTGTTCTATTAACAACCAAGATGGAACATGAGTAGGGGGAGAAGAGAACCATAAAGGTCCTTGAGATGCTAAAAAGGCGGTTTGGTACTTTTCCCAATCAGGAAGATTGCAACCTCCCATTTCATAAGGTTTCCGCAAGAATTTGTAAGCAATTCTAGCCCGTTTGTCATTTCATAAAAATTTAGAGGACAGGACATCAAGTTCATGAAAAAAGGAATCTGATAATTTAACCGGAAGCATGGAGGATACAAAATTAATAATGGGTGTTATCATCATTTTAAGGGTCTGAAGGCGACCCCACCAGGAAATATGTTTCGGAGACCACGTGTCTAAAAGACGCCGCACTTTAAGAATAGTCTGGGATTCATTATAGGCAGTAGTGGCATATAAGGTAGAACAGAAATAGATACCCAAGTATTTTAAATGTGTAGGCTGCCATTTAAAGCCAGCAGAGCCCATATGTGCAGGGAAACAATAGGCATTCAAAGGGAACATTTCAGTCTTATCCTTATTTAAGGTGTAACCTGAAACCTTTGAAAAAAGGGAGATGGTATCTGAAATAGCAGGAATAGCCAAATCAATGTCATCTGAGAAAATAAGAACATCGTCCGCGTACGCAGCAGTTTTAATACAATGAGGCCCAAAAGAAAAACCTTTGATGTCTGGGTGCAGCTCAATCAAACGGAGGAGAGGATCAATGGATAGTAAAAACAAAAGCGGAGATAAAGGACAACCTTGTCTAGTGCCCTGGCGAAGATTAAAAAAGGACGATGTAGCACCGTTAACTCTTATATTAGCTCTAGGTTGAGAATATAAGGACATTACCATATTAATGAAGGAGTCACCAAGATTATGTGCAGACAAGACAGCACGAAGAAAAGGCCAAGAGACCTTGTCGAAGGCCTTTTCAGCGTCAAGGGCCAAGGCCGCGGCAGGAAGATGAGACCGTTTAGCTGCTCCAAGAATATGGCAAAAAGTGCGTATATTATCACGCGCAAGACGACCTTTTACAAAACCGGTTTGAGACGGATGGACAAGTGTAGGAATAAGGGATTCTAATCTCTTGGCGAGAATTTTGTCAAAAATCTTAGCCTCCATGTTGAGAAGAGAAATAGGACGGAAGTTTTTGGGGTCTGAATGATCCTTTCCTTCTTTTGGAATTACTACAATAGTAGCATCAGCCGCAGTACCAGAAACAGACCCATCTTTAATAAAAGTATCAAAGACAGATTGCAGTTTGGGAACAAGTGCAGAAAGAAAAGTTTTATAGAACAAAATAGGGACTTTTCCAGATCGAGTAGATTTAATTGCGGTAATAATTTCCTCAGGGGAAATCGGGCCATTTAAAAGAGTACGATCATCTACAGAAACTGTCTGAACCGGAACAGATTTTAAGAAGTCCTGACATTGCTCGAAGGAAGTTTGATTAGAAGGGGTATATAAGTTATTGTAGAAGTCACGAAAAACTTCGAGAATTTCTCCAGTCTGAAATTTTTTAGAGCCAGAGCTATCAGTAATAGAAGAAATTTGAGAGGACTTAAATGAGAAATCTTGAAATTTTAATGTAGCTGCGAGAATCTTCCCCGCACGATTTTTTAACAATAGCCTCTTGGATTTCTGCGCTTGAACACCAATATAGGCTCTTTTGGTAACTATAGTATTATATTTGTATTTTAATTGTTTCATTAACTGTAGACAAGATTTATCCTTAGAATGTCTAAAGGAAGATTCCAGATGTTTAATTTCAGTTGATAGATCTGTAAGCTCTTTTTTAATAGCAGAATTCCTTTTGGACATACATTTAATAACTTGGCCACGGAAAGTACATTTAAACGAATCCCAAAGGACAATTGGGGAAGAAACTGAGCCTTCATTCTCAAGGAAAAAGGTTTCGATTGCACTAGAGAATTCATCGACCTGAGCATTATCATGCAAAACTTCTGTATTTAATCTCCAGGAACGAGCACGTGATTTAGGAGCAAAGGACAGCAAGGTAAAAGTAACTGCAGCATGATCAGAAATCAAAATAGGATGAATAAGCGGAGCGGAGGAGGATGAAACAAGAGAAGAGTGAACAAGTAAATAATCAATACGAGAAAAGGAAGAATGAGGTGAAGAAAAGAAGGAAAAGTCACTACCAGTGGGGTTATGAAGACGCCTTATTTCCTGAAGATGAGTGAGGGAACACATGTTAATCATTTGCTTATGGGCTTTTGGAGGACGAAATTGAAAAGCTGAATTCCTATCTAAAATAGGATCCATTTGTAAATTAAAATCACCACCAACAATAAGATTCCCAACATGCGGGGTATCATTTAATTTTTTGGTAATCGATTTCCAGAAGGCCGGATCATCATTGTTAGGGGCATAGATATTCATCACATACAGATCGTTATTTCCATCAGACAATTTAGTTAGTAACCACCGACCCTCAGAATCGTGATCATAGGAAAGTATAGATAAACCTGCATTTTTTAAAATTAATGTAATGACCCCATTACGTTTGCCAGAAGCATCAGAGCAACAAACATCAGCAACCCACTCCTTCCTCAGAAACAACGCCTCTCTGGTAGAGACCTTTGTCTCCTGAAGAAGGATCAGGTCTGAAGATAGAGATTTACAATAATCTAAAATGTTTGACCTCTTCACCGGATGATTTAAACCCTTAACATTGAGGGAGATTACATTCAAACCCGGCATGGAAATAGACAGGAAAAGAGAAAAGACACCATAGATGAAGGATAGACAGCCAACAGCACAAATCCAAGCAACCAAACGTCAAACATAAACAACGAGGAGGGAGAATCCAAGAGGGAAATCCGAAAAAAGAAAAAAGACAGAAAAGAAGAAAAGAGCAGAAAGAGAAGAAGCAGCAGGGGAGGCCTGAAAAGGACCAAATTCATACTAGGGAGAACGTGGAAAGGCGATAAAGGAACCGTACAAGGAGGAGAAATAATTGATAACAACAGCCCCAATATATTACCCAGCTGATTACATTCAGGTAGGAACTAGGAACAATCAAAATATAAACTAATATCAGCAGAGTAGTAGAAACAAAAAGAACAATCTAACATGCAAAACTGTAAAATCTCACTTAATCATTAAAATAATAGCAAATGTCATACAAATGATAGGTATGAAAACTAGTCAATCTGTTAAACAAAAAACAGTATATTTAAAGTAAAGAAGAAACCACTATCTCATGAAGATAAATATGTAAAGCCTAAAAAACATTCAATAATTAACAATCCTTAACTGTATGGAACGTACTATATGTAAGTGAAAGGGAAAATGCATGAACATTCCAAGAATATCATAATAGAAAGGAAGAGGAGATGAGAGTAGAAAACGTAAAAGAAAAAGAAAAGTGACCTGAGATAAATATAAAAAAGAATGACATAATCATTAGAACTAAGGGCAAAATAATGAGATGTAAATACTAAGCAAATATGAAACAATCAATATATACAAAGTTTTGATAGCGACAACCCCAATATAATATCTAGCTTAGAACATTTAGGTATAAGATAGGAAGAATCAAAATATGAACCAATATCAGTAGAGTAATGGAAAAAAGAAAAAAACACATGCAAATCTATATAGTCACATTCAGTTATTAAGCTACTATCAAATGTCATGCAACTGATAGGTATTAAAGCTATGTAATCTGATAACGAAAAAGTTAGTATGATAGAATAAAAAAGAAACCACTATCTCATAACGATGAATATGGAAAGCCTAAAAACATACAAATAATGAACAATCTTAACCGTATAGAACGTACTACAAGTAATTAAAAGTTGAAAATGCATGAACATACCAAAAAGAAAAAATCATTAGGAAGGGAGAGGAGATGGGAGTAAAAAACGGAAGAAAGAGAGAGCAAACAAAGCAAGCAAGTAAAAAGCAAACAATGAAACTGTCCAGGGATATATATAGAAATAAAAGACAAAACATTAGAACTGAACACAAGATAATGAGATGTAAATACGAAACATGTATGAGTTAATAAATAAGTACAAAAAGTAGCAAAGAATACAAAGAGCAAAAAAAGGTAGAGACACAATAGATTAAACAACATGACCATGAAACAATTAAAAAGTACAGAGAGAAGACCTAACAGAGAAAGATGAAAATAGAACAAAGAGATAGAAGATAGACTCAGAAACAACAACAATAAAAGAAATAGAAGCACTATGGAAATCTAAAGAAATAAGCTAAATAGAAGTGGAGCAAAGATAGTACAGTGCAGATAAGAAGTAGATCGGAAAAAACTCCAGTAACGGAATTACAAAGAGACATTACCAGGAAACAAGCAGCAAAGGAGACAGACCATAAGAGACAATTAAGTCAAAAAATCCCGGAAACAAAAAAGAGAGAGAAGGAGAAATATAGGTATACAGAAAGCCATCACAAAGGAGACATAAGTAAACATTTCAAGTGCCCGAAGCACCAGGATCCTGTGAAGTCGCCTTCTGAATCTCCATCTGTATCTCCATCTGATTATCCAGGAAGGAGGCTAACTCCGCCGGCTCATCGGAAATTCTGGAACGGCCCTTGAAAGTAATGCGGAATTTCGATGGACCAGAAAAAGAAAAGGGAATGTTCATCTCAGAGAGACGTTTCCGAAGATTAAGGAAACCCTTCCTTCTTATAACTGTATCTCTGGCAAAGTCTTGAGAGATTGAAATTCGATGTCCTTCCCAGAAGACAGATTTAACCTTCCGCATGTGAGCAAGAATATGCTCTGTATGTTGATGACGCAGCGGCTTAAAAATTATTGCTCTTGGCTGGGTTGCAGATTTAGAACGAAAAGTGGGGACACGATGTGCTCTTTCTATTTCAAAGTCTCTTTGGAACGAGATTTGTAGAGTGTCAGGAATCCTTTGATATAAAAAGTCAATCATAGATGAAGATGATTTCTCTGTATCCTCCGGCAGACCAAAAATGCGTAGATTAGATCTACGATTACGGTCCTCCTGCTCAGTCAGATCTTTTCGCAATGCCGCCATTGAGCGCTCTAAGTGAGTGAGGGATCTGGATTGTTTGTGCATGTGATCTTCTGCACCACTGATACGTGTCTCCGTGGTCGAGACACGAATAGACAGGGCCTTGAATTCATTCCTAAAAGCGGTCATTCCACTTGTAATAAGTCCGTGTTAGTCTTTGTTGACTGCGCAATATCATGCACTTCATTAAGGTGCGTCAAGAGTATAGTTGGTTTCAGACTGAGCGGACTCAGGCGTAGGAGACAATGGCTTAAGTCTTTTAAGAGTGGTGCCAGCATCTTTTGAGTCTTTATTAGTGGAGGAACGGCCCATATTTGTAGCCATGAAGTAACAGTCACCAAGGAAAAGAGACAGCCACTTGAGGAAAAGGAGAGGGCAGAAACTGCGTATCCCCCACCAAAAAAAAAGGAATGAAGCACACAGAGCGCAGAAAAACGCCAAATGAATGACAGCGGCGGACTTAAATGGAATATGAGCACAACAATGTATAGCAGAGCCACAGAGAAATCTAAGGCTAAAACATGGGCACCGCAAAAAAAAAGATCAGCGCCAGCTCCAGAGACTCCAAGGAGCATAAATGACAATGCAGAGTAGTTCAGATGTCACTATCCGCCATTAAGAGCAGGGAATTGAAAAGGCACAATCAAACATTCCAAAAATGAGCATCACACAGGACACGAAAATGGCAAGGCAGAGACCTCAAGCCGAGTTGTGAGAGTAATAAAAGAGACCAAATCGCTCACCAGTTGTCCTGACAGAGAAAGAGTTAAATTCGTATAATATACAGTCCTGAAAATATCAAGGAACAACTACCATTTGAAGATTCGCAGAAAAACATCATATTATAAGGCAAGGTGTACTGAAAGGGGTCAGCATAGGAAGTTCAGCGTTAAATACGTCATCTTTGATAAATAGCCAGGCTCCGGTGAAGTAATGGAGACATGTGCTGAGGAGAATCCGAGCGTCGCCACCAGGGCAGAAAATGGCGCCCGCTCGAAAACACCTGACGAGAAGGACACTGCGGCCAATATCAGCGCCGTCCGAGTAGCGTGTGTGTCAAGGATCTCACAAATCACTCATGGCATATTCCGACGGCAAATGCGGCACCTTCAAATAGTCACCGTTGCGAAGGGGCGCCAAAGAAACCTCCGACGGCCTTCGTCGCCTCAGAGCTCAAGCGCAGACCGCCATGTCACAGCGGCGCGCAAGCCACGCCCCCCCCAAATTTGAAAATCCTAAATGACAACGAGGAGGACAAACTGGAAAAAAAGTGTTTTGCCTTTAAACAGCACAATAATTTATGTAACACATTGGTGCACACTTACAGGGAATAAAAACCTCCACAACAAGGCACCCTCCAAATGGCTAAAGCACGTGGTAATTACAAAAGCGGTAGTTGTACTATATGTGAACACTGTATAGTAGGTAAAATGATTGAATATAATCGTTATAAAATGACAACTGGAAGTTTGTACAATTGCAGGAGCAGTGATGTTCTTTATTGATTACTGTGCTAATGTGGATTGGGGTATGTGGGTGAGACTATTAGAGAATTAAGGTTGAGACTACTAGAAAACTGATCAGCACTGAAAACAAACACGCCCAATGCCCCTTTGTGGAAAATTATGTGAGCTTAAAACACAAACACACAGAGTTGTGTTGGTTCGTTCTTGAACAGATAACAGGGAACAAAAGAGGTGGCAAACCTGAACTGAAGTGTAAGAACAGAGAACAGTGCTATATTTCTAAACTTGACACTGTTCAGAAAGGGTTAAACTCCTGAGAGGACTGGATGAAACTGATTAAATAGAATAGAGTCAGTTCAAATTAAAGTGCTCTTTTATACATAATGACATTGATAATTTTTTTGTTAAACAGACTTCATTTGTTTCCATTTAGATTCAGCATAACTGGCAAGTATAAGCAAACGATGCATCACTGATTCATGTTACAATGTACATATACATGTTGCGTCTTTGATGACATCAGGATATCTGATGTCATTTGTCATGCATGTGCCCATTTTTACTCCTTTATTAAGCATTCTGCAAATGATTAAAGAGATCTGTTAACCAATGGACACTGCCTGTCCTCCCACCCCCCTCCCCAACTCGTTCTGGCTACCTTATCTATATGCTGAAGTGCTTTGCGTCCTATTCAATTCAATCTAACAGGATGTTTTGACATTATTGATTGTGACTCTTAGCTTTCCAATGCCATAAACTGCAGGTCCATGTGTGGCACCTATGCAACAGACTTCTGTGGGGTGTCAGTTATGAGATCTTATAATGAAATTGATGATAAAACACTTTCATGAATGAACTAACAATGGTGTGCTTCTCCTTTCTTCTTCCTCATTTGTATACATATGTCTTATACATATATATGAATATATATATATATATATATATATATATATATATATATATATATATATATATATATATATATATATATATATATATATATATATATATATATATATATATATATATATATATATTACCTACTGGCGATAGCCAGTAGGTATATATAGTTAGGATTGTTTTCCATAGGGAAATCGCAACATTCTACTGGGAATAACTTTGGCGCCGGTTGAGGAATCTTGCTGAAATGTTCCTTAACTTTGCCCCGGGGCGCGCCGCTCCTTCCCTGAAAGTTTGGGGGGGATTCGTCAAGCGGGGGCCGAGATAAAAGGGGGGTCCCAAATCGTGTTTTCCCCATGTTAATTTCCATAGGGCGGTTGGACTCACTTTTAGCCCGAACGACTGAATGGTTTTCCACCAAACTTGGCAAAATTGTAGGGACTGGTATCCCGATGTGCCTTTGCTATGTCTCCAGATATGTGCTCCAGTGTTTTTTACGAAAATTAACTTTGAAAAAATATATATTGGGCTACATTGGGCTATATATATGTTAGAGCCCAAATGTAGCCCAATGTAGCCTAATGTAGCCCAATGTAGCCCAAAGATGGCCACCAGAGACAAAAAAACAAATGTAGCCCAAATATCAGCCAGATGTAGCCCAACTATAGCCCAATGACAGAATGTCCCAGAGTGTTCTAAAGAACAACTAGAGCGCTAACAGTCTTACTTATGACAAAAGTATGGCACACCTGAAGTCATCTTGATTGGAATAAAGTGTTAACACTTAAAACATTTAATTTGCAAAGGAACAAAATGAGGGGGTTAATTTTGCCATTGAAATTATGATTAGTGCTGAAGAAAGAAAAATTAGGGCACATTTTGAGTGACTTCTCAAATCCTCTTATATTTCATTAAAAAAATTCTGATATGCAGTCTCCCAAGATGGCCACCAGAGACAAAAGAGCCCAAATGTAGCCCAAATATCAGCCAGATGTAGCCCAACTATAGCCCAATGACAGAATGTCCCAGAGTGTTCTAAAGAACAACTAGAACGCTAACAGAAAAACGAATACACCAGTACTACCAGCAAGGACATCTCACCTTGTGGGGAGCTGACTTTAGCAAAACAGCGCCACCTAGTGGTTTGAAAATCAATTGCACCTACCCCAGCTTATGTGATATTGGTCGGATTTTTTTTTTTCAGAAAGGGGAGAACTGTTTCGAACTTCTCACCATAAGTTGGACTTACCACTATGGAACTGTAACCTGGCCCCCACTCCTCACCCTGTTTATATCTCTAGGAAAACTCGTCCCACCTAGTAAGAGTAGGCCCCTAGGAATAATATCATTATGCAAAGTGTGACACCACCACCATTCTTCCTGACTAGCCCAGGGGAGCCTAATAAACAATGGAAAAAGTGGAAGAAAGTGTTTTTGAACTATGCAACTGTGTGTGGCCCAAATTTAGAGTTAGAAAGAAAAGTAGCCCTATTAGCATATTACCTAGGGGCGGAGGGGGAAGAAGTGTTGGATCATCTACCAGAACTGGGAGCACAGGAAGCGAGAGGCCTGAATGAGGTAGAAATTAGTCTTAAAAAATTAGATTTGCACTACCTTCCTAAGACTAGCACAATAATGGAGAGGTACCATTTTGGAAAAAGGGTACAGAAGGAAGGGGAGTCTGTAGAAGATTGTGTGTCTGATCTACGTAAACTTGCGGCGACATGTAAGTTTTGGGGTGGCAATGAAGAGAGGATCAGAGACCAGTTTGTGTTAGCGTGTAGGACAGAGCGCGTACGTGAGGAGTTATGGTTGAAAGATGACCCACCACTGAGGGAAGTCTTGATAGTTGCAAAACAGGTAGAACACATGCTGCAGTGCGTCAGTGAAATCAAACAGGACAGTGGTGAGAAAAAAAACGAAGAGAAACCCAAAGTAAGCGAAGTTGTGACTGAATGTGAAGCCGTGTCTGTGGTCAAAGGTCAGAAAATTGTAGGTAAGGAGCAGAAAGAGAGTAAAATGGGATGGTCATTCAAGGGTACCTGTTATTATAGATGCGGAAAACAGGGGCACATGGCCAACGACAAGGAATGCCCTGCCCTCAAATTCACATGTAACAAGTGCGGCAAGAAAGGTCATTTAAGGCAATACTGCAGGAGTGGACAGGGATTTAGCAAACAGAGTAAGGACAGGACAAACGCAGTATGTGACGAAATAGTTGTGCAAGTAGGTGAGGTCAGATCTGCAGCTCCGAAGACACTGTTTGTGACGAGATAGTCGTACAAGTAGGTGAAGGTCAGGTCTGCAGACCTAAAGACACCATAAAGGTAAAGAGTACGGAAGTAGAGGCATTGTTTTATTCCTGTTCAAGAATAACAATCATCAGTGCTAAGGAGTTTACACGGGTGTCTAAGGGGAGGATCAGTTTGAGAAGGATGAATATAAGGCCCGGGGGGTATGCTGATCGCCCCATCTCTATGAAGGGTTACTTCTGGGACACAGTTGAATACAGGGACAGGACAACAGTGTCCAAGGTCTATGTATCTACAGTAGGCGACAACATCCTGGGATGGCAGGCACAGAAGGAGTTGGGGGTCTATCTCAATCCAAATAGCAATCCCCAAATCTTAATACAAGAAGTGCAAGAGCCAAAGGAAGATTTGGTGACGGAGTTCAAAGAAGTATTTAGTGAAGAACTTGGATGTTTGAAGAATTACTGCCACAAGATCAAACTGAAGGAAAACGCAAAGCCTGTGGTAGCCAAGGTAAGGAAGCTACCGATTGCCATCCAAGAGGCGGTGAAGGCCGAATTGGAGAAACTGTGCAAAGCTGGAGTCATCGAACCGGTGGAAGCAACAGAGTGGCTTGCGCCTATTGTAGCAGCCCAGAAGAAAGATGGGTCGGTCAGTTTGTGCATTGACCTTAGAGCTTTGAACAAGGAGGTTGTGGTCGACCAGTTTCCTCTGCCCAACATCACCCAGATGATGAGCATGCTGGATGGCGCAAGGGTATTCTCCACACTTGACCTTACCTCTGTTTATTTTCAGATCAAGCTGCACGAAGAGTCGCAAGAACTCACGGCGTTTGTTACGCCCATGGGTGCATTCAAGTTCAGGAGGATGCCGTTCGGCTTGGTATCGGCGGCAGCCGTGTTCCAGAGACTCATGGGGAGCATCTTGAGAGAGATCCCTGGCGTCCTATGCTACCAGGATGATGTGTTAGTATTCGCTAAAGACCATGAGGAACACGACAAGAGGTTGAGGCAAGTGCTGACCAGGTTTAGGTCACAAGGATTAACTGTGAGAAGAGAGAAGTGTGTGTTTGGCTGCAAAGAACTACATTTTTTGGGACATAAGGTAACCGCAGAGGGGATCCGTCCAAAAGCTGAACTCCAGAACACCATCACGAACTTGGTTCCCCCAAAGAGCAAGGACGAAGTCAAGTCCTTCATGGGAATGCTGGAATTCTACAGCAAATTCATATGGAACTTTGCAGGAAGAACATTTACAATGCGACAGCTACTAAAAAAAAACACAGTGTTCGAATGGTGTGACGAGTGCCAAAGAGAGTTTGAAGACGTGAAGAATGCACTCGCAGAAGCGCCCAGCCTGAAATCCTTCATACCTAATCGCGTGATAGTAGTCACCACCGACGCAAGTGCCAAGGGGTTAGGGGGCGGTCCTCACCCAAGTAGGAACAGGCAGAGAAGAAACGATAGCTTTCGCCTCAAGATCTCTACAGAAGGCAGAGAGCAATTACTCTGTGATTGAAAAAGTGGCCTTGGCGGTGTTCTGGGCATTGGGAAAATTCAAAGACTTCCTATGGGGCACAAAGTTCACTCTGCGAACAGACCACAAGCCATTAGTGGAAGTTTTCGGCAAGAAGGGCCTGGATGCGATCTCTAGCAGGATTAGACGCTGGGTTGTAAGTCTCCAAGAATACACCTTCCGTGTCGAGTATGTCCCTGGAACACAAAATCTTGCAGCAGACTGCTTGTCACGACTAGTAGGGGAAAATGATGGGAACGGATCAAAGGGAAAAATGGAAGAGGAATTTGAAGACTATCAAGAGGAAAATGTGTGTGCAATAGTGCAGAGAGCCATAGGAAAAGAACCATGGAAAGAAGCACTAAAGTCAGACAAGGTTTTGGATGTGGTGTGCAGAAGAGTGTAAAGTAGATGGAAACCTGATATAAGCGGGACGACGCTCTACGGCCGTTCTGGATGGTCAAAGATGAGCTGTCTGTGGTCGACGAATGCCTGTTTAAAGGAACGAGGTTGGTACCTTCCGCGGCTGTGAGGGAAAATCTGGTGGAAATGGCTCATGATGGCCACCTAGGCATCACCAAGACCAAACAAAGATTGAGAGAAGACTACTGGTGGGCAAGCATGGACCTCGCCATTGAAAGAAAAGTAAGAGACTGCATCCCGTGCAGCATCAGCGACAAAGTACTTAACCACTTAAGCGCTGATGACGAGCTCAGCTCTTCATCAGTTGCGCTGCTCGCACGCTGTTGACGAGCTGAGCTCGTCATGTAACGCGGATTTTAAAAAAAAGGCATGCAGCGCGAAAAAAGCCGCGGCACGCATGCGGTTAAACAACTCACACCTCCAATCAGGACCTTGGGAAGACATTGTGGGCCCGCTGACTGGAGAAGTGCGCACATCGTACATTCTGGTGCTCATGGATCTGTACTCCAGATGGCCGGAAGTGAAGTGTGTAAGCGAAATCACAACGAAGACCGTCATGGAGTTCCTTCGAGAGTTATTCTGTATGTAAGGTCTACCTTGAAGTCTACTCACGGACAATGGAGTGCAACTGTGTTCGAAAGAGATGGAAGATTTCCTTGAAGAGAGGGGAATCACACACAAACGTTGTGCTTGTACCACCCTGAGACCAATGGCATGGTCGAGCGCTTCAATAAGACTCTCAAACAGAGCATTCAGTTGGCCAAAACCAGCAGCATGAACTGGAAGGAAGAAGTATGGAGACGGGTAGAAGCATACAGGTTTACACCCCACCAAACTACAGGCGTCATCCCTTTTGAGTTGCTCCGAGCAAGAATACCCGACACAAAACTGTCGCCAGGCTGGATGGGGTGGAGCAAGGGTTGGTCGGACCACTCCAAAGAAGCAAAGGGACTAGAGAGACAGAGGGAAGCAGTGGTTGAGAGGTAAGAAAGGTTTGACAGACTCCACTCTACACAAGAGGCAGGGTTCAAAGTCGGAGACGATATTAAGACCAGGACACCCACTGGCAGGGCGAGTTGGTCTGAATACAGTAGGCCCACTAAGATTACTAAATTGTTTAGGAATGCTGTAAAGACCCAGGAAGGAAAAATATGGAACCTGGGAAGAGTTGTTAGGTATCACCCCCCCGGGCAGGATTCCTGTAGGGAAGGAGGGCGTGAAGGCTATTCCGAGAAGAGTGTGGGTTCCCCTCCCAGGGAACAGGGGGTGGTTCCGCACCTGGGTGGTAGGACAAGCCAGAGAGAGATCAGACTGCCCAGACATTTAGAGCAATATGTGATGATGTAACTTCCTGTTGTACACCTGTTTTATAATGTTTAATTTCTGATGTCTCATTCAGTAGGGAAGGGGGATGTGTGGTATCTCCCACCCGTTCCTCCCCCCCCTCCCTGGCAGCTCAGCATGTAATGGAGAAGTGTGGCTCAGGGGTTAGAGGCGGCAGACCCGGAATCTGAGATCGGTCCTGGACCAGGGTTCAATTCCCCGCCCCGGCGGGTCTTGGGCTAAAAATTCCACTGACTCGATAATTCTCACCCCGGTGCCTCCTCGACTCACGGGTTCACACTCTGCGACTCTGGGCAACAGCTTGCTTAAGCTCCACAACGGCCCCTCGCGGCGGGATGCCTGACTTTCACCTTGTGGATACCCTGCTATCTCACAAGGGAATATCAGGAAGGGTTCCCTAAGCAAGCGCCGGGAAACCCACTGCGGGTAGCTGTGCGCTATATAAGCTCAACTACATTTACATTTACATTTAATGGAACTGCTCGCGGTGACATCACTTAGAATGTCACCGCGACCAGGGTTCCAAGGCGAGTGCCGCGGAGGCAAAGCTGAACTGTCACCTGCTGTGGCTGGGGTCGTTTTTGATATCTATACTGACGATCATGAATAAACCTTGGTTTACCCTTCCCCTCACGGTGCCTGTCATTCGTTATTACCAAATGCTACAGAGACCTATGGAGAGAGTTACGAGGGGAAATTACAACCTGGGTCGGAAGAAGAGCTGGATGCTCGGCACTGCTTGTCTTGGAGCTTACCTTAGGTGGCGGAATCAATCCAGTGGGGGGATGATGCAATCAGCGTTAGACCGCCCACGTTCGTGTGCAGTGGGCGGGTCTGAACAGCGAGGGCTGTGTAAAGTAGTAGATACTTCCGGGCAAAACTGCATCACATGGTTGTGTGATCATAGTGAGGGGCGTGTCTAGGGTGACGCTGCAGGGAAAGGGGCGGTGTAGGGGATCAGGGGGAAAGAAATGTTCGAAAACATGATTGGGAAAATAATGCGGGGGTTCACACGTGGGTTATCGAAGAAAAGCGATACCTCTGAGCGGTCGGATCACTGAAATAATATCGAGGGACAGAATATCGACCAACAAAAATATCGTTGACAAAATATCGAGAGACAAAATATCGAGTTTCTATCTACAAACAGGTAAGTACAAAAATATTGAGTTAAAAATATTGTTTACAAAAATATAGTTGTAAAAAATATCGACTTTAATAAAAACAATGTTTAATTACATTAATATAAAAAAATTCATTACTAAAATATACTTAACAATACTAAAAATAACTTTTAATAATTAAATAATTAATGAAAGTAAAAAAATAATATTTTTTTAATCATATTTCTTAAAACATATATATATGTAAATGTAAATGTAAATGAATTTATATAGCGCAAATCACCAAGCGGTTTCTAAGCGCTTGCTTAGGGAACCCGTCCTGGTATTCCCCTGTGAGATAACCCCGGCAGGGTATCCGCAAGGTGAAAGCCAGGCATCCCGCCGCGAGGGGCCGTTGTGGAGATTAAGCAAGCTATTGCCCAGAGACGCAGAGTGTGAACTCATGAATTGAGTAGGCACCAGAGCGAGAATTGTCGAGTCCATGGACATTTTAGGACTCAAGACCCCGCCGAGCCGGGAATTGAACCCTGGTCCCGGGCTGACCTCTGCTTCCAGGTCTGCCTCCTCTAACCAGTGAGCCACACTTCTATATATATATAGTAACAAAATTTAATTAAATAATAGCCAATATTATTAATGTACAAATACAAAAGAGTAAAAATTACTATTCCCACTCCAGTGGGTGCAACAGTAGGGAAAGCGTTGGATAGCGTAGGGGTTAAAATTACTATTCCCACTCCAAAGAGTGCAACAGTGGATATATGACGTTACAACGCAACTTTTACAACGCACTACCATTACAACAACATTTTTACAACGCAAAAACTATTACAACGCATGTTTTTACAACGCATGTTTTTACAACGCAAATACCTTTACAACACATACCATTACAAAGTAAGTATTGGTAAGTATATAATAATTTTATTAATTTAAATTATTTAAAATTAATTTAATATAATTTAATTTAATTTAATTTAATTTCATTAAATTAATTTAATGTAAATTTAATTTTACTTTATTTTTACACTGTACCCCTGTACCCCAAAAACCCAAAACTGACCCTGAACCCTAAAAAAAACCCTATACCCAAAAACCCCAAACTGACCCTGAACCCTAAAAATACCCCTTTACCCAAAAACTAAAAACTGACCCTAAACCCTAAAAATACCCCTTTACCCAAAAAACAAAAACTGACCCTGAACCCTAAAAATACCCCTTTACCCAAAAACTAAAAACTGACGCTGAACCCTAAAAATACCCCTTTACCCAAAAACTAAAAACTGACCCTGAACCCTAAAAATACCCCTTTACCCAAAAACTAAAAACTGACCCTGAACGCTAAAAATACCCCTTCACCCAAAAACTAAAAACTGACCCTGAACTCTAAATACCCCTTTACCCAAAAACTAAAAACTGACCCAGAACCCTAAAAATACCCCTTTACGCAAAAACTAAAAACTGACCCTGAACCCTAAAATATTTCAATTAGTTACCTATTAATACTAATTTATAACTAATTACCAATTATTTATTTGATAATTAAAAATTAATTTACAATTATTTTATATTAAATACAATTAAATAAATGTTATTATTTCATTAATTATTATTAAATTACTTCCCACTCTATTCCCCTATAAACCCACAACCCGCTACAGGAAATAAATAATTTAATTTAACATAATTAGCAATTAATCAATTAAATAAAATTAATTACCAATTAAATTTTTATTAATTAACAAATATTTTTTAATTGACAATTAATTAAATATTACTACCAATTATTAAATTTACATATTTAATTAATTATAATTAAATTACTTCCCACCCTATTCCCCTATAAACCCACAACCCGCTACAGGAAATAAATTATTTAAATATACATAATTAGCAATTAATTAATTAAATTAAATTAATTACCAATTACATTTTAAATAATTAACAAATATTATTTAATTACCAATTAATTAAATATTACTACCAATTAATAAATTTACATATTTAATTAATTATAATTAAATTACTTCCCACCCTATTCCCCTATAAACCCACAACCCGCTACAGAATAAAATTACACAATAATTTAAAAAAATCATTAATTAAAAATAATTTTAACATAAAATGACACTTTTCACACATATTATAACATAAAAAACACTATAAATAATTAAATACTATTTAAAAAACGATATTTTTTACTATCTAGATTATATACTTGGATATTTTCACTTTCTATATTATTTACAGTCGATATTACTTCACTTACCTTAAAAACGATATTTTGGATGTCTATATTCTGTCCTGTCGATATTTTGTCCAAACGATATTTCAAACTCGATATTCTGTCCAAACGATATTTTGGAGTCGATATTATGTCTGTGCACCGAGCAGTCATAGCATGAATGAAGGGACAGAGGAAATGCATGAAGATAATATACATACAAAAAGGAATCACAAGTTGAAGAAATTAAAGGGCTATATGAATAGTGTTTGCATACACGATTGAGAAGATATAATGCGAGGGTTCACATGTGGAATATTGATGGAAAGCAATACACATGAGCAAACATAACATGAATGAAGGGACAAAGGAAATGCATAAAGGTAATATACAAAAAAATGAATCACAATTTGCACAAATGAAAGGGTTATATGAATAGCGCAGATACACCAATAAGGAGAAGAATGAGGAATGTGGCAGTTACTAGTGTGACTTCTGTGCAGTCAAGAGTCAATAGATCATTAACAAAAGGGGCAAGGTAGCAGATTTGTGTATACCTAGTGAACTCAGGTCTCGGTCACATCAGAGGTTCTGAGCAGTGCTGAGCATGGTGGATCCTGTCTGGTGTGAAGATGTAGAGGGGCATTCACAAAGGATAAAAGTATGGTGTCTGGGGGTCAGAGTAGGATAGTACTGTTCCATTCATCAATTGTGTTCAAGCCAGTGGTGACTGAGTTACAAAGGGTGATCCATTTACATTCACACTTGTTGAGGAGAGCTTTGATGTTACCGCCTCTGATAGGGAGTGTTGGTTGGTCTATCACCTGCCAGGTGATGTCTGTCTCACAATGATTTTTCTCAATGTAGTGGGAAACCAGATTATTGGATGTAATAAGAAATCATTCACATTTTGCAATCTGCTTATCAAAATCTTTGATTTTAGAATTTGTTTTCATGTGCCGTAAGAGATTACCCCTCTAATATAAGCCTTAAATGCATCACAGTGAGTTACAAAAGAAGTAGAGCCTTCTGGATTCAAAGTAAAATAATCATGAAGTGCTGACAAAAGATTTGTTTTTGTTTTTTCGTTAACCGCTTTGCCGCGGCAGACATTCTGGCAGGCTGCAGACATTCCGCCGGGCTGCGGCTGAATCCGAAGCTTGCGTAGATTGGACAGCCCACAACCGTCCGACGCACACGCAGACTGTGATGTCGGACGGCGGGGGGCCGTCCGGTGCATCAAAACGTTAAGGACAATATGTGTATTCACACGCCTTGAGCATGTTGGACTGTGCTAAGATGTAGACCCCTGAAATGAGTGCATGATCACAAATGTTTATATTAATATGAGGAGTAGAATATGAATACATTCATTGATGTGAAACTAATAAATATTCTATTCATGGATATGTATAATGAGGAGTAGAGAAAATGTAAAGTATATCTCTGTTGAGTGGTGTAAACGCCAAATATCCACCAATTTAGTAGATTTTTTAAAATGCTTAAAAGTAGAAAAAGGTTTTAGTTTGCATTGTTCTATCCAATAAAGGACCACATATGAGGCTAAAGTCACCTGAAATGAAAAGTGGAATATTGTCTAATTTGAGCATCTCAGAGCTGAAAAAGAGACAAAAAACAGGGTAATCGCTAGTTGGGCCATGTTCATTAATGACGCGAAAAACAGTATTATCAATTTTAATTTTGTCTATAATATAACAACCAACTGCATCAGAACATTTATTCATTATTTGGAGATGCAATCTTTTTGCAAATAGAATAGCAACACAATTAGTTTGTTAACTACAGGAGAAGAAATACCCTTACTGTTAGACTTGGCATCTAATGGCGTGTTTCCCCTGAGTTTTTTGCTTTCTGACCTCCCGGTTTTGACTCTGTTCTTGCTGGTGTAATGATTCTGTGCACTTTCCTCACTGCTGATCAGTGGTAAAGTGCAAGTGCTCCTGTTGTAAAATATGTTAAGGATTGGTATTTCCATGATTGGCTTATTTGATTTATGGGTCTGTCCCTAGTAAAGTGCACTGCGAGTGCCAGGGCCTATAAATCAAATGCTGTTGGTGGTTTGCAGCACTGGATTGTGCCACCTACGCAAACAGCCCATAAAGTGTAACTCTGGCCTGCCATTGCCGAGCCTGTGTGCAGCCTGGGGCTGCCATGTCGACTTGGAAAGTGCACGTACTTGCCAATCACTAAACCTTTCCTTTTCTACATGTGAGTCGCCCCTAAGGTAGGCCCAAGGTACCCCCATGGGTAGAGTGTATTGTATGTGAAAGGTAGGACATGCCCTGGTGTGTGTGGCATGTCCTGATAGTGAATTACAGCCTACTTCCGTTTTCACTATTGCAAGGCTAACTGTTCCCCATAGGCCAGAGTGGGCAGTTTGATTATAACATCCTATAATCCTAACTGACTCAGTGAACATGGTAGAAATCCGAGTTTAGCATGCGTGAACTCAGAATTATAAAATACATCTTTTAGTGAAGTTGGTTTGCACCGCAGCACCTGACACCTGCTGACTCCAGTGCTCAGTGCTCCTGGCTTCACCAGAGAGGAGTTGGATCTGCAACGTGTGTGACTTCGACAGCCCCCACGACTCCTGCACCGACCTCAATGTATGTCTTCTGGAGAAAACAAATGTCTGTTTTATATCTTGCTTAGTAATCTAAACTTTAATATACTTAACAGGATGTCTTAAACTTTTAACATTTAAAGGCACAATTTTAATATTACTAACATTATCCATATTCAAAAAGAAAAGAGAGAAGGAAAGAAACAGAATGAAAATAAAAGCGTAAAAGAATAAAAAGTAACTCTCAAAATAAAGTACAGGAGTAAAAGGAAAGAAAAGGACAAACATAAATAAGACCATATAGAAACATAAATAATACTGCTGAATTGCACATAAGCAAGAATGATCTGTTTAGACAATGCTCTGATAGCAAAGCTTAAAAACAAAAGCAAGTTATAAGGAAACGGAAACAATCATGGAAACAAATATCAGGTACATTTATTTCCATGGAAGGTGTAGAATGTTGATGTAAGAAAGCAAGATTGTCTTCCAGGCGTTGAAACTACTTGGAGATTCTATCTTTTCAAATTCTTATAGTAGACTGGTCAACAAGTCCATATTTAAAACCAGAAATTCTAAGCCATGGTCTAAGCACAGTGCATTCTTTACATATTTTCACAGCTCCTTAGAAAACCCTTGATGGATGTATATGTTATGGCCATTCGCCATTAAAGATGGGATCTCTCTTGCTGCTTTCCAGATCATCAACGAATGATGGTAGTGCAAAACTTTAAAAGTTATTTGTCACGGTTTGTCATAACTAATTTGATGTGCCTAGTCAATTTTGAATTTCTCTGGAAACTTTAAATGAAAAAGACCAGGCAATAATCTTTCTAAATGCTCTCTGCTGTCATCGCCTTCTACCTTTTCCGGCAAGTTAGGGATGCACTGGTTATACTGTTGATTACTATTTTTTAAATCCAATAGTACATTACTCATTGGTAAACATTTTGCTGCAATAGGCATCAGACTATTGTTTTTTGATTTAAATATTTAGATTTTTAACTGTATTAGCAGAAATCTTCATAGAAAGTTTAGCCATGCCTTTGTGGATGTTTTTCATTTCTGACTTAATATTATCTGTTTTTAAATGAACAGACTGTAATTCTTCCATTAAGGTAGATAACAAGGGCTCATTAGAATCTACCGTTTTCTATTTTGCTGACAGATGAGATGTTGTTTGTTTATGCTTAATATTTCCTTCATGTCCATTATTCCCTTCATTTGAGCTAATTAACTATAATGAATTAAAACCCAGTTTAAATGAGAAATATAAGCAAACGTAACTGAAAGTAACCTCAAAAGAAAACTGGGCAGCAGCCAAAACCAGCTGTGAGGGTGTTTTAGGCCTCAGCCTTGCTCTTTCCTGAAGCTAACTTCGCCTACCTGCAAGGAACTTGAGCAGAGCTGTGCTGAAAAGACCAGTGGAAAACAGAATCATCCTAAAAACTTCATAAAGTGCTAAAAAAATGGCACTTTCACTAAGTGCTGACCTCCCTGAGCTGCCACAAACATAAATATGCAGGCATTACCAGTGTTTAATTGTATAAACAATAGTCGTAATTGCAGGCAGGCTTCATGGAGGATAAATGGGGGTGACCATCTTGTTTCGCGCTCTCATGCGTCTTGTAATACAGGGCACTAAAAATGATGTCTTTAGTGAATGTATATAGGGAGAGCAGTATTGAATTATTAAGTAAGTAATCTCTGTGGTGCAGCAATTCAAATATTGAGCTTTTCATGGACACAAAATGAATGTTGAAGGCTTCCTAGAAGGTTCAACTGGTGATCTGTGCTTTTATGTCTTTTGTGGAGAGCACAATAGGAAGGTATTAAGGAGGAAGTCTTGGAGGAAGTAGATGTGTTAACTGAGGGGCATAATTATGTGCCCTTAGTGCCGCCAGAGTGTCACTTTTGTAACGCTATATTGGAGCTAACTACAAAATCATATATATGAGATCAAGCAAAGCCACTTTGCAGTCTGCGGCAAACATCAATCAATCAATCAATCAATCAATCAATCAGGGTATTTCTAAAGCACACTACTTACCCGTGAGGGTCTCAAGGTCCTGAGGGGAGGGGGGTGCTGCTACTGTTGGAAGAGCCAGGTCTTGAGGAGTCTTCTGAAGGCGAGTAGGTCTTGGGTCTGCCGTAGGTGGGTGGGGAGGGTGTTCCAGGTCGATAGGGAGCCAGAGTAGGTCTCTCAGGTGGGGGGTTGATGTGGCTACGGCGGGGAACGTTGACGATCAGTTGGGGGCAGGCGTTTTGGATGTGTTATAGTCGTCATAATTGTTTGGCTGGGATTCCTGCATAGAGTGCATTGCCATAGTCCAATCTGCTGCTGACAAGGGCCTGTGTCACCGTTCTTCTTGTCTCGGTTGGGATCCACTTGTAGATCCTGCGGAGCATGCAGAGGGTGTTGTAGCAGGAGGAGGAGATGGCGTTGACCTGCTTGGAAATGGAGAGGGAGGAATCAAGGATGAATCCTAGGTTGCGAGCATGGTAGGTGGGTGTTGGTACTGTACCCCGTGTGGTCGGCCACCAGGAGTCGTCCCATGCTGAGGGGGTGGGTCCGAGGATGAGGACCTCTGTCTTGTCCGAGTTCAGCTTCAGATAACTGCTCCTCATACAATCAGCGAAGGCCTTCATTCCCTTGTGGAGGTTGTTTTTGGCAGTGTGTGGGTCATTGATGAGGGAGAGGATGAGCTGGGTGTCGTCGGCGTAGGATATGATGTTAAGGTTGTGATGGCGGGCCACTTGTGCGAGGGGGGCCATGTAGATGTTGAACAGCATCGGGCTGAGCCCTGGAGGACACCGCAGATGATGTTGGCGGCTTCGGATCGGAAGGGTGGGAGGCGGACACTCTGGGTTCTGCCGGAGAGGAAGGATGTGGTCCAGTCAAGGGCCTTTCCTTCTAGGTGGCGTGTCTTTAGAGTGCGATGGCAGACCGTGTTAAAGGCGGCCGACAGGTCCAGGAGGATGAGGGATGAAGTTTTGCCATTGTTAGTTGGCGCCTGATGTTGTCTGTGGTGGCAATGAGAGCTGTCTCGGTGCTGTGGTTGCGTCTGAATCCGGACTGGGACGGGTCCAGGATGTTGTTGTCTTCCAGGTGGCAGGTCAGTTGCATGTTGATGATTTTCTCGATGACCTTTGCCGGGAACGGGAGCAGGGAGATGGGCCGGAAGTTCTTGAGGTCCTTGGTGTCCGCCTTGGGCTTCTTGAGGAGGGCGTTGATTTCGGCGTGCTTCCAGCTTTCTGGGAAAGTAGCTGTTTTGAAGGAGATGTTGATGACCTTCCGTAGTTGTGGTGCGATGGCTGAGTCTGCTTTGTTGAATATGTGGTGTGGGCATGGGTCTTGCAGAGATCCTGAGTGGATTGATTTCATGACCATGCGTGTCTCAGGCGGATGGCGCTGTTGACATGGGAGGTGGAGTCTGGCGTGGTCTGGGCGGTCGTGGTGTTGAAGCTGTGGCGGATGTCAGCGATCTTGCGGTGGAAGAAGATTGCTAGAGAGTTGCATAGTACTTGTGAGGGCGGGATGTCATTGGCGTTGGCACTGGGGTTGGAGAGTTCCTTCACAATGCTGAAGAGCTCTTTGCTGTTGTGTGCGTTGTTTTCCAGGCGGTCTTTGAAGGAGGATCTCTTGGCTAGTCTGATGAGGTTGTGATGTCTGCAGGTGGCGTCCTTGTGGGCTGCATGGTTGTCCGGATTGCGATCATGCAGCCCTTTCTTCTCCAGTTTCCGGCATGCGCAGTTTGATGTTTGGAGCTCGTCGGTGAAAAAGGTGGCTCTCTTGCTGGCGTGGCTTTTGTATGGTTTCTTGAGCGGGGCGAGGGTGTTGGCGCAGTCGCCGATCCACTGTCTGAGGTTTGGGGTGTGGCGTCTGGGTTGGTGGGGTCGGTGGGTGGGTTCTGGGTGAGGGTGATGATCAGCTGGTCTTCGGTGATTTTGCTCCAGCCGCAGCTAGGCGGCTGTTGGGTGCGGTGGTGTGTAGTTGGTTTCTTGAAGGAGAAGTGGATGCAGTGGTGGTCGGTCCAGTGGAGTTAGGTGGTGTGGTCGAAGGTGACGTGGGTGCCTGTGGAGAAGACGGGGTCCAGCATGTGGCCGGCAGTGTGGGTGGGTGCGGTGACAAGTTGTCTAAGGCCGAGGTTGGCAAGGTTGGTGATGAGGGTGGTGGAGTTGGCATTGTTGTTGTTTTCGAGGTGGAAGTTCAGGTCCCCGAGGAGGATGTAGTCTGTGGAGGTGAGTGCATGGGTGCTGGTGAGGTCGGTGATGGAGTCGCTGAACTGAGCCCGGGGGGTCTGTAGATGAGCGTTCCTCTGAGGGTGGTGTTGGGGTCAGTGTGGATCCGGAAGTGCAGGTGTTTGGCGGATTTGAGGGTGTCGTCTTCGTGGGTGGCGACCTTGATGGTGGACTTGTAGACGATGGCTATTCCTTGTCCGGTTCCATTGGCGTGATCCCTGTGGGTGATATTGTAGCCGTCCGGGATGGCTATGGCGATGTCGGGCGCCGAGGAGTTGTTCCACCTGGTCTCGGTCAGGAAGGCCACGTCTGGGGCGGAGGTGTCGAGCAGGTCCCAGAGCTCGACGGCATATTTGCGTGCAGAGCGGGTGTTGAGGAGTATGTTGGGACCAGTCCTCGGAGGTTTGGAGGTTCTGTCGCCGGTGAAGCTGCAGGTGCGGCAGGAGAATTGTCCGTGGGTCAGTTTCGGGGTGGCCTGGAAGCAGGTGTGGTTTCGGCCAGTGGTGAGTACGATGAGGGTGAGGGCATCGTATCGGAGTCTGGTTGCGTGGCATTTGTGGGGTCCAAAGGTTCTGGCGCTGATCACGGTCCAGGCACAGAGGGGCGCAGACGGGCTTGCCTCTGGTGCGCCAGTGGCGTGGCCGCGCAGAAGCCGCCATTTAGGGCAAGGAATGAGGTTCCGTGACAATTTTAAGTGATGTTTTCGACTCGCACGAATATGGTCGAGTCTGGTATCTAAGAACCGCAAATGACGAGTTTAGTAAGTGTGCACAGTTTCGCTGTGCTAACCTAAACCGTTTGTTTGATATGTGGGTTTTTCATCCGTACCCACGGGTTCCATCTTAGATACGGCATCCATTTTGTCTCTTGCCCTCAAGTAGCCAGCGAACGGACACTGTCCGCTTCGTCACCCTGGGACTCTCAGGATATTTGTGGAAGACACATGTACTTTGTAAATATCTTTTACGATGAGGGGGATGATACTGTAAGGCAGATGGCCCCGCTCGAGGCTCATCTTGCCGTCCGGTTTATTGTCTCAGCCGTGCATCTCATTAGGCACGTCCCTTTGATGCCTGTATCTCGTGTTTCCCGATACCTCCCCTTTCACACTCTTTTCAATCCCCCACTGTCTCCATCTTCCTCTGCACCTGTCCTTGTCCCTATTTTCATCTGTTTTACTGCCGATTAGAATTCACTAATGTTGGGAAGATGGGTTTTTACAGTTGGGAACCGCCAAATGTTTCCGCACTTATGTTCCGGACCTTATGTGTACCAAAGTGACCAAAGCGACCCCTCTGGGGGATAATTATGGGAACCAGGTTGTAAACTTTTGTGTACCATGTTGTCCTATGAGTAAATTCTGTATAAAAGGAGCGATCCACAGAACCAATTTGAAGCAGTCTCCCCAAGTTGCACGTGTTGTACTTGTTGTGACTTCTGTGTTCCCTGCAGTAAATAAACCTTGAATCTTTGACGCCGAAGGAAGTGTCCCGTGTCTCTGTAGTTTGTGCGCCGAAACAGGTATCCCATGAAGGTTATAGGTGTTGTTCCCTGGCACCGCTGGTACTGTTAAAAAGTCCAGTCCTTCAGTAGGGAGGGAGGAGCAGCTGGGAGGCGGGAGCGGGGTGGCGAGTGGGAAAGCGAGGGGGTGGGGCTGCAGGGGAGCAGTGGCAGGAACGGCTGGGATACATCGAAAGAAGGGGGGAGAGAGTGGAACGACGATGAGGGCAAAAAACAGAGCATGAAGGGGCAGAGCGATAGAGAGACAAAAATAATTTAAAGTACAGCAATGGCAGAAAGAGCAGTTAAAGTGCAAACCAGGCGGCAGGGGCACAGAGGACAGCAGCTGCGAACTCGCGGCAGAATCGGCAGCACGGGGGAGGGCCCAGACACACTGGTGGTGCTGTGCGGATTGGGAGCGACCTAGCCTGCAGGCAGGGTCAAGGGTCACCCTTCATGGCATAAACAATCCTGCCTACTACAGGGTACTAAGGTGCCTACATTGAACCAAGGCTGCAAAATGGTACCAGCACTTGGGGAAAGGACATGAATGCACCTTATTAGATAATATGGTGTATTCCTGCCCTTTCACTAACTATAATTTACGCCCTCACAATACACTGCTTATGAACCCACATATTACATCACCCAAGACATGGTCAGTGACAGTTACTCATGATATCACTCATGACATCATCACTGATGACCTCACTGATGACATATTAAATGACATCACTGATGACATCATCCACAGAACCATCAAGTTACACCCCCATACATCATCTCATGAACCTACTCTCACACAACCATGGACATTTGCAGACCCATAAAAATAGTGGAACACCTACCCACTGATCCATAGAGACACTAACACATCAACTGAGCCATACAGCCTCTAACACAACCACTAACTCACATATACAGTAGGCCTGTGAGGAGTGTGTGGAATTCCATGAAGTTACCAGAAAACTCTGCTGGATTCCACAGAGTTCTGTGAGCAGGTAGAGTGCAGTATAATACATGTATATTTGGCATGTCTGTATGCTGCTGCTTTTGAGGATATACATTTTTAACGAGGTGGCACAGTTTTCAGTAAACATAGCAATGAGGTATTTTTTTATTAACAACATCCTATTTATTTGCGATGGCCCCCATGAATGTCTGGAATGACTTAACTTGGGGGACACCAATTTAAATTTACTGCACATTGCAGCAATAGAAATGTGTTTTATTTTTTTAGATATTTCTATCAAAAACACTCAAGGCCGATTGGAGGTTGAACTTTTTACCAAACCCACTGACAAAAATACTCTTTTGCACTATACGAGTTACTACCCCACGGCACAGAAAGATAAGATCCCCTTGGACAATTCTTTCATCTTCGAAGGAAATATTCCTCTTTGGATGATTTTTATAAACACTCTGATTCTCTTAAATCAAAGCTTCTAGATCAGGCTTGCCCCAAAAAACTTGAATCAACATGCATTTAAAAGAGCTCATTTTTTTAAGCGACAAAGTATGTTTGAAAACACGGATAACAGAAAGGACAAAAAGAACATTAGTGAGAGAAAAGTGTTTGTTTTCAATTTTCAGGTATCAGTAATAAAATTAAAAATATTGTTAATTCCAAATTTGAAAATCCTAAATGACAATGAGGAGGACAAACTGGAAAAAAAGTGTTTTGCCTTTAAACAGCACAATAATTTATGTAACACATAGGTGCACACTTACAGGGAATAAAAACCTCCACAACAAGGCACCCTCCAAATGGCTAAAGCACGTGGTAATTACAAAAGCGGTAGTTGTACTATATGTGAACACTGTATAGTAGGTAAAATGATTGAATATAATCGTTATAAAATGACAACTGGAAGTTTGTACAATTGCAGGAGCAGTAATGTTGTTTATTGATTACTGTGCCAATGTGGATTGGGGTATGTGGGTGAGACTATTAGAGAATTAAGGTTGAGACTACTAGAAAACTGATCAGCACTGAAAACAAACACGCCCAATGCCCCTTTGTGGAAAATTATGTGAGCTTAAAACACAAACACACAGAGTTTTGTTGGTTCATTCTTGAACAGATAACAGGGAACAAAAGAGGTGGCAAACCTGAACTGAAGTGTAAGAACAGAGAACAGTGCTATATTTCTAAACTTGACACTGTTCAGAAAGGGTTAAACTCCAGAGAGGACTGGATGAAACTGATTAAATAGAATAGAGTCAGTTCAAATTAAAGTGCTCTTTTATACATAATTCAAGCAAGCCGGGCCGAAGAGGCTGAAATGCCAGAAACCGGTCCCCGGTAGCTTGTTTCCTTTCCAGTGTAAGAATTGGCTTTGTAGTTTGGTTTGCCCTGTTCCCATCATGCACTGGGACAGGAACAGACTAATTTGCATACAGCCAGGTTCTGAAACTGGGATGATGCAGTGAGCTAAAAAACGGTGTTGGATCTAGCCCTGATCTCTTGACTGGGTGAGAGTTTTCTGCTTAATTCAGAGACTCTGTCCATCACCACCCCTTGTTGTTAATTATTTTGTCCACCCTAAGCGTGGAAGGGTATGCTCAGACATGAGTCCCTTGCTCACTGCACCATCAGGATTCAAGCAAGCCGGGCCGAAGAGGCTGAAATGCCAGAAACCGGTCCCCGGTAGCTTGTTTCCTTTCCAGTGTAAGAATTGGCTTTGTAGTTTGGTTTGCCCTGTTCCCATCATGCACTGGGACAGGAACAGACTAATTTGCATACAGCCAGGTTCTGAAACTGGGATGATGCAGTGAGCTAAAAAACGGTGTTGGATCTAGCCCTGATCTCTTGACTGGGTGAGAGTTTTCTGCTTAATTCAGAGACTCTGTCCATCACCACCCCTTGTTGTTAATTATTTTGTCCACCCTAAGCGTGGAAGGGTATGCTCAGACATGAGTCCCTTGCTCACTGCACCATCAGGATTCAAGCAAGCCGGGCCGAAGAGGCTGAAATGCCAGAAACCGGTCCCCGGCAGCTTGTTTCCTTTCCAGTGTAAGAATTGGCTTGGTAGTTTGGTTTGCCCTGTTCCCATCATGCACTGGGACAGGAACAGACTAATTTGCATACAGCCAGGTTCTGAAACTGGGATGATGCAGTGAGCTAAAAAACGGTGTTGGATCTAGCCCTGATCTCTTGACTGGGTGAGAGTTTTCTGCTTAATTCAGAGACTCTGTCCATCACCACCCCTTGTTGTTAATTATTTTGTCCACCCTAAACGTGGAAGGGTATGCTCAGACATGAGTCCCTTGCTCACTGCACCATCAGGATTCAAGCAAGCCGGGCCGAAGAGGCTGAAATGCCAGAAACCGGTCCCCGGTAGCTTGTTTCCTTTCCAGTGTAAGAATTGGCTTTGTAGTTTGGTTTGCCCTGTTCCCATCATGCACTGGGACAGGAACAGACTAATTTGCATACAGCCAGGTTCTGAAACTGGGATGATGCAGTGAGCTAAAAAACGGTGTTGGATCTAGCCCTGATCTCTTGACTGGGTGAGAGTTTTCTGCTTAATTCAGAGACTCTGTCCATCACCACCCCTTGTTGTTAATTATTTTGTCCACCCTAAGCATGGAAGGGTATGCTCAGACATGAGTCCCTTGCTCACTGCACCATCAGGATTCAAGCAAGCCGGGCCGAAGAGGCTGAAATGCCAGAAACCGGTCCCCGGTAGCTTGTTTCCTTTCCAGTGTAAGAATTGGCTTTGTAGTTTGGTTTGCCCTGTTCCCATCATGCACTGGGACAGGAACAGACTAATTTGCATACAGCCAGGTTCTGAAACTGGGATGATGCAGTGAGCTAAAAAACGGTGTTGGATCTAGCCCTGATCTCTTGACTGGGTGAGAGTTTTCTGCTTAATTCAGAGACTCTGTCCATCACCACCCCTTGTTGTTAATTATTTTGTCCATCCTAAGCGTGGAAGGGTATGCTCAGACATGAGTCCCTTGCTCACTGCACCATCAGGATTCAAGCAAGCCGGGCCGAAGAGGCTGAAATGCCAGAAACCGGTCCCCGGTAGCTTGTTTCCTTTCCAGTGTAAGAATTGGCTTTGTAGTTTGGTTTGCCCTGTTCCCATCATGCACTGGGATAGGAACAGACTAATTTGCATACAGCCAGGTTCTGAAACTGGGATGATGCAGTGAGCTAAAAAATGGTGTTGGATCTAGCCCTGATCTCTTGACTGGGTGAGAGTTTTCAGCTTAATTCAGAGACTCTGTCCATCACCACCCCTTGTTGTTAATTATTTTGTCCACCCTAAGCGTGGAAGGGTATGCTCAGACATGAGTCCCTTGCTCACTGCACCATCAGGATTCAAGCAAGCCGGGCCGAAGAGGCTGAAATGCCAGAAACCGGTCCCCGGTAGCTTGTTTCCTTTCCAGTGTAAGAATTGGCTTTGTAGTTTGGTTTGCCCTGTTCCCATCATGCACTGGGACAGGAACAGACTAATTTGCATACAGCCAGGTTCTGAAACTGGGATGATGCAGTGAGCTAAAAAACGGTGTTGGATCTAGCCCTGATCTCTTGACTGGGTGAGAGTTTTCTGCTTAATTCAGAGACTCTGTCCATCACCACCCCTTGTTGTTAATTATTTTGTCCACCCTAAGCGTGGAAGGGTATGCTCAGACATGAGTCCCTTGCTCACTGCACCATCAGGATTCAAGCAAGCCGGGCCGAAGAGGCTGAAATGCCAGAAACCGGTCCCCGGTAGCTTGTTTCCTTTCCAGTGTAAGAATTGGCTTTGTAGTTTGGTTTGCCCTGTTCCCATCATGCACTGGGACAGGAACAGACTAATTTGCATACAGCCAGGTTCTGAAACTGGGATGATGCAGTGAGCTAAAAAACGGTGTTGGATCTAGCCCTGATCTCTTGACTGGGTGAGAGTTTTCTGCTTAATTCAGAGACTCTGTCCATCACCACCCCTTGTTGTTAATTATTTTGTCCACCCTAAGCGTGGAAGGGTATGCTCAGACATGAGTCCCTTGCTCACTGCACCATCAGGATTCAAGCAAGCCGGGCCGAAGAGGCTGAAATGCCAGAAACCGGTCCCCGGTAGCTTGTTTCCTTTCCAGTGTAAGAATTGGCTTTGTAGTTTGGTTTGCCCTGTTCCCATCATGCACTGGGACAGGAACAGACTAATTTGCATACAGACAGGTTCTGAAACTGGGATGATGCAGTGAGCTAAAAAACGGTGTTGGATCTAGCCCTGATCTCTTGACTGGGTGAGAGTTTTCTGCTTAATTCAGAGACTCTGTCCATCACCACCCCTTGTTGTTAATTATTTTGTCCACCCTAAGCGTGGAAGGGTATGCTCAGACATGAGTCCCTTGCTCACTGCACCATCAGGATTCAAGCAAGCCGGGCCGAAGAGGCTGAAATGCCAGAAACCGGTCCCCGGTAGCTTGTTTCCTTTCCAGTGTAAGAATTGGCTTTGTAGTTTGGTTTGCCCTGTTCCCATCATGCACTGGGACAGGAACAGACTAATGTGCATACAGCCAGGTTCTGAAACTGGGATGATGCAGTGAGCTAAAAAACGGTGTTGGATCTAGCCCTGATCTCTTGACTGGGTGAGAGTTTTCTGCTTAATTCAGAGACTCTGTCCATCACCACCCCTTGTTGTTAATTCTTTTATACATAATGACATTGATAATTTTTTTGTTAAACAGACTTCATTTGTTTCCATTTAGATTCAGCATAACTGGCAAGTATAAGCAAACGATGCATCACTGATTCATGTTACAATGTACATATACATGTTGCGTCTTTGATGACATCAGGATATCTGATGTCATTTGTCATGCATGTACCCATTTTTACTCCTTTATTAAGCATTTTGCAAATGATTAAAGAGATCTGTTAACCAATGGACACTGCCTGTCCTCCCACCCCCCCTCCCCAACTCGTTCTGGCTACCTTATCTATATGCTGAAGTGCTTTGCGTCCTATTCAATTCAATCTAACAAGATGTTTTGACATTATTGATTGTAACTCTTAGCTTTCCAATGCCATAAACTGCAGGTCCATGTGTGGCACCTATGCAACAGACTTCTGTGGGGTGTCAGTTATGAGATCTTATAATGAAATTGATGATAAAACACTTTCATGAATGAACTAACAATGGTGTGCTTCTCCTTTCTTCTTCCTCATTTGTATACATATGTCTTATAGATATATATGAATATATATATATATATTACCTACTGGCGGTCGCCAGTAGGTATATATAGTTAGGATTTTTTCCCTATGGGATTTTTGAAAATTCTATGTCTAATAACTTTGGCGTTTGTGGACAGAATTGGCTGAAATTTTCTGGAAAATGGAACATTTTGTTTCTGAGCAGCCCTTGGAAATTTGGGGGGGTTTCGTCAAGGGGGGGCTGAGAAAAAAGGGGGGTCCCAAAACGTGTTTTTAACATTGAGTTTTCCATAGGGCGGTTGGCCTCACTTTTAGCCCGAACGGCTGAATGGATTTCCATGAAACTTGGCAAAATTGTAGGTACTGGTAGCCCGATGTGCCTTTTCTAGGTCTCAATATATGTGCTCCAGTGGATTTTGAGAAATTAACGTTTAAAAAAAGATATATATCTGTAAGCGCGCTCCGGGCAGCGCTCCGGTCCGCGGACCTTAAGCGTACCGGAACTTCGCGTAGCTAAGCTGATTGGCTCTCCGGTGTCTGTCAACATTCTAAACAGTCCGGAGCGGTCGCCATCTTGTCTCTCGGTAGGATTGAGAGACAAGAGGAGGCCAAAACAAAGGCGAAAATGACCATAAGGGGGCATACTAGATCCTCCCTGACCCCCTAGGTTTAATGTGGAGGTTTTAAAAGGGCCCCGCGGGGGGAGCGCCCGGTCCGCGAACCGGGAAGCGTTCTGGGCAGCGTACTGCAATGAAAAATGAATGATAGACTTTTCAAATGCTGTATGTTAATTGATTGTTGTTTTTGTTGATTATTTTTTATTTTCTTTATTTTTTAAGCATTTTTTTTAATGTGATTGGGTTTCATAATTTATTAAACTTTCTAACATTTCATTGTCAGAAATTTCATAATTATCATGGAATATACATTGTAGTCTCTGAGGGTGTAAAATGTCCTCATTTGCAAGGAGGTTATCTACTGCTTGTACACATTGCAGTAGTTCATTGTCCCAAGTTTCATCGAAAAATTCAATGTCAATTTGATCAATTGTATCAATCAATTCTTGGCTGCTCTCTTGCAGGTCCATTTCAAAAGAAACTTGGTTTTCGCCTTCCATTTTGCCTGAAATTTGAATTAAAAAAATATATATTAGTAGAGATAGGGCAATGTTGGGAATAATTTTAGATAGGCATTTTTTATCAGTGAATTTATCTTTGGGCAGTGTATAGTATCAGAGTGGAAGTAGGAATATAAAAATGTGTATGTGATTTAACGTAAGTAAATTCATAATTATACAAGAGAAGCCTAACTCCATCCATAACTATAACAGAGAAGTCTCTCTAAATCTATAACTACTACAGAGGGATAGTATATATCTATCAGAAAAAGTTTACCATATTAACTTATAGTGCACAATATACTTCAGTTTTAAAAATAAAAACTTACCTTTAGAAAGAAGTTGAAGGAATTAGTGAAAATACTATTGAAATGTACAGCAAGAAGTAGTAGTCAAAATGGCTGTGTTTTCTTCTCTTCCTTTATATATATTCAGGTATATAACCAATGAAATGTCAGGTAAAAAAAATAGAAAATGAAAGTAACATTTTCATTGGTTGTCAATTCCAACACTTCAGATGTGTTTTGTGAAGTAATTTACCTCAGGGTATTTAGAGAGGTCTACAGGCTAAATGACTAAATGGAATTCCAATCAAATTTGTGAAAATGGTAGGGATTGGTATGTAGTATGAGCTAATCTATATTTGGTGAAATTGTCTCCAGTGGCTTTTCTGTGAACTACTTTCCCACCTTTTTTGATGGTGCGCTTCCCAGGGAGCGACCCGGTACGCGAACCGTTGAGCACCCCGGTTCGCGAACCTTAAGCGTAACGGGAGTCCACCATTTTGTGTTTCGGTCAAATTAAGATACAAGATGGAGGGCAAATAATGTTCAGAATGGGTAGAAGGGGGCACGGTAGACTTATCTTGACACCCTAGGTTTTGGGAGGGTGGCTGAGGAGGCTTATATGTGCGGAAAAAAACCATTTTTAAAAAAAAATTCGCGAGGTTAGCTCCCGGTTCGCGTACCGGGTAGCGCCCCAGGGAGCGTATTTTGTTGGAAATTAGTGAAAAATGTTAGAGTAAAATAATAATTGTGAGTGATCAGATGTAGGGTAGCTCTGAGAAGAGCTTTTGGGTTTATGGTACATTTAGGTACTTATAAGTAGGTACCAATGCACATTCTTAAATTCAGAGTGAAAACTCTGTTGCCCTCATCTGAGAAGTGAACTCCATCTCCTCTGTAGATATCTTGCATGTAGTAACGCAAGTTATTGTTGTACAGGGAGCCCATTCCATGGTCTCTCATGTAAGCTGAAACAGATTTGTTTACATGCTTCCTCGACTTCTCAATTTGTGGACAAAATTGGTTTGACCACCTCCATTTCTGTCTGTGGCATATATTTGAATATACCAAGGCAGTCTGAGGAAAAAGTGCCATTAATTGCTCAAAGGTGTCCTTTAAAAGCATTTCCAGACCTACACCAGTCAAAGTGCCCAAGTCATTACCTCCACAGTGCACAATTAACAGGTCAGGTTTGGGCAAATGCATAAAGGTTTTCACCAATGGTATCAATTGGTGACATTTTAATCCTCTGTGGCCAAACCACTTAATTTCCACATCTTGTAAATTGAGGTTAGGTAATTTCCTGTTTTCAACGTACCTTTGAGCCCAGTGAATATAACTATGTCCAACAATCCAGACAGAAAACATGGTGAGAGAAGGTTCTCCTGCAGTCAGATGAAGTGTGGCAATGAAATGGCAGTTGAAAAAATGAGAGTTTAAAATGAAAAAAACTGTGGAGTTTCTGTGTTCATGAAGCAGTAACAGTGATTGGTGGATTTTGATTGCTGAAAACAGAAAGTTAGGGTGCACGGATGTGTTCTTTGAAAGATGTATTTTGAATGGTCAATAAAAAATCATTAAATGAAAGAATGCACTGGATATGCAGGTGCACTGAGAGTTCAGAGTTCAATTGCAACAAAGTTGTGTGAACTTGCAAACACCAGAAGTCTTCCAAGAGGTGGTTGCCATGCAGAAAAGACAGTAAGGGCAGAGGGGGGAAGGGTTTTCATTTGAAAAAAAGTGAGGGAAGAGTTTTGATTGGGTGACATGAGAAATATGTGTGAAGAATTACAGCATTTCTGTGCTTTTGATAGCTGCAGACTCTGGAGTGCATACCTTTTGCTCTGCTGAAGACAAATTGGTGTGTTTCTGAGACTGTTTTCAAACTCAAAGTATTTGCTAAGGTGAGAAAATATTTCTTTAATTTAGATAGAGAATAGTGTGCTTTAAGGAGAAAATTATGAATTATGTGGCGCAAATTGCTTGCAAATATGCTCCCACCTGTGCATGGAAAATTTAGATTTTGAATGTTTGTGTTACATAGCCATGTTAAAAGTGACCCAACCATGCAGGAAAGGCAATCAAAAAACGCTTTTATGTGTCTTAAGGACATTTTAAGTAATTTTCCCATGTGCAGTGTTTTGAAATTATGATTTGAAAATCGTTTTTGAGGTAAAGGAATTGTTTTTAAATTTATGACAAGGACATAATGGTGTATGCTTCTTTATAAGGCAATTGACTGTCCCTGATGTTATTTTTCCCATTTTAATGTAAGACTTTTCTCTGTGGCGCAAATTGCTTGTAAATATGCTCCCACCTGTGCATGGTAAATTTAAATTTTAAATGTTTGTGTTACATAGCCATGTTAAAAGTGACCCAACCATGCTGGAAAGGCAATCAAAAAACGCTTTCATGTGTCTTAATGACATTTTAAGTCATTTTCCCATGTGCAGTGTTTTGAAATTATGATTTGAAAATCGTTTTTGGGGTAAAGGAATTGTTTTTAAATTCATGACAAGGACATAATGGTGTATGCTTCTTTATAAGGCAATTGACTGTCCCTGATGTTATTTTTCTCATTTTAGTGTAAGACCTTTCTCTGTGGCGCAAATTGCTTGTAAATATGCTCCCACATGTGCATGGAAAATTTAGATTTTGAATGTTTGCGTTACATATACATGTTAAAAGTGACCCAACCATGCAGGAAAGGCAATCAAAAAACGCTTTTATGTGTCTTAAGGACATTTTAAGTCATTTTCCCATGTGTAGTGTTTTGAAATTATGATTTGAAAATCGTTTTTGAGGTAAAGGAATGTTGTTAAAATTTATGTGCGCCATATGCCCCCAAATTTCTTTTTCAGGGGTGCAGCAGGGTGTTATTGAGACACCCCTGCAGCTTTTGAAAAATTCCTAATTTGTGTTGAGCACATTGTTAATCGCAAATTGCACCTTCATTTATATGAGCCTCCTAGCCCATGGAAATGAATGGGTAATTTGCAATTAGCAATTTTCTCATCGCAAATTTGGAATGGTAAAGAATCGCTATTTATTCCTTAAAATTCGCTTTTTTGGAAATGCAATATAGTTATATGATACATATGGCGGTTGATGTCTAACAAGATAAGAAGCTTAGGCATACATTTATGATGACTGGCGCAATGAAGTAGAAATCACTTACTTCATTGGTAGAGCTTTACATGTATTATCTCCTCTGTATTCTTCATCAAGCGTAACTTTAATCTGCAATCCTGAGTAGGCCTCACTTTAAACAAACCTCTGGATAGGCCACATCTTATTGTTATCTTGATTTAATCATTTAAAATGCTAGGGACAGATTTATGATAGGTGTATGCCTCTTTTGCGCCACTTAGAAAACATTGTCCATGGGGAAATGACTTAAAATGTCCTTAAGACACATGAATGTGTTTTTTTAAAACGTTTGCAATTGTTTTGGGTCACTTTTAACATGGCTATGTGACTCAAACAGTCAAAATCTAAATTCGCCATGCACAGGTGGGAGCATATTTACAAGGAATGTGCTCCATGGGGAAAGGTCTTATAATGTAATATGGGAAAAATGACATCAGAGACACTGAAATGCCTTATAGAGAAGCATACACCATTATGTCCTTGTCATAAATTTGCAAACCATTACTTTTCCCCAAAAACGATTTTCAAATCATAATTTGAAAACACTGCACATGTGGAAATGACTTAAAATGTCCTTAATTCAAAATGTGCGATTCCTTAAATGCAATGTATCAAACAAAAAATATGTAAAAAATGATATTAAGGATTTGGAAACTACCACCAACTTCTAGTTTGTGGTAATTTGCGAATTCTTTTCAAAAAGCATTTTTTTCCAAAAAACAAAAGGTCCCATATGACGCCCATACATGCCCTTAGGGCATGTAGGTGTGCCATATGCCCCCAAATTTCTTTTTCAGGGGTGCAGCAGGGTGTTCTTGAGATACCCCTGCACGCTTGAAAAAATTCCTATTTTGTGATGAGCTAATTGCTAATCGCAAATTGCAACCTTCATTCCTATGAGCCTCCTAGCCCATGGAAATGAATGGGTAATTTGCAATTAGCAATTTGCTCATTGCAAATTAGGAATAGTAAAGAATTGCTATTTATTCCTTAAAATTTGCTATTTAGGAAATGCAAAATAGTTTGATGGTACATATGGTGGTTCATCTGTAACAAGATAAGAAGCTTAGGGATACATTTATGATGACTGGCGCAATAAAGTGGACATTACTTACTTCATTGGTAGACCTTTACATGTATTATCTCCTCTGTATTCTTCATCAAGCGTAACTTTAATCTGCAATCCTGAGTAGGCCTCAACTTAAACAAACTTTTGGATAGGCCACACCTTATTGTCATCCTGGATTAATCATTTAAAATGGTAGGGACAGATTTATGATAGGTGTATGCCTCTTTTGTGCCACTGTGCGTCACTTTTATGATGCAACGGCGGTGCTAATTTGCAATTAGCAATTTGCTCATTGCAAATTATGAATGGTAAAGAATTGCTATTTATTCCTTAAAATTTGCTATTTAGGAAATGCAAAATAGTTTGATGGTAGATATGGTGGTTGATCTGTAACAAGATAAGAAGCTTAGGGATACATTTATGATGACTGGCGCAATAAAGTGCACATTACTTACTTCATTGGTAGGCCTTTACATGTATTATCTCCTCTGTATTCTTCATCAAGCGTAACTTTAATCTGCAATCCTGAGTAGGCCTCACCTTAAACAAACCTCTGGATAGGCCACACTTTATCGTCATCCTGGATTAATCATTTAAAATGCTAGGGACAGATTTATGATAGGTGTATGCCTCTTTTGTGCCACTGTGCGTCACTTTTATGATGCAGCGGTGGTGCAAAAGATTTGCTATGAGGCGACAACATTACAAATTGATGCATTTAGGCAGATATGTAATGGTGTAAAAAAAACGTACCACATGAAACCGATGCAGCAGTGATGCAAAAGATGCACCATGTCGTAAGACAGGCCTCACTTGGGGCCATATGTATCAAGCTAATTAGCATTCGCAAAGATCAAAATTCTACGAATTTTGGCCTTTGCGAATGTTAATTAGACAAATGGTATGTATCAAACAAGTTTGATGCAAAATAAGGAGTAGCAAAATTTGCTATTCCTTATTTTGCAATTGCACTGAAGGATTTGCAAATTTTGTGACTACTTAAATGCAATGTATCAAACAAAAAATATGTAAAAAATGACATTAAGGATTTGGAAACTATTGTGGTAAATTGGTGGTAATTTGTGAATTCTTTTCAAAAAGCTTTTTTTAAAAAAAACAAAAGGTCCCATATGACGCCAACACATGCCCTTAGGGCATGTATGTGTGCCATATGCCCCCAAATTTCTTTTTCAGGGGTGCAGCAGGGTGTTCTTGAGACACCCCTGCACCCTTGGAAAAATTCCTAATTTGTGATGAGCAAATTGCTAATCGCAAATTAAACCTTCATTCCTATGAGCCTCCTAGCCCATGGAAATGAATGGGTAACTTGCAATTAGCAATTTGCTCATCGCAAATTAGGAATGGTAAAGAATCGCTATTTATTCCTTAAAATTCGCTATTTAGGAAATGCAAAATATTTTGATGATACATATGGCAGTTCATCTCTAACAAGATAAGAAGCTTAGGGATAGATTTATGATGACTGGTGCATCACCAGGGATGTGCCAGTCATCTTGCGCCGCTGTTCCGCCACCCATGGTGTGCTGCATTTACAATGCGGCGCAGCATGGGGCAAAAACGGCACAGATGCTTGACGCATCTGTGCCGTTAAGGTGGCGCATTGCTGGAGTTGTATCGCAAGTGCGATGCAGCTCCAGCAAGGCTCAGGGGTGCACCATCTCCACAATGTTGCGTCAAGACCTATGCCTGCTTCAAGCAGGCGCAGGGTTTTGACACAGGTTTCTCCTATCTGATTGTAAATGCGGCACACCATGGGTGGCAGAGCAGTGGTGCACGTTAACTGGTGCATGCCTGGGGATGTGCCATTTAACATAAATCTGTCCCTTTACATTTAAGTATGTGCAGGGGACACAGAGTCGGTGAGGCTTATCCAAGGTTAAGAACAGATGAGTCCTGTTCAGTGAAAAATTAGACATAGGCTTCACCTGCTCAGCATCGCTGGACATGGCTAAATAATAGCTGCAAAATGTTACTCTTGTTAAACAATTTTACTATTATAATCTGTGAGATTTGTCTCTTACTCTGCAACATCTCATTGTTGTTATCTTTCTTTAAAGATAAAGACAACCTCAACATGAGCGACAATCTGCAATCAGTTGATTTTGACCTCATCATTGAACTTGTAATTGAAACATCAGTGGATGTTGATCCATTGGATGATTTAAATCCTGAGGATGAAGAAGAGCGTGATGAGGATGCAGATTTGTCCGAATTATATGATATAGGATGGGAAGCTGACCTGCTTGAGCCTTTGGAACTATAAACATTTATTTTTAAAATTTATAATTAATAAAAAGTAAAAAGGTAAACCGTTTAATTTAAAAATAAAGACACCTTCAAAAGCAGGTTATGTGTAGTGTCTTCAATAAAATATTAAAATATGCTCATAAAATTAGATCAGATTCACATATAAAATAGCATAGGTAACATAAATATAAATGTCATTTCTTTTCTGGTATTTCTGTATTGTAAATTTGCCAACGACTAAAAAATCTTCTAATTAAAATGTCAAGTAGTGTGTTAAGTTTTTTATCACTGTTACTGATTTACTGTTTGGTAATAATGGTTAATACCATTATTTATTATATTTTTCCACAGATTCAACTGCAGATCATTTCAAGATTTCACCATGCCTACAATAGAAAGACAGAGAAAGGCTGCAAAACGTCAAAGACAGCAGGTGAAAAATAATACGCAGCAGTCCTCTAACAAAAAGATTTGTCAAGTCACGAAGAAAGCACCGGGTAAGAGCACAAAACACTTTATAAGAAATATGTGTAATAAAAAAAATATTACTACAGAAAATGTTTCAGTCCATAAAACGAGAAGGAAATCAAATGGAAAAGAAAGGCCAATGAAAAATGTTACTGCTAGAGCAAGAGATAACTCTGTGCATGATAGTAGAAGGAAACAACAGTTTAGGGAGATTCGTAAACGAATGTTCCGGAACAGGATAATTGGCAATTTGTTAAAAAATATTAAGAAAGGTCAACATAAACTAGTTTTTTATAAGACAAAAAAAAAAGTTGAGAAAGTTATTGATCAGGCATTTGAAATTAAACGTAAGTTATTTATTTTGATAATCAATAGAATTAGGAAGCTAAACAAGGCAATTTTTGATTTCAAAAGAAATAGTAGATGGAAGAGAATAGTTAATCGTAGTAATTTTTGTGAAGTTTTTTCTGGAGAATGGATGCATAGTTCAAGCTGTGAGGCATTTTTTAATGAGGAGAGTTATTTCCAGGATAATGATTTGGTGCATGCAGTTGACACCAGTGGTCGTGCTTATGAAGTGAAAGATGGTTGTCCAGTTGAAAAAGAAAAACTTGTGACAACAGAGGCAGAAGAGGTGTTAGGTAATGAGGTTTTAGGAAGACGTGCTAAGGGTCCTGTGTACACCTGGAAGTGTAGTAGTATTTGCAGTGTGCGACAGGATTCCATCAATTTGCTTTGTGATTTTGTACGGTCATTTAATAAGAAAAGTTTGAAGCAGAAAATGATGTTGTTGCAAGAATTAGATCCTTGCAGAGTAAGAGAAGTGACAGGTTTGCATGGACATTCACTGGCTTGTCTTTCCAGGAGAGTATGCCAGAGTGTTTTTCATCATTTCAGGATGCTAGCAGTGCATCATAACAAAGTGAGGAAATTAGTTAGAATGTTGTATTATGCTAAGAGTCCAGCAATTATGCTTAAACAATTATGCGCTGCTCTTTTGCATGGTTCTGAAATAGATGTGAAGAATATATGTGAAGAAATTGAGTTTTGTTACTTTGGAAGTAAAGAGGAGAATGTTGAAATTGAGCAAGAAGAAGAGGGTCTTGTGGAAGATAGTGTACAGGTTTCCAGTACAGATAATTTCCAGAGGGAAATTGCGACGTTTGAGGTGAAATCAAGTGAGAGGCCGAATTTCACTTGTGTGTGTTGTCGACGCACTTATTATAAGAATCAGACTAAGTTAGTGGATTTATATGCAAAAAGTGAAAGGGAAAATAATAGTGAATGGAAGGATTTTGCAACATACTTGATGGTAGAAAATTGTTTTGATTTGGGATTGGATCAACGTGTGTGTACTTATTGTTCTTGCAAATTAAATCAAAACCAGATGCCTGCTAGAGCAGTTCATAATAATCTGGAATTGGTTGAGATTCCTTCTGAATTGAAGGATTTAAATACTTATGAATCTATTTTGATTCAAAGTATCCATCCCTTTCAGGCTATTGTAAGAATGGAGCCAAAGACAGGGAAATTGCCTCCATCAGATTTACAGAGAGGATTAAAGGGAAGAGTTGTTTATTTGCCTCTAGATTTGAAGAAAAACATTAACACAATTGGAGTAGAAAAAGTGGAAGAGGAACCTCTGGTTATCTTAGTTAATGGGGTTCCGACAAAGAATAAGAAAATATGGCAAGATTTAGTAGATGTTAGGAAAGTTAAAAAGGCAACATTGTATTTGAAAAAAAAAAAAAAATACTATAAGAATGTATATGTTGCAGAAGAGGAAGTAAGTGAGGAAGAGGATAGCGATTTGTGTGCTGGTCAAATTGAGAAAGTAGAACCCTCTACTAGTGAAGAAATATATGAACATTATAGTGTTCATCCTTTGCATTCCAAGGAAGTCATGGGGAATGCTATTGAGTTGTTTCAAATGAAACAAGCCAAAGGGAGTCCCATTAGTGTTTGGGAGGAAAGTTTGGAAGCTCGGTGTTTCCCACAGCTTTTTCCAACAGGTCAGGGAGGAAGATATGATGAGCGACCTCATCAAATTCCTGCTTCTGAATACCAGACTTTGCGATTGTATGCAGGAGATGCTAGGTTTCGACAATGCATTCCTTATTTGTTTCATCTCCTGTTTGAAAGCGATCTGTCTGGACTGTCATATGCAGTGAACCACATCTTGAAAAGTGGTATACACATGCAAAACATCTCGGCAAGTGACTTTATGGATAAAGTCAATGTCCAAGATAGTATTTTGGATTCTCACCTGATTAATCTCATGGCGTGTCAGCGTGGTACTAATGAGTACTGGTACCGTCGTCATGGTGATTTAAAATGTATGCTGAGGAACTTAGGTACTCCCACATGGTTCCTCACTCTGAGCTGTGCCGAGTATGGCTGGGAAGACTTACTTGAATTTCTACGAGAGGCAAATGCTAACGTAGATAACATCGAATTCAAGACACCCGGAGAACTGTGCTCTTTGGATCCAGTCAATGTATGTAGGTACTTCAATCATAGATTTGAAGCTATGATGTCTTTCATCATGAATAAGAAGAATCCACCTCTTGGAGAGGTGTTGGATTTCTTCTGGAGAAAAGAGTACCAAGCAAGAGGTGCTCCTCATATACATATGTTGCTGTGGATCAAGGATGCACCTAAATTTGGAACGGATCCAGAAGACTCAGTGATGAGTTTCATCCAACAGTATTCTACGTGTGCTGTTCCAAACGCAAAGGAGAAGAAAAACCTAAGAGAAAAAGTTCTGCGTTTCCAAAGCCATCGATGTGGAAAGTACTGCCGTCGTAAATTCCGAAACAAAGACAAGTTCTACACCAAATGTCGTTTCGGCTTTCCACGACCGGTGATTTCTAAAGGAAGAGTAAACAGTTTGATGTCTTCGCTGCGACACAATGTCATGAAGAAATCACCTAAAAACACTTACAATTTGAAGAGGAACGAAGAGTCCAAGTACATCAACGACTACAACCCGGTGATTTTGTCCATGTGGAATGCTAACATGGATATACAGTTTGTGGCTGATAACTGTATGGCTGTGGCTCGGTATGTGACGTCTTACATCACCAAAAAAGAGAAGACAGAATTGAAGGATATGTGGGAGGACATTTCCCATGAAAAGAGCCTCAGCAAGAAGTTGTACAGTTTCAGTCTGAAGATGTTGTCGCATCGAGAAATCGGAGCGTACGAATGTTCTGACCGGTTGTCTTCAGCTAGTCTCTATGCCAAGTCCAGGAGTATCGTTTGGGCGAGTCTTGGTCTTGCAGCAACGCGTAATCGAGTTCTCAAACCTGTGCGGGAAATTGAGTATTTGGCGGAAAAGGAGCCAAACAGTACCAACATTTTGAAGACAAACATGTTGGATACATATTATCCAAATCGAAGCAGTCACCTCGAGAATGTTTGTCTGTATGAGGTTCTGCAAAATTACATATTCAAGAGGAACATCAAAGAAGATACTGAGAAAGGAGTGTATGCTGTAATAGGAAGTGAGGGATGTCTGGTCAAGCAAAGAAATTGCCACTTGGTAAACCATCGAAAATTGAGTGGTGAATCTCCTGAAAAAAAGGAGTTTTTCTATTTAGCACTTTTGCAACTTTTCAAGCCTTGGCGTGCAGAAGAGGAACTGCTTGGAGATTTCCTCTGTTACGAAGACTCTTTCAATGCCGCCAAGGAGACCATAGAATGTCCTGCTTTTCCCAAATATGTAGAAATGTTGAATGCGGAAATTGAGCAGGAAGCAACGATTGCAGCCGAGATTGCCAGAGACAGTTCTCAGGACAGTCAGAGTTCTGCTTCATTGAGTCAGGATCCACTAGGAGGACCTGTTATTGAAAATGAAGCTGCCACTGCTATGAATGAAGTGGAAAGAGCCATGGCACATGCTCAGGAGGATGCGGTTAACTTAGAAGAGTTGGAAAGACAACTCAACGTTGAGCAGAGGAAAATATATGACGAAGTTACCATGCAAATTGATCATGGATTAAGTCATGACAAGAAAGAGTGCTCATGTACGTCGTTGAAGCCTGTCCGACTGTACGTGAGTGGAGAAGCGGGAACTGGAAAAAGTTTCCTCATTAAAGCAATTTCATGCTATTTGCAGGAAAGGACAGAGTCATCGCTGTCTTGTGTTGTCACCGCTCCAACTGGACTGGCAGCACATAACATTAAAGGGATTACTTTACATCGTTTACTGATGCTGCCAGTGGAGCATGACAACAAATTACAATATCACAAGCTATCTGGAGATGCTTGTTTTGAAGTTTCAAGAATCTTGAGGAAAATGAAACTTCTTATCATTGACGAAGTAAGCATGGTTTCCAATGTCATGCTTGCCTTTGTGCATTTGAGGATGCAAGAAGTTCTCAAAACAGAGTATGATGTGTTATTTGGTGGCAAACACATCATTGTTTTCGGAGATCTTCTGCAGCTGACACCAGTGAAAGGGCAACCTGTGTTCAAAATGCTCACGCATGAAGATACCAGGAAGTGCCTAGGCAGCATTGGCAACGTCAATATATGGTTAAACTTCAATTATGCTGAACTGCATGAAAATATGCGTCAGGCGAAGGATGAAGTTTACAAGACTATTCTACAAGATGTTAGAATTGGAAAAGTGACCGAGCATGGGAAAGAAGCTTTACATGCACGATTACTGTCAAATTTATATCCAGAACAAGATGTTGTGCCTGAGAATATTTTTCAGAAAATTACTGAGAAGAAATCTGGAATATGTTTGATGCCAACTCTTGCAGAATGTGCCAAATTTAACAACAAAATGTTGCATTTAGAAAAGCAAGAGATTGTGAAACTGGAAGCTATTGATAGAGTAGAGCATATGGGATCAACAATTATTTTGTCTGAGAATCTGAAAACAAAATTGGATTCATTAGAGAAGAGTATATCTAAAACTGCAGGTTTTGAAAAGACTCTGAATGTGTGCTTGAACTGCCGTATAATTTTAAGAAGGAATTTACATGTTGAAAGAGGTCTGGTAAATGGATCAATGGGTAATGTTGTTGATTTTGTGAAATACAGAAATAGAGATGGAATTGAATTTTTAAAAATTACATTTGATGGCATTGAGGAAGTACAGCTAATTGCTCGTTGTTCTGCTAGATTTTTGCTTGTAAAAGACTTATATGTTCGCCGTAAGCAGTTTCCTGTTTGCTTGGCATATGCGGTGACAATTCATAAATCGCAAGGTTTAAGTGTAGACAGTGCATTGGTGAATATTGGCAGTTCTGTGTTCAAGGAGGGTATGGCATATGTGGCATTGTCACGAGTTAGAACTTTATCGGGATTGTACTTGATTGAGTGTGATGTCACAAACATTTGTGCGGATCTAGATTGTGTTAAGGAATACAATAGGTTAAGAAGAGAGTATGCGCCACATTTGCCTCAGTATCCTTTGTTTGAGAAACGTGTGGTAGGCCGGAAACGAAGAAATGAGAACAATACTGGGGAGGTTGTAGCAAAAAGACAAACAGTCAATGAACCTAAAATTACAAGCAGAAACAAAAAGGATTCTGTTGAAGATGTTGTTGGTTTTCAGTTTGAAAACAGTTCTGGTGTCAACTGCTATGCTAATGTAGTGGTTAATGTTTTATTTTCTCTAAAAAATGTAAAAGAAGAGATTGTGGTCAATTCTGATCAAAGATTTTGCAGTTTGTTAAATTCTGTGTTAGAGAAATGTACCACTGATAGAAGAAACATAGAAAGTGTGTCTGAAATTCGAAATCTGTTAGACAGATGTTCAGGCCAAACACAATTCTCTCAAAATATTCAGCAAGATTGTCAGGAGTTTTTAATGTATATGCTTGATGTATTACATGCTGAAGGTGTAGATGTAGATCAGCTGTTTGGGCTTTCTTATCAATGGCAGCATGACTGCGAGAACTGTATGGTATCAAGTACTACTAGTGTAGACTCAGAAAGATTTATATATTTAACTTTGCCAGACAGTAAATCAGTCTCCTTTAATAAGCTAGTAAAAGCAGCTGATCACAACATGGAGTGTAGCCAATGTAAATCTGAAATGATGTCCACATTATTTATACGAACATATGGCCAGTATGTCATTTTAATGTTCCAACGATGTAGGCCTGATGGAACAAAATTGACAACTTTAATTAAAAATTTTGTAGCTTCGCAGTTGTCAATATCAGGAAGGACTTTTGTAACTGCAGCAATTATATATCATGACGGCCCTTCATTAACATCAGGACATTACACAGCTTATTTAAAGTCTAGAAATGGCTGGTCATTCTGCAATGATTCTGTTTTAATTTTCACAAAAAAATTGCCGTATGACCTTAAAAACTCTTACCTGGTGTTTTTAAAACCAAAATTTTAGGGAAATAATCTCGGGATGTGCTCTGTGGAATTTCAAGAAGTTCTAATGGCTCCTACACAATTTGGCCTTGAGGATAAGTGTAGTTCAGAGACATAACTTCTAACCATAGGACTGGACATTATGGAGAAATACGTGCACTTTGAATGAGTTCAGAAAAACTGTATCTTTTTATAAACTAATTGAAGCAGCCAATCAAAACATGGAGTAGAGGGAATGTAAGTCTGCAATGCTGTCTACTGTTTTACATTGCTTTGTGATTAAAAGTGATGTAGAGAATTAAATAATTGTAGTAGTCATAGAGGTAGTGTAAGTCTGCTTGTATCAGTGTCATAGGAAAAGTAGAACATGACTGAGCAAGAAGGGGAAGATATTACTATTCCAGGATTGTGAAAATGATCTTCAACATTTTAATTCTGAAAGTTGCGGAAATGCCAAATGACGGGATTGGCTTACAAGAAATCCAAGAGTTATAAATGGCTCTGACAAGATTTGGCCTTGTGGAAAATTGTGGTAGAGAGCAAGAAGTCATTTATTGCATGTAACGTGTTTTTAAAAACGATGGAGATTTTCTTTCAGAAAGTGGCGGGCTGAAAGTAATAACAGCACAAAAGAGTGTAAGCTGTTCATAGGACATCCTTGGACGTCATGGAAAGTAAGTTAACTTTAAGGAGTTCTGAATTTTGATTTCTGATGTTGTATGGGTTTTTTAAACACAATCATTTTGATTGTGTTTTTTTTTCCCCGCTGTTACATGATGAATACCTTCAAGTCACTGTTTTTAGTGAATTTTGATACATTCTGAGAACAGCAAAAATAAACCATTTAACATGTATAATTAATTCTGTACTGTTTGCATTTATGATGTATATGTAGAACTGTGTAGGAGGCATGGAGAAGGTGAGGCTTCTGTAAGTGTCAAAGTTGTTGCATGCAGTGCTGCACTTCTGCGTATTCTTTCATATGCTAGACTACATCTGCACAATGAGATACCTAAGCAAAGGAAACGCAAGTGATGTGATTGAGAAATGAGCAAAATAAATTGCATGTATTTCAATTAGATCACCTGTGTTTCCTATCATTACGAATCACATTGTGCAGATCAAGTTTAGGTCTGTCCAGGGAAACATAGGAGGTTTGGACTTTGTTGAAGAGTGCAGTGGACATGACTCACTTCATTGGTAGACCTTCACATGTATTATGTCCTCTATTCTCTTCAACAACTCGAAATTTCATCTGCAACCCTGAGTAGGCCTCACCTGAAACAAAACTCTGGATAGTAGACATCTTATTGGCATCCTGAAGCAATTATTTAAAATTTTAGTGTCTTGCGACACTTTTCTGAAACAACAGCAATGCAAAATATGCACCATGTTTTAAGATAGGCCTCACTTCATCTGCATCAAGATACTGTTAGTTTAAAATGTATATCTTTAGGACTGTGTAGGGGGCCTGGAGAAGCAGAAGCTTCTGTAAGTGTCAAAGTTTTTGAAAAACTGTTTGTCCTTCAATCTTTGCCCTTGTCTTTTGTAATTTTTAAATACATGTTTTAATATTTTTCAAATGTTTGTTCTCTCTTTCACAGATTGAAAGTATAAAAACAAAAAGTGAGTAATTTAACGACAATTATAAGGTAAATATTTTGTACTCTTTTCGTTACATTTCTATCACATTGAACTTCTATTAGTTCCACTGCTTCATTTCTTTAACCCTCAGTTTCCTGCCTTTGCTACTTCCCTCATTCCTTTCTCTATTATCTACTTACTCAACTCCTTCCACTCTTTTTCTCAGTCCCTCTCTTCTCATAGTTCCTCACTCTTGTTCACTCACTCCGTCTCTATTACTCTTAGTGTCTTTGACTGATCACTCTATCACTACTTGTTCATAATGCTTTCTCTGTGTAGTTGAAGCACACTAAGCGGAATATTATGAACACAGCCAATAAAATTATTGCTCTTTTTATTGGCAGAAAACTGGTTAAAAAGTGGTTTTAGCGGCAGTTTTCTGCCGCAAAAGCGGCTTTAGCGACACATTTCTGCCAATAAAAGCTGCAAAACTTTTATTGCCTATGTTGACGATATGGCTCTATGTTACTTACATTTCTTTGCTGTTTCAATTAATCTTTTTCTGTTATTTTTTGTTTTCTGTTTTCTATTTTTTCTCTCTGTTATTCCCCATATTTTAATCTTATTTTGAACATTCACTCACATTCTCCAAGAAACTCTTCTTTGTTAATGTTATACTCTCTTTTTTTTTCTTTCACTTCGTTATCTATTTTGTTTTTCACAATTATACCCTCTTCTGTCTTTTCTTCGGTAAATAGATCTATTAAACAGTATCTCTTCTTTACTCCCTATAGCTGTCTTTCTTTTAACATCACTCTCTGTTTACTTTCCTTATACTTACACTTTTTTAAAAAAAAAAAAAATTTTTTGGTTAGCTCCCGGTCCGCGTACCGGGAAGCTAACCCGGGAGCGAACCAAAAGAAATAGAGCTTGTCAGAGTGCTAAACATTGTAGCAATTTTTTTTGAAAGGGAAGGTAGTTCTGAAAAGAACTTTTTTTTAAATATTTTTGTTGTTTTATATATTTTTTTTTTTTTTGAACATTTTTTGTTTTTTTTGTATTTTTTGAACGATTTTATATATTTTTTGGTTTTTTTGGGGGGGGGAAAACAACAAAAAACAGGCGTTGAAAAGGGCTCAACAGGAGCAAAAAAAAATTACTGGGGGCGGTTAGGGCAATCATGGTGTTCATATGAAAGGTTGAGTGCATTGATGCTCATGTTGCCACAAGCTAATAATGCACGACAGTGCATACATAAATGTATCATATGCCCAACATTTTCTTGGATATTTGGCACAGTTTCCCGTGCCTCCTCTGGTGTTAAAGAAACCGGTATTGTTGGTCTGGCCACAGGAGTTGGTCTAGGATTGTCCAGCATATCCCTTAATTCCGCCCGGCTGTAATTTAGGGGATGTTTCCTCGTCATGTGCCTATGCATGGTGTGATTACCATAACTGTATTTTTTGTCCGTCCCACTGGACAATTGTTCCTTGCATATGAGGCAGGTGACATACCTCGCGTTGACTTTTTTTTGTCCACGAGGCATCGAAAAAAACTGCCAGATGAAACTGGCTTTCTTTCTGGAAACCCGGGGCAACTCTTCCAGGAATTGTGGTTCTTCTCCCTCCTCATCCATTTCTTCATCTTCCTCCTCAGTGTTGGTAATCACCTGGGGAGGTGGTCCTCTCTTCCCATGAGGAGGTGGAGGTGGTGGTGGGGGTCCACCAGCTGAAGCAACCAATGAAGCCATTTTCACACAAGCAAAATAGGTCTTCCAACAAGCAAAATAGGTCTTCCTCTCACAATGATGAAAGTCAGAGTGAGGAAAGAAGGAGGGGTTTTCATCATTTGGAAAAAACAATACTTCTCAACCAATGAAAAGTGTTATTTTTAGGTCACCTGACCTAGCCTTCCATAATTATGAAACTAAAAGTGAAATGAACCAATGAAAAGTTTTATTAACAAGTCACATGACCTCTCACGCTCATGTTACGCGCTGCGGAACGCGCCCCGGTTAGCTTCCGGGTCGCTAAGCTTCGCGCCCCGGTCCGCGCCCCGGGACACTTCCGGGTGCGCTAACGCGATACGTCACAAGACGCATTTCGCGGCAACGCGATACGTCGCGCTTTCGCGCCGCGGATCGCTTCCGGGGAGCTGCGTTTCGCGCCTCGGTCCGCGCCCCGGGGCACTTCCGGATGCGCTAACGCAGTACGTCATAAGACGCATTACGCGGCAACGCGATACCGTCACTATGTTGATTTCTTACCGGTTCGCGGACCGGATCGCGGAATCAAATTGAGCTAACGGGAAGCTTCCCGGTTCGCGGACCGGGAGCGAAACAAAAAAAATATTTAAAAAAAATTATTAATAAACATATAAAATATATTTTTGGATTTAAAGAAGAATACATTTTACAGCTATAGATATTAGCTTTTAAAAAACCAATGAAATTCATTGAAAAAACCATAGGTTATAGACCATATATAGTTAGGAATTAGCATTTACAAAACCTTGAAAATTCACTGAAAAAACCATAGGTTATAGACCATATATAGTTAGGAATTAGCATTTAAAAAACCTTATTTTACTCACACAAAACCAATGAAATTCCATATATAGTTAGTTGTACTAACTATATATCGCGCACCCGCAATCCACTGCTGATCATGTCACATATTACATCATTCATGACATGGTCAGTGACATCACTGATGACATCACTGATGACATCTCAAATGACATCACTGATGACATCACTGATGACATTACTGATGACATCTCAAATGACATCACTGATGACATCACTGATGACATCTCATTTGACATTACTGATCACATCACTGATGACATCATTCATGTGATAATACGATGAACCTCTTCAGACTCTAATATAACCTTAGATACACTCAGTGTAAACACAGACTCGCAGATTGTCACTCATCCATGAAGTTACACACACACGGTCGCCAGTAGGTATATATAGTTAGGATTTTTTCTCTATGGGATTTTTGAAAATTCTATGTCTAATAACTTTGCCGTTTGTGGACGGAATTGGCTGAAATTTTCAGGAAAATGGCACATTTTGTTTCTGAGCAGCCTTTGAAAATTTGGGGGGGGTTCGTCAAGGGGGGGCCTCACTTTTAGCCCGAACGGCTGAATGGATTTGCACGAAACTTGGCAAAATTGTAGGGACTGGTAGCCCGATGTGCCTTTTGTAGGTCTCAATATATGTGCTCCAGTGGATTTTGAGAAATTAACGTTTAAAAAAAGATATATATCTGTAAGCGCGGACCGGGCAGCGGCCTAGGACGCGTACTTTTCGCGCAACGGAGCTTTGTGAAGCGAAGCTGATTGGTTCTCCGGCGTCTGTCAACATTCCAAACAGTCCGTAGTGGCCGCAAACAGTCCGTAGTGGCCGCCATCTTGTCTCTCGGTAGGATCGAGAGACAAGAGGAGGCCAAAGCGAAGGGGTAAATGACCATAAGGGGGAATAGTAGATCCTCGCTGACCCCCTAGGTTTGATGTGGAGGTTTTAAAAGGGCCCCGCGGGGCAAAAAAATAAAAATTATAATAATAATCTTACGGCTGAATGGATTTGCACGAAACTTGGCAAAATTGTAGGGACTGGTAGCCCGATGTGCCTTTGCTAGGTCTCAATATATGTGCTTCAGTGGATTTTGAGAAATTAACGTTCAAAAAAAGATATATATCTGTAACAGCGCACCGCTTCGCGTACTTTTCGCGTTACGGAGCTTTGCGAAGCGAAGCTGATTGGCTCTCCGGTGTCTGTAAACATTCCAAACAGTCCGTAGCGGCCGCCATCTTGTCTCTCGGTAGGATCGAGAGACAAGAGGAGGCCAAAGCGAAGGGGCAAATGACCATAAGGGGGCATAGTAGATCCTCGCTGATCCCCTAGGTTTGATGTGGAGGTTTTAAAAGGGCCCCGCGGGGCAAAAAAAATAAATAATAATAATAATCGAACGGCTGAATGGATTTGCACGAAACTTGGTAAAATATTAGGGACTGGTAGCCCGATGTGCCTTTGCTAGGTCTCAATATATGTGCTTCAGTGCATTTTGAGAAATTAACGTTCAAAAACAAGATATATATCTGTAACAGCGCTCCGCTTCGCGGAGATAAAATTATATCTGTATTACCTAGCTGTTGCTAACACCAGTTAGCGACGGCTAGTAGGAGATAGCGACCATCTTGGGCCCCACTTTGCATGTGAGTGATATTTATCACTAATGACATGCAAAGTGGGCATGCCAAGATGTTAGCGACTGGAAACAGTCGCTAACATCGCTATCTCCTATTATCAACTTTTGGAAATATTCGAGATAAGCGCGAATATCTCCAAAAAGTAACAGCTGCCCTGAGCAGTTCTTAGCCATGTTATCCTATGGGAGGTGGATAACATGGCTAAGAGGATTAGCTCGGTAATGCATGAATATCGCTGAGTTTTCAGCGATATTAATGCATTGCGGTCGGTTTTTATCGTATTTGCGATAAACTTTGATAATAGTAAGGTTTATCTGCGATAATTTCTGACGGTAAAAAAATCTTTGCAATGCATCGTTAGGGATAAATATCGCTTAACTTTGGTAATATGCCCCAACGTCTGTTAACGTTCGATTCGAAGGAAATCAGGAAGTGTTGAAAAACATTGTCTGCGTCATCTTGTCTTTTTTCAAATGCCACACTTTTGTCGTGCACGGCAGCCATTTTAGATGCCTTGACCAGACCCACTCTGTGCACGCTGTCGATCCTTAGCATGGCTCCCCACCCTCGCAAGCATCTCCCCCAGGCAGTGGTCACCCCCGCTCTCTGTCTTATGCATGGGTAATAAACCTCCCCCCATCTGCGCTGCTCTTTCCTGAGAATCACACCCTGTGCCCGCCCGACACCTCCCTTTCGCCCTATTCACTACTGCACCCTCTGACACTCCTTTTCCTCTGTGTCCGATTGTCCAGGCTGGTCCTAGGGTATCAGCTAGCCCTGCAGATGTAGTTTATGGCCACAGCTGTAAAGATTCACCCCTCTTCAAAGGAGTTATAGTAGATCAAGGCCCACACTCGATGAGATCCGTCACAGCAGAAGCGTTGCTATTATCTGAAAACCATCCTGTATTGTGATTGGGGAGGGGACCGAGCGTGAAGCGGAAGATTCCAGGGATGACTCTTTGTACATCAAAGTTTTTACAATTATGTGTCACATTAAAAATATATAGCACTCCGACAAAGTAGTAAGATTATAAAACTTTAATAATTTATAAATATATACAAGAAAACAAAAATAGTAATAACATATAAACATTTTTAGGGAAAAACAACGAAGTAGCGGTCGGCTCTGCGAATAGTCCCAACGCAGCACAACGTCCAGATTTCCGGCGTGGGGCGGGTCATCAGTAGCAAACTGTTGTGCGAATAGTTCCAAGGCAGCAGAACGCGCTGAAATCTAGATGACACGAAAGTGATGTCTAGTAAGTTGCCACCCAGCAAATAACGGCGTGGGGCGTCGCGGGGGGTGGGTCTTCAGTAGCAAACTGTTGTGCGAATAGTTCCAAGGCAGCAGAACGATGGCACCAAGGTGATGTCCAGTAAGTTGCCGCACTGGTTTTGGTATCCTACAATGCTGCTCCGAATAACGGCGTGGGGCGCCCCGGGGGAGGCGGCGTGAACGGGCCTCTCCAGGTGGAGTGTCATCTGTTGTAGTGGGGCGCCCCTTTACCGTTTCAGTTGCCATTCCGTCCGTTTTTGGTCCACTGTGTCAAAAGCCGCAATTCAGCTGAGTTGCGCCCACTCTTGCGGTGCAGCGATAGGCGGCTGTCACAGGACTCTCAAAATGGCGGCAGGCTCTTTCCTTTTTGGGCCTGGTCCACTGAAATGGCCCTGGGACACCTTGGAAATCGGACGCTTGTCTGCTAGGTCTTGGACCCCATTCTCGAAAGCGTCCCCTCCGCCTTGAGAATTCATCAAAAGTTTTGGGGGCCCCGACTCCTGCAGGCTTCTGGTGGGGAGCGGCTGCCATGATTGCTCGCGGAATGACTACGACGGAGCTACGAGATGGTGGTGCTCTCATGCTGACGCCAGCTTCAGTCTGAAACATCCAGAAACAAGGTGGGGCTTTCATCGTTTGGAAAAAAAAAAAGTTTTCATCCAATGAAAAGTGTTGTTTTTAGGTCATATGATCAAGCCTTCCATCATTAGGAAACCAAAAGTAAAATGAACCAATGAAAAGTTTTATAAACAAGTCACATGACCTGTTATGCGGCATAGGGTATAAAATGCGGAGAAAATACGTTGGCACGTGAGGCGGCGTCAGTAGCGGACCGATGTGCGAATAGGCCGAAGGCAGCACAACGCGCCAAGATCCGGATGGCACCGAGGTGGTGTCCAGCAAGTTGCAGCACTGGTGTGGCCATCCTACAATGTTGAAAGTCGGCGTGGGGCGCCCCGTTGGCCTGTGAGTTTGCGTCAGTAGCGGACCGATGTGCGAATAGGCCGAAGGCAGCACAACGCGCCAAGATCCGGATGGCACCGAGGTGGTGTCTAGTAAGTTGCCGCACTGGTGTGGCCATCCTACAATGCTGAAAGTCGGCGTGGGGCGCCCTGTTGGCCTGTGAGATGGTGTCAGTAGCGGACTGATGTGCGAATGGGGCCAAAGGCAGCGCAACAATATTTTCTGACGAGAAGACACCACAAGGCGCTGAGATGCCAAGATCCGGATGGCACCGAGGTGATGTCTAAGTTGCGGACTGATGTGCGAATGGGGCCAAAGGTAGCGTAACAATATTTTCTGTATGGAAGATACCACTAGGCGTTGAGATGCCAAGATTCGGATGGCACCGAGGTGATGTCTAGCAAGTTGGTGTGGTCATCCTACAATGCTGAAACTCGGCGTGGGTCGCCCCATTAGCCTGTGAGATGGCGTCAGTAGCGGACCGATGTGCGAATAGGCCGAAGGCAGCACAACGCGCCAAGATCCGGATGTCACAGTGGTGGTTTCATAGTTGAGAGGCACTTCATCTGCAGTGGGGCGCCGAGATCCGGATGGCACCGAGGTGATGTCTAGCAAGTTGCTGTACTGGTGTGGTCATCCTACAATGCTGAAAGTCGGCGTGGGGCGCCCCATTAGCCTGTGAGATGGCGTCAGTAGCGGACTGATGTGCGAATGGGGCCAAAGGCAGCACAACGCGCCAAGATCCGGATGGCACCGAGGTGGTGTCCAGCAACTTGCCGCACTGGTGTGGCCATCCTACAATGCTGCGCCGAAAGTCGGCGTGGGGCGCCCCGTTGGCCTGTGAGTTCGCGTCAGTCAGTGGGGGCTGTTTGAGGATCTGACTGCATTGGAAAGCAATGTGATGCTGTGCGTCGCCCCCAAGATGGAGGTTCCTCGGCTGCAGTGGGGCGCCCCTTGGTGTTTCACTCGCTATGCAGCTGAGTTGCGTGCGCACTTGTGGCGAATAGGCCGAAGGCAGCACAACGCGCCGAGATCTGGATGGCACCGAGGTGGTGTCCAGCAATTTGCCGCACTGGTGTGGCCATCCTACAATGCTGCGCCGAAAGTCGGCGTGGGGTGCCCCGTTGGCCTGTGAGGTGGCGTCAGTAGCGGACCGATGTGTGAATAGGCCGGAACCAGCACAAGGCGCCAAGATCCGGATGGCACCGAGGTGGTGTCATAGTTGAGAGTTCTGAGCAGCGCTTGTAACACTGTCTGAAGCTTATTTGCACCTGCTGCAGCTTCACTATTGCCCTGGTGTGGCCTAAGATCGCCCATGACATAGGCGGCCACCTCCCGGGGTCCGGCGGAACTTTTTTCCTTTTCCTTTCTGCATCTTGTCCCAAATTCGTTTGACCTGAAGACACGACCAGGTCCCTGAATGTGTGCAGGGGGACGCTATTGATTGAATCAAAATGGCGGCTTCACACAAAGCTGACTCAAGCGTTTTCTGGTGGTTTCATAGTTGAGAGGCACTTCATCTGCAGTGGGGCGCCGAGATCCGGATGGCACCGAGGTGATGTCTAGCAAGTTGCTGTACTTGTGTGGTCATCCTACAATGCTGAAACTCGGCGTGGGTCGCCCCATTAGCCTGTGAGATAGCTGTTCTTTGGATTTGGGCCTGGTCCACTAAAATGGCCCTGGGACACCTAAGAACTCGAACGCTCGATTTTTTTTTCCTTTCCTGTACATGCAAAAAAAGGTAAATGCCCGGTATGTTACACGCTTCATCTGCCACGATGAACTCTCCAGAGGAACCGAAAAAATATATAGTTGTGGTAACTATACCATGCATCGTCATATGGAGAGGTGGCACCAATTAATTATAGTGCTGCATAAAAGAGAGATTTGGAGGAGAACCCCTGACCTGCTAGTACATTCATCAAAGAAGTGGCACTGAGAGCTTCAGAGGCAAGGGAAACGGTCCCAAATATTTAGAAGAACTTTGGAAAGATTAAAATGACATGTTTAGATTGTGGTAAATTAATTTCATGTGGGCAGATGAGTGTTACTCTAATAAATACAGCATATGAACATCATCATAGTCGATGGTTGGTAGAGACATTTTGACTATATCCTGGACCTGCCCGTCCTCGCCCAAAATGGCGCCGGAATAAATGGGACTCGTAACTCCTTGTTGTGTACTGGTTGCAGAACCTTGAAATCACGAGATACGTATGCAGTTTTGAAGCACATGGCGGGCGGGGACGAGAATTGATTGAATATTTCGACATCCCTATTGATATTAAGTTCTGATGTGTTATTGATTACTGTACTGTTGAAAGTTCGAATTAACGTCACCCATGGTACTTGCCCGCAAATGTATATCTAGATAATTTTATTGTAACTGGCCCTGTCGTATTTTAATTATAAAATGTACGTCCACCGATTCCGTAACTGTTAGACACCTTAGTTCTTGCAACCTAATGGCCCGCCCGTTACGTTCCTCTACAGTGTAAATGTCTACTCATCACATACGATTACAGTTTGCTCCGTGGCCGGCCCACGTGGTTATAGGCTCGTATTTGTATAATGAAATTTTTACAATAAAGGTTTTTAAAAGAAAACATGGTAGTAGTATATACATTGGTAAAGTTTGTAATAATAGTCACTGTTTTAGAATCATTAAAAGGCAAGTGAAATAAAGCAGACCAATTACATGAAGGGTAAAAGGTATAATACGAAGGAACGCAGTAAAGATAAATGGTCAAGGGCTGTTGTGTTTTCTATTCCTGCAACATAAAGTGATCGATAAGAATCTCATATTCAGGCGTATCGGCGACTAAGACAGCAGGTCGACCCTCTTTTGCTCAACGGCTCCATCATGGGACGAAGAAACGCTCTTTTTCTCGAAAAAAGAATATATTTTACTTGCAGGACAGTTGTAAAATTTCCGGGAAAGTACATTAGCCTGGAACATTATAACATATATTTAAGAAAAAATAATGTTCGGAAGTAATGAAAAGCGTAATTTTTAGGTCATATGAGCAAGCCTTTCATCATTACAATAAGAAAAGTAAAATGAACCAATGAAAAGTTTTATTAACAAGTCACATGACTTGTTATGCTTACGTTACGCGCTGCGCGCCCCGGATGACTTCCGGATGCGCTAACGCGGCGCGTCATATGACGCATTACGCGACAACGCAGGTCCAGAATATAGTCAAAATGTCTCCACCAACCAGCGGTCGGAACACAACCCCTTTCAGCAGGCTAAATAGTTCTGTTAAATGAGAACAGAAGGGACAGGCAACAAGAACCATCAGTGAAAGAGGGGAGGGCTAGTTCTTCTCTACCGGGTTACATTGGGGCGCTACCGGAACTGATCGAATTGGTAGTCTACAGTGTTTCTGGATGTTTCAGACTGAAGCTGGGGTTAGCATGAGAGCAGCATCATTTCGTAGCTCCGTCGTGGCCATTCCGCAACCAATCATGGCAGCCGCTCTTTATCGTTATTTTGGGCGGGGTGGGTGGCGGAGCCGAGCTGTTTTGCAGCCATCATTGTGTGGAGTTCAGTTCATCTCACTAGTTTTGTATTTGTCATGAGGTGTTGTTCCTAATGTTTCTATTTTAGCGAGGTCAAAAAGAGATCCCATTAGTGGCCTACTGATTTTGCTCGATTCCTTTTCTTTTTTTTTACACGATTTTTCGTTATCTGCAAAGACTAAACAGAGTATTGCGACTCTGTGTTTGTTTGTAAATAGAGAATGAACCAAAGAGAACTAATTCTAAAACAGTAAATACTTGGATAACAATCAATCAAATGGAGAGAGAAGCAGGCACGACGGATTACAACGGGGGCAAAGGCCTGCGTTAACTACCTTTCACTATCTGCAAAGAGAGAGTACTCCTAATAGAAATGAGGGGGGGGGGCACCATTCAAAGCAGATCAGTGTGCATAAACACGAAAATGTTTTCACTTACCACGTACTTGACATTCGACAGCTTATGATATTTGCTATTAAAAAACCATTGAAATTCACTGAAAAAACCATAGGTTATAGACCATATATAGTTAGGAATTAGCATTTACAAGACCTTGAAAATTCACTGAAAAAACCATAGGTTATAGACCATATATAGTTAGGAATTAGCATTTAAAAAACCTTATTTTACTCACACAAAACCATTGAAATTCCATATATAGTTAGTTGCACTAACTATATATCGCGCACCTGCAATCCACTGCTGATCATGTCACATATTACATCATTCATGACATGGTCAGTGACATCACTGATGACATCACTGATGACATCTCAAATGACATCACTGATGACATCACTGATGACAACATCCAGTGACTGTATGTTTCTGTAAAGTTAAAATATATCTTACATATTGAAGAATGAGTGGATGTATAAGTGTCTGGATGAAGGATTTAGTAGGTGCGTGACTGACTGTATGAGTGAGTGATTAAATGTGTCTCACTGAATGCATGGGTTAGTGACTAAACTGTCTTAATTTGTGCATCATTATGTCTGTTGTTCTGTAAACTGCTGCATGTGTTGATCATTAGCTATACGAGAGGCTATATGTGTTATTAATTGCTTGCCCAAGTATTTCTATGGGAGATTGAGTTTGTGTGGGGGTGGCTGGAAGGTGTGTGACTCTATGCATAGATGTGTGAACAGTTTATTCACTAGGTGTATGAGTTCAAGAGTGCATGTGGAAACAGCTACATGGGCAGTTGACTGTGTGCATGAGTGTATTGATGAGTGAATGGATATCTCAATGCTACATGTCATAGTAAGTACATATGTAAAACACAGTACATGTGAGAGTTGGCATATATAAATAACTGTGCATGAGAGCCACCGAATGAGTGAGTGGTTGTATCGATCATTGTGAACTTGTATCAGGGATTGTATAAGAGAGTAAATATGTGTTAGTATATGTTTCAATAAGTAAGGTGTGTTTAACTGTATAGTTGAAGAAATGGAGATGAGATTGTTTCTTTGCATGACTGACTGGGTGTGTGAGTAACTCCATGGATGAGTGGAAGTGTGTGAGTGTCTGTATACACTGAGTGTATCTAAGGTTATATTAGAGTCTGAAGAGGTTTATCGTATTAGCACAAGAATGATGTCAAATGAGATGTCATCAGTGATGTCATCAGTGATGTCATTTGAGATGTCATCAGTGATGTCATCAGTGATGTCACTGACCATGTCATGAATGATGTAATATGTGACATGATCAGCAGTGGATTGCAGGTGCGCGATATATAGTTAGTGCAACTAACTATATATGGAATTTCAATGGTTTTGTGTGAGTAAAATAAGGTTTTTTAAATGCTAATTCCTAACTATATATGGTCTATAACCTATGGTTTTTTCAGTGAATATATATATATATATATTCACTGAAAAAACCATAGGTTATAGACCATATATAGTTAGGAATTAGCATTTAAAAAACCTTATTTTACTCACACAAAACCATTGAAATTCCATATATAGTTAGTTGCACTAACTATATATCGCGCACCCGCAATCCACTGCTGATGATGTCACATATTACATCATTCATGACATGGTCAGTGACATCACTGATGACATCACTGATGACATCTCAAATGACATCACTGATGACAACATCCAGTGACTGTATGTTTCTGTAAAGTTAAAATATGTCTTACATATTGAAGAATGAGTGGATGTATAAGTGTCTGGATGAAGGATTTAGTAGGTGCATGACTGACTGTATAAGTGAGTGATCAAATGTGTCTCACTGAGTGCATGGATTAGTGACTAAACTGTTTTAAATTGTGCATCATTGTGTCTGTTGTTCTGTAATCTGATGCATGTGTTGATCATTAGCTATATGACTAACTCTATGGGTTATTGATTGGTTGCCCAAGTATTTGTATGGGAGACTGAGTGTGTGTGTGGGTGTCTGGGAGGTGTATGACTCTGTGCATAGATGTGTGAGCAGTTGATTCACTAGATGTATGGGTTCAAAAGTGCATGTGGAAACAGCTGTATGGGCGGTTGACTGTGTGCATGAGTGTATTGATGAGTGAATGGATATCTCAATGCTACATGTCATAGTAAGTACATATGTAAAACACAGTACATGTGAGAGTTGACATATATAAATAACTGTGCATAAGAGCCAGTGAATGTGTGAGTGGCTGTATGGATCATTGTGAACTTGTATCAGGGATTGTATAACAGAGTAAATATGTGTTAGTATATGTTTTAATAAGTAAGGTGTGTATAACTATATAGTTGAGTAAATGGAGGTGTGATTGATTCTTTGCAAGACTGACTAGGTGTGTGAGTAACTCCATGGATGAGTGACAGTCTGTGAATGTCTGTTTACACTGAGTGTATCTAAGGTTATATTAGAGTCTGAAGAGGTTCATCGTATCATCACATGAATGATGTCATCAGTGATGTGATCAGTAATGTCAAATGAGATGTCATCAGTGATGTCATCAGTGATGTCATTTGAGATGTCATCAGTGACGTCATCAGTGATGTCACTGACCATGTCATGAATGATGTAATATGTGACATCATCAGCAGTGGATTGCGGGTGCGCGATATATAGTTAGTGCAACTAACTATATATGGAATTTCAATGGTTTTGTGTGAGTAAAATAAGGTTTTTTAAATGCTAATTCCTAACTATATATGGTCTATAACCTATGGTTTTTTCAGTGAATTTTCAAGGTTTTTTAAATGCTAATTCCTAACTATATATGGTCTCTAACCTATGGTTTTTTCAGTGAATTTCAATGGTTTTTTAATAGCAAATATCATAAGCTGTCGAACGTCAAGTACGTGGTAAGTAAAAACATTTTCGTGTTTATGCACACTGATCTGCTTTGAATGCTGCCCCCCCTCATTTCTATTAGGAGTACTCTCTCTTTGCAGATAGTGAAGGGTAGTTAACGCAGGCCTTTGCCCCCGTTGTAATCCGTCGTGCCTGCTTCTCTCTCCATTTGATTGATTGTTATCCAAGCATTTACTGTTTTAGAATTGGTTCTCTTTGGTTCATTCTCTATTTACAAACAAGCACAGAGTCGCAATACTCTGTTTAGTCTTTGCAGATAGTGAAAAATCGTGTAAAAAAACAAAAGGGATCGAGCAAAATCAGTAGGCCACTAATGGGATCTCTTTTTGACCTCGCTAAAATAGAAACATTAGGAACAACCCCTCATAAGAAATACGAAACTAGTGAGATGAACTAAACTCCACACCATGATGGCTGCAAGACAGCTCGGCTCCGCCACCCACCCCGCCCAAAATAACGATAAACTCTATGCAAATATTACAAATATATACAACACACCAGCAAAGTAACAGGGTAAAACATTTTATTAAATAACTATTTACATAACTATTTTATACTTTTTGTTGCCCGATCCGGCTAGCTCAATCGATCGAGCATGAAACTCATGCACTCTGATAGTTCAAAGTTTTGAGGAGTGCTTGTTAGACTGTCTGAAGCTTATTTGCACCTGCTACAGCTTCACTATTCTCAATGTAAGTGGGGGCTGTTTGAGGACGTGACTGCATTTGAAAACAATGTGATGCGGTGCCTCCCTGAAACGCTTGACGGAGGCCCCCGAGGGACGGTGTGATGGCGTGGACTCGGAGGGGGTGCTTGGCTCCGGCCCCCTCCCCAAGTCGTGTTGCCCTGATGTGGCCTGAGATCGCCCCCGACCTAGGTGGCCGGCTCCCGGGGTTAAGCGGAACTTTTTGCCTTTTGGTGACTCTTCCATTCTGGACCTTGTCCCACAATCCGTTTGACCTGAAGACACGCTGTAGTGGGGCGCCCCTTTACCGTTTCAGTTGCCATTCCGCCCGCTTTTGCTTCACTGTGCCTCTTCCGCTATTCAGCTGTTTACCGCCCGCTCTTGCGACTACAGCGTTTCGCTCACCATGTAGTTGAGTTGCTCCCGCTCTTGCGGTGCAGCGATAGGCGGCTGCCACAGGGCTCTCAAAATGGCGGGCGGCTCTTCAGATTTGGGCGTTGTCCACTAAAATGGCCCTGCGACACCTTGGAACTCGGACGCTTGTCTGCTAGGGCTTGGGCTCCATTCTCGAAAGCGTCCCCTCACCCTTGAAGATTCTACAAAAGTCTTGGGGGCCCCCGACTCCCGCAGGCTTCTGGTGGGGAGCGGCTGCCATGATTGCTCGTGGAATGGCCACGACGGAGCTACGAGATGGTGGTGCTCTCATGCTGACGCCAGCTTCAGTCTGAAACATCCAGAAACACTGTAGACTACCAATTCGATAAGTTCCGGTAGCGCCCCAACGTGACCCGGTAGAGAAGAACTTGCCTTCCCCTCTTTGACTGATGGTTCTTGTTGCCTGTCCCTTCTGTTGTCATTTAACAGAACTATTTAGCCTGCTGAAAGGGGTTGTGTTCCGACCGCTGGTTGGTGGAGACATTTTGACTATATTCTGGACCTGCGTTTTTGCGTAATGCGTCATATGACGCGCCGCGTTAGCGCATCCGGAAGTGCTCCGATGCGCGAAACGCAGCTTCCCGGAAGCGATCCGGGGCGCGGCGCGCAGCGCGTAACGTAAGCATAACAGGTCATGTGACTTGTTAATAAAACTTTTCATTGGTTCATTTTACTTTTCTTATTCTAATGATGAAAGGCTTGGTCACATGACCTAAAAATTACACTTTTTATTACTTTCGAACATTATTTTTTCTTAAACATATATGTTATAATGTTCCAGGCTAATGTACTTTCCCGGAAAATTTACAACTGTCCTGCAAGTAAAATATATTCCTTTTTCGAGAAAAAGGGCGTTTCTTCGTCCCATGACGGAGCCGTTGAGCAAAAGAGGCTCGGCCTGCTGTCTTAGTCGCCGATACGCCTGAATATCAGATTCTTATCGATCACTTTATGTTGCAGGAGTAGAAAACACAACAGCCCTTGACCATTTATCTTTACTGTGTACCTGCGTATTATACCTTTTACCCTTCATGTAATTGGACTGCTTTATTTCACTTGCCTTTTACTGATTCGAAAACAGTGACTATTATTAAAAACTTTACCAATGTAAATACTACTACCATGTTTTCTTTTAAAAACCTTTATTGTGAAAATGTCAGTATACAAATACGGGCCTATAACCACGTGGGCCGGCCACGGAGCAAACTGTAATCGTATATGATGAGGAGACATTTACACTCTAGAGGAACGTAACGGGCGGGCCATTAGGTTGCAAGAACTAAGGTGTCTAACAGTTGCGGAATCGGTGGACGTACATTTTATAATTAAAAAAACGACAGGGCCAGTTACAATAAAATTATCTAGATATACATTTGCGGGCAAGTACCATGGGTGACGTTAATTCGAACTTTCAATAGTACAGTAATCAATAACACATCAGAACTTAATATCAATAGGGATGTCGAAATATTCAATCAATTCTCGTCCCCGCCCGCCATGTGCTTCAAAATTCCATACGTATCTCGTGATATCAAGGTTGTGCAACCAGTACACAACAAGGAGTTACGAGTCCCATTTATTCCGGCGCCATTTTGGGCGAGGACGGGCAGGTCCAGGATATAGTCAAAATGTCTCCACCAACCATCAACTATGATGATGTTCATATGCTGTATTTATTAGAGTAACACTCATCTGTCCACATGAAATTTATTTGCCAGAATTACCATAACTATATATTTTTTCGGTTCCTCTGGAGAGTACATCGTGGCAGATGAGGCAGGTAACGTACCGGGCATTTACCTTTTTTGCATGTAGAGGAAAGGAAAAAAAATTCGAGCGTCCGAGTTCTAAGGTGTCCCAGGGCCATTTTAGTGGACCAGGCCCAAATCCAAAGAACAGGCCGCCATTTTGAGAGTCCTGTTGCAGCCGCCTGTCGCTGTAGCAGCAAGAGCGGGCTAAACTCAGCTAGACGGCGCTCCATTGAAGTAACATAGACTTGCTGAGGATCTTTCATCTTTTCAACACACACCAGTGCGGCAACTTGCTAGACACCACCTCGGTGCCATCCTGATCTCGGCGCCCCACTGCAGATGAAGTGCCTCCACATGGAGAAAGAGACTCGTTTGCGCCGCCTCCCCCCCGCTTCTCAGAACTCTCAACTATGACACCACCTCGGTGCCATCCGGATCTTGGCGCCTTGTGCTGGTTCCGGCCTATTCACACATCGGTCCGCTACTGACGCCACCTCACAGGCCAACGGGGCGCCCCACGCCGACTTTCGGCGCAGCATTGTAGGATGGCCACACCAGTGCGGCAACTTGCTGGACACCATCTCGGTGCCATCCGGATCTTGGCGCGTTGTGCTGCCTTCGGCCTATTCGCACATCGGTCCGCTACTGACGCCGCCTCATCTTGGGGGCGACGCACAGCATCACATTGCTTTCCAATGCAGTCAGATCCTCAAACAGCCCCCACTGACTGACGCGAACTCACAGGCCAACGGGGCGCCCCACGCCGACTTTCGGCGCAGCATTGTAGGATGGCCACACCAGTGCGGCAACTTGCTGGACACCACCTCGGTGCCATCCGGATCTTGGCGCGTTGTGCTGCCTTCGGCCTATTCGCACATCGGTCCGCTACTGACGCCGCCTTATCTTGGGGGCGACGCACAGCATCACATTGCTTTCCAATGCAGTCAGATCCTCAAACAGCCGCCACTGACTGACGCGAACTCACAGGCCAACAGGGCGCCCCACGCCGACTTTCGGCGCAGCATTGTAGGATGGCCACACCAGTACGGCAACTTGCTGGACACCACCTCGGTGCCATCCGGATCTTGGCGCGTTGTGCTGCCTTCGACCTATTCGCACATCGGTCCGCTACTGACGCCGCCTCACGTGCCAACGGATTTTCTACGCTTTTTATAGCCCTATGCCGCATATCAGGTCATGTGACTTGTTTATAAAACTTTTCATTGGTTCATTTTACTTTTGGTTTCCTAATGATGGAAGGCTTGATCATATGACCTAAAAATACACTTTTCATTGGATTAAAACTTTTTTTTTCCAAAACGATGAAAGCCCCACCTTGTTTCTGGATGTTTCAGACTGAAGCTGGCGTCAGCATGAAAGCACCACCATCTCGTGGCTCCGTCGTGGTCATTCCGCGAGCAATCATGGCAGCCGCTCCCCACTGGAAGCCTGCAGGAGTCGGTGGCCCCCATGACTTTTGTAGAATCTTCAAGGCTGAGGGGACGCTTTCGAGAATGGGGTCCAAGACCTAGTAGACAAGCGTCCGAGTTCCAAAGTGTCCCAGGGCCATTTCAGTGGACCAGGCCCAGAAAGGAAAGAGCCTGCCGCCATTTTGAGAGTCCTGTGGCAGCCGCCTATCGCTGCACCGCAAGAGTGGGTGCAACTCAGCTGAATGGCGGATTTTGGCACTGTGTACCAAAAGCGGGCGGAATGGCAACTGAAACGGTAAAGGGGCGCCCCACTACAGCAGACGAGCCTCCACCTGGGGAGGCCCGTTCACGCCGCCTCACCCCCCCCCCCCCCCCGGGGCGCCCCACGCCGTTATTCGGAGCAGCATTTTAGGATACCAAAACCAGTGCGGCAACTTACTGGACATCACCTGGGTTCCATCCACATCTCAGCGCGTTCTGCTGCCTTGGGACTATTCGCACAACAGACCGCTACTGACGAGGCCTCCCCCCGCACCCCCCGGGATGCCCCACGGAATGGCAACTGAAACGGTAAAGGGGTGCCCCACTACAGCAGACGAGCCTCCACCTGGGGAGGCCCGTTCACGCCGCCTCACCCCCCCCCCCCGGGGCGCCCCATGCCGTAATTCGGAGCAGCATTGTAGGATACCAAAACCAGTGCGGCAACTTACTGGACATCACCTGGGTGCCATCCACATCTCAGCGCGTTCTGCTGCCTTGGGACTATTCGCACAACAGACCGCTACTGACGAGGCCTCCCCCCACACCCCCCGGGACGCCCCACGCCGTTTTTCGGAGGATACCAAAAACCAGTGCGGCACCCAGGTAACATCACCTGGGTGCTGTCCAGAACTCAGCACGTTGTGCTGCCTTGGGACTATTCGCACAAAACACAGCTACTGACCATTGTTGCTTCTTTTTTTAAAAAAATGTTTAAATGTATTTACTGTTTTTGTTGCGTTGTATATATTTATAAGTTATTAAAGTTTTATAATCCTACTACTTTGTTGGAGTGCTATATATTTTTAATGTGACACATAATTGTAAAAACTTTGATGTACAAAGAGGCATCCCTGGAATCTTCCGCTTCAGGCTCGGTCCCCTCCCCAATCACAATACAGGATGGTTTTCAGATAGTAGGTGTGTGGTGTGACGGATCTCATCGGGTGGGGGCCTTGATCTACTGTAACTCCTTTGAAGAGGGGTGATTCTTTACAGCTGGGGCCATAAACTACATCTGCATGGCTACCTGATAGCCTGGGACCGGCCTGGACAATCGGACACAGAGGAAGAGGAGTGTCAGAGGGTGCGGTAGTGAATAGGGCGAAAGGGAGGTGTCGGGCGGGCACGGGGTGTGATTCTCAGGGAAGAGCAGCGCAGATGGGGGGAGGTTTATTGCCCATGCATAAGACAGAGAGCGGGGGTGACCAGTGCCTGGGGGAGATGCTTGCGAGGGTAGGGAGCCATGCTAAGGATCGACAGCGTGCAGAGAGTGGGTCTGGTCAAGGCATCTAAAATGGCTGCCGTGCACGACAAAAGTGTGGCATTTGAAAAAAGGCAAGATGGCGCAGACAATGTTTATCAACACTTCCTGATTTCCTTCGAATCGAACGTTAACAGACGTTATCTCTCCCACACTACCGGTCCCCCTGGGCTTAAACGCCGAGATGGTAGGGACTGCATCCCGTGGACATAGGCCGAGACGTCACTCAGCAGAAAAAAAAGAAAAAAAAAAGTCTATAAACATACAATAAGTTAAAAGTCAATCATTCTTGTTTCCTTGTAGTACGCTCCCCAGTCCGCTTCCCGTTACGCGAACAGGGCGCACCCCACCCAAAAAAACGCTTTGGCCTCCTCTTGTCTCTCGATCCTACCGAGAGACAAGATGGCGGCCGCTCCGTACTGTTTGGAATGTTTACAGACACCGGAGAGCCAATCAGCTTCGCTTCGCAAAGCTCCGTAACGCGAAAAGTACGCGAAACGGAGCGCTACCCGGGACGCTGTCACAGATATATATCTTTTTTTGAACGTTAATTTCTCAAAATCCACTGCAGCACATATATTGAGACCCAGCAAAGGCACATCGGGCTACCGGTCCCTACAATTTTACCAAGTATCATGCAAATCCATTCAGCCGTTCGATTTTTTTTTTTTTTTTTTGCCCCGCGGGGCCCTTTTAAAACCTCCACATCAAACCTAGGGGGTCAGGGAGGATCTACTATGCCCCCTTATGGTCATTTGCCCCTTCGCTTTGGCCTCCTCTTGTCTCTCGATCCTACCGAGAGACAAGATGGCGGCCGCTCCGTACTGTTTGGAATGTTTACAGACACCGGAGAGCCAATCAGCTTCGCTTCGCAAAGCTCCGTAACGCGAAAAGTACGCGAAACGGAGCGCTACCCGGGACGCTGTCACAGATATATATCTTTTTTTGAACGTTAATTTCTCAAAATCCACTGCAGCACATATATTGAGACCCAGCAAAGGCACATCGGGCTACCGGTCCCTACAATTTTACCAAGTATCATGCAAATCCATTCAGCCGTTCGATTTTTTTTTTTTTTTTTGCCCCGCGGGGCCCTTTTAAAACCTCCACATCAAACCTAGGGGGTCAGGGAGGATCTACTATGCCCCCTTATGGTCATTTGCCCCTTCGCTTTGGCCTCCTCTTGTCTCTCGATCCTACCGAGAGACAAGATGGCGGCCGCTACGGACTGTTTGGAATGTTTACAGACGCCGGAGAACCAATCAGCTTCGCTTCGCAAAGCTCCGTAACGCGAAAAGTACGCGAAGCGGAGCGCTGCCCGGAGCGCTGTTACAGATATATATCTTTTTTTGAACGTTAATTCCTCAAAATCCACTGGAGCACATATATTGAGACCTAGCAAAGGCACATCGGGCTACCAGTCCCTACAATTTTGCCAAGTTTCGTGCAAATCCATTCAGCCGTTCGGGCTAAAAGTGAGGCCAACCGCCCTATGGAAATTAACATGGGAAAAACACGTGTTGGGACCCCCTTTTTTCTCTGCCCCCCATTGACGAACCCCCCCCAAATTTTCAGGGGCTGCTCAGAAACAAAATGTTACATTTTCCTGAAAATTTCAGCCAATTCCGTCCACAAACGCCAAAGTTTTTAGACATAGAATTTTCAAAAATCCCATAGAGAAAAAATCCTAACTATATATACCTACCCATTTGAGATGTCATCAGTGATGTCATCAGTGATGTCACTGACCATGTCATGAATGATGTAATATGTGACATCATCAGCAGTGGATTGCGGGTGCACGATATATAGTTAGTGCAACTAACTATATATGGAATTTCAATGGTTTTGTGTGAGTAAAATAAGGTTTTCTAAATGCTAATTCCTAACTATATATGGTCTATAACCTGTGGTTTTTTCAGTGAATTTTCAAGGTTTTGTAAATGCTAATTCCTAACTATATATGGTCTATAACCTATGGTTTTTTCTGTGAATTTCATTGGTTTTTTAACAGCTAATATCTGTAGCTGTAAAATGTATTCTTCTTTAAATCCAAAAATATATTTTATATGTTTATGAATAATTTTTTTTTTAAATATTTTTTTTTCTTCGTTCCCGCTTCGCGAATCGGGAAGCTTCCCGTTAGCTGACCTTGATGCCGCGAAATAGACCGCGAGCCGGTAAACGTTTCTTTACCGCAAGTGCCGCGTTAGAAAACAACATCGTGACGCCTCCCGTCCGCATGACGTTTCACGTTGTCGCGTGATACGTCATATGACGTGCTACGTTAGCGAACTGGTACGCGAAGCGAGTCGCAAAGCGCAGGTTTCTGGAAGCAAACCGGGAGGCCCTGCAAAGCGCTTAACGTAAACACAGCAAGTCATGTGACTTGGTAATAACACTTTTCATTGGTTCATTTCACTTTTGGTTTCCTAATGATGTAAGACTAGGTCATATAATCTAAAATGAACACTTTTGATTGGTTGAGAACTCTTGTTTTTCCCAAATGAGAAAAACCCTCCTTCTTTCCTCACTCTGACTTTCATCATTGTGAGAGAAAGACCCTTTGTGATCACTGAGCAATGGCTTCTTTAGTAGCTTCAGCTGGTGCTTCCCCACCACCTCCACCACATCCAAGGAAGAGTGGACCACCTGCTCAAGTTATAATTCAACAAGAAGAAGAAGAAGAGGAACAGGACGACGAGCACGAAGAGAGGCAGTTTTTGCCTGAGCAGCCCAGGACGTCTCACCGGAAAGAAAACTTCATTTGGCAATTTTTTAAAATTCCCAAAGGTCAGAAAAAAGTAAATGCAAGATACGTAACTTGCCTTATATGTCAAGATAGACTGTCCAGAGGAACCGAGAAAAAATACAGTTTCGGAAACTACACAATGCATCGCCATATGACTAGGTGGCATCCTAACAACTACAGTGCTGCACAGTTTCGGAACGACCTAGATAATCTCCCTATTATGGCCAGAAGATCTGTTGTACCGGAAGTAACGGGACCAGAGGGCAGGGAGATGGTGCCAAATATACAAATGAAATTTGGTGAAGTAAAACACACCTGCGTATTTTGCGATGGATTCATTTCCTACGGAGAAAAAAGCATCACTCTGATCAACAGAGCTATTGACTATCATATGCAAGTTTGTACGAAACGCCCAAAATAATAAATACTTCTTTTTTTGTTTTGTTGCTCCTGTTGAGCCCTTTACAATGAATCGTTTTCATTGCCCCCTCCAAGAAAAACCCCAAAAAATATAAAACTTCAGAAAAATTCAAAAAAAGTAAAAAAATGTTCCGAAAAAAAATAAAAAAAATATAAAACAACAAAAACAATAAAAAAAAAAGTTCTTTTCAGAACTACCTCCCCGTTATTAAAAAATTGGTACAATATTTGGAACTGTGCCAACCTCTATTTCTCTTAGTTCGCTTCCCAGTTCGCTCGCCGGTACGCGAACTAGAAGCGAACCAAAAACAGTAAGTATAAGGGAAGGAAACAGACACTTATGTTAAAAGAAAGACAGCTATAGGGGAGTAAACTAGAGATACTATTACCCGTAATCCACTGCTGATGATGTCACATATTACATCATTCATGACATGCTCAGTGACATCATCAGCAGAGGATTGCGGGTTTTTTGGCAACGTGCCTTATCCACGGTTTAATAACGCTGCCTTTTGCTTTATATACGTTTTCAAATTGTATGAAATATATACCAATAGGTCGTTATGAACCTTTAGGTAGTGCTTTTCTTCATGAGGTCTGGTCGCTTCCATACACATACAGATGTTTCAAAGATGATCAAGAAGTTTATCTGAATGGAGAGGAATGCACTGAGACGCCAGATCATTCACTAATGTGTAGGCTCATACAGTTACACGGTTCATGCAACAAACACCGACCAAATATGGCTTGCGTGTTGCAAGGCACGCCAGTTCCTGCTATCATCCCCACGTTCAAGTTGTTGGAAAATGGTAGTTATTTGATGCTCAATAATGAAGATTGTTCTGAGTTAATTGAAAAGGGTCTGCACCTCTGTACGGGTGTTCGCTATGTGAAGCACGAAAGTTTCACGGGCCGAACTGAAGGCCACCTCTCTCTGAGACAAAAGAGCTCTTATTCTTGCCATGCCGTTGAAATCTGTCCCAAGTTTGGTATTTGTGGCCAGATTGAAAACTCCCTATGTTCATGTGTGGGAGGAAATAGAACATTTCTGCAGCAAATAACCCGTTCACTTACTGTTACGATAAAAGGAATACTTTTAATTCAGATTTGCCTTTCAATTTCAGCAAGATGGTTCCGACTATCTTTAACGCATCCTCCACAAAGACCCTGGCGCACTTTTTTAAAGTTGTTACCAGTGGTCTCGTGACTTCATTTGAGAAAATCTTTGGAGTCATCCCTGCTTCCTTTCATTCCATTTTCTCCACTCCGGTTCGTGGATTGGCATTTTTACTTGCATTACCAGCGGACGCTCTTGTGCTTTTTTACATTTTTAAATATGGATGTCCCTCCTATGCAACCTCCCACCCTGCAGCTGCTGACACTGTTCCGCAATCGCATGCTAGAATATTATGGCACAATGCCGTTGGCGATATTAAGCACGGCATATGGATTATCTTTTCGATTCTCCTACTTCACCTGTGTCCAGCCTGTATTTCCCTGCCTGACCTGTGATTTCGATTGGGCCATTGATTTGTGTCTCTGCGGACCGGTTTCTCCTGACGTCGACTTTAATCAGCTGATGACTCCTATCATTACTCACGAGTTGGTTTGTCCTGGCGAAAGGATTATGGCTGTGGCATTGATGCATGGACTACTTGGTCCCTGGAATTTACTGGCGGCAGCACAGTCTTTCTTGGAACAGAGCTTTCTTGAAAACCCACCGAGCTGTCCTCTGATGGTGATAGAGGATCCGGTGCTGGGAGAGCACGTATGTTCTTTTCCGCTTTTAAATTGGATGGCTGAACTGTTTTCGGATGAAGACGGTGACTTCCTATTGGAGGCTGTTGCAGCTTATTTTGCATACACAGTTATGTCATAGACCTTTTTCATGTTTGATATGCTGAGTACTAGCATTTCATTGACAATTCATTGACTTATTTGTCAAGTTTTTATTATTTACCTTGCCTATTGGCTTAAGACTCGATAAAGTACTTGGCTGTTTTATTTTTCTTTAGCATTAAATTTTCCTAGTTTTTAATGCTTTACCTTGCGGACCGTCCACATATAAACTTGCAATCTGCTCTCATGAGATGGCACTTCTATTATCTTATTCAGTTCGTTTCCGGATCATGGGGAGGTGTCATCTAGGTCCTGGATATCTTTACACCGTGTTAAGTTAGCATGGGCTCATTACCGGTTTAAACGCCATTTTTCCTTTTTTGCAACTTCTGCACACGACACTTAGTTGTTGCTTTAGCTTTCCACCTAGTAGTTCATCGTGGTTTACATGAGAATAATATGTTATTGCTCTACTATCTGCTTTGCTTGTTAAACTATATCTGTACAGCGAGTGCTAAAGTTTCAAGAACAACACGATACAGAATTGTTATGAGGTCTGATCTCCACGACTTCATACTCATAACATAAGTGCAACTTCTGCCAATTCTGGGCATGAGGCGAGTTTTATATTGCTTTGCCGAACACACATACACAACAGTTGATGCGGTTCACATGAAGAGAGAGCTGGTGTATGCTGATGTGATCCCTTCAAATCTAAGACACTAAAGTATGGGCACGCCCTAAACCAACACAAAGAGACCTTCTTAGCAAATAATATAATATGTGTATTAGGGAGGGTGAGATATAAGCAGCCGCGGGCCGTGGAGGGAGTTACGGTGAGGCAGGGAGGCGGGGAGGGGGAGAAGCAGGGTGGAGCCCTCTCTACCTTGCCCCTCCCCCTCCCCGCCTCCCTGCCCCACCGTAACTCCCTCCACGGCCCGCGGCTGCTTATAAGTGTTGCTAACTCTTATTCATTTACAGCATGTTAACATACTGTCACCATTCGCTTTTTATGTACTAGTAACTATGCTGGTAATTTTGCTACTGATAATATGTGTACTTCTATTATCTAAGATACTACGCCTGAGAAGACGGCATTAGTAAATAAACATTTCAAATACACATGTGTTCTTCTTAACTCCATGTTCTGGTTTCTAAGAAATATATAACGACCGACTGTTCATGAGTTCCACGTATCCTGAGGTACTATAAGTTCATATTCTGGATTGTCTAAACATTGAGAGTTTGTTATATCCAATGTGACACTGTACCTAGCTTGCTAAGGAGTTTTTGATTACTAACGTGAGTTTTGGGACACCCTAATTCGCCGAGGTTCCAATCCTCTGTCCACAGTTCTGTGTGAGAACAGAAACCCTGCGACAGGGGCACCCCCGACCCTTGCTGTAGCTTCATCACACTTGCGATACAACTCCAGCAATGCGCCACCTTTACGGCACAGATACATCACGCATCTGTGCTGTTTTTGCCCCATGATGCGCCGCATTGTAAATGCAGCACACCATAGGTGACGGAACAGCGGCACAGAATGACTAACACATCCCTGGTGATGCGCCAGTCATCATAAATGTATCCCTATGCTTCTTATCTTGTTAGAGATGAACCGCCATATGTATCATCAAAGTTTTTTGCATTTCCTAAATAGCGAACTTTAAGGAATAAATAGCGATTCTTTACCATTCCTAGTTTGCGATTAGCTATTTGCTAATTACAAATTACCCATTCATTTCCTTCATTTCCATAGGGCGGTTGGACTCACTTTTAGCTCGAACGGCTGAATGGATTTCCACGAAACTTGGCAAAATTGTAGGGACTGGTAGCCCGATGTGCCTTTGCTATGTCTCAAGATATATGCTCCAGTGGTTTTTACGAAAATTAACTTTGAAAAATATATATTGGGCTACATTGGCCTATATATATGTTGGAGCCCAAATGTAGCCCAATGTAGCCCAATGAAGCCCAATGTAGCCCAATGTAGCCCAAAGATGGCCGCCAGACACACAAAAAAACAAATGTAGCCCAAATATCAGCCAGATGTAGCCCAACTATAGCCCAGTGACAGAATGACCAATCAGCTTCGCAAACCTCCGTTACGCGAAGCGGAGCGCTGTTACAGATATATATCTTTTTTTGAACGTTAATTTCTCAAAATCCACTGGAGCACATATATTGAGACCTAGCAAAGGCACATCGGGCTACCAGTCCCTAATATTTTGCCAAGTTTCGTGCAAATCCATTCAGCCGTTCGATTATTATTATTATTATTTTTTTTTGCCCCGCGGGGCCCTTTTAAAACCTCCACATCAAACCTAGGGGGTCAGCGAGGATCTACTATGCCCCCTTATAGTTATTTCCCCCTTTGTTTTGACCTCCTCTTGTCTCTCGATCCTACCGAGAGACAAGATGGCGGCCGCTACGGACTTTTTGGAATGTTGACAGACGCCGGAGAACCAATCAGCTTCGCTTCACAAAGCTCCGTTGCGCGTAAAGTACGCGAACCGGAGCGCTGCCTGGTCCGCTGTTACAGATATATATCTTTTTTTAAACGTTAATTTCTCAAAATCCACTGGAGCACATATATTGAGACCTACAAAAGGCACATCGGGCTACCAGTCCCTACAATTTTGCCAAGTTTCGTGCAAATCCATTCAGCCGTTCGGGCTAAAAGTGAGGCCAACCGCCCTATGGAAAACTCAATGTTAAAAACACGTTTTGGGACCCCCCTTTTTTCTCGGCCCTCCCTTGACGAACCCCCCCCAAATTTTCAAGGGCTGCTCAGAAACAAAATGTGCCATTTTCCTGAAAATTTCAGCCAATTCCGTCCACAAACGCCAAAGTTATTAGACATAGATTTTTCAAAAAACCCATAGAGAAAAAATCCTAACTATAGGATATATATAGTTAGGATTTTTTCTCTATGGGTTTTTTGAAAATTCTATGTCTAATAACTTTGGCGTTTGTGGACGGAATTGGCTGAAACTTTCAGGAAAATGGAACATTTTGTTTCTGAGCAGCCCTTGAAAATTTGGGGGGGGTTCGTCAAGGGGGGGCTGAGAAAAAAGGGGGGTCCCAAAACGTGTTTTTAACATTGAGTTTTCCATAGGGCGGTTGGCCTCACTTTTAGCCCGAACGGGTGAATGGATTTGCACGAAACTTGGCAAAATTGTAGGGACTGGTAGCCCGATGTGCCTTTTGTAGGTCTCAATATATGTGCTACAGTGGATTTTGAGAAATTAACGTTTAAAAAAAGATATATATCTGTAACAGCGGACCGGGCAGCGCTCCAGGACGCGTACTTTTCGCGCAACGGAGCTTTGTGAAGCGAAGCTGATTGGTTCTCCGGCGTCTGTCAACATTCCAAACAGTCCGTAGCGGCCGCCATCTTGTCTCTCGGTAGGATCGAGAGACAAGAGGAGGCCAAAGCGAAGGGGCAAATGACCATAAGGGGGAATAGTAGATCCTCGCTGACCCCCTACGTTTGATGTGGAGGTTTTAAAAGGGCTCCGCGGGGCAAAAAAAAAATAAAATAATAATAATCGAACGGCTGAATGGATTTGCACGAAACTTGGCAAAATATTAGGGACTGGTAGCCCGATGTGCCTTTGCTAGGTCTCAATATATGTGCTCCAGTGGATTTTGAGAAATTAACGTTCAAAAAAAGATATATATCTGTAACAGCGCTCCGCTTCGCGTACTTTTCGCGTTACGGAGCTTCGCGAAGCTGATTGGTTCTCCGGCGTCTGTCAACATTCCAAACAGTCCGTAGCGGCCGCCATCTTGTCTCTCGGTAGGATTGAGAGACAAGAGGAGGCCAAAGCGAAGGGGGAAATGACCATAAGGGGGCATAGTAGATCCTTCCTGACCTCTTAGGTTTGATGTACCATTTTGTCAAGTTTGGTGTAATTCCGTTCAGCCATTCAGGCTGTAGACGTATGTAAATGTCCTATGGAAAATTGCATGGGGAAAACACATTTGAAAGTGTTGAAATTTAGAACCAATTAAAATGTTACTTTGGTTTTGTATTTGTGTGTGATGAAAGTTAATTGGTTATGTATATATGTCAAATGAGAGGAAACCACAGCCATTTTGTGATACTACTGTCTGAGGTACATTTGTGAGGAATTTTTGGTGGTGAATTTCTGGTGTTTGATTTACACAGTACTAACACTTTTCCTACTTTTGAAAAGGTGAGTTGTTAATTTGTAAGGGGAACTATGTTGTACACTTGAAGATAATTTGAAAAATGTTTTCTGTTATTTATTTGCAGTCCTTCTGTTATACTAAATACTTGATAAAGTTAGTTTTATATTATGTATTACTAAAAACGATAAATGAAAGTGATTATTTTTTTCTGCAATTTACAGCAAGCAATTTCAAAATAAAATGGCTCACAATGAAGAGACCGTGGCAATTTCTTTTGAATTGTCCACTACATTGATTGAAATTGAGAGCACCAATAATGAAATATTGTCACAAGGAGGACATGACTTGTATGATTCCATTAGATTGATTGAAATGGACAGCACCAAGAATGAAATATTGTCACAAGGAGATGACTTGAATGATTCCACTACATTGATTGAAATTGAGAGCACCAATAATGAAATATTGTCACAAGGAGGAGATGGCTTGTATGATTCCATTAGATTGATTGAAATGGACAGCACCAATAATGAAATATTGTCACAAGGAGGAGATGACTTGAATGATTCCACTACATTGATTGAAATTGAGAGCACCAATAATGAAATATTGTCACGAGGAGATGACTTGAATGATTCCACTACATTGATTGAAATGGACAGCACCAATAATGAAATATTGTCAGAAGGAGGAGATGACTTGAATGATTTTTTTGATCAATCTCTTGATGGCGAATTTATCGAGTGTTTGGAGACCATAGAGTTACAAGAATCATCATTGCAGACTTTTAATGAGGAGATTCCAGATGAGATGATTGAAGAGGAAATTACTGATGAGGACATGTTACTAGTTGTTTCAAATTTAGAAAATTCTGAAGAATAAATTTATATTTAGAAATCAAAAATTGTTTGAGACATTATTTATTTTTATTTTTAATTTATGAGGTTGTAGCGAAGTGATTGTAGTATAAAATGAGACTTATAGTATAGAGTGCAACATTTTTATGTTACATGGTAAGTTTACTCATATTTACTTCCCTTCTGCCACTATATTATCTCCAATGTGTATTTGACATGTCTTCTTCATCTCCGGCCTCCTTTCTCTCAGTGTGTGTCTCCGATGCATCTTATCGCTGGTATTTTGTGTAATTACAGAAGAGAGTAAAATAAAATAGTTCGGAACGTGAAAAGGGGGCAAAGTAGAGTACTCCTCACCCCCTAGGCCTTTTTAGGCGGTCCCAAAAGGATCAGTTTCTGCTTTCCTGAGAGATTATGGTATGAGTTCCATATACCACAATAACTTGCATTACAACATGCAAGATATCTATCTCCTATTACCAACTTTTGGAGATATTCGCGCTAAGCGCGAATATCTCCAAAAAGTAACACCTGCCCTGAGCAGTTCTTAGCCATGTTATCCAATGGGAGGTGGATAACATGGCTAAGAGCATTAGCTCGGTAATGTATGAATATCGCGGAGTTTTTAGCGATATTCATGCATTGCGGCCGTTTATTATCGCATTTGTGATAAACCTTGATAATAGCAAGGTTTATCTTCGGTAATTTCTGATGATGCTTAGCGGTAAAAAATTCGTTGGTAAGCATCGTTAGCGATAAATATCGCTTAACTTTGGTAATATGCCCCAACGTCTGTTAACGTTCGATTCGAAGGAAATGAGGAAGTGTTGAAAAACATTGTCTGCGCCATCTTGCCTTTTTTGAAATGCCACACTTTTGTCGTGCACGGCAGCCATTTTAGATGTCTTGACCAGACCCACTCTCTGCACGCTGTCGATTCGTAGCATGGCTCCTCACCCTCGCAAGCATCTTCCCCAGGCACTGGTCACCCCCGCTCTCTGTCTTATGCATGGGCAATAAACCTCCCCCCATCTGCGCTGCTCTTCCCTGAGAATCACACTGTGCCCGCCCGACACCTCCCTTTCGCCCTATTCACTACCGCACCCTCTGACACTCCTCTTCCTCTGTGTCCGATTGTCCAGGCTATCAGCTAGCCCTGCAGATGTAGTTTATGGCCCCAGCTGTAAAGAATCACCCCTCTTCAAAGGAGTTATAGTAGATCAAGGCCCACACCCGATGAGATCCGTCACACCACACGTGTTCCTACTATCTGAAAACTATCCTGTATTGTGATTGGGGAGGGGACAGAGCCTGAAGCGGAAGATTCCAGGAATGACTCTTTGTACATCAAAGTTTTTACAATTATGTGTCACATTAAAAATATATAGCACTCCAACAAAGTAGTAGGAATATAAAACTTTAATAACATATAAATATATACAAGAAAACAAAAACAGTAAAAACATTTAAACAACGAAGAGACCGTGGCAATTTCTTTTGAATTATCCAATAGATTTATTGAAATTGACAGCACCAATAATGAAATATTCTTGTCAGTAGCGGTCTGTTGTGCGAACAGTTCCAAGGCAGCAGAACGCGCTGAAATCTAGATGGCACGAAAGTGATGTCTAGCAAGTTGCCGCCCAGCAAATAACGGCGTGGGGCGCCGCGGGGGTGAGTGAGTCCAGTAGGCACCACAGCTATTCTTAGCGGCATTGCAGAATTACTGCTGGGGACAATGGCTGTGCTGTAGCAGGGTCACAGCAGAAACAAAAAGGATTCTGTTGAAGATGTTGTTGGTTTTCAATTTGAAAACAGTTCTGGTGTCAACTGCTATGCTATTGTAGTGGTTAATGTTTTGTTTTCTCTAGAAAATGTAAAAGAGGGGGAGGCAGTCCAAAGTTCCGTTAAAAGGGCAAAGGAAAGGATCGGTGGTTTGAACTATCAGTCAAAAAGGGGAGGGGGTGCAACAATTTTTCCTACCGGGTCACACTGTGCTTTCACCGGAAGTGAGGTCTGCAGGATTCTAGTAATTCAAAGTGAGGCTGGCGCCGACGTCCCGCGGATACAGTTTCGTCACTCCACGGGTGATCATGGCAGTCATTCCCCATCGGGGGTCGGAGACTCCCGCGGCTCCTCTAGAATCTTCAAGGTCGTGGAGGACTACGGTGGTGGAGTCAACCAGTGACCGGGCCATTTCTTTATGCTGGGCCCGCTCTTGCCAGGTCGACCGCCATTTTGAGAGTTCGGTAGCTACTGGCGATCGCGGGGTCAAATGAGCGGACGGGCTCCACCCTGCCGGGCGAGACGTTGCAGCATAGCCACAGTGGAAGAACCCTTTTCCGGGCGCCTGGAGCGCTGAGGGTGCAGCTGGGAAGCCTCCACCTGGGGAGGCGGGAGAGGCCTGTTCGCACCGTCTCTCCCTGCCAGTGCATCCCACGGCGTCTCGCTTGAGATTTGTTATGGCCGGACCAGGCGATGAGGACGAGGGGGGGGGGGTCGGAGGCATGTGCAAGACATCCCCCCCCCAGTGTTGTCGCAGCCATTTTTCAAGAAAGAAGAAGTGTCCCGTCCGTCTTCGGGCCGGGCTTCCGGTAGATGTCGGCCGGACGCCCCTGGCTCTGGCCCCATTAACGGGTTTCTTGGTTTATTGGCTGCAGCCGGATCCCGTCGGCCTCGGCCCCCCGACCGTTGGTGGCCGGACCGGAAGAGCATGTGGCGGGACTACCTGCAACTCTCAAGGGCCACCGCGGCCGGACTGGGAGAGAGAGGGGAGGGTCGAGGAGACATTCCCCCCCCCCCTGCAACTGTTCAGCGTTGTAAAGGCAATCCCCTGGCCGGGTCCCGCTGGTCTCGGCCTCTCCTCCGGCTACACCCTACGTTAGGATCTCCTGGCCGAGGCGTGGCAGCAGGACCTGCTTTATATGGGCTGCTCCCGGCTGGGCGTAGCCGGAACCCTGCCCCACCTTGGAAGTTTCCAGAGTGGGGGCGGATGTTCTACTGACTTGCATTTTCCCTAGTCTATCGATTTTTTGGGCGTGGCAGGCGGTGGGACAGCGAGGGGTGATTTGGTTTCTCTTACTGTTTTTCTGGTCTCTCACCACTGGCATATTTCTAACGTTTTCTTGTTTCTAGGACATTAATAGGTTTTATCATTACGTTATGTTATCGTTTCTTTGTTCGTTGTTTAATAAAAGTTCATGTTCATCAGTGGCCTACTGATTTTCGATTTCCTATTCTTTTCTTTCCAGGTTGTTTCATGCTAAAGTTTCTGTTAACAGGATACAGTGATCACTTCATTATTATTGCATATGTCTTTTTCACTAGGGGTGCTCTCTGGTCGGGCCAGATGACGTATGTCTAGTAAATGGTCCGGGTGAAACAGGTGCATCAATCAATCAATCAATGAGGAATGAAATAGGTACGACGTGTTAAAGGCTTGCGTTACCTACCCTTCACTATCTGCAAAGGGAGAGAGAATATTCCTATTCTTCCTCGTTTGCAGGCAGAGAAGATCCTTAAGAGAACCAACTTCGAACAATTCAATGCTCGATTCAAACAATCAACAAGGGGTACTGTGAACACAAATGAACGCCGCTTATGTACATACGCATTGCTATTTTCAACAGGTTGTTCCTAATGTTTCTATTTTAGCGAGGTCAAAAAGAGATCCCATTAGTGGCCTACTGATTTTGCTCGATTCCTTTTGTTTTTTTACACGGTTTTTCGCTATCTGCAAAGACTAAACAGAGTATTTTGACTCTGTGCTTGTTTGTAAATAGAGAATGAACCAAAGAGAACAATCAATCAAATGGAGAGAGAAGCAGGCACGACGGATTACAAAGGGGGCAAAGGGCTGCGTTAACTACCCTTCACTATCTGCAAAGAGAGAGTACTCCTAATAGAAATGAGGGGTGGGGGGTAGCATTCAAAGCAGATCAGTGTGCATAAACACGAAAATGTTTTTACTTACCACGTACTTGACATTCGACAGCTTATGATATTTGCTATTAAAAAACCATTGAAATTCACTGAAAAAACCATAGGTTATAGACCATATATAGTTAGGAATTAGCATTTACAAAACCTTGAAAATTCACAGAAAAAACCATAGGTTATAGACCATATATAGTTAGGAATTAGCATTTAAAAAACCTTATTTTACTCACACAAAACCATTGAAATTCCATATATAGTTAGTTGCACTAACTATATATCGCGCACCCGCAATCCACTGCTGATGATGTCACATATTACATCATTCATGACATGGTCAGTGACATCACTGATGACATCACTGATGACATCTCAAATGACATCACCGATGATATCTCATTTGACATCAATGGTCACATCAATGATGATATCATTAATGTGACAATACAATGCATCTCCTCACACTTTAATATAACCTCTGTTACACCCAGTGTTAAATACAGAGTATAATTTTTGAAACCATTGACACACCAATACTAGTTACTACATACGCACTCACTGATTCCTACGTCTACACACACATTCACTCATTCACCCATACAATCATTCATACATACAATCACTCATGTTTACAACACTATCATATGCACTCATACACCTATACAGACACTTACACTCTGCCACTCATCCATGGAGTTACTCACACACCTAGTCAGTCCTGTAAAGAATCAATCACACTTCCATTTTCTTGTCTATACAGTTAAACATAGAGCTCCTTACATTTTCAAACATATACTAACACATACTTACTTTCTTATACAATCATTGATACAAGTACACATTGATCTGCACAGAGTCACACACCTCCCAGCCAGCCACACACACACTCAGTCTCCTATACAAATACTTGGACAATCAATCAATAACCCATATAGTTAATCATATAGCTACTGATCAACACATGCAGCAGTTTACAGAACAACAGACATAATGATGCACAAATTAAGACAGTTTAGTCACTAACCCATGCACTCAGTGAGACACATTTAATCACTCACTCATACATTCAGTCATGCACCTACTAAATCCTTCGTCCAGACACTTATACATCTACTCATTCTTCAATATGTAAAACATATTTAAACTTTACAGAAACACACAGTCACTGGATGATGTCATCAGTGATCTCATCAGTGATGTCATTTGAGATGTCATCAGTGATGTCATCAGTGATGTCACTGACCATGTCATGAATGATGTAATATGTGACATCATCAGCAGTGGATTGCGGGTGCGCGATATATAGTTAGTGCAACTAACTATATATGGAATTTCAATGGTTTTGTGTGAGTAAAATAAGGTTTTTTAAATGCTAATTCCTAACTATATATGGTCTATAACCTATGGTTTTTTCAGTGAATTTTCAAGGTTTTGTAAATGCTAATTCCTAACTATATATGGTCTATAACCTATGGTTTTTTCAGTGAATATATATATAAATATATATATATATATATATATATATTCACTGAAAAAACCATAGGTTATAGACCATATATAGTTAGGAATTAGCATTTAAAAAACCTTATTTTACTCACACAAAACCATTGAAATTCCATATATAGTTAGTTGTACTAACCATATATCGCGCACCCGCAATCCACTGCTGATCATGTCACATATTACATCATTCATGACATGGTCAGTGACATCACTGATGACATCACTGATGACATCTCAAATGACATCACTGATGACATCTCAAATGACATCACTGATGACATCACTGATGACATCTCAAATGACATTACTGATCACATCACTGATGACATCATTCATGTGATAATACGATGAACCTCTTCAGACTCTAATATAACCTTAGATACAATCAGTGTAAACAGACACTCATAGACTGTCACTCATCCATGGAGTTACTCAGACACTTAGTCAGTCATACAAAGAATCAATCACACCTCCATTTCCTCAACTATACAGTTATACACACCTTACTTATTCAAACATATACTAAAACATATTTACTCACTTATACAATCCTGGATACAAGTTCACAATGATCCATACAGCCACTCACACATTCACTGGCTCTTATGCACAGTTATTTATATATGTCAACTCTCACATGTACTGTATTTTACATATGTACTTACTTTAACATGTAGCACTGAGATATCCATTCACTCACCAATACACTCATGCACACAGTCAACTGCCCATACAGCTGTTTCCACATGCACTTTTGAACCCATACATCTAGTCAATCAACTGCTCACACATCTATGCAGAGAGTCATACACCTCCCAGCCACCCACACACACACTCAGTCTCCCATACAAATGCTTGGGCAACCAATCAATAACCCATATAGTTAATCATATAGCTACTGATCAACACATGCAGCAGTTTACAGAACAACAGACATAATGATGCACAAATTAAGACAGTTTAGTCACTAACCCATGCACTCAGTGAGACACATTTAATCAGTCACTCATACAGTCAGTCATGCCCCTACTAAATCCTTCATCCAGACACTTATACATCCACTCAAGACATATTTTAACTTTACAGAAAAATACAGTCACTGGATGTTGTCATCAGTGATGTCATCAGTGATGTCATTTGAGATGTCATCAGTGATGTCATCAGTGATGTCATTTGAGATGTCATCAGTGATGTCATCAGTGATGTCATTTGAGATGTCATCAGTGATGTCATCAGTGATGTCACTGACCATGTCATGAATGATGTAATATGTGACATGATCAGCAGTGGATTGCGGGTGCGCGATATATAGTTAGTACAACTAACTATATATGGAATGTCAATGGTTTTGTGTGAGTAAAATAAGGTTTTTTAAATGCTAATTCCTAACTATATATGGTCTATAACCTATGGTTTTTTCAGTGAATTTTCAAGGTTTTGTAAATGCTAATTCCTAACTATATATGGTCTATAACCTATGGTTTTTTCAGTGAATTTTCAAGGTTTTGTAAATGCTAATTCCTAACTATATATGGTCTATAACCTATGGTTTTTTCAGTGAATATATATATATACACACCAACACAAGTCCCCGTTTCCAGGAGTCTTCAACCCTTCAGGGCGGCCTCAGTAAATCACGGACACGGAGGAGTCCGCCAAACACAAAAAGAAAACCCAGCTGAGGCCCAAATCCGGAGCTGCAGTCTTTTTATTCAGGGAAAACAGCACAATGCCTCCCGTAGCCCCTACATGTTTCGGCTTGCGCCTTGATCACGGGAAAGAGGCAGTTCACAAAGTGCTTACGTGCATCTTGTTTTAAGGGGTGGTCTTCGCTCACGTGACTACTTCAGCCTATGTCTCCCAAAATGCAGCAGAAAACATTAGGTAAGTAACGATGTTTTAAAAGATAGTTCTTATTTAATGCACAGAATGTCCTTTGCATTTTCACATTTCTTCATTTTCCACTGCAGAAAAAATGTTTCATTAATCCAGATGGAATGCTGCCACGTTGCTCGTAGTTTTGCTCACAGTTTGCAATTATAAATGACCTCCCTGTCAAAAGACCTGGGCCCGGAACGTTCGGCATAGGAGGTAATCCTACCCAAAGCCCTTCCATCGCTGCTGCTTAATTTCACATCATTAGTAACTCCATAGTAGGAAAAGCAGCAGTGCGTGGGTCGTACTCCTTCATTTAAACACCAACACAAGTCCCCGTTTCCAGGAGTCTTCAACCCTTCAGGGCGGCCTCAGTAAATCACGGACACGGAGGAGTCCGCCAAACACAGAAAAAACAAAAAAAAAAACAGCTGAGGCCCAAATCCGGAGCTGCAGTCTTTTTATTCAGGGAAAACAGCACAATGCCTCCCGTAGCCCCTACATGTTTCGGCTTGCGCCTTGATCACGGGAAAGAGGCAGTTCACAAAGTGCTTACGTGCATCTTGTTTTAAGGGGTGGTCTTCGCTCACGTGACTACTTCAGCCTATGTCTCCCAAAATGCAGCAGAAAACATTAGGTAAGTAACGATGTTTTAAAAGATAGTTCTTATTTAATGCACAGAATGTCCTTTGCATTTTCACATTTCTTCATTTTCCGCTGCAGAAAAAATGTTTCATTAATCCAGATGGAATGCTGCCACGTTGCTCGTAGTTTTGCTCACAGTTTGCAATTATAAATGACCTCCCTGTCAAAAGACCTGGGCCCGGAACGTTCGGCATAGGAGGTAATCCTACCCAAAGCCCTTCCATCGCTGCTGCTTAATTTCACATCATTAGTAACTCCATAGTAGGAAAAGCAGCAGTGCGTGGGTCGTACTCCTTCATTTAAACACCAACACAAGTCACGTGAGCGAAGACCACCCCTTAAAACAAGATGCACGTAAGCACTTTGTGAACTGCCTCTTTCCCGTGATCAAGGCGCAAGCCGAAACATGTAGGGGCTACGGGAGGCATTGTGCTGTTTTCCCTGAATAAAAAGACTGCAGCTCCGGATTTGGGCCTCAGCTGGGTATTTTTTTTTTGTTTTTATTTTTTTTTATTTTTTATTTTTTATATATATATATAAACTTCTGCTACACAAGGACAAGGGCTGACGTATACCAATATATACGAAAATTGAAACTTAAAAAGCAATTTGTGCACAAACAATCCAGCATAACTAGTGAGCCCCCAATATCAGGTGGGGGTGAGGTGGAATTGACAGTAAGTGACATGGGACTGTATCACGATATGTGCCAGTTGGGGAGTGAAGACAACATGGGAACGCAAGAAAGAGTGAACCTAAGTGATCAAAGAAAACCCATCACTCCGTTTAAACCAAAATCAAAATATATTCCACTGGCAACACGTGATGGGCTCGATGCATTCAGTGAAGCTGTGGTGAAGAAAATAAAGAAACTGGCCCGTGTAAACAATGAAAGAGAGAAAAAATATACTAGCCAAGAGAGAAAACTGAACCAATTGGTAAAAAAACTACAGAATGCTGAGCTGGTAATTCGCAACTCTGACAAGGGAGGAAATATCGTGCTATGGCCAATTGCGAGTTACCTCCATGAAGCATATAGACAGTTAAATGATATGAATTGTTACAGAAGAAGTAATCCGCAAAAATATAGAACAATGTTGGAGCATCTGAACAAAAACCTGGTAGCCTGGAAAGGAGTAGGGATGTTAAGTGGTGATGAATTCAAGTACATAAAACAAGATCACCCACTGACCCCATATATATACTTCATCCCAAAGGTCCACAAGAGTTTAACTGAACCGCCGGGAAGACCAATTATCTCGGCATGTGGTGGACCTTTGGAAAATTTATCAAAGTATATAGACTATTTTCTACAGGCACACATGAAATCATTAAATTCATATGTCCAGGACACGAGTGATTTTTTGCGGAAACTAAACGACATAGAGTGGAAATCGGACTATCTTCTGGTAACATTGGATGTAAGCTCCCTATATACATGTATTAAACATAGGGATGGCCTTCGAGCATGTGAATACTATCTTAGCAGAAGGCCTATGGAACTCTCTAATCACACAAAAATGCTTCTGGAAATGCTTACATTCTGTTTGGAAAACAATTATTTTATGTTTAATGATCAATTTTTCCAACAGGTTCAGGGTGTAGCCATGGGGGCCAGTTTCTCCCCTAGCTATGCGTGCCTCTTTATGGGGTGGTGGGAGGAACTGGTCCTCAGGCGAAAGTATTTGCACTATTGCACATCCAACATAGTCTCTTGGCTTCGTTTTATTGATGATCTTTTTATTGTGTGGCATGGATCTGAGGACAGTGTTTTAAATTTTATACAGGAAATAAATGCAAATGATCTTAATTTGAATTTTACTTCTAGTATTAGCAAGGAATCGGTGAAATTTTTAGATGTGCAGGTTTTTTTAAAAAGTAATGTTCTTAGTACTACCCTTTTTAGAAAACCGACAGCTGGTAACACACTGTTACATGCGACAAGCGCCCATCCGCAACACCTGATCAAATCAATCCCATACGGCGAAATGCTTCGCATTCGCCGTATTTGTAGTGATGATAGGGATATGATCAAGAAACAGCAAGAGAGCTTAAATAGATTTGTGGAAAGAGGCTACAGCACAAGAATAGTTGAAACAGCCATTAGAAAGTCCCGACAAAAAGCTAGAAGTGATCTCCTCAAATATACCCCCAAAGACAAAAGAATCCAGAGTGTAGACACCAATACAGTTCGGTTAGTTCTGACTTATTCCAAACAAGAGAGGGAATTAAGGAATATAGTTAGACGCAATTGGCATTTTATACAAGATGACCCTACTATTGGGGAATTGATGCCCGCCAATCCATCAATAACATATCGTAAAGGTATGAGCCTGGGCTCAATTTTAACTAAGAAAAGTCAGGAATGCCTGAAAAAAGAGCCCAGCCGACCTGTTAGTAGGGGATTCTATAAATGCTTTGCATGTAAGGCATGCCAACATGGGGTGAACACTAAGCAATATACTACAGTCATCCCAAAGGCAACTCGAGAAATCAAACAATTGCTTACATGTAAAACCGAATATTGTATATATGTTTTAGAATGTGAATGTCATTTTAAGTATGTTGGCAGCACCAAGTTGCCGGTTCATAAAAGAATCCTGCAACATTTGCGTGCTATAACGAACAAAGATCAAAATTATCCAGTTGCCAGACACTTTGAGGCATGTCATAACAGTAAGACCCAAGGATTAAAATATTATGCAATTGAATCTATCCCGATAACAAAGAGAGGAGGGGATAGGGAGGCCAACATGCGAAGAACTGAAACAAATTACATTCTGGAATTCGACTCTAAGTGGCCCGGAGGTCTTAATACTACAGAGGACCTCCACACATATTTATAAACAGAGGCCATGGGGGTTGTCAGAATGGAATAATTAGATATGTATCACTCTGTAAGCCTTTTTAGAACAAGTTTTTAGATTAGGATATTGAATTGCGTATTTTGCACATATTTTGTACCAACTGTATATTTATTTCCCCCTTTTTCCTTTTTATTAGAGGATTAGGAATATATGCTGGTGTACAACATTTCACAATAGGTGACCTACAGTTAATATAAGCCGACCTCTAAACATTAGGGTAGTTTTATCCATATGTATTTTAGATTGTTTGGTTTTATTATGTCACCGATATCCTCGTCTGATATATTGAATTTGTTCTTGTATTGTGCTAGTATTCTTTTATCTGTTTTTATCATTAAACATGGTTTTTACAGATGAATAGAATAGTGATATGTAATTAATTGATTCGTATATTGCACTGATTTTTTCCTGTTGAAATACTGCCCTTTTTGTAAGATTATGAAATACCTGACTCCTCTTCCCCGAAAGTCCCCAATGAAATTGAATTATCAGTAGAAACTCCACCAGTAGTAGTATAATACTTTTGGAGGTTTCATTAATTAAATCTTTTAGTAAGCATTAAGCATGAGTCACTTTACCCTCATTGTACTGTTGCACCAAGTCACTTTAACTTGATCATAGAAGGGGATCCTTCTATGTATGATACAATGTGTATGTTTTCCAATCGGATACATGGCACCTCTAGGTGATAGTAAGGCGACTGTATATATGGGGATGTGTTTGTTCTTATATATGTGAGTAAAACTTGTTGGTTTGATAGCACGTGACCTATAGCATGCATATACAAACTCCTGTGCAATTGACTAAGAGCAAATAATTCTCTTTTTTCTAAAAAGTTTTTGTATAACTTAGACACTTTGTGGTGAGCACTTTGTTTTGCATTTAGGCATCTTTTATGTAAACACATGTCAAACACATTTAGTATGAACTATTAAGCTACGGGATATAGACTGGATATGTAAGAAGAATAAGAATTCTATAAACTTTGCAATGGTACTGCCCGTAATAATGAGCTTATCTCAATGGAGGTGAATTATGAAATGTTTTTTGCACAAAGGATTTACTGTATTCATACAGATAGAAATTGTGGCAATATAATTCAAAGACATTAAGGGTATTAAAACCGTCAGTATTTTTTCATTGTCTATTCCTGACATGTGATGCACTAGCACTTTAAAAATGGGCTGAAAATTATGTATCGTCATGTGACCAAGGCCGCAGGGACGGCCGAAACGCGTCATGACTGAGCTGTTTGTTGGATAATAAATAGCATACTGCACAAGAGATGGTCCATGCCTTGTTATTCACTGCACTGGTGGAGCGCTGCGAGGTATTGCAGATATATATATATATATATATTACCTACTGGCGGTCGCCAGTAGGTATATATAGTTAGGATTTTTTCTCTATGGGTTTTTTGAAAATTCTATGTCTAATAACTTTGGCGTTTGTGGACGGAATTGGCTGAAATTTTCAGGAAAATGGCACATTTTGTTTCTGAGCAGCCCTTGAAAATTTGGGGGGGGTTCGTCCAGTGGGGGCCGAGAAAAAAGGGGGGTCCCAAAACGTGTTTTTAACATTGAGTTTTCCATAGGGCGGTTGGCCTCACTTTTAGCCCGAACGGCTGAATGGATTTGCACGAAACTTGGCAAAATTGTAGGGACTGGTAGCCCGATGTGCCTTTTGTAGGTCTCAATATATGTGCTCCAGTGGATTTTGAGAAATTAACGTTTAAAAAAAGATATATATCTGTAACAGCGGACCGGGCAGCGCACTGGTTCGCGGACTTTTCGCGCAACGGAGCTTTGTGAAGCGAAGCTGATTGGTTCTCCGGCGTCTGTCAACATTCCAAACAGTCCGTAGCGGCCGCCATCTTGTCTCTCGGTAGGATCGAGAGACAAGAGGAGGTCAAAACAAAGGGGGAAATAACTATAAGGGGGCATAGTAGATCCTCGCTGACCCCCTAGGTTTGATGTGGAGGTTTTAAAAGGGCCCCGCGGGGCAAAAAAAAAAAAAAATAATAATAATGGAACGGCTGAATGGATTTGCACGAAACTTGGCAAAATATTAGGGACTGGTAGCCCGATGTGCCTTTGCTAGGTCTCAATATATGTGCTCCAGTGGATTTTGAGAAATTAACGTTCAAAAAAAGATATATATCTGTAACAGCGCTCCGCTTCGCGTAACGGAGGTTTGCGAAGCTGATTGGTCATTCTGTCACTGGGCTATAGTTGGGCTACATCTGGCTGATATTTGGGCTACATTTGTTTTTTTGTGTGTCTGGCGGCCATCTTTGGGCTACATTGGGCTACATTGGGCTTCATTGGGCTACATTCGGCTAATTAGCAAATAGCTCATCGCAAACTAGGAATGGTAAAGAATCGCTATTTATTCCTTAAAGTTCGCTATTTAGGAAATGCAAATAACTTTGATGATACATATGGCGGTTCATCTCTAACAAGATAAGAAGCATAGGGATACATTTATGATGACTGGCGCATCACCAGGGATGTGTTAGTCATTCTGTGCCGCTGTTCCGTCACCTATGGTGTGCTGCATTTACAATGCGGCGCATCATGGGGCAAAAACAGCACAGATGCGTGATGTATCTGTGCCGTAAAGGTGGCGCATTGCTGGAGTTGTATCGCAAGTGTGATGAAGCTCCAGCAAGGGTCGGAGGTGCCCCTGTCGCAGGGTTTCTGTTCTCACACAGAACTGTGGACAGAGGATTGGAACCTCGGCGAATGCATTGCTGGAGTTGTATCGCAAGTGTGATGAAGCTCCAGCAAGGGTCGGGGGTGCCCCTGTCGCAGGGTTTCTGTTCTCACACAGAACTGTGGACAGAGGATTGGAACCTCGGCGAATTAGGGTGTCCCAAAACTCACGTTAGTAATCAAAAACTATTTAGCAAGCTAGGTACAGTGTCACATTGGATATAGCAAACTCTCAATGTTTAGACAATCCAGAATATGAACTTATAGTACCTCAGGATACGTGGAACTCATGAACAGTCGGTCGTTATAGATTTCTTAGAAACCAGAACATGGAGTTAAGAAGAACAGATGTGTATTTGAAATGTTTATTTACTAATGCCGTCTTCTCAGGCGTAGTACCTTAGATAATAAAAGTACACATATTATCAGTAGCAAAATTACCAGCATAGTTACTAGTACATAAAAAGTGAATGGTGATAGTATGTTAACATGCTGTAAATGAATAAGAGTTAGCAACACTTATAAGCAGCCGCGGGCCGTGGAGGGAGTTACGGTGAGGCAGGGAGGCGGGGAGGGGGAGAAGCAGGGTGGACAATACAAGTACACATATTATCAGTAGCAAAATTACCAGCATAGTTACTAGTACATAAAAAGCGAATGGTGACAGTATGTTAACATGCTGTAAATGAATAAGAGTTAGCAACACTTATAAGCAGCCGCGGGCCGTGGAGGGAGTTACGGTGGGGCAGGGAGGCGGGGAGGGGGAGGGGCAAGGTAGAGAGGGCTCCACCCTGCTTCTCCCCCTCCCCGCCTCCCTGCCCCATCGTAACTCCCTCCACGGCCCGCGGCTGCTTATATCTCACCCTCCCTAATACACATATTATATTATTTGCTAAGAAGGTCTCTTTGTGTTGGTTTAGGGCGTGCCCATACTTTAGTGTCTTAGATTTGAAGGAATCACATCAGCATACACCAGCTCTCTCTTCATGTGAACCGCATCAACTGTTGTGTATGTGTGTTCGGCAAAGCAATATAAAACCCGCCTCATGCCCAGAATTGGCAGAAGTTGCACTTATGTTATGAGTATGAAGTCGTGGAGATCAGACCTCATAACAATTCTGTATCGTGTTGTTCTTGAAACTTTAGCACTCGCTGTACAGATATAGTTTAACAATTAAAGCAGATAGTAGACCAATAACATATTATTCTCATGTAAACCACGATGAACTACTAGGTGGAAAGCTAAAGCAACAACTAAGTGTCGTGTGCAGAAGTTGCAAAAAAGGAAAAATGGCGTTTAAACCGGTAATGAGCCCATGCTAACTTAACACGGTGTAAAGATATCCAGGACCTAGATGACACCTCCTCATGATCCGGAAACGAACTGAATAAGATAATAGAAGTGCCATCTCATGAGAGCAGATTGCAAGTTTATATGTGGACGGTCCGCAAGGTAAAGCATTAAAAACTAGGAAAATTTAATGCTAAAGAAAAATAAAACAGCCAAGTACTTTATCGAGTCTTAAGCCAATAGGCAAGCTAAATAATAAAAACTTGACAAATAAGTCAATGAATTGTCAATGAAATGCTAGTACTCAGCATATCAAACATGAAAAAGGTCTATGACATAACTGTGTATGCAAAATAAGCTGCAACAGCCTCCAATAGGAAGTCACCGTCTTCATCCGAAAACAGTTCAGCCATCCAATTTAAAAGCGGAAAAGAACATACGTGCTCTCCCAGCACCGGATCCTCTATCACCATCAGAGGACAGCTCGGTGGGTTTTCAAGAAAGCTCTGTTCCAAGAAAGACTGTGCTGCCGCCAGTAAATTCCAGGGACCAAGTAGTCCATGCATCAATGCCACAGCCATAATCCTTTCGCCAGGACAAACCAACTCGTGAGTAATGATAGGAGTCATCAGCTGATTAAAGTCGACGTCAGGAGAAACCGGTCCGCAGAGACACAAATCAATGGCCCAATCGAAATCACAGGTCAGGCAGTGAAATACAGGCTGGACACAGGTGAAGTAGGAGAACCGAAAAGATAATCCATATGCCGTGCTTAATATCGCCAACGGCATTGTGCCATAATATTCTAGCATGCGATTGCGGAACAGTGTCAGCAGCTGCAGGGTCGGAGGTTGCATAGGAGGGACATCCATATTTAAAAATGTAAAAAAGCACAAGAGCGTCCGCTGGTAATGCAAGTAAAAATGCCAATCCACGAACCAGAGTGCAGAAAATACAATGAAAGGAAGCAGGGATGACTCCAAAGATTTTCTCAAATGAAGTCACGAGACCACTGGTAACAACTTTAAAAAAGTGTGCCAGGGATTTTGTGGAGGATGCGTTAAAGATAGTCGGAAACATGTTGCTGAAATTGAAAGGCAAACCTGTGTACGGGTGTTCGCTATGTGAAGTACGAAAGTTTCACGGGCCGAACTCAAGGCCACCTCTCTCTGAGACAAAAGAGCTCTTATTCTTGCCATGCCGTTGAAACGTGTCCCAAGGTTGGTATTTGTGGCCAGATTGAAAACTCCCTATGTTCATGTGTGGGAGGAAATAGAACATTTCTGCAGCAAATAACCCGTTCACTTACTGTTACGATAAAAGGAATACTTTTAATTAACTCAGAACAATCTTCATTATTGAGCATCAAATAACTACCATTTTCCAACAACTTGAACGTGGGGATGATAGCAGGAACTGGCGTGCCTTGCAACACGCAAGCCATATTTGGTCGGTGTTTGTTGCATGAATCGTGTAACTGTATGTGCCTACACATTAGTGAATGATCTGGCGTCTCAGTGCATTCCTCTCCATTCAGATAAACTTCTTGATCATCTTTGAAACATCTGTATGTGTATGGAAGCGACCAGACCTCATGAAGAAAAGCACTACCTAAAGGTTCATAACGACCTATTGGTATATATTTCATACAATTTGAAAACTTATATAAAGCAAAAGGCAGCGTTATTAAACCGTGGATAAGGCATGTTGCCAAAAAACCCGCAATCCTCTGCTGATGATGTCACTGAGCATGTCATGAATGATGTAATATGTGACATCATCAGCAGTGGATTACGGGTAATGGTATCTCTAGTTTACTCCCCTATAGCTGTCTTTCTTTTAACATAAGTGTGTGTTTCCTTCCCTTATACTTACTGTTTTTGGTTCGCTTCCAGTTCGCGTACCAGCGAGCGAACTAGGAAGCGAACTAAGAGAAATAGAGGTTGGCACAGTTCCAAATATTGTACCAATTTTTTAATAACGGGGAGGTAGTTCTGAAAAGAACTTTTTTTTTTATTTTTCTGAACATTTTTTTACTGTTTTTGAATTTTTCGGAACAGTTTTATATTTTTTTGGGTTTTTCTTGGAGGGGGCAATGAAAACGATTCATTGTAAAGGGCTCAACAGGAGCAACAAAACAAAAAAAAGAAGTATTTATTATTTTGGGCGTTTCGGACAAACTTGCATATGATAGTCAATAGCTCTGTTGATCAGAGTGATGCTTTTTTCTCCGTAGGAAATGAATCCATCGCAAAATGCGCAGGTGTGTTTTACATCACCAAATCTCATTTGTATATTTGGCACCATCTCCCTGCCCTCTGGTCCCGTTACTTCCGGTAGAACAGATCTTCTGGCCATAATAGGGAGATTATCTAGGTCGTTCCGAAACTGTGCAGCACTGTAGTTGTTAGGATGCCACCTAGTCATATGGCGATGCATTGTGTAGTTTCCGAAACTGTATTTTTTGTCGGTCCCTCTGGACAGTCTATCTTGACATATAAGGCAAGTTACGTATCTTGCATTTACTTTTTTCTGACCTTTGGGAATTTAAAAAAATTGCCAAATGAAGTTTTCTTTCCGGTGAGACGTCCTGGGCTGCTCAGGCAAAAACTGCCTCTCTTCGTGCTCGTCCTCCTGTTCCTCTTCTTCTTCTTCTTGTTGAATTACAACTTGAGCAGGTGGTCCACTCTTCCTTGGATGTGGTGGAGGTGGTGGGGAAGCACCAGCTGAAGCTACTAAAGAAGCCATTGCTCAGTGATCACAAAGGGTCTTTCTCTCACAATGATGAAAGTCAGAGTGAGGAAAGAAGGAGGGATTTTCATCATTTGGGAAAAACAAGAGTTCTCAACCAATCAAAAGTGTTCATTTTAGATTATATGACCTAGTCTTACATCATTAGGAAACCAAAAGTGAAATGAACCAATGAAAAGTGTTATTACCAAGTCACATGACTTGCTGTGTTTACGTTAAGCGCTTTGCAGGGCCTCCCGGTTTGCTTCCAGAAACCTGCGCTTTGCGACTCGCTTCGCGTACCAGTTCGCTAACGTAGCACGTCATATGACGTATCACGCGACAACGTGAAACGTCATGCGGACGGGAGGCGTCACGATGTTGTTTTCTAACGCGGCACTTGCGGTAAAGAAACGTTTACCGGCTCGCGGTCTATTTCGCGGCATCAAGGTCAGCTAACGGGAAGCTTCCCGATTCGCGAAGCGGGAACGAAGAAAAAAAAATATTTAAAAAAAAAATTATTCATAAACATATAAAATATATTTTTGGATTTAAAGAAGAATAAATTTTACAGCTACAGATATTAGCTGTTAAAAAACCAATGAAATTCACAGAAAAAACCATAGGTTATAGACCATATATAGTTAGGAATTAGCATTTACAAAACCTTGAAAATTCACTGAAAAAACCATAGGTTATAGACCATATATAGTTAGGAATTAGCATTTAGAAAACCTTATTTTACTCACACAAAACCATTGAAATTCCATATATAGTTAGTTGCACTAACTATATATCGCGCACCCGCAATCCACTGCTGATGATGTCACATATTACATCATTCATGACATGGTCAGTGACATCACTGATGACATCACTGATGACATCTCAAATGACATCACTGATGACAACATCCAGTGACTGTATGTTTCTGTAAAGTTAAAATATGTCTTAGATATTGAAGAATGAGTGGATGTATAAGTGTCTGGATGAAGGATTTAGTAGGTGCGTGACTGACTGTATGAGTGAGTGATTAAATGTGTCTCACTGAATGCATGGGTTAGTGACTAAACTGTCTTAATTTGTGCATCATTATGTCTGTTGTGATGTAAACTGCTGCATGTGTTGATCATTAGCTATACGAGAGGCTATATGTGTTATTAATTGGTTGCCCAAGTATTTCTATGGGAGATTGAGTTTGTGTGGGGGTGGCTGGGAGGTGTGTGACTCTGTGCATAGATGTGTGAGCAGTTGATTCACTAGGTGTATGAGTTCAAGAGTGCATGTGGAAAAAGCTACATGGGCGGTTGACTGTGTGCATGAGTGTATTGATGAGTGAATGGATATCTCAATGCTACATGTCATAGTAAGTACATATGTAAAACACAGTACATGTGAGAGTTGGCATATATAAATAACTGTGCATGAGAGCCACTGAATGTGTGAGTGGCTGTATGGATCATTGTGAACTTGTATCAGGGATTGTATAAGAGAGTAAATATGTGTTAGTATATGTTTGAATAAGTAAGGTGTGTATAACTGTATAGTTGAGGAAATGGAGGTGAGATTGTTTCTTTGCATGACTGACTAGGTGTGTGAGTAACTCCATGGATGAGTGACAGTGTGTGAGTGTCTGTATACACTGAGTGTATCTAAGGTTATATTAGAGTCTGAAGAGGTTTATCGTATTAGCACAAGAATGATGTCAAATGAGATGTCATCAGTGATGTCATCAGTGATGTCATTTGAGATGTCATCAGTGATGTCATCAGTGATGTCACTGACCATGTCATGAATGATGTAATATGTGACATCATCAGCAGTGGATTGCGGGTGCGCGATATATAGTTAGTGCAACTAACTATATATGGAATTTCAATGGTTTTGTGTGAGTAAAATAAGGTTTTCTAAATGCTAATTCCTAACTATATATGGTCTATAACCTATGGTTTTTTCAGTGAATTTTCAAGGTTTTGTAAATGCTAATTCCTAACTATATATGGTCTATAACCTATGGTTTTTTCTGTGAATATATATATATATATATATATATATGCGGGTTGGGACGTTTTGGCAGGGAATCAAGGGGCCAGGACATCATAATGCCTCTTTCACTAAGTGTGCCCAGCCCTACAAACGCTGAAGAACGAAAAGATTTGACTTCGGTTCCCAACATCACGCTAATCCAGAGTACAGCCTTCTGGGAGTTGTAGTGTCGCAAGTGCTGCTACAAGGCGGATGATCACATGGTTTGGGGGCGTGTAGGACTTTAATAACGGACATTTGAACTGGGTCACACCAACATGAAACGCGGCAGCATAAAGGGGTCTGAAGAAGGAAAATAAACCGAAATGCATTACGCCTACGCTGCCTAGCTCCAATAAAAAGCCTCACCTGAATTTTCCCTGTCTGTGGCTGCTTCCTTTCACGTTGTTGGAGGGTGGATTTGCATATTCCGTGTCAGCCAGAGGACACGTCAAGCGGCCCGTTCTTTCAAGAGACTGCCTTTTACACTGGTGACTGCGAAAGCGGATGGAACATGCCCAGGTATGGGCTTTAAGGCAGTCCACCAACATAGCGTCGGAAGGCGAAGGACACTGCTTGCAAGCAGACCGTGACTGCACGGGTGAGTCGGTGCAATCTCACCGATTCTTGCCCCAGCTGGAAGACGCGCTGCGGGTTGGGACGTTTTGGCAGGGATTCAAGGGGCCAGGACATCATAATGCCTCTTTCACTAAGTGTGCCCAGCCCTACAAACGCTGAAGAACGAAAAGATTTGACTTTGGTTCCCAACATCACGCTAATCCAGAGTACAGCCTTCTGGGAGTTGTAGTGTCGCAAGTGCTGCTACAAGGCGGATGATCACATGGTTTGGGGGCGTGTAGGACTTTAATAACGGACATTTGAACTGGGTCACACCAACATGAAACGCGGCAGCATAAAGGGGTCTGAAGAAGGAAAAAAAAACGAAATGCATTACGCCTACGCTGCCTAGCTCCAATAAAAAGCCTCACCTGAATTTTCCCTGTCTGTGGCTGCTTCCTTTCACGTTGTTGGAGGGTGGATTTGCATATTCCGTGTCAGCCAGAGGACACGTCAAGCGGCCCCGTTCTTTCAAGAGACTGCCTTTTACACTGGTGACTGCGAAAGCGGATGGAACATGCCCAGGTATGGGCTTTAAGGCAGTCCACCAACATAGCGTCGGAAGGCGAAGGACACTGCTTGCAAGCAGACCGTGACTGCACGGGTGAGTCGGTGCAATCTCACCAATTCTTGCCCCAGCTGGAAGACGCGCTGCGGGTTGGGACGTTTTGGCAGGGATTCAAGGGGCCAGGACATCATAATGCCTCTTTCACTAAGTGTGCCCAGCCCTACAAACGCTGAAGAACGAAAAGATTTGACTTTGGTTCCCAACATCACGCTAATTCAGAGTACAGCCTTCTGGGAGTTGTAGTGTCGCAAGTGCTGCTACAAGGCGGATGATCACATGGTTTGGGGGCGTGTAGGACTTTAATAACGGACATTTGAACTGGGTCACACCAACATGAAACGCGGCAGCATAAAGGGGTCTGAAGAAGGAAAATAAACCGAAATGCATTACGCCTACGCTGCCTAGCTCCAATAAAAAGCCTCACCTGAATTTTCCCTGTCTGTGGCTGCTTCCTTTCACGTTGTTGGAGGTTGGATTTGCATATTCCGTGTCAGCCAGAGGACACGTCAAGCGGCCCCGTTCTTTCAAGAGACTGCCTTTTACACTGGTGACTGCGAAAGCGGATGGAACATGCCCAGGTATGGGCTTTAAGGCAGTCCACCAACATAGCGTCGGAAGGCGAAGGACACTGCTTGCAAGCAGACCGTGACTGCACGGGTGAGTCGGTGCAATCTCACTGATTCTTGCCCCAGCTGGAAGACGCGCTGCGGGTTGGGACGTTTTGGCAGGGATTCAAGGGGCCAGGACATCATAATGCCTCTTTCACTAAGTGTGCCCAGCCCTTCAAACGCTGAAGAACGAAAAGATTTGACTTTGGTTCCCAACATCACGCTAATCCAGAGTACAGCCTTCTGGGAGTTGTAGTGTCGCAAGTGCTGCTACAAGGCGGATGATCACATGGTTTGGGGGCGTGTAGGACTTTAATAACGGACATTTGAACTGGGTCACACCAACATGAAACGCGGCAGCATAAAGGGGTCTGAAGAAGGAAAATAAACCGAAATGCATTACGCCTACGCTGCCTAGCTCCAATAAAAAGCCTCACCTGAATTTTCCCTGTCTGTGGCTGCTTCCTTTCACGTTGTTGGAGGGTGGATTTGCATATTCCGTGTCAGCCAGAGGACACGTCAAGCGGCCCCGTTCTTTCAAGAGACTGCCTTTTACACTGGTGACTGCGAAAGCGGATGGAACATGCCCAGGTATGGGCTTTAAGGCAGTCCACCAACATAGCGTCGGAAGGCGAAGGACACTGCTTGCAAGCAGACCGTGACTGCACGGGTGAGTCGGTGCAATCTCACCGATTCTTGCCCCAGCTGGAAGACGCGCTGCGGGTTGGGACGTTTTGGCAGTGATTCAAGGGGCCAGGACATCATAATGCCTCTTTCACTAAGTGTGCCCAGCCATACAAACGCTGAAGAACGAAAAGATTTGACTTTGGTTCCCAACATCACGCTAATCCAGAGTACAGCCTTCTGGGAGTTGTAGTGTCGCAAGTGCTGCTACAAGGCGGATGATCACATGGTTTGGGGGCGTGTAGGACTTTAATAACGGACATTTGAACTGGGTCACACCAACATGAAACGCGGCAGCATAAAGGGGTCTGAAGAAGGAAAATAAACCGAAATGCATTACGCCTACGCTGCCTAGCTCCAGTAAAAAGCCTCACCTGAATTTTCCCTGTCTGTGGCTGCTTCCTTTCACGTTGTTGGAGGGTGGATTTGCATATTCCGTGTCAGCCAGAGGACACGTCAAGCGGCCCGTTCTTTCAAGAGACTGCCTTTTACACTGGTGACTGCGAAAGCGGATGGAACATGCCCAGGTATGGGCTTTAAGGCAGTCCACCAACATAGCGTCGGAAGGCGAAGGACACTGCTTGCAAGCAGACCGTGACTGCACGGGTGAGTCGGTGCAATCTCACCGATTCTTGCCCCAGCTGGAAGACGCGCTGCGGGTTGGGACGTTTTGGCAGGGATTCAAGGGGCCAGGACATCATAATGCCTCTTTCACTAAGTGTGCCCAGCCCTACAAACGCTGAAGAACGAAAAGATTTGACTTTGGTTCCCAACATCACGCTAATCCAGAGTACAGCCTTCTGGGAGTTGTAGTGTCGCAAGTGCTGCTACAAGGCGGATGATCACATGGTTTGGGGGCATGTAGGACTTTAATAACGGACATTTGAACTGGGTCACACCAACATGAAACGCGGCAGCATAAAGGGGTCTGAAGAAGGAAAATAAACCGAAATGCATTACGCCTACGCTGCCTAGCTCCAATAAAAAGCCTCACCTGAATTTTCCCTGTCTGTGGCTGCTTCCTTTCACGTTGTTGGAGGGTGGATTTGCATATTCCGTGTCAGCGAGAGGACACGTCAAGCGGCCCCGTTCTTTCAAGAGACTGCCTTTTACACTGGTGACTGCGAAAGCGGATGGAACATGCCCAGGTATGGGCTTTAAGGCAGTCCACCAACATAGCGTCGGAAGGCGAAGGACATTGCTTGCAAGCAGACCGTGACTGCACGGGTGAGTCGGTGCAATCTCACCGATTCTTGCCCCAGCTGGAAGACGCGCTGCGGGTTGGGACGTTTTGGCAGGGATTCAAGGGGCCAGGACATCATAATGCCTCTTTCACTAAGTGTGCCCAGCCCTACAAACGCTGAAGAACGAAAAGATTTGACTTTGGTTCCCAACATCACGCTAATCCAGAGTACAGCCTTCTGGGAGTTGTAGTGTCGCAAGTGCTGCTACAAGGCGGATGATCACATGGTTTGGGGGCGTGTAGGACTTTAATAACGGACATTTGAACTGGGTCACACCAACATGAAACGAGGCAGCATAAAGGGGTCTGAAGAAGGAAAATAAACCGAAATGCATTACGCCTACGCTGCCTAGCTCCAATAAAAAGCCTCACCTGAATTTTCCCTGTCTGTGGCTGCTTCCTTTCACGTTGTTGGAGGGTGGATTTGCATATTCCGTGTCAGCCAGAGGACACGTCAAGCGGCCCCGTTCTTTCAAGAGACTGCCTTTTACACTGGTGACTGCGAAAGCGGATGGAACATGCCCAGGTATGGGCTTTAAGGCAGTCCACCAACATAGCGTCGGAAGGCGAAGGACACTGCTTGCAAGCAGACCGTGACTGCCCGGGTGAGTCGGTGCAATCTCACCGATTCTTGCCCCAGCTGGAAGACGCACTGCAGGTTGGGACGTTTTGGCAGGGATTCAAGGGGCCAGGACATCATAATGCCTCTTTCACTAAGTGTGCCCAGCCCTACAAACGCTGAAGAACGAAAAGATTTGACTTTGGTTCCCAACATCACGCTAATCCAGAGTACAGCCTTCTGGGAGTTGTAGTGTCGCAAGTGCTGCTACAAGGCGGATGATCACATGGTTTGGGGGCGTGTAGGACTTTAATAACGGACATTTGAACTGGGTCACACCAACATGAAACGCGGCAGCATAAAGGGGTCTGAAGAAGGAAAATAAACCGAAATGCATTACGCCTACGCTGCCTAGCTCCAATAAAAAGCCTCACCTGAATTTTCCCTGTCTGTGGCTGCTTCCTTTCACGTTGTTGGAGGGTGGATTTGCATATTCCGTGTCAGCCAGAGGACACGTCAAGCGGCCCCGTTCTTTCAAGAGATTGCCTTTTACACTGGTGACTGCGAAAGCGGATGGAACATGCCCAGGTATGGGCTTTAAGGCAGTCCACCAACATAGCGTCGGAAGGCGAAGGACACTGCTTGCAAGCAGACCGTGACTGCCCGGGTGAGTCGGTGCAATCTCACCGATTCTTGCCCCAGCTGGAAGACGCGCTGCGGGTTGGGACGTTTTGGCAGGGATTCAAGGGGCCAGGACATCATAATGCCTCTTTCACTAAGTGTGCCCAGCCCTACAAACGCTGAAGAACGAAAAGATTTGACTTTGGTTCCCAACATCACGCTAATCCAGAGTACAGCCTTCTGGGAGTTGTAGTGTCGCAAGTGCTGCTACAAGGCGGATGATCACATGGTTTGGGGGTGTGTAGGACTTTAATAACGGACATTTGAACTGGGTCACACCAACATGAAACGCGGCAGCATAAAGGGGTCTGAAGAAGGAAAATAAACCGAAATGCATTACGCCTACGCTGCCTAGCTCCAATAAAAAGCCTCACCTGAATTTTCCCTGTCTGTGGCTGCTTCCTTTCACGTTGTTGGAGGGTGGATTTGCATATATATATATATATATATATATTACCTACTGGCGGTCGCCAGTAGGTATATATAGTTAGGATTTTTTCTCTATGGGATTTTTGAAAATTCTGTGTCTAATAACTTTGGCGTTTGTGGACGGAATTGGCTGAAATTTTCAGGAAAATGGCACATTTTGTTTCTGAGCAGCCCTTGAAAATTTGGGGGGGGTTCGTCAAGGGGGGGCCGAGAAAAAAGGGGGGTCCCAAAACGTGTTTTTAACATTGAGTTTTCCATAGGGCGGTTGGCCTCACTTTTAGCCCGAACGGCTGAATGGATTTGCACGAAACTTGGCAAAATTGTAGGGACTGGTAGCCCGATGTGCCTTTGCTAGGTCTCAATATATGTGCTCCAGTGGATTTTGAGAAATTAACGTTCAAAAAAAGATATATATCTGTAACAGCGGACCGGGCAGCGCTCCGGTTCGCGGACTTTTCGCGGTACGGAGCTTTGTGAAGCGAAGCTGATTGGTTCTCCGGCGTCTGTGAACATTCCAAACAGTCCGTAGCGGCCGCCATCTTGTCTCTCGGTAGGATCGAGAGACAAGAGGAGGCCAAAGCGAAGGGGCAAATGACCATAAGGGGGCATAGTAGATCCTCGCTGACCCCCTAGGTTTGATGTGGAGGTTTTAAAAGGGTCCCGCGGGGCAAAAAAAAATAATAATAATAATAATCGAACGGCTGAATGGATTTGCACGAAACTTGGTAAAATATTAGGGACTGGTAGCCCGATGTGCCTTTGCTAGGTCTCAATATATGTGCTCCAGTGGATTTTGAGAAATTAACGTTCAAAAAAAGATATATATCTGTAACAGCGCTCCGCTTCGCGTAACAGAGGTTTGCGAAGCTGATTGGTTCTCCGGCGTCTGTAAACATTGCAAACAGTCCGTAGCGGCCGCCATCTTGTCTCTCGGTAGGATCGAGAGACAAGAGGAGGCCAAAGCGAAGGGGCAAATGACCATAAGGGGGCATAGTAGATCCTCCTTGACCTCTTAGGTTTGATGTGGAGGTTTTAAAAGGGCCCCGCGGGGCAAAAAAAAAAATAATAATAATAATCGAACGGCTGAATGGATTTGCACGAAAGTTGGCAAAATTGTAGGGACTGGTAGCTCGATGTGCCTTTGCTAGGTCTCAATATATGTGCTTCAGTGGATTTTGAGAAATTAACGTTCAAAAACAAGATATATATCTGTAACAGCGCTCCGCTTCGCGGAGATAAAATTATATCTGTATTACCTAGCTGTTGCTAACACCAGTTAGCGACGGCTAGTAGGAGATAGCGACCATCTTGGGCCCCACTTTGCATGTGAGTGATATTTATCACTAATGACATGCAAAGTGGGCATGCCAAGATGTTAGCAACTGGAAACTGGGGACGTTTTGGCAGGGATTCAAGGGGCCAGGACATCATAATGCCTCTTTCACTAAGTGTGCCCAGCCCTACAAACGCTGAAGAACGAAAAGATTTGACTTTGGTTCCCAACATCACGCTAATCCAGAGTACAGCCTTCTGGGAGTTGTAGTGTCGCAAGTGCTGCTACAAGGCGGATGATCACATGGTTTGGGGGCGTGTAGGACTTTAATAACGGACATTTGAACTGGGTCACACCAACATGAAACGCGGCAGCATAAAGGGGTCTGAAGAAGGAAAATAAACCGAAATGCATTACGCCTACGCTGCCTAGCTCCAATAAAAAGCCTCACCTGAATTTTCCCTGTCTGTGGCTGCTTCCTTTCACGTTGTTGGAGGGTGGATTTGCATATTCCGTGTCAGCCAGAGGACACGTCAAGCGGCCCCGTTCTTTCAAGAGACTGCCTTTTACACTGGTGACTGCGAAAGCGGATGGAACATGCCCAGGTATGGGCTTTAAGGCAGTCCACCAACATAGCGTCGGAAGGCGAAGGACACTGCTTGCAAGCAGACCGTGACTGCCCGGGTGAGTCGGTGCAATCTCACCGATTCTTGCCCCAGCTGGAAGACGCACTGCAGGTTGGGACGTTTTGGCAGGGATTCAAGGGGCCAGGACATCATAATGCCTCTTTCACTAAGTGTGCCCAGCCCTACAAACGCTGAAGAACGAAAAGATTTGACTTTGGTTCCCAACATCACGCTAATCCAGAGTACAGCCTTCTGGGAGTTGTAGTGTCGCAAGTGCTGCTACAAGGCGGATGATCACATGGTTTGGGGGCGTGTAGGACTTTAATAACGGACATTTGAACTGGGTCACACCAACATGAAACGCGGCAGCATAAAGGGGTCTGAAGAAGGAAAATAAACCGAAATGCATTACGCCTACGCTGCCTAGCTCCAATAAAAAGCCTCACCTGAATTTTCCCTGTCTGTGGCTGCTTCCTTTCACGTTGTTGGAGGGTGGATTTGCATATTCCGTGTCAGCCAGAGGACACGTCAAGCGGCCCCGTTCTTTCAAGAGATTGCCTTTTACACTGGTGACTGCGAAAGCGGATGGAACATGCCCAGGTATGGGCTTTAAGGCAGTCCACCAACATAGCGTCGGAAGGCGAAGGACACTGCTTGCAAGCAGACCGTGACTGCCCGGGTGAGTCGGTGCAATCTCACCGATTCTTGCCCCAGCTGGAAGACGCGCTGCGGGTTGGGACGTTTTGGCAGGGATTCAAGGGGCCAGGACATCATAATGCCTCTTTCACTAAGTGTGCCCAGCCCTACAAACGCTGAAGAACGAAAAGATTTGACTTTGGTTCCCAACATCACGCTAATCCAGAGTACAGCCTTCTGGGAGTTGTAGTGTCGCAAGTGCTGCTACAAGGCGGATGATCACATGGTTTGGGGGTGTGTAGGACTTTAATAACGGACATTTGAACTGGGTCACACCAACATGAAACGCGGCAGCATAAAGGGGTCTGAAGAAGGAAAATAAACCGAAATGCATTACGCCTACGCTGCCTAGCTCCAATAAAAAGCCTCACCTGAATTTTCCCTGTCTGTGGCTGCTTCCTTTCACGTTGTTGGAGGGTGGATTTGCATATATATATATATATATATATATTACCTACTGGCGGTCGCCAGTAGGTATATATAGTTAGGATTTTTTCTCTATGGGATTTTTGAAAATTCTGTGTCTAATAACTTTGGCGTTTGTAGACGGAATTGGCTGAAATTTTCAGGAAAATGGCACATTTTGTTTCTGAGCAGCCCTTGAAAATTTGGGGGGGGTTCGTCAAGGGGGGGCCGAGAAAAAAGGGGGGTCCCAAAACGTGTTTTTAACATTGAGTTTTCCATAGGGCGGTTGGCCTCACTTTTAGCCCGAACGGCTGAATGGATTTGCACGAAACTTGGCAAAATTGTAGGGACTGGTAGCCCGATGTGCCTTTGCTAGGTCTCAATATATGTGCTCCAGTGGATTTTGAGAAATTAACGTTCAAAAAAAGATATATATCTGTAACAGCGGACCGGGCAGCGCTCCGGTTCGCGGACTTTTCGCGGTACGGAGCTTTGTGAAGCGAAGCTGATTGGTTCTCCGGCGTCTGTGAACATTCCAAACAGTCCGTAGCGGCCGCCATCTTGTCTCTCGGTAGGATCGAGAGACAAGAGGAGGCCAAAGCGAAGGGGCAAATGACCATAAGGGGGCATAGTAGATCCTCGCTGACCCCCTAGGTTTGATGTGGAGGTTTTAAAAGGGTCCCGCGGGGCAAAAAAAAATAATAATAATAATAATCGAACGGCTGAATGGATTTGCACGAAACTTGGTAAAATATTAGGGACTGGTAGCCCGATGTGCCTTTGCTAGGTCTCAATATATGTGCTCCAGTGGATTTTGAGAAATTAACGTTCAAAAAAAGATATATATCTGTAACAGCGCTCCGCTTCGCGTAACAGAGGTTTGCGAAGCTGATTGGTTCTCCGGCGTCTGTAAACATTGCAAACAGTCCGTAGCGGCCGCCATCTTGTCTCTCGGTAGGATCGAGAGACAAGAGGAGGCCAAAGCGAAGGGGCAAATGACCATAAGGGGGCATAGTAGATCCTCCTTGACCTCTTAGGTTTGATGTGGAGGTTTTAAAAGGGCCCCGCGGGGCAAAAAAAATAATAATAATAATAATCGAACGGCTGAATGGATTTGCACGAAAGTTGGCAAAATTGTAGGGACTGGTAGCTCGATGTGCCTTTGCTAGGTCTCAATATATGTGCTTCAGTGGATTTTGAGAAATTAACGTTCAAAAACAAGATATATATCTGTAACAGCGCTCCGCTTCGCGGAGATAAAATTATATCTGTATTACCTAGCTGTTGCTAACACCAGTTAGCGACGGCTAGTAGGAGATAGCGACCATCTTGGGCCCCACTTTGCATGTGAGTGATATTTATCACTAATGACATGCAAAGTGGGCATGCCAAGATGTTAGCAACTGGAAACAGTCGCTAACATCGCTATCTCCTATTATCAACTTTTGGAAATATTCGCGATAAGCGCGAATATCTCCAAAAGCTACCACCTGCCCTGAGCAGTTCTTAGCCATGTTATCCAATGGGAGGTGGATAACATGGCTAAGAGCATTAGCTCGGTAATGCATGAATATCGCTGAGTTTTCAGCGATATTAATGCATTGCGGTCGTTTTTTATCGTATTTGCGATAAACCTTGATAATAGCAAGGTTTATCTGCGATAATTTCTGACGATGCTTAGCGGTAAAAAAGTCGTTGCTAAGCATCGTTAGGGATAAATATCACTTAACTTTGGTAATATGCCCCAACGTCTGTTAACGTTCGATTCGAAGGAAATCAGGAAGTGTTGAAAAACATTGTCTGCGCCATCTTGTCTTTTTTCAAATGCCACACTTTTGTCGTGCACGGCAGTCATTTTAGATGCCTTGACCAGACCCACTCTGTGCACGCTGTCGATCCTTAGCATGGCTCCCCACCCTCGCAAGCATCTCCCCCAGGCAGTGGTCACCCCCGCTCTCTGTCTTAAGCATTGGTAATAAACCTCCCCCCATCTGCGCTGCTCTTCCCTGAGAATCACACCCTGTGCCCGCCCGACACCTCCCTTTCGCCCTATTCACTACCGCACCCTCTGACACTCCTTTTCCTCTGTGTCCGATTGTCCAGGCCGGTCCTAGGGTATCAGCTAGCCCTGCAGATGTAGTTTATGGCCCCAGCTGTAAAGAATCACCCCTCTTCAAAGGAGTTATAGTAGATCAAGGCCCACACTCCATGAGATCCGTCACAGCAGACGCGTTCCTATTATCTGAAAACCATCCTGTATTGTGATTGGGGAGGGGACCGAGCCTGAAGCGGAAGATTCCAGGGATGACTCTTTGTACATCAAAGTTTTTACAATTATGTGTCACATTAAAAATATATAGCACTCCGACAAAGTAGTAAGATTATAAAACTTTAATAACTTATAAATATATACAAGAAAACAAAAACAGTAATAACATATAAACATTTTTAGGGAAAAACAACGAAGTAGCGGTCGGCTGTGCGAATAGTCCCAACGCAGCACAACGTCCAGATTTCTGGCGTGGGGCGTCGCGGGGGGTGGGTCATCAGTAGCAAACTGTTGTGCGAATAGTTCCAAGGCAGCAGAACGATGGCACCAAGGTGATGTCCAGTAAGTTGCCGCACTGGTTTTGGTATCCTACAATGCTGCTCCGAATAACGGCGTGGGGCGCCCCGGGGGAGGCGGCGTGAACGGGCCTCTCCAGGTGGAGTCTCATCTGTTGTAGTGGGGCGCCCCTTTACCATTTCAGTTGCCATTCCGTCCGTTTTTGGTCCACTGTGTCAAAAGCCGCAATTCAGCTGAGTTGCGCCCATTCTTGCTGTGCAGCGATAGGCGGCTGTCACAGGACTCTCAAAATGGCGGCAGGCTGTTTCCTTTTTGGGCCTGGTCCACTGAAATGGCCCTGTGACACCTTGCAAATCGGACGCTTGTCTGCTAGGTCTTGGACCCCATTCTCGAAAGCGTCCCCTCCGCCTTGAGGATTCATCAAAAGTTTTGGGGGCCCCCGACTCCTGTAGGCTTCTGGTGGGGAGCGGCTGCCATGATTGCTCGCGGAATGACCACGACGGAGCTACGAGATGGTGGTGCTCTCATGCTGACGCCAGCTTCAGTCTGAAACATCCAGAAACAAGGTGGGGCTTTCATCGTTTGGGAAAAAAAAAAAGTTTTCATCCAATGAAAAGTGTTGTTTTTAGGTCATATGATCAAGCCTTCCATCATTAGGAAACCAAAAGTAAAATGAACCAATGAAAAGTTTTATAAACAAGTCACATGACCTGTTATGCGGCATAGGGTATAAAATGCGGAGAAAATACGTTGGCACGTGAGGCGGCGTCAGTAGCGGACCGATGTGCGAATAGGCCGAAGGCAGCACAACGCGCCAAGATCCGGATGGCACCGAGGTGGTGTCTAGTAAGTTGCCGCACTGGTGTGGCCATCCTACAATGTTGAAAGTCGGCGTGGGGCGCCCCGTTGGCCTGTGAGATGGCGTCAGTAGCGGACCGATGTGCGAATGGGGCCAAAGGCAGCGCAACAATATTTTCGGAATAGAAGACACCACAAGGCGCTGAGATGCCAAGATCCGGATGGCACCGAGGTGGTGTCTAGCAAGTTGTGGCACTGGTGTGGCCATCCTACAATGGTAAAAGTCGGCGTGGGGCGCCCTGTTGGCCTGTGAGATGGTGTCAGTAGCGGACGGATGTGCGAATGGGGCCAAAGGCAGCGCAACAATATTTTCTGACTGACACCACAAGGCGCTGAGATGCCAAGATCCGGATGGCACCGAGGTGATGTCTAGGAAGTTGCTGTACTGGTGTGGTGATCCTACAATGGTAAAAGTCGGCGTGGGGCGCCCTGTTGGCCTGTGAGATGGTGTCAGTTGCGGACCGATGTGCGAATGGGGCCAAAGGCAGCGCAACAATATTTTCTGTATGGAAGATACCACTAGGCGTTGAGATGCCAAGATCCGGATGGCACCGAGGTGATGTCTAGCAAGTTGCTGTACTGGTGTGGTCATCCTACAATGCTGAAACTCGGCATGGGGCGCCCCATTAGCCTGTGAGATGGCGTCAGTAGCGGACCGATGTGCGAATGGGGCCAAAGGCAGCGCAACAATGTTTTCTGAATAGAAGACACCACAAGGCGCTGAGATTCGGTTACCACCGAGGTGATGTGTAGCAAGTTGCCGCACTGGTGTGGCCATCCTACAATACTGCTCCGAATAACGGCGTGGGGTGCCCGAAGGGGGGGGGGCGGCGTGAACGGGCCTTCCTAGGTGGAGGCTCGTCTGCTGTAGTGGGGCGCCCCTTTACCGTTTCAGTTGCCATTCAGCTGAGTTTCGGCTGCTCTTGATGCTACAGCGACAGGCGGCTGCAACAGGACTCTCAAAATGGCGGCCTGTTCTTTGGATTTGGGCCTGGTCCACTAAAATGGCCCTGGGACACCTTAGAACTCGGACGCTTTTTTTTCCTTTCCTGTACATGCAAAAAAAGGTAAATGCCCGGTACGTTACACGCTTCATCTGCCACGATGAACTCTCCAGAGGAACCGAAAAAAAATATAGTTATGGTAACTATACCATGCATCGTCATATGGAGAGGTGGCACCAATTAATTATAGTGCTGCATAAAAGAGAGATTTGGAGGAGAACCCCTGACCTGCTAGTACATTCATCAAAGAAGTGGCACTGACAGCATCAGAGGCAAGGGAAACGGTCCCAAATATTTAGAAGAACTTTGGAAAGATTAAAATGACATGTTTAGATTGTGGCAAATTAATTTCATGTGGACAGATGAGTGTTACTCTAATAAATACAGCATATGAACATCATCATAGTCGATGGTTGGTAGAGACATTTTGACTATATCCTGGACCTGCCCGTCCTCGCCCAAAATGGCGCCGGAATAAATGGGACTCGTAACTCCTTGTTGTGTACTGGTTGCAGAACCTTGAAATAACGAGATACGTATGCAGTTTTGAAGCACATGGCGGGCGGGGACGAGAATTGATTGAATATTTCGACATCCCTATTGATATTAAGTTCTGATGTGTTATTGATTACTGTACTATTGAAAGTTCGAATTAACGTCACCCATGGTACTTGCCCGCAAATGTATATCTAGATAATTTTATTGTAACTGGCCCTGTCGTATTTTAATTATAAAATGTACGTCCACCGATCCCGTAACTGTTAGACACCTTAGTTCTTGCAACCTAATGGCCCGCCCGTTACGTTCCTCTACAGTGTAAATGTCTACTCATCATATACGATTACAGTTTGCTCCGTGGCCGGCCCACGTGGTTATAGGCTCGTATTTCTATAATGAAATTTTCACAATAAAGGTTTTTAAAAGAAAACATGGTAGTAGTATATACATTGGTAAAGTTTTTAATAATAGTCACTGTTTTAGAATCATTAAAAGGCAAGTGAAATAAAGCAGTCCAATTACATGAAGGGTAAAAGGTATAATACGCAGGAACGCAGTAAAGATAAATGGTCAAGGGCTGTTGTGTTTTCTATTCCTGCAACATAAAGTGATCGATAAGAATCTCATATTCAGGCGTATCGGCGACTAAGACAGCAGGCCGAGCCTCTTTTGCTCAACGGCTCCGTCATGGGACGAAGAAACGCTCTTTTTCTCGAAAAAAGAATATATTTTACTTGCAGGACAGTTGTAAATTTTCCGGGAAAGTACATTAGCCTGGAACATTATAACATATATTTAAGAAAAAATAATGTTCGGAAGTAATAAAAAGCGTAATTTTTAGGTCATATGACCAAGCCTTTCATCATTAGAATAAGAAAAGTAAAATGAATCAATGAAAAGTTTTATTAACAAGTCACATGACTTGTTATGCTTACGTTATGCGCTGCGCGCCCCGGATGACTTCCGGATGCGCTAACGCGGCGCGTCATATGACGCATTACGCGACAACGCAGGTCCAGAATATAGTCAAAATGTCTCCACCAACCAGCGGTCGGAACACAACCCCTTTCAGCAGGCTAAATAGTTCTGTTAAATGACAACAGAAGGGACAGGCAACAAGAACCATTAGTCAAAGAGGGGAGGGCTAGTTCTTCTCTACCGGGTTACATTGGGGCGCTACCGGAACTGATCGAATTGGTAGTCTACAGTGTTTCTGGATGTTTCAGACTGAAGCTGGGGTTAGCATGAGAGCAGCACCATTTCGTAGCTCCGTCGTGGCCATTCCGCAACCAATCATGGCAGCCGCTCTTTATCGTTATTTTGGGCGGGGTGGGTGGCGGAGCCGAGCTGTTTTGCAGCCATCATTGTGTGGAGTTCAGTTCATTTCACTAGTTTTGTATTTGTCATGAGGGGTTGTTCCTAATGTTTCTATTTTAGCGAGGTCAAAAAGAGATCCCATTAGTGGCCTACTGATTTTGCTCGATTCCTTTTCTTTTTTTTTTACACGATTTTTCGTTATCTGCAAAGACTAAACAGAGTATTGCGACTCTGTGTTTGTTTGTAAATAGAGAATGAACCAAAGAGAACCAATTCTAAAACAGTAAATACTTGGATAACAATCAATCAAATGGAGAGAGAAGCAGGCACGACGTATTACAACGGGGGCAAAGGCCTGCGTTAACTACCCTTCACTATGTGCAAAGAGAGAGTACTCCTAATAGAAATGAGGGGGGGGGCACCATTCAAAGCAGATCAGTCTGCATAAACACGAAAATGTTTTCACTTACCACGTACTTGACATTCGACAGCTTATGATATTTGCTATTAAAAAACCATTGAAATTCACTGAAAAAACCATAGGTTATAGACCATATATAGTTAGGAATTAGCATTTACAAAACCTTGAAAATTCACTGAAAAAACCATAGGTTATAGACCATATATAGTTAGGAATTAGCATTTAAAAAACCTTATTTTACTCACACAAAACCATTGAAATTCCATATATAGTTAGTTGCACTAACTATATATCGCGCACCCGCAATCCACTGCTGATGATGTCACATATTACATCATTCATGACATGGTCAGTGACATCACTGATGACATCACTGATGACATCTCAAATGACATCACTGATGACAACACTGATGACATCTCATTTGACATCAATGACCACATCACTGATGATATCATTCATGTGACAATACAATGCATCTCCTCACATTTTAATATAACCTCTGTTTCACCCAGTGTTAAATACAGAGTATAATTTTTGAAACCATTGACACACCAATACTAGTTACTACATATGTACTCACTGATTCCTACGTCTACACACACATTCACTCATTCACCCATACAATCATTCATACATACAATCACTCATCTTTACAACACTATCATATGCACTCATACACCTATACAGACACTCACACTCTGCCACTCATCCATGGAGTTACTCACACACCTAGTCAGTCCTGTAAAGAATCAATCACACTTCCATTTTCTTGTCTATACAGTTAAACATAGAGCACCTTACATTTTCAAACATATACTAACACATACTTACCTTGTTATACAATCATTGATATAAGTACACATTGATCTGCACAGAGTCACACACCTCCCAGCCAGCCACACACACACTCAGTCTCCCATACAAATACTTGGACAATCAATCAGTAACCCATATAGTTAATCATATAGCTACTGATCAACACATGCAGCAGTTTACAGAACAACAGACATAATGATGCACAAATTAAGACACTTTAGTCACTAACCCATGCACTCAGTGAGACACATTTAATCACTCACTCATACATTCAGTCATGCACCTACTAAATCCTTTGTCCAGACACTTATACTTCCACTCATTCTTCAATATGTAAGACACATTTTAACTTTACAGAAACATACAGTCACTGGATGTTGTCATCAGTGATGTCATCAGTGATGTCATTTGAGATGTCATCAGTGATGTCACTGACCATGTCATGAATGATGTAATATGTGACATCATCAGCAGTGGATTGCGGGTGCGCGATATATAGTTAGTGCAACTAACTATATATGGAATTTCAATGGTTTTGTGTGAGTAAAATAAGGTTTTTTAAATGCTAATTCCTAACTATATATGGTCTATAACCTATGGTTTTTTCAGTGAATATATATATATATATATATATATATATTACCTACTGGCGATAGCCAGTAGGTATATATAGTTAGGATTGTTTTCCATAGGGAAATCGCAACATTCTACTGGGAATAACTTTGGCGCCGGTTGAGGAATCTTGCTGAAATTTTCCTTAACTTTGCCCCGGGGCGCGCCGCTCCATCCCTGAAAGTTTGGGGGGGATTCGTCAAGCGGGGGCCGAGATAAAAGGGGGGTCCCAAATCGTGTTTTCCCCATGTTAATTTCCATAGGGCGGTTGGACTCACTTTTAGCCCGAACGACTGAATGGTTTTCCACCAAACTTGGCAAAATTGTAGGGACTGGTAGCCCGATGTGCCTTTGCTATGTCTCCAGATATGTGCTCCAGTGGTTTTTACGAAAATTAACTTTGAAAAAATATATATTGGGCTACATTGGGCTATATATATGTTAGAGCCCAAATGTAGCCCAATGTAGCCTAATGTAGCCCAATGTAGCCCAAAGATGGCCACCAGAGACAAAAAAAACAAATGTAGCCCAAATATCAGCCAGATGTAGCCCAACTATAGCCCAATGACAGAATGTCCCAGAGTGTTCTAAAGAACAACTAGAGCGCTAACAGTCTTACTTATGACAAAAGTATGGCACACCTGAAGTCATCTTGATTGGAATAAAGTGTTAACACTTAAAACATTTAATTTGCAAAGGAACAAAATGAGGGGGTTCATTTTGCCATAGAAATTATGATTAGTGCTGAAGAAAGAAAAATTAGGGCACATTTTGAGTGACTTCTCAAATCCTCTTATATTTCATTAAAAAAATTCTGATATGCAGTCTCCCAAGATGGCCAACAGAGACAACAGAGCCCAAATGTAGCCCAAATATCAGCCAGATGTAGCCCAACTATAGCCCAATGACAGAATGTCCCAGAGTGTTCTAAAGAACAACTAGAACGCTAACAGTCTCACTTATAACAAAAGTATGGCACACCTGAAGTCATCTTGATTGGAATAAAGTGGTAACACTTAATACATTTAATTTGAAAAGGAACAAAATGAGGGGGTTCATTTTGCCATAGAAATTATGATTAGTGCTGAAGAAAGAAAAATTAGGGCACATTTTGAGTGACTTCTCAAATCCTCTTATATTTCATTAAAAAAATTCTGATATGCAGTCTCCCAAGATGGCCACCAGAGACTAAATGTAGCCCAAATATCAGCCAGATGTAGCCCAACTATAGCCCAATGACAGAATGTCCCAGAGTGTTCTAAAGAACAACTAGAATGCTAACAGTCTTACTTATGACAAAAGTATGGCACACCTGAAGTCATCTTGATTGGAATAATGTGGTAACACTTAATACATTTAATTTGAAAAGGAACAAAATGAGGGGTTTCATTTTGCCATAGAAATTTTATATATATATATATATATATATATATTCACTGAAAAAATAAGCCAGTTAACCAATCAATTTTTTTTTAAAAAACACTGAAAAAACCATAGGTTTCAGGCCTTATATAGTTAGGAATTAGCATTTAAAAAACCTTTGAAATTCACTGAAAAAACAATAGGTTTCAGGCCTTATATAGTTAGGAATTAGCATTTAAAAAACCTTTGAAATTCACTGAAAAATCCATAGGTTTCAGGCCTTATATAGTTAGGAATCAGCATTTAAAAAACCTTTGAAATTCACATGAAAAACCATAGGTTTCAGGCCTTATATAGTTAGGAATTAGCATTTAAATAAAACCTTTGAAATTCACTGAAAAAACCATAGGTTTCAGGAGTTATATAGTTAGGAATTAGTTTTTAAAAAACCTTTGAAATTCACTCAAAAAACTATAAGTTTTAGTGGTGTTATAGTTAGCTGGACATTTTACTCATACAAAACCAATGAAATTGCTCCTATATAGTTAGTTGTACTAACTATATTTCGCGCACCCGCAATCCACTGCTGATGATGTCACATATTAGATCATTCATGACATGGTCAGTGACATCACTGATGACATCTCAAATGAAATCACTGATGACATCACTGATGACATCATCCACGTGACAATCACATACACCTTTTCATACACTATTACAATTTTTCATCACTGTTTGTAAAATACAGAGTATCATATTTAAATCCATTGTCACAGCAATACAAGTATCTAAAAATCCACTAAGTGATTCATAGATGTATACACACATCTAATCACTTACCTATGGATTCACTCATACATGCTGTCAATGAACAATAGAACACTATCAAAATACTTATACATCTATATCGACATTAAACAACAGCATGCATACTATTCACATATGAAGTCATCCTACTCACTTATGCAAACAATGGATCATACTTACATATTTACTTAGCAAAACACTTATACAAACACCACTTCTTCTATTCATTTAGATAGTAAGTCATACTTAGTGAATTATAAAATCATTATTACAAGTATACAGTTATCCATACAGTCACTCACACAATCATTGTGTCTTATGTATACTTATTTATATACAACAACTGACACATACACTGCCTTTTATTTTTCTAGTTTGTTGGATCTGTACCTTTGAGAAATATATTTGCTCATCACCACAGCCATAAAGAGATTCCCTCACCCAAACTGTTAGAACATGCAGTTTTAACTTCATATATCTACTGACTCAACTATTCACACATCTTTGGACAGTCACACACCCCCCACCGAACCACAGACACTTTCACACTCCCATACAAATACTCAGTTAACTAATCAATAACTAATATAGACTTTCACATAGCTAGTAACCAACTGTAGAATCAGTTTACACAACAACTGACAAAGTGATACAGATATTCACACAATTTAGTCACTATCTACTATATTTAGTGAGACATTATAAATTGGTCAAGTAAACAGTCAATTACACTGCTACTAAATCCTCCATCCAAATATTTATTTATATATATCCACTCATTCTTCAATGTAAATTGCTATATATATAATGCATATTTCAATATCGAAGCAAACCACTGATTTGCACGGAGGGACCGCCGCTGCCCCTGCGGATGGTCCCTCCTACTCTAAGGTGGCGGACGGACTCAGGTCCGTCCGCCATCATAATCGGCCCCTAAGTTTTATTAACTGCTCCAATCTTCATAGGCCAATTACCTACCCTAAAATTTCGGTTGTAAGAGCACTAGGTAAGAATGTTGTAAGTCAGAAGGCAAACGTTGTTTGAAAGTCAATTGAGTATCATTACAATTACTCCAGCCTTTTTGACATTTTAAATAAGCTGTGTAATGTCCTGATGTTGTTGAAGGACCATCATGGTAAATAATTGCTGCAGTTGCAAAGGTTCTTCCTGAAATTGATAATTGAGAAGCCACACATTTTTTTATTAAAGTTGTCAATTTAGTTCCATCAGGTCTACATCGTTGGAACATTAAAATTACATACTGTCCATATCTTTGTTTAAATAATGTTGATAGCATTGCAAATTTACATTGAGTACAGACCATGGTTTGATTTGCTTCTCTAACTAGATTATTAAAATACACTGATTTGCAGTCTGGTAAAGTCAAATATATAAATCTTTCAGTGTCTATTTCAGTACTACTTGAAAAGGAACAATTGTCACAGTCATGTTGCCATTTATAAGAAAGGCCAAAAAGATTTTCTACATCTACACCTTCATCTTGCAATACAACAAGCATATACATTAGAAATTCCTAACAATCTTGCTGAATATTCTGTGAAAATTGATTTACACCAGAACATTTGTCTAAAACATTTCGAATTTCAGAAACACTTTGTATTTTTGTTCTATCACTGCTACATTTCTCAAACACAGAATTCAACAAACAACAAAATCTTTGATCACGATTTTCAGCAATCTGTTCTTGTACAGTTTGGAGAAAAAAAAAAACATTAACCACTACATTAGCATAGCAGTTGACACCAGAACTGTTTTCAAACTGAAATCCAACAACATCTTTAAATAAATCCTTTTCCTTTCTGCTTACAATTACTGGTTCATCTACTTTTTTTCTTTTTGCTACAACTTTACTACAATTTTTCTCATTTCTTCTTTTTCCGCCTATCACACGCTTTTCAAATAGAGGATATTGAGGTAAATTTGGAGCATACTCTCTTCTTAACCTATTATATTCTTTTACACAATTTAGATCTGCATTAATCTTTGTCTCATCAAAATCAATCAAGTACAATCCAGATAAAGTTCTGACTCGAGATAAAGCAACATATGCCATACCCTCCTTGAACACAGAACTACCAATATTCACCAAAGCACTATCTACACTTAAACAAATCAATAGCTTCCAGTTTCACAATCTCTTGATTTTCTAACTTTAACATTTTGTTGTTGAAGATTGAACATTCTTGCAGAGTTGGCATCAAGCATATGACAGATTTGTTTTCAGGAATTTTCTTAAAAATATTCTCTGGGAGAATGTTTTCGTTTGGAAACAAATTTGAAATTAATCGTGCATGTAAAGTTGCTTTCCCATGCTCACTTACTTTTCCATTTCTTACATCTTGTAGAATATTTGTATAATCTTCATCCTTTGCCTGTCGCATATTTTGTAGCAATTCTGCATATTTGAAATGTAACCATATGTTAACATTTCCAATGCTTCCTAGGCACTTTCTGGTATCTTCAAGCGTAAGCATTTTAAACACTGGTTGTCCTTTCGCAGGAGTTAGCTGCAGTAGATCTCCAAAAACAATGATGTGTTTGCCTCCAAATAACACATCATACTCTGTTTTAAAAATGTCTTGCATTCTTAAATGCACATAAGCAAGCATGACATTTGATACCATGCTTACATCATCAATGATAAGATGTTTCATTTTCTTTAGGACTCTTGAAACTTCACAACAAGCTTCTCCAGATAGCTTTTGGTATTGTAATTTATTATCATGCTCTACTGGCAGCATCAATAAACGATGTAAAGTAATCCCTTTAATGTTATGTGCTGCCAACCCAGTTGGAGCGGTAACAACACAAGACAGCGATGACTCCGTTCTTTTCTGCAGATAAGTTGCAATTGCTTTAATCAGAAAACGTTTTCCAGTTCCTGCTTCTCCACTCACGTACAGTCAGACAGGTATAAATGATGTACAGGAGCACTCTTTTTTCTCATGACATAACCCATGCTCAATCTGTTCTGTGACTTTGTCATATATTTGTCTCTGCTCAACGTTTAGTTCTTTTTCCAAATCTTCTAAGTTAACTACATCCTTCTGAGCTTGTTCCATGGCTCTTTCAACTTCATCCATGGCAGTGACAGCTTCATGTTGTATATTTGGTCCTCCTAGTGGATCCTGACTCAATGAAGCAGAACTCTGACTGTCTTGAGAACTGTCTCTAGCAATCTCTGCTGCAATTGTAGCTTCTTGCTGTATTTCCTCGTTCAACATTTGCAGATAATTTGAAAAAATAGGCCATTCTATGGTATCCTTGGTTGCATTGAACGAATCTTCATAAGTAAGAAAATCTCCAAGTAGTTCCTCTTCTGTACGCCAAGGCTTAAAGAGTTGCAAAAGAGCTAAGTAATAAAATTCCCTTTTGTCTGGAGATTCACAACTCAATTTTCGATGATTAATCAAATGGCCTTTTCTTTGTTTCACCAGACAGCCTTCACATCCAATTACAGCATATACACCTTTATTGATATCTTCTGTGACGTTCCTCTTAAAAGTATAGGTTTGCAGAACTTCATAGAGACAAATGTTCTCAAGATGACTACTTCTATTTGGATAGTATGTATCCAACATGTTAGTCCTCAAAATATCTGTACTGTTTGGTTCTTTCTCCGCCAAATACTCTATTTCTGGTACAGATTTCAAAACTCGGTTTCGTGTTGCAGCAAGACCTAGACTCACCCAAATGATGGTTCTAGATTTGGCATATAGACTTGCTGATGATAACCGATCAGAACATTCATATGCTCCAATTTCTCGATGCAACAACATCTTCAGACTGTAACTGTATAATTTCTTGCTTAGACTCTTTTCATGCGAAATTTCCTCCCACATTTCCTTCAGTTCCGTCTTTTTTTATTTTGTGATGTAAGACGTCACATATCGAGCCACAGCAATTGAGTTGTCAGCAACATATTGAATATCCATGTTAGCATTCCACTTGGACAAAATGACTGGGTTGTAGTCATTTATGTATTTGGACTCCTCATTTCTTCTTAGGTTGTATGTATTTTTAGGTGATTTTCTTGCCACAGTATGTCACAGAGAAGACATAAAATTGTTCACTCTTCCTTTCGATGTTACTGGACGTGGAAATGCAAAACGACATTTTGTGTAGAACTTGTCCTTGGATTTGTATTTTCGACGACAGTATTTTCCACAACGATGGGTTTGAAAGCGTAAAACTTGATGTCTTAAATTGTTTTCTTCTGTACTTTTCGGAACAGCACATGTAGAATACTGCTCAATGAAACTCATCACTTTCTCATCTGAATCTGTTCCAAATGTTGGTGCATCTTAAATCCATAGCAGCATATGTATGTGAGGAGCACCTCTCTTGCTTGATACTCCTTTCTCCAAAAGAAATCCAAAACCTCTCCAAGCGGAGGATTTTTTGTGTTTGTAATAAAAGACATCATAGCTTCAAACCTATGATTGAAATACCTGCATACATTAACTGGATCCAAAGAGCACAGTTCTCCAGGTGTCTTGTATTCAATATTTTCAATGTTTTTATTTGCCTCTCGTAGAAATTGAAGTAAGTCTTCCCAAGCATACTCAGCACAGCTAAGAGTGAGGAACCATGTAGGAGTTCCTAAGTTTCTTAGCATACATTTCAATTCCCCTTGACGACGTTACCAATACTCGTTAGTACCAACCTGACATGCCATGAGATTAATTAGCTGAGATTCCAAAACACTGTCTTGCAGTTTCACTTTATCCATAAAGTCCCTTGCCGAAACATTTTGTAGATGTACTCCACTTTTCAGTATATGGTTGACTCCATAAGAAAGTCCAGACAAGTCACTCTCAAACAGTAGATGGAACAAATATGGAATGCATTGATGAAACCTTGGATCTTCTGCATATAATCTTAAAATCCGTTATTCAGATGCAGGAATTTGAACAGGTCGGTCGTCATATCGTCCACATTGACCTGTTGGAAATAACTGTGGAAAACAAAGAGCTTCCAAACTTTCTTCTCATACACTAATGGGACTTCCTTTTGCTTCTTTCATTTGAAACAAGTCAATAGCATTCCCCATTACTTCTTTGGAATGCAATGGATGAACACTATAATGTTCATAAATGTCTTCACTTCTAGAGACATCAACTTTTTCAATTTGCCCAGCTGAGAAATCACTGTCCTCTTCTACAATTGTTTCCTCTTCTCCTACATATACATTTTTGTAGTAGTGATTATTTTTTTACCAAATACAACGTTGCCTTTTTGACTTTCCTAACATCCACTAATTCTTGCCAGATTTTCTTACTCTTTGTCGGAACACCATCAACTAGAATAACCAGAGGTTCCTCTTCTACTTTTTCTACACCAATTGTATCAATATTTTTCTCAAAATCTAGAGACAAATAAACAACTCTTCCCTTCAATCCTCTCTGTAAATCTGAAGGAGGCAGTTTCCCTGTCTTAGGCTCCATGCGAACAATAGCCTGAAAAGGATGCACACATTGAATCAGAATAGACTCATAGGTATTTAAATCCATCAATTCAGAAGGAATGTCTACCAACTCCAGATTATTATGAACAGCTCTAGCAGGCATTCTGTTTTCATTTAATTTATTATAACAATATTTACCAATACGTTGATCAGAACCCAAATCAAAGCAATTTTCTACCAACAAATAAGTTGCAAAATCCTTCCACTCATTATTATTTTCCATTTCACTTTTTACATATAAATCAACTAATCTAGTCTGATTCTTATAATGAGTTCGTCGACAACACACACAAGTAAAATTAGGCCTTTCACTTGAATTGACCTTAAACTTTGTAATTTCATGGTCAAATTTTTCTGTACTTGAAATCTCTACATTCTCTTCCACATTACCTTCTATTACTGTATCAGTTTCTGCACTGTCCTCTTTTTCACCAATGTAACAAAACCCAATTTCTTCACATCTAATTCAGTTCCATGCAAAAGAGCACTGTTTGACTGTTTTAGCTTAAGTGCTGGACTTTTTGCATAATACAACCTTCTCACTAATTTCCTCACCTTATTATGATGCACTGCTTACATCCTAAAATAGTGAAAAACACTCTGACATACTTTCTTGAAAGACAAGCCAGTGAATGCCCATGCAAACACTTTTCTTAGTATATGTCCGTAAGAAACTGAGAAACAAATCAATTGAATCCTGTCGCACACAACAAATACTTCTACAATTCCAAGTATACACTGGAGCCTTAGGACATCTCCCTAAAACTTCATCAGCTAACACCTCTTCTGTATTTCTAGGCACAATATTTTCTTTTTCATCTGGACAACCATCCTTCACCTCATATGCTCGACCACTGGTGTCAACTGCATGCACCAAATCATTATCCTGAAAGTAACTTTCTTCATTAAAAAACTGGCTCACAACTTGAACTATGCTTCCATTCTCCAGAAAAAACATCACAAAAATGAGTCCGATTAATTACTCTTTTCCACTTACATTTTGATTTGAACACATTGATTACCTTATCTAGTGTACGATTTCTATTGATTACTAAACAATATAATGTATTTTTCACTTTAAATGCTTCATCCACAATCTTCACAATGCTTTTTTTCTTGTAAAAAGCAGTCTTTTTTTTATACATCTTTACATTTTTTAATAAATTTGAAACTATTCTGTTAAAAAAACATTCTTCTAAGAATTTCGATAAATTGATTTCTCCTTCTATTGCTATAGACAATATCATCTCCTTCTACAGGTCTCACATTTTTTGAGGGGCACAGTTTTTTCTTTCTATTTAGAGATGGGTTATTCTTCTTTGAAGCAACATCTTTTTTTGACATTTCAATAACTTCCTTAAAAAGTCCTTAGTTTGCTTACCAGGAGCATTATTTTTTTTCACTGGAGATTGTGTTTTGGATGAGTCTTGTATTTTTGTTTTCTTGGACCATAAATCCTGTTTATACTTCTTTTGACGTCTTTCCTTTGACGGCATATTCTTTTATCTTTCTATAGATGATTACAATCTGTGGTAAAGAAAAAATAACATATTATAGACCACTACAAACATACTACATAGCAATTACAATAAGTAAACAATATAAACACTAGTTTACAACATGAGTTACTTTATACCACAGCAACTGTGTCACAATAACACTGCAGTACAGTTTCATTATTAATCTTACTCTCTGCCTGCACCATCTCACTCTGTGCCTGTGTCTTATGTCACTCTGTGCCTGTGTCTCATCTCACTCTGTGCCTGTGTCTCATCTCACTCTGTGCCTGTGTTTCATCTCAGTCTGTGCCTGCCCCATCTCTCTCTTTGTGTGTGTCATTTCTCTCTTTGCATGTCTCATCTCACTCTATGCCTGTGCCTCATCTCACTCTGTGCCTGTGTCTCATCTCACTCTGAGCCTGTGTCTCACCTACCTCTGTGCCTGTGTATCATCTCACTCTGTGCCTGTCCCATCTCTCTCTCTTTGTGTGTGTCATTTGTGTGTTTGCGTCTGTCTCATCTCATTCTGGTAAATGTTTTATGGTAAAAAGCATAGCTTTAACATTTTTGACAAGGATCACACTGAGTGTCTGTATGAAATAAGGAATTATATTTTCACATTTGTCAGTAATGTCACTGTGTCTGCTCACAGTTTGCATATCTAAGCTCAAAGGGTACTCTGTGCCTGTATCTCACCTCACTCTGTGCCTGTGTGCCATCTCACTCTGTGCCTGCCCCATTTCTCTCTCTTTTTCTGTGTGTCATTTGTCTGTTTGGGTGTGTCTCCTCTCACTCTGGTAAATGTTTCATGGTAAAAAGTATGGCTTTAACATATTTGACAAGGATCACACTGAGTCTCTGTATGAAATAAGGAATTATATTTTCACATTTTTCAATAATGTCACCTGTGTCTGCTCACAGTTTGCATCTCTAAGCTAAAAGGGTACTCTGTGCCTTTGTCTCACCTCACTCTGTTCCTGTGTGTCATCTCACTCTGTGCCTGCCCTATCTCTCTCTCTTTTTTATGTATCAATTTTCTGTTTGTGTGTGTCTCATCTCACTCTGGTAAATGTTTCATGGTAAAAAGTATGGCTTTAACATTTTTGACAAGGATCACACTGAGTGTCTGTATGAAATAAGAAATTATATTTTCACATTTTTCAATAATGTCACCTGTGCCTGCTCACAGTTTCCATCTCTCTAACTCTCATCAAATTATTAACCCAGATCCATTTAAAATCAAGCTTGACTCATAGTGTGATCTTAGGCACATGACCAGGATCTTATATTTAATCTACCATGTCTGTCTCTGCATGCAATATGTGTGTCTCTGCTCATACTATTTCACAGTCTCTACTGGCAAAAATTAGACCACATATATATAAGCAAGACATAACATTCCTTTTTCATTTCAACGGCACACCCTGGATCTTTATTGCACAGCTTAGAGCCTATTTGCGTACTAAGAGGTCTAACAGACAAACTGCCTAAGATACCCTACTAGTACATATGCTAAAGCCTAACTGACTTTAAGAATACATGTATTTCCATATTTTTAAACACATTAACTAAGCAAATTATTCTCCCAGATCCATTCAAAATTAAGCTTGACTCACAGTGTGATCTTAGGCACATGACCAGGATGTTACATGTAATGTACCATGTCTGTCTCTGCATGCAATATGAGTGTCTCTGCTCATACTATTTCACTGCGTCTACTGGCAAAAAACAGACCACATATATATAAGCAAGAGATAACATTCCTTTTTCATTTCAACGGCACACCCTTGATCTTGATTGCACAGCTTAGAGCCTATTTGTGAAGTAAGAGGCCTAACAGACAAGCTGCCTAAGATTCCCTACTAGTACAAATGCTAAAGCCTAACTGACTTTAAAAATACATGTATTTCCATATTTTTAAACACATCAACTAAGCAAATTATTCACCCAGATCCATTTAAATTCAAGCTTGACTCACAATGTGATCTTAGGCACATGACCAGGATGTTACATGTAATCTACCATGTCTGTCTCTGCATGCAATATGTGTGTCTCTGCCCATACTATTTCACTGTCTCTACCAGCAAAAAACAGACCACATATATATAAGCAAGACATAACATTCCTTTTTCATTTCAACGGCACATCCTGGATCGTGATTGCACAGCTTAGAGCCTATTTGTGAAGTAAGAGGCCGAACAGACATGCTGCCTAATATTCCCTACTAGTACATATGCTAATGCCTAACTGACTTTAAGAATACTTTTATTTCCATATTTTTAAACACATCAACTAAGCAAATTATTCACCCAGATACATTTAAAATCAAGCTTGACTCACAGTGTGATCTTAGGCACACGACCAGGATGTTACATGTAATCTACCATGTCTGTCTCTGCATGCAATATGTGTGTCTCTGCTCATACTATTTCACTGTCTCTACTGGCAAAAATCAGACCACATATATATATAAGCAAGACATAACATTCCTTTTTCATTTCAACGGCACACCCTGGATCTTGACTGCACAGCTTAGAGCCTATTTGTGAAGTAAGAGGCCTAACGGACATGCTGCCTAAGATTCCCTACTAGTACATATGCTAAAGCCTAACTGACTTTAAAAATACATGTATTTCCATATTTTTAAACACATCAACTAATCAAATTATTAACCCAGATCCATTTAAAATCAAGCTTGACTCACAGTGTGATCTTAGGCACATGACCAGGATGTTACATGTAATCTACCATGTCTGTCTCTGCATGCAATATGTGTGTCTCTACTCATACTATTTCAATGTCTCTACTGGCAAAAAACAGACCACATATATATAAGCAAGACATAACATTCCTTTTTCATTTCAACGGCACACCCTGGATCTTGATTGCACAGCTTAGAGCCTATTTGTGAAGTAAGAGGCCTAACAGACATGCTGCCTAAGATTCCCTACTAGTACATATGCTAAAGCCTAACTGACTTTAAAAATACATGTATTTCCATATTTTTAAACACATCAACTAATCAAATTATTAACCCAGATCCATTTAAAATCAAGCTTGACTCACAGTGTGGTCTTAGGCACATGACCAGGATGTTACATGTAATCTACCATGTCTGTCTCTGCATGCAATATGTGTGTCTCTACTCATACTATTTCAATGTCTCTACTGGCAAAAAACAGACCACATATATATAAGCAAGACATAACATTCCTTTTTCATTTCAATGGCACACCCTGGATCTTGATTGCACAGGTTAGAGCCTATATGTGAAGGAAGAGGCCTAACAGACATGCTGCCTAAGATTCCCTACTAGTACATATGCTAACGCCTAACTGACTTTAAAAATACATGTATTTCCATATTTTTAAACACATCAACTAAGCAAATAATTCACCCAGATCTATTTAAAATCAAGCTTGACTCACAGTGTGATCTTAGGCACATGACGAGGATGTTAGATGTAATCTACCATGTCTGTCTCTGCATGCAATATGTATGTCTCTGCTTATACTATTTCACTGTCTCTACTGGAAAAAAACAGACCACATATATAAGCAGGAAATAACATTCCTTTTTCATTTCAACTGCACATCCTGTATCTTGATTGCACAGCTTAGAGCCTATTTGTGAAGTAAGAGGCCTAACAGACATGCTGCCTAATATTCCCTACTAGTACATATGCTAATGCCTAACTGACTTTAAGAATACTTTTATTTCCATATTTTTAAACACATCAACTAAGCAAATTATTCACCCAGATACATTTAAAATCAAGCTTGACTCACAGTGTGATCTTAGGCACACGACCAGGATGTTACATGTAATCTACCATGTCTGTCTCTGCATGCAATATGTGTGTCTCTGCTCATACTATTTCACTGTCTCTACTGGCAAAAATCAGACCACATATATATAAGCAAGACATAACATTCCTTTTTCATTTCAACGGCACACCCTGGATCTTGACTGCACAGCTTAGAGCCTATTTGTGAAGAGGCCTAACAGACATGCTACCTAAGATTCCCTACTAGTACATATGCTAAAGCCTAACTGACTTTAAAAATACATGCATTTCCATATTTTTAAACACATCAACTAAGCAAATTATTAACCCAGATCCATTTAAAATCAAGCTTGACTCACAGTGTGATCTTAGGCACATGACCAGGATGTTACATGTAATCTACCATGTCTGTCTCTGCATGCAATATGTGTGTCTCTACTCATACTATTTCAATGTCTCTACTGGCAAAAAACAGACCACATATATATAAGCAAGACATAACATTCCTTTTTCATTTCAATGGCACACCCTGGATCTTGATTGCACAGGTTAGAGCCTATATGTGAAGGAAGAGGCCTAACAGACATGCTGCCTAAGATTCCCTACTAGTACATATGCTAACGCCTAACTGACTTTAAAAATACATGTATTTCCATATTTTTAAACACATCAACTAAGCAAATAATTCACCCAGATCTATTTAAAATCAAGCTTGACTCACAGTGTGATCTTAGGCACATGACGAGGATGTTAGATGTAATCTACCATGTCTGTCTCTGCATGCAATATGTATGTCTCTGCTTATACTATTTCACTGTCTCTACTGGAAAAAAACAGACCACATATATAAGCAGGAAATAACATTCCTTTTTCATTTCAACTGCACATCCTGTATCTTGATTGCACAGCTTAGAGCCTATTTGTGAAGTAAGAGGCCTAACAGACATGCTGCCTAATATTCCCTACTAGTACATATGCTAATGCCTAACTGACTTTAAGAATACTTTTATTGCCATATTTTTAAACACATCAACTAAGCAAATTATTCACCCAGATACATTTAAAATCAAGCTTGACTCACAGTGTGATCTTAGGCACACGACCAGGATGTTACATGTAATCTACCATGTCTGTCTCTGCATGCAATATGTGTGTCTCTGCTCATACTATTTCACTGTCTCTACTGGCAAAAATCAGACCACATATATATAAGCAAGACATAACATTCCTTTTTCATTTCAACGGCACACCCTGGATCTTGACTGCACAGCTTAGAGCCTATTTGTGAAGAGGCCTAACAGACATGCTACCTAAGATTCCCTACTAGTACATATGCTAAAGCCTAACTGACTTTAAAAATACATGCATTTCCATATTTTTAAACACATCAACTAAGCAAATTATTAACCCAGATCCATTTAAAATCAAGCTTGACTCACAGTGTGATCTTAGGCACATGACCAGGATGTTACATGTAATCTACCATGTCTGTCTCTGCATGCAATATGTGTGTCTCTACTCATACTATTTCAATGTCTCTACTGGCAAAAAACAGACCACATATATATAAGCAAGACATAACATTCCTTTTTCATTTCAACGGCACACCCTGGATCTTGATTGCACAGGTTAGAGCCTATTTGTGAAGTAAGAGGCCTAACAGACATGCTGCCTAAGATTCCCTACTAGTACATATGCTAAAGCCTAACTGACTTTAAAAATACATGTATTTCCATATTTTTAAACACATCAACTAAGCAAATAATTCACCCAGATCTATTTAAAATCAAGCTTGACTCACAGTGTGATCTTAGGCACATGACGAGGATGTTACATGTAATCTACCATGTCTATCTCTGCATGCAATATGTGTGTCTCTGCTCATACTATTTCACTGTCTCTACTGGCAAAAAACAGACCACATATATATAAGCAGGAAATAACATTCCTTTTTCATTTCAACTGCACACCCTGGGTCTTGATTGCACAGCTTAGAGCCTATTTGTGAAGTAAGAGGCCTAACAGACATGCTGCCTAAGATTCCCTACTAGTACATATGCTAAAGCCTAACTGACTTTAAAAATACATGTATTTCCATATTTTTAAACACATCAACTAAGCAAATTATTCACCGAGATCCATTTAAAATCAAGCTTTACTCACAGTGTGATCTTAGGCACATGACCAGGATGTTACATGTAATCTACCATGTCTGTCTCTGCACGCAATATGTGTGTCTCTGCTCATACTAGTTCACTGTGTCTACTGGCAAAAAACAGACCACATATATATAAGCAAGACATAACATTCCTTTTTCATTTCAACGGCACACCCTGGATCGTGATTGCACAGCTTAGAGCCTATTTGGGAAGTAAGAGGCCTAACAGACATGCTGCATAAGATTCCCTACTAGTACATATGCTAAAGCCTAACTGACTTTAAGAATACATGCACTTCCATATTTTTAAACACATCAACTAAGCAAATTATTCACCCAGATCCATTTAAATTCAAGCTTGACTCACAGTGTGATCTTAGGCACATGACCAGGATGTTACATGTAATCTACCATGTCTGTCTCTGCATGCAATATGTGTCTCTCTGCTCATTCTATTTCACTGTCTCTACTGGCAAAAAACAGACCACATATATATAAGCAAGACATAACATTCCTTTTTCATTTCAACGGCACACCCTGGATCTTGTTTGCACAGCTTAGAGCCTATTTGTGAAGTAAGAGGCCTAACAGACATGCTGCCTAAGATTCCCTACTAGAACATATGCTAAACAACAACAAATATTACAGTGTGCACCTTCTGGCTCAACCAGAAACGACCACTCCCAACAAATATTACAGCAGAAATTCTGTTTGTTAGGAGAGTGAACTGGATTGGTAAGAGCACCAAAACCACGGTGGGTGATTGTGTTATTATTAATTTTAGAGACCGGAGGTGCGTCTAATTTATCTGTAACTGGCCCCAAAACACTTTGCTGCCTGGAATTCTCACATTACCTCTGTCCCTCTTCTATGAACCCCGGTACTCAACTGCAAGAGATTTATTCCCACAGGTTGAACTGCCGAATATGTGCCCTCTTGGGAATATCATGCTCTTTAATAGATTTGATGCCTTCTCAGGCCTGGGGGACTGCGACTGACGCCCTGTGCCCCAAACGTCAGTACAGATCAGTACACCTTTAAACTTTGGGGGACTTGTGGAAAAGGGACCTAGACAGGACTTTGCCCAGGCACTATTTGATGTTAGACTGGAGCTGAAGGGTGCAGAAGATCTTATTGACCTGCCATCCCCTAGTGATGAAATCTCCCTGGATAGGGATTCATCCCTAAGAGGACCAACATTAATTTTACCAACAGCCCATATTACTGTCCTTACCTCTACTCCACCCAATATAGTAAGAAAAGGGGCTACAAATGCCCCTGTTGATTCATTTAACTAGGCTAACTGTGGTAATCGGTTACCGAGAATTCATAATCAAAATTCAATTTTAAAAATTCTACCCTGGAACATAGCAGGTCTCGCCACCAACCAGGATAACCCTGATTGGTGTACTTTTGTAGACCTCTACGGGATATGTATATTCCAGGAAACATGGGCTCTCGACCCCATACATAGATTGGGATATGTAACGTCTATGGAGCCAACTTTGAAAGGACCTAGAGGGAGACCCTCGGGAGGATTATGTATTTGGATAGGCGTTCATCTTGGGTTTTCTGTAAAAAGGATAGACACTAATAGCCCCGATATAACCTGTATTTTATTATCACATACCAAAACACCCAAACTGGCACTTATTAATATCTACTCGAGGCCAGTCGGACAGGGGGGCACTTCCAAAACCCTAGAGTCTTTGTCCTCTCTCTTGCACTCCCTCCCGGGAGACGTTGAGTTAATGATTGGTGGTGACTTCAATTGTCATTACGAACCTCTTAATGGAGTCCATCACATCTCAACAGAGGAGAATGAAATATGGTCAATCCCCCAACCAAATATGTACCCAGTTAAACAGTGGTCACCCTCGGTACTTCAGCTAACCTCCATAACCTATTGCTTTTCTATTAGAGCATGCAATGGGCGTTTTATGGGGGACAGCCCAGGGCAACCAACCTACACTGGAAGGGGTCATACCTCCATAATTGATTATTTCATAGTTAGTATGCCCCTATGGCCTAGGATTCTCAATGTCCAAATCCCTAGTCGTACGGAAAGTGACCACAATCCCCTGTTAATTGAGATTAATTATGATCTGATAACTGAGGCCAATGAAATCTATGAAAATAGTGACCTCAGAATAATTCAGGGTGGGGGGAGAATCAGATGGGCTAAAATGAAGAAATCCACTGAAGATTTGGGTAAACTGTGCCTGAGTATAATCCCCCTCCTAGAAAGGGCAAATCTAATCTCGTCCCCCCCAAATTGATAACAGTGAACAAAGGTCTTTGTCAGGGTTGCACGAGGAACTAACTACCTTACTGGCGAGCTCCTTCTACAAAACAACCCTTATTAAATCTAAGCCTTTTGTCACCAAACACCCCTGGTTCAACGGGGGGTACAAAGAGATGAAGCAGGGGCTACTTATCGCATTGAAACAAGGCTCCCATGCCGCCGTGACTGAAGCCAGGCACGCCTATAAATTAATGATTTTTAATGCAACAAGAAAAAGAACGATGGTACGCCATCAGATCTGCACTCGAGGCCAAAGATACTCGGTCCTTCTGGAACCTAGTTCATACAGGGAAACCAGAAGATAGGACCTCAATTGACCAAAATATACCCGAAGAATCATGGTCCCTATATTTTAAAGAGTTATATTCTATTCCCTCAACATTAAATAGTCTAGTCTCTACTGTTTTGACGGAGATGGACCCTAACTGCCCCACACTACTTTTTTATTAAATTATACTTTTAATTGCAGTGCACTCCCTGCAATCGAATAAAGCCCCCGGGTTAGATAGGATCCCAGGCGACCTCTTCAAAGAAGAACCAGTTGTTTGGGCTCCCTATCTTTTATTACTTTATAATGCAATTTTGCAGGGCCTACCTCTGCCAGCCACATGGTTGGGGGCGGAGATAATTCCCATTTTTAAGAAGGGCTCTCCGTTAGAACCATTAAATTACAGGCCTATTAGCCTTATTGATGTCAGTCAGAAAATCTACGCGAGACTACTTTTACAACGCTTACAGGACTCTGTAAGAGACAATAATATACTGACTCCCCTCCAGGCAGACTTTAGGGCCAAAACGTCTACTATTGATCAACTTTTCTGGCTCCAAGTCCTTTATTGGAAGCACGTCGTTCTGGACCGGGGAAGTTTATATCTAACGTTTGTGGACCTAAAGTCAGCATTTGATATGGTGGATCGTAACCAACTCTGGGCAATTTTATCATCAATGGGGGTGCCAGCCTATCTGTGTCACCAATTTAAACACCTAGGCGATGGCACCTTTGCCAGAGTGCATTTTGGGAAGTATGGTCAGCTAACAGGGCCCTTTCCGGTTGAGAAAGGGGTTAGGCAGGGCTGCGTCCTTGCCCCTACCCTCTTCTCCCTTTTTCTTAATGGGCTCATTGAAGACCTACTATCAACCAAAGATATCGATTCCCAAAAACTAGCCTCGCTGAGGTTTCCTGCATTAATGTTTGCAGATGATACTCTGCTTCTCTCAAAATCCCCTATGGGTATGCAGAGGGTTTTAAACCAGTTCATTAAATTTTGCAAACATAGAAATTTAGTAGTTAACATTGACAAGACTAAGTATATGGTATTTAATGCCAATACTATCAATTGCCCTCACCCAATCATGGAAGGTAGACCGTTAGAAAGAGTCCCAACATTTGACTACTTAGGGTTGACTCTAACTGACAAAATGGGGTGGGGAGCACAAATGGCTAAGGCAAACTTAAAATTAGTACAGACAACCGGGGGAATTTTAAAAGTCCAAAAAAATTGTGCGAATAAAACCATAAGTGCCCCACTGGAAATCTTCAAAGTTCAAGCAAGATCTTTCTCCCTCTACGGGGCGGAACTTTGGGGACATGTTCCTTCCACCGACCTAACTATTACAGAAAACAACTTCATTAGGCAAACTTTAACCTTGCCCAGAAGCACCCCCCTAGTCCCACTTAGGCTAGACCTGAATATTAGGCCTATAGCCGAAGCTATTGCCTCACGCCCCCTTCTTTATTAGAGGAGGCTGTGGAGAACCCCCGAGCTGGAAAGCTACAGAAGGGAATTGAAGGTGGTTCTAGCCTTACCAGGAGCAGGTAGAATTCCATGGCTAAGTTTCGTAAGACAGTCTCTAGTCCAAATTGGTTATGAAAATCTCTGGCTAAATCCTGAGGTCACTTCTCTAACTATTTCAAAGAAAACACTGTCTGGCGCTGTGAAGGACTTTAGTCTCGGAAGGACCATTAGCTCAGTATCATCAATGAGTCTGACTGGTGCCTTCCTGAGCCATAAGTCCACATACAGCTTTGAACAAGAAATAGATGTAATACAACCCACTTTGGCAAAGAAGCTGTACTTACAGTTTAGATTTGAAACGCTGCCCCTTTATTCTATGACAAATAGGTGGACGGGGGGCCCAGTTCATTTATGCCCCGGCTGTAGAACCGAAAATGAAACCACTTTGCATGTTACTCTCTTCTGCCCAGCCTACTTACATATACGAAAAAAGTGGATAATACAATTATGTAATAATATGGGTATAAGGGACTACCACGTCTTCTTTAGGATCTTGAAGTCTGACACGAGTCCTTTGATAGTGTCTGCTATAACTAAATTTCTGTTTTCTATGTGGTCTATTCGAAGGAAATTACTTAATTAATAGGGCACTTTATGTTCTTATCCGATGAGACGTGTGAACTATTTGGGATCAACAAATGCTGTCTTAATTTTTTTAAACAATATAATTTTTAAAATATTTAAATTTTTTAACGGTTTTAACAATTTGCCTTCTCCCCTCTGACTACATATGATGAATATTAATTTTTATTCAAAAATGAACTGCGGAATAATGAAAATGTATATTTTATGTACTTTTATGATTAAAACTAACCAAAATAAAGTTTATTGAAATGAAAATGACATATGCTAAAGCCTAACTGACTTTAAAAATACATGTATTTCCATATTGTTAAACACATCAACTAAGCAAATTATTCCCCCAGATCCATTTAAAATCAAGCTTGACTCACAGTGTGATCCTAACCACATGAGACACATGTCATGACACACACACAAAGAGAGAAATGACACACAGAAAAAGAGAGATTATGCACGTGCAAAGTGACATGAGACACAGGCACAGAGTACCCTTTAAGCTAAGAGAGGCAAACTGTCAGAAGACACAGGTGACATTATTGAAAAATGTGAAAATATAATTCCTTATTTCACACAGACACTCAGTGTAATCCTTTACCAAAATTTAAAAGACGAACATTTTACCAGAAAACATTTTCCATAGTAAATCGTTTTTAACACAGAGCACAGCCCATTTAAATGACCACTACAAAACAAGGCAGAAACCTAACTCATTTCCAAAATACATTTCAAATATGCACCATTAAATTTTTTAACAGCATTACAAAAAAACATGACACACAATGCAAGAATAAAGAAGCACAATATGCTTCTTAATCTTCCCCATAGTGCATACAGCAGTCTATCTTCATTAAATTAATCATATATGAGATAACACACAGGCACAGAGTAAGGTGAGACACAAGCACAGACTACACTTTAGGCTAAGAGAGGCAAACTGTTAGCAGGCACAGGTGACATTTTTGAAAAATTTGAAAATGTAATTCCTTATTTCATACAGACACTCACTGTGATCCTTGACCAAAATTTAAAAGCCAGACATTTTACCAGAAAACATTTTCCATAGTAAATCGTTTTTGACACAAAGCACAGTCCATTTAAATGACCACAACAAAACAAAGCAGAAACCTTAACTCATTTCCAAAATACATTTCCAATATGCACCATTCAATTTTTAAACAGCATTACAAAAAAACATGACACACAATGCAAGAATAAAGAAGCACAATATGCTTCTTAATCTTCCCCTTAGTGCATACAGCAGTCTTTCTTTATTATAAGAATCATTACTCACCTTTAAAAATGCTTTTGAAGATTTAGAACAGTGTCAGTCACACACACCAGATTTTCTTAAGCAGAATCTCTGAAATGCACCTGAAGCACTGCAACCCGAAATGGCCCTGATTCCCTGCAATTCTTCAGACATATCCCTGAACTTAACCAATTAAAATTCTTCCCACCCTATTTCAAAACCAAACTAACATTTTAATTGGTTCTACATTTCAACACTTTGAAACTCACATAATATTCACCCATCCCCCCAGTGCTCATTCACCCTGTTACCATGGTAACTCCCACCTAAGCCAGCACACAGTTGAAAAGTTCATCATACTATGTTGAAAAAGAATCCAGCAAGGGTGTTTGACCTCTCAATGTAGTGATTAAACATGTGCAATGTTTATTTCAATGACTTTTTCTCAACCATTAAAATGACTTCTTTAAAAAAAAAGCATACACCCTAATTTTCAGTGGAGAATTTTAAGAAACCACCAATCATTTCTTGTTTTTCAAGTGCACTGAATCTCAACCACTTTTTTTTCATACTCCTACTTTCAAACTGCCATTTAATTTCCACAACTCATCTGAATACAAGCTAATCTACCTTCAAGATGCCAAAAGTCTGGTTTGTGGGTCATAGCTTTGTCTACTGGAGTGAAAAATATGCAAGTAACAGAGGTATTTCCAACCTTGATTTACCAAATGTGGACATTGTGTGGATTGGACAGAGAGGATTGAGAAGTCACCAATTGATACCATTGGTAAAATCCTTTATGCATCTACCACACCCTGTCCTCATAATTGTGCACTGTGGTGGCAATGACCTGGGCACTTTGACTGGGTAGGTCTGGAAATGCTTTTAAAGGACATCTTTGGGCAATTAATGTCACTTTTTCCAAAAACTGCCTTGGTATTTTCTAATATATGCCAAAGGCAAACATGGAACTGGTCCAACCAATTTTGTCCACAAATTGAGAAAGCAAGGAAACATGTGAATAAATATGTTTCTGCTTTCCTCAGAGACTATGGTATGAGCTCCCTATGCCACAACAACTTGCGTTACAACATGCAAGGCATCTATAGGAGAGATGGTGTACATTTTACAGATGAGGGCAATAGAGTCTTCCTCTTCAATTTGAGACTCTGCATTGGTACCTACTTGTAGGTACAAAAAACACCCACATAACACAACAGCTCTTTTCAGAGCTACCCTGCCTCTAAGCACTCTAAATTATTTTTTTACTCTAATTTTTTACACTGGTTTTCCCCGTGGTGCGCTCAGGGTACGCGTACCGGGAAGCATACATGGGAACGCACCCAGCGCTTACCCCGCGAAAATTTTGAAAAAACCCCCAGGGTTTTTGCCCTTCAGGTTGATTCTAGGCCCCCCTCAGAAACCTAGGGGGTCAGGGGGTGTCTACCCTGCCCCCTTCTAATCATTTCCCCCTTTTTATTTTCACCTTTTGTGTCTCGATTCTACCGAGACACAAGATGGTGGACTCTCCGGACTGTTTAGAATGTTGACAGACACCCAAGAGCCTATCAGCTTTCCGCTTGCGCACTCCCGTAGCGCGCCAGGTGCGCTCCCCGGTACACGTACCGGTAAGCCCTCGGAGCGCGCCTATAGATATATTGTGTGTTTTTGAAGTTAAACCACTGGAGCAATTTTCACCAAATATAGAAAAGGCACTTCTGCGTACCAGTCCCTACAATTTTGTAAAGTTTGGTGTAATTCCGTTCAGCGGTTCGGACTGTAGCCTTGTCTATTCGTCCTATGGAAATGAACATGGGGAAAACACGTTTTGGGACCCCCCTTTTTTCTCAACCCCCACTTCACGAATCCCCCCGAAACTTTCAGGGAAGGAGCGGAGCGGAGCTGGCCTAAATTTTGGAAAATAACACGCAAATTCCTCAACCGGCGCCAAAGTTATTCCCAATAGAATGTTGCGGATTTCCTATGGTAGCAAGGTCCTAACTATAACTACCTACTGGCGACCGCCAGTAGGTAATATATATATTTATGTGAACAAGCCTGTGGACACACAGGTGAAACTCATTACCAAGATACCAAAACAATAAAAGAGAAACTTTTAGAAATGAACACTAGAGTCCTTGTGTTTGTAACCAGGGAGCCTCTATTTCTCTTATGGCACATGAAAATAAAACTTTCAATTCAAAAATTCAAGATTTAGATAAACAACTTGCAAAATATGAGAGACTTTTTAAAACATCTAATGATCCTCAATATAGATTGAAATTGCAAAAACTTAGATATGAATTTTATTCAATTCTTAGCAGAAGAGGAGGTATTCAACTTTTAAACTCTAAAGCCAAATTTTGTTTTAATGCTAATAGATCAGGAAGACTTTTAGGCAATTATTTATGCATAAAAAAGACAAGACAAATAAACTCAATTCATAGCTCTAATGGTAAAATTGCTTTATCCCAAAATGATATAATTAATGCATTTTTGGATTATTACGCTACTCAGTATAACAAACCTAACTTTGATGATTCTTCTGTAATTGATTATTTTTTATCTAAATGTGGATTACCCATGATTTCCCAGTCAAATAAAACTGAATTAGATTTGCCTATTACTAAAGATTACATTTTATTAGCCATAACGTCTCTTAAAAAAAAGAAATCCCCAGGACCTAATGGTATTTCCGCAGAATTTTTTAAAGAATTTCAGTTACACCTTATTCCTCATTTATTTCAACTTTTCTCCTTTTTTGTTTCTGTGGGGGTTACTACGAGTTCTTTTACTGAGGCTTTAATTGTTGTAGTGCCCAAACTTACAAAGACCCTACACTTATGTCAAACTACTGTCCTATCTCCTTAATAAACCAAGATTGTAAACTTTATGCCAAAACACTTGCTTCTAGATTAACCTCTGTTTTAAATTCTATTATTCATCCAGATCAATCTGGTTTTATGAAGAATAGCTATTCTGCCAATAATACAAGAATGCTACTACATGTTATAGTACAAGGTCCCACTCTATCTTTTCCATCAGGTGTTTTTGCATTAGATGCTGAAAAAGTTTTTGATAAAGTTCATTGGCAATTTTTATTTTGAGTTTAATTTTGTTGATTTATTTATTTGTTTGACATTTGCTCTATATTCTACTCCTACTTCTCGTTTATTTATTAATGGCCAAACTTCAGACCAATTTTCTCTTTTCAGAGGTACAAGACAAGGTTGTCCTCTCTCCCCACTTTTGTTTCTTCTGGGTATGAAACCTTTGCTTGTTTCAATAAAAAAATATGATAGCATTACTGGAATCAATATTAAGGAGCTTTATTATTAAAACATAGGGGACAGGGGCTGCAGTTCTTTCTGTTTGTCAGGGGCACTTTGTGGATCCAGCAACACCCTGGTGGGATTTCTATCCCAGGGTGCTACATCAGCCTAATTGACATTCCCGCAGGTCCCCATCAAACCCTGGTGGGACTCAAAGTCCCAGGGTGCCCTGCTTGGCTTCATTGCTGACACAAGTGTGGGGGAAGAGCCTAACACAAGCTCAAAAGTGCTGCCACTTGTCCCGCGGCAGGGGACATGGGCTGCATCTCTTTTTGTTTGTCAGGGGCACTTTCCGGAACCAGCAACACCCGGGTGGGATTTCTGTCCCAGGGTGCTACATCAACCTCATTGACATTCCTGCAGGGCCACATCAAACCCTGGTGGGACTCCAAGTCCCAGGGTGCCCTGCGTGGCTGTGTTGTTGACACAGGTGTGAGGGAGGAGCCTAACACATGCTTAAAAGTACTGCCACTTCTCCCACGGCGCGGGACAATGGTTGCAGTTCTTTCTGGAGGGATTTCTATCCCATGCTGCTACATCAGCCCAGTGCGCATGCGGGCAGTGCCCGGGGAAAGCCCGGGCGAAGGGCGAGCCCGTCCTTGCCTGTAATTGCCAGGAAGAGGCAGGGCAAGGCCACCTCTCTTGGTTTTGCTCCCCAGGTCCACTTTCGGGTAAGACACTGCTGGTTATTTCCTATGATCTAATGCCCACTCCGTACCAAACTTTGTGATCTACTCCTGTGGTTTCCTTGGAAGCAAACCGGGATGAGCATATGTAGTAAAGACTTTTAGACTATTTTAATTTACACCTGGGAAGAGCCCTCCATCCCACCTTCTATTTTAATACAGATTGGGCTGATATCCTGCCCCCCCTTGATCAACTCTTTACTGATTTTTCCATGCCTAGCTATATAGCCACCTAATCAATAACTGTATTCATGCATGCTTTAATAGGCTTAAGTGTGAGTGTTGTGGGTCCTAGATGGAGGAACACTAGGGAAACGTATTTGTGCTGCCAAACAGTCCCACCTACAAACAACCCCCTCTTCCCTGCTACCCCCGACCTCTATTGATAGAATGGTACAGAGGGCAATAGGGGTGGTAACCTTTGAAATTGGACTCACCGAAAGACACCTGTCTCTAACCCCAGATCTTTGCATTCCGTTGATTGATCAATCCGCTTCTAAAACCCCCACTCCAGCTTCATCTCCTTTACAAAATGTGCCCCGGTCATCCCCATGACAAGTTGCCGCCCTGCAACGGAAAATCTCAAGGGGGTTGCTACTCTTACTTCACACAAAATTGGGAGGCAAAAAAGTAGGGAGGGCAGCAAAAAGCAAGAAAGCTAAAGGAGGGCATACAACTAGCATGGGTACCTCTAAACCAATAGGAGATCATACTGTCAACACCAAAACTGATTTGGTTTATCCATTTTGGGTACAGAATATGGTTAGAGATTTCTTGGCCCAATTCAAAAGCATTGTAAAGGAAAAGTTTGCCCCTCTAGTAGATTGCATACATAAACTAGAAATGCTGGGGGATATCAGGATAGCAAACATGGGTAATAATCCAACTCAACTTATGTTGTGGGGGACTGATTTTAGCTGCCAGGCAGACACTTTAGACCTGACACCCACAGATAATCCTGGGATCCAAAGGAGCCAGGTCTTCATTCGCTCACGTGACCCTATTTGGACAAACAATCAAGCTAAAGGAGTGACAAAACGGTCAGGTCGCCTTCACCAAGATTAGGTCAACTGTAGGTACAAGCTCACATGACCCATACAACAAATAGGAATTGTAACCCTGAGGCAAGGAAAGACATCTTAGCTAATACTAGGCAGAGTGAAAACAAAAATGTTACTACCTTACCAGGACCTAGCGAGTCCAGAGAAGGGTATGGGGGGGGAGAGAGCACAGTGAGTAGTACAGTAGTAACAAATCAACCCACTATAAATTTACCCCCAGTCGCATCTCCTTATGTGATCTTGTTGACAGGGGTACCAGTGCTCAAATTTGCCCAGTGAGAGTCATATGTGGATCTTATGGAATAAAAGCCTGTTCTGGCAGGCAAGGTACAGACAGTTTTCCTATGATAGGGTAGGAGAAAATGGATTGGTTTGTAGAGTTTGTTGGGTGGGAAATAGCCCCTAGTCGAAGCAGGGAGACTATGTAGTCATACATTTCAGAAACCCCAAGATGGTATTGTGGCTATTAAGCCAGGAGCATAATCCCTGAGAGTCCCACACTGAGATTCATTTGAAAAAAAAACAATTATTCGAGAGTGAGACATAGAAAACAGACAATTTTCTCATCCCAACCTCATTTTATCCCAAATTCCCCAGCTCTTGCCCCCCGACTCACATTAAACCATATTCTGGTCCTACAAAGATGCATTAGCTCCAACCATCTTCCATTACAAATTTTAAAATTTTTAAACTACCATGTGCTACCTTGCGCCAATCAATGTATTGGTGCTTGAATTATCATCGTTCAACATATATCAACATACTTAATGGCAGTTTGATCCCATCCCCACATGTACTTGTTTCAAAATATAATGTGCAAAAACAAACAAAGTGTCAAGTGCCTAATTAATAATGTCTTGCAAACTTCCCAATTCTATCATAATTAAGGTATATCCTCCCTAACTATTGAATCCATGTAAACAAATACCTGAATGTACCACATTCATTATACCATTTGACAGATTTCAGGTGCCAAATACTATTATCCGTTAAACACTCTATAGGTGTTTTCGGCTACGGGGCACCTTACATTAGAAGCATATATAATACCATTGAACATGTCCCCCTGAGCACTTATTTCAAAGGGCAAAGTGCAATACTGTTAAAGTGTTAAGTACCACTTAATAAGCAGCAGTCTATTCTCACATTTCAGTTCATCCTTAAATACTTCCCCATGAATTGCTTGATATATATAACTTTGAGAAATTACACAATCCCTCATTAAAGTGCTTAATGCCTATATCCCTTCAGGTATCCAAAAAAGTACACATCTTTCCATCCAATCTGAAACAGGCTTACATATTTTTAGACCCTTCTTTTTTGCCCTACTTCCCTTGCGTCTATAGATAGCCTTTTCTAAACTATATGTAGCCAGCAGCCGCGTCAGTCGCTGCTGGATAGAGGGAGGGGACGGATCCAGCCATGATGATGCAATACATAACCTATAGACCGGCAATGCTATTATCACAATTAAACCTCCTTTTTTAGGTCTCGGGCCTAGCGTCACACTGCGTAAGCAGTGTGGGCGGAGCCCGAGATTTTATGACTTCAATGTGGGGCTTTATTCCGCCTCTCTCTTCCATTGGCTAGCCATTGGAAGAGATGGGTGTCTGTCACTCTTTTCCCCGCCTTGACGCGATTCATGGGCGTTTCTGGCTCTTTTTTTAAGCCCCGCCCCTTTTCTCTCCGTCATTCGGAGGTAGGCGTTTACTCATTTCCCCGATCGTCCAGAGATCGTCCTCGGGTGAGTGTTTGTTGTTTTACATTGCTCCCGTCTTTCCTTCTGCCCTCCCAGCACCCTCCAACAGAGATTCAGGCTCCGTTCAAACTTCAGAGAGGCAGGCTCCATACAAATTTCGGAGAGCGAGCAGCGAATGTTTAATGTAGAGAGGTAGGCGTTTACTCATTTCCCCGATCGTCCAGAGATCGTCCTCGGGTGAGTGTTTGTTGTTTTACATTGCTCCCGTCTTTCCTTCTGCCCTCCCAGCACCCTCCAACAGAGATTCAGGCTCCGTTCAAACTTCAGAGAGGCAGGCTCCATACAAATTTCGGAGAGCGAGCAGCGAATGTTTAATGTAGATGGCTGCACTTTGGGGCTCAATGTGGTGACTTTTTCCTAATAAAATTGTTCCTTTGCTCCCGTTGTTGCTTCCGCCCACCCACCTCCCTCCGGCACAAAGACAGCCTAAGCAGAAACATATTGAAGGTGAGCCGCAGGTGTTTACTGTAGGTGGCACAGTTCAAACTTAAAAAATCACCCGTTAATTGTTTCTTTGTTCCAGTCTTTCCTTCCGCCCTCCCACCACCCTCCAACACAGATGCGGGCTCAGTACAAACTTCGGAGAGGCATGCTCCGTACATACTTAGGAGAGCGAGCACCGGGTGTTTAATGTAGATGGCTGAACTTCGGAGCTCAACAGAAACGTTCTTGCGTACTTCTCACCCCCTTTAAGTGCCTCTTTTCAGAACTTTACTTCCATGCTGATGGCAGACGCTATTTGTGCACAGATGAATTGCATGTGCATTTGTGCAACATGGCCATTCCAAGCCCCATCACAATTTTTAAAAGGTGGAGACTTTTTCCCCACTTCCCTACCATCGCCCCTTTCCACTTTGAGAGAACGCCTTTGTGAATGCTTGCACTGTGTCATGGGGTTAATGTGTGTGCATATCCAGACATGCTGTTTGCATTTTTTTACTGTGCTCATAAAGAACGTCTGTCGGACGGTGTGTGGTGTGTAACTTTCCCCTCTCGCCATGCATTGAAAACAGGCAAGTTTTTTACTGTGCTCATAAAGAACATCTGTCGGACGGTGTGTGGCGTGTAACTTTCCCCTCTCGCCATGCATTGAAAACAGGCACGTTTATTACTGTGCTCATAAAGAACGTCTGTCGGACGGTGTGTGGTGTGCAACTTTCCCCTCTCGCCATGCATTGAAAACAGGCACGTTTTTTACTGTGCTCATAAAGAACGTCTGTCGGACGGTGTGTGGTGTGTAACTTTCCCCTCTCGCCATGCATTGAAAACAGGCATGTTTCGACCCCTCCCCCCCCCTGCAAGCGTTCACCCCTGCCCACTCGGCATTCGAGCAGAGGAAATGGGTAAGGGGCTGTCATTTATTGCTAGTTTCATGAGCAGCAGGCATGTATTTCTGGACGAGGGACTGCGAGGAGGGCGTAAAACCAGTCACATTTCTACAACAACATATACAGAAAAATGTGTCATTAACAATGACAAAAGTTCTAACTTTTACAAAGCAGAGACCGTTGCATTGTAAATGCTTGTCTGTTAGGCTTGTTATTCTCATCAGTGTTGCTGGCGTGTTCAACTCTATCTGTAGCAATAGTATGTCCTTAAGAAAACTCTCGATGTCTTTGAATAGGGGGGATCAGCTTGTTGCATGCTGCAAACACATGGATAATATCCGCCTTATAATGAGAACATCGCGGACAATAGGCCCCCTTTCCATTGCTCCATTTTGCTATTCTATTTGGAGTATAATAGAGCTCAAAGCATGTCTTATGAAATTGGACTTGGAGTTTGGCCGGTATTAAAATTGTCTGGGTATTTTGAAATATCTTTTGAAACAAGACCCCTGTAATCTCTAATCTTTCTTAAAACGTAGCAGAACATATTTCCCTGTCATCTTTAGTATGCTTATTCAGAAGCTTATAGATGGTCCCAATTCTAGGAAGGGTGGACTCAATAATTCTGTCCATTTGTTTGCTTCTCTCAGGTGAATGCGATTTATCCACATTTTTTTGTAGAAAATCCCTAATCTGTAAGAATTCAAAAAAAAATCTTTTATGGTTGACTTACAGCCGAATAAAGATTTATTGCTTGATTGATTGAAAGAAAATCCCTAGATGTAAGGCTGAATTCAATTGCTAATTCTGTATATGATCTAATACCCTTCTGAGAATAAAAATAGCCTACATTTTTAATACCCGGTTCAACCCAGTTCTTGAAAGTTACATCATTAAAAATATCCGGTAAAGTCTCATTTTGCTTTAATGGGGTATAATAGTTGAGCTTTCCCACCCCAGTAAGACATCGTATTGCCCCCCAGATTTTGAAGTCCATAAGTAAAGTCTTGAACCGGACCCTTTTATAATAGCCATAACTTAATTGGTGCCATAGGCATCCCCACGCCTCTTGACCTACCACCAGCTCCGATATAGTGGGGGATTTAGAATCTCTAACACTATGATCCATACTTAAAAGAGTAGAAAAGCGTGTAAGTGATGTTGCCCACCAATATAACTTCAGATTGGGAAGGGCTAAGCCTCTATGCTCCCTAGGTAGCAATAAAATGTATATGCTCTTATTGGACGGGAATGGGACCAAATAAATTGAGAAAAATATTTTCAAAATTTTTAAACCAAAAATTTGTAAAGGCAAGTGGTATTGCTCTAAAAAAAAATAACAGTTTTGGAAAATAAATACTTTTTATTACATTGGTTCTGCCGATGAGAGTCAGATGTCAGTGATCTAATTGTTTTAACGCTTTCTAGGTATCTTCTGCACAATTCCCCAGATTTTTGTTGACTACCTGATCCAGATCCGGGTTAATTTTGACCCCAGATAGTTTGCTTTTTGAACCTCCCGTTTATAATTAAAAATTCTAAATTTCTTTATTACTTTTTAGGTTTTCTCTTGATTAAGGCATAACCTGAGAGTGAGCCATATATACCTGTGCCTCTTCTTTAATTACCCCCACAGCCTGTTCTGGGTGGGGGGAGTACTTGAGTACTGTATTGTCTCACCCCTCACCCCTGTGTTTAGAGTATCCCAAACTATTCCTAATGATGCCGACCCAAAATTTCTCTGTAAAAAATCTGGTATCCATTCCTTCATATGCCCTACATACCCTTTGTCTAATAATAAGGCCCTCTCAAAAGTCCGTGTAGAGGCTTTCTCACTTTGCCCTCCCTGTTATAGCTGCAGTACCAGTGGGCTGTGATCGGAAAATACTCTAGGGTTCCGAATAATATTACTTCTTCCCACCAGTGTAGGGGAAAGAAGGAGATGGTCTAGACAGGCAAAGATGGTGGGAGGCTAGCTGCAGCGGTTGCTATCTCCCTCGATGGATCGGACACTTGATAACCGACTGCAAGACCTGGCGAGCAGTGCAGAACTGGGCAGGTGGTGGGACGTGTAGAATCCGCGATAATGATTACCACGGCCATGCAGGGGCAATATCTCCTCCGGATTAAGCGGAGGATTTGGTGGCAGGAGAGGAAAACGCTGATGGCTATGAGAGGAGGGAGAATGGCCCGAGGATGAGGCTTGGCCCCCCCGGCAAAAGCGGAATGCAGGGAGTAAGTTAGAAGCACTATGATATCGGCATAAAGAAAAATGCTCCGAGTCTGGGTGTTACAGCACATGCATAATGGGGGCCAGCCCAACCAACTATAGCATCAATGTTTGCCAATTTAAAAATGACTGCAGTAGAAAAAGGCAATTTGCAGGAGGAGGGTGCGACAGGACTCCGATGGAGCAGGGTAAAGAAGCTGCTAGCATGGAGGAGGAAGCCAGGAACCCCTGGATGGACAAAGGGGAGGATCAAACTGAGAACATTCTCACCTCAGCTAATGCAAGGCAGGAAATAGTAGAGGGGCAAACAATCTCAGAAGGAATGGAGGAACAAATTCAAGAAACATCTAAGGTGGAGGAGGACTATACTAATGGTGGATTAAGTGCACGGGAAAAGGGCACTCGTTGGGTAATAGCATTGAAACATGTGCAGCAACGATTGTATCCTCTACAAATGTTGAAAAAGGGGGCAATCAAATGCATCTAAGCAGATGGGGAGATTAAGCATAGCAACATTGAATATTTGTGGTCTAAATGATGCAAAAAAAAGGCCAGTGGTGGCACAAGGTCTTCAAATGTTGAAGACAGACATTGTCTGCTCGCAACTGACCCACCTTGATGGGTCACAGAAAGATTTGCTGAAATATCTTGGGTACACTGTGGTTGGGGCTACTGCGCATGGGACTCATACAAGGGGGGTAGTGATTTTATTCAAGAGGAGATCAATGCAGTTCAGGAAAACACGCGTAGATGGGTTAGGCCGATGGGTCATTACAAACGGGAAGGCCCCAGAACAACTAGACTTCACCCTATGCTCAGATTATAGTAGTAATGTGGATGATGCATCCCTGTTGGAATCGCTAACTAACGATCTGGTACACTGGCCACTGCCAATAATTATGTGCAGGATTTTAATATTAATTTGGACTTCAAATGGGAACAGGATCAAAGGTATAGGGGTAGGAAGCCAAAGGTGTTTCAAGCACTTTGTGATCTATGCCAGAAACACAGCTTGGTAGATGTATGGTCTGTACAGAGACGGCAGGAACATGGGTTCACGGACGACTCAGCCCCACACCAGAAGCATGTTCGGTTGGATTATTTTTTCGCATCCCACACTGAGATTCAAGCATTAAAACTAGACTATTTTTATCTACGCGGCCATGTACCAGATAGGGCTAATACTTCTCTAGACCCTGCCTGACGACCACTGAACCATCAGAATAAGGGTTGCATGTATCCTCCTCTTAGTCTCTTGCTTTTCAATGTACCTGTAAGTAATAGATTTGAGGGTCTTGAAGAAGTGGATTGACCAACAGAGAGGGAGGGAACGGGTCTGGGTATCAGAACTATGGGGTTTAATGGTGAATCAGAAGACCCCAGTTGGGACAAATCAGGTTAGTCCAGTAATTATTGGGTAGGGACAGCTACATGCGTTGTGGCCATGATAATACAGAAGGCAGATGGTGACATGACAAGGCCAAGAGTAAAGCCCCTAAGTCTATCAACCTCACCAATCCATGATTCTCCAAAACCTAGTGACATGGTGACAAAACAGCCTACCAGAATACAGTGGGATTTCTCAGTGGTTGTAATAGTGGGCACACAAATATATGCCAGCCATGCTCTTGACAACTCTATTGATAAACATATTTTAGGCAGGAAGCTAAAGGTCCTATCCTGGAATATTGCCGGCCTGAAAAGTAAATTGTCTTGTCCTGACTGGGGACTTTTTGTGGACAATTTTGAGATGTGCTTGTATCAGGAAACATGGGCATGGCAAGTTTCTCTCAGGGTGGGGTTTGCGTCATTCACCATCCCAGCCACCTCGGGAGGAAGGGGCAGACCGTCCGGGGGTCTATGCATTTGAGTAGGTTCACATCTTGGATATACAGCCAAGCAGTTGGACTCCCGGTCCAATGATATCCAATGTGTAGTACTCAGCTTCCCCACCAAGCTGGAACTGGCTCTTATTAACATCTACTCCTGCCCCATTGGTCTCAGCAAAGAATTTCCAACTTTTGACCAATTGAGCTCTTTTATTCCCACCGACCCCCAAATACATGGGTGATAGTGAGGAGGGGGACTTTAGTTGCTAATGTGAGCCTTTACCAGATATGACTGGCACAATCCCTAGTGAGGAGGATGCATATTGGTTAACTCCTGAGCCCAAAATTCCCCCAGTAAAGGTCTGGTCCCCGCTGGTAACCCAGATTAATGCATTCACACTGACCCACTCCTTGAGAGCATGTAATGGTCGTACAGTTTTGGACACACCAAGGAACCTAACATTTAACAAAGTAGGCCAAGCCTCCCTCCTTGATTACATTCTAGTGAAGATAAGGTTATGGCAAAGAGTTCTCAACTTTGTATTCCTCTCACACCATGACAGTGATCACAATGCTTTATCTCTGGTACAGCAATTGCTGGCCCTAGGAAATGCTAAGACCATCAGTACCCCTGTAGACAATAGATTAACACTCTAAAACAATAGAAAAATAATATAATTGGGGGCAATACAGCAGTCACCAGCAAAGCTCCCAGCACTCCATGCAGTAGTAGTCCCGGCCCTAATAGAACTAAGAGAGGTGGCCTTATCGGTGGGCACAGATGTTCCTATTAGCAAAATCACTGATTCGCATGCAGGGCTCATATCCAGGCTGTTTGGCGTATTTTACCTTGAGATGCGCACTAAGGGGAAAAAATGGCCACTCAATCATGGTTTAACGATAGTTGCTATAAGGCCAAACGGGTTCTATTGGAGGCCATCAAAGTCAAAGACAAGCCACTCATTTAACAAATGTGGGCACTGTATAAAGAGACCATATGCTTAGCGAAAGAGACGTGGGAAATGAATAGATGGGATGCCCTAAAAACTGCTCTATCCACAGGCGACCTAAAGGAGTTTTGGTCCATGGTTAGTATGGGCAGTAGCGAGGGTAAGCCAGCAGTAGAACACAATATAGCAGCAGAAGCATGGGAAGTGCGCTTCAAGGCCCTGTGCACTACTAAAAATATTCCCGGCCCCTATACTGATCACCCTGTAATTCTGCTTCTTAGGGACAATCATGTTGAAGCTATAGAGTGTACTCTGCTAAAGGTGGTAAAGGCGATAAATAGGCTCCCCCCCAATAAAGCACCAGGATTGGACAAATACTGGAGGATCTCTTCCGGCATGGACTCAAAATCTTTGGACCCTATCTAGAGGTTCTATTCAATGCAATCTTGAAGGGTATGCTGATCCCCGAAACCTGGGCAGGGGCAGAAATAGTTAAAAAAAAATTAAAAAGGGTCACCTCTCCTGCCAGCCAACTATAGACCAATCAGCCTGATCGACGTAACACAAAAACTCTTTGCGCAGGTAATTCTTGATTGCCTTCATGGGTGGATGGACGATCATGAGATATTAAGCCCATATCAGGTCGGATTCATAAAGGACACTTTCACCATTGACCAAATATACAGACTACAACTTATATTTTGGAAAACGGTGAGAATGGAGGGTGGCAGCTTTATTTGGTCGTCCTGGATCTTAAGACAGCCTTTGATCTGGTGCCCAGAGCAAAGTTATGGGAGGTACTCAGAGAATTGGGGATCCCCTTACCTGTTGAGCATACTTACAAGACTGCATGAAGGCAATTTTGCCCAGGTAAGGTGTGGGAAAACAGGTGACCTGACCACACGATTCCCAGTTGACAGAGGAGTAAAGCAGGGCCGCTTGCTCACACGACCCTGTTTTGCCTCTTTGTTAATGCACTGATAGCACAACTCACTGAGGTCAGGGATAATGATGCCCCAAAACTGGCAGGTACCAAGGTCTCAGCAATGATGTTTGCTGATGATAGCCTCCTAATGTCGAAATCCCCTAAGGGCATCAAGAGAGTCTTGGACAGCTTTGCCATCTTTTGGAATAGCAGGGGGTTGGAAATCAATACCCAGAAGACAAAGTTTATGGTCTTCAATCCACCTAAAACACTGCGTCCCAACCCTAGTCTAGATGGAATCATGTTGGACAGGGTGAAGGTTTTTGAATATTATGGGGTCACCCAGACAGAAAACATGGAGTGGTGCCCACAAATTACTAAAGCCAAGCTTAAGCTAGCCCAGACTACTGGAGGAATTATTAAACTATATAGAAACTCTTCTTCCAAACCCACTGGGGCTTTAGTGGAGATCAACGAGGTGCAACAATGTATGGGGCTGAATTATGGGGGCACTGTTGTTGTGGAGACGTGAGCAAAGTAGAAAACAATTTAATGAGACAGATTTTGTGTCTCCCCTCCAGCACCCTGCTCATACCTTTATGGCTGGACCTACGGATTAGACCCATTGGAGGAGGAGACAGGTCTCAGACCCCTAACCTTTTGACGCAGACCATGGTTTACACCGGAACTTGCAGTTTACAGAGCGAAATTAAAAGAGATATTGAGCTTTCCTGGAGCAGCAAAAATCCCTTTGTTTACCCAGAGAAAAAAAAGAATGTAGCAGGCTGGGAAAACCAAGCTTTTGGAGTAACCCAGAGGAAGCGTGTCTTGCAGTTTCCCGTTCTGAAGTAGTAAAAGCCTACCAAATGAGTAAGCTAGCAGAGGTGCAAGAGAGCCCGTCCACAGGACTCCTGATGGTTTAATTGTTTTCCTTGAAGGACGAGTATTTGTTTGAAACCTTTTTAGATTACATGTATACATTCCTGGCAAGAAAATTATATGTCCAGTTCAGACTGGGCACACTGCCTCTCAGTGTCTTTTCCTGCAAATGGACAAACACGGGCCGGCGAGAGTGTCCAGCCTGCAATTGGGAGGAAGAGTCAGAGCTTCACGTAATTTTTTTCTGCCCTGCCTACAAACTAGCAAGGAAGCTCTGGCTCATCCCACTGTGTAGGAATCTAGGGTTCGTACATTATACAGAGACATGCAGAGTTTTAACCCCTTGCATGCTCATGACGGAACGGTTCCGTCATGAGCGTCGGTTGAGCTGTGCTCATGACAAAGCCGTTCCGTCATGAGCCCATAGGCTCATTAGAACCTTCACCACAGCGCGAAAATTCGCGCCGCTCTGAAGGGGTTAAAGTATGACACCTGCAAGCCCATTGTCTTTGCTGTATTGCGATTCTTGACCTCAATATGGCAAAGGCATTGGGCGTTTTTTACATATGCCTGTCTCGTAACAAATAGAGCACTGTCCCTGATCTTCTAGGTTTTTTTTTTATTCACTTTTAAAACTTTTTTTATAATTGTTAACTTTAAAATCAATCAAGTTCTTAATGTTCAATATGTGTACATTTCTTGTTTTTATGTTTGGTACAACACAACTATAATGAATTACCATTGTATGACTATTTTATGAAACTTTTGCACTAATTGTATCCTTATTGCTACTATTGATGGGTCTCAGAAGGTGCTGGCCTTTCCAAGTTAATTCCTCTTGTTTTGCACTCACCCTGCACATGTATTTTAGCGAACCTATTGGACTTAGACATGTGCCAGTGCAGATCACTCTTTTTTATTTGAATTATAGAGGTGATGTTTATTTATTTATTTATTTATACCATTCATAAAGCGCGCTGTTACCGAGCGGTGTCCTGGCGCTGAAATAATGTGAAGTCTCCCCTAAGATGTCCGTTGATATTCTAAAGGCCGAAAAGCCATGTTTTAATGTTTTTCCTAAAGGCCATCAGAGTAGTGCTTTGTTTCACGCCCAGGGGCAGTTTATTCCAGATGGTTGAGGCTCCAGAGATGAAACTACGTCCTCCCCATCGTGCTTTCCTGATCCGACAGGTCTTGACTAGCGCTTTATTTGCCGACCTTAGCTGTCTACTTGGCGTGTATCGTTGAAAGTGTTGTTGAAGAAAGGATGGACCTAGTCCATTCACTGCCTTATACACCATACACAACGATTTAAACATAATCCGCTTGCGTACCGGGAGCCAGTGCAATTTTCTCAGTTCCTGTGCCACCGGTGCAAACTTGGGCAGGTCAGTAATTAATCGAACAGTTGCATTTTGCAGCGTCTGTAGTTTATTGAGTAGCCGTTGCCCGGCTTGCAAAAACAGACTGTTGCAGTAATCAAGGCGGGACAGCACAAGTGCTGTCACCACCGTTTTCCTGCTACTGTCTGATAAAAAAGGGAGAACTTTCCTAATGGTTTTCATAATCCAGTGGATGGAAGATGTTAAAGCATTGACCTGTTGTTTAAAAGAAAGCTGGCTGTCAATAAGAACTCCTAGGTTCTTTACTTTCGTTGCTGGAATGGGTGGGGCTCCCATATCATGGCGCCACCATTTGGGACTCCAGAAGCTAACGTCGGCACCGAAAAGAAGAACCTCAGTTTTAGAGGAGTTCAATTTAAGACAGTTACCAGCCATCCATGAGCTCACCGCAGACATACAGTCCTGGAACCTAGCCGCTATTCCTTCTTCTCTCCCCGGGAGCAGAGATACCACAATTTGTGTATCATCTGCGTAAGATGTTAGTTCAAATCCAAATGACCGAATCACCGGGGCGAGGGAAGAAACGTAAATATTAAATAAAGTGGGGCTTAGGGAGGAGCCCTGAGGGACCCCCCCCTGGGAGTTTGAAAGGTCTAGATTCAAAATCTCCCAAGGCCACCACCTGGACCCTATCGGCTAGGAAGGACTTCAGTAAGCTTAGGGCTGTCCCCTGAATTCCGCAGCCTTCTAAACGATCCACCAAGATGCTGTGATGGACTGTATCGAAGGCCGCGGAAAGATTGAGGAGAACCAGAGCTGCCCATCTTCCTGCATCCAGCGCCTTCCTGATCTCTTCTGTGGACTTGATCAGGGCAGTCTCGGTGCTATGGCCTTCCCTAAACCCGTGTTGGGCTATATCCAAACACTGAGCATCTGAGAAAGTCGCATAGCTGTGCATTCATGACTTTCTCAATTAGTTTGGCCGGAAGTGGTAACCTGGCTATGGGCCGAAAGCTATTGGGGTCTGAGATGTCGAGTGCTGGTTTTTTAAGCAGTGGGGCAATCGAGACTCGTTTCCAGCATGTTGGATATTCTCCGATGACAAACATCTGATTGAATACCTCCGTCAGAATACATGAAATGGGGATAGCTGCCAACTTTGCCACTGAGGCTGGGCATGGATCTTGAGGCGAACCTGATTTAGATGCCTGAAGCAGATTTTTTATCTCATCCGAATTCACAGGACGGAAACCAGCGAGTTTTGCCGCGTGTGGATTGTCCGGAGTGGTCCTGTGAGACCCTTCAAGGAGAGACAGCCCCACTTGGTGTTCCAATGCTGAGAAAATCAGTTCCACTTTGTTTGAAAAGAACTTGGCGAGGGTCTCACAAAGTTCGAAACTTGGGGGAATAGTAACTGATTTAGGGGTAACCAGACTGGCAACTGTGTCAAAGAGTTCTCTGGTGGAGTTTTTGGCTCCCTCAATCCGATCAGAAAAGTAAGTACTTTTAGCCTTCCTGATCATTTCTTTGTAGATCCTTTGACTGGCTTTAAGTTTAATTTTATCTGCCTGCAGGTAGTCTGAGTGCCAAGGGCGCTCTAGTTTTTTACAGATCACTTTATGGTCTCGTAGCTCCTGGGTAAACCAGGGAGCAGATGGTATTGTACGAGTAGGGCGACAGAGTTTGGGCTGAGCTAAAATAGTACATGCTCAGTCTATCCAGTCTGTGTACTTTCCAGCGGCTTCATTGACATCTGTAGGTAGTGTAAATATAGAGGATGTTATCATGGTCCTCCAGCGCCCTTCCATCAAGCTCTTTCCAAAGTCTATATAGCTTGGCAGACTTCCTATCCTGCCTGGCCCTGGCCAGCTGGGGCATTTGAATGTTAAAAAGCACCACTGAGTGATCTGACCAGGCCATGGACTCTGTATGGATAAAATGTAGGTCTGAATTGTTTGTAAAAATGCCATCTAAAGTATGCCCTATTGTATGTGTGGCTCCCCTTACCACCTGAGTTAGGCCTGCCGCCTGCATTGCTTCAGACAGAGCTAAAGTGTCCGGGTCTGAGCCTCCTTCTAAATGAAAATTAAAATCTCCTAGAACGGTAAAGGACTTAGTGCATAGGGCTTCCTCCAACAAGGTACCCACCGTATCGAGGAACTGAGACCTCGATCCGGGTGGTCTATATATAAGGCAGCCTGAAAGGTGTAATGATTAGATATAGAAAGCTTAAATCCCAGTGCCTCATAAGTCTGTGAGGACGCCGCCTGAAATGATCCCTGGATAGAAGCATGATAGATAATAGCAAGCCCACCCCCTCTTTTACCGGCTCTGCCCAGAACACGGCTATAATAGCCTGCAGGTGTTGCAATGACTAATCCGGTCCCGATGCCGCATCTGTCCAGGTCTCCGTAATAAATGCAATTTTGGCCTTTTTATCCAGAATCAATTCTGCACATTCTGTACTATGTTTAACCAGGGACCTGGCATTGATCAGTATACATTTGATTGTATTCTCCTCCCTATCATCCCTAAAATAGTGGGACCTGATGAGTCCCTTAATAGGAGTACATGAAATAGCAGGTAGGCGAGAGCGGCATGCTGGGCAAATAATAGGTCCAGTCAGCATTTTCTTGTCTGGTATTATACAAGTGCAGTCATCCTCCACCCTTCCCCTTAGACTCAGCAGCAGCTCACGGTTGTAAACTCTCCTGGACTAATGGTTTGGGGAAAAATGACCAGGGGTCCTGGCGCTTGGCGCTGTACTGGCGCGGACGGGCGCACACGGGCTTGTCACTATATTTCTGCAAAAGGGACTGGTTATCGTTTGTAAAATGTTAAAACTGTTATGAATTGTAATGCATTGTTTAATGTTAGTTTACTTTTGTGGTCGCAGAGACCGAAATAAAGTTTTTCAAGCAAAAAAACACTACCATATAAGGATGATGTAGTTTTATTTTTCCCTCCCTTATTTGAAATTATTTCTTCTTATTCCAAAGTTTCTGGTTACAAGTTAAATACTAAAAAAACTGAATTATTTCCTTTAAATATCTACTGTACTCCAGATATGTTACCTATGAAAGAAATAATTTGGCAGAGATACATTTAAATACCTTGGCATTTTGTTTTCTTCATCTATGAAAACAACTATATCATTGAATTGTGACACTATCTTAAATTATATTAAAGATAAAATAACCAAAGAGTCTTCACTTCATCTTTCATGGTGGGGAAGAATGGACTCTATAAAAATGACTATAGCACCAAATTTTTTTTACACCCTTGCCATGATTCCCACTCAATTTCCTTTAAAGTTTTTATAAAGTTGTAGATAAACTCCTTTCCAAATTTCTTTGGAACAATAAATTACCTCGTATTAGCTATAAAAACTAAAATTGCCTAAATGTAATGGAGGATTTGGTTTGCCAGACTTATTATCACAAAGGTTTTATAATAAAACAAATCTCTGTTTGGTTTAATCACTCTCATTTGAGTAATCCCCCTACTTGGCTTCTTATAGAAAAAAACTTTAATAGAACCATTTCCACTAACTACTTTGTTAACCATGTCCAATAAATATCAGTTTTTTCATAAATCTGTTATTTTAAAATCCACTAAACTAATTTCAAATGATTTTGATTTAATTTTTCAATCACCCTTTTCCACTACTGAAGATATGTCATTATGGTATAACATAATGCATAAAACTTATTAGAAATATTAGATTTTGGCATTCATGGATTAAAGTTGGTATTTTCCATCTAAAGATGTTTATTATAATAATGACGTGATATCTTTTGAGGTTTACAAACAAAATTTCTTTTAGCTCCTTCTGATTATCTCAAATATGAATTTTTATGCAAATCTATTTTAGAATAATTTCCTCATCATATTCCTTCTAATGTTAAATCAGATCTATCAATTTATATCCAAACTGTGTCTACTTTATCTCCTGGTGTTTCTATATTATATAAAAAAAATTCAAGGTACCAACATTAATTTAATCTTAACATTCTGGAATAACGAATTTTCAACCTCTATATCTATTGATACATGGAAAATTATTTGACTTAATGATATTTCTGGATGAATACCTGTTCCGCGCTATCAAACAAATTCATATATTTATGTAATTGTTTATGGTCTCCATTACGTTTGTTTCAAGCTAAACTTCTCCCGCCTTCAAATTGTTGGCACTGTAATTTACATACTGGTTTGCAAAAACATATGCTCTATGATTGTCCTTCTGTTTTTAAATTCTGGTCTGAAGTTTGGGATATTATAAAAAAGATATTGAATATACATGAAGATTTTTCAATCAAATTGTTAATCTGCAAATCTGTAATCATTTTCTATTATCAGTAGCTTTAAAATCCATTACAACTTGTTGGGAAGATGTTTCATTATTATCTGTTCATGTTTGGTGGGCAAGGGTTATTTTTACCAGAAGAGAAGCTCATTTATATTTGCAAGGTATTCATCATATTTCTAATACGTATCATTCATTCTGGAAACCTGTAGATAATTATTTATCTTCTTAAATATGTAGCTGTCTCTGGTTTTTTATTGCTATTATAATAGTCTAGTCTTTATTGTATAGTAGTCTACTTTAATCATTATTAATAATATATTTATACATGTCTTTTCTCCTTCGCTTTTGTTTTTTAGGAATATTATTGTATTTTACCTGCTGAAATGTAATTGCTGTTTTGAATATTTTTCTATCTTAATTGGGTATTTTTACAGTACTCATTTTTGTTCATCATTTGTTTATTATAAAATGTAATAAACTTTTTTGAACACGGAATCCAATCAGACCCACAAGGAGAGACAAGGGAGAGGAAGATTCCCGAAAGCCTTGGAAGTGAGAAAGATTACGATGAGCCAGTTATTGTTAGTGTGTAGAGTGGCACACTAGAAAAATAGCTGACCTCTATTCAAATTGCTTTTAACCATGTAGTTCCACCAACACCACTTGCTTTGATCTTTTCAAGAAGTCCCCAGAAACCTGCAATAATCATCAAAGCTACCACAGTCCCAGCCCAGCTAAAGAAATACCAACACATGCGCCTAGCACCACCTCAACAATTTCTTCTGTTTTTAACAAAATATGAACGCTCGTGCCACATGAGTAAATTTTTCAGAATGCTCAACTTGCAACAATAAAGTTTGTCACCGTAAGCCAGGTGGCCTTCTTGAACCAGGGGCCAACTGGATCACCATAAAGAATAACATGAAATCCTGTGGGAAGAGCACCTCAAAAACATAGTTTCTGGTGGTTGGAGAGAAGAAGTTCAACAGATAGAACACGGTGGTTGTGAGGAAGAAGAGGATGTGAGCCTTTTCTGAAGCAGCACTGCACACACAGAACCTATTACGATCTCTGTTGGAAAGCCTTCAGACTGATTACAATACAGCCGGTCGGAATTGAAAATGGCCAGTCATTTCGAATGGATTCTGACAGGGCACCTGTCTGTTTGCAGCCTCCGATTGGGGGTGAGGGGGCACTTGATCCTTGCACCTTGTGTGCCATGGGGTGCAGGGATTACCACAATCTCCCATTTCTCTATGGGAGCTTGTGTTTTGACTGGTTTATGGCCATAACACAAGCTCTCACAGAGAAATGGGAATATGCAACCTCACCATGTGCAGTCAAATTATAATATCATTGTCGGGACTGACGACCTGAGGTCAGTCGGTCCCAAGACCATAACGGTGTGCAATTGAGCCCTATGTGTGCAATCAGCACCCAGATCAATCTGAGAATGGTGCAAAGGTCAGAGAGATGTGGTCAACCCAAAGTGATCAACTAGCCTAACTATTCCCTGTATGTTACCTGTAGAGTTAAGACAAAATAATTGTTACAACCATCAATGATCAAGGTTATGGTAAATAATGAGTCTATGTTCCTCTGAACCCTTTAGAAAGTCCATTTATACCACTGGAAACTGCCAAAAATAGTAGTGCTTGACCACCTCTTTCTTTCAAGGAATGAGAGTGGTTTCTGAAATTTGTTGACACCCTCGGGCAAAACTGTAAGGTTCCAAGCCAGTCCCATTTTTCCACTGTTGCTGTGATGGAACTGGTTGGCAATGCTATGAAGAGAGCACTGTTCAGTCCATCCTCCTCACAATTAGCATGTGGACTAGTTGTCACGCAACAGAATGCAGGTGCATCGCTGCACAGTAGATCTCCTTCAAGGGAGTGAAACAGTGGAGAACTGCTTGTCTCACTGCTCGATGTTTTTTGAGTCACGGCAGCCAGATGCAACAATTGTGAGGTCTGCCAATGAGAACACACATTTTTTTGGGGAAAATCTGTTTATTGGCACAGTGATTAGAGCCATAGTACAAAAAGGTTATCATATGATGAAGCCACATATAGGTGTGCTTTATTAAGCATGATAACAGTAGATATATTGTAAATTTTTACATTTTGTTGTATTTCTGAGTAGGTGAACAAATCCCCTAGGAACAGAAGAACACCCACTCGCCACCCACAATAGTCCCACCCTTGACACTCTTACACCTTGCGTGCATATATCAGGTGGTACTTGGCTGTACCCATAAAACAGCTCTTTTCAAAAAGGACATTCAATACAATCCGTCAGTGGCATAAGTAAAAACATTAAGGGTTATCCCATATCATGATCAAGTACACCAGGACTTTCTACGGTACAGGCGAGCCCGCTGGGGGCAGGTTATAGGTCAGTCTATGGGTAGCGAAACATTAGACTCATCATCACCCCCTGTCTCAAATATCCCCAGCATGGCAAACCAGTCCAGTGAAATCGGCGTTTTCCTAAAGGCCCCTGCGTTCTTCGCGCTGCAGCGCTTCACCCTCCGCCTTACCCCAACGTATTACTTCCGTTTTCCAAATTTCAGGATCAGGTGGCTTGGGCGACTTCCACCTCATAGTGATTGCACGTTTCGCAAGTAGCATGGCCATATCGGTGAAACGTGTTGCTACACTCCTTTTACGTGTCGCTGGTCCCAGCCCCAGTAGCGCATACTCTAAGGTGTGTGTTTGTAGCGTGGCACCTGCTCCGGTGAGCGATTCACTAATAGTAGCCCAGTAATAGCCCAGTTTTGGGCAACCCCATAACATGTGTACCAGTGAAGCATCATCCGCAGCGCATCGGGGCCATGTGTCGACAGTGTCAGGGAACATGGCGTGTATGCGGTGTGACGTTAAATACGCCCTATGTAGTATCATTAGCTGAATGAACTTGAATTTGGGGTTCCTAGCCACTTTTTGGGGAAATTGAAGGATACGCTCCCATTCCTTATCCCTAAGTGGCCTCCCTATGTCGCCCTCCCATCTGGTCTTGAGGAGCGATAACGAGACCGCTCTGCCTGATCTGATACCAGCAGTAAGCCATTTAGTCAAATGACTTCCCGTTCCCATGAGGTACTGCATTGTTATCAGAGGGTTCGTGGGTGGTTCCACTCCCTCGTGCGCCCACCTTCCTGTTACGTAGTGACGGAGGCCAGCATGCAGGAGGAACGATCCCCCGGGAACATTATGTGCGGTTCTGAAGTCTTCAAAGGACAACATGCGTCCTTATGCAAAGAGGTCCCCTACGTGCGTCACACCCGCGTCGTGCCATGACATGAGTTTGTGAATCGTGAGCAGTCCCGACTCCAGCGGGATACCCAGTAGTGGGATTGTCGGGGCATACGATGTTATGGGGGTCGTGTATTTTATCGCTTTCCGCCAGTATTGTACTGCAAGCCGGAGAAGTGGTGAGGTGTCCCTCGGCAACTCCGAGCGGGGTAATAGTAAGACATGAATTTTCCCTTTGGAGCGGTCTTCCTCCGTCATGTCAATTTCATGCAGGTTCCGACCCGCTAGCCAGTAGGCCAGCCACTGCAGTTGACATGCGAAATTGTAGGCTCTGAAGTCAGGTACTCCCATACCCCCAGTTCCAGGGGTGAGCTGCAACTTAGCAAGTCCTATGCGCCTCCGCCCTGATCCCCATATGAGTTCCGTGAGGAGTGTATCTAGCGCCTTGAACGTTGTAGCGGGGATCAGGAATGGCAGATTAGTGAATTAGTAAATAAGGCAGGGAAGCACTACCATCTTGGAGATGGCCACTCTGCCTGCCACCGATAGAGGCAACGTCAACCAAAATTGTATCTGTGATTTGAGTGCCCTCATAGCTCTGCCGAGGTTGCTATCTATCATTTCCTCTGCACCTCTATATATTTGGATCCCAAGGTAGCGGAAAGTGGTGTCCGCTATTTGAAAGGTGTGTTGCGTGAAAGGCAGTGGTGTAGACGAGCCAGTGGCGGCAAAACAGTACCCGTATGACTTGGGTTCGCTTATGGTAAGGCCCAATAATGATCTGTAGGCCTCAAATAGTTGAGGTATAGGGTCCAGGTCGCCCCGCAGATCGTGGAGGTATAGGATAATATCGTCAGCATAGGCGGACACTATATGAGTCGTCTCGCCTCTCCGAATGCCTCGGTGGGGAGCCACAGTCCGGAGTTTACAGAGCAGTGGTTCAAGCGCCAAGATAAAGAGGAGCGGGGAGAGCGGGCAGCCCTGTCTGGTACCTCTTGCTATGGCTAGGGGCTCTGAGATGTATTTGGACTTGCGCACCCGAGCCGTAGGGCGGGTGTATAGTAGTTTGACCCGCGCAATATATTCGGGAGGTATCCCGAATTTTGATAACGTAGCAAACATGAAATCCCATCTTAGGGAATCAAAAGCCTGTTTCAGATCCAATGAGATGCAGCCCTCAGTGCCCACGTCCACCGGGTCTCGTAGCATCAGTTGGGCAAGTCTCCTAAGGTTCATGGCTGTGCTTCTACCAGGTACAAACCCGCACTGGTTAGGGTGGATCAGCTGCGGGATGTATGGCGCCAATCTTGTCGCTAGTACCTTGCTCAGAATCTTATAGTCCGTGTTAAGGAGAGATAAGGGTCTGTAGTTGGCTAGTTGCATCCCACCTCTACCCGGTTTTAAGAGGGAAGTTATCAAAGCCTGGAGGGATGACTGTGGTAAGGAGTTGGTCCGCAGTGCTTCTAGATAAATGGTTTGTAAACGCGGGGCTAGTAGGTCTATAAATGTGGCATAGAATTCGGCCGGCAGGCCGTCCGTCCCAGGGGTTTTATTCCTCGGGAGTGCGTGTATTGCCTGTCTAATCTCCGCAACAGTAATGTTACGTTTCAAGTCGTCGCTTTGCCTAGCAGTGAGTTGGGGCAGTTCTGAGTCCCACATAAAGTCCTCTAGTGCAGTCTGTGAAAGGCGTTGGTGTGTGCTATATAGTGTGGTGTAGTAGTCTTTGAAAGCAGTGTTGACTCCTATTTGAGTCGAAGCCAGTGTGCCTTCCTGATCTGTTATTTCCAAGATTGGGTGGTACGCCGGAGAGTCTCGTATAATACGGGCCAGCAGGGGGCCCGATCTATCCGCCTGCGTGTGCTGTCTATTAGTATATTCCTTGTAGTCTAACAATCTCAAGTCTTCTAGCAATTCAGCGTGTTTTATATGCGCGTCTTGTAGCGGTGTGAAGTGTAAGTTCGTGCCCGCAGCTTCACTCTCTAGCATTGCCAGCCTACCCTCCACGTCTTTCAGATTATCGATCACTTCCCTCCTCCTGCCCACTCGGGTGGCCATCGCTTCCCCTCTAATGAAGACTTTGAACGCGTCCCATTCTATTTGTCGGGAGCTAGCAGTGTCAGCATTCGTGTCGAAGTAACTCTCAATGGTGTCCGCTATGGATGACCTGAAGATCGTGTCTTCTAGCAGTTCCGTGGGCAACCTCCAGGTCGGTAATGGTGTCAGTAGCCGGCCCCATTGCCAAGTCAACTCGACAGGATTGTGATCTGAGAGGGTCTTTCCCATGTGCTGGGCCTTGAGAATCGCTCCCAGTAGGGAGCGGGAGCAAAAAATGCGGTCAATTCTGGTGTGCAGTTGGTGTGGCGGGGAGAAAAAAGTATATTCCCTGTCCAGCAGGTGTATACTGCGCCATGCATCCGCTAGGTCCCATCCCTCTGCCCACTGTGCTAGGGCATCCGCCTGTCTCCTGCTTTCTGTGGCGTGTAGTGGCGGGTGCGACCTATCTAATGCAATATCTAACACAGCGTTAAAATCCCCTCCAACCACCCATTGTTGATCTGCCCAATCCGCTAAGACTCCATTGATATTGACCAAAAAATCCGCTTGGCCCGAGTTCGGTGAATACACACATCCAAGCACAACAGTGGCACCATCTAGTAAGCCCCTCACAAACACATATCTACCCTCCTTGTCAATTCTCTGCTCTATTGGCTTGAAGGGAACAGAATTACGAAGCCAAATAGCGGCCCCCCTAGAGAAAGCGGAGTATGACATAGCGAAAAGTTGTCCCTTCCATTTCTTCAGTAGTTTTGAGTTCTCAGCACAGTTCAAGTGTGTCTCTTGGAGGCAAGCTATCATAACTCCCCTGCGGTTAAGCTGAGCCAGTATCCTGTGTCTCTTGTGAATCGAGCCCATGCCCCGTACATTCCAGGTGCACAAGTTGTAAACGTTAAGTGGCCCCATGACTGATTGTGTAACGTGGAAATGCTGAGCTCGTGGGCGTACACGCCAAGTACATCTTACAATAGGAGAGGAGTGTCATGTAAACAATTAACCCCTGAAAATTAAGGTCCACAGGCCAACGGGCTCGGGGTCCAAACCATGATACCCAACATGGGTATAAGTCAAATGGATCCGTGTGCATGTGATGGGGGGTGCAGTCTACGAGTGCCCGACTTGTACTGGCCTGCGGTGGCATAGCAGCCCTTAGTAAACCAAACCCTCAGGCAACCCACCTATGTGCGGAGAGTTATATGGTTCATACATTACCACCCGGATATCGTTCAAGGCGCTGATGTTAAAATTCCTCTGCCATTTGTGCCGTGATCTTGGGGAAGAGCTGTAGGCTGTCTGCTGATCCAGACACCTCCGTACGTGTGTCAGAGTTGCTGGCCAGGTCCCTGGCTGTGCCTGCGTCGTGAGCGGCGAGCGTCTCCTCCGTCAGCTGTGCCACCTGTGATTATTCCTCTGAGCGGTTCATTGCGGCTTGTCCCTTCGGTGATGACCTTGTTGAGGGGGCCCGTCCAGTGTTGGAAGAGGTGTGTCTCCGGCCTGTTGAGCTCCGACGTCCATCGCTCCTGGTGTCCGTAAAAGGGTCTTGCGAGGCGGGTGGTGTTAGCGTCACTTCCATCCACTCCTCTGCTTCCTCTGGCGAATCAAAGAAGTATGATTTGTTACCATGTAGGATCTTGAGGCGGGCGGGGAACAGGAGGGCATATTTCAAGTCTCTCTCACGTAACTTGCGTTTCACCCCCAAGAAGGTGGACCTGGCTCGCTGCACCGTTGGTGTGAAGTCTGGATATACGGAGATATTCTTGTCCTCATAGCGAATCGGCGCTTTCTCACGGGCTACGCGCAGCACTGTGTCGCGGTCTTTATAGTGAAGGAGGCACGCGATTAAGGGACGTGGCGGTGCCCCTGGTTGCGGCGGTCTGGAAGGCATTCTATGCGCCCGTTCTACGCTGTAGAGGGCAGTAAGATCTTCCGGGCCCACCATTTTCCTGAGCCAGTCCTCCACGAATTGAGTAGGATTCCTCCCCTCGCTGCGCTCCGGAATGCCCAAAATGCGGACGTTGTTACGGCGGGCTCATCCTTCTGCATCGTCCACCTTGTCCCACAGCTGCTTGAGTCGTTTCTCCATGCCTTCCAGCTGCGTGGAGTGTTCCGTATGCTGTGGTATGAGATCATTCAGCGCAAGTTTTTGTTCTGAGACCCTCTCCGCAAGTTTGTTGTGATACGCCCGGAGCAACGAGAGGCCCGTCGCCATGCTATCCATACGTGATTCGAGCGCCTCCCTTGTGGCCCGTATTTAGTTTAGGATGAGGTCCAGCTTGGCGTCTTGCGTTCCCTTCCCTGTCGGTGGGACCATGTCTATATTAGAGGAGGCTAGTGGGTCCTCCGAGCCGGTGGACTGCATGTCCGTCGACGCGCCGTGGTCCTGGGTCTTGCCCCTGTGCCTCCCCATCGATCTGGTATGCAGGTTGACGTTGGATCAAGCACGCGCTCTGTTCCCAGCCCTTACCGCTTTGCGACACACAACGTTCTGGGTTTAGAGCGTCTTCGCGGCCACCGACGCTACAGTGGAGGAGGCAATGGTAGTACTGGTTCCCGTGAGTTGAGTGGAGCCGCCGGCCCTGCGGCAGTGGTAGCGCTCCTGACGGGCACAGCGACGCCCTATGCAGGGTCCTCCGTGCGGGCACAGTGCAGGCTCCGGTGAGGCGGCAGGTGCGGACTATTGCGTGGCAGGAGGGGTCCGTTAGAGGCAGGAAAGAAGCGCTGCATACCTGTCCCAGCAGAAGTGGTCCTGGGGGCGATGATTTGCCACGTGGGTCGCTACGCAGCCGGGCCCCTCGATGCTGCTCGGGGCTGTCACAGGCAAGGCGACTGCAGAGACCGTATAGGCTTTATGCTGTGTCCCCAGGGCTATGGCACCTTTGCTGTTTCACTGTGCTCCGAGTATTGCAGTCCGCAGCGCCGCCTGCTCAGGGATCCCGGAGGCCCGGAGAAGAGGTAAGATGGCGCCCGCCAGCACCGCCGCGGCGTTGGTCCGTGCCGTGCGGCCGCCGTGTGTCCCAGATAGTTGCTATGATCTTCCGGGCGTTACAGATCTCGTCTCTGCTCCCACAGTCCCACGCTTCGCGCCGGTTCAAAGGCAAGTGTGGACATCTCCGCGCCGTAGAGTCAGGCGCTGGGCCGGTCCTGTTTTTTCGCCGGCTGAGGTCGGGGCAGCAAGAGCAGGGCGGACCTCCCTGGACCCCCCAAGGGGGGGGAAACAGTCCGGCGTCGGAAGGAGCAGTGTTGGTTGTGGGTGCGCGGGCGAGCCCCGTGCCCTCGCTCACCTCCGGTGCACTCTCTGCAGTCCGCCGTCACCGATCAGCAAGCAGGCCTTCGGGCAAATCGAGGTCGCGGCTTTCCTCGTGTCGGTAGGCCCCAGCAACCGCCGCAGTCCGCCAGGGTGTTAGGCTGCGTCTGGGGGAGGCAGCTCGCCGTCGCAGCTCCCCGCTCGCCTGTTGAAGCTCCGGGTGCAAAATTGAGGTGGGTCGCGTTGCAGGTAGATAGGATAATTAGCTAGTTTCAAGGGCTATGGACTGAGCTCTATCACTACACGTCCGCCATGATCGGCTCATAGCCACGCCCCTGCCAATGGGAACACACATACAGCTGCCAAAGTCTTGGACACATTTAATTCTAAAGTCTATGAATGGTTTCAACCCAGAGGTCTCAATATTGAAACCCTTATTTTAAAAAACTCATGCAATAGCAAAGCATTAACATACACAGCTGTACTGTGTTATGTAAAAAGAAAATAGGAGAACAGTGCTATATCTACCAAGAAATGGCACTGTGTTCCTGTCTCTCTCTGCAACTGCACACTTTAGGCTGCCATGCACCAACACACTCATCCTTCTGCCATAATGGATTACACATGCAAGTAAGAAAAAAAAGAGATATAAAAACATTTACCTTTGCTATGCCTTCATCGAGGAGGTGTAAGAGTGTTGTCAAAATCTTTATCTATGAATATGTGTAGATAGGGATTTGCATCAAACCCATGGGTTGTTGCATGAGAACACCCATGCAAGACCCATGAAACACCCCTTTGATACAAAGTAATGTGAAGCAGCGCATAGCACAACTTTGTGTTACTATGGGAATATATTGATAGCAAATAAATTCTGCTTCCTAATATACAGTAAGGACCAGCATAACACTGTGCAACAGAATTGTGTTCCAGAAGGAACTGAAACCTTGTGCAAAGCATTAGTAATCTAGGGCCTTGGATATTTGTCATTGACAATGGTGGTAATATTTACAAAGCTATCGCCGATAGAGGATATATTAGAGTCCTGTGTTTAGCGCATTGCATCCAACCTCAATGTGCAGGATTTCTTGAAAAAATAGTTAGAAACATACTGGTCACCTGCCAAAGAATTTGCATTTGTTTTAGTAATTCATTCAGATCCCATATGCAGCTGAGAATCATACAACATACAAAGAAAGTGCCTTTTAAAAGTTTTTGTAGAGGAGGTGAAAACATATTGGAACACAAACTATTACATTCTTCAAAACCTATTTGAGCAGTACAGATCTACCAATGATTATCTATGAGATACATCTGTCTGACCTATGATGATAAAGGTGGACAAATGTGGGCTAGGGGAATGCATCATCTAATTGCAACTTCTTCTTAAGATTATGACACAGGAAATCAGCATGGATGAGAGCACAATGAGTCAAGTGGTCACGTCATGGCACCTGCTGCAGGAACATTTGCAAAAGGTAGAACCAACATTTACCAACGTTGATGAAGAAGCAGCTCCTTTGGTCAACAGCTTAATCTTTTGCTTAAATACTGATCAAAGTCTGCAAAAACAGTTTGGTTCCTTACAAGAGTATATATGTGTTACAATACTAGATCCAAAATACACAAAAGTTCTGGTCACTTTCGTTTATAAGAATAGGATGTCTCAATTTAAAAGACTTGAATCATCAGGAAAACGGGTAATCTAGAAAAAGAAAGACTGCTAATTCAAAGTCAAGGCAGAACTGAGGTACAGCCTGCAAGCTCTAGAGAGGGTGGTGCTGTTGGATCTCAGTCTCTGAAGCTGCAGCCAACATGATCACCAGATACTAAACCCACAGCAACAACAGCTTTCTAGTTAACTTTCAACCTCTACAATGGGTTGGTTTCATATCGCACAACTTAAATCAAGTGCACAGGCGATGCAGGCACAGCAAACAGGAGCATCAATAATAATTGAGAAGATGGTCCAAGACTAGCTGGTTGACCCCAACCATGGTGTACCTGTATCATTCAAGACCCATTGACCTATTGACATGGGAAGAAGTAACAGGGATAAGAACTCAGCAGGCTGGCATTAAATTATCTAACATGTACATTAACAAGTATGTCCTAAAAAGCATGTGATTGGGGCACTGGGTGCAGCTGTCTCAGTCAGAAAGACCAGACTGTTTTCCTAAAACTTGGAGAGAATACCAGTCATTACAATGAACAAGCATGTTATACCGAAACATTATAATGCTCATGAAGAAACACCCGTGTATAAGAGCAGTTTGTTTGACATCACAAGGTTGGCAAGTGATCATCCTCTGGACAACCACCCTGAGTTTGTGGAAACTCTAATTTCCTGACTAAATACTAGGTCTGGGCAAAATTTCCATTACACCAGAGTAATCAGATAAATGTCAGTAATTCTGCGTTCCTCTTTGATGTAGTATTGGTGCTAATAACATGATTATGCCCTATCATGAAAATGAAGTAATTTGGAATAGGTAGATACAATAACAAGAGGATATTTGGCATTTAGCTCTATTTTCTTAATGCACAATGCAACATCACATCCATTTTGGACACAAGGTTACATTTTGCTATAGGAAATTAGCGCTAAATGCTGGGAGTAATCTCGGGGAAAATCCTATCCCAAGTGCACATTTACCTCACTCACTATTCATGTTCTTGTGCGTCTAGTGCTAGTTTTTGTGTGAAATTCATCCTTGTATCCATTCTGGATGTGAGGGGGCCTTTATATGCTAAGAGAAAAGTTCAGATTGCAGAATTACTTGGATATTTCCAGATAATCTCCTGGAATTTTTAGGCAATTGCTTATGATTACGCTACACAGAAACACATGAGTCACACCCATCCGCACTATATACATAATGCAACAGATATTAATGCTTTAAAAAAAAGTATATATATTACAGCTTCCAGAACATCCAAGTGGTGCACTCACAGGCGGGTGCTTTCAGATGTGAGGGTGCTCCCACATATCAATTGCAACTCAACTCTCCTCTCACTCGGACTTTCATCCGAAAGGAAAAGCATTCGCGGGGGCCTTTTGAGCCGATTTATTGACAACAAACTCACACAGCAACAGACGCGTTTCGGTAAAAACCTTTTTCCATGTTTACCGAAGCGCCATTCAGACTTGCTTTTAAACACCCATTTCCTCGATGACAAAATAAACAAGGGACTAAAGCAAAATCGCTACATCCTCGTCTTAACACATCGTAAACAAGCGCCATCTTTGAATGCCCATAAATACAGACAAACTGTTAGTGCAGCATAATATAGCAGAAACAACATAATTCAGAAATCAGAACAAAATGAATCTTGTCATAGCGCCCACAAATGGGCAAAACCAATACATAATCGGCGCTAGAAACACAATGTTAATTTCCCTCGATCACGCCCTGAATGGGCCATAAGTAGATGGTGCAATCCAATTCATAATGTATTTACATTCCATATCACACGTGTCACAATATATACATATATACAAGCGTGATTATACTGCAGTTCATCATGTGAAAGGAACTAAATTCTCAAAAAATCTCAAAATATGACAGGAAAAATGTCATAAAAGGATAAAGAGGAGATGAATCAAGAGAAAGAAAAGGATAATCATTATGTACAAGAGAGGAATTTCATGAAGAGAAGGGAAGAAAAGAAGAAGAATAGGAGATTTCCAGAATATTTACAATGTTATCCCCAATGCCAATGTAAATGCTGCACACCCCATACACCTGTTTCAGCTAAGTATATGTAAGCATCGCGAAAGCATCACTCCCCCAGATGTATGGCTAGCTCCTCACTACTGTTGAGCCCTAGTGGAGTCTTGGTCTGGAGATCGATAATATACCGTGACTCCAACCTTCGAAGCCTCAGAACCCTGTCACTACCCCTGGGGTTGCTAGGCACATGTTCTAGGCTGAAGTAACTGGGCAAATCCCTGTTGCGCTGATGTTTTTTATCAAAGTGTCGCGCAACAGGGTAAGCTTTGCTATCGCCCACATGTGTTCAGGTATCCTGATTTTAGTGGGGTGGATTGTGCTTCCCACATAAAGTTGGCCGCACGGACATGTGAGACAATACACCGTGTAGGGAGTGGGGCATGTGAGAAACTTCCTGATGTTCCTTTGTATACCTACAGTAGGAATTGCGTAGGTTAAGACTCTCTTGCTCGTCTTACAGTCCTTGCACTTCCTGCATGGAGCATGGTGCATGGACTGAGTGTGCCTGTGGTGTGGTCTCACTCTCTTTAATGTAAACATCATGGATGGCATTGGATTGTGGTGATTTCTGGCTGTTTTTCTGTTTTTTGGGGGTGTACTGTTGATGTGGACTGGCCATGTGGGTGGTGGTGGTGGCCATCTTGAGTGCTGCTGGCTGGTACAGGCAACATGTGCTTGGGGTGTAAGGGGCCATTTTGAGGAGAGGCAGTGTCTGAGGCCTCCACTTATTTTGCCTACTTTTCATCCATTATGCCCAGGGGTAGTGAGTGTTGCATGGGCCTAGTGTTTCTGAGGGGTGTCTTCTTGAATTTAAACACCATTGAGGCCATGGATGGGCTGGGATTGTGCTGATTTTATTGTTTTTTTGTCGTTTTTTTGGGGCTGCTGGTGGGGCCTTTTGCCAAGGGGTAGTAGTGGTGCATGGACTGAGTGTGCCTGTAGTGTGGTCTCACTCTCTTTAATGTAAACATCATGGATGGCATTGGATTGTGGTGATTTCTGGCAGTTTTTCTGTGTTTTTTGGGGTGTACTGTTGATGTGGACTGGCCATGTGGGTGGTGGTGGTGGCCATCTTGAGTGCTGCTGGCTGGTACAGGCAACATGTGCTTGGGGTGTAAGGGGCCATTTTGAGGAGAGGCAGTGTCTGAGGCCTGCACTTATTTTGCCTACTTTTCATCCATTATGCCCAGGGGTAGTGAGTGTTGCATGGGCCTAGTGTTTCTGAGGGGTGTCTTCTTGAATTTAAACACCATTGAGGCCATGGATGGGCTGGGATTGTGCTGATTTTATTGTTTTTTTGGGGCTGCTGGTGGGGCCTTTTGCCAAGGGGTAGTAGTGGTGCATGGACTGAGTGTGCCTGTAGTGTGGTCTCACTCTCTTTAATGTAAACATCATGGATGGCATTGGATTGTGGTGATTTCTGGCAGTTTTTCTGTGTTTTTTGGGGTGTACTGTTGATGTGGACTGGCCATGTGGGTGGTGGTGGTGGCCATCTTGAGTGCTGCTGGCTGGTACAGGCAACATGTGCTTGGGGTGTAAGGGGCCATTTTGAGAAGAGGCAGTGTCTGAGGCCTGCACTTATTTTGCCTACTTTTCATCCATTATGCCCAGGGGTAGTGAGTGTTGCATGGGCCTAGTGTTTCTGAGGGGTGTCTTCTTGAATTTAAACACCATTGAGGCCATGGATGGGCTGGGATTGTGCTGATTTTATTGTTTTTTTGTCGTTTTTTTGGGGCTGCTGGTGGGGCCTTTTGCCAAGGGGTAGTAGTGGTGCATTGACTGAGTGTGCCTGTAGTGTGGTCTCACTCTCTTTAATGTAAACATCATGGATGGCATTGGATTGTGGTGATTTCTGGCTGTTTTTCTGTGTTTTTTGGGGTGTACTGTTGATGTGGACTGGCCATGTGGGTGGTGGTGGTGGCCATCTTGAGTGCTGCTGGCTGGTACAGGCAACATGTGCTTGGGGTGTAAGGGGCCATTTTGAGGAGAGGCAGTGTCTGAGGCCTGCACTTATTTTGCCTACTTTTCATCCATTATGCCCAGGGGTAGTGAGTGTTGCATGGGCCTAGTGTTTCTGAGGGGTGTCTTCTTGAATTTAAACACCATTGAGGCCATGGATGGGCTGGGATTGTGCTGATTTTATTGTTTTTTGTCGTTTTTTTGGGGCTGCTGGTGGGGCCCTTTGCCCAGGGGTAGTGGTGCATGGACTGAGTGTGCCTGTAGTGTGGTCTCACTCTCTTTAATGTAAACATCCTGGATGGCATTGGATTGTGGTGATTTTTGGCTGTTTTTCTGTGTTTTTTGGGGTATACTGTTGATGTGGACTGGCCATGTGGGTGGTGGTGGTGGCCATCTTGAGTGCTGGCTGGTACAGGCAACATGTGCTTGGGGTGTAAGGGGCCATTTTGAGGAGAGGCAGTGTCTGAGGCCTGCACTTATTTTGCCTACTTTTAATCCATTATGCCCAGGGGTAGTGAGTGTTGCATGGGCCTAGTGTTTCTGAGGGGTGTTTCTTGAATTTAAACACCATTGAGGCCATGGATGGGCTGGGATTGTGCTGATGTTATTGTTTTTTGTCGTTTTTTTGGGGCTGCTGGTGGGGCCCTTTGCCCAGGGGTAGTGGTGCATGGACTGAGTGTGCCTGTAGTGTGGTCTCACTCTCTTTAATGTAAACATCATGGATGGCATTGGATTGTGGTGATTTCTGGCTGTTTTTCTGTGTTTTTTGGGGTGTACTGTTGATGTGGACTGGCCATGTGGGTGGTGGTGGTGGTGGCCATCTTGAGTGCTGCTGGCTGGTACAGGCAACATGTGCTTGGGGTGTAAGGGGCCATTTTGAGGAGAGGCAGTGTCTGAGGCCTGCACTTATTTTGCCTACTTTTCATCCATTATGCCCAGGGGTAGTGAGTGTTGCATACTTGCATGTCCCTAGTCTTTCTGTGGGGTGTCTTCAATGTAAACATCATGGATGGCATGGGATTGTGCTCATTTTTCTGTGTTTTGTCGATTTTTTGGGGTGTATAACTGAACTGATGTTCCTCTGTCTTCCATTGCTTTTAGCTGCACAAGACTCAAGAGAACCACCAGTGCCAGGAAGAAGTCCTGCAGCGGTGTGTGTGTGCAGCATAACGTCACGCGACGTCACGTCTGGACACAGACAACTCTGCAACTCGTGCAACTGCTGCCTGCTGTTCTGACCTGCTCTGAAGAAGATGGCCCCAAAAAAAGTAACCCGTAGCTCCTCTAGCAAGAAAGGTGCCAGTAAGGAGCAGAAGAAGCAAGTTACCAAGGAGACTGGTGTGCCGCCCGCCCCTTTTTTTGGTGGTAAAAAAAAAAGTATGCCTGCAGCAGCAGCGGGATCTGCTGGGGACCAAGCTGGCAGCAGCACCCCCGCTCCATTGGGCTCAGTGCCACCACCACCACCACGCCAACTTAAGTCCAAGCCCTTGAGTGCTGCAGAGGCAGCCAGTATAGTTGTTCAATCACCATCGACCAGTGATGTTGGCTCATCGCAAGAAAGCAGCAGCAATGTCCCTCAATCAACACAGGTTGTTGTAGCTCATCTGACGAGTGTTGAACAACCACAGCCGCAACAACAATCACATGTGCAAGTACAAGCCCAAGTACATGTGGAAGGAGAGGCAGCGCAAGGAGATGCGCAAGCAGAGGTGCATGGAGGGTCACAAGTGCCCACAATAGTTGTCCCTCCCGAAGTAGGAGCACATCAGGAAATCGACAATCAAGGCGAGGTATCATTTGAGGAAGCCACTCCTCCTGATGATCCTTCATTGTCTTCCACACCCCTAGCAAGGAAGAGATCAAGGGTGGTGTCTACATCTTCTTCAAGCACACCTCCTTCTGATGATACGGATCAAACTTGGGAACCAGCACCACTGCCGTCTGAGAGTGAGGCACACCATGATCCGACAAAGGTAGTTAAGCGTAAAAGGAAGCTCGTCCAAAGTCTCAGAGTTATGGAGTGTGATGAGGCTCAACAAGAAGTGGCGGATACTGCTGCTGATGAAGACTCTGCCAACGACGACCCAGTCATCATAAAGGTCACTGCAGCCCCAGCGGGCATGCAGCAAACAGACATTTTGACCCTAGCCCGAAGAGCTGCTGAGCGTGATGATGATGATGTTGTCGATGAGGAGGCAGTGGAAACACCACAATCATTGGAGTTAAGTAGTACACCAACTCGTCCCGCTTCCATATTTCTTTCTGGCAAGAAGAGACCTCCATCCACCTCGACCTTAATTAGTGGCGGTGAAAGTGCACAACGTACAAAAGTTGGGCAATCCAGATCCTCCACTTCATCTGGCATTAGCTTCATGACCACCACCACCAGTATCGCCGCCTCCTCCAGGTCCCACAGACACTTCAAGTCCCCAGTTTGGGACTTCTTTACTGTTTGTCAAAAAAATCCAAAGTTTGCCATTTGTACCCTTTGTAAGCTTGCAGTTAGTCGTGGTAAGCCAGGTACCAACTATGGTACCGGAGGCCAGAGAGGTCATCTTAGGAGACAGCACACTGTCCAATGGTTTGCGCACCTAGATGCGATCAAGAAAGGCCGAATTCAAGGAAACGTTGATGTTGCATCTGATGATGACGAGGAGGAAGAAGACGTGTCAAACACTTCCCTTACACCCAGTACCCCTGTCAGCAGCACACCCAATGTGAGGCACACTAAGAGTGTTGGAGCGAGTGAGACACCAACGCACAAAAGTTCACCAGCGAGCAAAATTGGGTCAACGAAGTCATTATCAGCCCGTAAATGCTTGGTCCAGGGCAACATTAGAACAATGCTTACTTCAGACGTGCCATATGAACGCAACCACCCACTGACGCGTCTGTATAACACTAAGCTGGCTAAAATGCTAGCTGTGGACCTTCTCCCTTTTTCTTTTGTAGAAGCGGTAGGTTTTCTAGAATTAGTGGCAACGCTCTGCCCTAAATGGAAGGTTCCTAGCCGGTTCTATTTTGCCAGAGTTGCGGTCCCAGCACTACATGAAGATGTGCTGGAGGCGATTGGGGCAGCTTTGCAGAAGAGTGCTGTTCACACAATACATCTGACAACAGACATATGGACCAGTGGTGCAGGCGCTGATTACATGTGCATCACTGCACACTGGGTCTCTTTTTCAGGTGTTAAAGCAAAGCTAAACGCAGGTGTTGACCCGGACAAAGTTTTCAAAGCTGCTCGGAAACATGCAACACTAGCCATGTTTGGCTTGGAGAAAAGTCACACATCCCAAAACATTTTGGACGAGTTTGACAAAAAGGTCTTGAAAATGCTATCTCCAATAAAACGCAAGATTGGTTATGTTTCCACGGATAATGGCGCCAATATAGTTAAGGCCATGTCGCTGGGTGACTATGTTAGAGTGCCGTGTTTGGCGCACTGTATCAACCTGGTAGTTCAAAAATTCTTGAGTGATAGAGACAGTGCAGCGTTCGCGGTAATGGCCACCTGCCGCAAAATGTGCAACCATTTCAGCCATTCTTTTAAGGCCCGGAAGCATCTGAGGAGGCTGCTACTTCAAAGTCGAATACCAGTGAAAGCACTCATCCAGGAGGTGGCAACACGTTGGAACTCAACCTTCTACATGCGTGAGCGTCTGTATGAGCAGTATACGGTACTCGATCACTATTTCTTAACAGAGGGTACAACTCAGAAGGAGGACCTGCGGATGGCTGCGGCGCAATGGGACATAGTTAAAAGCCTGACAGACATGCTTCGTCCTTTTGAGTTCTTCACGCGTGCAGTCAGCCAGGAGGACTGTAATTTGGGAAAAGCTATCCCATTGTTGTGCATGCTGGAGCACCAACTGATGGCGGTGTCTTCTGAGTTTCAAAAAGATGTACAAAAAAAAGACCATTTTATTTTGTCTGAGAAATTATTAGAGCGCCTACGTGGTGATGAACGTCTTCAAAAGATCAAGTCAGATCAGCATTACATTTGTGCTACTATTCTGGATCCACGCTACAAAAAGGCGCTGGCAGGCGAAGCATTCTTTCCTTTTGCTGATGCAGATGTTCAAAAGTACAAACATTGGTTAGCCTGGTCAGCCAAGAGGTTTGAAAAAGAACGGCAGGTTATTGAAGGAGAAGACAGTACATCAGCATCAGCAGGCCATCCCCAGTCACAAGAATCCACTTCTGCACCTGTGGCTGGGGCACAAGTGACCTCTCAGCCGTTAAAGACACCGGCAACTGGATCATCTGCACCACACACAACACTAACAGTGGCTGCTGAGGAGGATTGGCTAAGTTTGCTTGGGTATGGTTCTCGAAAAAATGTCAAAGGCACAGCAAAAAGTAAGCAAAGTGGAGGAACCATTGATGACCTTGAGTCGATGGTGCAGGACTATATGAATGACTCAGCAGAGGTCTTTCTTAATGATGAGCCATTGCAGTATTGGCATGGCAAAAAACAATTGTGGCCACAGCTCTCCAACCTGGCTATAAACTATTTGTCTTGCCCACTCGCAAGTGTCTCTTCTGAACGTGTTTTCAGTGCTGCTGGTGGCATTGTAACTCCCAAACGGAGCCGCCTCTCGCCCAAAAATGTGGAGCGGCTGACAATGATCAAGATGAATCAGCACCTCATAGCACCAGATTACAAAGTACGAGAAAGCACGCCGCATGAAGACGAGGAGGACGGCAACGTAGATGAGGGGATTTGTTCTCTGTTCGGTGGCACTGACCTCATCCTGCCTGAATTCGCAGAGTATGATGACGAAATCTTCTTCTTATTCCCTGACACCGAGCCCTGAAAATGAGACAATGAATAAAGAACTTTCTTTTTCGTCCTTATTCACTTTTATTCCTGTGTGTCTCTCTTTCTTTGTTTTGCACAGTTAATTTAATTCAAACTTTAATCACCTAATCCCAAAAACAAGACCATCAGCAGAACTGTCTTCACTTGTTTGCTTATTGATTTGAAGGTGCCGCAGTCTACATTCCTCAGGTTCACAAGTTCTGAAGAACATGCTCCTCTATCCTCCTCCTCCAGACTGCGATTTCCCTCAAAGCAGAGTGCTGGATTACGCCCAATGAAGAAAGACTCAGCACTTGTGGGGGTGTTGTACTTCTTTGCGGGTGAGTTGACGGATTTGGGCCCATTGCTGTGAAGCTCTAATAATGGACAAAAGTGTTTTGGACCAAATATGAGGTGGAAATTTCTTGCCATTTTTGCTGACTTGCTTGCCTTTGAGGTGCTCTTTGGCGGGGTTCCGGGTGTTTGTGGGTGTTTTTTGGTGTGTGGGAGCACTGCTGCGACAGTCTAATCTTGATTGCATTTTCTTTTCAGGAAATCCGTGGTGGAAAACAGGAGTTATGATGATTGATGATGATGACCTAGCTACACAGCGCCGCGTTTGGACCGAAGGCCGAGAGATATTGTAAGTATGAGATTTAGCTTTTTCGCTGTTTGGGGGTGTTGTCGGGTGGTTTTTTGCAGGTGGGTTGCGGGTCTTGCCTGGGGCATTCCTGGGAAGGCCTAATACCGGATAGAAGTGTTTTGGACAAAATCCTTAAGGAACAGCCTTTTTTTTGCTATTTCTTCTGACATCTTGCTCAATGTAGCGTTTTGGGGGGCTTCCTGCTGTTCGTGGGTGGGTTGCGGCCGGGGTCTCTGTCGAAGCACTGCTGCGACAGTCTAATCTTGATTGCATTTGCTTTTCAGGAAATCCGTGGTGGAAAACAGGAGTTATGATGATTGATGATGACCTAGCTGCACAGCGCCGCGTTTGGACCGAAGGCCGAGAGATATTGTAAGTATGAGATTTAGCTTTTTCGCTGTTTGGGGGTGTTGTCGGGTGGTTTTTTGCAGGTGGGTTGGCGGGTCTTGCCTGGGGCATTCCTGGGAAGGCCTAATACCGGATAGAAGTGTTTTGGACAAAATCCTTAAGGAACAGCCTTTTTTTTGCTATTTCTTCTGACATCTTGCTCAATGTAGCGTTTTGGGGGGCTTCCTGCTGTTCGTGGGTGGGTTGCGGCCGGGGTCTCTGTCGAAGCACTGCTGCGACAGTCTAATCTTGATTGCATTTACTTTTCAGGAAATCCGTGGTGGAAAACAGGAGTTATGATGATTGATGATGACCTAGCTGCACAGCGCCGCGTTTGGACCGAAGGCCGAGAGATATTGTAAGTATGAGATTTAGCTTTTTCGCTGTTTGGGGGTGTTGTCGGGTGGTTTTTTGCAGGTGGGTTGGCGGGTCTTGCCTGGGGCATTCCTGGGAAGGCCTAATACCGGATAGAAGTGTTTTGGACAAAATCCATAAGGAAACACCAGTTTTGGCACTTTTTGTAAGTTAGGGTTCGTTAGGGTTCGCCCTAGCAGCAGGATTGCATGTGTTTCGGGGGGTTCTATTGCAACGCAGTTCTGGGGTTTTAGAGCACTGTTGGAGCGATGCTGGCTATGGATACTTTTGCTTGCTTGCAAGTGGTTTGAATACAATCCACGGTCTGTATTTGGGCCTACTGTTACTTTCAAAGTACGTTTTGTCACCATTTTTCTGCTAGGCATCGTTTTTGGAGATCTGATTGGGGGTCTTCTACATTTTTGCGACTGGCTTTAGTAAGGGTCTTGGTGGGAGCATTGCTGGGAAGGTCAAATTTTGTTCTAAAACACAGTTTACAGTACACCTACCTTGAGGGGAAAGATCCGCTATAATATTTTGGCCATACTCATTTATCCTTAAAAAGGTGACTCAGACAGAGCACGCAATTTCAAAAATATTGTACTGTCTATTAGGGAAATCAAAGTGTCACTTTTTGCACCACACAGCGTACATACCTTTCATTTATTTATCAGTGGTATTGTAATAGCACTTCCTGTTTTCCGTTCAATAATTACAGGCCGGGTTTCAGTCAACATCCGCCAGGCAGGCAGTGGACAGGGTGTCTTCTGTCAGTGGTCACCAACATTGATGGACGAAGCGTCAGTAGGAATGGAGGAGTGCCGCCAATAAGAGGAATTGTTTGCTGCATGCAACTTACTTACCAAATTCAACAGGACAACTCCAACAACATACGCAATACAGATACAGTATCCATTGTTTTATTCTATGAGTGTGACTGCATGTGCTTAGCTTTAGTTTGTACGCAAAGATTCTCTTTATCTTCAATTATTGTTTGTCCATGCTGTGCTTTTTTTTTCTTCTCTCAACAAAACCTACCCAAAAAGAAACCACCATTCCCATCCATTTTCCAAACCCTAACCCTCTTCCCCCGGGCTGTGTTGTTTTGCTTGATGTCTGACTAAAATGACATCAATAATTCCACACACTTGCTGGGGAGGATAAGGTCATAGCAACAGGCTGGTGAAGGAATACGAGGATATCTTCTAGACTTACTCAGCTTCAGTACTATATCTTCTAGTAGTAGGAGCCAATGTCAAATAAATTCAACGCAAGTACTAGTTATACTTGCAAGCAAATACTTTACCATTTGTTAGGCTACATTATGGCACTGTTCTAGTGTACTGTCACCTGCTATATTCTCAATGGTACCGTAACCGTTGTAATGCTACAGTAAGGACAAACCAGGTTTCGTTTTCTTTTTTTCCATAGGCATGCAACTGCCACTGTGTCACACCACTAGTACCACCGCAATGAGGAAATTTCACCCGCCCAGGATTGCCAACGTTAATCCCCATTTCACGTGGAGCCAGCCCTGGGCCTAGCCCTAATTTCTAACACAAATTACAGGTAAGATAAGCGTTTGGTGGGAGGTAGTATAATGGAGTATTATTTAGGACTAGACGAGAGATTGACGGTAGTACTACTAAAGTCCTACGACTGTTCAGGAAAACAAACTTACTGTTACACCCCCGTCCCCCACCCACCAGACTGAAAAGCAGTAAAAAACAGGTATGGTCAGATAAAGTTTAAAAATGTATATTTATGTAGTCCTAACAAAATAATCTCCCTCAAGACCCACCCTAACCCCAACGATTGTCTTTGAAAAGTCCCAAAACGATCCCAACTCCCAAATCCCACCCCCCAAAAGTCTATAAAAAAAGGGCAAGGGACACTCCACTACTGGAGGGTGCTGGACCTGGTGCATTTTGCGGCATGGGCATCATACTCCTTGCGGAGGGTGGCAAGCTCGAAGCGGAGGCCCTCTACCAAGTTCTTATAGTTCTGGACCTCCTGCTCCAGGTAGGACATTCGGACTCCTAGGCGGCGTTGGCGTGCCTTGCAGCTCCTGTGGGGGGCAGCTGGTCTTTCTTTTGCTTGGCGGTGGCGGTTGTCTTTGTTAGCCCGGCTCGGTCCCGCTGGAGCACTGCGCATGCTGGCGTCCCGTGGGGTCACGGAGGAGGATGCAGCGGTCCCAGTCGAGGATGTTGTTGTTGCACCGGTCGACTGCGTGTCCTCCTCCTCCTCCAGGGCCACCAGCCGCCGATATTCGGCGACAGTGGCATCCAGCCTCCATTGCCGGGCCATTCGCGCCTGCTCCCTCCGTGATGTTGATTTGGAAGGAGCAACTATATGAAGAAAGAAATACATAGTCTGTAACCAATGCTCCTTAGCATTAATAACACAAAGTGATTGAGCCGAAAGTTGGGTCACAGTACAAGTAGCAAATTGAAAGCACAGTACATAACTATTGAGGACAGTATCTATGTAACCTCCCACTTCTGCATCCTTGCTCTAACATTAGTGGTAGTTTAATGAACAAATTCTACGACCACTATGGACTTCCATTACAGTCGACTATGACAGTACACCAGTCTTATTCTTCTTCTTCTCTCTTGTTTAGGAAAATTGGTACGTTATCTTATGCAAGCCGGCAGAATGGCAGCACAGTGAACTTGCACCCGAGAAAAACAGTTGCACACCATGATGAGTGAGACAGACTTGCGTTACTGTACCCGTCCAGTACATGCGGGTGGTGAAGCTATTACTTTTCTATTACGGGTGGCACTGAGAATACTCTGTTACAAGGGCTACTGCTTAATTAATTTACCTTTCACCCTACAGTGCAAATGAGTACTAGAAAAGGAAAATGAAGAAGCTAAATAATTTGATTATCTATCACTTCACATGGGACGTATTTGATGACATATGGGATGACTTTAGGTGCTTTGCTTAATATTGAGTGAACAGTGATACACCCACACATGAATGACGCACTACAACTAAACTAAAGTTATTAAGAGAGGTACGGAGTGTCCACCGTAATAACCAGATATATGCTGTGCTTGCAGTTAAAATACAAAGTACTGCTACTATTCATGGTAGTATTGGACACATTTACAATTTCTTTTCCTTGCCTTCCCTACACTGGAACGGACATGCGGGTGCGGTGGTACATGCTCTTCAAGGTAACACTTAGTTCATCCAGCGACCATCTACTCTCTATAGATACACATGTGCTATCTAAGAGTCAGAGAATACCATGCTCCAGGCATCCATTCATTCAAAGTATACGCACACATACAGTTTCTGTTTCACCCACCCAGGCTGATGTCCTTCCACCCATCCTTGCTTCATCATTGACCCAGCCATGCACCATACCATATTCTTTCTTTCCCAGCCACCTCGGGGGCCAAGCAAACACATATTGTTCTTCTTTGCCAGCCATCATACAATTTCGCGTCCCACTTACTTACACCCTTCTTTCGCTTTTCGTTCATCCCATCCATCACGTTCGTCTAAGAACTTATTGGGATTCTTCTCACCAAAAACTTCACAGCTAAGTCGAAGTACATTTCGAGGAGGCTACTACCTGGTTGATTTGTAATACACCCGTGCAGAAAGCACACTATGCAGTCTTCAATCTCAATAAGTAAGGAATATATAGCTTACCTGTTCCCGCCACCACCGTGCCAACCCCCACAGGACCGTCCGCCGGCTCTTGCAGCGCCTCCTCCCCAGAGTCCTCCGAGTCCTCGCCCAACACCGCCACCTCCGCGCTGGCCCCGTCACCAGATGTTACACCTACAAAGTACATTTCAGAATGTTAGAATACACCACTCACTACTATATAATATTTGGTCTAGGAGAAATGTTAGAAAAACAGAATACAATGTAATAATTTGTGACTGTCTACTCTAAAGTAAAAATGTCCCTTTTTCCAGGGAAGGCTGTTGTCTTGCTGCACTTTTATGCACAACTGATGAATGCTTGCTTTTTATTTTTAACACGCACCACTTTTTCTCCTAACAGACAGAAGCTTGACTCCTAAGAACACGACCAGGATCAAGTTCAAACCAGGTGAGAGCTCGGCTCGACCACAAGAAATGTGTCCAATTAATCGTCAGCACTAACCACTTTTCCGTTTTCAGTTAAATAGTTTTATGACAAAGTAGATTTTAATAAATGTGTTTACTTTTAATAAAGCTTTTAAACTTAAATAGACTCTGTGGTTTTTGGTCCTCCAGACTAGAGTGGATGAGCTAAAGGTTTTGGAATTTTTGCAAGCATGAGTGCCTCTGACACTTCTTGACTGTGCTGTGACTCCGTACTACTCTCTTGTCCTGCGTACGATAATCTAGAGATCATTGGGGATCTATAATCGGTGACTTCGGGAGCTGAATGACTCTGCCACACTATCTAGTCAGTAAGGAGACAGTGCATAGAGGTATTGCTGAATAGAATGGGAGTCCAATGGAATTGCCAAATGTCCAATCTTAGTTAGCTACACAGACAGACTAATAAGAATAATCTAGTAATACCACAGGGAGTCATATTCGAGCCAGGATAAGAATTTATATCCAGTCTACAAGAAGATCAAAGACGATTTAGAAAAAATCGAATGAGGAACGCTAGGAAAAAATAGGTACTGTTTATTAAAATGTAAACTTACTGGGGCCAGCAAAGGAGCCCTCGCCTGCCCGATCCTGGCCTGCATCCTCAGCACCCTCCTCCTGTGTCCTCTTGCCCTTGGGGGGAGCTGATGTACAACATGAAAGAAAGAAAAACCAGAAAACATGGATGAGATTTTTCAACCAAATCAAACATTTCAAAAGAACAATAACAAAATATTTTGGAAAAATAGCAAATAGATAGACAACTATTCCACGGGATCTATCTCATGTGGTATACTACGTTATTCGTATTGCCTGATTTGCGGACCGTTGACTTAGAAAGTTCCTATGTAACTCAATAAACAGACTACTAAAGAGGTTTGCCTAGGCCTGGCACTGCAGGCAGCAGTCCGTAGCACGCGAAGTGACAGACAAAGTCCATCCTGCTTGCAGATCAGTGAATACTCAAACTATCAATCCACCCACCACCACCACTATTTCTTCTTATAGCCATGTGTCTAAAGGAAGGACTGGACTTCAGTCTGTTGGGGCTGATTTAGAAGTCCCTTGCGGCTCATTTTCCTCCATTGTTGCGTGACTTTTGTGACGCAGCGGCAGAACAAAAGACTCGCCATGGTGTTGGTGCGGCGTATATATTAAAAAAAAAGAATTATGGGCGATGCATCACGTTGTAAAGCCCTGCGCCATCAGGGGGCGTTCCGGCGCAAGGGAGGGCGTACCTGCGCAGGGATGATTCCTAAAAGTGGCTGAGGGAAATCTACAAGATGTCAATCAGTCACTTTTAAGACAATGATGCATGAGTCAAACCCTGCGCGCTTGAAGACGACGTACGGCTTGATGCAGCATTGGGGAGATAGGGTACCCCAGAACATTGCTGGAGCTGCGCCATCGTTGGCACGCAACTCCAGCAATGCGCCGCCTTTACGGCACAGATGCGTAAGGCTTCTGTGACGTTTTGGGCCAATGGGTGGTGGTGGCATGGCACACAATTACTGCCGCATCCCTGCTACTTTGCAGGGATGCGCCGGTAATTGAAGATATGACCCTTAGTGTCTAGCATTATGCAGTTCTTATCTTTACACTACACTCATACATAATTTCTCAGGCCAATGAAATGAACACAATTTACAAAACAAATAAGCATAGTAGCAAGCAAGGCTACTGAGAAGGAGAGCAGTGCACCTGAAATGCATAGAAGATTTTGAAATATAATTTACCTACAATGTAATCGGCAGCATTATTGCTCTTGGTAAAGAACAAAGATTTGCAAATAACAGCGCCGGATAAAACAGAGTAGTGATGAATAGCTACTACTACTCACCAAGCCCGGGGACCTCTATACGCCGAGCGCGTCCAGCAAGTCCCGTTCCCGGTCCATGACATCGGTCCAGCGGTGGGTGGCCTGGTTATATGTGCGCCGGACCCCAGAGAGCTTATACATGGCCCGGCACACCTTCTCCCACCGCTTCCGGCGCTCCCGGATGCCATAGCCAGTTGCGATCTTGCCGCCTCCCAGGATCGTCTTGGGGAGGCGGCGCTGGACGTGGAAGATGAGCGCGGCCACCTCCTCCGCGCTGAAGATCTCCCGTGGCACCACTTGCTCCCCCCTCAAACGCCCGCACGGGAGCCGGGCACGGGGTGCGGGACCCTTCCCCTTCTCAGGGTGCTTCCCGGCTCCCTTTACCATGGTCTGGGCAGAAATAAACTTAAATGATAAAGAAGAAATAGAATAGTGAAGAAGAAAAGAAAAGAGTTTAAAAAAGTAGTTTAAAAGTAACTAAAAGTAGCAGAAAACACAAAAATATACAGCTAGAAAAATAGAGGGATAGATAATAAGTAAAATAGATTAAATAAACTTCAAACAAGCAAAGGATGGCAGAGATTCAGAGAGGATACAGAAAGCATGCCCAGAACCATAGCAATGAATGAGAAACAAGATGGCCGCGCCCGTTCACGACTGCGTGGGTAAGTTCGCGCGAGATTTTCCTCGCGAGCACGCACGAAATTGTACTAGCGAGCAGCACAGTTTGCGAGATTACACATAGCGGCCGGAAAGGAATTACGTCACGCAAACAAGATGGCCACGCCCGTGTACGACCGCTAGGGTAACTTGGCAAACGTATAGCTACAAGCGCCTCGCGAACACGCACAAAAGCACGCGAACATACACGTCGCAAAAAAAAATTCGTGTATTCGCAAGCATTCACGGCTTCCGAAATCGATCTCGCACGGATTCGCGCCCCAAAAAACGCGCGAAATTGCAGAAAAAATGATTTTTGCTAAACTGAAAGCAATGAGCAGGTGCAAAAGTTCAAACTTAACATTTGTAACATTCACTGTAGTGCTTCCTGAGGGGCCCCTCCAGAGTTTGCAACTATTCTATGACCCTGCTATGACCCAAACAGCAGGCTCATAGAATAGCTACAAGTAGACCATAAAGGTCCTGTGAAAATTTTTTTCACTGCAACAGAAAGCAATTTACAGATAAGGAAGGAAGCAGGTGCCAGCCAGACTGGAACTTTCTAAATAACTGACACATTAATCAACCCCAAATTAATTCATGGCAGTTGAAGTAGGGGAGGTGTGCTTGCTTTTTTCACCCCCCATAAACTACAGTGATAAACAAACCTAATGGGTGGCAGTGAGGATGTACCAGAGGGTGGCATGGGTGTCCCAGAGGGTGGCAGTGGTGAAACAGAGGGTGCTGTGAACCTGTGAGATAAACCAGACGTAGAAACAACATAGTCGCGGCCGTTGCGTGCCGAAAAGTAAGTTCGCAATTGCGAAATTGTCCCAAAATCGGCGCGAACGCTCGCCAACACAAAAAACGGGAAAATCCGCAAATCCGCAAGAGTTTGCGTATCTTCGCGGATTGCGAATCCGTAAATCCGCAATTTCGCGTACGCGAGATCCGCTAGATCCGCCCATGCTTACCTAACACTCAAGTTCCAGTGAGCAAGGCGACTGTGTTCGCCGAAACGCGTCTGGTTACACATGGCAGTTCACGGAAAATAATTTGAAAAATAAATACCTACTTTAAGAGGAAAAAAGCAAGTGTCTGTTTCTCTGTCGTTCACGAGTACGAGAAAAACGGAGTGTTTGATTGATATATGTATATGTATATATATATATCACTGAAAAAAAAGTTACAGGGACGTTATAGAAAGGCACACATTTCACTCATACAAAACCAGTGCTATAACTTACACCCCTGCAAAGCACTACTGAGGTCCACAAATATTGCATCACCCATATATGGTCAGAGATATCACCAATGACATCTCAAATGACATCTCTGATAATTTCATCCACAGAGCTACTCACACAACCACTCACACACCCAGACAATCACTCACACACCAACTAATACACCCACACACCCACGCCCATATCTACTCACAAGCCCATGCAACCACACATACACCCACTTACATGCCCATACAACCACTCACACACTCACTCACATAATTGCAAATCTACTAACACACCCACTCACACACCCATAAAACCACTTACTCACCCATACAACCACTCACACAACCACTCACACATCCACACAGCTATTCAGACACCTACTCAAAAGTCCATACAGCCACCCACACACCCACATACACACCCATATAACCACTCCCAGACAAATTGATGGAAAAGGTGATAAACAAACAGCTCAAACCTCCTCGATGATTCCCAGTTTGGTTTACGGGCAGGCTACAGTCTGGAAATCACCCTCATTAAAGTTATTGAGGAACTTAGGGCCATTTTGGTTCAGGGTTGAAGAGCGTCTGTGATTCTACTCAATCTATCAGCAGCCTTTGACACAGTCAGTCATGGGCTGTGGGTAGATCAGCTATCAGGGATCGGATTTTCAGGAACGGCCATAGAACTTCTCAGCTCTTTACTCAGGGGTCAGGAACAGTTCATCCATCTGGGTGAGTTTGAATCTAATGCCTATTGTCTGCATCACGGGTTCCCCCATGGGTCCTTGCTAAGCCTTAGCTGATTTAACATGTATTTACCCCTTTGGCAGACTTAGTTAGATACTTTGGCCTCTCATTAACTTCATATGTGGACAACACTTAAGTGCTAGTTAAGATAGAAACTGCAGATAGTCGGTATGCAGCTGTATGAGGACTGTCAACTCCTGGATGTCAAGGAACTGCTAAAAACTAAAGTTGAGTAAAACTGAAATCCTGCTCTTTGGCCCACATTCCTCTGTCTGGTCTTCATCCTGGTGGTCTTCAGAGCTGGGCTCACTTCCCTCGTGCTTAGACTGTCCTTTCATGACCAGGCCTAAGCACTCACCTCTATTGCTTACTGTACTCTCAAGATGATCAAGAAGGTCATCCAATTTTTTCAAGACAATCTCAAGAAAATGGTTGTCTAATCCTTAGTGCCTTCTAAGGTCCACTTCAGCAATGGGCTGTACCTGACCTCCCATCAGCATGTACTAAACAAACTTCAGAAACTGCAAAATGCAGCCACCAAACTAATGTTTTTACAAATTCTAAACATCTTTCAGCTTCACTGTTTGCCAGTTAGGCAGAGGATTCTCTTTAAGTATCGCTATATTGTTCACAAGGCCCTTTTTGACCAAAGTCCAACTTTCTTCAAGAAACATTTTTTGGTACATTCTAGCCTGACCGCCATGCTCAGCTGCAGCTAAAAGTATTTTAGTGCAGCAAGTTATGCGAGCCACCTGGGGTGGCAGAGGCTTTCTTAATCAACGCCACCAGGGCTTTGAATGCTCTTCCTTTGTCCATCAGATCACAGTGTAGTCTTCTACTTTTTAGAAAGTCTTTGAAAACATATCTGTTCTCCTCCTACTAGATCCCACATCAAGCTTCTCTCTGATTGTGACTAGCAAGCGCCAAGACACCTATGGGCATTTGAGTGATCTATAAGCACATATTAAATAACACACCGACTTACATGCCCACTCACACACCCATTAAATTACTCACACACCCATATACCCCCTCACATACCAACTCATAAAACCACATAGCTACTCTGACACCTATTTACAAACCAATGCAACCTCTCACCCACCCATATAACCACTCACACACCCACTAAAAGACCCATACTGCTACTCACAGACCCACACAACCTCTCATACAGCCACTCACACCCAGAGCTCCACTCACAAACCCATTCACAGACCCATACAGCCACTCACACACCCACGCACGCACCTATAGAGACAAACAGTCTCACAGCGACTCGGATGACATATGTTATAAATAGTATTACTCATTAGTAGTACGGAAAGAAGAAGAATGTAACTTATACAGCAACTTATGTCTATCTTTAAGTCTCAGAAATGCCTACAAAACACTTATACTCACTTGATGATGTTATCAGTGATGTCTTTGATTTCATCAGTGGTATTATCAGAAATATTTGTATTTGTATTTGTATGTGGATTTATAGAGCGCGATTGTTGCCCGGGGGCGTCCAAGCGCTAAGGAACCAACAGATGTTTTGGGCAGAGGCAGGGAAAAGTTAGCAGGGATTACTGTGAGGAGTTGAAAAGAAGTGTCTTGAGCTGTTTCCGGAATGAGGAGAGATTGGGGTCAGCTCTCAGATGAAGAGGAAGGGCGTTCCACAGCTTGGAAGCGTTATGGGCGAAGGTCCTACGCCTGATCTGGCTCTTTTTATTCTGGGTGCGGTAGCCATAAAGGTCTGGTTTGAATGGAGGTTTCTGCTTGGATGGTAGTGGGAGACTAGGTCGCGGGTGATCATAGTGCCTGTGTTCCAGAAAGCCTGGTGGGCGATACACATGGCTTTGAAGTGGATTCTTTGGCGTACTGGCAGCCAGTGTAGACTGGTCAGGCCAGCTCTGACAGATTGCCGACGTGGGAGCTGGAGCAGTGTCCGTGCTGCACAGTTCTGCACTGTTTGAAGTCTCCGCAGTGTGTAGTCTGGCGCAGCGAGGTACAGGATGTTGTTAAAATCCAGGCGGGACTGGATCAGACCCTGGATGGCCACCTGCTTAGCCTCCATGGGTAAAAGATGAAGAACTTTTTTAAGCATCCTAAGAAGGCCAAAGCAGGTGGCCGAAAGTTTGGTAGCTTGTGTATCAAATGAAAGGGATCTGTCCAGCCACACCCCAAGACTCCTGATGTTATCTTTAGGTGCTGGGGGAGTGCCCAGACAGGGTGGCCACAGGGAGTTGAAGAAGCTTGGATCAGCGGGGCCCAGAAGCATCAGCTCCGTCTTGTCCCCGTTTAGTTTGAGTGATGAGGAGGACATCCAGCTCTTTACCTCCTCAAGACACTTACTGAGTCCTCCACTCATAGGCATGTAGGCCTCCTGCGCCAATGAGACCACCAGCTGGGTGTTGTCCGCATAGGAAATGATCTTAACTCCATACGGACGAACAACCTCAGCCAGTGGCCTCATATAAATGTTGAATAGCGCAGGGCTTAAAGAGGAGCCTTATGGGACCCCGCACCCTAAAGGCCAACTAGTGGACACTGATTCACCGTCGAATACCTGAAAGGATCTGTCTTTCAGGAAGGACTCGAACCATAGCCATGCCTTGTGCTTGATGCCAATACTAGACAGACGGTTCAGCAGGATGTCATGGCTGACCGTGTCAAAGGCCGCGCTAAGGTCAAGGAGGATCACTGCCACTGATCCCCCTTGGTCCAGGATTTTTCTGGATTCCTCGGTGACCATGAGGAGGGCGGTCTCAGTTCCGTGCTTGGGTCTGAAGCCTGTCTGGGTGGGATCTAACAGTTGGTTGTTTTCAAGGAAAGTGACCAGTTGGCCGTTAATGTATTTCTCCAAAACTTTACTCAGCCAGGGGAGTAGGGAGATTGGCCGGTAGTTGCTGAAGTCTGAGGGGTCCAGGCTGGGTTTCTTCAGCAGGGCTTGAACCATGGCCCGTTTCCATCCAGGCGGGACCGTGCCGGAGGAGATAGAAGCATTCAGGAGGTTCATTATGATGGGCAAAGTGACCTGAGATGCCGACATTATAATGTCTGGTGGAGCTGGGTCATTGGGGGAGCCAGATTTAACTTTCCGGGCCACAGATTCCAGGGACACCAGATCAAGGGGGGGAAGTGGTCCAGTGTGGAAGGAGGCTGTGGGGAAGGGTGTGCCAAGATTGTGTTAGTCAAGGCTGGGATGGAGGTGGCCAAGGGGGGAAAGGAGGCATACATTTTGTTGACTTTTTGATGGAAAAAGTCTGCCACCTTGTTGCAATGTTCTGAGGATTTGGTCTCAGGCAGGCTGGGTGGTAACTTCGTGAGATTTTTTACAATTTGGAAGATGTCCTTTGGTTTTGATTTGGCTAAAATGATTTTGTTAGAGAAATATGCGGCTTGAGTGACTTTGATTTCTTCTTTATACTCTTTAAGTAGCGTTCGATATTGAGTTTTTTCCATTGGTGAGAAGTCCAGACGCCATTTCCTTTCAGCTTTCCTACATAGGCGTTTCTTTGCCCTAAGGGCCTCTGAGTACCAGGGTGCAGTTTTGTGGAAGCGTTTCAGTGTGGTTTTTCTTTTAGGAAGAGAGTTATCAAGGGTTTGAGTGATCCAGTCTTCATATGTCTGGTTAGCTAGGCAGGGATCCTTATTATAGAGAGGAGGGCTGGTAGCGAGTTTGGTCGTCCATTTATCGATTGGAAGGCGGGACCAGGCTGTGGCTATTCGTACTGTGGGTCTAATGGTTGGGGGCTTAAATGAGGTCCAGGTAAAGGGGACTAGTAAATGGTCAGTTCATGGGAGGGGGATTGGTGGACTTGATCCCAGATCTGCACAGTTGCTGAACCCAGGGTCCAGCAAATGGCCCTTGACGTGGGTTGGAGACCTGACAATTTGGGTTAGTTGCAGAGCTGCTAGGTCGTCTTTAAGCATGGTCGCCGTGTGATCTGTTGTGGAGTCAAAGTGAAAGTTAAGATCACCTAGCAGGGTGAAGTTCGAGGAAGTGTTGATGCGTTCAGCCACAATCGGAGCAAGAAGATTGTGGAATTGCTTGGGGGGACCTGGGGGGCGGTAGATTAAAGTTCCTGTGAAGCAGTTGTTAGGGGAGAGTTCGAGGCTGAAGGCTAAGCTCTCGCAGTCAGGGATGGTTTCCGGGATAACTCGACAAAGGAACTGGTCTTTATAGATGATTGCTAAGCCTCCTCCTCTACCCTCAGGGTGGTCCTGCCGAATGATTTGGAAGCCGGGAGGGAGGGCTGTGACTACCGCAGGGTCCGAGTCTGTGGCCAGCCATGTTTCCGTCAGGAAAACAATGTCTGGCATACGTTCTTCCAGCAGCAGTGCAAAATCTGCCCTGTGTTTAGGCAGGGATCTACAGTTTAGCAAGAACATACGGTACTCGTGTGTCTGGTCTGGGGCCGGCTTAGGTTTAAGGGTTGATTGACAGGTGGGACAAGTATATGGGATGTCTTCTGCGTGAAGCAGATGCTGATAGCAATCCCTTCCATGGGGTCTCAATCCAAGGAGGGTATCAGCGCTGTAATGCTTGAGCTTTGCAGCCTGAGATATAGGGGGGGTGGCCCTAGGCCCGGTCTCGGCGCGGACGAGCGCAGACGAGCTTGCCTTATGCGCGCCTTCGGCGCGCAATCGTCGCGCCCGCTGCGCTCCCGGAACATGCACATATTTGTAGGGAGGGAACAATGCAAGGGGCGTGGCCTTGAAGTGGGCGTGTCCCAGTCAGGGAGAGGGGAATGAAGTTGGCGGGAAAACGGCGATTTTGCCCTTACCAGTGCTCGTTTTTCAGCAGGAAGGGGTGCCTGCACACTGTAGTTGTGTAACAGGGAAGGTGAGTGATTTAAAAAACAAAGTGAAATTTTACAGTTTTTAAAACAAGTTATGCTCAGTTTTCCTTGCTAATCCCGGCTGTGCCTCAGGAGGGTTCAAAAGTTATCTAAAGCACTAGTAGTCAGCGCGCCTTTTATAACTTTGGAGGGGGGGCGTGGCCTCGAAGTGGGCTAGTCCCAGTCAGGGAGAGGGGAATGAAGTTGGCGGGAAAACGGCGATTTTGCCCTTACCAGTGCTCGTTTTTCAGCAGGAAGGGGTGCCTGCACACTGTAGTTGTGTGACAGGGAAGGTGAGTGATTTAAAAAACAAAGTGAAATTTTACAGTTTTTAAAACAAGTTATGCTCAGTTTTCCTTGCTACTCCCGGCTGTGCCTCAGGAGGGTTCAAAAGTTATCTACTGATATCACTGACCATATCATGAGTGATATAATATGTGAGGTCATAAGCAGTGCATTTTGGGGGTGTAAGTTATAGTCAGCTCAGAAATCCATAACTGCCGAATTTCACAGGTTTTCTATGAGTGAAATCTGAGCCTAACTAGATTTTATGGTTTTAAATTGTGTTTTTTTTATTTTGCTCATATGGTCTTTGTGGTCAAATAAAGCTTGATGATGGTGTATGTATGTATAAACAAGAGTTTGAATGAGTTCATTCCTGTGGCGGTAGGTTGAATGGTTGAATGAGTGGGTATTCAAGTGGCTGTAAGGGTGAGTGAATGGGTGTGGGAGTGAGTAGTTGAGTGAGTGGGTGAGTGAGTGGCTGTTTGGGTGAGTGAGTAGTATTATAGGGGTTGTATGGGTGAGTGAGTGCATGTGTTAGTAGCTGAGTGAGTGAGTGAGTGGGTGTGATTATCTGTATGGTAGGTTTGTGCATCTGGTAATATATGTTTTGGTAAATGAGTGGGTGTGCTACTGACAGCATAGGTGTGTAATTGTCTGTGTGGGGAAGTGATTGGGTGGATGAGTAGCTATAATAGTGTTTCTCTGGATGCCTCAGTGGCTGTGTCAGAGTCTTCCTTGGAATGCACTTTGAGTATAACCTTTGGTTTTCCAGTGAATTTCTATATTATTTTTACAAATTCTATTTCCTAACTATAATGTCCATATAACCTTTGCTTTTTTTGTGAATTTGTACAGTTTTTTAATGTTATCCCTGTAATATTTTGCTTTGTGAGTGAATTTCAAAGTTTTAAAAAAAAATTGTATTTCCTAACTATAACCTGTAACATTTGAGAGTGCTCTGCGAGTGGCTGTTCAGGTCGGTAAATGGCTGCAAGAGGCTGTATAGGTAAGTGAGTGAATTTGTCAGTGGCTGTGTGGGTCTGTGAGTCAATGTGACTGTGGCAGAATGGGTGCGTAAGTGGCAGTGTAAGTGCCTGTGTAGATGTATAAGTAGCTGTGTGACTGATTGGGCTAAAATTTAAACATACCTGTTCCTTCGTCCAAGAAAAGTACACAAGTGTGCACAAAATGTGTACCCAACTGAATTAGTTTCTCTTGGTTAATTAGTAAGAGCTACCTCGCTGAGTAAATGTGTAGTCCATATTCCACAGTACAGCTGCTTAATGAACCAGGATGAAATGGCTCTTGAGACCTTGTGTGCATTTCAGCAATATGATTGTTCCTCATGCATCTTTATCCAGTAATGCGCGATATTTTGAATAATCCTTTAGAGAAGACAATGAGATTACGAAGAGATGTATCTCCCCCAAGCAAGGGTACTTTCTCTTAACTATATACAGTAAGTGGATCTTTATTTGGGGGAGATGACCTCATATTCTTCAGCTTCAAGTGTGCGTCTCTAAAATTTAATAAAAATGTGCTGGTGGCCTGTTTGCTCAGCAGTCCATAATCCTAGCAAAGAGTGGGAAGATCTTTCCGTATAGTAGGCTGAAATGGGCAGGGTCAAACAGTCAATGTCTCATCGTAATTTTGCACATTTACAATTTTACAGTAGTGTAAAGAGAGAACCATGTATTCTCTTCACAAGAGAGGGCAACAAAAAACCCACTTGTCACAATCACTACAAATTGCAATCCAATATTTAATGATGCGTTTACATCATGAAACATTTGTAGATCGTTTTTGGTGTGGATTTATTCAGAAAACACACTTACTTTGCCTTTACTAAGCCCGGGTAGTTAGGGTCATTTGAAATTATCAAAATATTCTATCTTGCAAGAAACAAGTGTGGTTAGTTTTTTTTAAAAATGTTCATACATTCGAAGTGAAAAGTCATGATATGTAGTAATTCGTTGAATGGATCTGATTTTTAGAAACTGTGAAAAATATACATGCACATTGTCTAATTGATGTTTGTGATCAGTAGTTTACTAACATAACATATAGGGATAGATTTTCTCAAGAAATGTTATGGTTATATATATATATATATAATTGCTAACATATCTTCATCTTCGAACATGTGAACATTTGCGAATACATTGGTGATCGCGAATATCACTTGTCTACAGAATAAAGCGATTTCATTGGATAAAACTCTTTTTGATGGTCTGGAAAGGAAATCCCCACCCAGTTTTCTTTTCTTTAATCTTCCCGTGCTATTATTGGATGTTCTGATTCCAGCAGCTCCTTTTGTGTTTGCTATCATCCACTTTGAAGACTTTTTGAAAATAATTTCCAAATAAAAGGGCATCTGGTAATAGTGAGGATCAGCAGCCACAACCTGTCCATAACAGTTCTTTAGAGGCGGAACTGCAGCGAAGCATCAATCAATAGCTTGGAAGCTTTTTTGCCATCCCCTTCTGGTAAAAAAGTGGGTGCATCTAAGAAACACTCCTGTGGTGGACCATGAGTATGCTTAAGAATCTGAAGACCTGTCTCTCCAAGAACTTGGTCAAAGCAGAGAGGTAGCGCAGTGGAGGAGATCCATCTACCTCATCTGCGACACCAATTCCTCTTCCATTTGAGGTCCAGCAACTGCTCCCAGGTAAAGCACCATAACTAAAGTAAATGGGCACTTTTTGTTTGGACGGCAAAAAAGTTCTTACAGTAGGGGAACAATCTGCTGCTGCTGTTTTAAAAGCAGCAACATTTCACAAGTGTTAATCTTTTAGAATGGAACTTGCTTCCCCAGTTTTGCATTTTTTTGTGTTAAAACATTTTCCAATTGCTATTTGAATACTATAATAAACGTCATAAAGAAATACAAAATTATAAAACACTCTAAAAAATATTAAACTATATGTGTCTGTATAGCAGCTTCTGAATCAATTTTTAGCTTTGCAAATAAGTTGGACACAATCCCTCCCAGAAATGATGATGCTTTATAACAGTAAAGCTCCTAGCATGATCACATACAGTGCAGGGGTATGGGGTTATTTTATTCCTAAGGCTCCACACGGAGCAGAAAATACATTTTTAAATATATTATTAGGAACACTAAAGACTACTCAAAGGTTTTATCCATTAGGAGTTGGGCATGGGATATTTGGAAGATAGGGTAAGCTTGGCCCCCATTCAATTCAATTCAATTCAATTTCAATTCAATTTTTCTTTATTGTATAGTTAATAAAAACCATTACAAAATATAAAATACCACAATATTTAAAAAGCAAGGAGTTAACACTGCTATGTAAAAGATAACATTTGTAAAATCAGATATCATTCAAGCTTAAGGATACACTTGTCAGGAACCCTGGCTAAGCCACATTGATAAGGAGTTCATGTTAAAATTTCAAGTTTTTGCCAATAGCCCTCGCTTTTTGTTGAAGTTGGCAATAAGTCTGACTGTTCTACAGATGAATTGAGGATCCACTGAACATAGGATTTGTACAATCGCAGACCGACAAGTGCGTATACCATGTTCCTTGAACTTGGCCTTTAGCCAACACCGACATTCCTGGTTCAGAGCAGGACAAATGCAAATCAAATGGATGAAATCTTATTTTCCTGCGCCACATAAATCGCATTCTTACTTTCTTGGGGCCTCCATTTCGGTTGATTTGCACTTGTTGGAAGATTGCCCAACCTTCGATTGAGGTATTTACGCTTAATGAATGGCGAGAAAGCGAGGTCTAGATAGGCTGCTGGTACAGGCTTTTTATATGATTGAATTGTCATCCAGGCATGGGTTCGATGACTAAAGGTTAACTTGTCATTGAGGAGCGAGTGCCTGCTGGCAGTCTTCTTTACCACATGTTTAGATGATGAAACTGGGAGCTTGGTTTCCCAGAGTGTTGCCAACTCGGTCGTTTCTAGTGAAAGTCTTAAGTACTTGGCATAATGGGAGTTAGGACTCTTATGGATTGCCTCCCACATAGCGCGGTAGACCTCAATTTCCTGATTCCTCCAGACATCGTACCAGAATTTGATGGTCTCATACTTTTTCAGGAGCACTTGAGATTGCAAACCGAATTCAAGTCTTACCTGTGCCGGTGATGCGTTATTTGGTAAGGCGAATACATGTTTGTAGACTTTCGTTTGTATTTTGTCAATGAGTTGGGCACTTTTACCATGATGTAATACACTCCCGTATGCTATTGTAGACAATAACTTAGCTTTCATTACAGTTAGCAGGGGGCCTTTGAGTTTGGTCGCTAAGTTGCTGAAAGAATGCAATAGAGCCGCGGTGGATGAGCATTGGTCTGGTCAAGGCTTACTGTCAGGTCGGCCATGAATAAATTAAAACGATGGGGGGCCAACTCACAGCCTTGTTTTAGTCCATCAAAGGTGCTGATTTTCCGGGTTAACCGCTGCCCATTGTCAATCTTTACCTGCATCCAAGTATTTGTATACAGGTCGATGATTGGCGTTAGGATTGAGTCCGGCAGGCCCTGCTGCTTCAATTTAGTCCAAAGTAATTGCCTTCTGACACGGTCAAAGGCTGCCTTGAAGTCCACGAAACAGGTGTAGAGTTCCTGATGGTTTTGTAGACTTTTTTCAGCAATCAAGCACAGTGCCATAGTATTAGCCATAGTGCCCGTGCCGCGACGAAACCCCGTCTGGTTTAACGGAATTTTGTTGTTTTATCAGACCATTGAGCTAGATTAGCTAACACCAGGGATGCATAGTATTTTGCTTCAGCATCCATGAGGGCTATCAGGCGATAATTGTTTCGGTTTTTGCGACCTCCGCCTTTATAGATTGGATTAACGATAGCTCCCCTCCAGCTTTCTGGGACTCGTCCTGTGTTGCTTATAGATCGGAACAGGAGGTTGAATTCGCTGGCCCAGTACTGGGGGGCCTCTTTATAAATTGCCTGTGGGATGCCGTTCGGTCCTGGTGCACTGTCTTGCCTGCTTTTCTTGATTATTTGTAATATGAGGAGTTCATCACCTGTCCACAATGGTTGGCCCATACCTTCCTGATGGTTGATCGAATTGTTAGACCAAACTCAAGTCATGCATTCCTGGTCCACTATTCTAGCTGTTTCACTTGTGGTCATTGCAGTTGTTGTTAAATGTGTCGATGGCTTGATTGAAAATGTGTCGACTATATGTTGGCCCACACAGTTTCAGTAATGCAGGTCATACTTATTGGTTGTGCTGTTCTATTCATGGAGTTGACTTGCGACCAGAAAGCCCTGGAATCTGATTTTTTTATGTTGTGCAACAGTTTAGTCCAGAAGTCATTTGCTTGATTTTTTTTTTCCGTCCCAATCAATTTCTTGTAATGTTTCCTTGTTGTCCGGACTTCTTGCCAGATACTTGGATTTATCCTGTGCCCCTGTGCTCGCCTTGTGAGTTGTTGCAAATGTCTCCTCAAGGAGAGCGTGGTTTTGGTGAATTTAGTATTGTTCTTGTATCAACTCTAATAAGATCCCTTCCAAGAACAATACTAAATTCACCAAAACCACGCTCTCCTTGAGGAGACATTTGCAACAACTCACAAGGCGAGCACAGGGGCACAGGATAAATCCAAGTATCTGGCAAGAAGTCCGGACAACAAGGAAACATTACAAGAAATTGATTTGGACGGAAAAAAAAAATCAAGCAAAATTTCTGGGCACAGGTCATTTTCATCAGTAGTCGTTTGGAATAGTTTCTTTGCCTCCTGCGCTATTTGAGGAAGTGTATTACTCATCCACCTTAATCGCTGCAGGTTGATAGTTGAAGTTTTACCTGCTATCGTTGGTGCTTGTGAGTACCTGGTTGCAGTCAACGTCATCTCAATGTGTTGCATTGAGTGATCACTGTCTAAAGAGCAGATTATTTGGAATTTTTTAATTAGACTTAGCAAGGGTAATGTTACTATTGTGCATCCAGGATAGAGCTTGCATTATGGTCTGTATAGGTGACGGCAGGGGGTTTATCCTGGTTTGTTCTTCCATTTATTACCCGTAGTCCAAGATGTTCAAGGTCCCACATCAACTGGCTGCCCACTTTATCTATCTTCTTGACCAGGGGAATCTCCTGGTATTAAACATACCACAGTTTGTTTGCTACAGTAATGTTGTCCTCATCTTCAGGATGATGTAGGAGATTGGCATTGAAATCGCTGGTGACAATTATCTCCCATCTTGGTTGTTCAAGGCGGATATTTGATACAACATCAGTGACACGTTGGAAGAGCTCTTTTTTCACTGTGTGTTTTTTGGGTGGGCATATGTGTTAATTAAGATAATAGATCTAGGACTTGGCCCCCATTCAATTATGGTGCACAATTTGGAAGACACAGGAACTGGTCTTCAGCCATAATACAATAAAAGTTTGCCTAGTGCAGAGTAATATGTTTGCAATACAGTGGCTCAAGTACATTAAGAACACTTTGTGTGACCTGGGTCTAAGTGACATTTTTGTAGAATCAGATAAAATATCCCTAAATGCTAAATATTTAATAAATAAAACACATATTGCATATAGTGAGGAACCTAAGCTCACAAAGATAATAGAACTGGTTGCGGTTCAATTATATATGCCACTTTCTACATCTAAAGGTATGGAGCCCTACTTGACCTGGGTAAATTAACCTGAGCCAGGTACCTGGTTCCCATCACTAAACCTTACCGTCATTGTCATGGAAAATCACATCAATCAACAAAGCATGTTTTGCTTTTTTGTACACTATATTCCCCTAGCAGGTTATGGTTTCTGTGACCAATTTCAAGAGGGAGCTTTTTTAAAACAATCATAAGGAAGGTTTGGGTTTCATCCAGTGCTTGCTGTCCAAATCTATATTCTGGTCAGTCTTACATTTTATTACAAAAACATTTAAACTGAGAAGGAGATGTGCAATATAGCTCAAGGTTATGATTTTGTAAGTATTTTTTATATGTGAGCCCAAAAAGCTATCATGAAATTTTCAAGTGGCTGTATGGATGAGTGAATGGATGTGTGAGTGAGTAGTTGAGTAAATGGGTGAGTGAGTGGCTGTTTGGGTGAATGAGAAGTGTTATGAGGGGTTGTTTGGGTGAGTGAGTACATGTGTTAGTAGCTGTCTGAGTGAGTATGTGAGTGGATGTGATTATCTGTATGGTAGGTCAGTGCATCTGGTAGTATATGCATTAGTAAATGAGTGGGTGTGCTACTGACTGCATGTGTGTGTAATTGGCTGTGTGGGGTAGTGATTGTGTGGACAAGTAGCTATATTAGTGTTTTTCTTGATGCCTCAGTGGCTGTATGAGAGTCTTCCTTGGTATGCACTTTGAGAATAAAAGTTTATTTAACTGCACAGAAAGAAGTAATCAGGAAATGTGTTTACTCTAATAGATAGTGTCATACATCTGTTGAAAAAGAAAAAAATATATAAATGTAAGTTAGTATTACATTTACAAAGCTGCAGGAACTAAACAGTACGCATTGCTTATGCTATAATAGCATTTCTTATTATAGTGAAGCATTTCATTTTTCCTTATTTACTGTACTCAGCATTCATACTTGCACATCATAAACAATGTAATGTATAAAGATTCACTATTTGAAAAACAGGGGACCTCACAATATTAAGTGTGCTATACGTAGGGAAATATCACTTTAGGAAAAATACCCAATTATAGCAAACACTCAATTTATAGATGCCAGCTCTCTCAAACATGAGTTAAAACATAACAAAAAAAGCGACCTTAAATGTACTACTATAAATATGGCAACACATTTTATTTTGATATACACAACATTTTATTTCATATAAATATTTGGTTCAAGCATTATTATTTCTTAGATATTTTCATTTTCTGTTTCAGTAAGTCATTCAGTACAAATTAATTGAAATTTATCAACAAATCACATAAATGAAAAAGGAAAAACACACAAATATTACAACAAGTCACACTGGACCGGTCAATATTCTATTGTAGTAGGCAATGCGGTTGGATTTGACTACACACGTTTCGGCATTCTGCCTTCATCAGGTGACCGTCATTCGCACATACACTTAACGGGACATAAAATGAGTTCTATATCTCGGTGGTGTTAAAAGGAAGGTTAATCTTAAGTCTTCTATGGTATCACCATCTGGCCTCTATATTTATTATTTTTCTTTATTAGATGTATGGTTGACCCGTATATGGAAAAAGATGTATCCTAGATCAAAATTGTTCAAGTTGAAAGTCAGTACTCAAAGTAGAGTTAATCGCTGGTTAATAGATGGTCCATATCGATCTTAATATGGCTGAAGCATTTCACACTAATTCATGGATCAAGACGTAAATGATACTGGCCAATGTTTATATAATGAAGGCGGCAATGTTCTTTGTGGTCAAAAATGTTCCTTGATGTAAACTGGTCTATGCGTGGTATTCTACCATGCGAATGGGCGGTATCTTTTAGTCCTTCATTTTAGCCCGTATATTCAAAAGCCAGAATTCCTGATAGTTTTCTGCATCGAAACCCCACACAGTAACAAGATTCATCCTTGAACAGTGGGGAAAACACAATCACAAAGATAGTAGAAAAAAACAGAACGGCACAGTATATCACGAGAGATAAGTGACACTATTCATTGCACTCCCTAAAAATGTATTATCGAGTGTATTACCTAACCTTACTGAGATTATCTTAAAGCACATGTCTTGAAAATAACTCTATTATTATTAGAAATGGTACCATACTACTAATTGATATAAAGCATACTCGAATTTTGGAGTCCCTTTTGAAAATATCACCGCTGGTAGGCTGAATATGTCATAAACACTGATGATCCATGTAGAACAAAAAGTATATACCATTTTTCACAGTAATCCTCCTTAGAACTTGGATGGAAGAAACAGAAGGTAAGAATTGTGTAGTTTGAAAGGCAGTTTTTAAGGTTGCTGTCATTACATTTCGTCCATCCTGTTTCACTTTTAAATATAGATAATATCTAAAATTCCTTCATGAAAGATGATAGCAAAAGTAGTATAAGTTATTCGAGAAATTGATATTTGTCCACTTTGAAGTTTGTAATTTGTATTCCAAATTTCGATCTATCTGCTCTGTATAGTTGTAGCATTAAATCAAAGATCTTTTCCTCTTCTTCGTATATGAAATGTAAACATAAGGTTTGATCTGTTAGCCTTTTTGATCTATCTGTCAAATGATACAGTTTTAGAATCTGGAAGTGTTAAGTACAGAAATCACCAAGAATTCATTTTAGTGGTTGACGTAAAAGAGCAATCTTCACACTCATGGTTCCATTTGTAACTCAGTCCAAATAGGTCATCTATATTTATTTCTTCTTCTTCTAACACTTAAAGGATGCCCAATATAATTTCCTGTGCATCTTATTGACTAAATGAGTGAATAGTACTGATCCACTACTTAAAACTAATAGACCTTGAATGCCTGAAGCACAATGTATTGCAGTCTTATCACTCTGTAAATGGTGCTGCAAACCACACAGTCCAGAATATAATCTCTTCTGTCATTTCAGTTAAATTAGATTTATACATTGTGGTTAATAAAATAGTACATTGAGAACAGCATTTGCATATCTGTTGACTCAAGAACTGTTTGACAACTGGTAACCTACAATATCTCCCTCAATGTCCAGTTTTTTCTCCTTAAAACCTTCTTTTTTCTACTTCTTTTTGCAATATTAGTAGATTGCTTTGTAAGCTTTCGCTTAGGACAGATTCTCCCTTTTTCATAAATGGGATACTGTCCTAAATGAGGAACATATACACTTCCTACTAGGACAATGCTACATATGACATACTTTCTTTAAATATAGCACTACCAATATTAATAAAAGCTGTGTCGACACTTAAACCTTGAGATTTATGCATAGTTACAGCATATGCTAAAGAGACTGGGAAGTGATGCTGCTAGATATGAAAGCATTTTACCAGCAAAAAGCGTACAATACATCTACCAATCTGCTTAAAATAGTATGGCTAAGTATGCAACCTCATCCCGATTTGGAAAGATAGTTAGATGAATGGCTTTACCTATTGCACCATTTTCTAATCTTTCCACAACTCCAAGGGGAGTCAGAAACACTGGACTTTCTTCCGAACTTGCCGTGGTGAGCTGCGTCGTGCAAGTAGGCAGCCGAACCGTAGTCTGCCATGGCAAGTGAAGGTATATTTATACCTTGAAGGTGTTTAGGAATGCCAGTATTGACGTAAAGTCGGGCATATGAACGTCATGAATGAACCCCTAAGGAATAGATGTTCATGCATAATAAATGAGTTCTTGGAGAAATCAATATCCAAGCATGCTAAGTATAATACGTACAGAGTTAGCAGTAAGATAAAATAATACTGCAATAGCATGGCTTGTAGCTATGACATGTATTCATAAAAATATATACATAAATAACACAGGCTACAATATAAATACTCAAATGGTGCTCCCAGATGGTTCTACACCAGGATACCTAACCTAAGTGTAGTACAAGGTGAGAAGTAGGTGCTGTTTGGCTAGTTTAGATGCGTTTTAGTTTAGATTGGTTTAAACCAAAGTTTGCCAAAAGTCTCTCTAGGTTCTAGTCCGCTCCATAGCTTAGAATGAGTAAGGTTGGAATCTCTTACGGGTCTCGATCTCTAACACCCCGCAAGGGGTTCCTAATTGTTTTTTACTCTGACCCCGCTCATTACCGCTTTACTGTGATTCACATTTTACCCATCCCCTCTCCTTCTTTCCATTCTCTCACTCCCCCTCTCTACACCCCCTTCTCTCTCTAATTGCAACCCCCCTGTATCCCTCCTTTTATCCCGTTGCTTCTCTGCCCCCTCACGCATTCAATGCAATGTTTTACCTTTCTGTTGAATCTTCTGGCACATTGTAAATCGTTTATTATTTCTGAATATGTCTACCTACCTTGTAAAGCATTCTATATAAAACCTCATAAATAAATAAATAAATAAAATAAATAGGGGAGTCAGAAACACTGGAGCAGGATTCTCTGCGAGGAGGATAAAAGCGTCTGGTCAGTGCGTCAGGCGGAGACTTGACTTCCTTCCAAATTTGCCGTGGCGAGCTGCGTCGTGCAAGTAGGCAGCCGAACCATAGTTTGCCATGGCAAGTGAAGGTATATTTATACCTTGAAGGTGTTTAGGAATGCCAGTATTGATGTACAAGTAGGGCATAAGAACGTCATGAATGAACCCCTAAGGAATAGATGTTCATGCATAATAAATTAGTACTTGGAGAAATCAATATCCAAGCAAGGGGAAGTCTTAAAGGCTTGAGAGTCTGGTTTTCCAAGAACTAGTTGTGACGAAGATGAACGGATGTAGTTGACCATGCCTGTATTTGGTTAGCATGGGCAATTCCTAAATAAGGGCTGGATTTCAATGCCTAAATAAGGGCAATGCGAATTGTACCAATGTAAGGGCATAACTCCGGAAATCTATTTACATACAACACCCACTCCACTTTCGTATGAACAACATTACTAAATCCTAAACATGTTAAACATATCTAAAATAGAGTTCCGCACGATTTTCTAAAAACATGTCCAAAAACATATTGCTAAAAAATGCATTTAAAAGTGTTGCTGTACAAATTATAGCAATGTTTCATTCTAAGCATATGTAGACGTTTGAATGCTACATGAATGAATCATAAATATATATATACATGATGAAATGGCTCATAAATACAGAATAAAAAGGGCCAAAACCATTTAATTTCAGATTACATAAATTAATTGTTGTGGACAAGGTCACTTCCATATTGTCTCTGGAAGTATTCAAAGAATTCTGTTCTCTATGAAAAGTTCTACTATAAGCAGATTACTTGTGGCAAGATAAAAGTACAAATTTGGAGACAAAAAATTAATCATAGGAAAAAAATTCCAAAGTTAGTCCCTTGTTTTGAAAAAATTAAGGCCAAATTCAGAGTCTCTCGGTACACTGTGTGCCAACATCAAAAGTCAGTGTTAGGCCTTGGCAAAAACATGAAATCTTCTAATCCTGTAGACAAAAAGTCATCTACCATTGTAGGTGAAAGTTGGGTTACCTCGTTTAGATAGATGAGAAGCATCGCCTTCATCATTGGTCGCATCAGCAATATTCGTATTGGATGTTACCTGCGCGCTTGTTGTTTCCTCTTGTACCTCAGCAGTAGCAATTTGCGTTTGTGAGATCTCAAATAAATGCCATCAACAGAATTGGTAGCCGCTGGGGACAACACAGAGCATGGGCCCTTACAGGGTCCAGCAGAGTATCGATATCCGTAGGCATGACTGATGGGAGTGTTAGACAGATGTCTAGCATGCATTCTTCACCACAAAGCAGGCACTGTAGAACAGGTAAGATGCAATTTTGCCAGATTGGTCTGAATGACAGAAACCATGTGGTATTTAATTCTCATAGACGAGGTAAACCCAAAATGTGGATGATGCGCTCAGGACACTTCATTTCCAGCAGAACTCTCTCCACAGTGAATTGGGTGTCGCTGGTGATTTGGCTTGCCATATCGTAGCAGTAGGAGCAAAATAGGATCCCTGCAACGAGTGCTGAAAAGAGCGGCAGTCTGCCAAACACAAAGGGGTCGATTCCGATCCGGTAAAAAGCGCTCCGAATCGTCATACGGAGCGTTTTTACCCGTACAAATCGTACCTGTAAACGTCCCGTACGTGCGACGAAGTACGATTCGTACCAGGAGCCGTACTCCGTACGAGTCGTACACGACACCGTATGACTCTAATCTCCGTACGATTCTCCCTCGGAACCCGCTGTACGCGACATCTGTACGGTTCGCGGCTGGTTTTTATGACCCAGCAAGTACGATACGTGTCGGGTACGCACCGTACGACCCTTTATCTACGGGAGCTGAAATCAGCCGTAAAATTAGAGTTCGTGCCGAAACAGGTACGGAACGGCCCCCCCGGGTACGGTGCATACCCCCCATGAACGCAGGGGTACGCACCATACCCCTGTGATCATGGGGTGTACGAGCCGTACCCCCATTGTACGATCAGTGTACGAGCCGTACCCCCATTGTACGATCGGTGTACAAACCGTACCCCCATTGTAGGATCGGTGTACCAGCCGTACCCCCATTGTACGATCGGTGTACGAGCCGTACCCCCATTGTACGATGGGCGTACGAGCCGTACCCCATGTACGATCAGTGTACGAGCCGTACCCCCATTGTACGATGGGTGTACGAGCCGTACCCCATGTACGATCGGTGTACGAGCCGTACCTCCATTGTACGATCGGTGTACGAGCCGTACCCCCATTGTACGATGGGTGTGTGGCTCGTACACCGATCGTACATGGGGTACGGCTCGTACACCGATCGTACAATGGGGGTACGGCTCATACACCGATCGTACAATGGGGGTACGGCTCATACACCCCATGATCGCAGTGGTACGCACCGTACCCCTTCGATCATGGGGTGTATGGACTGTACGGTGTGTATGTGTTTGTGTGCTTTTCCGTACGACTCGCCCTTACCTGACGTGGCCGTACGAATCGCGTCCTGATCACCCGGTCCGGATCGTACTTGCCGAATCGTACTGTGTGTGTACAAGTCGTACGGAAACGGCTCCGGATACGAATCGTATGGACGGTGATTTTACCGGATCGGAATCGACGCGAAAGTGTACGAAGTTTGGAATTATTCCGAGGACTGCTTGAAAAGGTGCTAACAGTCCTGCACACACGTTCTTAAATACATGTACAATACCGCTCGTATCAGACATGTTTAAGATACGTCCCAGCATTTCTGAGAAATGTATAGGGCAGTTTGTATTCAAAAGAGCATGTATCTCGGAAGAAGTCCTTGCAACTTGTAGATTATAGGTTTCTTTGGCCGAGGTCAGTGGCACAGTTTGTTGCAAAAGAATGGCTTTCATTCTGCTTAGAGTATCAATTTGTATTAAAGAGATGTTCAGTGAAGGCTAAACAGGCAACTGCCTGGCTATCTTGGTTTGTGGAAACAATACTTGCATACAGCAAGTGACCATGGCTGAAACATTCTCTAGATATGGGATACCTGGCAACATGCCTTAGCAGCTGTGATCATTCAACATCAGGTAACTTCCATTCATTTGAAAGTTGGCCAAAAATTGGATTAAACACTGCAGCTGGTGAGCCTTGCAGGTGACAAGATAAGTTTGTTGTGGAACCATCACAGGCCTGTGTAAGTTAATACCCTGACAAAGGAGAGAACTGCTTAGTGCTTTTCACAGTTAGTATAGCTATGAAACACTTCACGCCCCCCACTCCAACATCTGTGTGTGTATGGTAAATTTCAGGATGTCTTCATGTATTCCTTATCCAACCTTTCATATTTGCCTGCTGGTATATGTCTTAGGCAATACTGAAAATGGAAAATTGTAACAGGCAGAGTAATTTTATTATGTATGATCCACTCAGTAACTGGTTTTTCTGCCACTGAATGGTAATTTTTCCAGTTTTTCAATTATCAGCACTGTATAGTCTGCTCCCCTTTGTGCCAGTTTGATCTGATTATCAGTGAGATTGAATTCTGAAAACAGTGATGCAGTGTTGATTAAACACCAAGGCACATAGCCTGCATGCACGTTTTGTAGCGTCCAGCCTAATAGCATGATAGAACGCAATTGAGACTGACCATCTTGCAACATGACCAAGTCTTGTTTTGACGCGGTTTTCTTGGTCCTAGCCATATTTCCTTAAGGTCTGTGCCATCTTTACGTAAAGATAAGTGTTGTTTTACAACCTCAAGTGTAGATTTATGTAGTCAATAGTTTCCCTCCACTGTATGTTGTTACTACCCCTGGATGTTGTCTTTAAACATATAGTGGGTCTGGTCTATTGATTTTAAAACCTTGTGTTTTGTTCAGGAATCAATCTTGACAGATGTTTGTGTATGTTGGTCAAAGCAACCATGTGTTCCAATCTGGATCTGATCTGTTGTGATGCAAAATATTATGTATGTCGACCTCCCCCCGTGTAGTGCTATTACTTGCAGGTATAAGTATGGTCAGTGTGTTCATGTCTTTGATCTTGATTATCCCAAGGAAAGACATTTGTAGGACAGTGTCATTCAAAAACATAATTTGCTCAGGGATGATACAGGCTCCAAACAAAGCTTCTACCCCCTGCACTTGTCAAAATGTTGTACCCCAGACAGTTTTTGTCTCAATGTTGTCTTTCAAAAAGTCAAAACCCTGTCTAGACAGTTGGGCAATAAAGGCTGCAGAATAAATCTGTTTTGTATTTGCTAGCATATTTTTCGATCCTGTTTTGTTCACATTTTTAAGATAACATGAGTCAGCATTTGACAAGTTGAACCGTGAAAAATATGGAAACTTCATTGCAAACGTTTTTGAACTAGCCTTTGGAGGTGTAGGACAAAGTTCCCATTGGTTATACTTAATACATTTCTAGGCATAGCAGATTTGTGCAAGAAATTATGACCATAATGGGTATAACAATACATTTGTTCATAGTCTGAAGAACCCTCTAAATATTCATGATTTGTGAATACTGCAGACATCTCTAAATCAGACATCATGTTATTAACAGTCTTGACGTCCCAATCATCAGAAAAAGTACTAGAGGTAATAAAGTCACTTAATGAAATTGTGTATAAGTGTGGAATCTTCAAAAGCTTGGACGGGCCAAAAATGTCATATTCAGTTCCGTCCCAAATTATACTATCTGGTATAGGAATGGCTGTAATGTTCACTGCTGACAAGTCTCTTTGTTCACAATGGGATGATTTGTGTGGCTGAGAAATAAGTTCACTCTTTTACTTGCTGTGAATATATCTTCCATTTATCAGCATACCCAGAGTTATTGCCAGAGCTAACCAAAGTAGAAAGAAGAATATTCCCAAAACAATCCATAGTTCAATCCATGGTGAAAGCAGATACGTCTTTTTCAGGTGATGAAAAAAGTCTGTTGCTTGTTCTTTGAAAGTTATTCTTGCTGGCGTCGTTTCAGGTTCGCTGGGATCCTCAGAAAGCATATCAAAGTTAATTAAATAGAAGGAGGCAGTTCAGTCAATGGTTCGAAAGGCATCCAGATTCGTTGAAATCGCTGGAACCACTTGATCAGCTGTTATTTCATTGTAGACAGGTGAATCAGGACGAACTGCTATTTGGGACTCAAGAGGTACGAGTTCCATAGCTTTGTTGCTTAGTCCTTTATTTCTCACTGTAGAATCTTTAAAGGTGATGAGTCTCTCAGTTTGAACCTCTTGGATTGTAGCTAGAGGAGTGCATCTGCTACATTGGCCTGCTTAGTATCGGCCACATAGTGTGGTTTGATCAGGTCGATGGACACAAATATTTTCTCCTTTTTACCAGCAAGGGGCGGCAGTAGTACTGTTCCTGATCCATGGATTGCTAGGAAAGGTACTGGTTGTCTGTAAGAAGGCCCAAATTCCTTCTTGTCCGCGATATTTCCTCTGACTAGATCACCAAGCTTTGGGAACCAGACAGGCCTTGCTGGGACAGTTGGTTTTTCCCCAGTGGTGGTTGGCTTCAAAAACACGTTGCTTTGTTTCGATCTTAGTTCATTTAAGTCCTGTAAAACAGCCAAACAATCGTTGATATCAAATTTTTTATTTTCCACCACTGTTCCATGACAATCAAGGTCCGGAACCAACATTCTGGTGCTAAATAGGACCTCATATGGAGTGACACCCCATGGAGAACTTCTTGGCAAATTGTTTAATGCTCGTTGGACCCCATAAAGATGTTTGACCCACCCATCACCCAAACCTAATACCCTAGCTGTTAGACTGCTTTATGTCCCATTTTTTTCTTTCCACAACCGAATATCCCTCAGGATGGAATGGAGATGAGTACCGCAATTCAACGCCCAAACTGGCCATGGCTTCTTTGTAAGCTCAAGAGCTAAACGCAGGACCTGGTCAGAGTGTAGTGTGCTCATTGCGTATGTGCCTATAAAGACTCGCAAATCTTTTATAACAGTCCAAGCGTCAGCCGAGCGCTGAGGCCACATCTGAAGGAACCTAGAACACGAGTCCACTGCGAACATGATATATTTATAGTTACCATCCCTTTGTAAGGGAAAGCAGAGGTCCAGGTAAACACAAGCTAATGGTTTACTGAAATTAACAGGGGCATCTGTGCAGGACTTTTCACAGAAGAGACTTCCATCTTTTAATATATTTCACAGTCCAGGACATAGTTTCCGGTCTGTTTCCTAATGCCTAGCCACCAGTACCTCTGTTTTAATAACAATACTGTGGCGGAAACACCTGCATCAGCAGAGGCGAGCCCTTCATGTGCTGCTAGGATAAGTCCTAATCTATGTTCTATGTTTGGAATTATCCTATCCCCCAATCTAGGGATTCGAGAAAACGGAACATTGTTCGCATCAGTTATATACGAGTATTTGCGTGGACATTTTTTAGGTAACGCTGCACCGCTGCCTTTGCTTGAAGCATTGATAGCCACTATTATTTCACTGTCTATTTTTGTTTTTGAATGAGTGATTGCAGCTACGGAAGCCGTTTGCACAGCCCCTTTCGCGGCTTCATCAGCCAATGAATTCCCTTCAGCATGAACGCCATCACGTTGATGACTCAGCATGTGTATCAGGTTGGTGTTTTGTAGTCCGTTTCACAACTGAACTACTTGTTCCCAAAGCGTTTTATGCTTGATTGTGCCACCTTTTGCATCTTTGAAACCATTTTGAAGCCAATTCTGTAAACATTCATTATCTGACTGAACACAGTAAAAGGAATCGCACACTATAAGTGTGGGGAATTCGCTATCTGTATTTGCAAGTGTCATTATGAATTCTTGTAGTTCAACTCACTGAGCTGTACAATCTCCTAGAGATTGAGTTTTTGTGACCATAGGTCTGAATTTGCCATCGTGCATACGACCTTTAATGATCGCGCATGCTGCACTATAAGCTTGTTTATCCACCGTAGCGGGTTGTGCAGATCCGTCAGTATAAATTATACATTCATACTTGTCTAGAGGTAGAATTTCAGTAGGCAGAGGACATTTGTGTTCGTATTGCAGGAATGCTTGTGTTTTCATATAAGGGTCATAAACATATTCAACATCTGTTGCCGCAAGAGAATTAACCCATTGTATCTATCTTGGATTTAAAGCTTTCTCATTTGGAATGCTGGCTTTTGTAAGGGCCTCTAAGGCTGCGTTTTCCCTGTGCTAGGGCTCCCTCTTTTGCTACAGCAGTTTGAACTGCTGTCAGAATTTTTTCTGTCGATATAAATTTCATTTCTGCTTGTGTCTACAAATGTGGTTTGTATGAAATTGGTACTTATTCACCTTCGTTAAAAGTTAAGTAGGTGAATCCGCATTGACCTAGAATGATTCGGATCACTAAATTGCGTACATTTACGCGTGTTTGTAAGTGATTTGTTGCTAGCATATCAGCTTGAAGTGAACGCAATATATCTGTGTGTTCTTGTGTCCAATTTATTGTTTTAAAATCAGGTTTGATTAATTCGTAGAGAGGTTAAACCCTTTCTCCGTAGTTTAGAATGTAAGTTCTTCCAAAATTCAAGAAACCTAGAATCCACTGTACATTTTTCAGCGTTTTTGGAGGTTGGAGCAGCGCACACTTTTCTAAAAAGCTGGCTGGCAGGCATTTGCCTTCACTTGATAATTCATATCTTAAGAAAAGGACATTGAGATGGGCGATTCTTGATTTTTTAAAGTTGAATTTATAACCCTCAGAGGTGAAGCCCAGTATAATGGTGTTCACACTGTTCAAGTGCCTGTCCAGGTCATCGTCTGTCAGATAGATATCATCGACATATGACAATGCCTCGTCATCATAAGTTTGTAGTAACTCTGTTACCCTTGCTGAGAATAACCCCGGGCTATTCCTGAATCCCTGAGGTAGACAACAGAATTGATGCCTTGTCCCCATTATTGAGAAAGCCGTCAAAAACCTGCTTTCAGGTCCAATGTTTTGAGAAAGAAGAAACCAATAGAAATATCTAATGTGGTTTTATATTTTTTATCCACAATGTTATTCATTAATGCTGTACTATGTGCATTTTGCACGGCAAATGTTTTAGAACAAGAGTTTAGGTGTCTGTAATCAGAAACTAGACAATATGTATTATCTGGTTTGGAAACAGGAAACAAAGTATTGTTCATTGAAGAGGTGCATGTTTCAATCACCCCTTAGTATTCAATTTGATCTAAGATCTCCCTGACCTGCTTTTTAGCTAGTTACTTAATTGGATACTACCTTTGTGAAGTTGGTTGATTTTTTAACTGGATTTTAGGGTGAGGTGAATCCTCATCCCATCCTACACGATTTTTGTATAATGCTGGGGCTCGGGCAACTTCCCATTTCCCGGCATAAGTATATTTTAAATGCACTGGAATATGGTTAGAGAAGGCTGGCATAATGATGTATTCGCCATGTGGGCACTCTCTGACAAATTCTGGTGGCCAGTCCCGTTCTGCTAGAAGTGTATCATAACCCTTTGAAAGTCACTCCCAAAAGAGTGCATTCACTTTCTTGGTATATCTCCCTCCATCCGGTGTGTTATTTCATATAACCTATGTGGAGAGCTAACCCTGGTGCCTGCAGTTTCAACTTGAATGTCTTCATTCAAGTCCACTGTCTCCAGAAGTCCTTTCATGTTCTGGCGAGCTATTGTTACTTCTGCTGCGCTGTCCAACATTGTTTGAGCCCATTCTCTGTTCTTGAGTTGTGTTCTCAGAATCCTCGGCATGTCTGATCTTTAGACCTGCTACTTTCTTTTTGGAGAATGGAGAATTGAGGTTTAGGTTTGCTTTTCTGAACGTGATGATCGTCTTTGGACTTCACGCGTTCTTCCTTGTGGTCTGACTGTCCTCTTCTTTCGGATGTCTGGTGACGATATCTGAAAGGTCTGAGAGGAACGTGTATCAGTATCTTAATACCTGTCAGGTTTGCTCAAATTATCCCTATTCCTGAGGTTATACCATCTTTCAGAGGGCTCCTTTTGAGGAGACCTACCTCGGGATTGAGAATCTTTCTCTTTTGAATGTTGTTTGCTATTATCCCACTTCTTTTTTACTTTTGTATGTTATTAAGTAATTAATTGTCCGACACTGCTTCAATGTCTGGATCAGGTGTGTAACGTGCTAAAACCAGCCATGTTGCTCCTGGTCTACCTATTGTACCAAGCCTGGTAATGTGATTTGAATGTTTTAGGTCGCCTTTAAACCAGAGCTCATGCTCCTGGTATGTGAGTGGAATTTCAATATCCTCAAAAGGAATATATTCCTCAGGTTGTTCATCTTTTTTGTAGAAGTGAAACACTTTTGTTACTGGATTTGATTCTGGGAATACTATCCATGAGTAAAATACCTCTGTCTGATGAGATTCATGTGCCTCTATTACAAAAACTGCTCTACCACCTCTTGGTGTTAGACCAGAACTGATACGTTTTAGAGTGATGGCCCTCCTTAAATTGAGAGGAATGATTATAGCATTCTCATTGGTTTAATCAAAACCTGTAAAATTAAAAGCTGCTTCGGCTTGGTCAGTCGCAGCTCCACTGGTTTCGGTGTTATTGCCGGTATTAGACATTGTTTAATGAAAATTGCAGAGCAAGTTTCAAGGGAATAAAGATAAGGTGCACAATATTTTGGAACACTGTATCCTTCAACGTTGAACAAACAAAAAAAGCTAATACATAGGATTTTTGTCCTACTCTGCTAAGGCGGATATTGTCCCTTACCCACTCCAGACGTCTTATGGAGTATTATGAGTAGAGGGTCTCTGAGAAAAGCACGACTGAATTACTTCAGTATCTAGCGTTAAATTAGTGCCTTACCAAACCTTTGGGTGCCATGTAGTATAGTTCCTATTTTCCAGATAGGCTCTGCGGATTGGAATAATAAACACTATAGTTTTGACATAAGACTGAGGTCAGTATGCCTCTATCTAGTACATTCAACTTAATTACTTGTGTGTGGCAGCTAATTCGGATGTCACTAGAAACTTCTCGAATAAACAATAAGGGATTTGTTTCTGACAAACAGATAAACATGACAACTTTGTTTCCCTTAAGAAACGGAACAGTCTCAGAATCGTGGAAACAATAGATTACAGTTTCACTCAGTCAATCGTGCATGCTTCGTTTCTACAGAGTTGCACAGAAATAGAGAGATGAGTGTTTCAATAAAAAAGGGTTTATTGAACAGTCCTATTTCTCAGGCAAGAGATATGAACTGCTACAATCGTAAGACAGAATGTGAAGTATAATACGTACAGCGTTAGCAGTAAGATAAAATAATACTGCAATAGCATTGCCTGTAGCTATGACATATATTCATAAAGATACATAGATAAATAAAACAGGCTAAAATATAAATACTCAACTGGTGCTTCTAGCTAGTTCTACCTCAGCATACCTAACCTAAGTGTAGTATGAGGTGAGAAGTAGATGCTGTTTAGCTATAGTTTAGATTGGTTTTAACCAAGATTTGCCAAAAGTCCCTCTAGGTTCTAGTCTGCTCCATACCTTAGAATGAGTTAGGTTGGAATCTCTTTCCGGGTCTCGATCTCTAACACCCTGCAAGGGGAGTCAGAAACACTGGACTTCCTTCTGAACTTGCCGTGGCGAGCTGCGTCGTGCAAGTAGGCAGTCATCCCTATTAAAGCCACTCCTCAAAAAACCATCTTTAGACAAGGAGTTGCTGAAAAATTACAGGCCTATAGCCAGTCTGCCCTTTTTAGCCAAAGTGCTCGAAAAGGCAATGAACATTCAGCTGGCAGACTACCTTGAGCAAAACAAGCTGCTGGACGACACGCAGTTTGGGTTTCGAAAGCTCCATGGTACGGAGACGGCTCTCATCAAAGCGGCAGATGACATAAGAACTATTAAAGATCATGGAGGGACAGCTATCCTTATAATGCTGGACTTATCGGCGGCCTTCGACATGGTCAGTCATTCCATCCTGATTGACCGTGTCAGTAGTCTGGGCATCCGAGCCAGCGCTAGGGATCTGTTAACCTCGTTTCTGTCCAGTAGAGCACAGGCAGTCACTCTGGGATCTTTTAAATCGCCGGAGCTTACCTTACCCTGTGGAGTGCCTCAAGGCTCATCGCTAAGTCCAACACTGTTTAATATCTATATTTTGAACTTAGCAAGAGTAATTAAAACTTACCAGATGAGCCTCACCTCCTATGCTGATGATACTCAGCTGGTGCTTGCTGTCAACAATGATGGGGAACAGGTAGCGGCACGGTTTCAAGAAGGTATGCTGGTTATCAAAGACTGGATGCAGGCCAACTGTTTGAGGTTGAACTCTGAGAAAACGGAGGTAGTCATTTTTGGAAAGATCGCCCCACAATGGTCTCCTGTGTGGTGCTTCACCAATTCCTTCCAATAAGGTCAGAAATCTGGGCATAGTCTTCGACGAGAAGCTAAACTTTGTAGCACATGCCAATCAGACAGTGGCAAATGCTTACCATAAACTCAGAATTATAAGGAAAATCATTCCATTTCTTTCGGATAGTGCGGGAAAAACAGTGGTGAGCACACTGGTGCTCTCATCGCTTGATTATTGCAATGGCCTATTTGCCAATGCACAATCCCGGGTAATCTCTAAGCTGCAAATGATCCAAAATGCGGCAGCAAGATTACTCTCCAAAACTCCTAAATTCAAATCAGTTAGTCAAGTAATTAAAAGTTACCACTGGCTTTCAATAAAAAACCGCATTAATTTCAAGACACTCTGCCTAACGTTCAAAGCTATCCACAACCAAGACCAAAGGTTTCTGCAAGAACAGCTCACCACCTATTGCCCGGCACGGCAATGACGATCAATGGTTTTGCATCAATTAGCAGTACCACGCACTAGGACGGTTACTTGGGGAGACAGGCGCTTCACGGTGTCTGCAGCCAGACTCTGGAACTCGCTCCCGCTGTCTATTCGAGTGGTGCAATCTCTCCTCCAGTTTAGGAAACTGGTGAAGACATGGTTATTCCATCAGTAATTGAGCTTTCATGGCTACATGCCACTTCCCTCAGAGATCCTATGTAGTATTCTTAGCGCCAAGATGCCCACGGGCATACGTACGTGCTTTATAAATTGTATTAATAAATAAATAAATAATAAATAAATAAGGGCAATGTGAAGTGTACCTATATAAGGTCATAAATCGAGAAATCTATATACCGTATCTAAATCGACACACAACAAGGGTCCCTGATGTACTTTGGCAAGTGGATCCGCCTGCAAATCACACTATAAAACACATCCCATACCTGACCATCATCCTTTGCTTCCAAACTCCAGCACAGCAAGACAGGCACCACCTTTCTCTGTATTTTTTAATAAGGCACTCCTTTTTTCATCTACCCATTTATCACTCTCTACCACTGTAATTATTTGCTTTGCACCTTATTACTTGTTTTTTTTTTTCATATACTCACTCACATTTTTTTCAACACGCATCTGGGAAAAAACAAGCTTCACTGAGCAATAATTGACTATCATAGTAGATGAAATCATTAGAGTGGAGCCTTACATTTTCGGAGCTCAATTCCGGCAGTCTCCTCTCAGTAGGAAAACAGAAATGTGGGACAGGATAGCCAACAGTGAATGCTGTTGGTATCACCCTGGGTACACAAGGTGACATTAGGAAGAGATGGAATGACCTCGGGCTGCAGGTTGCTACCAAGTACAACAGCCACCACCTGGAGGCTCAGAGGACTGGCAGTGGCCCACTCTTCACACCATTACAACTCCTTTCCTGGGAGGAGAAGGTCTTCGCCATCCTGCACACTTAGTGCTTGACAAAAATAGAGGTGGGAGTGAACTCTGGCAAGTTACACTTCAATAACTGCCACAATATCACAATGTCATGTTCGCTCTCAACTCTGCTTTTATTGTTGTGTTCTCTATCTACTTTCCATGCATGCAATAATCAAAGTATCTGAAATGTTGGGTTGTCTGTGTTAATGTGTATTGCTGCATATAAGATCACATGCATTCAACTCCATCACATGCCACACCGTGCAATGCAGTCTGTAAAAGCATTACCATCAATATATCAATCCAGGACCCATGATATGGGTTCAAATGTAAATGTATGTGTCCACCCCACATTCATGTTGCCAACAGATCTGATACACTAACCATTCGTCAAGTGTTGGTAAAGTGAGATTGAAGTGACTTCTAAGTCCATGAGGCCCTCTCACTTCTACTCTAACAAATATGCTACACTCCTTTTGCCATTTTTGATTTGTCTGCCAGGTTGCTACTGATCTACACTTGTCATGCAGTTTACCATTTGATAGAATATCACAATTATATTTGTGAATTATTTATTTGCTTTGCTAAACAATGTCAAGTTCAGTAAGAATAGAAAATTAAGAAATGGAATATTGATGAGGAGATGGCAAGTCACTGAAATAAGGAGAAGGAATGCCAATCCAGGCTGCAATTCACTTATTGGAGCTGTTTGATGATATGGTAATGTATTTATAAATAGGCATTATTGAAATTGCGTATGAGTGCTTTTTGTTCACAGATGCCTTCTCTTTGCTTCTTGCATAGAAAGGAAAAAATATCAAATTTAAATAAAGGACTCAGTCACGCACAGAATAATATGGAGTAACTTTCCACAAAGTATGAGTTGCATTTCAATGATTATAATTGTTTTGTATCTTTGTCTGTGCTGACATCACTTGTACATCAGTGAAACAAAAGGACACCATGTTAAATGTTGTCTTGAAAAAGAGAAATGTAGTGAGTTGCGTGAACAATAGGTCACGGCCAATAAATTCTGATATTACTTGCACTCTAAGCAAGGAGTGGTGTAATGTCAGACGGAATGAACCATACCTATTGTTTGTTCGAACTGTTCAAAACAGATTGAGGGGCTTATTCACAAGCCCACTGTGCCGCCGGTGCATCACCTCTTTGAGGCAACAGCGGTGCAATGGGATTGCCCATATTTGCAAGGCTACTGAAAGTCACCATGTTTGACTTTTCATGTCCTTGTTAATATGGGCACCTTTCACGCATTACTCTGCATGAAATGGGTTTTCCATGGCGTTGCTGTGGGTGTTCCAAACCAACATCCATGGAACTTGACGCATTCCCAGATTTAAAACATTTTGTAAAACTGGGAATGCATTCTAGTACTATGCTTCCCCAGGGGAGTCGTAGGAATGGCACAACAAGGAGAAACACTTTTATTTCTCCACGTTTTTTCCTCTTTCTTTGTGTAATGCATTCTACAGCACACATAGAAAGAGGATAATGCATTATTGATTGTTTTTGTGCAGGAAGGTGTTCCTTCCTTCACAAAAATAAGCATCCCCGCAGCGCAGGTACCCTTGCAAAATATTGCAAGGGTGGCTGCTCTGGTGCATGGCAGCCAATTGTGCACCAGAGCAGGGGAAAGCGCAGGGATGCGTGTTATTGTTGTTATTACGATGCATCCCTGTGCTTTGAAAATGACACAGTGCGGCGCAGCTAAATGGTTTGCAATGCCGCGATGCATCATTTTCTTTCAGATGAGTCCATTTATTTCTTGTATCTTAGATAGAATACGTTAAAATGTTTTAGCATTTCCTGTGACAGGTACTTGGTTTCAAAACCTCCTTGCTTGTCCATGACAATGTAACTGAACAAATCACTTTGCACTTCACATTGTTTTGCACATTATATAGATTTCCTCGGAAACGGTTCCTTCTCTCTTTATTTAAAGCCTAAATAATAGAAAGTACATACTGGCAATGCTTTTTGTTCAATAGCCCCCTTTGGAAAGTATGTGTACGGCTGCAATCAGTTGTATTCGTTCAGAATTGAAAATCAGAAAATCCTGTGGACTTGGCAGTTGTGCTTGAATAATGGTGCAATATTTTCTTAACAAGGTTTTTAATTATTTATTTGCATTTTTATGTATTTATTGCACGTATTGATGCACTTTTATGGCTCATTCATAGCCCAATAAAGATTTCATGAGTGACAGAGAATTGGAGACCTTACTTTCAAATGGCAAAGTGTAGCTCGTGTTAAAACTGAAATCTCAAATGTATTTTCATGTGTACACCTACAAATCTGTGACTCTCTCAAGTTTCTACTTCTGGAAATATTGGGGCATATTATCAAGAATGGGCGTTACATTATCGCCGCTTTTATCGGCAGGAAACTGCCGATAAAGCGGCGATAATGTGCTTTATAATATGCTCTATGAATTCCAATCGAAGCCCATGTTAGATGTCTTCACATCTAACATGGGCTTCGATTGGAATTCATGGAGCATATTATGAAGCACATTATCGCCACTTTATCGTCAGTTTCCTGCCGATAAAAGCGGCGATAATGTAACGTCCGTTCTTGATAATATGCCCCATTGTTCTATTGAAGATCATCGTAATTCTGCACCTATGTGAGATTTACAATTTGAGAGCAGGTGCAGGATTTTCATCAATACTAAGTTGCTGATACCAGGGCGTGGCTTGGCTGCAGTGCGGAATGGCTGCCTAAAACCGCAGCTCCGCCGATCGAGCACATCAATCCGTAAATTATCGGCAAATCTGGTGTATGGGCTCGGACCCCTGGAACCCAGGAATCAACGGAAGTTATCCAGGTTACCCTGCGAAAATCCTGGATCTGCGGCAGTAGCTGATGCGGAGATAGAACTGGCTCGCTGAACACCGCGGAGAGGCCTGGCAAACTAGGTGAAGCCGGGGGATAGAGTGAGGCCCAGCCCGTTACTCTGCAGCGTCGGAGAGAAGCGGCAAGCCGACTCGGATGACCCTGGGATATTGGACCGCGAGATAACACCCCGCCGCCGGAGAGACCACACGCTCGAGAGGTAACATAAGCGCTGCGGGCAATCAGTGGACGAGTGTCAGCAGAGACGCGGGGAGGAATATACGGACTACCGCGAGCTGAGGGGGCGGCTGAAGCGTAGCAGACGAGCGGAAAGAGAAAAGCCCGCGAAGACCGGAGGCGGTGGGGCGGCGATCTGCGTGGGGAGAACACTTGCGGCCAAAGGGGGCATCACGGCCATAAAATACGGGACACTCCTGACAGCGCTGTGGCCTTGTGGCTTGGGCCCGACGCCGGGAACCAGCGGCACGGGCCGCCATGTTGTATGGGCTGAGGTGCCAATAACGGGTGCCCGCAGAGCCAGTGCAGCACTCTAAACGAGAGGCGGATTGGAAGCAAAGGGCCATCGTGTAGAGTTTTAGTGGTGTGTGCTGGCTGCTGCGAATGAACTGTGTGAACTGTCCTGCCCATATGGCTGAGGTGTGTTGAAATACTATATCGGCAACAGGGGAAATAAGGGCAGCCCCGTGGTGCACGGAGATCAAGGCGAGTACGACGTACTGGCATTCGGGACCCCTGGCGCAGCAAAACTGGCAGCATGTGTGGCACAGATAAAACCCATTAAGCGCCCAGGGTGAAAGGCGCACATTCACGTGTTCGCTTGGGACCGGGCCGCTGCGGGGTCGGACCTGGTGCGCGACGAAGACCACGTACAATAATAAATGCACACCTATAGGTGGCATTACTAGGACTGGAGCGACAGTGTCTACGGTGATGTAAAGTGGACGGCCTGCGGCCAGAGGACCACACATTGGCTGACCCACGATTGCTGGAGGAGACCGCTGCGGAAGAGTTACACCCCGGCGCGGGTTGGAGTGCCCCGCTGGCTGCTGACGACGACTTGGCGTATCGCTGCTTAACACAGGAGACTAGTGTATTGGGACTTAGCGGTGAGGCACAGCACACCTGTGGAACTGCGCTGTAGAGAAATCGGCACACCCGCATTGGGGGACGCAGTGGTACGCGGCCATGGGTAAACCAGACACGAGGCAGCCGAAGATCATCTTTGACAAGACAAAACAGAAATCGACTGGCCAAGAACAACAAGACGATGACACTTCGAGAGAGGAACAGAGTGGTTCGCAAGCAGCTGACATAAAATCAATGTTCCAAGAGTTAAAAACAAGCCTGCAGGGTATAGATACCAAAATGGACGCCCTGGCTGCGCGTATGGACAGTATTACAAAGAGAATGGATAAGCAAGAAGGGAGAGTAGGGGTCCTGGAAACACGTGTGACAGAAACAGAAGAAAGCCAAACGAATCTGGACAAAAAAGTATCCAACAAAAGAATGAGGATTTGGAGGCGCGCTCGAGGAGCAATAACCTCCGCATCACGGGTGCGGCAGAATCGACAGACATTGCCAACATGGAGCAGTATATTGAACAGATGTTAAAGGACCTCTTTGGAACAGGTCTGTCGCAGATGTTCCTTATAGAAAGGGCACATAGGACATTGGGACACAGGCCCACACCGGGAGCACCGCCAAGGCCCATCATTGCGCGCGTTCTCAATTATAGAGACCGTGATACGATACCCCGGATGGCGAGAGACCTGACAGAAGTGCAATATAAAGGCAATAAAATCGCTATATACCTGGGTTTCACTCTACAAGTACAAGCCGCCCGCAGAGAATTTATAAAACAGAAAGAATGGCTGATCAGGATAATTTCAATGAAAAATCTGGACCCACGCAGCCAATATATACTGCGTGGCCGAAAGTTTTATATTACAAAAGCATTTATTTTAATTTGCAATCGAATTTCGTTAATTGCTCAAAATTAAGCATGGGCGTAAAATCCGTTACGCTCGCGGATTTTTCGTATTTTCGGAGAATCCGCAATCCGCGAACTCTCGCGGATGCGGCGAGAATACGCAAAATCCGCGCGAAGCGGATTTTTTGTTTGTGTTCGCACTGCTCGCGCTGCTCGCGGTCCGCGGCGCGGGCAGGAACAATCTCGCACTAGCGAAAGTACAAAAATTACTTAGTAAAGGAAGTGGCCCAGTCTCCAACTTCCTGTTCCTGTCCAGCAAGCTCCTCCCATAGGGGCGGGGTGAAGGAAGTGCCCCAGTCTCCAACTTCCTGTTCCTGTCCAGCAAGCTCCTCCATTTCCTGGCCACTTTTCGATCATTTTTGACTGGGAAGGATTACTTTTTGTGGTTGCTGCTGGATATTTGGATTTGAGGCTTTTTGGATTACTTTTGGATTCGAATTTTGATTTCACAAAGAAGTAAGTTGATGTTGTTTGTTTGTGGTGATTTTTGTGTGTGTTGTTTTTTTTCGACTTTTTTGGGGGGAAAATCTGCAAGTTCGCGAGCTGAGGATGTGTTTTTGCTTGTGTTCGCACTGCTCGTGTCCCGCGCAGCAACAATCTCGCACTCGCGAAATTGTAAAAATTACAATTCTGCTGCACATGAATTGAAAACCACCAGGCTTATTTATGGGTGCATGGATGATACAACTGTTTTGTTGAAATTATTTTTGTTAACATGATTCTGGCCAGGGCATGGATGACATTGGATTGTGCTGATTTTTGTGTGTTTTAGGACTTTTTGGGGTGGTGTTGGGGGCTTGCTATGGGGGTGGGGGCCATTTTATTGTCTGGTCCCGTGTGGGTGGGGGTCTAGGGGCCATTTGTAAGTTGTGTGCTTTGTGCCATAGGCCTGCACCCACTGTGCTCTGATGTCATCCATTATGCCCAGGGGGGCCCAGAATCGGTCTGTTCGCGGATTTTGTGGGTTTTTGCCACGTTCGCGCCGTGAAGCAACAATCTCGCACTCGCGAAATTGTAAAAAATGCAATTTTGCACCGGAAAACCACCAGCAGGCAGCATAAGCCTTCTGAAAATGGATGGATGGCATTGGATTGTGGTGATTTGATTTGTGTTGTGTGTTTTCACTTTTTGGAGTAGGGGTTGGGTGCTGGCTATGTTGGTGGTGGCCATTTTGAGGCATGGTCCTGGCCATGTGGATGGGGGGGTCAAGCGGCCATTTTGAAGGCAGGCAGTGAGCTTTGAGACATAGGTGTGCCTTGCTTTCACCCATTGTGCCCAGGCGGAGTCAGGGTACATGAAAGCACAACCCTCTGTGTGTGTGCTCTCTTGGATCAATGTTAAATTCCTGTTTCCCAAAAATTTAGCAAATCCTAATTTTGAAAATTCCATATTGTGTGGTGTGCACGTGTGTATTCATAAATGCCTACTTGCTAACTGTTTATTCAAGCGCTACATATGCAACATTTATATTTACTGATGTTCCTCTGTCTTCGTTTGCGTTTAGGTGCACAAAACTACGCATCATCATCGTTGAGCATCAGTGCCAGGAAGAAGTGCTGCTGCGGCCTGTTGTTCCGACATCTGAAGAAGATGGCTCCAAAAAGAGGTGCCCGTAGGTCCTCTTCCAAGAAAGATGTCTCTACTAAGGAGAAGAAGAAGCAAGTGGCACCACTTACCAAGGCGACTGGTTGCTCAACCAAGACATTTTTTGGGCAACAACAACCAAAAAAACAAAGGCCCACCATGAGTGCTGCACAGGTAGCCTGTTTAGTTGTTGAATCACCAACGACCAGTGATGTTGGATCATCGCAAGAAAGTAGCAGCACGCCATCAACACAGGTTTTAACTCATCTCACAAGTACTATTCAACAACCAAAGCCGCAACAACAACTGCATGGGCTACTAGTACAAGCAGAAGTACATGCGCAAGGAGCTGTCCGAGAAGGAGCTGTCCGAGAAGGAGCTGTCCGAGAAGGAGCTGTCCGAGAAGGAGCTGTCCGAGAAGGAGCTGTCCGAGAAGGAGAAGGCCGAGAAGGAGCTGTCCGAGAAGGAGCTGTCCGAGAAGGAGCTGTCCGAGAAGGAGAAGGCCGAGAAGGAGAAGGCCGAGAAGGAGAAGGCCGAGAAGGAGAAGGCCGAGAAGGAGCTGTCCGAGAAGGAGAAGGCCGAGAAGGAGAAGGCCGAGAAGGAGAAGGCCGAGAAAGAGAAGGCCGAGAAGGAGAAGGCTGAGAAGGAGCTGTCCGAGAAGGAGAAGGCCGAGAAGGAGCTGTCCGAGAAGGAGAAGGCCGAGAAGGAGAAGGCCGAGAAGGAGAGGTCCATGGAGACTTGCAAGTAGAGGTCAGTGAAGATGGCCATGGAGCGGTGCAAGTGCCCACAATGGTTGTTCTTCCAGAAGTAGGGGCACAGGAGGAAATTGACTTTGGAGCCGGGGTATCATGTCAGGAAGACGAAGCCACTCCTCCTGATGATTCATTTTCTCCCAGCTCCCCAGCAAGGAAAAGATCAAGGAGGGTGTGTAGAAGTTCCTCTTCAAGCCCCGCTCCATCAGATGATGATCTGGATCTGGATTGGCAACCATCTCCGACGTCTGAGAGGGAGGCACACCATGAGCTGCGAATGGTATCAAATCTTAAAAGGAAGGGCCCCGGAAAGCTCATACTTATGGATCCGAACGTCGGACTTGATGAAGTGGTGCATTCTGATGTTGTTGAAGAGGATGACAGCAATGACCTAGTCATCACACATGTCAGTCCAGCCACACCGGCCATGCAGCAGACAGACATTTACACCCTATCCCGACGTCATGCTGAGCGTGACCCTGGCGACGTGCCACTGGTAGCACCACCAACGCAGTCAAGTAGTACCACAAGTTCAACAAAACCTACAGCTCCCATATTTTCTCCCCGGAGGGGGACTCCATCCAGCTCGACTCCCTCAAGTAAGGTTGCTGCAATAATTGCACAACCCAGTAGATGTCTGCAAGGCTCATCCACCACTGCTTCATCTGGCATTGGCAGCAGTATCACCTCGTGCGGCAAAACCAGAAGTTTCCAGTCCCCAGTTTGGAACTTTTTTAGTGTCCATGAAAAATATGATAACATAGCCGTTTGTTGCATTTGTAAGACTAGCGTTAGCCGTGGTAAGACTGGTACCAACTATGGAACCGGAGGCCAGATAGGTCATCTTGAAAGAAAGCACGCTGTCGAATGGTTTCCGCACCTAGCAAACGTCAAGGGAAAGCGATCCCAAAGGGCAAGTGGCCAAAATATACCCATAGTAGGTGTTTCATCTGAAGGTGATGGGGAGGTAGAAGAAGCGTCAGACATGTGTCCGGTTGCACCCAGTACCCCTTGCAGCACCACACCCTCCGTAACACATAGCAGGCACACTGAGAGTCTGGGAGACACACCAATGCGGAAAATGTCAACACTGATCAGAAGTGGGTCGAAGAAGGCATCAGCATCATCCCGTAAATTTGTCCAGCGCACCATTTCAGCCATGTTCTCCTCAGATGCGCAATTTCAACGCAACCACCCAACTGTACGCCTCTATAACACTAAGCTGGCAAAAATGCTAGCGGTGGACCTTCTCCCTTTTTCGTTTGTCGAAGGTGTGGGTTTCCTTGAACTCGTGGCAACATTGGCCCCTAAATGGAAGGTTCCTAGCCGGTACTATTTTGCCAGGGTTGCTGTTCCAGCACTACACAAAGAGGTGCTTGAGTTGGTGGGGGCAGCTTTGCAGAAGAGGGCTGTTCACACTATACACCTGACAACAGACATGTGGACCAGTTGCGCAGCCACTGATTACATGTGCATCACTGCACACTGGGTCTCTTTTTCAGGGGTTATTAAACAGATAAATGCAGGTGGTGACTTGGTCGAGATTTTTAAGGGTGCTCGTAAACATGCAACATTAGCCATGTTTGGCATGGAGAAAAGTCATACTGCAGTCAACATTTTGGCTGACTTTAACAAAAAGGTCTTGCAATGGCTGCGCCCAAGAAATTGCAAGGTTGGTTATGTTTCTACAGATAATGGCAGGAATGTAGTTAAGGCCATGGAGGACGGTTTCTATTTCAGAGTGCCGTGTTTGGCGCACTGTATCAACCTTGTTGTGCAAAATTTTTTGAAAAAAGAACTTGCAGTCGACAAAACACTGACCATCTGCAGAAGAATATGCACACATTTCAACCATTCTTTTAAGGCCCGGAAGGAGCTGAGGCGCAAGCAAAATGAACGTAGAATGCCAGTGAAAGCACTTATCCAGGAGGTGGCAACACGTTGGAACTCAACCTTCTACATGCTTGAGCGTCTGCATGAGCTGTTTCCAGTAGTCAATGAGTATTTCTACAACCTGGGTGGTGATACGACAGGAATGATACTAGCGGTGGAGCAATGGCAGCTAGTTAAAAGCCTGACAGACATGCTTCGGCCTTTTGAGGTCTTCACGCGGACGTGAGCAGGGAGGACTGTTCTTTGAGCAAAGCTATCCCACTGTTGCTGAAGCTCGAGCACCAAGTCAAGGTGGTGTCTTCACAATTAAAGGACGTTGGAAAGAACGAAGCACATGAGTTGGCGCAGAGATTATTACAACGCCTAGTTAGCAATGAACGGCTTGTAAATATCAAGAAACAACAGCACTACATTTGTGCTACTATTCTGGATCCACGTTACAAAAAGCCATTGTTTGGCAAAGTAATAATTCCTTTTGAAACATCGGATGTTACAGAGTACAAAGGTTGGCTAGCTCAGTCAGCCATTCGTTTTGAAATAGAACGGAAGGAAACTGTAGGAGAAGACAGTACTACTAGTGAATCAGCAGGCGATCAGGTGTCCCAAAAAAGCACTTCACCATCTGTGCCTGTGGCAGAAGTGAGTGATTTTTCCTCTGAGCCGTTAACCACACCAGCAACCGTATCATCTCCACCAGGCGCATGCGATATGTCTGAAGCGAGTTGGCTAACTCAGCTAGGGTTTCCTGGTCCTAGAAAGGACACAGAAGTGCAAAGTACAGGAATCCGGGAGGACATTCTTTCAATGGTGCAGGCCTATCTGGATGACTCAACAGAGGTCAATATTACTGAGGACCCATTGGCGTATTGGCATGGGAAAAGAAAAATATGGCGAGAGCTCACCAACCTGGCTATCAATTACTTGTCTTGCCCACTCGCAAGCGTGTCTTCAGAACGTGTTTTTAGTTCTGCTGGTGGCATTGTGACTTCCAAAAGGTCCCGCCTCTTGCCCGCAAATGTGGAGCGGCTCACCTTGATAAAGATGAACCAGCACTTCATACCACCAGATTACAGAGTACGAGAATGCACGCAGGAAGAAGAGGACACCGCCCTACCCGAGGAAAGTTCTCCTCAGTTACCAGAAGTAACCCCGACTGATGAGTTAGCAGAGTATGAGGACGAGTTCTGCTTCCCTGACAGCGAGTTCTGAAAATGACTCAATCATTCATTAATTGTAAATAGTCCTCCTTATTCACTTTTATTCCTGTGTGTCTGCCTTTCTTTAGCAAGTGCTTCATCACATTCCCAACAAAACTGTAATCAACCAATAAAACAACAAGCCCATCAACAGAACTATCTTTATTTTGATGCCGCAGCATTCCTCAGGTTCACAACAGTTAGTTGACAAGAACTCAGTCCTGGTCGTCTATCCTGAGTCCTCCTCCTCCAGACTCACCCTATCCATTACCCATAATGCTGATGCCTGGATTCTGCACAATGAAGAAATGAAGGAGCCAGCCCTCAAACACAAATTACAGGTAAGATAAGCTTTTGGATGGGAGGTAGTATAATGGAGTATTCGGAGAGGCGAGAGAGTGACAGTGGTACTAGCAGCAAAGTCCTAGGGCTCTTGAATTAACAAAGTCTGTGACAGGCATTTACTTAGGAAAACATTTGGCCTATTGCACGTGAACGTGTAGGCGTTATATTGCTCGCTTGCCTGTCTCAGGGGTGCTGTCTCTGGGGCTTCTAGGTTTTAGGGTTGTGTCAGCACCGCTACCACATTTCTAATGTTGATTGCTTTTGTTTTGCAGAAAATCCACGCCGGGAAACTCCAGTTGTGGCCCTGCTGCAGAACGCGTTAGGACTCTGTGAATTCCAGGTGGAGCCAGCCCTCAAACACAAATTACAGGTAAGATAAGCTTTTGGATGGGAGGTAGTATAATGGAGTATTCGGAGAGGCGAGAGAGTGACAGTGGTACTAGCAGCAAAGTCCTAGGGCTCTTGAATTAACAAACTCTGTGACAGGCATTTACTTAGGAAAACATGTGGCCTATTGCACGTGAACGTGTAGGCGTTATATTGCTCGCTTGCCTGTCTCAGGGGTGCTGTCTCTGGGGCTTCTAGGTTTTAGGGTTGTGTCAGCACCGCTACCACATTTCTAATGTTGATTGTTTTTGTTTTGCAGAAAATCCACGCCGGGAAACTCCAGTTGTGGCCCTGCTGCAGAACGCGTTAGGACTCTGTGAATTCCAGGTGGAGCCAGCCCTCAAACACAAATTACAGGTAAGATAAGCTTTTGGATGGGAGGTAGTATAATGGAGTATTCGGAGAGGCGAGAGAGTGACAGTGGTACTAGCAGCAAAGTCCTAGGGCTCTTGAATTAACAAACTCTGTGACAGGCATTTACTTAGGAAAACATTTGGCCTATTGCACGTGAACCAACACGATGACAGTGTTCAGTTAAATGAAATTACTGCAAAACCACCACCCACCCAGCTCAAAAGTAGTAAAAAAACAGGTATGCTCAGATAAAGTTTGAAAAAGTATATTTATATCCCTAACAAAATAATCTCCCGCAAGACCCTCCCTAACCCCAACAAATAGTCCTCAAAAGTCCCCAAAAAACCCAACTCCCAATTCCCACCCCCCAAAAGTCTCAAAAAAAGGGGCAAGGGACACTCTAGGGATGCAAGCTGGTAAGTTTGGCCTCCAGGGCATCATGCTTTAGGGCCAGGGCATCATATTTTTCTTGGAGGATGGCTTGCTCTAGGCGGAGGCCCTCCACCACATTTTGAAATTTGTGCCATTTCTGGACCTCCGCCTCTAGGTCTGACACTCTGCGGAGTGCACGGCGCAAGCGACCTTTAACAGTGCTGCGAGGTGCAGCTTTTGCTGCTCGGCGGTGGCGTCTTCCGGCACGGCTCCGGTTCGCTGGAGCACTGTGCTTACCGGCAGAACGTGGGGTAACAGAGGAGGATGTAGACGATGTTAAGTTGGATGCACTGGAGTGCGTGTCATCCCCCTCGAGTTCCACCAGTCGCCGATATTCCGCAACAGTTGCTTCCAGCCTCCGTTGCCGGGCCAGTACAGCCAGCATACTCCTCGTTGGTTTGGAGGTTTTAGTATTGCCAACTATATGAAGAAAAAAAGACATAATCTGTAAGCAATGCTCTTTAGGAATATGATTAACACAAAATGATTCAGCAGGAAGTTGTGTCACAGTACAACTAGCAACTAGCCAGGGCAGTACAAAACTATTCAGGCCAGTATCATGGGCGTCCGCAGGGAGGGGCGCTTGAATCACCATTTCCCTTCCCACAACTCTCTTGTATCCTTGGTTTGGTGCTCTTTCATATGAAAGAGATGTGGCAGAAGTGAGTGATTTTTCCTCTGAGCCGTTAACCACACCAGCAACCGTATCATCTGCACCAGGCCCAGGCGATATGTCTGTTTCCCTCCCTCTCTCTCTCTCTCTCTCTCTCTCTCTCTCTCTCTGTCTCCCTCTTTCTGTCTCCCTTTGTCTCCCTCTACCTCGCTGTCTCTCTCTATCTGTCTCCCTCCCTCACCCTCCCTCTGGCTCCCTCCCTCTCTCTCTCTCTCTCCTTCTGTCTTCCTCTCTCTCTGTCTCTGCCTCTATCTGTCTTTCGGTCCCAGCCTGCTGTAATTACCATATTGTAATTTGTCACTGGGCCACCACTGGATACACATCATATCCTATCTAAGAGTCAGATAGTACCATGATCCAGCTTACCTGTACTCGCCACCGCCACTGTCTCCTTCCTCACAGTCTGTACTTCTTCTTGGTCCGACTCCTCTAGCGCCGCCTCCTCCCCAGATTGACCCTCGGACTCCGAGTCAATGATGACCACATCCGAGCTGGCCCCGCCACCAGATGTTCCACCTACAAAGTAGATTTAAGAATGTTAGATTACACCACTCCACTAGTATTTGGTCTATGAATGAAAAAATGTGAAAACAACTGAAAAAGTAATTGACTGTCTACTCTAGTCTAAAGTAAATGTCCCTCCTTCCAGGGAAAGCTGTTGTCTTGCTTAATTTTTTTGTCACAATTGTTGAATGCTTGCTTAATTTTAACACACATTATTTTTCTCTGAACAGACAGAAACTGGACTTCTAAGGACAAGAGGAACATCAACTTGAAACCAGGTGAAAGCTCGGCTCGACCACAAGAAATTTCTACCAATCCAGTACTCATCAACTCTGCACCAAGCACTTTTCCATTTCCAACTAACTTTATTTTAATATATGTGTTTACTTAAACTTTTAATAAAGCTTTTAAACTTGAATTGACTCTGTAGTTTTTCCTCCAGAGAGTCCAGACTAGAGTGACTGAGCGAAAAGTTTTGCAATTTTTGGAAGGAGGAATCTGTGCTGCTGACACTACCAGGTTTATTTATACAGTGTGCCAAACACGCCACTCTGAAATATTATTACTCTGGTCTTTGGTGTCCATAGTTCGGTTTGTGGAGAAGTGTCCCTGCAACAGTAGTATTATGGATTTTGCTCCTATCTAAACACTATTTCGAAACAATTAAATTAGGAATGCTTGGACAACAATAGGTCCTCTATATTTAAATGAAAACTTACTGGGGCCAGCAAAGGAGCACTCGCCGCCCTGGCCTGCATCCTCCTCCTTTGGAGCCACTGCTGCATCCTCCTTTTCCGCCCGCTTGCCCCTGGGCGGACCTGACGTACAACATGAAAGAAATAACAGAAAACATTGATGATTGCTGCTTGCCGATGTCCTTGTCAACCAAATCAAACATTTAGAAAGAACAAGAACCTACTATTTCAGCCAAAAAGAGGGCTACAATGGAAGGACTGCACCTGAGCCTCTACTCTAGGGGCAGATTTACAAGCCCCTTGCAGCTCTTCTGCTCCATTCTTGCGTCAATTTTGTGACGCAGCGCCACAAGAGAGGCGCCATGGTCTGGCGTATATTAACAACGTGACGCATATGGGAGATGCATCCCATTCTAAAACCCTGCGCCATTAGGGAGCATTCCATCGCAAGGGATGGCGTTCCTGCGCAGGAACGCATGCTAAAAGTGGCTATGGGGAATATATAAAATTTCAATCAGTCATTTAGGACAATGATGCGTCACTGAAACCCTGCGCCTGCATGAAGCAGACTTACGGCTTGACGCAGCATTGCTGGAGCTGCGCCATCGTTGCAACGCAACTCCATCAAAGAGCCGCCTTTACGGCACCGATGCGTAACGCTTCGGTGACGTTTTGGGACCATGGTGTGCCGCATTGTAAATACGGCGCACCATGGGTGGTGCTGCCGTGCCACACACTTTGCAGGGATGCGCAGGTAATTGCTAATCTGACACTTACGGGCATACTTACGAGTTCTGAGCTGGACACCTCCAGATGTGCACCAGAACAAATACGTAACGCAAAACTAACCTTGCGTCACGGCAGATGCGCCGCTATTACAATGCGGCAAACCCTGGCGCAAGGGTAGGCAGATGCGTAACGCATCTCGTGACGAAATAGGGGCGCATCTCTAGAGTCGCTTCGTGGGCGCAATGCAACTATAGCAGTGCTCAGGGCTGCCCAATACTCTACATACCGCATCAGTCCTTACGCCTGCTTCAAGCAAGCAGGCATAAAGAATTGACATAGCAGCGTCGCGGAAGTGCCTGCGCTAAATCTTGTAGATTTTACGCAGGCACTTTTGCGAGGCACACATCTGCCTGACCGGCACCACCCACCCCCCACTCCCCCCCTGCGTGGGAACGCACCCATTGAGGCGCAGGCCCAGGCATTCACGTGGCGCATCTCCTTAGATGCATCACGTTGTACATGACTCGCAGGGATGCGCCACGTTTACGTCGCTGTGCGTCAGGTAAGGCAGTGTAAACGTGGAACAAGGGGCTTGTAAATCTGCCCCTTTGTGTCTAGCATTACGCAGTTCTGTAAAATACACTCATACTCAGCCCAATTAAATGAACACAAAATAGATAACAAATAAGCAGTGGCACCGGCACAGAGAAGGAGAACAGTGCACCTGAAATGCACAGAAGATTTTGAAATATTAATGAAAAAATTGCTACTACTACTCACCAAGACCGGGGACCTCCACTCCCAGCACGTCTAGCAGGTCACGCTCTCGGTCAAGGATGTCGGTCCAGCGGTGGGTGACCTGATTGTAGGTGCGCTGGACCCCCGTGATCTTAAAAAGGGCCCGGCACACCTGCCCCCACCGCTTCCGTCGCTCCTGGCTGTTGGTGTAACCAGCAGCAATCCTGCCGCCTGCCGCGATGGTCCTGGGGAGACGGCGCTGCACGTAAAAAACAAGTGCGCCCACCTCCTCAGGGCTGAAAATCTCCCGGGGCACCACCATTTCCGCCCTCAATCGACCACACGGGAGCCGGGCACGGGCTGCGGTGCCCGTCTTGGGCAGCTTGACTGCTGTCTTCACCATGTTCTGGGCAGGTAAGGAGATAAAATGAAAAAGAATAAGAGTAGAGAAGAAGGAAAGTAAAAGTTTAAAAAAGTAGTTCAAAAGTAAACAAAAATAGCCTAAAACACAAAAATATAGATCTAGAAAAATACAGGGATAGAAAATAAGTTAAATAGATCAAAAAAATAGTAAAACAAGCAAAGGATGGCAGAGATATAGAGAGGATAGAAACACCATACCCAGACACATAGGAATGAATGAAAAACAAGATGGCGGCCCGATCACGTGCGCGTAAGTAAGTTCGCACGCGATTTCTCTCGCGAACTCGTGCGAACTTGTATTCGCAAGGCGCGAGTCGCGCGAGATTACACTTAGCGGGCGGAAACGGAAATACGTCACGCAAACAAAATGGCGGCGCCCATACTCAACCTTGAGGTAACTCGCACGAGTTTGCGGCCTCCACGGGCCAGTTCGCACTACGACGCGCCCCGCGAATAGGGCGAAATTACCGAAAAACGAGTTTTGCAAAAGCAAAACGAACGAGCAGGTGCAAAAGTTCGAGCTCATCATTTGTAACCATTTACCTGTAGTGCTTCCTGAAGGGGCCCTCCAGAATCCGGTTGCCTACTTGCAACTATTGTGTGACCCTGCTCTGACAGTCACAGAATAGTTACAAGTATGCCATTGCATCCTGTTAAAAAAAATTATTTACTTTGCATTTGCAACAAAAAGGAAAGGGAGCAGACAAGCAGGTGCCAGCCTTCATTAATGTCAGTTGGGGCAGGGCAGGTGTTGTTGTTTGCAAAACTTAAGGCACTTAGCAGGTGTTTGTTCACTCAGTGGTCAATCAGAGGGTGTTGTGATGACACTGAGGGTGGCATGGGTGTGCCAGCCAGAGGGTGGCATGGGTGAACCAGAGTGCCAGTGTTGACAGAGGATGGCAGTGCTTTGCTTTGCCCCAATAATGTACACTGGTGAACTAGAGGGTGATGTGATGACACAGAGGGTGACATGGGTGAGCCAGAGGGTGGCATGGGTGACCAAAGAGAGTGCCAGTGGTGACAGAGGGTGGCAGGGATGAAGAAAGCTTAGCAAACAGGCTGGGCACGTAGAAACAACAAGTTCGCTAAACTGGCGACCCGACAAGTAAGTTCGCAATTTGCGAAATAGTACAAAACCCTCGCGAACTTGCAGAAACCCGTGCGAACATACACACCCCCAAAAAATCCGCTAATCCGCGGAATTCGCGGATTTCGCGTATTTTCGCAATCCGCGAATACGCAAATCCGCAAATTCGCGGATTGCGAATCCGCAAAATCCGCCCATGCTTACTCAAAATATGACATCAAAGTAAAACTCTGTCAAGACAGTCAGTTCAAAAACATACAATTGTGTGTGCAATATATACAAATATACAAACATTTAAGGTAGAAACTCAAAATTTCTCCAAATTTATTGACACCAACAAGAGACTTAGTACACAAAATGACATTTCAAACCAATTGCGACATAGAATGACCTTTAGACAAAAAAATATTTACACATTAGAAAGAACCAGTCCTTAGACTAGAATCCAGTGGACAGGCGGAAATAGGATGGAGTAAAGTTGCCTGCCTGTCTCACAACACCTGTGATAGAATGTTTTTAGGATTAACAGCAAGGGCCCTAAACGGTGATATTAATTAATCCCTAGCTGCACCCTTCTTTCTTGCCACAGGCTGGGTGTCAACGCGTTTCGAACCGTAGATATTGTAGGTTCTCCTCAGGATAGGGACTGGGTGGGATCTTATCTGCACAATGAGCACAAGGGCTGCAGGAGTGTAGGTCGAGGGCCCTTGCTGTTAATCCTAAAAACATTCTATCACAGGTGTTGTGAGACAGGCAGGCAACTTTACTCCATCCTATTTCCGCCTGTCCACTGGATTCTAGTCTAAGGACTGTTTTTTTCTAATGTGTAAATATTTTTTTGTCTAAAGGTCATTCTATGTCGCAATTGGTTTGAAATGTCATTTTGTGCACTAAGTCTCTTGTTGGTGTCGAGAAATTTTGAGTTTCTACCTTAAATGTTTGTATATTTGTATATATTGCACACACAATTGTATGTTTTTGAACTGACTGTCTTGACAGAGTTTTACTTTGATGTCATCTTTTGAGCAATTAACGAAATTCGATTGCAAATGAAAATAAATGCTTTTGTAATATAAAACTTTCGGCCACGCAGTATATATTGGCTGCGTGGGTCCAGATTTTTCATTGAAATTATCCTGATCAGCCATTCTTTCTGTTTTATCAATTGTTGAGATCCGGGCTGGTTAGCTGTGGGATCCAAAATCTTCATTTGTATACAGCGCAGAGAATTTATGCCAGCGAAGAAGATCTTCCAACAAACTGGGACAAAATATTTGTTGATATACCCCGCAAAACTGAGGGTACAAGGCCCGGGCAGACAAACTTTCTTCGTGGATGCTAAAGCGGCTTTGCAGTACGCGAAACAGCTGGCCAAGGATCAGAAGAGCCAAGCGCACTCAGAAGTCCTGGAATCTACGGACAGGCTAAGTGACATTGAATGACTGATGTTATTAAAGTTCAGAATTTGTAATGGTTGTACTTTGTAATAGCGTGGTTGGGACTCGGGTCCACTCCTGGAGTGATGTGGGTTGCTTGATTGAGGCAGACGGAGTACATATGTGCACACACTTGCGGGTGTAGGGGGTCCTTGAGCTGGAGCATTCAGGCCAGCGCTCGATCACCCTGTCATAAGTACGGGGCTAGTAGGAAACCAACCTGCGTACCCCAGGGGATGATTCCCGTTACCTGGTTACTGAAAATGACTTTGTATATAGTTCTTGCAAATGGGGAGGTGACCAGGGGGGTAAATGCACAACCTGATTGGGGGGTTGGAGCGGGTGGGGAGTATGGGGTTTCAGGTTTGGGGAGTTCAGAATTTAAGAGATTGCTTGGAGGCGATGTATCGGAGGGAATGGTTGGTTTAGTGGCTCTAGACACTGTAAAGTCTGGGTCAATATGTAAGAGACAAATTCACTCATTGTACTATGATTGGTCGAGTATATTGTGGCCCATCGGGCCATTACATTGTGGCAATTTGTCTGTGTGGGGGGAAAAATGTGGAAATATGTATATCCTGCGGATATTGCTGAGTGGAGTGGTGCAGGCGCACATCTTGAGTGAGACTGGTTTGTTGATAGAACACTTTGTGTTGACACCCCCGCAGACGTGAAGCAAATACAATGTCTTACCTTGGAATGTGCGGGCATGAATGACAGACTTAAAGCTAGATTGGTACAGGCCTTTCTACTTAGAAAGGAGATAGACATATGCCTCTTGCAGGAGACCCACTTGACTACCAACGCCACACAGTTACTCAGACACAATAGATGGGGAGAAATAGTGCATGCTCCATATTCGAACTACTCTAGAGGTGTGGCGGTGTTGATCAGAAGAGGATTACAATGGAAAACACATGAGGAAGTCAGAGATAATGAAGGCAGATACATACTGTTGGTGGGGACGCTGTGTGGAATGAGAGTAGTGCTGGTGAATGTTTATGGTCCGAATGATGACACTCCTGATAGAGAACACCACCCTAGGGCGGCGGAGGTACTAGGAGATATCATAAGGGATGCAGAATTGGTGGATTCCTGGAGGGTGCTGCACCCCGGGGAGCGCGCGGGCACGTGCATCACAGTGCATAGAGCTGCATGGTCCAGGTTGGACTACTGGTTGCTCTCAAGGGACATCCACACTTCGGTGCTTGAAGTGACACACTTACCCAGATCGATTTCAGACCACGCCCCGGTCCGAATGACGTTGGCCACACCATCTCAATATATACAACCGTTCAGTTGGAGGTTTCCCTCCCGTGCACTACGGGACCAGGTTTTTCAGCAAGAGCTGGGAGAGAAACTGGAAGAGTACTTTGATATTAATGAGGGCACAGTAGACTCGCCGGGCATGCTATGGGAGGCTTGTAAGGTGGTGACGAGAGGCAACTGCATGTCGCTGAAAACGGGGGTGTTGCGAGCCATAAGGGACTTCCTAAATAAATTAGAAGCAGAATTAGCCAAGCTAGAATCGGCTTTAATGGAGGCACCCATGGACAGTACAAGAGCAGAATTTAGATCGAAACTCACTCAATATCAGGAAGAGGCGGACAGAGAAGTGAAGTTTCTGAATAAGGATAGTCAGGCCAGGCGATATGGCGAAGGGGACCGCGCTGGGCGTACTTTGGCGAACATGTTGCGTACACCTAGGGGTACGGACTATATTTTGGAAATCAGGGGTGCTGAAGGTGACTTGATTAGGGAACCCCCAGCCATACTTGACACTATGACGGAATATTATAGGACTTTATATACCTCCAAAGTGACGCCCGATGATCAGGTACTAAAAGATTATCTAGATACAATAGCATTAGCGTGGTTCAAAGACGGAGCTAGGCAATACATGGACTTACCATTCACACAAGATGACATAAGAGAGATCATTGCTGGTTTACCGTTAGACAACGCACCAGGCCCTGATGGTCTGACGGCGGCCTTCTATAAGGAATACGCTGACATCCTGGTCCCGAGGTTGCACAAGGTGTTTGAGGAAGCACTGGAATCAGGCATACTTCCGCAGTCGCTACGAGAAGCGATGATAATCACGTTGTTTAAACCGGATAAGGACCCCACGAATCCGGATTCTTACTGCCCGCTTTCATTAATAAACTTAGATGCAAAGATTTACGCGAAATTGCTCGCGGATCGTCTCAAATACATGATGCCCCAAATTGCACTATCTGACCAGTCAGGATTCGTAATAGGTAGATCCACTTCACACAACTTAAGAGGGATATTTGGACTTCTGCACTACCTGGACCCTAGGGTGCAGGCCACAGTCGCGTTATTAGACGCGACGAAAGCATTTGACTCTTTAGAGTGGAAATTCCTGCTGACCCTTTTCACCCGAATGGGATTCAGTACGCTGTTCGCAAGGCGGATTAGTATCCTTTACAATAGTCCGACTGCCAGATTACGGGTTAATGGGCAGGTCTCTGCTCCTATTGATATAACAAGAGGGACTAGGCAGGGGTGCCCCCTGTCGCCATTACTTTTCGCTATTGCGACGGAACCACTGGCGGCACGCATGAGGCAGCATCATACACAGCACAGCATCGGATTCACGTCGCGTGGTCTGCTCATTTCTATGTATGCAGACGACATTACTATATACATGATGAACCCGGCGGAGAATTTTGATCCACTGATGAGAGAAATGGTACGATACAGTGGCCTCACTGGGATAAATATAAATTGGTCAAAGACTGTGATGGTGCCCCTGACTGGCGGTACGAACAAATGCCACACTGAATTCCCGATAGATTGGGTTACTGATGAAGTCAAGTACTTAGGTATAAAGATAAGCCGCACTCTTCAGGATATATGGCTGTCCAAATTCGGAGTGGCCATGGAGTGGCTAGAAAGCAAAGTAAAGAAATGGAAAAAACTGCCACTGTCTTTGACAGGCCGTATAGCTATCACGAAGATGGTAGTGGTGCCGAAATTCCTCTATCTATTTCTAAATATCCCCTTACCACTCACAGTTGCGTTCTTTCGCCGACTTAGATCTGCCAATATTGAACTGGTTTGGGTGGGCAGGCAACCCAGGGTGGCCTGGAACCTCCTTACACTTCCCTTTCATCAAGGGGGGCTGGCAGCCCCGGACTTTGAACTGTATGCATTTAGTGCACAGGCCCAATTCATACATTACTAGCAACACCCGATCCCCTATCAACCCCACGTGGCGATAGAGGGAGACGTGGTGGCACCTTGCCCACTAAAGACGGCCGTATTCCAGAAATACAAACGTCTACACGAGGACATTGACACCGTAGAGGTGGTGCGTTGGGCCTGGTCGAACATTGTGAAACGAGCGGGAATAACAGAAATTTATGCTCCGAGCATGCCGTTGGAAGGAAATCCATTGCTGGGACCGCTGACAGATGCGGCGGTGGCCCAGAGGGCACACAACTGTGGCCTGAAGGTGGCAAGCGACTAATATCCAGATGACACTTTCCTAACCCTACAATCTATGAGCGCATCGGAGGTGCCCACGGCCTCAGAGCTACTGCTATATTACCAGCTGAGGGCGGCATGCAAACACAGATATCCTATGTCCCCTGCAGCTCCACCGACAGTAGCGGCTCTGGAGGATGTACTTTCAAACAACTCCTCTCGTAAACTGATAACACGCATACACAGAGTCACACAGAACACAACACCGGTTACACATGCTGACTCGAGGTCACAGTGGGAGGCGGAGGCTGGCATTAGTATTACAGAGAAACAATGGACATTCTGCTGCACTCAACTTGAACACCTATCTCCTAACTATAGATTGCGGTTGATACACTTTAACTATCTACACAGGGCATACCGCACACCAAAACAGCTTTTTAAAATGGGACTGCAGGCTGATGCGACTTGTTGGAGATGTGGGGACCGAGAGGCTACGTTTTACCACCTAGCATGGGTATGTGGACCAGTACAAAGGTATTGGGTGGCAGTCTTCCATACAATAGGGCTGATAGTGGAAATTGAACTAGACCCGGATCTGCTTGTGGCCCTTCTGGGATTTGTGATGGGCGTGCCTTGTGCGTCCCGGAAGTTGGTAGCACTCCTTTTACCGTTAGCCAAGAGGCAAATAGCGATTCATTGGAAACGAAAAGATCCGCCAAAAGTATCAGGCTGGGTGAGTTCGGCGATGTACTGTAGGGACCAACTGTCTGCTTACTGGGATTTAATGCCGCAGCGCTCAAGGCCAGTGGACATTTGGCAGCCTTTGGTAGACTGACTGGCAGGGGCGGAAGGAGATGTAAGCGACTGAGAACATGAGTGACAGCTACGCTGTGCCAGGTTGACGGTGGCAGGGAGATGTGTCGTGGGGTGGGGAAGTAGAGAGGGCGGTCCAGTGGAGTACGTCCTACGGAGGACGAGGTTTGGACAAATGGGTGCAGTGACTCAATGACAGCAGAGATGGGGTGGTACGTCTGAGGTATGTGTGGGGTTGGAGTATAGTGAGTGAACAGCAAAAACAACGGACATAGTGAGATCGAAACATGGACACTTGTTCTGGACACTGACCACCGTTCCGTGATGATCACCACCAAGTGTTTTGTTGGTTAACGAGTTACATATAAATGTTTGAACTCTGCACACGTGTACGAACCTGACACGCGATTAGCGGTGCGCCGCTATGTAGACAAGCTGCCTGCCTCCGGGTTGTTGGCTAAATAGCAGTGTACAACTTGATGAAAATAATAAAGAGTTTTGAAAATAAAAAATAAAAAAGAAAAGTTGCTGATACCAGTCTTTAACTGGTATTTTCATGGATAGGGTTGCACGGAATGTTGTTTGTGTACCGTCAAAACAGCTAATTTCATGTTTCACTCACATTGGCATAAAAGGGCCAAACTTTACAGCTGCTTATTGCTGATCTCGAAAGCTTACGGACTGAATCTAGACCCAGGAAGCAAGTGCAGACCAATCGGAGTTTGCGGTATTGCAGAGTGAGGGGGCGTGGTGAAGGGAATGTGGAGCACAGCAAGGAGCCTACTGCGATTGGCTGAGAGGGGCTGCTACGCTGTGTAGGTGATGAGGAGCCTGAAGGACTTCCAGAAAACCCACCTGCTCACCATCCCCTCACCTTTGCAGAAACCAGCAACTAGCAGTGTTGCCACATCACTATAACACCACACTACCACAGCTAGAGCCTGGCACTGCTGAAATCTTCTGCACTGAATGGACAGAAACTCCTGGACGCCTGAAGGAGGAGGTGAGCGACTGGGAGCCACGAGTGGGCCACACAAGGGGTAGCCTGCTAACTTGCACTGTGCCCGCACCAGCCTGCATACACAGAGTGGGGGTCACAGGAGAAATGAAGAGAGCGCCTCTTCCCAGCCTGCCTGAAACCTCTGTATTGCACTGCCCCCTGAGCCAGCAAATGTGCCTCACCTTGCTTAGCTCTGTGCCTCGAGGCCCACAGCCCATAGTCACAGAGTCTGTGTCACTCCTTCCACTTCTCTGACACGGTCTGCCATCTGCAGCTGCAACAGAAGCAGCAGAGGCAGGCTGGAAGAGGTCAGAGCGAAGAGGGTGCACCCCCTGTTGGGACAGAGGTAGCTGACGTTAGGCCGGTGTGTATTGTCCAACTGGAGGCCCACTCACCACGACTTGCAGATTAAACAAGCCACCACAGCAAACCTCGTACCTCCATCACACTGGGAACAGATCCGGCAACCGCCGTTTCCTGGATACCTGGTGGCCCACCAGAGCCGAAAGCTGATGATAAACTCTAAATAAGACCAAAACTATGGGTTTACTCAGACCACAGAAAAACCTGAATGAGTTCTGACAGAGAGCGCCACGCGCACACATACACGTGCCAACATCCAAACCAGGCACAACCAATTGGTGGGTGGAAGCACTACACAACGCAAGGAAGCTCCCCAGGTAAGGTCAAACCCACTAAACTGATCCACACCCACCTGGAACTGGTGCCTGCAAAACGTAAGCAAGACATGAGCCTAAGGCCGACTGCCAAAAGAAGTCGAAAAGCTCAAGAAGAACCTACCAAAAAGACTACTCTTAAAACAGACAAAACAATGAAGTTTGGCCAGGTAAGAGGAGGTCTCCTGCTCAAAACAAATGAAAAAAACCACAAAAGGAAGTCTCAACCTGCTCAGGGTAACGTGGAAACATACTGAACAAGCCAACCAGCTGCAGTCAGACCGCTCAACAAAATAAATTAATGCGGACACAGGCGACTCAAAAAGTGCCACTTCAGAAGGAAACAAAATAAAGGTCACAAAGCACTGCCCTATCCTTTGCCAGTGTTCAGGGTCAACAGAGGTAGCAAACAAATAAAATAATGTAAGCTCCTGGACAAGCTTGCTAAAAACAGTGCATGTCTTGGTGGAGGCCATCCAATACAAATCAGAGAAAATGGACATGCAGCGATCCTATTGACCCTCTTGCAGTCTGCTTGATGAACATTGATGAGAAGCTAGGATATTTAAATTAATTTCTTCAAAATATGCAGAATAACCCCAAGACAATAAGCCTAGCAGCAGGTGCAGCCCAATAGTTGGCAAATTAGGCACCCTCCCCTCAATGCTGAAACACTTATGCATTCATCTTAAACAGGCACCTAAAAGTACCAACACTCCACCTTCAGAGGAGCATTCCCTCTTGAATTACAATGTGTGGAAAAACACCTGTCAAGCAACTCAAACCAAAAGTACGGCCTCACCAACCCCTCAGTGGAACTCAAGCCGCCCATGAATGGCACCAAACAACAGCAACACCTTAAATGGACACCCAGCCTGTACAAAACTCCAGGATAAAACCTGATTCATCTCAAATGCACACCGAGTCTGCGCCAAATTCCAGGACACAATCTGACTCTCCTGAACCAAGAACAAATGCAAAGAAGAGCCCTAAAGATGAAAGGCTGTAATTGGAAGCCCGGTATAAACCAGGAAGACGTCCACCATTTCTTTAGGCTAACACCTGGTCAAACACTGGTCCAAATACCACAACAAGCTTCAAATACATTGGAAATGAAGAACAAACAGTCCTCAGAATCTGTATTGACCATGAACCAACATTCAGCACAGAAACCCTCTTTGAGGTTAGCCGAGGAGGAGCAAAGCATAAATAATTACCCCCCATCAAAATAGACATTAACAAACTTAAAAAAACTGACGAGGCTACAGAAGCAAGATGCAATAGGCTAAGAATTGGAACCAAGACACACCAGCACTTGCTGATCCTTTCATCACCAACAAATTTACAAACAGACACGGCTCCTCGGGCTGCCCCAATAAATGCCTACAGCCAGACCTCTCTGTACCCCGACACCAGGAGGAACAATCAAACAAGGAAAAACACACTCCCATCAACCTCACTACACCACTGGGAAGCCAGATGAGGTGGGTCAGATTAGGTCAGAAAGGGTGCGCAACTGACAGCTCCCTCTCTGCAAATACAGCCCAACAAATCCAATTTGAATCTAACATCAACTACCTACACAGGAAAGGAAGTAAGGCAAGAGGCGGGACCCAAGTACCACCAGAACCACAAGGCCAAGCTTACTGTCACTTCAACTTAACAATGCATCAGGTCTCCACTGCAACAAACTTACGTGGGGACATTAACACCCTTGCCTTCAGTCTTGAATGCACATCCAGAGAACTGCATGACATCCTGATTCGAGGAGACATAATCCGGTTTCCGACCAACATACCAACTCTGACAGACCTAGCTACCACAGATCTGGAATTAATAGAATTCATCTTACACACAGAGCCACAGAAAGGAGACAATACTAGGACCACATGGAGAACCCAACCATTGCACAAAAAATCCGTACAGAAAGCTCCACCTTCAAGAGCTGGGGAATAAACATTAGCCGCTTCTCGGAAACCAGCTACCCTGCCCCTCTGATACCAGAAGGCAAATGCCCAAAAAGTGAGTAAAAAACACCACATCTCTGTTCAGGGAAGCAGAGGGGCTCTAACTGACCAAGAAATAGAATGCCCAAGACCCACACAGAAGGTACCTGGAGTCTGTCAACCCACTCCATCTACACGAAGATCTGTGATGGATCTCAAGGACAATTAATATCCATGCAAGCAACAACTGACAAAACTGAACTAAACAACCTCCAACCAAAGTCACCAACCTACTAGGCATCTGCTCCTGGAACATCAACAGACTCGCCAGCAAGATACCAGACCCGGATCTCATCACTTACCTAAAATCATTTGACCTCATTGCATTGCAGGAAACCTGGCTAGCAGACCTATTAAGGGGGCAAAATATGGCCACCTTCAAGGCAGCCTCGTCATCTACTTTGCCATCACAAGCACAACCTCAGTTCATGCAGGGCATGGCCTCTACGGAAAACATTTCAAAAGAAATATCAGCACTGCCTGCAATGGCAAAAAACTGGTTCTCAGACTTCATACTACTCGGGCCTACATTCACTCAAAAAGGAAAATCCAGGCAGCCTGGCAACTAATAGACCACATTGAGTCATGCTTAAGTGCAGGGGGGACAGCAGACATCATCCTCACTGGCGACCTACATGTACACCTACTATTCTACTACGCTGCAGATGAAGTGTCTGCACAAACCTCGCTCTGGGACATACCAATGCAGGGAAAAATCAAACTTAATTAAAACTGGCTGGGGCATATTGGAGGGACTAGAACATCTCTACCTCAGAGCCACCAATGGCCGATTTGGTGACAACAACCCTCCACCAGACACCTACTACTTCTCATTCACAAGCTCGATACTAGACTATACCTTAATTTATTTTTCCCTTTTTAAACATGTTGTCTCATTCCATCTGGGTGACAAAGATGACAGTGATCACCAGCCTCAAGAGCTGTTATTTGAAACCACCACGCTCATGTTTGAACAGTCTAAGACTGCTCCAAAAACAACCTTCACAATCAATTACAAAAGGATTAAAATTCAATAAGAATCAATGGAGAGCCTCTTGAAATCAACCACACTACTCCTTATGACACGGTCTGGAATAAGGGAAACAGAGAAAAGGGAGTGCTTTACCAACAGAATGGCAGAGTCCTTCACAGCCCCAACAAGGCAAAGGTACAACAGGACCCCAACAGGATGGAGTGCATTTCGAAAGCACAAAGGCCCACATTAGGAACAAAAAACACAATCTATTGCAAGATAAGTACCCTTCATCACAACCCATCTGACAAAATCTGCTTAACACTACTAAGACAGCAAAAAAGCACAAATCAAGAGACTAAAATGAGCCGCCAACAAACAAATAGACAAGGAGGTTTGGGCAAAACTGTATGCTGACACCAAGCTGAAAGATTTGGCAAGATTCTGGGGAAAAGTTAACAGACTCATTCACTCCTCACATGAGGGCGTTTCATCTAACATCTCTAAAGAAGACTGGGCAAAACACCTTATGGGCCACCTCTATCAAGACCACATTTCACAGTGTATTAGAGCAAAATCTACAACATATTTAAGAGGCAACCCTCAAAAGACTCTACCTGTAATTCACACTGAGGAAGAGAATGCTAAAGCACCCCCTTCAACAGAAAAAGACATGACACCCAAAGCATCACTTGCACATAGCATCACTGCAACCAGAAGGCAAATAAGAAAAGGACAGAGAGAGAGGACCCCGGAACCAAATTAAACCCCCTGCACTGTTCAAATTGGATGCAGAATTCTGGGCCAAAGCCCCCGTACCTCTCTTCACCGAGATAAGACAAATTGGTACACTTTTGTCCTCCTGGAGGAGCTCAATATTAGCCCTGATATTCAATCTGGAGACAAGTCCCCGATAGAGAACCATCGCCTAGTCACTCTCCGAGACAACTAGGCAAATTATTTTGCAAGAACCATACTAGAAGAACTCCAGTCCTGGGCCAAAGAGAAATCAATCAACCCTCTCAATCAGACAGGCTTTGCCAAGTCAGTCGTAACAACAACAAACATCCTGGCCATGTCACTGTTGATCGATAAGTCAGGCTCAATAAAAATGTTGCTACACCTATGCTTCATTGACTACAAAGCCGCTTTTGATCACGTGAATTGCAACAGACTCTGGAGCAAACTGACACAATGGGAAATCCCACAGACTCTGCTTAACCTGCTAATAAACCTCCACACAGACACATGGGTCCAGATAAAGCTCGGCGATGGCTCCTCTGTGTCAAGCAGCATACCAACAAATAAGGGGCATAAACAGGGGTGCGTCTTGTCTCAAACCTTAATCAACCTTTGCCCATCAGATCTGGTACCAGCACTGACCGTCTGCCACTCACATGCCCCAAGATTAGGAGGACTAGCACTGCCATGTTTCCTTTAGGCGGACAACATAGTGCTGATCAGCTGCAGGTAGGTAGGCCTGTTGCACATCCTTACCACCACACTGGAATCTTCTAAAATCATTGGCCTAGATATCAAACTGGAGAATACTAGGACAATGATGATCAAGAAAATCCTAAAAAAGACACCGGTCTGGTACTGGGACGAGACATGCATCGAACCAGCGACGGAATACAAGTATCTAGGCGTTATCATAGATAAGGGAGGCAACTTTGCTGCCCAAAAGGACTCGTTCAAAAGGAAGGACCTCGCCCTGGCTGTCAAACTAAGGAAACTCAGCTCCAAACTGAATGGCCCATCGGCACTTTCCTTAGTTCAAGTCACACAAGCCAAGCTCCTACCAACGATAGCCTATGGAAGTGAACTACAGAGGGGTAGGGAATCCAAGATCCTGGACAGCACAATCATAAGAGCATACAGAATTATCTTCGGCCTGCCAACCACACCTCAACACAACAGCACTGGAGTTTGGTCTACAACGACAGATCCTAGCAAAACAAGGATCTTATATGATCACCTGGCACAAATTCCGGAAAGCCCCACCAGAAACCCTCAACTAGAACTACAACAGAGCCACCTGTCAACTGCCACAAGCTACCTCAAAAAATGTCTTTTCAGCACAGCACTATCACACCTTTGTAAAATACATATTACAAACACTGCATTCAAAAAATTGGTAAGGAAAACAGTAAAACTGTTATCACTGATTGAAGACAAATCTGCACTATTGAAAAAGGGTCATAGATGGATGGCCTTGAGCACCTATACTGCTCTGCCCCCCTCAAAAATCCTTCAATTTAGGATACACAAAAGCAGTCAAAATCGAATTCTTGAATCATCGTCTGGGACTGCTACCTTGCACACAGTACCTCCAGCATTGGCTCAGGGATAATGGAAGTCCCTCTTTTCGCCAATGCGGCACAGCACCGGAGGCCCCTTTGCATCTTTTATGCACCTGCAAAGAACTCCTGAAGGAACGGAAACAGCTACTGAAATCTTATTTCAACCAAAGAGCAATCCGATCACTCAGGCAAGCCGTGCAGGCCTGCTTATCATCAGAGGACCCACAGTTGAACTGTCGATTGGTAAAGTTTTTGACATTAGTGGGCAATAAGATGCCAGCTCACTGAGAGAGGGACGCACCGCTAAAATACCACACAGAAAACCCAAAGCACATATGCGGAAATCTCTGGATCCACACTACACCCTTCGTCCCTCTAAGGCCTACCAGCATAACAACGTCAACTAAATTCTAGCCCAGAAACACGTTCCTATCGACGGCCACTCCTCCAAAGACGTACAATACGAACTCAAAAACTCAATCCACAACTACTATGGTTTATGATTGTCTAAACAATATTTTTTTTTCTTCTTCTTTAATAAGATTTTCATGCAGTAAATTTTTTTTGTTTTGTTTAAGAAATCTTTATTGAGATTTTCAAATACATAGCAAAAGCCAGATTAGGGCGTACAGTTATCCCTACAAAATAAATAAAACAAACTGACATATAATAGGGATAAGGTGATAAGTCCCCCCCCAGGTCACTCCCCACGCCGCACGGTTCTTCCTGAGGGATCGAGCCTTCCCCACTGTGCCGCCGCTGCCAAGGGTTCGCCGCTGGTGTGCCCTGGTAACTGTTTCTGTCCCCTCTGCTGTGCCAACCTTTTTCCTTCCCCAACTGTGTTATTGTTTTAGTCTTTGTAGCTTGTTTACTGTCTCTACTGTATTTTGAGTCGCTCCTTTTTTGCGTCCCTGCCCTCTGTGCCACCCCCGCTCCCCGCCGCTGCTCCCCCATGGCCCCGCCCCCTTTTCTCTTCTGTACCCCTTGCCCTCGCCCATTGGCCGCCCCGCTCCCGCCTCCGGGGTGCTCCTCCCTCCCACTTGGCCTCTTAAGGAGACCGCGCGGCGAAGGTGAGTGTGACCTGACCCCAGGTCACTCCCCACGCCGCACGGCTCTTCGTGAGTGATCGAGCCTACCCCACTGTGCCGCCGCTGCTGAGGGCTCGCTGCTTGTGTGCCCCAGTCACTGTTTCTGTCCCCTCTGCTGTGCCAACCTTTTTCCTTCCCCAACTGTGTTATTGTTTTAGTATTTGTAGCTTGTTTACTGTCTCTACTGTATTTTGAGGCACTCCTTTTTTGCGTCCCTGCCCTCTGTGCCACCCCCGCTCCCTGCTGCTGCTCCCCTGTAGCCCCGCCCCCTTTTCTCTTCTGTACCCCTTGCCCTCGCCCATTGACCGCCCTGCTCCCGCCTCCCAGCTGCTCCTCCCTCCCACTTGGCCTCCTAAGGAGACCGCGCGGAGAAGGTGAGTGTGACCAGACCCCAGGTCACTCCCCACACCGCACGGCTCTTCCTGAGTGCTCGAGCATTCCCCACTGTGCCGCCGCTGCTGAGGGTTCGCCGCTGGTGTGCCCCGGTAACTGTTTCTGTCCCCTCTGCTGTGCCAACTTTTTCCTTCCCCAACTGTGTTATTGTTTTAGTATTTGTAGCCTGTTTACTGTCGCTACTGTATTTTGAGAAGCTGCTTTTTTGCGTCCCTGCCCTCTGTGCCACCCCCTCTTCCCGCTTCCTGTCGCTGCTCCCCGTGGACCGCCCCCTTTTCTCTTCTGTACACCTTGCCCTCACCCATTGGCCGCCCCGTTCCCACCTCCCAGCTGCTCCTTCCTCCCACTTCGCCTCTTATGGAGACCACGCAGTGGCCACGCTGCTGGCGTGCCAAAGGCAAGCCCGTCTGCGCCCGTCCGCACCTGGACCGCACCCAGCACCAGAACACCAGGACCCCACGCCCCCGCAACACCAGACAGGACTACAACTCCAGCACCCTCCACGCACTCAACACCGGACGAGACCACTTCTGCTACCGAGCCACCCCGAAGCGCACCCAAGGGCCCTTCGCCTGCCGGAACTGCAGATTCACCAGCATCAAGCCCACCAAAACACCTACCAGAGAACCCAACCACCTCCTCTGCATCCTCCTCAACACCTGCTCCACCCGCAAACACGCCATCGAACTCTGGGCACTACTAGACTCCACCGCCCTCGATGTCGCCTTCCTGAAGGAGACCTGGCTGAACGCCACCTCAGCACCAGACATCGCCATAGCCATCCCAGAAGGCTACAAGATCTCCCGCAGAGACCGCACCAATGGAGTGGGAGGGGGAATCGCCATCATCCACAAAGACACCCTCAGAGTCTCGACCAACACCGACGACACCCTCACCACCACCGAGCACATGCACTTCCAGATCCATACGGAACCCAACACCACCCTCAGAGGAACACTGGTCTACAGACCTCCGGACCACGACCACAGTTCAGCGACACCTTCACCGACCTCGCCAGCACCCACCCCCTTGCCTCCATGGACTACATCCTCCTCGGGGAGCTGAACTTCCACCTCGAGAACAACAACGACGCCAACTCCACCGCCCTGATCGATAACCTCGCCAACCTCGGACTCAAACAGCTTGTGACAACACCCACCCACGCAGCTGGACACACGCTGGAACCCATCTTCTGCACAAGCCCCCACTTCTCCTTCAACCACACCACTGAACCCCACTGGACCGACCACAGATGCGTCCACTTCACCTTCAGGAAACCCACCACACACCACCGCACCCAACAGCTGCCACACCGCTGCTGGGGCAAGGTCACCAAGGACCAACTGACTACCACCCTCGCCCTGAAACCACCCGCCGACCCTACCGACCCAGACACCGCCGCGACCAACCTCAAACAATGGATCAACGACTGCGCCAACACCCTCGCCCCTCTCAAGACCTCCACGACCAACCACACCAACAAGAAAGCCGCCTGGTACACCAAAGACCTCCGGACCTCCAAGCACACCTGTCTGAAGCTGGAGAAGAAATGGCTCAACGACAGAACACCTGACAGCCACACAGCCCACAAGAGTGCCACCCGCAGACACCACCAAATCATCAGGGTCGCCAAGAGGAGCACCTTCAAGGACCACCTAGACATCAACACACACAACACCAAAGAGCTCTTCAGCATCATGAAAGAACTCTCCATTCCCAGCTCCAACACCAACGACATCCCACCATCACAAGACCTATGCGACTCCTTGGCCGCCTTCTTTCAAGGCAAGATCTCCGACATCCACGACAGCTTCAACTCCGACACCCCCGCACCCACCACCGAATCCACCACCCCTGCGACCACCACCCGCACCAGCCGCCTGACCGCCTGGTCCAACGTCAGCGACGAAGACACCATCAAAACCATAAACTCCATCCACTCCAGATCCCCATCTGACCCATGCCCTCACCACATCTTCAACAAAGCCAGCACAACCACCGCGCCCCACCTCTGGAAAACAATCAACAATTCCTTTGAGACAGCAATGTTCCTGGAAGGCTGGAAGCATGCCGAGATCAACGCCCTGCTGAAGAAACCCGATGCGGACCCCAAGGACCTCAAGAACTTCCGGCCCATCTCCCTGCTCCCATTCCCGGCAAAAGTGACAGAGAAGATTGTCAACAAACAGCTAACCCGCTACCTTGAAGACAACAACATCCTGGACCCTTCCCAATCCGGTTTTTGCAGCAACCACAGCACCGAGACCACCCTCATCGCCGCCACTGAAGACATCAGGATCCTGGTGGACAAAGGAGAAACAGCCGCCCTCATCCTCCTGGACCTATCAGTAGCCTTTGACACAGTCTGTCACCGCACCCTATCAGCACGCCTCCATGAGGCCGGAATTCAAGAGAAGGCCCTGGCTTGGACCACATCCTTCCTCTCCGGCAGAACCCAGAGCGCCCGCCTCCCACCCTTCCGCTCGAAATCCACCGAGATCATCTGCGGCGTCCCACAGGAGTCCTCCCTCAGCCCGACGGTTTTCAATATCTACATGGCACCGCTCGCCCACGTCGCATGACAACATAACCTCAACATCATCTCCTATGCCGATGACACCCTGCTCATCATATCCCTCACTGAAGACCCCCACACCGCCAAAGCCAACCTCCACAGAGGAATGAAGGTCGTAGCCGACTGGATGAAGGACAGCAGACTGAAGCTGAACTCAGACAAGATGGAGGTCCTCATTCTCGATCCGCCCCTTCAGCCTGGGACGACTCTTGGTGGCCCACATCGCTAGGTACAGCCCTGGAACCCACAGACCACGCACCCAACCTGGGGGTCATCCTCGATTCCACCCTCTCCATGACCAGGCAAGTCAATGCCGTCTCCGCGTTCTGCTTCAACACCCTCCGCATGCTCCGCAGGATCTTCAAATGGATCCCTCCCGACATGAGAAAAACCGTCACCCAGGCCCTCATCACCAGCAGACTCGACTACGGCAATGCCCTCTACTCAGGAACAACAACCAAGCTCCTGAGACGACTACAACGAATCCAGAACGCCTCGGCTTAACTGATCCTCGACGTTCCCTGACGCAGCCACATCACACCCCACCTGAGAGGCCTGCACTGGCTCCCAGTCAACAAGAGGATCACCTTCAAACTCCTCATCCACGCACACAAAGCCCTACACAACGCCAGACCCACATATCTCAACGACCAACTCAGCTTCCACACCCCCACTCGAAGCCTCCGCTGAGCCAACCTCGCCCTCGCCACAGTTCCTCGTATCCGGAAAACCACCACCGGTGGCAGATCCTTCTCCTACCTAGCCGCCAAGACCTGGAACGCTCTTCCCACCAGCTTATGACAGACTCAGGACCTGCTGGCCTTCAGAAGACTCCTCAAAACCTGGCCCTTCGATCAGTAGCGGCCCCTCCCTCCCAGCGCCTTGAGGAGTGATTGATTGATTGATTGATAAGTAGAAGAAAAAGATAGGAAAAAATAGCAAGAAAGAGAGATAAAAAAGAGGAAGAGAAGGAAAGAAGAAGAAAGAGAGAAAGAAAAGAAAGAAACAAAATGTTGTAAAGATTAATAGAGTGAGAAAGAAATAGAAAGAATTATTGTAGAGGAGGATTAGAGGAAAGGTAAGTAGTAAAGGGAAGCCAAATAAGATCAGTCTTGATTTTTTAAAAGACAGAAGTAGAGGAGACAGTGGCAATCCTATGTTCATCACAAATAAAATTCCACCAAGTGAGCAATAATAATTTAGAGTTATCTTTCCAAGATGATAAAATTACTTTAAAAGCTGAAGCAATAAAAAGGTCAAACAATCGTGCTTTAGAGGGTTCAACGTCTATATCGGGAGATAAAGATCCTAAAAATAATATGTAATAATGATAAAGAAGTTTTTAAATTTAAATATTAACATGCAAACATTCCAAACTGACTTCCAAAAAGATAAAACAGAGGAGCAGTAATACAGTTGATGCATTAACGTTCCCAATTCATTAGAACAGGACCAACAAAGTGGGGAGGAGGTAGTTGAGAACTTACAAATACTAACAGGAGTAATAACAGCTCTATGATAAATAAAAAACAAAGACTGAGTTATACGTGCAGCAGCGGAGACTTTAAATAACTTAGACCACAGTTTCTCCCAAGTTAGAACAGGTAGGGAAAGAGATAAATCATTTTCCCAAGCAGTCTCAATATTTGACTTGGAACGAGTAGTAATAGTAGATGATAATAGTTTATATACAAGGGCGGCTTTGGGTCTATGTGTTGAAAATAAAGGGTATAGAGGTGTGTCGGGAGTTAAAGAAGGTGAAACAGGAGGCAAGGAAAAGGTATTCAAGTGTGAATGTATGGCATCAGTAATAATACTGTATTCACGCAAAAAAGAATCAGGTAACTGATATTGCAATTGCATTTTGTGGATGGGAATAATAGAAAAATTGTGTAAAAATTGGTGACCAAAAAAAAAATCTTTTTCCTTCCAATATTTGCAGTAAAAAGATTTGCCTTTATATTTTAGAAATGTATTATACCATACACTAGAGGATAAAAACATTGAAGGTGAGTAAAGTCCTTAGAAAATGTAGTATGCAGTAAGGTTGGGGAGTACTTCAAAACTGGATTTTTAGACAAAAAGGAGCAATTAGACATACAAAGGACGTGTTGGAAGGAAAAATCTTTCAATAAGGAACGTTCAAAAAGAATCCATCGAGGGATAGGAGTATCCAAAAAATCATAAGCTAATGAAAAGGTTTGTTTAATCAAAAAAGCTGAATGATAAGTTTTAAAGTTAGGAAAGCGAACACCACCTTCATTTTTTGGTCGAAGAAGTTTGTTGAGGCCAATACGTGGGTGTTTGTTATTCCATAAAAATTTTACACAAATGGAATTTATACGAGAGAAATAGACATTAGGGATATTATTAGGACGCATAGATACAATGTACAATACATGAGGAGTAATCATCGTTTTGATAGAGTCCAGTCTGCCCCACCATGACAAGTATAAGGGTGATCATAAGTGTAAGAGGGATTGGATTTTCTTCAATAATACACTAAATGTGGATTTAAGTGTGTCAGCTAAGGATGATGAAAACCAAATACCAAGGTATTTTATTTTGGAGGGACACCAAGCAAAATTAGTATCATTAAACATAAATTGATAACAGATAGAATTTAAAGGTAGAACTTCTGTTTTTGATAAGTTAAGTTTATAACCGGAGATAGAGGAATTACGTTGAACTTCATTCATAAAATGTGGAAGGGATTCAACAGGATTAGACATATAAAGCAGGATGTCATCCGCATAAGCAGATATTTTAGTTTCAATGGAGGTAAGTTTAAAACCAGTAATTTGAGAATTAGATTGAATACGTTCCAAAAAAGGTTCAAGACAAAGGATAAATAATAAAGGAGAGAGAGGGCATCCTTGTCTTGTACCTCTAGATAAAGCAAAATATTTAGAAAAATGGCGATTAACAAAAATACTAGCACGGGGAAAGGAGTATAAAAGCTTAATGTAAGAAATAAAAGAGGGCCCCAAACCAAACCATTGGAGAGTTTGAAACATAAACTGCCAATTGATACGGTCAAAGGCCTTTTCAGCATCTAAAGAGAGGGCTGCAAGGGGATCTTTGAACTTTTTGCCATGAGAAATAATATTAGAAAACATTCGAGCATTATCTGAAGCTAGTCTTCCTTTCACAAATCCTACTTGGTCAGTTTCAATCAATAAAGTGATAATGCTATCTAGGCGGGAGGCAAGAATCTTGGCAAACATTTTGCATTCATAGTTAATCAATGATATAGGGCAGTAATTTTTACAATGGGAATGGTCCTTGTCAGGTTTAGGAATAATGACGATTAAGGCATCCATAAAAGACCCAGAGGCTTTAGCATATTCAACAAAAGAATTAAAAAGTTGTAATAATTTGGGGGCAAAAATTGAGTGAAAAGTAGAGAATAATTCAACAGGCAACCCATCGGGGCCAGGTGCCTTCAATTTCTTCAAAGAGTGGATAGCATTAAACACTTCCTGAAGAGTAATGTTTTTCTCTAATTCAGCAAACTCATCAGGAAGAGAGGGCGGTGAAGGGAGGCCAGAAAAAAGGTGTTCAAATTTTGAGACGAGGGGAAAGTATCATCAGAATAAAGAGATCGATAATAGTTGTGAAAAACATCAGCAATATCTTCATCCGATGAAACTAGTTTATTAGTGGATTCATTGAGAATAGGGCCAATAGATTTGCATTCAGATTTAATTTTTAGATAATGTGCTTGCATTTTTCCCGCTTTGTTTTGTCCTCCATGGTATTTAGATTTGATTTTGAGCAAAATATTGCATGCTTCAATAGTCGCTAATTTATTGAGTTCAGTCTTTGATGCAATTAAATTGTGAAGGGACTCCGGAGATTTAGAGGTAAAATATGTATGTTCTAAGCTCTTAATCGTTTGCAATTGATTCTCATATTTTTTCCTAGCAGCTTGTTTCTTTTTAGAAACATAGGTGATGGTGAAAGCACGTAGGGCAGCTTTAAAAGCATCCCAGGTATTAGGGATAGAAGTATCAAGTGAATTATTAAAGGTGCAGAATTCATTAATAAAAGTGGTAACCTCTTTGATAAAAACAGTGTCAGATAATAGGAAAGTGTTAAGTTTCCAACTATTAAATTTGGAGGAAGTGAGAGACAAATCTAGAGCAGCATAAACAGGGGCGTGATAAGAAATACAAATCGAGCCAATATCTGATTTTGGAATGGAGGGAAGTAGAGATTTGCTAACCAATATGTAATCAATCCTAGAACGAGTATGATGCATATTTGAAAAAAGGTATATTCAAGCACATCTGGGTTACAGGTTTTCCAAACGTCAAACAACGGACGATAGGCAATGGCCGACTGGAAAGATTTGTGAGATTTGTCAGGTTGGAATTTACATTTGGATAGTCTATCTGAGTAAGGATCTAACCATTGGTTAAAATCACCAGCAACTATGATATTAGGGCAATCAATTGAAGAGAGAAGAATTTTAACCTCATTCCAAAATTTGGGGTCAGGTTTAACAGGACCATATATGTTAAGCAAAACAAACGTCTTGTCCTGAATCACAATCTTTGCCATTACCCATGGACCGTCATCATCATTTTGAGAAGATATAATTTGAACAGGTAAAGCTTTATGGAACAGTAAGATGTAGGGGAAAAAACTATTTGGCGCACACATTGTCGTTTCAATTTCAGCGATTCCACATCTGTACAATTGGTTTCTTGAAGAAAAGCTATTTGAGAATTAAGTTTAGATAAGTGTGACAATACCTTTTGGCGTTTCCCCGGATTTCCAAGTCCACGGACGTTCCACGTAACAAACTTACACATGATGGGTGGTTGGGAGGATGGAGAACAAATGGAGTAGATACACTTCAAGGATGAGACTACAAGAAAGAACACACCATAAACAAAAATTACACAAAGACAAACCGCCAAGCAAACCCACAATACCAGGGAACAAGACATCACAAATAGGAAGAAAGTAAGGAAAGAAAGAATTGGTAAAAGCGAAAATAATAAGTAAGAAAGAAGAAATGAGAAAGGAGAAGAAAGAGAAGGAAGAAAGAAAAAGAAAAAAGGGGATAGAGAAGAAGAATAATTAAACAGATCAAGGAAGGCATCCAGATCTACAAAAAAGATGAAAGCAAGAAGTGGCAGGCATGGTAACGCCAGAGGGCACAGCCCTCAGAGAGAAAGTACAATGAAGATAAGAAGGAGGTACCTAAGAAGAGTGAATAAGGAAAAGAAAAAAGAGAAAAGGAACACTCTACACAATCATTAAATCAGTAGAGAGGCATTATGGCATGACATTGCATAAATACGAAGATAGTCAGTTATGAGTGTCCATTCAATGCTGCGACAAGTCTTGAAGATAGAGTCTAAGTTTTCCTGGGTCATCAAAAGACTGTGATAAACCATTGTGGGTAATCTTGCAGAGGCATGGGTGAAGGATTCCATATTGGATGATGAGAAGTCTCATCTGTGGACGTAAGGCAAGAAATTCTTTACGGCGTACATTTGTTGCAGTGGAGAGATCTTGAGAGAAGAAGAGATTATGGCCGGACCAGATAAGACGACGTTTAAGTTTTACAGCTTTAAGAACCCTCATCAACTCAGTGAATTTCAGGAAGAGCATGATGATACTGCGTGGTTTGGAAGCATTATTCGTAGGGCGTCCTAACCTGTGCGCTCTTTGGATATTGAGAGGAGTTGCAGAAGACTGGATATCAAGGAGTTCTGGAAGGAGCTTCTGTAGAAAGGCTACCATATCAGGACCTTCAACGTTTTCTGGCAAACCATACAAGCGCAGGTTGTTACGTCAATTACGATTTTCAAGGTCCTCAGCATGGAGTTTTAATTCATGAATTTCCTGTTCCAGTAGTGGCATTTTAGCAGAGACATCTTGGAGGTCACTAACACGTTGTTTCAAGTCCACAACCTTACTCTCCATAGTAATCCATCTTTCCTCAATTAAGTTAAGATTTTCGTTGCTCGCAGTCATGAAAGGTTGAAGCCCATGGACTTCATACAGGATAGGGTCCAATACAGGATTTTGAGATGAGTGTACAGGAGAGGGTGGATCATTCTTTTGCCGTTTTGACTTCGTACCAGTGGTTGATGATCTGGCAGAGTGTGGATCATTGGCCATTTTGATGTATTGAAGAAAGCACCAACTAATATAAGGTGAGTTGTAGAGCGTATAGCAATCATAGTGTGCAAACCACCATATAATAGTACATAATAGGGAGTGGAAGAAAAAGTAAGATACGAGTCTCCAGTCTGAACAGAAGAGATGATTGTAATGAGAAGATGCACACAAAGAGTAAAAATGCAGAAAGTATGAAGCTATAGTGATGCCTCATAACAATGGAGTAATCTTGTTATCACCACAAATCATGATGACAAAAAGCCGTCGGTGAAAAGGAAGCTGCAATAAGGACAAGAGAGCAAAAATAAAATGGTCATATGAGGGATAGGTGTAGACCAAGTTGTAAAAGCAGGAATTCCATAGAAACAATTGTTGAATTGTCAATGTAGCGCAGGAGAATGAACCTGAAGAACATCGACACAGGGAGTATGTAGGGAGCACCTCAGCAACATGAAGAAAGATAGAGAAAAATGCAGGTGACAATTGTGGCAATAAATTGAAGCAGACTCGTTGAAGGTGACTAGGCTCTCATACCCTAAAGCGGTAGCAACACTCAACTAATAATGGATATGAAGCAACAGACTTTGGCTGAGAGGAAAATGTAGTTAAAATCTTCTTCATGGAGACAATTGGGACTCTGCAATAGGAGCAGTACGAGGAACATTCCAACAAACAGCAGCAGTAAAGTAGTGTTGCATAAGGTAAGGAGCGCAGAGCTTCCAGAAGCCAATAGTTGAAGTGACTCCAAAGTTATTACATGTTGAAGAGAATCACAAAAAGATTTGGCAGAGTTCTCACTTTATCACATGGAGGATAAATACTTTAGCAATGGAGAAAGTCACAGTAAAAAATTGCCAATATTAAATGCTGAATTAGGCAGCTAAACTCTCCGTGAGGTGGTGTGATAGGAATTTTAAAATGGCGGTCGCATTGCATAAACAAGGCAGCCTCAATCACACTCTGACAAGAAATGTGTGATAAAATGAATCCTCCTCATACAGGCTGCAAGATGGTAAAAGGCTTTGCATTAAATAAGGAAGATATGAGGCATACCAGTGTTGTAGGCGAAGGAGGACAAAGATGAGGCAGGAGAAAGTGATACGCGGGCTCAGTGGCCATAAATGGCGGCCGCCCGCGTACTCGCGTCGGGTATAATTGCCGATAGCTGCAAAGTGCAGCAGGAAGAGAAAAGCGCTTCCAAAAAGCCTCTCACCGGGCTCAGCGCATCTTCATACGCGGCAGCGTGTCCCTTCTTGCTCCGCAAATGTCAGGTGAGGCTCGGGAGGCGACAAAGAGTTCCGCGTCGCTGCGGAGTTCACTCCAGGTCAGCCATCTCGCTCCGGCGCGTAATCCACGACCCCCATGCAGTACATTTTATGCAATGGTTTTTATTAACTAAAAATGACCTAAACCTAAATAAAAAGTTCACTGTATATTTGCTTCGCCCGGTCAAATCTGAGCAACTTGTCCATAAATATATTAGACCCCTGTTACTCTTTTGGTGGATAACATTTGTTCTCGATTTACAATATGGAAATTATCTTCACTATTAAATAACAAAGACTAATCCATATTGGATACAATATTTTCGTTGAAATTGACAGGCAATTTTTTTATTTACATTTTTATTGTAAATCTTTTTCGACAAATGTGCCTAATGTCTACAAAGTGTTAATCTTTAGTTATATATCTGGCATGTATATTTTTGCGCATGCCCTGAAGGAAATAAACTAATACAATTAGCGCATATCAGTGGAGGGATTATCTTTCTGAACCAGAAATTAAATCGATTGGATACGATATTTTGTCATCTGTGGAGCGTGGAATACAAATAAATTCAATATAACTGTATATGCTTCTAAAAATATGAGTCATTAGTGATTAGTTTTACGATGCTTTGAGTACGAGATGTCTCTGCAAGCAAAGATGTCTTGCAAATGCATGGTTTCCAAAATATACTTTCAGAAGGCTTCTAAAAGCAGTTTGCATTTTCAGAATACTGTGTAAGTAACGGGAACGGGACACGTTCTTTTGTTCACCAGTAGCCTTTTAAATTATAGGCCACATTTCAACTTTGTTGTCATGGTCGCAACAGGAAACAGTAATAAGTATTTGTTTGTTTCTATAGAGATCGCTTTTTCCAACAATATTACCACACTGGCAATTTCAAAAATTGGTCTATCAAGTGCTATTTTGATATATGCATTTTCACTCTGCTTCCCACAGCATTCAGTGTCTACTAATGTATCAACAAGGACAGGTTTGAAATAGGCTTCTTATCAGCAATATTTCTGTCTTATCAATCAAAGTATATGGATTGCCATTCGGGTCAAAGAGAGCACCAATGTAATGCTGAAAACATAATGTCATTATATAGCGCTCTGCACAGCAAACGTTTAATAAAAAACATGTCTAACTTTTTTATGTGAGCAAAAACAAGGTTGTATTCCCTTTGTATGTGGTTTTAATATTGGCACCTTGGTGTAAATATTGTGCTTTAACATCACAGATATATAACTTGGGGCCATATTATCAAGAAAGGGCGATACATTATCGCCGCTTTTATCAGCAGGAAACTGCCGCTAAAGCGGCAATAATGGGCTTAATAATATGCCCTTGTGAATTCCCATAGAAGCCCAGGTTAACCCCTGAACCTGGGCTTCTATGGGAATTCACAAGGGCATATTATCAAGCCCATTATCGCCGCTTTAGCGGCTGTTTCCTGCCGATAAAAGCGGCGATAATGTATCGTCCTTTCTTGATAATATGGCCCTTAGTTAATTTGCCCGTCTCCTTGAAAAGGTACAATACATGAGAATTAAAAATAGTTTCCTAAAGCAGCACTTTTTAAGCACGCTTTTAGTTACTTGTTTCTTTAACATATAAAGCAAAATACATCAAATACTGAACATTTTAACAATTAAAAGAAATGCACAGGGAACTCAAAATACTCCCTTAGAACGACAAAGATTGAGAAAGGGAGGGAGGGGGTGCATCTCTTTGCCAGGAAACGCGCTCCTCCCACACCCCACTGCACTTCTGAGAGGGCCTCATAGGGCGAATGATGGCCGGATGCAGAGACAACTTAGCAGAAAGCAAACGTGTCTCTGTCACATCGCTCAGCAGTCTATTGAGTCCTCTTCATTTAAAGCAATGTTATTTACCCATCTGCGGTTATTTCCTTGAAGTTGATGTTTTCAGAACCAACTTTGTTTATGTTAACCTTTTGCGTTCTAAGTTGTTTAGTTTATTTTTCATTATACTTACTTAAAGGGACTTTCAGCCACTTCTTGTCTCCCACTGGTCTGTCGTGTCATTTCCATTTTGCTTCCACCTGTAGGGGTTGGGGCCTAGGCCCCCATGCTCTAATAAGGACTATGCAGACATGGTAATATGGTATCCAGAACTGGCCAATGGCCCCTGCGCCCGGACCCTTTTATTGACAGGGTCACATGACCCGTGACACCTGCAATGGATGAGTGTAGAGTGAGTGTGGAAACCAGCCCTCTGGGAGTGGCTGGTGGAAGCACATAACTTGTAACCACTAGAACGTGACCAGCCAGTCACTACATCCCTCCCAACCTTTATGAAAATGGGACAGCAAGTCCAACCTGTAGGAGAGAACAAATTAACAAAACAACAACTGCATTGAGTACATTCAAGTTGCTGGCAGGACAGGATACTTGGACAGGTGCAGCGGGGAGCACCACGCATCACGGCATGACTCCGACATTTTAAACAGACTGCTCTGGGCACGAATAGCAGTGTAGATGAACTCTGGATTTCTCGCTCATCAGTTCCTATTTTCACAGTTCACCTGGGCGCTGTGGGTCCTGTCCCACCTGATCACACCGTGTGGAAGTCTATATCGCTGTGAGGATGCATGTGGAGCAATAGTGACGTCTGTTGCTGATACATTTTCAAAGGCGCTTTGGCTCCTTGGCTTGCAACCCTCCAAAGACAGATGGCATACCAGAGACTGCAAAAGATTCTACCTCGGATGCCGCTGTGCTTCCAGTTGCCTGATGGTGGAGCAATTTCTGACATCCTTCCCTCACCAGGAATCCACTCGCATGCCAGGATTCCCCTCTCACGGGAAACCACTGAGGCCCTCTTCAACGAGCTTCCATGCGAGTGTGTGGACTACGCTGTGTGGCTCCAAAGCCATACTAGAAGCCCATGGCAGAATCACTACGAGTTCCACCTTCAAGTCACTCCCTCCACCGCATGGTAGTTGTTTTCAGGGTCATGGTACTTTGACCATCCTGACTCTGGTGTACTGGCATTGACCAGTTAGTCTTTGGGGTAACCAGATTCCAACAGAGATCTTTGTGATTCCTGGTAACTGCTGGGGAGCTGCTGGAGATGCATCTCTCATGTCGGGATTCCTCTCTCACTGGTAATCCCTGAGGTTCTTGCCCCTGGATTGCCACAGGCCAGTCTGGTTAGCTCAGATCCTCTTTTATGCCCAACGACAGCCGTAACTCAGGAAGTCTGAACAGGACCACAACCAGGTCTCACGTGCAACTCCAAAGATGGATGCGACAAATGGTCTCCCTGGCTTTCTTCCTCAGGCTTCAGGTTCACTCAGTCAAACCAAAGATTTCTGGGTGGCCAGCCTCTCATGGTACCGAAAGATGTATCCCTGTCCTCTGGGAGTTTTTAGGGAGAGAGCTTCACACTAGATACCCAAGGCTTCTGAGATGTTCTTGGCGGTGAACTTGGTTGCAATGACACTCACAGTCATATTCTGTACTTTGCGGTATGCCAGATGTCTACTACAGACTGTTCTCATCTTCTTTCTTCCCTAGTGCTGTGGCCTCGTGGCACACTTCTAACCTTTCATCTTCATCCTCTTCATGATGCAATCTGATGCTATCTTATCTTACTCGTTTTTCTTTTCACCAGGGCTCTCCATGTGACGTGCACTTCACATGGGTCACCCTGGCCATGTCCTACCCATAAGATTGAGCCTTCCCTCATCCAATGCCCAAATCTCTCGTCAGGATCTTCTTCCTCGTGATCTCTCATAGGTCTTCTTGGGCCTCGCATAGGCCTTATCTACTTCGTGCTCTCACAGTCTCTTCTTTGAGCAATCACAGGTCCCTTCTTTGAGTTTTCACAGGTCTCTTCTTTGAGCTCTTAGAGTGTCGAGTAGTTCCTACAAATCTATATATGATCTGCGCATTTAGACAACATAAACTAAGGGATTGGTGTCCAGGCTGATTCTAGAAACCCCAAAGGATATGTTAGTCTGTAGACCAGCTAGCTCACAGTGCCACTATAAGCCCCACAACCTTAACAAGGAGAGAATAGTTCATCGCTGCGAACGTAACATTGATCATATATAAGTTGTATGCTGGATTTGCATGTCCATTCTACAAGATTATGCACGGAAATTGAAAATTCAATGAAATGTGTTAAAAAAAAAACAAGGAGAGAATAGTTTCTGGCAACTATTGAACATGACAACCCTGATCCCTCAGGGATCGTGGAAAGAGTACAGTACTTTTCGCTCAGTCAAATTTCAAGTTTTGAAGTACTTTATTCGGTTTTAAAAGCAAAAAACTATAAAACTTACAAGTCTCCTATAGAAATTTAAAAAATAACATATATACATTTCTTGAAACATTTCTTGATCACAGTACACAGATATCCATGCTTATAAGTACAAAGGAGTATATATACATGAGGATCAGTAGTAAAACTGATGGGGGAAGAATCAACCACCAGTAAAAAACATGTAAACTCATGGGGGAAAGCTAGTAAGATGCCAGCTGTAATATGGAGATATATTAGTTCTCCATACAGATTCTGAACCTCAGTGAAGATTTCAGAAAACCAACCACAAATGGGATACATTCTGGCTTCAGCATTTGTAGAAAGCAAAGGGCTGGGCGGACCTGGATAAAATTCAGCTTTTTTAAAAGTGGTTTTAAAAAGAACCTCTGGGGAACTTCATAGTGGTTACAGCAAACCATAAAGTGCAGCAAATCCTGTGGAGACACTCCATCGCAGCCACATGGTGCTAGCACCTGGCCTCTATGGCTTCCCTTAGGAACAGCAAGTAAAAGATTGAAATAATCCATACAAAACCTGGTCAATAGAAACCACTCGTGGGCCGGCAAAGGCCACAAAAGATATGGCTCAGTGGAAGGAGTAGTTTTGAGCATGACAAATTTACGGACGCTAGGTTTACACAGTTCTACCCCATCTCTATTAAGTTTTTTGAGTGAGATAAAAGACTTCTTTACAAACTCCACGCCCACTGCGGTAATAAGATCAGGCCTTAAAAAAGGTCCCAGAACACCAGCTCACCAAAACAAGCCCTTTATATATTTTAGCCACGGGATATGAATCATGTGGTCCAGGCTCAAAACTTCTCCCAGTATCTGGTGGTTAAGGGCTAGGTCTTTATTTATCCAACAATTGAGCCAAAAGAGCAAAGGGCGCATGGCCAGAATGTCTCAGATGAATGGTAACCCGGTTTCTTCATGTACTATTAAGTTAGATGTTCCTCTAGGTACTCCCAGGAGCTATTTTGAAAAGGTCTCTGCCACCTGGATACCCTCAGATGCTGCATGTCCACATAGTTCACTACCATAACTGGCAATAGCGACACTTTTTGCTGGTATATTTTCAACATTGCCGCAACAGGGCGCTTACCCATTTTTGCAGGAGAGTTGAAAATGGCTGTATTCGCAATAATCACCTCACCCCTTTTTCTCCGGACTAGGGCACCCCAATTCAAGTGGTCATCTAATAAGATGTCCAGGTATGAGAAAGTTGAGGCTATAGGCACTTTCTCGGCATTCACTTTAAAGGGATACTGCTTCTTGAGGAGCAACACAACCTGCATAATATAGGATTTTGAATTATTTATGGCTAGGTCGCGTTCAACCATGAAGCTTTGAAAGGTGTCAAGCAGAGTCTGCAGACCCCTTGCAGTTCTGGCGAGCAGGACAGCGTTGCCCGCATAAAGCGGGATGGGCAGACCCCTTCGCCCCATGCATGAAAAGTCAGCCCCAATTTCTACCAAGATCTTATCCAGGTCATTGATGTATAATTTACGGGGCCAAAATACACCCCTGCCGTACTCCCCTTTTGGTATTAAAATCCCTAGATACCCTAAGATCCTGGGCTAATCTAATGTTTGCCTTGGTGTCCCTATGCAGGTCCTTCAGGAAGTTGACCATGCTAGCCTTCACCCCCATGGCCCTCATGGACTGCCACAATTTCCCCCGAATGACACAATCGAAAGTGGAGGAAAGATCCATGAACGCCATGTAGATCGTAACCAGGCGGGCAACCGTGTACTTCCCAAGGATCATATATAGGTTGAGGCATTGTGGTAAGGTAGAATGACCAGGGGGAACCCGTATTGGATGTCAGAAATTATCTTATTTTCTGCTGCCGAGGTGGCCAATCTGTTCAGTACAGTTCCGCCCACAACCTTGACCACAGAATCAATAAGGGAGATTGGTCTATAGCACAAAGTGCTGTCGCGATCGCCCTTCTTGAATACCGGAACAATTGTTGAGGTACCCCAAGACTCCTGGCAACCGGCCTTTGCCGCCTCCTTAAGCACGGCCACCAGTACCAGAGCCCAGAGGGAGGGATTTGATTTAAAAAGGTCTGGCGGTATACCATCCGGCCCTGGAGCCTGATTGCATGACAGCCCAGAAATACCTTTCTCCACCTCTCTCTGGGTAAATAGGACCATGGTGTCATTTTGCGCTCTAGCTTGAGGTGATTGTTGAGTTGTGGCACTCTTAAATATAGAACAAAAATGAGACACCCATTCATCTTCGGTTATGTTGGTACCTATATCTTCGGCCCCATCCCTCTCAAATAAGGGTCTGTTGATGATTCCCCAAAATCTCGTGCTACTACCTAACATACTTGGTGCTAGTAGTTCTTGATGCTTCCTTTACTTCCACCTTACGCCTTGCCAATGTCCTTTTATAGTTAAGACGGAGGACACGGATCCGGGGTTTGCTTTCAAGGCTACCTTTACATCTCCAGCAGCTTTAGAGCATGAAGGAGTAAACCATTTGGGATCTCTGGGCAATGTTCTTTGTGCGGGGACACTTAGTAACGCCCCACCTTAAAAACAATCCCTTCGAAAGCCTTGAGAACACCCTCTGCTAGAGAACCAGGAGAAACACATAATGCCATTGCTGAAACGCATAATCATGTACCTTGTCATAGAATAGATTTGGAGCCACCTGGGACCACGTAAGATGGCACCTGCCATCTGTAGGTCTTAACACGCCCGGCGATATCACCCTTACCTGCCTTATTAGCATACCACCCTCCAAGCGCACGCACACAGGATTGTGATAGCTAAATACACTCTCTATGATTGTGAATCCCCGGTGGATGGACTGAAGGCCAGCAGAGATCAAAATGTGGTCTATAAAAGACCCACCCCTGCGTCCTTTAAAGGACGGAATGGACTGTTTACTTGGACAAAGGACATGGATGAGATCAAGTCATATTCATTAAGCAAATTGTTAAGTGCGTCCCCCTGAACAGAGTGCTCGAAGTGGAGTCCCCGCATCCTGGCACAGCACATTTCTCCCATGCTAGTAATTTTAGGGTCACCGCACAGGTGAACATTGAAACCCCCTGCTATCATAAGACTATGAGCAACATGTCCACAATGCTGCCTAATAAAGAAGTTCAGCTGGGTGATCTTGCAAACCCCCTGAGTATTTAATGCACTGTAGAAATTAATCATACATAAACTCTAATTTCCTCGCTTTAAGACGATGGGTTTGAAATCACTATAAGCGGATGGGAGTTCCTTAATCCTACAATTCATGTCTAACGCTGTAAATATAACCAGACAACCCCTGGCTCTACCACTAACTTACGGGTAAGCAGGGGACAAAAAAGACTTTATAACCCTCCAAAAATAGGTTACAGATCACCAGCCAAGTCTCCTGAAGGCAAATCACAGAGAATTGCCTGATTAACTGCACCCACAAAGGGTCCTGAATCTTTCTTGCTAGTCCTGCAATGTTCCATGACAAAACGTTGTAATCATCTACTTGGTGGAGTCCCCTAGGGGTACAGTAGGTAAAACCTCCGTAAGCTCGGGGCTAGGCAACCCAGGCAACATCTGAATAGAGGGCACAGTGCTACAGGGGGAGGAATAGAAGCACCCCTGAAGCTGAGTTGGTGATTCGCTGGGCTCTAAACTTTTATAAAGTCAATCGCAGTTGTCCAACCTTCAGAGTGCTGCAAATCTATTTGACACCTGGAGCATGGGGGAAAAATGGTGATACCCCAACATGTTGTGCCTCCCTGCTGTAGAGTTAAGTTGACTGTCCCCGAAAGCCTCAACTGGCCTTTGAGACTGCCTGTTAAATGGTAAAATTAGGTTGTTACTCCTTGAAAGCTCAGGCTTGTAGAAGAAACCTAGAGGCAAAATCTGAATACCAGAATCCCTGTTAGCCAGTCCGGCATGAACCTTCCAGAAGATTCTTTCCACAAGCAATGGGTTATTAAAATTCACGATTAGACAATCACCCCCCCCCAGGTTTCTTGGTGTTTCCCAACCAGCCCACACGGCGTACCATAATGATATTTCGTTCCACCACTGGGCCCACAGAAGTGTTATTAGATAACCAGTGGGTGACCTTGTTCTTAAGATGGGGGAAGTCCTCCTTTGAACCTTGTGAGAATGGCAGGACATTCCCCAGGATAACCACCAATGGGGTAGATTGAGGTGGTAAGTTAATAACAGCTAGATTCTGGGTGGCTTGTCCATGTTGATTTGCTAATGGGACCCCATTCAATGCCGGACCATCAGTTGTGCCGTCGGGCATCCCCCCAATACTTCTAGAGGTCACATTTGCGTCACAGGGAGGGATAATGCTAGGAGATCGAGAGTCCCCAGTTACCCCCAATACAGGAGGAATGCCTGATGCAGTTTTGGGCTTTGTTGACTCTATGACAACACCATTTGAAGGTTGGATAGGTTGCAAGATTTATGCTGATCTGCTATACTTTGCTCTATACGGTTTAGCTTATCCACGATGGGGCACAACTTTTCCTCCAACATGCAACACAGGATAGATTTAAAAACTTCCAATATGGGCCAGTCAACCACAGGAGATGCTATTATCGAGGATACCTTGGCTTGGCTACCTGTTGCTTTATACTTTCTTTTCAAGCTACCACTAGTCCGGCGAGCCTCTCCAGTTTTTTGTGGTGAATCGTGGCCACAGGGTGCCTCTATTGATAAATGAGTAGTCTTCCCACCATTCCCACCCTTCCCTAATGTGACAGAGGAGGCCGCACCTTTCCTGTTTCTGATAATCACAATGGGAGACAGGGGCCTAGGGGGTACCTCCCCGAGGGATTCTAGTACGGGGGAAAGCACATCCGTAACCTGGGTGACACAACCCCGGGGAGAGAGAAATAGTCTGTACTTCACCAGTGATTTCCCTGGAACAGTTGTCAGACAAACTCAGGGGGGGAAAAAAGGCCACTGGAGGGAGATCTAGATATGCGCCTATTTACCGGTTCAAGCTACTTGTCAATGTGTGAAGCAGCTCTCGACAAGAAGGCGTCCGTGGTGGTTACAGTGGCTCTGGCTGTACCTATAGTCCCCTCTTGGTTCACCTGGGTCTTTCGCCTCCCCATAGTTACTGGCCAATATAATTATCCAAAGCTTGCGAGAATAGGTTGACCCCTCAGCTTGTAGCTTTATATAAAATTTGCCACTGTACGGTTGGAAAACAAATGGGAAACTTATTGGATAGCCCCCGGGGGTTCTACTTCACCTACCTAGGGAAACTAATCTAGAACATGTCAACCACCAGCTAAAACCAGGAAGAGAAAAAGTCAACATGCAAGTTAAATAGTTATCCAGGTGACTGTAATCAAAAATAAAAAGAGGTGGCCCAGCCCAGCCCCTTCCTGCCCCTAACGGAAGAGGCCCGGGCACGCCCGTGTGTGTGCTGCCCTTTTATGCACCTCCCAAACGTTGACACGGCTTCACTACCGCAAAGGCTGCTAGGCAATGTAGTCCCCCAGCGGCAGCAGGACAATGGTGGTGGCCGGCATCTCAAGCAGCCTCCTCAGGGTTCGCGGAGCAGTCCTGCGGGATGGGACAACCAGCAACAGCAGGTGAGGATGACGGGTAAGGGCAGAAGATACAACAGAAACAGCAGAAACATGCTACCCTGTCTTAGTCTCTTTCTCCAGCACTCCAATGGTTAACTGGTTAACTGTTTTATCCAATTTTCAGCGATAGATACACCTCAGAACTGTAGCTCTGAAGCCCCAGAGTCATTCCTGGGCCCAAGTCAGCCTAAATCTCAGCTCTGCCAGGTGCAGATATGTAGCCTGCAGTATGCAGCATTCTGGACGGGGGTCTAGGACAGTTTTGGTGGACGAGCCTCTGTAGTCTATTGGCCGTAGGGTGTGTCCCAACACCGGGTCAATACCTCCCTGGTGTGATTCCAGGCCTGTGTTTGCTGGCGCTCTTGAGCCTCAGTCCAGCTCTTCTTCTGTTAGTTTATAAATTCCCCAGCCAGGGGCGCTCACACTTACTGCAAGCCGCCTCTGTGAAAAGGTCCGCTCCCGGTGGAGAACAATGGCCGCTCACCACCTGACTTGCTGTTTGCCTCTCTGCAGCCGCAATTTTGCAGTCGCCACAGTCTCTTGCGAGGTCCCAGACTGGATCGATTCAGCACGCAGCCCCCAGCCTCTTCCCTCGCTGTAGCAGGGTCGTAGCCTTGCAGTCGGGCTCTGTGGGTGAGTCTCATACCCCGGTCATCACGCTCCTGGGTCCGGGCCGCACACTCCACTCTCCAGCTCCGAGCAACTCGGCTGCGTGATTCCGCCCCACGTCCGCTCACGCCTCCAATGAACGGGTAGCGAAAATAAGGAAAGTCAGACAAGGGGAGTACAGTACTTTTCGCTCAGTCACTCTTGCTCACTTTATCTCAGAGATGTACACGGAATAAACGGTAGGGACGTTTCAATAAGTATTTATTGAACTAGCATCAATCTAGTATAAAATGTGTGTGCTACAGCAAACATGAGACAGAAACAGTTATATAGGATTACTAGCACCAACAGAGTAAATAAAAGGTTGAACTACCATAGTGCTAAAACAGTGAATATATGTGGTCATATAGATATATGACAGTAGTAATGCGTATTCCTACGATGCAATTCTAACTAGAAGTACCTAAGTGTACCCAGCATGTATGTAGGGTTATAGCCAAGAATCCCCCTCAAAAAGATTAAATCCCATTACCTGATGTAAGAGAACGTAGGTCTTGGTCTGGAGTTGAACACCCCGCGAGGGATGTTAGACCTCTGTGTGCTGGAGTATCGGCGTGAAAGGACCTCAGCGTCTTGTGTCAGTGTGTCAGCATGGAAGTCTTTCTCCCCTGGTTTGCCCAGTGAAGATGTGATATTTATAAATCCAAAAGGTACCCTCAGGAGTTCATGGCATGTCGGCCAAGGATGAAGTTAGTGGTGACCCTTTCGGCCAAGGATGACGATAGTGGTTACCCTTATACAGAGTTATTAAGCAGCGGATGGTAGTCCTGCTGTGATACTGAGAATCCTCATGCATAATAAATGAGGCTTGTTTTTGGAGAAAACCACACAACATTTATGCAGCACTTAACTAGGTAAAAGTTCAGTACCAAACCCATTATGTAGAACAATGGTAGTATGAATATAGGTAAAAGGTTGTGTAATTACCCAGGCCTATATTTGGGTATATTGGGGTTCATAACAACAGGTCTCTTCTTCAACCTCTCCCTGGTCTCATCTTTGACATCTTGCAGGGCTCCTCTTTGACCTCTCACAGGTCTCCTCTTCATTTGAGGATGCACCCGTTCTGCCTCAAGTCTATGTCTGCTTTCTTCCTTTCTCTCCTTTCTTTTTTGCTCTCTTTCCCTCTTTCTTTTTTGATCTCTTTCCTTCCCATTTTTCTTCTTTCTTTCTTGCTTACTCTCTTTCCTTCTTTAATCCTTCTTTCCTTCTATTTTGTTCTTTCTGTCTTTCATTTTTCTCTCCTTTCTTCCTTTTTAACGTCCTTCCTTACTTCCCTTCTCTCTTGCCTACTTTCGCAGGGTTGAGGCTAGCAGCCAATGTTAGACCAGTAGCTTTTTTATGTCTGGTTTAGCCAAGACTGTTTGATTTTACTAAAAGTATGTGAGCTGTTGGAAATGGGGATTCTATTTGGCTAGGGTATGCACCTATGCCAGGCGGAACCCACCCCTCAAGTCAGGGCAAGGGAATTATATACATAAGATAAGCCCTGCTCACCCGCTTGTTAGCTTGGCAGAGCAGTCTGGCTTATCCCAGAGGCAATGTGTAAAGTGTTTGTGCAACACACACACACACACCAGTGACATGCTAGGCACACCACCAAAAAGAGACTCCACACAAGGCTATATAAAGATATCCTTTGTATTGTTCATAAAACACATTAGACCATTATCAAATAAATCACTGTGCCCCTTGGCACTTTTCATGACATTACATAGATCACAAATCACTTTGCCATAAGACAATGGCCATAACATTAGAGAGAATGCAATCAAGTAGTTAGTTATAAGTTGCCCATGTCCTAAACACATCATGAAAGACATCCTTACATAAGGCATGCAGACATCAGCATCATCATATTTGTGCTAGTCCTGTCTATTGGTGGTAAACAAAGCAAAACCAAAGTGGATGATGGACAGAGTGTTGAACATTGCAAGCACTCACCCCCAGTCAACTGATCTGGGTTTAACCCATCATCATTCTTTCGCTCACTCCGCCACCCCAGTTCGGACATGGCCATATGTGGAGAAGTGTGGCTCACTGGTTAGAGGAGGCAGACCTGGAAGCAGAGGTCAGCCCGGGACCAGGGTTCAATTCCCGGCTCGGCGGGGTCTTGAGTCCTAAAATGTCCATGGACTCGACAATTCTCGCTCCGGTGCCTACTCGATACACGGGTTCACACTCTGCGACTCTGGGCAATAGCTTGCTTAATCTCCACAACCGCCCCTCGCGACGGGATGCCTGGCTTTCACCTTGCGGATACCCTGCTGGGGTTATCTCACAGGGGAATGCCAGGACGGGTTCCCTAAGCAAGCGCTTAGAAACCGCTCGGTGATTTGCGCTATATAAATTCCTGTACATTTACATATGCAAATTAGTCTAACCCTGCGCCTCATTGGAACAGTCCAGCCCGAACTGCCAATCCATGTCTTCCCTGGACCGTAAGCAAGCATCCAGGGACCGGTTTCTGGCTAGTCAGCCGTCATCAGCCAGGCTAGCTTGAATCAGGTGGCAAAGTGAGCAAGGGACCTACGTCTGGGCATACCCTGCCAACTTAGGGCGAACAAAGCAAAACCAAAGGGGATGATGGACGTAGTGTCGAACATTGCAAGCACTCACCCCAAGTCAACTGATCTGGGTTTAATCCATCATCATTTTTTAGCTCACTCCGCCACCCCAGTTCAGACATGGACATATGCAAATCAGTCTGACCCTGTGCCTCATGGAAACAGTCCAGCCCGAACTGCCAAGCCATGTCTTCCCTGGACCGGAAACAAGCATCCTGGGACCGGTTTCTGGCTAATCAGCCATCATCAGCCAGGCTAGCTTAAATACAGTAGCAAAGTGAACAAGGGACCCACGTCTGGGCATACCCTCCCAAGTTAGGGTGAACAAAGCAAAACCAAAGGGGAAATCAAAACCCACACAACTCACCGATACATGGTATAGGGTACAAGACACCTGCACTCCTATTAGGCACTATTTGGTCATGTCTGCTAATTTTACAATGATGCGGGGGCCTCTGTTGAAAACTCACCCTCTTCTTGCAAACAAGATACCATACCCCCCAGTATGCAGACACAAAGGGGAGGTACACACACTGGTAATTCTAGGTGGGGAACCCTCACGGAGTCTCCCGCTTACCACTCCATAAAAGGCAGCTGCCCAAGAACGTGTGGTGCAGCTGCTACCAGTAAGTAGGTATCAAAATGGCCCCCGCAAGTGGCACTGACCTCCCAGCATGACAGAGTTTGAGGCTATACAATGATCAACATGCGCTGATCATGAGGAGACAGCTGAGAGCTCACTATGAGCTCTCAGGGGCCAGTGGAGCGGCAAGAAATGAAGCACTCATCACATTCAAGGAGGGAATCAATTGCTCTCCCTGCGCTATACTGGCATGGACAAGGGGCATAATCAGCCCTCCAGGGAGATCACTGGGGCACACCAGCAAGGTGCACACAGATAGGCAAGCCCAAGGTTCCTCTAAGCAAAGTTGTAGTCCTTCTCATTGCCCAACAGGCAGCAGGTCAGCAATTCCAATAGTCCAGTCCATTGGCGGTGCATCCTGGCTGTCCTCTGGCCACGTGCAGTCCACGCAGTGTCTAAAATCATGAGGTCAGAGCCCCTTTACGTATAGTTCCAAAGTCTTTGTTGTGGGGGCACTTCAAACATTGTTTAGACGTGCACAACACTCCCATTCATATCCCAGGCCCTGGCCCCAGACAAACTACAGAGGGGCTGAGACAGCATTGTAGAAGGGAGAAACAGCCCTATTCAGGTGTAGGTGCAAGTCCTTCCACCACTCTAAATGCAGACCCGGCTTGTTCAGGTGCAAGGGAAACTCCTCCTGCTACTCTAAATTCAGCCAAAGTCTATTCAGACTAGCGTTGAGTCACCCAGGAAAAGCAGGACACACTTCAACCCACCTTGTGACTGTGTAGTGTGACTGCACATCCCCTCTCTCCTATCAGTCAAAATCAGACGGTGAATACAGATCCAGGCAGGGCACACAGAAATTCCCACTTCTAAAAGTGGCATTTCTAAAAATAGTAATGACAAATCCACTTTCACCGATAATCAGGATTTATCACTACTAATCCAACCATACCAAACATGGTCATGGTACCCCTCTCATATCAGAAATGACCTCTGAAGCACATATCAGGGAACTATGCTTGGGCAGCCTCACAGCAGTGATACACCAAAAATAGGCTGTTTGTCACTACCAGGACATGCCACACAGTTAAGGCATATGTCCTACTTTTATCTACACAGCACCCTGCCAATAGTGCTTGCTAGGGCCTATCTTATTTTTTTTTTTTGTAAAAACAATTTTTATTGGCAATCAAGTGTGGAAGGTACATTACAGGAAAAAAGCAATCAAGGCATCAGCCGACAGTGCAGTATATCAGTACAGTTCCAACAAGACACCTTTTATTTAGAACATTCCCCAACTGATCCAGCCCACCCTGTATCCCACCTCCGAGTCCCACCCCCGTAGCCAGTGCGTCACATTCCATCCTCCCAATCGCTTACATGTTATCTCTTTCCTGTCCTGGATAGGAACCTCGGTAAAGGGTAAGTAATGTCCTACAATGGGGCATCAGGACCCCCAGATCTGCCATTAGTAGGTATAGGTAGTGTGTGCTCCATGGTGTGTGTGAGGTATCCCCGAACTCAGTGTCCTCATCCTGGTGTCCCTCCCTCATCCTCGCTCTGGTCACCCTCTGGTTGCTGGAGTGCCACAACCAGGGCCTCCCACGCCCTAGCCACCTCCAGTGCTTTGTCATTATCTAGGCTCCTGGCCTGTCGTAGCCGCAACGCACTCTCCGCTTTCGCCCAGCGCTCTAGAGTGGTCTTCCAACGCAAGTAGCTGGGACCTTGGGTAGATTTCCAGTGCATGGAGATTTCACGTTTGGCTAATATCAAACCCAAGTCGCAAAATTTACTGGTAATTCGAGTACGAGGGGTGTGGGGGAACCACAGTAATAGGCAGGTGCCCATGTCAAGATCGATCTGCCGGTCCGTGACAGCATTCAGGCAGGACGTCACTGCCTCCCAATAACCCGCCAGCTTGTTGCAGGTCCAAAACATGTGGGCGAAGTCTGCGTCTGCCGTCCCACATCTAGGACAGAGCGAGGGTGCACCCTCGAAATATTGCGAGATTTTAATCGGTGTTAGGTATGCACGGTGCAGGGTAAAAAACTGGACCAATTGGAACCTGGCGTTCCTAGTGCCCTTCCATGCTCGGCGTAGTAGCTGTGGCCATGTCGTTTCCGGAATAGACCGCCCAATGTCCCCCTCCCATTTGGCTCGCAGCTCATCCAGGGGTCGCAGGGCAGCAGTCGATAACCGTCGGTAAAGGCATGTGACGGCCTTGTAAGTGCCAGCGGCCATTACCACGTATTGGCAGCATTCCGAGGTCGGCGGCTCGGTCAGCCCACTCTTCCAGTGACGGCGAATACCAGCCACTAATGAAGCGTGTAGCAGATACCCACCCCTCGGCAGATCGTAAGAGTCCCGCAGCTCCTGAAACGTGAGCAGCGAGCCATCCTTGTAGAGATCGCCGACCATCTGCAGGCCAAGCTCCTCCCAGATCGCTAGTGCCGACCAGTCGCCACCATGTGGAAAGGCCGTGCACATCCCTAGCGGAATTTCTGGGGCGTAGGGACGAACGGCACCAGAGCGCCTGTGGCACCGAAGCCAACAGCTGCGAATCGTTCGTTCCTCCAATGTGAGCTGAGCTAGGTCCAGTTTCTGGCCCAAGATTATAAACGAAATGATGTGTCTCTGGAACAGTTTGCCCGCCACATTCTCCGGGCCACGGAACTCCAAAGCCACCGCCTGGGTGAGCCACTGCAGCTGCGCCGCCAAGTAGTACCACTCAAAATCCGGGGCCGCAAGACCCCCGTCCGCTCTGGGGCGCATCAACGTGGTCAGCGCAACCCGCCGTCTACCCGATCCCCAGATGAACCCAGACGTTAGGGAGCGGAGTCTGTTGAAAACTGACGCAGGAATCCAGATCGGCAGGGTGCGAAACAGATACAACAATCGGGGAAGTGCCACCATTTTCAACAATGCGACTCGTCCCGCGACTGAAAGCGGTAGCGTCCGCCAGAAACCCATGCAACCCTGTAGATTCCGAATTGCCCTGTTGATGTTGCCGTCTAATAGGGCCACAGGTGAGTGGTAGATGAGAGTTCCCAGATAGGGGAGGCAATGGTGCTCCCATCGCAAGGCGCCCTCCGGTTGGGTGTCATCGGTCCCCGGAGTCAGCGGGAAGAGGCAAGACTTCCCCCAATTGACCCTCAGTCCCGAGAGATGACCAAAGTCTGACAGGAGCCGCTCGGCCCCACGCAGGGAGTCGTTTGCGTTCGCCAGAAACAGTAAACAGTCGTCCGCATAGAGAGAGATGTAGTGGGTGTCGGCTCTCAGCGGAAGACCTGCATACGCTCGACCCAGCCGGGCATGCGCAGCCAGTGGCTCAATGGCAAGTGCAAATAACAGGGGGGACAGAGAGCACCCCTGTCGGGTCCCCCGACCTACCGCGTAAGGGGCCGAGATGGTGGTCCCAGTTTTGACACGGGCCGTGGCCGCAGCGTAGAGCAAGGCAGTCCATTTCACGAAGCGTTCGCCCAGTCCAAAGGCCTCTAGTACACGGAGCAGGTATGGCCACTCGACGCTATCAAACGCCTTCTCGATGTCAATCGAGAGGACAGCGGCACCCGGACGAGCAGCTGCCTCTCCCCCCATGATCCGGAGCAGCCGGCGCACACAGGTGGCAGTGGTGCGCTGAGGAATAAAGCCTGCCTGGTCATCATGTACCAAGGAGCGCATGTGGGTCAGTAGCCGCGTCGCAAGGACCTTGCTCAGGATCTTGTAATCCGTGGTGAGCATGGAGAGCGGGCGGTACGCCGAACGACAGCTCGCAACTCCCTCTCGCTTCAGTAAGGGTATCACTAAAGCTTCGCGAGTGGACGCCGGTAAGCACCCCGAGTCCCAGGCCTCTAGGTAAACCGCCTGTAGTCGCGGAACCAGCACATCCGCATAGGCCGCATAAAATTCGATCGGGAGCCCATCCGTGCCAGGAGTTTTGCGGCGGGCCATGTGTTTGATGGCCACCCTGATCTCTCCCTCGGAGATGTCGCCGCCCAGGTGCTTTGCGTGCTCCGGGTCAAGCCTGGGCAGTTGCGCCGCCACCAGGAAGTCCTCCAGCTCCGCCGGGGGATCCGGCATTCTGCTCCTATAAAGGTGCGTATAATACTGAAGGAACTGGTCGTTAATGTCCGATTGCGTATAAACCATGTGCCCCTCTGGGGTGGCGAGCGCCACTATCGGGGAGCCTCGGGACCCAGGGCTGGCCAACCACGCTAGCAGTGAGCCTACTTTATCACGCTCGGCGTGAGCCCGGATCAAAAACTCCTTATAGTCAAAGCAGCGCAGCTTTTCCATTTCCGTCGCCACTGACTCTCGTGCCTCCGAAACCGGTCCGTGTGACTGCGTCTTTCCTCATTGCGCAATCGGTCCTCGCTGCGTTCCACATCCTGCAGGAGGGTCTTACGGACTCCCGCGGTAGCCGAGATACAGACGCCCTGAATCACCGCCTTAAAGGCGTCCCACTCCAGTGCCCTGCTGGAAGCCGTGCCCACATTAGCGTCGAAGTACCCTTCCACCCCACCGCGCACATCGGCCTTAAACGCACGGTCCTCCAGTGTCAGCGGGTTCAACCGCCACGTCGGGATAGCTTGGCGTCGCCTCATCCATTGCACCGTCACTAGGCAGGGGTTATGGTCGGATATCGTCCTGGTCAAGTACTCACTGTGGCGGACCAGGCTCTGGACGTCCAATGAACACAGAACGCTGTCTAGGCGAACATGCAGATCGTGTGGGGGGGAGTAAAAGGAGAAGTCCCTTTCCGTAGGGTGTTGGGTCCGCCATGCATCGACCAGGCCCCAGCTACTTTGCCACTCTCTCCTACTCTTCGCTAGTTTGTGAGCTGCCGCCTGCGCCAGTGGTGGGTGAGATCGATCCAGTTCTACGTCTAGTACAGAATTAAAATCCCCCCCGAGTAGGACCGTGCCAGCCAGGACAGTCGCCAGCTTCCCAGACAGTCGCGCAAAGAAGGCAGGTTGGTCCACGTTCGGGGCATAGACGCAGCAAAGCGTCACGTCCCTCCCATCCAGATGGCCCTGTACAGCCACAAACCTCCCCTCGGGGTCAACCATCGACACTAAAGGCTGGAAGGGAATCCCCGCCCGTACCCAGATCAAAGCCCCCCTTGCAAAGGCCGAGTAGGTAGTGTAAAACATATGCCCCCGCCACCTGCGCTGCAGAGCCCGCCCCTAAGTCTGATCAATGTGAGTCTCCTGCAGGAAGGCAACCTGAACCCCCCTGCGGACAAGCTGTGCGTGAACCTTGTGACGTTTCAACATGGAATTCAGACCCTTCACATTCCAGGTCACACACTTCAGTTCAAGGAGGGTCCCCATTCCCGACAATAAACACTGTCCCAACGAAAGCAAGCATCGTGTGCACACTGGCTACTCCCCAAGACCAAAACCCCGACATTCCCCAACAACCCCATGCCCCACCCCTCCCCAGAATAGGTCCCAAACAGCAGAAACCCATCCAAATGACTAACTCCCAAAAGGAACAATCTCTGGTAAGTACCAGAGTCCCACAGTAGGTGTGAGATAGGAGGGGGTGGCCTGTCGCATCTTCCAACAGACCGTGAACAGCACATTCCTCCCAGTCAGACCTCCCCAACGTGCCCCATGTGTCCTGCATCTCCTCCTCGAATAAGACAGTTACCACCTCAAAAGTTGGCCGCCCAACACCAGTTCCAGGCCCAACAGGTCAATGACGCCACCAACCCAAACCCAGAGCAAGAACACATCAGTTTATACAATACCACTGCAGGGGAGCATTAGCCTCATTCGTCCAGCAAACCATCAGCAGTCCCAGGTGTGACATGGGGCGGCACGGGGCCTCCAGCCGCCGACTCCTCCGAAGTCCCCTTGTCAGTGCCCCCCCGGGAGCCCGACTCCACAGCCGATGCGGAGCCCATTGTCTGGGAGATGGTGGAGACCGCCCGGAGGGCATCTCTGCGCTCCAGCGCAGTTTGTGAGATCGAAGGTGTCCGAACGTTCGGTGCCCGTTTCTTGTGTCTCCTACTCCGCCTAGGTCTCGGCGGTGCCCTCCGTCGTTCCCCAGGCGCGTGAAGTGCATCCGCGCCGGTCTTGTATAACTCCAGCCAGTTCCAAACGTCGTCGGGAGTGTCGTAGAATGAAGATTTGCCATCCAGCATGATCCGCAGGCGGGCTGGGAACAGGAGAGAGTAGCGGATGCCCTCCTCCCGAAGTGCCTTCTTGACCGCCAGAAAAGTCGACCGCTGTCTCTGGACTTCCAAGGAGTAGTCCGGATATATGGAGACCTGGGCGTTGTCCACCTTATAGGGCACCAGAGCTCGCGCCTTTTGAAGGATGAGGTCTCGATCTCTGTAGTGCAGCAACCGCGCCACCACCTGGCGAGGGGGCCGGCCCTTGGCCGGGGGACGAGCCGGCACGCTCTAGAGTGTAGAACGGCGATAGCCCTTCCGTGACAACCACGTCTCGCAGCCAGGCCTCCAGATAGCCCAACATGTCTGTCCCCTCAATCTTCTCCGGCAGGCCCACCACGCGAATGTTGTTGCGGCGATTGCGCCCTTCGGCATCCTCTGCCCTTTGCTCCAGTAGTTGCACCCTTTGCTGCAGCTCCCCCATCAGGGTGTCCGTTGCTTTCGACGCGGGTTCTACATATCTCGGGACATCCTTAATGACTAGAAAAACCGAAGTCATCCTAGAACCCCCCACTAGCGAAAGTCTCTTCTCCATGATCCTGCGCCAATACATTTCTTTAATGATTTTTTTGGATGGGAAAGTGGCACTAACTGGATCTACCCAGAGGCCCTCCAGTCCCAGATCCTTCAGTAGAACTCTGAGAAATGAAAACCATGGGACCCTATGGGCCCCCTCTATGCCCCATACTTCAAGAATAGCCTCGGCATACATAGATAGTTCGGGTGTAGTCCACAGGCGCCGCCAAAACGCCAGTGGTCTGTACCGAACTACATCCTCTATAGGATTAATTCCCAAATTGTACTGTAGGGGGAGGCTAGGCGTGGATTGAGGAAGGCCAATAACCATTCTAAGGAACTTATTCTGAGCTACCTTCAGTCTTGAAAGGTCACTGTAACCCCACAGTTCCGCTCCATATAAAATAGAGGGAATTATTTTTTAACCATATAATTTGGCCAGGGGTGCCAAGGGTTTAGTTAGAGAATTTGAGTGCTCCTTTAATGTGGCGCCCCCAAGCTGGGCGTGTTTAAGAGACAAAAGGTCCAACTGAGGCTTCCAACTTAGGTTCTCACTCAACGTGACGCCCAGGTATGTAAAGACCTCCGTTTGGTCCAGGATAACCCCACTCATTGATACCTTTGCTTTAACAGCTCTAGAGCCTCGTAGAACCATGAATTTCGTCTTTCCAACGTTCACCTCCAACTCATGCTCGCTGCAGAAAAGCTCAAAACGAGACAGTGCTGATTGAAGGCCCTGCCTCGTTTTGGAAATAATGAGCGTATCGTCAGCGAACATGAGGAGGGGAATTTTCCTCCTTGCAAGAGAGGACGCGTCCATCGGAAAGTTAGAGAAATAATTGGTCACCCCATTGATAAATAATGAGAACAGGGTGGGGGCCAAGACGCACCCCTATCTTACCCCCTTGGCAACCACAAATCTATCTGTAACCTCGCCTGGCTTACCCCATCTGACTTTAGCATATGTATTCGCGTGCATGTTAATAAGTAGAGTCACCTGCTCTTTTGGCATACCTAGCCCCAATAGGACTTCCCACAGCTTGGTCCTTGGCACTAAATCAAAAGCAGACCTAAGATCGACAAAGGCTGCAAACAAAAGACCCCCCCCTAAAAGTACCACCTTCCAATATATTAACCTAAATCTAAATACCTGTTCTAGGGTCCCCATGTGCGGACGAAAACCTGCTTGTAGAGGCGTTAATATATCAAAGTCTGATATCCAGCACTGGATTCTACCTAGAAGGAGTCGAGCCACAATCTTTTGAACCGCGTCAATAAGACTGATGGGTCGATAATTAGACGGGACAGAGCGATCGCCCTTCTTATAAATAGGAAGGATCTCTGCCCCCAACCACGATTCCGGTACACTTGCTCCTTTCGCCAAAGCATTGGCTAGCAGAGTAATGTAAGGGACCCAGAGGTCTTGGTCCTGTTTAAACATATCGGCCGGAATGCTGTCGGGACCCGGTGCCTTACCACCCGGGATAGCCTTCAAGACATTCCTTACTTCTATTGGGGTAAAAACCAGGGCATCCTCACAGCTAATAGGTGGCAAGGTAACAGTGTTGTTACAATTCTTTTTAAATTGATTGCCATAGTACGTGACCCATTCCTTTGGCTCCATAAAATTGGAGGGGACAGCATCTTGTGGGCGATTGCCCCATTTAAGGTGGTGCCAGAATTTAATCATGTTATTTCCCTGACATGCCTCCAGCAGTTCCTGCCAACGTGCCTCATCCCAATTTCTCTTGGCCGAGATCAGGGCAACTTTATAAGTGGCCCTGCATCTGCGTATTGTTTCCTGCACTCTTGATTTTATGGCTGAGTGCAACGCTTTTTGGGCCTGTCTACATGCACTATCAAACCAGGAGTGGGTTCTCAACTTTTTATTTCTAGTGCTAGGTGGAATACTCTTAACGAATATTGATTTAAGATTTGTCACTATGTAAGGTAGGGATATTAGCTATAAGCTCAGACTGTTGCCCAAAACCATGGATCTTGGCCAATGTGTCCATAAGCAGACTCTTAATTCGAAGCAAAGCTTCCTCATTTAAAACTATTTTAGGCCAACTAACCCTTCTTTCGTTATTGGCTAAGGTAACCTGTGGCAGGGGGATTTCAGCCATAATAGACTCAACAAAACTAGTGTCTTTAATAGAAAGGACTAAAGGGTTGTGATCACTTTCTACTCTACTTACGACCACCATGTCTATCAAGCCGGGCCACATTTCTAGGTTTACCAGAATATAGTCAATGCGAGAGCCAGACCTACCATTGTCATAAGTTACTGCCCATGACCTATCCGACTTCAGTCTTCCATTAACTGCTCGCATACCCTGATCCAATGAAAGACCCTTCATAAACAAGGCTGCTTGTGTCCATTTCTTAATAGGCGGGATTTCCAGCCCCGGAATACCCCACAATGAATCCTCTACCTCTGAAAGCCTCCCGTCATCCAAACCCAGTGGCTCAAAGCAAGTGTTAAAATCCCCCATCACCACCCTGTTAGAAGTCCTAGGTAGGGAGCTCAGGAAGGCCTCCAGTACATGGGCAACCAGCGAACATTTACCCCCTTGTATCCCCCTCATATATACATTCACAATAAATTATATCCAGACCCTTTGTGGAGCTTACCCAGATAGCCATCATATCAAGACTATCCATCGGGATCTCAGCCACTGTCACCCCCTCATGTTGCCTAACCCAGATTGCCAAACCTCCTACGGGTCTACCTCTAGCTCCCTTCACCGCTGGTTTAGAAAAATTTAAGAAACCTGTACGAAATATCGGTAGTGTGGCCCAGGTTTCCTGGAATGACCAGATATCTGATTGGTCAATAAAGCTTCCCCAGTCCGGAAGATGTAGTTTGGATTCAAGGCCAGCTATATTCCATGATGAAAACGTTGCCATTGGCAAAACCAGGTTGAGGGGCTCCCTCGGGCATGCCACAGAGATGGATGCGTTAGGGCGAATTGTACTAGGGATAAGGATAGAGCTAGCGGTGACAGGTACAGAATCCTTGTCCAGCTTCGGCAAGATTAGATCACCATCCAACCTCCTAATAACAGGGGTATGACTGCTCAATTGCAGAGATTTAAATCGGACCTTCTTCAGAGGGTAGGACATAACATTGCTGCATGACCCTACGGTATCGACCAACACAGATGAGTTACAGCTGCCTGCAGTACTAAAAACTTGAGTACCTACAAGAGGATGCATCAGGGGGGAGCCAAAAGTCAACATTTTACCGCCACCATTCTCACAGTATGTAGTCCCCAAGGCAGTATTTAACCTTGCATGACTAGCCTTGAGAGGAGATAACATCACCCCATTATTTGGATCAAGGAGTCAGTCCTGTTCGTCCAGACCAGAAAAAACACCATTCAGGTGGACGTAGGGATTGTCCATTGGGGAAGGTACTCATTATGTCTTAGACTCGGGCCCCGATGGTTATAGGTGAGGGGCCTATCTACGTACCCATACATCAAGTGATTTGGTCTAAATTGATTTGGTTGCGTAGGCCGGGGGTCGTGTAGAGGATAGTTAGATCTTAAAGGGAACATGGTGTGGACACCCTGGTGTAGCATTGGCACTGAGGGTGGATGGGGTGTTCTCAACATTAGCGACTGGGGATAGAAGAAGGTTAGGGCCTTGGTGGAAACTCCTCCCCCACTTCCATCATCAAACCACTCTTCAATGTGCTTGACTACTCTTGAATCCTTGAAGTTAACAATGATCACATCACCTGTTAAATCCTTAGGTCTTTGACCCAACCAGCTTACCCTTCTAACATGTAATATTTCCCCATTCAAATTGGCTGGAAGAGGTCTGTTATTTATGAACCAATGGACAACCTTATTTTTCAGGGTTTGATAATCTTCTACCTTTCCTTTCTCTAATTCAGGCACCCCGGTCAAGATAACTACAAAGGGGGCCACCTGTGGAGGGAGATCTACATTCCTCCTTGGTGCCCTTTGTTTAATAGAATGTAGAGAGGGCCTGTTTTCTGCCGACGGAGTAGATCCCCTTTGAACAAGTGTTATTTTTTTAGCCTGTCCAACCCCTGGTTTACTCTCTAGATTTACGGGCCTGTTAGCTACAATGCTGGGGGGCTTGTTTACCCCCTCAGGTTCAGGGTTTATTATCTTACTTTGCTTTTTCCCTACAAAGGAGGAGGATACAGAAGACCTAGATGGAGGAGCTTTAAACTTGCTTTTAAATAGCTCCTTCAACTGATCTGTGTTCCTCTCTATTGAATTTTCAATTTCCCCTAGATTTTCTGAGATAGTTTTAACCCTGTGTAGTAAGGGAAGTGTTAGGGACCTCACAAGAAGATCCATCTTCCCCATAAGTTCTTCTATAATCAGGGAGTAGAACTGTGAGTGGGGGGAGTTATGGGCTAACCCTCTTTCCCTGTCAAGTAGGTTCGTGCCCGCTTGAAAATTTGCCTTCCTCGACGGACTCTCTACTATTTTTGCCGTCTTTGCGCTTCTACCAAACTGTTTATTTCCCCTGCGTTTCCTCTTTTTTTCCTGATTAGACGGAACAGGTATGCCCTCAAGGGGTGGGGGTATGTTAGAATGATCCTTGCTCACACTATATGTATCCAAAAGTGGTTTCTCAACAAGAGCAACCGTCTCAGACGTTATAGTAGGAGAGGTTGCCTGATGTTGAGAGCTAAGATTCAAAACAACGGGGGAATTTAAGTCTATTAAACAGTTGGAAGTGTCCGACAACTCGTTAGGGATACAGTTGTTAGCAATATCAATGGGAGTGGGAGATGAAATACAATCTTGAAAGATGAGGGGAATATTGTCAGTACTAAATATCTCTGCTACAGCATCCAGAAAACTTTTATTTTGATGTTGTACAGAGGGGGGTACCTTCGGGGGGGATACTAGGGGTTTCTTTTTTAAAAGATCAATCGAGAAACGGCGCTCCGCACGTTTCTCCGCCAACAACAGTTCTTTGTCAATATCTTTCATTGCCCTGGCAAAATATTCATCCAAAGGGCCAAGTATTGAAACCCCCACAGTGGAAGGCAGAGAATTAGGAACACCTGAAGACATCTTGGAGGATCCAAATATAGAATAATAATCAAGAAGGAATAACAGGGTAATATGTACTAATCTAGCGTATTTAAAGAAATAACAATATAATTACCAAATTTTAACATACAACACCCCAAAATACCATCAATAAAAAGGGAAATGTCAGAGACAAGGCGTTGGAGAGCAGGCCCAGCCCAGCCTCCAGCAGCCCCTGACGGCCACAGACGGCCCGCCCTTTGCCCGGGCTTAGCCCCATGCTCCGCCCTGCGCGCGTCCCGCTTCGCGGTGAGCCTAGACCGCTCTAATAGCCCGCGGCAGGCAAGGGGGCGTGGCCGCTGCGTGAAGAGGCTGCAGCTGTTTCCAATGCCTCGCAGTCCCGCAGCGGTAGGAGAACAGTCAGCGGCACTCCCGTGGAGCGGGTGCGGCGCCTGTCCACAAGCGTTATGAGCCCCAGCAGCAGTGTCGGTAAGACTCCCTGTCCTACTCGATTTCCCAAAGTGAGTGGCACCCGCGAAGCGGGTGCCGCAAAAGGTAATGGACGCGGCAGGCGAGGGGGCGTGGCCGCTGCGGGAAGAGGCTGCAGCTGTTTCCAATGCCTCGCAGCCCCGCAGCGGTAGGAGAACAGTCAGTGGCACTCCCGTGGAGCGGGTGCGGCGCCTGTCCACAAGCGTTATGAGCCCCAGCAGCAGTGTCGATAAGACTCCCTGTCCTACTCGATTTCCCAAAGTGAGGTGACTCATATGTAGTAAAAGGGGGGGAGTTTCAGACACGGCAACCACTTTGCATGCCACGTCACTGCGGCAGTAGACTGAGCATGCAGGGTCTGCAGTGGCAGAGGCCTGAGACAGGTTTAAAAGGCTACTTCAGTGGGTGGCACAAACAGCGCTGCAAGCACACTAGTAACATTTAACTTTTAGGCCATGGGTATATGGGATACCATACCACTGTACAAGGGATTTACAGGTAGACCGATATTATCAAGTTTGCAAGAGAGAGCACATGCACTTTAGCACTGAAGACCAGCAGTGGTAAAGTGCCAAGAGTCTTAAAACCAATGAAATCAGGTTATACAAAAATACAGGAGGAAGGCAAAAAGTTCTGGGATGACCCTGCATAAAAGGCCAAGTCCAACATGATCATAGCTACTTATAGGGGTTTCCACCAGATGTCATTCAGTAGTCTCTGACTGTGAAATTCACATGTTTCTTTCCCTTACTCCAGCATGCATCATGAGGCAATGCTGGCCCACTTCAGCAACTGACTGACTTCACTATGATTTAAGGCATGCTTCCCGTTCACAGGGAGCAAACCCACACACAAGGTAGTTCCCTTCAGTGCCAGGTGTACCATGGTAATGTGTACTATTGTGAGACCAGAAAAACACTTTTGTCTTAAGAAACTCCCAAACAATAAAGTTTTGCAAAACCATGACCAAAGATTTGCCAAAAGGCTGGAAGCCAAAGCAAGCCAGACTTATTTGCTTTGCAAAACCTTCTTTAGATTTCCTAATATTTGGGTTCCTTGGATAGCTGACCTGACTTGGATGACCCTGGTCTCCATCTCTTTTCTTTGTCTGAAGCAACCTGCTTTTTTACAGCAGTGATCGATAGAAGGTACATCTTGTTAGGAGGCAATGCGCTGTTCGCCTACCCTAGTTTAACTTCTGTAAAGAGCTCTTCAGACTGATGCCGAAGCAAAGGTGCAGTGGACGCTCACAGCTGATGTGATCAGGGCACATGACACTGGTTCAGCACATTTACAGAAGGCTCCCTGTGATCATCCATGCAACTCTACTGAGGTCAAAGGTCCTAAACTTTATTCTGAATAAATCACAAATTCGTAATAGTGTCTGTTCACGTTAAGCCCCCATAACTTTGTAGCTTCTGCCTTTCATGCAACCCCAGTCATATTCAACTCGAATTGGATGAAGGACAAAGCTGCAAACTACATTTTCTAATCCGGAACAATGATGCAAACAAAAAGACAGCAAATACGTGTTTCGCCCGTTTTCTAGCTTTCCTAGTAGGACAGGAGAAGAAAGAAAAAATGAGGGAGAGACGCCGGAAGAGGAAAAAGAAGGACACCAACATTAGTCAAATTAGTTGAATTGGCCAGGTGCAGAAAGCATAACAGAAAACAGGAAAATATCAGCAAGTCGAAGGCAAAGAAGTTCCCAGATCACGGAAAATTAAGATTCAACAGCACAAGTAGTCTATACAGGGATCAATTAAAATACAGGTCCAATCACAAATGTAAAGATCAAAATAAAATCATGAAAAGAAACATAAATGAGCACCATCAGTGACATAAGACACCATAAGTAAATTGTTTATGCAAACAGGTATGAATAAACAAGTGACATGCACAAAACACAGTGTAATGCCACGCAGTCGAAAGATATTAAAGACATAAGTATATACAGTGCAAGTTGTCAAGTATACGGATAATATTTGTTTGTTCAACAAAGAAAGCAAGATTTTTGAACATACAAGTCCCAGAAGGATTTGAGATGGTCCATCACGGATCCCAGAGAAGCCTTTGCACCATTTACTTGTAATGTGAGTGACAATATCAAAAACAGAAAAGAAAAGGAGAGGGAAAAACAAGCAAAACAAGACAGTCAAAATCTCACTCAATTATTGACAATTCATAGTCCCATTTGGAGTATTGCAAACAAAATACCAGGAATAATGGGGAATGGCCACTAGCAACAGATGCACCTTTAAACTAAAGGCTAGAGTATCACTGGATCATCGTCTTTCAATGTTGACTAGAAAAGTATCATTAGCAACATATTTTGCTGTAACAATGGAAAGTGATGGATGGGAGGGGACGAAATGTTGCTTTCCTTGTAGCCATATCAGAACCCAGCATCACAGAAAGAGTTATCCCCATTCTATGAGATCTGTGGAAGAAACTACATAAAATGAAATAAATGCCATCCTGAGGGAAACAACACGTGGCCTCCCTTTATCTTTCTTTTCGTTATGCATTGAGAAAAATATCTCACTAAAATGCACCCGTTTGTATTGACCCAAAGTCCATTCAAATTGTCTATTCCCTCTACAAAACCTCTATTTATTGCTCTCACAACAATCTGCTTTCAAGATTCAGGGCAAGATGCTACAAAAATGTTTGCATTGCTTAATGGGCCGAATCACAATTTCAGCCATTAAGAAAAACCAGTCAAAATTTGCAATTTCTACCCAATAGAAATCACAAATTAGGACTGCGATTTAGGAAACCAAATAGGGACTACCTAGTTGCAATTTCTAAAGAAAATATACAAAGGATTTCGTAAATGCGAATTGGGCATTTAGGACATGCTATTATCATTGAAACTAAGGGCCATATGTAGGAATCCTAATTGCGCTCGCAAATGCTGAAATTCGCAGAATTTCAGCATTTGCGATTGCAATTAGGGCAGTGTGCTATGTAGCACACAAAAACCCACATGCAAAATAAGGAATTGCAAAATTTGCGATTCTTTATTTTGCAATTGCATTTAAGGAATTGCAAATTTCGATTCTTTAAATGCAATGTAGGAAGCATTCAAGTTGTGTGAATTGTGCCTTAAGGAATCCCAAAATACCACCAACTTCAGGTTGGTGGTAAATTGCGATTTCTTTGAAAAATCCACTTTTTGGCATTTTTCAAAGTGCCCTTAGGGCAAGTATGTGGGCCACATGTGCACACATGTTAATTTCAGGGGTGCAACAGTGTGTCCGATTGACACCCTTGCAACCCTGAAATTGCATTCTCAATTTGGGATTCTCTAATTGAGAATCGCAAATTGAGAATGTCTTCCAATTCATTCCTATGGGCTTTCTAGCCCATGAGAATGATGGAGAAGGTATTCCTTATTTGCGAATCTCAATTTGCGATTCGCAAATTAGGAACATTGGGATTTGCAAAAAAATGTGCTAATCCTACCTACATTTCATTTTGCGATTCTCTAATTGCGATTCCCAAAAAATCTCAATTTGAGAATGGCAAAACACAAATTACCTACATATGGTAACCATGTGCAAAATAAAAAAATTGCATTTTTAAAGTGCAATACAGTGCACATAGGGCAAGCAAAATAGGGATCGCAAACGCTGAAATTCACAGAATATCAGTGTTTGCGATCGCAATTTAGCTGTGTGCTATGTAGGTAGGCAAATACCTACTTGTGAAATAAGGAATCGCTAAAATTGTGATTCCTTATTTTGCGCAAGCAATTTGCGATTCTCTAAATGCTGTGCTAAATTCTGTGCTAGTAGGCATCGCAAATTGCGATAATGCCTTAAGGAATCGCAAATTACCAACTACTTCAAGCTGGTGGTAAATTGCGATTTCCTTTCGGAAAATCTTTTTTTGCTCTTTTCAAAGTGCCATGTGGCACACATACATGCCCTTAGGGCATGCATGTGCACCACATGTGCACACATGTACAATTCAGGGGTGCAACAGGGTGCCCTTCTGGAAACCCTTGCACTCTTGAAATTAGGTGCGCAATTTGCGAGTACCTACTGGGTACTCGCAAATTGAGTGCGCAATCTCCATTCATTCCTATGGCCCTCTTAGCCCTTAGGAATGAATGGGAAGCCATTCCTTATTTGCAACTCGCAATGTGCGAGTCGCAAATAAGAAATGTGTAGGAATCGCAAAAACTATTGCGATTCCTACATTCATAGCATTTTACGAGTCCTTAATAGCGATTCCCTAAAAATCGCTATTAAGGACGCGCTAAACTGCTTTATAGCACTTTTAAAAAAAGCATTTTGAAGTTTTTTTTTAATTGGTCATAGTTACCATCGACCTAGAGTCAATAGTAGTTGCATTTCTTAAATGCCCAATTCGCATTTAGGAAATGCTATGTACACGTGCATTAGAAATGACAAATAGGAAATCATAATTTGCAATTTCCTTTTTAGGTGTAGCAAAATGCGATTTCTACTGGGTAGGAATCGCATTTTGCTATTCCCAAACGGCCTTGTACATACCAAAAGGAAATGTAACATTTTTTTATAGGCCGAAAATGCGATTTTGGCCCGTTAAGAAATGCTAAATGCTTTTTTTACATCCGGCCCCAGCTTCTTGTTTCTGTGAAATACATCGCTGAAACATATGTATGACGAATTCGGACTTAATATTGGAACTGTTATTAAATCCATGTCAGTATTTTGTGAAATGGACCTCGGAACAAAACCAATGTTTATCTCAGCTCTGCCAGATAGCAATACAATAGATCTGTTTTATTTGGCTGTTAAAAATATTTGAAACATAGGAGTCTTTTAAAATACACACACCGACAGACAGGAAGTGTATATAATTGAAAACCTTGTGCAGACTGACATAAGAAAATTAGTTTGAAAAAAAAGATAAACAGAAAGACCTATAAATCTATTCCATGGATTGCCAGGAACGGCAAAGGGTGATACAAATAGCCTTGAAAAAGCCCTTTTGGCATATTCAACCACTCGATGTGAATTGCATGTCATAACAAGGATTTTCTGACAAAAGAGATTTACAAAATACAGAGATGAATGGATTGGCAGTGAAACAGATTTTGGAATTTGTATTTATTTATTAAATAAAAAACCCTATTCACAACCACCAATATGGAATGACAACCAAGACCAAAGCTCTTGAACCTGTATCAACCTTTTGTGCCCATTGCATTGCTGATTTAATGCTCTGAGAGACACGAAAAGTGGAGGAGACATGACCCAGTGGAAGCAGTACAAAATACTGGAAAAAAAGAGTTTATTAACAAATAACAAGTGGTAACCCGAAGAGTGTCTGTTTTGAAAAAATATGAACATAAAGACCCAACTAGAGTCGAACAGTATATTGTTCGCGGAAATTTCAGACTTGGTTTATCTCCAATCGACAATATGTTTCTGCAAAACTCTAATTCAGAACTTTTCTTCCAGCGACTTTGAGCTAGTGAAATAGTAAAGAGAGATCACCTGTAGGAACCCTGAAACAAGAACAGATAGACAATCAGCTAGAGAGAATTCTAAAGGCCTACTTTGTCAACCCCGCTACATTAACCTGCTTGTGGGTAAATGGCCATTTACCAAGAAAAGTGAAAACAAATCCAGGCCTGAAACAGGATTGTCTGCTGGCTGAAAGGATTTTCAGTGAGTATACAAATTATTAGCTTCAGTTTCTGCCAAACATAACACCCAGGATATTATTCGAAGCATATGAAAGGACATTATTTATCCCCTGAAACACAGCAAGTTCAAGGCAGAACACCCAATGTTTTTCCTAAAACTCTAAAAGTTGCAGCAGATATTGGAAATTAAACAGCATAGTGCCCAAGTGGTCAATGCATCAAAGCTTTAGATCATTTTACATAGACCACAAACAATGTTGACAAAGAATAAAATGTCGCTGCTGAAACGAACTCTCCTGGACAGGGCGCGCATCCAGTAATTTATGGATTCTGCAGGAGAAGCAGTACACTGAAATGGCGTACAAATGACACAAGTACATGATGAAGTACATACTCAGGGATTTATTCCCAGAAGTGATACTCAAGGTAGGATTTTTCCTCATGAAGTAATTTTTGACAAATCGATTTTGTTTTGCAGTGCTGTTACAGAAAAAAGATGATAGCATGTTTGCAAGCAGGTAATGTGAGGAAGATGTGGAAGATCTCATGGAAAATGGTTAATTATTGAATTGGCTAACACACAGAACTGAAATTGAAGCTTCCAGTCATCAGCATAAACCTGAAAGGGACAATAACCCACAAACCTCAGGTCTTTGTGAAAGAGAGCAGCATTTCACTTGACAGATAATCAGTATTGAGAGCGAGCAGAGGAACTGACGTCAAATTAGCATTAAAGAAGACAAGACCATCTTTCTTGTTGATGAGCAAGCTAATATAAAGATTTCACTTGACTAGTCAAAAAAAAAAATGACTGGACAGCTTTTAAAAGCAGTCTTGTTAGAAAGAAACAGTTATCCAATTATGCAAATCATTCTAATATCTTTGAAGCCAAGCAATCAAAATTCTCTCTTTATCATCATGGTTGAAACTAATCATCTGTGAAGATCCACAAGGATCACTGTTATATTTTCTCTTGTTCAACATTTCAATGCAGCCACTGGCATATCCTTTTGCATTTCTTAACTAGAGATTCCTACGGGAAATGCAAATGGGAACCTTAGTATATCTGGACTTTAATGTACGATTTCAATTCGCATTCAAGGGATGTGAAATTTCCACACTGACATTTGACCAATCAATAATTTCGTTTGAGATGCCATCAGTGATGTCATGAATGATGTAATTTAGTATGTTACTAATGATGTAATGTGTGAGGTCATAAACAGTGCATGGCGGGTGTGCAAGTTACAGAGAGCTTAGTAAGTGATGAATATTAGTGCTTTTTTGATTTTAAACATTATTTTTGATTTATTTCGACACCTAACTGTAATGTCACTTTAACCTTCGTTTATCTCAGTGAATTTCCAGTTTTTGTTTTTACGTATGCCATAATATTTTTACTAGACCTAACTATAATATCTCTTTTGGGGCTTGGGAAGAACATAAAATGCAAGATTACGCAGAGATTTGCGAATGGGCTGAAAATGCACAACAACTGCTCGTGCTGCTATGAATTGCCTGTAGCATGTTCTGCACTGAAAAATCAGCATGAACTGCGAAAAGCGGTTGGCAAGAACTTGACTATTTGGTTTTATTTAGCCTACTTCATCTATTTTATCCTGACTCTGTCCTGTTCCAATCCATCCAATTCACCCCATCTGTTCATTTTTCTTCATTATTCACACCTTTTCTTTACCTTATTTATTGCTTTTCGATTTTCTGTGTGTATTGTTTTTCTGTGTGTGCTTTTGGTACATTTTAGTATAGCTTCTTTTCTTTCCTGACCTGTCCTACTGTTTCTCTTTCCATACCAGTTTGATTCCCTCCCAGTCCTAGTTCCAAACTTCCAAATGGCAGAAGCAGGCAACACCAATCTCATTCCCTATGGCCAATGCAGGTGTATGGAGGTGCAACCCCCCATTTTTGGTGAGGCAGAGGTTGCCACATTTATCTTTTGGGTGCAGCGTCACCTCCCCTGCCTGTTGGCAGCAGGTGGCAGAGCTAGGAAGGGTTACGTAATGCTGGAGCATCGGGTGCTCTGGGGGCAAGTGCTTTTGGTACATTTTAGTATAGCTTCTTTTCTTTCCTGACCTGTCCTACTGTTTCTCTTTCCATACCAGTTTGATTCCCTCCCAGTCCTAGTTCCAAACTTCCAAATGGCAGAAGCAGGCAACACCAATCGCATTCCCTATGACCAATGCAGGTGTATGGAGGTGCAACCCCCCATTTTTGGTGAGGCAGAGGTTGCCACATTTATCTTTTGGGTGCAGCATCACCTCCCCTGCCTGTTGGCAGCAGGTGGCAGAGCCAGGAAGGGTTACGTAATGCTGGAGCATCAGGTGCTCTGGGGGCAAGTGCTGCACTCTATGCGCCTCACCACCAGCCTCCTGTGTACCCAGCAACAACTGATGCACTGCTCGGTGCTTTCATGACCTCAATTTTAAAGTACATAGGGACCATGGGGATGGGGAACCCAGGGCCTAATAATGTTTGGGGAGCGGGGCCACATGTCCGTCCCTCCCCTGGGTAATGGGGTCAGGGAGGCCCAATGGCCAATCCTACACTGCGTGGCACAGGCTCAAACCATGTCGCATATGGCTGAAGGCTGTACTTGGCGATGGGTTGGCTGCCTACAGGGGTTGACTTCAGGGCCTGGGCAAAGGACAGACCTCGTGGCCAACCTTCACCATGCATGATTGAAGGCCCTGTGCTGCATGTGGCAACCCCCTACCATGCACAGAAAAGGTCATTCGCAGCATGGGACTGGCTGCATGTAGGAAGGTTGGCGCTAGTCCCTGTGGTAAACCCCCATCCACATGACCAAAGGAAAACCCCACCATGCCCAGCCAAAGGTCATGCGCAGCTTAGGGTTGGCTGTCTTTGGAGGGTTGGCCACAGAGCCTGGCCTGCAGTCAGGCCTTGTGATCACCTCCCCTCCGTGCATGGCCAAAATCTGCAAACAGTGTGGCATTGGCTGCCGGGCAGGCCCTTCAGCCAACCCCCAGATGGGGGTTGTATTTACATATGGTAATAAATTATTTCTTTACATTAGAATTTACCCTAAAAAGTCATTGAAAAAAAACCAAAGGTTAAAGTAACGTTATAGTTAGGTGAATGTTCTGTGACAACGTTAAGTTTTAAACTCTAAAAACTCACCAGTTATAGTTATAGTTAAGTAACTATGACTTGTGCCCTAAGTTAACTATAATTAGTGCCATGCCCTACTAATTACCCCATATATTATATTACATTACTCATGACAACTTCTATGACATCATTGATAATATCACTGCAACATTTGCACAGGGGCCTCTGTCATGATGCCCCAACTGAGTCTCAGATCCACTCCCAGAAGAACCCTTCGATCCGCCATGTACTAAATGGCGCCTTTTTTAATTATAAAAAAACACACCCCTTTCCCTTGCACCTGCATGCCCTAGTTATCAGTGTGTTTTGGTGCAAACATATTTTGGGCTTTAATGATTACAGTTTCTTATGATTTCATATTCGTATCTTTATGTAAATATTCGGTAGGCAGACTGATTTGTGTATTTTGCCTCAACTCGATTATTTCTGGTGATGTTATAATATCCGATCAATATTGTCTCCTTGATTATGGATGGTATGATTTCCTGCCATGGCTTCTGCAAAGGGGCGATCGGGGTTTTGTTGCACAAAGCCGAAAAGTTTTGGAGCCCTCTGGTGCGCTTTGGCTCTACGTGAACGTGCGCACGCTTGTTTAGGGTGCGGCTGGGTGCGGTTGACTATTTAAACCGCACCCAGCCTTCCAGAAGGCGCTTTGCCTTCCGCCTTTGCAGGAGAAAGGTCGTGTCTGGAGGCTCTCGCTCTACAAGGCAGAAACTTACCTGATTGAAAAATCCCAGCATCCTGATTTTCGCTCCAACTTCTCCCTCAAGCCGCGGAACACTGCAAAATAAACGGAAAGAAGAGATCAGTAATTCTTTCAGCTAAGTTTCAGGCGCCCTTTGCAGGAAAGACTACAAGACAATTTTGGAACATTTTCTAAAAAGAAGATAACAAGTCAAGGTTTATATTGAGAGACAGTTTATTTAAAAGTTAAAACAATGTTTAAGCAAATAATATTTTATTGTGATGTCTTTGAATGTGGTACAAGAAAGGCCTTCTGGTGTTCTTCGTGAAAAGGTTGTTCTTTTCTCTTGTGTATGTTTACCTGTCTTTTCAGACAATATAAGACCCCACTTTCAACAACTTAAGAATATTCATTAAGTAAGTAAAGGTTAAATTGGTGACCAACACCCAAGTTCAAAAAGAAGAATTGATAGTAATTGGGTTATTTATTTTTTAGCAATTCCATTGAAAAGACGAACTCAGGTCAACTACATAAAAATCACCTGACAACTTGACCATCAAGACAAGACAAAGACATACTGGACGTTAGCCAAGCTACTTCTGCTCGCAGGTAGGCATTTATGTAATCACAGAACTTGAGGTTAGAATAGGTAATTTCTTCTGAGATTAGTCTGGAAGCCAAAGATTAGGTATTATAACTAAATCCTTGATACTTGTTGTTTCGCAGGTCGACAGCAAGAATCATCCAACATCCAGTACCGGCCTTCCTCCCCTATTTCTAATTTTACACTTGCTGTGTATCTAAAATCCGCAAGTCTGTGGTTAGTTATTTGGGAAGTTGGACCCTTGCATCTCTCTACGTCTTCTGAAGAGCGTCAGCGAAAGGGCAAGGTAAGAGATGACGTAGCCCGATCTGACAGTTTCTGACCAGATCTCAGGAATCCCACTGTGTAGCACTTACAAAAAGTACCAGGAGACCTTCTAGGCCCCCAAGGTTCCTCCTCATCAAAGAGGACTTCATTCCTCAACCAATATTGTGCTAGGAGGCACATTTGCAGAGTGGTGGAGAAAGTAGATGTCGTCTCCGAAGTCCATGTAACCTTTGTTTTTTCTGTGAATTTCTAAGGTTTTTTAAATTCTATTTGCTAACTATAACTTCCCAGTAACCTTTTTTTTTTTCAGTGAATTTCTGAGGTTTTTCAAATTCTCTTTCATAACTATAACATCCCTGTAACTGTTGGTTTTTAAGTGAATTTTTATGGTTATTTAACTAGTAGTCACACTTGCAAAGGGCTGGAGAAAGGGGGCAGTACCTATGACCAGCTGTCAAGAATCCTGTCCAAGGTCCCTCAGCAGCCAAGGGGACTATGTCCTTCAAGCAGCAGTGCACCAGGAGGCATGTTTGCATAGTGGTGGAGAAAGGAGGCACGGCTGCCAAAGTCCTTACAGCAATTGTGCTCTGTGGGACTTACTGGAGGTAACAGAAGGGGTAGTTGGCCCCCAAGGACCCTTTGGAACCAACAAGACTTCATCTCCCAACCAGCAGTTCGGTGGGAGGCACATTTGCAGAGTGGTGGAAAAATGGTGTGTCCTCCAAAGGCGTTTTAGCAATCAGGCTGTGTGGGACTTACTGGAGGTACCAACAGGGCTTGCTGGCACTCAAGGACCCTCTAGAGCCAAGGAGACTTCCTTCCCCAACTAGAAATGTGCTAGGAGGCATTTACGTAGAGTGGTGGTATAGAGAGTATGCCCTCCAGTGACTTTCTACTCTCGAGCCGATTTCAGCCCCAGGGACCCCATCCCTGAGACCCAGCCTCTAGTGTGGGTACACTGGCCCCACACAGTGCACCCAGACAGTTTGTTGGGCACCACAGTGGGAGCTCAAAGGCCCCAGTGAAACCTGCCGGGTCCCCCCGTCCTGCAGGAGCCGTCATTGCTTTTTGACAGAGGGAGCTGCTGAACATGCAGCTCCCTTTGTCCAAAAGCAATTCAGCTCAACTTCTATATAGCCAGAGCATTTTTTCTGCCCTTGCTTACTAGAAGTGAAGCAGAGTTTGCTATGGCTTGGTGGGAGCGGTGAAGCTCCCGCCAAGCAATACCATAATGTATTTTCCAGGTGTGGGCACCCCAAGACATTGCAGGAGCTGGCCCTTGAGGGTGGCTGTCTCCAGAGCCATCGTTGGCTCCAGGGGGGGTGCCTCATGGCCCCTCTCTTTTGTTTCATTTAGACTTGTGAGGTGGTGGTCTCAGGAGTCTGCAATGAACAACATTCATTATATAGTTTGAGCCCCACGTGGTGGCAGTCCCTGGAGCTGTGAGGGGCCACCAGAGCCCCCCACAATTCTCTGGTTATTGCATCGGGGAGGTGGCGGTCACCAGGGCTGAGGGGGTCCATGGGTCCCTCATTATTGAAAGTTAAAGCCCTGAGGAGATGGTGAACCCTGGGGCTGTGGTGGGGCCATGATGCCACCCTGCATTCATTCTGAATAAAGCCCCATGGAGGTGATGGTACACTGGGCTGGGGGTGGTCTGCGTGTCCACCCCTATTATTGAAAGCTAAAGCCCAAGGGAGGTGGTGGTCCCCGGAGCTGCGGGCGGTTGTGTGGCCCCCGCATTTATTTTGAATAAAGCCCCATAAAGGTGGTGGTCTCAGGGACTGCAGGGGTAGGCCATATGGCCCCGCATTTATTAAGTTTTAAGCCCAGGGAGATCGCAGACCCCGGGGCTAAGGTGGAGGCCATACGGGCCTCCCTCTCATCAGTTTGGTTGTTTGCCCAGTGAGGTGAGGTGGCAGTCCCTGGGGAACGGGGGTTCCGAATGGGCACCCCCATATTATTATAAAACATGCCCCGGTTATTTGGCCCACCTGATGGCTTAGCGTAAAAAATAACCTGAAGCCCGCTCATCTTTGAAAAAAAAACTAATTGTAGTGGATTCGCGAACATGCTTTAAACCCAAGCGGTGTCCCCCTGGAACCCCCCATCATATCAGGGGTGTCAGGGAATTGCTACCCTGCCCCATTTTTTGTATTTTTAACTTTATTTGTGGGACTTGGCTTCAGGATGGCTACCAGCACTTCCTGGTTGAAAAAACTACTGTAGAGATTTATAACAAATCGCAAAAAGTACACTTTCTGAACCAACATCTAGCTTTTTGCCAAATTTAGTGCAATTCTGTTTAGTGGTTCAGGTTGTAGTTGTGTTAAAAAAAAATCCCCATAGACATCACGTTTTGGGACCCCCTTTTTCACGGTCCCCGCTTGACGGATCACCGGGAAACTTTCCACACAGTAGCTGAACCAAAATGGGTAAGGTTTTGAAAATGTCATGAATATTCATCAAGCTGCACAAAAGTTCTTGGCAAAACTAAAAACACCTTTTCCTGTGGAAACTTTAGTCCTAACTATATCTACCTACTGGCAGGAGTGGCCCATGCAGGTAAGAGCTTTGGGACAGTGGGGTGGGGTGAGGGGAGTTGACAGACGACAGCAAACTTACCTTGCACTTGCTGCATTGCCGACTCTGTCCTTGTTTTTCTTTTTTCTTTTTTTCCCCTTATCTTTGTCTGTCAATTCCCCCCACCCCACCCCACTGCCCCAACATTCTTACCTGCACAGGCCTCTTCTGAATACTGGCGTACTTCTCATCATCACTGACACAGCATTACAATGCAGGATCCTTCACAGTCTGGTTGGTGATGAATTTTTGTAGTTTATTATGTCAGTGCCTGACATTCAATAAAGTGCAAAACAATTAAAAAAGATCCGCCCGTTGCGTTTTGGCTGTTTGCATTAAACTGGACCTCGTAAGCAATTGTAATGGACACCATTATAACATCTAGCCCTTTCTCAATTACATTGGCCCCTTAATACTAGAACCAAAACCTGCAGTGTTTCTTTGGCAAAAAACATCCTCCTTTTTCTAACACCAACTTATTCATTTTCTCAGTTCAATCAAGTTCATATGCATTTACAAAATTAACTTTTTGTTTTCCAATATATTCTGAGTCATTGATTATTTAAAGCAAACACAAGGAGATGATGGACAGAGTGTTGAAACCTTTCAGACACTCACCCAGAGTCACAGATCTGGATTGAATCCATCATCATTCTTTATCTCACTTCACCACCCCACTTCCTAAACAGCTATATGCAAATCAGTCTTGACCCTGTGCCTCATGGGAACAGTCCAGCCTGAACTGCCAAGCCATGTCTACACTGGACCGAAGAAAAGTATCCTGGGACCGGTTTCGGGCTGACAGCCCTCATCAGCCAGGCTAGCTTGAAACCATTGGCCAAATGAGCAAGGGACCCACGTCGGGGCATACACTGCCAACTTCGGGCGAACAAAGCAAACACAAGGAGATGATGGACAGAGTACTGAAACTTTTAAGACACTCACCCTCAGTCACAAATCTGGGTTGAATCTATCAGCGTTCTTTAGCTCACTTTGCCACCCTAGTTCAGACACAGCTATATGCAAATCAGTCTTGACCCGGTGCGCCAGGGACAGTCCGGCCCGAACTGCCAAGCCATGTCTTCCCTGGACCGGAAACAAGCATCCTGGGACCGGTTTTGGGCTAACACCCCTCATCAGCCATGCCAGCTTGAATCCAGTGCCAAAGTGAGCAAGGGGCCAATGCCAAATTTTGTGCAATTCTGTTCAGTGGTTCAGGTTGTAGTTGTGTTAAAAAAAAATCCCCATAGACATCGAGTTTTGGGACCCCCCTTTTTTCTCGGCCCCCGCTTGACGGATCACCAGGAAACTTTCCACACAGTAGCTGAACCAAAATGGGGAAAGTTTTGAAAATGTCATGAATATTCATCAAGCTGCACTTTTCATCAAGGGGCCAACTTTTCAGACACTCACGCCCACTGGAGTCAAGCTAGCCTGACTGATATGGGATGACACCCTGAAACCGGTCCCATGATGCTGTTTTCCAGTTCGGTGAGGACTTGGCCTGGCACTTTGGGTTTGACTGTTCCCATGAGGCACAGTTTGAACTAGACCGTTCCCATGAGGCACTTTTGACAGGGTAGGCCCAGACATGGGTCCCTTGCTCACTTTGCCACTGGATTCAAGCTAGCTTGAATCCAGTGGCAAAGTGGATGCTTTTTTCCGGTCCAGGGTAGACATGGCTTGGCAGTTTGGTCTGGACTGTTCCCATGAGGCACAGGGTCAAGACTGATTTGCATATAGCTGTGTTTGAACTGGAGAGGCGAAGTGAGCTAAAGAATGATGATGGATTCAACCCAGATCTGTGACTGGGGTGAGTGTGTGAAAAGTTTCAGCACTCTGTCCATCATCTCCTTGTGTTTGCCATGGATTATTTAATACTCATCCATAAACATGTGCAATAACCCCTTCAGTTAAGTGCACAATCTTTAAATACATCCAGTTGCATTATTCCAAATGGAACCGTATACCACATATGCAAGATCGCTCTTAAACAATCAATAACACAGGTCTAAGGTATATAATGCCATGTGCAAAATAACACATGTCGAAAGACACAATAATGTAATCCCTGCCATACATTCATATTGGACAATTCATTTGGCAAAACACATTTAATGCGCTCTTATAATTAATATATTCGATGATCCAGGTGTCTCTTTGAAGATTTTCAATTCTGTTTTTATTTTTCTATGTTCTGTCCTGAGCACATTAGATTGTATGGGGTGCATTGTCATCTAGGGTGCATCATGCATATATGTAAACATACCTCATTGTCACACACCTCCAATTTCTCCTTCAAAAGTGCTGTATTTCTTAATTCACAATCCTTTATCAGAGTACTATAGGATATTTCACAAGGTGCATAGCATTACGAAGTGCATGGTGTATATAACAATTGTGCATTCAATAGAGAAAATTTCTCCTCAAAGGTCCTAATGCATTTTAATTTACCATACATCATAAAGTGCATAATGTATATGTAAACATATTTATGTCACTAAAGTGCATAATGTATACATACACATCGTTAGATCAACACATTCCACATTTCTATTTTTAATGTATGAATGTCTATTATCTTATAGCTCCCTACACACACTCTGTGGAGTATGTGTAAATATTATGTTTCATCATTAAGAGCTAACTATAAATATATCAATCATATGCTTAAAGTGCTAATGCATATGTATATATGTTAAAATAATGTGTCTATATATAGATATTTATATATATGAACATATCTAAAAGGGCCTTCAAAAATCACAAATTCAGAATACATGCATACACAATTGTAATGTACCCAGATGTCTGCAATTTGTTTCATGGGAAGCTGGAAAAAAGGGGTGAAGAAGTGGAGGGGAAAAGTGCTATGTACAATATGTCTATATATTAAAATGGAAATAAAGGATAGAGAAAAGGAAAAATACAAAGTATTATATGCAATTCTTCTGTATGTCCTGAACAGTTCATAATATACAATGTACTTTAAAACCCATTTATTCCTACTAAGAGAGGGGTGGAGCATGCCCAACAGCTATCATCATGCACATCTCTTCAAACCATTATATTCATATTAAAGAAAAGGTCAATCGGAGGGACATCTGACAGGGAGAAATATCCAACAGTTCTTTTTCTCTATCACCACCTCTTTCATGAGCTCTGATATACTTAATTCCATACTATGCAAAAGTTGACAGTGATTGCTCACGATATTGCTCAAAGTGACAAGGTATAGGGTTCTTATCGTTGTTCATGATTGCCCTCATGTGTTGTAAAATTCTTATCTTCAATTTATTAATCATGCTCCCAACATACAGCTTGTCTCATCCACATTTCAGAACATATACTACATGGTCCATGTTGCAGGTGATTCTACCACCTTCAAAACCGGCATCTTTCCTGATGACTGGAAATGGACGGAGGTCATGCCCCTACTCAAGAAACACTCTGCCGACACGACGGACCTGAAGAAATACTGTCTCATCTCTCTCCCCCCTTTTTTAGCAAATGTCACTGAGAAATTCCTCAACTCCCATCTTACCACCTTCATTAAAAAAACAACATCCTCGTCTCTTCCCAGTCTGGATTCCAAAGAAACCACAGCACCGAGACTGCCCTCCATGCCACCACAGACGACATCCGTGTACTCTTCGACCAGGGCCACACCGCAGCTCTCATCCTACATGGTCTCTTCTCAGCTATCAACACCGTCTCCCACCGCACTCTCGCTGCCAGACTCCATGACACCGGAATGAGTGGAACATCCTTCGACTGGATCTGCTCCTTTCTTGCCAGCAGAACCCAAAGGATCAGACTTCCCCCTTCCTCTCCGAAACAACCAAGACCAACTGCGGAGTACCCCAGGGATGATCGCTCAGCCCCAAGCTCTTCAGTATCGACATAGTCCTACTCAACTCCCTCGTCAAACAGCACAGACTCAGCATAGTATCCTATGCAGATGACACCCAGCTCATCCTCTCCCTCACAAAGGACCCAGAAGCAAGGAGTCTCAGCTTCCAGGAAGGAAAGACGTTGCAGCCTGAATGAGCAGCAGCTGCCTCAAGCTCAACTCAGACAAGACGGAGGTCCTCATCCTCGTATCATCCCCTGCGACTTGAAACAACACCTGGTGGCCACCCACCCTCAGAAACCTACCCACACCCACGAACCACGCCTGAAACCTCAGCATCATCCTCAACTCTTTCCTCACCATGACTCGCCAGATCAATGCTGTTGCTTCCAACTATTTCAACTCCCTCCGCATCCTCCGGAAGACCTTCAAGTGGATCCACCCGAAGCCAGAAAGACATCACCTACGCACTTATAACCATCAGACTGGACTATGGGAACGCTCTCTACACTGAAATCAATAAATCCCTGCTACAAAGAGTCCAGACCATCCAGAACAGCGCGGCCAGACTCATCCTCGTCACCCCCTGACAAAAGCAAATGACCCAACACCTACGAGACCGACACTGGCTCCCCGCTGAGAAGAGAGTAACATTCAAGCTACTCACCCATGCCTTTTAATCACTCCACAACATCGGACCCAAATACCTCAACAGCAGAGTCATCTTCCACGTACCCAAAAGAAACCTCCGCTCAGCCAAACTCACCCTGGCAGAAACCCTGTGCATCTGCAGATACAGAGCGGGTGGAAGAACCTTCTCCTATGTCGCTACCAAGGCCTGGAATTAACTCCCGGTCGACATCAGACACTCCCCCACCCTGCACACATTCAGAAGGAGCATAAAGTCCTGGCACTTCGGATAATCCCAGAGCCGCACCGATCCCCCGCGCCTTGAGACCCTCACTGGTAAGTAGTGCACTTTAAAATTCCCTGTTTGATTGACTGATTGTAATCACTTGGCCCTCAAAGTCGGACAGCTTTTACAGTTTAGTCCATAACAGGAAGCTGTAGACTGGATGTTAACAGGTCTCTGAATTACTTGTTTTTTGTTATCAGCAGCCTTCAAATGTTCATCCTTAGTCAACAAATGCCAATTTTCTTTTATGCTAGGCTGTGCCATGTGTTAAAAAAATAAACCTTTCACTTTATTGCCATTTTATTCATATCAATGTCTTGTGGGTAGAATAGCAATTTCCTTTTTTTATTTGCTCTTCTTTTTGCGCTATCCAAAAAGCTCCTAGGGTATCCCCTCTAACTGAACCGTTTAAGCATATCGCATATCTCCTTATCGAACTGCTCATCAATTGGACATATCCTCCTGGCCCTCAACGTTAGACTGTATGGAAAGCTCCATTTGAGAGCATTAGGTTGGCAACTTTTAGCGTGTATTGGAGAATTTGTAGCAGTTGGCTTTCTATGTATTTTTGATATCAATTACTAACTGCATTTTTTTTATTGTATTTATTTCGTTGTTCAACAAGTAACAAAACAAGGTACAGTGTGCCAACAGGAAGTAAGTCATTACATGTGAACATTACAAAATACAATAGAGAACACAGCACTTTGGTTTCTAGCACAGGTTGCAGCAACATGCGAGACATTTTCATACATTAGTATATGGGATACATATCAAGGGACAATACAACACAGCCACCTAGAGGCACAACAGTCCAGTACATCTTAACCAGTTGGTACACATGACGTTGCAGCAGTTTTAACACAACAATACGTACCTCCCGCTTCTATAGTTAACAAACGAGAGCGTAGTTACATCAACCACAAATGTTATCAGAAGGGAGTTCACTGCGTTAGCTCATTTAGTATTAATCTAGTATCGTTTCCGACTCTACACAGCCCTCCTCTGGCAACTCTTGTTCCATCGACTTCCTAGACCACTCCAAAAAGGGGTCCCATATATCCCTTGGGCGAGACGTTGAAGGCATCTGCTCCCAAAACAATGTTAACTGTGCATGACCATATGTTACATCCCGCAGCCGAGCTTTAATGTCTGGTACTCGCTCCCTACCCCAGCGAATTGCTATCTGTCTCCGGCATACAACAACAGTAAGGCATGCAGTTTACGACGGGTAGGCACTGTGTCTCGTACATGTCCCAAAATCCCACGCAGTGGAGTAGGTGGGTCCCTTCTACCAATAATCTAATTTACTACTTCAAATATCTCACACCAAAAGTTGTGTATGGCAGAACATTCCCATGCCACGTGAAGAAAGGTAGCCTGGTCCTGCCCGCATCTCCAACATCTAGCGTCCTCCCTCAACCACATGCGGTGCAGGCTAACTGGCATCCTGTAGTACCTATGTAAGAATTTAAACTGAATCAACTGCAAACAATAGTTTGGGCGCAGGTCCGTCATTTGACTACAACAATACCTCCATTGTTCCTCCGTCACCTGTGGATCCAGCTCACCATTCCAAAGTGTCATTGAGCTCGGCTGCAGTACAGGGTAGTTGGTTTGCATGACTGTGTACAGTCTTGTTATCAATTTTTTGGGTGACTTCGACTTTAATATAGTGTCTAGTGGCAGCAGTGTCTTGGGAGCCTCAGGGAAGTGTGCGTTCAACGTGCGACATACTGTGCGCAACTGGTGATATAGGAAAGTCTCAGCAAATGGAACTACACCCTCATCAATAGCCACTGGTGGAGGTCGAAAGCTACCCTCTGGGTAAAGGTCAGCAAACGTGTTCAGGTTCAACCTAGCAATCAGTGTCTTATCCACGCCCTTCCCCATACATGGCATCAGCGGGTTACTCTCCAGTAACATTGAGGGCGCGTATAGAGTCTCCATCCCGCTCTTTTGTTCAATTCACTCCACACCCAGCATAGTGTTCCTGCCGTATTGACATCCCCCTTGGTCTACTGATGTTGCGGTAGACCGCCACTGTCAATGGCGTTGGCGCCACAGCATCCCTCTCAATTGCAACATGGGGCTGAAATGGGGTCTCATGAATCCAAAAATGTAGAAACTGAGCCTGCACACACAATGCATATAGATGCATATCTGGCGCCCCAAGCCCCCCTGCATCAAAGGAAGAGTCAGGAGATCCCACGAGACTCTGGTCTGCTTTCCCGCCCACACCAAGCTTAACAATTGCGAGCGCAACAGACTAAAATAATTTTGGTATTGACAGATTCACAAACAAATAGAGGAACTTCGGCAAGATAACCATCTTAGTCAGCGCTATTTTGCCCGCTACAGAGAGAGGCAATCACGACCAGATAGCCACCTTCCCCTCAAGCCAGGCATAGGACCGCCCAAAGTTCAGTGTCCAGATATCCTGAAGATTACGACTCAGCCGTTCCCCAAGATATTTAACCTTGGTAGCCTCCCATCGCAGGGGGAACTCAGAGCAGACTTCCTTCGTGCCATCGGTCAATGGGAGCATTACAGATTTTGACCAGTTGATAGTTATGCCTGCAAAGCCACGGAATCGTATAAATTCCCGCAACACTGGGTCAAGATTGATTTCCGGGTCAAGGATATAAAGAGGGACATCATCAGCATAAAGTGATATCACCAAACTGCGCGCACTGAATCCTATACCTCTGGCCGTGTGGTGCTGACGCACCCTTGGAGCCAACGGCTCCATAGCTATAGCAAACAGGAGTGGCGACAGCGGACATCCCTGCCTCGTACCCCGTGATATGTGGAAAGGACTTGATATCACACCATTGACTCGTACTCGGGCCACAGGTGGCTCATACAGCAATTTTATCCGTTGAAGGAACAGAGGACTGATTCCCATGTGCTGCATTACCAAAACTAAATACGACCATTCCAAGGAATCAAACACCTTAGTGGCATCAAGAAAGATCACCGCAGCTTGAACAGTAGGGTGTAAATAATGTATGGCAGAGAACAGTGTACACAGGTTATGCGACGTCGACCTTCCCGGGATGAAACCTGATTGATCCGGTAGGGCAATCAATGGTAGCATCGGCTGGAGTCTGTTCGCCAACAGCTTGGCGTAGACCTTGACATCCACATTTATCAAAGACAGAGGTCTATAAGAGTCTTATTCAGTTTCCGTCTTGTCAGGCTTCAGCAGTGTAATAATCAGAGCCTCTTTCATTGATTGGGGCAAAGTGCCCGTGTCTAACGCCTCCTCGAAGACAAATAGTAGTCTTAGTGCCAGCTCCTCAGCATATGCCTTATAGAAGGCAGTGGGCAAGCCTTCAGGGCCCGGAGCTTTATTTAACGGTAAGCTTTTAATGACTTGGGTCACATCATCTTTCGTGATGGGGAGATCCATGTATAGCCTTTGATTGTCACTAAACCACGCCAGGGCGATGGAGTCTAGAAATTCTGTCATATTACTCCCCTCCACTACACCAGTTGTTTTTATAAAGGGTTGAGTAAAATGTCTCAAAGGCCTGCAGCACACCTTCCTGTCCTCTTACAATGTCCCCCCTACATATTTACTTTCATGCACAAATGCCACCCCTGCTATAGGTCGGATCATGTTCGCCAGTGTGCGCCCTGGCCTATCTCCCTCCCCATATCGACGGACTTCTGCGTATTTGCCAAGGAATTTAACATCCCTAGCAGCCTCTTCATCATATTCCAGCAACTTAGCCTTAAACAGGCCAGCTGTCTCCCAGTCTCCGCCACTACACATCTTTTTATCTAGTTCCCTGAGATCGTTTTCCAGGCCAGCCAGTGTCCCTCTAATAGCTTGTAGCACCCCTGCCCGTCGTGCTATACATTGTCCACGTATAACAGCCTTGATGGCATCCCACAGAGTCGCCATAGTCTTCACCGTTCCCTCATTGTTCTCAAAATATGTTTCAATATCCTTTCTTGTCTCCTCTTTGAATGCCTCATCTAACAATGCGTTCTGTGGTAATCGCCATGTAAAGGCTCGGGATGGGGTACCTGGTATGGACAACATGAGAAGATAGGGTACATGGTCGGAGAGTGAGCGCGCCATATGGGCCACGTCCACCGTCCAGGTCGCAACATCTCTAGAAATTAACCAGAAATCCAACCTAGACCAGGCCTTGTGTTGAGTGGATATGCATGTATCCTCCCTCTGCCCCGGGTGTCTCTCTCTCAGGATGTCCAGTAAGTCGCCATCCAGCATTATGTCCTTCAGGGCCACACGTGTCTGTGGATGCAGTGATCTGGCCACACCCTGCCTATCATCCGAAACAGATAACACCAAATTCAAGTCTGATTGTCCTTATTCTTTCCACACTATTGCAGTGGGACATTAGACGCCGGACTCTCGGCTCCACGAGTTAGAAGGTCCAGGAATATTCGGACGCTTTTGAATGTAATCATGAAGAACTATCATGATTGAACGCGCTGAGTTGGTATTTTCATAACAGTTTGATATTATTGAACACAAGATTTGTTCCGGGTTTGTGGGGCTCTGTAATCACGGCGAACTAAGTTGCAGAGTAACCCTTTGTTTTAAGAAGGGATTTGGCCAGTTTTATCAACACGGAAGTGCGACTTTGGCACTGAAAGAAACCATTCAGACACCCTTACCGGGTTGGAATTATCACCGGTTAAGTGGAAGTACAATATACGCCTTCATTGAAATTAAGCCCTGAAGAGTCAGAGCAATCTGAACTCTGACGAAACACGTGTCGGCTGGCGTGACATTGTTTGAGCAATAAAGAGAAAATTGCTCTCATCAGAAGAATTACAGAAGAATTTCCAGGATTATACAGACCGAACTAACGATTATAGTACTATGTGTCAAATGTGATATTGTGTGTGCCTAGGAATTTGTTTTCAAATTGTCAGGTGTTGTATTCAATACCTTTGTATGGGGTTGAGAGGGTTTCCCCTTTCCTGTGGCACCACCATTTATAAATATTCAGCCAGACAGGCAGTCATAAACTGAGCAGAGCGCAAGTATTCCCTGTGAGTCAAAACCCTGTTTCTTTGCGAATACCAAATTGAAGTCTCCCTCCCAAATGACGGTGGGGCATCCCATCCCTCTAATTTTGGACCACATCTGGTGGAAAAACTCTGGGGAATCTGTATTGGGACCATATATTGCAGCAAAGGTCACTTCAATATACCCCAGGAAAAATTTAATATTACAAAGCGACCTTCAGGGTCCCAATGCGACTTAGCACACCTCCAATCCAATCCTTTTCTGCTCAGAACAGCAACCCCTCTTGCATAATTGGAGTATATTGCAGAGTATACTTCCCCCCACTGGCCATTTTTGAGTTTCTGAGATGGCTGTACATTCAAATGTGTTTCCTGCAGGAAACAAATATCTATGCCATGTCTTATCAAATATGCATGAACCAGCCTCGCCTTACAACCATCATTTAGGCCTCGTACGTTACATGTTCCAATATTCAAAATCTGTCCCTTAGGCATCATCCCAACTCCATAATCACACAGTCTCGCCGCATCCGCATGCAACCTGTCATCAACAGCACTGCTGTACTACACTTATGTACTGCAATTAGTGGCTTCAACAAATAGCTGACCCTATCCCATCCCCACCCACCTCCCACACCAACCCCCCAATCAGGTTGTAGCATATCCCGCCCGTGATCCCACAACATAAACATCAAACAGAACAAAGGGAGCCTTCCCAAGGGGGCAAGGGTAGACCGGCTAACTCCCCTACTCTGGTGGCGTGACCGGGTAATGTCGCTAGTGCTTACTTCGTAGTACAGTTAGATACAGCATATATCTGACATATCTGGTATCGGGGGGGTGAAAAGCCCATCCAGTGCACAAGAACAAACAGCAACTTTTCCTATTACCCACTGAGCTTCGCAGCGGAGCAATCCCAGATAGCGCACCCCAACAGCTGGATCCAATTTAAAGAGCACAAACATAAAACAGCCCCACTCCAGCGGTCCAAGAACTAACACTTAGCTTGTCAGCCTGCTATCATGACCAGCATACCCAGGCAATTCTGAAACTGCATAATGTTACCAACCCAACAGGCGCTTCGCCCCAGCTCATCATAACAGAGACTACATAGGCGCACTTGACAGTAGTACAGCATTTCAGTCATTATCACTTAGCCTGTCAGCTTTTGCTCCGCCTGCATCCCCTTTCTTCTTGGAGCCCTTGCCTGCTACGTGATTGGCAAACTTGAGCGCAGACTTCGCGTCCGTAAAGAAATGCGCAGTTCCAACGTGGGATATCTTCAGTTTCGCCGAATAGAGCAAACAGTATGGAATTTGTGCCTGCAATAGTAGGCGCTTAGCCGGCAGAAACTCCCTTTGGACTGCCTGCACCAACGGGGTAAAGTCCGGGTAAAAAGAGATCGTCTTTTCTTGGTGCGGCACCTGACCCTTCTCACGTGCCAGTCGTAGTATGGTGTCTCTATCCTGATAGTTCAATAGTTTCAATAGTATAGGGTGTGGTGTGCCCCCCACAGGTGGCTTCGGGCCCAGTGTTCAGTGCGCTCTCTCAACAGTGAACACCACAGAGAGGTGCGGGTCAAATAGCTTGTGCAACATGTCTGACATATAATGCTCCATTTTTGACATCGCCATCGTCTCCGGTATTCCTGTGATGCGTAGGTTGCTCCTCCGAGAGCGTGCTTCTAAATCGTCGTTTTTGTCCCTTATGACCCTCAGCAGTTTGTCCATATGGAGGAGTTGTTCTTTCGTGTCTGATCGGGATCCGTGGAATTCCCCTTGCCTGTTCTCTAGTCCGTCTAACATTGTTTCATGCGCCGACACTTGCGTTTTCACCGCGTCTAATTGCTGCGTCAGCGTGTCCAGCTTGGTATCTATACTTTTCAAGCTAGAGCGCATTTCTAGGAGTAGGGATTTCACATCTTCATCTCCCGCACCCGTTTGCGTGTCCATCTCCGCACCACCCTGTGCACCACCACTCATTTCGTTTTGCCTGGTGGAGCGCCTGGAGTCAAACGTGATCTTTGGTTTCTTCAGTTCTGGCTTACCCATAGCTGCCCAATTATCAATCGCAGGAACCGTGTCGTGTGTCGTGCACTTCTACTCAGTAACAGGACACAAAACCCCCCGTACTCTCAAGTGCCCAGCTCTGGATTACACAGCCTGGGTGGCCAGATTGGCGGCTCAGGAGTCCCCACGTTCTCCAGAAATTGGGTCTAGAAAGGACGGTGCAGCATTCGCATCCGTAATACGCAGGATTCAATTCAACTCCCAATAGGCCCCGCTCCGTGTGGTATGAGTAGCCCAATGAAAACCTGGCGTCAAGATTCCCAGACAGACCGACGTCACAGTAGCGCCACAGCGGTGCGTTAAGTGCTAGAATGACCGCCTATCAGTGACGACTTATGGCCAGTCACGTCTCCAGCCTCAGTGAGATCCAGTGTTCCCAACAATCAGCATACACTTTCGCAGGGGTCACCAAGCTTGATGCACTCAACAAGAGTTAGTGAAATCCCCACTCCTCGCGCCACACACAGACACAGTGGGGTCCCGTCCCAGGCGCCTGGAGGCAATACAGCAACGACTGCCGCTTTGCATCGAGTAAAATCACTGTGGTGGGTTAAGAACGTCACACCCGCAGCGTACACATCGAGGGTCTGTGGGGGTCTCTGGTATAGTCTGTGCACCCCACTATTGGACTTCGCTCACCGTTTACTTGGAGGCCGTGTAGGACCCGTGTGCCACCACGTTGATCGCAGTCAGGCGAGGCAGCATATGCACATTGTGGCTACCTCTGCGGCCGCTTCCTCTGCCGGTTCGCATCCTCACGCACAAATCTGCCCCAGCAAGGAAGGCCGGCGGCACCAAGACCGGACTCCCGTGGGTTCCCGCCAATGAGGCCTGTAGGCCGGCTCACCGCCGCGGCCTCAATTTCGGCAATAGCATCGCAGGCACCTCCCACCTGGCCTCAGCTTCGCCCAGGCAGATTTCCTTTCACGGCCAGCTTCCGCAATCTTCCGCCGATATGCACGGCTGCCACCTCCGCCGGTGCACGACTTTCTCCCCTTCTGCAGACAAGTGTAGCACCACAGCTACGATGTTCCCAACAGGATTAATGCAGGATTCGGTCCCCGGTCGGCGCAGCTCGCTCAGAAGGCGGCCATCTCGCTGCTCAGCTAGCCACGCCCCCCAATTACTAACTGCATTTAATTGCACATCCAAAATGTCATAAACGGTTCAACTACATCTGCTTGTAAATTGAAGATGTCATCAGTGATGTCATTTGAGATGCTATTATTGATATCACTGACCATGTCATCAGTGATGTAATGTGTGAGGTCTTGTAACATTTGTTTGTTTCAATGAATTTCTAAGTTTTTTAAATTCTATTTCCTAACTATAACGTCCCTGCAACCTTCACCTTTTTTCTGTGAATTTCAAGGTTGTTCTAAATTGTATTTCCTAACTGTAACCTGTTGAGGTATCATTTCTGTAAAATGAGCTTAGTCCCAGAATTAATCCTGCCCTGTGCATTTATCCAAGAAGAGGCCACCATTTTGTGCAACACCTCTATCCAACTGGAGTACTTTCTATTGGCTAACTAGCAAGTACTATCCCATTGGGTAAATGTACGGTGCATCTCCTACACTTGAAGGAAGTGACCCGATATGGGCGACCGGGTCATTTGCAACCTCCTATATCCTTCCAACAATGAAGAGTCGATGAAACAGTAGAGAATACAAACAAACTAGTTTATTCCCAGAATACACTGCCTCCTATGATGGCTGATGAGGTACTGACCTTTGCAAGCATAAAGTTACATTATGTACATTATAAAGTCCACAAAGACCCTCCCATCATGGAAAAGCACTGGCGGATGTTGTAATACAATGGGAGTGCAGAACATAAGTTTCGATTGTGCAGCCTGGTACAAACTATCTACTTTTTCAAGGTTGTCTGCCCTGTCCTCCCTTCTAGAGAGGTGGGGGAAAGCCTTGATTTCAGGGGAAAGGCATGTGCTAATGAGCTAACATGAACATCAAAGAAACTAAACTTACACGGACCACTTACCCTAAATGAACAAAATACAGTTTTGAATAGGCCAGCAACAGTTTTGATTGTGTCAGAACATGGCGCCCTTCTAACTGAAATGGCAGCACAGATGTCAACCTAAGTAAGATACCTTTTATGTCAAATGAGTAAGTCTTATAGTTCTCATACTACTATAATGTATTAGTCTTATAAATGATAACAGATCAAAGAGCAAAGCGCACGTATAAAACGCAAATTACATCTCTATTCTTTCACACTACAGCTGTATGAAGAATGCTGAAGAAATGTCTTCAGTGACCAATTGTGTCTATAACTTTGCCAATGTGATTGTTGCTTCAGCGCCTTCAACAGAGAAAACACACTTGGAATATTTGTACTTTACAAAAGTAAGTGCTTCTTAGTTTTGATGGAGATGCACTTGTATTCTAAGGAATGAAGACCCCATCCCCAAAATCGGTGGGAAATGTGATTGGGGACCTTTCAGTAAGCTGTCCATCATCCTAGGAAAAGCGCCAGAAGATGTTTCATACCACTAATGTATATGTGGCGGCAGCAAATGGGTTGGGCTTCCAGGCAAGTTTATATATATCTGGGGCCAGATGTAGGTAATTCTATTTTACCGACTCATAAATACCGAATTTTACCGATTCGGTATTTATGAATCGGTAAAATAGAAGTACCGAGATGTAGGTAAATCCAGATGTGGATTTACCGAATCTTTAAAAGTCGGTATTTACCGATTCGGTAAATACCGACCGGTATTTACCGGTAAATACCGAACGGCAGCTTCAGCTCGCCCCTTGGACAAAAAACAATGCCAAGATCTTGCCTCCTTCTTCAAAGAGAAAATCGAGAATATCCTCTCTGGCATTAGGAGTAACCTCCCCACCCATGACCTTGGTGAATCAACTCCCTCCTGGCCAAATGACATTAACATCATTGAATCCTGGCCTCCTTTTACCATAGAATCACTAGTCTCCACCCTCAAAACTGTTAAATCAGGTTCCCTTCGTGATCCGGTACCCACTTCTATTCTTAAAATCCTGGACGTCCCTGCCCTGTCCACCATTGCTGAAACTCTAAATTCTTCTCTTCAACTCGCCGCAGTGCCCTCAATGTGGAAACACGCTATGGTCAGTCCACTTTTAAAAAAAAACCACTGCAAACCCGGAGCTCTCCTCAAACTACCGGCCGATCTCACTCCTCCCTATTTTTTCAAAATTGTTGGAGAGACATATTCACTCGGCCCTCACTTTCTTCACCAAAGAAAACTGTCTTCTCCATCCCTCGCAATCTGGGTTTAGGGCCGGCTTCTCTACTGAAACCGCCCTACTCGGAGTTACCGAAAACATCAGGAGACTCCTGGACGATGGCCAGACAGTCGCACTCATTTTACTAGACTTGAGTGCGGCTTTCGACACCATCTCCCACGCCAAACTGCTGGCCACACTGGGGAGAAATGGCATCAGGGGCAATGCACTAAAATGGATTGAGTCCTTCTTGTCACAGAGAACCTTCCAAATCACATCCCCAATAGCCTGCTCGGATACAATGAGCGCCCCCCATGGAGTACCACAGGGCTCCATCCTAAGCCCTCTGTTTTTTAATCTCTACCTCCGGCCCTTGGCTGATCTAGCGGATGAATCTGGCCTCACCCTCATGACATACGCTGATGATTCTCAAATCATCTTCTCCCTGTCAGAAGCAAACCCACTTCTTCCATCTCGTCTTAATCAAGGTCTCCAAAACATCTTCAGCTGGATGTCCGCACACCAGCTGAAACTCAATGGAGACAAGACCGAGGTCCTCCTTTTGGGGAAAAACAAAGACCTCTGGAACGCTTCTCACTGGCCCTCTGAGCTCGGTTCCATCCCCACTCCCGCTACTCAAGTTAGAAATCTGGGAGTCATCATCAACAACACCTTGTCCATGAAGCAGCAGGCAAACAGAGTGGTAGGCCTCTGCTTCACCATCCTAAAATGGCTAAGGAAGATCCTCTGGATGTTGCCCCTCGACACCCAAAAGTCCTTAGTCAATGCACTTATTACATCGAGGATTGACTACGGCAACATTCTCTACTTAGGCTCAAACAAAGCTGTCATTAACCGATTACAAGTGGTCCAGAATTCAGCGGCTAGGCTACTCTGTAACATCCCAAAAACCTCCAATGTGTCCAGCCACCTAAAAGACCTACATTGGCTCAGGGTGGAAAGCCGTATTAGGTTCAAAGCCCTGAGCTATATGTTTAGGATCAAATCTGGTACCGCCCCTAAATATCTCCAAACCCTCGCCACTCCCTACACTCCGGCGAGAGCACTACGTTCTCAAAATGCTGCAAACTTTTCCACCCCAAAGTTCAAATTTGCAAGAATGGGAGGTAGATCCTTTGCTGTCATAGGGCCCACACTTTGGAACAAACTCCCCCCCCATATCTGGGAAAGAAGACAGGTATAACATCTTCAGAAAACAGCTAAAGACCTGGCTCTTCCAGAAATAATCCACCATCATTTACCTTCCTCCATAAACTTGCTTAAATTCTGTCATCGGCGCCGGGAAACCCTTGTTGGGTAGCTGCGCGCCATACAAATGCAAAAAATAAAATAAAAATAAATAAATAAATAGTAATGCTCCATTCATTCCGATGGACTTTGAAGCCCATAGGAATGAATGGGGCATTACCGGTCGGTATTTACCGAATCGGTAAATACCGATTTTGACAAGGGTGCAGGGGGTGTCACTTTGACACTCTCTAGCACCCCCAAAAAAGGTACGGGGCCATGTGGCAGGCATACCTGCCCTAAGGGCAGGTCTGCCTGTCATATGGCACAGGTGTGCATGCTCACATGTGCATGCACACCTCAATCGGTATTTCACCATCAAATTGAATTTGATGGTAAAATACCGATTTCTTAGGCCTTGTGGGACTCATAAGAGTCCCACCTACATATCAATTTTACCGATTCTGTAAAAATACCGGTCGGTAAATTTACCGACCGGTATTTTTACAGAATCGGTAAAATTACGGATTTGCCCCGTTTCTGTCCTTCTACATCTCGGTAGCCAAATACCGGTCGGTAACGGCCGAATTCGGCCGTTACCGACCGGTATTTGGCTACCTACATCTGGCCCGGGGTTTTTAAAAGTTTAGAACATGATCTCTGGTCTGAACAGCAGATAAGAAGAAAGAGGGCCCCTCGTCACAGACACTACGTGTGATATTGCGCTCAAGAAAAGCAAGGACGCTAGCACCTTCATTACGAATTACAGATAACTTTTCATGGTGGAAATGCAGATAAAACACACTTGCATGAGTTGTACTTTACATAAGTAAGTGCTTCCTTGTTTCATGGAGATGCCATCATATTCCTAGGCATCAAGAACCCATCACCAAAATCAGAAGAAAATGCGCTCTGGGGAGGGGGGGGTTTGAATAGGGGAGAGGGATCGCTTCGCCCTCTTCCCTGGACTGATTTTGGGACTGGTGACCCCATCCCCCCTGTAGGAAAGGGTCTCTATTAACATGGTTAGCCCCCACTTTTTCACTGATGTTTGATGGAATTTCGAACTGTAAGTGCACTGTGCTACTGCTAACCAGGTCCCCAGTGCCAGATCTCTTTTCCCAAAATTGTATCACGATTGGCACAACTTCAGTGGCCCCTGTAAGTCCATAATAAATGGTACCCCTGAAACCCAGGGCATGGGTGCTGGAGAGGGTGCTCTTGGGCTATGGCAGTGGTTGTGCCACCCCAGGGACCCCTCACCAAGGCTATGCACTCTGTCATTATAGGCAGTATTTCTTGGTACAGAGGAACCAGTAGAGTCCACACAGCACATAGCCCAGTATGTCATGCCTCTCATACACTGCATGGGATATAGGTAAGTCACCCTTACTGCAGAGCTTTAGCCCTAAGACAGGGTGCCCTATGTGCTATGTGTGGGCATATCAGCATGAGCAGATCGGCCCCTACAATGTCCAGTCCATTCTGGGATGTTGTAAGAGCAGAGGGAAACCATATAGAGTGGATGGGCTGGATACTTTTCAAAACGGGTTTCCTAACACCACATGGTTGAATTGATTTCTGAGATCTTGGTACCAAACACCTTATCTCAATAAATCCTCACTGATGCCAATGATGGATTTATTATTACATTCACAGAAGGGATCCTTTTAGAGTATCCCCCGAAAGTCTACCAAGCACTGGTGTGGTGTTTCACCAGCCTGATGCTACCAGCCATGTTTCTGACCTCATTTGGTGATAGCCAGTACTCTCGGAGGACAGAGACAAAGCCTGCACTGGGCGGAGGTGCTTCACATCTACTCCAGGACAGGATGGACTTTCAGGCCATGAAGCTTCAAAGTCAATGCCCTAGGGCAGAGCAGGCAATGTGAACCCCCTCTCCTGAAATTCCACCATCTTGGAATGGTGAAGAAACCTCCAATCAGGGCTAGGGTTGTGCCTCTTCCCAAATGAAGTGGTCACTAGAGGGTGGAGACACCCTAAAGGTAAGTAGCCCATCGGCTACTACGTGTCTCCCCTTGCACCAATAGAGACCTGAACCTCAAATTCAATGGACAAGAGAAGACCAGGACAAAAAAGATCTGCTGCTTGAGAACTGAAGCTCTGCTACAGAAGAAAAAAGTGACAAAACCTGCCTGCTGCTCCCAGGACACGAGAATCGCTCCTGCTGTGTCATACTGAAATCGGAAAGTACTCCAAGAGCCCCGGAGCACTTCCAGCCTTCAATAAATCACCATGAAGCTCCCTTGAAGTGAAGGAATCACTCCCCTGCACACCAGAGGCACAGATCCCGTGAAGTCCGGTTTATCGACTTGCTGCTGCCCAATGACCTAAATGCAGTACCAAAGCAAGAGGAAGTACACAGCCCTGAAGGGTCAGATGTGCCTCCCCATGAATATTGAAGGCACAAGGAACTACCAGAGTTGTGGTGTACCAGTAAAAAACAAGAAGAGTCCACACCAGACTTCTGAAACACCAGAAGCAAGCACCTATTGAAGAACGTTGAGACACACAAGATCCACTTTTTGAGTGGCTCAGCTGTCCCATAGACCTCAAGACGCTCATCGCCTGGATAACCTGTTCACACAGCATCTGTCCCCACCAGCCCCTGCACCTACCAAGCAACCCTGCTCTCATGGTCTCTAGGCCCTTGTGACCCCCTCCCTCTAAAGAGACCCACTGGACTTAACTGTTTGTCCCCCTATGCAGTGCTTTTTCAAGTGGACCCCTAAGTATTTGCGCACCAGCTTCCAAGACCTCAGCACCTGTGGTCCCGGCTGATCTGGGAAGCTCCCAAACTGCTCATGCTAGAACTTTGAACCTGGTTCCGACATTAACCTAAAATAAGAAGGTGATCTTTGTAAGAGCATTGCATGAATTTCTATGCATTTTTCTTCTTTTTCCCTATTGTTTCATTTAGTGCGTTATTGTGCATAGAAGTGATATATTTTCAGAACCTTGAAAAATCATATCTCCGAACTTAGAACTGTGTTCCTGGTCTTAAAAAGTGTATAAAATCAATGTTATTTTGGTCTCTGATTTATTTTTGAGTGTGTGTCTCATTTATTGCCTCCATGAGTTCAACAAATGTTTGTTACTACCCTAGGATAAGCCTAACTGCTCGCCCACACTACCACCAAATGAGGGCCTGCCATTCACAGAGGCCCTTTCCCTACCCAGCAGAGCAAAGGCCGTGCAGCCTTGGCAGCATGCACCCACCCCCAGTGGTCTGACCAGAGTTGAAAACGTTGGGTGGTGCCGGGTCACAGTTGATGACTGGTGGTTCGGGACCCAGCACACCACACAGTTGCACTGCTCCGTCCAGTGCATTTCCTCAACAGCTCAGAATGATTATTCCTTGTGGTGTCCCTGGCGCCCAGCCTGACACCCCTGTGTCTTGCACAAGCTGATCCTTTTCACACCTCTCACTTCCATGGAGACGGCTGGGCCAGCGGGGGCCGCTTGAGACTGCACCTGGACCCCATTAACCACTTGGATGCTAAGCCTGTGCCTAGACTTTCAATGTAATTTCCATTGAAATGAATGGGCACTCCATGACGAGCTGAGCTCATCATGAGCGTCCAAGGGGTTAAGACCCCCAGGAGGGTGGGCTTCCTCAGCAGGCTCCGGAGGAGTGTGAAGGTCAAACCGGGATGGGCAGGTGTGGCTAACTTGTTGATCCTGCAAGAAGCATATGCTTGCCTCAAACATTAAGTCATGCGAAGTAAGTACTCATGGTCTCTAGAGTGAAACTGCAAATGGCTGATTAAATCAGTTCTGGTTCTTTTGATTGCTTCTTCTGTTACCTTAATAATTGTGGTACATTCTTGAGCAAATACATGCCGACGAGAGCTGACCTCCCAGGATGTGTGCATTTATTAGACCAAGACCAATCCAGATGTTCCCCAGCAGGATCCCTTACCCACACGAGTCACAGGGATGCAAGTAGCACCAGGAAGAAGCCTCCTGAGCGCCAGCCTCAGAGTGCATGGCTACTCTTGCTGTTGGTGGTTTGCTATGTGACCGTGGCCTGAATCCTGGGGCTTGGGGCCTGGGGCCTGGGGCCTGAGTCATGGGGCTAGGACCTGGGTGCTGGGTCTTGCATCCTGTGTCCTAGGGCCTGGGTCCTGATTCCTGGATTTTGGGGACTGGGTCCAGGGTCATGGGTCCTGGGTCCTGGCGCCTGAGGCCTTAATCATGGCTCCTGAGTCCTGGGTCCTGTATCTTGTGTCATGGCTCCTGGGGCTTGAGGCCTAGGTCCTAGGGCCTGGGTCATGTGTCCTGGATCATGGGGCCTGGGCTCGGACCTGGGTACAGGAGGATGGATCCTGGACCCTAGGTCATGTGTTCTGGGCCCTAGGTCCTGTGGTTGGGTCTTGGGTCATGGACCATGGGTCCTCGGGGAGGGGGTCGTGGGTACTGGGACCCGGAACCTGGATCATTGTCCTGGTCCGGAGTCCTGATGCTTGGGTCCTGAGTTGTTCCGGTCATCCTAGGCCATCTGGTTGCGGGCAGGCCAACCAGAGGGCCAGGTGGGCTGGCCATTCAGAGAGCTGGCACACCGGCCTGTGGGGCTCACTTGAATGTTGTCTCCCCCAGGGTTCCATAATAATAGTACCGGGCAGGCTCAGGTCCTGGGTCATGGATTATGGGCTCTGGGTCTTGGGGCCAGGATCATGGGTCTTGGGTCCTGGGTTCTGGGGTCTGAGTGATCTGATTCCAGCCCAGACTTACGATGCATGTGGGATTTGGGTCGGAACTCCATCAGGTCCTCCTCACACCCACATGCCTGAGGCCCAGCTGGGGCTTGAACATCTGGGCCACCGGGTCCCCTGAGCCTAGCCATCTGGTTACATGCCATGCCTTCCAATGGGGCGACCCTGGAAGTCTCAATGAGGGCACATTTGCTTCCTTGAGCCCAGGCAGGGCTCCAGGAGGTTGCATGCATTTGCACCAGCGGTCCCCTCTGTCACCTGGTGCACACAGATTGCAACAAATGGGTGTAGCCTTCCTCTGGTTTATTAGGGACAGGAGACTATGGACTCCCTTGCAGTCCAGCTGTTCTCAGCCAGGTGCTGCCAGGGCCTTGGCGACCTGATGGGGCCCCAGGGGCCAGGTCCATTCTTGCCTCTCAGCCCTGCCCGGTAGTCTTTTCTTCTAAGCCTACCTTACCTGAAATCAGGCAGTAACTTGAAGCTGATATTGCTGCACAGGGCGGCCTGACCTGTGAGGGTTTGGCTAGTGCTGTACACTCAGGCCCCTGAGCACCATGCTGTCACCCTCTTCCACCTAGTACATATCCACACCAGCGTGTCCCTGCGTCTAGTTCGGCACCCCTGTGTCTCTCTCAGGCTGCAACTCAGCCCACCTCTCCCTTCCATGGAGATGGCTGGGCCTGACAGTGCCTGTGTGACCGCACTTGTCTACCTAGTAAACTCCTGAGGTGGGTAGGATTCCTCAGCAGGTTCCCAAGGAGTGCCTATGTCAGTTCACGGCAAGCACGTGGCTCCCAACCCAGTCCAACAAGTGAGGCTATCTGGTTGATCCTGCCATTAGCATAAGTTTGTTTCAGAGACTAAGCCATGCATGTGTAAGTACATTCTGTTGGTACAGTGAAATAGCAAATAGGCTCCTTAAATCAGTTATGGTCCCATTGATTGGTCCGTCAGTTATTAAGAAAACGGTGGTAATTTTAGAGCTAATACATGATACACGATGATCACTGACCTCCCTAGATGCATGCATTTATCGGACTAAGACCCATCCGGGCTCGCACGGCCTTTTTGATGACTCTAAATAACCTGTGATTATTGCACTTCCCCGTGACGGCATCGATACTTTCGGATGTTTGCCCTATCAACTTTTGATGGTAGTTTCTGTGGCTACCATCTTGGCCATGGGTAACAGGGAATCAAGGTTAGGTTCCTGAGAGGGAGCCTGAGAAACAGCTACTACATCCATGGAAAGCAACATGCCCTCCCAACTCGGGCAGTAGTGATGAAAAATAATAATACAGGACACTATAGAGGCCCTATAATTGGAACAATTACACTTTAAATCTTTAAATGAGGATCCATTGGAGGGCAAGTCTGGTACCAGCAGCCATGGAATTTCTACCACGAGGCGAGCTACCACCTGTCCCAGCCCCTGCCTCTTGGCACCCCTCTGTTGTGTCCCGGGTGTCCTAAGCATTTACAAAAATTAGAGTGTTCATAGTAGGCTGGTAACCTGAATACTTCAGCTAGGAATAAGGGAATTGGACTTTGATTCTTTTTCATTAGTTTTCTGAACTGAGACCATGATTGAGAGGGATTGCCGGGGGCATTCATATTGTGCCACTAGAGGTGAAATTCTTGGTCCGGCGCAAGACAACCCAAAGCAAAAGCATTTGCCAATTAGGTTTTCATTAATCAAGAAGAAAAGTTGAGGTTCAAAGGCAACCAGATACCGTTGTTGCTCCCACCATAAATGATGCCCACTAGTGATACAGCAGTGTTATTCCCATGACCCGCTGAGCAGCTTCTGGGAAACCAGTCGTTGAGTCTAGAGGGTGCATGGTTGCAAAGATGAAACTTAAAGAAATTGATGCAAGGGCACCACCAGTAACGCAGGCTGTGTCTTAATTTGATTCACCATGGGAAACCTCACCAAGCCCGGACAGGGTAAGAATTAACAGATTGCTCCTTCTTGATTCAGTGGGTGGCGATGCATAGCCATTCTTAGTTGGTAGAGCTATTGGTCTGGTTAATTACAATACCGAACAAGACTCCTCCATCTTAACTAGTTATGTGACGCCCAGCGATCGGCTTTCAACTTCTCAGAGGGACACGTGGTGTTCAGCCACATGAGATCGAGCAATAACAGGTCTCTGATACCCTTAGATGTCTAGGGCTGAAGGCAACCCACACTGAACAGACCGGCATGTTTCTACCCTTTGCTGACAGGTGTAGGTTACTTACTGAACCCTGTTCATGATAGGATTTGGGGATTGCTGGTATTTCAGATGAGCAAGAAATTCCCAGTAAGTGCGGGTAATAAGCTTGCGCTGATTACGTCCCTGCCCTTTGTACACACCTTCTGTCACTACTACCAATTTTATGGTTTAGTGATGTCCTCAGATCAGCCCAGCAGGGTCACCAATAGCCCTGGATGAGTGCCCTAGAAAAATATCAAAATAGACTATCTAGAAGGAGCAAAAGTCATAACAAGGTTTCCACAGGTGAGCCTGCGGAAGGATCATTAATGGCAGAGTGACCCGAGTAACTGATGGTGTCAGTCAGAAACCCTCAGCCACATACCAAATGGAAAACAGACCATAGGCATAGGTCCTGGCCCTGCCCTGGCCGGTAGAGTGGTCTGTATGCCTCTGGGGCATTTCAGTGAGGACCTCGCATGGGGTGGGCTCCTCCATCTCTAAGGATCCAACTGATGTACATGTGAGAGCCTGAGGTGGCCCGCCCCTCCAGAAGTGGCATGATAGAAAGCCCTCCTGAGGCAAAATCCATGCTCATCCAGCACAACTCTGCGGGGGGAACCAAATGGCAGTGCCTATCCGGGCTGGAACCACCCCTGGAGGCCCTGTCACCCTGGGCTCTCCAGCACCTTATCCATGCCCGACTGGGTTTCAGGCAACCAAGGAGAGGCCGTTCTCATGTGGCAGGCAGCCTGGATGAGAAGGAGCCAGAGCCAAGACGGGAACTCTAGCTCCTATCAGTGAGGGTGTGTGAGATGATAGGGAGCCACTGAGCTCTTCCCTTCTGGTGCCTCCAATCAGGTATGGGTATGGACTACCCCAGCCCACCAGCATGGCTCGGGATACCACACAAGGAGGGGGCTCTTGATGCTGCAGGGGTTGGGCAAAGTGGTGTATTTGATGTATGTGCTTGGCTGAGGAGCTAATGGTGTAAAGCTACCATCTGTGGGTTTATGACTGAACACCTCTGAGTCAGAATCCCCCGGAGTGCAGTGGAGTCTCAGTTGGCTTTAGATAGCTGGCCTTTTGAGCCAGTGTGTAGAGCTGCATGGATGAAAGTGGGACTCATCCATTGCCCACTACACCCGATGCTAGTGGGACACCTGATGCTAAATCATTTGTAGAGTATCTGATTCTCGAGCAGGGTTTGGTAAGTAGCAGAACAGCTACCTCACTGCAATATATTGAAAGTCATCCTCTGACCCAAGCTTTTGTCTCCATCTGTGGGTACCTGTGGCATCCACCACCAACATACCCCAAAGGCTAGAGAGATGTAGAGGGGATTATTAGCCCATGGCAGGCTGCCTCCACCATCTGCTACTTGGCATGGGAACTCTCCCACACCCTGCACATCTGGGTGCATGGTTGGGGCAGGATCGCCTGCATGTCGGCTGGATGTCCAAATTGCTCAATCCAGCCTCAGTGTGCACAGCCACTCCTGTCATCGGTGGACCACCGTGTGTCTGGGCCGGAGGCCCGGAGACTTGGTTTTTCGGTTGGCCTGGGCTATCTGGTCACTGATTCATCCTGGGCCATCTGGTCACTGGGCTGACTGACCAGATGGCCTGGTGGGCTGGCTGACTAGATGGCCAGTGGGCCAGCATGTGGGCTAACTCTGACTTTTGTCTCCCCGGGAGCTTAATAGTCAAGGCAAATGGGTTTACCAGGTATGCCCATGGGGAGAATGCATGGGGTGGGCAGGGCTTAACCCTGCTTGGCTCCCCAGGCAAGGGCTCCAGGAAGGCACACACCCAAGGCAGCAGCCTTAGCCCATGGTATGGTGGTGATAGTCACTACCGAAAGGCAGGGTGGCTGCATGAGGGTAAAGAGCGGAGGCCAGCCCAGCATGAAGGCTCATCCCTGGGGTGCTGGGCTGGAACATATTCCCAGGAAAGTTCTGGGAAGCCCTCAGCAGATGCCTGGGCCTAGCCTCGAATGGCAGCAACTGTTGGCGATGTCCTGCACCGCCCAGGAGGTACAGTTGGTAGATCGGTGCAAGGCTTCCCGTTCTCTTAAGAATGAGCGGGGCCTGGCAGAGGGGAAGCAGCAGGCCAGGAAAGGCCTCTTCCTCTATCTTGGGCAGGGAGGGAGGCCATGGTCACACCTCGATCAGAGCTCTGACGGGGCCTGGGCTCCATGCGCCCACCCTCTGTGCCATTATGCACACAGTGGAGGGGTATAGGCTTTGCAGTCACGGACAAAGCAGCCTGCCCTGTAATGGTCCAGGCCAGACTCTGGTCAATCGAAGATAATTGGGCCTATCTGGTGACTGTGGGCTGTTTGTTTGGCTGCAGTCAAGGCTTCTGAGACACAGAGCGAGACTCCACAGGGTCAGGGACTCAGGTATCCTTAGTCTGCAAGCCCACAAGGGCCCTGGGCTCCCATTCCCAGCCCACTGGGTTGTAAAGAGGATGCTGCCCCTGCATGGCCTAGTTCAGAGTATCTGAATGGGGCCCCAGTGTCTCCAATATTCCATGGGGTGGGTGCATCAGTCCAGGGCCCCATCTTCTAGTCTGCTGCATCGCAAGGGGCCCAAAATGGGTGGTCCCACAGGCCCAGGGGACTTCCCTACATGGCTTTTTTAAGAAGCATGGACCGGGCTCCTTTCCTGGGCTCCAGCGGGCCCTAGAGGGAGAGCTTCTGCAGCCTGTCATGCGTCCAAGTGCCCAGGATAGGGTGCTACAGGCCTGGAGAGGCCCCCCTGCAAGGTTAAGTTCAGAAGCTCCAACCGGGCCCTCTGACGGGAGCTCGCGCCCTGGGCTCCATCCTCACAGGCCTAAAAAAATCATAAACATGTTACTAGACCAGCAGGTCAAGTAAATTGAAATACATAGGTTTCCTTGATACCTCTTTTTCACTTTTTATCTTTTACTAAAAGAATTGCTGTAAACCCGTGTTAGAAATGAAGGTCTCTAGTTGGTACCTTTGTTCAAATAGAGAACCTTCTTCCTAGTCAGGATAAATGAGTTACACTCCTAAAATCATCCCTGCTCACCCCTTTGGTAGCTTGGCATGAGCAGTCAGGCTTATTCTAGAGGCAGTGTGTAAAGCATTTGCACATAACCAACAGTAATACAGTGTAAACAATACCAAAGGACACCACACCAGTTTAGAAAAATATCCAATATTTTTATATACTCAAGGCAAGACAATAAAAATGATAAAAATCTACAATACAGTACTTAGAAATCTTCAGTTATCAGAATAACCTTGAAAAACAGTTCCTTGAAATCAATAGCTCCCTCTGGGGCTATCACAGCATGGTGAACAAACATATCTACATAGTTCTGGCTGACCGCGGCATTGCAGGCCAGCTACGGTATTGCGTAGACCCACAAAACAGTACCTTTTAAAATGCAGGGTGTCGCCTGCCTCTCGTTGAGCTTTCGAAAGCACAACTTCAGCAGGCGTCGGTTCGGGACGTCAGTTCATGAGTCGGCAGGCCCTCAAAGTCACACGTGTTGCAGATCGAACTCCATGTGGTTGAAGTAAGGGGTGTTAGTGTCGGCAGGCATCGGGTGCTGCTTGCATCAGTGGTACAAAAGGGGGTAGTGATGGACGGAGCATCTGAATCAATCAAACACTCACACCCAGTCAAAAGATCTGGGTTTAATCCATCACCGTTCTTTAGCCCACTAGTTTTGGACTGGTTTATGGTTAGCAAAGAACACATTGAAGTATGTACCATTTGCCACTAAATATTATGTCGAGGAAAGCCTGGTGCACATTTTGGTACTTGAGGCCAAACAAACCCCTATGAAAAAGTACCACACAATCAAGTGGGAGGAGCATCTTGAAAAAATTGCAGAATGTTGTTGTGGTGGTGAGGAGAGCCAGGGAATATCAGTTACAAGTACAAGTCCAATCACGGTGAAAGGTGATGATGGGGAAGAGGAGGGTAACATCTACACACAAAGCAGCCCTGTCCCCAGCAGTGTACCAGCAGATTCACCCATCTCTGTAACTTCACAATAGCACACGCTTCGGAGTGAGATGGCGACACCATGGCATAAAGTGACAGCAAGCAGCATCGGGGACATTGAAAGGCTTACCTGCACCGGGGGTCAACTCTCCCTGCCAGTTTCCCCCCGCAAGTACAACAGCGGCCGGAGCGCGAGGGGTGGAAACTACATTCCCCAGACGCCCCAGCATCTCGCCAGACAAGGGATCAGCGCGCCAGGAGGCGCATCAAAAGGACAGCAGTTCCGGGGGAGCGGGGGGACAGCAAGCAGCATCGGGGACATTGAAAGGCTTACCTGCACCGGGGGTCAACTCTCCCTGCCAGTTTCCCCCTCGCCGCCGCAAGTACAACAGCGGCCGGGGCGCGAGGGGTGGAAACTACATTCCCCAGACGCCCCAGCATCTCGCCAGACACGGGATCAGCGCGCCAGGAGGCGCATCAAAAGGACAGCAGTTCCGGGGGAGCGGGGGGACAGCATGCAGCATCGGGGACATTGAAAGGCTTACCTGCACCGGGGGTCAACTCTCCCTGCCAGTTTCCCCCTCGCCGCCGCAAGTACAACAGCGGCCGGAGCGCGAGGGGTGGAAACTACATTCCCCAGACGCTCCAGCATCTCGCCAGACACGGGATCAGTGCGCCAGGAGGCGCATCAAAAGGACAGCAGTTCCGGGGGAGCGGGGGGACAGCAAGCAGCATCGGGGACATTGAAAGGCTTACCTGCACCGGGGGTCAACTCTCCCTGCCATTTTCCCCCTCGCCGCCGCAAGTACAACAGCGGCCGGAGCGCGAGGGGTGGAAACTACATTCCCCAGATGCCCCAGCATCTCGCCAGACACGGGATCAGCGCGCCAGGAGGCGCATCAAAAGGACAGCAGTCCTCGCGTCGTGGGATCGCGCGCGGGTCGGCGCCCAGGGCCAAGCCCGGGCAAAGGGTGGGCCCTCTACGGCCCTCATCGGACTGAGGAGGACGGGGGCGGGCCACCCCCTTTGTCTGTTGACAGGTAATTTTCCGACTTGTACTTTCTTTAACTATGCTTAAGCCCAAAACAGGGGATATGTCCGACAAAATCCCGGAAGATATATTTTCACATTCTCAATCTAGTTTTCCATGGCTGGATGATCTAAATTGCCTGTGTAAGGTTAAGTATGTTCCAGCAGCACTTTCCCCCACGTTAAAATGCTGCAGCTTATCACCACATCCAAGGGAGCTGAAATCCTTTCCTGATATCCATAAAATACCCCCCAGGGTTACACCTGCCAAAAGGAAGATCGATGGGGACAAAGACAATGGGAGTCTTCCTAAAACACAAAAACCTGATAAACCTTCTGTAAGTCCTATACCATCTTTAATTAATTCGTCCTTTATTTCGTCACCTGTTGCTAACCTGGACGACTTATCACCATCCTCCCATCAGGCTCTTCTGACTATGATCGAGAATCTGATCAAATCTTTAATACACCCTCTGATGGACAAAATTACTGCGTTGGGGGAGAAACTGACGGGGTTGGAGAACTCCGTTGAATTTCTCCTGAAATCCTCAACCCACGTTGCAACAACTCAATGCCCGTCGACAACCGCTCTTTCAAATCTACCTAAACTGATCACTCCTTATGAAGCGGTGCCTACTCAATTGCCAACTTCCACCTCCTCGTTGCCTATCAATCCCAAAGCCCCCCCGAAATTGACAACATCAGCACACCATATTCCATCCAAACATGTGTGCACCACTCATATACACTTACCTCCAGAAGCAGCGCCTTTTGTAATTGTACTTTCGGGGGTCACTGAACTAACAAAAGGTAAAGCTGAGAGACACTATGAACTTATGAACAAGGTTAAGTTCTGGCTATCTAAACACAGACCTCTGCCCTACCATCTTGATGGCCGAATATTAAGTGTTCGGAGGGTGGGTTGGCTTGGACCCCTTAAAAAAGACATCTTGGGTGATTTGATCTTGATACGATTTAGGAGCAGACACATTGTGCCATATATACAGACACGGATATCTCCAAATGGCGATGGACTTATTTCCACCTGGAACCTACATGATTTTTATCCTAATATGTCTTACATGCTTTCCCCTAGTCCCCGGGGCATTGTCAACAACCCAGTGGGTAGAGGAACCCACTTAAGTAATGGCAATAGTGTTTCAGTGGCTTTTAATTGTCCCAAGCCGTCGTACAACAGTTCTATGTATTGTAATTATTAAATTTTTCCAAATACTGTTACCTACAATGTTGCCTAAAGGTTGTGTAAAGCATGCTTAATCTTTTAACTGTGCAATTTAAAGCCACTATGAGTTTTATTTTAAAAATGTTTTTCAAAATGTATTGTATTATTTGTCTGTATGCTTTTATGATTTTAAAACCTAAAATCGAATAAAGCTTTTTGATGATTTGATGATGATGACTGCCCCACCACGACACACATTGCATCTACCACCACCATCTACTCATCATAAGATGCCTGTGTCAGTGGCTCCAGAAAAAAAGGAATCTAGGCTTTTATGTGCATGTTTAGGCAGGAGGGGCCCTATGAGCGAAATCAGCCAACTACACGTTTGTAACATGGGAAGCTGGGAAAAATGTTAGAACTGGACGTCCTTCCTTTTTCTTTAGTGGAAGTATAGGGATTCTTAGAATTTGTGGCAGCCATCTGTCCTTAATGGAAGTTACCAAGTCTGACCAATTTTGTCGGAGTTCCTGTTTCATCGCTGCATCACAATGTGCTGCAGTTGGTTTGACAAGCTTTGCAGCAAAATATTGTTCTCACCATCCACCTGATGACAGACATGTGGACCAATTGTCGACTGATTACATGTGCATTACTACACACTGAATCTCTTTTGTGGCGGCAAAACAAAAGATATCAGCAGGTTTTGGCCCTGAAGAACATTTTAAGAGCATTCTGTGGCATGCAACTGTGGCCATGTTTGCCATGAAGAAATCACATATACCTGTAAACGTCTTGAAGGAATTTAACAGCAAGGTGTATGAATGGTTGTGGCCCAGAGGTCTCAGAATTGGATTTGGTGTCACGGACAATGGCAGTAACACAGTCTAGGCCATGTCTTATAGAGGTTATTGCAGGGTCCTGTGTTTGGCTCTTTGCATCAACCCGGTGGTGCAAAGCTTCCTCAAAACAAAATATAGGCAGAAACATACCTACCATGTGCAGAAGCATCTGCACTCATTTCAGCCATTCTTTCAAATCCCGGAAGCAGCTGCAAATTATTAAACATAATAATAGAGCATCAGTTAATGCCCTGATACAGGAGGTGCCAGCATGTTGGAACTCGACCTTTTACATGTTGTAACGCCTGTTTGAGCTGTACAAACGGATCAATGACTATGTCATTCAAAGAGGAGGGAATGCAGTTAGGAAAGCTATGGCTATGGATGTGAACAAATGGGGCATCCCTTTAGATGTTTTCACACAGGAAGTTGGCAAGGAGGACAGTACGATGGGACAAGCTATCGCGTTGTTGCATCTCCTACAGGACCAGGAAAAGAAGGTGTCTGAAAGGTTCACTACCTTTAGGTGTGAATAGAATTACATAAGTGCGTGTCTTTATTGAGACATTAATCCTTTGCTTGGCTTGTAATGCAAGGCTGCAACATGATATCATAACATTCAAAGTATATCTGTGCCACACTACTTGATCCATGGTACAAAAGAAAATCTGCCCACTTTCATTCCTTTTTCTGAACAGGATGTTTTAAAATACAAGACTTGGATTGTAGATGAGGCTGTACCCTTGGAAGAAGAACAGCTTTAACTTTAAGTCCCACCCATCAGTTCTGGGGTGCTGCCTTCACTTTCCAGGGAGAGCAGTCTTGTCTCACAGCAGCCAACAGCACCATCAACCAGAACACCGGCATCACCAGCAACAGAATTAGTCAATCCAACCTCTACATTATATTTGTTTCAATTGGCAGGGCTCAAGTCACAGGCAGAGGCGATGGCAAAACAGGTTGTGCAAGTGGCAGCATCAATGATCATCCACAGGATGTTCCAGGAGTTTCTGGATGATTCAAAAGAGGTCTATGTGGATCAAAATCCATTGATGCATCGGTATGGGAAGATGTGCCAATGGCCAGAGCTCAGCAGGCTGGCAATGAAGTATCTGGCTTGTCCTTTCACCAGCGTGCCTGCTGAGTGTGTGTTCAGTGCAGCTGGTGTGGTTGTTATAGTGAGAAAACCCAGTCTTTAACTTCAAAACGTGGGGAGATTGACTACGTTTGAAACAATCTAACATTTAATACCAAACAATTACACAGTTTGTGAAAAATCACCACATGAGAAGGAAGAGGCTGATTAGTTCAAAATTGAATCAAATATGTTAGCGATCAACTTCTGGGTGAACCACCTGAGCTTGAGGGAAAACTCTACTTCCCTGACTAAGTATGCCAGTGTCCATATATAGAACTTTCTAATTATTTCTCGTTCACAAAAAAAACTGAAAAAGGCTTGTGTAACATTATTATTTTTGTGTGATATATATGCTGTTCCACCATTTTGTTTATTCACACATATTGCTGGATTGCAGTTATACCAGTGTTCATTGAAGAAGCCTCCACAATTCCTTCATGACATTGGGGACAATGCTATCCCCCTCACATGCCTATTGCCTACCCCTTTTTGCACCACTTAGCACTAGAAAGTCTTCCCCTGAAGAGCAGTGATTTACAAGACTGCCTGCCAATATCAAATTCCAATATGTTGCCCGCATCAAAGATGAATACCTAATGCTTCAACCACCCGTGCTTGGATTAGGAGAGGTAACTACAACTATTACAACGGTGAGTGATTGTGTTAGTGATGATGATGATTGATGATTCATGTGGTGACAGACAGTGAGGGAAAGTGTTAAACTGTAAAGTGGGAAGTTGCCTGAGATGATTGATTTGCAATGTTTGGGACCTGCATGATGGGTGATCATTGTTTCCCTGGAGGTGATTGGCCTCCACAGAATTACTTAGTGAACAAGAAGTAACCTGTATGGTCCATTTCCATGATCGTTCTTTTTTTTATCATCTAGGATGGCTGCCCCAGACAATTGTTTGATTTGCAAGACTGCTAAATTCCAATCTGTTGCTTGAATTAAATGGCAAATACTCTACCTACCACAGTGCCTGGATTGCAACTGGTGACTATTGCACCAATAAGTGATCAGATTATTGAGCGACTGTGAGTGATAATTGCTGTGGAGGCTGATAGTGAGGGAGGGTGTGTTGAACTGCAATATAGGAAATTCCTTAAGATGATTATTGATTTGCAATGTTTGAGGCTTGAGTGATGGGCAATAATGTTTTTCCCTGGAGGTGATTGTCTCTTATGCACTTAGCCATATGTAATGGCAGGGCCCTCTCGCTTTTTCTGGTTCTTCAATGACCAGAACTATCCAGTTAAGAAACAAAATCTATACAAACTACTGCAATTTTGTTTCTCTATTTGTTCTTCAACAGCAGTGCACTACACGTTTATCTTGCTTGAGTCATGATAGTGACTGGTCTGGGATGGAGTTACACAAAATCAAGACTCAGGAGTAGGATGGGAGAACTCAGATGGGAGCTGTGGAACTATCTCATCAACAGCTATAAGCACGATGTTATCAACTTCATTCAAAGGTAAACCCAAAGTCTGAGGCCTAGTATTCAGCTATGTGAAATAAAGAGAGGTGTGTTTGTGTAATGCTGCTGTTTGTGTATGTGTGTGTGTTTTGCAATTGTGGCAAAAGTAAAACTCTGAGTCCCCCTCTTGTTTTTTTATCTGAGTCTTCTTGATAGATTCCTCATGACGCTTAACTCCATTCTGTCCTTCTCATTGACTCTAAATTACAGTTTCACTTTACAGTCCACAAACCTTCTTCTAGTTTCCTGCATAAACGAAAGATGAAGGCTGAGCTCAACAACACTCCTGATTACCCAACGGACCAGTCCGGACAGGTACCAAAGAGTGGGCATTGCCATGGAGAATGCAAATTCACTACCTAATTTTGCAATACAGTTTCATTTTTCTTTTAACAATCATAATTGTGAAACTGGGTAGGTGGGTGGGTTCACTTCACACCCTAAAAGACAGAACATTTAGATATATGATAACTTGGGTCTCGGGGCAGAAGCACTGTTTGCAACTCATTTATCTGTTCTCTGGTATACTCATTCCTTTGTTTCCTTCCACAATAGATTGATGATGAATGATGTGCTGCTCATTGCCTAGACTCATGTTTTCCTTCTGCAGTGTTTGTCTTTCTGAAACGTTTCTCCAAATCCATTTTCCCTTCCATTTATCCAACCCTTAACAATCTTCCCCCGGGCTGTGTGATTTATTGAGATGTGTCTTAATTTACACCATCAATGGATCACACACTTGGAGGGGCAGATGTGGTGAAAGCAACAACAACTTACTGCAAGATCTTCTAAGCAATAGGCCACACTGTCCCCCTTTACCGACCCACACATGAAAAGTCATCCTTCTTTTAGATATAGAATGAAGAACATCAGTCATCAGCATCATTATTCAGGCCTTGTGTTGCAAATCCATAAACGCCTAACCCAAGCTTGTCCACTCCAGACGTGAGGATTTCACAAATAATACTACCAGTGCCCATTAGCCAAAACATACTAGTATTGCTGTATTGTAGCACTATCAGGCATTCTCATTGTATCGAAAAACACGAGGTAGGGGAGGGTCAAAGAGGGCAATAATTTAATGACCCAGGCTACTTGAGCCCTAACAATAGCAAAACAAAGAAAAGAAGCCTGGTCAAGATCACTGTGAGTGTGCCATGTATAGTCTGAGACCATGAGTCCATTAATGACACTGTAGTGATATCACTGGGCTATAAAAATTCCCATCAGCCCACCCATCTGGTGGAGTATCGCCACGTGGGAGATGTACCATAAATCCAAATCTTCAAGCAACTGAGACCGATGCAAAGAAGGATTTTGAGGATTTCAAAAGACCACAGTGATTCACTAGTGATGTCTAATGGGGTGCAGTGCGCGTGAAAAGGTGAAAGGTGTGTAATAAAATTGACTCAAAAGGACCAAAAATTCACTTTATTCAGTATGGTACTCTGGTCAAGACTAAAAACGATGCCTCAATAGTTTTAAATATTAACTAACCCGAGGCATAGTGCATGGTGGTGGACATGTTTCAGGTAGATGGACAAATGGTCCTAGCTTTCTTCAGGACCTAGTGAAATACTGCGACTGCGAAATTACATAATTAATACAATAGCAAAAGTGTTGAATTTGTACAGCAATAATGGATTAATCCTACCAGTTGTTCTGAGCCCAGATGTATACTGGTGGCAATCCAAACATAACGTCTATCCTAAAGCAAGATAGAAAGTTGTACAACTCGATTAGTGTGAAAAATAGTCTCAAGGAAGAACAGACACACAACAGACAAACTCACAGTGCGGTAGAGAACTTCTCACCGCAACACAGTAGTTATTTAAAATCCTACTGGAAAGGTGTAAAACAATCACCATGAATTAACAAAATAACTGAAACTCACCCAGCATTATGTGGAATGACGCCTCACCTCACCCGGTCACCCACTCGGGAAAAGGGAGGCCCCGCTCTGTCAGAGAGGAAAAATCAAGAGACCTCAGAAAAATATCAGGGGTACTTGAGTGCAACTAGTCACTATTCACCTATATTCTACTGACAAAAACTAGTCATTAAAATGAAGATTCAACCCCAAAAAACCTGGCAGTGGCTATGCAGGGCGGTTATGATGAACTCAGAGAGAAAAACAGAATAGTATTGGTGTTTGAAAAAATTCTGCTGACAAAGTCAGAACTAACCCAAGGAAATGGATGATTAATCAGCAAGGGCGATTCTGACCAAGTCCAGGTGCAATACCCTAGTGTAGAATTGGTATTTGTATTTAAAAAGAATAAGTATTTGTATTTAAAAAGAATAATTCTGAAAGAATAGTCTAGAATGACCCCAATAACTAAGTATTAATGGTGCAGGTACAATGCCATAGTGTAGAGTAGCTGACCAGAGTCCCACCCCAAGCAACTGACCTGTCCGTCGGTACCTCAATGTAGGCTTCCGAGAGGGAGTGGAGGGAAAAGACTGACAGGCAGGTTCGTCTATAAATAGCAGGGTTAATTGGTAATGGGAAACAGCTGTGTTAAACGCGCTAAACCTCGCGTTACTTGGATGCACTATACACCCTGCACATGCGCGTTGTATCAAAGGCACGCGCGATACATGCTGTGCCCATGCGCGGCAAGCGAGTCACTCAACTGGTAGCCTCGGGTATAATCAGCGCTAAGCGCCTGCGCAGTGCGGAGACACTACTCTGTAGTGCAAGCGCACGAGTCACTCCACTAATAGCCTAGGGTGTGATCCGCGCTAAGCGCATGCGCAATGCGGAGACACTACTCTGTAGCGCATGCGCAAGCCAACTATTTGTGTTGTAAACCGAGTTCAGACCCCACGCATGCGCAGAGGGTGTGCGCATGGGTGCTGTAAATACCGGGCTTAATTACAGACAGAAGACGAGCATCTGTGAAGTAATAACAGATCGTCATACACATATTATGCTGATGGTCAAATAAATGTATTAAAAAGCATGTGTATATGTAAATATATATTTTGCCATATATAGTCTTCTGCTGGTGAAAATAAATCTGACGATGGAGTGTGCATCAATAACCGAACAGTGTCTATATATTAAGATGCACAAGATTGTTCACCCAAAGAGGTGTATACATAGCAAGTACGGGGGGGGGGGTCTATATGACAATATATTTAGATAAATCACCCAAAGTGTTTGGGCAACATAATAGCTTAAACAGAGGTCCTACACAGAGTCACTTTAGGAGCTCGGACAAACCAAACAAATGTTCAATAGACTGTTATATGCAGGTGCTCACTTGCACTACAATGAACTGCAAAATACTGAAAAGAAAAATGAACAGGCTCTCACTCACAGTTAGATGATACAGTTCTCAGAATGACATGGACAAATACCCGAACATAGATAGTTATAATGATGTCCACGGAATATCGTCATTAAGTCCCTGGATGTGACTTTTAAGAAGGAAAATCCATTTTTGTTCTTTCCTAAATAGGAACTTGGATATATCATTGATGTGAGGAGGGACGAACGGCTGCTCAAGGATTAGCCATTTCATCTCTTCGGCTGAGTGTCTTGCATCTAAGAAGTGGTTCGTCAGTTTGGTAGCCTGTTTGCGACACCTGATGGTGCTCTTATGTTCCCCAATTCGCAATTTAATCTTGCGGGTGGTATAGCCAATGTATTTCAAAGAACAAGGGCACATGATCATGTAAATGACATTGTCAGTATTGCAATTCGTATGTTTCCTGAGAGTCCATACATAGTCTCATTGTATCATCATGTAGTGCTCAGGTGTCAAGTCTTTGTATAGCTTTGATATATAAACCACTAATTCAATCTTTTTATTTCCATTTAGATGCCTACGATGGATAATCAATCATTCAGCTTAATCCTACAGTTGGAGCTCACCTGGGTGGAAACGGAAGTAGGACCTTACTTATGACGTTGTGATGCCTTCCCTGTTACTGCTTCATCTATATTCAGGTAAGACAACTGGTATAGAGTGAACTGAACTAGTTAACTTAGTAGGTAGCTAACCAACTGCTTCTATTGTTTATCTAGATAGTTGTATACAATATAGGTCATGGTAGCATTCTCCCTAATGATCAAGATAGTTAGAGAAGTATAATTCTATAACTACGCACTACACTCTCTCTTCCAAGCACATAAACAGGCTGTGTAAAAGGTGTAAAAGCTGAAGGCAGCAGTGCAAAGTAAAACTAAAACAAACTACTTGAGGCATACATTTAGATCAATTAAAATAGTGTCCCACTTTATTTGTTAACAAATAAAGCCACCTTCTCCACCCAATTGCCATGCCCACACCTCTCCCCAACAAAACCAACCCAAGCCCAAAATCCCAAAAGTTAAAATGTCCAGAGAAAGGTACTCCCAACTCCCTTCCCACCCTCTGCACCCAGCTCCACCAAACAAGTCCCTGCCACCAAAGCAAAACATTTTAAAAGTGCAAGAAGAGTGCATTGTGGATGTTGGTCCTCAGCTGGTCCAGGCTCTGCTCCATTGTGGTGAGGCAGCTCTTGATGGAGTCCATCTTCTGCAGGATGTGGAGCAGCAATTGCCTGGTGGTGTTGTCAGTGTGTGAGGGGGGTTACAGCAGTTGATGGAAGCTGGTGGTGGTGCCGGTGATACGATGGCCAGGAGCTGGAGGCTAAGGGGGACTGACTGCACTGGGGTATGGCTGAAAGGCCATTCTTTCCTCCTCCCCCTCCTCTTACAGGACCACCAGCCATGTGCACTCTTGTTGGATATGCTCCTGCCTCTGCTGCAACAAAGGAGCCTCAATCTCCTCCCTGTTGGATGGTCCATCTGGACCAGCAGAAGCAGCTGTTGGGCTCCATTCACAGAACTAACTTAAGACAAAATCCTAAACTTACTACCATTTTGGTATTCACAGAAGGCAGTTACTCATTTTGATATTCACAGAAGGCACTTACTCATTTTTGTATTCATAGAAGTTAGGAGTCCTAACTTTAGGACTCCTAAATGCCTTCTGTGAATATCGAAAGTCTTAAAGTTAGGATTTTTCTCAGTTTAGGAGCAGTAAAGTTAGGACTCTTAACTTTACTACTCCTAAACTGAGAAAACTCACTCTCCCTTTTTTGCAATGCATAGTTGCATACTACAGATCGCGGTGAAATAAATATCTTGGAATAGTAGAAGGTATGCAAAGAAAGTCACAGCAGGAACACGCTACTCACTGATACCACTGAGTCACTATAGTGACAGGAGAACAGTCTGCAATGGCTTCATAATTAATCAGCCAAAGTGAGCTGATTAGGTACGATTAGGTAGCGCTGAGCACCTGCCTAGCAGAAAGTAGAAACTGGATCACACAATAATATACAAGGTAAACCAAACCTAACTTACTTCTTAATGTGAGTAGCATGCTATTCGGAAAAACTTTTTTTGCCATTGTAGAACACATTCACAACACATAATGAATACTCACGAGCCCCAGACTTTTGTCACCTAGCAGGTTGAGCAGGTCCTGTTCCCAGTCCAGGATGTCTGCCCATTGGTGAGTCCGATGCTGGACACAGTGGCGAATCTGGCTGGTGCACTGCATGCACCGACGCACCCTCCCCAGGGGAGTCCACGTTCCCACTGTGGGTATCCGCTACCGGGCCTGTCACCTGCTGCCAGCATTGAGGAAAGGTGGTGCTGCACAAAAAAACTGAGTGCTGCCACCTCCTCCTCACCAAAGATTGCCTGGGGCTTTAACTGCCACTGCCATGGTGCTGAGTGGGCTCAGAAAAAAGGGAAAAGGAAAGGAAAGAAGAAAGACGAGGAAGTAAGGGGAAATGAACACAAAGTCATAAATTACCCACTAAAATTCCTAAAAACATAAAATACACAAACATAAAGACACACGCTAATATAAAAAATTAAAATGAGGTGCAGATTAGATTTGAAAGGAGAGGATTACACAGATAAAAGAGAGATTACATTTTAGGCCCAGCACCATACAAGATGGCCACACCTATGTGAGAAAAGTGTCTCACCTTGGGGAGAGGAGTTGGCCTAACGGCTAGGGTGGTCGACCTCGAATCTGGGTACCTGGGTTCGAGACTCTGCAATGACATTGAACATCCTGTGATTCTGGGAAAATTACTTAATCTCCCCGTGCCTAATAAAAATGAATGTGTCCTCTTGTAATGCAACTGGTGCTATGTAAAGCGCTCTGATAACCGATTAGGGTCAAATTTGCACTATATGAAACTCTAGAAAAGAAAAAAATATGTGGACCTCATGGAGTCATTCGTGTGAGATTTAGAATGTGAGAAAACACTTTAGAGCCACGTGGTGCTGTTCGTGTGTGATTTGGAACGTGAGGTGCACTCTGCGTTTCCATCACAACACAAAAGGGCATGTTGACAAACATCTACCACTAGCGGTACTCCATGTTATGCGACAGAGGGGCATATTAGCAAGTACCTCGTTAAAATTATCGCCGTTTTAGTGGCAGGAAACTGCCGCTAAAACGGCAATAATGGGCTTGCTAAAATGTGTTATAGAATTCCAATAGAAGCCCAGGTTAGATGTGCAGGACATCTAACCTGGGCTTCTATTGGAATTCTATACCACATATTAGCAGAGTTTTTTTGCAACTTCGCTACTGTGTGAATTCCACCCAGACCTAACAAAAATGGTACCTCACTTGTATGGTTAGATCTAGTGGCCACAACAGGCAACAGCCCAAAATGCGACGTGGACACGGCACATTTTTCTATTGAAAACAGACCCCTATTTTCCAATGAGCGATCAGCTTATTTCACTTCCACTTTCAATGTAATAACGTCAGTGTGCTATGGAAGCTAAATGTAATTATACTGCCAACAATAAATGCCTCAGGAGGCAGAGGAAACTCATCGTCTGCTCCAACAACTGAAAAATAAAAATGGAAATCCCTCTGCTGTAAACAGCAGAGGGATTTCCTGGACAAGTGCAGAGGATGGAATGGTTCTGTCCTCCACCCACACCAACCGTGGCATAGGATGGAACCGTTCTATCCTCTAAATAGAAGGGGTAAATCCTTGATCAGCCCTCGGTAGTTTGGCTGTGAGTAGACAGGCTTAACATAGAAGACAGGTGTATAAAGCAGTTAAAAACAACAATTGATTAAATAAGCAAGACACAACACTCAATAAAAATCTGACACTGACTTATAAAATTAGGAAATAATTTTATGATTAAAATGGCAGCAAAATGGCAACAGAACGGGAGATATGAATTTTGAAAGAATTAACTCTTTCTACTGCCTAAAAGGCAAACGTGTCAACTTGGGACATCTGGTTGCACGTGACCGAGACAAAGTCAAAGTTTCGGGCTGACCGTGATGGAGCGCAGGTCTGATATAGTGAGCGGCCAGCCCAGTCAAGATTTTACCTTCTTGGAGGTTTTTCTCTCGACGTCCAGCGAGGCTTCTCATCCGGCCGGCTTGCAAGCCGACAACTGCAGCTTGCTTCAGCCTAAGGCCTCAGTGAAATCCTGGAAGTATTGGAGCTCCAGAGGTTTTAGAGGAACTAACCTGAATTTCAGGCTGTGTTGCATTTCAATGACGGTGACTTCACTCTGGGTGGCGAGTCAGTCAACTTATTGAGCTTTTTGACAAAAACTCTCCAAATGATTCCAAACTTCTGGATCTTCTTCTGGACTCTTGAAGGGACCACAGCACAAATTCGAGGTTGCAGGATCTCTGATTTGCTCCTTAGAAAGTTGGGAATACAAGATTCACAATGCACCTGAACAAATCCTTAAAAGTCCGCTTAACGCTTTCCAGCTGGGTTCATCTTGGTGGCGATGATACAGATGAAACTCTTTTAACCTGTTACTTTCAGGGAGTGAACTCCTCAAACTTTTAGAGTCAGGCAAAGTCCTTCTTTTGCTGGAGCCAAAAGTGTGTAGCAGGTGCAGTTCTTCAGAGCGTAATCATCTTGGTGCTGGCCAGGGGTTCGGCAGGGCACTCATTCTTCTACTTGTTTCTTGTTTCTTCCAGGCAAGGAAGTGAGTTACTGGGCAGTTCTGCCACATTTATCCAGGCTTCTGGGCTGGCAATCAGGGGAGAACAAAATAATACCAACAATGGAGGAGTACCCCCTGTGCAACAGTACAGAGAAAAGCCTCTGTTGTTTAGAGCTTAGTGCTCGGGTTAGCACAATGTGCCCCAACCTGTTACTGGACAGTGAATGTCCTTTTTGAAGACCCCTTACTCTCCAACCTAGTTGGAGACATGCTTCATCATCGGGGTCCCACCCCGTAGGCTGAATGCCCGCAGGGTGTGCTGCGACACCTGACTACAGAGGAGCGGGTTTTTTTCTTTTATATGTGCATAAGATTTACAGTGAAAATGTATTAACAAGCATTTACAATGCAACGGTTTCGCCTTTCTAAAAGTTAGAGCTATTGGCATTGTAAATGACAATTTTTTTATTTATGTGTTGGTTTTGAAAACAGATAAATAAATGGCATTGTCATTTACAATGCCAATAGCTTAATCTCTTGCAAATGCGAGACCTATTGCATTTGCACCCACACGCACACACACACAGAGAGCCACCCACACACACACACAGAGCCACTCACACACAGAGCCACCCACACACAGAGCCACCTACAAAAAAAAGCTAGCCACACACAGAGCCCCAACACACACAGTACAGAAAATAGGTTGAGGACTGTGCACCAACGCTCTGTAATGAGTACACATTTGCAGGCAGCTGCACACTGTAAAGAATGCATGCTTATTTTGTACATATATATTCAACCTAGCTCGTTCACATATTGTAAGCACTCTGCTATGTGACCTATACTGAGCAGACCTATGTCACCAAAATACACTGCAAGCACCCACCTATGTAGCCTATGATGTGCGGTTCAACGACCATACCCTACGCATGAAGCTTTATACCAAAACACACTGCATGCCCAGGCCCGTCACCCACGATACACAGTGGAAAATCAGCTCCACCAGCTGGAAAACAAAAACCTAGCTGCCAACCACAACACTTTTCTGATCACGCTGACATCTGTGTCATACTGAACACTCAGCTTACAGCCACGGGTCATTACGCACATCAACCTAGAGTACAAAACAGAATGCAATCACATACAGTAAACTGCTCGCTATCTGTCGCAAACTGTCCAAATCCAATTGTCATACATGATACACGCAAATCCAGGTGTGACTTACAGCAAACTACAGCCGGCTCTTGCTAACTTTTCTACGCAGTGCACAACCAGTTGTTACTATTTTTGCACAGGAACCTGCTATGCACTGTACAATGCAAGCAGTTGTTACTTTACTTTGTGTACATCCATGTGTCACCCATATCATAGTATGCACAGCTGGATGACAACCACTGTGCAGACAGATGTCACTAATGGTGCACAATCAGCTGTCACTCCTAGTACACTGCACAGCCAGCTGTCACCTGTAAAATGTACGACTAGGAGTTGCCTACAGTAACTGTTCCCAACCAGTTTCCAACAGTGCACAATCAATCGTCATAAGCAGCACACTTACCCACCGTCCACAGTTCAGCTGTCACCTATAGTCCAATTACACAGCCAGCTGTCATCCACCATACACAGTCATCACTACAGTACACTGAGCCAGGCAAGTGCTGTGAACTGCAATCTACTGCACATCCAGGAGACACAGACAGCAGGAGGGGGGGCGGGAACGGGCACACGGACAGCGGGAGGGGGGGCGGGAATGGGCACACGGACAGCGGGACGGGGGCGGGGAAGTATGCTTTCAGCAGCATGGACAACTTGAGTGTATGAGGGAGGGAAGCAGCAGCATGAACAACTGGAGGGTGTGAGGGAGGAAAGCAGCATAGACAACTGAAGGGAGGGAAGCAGCAGCAAGGAAAACTCGAGGGACAGAAGCAGCATGGACAACAGGAGGGTGGGAGGAAAGCAGCAGCATGGACAACAGGCAGGTTGGAGGGAGGGAAGCAGCAGTATAGACAACAGGAGGGTGGAGAGATTTAAGCAGCAGCATGGACTACAGTAGGGTGTAAGGGAGGGAAGCATCAGCATGGACAACGGAAGGGTGGGAGGGACGCTAAGCAGTAGCATGGACAACGGGAGGGTGGGAGGAGGGAAGCTGCAGCATGGACAACAGGGTGGTGGGAGGGGGAAGCTGCAACATGACCAACGGAAGGGTGGGAGGTGGGAAGCTGCAGCATGGACAACAGGGTGGTGGGAGGGGGAAGCTGCAGCATGGACAACGGGAGGGTGGGAGGGGGAAGCTGCAACATGGCCAACGGAAGGGTGGGAGGTGGGAAGCTGCAGCATGGACAACGGGAGGGTGGGAGGGAAAGAAGGAATGAGGGAAGCAGCAGCATGGACCACGGGAGGGTGGGAGGGAAGCAGCAGTACAGAAAAACAGGAGGGAGCAACACTGACAATGAGCAGCACAACGGCGGAAAGGAAAACATCAACATAGCGCTCGATTTCTTGCAGTGTCTAAAATGTGGCCACATCTTGACTGCATCCAGTGACATACAACTTTTCTCCGTTTAGTGACATCTCTTCCTCCCCAAGTTAAAGTTTTACTTTTGTCCTTTAGATATCTCATTCCATATAGACCTTGCTTCGAAAAGTAATAATAAATAAATGATACATCTACGCCTACCTCCCTCTCTCTAGGTCGGTACTTCCACTAATCAAAGTAGCCTCGGGCAATAGTTTACGTCTATGGCAGTGATCCAAGAAGTCAACGGAAGCCTGTGAATACAGAACAGTCCTTCAAAAACGTGCCCAATCACGGGGGTAAAAACAATCACCTCGATTACACACCCCCCAAAGTACTGTTGACCACCCTGAGTACACACTGAGCTAACGAACACTTACTCTGTGCGCGCTGAAACAAATCAGCCAGCAATTCCTCACTGGCTCCACGTCATGCCGTCCGATCGTGTCCAACAGTTACTGAGCGTACGCACGTGGATAAATACGTGGGGCGGCTCTCTACTCACATCAAATCAGAACGCCCTGCAAAAGCAGGGACAAAGAAAGAGGACTGAATCCTGCAGCGGCCGAACCAACTAAAAATAGTTAAAATAAAATAACAAGCATTTACAAGTGGGACACGGACAGCGGGAGGGGGGCGGGTACGAGCTCAAGGACAGGGGGTAGGGGGGGCGGGTAGGCCAGAAAAACAAAGCACTCACCTGTACTTCCTCCGGCGGCCGTGGTCAGCATGGAATGACAAAAACAAACCCATAAAAAAAAAAAAACTCCGCCCACCGCGGCGATGACGACATCGCAGAGGCGGAGGAGTGAAAAAATCTCGGGAACGCCTACGAATCTGGTCCGGCCATGACAGACAGATCTCTGTTCCAATGGCTAGCCTCCATTTATGGAGCTAGCCAATGGAACAGAGGGCGTAATCCCAAGCCCACTCTGTTGTAACATAAGATTTCGCCTGCGCCGAAAAGCGGCACAGAGCGCAGCCTTCGGCCAGGCGAAACCTAAAAAACGGATCACGTTTAAAACATTATGTATGGTACATCAACATATGTATGGAAGGGGTCCAAAATATTGGACCCAGAAACTCACATGGCACATGCCAAGGAGGCAGCTGAGATCAAGCACTGAGTCACTACTCACTCCATTGAGAATTCAAACTGCCAGGAATGGAGGTTGCGCTTTTGCCTTTTTGGCACCATCCCTTTGGAATAAAATGCCTCTCAGTCTGCGCACTGAGGCATGAACACACTAGTTTCCGAAAGAAACTTAAGAAATGGCTTTTCTGCTAATCTCAGCTGCTTACCTTTCTGTCAGAACCGTCTGCATGCGCCATGAGACTCTTTGGACGTGATATGTGCACAATACAAATATCCTGACTTGACTTGACTACAGAAAAGGGGCCAAGTGGGTGTGGTGTAAATATAAAATAAAGGGGACAGGCTGATGCCTGATGAGTGGGTACCGAGGTGCAGAGTACTGTTAAAAATATCTGATAGGTTGGCCAACTGTCCTTTATTATTGTACCCTAAAAAGTATATAAAAAACAAGGGGAATAATTAACCCTATATGGTCAACATGTTTTAACCCAATAGTGCCTCAAAAAGGTGCGAGTTGGCTTTCTTCAGGACCTAGAAGGCAGGTTGAACTCTGTTCCAAAGTGACTTAGTTGGGTGAAAAGAAAGAAAACAAGGTACTTGACGAGCTATGATCACTGCTGACGCTTACATCTGCCCTCACTTTATCTGTCCTTTCTATTGTCCTGCCTATGGGATAGCAGTGAGAAAGACACGTATTATACTGTCCCATCCCCATATATCGGGCTGGGACCAGTGATATATGAGGAAGCGACATCAGTATAACAACAGGTCTTTTCCATCTTTGAAAGCAGAATCTGGAACAACATCCCCTCATCCATCAGGACCGCCCCAGCACTGCTCCAATTTAGGAAAGAGTTGAAGGCACACCTTTTAAAGAAAACTACATAACAATGCAATTACTGTTCACAGCTCAGCTCCATCTCCTATTACTTGCCTTTGACCATGTGCAGCGCTCAGTTGCCTTTTTGCCAGGTTCACACTATAGATAATCCGTCTGCATACATACATATCTCAGACCTGGAATGTTGTGTGTCCTCAGACAGTGACAGGTATTCACCTGGTAACCCTACCTAGTTCCACTGCATGTGATATTATCCAGTGACAATTTTCTCAACAGTGCAACCTGGAAATGGAAAAAACAATCCTCAGTGCCACACTCGACCAAACACCTTGATCCTGGGCAGTTTTCTTTTACTCTCTTTACCTCCTTTATCTCTTAGGACAAAATATTTATTTCTTAGAAATAAGCATAAATTCTAAAAAAAAAAAAAAACGGTCCATCGCCCATAACAGAAGTAAAGTGGCCGAGACTCTACTGAAAACACAGAGCAGTGTATACAAAGTACAGACGGAGAAGTGCATGCTGGGTACTGGGAGAGGTTGATAGGTGCCCGGACTGCTTACATCACATCTCCCAGATTCCGAGGCATGCTGCGCCCCTCCTCCACCCCTCATAGACGCAGATGGACACATGCCGCAGATCCCACACTCGACCAAACACCTTGATCCTGGGCAGTTTTCTTTTACTCTCTTTACCTCCTTTATCTCTTAGGACAAAATATTTATTTCTTAGAAATAAGCATAAATTCTAAAAAAAAAAAAAACGGTCCATCGCCCATAACAGAAGTAAAGTGGCCGAGACTCTACTGAAAACACAGAGCAGTGTATACAAAGTACAGACGGAGAAGTGCATGCTGGGTACTGGGAGAGGTTGATAGGTGCCCGGACTGCTTACATCACATCTCCCAGATTCCGAGGCATGCTGCGCCCCTCCTCCACCCCTCATAGACGCAGATGGACACATGCCGCAGATCCCACACTCGACCAAACACCTTGATCCTGGGCAGTTTTCTTTTACTCTCTTTACCTCCTTTATCTCTTAGGACAAAATATTTATTTCTTAGAAATAAGCATAAATTCTAAAAAAAAAAAAAAACGGTCCATCGCCCATAACAGAAGTAAAGTGGCCGAGACTCTACTGAAAACACAGAGCAGTGTATACAAAGTACAGACGGAGAAGTGCATGCTGGGTACTGGGAGAGGTTGATAGGTGCCCGGACTGCTTACATCACATCTCCCAGATTCCGAGGCATGCTGCGCCCCTCCTCCACCCCTCATAGATGCAGATGGACACATGCCGCAGATCCCACACTCGACCAAACACCTTGATCCTGGGCAGTTTTCTTTTACTCTCTTTACCTCCTTTATCTCTTAGGACAAAATATTTATTTCTTAGAAATAAGCATAAATTCTAAAAAAAAAAAACGGTCCATCGCCCATAATAGAAGTAAAGTGGCCGAGACTCTACTGAAAACACAGAGCAGTGTATACAAAGTACAGACGGACAAGTGCATGCTGGGTACTGGGAGAGGTTGATAGGTGCCCGGACTGCTTACATCACATCTCCCAGATACCGAGGCATGCTGCGCCCCTCCCCCACCCCTCATAGACGCAGATGGACACATGCCGCAGATCCCGAGCCTACTTCTGAAGATTAACTTAAGCACGAAGGGGTCAGGGGTCAGGTGAAGCCTCATCTGGATCCTGTCTTGTAACAGGGCACACGGGGGAGAACCGGGGAATCAAATTTCAATGAACATCCCCTAATCATTTTTCAGCGCTCCCAACTCCCCTATAATTTACTGACGTTGACCTACACGGAGACCTGCATTTACCAACGTCACATGCATCAATTGACCGTCATTTGTTAATTGACAAGCAAGGTTAAACGGGATTAGGAGGCCAGAGGTCAAGACCTTTGTGCAGACGGGCGCGCGGGGGCTCAATGAACAGCTCCTGGGTGTGTAGGTCAGAGAGCGGAGACCGCTCCCTCTCACCAGCAGCTTCCAGCCTTTGAGGGGTGGCGCCCTGGGCACATATCACAGAGCCCAGAGATGTAGCATCGCAAGGTGGGGTGGGCGTGCGCAGTGCTGGCGCGAGAGGGTTGTGCCGTGCAAAACACACACCTGCTCCAGCCCGGGGCGGAACTGAACGCGTCACTGTGCTTAGAGCTGGGGCATCAAAGGGCGGAGGGTAGATTATTTAATTATTTATTGTTTTATAAAGAAAAAAGTCGAGGGTCCCAGATCTAGGATTGACCAATGCAGCTTCGTCCTTTGCTTTCCGACATTTCTAGTCCTTTTTAACCCAATTGTAAACAAGTCAGGTCCCGGGCCGCGCTGTGATTGGCTGACGTCACGGGGGTGTCCCGGGCCGGCAGCCAATCACAGCACGGCCCGGGAATGACGTCACGGGGGTGTCCCGGGCCGGCAGCCAATCGCAGCGCGGCCCGGGACAAAGGGGCGGGGCTTAAAAAAAGCACCAGAAACGCCCCCGAATCGCGTTTTCGTGAGAAAGCGCGATTGACAGCCTCTGTCTCCCAATGGCTAGCCTCCATTTATGGAGCTAGCCAATGAGAGGCAGAGGCGGTGCCGACATCCCTACTGTAGACAATAGTTTTCGATCTGGGAGTGGCACTGCGTGCCCCTCGCCAGGTCGAAACCTAAAAAGGGTGCCAAAACTACTCACTACAAGACTTTATTCTTGAGTGCTTGGACCCCTGGATAAAAACAGTGTGGCACCTGTGCCTAATTAGGTAGGCTTCAGTGTCTCAAGAAGTGTACTGGTTTAAAAATAGCGTAGTGTGCTATGTGAAAAAGAAAAAGAAAATAGGGTCTACATGTTTCAACCAAAATATAAGTGTAAGGTTTTCATCAGGACCGTGCTGATTGAACTGGGTGGTCCGCACACGCTAAGGTGTGCCCTAGCCCTCGCTCAATATTCAAGATTGCAAAAATGCGATCAGGTGTAAAAAGGTGTGTCTCTTCCTCATTCAGGAAAAAACCTGTAATAGAAAGTGGGGAACAGGGTTGGGATAACGTACAATGGTGAACAAACAGGGTTGAACACTTAACATCCATAGTGCCTATCATGGTAGCCTTGGATAGGAGACTACATGGGATACCCATGCTCAAGTGTCGCATTAATCAAGATGTCGCATTAATACGATCAAAATGTGCTCCAGTGCATTACCGGAACGAGGCTAGGTATATTAACTCCCAGCGGCGTGATGAGGTGTCGGTCTGGCAAGGCGGCTGGGTATCTGAACGATGCAGATAGGTGTTTGGAGAGTGATCGCACACATGCTGCGAAATGCTGGGAGGGTATAACCTATACTGATTCCAGGCTATACCCGCGTGGGCGGATAAGTAGAAGCTAGCCACCGGCGCCCTAATGGCCACAAAAGCGGCGAAAATACATAGCTTACACTCGAAGCGTGTACTACCGATTAGGGCGCCGGTGGCTAGCTTCTACTTATCCGCCCATGCGGGTATAGCCTGGAATCAGTATAGGTTATATCCTCCCAGCATTTCGCAGCATGTGTGCGATCACTCTCCAAACACCTATCTGCATCGTTCAGATACCCAGCCACCTTGCCAGACCGACACCTCATCAAGGCGCTGGGCATTCATATACCTAGTCTCGTTCCGGTGATGCACTGGAGCACATTTTGATCGTATTAATGCGACACCTCGATTAATGGGACACTTGAGCATGGGTATCCCATGTAGTCTCCTATCCAAGGCTACCATGATAGGCACTATGGATGTTAAGTGTTCAACCCTGTTTGTTCACCATTGTACGTTATCCCAACCCTGTTCCCCACTTTCTATTACAGGTTTTTTCCTGAATGAGGAAGAGACACACCTTTTTACACCTGATCGCATTTTTGCGATCTTGAATATTGAGCGAGGGCTAGGGCGCACCTTAGCGTGTGCGGACCACCCAGTTCAATCAGCATGGTCCTGATGAAAACCTTACACTCCTATTTTGGTTGAAACATGTAGACCCGATTTTCTTTTTCTTTTTCACATAGCACACTACGCTATTTTTAAACCTGTGCACTTCTTGAGACACCGAAGCCTACCTAATTAGGCACAGGTGCCACACGGTTTTTATTCAGGGGTCCAAGCACTCAAGAATAAAGTCTTGTAGTGAGTAGTTTTGGCACCCTTTTTAATACATTTTCACTGTAAATCTTATGCACATATAAAAGAAAAACACCTGCTCCACTGTAGTCAGGTGTCGCAGCACACCCTGCGGGCATTCGGCCTAAGGGGTGGGACCCCGATGATGAAGCATGTCTCCAACTAGGTTGGAGAGAGAGGGGTCTTCAAAAAGGACATTCACTGTCCAGTAACAGGTTGGGGCACATTGTGCTAACCCGAGCACTAAGCTCTAAACAACAGAGGCTTTTCTCTGTACTGTTGCACAGGGGGTACTACTCCATTGTTGGTATTATTTAGTACAGGGGACCAGGAGTTCCCGCTACACATTTTACATGTGTTTTCCCTAACTCTCTCCTTTGATTTTGCATACAATCAGGGGAGAACCCCTTACCAATGGAGTGTAGGGTGGTTCTCTCACTCATGACCACGTCCTGTGAAGTGTGAAAAATTCTTGTCCCCGAAAGCACTGGTTTTTTAAAACTAAAATCAAATAAATCTCTCCTGGAGCTCACGGTCTGGATAACCCAACCTACAGGTCTGGCTATCTTTCCCTAACACTTCCCTTCCAGCCTCCTGATCATTTAATTTTAGGGGCTCCCATCTGGCTGGGGGTGCAGGACGTTGGGGTGGGTCTGGATGCTTACCTATGTGTCTTTCCCTCTTTGAAGATCAGTTTGGCCTCCAGCCCCCTTCCTGCCTTTTACTCTTAAGCTTGCAGATCTCCTCCAACAAGAGGTCCTTTTGTTTCATTTTAGGCAACTGCACACCTCATCAGGGCAGCTTGGCTCGGTTTGTGAAAGGTTGGCCAATCAGGAGCTCTAGAGCTGCATTTAAGCACATCAGAAAAACAAGCTCTATAACTTTTTTCTGTCACAGTTATAATAAATCTAGCATTGGCAAGTTCTTAGATTTATTCTATTATTTAGATACTTTGAATTATTATTTGAGCTCACTGCGGTCAGTAGTTAGACTTTATTAAAAATTAATAAATCCTCCACATGTTTGCCAATGGAGCTAATGTAATACAATGGGGAAAAATTAAATTTACAGTTTTTCCCTCACCAGGGCATATAAAGATCTTCCATAATGTCCTTGCTTATAGTTACAAGGCACCCTTGCCCTGGGGTACTAAGAGGATACCCTAGTGGAGACTTATATGTAAAAGTGAGGTAGTTTGAGACTTTGGAAGGACCTTTAATTTCAAAGATGAATCTGCATATCATTGTAATTTAAAATCAGCCTGCAAAGCAGGGCTGACTTTTAAAATGACCACACAAAAAGTGCACAATTAAGTGCATTAAATGTGCTGGGCCTCTTAATCTTCATAACCTACCATATACTAGGGACTTACGGATAGGTTGTCTCTACTAATTACCATATACATGTTTAACAGAAAACTGGCCCTGGGCCTGCTTATCACAATTAGAGTCAGTAATCCCCAGTATCAGTCAAAAAATGGAGGTGATCAGGACAAACGGATGGCTTTCTCACAACAGTGAATGCCAATTCCAAAATTAATGCCCCACTATATACGTGTCCACCCCCTGACGCTCACGGAACCTACGTTAATAAATTAAGTTGATATCAGTAGAGAACTCAGAGACATGTTTACAAGCCCCTTGTGCTGATGGTGCGTCACTTTTAAAATGGGATAAAGTGACGTACAGGGGTTGTAAAGGGCTTGTAAATAAGCCCCTCAGTACTGTAAACAGTGTTTACTTCATGGACTGAGCTAATTCTATATCAAACTGTTTGGAAACAGTGTAGATCTAATGAGAAATACACCAAAAAAGTACTCAAAATCAAGGTAAAAACAGTATATATACTATAATAAAGTAGTCAAAAAGAGACTACTTGCTAACAATAACCAACATCTGAAGGTGTTAAAGATCAAACTACTTGCACTCTTCATACTGTGGTTAAAAATTTACAACTAGCAGTTCATCTGAAACAATAGAAGAACACGTACATGGAGCGTACACTCTTTCATGTATAGTATAAATGATCATGTTGATACAATTCTCTCTAATAACTCAAGGCTCCTTATACAAGTCAATATATACTATGTAAAATATTTCTCCTGTTGGAAAGAGTTTATGCAAAACCAAAAAGTTGCATGGAGAATAATGAATAAAAGTCAACTGTCACCTGTGCTTATATGCAAACATTTATAACGTGTTCAATATCTCTACATAGATATGTTGGATTAGTAAATACGTATACCAACTACCTGGATACAGGCTGTACAAAATTAGATAGAAAAGTGCTATGGTAGTTACCCACCACTATGTCATCTATAAACCAATTTAACACACTCATTGGATTATGTCATCCGTGGTGTCATTAATGGTGTCAATTGAGATTTCATCAATTATGTCATAAATGATGCCATAGAACATGTAATGAGTGATGTCATTAGCAGTGCTTGGCGGGGGCACAAGTTATAGTTAGTGCTAATAACTAAAACTGCTGAATTTCTTTGTTTTTGTTTACATCAAAACATTAACATTGTCACTCAGAAATGTGTCTAACTATAACGTTACTTTAATCTTTGTTTTTTCAACGAATTTCTAAGTTTTTTTCATTGAAAACACATTTTCTTATTACACCTAACTATAATGTCACTTTAACCTTTGTTGTTTCAGTGAATTTGAAGGGTTTTTAAAGATAAAAATATATTTAAAAATACTTAGAAAATACCTATTCAAACAATGTTTGTGCTGAGAATATTCAACTTCTTACTTTTTATAACTCACACATACAGAAATATTTCCAGCACAGTTTTCATAGTCTTTGCATATATCTTTACATAAACTTCATATTTATATTTCATAAAAAAGACACTGATCAGTTTTTCCTACACTGTAACCTATGTATTTTCACTGTGTATATCCATTTTGAAGGTGGGTGATCACTCTTGTGGGAGGCTTTTGAGATTGTGGAGTTATACGTTTTTTTCTAATCTATTGTAAAGAGATGTTATTCAAGTGGTCAGTTATTACTGAAAGCTAATCCTTAATAGAAAAGTGTCAGTACAGAAGGTATTCTGTATTAATTATTCCATTTGCAAATTAACAGCTCTCTCAAGATGATTGTGGGAATTGAAAACACCATCCCCTGCGTATACTACAAAGGAGGCTATACTTCCTGTCTGGCTCTTGCTATCCGCTGGCGAGATTGTATATTTGAAATTAGGTTCAAAACTGTGTAATTTTGTCATTTTGAAGAAAGTAAACCATGAGAAAAGTTGTTTAAAGTTGAAAAACTGTTGCTGTGTTATTGCATTTGAGATTTAAAGAAAGTTCTCTGTTTTTCTTTTTTAAATATCTTTATCGGAATTTATATTTACAGAGCAACCCCTCCCCCCCCCCCCGGTCAGACAAGAAAAAAGAAAAAGGTAAATAAACAGAGAATAATTTGGATACAAACTTTATAGGGATTATGGATATTGGATTAATCGTTCAGACAATAATAGCTTGATGCATTAATCAATCAAAACATTTCCCTTCTTCTTAGGGTAATACAAACATAATCTGATGAGTTATAAACTACAAATAATTTACAAAAGTTACAAATTGATATTTACAGTTTTTAAATCAAGCTGATTGATACATCATGTTACAAGGAGTTACCTTGGGATTGGGACCATTCGATTATAGGTTTCTAGATTTTGGGCCCCCTGGCCTTCCGCCTCCTACCTTTTCTTTTGTATAAAGACATTTCTAGGTTGAATATGGCTAGCAGTCTAGAAAACCATTGTTGATAAGATGGTAGATTAGGATCCAGCCAGGCAGAGGCAATACAGATTCTTAAAACCGCCATAGCAATAAATACTAGTTCATGTTCCGAGCGGGGGTCAATAAGACTTGTTGCCCCAAGCATAATCACTTTATTAGAGAGAGCTAAATCAGTTTTTAAGGCGCTCGTTAAAAACCTTTCGATGCTAAGTTTCAGGGATGATAGGTTTGTACAGGAAGAAAATATGTGTATGCAATCAGCATTAGGGGTCATACATCTAAAACAGCAAGCCTCCCTCCCACTCCCCCAGTTAGCGATTCTGTCTGGAGTATATTACATAAAGAAGCAGGTTTTATAGAACTGAGTTTGCAGCTTTGTTGACATGAGGATATTTCGGGACAAATCATACGCATAATTAAACTCGTCCATAGTGATAGCGATTTTTCCCTGCCACTTCTGCGCCGTTTTCTCAAGGTTATCCAGAAAAATAGATAGTAAGAGAGAATACATCCCCTGATGGTGAATTTCTTGGTGTTTTTTTAATGCTTCAGCTGCCATTATTTTATCAAATGCGGCATTTCCCCTGATCCGTTGTAATAAAAAATCTCTAATTTGAAGATATTTAAAAAAATCTCTCCACTCCAATAGAAATATCTCTCTTAAGGTTTCAAAAGAATGTAACCCTTCATTAGAAAAAAGGCATCCAATATGCGTGATTCCAGCTGTGATCCATTTATCAATACAGGCACCTCTAAAGATTTCAGGAAGGGAGAATAAAATGAAAGTCGTCCTAAACCCAACAGTTTCCTCACTGCTTTCCACACTTTAAACCCCTCCAGCAAGGTCTTTAGGCGGACCTTTTTATGGTAGCTATCATAGAGAAATCGCCATAAATAACCCTTACTCTTATTACCCAATAGTAGCTGATGAATTGAGGGTTGGTCTTCCCCTGAGGTTGTCTCAGTGCCATCTAATAGAAAACGTTTGTGATTGTATAATAACATAGATGCCCAATAGTATACCTTAAGGTTAGGGAGGGCTAAACCTCCTTTTTCTTTGGGAAGGGTCAAGAACTTGTATGCTCTTCGGGGTTGAGAATACGCCCAAATAAAACTAGTAAAGGTGCGTTCCATCAATTTAAACCAATGTTCCGATATTTCCAGATTAATTGCCCTCAACATATAGAGTAGTTTAGGGAAATAAACCATTTTTAATGCATTTGCCCGACCAATCAAGGATAGATGTAGGTTATCCATGTGGCGAAGATCTTTCTGCATTTTATCTAACAAGGGGCTCATATTTAAATCAACCAATTTATCGAGCTTGGTGTGATACATACCCCCAGTTAGGTCGCTTTTGCTGTTACACAAGGATCTATCATAGTGCATTTATCATTTAGGACCACTTGGTTTTTACTCTGGTTGAGAGCGTAGCCGGCCACATTGCCAAAGTTTTTAGCCTCAGTTTCAATTATGGGTAAGGCTGATGCCGGATCAGGTGTGACTATGGTAATGTCGTCGGCGTAAGCGAGAGTCTTGGTCATGTATCCTTGGGTCAAGATGGGAATAATGTCAGCATTGGTTTCCAGGCTACGAATAAGAGGATCAATATAAATTGCAAACAGCAATGGGGATTATGGGCATCCCTGTCGAGTTCCCCTTGATATTATTAGTTCTTTGGAAAGATTGCCATTAACCATCACCACAGCTTTAGGATCAATGTATAATTTTTGTACCGCCTGGATAAATCCCTGTTTAAATCCCAATCGACCCATTGCCAGCCACAGAAAAGACCAGGAGACCCTGTTGAAGGCCTTTTCGGCATCTAGAAAAATTAGCGCCATTGGGTCTCCTGTCACCTCTGTACTGTCAAATAGGCTGATCACTCTATGAATGTGATCTGTGGTTCCTCTTCTGGGCACGAACCCGTGCTGGCATTTTGAAATGAGTTTGTGGATTAATGGTGCAATACGGTTCACTATTAATTTGGAATACATTTTAGAGGCTACGTTTACTAAAATGATGGGGCGGTAGGAGCCAACCTGATCTGGAGGTTTATTTTTTTGAGGAAGACGACTATTTTGGCCTTTGACCATGATCTTGGTGGTTGCCCCCCACGAAATATGTACACACATAGATCTAGCAGAATCTCTTTCATTTGGTCTAGAAATGTTATATAGAATTCTAAAGGGATAGAGTCCAGGCCTGTTGCCTTTCCTCGAGGTAGATCTTTAACTGTCTCTAGAATTTCCTCAAGGTCTGGAATCTCCTCTAGAGCATCTTGATCTTCTTCAATAAGTCTACTTGGGGTATCTTGATACTGGTATTCGCTCATGCATTCTATATCAGCCCCACCTTCCTCCGAGTATAAGGTGCTATGGAAGCGCCAAAATGCTTCTCTAATCTTATCGCTCTCTGAAACCAGACCTTCCACTGGGTCCACTATTTCACGAATGAGGTTCTGAGATGTTTGTTGCCTCATACGTATAGCCAATTGATTGCCAACCAATTCGCTTACTTCATAGACCTTCTCACTGTGAGCGGTGGTATTAAATGTGTTCATGATAGCCGCTTTATTAATTGCCAGCTGATATTGAATTTTGGTCAGTTCTTCTATTATTATTATTATTATTATTATTAAATGAAATTTGTAAATAGCGCGACTAAACCCGTAGGCATCAAGGCGCTGAAGAGATCGTTAAAGAGTCACGAGTTGCCCTAATGAGTTCTTCTTGAGACCCCTTTAATTTCTCCAAGAACAGTCTATGAGAGTCTCTAGCCAGTTTATTAACCCTCATTGAATATTGCATGGTTTCCCCACGGATCCCTGCTTTTAGAGCATCCCACACCATTTCTATTGTGGTACTCCCTACATTATCTTCTAAGAAGTTGGGAATCCATGCTCGCATATGATTACAATAGTCATCTTCAAGGAGCAGGGATTTCTCAAAGGTCCAATTTCTTAGTTTCTGGCCCGTTTGTGTTAGCCCTAGAGTGCATACAAGGGGGTTGTGATCAGAGAGTACGCGGGGTAGTTTTTCTATCTGTGTAATAGATCTTATTGTCTGTGATAAAAGGAAGTAATCGAGCCTTGCATGAACACGGTGTGGGTTTGAAAAGAAAGTGTAGCCAGGAGTTAGAGATTTGCCACCCATCCAGGAGTCCCTGCATATGACATAGATGTTTTAAAGCTTTGAAGACTTTAGGTTTCCGCCCATGGTACACCCAATTATCACTTATTGACCAATCGGAGGGTGGGTTGATATTAAAATCCCCACAGATGAGTAATGGTAGTGGCCAATGTGCGAGTTCACTAGAGACCTCGTTGATCACGGTGGGATCATCACAATTGCTCCCGTAGATAGAGCAAATGGTAACTAGTTGTGATTGTTCAATCTGGCATTCTGTGATTGCCCATCTGCCAAATGTATCTGTTTTGCATCAGTTGAAACTGAATCCTCCGCCTCTAGCTAGTATTGCCACCCCCCTAACCCGTGCTCCCTGAGAGGTGGCACAGACTAATTTGTACCCCAGGGATTTTAAAAGATGGGCCTGTGAGCCCTCGATGTGCATTTCCTGCATACACACTATGTTGGCGCCTGCAGTTTGTAAGCCTACCGCGACAGCTTGTCTCTCTTAGTATCGTTTAGGCCGCAAATGTTAAGTGACATAGGGCCCAATGTAGGTAGGCAAATACCGGTCGGAAACGGCCGAAAATACCGATTTTCTGCCGTTTCCGACCGGTATGTGGCTATTGACATGTAGGGGCATGTAAAATTACAGAATCTGTAATTTTACCGAATCTGTAATTTTACCGATTCGGTAAAATACCACCACCGATGGAGGTTACCTGGCCCTGGGAGGGCCAGGGACGTGTCATCCGCCAAGAACACCCCAGTGAGCCTGCCGAGCTCCCCCCGAAAAAAAAGAAAGTATATAAATCAAACAATCTGGGAGAAAAAAAACAATCCCGACACGCTATACTAGAGTTACCATCAATACAACAAGAGAAGCCTCTCTATTAGCATAACGTCTAATACACTCTTTGCATCATTAACTTGTGAACCTGCTAGATTTGCGATATTGCATAATCCTTCATAGAGCATAGACAGTCACCTTAAAGGAATAGGGATAGCCAGTGTTGAGTATGGTAGGAAAAACAAAGTGATGAATAAAGAAAACCAATACAAAAACATTATTGTCTGTAAGATCTACCCCACAGAATTGTAGTCCTAAAAAGGAAAAAAGAAGAAGAAGAAGAAAAGCGCAACATTCCACAATTTTTGTCAATCTATCTTATGCATTGCCCGAGCTAGTTGTATGTATAGTTGTATCTACATTCATAGGATTTTACAGAATATATATATATATATGTTTTTTTCTATTTTTTCCCTCCATTTTGCCTTATTTATGTCCTGAGATCTCATCTAGGTAGTTTTTTGCTTGAATCTCAGAGACAAAGCTGCGAGTACGGCCTTGATAGACAATCTTTAACCTTGCCGGGTTCTGGAGAAACACTGAGGCTCCTATTTTTTAGAAGGGGTCAAACAATTGTCTCAAACGCCACCTCCTCTCAACTGTTGCATGCGCAAAATCTGGCCTGGTAAAAGAGATTACCCCTTCAAATGTTCTCTTACTGGTTGGTCGGGCTAAGTCATAAAGAGCCTGTCGGAGTAAGAAGTTTCCAAAAAACAGAAGCATGGCTCTAGGATGTTGTTGAGATGCTGTTTTACGGGTTTTGGTCATTAAGGGAAACCTGTGAGCCCTTTGAACCTCTTTCTCCCAGTCCCAGAATTGAAGTTCCGGGAATGCGTTTTTTAGGAGGGTAATCATGTACTTCCTTGCATCGTCCTTTTCAGCCCCCTCAGGTATACAGAGGAAGCGGAGATTGTTCCGCCGTTGCTGATTTCCCTGTTCTTCAAGTTTCCACATAATGTCTTTGATGGCTTCTTCATGTTCCTCAGATTTAGCCTGCAGTGATGTAACGTTCTTCTCGAGTTGTTCCGTCCTTTCCTCAACAGCCGCCATCCGATCTACGATCTCGGCACAGGTTCTGCCCACCTTCCTCACTGCCCCTTGAAGTTTTTTTGCTGCCATGCGGGACCTGCGGCTGTCTGCCTTGGCTTCAGCTTGAAAGCTTTTGATGGACCCCAAGATATCAGCCAGGGCGGGTTCTCTGCCGTGCCTGCCTTGCAAATCCACTGATTCAAGGTTAGCATTAATGATAGTCTGGTTCCCCCCAAACAAGTCAGCAGAATTCGAGTGTGCCAACAGAGGTGGAGTTCCGCTATAATCCCATTTTAGTTCAGGAATGGCCTCTTTATCGGAAGAGTCTGGCTCTTTGCTGTGGCGTACTCTATCCCTTTTTTTCTTGAATAATTTTTTAGAGGACGCATGCTGCTCCTGTTTCCCAGAATTCGAGCTTTTATACCAGTTTCCACGCCCCTCCTCCTCCTCGCTGGATAAGGAGATGCTCACATCTGACATTACAGAGTTGTCGGTGAGGGAATAGTAAAGGTTGGTGTTATCCGGTGGGTTCATCAACCCTCCTTGTGGCTCTTTCCCCATAGCTTCAGATAGTTGCAGAGGGACCGCTCCTTCAGCTCTTAGGGATGTGCATGGGGGGGCATATGCGATGGGGTGGCAGTAAGGGGCTTCTGGCTGCTAGATGGCAGGGGGTTTGTAGTTGTATCCGGGCATGAGACTTTAGCCGAATTGATACCCTGTGGGGTCGAAGTTGCTGTGATTTGCGGTATGTTGGTTACTGCCCCCCCAAGCGGTTTGTTCAATCTTGCTAAGGCCACCTCGCCACACACCGCCTCAAAGCTAGCAGTGATTAGAGGCTTGCAAGATGAGGTAGGGGCCGAGGAGCTTTCACCAGGGGATCTGGCTGCTGCTATGCATTTTTTTTGTACTTTATCCGTACCTGCTCTGCCTTTAGCAACCGGTAGCTCTGGCTTCGAGACATCCTGCCTGAGTGCGTCGGGTTTCCTCTGCCGGAGAGGCACAGAAGTTAAGCCCTGTTGAATAGCAGGGTTCACATTGTTCACAGTATTAGCTGAGTTTTTTGGCTAAATCACTCGGCCCCCCTTACCAGACATAGCCAACGTTGAGTCTGAGACACAGATTCTGGCCTTGAAGAATTCTTTTGGCTTTGCTGTGCTTTGCCCACCTTTTGCGTGAGAACCACTCCCCAGACCGTCGGTCTGCCAGTGCCGATGCGGATGTGAAGAGCCTGTCAGTTTTCAGCCTTGACGTCCGCGTTCTGCTGTATCCGCGGGACTTACTCAGACCTGCCAGCATCCACAAAGTCAGATCGTCACGGAGGGGCAGTAGCAGCCGCAGGAGACTGCAGTCGATCCAGGAGCAGCAGGTAAGGACCACAAACACATTTTCCCTTTGTTGTGCCTTACGCATGCCTTCTCAGATTGTATCAGTTTCCATCAGTTTCAATCAGCGCGTATCAGGGCTCAATGACCGGGTAAATGATAGATGATCGGGGATGGTCGGCGGAGCATCACTGCCGTGAAACTAGCCGGACGCCATCTTGCCTCCGGATGCCAGAGAAATTTCTCTGTTTGATGATCTCCCAGGCCTCACGGAAGACACTGCGAAAAGACCAGGAGTAGAAAGACATCCCAAAGAAGGTTGGTGATTGGTTCATATGGATGTCTTTTTTTTACCAAGGAAAAATCCTTCCTTGTTTCTTCATTTACTTATTGGGTTTTGCTGTTATTAGACCTTTTTAGCTAGCTTTGTGACATTACAAATTTCCTGTCACCAGAATGTTAACTTCAGATTCAGATGAACAGCCTAGTGTTGTTCCTAAAACTTAAGTCACCTCAGTAACCCAAGGAGACCCTGGTGTTGCAATTCTTTTAAACGAGGGTAGGTGGGAAAAAAGTATCGGAAAAATATGGCATATGTAAAATATTGAAAAAGGAGTGCAGTAGGGGCAGCCAGAACAAGAAATACAGCATGAGCATCACTGGGATGCAGCGAAATTTGAGGGCTATGCATCCTCAATGTCGTGCTCAGGCTCAGTTAGCCCCTGCTGCAAAGCTTGATAACCCTGATCTCATCAGGGGCATCCACATATTTTTAACCTGGTGGCATTGTGCCTGCATAGGTACTCCACACTCAAACAGATAACAATCTGAACAAAGCCCTTTTTGTCTGCTTATTGTTTCTTCTTATTCAAGCAGAGCTACACAGGACAGGCTTGTCCAGGTTTTTAGAGCAGTGTCAGGTGTTGGGCATGTCAGGAACCTCACCTTACTCACATTTTTGGATGCAATATTGGTCAATGCTCTAGTCAACCTGTAGAGCTGTTTCACACTTGGCCGGGCTATTTATTATGCGCCAAAACATGGATGCTTAGCCAGATCAGGTACAACCTGTTAGCGAGCGCATTGAATGCTATACGAATAACCAGCTTTTTAAAACAAAATCGTTTCTAAATTGAAGCAGTTATAGAATAAAAATCTGTGGAAATTGAAAATATGTGATGAATCTGATGTGCAAGTCCTTTTTTTAAAGCTCACTGCGACCTTAATTGAATCACAGCACCTTCTTAACCTCCCTGATTTTTTGTTGAATGGGTGGGGATCTGGTTACCTTATTCACATGGTATACCATTGAGCACTTAAATGGAGAGAGGAGACGAGTTGTCCCTCCTCCTTTTAAAGCATAGTCAGGTTTTGGGCAGGTCAAGGGCCACACCTTGTGCACATTTTTGGGCACCATATTTGTTAGCTCTCTAGTTTACCTGCAGAGCTGATCAAACTATTTAATGCGCATAGGAGTACGGAGGAGTGCAGCGGGTGCACTGCGAGCGTGCCAAAGGTGCATTTAAGGCATGGTAGCCAGAGCCAGGATCCCTGCCCCTTCTAACATAGGAAGATTCAGCTACTCAGCAGATGAGCTCTGTTGCACTTGGCTCTTTTTGGCTAAAGTTCCCTAAACTTTTTTGCCTTCCCCCCAGACCTTTTTTCTCAGATGGTGTTGCCAACTTAGATGCTTTGGGCACTTTGCCACTGCTGATCAGTGTCAAAGTGCAAGTGTTCCCTGTCTAAAGTGTAATGGTAATTGGTTATCCATAATTGGTATGTTTGCCTTACTAATAGAGTCCCTAGTAGAGTGCACTATGTGTGCCAGGGCTGGTAATGAAAATGCTACTAGTGGGCCTACAGCACTAATTGTGCCACCCACACCAGTAGACTTAAAGAGAGAACTCAGGCATGCCACTGCAGTGCCTGCGTGCAGTTTGTTAAACTGCCATGTTGTCCTGACAAGTGCACCCACTTGCCAGGCCTTACCCTTCCCTTTTTATATACATCCGACACCGCTATGGTAGGTCCAGGGTATCCCCCTGGTCAGGGTGCAGTGTATGTGAAAGGTAGGATATGTACTGAGGTGTGTACCATGTCCTGACAGTGAAATACATTCCATTTCGTTTTTCACTATTGAAAGGCCATCTTGCCCATAGGACAGAATGGGGAAGCTGTGTAATATGTTTCCAGCCTATCTTCCCATAGGCTTAAGATGGAGAGGTGAAGTTTAGTATTCCTGAACTCGCAATTTAATAACACATATTTTTGTGAAGGGGGTTTTTGCATTGTGTGTTTGGAAACAACGCTTCTAGAAGTGGCTGTGGTTTTTTGTGATCTAACATTTCTATGTGTCTCTGCCTGGTTGTGGATTGGCTGTCTGGATTTCACTGTGATAGGCTCTGGGCAATGTCTTGACCCAGGGGAGGATGTGAGACAGCAAAAGGTGGACCTGCATCTGGAGTGTAGGGGGGAGAAGTAGCCCCTGGAGGTGAAGAGGCCTGGGCTGCCACCATAAAAAATGGCTCTATCTCCTGCTGAGTGATTGAAAATTCAGACCCCCACTAATCAAAGAAAGAAGGTGTCACTGGCAGGGAGACACCCAGAACTGGTTTGGACAGGGGTCAGTGTCCCGTGAGCACAAAGACGTCAAAGACATTTAGGGGTATAACTATGAGAGCTGAAATCCCTGAACATTGGAAATGGAGGGATAAAGACTGAAAATAATTGAACCTACTTCGTGGTCAAGAAGAACCTCTGCCAAGGAAGAAACAGCTGAATAGACTGAAGGAAAGGACTCACCTTTGCTGTGTGTATTGGGGCTGACCTGCAGTTTGCTGCTTTAACCAAGAAGAGGCTTAAGGTACTTTGCTGTGTGCTGTGTCCCCCTGCTTAAAAGGACTTTGCTGTGTGCTGTGTCCTGAAGTAACTTATCCTCAATGGCCCAAGGGAGTTGGCTATCTGTTGTGGAAACTCAGGAACACAAAAGTTTCCAGGAGTGTCTCAGCGACACTGTGGTTGTTTTTTTTTGCAACCTGAGACCCTCATAAGGATTGCCCTGTGATCGTGGGCACCTGGAGTCCAAGTGAGACTCAACGAAGCTGTGTGTGTGTGCTTTGTGCAGCCTGAGACCTTCATGAGGATCATCCTGTGATCGTGTGCACCCGGAATCCAAGTGAGTCTCAGCAACGCAGTGTGAGTGTGCTTTGCGCAGGCTGAGACCTTTGTGAGGATTGCCCTGTGATTGTGTGCAGCCGGAACTCAAGTGTGTCTCAGCGATGCTGTGTGCGTGTGCTTTTTGCAGCCTGAGACCTTTGTGAGGATCGTCCTGTGATCGTGCGCAACCATAATCCAAGTGAGTCTCAGCGACACTGAGTGCGTGTGCTTTGTGCATCCTGAGACCTTTTGTAAGGATCGTCCTGTGATCGTGCGCACCCGGAATCCAAGTGAGTCTATGAGACGCTGTGTGCGTGTGCACTGTTGCAGCCTGAGATCTTCGTCATTGCTATCGGCCTGGACAGGCATATCCAGAGGAGCTGTGCCGCCGGTCTGAGTCTGTCTTTTGCCGAGGTCCTCTCAAACCTTCTCCGTCGTTTGGGGGGGGGGGCGAGTTCCACTGCCAAAATCAACTACGTCGCATCGGAGGCCCAAGTCGCGAGGCAAGGAGATCAAGGTCGCACCCCCAGGTAACGCTGTGTCGCCACCTGGGGCAGGGTGCAGGCTTGGAGAGAAACACTCTCGCTCTTTCCCATTCTTGCAGCGCGAGCCTCCGCTGAAGCTCATATCACGGCCCGTACTTGCCAAGGAGTGGCAGTACCGCAGCCGGAGAGTGGAGCTACACCTTGTGTTATGCCATTCTCGTGTTGGGGGCATACTTTCGCTGTAGCTGACCGCAAGTCAGCAGAGGTGGCCTGGAGACTGCTCCAAGCACCGTGATCGGTGCCGGAGTACATTATTATTTTGGTATTACGAACTGTCTGATTGTTGCATTACGCATTGCAATATTTTGCATAACGACCTACCTGATTGTTGCTATACGAATTGCATTATTTTGGGATTATGAACTGCCTGATTGTTGCATAACGAACTGCATTAGCTTTACATTGCAAAGTGCCTGATTCTTTCATTACGAACTGCATAGCATTGCATTTAGGACAGCATTGGATCATCTAGAATTGCTCATTAATACTGCAAGACCCTACAAAGGCTTGCTGGCCTAATAACCAGCCAGGTGAAATATTACAAATACGCATATGTTTGAATTTTATCTTGTGGTCTCATCGTATATCATTTTATTTAAACATATACTGTTTTTTTATGAAACTTGTGTGGACTCCACTTGTGGTATCATCATTGGGTTACTGAGAGCAGGGTTGCAAATACTTTACGCATTTGCCTTGGACATAACACTGGCTGCTCGTGCAAAGCTACTGAAAGGGTGAACAGGGGCTATCTGAGAAGGTGTCCTTCCTTTCCCTGCCTTAGAGGCAAGGGTCTCTATTTGGCCTAAGGTACCTACCTCAGCCAACTAGAAACCGCAAGGTCTAACAAGCTCCATGTGCTGAATTCCATAAAAGGCAAGCCATGTAAGCACACAATCATCCGGGTAATGGGGATTTGACATGTAGAGAACGTAAAATGATGGTTGACAAGTCTATTATTGTGGAAGATACACAGCTTTAAATAGGAAAAGGCTAATAACCAACTTTGGCAGATGTATGTGCTTAATTTCAGAACACTATTTAAATACAGCCTAGATTTTTTTACTTTCCTCAAAGATAAACAACCAGCAGCCATGTTTATCACTGAGACCTGGCTCAGAGAGGACTGTATGCCTGACATTGCAATGATCCTACCTCAAGGTTTTGCAATAGCAAGGTCCTACAGGGAAGGAAGTAAAAGGGGAGGAGGTGTGGCTATAATTTATGAACACAAACTAAAAATGAAATCTTATACACCGCCACTCCCTAACTGTGAAAGTTTGTTGTTTGCCATAGAGCTATACCCAACCTTCACATTTTCCGATCTTTTCATATACTGGCCCCCAGGGCCTGCCACTCATGTGATATAAATCATCCCTGACATAGTGGCGGAGCATAGCGTCACTAAGGCCAACTTTACAGTATTAGGGGATTTAAATCTTTATTTGCTAAATCCTGACAGTGAAGTGTCTAAACATTTTATATTAGACCTAGAGGCAATCTAGCTTACACAATGAGTTAAAGCCCGTACCCATAAGCAAGGCAATCTAGTAGATCCAGTATTTTCAAGTATACCTGAAATGGCACAGGGGATCCCAAAGAAATTATATGGTCAGACCACAAATTAATACCCTTCCAACTATATAGTACAATTACCTCACCTACCAGTTCAGGCTTAAACCTAATTGGGCTAAGATGGGTGTGGAACCATGGCAGAACACTTTAACCAACTCCACCCCTGAAATGATAGGGGATATCTCACACAGGTACAATAGTTTTGAGGTATGGAAATCAAACGCCCTAAATAGTTTGCCCCAAAGACCAATCCACAACTGCAACTCTAGCAAGTTTGCATTGGCTGCCAGTGTTTATCAGAATAATGTACTGTGCTTAGCTCATTGAGTAATGTACAACATGGGTCTGAAGCTAATTCAATGTCTTCTTGCACTCTATAATACGTCAAGAATGTTGAGCTCCACCAACCAGCAGATGTTTGCAGTACCCCAGATTAAGAGATCTAATTGTGGAGTAAGTGCCTTTGCTTCCTGGCGCCCAAGCTCTAGAACGCACTCTCACAGTACCTAAGGAAAACAGAATCAGAGCCATGGTTTAGGAAATTTAGTTTAGGAAATTGCTAAAAACACTCCTGGTCAATTAAACCAAATAGTTTGAGATGTACCTGAAACTGGTTAGCACTGGGAGACCCTTCTGGATAGCCATGCACTTTAGAAATTCTCTTGAATAGAATAGAAACAAATTTCCATCTAGGCAGTAGTTTAAAAAAAAAAAAAAAATCCTATTTTTTTCTCATCTTTGCTTTGAAGGAGACGTTGCTTTTTTGTTTACCCCTAATTTCTTGTTTTTATTGTACCATTTTTATGAAAAAATACAAAAAAGTTCAAAAACAGACTGCATTTAGGGGCAGGCGGGAGAAGATGGCAGCCGGCTAACAAGTCTGGTCGGGAGCTCTAAGCCTCCAGATCCGAAAATGGCTTAACACTCTATGGAAGTGTGACAAACCAAACAGCACCCACTACAACAGAATAAGCGTGCGGGTGCATTAACGTGTATTACTTTTGGCAAAAAAAATTTCAAATCACCGGAAAACTTGCGGCAGGAAGCAGGAAATCAGTGGAGGCGGTAAGGGCAGCAACCAAGATCGTTGAGGACACAGTGGAGCCTGAAAGGAGGGAGGCAGCAACTAGCCGTGGTGCGCCCTGGCTGGGAAGCGAGAGGACGGAAGGTGTTGCAGCATGTAGGAAGAATCACGATTCAGGTGGAGACAGGCAGATAGAGCAGGTGCGCTGAGGGTAGCGAGATCACATCGGAACCCTCATCTCTATCAAGATGGGCAGGAGGAAGCAGAGGACTATAGCAAGGTCGTTGGTGGGTAAGTAAAGCTGGGACCTGGTGTTGGCAGGGAGAAAAAGGAAAAGATCAGGCATGTGTAAGTTCTCTGGGCATAGAGACATTAATGAATGAAAAGCGAGGAGAGGAAAGTATACCGGCCCTCCCTCACCCTGGAAATAAAAAAACTGGTACAGACAATGGGGTGTCTACAGTAAAAAGCTATTGCCTCAGAAGTGGGGGCGAGCAGCCAGAACTCCTGTGACCTTGGAAAGGAATGTGACACCCTGGTCCCCAAAACCACCAATAAGAAAGAGAGAACACACGCCTCAGGACAACCACAAGCCCCCCTGTCCTGGGCAAGTAGGAGGAAATTAGAGGCCCCTGGTCCTGGCACATTTCTAAAAGTCACCCCTTCTCTGAGGTCATACTTTAAAGTACAGGAAAAGCAGGAAGTGATAGAAACTGTGGAAGCATAGGTAGAGGCCACAGGGGCATTCGGAATAATGGATTGTAACAGGTACAGAGTACTGGAAGCACCTGTACCCCAGGAAACGGTCACAGAAAACTAGACCCCAGTCACTGCCGGTCGACAGCAAGTAGAAGAATACAATCAGCTACCTCAAAATACCACCGAGAAATTAATGGAGGCCATGCTTGTGGAAATGAGGACCAATTTCACAACATCAGAAAGAAACCAAATAAAAATACAGGAATTGTGTGAGGCACTGGACAGGAAGATCAATGCCCTAAAGGAGAGAGTGTCACTCATGGAGACGTCAGTAGACGCCATAAGCAAAAAAGTGGAAGCAAATCAGAAAGAAATTAAACTCTTAAAAACTTCGGAATCGGACATAAGAGACAAGATGGAATCAGTGGAAATCCAAGCCAGTAGAAATAATCTGAGGACACTCAGTATACCAGTAGGCCTGGAAGGGGATGATATTAGAAAATTCTCAATCACGTTACTTGAATAGATATTCCCTTGGGCAAAGGCAAGTAACCTAGAAGACGACATCCAAAGAGTACATGGTGACCGTTGGCAGAGGGAAAATGAGTTAAAACCTAGGAAAGATACTAATCAACTTTAAAACGTATGTCCTCAAAAAGAGAATCCTCAGCGAAGCTATAAAGGAATGTTCTTTCAGTAAAGATGGCTGGTCTTTCCGAATTAGATCGGACATTGCCAAAGTGACACAAGACAGGCAATGGGAATTAGGCCAGTTAATGCAGTTTTTAAATCTCTAGGTACCAGATGTGATTTCCTGCTTCGTTGCGGATCATGTGGGAGAATAAAAAGTACAACATCCAAGATTCTACAGAAGTGAGGTGCATAATTGAACATATAAAAATGCAACAAAAAGATCACTCCTAAAACAATAGACTAGTTCTCACCTGGAGGATGAAGGGCTCAAAAGGGCCAAACTTTGCTCAATAAAGAAATGGGAGGCTTCTCCTGTGAAGATAGGGGAAATGGTCGGGGCAAGGGGAAAAAATAACTACGAAATTATTTGGAAAAGAAATAAAAACAGCATGGGTTGGGGAGCAAGTTAGGGGAAAAAAGGAAAAAAGTCCAATGTGTGCAACATTAAGGAGCAAGGGTCCCAGGAAGAAGCGATAAGAGCTGGGGGCTCCGTTAGCAGGGAAAAGAAACAAATATGAAGACAGTTAATATAATATCATGGAATGTAAATGGTCTAAGAATAAAAAGATGTAGACAGAAAATCATGGAATATCTGAAGGCAATAGATAGCGAGATAATTATATCACAAGAAACCCACCTCTTCAAAGAGGCATGGGCAGATACAATCAAGTACCAGAAGAGGGTGGATACCTACATTTGCACAAACCAAGAAGGGTGAACGAAAGGAGTGGCGATCCTTTTTTAAAAGTCCCTTAAGGTAAGGATTGATTCAGCAGAGGTGGATTTGAAGGGGACATGTGCAATAGTTAGAGTAAGCATGTACAACACTTCATGTACAGTGGTGGGCTATTATGGGCCTAATACGGATGACACTATTCAGCTTCAGTGTATTCTCAGCTACTGAATGCTCAGTCCCCCATCATAATGGGGGGTGATTTTAAGATGATTTTAAATACGAATGTGGACTGACTCCTGGCTAGAAATAGAGCGAACCTACCCAAAATGAGAGAGTGGGTGGGACTTTGCATTAAAGACCTGGGGATTATAGACATCTGGAAAGATAAGGGAGATAAGGTCCACTGTTTCACGTTCCAAAACAAGAAGCATAATAATGCCTTGAGAATAGATTTCTTTCTAATAGATAGTAGACTGGAGTGTATCACACAAAAGTACAACACCCACCAGCCCATCTATCCAACCACTCTGCAGTTCCATTGCGACTCTCGCCTAGAAATACCTCTCCCCATTCAAGGTGGACCATAGATCACAGTATTTTTATAAATCCTCTTAATACTGAAGCATTAGCTAGAGAAACCACTCTATGATTTCAAATAAACGAGGGTGGGACCTTCAAGCAAGTAGCCGGAGGGAAAATAAAAATTCATGCTGCTTATAAACATAAGAACACCAAGTCCCTTATCAATCAAGTAGAAAAAGAAATAAAAACCTTGGAAAGGGAATTGACAGAAAAAGAGACCCGATTGAAATAGCAAAATTGGAAGAGGAGAGGAAAATGAAGAAGGAGGCTCTTTCGGACATTCTGGAAACAATAATAAGGAACCAATGGGAGGCAAAGCAAACTCTTGCATTATGAATACGATGAAGGATGTGGCAAGATATTAGTGTAGAAACTAAAAACAGATCTAATTTGTTATCGGGTAGCAAGTATTCAAACAGGTAATCAACCTCCCTAAAGCTTGGATGATGCAGCAAATAGAGAAACTTTTGCTAAATTCTTTGAAAATCTTTATTTGGAAGAATCCCCAGCCACACTAGGAAGAATATCTAGCTTCCCGGATAAAATAACACTTCCATCCCTAAACCAAGAACAGAAGGAGGAGCTCAATCAGGAAATTACTATAGAAGAGGTGGCAGAAGTAATCAAAGGCATAAGAAAAGGGGAAAGCAGCGGATCCGGAAGCACTTCCCAATTAACTAAATGTTAACCTGTGAAATGTCCTGGTCACCTCTATGACAAAGCTCTTGAATGAAATCTTTCTAGCTCAGAGAGACATTCCGGATTCATGGAACGAGGCTATCATAAACATTCTGTTAAAACCAGGGAAAGATATAACTAAGGGCCCTATTATGATGGCGGACGGACTTGCATCCGTCCGCCACCCCTGAGTAAGAGGGACCGTCCGCATGGGCAGCGGCGGTCCCTCTATGACAATTAGGATGTGACCGCCACCCTGGCGGTCACATCCTGTATTTTTTACATTGCGGTGGGTGCTGCTTGAAGCAGCACCCGCCGCAATGTAAAAAATTAAAGCAGTGCATTTACATGCACAAAGCGGCAGGCACCGCGATGTGCCTGCCGCTTCGTGCACGCAAAGGCAGGGGGGTACCATAGGTACCTTCCATGTGCACCCCCTTCACCCAGGGGGCCCGCAACGGGCCCCCGAAGTGAATGTCCGTATGCTTTTCCACGGCGGAAAAGCCGCCGCAGAAAACAATGCGATTCCCTTCATCCTAATATGGCTGGAGGTGTCTGATAGACACCGCCAGACATGTTAGTGCTTTTCCGCCGCGGTCGGAAGGCGACCGCGGTGGAAAAGCTGCGGATGGAATTCAAGACCCACCAGCCATCCTAATTTGGCGGTGGGTCTTTGGAGCCTCCGCAGCAGTTTACCCGCATCCTCCGGGCCGGTGGTGGCTTCTGCCGGCCCGGAGGATGCGGGAAAACCGCGATCATAATCGGCCCATTAGTGTGAATCATATAGGCCGATTTCACTTTTAAACACAAACTATAAAATCTATACACAGATATTGGCCAAAAGGCATAGTAAGGTTGCAGGGTCCTTAGTCCACCCAAACTAGAAACGTTTTATCAAAGGGAGACAAATACAAGAAGTAACCCAAGAGTTAATAGGAGCTATAGATATAGCCACTCAGTACAACACTCCAATACCAATCATTACTTTTGATGCTGCCAAAGCATTTGATAGAGTCAGCCGGTCATTCCTGAAAGAAGCACTAGGGAAATGTACCCTGGGGGAAACCTTTCATAAAGGCTATAAAACTAATTTATATAAAAACCTTCAGCAAAGATAATGGTTAATGATAGCCTTACAGACAAAATATCAATTAAAAGAGGCACAACACAGGGCTGTCCCCTATCCCCCTTATTGTTTAATCTTTATATATAACAACTGGCCTGTATAATAAGAGGAAACCAGGAGATTACACCATTTATATATCAAGGCTGGGAGATAAAAGTGTCACTGTATGCTGATGACCTGATGTTATATTCTAGTAACCTAGTGACTTCACTTCCAGCAATAGAGGAGGTTATGGCCCAGTTCAGAAAAGTTTCAGGAAATATGATAAATTTATCAAAATCTGAGATCATGGAATGGAACTGTGACTCTAAAAATCTATTGGCGAAAGAAAAAATAAAGTATCTCGGTATAGACCTAGTAAAAGACATTAAACAAAAACGAGTGTGAATTTCCACAGAATTCTGGGGAAAGTAAGGCATCTTCTCAAAGTTTGGACTGGGCTCCTTCTAACCTTTATTGGAAAATCCAATGTAATCAAGATGTCAATTGTCCCTAAATGTACATATATATTCAGTGCTATACCGTTAGAAAATAAAAAAGAATGATTGAAAAAATTACAAGGAAAATTAAACAGCTTTATTTGGGCCGCAAAGGGGACGAGAATCACTTGGAAAAAACTGAGAAAGAGAAAAGTCCAGGGAGGGATAGCAAGCCCGGATCAGATGGAATATTGTAAGGCTTTTCAATTTAAATACACACGATTATTACTGGACAGTTATGAGTCCTACCCCCCCACACAGGCAGGAGCTAGTCAATAAAGATGGCAGCCACTTTCTGTATAAATTTTGGCACCCCAAGTTCTTCAAGAAAATAAAACTGAAGACCCTCTGGACAGCTGCAAAGCTATGGTACCAGATAAGGAGTACATAGAAAATCCCCTACTACAGTGATTTCGCTTCTATATGGGATTCGCCCGGTTCCCCGGAGTGTCTTAAAAACAGACTAGCTATTCCCTTAAGGGAAGGAGGTATAAACAAATGGGGTGAACTTATAGAGCAAAACTCAATCATTAATTGGGATGCTCTTGTAATCAAGACCAAGGGTACTATTTCAAAATTTAAATATTATCAGCTAAAGAATTTGGTCAAGAGCCTTGGAGAAGAAGAAACAACAACTAGAGAAATTGAGAAACTATTCCAGAGAAATAAGATACCCAAGAAACAAATCTCCTGTTGGTATTGGGCTCTTATTCAGGCTGGGGAAACGGTTTTCACGAATCCAAACGAGATATGGGGGAAAGTGTTGCTGATGCTGGATGTAACACACATACGGCAAGTATATATGGCTACATGTTGGCACATAGTGAAATCCCCCATTGAGAAAAAAAACACCTGTTTACTGCCCACAGAGCAAACTGGTCACCGAGGAAGCTATCCAAAATCGATAAGCAAAAGGTGAGATGCTCTCCAAAATGTGGGAAAGAAAGAGCGGATGATCTCCATATGTTTCAGCAGTGCCCCCATCTCGAACACTTTTGAAACGTCGTGGGTAAGCTTCTCTTGATTCTCCTGGGCCAACCAGTCGTGGTAAGCATAGACCTTGTTATTTTTGGTATAGGCCAAAACATCACAGGGTATCCAAATTAGATAAAGCTAGCGAAAATCTTATACTCTTATTAATACTGTTGGCCAGAAGAGAAATGTGTATAAAGTGGGTGAAACATGTATCTCCAACACATAGAGAATAGCTAGCCACAATTCAGAGAATGTGCAATCTAGATAAGCGCCAGAGGGTAAGCAAGAGATATACATTTTGGGGTATCTAAGAACAACACAATAACTGTACTTGAAAACCCCTTACACCAGTACAAGGAACGACCTTACAATATAAGTCCAATGATTAAGCAATGGCAATGGCCTTCAAGCAAGGGCTTGAACGAGTAGCCATAATGGCTAGCTCCACCCCCATAGGTGGCAGAACATGGAAGTGGAAACTAGGGGGCCCTCACTCCCATGAAAGTTGGGAACTCCTTCTTCTATCCCAAGTTCCACACTAAAAAGGAGTGTTTCAGACTAAGTATAGGACCGGGCCCTTGATACTCCTCTCTCCTAAATCATTGCACAATGAGGACAAAAACAATAAAAAAAATACAGTTGTTAATTTTTTTAATTAAAAAATGCTCTATTCGGTGTTCCCCTATACTTTCATTTTGTAAGTTGTTTGCACGGTTACCCTTTCTTTCTTATTGATGACTCTCATGAGACACTCACAGGACCTATGATGCGCTCATACATAGTGTGGTTAACTCTCACAGGCCTCTTGCGAGTTCAAGGTACACGGTTATCCGTGTGCACTGTGAGGAGGCAATGTTTGTTCCTTTACGCTTGGGAGTATCTTCCTAAAGAATATTTTCATAATGGAATTTGTATTTTCATCGAACATATCTTGTTGTAATACGTGTAATTTATATGACAAGATTTTTTGCTATCTTTTTTTATACAATTCTGCAAAACTCTTGTGAGATCATAAAATTGCTTTAGAGGAAGAATTTACATTTGCCTTCATTACAATACGTATCTCTTACAATCCGCACTGCTAGACTATGGGGAAAGACAAGCCTCTCCACTGACACCTTGCATGAAGAGAACCAATGTTTAGAGTAGGGTATAAACAGACGCAGCCTCTCCAATCACATCTCTTTGAGGCTCAGTCAGGTGAGAAAGATACTCACTTCAGATGTAATACCTCACTATTTCATAGTAAGTCCTCTCCCCAGGGAAATAATCATATATATATATTAGTGCATGGGGATGTATTTCCCGGTCCACTCACATCTCTCCCCTGCATGACAGACATGTACTGTAGCGTGTAAGGAAGCATTGTCCTCTCCACCAACCCCTATCTCCAAGACAACATAAATGATCAGTATGCTTGCTTGCCCACAGTATGGTGTGGGCAAGCAGTGGCCTCTCTTCCGATACCTCTCCCTAGAGCAACAGGGATATGCAGTTGTGTTTTACCAGGGTGGGAGGGGTCTGTAATAGGCTTTTTGAAAAATTTATCTTCTGCTTATACCTCTTCCCATGCTGACAGATATACATATTTGGCTGTGGGAGGAACAGTTGCAGAGATGAAGTTGTCTCTATGCTGAGAAGTCTCTCTTATATAACAACTGTACAGACTATGGTAAGTAAACACAATGCCCTGTCATCTGAGACATCTCCCCATCATAGGATGTGTGCAAAGTAGACTGTGGTTAGATAATGTTCTCGAATCTCGCATCTCTTCATAGCAATGAATGTCCATAGTAGAGTAAAAGATGGAGTACCCTCTCTGTTGAAAACTGTGTCATGCACAACTTGGGGCCTATTTATGAGAGGCTTGTGCCAATGGAGCTTCACTGTGTTTTGACCATCTGGCGGCGCAACCCTCTCAATCATATCAATGAGGCAATGCAAAGCCCCCCTGTGTGTCTTTGCATTGCTTCATAGATGTGGAGTTAGACAAAGCAGAGCAAGTCGCTGAACTTCCTAGAACCTGGTCAAGGAAGTGTTCCATGGGTGTTGCTGTGGATGTTCCCATGCAACACACATGGATTTTGATGCTTCCTCAAATTTATTTAATCAAGTAAACCTGGGGTAGTAACAAAACCTTTACGCCTCCCCAGAGGAGGCTTAATGAAGACAAATATTTTTATTTCTCTTCTTTTTTCCTCTTGGGATTGTTGTTGTGCAGGAAGGTGCCCCTTCCTGCTCAAAACAATCCTGCCTGCAACAGAAGCACCCTTTCACTGTGGTGCAAGGGTGCTTATATTGGCATGCCACCAAAAGATTTAGAATTGTTGAAAATAGATTGAACTACACAGGAGGCAAAGGAAACAGTTCATGAGAATTGTGAACTTTTGTTGCAGATGCTTCAACAGCAAAGAGGAAGAGAATATCCTGAAGAGAAGAACATGGGGATTTTTGTGTCAGAGTTTGTGTTAGGTTTAAGACCAGAAATTAGTTTGTACATTACACACAGTGACAACTGGTGGCAGAATGTGAGATCCCGCCATATGCAATGTATTGCAGTGACGCAGTAGAAATGAAACACAAAAAGATTAAGGAGAAATGTATATGGGCACTGATGAAATTGGCTCAGAAAGGTTTTCGGAATACCTCTTTTATAGGAAATACTAGAGGAATGCAAGGTGTTGTTGTTCAACAGATGGATTTTCAGAGATATTCTGGGAATTTGAGGTTGCACAAGGTAGAGATAGAGGAATACCTATAGATCCTGGTTCAGGAATGGAAGTTTCTGTATTGAAAAAGATAACTCCTTGTCACATCTGTTGGGCACTGAAAACAGGAATGTATGTGTAATCCTGATAATACGAATGGAAATGTGGTAATGCAGAGAGGAGATCAGATGCAAAATCTACCAGTACAACAGATTCAGGTGCCAATGCAAAAACAAGTTCCGATGATACAGGTTCCAGAAATACAAAAGGTCCAGCAAAATATGGGGAACTCAAAATGTTAATGTAAATCATTTGCAAAAAGCAAAACCAAATACTTTCCAGAATATGAACGAGAATGTTTACAAAACAAAGGTGGCAGTGATCTAAAAGCTCAGCTCGCACATCACAAATTCAGGGTGAGTTAAGACAAGACAATAAAGTAATGTGTGCTCAAATAGACAAACAACACTATGCCGCTCACCTAGTGTTGCCAAATATATGAAAGAGATCTTTGAAATATTCACAGAGATAATGGTATATCTAGAGCACCACACAATTAGCATATCTTGATCTGTCAATCTGACAGGTCCAAGATTGTGTTTGCAGAACACCATCTAAGTCCAAAGATAAAGAAACCATGTAAGGTCTGTAGGTATAAAGGCTTTTATTTTCCAGACATTAAACTAGTAGAAATTCATTGATGGAACAGCTGACACATGTTTCGTCATTTGATGTCATTCTCATGGCTGTGAATTTAAAAATACATGCCTTATGCACTATTGAATACATATTGTTACAAATAATGACAGTGTTTTCATATTTCTTATTAGCCATTCCCTTAGTAAGAGAAATAAGAGAAAAAGGACAAATGTGCAGATATAAGCACAAGAATGAAGAAATAAGCTTTGAAAGCAAGAAAATACATTTTCTACATGCAAGAACACCAAAACCACAGTTTAAAAAAATTGTAAGGAAAGACAAGAAAAACTCCTCATGAGGTCTCCTAACCAATTGTCTGTTAGTGAATACTGGAATGGGACGAAAGAAAAGACCAGGGGCCCGATGTAGGTAAATTAGATTTACTGATTCATAAATACCGAATTTTACCAATTCGGTATTCATGAATCGGTAAATCTAATGTAGGTAATTATTCTGTATCAAATACCGAATCGGTAGGATTCGGTATTTACCGATTCTGTAATTACAGAATCGGTATTTGTCATTGATTCCTATGGGCCTTGAAGGCCATAGGAATCAATGGCAAATCCTGATTCGGTAATTACCGAATCGGTAAAATTACCGATTTGACAAGGGGGACAGGGTGTCACTTTGACACCCTGTTACCCTGTTGCACCCCTGTTTCTGACTTGTGTGCCATGTGGCACACATACATGCCTAAGGGCATGTATGTGTGTCACATGGCACAGGTGTACATGCACAGATGCGCATGTACACTAGAATTCGTTATTTACCATGCAATAGTATTACATGGTAAATAACGAATCGGTAATGGCCTGTGGCACTGTTTTCAGTGCCACCTACATCTGTATTTACCGATTCGGTAAATTTACCGATTCTGTATTTTACAGAATCGGTAAATTTACCGAATCGGTAAATATACCGATTCTGTATGTTTTGAGGCCCCTACATCTCCATTAGCAAATACCGGTCGGTAATGGCTGAAATCGGCCGTTACCGACCGGTATTTGCCGACCTACATCTGGCCCCAAATATCTTCATAGTTATATAAGAAAGAATCCGAAGCAAGACAAACACAAGTGTGATTCTCTAAAATGTACAAAAAAAGGGGAAAATCCAGCAAACAGTGGCCCGACTCTGGGAATTCAAAAACGTGTCTTCAAAAAGTAACTCAATAATCTTACAGAGCAGGTCCACACCAATGGCAACTAGCACAAAGAACCCAAACATGCCTCGGAGCCCTTTGAACGAAGTTCAATTTTTTAGAATTAATTTTTTAAAAAGCCAAGTAAAACGATCCAAAGTTATTAAAGGTCATAAAATGTCAAAATTACTGAAAGGAAAGAAAAACAGCAATTATGAAGGCCGTACAAATGAGTATTAAAAAGCAAAGTACATACACAATGATACCAAATTATCTGAAAGTAAGTAGCATAGCTGAAGTTACAAAGCAGGCTGGTGTGTAGAGGGATGTGATAAGCCCGTAATTCCCATAAACACAATATCTAAAAAGTTAACAGAAAAACACTGTAAGCGTCAGAAGTGGCGCCATGTAGGCCCTCGTCGTACCCTCACATGTATTCAGTCCTTGCTTACCGGCACTGTTGGCGAACCAGTCAGTCAGGATGTGTGCGGGATACACTCACAACATGGCCCTCTGAAAAAGGAAACGGCTAGTAAAAAGTGTAGAGGACCTGACTCGCACCATCTCTCATAGCGATAGAATGAGCGCCATGTTGGTTGCATCAATTAACCCTAAATTATAAACAAACAGAATGTAAATGTAAATGTAGTTGAGCTTATATAGCGCACAGCTACCCGCAGTGGGTGTCCCGGCGCTTGCTTAGGGAACCCGTCCTGGTATTCCCCTGTGAGATAGCAGGGTATCCACAAGGTGAAAGTCAGGCATCCCGCCGCGAGGGGCCGTTGTGGAGATTAAGCAAGCTATTGTCCAGAGTCGCAGAGTGTGAACCCGTGAGTCGAGGAGGCACCGGGGCGAGAATTATCAAGTCCGTGGAATTTTTAGCCCAAGACCCGCCGAGGCGGGGAATTGAACCCTGGTCCAGGACCGATCTCAGCTTCCGGGTCTGCTGCCTCTAACCCCTGAGCCACACTTCTCCAAATATAGAATCCAAATATATTTAAATCTGAGGATGAAAAAACAAGTATCTCAAAGTCAACAGACCGAATCCTCATATATCAAGTGCACAGAAATAAAAACCTAGTGTGCTGGAGAAAAAAGAAAAGCAGAAGTCATAAGACCCAATCAATTAGAGTAAGAAAAAACATTTGTCCAGGCTTGCAACCCATCGCACTATCCCCGCAAGACCTTGTACCCAACTGCTTCTTATACCAAATTCTAACCTTAGGGCAGCCACTGGGCAAGCAGAGTGGACTGAGGCTAGGCTCCTTAAAATGTGTCCTTCTGTTCTATTTAAAAAAACATTTCTATATATTAAGCAATTCAATACCATATAACAGAGAAACAGGTATTTTTGCATGGAAAACCTCTAATAAGAATGAGAAATGTCTTTTTCCAGTAGATCTATAAAGGGAGCCCAAACTTTTCCCCTGCGTGGTAGCTTTACGGATGTTACTTTTTGTATGGGCTTTGTCACTTAGATTGCCACACACCACTTTTTGCAGGAAAACATACGATTTTACAAATTCCAATGTTTGGCCTCCCACAGCCCATACAAAATTCCCATACTGCATCTTTTTTCTTCCGTACATGCACATCATTTTACTTCTAGATATATTAATTGTTAATGTCATGGCCCACTCAAATAAAATAGCAGCAACAGCCCTCCATAAACTCAGGCTGATCAAGAAAATCATGCAGTTTTTACCAACCTCGGCAGGTAAGATGCTGGTAAGCGCCCTCGTGTTGTCATCTCTTGACTACTGTAACGGTTTATTCATCAACGCCCAAGCAAGAGTGACCAACAAAATGCAGACCATCCAGAATGCTGCTGCCAGTCTCCTGTCTGGAATCCCAAAGTTCTCACCAATCTCTGATACAATAAGGGACCTGCATTGGCTCAAGATTCGAAACAGGATCAAGTTTAAAGCGTTGTGCATTCTCTATAAAGCATTGCACAACTGTGGTCCACATTTCATGAAATCCCAACTCAGGTACCAGTCCTCCATAAGATCGCTCCGATCTAACAACCTTAAAATCCTGCATATACCACAAACAAAAACAGTCAACTGGGGCGATAGACGCTTCCTAGTGGCAGCTCCCAGATTATGGAATTCCCTGCCAGCCTCCATCAAAGACAGCCCATCCTTGATGCACTTCCGCAGAAAGATAAAGACCTGGCTGTTTGACCAAGATTAGTCACCGGCCCAACCTTAGGAATACATCCACAGTTCTTAGCGCCGAGACGCCTACGGGCAATTGTACGCGCTTTACAAATCTCAAAAATAAATAAATAAATAAATTGTTAAATAGTGGGCTTCTGCCAATTCATGTAGTGCCTGCAGACGACTATTTAATCCCCTAGGGGTTAAATCTAATATTATTATGTTGTCTGCATAGAGTAAACATGCAATCGGGTTTCCCCCCCAATAACAGGGCAATACCCTCACTTTGAGCCAGATTGTGAGGAAGATCCGAAATATATAGGGAGAAAAGTAAGGGAGCATCCTTGTTTTAGGCCATTTGCAGTGGGGATGGTTTGGGAGAGACCTCTTTCCCCACCCATTAGGATTCTGCCCCAAGTATCCATATAGAGAGCCCAAACTAACTCCAAAAGGGTAGCCAGCATACCCAGGTCCGACAGTTTTCTCCACAGCAAGAAACAATCTACTTTATCAAATTCTGTGGAGAAATCTATGAAGGCTGTATACACTTTTCCTCCTCTAACCTTAACATATTTTTCAGTTATTACCTGTAATGCAGTTAGGTTATCAATTGTTCCATGGCTTGTCCTAAACTCGGTTTGCTCCAACTGTAACAATTTTTCCGCAACCACCCAATCATTAATCTGGGACAAAAGGCATTTCGCAAAAACTGCATCGAGAAGTACAATTTGATGAAAGTTGTGTGGAGCTTCTTGATCTCCTTTCCTAAATAAGGGAACTATTGTACTGCCCTTCCAAGAGGGGGAACCAATGTATTTGCATAGCAGTGCTTGAACACCGGATAGAGAATTTTACTCCACAGTACACTATTTTGTTTTAACACTGTGATTGGTAATTCATCGTGGCCCATTGCTCCGGAGGAGCGCATCTCCCTTATCGCCATTTCTATTTCCTTTTCAGATGGTGACTCATACAGTAAAAGGTCTTCCATTAATACAACATACTTTTTTACCATTGCATTATCAGCATACATATCCTGAATAAAGCTAACCCATTTGTGCTCCTATATGGTCACAGGAAGTGATTGTGATCTAGCTCCTATCCCTCCCCGATGAGAGACCAAAAGGTTCTTACCTGGCCTTTAGAGGCTGCTTCTCTCAATTTAATCCAAATGATATCCTGCCTCTCTTTTCTTAACTTAACCTTTACCCTCCTCCTCCTCCTTTTTAATAGTAATATTCTGTGATAACTTTCAGAGGAGTAATTCAAGTATTGTTCCCTAACTAGTTTATTTATTTCGTTATTTAACAACGGGAGGTCTAGGGACTACTTTAGGGCTTTTTCTTAGATTCACCTTCTTTGCAGTTTCTACCTCTTGATTCATAAATGTATTAAAACTAGCAATTTCTGTTCCATTCCAGGTAGGCAAGTTCTCTACAGTGAACTTTAAAACATAGTTCAGGCCCAATATGGCTTTATTATCCCAATAACATTTCCCTGTTTTGTTAGAGAAACTAACAGAATCACCATTTAAAGCCTATTGATCATGAAAAGATAAATTTAAATCTATGGTAAGAGTTAATACTTTATGGGTGCTGCAGGAAGAATTAGAGACTTTTAGGTATTTTAGTAAATAGAAAGAAGAACTTCCAACTACCACATAGTCTATGATGGATTCTCCATTGTGTGTTTTACAAGTAAAGGTTGCCGAAATATCGAAAAGAAATCTTCCATTTACTATAATGCCATCAGCCTTCATCAGTTTATCCATGAGCATTTTCCCTCTCTTATTAGTTCTAATGTTTTGGGGGAAGAACGCTTGAGGAATCCGCATAGATTCTTCTTTTTCTTTGTTTCGGAATCTTTCCACAGTAGAATTAGAGATTTTACAGTTCAGATGCCCTACTAGAACTTTATGAGGGGGAAATTCTACATTATTAACTTTTTTAATGTACGAGAAAACCACTGGCAAAAGAGAGAAGCATCTGGAGGAATATAGGCATTTATCAAGAAGAGTGGAGGACTTTTTATATTATTATCAAGATTATTCAACGTTATTGCCAGAAAAAGATTACTAGGATCTTTATAGTAGTCATATTTCCATTTTATCTTATTAGACAGTAAACAAGCCAGCCCTCCCTTTGCGTGTACCCTCCTGGACGGGGTTGCTTTACAGTCTAAAATAAAATATTCCTTACATAGAAGTTTCTCTGTACACCAAGTTTCCTGAAGACAGATCACATTTGCATCTAATGCACTTAAATATTGTAACTTTTCTCTACTATTCTTTATTCCTGCAGCATTCCAAGATACTATTTTGAATTCATTGCTAGGAGGATGGCAGTTGTAGATGTTTACTGTTAGGCCTACTCTTTAGCACCCTGGGTAGCCAATTCCATTTTGGGCTCTCTTCTTTATAATTCCACTTAAAAGAAAGGGGCGACATGCTTTAAATTTCACTTGTCTACTATTTTTTGTAATACAGATTTTTAATTCCTCTATTTCATGAAAGCAATCTCTATCATCTGAAAGTGAGAAAGTTGGCAAAAACCTATTCTCACGTGCTCTATTTCTGGATATCTCAGAAAATGGAATTACGTCAATGCCCCTACTTTGTAAACCCTCTGACCATTGTAAAAGAAGATTTACAATAATTTTGGAGTTAAACCTTACCCTCGACTTACAACCTGCTTCTGTATTTAAGAGGGAGGCTAAACGTATATCACTACTTTGTATAAGTTTCAAACTTTCAATCTTCGAAAGACATTTAAGAAGCAAAGTTCTATTTATTATTAAATCTATATCAAACAGATGGGTAAAGGATAACTGAATGTATCCATATATTCCCAGAGAGGTTCAACACCAATTTTCCCTGCATTATCTCTCATTTTTGCAATGTCAGTGAAGGGGACAGCTAGGGGGTTAAGAACTGGCGAGGGGGAATTAACAGGCCTCGACTGCTCCACTGTTGTAAGTGATGAGAGCCTTTCTATTACAGGGTTAGCACAATCTCCTATAGAATATGCAATATTCAATGGGGGGGGTCTCATAGACCATCATCGGCTCTGTTATTAAATCTTTATTCCGAGTGATCAAAGAATCAATTTTGTCTTCAAGGTACGTATGTTGTGATGTATTTTGCAAGGGCTGGGAGGGACTTTCCACACTAGCTGAAATCTCTATGTTTTCTTTAGAACAAATTCTCCTTTGCTTCTTTTTTGGTAATCTTCATGTTGGTTTCATCTTTTTCCCTCTCCTTTTTCCCATTTCTCCCATTTTTATCCAGGAGCGAAGCTCCTAAGATATTATCTTTCTCACCACTTAACTGGGTTTTGAAGATGGGAAATACTTCCTGATCTATCCTTATAGGTGAGCCCACCGAGCCCATTCCTTTTAAGCTGAATGAGAGGAAATCTGTCTAAGTTCAGACAAAAATTCGGGGATCTTCTCTTGCATCACAACTTTATTAATTATCTTATCAATTTGGGGATTGGCATCAAGAGTAGTACCGATTAGTTGACCACTAGCCCCATCAGGTATATTCTCCAGAACCTCTTCTGTCTTTACTTCCGCATTTACTTGTTCAGAATATATGCTTAAACTAGTCTCCCACTTCTGATTAGCATTAAAATAGAAATCAATAAATGTTCTAAGGAAGCTAATGAATCTGAAACTATTTTATCTTTCCTTCGAGTTTGACTGGGTTGGGTATCACTGATGTTTAAATCAGGAGTAAAAGAAAGATGTAATTGCAAGAGAGAATTATTAGATGGCGTACTACTGAATGATTTTAATCCTATGGGAACTGCTTTTGCTGGAGTATCTACTAGTTCCATATTCTTGCTAGTATCATGAGAGATATACCTCCTGCAAAGCTCTAAGTCCAAATCCGGAAGAGAAAAATCTTTATTTTGGACATCGTCCGTTAGATAGGGGCCAAGGGGTTTATCAAGAATTGTGTGCGGTATATGTGGTGTTCTGAACAGAATTACATCTGCCGACTTAAGAGAATTGTAAAGTTGATCCTAAGGATACCAGGGAGACTGGAGGGCCAATTAGGTCCCCAGGGCACCGTACTTGATGCCTCTGGGATTCTAGTGGGTTTTCTCCTCCATGTTTACTATCAACAATATTTGATTCTATGACCTCAACTATGTCAATCATGTCATTGACAGTGATAGCAGTAGCAATATGAATAGTATTAACCATTACACCATCATTCTCAACCACATTTTCTCCCCTACTCCGAGTTGATGAAATATTTAACTCAACTTGAAGATATTTTTCCTTTCCCCTTTCCGATAAGCTAAATATTTTGCTTTTCCCTTTCAACAGCATCCAGCAATATCCTTCTTATGTAAGGGATTTGATTTAGTTTTTGCACAGGTCCTGCACACAATTAATCGCCCTGACCTAAGCTTTCTTGCCGTCATTTTACTTGTCCCAAAACAAAATAGCTCTTTCTACGTGAGCTAAAGCCAATACAGTCCTTTCCCTGTGTATAAAATAAAAAGTCCAAGGGCTTGGCCGTGGAATATCCCCTGTAGACTTTCTCGGGTGTCTCTATGTCCCCTTTAATAACTTTAATAGTTGCAGGAAGGAGAAATCTAAGAAGAACATTTTTGCAGGAAGGGAGATTGATTGTTAAATAGGGACGTGGTCGCAGAGTGTCAAGGCTTTTATATTGAGGTCCCTTTCTTAACCTCTTGCCCTGCTCCTCTTCTGACTCCTCACCTGGTGGGTAGCACCAACATTAGCTCCACACACCAACCAGCAGACGGAAAAAATGCACAACAACAAACCTGGCTTGCCTTGGGCTGTTGTGCAGGAGATGGTCCGAGAGGAATCACAGCTTTCCTCTTGCGGAAGACACAGCACGACAAAAAGTGCCCAGGGCCACTGGCTGAAGCTGCTGGCTCTGGACCCGCTCCTCAATAGAAAGGTGGGGGTCACTAGCTGCTCCTGCCGTGTCTTCAGGGAAGCACTCATGGCTCCAGCCGTACCCGCAATCACTTGCTGCACAGCCGCCTTCAGAGGATCTCTTGCGGCTCCTGCTGCGTCCACAAACACTTGTGGCACAGCCGCCTTCAGGCGATCTCTTGTGGCTCCTGCCGCGTCCACAAGCACTCGCGGCTCAGCCGCACACAGGAAATCTCCTGCGGCTCCCCCCGCTTCAGCAAATACTCGCAGCACAGCCAGCCGCGTTCAAAAGACCTCCTGCGGCTCCCGCCGCATTAGCAAACACCCGCGACATAGCAGTGTTCAGGAGATCACTTGCGGCCCCTGCTGCACTAACAAACAGTCGTGGCTCAGCTCCTTTCAGGGAATCTCTCTGCTACCAATCTCTCCAACGCTGCTACTCACCTGCCTCACACGGCCGGTTCACCTCACCGTTAAGCCTGGAGGCCGGTTCACCCCACTAGCAAGCTGGGAGGCAGGGAGGAAGGGACGAAGATAGGCAACAGCGGCAAGCTCCAGCGGACGTCTAGCAGTGCCAACGGACGCACCAACGGACAAATGGTCTCTCATTGGGCCTGACTTTTAACACCACACATTAACAGCTGATAGCACTAATGTGCTCTTGAATCCTTTATGTTAGGGGCCTAACGGTACAGCCAATGTAGATGCGTTTGCACACACATAACACACAGTAAACAGCACATTTTGTATTGCAATTTATAAAGGCCCCTATATTGTATACAATGTAGCTGTTATACTGAAAACCTTTGATATTTTCTAATGTATACTGACACATGTTACAATGTCCACATTTACACAAAACCTTAGGTTGTTGAGGTAACCAGCCTAAACTAGTATCACCCCTTTTCTGATTGTAAAAGCTGGGGCACAATATATTACACAAACTAGTACCTCTCCTATAAATACTCTCAGGCTTATCCAAGATACATTTATTGAGTATGTGCCAGTGTTTACGCATGATGTTGTAAAACATGTGACTCAAAGCATGGTAGGGTGTTATCACAGACACCCTATCTTTGTTCTTTACTGCTCTCTTGTTAGCCCTCAAAAGATTAGCACAATCAGTTTTGAATATCCATTGTTTAGCTGCAGTAATATTATTCAACGGGTACCCTCTTGCCAGAAACCCTTTGTCACCCATGCCACTCTCAGAACAAAAGACGAAAGACCTAATCTTCACTGCCATTTTGTCTAATTTGAGTCATCTCTCCATGGTATAGGAGATACTTATAACCCAGGGTGAAAGGAGTGGGCGTGTAAGATTGAATTGCATGCAGTGGATTTTCCATATAGGTATGACAGGATTTTCTGGTCCTTAATGTACAGTTTGAGGTCTAGGTAGGTGATTTCTGTCCTGCTGAACTCATTTGTGAACATGATGTTACATTCGTTGTTACTGAGAAAAGAGCGGAATTTGCCTAATAAGGTCTTAATTCTTGCCCAGATCATTAACATGTCATCAAGATAATGCCCCCAATAGACAACATGATTCATCATTACCTTGGGGCATTTGGCCCATATTCAAACCTTTTCTAGTCAGGCCATAAAAAGGTTGGCAAAGAAAGGATAACATGTCAAACCCATAGCCACACCCTGGAATTGAAGCAACCACAAACATTATGTAAGTGATAATTTCTATGAACATTAGTGTGTTTTCCCACAAGGTTGCTTATTGCGATAATAAAAAATATTGACTAGGTCTAATGCCTGATTCTCTTGAAATAGAAGTGTACAGTGAATTAATATCCAATGCCACGAAACAGCATTCGTCAGACCAGTTAAAATCAACCAATTGGTTCAGTAAATCTTTGGTATAACGTACAAAGATGGAAGATTGCACATCAGTGGTTGCTAAAGGATGTCAATATATTGCAAGATATGCCAGTGTGGGACCCAATCCCAGATATATGATTGATTAGTAAATTTTAGAGAAACACAATGGTGTTAGGCTTGCTTTGAATTCTTTCTGATTTAACTATTAAGGTTTTGGGCATTTTCTTTCATCCCTTTCCAGTATTCACCAACAGATCATTGGTCATGAGGCTACATGAGGAGTTTTCTTGTCTTTCCTGATTATTTTTTTTAATTGGGGTTTTGATGTTTTTGCATATAAAAATATTTTTTTCTTGCTTTCAAAGCTTCTTTTTTCTCATCTCTTGTGATTACCTCTGCACGTTTGTCCTTTTTCCATTATTTCTCTGACTAAGGGAATGGCTAATAAGAAATGTATAACACACTGTCATTATTTGTAACAATATGTACTCAATAGTGCATAAAGCACGTATTTTTAAATTCAGTGCCTTGAGAAAGTGGTCAAACGACAAAACAAGTATCGGCTGGTCCATCTTTGGATTTCTATTAGTGTGATGCCTGGAAAATAAAAGCCTTTGGACCTACAGACCTTACACAGTGTCTCCATCTTAGGACTTTGATGGTGTTCTGCAAACTAAATCTTGGAACTGTCAGATTAACAGGCCAAGATATTCTAATTTTGTAGTGGTCTAGAGATACCATTATGAATAAAATTGTGTTACAACTGTTTCAAAATGCAGATCAGAATACCTTTCAGCAATTTCCTGTTTTTGAGAGTGATGGCTCAAACAATTATCTATGATGGGGCCTGAGAGGGGATGAAGATTGCATGCTTGGCGCAGTCTTGGAGGTAGGCCAGAGTGGTCCATATGTAACTGGTGAGGTAAATGGCTACTCAGCATCTTTGTTTGTAGATACTGGAGCTACCTGTTCAACTACTAGAACCATGGAACTCCCAGACCTACCCCTCTCTGCACAGAAGATCCAAGTTGTAGAAGTTTCAAATAGATAGATTGTGAATCCAATTTCAGAAGAGTGCCAATAAAAATAGCTACTTTTTAATACAAGCATATATATGTGGCTCAAGTCCTGTACATCTTTTAGGAAAAGATTTGTTATGCAACTTAAATTGCACAATCTATTGTACACCCAATGGTGTTGAGCTGCAGGCAACGGATAAAGATGTGGGATTTAAGGGGGGGCGGAGCTTGCCGGCGTCCATGGTAGACGTGTGAGCGCTGAGCTCCTCGCCTAAGCCCCGTAAAAACATCCTCTAAAATATCCTTAAGGCGCAATTGAAGTGCCGATAGTAGGTGTGAACACCCCTGCTACACCCCGGAGCCAGCGGCGGTGATTTTCGTCCTGGAATAAAGGATCGGCGGGCGTCCCCGAAGCAAAGGAACTACAGCGGCAGACCAGGCCGGCATCCCCGGACTGGCCTACAGCACTGCCCAGGCTGCGCCGCTCTGCGTGCGGCAGTGGGTTCCGAAGACGGGCCGGTCGCGCGGAGCTGACACAACCACCGAGACGAGCCCCCGCTCCACTACGCCCACCCCCCCAAAGTAAGTGCGGACACTGCTGCAACTCGGGGGGAGGCTGTACGGTCCTACACGCCCGGACATCTCCTGCAGAGGCCTCGAGCCTGTACCAGAGCTGCGGAGGGGCCGGAATTGATCAGGGGCGCTGGCCGATGCTTCCCAGCTGCACGACCGAGCGGTGTCCAGCCCCAGTACCAGCGGAATCGGGTCTCTGAGTTGGCATGAATCCAGCCACCCCTCGGAGGGCTGACCAGTGCAAAGGAGAATGCTGGCAGAGAGTCTGTAGCCCGCTGTGCTGGGATTGGGCATGATTGGGAGCCAGCGTGCATAAACCGACGGTGGATGATAAACAGACAGTACTAACAAAATTAAACAAACGAAGGTATAGAGTGTGCCACCACGATCCGCTATAATAATGCCCAAGCTGGAGAGAGGAGTGGAGGGAACTCTATTGAGGGCTCGCTGTGCATAGGAGCCGCCATTTTGTCCAAAATTTTGCTGCATGGTGGGCTTACTGCTGCAGCTACAACCGCTTTGAGCCAGTATTCAGCGGAATCACCGTGACACGGGGAGCCCGGTGGGGGGGTGTCTCCAGCCACTCGGGAGTCTGAAGTGTGGGTACATGTATGCGCTGAGCCCCCGGCCCGAGCAGTATACACATCAAGGACAGAGTCTCCTGGGAGCTGACCTGAGCCACAGGGCAAGGTGGGGAGTGCGCACGAGAGAGTGCCTTGGGCCACAACTGGGAACTCGAGAATAACGTCTGCACACTAAGAGTCATCGGCTCAACCTCGCCTTGGCCTTGATCCAGCAATCTGTACGGCATTGATGACCATCAGGAACATCATGGGAAAAGGGGACAGGACGCAAACCAAGCTGACATTTGAACACCGTAGGGCTAAGGGGCCCGACGCACCAGCTCCGGAGGCATCCCCTCGCCGTGCTACCCCGGAAAGCTCCATGTGCGCAGACATTCGTGAAATGCTAGTGGCGATGGAGAAAGGGCTACAGGACAGCATGGCAACCATAGGTACGAAGCTAGACGCCCTGACGTACTGAATGGACCGCATGTCGGAGCGTGTCGATAAGCATGCGGAGCGATTGGACATGGCGGAGAGACGTCTTACAGAAGCAGAGGAAGCTCAGACTGACTGGGATAAAGACCGCAAGCAGTTTGGCAGACTTCTCCAGGTCATCCAGGACAAGTCGGAGGATTTGGAAGCTCGCTCGAGGTGCTCGAACATACGCATAATTGTTGTCGCAGAGACAAGGCAGACTGGCAGGATGGAGCTCTTTGTGGAGAAACTTCTGATAGCACTCCTGGGGGACGACGTCTTCTCCCCTATGTTCATCGTGGAGAGAGCCCATCGCTCCCTGGGCCCGCGACCAAAGCCGGGTGCTCCTGCTCGGCCAATAATTGCGAAACTACTAAACTATCGAGACAGGGATGCGGCGTTGCGAGTAGCCAGAGAAAAAGGGAAGCTGCAATTTGAGGGGATGGACGTCTCACTTTACCCAGACTTCACGGCAAAGGTGCAGGAGGAGAGGAAACATTTTGCACCATACAAGAAACAAATACGTGACCTCGGCTTGGACTACGCGATGCTGTACCCGGCGAGACTCCGGATCAACAGACAGGGGCACTCGCATTTCTTTACTGACCCGAAGGAGCTGCAGAAGTCGCTGAAGGAATGGTCTAAGGAGCGCAGGACCAGCCCGAGGAGCCAGTCCGAGGAGCTCAATGACTCCTCACACCTGGAGGATCAGGGCTAAGTTACTTCCACAGGCTCTGTGCCGCAGAATGTTTCAACTGCCTGGGCATGCTTAAGAAGGTGGATGGTTCCGATGCCAGGGCACTGCGCAGTATAGAACTGTTCCTGCGGACACCTGCGACCAGTAATGCTGCGTAAGAACTCTGAGAAGCTCCGGCTGGGTGAGACATTTCCTTTTTCTTTTATCTCAAACAGTGACTGGATGCTTGGTCTTTTGGGGGGGCTGTACAGATGGGGTCATGGGCGCCTAGGTCTTAGACAATATACAAACGTTTAATGTGCAAGGAAGAAGAGGGGAAGCTCCCCCCCTTAGGGGGTCTGTTTGCCTGAACCCGATCTGAGGTGCCCTGACGCACAGTGTGGATGGGCATGCCCTTGGCACAGATATCTATGGGCACTGTGGACAGTCGTGTGCTGGAATGACCTGGATGTATGCATAAGTAAGGGGAAAGACACCTGTGCTAAAATTCAGAAAAGGACTACTGTTTGCGCCGAATATTATGCAGGGGGCGAGGTACGGGGGAGAATCAGCATTGCAGATACGGACTTGAGTTTATCTGCTTCTTACTGGCAACTTCTGCCCCGGTGCCTTTAGGCTTTCAAGGCCCTGACTGGGGTCAGTTTGGGGATTGTTGATTGAGTTTGTTGCTCAGAAGGGATGGGGGGGGGGGGTTATTGGGCACTGTCGGGCCAAGTTGGGGGAGGTCTGCTGTGGGAGGTCGGAGATTGGGTGGGGGTGGGGAGTTCATGTGTTTGCTAGCCACTGCTTTACTCGCAACTACTGCCTATGAGAGGCACTGCTTCCCTATGCTGAAATGCCTACTAGCCCTATGTAACCTGCCACCTGTGTTGATTCTGCACTATGGCAACGTGCCACAAGACGCTCCTATATGTAACACAATGTTGACAACCTGCGAATATGGCTGAAGCGCAGGGTGGTAATGCAGGGGGGGAGGTTGAGTCTTTTAGGGCCCGGACGTGGAATGTTAGGGGTCTTAATGATTACCGCAAGCTTAGAAAAGTGGTTAATTATCTGCAGAGACATCACATAGATTTGGCACTCATTCAGGAAACCCATCTTTCACCCACGAGTAAAATGCTCTCTGCTAGGGGATTGGCGGGCAACATCACGCAGGCAGGATTTACTACACACTCATGGGGAGTACTCACGTGGGTAAACCCTAGATCCAGACTGCAGCTCTCGCTTCTGAGTGCGGACCCAGAGGGGTGGTATGTTATCTCAAAGTGCACTGGGAAGGGCCACGAGTTCATTGTTGTAAATGTGTACGGTCCAAATTATGACTCCCCTAATTTCTATGCTGCACTGGCTGGATTGTGTGTCCCCCTTGATAGCTCCTGTATGCTGTGGGGGGGGGACTTTAACCTAGTGTTCAATCCGGACTTGGACAGATCTACAGGGCCTCCCCATCACCCCGCGGCGGCAGCTTCACAACTGCAGGCGGAAATGATAACTTTAGATATGGTAGACGTGTGGAGGGACAGGCACCTAGGCAGCGGGGGTTTCACACACTACTCGGCCTTCCATGACATACATACCAGGATAGATTACTGGTTGGCAACACGAGCACCATTGAGACATGTAAGGACCTGCACGGTTCTGCCGCGCACACTTTCGGATCACTCCCCGATACTGATGGTGCTGGACACCCCAGTGTGCCGAATTCCTCCCTTCACATGGCGCTTCCCCCCATACTCGTTATTAGACGAAGCATTCATAGGGGAGATGGCGGAAGAGATAGACATGTTTTTCCTTACCAACATTGGGACAGTAGACAGTTTTCAAACAGTGTGGGAGGCATTTAAGGTGTACATCAGGGGACTAGCGATGGCCAAACATTCCAGTGTGTTAAAATCCATAAGACAGCGGCTGAAACTGCTAGAGCAACGAATCTCAGAGCTAGAGAGGAAACATCAGGATCGCACAAGTGCGGGGGACCTCGTGGAGTTGCGAGAACTACTCAGAGAATTTACTGAGGAGGCTGACAGAGAAGTTTGTCACATGGGCAAATATGCCATAGCGCGAGTTTACGGTGAAGGGGATCGACCTAGCTCCCTTCTTGCCAAGATACTGAAAGGTAGTAGGCGTGTCAGGCCCCTTACAGAACTGGAGTCTGATGCAGGTGAGCTCCTAACTGAGGAAGATGAAATTATGGCAGAATTCAAGAACTTTTACTCGTGCCTGTACTCTTCTAAGCTGATGAACGTTGATGAGCAAATAGATAGCTACCTGAGTTAATTAAAAATGCCTTTCCTGGAGAATTGGCAAAGGGAATTTCTGATGGGGCCCATACAGAAGGAGGGGATAGCGGAGGCGCTAGAGAGTATGAGATCAGGCAGTGCTCCTGAGCGGACGGCCTAACCGTGGGTTTTTATAAAGCCTTTAAAGACAAGCTTCTACCACACCTTTCTACCCTATTCGACGACATCTGGGAGGAGGGATCCATGCCACTCTCCATGCGGGAAGCAATAATAGTCACTATACTTAAACCTGGTAAGCCCCCCAATCAATGCGGGTCATATAGACCTCTGTCGCTGTTAAATGTAGATGCTAAAATATACGCAAAGGTGCTAGCCACGCGTTTGGCACTGGTGGCCCCTGAATTGGTAGCCCCAGAGCAGGCGGGATTCATTCCTGAACGCAACCTTACCTATAACGTCCGCACGGTATTAGGAACAATACAACATACGCAACAGGACACCAGGCAATAGCGGTCTTCCTAGACATGGAGAAAGCGTTTGATTCAGTAGAATGGCCATTCATACTGATGGTTCTGAGAAAGCTGGGAGTGGGAGAACCTTACTTGCAAATGCTAGGAACATTGTATCACAGGGCCACGGCTCGGATAAGAATAGGAGATAGAGTGTCGGACTCCTTCACTATTAGCAGTGGCACCAGGCAGGGCTGTCCACTCTCGCCCCTCCTATACGCGCTGATAGTGGAACCATTGGCTTGCGCATTCAGAGAATATCACAGGCATGAAGCCATTAGCTACCCGACGTATAAGATCGGGATATCCACTTATGCAGACGACACACTGCTGTATGTCAGAGACCCGATGAAAACCTTGCTTCGGACCTTAGGGAAGTTGTGCACTTTGGTGCACTGTCTGGGCTCAGAGTGAACTGGTCAAAATCAGTTGCGTTCCCTCTGACACCGGTCACGGAGTGCTTTGAAATGGACTACCCACTACAATGGTCTACTGAGCCGATAAGATATCTAGGCATCATGATCCACACGGATGCAGACAGCCTCGCCAGGGAAAACTACGGAGTAGCTTACAGCAAACTGGCTGATGATGTGAAGACTTGGTGCAAACCCCCGCTATCTCTTCTGGGGCGAATTGCCATAATAAAAATGGTAGTGCTCCCACGCTTTTTGTTCCTTTTTAACAATCTACCTATCGTGATGCCTAAGTCGTTTTTTAACACACTTACGAAACTGCTCATCCGGCTTGCGTGGTGTGGCAAGCAACCCAGGGTGAAATGGGAGGTAATGATGCTGCCTTATGAGCAGGGAGGCCTGGGAGCGCCAAACTTGGAGAGGTATTACTGAATTGCGCAAGCCACTCACTTACACACCTGGATACACGGGAAACCGGATATCCCACATGTGATTATGGAGCGGTTGTTTGCAGACCCCACTCCTCTCCCCGCTATGGTGTGCAACCCCATGGACCGCAGAGTGGGGATCCTTGACTCCATTATGGCCACCAACCACGCCTGGCACTTTCTTCTGCGGTCACAGGACTGCGTACTGTTATACTCCCCACATATGTCAATAGAATGGGCGCGCTGGCTTCCCACGCTGGTGGAGCCTGGAGTCACAAGAGCTCTCAATAACTTGGGCATAAACAGCATGGGCGATTTGTTTGAGGTGGGGAGCGTGAAGACTTGGGAGCAAGTAATGAAAGGGAGGGAGCAACCCACGCTACTGGAACGCTTTCAGTTTCATAGAGTACGCAGCGCTTTTTTGGAACTGTTGGGACCGGATCTGGCAGAGCCCCCGGAGATAAAAACCACCTCTCAGCGCAAGCTTATTACTAATCTGTACAAAATAGGCAATCGGCATAGCGAACAATACTACACCAGAGCGCGACTGGCGTGGCAAAACAATCTGGGTACACAAATCGACGATGGCATGTGGGCCTACTGCTGTGCTATTACCAGGAGAATCTCCTTAACCACTTGGCTGCTAAGGGGTGTGCGAGGGGTTCCATTGACTTTCCATTGAAATCAATGGAAACTCCATGACGAGCTGAGCTCGTCATGAGCGTCGAAGGGGTTAAACGGACGACACCGCCTGATACATTTCAAATATCTGCAGCGAGTATATTATACTCCTGAAAGACTCCACAGATATGGTCTACGACAGACCCCAGAGTGCGAGAGATGTCACGCCCTAGTCGCAGGCTTTCTGCACATGGCCTGGGAATGCCCGGGAATACAAAAATGTTGGCATGCGGTTTTCAGTGAACTGAGCGCTGTGGTCGAGATGGACCTACCTGCCGATCCGGCCTTAGCCCTGCTGGGCTACTCGAAGACAGTCCCAGTGGCGATACGAAGACTAGTGGACATGGGGCTTCTTGTCACAAGAAAAGTGGTGGCATCGTGCTGGATGATGGTCCCTTGCCGGCCCTGAAAAGATGGTCCCGTGATATGCTATATTGCAACACGCAATCAGAAGCGTATGGGGAGTTTCTCCCACCCAGGAGCCATCCCAGGAATTTCTGGGGATTATACCAGACCTACTTAGTTGCAAAGGAAGCAGAGTCAGAGGCGTAGGCGCTCGCGCAGGAGGGACAAGCGACGCCAGGAGATGTCGTACAGCAATAGACAGTAGAGGGCGGGAGGTGGCAACACACTTCCCCTGACATTAGACACTACGGGAGGCTTAGAGTAGAGTCCACTACATATACCAGAGATGGGGCAGGTGCAGAGGGGAGGGAGGCAGGGAAGGGTGGGGCAGGGTCAGCACACATTTAGGTTACTGGGTTATATTTTCAACTACAGAGGGATACTGTATTCGACCTGTTGTAGGTTCAATTCTCAAGACTAGTGGTCTGAGTTTAGTTGTATTGGGGGGGGGAGTTGCGGGGAGAAAACAATAAAATGTGATGATGTATAAGATATGTAACTGTGCAGAAATGGCTGCTCGCAAACATGTTTGTCCAGATAAAGTGATTCAGGAATATGCCTTTTGCAGCGATTTACGGAACAGATATGCCCAAGTGTAAAGCCGGCACGAGAAGGGTTGTAGGCGAGTGGCTCTGTACATTATGCATCCTGTGAATGAAAAACAAATAATAAAAAAAAAAAGATGTGGGATTTAAAATAATACAGCAAAAGACAGCTGTAGAATTATTCCCTTTAATGACAATTGAAAATGTTGCCTGCTGACTTAAAGAGAACTGTAATTTTGGAAGCATCTGATCTCATTGGAATAGATATTGGATTGATTACATGAGTGGAACCAGTTCAGAACACTATCAAAAAGAATGTGCTGTTTCCCAGAACCCCATCTGACCTCTTTTCCCCAGAAACAATTGTAGTAATCTATATTAATATTATAAAGAGAGAGCCCTAACCTTTGAGGCGGGTAATCTCAGTAACCACAGCACCAATCACAACACCCAATACAGCATTGGAAAGGGCAGTTGCAGCAGAAGGGCGTAGGCTATACAGAAGGCCACCATATGCATTTGAAAGGTAAAAGAACCTTGCCAGCAAAGTAGTCTCTTGTGGGCGTGTGCGTTGTGCTGGGGTCGTCTGCTGGGGGCGTGACAAAGGCTGGGGGCCTGTGCTAGGGGCGTGACAAAAACGGCAATTGCGCAATTGCGCTGGAGCAAGGGGCAAGACAAACGACAATTGCGGAATTGCAGGGGAGCAAGGGGCGGGGCCAATGGGCACGGAAATGCACGGTAGCAAGAGCGTTCAATGGGCATCTGAGTTCAGCTGGAGGCCCGCCAATTGCGCAATTGAGCGAGAGCAAGGGCCGTGACAAACGACAATGGACGCGCCAATTGCAGAATTGCACGGGAGCAAGGGCCATGGACAATGGGCGCGGCAATCGGCCGCCAACAATCGCGCCACATTACTAAATTATGATGCCAATCGCACACCTGGGCGTATGCGTTCAATGGGCGTCTGCGTTCAGCTGGAGGCGTTGTAAGTAACCGTTCGCTCTACTCACTTGTGGGCCTGCATGTTGTGCTGGGGGCTTGTCACACATACTGGGGCCGAATGAAGTGTGTGCCTTGTGCTGGGTGCGTGTCAAACAGACTGAGGCCCAATGCCGTTGGTGCTTTACTAAATTGCCATTACGTTCCTGCCATCACGCCATGTGGGTCCTAAAATAATAATAATTCTGGGAAATAACTTTCAAGGGTCACATAATTCGCATTGTAATACGGTCGCCGCTGGAGCCGGGTCTCAAGCGGGGGCACACGCCACTGAGCGTGCCTGCGGGGACAATAACTGCAGCGTCTCCTGCGCGCTGTCACTCAACTCTCTGAATAAACGAATATACACACGGCGCCCAACATCATCCAGGGCTGAAGCCGGCCTCAAGCGGCGGCTGATGCGACTAAGCGGCCCTGCTGGCACACTAACCTTGAAACTGACTACTTTCCCACAAGATCAGCGTCTCTAGCGCAACCTGTCACCCACTCAACTCTTCATACCCGGACAACGTCGGGACGGGCTGCTAGTATTGCCTATAATAGAAGACTTATTACGGAAAGGCACTCTGAGAAAATTAATTGGAAATCCATGTAACTCTCTGATCATGCGTTACAGAAACCTAATGGAAAATGTGGATTGTACAGAACCAGAGGGAAATTAAATAAATTGTTTCCTACCTTGTCCCGTGGTACTGACTCCAGCCACAATTTTGTTTTGGATTCCTTATACTGCAGAATGAGTTACAGTCATTGATCTTTGTTAGGCATTTTTTTCTGTGCCTTTACATGTGCTGACTTACACAGGGTAGACAGAAAGTCCATCGATTTTTAACCAGATTTATAAAAAGAATCTTGAATCATTACAGATGCCCTATAGATTAGTATTAGTACAGTATATAGAAACTTTGCTTGCAGCATCAGAAGCACAAGAAGCTTGTAAACAAGATACAATTGCTTTGTTAAATCACCTGGCCAAGAATGGACATTAGGGGCCCGATTCACAAAGGTAAACTGAGACAAAAGTCTAACTTTACGACTTTCGGTATTCACAAAGGGCATTTATGAGTAGTAAGGATAGACTTTTGTCTACGACTTTCGGTATTCACAAAGGGCATTACGAGTAGTAAGTTAGACTTTTCTCTCTGTTAAACTTAAGTTCTGGTCTTAAGTTTAACTGAGACCAAAACTGAGACAGAAGTCTAACTTTGCTATTCGTAACTGCCCTTTGTGAATAACAAAAGTCGTAAAGTTAGACTTTTGTCTCACTTTACTTTTATGAATCGGGCCCAAGGTGTCCCCAGAGAAACTTCAGTACTGTCAGAAAGAAGTTCAATAACTGGGGTGCATAATTGAAAAAGGAGCAAGGAAGGTGTCACCAGAGAGAGTGGAAGCAATACTTCAAATAAATCCACCTCGGACAAAGAAGAAAGTAAGGATGTTTCTACGAATTAGTTCCCTACTGTAGATAGTGAATACCCAACTTTTTCTTGGTAGCTAAGCCTTTACTGAGGCTGACACAGAGTGATTTATCTGATCTGTTTCCATGGGAAAACACATGTTTGAAAGCTTTCCTAGAGCTAAAATAGAGTCTTTGTTTTACCCCGGCACTAGGAATGTCAAATTACAGTAAAGAGTTTTTATGTATTTTGCAGAGAGAGGGAGTGTTGCGCTATCTCATTGATGACACAGATGCACGGAAAGTCTTGAAAAGCTGTGGCATACTTTTTCTACATCCCGTACAGCTGTTGCTACAGTTCTGCCTGGCTGTCTTAAAGCTGTTGCTGCAGTGAGTACTAGTCAGGAAAAGAGTGAAAGCATAGTGATGGGATATCCAGTAGCTGTAATGGTCCCTCATTCTGTGGAACTTCTATTGCATGAACGAAAACACAGCACACCACTGTGATATTCTTCTTTAACTTATCTATGGTTGTTGTGCATCTTCTTCCTTGCCTTTCCTACTTTCTATGGGTATAAGATATTACAATTCTAGATCTATGATATGTCATATAGTGGAATTGCTGCTTGGTCAGTTGATCTGTTATCCTGGCTGGATGAGATCCTCTGTTAAGAATAAACATCTTTCAAGATCATATTTTCAGAGTGGAAGCCTTTTACTTTAAAATATTACAACACATAACAGGTTGAAAAAATATCAAGAGGATTTTATCTTCTGAGAAAGTTGTCATTACGTGATGCCAGACATTAAATCCTGCAACGTTGATGCCTATAAATTATGATGTTTTGATGAAGTTGTACGCGATTGCCTTGATGTCATGGATTTATGCACAAAGACCTGATATAAAGGAGGAATTCCTAATTGAGCTAGATCATGTAATTTTTGTCGATGGCTCATGTCTACATAACAACTAAGGTAGCCTAAAAATAGCTTATAATGTATGTATAATAAACTATGTTGTTGAATCTTCTTGGCTTCAAGGGGCTACTTCAGCACACGTTGCAGAACTGTTTAACCTTTCTGGAGCATGTTGTTTATCTTCTCAAATGAGAGCCACCATATATACAGATAGTCAGTATTGCTTTGTAGTTGTCCATGATTTTAGCAATTATGGTCATACAGAGGTTGTATGACCTCTTCATGTACTCCAATTAAGAATGGGGTGAAGGTGAAGAATTTACTAAATGCTCTACTGTTGCCAGTTGAAATTGTAATTGTTAAATGTGCAGCTCATCAAAGTGTGAATGGCTACATAGCCATGGGAAATAGGTATGTGTGTTCAGTAGCATGGTATTGTGCCTTATTGACCTGCATATTTAATTGAACTTTCACATGTGAGTCTGAGGAATACACTAAGGCCCCCCTTAAGGGCGGGGGTCCCTATGTTGGCATTAGGATGCCCCCGCCACAGTGGCGGGCGCATCCCTCATTTTTATCATTGTGGCGGGCGGTGCTCTCTGAACCACCCGCCACAATGTTAAAAATACATGCATGCATTTGCATATACGAAGCGGCAGGCACCGTGCGGTGCCTGCTGCTTCGTGTTTGCAAATGCTGGGGGGTACCCCCCGTGGGCACCCCCCACCTCCCCTTCACTCTGGGAGCCCACAGGATCGCATGCCTTTCCGTGGCGGCATCGCCCCCATGGAAAGGCATCTCACCAAGCCCATCATAATATGGCTGGCGATGTCTAATAGACAACGCCACCATATTAATACTTTTACGACCCGTCCGAGAGGCGACCGGGGTGGAAAAGCGGCGGACGGTATTTCCGTCCGCCGCGGTCCCCTCCACCATACTAATATGGCGGGGGGAATTCAGGTGCGGATGGCGGGCAGATTGCCCCCGCCAGGCCGGCGGTGGCTACCGCCAGCCTGGCAGGGGCAATCCACCCGCCATCCTAGTGGGCCCCTAACTGTTCAATGTTGATGAAAGTGACGGCTATCTAGGACAAATTCAAGAGGGTACAAAAATGTTTCAGAGGCAGAACAGCAGAGTTGGATTAGTTCAAAAAATGCAAATGACATGGATGTCTGATGATGACGAGAGGCCAGTGTTACCTAATTGTTAGTTGTTTCTAATAACACAGTATTTGCATAGTTACACACATACACACACACCTAGGTAGGGACGCAATGACTAGATAATTTTATCAGAGTTTATTCATTCCCAGATTCAGGATGTTAGCAGAAGAGGTGTGTCAGAGATGTGTGAGGTCAACAAATGAGCGCAGGGAAAAGGACACACATTACCCGGAGTTACAAAAGGAGATCAGGTGGTCCAGTCAAGAGGATGCAGATGGACTTCATCAAAATGCCTGTTTATAGTGGGCTGAGATATGTCCTTGTCATAGTTATAGTATGTTTCTTTTAAAGATTGGTGGAAGCCTACCCAAACGGAAGAAATAACAGTCTCACAGTGGTAAAAGAGTTATTGCGAGAATTGATACCCAGGTGTGGCAGGCCAGTCCCTTTGTCAGATATGGAAACCCATTTAAAAAATAAAGATCTAAAAACAATTTGCACCGCATTACAAACTGAGCAAAGATAACATTGCAGTTTTTTACCTGAAGCTTCTGGCATTGTACCGGCAAATGTTACTGTAATTATGTTCCGGGCTTCTGAAAACATCAATGCTATCCTTTCAACGTTTACTGTGGGAACTGAGTTGTAACCTTTTGTCCGTTACGTTGTGCAATGACGAAAACTGTGTATAAAAGGAGCGATCCATGTTTGCAATTTGAAGCAGACTCTCAGAACCTACACGTTGCTGTACTTCGAGTGACTTCTGTATCCCTGCAGTAATAAACGCTGATCTTTGACGCCGAAGGAAGTGTCCCGTGTCTCTGTCACTTGTACGCCAGAACGGGTAACCCACGAAGGTTTTAGGTGTTGTTCCCTGGCACCGCTGGGCCTTAAATAGCCCAGTCCTTCAGTTGGCGCCCATCGTGGGGCGACATCAGCGGTACCGGTCCAAAGCCTGACGATCGTGAGGAACTTCGTGTGAAATCTCCGAGGGAAGGTGCACCCCGCTTCATCGATCCTGTTGTCGAAATAAGTGGTCCGAAGATTTTTCCCACGAAGATTCCCGCCTCCTGACGGCTGCGACGGACCGATGCTCTGACTGTTGACCTGTTTTGGCGCCTGGCGTAGTCCTTTGTACGGCGAGATGATAGACGGGCCTTCCTGGTGACGCCATTGTGCTCTCAGTTAAGTATTGGTGGGTCGCTCCCAGTGTCCTTGGTTGTTGTTGGTGCTTAGTTGTTTGCATGGTTCCATTGCATTTGTGGTCCTTAGTTGTTGGTGCTTAGTTGTTATTTGACAGTTGCAATTGCCAAAAACCGAGGGTTTGTATTTTTACGAGGATTTTATACTTCGATAACCCTTGAAGTTTGATACTAGGTCAGTGTGCATGATGCCTGGCCATAGTGGTTTCCTTGGTTTCTTTAAATGTTGCAACGTGGATTCCCGGTTGGAGGACTCATGTCCGATACCTCCAGTTGGAACTCCGATCTATGAGCTCTATAGTCGACATGGTGTGGGCCCTATTATTTATAATGATTGCTGGATTCATTATACGAAAAAAGATGGTGTGCTTAGTTGGCCACCACATGGAAGTTTTGAAACTGAGATTTTAGATAATCTTGAAGCAAAATTATTTAAAAAGAAAGCTAGGCCAGCTATGTTTGATTCCTTTCGGTTATGGCGCAAAGAGGCCAGGCAGAAAGAAATCAAACAGCTTAAGAAAAATAAGAAAGAAAGTAGTATTGTTACGATAATGCGAGATGTAGAACACCACCATCACGATAAAGCAGATAAAGAAAGGGAGGTTTCAACTAGATTGCACCACATGTGGTGGGATAAATGTTATCCGGTGTTATCGTCAAATTCTGATAAAAAGGATGATGATTCAAAAGAGGATCCTTTGTTAGCGTATCTGTTGAAATCACCACCTCCTTATGCACAGGGTGCTACAGCTCCTGTAGCTCCTCATGTAGTGCCTCCTGTTCCCCCTCCTGTTGCTTTAGCGGTTGCTGGTCAGCCTGTTGTTGGTCCTGTTTTTGTCCCTCTACCTGCTCCTCTTCCTCCTGCTTCTTTGCCTGTACCTTCCCAGTCTATTGTTCCTGCTATTCCCACTGTCCCTACGATTACTTCTAATGTTGTTGCTCCTGTTCTTCTTTCCTCTTCTCCTTCTGTTCGTAATCGTATTCCTAATTCGGTTGCAAATCTTTATTCTCCACTTTCCGGATCGTTATTTCAATCCGATGTCTCTGAACCTTCTCAGAGACGAAGTCAACTTCCTGGTGGAAGAGAGAGAGCAACGTTAGAAACTATGGCGCGTAGATGGATTAGACACCCTGCTAAATACACTTCGCGCATAATTTTCGATACATTTTCTCAGTTTAATGAGCCTACGCAGCGGTTCGTGTTTGAGGAAATGTGTAACGCTTTGAGAGAAGAGTGGGATAATGATGATTTAGATGATGTACCGTCTGATATGACTGAACTTCAGAGTCAATTTTCGAACGGTATGATTGTAGGTGGGGATGTACGACGTGCATTAGAGCGATTATTGGCTTTTAGGTCCACAGTGCCTTCCCGAGTATCGTTTGATGATGATCCCGATACTCCGAAAGCGAACTCCGGTCAGTATCCTATGAGAGAGGTTCCGCCAGTATGGATGCCAGGTGATCCTAATGCTAATCCTGTGGTTCCGCCATACTTCCAAAGAGTTTGGATACATCTCCCATGGAAACGATCAGAAGTTTTGCAGGTGAAACAATCCTTGCCTGATCCACGCAAAAATCCGGCAGGTTATTATAAGGAGTTATCCCAATTGGTGGATGCTTCTATTATGAACCTTGCTGACATTGACATGCTGTTTGGTAATGTCGTGCCGCAACCGATTTGGGCGAAAATCCGCCAAGAAAATCATTTAGTCGAGTTAGGCGGTGACTGGGCTGCGATAGTTGCGGCCGATGGACGACAAATTGGTGGGGCTAAGCCTGAGCAGTTAATTGCGGATTTACCCCAAAGAATCATCACGCTCATGAAAACTCTTATGCCAGCGATGAGGGTGAATTGGGATAAATTATCAGCTTGTAAGCAAAAGAAAGATGAGAGTGTCTCAGATTTCTTTACTAGATTTGAGGAAGCATTTATCGATCATAGCGGTCAGGACATGGGTACTGAGGGAGGTCAGCGATTGTTTGTTGATAAATTTGTGTTAAATTTGTTGCCTGAGCTATGCAACAAATTGAAAAATTCAGAAAGTGCATGAGCTGTTTCAACCACGGCTCAAATATTAGCGACGGCTCAGTACTATGAAAATAGGGAAAAAGAAGAAAGTGATCGTTCAGATAAGAAAACAAAAGAGCTTAAAACAAAAGTTTTATTGCAGCAAGCGTATCCACCGCGTTCAAATCAAAATGATTCGCAACAGCAGTATCGACCACAGGCACGGTCTTCTGGGATGCGATCACGCTCTGATTCCTTTGCATTTAGATCTATGCTTGGGTACAATCAGTGTGCATATTGTAGGGAAGAGGGCCATATTAAATTTAATTGTCCCGCTTTACGTGACCGACTTAATGGTGTGTCGGCACGAGGTGGTCGTGGAGGTCCCCAGCAGGCATTTCGAGGTAGAGGTCGTGGTACCGTCCAAAACCAGAATGAGCGCTCCCCTATTTCATCGGACGCGAATAATTGTTTTGACCAGCGAAATGTGAGGTCCGATAGATCTGCACAGTACCATGTGGACGATTATTACATTGAACATGAGGTTGTTGCAGATGACCGTTACTAGGACAGCCACCGACAAAGAGAGGGAGGAGTGTCAGTTCCGGTTGATCAGAGAGGGCCTTACGTCGCAGTTGCTACATCTGGCGTAGTTGAGCCTTTTCTGTTGGACAATGGTGCAGCAAAAAGTTCCATCATGCATTCGAAACTCCCTGGCGCACCTTTGTCCGGCTTAACAAATGTTTCCATTGGATTCTCTGGCGCCCCTGTTAGCAATCCTGTCTCTAGCCCTTTGTCCCTTACGATTGGTCCTCGTGAGCTAGAGGCTCCATTGATTCTATCTACTGGTTGTGGTGAGAATCTTTTGGGTTTGGATTTGTTAAAACGGTTATATGCGACTTTGTACTGCTCTCCTGCGGGAGTGGAGCTTACATTAGGTCAAAGAGTGATCTCTCCTATGTATTTGTCAATCGATAAGTTCCCACCGGAACTGAGTACCCTTCCTGCGTCGTTATGGGCCACGGGTCCCAATGATGTGGGACTACTGGACATTCCACCTTATGTGGTCCACTTGAAATCAAATGTGCGATTACCACGCATACCTCAGTATCGTATCTCTTGATTTTTATTTATTTATTTATTTATAGAGTTTTGTATAGCGCGGACAAGACCCGTGGGTATCAGAGCGCTTCACATGTAAGATAAATTACAGACATTATAGAGGCAATTGTAAGAACAGACATATATGAAGTATAAGGCGATAGGCTGTAAGGAAGATTATAAGTAAGAGTTCTTCAGCCTATCCATTTAGTATTAGGAGGTGAGTGAGGTAGGGTTATATAGCATAACAGTGCAAATAACATGTGTAATTAGCATTAAGGAATAAAAAGGGTTGCCATGTATCCGGGATCCTAGGCAATAAAACAAAGTGAGGTAGAGGGTATATAGTATTGTCGGTGAGTTACAGATATCAGATCACATGGATGTGAGGTAGTAGTAAAGTGTGTGGCCAAGGATTAAACATGAGATCAGTCAGTTGACAGATAATTGATCTTCAGGATGTTCTAGTCGAGGCTGTCTCTCTTTGGCGTAGATGTTCCCATCAATAATCAGTAAGCTTCTCTATGAAAGGTATTTGCTCATCATGTGGTTCTTCAGTTCACGTTTGAATGTTACCGAATTTTGAATCTTCCTGATGTTCGGAGGTATTGAATTCCAGACTCTGGGGGCGGCTCCTGAGAACGCTCGGTCGTAGGTCTTTTTCTTACGGAAAAAGGCTGGCCTCAGCAGCATCTCTTTAGCGCTTCTAGTTGGTCTGTTGCCTCCCGATAGCTTAATTTTCTTGGCAAGGTATCTCGGCTTGTTGTAGTGAACTGCTCTGTGGGTAATACAAGCCATCTTCATTTGAATTCTGGCCTCATAGGGTAACCAGTTTAGTGTTTTCAGGTGGGGAGATATGTGATCAAATTTCTTCGATCCCGTGATCAGTCTTGCTGCTGCATTGAGACAGGCTTTTAGTGGAGCTGTGGATGTTTTCGGTAGACCCGCTAACGTGGTGCAACCGTATTCGATCCCCGAAATAACTAGGGATTGTACAGCCAGTTTTAGGTCCACCTCTGAGATGAACGGTTTCAGTTTTCTTAAATAGTTCAGGTGGAAACGGGCGCTCTTGGCCATTGAGTTTATGTGGTCTTTCATGTCAAGGTTCTCATCTAACGTAATTCCAAGTGATTTTGCTGAATTAACTAGGGTCGGGGTGCAGTTCAGCGCGGTCACCAGTTTTGTCAATTCCTTTACCTCGGGACGGTTCCTTGTCGGTGAAATTAACAGGAATTCTGTTTTATGGGCATTCAGTTTCAAATGGTTCATGGTTAACCACTGTAGAGCTCTCTTTAGTGTCTTGTTCATTAGGTCAATGTCATCAAGGGAGGCGATCCTCATGTATATTTGCGTGTCATCTGCATACATATGATAGGGTATCTGTGATTCCCGAAGGATCTCCGTGAGAGGTTCAACATACAAGTTGAATAGATCTGGGGATAGCGTTGAACCTTGTGGGACCCCGACAGCAGAAGGACATGGGGAAGAGATTGCTTGATTGACCAGGAAACGTTGAGTCCTATTCTGCAAGAAAGATTTAAACCATGTCAGCACATTTCCCGACAAACCCATCCTTTCTTGTAGCCTGGTCATCAGCATTTCATGATTTACCGTGTCAAATGCAGATGACAGGTCTAGGAGAATCAGTAGGCATGCTTGATTTCTGTCTAGGGCTTGTAGGGCGTCGTCCACGATATGCAGGATCGCAGTTTCAGTACTATGCCCAGCTCTGAATCCCGATTGGCAGTCATCTAGTAATGAGAACTTAGCGATGTGTTGACTCAGTTGGCCTTGTACGCATTTCTCAATAAGTTTGGCCAGTAAAGGTATGTTGGTCACTGGTCGATAGTTGTTCGGGTCTGTTGCATCCGCTGTCGGTTTTTTGATGATGGGCACAACCTGACCTGTTTTTAGGCAGTCCGGTAGGGTCCCTTGTGCAAGTGAGGCATTTATTATCTCGGTCCAGATCGGAACTAGGGTGTGGCTAATTTCTCTTACGCATTTTGCCGGTAGAGGGTCTTGATAGTGGTTGTTCGGTCTGATTTCCGTTAGCGTTTTGGCGATCTTTTCTTGGTCATATAATTCAAATGTGTCCCAATTTGCCTTATTTTTTGTTTGGGGACTCTCTATTGACTCATTGGCCTCATTCGTAGGTGAGGTAAGGGTCGAGAAGTTAATCGCGGCAGTTGAGAGCTCCACTTCAAACAATTTGGTTTTCTCTGTGAAAAATGTAGAGAATTCCTCACAGCTTAAGGGAGTTTTTGGATTCTCGTGAACTGTTTTAGCTAGTTTATTCGACTGTTGTTTTAGAATCTCAAAGAGTTTCCGAGGTCTGTTTGAGGCATTGTCCAGTTCAGCTTTTATAAATTCTTTTTTTGATTTAATTATCTTCTTGTTATATTGGCTTCTGGTATGCCTGAGGGCTTTCAGCTCGGGAGAGGAGGGATGTTGCCTCCATTTCCTTTCGACCATTCTCAATTTGCGCCTGTCTTCATTCAGTGACTCACTGAACCAAGGATTTTTAGGTTTCTCTGATATTCTTTTCAGTGTCTGTGGCATGGTGTCATTGACGATATTTCCTATTGAGGTTAAGTAGTGCTCCATCAACTCACTGACATTCAGTCTGTTGTTTGGTGGCTTCAAGACTTTCTCACATCTTTCAACTAATAGTTCAATATTAGCCTCTTTTGTGTCTCGGATCAGTTTTTTGACCTTGCGGGGTTGTATGGTCCTGCCCTTTTTCATTGTAGGTATCGCGAAAGTTATGGCGTGATGGTCGGACCAATCACACGGGTCGATAGCGAGAATTGAAGCCTCTTTATTCCTTGAGATAATCCAGTCTAAGGTCGCTCCTTGTGAGTGAGTGGGATGTGTACAAGCTTGTGTAAGGTTTAGCTCGATGAGGAAATCTTTAAGTGAGTTAACTAGTTTGTCATTGCCGTCGTCCCAGTGGAGGTTAAAATCACCTAGGAATATATTGTTGGCATCAGAGTTAGAGTTGGCTGTTATGATCTCCATTAGTTGCTCTGTGAACTTTGCGTTATCTCCAGGAGGGTGGTAGAACGCATGCATGTTGCATCTTTGGTTGTTTGTTGATCTTATATTAAGACCAAGGTATTCACAAGACTCTAGGGGGTCAGATTGGAATTGGCTGACCTCAATCTCTGACCTGTGGATGCAAGCTATACCTCCTCCCACTTTCTTTGGTCTGTCTAGTCTGACAATATTATATTGTGGTGGAACTAGGAGATCTATATTAGGTGAAGATGATTCACTAAGCCAGGTTTCAGTGAGGAAGGCCAGGTCGATTTCCTTGTTAATGATGAGAGCGGCTATGTCTGATGCATGTTTCGTTGCTGAACGACAATTTAGTAATAGGCATTTCAGGGGTTCCTGTGAGTTAGGGACGTTGCCATTATCAGATTCAGTTGCCGTTACCTGGATATGTCGTAGGTTGTTGTGGATTGCTTTCCTGTCATTCTTTCTGGATGATCTATTAGAGTCGATAGGTACTAATTTGATGCTCTCCTCTCTTCCCCGGACCGCTTGTTCATAAGATCGGAGTAAGGCCAAGGCTTCTTCATTTGATAAGGGATCGGTCCTGTTTGGTCTGTTGAGCCTGAGTACAACATTCTGGATGTGTGAGACTTTAGTGTGTGTACCTATCGTCATCTCCCAAATTTTTTCAATTGTCTGTGAGAATTTCAACGAGACTTGTACCAGGTTACCTACTAGTTTCTGGAGCTCCTTAACTTCATTCTGAGTTCGTGATGTTCTCTTTAGTGCAGTAGCCCTGATTGTCTGTGTTCTACATTTAGTTTTTCTCCATGATTGGTTCGTTCTCACTGCCACAGATCTTTCTTTTTTGTCCTTCATTTCGTTGGCATTACTGACTCTATTACAGGTGTACTCATTGTTCCCTAGGTTGAGTGGTGTAGGGGGTGAATATGTGGGTAAGGAACTGTGGTATTCAAGTCTCACATTCACAGGTTGTTGAGGAAGGGCGTGGTTATCTTCATAGGGGGATTTCCTTGGAGCTGAGGTAGTCTCTTCAAGCGCGGGGACATCTTGAGCTGGCAACATCTGCTCTTCCCTTAGGGCCAGATTCTTCACTTTGTTTCCAATGTTAGTAGACTTCACTATCTCTTCTATCACAATCTCTGGTAATGCACTTTCAATTTCAATTTCAGTGACATCTCCGGGGTTGAAGGTTAGATTGTCCTGGCCGACCGTTTGGTTCGAGTTACTAGTGGTAGGGTCGTTGAAGTCGGGGGTGACATCTGGTGGGGTCATGTGTTGTTGGTGGCTTGTACCTTCTATGGATTCCTTTAGGGTTTGGAACGTTATCTTAAATTTCTCGAGTTCTCTGTTAGCTGCTTGTATCAGAACTATTCCCGTTTTAAATAGAGTAATGTAAAGTTCAGTATTGCTTCTTTTAGTTAGTGAGGTTGTTATTTTAGTGCCATGTGGTATGTTTTTTATAGCTTTCGTGAACAGCGTTTTAGTAAAGGCGTTACGCCACTTAGCTGTTTTGTCAGTGTAGAATATCAAATCATTCATCATAGCGCTCTTAACTCTATCGAAATATGGGTCAACGAATAAGGTGTCCGGATTTTTTCTCAAGGTGTTATGTTTGAATTTTTTAGCAGCATTTTTGGACAGGGTAGATGGGTATTCTATGCTCCTTGCATTGGGTCTGGTCGAGCATCGGTATCTTCCATCCATGTCCGCTTCTCGTTGTGGGTCTTCTGACGCCTTTGTTTATCTGTTCTGAATAGTTCCCTGCTAAAATATCATGAGGTTTATACTTCTTATACTGTATGTTCGTGGAGGGTCTAGACGTTGAGGTGATTCCAGGTCTACAGTTTCGGAAGTATAGGTATGGTTTCTCTGTAATAGGTGTCTTCTAATTAGATCTTAGCAGTTAAGCTATCGTAATTCACAGCAAACCTTTGTTGTTGTGATGCCATAAATAGTAATTAATTAATTAAATATCTTTGGTACTCAAAGGGTTATCTGATGCAAAATAATCAATGAGGAAAGTTAATCATAATGAATATCGTATTCACCGTAAATCATTGTAATTTTGGTGCCCTCATCAGTAATCAATTAATTAAATATCATTGAATTATCAAAAGGGTTATCTGCTGAAAGTTAATCAGATGTCCCCTGAGTCTGATCTGCTGGTCTCTTGAGGAGAGAAAACTTTCTCTTTTTCCCTACTCCAGATCTTTGGTCCTTTTCACTTTTCCTCCACCCTTCTCTCTTTCCACTCTCTTGAGGAGAGAAGACTTTCTCTCTTTCCCCTACTCCCGTTCTTTAGTCCCTTTTCGCTTTTCCTCAGCCCTTCTCTCTTTCCACTACTAAGGCTCGATAGTCCTTTTTCGCTTTTCAGGACAGTTAGGGCTCTGTAGACTTCCTTCTCGTTCTCGAGGCCCCAGTCCTCTTTCGCTGTCAGTGCTCTTGTGTTGTTGATCCTTTGTGTTAGGCCGGAGCAGTAGCTCGTGGTTAGTGGCAGTAGCTGTGTCTTACGCGGCCGCCATTTTAAGGTCAGGCGCGCCGCTTCCCCGTCTCTTCGTCTCCGCGGTCACACGTTTCTCTTCTGTGTGAGCTGGTGAGGCCACGTCGGGGGTAGGGATGGACGTACCTTTTCCGACGGTCGCTGAAGATCTCTCCGCTCCTCCTTCCGCGGTGACCAGCCTGTGTCTACAGGCACCGGGCTGCGGGGCTGCCGCAGATAATTCCTCCGGTTCCCCTGATTCACTGGCTCGCCTTGCACAGCAGCATAGATGTCGCCTGTCCTGCGGATCCTTCCCAGTTGTTCCCCATCGAGTTGTACACCACGGGATGGTTCTGAAGGAGGAGGCACCTTGTTCACCGATCAGGTACCTTGTTCTCGCCGGCTTCTGTGTTCCTTCAGGCTTTAGTTTCAGCTCGGATCGGCTCAGATCGGCTAGCTGTAGTTCCGCTTGGTATGGAGACGCAGTTTGGGGTTGTTCGGGGATTTAATCCAATATTGGAGATCCCTAGCCCCGGAGCTCCACACTAGAGCTCCTACAGCGGCCATCTTGAGATGCCTTGATGGTGAGCGAGCGCTATTGGCGATCATTTATGACCTGATCGACAAGGATGTCATTGAAGAAACTAGGGGAAATGTGTGTAATAGTCCTGTGTTACCTATTTTGAAACCTACCGATCCATCTCAACCTCCTGTGTACCGTTTTGTAATTGATTTGAGAGAGGTGAATAAAATTGTGGTTCCACAGTTTCCTGTGGTGCCGGATATCACGGCTTTGTTGACCCTGATACCAGCTTCTGCCTCCTGGTTCACGGTGATTGACCTAAAGAATGCTTTCTTTAGTATTCCGATCGATGAGGAAAGCAGGGATCTGTTCGGATTCTCATTAGGTGGTTGCAGTTTTAGATTTAAACGCGCACCACAAGGCTACTGTGAGAGTCCATCGATCTACAGTCAAACCCTTAAAAGTCAACTTGATGCATTTGTGTTACCAACGGGTGCGGCTTTGATTCAGTACGTTGATGACCTATTGGTAGCTGCGGATACCGAGGATATTTGCAGAACTACTACAGTATCATTGTTGCAACATTTATGCGACTTACATCACAAGGTGTCTCCTTCTAAGCTGCAATATTGTTGTCAAGAAGTAACCTACTTAGGTCACTTATTGTCAAAAGAAGGGAGAAGGTTGACCCCAGAAAGAATCGCAGCGATTGCTCGAATGACTGTGCCAAAAACTCAGAGGGATGTACGTGCCTTTCTAGGTATTACGTCATACTGCAGACAGTGGATTCCAAATTTTTCATTATTGGCGAAGCCATTGTTAGCTCTCACGTGCAAGGATGTTCCGACTCCTTTGCCCTGGACAGAAGAGTGTCAGAAAGGTTTTTCTGAATTACGTGATGCGTTGTGTTCTGCCCCTGTGTTAGGTACTCCTGATTACAGTAAGCCGTTTACACTATACATTCACGAGAGGGATGGTTGTGCGTTGAGTGTTTTGACGCAACAATTTGGCGATAAACAACGCCCCTGTGCGTATTTTTCCTCGACCTTAGACCCAGTAGCTAGAGCATTGCCGAGTTGTTTAAAAGCAACAGCGGCAGCTGCGGCATCCATTCGACAGTCCGCAGGTCTGGTCATGGATAATATGCTTACGGTGATGGTCCCGCATGCAGTTGACACTCTTTTGAATCGAACAAAAACTCAACACCTGACGAGCGCAAGATTGTCTGGGTATGAGTTGACGCTTTTGGCAAGTCATATACGGATAAAACGTTGTAATGTGTTGAACCCAGCAACATTGTTGCCGATCAGCACGGAATTAGGTGATGTAGCACCACATGATTGCTACTTAAGAACTGAAGAAGAGACGAAAGGTCGTATTGACCTGAAAAATACTCCATTGGTAGATCCCGATGGTACTTTGTATGTGGATGGTTCATGCTTCAAATTGCCGAATGGTGATGTGACGACTGCGTATGCTGTAGTTACGTTGAGTACGGTTGTGGAAACTGCGAGATTGAGTCAGAATTCGGCCCAGGCGGCTGAATTGATTGCCTTGACGAGAGCGTGTGTGTTGTCTAGAGGAAAGCGGGTGAATGTGTTTACCGATAGTCAGTATGCCTTTGGCGTAGCGCATAGTTTTGGTCGACTGTGGAGAGAACGAGGGTTTTTCACGTCGCATGGCACGAAGATCCAGCATGGACACCTTGTGAATGACCTTTTGGATGCACTTACATTGCCTAAGCAGGTGGCAATAATTAAATGTAGTGCGCATCGGAAAGTGACAGATGATGTTGGTCGCGGTAATGCGTTTGCGGATGAGATTGCTAAGGAGACAGCCAGAGATCTGACAAATCGAATGTATGTTACGAGTTCAGTAAGATGGCCAGCGGAGACTGGTATGTGTGAGGACACAGTTGAGAGTGTGAAGGAGATACAGAATGAGGCTACGGAGATGGAAAAGACTCAGTGGAAAGAAAGTACGGGGAAGTTAGACGAGAATGGATGTTGGGTTGATTTGTCGGAAAAGCAGAGATGGATGTTGCCGAATGCATATGTGCTTGCCGTTGTTACTATGGCTCACGGCACATCACACATTAGCGCGAAAGGTATATGTAAATTGTTGTCGCCCGTGTGGAAGAATGATGGGATTACTAAGTGTGCAGAAAGAGTGGTTAAGAACTGTATGATATGTTTGATGTATAATCCTGGTAAGGGCACTCCCACTCCACCTGGTCACTTTGCTCCTCCTACATGTCCCTTTGAAATTATTCAGTTAGACTTCATCCACATGGAGAGATGTAATAATCTAAAGTATGTCTTGGTTGTAGTTTGTGCGTTCTCCAGATGGATTGAAGCTTACCCCCTTAAAGATAATACTGCCCTGTCCACAGCCAAAGTTCTGCTCAAAGAATATTTCCCCAGGTATGGAATGCCATGGATTGTGTGGTCGGATAACGGAAGTGAGTTTGTGGGAAGTGTGATGAAGAGTGTATGTAGTGGCCTTGGTATAAGGCATAAGTTTCATAGTGCCAATCATCCTCAGTCTGCGGGTTTGGTGGAAGGATACAATGGTACTCTGAAACTGAAGCTTGCCAAAATCCAGGCAACGACTGGTTTAGCACGGCCTGACGCTTTGCCTCTAGCACTCTTATCGACCAGGGCGACTGTGCACTCTCGAGTAGGGCTTAGCCCATATGAAATTGTGTTTGGCCGTCCTGCGAATGTTTGGGGAGTTCCGAGGCCTAAGGAATTTAACAGACTTGAATATCCAATGTTGATTGACTATCTTTATGATCTGACTGCTAAATTGAGTTTGATTCATCAACAGGTTTACGAGGCTCTACCGGCACAAACAGAGGGTCCTGGTCATCGGCTGCAACCTGGGGACTGGGTTGTCACCCGTAATTTTGGTCGAAATCGCAACCTTGAGCCAAGATTCGTGGGACCTTACCAAATGTTGCTGGCAACGAGGACTGCAGTTCGCCTGGAAGGAAGAAAGCATTGGGTGCAGGCCACCCACACCAAGAAGGTTCCGTTTCCTTTGCCAGCAGATACTTGGGTAAAGAAAGGAGTCGCCTCGTCTGAAACCAATACTCCTCTTTGCTATGTGCCATTTAGTGATGCTCAGCCTGTAGGGAACGATTCAGTACAATCAGACACCCCTGTAGAATTATCCGAAATCAACCCTTTGTCATCAGCATTGGAGAGTTCAAGTTCTGAACTGCTACCTGAACAATCGAACATTGTTTTGCCATCTGAACCGTTGTTTGAAGAGCAGACTCGACCTGGAAGATGTCGATATTTTCTTCGACCGCGCGGTAAAGACTAATACATTTTTCTAATATTTTCTTTGATTTTACATTACCCCTTACTGTTGCTATGAATATTGTGGTTATTTTATATTATGTGTATCTTTTTTCGTGCAGCTAGGAGACTTAATTAAACTAAATGCTTCATTGATTAAAAACCTTTCATCTGGGTTGGCCGTAGGGCCGTGCGGGTACCTCCTTCTGTTTAGCAGGTCTCTGACACTAGGTCGATTACCTTTTGTCGATTTCTGGGAACTCCTGGGAATTGATAATCGCTACTCAGAACGAAGTGCGTCAAGAACGTCACGGATTGTTTTTAGAAGATGGAGTTTTCTAAGCTGTCGGAAATAGAGAAAATGGCGGTGCAAAGATTGAAATTGCATAAGATATTTCGAACAAAATGTTTTTTGTTTCAGGTTTTCATGTTATTCCTAACTGTTTCTACGCTACTAGTGGGTGGAGTGTACTTTGGGATTCAGTCATTATTGCCTTCCATTTCACCTACTCCTCCTTCCCATGATCTGAATTCTGTTTCCACTATTTCTCCACATTCCTTTCATCTCCTGCCCCAACATGAACGGGTTAGACGTGCGGAATTTATGAACAATTCCTTTGTTCAACTCTTGCATCAGCATCAGTTGGTGATGAATACTACTAATTGTTGGGTGTGTGGGTTAATGCCACATACCATGGATAAGGGTATTCCGTATTTGGTTCTTCCTTATAGCTCCCAGGGGTCAGCTCGAGCATTCCAATCCATGTTCCGCAGTGCACTACATTCCTACCCCCATCGAGAGCCTCGCTCTGCAGACCTTGGTTCTGGCCCGTACCACAAGCCTTTGATGATAGCAATTGCTGATTTAGATAGAGATATTTTTGATGCAACAATCATTCCAGAGGACGAGGTGCGAGCTTACAAGGATCTGAGTGAGGTTGAGTATAGTATGTTAGTGAGTGATAGGCAGCTTAAGAGCTCGTCTCCGATTTGGATCGTACCCCATCTTGGTAATTTCTGTCTGCAAGGTCTGGGTCGAAATCCGAGAGCTCAGTTTGGGAAGAGTGCTTGTACTGAGACGTATGTTTTACCGATGCTCTCTTCCCCTGTCTTTCTGACTGCCAGGGTACTTATTTTGTGTGTTACGATCGTGCTTATACATGGTTGCCCCTTGCCTTTTCGGGCACATGTTATATCGCGAATCTTCTACCACCGACTTTCACAGTTGCCTCAGATTATCACAAGACCAGAGTTGTGAGAGGCGTTATTAGCAGAGAGGACACTGCCGGTCAAGAGGCAGGAGACTTCTTTAAGGGTTTCCTACCGTTTTGGGGTCCTATGGTTAATAGCAGAAACTTGAGGCAGTTAACTCGCGTGGTGGAATTGACTGCTAATATCACTGCAAGCGCCCTTGGTAACTTGACAGCAGAGCTTCAAGCGGATAGACTTATGATGCTACAGAATCATATGGTTCTAGACGTTGTACTTGCAGATAGAGGTGGTGTGTGTAAGGTGATCCATTCGAGCTGCTGCATTTTCATACCTGATAATGCTCCAACTGTTTATCAAGCCATCTCAAAGTTGCATAAAATCTCAGAGTCCATATACGTGGACGAGGGAGATTGGACGCTTCTAGGATGGTTTTGCGGTCTGATGTCGACTTGGGGTTGGAAAATTCTGATGATTATAGGGGTTGTTGTGACATTTCTGTTCACGTGTTGTCTTTGTGTGCAGTGTGGTCCTGCCTTATGTGGCCTTTGTGCTACGACGTGTATAAGAAGGCCATCTGTTACCAAAGAGACATTGATGGATAGGATAATGTACCAGCAACATCTGAATGATCTGATGAATATCGAAATTGATTCTGATTTCGACTAGTGCTTGCCTACATGAGGGCAAAAGGAGCTTCTGAGGTTCCGTGAGGATCGTCACGATGTTTTGGGCATGTTCGAATGGACGAGTTTGGTATCTATGAACCGTAAATGACGAGTTTAGTGGGTGTACGCGTTTTCGCTACACTACCTAGAAGGGTTCGTCTTATTTACGGGTTTTTCCATCCGAAACCTCGGGTTCCATTTTAGATACGGCATCCATTTTGTTTCTTGCCCTCACGTAGCCAGCGAAGGGACAATGTCCGCTTCGTGACCCTGAGATTCCCAAGCTTTGCGGAAGATGCATATCCCTTTTGTGCGTCTTTTTATGACTGGGGATGACACTGCAAAGCCAGATGCCTCCGCTCGAGGGTAATCTTGCTGTGGCGTACTATTATTTCAGCCTTGCATGTGTTAGGTTCGAATCCTTTGATCCTGTGATCATGCTTCCGATATTGCCCCCACACTCTTTTCTCTACTGTTGTCTGTCTTCCTTGCACCTGTTCCTGTCTTTTTCTTTCGTTTATTTACAACTAGAGTGGAATGTGCCTAGCGGTGGGATAATGTGCTTTTACAGTTGGGAACCGGCAAATGTTACTGTAATTATGTTCCGGGCTTCTGAAAACATCAATGCTATCCTTTCAACGTTTACTGTGGGAACTGAGTTGTAACCTTTTGTCCGTTACGTTGTGCAATGACTAAAACTGTGTATAAAAGGAGCGATCCACGTTTGCAATTTGAAGCAGACTCTCAGAACCTACACGTTGTTGTACTTCGAGTGACTTCTGTATCCCTGCAGTAATAAACGCTGATCTTTGACGCCGAAGGAAGTGTCCCGTGTCTCTGTCACTTGTACGCCAGAACGGGTAACCCACGAAGGTTTTAGGTGTTGTTCCCTGGCACCGCTGGGCCTTAAATAGCCCAGTCCTTCAGTACTGAGGAGTATTCGAAGGATTCCTGATATAAAGACTGATCTATCAAGTGTTGATGGTAAGAGCAATGAGGTGCATCCTGTGGTGATCGAGAAATGGCAGCAAAACCTCGGGGGATGCCTTGGAGGTCGAACATTGGAAGAGGGTGGCCCAGGAAGTAGGGAGAGCACACAGGCTCACCTACAGGGTCACCTGGACCAGGGGAGGCGGCTACATTAGGAGGATTTTCTCTGATCCTACGTCCCAGGATAATTCTGCTGCTGGTTGCTTCACTGGCAAAGGAAAAATGGCGAAGATTGGAAATATTGGGAGTGCAGACTGAGGCTTACTGGCTGGGAGAGGAGGAGCGCCTAAACCTGGCTGGATTCAGATAAGAAAATAGCAGGGGTTTGCCTAAAGCTAAGTCTCTAAGATTACCACCTCTCTCAGGTCTTTTTTTAAGCTGTGCGGATGTGCCCGGATGTGGAGAAGGGCTAACTATTCCCTGACACCCCACAAGTCTTAAGCATTGGTCTCAACCCGACTATGGCTGCTGCAATGGATAAAGAACCTAGAGAGCACAATATCAAGATCATGCACAGAGTATACTGGAAATACCTCAAATCCCAAATAGTCGTAATCAGTTTCAATGTCTAGCAGAAAATGATAGTATTGAAAATGCAGGAAGTGGGAGAGAAGGGAAAAAGACAATGTAAGTCATACATCTGCGGATGCTGGAGGACCACGACAAGAACAAAAACATGATTTGATTGGGAAATCCCTGCCTGCGTCAAACTCACAAAATCTGTGGAGGAGGAATCTCAAAAGCATATATTAACTACTCAAAAGGTGATCCAGGGAGTTTCTGAGGGGCTTGCTGATAAGTTTGAAGCTCTATCTCAAAGAACACTCGTATTAGAGGCCTCAGTAGGGAAATTACAAGAGAATACAATGCAAGACCGGCAAGAACTGAAGAGGTTAAGGGTGAAGGGCAAGGAAAATCAAGACAAACTGGAATCTTTAGAGAATAACACAAGGTGAAATAACATCAGAGTGCTGAATGTACTGTAAGGAAGTGAGATGGAGGACATAAAAACCTCTAAAGTGGACTTGCTTTAGTCCAGTGGTGTTTAGGAAGGTTCAGCAGAACATTTGACTTGGGAGACTCAGAGGGTCCACTGGGATTGCTTCAGGAAAAATGTAAACAAAACAACACAACGTAGAATTTTAGTGAACTTCCTCACATGTACCATCAAAGATAAGGTCTTGAATGCCACGTTGAAAGACGGTTCATTAACTGGAAAAGGATATTTCTTAGATCACGCTGACCAGGCAGTGGGAGTTAGGGAAAACAATGGACAGAAAGACCTAGGTTGGGATCTAACAGTTGCCTTTAGCTATCTAGCTATGTTTATGTTTATAAAAACAAAATCTCTTTGAAGTCACATTAGTATATGTGGTATTGGTTGCCTTATTAGTACTCCTTCACTTTTGATTTAAGAGGTATTATTTTGGTATTCCTTTCCATCCGGCAGGACAACATGGCTATATTAGCCAAGAAGAGAAGGGGTAGGGTTCTCCAGAGATGCAGGGAGAGAAGTGAATTGCATGGGGTGGAGAGAATAGAGGGGAAAACCAAAATCCTTTTGCTTTGATAATACTCCAGGGTGGTGAATCCTTCCAGCTGGCAAGATGGAGTTAGTGGGAAAGGGAATCCAAATTCTCTTCTGGAACATTAATAGGTTGCGAAGTAGGAGAGCAACATTTTTCCAATATCTGCGAGATGCCCAACCCCAAATTATCATACTTCAGGAGTCAAACTTATCCAAGGCCGAATATTTAGATGTTTTTAAAAATCGAAAATGGGTACATCAATTGGTGTGCTAGGCTAAATGAGGGTCGATAGCAGAAGAACAAAAAGGTTTTATGAGAGGTAGATATATGCACCACTTAAGTCACAAGCTAATAGGGACGATTGATTTGGCATATGAAAGGTAAAGTGCCACTTGCGATCATTACACTTGATGTTGCAAGGCCTTCGATAGGGTGAACTGGCAGCATCTGTATACATGTTAAAGCACTGTCAGCTGTGTGAAATGTTTTGTAAGGCCATACAGGACAACTACAGGGCTCCCTTGGCTATGATCTTCCTGAATGGCAATCTCACATCAGGTTTAAGGATAACAGGAGGGACTAGACAGGGCTGCCCTCTTTCCCTGCTGCTCTTTCATTTGTATATTGAACACTTTGCTGGGAAAATAAGGTTGGAACATGGGATTACCCCCTTTTTGTATAGCACATGGTAAAAAAAAACTATCCTTGTATGCAGATGATGTTATGGTATATAAACAAGATCTGGTCCCTGCTTTGGAAAGTTTAGACTCCTTGGTTGCAGAGTTCAGGAAGGTAGCAGGTTATAGGACAGAGGTTATGGTATGGACTATAAATGTGAATCACAGGGTTGATAAAAAGGGAACGAAAATATTTGGGTATAAAGGTTGTTCCCTCCCTGGAGAAACTGGTAGAATTAAACTTTCATAAAGCAATGGTAGAAACAAATAGGCTTTTACTTAGCTGGTCCCATCTCTCATTAACAATACTTGGGATATTGGTACATGCAGTCCACAATTTGCGCTCCACTACAGTCACTACACTGAGGAAACACTACAATCAACAACTGAGGGGAGCACAAATTGTGGACTGCATGTATCATGATGCAAAGGAGAAACTTTTCGGTGATATGATGTAGTGTCTGGCCACACCTTTTTACCTGCCCAAACTGATTTTTCAAATGGTCCTTTTTGTACAAATCGCATTTTGGCTCTTTGATTACACTTTATCCGGCTTGAGTTGGAGCGTACGGCCTGAGCCAGAGAGTATAGTTGGGTTGCGGATAGTACGGACCAAGCTGGAGATTCTCGCCCAACTGTGGACGTGGAGAAATGACTCGTACATGACCTATAAGAATACCAAAAGTCATAAAGTTAGGCTATTGTCTCAGATTGCCTTTGTGAATTGGGCCCATATTGTTTTAGAACATTTTGGAAAAGGAGTTCATACAATTAGAAATCGGATTGCAACTGTGGGAGATGGTTTTTCAAAGGCTATATGAATACCAGTGCTAGCTTGATGTTTGTATGATTTAGTCAAAAGTTATAAATATTAATTACACATGAGCAGGAACAGAGAAATGAACAAGAGATTTGAAAAGAGTTTGACATTGAATCACATCATGAATGGTGACTACAGAAATCCATTACAATTTTTAAGTAAAACAAAAAGAGAACTGATGACCAGAGTGCCTTTTGAACAGAACTCACGTGTGAAACAAAAACAGTGTGATGGTTTTTAAACCATCAGATGGGGGACTAGCATAGCAGAGACAAAAAAATAGAATTTAACATTAAACTGACACGCATTTGAAATGTGTTAACTTGCAGTAAGTAATTTATTTATTTGCATTATTAATTAATTAAAACCACTGCAATACTTTACATAAAAGAACTATTAAAATTGATGTTACAAAATTAAGACTTGTAGGGTGAACAAGTTCTTTCAAAGTTACATTCCTGTTTGTCATCTGGCAATGCTTGAGTGTTGACGTTACCCACTTCCACTGAAAATGATGGATTCGGAATGTGCCTCATGTTTAAAAAGTCAACAGTATCTAGCCTTTCAAGTAAATAATAAGTCATTTATAAAGAAAAAGAGGAAAGTGAAAAAGAGGGAAGATATTAAGAAGGAAAGGAAGGAGATATTTTCAAAGTAGGCTTCTAAAAGCCATAAAAGTCTCAAAGTTTAGCATTAACTTGCCCATTGGGTTTAAATTTTTATTGGGGAGCATCAGCAGCGCTGGAGCATATCCCGAAGAAGTTCTTGCGATGGGCCTAAAGTTTTCGATTGTGGGAGTTGAAACTCATTCTTGCTATATATGCAGTTGATAGGTGTGTGGTGCTACCCTTGTTAGCTTCTACTAGTGTCAGTAATTTCACTAGTTTCCCATGCGGGTCCTTGGGGTTGAAGCATGCGATCACAGCCTGACCCCGGTTACGAACCCCTTAAACATTAAAATGCGGTTTGAGTAGACTTACCCTTTCCTCCTTTAAGTTGGGGTAGGAACTGATTAAATGTGCCATGTCCTCAATACCATTGGCCAATGGTCCACATATGCTGGCAATTTGCCCCCTCTGCCATGATGGAAGGTGTGGAGTAGCTAGCAGCATTCATAGCCTGTATTTAGAAATTGTTCGTTTATATTCCTGGAGTACCCCAGGTTGACAAATGCCTATGTGCTAAGTGATTTGTAGCCATTCGGTGTCATCCAGGCATGACTCCTTCGGGAAAAGGTAGCTTTGTCTTTTACAAGGGAGAGTTTCTTTATTGCCTTTTTTACCACTTGCTTGAAGACTGAGTGGGTGATTTGGGTTGCCCATATGTCAGATAGCCCAGTGGTGGCTAGGGAATCCTCCAAGTATTGTCTGGCCGGTGAATTGGAAGTATTACAAAGTTCTTGCCAAAGATGGTGGTTCAGTGTATTCTGGGGAGAGTTCCTAATTGTGTGCCAGCGCGTTACGTAGAAGCCTTGCCTTGCCAGGAGTTTTTTTAGTTAGGCTGAATTCAGACCGGATCTACGATGATGAGGCATAGGTTGAAATGTTAAACATGACTCTATATGCCCTGGCCATGACGATATCCAGAATTCTTGAGTCCCTGCCCCTCAGGGCTTCTCTGCCGTATGCAATGGTGGGTAGAATGTTGGCTTGTGCTACCTGGAGGAGGGTGGAAAATATAAGGCCTGTGAGTTTAGTTTTTAACTGCCTTAATGTTGTTGCTATTGCCATCCCCTTCCTTCTGATTGTCTCGAATTGATTGGCAAATTGACAACCCGTGTGGATGATTACCCCTAAATATTTGTAGGCGATGGTGTTCGTGATTGGTGTTTTTTCCAGGTACCAAGTACCCTTGTTTGCAATTTTTAATTGTCAGGGCTTTTGTTCTGATAAGGTTCACTTCTAGGTGGTTTTCCACATCGCACTCGTGCATTTTGTTGAGAAAGCGTTGCATGCCCACTTTGGTGTGTCTTACCAGGACCACATCGTTGACATATGAGATGCTGGAGATGACTTTGCCTCAGAGTCGAATGGCATGCGCATTGCAGGTTCTTAAAATGTATGTCCTGTCTGCCATGTGCAAGCACACAACCCCGCTGGAGCCCCTTGGAGGTTGGTATGCGCCTCGAAAGATGTGTGCCAATGCCTAGTTTTACCTGTACCCATGTGTTGGTGTGGAGATGTATTAGAAGGTTCAAGAGAGCTGACGGGATTGCTCGAAGCACCAGTTTGCTCCACAGTCTTGCTCGATAAACATTGTCAAAGGCTGCCTTAAAGTTGATGAAACAAAAATGAATCACCTCTTTTGTTGATTTTGCCTTGTCGATGATCAGTGACATGGCTAATATGTTGGTTGAGGTTCCTGTGTCTTTGCAAGACCCAGTTTGATATGGAGGATTATTTCTTTCTCTTTAGCCCAGTCCTGGAGCTCTGTCAGTAAAGTGCTGGTGAAGTATTTTGCCTTAATGTCTAGTAATGCAATCAGACGATAATTTTTCGGGGAGGTTTTATCGCCAGGGAAATTATAGAACCATTCCAGGAAGCTGGTAGGAGTCCAGACTGTATGACACTATAAAAGAGAGGGGCCAATATTTAACGTACGGGGTGGTGCCTGAGTAATCTGAGAAGTTTGTTTATGGATTTTATTTTGCAGTTTTAGTTTGATCTGCTGTACACTTGGGGCCCTCTCCTCATCCATAGGATCATTAGGTGGGATGTATCTTGATGTAGTTGAGCAGGAGGTTGAGAGTTTGGCTATGAAAATTTCCCATGTGCTAGTTGGTTTGTTGGTGAAACTGATTTGGTCATGTAACAGTGTTTTTGCGGCCTGGAAACCTCCTCAGAGTTTACTAGTGACAACTTAATTTGTTTTAAGTTTATTTTGTGGCAAGCGTGCCTGTCGGCCGGGTAAGGTGTAAATTTATACAGAATTGTTTGAAGTGAAACTTCCTGCGGTCAATGGTCGCTATCCCCATTATCACCTAAGTGGAATCCTATTACGTGATGAAAGAACAGAAGGAGACTAGAGTATATTCTAAAGTAGAGTTAACAGTTTCCAAGTAAAATGAGGCGGCCGGGGGGGAGTTCTCAAGAAATCTTCCATTCAGTGCTCTTAGGTTGATGTGCTTCAGATCTTCTAGCAGTTTCCTCCCCGTCTTGGTTGGTCTGCCAAGATTGCTTCTAGTTTGGTCTGGTATGTTCCAGTAGAAAGACTGAGCATGTACGTCCTCATTTTCTGATGAGCCTAGGATTTTTTTATTTAGATTCCCGGAGAAGATGAGGTTGGATGTGTTCTGCGGGCTTATGATTGAGACTAGGTGGTCTACTAGGTAGCTTGATTTCTGTTTTTTCCGTTTTAGATTTATATATGTGTTGACAATTAGCAACTCCTCCTTGAACCATTTAAGGTTTAGGTATAACGTGACTGAGTTTACTGATGGTAGGGGATGTGGAATTTCCCTTGCAATGGCAAATTTTGTTATAAAGATGCAAGTTGCTAGCCCCCCTGAAGGCTGACTGTATTGTGATTTCCTCAGAGCTAGGGTGTGGAAGCAGATGTAACCTTGTAGTTGGAATGAATCTGTTGACCATGTTTCCTGCAGCAGGACAATGTCAAAAGATTTGAGGTATGTTATGAACCCAGGATCGACTACCTTACTGGTCAGTCCATTAATGGTGTTTTATCCTAGTGTGGCCGCTTTTTGTGTTGGATGGTTTGTCATTGTGTGGATCTGTTTGTATTGATGGTTCTAAGACTCTGACGGGTCTTTGGATATGTGGGATGATGCTGTTTGTGGCCTGTTTGGACGCAGTGTGCCTGCTCCATTTGGGGCGACCAACCTAGTGCTCCCCTAGGCACAGAAGATATTTTTTCCGTATGGTCAATGATTTCCATCCACTTGGTGGCAAGAAATAGGAGGGGGTATCTGGTGTTGTGGTAGAGTGAGATACATATGCTCCATGCTTTAAAGATTTCCCATTCATTCAGTATTTTGTTTGCTAGTTGGATTGATCCCAAGGTGACCATGGTGGATTCCCTACCCAGCGCCCAATCATCCGTTATAAATTTTACGGAAAGGTGATTGGTTGGGTTGATGTCTCTTAGGGCTGGTATAGTAGCCAGTAGTTGAAGAATATTCCCTCTATTTAGAGTATTGCAGTTCCCGTTAGATTTGAACTCTGGAGTAAAGATTAAAGTAGTGGAATGTGTTGGCTGCCAGGCAGGGGTTGCTCTGGGAGGGTACTGCCCTGTGTCTATCAGAACAGAGGGCCAGTAGTACTGCTGGATTATCGGGCTGTGACTGTGGTACCCTGAACTTTCTGGGAGGCAGTAGCGAGAGGAGCCTTCTGTACCGGGCTCTATATTCGTTGAATCTTTGTTAATCTTGCGTCGGGAGATGGTCCAGATTTTCAGTTGTCTTTATTGATGTGCCATGGGCTTTCCCGGTGCCATAGCTAAAGCTGGGCTATCCCTGGCATTTTCTCTTTTCACTTCCCATATTGTTAGCATTGATATCTGTGCAGGGCTAGGTACTGAGGTCTCAGTTCTCGTTGTATTTGCGTTATGATAGATTCTCTGTGTTTGTGGTGGGGCTAAATTAGATGTCGCTTTGTCCCGTGTGTGGGCCCCATGTTCCATCGGATGTTTGTTTTGTGCTCTTGCCTGTTTATATTCCTGTATATCAGATGTCTCCCTTTCGTCTGGCATCGATGGGTCATGACTGTGTTCGCTATGCCACTGAGGCTGTGTGGAGTCTATGTTTTGGTGACTAGTGTGTAAGTTATGCTGTCCGATGCCTCCATGGTGGCCCTACTTGGAGCTATTTCTGATTGGTTGACAGTCCAAATTGTAGCAGTAAAACACAAACAATTGAAGAAGGGTCTGAGGGAAATTTAAAGACCTGCCCGGTTCGTATCCCCCTAACTGTAATCCTAACAACAAAAGAACCGGGGGTCTATAACGGAGCTTCAAGTACTCCGAGCTGCTGCAAAACTCCTACATAAGTGAGTTAGGCACTAATAGAGCTACATAAGTCTCTATATCAGAATATGTGCCAGGACAAACCTGTCGAAGGACCTACTGAGATTGTTGGTAAGACCCGTACAGAGATGTGTTGGATTCCCTCAAACAAACAAGTAGGCCTTCCACCAAGCTCGGGTCCTGCGATGAGACAACGCCGGACAGAGCGGGGCCTCCTTTTTCCTGAGCTGGGTTCCAAGAGAGGTGAGGTACACTCCCTGTACTATTCATATGTAAGAGACACCGTTTGGTACAGAGGAACACGATTTTGGACTATTTGTGTATATCCTTTACAGATTGTCGTTACGTTCACTTTATGTATGCAGTAGCTAATGCTTAGAACTCTGGCCCTGAAGAAAGCCATGGGATCTTGTCCCTACCGGCTGAAACATGTTGGCCTTGTAAATGCAGTTATATGTTTAGACTGCTTCCTCTGCATTGTTCTTGTTTGTTTGAGGGAAAGGTCAAATTACATTAGAGTTTTTTGCCTATTGATCCTTTTACCCCTTGTTTTTAACTCACAGATCTTTTGATTTTTGCACTGCACTCGATCCCATCTTTCTCATTTGTTCATGGGAACCTTAGCGATTGATGGTGCGACCCAATTGAGTAAGGGCGATGGATGGGTCTCATTGATCAAGAGACATACCACCCCATTTTTGGATGACCAAATGAGAACACTTGATCTACATACCTATTTGATGGGAATCCAACACATCTCTGTACGGGTCTTACCAACAATCTCAGTAGGTCCTTCGACAGGTTTGTCCTGGCACACATTCTGATATAGAGACTTATGTAGCTCTATTAGCGCCTAACTCACTTATGTAGGAGTTTTGCAGCATCTCAGAGTACTTGAAGCTCCGTTATAGACCCCCGGTTCTTTTGTTGTTAGGAGTCCAAATTGTAGCACCAGGAATTGCAGTTGACAGCTTGGTTGTTTAAAGTTGTGTTGTCGTCAGAGGCTGTTTTTTAGTGTCAAAGAGGGGGTATACTCCTGCATGATTGATAATGGTTGTTTTCCGAAATTGACGTTGTTGTTTGGCGTTTCGAGCTGTGGTTGGCTCCATATGTGACTGTGTTGACATTGTGTAGTAGTCTCCCCCGGGCAGCTTACGTTTTTTGAAAGGGTGAAGCCTTTTGCAGCGGGTTCCCTTGCTAGTTGCTTCTTAGATGCTTCTTTTTCTAGTCTGGCAGTATATTTTTTGTCATTTGATTCCTTTTGTAAGCCCTCCAGCAGTGTAGACCCGATTGAAAGGAGTGAGAATAATTTGTGAACTATGAATCCTCAGCTACAGGTCAATTTGGCCTCCTGTTAGGCTCTGCTGATTAGTGAGTTTAGTTGCCCCAGTTTTTCATCTATCCCCCTACAAAGAGAGCAAGGGTATCGAACGGTGTCAGCTGAAGATCCATTTTTTTGGACAAATATTGAAGGGCGTTAACAGTTCTTTGCCTGGTGTTTAATAAGGTGTGCTAAGTGTTGGATGGTCGGCTCGATGAGTCTGTAGTGTGAGTAGTTGTCCTGTGGCTGGAGGGTGTTGTGCTATTTGCAGCATTACAAACCTGGCCTTGTTCTACGCATATACTATCTGTTTGTGGGGCCATGTTTTTGGGGAATCCAAGGTGTAAGAGGCAACTAAATCGGCCCACTTCTGCGACCCTAAATATGAGAGAGCTTCATGCTTTCTCCCCCATGCTTCCAAGACCGCATCATCCCCCTCTATCATTACTGCAGAGTGTTCCATATTATCCATGTTTGTTTGCAGCTGTGTGAGCCGGGCGGGGTATGCTTTTAGGGATATGATGGAGATTACAAATTTGTGTGTAGTTCACCAGAGGACACATGTTTTATCCCCTTCTCCTTTCTAGCTTATTCCAGTGCAGTGGTTAGAGCTTTGACACATTCATTGTGGCTGTGTGGTTTAGGACCCGAGTATATGGAGTCTTGGGCTTTTTCCCTGTCCTGATTCATGCTAGCTTGGATGGGTATGTGGGCAGGTGTGCCTGGACCACAGGCTAGTTGCCTAGGGGGTAGACCGGGTGTTGCTTGGAATGGAGAGTTGATCTTCTCTTATTTATTTTATTTTTATTTATAAAGTTTTATATGATGCAAACTTGATCCCGTGAGATATCAGAGCTCTTTACAATTTGAGGGAAAGGAAGGTAACAGTTCAGTACATGAGTCAAATGGGAATATAAAACAGACAGTGAATCAAATAGGGCTCACGTAACAAGGCCAGTTACACATCCTGGGGGTCAGCTCAGCAAAGAATGGGCTAGTAACTGATACATAGCGACATAGTAGGGGAGCAAATGATTCAACTAGAGAGGAAGAAGAAAAAATACAACAACAAAAAATTAAATATTAGCATTCAGCACTGGGCTTAAAGGAGTATGTCCTATGCATTAGAGCAGACAATCGCGCATCCTATTAAGGTAAGAACTTATTCATGAGGAATGTTTTTTTCTTCCAATTTGAAAGCAATCTTGGAGGAGATTCTACGAATTTCCGGTGGAAGAGAGTTCCAGATTTTCAGTGCAGAGAAAGCTTGTTGGCATGTTCTATTTTTGCGAACAATTTGAGGTTTCAGGAGGAGGGAGTCAGCACTCCTAGACAGTCTACCCCCTCCTGATAGTTTGGGGTTTTGAAGTGAAGGGCTTTGTGAGATAGGCCCTTTACTTCCTTGCTTTTCATTTCGCATTTGGGTCCCTGCAATGAGGGGAGGGGTTGGCCTCTGTTCCTTCCTGACCTCATAGTGGTACTCTCCCTGTATCCTCCTGTGAGCTGCGGACGCTGTGCCAACTTTTGTTGAAAGTGTAACCGCTGGAGCTCCTCACTTAGTGGCATCTGAGTACAGCACCCTCACTCATGCCCAGCATCCCCAAACGTCTTGTTGCACTTTGAGGCCATTGTGCTGTGCTGTTGTGTGGGTGAGACACATGGTGAGCGGGGTGGACACCTTCAGGGGCTGTAGATGTGAGTTGAATATGTGACATTGTAGGCATGAGTCATTAGCTGCTGCCCAGCTGCTCAGCACAGCACACATGTTTGACGCAAGTCATCAAGCCACCAAGCCCCCGAGCCGCCAAGCTGCCTGAAGCCAAACCGCTCGCCCGCCAGAGTATACACCTACACCTGCAAGTGGAGTAGCAGGGTCCAGTCGGGGGAAATGCCAGTTGGTAGTTGGTAGGTGGACGTAATGCAGAAGTTGTGGCAATTGCAGCAGCAGCAGTCTCAGTTCCCAGCTCTCGGCTGTGGCTGCAGGTTACGGTTCTCTCTATGATTTCGGCTTCTCCACCAGCTGCCACTTCCCGCACAAGCATCTAGTCTTTTTAGCTGTATTGAACTCATGATTTCAGTTGATTGAAGGTGCAAAGATGTGCACAAATGTGCGAACAGTGTTGAAGGTTCAGATAATCTTTTTTTGTGTAAGTTGAACAAATAAAAGTGCGATCATCATTTCATAGTAAAACAAAGTGAGAATAGCCATGCCAAGAATTACTTTATATTTTGTTCTGGCAATGCTCAGGGAACTCACCAGGTGACAGCTCAGTTGGACGTCTTCTCCTGAAAAACTTGCTTTTACTGCCGGTCTGCATGACCGTATTTTTTTGCTGTTGAAGTGTGGCTTCAGCAGAGCTCTACGCTTGCTTAGTAGATCCCTATATTTGCATAGCAAGTGTGTAATGTCTTCCTTTCACACCCTGCATAGACAACAAGTGGATGGTGATGGGGGGATGTAGCCATTGCAACCTCGGAGTCCATAGGTGAGGTGGATTCAGGCTCTTCAAATCAGACCATCTTTAAAAATCTCTAGGCTTTCCTTGAACCCACGGCTATCCTCTGCACCAAGAATGTTTCAGCGGTCACTTGAGCACCAAATTGAGGGCGAAGACGAAGATGAAATGCCAAGTAGCAAGGAACTGAGTATAAAAGACAATAATGGAACAATTGCTCAAACCAAGGAGATTGCTGGTGCAGAGTGCTCTTTTGGTATAGGGAGTGAATTATTGCACTCTACACTGCATAGGCAGGAGGTCACAGGAGCCTTGAGAACTTCTATGCTTGAGTTTATGTGGATACTCCCAAAAAAACCTGCAAGGCCTGTTAGAAGTATCTGTATTAGATAATGAACTTTTAAAAAAACAAGGGGAGTAGTTTAAAGCAATGTTGGGAGAGTTGACACAAATTAAAGGATTAATGCCCGCATTAGTTGGACCGGTTGGCAAAGAACAGGACGAGGTAGGTAGCAAAGAGGAAGAGAAAGTTGTGTTAAGGGCTCCCAACTTACAGAAAGAGGAACCGAGTGTTTATATATCTCGACAGCCTTTGATTGTAAGGAAATGGGGCAAAAGAAGATATTATATGAGACGTTTACTGAGGTCTAGGGGGGAGGTGGTCGCCCCTAGAAATAGACAACCGATAAATCAACCCGGAAGGAAGGGGAGAAGAGGGAAAGAAGAAAGGAATAGACAAGAAGCCCAAGAGAGAAAAGAGACGCAAAGGGAAAAGGAGAATAAGGTAAAGCCCCTAGCTGAACAAGAAGGATACTGGGATCAGCTTGAAAGACCAAAGAATAGCAAAAGCAATCTGATGCGAACATCAAAAGGAAAGCAGAGGAAAGGCACTGAAAAGAGGATAATTGCCCAATTGGGACCTAGAAGCCCTAAGTGTAGTATGGCCCATATAGAAAAAGATAAAGGAGACATCATGACAAAGAGAAGAGAAGCAGGATTGCAGGATTAATGGGGGGCCAGGGCAAGAATGTACGCCTGACCTATGCGTCTTTCTTGAACCTTCCGGACAGGGTAAAGTTGGGTAAAAAGCTAGGAAATTAAATTTATTAAACCGATCGCAGCTTCTATTTTCACTGTCAAAATGTGTAAGCCTCTGCAGCATTGGCACAGAGGACCTTAGAGAAGTAGGGTTTGTTATAAGTAGTAAAGGGGGTGAAGTAACCAAGGTTCTCCTTTACAATGCCTTCGTGAAAGTCGTGGTGGAAAAAGCTAAAGATGTGCTGCAAAAGGAGGGGATTAGATTGGTAAGAAGTGAGGAAATCCAGGGGCAGTACTTTCTTACGAACCATATTGGGGTAGGGTTACGACAGATAAGGTTAATCAATTCAAATTGGGATAAGAAGGTGGATCTTGCAATAACTATATCTGATAATGAATATTAAAGAGATACACTTGCTGGAAACAGGTTTAACGTCCTAGCATCCCGAGAATTTAGGGAGTACGATGAGGAGGGGCTCCTGGGTGAAATCAACTAGGAGCATGTGTCCTCACACAGCCTATCCATCCTGTCATGGAATATAAACGGCTACAAGAAAATACCAATTCAAGATAATGTGGATAAGTTCATTAGGAGTAACAATATTGTGTGACTGCAGGAGACTTGGCTGTGTGACGATACCCTAGCAACCCTAGTTACAGAAGGAATCGCCCAATAATCTAAAGCAGCAAAGAAAAACACCTTGGGGAGGCCATCGGAAAGGGCAACTAATGCTGATCTCCAAACAGATAGCTAGGAAGGTCGAAAATGTGAAGCTACACTGTGATTGGGGACTAGGCTGTATGGTTCTGTTGCAGAAGTCGGATCCCTGTTATGACGGATTATGTATTATAAATGTATATATACAGAAGGGAAAGAACCATGAATATAAGAAGAACCTGGAAAAGCTGAAAGAAGATATAGCGTCTGTAAGTGAAAATTATCAGAAGGATAGATTATTGGTGTTAGGTGATTTTAATCATAGATTAGATACCCGAAGGGTGGATAGTTGGCATAAGGAACTACTAACGTCTTATAATATCGAAGTGGCCAACTTTCCTAGAGGATAGACCTCACCACAGGATGCATATTTTTCTCAGTTGATGGGTTCATTAGGCATGGTATGTGTAAATGGGAGAATGCAGTCGGATCGGCCAGCGAGACAAACGTTTATGAAGCGCCAGCAACTCTGCCCAATAGATTATGTGTTTTCCCATGCCTGGACTTTTGGGCTAATCAAACATTTTGAAGTGGTGAAAATGAAAGGCAGACACCATTACCCTTTGAGGAGAGAATTATATTTATCAAGTAGCAAAAATAGAGAAAGGGTTCTACAGGTACATGTGGATAACCCTAAATGGCCGACAACTAGTATAACAGAGGAACATATTGAGACGTTAAAGCAAACCCAGCAGGCTATCCCTGTAGAAGAAATCCATTCTAGAAATGCAAGCATCTGGTTTGAAACCACCATAAGCAAGCTAGTGGACACCCTAAAGATAACATTTAAATAAAGAAAGTCAGAGCCTGGAAGCCAGAGAGTTAATCAAAATATGCACGCCTGGTTTGACTATGAATGCCGGGTAGCAAAGGCACAGATCAGGCAGAAGGAATGAAGATTAAGGGGTATGTTTAATGTGGAATTATCTCAGTCCCTCCAGTCACTAAGTTTAAGATATAAAACATTAATTAGGAATAAAAAAAGAACTTACAAAGATAACTGCTGGGCAAATATGTTGGAAGAAATTGAAAGTAGAGATGTCAAAGGGTTTTGGAAATTGGTCTAAGAAAGTGCGGGTAGAAAAGTAGGTACCCTAGACTGCATGGTCCCTGAGGACGACTGGGTGGGGTGGGTACCTGAGAGAAATATACGGGAAATGGCCAATTCAAGATAAGGCTAGGATGCCAGTTTGGTCACCGGTGAGGGACGACTTAAAATAATATTTTTCCTCCAGTTAGATAAAGAAAATTATAGCAAGTTTGAACCTTACTTGTGCCGCTGGCACAGATAATCTTCCATCAGTGATAATAAAGACCAGACCAGAATGGTGGGCAGAGTTAATCACAAAGATGTTCCAAGTGATCTTGGAGATAGGAATTGCACCAGAAAGTTGGAGGGCTGCAATTATAAGACCAATTCATAAGAAGGGCGATCGGAAATTACTGAAGAACTATAGGTTAATAAATCTCCTACATATAGGGGAGAAAGTTGTTGCAAAAGCCATCTTAGGATAAAGAGTGGGTGGAGAAAAATCAGATTATACCACCGGAAAAGAGGGGTTTTAAAGCAGGCCATTCCACCATTGACCATTGCTTTGCTCTCTGGCCCATAGCGCGGAAGCCGATTGAACAGCAGGGACGTTTATTTTGCTGTTTTGTGGACTTCCGCCCAGCTTTCGATCTGGTGGACCGGGAGCTATTGTGGGAGGCCCTAATCAGTTAAGGTATAACAAAAGACTGGGCTCAGATAATTTAAGACATAGATGGAAGTTTATCAGTGAAGATTGAGATTGTAAATGAGTTGCAGTAGGGATGCGTAATGGCCCCCCTGCTGTTTTCTTTGTTCTTGGCAGATTTGCCATTGACCCCAGGGAACGTTAACGGTGCAAGCCCGAAACAAGATGGTAAGCATATTGTTTGCCTGCTTTATGCGGACGACCTGGTGATCATGGATCAGACGGAAATTGGCCTGCAAAGGAAACTAAATATATTTAACGATTATTGCTCCAAGAAAAAACTTGTGGTTAATATGGATAAGACTAAAGCCTTATGCTTTGACCGGAGTAAAGTTGGGTTCTCATGGTTTTTGGGGACAGAGAAAGTAGAAACGGTCACAGAATATAGGTGTTTGGGATTGTGGATTGAAAGAAGTCTAAAATGGCATACCCATCTAGACACAATTTCTGTATGGCGCAGAACTGTTATACTTGAGCGGCAAAAAGGGCTTGGATGTCGAGGTAGGCAAACATCTAAAAAACCTATTCTCACTCCCCTTGTCGGCAATGGTCGAGGCAGTAAGACTAGAATTAGGACTGACCTCATGGGGCATTTTAGCCAGCATGGCCCTTCTCCGTTTCCGGCAATGCATAGGAGCAGGTGAGAACAACAAAATATCACAGTGGTGTAAAAATGAAATTCAGAACAGCGAATTAAAATGGGCAAAAAAGACTTGAGCTATCATGAGGAAGCTGTGTTGCATGATGTGTTGCATGATGAAGGTTAAATTGTGCCCCAATACTTACATGAATAATAATTAATAACAAGAAGGTACTTAGGACGTTGGTTAATGAAATATCGCAGGTACAGGATCAATACTACCTTGCAAACAAAATCTCAGTACACTTTATGACTGCGGCATGGAGCAATGAACAATGCTTTCCCTACGTTGACAGGTTACCCAATTGTCGTTTACGAAAAAAGGTTTTAAGGGTAAGAATTGGGGTTATGTAAATCATGTGGTAAAAAGCTCAGTGATTGATAAGACGGGAAGATGAATTTGCACTTTGGGCACCTCTTGTGATTTGTTACATATCTTAATTGATTGCCAGAGGTTTTTTGATATTCGAATTATGTTTTTAAAACCGATTTTCAGGAAATATGAAATTAAGTCTAAGGCCTAGGCTGTAACTTTGGTGACTGAAATGAGCCATCTAGATATTGCTGTTGCTATTGGGAAATTTATGAAAAGAGTGAAGGCACTTCTTCTTATTGGTTTTAAATGAGTTTTTAGCAAATAATCCACCTGCCTTAATTATGTTTTTTAAGATGTGTTTTAGTGTATTTAATGTTATGTCATTTTAGATGTATTTTAACAAATATATGTAATGTTTGAGGACCAATGGTCCAAATAAACGTAAATTAAAACTGAAACTGAAAACTAAAACACTAATAGTGCTGCTTTGTCCTCCTGCAGAGAAACTCTTTTGATAGTTTTGTTGACGATATTTTAAAAGTTCTATGTGTCCCCTAGGTCTCGTTGAGGCCTTTAAGGCTTACTTGTTTTAGCAAGTCATCCAGGTAGGTCCTTGCATGGCCCGCCTCCTTAGTTGTCAATTCTATTCACAAGTGGGCATTTAAGGTCTCCAGTTACCCTTTTTGAACGTATGCCTACTTTTGATGTATGCTCCATTGCGAGCCTGCTCCTGCCTCTAAATGCTTAATTCTAGTCTTAATTGTGCAGAAGATGTGTATCAACTTAGACCAAAGATCATTCATAATGCTCTTGTTATTGTAATTAAATAAACAAAGAGAATCCAACTCACAGGGGAGGGGGGGGGGGTTTGAGTGTTCGACACGGTTGAAGCACTCAGTGTTGTATAAAATACCCCTCACACACCAAAAGGCCCCTTGGTGTCATGCTTCATCATCGGGGTCTTCGCACCCCTCTATCGGGATGCAGGCGTGCTACGACCAACGACTATGCGGGAGCACTTATAGTAATGACTATGTATGGTGTGGATTGTGTGGGGTGTATTTATAAGTGAGTGGTGGGATGTGGTGAAGGATTAAAAAGTACCTGGCACATAAGTCTATAGGAAAAAATTTATTCTGAACTCTGGCTGGTACTGTTAAAAGAAGTGCAGTGTGAGGTCAATTCTGTTAATTTAAGGAACAGGACCTCTGGTGTGCGTCGACATGTTTCGGAGTCAAGCTCCTTCTTCAGGACGGGGCACAACTTCCCCACCTTACTCACGTATTTTTAAGAAAAATAAATGTGTATTTACAAAAAAGTGAAATAGAGAGGCTTAGTGTGCCTACAGCGGTCTGCTACAAGTACAATGACCTGCAGAAAGACAAAAAACTGAGATAAACCAATGGTTACCCTGTAGCGGGTAGTTCAAGCAGTTGCAGTCACCAGGAACCTCACCAAATGCTTATAATAAGCCCTGTAAAAATAAAAAGAAACTCACAACACATACAACATATAACATAGAAACACTAGGAGTTACTAGTAGTAGTTGTCATACTTATGAAGCTTGTTTGTTGGCCTCATGAGCATAAAGGCACGTCAGGGGTGTTGCTTGATTCGCAATCTGTAGTAAGGAGGAATGATGCAGTTTTTAATAAATCATTCTTCACTTACTTAGGAGAAAGAAGTCGTTTTCTTGGTTGTTTAGGTTAATACTCACATACACAGGACGCTTTGGTCACCGTCTTACCCCTCACGCTGCTCCGCTGTGTGAGGCGGTAATCGGGTTTGCGCTATTCATACTTTTTTGTAATAGGGCGGAAGTGACTACATGACCTAACATGGATGTTCCGCTCGTTGTTGTTAATTGTACCCATGTAAGGAGCATCCGCTCCCTGACCATACAAAGCACTCGTATGTCTGACACGGGCTCACATATGGCCAGCCTCTGTGGGCGCGCGTGTACCCCTTGCGCGCATGCGCGTAGCTTGAATACTTTGTACCGCGCATGCGTGTGAAAATGCGGCGCTCGCGTAGGGCACTGATGTTTGGCGCATGCGTGCCTATGTCCTCAGTTCAAAGTCGGGAAGGATATTGACAGATAGGAGGGCTTGTGGGTTAAGAAAAGTTGAAAAATTACGAAGACATGGCACATCAGTAGAATTTACATTCAAGGATGTTTTTAGTCCATAAATCACTGAGAAAATAAAAGAGAAAATAAAGTGGGAGTTGGTAATTATCACGCATGTACATATTGGTATTTCTCACTCTGGTAATTGATACCCCTTCAGTATTACGTGTGATTCTGAGCATACATATTAATTAGATAGCTGACCCCAGGGCACCTCATCATTGAGCCCGATTTTGTGGGTGCCAAGTCTAAACACCCATCTTTGTTCCTTTTGAAATAGGCCATTCTCAGACGGTAGTTGCTCTATGATGGTCCAGTTTAGATCATTCACACAATGTTGGGCTGTGAGGTAATGTGTGGCCATTTTCGTGGTGCTTTTCTTACAGCCCACATTGCTCTTGTGTTCATTCATTCTCGTCTTGATGGCCCTGGTAGTCATACCTACATACTCGAGATTACAGGGGCACTTTATAAGGTAGACTACGTTTTTTGAGTTACAGTTGGAGAACCTCCTTTGCTCCCAAGTGGTTCCATTTCGGAAAATCAGTTTTGTGCTTTTCTGTGTTAGATGGCAACTGCTACAGTTGCCGCAGGGGAAATGACCTTGAATACCTATGGATGGTTGTATGGCAGTTGTTGTAGGTTTTGGTCGGGTGTGCACCAGCATGTCTCTGAGATTGCGTCCCCTGCGGTGGGCGAACAGTGGTTTTTCCAAATTCAAGTTACCACATGTTAGTATTTTCCAATGTTTATTCACGATTTTGGATACATCGTTGGACATAGTGTTGAATGTTGTCACACATATTGGACGTTTATTTTCATTCGGTTCTTTTTGTCGCTCTTCCAATAGTGCCTCCCTGTTGTTATTCTTGGCCCTCTTCATTGCTTTGTCAATGATTCTGGTCGGGTACTCATGTAGTTTCAGTTTTTCTTTCAGGTCCTGCGCCTGTAGTTTGTAATCTGACACATCAGTACAATTGCGCCTGAGGCGTAAGAATTGTCCGTAAGGTAGGTTCTCACGCAGGTGCCTGGGGTGGAAACTATCGTATCGTAGTAGGCAGTTTCTGGATGTCGGCTTGAAATGAGTAGTGGTTTTCAAACAGCCTCGTTCTGCGTATATGTTTAAGTCCAGGAAAACCAACATGTGGTCTGAGATCGAGCTCGTGAATTTTAGGAATGCGTTCTGGTTATTCAACCAGACTTGGAAATCTTCCGCAGATTGTCGGTCACCTTCCCAGATGACAAGGATGTCATCTATGTACCTCCTCCAGCATTTTATGTTGGATCTGTATGGGTTCAGATTGTGAAGAATCCTGGTTGCCTCGAGGTGGTGTACGTGGAGCCCGGCCAGACTTGGAGCAAAGGTAATACCCATGCTGGTCCCATGGCATTGAAGATTAATCGTGGTCTTATATTGGAAAAAATTATTTTGCAGTGCCAATGAGATGCATTCCAATACTAGCCCTCGTGGTGTTTGATATTTCCATTGTGTGGAAAATAATACTTCCTCGATGATCAGAAGTGTTTCATCGTGGGGAAGGCTAGTATAGAGGCTCTCTACGTCTAGACTGATTAGGAGTTGGGTCTGAGGGTCAAATGTTGTATTTTGGAGAAGTTGTAAGACAGCTTTTGTGTCTTTGAGGTAGGTGTTTGTTGATTGTACCAGTGGTCTTAGAAAAGCGTTAGCAAATTTTGACAGGGGTTCCAAAATGGAGCCGATACCGGATACTATCGGTCTCCCAGGTGGATGGGTGAGGCTCTTGTGTATCTTAGGGATGCAGTAGAAGTAGGGGATGCGAGGGTTTTTCTGCTCCAAAAATTCCCCTTCCTTCTTGCTCAGCCAGTCATGTGCTAAGGCTTCTTCAATCATGCCTCCGATTTTTATCCTTAAGTTCTCAGTGGGGTCCTGTTGCAGAATCATGTAGTTGCGTCTATCTGACAGCAGTCTCATGCATTCGTTGTCATAAGCTTCTGTGGTTTGCAAGACGATGGCTCCGCCTTTGTCCGCTGGTTTTACAGTGATACTCATGTCTTCTGATAGAGCTTTGATAGCTTGTTGCTCTTCCTTGGTAGTATTATGAAATGTTCGTGAGGACGACACATCCAGTTTGTTGACCTCAGTCATCAGGGCTTTTTCAAATGCTAGTAGCTCTACTGGGAGCACAGAATCTGGAGGGGTAAAGGTCGATTTTGGTCTGAGGCCGGTATCAGTTGTAGGTGTGGGGGACGGTTTGTCCATGAAGTAGGCCTGTAATTTCAATTTTCGTATGAACTCTTGCATCTCAATGTTGACCTTGAAGATGTCGGGTTTTTGTGTAGGCACAAAACCCAGGCCTTTGTTTAGCACTTTTTTCTGTATTTCCGTCAATGGTTTTAGAGTTAGGTTCACCACTAGGTCCCTCTCTGGTTGCTGGTTGACGGTTGGTTGGGCAAGGAGCCTGTCATACTCCTGGTTTGTCGGGGGTTCCCTTGGTCTTTGTCCTCCCATGTGACATTGTTGCCCTTCCGGTTCTTTCCCCGTGTCCCCGGGCGGGTCCCTAAAAAAGGCTGTGGACCGTAGAAACCTCCATCAAAGTCCTGGTTCCATTGTGGGTATCCCTGGGCGTTCCCTGGATGGCTAAACTGAAAGGGGGGAAACGGTGTTGGGCCCATGTATTGTGGGAATTGCGGTGGGTATCCTCTCCACCCTCGTTGTCTGGGAACTGTTGTCTTTTTTGTCTCCAGCCCCCTCTATTCTGCCGGTACCTTTGTCCATTGTTAGAGTTAGAGCTAGATGAACTATTATCTGATCCGTCACTATCCACATCACTGTTCTGATTCTTGGGCACATAGTCAGCTTTGGTGTATGGGTGTGCTCCTTCAGGTGTGAACTTGTCCTTATCCTTTTTCAATTTAGCGAATTTACTTTGTTTTAAAGTGTATTCAAATTCGGTCATCTGCTGGATTAGCTCATCTAGTCTAATCTTCAGATCGGCTGGTGATATGTAGGTGCTTAGTTGTACCTCTATTTTCTGGATTTCAATCTTGAGCTCTTGAGTGATTCTGGCTGCAGTTTTTACAATAAGAACCAACCAGTCCCTGGTGCAGTGCCAGGAGATTAACGACCACTCCTTTTTAAACTGTGTGTCTGATTGAAAAATGAATGGTTCGTTCTTGACTATCAAACCAGATGGTCCCATCTTGTTCCTGAGGTATTCCGTCATTAGCAAGCCATGTAGTGCTGCTTTTATTTGGTTACGTCTCAGGTTGACTATTTCGTTCCAATCGTTGATGTTTGGACCAGTCTCTGGGTTACTGAGGCCCTCAAAAGGATTGATTGCCGTAAAAATTTTGTCAATTTCATCCTCACCGAACGTGAGGCCATGTTCGTCCTCCATTTTCTGAGATCGCTGACGTTCGCAACTTTCTAGTATAAATGATTATGTGTTGTGATGTGAGTGTTACTCCCGCAGCTGTGCGCTGCCTAGACTATATCAAAAACACTAAAGGGAGGTAGAGCGAAGGGCTGGATTCCTGCTCCACTAAGTACTTAAATAAACAAAGAGAATCCAACTCACAGGGGAGGGGGGGGGTTTGAGTGTTCGACACGGTTGAAGCACTCAGTGTTGTATAAAATACCCCTCACACACCAAAAGGCCCCTTGGTGTCATGCTTCATCATCGGGGTCTTCGCACCCCTCTATCGGGATGCGGCGTGCTACGACCAACGACTATGCGGGAGCACTTATAGTAATGACTATGTATGGTGTGGATTGTGTGGGGTGTATTTATAAGTGAGTGGTGGGATGTGGTGAAGGATTAAAAAGTACCTGGCACATAAGTCTATAGAAAAAAATGTATTCTGAACTCTGGCTGGTACTGTTAAAAGAAGTGCAGTGTGAGGTCAATTCTGTTAATTTAAGGAACAGGACCTCTGGTGTGCGTCGACATGTTTCGGAGTCAAGCTCCTTCTTCAGGACAGGGGCACAACTTCCCCACCTTACTCACGTATTTTTAAGAAAAATAAATGTGTATTTACTAAAAAGTGAAATAGAGAGGCTTAGTGTGCATACAGCGGTCTGCTACAAGTACAATGACCTGCAGAAAGACAAAAAACAGAGATAAACCAATGGTTACCCTGTAGCGGGTAGTTCAAGCAGGTGCAGTCACCTGGAACCTCACCAAATGCTTATAATAGGCCCTGTAAAAAGAAAAAGAAACTCACAACACATACAACATATAACATAGAAACACTAGGAGTTACTAGTAGTAGTGGTCATACTTATGAAGCTTGTTTGTTGGCCTCATGAGCATAAAGGCACGTCAGGGGTTTTGCTTGATTCGCAATCTGTAGTAAGGAGGAATGATGCAGTTTTTAATAAATCATTCTTCACTTACTTAGGAGAAAGAAGTCGTTTTCTTGGTTGTTTAGGTTAATACTCACATACACAGGACGCTTTGGTCACCGTCTTACCCCTCACGCTGCTCCGCTGGTGTGAGGCGGTAATCGGGTTTGCGCTATTTATACTTTTTTGTAATAGGGCGGAAGTGACTACATGACCTAACATGGATGTTCCGCTCGTTTTTGTTAATTGTACCCATGTAAGGAGCATCCGCTCAATGACCATACAAAGCACTCGTATGTCTGACACGGGCTCACATATGGCCAGCCTCTGTGGGCGCGCGTGTACCCCTTGCGTGCATGCGCGTAGCTTGAATACTTTGTACCGCGCATGCGTGTGAAAATGCGGCGCTCGCGTAGGGCACTGATGTTTGGCGCATGCGTGCCTATGTCCTCAGTTCAAAGTCGGGAAGGATATTGACAGATAGGAGGGCTCGTGGGTTAAGAAAAGTTGAAAAATTACGAAGACATGGCACATCAGTAGAATTTGCATTCAAGGATGTTTTTAGTCCATTGATCACTGAGAAAATAAAAGAGAAAATAAAGTGGGAGTTGGTAATTATCACGCATGTACATATTGGTATTTCTCACTCTGGTAATTGATACCCCTTCAGTATTACGTGTGATTCTGAGCATACATATTAATTAGATAGCTGACCCCAGGGCACCTCATCATTGAGCCCGATTTTGTGGGTGCCAAGTCTAAACACCCATCTTTGTTCCTTTTGAAATAGGCCATTCTCAGACGGTAGTTGCTCTATGATGGTCCAGTTTAGATCATTCACACAATGTTGGGCTGTGAGGTAATGTGTGGCCATTTTCGTGGTGCTTTTCTTACAGCGCACATTGCTCTTGTGTTCATTCATTCTCGTCTTGATGGCCCTGGTAGTCATACCTACATACTCGAGATTACAGGGGCACTTTATAAGGTAGACTACGTTTTGTGAGTTACAGTTGGAGAACCTCCTTTGCTCCCAAGTGGTTCCATTTCGGAAAATCAGTTTTGTGCCTTTCTGTGTTAGATGGCAACTGCTACAGTTGCCGCAGGGGAAATGACCTTGAATACCTATGGATGGTTGTATGGCAGTTGTTGTAGGTTTTGGTCGGGTGTGCGCCAGCATGTCTCCGAGATTGCGTCCCCTGCGGTGGGCGAACCGTGGTTTTTCCAAATTCAAGTTACCACATGTTAGTATTTTCCAATGTTTATTCACGATTTTGGATACATCGTTGGACATAGTGTTGAATGTTGTCACACATATTGGACGTTTATTTTCATTCGGTTCTTTTTGTCGCTCTTCCAATAGTGCCTCCCTGTTGTTATTCTTGGCCCTCTTCATTGCTTTGTCAATGATTCTGGTCGGGTACTCACGTAGTTTCAGTTTTTCTTTCAGGTCCTGCGCCTGTAGTTTGTAATCTGACACATCAGTACAATTGCGCCTGAGGCGTAAGAATTGTCCGTAAGGTAGGTTCTCACGCAGGTGCCTGGGGTGGAAACTATCGTATCGTAGTAGGCAGTTTCTGGATGTCGGCTTGAAATGAGTAGTGGTTTTCAAACAGCCTCCTTCTGCGTATATGTTTAAGTCCAGGAAAACCAACATGTGGTCTGAGATCGAGCTCGTAAATTTGAGGAATGCGTTCTGGTTATTCAACCGGACTTGGAAATCTTCCGCAGATTGTCGGTCACCTTCCCAGATGACAAGGATGTCATCTATGTACCTCCTCCAGCATTTTATGTTGGATCTGTATGGGTTCAGATTGTGAAGAATCCTGGTTGCCTCGAGGTGGTGTACGTAGAGCCCGGCCAGACTTGGAGCAAAGGTACTACCCATGCTGGTCCCCTGGCATTGCTGATAAATCGTGGTCTTATATTGGAAAAAATTATTTTGCAGTGCCAATGAGATGCATTCCAATACTAGCCCTCGTGGTGTTTGATATTTCCATTGTGTGGAAAATAATACTTCCTCGATGATCAGAAGTGTTTCATCGTGGGGAAGGCTCGTATAGAGGCTCTCTACGTCTAGACTGATTAGGAGTTGGGTCTGAGGGTCAAATGTTGTATTTTGGAGAAGTTGTAAGACAGCTTTTGTGTCTTTGAGGTAGGTGTTTGTTGATTGTACCAGTGGTCTTAGAAAAGCGTCAGCAAATTTTGACAGGGGTTCCAAAATGGAGCCGATACCGGATACTATCGGTCTCCCAGGTGGATGGGTGAGGCTCTTGTGTATCTTAGGGATGCAGTAGAAGTAGGGGATGCGAGGGTTTTTCTGCTCCAAAAATTCCCCTTCCTTCTTGCTCAGCCAGTCATGTGCTAAGGCTTCTTCAATCATGCCTCCGATTTTTATCCTTAAGTTCTCAGTGGGGTCCTGTTGCAGAATCATGTAGTTGCGTCTATCTGACAGCAGTCTCATGCATTCGTTGTCATAAGCTTCTGTGGTTTGCAAGACGATGGCTCCGCCTTTGTCCGCTGGTTTTACAGTGATACTCATGTCTTCTGATAGAGCTTTGATAGCTTGTTGCTCTTCCTTGGTAGTATTATGAAATGTTCGTGAGGACGACACATCCAGTTTGTTGACCTCAGTCATCAGGGCTTTTTCAAATGCTAGTAGCTCTACTGGGAGCACAGAATCTGGAGGGGTAAAGGTCGATTTTGGTCTGAGGCCGGTATCAGTTGTAGGTGTGGGGGACGGTTTGTCCATGAAGTAGGCCTGTAATTTCAATTTTCGTATGAACTCTTGCATCTCAATGTTGACCTTGAAGATGTCGGGTTTTTGTGTAGGCACAAAACCCAGGCCTTTATTTAGCACTTTTTTCTGTATTTCCGTCAATGGTTTTAGAGTTAGGTTCACCACTAGGTCCCTCTCTGGTTGCTGGTTGACGGTTGGTTGGGCAAGGAGCTTGTCATACTCCTGGTTTGTCGGGGGTTCCCTTGGTCTTTGTCCTCCCATGTGACATTGTTGCCCTTCCGGTTCTTTCCCCGTGTCCCCGGGCGGGTCCCTAAAAAAGGCTGTGGACCGTAGAAACCTCCATCAAAGTCCTGGTTCCATTGTGGGTATCCCTGGGCGTTCCCTGGATGGCTAAACTGAAAGGGGGGAAACGGTGTTGGGCCCATGTATTGTGGGAATTGCGGTGGGTATCCTCTCCACCCTCGTTGTCTGGGGAACTGTTGTCTTTTTTGTCTCCAGCCCCCTCTATTCTGCCGGTACCTTTGTCCATTGTTAGAGTTAGAGATAGATGAACTATTATCTGATCCGTCACTATCCACATCACTGTTCTGATTCTTGGGCACATAGTCAGCTTTGGTGTATGGGTATGCTCCTTCAGGTGTGAACTTGTCCTTATCCTTTTTCAATTTAGCGAATTTACTTTGTTTTAAAGTGTATTCAAATTCGGTCATCTGCTGGTTTAACTCATCTAGTCTAATCTTCAGATCGGCTAGTGATATGTAGGTGCTTAGTTGTACCTCTATTTTCTGGATTTCAATCTTGAGCTCTTGAGTGATTCTGGCTGCAGTTTTTACAATAAGAACCAACCAGTCCCTGGTGCAGTGCCAGGAGATTAACGACCACTCCTTTTTAAACTGTGTGTCTGATTGAAAAATGAATGGTTCGTTCTTGACTATCAAACCAGGTGGTCCCATCTTGTTCCTGAGGTATTCCGTCATTAGCAAGCCATATAGTGCTGCTTTTATTTGGTTACGTCTCAGGTTGACTATTTCGTTCCAATCGTTGATGTTTGGACCAGTCTCTGGGTTACTGAGGCCCTCAAAAGGATTGATTGCCATCAAAATTTTGTCAATTTCATCCTCACCGAACGTGAGGCCATGTTCGTCCTCCATTTTCTGAGATCGTTGACGTTCGCAACTTTCTAGTGTAAATGATTATGTGTTGTGATGTGAGTGATACTCCCGCAGCTGTGCGCTGCCTAGACTATATCAAAAACACTAAAGGGAGGTAGAGCGAAGGGCTGGATTCCTGCTCCACTAAGTACTTAAATAAACAAAGAGAATCCAACTCACAGGGTAGGGGGGGGTTGAGTGTTCGACAAGGTTGAAGCACTCAGTGTTGTATAAAATACCCCTCACACACCAAAAGGCCCCTTGGTGTCATGCTTCATCATCGGGGTCTTCGCACCCCTCTATCGGGATGCGGCGTGCTACGACCAACGACTATGCGGGAGCACTTATAGTAATGACTATGTATGGTGTGGATTGTGTGGGGTGTATTTATAAGTGAGTGGTGGGATGTGGTGAAGGATTAAAAAGTACCTGGCACATAAGTCTATAGAAAAAAATGTATTCTGAACTCTGGCTGGTACTGTTAAAAGAAGTGCAGTGTGAGGTCAATTCTGTTAATTTAAGGAACAGGACCTCTGGTGTGCGTCGACATGTTTCGGAGTCAAGCTCCTTCTTCAGGACAGGGGCACAACTTCCCCACCTTACTCACGTATTTTTAAGAAAAATAAATGTGTATTTACAAAAAAGTGAAATAGAGAGGCTTAGTGTGCCTACAGCGGTCTGCTACAAGTACAATGACCTGCAGAAAGACAAAAAACAGAGATAAACCAATGGTTACCCTGTAGCGGGTAGTTCAAGCAGGTGCAGTCACCTGGAACCTCACCAAATGCTTATAATAAGCCCTGTAAAAAGAAAAAGAAACTCACAACACATACAACATATAACATAGAAACACTAGGAGTTACTAGTAATAGTGGTCATACTTATGAAGCTTGTTTGTTGGCCTCATGCGCATAAAGGCACGTCAGGGGTGTTGCTTGATTCGCAATCTGTAGTAAGGAGGAATGATGCAGTTTTTAATAAATCATTCTTCACTTACTTAGGAGAAAGAAGTCGTTTTCTTGGTTGTTTAGGTTAATACTCACATACACAGGACGCTTTGGTCACCGTCTTACCCCTCACGCTGCTCCGCTGGTGTGAGGCGGTAATCGGGTTTGCGCTATTTATACTTTTTTGTAATAGGGCGGAAGTGACTACATGACCTAACATGGATGTTCCGCTCGTTGTTGTTAATTGTACCCATGTAAGGAGCATCCACTCCCTGACCATACAAAGCACTCGTATGTCTGACACGGGCTCACATATGGCCAGCCTCTGTGGGCGCGCGTGTACCCCTTGCGCGCATGCGCGTAGCTTGAATACTTTGTACCGCGCATGCGTGTGAAAATGCGGCGCTCGAGTAGGGCACTGATGTTTGGCGCATGCGTGCCTATGTCCTCAGTTCAAAGTCGGGAAGGATATTGACAGATAGGAGGGCTCGTGGGTTAAGAAAAGTTGAAAAATTACGAAGACATGGCACATCAGTAGAATTTACATTCAAGGATGTTTTTACAAAGTATTCAAGCTACGCGCATGCGCCCAAGGAGTACACGCGCGCCCACAGAGGCTGGCCATATGTGAGCCCGTGTCAGACATACGAGTGCTTTGTATGGTCAGGGAGCGGATGCTCCTTACATGGGTACAATTAACAACAACGAGCGGAACATCCATGTTAGGTCATGTAGTCACTTCCGCCCTATTACAAAAAAGTATAAATAGCGCAAACCCGATTACCGCCTCACACCAGCGGAGCAGCGCGAGGGGATAGACAGTGACCAAAGCGTCCTGTGTATGTGAGTATTAACCTAAACAACCAAGAAAACGACTTCTTTCTCCTAAGTAAGTGAAGAATGATTTATTAAAAACTGCATCATTCCTCCTTACTACAGATTGCGAATCAAGCAACACCCCTGACGTGCCTTTATGCTCATGAGGCCAACAAACAAGCTTCATAAGTATGACCACTACTACTAGTAACTCCTAGTGTTTCTATGTTATATGTTGTATGTGTTGTGAGTTTCTTTTTCTTTTTACAGGGCTTATTATAAGCATTTGGTGAGGTTCCAGGTGACTGCACCTGCTTGAACCACCCGCTACAGGGTAACCATTGGTTTATCTCTGTTTTTTGTCTTTCTGCAGGTCATTGTACTCGTAGCAGACCGCTGTAGGCACACTAAGCCTCTCTATTTCACTTTTTTGTAAATACACATTTATTTTTCTTAAAAATACGTGAGTAAGGTGGGGAAGTTGTGCCCCTGTCCTGATGAAGGAGCTTGACTCCGAAACATGTCGACGCACACCAGAGGTCCTGTTCCTTAAATTAACAGAATTGACCTCACACTGCACTTCTTTTAACAGTACCAGCCAGAGTTCAGAATACATTTTTTTCTATAGACTTATGTGCCAGGTACTTTTTAATCCTTCACCACATCCCACCACTCACTTATAAATACACCCCACACAATCCACACCATACATAGTCATTACTATAAGTGCTCCCGCATAGTCGTTGGTCGTAGCACGCCGCATCCCGATAGAGGGGTGCGAAGACCCCGATGATGAAGCATGACACCAAGGGGCCTTTTGGTGTGTGAGGGGTACTTTATACAACACTGAGTGCTTCAACCGTGTCGAACACTCCAACCCCCCCCTCCCCTGTGAGTTGGATTCTCTTTGTTTATTTAAGTACTTAGTGGAGCAGGAATCCAGCCCTTCGCTCTACCTCCCTTTAGTGTTTTTGATATGCTCTTGTTATTGTGCCATCCAGTTTGGCTGCATCTCTCTCTCTCTCATGGCCTCACTTCCGTAGGTGATTGCCGGTCTAAGTTTCGGCTGCATCATATTAACCAGTGAGAAGAAGCTTGTGCCAGCGATCTTGTGCTTTAAGCTCCTAAGTGCCACAGCTGTTGCTATGTCCTCCTATTTTATGGCTTTCTTTTGATCAGCAAAGTTTCCTTTGTTATCGATTATAACGTCCAGGTATTTATACTCTTGAACAACATCCAGCTGTTGTGTAAACAAATGCCAGTGGTATGTTGTTGTGGATATCCGTTGGTTCACAATTATGACCTTTGTTTTTTCCAAATTTATACTTACACCATTTTCTTCTGGGTAGTTTAGTGTTATGTCTAGTAAGTGTTGAAGACCGATTGCAGTTTGGTTAATGACGACGGGGTCATCCACATATAGTAAGTTTGAAAGGGCCAGGTCCCCCATCTTTGGGGTGTGAGAATTGCATTCTTCTTGCCTAGTTGACAGATCTGACATGAACAGGTTGAACAGGGTTGGATCTAGCACACAGCCTTGTTTCAGCCCCATAGATGTTGGAATCTTCTTTGTCAGGTAGTCTCCTGCATCCAGTTTTACTGGCACCCATGTGTTTGAGTGCAAGAGGATCAATCATTTGTGAGGGTGGGATGTTCCACTTTGTCATCTTTCGCCAAAGTATGTTTCTGTCAATGCGATCAAATGCCGAGCTATAATCAATGAAGCATACATAATGAGGCTGTTTGGCTGCAATTGTGGAAGCAATCATCGAAGAGCAAGTTAAAATATTAGTGGTAGTCCCTATGTGTCTGCAAAAGCCTGTTTGGTTTAGAGGGAGGACACTGTTTTCTGTTGCCCAGTTTGTTAATTAGTGTAAGATAAGCCCGGCGTATTATTTATCATTATTATCTGTCAGGGCTACTAACCAGCAGTTTTTTGTCTTGTTCCAGTTGTCCTTTTTGTAAATTGGGAAGATGATAGAACCCCTACGTAATGCTGGAATTGATTCTGGTAGTAGCATTATTTTAAAGACTGGTTGTAGTGCTTCAGACCAATTTACCTGTTCTAGTTTAAACAAGATTGGGGAAATCCCATTAGGGCCCAGGATGCACTCTCATCTAACTTTAGTTATTCTCCTGGAAATCTGGTTGATTGAGATCACAATTGAATTGACCATTAAATTGGTAGGTTCTTCTTGGATTCTTATAGCCTCCAGGTAAACAGGGTCAGTGTTTGCGCTAGAGTCGCTCTTGCATTCTTTGTTGAAGTGAGAGTGAAGAAAGGCTGTCCAGACCTCTTGGTCCAATCAGTTGATGAATTTGTTAGGGTATTAATTGTGTGCCAAAATTGTATGCTGTTATTGCTCTTGACGTACTAAAAAAGTTTGGCCACAAGCTCTCATCTGCTTCCTTTTCGAGTCACCAAATTAGCCTTTTGCTTGTTGCTTTTAATTGTCTCAGTTCGTTTTGGAGTCTGGTGTCCTGGATTCCTCTTTGGAATCTCTCTGCCACTTGGTTTATGGCTTTCTAGAGCTGTATTACTTGCACAGGATTTGAGATGACTGGGTTCCCCTCTCGAGGTTTTGATGCCTCCCGGTTTTGTTGGTCCGTTTTGTCTGTATATGCTTTTTCTAGTGCTTTTGTGAAGCTTTCCAAGCCTGTTGGTGCATTAAGTTCTGCCGTTTGCTTTTCTTGCTAAAAATATTTTGCAAAGACAAGGTGCCTTTATGCATCGTGGATTTTACATCTCAAGTCTTTTGTGATTAGTGGTATAAACTGGAGCTGGTATGTTTACTAGCTGATTTGGAGTTATGGCCTGTGTCTTCATTCATATCTCTTGTGGGAGGGGACCGCTATAGTCAAGGGCTCTGATGTGGTAATCTACTACATTACCAAGCAGAGGTAGTGAAAAAAAGGCAAAATCAATTGTTGTACTGGTTGCTGTGTTATGGAATGTTGAAACTGGAGGGTGGTCTCCCAGAAATCAACCACTTAATACATGTGAGATCAGGTTTTCTAAAATTCCAAGAGGTTTCTCTTCTAGTTTGGTTTGTGGCGGTATGTTGCATGCAAGGGGGTAGTTTTATGAATCTGGCCGCTGGTCTTGTCTCAAGGATGTAAATATACATTTATTACTACCAGGTACTGGTTTTTGTTTGACCCTTGTAATGGCATTCTGAGAGCTTGTATTGCATTGGGGGGGCTTACCTGCGTAGATGCTCCCTGTAGAAGTGTAAATTGCAACGCCTCCCTTGCGGTGACCAACTTTGGTACTTTTGGGGGCTGGTAGGTAATGTACATTAAATCCTTGTAAATAACTTCCTTGGTCAGACCATGTCTCTTGTAAAAGTATGAAATCTAACTTTTAACGGTAGAGTTGCAGCTCCAGGTCAGTGGTGTTATTTACCATGCCGTTTATATTGCAGGAGCAAGCTTTGTCAGGCTTTGTGAATCTTGGAGTTTATAGTCCTGGCTAGCCAGCCACAGTCTTGTGAAGCTAGGGTTCCTGTGTCATTTTTCCCAAAGACAGACTGCGCCATGTCCTCTTTGCTCTTTGGGTATGTGCTACAGGCCCCCTGTAGCACTGAGAATGATTGAACGGTTGAAAGATCGTGGCGAGACTCATTGTGGTTCTTGTGCTAAACTAGATATGGTTTCAGATGTCTTTGTTTGAAGAAGGGTAAAAATGTGATGCCCCAAGCGTGGGGTTGTGCTTGCTCGTTCAGAATCCTTTCTGCTATTTCAGGTGAAGACCATACAGTTTTTGTTGCTTCTATCTTTGGATGCTCTTTAGACTCAACAAATTCTATTTATTCCAGATCATGGGAGCTTAAGTCCTTCAAGCTGTTGATTGACGTTAGAACAGAAGCCTTAAGATGTTACCCCTGTTTAGTATGTCCGCGTGGCCTTCGGACATAAATTCAGGGTGAAACATGGTGGTCGATGAATCTGCATGAGTCAGCTGTTCTCTGAGTAATATTGTTTGTTGAATCCTTACACTCTGTTCTTGGTGGACCCCTTCACCAGACCGTGCTGGATCTGTACCGGGTCCCATGATCAGATCTGCTTCCAGTTGTGTAATTCTTTCTCCCACCCATGTCTAACTCTTGGGGATTGTATTGGTGTCTGGTGGTTCTTGCAGTAGGCAATCATTGTTATTCCTGTAGGCCGCACAAAAACCTGGATACAAAATTTAGCTGGTTAAAAAGAAGCTCAATTTTGTTGTAATGTGAAGAATGTGATTTAGAAGCTTGAGCTTAGAGTGACATGCTTAGGGATGTTGTCATAACTGCAGACTTTTCTCATTTACCAAAAAGTATTATTTTATTATGCAACATTTATTTTTGAATTTCATGAACTTTTATTTCTTAATGATTGATATAAAAATAGAATAGAATAGCCCACTCATGTAATCAATTATTACTGCCATTTGGAGTAAAATAATGTATTACCTAACAATGATGTTTATTTCAGTTAGTAGCTAATTGTCCGCGCAGTGAAACAAGCAGAGATATAGAAGGTCAATGAATGTAACAAGCTTATGGAACTCTTTCTGATGTAAGCTCTCAAGACTCTCTGTAGCTAACAACATGATAACAAAATGATTAATCCACATGTAATCCAATGGGAATGGAGGAGCTGAGCTTGCTTACCAAAGAACCCTGTTTATTATTGGCTTATGGACGAGCGCTAACAGTAATGTTTCAATATATGTTCTTGACATTAATATTAGTGCATGTTCCTATGTAGCTTGGTGCATTTTCTTCTTTTCTTGAAGGATTGACCCAGAGCCAGACCCCTGATGGTGGTAGCTACTGCTGCTACTGTTTCCCTCCTTTACCTGACTTTTCTTGGATTCAACAGTATGCTACTTCAACTGTATGTTGATCTAAGACTCAGCTGAGTCTAGTGGAATGTTCTTTGTGGGTAATTCTGCCACTTAACGTGGTTTCAAACAGTTCACTCTTCTACATTTGATTTTGAACTCTTTATTTGTTCTCAATAAATTAAAAATCTGATCTACAGAATAGGGAATGTATTTTCTTCATGGAACACGCTTAAACGTACTGATACGAATGTTTGACCTATTCTAACTCATTTTCTTTGATAATGAAAATTCTGTAACTTTAATTTATTGATGGACTAACTTAATATAGATCAAAAATAATCTGAGATCTTTACTAATCTCTTAATGAGAAATAAAACTTTTAAAGCAAAAGTACAACTCGCTTCATTGATTAAACTTAAACTTTTATTTTTGAGATGTGTAAATTGCTCCTAGACTCCTAATACATCAATTAAAGGTCCATAGCAAAAGAAGGATGTTATATTCTCGGAACAGTGCCTTACATCCGACAATTGATTATCATTTGGGCCCATTACCGTGCTATCCCACTTAATCATCAAGATGGTCACATTGCAAAAGATCACCCATTTCTAACTTTCCTAGGCCAAAGTAGCTCCTCGGAGGACCGCATGTTTCCTTAAATGTTCTGGGTCAGTCCCTGCTTTAATCATTTTCCATTTCTGTCTCAACACATACCAAGAAATGCCTTGCAAAACGACAATCTGAATCCTGATTGACAAAATGAGTTTTGCATTTATGAGATCGACTTACCAATGTAGGGGGTTATTCAAAACAAAGTGGTAAAACAACTCTTGAATTTTTTATTCTATGTTCAAGAGCAGTTCAGCTACTTTCTGGAATTCACAATCTCTTCACAGGGAAAGCTGTGTCAGAATTACCTTTGTGACTTTCTTGTTGGCATAACTAAGGCAAATTTGGTCATAAACTTTCTTTTATGAGCAAATATACTTTTATGAGCATGCCCATTGTTGTCTGCAGCGAGAAGAAAGCTGCTTCCATGATGACATCTTACTGACCTTGTCAGTAAATTGCTTCCCTCGCCGCACAGCTCCGCCTCATTGCTGTTGCCCCCTGACGAATTCAGGTCCTAAGTTCGAGGCTCTCCTCCACCCACAGGCACCTTCCTGTGCCTCATCCCTGGTGGACCAGTGGGGAACATCTCTGCTGCTCTCTTCTGTTTTCTGCTTTCTGCCTTTTTGCTCCTCTGCTCTATTTTCACCTTCCTTTTATCTATTATTTTTTTTCACTTTCTTTGATTTCTCCTCTTTTTTGCACCTTTTTCCTTTCTGTGCCCTTGGTGCTGCTCATCCCCTGTGGACCCACCCTCTCCAGCCCTGTTTTACCACTTCTCGCCTCTCAGTTGCCCAGCCCTCCACCAACACTACTTAATGGCTGTGCACAGCAGGGGTGCTGCTGGAACTCCAAAGGCATGCCAAAGGCAAGCCTGTCTGCTTCTGTTCCCGACTGGACCAAGCCCAGCACGACAGACCCTGGTCCTTGGACCATCCACTGCCAAGACTCCGGCACCCTCCACACCCTCAACACCGGAGGTACCACCACCTGTCACATTGCATCGCCAAATAACAACCAGGGCCTTTTCTACTGTCACAACTTGTCTGTGCAACTTTTGCGGCTCCTACCTTGCCTGCTTGCCTGCTCACCCCAGCCCCGGTCCGACCCGGCTGTGTGCTGTTTGTTAGGAGGGCTCTCGGGGTTTCTTCACATTATCTGATCAGGTCAGCGCTCTAGACTCCCGCGCTCCGACCTATTTAACCCAGGGTTGTGCGCATGCGTGGCCGACGCGACTAGCACCCGGTGGCAGTGGGTGGTCACCAGCTACGTGTACAAGCTCCCTGTAATTCTGTTTTTAAAACTGTTATTTGCTTTTTTAAATTTCTGTGTGCAACTTTTGCGGCTCCTACCTTGCCTGCTTGCCTGCTCACCCCAGCCCCGGTCCGACCCGGCTGTGTGCCGTTTGTTCGGAGGGCTCTCGGGGTTTCTTCACATTATCGGATCAGGTCAGTGCTCTAGACTCCCGCGCTCTGTCCTATTTAAACCAGGGCCTATGCGCACGCACAGCGGACGCTCGCAGCGGGTGCGACGGCGGCATGCCAAAGGCGCGCCTCAAAGGCAATCCCGTCTGCTCCCGTCCGCAACCGACTGGGGCCATGGGCCTGTTACTATGCCCATTCACTAAACTACTCCTCCAAACAACTTTTGGCTTTCCAAGCTAATTGGCCTCTCAGTACCTGCACCCTTGTTCACATTGAGAATCTCGGCATATTACAGCCAAACCTTATTATACTTCCCTCCCAGGTGCCTGAACCGCGTAAGCCCCCTCCGCGACCTGTCGCCCCGGAAGCCCTCTCCCTGTCTCCCTCTACCACCTGCCCCCCGCCATTGGCAACAGTCTTACTTCTTAACACCCGCTCAGCGGTGAAACACCAGCTGGAACTCTTTCATTTTCTGGACACAGCCAAGCCTGACATCCTGTTTCTCACTGAAACGTGGTTTTCATCTGCCTCCCTGCCTGATGTCCTAGTGGCCCTTCCTGACCCATACTATGTTCTACGAGCTGACCGCCCGGAGGGCAAGGCTGGAGGAGGAGTGGCCTTGATAGCCCATTCCAATCTTCAGTTCCAACCTCTCCCTTTCCCCTCTATTGCTGGTGTGGAATTCTTGGTTGTTCGCATGGTCTCCTTGACGGTTCCACTTACATGTGTGCTATGTTATCGACCTCCTCAACCCATGTCTCATTTTATTCCGGCAATGCAGGAATTGCTGGCCACTCTGGTGGTCAACAATTCCTCCATTGTGGTACTAGGTGATTTTAATTTTTGGCCTACTGATCCTCGTGAGGATCTTACGTATAAAGACTTCACAGACTCACTCCGTAGCCTCAACCTTACCTCACTGATACATTCTCCCACCCATATACACGGCCACATTTTGGATCAGATCTGGTCAGTCAACCTATCCATCTCCTCCCTCATAGTCTCTCCCTGTACGTGGTCTGACCATTCTCTGATCTCTTTTTTTCTTGAATTGGGGGCTGATTCTAAGCCCCCCTTCCCAACAAGCATTTACAATGCAATAGGTCTCGGGTTAATTAAGTTTGAGCTATTGGCATTGCTTAATATTGCAACGTTAATTGCACCAAAATTCTATAAATTGTAGGCAAAAAAATGTGTATTTATTTTTGTAGCAGTGGTGGCATGCTGCGCTTTAGATGAATATGTTTGAAAGTAAAGTGCACAATACTGCGATTGCTACAATAGTTATTTGTGGATGCGTTAACAATTGATGTGTGCACTGATGGCTGGTGGTGTGTGTGCCTGTAGAAATTGTGCACTGATGGCTGGTGGTGTGTGTGCCTGGTGGAAGTGTGCACTGCCGGCTGGTGGTGTTTGTGCCTGGTGGAAGCGTGCACTGACGACTGATGGTGCCTGTGCCTGGTGAAAGTGTGCAGTGACAGTGTGGTAGTGTGTGTGGTTGTGTGTGTGTGTGTGTGTGTGGTGGTGTGTGTGATGGTGTGTGTTGTGGTGTGTGTGTGTGGTTGTTTGTGTGTGTGGTTGTGTGTGTGTGTGGTTGTGTGTGTGTGGTTGTGTGTGTGTGTGGCTGTGTGTGTGTGTGGCTGTGTGTGTGGCTGTGTGTGTGTGGCTGTGTGTATGTGTGTGTGTGGCTCTGTGTATGTGTGTGTGTGGTTGTGGCTGTGTGTGTGTGGTTGTGTGTGTGGGGTTCTGTGTGTGTGGCTGTGTGGCTGTGTGTGTGTGGCTGTGTGTGTGTGGCTGTGTGTGTGGCTGTGTGTGTGTGTGTGTGGCGGCTGTGTGTGTGGCGGCTGTATGTGTGGCAGCTGTGTGTGTGTGACGGATGTGTGTGTGGCCTGCTTGAGTGTCATTAAACTGTTCATCCAAACATGAGTATCATAAAGTATTGGACTGAATAAGTATTTTGAGGAGACAGCAATGACTATTTCTATTGAATTTGTGGATTAAACCCTCGGAAATTATGTTCACTTTAGAACTCTTTGGTAGTGAATTGCAATAATCAGCATGCCATGTTTTCAGAAATATTTAGTTTTTGCTGTAGAGCTCTGGAAGCAAGGCTCCTGAACACTGTCTCACAGGACAGGAAAACAGCGTCTTCAGCGCGAGAAGAGGTTTTGCGATCTGGGGGCCACTTGCCTTCTATTAAGCCCAATGTAATTTGTGCAACTTTTAACATGCCCCAGTTTGTTAGCCACCAGCACTCACAATAGTTACAATTTTCTCACAATCAATATGGAAAATGTTATCAGTCCTATCGGTTTCAGACACATTTAAACAGTGACTCGGCACGAAACATTTCGAAACCACTGGTCTAGTGCAACATAGTATGGACCTTCGTAACGGTACACAGTAAGAGTTTGTGTTGTGGATTACCAGCGCCTACGACGCCACACTGCTTGCGCGTTCCATGGTGTTGGCAAGCTACCGGTGACGAGCCTGCGTCTGTCTGGCCGGGGTGAGCAATAACGTGTGTGAGCATGTGACCTCTTAGATCCTCGGGGTAGAGGGAGGGAGGAGAGGCAGAGATGGCATCAGAGGGCAGGTCTGCTGTTTCCCAGGGCTACAGGTCAGCCTGCTCCCTGGCACAGCGGAGAAACGTCATAAGAAATGGGATTATTTTGTCATGTAAGGCATGAGCTCTGATGTCCAGAGGTTCTTGGTTGCGTGTTGGAAGTGGGTCCAGGCACGCTTCACGGCTTTTAGATGGTGGTTAAATAAAATAAGCTGTTTTTGCTAACAAACATAAAGGTGAGGCTGCACGTGTGCTAGCTGGCTGGCTGCCCGAGTCAGTGGAGTTACAGGAAAGGCTGATGGCGGGAGGAGGCACTTCCAAACTGTGTATAGTAAAATAAAACTTTTAAGTGAAACTCAGCATTTTAAAACCATTCACAAAATTCTAAACAATCCAGTAAACTCAGTGTAAAAATTGCAATCCATGTCCAACCTAGGACCATCAATAAGATTATAATTCATCAATCTGTGCAGGGGAAGCAAAAGACGTGGATGCGATGGGGCAGGAACGTTATCTGCACATTGCATGTCAGAAGCCATAAATAACACTGCTGCAGACTCAGCCCTGCATTCCAAACACAGTCACGTGACCACTTCCCAAGGCGCGCAACGCGATCCGATTCTTTCAGCATTGCTGAAAACAGCAGAAGTTCAAGCGCGCAACGTTATCCTATGGGACAACGCTGCGCGCGCGGCCAGGTCTTGTCTCCACATTCCAACTCGTTGTCGGCTGAGACGACAGCTATAGTTCTCTGGCGAGAACATGCTTCGCCCGTTACTAGCCGAGACCTAAAAAGTACCTTTATCCTGTGGAAAAATGTAGGTCAGTCCCAGAAGTAATGCCCCAAGTGATCAAGCAGAGTAAGGCCTCAGAGGACCTCTGAGGAAAAAACAGAACAATCACGCCATACAAAATGGCGGCCACATGCACCAAAGCAACAGGAATTAAAGCAAAAGAGGAAAGAACTCAATGATAAGACAAAAACTGATCATCAAAGCATCAAACAGGAAGTGGATAGGGCCTAAAAAGTCTCTCTGAGCACCTATAAATACAAGCATTTGCAATGCAATAGGTCTCGCATTAGGACATTTTGAGCTATTAGTATTGTAAATGACTTTTTTTATTTATGTTTTGTTTTTTAAAATAGCGTAATTAAAAGCTTTGTCATTTACAATGCCAATAGTTATAACTTTCGCAAATGTGACACCTATAGCATTTGTAATGCAATATGTGTTGTATTTACGTGACTTACATATATTGAGATTACAAATAACAATGGCTTTTAATTTTTTTAAATAATTAATACTTAAATAAATGTTATTGTAATTTATAATGGCAATAGCTTAAACTTTTGTAAATAACTTTTGTCAAGATTATGTTCAGTGTATTTTATTGTGACGAAAATCCAAGAAGAGTAGTGAAATATTAACATCTTTTGTTACATTTGTAATGAAGCTTGAACGTTCTTCATCCTGCGTGGCTGTTCATTGAAGAGGCATCACAACAGATTCATACTCCTCCTCCACAAAAGGCACCCACCTAGTTTTATTGGAAATATATGTAGTCTGTAACCAAGCCTATCCAATAGGATAATTGGAGGAGGGAGCCAACTCCAGGTGCAGATGAAATAATAGTATGATCAAGCTCCCAGCCACTGCTGTAATCAATTATTAGATCCCACCTGTATGGAGATCGGGGGCATCAGGGAGAACCAAGATGTAATAAATACAAGGAGCATGCACTTCCCTCGAAATTAGGGAAAATGCGTCAAAAAAAGTGATGCGATTGCAGCGCAAAGAGGCGCAAGGGGCTGTAAATCTGCCCCGTAGTACTTAATCTCCAATTCGTAAAATGCTCAAGCCAACATTAGGTAATATTACAGTAAGGCAATAAACCATACATTTTTAAAAACCATAACCTTTGCTACAGGTGCTAGCTTATATGCAAAGTCAACCAGAAAGACGTGGCAGAGAGTATGTCAATACACAGCAACCGCAGAGATTCCACATTTACAAACCCGTGACTAGCCTACTGCAAATTTAGAATTTATAATAAACCGTTTATTTATGAAAGACTGAGAAGAGATGATTAAGAAACATAAGCAGTTTGTAGCCACAAATTCAGTCTGTTGTTTAGGAAAACGAAGGATTCATTTAAACTCAGTTATAAGCACATAGGTTCTGGAATTACGTTTGCCCCCCAAAGCCTCCCTAGACCAAGGCTAGACACTTCCTGTTAGGTAGCCTTTTCCGGACGGACCACCAGTGCGCATTATTTTACATCGCGTCCAGGAAGCTTCGGTTTTCAGAGCAGGTTATGTCACTTCCGGCTTTTTCCGGCCTGGATGCTTTTCGAGCTGGAGCGTTTGTGAAGATGGAGCCGGAGGGACCGCCGGCGGGTCAAGAAGAGGAAGGTAACATTTGGGGCTTCAGAGTGTTGAGGGAGGGGGACTTGGGTCTAGGGGGTCGCATGGGACACCTGGGAGATGGTAACTTTCCGTTGGGGGCTTGCAGGAAGCAGCAAGATACCAGAATATTGGCTTGTGTTGGTGTCGGGGGAGGTGCACTGGTGAGGTCGTGGTAGATTAGGCAGCAAAGTTGATGCCCTTCAAACATTTTATTTAGTGATGTGGTAGTGTGCTTGGTTAGAAGAGTGGTGAATTCATTTCAGGGGTGATCGAGAGTCCATTTGAGTTAATTACTGGCCGAACTTGAAGAATGTAAGTACGTGCCTGAGGCGGTAGCGAATAAGTGAGAAAGACAAGGATTTTGGGATGCAATACTAAAATGTAGAGGGGGCTTCAGTGGCAGTTTAGGGTGTAAAGTCCAGTTGGTGATAACAATAGGATGGTCTGCTGTGTGTGTGTGCGCGCGATTGAGCCTGCGTGTGTGTGTGCATGCGTGTGTGTGCGCGCGCGTGTGTGTGTCTGTGTGTGTGCATGCATGTGTGTGTGTGCATGCGTGTGTGTGTGCGCGCGTGTGTGTCTGTGTGTGTGTGTGTGTGTGTGTGTGTGCGCGTGTGTTAGCCGCTTCCTGGTAATGTGGGACAGGGGATGTGCATGGCGCCGGGCTGGGTGTGCGCGCCCCAGAGGTAAAATCGCCGAGGGAAAGCGCGTGCACATCCCCTGTCCTCCATTCCCAGCAAACCCACAACAATAGGTCTTTCGCTGGACTTAGCACTTCGCGCTGCTAACACCAGCGAGACCAAAAAAGAATAGAATGTTGGGAGTCGTGGAAAAGAAAACAGTTTGCAGGGTGTTCATTGGATAGGAACTACTGGTGAGCCACAAACATCATTCGACAGGCGGATAGTGGCGGAGAACGAATGACCTTAGCCTTATTGCTAATTCACTATAATGCTGGGTTAGCCATAATGATTTGGGGAAGTGTTTATAGTGTGATAAAGGTTGGTCTCTCAATAAATTAATATTCAGTAACATGACAGGACATGTGACAGAAAGAGAAAACACCCCCTTTCTGGTTGTAATCAGAAGTACAAAACAGAGGTGAAATACCTCATTCGTCTGTGCTATTTTCTATTATGTATTTTCACATTGATCGCTGGGAGAGCTGCTATTAACGTAACGTGTGAAAACAACAGGCAGGTTTTGGAAAGTATTAACTACGTCCTCCTTGTGAATCGCAAATGTGTTCACAGCGTGCACTATGGTAAAGTAATACATGCAATAAAAGAATAACTTCTAATAAAACTAATGTTCAAATTAGAAATAGCTGAGAGCAGGTGTTAGATTCTGTGAAAACAACGGCTTACTTTGACAGACTCATTAAAAAAGACAGCGTTACATTCATTAAAACACTGGTATAGTTAGAGCCAAGTTCAGGTGTGAATGGCCTCCTCTTACCTGCTGGGCCTGCTGCAGCAGCTCCATGCGCTCGTGCAGGATCTGGCTGTCGAACTCGCGGCTCTGCCTCAGGATCTGTCGCCTCAGCTTCTCCACCGCCGCGCGCAGGTCGTCCCGCTGCGCCTCGTTCAGGCACTCGCTCACGCGCTTCCCCGGCTCGTGCTGCAGGGCGTTGTACAACGTGGCCTCCAGGTCCTGGATTTTCTGCGGCGAGCCAACCACACGTCAGCATGCTTAGCCTTCACTCAAGAACACCTCAGCACTAATTCACAATACATAAAGCTACGTACGAGGATTACATCATCATTAAACAACAAAATGCTAAAAGGCAGCAGCTGTTTTGCACGGCCTCCTTCTGAAATGGATATGGGTTTCGTTGGGCCTGTTACTCACACGTACAGGTCGCGAGAAAATAAGGTATATCCTGTTTCCGTTTGAAAGGACAATCCTCAGAGAACGTGAATTTTACATCGAGTATGGGGGTGAGTTGCTCAAATACTGGAATCCCCTGCATTCATATAAGTTCTTCCAAGCACGTGCCATTTTTTTGTTTACATTGCTATTGGAAGCCCACGAGTCATAGTTATCTCGTTCAAATTGGATTCGCTGCTTAAGTTATGTGCAGATAAACACAGAACAGAGGCACTGCTCATCCCTCTCCTGCTCTTCGGTTACCATGAGCAACCGCAGAAGCGCTTCTCCAGGGCACCGCTAAGGTTACAGAGCCCAGACGTCAATTGCAAACTCCTTTCGCGAGAGATTACATGAGGAAAATTGCCATTCTCTTCAGGCACCGAGGTTTGCTGATTACTAATTGAAAGACAAGTGGCAGGCGGCTCGGGCGCAGCACGTCTTCCGAAGACGTGCGCGTTCACAGAGCTGAATCGGCTCGTGCACAGGCCAGTAGCGGCTCGTGCACAGATCTATCTCCCTTGCCAGTTAACACGGTGACTATAGAACTCGCTGGCGGGAGCGCTTCTGCGCTCCAACGCCAGCTCGACCTAAAAATGTCAGGGCACGGAACTTGAATCGTGTCGATTTAGCCACACTCTGCTCCTCCCTTGAAGCCTCTTCTCCTAACATGGTCGATCTTTCCCCCAATCTTCAGGTTACTGCCATCAATAGCTGGCTCCCGGCAAATTGCGATCTAGTGGCACCTTTGAAATTAATTAGAACACGCCACCCCCACGAGGCCAACAGATGGTTTACCATCGAGCTTAAATAAAAAAAATCGAACTCCGGCAGGCTGAACGCCATTGGAGGCACGGATATTGCCCTGCATCAAAAACGCAATATATGACTCTTCTCCGGGATTATAAGAATGTCATCCTTTTAGTAAAATCAGAATACTTTTCCTCTAAGATTCTTCTTGCGGCAAATAAACCCAAGGAAAACTTGACCATTGTCCATGAGCTAGCAACTTCCGATAGAGCTACCCCCAAGCCCGTTCCTTCGCAATCTCTCTGCAATTCCCTCAATGAATATTTCATTGAGAAAATTGCAACCATTAAGCGGAATATTCCTTCGCCTCCTCCTTCTGTCTTCTGCCCCAGCCGTCGCCCAATCCCTTCTTTCTAGACCAATTTCCCCTGATGTCCAAGGCAGCCTTCTTCACCCTGCTTAGTAGGGTCAAATCAGGGTCTCCATCCGACTGCTGCCCCGCCCACATTCTTAGAAAGATCTTCTTTGCCTGGCCTGAACTCTCCTTAATAATTCTATTACTCAGGTAATTGTCCCTGACTTGTTCAAATCGGCCAAAGTTATTCCTATTCTGACAAAACCAGGTCCCGATTTTACCTCCCTTTCCAATTTCCGCCCCATTTCTCTACTTCCATTCCTGGGAAAGATTTTGGAGAGCCACGTTACCACCTGCCTCAGCGCCTATATCGAGGAGAACCAACTTTTAGCCTCCCATCAGGCTGGCTTCTGTCCATCTCACTCTACGGAGTCTGTTGTTCTCTCCGTTTTGGACGAACTTAGAAAAAGTGCTGACACCAACTCTCCGCAGGCTCTGGTCCTCCTCGACCTGTTGGCCGCCTTCGACACGGTCGACCATTCCATCCTTCTCGACCGTGTCGGGGGCGCCGGCATCCGTGGGTCTGCTATGGCCTGACTCACCTCTTTCCTAGGGAACCGCACCCAGGCCATACAGCTGGGGGGCTTTCTTGCCCCCACCTGTTCTGTCCCCTGCGGGGTCCCCCAGGGATCTTCTCTTTCCCCTCTTCTCTTTAATCTCTATATCTATCCTCTTATATCTGCTCTGCAAAAAATGGAGGTCACAGTATTTAATTATGCTGATGACCTCCAGCTCATCTTTAATCTTTCTTCTTCTCCCGATTCAGTTCTCAATTTCCAATCTATCCTGACGTTTATCAGTGATTGGATGAATTGCAATCACTTAAAGCTAAACCCGGACAAGACAGAGTTGGTCCTCACCGGCGGCTCTCTTAGCCCCTGGACTTCTGCCTTCTGGCCCTCCTCTCTCGGCCCTCCGCCCTTACCCTCTGACTCTGTGAGAACCCTAGGTATCAAAGTCAGTAAGGATCTTACCATGCGCCCCCAAATCAGCTCAGTGGTCTCATCTTGTTTTCTATCCCTCAGAATTATACGCAAAATTTCTCGTTTCTTTTCTTTTAAGCCCTTAAACTTATTCTTCTTGCCATGATCTTATCCAGCCTCGATTATGGCAATGGTCTGTACGTAGGTATCCCTGCCTACGAACTTCGGCGTCTGCAATTAATTCAAAACCAAGCAGCCCACCTAATACATAGACTTCATAAGTCTCATCATGTTACCCCTCTCCTAAAAAATCTCCCTGGCTACCCATCTCGGAGCGCTCCTTATTCAAAATGGGCTGCTTGACCTTCCTTGCCTTGGCCGGTACTGCTCCAGCCTTTATCAGCTCCAAGATCAGAGCTTTTGTCCCCAACAGAGATCTGAGTTCCTCCACACAGTTTCTCCTCAGTGTCTCCCGCTTTAGGAGGAAAAAATTTGGAGGTATGAGGTTTTCCACTCTCGCTCCCTCCTTCTGGAATGCCCTCCCTCTCGCTATCAGGTCCATTCCCATCTATATGGACTTTCGCAAAGCTCTCAAAACTCACCTCTTTGCCCAAGCTTTCACACTGTAGTAGCCCCACCACACCCCCTCTGTGCCGTTCGTCCTCAGCGCCAAGAAGCCGCATGGCGATCGAGCGCTCTATAAAACCCTTTACTTCAACTTCAACAACTATAACAGAACCTTCGCCTGCCACCACACACCAGACCTGCCCACAAAAACCAGACCTGACCGCCTCAGCTGTATCCTGCTCAACACACGCTCCCTCCATAGACAAGCCGAGGTGATCTGTGACGTGCTCGACTCCATCTCCCCTGACATCCCCTTTCTCATGGAAACCTGGATGAAATATACCTCAGCCTCGGACACCGCTACTGCCATTACTGACGGCTACAAAATTATCCACAAGGACTGCATCACCCGACTGGAAGGAGGAATCACCACCATACACAGAAACACCCTCTGTGTCACAACCAGCTCAGTAAACAACCTGAACATCAGGGAGCACTTCCAATTTCAGATCCAGACCAATTTGAACACCAACCTCCACAGCACCGTCATCTACAAGCCTCCCAGGACTGTCCCCCTTTCCGCGAATCCCTTGTCAATGTTATCACACATCACACCCTCACTTCTGTGGACTACATCCTCCTCTGAGACCTAAATTCCCAACTGGACAACTTCGACGATCACAACAGATCATCCTAACTGGAGAACCTTGCCACCATGGGTCTCAAGCAACTGATCACCTCCCGAATCTACTCAGAATGATACACACATGACCCCATCTTCTCTGCAAGCAACCACATCTCATTTAGCCACACCGCTGAACTACAGTGGACCAATCCATTTTTCCTTCACCTAACCCACTGTACACAAACACGCCCACTGCTACCCATGTAGAAGCCGTAACAAGGTCACCGAAGACCCTACAGATCATCACGAGCATCCACTCTGGTGCCCCCTGTGATTCCTGGCCCCACCACATCTTCAACAGAGCCAGCGCCTCCATCGCACCAGACCTCTGCCACACAATCAACTGCTGCATCAAATCTGCCACCATCCCTGAAGACTGGAAACATGCAGAGATCAAACCCCACCGCCGAAGAAACCCTTTGCCTACCCGACAGACCTCAAGAACTACAGACCCATCTCCCCTTCACTGTCAAAGTCATCAAGAAGGCCATCAACACCCAACTCTCAGAGGTCATTGAAATGAACAATTTCCTGGACCTCTCCTAATCTGGATTCAGAAACAATCACAGCACCGAGACCACTCTCCTCGCCGCCGCAGACGACATCCACATCCTCCTCGTCAAAGGCGACACCATAGCCCTCATCCTCCTGGACGTCTTGCCGCCTTCGATACCGTCTCCAACAACACCCTCTGCGCTACACTTTACAACACCAGTATCTGCAACAAAACCCTTGACTGGACGCCGCTCATTCCTCCCGGGCCAGTCCCACCTTTTCTCTCAAAAACCACAGAAATAAGATGCAGAGTGCCATGGGGCTCCTCCTTGAGCCTCACCCTCTTCAACATCTACATGGCCCCTCTTGCAACCATCATCATAAGCCACAGACTCAACATTGTCTCATACGCTGATGAAACCCACATGATTCTCTCCCTCACTGATGAACCCACAGTCGCCAAGAATAACTTCCACAGCGGAATGAAGGCAGTAGCCACCTGGATGAAGCACAGCTGCCTCAAGCTCAAATTTCTTCATCCTGTGCCTCACCCCCTCTGCCTAGGACGATACCTGGTGGTCCGCAGTGCACGGACCATGCACGAAACCTCAGCATGATCCTGGACTCCTCCCTCTCAATGAACCGCCAGATCAACACCATCTCGTCCTCCTGCTTCCACACGCTCTGCCAACTGCAGACAATTTTCAAGTGGATCCCCAATGAGTCCTGGAAAACAGTCACCCACGTAGTAGTCAGCAGCAGACTCAACTACTGCAACGTACTCTACGTCTGCACCATGCAAAAACTCCAAAAGAAGTTGCAAAACATCCAAAACACCTCCACCAGACTAACACTGAATATTCCCGCCACAACCACATCACCGGCCACCTGAGAGACCTCCACTGGCTCTCGGTCAAAAAAAAAGATCACCTAAAACTCCTCACACACCCCTAGCAAGCTCTCCACAACGCCAGACCCGCATATATCAACCACCGCCTCAAATTCCACACTCCCTCCAGACTTGTCTGATCCACCTATCAGGTCCTGGCCACCAGCCCATGGATCCGCAGGTCCAGTGCTCTAGGAACATCCTCTCCTACCTTATTGCAAAGATCTGGCACTCCCTACCTCCGCATCTCAGGCAACCTCCATCTCTGCCTCAATTCAGGAAGAACCTCATGACCTGGCTCTTTGACTGAACAGCAGATCCCTCCCTCAGTGCCTTGAGAGAGACCCTCGCGGGTAAGTAGTCACAGTTTACAGGAACACTGATTAAATGGGAAGAGGACTGCCTCATATGTTTTGAAATTGTAAGGGCAGAGGGTCCTAAACAGAAAGACCTATTTTTATTTTGGGAAAAGCAAATATTATAAGAACATTTGTATCACAAGTATCAATTACAATTGTACCACGGAGGTAACTGTATACGCGAATTACGTCACTGTTGTATGTTTCCTGGACTATACCATTCGTCCGTTTTGAATTCGGAAATGACACAATTGTGTTTTAAAACTAGGAATAACTCCACAGATCTCATTATTGGACTTCGTGCGAGTTGCCATGTTTCTTGTAAATCTAAACCATGGCTTAATTTACTCATGAAGAATTTAAAGGGATGATTTGCAAACTTACTTGCAAATCTTCAAGAAATAATTTTCTCTACAACATAATCTCCCGAGTGGTAGTCATCACATATATTTTGCCTAACACTTTTTTCATGCAAAACCAACAGCGAATTTTAATTTCGATTTTTCTAGCGTTTCCTAACCAGCACGATAATGTTGAAACAGACAGTATAGTCCAACAACAGTTAAAAAATGGATCAACAAGCAAACATTTATCAATTAGGTCCTGTCAGTGTTAATTAATGCGAGTAGCAAGCCCCTCCATTATCTGTCACTTGAAATGCTCCTTGTCATCTATTTGAAACAGCCATTCAATCAAAGTTTTAAGTGTGGCAAATATGTTAATTTTAGGGGAATTCCCTACCCAGAAAAGCAATTGATGAGCAATGCCGTTTGCTTGGCTCCCTTGTCTGTCAGATTTTAGTATCATTTATAATAAGCGAATGTGTGTGCTGTGATAGATTAATGTTCCCGAACTTGCCCAACACTGCAGTGCAATGCCTACCTTCCTCGTTTATCTAGATCCGTATGAAATATTATTCATGAATACTGCATGACAAATGTCTAGTTTTAGATGTTTAGTAAAAAAATCACTGTTTACGCTGACGCGATTTCGAGAGTGAAAGTTCATTACAATACGTCATTAGCATTAGGAACAGGCTAGCTTTTTATAAAGAGATGAAAAATATATAAGGGTGGTGACTACTGTGGCTTAAGTATGTATGTTTTCTTCTGGCAATCCCCAACGTGTATAAAAGATCAGAAAAATGTTTTTTGAATAGTTGCAGTTATTTTGAGTTAGTTCAATGACAAAATATAACGTTGTATTCAGAGAAGTTGCAGTTATGGAGAGAACACAATCTAGTAAAAAATACATATACCCTTTTAAATTCCCTCCCTGCCGCCTCACATCTGGCCCGACTGCCTAGGTGACCCCCCTGCACCCAAGGAGGAGGTCAAGAGCCTGAACATATGGCTCGAAAAGGACCTGAGCTTTAGAACACAGGCCAAAAAGACGGCAGGAATCTGCTTCGGACTTCTCAGGGCCTGCAGAAAGGTCTTCCCCCTGCTTCTCGCCACCTCCAGAAACTCCTGATTCAGGGCCTCATCCTGGCGAGGCTTGACTACAGCAACGCAATCTACCTGGGTGCCCCTGAAGCTACACTCAATACCCTGCAGAAAATTCAAAACGCCGCGGCCCGCCTACTTACCGACACCCCCGCCAGATCCTCGGCAAAGCCAGCCTTGTGGCTCCTTCATTGGCTCCCAGTCAGAGAAAGGGTTGCTTTCAAGGCCCTTTGTCTGGCCCATAAGACTCTCCATAACAAAGGCCCACCCCTCCTCCAGGAATTCATCATCCCTTACAAAGCGAGTAGGGCCCTCCGTTCAAGCGGAGAGAACTTCATCACTGTCCCCAGAGTTAAAAAAGCCCGGTCCGGAGGACGCCGCTTCTCGGTCCACACGGCCAAACACTGGAACAACCTCCCCCGGAGACTGAGAACTGAACCTAATCTCCTTCAGTTCAGGAAGGCACTGAAGACCCTTCTTTTTCCTTGACCCTTAACCCCTTCCGATGCTGACCCCTCCTGAGTTCAGGTTCAAGCGCTGGGATGCTCTAGGGTTACTACGCACTCTATAAAACCTTAAAATAAATAAATACATAAATAAAATTCACGATTAAAACGATACCGCCTTTCTAATAGGTAAAAGGTGCAATTTGATACCCAACCACAGGACACTGTAAAGGGGGTTCAGCACATGTGTTTGCTTTAACATGCTCTTCGTCATAAATTGCTACAATTGATTGACTAATATGGCATTTGTTGCAATTTTCAGATATCCAATTACTATGTCAACCTTTATAATACGTGAAGACAATGCAAAACACAATAAAAACTATGCCAGTTTTACGTTCTGGAGCGTTGCATCAAAAATGTGGGTGTTGTAGCACGTGCTTTGAAAAATGAGCGCTGCATTATATTTACAATGCTAGGCTGAGCAATGATGAACAGTCGTGAAAAAAGCATTCCAAAGCAGCGCACTACATACGCACACAAAAGGCCTCATTTATCTGGATTTGCTGTAGGGCAGTGCAGCAAGGCACCTGCTGCACTGCCCTACATCAAAGTGAAAAGACAGGAATACACTGTATTTATCCAATGCGGTGCATTCCTGTCCTTTCCCCTGTGCTGGGGTATTTCAGCAGCCACAGCGCCAACGCAGACATCCTTGCACAGCGTTGCAAGCGTGCTTGTCTTGTCGACAGTATTGTTTTTTTGTGGAAAGCGGCACTTTCCTGCTCAAAAACAATCCCGGGAGGCTGTTTACTCTTTCCATGTGTGCTGCAGAATGCAGCAAACATGAAAAGCGGGTAGAAGCAAAGTTATTTCTCCACATTGCACCTCTCCTGGGGATTTTGGAACATCCCCAGGTTTACATGGTTTTGCAAATCTGGGAAGCATCAAAATACATGGGTGTTGCATGGGAACACCCACTGCAACACCCATGAAACGCCAGCCTAGCACAGAGTAAGACAACACAGCAGTTTGCACTGTCTTGCAAATAACCCCATATTCATGAGGCCATTCAAGGCGCTTTGCGTGACCTCCTAAAAATGATTTTGTAGTCTGTGCTGCATGAGCTTCACAAAAAGTGACGCTATAAAGGCGCAAGGGGCTCATAAATATGCCCATAATGTTTTTAAAATGCGGAAAGATGTAGAAAATCTTAATGGTGCAAAATGGTGGACAACCTTTCTCTTGATGAGATTTGTGGTACGCTGTGGTTACCACACCATCCAGCTCAGGATGTATTCTTTGATGGAAACTCAAGAGAGTGGTAAATAAGCGAAAATTGAAATCCACAGAAGAGGAGCTACTAATTTTGATATCAGACGTAACAAAACATCAAAATCAAATATTTGTTTCTTCCAATCTACTCCTATCAAAGGGGGCTGCTTTATGACAAACTTTACTTGGAAAAAAATACAGTAGCACCTACAGCCAGGAAAGTAGAGGAGAGTAAAAATCATTGGCGCAACAATAAATGTTTTACTCAAGAAAAGTTAGCTCTGAATAGATATGCTGCCATGGCAACAGGGTGTAGACAGGGGTTAGACCTGAGAGCAGCAAGTAGTGGCTGTAATTTGACCGGCACTGGTTGGTGATACTGAAGGAAGAGTTACAATAATCCTGAGGATACTTTAGCTCAGGGTTAGAATAATAGCAGAACTATTTACATAATTGTAATGCATCCAGATCAATTTTTTTCTTTTCTCTCGTTTTTATATTGTTTGAAGTTGTATGTGCAACGTAATGTACACAGTTTAAAATAGTGCTATGTTGATATCTTAGAAGTAGGAGCAACATTTGTTAATCATGTTTTTTTTAAATATATTTTGTTTTCAGTATATACACACATACAGCAACAAATATCCCACATTCCTCTCAACAATATTCTGTGATATTCAGCTTGTCTCATTGTTTTTTATATCAACAATTAATTTGCTTCTCATACTGAGCATTACTTTCTAGTTTTATGATGCAGCAACCAATCCCTATTCTCTGATGTCATCCGATCCTTTTCCTAATCTGAATCAGAAGCCTGGCTCTCTTCCTCCTGGTCATTTTGTCATTCAATATTGGTTGTTTTAAGGAACAATGGTCCCTAACAAAAAATATATTAGTTCGCAATATATATAAATAATAATACAATGATGACAATTTTTGTCCTAATTAACATGGAGTTTCAATGTAAGGCTGAACAGTAAAAAGTATATACAAGTGGGAGCAAAATCATTACAAAGATTGCAGGCGACTGAAAGTTGTGATAACAACAAAGGATGTCTGAGGGTCAAAAGGAAAGAAGGGGTTCAAATGGGTTTACAAAATTGTGGCACAACTAGAGATGACAAAGAAATGGTGATAGTGCAAATGTGTCACAAAAAGCATTACATTCCTTAAGTTGGGAAAAAGTACCCATCAGTTCCCACTCTGTACCGCCCTTGTCATCATATGGGCTCTCCCTAACCCAGGAGTGAGTGCTGCCCGTCACCAGATGTTACTGTGACGGACAATCAACTCAGGATGAATATGTGTTTTCATAGGTGATACCGGAAATAGTGTATCAGATTTCAGTAAAAGGGGTAACTGAATTGCAGTGCAAAAGTGTAAAGTGAAAAAATGTGAGACATTATAAAATTGGATAGAAATGAGTAGAGGTTAGCAATTTTAATGGTTTCTCTCAATTCTCCAAATATTAAAAACAGTATAGTGTGCCAACAGATTTAACAAAATATCTGTTTGCAGGAGGGGTCAACATGTTTCAGCATACGTGGCAAAAAAATGCGCCACTGCTTTCTTCAGGACCAGTATGTTAATGCTACTGCAATAATAAAATAATTATATCACCTGTATGTTTCAGGTCATACTCAATATCCTGCAGAACACTGAAGAAACGTTGCGCCCAAACAGGAAACACAAAGAACCACAATACATTTAGTTCAATGTGCCACTGGAGTATGGTGCAATATCCCATTACCCAAGTGAAAGAATTTGCTTACCTAGTAGGTAGGAGAATAATACATCACCCCACCTGGCTGCAGCTCAGGCGAGTGGAGCACCGCTCTAGTTGAAAGACAAAACATAACAAACATACATTCACAAGCTCGCTAGTATATTAATTACAAACAGTGGTTATTCAAAGTGATCTCTGATTCATAAGATCGCATCGATTTGTTAGATTTTGTCACACGTCTCTATTGCGCATTCTATTATGTTGGCTATCACTACCGGCAACTGGCAACATGAATCACTTGTTTATTGCCGAAATGTTATAATGCCGGCTTATGATAATGGTAAACCATGCACAATAAAGCATGATTGTTGACAATTGAACATAGTCCTGAAACATGGGTTTTCATTTGACAACTACAACTCCCATCAAGGTTTGGAAGTTTGGTAGTTCAATGTCATATGACGTTCTCCAAACGATTACAAGATCACAGTTTCTAGTCGCTTATGAAAACACATATTCATCCTGAGTTGATTGTCCGTCACAATAACATCTGGTGACGGGCAGCACTCTCTCCTGGGTTAAGAGCCCATATGATGACAAGGGCGGTACCGAGTGGGAACTGATTGGTACTTTTTCCCAACTTAAGGAATGTAGTGCTTTCTGTCAAACATTTGCACTATCACCATTTCTTTGTCATCTCTTGTTGTGCCACAATTTTGTATACACATTTGAACCCCTTCTTTCCTTTTAACCCTCAGACATCCTTTGTTGTTATGACATATTCTTGGGGCACGTGTCTGCATGTAGGTTGTTAATCCTGCCCTTAGACCCTTATTAAAACTTTTGTTTCTTGCACTGAAAGTTGTGACCAAACAAATTCAACATTTGAGCCACTATTTAATAAATTTGGGCATCCTATCACATATTGATAAAATGATTCAGTTATGTGAAGGTGTGAGGAGTCGGAGTCAATGACATTTCAATCCCTCTAAAGGAATGCAGGGATCATCTTCAGGACAAGGAAATAGGTGTCTGAGGCTTTTGCCTAAGGGGGGAAAAGTCACGGGGCATGCTGGTTAAAAAATTAAAATTTAAAGATTAATAAAAGTCGAGAGGTGTGGGGAGTGTTATGGTAATAATTGAGTAATGCCGGATAACAAGGTACCTTGAGAACCTCTATTGTGGACAAGGAATCATGGAATCATGGTGCCGGCGTGAAGGAACGTTGCTGAAGGTCTGTAGGCTGAACCAAAAGGCAATTGTAGAGTATACCAGCCTGCAAAGTGAAGGGCTGAGTTAATTGAGGCAAGGATGGGAGATGTCTTGCTATGTACAGGAAGTAAGAATGAAGATGCCAACCGCACAAGGTAATATATGATTACAACCAGAGGATAGAAGGTCTTTGATAGGACAAGAAAGGTGCACAGACCCGGAAATCCAGGCTGATGTCTCTGCGGAGGAAGGGTGAAAGATTAGAATATAAATTAATCTAGACTTTTCTGCATGCGGTCACAAACAGCTTCCCTACTGCGTAGGGGATCTTACCAGTAGGATAAGTGCCAAGTGCAAAAGGAATGAGTCCCATGGCCGGCGTTTGAAGAAAATGTAGCATCGGGGAGCCGAAGCCGTGGAGTGATGGGGCAGAGCGATTACGTGACTATGACGAATTGCAAGATGTAACGGGAAGTGAAGAGCCTTCTGATGAATAGATACACTACTTAGTGGAGATCACTGATCGTGGATCTGCTGTACTACTGCCTTAGTTTAGATCAAGTACGATATTAAAATGGGAAGCACAGACTATAATATAACAGAATACGTATAAGAACAACCCAAAGGCCGACAGGAATGAATACTTGATTGAACAAGATTACAGCATCTTTCTCGAACTTATACCGTTCTACCTCATATCTGCTTATATATACATGTTTTGTTACTATTTAATCATAGAATATTTACTTACGTTAACGTCACATGTGGTACGAATATATATGTCATCTACCTCACTGCAATTGCTTATTTCTTGTTAAGCGCTCTGATACCCACGGGTCTTGTTCGCGCTATACAAAACTTTATAATAAATAAATAAATAAATAAATAAATAAGTGATATGGGTGAATTAGTGAGGGTTAGTGTGGCAAGGAAGTGGCCATCTTGGAATGGAGTGGAGTAAGGAGACAGGTCATAAGAAGTAAAATGTGAATATAATGGGCTCCAAATATTGAGAGGAAGTTGGAATAGAATAATATTTACACATAATAGCAAAAGATGCAAACGACCTGTAATTTACAGAAGTGGCAGAAGACAAGTCTGTGGTTATTTTACACAAAAATCCAAGGAAACATAGTCTGAGAGTAATGCAGTTATAATTCTTTGGAAAGGAAGACTAACGTTAGGAGCCCAATGTGTATGTCCAACAAGTACCTGCAACTATATGTGAAGCGGACCTAGACATTTTATTGATAATTATCAAGTAAAGCAGATATTGTGATCGAAAATGGTAATCGGTGCAAGAGGTACATGGTAAACAGCTAAGTGGAGCACATAACCATAGTAAGAACTACATTATTTGTAGGTCCAGCATATAATGCCACTTAGGTCGGCATAGATATAGCCTCATAAACCAATATATAGTAATATAATGTTCACAGGTGCACAATCAAATTACAACATGCTAGCTGCCTGGTGACTTTGACATGCTGAACAAATTAAAGAATGGTTGCACATAGTCTAGGGGCCAACAGTGCCTGAAACATTCTATATAAGGGACAATCTGAGCAGGAACAAGGCTCAAGATGCCCATGAATTATAGGTCAAATAAGGTAGTCCAGTCCTCATTACGGTTGAGACCAGTATATAGACTTTTGTCCGAAGCATCCATTTCAGTTCTTCTTTGTCAAGACTTTTCTTGATGTCAGTTCCTCTTGGTGGTGTTTTAATCAAACTTAGTACTTGCCAACAGATATCATCTATTGTGTGTTCCTTTTCTGGTAAAGTGATCCATCAGCTGTGCACCTCCGAATACTTAATTTCTAGGTAGTTTGGCCGATGAGAACCACTTTTTGGTTCATTGTATCCAGTGGACAGTTCACAACAGGTGTGTAGTTGCCAATGCTGTAAAATCCATGTTCTGGTTTTACCAGGCCACTCCACAATCTTCTACACAAAGTTCTCCTTTCGAATTTCGAATAGGGGAGAGGAGTTGGCCTAACGGCTAAGGCGCTCGACCTCGGACCTGGAGATTTGGGTTCGAGCCTCGGTAACGACGCCAAAAACCTCCTGTGATTCTGGGCAAATCACTTAATCTCCCCTGCCTAAAATGAAAGTGTGTCCTCATGTAACATAACTGGTGCTATTTAAAGCACTCTGATACCTGATTCGGTTTGGGTCTAGTTCGCGCTATATAAAACTCTGAAGAAAAAAAAAAAAAAAAAGAATTGTTGAGAGAGAGGAAACTAGCCACCAAAATTTGCCCGGGAAGGATGAGCAGATGGGTCAGGTACGGGCTTGATGTCAAATTGTGTGATGCTGATACAATGTAAAATGTAGAGGTGGCTAAGTTGAAACAAAGTATGCAATTGGATAATTGTAATAGCGTCAAGTCGTGTGATGTTTATGTAGGGGATGCTGTTTTTATTAAGAAAGGATGTTATGTACACAAAAGTGGAAATAAGTTCAATGGTCAATTTGCTGTGGACAAAGTGTGTGGTAATGCTTGAGGGTGAATGGTTAAATAAGTCCAAATGGCAGACAGAAGTGGGAGGACAGTGCTCATCACTATCTCCAACAGACATTCCTCCAAGTTAAAGTTGGGACTATTCAATGTTGGGCTTTTATGCATGTGGCCTGATCAACCATTGCATATATCAAGCAGCTACCAATTGCCTCATTCATTTGGTTTAAACTTAATACAATGGGGACTCCATTGGATTCCCACACTGTCCACAACTTCCTTCCTCCTGGTGCTCTAGTCAGTCCTGTTTGTGGTACGGCTGGGCCACACCCTAAGCGTGTAGGGGCACCCCACCTCCCACTGTTGTCCACTCGGATTACTGCCTTAGACCTGATCCAGGCTCTCCCAACATCCTCTTCTTGCCACTGTTGCAGGGATTCTCCACATACACAGTACTATGCTCGGGAAAAAGGGACCTCTGTGTATAGAGGCTAAGCCTTCCTATCACCATAGTACCCAAAATCCCAGGACTTACTAGTTATGGTATCTCTCTCGTTCTCCTACACAATCACGAAATGTAAATGATTAGACACCCCAGAACACAACACTCCAAACTCTCTCAGTAATCACGGTAGCAGGACAAATGCTTTCACTCACTCACTTGTACTTGTCCAAAATAAGAATTGACAGAGTCACTGTAATAGTTCAAAATGTTTATTTTAACTAAAGTACTATAGTATAATGCAGTATAAGAGCCACTACCAGCAGCAAAACGCATAAACCTAAAACAGTTAGCATTGTAGCAAGTCCATATATTATAAAGGGGGATGTCATTGTATATACACAGTGGATTGAAGTTTTATTATATAAAGGAAGATCTCAGGGCTTTGTCAGAAGACCCCATACCTTAGTGGCTAGATGGTGTTTCTATATCATAGGAATTGCATTGCTCTTCTCCCTGGAAAGCTCCCTCCCCAAGTGTGTGTCAACCAAACATACATTCCCATAATATCAAAGCATGAGTTTTCAGCAGCTGCAGCTGTGTTAGCATGTTTTGTCTAGATACTAGGGACTGACTAGAACAGAATAACTAGGGGCATTGTTTATAGACCTTGCACACCATTTTCAGACTAAACTCCAGGAACAGGCAGTGAACGCAGAAAGCGGACGGTTCTCATGTGAAAGGCACAAATAGAGTCTTGCAAAATAAAGTCATGTAGTAACGTGCGCAAGAGTAGCATCATGGCAGCAGAGCTCCTGCTAACTTAACAATGTCGACAATGACCATAACGGCCATATGACACCACAATCATGACTCAGCCTTTCCAGTTTACTGGTCTTCTACTCGTGAGTAGGCCGCAACTTCTGCACCAACTACCCACTTGCTGCAACAACCAGCGGCATCCATCATCAAGTCCAACAGTAGAAGATGTTCCCGCACCATCCTACAGCTGTTTTTCTGTCTGGTTGAGAGGAGGGGCCCCTCTGTGTGGTGACATTCCTGAGCCTCATTCAAGCACCTCTGCATAGGCGCCCACCTTGCTAACTACCCATATTACTAAACTTCTTTAAGTCAATTTTTCTTATAAAATAGGATGATCATGTTAACATGTTTGAGAATAATTTAAAAGGTCATGTATACCATTTTTAATATTCAAGATGTAATATATGTATATTTCTTTTAAATGTTATATAAATATACATTGTTAAATGCTCAGATTATTAATATGATGCACATCATAATTTTTCAACCAGTCAAAGAGGTTAAAAATAAAAAAAAATATGTCAACCTCTTTTTGTTTGTGGAAAATATATAATTAATTACACTTAAGACTGAAGGTTGAAGAAACATAGTTAACTAAAAAAGTATATGAAATAAATATTAGGAAAGCAATTTATGAAAACTCCATGTGAGAGGATACCTTTAGAAATTGTACCTGCCTGCCACTTTAATTGTTCCTGCAATGTAAGTGTAGATAGTGATGCATACTGTTCTTATAATAAACAATATATGGCTAATTTTAGTAGGAAAACTGACAGTTTTACGGACATGCACCATCAAATATTTGTCTTAAAACTCATGAACATATCTTTTCTCTAATTAATCATGTTTGTATGATACCAGATGAATATGTCCTGGTTTAATATATGCTTAAAAGTTAATGAAATTAAGCATTATTTTACCTTAAAATTTACATTCATGTGCAAACTTATTGATGATAATATACATGTCAGAGAATGATTTATGAATATTGTTTCTCTAAATTTTGTAATTAGAATATGTAATGAGTTTCATGATGTTTAAATACTTCACAATGTAGCTCATATATCTTCTATATATTAAAACTATTTTCAGAAATATACTCCATATTTTTATTAGATAGACCCATATGTATTAATGAACATGTAAAGAAGGGATGTTATTAAAAAGAGAATAAATTACCTAATAGTTTTTATATAATTGTATAACAAAAAATATATTAGCAAAACACTTCAAATGTGATTAGAATCAATAGTCCTTAAAAATTAGTAATAACATATTTTTATTGTATAAACAAATGTACGAAAAGTATAATTTTATCTACTAAATGTTTCAAATATCAACTAGATGAAATAATATTATTTTATTATTCCTACAAAATGTTTCTGAATTTTTTAATAAATTATAATCGGTTTTATATTTTTAGGTATTAGCGCTTCAGAAGAACTGCTGCCCAATCAAGAAAAATGTCTAGAAAATGTGGATTCATCTTTACAATACTTTCATGATTTGGAAAAAAACACATTAGTAAATGATAGTCAAACAGATATTGAGACTAGCAGCCAGATGTATAAGCAAAGAAATAGAGAATCCTTATTTGCGATTATTAAGGAATCGCAAATAAGGACTCGCTATTAGCTATGCATGATGCCGAAAGCGAAAAAATAAAGATTAGATAAAAATCGCCAAATACATTAGCGATTAGATGATAAAGAATCGCAAATGTGTAAAACCTGTATTCTTGCAATTTGCAATCTCGCTGTTTGCGAGATCGCAAATTGCGAGATCGCGAACTGTGAGATCGCAAATTGCGAGATCGGGAAAACTACAGAGTCACATTGGGAGCAGGCTGATGACCTCACAACCAGGAAGTTAATCAGCCCATGCTGCTTTCTGTGCACAGAGGAACTGAGAGGCAGAAGCAGATTGCTGAGGGAGAGAGTAAAAAATACAATTTGTTGTTTGCTGACAGGTGAAGACAGCCAAAATGTCCCAACCAACAACAGAAGAGGGTGCAGTGGCCAGGAAGAGAAAGTTAAAGTTCAGTGAGAGAGACCTGGAGAACTTCATTGAGGAGGTGACAAACAGCCATGACAAGCTTTTTGGGAAGCTCTCACTGAAAGTACCTGAAGCTGAAAAAAGAAGAATATGGAACAGGATCAAGAGCAAAGTAAATGCTGTGGGGGTGACACACCGCAGCATAGATGATTTAACGAAAAGATGGTACGACCTGTGTAGCCGTGCCAGGGAGCGGATAGCGCAAAGGCTGAAGGAGGCTAAGAGGACCGGAGGAGGAACCGCAACAGTCCCAGACAACACAGCCCTGGAGCAACTGGTTGAGGGCACTATCCAGCTTGAAGCAGTGGTGGGAGTAACACAGCTGGATACATCGGGGGAGGCCAGTAGTAAACAAGGTAAGATGCATGAAAATTAACATTTCAATGTACATACTAATTGTGCCCAATCTGTAATTAACCACCAACATCACAGTAATAAAGTCCAGTCCACATTTCACATAGGGACCCAAATGCATTATGGAACCTGTTGGCTGCAGAACTAAATTGCTAGTCATAATACAACATTGTAAGCCTAAATGCCACAAAAATGCAGTACAGTCAGTGATTAGAGACAGTGAGAGCTTAAAGGTAAAGTAATTTAATGTCGCACAACATTAGCACCAACACAAAATAATTTTGCACTGTTTCACATCACAGATGCAGCAGAAGTAGACACTGATGACAGTAAATGTGGAGACAGCACACAGGTTATTGAAGAGGCTGCCGTGTCGAAACCTGTGACACCACCAACCATACCCAAGGCACCGCCAAAACGCAGGGCCACAGTCACACCACTGCAGCCAATGGAGACAGATCAGGAACATGAAACAGCTCCTGAGACAAGCCATCCAAGTGTGAGCCCCACAACTACACCTCAGGCACATGTCTGGATGAGTAGAAGACGCAGGCCAAGGACCCTTATCGGGACACAGTAGGCAGGAACTCACAATGTGTGGGGTGGCGTGGAGTCACAAATGTTGCGGGTGCAGTGCCTGCAAGCGAGGCATATGGAAGCCATTAATCTGCAAATTACAAAAATGAATAAGAACATATTATTCATGGCCGAGAGTGTGAGGGAACTGACTACAGCAGTTGTGGAAGCAAACAGACAGTCAAACAACACTGCAGGAGGTGGCTCGTGTGATGCAGGAGGGACACAACACACAGAGGAGGAGGCATCACCAGTTTTTGATGTGCATGGCTAGCTATACCAGGTCTAACAACAAGATATGCAACAGCATTGCACTGCTGTCACGTAAGTCGGTGGCAATGCAAATAGATATGGGCTATTGTTGTGGGGATGTGTCCAAAGCACTTGGCCAAATAACCACTGCAGTTGAACTGATGCAGTCTAGTTCTGGTGAGCATGGCAATGTTACAGGGGAAGAGGATAGTGAGGCATTCAGCCTTAGCAGAATCTCTGCGCAAGTCAGCACAGGCAGGAGTTGCAGTACCCGTAGATCAACACCTCCCGCTGCATCCAGGAGTGATGATGAAGATGCAGGTGAAAGACATTTGGGTGTGCGAGGGAGGAAACGTTGAACAAAATTAGATTACTGGAAATTTCCATGGTGACGTAATCATGTTCAAGACATTCTTTGTGACTGAGTATCAAGTCCTTTGTGTGTCTCATTTGTCCTTTAGTGCATGCTGTTAATGTGCCAAAGGCCACCAGCTATGTTTACATAAACAACCGTACCGCTTCACGTGCTAATAAAAACCTTTCCTTTCCTGAAATTAAGTGTTGTCTCTCATCATTACATACCTCAGAAATAATGCTGGCTGTTGTCTGTACGTTTCCTTTGTCCCTCCGCTGAACTGGCCAAATGGGCCCGTCGTGGGTGTGCTGGGGGCTGGTTGTCCTCAGTGTTTGATGCCTCTATGGGGATACCTCTCCTTGTTGCTATATTGTGCAACATTGGACATGCAGCCACTATCCTACAGCATGTTTCCGGCTGGTACAGCATTGCTCCTCCAGTTTTATGCAGGATGCGGTAGCGACTTTTGAGCGATCCAAATGTCAGTTCAATTACATTACGTATCCTGATGTGGGCTGCGTTGTACCTCTGTTGGTGTGGGCTGGCTGGGTTCAAGTATGGAGTCATGATAAAGTTCCTCACCACGTATGCACTGTCACCTACAGGGTATTAAGCAAAGTGTTATTGTCAGGTATGCATTGCCATTTCATACTTCAGTGATGAGTATATGTATTTAATTTACCTAGCAGGTGCCCTTCTCCAAAATCGCCCCATAGCAGACGTGTGTGAATGCCACTATGTCGAAAGATGTATGAATCATGGGTGCTCTCAGGGTATTGCGCTACAATATCGGTTATGAGGTTTTTCGCATTGCACACTGCTTAAACATTGATGGAGTGATACGATTTCCGGTTACGGAAGATATACTCATTTTCTGATGGGGGATATATGGCTACGTGGGTGCAATTTATGCATCCGATCACGTGTGGAAACTGGGCAACTTGGTAGAAGTCGAGTTTAGTTTGGGTCAATTCCTGTTGGGTTGTGGGGAAGGTGATGTGGTTGTGGATCATAGCCATCATGGCGGCCAGGAAGGATTTGAAGAACCCCTCCAGCTTCTGCCACTAGACCCTGGAAACTGTCTGACGCAAGCAGGTGCAGGCAACATAGCACCTGGACATGAGTTGGGATGTCATGGGTCCTTAGTGTCGTGCGTTGCATTAGTGGTTCCAATTCAGCTATTAAGTAATGAATCATTGCAGCATTCAGCCTGTACTTATCATATATTTGCTCGTCAGTTTGTCCCAACAAAGTGATGCGCAGGCGAAAGATTCTCTCCTGTATTCTCCTTCTGGCCTGGCCTGCTGCATGGATCCTCATCTTCCTCGCAAACACGTAGAGTGCTGCCATTGTGAAAGGCCACTGTGGGCTCATGGGTCAGTTTAAATAGCCTTCTGATGATTTGCAGCTGAGTATTTTTTTTTTAACACCTGATTGTGATTCCCCTTAATCTGCACTTGCTAAATAGCAATTTTTGATAAAATCGCTATTTGCGAATTTTCATGCATAGTATTGCGATTTTTTTAGTTGTTCCTTATTTGCTATCGCATTTTTGGTTTCTCGCTAATAAGGAATCGCAATATCTCGTTTCCCTATTTTAGCGATTCGGTATTTTGCGAATTTGTAATTTTTGTTTGATGCATTGGAAAATGCTAATAAGCGCTCGCAAATAGCTATTCGCTATTTTTGTGAGCACTTTTTGGTTTGATGCATTTGGCTGATAGACTTCTAAACAAACATCAACTAATATTTCCTCATCTACAAGAAAACACGCCAATCATTCTATTATGAAGGTGGATGTACTATCATTTGAACGCCGCACACACAGCAAACAGGAACATACTTTAAAGTTGCGAAAGATGGCCTTTTTATACTCCATTGGGATATGAATAGAGGCTACAGCAGGTATACAATCCAGCTTGTCTGTGCATGGAAAAACTGAAGCTTTATATTCCTTTTTGTATAGAACCAGTCTCTCACTAATGACCCATAAAGACATACAGAAGCTTGAAAAATGTACAGAAAAAAACATCTTCATACCTTCCAGCTCTTAAGGAGAAAATCAAAGCACTAATAAAGCTGCTCAATGGAGCAATATTGAAATTACAAATTTTTAGGAAAATAATATATCTGACAATGTTTCTATGTATCTTTTCAGAGTTACTTGGGGAAGGACCAATTTATAAAGTGTATTGAATGGTACCTGATTGGGTTTTAGTGTATTTTTATTGATTTTGTAGCGTTGGCCTGAATTCAATGATTGTTAGTTTTTAGCCTAAATGTTCTGATTTGTGGAATTCTTTGCTGGTGTATATATGCCCAAAGCACTTTCTTTGCATGTTTTATCTATGAACTTTTTTAAATGTATTATATTTGCATACACTTTTATGGTTATTAACCTACTACTACTACTACACATTTATAAAAAAATAGTAGATAATGTTAGAGAAGTATTTAAATACATGATTACTGAAAATAGTTTATTTCTGCATTAACATCTGCTATTGAATGGGTTTCTGTTGTACAGTAGACCATTTTTCAAATGTAAAGAATCTGAATTAAAGCACATAAAAAGACAAATAATCTGTGAATAAAACTTGTCATTTAAACAAAAAACACCAAATAGCTGATGAAAACGAACAACCACGTCAATATGTTTAAAAGAAATAACTTTATCTAACATTATCATCTTTCATTATTATTTTTTCTTCAAACTTATTATATTAGTAAATACTTTTACTATATGAGTCTTACTGAACTATTATGTCTTACGTGAAATATTATTTCAATGAATATTCATTTTTCCTATAAAAAACAGAGATACAAATCAAAATGTATTAAAAAAATCAAATCACAATAAGATACATTAACTAATACATATGTGTTTCACATTTCTTGATTTGATTTCAAGTTTAAATCATAAAGTCATATTTAGTTTTGATTTATCCATTTCTTCAAACACACATTTAAATTGCAATTCTATTATTTACAAATAGAAAACCTATCTTGAAAAATTATTTGGAATACTCCAATATTATTGCTACTCTTCACTTCAACATCATTTAACTTTAAGAATATGAGACCTAAATTCTTCTACTACAGACTTTTCTTAGTTGCCTCATATTTATTTTCTTGATATTCTAACTTCAACTTGAATTGTTCCTAACATTTCATTGGTTTACTTATTTATATTAGAAATTGCAATTACATTTCACACATTTGATTCTGACACATGAGCACTTCTTCTTAAAACATGTTGTTAACTTTTGCTTTAAGTGCTTGTATTTCTGCATGCTAATCTATAGGTAATGGACTTTTGGAGGCAAAAGCCTTTTGTTTGCGCCTAAATGTTCCACCTTCTCTTCCATATGCTGCAGTCCTTTTTTCTTTTTTCTATTCTTCACTAAGCAGCTACATCACTATTGACTTCATACACATTGCAAGAAAGTGTGTAATAATTGGGAGGATGCGAGTCCCAAGCAAAAAAAAAACACCTAAGCACAGCTTCTAGTAGCTATGACGCACAGTAGAAATGCAAAACCAAAGGAAAGGTGTGTAAATTAATTCAGAGCATTGGAAAAGTTAAAAAGTCAAACCACAAGACAATACAAAGCTCAGAACCAATTTTGAAAAACAAAAATAAGGAAAATGAAAACAAAATGCCTAAATCCAATAAGGGAATCTGAGATAGGAATCTTAAAAGTTCTGTGGCAAAAAGTAAAATTAAAGTGGCAATCAGTCACTGCTCTTTGGCAAAGAGGTTATTCCAAGAGGGTTGTCCCTCTCAAAGGTTTTACTTGTTGGCTTAGTCTCTAAATTGGAACTGGTGATCGTTCAGAGAGGAAGGGTGCAGAATACATCAGGAAAAGCCCTCTTGAAGGTAGATGGACAATCAACGAGGTCCTGCTAAAGCTGTTTGGTTTGGCAGGAGAAGCCCCATGGGCAAAATCCTTTTGTCGGTAGAAACTTGTTTCTCCTCCACCTGGTCAATATTTCTACATTCTGACCTAGCACCGAATTGAGACTTTGGTCGTTGAAGTTTATTTCATCTGGATGGATGAGGATAATACATCTATTCCATCTGAGGGACCTTCTGGCACCAAATTTAGAGTTGTCTGCTTGCCCAGCAGACAACTCTAATCATTGACAGAACCTGCCATCATAGCAGTACTTGTCAATTTATGTTTAATCAATCTGCGGTCAGCCATGATGCAGCTGTCAAACTTTTCAAAATATTTTGATTTTTCAAAAGCAAATTCTCAATTTACTTCCTCTAAGAGCCCTTACACCATCGGGCCAACTGAAGAAGTATCCCATCAATATAGCCAATAGGGGCTCCGTCGATGGAATACCCTACAATATTGAGAGGTACAGACTGACGGTTTTGTGGACAGAGATTTCCAGGAGCTCAACATTCTTCAGTGGGTAAGCCTTGTCTCTATAGCCTCTCAAAGTCAGAGACCTTGGCTACAAAACCCTGCTGACACTGCAGAACTCTTGGAAGTCCAAGTATTTACTATGGTACAACTATTCAGACAATCTGAAACAGTTCCTCTTGGTCTCTTTTAAGGAACCCAGGATGTCAGAAACAGTAGTTAGGAGCCCGGATTCACTTCAGCGTAGGCCACCAACAGGGTACAATCCAAGTCCAGATGCTACTGGTCAGCCTGACATTCCTAGAAAAGGCCTCTTGAAGATTGTTGTTTCCCTGTAGCCACACAGTAGATCACACAACCGATACTTGGAGTCCACTTCTAAGTCCTGGGTTTAAGTGGGAGCAGGTCCAGCCCATCAAGTCTCCACACAGTTTACAGACAGCAGATCTAGTCCTGCTCTGTTTTTCCACATGTTCAGAATGTGCTTTTGTGAGAAGTGGGTGTGGTAAAATTTTTGTAGAATTCACTAGAATTTTGACGGGGTGATGGCAAGGGGTATCTTCTGGATACTACTACTACTACTACCCACTATTATTCTTACGCTACTGAGTGCAACAGTACAGAAAGAGTTGGATTGCGAAGGAGTAAAAATAACTATTCCCACTCCAGTGAGTGCAACAATAGGGAAAGTGTTGGATAGCCAAGGGGTAAAAATTACTATTCCCACTTCAGTGAGTGCAACAGTAGGGAAAGTGTTGGATAGCAGAGGGGTAAAAATGTATATTACCATTGGACTCAGTTCAAAATTAAAAACAAACAAAATATCAACTACAACACAAAAGATTTTTAAAAAACGAAAAAATAAAACATATAAAAATATCAAGAATTTGCAAAAGATAAAAACATCTCATCATGTTGAAAAGATCGAACAAGTACCTAGATTTATTTTTTGTTTAAAATGTAAAAATAATTTACAAATAACTATTTTTAGTAGAAATTATATACAATCAAAAACATTAATTATTACAAAAATGTAATATTTTTTTATTTCCTACCCTATAGCACCACACAATTCACAACACAAATCTAAATTAAAAAAATATATACCTTCAGAATTAACATAATTAATTATCAATTAAAAAATACAAATAATTAAAAAAACAAATTAAAACAGATAACAATTCATTTACTCCCCAAATGCTACCCCTATAAAACTGAAACTGACACACAAAATAAACATAAACAATTACCATAAATATAACTGAATTGCTGAATTAATAATAATGATCAACTAAGTAATTATTAGGTAATTCAACATAAATACCTTTCCACCCTTTACCCCAATAAACACTACAACCCACACCTAAAAATAAGTACACAATTTACACAACTAACTTAACATTAATGAATTAATATCAATCAACGCTAACTTATTAAGTAATTTAAAAGATATTACTTAACACCATTTACCACTATAAACCCCAAAACTCACATCTAAAATAAATTACACAATTGTCATATTTAAATATTAATTAATTAGCATTAATTAACAAATACTGATTAATTATTTATAAATAAATTACTTCCCATCCTATTCCCCTATAAACCCCACCTCCCACTCCTAAGAAAAGAACCCAATTAACATAAATAATCGCCAATGAATGAATTAATAATAATTCATAAACAATTAATAAATAATTAATATTACATTGCTTCCCACAATTAACACTATAAAATGTAAATTAAATACATATTAAGAAAAACAAAAATGCATACATTTATTATAATTAAATTACTTCCCACCTCATTCCCTTATAAACCCACAACCCGCTCCCCAAAAAATGACACAATTAACATAATTACTGATTAATTAATTAATAATAATTAACAACCAATTAATAAATAATTATTCATACATTAATTCCCAGAATGAACACTATAAAATCAAAATGTAATAAATACTAATACATAAAATAAGTTTTCTTTTTATTAATTAATGTATTATAATTACATACTTTCCTCTCTATTCCCCTATAAACCCACAACCCGCTACAGAACTCGAAAATGCAAATTTTAATGAAAATCAAATTAATAATTACTAAAAATGCAACACATATATTAACGACAAAAGCACTACTACAAAAAATCGTTCACATACTTTTAAAATACATACTAAAATACATATCACTAATTAAAACATTGATATTTTAAACAACTATATTTTTGCAAACAATATTAATGACTCAGATATTCTCAAAAACTATATTTCTTACCTCCAAGTCGATATTCTTGTTGTCCATATTTCTGCATCACTATATTTTCAAATCGATATTTGTGCATGTCGACATTTAAAACTCGATATTCTGTCTATGCACCAACAGCGAGATGCCTCAGCAGGAACTGCTGCAATGGTGGTTCCTGCCAACGCATTGTAAATGACTGCCTGCTTGGATGTCATTTATACATTTGATGAATGGTTCTACTATCATGGGAACAGCGTAACTTATTCCGTTCCTATGGAGGAACAGCGGGCCATCCATCAATATATAAATCACTGCTTTAATTTGTTCTGGTACAATCTAAGAAATACAAACATATTTATTTGTTCATTTATGTAAGCATATTTACTTTAGTCGTTCACAATTGTATAAACTGAAAACCACTAGGAATTTCAGATTCTAAAATTTTAATTAAATTGATAAAATGTCAAATATATACATACAGACAGTCAGACATATAAGACTGGCTTTATCTTTCTCACCTAGGCATCAAGACTCTTGCTATTCTTTAGGGCTTTGTTATCATTGTGAAGGCTCTGCTATTCTTCAAGGCGTTACGAACATATCTTGTGGACATATTGTTGGTAATTTCGGTGGACATAGTCTTTCTTGGTTTGTTGGTCAACCTGCTCTCTACCTCTATGTTCACATGTGCTCTATTGCATCTGACTCCCCAACAATTATGCTGCCAACCTAAAGCAGCCTGAGACCACTGCAAGGGATGGGGAAGTCGGGTAACAATTTACAAAATCCCATAAAGCTTTATAAAACTGTAAATGTATTTAATTAATGCAGGGAAATGTCACAATGAAGCATAAAGTTCAAACAGTGGTGGCTCACAGAGGATGGGCTGCGGGCGGCGAGGCGGGGTGGGGTGGGGAGGGGCAGGGTGGGGGTAGTGGACTCGGACATACAATGGGCAGGAGTAAAGTAAGTAAATAAATAAATAAAACTATTTATTGTGCACTCGCTGCATCGCCACCGAGCTCAAGGTAAATTTTATTTATGTATTTACTCACTTTACTCCTGCCCACCGTATGTCTAAGTCCACTACCCCCACTCTGCCCCTCCCCGCCCCACCACCCCACAGCACTCCCTCTGCGAGCTGCCACTGAGTTCAAAATAGATTGCACTGTTCCCTTTTTTACTCATGACTATATCTATTGAAATCTAATGTGTGTAAGTACAGTGAGTTCTGCTAAGTTACATGCACCACAACAGAATATACTTCAGACCATTTTGCCTGGTAGAAAATACATGTTGTGCCAAGCTATATTTTGGATGGTTGAATTACTGAGCATCAATTAGAGTACATAAATAAGGAGAGGAATTGTTTTTTTCTTGTTGACATATAATTAGTAATCGCACTGCTTGACCTCTGAATTCAATATTGAATCAATGCTGCTGAATGCTTTTGAGGAGCTGACAAACATGTATTGCAAAACGCAGAGCACTTTAGATTAATGCATGGCAAGCCATAAGTGGAAGCGTCATTTTATTCTGTGACTTAAAGATACCTTTCCAAAAGCCTCCTTGATCTGAAAGTAGAAGATGCGTTTTACTCATTGTAAGGCATAACCATAACAGATAAAACACATCTATTTTCTCACATATTTTTTGAAGAGAATTTCTTTCTTTACACATATTATGTCAGACAGAATCTAAACCTTCAGAACAGTACACTTTAAAAAATTTCTTCATAGACCCCTGGTACTGAGTTAATCCACTAGGAGGTTTTAAAAAATGTAATCTAGATCTTTCTCACCATTCTTGATAGTCTGAAGTATTGTGGGAATTGACCAGATAGGGCTGTTAATGCCTCATGCACCTCAGGAAATTATATTATTTTCTCTCCTAAATAGAGCTCTCATAGGTTAAGGTACCCTCAACCCCCTATGAAGAAATAAAATTAGCTCACCTTAAATATTTAAATGGTTAAATGGTTCAAGGCCCACGCTTCCAAGGACTTAGGTAATGCGAGTCATCTAAAGACTTCCTTTACTTATAATTCTTAAGGCCTACCTGTCTGTATCACAATGTACTGGTATTGAGGGTTATGTTACCTCTCATCCATAAGTAAGGCTAATAATTATTCATTCCCAATGGTACCACTTAGCTAACTCTTCTCCCAATTATATTCAACACACTATTTTACTGCATGCTGTAGCGGCGATGCTGTGTAATATAGCTGTAGGGCAGGTAACCCTCAACCCTCCATGCTTTGGGTACAGTTTCAGCGTACTCAGTATGACTCTCATAGCCCGAGACTTCAGAAGAGTGTCAATTTCCTTAAACATGGATGGAGAAATGGGGCACAAGAAGTGCTGTATATACAAGCAACATGGAAGAAGCAACTCTGCCAATAAAATAAAGTATTGACAACTCCAAAACCAAATATAAGACTTGTAACGTAATGTAATGTAAGATGTATTTGTAGAGAGAGAAGCGTGTCATCCATAAGGGTACCCAGTCACTCTGTAGCTGTGGATTCTGCAAGAAGGATCAGTTGTAGAGCCAGTTTTTTTCAGTTTCTTGTGGAAACTCATGAGTGACGCAGCTGTAATGATGTGCTGGGGATGTTGTTCAAGGAATTGTCTGACAGGTAAGAGAAAGGATTACCTTTGAAGGAAGTGGCCCGCTTAGGGTAACCCATGTCACTCATGACCACCTCTCAGCCTTCCAGATCAAATGAAGAGTCGGTCTGACAGTAGAGAATACAAACCAAATATGTTCATTCAGAAACATTCGAGCGGAGCCCGGTCTGCCCAGTCTCTAAGGAGTGCTGCAGAGGGACTGAAATCAGCAAACATGGAGATACATTATGTACAATTCAGAACCAATGACGGCACACCCATAATTGAATTTTCCAGGCAGATGCAGCTGAACAAAGACGTACAGAAGGATAGGGTTCAAATCTGAGGCCGGGCACATTCCATCTGCTACCCAAGGTCACTCTGTCTGTGCCCACCACTAGGCTTCTATCTATTGGGAAAAGTATACGCTAATAAGCACAGTGTATTCATTAGGAAAGCACCTTGGGGAAATAAAACTTACTACGGGCCATTTCTGAAAAAGCAGGAATTAGTTTTGATCATGGTTTAAAGTGCCAGCCAAGCATAAAAAAATGGTGCTGCGGATGATACCTCACATAGAATAGTACACAGGCAGAATATCAAAAACATTTTCATTTCAACACCTTTTGTCTCGCAATACAATTAGTTTGGTAACTGTTATAACAAGAGCGCACAGCGTGTAAGGGAAGTAATAATGTCCACAGTAAATTAGGTGCTCCAGACAAAAGTGGGTCGGTTACCACGACCTATAGATAAGCTCACAAAGGCTTAAACAAAACCAAATAGATTTATCGAGCACTCAAAGTCCAATCCAATAGTCAGTCTTATGTTATCTTGCAAAGACAAAGGTTTTATTCTCGAATCTTTCCAATTATCATCTTCATTGGATACATCCTTTACATCCTTTAGAATAGTACAATCTTCATACTACATGTAGCCACGCAATCTTGCAGCCAACACGTGTTTCGTCCGGTCAATGTGTGACCTAATGACTTCCTCAGGGCTGCAACCCAAACATAATGCAATAATGCCAAATTATTAAATTATAGTCGTAAAATGTTAACATTTAAGGCATATCTAAACTTTAAAGGGAAAACATCCCAAACCTAAAAAGGTGCTCAATAGTAACAACACGCAAATCAGGAAGGGCTAACCACCAAGCAAAGAAAAAGCTAGAGGCACCAAGGTATAGTGAGATCTAAGTAAATTCCAAATTAGAGTCAATGTCACACTAATAAAGTTGGAAGGTGCAAAAGAAGAACATAGTGATTACGTTGTGTCAAAGACGAACATGCTGAGGGGTATCATACCTAATTTCTTCACGTGTAGGTTTATAGAGAATCTGATCCTATTATTTCCTGTGTGATGCTACATAAAGTAAAAGATCAAAGTTATCCCACCGATTATTGTTTACAAAGTAATAAGCTGAGTCTTCTCAGAAATCTGCTCGTTTCCTCTTACCCAATATCCAAACGACTTCACGTATTTCTGAAGTCTGCCCTGCTCGCAAAATGCCAGGTGTCCGTGTTCGTCACCTGCAATACGAGATGCCAGTTAGCTTGTATCGCAAACTGTCAGAGTCGGAAGAAACTAATGTAAATATCAGACAGGTAATGATACGCGGCATCTTACCTCTCGTACAGACTATCTAATATGCTGATAATTATTTTGAAATGTAACCATGACCTCTCCCATTTACCTACTCTCTTGCTTTGCTTTCACCTACTCTCTTGATGGCATGCTGGTGGGGTTCATATAATGAAATTTCTTCAAATATGTCCCCTCTACATGAGACTCCTGGCCCCATTATGATCATCTATGATTTTTACTTATAAAGATCCCGCCAACCGTAAATAATAGGGAATATACTAGTTCTGATACACTACATCATTACTGTGTGTAATTGTACTGAGACCACTCCAAGATGGCGCCGATAATTTAAATACGCTCCTTGAGAGCCACAGATAAAACTAATACGATGATAAAGCTAGAGATATTTATAATCATCGAGAATAGTGTCTAAAAATTATTATTAAATCACCATGAACTGTGAAGTGCGACTTTAAAAATAAATAGTGGCTCCAACTCACAAGATATCTATTTACTTTAATACTATTCTGAGACAACGATATTGACCCAGATAATTTATACATAGAGAAATAAAGACGTATTATATTTTTCGTTCTCTATTTCACACGAACTATCGTCATATACATAACGGGTTTTACTTAGATGGCGGCCGCTAGTCTCATTTTGTATAAATGAAAATAGTAAGATGGCGCCGAACTAGGACGCCAGAAAGGGATATCGCGCTCCGACGTACAATACTCTGTACGAGAGGTAAGATGCCGCGTATCATTACCTGTCTGATATTTACATTAGTTTCTTCCGACTCTGACAGTATGCTCAGATGTGAGTCCCTTGCTCACTGCACCTTCAGGATTCAAGCAAGCCGGGCCGAAGACGGCTGTAATGCCAGAAACCGGTCCCCGGAAGCTTGTTTCCTTTCCAGTAAAGAATTGGCTTGGTAGTTTGGTCTGCCCTGTTCCCATGATGCACTGGGACAGGGACAGACTAATTTGCATGTAGCCAGGTTCTGAACTGGGATGGTGCAGTGAGCTAAAAAACGGTGATGGATCAAGCCCTGATCTTTTGACTGGGTATGAGTGTTCTGCTTAATTCAGATGCTCTGTCCATCACCACCCCTTTTCTGAATCGTTTTGGCCACCTCAAGCGTGGAAGGGTATGCTCAGATGTGAGTCCCTTGCTCACTGCACCATCAGGATTCAAGCAAGCCGGGCCGAAGACGGCTGTAATGCCAGAAACCGGTCCCCGGAAGCTTGTTTCCTTTCCAGTAAAGAATTGGCTTGGTAGTTTGGTCTGCCCTGTTCCCATGATGCACTGGGCCAGGGACAGACTCATTTGCATGTAGCCAGGTTCTGAACTGGGATGGTGCAGTGAGCTAAAAAATGGTGATGGATCAAGCCCTGATCTTTTGACTGGGTATGAGTGTTCTGCTTAATTCAGATGCTCTGTCCATCACCACCCCTTTTCTGAATCGTTTTGGCCACCACAAGTGTGGAAGGGTATGCTCAGATGTGAGTCCCTTGCTCACTGCACCATCAGGATTCAAGCAAGCCGGGCCGAAGACGGCTGTAATGCCAGAAACCGGTCCCCGGAAGCTTGTTTCCTTTCCAGTAAAGAATTGGCTTGGAAGTTTGGTCTGCCCTGTTCCCATGATGCACTGGGCCAGGGACAGACTAATTTGCATGTAGCCAGGTTCTGAACTGGGATGGTGCAGTGAGCTAAAAAACGGTGATGGATCAAGCCCTGATCTTTTGACTGGGTATAAGTGTTCTGCTTAATTCAGATGCTCTGTCCATCACCACCCCTTTTCTGAATCGTTTTGGCCACCACAAGCGTGGAAGGGTATGCTCAGATGTGAGTCCCTTGCTCACTACACCATCAGGATTCAAGCAAGCCGGGCCGTAGACGGCTGTAATGCCAGAAACCGGTCCCCGGAAGCTTGTTTCCTTTCCAGTAAAGAATTGGCTTGGTAGTTTGGTCTGCCCTGTTCCCATGATGCACTGGGCCAGGGACAGACTAATTTGCATGTAGCCAGGTTCTGAACTGTGATGGTGCAGTGAGCTAAAAAATGGTGATGGATCAAGCCCTGATCTTTTGACTGGGTATGAGTGTTCTGCTTAATTCAGATGCTCTGTCCATCACCACCCCTTTTCTGAATCGTTTTGGCCACCACAAGCGTGGAAGGGTATGCTCAGATGTGAGTCCCTTGCTCACTGCACCATCAGGATTCAAGCAAGCCGGGCCGAAGACGGCTGTAATGCCAGAAATCGGTCCCCGGAAGCTTGTTTCCTTTCCAGTAAAGAATTGGCTTGGTAGTTTGGTCTGCCCTGTTCCCATGATGCACTGGGCCAGGGACAGACTAATTTGCATGTAGCCAGGTTCTGAACTGGGATGGTGCAGTGAGCTAAAAAACGGTGATGGATCAAGCCCTGATCTTTTGACTGGGTATGAGTGTTCTGCTTAATTCAGATGCTCTGTCCATCACCACCCATTTTCTGAATCGTTTTGGCCACCACAAGCGTGGAAGGGTATGCGCAGATGTGAGTCCCTTGCTCACTGCACCATCAGGATTCAAGCAAGCCGGGCCGAAGACGGCTGTAATGCCAGAAACCGGTCCCCGGAAGCTTGTTTCCTTTCCAGTAAAGAATTGGCTTGGTAGTTTGGTCTGCCCTGTTCCCATGATGCACTGGGCCAGGTACAGACTCATTTGCATGTAGCCAGGTTCTGAACTGGGATGGTGCAGTGAGCTAAAAAACGGTGATGGATCAAGCCCTGATCTTTTGACTGGGTATGAGTGTTCTGCTTAATTCAGATGCTCTGTCCATCACCACCCCTTTTCTGAATCGTTTTGGCCACCACATGCGTGGAAGGGTATGCTCAGATGTGAGTCCCTTGCTCACTGCACCATCAGGATTCAAGCAAGCTGGGCCGAAGACGGCTGTAATGCCAGAAACCGGTCCCCGGAAGCTTGTTTCCTTTCCAGTAAAGAATTGGCTTGGTAGTTTGGTCTGCCCTGTTTGCATGATGCACTGGGCCAGGGACAGACTAATTTGCATGTAGCCAGGTTCTGAACTGGGATGGTGCAGTGAGCTAAAAAACGGTGATGGATCAAGCCCTGATCTTTTGACTGGGTATGAGTGTTCTGCTTAATTCAGATGCTCTGTCCATCACCACCCCCTTTTCTGAATCGTTTTGGCCACCACAAGCGTGGAAGGGTATGCTCAGATGTGAGTCCCTTGCTCACTGCACCATCAGGATTCAAGCAAGCAGGGCCGAAGACGGCTGTAATGCCAGAAACCGGTCCCCGGAAGCTTGTTTCCTTTCCAGTAAAGAATTGGCTTGGTAGTTTGGTCTGCCCTGTTCCCATGATGCACTGGGCCAGGGACAGACTAATTTGCATGTAGCCAGGTTCTAAACTGGGATGGTGCAGTGAGCTAAAAAACGGTGATGGATCAAGCCCTGATCTTTTGACTGGGTATGAGTGTTCTGCTTAATTCTGATGCTCTGTCCATCACCACCCCTTTACTGAATCGTTTTGGCCACCACAAGCGTGGAAGGGTATGCTCAGATGTGAGTCCCTTGCTCACTGCACCATCAGGATTCAAGCAAGCCGGGCCGAAGCTGGCTGTAATGCCAGAAACCGGTCCCCGGAAGCTTGTTTCCTTTCCAGTAAAGAATTAGCTTGGTAGTTTGGTCTGCCCTGTTCCCATGATGCACAGGGCCAGGGACATACTAATTTGCATGTAGCCAGGTTCTGAACTGGGATGGTGCAGGGAGCTAAAAAACGGTGATGGAACAAGCTCTGATCTTTTGACTGGGTATGAGTGTTCTGCTTAATTCAGATGCTCTGTCCATCACCACCCCTTTTCTGAATCGTTTTGGCCACCACAAGCGTGGAAGGGTATGCTCAGATGTGAGTCCCTTGCTCACTGCACCATCGGGATTCAAGCAAGCCGGGCCGAAGATGGCTGTAATGCCAGAAACCGGTCCCCGGAAGCTTGTTTCCTTTCCAGTAAAGAATTGGCTTGGTAGTTTGGTCTGCCCTGTTCCCATGATGCACTGGGCCAGGGACAGACTAATTTGCATGTAGCCCGGTTCTGAACTGGGATAGTGCAGTGAGCTAAAAAACGGTGATGGATAAAGCCCTGATCTTTTGACTGGGTATGAGTGTTCTTCCTAATTCAGATGCTCTGTCCATCACCACCCCTTTTCTGGAGCATCTTGATCTGGCAGCATTTCTGAATGGGAAGCCAGAGTAGCTTTTGGAGGTGAGGTGTGATGTGTGTGTGGTGAGGAAGGTTGAGCATTAGTCTGGTGGAACGTTTTGGATGGTTTGCAGCTTGTGTAGCAATTGGGCAGAGGTGCCATAGTGGAGGATGTTGCCGTATTCCAGTGTGCTTGTTATGAGGTCCATGGTGATGGTCTTCCTGGTGTCCGCAGGGAGCCATTTGATTTTTTTATCTGAGAATGTGCAGTATATAAAAAGCAACCAGAGGTTACAGCATTGATTTGCTGTCTCGTGATGAGGTGGGTGTCCAGGATGATGCCCAGGTTTCTGGCGTGGTCAGAAGGTGAGTGGTTGGGGCCTATTTTTGAGGGCCATCAGGTTGAATTCTGTGGGCCACCACGTGGAGCCCTAGGGTGAGTTATTGTTGCCAAATATCAGTACTTACATCATGTCAGCATTGAGCTTGAGGTAGTTGTATCTCATCCAGTTGGCCACTTTGTTCATGAACATTTTGAAATACATTGTGGTGGAATTGGTGTCTTCTGAAAGGGATAGGATGAGTTTAGTGTCGTCTGCAAGGAGATCATAATGAGTCTGTGGTTCTAAATGATGCTTGCTTGAGGAGTCATGCATACATTGAAGAGAGTTGTGGCTAAGATCCTTGGTTTCTGAGGTTAATGGAGGGAGCTTGACCAGTTGCGTTCTACGGATCTGGAAGAAGGCTATCCACTTGAGACCTATTCCTTGGATTCTGGTTTTGTGGAGTCTTGAAATGGGTGTGTTGTGGGAGGCTGTGTCAAAGGAAATGAAGAGGTCCAGGTGGATGAGTGCAGCAGTGTAGTGTGGTGCAAATATCATCTGAAGCTGCAATGAGGGCTGTCCCTGTGCTGTGGTTGCTGCAGCAATCTGATTTGCGAGCTGTCCAACAGTTCATGGTGTTCAAGGTAGTGGGAGAGCTGATGGTTGATGTAATTTTCTCTGACTTTGGCTGGGAAGGGGAGCAGGGAGATGGGCCAGTAGTTTGCTTCTTGAGGAATGGGGTGACTACAATCACCAAAACACATACCCTTTTGATATGTGCATTGTTTCTTAAGATTTTGAGCCATCTGTATTCCAAGGCACCCTAAATTCTCCCTTTCCCAGTATAAGTTCTGCTCAAGAGGATTCTCGTGTCTGTTTTCAAAAGGTTTCCCATAAGGAACAGAATAGATTTCCTGCAAATTGTTTTTAGACCTGAAATTGTTCTAAATCTCTGCATCTCGTGTAGTATCTGCAGTAGATGCACAAGATTATTTTAAGAATACTAAATTATTGTCCACATTCATGGAGACCATATGTGTGATGGAGCCCACCTTAATTCCCTCTGACCTCCACCTGGACTTAATTGTACTTTATCCTGGAATTCAGCCATATCCATCTTCATGTACTAGTGAGTATGTAACATTATGTAGCCTATTTGGAATACTTTTGTGCATCATGGATAGTGGTTTATTGCACAGCGTGTCCCTCTGATCTTTGTCTGGTTTCAGGATGATAAGAATGGTGGCTTCTCCGAATGAATTGGGCAATATGCCTGTCTGTCTAGCTTCATTATATACATTGAGAAGTTTATCTGCAAGTTGTGCTGCAAAGATTTGGTAATATTTACCTGGAAAGCCATCACACGTCTCCTTTTGCATAGACTGAATTGCCTCCATTTGTCCTAAAATTGGAGTTCTTCCTCCAAAATCTTCGTCATTTCCTCTGTAAGTGAGTGAGTCTGATTTCTTACAGATAGATTTCGACTGTTGCCCCATATTCACTATCCTGCCCTTTGTATAGCTGAAAAAAGTGCTGATGCATGATTTTGGTAATACCGTTTTTGGGTGCCACCGTTATTTCTTTTGGGTGATTTAAGGCAAATATTGTGTAGGAGAGCATCTGTCTTTTAATAACCAGGCTTATAAGTTCCCAATCTTATCTACCTCCCTGTGAAATTCTTGTCCGTACATTCACAAAGTTTATACCAAAGTTACTTAATTTCCTTCTAACCTCTAGCAATTTATCAGTATTCTGAGGATGAATGAATCCTGACTCCTGAAATTAATATATCCCTATTTCATCCTAATGTTCATGGAGTGCATTCTGCAGGCACTACTTAATATGAAAAGCTTTACTTATACATTCACCTTTCAGGAAAACCTTCATGACATTCTACACATTTACTCTAGAACATGTAGAACCCAAGTTATTTCAAGATATGGCACTATTGCAGTATGATGTCAAAATATAAAGGGGGTCTTACAGTGACTCTGTATTCTGTTTCCACTTGGGAATTAATATGCTGACACTAAGAAAATCATGTTCAATTAATTTGGAATAATCTGAGAGGATTCTATATGAGTATTTTGCTTCTGTTATTTTCACTTTAAAATGTCCTGAGGCCAGTCTGTGATTCAAGAAAGTAGAGAAGGCTTATCACTAAACTCCCCCTGTAAGCTCTTTGCTTTATCTGGTGGTTTAAACCTTGATAAAGATCAGTTTCTGGAGGAATGTATTCTGTTAGTGTTCTTAAAGATAGTTCGACTTATTACTCCCAACTACATTTTAAGTATCCTTCAATCCTTCAATACAGATGCAAATATTGGAGCCAAAAGTGAAGCAGACCACATTGACTCACACTTCCACATGTTATGGGTTCAACTGTCTCTACTGGTCCTGTTAGAATTGGCACCATTGGTGTGAGTCTCCCTTCCACTTGTTGCTGTTGTCTCATCTGTTCTTTTCAGTCTCGATGCTTTGGGCACTTTGCCACTACTGTTCAGTGCCAAAGTGCAAGTTCTCCCTATTGTAAATTGTTGTATGGATTAGAGATTCCATGATTGGTTATTTGATTTACTTGTCAGTCCCTAGTACAGTGCACTATGTTTGCCCAGGTCCTGTAAATCAAATGCTGCTGGCGGGCTTGCAGCACTGATTGTGTCAGCCACAGAAGCAACTTGTAAAATGTGACTCAGGCATGCCATTGCAGAGCCTGTGTGCAGTCTGGAACTGTCATATTGACTTGGCAAGTGCACACACTTGCCAGTACCTAAACATTCCCTTTTCTGCATGTTAGTCACCCCTAAGGTAGGCCCAAGGTACCCCTGTGAGCAGGGTTCATTGTATGTGAAAGGTAGGACATGCTCTGATGTGTGTGGCATGTCCTGATAGAGAAATACTGCCAATTTTGTTTTTCACTATTGCAAGGCTATCTGTTCCTATAGGCCAGAATGGACAGTTTGATTATAACTTCTTATAAACATAACTGACCCAGAGAACAAGATAGGAAAATAAAGTTTAGTATGATTGAAATCAGAATGTTAAAGTGCATCTTTAAGTGTGGGGGATTTCTGTGTTTGAAAATACCACTTTTAGAAAGTAGGTCTTTTCTTCCCGAACTATCCAGTGTGCCTCTGCTAGGTTTGTGTATTGCATGTCTGGTTTGTGATTGACAGGAGCTGGAAGGGGGCTGTGGTTCCAGCATTCTCATGAGTCAGGGCTGGGCTGAATGGGACCTGGGTTGAATTTAGAATAGGGGAGGAGATTTCCTTTCATCGGCCTGGGCCAGGTCAGCTTTCAACAATGATGTTTCCACCTCCTGCCAGGAAGCTGCACCAGAGAGGAAAGAACTGATACTGGTTTTGGCTGGGTACAGCCACTCTTTGCCTTCAGAGAGAAAGGATTTGTGTGTATAAAAAGGGGTACCCAGACCCCAGAACTTTATTTCACTTCTGGGAAATCAAGAGGAACCGTTGACGAGGAGAAGAAACCGGGGAAGCTAAAGGAGGATTACTGCCCCTGTGCTGTTTTCTGTTTGGGGTTGGCCAGCAGTGGTTACTTGTTGACAAGGCAAGGAGAAAAAGGACTTTGATGTTTGCTTTGTCATCTTGAGGAAGATCTCCAAGGGCTTGAAATTGAGCTTGCCTCCTGTCTGAAGTCTCAGGGATACAAAGACTTCACCCCCAGCTGCCCTGAATTCCCTTGTAGGGAATTCCAGCCTGCAAAGCGGTGCCTGCTGCTGTTTAGGACCTCTAGAGACTGTTTGTCGCTGGGAGCTGGAAGCGCAAAGCAACGACCAAGAAGTGTGTCGCACCTCACCGAGACCAGATGCATGGCCGAGCAATGGGGAAGAAGCACGCCGCATCTACACTGAGTACCGAGGCATCACCGAGAACATTGTTGCATCAGACCGGATCGTCGCATCGCATCAAGCCGCCATTTTGTCACATTGCACAGGATCATCTCAGCTCATCTAGGTGCCATCTTGTCGTAACCGAACACAGTAAGAAACTGAATCCCCCCTCCTCTCCGGTAAGGAACTGATGCATTGCCTCCCCTGTGCCTCAGTAAAGAACAGGTGTACCACCTCCCCCAAGCAAGGAACTGATGCTTCGCCTTCCCTGTGACCCTTTTGTTTGTTTTGCATGATGCATCTGAGATACTTTGTTGGAAAAATGTCACGTTTACAACTGGCATTGAACTGAACTATTTCTACCATTGAAGAGTCTATTTTTGATACTGATTTGTGGATTTTTGCGATTTGGTCTTGTTTAGATAAAGAATGCTTATTTTTCTTCACTGGTGTGGTGTCCATTTGTAGTGTTTTCACTGTGTTACTGTATGTGCAAACAAATGCTTTACACAGTGCCTCTGAGATAAGCCTGTCTGCTCTTGTCAAGCTACCAAGGGGGTGAGCAGGAGTTATTTTAGGAGTGTATCCTCCTTACACTGACTGGAAGCAAGGGCCCCTATTTGGACAAAGGTACCTACCTCTGTCAAATAGAGACCCCCATTTCTAACAGGGTCACTTACATAAAATAATTAAACCAAGGTCAAAAAAGGAACCCCTTTGGAATAATTTCTGTTCATCACACTATTCATACACAATCATTCAAAAAGGAAGTTAATCTCCAGTGGACAAGAGGGATGTAAACACAAAAGAGATAACAAATCTAAAATAATACACATGGATTCATAGTTTAAAAACATATCTATCATGGTGCATACAATACATAATATTCAAATATCCTAGCTAGACAGTAATGTTCAAGCCTTAGAGTAAGCACACACTAATATTTCTACATGAAAACACAGAAATATACAGGGACCTAAACAACTATTTCCTATTAATAAAGAAAATGAATAAACCATATAGGGATCAATTGTGACTGCTATGAATAATTAATTGTCACCACAAATTTTATACAGTTTTCTTATTCATGCATCAACGTGTTTCAGTGGGCACTAGTTTTATGGCCAACACCTTCTTCAGGAAAACTTGAATAAAAGTTCCAAGCTAATCTCTCTTCTCTGCTCATATTCTGGGTGGTATATCTACCTGTTTTACTCAGAACATTATGAATTTCACTTTCCACTGCTCTTTCAAATACCTCTATGTTTTTCCCAACCATAGCTAGAGAGGGGTGAATTATGATTTAGGCTGTAGACCTAACAGGTTTATAGTTACCCTGGTCTCACGATTTTCAAAAAATCTCCTCAATCTCACCTTTCGGAAAAATAATCGTAGATCTTTCTCTAACTGAAATTTGTCAACTATCGTGGCAGGATGTTAATTTCCATATCAGTGAGGGGTCCATTGGATAAATTAATTACTGGTGCTCTGTCGGTCGCCAGTATTTACATATTTACATATTTGAGAGGTATTTGCAAAAGAGCAGCATAGGACATTCATTGAAGAGCGGCATAGGGAAAAGGCCGCTTTACGTCAATCATTCTCAGAGCCGATAATGTTTGTGTATATTGCTTTTTAGATCTGAAGTCGAGGACGGCAGTGAATCCAGTCACCTGCCTATATCTCGCTTTTTGAGATTGTTGGGTAATCGAGATCACCATGCATGAGAAACGATAAAAATATTAACAGGTATGTCCTTTGCTACCATTCCTAGGTTTGTGGTATTTAGGCAATGGGATAATTATGAGTTTAATTCTAACGAGAGTGTTTTGGTGTAATTCTAATTCTTAGTTGAGGAACTACGCCTACCTACAAGGGTTAGCCAGCGTCAATCTTCATATCGCTGTATATCAACTTGCTCCCGTGTAAATTGCGAGCCATCAAAAGTAGAGCATGAAGACGATTGCTTGGGATTAAAGTTTGGGAGATACAGGTATTTTCTTTGATTCGTTTTGTTTAAAGCAGAGCACCAGGGCTTAGCACATCGGGCCACAGAACTCATATTGGGTGTGTCATCTCGAAATTACTAGCACCAGCGATTCGGATGACCACGAGTAGAAACAACAATAAGAGGGGGTTCTTCCTTTCTGCTGTGTTGATTTGTATAAAGGTATACAATTAGATTGCGGTTGGTCTCCCTTTCTATATGCCTAGCGTTTAAAAGGGTGAGAATGCTATAACAACTATGGTTGTGGATAATGTTCCATTTCTTGATCCACAAAGGGAAGGAGCTATAAAGGGTTCTAGTGAAGAAAGATGTTAGCTCTAATGTTCAATATAGGATACTATGCTAGCATGACAATAAATTGAAAATTAGGGAATACCAACACTTATAGATTCCACTATATTTAAAATGAATTCCCTTTTCCATCTGTAGAACATATCGAAATTGTTCAGAATTCAAAGACCTGACTACAAACAGACACTAGGATGTTTATCCAGTTAGCTGTGGGAATATATACTGAGACTCACCTCTGATTTAAGGTAAATATGGGCGCTTACGTATACATGAGGAAAATAACTATCTGGAAGCGGAAGTGTAACTAACACCTCGACGCTCTATTATAGATATATATGAGCTTGAGGATCTTTTACCTGATTGGCAGCATTCTTTGGAGACCACGTGTGCCCAAAAAATAGGTATATAAATGCAAATCCTTACTTTTTTATAGAAGTATCGTGCAGTATAGCATACATCTGGGTACTCTCTTAAATGATTCTGGTATATGATTTAATCTCCACACAATCTCGCCACATCTGAGATCTGTTCCATGCAATAGTGGAGTAAAGTTTTAATCACATCGATGTATAGTGAAGAGAATGATAAAGTATGTGACTAACGTTGCAGCTAATCACTATGCTGAATTTTGTAAAATGACAAGTAGAAGTGAATGGATGGGCTGTGTGGTGGACAGAGGGTTGTTTGACCAAAAAGAAGGGTAAAATATGTTTTAATAATATTGTTTTTTTTGTTATTTATTGTCATATTCATGTTTTCCAGATATTGATGTGAATTGGGACTTTTATTCAAGTTTTCCTGAAGAAGGTGTTGGCCTTAAAACTAGTGCCCACCCAAACGCGTTGATGCATGAATAAGAAAACTGTATAAAATCTATGGTGAGAATTGTATCAAACTTTAGTATATGCATTAATTATTCATAGCAGTCACAATTGATCCCTATATGGTTTATTAGTTTTCTTTATTAATTGGAAATATTTTTTCCTTTTTTAGGTCCCTGTGTATTTCTGTGTTTTTCTGTAGAAATATTAGTGTGTGCTTAAGGCTTGAACATTACTGTCTAGCTAGGATATTTGAATATTATGTATTGTATGCACCATGATATATATGTTTTTAAACTATGAATACATTTGCATTTTTTTAGATTTGTTATCTCTTTTGTGTTTACATCCCTCTTGTCCACTGCAAATTAACTTCCTTTTTGAATGAGTTCTGTTTGAATGGTGTGATGAACAAAAATTATCCAAAGGGGTTCCTTTTTTGACCTTGGTCTGCTTTGGTACCCCTCCCTTTGATTAGGGGGTCCCTCTCTAATTTTGAGATAAAATAATTAAAGACACAATTTTAACACCCTTTGCCCTTTGTGAATACCGAAAGCCATAAAGTTAGGATTTTGTTTCAGTAAAACTTAAGTTGTGGTCTTAACTGAGCTCATGAGGTGCTGTGCTCGTCATAACGGCTGCGCTCCACCCACGAATGATTGATTCCCCGCCTGTGCGGGTGAATTAATCAGTGGGCGGAGTTGTGATGAGCCCAGCTTGTCACGAGTACAGCTCCACTGTGACTCATGACGAGCTGGGCTCATCACGAGCTACGCGGTGCCGTGCTCACCCCCCATGCCCCCCGTACCGTGGGGGAAGTACCCCCGCAGCAAAGGGGTTAATGGGACCCTTTCCCCTTTGGTAATCACATTTTTAGCCTTGTGATGAGCAGGCTGTTGTCTGGGGGACCACTGTCTGCTGTCCTTGATGTTTTCCCAAGTGGCAAACTTGTTTTTTTTTAAAGCAGCCCCAGATCCTTTAAGGAACTGATGTTTTAAAATAAGTTTTCCACTTTGAAATGCAAACAGAAGGATTGTGGTCTGTTGTCCCTTGTAGACCACCATCCCTGTGTCTGTATAAAATCATGAGTAACAAATTGGTATTCGTGTTCATGAGGCAGATTTTTTCTACACCCCTGCTGACCGTGATTTTTTGACACAACCTGTTAATACATAGGTTGCGTCACAGAATCAAAGTTCATCTATAAAAATCATTGATTTGGTATTTTTTACACTTATGATGGAGTTGTTGGGCAGCTTTAAGGGCCATTAAGGAAGTATCGCAAGACAGTAATAATATTTAATGATTTAGCTGAAACATAATTGAGAACAAAACAAAACAAGACAATCTGAATATAATATGATTATAGTATAGTTCAATACATATAATGGAAATTACATATTATATTAGTATATTAAATGAAAACAGAAAGACAAATGAGAAATGAAATAAAAAAAGAATCAATCAACAAAGTAAGCCAAACTTTTTATGAAAATTAGGACAAAGTTAATCTTTCCTCTGCTTTAAATTCTTGATGGGCGAACCACACCCCTAATCCTTCTGAATCTATCAGCAGCCTTCAACACTGTCTCCCACCCCACTCTAAGCCAACAATTCCACAAGACAGGCATACAGGGGCTTGCTCTGAAATGGATTTGCTCTGTCTTCACTGGAAGAAACCAAGACTTCAACATGCACCCCACACCTCTGAAGCACAAGATCTTATTTGCAGAGTCTCACTGGGCTCCTCTCTCAGCTCAATGCTTTTCAACATCCACATGACCCGATGGCCGACGTCATAGAAGCTTACAACATAAACATCCTCACTTTTGACAATAAAATGCAAGTGATACTCTCCATCTCAAACAAAACACCAGAAACACGTTCATCACATGCATGACAGAACTCAAATTGAACTTGGACAAGAGGAAGGTGATAGTCTTTTGGAAGAATGCCTCACCATGTGACCTCTCCTGAAAGCCCACAGACCATGGCCCATCCCCATGCCCTGCTCGCTAGTGAAAAACCTCTGGATCATCATGAAGAAAAACTAAGCATATTGTGGAGCGGTGCACACCCAGAAGGTTATATCCAATAATATCAATGTAGTCAATTCATTTATTTAAGGTAAGTCTTTTTATTTCAAATAACACAAGCTTCAGCCAGTGCGTGTTGTCCAATGGCAATTGGTCTTCATCAGGGCATGTGGTTGTGGAGTGAATGACGAGGGATCACTATAGTTGGTGTCCCAGCCATCATGCAGTTGAGCCAAATTGGTTGTGTGGTTAAAATGTGTAAGCAGAACACAGTGGGCTGTTCCGCCAGTGCCTCCTTGTTATGGGCCTAGTCCCAGAGTCTCGATCAGAATTCATCCGGCGTGATCCTTCCCGGGTTGAAGGATCATGCCGGCCAAACTCCGGTTGAGACTCTTAGAAACAGGAAGAAGATTCAGATCCAAAGTAATAGGAGCACGATCAGATGCTATTATTGAGCCAATACCAGAATTCAAAATATATTGAAATAAATATTTAGAAATAAATAAATGGTCTATCCTAGATAAAAAATAATGTACAGGAGAAAAGAAGGGCTATTCCCTTAGGGAAGGATTACTGAACCTCTAAGCATCCACTCAAGATATCTGTTTTACAGCTGAATTAGATTGCTTATGCATAGCAGAAGGAAAAAAGTAACCTTAGAGTTGCAATCAATAAGAATGTTCATACTAATATTGCAATCACCACCAAAAATGTAATAATCATCTGAAATAGACATTGCCTTGTGTGAATGTCACGCCAGAAACTTTTTGTCACTATGTGTAGGTGCATTGATATTACAAGTAGAAAAGGGTCATTTGTTAATAGTAAATTATACAATCAATTAATCATATCCCCTCTGTGTCAGTATCTTATTTATGGAATAACAATCATAATTGCATTTATATAGCACTTACTACCCCTGACAATGTGTCTAAGTGCTTTTTCGGCGAGCATATTGCTAGTACAGAACCCAAAGGATTAGTGGTGAATTCGTTTAGGGAGATATTACATAAGTTTCAGCAGTGGACATGTGAGTTTGTTATTTGAATTGAAAAAGGATAGAGGAGGAGTAGAAGTGGGAAGGCTTTGTATTATAAAGCACTTGCTATCCCTGGTGAGGTGTCAAAATGTTTTTTCAGTGGGAAGCACTCTACTCTGGAACCCAAACAGCATTAGTGGGAATTAGTATGGGAAAATATGAAATTAATTTGGACATGTGAGCCTGTTACTTGGATTGAAAAGGACAGTGTAGGGATGGAAAATGGAAGGGTCTAGAAAGTGTTGGTTTAATGGAAGCTCATAATAGTAGGAGTAGGTTTGGGGTGAGTAAAAGGGAAGGTGGAGGGCAGAAGAGTCAGTGGGAAAGGTTTAGAAAGGCTTGTTTGGGAGATCTGAACACTAACATAGATATCAGATGATTCAAGGAGGGATAGAGCTGGGAAGAATCTAGAAAGGGTTATTTTGTAGATGGTAGTAGTAGATTGGGGTTTGGGTTGAGTCAGATTGTGGCGATATAGGATATATTGAGAGAGCTATAGGGTGAGAAATAGGGTAGTGCATTGGAGAGTGCAGCAGAATGAGGTTTGGGATGATTCAGAGAATGGAGGTAGAGGATATATTGATAAGGTTATAGGGTGAGATATGGGGTAGTCTTTTGGAGATGCTGAATTAGAAGTAAAGTATTAAATATAAAGATACATAAGTGCATCGAAGGTATGTTTGTATAAGGATTAATATATGTAGATGGAAGTTGTATTTAAACACAGAATTTCAAGTGTTGATGTACTTTAAGTTATTTTAGCTTTTATATATGTTTTTGTAATACAATAGTGAAGCAATTGTTGATAAATAGTTCCAATAAAAATGTACTTTTTTATGCAGTCACCTATATACATGTTAAACATCGAATGATATAACCATAAGTAATATGTACAATTGTTAAGCAGAACTAAAGAACATTTATCTATTTATAAACATAATCATTATACATGTTTGTACAAAGCAATACACATATGTAGGTATGCATCTATAGTCCAAATAAATGCTTATATACAGAGGGTTATGCTGTATATATATATATATCTATATGTTTGAATATGGTAGTTATGAGGGAAGAGCCAACTCTTGAGTAGTCTTCAGAAGATACAGTGGTTATTTTTGGATCTTATGTTTGAGGATAAAGAGTTCCATAGTTTAGCTGCTTGAACAGAGAAGGATGTGCCACCTATGTTTTTTTTTGTATGATGGGATTTTGAGGGAAGGTGCAAACATAGAGTGGGGGTTTCTTTGTTGAATGTATTTGGTGTTTTATTCATGATAAAGAGTGGTCCTGATTCATGTTTTACTTTGTGGGTGATACAAAGCAGGTTGAATGTGAATCTTCTGCCAAACAGTAACCAATGAAGGACCTGCAAGGCAGGGGAGATGTGAGCTTGTGGCTTTATAGGTAAGAGTAGTCTGGCAGCCAAGTTCTGAATCCATGGTAATCTTTTCATAGTTGTTAAAGATGATCAGTGGTATAGGCTACTGGTGTAAATGAGTTTAGACAGAATACGTGAGATAGTAGCCTGGATCTTGTGTGGAAATCCCAGGTGGGGAAATGTGGGTCACAGAGTTTTTATTGTAACAAAGCTTGATCAGGCTAAGTTGTTCACTTGGGCATTCATTGATAGCTTTGAGTCCATGGTAATTCCGAGGGTTCTTACATCCTTAGATATTTTAGGTGGTGTTCCCAATTTGTCCGGCGAGTGAGTCATAATTTTCCCAATCGCCACACAAGAGAATTTCCATTTTGGAAGCTTTCAATTTGAAATGACTCCATGTCATCCACTGATCCACGGCTCTGACGCAACTGAAATTTTGTGCGTTTCCAATGTCTTTGGGGGTTTCTAGTTTGAGAAGTATTTATGTGTCATCTGCATAGTTACAGCATGTGAGGTTAAATTGATTGATCAGTGCCTGTAATGACTTCATGTAAAAGTTGGAAAGCATGGGTTAGATGATAGAGCCTTGAGGCACCCCTGCTTTTTTGAAGAACCGGTTGGACGAGAAAGGGGGTGGAATGGATGACCTTAGTTCTGTTTTGAAGCTAAGATGTGATCCAGTCGAGAGCAGTCCCCTCTATGCTGGCTTCATAGGTCTTTGTATTAGAGTATCATGGTTAAAAGTGTGAAAGGCAGCTGAGAAGTATAAAAAAAAGTAGTGCAGCAACCCTGTTCCAATCAACTGTGTTTTTAAGGTCATCCCAGATGGAAACGAGGGCAGATTACGTGTCTCTTGCTGGACAGAATTCTGTCTGGAAGTCTGAAAGCATGGAATTATACTCAATGAATTGTGACATCTGGGTGAATGCAGCTCTTTCTATCGGTTTCCCTAGGAAAGGTCGATTTGTGACTGGTCTATAGTTGTCAGTATTAGGTGGTTCCAGATTTGTTTTCTTTAGGAATGGGCATATGTATGACTTTTTGAGCTCTTCTGGAAATAATCTCGTCATTAAGGAATTGTTGATGAATCTTCTTACTGGTGTTGCATCAAAGATAGTTACAAGAATTTTTTTTAAAGGATTGCGGTGGACACGGGTTAGAAAGGCTGCCGGCAGGCCTGCTTGCTTTGTCCAAGTCCATAAATTCATCCTGTGATATTTGTTGGAAGGAATGGAGATGCTGGGTTTGTGTAGCATTTTTTTTTTAAAGGGTAGGTGCAGGCGTTTTTTTTCTGTGTTTTCAATAGGAGTCCAACATGTAAGCTTTGGTCCTGTTATGAATTGCCAGTTTGTCAGTGTTTAATGTTGAGTAATGGGATGAACTCCTTCTCTGCAATTTGGTTTATGAAATTCAGTGAGAATTTTAAAGAATTCTTTATTTGCACATTTATCATTTTGAATTAAGTCTGAATAGTATTTTTTCTTAGCTTTTTTGATTGCTGAATTGTATAATCTGTTAAGTTTCTTTAGGTGAAGTTTGTCTTGATTGATGTTTGTTTTGAGCCATGTACGTTACAGCTTTTTAATTTGATGTTTTATCTCTTTTATATCAGGATTTCTCTAAGGTGCCGGTTTTCTTTTGTTCTGTTGTGTTGTTCTTAGTGGTATTAGGATATCATAAGCTTACTATAGCCATTCATATAGTTTTTAAACTGAATGTGTAGTATCTAGATCAGTACTGGATGTTAGTTATGTTTCAAATTTTCAAAATTGAGTTTGTTCCACAGTTGATGGGTGGATGGATTTAAGGTGGTTTTAGATGTGTTGCTTTGTGTTGTTTTATGTTGGAAAGCAAGTAAATGGTGGTCTGGCCATGTGACTGGAGTCATTGTTTGAAAGGTAACTAGTTCTGTATTAGCGGAAATTACATTTAGAATGTGGCCAGCGATGTGTGTGGGTTTATGGATTTCTGATATAGGTTCAGTGCATCTAGGCCAGAGATGATTGTTTTTGGATGTGGCATATTGGGTTTGTCAAACCGAATGTTTAGGTCACCCAAAATGCATAGGTTGGAGTGTGGTGTTATCAGATTTGAAACTGTGTCTAGGAGTGTGTCTGGGAATGTTGCATTGCTAGGTAGTGATCTGTAAAGGAGGAGGAAGTTAGAGGAGGAAAATGGTGGAGGGTTGCATCTGGCGAAGAGGGCCTCACAACCTTGTTGGGAGACTCTATCAGCTTTAGTGGTATTTAACGTTTGCTTGAACACAACAGCTAGGCCACCTCTTCTTTTGCCTATTCAATTTTGTGTGATCGTTTGATACCCTAGTGGAATGGCTTCATGCAGTACTGGAGCCATGTCATCGCTCAACCATGATTCAGTTATGAAGAGTAAGTCAGGCTGTGTGTCACTGAGAAGGTCGTAGAAGAGATGGGTGTTTTTTGAGAGCGATAGAATATTTATTAGTAGGCAGATTAGAGAATGTGCTATGGTGATGGTGTGACTTTGTTTTGTAGAATTCTAAGTACACAAATTGCCAGCCACACACTTACTCAAATCCTCTATTTTTGAGGGAACAAACCATAAGAGACTTCCTGGTTCGTTCGGGTATATCACTCAAACCGGGTTGAGTAAGTGTGTGGCTGGCAATTTGTGTACTTAGAATTTATATTAATGGTCCAGCTAGCCCCACGTCCCTGGACCTGACTCCCCCATTCTTCAAACATTTGTTTTGTAGAAGGCTGAGCAGTATTTTGTGGGCTTGTAGCATGTGTGTCCTTAATTCTGGTAGTAGCTGTAAAAGGATAGCAATAGTATAGCTGTTCTGTATCTTATTCCTCGTCCAGCAGGATAAAAAAATATTTTAATGGGTGTGTGTGTGTAGGTAGAGGAGATGGTGTTTGAGAATGAGTTGTTGAGCTGTGTTGTTTTTGTAGAGTAGCCTTGTTGTACAGTAGACATGGAGATGAGAAGTTTTGAAGAGTGACATGTAGATTACTTTGTTTGCACCTGTTTAGGGTCATGTTGTATGGTTCTAAATTGTCCGATGGATGAGAGGCAGTTAAAAGACAGTTGCTGTATTGTATGTGTGTTAGGTGTGGGTGAAGAGAGAAAGCTTGGCGGTGGAGTTGGTTTAAGGTGTATATTATTTGTGTAGTCAGACAGGTGAGAGTGGATGTATGTTTCTAGTTTGTGACGGAAAGTATTATGAGGTGTTGTGTGTAAGAGATTTTGTTGTGCTGCACAATTTTCATACCAGAACCTGGAGAAGAGAACACATTGCCCACCCAATTGCATGTAAGATTTTCCACTTTGGAATATACAAAAATGTGTTTCTTTTAAAAGTGCAACATCAACTTATATTTTAGATAAATGAGAAAAAAGTCTCTGTATTTATTAGATGAACCAAAACCCTTAGCATTCCAATAAACCATTAATAGAGACATTTATAAATGAATACAATATTTGTAATACATTCTACACATACGAAAGAAGGATAAGTAGCAAAATTACATATGCAAAATAATTAAATAGGGTAGCAGACTGAAACAAAAAACAAAACATTAGAACAGGGCGGTAATAAGGAAGTAAAAAGAATGTTGTATTTTTTTCTTTTCTTTTAAATGTAAAAAACATGTCTTTGAGTCTTTCTTTTAACATTTTTCTGCAACCAAAATGTAATAATAAAAATGATGCTACAAATAAGACCTTAATACATATTTTATTAAAACTTTATAATTAATTTTTATAATAATCACTATCTTTTAACAGTGGATTGTGCGAATTACTGAAATATACACTACTGAAAAATACTGGTGATTTTTGAAGAATAATAGGCTCACTTTTGGTGTTGTGACCCTTTAGTAAGGACAATAAGGCTACGTGAGTGCAGCCAGGACCTGTGAGACCAACCGTAGATGGCACATGCCAGAAGGCCGTGCATGGCATAGGGTTGGCTGATGTCAAAGTGTTGGATTCAGCATCTCGCCGCAGGCCTGCGGCCAACACTTGTGGTAATCCCCATGTTGCACACAGCCAAAAGCCATCTGTGATGTAAAGCTGGCTTTAGTTATGGTAATAAAATAATGTTACATTAAAAAAACTAGAAACTCACTGAAATAGAAAAAGGTTAAAGTAACATTATAGTTAGACATTATAATTATATTTTACATTGCATTAAAAAACACTAGGAATCCACTGAAAAAACAAAGGTTAAATTGGCATTATAGTTAAGTGACAATTGCAGTGATGCAATGTTTTAAAATAATTTTGAAATTCCTCAAGGCATAGTGTTGTCATCAGGGATATCATTTTAGATGTTGTAGTGATGTTGTCAATGATGCCATAGAACATGTCAAGGTGGTGAAATATGGGAGGTAATCAGCAGTATGTGGGCGGAGCACACATTATAGTTACTTTAGGGTGTGAGTATAGTTGTTTGAGATAACTATAACTGTTCAATTTCACTTCTTTGTTTTGTTTCCCGGAAAGGAATGTCTAAATTAGGCATCCCTGCACTTGCAAGAGCTACTAATCTAAAATGAGTCTCTGGTTTCCCACGGCATTTCAGATTCTTAGAATCATTATGCTAGTACTACAGTAAGGTCATAGCTGATACTGTGAACTTTATTTGGAGAAACAGTCTCAAACCCACCAACAGATTCCCTTGCTTGTCTTCCATTCTGTTTCCAAAATGTATATACTAACAAAAAACAATAAAAAGGGCAGCTTAATCTGAATAGAGATTATCTAGTATTTTATTACTGTATCTTGAAAGGTGTAGATGAAACATCACAAAATCACAAACATTTGTTTTCATTAAGTCTACAAACATTTCACTCACATATGTCAACTTTAGATCTAACAGCACATTGGACCAAAGCACCCAGTTCAGTACTCAGTGCTTGAGTTCATTATCAAAGGGTTATACCCTGGTGAGTCCCCTGAGACAGACAATAATCTTTAAGCTGTGTTTGAACAAGTGCGGACCATTAGGCAGTTTAAGACTGTCTCTAGGCCTCAGCAAATGTTTCATTGCGCAACTTTTTGAGATATTTCAGCAATTCCACATTATCCTTGTTAGGAAAATTCCAGATATTATGCCATCATGCCACATCGTTTAATTTAAAGTCCATTTAGTAAAAAATCCTATTGCAGGGGCACCAAAATAACGCTAACAAACAGAAAGCTGGTGGCACCAGTTCACAGCACTTGTGTTTTTTGTGTTAGTTTTTTAATTGCAAAATACATCCTTGTGTCCAAAATGCACATGATCACGCAATATTTCACCACATGCTAATACACAAAACTAAAATACATTAATGGGCGTATTAATGAGAGGCTTGCACTGCTGTGCATCACTATTTTGGACACATTGGTGGCACAGGCAGTATTCCATATTTACAAACTGATGCACGTGGGCTAATGCACCAGTTTTTGGAGACCTACGGTGGAATTTCCCCAGTGCCAGAACCAGCTGCATCATGCAGGAAAATATATATTCAAGGGGGGAGCTCCCTCATAAAATCCACAGTAAAACCGAAGTAGTGATATTTATGGTTTTGTCAATGTGTGGTGCATCATCATCAAGTGTCACACAGAGCCTGAAATGCATCTAAATTCCTGTGCATTGGCAACCCATGTGCATGAAATGGTGCATTGGCTCTGGTACATAAAATACGAGCCACACAAAGCACTTTAACAAGCTCCATTACACCATGGAGGTATTCATTTTGCAGCTGAGAATTGTGAGACGACCAGCAGACTTTCCTCCTTGACCTCAAGGAGGATGATCTCATCACATACTACATACTCAGGAGGGAGTCCATAATTGAACTGTTGAACCAGATAGTGTCAAGGCTCCAGCCACCAACTGCTAGGTCCACCAACATGCCTCTGCAAGTCAAGCTGATGGCTGTCCACCACATGCAAGTTCCTTCCAGATCACAAGAGCCAGAGTGGCTGGAATATCAAAGACATCTTTCTCTGCCTTCCTGCCGTTATGTCCAGAATGCCATCATCATTTGCCTAATACCCTATCTTCTCTTCCCCAAGACACAACAACAGCAGCTGTACATCAATCAATAATTTTTACACCATTGCTGGATTCCCACACATGCTAGGAGACATGGAGTGCACACATGTGCAACTGGTACCCCCTGCAGCAACATTACACCGGTAACGGAACCGGGAGCACACCTACAGCATCAATGTCCAGGTCATCGAAGACTATTGAGGGATGTTCACTAGTGTGCTGCTTCAGGGATTGCGCATGATTCCTACATCTTCAGGCACTTACTTACAAAAAAACACAGGAGTATAACCCATAAACCACGTTGAGATCTGGGTAGGTATATGAAAAGAAGCAACAATATCTCAACTGGTCTCATTAGGGGAGTCAATTCAACAGGTATGTGAAATACATTACATGAAGGGAAGAAGGGAGACTTACAACAAGTTTTTGAAATGTGCACATGGCATCATATAATTAGGGTCAAAATTTAAAATGGTACAGTTGTAGCAGCACTGTAGGCATAGAGTGCATTGGCAGCCGGAACTGGACTTGGTACACAAATGTGCTTGTGACACATATAAGTGGCGATGCAAGTGACAAAGTGAAATCAGCAAAAGGCGCACGATGACAAAATACTGAAAATATGTACAAGTGACTGTGTGGCTCAGCACAAATGATTTACAATGATTGCGTGGGTAAAAATTGAGCGAATTAGTTTAACCACATGGAGTTGGGGCGCTGTCAGTTGCGCTAAGGAGTCAACGACGTTTCAATCCTATAGAATGAATATCTTCTTTAGGACTGGGCTGCTGATTTATGTAGTGCTGCACAGAGAGGGAATGAAGAAAGGTCAGGGTGGGGAAGGAGTTGACAGGAAGGAGCGCGTCGTTTAGGGTGGCACGAGTGGACAAGCATACCTGAGGGAAAGAAACAGAGGGGGGGCTGGTCCAGAGCAGGCACAACATCATCAACGACCGCTTTATGAATGGGTGATATGGGAATGACCTACTTATTGATAAACAAATCTGAAGTACATACCCGAACTACCAGCAGTAAAAAATGTATGGCAAACTAGCAACCTCTGTGTCTGCTGATAGAGATAGATTATATACATGAGAGGTGTAGCTCATACATGCAACATGCATCATGGTATATGTGTAAAGCAATCCCCAAGACACACGTATTAAGATACACAAAGCCACTTTCTGTGCCTATGAATGTCGGAAAGGCATTGAGCAATGCAACACTGCGCAAAATGCAGTGTCCCATCACTGTGTGCAGGGGAGTGGTTCTATGGGCATCATGGGGCTGTATCCACGCAACTCCCATGGTTCATGAGGCATAACATGCATCTCATAGTAGTCAAACCTTTAAACGTAACAAATAGAAATGACCTACCCAGGTGATTTGCAACAAGGAAAAAATCTTAGGTCATCCAAGTCACTCTCCCTACCTACTTGTGTTGGATTCTGTGGCACACATGGATGTACGTCATTACGATGCACACTTTTACAACGTGTTCCATTACAACGCGGTTGTAACAGCGCAAGTCGTTAAAACAACTTGCGTTGGGGGGACGCAAATTAAAAAAAATTAATTTACTATTCCAACACCAGTCCCCGTGGATAGTAGGGAAGGTGTTGGGATAGTAAATTAAATGATTTACTATCCTTGAGCGCCCCCCAGCGCAATTCGTTGTAACAACTTTCGTTGTTATGACCACGTCGTAATGGAATGGCGTTGTAATAGTTGCGTCGTAAACATCGCATACCGGCACACATACATCTACTGGCAGCACTCTGTAGCTCTCATATTTGGGATTTTGGCATTGGGCAGCGCAACAAGTTATCTTCCTGCACTGGCCTATGCCTAAGTGAAAGGGTAAGAATGCACTGTATTAATGCTCTACAGTGCAATTTTGCCCATTCATTTTGGCATAGGACAGCACTTCAAGGTTACATGCTGCGCTGTCCTATGCCAAAATCCCCTAAATGAGGCTGATGATCCTCTGGTGTGCATCACTTGCATTCACACTCACCCCTAGTGTGAATTTGTACATGACAGGAGTTAGGGTGGTCTCTACCATGGCAGACAAATCCTGTGTACTCTCACCCCGTACTTCAGGGCAGCTGTGTGCAATGTAGTTTCATGCTAGTGACTATACACATGGCTCCTCACATGTTCCAATGTGGTGATACTTCACATGGGCCCATAACCCCCCTCTCAGATGAGGAGTTTATCCTCTGACAGCCCCATTCCATTCCATTGCTTTACAGTCCTGATTTGGCTGCATAGGCAAAAGTAAGACACACTAACCTCATGGTGCAAGGGGGCCTGTATTTTTCCCATCTGGTTGGGCAGGGTTTAAGTATCCCTCAATAATGTGGTGTTCCTGGCCATGTTTTTTGCCTTGTATTGTGGGACTTGTAGTTCTGCTGACTCATGTTAAACATTTCACTACAAGTCACATTATACAAAGGTTACCCTCTACTCTTGACTAGTGCTGCACATCACAAATGGAAGAGAAACGCTTGATGGGGCTGGACTGCGCTGTACAACATATACGTGGGCAGTAAGACTTACAATTATGTGATGTATGACTGTATATAAGAAAGATTTCTCTTCTTTCCCTTGTACACAGCAAAGTGAAGCACAAACACATAGCTTGCTGCACAGCACAGAATGACCTTTTTGCCCATATTACCTCTTCATGCCACTTACCCTGTAGGTCTTGATGGTTCTCAAAGCCAGAACTGTTCTGTCCGGAATCTCCTCCCACTAACTATGCTGGGATGACTGATACCAGCTGCTCCGTCAAGGAGGTAAGATCCTCCTGGTCCTCAGGTCCTGCTCCTCCGGTCCAAATGGCTGCCTTCAGGTTGGTGGCCAGTTTCTCCTTGGTCCTATGCTTTTAATAATCCCAGCACTTCTTGCATTCGGTCACTGTCCTTTTAGCTTGACCAACACTGTTAATCTTGCCAATTTGGACTGCCAAAAGGCTTCTTTCTTCCCTTGTGACAAAGAGTTGATATTTATACTTTGTCACCTCTGTTACCAGTATTTGATTCTCCTCCTCACTAAAATTATTCTCCCTCTTCCTCTGTGGGTCTGTCAGGACATCCTAGCTGGGGCTGGGGTCATTGGGTTGTTGCCCTTTGCTGCTGCTGTCTTCTCCAGACTTCTTTTTTGAGGTGTTGTAAAATGATTTGTGACGCTAGAGTGATTTGCGTTGCTTTACATGCTACGTAGTAGCATAGCATCACTTTGGATACACTTCCGTCAGTTTTCTCTGTGGCAGCCATCCCAATAAAGAGTCATTTTTTTAAAAGCACCATTGGACCTTATGCCATGGTGAATTGTACCATTAATACGCCGCACCTATGGCATTTAAAATGATGTACCGCAGCAATAGTTTCTCTGGTGCATCGCATAAATGAGGGCCTTATTTTACGCACCTACTCCAGAACCAAGAAGAAATAAACATGAAAGTGAGCTTTTAGAAATGTCTCATGACACAACTCTATATTGTTACAAATGTACAAAACTGCGTAATCAAATATGAAAACTAATTGTGTGCATAGAATGTAGCTGCTGCTCATGTTCCTAACTTCAAAACAAAAAATACAATAAAATAAGTGTCCTCCAATGCACTTTCCTTCAGCCGTCTGCATCGTATATTATGCACCAGTTCTCCAAAATGAAACTGAGTATGCTATTACATTGTTATCTCTGCGTGCTAGGCAGCTTGCATCATTTTGCTAATAGACCACTTCTACTGTATCCCATCTGTGATGGCACATCTGGGAAATGCAAATTATTTGGCGGTTTTGTGCTTTCTAATTAAATGCAGATGAAACAAAGGTAAACCCTCTCACCCAATTAGTTTGCACACACTGGTTAAGCAGTGAATTGTATTTAAGGTGACTGCACCATATTTATCTGTGTGTATTCCATCCAACACGGAAAAAATCTCAATTTGAACGTTTCATTCTTTAGCCTTTCCAGCAATTTTTCAGTTCTGAAACAAGACAGGTATTAAAATGAAATTGAAGTATGTCGGCGGTCAGGAATTTGAATACTATTTCACGATTTGTATTAAAAATGGAGAGACCAACGTTAGCACACACCTCCTTAGCAGAAAAGTGTAGGAAAAGGCGAAAACGAATGGTTGGCGAAAATGCAAAGTATGATAACTTCATTTATTTGGGCGTCAAAAACCTCTCGAATTTCATGGAAGAAAATAAGAAGAAGTGTAAATAAGGGAGGGTTGGCGGCTCCGGATTTACAAATATATGCATGGACTTTTTGTTTAAAAAATTGTAGGATGTTATTGGGTACCCTTGTTCAATCTCAGATCGGCGGACTTTTTGGGATAATGCTGAAGATATCAGGTTATCACGAGTTTGGATACTTATATAAGTTTGGAGATCCCAAGTTTTTTAAAAAGGTGAAACTCAAGACTCTGAGGGACCTGGCCGAGATTTGGTATAAAAGAAGAAAAGTATCTAAGATCCCCTATCTAAGTTATATGGCTCCGATATGGGAATCGCCGGGAGCTCCTTCCTGGACAAAAGACGCGTTAGCTTTAAATTTGATAAAGGAGCCCGCCTTGCAAAGATGGAAAGATTTATTTCTAGACGGAAATTTAATTTCTTGGAGTTCTTGCCAACAAAAGTGGGGCCCAGTTTTTTCAAAATACAAGTACTTACAGATCCAAAGTTGGGCAAATCAGTCAGAACCAGGGATTGGACGGGAAAATGACTTTGAACTAAAGTTGGAGTCAATGGTTTTTAAGAAGGAAGTTGCTTGCTGGTACTGGCGAATATTGGAAATGGAGGATGGAACATTTGATTTACCAGAGACCCTGTGGAAGAAAAGCTTGCCAAGGATCGCGACAGAAGACCAATGGCAAGTAACTATGAGCATGCTATACAGAATTGTTAAACCTGCAAACCTAAGGCCAAATGTTTTATTTACCATTCACAGGGCATACTGGTCCCCGTAAAGGCTCTCTAAATTTAAGGATGGAGGAATAGTCGAATGTCCAAAATGTAAAGCTCCAAATGTCGATGACTTACACATGTTTGTATCGTGTCCGAATATCAAACAATTCTGGATTGAAGTGAGTAACTCCCTTTCTAAAGCACTGAACCAACCCATTGAGGTAAGCCCTGAATTAATTATTACTGGGAGATATGATTTACAAAATAGAGTTTTGGGTAACAATGTTAGACTTATTTTTTATGCTATGTTATTAGCACGCCGAGAGATATGTAAATTATGGGTCTCACCACTCAGTCCTACTTTATTGGACTGGATCTTAGCCATGAGATACATGGCTAAGCTTGATATGTTAGATCGCTCTAAAAGAAATAGAGGTTTTTGGATACCCTTCCTGCTAAATTTTGGTTAAAGTTATATTTATGTTAAAAGTCCAATGATTAAGCCCGTGCCTGTCTAGCTGGTATATGGATCATCCGAGGACGAGGAATAGAGATGGTGGAGGACACACATCTTGGGTCGGGTGGTCAAGAAGGTCAGTTGAGAGGAGACCAGAACCAAAAATATGTGTTGTCTATGCCCCATAACACTAGACCAGCCTAATAGACAATAACAGCCCAGTGGTGGATAAGTACGAAGTTATGGGCGGCAAGACGGCAAATGAGGATTAAAAGAAAAAAAAAAGAAAAAAAAAAAAAAAGAAAACGAAATTCGTTTTTATTTCATTTGCAAAGTTTCTGAACATAGAAATCATCCTTACTCAAATAAATCGTTGCATGACTTGCTTTAGAATAAACACCTAACACGATTTATGATGTTTACCATTTAAGAAACGTGTACGGTGTTTTGTTTGTGGTGCAGTATTTATAACTGACTATTAAACCTGTCTACCTGGACATAAAGGTTCGTGAGGTGTAACTGTCTTTTTTAAAGTGCCCCATGCCGTTTGTTAAGGCGACAAGCAAAGTGACAGGGGATTAACTAAATGAACGAGTATAAATAAAGCTGTCTAGCCAGACCATCCACCATTACAAAAGCAAACATTTGCACTGCAATAGGTTTAACATTTGCGAGAGTTGAAGCTAATGACATTGTAATGACAATGCCTTTTATTCATGTGTTTTTAAAATCTAGGCACTTTGTACTTATAGTCCTCATAGTTCTTGCTTACGAGAAGCAAGGCTGGCTGCAAAAGAGGCGCAGTTACTGCCAGCCTTGCCTCTTTTAAGCAATGAGAATAAATACAAAGTGCAGGTTTTCAAAACATATAAATAAAAGGCATTGTCATTTACAATGCCAATAGCTCAAACTCTTGCATTGCAAATGCTTGTTGAGCTCTGAGACAGAGGAGGCAGCAGCCATAGGAAGGCAGGGACCATGCCACTAGGCTATGCCTTTCAAAATCAGGAGGGAGGAGGAGGCAGCTGCAGCCAAAACATACTTTGGTCTTTGAATGTACAGCAAATGTGGAAAGATTTACAGCCTTGTTTACAACAGAGCTCTGTAAACCATATGCACTGGTTTCCAGTGCTACAGGTTAAATAAAGAAATAGTGCTCCCCAGCTCTTAGTAACAACACATGAAATGGTGGCAGTCCTTGAAAATGGGCAGAGCTTTTAAAACCCATTTCCTGAATACAGTATGTTTCGCAGAGACAGTGCAAGCACTGACTAGGCGAGACCTGTCAAGGATACCAGAAGGGGAGGAGGAAACAGGAAGGAGGAAGAGAGTGAGTCGGTAGGGAAAAAATGGAAAGGTAATAAGAGAGGATAGGAATATACAATGGGCAAACAAGAAGACCACTAGTCATGTGACATCATTCCCCACATGACAAATGAGAACAGCAACAGAAGAACAATGTGACAATCAAAGAATGCAATTGTATGTTTTGGAGAAGCTGTTATCAGCCCTCATGGAAGACAATCAAGTAGGAGGGGCACAGCAGAACAGAACATATCCGAGCACGTATCGTGCTAAAGAGGCAATTCGGTCAACCCAAGAAATAAACAAGGGCAACGCAGGTGTATGGGTGTCCAGTACATAAATGGTCGGCAGAAGCAAAGGGATGGAGGCCAGCACAAAAATTAGATAGGAGTAGGGCACAGAAAACACCCACTCCCCATCCAGATGGGCATCCTAACATTAAGACAGCCATTCACATAATAGGACATGGTCTCGTTCACCCAAATTCAATGTGGGAATACAAAAGTGGAGCACCAACAGCATGTGACAGGGGAGGTATCTTAGCCGACCGGTAGGTAAGATCGCAACAGGTCACCAAAGACGATGAGAAGACCACAGTAACACATCCGATGAATAGCCATCGGGTTTTGGAGACCCAAAGCAGAAGGGTGAAACAGAGAGGCATCATGGGGCCGAGAAGCAACCTAGTCAAAGGAGGAGAGGCTTGGGGCGTGGCTAGCGCCCGACGACGATGGCGGCTCCTCCTTAGCTCTCCCGGGAGGCACAGAGAATGGAGAGCCCAGCGTGACTCCTGCCACCGTTATCTGCCCTGACTTATGAAGTTTTGGATTTCGGAAGATGCGGTGATCGAGGAGGACGTCCTTGGTTTTCCTGCCAAAGTCGTTTTAAGGACTTTTCATTCCAAGTGAGTGTTGCGCTGTCACTCGGAGTTGCGGCCGCCATTTTGCAGATTCGCCGACGGAGCTCTGCTCCTAGCGGCTCTGCATTGAAGCGTGATATTACATAATTTATCACTGCCGCTTTCCTCTCCTATCTGCGCATTGTTATGCCTCACTCAATTGCCCCAAACAAACGACTTCGTTGAACATAGCGCTTTCCTCATGCGCTTTGGATTACATCTCCTCATAACGCAGCAGCCATTTTATGCTTCGTGCTGAAGCAGCCTGCCATCCAATCTTTACGGCGGTTGCTCTTTTTCATGAAATGAGCGTTTGTGGATTTATTTGTTCCTCCTCAATGATGCTTATTTTCGCTTAATACTCATTCTTCAAGATTTGAAAGGGTTATTGCTTCTTAAGTAACTTTCCTGTCACGGAGGACATATTGCCATCACCTCACAGTGCATACCTATTATTACAGGTATCTTCATAGATATTTATGCCCTTATGTTACTCATAAGCTTAATAGAATGACTTGCTGTATTTTTATGTTATTTTCCTGAATTGCTTTTTCCTTCTACATTGGCTAATATATTTAAATGACCTCTATTTATGGTTCACTTTATACCAATTCTATTTTACAGTATTAAGATGTTCTATAATTGCTTACCTACAATGTTACCTATGTTTTGAGGATATCTGTTTCTTTGTCCCATTTGTGACCTACTACTTCTTCACTGCAGAAGTTATTTTTGAATTTACTACCTTCTGGTTTGGTAGCACCTTTACCTTGGCTCCTAGGCATCATTTTTTGCTGTCATGATCGATTCATACGTATGCTGCTTTCATCTATATTAGACAGTCTCATTTGGTCACATACCTCTTCTATTTTTGCTAGTTGACTGTGATTACGCGTATTTATTTTTCTGTATATTCCTGTACTCATTCATTCATTTCATGGGTAGATTGTCTAAGGATCTTCGTAAGCCTTCTCCAGTTCCACGTACATTTTTCCTTCATACCAGTTCTCGATATCAGTGTCTCAAGATGGATGACTCTCTCGACACATCTTCCAAAAGCTCCTCCTCGCCTTCAGCCTTACCAACGGTTGGAGCTACTAAAGGTTCTACTAAAAGGCTAAAAAAGGATCCGCCTTCTCCTCCCAAACAGAATTCATCAGTGACAATGGACATTATTTTGGAGGATATTAGGGCCCTGCGCCCCTTCATTGAGGAAATTCAATCTACTCTTCAGATGTTATCTGACAAATGGTCAAATGTTGATGAACGTGTTACTCTTCTGGAACAAAATGTTGATGCTCTCACTTCTTCTGCTTCCAAAGTTGATCCGCTTTGTGCACAAGTTACAGCACTTCACAAACAAATTGAAAATTTGGAAAACAGGAACAGGGGAAACAACCTCCGCATTTATGGCCTTGCGGAAAATTCAGAAGGCTCTGATGCCCTTGCTTTTTTCAAATCCTTCTTGCCGAAAAATCTTCAGTTGCCTGAGAGCACTAACCTCAACATACAAAGAGCTCATCGCTTAGGTCCTCCTCCTGCTGGACAATCAAATTCCACTGTCAAAAGGCCAAGAGGTGTCATCATTTATTTCCTTGAATATACAGATCTCCTTACAGTTTTATCAGCAGCCAGAGCCATACCTCGAATCAGCTGGTCTGGTAATACTCTTTTCTTCTCACAGGATTATGCAAAAGCAACTGCCGACCGCCGGAAAGAATTTCTTTCACTTAGACCACAGCTGCGTTCTATGGGAGCACGATATGGACTATTCCATCCTTGTCTTTTCAGAGTGAGTTTCAATAACAAAACTACTACTTACGATGATCCACTAAAGCTAAAAAGTTTCCTCTACTCCCATAGTGCTGCTACAATGGATACCAGTGCTTCATCAAGCTCTACATGGTTACCTTTTCCTGTTGACCTTATAATATTGCATTTTTGTTATGTTTTCTTTTTATTGTTCTTTAAGATTGTTATATCTAACCTTTTTCGCTAATTGTTTGCTTGTACTGTTTTTATATTCCCAATGTTAAGCTTTACCCTTTTTTCCCTTTTGCACAGATTTTCTTCCTTCACGTTGCATCCCATCCCTATGTTCTTGGAGTCCGTTGCAGTCGTCTTCCCTCCCTGCCTTCCCTTTGGAGCTTAGGACCCGTCACTGTTCTATGTGGCCTCCATCCTCCCTCCCCCTTTTGTATGTTCTCATCAACATGTAAGTTGTTCATTCTTCTCATTATTCTATTTTTGTTTTCTCCTATTTCTTTCATTTCTTTCCTTCCTCTTCTCATGTTCCTACAGTTCTCAACTTTTTTCTTATTATCTTCTTATTCGTCTTACATTTTACTTCCTTCTATTACTCTATTTATCGCTTTATTGATTCAGTTTTCTCATTTTCTTTCTGTTTCGTTTACTTCTTTCCTATACTTTTTCTTTTTTCTTCTTCATTTTTTCATCCATTATTTAACTGGCTTTTACTATGCTATTTCTAATGCATTTCTTCTCATTCACTTCTGGTGTTTCTTCTTCATATGTTTATATGCCTTAATTACTTTTCTGCTTCATAATTGTCCCTCAACTGGTTTTTTGATATGCTTTTCTAAAATTATGTTATGCCTTTGAAAATATTATCTTGTAATGTTAGAGGTTTACATTCACCAATCAAAAGACAGAGAGTATTATCCCACCTGGCCAAGCTCAACGCAGATATAGCTCGTATACAAGAATCACATTTGTCGGCTGATGAATCTGCTAAATTGAAGAGAGGTTGGGTGGGGGAAGTTTATTTTTCCCCAGGTGATGGTAAGCGTCATGGAGTCTTGATTTTATTTAGAAACTCTCTTCCAATTAAAGTAGTAACACATTCTGCAGACACTTCAGGTAGATGGGTGCTAGTGAATCTCACTCTAGATAACGTCCCTATTTCTATTTTAAATGTTTATGCTCCTACGAATGGCGACGCCACTTTTTGGACCTCCCTCGCACCGCTTATCACTCAATACTACGTTGATAACTTCATCCTTGTGGGTGACTGCAATAAAGTTTTTGACCCATTTTTGGATAGACACTCAGTCAGTGCATACATTCCTCATAAGTCACAAAAATCTTTTACAAAACTCATTACACAATACAAACTTACTGACGCATGGAGACTCTGCAATCCCACTTTGCGAGAATACTCCTTCTTTTCACCCCCTCATCAAACTCAATCACGCTTGGATTATTTTTTTATCTCTCATCAACTTACCCAATCCCTTATTTCTTCTGACATTGGCTCCATCTTAATTTCTGATCATGCCCCAGTCTCCATTGTTTCAGATGTATTACAAAAACCTACTTCTATTAAAAAATGGCGTTTCAATAATGCTCTCCTTCTTGATGCACAGTTTGTTTCTTCTTTCACATCCTTTTTTCATGAATATTTTTGGTTCAATCACACGGATGACGTTCCATTCCCTGTAGTTTGGGACGCCTTCAAAGCATCAGCTAGAGATTTCATCATTCACTATGTTTCTCGCAAACGGAAGAAAGACCAACAAGCCACCAATGACCTCCTTTCTAAAATTAAACAATTAGAGCACTTATATTACACTTCCAAATCAAAGGATTGTTTAGATGATCTTATTGCCACCAAACTTCAATTTAATAAAGATTCCACGTACAATGCCTCCAATTTCCTCTTAAAATCTAGCGCCAAGTTTTATGGTGGACAGAATAAGGCTGGGAAATTGCTGGCCAACTATCTAAAGGTAAAGCAGAACAAGGTCAATATTGAATCTATCTATAGTTGTGATGGATCACTAAAACACAAAAGTGAAGATATCCTACAGGAGTTTTTGCATTTTTATGAAACATTGCATTCGTCTGAATCATCTTCTTCTGAACAAGACATTTCCCAATTTTTGTCCAATATTTCCTCTCCTTTCGACACTCTTCCGGACCTTTTCTCTTTAGAATCAGACCTTACGCAGAAAGATCTCCTTCAAGCTCTTTACTCCCTCAAACATGGTAAAGCTCCAGGTCCCGACGGTTTCACTGTTGAATTCTTCTCCTGTTTCTCAAGACTACTTATTCCCAAATTACATACTCTTCTTTCCACTTTCCTTCAAACTGGTTCTGCTTCTGTCTCTTTCTCTGATGCCCTTATTTGCATTATCCCAAAACCAGGTAAAGATCCACAACATTGTAAAAATTATCGCCCTATCTCTTTAGTAAATATTGATTATAAAAATGTTTCAAAGGCTTTAGCATTGCGTTTAGAATCTTTTTTACCCGAGCTTTTAGGGAAAGAGCAATCCGGTTTCGTTAAAGGTAGACTGCTGACGGATAATACTGGATTGTTTTTTAACATTCTCTCTAAGACCTCGCATAGCTCTCATCCCCTTGCAGCTATAGCACTTGATGCAGAGAAAGCTTTTGATCGAGTTGAGTGGCCATATCTGTTTAGTACTCTGAAGTGGTTTGGTTTTGGTCCAAAGATTTCCGCCCTAATTTTGTTCCTTTATTCCCGCCCTAGAGCAGCAATTTCGGCAAACAGTACCTTATCTTCCTACTTTTCACTTAATAGAGGGGTTAGACAGGGATGCCCACTTTCACCTTTTTTATTTAATCTTGCTTTAGAACCTTTCCTTTTGAGAATTCGTCAGAATGCTAATATACATGGTTTTAATTTCCACGACTCTGATATTAAAATGGCAGCATACGCTGATGATGTATTATTATTTCTCTCCCAACCAGACGTATCTCTCCCTGCTTTTTTGGATGAAGTTAACTCATTTGCACAAGTCTCTGGCTACAAATTAAATAAAGATAAATGTGAAATTCTGCCACTTACCAAACTCACTTTCAAGGACGATTTCTCTGCTTTGGGCTTTACTTGGAGCCCTAACTCTGTTAAATATTTGGGTCTTCATTTTACTTCTTCTCTTTCGGGCACACTTACTAAGTGTATGGATGACTGTTTACAAAAATTGACTACTCTCACTAGCAAATGGCATCCCCTATATCTATCGTGGTGGGGGAGATTAGATACAATCAAGATGATGCTCTCTCCCATTGTCCTATTTACAATATCTAACATACCATTTTCTATCCCTTTGAAATGTTTCAAGAAAATTAACTCTATTTTATCTTCCTTTTTGTGGGGACATAAAAAGTCTCGTATGTCTTTGTCCAAATTAATGCGTTCTAAAACAGAGGGTGGGGTAAACTTTTCGAATTTTGCCTTGTATCATAAATCCTTTTCATTGAATCAAGTGGCGAACTGGATTACGGATTCCGCATCATCCTCTCCTCTCTGGTTGGCCTTAGAAAAGTCCTTTATATCTCCCTTTTCTTTCAAAGAATATCTTATGTTTTCTCGTAAGCCTCAATCTTTATCTACTCCTATTCTTAAGTATACCTCCAAAATCCTTCCTTCCTTTCCCGTTTCATCCTTTTTTGGTCAACCTATTTGGCACAATACATCTATATTAATTAACAATAAGCCGATTTTTTGGAAACCTTGGAGATCACATGGCCTTATCTGGGTGCATCAATTGTTTCACCAAAATCAGATCATCCCATTTGCATTAGCTGCTACTTCTTTTAATCTACCTCCCGCTTTTCGAGTTAAATATTCATTATTGTCACACGCATTACAACTTGCCTACGATGCTTCCCTTGCTGCACCTCCTCCATCACATCACATATCCTCCGATATGTCTTCACTGAGATCTTTACTTCTTAAACAACCTAAAGCTTCAAAAATCTACGCTTTTCTTCAAACTCAGACTTCATCTCGCACGAAAACCACAACTGAAGAAAAAGACCTAGAATTCTCTTGGCCTATTGAGCTATGGGACAAATTATGGCTTAAGATTCGTAGATCTTCCAGAGCTGCTAATACGACTCAAACACTATTTTTTATTTATAATCGTTTATTATTTTCACCACTAGTTCTTAGTAAACAATACCCAGATGCTTCTGATAAGTGTTGGCCCTGCTCCTTACCATGTGCAGATCTTTTCCACATGCTTTTCAGTTGTCCTCATGTCCATAGTTTTTGGCGGCAAGTTTGGTCTCAAATTACAAGATTATTTCCTCTACTCACTCCTTCTCTTTATCTCACATTTTCTTAGGGAGTGTTTCCCCCATCTGGGATCATTGCACTTTCAGTGTTAGAATAATTGACTTATTGTTGGCAGTAGCTTTCCAGCAAATAACAAAAAATTGGAAGGATTTTACCAAAATATCTTATCAGTCTTGGTGGTATGCTGTTTGCTATGATCACAGGTTAGATACGACTTTTGTATACCCCTTGGCTTTAGCTGCCAAGCGAAAAGAATGGTGGAGTCCAGTTACACTATTTTTTGATTTAAGTGCTCAGTGTTCTCTGCCTTTGTCCCCGTTACAATAAGAAGTTCCTAAACCTCCATGAATTCCTGTAATTTGTTAAACATATTAATATTATTTTTGTTTTTCTTGTAATTACAATGTATATTTAATACATCTTTTATTGCCTTATACCATACCAGTTGCCAATTTTGCTTATATTTATTCGCAATTTTTGATGTTTCTCTTTGTAGCTTATATTAATACCTTTAATTATCTTGATGTTTACTTTTGCTTGTAATTTTCTTTGTCTTACTTTGTAAGCTTATGTCATATTCTTTCAATAAAATTTTTCTGAACTAAAAAAAAAAAAGGAGAGGCTTCCTGCTGTTCCTGTCCCTGCACTATGTGCAGGTCCTTTCCTGCACTGCCTGCATTCCCTGTCCCTGTACTGCCTGCATTCCCTGTCTCAGCGCTGCCTGCTGTCCCTGCGCTGGCTGCTGTCCCTGCGCTGCCTGCTGTCCCTGTCCCTGTGTTGCCTTCTGTCCTTTTCCCTGTTTCTCTGCATTCCCTGCATTGCCTGCTGTCCGCTATGCTGCCTGCTGTCCCTATCTCTGCACTGCCTGCTGTCCCTATCCCTGCACTGCCTTCTGTACCTGTCTCTGTGCTGCCTGCTGTCTTTGTGCTGCCTGTGTTCCCTGTCCCTCCTAGGCCTGCTGTCCCTGTCCCTGCGCTTGCTGCTATCCTTTCCCCAGTGCTGTCTGCTGTCCTTGCACTGTCTACTGTCCCTGCACTGCCTACTGTCCCTGTGCTGCCTGCTATTCCTGTCTGTGTGCTGTCTGCAGTCCCTGCAGTGCCTTCTGTCCCTGCCCTTGCATTGCCTGCTGTCCACTATGCTGCCTGCTGTCCCTGCCTCTGTACTGCCTGCTGTCCTTATCCCTGCACTGCCTGCTGTACCTGTCTCTGTGCTGCCTGCTGTCTTTGTGCTGCCTGTGTTCCCTGTCCCTCCTAGGCCTGCTGTCCCTGTCCCTGCACTTGCTGCTCTCCTTGCCACAGTGCTGTCTGCTGTCCCTGTGCTGCCTGCTGTCCCTGCACTGCCTACTGTCCCTGTGCTGCCTGCTATTCCTGTCTGTGTGCTGTCCCTGCATTGCCTTCTGTCCCTGTCCCTGCACTGCCTGCTGTCCATGCGTTAAAATGACATCATCGTTAACAGCACCTTAACCTCCTCATTCCCCCATCCTGATGCCCTCCACTTTTGGCGCTCCTTTGATGGCAATTAAGAGAGGTTTGAGGGCCAAAAGGAAAAGTAGCATTGAGAAAGGGCAAACATGTAGAATCCCCAGATGGACTGACAAAGAACGCAACAAGAAGCCTCCACAGTTGAATGAATGAATGGATATGCTATTTCCATGGCACACAGCTGCCAAAAGATGTCTCAGCACTGGATGACGTCCGTCACAGGGGAATCATAAAAAAGCCCCCATAGGGGACCCATAAAGAATCCTTATTTTACCAATGAAGTCGACCCCCACACCCATCCCAAAAAGATACGGTAATTCTACCCAGTCAAATGCCTTCCTGGCATCCAATGAAAGCACCAGCTTGGGGACATTATCATACTTGGTGTGCCATAGAACGTGCACTAGCTGCTGAAGATGATTATGCAAGCATCTACTAGGCACAAAGCCTTCCTGGGATTTGTGATGGAGCTCCAGTATTACCTTTCCCAGGTGGATGGCAAAAACTTTAGCCATGATTTTCAGTTCCACATTTATCAGCAAGGTAGGGCAACTGCCAGCACAGTCCCACAGGTCTTTAGTTATCATCCTCAAGGAGCTGGCAACTGCCACATCCTAGAATGCCTTTGTGATGAGCAGAAACAGAAGAGGCTTCCCATCTTTGTAGAATTCATTGGGGAAACTATGTGCCATTAGATCTCTCACTAGGTACCTTTGCCTCCCTACTTGAGAGATGAATGTGTAATGGAGCAAGGAAGGCATCAATTTGTTCTGACAAGGCCTGCAATTTAGTAGTGTAAAGGGAAGCATAAAAGGAGACAAAATGATCCATGATATCAAAGGTGTGTGCCAATATCACTCCAGGAGCGCACCAAGTTGCCAGGATGGGCAGTTGCCACTGCTGATGTAGTTTGGCAGCTAGCAAGCACCCTGATTTTTCACAGTGGTTATAACACCTCTATTACAATGTAACCAGGTCTTTTTGCCTGCAGTTATAAAGTATGTATTTGGTCATGATTTGGCCAAGCCCAGCTCCTTCTGTATAGCAGGTGTAGGGTTGAAGAGATACCTACGATGAGGATCAGTGACCTGCCTCTCCAGATGTTTAACTTTGGGCTATGTTTTACACCGCATAACGGTGTTGTCTCGCATCAAAATCCGTTTCATGTTCCTGGCAGTAAACAGGACCCTATGATACTCCACTGATCCCTCATTATTTGTGAAATATGAACCAGTGTTAAGGGGGAGCTTTTCTATTTGCTTGTGGTGTGTAGAGGCAAATGCCCTAGTCCACCCAATCAGTGGGCGCCAACCCACCATCTATAGCTTGTCACACAAGTCTATGAAACAAAAGGTTGGCTTTCAGGATAACACATCCCACCATATCAGGAAATACCCGCCCCTCTCATAACAAGTATTCTATGCAAGATTCAGCTCATGGAGTGAGAACCAAGCATCTATGAGGGCATATTCTGCCATAAGATTGTGCAAGAGGACCCTATCCATGTGATTGTAACGCACAGGATGACCTGTGTAATTCAATGGAGAGTCAGGAGCAGATTCCAATATCCTCCCAGAATCAGGGAAGCATGTCTGTAGACCAAGAGTGGGTAGGAAAGACATATAAAAAGTGAATCTTACAATAGGGGTGATGATCAACCACATAATCACCAAGTTGCCCATGAGGCATAGCTTTGCGAAGCCCCATCTGTCCTCATCGTCAGACCAAGTCTTGAGAACTTTACAGGGGAAGTGCTGTCCTATAAGGTTGGCTTCTCCTCATTTCTTGGAGGAGCCATGGAATGCTGCCAAGTCTCCACTTGCTGACATCAGCCCACTACTGCTTACCACCCTACTCACCCAGTCCTGTTTTAATTTAAAATACACTGTCGGGAAAGGTGAGCTTCCTGGATCAGCACAATATCTGTGTATTTCGTATGAAGATAATCCAGTGTCTTCTTACATTTCACACAGTGTGACAAACTGTTGACATTCCAAGACAAGAGTGAGAATGGCTTGAACATATATAGGCGTAGGCTGTGAATTGTGCACTGCAGGTATAAGCAGTCCTAGTGTACTAAAGCACTGAAAGGGGCAGGGCGAGAATACTAGGAGGGAGAACAAACTGTACATGAGTGGCAGGGAAAAATATCCCTCATTTCTACCAGTGATGCACCACAAAGAAAAGCATGTCACACATTCGCTGATGTTGGGCACTAGGGGAAAGGGAAAACCAGGGAAGGAAGGGACTAAAGATAAGAGGGGAGACACCAGAGAACTTTGAGTTGCGATCTACCTTCCACTCCATCCAAAAGCACCAGCCAATGCCCCTGCTCAGTCACTAAAGCAGTTACCTGACCCCAGAGACAAGAATGGGACTGCACAGTCATTGTACTGTGCTCATACAAATAGGCTGTATGGTTCACGCTAAACCGAGCGTGGGAGGACAATGGAGATGGAGCATTCCCCTCCAGGACAAACTGGTCAGAAGAGAGCCAGAGTACCAGATAGCAAGGAAGGCCCTGATGCTCCAGAAGAAATGTAAGACAGACCCGCAGTGCCTGCAGCTGCTATAAATGTCCCACCCATCAATTCCTGCTCAAGGATACCTCTCAGCTTGTTCTTTTGATATCACATCTGTTGTAGCTGACTTGAAGGGTGGTCAGGACTTTTCCCTGTCTCTAACCTTCTGAAGAGAGTGCACTACCTTCTAGAGACCCTCACGGTCCACCTCCCTGTTGAGGCTCAGCAAAGATCACTGCCGATGTGAGTGTGGACGAGGGGTTAGCCAAGAAGTCTTGGACCCAGCACTCAGAAGAGAATCTGACTAGTTGTGTGGCAAGTTGGTATCTATGAAGAATGGTTCTTCCGAGTGAAAGAAGCCTTTGGCTTTGTCATCCATCGTAAGCAAAATGCAGGCAAGATCTTTTAGACTGAATTGGAGATTCCTTTGCCTGATCTGAGATTGGAGTGCAAGAAAATTCCTACACTTGATGCTGGTGGCTGTGGAATAATCAGCAAAAAAGAGATACAACAACCGTTCCCTAGGAAGTAGGACACTTCACCTCTCTCTTTCTTCTCTGGCACACTATAAATGTGAAAGTTAATACACCGTTATCTATCCTCCAGGTCAAAGATCTTATGTCACAGAAAATTAATGTCCCTGCCCCAATCTGGCACAGCATCATAACAAGCTTCCACATTGTTGAGTCAACAGTGTCCAATCACATATGGACAGTGGAGAAGTCCTGTCTTGGAGATTTCACTTCCATGGTGAGAGCTGACTTTTTTGAGTCTATAGTTGTCAAGGCCATGCCTATGGTCACGATTTACTTCAAAGGTGTCCAGGTCAGAGGCAGATGGAGAGGGAGCAAGTGGTGACAGGCTGCTCTTGGGGCGACTGATTGATTCAGTTAAAAGCAGATGGTGGTCAACAGGCCAATGGGAAACCATGGAATGCTGGTTCCAGTGCCCTTTCCCTGTGGGAAACAGGTGGCATGCACTGTCCATGCACTGAAAAAGTGGTCACCATGAAGAGCAAAGGGGACATGACTAAAGAAAAAGCTGGCCCCAGGAGGGTGCAATTCACAACATATGACACCAATATCTATGGCAATGACTCGGGTCCGGACCAATCAGCTCATACTGTCACCACTGCGGGTAGCTCAATGGAAGATATCCCCCCACATGGTGAGTGGAGGAGAGAGCAGGGTGCCATACAAGAGGGTCCAGTATATAGTGCTGCCAATAGACACCGCAGAGGGAACCCATATGAGGCCACACTTCCGGTCTGTCTGAAAGCAAGGTTTAATAAGGCTCAGTTCCCAATAGCCTGTCCCTCATTAGTCAGGACCACAAAATGAGCAACCCTCAGAGTCCAACGAGGTCCCACTTTTAAACAGGTTGTAAGGGAGATCTATAATTACCAGAGCACTGGGTTATTAAGCAGAAAATCAGGGAAATCAGAAGGGACACTTGGATGCCAGTAGTTTCCCCGCAGCCACCTCACCTTAAGGGTACAGTTGGCTGATACCTCAAGTAAAGAATGCCAATCATCTAGTCGGGTTGAGGCAGGCCCAGGAAGAAGTTTAGAGGGCAGTGCCTAATTTTTAAAATATTAAGTACCAGGGCCTTGACCAGGAGGCCAATGCAGCTCGCACCACCCATCGCCCCTGTCATCGCTGCCCAAAAAACTACAAATCATATCCCTTGCATGTAAATGCGACAGTTCAGATTATTCCAGGTCCCCAAAGCTAAAGGAATGGCTGGGGAGGCAGTTATTAGTATTTTTTTATTGTGTATTGTTTTCCTAAATAACTGTCATACTGCTCATTTCTAAATTACAAGAGCACCGCCACCTTGTGGCAGACTGCCCTAACTGTGGTTTTGACAATTAAGTGCCAGTGCCGAGCACCGGAAGCCAATTAAATGCTGGTGCTCAGCACCGGAAAGCTCCGGCTCAAATTAAGCACTGGTAGAGGGTCATTCCAGTCAGTCCATGGCCCAGGAAAGCACACCCCAGAGGCCAAAACAGTTCAGTCACTCTGTCCAGGTCACCGCACCATACCTCAGGAGTCTCCAATGGTGCAAGAGAGGCACGCAGCAAAAGAAAGCCTTTTTACAGGCTGTTAGGAGGAAGGGCAGCACAAACCCTCTGTAATTGTGCAGACATGGGCTGAGGCTGAAGATTGGCATGTGTTGCCACAAACGGTGAAATGCCCTGTTTTGTGGGAGAATCACACATATCAGGTATCACTGGACCTCATTACCGCGCTCTGCTGTAGGAGGTGTGGCATGCAGTGTCCCCCAGGAATAGCAACTGGGTAGAGGCAGTTGGTGTAGTGGCTGAGCTTCAAGGGAGATCAATCAATCAATCAATCATAACATTTGTATAGCGCACTACTCACCCGGCAGGGTCTCAAGGCGCTTGGGGGGAGGGGTCCGTTATTGCTCGAACAGCCATGTCTTAAGTTGTCTCCTGAAGGCGAGATGGTCCTGGGTCAGCCGCAGATGGATGGGGAGGGAATTCCATGTCTTGGCCACCTGGTAGGAGAAGGATCTACCTCGGGTGGTGGCTCTTCGGATGTGTGGTACGGCGGCGAGGGTGAGACTTGTAGAACGTAGCAGGCGGGTGGGCGTGTAGAAGGTCAGGCGGTCGTTGAGGTACTTGGGGCCCAGGTCATGGAGAGATTTGTGTGCGTGGGTGAGGAGCCTGAACGTGATCCTCTTGCTGACGGGGAGCCAATGCAGGTCCCTCAGGTGGCCGGAGATGTGGCTGCGTCGGGGGATGTCCAGGATGAGTCGGACGGAGGCGTTCTGGATGCGTTGGAGTCTTTTCTGTAGCTTGGCAGTGGTTCCGGCGTAGGGGGTGTTTCCGTAGTCCAGTCGGCTGGTGACGAGTGCCAAGGTGACCGTCTTCCTGGTTTCGGTCAGGATCGATCGGAAGATCTTGCGGAGCATGCGTAGGGTGTTGAAGCAAGATGAGGAGACGGCGTTGACTTGTCTGGTCATCGAGAGGGAGGAGTCCAGGATGAAGCCCAGGTTGCGTGCGTGGTCTGTTGGCTTGGGAGTGGTGCCCAGGGCAGGGGGCCACCAGGAGTCGTCCCAGGCGGAGGGTGATGGTCCCAGGATGAGGACTTCCGTCTTGTCTGAGTTCAGTTTCAGGCGGCTGTTCTTCATCCACTTGGCGACGTCTTTCATCCCTTCGTGTGGCTCATTCTGGCGGTGGCGGGGTCTCTGGTGAGGGAGAGGATCAGTTGGGTGTCGTCGGCGTAGGAGATGATGTTGAGGTTGTGTTGGCGTGCGATGGCTGCAAGAGGTCTCATGTAGACGTTGAAGAGGGTGGGGCTGAGTGATGATCCTTGCGGTACGCCGCAGATGACTTCGGTGGCCTCGGATCGAAACGGGGGGAGGCGGACTCTCTGTGTTCTTCCGGCGAGGAACGAGATGATCCAATCCAGTGCCTTCTCTTGGATACCGATGTTGCTGAGGCGTTGAACTAGGGTGCGGTGGCAGACAGTGTCGAACGCTACAGAGAGGTCCAGGAGGATGAGGGCCGCTGTTTCCCCGTTGTCGAGCAGGGTTCTGATGTCGTTGGTGGCTGCGATGAGGGCAGTCTCGGTGCTGTGGTTGGCTCGGAAACCAGACTGCGAGGGGTCGAGGGATCCGTTCGTCTCGAGGAAGGCTGTAAGCTGTCTGTTGACGGTCTTCTCGATGACTTTGGCAGGAAAAGGGAGGAGCGAGATGGGGCGGTCATAATGGTCAACTTCAAGTTCTGTCCTTGGAAAACCTGCATTTATTGATCTAATTATGGAAATAGTCAGGGTTCCTCCCTCCAAGACATCATTAACTCACTAAGAAATTAAAATTGCATAGGATAATACTGCTTTTTTATTTGCAGCACATTTAGCAAGAGAATAAGTTTTGCCCATGTGACTAACCATTCTGGCTAAGCCAGAAGCACTCCCAGCTCTTGAAATATTTACCCTGAAACTGTTGGGAAGTTACCCACCGCCCGTTCATGCTGCCCCACCTAACAAAAGAAGGTAGAAAACCAGGGCAGATAGATTTGAACTTATAAGGACACACTGTGAAAGTATTTTGTAAGGTATGTCATCCTGAATACATTTGTTGCAGGCAATGTTTGTGGTAATATCAGGGAAATCAGCAGTAAAAAAATGCCCTATCAAACTATAGAACAGGCCTACAATCAGCCAAAAACGGCTCAATTCTGACCCTGCAGACCAGCCCTTTGGGCATTACCAGATTGCCCTAAATGCCAATCTGACCCTGTTTCTGATTAAAGGAATCATTAACCGGCTGATAACGATCAGAGATGTGACCTGTTTGTTAACCTTGGTGGTCCTAAAATCGTATAAGAACCCAATGACTCTGAAGCTTACATGACTGGTGTTCGAAATCTCTGGCCTTTTCTTGCTCTTACACCTTCTGAGGGAGTCAATAACGGGGCTGAAAATTGGTTTTCGGAGCCACAATATGTGCAACTGTATCGTATTATTTGACCCTATGCCACTCCATCACCTCTGGGAAACTGGCTGTGAGGCATAAACCAGCACTAGTTACACAACAGACCCTGAGAACTCTGTGGAACACTCCCTTCCTTGGTCACATTGAACTTGGAACTAGTGCAGAAAAGGGGGTGTGTGGTTCCCACATTTATACAGTCAAAGCCAACAAGGAAGTGCACCTTCAGAATGGTGTGGGTTGCTTCGCTTTTCATCTCTCCTCTCTATGATGTTCTCCAGACACAGGGCCCAATTCTCAAAGGGCCTCTGTACTCCTGGCAGAGGCCCCATAGTTTTGGTGGGGGTTCCTTATTGCAGTTACCCATTGTGGAGTTCCTACCACTAGTGCGGATCCCAGCAATAAGTGTGGGGCCCTCTATCATGACTGCAGGTCCTCCACCATGAATGTGGAGGCTCTTTGTGAATCAGCCCCACAGTCTTTGTGTAAAGTGCTGGTTCTTACAGCAGGAAATCTCCAGTCTGGAGTACCCAAAACAAAGGCACAAAAAAGTGTGAGCTTTCTGCACCTGGATATCAACAGCTTGAACAGTGATAAGGAAAGAGATAAAAGAACATCTCATGAAAAGGACCATGACACAACGCCTTTCAAAGGGCCATGGGCAAGCAAGAGTTACTGCGCCCAACCATAGGGGGTTGAGGCCTTTTTCGCCTATGTCCCTGGCCCTGACTTATATGGATTTTGAGTAACTGGGCCAATTAGCCCTTCTGTATTTTTTTCTCAGGGTAGGTTTGCTCTGAGAAGTCCAATGTTCCCTCGGGCGAATGCAGCTGTGGATACAGGGAAGTGAACGCAGGTTCAGATCTCAAAATATGCACAGCAATAAATCATTGTTCAGCTGTTAGACCTGATATACGTGAAATAGTGTTTCCCTAAACGTTTTGTGTTTTTCTCATGGGTTTTGCTGATTCTCTTTTAGTAGCTTTAGGGCTCTGAGCACTTCCCCATTGTACATGCAGTGGGAAAGGGGGCACCCTTCCTACACATATTAGAAAGTGGTGCTTTCCTGATGCTTTAAAACATGCCTCAAGCCTGCCATTGCATGCTTGTGGTTACATCTTGCAACCAATGAGGTTTTTAAACATGTGTCAAGCCTGCCACTGCGGGCCCTTGTGTACACTACAGCACTTATGCTTAGGTTGGCCTTTCTAAACCACTGGCCAATCCTGCGGGATCTTTCACTATGACTAGGGCACCTCTGGGGTAGCTCTTAAGGGGTGAAGTAAGTGGTAGGGGATGGGCAGGGCAGGTACACATATATGCACACTTCCCAGGTAGTGAAGAAGGCCTATGTGTGTATTCACTACCTGTAAGGTGTCCTCTCCCATAGGTTAACATGGGGAAATGGTTGAAATTACTTCAAGCTGCAATAGTGGCTTACAATGGAGTAGCCTCATAATGTTTCCTATCATTGAATTCACAATGACAAACTCTCTCATGTGGTAAAGAGGGATTTGTCATAATTATCTTAAAAATGCCACTTCTGGAAAGTGGATATTTATCTTCTCTAGAACTCTTTGTGTGTCCTTAAGTTTGACACCACTACACATGGGAGGCTGAGGGAGCACATCTGTGCATTCCCCAGACATAGCTATACATATTGAACATGCAACTGGAACAAAAGGCCACTGCCATTTGATGGCCTGGCTGGATAGCCTGGAGGGAGAGGTTTTGACACTTGATCTCTGGAAGCCAGATCATGGCCCCCTAAAGATTAAGATCTGCATCCCATGTCCCCATGGCAGACACAATTGAAATTGAGGGGAGGCATATGTGGTTCAGAGGGAATCCCTCTGAACCACCCGACTTCAAAGGTGCACTACAATAGAACTACTGGTGTCATACTTCAGCAGGATAGATGCACTTGTGGGGACTTTAGACTGGAGATCCTGGAACTGCGTGGTGCACATAGCGAGAGAATTCCTACCATTGGAAGGGATTGTGCACCCTTCCTAAACAGTGACTGGCGTAGCTTGACTACCAGTTGCTGTGTGGCAACCTTAAGTGCGCTCTTCAAGCCCTTGTGGACTTGCCTCCTTTTCTCTTTAGGAGGTCTCAGGGACATCAAAGAACTCATACGAGGGACTCACACCATCTACTTGTGACTCCTGGAGAGCAGTGCCGTCTTTAGTGCCCATATCCTATGCTGGACACCAGCAATAGTGCGATTTTTTCATAGTGCAGTTTAGTAGCCTCCCTGCTTCTGATTAACAGACCTTCTGTTCCTCTCTCCCTGCGTAACCTGTTATGATTCGTATTTTCCGACTCACTCTTGGGTTAAACATAATTACGCACAAACTAATTGTACCAGGCACACCCTTGAGGTGTCTCGATCTAACTCTGCAGTCCCTTTTATCACCCACGGACATTTGACCTGTCAGACTGACAATACCACCACGGGTTCCCCGTTTCACTATCCTACCCCCCTTTAAACCATGGGACCCTCTGTAGCCCTGGGTTGAGTGGTCCACCCTCGAGGACCTCCCTTGAGTGCTCACCTCTTTCTAGGGAGAGTCGCCGGCAATGCTCCGGTTCCCGTGAAATTTCGTTAAATTTCATACATTTAATTAAATCTCATTTCCAATCACTGTCTTTTCAAGTTTAGTTTCTTTGTTTCGCACGGTACCTTGTCACGCACAATGACTGTGGCATTGTGATGTCTCTACAATTGCGTAGAATAACGTTTTTTGTAACACTTATCTGGATCAAGGGTATCTCCCGTTTTTCAGGTCAGCAGTCTAGTTCTTTATGCAGCCTGCGCTACTCGTCATTTTGAACGTGCTCCTTGATTGGAGGAGAATCCTGACCTCACGTTGTGATGCCTGTGGCCGCACCCTGCCTGAAAATTATCGGCCCCTTCCTTCACTTTATATGCGGCACCAGCTCCAAATCACCCGCATCCACGTGGTCCGGTACGCGCTCTCTACTCAGGTATCGAGCAGGGGCCTGGTGTTGCGGGCGTGAGTTTTTTCTTCAGAAATCGAAGCTAAGTATCTTTACACTTAGGGCCCAATTACGATTGTGGTGAATCCGCATCCTCCGGGCCGCCGGAAGCCACCGCCGGCCCGGAGGATGCGGATTCACCGCTGCGGAGAGAGAAATGACCCCCCGCCAGATTAGGATGGCAGGGAGCTCATCTGCGGACGGCAAGATCATCCGCCGCTTTTCCGCCGCGAGACCACGGCGGAAAAGCTCTAAAATGGTGGCGGTGTCTATCAGACACCGCCAGCCAAATTAGAATGCCTGCCGCTTTGTGCATGTTAATATTAAACATGCATTTTTAACATTGCGGCGGGTGCTGCTTCAAGCAGGGTGGTGGTCACAACCTAATTCGCACAGAGGGACCGCCGCTGCCCCTGCGGAAGGTCCCTCCACCTCTGGGGTGGAGGACGGACGCAGGTCCATCCGCCATCCTAATTGGACCCTATGTCTGGCTCTCGCCTCACGCCATTACTCCAACAAGGTGTGCCTATTTCGCCGCCACCCCCCTGCCAAGACCCATGGGGTGTGGATCACTCACAATACAAGTGAGATTCTTTTTAAACATGATTTTAACTGAGTTGGTGTATGAGTGTGTTTGGTTGTAGCCACGCCACCTTGGCTCACAGGCCCCATTCAGTGGCCCATTGATCGTCAACCCACACTTTCATTACCACTAAACGCCCTAGTAGGCGTGCAGGTGTTCTATACTATGTGGAAACAGTTTCCCTATGCATGTACCGCCCCTAGCCGGATTCTCACGACCAGCTCCTATATCACTGTAAAATAACCATTACAGTTTCCTACAGTATGGACGGTTAGAGCACCTCTTTAAGAGCATGGTTTACATGTAACAAACCTTTGACGCATAAACATTAATTGTGTGTCCTGTCTTCTCTGTGTTTGTTTGTTATTTTCTTTTACAGGTTCAACAGGTTCATTTGATTTAGAGGTAAAGTAACCCCATAACCTTGTTGGTTTGTTTGCACCTTTTTTACAGCCTTTTTTGCTCTCACATCCTCTGGTCAGGGTGGGCCTTAGCGTGCCCATACCGCCGAGGTACACTTCCCATGGTCCTGACGAATGCCTAGTAAATTATACACTAATGGCAGAAACATGTTGACCCCACCATAGAGGAAATAGCCGAACAATTTGTTTGGTAATTTATTTATTTATTTATTTATTTAGAATTTTGTAGAGCGCACAGCTACCTCCGACGGAGGTGTCCCGGTGCTGAAGACATAATCTCAGGAGGGTCGAGAAGGATTAAAGTGAGATCATTAGATCTGTGAGAATAACCAGGTCTTTAGTTGTTTTTGGAATTGGGGTTCGAACGTCAGGAATCTTAACTCTGTGGGAAGCTGATTCCACAGTTTGGAAGTGGCTACTGCCAGGGCCCTTCCTCCTGTACGTGAAAGGTGAACGCGGGGGCAGATCGTGAGGCGGAGATGATTGGATCTTAGGTTTCTTGGTGCTTGTGAGAACCTCATTCTGCGACGTAGGTAGGTTGGGCCTCGGTCATTAAGCGCTCTGAAGGCCAGAGTTAAGGCCTTGAATTGAATACGGAGTTTTATTGGGAGCCAGTGTAGTTTGATTAGGTGGGGTGAAATGGAATGACGGTAGGGGATATTGCAGACTAACCTGGCCGCAGCATTCTGGACTTTTTGAAGTTGGTAGATGAGGTAAGTAGGGGCGCCTACGTATAGGCTGTTGGCATAGTCCAGATGAGCAGTGATGAGGGCATGAACTACCGTTTTACGGGACTCAAGTGGTAGGTATGGGATGATTTTTTTTATCATGCGATGTTTCCCGAAACAGGCTGATGTGACTTTATTGATTTGAGTTTTGCAGGAGAGGGAGGTATTGAATTGAAAGCCAAGGTTGCGGGCGGTTTGAACTGGTTCTGGGGGGGGGGTTGAGTTCAGACGGCCACCAGAGATTGGAGGGTATGGGCGATTTATGATTAAAGAACAGGACCTCGGTTTTGTCAGTATTGAGTTTTAGATTGTTAGCCGACATCCAGGTGGCGATGTTGAGCATACAACACATTGTTTTTAATATGTCGGATTGGCCACTTAATTAAAAAAAAATGGTTGAGACACAATCTGGACATTTTTAAATCTATCACATCTACACATCCTCACAAAAAACTAGCTCCGCAGTAACTTGGCGTCGAAGCACACCGGGGAGGCATTCGGTCTCTCCCGGTGGGACACAATGATGAAGCATGTCACCAATCAGGAAGGTGAGTGACGGCCTTCTATACAAATCTAAAAAAGATTTACGTATCTTTTCCATGCTCGCTCTTCTGAAGTAATTTAATTGACACTCTTTTTTTACCTAAATTGACTAATTAGGGGGACTAAGGGCCAGATGTAGGTAGCCAAATACCGGTTGGTAACGGCCGAATTCGGCCGTTACCGACCGGTATTTGGCTACCGAGATGTAGGAGGACAGAAACGGGGCAAATCGGTAATTTTACCGATTCTGTAAATATACTGGTCGGTAAATTTACCGACCGGTATTTTTACAGAATCGGTAAAATTGATATGTAGGTGGGACTCTTATGAGTCCCACAAGGCCTAAGAAATCGGTATTTTACCATCAAATTCAATTTGATGGTGAAATACCGATTGAGGTGTGCATGCACATGTGTGCATGCACACCTGTGCCATATGACAGGCAGACCTGCCCTTAGGGCAGGTATGCCTGCCACATGGCCCCCGTACCTTTTTTGGGGGTGCTAGAGGGTGTCAAAGTGACACCCCCTGCACCCTTGTCAAAATCGGTATTTACCGATTTGGTAAATACCGACCGGTAATGCCCCATTCATTCCTATGGGCTTCAAAGCCCATAGGAATGAATGGAGCATTACCGGTCGGTATTTACCGATTCGGTAAATACCGACTTTTAAAGATTCGGTAAATCCACATCTGGATTTACCTACATCTCGGTACTTCTATTTTACCGATTCATAAATACCGAATCGGTAAAATTCGGTATTTATGAGTCGGTAAAATAGAATTACCTACATCTGGCCCTAAGAGTGTACTTAATTTTCCCTCTCTCTCTCATTGATACACAGTTCTTACTTCTCCAGCAGGACGTTGCAGGTTAAGTTGCATTTCTTCGTGCTCCCATTGACCCCGTCTGGCACACAGGGGTCACTGTATCTCATTGTACATGTGTCCCTGTCTGATTGGCATGGTGAAGTCTTCAAAACTTCTTCACTTGACTGAAAGAACATGCGAAGAGTGATGGCAGTCATACTTTGTAGAAAAAACTACAGACTGAAACGTCCTGTGTCAAATACAGTCTAATTCACACAAAAAGAACTTAGGGCCATATTATCAAGAAAGGGCGATACATTATCGCCGCTTTTATTGACAGGAAACTGCCGCTAAAGCGGCGATAATGGGCTTGATAATATGGTCTTGTGAATCCCATAGAAGCCCAGGTTCTGGTGTTAACCTGGGCTTCTATGGGAATTCACAAGGGCATATTATCAAGCCCATTATCGGCACTTTAGCAGCCATTTCCTGCCGATAAAAGCGGTGATAATGTATCGCTCTTTCTTGATAATATGACCCTTAATCCATATAAATAAAAGAACTCCTAACAAACTTTCATGGTACTCCTGTCAGTGTCATGTATTATTCTTACATATTGCTAGTTCACCAGTTCGTAATTGTATGCACAGTGCAATTCTAAATAGGGGCAAGGCAGCCCTGCAGTGCAATTGCAAAACAAGTTTTACCATTAGGGGAAAAACTGGCCTTTGGAGAAACTCATTTCTAAACCCTCAAGATGTTTGGAGGTGTAGGAAGCTTGAAGGCGTTCAATTCCTTTTTCTACACTGAAAGAAGATTTTCATTACGAAGGAAAGGGTTAGAGAGGAGATTCTGAATGACAAGTTTGTGGGAGTTCATTGTTGAACTACACCTTGTTACCTTTTATCTACAAAGTTGTAAAGACAAACTCCGATTTTTGGTACACGTTGCCAGAGGTAACTCATGCAAGCACTAATGCTGATGTAAGCATCACTTTTCCTGCAGATTTCATCGAAGAAAATAAAGATGCAGATTGATGCTGGTTTCTTTCCCATTGACATTGGAATTCCCTTCGTTTTGGAGTCAGTGCCTAATTTGTCAAAATTCAAGGCCTGACCGGCCACCCGCCCTGTCATCATGAGTTAACTACGCATGAGTTAACACACAGGCAAAGTTAGACGGTTCGGCATGACCACGGGGGGCACAGTAATTTGAAACAGTAGGTGTACTTGTAAAGCGCACTACGACTCCAAGGAGTATCTAGGCGCTGAAGACCGCTGGGGAACCCGTCCTGGTTTTCCCTGTGAGATGCTCCCTTTCTGGGTGTCTCCAAGGTGAAACCAGGCATCCCCGGCATCTGTGGGGGGCCGTTGTAGAGATGAGGCAAGCTTAATGCTCAGAGTTGCCGAGTGTGTTCCCTGGTTAGAGTAGGCACCGAGGCGAGAATTATCGAGTCCGTTTTGACCCTGGTCCACGACCCTGCCGCGTCGGGAATTGAACCCTGTTCCCGGGCCGTTCTTTGCTTACAGGTCTGCCGCCTCTAACCAGTGAGCCACACCACTCCACAGTGTGTCATTGTGAAGTGTGCAGCATCAGGCCTCTTAATAAAGGCAGTAACGAGTGCACTCCCTAACTGTAGTAAGTAGTAAACAGCCAACGCTGCTTTTTCGTTTGAGTATGGTCACCGTACCGTAGTGGTTGTGGTTGGTAAACCGGGTACTAAGCCGAGCCAAGTACATTACCCAGTGACCGCGAGTCAGTGACTCCAAGCAATCGTGCAGCCCCCCTCCCCCCAGCCCCCACTCCATCCCGAGCTGGGCACTGTGTGCAGTGAAATTCCCCAAATTCTGGGGCAGGCTGGTTTTATTACTGGTGAGTTTTGTTACTTTGTTGCTGGGGCACAATCGGCCCACTGTAACAAAATCAGAAGTCCACTTTTACAGTTGTGCTGCTTCTAGGTGTTAGAGCGTCCTCTTCAGCGGCCCGGTCAGTCACAGCCTCTGGGTCTTGTTGTCCCATCTGCTTCTTTATATGCGAGTCTTCTGCGGCTAGAGTTAGAGATGCTGCATCTCCTGGTGACGGTCTGCCATATGTTGAGTACACTGCCAACAAACACCTGCGTGTTTTCTTTAGTGGTGCATGCTGTCTTTTCACTAGTGAGCTTCTGGCTCGCCCAGTGGACGATGTGGGCGGGGTCGACAGCGCAGGCCCCCTTCTTCTTTAATTTAATCGAATCTTTTCCCTTCTTTTTTTATTTTATAAATGCATCTTAGGATGGCAGAAATGGCTAAGGCCTATGGATAAGGCTTGTCTGTTCCAGACCATTTGTGGACGGGGGGGTGGGCAGAGAAGGAAAATACCTGTCTCTTTCTACCTGCCCAGTTCCTGTCCAGTTCTCCTGCTCTGCTGCTGCCAGCTGCCCTCCTTCTCTCTCTTACTTTCTCTTATATCCTCTCTTTCCGTCTCTGTCTCATCACTTGCTGAAAACTGTGACTTCAAGACATGGTGCTTACCCTCTTGTTCCTCTCCTTCCCTTTATTTGTTCCCCTGTGTAATGCATTCAAAAAAGAAAAACAATTTTACTGGAAATGTCTTTTTTTTACATTTTTCTACGTCAAAGTGCAGCCTCTGCACAGAGAGAAATAAAAGGTTCAAAATATAAAGCAAAAAAATAAAGTATGATTAATTTTATTCACACACAAACACATTAGCACCACTTTACAGAGTGTGCCAGTGAAGCACTACTTTTGTTTTTTCGTCTTTTATTTAACAGCATTGTTTTCCACGGGTGGGGAAGTGCACCATTCCTGGAGTACTTCAATAACTGCTTGATGACCAAAGCTTAATTCAGCTATATAAGAAAAGGCCTGTGTGTGTAAGGTGTGTGTATGAGTGTAGGTCCAGGTTTGTCTGTGAGGATAGATGCACATGTGTGTATGAGGGTAGATCCATGTGTGTTTGTAATTGAGAGTGAGTCCATGTGTGTGTATGAGGAAAAACGGATATGTGTAGGCGGTAGGTCCAAGTACAAATGCCTACATGTGTGAGGAAGGCCTAAATAAGGCACTGGTGAAACTTATCCACAACAACAACCGATCATGTTAATAATGTCCACCGTGGGGACTTCCTGGTTCTCTCCTTCCGGTCTCTCCTGGGGGTGGAACTAGCGGGTTAGTGCTGTAGCGCCCACCTATTATTTAAAGCCACGGCATTCTCGATGTGAGGCTCTCGTGCTTTCAGCGCTGTTATTCTGAATTGGTTTTATGTGTTTTTAACTGTTTTTAAAATTTTCAGGCACACTTTATTGAATTTTCAATCAGGGCCCCTACCTCATCTGCCTTCTGCCCCACACCCCAGTCCACTGCAGGGAAGCCCGTTTGTTTTGGAGGGTGTCAGGGACTTCCTGGTTCTCTCCTTCCAGTCTCTCCTTTGGGCGGAACTAGAGGGTTAGCACTCTGGCGCCCCTGCTTACTATTTAAAGCCATGGCATTCTCGTCGCGCACCATAGGCAAACCCGTCTGCGCCAGTCCTCACCTGTTCGGCAGCCAGCGCCAGCCATGCTGCCAGATGCCCCCATCCCCCGTGTCCGAATCCTCCAGTCCAGAACTCAATTTCAAGAATTGAGAGATAGGTGCTGCATTGCCCCGACTTTAAGTGAGTTCTCTGGGGCCCCGGCTCAATTCAAATGTGCCTCTTGTCTATTCACATTCAAGTTAGACCCCATAGCTCCACCATTGGTATCCCCAACTCCCCCTTGCCCCTTAAGGGACACACTTTTCTTTCCCCCTCCATCAAAGCTTGTCTACTCAACTGTAGATCTCTCGCTCGCCATTCGGATGATATTTGGCTCTCCCTTGAAACTCATGCCTGGGATCTAATGTTTCTCACCAAAATGTGGGTTAGGGATCTCTCTAATCCTGACCTCAATCTAGCTATCCCCACTGACTATCGTTTTGTGGCAGTAAACCGGGCTAACAACAAGGTGGGAGGTGGGATTGCAGTGATCCTATGTTCTAGCTGGGAAAACTCGTCCAGGAAATTCCCTAACATTGGCCCCTTAGAAGCCATGTATTTTAGCATGTCTGTTGCATCTAACATAGCCATGGCTGGAATTCTCATTTATAGAGCCCCTAGTTCCCCACCCCAACATCTATTAGAACTTTATAACATTGTTGCTGACCTGTCACTTAAACATCCACATGTTATGATCCTTGGCGATTTTAACTTGCTTGTGGATGGCGTTCACTACACTATAGCAGCTCCTAGAAACTCTGGAAGGCCTTCATTTGACCCAGCAGGTTAGTGGCCCCACCCATTAGCTGGCCATACGCTAGACCTACTGTTCACTAACAATCCCAATCTGACCACAGCACTACCTATTCCTCTTACATGGTCAGACCATTTCTTAATCCCGTTTAGTTTGGCCATATCCTCTTGTTCGACTAATTCTTCTGTGGCCCGAGATTATAGTAGGAAATGGTTAAAAAGCACGTGTAACACCATGGCCCCTGCCCTCTCCTGCACCCCTCTGCAGGTGGTTGGTGATTCAGAACTAGATGTGTCTAACTTTAATAGCTGGCTCTCCACAGCTCTTGATACTTTCGCCCCCCTGCAATCCATTGTCTCCTCTAGACAAAAACCATCACCCCCTGGTTTACCCCAGGTTTGTGTACCAAAAAAAGCCGATGTAAGAAACTTGAGCGGAGCTGGAGATTATTTTAAGATCCAGAGGCTAAATTGATCTATAAAGCAGCCAGTAAGGCAATTAGAGAGTATTTTATCAACAAAGTTAACACCGCTGGTAACTCTTCAAAAACATTTTTAAAATAGTAAAAGACTTTACTAAGCCTTCCGCTTTATCAAGCATGACCCCCCCAACCAGGATCTCTGTAATGGGCTATCAGATTTATTTCACAATAAAATTCTAGACATACATTTTTGTCACCACCCCTTATGTCCCGGTCCAAGACACCACAGTAGCTAATAGTGATGCATTGACGTCCTTTCACGTGAACCCCATTGATATATCACTCCAAAAACTTCTTGCCTGTAAATCAGGCTCCCCAAAGGATCTCTGCCCAGCACAACTATTTAGAACTTTGCCCCCGTGTTACACCTAGCATATCCTGGCATGATTACCCCTGACTTTTTGCCTTTGGATTCGATCTTTCCTAAGTGGCTGCACTCAAAAAGTTTCCCTCCAGGCATTTGTTTCAAGGAGAAACCCATGGGTTGTGTAGTCCCTCAGGGCTCTGCTCTGAGCCCACTATTTTTTTAATGTATATATCTCTCCTCTGGCCACATTGGTAGAATCCTGTGGAGTCAGAGTGATCTCTTATGGCGACGACACACAACTGGTGTTTCAATTCAAAGATCACTCTGAAGCAGCTTTTTCTAATTACAGACGCTCTCTGGAGACCATCTCATCCTGGATGTCATTAAACATGCTTAGACTCAACTCAGACAAAAACGAGGTGTTGTTCTTTAATAAAAAATTAAAAAAACACCACTATTGTGGTGGCCATATGCGATGAATTCCCCTCCGGAACCTATGGACTCAGCTAGGAATCTTGGATTCCGGTTTGACAATGAGTTATGATGCACATGTCAAATAAACCAGGTCTCCTCAGCTTGTTTTGGTAAATTGCACATGCTCTGTAAAATGTTCCCTTTTTTCCCTCTGGAGTCTTGCCTGACCATTATTCATGCCCTGATCACCTCACATCTAGACTATGCAAATAGTCTGTACGCAGGGGATCCAGCCTACCTAAACAAATGCTTGCAGATTGTTCAGAATGCAGCTGCAAGGCTGATTTGTAATATCCCATATCACCACTCGATTTCACCCCACCTGAAGAAGCTCCACTGGCTTCCAGTGATTAAACGTATCCAGTTCAAGTTGCTGATTTTGGCTTTTAGAGCAATTCAGGGTCGGGGTCCAGCCTACCTTAGAGTTTGACTTAAGCTTTCTCAGTCCAACCGCTTACTTAGATGGAACCATCTCCGCCTCTTGATGGCTCCCCGTTTTTGCCATTCCAGAATAGGTGCCAGAGCTTTCACAGTGATTACTGCCAAAACCTGGAATAGCCTGCCACTGTCCCTGCGTATGGCTGAATCTGAAACCATTTTCAGAAGTGTCTTGAAGACCTGGCTGTTTTCCAGCACGTTACCCTTTATTGGTATCGGCAACTGCCGCCTGTCTTAGCGCCGGGACACCCCCGTCAGGGGTAGCAGAGCACTTTATAAGTTTCAAAAGAAATAAATAAAATGATAGCAATAAAAAAGAAAAGCATCAGCTGGAAGTGGTAGGCGGATGAAGTGGTTACTGAATACACAAGCTTCTGCTTACAAGGCAATGAAAAAGTAGTATGTGGATATAATGCACAATGAATAATGTGCTTGACCAAAAAAAGGCCTATGGCTCAGAATGCAAGGGATCCTCATCCATCTTGAAGGTCTGAGGCCATCTGAGAGCAGTAGAGGGAGCTGCACTCAAGGACCAGGGTACCACATGCTGGTTCGTGGGTCAGGGGCTGGGTTTGTCTCATATTCACTGGAGTTTAGCAGAATGTGAAGCTGGTCCCGGGAGAGGCACATGGATAGAACTGTTAGGTCAGAAGGAGAATTGTGTATTGCCTTTAAATAGGGCTCCATTAACAAGTGTAAAATTGACAAAATAATGAGGTAATACTGTCATAAAATGTGCCTCATTATGCTGAATTTTTTTGCCTTTTCTTCCCGCATAATTTATTCAGTCCTGCCGTATAATTTGGCACTTCCCTGATGCATAATTCCAGTGGCCCTGCCAATAGGGATTGCAAAATGCAAATATGGTCCAGAAGTTTTTCCCATTGCTGATTCTTTTATTGCCTACTGAAGCTTGAGGAGAATCCTGTCAGGTTCACTCTATCCAATCCAGTTAGGAGCTGAGTTCTTCAGGGAATTCAAGGCTGTATGCTCCATTTAAGTCAGTGTAAAAGCCTAAAAAAACGTTTATGGTGTTTTGTGCAGTTCATAGCCTATCACAGGTATGTGGTATTTGTGTGATGCTCATTTAGTTTTTGTTTTTAAATCCATACAAGTAGTTTACCTGCTCTATCTCCCTCATAGTCTGTGGATTAGGTTTTCAATATATATCAGGCAGCACAGATGTGTCACCAGCACTGCATGTTCCTGCCTGCCAACTTACATTTTTGCTGGCTGAGAGGGTCATGTATTGGGGCCTGTTCTAGGTCATTTTCAGCCTGATTCATCATGGGGCCGTTTTGCGTGGCCCTAATAGCGAATCATAGCGACTCGCTATTGAGGACACGCAAAACGGTATTCATGTAGGAATTGCTAAATAAATAGCGATTCCTACATGTTCTCTATTTGCGAGTAGCAATTTGCTACTCGCAAAAAAAGGAATAACTCCCCATTCATTCCTATGGGCCAAAAGGCTCATAGGAATGAATGGGGAGTATCCCTTATTTGCGAGTAGCAATTTGCTACTCGCAAATCAGATTGCGTTTTTAAGGGTGCCAGGGGTGTCCAAATGACACCCTGTAGCACCCCTAAAATGCACATTTGAACAGGTGTTGCGCACACACATGTCCAAAGGACATGTGTGTGTGTAACATGCAAAAGAAAAAAATGCACTAAAGTGCTTTTTACACTATTTACGCAATTTACCACAAAGTCAGACCTGGTGGTAAATTGAGACCAAATATTGCTATTTCGCTATTTCTATTTGGTTGATGAATTGCATTTAAGGAATCTCTATTAGAGATTCCTTAAATCCAATTCCTCGCAAATATGCGAATTCTTAAATAGCGATTTTTGCATTTGGGATGATGAATACCAAATGCAAAAATCGCACTCGCAAAGGGCCAGATTCTCAGAATCTGGCCCTTTGCGAGCGCAAATCAGCTTGATGAATCAGGCTGATAGTGTTTTATCTGGTGTTGTCAGTACCATAACCATCGTTTTCTTGGCACCAGACCAAATATTGCACCAAACTAATGTTAAGTGCCATAGCCACGACTAAGAAGGCTTCCTATTTGTTTAGCATGCTAGTAGCTGACCTCTCGTTTTCCTAGGAGTGTTGGATGATGTCTCTCAGCGTTTCCTTGAATATTTGTCCTAAAAAATGGTGCCTTGCCAGTTCCAAGTCAGAAAACAGTTCATATACATTGAGAGGGGATTTTGGTCTGATAAAGGTTTTGCCAGGTATTATGGGGCAGATTTACAAGCCCCATGCGCCACTTTTGGGTCACTTTTCCCATGTTAAAAGTGACACAAAAGTGACGAAAGAGGCTTGTAATTCTGCCCCCATGTGTTTGATGTAAGTGTCTGGAGGGAGTTGGAGCCAATAGCGGAAGGGGTGGAGCCAATGGAGGAAGTGGGTGGAGCCAGTGGTGGAAGTGGGTGTGGCCTTCAATACACATTTGAGCAAATGGACTTCATATTTCACAAATTAGGGACTGCTTAAAGTGCTTTGAGCCACATTCATTACAAGAGCACAATTGAAATAACTCTCCATGAACTCTGCACTCTTCTCGGCTCTGATGAGAAAACGCTTGAATGCCCACCTATTTCCTGCTATTTTTGCCTGCAATGAGCTCAATTGCTTACCTAATGTCTGTAACAAAATCTTTCCCCCCGCAAAAAAAAAAAAAAACGTATTACTCCTGGAAATTGCCAGCCAACAGTCTCTCAAGTTAGCTGTCAGGCGCCAAGTTCCTCACTCTTGAGAAGTGTGTGATTTATAGGCAAGAGTGGAGGGGATCTGTTTGGCTCTAGAAATCCCTTTCAGTGATACATTCAAGACGCATTCTCTAACCTTACAAAATGGTCCTTTTGTATACCTTTGCAAAACACAATACAGAGCGAAGAACTGCAAATTCCGCACTGACATCAGTCCGTTTCTATTACTCTAACTAGCTAGCTGGGTTTAAGGACCTCGAAGTTGACATATAGATTTGCTTTCTTATTTCACAACACAATACGTGTATTTGCTTCTTTGCTTCGAAGTATGAGCCACGTTTCTGTTTAAGTGTCTACTTGAACTCTGGTTTTGATGGAAAAATGCTCCGACTGTCTCTGAAAAGTGCCAATCGATAAAGAAAAATCTTGGGCCTTATTTATGAAGGACTTGCGCCGCCGGTGCGTCACTTTTTCACATGTTAAAAGTGGCGCACCGGCGGCGCAAGGCCTTCATAAATAAGGCCCCTTGTCTTTTGAAGAACTTCGGCTTTTACGAAACTAGCTTTAAGGACCTGCAGCCTGATTCATGAAGCTAAATTGCGGGCGCAATAGCAGCGAAAATGCCATGGCGCCCGCAATTTCCCAAATCGGCATTCATGAAGAAAATAACCAAAGCGTTAACCAAAGATTGCGAATTCGCTAATATATTCTCAGAATCCCTGTAGGTTTGCGCCAAAGCACGGAATTAGAGAATAAATTTAGCGAATCCGCAATACAAGCGCAATCGGAATTCATGAAAATTCTCTAATAGCGAAAAACCTCAAAATCTCCATTAGCGCCGCGCAAATTAAGGACAACCCAAAGCAGGTGGTAACCATAAAAGTGATTAGCGAAAATTTTGAAAAACAGTTGGCCAATCAGGAACAGGGAAAGGGCTGACCAAACACACATAAGGAGATGCAGCAGCAGCAGTTGGTGTCTCACAATGCCAGGAATGTACATGGTGGTCAGGTGGCGAAGGCTACAGCGAGCAGCACGGAGGAGACGCAGAATACAGGAGAGGATATTCCGCCAGCGGATCACCCTGCTGGGACAAACCAGGGAGCAGATCTATGCGAAGTACCGGCTAAATGGGGCCATGATAATTCAACTCATACACGACCTTGACCCCCTGATGCAGCACCCAACAAGGCGGACCAATGCTGTGCCTACACATGTACAGGTATTGTGTAGCCTGCACCTCCTGGCCTCTGGGAGCTTCCAGGGGATAGTAGCGGCTGCAGGGGGGATATCCCAGCCCACCATGTCACGCTGCCTCCGGAGTTTTGTTGACGCAATGCTCACCCAGCTACACCGACACATCAAATTCCCCACCAGCCAACAGGAACTGGACTTGACAAAGTTAAACTTCTACAATGTGGCCCATTTCCCATCTGTGATAGGATGCATAGACTGCACCCACATTGCCATCTGCCCACCAGCTGCGACGGAGTACATGTACCGGAATCGGAAGTCATACCACTCCCTTAACATACAGATGGTCTGCAATGCCAAGACTATCATTACTGACATCGTGGCCCAGTACCCAGGGAGTACCCATGACTCTTTTATATTCCGGCACAGCGGCCTCCACACACGAGTGGCCAGGGGAGAATTTGGGGAAGGACACCTACTTGGTAAGTACACATTGTCAACAATTACACATTGCAATGATGTAGCTGCGCAGCACAGGCACTCACCCTCTGCTCCTCTCATTCAGGTGACAGTGGCTACGCCCTCCGGGAATACCTCCTCACCCTATACCTCAACCCGGCTACACCACAGCAACGGCGGTACAATGTTTCTCACATACGGACAAGGAATTGTATCGAACGGACATTCGGCCTACTCAAGAGCCGGTTCCGCATACTGCACAAGACAGGTGGGGCCATGTACTACAGTCCTGATGTGTGCTGCCGCATTGTGGCTGTCTGCGCAATGTTACACAACATTGCAACCAAGCGCCGGATACCAGTAGAGATCTCTGGCAGTGAGTCTGAAGGGGACGACCGTCCACCAGTACATGTGCGTCATGCACGCGGGGAGAACCCTGATGAAGGACACAGACGGCGCAACCACATCACTATGAACAGTTTCTGAAGGCCACAATCCACTCACCCAACAATCACTCCTGCATGGCAATGTAAATAATGACAGGAGGCCCATGTATGTTGCATGAATAAATATTATTGTTAAATCCACAATAATAACGTAATGTCTACATTCATAACATTGCAGCAGTATTGCGCCATACTGCTCCTAACTAGCCACTGGACATGCTTGTATCATCAGCATTATCTAGGAAATGTTCTAGTAACTCAATTGCGCCTCCGGCGCGCAGCCCCCAAACGACGCTCTGGCTCTTCCTCTGGGACGGCACGTGTCCCTGCAGTGGGCCTGGTGCTGCGGCGTAACACGCCAACCATTGAGGCAGACAGGCTGCTGACACTGGAGGCGCACTCACTGGTGTCGTCCCTCCCCACATTGCCTTCACCAGTAGGATGGAGTGCCAGTACGGCAGTGGTGACCTGCTCCAGCACCCGTCCAACATCCTCGACACATTGTATTAGCTGCTGCTGCTGCGCCAGGCACCGTCGTGAGAGCTGGGAGGTGGCATTCCCCATTATGTAGTTTGAGCGGGTGTAGGCTGTCAGGCGCGTAAGGAGCTGCCGGTGGCGTCGGCGGGCGGAGTTGCGCTGCGATATGAGTGCAGCAGTGTTGGCCTCCATGGCTGCCGTCATGCGCTCAATCCTATCACCCACATTGGCCACATTGCGGCCAATTTTGTGTAGCTGCAGCTGAATGGCCCCTTGCCGTCGTGCCTGCTGTTGGTGAATGCGTAGCATCCGGCGCTCAGTGCTCATGCCTGGCATGCGCACAGCCATCCCCCTCCTGCCGCTGTGTGATGTGTCATGGTGGCGAGCCCTGACATGCCTGCTCTGCTGGCTGCCCACAGTGGGTGTGTGCACAGTCACCACAGTTGATGCACCAGAAGTAGATGGTGCTGCTGGTGGTGGAGTTGTGGTTGGCAAAGGTGCAGCACCTGATGGTGCTGAAGCTGTTGGTCTTGCCCTGCCTGCAGGGTTAGGTGCTGCCGATGATGGTGCTGGCGCTGTTTGTCTTGCCCTGGCTGCAGGGTTAGGTGCTGCGCCGGATGGTGCTGGCGCTGTTTGTCTTGCCCTGGCTGCAGGGTTAGGTGCTGCCAATGATGGTGCTGGAGCTGTTGGTGTTGGCCTGGCTGCGGTGTGTGGTGCTACGCCTGATGGTGCAGGAGGTGTTGGTGTTGGCACCTCCTCCGCATCCTCTTCTGACTCATCGATCTGCAGCATGTCGCTGTCGCTGCTGTAGTCGGCGCCACCTGTGAGGGGAATTGGACTTACATTAATAGCATGTATCTGTCACACGTACAGTTGCTACATGCATGCTGGTTGACATTCCCTGCCTGGCTTAGCGATAGCTTATTTTGGGATACGTGAGGCTGCATTGGGGTTCTTTTACATTATGGGCAGACTACATGTCCCACAATGCTTGTGGCCATGATCTCATGTGCATTGTTTGTATGACTTGGAATGTATATGGGAGGCGATAGGGCCATGACCATTGGTAGGGGACAGGGTCGCAGTCGCATGCCACTTACCTTGGCTGTCTTGGCTGGGTCGGGATGAGTCCAGGTTGGTGACACCTATGCATGCCTCTGTCTCAAGGGTGTCCTCCACGCGGTCCTCCATGGGGGTATTGGGAGGGACAGTAGGTTCTCCGCCCCCAGTACCAGATGTCTCGCCCAGCCTCTCTGCCACCCTCTCCTTGGCACGACCTCGGAGGTCGTACCACCTCTTCTTGAGCTCGTCCAGTGACCTGTGTGTCACGCCCACAGTGTTCACTTTGGCTGAGATTCCTAGCCAGATGCGACGTCTCTCCATCTCTGGCACCCTCCGGGAGTCCTTTCCAAAGAGTTTTGCGTGGTTTTCAACCACTCCCTCGATGAGCTGCTCCAACTCCTGCTCGGAAAACTTGAGCTTTCTCTTGCGCCCGGTGTCACTGGGCCCTGGTGCAGACTCCTCTGACATTGCTACTGTCGCTAATGGGTGAATTGCGCAACTTTGGAGGTGTCCCGGTAGGAGCTCTCTGTTTAGCTGCAGCCTCGCGATCAGCCTCGCAGTTCAGAATGGGGGTGGGAACTGCCTGCTTCCTGGTTGTGACGTCATCACGGAGCTCGAAAAGCGACTTCCCGTTGGTACGATCTCGCTACTGGCGAGATGTCGCTAATGGGGATTTGCGTGGCGCTAAATAGAGACGGAATATCTGGGTAATAGCGAATTTTCGGCGATTTTATTTTCTCGCTATCGATTTTTGCGCGTGTATGCGAATCGCTTAAATTACTCGCTAACTATGATGAATTCCGATCTGCGCCTTTCCATTTGCGTTTAGCTGTGAATCGCTAGTTGAGAGTCGCAGTTTCCTTTCTTGAGGAATCAGGCTGCTGATCACTAAAACGGGCTATTTCCAATCCCATACCTGCATGTATAAAAATTGCCTGGAAGATGGAAAATTGTCATTCTTTTGAAATCATGACAAGGCCAGAACAATTAAAGCGTTTCTGTTAAAAATGCATGCTAATAAATCAGTATCACTCCGCAGCCAGTGTTTTAATACCGTTTGACATTTTTACAACAGCAACAAAGTACACATTTCAATACAATGTATTTTTTCCTTGTTCTGTGCTGCGCGAAAATGTACTGAAAACTCGCGTTCTCCTGCAAATTCCTATTTAATATAAGTTTACCGTTTACTTTAACTGAAAACTAGGTGAAGGTGGGGGAACCAAAAAATGCACACATTTTACTTTGTAACGTTATAAAATTCATGTGTTTTCAACATTCAATTATTGAAACAGGCAAGATGCAAGCAGATCCGGCTTTCACCACAATGCTTTAACAGTCAACATCCTCACACTTTCAGGCACATGCATCAAGCGTTTAAAAACTTGCAAAATTAGTGAATCGCTAAAATATGGCCTTTGCGATCTCAAAATACCGTTTTGCAATGCATCAACTGCATAATAGCGAAAATACCAGAATTCGCAAATATAAAGAATCCCTAAATAATCTGTGAATATATTTACGAATCTGTATTTGCGTCTCCCAAATAACGAATCGCTAATAAAGATTTGCAAAATATATGCATGAAAAATCGCAAATTGCGATTTGACAGAAAATCGCTATTTTGCAAGTGCTAAATAAGAAGGATCACAACCAGGTGGTAATCATGAGTGCAATTCAGAAACACCTGAAAATCTACTTAAACTCATTGAAACACACCCAGAATGAGCTACCACAATTCACAATGGCCTGGATTTACCCTAATGGTGAGGAGGATGAGGCTGCAGGCAGCTGGACATAGACGGAGGCAACTAAATGAGCGCATTTTCAGAGTCCACATAACTTTGCTAGGACAGCAAGAGGATGAGATATACGATAAGTATAGGCTCAATGCAGCAATGATCCATGAACTAATCAATGAATTGGATCCCATTCTGCAACGACAGACACGTAGGTCCTATGCTATCCCAACGTATGTGCAGGTCCTATGTTGCCTACACCTACTGGTGTCAGGCAGTTTTCAGGGAGTCATTGCAGTAGCTGGAGGTGTGTCGCAAAGCACACTTTCAAGAATATTCAAAGCATTCCTTGATGCCATGATGGCCCAGATCGGGTCACACATCAATTTCCCCACCACAGCGCATGACCTTGCAAAAACTAAACAGGAGTTTTACCAGTAGCTCTCGTCCCACATATTTTGGGTTGTATTGATTGCACCCATGTGACAATATGTCCACCTGCAGCACAGGAGTATCTGTTTAGAAATAGAAAATGTTATCATTCCCTCAATATTCAGGTTGTTTGCAATGCCAAAAACATAATAACTGACATTGAGGCGCAATTTTCAGGGAGTGCACGTGATTCTTATATATTTAGGCAAAGTGGCATTCACACCCGTCTTGTCAGGAGAGAATTTGGAGAGGGACATCTGCTTGGTAAATACATGTAATAGATTCTCACAGTCATTGTACGTATATCAATGCCAAACTGCCACTGACCCTTTGCTTACTTACATGTAGGTGACAGAGCATAAACCTTGCGGTAATTACCTTATAACGCCTTACCTCAATCCCACAACTGCCAACCACTAGAGGTACAAAGCAGCACATATTTCAACAAAGAACACCATAGAGCGCACATTTGGGCTGCTGAAGAGCAGATTCAGATGCCTCCATAAGACCGATGGAGCACTTCAATACAACCCTGAACAATGCTGCAAGATAGTAGCAGCTTGTGCGAAGCAGCACAATATCGCGACAAAGGGAGGAATGGAAATCAAGGTGTCTGACAGCGACTCTGCATGATTGGGACAGCAGGTTTCAGTTTTCCAGGACAACAACGGGCCGAGTTCATCTGAGCACATACAGTTCTCATGCAAATAAATAATTTGGCTTCATCTCAATGACAGAAGTTCAAGTACGCATGTGTGCTAACTTTATCGTAATACTGAACCTTCATACCAGCACAACTGTGATGCTAAAGTTTAACCATAAAAATGTTCCATATAATTTATTTTTTTACTTAAATAATATGTACATTGTGCATTCACACTCACAATGTTTTCATGAGTCTCCAATAATACTAATACATTTGTTCTTCCCTAAAATTGACTCAAAATAAAGCCTTTACAAATATTTGTGGATTTCTTCTCTTCCCTCTAAGAATTGTGATCATAAAAGGATGCCTAGAAACTTAATTATCATCAAAGAGACCTACAATTTCACATGCAATGTAGCTAACCCCTGGTCTAGTCCTTCTTTTGTCCTTTTAGCCAGCCAGGCTGCAATTCAAGTGGGAGAGGAGGTACCCCTAAGACCAATTTGGAGTGACCGCAGACCAGTGTTTGCTCATTTCACTGGCAACACATCTAGGGTGGGCACAGGAGCTCTGCATAAGAGAAGAAATATTCTGCTATCTTGGTTTTAGGTAGAGCAGGCATGTGGGATTGTTTCAGTAGAGCACATTGTAGCTGTGGCAAATGTGGGTATGGTTACTCCTGTGAACCTTTTCTCTATTGGTTATAGTCGGGTTAGGAGTCGCCCAAAGATATATGCAAGGCACCCATTTTAGAACACTACTGGACATATGGAAGACAGAAGAAGAGCTGTGCCTGCTGTTGACAACTGTGAGGAGTACCCTACAGGCTGGACCTCTTCTACTTGTACCCAGGACAAAGAAGTGGACTTCAAGGATCATTTGACTGATCCAGTATTAAGCTACAGGGACACAAAAGCCACAGGAAGCCCACTTTCCTGGGAGAGCCCAGCTAACTAGTTCCAGCTGGATCTGCCCTGCACCTTATTTTGGACTAATGCTGCTGGGTTTCTTGACTCAGTGCACTGGGACTCTACTAAGCAGGCCCTAGTGCATCTGCTCTCACCTATAGAAACATGTTAAAATGGGCTATATTCCTAACTGGTATATGTAACTTACCTATAAGTTCCTAGTATATAGTACAAATACTGAGGGCCTGTAAGGGAAATATTACTAGTGGACTGTACTAAAGTGACAAATTAAACATGACTGCAGGCTTGCCACAAGTAACCTGGCTGTGCAGATTTAAACTATATTCTTGACCTATCCCTAATGTCAGGGTACACTGTATTTAAAGGAAGGATATGTAAATTGTTAATTTAAAACATGTCCTTACAGTGACAAGGCCCCTAAGCTACTTTCACTGTAGCATGGTTAGCTGTTCCATAGGAAAGCAGAGTCCTACTTGCAAATCCACCGCCCATCTCATGGCGATGAGCTCGCCATGAAAAGGGTGGCGGACATGCAAGTAAGGGGGCCCTACCAGGACCCCCTGTCACCACTGGGCCTGGGGGCGCACATATTGTGCCCCCCATGAATTGCACCCCTGTTCCTGCACGGTGTGCCATGTACAACATGGTGCATGCCACACAATGCAGGAATATGCTGCAGGGTCTGTCACAGTGGCGGTCTTCTGTTAAGGCTCTCCTATGAGCCTAACACAGCCGCTGCTGTGAGACCACCACAACCCCCCCCCGCCCACCCTGGTTTCAAGTCAGAATCCAGAGGGCATGTGCACCAAGGGCTTGGTGGTCGTCTGGCAGCGCAGTTGTGCCAGTGCTGCAGCAAGACCGTAGTAAGGTCCTAAGGCAGTTAGAGTTGGTGGAGGAAGATGGCGGCCGCCTAAAGTCGCTCGGTCGGGAGCTCCAACTGAATCACCAGAGCAGCGAGTGAGTGAAAAGGCGGTTTCGGTGCAAACATGCGTGTATTTGTTTAAGCAACTATAGAGAATTTTTGATTAAGCACCCCCCTAAAATACCTTACCTGTGTCGAGCCGAGGCTGGCTGGGAGCTGGGAGAAGCTGAGAAGCCGCGGCATGATAAGCGTCCAAGGCGGTGCTAACTACTCGGAGCTGGGCGTCTCATCACGCTCTGGGATCTGGGTCGCGGCAGTCAGTGCAAAACAAAGTTACCGCAAAGCGCTCGGCAGGATTCCTTTCCTGTTCCGGGGAGTAGAGTGCAGAGTCAGCGTACATGCCGGTGGTCAAGAAAGCGGATCAGCATCGAGCACAGGAAAACTACTCTGTGATCGGACGACGAAGGGGGTGTATCACGAAAACGAAATCGCTAAAATTAAAACTAAATTTAAACCTGGAAAAGAAAATGAAATACTGAAGGTCAGCAAAAATAAAAACAAAAGGCATTGTATTCTGCATACAGATTATTTGGGTACATCGAAACGGATGCAAAAAGAGATAAGACATCTCCAGGATCTAGGGGTCGACACAGAGAAAAATAATCAGTCATCAGAGGTTAAAGTGGCAGGAAAAACGAACGTTGGTTCACTGCAATTAATCATCGGCCATCCTCTATTGATACAAGCACAAAGGGCGGAGGGAGAACAAGGAGCAGCAGCTCCAGATATAATTGCAGGGTGTAGCCGGCACCCCCCGGGGACAGCAGAAGGTGAGAGTGAAGACAGGCGAGAAAGAGAAACTCGGACTCAAAGTAATCCAGAGACAATATCAGAGAGTGAGGGCAAAGGGAGGTCAGCATATTGCCTCAGAAATCGTCAGTTTATCAAACAAAATCTTCTGCCTCCCCCAAAAAAGACTGTGACCCCCAGGTGTACAAGGAGGAAACAGAGAGCTCCTCCTAAACTCGTGGAACTCTCAGAAAATATAAAAATCAGAGCTACGAAACCAAAAGAACAAGTGACGCTAGTAGCAAAACAAAGTTGACTCCCTCTTTAAGATCGTTTTTCAAAGTCCAACAGATGGTACAAGTGAGGGGGGGAAATCTCTTACTTCAAAGCAAGAACAACTCATCACTCCATCCCATTGACGACAAGTTAAATAATCCCCCACCGACTGACAAGGAGCTAGATCTAAATACCTCTGGGGGGGAAGAGCGGATAATAAGGGAAAGAGAAATGTCAGACACATCATCAAACATGATACCAAACACATTTTCGGAAGAGGATGCATCAGCACAACCCATAATAGAAGTCCCTGAACATTCTGTACATTCTGTACAGCATACTGATCAGCCTACTGATCAAACTGGTAATAAACTGTTAATAAACCACCAAACAGGGAAACTAATGGAAACCTTCATGGATAAAATGGATCAAATTATGGGAGAGATGAGAGAAAGATTTGCAGTATCTGAAGCAAATCAAAACAAAATACATGAAGTGTGTGAGACATTATATAAAAAATTAAATGATCTAGGAGACAGGGTTGGGGCAGTAGAGTCAACAATTAAAACTCTCAGCAAAAAAGTAGCCACGAACCAAAAAAGTTTAAGCTCACTAAAATAGAGTGACTGTGCCATTAAAGAAAAGCTGGAATCATTGGAGAACCAGGGAAGGAGGAACAACCTAAGAGTCCTGAATGTTCCTGAAAACATGGAAGGATCAGATATTAAGACATTTATCGTCAACCTATTTGAGGAATTCTTTTCCTGGACTAAAGACAGTGACTTAAAGGAGGATATCCAAAGGGTCCACAGAGACCCGTTCAGGAAAACCAAAGAAAGAAAAACACCAAGTAAAATTCTAATCAATTTCAAGACTTACACATTAAAAGAGAACATTTTAAATGAAGGCTTGAAAAGTGGAGCCCTAAATAAAGACAACTGGACCTTCAGGATTCGCTCTGACATTTGCAAAGCCACACAAGATAGGCAGTGGGAACTGGGCCAGCATATGCAAGAACTAAAGTCCCTTGGGGCAAATGTACAGATGAAGTTCCCTGCGGCTCTCAGAATAATGTGGCGTAATAAAATGCACAATATAAGGGAGCCTCAAGAGGTAGAAAATTTCATTCAACAGATAAAAGAACAGCTTCAAATGGAAAAAAAGATAAAAAAGAAATAAAAAGGGAAAGCGACCTTTTCAATATATAATACTTAAAGCAAAAATAATCTGGTGAAATCAGAGCTCAAATTGGGTGGAAAATTCCGCCCAAAAGAAGAAGGGAGGCTTCCTCAGAGAGGGAAACTCGATTCTCACAGCTAATTTGTAATGCAAATTTTGTAAAAAAAATGGGTGGGGAGCAAAATAGGGAAAACAATCAGAAAAAATATTCTCATTAATCAAAAACTAGGAGCCAAACAGGAGTTTTACAATTCAACTACTAGCCTAGATAAGGATACTACTAAACTGAAGGAAAGATGACAAAAGAACGAACAGTTAAAGTCCTGTCGTGGAACGTCAATGGCCTTAGAACCCCCAGCAGACGAAGAAGAATCTTGGAATACTTGAAGGAAGCTGAAAGCGAAATCATTATCCTCCAAGAAACCCATCTTGTAAGCTCTGAGTGGGACCAAATAGTGAAAAAACTAACTTGGGTGGATACTTGTATATATACGACACAAGACTGCAATATAAAAGGGGTCGCAATTATTCTAAAAAAGTCTCTTAAAGCTACGATTGAGAGTAAAGTGGTAGACAAAAAAGGAAGATGGGTAGTGATCAAAATCAGAATAGACAAAAATATTCTTACTATAGCAGGCTATTATGGCCCAAACCTGGATGATCCATCTCCTCTCCAGGAACTCTATACAGAACTCCTGACAACCCCAATCCCCATAATCATAGGGGGTGACTATAACATTATACAAGACCCAAAACTAGATAGAGCTCCACCAAGCAGACAGTTGAATCTACCAAAAATGAGGGAATGGTTAGGGAACTATAAGCAAGACCTGGATTTGGAAGATATGTGGAAACAAAAAGGAGAAAAAAGTCCTCCTTTCACTTTTCATAATAAAAAATTGGGCCATAAGTCAAGGATTGACTTTTTCCTTTTAAGTAGAAACTTTCTAGGCAGCGTCAAAAGTATTGAACACTTCCCAGCACACCTGTCCGACCATTCTGCTGTACAATTAACCATACTAATACCAAAACTCCTCCCAGATGGACAGTAGAGCGAACCATTTTTAAGGACCCACAGAACGTAAATCAATTAGAAACTATGACTATACAATACTTTGAAGATAATTTAGTCGGCACTCCGAGAGGAATCACATGGGACACTTATAAAACGGTGGCCAGGGGGAAACGACTGAGTTTAGGAGCCTATAAAACTAAAAACAGGAAAATGGAGATCAGGAAAATGGAAACTGACATTAAATTAATGGAGATACAACTAGAGACTAGATCCTATTCAGAACCAAAGGAAGCTTTAGAAGAAAAAAAACGAAAGCTTAAAGAAACCCTTGCTGACTACTTAGAAGACATAGGGCTAGATGTAGGTAGCCAAATACCGGTCGGTAACGGCCGAATTCGGCCATTACCGACCGGTATTTGGCTATTGAGATGTAGGGGCACGGAAACAGGGCAAATCGGTAATTTTACCGATTCGGTAAATATACCGGTCGGTAAATTTACCGACCGGTATATTTACAGAATCGGTAAAATTGATATGAAGGTGGGACTCTTCTGAGTCCCACAAGGCCTACAAAATCGGTATTTTACCATCAAAATCAATTTGATGGTAAAATATCGATTCAGGTGTGCATGCACACCTGTGCCATATGACAGGCAGACCTGCCCTTAGGGCAGGTATGCCTGCCACATGGCCCCCGAACCTTTTTTGGGGGTGCTAGAGGGTGTCAAAGTGACACCCCCTGCACCCTTGTCAAAATCGATATTTACCGAATCGGTAAATACCGACCGGTAATGCCCCACTCATTCCTATGGGCTTCAAAGCCCATAGGAATGAATGGGCCATTACCGGTCGGTATTTACCGATTCGGTAAATACAGATATTTACCGAATCGGTAAAAAACACATCTGGATGGACCTACATGTCCACCCTTCATATTTACCGATTCTTAATTACCGAATCGGTAAAATTCGGTAATTAAGAATCGGTAAATATTTTCTACCTACATCTGGCCCATAGTGAGAGAAAAATGGGAAAATAGCAAACTGTCAATCCACGAATACGGGGAAGGATGTGGGAAAATGTTAGTGTGGAAAATTAAAACTGATCAATCAAGGAATAATATACCATGCATCCAGATTCAAGATCAAATGTTACAAAGCTATGATGACCTTGTAATCAGACAAGAGTTTTCAAAATTCTTCTCTAGTCTTTATAGAGAAGACATAAATCCAACAGTACAACAGATCAAGAATTACCTGGATACTGTACAACTTCCAACATTAACAGATGAGGAAATGATAGAACTAAACAGCGAAATCAAACCGGAGGAGGTTAGAGCAGTTATAAATGGCTTGAAAAGAGGAAAAGCTGCTGGCCCTGACACACTTCCAAATTAATTTGATATGGCCCTAAAGGAAACCTTAGTTGACCAACTAACAGAACTAATGAACATTATTTACCTAGATCACAGGAAAATTCCAGATTCTTGGAATGATGCAATTATTAGCATCCTTTTAAAACCCGGGAAAAACCCCAAGCTATGTGAGTCATATAGACCCATATCAATACTTAACTGTGATTACAAAATATTTACACAAGTTGTATCTAAGAGACTAGCGAAGGTCATGCCAAATCTGATTAATCTATACCAGAAGGGCTTTATAAAAGGGCGACAAATTCATGAGATTACCCTTGAGCTAATCGCAGCAATAGACGTAGGCACCTGTAAAAAATTACCCCTAACAATAATCACTAATGATGCTGCTAAAGCTTTTCATAGAGTTAATTGGGTATTTTTAAATGAAATCATCGAGAAAAACAAACTAGGTGAAAACTTTGGCTACATAGTAAGGGAAATATATAACAACCCTAGAGCAAAAATCATAATTAATGGGAATCTGACTAGTAGCATCAATATACACAGGGGCACAAGGCAAGGCTGTCCATTGTCGCCATTACTTTTTAATCTTTACATAGAACCACTGGCCTGCTCCATTAGAAAACACCAATCAATAACGCCTTTTAAATATCAAAACTGGTCAAAAAAAGTTGCATTATATGCGGATGACCTTATGATATTTACAAATAACTTTAAGGACTCAAACCAGGCAATAGAAGAAATGATAAACAACTTTGGTAAGGTTTCAGGCTATCTAATAAACCAGGTGAAAACAGAGGCGATGAATTGGAACACGAGCTCAAATATTCCACACAACAAAGACAAAATAAAATACTTAGGAATCATATTGAATAAAGAAATTGAAAAAATTCCACAAATTAACCTGAATAGAGTTGCTAAGGATATGAGAAAACTACTCAGAGTCTGGACAGGACTACCACTTAGCTTTTTGGGAAGATCCAATGCAATAAAAATGACCATCGTTCCAAAGTTCACATACATCATTAACACAATTCCGTTGGAATTTAAAAAAGATATACTGAAGAAAATTCAAGGGGAAATAGCTAGCTTTATCTGGGCTTCTAAAAGCACGAGAATAGCCTGGAATAAATTGAGGAGGAGGAAAGATCAAGGTGGAATAGCAAGTCCTGATTTATATGAATACTACAGATCATTTCAATTCAAAAATTTCAGACCCTTGTTAAAGAATCATCAATTTTATGCAAATTACCTACAGAATTTGACGGATAGATCGGATCATTTCTTATATAAGTTTGGCCACCCAAAATGTAACAATAAAATAAAATTAAAGATCTTATATAATGCGGCAAGGCTTTGAACCAGATTATAAACAATGTAAATACACCATATTACAGTACCATGGCCCCGATATGGGATTCTCCTGGGACGCCAGAATGCTTGAAAGACTCACTAGCAACACCACTAAAAAGAGCAGGAATTGTAAGATGGGGCCAGTTGATGGTAGAAAACTCCATAATAACGTGGGATCAACTATATGAAATTACTGAAGCCAAATTATCAAAATTCAAATATTACCAACTAACAAGCTGGGCTAACACTTTACTTGAAAGAAAAAAGGGGAACGAGATTCTTGAAAACGAAATGATAAGAATATTACCAGTAAAGAAAGAGATATCAAAATGGTACTGGGCGTTCATTGGGCCGGAGAAGAAGATTTTTTAGTCCCCGAAGCAACATGGAGAAAAGACAGGCTGGACCAAGAACTAGACTTACAGATCATCTGGCTAAGAACTCTAGAAAAATGCTTGTCCTGTATAAGACAGGCTGCATTAAAAAGAAATCATATGTTCACCATACACAGGGCATATTGGACCCCAAAGAAACTATCAAAATTTAAAGGAACAAGCATAAAGTCCTGCCCCAAATGTAGTGAGGAGTAGGCGGATGACACCCACATGTTCCAGAACTGCTCCCAACTCAACTCCTACTGGCATGAGATTGGTAAGACGTTGACCACGGTATTGGGAATAAAGATAACTGTAAGTACTCCTCTTATTATCTTTGGGATATATAACACCAGTGAGGTGGGCATGGGAAAGCTAACAAAAAAAACAAGAAAACCTACTATTTGTACTAATACTGTTAGCGAGGAGGGAGATCTGCATAAACTGGGTTAAACCAACACCACCCTCACACACAAACTGGCTAAATTTGGTAGTAAGATTTAATAAACTTGATAAGAAAGGGAAAAGCTCCAAGAGAGTAAATTTCTGGGGAATATGGGAACAGCATTTCTAGACGGGCTTTTAACTCTTTTCGGGTCCCCAGAAAACAAATTCCAATGAATAAAGCGATGACAATAATTTCAGGCAGAAATAATTTCTGTCGAGTAGCCAGGAAGGCTAGCTACCCCTCCAACTTCCAGAATTATTGATATAGATAAAGAGCATTGGAGATTACTGAATGGTCACAATACCCAAAGGGATACTTCCCAAACTCAATCGAAAATAACGGGGCAGTGAATGCACAGAACCCGGGATCTCAGACTCCTGAAGCCTCCTTCTTTAAAAAATCGCAGAATGAGGAAATAAAAAAAAATAAAAAAAATAAAAGGTCCTAATTAATGCTAAATGCGATGTCCATTAAAAAGGCTAACATTAAAGGAGCAAAATAAGGATGGCAAACATCAGAAGTAGCCAACCAGAGGAACATGGCGGCGGGCTGACGCCGGTCGCGAGTGCTCCGTCCTGGTCGGGAGATGCCTCGTGTTAACTGAGCGCCCAAACCCGTTCTAAAAAGCTCAACAGCGTCATCTCATAGCGGTGAGATTATGGGGATACTGTATCTTTATTAATTTATAACGCGCTAACCGGCTTTTCTCCTTTCTGATTCCCCAACATCGGTGCTGAGCCTGGAAAGTAGCGGAGGTGCGCTAGGACCCAGAGTCACACCTGCGGGCGGAGGTTTGGAAACGCAGCGTATCCTGGTTTGTGCGGATGACGGATGACGGGATCCACGGCCGGCCGAGAGAGAGGAAGAGATGTATGGGGTGCGACTTGGGCCAAATTTTGGCGCAAAACTAAAGCGGCTGCAGCAAAGACCTACCCTCGACCGGCAGTAATAGCGGTGAGCCGGTATTGTTCAAAAGTTAGTCGGTGGGGAGTTGGTTTATCCGAGGTGTCTCATAGGGTTGTAGCTGTAGTCTCAAACTTGGAGTTGCTGAGTCTCAAGTGCGTTCTGATTCAATTAAAAGAGCCCTTTGTAGAGGAATGGACATTCCATCTGTCCCAGCCCCCCTAAATTCACAGGCGAAAGAGGTCAGTGAGAAGAGGGACCTGAGAGGGGAGTTATTCGTTAAGGCGGGAGAGCAGAACGTAGGTAAGAGAGACAAGGGAGACCAGCTGCCTTTACAAATAAAACCAGTCCAGCTAGCTCAGCCCCCGGTAGTAAGGAATAGATATCTCCTCCGCTCTCAGCCTGAGAAAGAGTGCTTACTATCCTCGCTTAGCCAAAAAACTAATCAATTGGTCCCTCTCACTCCACGCCAAAAAAAGAGAGAGAGAAGAGAGAAAAATAGAATAGGAGTCGAAAAAAAACCTAAAAGAAGCTCCACTATATCTAAGCCTGCTCCTTCTCTAAAATCCTACTTCCAAATAATGGAGAAAGCAATGTCAGTTCCAGATAGGGGTGGCAAGGTGATAGATTTACAATCTGAGACTCAGAACTCCCCTTTCCCTCCCCACGTAGAGGGGTCAGTCACTTTACAGAACAGCTATGCTTCCCTTTCACTGGAACCCGATACAGACCTGGATACGGAAGATCCTCCACCCGCCCTGGAAGTGGATGAGAACATGGAGCGTGAGTGTGAGTCTTGCCCTCAGTTAGTATCTTTTCTGCCTCCAAGGCTCAGCGCCCTGCCTCAAGTTACCCACATTAATAACCCTCTGGCAGTTAATCCCTTGGAATTATTGCAACAGGAGCAGGAGAGTGATAACTTGGGCAAAAATATGGAGAGCCTATGTAGATCTCTACATGAAGACCTGTTGGCTTAACTGCTCTCCAAATTCGAGATTTCGGAGGGTAACCAGAGGGAGATTGCAGAGAAATGTACCTCCTTGGAAAGTAAATTAGATGATATATGCTCCAGAACAGAGACCTTGGAGGGGGAAATTGCTACTCTATCTGGGATCTCTCAGACACACTCCAAGGCGATATCTGAACTCAAAGCCCAGAACAGAGCATTACAACTGGATATGGAGCGCTTGGAGATCCATGCGAGGAGAAACAACTTGAAATTCCTAAAAATCCCGGAGGGGGAGGAAAATGGGGATGTACATTCATTAACCTGTAGATTGTTGAGAGAAGGTGTTTTGAAGGATAGACCAGATATCAACCTGGAGGATGAGATTCAACGGGCACATAAGGATCCTTTCCGTCGACATCCTGATAGAAGTGCCCCTAGGAAGATTCTGGTCAACTTTCACACCTTTGCAGTAAAGGAGCTGATCTTGCCCAGGGCTCTTATTGACTCTACCCTCCAGATTGACTCTTCAAAGTATTTGATCCGCTCTGATGTTGGCAGAGTTATAGCACAGAGGCAATGGGAGTTAGGGTCTCGCATGTCGGATTTAAGGAGTCAGGGAGCCCAGGTTATGATGAAGTTCCCCGCTGCATTAAGAGTAGTTTGGAGAAACAAAACACACAACATTACCTCCGTACAGGAGGTTGATAGCTTCCTTATTAGTATGAAAGAAGCCCAAAGATAGTTTCTCCTTTCTTCCTCTATATTGTATCACGATGAGTTGTGTTATTAAATAACACTTATTACTATAAAATAAAAAAAAAGACACAGAGCACACAAGGGCACATAAAATAAAATACAAAGAAAAAGGAAGTAGAAATGAAATTTTGTTTTTCTTTTTTTTTTCTTCTGGGAGGTGAAGTACAAAATATATAAGGGTGAAGGCATAATAAGGCGCACCAAAGCACGATAAGAGGCAGACTTCAAGATTGGGGTCGAGCTCTCAATGGCGACGAGATCGGCAAAACTCAAGAAGGGGGGTTCCTCAAGGGGGGTGGTGAAGAGTGGGATGTGGGGTGGTGGGAAAAAAAAGAAAAATTATTCCTCATAAAGCCATAAATTCTGAAATTAAGATGAAGCAAATCTTTTCGATACAGGGGATCAGGCCCAGAGTGGAGCTATGCATGAAGCTTCTATTCCAATATTATGCTAAGTACAACCAATAAGATATTAAGTTGGAATGTTAATGGCTTGAGAGATGCAAAGAAGCTAAATAGAGTTTGTGAATATTTAAATAAATCTGGGGCCCACTTGGAATCAGCCGAATGTAAAGAAGCTTTCAAAAATCAAAGATGGATCCAAGATCTGCTGTGTTCTAGACAAAGTGGAAATACTAAGGGAGTAGTTCTGATTACCCGGGCACACTGCGGGATCAGAGTAGAAAAATACGAGACAGACTCTTCAGGCAGATGGTTGACAGCATCACTGATTTTAAATACAATTAGATTAGCCTGTGCAGTATACTATGGGCCTAACCTAGATTCCTCTGAAGCCCTCGTAAACTTGAAAACTAGTCTGGCGGTCATGAATCTACCTGTCATTCTGGGAGGGGATTGTAATCTAGTTCTTGACTCAAATTTAGATCGTACCTCCAGAGCCATTTCTTCCCCAAATCAAAAAGGGAGTTGAAAAACATCATGAAAGATTTCAATCTTTTAGATGTTTGGAGAATTAAGAATGGAAATAATAGGGACTACTCTTTCTATAGCCATAGGTACAAACATCCTTCACGTATTGATTTTTTTCTTGCAGATCAAGCCATATTTCCGTCAATTGTTTCTACCTCTTATATTCCGGCTATACTATCCGACCACTCTATTGTAGAATTAATAATTAAGCTCCCTCAGACGGTACAGATTAAACTCTGGACTCTTGAGAAATCTCTACTGTTACAAAGTGATGTACAAGAGTGTGTGCTGAAACAGTCTGTTGAATACTTCAGAATTAATTCTGCTACTGCGTCCGAACAAATAGTTTGGGAAGCATTTAAGGCTTATATAAGAGGATTATTCACAGCACTTACAGTTGGCAAAAATAAGGCTAGGAAGAAAGCTGAAGAGGAATCTTTATCTAGAATTAAATTAAAAGAACAACAGCTACAGCAAGCATCATTAGAGCAGTATACGAATTTGGAGGTAATTCAGAAAGAGCTGGAAGGATTAAAAGCTAAATATCAGGCTAACCTAGATAAAATTATGAAGGATAAATGGGATGCGAGTAAACTACAAAACTTCTCCTATGGAGAAAAATGTGGACGTATACTGGCATGGAAGACCAGAATGGATAGGGTAAGAAATCAAATGTGTGGGCTAAGACTACATAGTTCTGGTGACATATCTTATGATAATGATCTGTTCTCCGAAGAAGCCAGGGCATACATGCAAAATCTTTATACCGGAGAAAGGGAAGCCTCGACCCAAAGAGCAGCCAATTGGTTAAAACAGCTGGACCTACCGCAATTAACAGTAGCGGATAGTGCCTTTATGAGCTCAGCCATCACTGAGGGTGAGGTCCACAGCCAATTGAAAAAAATGTCTAGAGGAAAGGCAGCTGGCCCAGATGGGCTTCCGATAGAAGTCTACCAAATAAGCCCTGACATTTTTTTCCCAGTTCTAACTTCCCTATTCAATAAAATACATCTGACTGGTGAACCTATTCCTCAATCCTGGTTAGAAGCCACAGTCACCCTGGTTCTGAAGCCCAATAAAGATCCCCTAATAGTTGAATCATATAGGCCAATTTCGCTACTAAACACCGATTATAAAATCTTTGCAGGAGTATTGGCGGCGAGATTGGCCAAAGTGATTAAAACTGTGATACATGAAGACCAGAGGGGCTTTATGCCTGGGCGTCAGTTAAATGAATTAACCTTCCAGGCTATTGCTGCAATAGACTATGCTACAAACTGGAAACTCCCGCTAACCATTGTAGCAATAGATGCCGCTAAGGCATTTGACCAGGTCAGCTGGCCATATCTATGGGAGGCGCTAGCCGGATTTGGTCTCCCGAAAAACTTCATATCATCAATAAAATCCCTTTACTTAAATCCAAGGGCTAGAATCCGGGTCAATGGAACCCTTACAGATTGGGTTCAGATATCACGTGGCACAAGACAGGGGTGCCCCCTCTCCCCCTTATTGTTTAATTTATATATCGAACCTTTGGTTACACAGTTAAGATCGGATCCCTTGATAAAACCTTTCTTTTTACAGGAATTAGCTTTAAAATGAGCATTATATGCTGACGATTTGTTAATGTTCACCACTAATCCGTAGATTTCAATTCCCTGACTTTTTGAACAGGCGGAAACTTTCGGCGAAATCTCCGGGTACAAAATTAATAAAGAAGAAACAGAGGTTATGCAGTGGCATCATGAAATAATATCTCCCTTAGCTAAACCACAGATGAGATACCTTGGAGTTGTCTTGACGCAAGATATCTTAGAGATATCAAAAATTAACCTCAATAGAATCCTTAAGAGGTATGTGGGCTTCTTCTGCGTTGATCTGGTCTTCCCCTAAATATTTTTGGTAGAGTTAATTTAGTAAAAATGGTTATTTTACCTAAAGTTACCTTTTTGTTCAATGCTATTCCTTTGAGTTTTTGTTCTAAATACATAGCTAAAATACAGGGTAAAATTGGAACCTTTATTTGGAACTCTAAATCTCCCCGCATATCTTGGAAAAAACTGAGGAGAAAACTTAAAGTCGGGGGGTTGGTATTACCAGACCTACTTCTCTATTGCCATTCATTTCATTTTAAAAAATTTCGGTTGCTGGCAGATAAGGCTGATGTGTCATCGTTGGGCCGAATATTTCAGGCATTATTACAGGGTATCCCCCAAGGGCGTGAATATTTTCTCTATAAGTTTGGCGATCCCAGATTTTATAAGAAGGTAAGGTTAAAGATTTTAGAGACTGCCCTGAAGAATTGGGTATTTATTAGGAAGAAATTGGGAATCCCCTATTTTGTGTATTAAGCACCAATATGGGATTCTCCAGGGACACCAGAATGCCTTAAAGATCAATTGTCAATTCCCCTCAAGACGGCGGGCATCACACATTGGGGGGATCTACAACACAATACACAGTTAATGGACTGGGACTCCATTTCTAGGTTGACGGGAGGAACTCCTACTAGATTCAAATATTATCAATTGTCAGCTTGGTGGGCTACCATATCCTGGGCCCCAGAAAATCTAGAATCCAAGTTAGATCAAGTAAATAGAAAGGGGAAATGGAAGAAAGAAATATCTTTCTGGTATGAGGCCATGCTAGATGTAGATGGAGTTACTGAACAAGAACTTCTGAAGTTGTGGGGAGGGACAATAGACGCTGAAGAAGGCAACTTAAACATCATGTGGGCCGATTCTTTTGCGATGTTAAATACCATAGTTAAAGCGGCTACCCTCAAAATAAATCACTTATTTACTCTACATCGAGTCTATATCTCCCCCAAAAAACTAGTTAAGATCACTAAAATAGAACATTGTTGTCCAAGATGCAAAGCCCCCGATGCTGACGACCGCCACATGTTTGTAGACTGTCCTAGACTCTCAGATTTCTGGTCCAGAATAGAAGACTTTATAACTGATGTATTGGGAAAGCAATTCTCCATCACCCCCACAACAATCTTATTTGGTTTAGTTTCAGAATATCAATCTAATGAATTGGCAACCAAATTTATCTTTTATGTGATGGTCTTGGCGAGACGGGAAATATGTAAGGCTTGGAAGGACCCCATGCCCCCTAAATTCTCAGATTGTCTGAAATTCATCATATATATAAGTGAACTGGATATGGCCTGCGACAGATCTAGCCACGACAAAATCTGGGCGGCCTTAGTGGCCTGGCGGAACCGATGAGATTGCTTTGGTTGTATTCCAATGATTTCACCTGGGCACTGTGGGTGTCGGCTCTCCAGTTCCATCCAAAGGCCATATAGCTACCGAGAGTTGGAGCGGAGCCAGCAAACAGTTGCACTAGAGAGGTATCCACACCTTTTCTTCTTCCTTGCTTAAATAACGTGGAGGCCGGAACATCATTGCAAGGGAGGGAAGAGGCGGATTTCCTCATCTAGAATGCCCATTTTTGGTATATGAGGAATATAAAAAAAAAAGAAAAAAAAAGAAGAAGTAGCCAACCAGTCAATTTATAAAAGTATTGCTTAAAACACACATATGGTTTGATAATGAAAATATGGAGATAAAGGTACACGAATACTTAACACAATGAAAGATCACTCTTGACAAACTTAGTATCTGCTAAAATATACCAGAGGCTACAGACATTGGAGCTATTAAGTATTTCTTTATCAATTTTTGCAGAAAATTATTCAGAAAGGCACTAAGTGTTAGGGCAAAAGCCGCTGACATGATCTATAGCTATGAAATATTGACATATGTATTTTTTTGTAACTGTGGTTACTTTAATTGTTTTCAGTTGGGGAATAGTCAGTTGGGCACCTGATCCCGAGTGACCCCCATTATCTGCATATCCTCAGAGGGGACACCTTAACTGATCTCCCCACCCTTAGTCTCCAGCACAAGGCCCTGAGTGGTCACCCTAAGCTTCACAGCAAAGTGTAAATAGATTCACTGTTACATGTGCAGGTGAGACAGTGATAATTCTGCCTGCCAGGCACACACATACTTTGAAAGAATGTTTATTGTTTTCCTTTTGCAACCATTTGTGTAAACCTTTTGCAAGTTGTCCTTCTTTAAAGAAAGAATTATTTTTTTAATATTGTATTTGATTGTGCAATTACATGTTATGTGGCTAGCATAACAAAAATTGTTTTTAATATGATATCATTAAAAATTAATGTTTTTTATACTTATTCTGCTTTTTGATGTTTCCCTTATTTACTTGTTTCCTTGATTGATTGTCTAGGAAGTTGTTCACCTACATTATATTGTTTTCCTTGCACCTTTTTTGACCTACCAATTTGGTGATCCAAAATCTGGCTGGCTAGGCGACATGCTCAATTCAGAGATTTGTGTATTTGTTGCACATTGCATGTATGCCAAGGCTGTTACTCCTTAGCACACCTCAAGGTCTGCGTACCTCCATCACACTCTTGAGTACACATGAACTCCAAGACATAGAATAATTTCCTAGCAGGGTCCATCAACTGTGTTGTTGCTATTGTTTTGTGGTTTGCATAGTGTTTTTTTAATTACTGTTATGCCTCAGGACCACAAACCTTCCTTATTTTGAAGAATCAGAGTAATCAGTTTTGTTGAGAAGAAAGTATTCCTCTTGTTTAGCTACAAGCATCTGTTGAAACGTTTTCAAACATTATCAGCTTCCAAACCTTGGGGCTTATTTATGAGAGCCCTGCATCACTTTTGCAGCATATAAGGTGGTGCATGCATGATGCCGGGTTCTGAATTAAATTTATGAAGTCACACAAAGCTACTCTGCATGACTTTTAGTGGCATCATAAATCTTGAGTAAGGCAACTCAGCGCAAAACTCTGAGTCGCCTTACACTGAACCCTGGATACATTCCATGGGAGTTGCAGTTTCCCACGCAACATCCATGGATTTTGATGCTTCCCCAGATTTACAAAACCATGTAAACTTGGGTAAGCACCAAATCAGAGAGGAAATGCAGCGAGGAGACATATCTTTATTTCTCATCGTTTTTTTCCCTCTTCTATATGTGTTGCATTCTGCATCCCACTTAGAAAGAGGAAAACACCTCTTAGGTTTGTGCCCCTTCCTGCACTAAAACAGTACTGCATGCAATGGAGGTGCCCTTGCACCATGGTGCTCGGGTGCTTACATTGGTGCTAGGCTTCCAGACAGCATCATTGCAGGGAGAAAGGACAGGACTACACCTTATTCTCTAAATATATTGCATGCCTGCCCTTTACTTTGGTGTAGGGTGGTGCAGCAAGGTGCCTTGCTGCGCTGCCCTATTCCAATATCCCATCAATGAGGGCCCTTGTGTTTCTGTCTTGCTAAAGCATTGCATTGCAGCCTTATCTTTTCCGTTGTAGGTGTGTATTTTACTTAATGATCATTAGAACTTTGCAGACAGATATTAGCTTATCATGAACGCCGTACAGCATGCTTAGCCTGGGGCTCTGTTTTCCTTATTGTGCAGTGGTTCACATCTACTTCAACCTCTGGCTAGTATCAACATGGGATTATCATTCTTATTGTTAGATTTTCAGATAATGTTATAACCAGTGTTACATGTGTGTATTGCATGCGTTATGTACTGTGTTCTGTGCTTTAATAGAGCTTCTTGGCATCAGAACCTATTGACTCCGGAGAATACAGACTGACACTTAGTCTTGGAAGATATTCAATGAGTTGATCAAGATCCTTATAGTAAGATGGCAATCTTAATAGCATTCTTAAGGTACAGTGTAAAAGTAACCTTCTTAACACAAACTCTAAAACTCCAAACTATTCAAGTGGAAACATTTAGGGCATGATTTAGAGTTTGGCAGTCAGAGTACTGCCACTTTTGGTCAGCCAGATATACGTTGAATACAATTGGGGCCAGCATACAGCCTTGCTTTAGGCCATTATTGGTTATGATTTCTGAAGTTGTGAACCACCCAGAGCTCACTTTTCTCTTTACCCAAGTGTTTGAGTACCATGACATAATGGCCTTAAGTAAGTGGGATGCCCCAGTTGTTTAGTTTCATCCAACATTTCTCTCTTCAGACACTATCAAAGGCTGTTGTGAAGTCTATAAATCCTACATATAGAGCCTTATTAGTAGCTGCCATTTTCTCCTTGATCAGGTGGGTGATGCAAAATATATTCAACTCAGATCGCAACCCTTTTGAAATCCTGTTTGACTTGGGGGAATGAGTTCCTTCTTTGCTTGCCAGCTCTGTATTGAGGAAGCTTGCATAGCACTTCGCCACTGTATCAGGGAGTAGAATCAAATGGTAATTTCCCAGGACTTATATAGGGGTACAAGGAGCAAGCCTCTTCATGTATCTGGTATTCATGACCCTAACATATAACATTGAAATATTGTGGACATGACTGTTGGGCCCACATTTAAATGCTGATGCTGGAATGCCACTCGGCCTGGTGGGCTGTTAGCGTACATTGCTTTAATTGCCTTTTCCACTTGGGCCTGTGTTATTCCTGTTTTGTCCATGCTACATTCTGGCTGCAGAGTTGCAACTGGGGATTAGACAGCTAATGAATGCACATATAAACTTCCAATGTAGATGTCCAAATGGTGCATCCTGCTGGCGCTTTAGAGATGGCATGCTATTTATCCATATCCAGAATTTCCTCTGGACTTTTGATTTCATTATCTCATGGGATTGAGCCCAGTTATTTGCTTTCTCCTCCTTTTTTCTAGAATATAGGACTTTCCTAGAATTTGATATTATCTGGGTGATCCTGTCCCGCACCCATGATTTTCCCTCCTCATACCTGCTTTGGGCGCTGAGGGCTTTCTTTGATTCTAATTTTGGTCTGGATATTTGGCCATTTAGATTGCTCCTCTGTGTTGTGATCTTAAAATCCGCTGAGTTTATGCCATTTGGCTGGTTTATTCTGGCTCCATCCTTCTACAGGAAAAAAGATGCTAGAGAACCCCATAGATCTATGGAAAAATCTTGACCTGCAGTCATTTTGGGAAGCTACTTTACAAACTGCTCCTCTCATGGCTCAAGCCCTGCTTGTGCATCTGTGTTCCATTTATTCTCTTGGAGAATTCCAGGTCCCCCAGCCTCCCAATATGATCTAACTTGGGGTAAACAAGTTCTTAGGGCCAAAACTTGGGGGCATATTAACAGGGGCATTATCTCCGCTTTTTGGCTTGTAAAAGCCCAAAAAGTGGAGATAATCTTTTCGCCCTAATTACAAGTGGGTGCTAATATGCATTAGCGCATTTTAGCACCCTTTTACTCGACGCATCCCCTTGCATCTCTAATGAGATGCAAAGTGGGCGTCACTAGGCATTACAACCTTGCAAATATCGCTGATGTGCACATCGAGATATTTACAAGGCTGCCCAGCATTTAAGCAGACTTTAGTTTTTGGAGAAAACCGTTGTTTTCGCCAAAAACCAACATCTGCTAAAATGCAGACTTACCTATCCTTAACATTGGGGGTGGATTATGCTGATACGACCACAGGGTCGTATCAGCAAGGATATTGCCATTTTGCAGGGAACATCGCTGGAAAACCAGCGACGTTCCCAGCAAAACGGTGTTTTCCCTGCTATCGCTGGAATTTGTATCGCCCTGGAGAAATGCGTTGTTAATAACACGCTACCAGGGCGATAAATTCCAGAGATAGTCGGCGATAAATAAAATAGCGCTAAGCGCACTTTGCGTTATTTATCGCAGTCCCTTGATGATATGCCCCGGCATGTTTTAACATAGCATTGTCACTTGTCAGGGTTGGACACACTTCGGATTTATTTACATACTGATAAATGGTCTAAAGACACCCAGATGTAGTCAAGGGTGGCTATCTTGTAGCTCTAAAAGTGGGTGTGGACAGCTGGGGTATCTGTTTTGAACCTGCCATTTAGTTTGCGTAGACCCCGATGATTGAAGACATTACCAAGGACCTGTTTATCAGGCCATTGAAACTGCTTCTGTGTCCCAGATTTCAATTTCAAAGCCCTGGTACATATCATTCAACCCGGTGAACATTAGATTGATGTTAAAATCTCCTATAATTAACCACATTGATTCTGAATGTCATACTTTAACTCGCTTAATGTCGGGAGAATCTGTGCTATTATTTGACCCTTTTTATCCTTGGTGCGGTGAAGATAAATGCTCCCTTTAATGAGCGATGAACCACTATGGTTGGATTTATTAACTTGGGTAACCAGACTATCATAAAGTCACCTTTCCACTTTGCCACTATTGTTATTGTGACAGCCAACTCATTGTTCACATAAATTGAAATATCCCCTGATGCATGCCCCCTACTTGTGATGTGATCATGCATGCCTCGCGAACTGTAAAGTCATGTAAGGGGGTTGAATCGATGGCCATGTTTCTTGAAGTGCAATGATGTCAGCTCCTCTCAGTTGCACAACTGCCTCCATCTTTATTTTGAAACCGAGTAGGCCTTTTGTATTCCACAAGCACCCCACGGTAGCTTGCATAATTTTGATCTGAGGGCTGTTGTGTCCTGCTGGACATATTCTAGTTGCTAAAGTGTATTCCCTACACTAAACACCCACCCACCACTGATGTCAGGAGGCACGTGACACAGATAATAAAAGGAGCCGAGCGCACGTGCTCCAGGCTCATTAACCAGCTAGCCCTCGGTGTCCGTGTTGCAGTCATTACCAGCATGTGGGCCTAGGGCCCCAACACAACAATGGAGACGAGGGGTGGCTAAGCCCCAGAGTGCCACAGCCACCTTTATCGTGGGTTAAGGGGAGAGAGCAGCAGGGCGGCATCGTGCCCCTCCCCCTGCGCGGCGCCGGCCGCCGAGTAGCCCGCAGGGCGTGTGCCTTGCCCCGGGCCCAGGGGGTACATCACTAGGTGACCGGGAGCCCACCCCGCACCTCTCTAGCCCCGCCGTGGGCTGCCGTGCCGCAGGAGTGGCCACGGAGAATAAGCGGACCGACCGGAGCCCACCGGTGTCGGCTGCGACTGTGCCCCAAACGGAAGAGCCACCGCGGAGCCCACCCGCATTGCAGAAGAGGCCTGTAGGCCGGAGGTGAGCCCGGGTGCTGTGAATGGCCCCGGGGGGTCGCGGATGCCAGAAGCGACCCCCCTTATGTAAACACACCAAGCGGACCCCACCTGCATAGTCAGGACGCTTGGCCGCGTGTGATGCGGCCGAAAATGAACATGAAGTGAAGCAGGACCAGCGGAGCCCACCCGCGGCCTGCCTGAGGCGCCCCCTGCTCCCACCGCGTGTGTGAGTGGAAGCAGTGGGGTGAATGGTCTGCGGAGGAAACGCCCGCAGCGTGTGAAGAGCTGCCAGGCACCGAGGGACTAAGCGGAGCCCACCCACGACTAACACAAGTGCCCCAAACGTCTAAGCAAACACCAACACCCCCCTGCGTGGCCCGTGAATAGGGGCGGGAAAGATCCAACAACAAGAGACTCACTGGGGTGAAGCGGAATCCTCCCCCTGTGCCTGACTACTTGCGGCTGCAAACGACTGAGGTGAGAAACGCCGTCGGGGGAATGGTGGTGGAAAGACTGACAAAGCCACAGCGGGAGCTCAACCCGCACACCTGCAAACAGCCCCAGCGTTCCTCCCCTGCCCGTGCGAGGACTGAGAGAAGCCGCCGCGGACAGGGTGGACAAAAGAAGAGCGCCACCAGCAAGCTCCCCATGAGAAGGGAGTGAAGAGTTCGCAGGAGCCCGCCCTCCCGGGAGGTATTGGAAAGCAACCAGCAGCGCGGGGAGAGCTGCCGGGTGCTAACATGGCGAAGTGAAGCCTCACAGGAGCAGTGACCCCCCTCTTCCCCTGCAAGTGCCAGCACTAAAGGAGGGAAAATGAGACTCACCACATAGAAGGCAACAGGTCCCAGTAAGCGCAATGTCCACAGCTGAGGAGCCTACAGAGACTCGCGAGCTGGAGGAACGAGGCACTGCCACCCAGTGGCCAATGGTGTAGTTGCACCTACAAATCCCAATAAGCCCTATAACCGGACTAGAGCAAGCCCAAGCCTGCCAAAGCATCTAATATGACCAAAGACAAGCCTGCAGCCACATAGACCCAGGACTGCAGCACAAAACAAGCACACGACAAGCCAAGGGAAAGCCTACAGGAGGCAAGCAAGCCTGCAGCAAAGCGGACGAAGACGGAGATCCATCATCACTGATGAGGTGACGCCTGCAGGCCACAGGTGCTTACCGCAACCGCTGGAGAGACAACATCACCACGCTGGACAGCGAGGGTGATTCACAACGTCTCCCACAAGCAGCAAGGATCAAAGGCAACCGATAGAAGAGCGCAAGTGTACCCCAGACGCGGACGGTACAGGACAGCGCCTGACAGTAAGGAAGCCACACCCGAAGCACGAGAAGATGTGTACGGCAAGTACCCAAGTGTGAAGAAGCGGAAGTGCAGCATGCATGTGGAAAAGAGCGAAGACGCCACAGAAGCTAAAGAAACGCAAGGAACAAAGCGACACTGAAGATGTACCACGACGGTACGAAGTGAAGCACAAACTAGCAACTGCCATGCACAGTGACGTGCAATGAAAGAGTGACGCAAGATCACCACGCCAAGAAGCTAAAGAGCCTCACCGGCAGCATGCACGAGAAGTGCACCCACCGGAGAAGGTCCATGGAGCGGTGAAGTTAACCCTCCGGAAACAGCAGAGAACACGAACAGCACAGATGAAACTGCGCCAACGCAAAAGCACTGCAGCAGAAGCAAATAGTGATCCCAACGATCGCGGATAGCGAGAAGACTCACGAAGAGGAAGCTGTCCACCCCATCTGGTAGCAAGGAAGATCGCCTAAGAATAAAAGGATGATCCGACCAGCCAGATGCGCATACACAGAAAAAGCCGACCGGTCAGATGGTTGCCCGAAAAGGAAAAGAAGAAGCCGACTTGCCAATAGGTCGCCGGAAATCTGACCCGCCATAAAGGCGCAGCGAAGGTATTCTGCCAGGAAGTCAGGATGAAGATATCATGTCAGAAGGTCCGATGTGAAGATCAAGAAGAGGTCCAGGGATGGGACCACAAAGAAGTCTGATGACACCGACCTGAAGAAAAGAAATATAACGGAGGCAAGAGAAAAGATCGTAACGACCGGTCCAGTCACAGAAGAGATGAAGATAGTGTCCGAAAGCCAGGACTAGACCAGAGGGAAACAGGCGAAGTGCAGGCTGCTTGAAGAAGCCTGGTCAGGAAGACAAAGACAGAAAGATGACCGCACCGTGTCGTGAAAAGGAAAATGAAGAAAGAAGTCATGTGGCACGACTCCAAGAACAACATCCGGAAAAGGTGAGGAGAGGTGTGATAAGTCTACACACTTACAAGAAGAAGAGGTGACACACACCACAACATCGTGTACAGTGACCCACACGTCTAGGAGAACACTGATGGCACCAGGAATAGAACAGGCACCTATTCACAAGACCCCGACGACCAGTCGACTACAGGAGAGCACAGGCCGGACCATTGGCAACACCCACCTTTGGGATTGAGCGGGAGTCTGGATGCGGAGGGAGCTCAGATAGCCTAAACAAGGAGAACTGACCAATCCACACAAGCCCGTGGAGATCCAAGGGGCAAAGGCCTCAGGGACACCGGTGGCAGAGGGTCCCTATAAGAGAGATGGATCCATCGCCGTCTAACCTGCACGTCCCAGGAGTCAACAACAACCCTTCAGGTGGAACTACGGACTCTGTGAGGTAGTACTCTCATCATCTCCTCCATTCACACGCACACTGTGGAGTTGGAGCAACGCTGTGGAGAACACCCGGCCCAGTGGAAACCTGATGAAAAGGGCCTCCGGGACATCTCGTGGCAGGGGAACACCCGAGAGAGGGGCGTCCTAGTGAGAAGAATGTCCTTCAAACACTCCATCCTTTGTAATGTAAAGCCAAGCTGCCTACAGTGAAGAAACCGACGGACCAGTAGAAGACAACGTCCTTCAAGTCTAACATCTGGTCATCCTGTTTGGCGTCACCCTCAAAAGCAAGATCTCAGTGGACTGTCCAACACACTGCCACGGCGCAAGTGCTGAAGAGCACGCCCACCGAGAACCAGGACGTCGAGCCAAGAAGAATAAATAGTTCAGCAGCAATTTCCACCGTCGTCATCAAGCAAGCAGCTGAAGAGACTCATTGTAAATTTGTAATTATTGTATATTCATGTACTTCCTCCCACAGGTTCTGACTTTTGTCCTGCTGGACACATTCTAGTTGCTAAAGTGTATTCCTACACTAAACACCCACCCACCACTGATGTCACGAGGCACGTGACACAGATAATAAAAGGAGCCGAGCGCACGTGCTCCAGGCTCATTAACCAGCTAGCCCTCGGTGTCCGTGTCGCAGTCATTACCAGCATGTGGGCCTAGGGCCCCAACACAACAAGGGCTAGGGCAGGGCACTTAGCGCTCCTGCTATCCTTGCAGTCTGTAATTTTTGTTGGCAGGGTGAATCGATAGCAGCCTTTTTCCGGACAGTTAGTGCTTATTATTAGCTCATCTTCCATGATTACAGGGGATCTGATTGCGTTTTAGTGCCTTTTAAGACCGATTCCTGTAAATGTTCTGTTTTGTTTGATCCTTCCAGCACTCTCTCCGGTCTTTTGCCGATTATAAACTCCTTGGGGCAGATTTACAAGGCCCTTGAACTACTTTTGCGTAATTTTTAACGTGGGAAAAGTGACACAAAAGTGGCGCAAGAGCCTTGTAAATAAGCCCCCTTGGGTATAAACATTGCCGGATATTTTACCCCTACTGGATTTATAATTGATATTCCCCATTGCTCGAGGTGGGGCATGGCTGGTGACAATAATTTACGAACATTCATTTACCTCCCGTGCGGGGTCGGGAAGGCTACAGAATCATAATCCGTTTCTCCTATCATCTCAAAGGCTAGGCAGGGTAGCACAGAGATTTAGGATGTTCCCTCTGTTTAAAGCATCACATTTTCCTCTTGAAACATATTCAGAATGAAGTTTAATCTTCTTATTATTTTTTTTTTAATATTCCATATTGTTTTAGTATATAACAAACAAGGAGTTTGTACACACCACGACAATACATCAGCAGGTCATTATTCAAACATCACAAAACAAGTATATCATACCCACCCTTTCTTTTCCATCCCTTTGTTTTTGGCCTTGTCTACTCGCCTCTAATTTCAAAGGTCTTATCTTGGTGTCTCCTGTGATATATCATTCTCCCAATCTACCCCTTTTCCCTCCCAGTGAGCTGCTTCCATCGTACATGCGTTAATATGTCTATTTCTTTATGTCCCCTTCATCCCATGGTCCCCGGATCTTCTCATATTTGTTTTCTGGACCGGTACAGCCTGTCATGTCCTATTCCCAACTTCAGAAGGATGGTGTTGTATGACAACCCAAGTTGTGCGCGATGTCTCTTTTGGCTACCATAAAGCCACTAAGGTCTTCTGGTACTTAGTGGGGTTCGAATATTCCCACACACCCAATGAGGCCCTCCGGGGTGATAAATCGGAGGCATCCTCTCTTGTCCCCTCCAGAGACGTGGTCACTCATTCCCAAAATGGGCGTACTACTAAACAATGCCACCAACTGTGAATAGAAACACCCTCAGTGTCGCACTTCGGAAGACACAAGGGGGTTGCAGACTCCCCAATTTTCAGGAGTAATGTTCTTGTGTAATATGTTCTGTGTAGCACTTTGAGTTGAATCAACTGAAAGCTAGCCTTGATAGCACCTTCTGCTTGGAAGTTCAGCGCAACTTGCCAATCTTCATCATCACTTTCTCTCAGGTCACAGCACTAGCTATGTTTAAGGTGTGTCAGTGGTCCCTGAGTATTCACCATCAGTGTGCCATAGGTAAGCAGTATTGTTTTATGCAATATTTGCACGTCTGATAATCGCCTCTTCAGTGGGTATTCCTCCTGAGTTTTCTCATCCTGGTCTATGCTGTGGATTATGGTATTGTCGGAGATGTCTATACTTTAGCCACTGAGTGGACAGCATTTGGTACTCCTTCTGGAGGTGTTCAAAGGGAGCAATTACATTAGAGTCCAATATTTCAGCAATTGTACTGAGGCCTACTCTGTCCATCCCTGAGAAGCCCTGAAGGGGAGCAACCCATTTTAGACAAGTGCCTTCGCAAAGTAGTGTACCTATGTGACAGTCTTGCCCCACTTCATCTCTCCAAGATGGTTATTGCATGTTTCCAGCACCATAACTGTGGCTGGACTTGCTAGTTCCCTGCAGGATCATCTCTCTCCAAATACACCCAGTCATTTACTACTGTAGTCTGCGCTGTCTCGTGACATTTCCACAGGTTTGGTAATGCAATACCTCAATCATATTTTGCTCCTTGTAGGTTCTGTAATGCAATACGGGGTTGTCCCCTCACCCAGTGTAGCGATCTCAGTAGATTTTCTAAGCGCGGGAAAAGTGTATTCGGTAGTTTGTGCGGGCAATTCTGTAAAGCATACAGCAACCATGTAAGGGCTACCATTTTGAACAGGCCTGCTTTGCCCATCAATGACATTGGCAGACTTCTCCAATGTCTGACATCTTTTTCTACTCTTTGAAGCTGTGTTTTGAGATTAGCTTGGGCATGAGACTCGGCGTCTCTAGTTATCCATATTCCCCAGTACTCAAAACTATGAGGCTCCACCCTTAATGGTAAAGGCATTGGGCCCATTCATCTCCATCCCCCATGAGAATCAAACTAACTCGGGAGAGTGATTGATCCGTGAGGGTTAGTCAAGGGCCTCATCCAGCCCCGGATTCCGGCATCTACTCTCATGAGGTGTGCCAATTGCTCTATTGCGAGGGTGAAGGGCATCGGAGAGAGAGGGTATCCCTTTCTTGTCCCCCTCTCGATAGGGAATTTCCCTGATATGTAGCCACTGCTCTTTATTCGGGCAGAGGGGTTCCGGTTTAGTGGTTTAATCTAATTGATATAACAGGCCAAAATTCCCATTATTTCAAGGAGCAGAAATGGATAAGGCCATTCAACTGAATCAAATGCCTTATTGGCATCTAGGGACAATATTGCCCAGGGTTCACTCCAGTAGCAGCCTGCGCTATAACATTGTGGAAGCGTGGCAGGTTAAGTCTGATCAACTGTCAGGGCAAAAAACCTGTCTGTTCATGATGGGCCAAATCAGTCAACACTGTATGAAGCCAGTTAGCCAGTACTTTTTCCAGAATTTTGGCATCTGCTTTGTGCAGCAAAATTGGCCTACATGAGTTACATGCCAGTCTTGGATATGAGTAAGACGGAAGCCCTTTGGCAAAACGTCCGGTAAAGACCTTTGCAGGAGTGCATCCTGGAATATCAGGAGCAGCAGCCTGACTACCCTACCTGCTAGTTTAAGGAAGAATTCTACGGGTAGTCCGCTTGGACCTGTGTCCTTCCCAATCTGCATCTGGCTCAGCGCCTCAGCTATTTCCCTCTCTGAGAGGCTCCAACCAGTGCCTTCACTACCTGCTTGATGGCTAGCCTCCAGGTGGCCATCCTACAGCTTTGGGGCTCTCCGCTCCTTTTAGTGGTTATGCTGACCTGTAGAGGGGCATGATCTGAGACCCCCTTGCCAAATATTTGTTGTCAGAGAATCTGCCCTGGGTATCTCTAGGCATCAGGGTGTAGTCCAATCTACAGGAAATGTTATGGGAATGGGAGTAAAAGGAGAAAGCCCTCTGCAGTTCATGGATTGTCCTCCGGATATCAATTAGTCGAAAGGCCTGCACACCGCCTTCTAATTTCCCTATTGTGGCCTCTCCCTCAATATTGGTACTCATTCTGTTTAGATGTATATCATGCACTAGTTTGAAGTCTCCCCATATAATTGTGAAAGCTTCAGAAAAGCCCATCAACAACTGTCCCAATTTCTCCAGAATCTGTGTTTGGAGGCCTGGTGGTACAAAGACATTCAGAAGAATTACCAACTCCCCCTCCCAGTCTCCCTGCACCACTGTGTAGGAGCCTGTTGTATCAGACCAATTGTGGAGGATGTGGAAGAGCATATATTTTTTGAACCTGATGTGTATTGTGCATATGAGGCCACTTTATATCTACCTCTTCCGAGGCATTTGTGTTGCCTATCTATTAAGTGAGTCTCCTTGAGAAATATTATTTCAGCCTTATATCTAAGGAAGGCTCTAGTTACCAGGCTCAGCTTTACCCTGTAACATAGGCCATTAACATTCCATGAGAGTAGAGTCAAGCCTTGCGATTTAGCCAAAGTAATCGGACTCAGTTGCATAATCCATTCCTACTCCAATAGGGTGAGTACTGCGTTCGCTGCATGTGTGGGTGGTGCAACTCCCAAATCAGCATAACAGTGAAATACATTCCCAGAAACTCCCCTCTTCCTACCTTACTGCGCAGTGATCTGGAACATGACCACCCCCCCAAATTCAAGGTATGTGTAATGTCTCAATTTAAAAAACATGTGAAACTAAATATGTTATGCATTATTCATGCAAGGGGGCTACCTCTACAGGCTATCCATTAGTTGTAACTATGCCATCACTTAATGTACGCTGGCCCCCCACTGGTCCGGTGTAGGCCTGATAAAGTCACATACAAGTAGTCGGCTCATGGCACAAGTCCTCAATTGATGGACCTCAATACTCTTGTTCATCCCCCATAAGGTTTACTCATGGTTCCTCTGCATGAGTGTACAGTAGGCTCCGACAATATGCTCCGGTGACAACAGGGTGATCACTGGAAGCTGCTCCACCTCTGTTTCCATCCCTGAACCTGAAGAGTCCATCCTCTCTACCCATCCCGCAGTGCAAGAACTCTCCATCTATTGTTGTCAAGGAAATCAATGCAGTTCGTTATAGCTGTCACTTATTTGGCCTGCCTTGCCTTTATTTGTGCCTTCATTGGGGAAGATCTGCCACCTAGACTCTCCATCTCCTGCCGTTCCACTGCTGCCATTCTCATTTGGTCCCCGAGAGGCCCGCCTGGTCAGACTGCCATGCTTCTTGCATGGATAAGAAGAAATGTGTCTTTCCTTAGTAGTTTACTCTGAGTTTTGCCGGAAGATTAGGGCATATTTGAGTTCATGTTGGCGCAATATTTTGTTGATGGGTATAATGTCTCCTCATTGGAGCTGGACTAGGGAGGTATAGTCTGGGTAAATATTAACATCCTGGCCCTCTAAGGTCCATGAACTATGATGACAGGCAGTCTGCAGAATGTTATCCCAGTGTCTATAGTTCATCAACCTTGCGAATATAGGGCGCAGTGGTCGTTCCCGGGCCGGGGCACAACAGGGATTCTATGCGCTCTTTCCACCGATTAGAACCGGGAGCGATTTGCCTGCAGTACTGTTTCTTCCAGTCACCCTTTGATGAAAAGTTCAATGCTAGGCTTCTCCCCCCTCCTCGGGGACTCCTATGATGCAAATATTATGTCTTCTATACCTCCCTTCAGCATCCCTTTTCCAAAGTCCTGCAGCACTTCGTGAGATCCATCGTCTCTGGATGCGTCTCACCTAGCTTGATTTTAGTTTCTCTGAACCTTTCCAACTGTTTCCTTTGGTCTGCATGAAGAATGTCCACCTTATTGACTACTGCCACTATCTGCACTTCTAACATGGCTTTGGTATCTTTAATGGCTGCCAATATAGTCACAGTATGTGCAGCAAGAGAGTTTTCCTCAGCATGCGTAGGTGGGTTGCACCCATCTTCCTCCAATGGCTCCTCCGATGTCTTGGTTTTTGCCATCTTTGTCTTCCCCTTCACTGTGCAGTTGATGGGAAGGGGAGCAGTTACCCACGGGACAAAGAATTGTTTGTTTCAACTTGGGGCCTTTCCCCCCTCTGGCAGCACCTCTCAGTTGGGAGATTCAATCATGTTAGTCCTCCACTGCACGGCAGGGATATCTCGGGTGCACACCAGCAGCAATCTGAGGTGCGCAGGGTGCGGGGGAGTCAATCCATATAAGACTTCAGGGGTTGGTTTCCAGTCCTGGCACAGAGCTCGGGGCACCCCCAGTACAATGCTACATTCAGCCCCCAAGACCGTCACAAGTTCAGTGGAAGAGGCTCTAATCCCTCGATATCAATAGTGGCCTGCCCAGCACGGTGTTTCACCTATCACCTACCACAGGGCTTTGTACTGCCCCTGACTGATGCACTCAGTGGCCATTCATTGTCCCACATACGGTTCCTGCTGCAGAGTCAACTTATTGTTGCAACGCACAAGTTAATTGATTCCCCGCCCTCACTGATAGCAGGAGCTCAGCCGAGCTCAGCCATTGCCTGCTAGGCCACAAACCCTGCAATATTATTATTGATTCCCGGCCTTTTGCTTACCATTACTTTGACTTTTGCTCATGCAGGCTTCCAGGCTCATGCTACTTCTTGACATAAGCACATTTAGGGCTTGATCAAGCTCCCCCATTCCTGTGAGTTGTTGGCTTTCACCCCCTCTGCAAGATTGGTACCGCCCGATGTTCCTTGATTTTTATGCAATCATCACTTTTTTCTTCTATTTCTGAGTTCAGAAATACAACTAGAGAGATTTGTTTAATCCACAATAAGGTGACCAATCACAGGTACTGGGGCCTTTTGGGTAAGGGGCTTACTAGGCTGCTGAATTACCATAACATTTCTAGGGGGCAAGGGTACTGTTTGATTGATTTTAGTTTTTAGATTTGTGTTTCCTCCTATACACTCATTCAATGCCAATGCTTCCTTTTTGGGGGCCAAGTTGGGGGTCTTTTTCCATGCCTTTTTTATGATCTTCATTTGCATCCAGGCATCCACCTCCAGTATAAAGAGCATGTGCTCTTCGATGGTCCGTATCAATAGTATTTGTGGGGCTACGCTGGATAGGCTTGGGTGCCTCTTTGTCTTCAGCTTTGGGCTCCCGGGTTACTTCAGACTTCCAAGTCCCTTGTATATCTTGCTGCTGCTGTTCATAAGGTTTAATCCTTCCACTTGTATTCAATATTTTCTTGTTTTTCTTGGGAAAGGGGTCCCACGGAGACCCAATTACACTAATATCCCCATTATATGGTTCATTATGGAGAGTGCCATAGTTAGTTAACTGATCCTTTGTGGGTGAGCATTCTGCTACTCCCACCTCGGTCTCCATACAATCTGAATTAGTGATGGCCACTACATCAGGGGCACCCAGAATCCATAGAGTTTGTGACGCCTCCTCATTTTGCCATTGACACCAAGGATAGACCCTGCCAATCTTATATTTGCAGACTTTTTCTTCAGATCATGAACCAAGGAGGTCATTATTTTGGGGAGGCCTGTGAGCCTTCCGATTATGGGGCAGCATGAGCACAGTTTTCATTCTTCTTCCACACTCTCTGATTCCTGTGCCCTCCCCAACAAGCTATTCGGACGATTCATTTATCATCAATTCTCCTAAATAACACAGCCATGGCCTGGAAAATGGTAACATGCATTTGTCACTGTGTAATACAGATGCTTCTACCATGGCATCCAATGTATTATAAATTTGTCACAGGACCAGGGCCTGGTCCTGATCCCCATTCTGCTAGCTTGTGTTTCCCTTGCTTGTAAGTCTGTTGCCGCCCTAATTTGTTGTTGTGCCTGGTGTTGATATTGATTTCGATTTGAATTCTGTTGTTGTTGGAGGGGGCAGAATTTCAAATTATTAAGGGATGGGTTACTGTTACCTTGCTGTGCCGGTGGCTCTATCTCCCATATTTATATAGGATCATTACCATCCTGATCGGGCTGAAAATGAACCCTATCTGTGGCTCAATCTTTAAAGCCCACTGTGCTCTAAGCAAACTCTGCTCCTTCTCCTGGTTCTGCCTTGCCTCCCACAAAAAATAAAATCATAGGCAGTGGAATCTTGGGCGATTGCTGAGATTTTGCCTTGTTTCTCTCCATGAGTTCCATAGTTTCCTTGATTCCCATGGTTTCCGCCTTATTTCATCATATTGGCTTCTTTCCTGCTTGTATTCTCAAAATATTCAGGCTTATGGGACACATTTCTTCTATACTCTCTCACCCTATCATTAATTTGTCTTCGCTCATGACCCCTCATTATTCACATTCATGCTGCAGCCTGAGTGTCCTAAGAAAGGTGACATCGTTGCTAGAGTTGAGCTAATGATATCACTCTCACTCAGAGCACGATGCTTGCCCATGCCTTGTCTCGGGCTGAGCTTGCTCTGGTTGGTGCATTATAACTTGCTTATGCTGGCTTTTGCATATGATGAAAAATATGCCCATTGTTATTCTTCCAATTGACAGGGTTTAAAGCACTTCCTCTGTGAAGGTCTTCCTTGGCCAAAATGGATCCCTTGCTTATAGAGCCTAAAACGAGGGTAACATCACTATTAAGTATCTCTTGCACTTCTATGCCTCCCACTGACTGATGGAAGTCTTTTGGTATTTCCGTCTCCTTATCAATGTATGTGGTTTTTGCTTAACTCATGCCTGAAGAAGCAAAGCACTTCAGCTGAGGTATGCCAAGGATGGTCCAAAATACCCACGGTGCTGATGTGTTGCAGTGCTCCCAGCTCTGATATTTCCCAAGCTCTGCCCTGCGTACTGCGTTCTGTGTAGGCTGGTCACAAAAAAAGCATAAACATCCTGGCAGGGTCAGCAACAATGCTGAAGGTAATAACTGGAAAAAGAAATGGCTAAAATGTGTTACATTAAATCAGTTGTAAGTAATCCGACAACATTATACTTATGAGTGCTTGTGAACTGCTTTGGGGGCATTTGGTTTCTGACCTGGCTGCTACCATAGACGCTGGACGTCCTTCCTGACCCTCCGTCCTCCCGCCGCCGTGCACAACAACTTCGCGGCCGCCGAGTGGTGGACGGCAGAAACCGCCTACGCCTTTTCCCGTGCCCGGAGGCGTTTTAAAGCCCGCTAACTCCCCGCATCGCGGGAGAAGCCCGGGACAAGGGCGGGGCCGCCTGCGGCCGTCAGAGGCCAGAGGAGGCCGGGCCGGTCACCCCTCTGTCATCGATACCCTTGGACAGTAAGCCTTAATAACGGAATGCTGCATTTGGCTACAGGGGATTGTTATTGGACTCATAGTTGTCCCGCCTGTTATTTTTACAAAAAGCACCGTTATGTGTTCAATGGGAAAAAGGAGAGTGGGAGATAGGGTGGTGGGCACGCTTGATGCTTTCCTTACAAGGGCTGAATCTGTATTGAATTATTATAGATTAAGGCAACAGAACATAGTCTCTCCCTGGATCCCACCCTCTCTAGGAGGAGATCCCTCCCATGTGCTCAGCTGCCCCCACCCCACATAGTTCCTGCTACTCCTGTCATAAGCTCCCAAGCGCTGCTGGGGTCACCAATTTTACTCCCTACTACCCCTTCCCAGACATCCCCCCAGCCCGTGAGTACTGCAAGTAGTACCGCCATGGTTACAACTAGAGGGATGAAGGCAACTGGTGCTACTACTAGGGACCCACCTAACAAAAAAAGGAAGGGGCGAGGTGCAAAGAGCCCTTTACCCACACCAGCTCCTAAGGGCCCGAGTGGAGTATTTGTTTTTGGTAAGCAAAACACCATCCCCCCTGTTAACCCCCCTCTGTCATTAATCACTCCCTCATTGAATAGTAATGATATATATAATCTATTAAAGGAGCAAATGACAGCCTTACTAAAGCCGCTATTGCAAAGGTTAGATTCGGTGGACTCTAGATTAGATAAAATTAAAGCAGTGTTGGCACAAACTCAGCAAGTAACCCAGGCACTGCCTAGCTTACAGGTGCTGGTCTCACAGGTGTCAACCGGTACTCCAGTAGTTCAAGTTGGGGTAATTCACAGAGACCAGGAAGGTTCTAAGGTTAACGTCCAGTTACCGGGGAGAGGCGAGGCACAAGCACAGGCTGGGAAGGCAAGGAAGACACTCGAGCCAGCCGCAGGCATGGATAAGACCCTGTCTACTAAAAGACACCCTGTGCTAGAGGAAGCACGGAGGGTGGACACCCCTAGTACCGTTGTTCGGGAAAAGAAGAGTCCTTACCTCCATTTACCATCAGAAGCTACTCCTTTCACTGTCATTTTGACTAATGTTCCTCACCTCCCACAGGGCGGTTACGAACATTGGTCAACACTTAAAAATAAGGCCCTTGACTTTCTGCATAAAAGAACTGGAATAGGGGAGGCCTTATTTCTCGAGTTTAAGATGGTTAGACGTATTGATTGGGTTGGTCATTCCTCAAAGTCTATGCTGGGCGACTGCGTCATCTTGAGCTTCAGGTCCCCAGCATTGGTTCGTTACATATTGGAGTTGACTAGTTATGTTCCATTTGACAGGCCTTCTATTGGCATACTACCCCTAGGCTTTTTTTTATAAAAAGAATAATTCATTTAGCCAGAGGGGAGTAGGAGGCTCTCAGAATGAGTATTTAAGACCCGATCTCACTTTCCAGCTCAACAACCGTTATGAGGTTCTCTCCTCACTTGAAGACAATGACTGACTGGGCTTGTGTGTGCAGGTGAATTCGGTAGGGGGGCTTTGTATGGGGGTCAAAGATTCTGACTTGATTCCAGATTGCCCCATTCCATCACCCATAAATGTATCTTTTAGCCCCTTACGCCATGTAGTGCTGATGCCTGTGGAACATCTTATGGTTAATGTAATAGGTAACGGCCAGGTTGACTCTTCCACGCAGAAGTCTTCCTTGGTTCTTGTCTCATGGAACATAGCAGGACTAGAAACGAAGGCTGTTTCTGAAGAGTGGGCCTCTTTTGTTTAGGGAGTGGACATCTGGGCCTTCCAGGAAACTTGGTCTATTAACCCTGTGTTCCATGATGGCTCTTTAAACTTTACAAAACCAGCAATAAGAGGGCACCGAGGAAGACCATTGGGTGGTCTAACTTGCTGAGTAAGGCAGTTTGAGGGGATCACAGCAGAGGAGTTAGTCCTGGATAGTCCGGATATACAAGCTATTAGAGTCAAATCTGTTAAAGGTCTTGACTTGCTCCTGCTTAACGTGTATGCAAGAGGCCTACCGGGAGGGAGATCCTCACAGGTTGTTTCCACTCTAGAGTCAATCCTGGCTGAAGGGCTTCGTAATGTTAATCTTGTTATCGCAGGAGATTTTAATACCTGCTTTGAGCCCTTAGACTTTGACGATGGTAGACTTAGTGCTGAGGTGGACGAAATTTGGGGCGTCCCCCAACTGAACCTTCCCCCCATCAAGAAATGGTCCGAAGCAGCCCTACAACTAAAAGGGTTGTGTTTGGAATGGGGTTTAAGGGCAGCAAATGGAAGAACAGGGTCTGATGCTGAGGAAGAGGCGACTTTCGACAATCAGCGATCCAAAAGCAGGATTGACTATATTTTAGTGAAAGTCGAGTTTTGGCACTTAGTCCATGATATAGTAGTGCAAAGTCGCCCAGAGAGTGATCACAATCCTCTGGTTCTCTCACTGAATGACAGGAGTTTCTGTAGCCCCTGCGAATCCATAGCTGAGTCCGGCCCTAACCAAGTAATTTTGGCCAACGACAAGAAGGAGGGTACGTTGGGCTAAGGTTGCACTTGACGAAAAGAAAGTGCAAGGGATTAGGGCCCTTGTTTCAGGGTCGCTAAAGGAACTTAACAGATGCAAAAATCAGGAGGGCTGCAATGCTCACATAACTAGGGCCCACAACTAGCTCTTTTTAGGTCTAAAAAACTATTTTATAAATACCAAGCCAATTAGAACGATTCCTAATTTGAAAACTTAACTCCTGGTACAACGAGACGTGTAGTGCGGCCCACAAGGAGTTAGTGCCAGCAATTAAGGCAAGGAATCATAGTATTGATTGGCTTATAAATCTTCCCTGAGAAAGGCTAAGAGGGATTGGGATGAGGGGTGCTGGCAGGATCTTCTGGCAGCATGTAAAGGTAGGAACATGACCCAGTTTTGGGAACTGATAAAATGGGGTAACGGGCAACATTGAATAACGCCTAATAACAACGTAGAGCCCCATCGTTGGGTTGCCTTCTTTGAAGCCCAATTCAAGAACAATAATAATAACGAGGCACCCGTTCCCTTTCCCACCTCTCCAGATACACCCCTGCTCTTTAGTACTAAAGAGGTTGAGGCAGCCTTGAAGGTTATTCCTAGTGGTAAGGCTCCCATGCCTGATTGTATTCCGGCGGACTTATTCAAGCAGGACCCTGATTTATGGATCCCCTACATTATGAACCTCATTAATGGGATAGCTAAGGTAGTGCCGATTCCACCTTCTTGGTGCGGCACAGAAATTATCCCTATCTATAAGAAGGGTGATCGTTCTGCTCCGGCTAACTACAGGCCTATAAGCCTTATCGATGCCCTCCAGAAAGTTGTAGCGAGAGTTATCTTGGGTAGGATCCAGTCATGGATGGATGAAGAGTGTATCCTCACCCCGCTACAGGCCGGGTTTCGTGCCCATATGGGGACACTGGATCAAGCCTTCAGATTCGTTATGCTTTATTGGAAGGAGGTTTTGTTGGGTAAGGGCATGATTTTCGCTGCATTCGTGGATTTAAAATCTGCGTTTGATCTAGTCCCACGATTCAAACTGTGGGATGTCCTGTTGACTCTGGGAATGCCTAAAGAACTGGTTTCTCTGGTGGTTAGGTTTCATAGGTCTAACTATGCACAGGTCCGTTGGGGAAAACCAGGGGAGGTTACAGACAAATTTGCAGTGGGAAAGGGCATCCGGCAAGGCTGCGTGCTGGCCCCCACATTGGTCTCACCTTTTATTAATGGGGTGGTGCGGTATTTTGCCAACCAATCAACGGATGCACCTATGCTAGCAGGCCAAAGAGTCCCCCTGCTCATGTTCGCGGACGACACGCTGATTTTTATCCAAGACGAGACAGGGGCTACAATTAGCACTGTCTCGATTTCAGGAGTTCTGCTGCGACCATGAACTGGTAGTTAACATCGAGAAGACAAAGTTTATGGTTCTTCATGGGGCTAGGCCCGTAACTTCAAGAGTTTTTATGAGCGGGAAACTCTTGGAGCAAACCAATGTCTTCACCTACCTGGGATTCACCTTTGGCGATAGACTGAGTTGGTCTCCTCAGCTGAAATTACTGGTGTTGAAGCACTCACAACTAGCTGGGGCCCTGTTAAAGGAACATTGCTTATCAATTACTAAACCCATTGTTCCTGTTGTCAAAATGTAAACCACTAAAATTATTCCCGCTATCCTGTACGGGGCAGAGATATGGGGTGCGTGCAATCTGTATCAGTTAGCACAGGCCCAGAACAAATTTCTGAGATCAATTGTGGGCCTCCCTAAATCAACTCCTCGGAGCCCCCTCCTGTTAGACCTCGGTTGCCAGGCAATTGAGTACATCGCCCTGTTTAGGATGCTGGCGTTTTGGAGAAGACTTTGGATTACTCCCGAACTCCTCTTATTCGCCAGTGGCTTGACTGAAGTCAGGGGTTTGGATAATGCCAATAAAATCGTATGGTTAAGCAGTATTACATCTCTGCTTACCAAGATGGGGATGAGAGACTTGTGGGAGTGCCCTGAAACAGCGTTATTCCCACCTAAAACTGCCTATAAAGCAGCATACTGGAATCTCATTAAAACTGAGCGGTTCTCGTCTCTGACCTGTTCATCACTAACCAGAGCCTACTGTGAAGTCAAAGATGAACCCTCTATGGAAAGCTATTGGGATCTAATAACTAAACCTAGAGATCGCAAGCTTTACCATCAGTTCCGTGTTGAGACACTTCCAACAAGGAAGTTTACTAGTAAATGGTTTTCTTGGTTCAAGTGTCATGTGCCCGTTTTGTCCCGAGCATACTGAAGATATTAACTACCTTCTTTATGTTTGTCCTGCCTACCAGCTCCCCCAAAGTACGTGGCTTAAACCCATATGTAGATCTATGGGCACCTGTTTCGCAATGGTCGCCAAAAGGCTATTGAAAACTGGTTGTAATGAGATTGCTGTTATTGGGGTGTCTAAATTTCTGAGCTGGGCTTGGGCTATCCGGGAAAAAAGAGTGGGCTTCTCGAGCTTAATGAGTTATTGTATTAATTGCCTTGGTAGAGTTCTTTTTAAGGCGTTGCCCTTCTTGTCTTTTTAAATAAAAAGTCTTGTGATTGTATTAGATTTAATCTGCTCTTAGAAATTGGTTTTAATGTAATCCTCGTATTTATATTTTTAACTATGGTCCTTTTATCTGACAGTTTTAAGATGAATTTTGAGTTTTGTATAGTCCTTTGTATTTATTTCTGTCTTTTATGATGAATAATCGCAATAAAGACTTTTTGAATGATGAGTGCTTCTCATGGGCACCCACCAGCATGTACTGCACTTTGTACACTGAAAGCTTATTGTTTTTTGATAGTATTTGTTAGAAGCCCCCTTATAGCATTAGTTCCAATGGACCCCTCTTATTTGTGTCATATTCTGCTGCAGGGTTAAGGTCCACCATAAAAACACCACCTTCTTTTTCAAGTCATCTGTCAGCCATCCAGTTGCCCAATCCCATCTGTGGTTGACTGATTGTCTGTTTCCCTTGTCATCCCTCATTTTCTAGAAGCCATCTCCCATATGCCCATCGCTTTTCTGCCTGCCTTCTTCCTTTACTCTGTCGCTTCTTATTGCACAGTCCTAGACCAACTCACACTGCATGCATAGCCTCCACATCTGAAGCAAACATTTTAATTTCCCTCAAAACCTACTACCTTAAAGAGTTGGGCAATATTTGTCTCACTAGAGAGAAAAACAAATGCCTGAAAGACACCTTGTCTCCTTTTTTTTACATTCAAAATAGCTATGCTTTAGATCTTCAGCCATTTATCCTTATCTGTGCATCTTAGTAGTCATTTTGCCTTTAGTGTAAATTTGTTCAGTGCTCACATTTCCAGGCGGCAGCTTTAGAAAAATTGGCTATAATGCCAGAGGAAGTGATGCTGCATGTAGTATTATTGAGGAATAGCTTGAGAGGTGAAGTTGGAGCACCACAGGGTATAGGAGCTTGAAATGAGGGTCCTCTGGTCTCTTATCAATAACCCCTGACCTACGTTGAGATGTAATCGATTAATGTTCTAAAAGGTGGTACCATGAAAGAGGAAATATCTAGCTTCAAATGGTTTGTACCTTGTATCATATATGAAAAGTAGAATCTGTGAGGTCCATGTCAGGCACCAGGACCATTGGGAGAACTGTATATCACTTTTTTGATATTGAGATGCAGTGGCAAAGAAGTCTTTATTGTATTATATTGTATTATAATTGCATTTATATAGTGCGTACTACCCCTGACAAGGCGTCAAAGAGCTTTTTCGGCAGTTAGCACGCTACTCCGGGACCCATAGAGGATTAGTGTTGAATTAGTATGAAACATGCAAGTACATTTTAAGTGGTGGATAGATTAGTCAGTTATTTGGATATGGAATGATAGCTGAAGGATAGAGGAGGACAAAGGTTTGTATTTAGTTATCGCCTGTTGACGCACTCTATTCAGGAAGCCTATAAAGGATTAGTGGTGAATTAATATGGTGAAATATGAGGTAATTTCAGTGGTGGATATTAGTCTCTTACTTGGAGGGAGAAGGATAGCAGAGGGATAAAAGGGGAAGAAAGATTAGAATTCATATAGCACTTGTTACCCCTGATGGGTGTTGAAGCGCTTTTCCGGCGAGTAGCACGCCACTTCGGAACCCATAAAGGATTAGTGTTGAAAATTAGTATAGTATAAATATGAAGTAATTTGAGTAGTAGACATGTTATTCAGTTATTTGGGCAGTATATTAGTATAGTTGAATATGGAATTTGAGAAGTGAACATGTTAGCCTTTTAATTTTGATTGAAAAGGATAGTGGAAGGATAAAAGAGTGGTGAAGGTTTTTTTCTTTTTTTTTAGGTCTTAGCAGTAGGAAGAGGCTTTTGGATGAGTGAAAAGGAGTTTTGGAGGGGAGGAGTCAGAGGGGAGAGTTTAGAAAGGTTTGTTTTAGGGGATCGGTGTAGTAAAAAGAGGTGTCAGACGATGCAAGGAGGGGTAGAGCAGTAGAGAGTCTAGAAAGGGTTATTTTGGTGATCATAGTAGTGGTATGGGGTTTGGGATAAATGAGAGAGTGGATGTAGAGGATATATTGATAGATGTATAGGATGAGAGATAGGGTAGTTCATTGGAAGGAGTAGTAGAAAGAAGTTTGAGATGAGTCAGAAGGTTGGGCTAGAAGATATATTGAGCAAATTTATTTACAAAAAGAAGAGCTGTTGACTATAAACTTCTGCACCTCATGCCAGTTCTGATATCCAAAAGAATCCAACGCAAACAGCCCAGGCATCAACCGTCTAGTGGTGCCACTGTGCTCCAGATCCTCCAAATTACAATTGGGTAGGCGCGCGCGGAAAAAACAAAGTCCAGTAGCTAGCAAGTTGTTTTTACTTGAGTGTCTTTTTATTGTAAATTCAATATAAAAAAGAGCTTTAAAATCCAGCCAACTTGTTTCATTCTCCATCAGAGAACTTCATCAGGGCTCAAAATTGAGTAATAACACCAACTTTGTGCGTGGCCTGTTGCTATCCAAACCTTCTCTGCAGTATAATATATCTGGCGTCCCAAGTAATTTGACTTATTAGATTTGGAGAATTAGTCCCGGTGTTGAATATTTATGGCTCGCTCGACAGATAATCAACGCAAGCAGAATGTTAATAGATAACAGGCATAAACTAGGCTTCTGATGGAGCCTACAATGACTTGCAGTCCTGAATAGTCCATGAGATGCCACCCACTATAACCAGGAAAAATGAATAAAGGCTTTGTCGGACGGCACAGTCGCGTTGATGTCAATTGAAGGTATAGGAACTGAAGTGTAAAAGGGATGAAATACAAAGTGGTCAAAGGTCCATGTCAGGCTGTGTAGAACTATAGGGTAAGCATACCCCAGGCTATAATATGCCTGTGTCCTGAGTCCATGAGTTCGAAATGTCCATTTTAAGTACGAGTCCAACGTGTCTGCTTTGTCCGTGTAATTATTTGCCAGTTTGCCTGTGAAATCTTGAGTAACAGCATGAGTTCCTTCTATGCAATTTGGTTTTCGAAATTCATTGAGTATTTTATAGAATTCTTTATTTGCACATTTAGCGTACTGAATTCTGTCTGAATAGTACCTTTTCTTAGCTATTTTGATAGCCAACTTATATAAACTGTTAATTTTCTGTAGGTGAAGTTTGTCTTGTTTGACGTTTGTTTTCAGCCAGGTACGTTGCAGCTTTCTAATTTGTTGTTTTATGTCTTTTATTTCTATGTTTCTTCAAGGCGCTTTTTCCTTTTGTTCTGTTGTGTGGTTTTGAGTGGTGTCAGGATGTCAAAAGCTTCCTGTAGCCACTCATATAGATTCTGAACAGAATTTATGGTTTCCAGATTTATACTGGATGTTAGTTGTATTTCCAAGTGTTCCAAATTGAATTTGTTCCACGGCCGATAGGTGGATTGATGTAAGGTAGTTTTAGGTGAGTCGCTTAGTGTTGTTTTATGTTGGATAGCAAGCAAGTGGTGGTCTGACCATGTGACTGGAGTTATAGTTTGAAAGGTAAGTATTTCAGTATTTGAAAAAATGACATCTAGGATTTGTCCAGCGGTGTGTGTCGGATTGTGGACAATCTGATGCAGGTTCAATGCGTCTAGGCCGATGATTATTGTTTTTGGATGGGTCATGTTGGTTTTATCAAACCAAATGTTAAGGTCACCCAGAACGCATAGGTTGGAGTGTATTGTTATCAGGTTTGAAACTTTGTCTAGAAGTGCATCTGGGAATGTTGCCTTGCTAGGTGGAGGTCTGTAAAGGAGCAGGAAGTTACAAGTGAAAGACGGTGTAGGATTGCATCTTGTTAGAAGAGCCTCACAATTCTTTATGGAGATGTTGTCAACTTTAATGATATGTATTGTTAGCCTGAATACAACAGCTAGACCACCTCCTTTTTTGGCTATATGATTTTGGGTGATTATTTGATAGCCTAGAGGAATGGCTTCATGCAGGACTGGAGCCATATCCTCTCCCAACCATGATTTGGTTATGAATAGTATGTCTGGCTTTGCATCGGCGAGAAGGTCGTAGATGTGATGCTTGTTTTTAGAGAGGGATCGAGCATTTATTAGTAGACAGTGTGGAGAGTGGCCTTAGGTGATAGTGGGACTTTGTTTTGTAGAAGAGTGATTAGTATTGTGTGGGTGTGTAGCAGGTGTGGTTTTAGTGATGGTATTAGCTCTATTAGGATAGCAATTGTGTAGCTGTTCTGTATCATGTTCCTCATTCAGCATGCTACGAAGAAATTTTGATGGGTGTGCATGAGTATGTTTTGGAGATGGTGTTTGAGAGTGAGTTGAGTGCTGTGTTGCTTTAGTGGTGTGACATTGTTGTGAGGTTGACTTGGGGAAGCAAAGTTGTGAGGTGTGGTATGTTGCTTATATTTTTTGCGTGTGTTTAAGGCGGAAGGTGTATGAGTCAGGGGAGGTGGTGCAGCATGTGGGTCATGTCATAACGTTATAAATTGTCCAATGGATGAGAGGCGGTTAGAAGAGAGGTGCTGTATTGCTGTATCTGTGTTAGGTGTGGTGGAAGAGTGAAAGCTTGGCATTGGAGTTTGTTCCTTTGTGTGGTTTGAAAGGTGGGTATGATGAAAAAGGGTTCAGGCAGGTCAGGTCGATTACCCCTTTTTCCTATATTTGCCCGGCGTTAGCCGCTTCTCACCCAACTCACGATTACCAAATAAAGAGGCAGGCGCTGGAGACTGGAAGGCAGGAAACAGGAGTTTATTTCCGATGGAACAGAACACGTCAAATCAGACAACAGGGTATCTTCTCGAGGTGCTCTAACACGTTTCTCTACGGCTCCGTCTTTTATACATAGGTTTATGATGTACAAACATTCCTAATTGTAATAAAGACACTTTGAAGTACGAAAAGGCATGCTTGGAATCCCAGCTTCAGGCCTATTCCCATACCGGTCGCTCTGATGTTGTTTTCCCCTCCCCAATATAACATGTGATTGTAATCTGCAGCCGGACGTCTCAACAGGACACGAGGGAAAGGGGGGGTGGTCAGATCTAAGGTTGGGCAGGCGATAAGATCACGTTTTGCTCTGCGGGGCCGGAGGGGGTACATCCACGAGACCTAGTTTTATGATATGGGACTGGGTCGAGAGGCCAGGTGTAGCCGGGGGGGGGTCATCAGAAGAGAGGAAGGGTGTTCCTGGGAGGAATGCAGGGGTGTCGGTCGGATCTAGGGGTGTGAAGGCCTTAATTAATCACCGCTCCTCTGATGTGAGGCGAGGTTTCTACTGTAGGGAGCAATAAACTGCATCTGTTGGACTAGGTGATGGCCTGGGATCAGGCCGGGCAATCGGGCAGGGAGGAAGAGGTTACCAAAAGGGCCTGTTCTATGGGTAGGATGAGAGAGCGAGGGGGCAGGGGTTCAGCACGGAGTGGTGCGTTCATGGCCCGAACAGGAGAGACCGGGGACTGTCGGGGCGCGGGGGAGAGAGAGAAAGAGAGATGTAGGCTATTGACAGTGGGCAGAGCGGTCATGGTACACAAAATGGCTACTATCTATGTTCGTGATGGGGCCTAAAAGGGGGCAAGATGGCGGGGCCACTGCGCCGTGACTTTCGCTTTAACTTCAACAGTGGTGAGGGTGAACACAAATGAACGCCGCTTATGTACATATACATTGTCATTTTCCACAGTCGCCGCTTTTTAACATAAGTCAAGTCATTTGTGTGTTTATCATAGCTGATGGGGTGTACATATAGTCGTGTGTTTATCAATGGAATAGCATTTGTCAATACTGGTGGATTTGCATATAACCGTGTGCAGTTGAGGCGACATACAAGGTGGAATACATATAAATTTACATTTGTCGTATTTTAAAAGTGACCGATGAAACATTTTACAGGCAAAAAGTGGTTGAGGGAGGAATTTAGTCCAATGCAAGCAATTTAGTCAAGGGGGTGTAGAAAGTTCCGTAGCGAGCCATCACTGGTAAGCTCTGGTAGTTCGTTTTCTTTCGTTGGCGCTGTTGAGCACCGGCGGTGGAGCTATAGGTCCAGCTCGGGTCCTTCTTTACACGTCGCAGGGTGTGATCTGTCCTTTGTCGTTAGGTCACAGTCCTGTTTCCTAACTAGTCTCTTTTAAGGGTGCCTCATGCTGGGCACCTGTATTTCTTTCTCGGAGTCACAATCCACGTGGAAAGGATAGAAGGGGTTCTGTCGGATAATCGAGGGAGGAGAGGGCGGAGTGGGATCAGATCTTTAAGACAGATCAAGGGAGCAAAGGGTGACGAGCAGGCAGGCCCATCGATCGGGCTAAAAGGGGCGGGGACTTCTGGCACGCGTGGGTCAACAGGCAGAGGGCTTCAAAGCAGCTCTCTTATCCTTTCATATCCCACGTTTAAGAGTGGTGCCTCGTCCCGCGTCTCGTTGTTCTGCAGCTCCACCTTTGGTCGAGGTCACATGTGCTTCATGATCTGCGGCTAGGCTGTGCGTCACGTCCGGCCCCTCTCCTCCGGTGATTGTGTATCTTTGAATGGGTACAAAACAAGCTTTAGAGAACTGGCAGGAGATACATTTATACATTTTCAATTCCAACCTCAACCTTAAGTAGTTGGGGATACGTTCATCGGTCACAGTCAGAAGTTATCATTATGGAGTATGTATGCGGGCATCCCTACCGAGTTTGTTCTAAGTCTATCTGGCGTTCATTCATGACGTGTATTGGAGAGAAAACAGACCTATCATTTCATCAACCTCCATCCCATGGTCCCCGGATCTTCTCATATTTGTTTTCTGGACCGGTACAGCCTGTCATGTCCTATTCACAACTTCAGAAGGATGGTGTTGTATGACAACCCAAGTTGTGCGCGATGTCTCTTTTGGCTACCATAAAGCCACTAAGGTCTTCTGGTACTTAGTGGGGTTCGAATATTCCCACACACCCAATGAGGCCCTCCGGGGTGATAAATCGGAGGCATCCTCTCTTGTCCCCTCCAGAGACGTGGTCACTCATTCCCAAAATGGGCGTACTACTAAACAATGCCACCAACTGTGAATAGAAACACCCTCAGTGTCGCACTTCGGAAGACACAAGGGGGTTGCAGACTCCCCAATTTTCAGGAGTAATGTTCTTGTGTAATATGTTCTGTGTAGCACTTTGAGTTGAATCAACTGAAAGCTAGCCTTGATAGCACCTTCTGCTTGGAAGTTCAGCGCAACTTGCCAATCTTCATCATCACTTTCTCTCAGGTCACAGCACTAGCTATGTTTAAGGTGTGTCAGTGGTCCCTGAGTATTCACCATCAGTGTGCCATAGGTAAGCAGTATTGTTTTATGCAATATTTGCACGTCTGATAATCGCCTCTTCAGTGGGTATTCCTCCTGAGTTTTCTCATCCTGGTCTATGCTGTGGATTATGGTATTGTCGGAGATGTCTATACTTTAGCCACTGAGTGGACAGCATTTGGTACTCCTTCTGGAGGTGTTCAAAGGGAGCAATTACATTAGAGTCCAATATTTCAGCAATTGTACTGAGGCCTACTCTGTCCATCCCTGAGAAGCCCTGAAGGGGAGCAACCCATTTTAGACAAGTGCCTTCGCAAAGTAGTGTACCTATGTGACAGTCTTGCCCCACTTCATCTCTCCAAGATGGTTATTGCATGTTTCCAGCACCATAACTGTGGCTGGACTTGCTAGTTCCCTGCAGGATCATCTCTCTCCAAATACACCCAGTCATTTACTACTGTAGTCTGCGCTGTCTCGTGACATTTCCACAGGTTTGGTAATGCAATACCTCAATCATATTTTGCTCCTTGTAGGTTCTGTAATGCAATACGGGGTTGTCCCCTCACCCAGTGTAGCGATCTCAGTAGATTTTCTAAGCGCGGGAAAAGTGTATTCGGTAGTTTGTGCGGGCAATTCTGTAAAGCATACAGCAACCATGTAAGGGCTACCATTTTGAACAGGCCTGCTTTGCCCATCAATGACATTGGCAGACTTCTCCAATGTCTGACATCTTTTTCTACTCTTTGAAGCTGTGTTTTGAGATTAGCTTGGGCATGAGACTCGGCGTCTCTAGTTATCCATATTCCCCAGTACTCAAAACTATGAGGCTCCACCCTTAATGGTAAAGGCATTGGGCCCATTCATCTCCATCCCCCATGAGAAACAAACTAACTCGGGAGAGTGATTGATCCGTGAGGGTTAGTCAAGGGCCTCATCCAGCCCCGGATTCCGGCATCTACTCTCATGAGGTGTGCCAATTGCTCTATTGCGAGGGTGAAGGGCATCGGAGAGAGAGGGTATCCCTTTCTTGTCCCCCTCTCGATAGGGAATTTCCCTGATATGTAGCCACTGCTCTTTATTCGGGCAGAGGGGTTCCGGTTTAGTGGTTTAATCTAATTGATATAACAGGCCAAAATTCCCATTATTTCAAGGAGCAGAAATGGATAAGGCCATTCAACTGAATCAAATGCCTTATTGGCATCTAGGGACAATATTGCCCAGGGTTCACTCCAGTAGCAGCCTGCGCTATAACATTGTGGAAGCGTGGCAGGTTAAGTCTGATCAACTGTCAGGGCAAAAAACCTGTCTGTTCATGATGGGCCAAATCAGTCAACACTGTATGAAGCCAGTTAGCCAGTACTTTTTCCAGAATTTTGGCATCTGCTTTGTGCAGCAAAATTGGCCTACATGAGTTACATGCCAGTCTTGGATATGAGTAAGACGGAAGCCCTTTGGCAAAACGTCCGGTAAAGACCTTTGCAGGAGTGCATCCTGGAATATCAGGAGCAGCAGCCTGACTACCCTACCTGCTAGTTTAAGGAAGAATTCTACGGGTAGTCCGCTTGGACCTGTGTCCTTCCCAATCTGCATCTGGCTCAGCGCCTCAGCTATTTCCCTCTCTGAGAGGCTCCAACCAGTGCCTTCACTACCTGCTTGATGGCTAGCCTCCAGGTGGCCATCCTACAGCTTTGGGGCTCTCCGCTCCTTTTAGTGGTTATGCTGACCTGTAGAGGGGCATGATCTGAGACCCCCTTGCCAAATATTTGTTGTCAGAGAATCTGCCCTGGGTATCTCTAGGCATCAGGGTGTAGTCCAATCTACAGGAAATGTTATGGGAATGGGAGTAAAAGGAGAAAGCCCTCTGCAGTTCATGGATTGTCCTCCGGATATCAATTAGTCGAAAGGCCTGCACACCGCCTTCTAATTTCCCTATTGTGGCCTCTCCCTCAATATTGGTACTCATTCTGTTTAGATGTATATCATGCACTAGTTTGAAGTCTCCCCATATAATTGTGAAAGCTTCAGAAAAGCCCATCAACAACTGTCCCAATTTCTCCAGAATCTGTGTTTGGAGGCCTGGTGGTACAAAGACATTCAGAAGAATTACCAACTCCCCCTCCCAGTCTCCCTGCACCACTGTGTAGGAGCCTGTTGTATCAGACCAATTGTGGAGGATGTGGAAGAGCATATATTTTTTGAACCTGATGTGTATTGTGCATATGAGGCCACTTTATATCTACCTCTTCCGAGGCATTTGTGTTGCCTATCTATTAAGTGAGTCTCCTTGAGAAATATTATTTCAGCCTTATATCTAAGGAAGGCTCTAGTTACCAGGCTCAGCTTTACCCTGTAACATAGGCCATTAACATTCCATGAGAGTAGAGTCAAGCCTTGCGATTTAGCCAAAGTAATCGGACTCAGTTGCATAATCCATTCCTACTCCAATAGGGTGAGTACTGCGTTCGCTGCATGTGTGGGTGGTGCAACTCCCAAATCAGCATAACAGTGAAATACATTCCCAGAAACTCCCCTCTTCCTACCTTACTGCGCAGTGATCTGGAACATGACCACCCCCCCAAATTCAAGGTATGTGTAATGTCTCAATTTAAAAAACATGTGAAACTAAATATGTTATGCATTATTCATGCAAGGGGGCTACCTCTACAGGCTATCCATTAGTTGTAACTATGCCATCACTTAATGTACGCTGGCCCCCCACTGGTCCGGTGTAGGCCTGATAAAGTCACATACAAGTAGTCGGCTCATGGCACAAGTCCTCAATTGATGGACCTCAATACTCTTGTTCATCCCCCATAAGGTTTACTCATGGTTCCTCTGCATGATTGTACAGTAGGCTCCGACAATATGCTCCGGTGACAACAGGGTGATCACTGGAAGCTGCTCCACCTCTGTTTCCATCCCTGAACCTGAAGAGTCCATCCTCTCTACCCATCCCGCAGTGCAAGAACTCTCCATCTATTGTTGTCAAGGAAATCAATGCAGTTCGTTATAGCTGTCACTTATTTGGCCTGCCTTGCCTTTATTTGTGCCTTCATTGGGGAAGATCTGCCACCTAGACTCTCCATCTCCTGCCGTTCCACTGCTGCCATTCTCATTTGGTCCCCGAGAGGCCCGCCTGGTCAGACTGCCATGCTTCTTGCATGGATAAGAAGAAATGTGTCTTTCCTTAGTAGTTTACTCTGAGTTTTGCCGGAAGATTAGGGCATATTTGAGTTCATGTTGGCGCAATATTTTGTTGATGGGTATAATGTCTCCTCATTGGAGCTGGACTAGGGAGGTATAGTCTGGGTAAATATTAACATCCTGGCCCTCTAAGGTCCATGAACTATGATGACAGGCAGTCTGCAGAATGTTATCCCAGTGTCTATAGTTCATCAACCTTGCGAATATAGGGCGCAGTGGTCGTTCCCGGGCCGGGGCACAACAGGGATTCTATGCGCTCTTTCCACCGATTAGAACCGGGAGCGATTTGCCTGCAGTACTGTTTCTTCCAGTCACCCTTTGATGAAAAGTTCAATGCTAGGCTTCTCCCCCCTCCTCGGGGACTCCTATGATGCAAATATTATGTCTTCTATACCTCCCTTCAGCATCCCTTTTCCAAAGTCCTGCAGCACTTCGTGAGATCCATCGTCTCTGGATGCGTCTCACCTAGCTTGATTTTAGTTTCTCTGAACCTTTCCAACTGTTTCCTTTGGTCTGCATGAAGAATGTCCACCTTATTGACTACTGCCACTATCTGCACTTCTAACATGGCTTTGGTATCTTTAATGGCTGCCAATATAGTCACAGTATGTGCAGCAAGAGAGTTTTCCTCAGCATGCGTAGGTGGGTTGCACCCATCTTCCTCCAATGGCTCCTCCGATGTCTTGGTTTTTGCCATCTTTGTCTTCCCCTTCACTGTGCAGTTGATGGGAAGGGGAGCAGTTACCCACGGGACAAAGAATTGTTTGTTTCAACTTGGGGCCTTTCCCCCCTCTGGCAGCACCTCTCAGTTGGGAGATTCAATCATGTTAGTCCTCCACTGCACGGCAGGGATATCTCGGGTGCACACCAGCAGCAATCTGAGGTGCGCAGGGTGCGGGGGAGTCAATCCATATAAGACTTCAGGGGTTGGTTTCCAGTCCTGGCACAGAGCTCGGGGCACCCCCAGTACAATGCTACATTCAGCCCCCAAGACCGTCACAAGTTCAGTGGAAGAGGCTCTAATCCCTCGATATCAATAGTGGCCTGCCCAGCACGGTGTTTCACCTATCACCTACCACAGGGCTTTGTACTGCCCCTGACTGATGCACTCAGTGGCCATTCATTGTCCCACATACGGTTCCTGCTGCAGAGTCAACTTATTGTTGCAACGCACAAGTTAATTGATTCCCCGCCCTCACTGATAGCAGGAGCTCAGCCGAGCTCAGCCATTGCCTGCTAGGCCACAAACCCTGCAATATTATTATTGATTCCCGGCCTTTTGCTTACCATTACTTTGACTTTTGCTCATGCAGGCTTCCAGGCTCATGCTACTTCTTGACATAAGCACATTTAGGGCTTGATCAAGCTCCCCCATTCCTGTGAGTTGTTGGCTTTCACCCCCTCTGCAAGATTGGTACCGCCCGATGTTCCTTGATTTTTATGCAATCATCACTTTTTTCTTCTATTTCTGAGTTTAGAAATACAACTAGAGAGATTTGTTTAATCCACAATAAGGTGACCAATCACAGGTACTGGGGCCTTTTGGGTAAGGGGCTTACTAGGCTGCTGAATTACCATAACATTTCTAGGGGGCAAGGGTACTGTTTGATTGATTTTAGTTTTTAGATTTGTGTTTCCTCCTATACACTCATTCAATGCCAATGCTTCCTTTTTGGGGGCCAAGTTGGGGGTCTTTTTCCATGCCTTTTTTATGATCTTCATTTGCATCCAGGCATCCACCTCCAGTATAAAGAGCATGTGCTCTTCGATGGTCCGTATCAATAGTATTTGTGGGGCTACGCTGGATAGGCTTGGGTGCCTCTTTGTCTTCAGCTTTGGGCTCCCGGGTTACTTCAGACTTCCAAGTCCCTTGTATATCTTGCTGCTGCTGTTCATAAGGTTTAATCCTTCTACTTGTATTCAATATTTTCTTGTTTTTCTTGGGAAAGGGGTCCCACGGAGACCCAATTACACTAATATCCCCATTATATGGTTCATTATGGAGAGTGCCATAGTTAGTTAACTGATCCTTTGTGGGTGAGCATTCTGCTACTCCCACCTCGGTCTCCATACAATCTGAATTAGTGATGGCCACTACATCAGGGGCACCCAGAATCCATAGAGTTTGTGACGCCTCCTCATTTTGCCATTGACACCAAGGATAGACCCTGCCAATCTTATATTTGCAGACTTTTTCTTCAGATCATGAACCAAGGAGGTCATTATTTTGGGGAGGCCTGTGAGCCTTCCGATTATGGGGCAGCATGAGCACAGTTTTCATTCTTCTTCCACACTCTCTGATTCCTGTGCCCTCCCCAACAAGCTATTCGGACGATTCATTTATCATCAATTCTCCTAAATAACACAGCCATGGCCTGGAAAATGGTAACATGCATTTGTCAGTGTGTAATACAGATGCTTCTACCATGGCATCCAATGTATTATAAATTTGTCACAGGACCAGGGCCTGGTCCTGATCCCCATTCTGCTAGCTTGTGTTTCCCTTGCTTGTAAGTCTGTTGCCGCCCTAATTTGTTGTTGTGCCTGGTGTTGATATTGATTTCGATTTGAATTCTGTTGTTGTTGGAGGGGGCAGAATTTCAAATTATTAAGGGATGGGTTACTGTTACCTTGCTGTGCCGGTGGCTCTATCTCCCATATTTATATAGGATCATTACCATCCTGATCGGGCTGAAAATGAACCCTATCTGTGGCTCAATCTTTAAAGCCCACTGTGCTCTAAGCAAACTCTGCTCCTTCTCCTGGTTCTGCCTTGCCTCCCACAAAAAATAAAATCATAGGCAGTGGAATCTTGGGCGATTGCTGAGATTTTGCCTTGTTTCTCTCCATGAGTTCCATAGTTTCCTTGATTCCCATGGTTTCCGCCTTATTTCATCATATTGGCTTCTTTCCTGCTTGTATTCTCAAAATATTCAGGCTTATGGGACACATTTCTTCTATACTCTCTCACCCTATCATTAATTTGTCTTCGCTCATGACCCCTCATTATTCACATTCATGCTGCAGCCTGAGTGTCCTAAGAAAGGTGACATCGTTGCTAGAGTTGAGCTAATGATATCACTCTCACTCAGAGCACGATGCTTGCCCATGCCTTGTCTCGGGCTGAGCTTGCTCTGGTTGGTGCATTATAACTTGCTTATGCTGGCTTTTGCATATGATGAAAAATATGCCCATTGTTATTCTTCCAATTGACAGGGTTTAAAGCACTTCCTCTGTGAAGGTCTTCCTTGGCCAAAATGGATCCCTTGCTTATAGAGCCTAAAACGAGGGTAACATCACTATTAAGTATCTCTTGCACTTCTATGCCTCCCACTGACTGATGGAAGTCTTTTGGTATTTCCGTCTCCTTATCAATGTATGTGGTTTTTGCTTAACTCATGCCTGAAGAAGCAAAGCACTTCAGCTGAGGTATGCCAAGGATGGTCCAAAATACCCACGGTGCTGATGTGTTGCAGTGCTCCCAGCTCTGATATTTCCCAAGCTCTGCCCTGCGTACTGCGTTCTGTGTAGGCTGGTCACAAAAAAAGCATAAACATCCTGGCAGGGTCAGCAACAATGCTGAAGGTAATAACTGGAAAAAGAAATGGCTAAAATGTGTTACATTAAATCAGTTGTAAGTAATCCGACAACATTATACTTATGAGTGCTTGTGAACTGCTTTGGGGGCATTTGGTTTCTGACCTGGCTGCTACCATAGACGCTGGACGTCCTTCCTGACCCTCCGTCCTCCCGCCGCCGTGCACAACAACTTCGCGGCCGCCGAGTGGTGGACGGCAGAAACCGCCTACGCCTTTTCCCGTGCCCGGAGGCGTTTTAAAGCCCGCTAACTCCCCGCATCGCGGGAGAAGCCCGGGACAAGGGCGGGGCCGCCTGCGGCCGTCAGAGGCCAGAGGAGGCCGGGCCGGTCACCCCTCTGTCATCGATACCCTTGGACAGTAAGCCTTAATAACGGAATGCTGCATTTGGCTACAGGGGATTGTTATTGGACTCATAGTTGTCCCGCCTGTTATTTTTACAAAAAGCACCGTTATGTGTTCAATGGGAAAAAGGAGAGTGGGAGATAGGGTGGTGGGCACGCTTGATGCTTTCCTTACAAGGGCTGAATCTGTATTGAATTATTATAGATTAAGGCAACAGAACATAGTCTCTCCCTGGATCCCACCCTCTCTAGGAGGAGATCCCTCCCATGTGCTCAGCTGCCCCCGCCCCACATAGTTCCTGCTACTCCTGTCATAAGCTCCCAAGCGCTGCTGGGGTCACCAATTTTACTCCCTACTACCCCTTCCCAGACATCCCCCCAGCCCGTGAGTACTGCAAGTAGTACCGCCATGGTTACAACTAGAGGGATGAAGGCAACTGGTGCTACTACTAGGGACCCACCTAACAAAAAAAGGAAGGGGCGAGGTGCAAAGAGCCCTTTACCCACACCAGCTCCTAAGGGCCCGAGTGGAGTATTTGTTTTTGGTAAGCAAAACACCATCCCCCCTGTTAACCCCCCTCTGTCATTAATCACTCCCTCATTGAATAGTAATGATATATATAATCTATTAAAGGAGCAAATGACAGCCTTACTAAAGCCGCTATTGCAAAGGTTAGATTCGGTGGACTCTAGATTAGATAAAATTAAAGCAGTGTTGGCACAAACTCAGCAAGTAACCCAGGCACTGCCTAGCTTACAGGTGCTGGTCTCACAGGTGTCAACCGGTACTCCAGTAGTTCAAGTTGGGGTAATTCACAGAGACCAGGAAGGTTCTAAGGTTAACGTCCAGTTACCGGGGAGAGGCGAGGCACAAGCACAGGCTGGGAAGGCAAGGAAGACACTCGAGCCAGCCGCAGGCATGGATAAGACCCTGTCTACTAAAAGACACCCTGTGCTAGAGGAAGCACGGAGGGTGGACACCCCTAGTACCGTTGTTCGGGAAAAGAAGAGTCCTTACCTCCATTTACCATCAGAAGCTACTCCTTTCACTGTCATTTTGACTAATGTTCCTCACCTCCCACAGGGCGGTTACGAACATTGGTCAACACTTAAAAATAAGGCCCTTGACTTTCTGCATAAAAGAACTGGAATAGGGGAGGCCTTATTTCTCGAGTTTAAGATGGTTAGACGTATTGATTGGGTTGGTCATTCCTCAAAGTCTATGCTGGGCGACTGCGTCATCTTGAGCTTCAGGTCCCCAGCATTGGTTCGTTACATATTGGAGTTGACTAGTTATGTTCCATTTGACAGGCCTTCTATTGGCATACTACCCCTAGGCTTTTTTTTATAAAAAGAATAATTCATTTAGCCAGAGGGGAGTAGGAGGCTCTCAGAATGAGTATTTAAGACCCGATCTCACTTTCCAGCTCAACAACCGTTATGAGGTTCTCTCCTCACTTGAAGACAATGACTGACTGGGCTTGTGTGTGCAGGTGAATTCGGTAGGGGGGCTTTGTATGGGGGTCAAAGATTCTGACTTGATTCCAGATTGCCCCATTCCATCACCCATAAATGTATCTTTTAGCCCCTTACGCCATGTAGTGCTGATGCCTGTGGAACATCTTATGGTTAATGTAATAGGTAACGGCCAGGTTGACTCTTCCACGCAGAAGTCTTCCTTGGTTCTTGTCTCATGGAACATAGCAGGACTAGAAACGAAGGCTGTTTCTGAAGAGTGGGCCTCTTTTGTTTAGGGAGTGGACATCTGGGCCTTCCAGGAAACTTGGTCTATTAACCCTGTGTTCCATGATGGCTCTTTAAACTTTACAAAACCAGCAATAAGAGGGCACCGAGGAAGACCATTGGGTGGTCTAACTTGCTGAGTAAGGCAGTTTGAGGGGATCACAGCAGAGGAGTTAGTCCTGGATAGTCCGGATATACAAGCTATTAGAGTCAAATCTGTTAAAGGTCTTGACTTGCTCCTGCTTAACGTGTATGCAAGAGGCCTACCGGGAGGGAGATCTTCACAGGTTGTTTCCACTCTAGAGTCAATCCTGGCTGAAGGGCTTCGTAATGTTAATCTTGTTATCGCAGGAGATTTTAATACCTGCTTTGAGCCCTTAGACTTTGACGATGGTAGACTTAGTGCTGAGGTGGACGAAATTTGGGGCGTCCCCCAACTGAACCTTCCCCCCATCAAGAAATGGTCCGAAGCAGCCCTACAACTAAAAGGGTTGTGTTTGGAATGGGGTTTAAGGGCAGCAAATGGAAGAACAGGGTCTGATGCTGAGGAAGAGGCGACTTTCGACAATCAGCGATCCAAAAGCAGGATTGACTATATTTTAGTGAAAGTCGAGTTTTGGCACTTAGTCCATGATATAGTAGTGCAAAGTCGCCCAGAGAGTGATCACAATCCTCTGGTTCTCTCACTGAATGACAGGAGTTTCTGTAGCCCCTGCGAATCCATAGCTGAGTCCGGCCCTAACCAAGTAATTTTGGCCAACGACAAGAAGGAGGGTACGTTGGGCTAAGGTTGCACTTGATGAAAAGAAAGTGCAAGGGATTAGGGCCCTTGTTTCAGGGTCGCTAAAGGAACTTAACAGATGCAAAAATCAGGAGGGCTGCAATGCTCACATAACTAGGGCCCACAACTAGCTCTTTTTAGGTCTAAAAAACTATTTTATAAATACCAAGCCAATTAGAACGATTCCTAATTTGAAAACTTAACTCCTGGTACAACGAGACGTGTAGTGCGGCCCACAAGGAGTTAGTGCCAGCAATTAAGGCAAGGAATCATAGTATTGATTGGCTTATAAATCTTCCCTGAGAAAGGCTAAGAGGGATTGGGATGAGGGGTGCTGGCAGGATCTTCTGGCAGCATGTAAAGGTAGGAACATGACCCAGTTTTGGGAACTGATAAAATGGGGTAACGGGCAACATTGAATAACGCCTAATAACAACGTAGAGCCCCATCGTTGGGTTGCCTTCTTTGAAGCCCAATTCAAGAACAATAATAATAACGAGGCACCCGTTCCCTTTCCCACCTCTCCAGATACACCCCTGCTCTTTAGTACTAAAGAGGTTGAGGCAGCCTTGAAGGTTATTCCTAGTGGTAAGGCTCCCATGCCTGATTGTATTCCGGCGGACTTATTCAAGCAGGACCCTGATTTATGGATCCCCTACATTATGAACCTCATTAATGGGATAGCTAAGGTAGTGCCGATTCCACCTTCTTGGTGCGGCACAGAAATTATCCCTATCTATAAGAAGGGTGATCGTTCTGCTCCGGCTAACTACAGGCCTATAAGCCTTATCGATGCCCTCCAGAAAGTTGTAGCGAGAGTTATCTTGGGTAGGATCCAGTCATGGATGGATGAAGAGTGTATCCTCACCCCGCTACAGGCCGGGTTTCGTGCCCATATGGGGACACTGGATCAAGCCTTCAGATTCGTTATGCTTTATTGGAAGGAGGTTTTGTTGGGTAAGGGCATGATTTTCGCTGCATTCGTGGATTTAAAATCTGCGTTTGATCTAGTCCCACGATTCAAACTGTGGGATGTCCTGTTGACTCTGGGAATGCCTAAAGAACTGGTTTCTCTGGTGGTTAGGTTTCATAGGTCTAACTATGCACAGGTCCGTTGGGGAAAACCAGGGGAGGTTACAGACAAATTTGCAGTGGGAAAGGGCATCCGGCAAGGCTGCGTGCTGGCCCCCACATTAGTCTCACCTTTTATTAATGGGGTGGTGCGGTATTTTGCCAACCAATCAACGGATGCACCTATGCTAGCAGGCCAAAGAGTCCCCCTGCTCATGTTCGCGGACGACACGCTGATTTTTATCCAAGACGAGACAGGGGCTACAATTAGCACTGTCTCGATTTCAGGAGTTCTGCTGCGACCATGAACTGGTAGTTAACATCGAGAAGACAAAGTTTATGGTTCTTCATGGGGCTAGGCCCGTAACTTCAAGAGTTTTTATGAGCGGGAAACTCTTGGAGCAAACCAATGTCTTCACCTACCTGGGATTCACCTTTGGCGATAGACTGAGTTGGTCTCCTCAGCTGAAATTACTGGTGTTGAAGCACTCACAACTAGCTGGGGCCCTGTTAAAGGAACATTGCTTATCAATTACTAAACCCATTGTTCCTGTTGTCAAAATGTAAACCACTAAAATTATTCCCGCTATCCTGTACGGGGCAGAGATATGGGGTGCGTGCAATCTGTATCAGTTAGCACAGGCCCAGAACAAATTTCTGAGATCAATTGTGGGCCTCCCTAAATCAACTCCTCGGAGCCCCCTCCTGTTAGACCTCGGTTGCCAGGCAATTGAGTACATCGCCCTGTTTAGGATGCTGGCGTTTTGGAGAAGACTTTGGATTACTCCCGAACTCCTCTTATTCGCCAGTGGCTTGACTGAAGTCAGGGGTCTGGATAATGCCAATAAAATCGTATGGTTAAGCAGTATTACATCTCTGCTTACCAAGATGGGGATGAGAGACTTGTGGGAGTGCCCTGAAACAGCGTTATTCCCACCTAAAACTGCCTATAAAGCAGCATACTGGAATCTCATTAAAACTGAGCGGTTCTCGTCTCTGACCTGTTCATCACTAACCAGAGCCTACTGTGAAGTCAAAGATGAACCCTCTATGGAAAGCTATTGGGATCTAATAACTAAACCTAGAGATCGCAAGCTTTACCATCAGTTCCGTGTTGAGACACTTCCAACAAGGAAGTTTACTAGTAAATGGTTTTCTTGGTTCAAGTGTCATGTGCCCGTTTTGTCCCGAGCATACTGAAGATATTAACTACCTTCTTTATGTTTGTCCTGCCTACCAGCTCCCCCAAAGTACGTGGCTTAAACCCATATGTAGATCTATGGGCACCTGTTTCGCAATGGTCGCCAAAAGGCTATTGAAAACTGGTTGTAATGAGATTGCTGTTATTGGGGTGTCTAAATTTCTGAGCTGGGCTTGGGCTATCCGGGAAAAAAGAGTGGGCTTCTCGAGCTTAATGAGTTATTGTATTAATTGCCTTGGTAGAGTTCTTTTTAAGGCGTTGCCCTTCTTGTCTTTTTAAATAAAAAGTCTTGTGATTGTATTAGATTTAATCTGCTCTTAGAAATTGGTTTTAATGTAATCCTCGTATTTATATTTTTAACTATGGTCCTTTTATCTGACAGTTTTAAGATGAATTTTGAGTTTTGTATAGTCCTTTGTATTTATTTCTGTCTTTTATGATGAATAATCGCAATAAAGACTTTTTGAATGATGAGTGCTTCTCATGGGCACCCACCAGCATGTACTGCACTTTGTACACTGAAAGCTTATTGTTTTTTGATAGTATTTGTTAGAAGCCCCCTTATAGCATTAGTTCCAATGGACCCCTCTTATTTGTGTCATATTCTGCTGCAGGGTTAAGGTCCACCATAAAAACACCACCTTCTTTTTCAAGTCATCTGTCAGCCATCCAGTTGCCCAATCCCATCTGTGGTTGACTGATTGTCTGTTTCCCTTGTCATCCCTCATTTTCTAGAAGCCATCTCCCATATGCCCATCGCTTTTCTGCCTGCCTTCTTCCTTTACTCTGTCGCTTCTTATTGCACAGTCCTAGACCAACTCACACTGCATGCATAGCCTCCACATCTGAAGCAAACATTTTAATTTCCCTCAAAACCTACTACCTTAAAGAGTTGGGCAATATTTGTCTCACTAGAGAGAAAAACAAATGCCTGAAAGACACCTTGTCTCCTTTTTTTTACATTCAAAATAGCTATGCTTTAGATCTTCAGCCATTTATCCTTATCTGTGCATCTTAGTAGTCATTTTGCCTTTAGTGTAAATTTGTTCAGTGCTCACATTTCCAGGCGGCAGCTTTAGAAAAATTGGCTATAATGCCAGAGGAAGTGATGCTGCATGTAGTATTATTGAGGAATAGCTTGAGAGGTGAAGTTGGAGCACCACAGGGTATAGGAGCTTGAAATGAGGGTCCTCTGGTCTCTTATCAATAACCCCTGACCTACGTTGAGATGTAATCGATTAATGTTCTAAAAGGTGGTACCATGAAAGAGGAAATATCTAGCTTCAAATGGTTTGTACCTTGTATCATATATGAAAAGTAGAATCTGTGAGGTCCATGTCAGGCACCAGGACCATTGGGAGAACTGTATATCACTTTTTTGATATTGAGATGCAGTGGCAAAGAAGTCTTTATTGTATTATATTGTATTATAATTGCATTTATATAGTGCGTACTACCCCTGACAAGGCGTCAAAGAGCTTTTTCGGCAGTTAGCACGCTACTCCGGGACCCATAGAGGATTAGTGTTGAATTAGTATGAAACATGCAAGTACATTTTAAGTGGTGGATAGATTAGTCAGTTATTTGGATATGGAATGATAGCTGAAGGATAGAGGAGGACAAAGGTTTGTATTTAGTTATCGCCTGTTGACGCACTCTATTCAGGAAGCCTATAAAGGATTAGTGGTGAATTAATATGGTGAAATATGAGGTAATTTCAGTGGTGGATATTAGTCTCTTACTTGGAGGGAGAAGGATAGCAGAGGGATAAAAGGGGAAGAAAGATTAGAATTCATATAGCACTTGTTACCCCTGATGGGTGTTGAAGCGCTTTTCCGGCGAGTAGCACGCCACTTCGGAACCCATAAAGGATTAGTGTTGAAAATTAGTATAGTATAAATATGAAGTAATTTGAGTAGTAGACATGTTATTCAGTTATTTGGGCAGTATATTAGTATAGTTGAATATGGAATTTGAGAAGTGAACATGTTAGCCTTTTAATTTTGATTGAAAAGGATAGTGGAAGGATAAAAGAGTGGTGAAGGTTTTTTTCTTTTTTTTTAGGTCTTAGCAGTAGGAAGAGGCTTTTGGATGAGTGAAAAGGAGTTTTGGAGGGGAGGAGTCAGAGGGGAGAGTTTAGAAAGGTTTGTTTTAGGGGATCGGTGTAGTAAAAAGAGGTGTCAGACGATGCAAGGAGGGGTAGAGCAGTAGAGAGTCTAGAAAGGGTTATTTTGGTGATCATAGTAGTGGTATGGGGTTTGGGATAAATGAGAGAGTGGATGTAGAGGATATATTGATAGATGTATAGGATGAGAGATAGGGTAGTTCATTGGAAGGAGTAGTAGAAAGAAGTTTGAGATGAGTCAGAAGGTTGGGCTAGAAGATATATTGAGCAAATTTATTTACAAAAAGAAGAGCTGTTGACTATAAACTTCTGCACCTCATGCCAGTTCTGATATCCAAAAGAATCCAACGCAAACAGCCCAGGCATCAACCGTCTAGTGGTGCCACTGTGCTCCAGATCCTCCAAATTACAATTGGGTAGGCGCGCGCGGAAAAAACAAAGTCCAGTAGCTAGCAAGTTGTTTTTACTTGAGTGTCTTTTTATTGTAAATTCAATATAAAAAAGAGCTTTAAAATCCAGCCAACTTGTTTCATTCTCCATCAGAGAACTTCATCAGGGCTCAAAATTGAGTAATAACACCAACTTTGTGCGTGGCCTGTTGCTATCCAAACCTTCTCTGCAGTATAATATATCTGGCGTCCCAAGTAATTTGACTTATTAGATTTGGAGAATTAGTCCCGGTGTTGAATATTTATGGCTCGCTCGACAGATAATCAACGCAAGCAGAATGTTAATAGATAACAGGCATAAACTAGGCTTCTGATGGAGCCTACAATGACTTGCAGTCCTGAATAGTCCATGAGATGCCACCCACTATAACCAGGAAAAATGAATAAAGGCTTTGTCGGACGGCACAGTCGCGTTGATGTCAATTGAAGGTATAGGAAGTGAAGTGTAAAAGGGATGAAATACAAAGTGGTCAAAGGTCCATGTCAGGCTGTGTAGACCTATAGGGTAAGCATACCCCAGGCTATAATATGCCTGTGTCCTGAGTCCATGAGTTCGAAATGTCCATTTTAAGTACGAGTCCAACGTGTCTGCTTTGTCCGTGTAATTATTTGCCAGTTTGCCTGTGAAATCTTGAGTAACAGCATGAGTTCCTTCTATGCAATTTGGTTTTCGAAATTCATTGAGTATTTTATAGAATTCTTTATTTGCACATTTAGCGTACTGAATTCTGTCTGAATAGTACCTTTTCTTAGCTATTTTGATAGCCAACTTATATAAACTGTTAATTTTCTGTAGGTGAAGTTTGTCTTGTTTGACGTTTGTTTTCAGCCAGGTACGTTGCAGCTTTCTAATTTGTTGTTTTATGTCTTTTATTTCTATGTTTCTTCAAGGCGCTTTTTCCTTTTGTTCTGTTGTGTGGTTTTGAGTGGTGTCAGGATGTCAAAAGCTTCCTGTAGCCACTCATATAGATTCTGAACAGAATTTATGGTTTCCAGATTTATACTGGATGTTAGTTGTATTTCCAAGTGTTCCAAATTGAATTTGTTCCACGGCCGATAGGTGGATTGATGTAAGGTAGTTTTAGGTGAGTCGCTTAGTGTTGTTTTATGTTGGATAGCAAGCAAGTGGTGGTCTGACCATGTGACTGGAGTTATAGTTTGAAAGGTAAGTATTTCAGTATTTGAAAAAATGACATCTAGGATTTGTCCAGCGGTGTGTGTCGGATTGTGGACAATCTGATGCAGGTTCAATGCGTCTAGGCCGATGATTATTGTTTTTGGATGGGTCATGTTGGTTTTATCAAACCAAATGTTAAGGTCACCCAGAACGCATAGGTTGGAGTGTATTGTTATCAGGTTTGAAACTTTGTCTAGAAGTGCATCTGGGAATGTTGCCTTGCTAGGTGGAGGTCTGTAAAGGAGCAGGAAGTTACAAGTGAAAGACGGTGTAGGATTGCATCTTGTTAGAAGAGCCTCACAATTCTTTATGGAGATGTTGTCAACTTTAATGATATGTATTGTTAGCCTGAATACAACAGCTAGACCACCTCCTTTTTTGGCTATATGATTTTGGGTGATTATTTGATAGCCTAGAGGAATGGCTTCATGCAGGACTGGAGCCATATCCTCTCCCAACCATGATTTGGTTATGAATAGTATGTCTGGCTTTGCATCGGCGAGAAGGTCGTAGATGTGATGCTTGTTTTTAGAGAGGGATCGAGCATTTATTAGTAGACAGTGTGGAGAGTGGCCTTAGGTGATAGTGGGACTTTGTTTTGTAGAAGAGTGATTAGTATTGTGTGGGTGTGTAGCAGGTGTGGTTTTAGTGATGGTATTAGCTCTATTAGGATAGCAATTGTGTAGCTGTTCTGTATCATGTTCCTCATTCAGCATGCTACGAAGAAATTTTGATGGGTGTGCATGAGTATGTTTTGGAGATGGTGTTTGAGAGTGAGTTGAGTGCTGTGTTGCTTTAGTGGTGTGACATTGTTGTGAGGTAGACTTGGGGAAGCAAAGTTGTGAGGTGTGGCATGTTGCTTATATTTTTTGCGTGTGTTTAAGGCGGAAGGTGTATGAGTCAGGGGAGGTGGTGCAGCATGTGGGTCATGTCATAACGTTATAAATTGTCCAATGGATGAGAGGCGGTTAGAAGAGAGGTGCTGTATTGCTGTATCTGTGTTAGGTGTGGTGGAAGAGTGAAAGCTTGGCATTGGAATTTGTTCCTTTGTGTGGTTTGAAAGGTGGGTATGATGAAAAAGGGTTCAGGCAGGTCAGGTCGATTACCCCTTTTTCCTATATTTGCCCGGCGTTAGCCGCTTCTCACCCAACTCACGATTACCAAATAAAGAGGCAGGCGCTGGAGACTGGAAGGCAGGAAACAGGAGTTTATTTCCGATGGAACAGAACACGTCAAATCAGACAACAGGGTATCTTCTCGAGGTGCTCTAACACGTTTCTCTACGGCTCCGTCTTTTATACATAGGTTTATGATGTACAAACATTCCTAATTGTAATAAAGACACTTTGAAGTACGAAAAGGCATGCTTGGAATCCCAGCTTCAGGCCTATTCCCATACCGGTCGCTCTGATGTTGTTTTCCCCTCCCCAATATAACATGTGATTGTAATCTGCAGCCGGACGTCTCAACAGGACACGAGGGAAAGGGGGGGTGGTCAGATCTAAGGTTGGGCAGGCGATAAGATCACGTTTTGCTCTGCGGGGCCGGAGGGGGTACATCCACGAGACCTAGTTTTATGATATGGGACTGGGTCGAGAGGCCAGGTGTAGCCGGGGGGGGGGTCATCAGAAGAGAGGAAGGGTGTTCCTGGGAGGAATGCAGGGGTGTCGGTCGGATCTAGGGGTGTGAAGGCCTTAATTAATCACCGCTCCTCTGATGTGAGGCGAGGTTTCTACTGTAGGGAGCAATAAACTGCATCTGTTGGACTAGGTGATGGCCTGGGATCAGGCCGGGCAATCGGGCAGGGAGGAAGAGGTTACCAAAAGGGCCTGTTCTATGGGTAGGATGAGAGAGCGAGGGGGCAGGGGTTCAGCACGGAGTGGTGCGTTCATGGCCCGAACAGGAGAGACCGGGGACTGTCGGGGCGCGGGGGAGAGAGAGAAAGAGAGATGTAGGCTATTGACAGTGGGCAGAGCGGTCATGGTACACAAAATGGCTACTATCTATGTTCGTGATGGGGCCTAAAAGGGGGCAAGATGGCGGGGCCACTGCGCCGTGACTTTCGCTTTAACTTCAACAGTGGTGAGGGTGAACACAAATGAACGCCGCTTATGTACATATACATTGTCATTTTCCACAGTCGCCGCTTTTTAACATAAGTCAAGTCATTTGTGTGTTTATCATAGCTGATGGGGTGTACATATAGTCGTGTGTTTATCAATGGAATAGCATTTGTCAATACTGGTGGATTTGCATATAACCGTGTGCAGTTGAGGCGACATACAAGGTGGAATACATATAAATTTACATTTGTCGTATTTTAAAAGTGACCGATGAAACATTTTACAGGCAAAAAGTGGTTGAGGGAGGAATTTAGTCCAATGCAAGCAATTTAGTCAAGGGGGTGTAGAAAGTTCCGTAGCGAGCCATCACTGGTAAGCTCTGGTAGTTCGTTTTCTTTCGTTGGCGCTGTTGAGCACCGGCGGTGGAGCTATAGGTCCAGCTCGGGTCCTTCTTTACACGTCGCAGGGTGTGATCTGTCCTTTGTCGTTAGGTCACAGTCCTGTTTCCTAACTAGTCTCTTTTAAGGGTGCCTCATGCTGGGCACCTGTATTTCTTTCTCGGAGTCACAATCCACGTGGAAAGGATAGAAGGGGTTCTGTCGGATAATCGAGGGAGGAGAGGGCGGAGTGGGATCAGATCTTTAAGACAGATCAAGGGAGCAAAGGGTGACGAGCAGGCAGGCCCATCGATCGGGCTAAAAGGGGCGGGGACTTCTGGCACGCGTGGGTCAACAGGCAGAGGGCTTCAAAGCAGCTCTCTTATCCTTTCATATCCCACGTTTAAGAGTGGTGCCTCGTCCCGCGTCTCGTTGTTCTGCAGCTCCACCTTTGGTCGAGGTCACATGTGCTTCATGATCTGCGGCTAGGCTGTGCGTCACGTCCGGCCCCTCTCCTCCGGTGATTGTGTATCTTTGAATGGGTACAAAACAAGCTTTAGAGAACTGGCAGGAGATACATTTATACATTTTCAATTCCAACCTCAACCTTAAGTAGTTGGGGATACGTTCATCGGTCACAGTCAGAAGTTATCATTATGGAGTATGTATGCGGGCATCCCTACCGAGTTTGTTCTAAGTCTATCTGGCGTTCATTCATGACGTGTATTGGAGAGAAAACAGACCTATCATTTCATCAACCTCGAAATCGGATCCTACAGTAGAGGCTCGTCCTTCTAACACAAGCCCTGGCAGTCTTCTGTACTCATGAGAGGAACAGAGGCTAAACATTCTTTTCTCTGGGAACAATAGTTGCTCAGGGACATCAGTTATACTTCGGGATATGGAGCTGGGGTCAATCGGGAGAAACGAGGACGCTTTGGACATCCGTTCTGGGGTGCAGAGGGGTGGGGCAGTCTAAGCATTCGGTGTTGTTTTTCTAACGGACTGAGAACAGAAGGCCACTGACATATAGTCCCTTTATTAAAGGCCAAATTAGGGGACATCAGTCGTCTTACCTGTCCTTTCTTTCTTAGCCAATTCAAGTTTCATCATTTTACAAAAAGGAGAGGTAGTAACATGGCAGTTTACAATTGTTTTAGTTGCTGTCAATTTTGCCGAACACCTATGTGTTTGAAAACCAATTAAGCTTGTGCCGGCGGGGCACAACGTTACCACACAAAAAGAAGAGGGAGGAAGAGGGAACAGGGGGACCCTCGGAGGGAGAGTCGTCCGCATTTTAAATGAACTACTCGGTACACGTACAACATGAAGAGAGAAAAAGAGAGAGAGAGAGAGAGTGAGAGAAAAACGTGTACAATAATAGGTCATTTAATGCGCACACAACACAAAACAGTAGGGTCAAGTTATATAGAAACACAGACTGAGGGACAACGTAAATCCATACACTACGTACACATGAATTCAGGCGGGGGGGGTACATGCATTATACACAGAACTTTGGACAACACATAGAACAGTACTTGGCCAAAGATATTTCCTCCTGCATGCTGCGCATCCTTTGTATCCTATTTAATTCGTTTGGCTGTCTTTGGCTGTTGGCCTCTGTTGCAGATACTGACACTTTCGTCAATTGTTCGGGAACTAACCTGGTCGGGCTAGTACTTACGGTGGGACCATTGAATCGTTATTAGCGAGTGGGTATTCAGGCTGAGGCAACGGAGGGTGTCAGTCGGAGGAACAATGGGCAGCTTCGAGTTTCATGTCTATGAGGGTGCAAGAAGGAGGTGGTAAATCTTAAACATTGACAATTTTCTTAATCTTCCAGGAGGAGGGTACATGGGTAAACCTCACCCTGGAATAGCCCTGGACCTTCCCATATTTAGTTATCGCATGATCCTACTCGTAGGTGCAAGTCATTCTGGGTTGCATTATTCGGGGGCCGGTTGGAGTCATATTTTTGTCATACTGCAGTAACCCGTCAAGTTTCTGTTTCGGCCTCCCCCCCCCTCTTTTCCCATTCCATCGGTCGTTCGATCATCACTCAAGTCGTACAAAAACATCCCTCTTATCAAGTCAACGCGTGCAACGTATATCCAGTCGAGTTATACACACCTGGTCATACACGCATGCATTCATATCACCCAAAGTCGTCATTTCCTCAGGGGCAGTCCCCGTGGATACTGTATCATTTGTCCCCGCGGAACCATGGCGCGTTGCTTAGGTCTTCTCCATACTTTAGTCGATGTTCCGATGTGACCTGCAGAAAGAAGGGGAAAAAGGAGGGGTGGGGGCAATTTTTAAGACACATCCGCGCACATAAACCCAAAAGGCTTTTACTTACCACGTACTCGACCTATCTCCCCGGGGTACAGTCCCTTCCATCTCGGCGTTTTAAGCCCAGAGGGACTGGTAGTGCAGGAGGCATAATCATTGATGGACTGTACATTGCATAGATCATCCACGTGTGGTATTACGGATCTTGCGTGGGCGGGGGTCTTCAGCACAAAAGGGCAGCCAGTGTAGGGTGGGGTTGAACTCGTGTTCTCCTTCGAGGAGGCGGGGCGGTCTACAGTGGTACCGGGTCTGGTTTAGGGACATCTGAAACAATTTCCCTGAGATATGTGGCATACAAAGTAAAACAGAACACCGGGACCTTTATCGATTGCCTTATGTTGCACAAAAGTAAAAAAACATACGTAACAGACTTGGACTATTCACATTTTTACTATTTCTGGGTACTTTGCTTTTTGACCTTTCAGTAACCGACTTGCTTTATTTCGCCTGTATTTTACGTAGATCGGAAACAATGGCTATGTATTCGAACTTACCAATCCAAGAGCTACGACTATATTTGGTTTTCACAAAATCTTTATTTAAAAATGATGACGTACAAATGCAGGCATACAACCACGTAAATGATGACGTACAAATGCAGGCCTACAACCACGTGGGCCAGCCACGGAGCAGATTGGGACTGTACATGAGGGCATATTTATCTGAGGAAAACATAACTGAGTCGGTGGTCATTTTATTTCATCAAGGTACGATAAGTGCAATAAAATCATATCGAAAATTCATTGTGGGCAAGTACCATCAGTGTTGAAAAATCGACCTTTCAATAATACTGTAACCAATGGCGCGTCAGAACTTAATATCAAATCATTGTCCGAATGTTCAATCAATACTCATCCCCTCCCGCCATGTGCTTCAAAAACTGCATACATATCTCATGATATCAAGTCTGAGCATCCGGAACACAACGGGGAATTGCGAGTTTCGTTCGTACCAGCGCCATTTTGGGTGGGGTCAGGCGGGTCCAAGTATAGTCAAAATGTCTCCACCAACTCGGGGTTGGACCAGAACCTCTTTTGGCAGTCCAGAAATTCCGCTAAGAGGCAATAGAAGGGACCGGTGACATGAACCATCAATCAAAGAAAAGGGAGGGGCAACAATCTTTCCTACCGGGTCATACTGATGTTCCACCGGAACTGATCAAATCAGTAGTCTGCAGGATTTTTGGTCATTCAAACTGAGGCTGGCGTCAGCATGAGAGCGCCAACGTCTCGTAGCTACGTCTTGGTCGTTCTGTGGGCAATCATGGCAGTCCTTTCCCATAGGGGCGGTCGGGGGCCCGCGGAGGTCGAGGGCCCTCCGCAGTTCTCATAGAATCTTCAAAGTCAAGGAGAACGCCTCTGGACAGGGGCCCATTTTCTGGTTGACAGGCGACCAGGCCAACTTCTCATGCCAGGCCCATTCCTGCAAAGTCGACCGCCATTTTTTTAGGAGTTCTGCAGCTACCGGCAGTCACTGGGTCAAATGAGCAGACGGATTCCAGCCTGCTGGACGAGGCGTCGTAGCACCGCCACAGTGGACGAGACCCTGCTGGGCGCATGGAGCGTCCCTATACTGCCACAGTGGACGAACCCTTTGCTGGGCGCGTGGAGCGTTCCTATACCGCCACAGTGGACGAACCCTTTGCTGGGTGCGTGGAGCGTTGGGCGTTGGGGGTGCAGCTGAGGGGCCTCCACCTGGGGATGCGGGAGAGGCTCGTCCGCGCCGCCTCTCCCTCTCAGTGCACCCCACGGCGTCTCGTTGACATTTGTTATGGCCGGATCAGGCGATGAAGAAGAGGGGGGGGGTCGGAGGCATATGCAAGACATCCCCCCCTCATGGCCTGCAAGGCGCCGAAAGAGGAAGGGAATGGGAAGACCAGTACATCTTGGGTCGGGCCCATGCCTTCTCCGGCCGATGGCGGCCGGCCGCTCTCTGCCACGGCCCCAGGAACGGGTCTCCCGGTCAGCCAACCGCGGGGCTCGTCAAGCGAAATGCTGATGGCAATCTTAGTGTTGGAGACGACCCCCTACCAACGGGGGGGGGGGGCACACGCGCCACCTCTGGAACGGGTCCCTTGGTTCATCCTGGGGACAGGCCTTGGCGCGTGGTGTCACCTCCGGACTATTCGCGTAATGGTTCTCCACCCCAGGCCGTCGCCAACGGCTTTTGTAGACTTTCTGACGCCCAAAAAAAACCCTACTAGAAAGCAGCCCAAAGTAGCCCAACATTGCTACTTTGGGGAAGGAGGGACAGGAACGGCGTCAAGCAGACGGCGAAATGCATTGTGGGGTTGTTGTTGCAGCCGTTTGCCATGTAAATAGTTGTTTAATATATTTTTGTTCAAAATAAAAACGTTTTAACCTGTTATTTTGCTATCGTGTTGTATATTTCTAATATTTGTCTAGGGTTTGTCGTTAATTGGGCGGGGTGTTCGGTGTAGCCGAGTTGTCTCGCAGTCATCATGGCGTTCAGTTCGGCTTTCCTCACTAGTTTCATATTTCCTTAGGGGTTGTTCCTAATGCTTCCATTTCAGTGAGGTTGAAAAGAGATCTCATCAGTGGCCTACTGATTTTACTCGATTACTTTTGTTTTTCCTAACGATTTTTATGTTCTATTATTTGCTAGCACGATACAGCAGCTAGACCGCTTTTTCTTTATATATGTCCTTTCTATTAGGGGTGTCCTCCGGTGGAGCCAGATGGTCTACCTCTAATAAATGGTCCGGGCTGAACCAACTACTGAGCAATGGGGGGAGATAGGCATGACGGGTTACAACGGGGACAAAAGTCAGCACTACCTATCCTTCACTACTTTGCGGAGACTAGGTAGAATATTTCTATTCTACAGTATTCGCAAATAGGGAATACCCAAAGAGAGAACCAAATCCAAACAGTCAAGTTCGGACAAACAATCAATCAATCAAATGAGGAAAAAAATAGGCGCGACGGGTTACAACGGGGGCAAAAGCCTGCGCTACCTACCCTTCACTATCTGCAAAGAGAGAGGTCTTCCTGTTCCTCTTTGTTTGTAGGCAGAGAAGATCCTTTCCGAAAACCAATTCCGAACGATCAATGTTCGGTCAAACAATCAATCAGTGGGGGATAAAAATAGGCACGACGGATTACAACGGGGGCAAAAGCCTGCGTTACCTATCCTTCACTATCTGCAAAGACTAAACAGAGTATGGCGACTCTGTGCTTGTTTGCAAATAGAGAACGATCCAAAGAGAACCAATTCCAAAACAAAAATGCTTGGATAACAATCAATCAAATGGAGAGGGAAGTAGGCGCGACGGGTTACAACGGGGGCAAAAGCCTGCGCTACCCACCCTTCACTATCTGCAAAGGGAGAATACTCCTATCCTTCCCCGTTTGTAGACAGAGAATCTCTCAGGACAAAACAATCAAATGCGTAAGACTAGTATTTTCCAATGACAATCAAACAATCAATTCGCAATTTGTCGTGTTTACACGACCTTACCCGGACCGTATAGACAGTTTCTCGTCTTCCGTTTCCAGCGCCCGATCGTCCTCTATTCTCCGTAATTGCTGTGGCACTCCTGATGGTTCCCAGTCAGGACCGTAGATCACTCGAGAGAGGTCTGTTCGGAACCAGTGAAGTTCGGATGATCGGCTGCCAGACAAGGGTCTATCGGGCAGGAGCTCTTCCCGATCGTTGCAGTCGTTCACTCTGTCGTTAGGGCCTCTCTCACTGGATCCACGTGTCGCTGATGGGCCCCACGCTTGGGACGCCAATTGATGAAAAAGGGTTCAGGCAGGTCAGGTCGATTACCCCTTTTTCCTATATTTGCCCGGCGTTAGCCGCTTCTCACCCAACTCACGATTACCAAATAAAGAGGCAGGCGCTGGAGACTGGAAGGCAGGAAACAGGAGTTTATTTCCGACGGAACAGAACACGTCAAATCAGACAACAGGGTATCTTCTCGAGGTGCTCTAACACGTTTCTCTACAGCTCCGTCTTTTATACATAGGTTTATGATGTACAAACATTCCTAATTGTAATAAAGACACTTTGAAGTACGAAAAGGCATGCTTGGAATCCCAGTTCAGGCCTATTCCCATACCGGTCGCTCTGATGTTGTTTTCCCCTCCCCAATGTAACATGTGATTGTAATCTGCAGCCGGACGTCTCAACAGGACACGAGGGCAAGGGGGGGTGGTCAGATCTAAGGTTGGGCAGGCGATAAGATCGCGTTTTGCTCTGCGGGGCCAGAGGGGGTAAATCCACGAGACCTAGTTTTATGATATGGGACTGGGTCGAGAGGCCAGGTGTAGCCGGGGAGGGGTCATCAGAAGAGAGGAAGGGTGTTCCTGGGAGGAATGCAGGGGTGTCGGTCGGATCTAGGGGTGTGAAGGCCTTAATTAATCACGGCTCCTCTGATGTGAGGCGAGGTTTCTACTGTAGGGAGCAAAAAACTGCATCTGTTGGACTAGGTGATGGCCTGGGATCAGGCCGGGCAATCGGGCAGGGAGGAAGAGGTTACCAAAAGGGCCTGTTCTATGGGTAGGATGAGAGAGCGAGGGGGCAGGGGTTCAGCACGGAGTGGTGCGTTCATGGCCCGAACAGGAGAGACCGGGGGCTGTCGGGGCGCGGGGGAGAGAGAGAAAGAGAGATGTAGGCTATTGACAGTGGGCAGAGAGGTCATGGTACACAAAATGGCTACTATCTATGTTCGTGATGGGGCCTAAAAGGGGGCAAGATGGCGGGGCCACTGCGCCGTGACTTTCGCTTTAACTTCAACAGTGGTGAGGGTGAACACAAATGAACGCCGCTTATGTACATATACATTGTCATTTTCCACAGGTATATGTATATATTTTGTGATGGTAAGTATTATGAGGTGTTGTGCTCTGAAGATCTTGCATTCCTTTGATGATGGGCAGAGCAAGGTATTAAAAGCGGAGGAGTTGAGGTCGGTATACATTAGGTAACATAAACAATATAATGTGATGCTGATGTGCTCATTGACATGCTGGTATGAATATCATTAGTCTAGCATCAACAGGATTTAAATTATTAGGAGTTCTAATCTGTGAACCAGCAACAGAAAGGTGAATGTTCCCTACAGAAAGCTTATGTGAGAAAAGGCTAACTAGTACCATAGTTGACCTGCATACAAGTGACAATTCTGAGTAAAACGTAAAAAAGTGTGTTGCATAGACATGGAACAGGATCAATATGGTCAAGTAGCTGACCCATTACTAATGCAGTTGAAAAGAGGTGATGTATATTGAAACAGTCTATGAAGTTCAGGATGCAGTCTGGGATTGACTGATGTCCCTCAGCTGTCCTTGTGCAGCATGAGGGAGCTGGATGTCTTTAGATAACGTATGGTGGTTGGTCTTTTGGCAGTGTAGTATTTCAGACAAGAAAACCAAGTATATGTTTAAATGGTTGGTTCCCAGGGCGGATTCTACTGTGGGTTTCCATGGACAATTCTTTTTGCTAGTAGAGCAAGAATACAATTTTAGTCTGGTGTGGAATCATAATGACCAAAATATTGTATGAGCTCATAATACGTTAAAGAAGCCGACTGTTTCAAAGACCCTGAAGGCTTAAAACAGAATAATGATACAGAATGTACCTGGATCTTTGGGGGTCAGCCACTCTGTCCTAGCCACATAATCTTTAAGCAAATAACTCAGCCTATCATGCAATTAGTGTATACACTGATTGTTCATTTTATGGTATATGATTATTGGCAATTTAGCACACTGCATTTGGCCACATTGGTGGTGACAACTCAGCAAATGAAAAAAGGAATCAACCTGATTCTCAGTTTTAACGTCTGAATACGTGTTTGGCGGTGCGGGAGCAGGACCGCCTTACTCCCACATCGCCAAACCCATGGTTTAACCACCAGCCATATTACGGGTTTCCTCTTGGTCTGGTGGTTCTCTGGCCTTCCCAAGGTAAGTGCCTATGAAATAGGCACCGTACTGGCAAAGTCAAAATCCGTACCTGCACTGCTTAGACAGCTGCAGTCCATGCCGTGCAGGTACTGGTGTGCATGCACACAGGCGGACACAAAATGTGCCTCCATGCATGCATTCCCAGTCCCAGAGGCTGCCATGAAAACCGTGGCTGAGAGGAAACTCCTGGCATGGTTTGCGGGACCACAGCACCAAGCATTTTGCAGCCCCAAGTCTGCTGTGCCACACCACCACCAGGGATCGCTGGTCCCTGGCAGTTGCGGCGGTCTCAGGGCAGTCAGACTACCTAGTTGTAATAGAACGGTCAAAAGACTGACGTCACGCTCCTTGAGCAGACTCATTATACAATTAAGACCTCTTAGTCAAATGAGCATTTCTTTTCATGTAAAGAGAGCTACCCAGCACAGAGGAGTACAGTTAGACATCCTTTAAGGTGGTTTTATATTATTATAAAGTTTGCTTTTTATTTCAAACATAGTAGAGAACTATCTGCAAGTGCGGTATGTGTCTAAAACAAAGTATTGCAACAACAAAAAAGGAATAAGCAACTGTTTATTATGCATGACATGAGGGCAATTTTGACATAAATTATGATGTTTTCAGTATGATTTTATGAAAAGTATGTGCACTGTAAGATGTGACCATTTTCTGTATTCTAATCATTGCTATAGTATATTATGCTTGTATGGCATTGATTAGGAAGTTGCTAGTCTCAAAATTATTCATAGTTCTTCCAACAAGCCTGTTTCACAATAATTCTAATCTTTTCTGGTGATTATACCAAGAATGGAATTTCAAAAGGATAGCGAACACAGCAGCTTTTCCTCTTTAAGACTGTAAACCGGATTTAAAACAATTCTTGAACTTTGTGGAATATTAAAGGATAAAATATTAAGAATAAAAGAAAGATCATATTAATCATGATACATTTCCTAATCACAAATAATTACACATTAAAGAGGATTATTCGCCTAATAGGCTTTAACACCGAATAAATCAAATACTCTGTTTAAGTTTTTGTATGTTTTGTCATAAATGGAAACACTGGTGAAGCTTGATAGAGAACAAAAAATAATGTTTATATCTTCAGTTTAAGTTACGTGTTATCTTTGACTTATTTATTCATTTGAAAGTCCTACAGAGTTTGCGAAAGTTCCAGATTATTTTCTAAGCATTCTGTAAAATTGTGAGGAAGAATTTCCAGAAAAAATGTAATATAAATGTTGTTACCTGAGCATAGCAGAGATAGGAAAGGTCTTTTAAGTTTTTCTTGCAAAATAGAAGACTGATTTACGAGCCGGTTTGTATTGCTCTTTCACAGATGTATGAAGACACACAAGGCCACTTTGCGTGTACCTGAATGGCTCCATTAATCTGGAGTAAGGCAACGCAGCACGAATTGCTACGTTGCCTTACTCTGCCCTGGTAAGGTGTTCCATGGACCTTGCATTGGTGTTCCCATGCAACTCCAATGGTTTTTGACGCATTCCCACATTTACCAGAACTGATTAACCTGGGAATGCATAGCGTGGAGAATTATCTTTATTTCTCCTTGTTACTTCTTCTTTCTGTGCGTGCTGAATTCTGCAGCACACACACATAGCGGAATATGCCTCTTTGGATTGTTTTTGTGTTGGAAGGTGTCACTTCATGCACAAAAACAATCCTGTATGCAACACAGGCTCCCTTGCACCATGATTTGCATGCCTAATACATATGAGTAGTCTGATTTCTGAGTTATTGTGGGTAGTGAACCTAATACAATTGAATTAAATGTGACAGATTTTTCTTTGGCAATCTGTTCTTATTTAAGTGTCTTAATTAAGTGCTCCTCACCTTTTTTCCTAACATCGGGTGCATTTTCCCTGTTTGCGCATCAGTGCCACTTTCAAAAGGTGCGCCGGGCGCAAACAGGAAAAGTGCATCATATTATGCTAAATGCTCTGCCCTCATAGCAGCCACAGACTTGTGCTGCCCTGGGGCAGCCTATTCAAGTGAAATATAAAGCAGCGTTTAAAAGTTGTTCCATGTTTCAAAGTGCAGGTGGCAATCCGCCTGCACTTTTATGAGGGGAATGAGATCCTCTAGCAAAAAGATGCATTGAGAGACTGCACCTGTCTGCAGGGAGATGTTTGGGGGTCCATGGGACCCGCTTTTACCTCTCCAGAGGGCTTCCATCCAGTGGCACACTAACAGTGAGCCACTTTTTTGTGGTGTACTTTCAGTGCACCTTTTGACAGCTTCTTTGTCCTTGCACCTGCGTTCATAATATGGCACAGGCACAGAAGCAAAGTGATTTACTCATTTGCATGGGGCCACATCCCAGGCAGATGAGGGCAAGTCCTCCCAGGATATCGATGGCTCTCCGTTTAATGAAGGGCAATGATCAACGGCGGACTCCAGTGGCCGCACCTCTTAGCTGTGCGCCCCTCTGTGTAATTTTGGCCAGATTATTAACAAGTGGTGTGCACTGACTGCTCCTGCACCTGCCGTTGCAAGGTGCAAACTGCCAAGCAGATCAACAGAAATCAGGGAAGGAATGGAGCGGTGCACTACCCTAGTCCTCTGTTCCAAGTAACAATAAGTAATCAAGAATCCTTTGGTGAAGATGTATATATTCTTTATTCAGTTAATAGTTCAAAATGGTGCAAAGATTCTCAGCCAACGCGTTTCGTTCATCTGGGTGAACTTCGTCAGGGCGTGTGTATGTAAATGTCCAATGTGGTGAGAAACCATCTGTGGGAGGTCTATCTGTTGACGGAACCCGTTTCGCTTAGGTTAGCAGTGATGAGTAATAATGCATCCAATGGTACTGCAGGGCCGCCTTGATAAGGGCCCCATGCGTGGAACAGGAGCAGTTTGAAAAATCGGGCTCCTTCCTCGTATCGTCTCTGGAGAATTATGTCATGCTCTCCGTTTCATGGACGGAGTTGCACAAGCTCCTGTGGCCCCTCTTGTCATACCAAAGTGTCCTGGGGCTCATAAAGTGGGCATACATGCCCATTGATCCCTAAGGGAACTTTGGATAATATTGCCCCTGAATGTTGTACAGCAGAGGAACATTAAAATTACTCATATTTATAACATTATATCTTATGTAAGTAGTGATCAAAAACTAGAAAAAGACACAAACATGGATATTAGAAGGGTAGTCAAAGTGCCATCTTGGATCACAGCATTGATCTCATGTTCCAACCTTTGGCCCAGATCAGAATTACTTGGCGCAAAATCTTGGGAAAGAGTAAAAGCTGGAAGCCACAGACATAAAACAGGAAACTTAGGTCCCAAATACAAGTGCCCCAGATGAGGGATAATTTCCACAACTGGTAAATGTTGACACTGCTTAATGATATATTTACCAAATACAGTAAATGCCATCTATTCTGAGTAGTAACTGCGTAAATGGGAGACAGCATGCAAAATGTTTTGTTTAGGACACCAGATTATTCATGCATTGATATTTCCTGGGCAGAATCAACATCTGTAGTTAATACATTTAATCTCTGCATGACCAAGATTAACATCTGCATGAAAGAACATTTTCTTTAACTGAACATGGAAAAAACTGAGGTGCTAGTGTTTGGTGTACAGGAATCCATATGGTACTGCTTTTGGTGGGCTGAGGAATGTGATGTGTTACCTATGTCTGTTAAAGTGGCAAAAAACTTTGGAGCAATCTTCCACACTTCCCTGAACTTTGACTCACAGGTCAAGCATATCATGAGAACCTGCTCACATAATCAGGAATCTTAAAAAAGGTCTTTCATTTTATTCCAGCTGAATTGCGTCACTCAGTAGCCATTGCTTTAGTCTCCTCCAGTCTAAATTACTGCAATGTGCTCTATCTGAATAGTAATGACTCCTCACTTAACAAACTACAGGTGGTGCAAAATGCAGCCTCATGCCTTATTCTTAACACTCCCAAACCAGTGTCTATCAGAGTTGGCAATAGAGTGCTGCATTGGCTACCTGTGAAGAAGTACATTGTTTTAAGGCTATTTGCCTACTCTTCCACACTCTCCATCACAAAGGTTCTGTAGGAAGGTAGGACCGGACTACGTGGTTGCCCCCACTTTTTTTGGGTGTTTTGATGGTTTTTGTCTTAGTTTGGCTGGGATCCTGCTAACCAGGACCCCAGCCTAGCTGCTTCCTCTCTAAATTGATTGCATGTACATTAGGTACACTCCATATTGGTTACTGGGTTACCCTTGTGAGTCCTTAGTATATGGTACCTTAGGTACTAAGTGCATAGGTCCCCTAGAGGCTTACCAAGGGCTGAAACATGTATTATGCCACCCCTGGGAAGCCTTCCAAAATGGCACCACAGTTCTGCTACTGCAGCCTGGGTAAGGTGGTGCATGCTCCCCTTACTGAGATATAGGTTACCTATATCTACCTTTTATCACTGACACATATAAACCTATAAGCCACTCCTATGGCAGACCTTGACAATTCTGAAGGCCGAGTGCATGGTTTTGTGTGAGAGGGTGCCCATTCATGGGCAGGACCCCTCTGCAGCTTTCGGAATCACATATACCATATACTCTTAAGTGCATTATAACCTTGCGGTTAATGCTAACTTTGGAATGACTGCATGGAAACATGTTGTGTTTGGTGTCCAACACTTTGGAATCCTACACCCCGCCATTTCTGGAGGTGGGGGTAGAATTCCACCCTTCTAGAGGGAGAAGACATGTACACACATACCTGACCGGTAATAGTTTAAATGAGCCGCAGCACCACAAAATGGATGCTGCAGAAACAGACACAAGTCTGACCTCCTGCTGTTGGACGAAAATCCAGCAGGGGAGGCCTGGACAATAGGTTTCCTGTCACAGGGATGTGTAACCACCTCCCCAGACAGGCTTTAATGTATTGGGGCTGGGTGGGTGCATTCAGAGAATGCTTTTCAGACAGTGCTGGAGGCACACTTAGTGTCCCTTTGCATACCCCAGTTCAAAGCGGTTGGAGGGGCACTCAGCCCCTGCTCTGGTGCGAAACTGAACAAAGGGAAAGGGTGTAACCACCCCCACCCTGGGTCCTCCCATAGGTGGGACCCTAGAGTTAGTTCAATCCCTAAACTTAGTATAAGTATAGGAACCCAGTCCTTAGAACTTTAGATTACCCTGAACGAAACTCTGCAACATATATCCTGGACCTTCGACATTCTATTTCAACTAGAAGACGGAAGAGTCTCCTTTGGGGTCAAGGAGTGACTCCCCTGTTCAAACAGGCACCAAAGAAGCATCTTGCCGGTCTGCATTTCTGAGGCTCCCGCCAAATCCCGAAGGACTTGTGACACAGGACCCAGACTTCCAGACATCTCCAAGGCAGACACAGGATCACAGCAGAGCTGAGACCCACAGCCATCACGAGAGATGTGGAAGCAGAACCCCTAGACAACATGCACATTTGCTAGTACATCAACTTCCCGAGCTTTCCCAAAGTTGTGCATTTGGGCTACTTGTAGTCCAAGACCTGAGTACCATTTGCAATGAAGATTGTGGACCTACACACCACAAGTGTTCCGTGGGCCTGCTTTTAGCAATTCTGCTTGAGGCTCCTCCGTGATCCCTGGTCTGTCGACTGGTGGGTTTCCACGAAGTTAACTCTTCTGTTTCTTGGACTTTCCTGGTTGCTCCAGATGTGCCCTGACTCCCCTCCAAAGGGTAGGTCCCTCAGACCTTGCTGGTCTGCACCAAAGCCAATCTTAGCTTTGCATGGGTTGCTGTTGCCAAGGCTTTTTGGGTACAATCCGGATACCGACATTGCAGTACTCGATATCCTTTGTGGGATAGCTGAAATCCAGATCCTGGTTGTCATCAATGCCTCCTGGACCTCATGGCTGAAGAGTCAAGCTTCACCTTCTTCACCTGAAATTCCCAGACATTGGTTGGCATCTTCTCCTTGCATCCCTGGTCACTGGCTAGTGACCCAGACTCTGTCCCCTCTGCTTTCAGGTTCTTCAGATCTTCGATCCACCCTTGGATCCACCGGACACTTTCCACTTGGTCACCTGCAGCACTTCTTCGCAGCTCGCCATGGGAAACGACGACGGCTTCCCTGGGTGAGGTAACAGGAGTACTCTGGTGCTCCTGTGGGTCTTGATTCTCGAACTGTCTAGTACTGAAGGGGTTTGTTCCTAGTCCACTCCTAAGTGTCCCATATCTGTAATTTTCCAACTGCGACTTTCCCCATAGAAGCTAATGGTGATTTGCGGCTGTGTTTAGACACTGCACGGCCCCCGTGGGTCCCCTGTGTCACTACCTTGGGTGGTTCCTGGTGGCCCCAGCAGTTCTAAAGGCTCTAGGCCTTGTATCTATGTCAGTCGTGGTTCTTCTACCACTTTCTTAGTATATGGTTTGTGACACCCCAAGGACTATCATATATTGTGCTAATTTACTGTGTGCTAAATAAATGTATGTTATGTACTTTTGCCTCTAGCCTCATAAACAGACTAGAGGGATGTGTTTAGAATAAATACATATATTTTTATATATGCCACAAAAACCTCCTTTACAAGAAGCAGAAGCCACACGGTGAATTTAAGGAAGCTGCTTTTATTCTCCATAAGGGCGGATGCATTTCGGCTATAGGTGAGCCTCGTCAGCGCCCAAGCAATTGTTCAGCTTCCAGCATTGCGGGTGTCCATCTTGTTGCCCTCTTATTTGCTGAGGGCCACGCTCCTCCCACTGGTGTTGTCATTTCACCTGATGTTAATAACCACTCGATATGCATGGACCACAACACCCAGGATGCACGGTGTCAGGCCCGGTAAGTTTTTTTGCGGGGGGTGCTGTTCAATGAAAGTTCTTTAGTCGATGGCAGGGCAAACTGAAAGTTTTCCAATTACTTTCTTAATCCTATGGTAAACGCCGCCTCCTCCAGTCCCCAAACCGTTCCAATCTCGGAGCCTCACGGATAAGTCCCGCGGGGGCAGTAACGGCAGTGCGTACCGCCCAGGAAGAGGTTAATAACCTCTCCACCGCTTTTTCACCCCAAAGCTCCTCGATGGGTCCCGACTGACCATTTTCATGGAAACATGCGAAGATCACCGAAGACGGCAAAAGATCAGTAACGTCAGGACCACTTGCGGAACGGGGGCCTCTGTAGCGTGTCTCTGGCTGACACGCAAATTGTATGCCACAAAAACCTCCTTTACAAGAAGCAGAAGCCACACGGGGAATTTAAGGAAGCTGCTTTTATTCTCCATAAGGGCGGATGCATTTCGGCTATAGGTGAGCCTCGTCAGCGCCCAAGCAATTGTTCAGCTTCCAGCATTGCGGGTGTCCATCTTGTCGCCCTCTTATTTGCTGAGGGCCACGCTTCTCCCACTGGTGTTGTCATTTCACCTGATGTTAATAACCACTCGATATGCATGGACCACAACACCCAGGATGCACGGTGTCAGGCCCGGTAAGTTTTTTTGCGGGGGGTGCTGTTCAATGAAAGTTCTTTAGTCGATGGCAGGGCAAACTGAAAGTTTTCCAATTACTTTCTTAATCCGATGGTAAACGCCGCCTCCTCCAGTCTGTGTTTAGACACTGCACGGCCCCCGTGGGTCCCCTGTGTCACTACCTTGGGTGGTTCCTGGTGGCCCCAGCAGTTCTAAAGGCTCTAGGCCTTGTATCTATGTCAGTCGTGGTTCTTATACCACTTTCTTAGTATATGGTTTGTGACACCCCAAGGACTATCATATATTGTGCTAATTTACTGTGTGCTAAATAAATGTATGTTATGTACTTTTGCCTCTAGCCTCATAAACAGACTAGAGGGATGTGTTTAGAATAAATACATATATTTTTATATATATATATATATCTGGTGTGGTTCTCCTTTCATTTAGTGATTGCATGAGATTACAGATTGGTAAAAACAAGCTGCTTTACATTCCTTTAACACTTAGCCTGAAGGCAGCTCTCCACAGCTACCACTAGGATAGCATTCTTTATAGGTTGTCTTTAAGCCTACCATCAATAAGGGTTGTTTGGACTGGTGCAAGGTGCCCACTAGAATAGTGGACAGCATATGCCAGGTCAACTTCTCACAGGTTCCAAACTTCTCTCCTCCCTATTAAGCTGGTACACTCCAGGCAGGTCACTCAGATCCTCTTCAGCAAGGAAAGTCTCCATGCCAAGGTTCCGGAAAGTCAGATTGGGCAGTCCATCCATCTGTGGGGATGCTGATACGTTATGGAATTCCCTGCCTGCCCACATTGTAGACTTGACTCCTTTGCCTTATTCAAGAAATCAATAAAAATATTGTTCTTCTTACCATAGGCTCTCTGGATTTTCTCTGCTCAGGAGCTTTGTTTTTCAGGTATTGCACCCTCAGGTTTAATGCGCTTAATGAATTTGTTTTTCATTTTTCATTTCATATGTTTAGCAAGGGAAGTAAATATCAACTATAGTTGTCACTGGTAAATGGGGGACAATATGCAAAATCCAGTGTTTAAGGCACAAGATTTTGCATGTATTGCTACTTACTGGGCATTTTCCCCGATAAATAGTTGCATATCTGTCCTGATACAATTTACTTGGAGAAAATTGTGGGGTTTGGAATTATACCAAATCTTGGAATTCTGCTGTGTGATAACAGGATATACTGCACATATGAGAATGTGTTTCTTAACTTGCAATGTAAATCACTGTATTACACTAGAGATTAGCTGGATTTCCTATTATCCATAAATGATATGATACATATTATACTCTAAGGGATACACTACTGTTTAGTATGTAATGGACAGGAAAAAACAAAGAAAGTTGCTGGGATTTAGCATCATAAGCATATTTAATTACCTCTCGATTTTGTGACGCAGATATAGTTGATATATGGGTGCGAATTGAACCATGATGGACGGGGGAGCATTGTATGTCGAAATATCACATGACCTAGAGCTTCCCTCTACTCTAGAGCAATGCTTCTCTTGTGCAGCGGACACGCGCAGTGACAGGATTTGCTAACTGTAAATGTAAAGACGCCGCTACGAACTGGTAAGAATGTTCCATTAGACACGCCAAAGAGTGAGGTGAGGAATGCACTGTTCTAGGAACTCTGACACTTTAATTGCACTGTTAAGCCTCTATGTCAAGTGACTCAGCCCTGAGGCACCTACTAAGACTCTGTACTTCCGGACTCCCTCGTACTTGCGATGTGCACTGACGGGCTCTCTGGCATGTACCCCCAGAGGGAATTCCCCCTGTGAATGTTATGCACATTGTATGTGATGTTACTAATGTTGTTAATTACCATGGCTAGTGCAGAGACTAGTAGTGTATGCCCCCTTTATGCCTTGCTCTACACTTAAGACAGGAACTGGGATTCAGGGTGATACTTCTACAGAGTACCACACACAATGCCTACTCTGTTGGTTTTTGGGGTTGGGGGGCATTTTATTCCATGTGGGGTTGGGCCGCAGACAAGGGTGGGGGAGTGGGGTTGCTTAATTAGAATGTTATACTTAGGCTGTCCTGTTTTCAGTTTCTATTTTTGGTAAATTCTGGTGGGATTTTTTCAGTGTTTTCAATATCTTAAAAAACAGTTGTTTTCAGTGGTTACACATTTACACGCCACTAAAAACAGCAGAAAAAGTGTTTTTCCGGTGTTTATGAAATGTTTTGTTTTTATCATTGCTTGCTTTCTGCACTGAAAGAACATGGTATATAGACAGTGTACGTATAGTGTATATGAGGTCCAAAGAGATTTTTGCAAATTAATCTTATTGTAGTACACCATACAATACTTCTTCAGTGAGTCTTTGGTCATGTGCGCTCGCACTTTCCTTCCCATGTAAACTTCTGTGAAAAGGCCCTCTCAGCATTCATAGCCCCTTGGGCTGAGAACCGTCAGCTAAGGGACACAGTTGGGATTACTCTTTCTTTGATGCCACATAAAGCAAAAAATGATAAATATTTGCATTTTAGTTCCTGGTCATAAGAAAACAGTGCACCAGAATGGACTAAAAAATGAATAGTTTTAAACTCCCAAGCACACGTGGATTCTTAACAAACGGTTTCCCTTTTCTTTTCAAAACAGATGAGCATATATGATAAACAGAAAATGTAAATCAATAGTTTCGATTTTCAAACAAATTCTTGTCTTTGTTTATTCGGTTTTTCTCCAGACAGTAAACAACAGCCAACGCGTTTCGTTGCTACAGGTGGTAGTCCTGCGACTTTCTCAAGGCTGTACAGAATAAACATACAGAATTGTGTTGTATTTACTACTACATTCTAAGTACAATAGAAAACAACCATCTGTATCATAAATGTTCCAAAAACAATAGACATTAGGTAATTAATCCTCATATCAGAATCGCAAACTTTACATCAGTAAGTTATCTAAGCATAAAGTCAAAAATCTACGCCTGATGGAGAGTACCGGAACAGAAAGTCCCTGAAGATTCAAAGTATCTCAACCTCATCCCCCAGGAAGTGGTTATTCAATAGAAAATACTAAACAGTCTGTGTAAGAGCCCGTGTGAGGTAACATCAAAAGTCGTGAGGCCTAAATGTATTTTATCAACTGTTCTCATGCAAGTGAAATACATCAAATACGTGGTATAGTTATAAAACTTATGAAATCCATTAAGCCATAAGAAATAAATAAAGAAAGAATTCGTAACGATACCTATATTCTCCAATGCTATGCTCTATAGGAGACAACAAGGTAAAACATGTTGGCTGTTGTTTGCTGTCTGGAGAAAAACCGAATAAACAAAGACAAGAATTTGTTTGAAAATCGAAACTATTGGTATTACATTTTCTGTTTATCATATATGCTCATCTGTTTTGAAAAGAAAAGGGAAACCGTTTGTTAAGAATCCACGCGTGCTTGGGAGTTAAAAAAATTTTGTGAGGGACATTGTCTCTTGGTTTATGGGGTGGAGTGGTTCCCCATTCCTTTTAGCACCGTGATAATAATTTGAGAATTACCCACAGTTAGTGCGATTCCAAACCCGTGGCGCCTTAAACCTATAAGAATAACCACCTTGCGTTTGTCTTAAAAAATGAATAGCATCCCACATTAAATCTGAAGATTGTAAAGATGCTTTCAGCATACCATCTAAGTGGCAAGGATCTCCTACAGGGAATCACTTCAGCTCGGGTATCAATTTTGACAGGTCATCACACACATTTTTTATATACATAGCTGAATCACTGCAAATACAAACAATATCACTCCAATCTTTGTTGAACTTGGAAAGAACCTTTTTTGCAGAGCATAACAAGTGACACTGCGTTCCATGTTTTCCAAAAGTCTGGTGTCACTTTTTTTACCACTATCCCAGATGCTTGATGATATATATACTTGGCACTATACCTTGCATTTAATGTTTAAAGCCTGAGGTGTTGGCAATTCACCTACTATCAAAACTGACCCACTAGAAACTACAGTCTGATGTATTAAGGGTTTTTACCCATTCTCTGTGGGTAAATGTGATGACACATATTAGGAAAGATTTTTATGAAACTAGCCATTTTACCTATCAGTGAAAGAATCAAATGCAGCCAAAATATCAAATATGAGATTGATATGTCCTAATTCTCTACAGTTCATAAAATAATTAAACTAGACCTAAAACATGAAACTAAACCCTGCATCTTTAGAGCAAAGGCCATAAAACTGAAAAAAGTAAAAGGAAGAAGAAACAATATTTTAGTGGCATCCCTAAAGAACAAAACTCAAGCAGAATAATGTTAGCCAGTCTTTCTTACTGCTAGTTTGTATAACAAAGTTACATTTAATTGACCCCTTCAGTAAGAACAAAATGACTCTTTCACTTTCTTTTTCCTTTCTTTGAATGGCATTTAGTTTGTGGTTGTGCAGGTGTTTTTTCAGTGTTTATATGTTTTCATCGGTGAGGGCTATTTTTCTTTCAGTGGGGTTTATCAGTTATTATAGGGTTAAACCTAAAACCCCACAGCCTAGTTATACTATTTCATGATGCATGGTATCACTTATAGCTATATATGGTGCAGTCACAAACAATGTACATGGCACACATTTTCTTTGCAAAAGCTACCCTATACATGGCACTTTTGAAGTTACCCAAAATCACATGGCTAGCACAATACCAATGCTTAAACCCAACGTTAACTGCTTGACATGGAATGTGCGCGGTCTCAGGACCCTTGTAAGTATAGACAGGTCCTACATTATCTAGACAGGCATCATGTCCAGGTGGCCATGCTACAGGAGACGCACATGGCCCCCAGGGTACAGCCAACGTTTGGCAGGAAATGGGCTTCGCACAGCTGCTTCTCCACCTTCTCTACATATGTCAGAGGCACCGCCATTTTGGTTAAGAAAGGCCTGGGCTACCGCCCACTGGGATCTTAACAAGATCCTCAGGGCTGATTCTGCATAATGTGGGTAGAATAGTGGAACACACGATTGCCTTAGTAAGCTGTTTGCACCCAACATTGAAGATGCACACTACTTTACTCAGTTCCGGGGATGTATTTTGGAAACAGGTTCCACATTCCTTATATGGGGAGGGGATTTTAACCTGGCAATAGAGCCTGGAGCTTGATTGTTCATAACCGCACTTGGCATCTCAACCACAGGATACTAAACACCTCTTGGCCATAATGGCTGATCATCGGCTCTTTGATGCATGTCGCTCTCTGCACGCAACACGGAAAGAGTGCACGTTCTCCTTGTCTGTGCATAATAGCTGGTCCCGCATAGACTACTGGCTATTTTCGTCGGGTTTCAATAATTGGCTCAGACAAGCAACACAATTAGCTAGCACCCTCTCGGGCCACTCCCCGGTCCTTATGAAACTGGAACCACCAGGACAGAAATCTCCCTACCGCTCCTGGAGACTTTTACCCACAACCCTACAAGACAGTGGCTTTGGAGAGGAAGTGCGCCAGGAGATTATAGACTTCTTCCAAAATAATATTGACAGCGTCCCTACCCTTGCATACGTTTTGGGAGACTTTTAAAGTCACTGTTAGAGGCTTATGCATAGCAAAAAGCGGGGGGGGGGGGTCGGTCCACAGGCTAGAATTAGATATCAAAAGAACTGAGTTGCAAATAACATTGTCGCCTGAATCTTTGCCACGAGCTCGACTTAAAGAGCTCCTAGTAAAGAGTTCCTAGTGGAAAACAAGGAAGAAGCCGAGCATGAGGGCAAATTCCGATCAAAATATCACATTGCCAGATCCTATGGTGAGGGCGAACACCCTGGCAGAGCCCTGGTGGAGGTCAGAAGAGTCCCCAGGTTTGCCAACCAAATCTTGGAAATCATGGACGAAGAGGGGCAGAGACATATAGACTCCCGGGAAATACTCCATACCTTCACTAAATATTACACCACGCTTTACCATACTGCAGGCCGGACTCCCCCAGACATAACCATGTATTTTAAAGACATGTCTTTGGGTTGGATCAGTGACTCCCGTAGGGAGTTCCTATCCGCCGACATTGAGGAGGATGAGATTCGTGCTGCATTAATGGGGTTGGGCTCAAGCTAGGCCCCAAGGCCTGATGGCCGGACAGCCGAGTATTTTAAATGTTACAGGTAACAATTGACTCCTATCCTCAAACAAGTATTTGAAGAGGCGCGATACTTGGGGTATCTCCCTCTTTCCATGCGGCAAGCTTTCCTTATATCCCTGCTCAAACTGGACAAGACTGCTGATAAGTGCAAGGCCTACAGACCTCTATCTTTAAATAACTGTGACACGAAGATACTATCTAAAGTCAACTGGCTGTCCTTGCTCATGGAGGGTTTGGTTTTGCCAGACCAGGCAGGATTCGTCCCGGGCTGGGACACCTCCCACAACGTGTGCACCATTTCCGCAATCCTTCAAGACATTGACCCTAATTGCCTGTTTGCTGGGATTATTTTAGATGCCACAAAGGCATTTGATTCCCTGGAATGGGAGTACATGCTTGTCATCCTGGGCAGAATGGGTCTCCCTCTCCCTTTTTTAGCCTGGATTCATTTACTATATACTAAGCCAGAGGTGGTAGTTCAGAACAACGGGCTATATTCGGACCCGATCCCCATTAAGCAAGGCACTCGCCAAGGATGCCTGCTATCCCCGTTACTTTTTGACTTGGCCATTGAGCCCCTAGCAGCTAAAATTAGGCAACCCCATGGAGAGTATGCCATAATTTACCCCTTCGTCAAATCCTCATATCACTGTATGCGGATGACATTACCCTCTACCTCCTAGATCCCAGTGTGTCTTAACCCCATATTGAGAGAATTTATCAGGTTCAGTCATCCATCTAGGATAAAGCTGATATGAAGCAGGTCGCAGATTTTCCCACTCACCCCTAACACTGCTCAATTTACCCCTGATTACCCGCTGAGCTGGTGAGAAAATGAAATCATATATCTGGGGGTCATCATTACCAGGAACTCTAAAGAGACTATTAGATCTAACTACGGGCTGCAATAGAAACGATTACTACATGGATCGACTGCTGGATCACCCTCCTGCTCTCCTTGGCAGACAGAGTAGCCCAGATGAAAATAAATATCCTCCCCAAGTTACTCAATTTATTTCTTAACATACCCTACTACCCAGGGTGGAATTTCTTTTAACACTCTTCGATCATTGCTCATCCAGCTGGCCTGGGGCAGGTGGCAACCCCGATTAAGCTGGTAACTTATGACACAGCCATTCTCCAGGGGTTGCTTTTAGGTCCCGTACATGGAACTTTACTATTTCAGTGCTCAGACTCACTACACCATTTACTGGCTCCACCTGCAACCCTTCGTGCCACACCTGGCCATTGAGCAAGGCTACATGTCACCTACACCCCTAACCTCCCTGGTGAGAGGGTATTGCATCACACTGTCTCCTGCACCAATAACGCCTGGATGCATTTGACAAAGGTAATGGATAAGGCCCTGCTCTACTCCCCCCCTTGTGCCCCTGCCATACGTTCCATATGCTCCAGTCACACAGGAAACAGTATGTCGAGACACGCTGTGCAAGAGGGGTTTGCACATATGGGGAGATCTGTATCATGAGGGAAGGTTCAAAGATCAAAGGGAGCTATTGGTGGGGGAGAGAGTCACCTCCGCTGGAGGCGTTCCTTTATATAAGGCTCATACATGAAATACGGGCCAACACACCGTGCTGCCTGCACAAGCCTGCCCCATTAGAGGTCCTGCCCACCACATCAAAGATGTCCGGCCACTCACACACTGTGTCTCGCATCTATCGGGCGGCGCTGTTGGAAAGACCGCCTGTGCCACCAGGTACCAGGTGCGCCTGAGAACGGGACTTGGGGCCAGATGCATCAAGCTAAAAACCGGTCGCAAAGGGGCAGATTCTCAGAATCTGCCCCTTTGTGACCGGTATTTTTGCATTTGGGATGCATCATCCCAAATGCAAAAATCGCATATAGAGAATTGGCTAAATTGCGATTGTTTGCATTTAAGGAATCTCAAATTGAGATTCCTTAAATGCAATGCATGAAAGTTTCAAAAATAGCGAATTCGCTAATAGGGCACGCAAATTACCACGAAGTGCAACTTCATGGTAATTTGCTAAAACTTTGAAAAATGCACTTTTGTGCATGTTTCAAAGTTTCATGTTGCGCACACACATGCCCTAAGGGCATGTGTGTGCGCAACATATGTGCACAGATCAAAATCAGGGGTGCAACAGGGTGTCCTTTGGACACCCCTGCACCCTTGAACTCGCAATCTCAATTTGCGAATCGCTAATTGCGATTCACAATTTGAGATTGTCTTCCCATTCATTCCTATGGGCCTCTGGGCCCATAGGAATGAATGGGGAGGTATTCATTAATTGCGAGTCGCAATTTGCGAGTCGCAATTAAGGAATTCTAAGGAATCGCTATTTTTGTAGTGATTGCTTGATGCATTCCATTTTGCTATTCCTTATTAGCGATTCCTTATTTTTCGCTAATAAGGAATCGCAAAATGGATGCTTGATGCATCTGGCCCTTGGAATCCCCATTGATAGACGTGCAGTGGAATTACTGCTGCGTGCAGACCGCAGAAAATACAGCTGGCAGCAGGCTGTGCATTATACACTTTAAGTTTTTGCACAGAACTTACTACACACCCACATTTCTACGTAAATACAAGCTCCAAGATGACCGATGCATGAGATGCGTTCAAGAGAGGGCGGATTTCTTGCATTTGGCGTGGTCCTGTGCACCCAAAGGGCACTTTACTCCTGACCATTTGACAAACTCTAAAGAGGTGAGGCCGGTGAATAGGGAAGAATGTGTTTTACGAGTTGCAACACTCTTGTCATGCATTTCCGAGCCAACTACACATAGATTGTCCACGAACGGTGCAGTTTTACTGTGGGATGGAAACATTGCTGTATTACATGCAAAGGAAAGTTTCATAAAGATTATTTCCCGATAATCATCTCTCCAACCATTAAAGCTGTGTGCAAGGTAATAGGCCTCAAAAGATGGCACCCCTAATCTACCACCTCTCACAGGCAATTAAAGCTTGTTTAAGGTACCCTATGTCTCGCATTGTCCCACAGCAAATCCCCTAGTGCCCGATCCAGGGGGCATATTACCAACAACTAGCGATAATTTTTGTCTCTAACTTGTTTAGAGACAAAAATTATCGCCGCACATCGGCGATTTTTATCGCAGATAAACCTTGCTATTAGCAAGGTTTATCGCAAATGCGATAAAAAACGGCCGCAATGCATGAATATCGCTGAAAAGTCAGCGATATTCATGCATTATCGAGCAAATGCTCTTAGCCATGTTATCCACCTCCCATTGGATAACATGGTGAAGAACTGCTCAGGGCAGGTGTTAGCTTTTGGAGATATTCGCGCTTAGCGCGAATATCTCCAAAAGTTGGTAATAGGAGATAGCGATGTTAGCGACTGTTTCCAGTCGCTAACATCTTGGCACGCCCACTTTGCATGTCATTAGTGATAAATATCACTGACATGCAAAGCGGGGCCCAAGATGGTCGCTATCTCCTATTAGCTGTCACTAACTGGTGTTAGCGACAGCTTGGTAATAGGGAGATAATTTTATCTCCGCTTTCTTGGCTTTTAAAGCCAAAAAAGCGGAGATAAACCCCCTTGATAATATGCCCCCAGGTCAATGAAAAATCCACAATTGCGAAATACCGGAACATTAACAGGGTAGTATAGTAGACCGGGGAGGGTAACTATTGTACAAAGAGCAACTCTGCCTGCCAGAGCTAGTAGTAACCCAGTCAAAGCTGCACTGCACACCCTTACCATATTTTATGTGGTGCTATTACCATCTTTACGCATATCAGCATCACTTGGACACTGTATGGATTCCTCTCCTATTTGAATTTAGCAAGAAAGCCTGGACATCTTAATTTGCTTAGTATGAATCTATTTTCACCAAAGTTACCTGTTATTGAATAGCAACAATAAAAGTGGATCAGGGATTCGCTTAAGCATACGGATTGAAAAATGAAATGGTAATTTTCTCAAAGGTGATTTACTGCTATATTGCAGTAATAGACGTTAATCATTCAGCAAAATAATACAGAAACCAATAAATGAGATCTGAATACAAAATATAATTCCAACTGAGTGTTTGCCGTAGATGACTTTACATATCTCCAAATTAATTTGACACAGGGGGGCCTAACTTGCACATGACTGACATTTTGGAATGAGATGCTCAGTCCAGAATATTTATGTGTTGGTCTGCAAAGCAACCTCTCTTTTTTCAACTACACCTTCCCTTCAATTCTCTTCTGTGAAGCTAACACTATTACTGCCTGCAGCCCCCCCACTCCCTCTCTCTTTTCTGCATGTTAGCTTCAATTCTTTTAGCACATCAATTAGAAAGCTGCCTCTCACCAAGAGTGAGCTGCTAAATAACTTTGACACAGTAGCTGTTTGGAAAAACCTAGCTTTCAGCCAATCTATTATCCATCTGACTGCAGCACTGTCCAAAATGTTTGCAACTCAGGTTGCTAAGCAACCTCTCCATTCAGGAGCACTCCGTATACAGCACGGCGAAATAAAGGAACCAATTAGCTTTGAGACAGTCTGGCATGGAAGATAATATGCATTCCGGTATGGCGAAAAATAGGAAGAGCATTGAATGGCTTTCCAGTGGCATTTTCATGACTGCTGTAACAGACATACTTTTATGACAACTTAATGGAAGGTACTGCAAGTAATATCTGTTTTAAGATACCATATTAAATGAGTTGGCTGGGAGAACACGGTGCAGAATGAATTGTCGTTTAGGGATGCAGTAACAAGATTGTACATTGTGTGTGGGGACGCTTCCGCTTCGTTCTGTCAAGGAGGAAGTCACAGATGAGAGGTCAGACGCAGTTAACGTGGGGGAGGTGGTCATTTCAGCTAGTCAAGAAAAAATGTTTTAGAAAGTATGGAGCTTAAAGGGGAAATAGACGGCTGAAAATGGATGAACCACATGCTTTCTAAGAGCCGCGGCAACAGTGTGTGAAATATTAATGTAAAACATAACCTTTTCCGTTTATTGTTTTAAAAATCGCACTAACACAAAAGTAAATACGTTTTGGAAATACAGATACGTGTTCCCCATGCTAACGCTACAAATAAATAGTTACGGTGCCCTCAGTGAAGTGATGGCAATGCCACCTGATTCAGTGCTGTCTCATACCTCTGATGAACAATACATAGTTTGACGTCTTAAATAAAATAAGAGGCAAATGGAAATCTGTGGTCGGGTTTTTAATAACTTCTCCAGCTCAATTTTAGCGAACCTGCTCAGATTCAGATCTAACTCATTCATTCACTAACAATTTTCTTGACGTTTTAGGTCCAATGTATACTTGGCAATTTGTCAACAGTTTTCAAATATTGTCTACCTAAAATTAAGCAAAGAAACAAGTGGTGGGCTTCATTCTGAGTCCTGTGGTGTTTGGTCCAGTAACCCTGCCAGGCATTATGTGTGAGACCCTGGGAGTTCATCAGCAATGAGGAATTGCCATGGAAATTGGTAATTGACAATTTCTGGTCTAATTCGCCTAGTTCGTCCTCATTTCTCTAACGTATTTCACCCACAAACCTTACCTGCTTTTAAGAGATGGCATCTATTGGAGAAAGACACCAGGCGCTGTATTATAGAACGTGCCTCAGGGGCATAAATGGGAAGTGCACACGCTATGCACACCCTTGGGACACATTGGTATTACAGAAGGGGGCGCAGAGGCTTGTGTTGCCCTGTCTGTAATACTGACTCAGTGATCCGGCAAGCACAAGGTATGTGATATTATTTATTATTTTATTTAACTTTCCCTGTCCTGTTGTCTGTCAATCAATCAATCAGGGGTTTATAAGCCCATTACTCACCTGTGAGGGTCTCCAGGCGCTAGGGGGGGCAGCTTCGGATCAGTCGAAGAGCCAGGTCTTAAGGTCCTTCCTGAAGGTGTGCAGGGTCTGGGCGCGTCAGATGTTCACAGGGAGCTTGTTCCAGGTCTTGGCTGCGATGTAGGAGAAGGCTCTCCCGCCTGTTCTATTTATGCGGATGCGGGGGACCTCTGCCAGGGCAAGGTCGGCAGAGAAGAGGTTCCTCTTGGGTATGTGGAAGGATACTCTCTCGCTGAGGTATTTGGGTCTGATGTTGTTGAGGGATTTGTAGGCATGGGTGAATAGTTTGAAGGTGACCCTCTTCTCGATGGGGAGCCAGTGGAGGTCTCACAGGTGTTGGGTCATGTGTTTGTGATGGGGAGTCTCAAGGACGAGTCTGGCAACAGCAATCTGGATGGTCTGGAGTCTATGTAGTAGAGCTCTGTTGATTCTAGCATATAGGGCATAGCCGTAGTCTAGTCTGCTGGTTATGAGCGCGTGGCTGATGGTCTTTCTGCCTTTGGTGGGGAGATCCATTTGAAGGTCTTCGAAAGGATGCGCAGGCAGTTGAAGCTGATGGAAGCGACAGCGTTGATCTGGCAGTACATGGAGAGGGAGGAGTTGAGGATGATGCCGAGGTTTTGTGCGTGGTCTGTAGGAGTGGGTGGATTTCCGACGGCGGGGGCCACCCGGTGTTGTCCCAGGCGGAGGTGCAGGGTCCTAGGACGAGTACCTCGGTCTACTCTGAGTTGAGCTTCAAGCAGCTGTCTTTCATCCAGGCTGCCATGCTCTTCATTCCTTCCCGGAAATAGAGTCTGGTGTCTTCGGAATTCTTAATGAGTGAGAGGATGAGCTGGGTGTCGTCGGCGTAGGATACAATGCTGAGACCATGCTGTCTCACGATGGCGGTATGGGGCTTTGTAAATGTTGAAGAGCATGAGGCTGAGCGATGATCCTTGGGGTACTCCGCAGTTGATATCGGTGGGTTCGGAGAGGAAGGGAGGGAGTCTGGTCCTCTGGGTTCTGCCGGAGAGGAAGGATCGGATCCAGTAGGGGGCAGCTCCTTGTAGCGCTGAATCATGAAGTCTGGCTGTGAGAGTGCGGTGAGAAATGGTGCCGAAGGCTGTGGAGAGGTCAAGAAGGATGAGGGCGGCAAGGATGGCGGTCTCTGTGCTGTGGATGTGTCAGAATCCAGACTGGGAGGCGTATAGGACGGAGTTCTCTTCGATGAAGGTGATCAGCTGGGTGTTCACGAGTCTCTCGGTGACCTTGGCAGAGAACGGGAGGAGATAGATGGGCCAGTAGTTTTTCAGGTCACTAGGGTGGGCTGTGGGTTTCTTGACGAGGGGTTTAACCTCCGCCTGCTTCCAGTCATCTTGGAAGATGGTGGACATGAAGGAAGTGTTGACTGTTAGTTCAAGTTCGGGTGCGATGGCGGCGGCGGCCCTGTGGAATATGTGCGGTACGCAGGGGTCCATTGGGGCTCACGAGTGGGTTTTCCTCATGGTAGTAGTAATGTCTTAGACGGTGGAGGTATTCCAGGTCGTAATGGTTGGCCTATTGGCAGCGTTGAGGGGGAAGTGGTGTGAGGTGTCCGTTCGCTGAAATTTTCATAGAGGGCCTTGCTCTTCAGATGGAAGTATGAGCTGAGCTTGTCGCAGAGTTCCTGGGAAGTTGTGACGTCCGTGGCTTCGCTGGGGGGTTTGTGAACTGCTGTATGATGTTGAACAGTTCCTTGGTGTTGGTCGAGTTGATCTGGACTTTGTCTCTTATGCAGGTCCATTTGGTGTCTCTTATGTGCTGGTGGTATATCTGTAGGGCGCTCCTGTGGTTGTTCAGTGCTTCCATGGTTTTCTAGTTTTGCCAGGTTTTCTGTAGGCGTCTGCAAGAGCGTCTGGCTTCATGTGGTTCAGTGGTGAACCAGGCGGCCTTCAGAGGGCGTTGTTTGGTGGGGTGGCGGAGGGGTGGAGTTTGGCGGCGCATTGGGAGATCCAGCTGTGAAGTTCTGTGGCTGCCGAGTTGGTGTTGGGCGTGGCGCTAGGCGGTCTTGGAGGAGGGTGGTGGTGAGGAGTTTCTCTGTGATCTTGCACCAGCTCCTTTGTGGCCGTCGCGGGGCAGGCTTGGGTGCGGTGGTGTTGTTGAAGGTGAAGTGGACGCAGTGGTGGTCTGTCCAGAGGTGATGGATGGTGTGGCTGAAACGGATGATTGTTCCTCCCGCGAAGATTTTGACGAGGGTGTGTCAAGCTCTGTGTGTCGGCATGTTGACCAGCTGCTGCAGTCCGAGTTTGTCGAGGAGAGTGATGGAGTTCTGGTTGTTGCGGTTGTCGAGGTGGAAGTTCAGGTCCTCTAGTAGAATGTAGTCCATGGAGGTGATAGGGTGGGGTGAGGCGAGCTCGTCGATGGTGGTAGCGGACTGGGCTTGAGGTCCCAGCAGTTTGTAGATGAGGGTGCCGCGTAGCGTGGTCCTGGGGCTGGCCTAGATCAGGAAGTTGAGGTGTTCTGTGTTGGAGTGGGGGTCATTCGTGCTGGATGTGGAGAGTTGGAGGGGGGTCTTGTGTGCGATGGCAAGTCCTCCTCCTGGGTGGTGGGGGTGGTCCTTTCTCTGGATCTTGTAGCCGTTGGAGATGGCAATGGCAGTGTCGGGCCGGAGGTCTCGTTGGTCCAGGTTTCTGTGAAGAAGGCGACATCAGGCAAAAGGGTGTCGATCAGGTCCCACGATCTCTACCGCATGTTGGTGCAGGAGGAGGAGGATGCAAGTTAAGGTAGTGGTGGTGCGTGCGTCAGGCGGGCCTTCATGGTAGTGGGGGTATAGTTAATGGAGAAGGATCTGAAGGCTGGGTCTGCACGAGAGCTGTCCCTGTGTGGTGTTTGGTGAGGATCTTACACAATCGGATTGTCTTCCCGGGTTGAGTGCGTGGAGGGCGGTTGAGTCGTAGTAGTAGGACCTGGGAGAGCCAGTGTCCCTGGCACTGGTCGCGGTCTGGTCATGGCCGGGCTAAGACAGGATTGCCTTAGGTGCGCCCACTGCGAGTGACCAGGCAGTGGCCGCCATTAAGTAGGGGAGGGGGGCAGGTCTGTAGGTAGGGAGGCAGGAGCGGGGCTGTGACCGTGGGAGGGGCCACAGGGCTGCAGCGGGAAATAGGCAGACAAAACTCTAACGGCAAAACAGTAAAGCACAACACAGGATTAATGCAGAAAAGTAAATATTGAGAGTCGGAACACTGATGAGGTCACGTGTGCTAAAAGCGAGAAATACTGGTGCAGCAACAGCAGGGGCTGCCGGCGCGAACCCTGGAGGCAGGAGGAGGGCTCAGTATGTGGTGACTTCACTTGGAGCTGCTGGGGAGAGTGCCGGCCTGGACCGAGGAATAGGCGGTCACTCTATCAACTCCCCCTCCGCCCTGCCCCACCCACCACTGTTACCTGTGCCAGCCGCGCCTGGTGCAAAGTGGGTGGAAATGCTTGTTGCACCCCGGGGCACATTCTGTATTACGGCCCCTGATCTTTACCCTTACCATCAATTTCATAATTCCAGGAGGTATCACACTCTTGGAGTAACAGGTAAACATGAAATGAGGCAATATGAACCAATCTAATTTAATTTGCTTATTGCCATGTCGTTGCAAGCATTTCAATTGGAACACTAGTTTTATCATTACCAAATTAGGTGCAATTCAAAGCTATTCTATTGAGAAGTGGAGGAATATTTACTGACTGCTGAAAGCGCAATGACCCACCACATGCAAAACTCGTAAATAAATACACCCTAGATCTATCTCATATACAGAGATAAAGGCATTGAAATGCAAAGCTGGAGGCTCGAACTGAGGTTAAAACAAGGTTTCAAGAACACAACATTCATTTTTTAGGGTGATTACCACATTAGTGGCTTTGAACAGGCAATGCAACACATCAATGAGGTAGCCATAACCATCCACATCCAGAGGCAGAGGAAGTGAGCAGTTTAATAGACGCACACTCAGGAATGCACAATGCAATGGGGGTTTATCATAGGATATTCAACTTAAACGATTTACTAGGGGGATGTTAGAGCAAACCACACTGGAATGCATATAATACAAATTTTATTGTATTATGCTCAGTGTCACCACCTATAATATTTCTCCCCTACTCTAAGATCATGGTACATCTATCCCTCATAACTTGCTAATGCTGCTTGCACTACCTTTTTGTTTCACAGAAGCAAAGCCCCACAGAAGCGTTTTCTTTGGTTGAAATAAAAAACAAAAGTCTCTGATGCATGGGGTTTTTTCTCCCACTGGGGATATCGTATTCTTGATCCTACCTGGGTCCCCACATTTGTAATGGCTGTCTCAGGTGGGAAAAATCAACATAAAAGGTGTTTGCTATCAGGACATTAGATTATGACCCTGTGGCCGATGGACTCACAGTAAAAGATTTCTGGTGGAAGAGCCTGTGGAGGCACTACTGTGGGTGCACTCCAATGCTTTATGAGGTTGTGGCACCTTGAGTTTGGTAGGGTGCAAAATCTGCCAAATGGTGGGGCTTTTGCTCCATGAATCCCTAAATCAGACTTTCACTCACTTACAGTAGCAAATGTTCATGTTTCTGTTAGACCTGGCAGCCTTAAGGTGGCATTCTCCCAACGTTTTGCCTGCCTACCTCCATTTTCTGAATTAGCTTTTTGCTGTCTTTAGGAGTCTGTACATTTTAGCACTGCTGACCTGTGCTAAAGTGTTTGTGCCCTATCTCCTAAACCTGGTAATATTGGCTTAACCCCAATTGGCATATTTAATTTACTTTTAAGTCTCTAGTAAAATGCTGTGCATGTGCCCTGGGCCTGTAAATGAAATGCTACAATTGTGCCTGCAGCTCTCATTATGCCACTTACTTAAGTAAACCTTTAACCATGGCTCATGTCTTCCATTTTAGAGCCTGTATGTGGAGTTTTACACTGCCACTTCGACCTGACAAGGTAAACCTCTTTGCAAACACAGAAAGATGATGGATGGAGTGCTGAAACCTGTCAACCACTCATACCAAGAGATTAGGGTTAAACCTATTGTTCCTCTGCTCACTATATCACCTCAGTTTGGACCCAGACATATGCAAATCAGTCTTGAATCTTCTCCTCATTCGAAAAGTCCAGCATAAACTGCCAGGCCAGGTCCTTCCTGGACCATAAACAAGCATCCTGTGACTGGTTTCGATGCATCACCCCTCATCAGCCAGGCTAGCTGGAATCCAGTGGCACGGCGAGCATGGGACCCATGTCTGGGCATACCCTTGGCCACTTAATGCAAACATAGCAAACACAGCAAGATGATAGATAGAGTGCTGAAACTTTTCAAACACTCACCCTTGGTGATACCCCAAAACCTGTACCAGGATGCTTGTTTATATTGTTGTTCATGTGGCTTATATTGTTTACAATTAAATATAAAAAAAATCCACTCTATACACGTGGCAACAATATATTGGCATGCAGTGGAAGGCACTGCATGAAATTGACAGGTCATCTTTCAGTTGGTTATTTATTTATTTTGTTGTTTTACTGGTAATAAAATGATGTGGAATATTTGCCTAGGCAGCATTATCTTGTTTTGAAATTACAAAATAATGAGGTAATACTATCAATAAAAGTGTCACATATAGGGGCCGATTAGGATGGCGGTTTTTCCGCATCCTCCGGGCCGGCGGAAGTGTCCGCCGGCCTGGAGGATGCGGAAAAACCGCGGCGGAGACTCCAAAGACCCACCGCCAAATTAGGATGGCTGGTGGGTCTGGAATTCCGTCCGCCGCTTTTCCGCCGCGGTCGGCTTCCGACCGCGGCGGAAAAGCTATAACATGGCAGGCGGTGTCTATGAGACACCGTCCGCCATATTATGATGTTGGTGTAAATATGCTTTTCCACGGCGGCTTTTCCGCCATGGAAAAGCATACGGACATTCACTTTGGGGGCCCGTTGCGGGCCCCCTGGGTGAATGGGGGGTGGGGGGTGCACATGGGGGGTACCTATGGTACCCCCCTGCATTTGCGTACACAAAGCAGCAGGCACCGTGCGGTGCCTGCCGCTTTGTGCATGTAAATGCAACACATGCATTTTTAACATTGCGGCGGGTGCGAAGCTGCACCCGCCGCAATGTTAAAAATAGAGGATGTGACCGCCACCCTGGCGGTCACATCCTAATTGCCATGGAGGGACCGCCGCTGCCCATGCGGACGGTCCCTCCTACTCAGGGGTGGCGGACGGACGCAAGTCCGTCCGCCATCCTAATCGGCCCCCTACTGCGTAATTTGCATGTTTTTTACAGCATAATGTAGTCAACCCTGTCACATAATTGGGTGCTCTCCTGTCGCTCTAGTGACCGTGTAGCACAGTGTGCTTTCAGAAGGACCACACCTTTGCACAGATGTGCAGGGGTTACTATGTGAAGGTGTGTTTCTTCAGTTCAAAGGTAGATGTTTGGCTTTAGCATATTAAGGGCATATTTACAAAAACGTGGTGAAGCGTGTTAAGCCAAGAAGGCTAAGAACACGCTCTGTCACTTTAGAAATGCAGGGCTGCACCATATTTACATTAACATGGTTCAGCCCTGCATTTTCCCCTGCTCTGGCAGAACATTTGTCAGCCTGGTGCCAATGCAGGCACCCTTGATCCATAGTGCAAGAGTGTCTGCATTGAGGGGAAGATTGTTTATGTGCAGGAAGGTCTCCTTTCCTGCACATAATTAATCTATAAATGGCATTTTGTTACTTTTGTGTGATCAGCTTAATGCAGCACACATAGAAGTTACAAAATGTCATTTTTATGACTGTGTATGTGTACGAAGAGAGACCTTCCTGCACATAAGCAATCATTAGTGTGTTGTTGTTTCCATGTGTGCTGCACAAAGCAGCACGCAGTGAAATAGCAAAAACGAGGAGCATTTCTCCTCATTTTGCCTGTTTAAGACCAGGCTTTCCCTGGTCTTAATTTTGGTTCTGACTCCTATTTACACCACCCTTGTAAATAGGTGAAAGAGTCAAAATCAATGGGTGTTGCAGTGGAACACCCACCACAACACCCTTTGCCCTGTGGAGGTATGTGGCAAGGTGAAGTAATACTGTGTCTTATTTTTGTCTCTTGTATGTGTCTTTAGACATTTAGTATACCAGATAAGTAATTAGTGTACATTTACTGTTGCACCCATCTCACACACCCACCGACAGATTTAGGACAAGACTTCTGACTAATATATATGACAGTGTTTCAGAGGGATAGTTTTAATAAGTCAACAGAGATGGCATCTCGGTTGATTACTACAGTTCTGGCCCTAACTCATGTTGTGGAGGGCAGCTCTGAGGCAGGATCAGAGACCAAGACAGTAGACACTGATACAGCATCTGAGTTAGTGGAATATGGAGCAGAATCTGCAAGTGATTTTTCAGTAGATGGAGTTCCATGCAATGACTAATCTTTCAGCAAATCTGAGGGATATGATGATGGAAGCTGTGCTGCCCTTGGAAGTACAGTCTGTGCAGAGGAGTGACAGTAGCAGGTTAGACCAACCCAGAGAACAGTCATAGGCAGCATCAAGCATAGACAAATTGCTCTCTTGGCAGCACCCCCAATTTAGCTCCGCCCCAGAGTCAGCCTTTCGCTGGTGACAGTGGATGTAAAGTTGATATGGCCACTTTTTTGCCAATTGACTATGTCAGCCTCAATTTGGATGTTGACTTCTTTGAGAAAATTGTACAGCAAACACATTTGTGTGCTGAACAAATTCTGTAGGAGCATAAAGGTAATATCACTAGAAATACTCCAAAGATGACACACCAATAGCAGATGCGATGGTGTGTACCCTAAATTATAAAATCCAATACAGGGTCCTATTTAAGAGGAACCTAAAAGTACAGTGAACATCTCAAGGGTGAATTTTTACTGTTCAGAACTGTGGATGGTTATTCTAAACATAACCATGTGTGGGGGAAGGCACTTCTTGTTATTAAATTACCCTCACACACTCTAGTGGTGTCATGCTTCATCATTGGGTCACCTCAACTCCTAAAGGTCGGGGTGGGCTCAACCACAGTATTGGGTAGCTCTTTGAATAGATGAAGAGGGGGGTCTTAAAGATAAAAAACCTCAGTCAAACCCCTGGTTTCCCTTTATTCTGGGTCTGGCTGGGTTAAATAAAAATGTAAAAGCGGGTCTTACTGGATTATTATGGTCCTAAGACCCTAGTGCCGACATGTTTCAGTCCATTGGTGGCCGCAAAGGTCCAGGACTTTCTTCAGGGCAAGATCAGAAACCCCCCTATATGTGTGGGGAAGAACAGGTTGGGAAGTCCCTATCCTTACCATGAGGCGAGGGAAGAGTAGCTTCTCCTCGTGTAATATGCAAATGTTATTATGTCTGCATGTTGCCAGGCTCCATCCAAATTGTGGGTGCTTCGAGCTTTTTGACAGGACCGGAATATTGCGAGGGTGGTCTCCAATTTCTGGTCACACCCCGCTCTCACACCTATTACGGTTCACGGTCCTTGGCTACTGCCAAGGACCGTGAACCGCAATAGGTCTGAGAGCGGGGTCCCGTCAAAAAGCTTGAAGCCCCCTACACATGGTTATGTTTAGAATAACCATCAACAGTTCTAAACAGTAAACATTCACCCTTGAGATGTTCACTGTACTTTTAGGTTCCTCTTAAAAAGGACCCTGTATTGGATTTTATAATATAGGGTACAAACCATCGCATCTGCTATTGGTGTGTCATCTTTGGAGTATTTCTAGTGATATTGAGTTGCAGGGAGGATATACTCCAAGTCGTTGGTCCTCTTTTACCCCCCAAAAAGGCACTCGAAAGTACCGGTGTCACTTGTTAGTTATATGGAGCATAAAGGTACTCTAGGGCCTCATTCTAATGCACACCAGTCGACTCCCTTTTCATTTGAGGAGTTGAAGATATTTTTGGGCCTTAAGGCCCAAAACGGGGTTAGTGCACAGACCAAGCTTGCAGTCCTACTGGTCTACTTGGAAGGTTTTGGTAACCCCCATCGTCACACCATACTTGAGCAGAGATAATTTATTGTTACTGCAGAGTATGCTACATTTCTTTTTTTTAATTCAAATAATTTTTATTGAAAAAGAAAAGAAGAAAAAAGGAAGAAAGAAAGACAATATAAAGTAAAAGACACATAATCTCCAATGCATTAAATGAGTTACATACAAAATCATATACAAATCATAACAAATTAGGGCAGGGTAATACACAGTTTTGTGACGTTACAAAAAAGTCTCATGATAGAGGTCCAAATGTAAAATCCGAATTAAAACGCATGCTACATATACAAAGCTGCATACAGGATGACGGTGTCCAGGTCACTGAGTTTCCGTTTTCCAGATGTTCAACTTTCCATGTACACATTCGACAATGAGTTCCGTTAGGAATGGTGATTCCTCCCATATGCCCCACCAATTTACACTGCAGAGTATATTACACGTAGACTCCACTTTACTGCAAAATAGTACACATAACCATAGCACCTCACGGAGGGTCAAATGAAAATGATGATGCATCAAGACTTTTCCAAAGCTTCTTATGGGAAGTGCGCCATGGGGAGGAATGCAGCGCAGGGATATCAGCCCCTCTGAGAAAGGACAACCAATCTAGCCATATCTTAAAGGACACCTCAGAGGCGTTCTTCCATTTACATAAGACTACTTTGCAGGCCAGGGTGAGCAGTAAGTCAAGCAGTTGGCGGTCATGTGCATTAACTATGTTCGGGTCAAGGACACCCAGTAGGACATAAACAATTTCCCTTGCAGGTTTGAAATTGAAAATATGTTCTATGCAGTCAAAGATTTTCTTCCAGTATGTTTACAGGATGGGACAGTTAAAAAGCATGTGGGCCAAGTCTCCTACAGCTGAGTTACAATTCCAACAATTGGGGCTATCTCTCAGATGGAGTTTAAAAAGCCTCTCCGGCGTCCAGTACACTCTGTTTAGTAACATATATTTGGTTTGAGCTAATATTGGGGAGACCTTGTTTGAGAAAGCAGTGATATGAATAATATCCCTGACAAACGACAAGCCCGTAGAGTTGGGTTCTGACTCCCATCGAGTCTCACTCCGCCTGTGAGCCTTCCTAGGTAGAGGGAGGAGAAGTTTATATGATTTTGAGACAAAGTGACCAGCCGCCATAGTACGTGTTATATAGGTCTTAAGCCAAGCATCATAGGGTTTCAGAAAGCGTGTTGATAGTAGTACTTTTAGCTTAAAAAACCATAAAAATCTATCGGTGCAAGATTATGTAGGGACTGGAGCGAGGAGAACGATAAAGGGTGTATCCCATCATATAGGTCACTCACCAAATTAATATCTTTCTTGGACCAATATTCCCATTGGAGGGGTTTTCCTTCAATCTTAAGTGAGGGGTTCCGCCACAAGGCTACCAAGGCTGATTTTTTAATTTTCAGTCCTGTATTATGGGATTGATCGAGCCTTAAGAAAGTGCGTCTTGTGTTTAATAAAATGTATTTAGAGTGAGGAAGGTGTGAGAGGTCCATAGTGAGTAGGGCAGGAAGGGGTATATTGTCAATAAGAGATTTTTCCACGTCCACCCACAGCGGGGTGTAGGTCTGGTCTTCAATCAGCCATTGTGCACCTAGCTTGCATATGAACGCAGTTTGATAATTTCTGAAGTTGGGGAGACCCAGGCCGCCTTTTTCATTAGATAGCTGTAGCTTCTTCATTGATATCCTGGGTTTCTTCCCCTGCCACAGGAATGTACCAAAAAGCTTGTCAACCCTGGTTAAAAAGTCATCCGAAAAGGTCATTGGCAACATACTCGCCAGGTAGTTTACCAGTGGAGTTACCATCATTTTCAGGGTTTCGGCCCTCCCCCACCAAGATAGGTACTTAGGAGACCAACCCTTCAATAATTTGGAAATTTTCTTTAGGGTCGAGTTCTCGTTAATGCGTAGCGTAGAAATTAAGTCCTTATCAAAGTCCAACCCTAGATATTTGAAGCAGTCCGGCTGCCTAGTTAGTCCAGAATCCCCCAATATTTCCTTATTTCCCAGATTATTCAACAATTTAACCTCCGTTTTGTCTTTATTTAATTTATACCCCGATAACTTCGAGAACTCGTCAATAGTGGACATGAGGGCCGGTATAGCCTCCTCAGCTTTCCCCGAGACAACCAGAACGTCATCTGCATAGGCAGTTAGTTTTATTGTACAATCATTAAAGGGGATTCCCGAGATGCCCTCATTGTTCCGTATGTGGTGAAGGAAAGGTATGATTGCCAATAGGAATAATGAAGGGGAGAGGGGACACCCCTGTCTGGTTCCTTGCTGTAGTCGGAATGATGCGGAGAACGAGCCCCCCGCTCTGACTCTGGCTGAGGGGTAGGATAAAGGGACATTACCATCCTCGTGAAGTACCTTCCTAGATTAAATTTATTTAGCACTGCCTCCAGATACGTCCAGTCCACTTTATCGAAAGTCTTTTCGGCATCGACTGTGATTGCTACAGTGGGGGTGGTAATGAGCTTCGCCTTTTCGAGAACATGTGCTAATGTCCTGGTATTGTCACTGGATAACCTATATTTCAAGAAGCCTGCCTCGGAGGGGTGGATAAGTTTTGGCAGAACGCTCTGGAGGTGGCTGGCCAAGATAATGGCTAAGAGCTTACAGTCAATATTAATAAGGGAGATAGGCCTATAGTTTTTAGGGAGTGTTGGGTCTTTCCCATCTTTTGGCAGGACGGCAACGATAGCCTCAGATAGTGTGCCCTTCGCTTCCACTGTGTTGTTAATTTCCTGAAACAAGTGTAGGAGTGGATGTGATAGGAGAGAAGAGAAACATTTATAAAATCTAGCACTGAACCCATCTGGCCCAGGGGCCTTTCCGCATTTTAACGATTTAATAGCCTTTTCAATCTCCAGGATCGAGATTGGATTATTAAGGTCGGCTTGGTCAGCAAGGGAAAGAGACAGTAGGTCTCATTCCCCTAAGTAGTCCTGGATTTTGGTTACCATCACCTCTTTGTTCTTTTCGTAAAGACTCTCATAAAAGTCTTTAAATATATCTGCGATCTTGATAGGGTGTGAGTCGGCCACTCCTGCTTGGTCCTGAATGGAATTGATCGTATTTTTCTGTACTTTAAATTTGAGAAAGGCAGCCAGGCTCTTCCCCGCCTTGTTTGATTCACATAGTATAGGTAGTTTCCTCCTATTCAGCCAGACCCCTGCTCTTTCTCTTACTATTTTATTGTATTCATATTTCTTATTTGCCAACTTATTCAGTGTAATCTCGCTCCTATCAAGCAGGTGTCAATTCTCTAGGGCAGATATTTCTCTTTCAATGTTTTCTAGGGCCTTGTTGTGGTCTTTGTTCATTCCTGATCTAATTTTAATAATAACCCCTCTGGCAGTACTTTTTAAGGCCTCCCAACGGGTCAGTTCGGTGGTATCTCCCCTTTTATTATGCTCCAGGTATTCTTTGATGGCCGATTCAATGGCCGTCCTATGCTGTTCCTTTTCAAGTACCTCCTCATTAAGCCGCCAAATAGATTGACGGGTAGATGGCTTCACATTAGAGATGGACAGTGATATACACAAATGATCAGATAGAATCCTTGGTTCTATTGTTGTCTCTTCTATTCTGGGGATACCGTTTTTAGTGATGAATAGATAGTCGATACGGGAAACGAGTCATGTGGATGTGAGTAAAATGTATAGTCTCTCCGAACAGGGTTTTGTAACCGCCATGAATCCACTAAGTTAAAATGAGTACAGAGATTAATGAAGGCTTTGTGGGACTCACTGCTGCGGAAGTAACATCGGGAGTCCCTATCAAGAGTTGGATCAAAGGGTAGATTGAAATCACCTACGCGAATATGTACAGCTGAGCCAGGGATAGTATCAATTTGTTTAGTGAGGTCTGACCAAAAACCTAAGTCACATATGTTAGGAGCATATACGTTTGTAACATAGAATTCAGTATCGTCTTTGAGCAACTTGGTGTTGACCCACCTCTTGTTAGTGTCAGCTGTGGCGGAGAGAAAGTCAACATTTGATTTTTTTGCTATCAGTGTTAAGACGCCATTCTTTTTGCCTAATACCTCTGATCCTGCCACTTCGACGTAGAATTTGTTCCTAAGTGTATTGAATTGTTTAGCATCAATTTTAGTCTCCTGTAGTAAGACAATGTCCCCTTTTTGCCTTCGGAGGTAGTCTAGGATTTTCTGACGTTTTACAGGTTGATTAAGATCTTTGACATTAAGTGATAATATTTTCAAGTTGGCCACCCTCGTTATGCCAAGTGATGTGTCAATCGTGGGGAGTGACATAGAGAAATAATGGTGGATCAAGACCAGTCAGATAGACAGAGTGTCCATAGGACCTGCGACAAATGCATCCTAAAATGCAGTGGTGATTGTACAATATAAATATCAAAACATGGACCTGCAATAACTGGGTGTTAATAGGGATGAAAACTGTATAGCTTGTGGAGCAGTAGAGAACGTCTTCCGAACTCTGACAATGTGGACAGTCGAACTTTGGTATGCAGCAAATAATAATAGCACATACAGGAAAAAATAGAAAATCCAAACTCTTACCCCGCCCTGCCCTCCCCCAATCCTCCCCCACCCTCCTCCCCCACCAACCCACCCTTCCCACCCCGAATGAAAGTAGTAGGTATGGTGACGCGGGAAAACAGCGTCTCTCCCATGGCACTAAACAAAAACCATAGTGATAATTGGAAATTGGATCAACAGTGAAAACATCGTAGAACATTGGTTACCGGAAGTAGTGCATTCCTAAACCATTAAACATTGGAGAGATTCACACGTGATGAGGGCCCGCTAAATCATGCCACACCTGGTTTCGTGTGCTTCTCTACTACAATCCTCTTTACTGCAGTCTTACTACAGTCTTCTTTACCACGATCTTTATAAATCCATCTCTGAACACAGCACTAGGCTAATAGGTAGACCAAAAACCTAAGTCACATATGTTAGGAGCATATACGTTTGTAACATAGAATTCAGTATCGTCTTTGAGCAACTTGGTGTTGACCCACCTCTTGTTAGTGTCAGCTGTGGTGGAGAGAAAGTCAACATTTGATTTTTTTGCTATCAGTGTTAAGACGCCATTCTTTTTGCCTAATACCTCTGATCCTGCCACTTCGACGTAGAATTTGTTCCTAAGTGTATTGAATTGTTTAGCATCAATTTTAGTCTCCTGTAGTAAGACAATGTCCCCTTTTTGCCTTCGGAGGTAGTCTAGGATTTTCTGACGTTTAACAGGTTGATTAAGACCTTTGACATTAAGTGATAATATTTTCAAGTTGGCCACCCTCGTTATGCCAAGTGATGTGTCAATCTTGGGGAGTTACATAGAGAAATAATGGTGGATCAAGACCAGTCAGATAGACAGAGTGTCCATAGGACCTGCGACAAATGCATCCTAAAATGCAGTGGTGATTGTACAATATAAATATCAAAACATGGACTTGCAATAACTGGGTGTTAATAGGGATGAAAACAGTATAGCTTGTGGAGCAGTAGAGAACGTCTTCCGAACTCTGACAATGTGGACAGTCGAACTTTGGTATGCAGCAAATAATAATAGCACATACAGGAAAAAATAGAAAATCCAAACTCTTACCCCGCCCTGCCCTCCCCCAATCCTCCCCCACCCTCCTCCCCCACCAACCCACCCTTCCCACCCCGAATGAAAGTAGTAGGTATGGTGACGCGGGAAAACAGCGTCTCTCCCATGGCACTAAACAAAAACCATAGTGATAATTGGAAATTGGATCAACAGTGAAAACATCGTAGAACATTGGTTACCGGAAGTAGTGCATTCCTAAACCATTAAACATTGGAGAGATTCACACGTGATGAGGGCCCGCTAAATCATGCCACACCTGGTTTCGTGTGCTTCTCTACTACAATCCTCTTTACTGCAGTCTTACTACAGTCTTCTTTACCACGATCTTTATAAATCCATCTCTGAACACAGCACTAGGCTAATAGGTAGAATGACAGTAAGGTATGCCAGTTACATTTATTCAAGGCAGAGAGGATACGAAGGTGTGAACAACAACTAGTGCATTCTGACGGAAATAACATGTTACAAGTGAGGTACTGAGTGAACACATCTGTCTGGGAAGGCTGCGCCATTAATGACAGAGCAGATTAAGATGTGATCCTATATAAAAAAAAACACTCATTCGGGAACAACCTGATAGCAGTAAGGCAGGGTATTCTCTCCCCACATCTTAATCCTTATGTAGGACCTAGCTCTGCAACAGAACAACTTTATGACAGAGTAACGATCACATCAAATATGTGAAGTATAACTATCAGACAGCCGGCAGTTGGAACATAACGGAACTCGCTGATACATGTGATTGGAAACCTATATAATGAAAAGGATACTCATTTAGGAGCGGCTGCGGAGTCCAGCATTATCGTATCCATTTGAGGATCATCTGGGCCATCTTAGAACCTTTTGAGTCTCTGCGGGTCCGTGAAGATCTGAGGAGTTCTTTGAATGAACACACGATATTTAGCCGGACCTATGAATCCAAATTGGTGGCCCAGCGACCGCAGCCTCGGGCGAAGAGCAAGGAAGGCCTTCCTGACATCAACAGTCTCCTTACTGTAATCCTGTGAGATGAAGATCTTGCTGAATTTCCACAGAATGTGATTGTTTTTGCGTACAAAGGATACAATTTGTTCCACATGTTGATATCTTAAGGGTTTACAGACGATGGCCCTGGGACCTTTTTGATTCGGATTGATCCTGCTGGGAACCCTATGCACCCTGTTGAATTTAAGTGGCTGGTGAAAAGTGAGGTTGGTTGCTTGCGAAAACCATGATTCCAAGAAGGAAACACAGGAGCTGTGGGCTTCCTCTGAGCCTTCCGGTATGCCAAATATGCAATGGTTCCCCCTTCAATTCCTATCTTCCAACTCGGATAGTCTCCTTGATATTTGGCCTGAGGATACAGAAAGGTGTTTAAGAGTTTTGCAGATCTTTGTCTCCGAATCTTCAAGATGACTGATCCTTGATTCCGTTTCAGTAAGCCTGGAGTTAGTGTCTCGAATATCTTGTCTAATACCCACAATTTCTTCCTTTGTGGATTTCGCAAGATCGCGAACTTGCTCAAGCTTATTTAAGATTATATCCATTGTGTCGTTGACATCTTTCCTGCCTTTGATTGGTGAGACTGGGTTCGGAGGCTCGGTCTTAAGCCTCTTAAGGTTTTTTGTTTCTTTCTCACCCATGGTGTCACTTGTAGCGGAGTACTTTGTCGATAAAGTTCTTCTACCACACCTCTTGAAAGGCGGACCTAATGGTAACCCCGAGGGGTAATGAGATCGTATAGTGTGGGCAAAGCGTCGGGAAAACCACCGTCAGATTAGAGCAACACGCCTGACCGTGAAGGGAGTGGAGATTTCGGAAGTCCTGTTGAGGCGTATACTTGGTGAAAGCTCTGCACATAGGATGCGATTGTGCCAGCAGGTACCTTCCAAAGCCTTTGTAGATATATCAGGTACCAGATACCAGATACCGTATCAAAATTGTCAGTATTGTCAATGTTGGGCAGGAGCCCTAAGTAGTGGCACCAAGCAGATTCAGATATCAAAAGCTAGTTGTCAGCAACAGCGTTGATCAAGAGGTCCGGTGTACCCAGATTGTGGCTTGCCTCCGCTAGTGTACGCCCACATGTGCCGCACTGTGTGTTACTCTTAATTTGTTTCCATCAATCACTTTACCTTGTTGTGGCTTATTCAATTTAGTTAGGATAGTGTAGCATGCCTTGTGAGTACTGTTATGCTCGTTTGCTGAGATCTCATTATTAGAATTGCTGTGTTCTGTGTACTCTTCCTTATGCGTTTGCTTTTCTGCTGGCCTCGTAAGCATGAATGGTTGAGAGCATGGACAGGTGTTGGCCTTGAGAGCGTGAGCAGTTACATTCAGATTCCTATCCCATTTATATTAATATTATCGGGCATGCTCTGTTTACCTGCTTGCTGTGTGTTATTCTTTAGTATAGACAGTCATGCCCTTGTAAGACCAATCATGCTTACTCTGCTTCTTTTAAAGAGAATTGCCCTTTGCCTGTCATCACCGGAGCACTGTCTATTTTAAAGCTCTTAAAGTACATGGTTCACTTTGTTTTTCTTTTATAATTGCCTTTTGCTTCCTTTGATGCTTCACTGCTTCCTTACAAAGAAGCCCTTTGCCTGCATTTGTGTGCTTTAACGCATTTGTCTGCCATCCCTCTGCCCCTTGAGTATTGCCTTCCTAACGTTGCGCTTGTTTCTTTTGCTTTCATCTTTTTTCATCTTTTTTTTTTCTTTACTTTCATCTGCACTTTCATCTGCACATTGCATGCACTGCCTCGTCGAGCGTAGCGTTCCGGGACCAGAAAACGCCGGCGTGTGATTTACAGACATACACCCTTAGGCTCCATTGAAAGGGTCCGCTATTGGACCGTTAGCGCACCCGCAGTTGTGTGTGGCCCCTTCATTCACATATCAGTGTAGCGGCGCCGGGGACTCAGGGAAATCACAGCATGGGCTCAGCGGCAGCGCGGATGCCTGATGGCTGTTAAAGACTAATTGGACACTTGCAAGCGGCTTAGCTCATGGGTGTGTCCCCCATTTTGTAATCGCTGCGTGTGTTGCTGGCTCTCATTGAGTAAACCGGGCAGTCTAGAGCGGCAGTATAACGTGGTGAGTAGCGCGCTCCTCCGAATCTCACTTACAGTCTTTGGTGATTTCTGGCCCCCCAATGCTTGTTGATTGCCTGTAGAAGCCATGAATAACCAGCGCGCTCGGGCTCAACCACCGCGGGAGTTCCGCGGCCCTTCCGATGTCGGCAGCGTTCCTCCAGGCGCTGAAGCTTTTACAAATATCTCCGCATCGGGGCCTCGTAGCATCACAGGAACCAGCCACGAGTGAGTCTCACACTTCCGACCCCCGAATCTGTCGTCAGAAGTGTTTTAATTACCATTTAAGCATTCCAAAATACTTAATGCATTGTTCCCCACGGGAGGAGGTGAAGCTCTAAGCCGCCATTTCCTCTGCGTCCAAACCACGCCCCCCTGAGTATGCTGCATTTCAATGACAATTCCTCCGCATTGCCTGGGACCATCCAGACCATGACAGTCTGTTCAAAAATGGACTTATCCTGGAACATTTGTCTGCCAGGATTCAAGAGATTAATAATCTTGCAAAAATATAGCGATTGATAAGTCATTGGTCCTGCACACAGGGCAGCTGCTGTTCAGGCTGTACATTGCGAGGAAAAGAGCCTGCTATGGCAACAAGTTGTGTATGCTGTGTGAGAGCTCTACTAGTTATGTGTACAGCTTGAGATCAGATACAGGGAAGGACTTCACTCTAAACCCTGTAGGTTACCCTCCCATGTTAGTTGTCACAGGAAAATGGGGATTTGTTGAGACACTCCTTCACCAAGGTTATATCTTTATGTGGACAACTTCTATACAGGAGTAGAGCTGTTCAGTGATCTGTACAAAGCTGGCACTGTGGCATGCGGTATAGTTCTTTGTTGCCTCAAAGTGTTTCCGCATGAGCTTGTTTGTAAGAAGCTCCAGAAATCCTAGAGCTCTTCATTGTGTTCCAATGAACTGCTTACATTCAAGTTCTCTGCTAGGTGTGATGTGCACATGCTCACTCCAGTTCATGATGAGAGCACTTCCCCGTCACAGTTTGAGGTCAGAGGACAAAAGTTCACAAGCCTACCAGTATGCTTGATTATAGCAAGCACATGGGAGGAGTAGATAGGAATGACCAGGTTCTTCACCCATACAATGTGAGTCATACATCTCACACTTGGTAAAAGAAGCTAATCACCCACTTGATCCAGAATGCAACATACAATGTGTTTTTCGGCAGACCACCACAACAAGAAGACTCATGTCTTTCTGTGACTTTCTATTGACCATCACTGAAAGTCTGACTGCTACTGAAGCAGAAGGATCAACAGACTCCGCTTCATATGATCTGGAGGATGTGGCAAGGATCGACACTTTGCTGATTGCATTCCCGAAGCAGCTCAAAAGACTTGATCATGTCAATGTTATGGAGTCTGCTCTATGCAAGGAAAGAGGCAGGAGAATCATGTTTACTGTCTCCAGTGCCCATCTCAGCCATCCCGGTGTTTTCCTCCTTGTTTTATGTTGTACCTTACAAAAGAGAAGTATTGGAAAATTGACTGAGGTGGAGCTGCAGCAAGGTAAATCTTTCAATAGCTGTACATGGATACCTACCCTCCATGGGCCGCTACTTCAGTAGGCAAGCAGCCATAACATTTTTGTTTCTCTACTTGAGGAAATCCTGGACTTGATTATGACCTGCTCAACACCTTTATCCCCCATCATAATGTGGTAGGTATTCTGTTCGCCAGTTGACAAGTGCATACTAGTCTCCACACTGCACATAATGGAAAGTCCGACTAACTGAGCGGCCCGGTATAGATTGTAGACAAAGTCTTGAAGTATTCTTGCACGTATTGCTCACAGGATGCCTTATTGAAGGAATCAATAGACCACAGTTTCTAGAGAACTTTAGTCAGATTACTTATGTTTTGGAGAGACCAGAAGACTAACTACAGGTTGAAGCATTGACATCCCCTCCCTAAGTTGCTTTCAAAACATGTTATGATTCACCAGGAGATACCATATATAAACAGACAGGATCACTGGTTAGGTTTGTTTGATATAAAATCCTATGCAACCTTGGGATCTATTGAGTGTCTTGTTCTATGCTGTTGTATATATATTTGTTCTCTGTCTGAGCACTGTGTTATCTGCATTATTTGAATACATAATGAAATGTTTATTGTCCTTACACTAAAAATATGAAAATCATCATCATGCAAATTATTATGTCCTGTACCCTTTTTCAATAACATTGATTATGATCCAAGTTACTAATTGAGTTTTCACACTTTCAAAGCAAAAGTAGAAGTTTTGGTGAATAAGTACCATGGGACATTTGTTTGGTTTATTACTTTAGAGAATATTCCCCATCTTGTTTGCTTTGGTTTTAAAGGTAGATATGCTCACACAGAGTGAGGAATGTAGGCCCTAGAGGCATTCTCGGACACCTCAAACTTGCATCCATACACTGGAAGGAGTTGGGTTTAGCACAGTGAGTGCACGGAAGGCTAAAAAAAAAGGAACATTATCTTGAGCTTCAAGTACCTAGTGACTGAGGACTTTAGTTTAGCTTCACTTACCAGTCTTATTGGAAGACACGTGGAAACTCAGGGTGGTTGGAATTGGTGTCTCTCTGAAGATTTCAGAACTTACTGTCACAGAAATGTGAAGAAACGGTGTGTTTCTTACCAAAGTTTGATGTTTGCAAGGCTTCTGGGTAAAATTACCTGGTGAGAGCCACGTGAGTCATACACCTCTGGATTCCCCAGAGTTTTCAAAAATATGCAAGTTTGCAAGGTTTCCCGAGGTGATGACTGAGCTAGAACCCAAAATCCACAACTACCCTACCCACAAAAGGGTCAGTTTTGAATGGAAACATTTGATATATCCATGTTACTTTTTGGACATTTCCTGGCACTAGACCTACTTACACAAGTGAGGTAGATCATAAAAATGTGAGAAAAAATTAGCTTTTTTCATCAAAGTTTGAGGTTTGCAAGGGATTCTGGTTAAAAAATCTTGTTGATAGCCAAGAAGACACTCAACCCTGGATTCTCCCTGGTGTCTAGTTTTCAGAAATGTGCATGTTTGCTAGGTTTTCCCTGGTGCAAGCTGATCTCTGGCCCAAAATCCACAGCTACCTACTTTATAAAAAAAGAGTCCATTTGAGTGGAAAAATTTGATGTATCTATGTTGCTTTTAGGGCAACATCCTATCGTGGGCACTAGGCCTACCCACATAAATGAGGGACTATTTTTTATCAAGAGACTTATGGGAATGCTGGGTGGAAAGACATTTGTGGCTCTCCACAGATTTCAAAACTTTGCATCACATATATTTCAGGAAAATGTGTTTTTTTAAGTCAAAGTTTGAGGTATGCTAGGGATTCTGGGTAAAGAAAACATGGTGGGAGCCAACAAGTCACTTTCCTCCCGGAATGCCCCTGGTGTCCAGTTTTTAAAAAATGTGCACATTTGCTAGGTTTCCCTAGATTATGGGTGAGTTATCTCAGCTACCCACTTTGTAAAAAAGGGTCAGTTTTGAGTGGAGAAATATGATATATCCATGGTGCATTTTGAGCCATTTTATGTCTCAGGCACTAGGCTTACCCACATAAGTGAGGTATCATTTTTATTGAGAGATGTAGGACAGTGCTGGGTGAAAGAAGCTTGTGACTCTCTGCAGATTCCAGAACTTTTTATCTCAGAAATGTGAGGGAAATGCATTTTGTTTAGGCAAAGTTTGAAGTTTGCAAGGGATTCAGTTGGGATACCCCATTTCTGACAGTAATAGTAGGGCAGACAGTGGAGATTCACAGATTTGCTACAGATCATGCACCATATTTGACACACCCCCCTCATTCACTATTCATAGCAATTTACACACCCATCCACTCACCCATACAGCCAATCACACAGCCACTTACTTACTCATACAGCCACTCATTCACCCATATGAAAATTTGCTCACACACACACTCACTCATCTATAGTCTCTCACATACCCACTCACTCATCCATACACCACTTAAATACCCACTCACTCATCCATACAGGCACTCACAATGCCACTTACTCACCCATACTGCTACTCACACAGCCACTTATTCATTGGTACAGTCACACACACACCCTCTTACACATGGGTATACACAGTTACACAGAGCAAACAAATAATCTATGTTTTAAAATGGAATCACTCATTAGTAGTACACCAACTGGACTAATTTAACCTTTGATGTATCATAGGATATATGTTTTACAATCCAAAACATGTAGAACACACACACAATCACTGGAAGATGTTATCAGTGATGTCATTTGAGATGTCATCAGTGATGTCATCAGTGATGTCACTGACCAGGTCATGAGTGATGTAATATGTTTGGTCATAAGCAGTGCATTGCAGGGGTGCAAGTTATAGTTAGCTGAGGTAACTATAACTGCTGAATATCTATAGTTTTCTACAAGTAAAATGTGAGCTTAACTATAACATCCCTGTAACCTTTGTTTTTTTCAGTGAATATATAACTATATATATATATATACACCATTCATCTGATCACCATGAAACTTTGGGAAGTTGTTGAGTACACTCCCGCAAAGGTTTCCGGCATAATTATTTTTTAAAATATCGGCCCCCCTGGGCCCTCATAATCTTTCGAATACTGATGTACGCACCAGACGGAAAAACAACAAATTGTGTATGTACAAGCACTCGAATAAATAAATAGAATTAAAACACCATTCATCTGATCGACATGAAACTTTGGGAAGTTGTTGAGTACACTCCCGCAAAGGCTTCTGGCATAACAGTTTTTTAAATATCGGCCCATCAGGGCCCTCATTATCTTTTGAATACTGATGTACGCACAAGACAGAAAAACAAAAAATTGTGTATCCACAAGCACTCGAATAAATAAATAGAATTAAAACAGCATTCATCCGATCGCCAGGAAACTTTGGGAAGTTGTTGAGTACACTCCCGCGAAGGTTTCTGGCATAAGGTTTTTTAAAGTATCGGCCCCCCGGGGCCCTCATAATCTTTCGAATACTGATGTACACACAAGACGGAAAAACAAAAAATCATGTATCCACAAGCACTCGAATAAATAAATAGAATTATAACAGCATTCATCCATTCACCAGGAAACTTTGGGAAGTTGTTGAGTACATTCCCGCGAAGGTTTCTGGCATAATTTTTTTTTTAAATATCGCCCCCCCCCGGGACCTCATAATCTTCCAAATGCTGATGTACGTACCAGACGAAAAAACAAAAAATCGTGTATCCACAAGCACTCGAAAAAATAAATAGAATTAAAACGACACTTTGAAATGTTTTCCTTATTAAAATGAACACGTTTCGATAAAAATGACCCAATGTAAATTGAATGTTATGATAACGAGTTTCCTTGAATTTCCTTTCTTCGGAGATCATATATACATATCTACATATACATGTGTTCACTGAAAAAAACATAGGTTTAAAACATGTTATAGTTAGGATTTAGCATTTAAAAAACCTTAGAATTTCACTGAAAAAACATAGGTTTTAGGGGTGTTATAGTTAGCTGGACATTTTATTCGTACAAAATCATTGAAATTCCTCCATTATAGTCAGTTGTACTAAGTATTACTCGCGCGCCTGCTATCCACTGCTGATGATGTCACATATTACATCATTCATGCCATGGTCAGTGACATCACTGATGACATCACTGATGACATCTCAAATGACATCACTGATAACATCACTGATGACATCATCCAGTGAATGTGGTTTGGTTTGAAATTTAAATATGGATTATATACATACCAATCTGTATTGAAGATTGAGTGGATATATAACTGTCTGAATGGAGGATTTAGTAGCAATGTGATTGTCTGTTTAAGTGACTAATTTAAAGTGTCTCACTAAATATATGGGATAGTGAATAAACTGTGTGAATACCTGTATCACTCTATCTCTTGTTGTCTAAACTACTACATAAGTTGGTTACTAGCTGTGTGAAAGTCTATATTAGTATTAACTAGTTAAGTGAGTATTTGGATGGGATAGTGAATGTGTGTGGTTGGGTGGGAGGTGTGTGACTGTCCAAAGATGTATAAATATTTGATTTAGTAGGTATATGAGGTTAAGACTGTATGTGGAAACAGTTGTTTGGGTGAGTGAATCTCTTTATGGGTGTGGTGACGAGTCATTATATTTCTCAATGATACATGTCCATCAAAGTAGAAATATAAAAGGCAGTGTATGTGACAGTTGTTGTTTATAAATAAGTATACATAAGACTCAGTGATTGTATGAGTGACTGTATCGAAAACTATATACTTGTAATAGTGATTTTATAACACACTAAGTATGAGTTACTATATATATGAATCAATAAAGTGGTGTTTGTATAAGTGTGTAGCTTAGTAAATGTAAGTATGATCAATTGTTTCCATAATTGAGTAGGATGAATGAATAAATTAATAATATGTGTGCCGGTGTGTAATGTCGATGTAGGTGTATAAGTATATTTAATAGTATTCTATTGATCTTTGTTAGCATGTATGAGTCAATTTATAGGTAAGTGTTTAGATGTGTGTGTAGATGTAGGATTCACTAAGTGGGTTTTTAGAAATTTGTATTGGTATGTCAATGCTTTCAAATATGGTACTCCATATTTTATAATGAGTGTTAAAAGGTTATACTAGTGTATGAGAAGATGTATCAGATTATCACGTGGATGATGTCATCAGTGATGTCATTTGAGATGTCATCAGTGATGTCATCAGTGATGTCACTGACCATGTCATGAATGATGTAATATGTGACATCATCAGCAGTGGATTGCGGGCGCGCGAGTTCTACTTAGTACAACTAATGATAACGGAGGAATTTCAAAGGTTTTGTACGAGTGAAATGTCCAGCTAACTATAACACCCCTAAAACCTATGTTTTTTTCAGTGAATTTCAAAGGTTTTGTAAATGCCAATTCCTAACTATAATATGTCTGAAACCTATGATTTTTTCAGTGAATTTCAAAGGTTTTGTAAATGACAATTTTTAAATGTATTAATTGTTATATTTATTTTCTTGATACTGATTTACTACATTTTTTAAACTATTCATATTTAGATATTTTTTTTTAAATTACATTATAATTACATTATACAATACATTACACAATATACTTTCTCAGAATGAATTACTTTAGTTTAAATACTTTGCAAATAGACAATAGACTTTTAAGTACAGTACTTACAGTTGTTGCAATGGGCAACTCAATTTCAAACGCAATACAAGATTGAGCTCAATGTGAATTTCTAGTTACATGGCAATAGTTACTTTATGGATTACTTTTTTAACCACAGGACTGGATCTTAGATTCAGTCCTGGGACATCTCCTGTAAACAGTTGAGTAAAAGCGTTTTGGTTACAGAAGTGATTTTTTAAGGAATATTATAGTATTTTAAAAGTTGACACTTAGAAATGTTTTCACATAGAATCACCAATGTTATCCTATGGGAGGAAATTCACTTCTGCTGATTTTATAGGAATATTTTAAAGTTCCAAAACTTCACACTTAGAAGAATTTCCAAGTGAAACCAGTCAATGTTACCCTATGGAAGAAAATTCACTTACCAGGTAAGTAGTGTTATCGTTACTTTTTCTTACTCAGTGGTGGATCCTGGATCCAGCACTGGTGCATCTCCTGTAAACAGTTGATAGAATGCGTTTAAGTCATACAGGTGATTTTTAAGGAATATTTTTAGTTTGTGAAAATAGACACTTAGAACATTTTCAGGTGAAAACCAGACAATGATTTCCTATGGAATGAAATACAAGTTACTGGTAAGTACGGTTAGAATTACTTTTCAGGGTCAGTGCTGGGCTAAAAGATGCAGCACTGGGTTCTCTCCTGATAACAGGTGAGTAAATCGGAATTTGTTGTTCAGATGATTTTAGGTGAATATTTAAAAGTTCCAAAACTCCACACTTAGAACAATTTCCAAGTGAAGCCAGTCAATGTTAGCCTATGGAAGGAACTTGAAGTTACTGGTAAGTATAGTTAGAATTACTTTTCTGGATCAGTACTGGGCTCAAAGATGCAGCACTGAGGTCTCTCCTGATAACAGGTGAGTAAATCGGAATTCGTAGTATATCCAGCAAGCGCCACAGAGCTGCGTAGCAGAGAGATGTAAAAAGGGCATGGACTGAACCACCTCTCTGCAACGCAGCACAGTGACGCATCCTGGAAGCACCTGGTGGGCTACTTGGCCCCCATGGTCCCTCAGGTTTGAAGTGGAATTTATTCCCCAACTTAAAACGTGCCACAGGGCTTCTTTGCACACATCATGTCAGGCCCCGTCCCCTCCTTTCACCACTGTGTAAACGCACCCTGTCACCGTTCTAAGTTGAGAGATTAAGTCCCCTTCAATCCTAAGGGCCCCTAGGGTCAAACTAACCCACTAGGTACCTCCAGTAAGAGCCACAGATCTGCGTTGCAGATAGGTGTAAACATAGGCGTGGCCTCTGAACACCTGTCCGCAACACAGCTCCCTGGTGCATACTGGAGATACCTGTTGGGCTATTTGGCCCTCAGGGACCCTCAGTATTGAAAGAGAATTAATTCCCCAACTTAAAATGCACCACAGGGCGCGTTTGCACAATGGTGAAGGAAGGGGGTGTGGCCTGAGGTGATATGTCTACAAACACTCCCTGTGTCGTGTTTTAAGTTAGAGAATTAACTCCTCCTCAATCCTGTGAACTAGAGCACCAGGTACCTTCAGTATGTGCAAGGAGGCTGCATTGCAGAGAGGTATTCAGAGGTCACACCCCTTTTTACAACCCTCTGCACCGCAGCTCCGTGGTGCTTACTGGAGGTACCTGGTGGGCTAGTTGGCCCCCAGGGACCCTCTGTATTGACATGGCATTAATTCCCCAACTTAAACCGCGCCACAGGGCGTGTTTGCACACATGTTTGCACACATTTGAACTCAGACCCCGCTCCCTCCCTTCACCACTGTGCAAACACACCCGTTACACATTTTAAGTTGGGGGATTAACTCCCCTTGAATCCTGAGGGTCCCTGGGGTGCAACTAGCCCACCAGCCTGCCACCACAAAGCATGTTTCTGATCTCATGGGGTGATAGCCAGCACTCTCAGAGGACAGAAACAATACCTGCTCTGGGGGTCGGTGTATCACACCTCCTCCAGGACAGGGTTGCCTTTCCAAGCGGGAAGCTTCAAAGATAATGCTGCTTTTGGTATCCAATCCAGGAACTTCCAAATGGTGGGGGACTCCAAACTTCCTTTTCCTGCTCCACTTTTGGCTGGTGGGAAGGCAGGAAAATTAGTTAGATGAGGATGGTCCCCCCTTTGCCTTCACCACCCCTAGGGTGGGGCAGGTGAGGTGAACTCCTCACCTGAAATTCCAGCATCTTGAGATGGTGGGACAACCTCCAATCAGGGCTGGGTTAGTGCCTCTTCAAATAAGATGTGGTCACTAGATAGTGTAGGCACCCTAAAGTTAAGTAGCCCATTGGCTACTTCCTGTCTCCATCTGTAAGGCCCTTAAATTCAGTATTTAGGTGGCCCCCTAAAAACTGAACCTTGGATTCATTGGACCAAAGAAAACCAGGGCAAATGAAGACCTGCTACATGAGAACGGAAGCCCTGCTGCAGAACAAAAGGTGCCAAAATATGCTAGCTGCATGAAGGATTCAACAATCGCTGATGCGTGTCGTCTGAACCCTGAAAGGACTCCAAGAACCCTGGAGCACAATCAGCCTGTGAGAAATAACCGAGAAGCTCCCTTGGAGAGAAGGTATTACTACCCTGCCTGCTCTCTGGAGGCATTGATGCCGTGAAGTCCGGTTTTTCGACTTGCTGCTCCCCGATGACCTTGACACAGCACCAAAGCAAGACAAGGTGCAACAGCTCAGGAGGGTCCGTTCCACATTTCCACCAAGATTGGAGATACCAGGACCTACAAGAGCCGCAGCATACCAAATCCCAGGGCACCAGAACCTTAATGGTAAAAACCAAGAAGAGTCCACTCCCGACTGCCAAAGCACCACAAGCAAGCACCTTTCAAGGGATGGCGAGACACCCGAGACCCACTTTTTGAAAGACCTAGCTGTCCCGAGATCGACTCTCCAAGTTACCTGCTCCTGACTGCAAGGACTCTGAAGATGCACAATGCCTGGCTGAACTGTTCGCTCTGCACCTGGCTCCAGCCACAACCAACCAGCTCTGCTCCCATGTTATCCTGACCCTTGCAACCTTTTCCCTCTAAGGGACTCACTTGACTTACCTCTAATTCCACCTGTGCAGTGCATTTTCAAGTGGCCCTTTTGTCTTTGTGCATCCGAAACACCATCAGTTCCAGAACATTGGTCTGCACTGTATCCAGAAGTTTAATGTGATGAGGGGCACGTGTGACTATAGCCAGCACCACCTTCTTGTTCACCCTTTCTAGTCGTGTAATAGTGTATTCCTCCGGGAAACGCAAGGGATAGATCCAGTGTGGTATGACTCTGGAGCCAGGTCTCCAATATGAGGCATATGTCTGGCTTAAGATCCTCTAACAGGTCCCATAATTCCGCAAAATGCTTAGGGATAGATCTCGCTTTAATGTACAGGACCTGGAGGGGCCCTTGTTCTCCTCTGTGCTGGGACTTGTTCCCCATACTTCGGACTTTGTTGAATTTGTTTCCTCGTTTACCCTGGGACTGAGAGTGAAGGAGCACACCAGTTTGTCTGGGTTGTGTGACCGCCCACATACAATGGCCACAACTCTCGGCTGGTATTCCATTTCTCCCTAAGAGCTCTCCCTTACAGCTCCCACTTGAAGTGTTGTCCCTCAAACACAGTAACTCCTCTTTAGAGTACTTTAGGAACGTTATTTTTTGTGTTTATTTTTTTTTACCTGTTGCTGGGGGCAGAGTTTCCTCGCAGCCGGCAGCGTCCAGGTGCGGACGGGCGCAGACGGGCTTGCCTTAGACACGCCTTTGGCACATCCGCTGCTCATCTGTGCAAATCCTAAATTTATGTCCCCGAATTAGCAACTAGAATGCTAACCTCCTCAAAATGGTCACCAAAGAATGGTCGCCACTTCCCCTACTCAGCAGCCTCTCTCCACTCAAACGGGCATATGTGGGTGTGCCCGTGGTGGACCGGAGAGGTGCCTCTGCCTCCTTTAAATTCACCAAGTCAGGTAAGTTGCAGGATGTAGTGGTTAGAAATATTAAAAGTTGTCAAGCAAATTGTTAAAACCAGTGATAGTTATTTTTTGCAGCTTCCTAAAAAGGTACCGACATTAGTAAAATAATGCCTGATTCCGATAGCCAGGTTTATGAGCTCGACCAAACCGATTACCTGAGCCATGCTCATCTGAGAGACCTTTGTAAGAGCTATGGAAACAAGCCAGGCAAACGTCCTAACAAGGAAAACTTCAGAGAACTGATAGCTTTGTTTGAGAGTGATCACCCACGACTAGTAGCCCAGACTAAGGATGATGAAAATGTCATTGAAGATGGTAATGAGGAAGGACTGAGTCAGTCCCCTCAGATACTACTGCGGTTCCCTCAGGTGAGGACCTCATGTTAGAAAGATTGACCAGGATACTATACTTAGAAGGTCAGCTCCTAGAAATATAAAGGCAAAGAAAAGAGATGGGCCTAGATCCTATCTCTGGAGGAAGCATATGAATAAATAGTTAAAGTGAAGGTTTTTATTTCCCTAAAAGAATTATCCCTAAATATTCAGATGGGGATTACATCACCAAATTGTTCACTGAATTTGAGAGGGCATGTATAGCCAGAAACGTAGCCAGAAAAAATGTGGCTTCTTTCTTGTGGGAACTATTCTCATAGAAACTCAAGGATAAACTTCTGACATTGCCTGAAAAAAGTGCTGAGTCTTATGAGCTCATGAAGGGTACCCTGATGGAGGGCTTTTGACTCATCACTGAAGAGTTTAGAATAAGACTCAGGAAGACTCAAAGAATGCAGAATCAGTCCTGGATGGAGATTATTGACTTGTCAGTGAAATCACCTGTTGGTTGATTAATATGTAACAATGTGAATGACTTTGAAGGGCTTTACAATTTAATTATGAAGGAGCATCTTTTGAGTAATTGTTTCAGTGAGAAGTTACTTTAGCATCTGGTAGACCTAGGTCCCCTCTCTCCTCTAGAATTGGAAAACTGACACTGGGTCAATTAAAGCTACCACTGGTGGGGGTAAACAAAAGAAAGAGGCCAAAAAGATCCCTCGAGGGAAAGATTGTGACCAAAAAAGACAAAAACAAAAATAAGTATTTTTCAGGCCCCCAAAAACCTGCTCAGGAGGTGGGCCCCAAAACTATTCACAGCCTATGGATGGGTACCAGGGTAAAAACTGGGATCCCAAGAAGGCTTGGTGTTTTGATTGCAAGACAACTGGACAGCGAACTGGAAACCCTAATTGTAAAAACAAAAGAATGCCTCTATCACACCTGCAGTAAATGCACTTGTGAGACTCCAGATGGGATAATTGATGAGCCTTGACCATGACAAGGTGCTCACTGAGTTTCAGAGTGAGGGGTGGATGTAGCTACCCTGGCTGTGGGCTCAGTAACCAGAGAGATAAAGATAAGAGCCACATATTATTGGGATTAGAGTGGAAGCCCTGAGGGGCACTGATATCAACATCACCATGGTGACTGAGCCACTTGTGTCCCTAGAACAATATCTCCCAGGACACATCTATAAGGCCCTCTATGCAGACAATCAGGCTAAGGAACATCCAATGGCCTTGGTGACCTTAGATAGGGGGGGGGGGGTTAGTGGCCTCAAAAGAAAAGGGTAGAGGTGTCTACTGCTATCCCTGTAGAGTGTCTCCTTTGAAATTATTTGGAGTACTCAGCTTGGGCTGAGGTAGAAAAGAAAACCCATGCAGCAATGCTGTGAATACTTGACTGGGTGTGTGTAAAACCAAGGGCATAAAGCAAACTCTAAGGTGAAAAAGAACTGTTGGAGCCTGAAATGATGGACCAGCCTTTCCATGAGAAAAGGCAGAAAGACTGAGGTACACCAGACCAAGTCCCCTATCCTCAGGGAGAAGCCTGGTCATCCCCAGAGGGAACTGAGCTCAGGAGCTTGGGCCTTACACAGCAGAGCTCCTAGCACCAGGGGGACCCTCTAGGGAAGATCTGGGCCAGGGTCAGAAAAACTGTCCCACCTTTGAAAACCTGAGGCAGCGAGCTGAAAAGGGAAGTGTCAGTGGTTCTAACAGGACCTATTGAGATGAGGGACTCCTATACACTGAGGCTAGAGACCCCAAACCTGGTGCCACTACGAAAGTGGTAGTACCTCAGCAGTTTAGAGATTTTCTCACAACACTGGCACATGACAAGCCCCTAGCTGGGCATCTTTGCCAGACAAAAACCTAGAGTCAATTAGTCAACTTCTATTGGCCAGGAAAGTACCAGAAGGTGGAGGAGTTTTTCAACTCCTGTGGCACCTGTCAGGCCAGTGTCAAGACAGGTAGCCACCTGAAGGTCCCCTCCTTAATTCCACTTACTGTGGTTGGGGTACCATTTGGACGGGTTGGGATTAACATATTTGGTTCCATTGACCTTTTAACAGCATCAGAGAATACATTTATTCTGGTGGTGGTGGATTATGCCACCAGGAACCCTGAGGCAATTCCCCTAAGGACCACTACTGCACTTGCAGTAGCCAAAGCCATCCTTATTATTTTTACTAAGGAGGTAGTATCAGACAGAGGTACAAACTTCATGTCTGCATACTTGAAACACATGTGGGCTGAGTGTGGGGTGACCTATGGGTTCACTACACCATAACATAACAAAGGTCTTGTTGAAAAATTTAACAAGACCCTAAAGGGCATGAATGGTGGGCTCCTGGAAAAGCTCAGAAGGAGATGGACTGTCTTGCTACCTTGTCTGCTTTTTCCTTACAGAGAGGCACCACAAAAGGGTTTCCCCCTTCTAACTTTTGTTTGGACACCCTGTAACAGGACTCATCCGTCTTGTCAAGGAAGGGCGGGATAGACCCCTCTAGAGGAACAAAAACACGACATTGTGGATTATGTACTTGCCCTTTGTTCAAGGATGGCTGAATACATGAAAAAAGCGAACAAAAACCTTGAGGCCAGCCAAGAGCTCCAGAACCTCCAGTATGATCCAAAGACGTACATGGTGGAGTTACAACCAGGGCAAAAGTTTTGGGTTTTGGAGCCTGTGGCACCTAGCGCTCTCCAGAACAAATGGACTGGGCCCCATCATATCCTTGAGAGAAAAATGGAGATCCCCTACTTAGTTGGCTTTGGCCATTGTAGAAACCCCAGAAGGGTGATATATGTAAACCACCTTCAACCCTACAATGACAGGGCTGATGTGACCATGCTTATGCTTACAGATGAGGAACAGGGGGGAGAGAGTGAGTCACTCCATGATCTCCTTTTCACAACCGTAAAGATGGGTCAGTTAATGGAGTGGTCTTTTTGAACACCCTCACTGCCAAAAAGCAGATTGATTGCTGGCAAATCCTACATGAATTTGATGAGCTCTTTTCCTTGACCCCTGGACAGACTAACTGGTGTTTCCAAGATGTGGGCTCTGGTGACAGCCTACCTCTCCAAAGCAAAATATACAAGCATTTTTATCATGTCTAGGAAAGTATCAAAGCTGAGGTAAGCAAGATACTGGAGTTGGGTGTCATTGAACCCTCAGAATGCCTGTGGGCCAGCCCAGGGGTATTAGTCCCCAAACCTCATTCCCAGGGTGGAAAGACAGAAAATAGGTTATGTGTGGACTACATAGGCCTCAGTGTAGTTACCAAGACAGATGCACATCCAATTCCAAGAGCTAATGAGCTAGTAGGCTGGTTAGGGGCAGCCACATATTGCGTACCTTTGATCTCACGTTAGGGTACTGACAGATATATCTCAGACCCCAGGAGCAAAAGAAAAATAAGCATGTTCCACTCCAGATGGGCACTTCCAGTCCATAGTGATGCCCTTTGGTTTGAAAAATGCCCCTGCCCCCTTTAAGAGGTTGGTGAATGAAGTCCTTGCTGGATTGGATGCCTGTAGTGCAGCTTAGCTTGATGATATTGCTGTTTTTAGCTCCACCTGGCAGGATCACCTGATCCGACTCCAAAAGGTCTGAAGAGCGCAGGCATCCCTATCATGGCAAGCAAGTGCCAGATAGGGCAGAGCACAGTTGTTTACTTGGACCACCTTGTAAGTTCAGTCCCTGCAGCCCAGGCCATTCTGAATTGGGAAGCTCCAACCACCCAGACCCATTTCTTGGCTTGACTGGGTATTACAGGAGGTTTGTACAGGTACATGGGTCCATTGTGGCCCTCACAGGACTGACCTCTAAGAAAATGCCCAAAATGTTATATAGCTGTTGCTGTGAACAAAGGCCTCACAGAGCCTGAGGGGATTTCAACCACTATGGGCTCTGTGAGGCCTTTGTTTTATTTGTTGGAACATTCTGCCCTCTATTAGCGGAATGTTGTAATAGCCTTATAGCCCTCTATTGCTGGGATATACAGGCATTAAAGTCCCACCAGACCAGTTAAGATCAGGATTGGGGAGCACAATACGATGCAGAAAAATCAACACCAATTTACTGAACCATTTCTCCTTGAAAAACCATAACCCAGAAAGTTTAAGATGGACTATTATTGAGTTCAATCCCCGATAGACAAACAGCACTTTATTCAGACAGAAACAATGCTGGGTCCATAGATTGAAGACCAACACAGAGGAGCTAAATGATGAAATACTGTGGGTGGAACTAATGCCTTAGGGCCGATGGACATTCCTAGACCCATTACCTGCCATCACTTACGCTTACCAATCTCTTGGCATGCTCTCTTCCAATACCATGCATCAGCAGGTGGTGCGACTCAGTGATTCCTGCTGAGATCCACACCACTCGTTGTTCAGAGCTATACTCTTCCTCTCCTTTTCTGTACTTGACTGTCAGCACCATAAATTATATTGGGATTGAGACCCTCATAACATGGTCATCTCCGATATACCTCCTTTGTACGTTACACAAAACATGTCAATCTCTATGACCTAACTCCTTAGTCTATTTTTATCAGCTCTAGATCTCCTAAATCCCACAGCTGTACTCCCACATCACCTCCATCTAGATGAACAGCATGCCACCTCGATCATGTCAACCTCGTTCTCAGCATCATTATTGGAATGAACTACAACTGGCATAAAAATCTTTCAGTAGCTCTATCGCATCCCAGAAGTTAATATATTTATAAAATAATGTTTTCACTTTTTCCTCTTTTTCTTTTTCTTTTTATTCTGTTTTAACACCTATTTAATCCAAGGTGTTTTTCTGACACTCCATAACCAACGTTGCGCTGTGGAAGTTGGCTGAGATTACTGTTAGCATGAGCTGAAGCCATTTTGTTTTTGGCAGCCATTTTAGTTAAGCCACATGTTTGCCATGTGCTTCCCCCTCTTCACTGTTGCCTGTTTCTCTATTTCAACTGAGTCATCATCTATAATTAACTCCTTCAGCACTGAGCTAGAGCCTTGTGCAAGCTCAGAAAGGACTGTAGCTGCCAGAAATGCATCTATCCTAATATATAACTGTCAGGTTATTTTAACTGATGTCAGCACTTATGTAACTCCTCCCACTCTGTTGACTAAGTAGTTTTCAGTTGTCCATATATGTGAATAGTTATTTGTGTGTATACTTGTACCGCCTCTTTTTGAGTCTCCATGCTTACTCTGCAGTGAAAGGTGTATATAAGCACCTTGGTTTCCTTATTTCATGTACTGCCTCATACGTTGCCTGAGGGTTATGTACCGATGTAGTCCCCACTAATGACTGTCAAATAAACTATTGCCTTGGTATTACACCTTCCGTGTCAATCTCTATTGTTCAGTCAGAGGACTCGAGGACACAGAGGGCGAACCCCTGCACCAGTGGGCCCCTGAAAAGGCTCGCTCCCACAACACTTCCGATCCAACTATCCCAATACTATATTTAGAAACACTCCTGTGTTTCTTAGACAGTGATCTGTCATTCCTCCATATTTCCAATATGGCCACCTTGTAACTTTCCTCACCCTGCAACACAAGCAGGGCAGCTGTTACTATTCCACCCTGCTCCATGCCGGTACGTAATCTCAGTCCCGCCCCCCCATCACATCACTTTCGCCCATTTCTATTCCGGATGCTATAACACGGCATCCGGGGCTCCCTTGTTCACACAGGCGATTCTCAAGTGGACGGGCAGGTACCGGGCACCAGAGAGGATGAGCAACAGTAAGTTTCCTTCCAGCTGATAGTCTTCCTTGATCTGAAGGAAAGGGTTCGTGACAACAAGGGTAGGATGGGAATCCCAGGACTCAACTGATATTTTCCCACTTCTTTTTGTTTCCCCCCCACCCCTCAGATACTCTCCCTCAAAGCAGCTGTGAATGCTGACATGGCCCTCCACTTCCAATTCGAGAGTAGGACTTCCATACTAACTGCATGACAACGAAATACGTAGAGTTTCTTAAACCATCCGCTACAACTAACTCAGCGTTTCTGCCTTATTTGCGAGACAAGCGACCTGGCTGTAGTAGACATCAGTCACAAGCCATAAAACACCCTCCTTCACTAATTTGGTGCCTCTAAACACCGGCCTAGCATCGACTGACCTTTATGTGAATTGTGCATTTAATTTGTTAGTACAGTGTCACAGTCCCTGATGTAACTCCGTGTCAGTAAAGCCTGATGCATAGCTTTTGTCCATTATCACAAACACTGCACGGTCCAAGCCACAAGATAGTTATATCAGTGGTGTGTGTGTTTGCACCTCGTCGCATTTGACACCGCGCAGCTAACTGATATTGACACCACCTCTGTGTGAACTGCACCACACAGGTAGCTGCGCACCTTGTGCGAGGTTGTTTGCTCATTGGCAGTAAGTCTATGTTGGCTTATTGCCAATGCCGGCGTACACTAAGCATGTACGGGCGTACATTAAGCATGTACGCCGGTATGCTTGTGGACTCGAATATCATACCACGAGCACATTTGAGTCCTAGTGAGTGCCAGCATTATAAATGTGTTCCACATTGGAATTTCATATGCTTGTATGTGTCTCTCTATTCTTTTTTCATATCACTAGGTTGGGCAAGGGAACTTGAAGTACACATTCCTACCAGCGCTGAGACGCATCAACACCTGATTATAGGTATTACAGGTATACAGGGGTTCTTTTTGTCCCTGAACCCTGGTCACTTTCTCTTCCGTAATGATTCTTTTCACTCTGTGTTGGCCCTGGCGAAGCGCCCTTGGATCCCTTATGGACCTTTACGATGCGCGAAACATTTTGACCCCATTCTTTTTCATACACCCTCATGGATACTGAGAGCAACAGGCTTACATTTATCTCCCCCCCACATTTGTTTCCAAGAGGAGCTCCACATCCATAGCATTTTTAACCTCATCATCCGGACCCCCGAATAAAACTAGGTTCTATGTACCGGCTGGTAATTTTAACTCACTTATTCCCTCACTGTATTAGGCCCACACACCTGTGTGCACAACTGTGGTGTCTCCTCAAAAGATCTCCATTAAAGAGCCCTCTGACGGGCCCATGGGGACAGCAGCACCACCCCCACGAGCAGCAACACCCGATGAATGAATGAAGTGGAATTTATACGTGCGCAACTTAGCCCAATGGGCGTCAAGGCGCCTAACTCAAAATCTAGCTGAAAACACCAGGTGACAGGAGCTTACTGATAGGCCTTAATGAAACACCAGGTTTTAAGAGCTTTCCTAAAGAGATCCAATGAGGGGTGTGATTTGATCTCGAGGGGAAGTGTGTTCCATAATTCGGGTGCCAAGATGGAAAAAGCCTTACTCCCCCATCTAAACTTCCTAGAGCGCGGGACTACCAGTTGGTTAAGCTCTGAAGAGCGTAGACATCTACTCGGAACATACCGAGTAAGCAGGGATCCAAGAGCATCAGAATGGCCAGCCATGAGGGCACGGTGAGTGAGGCAAAGGAGGTTAAAAGATACTCTTGAGGTGATAGGGAGCCAATGGAGACTCTTCCTTGCCATGGTCACAGAGGACAGCCATGGCAGGGCCAAAACAAATCGCGCCGCCGCATTCTGCACAACCTGTAGGCGCTGCAGAAGGCCCTTGTTGGCCCCGGCATAAAGTGAGTTACAATAGTCGAGCCTTGAACCAACAAGAGCAATCACAACCTGCGTGCGTGCCTGTGGGGAAAGATAGTGAAGGATTCTTTTCAGAGTCCTGATGACACCCCAACAGGTGGCCACAGTCCTATTAACCTGAAGTTCCGTGGAGAGCCGAGTGTCAAAGATGACCCCAAGATTCCTGGCAGATTGTGTGGGAGTGGGGCAGGTGCCTAAGGATGAAGGCCACCACTCACCTGACCACATGCCCTGGTCTTTGCCAAAGACCAGGACCTCCGTTTTGTCACCGTTCAACTTTAGGGAGTTGAAAATCATCCACTCTGCAACAAGTTGCATGCAGGACCTAAAGTTGGACGCGGTGATACTCACAGAGTGGGTCAGGGACACCATAATCTGCGTGTCGTCGGCGTACGACACTACCTCCATCCCCTGAGATCTTACTAGTCTTGCAAGGGGGGCCACGTAGATATTAAACAGGGTCGGACTCAGTGCCGACCCCTGTGGCACCCCACATTGCAGAGACTTAGCAGGGGAGAGGAAATCTCCAAGCATCACACGCTGCTCTCTCTGCTGTAGAAAAGAATTCAGGAGACTGAGGGCCGGTCCTGTTACCCCTGCCTCCCTTAACCTAGATTTTAAAGTAAAGGGAGACAGGGTGTCGAATGCTGCTGTGAGGTCCAGCAGTACTAGCACAGTGGTTTGGCCCAGATCTACTTTCCTGCGAATGTTATCTGCGACCTTAATCAGAGCAGACTCGGTGCTGTGGAGCTTTTCGAAGCCATGTTGGGACCCATCCAAGAACCCCGAGGCGTCCAGGAAGTTGGAGAGATGACAGTTCAGGTGGGCTTCCAACATCTTAGCAGGGGCCGGCAGAAGAGATATTGGCCTAAAATTCTTCAGGAGCCCAGGATCCAGGGTAGGCTTTTTAAGTAAAGGTTTCACGATGGCCTTCTTCCAGGCCATAGGGAAGGTACCCTGTTCCATAGCTCCATTCATTATTTCCAACATAGGAGGAAGAATGATGTCCCTACAGTCCTTTAGTATTTTCAGAGGAACAGGGTCCAAAGGCGAGGCTGATTTCGTTCTATCTAACAGAAGGTTAAGTCCATCCATGGAAAGTGCAGGGAAGTGGTTACGGACTTGGGAGAAATCACCATCCCAAGATTCCAGGTGCTTAACTCGAGAGGAGTCCTCTTCACTCAGTGAATTCCTCTGAGATTGTAGAGCCAGATAAATGTCATCTATTTTTTTATAGAAGAAATCTGAGATGTTATTACATAGCTCCTGTGAGACTACCACAGGGTCAGGTGCCTGAAAAGAGCAGAGGGAGCCCACGATCTTAAAGATCTCTTTAGATGACGTAAGAGAACTGGTCAGGTTGGTGAAGTAGTCCTGTTTCTCCTTGATAACTCTGCTGATGATGAAGCATGACACTTGCAGGGGTGTGTGAGGGCACTGTTGTCAAAAGGAGGAAGGCCCCCTCATTCTAGAACATCCCAACTTAACAACTCTAACACTTATGTGTAAACCAAAATAGGTTAACACTCTCTTTTTTTTTCTTTAGGAACAGCTACCCCTCAGTATATACCATTAGAGTCCCACTACCTTGGTAAAGGCCTTTGCCTTCGGCTCGGGCTTTTAACACTGGAGCGGGCCTTTGATGGCCAGTATAGATTGCGACTGTGAGCTATCAAGGCTATATTAAATCACTGTCCACACAGTTAATTTGATATAGAAATAAGTACTTTAATACACACAAAATTAAATACTATGCACAAATAACAAATGGGTACAAAATAGCATGTGGAAATGCTGATGGTGACACCCTCGAGAGGGCCTCTGGACCTACAGAGGTACACAATTAAGAGAGGCACCCAGGTGATGTAATCTCCAAATGTGCCATAGCTCTCTTGCATTTGTGGCACCTATAACTGTCTGTACAGCCCCCTAAAACACAATACTGCATGACCGTAGTACATTAATAGAAAGTTCGGCCTACTGGCATTGTCAGGGTGTCACCATAACTTTCAATATGCATATTAAGCTCGTCTTCTCCCATATTATAATTCAACACTGAAATCCTCTGAAGATGGCACCAGGAAAATGCTTCATTTTGCCACCACTATAATTAAAAACATAATGGGACAATACTTTTTTGTTGCCATCAATAACGTTTTCAATTATTGAATATTTTAATGCCCTCAGTCTCACTTTCTATCTACCCAAGATCAACAAGAAGCCAAATATTTTAGCAATAATGGTCCTGCCCACTACAACGCTAAATGAACAATGCAACTCCAGAAGTAATTAAGATATGTTGAAACGCTCATAGGGTCCACAGACTTATGGCCCGCAAGACTTGTGGTGCTGTGAGCGAAACGTGATGGCTCCTTTCGTGACCTTATGGGAGGCCATTTCTACTCCTCTATGATCCTTCAGTACAACTGTTAGGCTCTTGCAGTGCTCATGCGCTCCTGGGGCAGAGTTACACAGTTTAGCAGACTTTTGAGGTCGCCTCTCGGTTTTATGGGGCGAGCCTGCAGATGCAATGATCTGTTTGACCCAGCTGTACTGTGAATGCCCTGCATTACTTTTCTTTTAAAAAACAAAGTGCCCACTGCTTCAGGCACACTGCACGCACACTGGGACACAGAGTAAAACACTGAAGCCGCGTGCCGCAACCCTTTGAAAATATTAGGAAATGTTTTTTCGCTGCTTCTTGAATAAATTATTTTTCAGCTAGAGAATGCTGCCAGAGTTGGGAAATCTAAAAAATAATATTGCGATGCAATACCTAGTAAAATTAATATTTTCTTGAAAAGTTAATATGTTACCTGGAAAAGCTAACATTATCCTTCGTTTTAATTTTATATCGTTTGAAGCATTATATTTGGTTTC